>NC_083226.1:88824360-98824360 GCF_032191835.1 Heteronotia binoei | reverse complement strand
TGTCTTGTGGGGTGTGCGGCGGCCATTTTAGGACTGCTGAGGTAATTATTTGATCATATTTCTGTGGCAATATGGCCGGGGGAAAGGGCTCGGGCAAATCTAAAGGCAAGAAGCCTGTGCCTAGGCCGGCTAGAGTGCCTGTTAGGAGGCCTCTACCCCCGTCATCTTCTTCAGAGGATGAGGGTGGGTCAGCAGTGGAATCTAGCATACTAAACAGGCTGAGGGTGCTTGAACAGGCGTCGGGTGTCCCTTCTCCGAGTGTCGGGGGGGGGGAGGGATAAGGCAATCCAAAAAGGCAAGGCAGGCTAATATCCTCACAGGTTGTCTATCCTTGAGGGCAGGTCTGATGGAGTCATGCCTGGCATGGATGTCGGTCCCAGTGGTCCTGATGCTGGTGCTTTGGATGCGGCTGGGTTGTCCGGTGTTGGTTTGCCAGTGGTTCCTGCTGGCTTTGGAGGTAGGTGTGATGGCTTACGGGTGGGGCCCGGGCAGGTTTGGCCATGGGGTGTGTGGGGGCCTGCTGCAGCGGCTGGGCAGGGCACTTCGGGAGTCAATGCAGGGGTGCCGGCTTCTGCCGGGGCGGGAGTACCACAAAATTGGGCTTGGGCAGGTATGCAGGGCATGCCGTGGTTAGGTTCAGGTGTGGGGAAGATGAGCTTAGCAGGGTCTGTTATGGGGGCACCTTCTCCTTATGGGATGGTGCCTTTTGCAGCCTTGCCCTTTGGGGAGGTTGCCTTACCGCTTGGGGATCGACTGCTTCCTGCCACCAGGGAAAATTTTTTTAAAGGGGAATAAGTGGATATTTTTTCTCTTCTCTATCGTGAGTTGGAGAAAAAGGATAAGGAAGAGTTAGATGAGAAAGAGAAGGAGAAGTTGAAGAAGAGAAAGGTGGACAGGACCTGGGCAAATTGGCTTCCTGGGTTCTGTATTTATGCTGGGGTTATTGCCAGGGCGCAGCCGTGGCGGGCTGCGTCCTTGTTTCAGTACCTGGATATTATCTATAAAGGCTATACGGCCTTTAGTGGACCGGCCTGGTTACAATATGACCAGGAATTTCGGATGAGGGCTACCCGGTATCCGTCTCTTCAATGGGATCGGATCCATCAGCAGCTTTGGCTGCAGGTGATGTCCCCAGCTAGGCCTAATCTGGGGGATTGCTCAGATAGCGGTCACTTAGTAAATAGGTCGTCCACCTCTGCTTCATCAAACTCTCCCCGTGGTACAGCGGGGCAGGCGGTTCAACCCCGCTTGCTGTGTTGGGAATTCGGAGCCGTTGGGGTATGTAATAGAAAAGCGTGCCAGTTTAGGCACGAGTGCCCCATGTGTAGGGGAGCCCACTCTTTCGATGACTGCCCTAAAGCCCGGGGGCGTAGGAATGCTAAGAAGCTTGGAGGGAGTGGAGGTAGCTTTCTGGCCAAGAAAGGGGACCAGCCCGATAAAGGTGGGACCTCTTGAGCGGTGGCTTGCAAGGTATCCTCGGAGGGCTGACAGTTTCTATTTGTTAGAGGGTTTTAAGTTTGGTTTTAGGATCCCTTTTCAGGGGTCTCAAATTCATTTTATGTCTGGAAACCTTAAGTCAGTTTTGGGTTTGGAGCAGGTTGTTAGGGACAAAATTGCTAAGGAGGTAGCTGAGGGAAGGATTTTGGGCCCCTTTTTACATCCTCCAGTGAGTACTCTTAGAGTATCTCCTTTGGGTGTGGTGCCTAAGAAGACGCCTGGTGAATTTCGTTTGATTCACCATTTGTCTTTTCCTAGGGGCACTTATGCTCCGTCAGGTACACCAGTTTCGACCAGGCTATTGCTGTGGTTAGGAGTTGTGGGGTGGAGGCAGAATTGGCAAAATACGATATTAAGTCTGCGTTTCACCTTTTGCCTGTTCACCCCGATGATTTTGAGCTCTTAGGTTTTTCTTTTGAGGGCCAATTTTACATGGATAGAGCATTGCCAATGGGCTGCTCTGTGTCATGTTCCGCTTTCGAACGTTTCAGCACATTTTTGTCATGGGCTGTGCGGGAGAAAGTGGGTTTGCAGGAGGTCATTCATTATTTGGATGACTACCTGTTTGTGGGTCCTCGAGGGACGGGGCGTTGTGGGCAGCTGTTGGCTGGTTTCGCCGAGCTGGCAGCTGAGCTTGGGGTTCCTTAGCTCCTGAAAAGACGGAAGGTCCAACCCAGAGGTTGACCTTTTTGGGGATAGAGATAGATACTTTAGCACAGTTGTCTAGGGTGCCGCCTCAGAAGTTGGAGGAGTTGAGGGCTAGGATTTGTACCTTCCTTCTTAAGAAGAAGGTTACTCTGCTGGAATTGCAGCAGTTAGTAGGCCACCTCAACTTTGCTTGCAAAGTTGTCGCTCCTGGAAGCGCTTTTCTTAGAAGACTGTGTGATGCTATGGCAGGGCTGCGCCAGCCTCAGCATAGAACTAGGGTTACCTGCAGCATGAGGGATGATTTGAGGGTTTGGCAGGAATTTTTGGAGTCTTTTAATGGAGTCTCCTTTCAGAGGGAGGACTTGTGGTTCGAGGCTGAGCTCCAGGTCATGTCTGATGCTGCTGGTTCCTTGGGTTTTGGTGTTTATTTCCATGGACATTGGTGCGCGGATAGCTGGCCCGATTCCTGGGCAAGGGTAGGGGTGAACCGGGATCTCACATTTCTCAAGTTCTTTCCCATCTTAGCTGCGGTTTGGCTGTGGGGGAAGGATATGGCCAATCACACCGTTCATTTTTGGTGTGATAATATGGCGGTGGTCCACGTCATTAATTCCCTCTCATCCAAATCTGAGCGGGTTATGAGATTGGTGAGGGCCTTCACTCTGCGTTGTTTGCGCTTAATATTCTGTTTTTAGCCAAACATGTTTCTGGGGTAAGTAATGGGGTGGCTGACGCTCTATCTTGTAAACAGATGGAGAGATTTCGTCAGCTGGCCCCAGGGGCAGACGGAGAGCCGGTGCCAATGCCCCAGGAGCTATGGCTGATTGGAGAGCCGAGGCCTGCAGAGCGATAGGTCTAGCCATTGCGCCTAGCCTGCGGAAGTTTTATGAACGGGCTGTGCGGCAGTTTGAAGACTTTAGGGCTGAGGTAGGGTACCGCAGGGTGTGGCCCCTTCCGGTGGAGGAATTGCTCCATTACTGTGTCTCGCTGAGAGGTAAGGGGTTGGCAGTGCGATCCATTAGGGGCGCCTGTCTGCGTTGGCTTTTGCCAGCAAGGCACTGGGTTATAGGGAAGACACGGTGGACTTTCGTCTGTGGAAGATGTTGGAGGGGTGGTCTAGAGAGGCCGGTCCCAGGGTTGATATGCGGAGTCCTGTGTCTCCTTCGATTTTACATGGTTTGAATAGGGTTTGGGACGTGGTGTGTGCTTCGCCTTTTGAAGCATGTTTGTTCCACGCTGTGTCCTTGTTAGCCTTTTTTGGGGCTCTTAGGGTGAGCGAGCTGGTGGCTCAGTCTAGAAACGACGTTTCTGGCAGGGCGCTGTGTGTTGGGGATTTGCAGCTGTTTGGAGGTAAGGCAGTCATTACTGTCCATCGTTCTAAGACAGATCAGTTGCAGCAGGGTACTGTGCTCGAGCTCGGTAGTTGTTCTGAGCTTGAATTGTGTCCAGTTGCTGTGCTGGCTGCTTACTTGGCTGTCAGGGGGCCCAGGGATGGGTTTCTATTTATGCGCCTGAATGGTAACCCGTTGACGAGACACCAGTTTTGGGCGGTGGCAGCCCGGGCTTTGGGTGAGCTGGGGTTGTCAGGGGTGTGGTTTGGGACCCACTTCTTAAGTATTGGGGCGGCCTCTACAGCAGCAGCTATGGGGTATGCTGCTACTTCTATTCAGAGGCTGGGTTGGTGGTGTTCATCGGCCTACAAGGCCTATGTGCGACCTTTTATTGGGCCGTGAGTAACTTTGGTGGTTGGAACAATATTGGTTCTGTTTGTGTTTAACTGTTTTTTCTCTTTAGATGCTGTTGTTCCTGGCCAGAGGAGCTGGAGCCGGGTTCTCATTTGCGGCCATAGTCACGTGTTTTGGGCCGCCCTTCAGGCATGGAGAACTGTGGTCGGCTCTCAGCTGGGACTCAGCCAGCATGCCATTATCAAATGGCAGGGGCGCTGGGGCCTTCAGTGGCCGGGCTTGCTGCCGTTATTGTTTGAGAATAGAGCGGGTCCTCCTCCTCAGATCTTAATTGTTCACCTGGGAGGTAATGATCTGGGGCTGTTGAAGGGCAAGGCCTTAGTGTGGCAAGCCCGTGACGATTTCCAGCACATACGGGAGCGATGGCCAGGGACCATCTTAGTGTGGTCAGCCATGCTGCCCCGCCTGGTGTGGCATTGTGCTTTGGACCCCGCAGCTATAGAAAGGGCTAGATATAAGGCCAACAAGGAAATTAAAAAGCTGCTTGAGAGGGGTTTGGGCCACTATTTGCCCCATCCAGATATTTTGGTAAAAAGTCCTGGCCTCTACAGAGGGGATGGGGTCCATCTCCCGGAAAAGGGTAATATGCTTTTCCTTAGAGATTTGCAGCAAGGGTTGCGGGTGGCTTTGGGCCTCCCGGTGGGCGCTAAGCCCTAAGTAGAGACTTGGCCTTAGTAGTGGCAGGTTTTTGGGGTTTAGGACACTATGCGGCTAAGGGAGGACTGCGAAGCATCCCCCTTTTGAGGAATTTGAGGTCTGGCATGATCAACCTTGGGTTTGGAGACCCAGGTTTGGAGAATGCAGACTGTCTAGGAGGCTCGGCTTTCTGGCAAGACGTGTGTCTGGGTTTGGGCCCTCTGGTGCAGGTCTCCCTGCTGGGCCTGCCTGGAGGGAGCTGAGTTGCTCAGCTCCAGCTGGGGGGCTGGGTCTCTCACCCGTTAATGGCAGGGGAGCGGTCGCGGTGACCCCTAGCCCTGGCCAGGCCGCTGGTGGGGTGCCCTTGCTGTTTATTCTGTTAATAAAGTGTTAATAAAGTGGCCCAATTTTATTCCAATGTATTGTGTCCGACTCTTTATTCCAACCCTGGGGGCAAATTTGATTGACATATTCACACCAATAAATCTTTAAGTCCATATTTTTGGCATTTCCATATAATCCACCTGGATACTCCAAAACAGCCAAGTTATCCAATCTCTTGCCCCAGGGGTGCTTGCCTTCCTTGTTTAGCATTTACTTCCTGGCACAAGGCACACTGTGCCATTTCCTTTTCAGCCTCTAAGTATTGACCTGGGGCAACAATAATTCTCAATAGCACATTCTCACTAACTAGAGAATTATATTTCTGAAATCTTATATACCTATTTGAGATGCCAAAACACTTCTTTTTCGAAGAAGTACAAACATTAAATGTTTGTAGATTTTAGGGTTGCCAGCCTCTTTCATCCTTTTTAATATCTACAGGAGAAGTTTCATTTCGGTGTCAGATAGCTGTTAAAAGCAGGACCAGTAAAATGGTGCCAAGTTCATAGTACCATCACTTCCCGTGCTGTTGAGATATACAGCAGTAATCTCCAATAATCTATTTCTGTCCTCCACCTCTCACTCTCACTCCCACAGAAATCTCATAGAAAGGCCAGCTGGCTACAACTGGGGTGTCAACTTCTCATTGACAAAACTCCTATGTCTGCAACAACAGTATGATGAACAGAAATGTTTCATCCAGTAAAAATGGAAGGAAAGAAAGAAAAAGGGAAAGAATGAAATGGAAGGAAAGGAAAGGAAAAGAAAGACATGGAAAGAAAGAACATAAGAGAAGCCATGTTGGATCAGGCCAGTGGACCATCCAGTCCAAAATTTTCTCACACAATGCCCAAAAAGCACTGGAATGTCCACCAGTGGGGCCAGGGCACTAGAAGTCCTCCCACTGTTGCTCCCCCCCAGCACCAAGAATACCGACAGAGCATCACTTGCAGGGAAAGAAAGAAAGAAGGGGAGACAAAGACAAAAAAAAGCCTTGCTCACCATAAGATAACCCCAGCCAGCAACAATTCTGCCCAGGTGTCGTTTGGGGAAAAAAAAACTACTGGAATGCTCTCTCCCTGCCCCTCCAGGCTGAAAAAAACATCCTCCCCTCCTTTGCCGCCCAGGCCTCCTGGGGAAATCTCCCCAAAAGAACATACTGCAAGGCACAAGAAAGCTCATACCTTGAGGAACACTTCATGAGTCTAAAGTGCTGGCTTTTCTCTCAAACACTGGAAGGGGAGGAGAAGGAAAGAGAGGCAGCCCAGCTCCTCTCTGCACAACACAGAGATGGGGGATAGAAGGAAGCAAAATGGAGCTCAGGCTTTGCAGCCATCTCATTTCTCACCATCTGGAGTATTCCTTGATCATCAGGTTCGACCTCTTCCCCCTCTCCATCAGGACCGGGTTGCTCTGGGTTTTCAACTTCCTCCCCCTCATCAGGTTGAGGTTCTTCTTCTTCCCTGCCAACAACTGGCTGAGCGCTTTCATGATTGCTTTCCTGGCCACTTCCCCCGATCATTACTCTTACCCTGTGGGAGTCTTGTGTCAGGATGTCCTCCCTCTGAGCTGGTGCCTCCTCCATCAAGGTAGTGGAAGTTCACAGTTCCCAATTTCGGGGTGTGATGAGAAGTTGCTGCACATGCAGAGGGGACCCTCTCCCTGCGGTCCGTCAAGCGTCTAGTATGTGCCACGGGAGGTCCGCACCTCGATCTCGTCCTCTCTGCTCTTGCTTTGCCCTCTCTCCAGAGGGTTTGGGAGTTCACTGTTATCTGGAGCTCTCTCCGCCATTCGGTCAGAAAGTTCCCAGTTCAGTTGAATTCCAAAAAGATCACTCTCAAAATGTCAAGCATCAGTATTTTGAATAAACAAGCAGTTGTTGGATACAAAGACTCATTTTATTGATAATCCATTCTTGCGTCAAGGTAGGATACCTTGAGAGTGCTACAGAGTTTAATACAGCATAGTGTTTTAAGGGATACTTCAAAGGCAATAGCAAAGATAGCTTCAAGTCATAACATACATATGTGAATTGCTACAGATATTCAAAAATCCTACCAGCTGCTATCATGCGGTTACAACTTCCCTGGTTCTCATACATTCCTGCCTCTCTTGATAAGTGGCCTGAATGGGAACTGTTCGGGGGAGGCACCTCCTTTCTTTCTATCTTCAAAGTTACTTGCATTCCTACCTTTTCTACCCAGAGGTGCGAAAGGAAAAGAAAGGCGAGAAAAAGTGAGGGGGGAGTTGCTTTGAAATGCAACTATGGGAAAGAGGAGATTTTAGAACAGAGAGAGAGGAATTGGATTCCAATAATGGTAGTAATCTAATACACAGAAATAGCATGCTTGACTCCCAGGATCTGCTGTGCTGCTGGGACCAGATTGCTCCACATAGGCTGGGCTTTGTGCTGACTTTCCTGCAGCCTGATTTAAACCATACTGCCAGAGAAGTTAGCAGAGCCAGGACTAGCTGTGCTGCGCAGAGCAATGTGGCTTCTCCTACAGTCCAATTTAAAATAGAGAAGAAGAGGGAAGCTCCAGGAAAAGCAAACCTGGCCATGTTCAGCTGTACCCAGAGGGAGCAGATTGTTCCCTGGTGACTTAGCTTTGCACTGGCTTCTCCTGCAGCCCAGTTTAAAACAGGCCACAGGAGAAGCCAAGCCAGCCCGAGGATCAGGCTGGCTTTTAAAATCATCATTATTTGTATTTCTTCTTCTTGGGTCTATTGGATCTGGAAAACAACTGAGATTAAAAAAAAAAAAACCTGGATCCAAATACCATACTTGTATTGTGATCTGGGATTTAAAAAAAATCCTAAATTTTTTTTAGGTCCAATAGACACACACACAAACAAAAATCAACTTAAAAAAATTGCACACCCCTGCATTAGACTTGATCTTGTTTTCTGACGTTTCTGTCTTTGTTTTGATAATGGGTCAAAGCCTACAGACTAGTCCATGTAAAGAAAAAGCTTAGAGGGAAAAGTAAGACAAGCCACCTGAGAGATTCTAATCATGGATATCTCACACGACATGTACTATGGCTCTTATAGTACCTGAAAGGAAGGAGTCATTTGTGAATCCTTGGAATCAATCACATTTTGATACTCTGTGTAAATTCATCTTACAGTTCAATGATCTGTACTCGTCTGTGACTCTGTTATTCATGGTTCCCAATAGATGCCTGAATTTTGCTCTATCACTCTCCTTTCATTTGTTGGAGGACTTGCTTGTGATAGCTTGACAGTAGATTGATTGTCTACACACAGAGCAACTGCAGGCTGTACTCTCATGTTGCTCATTGTATTTACTGACACTCCAAGTGGTCTTAATGAGTTTTTCATTCACCAGCTGCAACACAACCTGTCTTGTTGGCAGTCAGCAGCACTTACCAGCAATCTGGAACCATTTTCTCTTCTCATTTGCTTTTAGTATTGTTGGCACAATAGTATCAACAGGTGTGAGGACACTTTTGGTTCCAGTGATTTACTGTTGGCATAAAGGACAAAAGACCTCCTGTGAAAAGCACAATACTTGTGTAATAAGGTTGGCCTTCAAAGCCTATCTTTGCTTCATGCCATAATGATATTGCAGTGCTTACTTAATTTATCTTTTTTTCCTTATTATTATACAGGGAGATGCCTTAAAGACTAACAGACCAGGTATAGAATGTACACATCTGCAAGTGTTATACTTTAAAATAATATTTTAAAAGGCGTTAGCATGTTTTTCATGGACTAACCATATCACTGAAAACCCAACTTAGTGGGATGAAACTGTTGACATGATAGAAGTTTACAAGATTATGCACGAGATAGAGAAGGCAGAGAAAGAACTACTCTTCTCCCTTTCTCACAATACAAGAACTCATGAACACTCAATGAAATTGCTGAGCAGTCGAGTTAGAATGGATTAAAGGAAGTACTTCTTCACCCAGAGGGTGATTAACACATGGAATTCACTTCCACAGGAGGTGGTGGTGGCTACAGGCATAGCCAGCTTCAAGAGGGTATTGGATAAACATATAAAGCATCAGTGGATATAAGCCACAGTGTATTGTTGGAACTCTCTGTCTGGGGCAGTGAGGCTCTGCATTCTTGGTGCTTGGGAGGGGCAACAGTGTGAGGACTTCTAGTGTCCTGGCCCCAACTGATGGACCTCCTGATAGCAACTGGGGTTTTTTGGCCACTGTGTGACACAGAGTGTTGGACTGGATGGCCATTGGCCTGATCCAACATGGCTGCTCTTATGTTCTTATGTTCAGTTGATCTGCCATGAACTTCACTTTGCAAACCATGAACCAGCCAAAATTTGTCACAAACTTTAGTTTGTGAGCCAGTTTATGCCCATCCTTAACACTAAATGATGTTGTTGATTTGCACAGTCAAGTCCGACTCATTGTGACCCCATGGACAAAATCATGCCAGGCCCTCCTGTCTTCCACCCTCCTCCGGAGTCTGCTCAAATTCGTGTTCGTTACATCAGTAACTCTGTGCAGCCATCTCATCTTTTGCTGTCTCCTTCTTCTTTTGCCTTCTGTCTTTTCTAGCATCAGGATCTTCTCCAGTGAGTGCTCCCTTCTCATTTGGTGGCCAAAGTATTTGAACTTCAGCTTCAGCATCTGACCTTCCAGGGAACAGTCTGGGTTGATTTCCCTTAGGACTGACTGATTTGATCTTCTTGCGGTCCAAGGGACTCTCAAGAGTCTTCTCCAGCACCACATCTCAAAAGCATCTATTGTTCTGCGCTCGGCTTTCCTTGTGGTCCAGCTCTCATAGCCATACATTACTACTGGGAATACCATCACTTCGACTATACGGACTTTTGTTGGCAGGGTGATATCTCTACTTTTTATTATACTGCCTAGGTTTGCCATAGCTGTCCTCCTAAGGAGCAAACGTCTTTTAATTTCATGACTAGGGTCACCATCTGCAGTGATCTTGGATCCCAGAAATGTGAAGTCTGTCACTACTTCTATGTCTTCCCCTTCTATTTGCCAAAATGTGGTGGGGCCAGATGCCATGATCTTAGTTTTTTTGATGTTGAGTTTCAAGCCTACTTTTGTGCTCTCCTCTTTCACCCTCAACAAGAGGTTCTTTAGGTCCTCTTCACTTTCTGCCATTAGAGTGGTATCATCTGCATATCTGAGGTTGTTGATGTTTTTCCCGACAATCTTAATTCTGGCTTGTGCTTCATCCAGGCCAGTATTCCGTATGATGTACTCTGCATATAAATTAAATAAGCAGGGTGACAATATACATCCTTGCCAAACTCCTTTTCCTATTCTAAACTAATCAGTTGTTCCATATCCCGTTCTGACAGTTGCTTCTTGATCCTTATACAGGTTTCTCAGGAGACATGTGAGGTAGTCTGGTACTAAATAGCAATTGACAAACAGAAATAAGCACCTACACTTTATTAATAATAGATACCATCTGGCTTATAAAATGTGTCAATTAAATCTTTATAAACAGAGTTCCAGAAATGTGCATGTCAGGAAGGGTTGTAAGCTTTCTGCCTTGGGAATAGGAGTGCATACAGCACATTGGCTGAGGACATTCTCAGTCCTTGAAATTGCTAGAATTCCAAACAATGGTAAAAGATTTTTAAATACCCCATAAATTTACATTTTCCGATATCTTGTAACTTTAAAGCATACAACAATAAAGCCAGAGCCTTACATATTGAATTGGGTGACTTAACTGTGAATTAACTATGGCTGATTTCAAATTCCTGTAGCCAATTCTTATACCACTTTACAGCACTATATCTCTGCTCATTACCCTTTCCAACAATTTGTCATCTAAATCAGTGCCATAATGAACAGCATTGCCTCCCCTCCTTTAAGACTTCTCTTTTCCTTTAGTTAATTCTATTTTAAAGGAAAATTTGGGAGGGGAGGGGGGGCTTAAATTGTGCATTGCTAGCACTGAACAAATGATTCTAAATCCTATGTGTGCCTGGTGTTTGATATTAGATTGTGCAGATCTGAACTCCATGCACATGCCAGATATTTTCAGTTGACGTTTGTCACTATAAGTAGATGACTTTATAGTAAACAGAGGCAAAAGATAAGCAAAAGAAAGAACATTCATCATGGCTGAGGGTATTCTACTCTGATTTGATATACTGGCTGCTCTAGGTGATCTCAGACAGGATGGTGAATATGGCATGAAGGGAATATTTGTGACCTGATCTTTTCTTTATCATTCTCCACCATCAGTATGCATCTTTACGCCATTTTTAAAGACAAAGATAAGTCATCTGAAATGTCAGTGTAATCCTAAACAGAATGATACCCAAATCATTCACTCCAGTAGAATTGGAAGGGTATAACTCTGCTAAAGACTAGGGGTATGCAAAAAAAAAAAAATCAGAATTAATTGGATTCGGAAATATACGGGACAAAATATTTGGAATAACGTATATTTCTGAATACCGGTATTCAGAATAGTTGTATATACGGAAGATATACAGCTATTTCCGAATATACGGCCCCATTACACCCCATGGGTCATTGAAATCAATGGAAAAATAGGGTATATTGGAAGATGCCTGGAGGAGAGGGGTTTGAAGGAGAGCCCCAAAATTTGCAGGGGACTCTCCCCTACAAACTCCCCAAGTCCCAAAAAGATTGAGCTAGAGGTTCCCATTCCAGGGGCACCCAAAGAGGGTGCCCCTATCGCATCATTATACGCCATGAGCCATTGAACTCAATGACAACATAGGACATAATCAGAGGCTACTGCGAGGCAGGGGGTTTGAGGGAGAGCCCCCAAAACTGCATGGAACCTGCAGGGGACTCTCCCCAACAAAACCCCCAAGTCCCAAAAAAGATTGGACCAGTGGGTCCCTGTCTTTGGGCTCCCCAAAAGGCCCATTGCCACCAATGCTGGGGAAAGCCCAATTAGCCACTTCCTCCACTATAATTGATGTGGGGAAAGTGGCTCTGGACAGAGGGAGTGGCTCTGAGGAGCAGGGGGTTTTGAGGAGAGCCCCCCAAACTGCTGTGCAGCTTCAGGGCACTGTCCCACACAAAACCCACAAGGCCAAACAAAAATTGGACCAGGGGGTCCAATTCCTGGGGCACACAAAGCCAACCCTAACTTCACACCAGAGAATCTCTATAGGAACCAAATGCACTACATCCAGCTGTCTACTCTATGAACCCTGTCGGCCTGGAACCAATATAAACCAAGTTGCCACGTCACTGGCACACAAAACACAATCTGCTCAAGGTCTGCTAGCTCTTCAGCCCTTCCAGAAACAATGCGGGGACAGCTGCCCAAGCATAACAGGCATGCTGGTTCTGGGTCTCTCACCCAGATGCCAGCTTCCCTGCCACAATGCACAACCTACAGATGCCAGTTCTCCAGCTCTGCCCCAAACAACGTGGGGAGAGCTGGCCAAGCACAACAAGCATGCTGGTTCTGGGTCTCTCACCCAGATGCCAGCTTCCCTGCCACAGAACATGCAATCTACAGATGCCAGCCCTGCCCCAAACAACACAACTCTCAAACAAGAGAAGTGGTGGACCACCACACCTAGCTCCACATCATTCTGTATCTGACACAAAGCAAGAAGCATTTAGACTTGCCTTAAGTGATGGATGGTTGGCTGGTCCAGGCTCTTTTGCGTTACCCAGGGTGTACCACGAGGAGGCGAGCCAGAGTTGCACCCCAAATGAGGAAGATCACTGGGAGGGCCTCAGATTGTATGAGAGGAAAGGAACTATTCCTTCTCTCTCAGCTCAGCAGCAACACACCAGCTATCACTGTCCCATTAGAGGGACCTCAGCATTGATATGGCTGCTAGCTGCCTTTCATCATCACTGGCATCTCCCTCTTTCTTCCTCCTGCCCCTGAAAAAAACCTGGGTTATCCTGGCCAGGCCTGTGGGTGCTGTCAGTTACAGTTGGGGTCTGCAATGGCCCTTTCAGTATTATTAGGCATGTGTGGATGGGGACTGGGAAATTTGGATTGCTTTGCATATTTTAAATCAGCATTCACTTTTGGTTTGGGGATGGATGACGGGTGTGGGGGGAGGTGCACTGCCAATCAATTTGTGAGTGAGTTTTTGGGCTGTCTTTGAACTCTAGTCTATGTTTAGTGGAAGAGCGTTTTACAACCACCTTCCAAGCGTAGACCAAGAGAGGTTGCAGGCACTAGTAGGTGCTCACTTCATTCACTCTCAAAGTCTATGTTTGGGGAGCCGAACAGAGGCAAGTTGACCTTCAGGAAGACCAACTGCTCAACTGTCCAGGATTGCAAGCAATTGCGATGTGGGCAGACAATGTCGTCCATATGTGAAAAGATGCACTCACTCTGCAAGCTCGTCAGTGGGCATGAGAGGAATGCCTTGGCCATGGAGGAGAGGGCTGGCCAGACCGCCTCCTTTGCAACCCAGTAGTCCAAAGGAGATGTTTCCTGCAATTCGTTGGGCTCTGAAAGATAGTCCCTCACCATCGCAGCACCTGTCTCCGCTCTCAGGGGCCTATCGCTCCCAGAGGAGCCAACGATCCGCCCGATTAGTGTCATCTCGGCACTCTTATTGGCGTGAGTCTGGTGAGAAACATTGCCAAGCTGGAGAGGTTGCGGATGAACAGCAGTGGAAGTGGCAGATGAGCTGCTTTCACCCCCCTCCTCATCAGCTACCAGCACTGGACCTGCTCTGACTCTGGGAGAGCTCGACTCACCAGCAATCGAGCTCGTTGGCCCACTCGGTGATCGTGCCCTTAAGGCACGGGTATAGCATGGTTGCCATCATGTAGACCTTATCCCGGGTGAACTGAAAACAGGTCTCAAGCCCTTCCTGCAGCCTAACAACCAGGGCGCACACTACTGGAAGAACGTTTGCAAGGCCTTGAGCTGGCACTAGAAATGAGACCAAGTTCTCAAGGGCCATGTGGGCCCTGGGGATGACCAGTGCGATGCTCGCCATGTCAGACAAGAGTATTTCTGCTTTTCTAGGACTGGAGAAGCGCCTAGTCTCTTCTGCATGTGTGATTGATAGGACTGCTGGGAAGCCCAAATAATATTCCAGTCGCAACTGACGGGCCATGTCCTTCGCTAGTTTGAATCTTTTCCTGGCCTCCACAATATGTTTTGCATAATCAGGAAAGATCATAATTTTCCGTTCATTTGCCCCCCAGCACAGAGGCTCCTTAGCAGTATACTGTCGAAACTTAGCCAAAATATCGTCTCGGGTTGCAATTTTGAGAAATTGGACTGAAATAACTTGTATTCCCTCCCCCTCACGATGGGGGGAGAAGAATCTATTTACTTTTTCAATGTCCAAGGGGTATGCTTGGTCCAACTTGAAGACTTGCCTGAAAAAAAGGTCCATGAAGTCTACCCACTCGGCGTTGGTTCTTGCCTCCACACCAATCAACCCGAGTACCTTGAGAGAACGGCGCCTCAGTGCAGAGTCAAATTGATCCACCCGACTAGTTAATGAGGCAATTTTTTCATTGCATGATGTCTCGTGGGTGGCAAGTCTTTCCTCCACTTCAATGCATTTGGCACTCACTGACTGGAATTTTTCTTGCATGGCAGAAAGTTCAATTTTTAGCTCTCTGATATCAGCTCGAAGCTGTGTAATATAGACTGGTATATCTTTCAAAGGCTTGAGTTCTTGCCGCATAGTTTCTAACATGGCCGCTAATGAGTCAAGTGTAGCAGAAGGAGCTTCAGCCGCCTCCCCAGGCTTATCTTTGTTGTTTTTCCCCATTCTGGCTGCGCTCCTAGTTCCAGACGCCACCTTTCCAAGTTCTTTCCAAGTTCTTCTCAAAACCAAGAACAGAAACAGAAACAGAGACAGCCACCTCACTGGGTCTTAACTCCAACAAGGACGAGTCAAACAGCACAAACGGCCAGCTCAGAACACAGGAGCACAGAAGCACCAGAAGCACCAGAGGAAATTTAACAGCTCGCAACTTAAACAGGTTGCCAGGCGGCTATAAATCACCAGATAAGCGCAACTAGGCACTTAAGCAATTCATCACTTGTAAACTGTGAGCAAAAAAGTTCAATGTTTTCTTTTCGGGCAGTACAGCTGGAGAAAGCTTTAAACTTTACCGGAGCAGGGAGTAGACGCGTCCTTCTCAGCCCGCCATAGACCGGAAGTCTCAATTAAGTCAGATTAAGGACCAGTCTTAACATGTCCTTAGTCTAACTAATGAGAGTATTAATTCATTTATTAATCTATTAATTATTTGAGTTTCTGAGTCTCTAGGGATTTGTTATTAAGTGTAAAAACTGTTATATGTATATATATGTGGAGGGCAAATGAATTAAATTAATTAAGCATTTAAGTTGCCGGTTGGGTAAAAGAAAATGGGTATTTATGAAAGCAGATTTCTAATTTAAAATGGAGTGTGGCAGATCTAGTAGCGGGGAAATATATATATATATGGTGTGAACTGTTTTTCTGTGTATGAGTTGGGCAGCAAAAATAGCTAAACAGCTGGAGGTTTTATAGATACTTCTCTAAGGGGGTAGGGAGTGGCAGAGATCCTGGAAGCACCCCATATAATCGGAAGTCCTTGGGAGTATCACAGGGGTGGGTCAGGGGTGGGGGGGAAAAACACACATGTATTAAACAAAATGAAATTGATAGGCTTAAACACTATATGGTTAGCTTTAAGTTCTAGAAATGGACAGAAACAAGAAAGAAGGCACTCATCTAATATTATAATCTATGGTATATACAAGATTAAGTTGAAAGTATTGTTTCTTTGTTTACATGTTTCATAATTAAGAATAAGGGTGATTTAAGATGGTAAAGATTCTAACGGTTAATATACATGGCGCTAGGACTACAAAAAAGAGAATGTTGCTCTGGCAAACGTGTAAGTCCATGGGTGTAGGGATAATATTTATTCAAGAAACCCATACCTTAAGTTCGGAATGTAGTTGGTTCTGTCAGGAGAAAGGAACTCAGGTTTTTTCCACCGATTATAATATTAATTCACGTGGTGTGGCAATTCTAATACGCAAGATTGCTAATGTGTCAGTTCAACAAGTCATCTTAGATCCAGAAGGAAGATATATTGTGTTGCATACTCATATGTATGGAAAAAAGGTTTTATTGATTTCAATATATGGTTCAAACCGTGATCAACCTGCTGTTCTTCATAAAATAGGAGAAAGTATCCAGAATATGGAGTGGGATGACATTGTTTTTGGTGGTGACTTCAACGTAACTATGGACCCGCTTCTGGATAGGAGCGACGCTAATATAAATAGACTCCCACAAGTTAGAGCAGTGTTGAGTGGCTATATGAAGGATTTGAGGTTGACTGATATATGGAGATTGTTACATCCTACACTCAGGGAATACACATTTTATTCAAGGGTTCATAACCTGATGTCTAGACTTGATTTCTTCTTGTTATCTCCCGATTTAATTTCAAAGGTGAATACTTGCGAGATAATCCATTCAACAATCTCTGACCACAATATGGTCCTGTTAGATATTCACTTGGCTCTTCAAGAAAAACCAAAAACAGCTTGGTGCTTTAATGCTACTTTGTTAGCGGATGACACATTTGTATCACAAATGCGAAGAGAAATCAATGAGTTCTTTGAGATAAATGAAGGCTCGTCATCTTCTAGATCTATAGAATGGGAAGCATTTAAAGCAGTGATTCGTGGGAAAGTTATTACCTATACTGCACATAAAAAAAGAACAAGCGAAGAGCGGCTTGTATCTTTGGAGAATGAGTTAACTCAGGCTTGGACAATAATGTATCAAAGCCCAAATGTGCTATCCTATAAATTGATCCAAAATTTGAATTATCAAATTAATTTATTAAAATATTATACACTTGAGCAAATCATGTACAAATCTCGTCATCAGCACTGGGAGTCAGGTGATAGAATAGGAAGAATATTATCAAATAAATTAAAAAGGGAAAAAGCTGATAAAAAAATCATTGCGATTAAAAATAGACAGAATAAGATCTGCATAGATTCACAGGAGATTGTTAACTCTTTCTTTGAGTTTTATCAACAATTATATAATATCCCACAGATAGCAGAAGAGTCACAAATATCTAGCTTTCTGAAATGGGTAGAACTAAGTAAATTAAATAGTGAACAAAAAGTGGATCTTGCGCAAAAAATAACTAGTCTAGAGATTAAGGTCGCAATTGATTCCTTAAAACGCCGTACAGCCCCTGGCCCAGATGGTTTTATATCTGAATGGTACCTTGAATTTCAGGATGTGCTGATTCCTAAGTTACATCAGTTATATATAACTCTTGGTATCAAAATGACTCTATACCAGAAGTAATGAATGAGTCTTTGATAATCGTGATCCCGAAACCCAATAAAGATCGGTTGGAATGTACTAGTTACAGACCAATTTCTCTAATTAATCTTGATATAAAAATCTTAGCAATAATTTTGGCTAATCGGGTTAAGAGAGTAGCGGGGTCTTTGATACACAAAGGCCAAACAGGATTTATGTACGGCAGAAATGGGCAGGACAATATCCGGTTGGCATTAGACATAATTGATCTGCAAAGAGATTCTATGGAAAACTCAGCGTTAATCTCTTTGGATGCTGAAAAAGCGTTCGATTCAATCCATAAGAACTTTATTTTTTCGGTTTTATCACATTTGAATTTTCCTCAATCATTGATAAAATGGATTAAATTACTATACCATAATCCATCATCCCGATTAAAAATTAATGATAATTTATCACCTCCTATTCGATTAAATCGCGGTGTGAGACAGGGGTGTCCTCTCTCACCTCTTATTTTCAATTTGTGTATTGAACCTTTAGCGGCAGCCATTAGAAAATCTAAGGACGTCATAGGGATTAAATTTAAGAGTTTGGAATATAAACTTGCTTTATACGCAGATGATCTATTGCTGTTTGTGTCGAACCCTGAGCACTCTATCCCAGCTGTAATGACAATAATTGACAATTTCGGCAAGTTAGCTGGGTATAAAATAAACTGGTCTAAATCTGAGCTGATGCCATTAGGGCGTGGAAGTTTAGATTATAGCTCTTTCCAGTTAGCAGTTACAATAGGGCAGGTGAAATATTTAGGCCTTTTTTTGCCCAACGATCTATCGCAGCTAGTTAAGATTAATTTAGATAGGGTATTAACCAATATAACGACAGATCTAGAAAGGTGGAAGGGCTTGACCCTGTCATTATGGGGGAAAATTAATACTTTAAAAATGTGCATATTTCCAAAATTAATTTATATTTTGAGAGGCATTCCTATTCTAATCCCTAAGAAATGGTTCAATAAAATCGATGGGATCCTATCTAAGTTTATTTGGGGCTCCAGTCGACCTAAGATCTCTATGCTTAAGCTTCAGAGAGAGGTGAAGGAAGGTGGTTTTGGGGTTCCGAACCTGTTATTATATCACAGAGCCCTTTTATTAGCTGCAGTTAAATGGTGGAATCTTGTCAGCTTGGATAACGCACCGACCTGGGCATCGCTTGAGGGCGCAATGATATTTCCATTGGAGGGATGTTATGCACTAGGTTCGACGTTCTCTGTGATAAAACATCCACTGAGATCAATTACTTCAGCTAGAAAAGTATGGGAGCTGACACTGAAACTGGTTAACGCTGACCCTTTCTCGCATGAAAAAGCCTCTTTGTGGGGCAATCCTTTAATTAAGATAGGCAATAAGCCGGTTTTTTGGCTTCGGTGGATGCACGCCGGTATTGTTTCTTTGGATCAGTTAAAAAATCAAGAGGATGAGTTTATTGCACACTATGAACTTCCAACTCAAATAACATCTTTACCATTATATCAGTGGAATTTTATGCAAATAAAACAAGCCTTGCGAACTGTGTTCGGGCCTGATGCGTTGGCGGCATCACAGTGTCCGCCATTGTTTGGTCAACTGTCTGAGGCATTTGAGCAGAAGAAATCCAATTTAGTGTTGTATAATATACTGAAGGAGATTACAATACCTGACCTATCTGCACTAAATCAAAAATGGAATCTAGAGGTTCAATGTCACGTGAACTTGGACCAATGGGAAGATTGTTGTAATAAAATTAGGAAGTCCACTCTGGACATCAGGTTGATAACTATACAACAGAAAGTATTGCATAGAGTCTATTGGACCCCACTTCGTATGTTTAAGAGAGCAATGCTATCCTCAGCAGAGTGTTGGAGATGTAAGAGCAGAGAGGCGAATCTCACACATATGCTATTTAACTGTGAGGTGATTCAGAATTTTTGGCAACAGGTGTTATTGAAAATAAAGGATACAATTAAACGTCAACTACCATGGCAAGATAGTCACTTAATATTAAACTTTTTTCCGAAAGAATGGAAATTAAAGAAGGGGCAAAAATTATGGTTAGGAAGGGCTCTGTTGATAGCAAAACGCCAAATTCTTAAACACTGGAAACAAAATGATGTAATTTCAATTCTTCTTTGGGAAGATGACTTATTGAAACTTGCAGCTTTTGAAAAAATATCGTTTTCTGGTCGTAGACAAATGTGTCGTTTTAATGAGATTTGGAGTCCATTTATGCAAATGATGAATGTTTAGCTGATTTGATTTGATATCGTTGTAAACTGTATCGCTTTACTTTTCTTGTATTCACTATATGAATGTTAGGTTGATGTTCTTCTTTCTGATATTTATTAATGTTTAACTTGAGTAACTATTGTAATTTTATGCACTGGGGTTTCACATGTGGGGTTTTTAAAACAACAATAAAATTTAAAAAATTTTTTAAAAAAAATGTCAGACAAGAGTATTTCTGCGTGGGTCTTGAAGGGCCCAAGAACCTCTACAGTCTGAGAAATGACCACCCAATCCTCTTGGGTGAGACAGTTCTCATCCTGAAAGACCCTTGTCTCAGAGACAAAGGTATCCACGACTGCTCTCTGCTCCACCTTGCACAGGTGGAGTTCCATCGTGTGTTGACATCACCAATCAGGCAGTGCCCTGGCACACATGTTGGTGTCTGTTTCTCACACAGCAGATACGAATCCGTATTGCTGTGTGAGAAATGACCTGTAATGTGCCAACACTTCTGGAGCAGAAGTTGGTACTCATGGGTCGCTGCTAGATACCGAAGATCCTGACTTTTCATCTGGCCGAATGCGTCCTTAACCATGAGGTGGAGAAGGTGGGCCATGCAAGGAAGGCGTTTTAGGCCTGATGCTGGACAGCCGCCTTGATGTTGCAGCCACCATCAGTCACCACGAAGCCTGTGGCGATTTCCTTGCCTACTCAGCCCTCTAATTTCCATGAGAGGATGGCTCTGAGCGTGTCCGCTGTGTGTCGTGCATCAATTGCTTCGGCGTGCTGCAAGGCCCAGCAATAGCCGGCCTGGCGGCCCTGATCCTTCCAGCCGCTACTGCCACCCCCACCCTGCAGCTCACTGGGTTGCCAACAATGCGCAGTCAAGGAGAGATACCCCTGGAACGCATGTTGGGAGCTCCAGATATCTGAGGTGAAATGAACTGTCCCTCAGACAGCACCGGACAAATGCTCCTTCACCACAGATCTGGTGACCCTGAAAACAAATGGCACAATGGTCCTGCTAATCGTGGTTCTAGCAGGAATTTTGTACCAGGGTGTCAGGTACTCGAGCAACTCTAGCACCCCAGGATTCTCAACCACTAAAAATGGAAGCTCATGGGTGACCAACCTGGCGAGGTTCCAGGCAATCATCCTCCTGCCGTACCTGATTCCCCCTCTTGGCACACAGGTGCCACCCCCACCAAGCATCTCAGTCAGAGATGCCTGGCATCCCTGCCCTGTCGTGAAACTTTCCTGAAGAGCTCTGGAGGTAGTCGCAGTGGAATGGACCTCCTGGCTGGGTTGTGTTGGCTGCTTGGGCACCCCAGCACCAGCCTGCTTCTCTCCCTTAAGAAGCACCCCCGGGTGGAGCTTCTGCAGGTGGTTCTGCATCCCCCCGGAGTCAGGTGGGCAGGGTCCCACCCATGACTGATCCAGGCCCTGCACAGCTAGCACTGCGCATAGCATGGATCCTCTGTAAGTCGGAAATGCTTCCAGACTTTGGAGGTGTATGGCTGCCCAAGCTGACTGGCAGCTTGGGTGTTCGGAGTCACCTCCTGTGATGTGCTCGGGGCAGACACATCATGTCTCGGGGTGGCAGGAGGGACTGGACACTGGGGAAAAATGGCTGGAGATGGAGGCACCTCTCCATTTCTCCCCCCTCCACCTCATGCGGCCTCCTGTCCTGGCCATCCCCCAAAAGACTGCTGCTGCCTGAAGGAACCGAAGAAGGAGGCTGGTCCTCCTCAACCAATATCTCCTTCAGCTCCTGCACAAAACTCTGCACCCTCCTTGGGGTGATTGTTTTGGACAGAAAACTGTCCCCAAAGCTCATCTCCAAAAAGGGCTGCTCTTGTTGCCCCTCTTCTGGCTGCTGAGGTTGAGCAACATCAGCTGGAGGAGAGACTACCTGAGCAGCAGACCCCTGCTCAGTGCCAGCAACTAATGGCACCTCTGCTGGGGGCGCCCCAGCAGCAGCCTTGATGAAGGGCTCAAGGCGGGACTTCTTCATCACACTCCAGTCAGAGATTGGAGTATTAGAAGGCAGCTGTGGAGTGGCCCTAAGCACAGGTGGGAGGGAAAACTGGGTCCTCCCCCTCCCCTCCACTCCTCTAGTCTTCTCCTTGGCCTTGCCCCCGGTGCTCCTCTTCTGCTAAAGTTTAGGAGACTAGGTGATCCTGCCTCTACCTGGCTACAGTTTTTAAAAGGCTACCTTGAGATGAAGGCAATCCTTGTTATATCCTCCTAGTTAAATTTCTCCTAACTAGATCCTAGGACAGACCGGATTTCCATGCATAGAAATCAGGTGTCCCCTATAACTAGAGAGAAGCTGTGGTTTACCCTATGGAAACCTAAGAATGCACCGGCTTTCAGTGGCTGAAAGCAAGATGCACTGCTACCCTAGTCTCTTTAAAAGGGAGCCTGATGTGGCCTAGTAGTCACGCTGCCTTTTATGAGAAACCTAAAATCTTTTTAAATTCTCCCTATCTGACCTAGTTGAATTTTGAAAGAAGATAAAGCCATAAACTGGATTAATTTTTTTTTAATTTCAAAAAACACAATCCCTAAAAGCACCCTTATTAGTGGGGCAGCCTATTTAGTGGCCCTAGCCAAATTGAAAGCACCCTCAGACTCCAAAAATAGCTCTATAAAAACATGAAAGTGACCCACTCCTCACAGCCCACACACCAACCAGAGGTAATTAAAAAAAACCCAAAACATGACAAAAAACCCCTTAACTTTTAACGCCCCCCCCCCAAAAAAAAACAGAACCAGGAAAAGAGACAACAGGACAGGATGCAAAACCAACAGCAACAGATCCAAACAAATCCTACTGAGAAAAGGCCAACAAACTCAACTGTTAAAAAACTGAATTTTTTAACAACAAAAAACCTCAGGCCAAATCAGTCAACAGCCCCCCCCCCCCCAAAAAAAAGGAAAAGAAAACCAGAACCAGGAAAAGGGAAAGCAGGACAGGATGCAAAACCAGTAACAACAGATCCAAACAAACACAACTAAGAAAAGGCCAACAAACTCAACTGTTAAAAACTGAACTTTTTAACAATAAAACTTAGGCCAGACAGCTCCCCCCCACCAAGAACCAGAACCAGAAGAGAAAAGAAACAACAGCAGCACAACACAGCAGCAACAAATCAAACACAGAATCCTCTTAAAACAGTAAAAAACTTGACTTTTAACAATATAGAAACTTAACCAACCCCTCCCCCACAAAAAACCTTCACCCTAACTCCAAGAAATCCAAGCCACCCAAATCAGGAAAAATAAAAGGACACTGCACTTTTAAAAGGCCTCTCATTAAAGTAAAATATAGGCAACTTGGCAACCCCCCCACCCCAGGCCCCCACCCCCAGCAGAACCCCCTAACCCCAAATAAGCTACCCACCCACCCAAATCTGGATAAGTAAAGGGACTCTGAGTCTTAAAAAGCCCTTTTACTTTTATCCTAACTACAATAAAAACAAGAACCCCAAGACTGTCTTACCTTAGATGTTTTCTCCAGGCAGGTCAGGCAAGGCTGAGAGACAGCAGCAGCAGCTGAGGCCAAGGGCCAGCGCAGCACAATCTCTCTCACACACCAACACCAACAGAGCAGCAATGGAATGGAGTCCAGCCAGGCAAACTCCTTAAAAAGGTTCTCTGGCCCTACACAGAGCAGTTTCAAAAAATACCACTGCTCTGCAATTGGCCAGAGAACACTGTTTTCTTGGATACCCAAGTAAACAAAAGAACAACAATGTTGCTGATGGCTGGGGGATTAGCCCAGCCACCATATGAAGCTGCCTTATACTGAATCAGACCCTCAGTCCATCAAAGTCAGTATTGTCTTCTCAGATTGGCAGTGGCTACACAACAGCCTTGCAAAGCATGCAGTTGCAATGCATTTTGCAAAAGCATGCTTTGGATTGGCTGCTGGGGCTTCTCTCCCCCTCCCTCCCTGATTCCAGGGAGGCTATGGGAGAGGTGGGAAAAGGCTTTCAAATGTGGGAAAGGAGGCAAGCAGCTTCCCTGAGGCTGCAGAAGCTCCTTTTCCGCCTTTTACATTGAGTTATGTATACTTCCAAATATTGATTCGAAAGTATTCAGGGAGCCCTATATGGCTCCCATATAATGCATGCGAGCTGGATTTGGAGGTATACTGCGTTGTATACTTCTGAATCAGGGGGTATTCGGCGGTCTATTTGGTTCAGCTGAACCGAAAACACATCTCTACTAAAGACACCATAGTTTATGTCTGATCTAAAGAAGAAGTGCTATGACAATGGAGTTGGCTCATGACATCAAATTTTATTCAGCAGTAAATAAAAATTATGCTTTAAATTCTTCTTAGGAAGAAACTTTAAAAAAATTGTTGGACATACTGGAAAATCTTACTCATGGCTATACTTGAACTCTGATGGCAGATTTTAAGCAAACCAAATGCTTTAAAAAAAATGTTCCATTTATCCATTAAAATGGAAAAGGTGACACTAAAGAGAAGTGAATCTGAGATGATTTCTGAAATATAAGTGATTAGAAAAGACTGAGAATACCAAAATATGCACAACATGTCAGACAAAATTCTTTTTAGCTTCCATCTGTGATAGTTCATTTTACCATAGTATAACAAGAAATAATTATAACCATTGAGAGTTAATTAAAATTTTCCAAGAAAACTGATGATGACTGAAAATACATGAATGATGCCATAATAATAAATTGATAGATTTACATGAATGATTAGATAAGAACATAAGAGAAGCCATGTTGGATCAGGCCAATTTTTTAAAAAATCAGTAGAGATACATCAGGAAAAATGTAATATTTTAGGACTTAAATATCAAGTTTAAGAGAGTACCAATTCACTTATGCTCCAAAAGGCATAGAAATCTGTAAGCTGATGCTTATGCATTAGCTTCATTGTATGGCACATAAGCAGTGAAGCATTATATAGTTTCACCTACTGCATTCTCTACTGTACATATCTACTGTTGCCTGCCTCCAGATTCTAGGAAATGGGGTGAAGCCCTCAGTGTTACTGACCTTTTATTTATTTAATAGATACATTTATTTCCTTTGTTGTCTTCTGTGATTGTATTCAAGACAGCTTACAATTCAAAATAACTGTGTATAGCATAATACACAAAGTGGAAGAAAAAGGGGGGGGGGTGAAATGAAAGAAATTAATCAATAACTGCCATAACATAATCACATGTGATCTTCTTCTAAGAAGCAGTTCTGGAAAACTGAAGAGACAAATGACAGTTGCTCTCAAGCAGACAGAGGGAGAGAATCTTGTCTGCCTCTTGGAATTTGAGTTCTTAATCTAAAGACAACAGCCATTGTACATTTTATTTTCTAGACCATCTGAGCATGCTTAGAAGAAGTTAGTAGAAGCTAGGACTTTAACATGAGACCTAGATGCTTTTGAAAAATGGTACATTCCATATCAGCTCTCCATGTTAACACACCTTTTTACCACGGTATGTTTTAGGAAGGGAAAGGAACAGTGCGAAAGATATGAACTCTTCTCAGTTAGATATTTTCTCAGAAGAAGCTAAACGGGGTTTTTGGGATATACACAGAGAAAAGTTTGGCTCATGGAGATGATTAACGTTTTTATTTTTAAAAGTATAGTTGGAGGCCTTATGACATAGCAACCCTGCTAAAATTAAACTGGTTAGAATTTGGGTGATCCAATGTGTCTAATGCTGAATAGAGTAATGATGATTAGGCTTTTGATTATGAGTGACCCCTGAGGAATCTTGAATCTGGAAGAGATAAGGACTCTGCAAAGTAATGCCTGAACAATAAATTGTACTTTAATTTGTCTGGCTTTATTTATTTAAAACATTTGTATGTCATCTTTCCACTCAACTTAAAGTTCTCAAGGTAGTGAAAAATAAAAACAGCATTTAAAATACAGACAAATTCTATATTTGTGTAATATATACAAGGGGGGATATTACACTGGAGAACCATGGTCACTCTGAGTAGATCAAGGCAATGCCCAGCCATTTAATGTTTTCCTAGGGTCAGAGCATTTTTTATTTTTTGTTTATATTTTTAGTTTTTGCTGTGATCCTTATGCTTTTTCTTGATGATTTATTTTAACGACTGCATTGCCAAATCTCACTATTTCCCCACCTTTCCATTTTAAACAAAATATTTCAAGAGTTTTAAGCAGTTTTTTTTTTTTTTAGCAGGAATGCACAAGAATGCAGTTCTGGCTGGCTTGGTGTCAGGGGGTGCAGCCTAATATGCAAATGAGTTTTCTACTGGGGTTTTTCTACAGAAACAGCCCTGTGTGAAACAATGGTGATGGCAGGGGGTGTGGTTGAACATGCAAATGAGTTCCTGCTGGTCTTTTTCTACAAAAAAAAGCCCTGGTTTTAAGCATGTTTGTATTTTAAGTAAAAAATAATATCTTTGTGTCTGTCTGTAGCCTTTGTAAAGTTTATATCTCCACTATCTGGCATTACATTTTATGATACACATGGTCTGGCCTCACAAAGTCCCATTTATGTCAGATCTAACAAATGAGTTTAACACCCCTGCCATAAGGTTTACAAGAAAAGATACATGATTTGCCATTGCCTGGCTTTATGTAATGACACTGGACCTTCCTTGGTGACCTCTCATCCAAGTATTAACCAGGTCCAATTCTGTTTAGCTTCCAAGATCTGATGAGATTGGGCTAGACTGGGCCATATAGGTCAGAGCAAGGGAAGTGTGCAAGCATCAAAAGAGTCCTTGTGTGACCACGGATTCGAGGGAAGCTCTGGCACCCCCTAGATGGCTAATTGCATCACACACAAGGGCTGCTGTGACTGGTTGCCATCATGTGATGTGTGCTTTGCCTTTTAAAAACCTCAAAGCAGAAGGAAATGAAATTCTTCCACTACAGCGATTGCTCTTCCAGAAAGCTGTTCATCACCATGCGCTAGTTAAGTGGCAGTGAGGCAAAGGGATTCCAGGCTCAGTTTGTCAATGATTGCAGTATATTTTTCTTCTGAACAAGTTTGGTGTGAAATATATGGCATCCCTAGTTGAAGTACAGACCAAACCCAAATGTTTTATGTTTCACTCTCCTTAAACAGTGATTGCAAAGTTTACATAGAACTGACTTAGTGATTGTGGAATTTTTTGAAAACTACAGTTACTATAAAGGGTACAAATCCAAATATACTCACTTCCTATGGCATAATGAATGATTTTATTTGAATATGACAAGAAAATGTGAATAAAGACCAGGCCTATTTTTAAAGGGTTTTTAGAGTTACCCTTTAAAAAAAAACCTGTTTAATATAACAGTATATGACAAAATATTTGCAATCCCACATACATTTCAAAATGTAGTTGGGTAAAATTGGCACAGCGTTGTGAAGTGTCATTTTCACAAAATAATCAAATGTGTTCTAGAAAAGCTGTTACTGCTCTTTCATTTAAATCATGGTGTTTTGTTCTGTTTTGTTTTTAAATCCCAGCTGGGCACTATTATAAAAATCAGCATTCTGCCATTTCATTACCTACCTTGTCACTATTTGTGTGAATGACAAAGGAATGCAGTTGCCTGTTCTCACACTAAAATATATTCACTTTTTATGAGCCATATAGTATTTATAGGTACATTATTTATTAATAAAAGGATTTATATCCTACCTTTTCTTTTGGTTCAAGGTGACTTACAATAATAGTTAAAAAATCCCCAGTTAAAACAAAAAATAAAATAGGAAGCTTCAAATCCCTCCCCCCTTAAAAGATGTTGGCCATTCAAAAGCTCTAGCAAACAAACATTCCTAGAAGTGCCTTCTGGAAATTTCCAATAAGGAGGCTCCTCTCACCTCTTCAGGAAGCCCATTCTTATTGAGCCATAGCAGCTATGGGAAATGATGGGGCTCTGGTCAATGCCAGATGGACCACCTGAAGTGGTACAATAGCCCACAAATGGCTTCCTGATGTCCACAGCTGGTGCATAGGAACATACAGAAGGAGATGCTCCTTCAGATGAGGGTCCAGGTTATGAAGAGCTTTAAAGTCATTATCAGCACCTTTAACTGAGCTCAGAAAAAGACTGGCAGCCAATGTAGCTGTTTCAAAATAGGCAATGTACATTTCCAGTGGCAGGTCTCTGTCAACAGTTAGGCTTCCACTTTATGTACCAGTTGTAGTTTCTAGGTTGTCTTCAATGGTAGCCCCATGTGCGATTATCTAACCATGAGGTTTCAGAAACATGGGACAGCATGACCAGATCAGTTTAGTCTAGGCAATGAGAAAGTTGGCAAATCAGATGCAGCTAATAAAAGGTGCTTCTGGCCACCATGCCATCTGCTTTTCAAACAGCAAGGCAGAATCCATGAGCACTGCCAAAGCTCTAAACCTGCTCTGAAAAAGCCAACATTCCATCTAGAACAAGAGGATTCAGTCTCTCTAGAATAGCTGGCTTCCTCACCAGCATTACTTTTGCCTTGTCTGGATTCAGCCTTACTTTATTCTACCTTCATCATCTGACTACAGCCTCAAAGCACTGGTTTAGAATCAAGATGAATACACCTGGAGACTTGGATAATGAAATATAGAGCTAGGTGCTATTTGCATATTGATGATGCCCCGAAACTCTGAACAATCTCATTCAGCAGCCTCATGTATATCAAAGGACATGAATAAGAGACTAGAACATTGTGGTACTCCACAAGATAAATTCCACTCAGTTGATTCTGCGTTGCCCCCCCAGTCGGAATGAAGAGGCAGAGACAGGAATTGGGTTTAAAACCGGGCCGCTTTATTAAACACATAACCTTTAACTGGCAGGGGGGGAAACCTGAACCAGACAAGCCCTGGGGTCAACACCTGGACCCCGCCTTGTCCAAAGGGCGAGCCACCCTGCCCCCAGCACAAGCCCGCCGTATTCGGGTTGTAGCTGAGCGGCCAGGCCACCAGCCATCACCATCTGGGCTGGCATCAATCCCCATGGAAAGATCCAACCAGGTGAGGCTCCCTGTGATCTGCATTCCCCGCACTGAGCCGTGTAGCCCATCTACGGTTCCTGCAGACCACCGCACCGAGGTGCTAGGCCATAGGTGCTCCCCTGGAAACCCTGTGGCCAAACCTCCTCCAGCCTGCGACCTTAACCATTACCAATAACAAAACTAACCTAACTGGCAGTACAAGGTAGGCAAAAAACACCCCCACAATAGCCAATTGCGTGGAGATGAAAAAATTCCTACCTGGCCCCTAATAAGGCGACCGGCATACGCCTGTACTACCGAAAGGGACGGGTGGGCGGGCAGAGAGCCAAAGGAACTGCGTGCAGAGAGGGCGGGGGCCGAGGCTTATATAGCCCCGGCTCCCGCCCACAGCAAACACCCGTATGTGGTGTGATGCTGCCCCTCCCTCCTTCCGGGGCGGCAAAGGCGGCCCCCAGCCTGAACGCCGGCAAGCCGGCTTGGCTGGGAGGGGCCGGACATTGCCCCCCCAGTCGGAATGAAGAGGCAGAGACAGGAATTGGGTTTAAAACCGGGCCGCTTTATTAAACACATAACCTTTAACTGGCAGGGGGGGGAAACCTGAACCAGACAAGCCCTGGGGTCAATACCTGGACCCCGCCTTGTCCAAAGGGCGAGCCACCCTGCCCCCAGCACAAGCCCGCTGTATTCGGGTTGTAGCTGAGCGGCCAGGCCACCAGCCATCACCATCTGGGCTGGCATCAATCCCCATGGAAAGATCCAACCAGGTGAGGCTCCCTGTGATCTGCATTCCCCGCACTGAGCCGTGTAGCCCATCTACGGTTCCTGCAGACCACTGCACCGAGGTGCTAGGCCATAGGTGCTCCCCTGGAAACCCTGTGGCCAAACCTCCTCCAGCCACCGCCAATGCCAAGCCTCTGCTTAGGCATTAGCGCCCCACCGGGTGGCCCAGAGCCAACCGAACCCCCTGCCGTACCACTAAAAGGCCCGGTTGCCCAATCGAAAATTAAAAACCATCTGGCCGAATGGTTGGCCTACTAGAACAGCAGGGGCGTGATCCCAAGGCCAGCACAGCCCCTGACAACCCAGCCAAAACGGCAGCCCAAGCCGGGGTCCACAGGAGACCGTCGGCAAGAACTCTAATAAATCATCTGCTCTGTCTCAGATGGCCTGGACTGCTGTCTCACCCAGACTTCTCTCAGTCTGATCTCCTCTGGAGCTAAACAGGAACTCAACTGAATGACAACTCAGTCTGCTCTCAACTGAGGAGAGTTCTCTTTCCCTGCCTTCTTTAACTTATAAAAATCATATAACTTTTTAACTTATAAAAAGATTAAATAAAACATATTATGTTTGCTAAAAAGATGAAAGCATATCTCTTGAGAATAAATATGGAAAAAATAGAATATTCAAAGTAATTAATGTATGAATGATGTAACAGCATATTTTCTATAGTTTTTAACATACTAAACAGTAAAATAATTGCAAGCTAACTATATCATTTATTATACAGACCCAAAGCATATAAGTAATCCTGTTAGTTCTGGTTTACATGCTAGTTGAGGTAAATTCATTGCAGTGGCATGGTGACATTCAAGGGAACAGTGCCAACCCCACATATCCATCTGTTTCCATGAATGTTGATATGCCTGCCTAAGTGACACTGGCCATCTCCCCATCTCCCTCTGTCATAATGAAAATGTTTCAGATGAGTAGTAATTTTTGTTTTATAAGAGAGAGCTAGGGTCAGTGGGCAAAGGAGACCACTTGGATCTTGTAACACCTTTTCCCAGTACCTTAGGAGAACTAAAATTAACCTTGTCAGAAATAAATGATGGCACAGGTAGCAGTTTAAAGTTCAAAACAAAGAATAAGGTTTATTATGTACAGAAAGGCTTGGGAGGCAATAATATCAGAAGTTGGTATATTTAAAACAATGAGCAGGCAGGAAATCAAGCTATAAAATGCACAAAAACGCTTTTTGTGTTGGCAGGCTGTTATTAAAATATAAAAACAGACAGTGTTTTCCTCACGCAGGATAACACTCAAATATGGAAAGACTTTTGACTTGGATTTAGCTTCTCAAATATCTCCACACACACTATCTCACTCCCAGAGAGGACTGTCTCAACTTGTGACAGAACTTCCCACCACAGACCCTTTCCCTAGCAAACTCGGTATCCCCTTATCTGAAGAGCTATACCCTGGACTGTGGCACACTTCACACTGACACTTCACACTGGCCCTTCACACTGACACTTCATTCATTTGTGCCAAGTCCTCTTTAACTGCTAGGGTCTCTGTCTGTCTTCTGGAATCTTCACACAGCCACAAGAACCTTTTGTCCCTCTCTCAATGTGTGTTTTGTGATCTTTGTTATTACAAGGAGCCTGTCCTTGTTGACTCTGACAGATCTCCTTAGCAAAGCCTTAAAATCTCACTCTGCGGCGGCTGTGAGGCGCAGCGAGGCTGAAGCTGTATTTGGGGCTTGGTCAGGAGGCCGGGTCGGGAGGCGGCGCTGCGGCTTTCCCATTGCGCGGTTGTTGTGGGCTGATCTCGCAGCGTTTTTTCTTGGGCCGGAACCCTCTGCCATTATTGCTTCCTTGGCGGGGCAACGCACAGCGAGCCCTCGTTTAGGAGAGCGCAGGCGGCTGGCCATTATAGGGCGGTAGCCTCTCCTGGGTCGTGGATCCAGGGCTGCCCCCCCCCTTTTTTGGAGGGGAATTAGAGCTTTTGTTGCCAGTGGTGTATCACTCCCCCCCCCTCTTTTCTTTTGGTGGTGAAGTCGTGGCCATCTGTCTAACCGCTGGTGGCTGCTTGGTGCTGGGGCTTGTTTTCAAGTCCCCCCCCCCTCCCTCCACCCTTCCTTTGGGGGTAGGGAGTTAGTAGACTTGGGGTGGCTGTTTTGGGGCGGTGCAGGGCCCCTTGTTATCAGACTGGTGGTCTGCTATTGTCCCCAGTACCACACTTCCCTCCTTTCATATTAGCGTAGGTGGGGGGGGCGAGAGGGGCCTCTGGGAGAGCTGGTGGCGTGTAACCCTCCTTACAACTTTTGGCCTGTGCTCGAGCCCTAGCTGGGCAACAAGTCTCCCCCCCCTTTTTTCCACCCCCTCACCCCCACCCCAGGCAGGCAGTTCTAGCTTCCTTTCGGGTGGGTTGTTTAAAAAGCTCCTTGGGCGCTTGTGGTATTATACATTGCTATCTGGTGATTTGTTCAGGATGGCTCCAAAGAAAGGCCAGGGCAAGTCGAAGGGAAAACAGCCCGCCCGCCCACCCCGTGGGCGGGGCCGGCAGGGTACTCCAGTCGAGGAGCCTGGCCAAGGAGAGAGGGTGAGGCTCGCTATCATGAGCCAGCTGGATGCTTTAGAACACAATAGATTGGCTAGGGGCGCTCCCATTTGGGGGGGGGGGGCGTCGCCGGGCCTCCGGCCGTTCGGCGCGCCCGACTTTTGAGGCAGAAGTGCTTGCTCGTTTATCTGCTTTGCAGGGTGGGCCACCTGAGCCTGAATTACCGACGGTATTGGACCAGGAGGAAGATCCACAGGAAGGTCCATCAGGTACGGCGTTGGTTAGTGGTGCAGCCGGAGGTAGCGGGCAGCGGCCCTCTGGAGGGGCTGGCTTTTTTCCCGGTGACGGTGGTGAGTCTCCTCTCCTGCCAATTCAAGGGTGGCCATGGGGTCCCATTCGACTTCCTCCCCCCACGGGGGCCCCGAGTGGGGCGGCCTGGGGTATGGGGCAAACGGGAGTAGTTGCACAGCCGGGTCCTGTCCAGCCTTGGGCTTGGGTTTTTCAGGGAACCAACCCACTCCCCGGTCCGGTTTCTTCCACAAGCGGCCAGTTGGCAGGCGCTGCGGCGCCGCCCACGGCCCCTTCAGTCCCGCCCACATCGGGTTTTTTGCCATGGGGCGGTCAGCAGTTGGCGCCTCAGAGTAGCGGGTGGTTTTACCCCCCCAATCCATATGCTAGTATCCCCTTTCATGCCCTTCCATACGGCGATACCTCTCTGCCGTTGGGGGATCATTTAACGGCGGCCACGCGCGAAAAAATCCTTCGTGGCGAGTACGTGGACGTTTTCGGTCTCCTTTTCAGAGAGCTCGAAAAGAAAAGCAAAGATGAGCTCGATGACAAGGAGAAGGAAAAGCTGAAACGTCGGAAGGTTGATAGGTCCTGGGCGAACTGGTTGCCTGGATTTTTGATTTACGCCGGAGTAATTGCGAGAGCGCAGCCGGCTCGGGCGGCGGCCCTTTTTCAGTATATAGACATTGTTTATAGGGCTTATACGGACTTCGTGGGCGCAGCTTGGCTGCAGTACGACGAGGCTTTCCGTATGAGGGCCGCCGTCAATCCAGGGATGCCGTGGGATCAAATAAATCAGCAGCTGTGGCTACAGCTGATGTCCCCGGCGAAACCAAACGCCGGAGACAGGTCTGACAGTGGCCATTTAGTGCAGAGGTTGCAGCAACAACAGTGCTCTTCAGGGGCCTGTGATACCTCGGGCCAGTCAGTTCAGTCCCGGCTGTTATGTTGGGAATTCGCATCCAAGGGTGCATGCCCCAGGAAACCAATATAATAAGTTAAAGAAGGCAGGGAAAGAGAACTCTCCTCAGTTGAGAGCAGACTGAGTTGTCATTCAGTTGAGTTCCTGTTTAGCTCCAGAGGAGATCAGACTGAGAGAAGTCTGGGTGAGACAGCAGTCCAGGCCATCTGAGACAGAGCAGATGATTTATTAGAGTTCTTGTCTGTGAAAGTTCCTGTTTGTTAAAAGGGGCTAACAGTGGCCTTTTTTTGAAAAGAATCTCAAGTCTGTGGCACAGAGTGTCACAAGGCAGAGTGAGATTTTAAGGCTTTGCTAAGGAGATCTGTCAGAGTCAACAAGGACAGGCTCCTTGTAATAACAAAGATCACAAAACACACATTGAGAGAGGGACAAAAGGTTCTTGTGGCTGTGTGAAGATTCCAGAAGACAGACAGAGACCCTAGCAGTTAAAGAGGACTTGGCACAAATGAATGAAGTGTCAGTGTGAAGGGCCAGTGTGAAGTGTCAGTGTGAAGTGTGCCACAGTCCAGGGTATAGCTCTTCAGATAAGGGGATACCGAGTTTGCTAGGGAAAGGGTCTGTGGTGGGAAGTTCTGTCACAAGTTGAGACAGTCCTCTCTGGGAGTGAGATAGTGTGTGTGGAGATATTTGAGAAGCTAAATCCAAGTCAAAAGTCTTTCCATATTTGAGTGTTATCCTGCGTGAGGAAAACACTGTCTGTTTTTATATTTTAATAACAGCCTGCCAACACAAAAAGCGTTTTTGTGCATTTTATAGCTTGATTTCCTGCCTGCTCATTGTTTTAAATATACCAACTTCTGATATTATTGCCTCCCAAGCCTTTCTGTACATAACAAACCTTATTCTTTGTTTTGAACTTTAAACTGCTACCTGTGCCATCATTTATTTCTGACAAGGTTAATTTTAGTTCTCCTAAGGTACTGGGAAAAGGTGTTACAAGATCCAAGTGGTCTCCTTTGCCCACTGACCCTAGCTCTCTCTTATAAAACAAAAATTACTACTCATCTGAAACATTTTCATTATGACAGAGGGAGATGGGGAGATGGCCAGTGTCACTTAGGCAGGCATATCAACATTCATGGAAACAGATGGATATGTGGGGTTGGCACTGTTCCCTTGAATGTCACCATGCCACTGCAATGAATTTACCTCAACTAGCATGTAAACCAGAACTAACAGGATTACTTATATGCTTTGGGTCTGTATAATAAATGATATAGTTAGCTTGCAATTATTTTACTGTTTAGTATGTTAAAAACTATAGAAAATATGCTGTTACATCATTCATACATTAATTACTTTGAATATTCTATTTTTTTCCATATTTATTCTCAAGAGATATGCTTTCATCTTTTTAGCAAACATAATATGTTTTATTTAATCTTCCATATATGTATGGCTGAGATAACAAAATATTACTATAATGTCAGTGCATGTTACACATCCAGAGAATACAAGTGAGCTGGAATCATTTATTAGCCTGCTAGAATGGAAAAAAAACCAGACTGAAAATAGTTGGTGAAAAATGAATAAGTATTGTTGGGTACAAAAATGTGGAAATAAAAGGTTGAAAATTAGATCATTTATGAAAAACTCTAGACAATATCACTCCCACATAATGGATGCATCTTAAGACAGCTGTTGCTAAATAATCTCTTAGGCATATTTTTGGAGAGTGAATAAAAAGTTGTTTTGTATTATGGAGTTTGTGCCAAATGAGTTCAAGAACACTGTACGTCTGGCTTTTAGCACAGTATCTCTTCCTACATAAGCATGTAGTCATATATAACCCTATTACTCCTAGGTCATGAAGACTACTCAGCAAATAGAAATGGAAGATCTGAAGCTAAATCCCACAGCTAATGCTGGTCACATTGATGGTCATATTCAATAACAGGTAACATTTGAATCCAGCAGCTGGCCAGTGGTGCACCTAGGTAACTTTAGAATCTAATATAGCCTGTTCCCCATTGCCATAGAGCCTGTGAGCTGAGCCCTGGAATTCTGCCTGAAGTTCAACTTTGATGGCATCACTGTCAGTGGCCTTATACTGAGGTTTGTATGTTTCTTTCATTATTAATTACAATGAGTATGAAAATGACTTGTGTTGTAATTATCAAAAATAACGTTAAAACAATCACATTCCTGGTCTAACTATTTAAACTATTTTCTTTTGTTCTCTTTCATTCATTGTTGCAGTCTTGCCTTTCTCTTATTCTACTCATTTATAAGGTAGATTTTTCCTAATAAGGGCATAAACTATGTTCCTTAAGGAAAAGGGGAAGATAGATGCTCCATGGAAATCCTAGCTATGAATCTCATTCTGTGAGAGCAGCTTATCAGCCATGGCACAATTGTCCCCAGTGAAAGGGTTTACATGGGCTTTGAAATTAATTTCTCACCTATAAGTGGATGTAATCATTCATCAGTAATTCTAAACTGCTTCACTCATCAAAGTTAACATTTTTATGCCAAGCGTATATTACTGGGAATTTAATTTCACACAGATTCTCAAACAATGATTTTGTAACAAAGTAATTAAAATATGCAGTTTGGCTGTCATTTTTTAAAGGAAAACAATGTTATAAGTATCATAAAATTGTTATACACAGCACCATCTGTTGGCTGAGGTATTTGGAACACACAGAAAATTCCTGATGAGGGTTGGACAGTGCCAATATTAGATGGTGAAAAAGGCAAATGCTTAAATGTGAATTGGAAGAAAGTGTGGATTTCTGAAATCTGTAAAATCTGATTCATATATACACTCCCCATAACAATATAAAACTTGTAATTTATTTGCAAGGATGCAGAAATAGATATGTAAAGATTTATTATGTATGAACAAGTTTTTTCAAGCAAAAATGGAGTTTATCATTATACAATAGCCATTTTCCCCCTCCTCAGTGAAGCAGCTATATTATACCTACTTTGAATTTTGTTTGCAAGTTTCGAACATGGCGAGTCAATTTAGGGTAGTGGCTCTTGAACTTTGACTGAGAAGACCTTGGTTTAAATCCCTGTCAGCTCTGCTGCTATCTTCAGTAAAAGACACTCTCCATGTAGTAAAGATAAGCATTTATTTTGAATAATAGATGACAGAAACTTCCAAGGAAAATGTCTAAACTGAGAAGGGATAGGGTGTACCCAGGTTATATACCTTTATCTGCAACCATTACTTCCCCCTAGAATTCAAGCAAGAAAAGCACACCTTAGCAAGACAAATATTTCTCACAAGAAAATCAGAGAGAAACAGTTACATACACCATGAGATATCTTTAAGAGCCAGCTTGTGCTAGTGTATCTGTGGGGCCCAGCTTGTTTTGATACTAGTTATACACGGTGGGCATTTTCCCACAGAGCTTACCTCGGAGCGACGTCCTTCTTCACCGTGCAGCGTCTGCGCGGATTTCCCACCAACTGCTCCGCATAACCAGGAAGTGCTGGACCTTTTGCGTCGCAGATGTAAACTGCTAAAAACCAGTTTACGTTAGCGACACAAAAGCCACGGCTCTTCCTGGTTATGCGGAGCAGTTGGTGGGAAATCCGCGCAGACGCTGCGCGGTGAAGAGGGACGTCGCTCCGAGGTAAGCTCTGTGGGAAAATGCCCAATATCTGCAAAGCAAGCAAGCAGTCTAAAATGCATAATAATACAGAACATGGCAAGGGATCTTGACAATCCCCTCTTATCCACCAAGTGCACAAGGTGATCCTGGGCCAGTCTTTTTTTTTTTTTTTGACTGAGCTATCTTACAGGCCTATTGTGCAGGCCGTGCAGGATAATTATAATAGACCCATCAATTGTATTAACACTGCTATCACTTTAAAAAACATGAGACCTCTGCTGAACGGGTTGTGGAAGTTCTGTTAGTGTTTGAGACTGGAACCTATTTAACACTGTACAAATTGCTCTTGATACAGATTTCTTTTTGATGATAACTGAGCAGCTCTGCATGTTCATACATAGCCTTTCCCATACACAGCAATGCAGTGAGGTAGTTTTAGATTTGACTTGATCTGGGCTTGATGTTCTTATAGAGTATCCCCTTAGAATAGTTCTGTATACTTCTGAAGCAAACTACAATAGAGCCAACAATTTTATCTTAATTTCATTCCATAATATTTGGACACCAAGCAACAAAGCAGGGATGTAACTCTGTTTTATTTGTGTCACAGTTCACAAGTTATCCTTTTTGAAAACTAACCATACAACTTCTGCCTTCCCTAGAAGGATGCCTGGTTTGCTTTCTAAACAGAAGTATCGGCTGCATAGTCATAGCCTGCAACAAATATGAACATATATTGCACATCCCATCAACTCCCCAGAAAAATGAAACTTTGTACATTGAATTGTATGCATACTTACTACAAAGTATGTTCCATTGTGTTCCATGGAACTTTCTATCTACAGCCTGAATTTGAGGCTCCACTGCTAAGCTCATAAGAAGGGAGCCCCGGGGACTTCCACCCAGAATCCAGCCCTCTAAGCTGAGTTAGTGTGAGCTAGCTCACAGTTTTTTAGCTTCTTGCTTACACATTTTTTGTCTTAGCTCAGGAAGGATGGCCCCAGAGCAAAATAATTTATGCAGTAGCCGAATTGCTCACTCACAACTTTAATGCTAGTAGCTTCACAGCTTAGACACTGATCCAAACCTGATAGCACCATTGCTCATTTGCTTCATAGAGGAAGGAGTTACACATATGCAGCCATTTGTGCTTATGGAACTGTTCCCTTAACTGACAATAATGGGAACCTTAGTGACTAGAAAAGTCACATAACATGTGGGCCATGTGCATCATAACATGTGGGCCAGATGTAATCACTGGATAAGAGTGAAAGCATTGAGGTCACTCACAAATGAAAAAAAAAATGCTGTTCTCATGTTAGTATTAAACCAAAGAACCTTAAATTCAGAACCAAATACACTGCATTTAAGGGATTATTAACCCAGATATGCTCTTAAGGTAATTCCTTTAATGTACAGTATTAATATTTGTAATTGCATTGACTGATTAACTGAACTAATCTGAAGAGCAGTACTTTGAAATGGAGAATGGTTATATTTGAAATGGAGAATGGTTGTATAGGATAAAAGGCCTATCCATCCTGGTGCTTGAGAGGCAGTGTGGTGTGGGCCCACCTTGAGTTGGCAGTCCTAATTTGATTTGGTATGAGAATAGTTATGGCACTGTTGACACTGTAGTTATCATATAAGAGTCAAATGTCATTTCCCCCTGGCATAACAAATGGCACTCAAGAGGTACAAAAATGTCATGCTTTGATGATTGTTTTGATGACAGTCAATACAGACATTTGATTTAGTCCATCAAATCATGATTTAGTATCTATCAGTCAAAAGAAGTCCATAATGAAGTGAGAAAGTTAGATCTAGTTTGCCCACCCCACCCCCCAGTTGGAATAAAGAGGCGAAAACAATGTTTTGGGAATAAACAGGGCCACTTTATTAAACCATTTAAATGGCATGGTGGTAATTAAGCCCGGCAAGCAAAGGGGTGGTCCCACCCCACCTTGCCAGGCATAGGATGAGCCACCCTGCCCCAGGCATGAGCCATACTCGATGGCTAAGGCCTGGCCAGCTGGGGTAATTGGATGCCCTCCCCCACCTAGGCCACACTTGCCCAGAAGGAGCCTTCCTAGGAGAGGGCAGCCCCATGGTGGGCGCCCCCCAGCAGAGAACCATGTAACCCAGCTGCCAGTTAAGCCCACCACCTTTCCCGTAAAACCAGGATGGCCCCTGGGTGCTCACCGGTATGAATTCACATGCCCAAAACTCCAGCCAAGAGACTGAACTTAGGTTCCACACCTCAAAATTCCACACCTAGCAAGTAGTGCAAGGTAGGTGAAAAACCCCCAACATGGCCAATTAGTGAAGGTGAAAAAATTCCTACCCGGCCCACAAAACAGGCAACCAGCAAAGCCTGCATTACTGCAGGGTGAGAGGGTGGGCCAAAAACTCAAGAGCAACTGCGTGTTCTGTGGGCGGGGCCAGGGCTTATAAAGCCCTGGATCTCCGCCCTCCCCACATTCCCAGATGACTGGGAAGGCTGGTTAGCCTCCGTTCCTTCTGGGGAGGCAAACCCGGCCCCTGGCCTTAGCCACAGAGGTGGCCAGGATGTGAGGGGGCCGAATTGCCTCCCCAGTCAGAATAAAGAGGCGAACACAATGTTTTGGGATTAAACAGGGCCACTTTATTAAACCATTTAAACGGCATGGGGGCAACTAAGCCCGGCAAGCGAAGGGGTGGTCTCACCCCACCTTGCCAGGCATAGGGTGAGCCACCCTGCCCCAGGCATGAGCCGTACTCGATGGCTAAGGCCTGGCCAGCTGGGGTAATGGGATGCCCTCCCCCACCTAGGCCTCGTTTGCCCAGAAGGAGCCTTCCTAGGGGAGGACAGCCCTGTGGTGGGTGCCCCCCAGCAGTGAACCGTGTAGCCCAGCTGCCAGTTAAACCCACAACCTTTCCTGTAAAACTGGGATGGTCCCCAGGTGCTCACCGATATGAATTCACATGCCCAAAACTCCTGCCAGCGCCAAGCCTCAGCTTAGACGCTAGTGCCCACTGAGTGGCCCAGAGCCACCCAGAGTCCCCGCTGTATGTCCTGCAAGAAGGCCCTGTTTCCCTCCAGGGACAGGTGGACACCGTCCTCCTTGTACAACTCCGCATGCCCAACCTGTATTGCGGGATGCGGCAGAAAAGTGCCCAAACCCCCGTCTACAGCTCTTTGCAGGGCCCTATTGGCCTTGCGTCTCACCCACTCAACCCCTGCTGGGTCCCATGTGGCCCGCCAGACACGGGGCAAAATGGCCAACCTAATAATTTGCACCCCGGCCACCTGTCCCGAATGACTGGCAGGTCCACCAAGTCCTGTAATGGAAGGGGCTTCCCCTTCAAAAGGCCTAGGTCATTCCTACCCACGTGGATGAGCAGAATATGAGGTGGAGGGCCTTCCTTTCCCTGAAACAGCAATGGCAGCAAGCCAGTCCAATGGAGGCCACGGCGCCCCTGCCACTCCACCATGGCCCATTTGCTGAGCCCGAGCTGCGACCTCACTGGCATCCGCCGGGCCTGATGGGCTACCCAGAACACCATGTTATGCCCAGTGATGAGCACTCTTCACCTCTCCTGCCAGGCCACAGCACCTGAAAAGAAATAACAGTCAGAAACAAGAAAGAACGAGCGCAACGGGGCAACACAGCGAACAGGGCAACCAATCATGGATTGCCCAAAGGACAAACGTAAGAATGATACTCTGCAGACCGCCAGCACCCGACCCGCTGGATTGCTTGGCTTGAGTATTCCATGGCTGCCGTGGTAGATGCCACCCCGCTGTGGAAAGAGTGGGTGCCAAACGACCCCACCCAATCCCAACTACTCGAGCGCCCTGGTTGTGACAGCCCAAAATTGGAATTTGGTCTAGGAGGAGCCATCATTATGATGGAATAGCATCCCAGGGGAACCCCCCCCCCCAAGCTGCCATATAATTCTGCAATGCCCAGACTGGGCAAAGGTCCACTAGAGCACAAGGGCCTAATGTAACCACTGTGCTCCTACCCCTCTCATCCATCTTAGATAATTGAATCGTCAGGGTCAACTGCTCTCCACTGAACCTAATGTCACTTGAGGTGAGCATCCTGCCTGACAGGTCGTTCCATGACTGCACATCCAGGTTGCTCACCCGCAGGGCACCAAAAAAGGCAGAAAGGGCTGCAGTGTGAAATAACAAAACTTCAAAATTGTCAGCACAAACCTCAGGCTACATGAGGTATAATACCTGCAGGAAAGTGGGGGATATGGGCTGCCTGTCATCCACTCTCCTGCCTCGCTCCCTCTTCCACCCTTCCAGCAATTTCTGAATGCGGAAGTCACTGGTATTTCTAAAAGACACTGGGCTTTGCTAAGGAAGGCCAATGCTGCCTTCCTTAGCAAAGGAAGGGACCTGATGGTTTTTACCTGAAGGCCCCTTTCCTTTAAAAAGTGCATTAACTGTGGCATTGGGATGGGTCAAGATTCCTGCAGCTCCACCTGCGCTAGAAAGGCCCAGAACTGTTTAGCTGCCCAGAGATAGGATTGCCTGGTGCTCAGGGCCAGAGCTAACTGAATCATCCTTTCTGCCTCGGCCCGCCAAGCTGCCACAGCTCTGGGGGCATACTCACCGGTTTGAGGTCGGCTTCCGGGGCATGCTGGTGGAAATTCTCCATCTGTCGACAAGACAGAATAGCCACCATCCCGTTACTCACTCCCGGGACGTGTTTGGCCAAAAAGAGCAAGTTCAAGTGCATGCAATGCAGCGTAAATACCCTAACCAGGTTCATCACCTCTGCGGACTTAGAGGAGAGGGTATTTATTACGTGCACCACAGCCATGTTGTTGCACCAAAAATGCACGACCTGATTCACCAGCTTGGCTCCCCACAGCTGTACCGCCACCACTCTAAAAAGGTCACATTTTGAAAATGCTGCTGACCTACCATTCCAGGGGCCACTCTTCGGTGCACCAATGTCCGCAAAAGTACACCCCAAACCCTATTGACCCAGACACATCTGAAGTGATCTGCAGGTCAGCCTCAATCAACATATCCTCCCCCCAAAATAAAACACCATTAAACGAGGCCAAAAACCACTCCCAGACCTCCAGATCATCTTGCATGCCCCTGGTCAAACGGATTCTGTGATGAGGCAGTCGCACCCATGGCATCACTAAGACACTGGATAAATGCCCGACCCGGTGCAACCACCTTACAGGCAAAATTCTGGTGGCCCACAATTTGCTGCAACTCCAGAAGGGACACCTTATTTTTTAGGTTTCCCAAACAGGACCCAAGGTCCTCGACCTTCTGAACCAGCAGCCGTGAAGCCTGCTGGATGGTATCCAACTCGATACCAAGAAAGGTCAGGACTGTGGCAGGGCCCTTGGTCTTCTCGTGAGCCAATGGAATGCCCAGGTTGCCTGCCAGTTTAATGAATGAACCCAAAATATGGGCGCACTGCCCTGTCCTGGAAGCACCAGAGAACAAAAATCATCTAAGTAATGAACCATGTCCGCTGACCCCGCCCAGGACCGAAGGGCCCACTGAAGTGCTCAAAGGCCGAACATGACATGGAGCATCCCATTGGGAGTGCCCTGTCCATGTAAAACTTGCCCTCAAAGGCAAACCCCAGCAATTCAAAGTCATTGGGGTGTACCGGGAGCAGGCGAAAGGCTGACTTAATGTTGCATTTTGCCATCTCCTCACCCCTACTACAACGCTGCACCACTTTGACCGCCTGGTCAGAGGAAGTATAGCGCACTGAACACAGGTGATCAGGAATGGCATCATTCACTGACCCCCCTTCCCCCCAAGGATATGAAAGGTGGTGAATCAATCTAAATTCACCCGCTGCCTTCTTTGGCACCACGCCCAGGGGGGAAACTCACAGATTTGGAACAGGCCACGCTGCGAAAGGACCAAGGGCCCGGCCCTCGGCGCACTCCTTTGCAATCTTATCCTGCACTACCTGTTCCATACCTACGACAGATCGGAGCTTGGATGCCATAATGGGACTCCATGGGCCCTGAAAAGGAATCTGAAAACCAAAGGCAAAGCCCTCCAACAGGTAATTCCTGTCGGCAGACCTGGAGTATTCTTGGAGAAGCTCCCTAAGTAGCTTCAGCCTGATGGGACTGGGCCCCTTTTCCAATCTGCTGCGAGGGGGCTTAGGCTGCTTACCTCCACCCCTGGGCTTTGACTTGTTACACACTGAAAATGCGTGTGCCCCAACGCACAGCGGGCATTCATGTTTATACTTACACGTCTTCCGTGCACATACCCCTTGTGAGGTGCATTCTTAGCATAGCGGGGTTGAACTGACTGCCCTGCTGTAGCGCGGGGTCCCTGGGTGTTGGCCTGCTTACTGATCAGGTGCCCACTGTCAGACCTATCTCCAGCATTCGGCTTAGCCGGAGACATCAGCTGCAGCCACAGCTGCTGATTGATCTGATCCCAGGGGATGCTGAGGTTGAGGGCCACCCTCATACAGAATTCCTTGTTGTACTGCAACCATGCAGTACAACATGAATTAAAACATGCAGTACAATACAGAATTCCTTGTTGTACTGCACCCACAAAATCTGTGTAAACTTTGTAAATTATATTGCAATATTGGAACAGTGGTGCTGCCCGTAAAGGCTGTGCATGCGCTATTACCCCTGCATAGATAAGGAAGCCCAGCAGCCAATTGGCCCAGGTCCTATCGACCTTCCTACGCTTCAGCTTTTCTTTATCTTTATCGTCCAACTCTTCTTTCTCCTTCTTTTCCAATTCTCTGTAAAGAAGGCTGGACACTTCTACATACTCCCCCCTCAGAATCTTCTCCCTGGTTTCACTGTCAGGTGATCCCCTAATGGCATGGCCGTTTCCCTAAAAGGGCGATATTGAAAAGGAATGGCTCCATAAGATCCCGGGGGGAAATCCCATGGCCCCCACTGGGGGCAGGGCCAACCCTGAGGCCACTGCATCGGTGTATACATCCCCCATGGTAAGGTCCCATGGGCGGACTGGCCAAGCTTGGTGTGTGCATTGCCGCTGGGGGCCAAAGGCCCCAACACCATGCCCTGCTCAGCTGTGCCATGTCACCCCTACCTTCCATCTCCGACGGCTTCACCACCACTGCCACCAGTGTGGCTTCTGCACCTCTCCTGGGCCTGGGCAACAAGTCCAGGGCCTCACCTTCTTCTCCCAGTCCTGGATCCTCCTCCTCCATGGCGCCAGGCTCTCCCTCGGCCTCTTGATTGTCCTTGTCCACCAACCCCTGAAATACAAATAAGCGGGCGAGAACCTCCTTTTCAAAGGCTCTAATGGAAGTCCTGGCCACCTTCCACCCTTTTGCTGCCAGCCCCCACACCCTTGTCCCTTTCCAGGGCCTCAAGCTGTTCCATGATGGCCTGCCTAGTGCGGGACTCCTCCTCTCCAGGGGTGGGGTTACTCAATGGCCATTTAGGAGGCCTGGGTAAGGGCTGCTTGCCCTTGGGTGTGCCTTGCCCCTTTTTGAGTGCCATCCTCAAGCTGCTCGCTAGGCCCTAAAGGCTTCTGCACCCAACTATCCCCCCTGAAAGCCAAGCTCCTGACTGCCCAAGGTGCAGGCCTGTCATGAGGTCCTCCCGCTGCACCACTCTATGGTAGAAAAAGGAGGGGTGGGGAGAGGCAATGACCACTCTCGCTACCCGGGCCTCAGCCACCCTGATCGCTATCCTGCTCGCCCAGCAAGGCCCCCGCAAACCACTGCCTTATGCTGCCAATGGCCGCACCGAGTCCCACGCTGCCTCTGCTTGCTGCCTCTGATGAATCCCATGATGCCGCCGTGTGCAGTAGCTGCCGCTCAGGCGCACCCGCTGGCGCACGAATGCCAACGCTCCTCTCGGGGCCTTCCTCGGCCCCCGCTCCCGGTTCCACCCTCGGCCTGACGGAGGACTGCCAAAACATGTCCTCCCGGCCAAAAACTCAGGAGCAACTGTGTGCTCTGTGGGCGGGGTTGGGGCTTATAAAGTTCCAGACCCTCACCCTCCCCACATCCCCGGATGGCTGGGAAGGCTCATTATCCTCCCTTCCTTCAGGGGAAGCAAACCTGGCCCCCAGCCTTAGCCACGAAGGCGGCCAGGCCGGTTGGGGGCCGAATTCCTATAATTCTTTTGGCTGCAAAAGGAGACCTGCTGGAAATGCATTAACAGCCCCACTCTCTCCACATCTAACTAGGTATCATTAGGATCTACCAGTATGCTGGCAGGGCAGTCCTAGGAGGTGCATGCTCACAGTATCAAGAATGGCTGGAAAGGGAAAGCTTGCTATACCTTTTTTAGTCTTTCTTGGGGTTCTGACAGCTCCTTTCTGGGACTACTCCTCAAGGATGGGAACAAAAGTGGGTCCAGACCCACCATGCCTCTTGTCCCTTCAGTGGAGTCAGCAGAACTGCCAGAAGAACTCTACACATTCCTGCTACTGGGCACTGTTAGCCTCCCTGTTTCCATCATTATCATTGCTGCCACTTACTTTGTCTGTTTGCTTGGTTGTTTAAAGTCTGCCTTTTTGACTGAGACACAAGGCAAATTGCACCGTGTACATCAATGCAATCAACAGGATAAGATGTCTAATAAGCAATGTATTAGAACTAAGATTAGAGAAATTTGGAACAAGGACAGAATATTAGACATGATACAGAACCATTATACTTTGCAGAAAAATTGTATTACATCACTAGAGAATAATGCAGTGACAGACAATGCATACAGCAAAGAGTTAGAACGAGTCCCCATAAGGCTTGTTCCGGCGTCGGAGCTCTCCTCCCCCCCAACACTTCTATCCAATTTTGCACACATTGCCTCACAGCTGCAACTTGGCCCACCTCTTTCCAGCGACAAGCAGAAACTGGTTTTCAGAAGATCTTGCTTGTCGCAGGAAAGAGGCAGACCAAGTTGCTGCAGCGTGGCAGCTTGTGCAAAATGGGATGGAAACATGGCGGGAGGGGGGGGAGAGCTCTGATGCTGGAACAAGCCTAGTGGATAATTGGTCTCTCTCTTCCTTCCCCTAACTGCTTCAGCACCTGCTCTTCTCCTGTTTCTGGCTTTCTCCTTTCCCCCAACCCTTTCACTGCTGTTTTCTCTTTCTCCCCTTGGCTGCTCTTTTCTTGTGTGTCTTTTCAGTGACCAGTGGCATGAGATTGGTTTCTGTGTTTGCATGAATTATTTTGCCTCTGTGGGTCAAAGGCTTTGCTTTTGCCACAGGTTTTGAAATTCAATTTCACCATTAATTGTTTTATTTTCTTCACCATACATTGAGACAGCATGACTTCCCCACTTTCAGCCAGTTAGTAATGCAAATAGCAGGAGAAAGGCTAAAAAGGTGAGAATCTCACATCCAAAATCTCTTTAAGTACCGTACTTTGTATAGAATGAAAAAAAGAAGAATGTCCTACAAAGAATCAGATTATTTGAACCACCAGCAGTTAATAGATAGAACTGTTTGGTTCCTTCCTACTAAATGTCAGTGAGGGTAATGAGGTCATGCACAAATGCTAAAACCCAATATTCTAAATAATGCCAAAGTTCAATAGTATCATAGTTTAAAAATGTCTCTAGCAGTACTTTTATTTTTCACAGTCCTATTCAGACAAACAACTAATACTTAATAAGTATCCTGTTTGCAATGACCAAACTCAAATAGCATTGGTGATATTAATAGTTTAGATTTTAAATGGCTAAGAATTAATCTACTTGTCAACCAGACAACCATATTATATTAAAAAATATTTCATACATTTTGATGTAAAAAAGAACCACTAAATATCCTCTCATTTTCTTTTCATATCAGACACAACAGCTATTTGTCAATGGTGGCCATCAGATTTTAAACAACTTCTACTGTTGCATCAGATTCTGTCCCAGAACCACCACCATTGAAGTCACTTAAGTGAATACTGCACATCGAGCAAAGCTCAATGTCAAGGTAGAAAATCTATTATTAATTTCATTGTTGGCTGGGCAAGATAGTAATGCTCTATTTTCCATTGTAGTGTGAATAAAATACTCTTGTAGACACTACAAACAGTAGAAATTCTGCTTATGAGTAACAGATCTAAGAGTACATTTGTAGACATACTGCTATAACAACACATTAATTTTCATATTTCAAAACTGATGCTTGCATCACATATTCTATAAAGCAAATCACTTGATTAATTTGTATGGATACACAGAGAGACACACCACATATATATCTAATTCTGAAACAGGCCATAGAATGAGGATTAATAGATCTGCAAAATGGAGGTAGGAACAGATTGGGAGGAACTTCTCTACAACCCTGAAGGAAGTACCAGGTTTGCAGAAAAATCTGAAATATTTTTTTTTAAAAAACACGATGGGATTAAAACTCCCAAATAGAAGAGAAACAACACCTGTAGCTTTAAGAAAACAAGACTCACTGAGCTCTTCATCACCATTTTGGAGATTGCTACACAATCATAACAATATAGTTGAGACTTAAAAGCCATGGTTTCTGTAAAGATGCATGGATCTTTGTACAAGGTGTCCCCAGTTGTCTTCCATTGTTTCATAGAGGAAAAAGAATTACAGCTTTCTCCAGGGCTAACAATAACCAAACACATGAAAGCAACTGTTGGCTAAAAGCCTCCCTATCAAACACAACCAGCAAGCCCAAAGAACCAATACAGAACCTGGAAATCCTAGCAGAAGCATGGTCACTGTGGCAAGCCTAATACAACAAACATCAAACCAGAGAGTCAAAGCAATGTCAAACCAGAGAAAAGTCAAACTTTGCTGAAGGAAATCTGCTGTAATCTCAACAAATCTCAAACCAGAGAATTCATGCTATGATGGCTCCATCCACTTCCTTCCCTCAGAGGCGAGATTTTCCCTTCATTTTACTTTCCCTTTCTGACTGAGCAGCTCTAGTGATTTGTTTTCTTTTTTGCTGAAGAACTTTGACTGTCCCACCCAGCCCTGAAGTCTAAGGGAAGGGTTGAGATTGGCCTTTTACTTAACCCACTGAAAATGGCACTTGAGATGTTTTAATGTTCAAAATTAACAGAATATTTTATTCAACAGAGGGAAATGGTCAAGTGAAATCAGGGGTTGAGGTAAATTCTCTGAGGTAACTCAATATGGTAACTCTGAGGTAAAACCAGTACATGCATAGACTTTTGTTCTTGTATTTCAGGCTAATTAATGCTTCTTAAACTATTCACAGTTACTTAAATCTTTATGTTGAGAGACTTTTGTTCCAGAGTTTCCCCAAACAGCCCATTTAACTTTCTTTTAGTATTATCTGACTCTTCTGGTTTCCAGAAGGCTGGTACACTCTTTCCAGTACCCAAATCCCTTCTCTTGAAACACCAGAACTCATTTTGATTTTTTAACTGACTCAGTTTCTAACCACATTAGACCAGGGATCTCTGCACTATTCAGAGCTAACTCCCTGTTGGACTGGGTAAGGAAATTCTTCTCTCTGTTTCCTTTCCTTGGCCCAAATGGGAGTCTCCATCTAATTACCCCCTGATCTCCAGTTCTCCTGACTGTGTTAAACTGATCTCAGTCAGGGCTGAATTCTGAAACTGTCCATACTCAACTCTTCTCAGCTAGGGCTAAAATCAGACATAATTCTCCTCAGCATCCAGTTCAGAAGTCTTTCTCTGCTCAGCTGATGCTAACTAATCAGATCTCTTGCAACCAATCAGATCTCTTGCCTGTCACTCAAGGGTCTCTGACTCTATGAAGAATAAACTCTTTGCATCCCTTTATGTTTACACAGTACTAAGCTTTTAAAAGTGCAGTCTGTCACATATGCCAATCTCAAACTAGAGAATCCATATGAATATCAAATGCAAGAATTCAAAGCAAACTAACTTTAGCAAAGAACACAATGTTGCGACTTGAAAGACCAACAGAACTAATTTTAAAACATAGAATCCAAACTAAACCAACCTGGCAAGCTGATACCAAACCCTGGCGATACAACAGTAAAACAGACATATACAAAATTAAAGTAGGGGGTGGGGGGATTGTGGGGTTTTTTTAAACGATTCTCTCTCTCTCTCTCTCTCTCTCTCTCTGTATATATATATATTTGGACTTTTTTAAATTAAAAAACCAAAATATATATGGACCAGAAAATGCACATCTTGAGAGTATGTTTAAAAAATCAATCAATACAGAATTTGGTCATTGGTAGTCATCTCACCCTGGTTTGATCTCACAATATTGTTTTTCTGGAATCACTATCACACAGTATTTCAGAAACTGCCAAGAAGAAGAGGAACCATCTGTGAATTTTTTGGTGGGGTTTATTCCAGATTTATTCAGTGTGTCCCAAGAGGCTGCCTGATCATATAAACCTGTAAATATTTAGTGATACATGCAAACTTAATATTGCTTGTTGAAAGGTGTTTATCTATTATTAAGGAGATACATAATGCAAGATATTTGGGTTTTATAGTGTTGTTGAGGAGATCCTAAGAACTATTGACCTTTTATATCCTTCAAGACCTCTTTGAAACCAGAACTAAACTAACAACAACAGATTCTGGCTGAATAAAATTATCGCTTTGTCCACCAAGCATTCACTAAGAAAGCAAACATGAATTGGAGAGAGAGTGGGGTACATACTTGGGTGAGTCAAGTTAAAATACATTCCTAACTAAGATTACTTGGGTCAGTTACTAACCTAACCTGACCTAACCTACATCACAGAGGTTTTATGAAGAAAAAATGAAGGGGAGCATATTTTTACTACCTTTTACTACCTTCTTGAGTTTCTTATTTTTTTTCCTTCAAGGTTTTTTCTTGTGTGTGTGTATTTTAGTATAGAAAAATGTCTGTAGTTTCATTCCATATGTTGCTACCTTGGAATTAAGATCACAGGAAGAGTCCCTCTTGATTGTCATACCAATCTAGGAAGCTCATTTGTTGGGAACACAAGAGCGAGTCCTTTCTGTAGCAGCCTACAATTATGGAATAACTTCCCCAGGGATGTGTGACAGGCTCCCTTACTTTCAATCTTTAGGAGGCAGCTGAAGATGATTTTATTTGATTAAGGCAGTCCTAAATTATGATTTTATTTTTAAATGCAACATAAGTGAATATAAGAAGAGCTTTGTTGGATTACACCAGTGATCTGTCTAGTCCAGCATACTGTTTCACTCAGTAGACAACCAGTTGCTATGGAGGGACAATAAACAGGCCAACAAATTGTTACTGCTTCCTCCCATTGGTATTCAGAATTTTCCTGCTTCTTATTATTCTGCCCTCACAACTGCTGTACTTTGATCCTTATAGGTTTCATAGATATTTTCCTGATTCCTTATTTCCTGATGTATCAAACTAATTTGCTACTATACATTTTGTTTTGTTTTGGATTTTTTAATATGGCAAAATATTAAATGCAGTTTTTTTAATGTGGGAAAATATTAAATATAAACATATACAGACTGCTAGGATATATTTCAACAGGCAAAGGAGTCAGCATTAGAACCAGAAATTTTGTTTGTTTGTAGATTACACAGAGTGAGTCAATAAAATCAACAGGTTTCATACCCAACAATCACAATTTACTAGGAAATGGTCATATAAAATACAAATTGTCATGACTATTCTTGAGGCAAGAGGTTCAGCAGCAGAGCAGGCTCAATTCCAGCATCCCATTTTAAAAGATCACTAAGTAGGAGATGTGAAGGACACTGGAGACCATTTCCAGTCAGAGCAGATTATAGTGGCTTTCTGAGACCAGGCATCTAAACTAAATACAAAAGAGGTTCATGTGTAATAATTACAAAACACTGTTGCTATATTTTGTGAATGTTCCCTTAATTCCATTGAATCTAAAATTAGTTCTATGATCCAACAAAAATACGTGCACTGGGGAAAGGACAGATAACTATACATATGTCCAGAGCTTTCTTTGAAGTGGCCACCTCAGCTAGCCACAGTGCTGAAATGACAAAGTTCATTTAAAACTGGAAAGTGACTTGCCTCTTCAATGCAACATGCAGCTGCCATGGAAATGCCAATGAATGTTGCTTCTATGTGTGCAGCTCTTCCCAAGAGAGAGTTTTGTTGAATCACAGACATTTATAATTTATTTCCAACTGCTGTTTTATTGCTGTTATTTTTTTAAAAAAAGTTGTAAGACACTTTGAACTGTCAAAAAGAATTTAGAATAAATAAATAAAATTAAAATTGGTAGAGAATTTATAGTCATTTCTCGCTCAGAGAGCTATACTGGTGCTATGTAAATTTAATTCAGGTTTGGTTCTCAACAGCAACATAATATGAGCCTCTTACCAATTTTTTTATTTCTATTTCAAGTTTATGGAAAGTGTGGGATCTGAGTTACCTTCTTAGTCATCACAATATGGCATACTTCTTTGAATGCCATATTTAGCTGATCTTTGGGACATGGAAATGAAAAATTTCTTAGAGCTAGGGAATGTAACTGCAATATATTTTTGGCAGTGGTCACTTTGTATTACATTATGGTTATTTTATTACAAAGTATATCACAATAGCATCAACATTCTTGAAAAACATCCCAATATACCAGAAGGACTTTACTCCAAGAAAATAAGTATTTGTAACATAACTGCTGGAGGACTATTATCTAAAGTAATTAAATTATGCTTAACAATTATACAATGCAATATGTAATCTGCCAATTATAATAGATGGCAGAGAAATAATTATTGCAACTATTGTAATATTGTTACATTTCCCTATGAAAATAAAAGTGAATAAATCTAATTTCCAATGCAGGTGAAAATAACCTAGCTTGAGTTTTGAAGGTATCTCTAGCTTTAGTGTGTATCAATGCAATTCCATGGAAAAGAATAATATCAGGGTTTTGTTTCTTTGTTTAGGAAAAGAAAATCACTAAATAATTATGACTTTTTCTGTTCTTATGTTTATAATAAATTGTAATCTATCAACTAAATATGTATCTGCTATTATATACAAGTCCAATGATCAAGGCACCAGTATGTCTATCATTTCTTCACACCTACTTTTACTAAATGCACTAAACTGTTTTGCATATTGTGATTTAATCTCACAGTTAATGATATACTAGAAAACCCAATATGGTGTATCCAAAAGTGTGTTGGACTTGCTTTGGGAAGATCTGGATTACGTAGCACACTATTAGCTAGGGATGGGCACAAAACCACATTTTTGCAGTTTGGTTTGTGGTTCATGGTTTACAAACCAGGTACCAATACGGCAGTTCAAAAACCAAACCCGTTCATACTGGCTTGTGAGCCATTTAAACTTTAAACCCCTACTTTCTGCTCTCTGCAACTTTTCATGAGGATCAGGAAACAGCTCCGAGCCATTTAAACCCTGCTTCCTGATCTTTTGTTTTTTACAGGGAGAAGAAACAGGGTTTTCCAAATGGTTGAGCAGTGAAGACCAACATTCAGCCATTTGAAAAGCTGTGGGGAGTAGAAAGCAGTGGTTTAAATGGCTGAGCTTAGCTGTTTGTTTGTTGTTGTTTTTTTGTGAAAAGCAGAAATCAGGGGTAAACCCCTGCTTTCTGCTCTTCATGAACTGTCACAAACAGCATTAACATTCATGGCAGTTTGTGGTGGTTCACAAAAATCACTTTGCAAACTGGCCAAAATTTATGACAAACTTTAATTTATCAGCTGGTTTGTGCCCATCTCATATTAGTTCTCAGCATTTGCTGTATCCTAAGGTTACAGTGATAATAATATTGAGCGACCTCATGTGCACTGCATTGAGTTCCTTGGAATAATAGGTATGACAAGCAAACAATATATTCATTGCAGTGGTGCCATCAGGGCTGGACTTAAGGAAGTACATATTGGGACCAAGCTCAGAGTCTCAGGGAAGGAATCCTCAAAAACAGTCCATAGCTTTGCATTTTAAGGGAGCATGACACAATTCAGTATCTAAAATTACTAAACTGCATCACTGAATTATCACAAATCAATGAACCCTGGTATGTTACTGGTGAGTCAGAGGTGTTCCATGACTTCATATATTCTTTCAGAATCAAGGGATTTACTTTAAACACTTCCAACTGATAAGAAATATGCAAGCATATAAATGAAACTAAGTCCTCAGAGCCAGATGAACTGCATCCAAGAGTTCTAAAAGAGCTTGCGGATATAATTTATGAGCCTCTGACTATTATTTTTGAGAATTCTTGAAGAACAGGAGAGGTGCCGGAAGATTGGAGGTGGGCGAATGTTGTCCCCATCTTCAAGAAGGGGGAAAAAGAGGATATGGGTAACTACTGACTTGTCAGGTTGATGTCTATACCTGGAAAAGTTTTAGAACAAATCATCAAACAGTTGGTCCTGGAACATTTAGAAAGAATGGATGTGATTACTAAGAACCAGCATGGGTTTCTCAAGAACAAGCCATATCAAACTAAACTGATCTCTTTTTTTTTTTTTTTGAGAAAGTGACTGCCTTGCTGGATCAGGGGAATGCTGTAGACATTGTTTATCTTGATTTCAGTAAGGCTTTTGATAAGGTTCCACTATCCTTGTTGACAAGTTTGTAAAATGTGGTTTGGTTCCTGTTACCATTAGGAGGATCTGTAACTGGTTGACAGATCGCACCCAAAGAGTGCTTGTGAATGGTTCCTTGTCCTCTTGGAAAGGAGTGACAAGTGGAGTGCCTCAAGGATTTGTAGTAGGACCTGTTTTGTTCAATATCTTTAAAAATGATTTGGATGAAGGAATAGAGGGAATGCTTATAAAATTTGCCAATTATACTAAATTGGGAGGGGTTGCAAATACAGTAGAAGACAGAAACAGGATACAGGATGACCGTGACAGGCTGAAAAACTGGGCTAAAGCCAATAAAATGAATTTTAACAGGGATAAATTTAAAGTTCTGCATTTAGGTAGGAAAAATCCAGTGCATAGTTATAGGATGGGGGAGACTTGTCTTAGCAGTAGTATGTGCAAAAAGGATCTAGGGGTCTTAGTGGATCATACACTGAACATGAGTCAACAGTGTGATGCGGTGGCTAAAAGGGCAAATGCAATTTTGGGCTGTATCAATAGAAGTATAGTGTCCAGATCATGTGATGTGATGGTATCACTTTACTCTGCTTTAGTAAGACCTCACCTGGAGTATTGTGTTCAGTTTTGGGCACCACATTTTAAGAAAGATATAGACAAGCTGGAACGGGTCCAGAGGAGGGCGACAAAGATGGTGAGGGGTCTGGAGATCAAGTCCTATGAGGAAAGGTTGAAGGAGCTGGGGATGTTTAGCCTGGAGAGGAGGCAGCTGAGAGGTGATATGATCACCAACTTCAAGTACTTGAAGGGCTGTCATATAGAGGATGGTGTGGAACTATTTTATGTTGCCCCAGAAGTTAGGACCAGAACAAATGGGTTGAAAATAAATCAAAAGAGTTTCTGGCTCAACATTAGGAAGAACTTCCTGACCGCTAGAGTGATTCCTCAATGGAACAGGCTTCCTCGGGAGGTGGTGGGCTCTCCTTCCTTGGAGGTTTTTAAACAGAGGCTAGATGGCCATCTGACAGCGATGAAGATCCTGTGAATTTGGGTAGGTATTTGTGGGTTTCCTGCATTGTGCAGGGGGTTGGACTAGATGACCCTGAGGGACCCTTCCAACTCTATAATTCTAAGCAGGGAACCTGCAAGGACTTGTGGAAGCATCTCATTCCCTTCTTTCCCACTCTTTTCTTTTTACCATAGCTTTTTCCTGCTTCCTTCTCTCCTTTGCACCCACCATCCAAGCTACCTTTCTCTACCTCCTCTCTTCATTTGCCCCTCCTTCCTCCCTCTTGGCAGACTCTACCAGGAAAAGTTTGCTTCAGTTGTGTACCCAGCCACTGAGGAACCTGTAAAGAATTGCAAAGAGCTCCTTGCTTTCACTTGTATCCCCCTCCCTACACTATTTCTCTACTCCTGATAACCCCATATCTTCATCTTTCAATATTCTGTTTTTTTCCTCACCACTCACCAACCTACCTGTTATGTATTGAACATAAGTGGCCGGGCCGCATGGCGATGGCCACCGAAAGTGACCCTCAGGTGCCAGATGTGGCTCGCCAGATGCCCCACCCCTCAACATCTGTGGCGGGAAGTTTAACCAACCAGTATTGGCCTGGTCGAACCAGGGGGGCTGTCCGGGGAATGTATATATGCGGGACCCCAGCCCGCGTGCTCTTTCTCTTGTAATGTGCTTCCATTAAAGTATGTTGCCTTCAAACCGTCTCGGTTCTCAGTACATTACACTACCTTTTACCTGCCCTCTATCTTCATCTATATTTATTACTTATTTACATCATTTATACCCCAATTTTCTTCAAAATGAGGACCCAAGCAGCTTGCATTATTCTCTCTTTAATTTTATCCTCATAACAAGTATGTGAGGAAGATTAGTTTGAGAATGTGTGACAGAGTTATCCAGTAAACTTCCACTAATGTGTGGAAATGGGCAGCTGAAGTTTTTCAAGGCATGGTAATAAATAATATACTCTATTAAAGGGATGAGATATTTTTTCTTTAGGTGGTTGATAACTGTAACTATCTGGTTCCTCCTGGCTATGACACAGGCTTTGCTTTGCTTTCCATCTCCATTAATCCATGTCCCCTCTCTTTCTTAATCCCTTCATCCTCCCTTCCCTTTCTTCTCTGTTTCTAGACTGCTACCCGTGATAGCCACAAGTAAATATGCAGGGGAGGGAAAATCATAGAGTTGGAAGGGACCTCCAGGGTTATCTTGTCCAGCCCCCTGAACAATGTAGAAAATTCACAGATACCTATCCTCCACACATACATCCCCAGTGACCCCTGCCCCATGACCAGAAGATGGCAAAAACCTTCTTTCATCCAAATCATTTATGAAGATATTGAACAAAACAGGTTCCAGGACAGATCCTTGAGGCACTCCACTGAGCTTCCCTGAACCTGCTGTGATGGGGAGGGTGGGATATAAATAAAATAACTAAACTAAACTTGTCACTCCTCTGAAAGAGAATGAGGAACCATACAAAAGCACTCTTCTGTTGTGATCTGTCAACCAGTTACAGATCCACCTAATAGTAACAGATACCAAACCACATTTTACCAACTTGTCAACAAGGATCAGGCCTCAGATTCAACAGAAGATAACAGGAGCACAGCCCCTGAACCTTTTTGAGGGTTCCCCCTCCTCCTCCCCACCTTGTCCATTGAACAGTAGGTGCAGCTGCGTAACAATCCCTGGATGAGTTCCACCACCTGTTTTTCTACAAAGTGACCCCTGATAAGGATAGTATGTGGAACCTTATCAAAGGCCTTACTGAAATCATGATAACCTATGTCTACAGCATTCCCCTGATCCAGTCAAGGTAGTCACTTTCTCAAAAAAAAAAAAAAAGAGAGAGAGATAAAGTTATTCTGACGTGGGACTTCCAGGGTTGGGAAATGGAGAGCTGACATGCTTCTTTCAAGAGGAGCGGACCAGATCCTTTGTTTTGGGCATAAAAGGCGACCCCAATGCCTGCTGCCTACTTTTTCCAGAAAGGGAACTACCTAAGACATGCTTGAAGAATTTTGAGGGGGTTTACTTTGGTGGATGAGAAGTCCCAGTGGGATTCCTTTTCAGCTTTGAAGAACCCCTGGTGAAGAATTGCATTTCATCATCTACAAAGGGTCTCTGGAGTCATTAATTTGACATAAGTTCATCCAAATTCCAACTTCCTATGGATTACAATAACATCTGAAAGGGAAGAGATCGGTGCACAGGAGAATAGACGTTCATTAAGGTAAAGATTTTTATCTACCACTCCGGGACTGAAATAAACTTTTTAAAATTAAAAGATTAAGATCGGGGACTAACTGTGAGAGCATAAAGTTAAGAAGAAGAAGAAGAAGAAGAAGAAGAAGAAGAAGAAGAAGAAGAAGAAGAAGAAGAAGAAGAAGAAGGGGGTAAATTTGGAACTTTTTGGGACCTAAAATAAACTGAAAGTGCAGAAAAATAACTGTTGTTTGACATACCTGAGGTTTTGAAACACCCCCCCCCGACATAACAGAGTTGCTGTTCTTCAAGATAAAACAGGAAGTGATGTTTTACAACTATCGTGAGATTATAAATCATTGAGAATGTGACTTCACGGCCAGAGAGTCAGGAAGTAGAAGCTGGAAGAAGGGAAATCTTCAAGCCTCCAGAGACATCTCTAGAGCCAAAAACCATAGAGAAACACCGGCAGCCATTAAAGAAAGGTCAAAGGTTTTATATCTTTAAATAAAGAACAGGACTTTAAAAGTTTTTAAAACCAGCAGGAATTATCCTAAAGAGGAGAGAGATTTTGAACTATATGAGTAAAACTAAATTTTAAGCATTATTGAAAAAAGGAAAACTTTTTTAAAAAGGGGCTTGGAAAAATCATGGCCGCCATTTTGGATTTTATATAAACTTTAAAAATTAATATCTTGAGCTAGGAAACTCAAAGGTCAGCGGTTTTGGGCTTGTTGGAAAGGACATGCCCTAATTTATTGAACTCTGTACTTGGTTTGCTGATTGGTGAGAGTCAGAGCCTATTTTATGCAATGGGAGGAAAGTGATGTCTGATCAAAAGCCGGTAACACGTTTGAGATCAGGCTTATATGAGGAAAGGAAAAATGGGAAAACAAGTTCAAGAGCAACTGGATGCAATGGAGGCAATATTGGCGAAGGTGATGCAGGATTTGATAATTGGAAGTGAGAAGAAATTAACTAAAGAAATTAATTCTAGTGCTGAAGAAGTCAAGAAAGAAATTTAAAAAGAGATTGAAGATCTCAGGAAAGAGTCACAAGCAACAGTGCAGAAGACACAGGAGATTGAAGCTAAAGTTAAAGACCAAGATGTTATTATTAAGAAGATGCAGGAGAAGGCAACATTACAAGATTGCAGATTAATGGAAAACTTGATTCGTTTAAGAGGTGTTCCTGAAAATGAACAAGAAGATTTAAAGAAGTACATTTCAACAATCATTGCTGAGTATATGGGAGAATACCCTGAGGGAATGGGACATTTATATGACTATGTTTACAGGGTTAACTCTGAATTTGCTAGAAAACGTAAGCTACCAAGAGACGTGGTAGTAAAATTTGCTACAAGAGATATGGTGGGAAGGCTCTTAAGTCAGCAATTTGAAAAAGCAATGGTGGTGGAGGAAAGCAGAGTAACAATAATGAAGGAATGCGCATGCTCTAGAGGAAGAAGCCTTGGCTTGTCCCTCTCTGAGACAAGGAAGAGATTAGGACCAAAAGGAATGTAAATATTGTGATTACGGGGGCATAAATAACCTGTAGAGTTGTTAAAGAAGCAAAAGGTGTCCTGAGACAAGAAATAGCAGTTAGTAGAGAGTATTTGTGTAAGTGAGATAAAGCTATACGGGTGGTGATTAACAACTCAGAAATGGCTGCCACAATGGTTAAACAGCTTTAAGAACAGATAGCACAATTTCAGGCGTTGATGTTAGAAGCTAATAACAAGATACAAGAGGCCATTGACGAAATAAAAAATGAGGTTAGTCAGTCAAATAAGGAATTAAAAGATGTTAAAAAGCTGGCTAGCCAGGCAGAAAAGACGGCTTCAGCAAATAAGCAGGACATAACTTATTTAAAGGAACAGCTCAAAGGGCTGTCAGACAGGGTGAGGAGGGCGAATTTAATTTTCCATGGCATTTCAGAAGATGTTGATTCATGATAGTTGGAAGATGCTATGATAAAATGGATTTCAGAACAAGAGACAGGAATAATGATTAACGCTGACCACGTGGAAAGAGTTCACAGGATAAGGAGTAGGAGGACTGGCGGGAAGCCCAGACCAGTAATAATTAAATTTGCAAGAGAAAAAATTCAGCAACAAGTGTTCCTGGCCTTGAAGAAAAAGAAAGGATTGGAATTTAAAGGGGGAAAAGTATTTATAAGACAAGACTTTTGTAATGAGACACTGGAGGAAAAAAGACAAATGAAGCCATTTGCAGACAAGCTTTTTCAGAACAAGATACTGTTTACATGGGCTTACCCAGCCAGTATTGTGATTTATAAAGAAGGCAAAAGACTTATAGCAAGGAATCCAGCTGAAGCGGTGAAACTCCTGGGGAAGCTGGGTCTTGACCCAGGGGAAATAGGAACTCAACCAATGGAACGGTCAAGCACAAAGGAACCAGAAGAACAGCCTTCTACACTCCAGGAGAAACGACAAAGGACGCGATTATAAGATGTTCAAGGGAGGAGGAAGAAGCTTCTAAGAAAGGGAAGTACCCGATAAATAAGAGGGAGGGGGTCTTACGGTCTTAAATGAAGGAAAGGATAGAGAATATGGGAGGGGGAGGAGATGTGCCCACCCCAAGGTACAGGGAGGGGAGAGAGAGCCCTATGACAGTGTGTGCGTGGGAAGTTCACCTGTATGAGTAAACTGAAGAGTGCAACTCCAGAAGCTGTGACAGAAAGACAAACTCCAAACAACCAGTCAACAGTTATATTTGGGTAAATACGTTAGAGGCAGTCACAGGCAGTCCAATGTTTCATACACATGAAGCAGTCCTTCCAAGATACAGTACCAAATCAGTGTCCAGTTAGAGAAGTCAAGAATCCAGTCCATACATTACATAAGCCAGTTTTATCCAGTCCTCCAGAATAACAGTATAACAGCCAAGATGTTTCTCCTTCTCTCACGCACCATCCTTATCCTCCTTATCATCATCCCACACTAGCTGAGAGTAAGGCTTGTACTATTATAGTGCAGCTATCCAATCCCCATCACTGATTGCTAACAAGCTGCACCTGTTACTCTCGTGACATTCATCACTCCTGTATAGCTTAGTTACATAATCATTACTCAGCAGTTTTGTTCCCTTAAAGAACCTAACTCTGACATTCTCCCCCTTATGTAACTATACATGCTATACAGTCATATAAACTATTTAACATTCATAGTCTATACACAGCCTTATACAGTTCTGTAACATTGTAGTATTGTTGCCACTTTACTTCAGACCTAGCCTTAGACAATTCTCTCTATGCTTTACATGCGTCTGAGCTTTAGTAAAGATATCTGCAATGTTGTCATTAGTAGCACAATATTCAAGAGTGATTAACTTATCCTCTAAACATTGTTTCACATTATGAAATCTGACATCCGTGTGTTTTGATCTTGCTTTCACACCAAGATTAGTAGCTAGTTTAAGAGCTGCCTGATTATCTTCATAAACAGTTATTGGTTCAACATAATATAAACCAAGGTCAGATAACAATTGTTTATACCAGGTAAGTTCACTGCACACTGTACTAAGTGCTGAATATTCGGCCTCACAGGTCGATAACGCTACGTTTCTTTGTTTTAATGACCTCCATCCCACCAGTACTCCACCTAAGAAAATAGCTAAGCCGGTGGTTGACTGTCTGGTGTCTTGGTCGTTGGCAAAACTTGCATCAGCATAGGCATGTATTCTTAGTTCTCCAGCAGGAGTTATAAACAAACTAACATCTAAGGTTTGTTTCAGGTACCTAAGAATATGTTTTGCTGCTATCCAATGGCACTGTCTGGGCTGTTTCACTGCTCTGGCCAAATGGTTGGTTGCCATCGCAATATCAGGCCTAGACCAGTTAGCTATGTATAACAGACTACCAATCAGAGATTGATAAATGCTCTGATCAAACAATGGACTCTGATCGTTATCAGCATCATAGTTTTGTAACATAGGACATTGAACTCCTTTGCTTTGATCCATTTTATAACTCTTCAGTAGCTGAGCAATTTTGGCTCTTTGTGAGACTCTATATCCACCATTTACACTCTCAATTTCCAAGCCAACATACTGTCTAATGTTGCCAAGATCCCATACTGTAAATTTTTTAGAGTAGGGTTTTTAGAGTATCAACAATAGTGTTCAAAATTTTGGCACTTTTACAAATGATTGCCAGATCATCAACAAATACAAGTATCATGCATTGCTGCTCCCCCTTTCCCTTGGTAAAGATACATGGGTCTGCTACACCCTGTTTGAATCCCAACTTTTTCAAACTGTCTGTTAAATACTGGTTCCACTGGTGACCAGATTGTTTCAAACCATACAATGATTTCTTTAGCTTCCAACATACATTTACATTACCATTCCCACCAGAGGCACCTGGTGGTACTTTCATGTACATTGTGTGTTCAAGAGGAGCGTGTAAATATGCAGTTTTAACATCAAGATGTTTAACAAAACAATTATGCTTGGCTGCCCAAGTCAAAGCACAATAAATTGATGTTGCTTTGAGCGTGGGAGCGAACGTTTTGTCGTAGTCTTGCTCAGTTTGCAAGAACCCTTGTGCAACAAGCCTAGCCTTGTACTGCACATTGCCATCTGCCCCAGATTTTAGCTTATAAACCCATCTACAGCCTATGAGTCTTTGGTTTGGTGGTAAAACAGTTTCTTCATAGACGTGTAGACTTTTCAATGAGTCAAGCTCCGCTCTCATAGCAGCTGTCCATCCTGCTTGCTCATCTTGCGATAAGTGTTTGATGCCTTCATAGCAAGAAGGTTTCGCAAGAACTGCACATGCTTGCCCCGGGCTGTAACGATCTGGTGGACGTGACTCTCTAGAAGACCGTCTGAGCACCGGTTCTGTTGCCCCGTCTGACACAGCCTGCTGATCCGCCGTCTGCTGTTGCTGAGACACTCCAGCTGCCGACGATGGAGGGGTTACAGGTTCTGGTTTGATTGTTCTGCTGCTGGGTGAAGGACTCCGCCTCTCGCCTCTAGATGGCAGCTGCGTGTCAGTTTTCACCGCTGTTGGCAGGAACACTGCAGAAGACGTTCTTTGCCAGCCCACAGAATTTTCCAGAAACTTTGCAGAACTGCTAGTGGTTATTTTCTTCTCTCCTACTTGAGAAAATCTATAAGCTTGGTGGTTATTTGCATAGCCCATAAATAACAACCTCACAGCTTTATTTTTCCCCTTCCTTTGAAGCTCTTTTGGGATATGAACATAAGCTGGTATCCCAAAGATTTTAATGTGTTTAATGGAAACTTTCCTGCCATACCACACTTCTGCAGGTATTTTCCCAGTAGCTGAAGACCAAGTTAAATTTAGAACATGGGAAGCGCACATAATACTCTCACCCCAATAGCTCATTGGGAGCGCACTATCTCTGAGCATAGAGATACACATGTTGTATAAAGTCTGGTTCCGCCACTCACAGAATGCGTTATGTTGCGGTCTGTATGGAGCTGTACGCTGGTGACTGATACCATATCTCCTAAATAGAGAAAAGATTTTCTCGTTACAAAATTCACTCTCATTGTCAGAAATAATAGATTTTGGAACCTTATTTGTCTTCCTCTTCACAAAACGAAGCCAGTTGTTGAATGCTTGGTACGTCTCTGCTTTTGATCTGAGAAGAAAACAAAAACCGTACCGGGAATGGTGATCTTCTATACACAAACAAAACTTTGCTCCGCCCACACTTCTGGTTGGAAAAGGGCCAATCAGATCGAGAAATACAAGGTCCAATATTTCTTCCATCTGGAATTTTGTAGGAGATATTGTAGGAGCAGCCTTTGATTTTGTTGCTTTACATATTTCACAGTCAACAAAACAACCACAAGACTTGGGGGTAATTCCAGCTGCTTGCAAGGTTTTTTTCACAGCTTGAAAATTAATATGCCGCAATCTTCTATGCCACAAATGAATACACTCATCGTGAGGAGGCTTGTTCATACTCACATGGTGTACTACATTTTTTTTCTCCAGGAAATAAAGATTATCTTTCCTCTTTGCCACAACAGAAATGCCTTCTGCACATATCAAGCAGTTTTCAGCTGAAAAAGAAACTTTAAAACGTTGCTCAGTCAAAGCAGAAACAGAAAGCATGTTGTATTTTATACTTGGCACATGAAGCATATGTAGTTTCCTTTTAAGATTAGGAATGTCAACAAGACCACTGCCAGCTACCTTGGCACAAATCCCATCTGCTAGTTTGACACACTGACCTGAAACGGGGGTGTAAGTGTCAAAAAGATTCCTGTTTTTAATTATGTTGACCGTAGCCCCGCTGTCTATCAGGAACTGCTGGTTGCTGCAGGAAGAGTTGTTAATAACAAGGTTCACATGCTTTCCTCCCTTAGGAGTAACAGGAGACTGTTTCACTTTGATACGATCACATTGCCGTTTGAGAAGCTTAGTGCTATTACACACATAACATTTCCTCACTGAGTACGCCTTATCAGCTGCTGCCTTAATGTCTGCCCCTTTAAAGACCTCCCGGGCAGGAGACTTTGCTGAATGAGCTGGAGACTCCCGGAAAAGGGCTGCGTCACTCCTCCTCATGGCCTCATTCAGCAGCTGGTGAGCGATGTTGGACACTGTTATCTCAGTCCTTGGCAGCAGTCAAGGTTAGCCACAAACTGGTCATAACCTTCATCCAGGGAACAGAGGATAATATATGCTTGCTGCTGTGGAGAAAAAATTACTTCTTTTTCTTGCAGCTGGTGCAAGGTGCGTTGCATGCATTCTAGGTGGTTACTCACATCCCCACCTGACTCATATAGTGCACTAAGGAGCTTTTTCATCAAATAGATATGGGACCCCACACTCTCCCTCACATAAAGAGCTTTAAGAGCGTCCCAACATGACTTGGCACTGTTGGAGGTTTTTATATGGATAAGCTGAGAGTCTTCCAGAGTAAGCCCAATTAAGGAATAGGCTTTATCATCGTTACTCTTGTGCTTAGCAATTACGTCTGCATCAGCAGCAGCGTTTAAAGCAGCTAAGTTGGGTGGATTCACCACATACTACCACAAACCTTGAAATTTGAGCAGCATAGTGACCTTCTCTGACCACGTACTGTAGTTCTCTCTGTTGAGCCTCTTGATAAGGAAACCGGAGACTTGTACACAGGACTCCATTGTGCTGACCTATGTATATACAAAACTGCCACACCCAAATAACGGCTGTTTACTCATGAGTAGACCACAGGAACTGTTGGCACAGACAAAGCTTACTCTCCAGGAGACCATGCTGGGCCCATAACCGATGACAGTGTGTGCGTGGGAAGTTCACCTGTATGAGTAAACTGAAGAGTGCAACTCCAGAAGCTGTGACAGAAAGACAAACTCCAAACAACCAGTCAACAGTTATATTTGGGTAAATACGTTAGAGGCAGTCACAGGCAGTCCAATGGTTCATACACATAAAGCAGTCCTTCCAAGATACAGTACCAAATCAGTGTCCAGTTAGAGAAGTCAAGAATCCAGTCCATACATTACATAAGCCAGTTTTATCCAGTCCTCCAGAATAACAGTATAACAGCCAAGATGTTTCTCCTTCTCTCACGCACCGTCCTTATCCTCCTTATCATCATCCCACACTAGCTGAGAGTAAGGCTTGTACTATTATAGTGCAGCTATCCAATCCCCATCACTGATTGCTAACAAGCTGCACCTGTTACTCTCGTGACATTCATCACTCCTGTATAGCTTAGTTACATAATCATTACTCAGCAGTTTTGTTCCCTTTAAGAACCTAACTCTGACACCCTATATCTGAAGAGGGGAGTGGGGAGGGGGATGAGGGATAACGGGGAAAGGGGGAAGGAGGGGATAGAGAGAAGGGAGAAAAGTATATCAGAAGTAGCTATTCAGCCAGGGAAGGGAGAGAAGGGTTACGAATATGGTTAGAGTTTTGAAAATGCTCTCACTGAATGTCAATGGGTTAGGTTCAGATTTGAAAAGTTACAGATTAGCAAGATTTGCAAGGCAACAAAATATAGATACAATATGTGTACAGGAAACACATAAGGCAAAGGATGACATTAAACCATTGATCAAGCACCCAGGGTGGAAGGTGTTAGCTGAAGCAAGGAGTAGGGTTAAAGCGAGAGGAGTAGCAATTTTAGCATGTACAAGGATTGATATCAGGCTACTAGATTTAGTTAGTGATAGGAAGGGAAGATTTTTGTTCATTAAAAGCAAGTTTCAAAATAGGGTGATAACCTTGATAATTATATATGCCGCAAATACAGGACAGAGGAAATTTTTGAATAAGGTAATGCAAAAAGTCCAGAGATTCTCAGAGGGAGAGTCATAATAGCAGGAGACTTCAATATAGATATTACTAAAGAGGGGGTAAGGCAGTGGAAAAGGAATTTGATAGAAGCGCATGAAGCTTTGAGTTTAGTCCCCAAGCCGACACACTTTTCAAGTAGACATAAAACAGCTTCTTGTATTGATTATATATTTCTTTAAAAAATCAAATAATTGGGAACTGAGAAAAATAACCCATCCAATATGGATTTCGGATCATGCCCCACTGATTATAGAATTGGAGACAAGAGATGAGCAAATTAGAAGGATATGGAGATTTAATAGTATGGTTTTAGCAAAAAAAGAAGATAGACATTATATGGAAAATCAGGTGAAGCAATATTTCAGAGAAAATAGGGGAACAGTGGCCACGGATATTCTGTGGGAGGCGGCAAAGGCAGTACTAAGAGGACAATGTATGATGAAGGAGAAAGAAATTAAAAAAGAATGGTATGCTAACAAGACACAGAAACTCCAGGAATTAGGTGCACTACAGAGTAGTCAAGGTATAAGATTTTGCCCTGAAAGGAAAAAAAAGATTGAAGAGATTAGGAAGCAATTGGACTCCCTTGACTTTAGGACACTATGGAAGAAGCAAACTATGGTTAGGAACGAGTTTCAAAGGGAATCAATAAATTCTGTTAGGGGATTGGCTAACTATTTTAAGACTAGGAAAGAAAAGCAAAGGGTGAAAAGTATTAGAACGCAAGGAGATATTACGCAGAATCCGAGAGAAATCAGGCAAGCATTTCAAGAGTTTTATAAGACGTTATATGCCAGAAGAGACATAACAGATTTTATGGAAAGAAAAGGGGAATGTTTGAAAGACTTAGATAAAGAGAGTTTGGAGAAGGAAATCACACTTCAGGAAATAGAGGAGGTAGTGAGCAGTTTAAAATTAGGCAAATCCCCGGGGCCAGATGGATTTACTGTGGATTTTTACAAAGAAATGAAGGAGATATTGATCCCGGAACTACAACAGGTGTTCAATATGGTACTGAAAGGAGGGAAGGCTCCCAACTCTTGGAGGAAGGCCGAGATAACTATAATATTAAAACCTCAGAAAGACCCCCGGGAAGTTGGATCATATAGACCAATAAGTTTACTTAATCAGGATTACAAAATATTTGTTAAAATATTAGCAAATAGACTACGAAATATATTACTGTGCATAATAAAAGAGGATCAATATGGATCATGACGAATAGGAGTATAGCACATCCTATAAGGAATATACTAAATGTACTTCATCATAGACATTCTGGGCAATTGGGATTGCTTAAATTGGATGTATATAAGGCATTTGATACGTTGTCCCATGAGTTCCTGTGGTCCACAATGACGAAGTATGGGATAGGTTCATTATTTTTAAAAGCTATACAGGAGGTTTATAGGGAGGGTACAGCAGTAGTAAGGGTAAATAATGAATACACGGAACAATTCCCAATTGGGAGAGGGGTAAGGCAGGGGTGCCCGCTATCCCCAATCTTATTTATAATGGCAATAGAAGAATTGGCAAAAAGAATTAGGAATGCAGGTAGAATAGAAGGTTGTAGGATAGGTAAGGAGGAAATGAAAATTAACTTATTTGCAGACGACATCATTATGATAATGTCAAACCCGAAAGAGGCTATTAGGGAAATTAAAATTATATTGGATAATTTTGAAGCATAGTCTGGTTTAAGAATTAATATGGAAAAATCAGAAATAATGTATTTTAATGTTAATTGGGAGGAAAGGAAAGAAATTAATAGGTTAACTAATATGGGGATGGGAGTTAAGAAATTTAAATACTTAGGAATAGAAATATATAAAAATATTAATAAGATAGTGGAGGGTAATTATAAAAAAGTGTGGGAGAAGATAGCGAAGGATATGCAGCAGTGGGGGGCAAGACATATGAGTCTGACTACTAAAATAAGAAGTGTATTGATGTTTTGGATGCCAAGGTTATTATATTTATTTCAAATGATACCATTGGAGATTGATAAACAAAAAATGAGTAACTGGAACACTAAAATAAGGGAATGGATATTTGGAAATAAGAAATTTAGAATTGCGAAAAAGCTAGTATACAATCATCAATCGGATTTGGGATGGGGAGTTCCGGATATAACTAATTACTATGAAGCTTGCCAGCTTAAAGCATTGTTAGAGATAGAGAAGGAAGATGATCAGAAATGGGTAAGGTTTGAGAATGAGGCTAATAACGGAGTAGGAAAATATGGTATCTTTACGAATATGGAGAAGAGGGACTTTAATTTAAATGAGGGTCCAAGGAAGAGTGGGTTAATGGTGTGGGAGCCAAAATGGTTAAATCGGGTATCTAGATGGACACCATTAGAAACGTTAATGGACGAAGACAGGGACTATAGGTGGAGGGAATCACTCAATCTTAAAGGATATAGAAGGGTAGAAGATTTGTTAATAATGGATAGTTAAAACCATTACAAGACTTGCAAGAAGCAGTAGGGGTACAACATTGGCTTAAAGCTGTAGGATTGTATACTAAAGTTAAAAAGAAAGTGGAAAAAAGTAATTTAAATGAAGAGGAACCTATGGAAAAGATTTATAAATTAATGGGTAAAACAAAAAAAGGAATAGTAAGCATTTTATACAGGTGCATGACCTCAGACATCGAAGGAGTAATAGGTTACCTTCAATGGATATGGAGTTCAGAAGGCCAGATAACAAAACCAACAGTAGAAAAGTTAATAGAAGGCTTAAAAAAGGTTAAAATTTATAAAGTTAGGGAAATGGAATTGAAATTCTTTACTAAATGGTATAGAACTCCGGCTACCTTAGCGAACATGTTTCCTGGGTTGAGCCCTAAATGCTGGCACTGTAAGAAAGAGAAGGGATGGTACACCCACATGTGGTGGGAATGCCCCGAGGCTAATAGATTATGGGAAATGGTAGTGGGAATGATAAAGAAGTTCTTTCAAGTTGAACTGAGAATAGACTTTGAATTGATGAAGATGAGTATACTAGGGAATGCGATAATAGGGAAGAATAATCAAGACCTATTAAAAGCAATGATATCAGCGGGTAAAGCGGTAATGGCGGTAGGATGGAAAGATAAAAGTAAATGGAAGGAAAGAATTTGGCATGATTATCTTTTTGATTTTGTTCAGTCAGACATAGCCGCCATAATGACTCAGGAAGGGTCATGGAAGGACAGAAGAACAAGGATTAAGGAAAAGTGGCTGATCAACCTGAAGTGGGCAAAAGAAGAAAAGAAGGCAGACATTCAGTGGAAGCTCCGAGTCCTTTGTCCCTGGCTGGAAGACGACGTATAGACTAAGGGGGGTGGGATGGGGGAAAATATGTTAAATGGAATGAGAAGAAGAGTGTAAGAGAAATGGACAATCAATAATAGCCCTCTGTATTAGGTTAGCAAGGCTCTTAATAAACACCTTTTTCCCTACCTCCATGAGGTGCAAACCATCTCCTGATAGATCTTCATCTCAAAAGTATAAGCCATGGTCCAAAAATCCAAACCTTTCCTGATAACCCCATCTACATAACCAGTCATTTATGAGCAGTATTCTTCTTTCCCAACCTAAGCCACAGCCTTCAACAGGAAGAACTGATGAAAACACAACTTGTGCTATCAGCTCCTTCACCTTCTGACCCAGAGCCACATAGTCTCTTTTAATACGTTCCAGGTTGTGACAGGCAGTAACATTTGTTCCCACACGGATCAGTAAGAAAGGATAATAATCCATGGGTTTGATCAGTCTTCCTACCTTTTCTGTCACAACCCAAATGTGTGCACCCAGAAGACAGCATACCTCTCAAGATGACAAGTCTGAGAAGCAGGACTCATTAGGCAAATTAGGTGGCTGCCTAGGGTGTAACCTTCAGGGGCACCAAATTAGGTGCTCCGCACATGATTTGATTTATTAGATTTATATCCTGCCTTCCCTGCCGAAGCAGGCTCAGGGCGGCTGAGTTGGGGCAGAAGCAGTGGTGGACTGGCAATGGAGTCAGTGGGCAACCATGGGCACTGGGACAGGCCTGGGGACTAGTGGAGAGAAGAGCCTGGCTGCCTTTCTGGCTGCCAAGGAAGGAGGAAGGGAAGGAGCCTGGCAAGTCAGGGCCCCAGGTGAAGGAGCAGCATGGGAGCCACCAGCAGCTGAGGGGGGTGGGGGGAGCAGCAGGAATCTGCTGCTGGCCTGGACTTTTCTGCAGGGTGCCGCTGCCACGCTCCCTCCTGGTGCACTGCCCTTTATGCTATATGGGTAAATCTTATACTGGGGAGTAGATTAAAAGAATTGTAAATTGGGGTCTGGTGTTTGTTAGTTAGTGTTAACTGGGCTGAAACAACAAATAAAGCAGATTGATGTCCATGTATTAAACCCATTAGTTAGTTTTCCTGAAGTTACAATCCTGAAGTAACATTACAACAGTCATTTATTGCACTTCACTTCAGGATAACTAATGGGTCTAGTACATGGACATCAATCTGCTTTATATTACCTTTCGTTGTTGTTTCAGCCCAGTTAACACTAATTAACAAACACCAGGCCATCACATGAGACCAGTGTGTTGGCACCCACTCTCCCTGTGTGTTCTGTGAACCCATGGGGCTGTTATGTAAACTTGGCTTCTGCCCCCATCTCTCACCTATGTTTCTCTCTGTTATTTGCAGGAAAGAAAACATTCGAGTTTCTTTAATAGAAGTTCAATTAATGGAAATTGCCAGCTGAAGATTTTCACGGTGTGAGGTTAGATAATGTTACTTGGTAATTGCTTACAGATCAAACTGATATTAAAGAGGAGAGTTAAAGGGACCATCTTAAAAGTTGGCAATCCTGTGTGTTGTGCAGGTTTCACAAGCTGTTGTGTGATAACTTATGTTTTTGGCACTTGTTAGTGAGTCCAAAACTGTACTGAGTCCTTGGGTGATGCTCTTGTGGGATGTTTGTGGGATGTTCTTAGTGCCCCCAAGGAATCTTTTGTTAAATTTGGTTATCTATTTGTGTATTTAACAATATTTCCTCTCCATTTTGTCTGCAATAAGATCTCAGTCAGAATGAGTAATGAAGCTCTATGCCATCATTCTATCATTCCCAATTTTGTGTTTTAGAGCATGGTTTCCTGGAACAGGTTACTGCATTCGTCTGAAATTCACTTTATTTCCAAGACAGAATGAATTGTGTGCTTGTATACAGTCTTGTCTGGCAAGTGGAGGCAAAAGATTTGTCCTTTCTATGTTTGTTTTGAAGTTGTACATGAAAAAAAGCTTTTAAATCCTGGTAATGATTTAATTTGCTTCCTGTGTCCCTAAAGAAAGGAAGGAAGACAAAAGTTCCAATAGATAATGCTTTATGGAAACATTCATGATTCTAAATTAGAAGTCTAATTAAATAATAAAAGACAATGGAATGTAATCTGATTCAGTATGACTGGAATCATTTAACTACCTGGCTAATAAGAGTGCAAATGGAGTTCACCACAGATTCAAATGTACTGGTAAATTCTAAAGTAGAGAACAATGCGAAATTAGATAAATGTAGTAACACAAGGTAACAAATTGACAAGGAAACTGGTTTGAGCAAGATAGATGGGAAATAAGATATTAAAAGCCATCAGACTGTCAACTGCAATGAAGAAATCACCTGGAAACATGGCTAGAAAAAAAAAAAACACAGCAGAAATTTAATGTAGAAGGCACATTATAAAGAGTTCTGCATCAGTGCTTACCATAGATGTAATTGCCTGGTACAAAACTAAATTTCCCAGATTTATCTAATCAGAAAATATGAAGAAAATTAAACTCTTTCTCCTTGGAAAAAAAGGAAAGAATGTTTATAATAATGTAATTTTAAGAACTCTAAAGTCAATTGAGAATATTGAACATCATACACTAAGGCTTTAATCTTAAACCCACTTTCTGAGCTAAGTCCCATTTTAAAAGGTGAAACATTTCTGAATAGACCTGCTAAGGACTGCTCCATAAAAAGCACTTTCCTGGGAGTGGGTCCCATTGAATAAACTTGAATAGGATTCCAAGTACACCTGCTTAGGATTGTTAAATGTGGTTCTGTATTAGCAATTTTTCCAGTCAATAACCTATAAAAGAAAAATGGATTAAGTATCTCCTACTCTAATCTGCATTTTACCAAAAATAGTTAATTCCAAATGACTTCTAGCTAAGGATTGAAATTTATCCTTGTATTAATTTTACATGTGTGAATTAACAGAATCTTTGCACATTTTTAAAAGTAAAATTGAAAAGGATAAAAACAATAAATTGTAACAATGTAGGTTGCACATCACAAGGAGCTAAGCTTCTGCCTTTTTTCTAGAAAATAATGATCATAGAATCATAGAGTTGGAAGAGACACCCAGGGTCATCTAGTCCAACCCCTGCATAATGCAGAAAATTCACAAACACCTCCCCCTAAATACACAGGATCTAGAATGTGTCCTAGAAAATGTGTGGCTCAGATTCAGCTGGCTCAGATTTTCCCAATCCATGGTAAATATACTGCAAGAATTGCTTTTCTGCTTCAGAGCTCTTGCATGCTCAACTCTGACTTTTAATTATTTGTATTTTGCAATTCAGTGCTTCAGTCATAAGGTATTATAATGAATGAGAATAAAAGAGTCTTGCCAATGCAAGCTATGGTGAATTCCCCTGACAATTCTTCTGCTGAGTGCAAAGTACATGATAGAAGGTACAGCATGGGTCCCTCCCGGGTTCAATCCCTGCTATGTCAAGTAGCAAGTGATAGCAGAAACTCTGCCTATACACAATACAGAGCTAGATGGATCAGTAAAGGGTAACTTGTCTCTTTATCATTTCATATAGTTGTTTATTTGCTCCTAGAACATGTCAGCCTGAACAGCCTCCAACAGTTTGCTATTAACAACTATTCATATTGAAGACAGTAATAAACAGAATTAGGGTGGTGGTACACCAATATCTTTTTTTAAAAAAAATCTCTTACTATAGACAAAGATGTTGTGATGATTCAACATTTCTCCAAACACTACTTGTTCTGGCTGCTGCAGTTTCTTCCATTATTGTTGGTTAGGTAAGAGTGCTCTTCTACTTGGTCGAGATGCTGTTGAGCAGAGTTGGACAACACATGGTGCTATTCCTCAGAGTTGTACACAGAAGTGGGGCGGGAGGGGAGAGGCTCCTCTATAATAGACTTTGAAGCTATACACACACACATGCACACATGCAAGAGGTGTTTGATGATCTTATTTAAAAATATAACCAGTTCTGTCAAGACACTTAGTAGGCATGCTTTTCTTCAAATTTGCAAACATGATGCTAAAATTACAACATGCCTAGTAAGACTGAATCATAAACCAAAAGAAATAGTTAATCACGACCACATGCCATAGTTACTAATAATCTATGTGCCTTTTTACAACTTGTCTCTGGCCTTTCCCACTTTTTTAAAGGTCAATAGGCTGTATACGCCATGTGCAGATTGCTCACTGACTCTGCAGCTAGATTTATAAGGGCTGAATCTGGGCTTGCAGGTGTCTTGTTCAGAAGTGATAAGAAATATTTCTGCCTTTTGTCAAGACTGGCAGAATTACTGCCGGTAAATTGCCAGACACATTGTTTAAAATTGCCAGATGGATAAGTATTCTGTTGCTGTCACTCAGTATAATTTCATGGAACTCAGTACTATCTTTTCTTTAATGTTTTTTGCCTGCCTATTTTTCTTACTCCAGGAATAACATGTGGTGTTCATCTTCCTTGCACTGATGTCTTGAAGTTTCCAAGCTAAATACAAAAGTTCAAAAAAGTTCAGCAGACAACTTCAGTATGAAACTGAAGTGTTAAATCCTCAAAGGCAAACCAGAAGGCAGAGCAAGGGCTTAACTCTTATTTACTTGGGCCATCAAAAGAAGGATTCTCTTTTATTCAGTTCAGTGCAGGTTAAGTCAGGCTGCACAGTTATTGTCATTTTTGTTTCAAAAACTGTTAATTTGCATTTTTAATTAGAGATGGGCACAAACCAGTGCATGAAGCAAAGTTTGCACTTAACTTGGGTTGGTTAGGGGTTATGAAGCAATGTTCATGAAAGCATGTGTGTCATGAGTATTTCCTGAAATTTGTGGACAGTTCAGGGTGATTTGGGAAATGAATACATTTCCACAGGCCATAGCTATAGTGGGCCCTGGGGCGTCCAGGCCCCACCAATTAAACCCCCATGGAAACTTTATGGTCTCACCACTCCTTGCCACTCCATTCAAGCAGCACCCGCTGCCACCACCAGCACTCCAGGCTTTGAAGCCAGATGGGTTTTGTTGGGTGGGGGTCTCCTTTTGTGCCACTGTTCCTCTGTAGTCTGAAGACCTACAACTGACATAAGGGTTAATTTGCCAGGCACTGCAGTGGTTGCAGGGAAGACTTACTTCTGAGTAGACCCCCACAGGTGTCATTGTTTCCTGGGGGATCCAGCTTTAGTGCTGAGAGCCCTGGCCCCTCTAAAGAAAAAATTCCTGCCTGTGGCCCAAATCTGAAATCCTGGCTATGGCCCTGTTTCCCAGAAAACCTGGCATTAATTGAGCAGACTCAAAGGCAACAGTGGGGGCAGAATTCTCTCCAGCCTTGGAAACACCAACAAGGACTTTCCATTTGACAGGTACTGCTTGCTGCCAGTCACAGAGCTTCAGTTAGGTTCTATGGGATCTGAAAACTATATAAACCCCAAACCGCAGCCTAGATCTCTTTTGTTGGGTTTTGCAGTGAGTTGGAAAGGATCAGGATAGAGAGTGTTATAAGGAAGTTGATCAGCTTTGCTGGGCAGGGGATTGCTCTTTGCTCTGCTCACATTGAACAGTGGACTTCACTTCTGCTGTGGGTTCCTCTGAAGAGGGCCTCCATTTCTACTTCCCTAAGCCCCCTTTTTGTGATCAACTCTCTGGGCTGGGATTTAGGTGTATGGTGGGCTTAGATGTCAGGATTCAGGGGTGGTCTAAAGGTTTCAGTACCAAGAGGGTGAGAGGTGATGGAAGGGGTGGTCATCATGGGGGGAAGAACCCCTCATCTTTTTGTGTACCTCTGGTGCATTCCCATCCATTGCCAGAAAGCAGCTGTGCTTCCCACTTCTTCAAACTATGACCATGGGGTCATATTTCCAGGCTACTGTGTGGAAATACTTCCACACCTTCCCCAGTGACCCCTGCGGTGGAATGCCAGGTGTGCCATGACCATGCTAAGAGAGGCAGGGGCACTCAACAACTATCTTCCACTGTTCTTTAGAGATATCTGCAAAGGGTACATCCCAGTGTGTTGATGCCAGAGGAAGGAGTGGCAGCCAGTGGGAGGCTGAGGAGACCCTCTCCGTCTCAGCAGGGAGAAGCAGGAGGGAACAGGAGGTTAAACGCCTGGGGCTCTTTAGCTTTGAGAAACGTCGACTGCGGTGTGACATGATAGAGGTTTACAAGATTATGCATGAGATAGAGAAGGTAGAGAAAGAAGTACTTTTCTCCCTTTCTCACAATCCAAAAACTCATGGGCATTCCATAAAATTGCTGAGCAGTCGGGTTAGAACTGATAAAATGAAACACTTCTTCACCCAAAGGGTGATTAGCATGTGGAATTCACTGCCACAGGTGGTGGCGGCTACAAGCATAGACAGCTTCAAGAGGGAATGGATTTTTATTTTATTTTATTCGATTTATATCCCGCCCTACCCCACCGAGGGTGGCTAAACATATAGAGCAGAGGTCCACCAGTGGTTATTAGCCACAGCGTATTGTTGGAACTCTCTGTCTGGGGCAGTGATGCTCTGTATTCTTGTGCTTGTGGAGGGGACACAGTGGAAGGCCTTCTAGCCCCACTGGTGGACCTCTTGATGGCACTTGTGGGGGGGGGTGGATTTGGCCACTGTGTAACACAGAGTGTTGGATGGGCCATTGGCCTGATCCAACATGGCTTCTCTTATGTTCTTATGCTTTGAGCAATCAAGTCTGAAAGACTATATCTGGGTAACAGCATATGTTCCCATTTCAGTCCCTGTTATCAAAGGCTAGGAATTGCTTCAAAATTCTAATAGAAGACAGATTTGTAAAAAAAACAAAACAAAAAACCCAAAAAGAAATGTGTGTGTGTGTGTGTGTGTGAGAGAGAGAGAGAGAGAACAAAAGTAGTGGAACCCATTGAAACACAACCAAGCAAAAAGCCATGTTCTGCTTTTAATTTTATGAATGAGTTAACTGTGAAAACAAAATCTGTTCATTCATTATGTGTATTTCTCCAAGGCACAGTTGAGAAAAAGTCATTTAAACTAAAGAGGGTATCAGTAAAAAGGTAGCAAATTCAGTTGCACAAGACAAATTTGATGTTTCTAAAAATTCTAGACAAAAGGAAATGGCATTGTTAAGGTCAGACAACTGCAATATTCAAATATAGCACTATACTTACAGATATCCCTTTGGAATTGGTAGTTTGAGTATTGTCTTAAGTTTAATTCTGGGTATAAACTTTTGTGGGAATGCACAATTCTTCAGATGCCATGGAATTAAACTTTGTTGGTCTTAAAGGTGCCACTGGACTCAAACTTTGTTCTATTGCTTCAGACCAACGCAACTACCCACACTTCAGTCTAGTTATCTGTATGTGGATATGAAGCTCCCTCCATTTCACATGTATAAAATTTAGGCTTATTTTTGCCTACTGATTCCTTCTCACTGAGAGGGTGCTGGTTTTAAAGGAGGAGAAGATTGGATTAATACCCCACCCTTCACTACCTGAAGGAATCTCAGAGCAGCTTACTATCTCCTTTCTCTTCCTCTCCCCAGAACAGACACCCTGTGAGGTAGGCAGACCTGAGACAGTTTTGACAGAAACTGTTCTTGAGCAGAACAGCTCTGCAAGAACTTGTGACTGATTCAAGATCACATCAGCAGGTGCAGATGCTCTTATCGGTTCTCCCTGATAAGAGTCCATGCACTAAACCACTACACCAAACTGGCTCTCACTCCAGTCTTGTTACTCTTTAACTGAGTAACAAGCCTCTGGATATCATCCAGACCCCCAGAATTGCTTTTTCTTTCTGTGTACAGAATACTTTATTATATAACCATTTGTTTTACATTGGTATTATAACTGATGGTCTTTTGGTTTTGCAAAGGTCTACAAAATCATATATCGAAAGTTTCAAACGAACAACAAGGAAACATCAATGTAGCAAAATAGGACCTGCTGTAGTTGTAGGACCTGCTGGCATACAAACATTAGTACTACTTGATCTTTATATCTATATGTGTTTTCAATGTTCTAATTGTTGTGCTGTTTTGTAAAAAAAAAGAAGAAAAATCCAATAAACAGAAATTGAAATAAGCCCAAATTCTTTACTATAGGTAGATAAAGGGAAACTGCTATTTCTATCAGCCTTCCGGACCTTACTGTTAAATAAAGGAAATTAGGCCATAGTACAATCTTCTAGGACAAAAGGGTTTACAATCATCCCCAAGCTGTTGAGAAATTTCTCTTTGTTAGTTCACTGAGGCCCTAGATTCTAATCTAGAAATTTTTTAAAAAGGGCTTTACTGAAGACATCTGCCTATCTACTATATAGTGAGTCCAGCCAGCTTGAGGTAAGCAAGAATGTTTATTGAACAACAACAGAACTGAACACAAGCAGGCAACACCACTCATGATAGATATTTGGCCTGAGTTAAACATGCCCCCTTATGTGGGCAGCAATCCACCCTATTGGTCTCTCCAGGATCCTTCATTTGCATTTCCTGAGAGAAATGCCTCAAATCCTGATTGGCTGGTTCTAAAAGAACAGCCATTAGAATGTAGACATCAGGGTCCTGGAGGGCAATGAAGTACGCTTCAAGGTCAACTAACAGACATAACAAACCAGCAGTCAAAACAACCAATACACAACACTATCTGTCTGTCTGTCTGTCCGTCCATCTATCTATCTATCTTGTCTGTCTGTCATCTATCTATCATCCATTTATCTCTGTCTGTGTCATCTATTATCTATCTAATTTTACCATACTCTTTGTTCAATGAGCTCAAGGTAGCATACACAATTTACCCTTCCTCCATTTTTTCACACCAAATCTTGCAAGACAGGTTAATTTGAGAGAGACAATGAGGGTTCGAGAGAGTTTTAGGGTTAAGTGGTGATTTTGACATGTCTAATCATATATAATATACTGGCTGTCTTTAAGAAGAAATTACTTTTTCTACTTGATATTAGTAAAACTCTTTCAAGCATTTACTATCGGTAAAGTCTATAGTCTGGTCTCCCCATTTAATGTCTGGTTCATGCTTCGCCAAACAACCCACTCCTAATACCACTCTAAAAGATGCAGAAGCGGCTATTACCTCCAGGAGGATTGGCTACATCAGGGATGTGTGGCCTAATATGCAAAGGAGTTCGTCCTACAAAAAACAAAGCCATGGTTGTGCCCTACCCTGAGTCCACTTGCGAGGTGGGTGGGATTGAAATCCAAATAATAAAATAAAATATTAATAAATAATAATACCTGATACTTTTGATCCAAATACAAATATCTTGTATCCAGTGTGAGTTTAGTGGTTTGAATGTCAAGCTAGGATATGGGAGACCCAGTTTGAATCTCCATTCTGCTATGGAAGCTTGCTGAATGACCTTGGATTCGTTACACTAAAAAAAGGCAAGGTAGTCAGTCCCCTGTGCAAGCACCAGTCGCTTCCGACTCTGGGGTGACATTGCTTTCACAAAGTTTTCACAGTAGACTTTTTACGGAGTGATTTGCCATTGCCTTCCCCAGTCATCTACACTTCCCCCCAGCAAGCTGGGTACTCATTTTACTGACCTTGGAAGGATGGAAGGCTGAGTCAACCTGAGCCATCTACCTGAACCCAGCTTCCACTGGGGATCGAACTCAGGTCATGAGCAGAGCTTAGGACTGCAGTACTGCAGCTTTACCACTCTGCACCACGGGGCTACATTCAGCCTAAACAATCTCACAAAGTTGTTGTGAGGATAAAATGCAGGAGAGGAGAAAAATGTAAGCCACTTTTGGACTTTGGATATGTGAACATAAGAACATGAGAGAAGCCATGTTGGATCAGGCCAATGGCCCATCTAGTCCAACACTCTGTATCACACAGTGGCTGAAAATGTATACACACACACACATATACATATATATATACACACTGTGGCTAATAGCCACTGATGGACCTCTGCTCCATATTTTTATCTAACCCCCTCTCGAAGCTGGCTATGCTTGTAGCCGCCACCACCTCCTGTGGCAGTGAATTCCACATGTTAATCAAAGAAATTGAATGAAATCGAAATAAAATAAAATCACCCTTTGGGTGAAGAAGTACCTCCTTTTATCCGTTCAAACCCGAATGCTCAGCAATTTCATCAAATGCCCACGAGTTCTTGTATTGTGAGAAAGGGAGAAAAGTACTTCTTTCTCTACCTTCTCCATCCCATGAATAATCTTGTAAACCTCTAACATGTCACCCCGCAGTCGATGTTTCTCCAAGCTAAAGAGCCTCAAGCGTTTTAACCTTTCTTCATAGGGAAAGTGTTCCAAACCTGTAATCATTCTAGTTGCCCTTTTCTGCACTTTTTCCAATGCTATAATATCCTTTTTGAGGTGCGGTGACCAGAATTGCACACAGTATTCCAAATGAGACCGCGCCATCGATTTATACAGGGGCATTATGATACTGGCTGGTTTGCTTTCAATTCCCTTCCTAATAATACCCAGCATGGTGTTGGCCTTTTTTTTTACAGTCGCACAATGTCTTGACATTTTCAATGAGTTATCTACCATGACCCCAAGATCTCTCTCTTGGTCAGTCTCTGCCAGTTCACACCCCATCAACTTGTATTTGCATCTGGGATTCTTGGCCCCAATGTGCATTACTTTGCACTTGGCCACATTGAACCTCATCTGCCACATTGACGCCCACTCACCCAACATCAACAGATCCCTTTGGAGTTCTTCACAATCCTCTCTGGTTCTTACCACCCTGAACAATTTAGTATCATCCGCAAACTTGGCCACTTCACTGCTTACTCTCAACTCCAAATCATTTATGAACAAGTTAAAGAGCATGGGACCCAGTACTGAGCCCTGTGGCACTCCACTGCTTACCGTCCTCCACTGCAAAGACTGCCCATTTATACTCACTCTCTGCTTCCTATTAATTAGCGCGTTTTTGATCCACAAGAGGACCTGTCCTTTTACTCCATGACTCTTGAGCTTACTAAGGGGCCTTAATGAGGAACTTTATCAAAAGCTTTCTGGAAGTTAAACAATATCTATCGAGTCTCCTTTGTCCACATGTTTGTTCACCCCCTCAAAGAAATGTAACAGGTTAGTGAGACAAGATCTTCCCTTACAGAACCCATGCTGAGTCTTCCTCAATAACTCGTGTTCATGAATGTGCCTACTCAGTCTGTCCTTGAAAATGGTTTCTACCAACTTTCCTGGTATTGAAGTCAGACTGACTGGCCTGTAGTTACCCAGATCTCTTCTGGAACCCTTTTTAAAGATGGGGGTGACATTTGCTACCTTCCAGTCCTCAGGAACAGAGACAAATGTCAATGAAAGATTACAGATTTTTTTCAGAAGATCCACAAGTTCAACTTTGAGTTCTTTCAGAACTCTTGGATGTATGCCATCCGGACCTGGTGACTTATTAGTTTTTAATTTGTCCATCAGTTGTAGGACCTTTTCTCTTGTCACCTTAGTCTGGCTCAGGTCTTTCAACACCCCTTCCAATAGAAGTGGTTCTGGAGCAGGCAAACACTTCTCATCTTCCACAGTGAAGACGGAGGCAAAAAAATCATTTAGCTTCTCAGCCATTTCCCTATCCTCCTTCAGTAATCCTTTGACCCCCTGGTCATCCAAGGGCTCCACTGCCTCCCTAGCTGGCTTCTTGCTTCTAATATATTTGAAGAAATTTTTTATTGTTGGTCTTTATGTTTTTTGCAATATGCTCCTCATAGTCCCTTTTTGCCTGCCCGATCACAGTCTTGCATTTGATTTGTCATTGCCTGTGTTCCCTTTGATTAATTTCACTTGGACTAGCTTTCCACCGATTAAAGGAGTTCTTCTTACCTTTTACAGCTTCCATTACTTTGTTTGTTAACCATGCAGGCCTTCTCTTATACCTGTTTGTACCTTTCCTAACTTGTGATATATATTTTATCTGTGCTTCTAGAATTGTAGTTTTAAATAGCCTCCAAGCTTCCCCAAGGGTTTTCACTGTATTTACCTTTCCTTTCAGTTTCCTCTTCACATGCCTCCGCATCTCAGAGAATTTACCCCTTTTAAAGTTAAACGTGGTTGTGCTGGTCTTTTGGGGCAACTCCCTATTTATACAAATAGTGAAATCAATAACGTTATGGTCATTGCTCCCAAGTGGTGCGATCACTTTTACATCTCTCACCAGGTCTTGGGCATTACTTAGGACCAAATCCAGGATTGCCCCACCCCTGGTAGGTTCTGTGACCATCTGCTCTATAGCACAGTCATTGAGAGCATCTAGAAACTCAGTCTCTTTCTCTCGACCAGAACACATATTGACCCAATCAATCTGCGGGTAGTTAAAATCACCTATGACGACACAGTTTTTTTGTCTAGCCACCATCTTTAAGCCTTCCATCATATTATAGTTGTCCTCTGTCTTTTGATTTGATGGGCGATAACAAACTCCCATAGTTAAATTGCCTTTTGGGCCCTCTATTTCAACCCAAAGCATTTCTATAAGGTAGTCTAATTCTCTGACCTCAGTCTTACTGGACCGTATGCCCTCTCTGACATACAGAGCCACCCCACCTCCAACCCTTCCCTCTCTATCCTTCCGGTTATAACTTATATCCAGGAATCACCGTGTCCCACTGATTCTCATTTCACCAAGTTTCTGAAATTCCCACAATGTCTATGTTTTCTCTCAACACTAAACATTCCAACTCTTCCAACATTCCAAACTTTACATTTACTTTACATTTGGTAAACCGACAATTTTGGTGACCACATATGAAAAAAGATATCTTGAGTTGTGTAGCCACCTGCCCAATGTGCATAATGGCTAAGAAAAGGGGAGGAAAACCCCCAGGATTACTACAACCTTTAAAAACTCCCGGGAGACTGTGGGCAGTAGTCTTGATGGACTTTATTGTACAGCTCCCAATGTCCCAAGGAAAAACCGTAATATTGGTGGCAGTGGATACTTTCTTGAAACAAGCCCATTTGATTCCGTGCCCACAACTGCCTAATGCAAAAAAGCTAGCCTACCTGTTTTTCCAACACATAGTTAAATTACACTCTTCCCCTGATAAGATTATTAGTGACAGAGGACCACAGTTTGTTGCCAACTTCTGGCAAGAGTTTTGTAAGTTAATAGGCATGGAGCAAGGTCTGAGCTCAGTGTACCACCCTCAGACGGACGGACAAACAGAGAGAGTGAATGCTCTTCTAGAACAGTATTTACAGTGTTATGTAAATTACCAACAATCTAATTGGGTAGATTTGTTTCCATTTGCAGAGTATGGATATAACAACAGTGTCCACATTTCCACAAAGACCTCTCCTTTCAGAGTAGGGAATGGTTACGAAGAAAAACCTTTCCCCCTGTTACCAGGGGGAGATGCCCCAGAATTACCCTCATCCTTTGAACATTGGTGGGGAAACATAGGAAAAGTATGGAAAGTAATACAAGAGAACTTGGAAATGGCTAAAGACACTTACAAAAGACATTATGATAAAAATCATGTTCCAGTATGGGACTTCAAAGTAGGGGAGACCATTTTCCTATCAACTAAGAATTTACCATTGTCTCAGCCTTCAAGGAAACTAGCTTACAAATTCCTGGGCCCATTCAAAATAAAGAGAGTCATCAATAAAGTTACTGTGGAACTAGAGCTACCAAAAAATGTTTAGTAAAATCCATCCTGTCTTTCATTGCAGCCTGTTACTCCGGGATCCTGGAGCTACGTCTTGGCACCCTCGACCACAAGCTCCACAACCTATCCAGATTGGGAATCAGAGTCACCATGAAGTTCAAGAAATTCTAGATGCCAAATTAAAAAGAGGGGTGTTGTACTTTCTGATTAGATGGAAACATATCCCACCAAGTCACAATGACTGGGGGAGGCTTCAAATGTGAGAGCAAATTTGATAAAGAAATTCTACAAGTTAAATCCAAATAAACTCCAGAAAAAGTCTTAGGGGGGCAGTATGTCAAGCATGTTATTTTTGTGTATTAGATTAATACCATTATTGTGATCCAAATCCTCTCTCTCTGTTCTAAAATCTCCTCTTTTCCAGAGTTGCATTTCAAAGCTTACTCCTGCTTCACTTCTTCTCACCTTTCTTTTCCTTTCTCACCTCTGGGAAGAAAATGTAGGAATGCAGATAATTTTGATGATAGAAAGAAAGGAGGCGCCTCTCCCGAATCGCTCCCATTCATGCCGCTTATCAAGAGAAGCAAGAATGTATGGAAACCAGGGAAGTTGTAATCACTTGATAGCAGCAGGTAGTATTTTTGAATATCTGTAGTAATTCACATATGTATGTTATGGCTTGAAGCTATCTTTTCTATTGCCTTTGAAGTAGCCCTTAAAACACTATGCTGTGTGAAACTCTGTATCACTCTCAGGATATCCTACCTTGAGCCAACAACGGATTATCAATAAAACGAGGTTTTGTATCAAACAACTGCTTGTTTATTCGAAATATCGATGCTTGACAGTTCATGTATATGAAGTTAAGCAATAAAATCAGGAAGTTTTAGATATTACAATTTTGTAGGCACAGGTTCTACAACATCATGGTAAAAAAACCTTGGCAACCCCTTTTAATCAGATCTGAAAGAAAGGGGATTAACTACTACACATTCCTTCCTCCTCCTGTCTATCCCTGTCTACAGTTTCTCAGAGTGGGAGGCAGAGAGTTTCTTCATTGGCTGCCTCCTAGCTTTTTTCAAAGTGTACACAAGAAGCTGTGTATGTCTCATGGAGGGGTCCATCCTTTTGTACATGGATGAGATCAGTCCCAAATGTCTACAGTATTGACTTTTTAAAGAGAGACTCCTGAGATCTTTGAGTCTTTTATCCCCTGCTAAGCATTTTTTTCTTCCCCCAATTAAAAAAAAAGTGCAATTTTCTTCCACATAGGAAGTGAACCATTCAAAATTAAAATGTCATCAAAATGTAGGGGGGGATAAACAAAAATAGAAAAAGTGGATCTTCTTTTGTTGTTACTGTGGGGCAAAGTACACAAAGTGTATTGATAAAACTGAGAACAAGTGTACCCCAAATAGCAGCCATATGAAGTCTGCTTTAAAGTGTCAATCATCGGACCAAGATATATGTTACATTTTTTTTAATGAGACAACTCACTTTCCCCACAGTTGCATAACAGCTACAGGAAAAGCATTTTTTTAAGTCTGCAGGAGTCCATTTCATCTTAGGACAGAGGAACAGGGAGAGGAAAGGTTATGTCATACCCTCTACACTGTTTTCCTGAACTGAAATGACTGGGTGAAACAATTTGCTCATTTTTGGAGCTCCACATGGAAGATTCTCAGACCAAACTTTTCAAAAAATGTAATGTTATTTCACCTATAGTGCAAGCCCTCGGCACATTAACCAGAGCTGTTTATGAGTCACAGCTTGACATCTGAATTTCTTGCATTTATGACAAACCTTTGTTTTATTGCCCTCACTGCAAACCTTTGTCCTGATGGGGAGAAAAATTATGCAACATTCAAGAAAAACCATAGCAGATAAGCATATTTCTTGGTGTGTTTTCTGAGTGCTAACTGAATATTGTATTTCACACACTTAGGATTAGAAGATGTCCAAAGATGATCACTGGAAGAAATTCCTGTCATTATGACAGGAAAAAGTGAAAGCAGTAGGAAAAGAGGAAGACCCAACATGAGATGGATTTACTCAATAAAGGAAGCCACAGCCCTCAGTTTGCAAGACCTAAGCAAGGACACTTTGGAGGTCACTAATTCACAGGGTAAGTTGGAAATGACATACACAAAGGTAATCAGGATGCATTTTCAGTTTCTCCAGATGAGACTACATCATCCTAATCATAGGTGGTCACTAACAGGCAACCATATTTTTTTCAGGCAGCCACAATGTAATCATTTGTACCTTGCTCCATTTGAATAAAAGTGTAATAATGGGATATTATTCCTTCTCTCATTTTTTGGATTTTAGTTCCTCTGAATCAATGCAGCATAACAAAAATATGATCTTTCGTCTTTTCCAAATTCAAAGTGCCTTATAATGCCAGCTGGTTCTGTAACTGTTTCCATGGCAAATATATGGTGAAGTACCCTTCCAGAAGAAAAAAACCCAAAAATCAATAGCCATTATCTTTGTTATTTACCATCATCAGAATCCATCATCTGCTGTTGTTTCACACTATGTTTTTGAAGCCAAGAGTGGGCGTGCAATTCACAGCTGATGAATAACTGTGAATTACTGTTCCAGAACTACTGAGCTTCTGCAGACCAATGTGGTTGGATCCTGAAAGATTCCATCCCAGTGGCCTTTTACAAAGATTCTCTTCCAGCATTTCATTATTTTTTTACCCTCATTTGATACAAGGTGCCAGAGTAATTATTCCAAATGAAAGCTTCAACAAGAATATGTGTAAAGGCTGAATAATTTCATGGCAGTGGCTACTGATGCTTTTACCAATGACAGAGTAACAGATCTCAGACTGCCTTTGCAATGCCTAGAAAAAAACACAACACCGTTTCTAATGTGGAAGATTGGGGTGTTGCCCCCACAGACGAAAGGAAAAGATAGACACAAGGTTTTGGGTAACTAAGGGCCACTTTATTATTAAATTAACAACAAGGGCTATAAACATAACAGGCAGCATGGCAGGGCCAGGGGACGAAATACCCTTCCCCTGCCACATGAAGGGCAAGCCACCCTGCCCCTAGGTATAGTCAAAATGCATGGCTAGTACCCGGCCGGCCTAACAAAGGTTATGCCCTTGAGTTCCAGCCCCCATCTGCACAGCTGAAGGGCAGATCAATCCATGCAAACCCAAGGGAGTCTGCTTCATCACTCAACTAGTCCACACAGGCCAGGAATGATTTAGCTAGAACCCATGCCCAAAACTGGGGTGCTATTTGTGCTCACCGAGCTGCATAATGGAAATGAAGCAAAAAACCCAGCCAACCTGAAAGTGACCAGCCTACTTAAACCAGCCGCACACTAGTCAATTCCACAATTCCTTCTAAAAGCAGTGTGAGGTAGGCGAAAAACACCACTGCCAACAGCCAAACAGGAAGAGATGAAAAAATTCCTACCCAGTCCCCTATAAATTAAGAGCAACCAGCTATCACCCACACTGCCTCAAGGGCAGGAGGGTGAGCCGAGCACGAGACGAAGACTGGGAGGCAGAAACTGAGACAACTGTTAAGGCATGCCTGCTCCACCCTCACCTCCCATAATGCCCTGCCCACTCCTCCTCCTCATGAAGGGGCTAAACGGCCCCCGGAGACAAGGCTGTGCAGCCTGCCTGCTATCGTGTCCAAGGAAATGGACAGCATGCCTTGTGATTTTCAAATTTGATTCAAAGTTTCAGGAATCTCCAGCCTGGAGCTGGCATCCCAAAGCTCTACTTACAGCCAGTCCTTCTCTGCTAGAGAAAATCCCCTGCCTGTAAACTGCCCTAATACTAAGAGATCTCCTAGATTAGAAGCTTGCTTTCTGTTACTTATTTTTGCTTTACCTTTTAAGTCTTAATTTTTTTTCCTAGTGACTGGTACCCATCTCCCCTATACTTAGATTTTGTAGGTTTGATTTTAAGGGAAACACTTTTAAGAAATTGCTCCTCAAAGTCTATTGGGCATTCCCAGTGCTTTGCTTTGCAATCTGTGGACCCTTTGTTGGGCATTGGAGCTCAGAAAATTTTATCTCACAAATTTTGGTTCCTACAAGAAGTACAGAACATCTGTACACTCCCTTGGGGTAAAATTACCCTCTCCCTGTGCTTTTTCTCTCTCAAGCCTCAAGAATTAATACTCTTGTTTTGACAGAATTCCTGAAGGTTTTTGGTCTCCATTAGAAATTTGGATTCCTCAAATGTACTTCAACTATTGATATCTTCATTTTCTCTCTGAATGCCATTTGCATCATCAATCTTCCCTTTTAGCTATTTGGTGAATCTTGAGTTTTAATTTTAGTTTAATCCAGTCTGCCTGCGGAAAGAGGTATCCACATGTTCTTAAGAGGCCCCACTTTGTGGGCTCAGTGTCTTTTTTTTTTGGTCTTAAGCAATATAATGACCAATGAATGGTTCTGCCTCCACCTACTGTATATTTTGTTAGAACTAGACTCTTTCTGAGTGAAAACCCTTTTCTATTTTCCCATGTTCTCAAGGAAATGAGCAATAACCTGTTAGATTCTTAACATAGATTCCCCAGGGTTCATTTCTGATCATGATTTTCTTCTTGCCACTAAATGTCCTTTGTGTTATTTTTGCATCTATAACCAGTTGACTGAGCCTATCAAGGCTCCCCAATTTAAGTCTTGTTGTATTATGCTCAAATTTTGGTCTACTTGGTATTTCTGACAGCATGTTGCCTTCCAGCAACACATTCTTTGCACTCTGTGTATGCACAGAGGAAAATCGTTCTCTGGCACAAGCCTTAAACCTGGAGCATTGTGCCATCATCCTCGTTCCGCCTTTTATTCCATGAAAGGCTTCTTCTTCAGGGGATATGCTTTCGTGCTTCCAAGTCTTTCTTTTGACTTGTCCTTGCAACAACTAAGCATTTTCTCTTGGTACCACAGATGCCTTGCCACATCTTTTCTCTTTTTATGAATTGTTTTAGTGTGTTTGTCAAGGTGAATTAACCATAATTTGATTTCTAGGATTTGTTTTGTTAAGTTTGCTCATCTTTTCTTTCAATATAGATGTGCAGGGAATCTGGACCTGCAAATCAAGCCTAATGCATGCTCAGTAGTTCTAATTGTTGATAGTCCTGTTAAGAATTGTTTTATGTATGTGTAACCATTATGTTGCTTTTCAGAATTCTTGTTTTGTTAAGTTTTTGTTGAAATCTGTGCTCACATGTGAGATCATTTTAGCTGAACTAGCCTAGAGAAAAACTGGATTTAGTGGGACCTGATCACCTCACTTATGTCCAGGTTTTAATTTCTCTGCTCTAGCTCACCTGTCATTTGGGGTATGATCCCTCTCATATAAAGCTAGCTAGCATTGTTCTATTGAGGCCTCAGTTTTTGTTTTTGAAGTTTTATATTGTTTTGACAATTTATTATATTCCAAGGCTATAGCAAAAGTTTTCTTTTGTCTCTTCTTTTTGGAACTATTTTCATCATATGGGGGACGCCCCAAACTATGGTCATTTTCCTGGATTGTGCACAATGTTTTATTTTAAGTTTTATGTTGCAACAAAGAATATTTTGGGTTGTGTTTTCTGAATTGTGTATATTCCTTTCCTTCCTTGACAAGGAAAAAGCCTCCTAAAGTCCTGAATGCTTAGTGTAATAGGCAAACTGGCCCAATGCAGGCCCCTAACATGACATATGTAAGCTTGTGACGTAAAAGCTCACTGGTCACCATACTCTGGACAGGAGGACACTTCACTAATAGCTTTTTAAGATTCCTTTCTTCATGGTTGAATGTATGCATTTTTGATCTGCTTTCACTGCTCCCTACAATGGTACAGAATCATCTCTATGTTGTCATGTGAATGTTTACGGTTCCTTTTTGGTTCTTTCCTCAAAGCCCACTGTTGCTCTATGGACCATCAGTGAGACAGGAATAAAAGCACCATTGCCAATTACATGCTGGGTTACAGGAAGACTCCCTTTTAGCAACAATAAAGACAGATTTCGCTGGGTGCTAGGGGGGGTGGGAAGACTCTTTAGTTCACCCTCCACTAGGACTTTCACATACCCAATAGGTACCTGGAAGGAGATCCTCTTCAAACCCCAGTATAAGAAGCTTATCAAGGGGGGGAGAAGAAGAAAAGAAGACTCAAGATTAAGATATGGATTCACTTGTAACCATGAACTCTAATGTACCTGTGTGTTTTCCTAATCAATTATTGTCATGATTGTGTGTGATTTATAGATCAATTCTTGTTATTTATCTGGTTTAAATGGCAGTAATAATTTTATGAACTCAACTTTTATTTCAATGGTTGTAACCCTGTGTTTTAATACCGTATGCCCTGCAACGTTGCCAATGCCTGTTATCCCTGCATCGTAGTATTCAAAGGAAGGAACCTTTGGCCTATTGGAATGTTTTTCCAAATTGATTTTTGAGTAGTTTAGATAGTGGCTCCAACCTTTTTAGATAGACGGTACACCCCGGTAGACCCCTGAAGCTACGTGGACTCGCCGCCTGTCAACTACAGATATGGACATTGTGTTATTGCAAGACCTCGCCACCAGATGGTGACATAGGTCTTGAGGGGGGGAACTGTGAGGAAAAGCCCCCTACTTTTCATACATGTGAACATCATGATCACCAGCATGGTTGCCAGGGTGCCTGGAGATTTGACTCTTACACCTCTGCTCTAAGAAGTGGACTTTGCTTGCAGTTTCTGGCTTATGTGGATACCATAAGCCTCAGCTTTGCATTCTACGTCTCTGAAGAGTGTTAGCCAGAAATACAGACATGCTCCAGCTGCTCCTTGTGTGCCCAGTCTTGGCCACTGCAGTGGAAGAAGCCACCATGTTTCCAGCCTGGCTCCATGGACCTAGAGCTAACAACAGCAGAAATCCATCTTGCTTTCCTGATTCCATCTCAAGCATCTGCTTCAGCTTTTGCATAAGGCAATCAAGCTTGTCCAAGCATACCCTGCCAGGCTGGAGACTCCATTCCTTCCTAGTGGGAAAGTCACAGGTACACACCCTGAGCCTGCAAGCAACCCATTAACTCATGAATGGATTAATAGCTCAACTGTTGATCCTAATTGCTCAGCAATACCAGAACAATTACTCTTGCCCAGCAGAAGATGAGAAAAGAGGAAGGACATCTCCTGTCTTCATCAAGTCTTTTGTCTACACCGGGTGGTACCTAGGCCATGTATTTTATTCCCTATTGTCACCCTCCTAGTTAATCCCATTTAAACTTAAGTACCCAGCCATTCCCATTCTCACTCCAGCCTAAGTACCCTGGGGCCAACCCAGGCAATATTGCAGCTTGGAAATTTCCAGGTCCACTGGACTAAGGTGAAGTTCATTGGCCAAAGCAGGCATCCAATTAGGTGTCAGTAAGGAATGTCCAGCCCTCTTGAACCTCCCATCTCTCCTCCCTTGGACCTCCCAGTCCCAAGGGTCTGAGGAAGCCTATTTAACCTCTGACCCAACTCCACTCATGTGTGCTTTCTATTCAGCAACCCCTATTACCCGCTGTCTAGATCCATCCCCAATTCTGGCCACAGTGTTGGGTCCATTTCCCCTGTCCTCTTAAGTCGCCATTGGAAACCTTCCTGGAAGACTACGATGGTAAATATTACCCTGTCTGTTTATCCATATATGTTCCCCTATTGATCTATCTATATTTCCTAGACCTGTGTGAATGTGTGAGTGTTTTGTATTTTTACCTTGTATGAAAGAAATATTATTCTAAATAAATTACAATTGGTTTTTACTAAATTAGAGTCTCTTATTGAGCATTGACTCTCTGAACGGTTGAGCCTGGTATACAATTGATAACAAAGATTCCTTTTTGGGGCTAGCTGTCTCTCAGTCTAATTCCCCCAAGTTATTTTGAGAGCAGTTTCCCTAACATGCCTCTGGTTGGGAGCTGCATTGCCTCCATAGACAGAAGGAAGAGATGGACACAAGGGTTTGGGTAACTAAGGGCCACTTTCTTTATTATTAAATTAACAACAAGAGCTATAAACATAACAGACAGCACAGCAGGGCCAGCGGATGAAATACCCCTCCCATGCTGCATGATGGGCGCGCTACCCTGCCCCTAGGTATAGCCAAAATGCATGGCTCGTACCTGGCGAGCCTAGCAAAGGTTATGCCCTTGAGTTCCTGCCCCCATCGACATGGCTGAAGGGTGGATCAATCCATGCAAACCTGAGACAGTCTGCTTCATCACTCAACTAGTCTGCACGGGCCAGGAATGATTTAGCTAGACATCGTGCCCCAAAACTGGGGTGCTATTGGTGCTCACCGAGCTGCATAACGAAAGTTAGCAAAAAACCCACTCACCGTGAGGTCAAGCCTCTGCATAGGCAGCTGCGCCCACTAAACGCCTAGCACTTCCCAAAGTTTTAAGTCATCCAAAAAAGCGTCTTTTCCCTTATCGGAAAGATGGATGCCATCAATCCTGTATAAATCCATGCAATCAGCATGGATCCTAGGATGAGGGAGAAAGTGGCCTAACCCCCCTTCAAGGGCTTTTTTAATTTCTAAATTGGCTTTGCGGCGCACTCACTCAATTGCCCATGGATCCCATGCCCAACGCAATTGCCCATGGATCCCATGCCCCACGCCATGGGATCATGGCCGACCACACAATCAAAACCTAAGGCCAATGACTCCTAATGACTTGAAAGTCATCCTTGGCCTGCAGCACAAGGGCTTTACCCTTGAGCAAGCCTAGATCGTTTCCTCCCAAATGTATCACCACAACATGTAGTGGCAAAACATGAACATTTTCAAAAAGCAAGGGCAATAGACCCGACCAATGGAGACCCCGCCGTCCACACCACTATATGGTAGCCCACTTGCCACCACCCTGCCACAGCTGTGACCCGGCCGAAGTCCTCCAGGTCCTATGGGCAGCCCAGAACACGCAGCTGTGCTTGCATATGAGAACATGTCGTCTCTCCTCACAGACAACAGCACCTGAGAAAAGAAGACAACAGTGAATAACTACACCCTCAATAACCTGATGCCAGTTACTGCAGCGCCAACAGGCGGACATAGCCTTTATAGGCCGAGGAACGCCACCTACCAAGCTTCTGAATGGACAGTGGGGAGTAACCCCGAGACACTGCCGTAGAATCTGCCGCTATGCAGAAAGAATGAGTGCCAAACTTAACCCCCACCAGGCTAAGCCTGGCGAGAGCTTTGACAGTCAGAGATCAAAACTGATGCTTCGTCAGCAGACTACTGCCCCCATGCCAAAACAACAGACCAGCCCCAGAACCATGGGCAGCTAGATAGCATGTTAAAGCTGCTGCAGGACACAGTTTCCCCTCAGAACAGGCACCAAAACGAATAGGGTTCCCCTGCAATAACTGGTCAGTCTTAGAACTACACGCTGTGATATATGCCGCTCCATCAGCAATGTGGATGACTTCGGCCAATAAGGCCCTTCCAGAAACATCCCCTCTGGACTGAGCTACCAGCTCACTTACCCGGAGAGCCCCAAAAAATGCCACAAGGGAGGCAGCATGAAAGAGAAGTGTTTCATACTCCGACCGATACACCTGGCCCCAGACTGACCATAAACCCCTAAGAATTACGGGTGAAATCGGCTGCCTTGCATCTGACCTAACCCTGGCCTCTCTGGCGCACCCTTTGAGCATCTTCCAAATGCGGAAATTCCTAGTCAGTTCCTGTAACCCCATGGCTTTACTAGAAAAAGCCAAAGCAGACAACCGGCCCTGAATGGATCGAACTGCCAGGCCCCTGCGCTGCAATGATACGCAATAGTGGAGTAAATGCTCCACTGGAAGAGGCTATTCAATGCTGTAACCTATGGTGCTCCTAAAATTCTCAAACCGGCTCACTGCCCTTGTGTATGATTTTCTAGTGCTAGGAGCAATAACGATACTTATTGCTCTGCCGGCCTTGACCCGCCAATCATCCAAATCTCCAGGGGCATCCTTGTAGGAAGAAGATCTGCCTCTGGATCTGCCTCAACACCTAGGAATGTCAATTGCTGGGTAGGGCCCTCTGTCTTCTCATTGGCTCACATGTTGCCAGCTCAGCACCCATCCCACAGAGCCTCACCATGTGAACTGCTGCATCAAAAGATGTGTACCGCATGGTACACAATACCTCAGGTATGGCATCATTCACCGACCCCCCACGAGGGTAAGATAAATGGTGGATCGATCTAAACTCCCTTTGGGTCTTTTTAGGCACAACGTCCAAAGGAGAGACTCGCAGAGAACTCACAGGAGGTGCAGGAAATGGACCAATCACCCTGCCCTCAGCCAATTTTTTCCCTATTTTTTGTCGAACTATATGCTCCATACCTGTAACTGACTTCAGGTTATTGGCCATAAACGGCCTTCTGGATCCCTGACAAGGAATTCTGAAACCGAACTTAAAACCGTTGAACAAGTAAACTCTTTCCTTGACCTTAGGATAATTACGGAGCCAGGCCTCAAGCACTGTCACCCTTATTGGGTTGGGGCCCTTTTCCAAAAGGCTTATTTGTCCCACCAGAGCCTTCCCTGCACAGCCCCCTACTGGGTTTCCCCTGGGAACAATTCGTAAAGGAGTGAGACCCTCCACACAGAGGGTCTTGTGCTTAAATGGGCAGTTTTTCCTTCCACACACCCCCTGCGACCCAAACTCCCAGCAGAGCAAGCGGGGCTGAACCACCTGCCCCTCATTACTACGGGAACCTGAAGCAGCAGCTGCGTGCTACACAACATGGCCACTGTCTGACCTATCTCCAAGATTAGGTCTCGCTGGAGACATAACCTGCAGCCACAACTGTGGCTGAATTTGATCCCATTGAAGGGATGGGTTCAAGACAGCCCTCATCCTGAATTCCTCGTCATACTGAAGCCAGGCAGGGCCATTAAAGCTGGTGTAGTTCTTGTAGAGCGGAGCATAGGCGTTAGGCTCCGACGAATTCAGTATTTAATATCAATAAGCTATGGAAATATAACAGGAAACATCAGCAGTAAGAACATCGGAACGACTGGAGCGACTAGAAAGAAGAAACCAACTTACACCGAAGTAGCGGTGGCTTTCTGTCGCGGGTGAAACAAGCTGGGAGCTGGGGCGTTGCACTGACCGAGCCGGGCTGACGCAGGCCGACGCGGAGGTGAGACGTGGCCACGGGCTGGAGTCGTAGAACGACCCGAGAAAATGCGGAGCTGTGGGCTGGAGTGCACGGAGTAGCCGATAAGAACGAGAGGCGTGGCGGTGAGAGGTAAACAGTGACGAAGGCGAGACGCAGCTCGACTGGCTTGTTCCAACCAGAGCCAACGGAAGCTGTGGGGGCGACGCGACTGTGATCGCTGCCGGGGTGTGAACGAAGCGGACAGCCAGACGCCCGCAACCAGGAGGCCCTGTACGGGGCGAATGGTGCACGGAGACCTGGTGAGCCGAGCACAAGGGACCAGACTACACCCCGAGGCAGCGACAGCGGAGCCAGAACCCCTTCTGATTCAGCCCACTAGGGCTCAACCCGGGCTACTGGGGCAATACCGGGGGAGTTTTAGCTCTCCTGGGCCCCCTAGCCGCTGGAGAATATTGGACCCTGGACAACAGACAGACTGTGCCAACAGAAACTCCAGTCGGAAGCTGTGAACATTTAAAGGCACTAGCACTTTAAGACCTGTAAGATCACTACCCAAACTAGTAGCTTTGTCTACCACTCCCCACTGAGTTAAATTTTATATTGCCGGTAATTTAAAAGATTAGATTGTTAATTAGTTATTTAATTGGTGATTTTACTAATTGCTTAGCTTGATTGATTGTATATTTATTATTATTGGCAGATTAATTGAGAGGTTTAATGGGGGGGATATATTCATTTATTTATTAATATGCCATAGATGATCAAAGTTTTTAGCTAATCAAATTAAGGAGATAGGGTTGGGGTTAATTTAAGTAACTACAGACTAAATTAATAGAGGACCAGGCAATTCGGAATTGTGAAATAGAGGAGGGTGAGGGGGGTGAAATTCTGGATAAGACAACTGGGTAGCAAGCTAACTGACACTAGTGAAGGATCAGGTACAGAGTGGATGTCTGGCCTAGGGATCCCAGTGCTCATGGGGAGAGGAAGGTATGACGGTGGGAGCAGACGGAACTATATGGGAAGGAGGCGGAGACAAAACAGTGCTCGGCCCTCTTCCGGTCTGCGTCCCATCCCGAGGGTGGCAGGTAGTGGGGCTAAGAGGGAAAGCCAGTCTCCGTCATTGGTGTTATGTAATGCCAGGTCCATAAATAATAAGACCTCAATCCTCAGGGATTACCTGCTTAAGCAGGATATGGACCTGGCTTGCGTGACGGAGACCTGGGTGCGGGATGGAGAGACGGTGGCTCTCTCCCAGATGGCGCCCCCAGGTTACTCGGTCTTTCACCAATCACGGACAACTGGCCGGGGGGGGAGGGGTGGCGCTATTCATACGGGAGGGTTACTCCTTTAGGGCTCTCCCGGCTCCAACGATCGATGGCTTGGAATGTGCCGGTCTGGCGTGGGAAGTGGGGGAGGGGTTGGCGATTTGGTTGGTGTGCCGTCCGCCTAACGCACCAGCCAGCGCCTTACCAGCCCTGATGGAGGCGGTGGCGGGCTGGGCGTTGGAGTTCCCAAGGCTTATGGTCTTGGGTGACTTCAACGTCCATACAGACGACATGGCCTCCAATCAGGCACTGGACCTAATGTCTTCCATGGCGACACTGGGACTCTCCCAATTTGTTACCACCCCCACACATCAGGCCGGGCACAAGTTAGACTTGATCTTTGCATCCGGGATTTTGGTGGACGGTATCGCAGCAGAAGCGGTGCCATGGTTGGACTACCTAGCCCTCAAGGCTCATGTGGGTGCGCCTCCTCAACCCTGTATGGGCGGCGAGCCTATTTTGGCTCGCCCGCAGAGTCAGATGGACCCTGAGCGGTTCCAAAGGGCTCTGCGGGACCCCTGGCCCCCTAGCAATTCCCTTGATGACCTGGTAGATACCTGGCATGACAGGCTATCCAGGACCATCAACGAGATTGCACCCTGGCGTCCTCTGCACCCCTGAAGTAGGCTGGCTCCTTGGTACACCTCGGAGCTACGCCAACTGAAACAGGGACTCAGATGACTAGAGAGGCGGTGGCGGCATACTCGTGACGAAGCGACAAGAACATCCTATAGAACGTTTATGAAGTCTTATGAGATGGCAGTCAAAGCCGCAAAGAAGGATTACTTTGCGGCTAGGATTGCATCTGCAAATTCGTGCCCGGCACAATTATTTAAGATAATTGAGAATTTGACCACTCTGCCTCAAGGCAGACCAAACATGAGAGAATTGGAAATAGGCTGTGAGGCTTTTGCGAAATTTTTTGCAGATAAAATCTCGTCGCTCCGCCAGGACTTTCCTGCCACATTGGATGCAGTACAAGAACCTGGGGCTCCGTGCCTGTCTTCTGATGTTATCTTGGATCACTTCGACGTGCTTAGTCTTGGGGAAGTCGATGAAATCCTCTCAACTGTACACCCTACAACTTGCGACCTTGACCCATGCCCCTCCTGGCTAATTAAATCTTGCCAGAGGGAGCTTAGATATCCTGTACGGGATATCATAAATAGATCCCTCTTGGAAGCACAATTTCCAACTTCTTTGAAAGAGGCCATGGTCCGCCCTCTCCTAAAAAAAGAGTACAGCAGATCCGGCCGAATTGGTGAACTACCAACCGGTCTCGAACCTACCATTCTTAGGTAAGGTTATAGAGAGGGCAGTGGCGTCACAGTTGCAGAGTTTTTTGGATGACACTTCCGCCTTAGACCCCCACCAGTCCGGCTTTCGTCCGGGTTATGGGACGGAGTCAGTGCTGGTCGCCTTGGTAGATGACCTCCAGCGGCATCTGGATCGAGGCGGCGTGGCGGTGCTGATGCTGTTAGACCTGTCGGCCGCATTTGACACGGTCGATCATCAGCTACTGGCCCGCCGGCCCGCCGGCTCGCCGACTCAGGGATTAGGGGGTTGGCCTTACAGTGGCTTTCCTCCTTCCTTGATGGACGGGGACAAAGGGTGGCTATTGGGGGAGAGCGGTCCCGGAGGCATCCACTAGTGTGTGGGGTGCCACAAGGGGCAGTTCTCTCCCCGATGCTGTTTAACATCTATATGCGCCCCCTTGCCCAGATTGCCCAGAGGTTTGGGCTTGGGTGCCATCAATATGCTGATGACACCCAGCTCTATCTACTAATGGACGGCTGGCCTGACTCCGTCCCAGAAAACCTGGACCTAGCACTGCAAGTCGTGGCAGGTTGGCTCAGACTGAGCGGGCTGAAGTTGAATCCAATGAAGACAGAGGTCCTTTGCTTGGGTCGCGGTGCTCTGGGAAGGGAAATCCCCTTGCCGGTCTTTGACGGTGTGCTGCTGAAAGCAGCCCATAAGGTCAAGAGCTTGGGGGTTCTTCTGGAGCCTTCATTATCAATGGAGGCACAGATAGCGGCCGCTGCCAAGTCTGTGTTCTTTCATCTTCGACGGGCGAAGCAGTTGGCCCCCTTCCTGGAGCGCCGTGACCTAGCAATGGTGATCCATGCTACGGTCACCTCGAGACTGGATTACTGCAACGCCCTCTACATGGGGCTGCCCTTGTGCCGAACTCGGTGGCTGCAGCTGGTGCAGAATGTGGCGGCTAGGCTGTTGCTGGGGTACCCAAGGTGGGAGCACATACAGCCGGGGCTATGCAGACTGCACTGGCTGCCAGTGGTATACCGAGTTCGCTACAAAGTGCTGGTTATCACCTTTAAAGCCCTATATGGCCAAGGACCTACCTACCTGAGGGACCGTCTCTCCCCATATGAGCCCCAGAGAGCGCTGAGGTCAGCTGGAAAAAACCAGCTGAATGTCCCTGGGCCAAGGGAGGCCAGATTGAAGGCCACCCGGGATCGGGCCTTCTCTGTCGCAGCTCCACTGCTGTGGAATCAACTCCCTGAGGAGGTGCGGGCCCTAGATAGATAGATAGATAAATTTCATAGGGCCTGTAAGACCCACCTTTTCAAGATGGCCTTCAACTAATGACAAAGCTAGGAAATGCTGCTGAAAATGCTTTTAGTTACTGAATTCCACTGAAGATCTAATGTTTATAATGCCACATTGTTAAATGTTAATTTTAATAATCTATAATTTTGTTTTAACCATGTTTTTTTAAGTATAATTGATGTACAGTGTATTTTATGTTGTGAGCCGCCCTGAGCCTGCTTCAGCGGGGAGGGCGGGATAGAAATAAAATAATAATAATAATAATAATAATAATAATAATAATAATAATAATAATAATAATAATAATAATTATTATTATTATTATTATTATTATTATTATTATTATTATTATTATTATTATTATTATTATTATTATTATTATTATTATTATTATTATATCAAAAGGGAAGTGGCCCTCCATGGATGAGACCTGGAAATTATTCCAGCGTAAATAATGAAACCAGGCACCCAATTTGCCCAGGTCCTATCAACTTTACTCCGTTTGATTTTCTCCTTTTCCCTATCATCAAGGTTCTCCTTATCCTTTTCCTCCAGCTCCCTGTACAGCAGAGGAAAAAAGGTCCACAAATTCACCCTTTAATATTTTATCCTTGGTGGCTGGCAAAAGGTGATCCCCTAAGGGAAGAGCCAGATCATCAAAAGGTAAGGCCTTAGCAGGCACCGAAGTGTATGATGGGCCCCAGGGATAAGGGAAACCCCAGCAACCGCAAGGGACCAAGGATAGTCCAGGAAACTGGCCAGGCAGGCCACCCCAAGACACTATAGAGGGTTAGCCAAATAAAAACCCCAAGCCCAAGGCTGAGGATTAGTAAACGCTGCAGACTGGCTATTAGCCACAGGCCCAAATGTATCTGACTGCCCCCCACGGCCCCCAGGGTCAAGCTACATTAGTGTGTTGTACAGACTTGCCCCTACCAAACTGCACACCTTGCCAGGCTTCCACATCAGAAACTTCCACCGGAAGAGGGGACACTCCATCCACCTCAACAGGGCCAGACCTGCTCTTAAGAGAAGACAAGTGGTTAAGAATCTCTTCTTACAATCGTTTCCTATCAGCAGCCTTGACAGCTTTGGATGAAATGCCCTTCTTACCCTTAACATCCAAAATAGGGGGCTTGCCACTAGAACCCTCCAAAGCAGCCAACCTAGCTAATACAGACTGTTCAAAGGAGTCAATGGAGACGACATAGGCTGAGGTGCTGGGCGCTTATAAGAAACTGGCCGGCGAGGCTGGGATTTTGGTGCAGGGCACTTGCCCTTTGATTTTTCTTTGCCCCTTAGGCATGGCTAGCAAGCCCAATATCTAGCCTGTAAAACTGGGGGGAGGGGGGGTGCTTCCTGCAGAGACTACTAAAAAATGGTTCCAGAGAAAGATAGCTGCCGCCCTGCCCAGCAACAGGGGTGTAAAGAGTAGAGAAAAATGGCCACTGCCCTGCCCAGCAACCGGGAAGTAATATGCAGAGAAACAGTCCTTAAAATGGCTGCCCAAAGACAGTCACAAAATGGCCTATGCCTCACCACAGCAACAAGAGGGGGAGGCAAAAAACCTCCTTTAAAATGGCCACCCAAAACAACCGTGTAATGGCCGACCTAAGAGCATTGCGGACTTCCCCTCAACCAAGGACAGGGACAGGGGGACTGAAGAGAACCCAAAGCTGGACCCCCCAAAACGGCCAGGACAGCTGCACTACAAAAGAGAATATTAGTGGGGAGTGAGGGGTTGCAGAACCCAGGTTGGCCTTAAAGCAAAAAAGCGCTGCAAGAACTGGCGAACCGCCAAGCCCAGTGCCAACGTTCGACAGCAGGCCTGCTCCTGCTATTCCCCAGGGAGAGGGAGGGAATATGTAACAAAACACTGGTTGCGCTAAAAGCCCAGCCAGCAGCAAAACGCTGCACCAAAAGGCGCTCCTGCTCTGTACCTCGACGCTCTGGAGTGCCGCGGCTCACTTAAAAGCGGCTGTGGCCACCAGAAAACTGACCTGAAGAGGTTTGGGCAGAAGAAAGAGCACCGCCACGGCTCAATCTAAGTCAGCTGCGGCAATGCTAAACTGATGCCAAAAGGCCCCGTACCGGAAAAGACAGGAGGAGCTCGCTGAAGCTCTCCATTCCCCAAGTACGAGGCGAAGACTGGGAGGCAGAAGTGGAGACAGCCGTTAAGGCATACCTGCTCCACTCTCACCTCCCATAATGCCCTGCCCGCTCCTCCTCCTCACGAAGGGGCAAAACGGCCCCCGGAGACAAAGCTGTGCAGCCTGCCTCTGGTTGGGAGCCACATTACATTTATTAATTGACTGATTGATTGATTGACTTATGCTACCTGTCCTAGCTGCTCTGTATAAGCTCAGGCTTTTTAAATTTCTTAGAAATAGTTTCTTCCTTTATGTCCATTGCAAGCTTTAAAAATTATGAAAACGATCCTGTTACAACTACATACTAACTATTGATGAAAAGGCAAGTGAAATAGCATTCTTAATATCTTCTCAGTAGTTTGGAACTGTCAGTACAATCCTAAACAGAGTTATACCCTAAATCAGTTGAAGGGTAACTCTGAGGCTCCCCTCTAGACAGGCCAGAGCCCGGAACAGGCTTGCTCTCCAGCCTGTTTTCTTGTGTTGGCCTGGGATGAGCCTCAGATGTAAGCCGAAATGCCCTCAAAATGAGGTTGGGGAATTAGTCAGGTGGGCACCTGGCTCACTAGGGATCGTTTTCCCAATGTATACAAGATTAACCAACCAGAGAGTAATGCTTAAATAATGGGGACTCTAATTTAGCAAAACCAATTATAATTTATTGAGAAAAATATAGTCTTCCATACAAGATAAAAATACATATACAATCACACATACAGTCTTAGGAAATATAGATAGATGGATAGGGGAACATAAAGGGTAGACACACAGGGTAATATTTACCTATCGTAGTCTTCGAGGAAGGCTCCAATTGGCAACGAGTGAGGAAGTGGGTAAGGGACCTGAAACTGATCAGGAATTGGGGATGGATCTGTGCAGCAGAAGGTGGGATACTGATAGAAGCACACAAGAGTGGAGTTCGGTCAGAGGTTAAATAGACTACCTTAGACCCTCAGGGGCTGGGAGGTATGAGGGAGGAGAAAGGGGAGGCTCTGTAGTGACCATAAGGGCTGGACTTCTGCAGTAGCCAATAGCAAGTTAATTGGTGGCACCTAATTGGGTGCTTATGACTGGCCAATGAACAAGCTTGGTCCCGAGTAAACTTTCAGTTTGAAACGGACCTGGGGGAGGCTCCAAAATGACAGTTGGGAAGAACAGAAGTGATTACTGGGTGGGGAACACTTAAGATTATATGGACTTATCTAAAAGGGTGACAATAGAGAGTCTAATTGTGGCCTAGGTAACACCCAGCATGTACAATAGAACTTGGCTCTTGGCTGAAGATGGTCTTCCTCTTGTTCAGTCTTCTTCTTGGCACCAGTCTTTGTCTTGAGCTCCATTAGACAAAGGCTTGAGTGGTCTGGCAGGATATGCTTGATTGCCTTATGCAGAAGTTGAAGCAGCTGTTGGATATGGAGTCAGGAAAACAAGATGGATTCTGGTAGTGTTAGACTTTGGTTCATGGAAACAGGCTGGAAACAGTCTGCCTGTACAGTTCATGGTGACATGGCTTCTTCCATTGCAGCGGCCAAGACTGGGCACACAAGGAACAGCTGGAAGCTCGTCTGTAGTTCTGGCTAACACCCATGCAGAGATGTAGAATGCTGCTGCAAAGCTGAGGCTTATAGGATCCACATAAGCCTTAGAAACCATGGACAAAGTCCACTTCTTAGAGCAGATGTGTGCGAGTCAAAACTCCAGGCACCCTGGCAACCATACTGGTGATCACGATGTCCATGTGTATGAAAAGTAGGGGACATTTTCTTACACAGAAGTGTGAGAGGGAGGGGAGTTCACCTTCACTCCAGTCCCTCTCTCTAAGCTGCTGTCTTCTTCCAACTTGCTGTTCTTATTGAACTCTCCCTGGCCAGCCATTTAAAGAGTAGCCTGGAATTGGGCGAGCAACCTCTGCTAGTCTCCTCAACAGGGCCTGGCACCAGTGGCATCCTTGACACCCCCCAGTCTTTGCTTCTCTTACCATATCTTTCCTCCTACTTGACTCAAAAGGACATATACTTGGCTTGCACAACCTCTAGACTGCCTTCCTCTTCATGTTGGGTTGTCTCTTGGCTCCTGCCATGACTGCAGCCAGCATAGCCACTCTTGGAGCACCCCCTGGAGCCCTCTCTCCGGTGTTGCCCTGCTGCCACCCCCTGCTATGTGCAAGGAACACTTCCCCTGGGAGCCGCAGAACTCAGAGAGTGAGCCGCTGGGCATGCATCCATTTCGGCGCCCCCCCAAGTGCCCAGCGCACAATAGCTCTGTACGGTTGGGTAGGCCATCAACCTGGCAGGCTGAGGGTTGGCACACACCCTCCCCTGTCCAGCCACATGGGGGGTAGCGTGGCAGCTCATAACCCATTCCCCCCCCCAAGAACCAAGTCTGCCCACCCTCCCAGGCATTCCCTTGGAGAGGCCACTGATGGGGGGTTGCCCCGAGAACGTGCAGCAGATGCCAAGAAGGAGAGACAACAGAGGGCACAGCTCAGACTTTATTTTTCCGGAATAGAGTGGAACAGTTTTCAGAACAGAGCGCGCTGGGCAGTCTCACTGTGGGCAGGGCTCCATTCCGAGCGGCAGGCAGAAGCAGCTGAGGGAGTGGAGGGTGCGGTGGAGCAACACACGTGGAAGCTTCTGTGTTGCATTCCCACCTGCAAAATGGAGACAGAGATCAAGAGCACCTGCAGGGGTGGCAGTTGGAAGAGCAGGCTGCATTTCAGCCAGGTGCTCTCTTAAAGAGACAGTCTTTGACCCACCTCCCTGCATCGGGGCAGCTGCCACACCCCCCCATGCCCTTCCAGGGGTTGGGAATGCAGCAGAGGGCAGACCAAAGGGAAGGGAGCAGGCAGCAGCACAGGGGAGTGGGGTTAGCAAATGCCCCCTGCTGGAGCTCACTGCCAGGTTCAAGTGCCAGAGACTCTCACACACTGAGTGGTCAAGAGCAAGGGGAGAGGGAAGACGCGGGGGGGGGACAGTGGAACTTACCCAGCCATGGGCAATAGTCCTCGTATGCAGAGCCTTTGGGAGCCCGGAACCTGTGGATACTTGGAAACAAGAGCAGTTAGCCCCAGGGGAGAGACCTCTCTCTTCCCCTTACAAGTCAAAGATACTGTCAAAGCAACCATGCGGTGCAAAACCCATCACCAACATGCCTGCCTGTCCCTCACTCTAAGTCTGTATGGCCGGGAGCTCACTAGCAGAGCTTCCCGCCACACAAACCTGTCCCTAACAACTGAGTTGTGTGAAGCAGAGCGGAAGTATTTCTAGGAGGAGGGGCGGTGATTGAGTGCCAGAGAGGAGGCTTGCCAGGCTGAGGCGCGAGGGGATTGGTGAGGCAATCACGCCACTCCCTAAGGGGTTTGCAAGCTTCCGCAGCGGTGGAGACAACCTTTGTTTTTGGTTTCAACGAGTGCCTATGGGACACGCCACTGTTTTTGCAGGCGTAACGTTGCACCTCTCGGGGGGGGGTGCATCATGGGCCAAATTGCTTAGGAAGCCACCTAAGCTTGGCCATGCCCCCGACTCCACCCCCTCCTCCACCTGAACGGTGCAGTCCCCCTCTCTTCCGCTTGCACTCGAGCACAGCCCTCAGGCGCTTCCCATGTTACTGTGCCCATGTAACACCCTCCACTGTGGTGGTGTCGGTCGTATGTTGGCGCAAACCCTTCCTGTGCCCACGTAGTGACTGGTCTGCTCCCAAAAGACTTTCTACCCCCCCACTGATTGTGCTGTAAGTTCTTAACCTGTCCTCCTATGCCTTAACGGATAGGGAGAGACAGGTTTTAAATTTAAGTTGGGTTTTGTACCTACACCAGGTTATGATCCGTTCCAAACTAGATTAGACTTGTACAAGTTTATATGTCACATTAAATTGAAGGATTTTTTTGCATCTACAAGGAATCAGATCAATGAAATGGTGCCTTTTAAAAGTAAATCTACATTTATGCCTCCTCACTTTGACCCGGCTATTATGGTGTTTGAGAAATTGGTTTTGCAGGAAATAGAGAAAATTGAACAGACTGCTAATTCACGATGGTGTAACTTTTTGAAAGCTAATGGAGCTTGTTTGGACAACTTAGCTAGAAATGACCACATTGTAATTAAAAGAGCAGACGAAGGTGGGAGTATCGTTATTTTAAAATAAGGAGGATTGCATCAAAGAGGTTGAATGCCAATTAGCAGACACTTCTTAATATAAACGACTGGAACAAGATCCAACAGAAAAGGTATCCAGGATCATAAATGTCACTACGATAGAAGCTAATGAGATGGGAATTATAAATGAGAAGGATAAAAACTTTTTGATTAATAGATATCCCAAGGTACCTATTTTTTACATTCTATTGAAGGTACACAAACTGGGCTTGCCACTTCCCAGTTGCCCCATTGTGTCGGCCATAGGCTCTGTACTGAAGCCTTTTAGTCAATATATAGATTTTTTTTCTTAAAGCCCTTTGTTCAACTAATACCTACTTATATCAGAGACACTTCTGATTTTATTTTAAACACTGAAGGACAGGAAGTTGACTTGAAAGCCGTACTAGTATCTATCAAGCCGTACTAGTATCTATGGATGTCAGTGTGTTATATACAAATATTCCTCATTAGGATGCTCGTTTGGTCATCCAGGATACCTTGGACCATCGGGAAAACTTTGAACCACCCATTGAGTTTCTTATGGAACTAGCAGATATTATTTTGGACCATAGTTTCTTTAGATTTCAGGACAAATTTTATTTACAAACCAAAGGGGTAACTATGGAAAGTGTTTTTTTTGCCACATGTGCCATGTCTATTTATGGACAAATTGGAAAGGGTGCAGTGTAACAGTTAGAATGTTGCACTAGGACCTGGGATGGCTGGTTTCAGTTCCCCTGTTCAGCCATGGAAGCCTCCTGGGGTGACCTTGTGTACATCACAAACTCTCAGCCTAAGCTATCCTCTTAAGGTTGTTGTTGTGAGGATAAAGTAGAGGGAGGAGAGCAGTGTGAAAAGCCATTTTGGTCCCCAATCAGGGAGGAAAGTGGGATATAAATTTAAAATACAATAAAGCATGACTAGGTGGATCTTAAGAATGCAGAAGAGAAGGAAACATTCATCTGATCACACAATCTCATTGTCATATAATTTTCCAGCAAATTGTGGGACACTTTACATTAGCATGCTTTGAAAGCTCTTCTAATCTTGCAATGGAACAATCTGATGACCTCTTCTCTGTGCAGCTACTGGTATTTCAAAATGGACATTGTGGGGTTAAAGTAAGGTTTCAGTCACATATTTAGAAGTAAATGATCTGGGAAGTGGTGTATTATAGAATATTTTTTGAAAGGTTTAAACTTACTTTCTTAATTTTTAAAAACTTCCTTTGTATGTTTTAAAAGGTTTAGGATAAAGACTTTCACAGTATGTTAACCACGGCTTAATTACAGAGCTACATTGCTTCACTTGGGCCTTTTCTGCTTTTGTGTTTACTATGGCTCTCACCTCCCACCTCCATCACTTCAAAAACTTGCTTCCATAGTCACTCACACACTCACCCCACTCTCCCATCAGATTTTGAAATTCCTTCCACATCATTTCCCCAGCATTCTGCTATCACTCCGCTGTATCTCCGTAGTTTCCAAGAGTGGCTTTTCAGAGCAGTATTTCCAGCTGATGGGGAATTTTCTTTTTTTTTTTAATAGACAATCACTTTTTCTTACCCAAAACAACCAGACACTCCCAGGATCTAATACATAAGACCCAGTAGCTTTTCAAAAACAACATATAAGCTTTATTGTACTCCAGTTTTCTCTCAGGACAGCATGCTTAAAACTATATATAAAAAAGCAAAACTTAGATGGCAAACTCACTCTCATAGTTTCCTATAGAATAATTTCCAGTTTCAGTAGTTAAACTTACAAATGTTATGTCTTTAGTTAGCAAATTTCATACAGTCTGATACCTGCTAAGATTCTAAGTTTTCTAAAGTTCTAAAAGCTCCCAATCTTTGTTAGAGATCTCTAACCCAGTTTATGGCTGACCTGCCCAGAGACACAGTTTGGCTCTCTGATACAAGCAGCAAGATGGTGGGAAATTTCTGAAGCTTATATAGGTTCTTGCCCTGAGAACTTCTCATTTATCTCTGATAGATATCTCTCTTCTGGGTCAATCTGACACTTTTCTCAACAGCTGCAACTGCAGATGGGCTCTCACACTCTGGCCAATGTCCATCCATCTTTAGATCTCAGACACTGTCCAATGAGAACTTCTCCTTTTATCTTATTCTTCCCATTTACTAAATCAAAACATCTTTCTCACCAGAATGGTTTTTTCACATCTAAGATTGTCCTCAGATAAACTCTCTCTCACTGACCTAAATTCAAAGCTTTTGCATCAAGCAAGTTATCAAGTGCTTCAAACAGTGAAAAATTACAAAGACCCTTCATAGGTGGCTTTCATAAGGGAACCAGCTCTGATTTTTCCCACAACTCCCCCTCCTCCTCTTAATTTGCTTCCAAGCATTTAAAAGTAGAAATATTTCCTCTGATTTTTCCTGTCCCCTCCCCTGGCAGGCTAATTGGTCTGTTCTTATTGGTCAGTTTCACACTAGGCATGATTTTTTTGAAATAGGAGATTAGGTAAATTATTGCCTTTGTTTGACTCATTTGCAAGAACATCAAGTTATTTTGGTTGGTTAAGATACTGAGCTATTCCATGCAACTTTGATTCTTCTTCGGGATAATTTTCCTTTTAAATTGACTCTGACCACAAACTTTTCAAATGTGAGAATAATGCTGCAGAACCTGCTTTGTGGCAGCAGCAACCTCTTCTCCTTTTATCATCTCATTCTAAATAACAATGGGAGGAACTCAGGCTGCGAAGCACTGACGTCTCCACCTCCCCCCTCTCTCACTAAATTCTTAAAGCAGTGTCTGCCAGTGGTTTTTTTTTTTCTCCAGCAAACTTCTTGACTACTGATAAGGGGGAGAGGGACAGTAATGGCAATTAACCAGGTTTTCTTATTGGTATGTAGAATATATACACTGCAATTCTCAGTAGAAATCAGAGAGAGAGAGAAAGATGTAGAATGCAGACACAGCATTCAAAGTAAACCCCTACCAGCTGAACTTCAGTGAAAATCAGAAGTAAGCTGTATATGCATAATGGACCTTAGTCTATGTCTTTCCTTGGTGTCTCTGAAGCTAGAAAGGGAGACTTTTTTCAGTTCACTAGGTGATAATACTGGACCATTTTTATGATGCTAAACTTAGCCATCAAAAGAGACCCTTTTCAAACCATAGACTTTATAGAGAAGGGCTCTAGTTCATCAAAGTACTGAAACAGAAGACATATATGTAGGCCATTACTGTATATGACCTTAGCACTAAGTGATCAGTAGATGAAAAATCATTATAGTTCTATAGACCAGAGTCTTTTTGCTACATCAAATATGGCTTTTATAAGAAATGGCTACTTTTCAAATCTAAGAAGGGCAATATATGTAATTTACTCCTTATATTAGCCATTTTTCATGTGCTGTGACAGTGAAAGTTTCTTTCCACCCGCTTGGTTTTATTTATACCTGTGTAGGAAGTAACAAATAATGTTCAGACCATACTCTGTCTCCTTGGCAATGAGTAGGTGTCTATCATAGATTATATAAATAAGATGCTGACTTTTATCTTATACACAATTTAAGTTTTAGAAACTTTTAGTTGTTCAGTTTAGAAATAAAATGTCTCGATCCATCCAGACCAATGCTATCCAGGCCAAATGTTCTCTCAAATTGGATTTTAACTTTGTACCACTTCGCATTCTAAACCACTGCCCACCAGCTATATGCAACTCTGCTCACTGTACCTCATTCCTTGTTTGAAGAAGTATGCATGCATACGAAAGCTTACATTCTGAGTAAAACTTCATTGGTCTTAAAGGTGCTACTGGACTCCTACTTTGTTCTAATGTCTTGATGATCACTGCTAAATGACAAGTGAAAATATTAAACATACTGTGACCTGAAGAGCAGAGCTCTGGCCTTAACAATACAGAGAACACTTAGCAGCTCTTCCTGGGTTCCAGACTTCTGCTCCAAGTGGTAATTTTGCCACTGAGAGAAAGTGCATGTCCATTAGAGCCAGAATCTCTATTGGGAGTATGACTGTGGGCTCCAGGATGCCATTCTGTCAGTAAGGAGCAGAATTGCTTCCTGGAACCAAGGTTTGCATGCCCAGCAGTGAATCTGGCACCTACATAAGTGTCAAAATCTCTGCTGAGTGCAGTTTATGGGCTCCAGGATGCAATGTTACTTGTGACAGAAGATTCTCTGTGTTACTTGTGACATCTATCAGCCCATAGATATACTTCCTGCAGTTATTTAAATGCTAGTATCTCTTCTGTAAGCACTGACAACTAGTGTTCACTCTAAGCTGATTTAGTGTGAACTAGCTCACAGTCTTTTACCTTCTGGCTCATGCAGGTTTGCCTTAGCTCCGGAAAAATGGCCCCAGAGCAAATTAATGTATGCAGCGCTCACAACTTTAATGCCACAAAGTAGAATTTTTGCTCACAAGACAGCTTATAGGGAGCACTGTGTGACAACTAAAACAGGTGCAATGTAGGGTAGTCCATACTGCGAGCTTCCAAGGGCATTAGTTCAAATTATTTCCATGATGCAGGGGTGTGTGAAGTTTAGTCCATTCCCCATTGTGCTTTTGTGACCTGAAACAGTTCACAGAGCTGCTCTTTTTCCCAATGAGTTAAATATACAACTCCTGAGACAGCCCCGCATGTTAGCTAATATAAAAAGGGGGGGGGGGAAATGCTTTCCCATGTTTCCAACTTTCCACTTGGGAGCTCAAATACTTAATCTGGTCTGTCCATTGAAGAGTGTGTTATAAGTGCCAGAATGCTTGCTAAGAGCGCAGTTGTAGACTCCAGGAATCAATCTGTCACTTACAGAAGGCTTTATAAGTGGCAACATCTCTGCTTGGAGTGCAATCCTGGGCTTAAAGAATGATTTCTATGTTTTTAAGGAGCATACTTGTAAGATCTCAAAATGGAATAGGTACCTAGACAAATGAACACATGTTGCTTCTGCAAATTTCATTCCAAGGGAAATGACAAAAACACATTTACCAAAGTGACTAAACTATGAGATCACTCAAGTCCACTCTCAAATTAATTAGAAATGTTTTTCAACATTGTATACAGAGTCTGCAGGAACTGTAGGAATATTAGTGAATTTATTTGGAATGTTCATCAGCAATCTTCTGAAATCGGATTTGATCACATAAGCTGTCCAAAACAAGGAAGATCATGATTCAGTTGCAAAATATAATTGAACTGGCATCTGGACCGAGGAGGCTCGGCGGTACTGATGTTGTTAGACCTATCGGCAGCGTTCGATACGGTCGACCATCGGTTGCTGACTTGCTGTCTTGCCGACGTGGGGATTCAGGGGTTGGCTCTACAATGGTTTACCTCTTTCCTCAAGGGTCGGGGATAAAGAGTGGTGATTGGGGGTGGACTGTCCCAGAGGTACCCGCTGGATTGCGGGGTCCCTCAGGGAGCAGTTCTCTCCCCGATGTTGTTTAACATCTACATGCGCCCTCTTGCCCAGATTGCCCGGAGATATGGGCTGTGTTGCTACCAGTATGCTGATGACACCCAGCTCTATCTACTTATGGACGGCCGGCCTGCCTGTGTCCCAGAAAACCTGGACCTGGCATTGCAGGCCATATCTAGATGGCTCAGGCTGAGTGGGCTGAAACTAAATCCGTCGAAGACAGAGGTCCTTTGCCTGGGTCGCCGTGGTCCGGGGAGGGAGATTCCCTTACCGGCCCTCGATGGTGTGCCTCTGTCAGCGGCGCACAGGGTTAGGAGCCAGGGGGTGCTATTGGAGCCTACTTTAACTATGGAGGCCCAGATAGTAGCCACTGCCAAGTCCGCATTCTTTCATCTTAGGCGGGCAAGGCAGTTGGCTCCTTTCCTGGAGGACGACGACCTGGCAACAGTGATCCATGCAACGGTCACCTCGAGGTTAGACTACTGCAATGCCCTCTACATGGGGCTGCCCCTGTGCCAAACCCGGAAGTTGCAGCTAGTGCAGAATGCCGCTGCCCGGCTGTTGTTAGGGCTCCCTAGACGGGAGCACATTCAGCCGGGGCTTCGGAGACTGCACTGGCTGCCGATAACATACCGAGTTGGGTACAAGGTGCTGATTATGACCGTTAAAGCCCTTTATGGCCTGGGACCTGCCTACCTTAGGGACCGTCTCTCCCCACATGTTCCCCAGAGAGTGCTGAGATCGGGGTCTCAAAACCTTCTTACAATCCCTGGGCCAAAGGAGGCCCGTCTGAAAGTGACCAGAGACAGGGCCTTCTCGATTGCAGCTCCCTGTTGGTGGAATCAGCTCCCGGAGGAGGTAAGGGCCCTGCAGAACCTTGAACAGTTCCGCAGGGCCTGCAAAACAGCCCTCTTCCGGTTGGCATATAATTAATTGTTATCGGAATGCCTGAATATTCAAATCTCGAACATCAGATTTTTAATACTCGAATACTGAAGAATTGATTTAAGGAAGGTAGCATAGTACATACCGAAGTGAGTTTTACATATTTTTATGTATTTTATAGGTATTTTATGTATTTTATTGTACAATTATAATTATTAATTTATTATTAATATATTTTAAATTGAGTTTGTTAGTTTTTTGTGTTGTAAGCCGCCCTGAGCCCACCTCGGTGGGGTAGGGTGGGATATAAATCGAATAAAATAAATAATAAATAAAACTGGGTTTCACAATCATCCCTACATTGAATTACCTCTATATGACGCAACTACCTCTACACAGGAAAAATATTCCTTGTCACTATTAAGACTTTGAGCAAGTCAGAATGCTCAACAGGGGCAGGGGTAGTTAAAGATGTTATTTTTATCCAAGGAAGGCATTCATGATCAGTAATTAAAACCTTTTGCATTTAAAGCCCATTATCGTTATTCGCCTTAAACAATACTTTTTGCTAAATATTCATAGCCACTAAAATACAAAGACACTTGGTCTTGCTGGCCAGAGGCTGCTTGTATTTTCTGTTGCTTAAAGTGAAATCACTGGGTTTTCATTCATTTCTTTGCAGATCCACCTGGAATTGTGATCTCCCCCTCCAGTGTGGAAGGCTGGCAATGGCCCAATTGTGTTCATCATGAGATGACTATGGCTATAGACAGACTCCAAGTGTTCTAAAACTGTTGTAAAATGATGTAACTCAGTAATGCTGGAATGAGACATAGTGCCATAAAGCTTAATAGCAGCAGGATCAGAGATCCTGAGAACTTCTACATAAACATGATTTAAGATAAACTTACTGAGTTAGAACTCATTCTTTACATGTGAGTCAAACATGTGAGTGCCTTGATGTTGTTGTTTGAAGTTCAGCTTAAATAGCATGCTGAGAAGCTTTGCAGCTGTGTGGAATCTGCTTGTGCTCCAGGGCTGGTTGGGTCATACCTTGGAAAATAAACTGCATTTGGAATTTATTTGCTGCTCCTTGTGGCTGCTTTTTGCACCAGTGCAGTTGCAAACTAAAACTTCTTGATTATGAGAGAAGGTAGCCCATGACCCTCATGTCCGGGGGCCTTCATGTGTCCTGCATTGTGAGAAGAGACTCATTGGGTGGTTTCACACAGGAGATTTGACCTGACCTAGGAACGCCTCCCATTCGATTCAAAAATGCACGTTCACACAAGCACATCTGCCCTCCAAGCCCACCTGCTCCCATCCCCAGCCAGTTCCCATCTGCATTTAAAAGCTACCTGGATTGTCCCAATAGCATCCCCCTGAATTGATTGTAGGTCACATAATTGGCTGCTGTCTGAATGTCCTGGTGCGACTCATGAGCGGAAGAGTTGTGTGATTGTGCCAAGCTGTTTCCAGCACAGCCAGGGTGTTTTTTGTTCTCTAGCCCCTCTCCAGTTTGGTGTAGTGGTTAAGTGTGCAGACTCTTATCTGGGAGAACCAGGTTTGATTCCCCACTCCTCCACTTGCAGCTGCTGGAATGGCCTTGGGTCAGCCATAGCTCTGGCAGAAGTTGTACTTGAAAGGGCAGCTGCTATGAGAGCCCTCTCAGCCCCACACACCTCACAGGGTATCTGTTGTGGGGGAGGAAGATAAAGGAGATTCTGAGCCGCTCTGAGACTCTGAGATTCGGAGTGGAGGGCAGGGTATAAATCCAATATCATCATCCATGGTGCGCTTGTGCACTTCTCTGCATGAGCGCACACCCAGGGATCCCTCACAGAAAAAACACCCTTTCCGCACCAGAGGGGGGCTAGCAGCATGAAGAGGGAAGCATGGACTGCTGCCGGGATCCTGCCGCTTCAATGGCAACTGTCTAATCTCTCTTAAATGGATCTGCCTGAGTTGGGGGTTTTCGCCGCAGGATACTATCGTGTCAATTTCCCAGTGTGATAGCACCCATTGTAGTTCAGGAAGCAATGTTGCTTGTTACAGTTTTTATGCCTATGCAGTCAGATGCATTGCTTAAGTGACATACAATTGATAAGTTGTCTATGAGCACATGTTCATCTGAATTTATCCCAGTCAGGAAACTTTGGCTGCTTTTTGTTGTCGCTATTAATGCAAGTGTTCTGTGTGCCAATGCTACTACAGCAACAAAATCCTGAAGCAACTTTTTTATTAGTCAAAATGTCTGAAAAACAATTTGTGTGTGTGAATGTAAAGAAGAAGAAGAATTGCACTTACCATGAGTCAATGCAAGAAAGCACATATGTGATTTCAGATGCATGCACTTCAGCAGCCATTAGCAAATATCAAGTGGCTTTGCCACAAGGGACACAGAAACAGCACGTGACCAGGAATTACATCTCAGCAGCTATAGAGAGAATGATCTGTTATGCAAGGATGTTTTCCCTTGTTTTCTCCATGAATGTCTGTCAGGTTTTCTTTGTCATTCTGCATTGGTTTTCCTCCCTTCAGTGCTCAGTTCACTTTCTGGTTGCTGTTTCTGTGGGTTTTCTGAAAATGCTCTTGTGCCAATTTTCCCCTTGTTTTACTTCCAAGCCAAAGGTAATTCAAAAGCATACAGACTCCCTCAGATTTCCCCCAGTCCTTTTGCTACGCCTCAAAGGTCACTCTCTGACCACATTGAGGTCATTCCACCCACTCTGCACCTTCTGCCATCCTTCCCTTTCATTGGTGTACAAGCTCCATTAGTGTACAAGCTCTTGTTTTAAATTTTTTTTTAAATGGACCTGAGTCTAATGATATGAGACTATCACAAGTTTTGAATCACAGAATTAAATAAATTGTTAGCTGCCCTGAGCCCATTTGGGGAGTGCGGGATATAAGTGCAATCAATCAGTCAATCAATAAAACAATGGGGGAACAATTAAAAGATGCTGTGTGATGTTTAGTTCCCTGCTGGTATTGACTTGAAAGGGGGAATTGAAGAGGAGGCAAATGGCAGCATCCCCAGTGTAAAAATAAAAGGATTTCAGTTCTGCAAGCAAACAAAATAAAGGGGGGGGATCATCAGTATGGAATAAAATTGACATGAGATGTAAAGAGAGAGAGAAATCTTTTACAGTTTTACAGTTTCACAGGGCCTGTAAAATGGAGCTGTTACACCATCCTTTTGCTCCTGGTGCTTCTCACCATTTTCACGCAAGCTGCTGTGAAGCTGCAAGTTGGCATGCCACTTTCCTGCAGCCAGCAAGATCCTCTTGCAAGCAGTTTCTGCTTGCCACAGAAAAGCAGCGTGGCAGCTTGCAAAAGGGCTCTCCACCTGGAACAAGCCTAGTGAAAAATCGGTCTGTGAAAAAAAAAAATTAGACCTCCATCTTGTTTCTAGGGACTAATGTTGTTGTTTTAAAGTAGTTCTATACTTGGTTCTATGGTCTTCCATGTTGTAACCTGCCCTGCTTTGAGGAAGGGCAGGATAGAAATTAAATAAATAAATAAACATTTCCCCCCTTTAACACTTTAGTGAACAATATTGGTGGGAAACATTTTGGCAGTCTCTGGAAGCCTAACACCTCATGTACCTTCTGCAAACTGCTGAATTTAAGAATTGCTTGGAATCTATCCATTTGGAGAAAGAATGCAACCCACACTGGATAGGCTTTAAAAAATTGCCAAGATCACAACCAGTGTGCAGGATCAAATTAGAGAATCACAGAGAAAACAACACAAATTTGCAAGGAAGAGCAGGAAATTAGCATTACTAGGCAGCTGTGCTAAACCATCAGCAAAAATACCCCCTTCATTTTTTTTCAATTTAGTGGCACAAGACTAATAAAGCTCTCCAGAACTTCTGCGAGAGGTCTCCTCCCCCCATACGAATTTCAGTCCTGTGCAAAGCATGGTGGAGTTGCTGCTGACTTTGCACAGGTACACACACACACACACACACAGACTTGCACACACATTGCCAATGATCACAGCTTTATTTTATTTTATTTTTGCAGGCTTGCAATGCCAGTGTCAGTGAGCTCTGCCATGCATTCTGTAAACTCAACATGTTTTCCCATATTATGAGACTGTGTGATTCTTTCCCATTTTTCACAGTGACTGATAACAGAGCAGATAATCCCCTAGTACTCTGCAGCATGGAAAATGCTGTGCTTTTCAGTTTTTAAAAAAAGTCTTGTTAATTTCAACACTGGGTTTCCCCCTTTGCTTGTGTTCCTTTCTGTTCCCTTTCATTCAATGAACTACCACTGAAATGCATGATGGGGGGGATTTAATTGGAAGGAGCTTGATGGACACTAATGTGCAGGTGCAATAGGGCAGTTGCATAATTTAAAATAAAAAAAAAACTTTGAACACCACCCCCACACATCACAAGTGACATCCCACCCCAATTTAGAAGAGTGCATTTTTTAATTGTAGCTGTAGAAGAAGATATTGGATTTATATCCCGCCCTCCGCTCCGAAGAGTCTCAGAGTGGCTCACAATCTCCTTTACCTTCCTCCCCCACAACAGACACCCTGTGAGGTGGGTGGGGCTGGAGAGGGCTCTCACAGCAGCTGCCCTTTCAAGGACAACCTCTGCCAGAGCTATGGCTGACCCAAGGCCATGCTAGCAGGTGCTAGTGGAGGAATGGGGAATCAAACCTGGTTCTCCCAGATAAGAGTCTGCATACTTAATCACTACACCAAACTGGCTCTCAGAATAAATACATCGGAAGAAAAGAATGGTATGTAAGGCAAGTGCAGACTCTGAAATCAAGATTAAAAGTTTACTGCTCTGAAAATTTTCAGCATCCATGAAACAATGGCCCACAAAAGAAGCCATTTTAAATCAGTCCCATAACTTTCCATAACAATATACTTCCCATAACAGTATGCAATGATAGAAAATTCATATAGAACTCTTTTTTTCCTCCTGTGGATGGAGTGGAAAGTAGAAATATTTGAAAGGAGCTTTCATTTTATTTATAATATTTAATATAATAATACAAAATATGATCAGTCTATACATAGAACACTTACAATAGAGAAAAAACTCAAAATCCCTAATTTCAACTGATAACTATTAGATAATTATTACCATAAATAAATCTCTACCTTCTTTCTCTAGTCCAAAACTAAGGAATATTCAGTCATGACTAACTTGTCAACACTTATCCTTCCTGTAATTACATCAGTGCCAGTTTCATAGTTCTTAAATATCTACACCATCCCAGTGACAAATCACTCCACAGTTCATAGAGCTACCACCTGCTAAAGCGTATTGCATTAAGACATTTGGGTCTTTAGCACAATATCCTATTTAGATATCAATGTTCCGAATTCCTTTGAGAATAACTTAAAGAATTACAAAAGTACCAGAGAAATGGCAATAGAGATTTAAAGGGAACAGCAAAAAGAAATAGAGAGAGCATGTTGTTGGGAGTGGGGCTCCATTTTTCATTTATTTCTCCTTCTGAAAAAAAATACAGCACTTGTCTATCAGGCAGACATCTTGGGCCAGTTTAGGGCATGATATCTATGAGAAGGCATTAAGCTTTCAGACACAACTGTCACAAGATGATGCATAGAAAAAGTAATCATTGACAGCTTGCCACAAAAGTCACTGAATCAAGCTAACCTCAACAGGTCACTCAGTATGAAACACAGCACTGGGCTTCTGTAGAGGTCTCTTATCTCATGTAAATAATGCCATGTTATATGACAAAGAAACACTAGAAAGAATAAACATAATGTGTTATCATTTATATTACTTAGTATCCAAAATCCAACAAAAGTCTATTTGCTCTTATTTACAGTAGGAGAAAAAACCCCAAAAGCTGTAATTTCAATTCACAATACTCCAATAAATAATTACGATAAATAGCTTTACGACTTTTTTGTTAGTTCAATGTATAAGAAATTGTCTCAGATATTTGACCTCTTTAACACATTTCACCATTCCTTTCTGGAAAGTATGTATATCTCAGTTTCAAGAAAATTAAATGTCCGGCCTCTTAGTCTTCATGCACAAACAGTTGGAAGGCCACTTCTTTTCCAATATGGAGTAACTAAAATCCCAGCTGCCGTAAATAAGTAATAAATATTTTCAATCTGCTGCTATATTGCTAAATGTTTTAAGACTCAGGGGTATCAAATATGCGACTGTGGGCCAGATCAGGCCCCTGGAGGGCTCCTATCAGACCTGCAAGCAAGTCTGCATCCTTCTCCCTCTCTCTTGCTTCCTTCTGCATTACAGCTTGCTTAGTCAGGATTTCTCAGTCCCATAGGAGCTACAGAGTAAAGCCTCTATTTTCTCCACTGACTGAGGCTCCTCTCTTGAGCAGGGAGGGAGAGTTTGCTTTGATACTGGCCACAATACTTAAAACATGTTTTATTTTAGTTTTTTTTTAAAAAATCTTTAATTGTGCCTGTGTTTGTCCTTTATAAAGTTTATATATCCGCTACCTGACAATTCATTTTATGTCACACATGGCCCGGCTCGGCAAGAGCTTATTTATGTCAGATCCAGCCCTCATAACAAATGAGTTTGATACCCTGTTTCAGCCTCGTAGCCAGTATTTGAAGAATTGGGGGGCCCTGATTTTTTCAGGGGGCATATAGTGGCCCCAACCTCCATGGCCTTCTCTCCTACCACCGCTGGGGAGGAAAGCTGCCAGCTTGCTGTCAGAGATTTCTTCCAGCCCCTAAGCAAGCAGAAGCAACTCGGAGCTTAACTTTCAGTCCTGGGCACTGAAAGTGCTCCATTGTTTCTGCTTGCTGAGGGGTCAGAGATTTCTTCCAGCCCCTAAGCAAGCAGAAGCAACTCGGAGCATAACTTTCAGTCCTGGGCACTGAAAGTGCTCTGTTGTTTCTGCTTGCTGAAGGATCAGAGATTTCTTCCAGCCCCTAAGCAAGCAGAAGCAACAAGGAGCTTAACTTTCAGTCCTGGGCTCCGAAAGTGCCCCATTGTTTCTGCTTGCTGAAGGGGTCAGAGAATTCTTCCTGCCCCTAAGCAAGCAGAAGCAACTGTGTATGATCACGTCCCCTAAGCAAGCAGAAACAAAGGTGTATGACGACAGCAGAATGGAGAAGGATGCAGCTGAGGCACTGGAGGCTGGTTAGGGGCCCCAAGTCAGGGGGCCCTGCCTATAAGACAGGGGGCTGTGCCCCCACAGGCCCCCTCGTAGTTACGGGCCTGTTTTAAGTGGTCCAAGAAGAATAAATGTGGGATCTTTATCTTTAAACTTATTTTTTCCAGTTATTAATTTCCAGAAATACTGGATCAAAGAATGTGTCCATAAAATACAAACTATACAATTTTCTAAATGCCCTAGCCAATATTTTGAAGATACGTTTAAATATATTTTAATTTCTCATGGAGTGAGATACCATTGTTCTTTAAGTAATTTTCTGTGAATAATACACAAGATGGCCATCCCATTCCAAAATGCATAACCAAAAGCTCTAGTTCATGTTTTAGCTAGATCTTTCCCTCATTTTTACTGTTTCCTTTTTTATCTGATACAGAATTTAAAACATGATAAAAAAGACAAGACACAAGAAGACAAGCTATGGCAGGAGAGAAGCTTCATGAACTTGATGATTTAGGAATAGATATCAGTCAGACAGACTCGGGTAGGTGATGGATATGATAGGTGAAATTCTATAATGTATGAGAAATAGTGGTGCGCACTTCAAAATTATAATTTTACTTAAGTTTCAGAAATTACAGAAAAGCTTGATTATTGTTTTCATTAAATTCATTGTTATTGTTATCATTCTGGAAAGTCATGCTGGGAAGAATTTCCATTATTGTTGTGCTGTTGTTGTTTAAATTTAATTGATCACCCACCCCAGCTCACACCAGGCTCTGAGTGATTTACAACATATATAAACATACAGGCCGTTTTCACACTAGCGTTTACTCCGGCGTAGCACCCCATTTACCTCCGGATCTTTTCCTGGTTTTCGCACCTGTTGCTCCGGCGCTGCGTCTTGCTCCGGTGCTGCAGGGGTTTCACGCCGGAGTATCTAGATCCACCTCCTTCCGGAGTTTTTGAAAACCTCCGGATCCACTCCTCGGAGTTTGCTGTGGGAAATCCATCCACGCCGGATCGACTGCTTTGTGGGCGTCACCCTCTCCCTTTCCGTCCTCCCACCCCATCCACCCCCTTGGCCAATCATCAGCCGTTCGCGGCGCTTCCCAAAAGTGCCCGCACAGCCATTTTTTTTTAAACTTCATCTTTCTTGTGTAATAGCGATATTTCAAAATTAACAAATAGAAAAAAAAACCCTCCTGAAGCGGCGGGTATGTGAGGTTGCTTTTCCGCTGTTGCGTTATTTCGCAACTTCGAAATTGCATTATACATTATACATTGTTGGGGGGGGGAATCTAGTGCCGGCGTGGGCCAAAGCATTCATGTGTGTGTGTTTTAAAAAGGCAATGCCTCCCTCAGCTGTGCCACCAGCATTTCTGGACCTGCACAAAATCGCCATGTATAAAATGGGAAGTTGGAGTCCTGCATTCTCCTCCCTGGCTACATTCCGCTCGGTTAGAAAACAGACGCGAGCTCGCTCTTCACACGCGCCACAGAAGGGGAAGGAGAGAATGGGGCGGGGGGGGGGAGCTCTGGCAGCAGGAGTCAGTCAGGTCCCCGTTGCGGCTGCAAGCGCCAGCCGGGGAAGAGGAAGAGCGCGGAGGAAATCCCAGCTTCACCACCCGGGAGGGAGCGAGGCTGGGAAAGGAAGAAGCTGCCACATACACACACACACACACGCAACTCTGGAATTTGTGTTGGGGGGGGGAATCTAGTGCTGGGATTCTCCACTGTGAATGCTTCTGTTAATACATAAAGGGCTGTGGAGGATACTACAGCTGCAGCCACTCCATAAGCAGAAGCGGCACACGTGATGCGGTTTACGTTGTTACGTTGTTACGTTGTTACATTGTTACGCAATTAGACTTGCGCTTAAAAAAAAAATGATTGACAGGGCATCGAACTCAAGTCGATGCTAGTGCAAAAACGATTTGAGCCGGGGCTTCATGGAAAGCGACTCCACTAAAGAGGCAATGTGCGAAAACGAGGAAAATGATCCGGACATAATTGCGCCGAGGAATAAGGGGAGCAAACGCTAAGTGTGAAAACGACCACAGATTAATATTCAATTTAAAACAGCATATAACTTAATGAAAATTATAAAACACAGATGGTGTCCTATAGATTTTTCTATATCATTAACTGCCAGGGTGCCCTGCTGAGAGTGGAAGGAAAACTTTAAAAGTGTCTGGTGGGAAGGGGGAATGGAAAAGGAAGGTGCCAGCCAAGTAATAAACTATTGCTGCCCTCAACTAAAAGCCTGGCAGAACATTTCTGCCTTACAGGCCCTGCAGAAATGCATAAGGTCCTGCAGGGCTCTGGTGTCATCTGGCAGAGAGTTCCACCATAACATGAGAACAATATTTCAGATTAGTGAATATGATAATAATGTCCTTACTGAATTTAGAATAGGAAAAGAATAATATAATTTTGAAGTGCCTCCTCCTACAGAAACAGAAGGAGCAGGGAAGGAGAGAGAGAGAAATATACCCTGGCTTCTAGCAGGTCTATGGTTTATCAACCCTTTAAATGGTCACAGTGCCAATGGACCCCAGAAGGCATGTTTAAAGGGCATTAAATGGGCTGATGCTCCATAATCTAGCTGAGGAGCACTTGTCTGTCTCTCTGTGACCCTCCCCCCCACTTTCTGCAGTATTGGATTGCACACCTGTAATAATAAATGTCAAAATGTCTTTAAAGTATATTCATTTCAATTGTTTCAAGATTAGGATTAACACAAATGTTGTCCAACAGACATTTCAAATGCAAAAAGTGAGCTTTCACAGGGGACCAAATGGTTCCTTACTGAAAGACATTTTTATTCCTTTCTTTTCTACCCTACTTGACTGCTACTTTTAAATTAAGTATAACTAATGAAAACCTTACAAAGCTTATATGAAAATTAAAAATCTCAAGGGAATTGGGCATCCAATGTAGCCAGTACAATTCAACCATGAATCTATATCCATTAAAAGATAATTTCCCCAAGTAATGTCCAAACATTCTGTTTCATTTGGCAAAATTAGAACTTTCTGAATTTCCTTATTCACTAGAAACAAGCCCACCTCTTTTCAAATTTAATCAATACTTTTGTCTTTTCAACAATATAAACATGAGTTAAAATTTTCACACTTTCTCTTATAAGCAGCTGACCAAATATAGTGGCAAGGCTTTGATTCAAATGCAGAACCACAGATGGCCTGAAAATTTTTGAAGACTTCTATCTAAAGCTATCTGAGGTTTCCTCAGAAAGTATTTATTCAAAACAGTTAAATAATTTCCACAGCTATATTAATATTTAAACATTCTGTTCCAAGGGTGTATACTCATTTATCTGTCTGTTCTGAATTCCTTCTAGCAGCAGACTTCCTAAATCCATTAAAGCGAATTATTGAAAAAACATACAACAGAAACATCTCTACTATCCTCTGATGCTGTGAGTTAGCTGTGCTGGTTGGAGTTATCCTAGCATGATTTTTGTATACATACACACACATCACTTGGATCAAAATTACAGAGGCGCAACCAAATGATTAAGCTCTGCCATGTATAGCATTATATCAGCCTAGGGTTACCAGGTCTGACTCAAGAAATATCTGAGGACTTTGGAAGTGAAGCCAGGAGACTTTGGGGGTGGAGCCAGGAGCAAGAGTGTGACAAACATGACTGAACTCCAAAGGGAGTTCTGTCAATCATATTTAAAGGGATCACATACCTTTTAAATGCCTTCTCTCCTTTTGGAAATAATGAAGAATATGGGCACCTTCTTTGGGGGCTGAAAAAATTGGAGCCCCTGGCCCAATCTTTTTGAAATTTGGGAGGGTGTTTTGTGGAGAGGCACTGAATGCAATACTGAAAATTTGGTGCATTTACCTCAAAACAAGCATCCCCCTCCCAGTCCCAGATACCCACAGATCAATTCTCCATTATACCTTATAGGAATTGGTCTCTATAGGGTATAATGGAGTGCCCAGCAGACATTTCCCTCCCCCTGCTTTCTAATAACCCTGAAGTGGGGGAGGGCCTCCAAACCAGGTTATCCCCTGTCCCCAACTGGGGATTGGTAGCCTTATGACAGCCAATTTGTCAATTAGAAAATAAGTGATGGTAACTGTTACCAAGCCTAGAATTCGCTTCAGATACATTTGGTCTCTATCTGTGCTCTTTTCCCCCTCTTTCCTTTGATTTCCAATGTTAAGCTGCTACGTACTCTGGTTTCCATTTCATCTGTATTCATGGTTTGTTTGTTTTTCCCAAACAGAAAGTTGGAGCCTTGGTAAGCACTTCAAACTATTTTTCATTCAAATGCATATTTTTTCACTTTTTCTAGCTGTATTACAGAGAAGCCATAATAATTTTCATTTCCTTGTTGATTTCCCTCCTGTGTCATAATGAAACCATAATTTGCCTTTCAAACTCCTACAGGCTATTTTGTGAGAAGTTTTGTCTTTGTTTATTACTTTAACAATTTCACACATACATATTGTCATATGATCACAAGAGACTTGTCCTTCCCTCTACCATCAACAATGGTACTAAAGGGAGCTGGTGGGAGCAAAAGATCAAATGTCTGCTTTTGCTTTCCTGTTGCTGTTAGTATCCTCTGTTTTGCTTCTCAGGGGTTATCTTGTGACTGGTGGAACATTTTATGTCAATGCACCCCATATGTGGTAATGCAAGCTGCACAGTCCAAGCAAGTGTGAACTCTTATTCTTCTTACAATAAATTGAATTATATGTGCATTATTTTAATACCAGGATACAAGGAAGGAAGTAGCAGAAACTGTTGGGATTTTAAAGATGGGGGCTCCTTATGTATAAAATCAGTGTTATTCTGAATGAAGCTCATTGGCCTCAATCCCCAGGAAGAAGCACTGGAAAGCGATCTGAGTTACCCATGAAATCCCAAGTTTATCAGAAGAGTACACCAAAGCTATAATCAGGGAAGTCACAGCATCCCTACCTCAGCCATGTCCTAAAAGTAAAGAAACAATGGAAGCAAGGGCCAGATGGAAATAACCTGGCTTCAACTTTATGCTCGATGATGCATTCGCTGAACAGACAATTGTACACCAAGAGCCATCAATTCAAAATTGTAGGTTGAATCTAGGAAAGCCATATACACCACTAGCACAAAGCAAAGAAGAAGATTAAACAAGGAAGAGATGATAAAGACCAAGACCAATTTCTCACTAGGCTTGTCCCGGTCTCAGAGCCCTTTCCCCTCCCAACACTTCTGTCCAATTTTGCACAAGCTGCTGTGGGGCTGCGACTTGCCCTACCTCTTTCCCAAAACAAACAAGATCCTCTAAAAAATGTTTTCCGCTTGCCATGGGGACAAGGGTTCAGAGATCAAAACAAGCCTAGTGAGAAATCGGTCCAAGAATCACGTCCTATTACCATTTACGAATTTTACATGAAGGCTGCATGTTAAATACAATCATCTGAAAGATTCTCAATTATTTTAACACACTTTGGCTAAGAGTTTTGTGGCCTGTTGTGATTTGTTTGGAGAGTACTTTTTCTCAGACAGTAGCAGTTTGTACATAGAATTAGTATAATGCTGAAGATTTGACATTTCTCTTTATTAACACTGGAATGCACTGAGCTTCTTGATTAAATTGCTCCTTGTCTCATTTGAACATGTTTCCATAGGCCTATTTAAAGCTGAAGGATGCAGTTCTGAATACTGTAGACAGGTCTATTTGTTCATGTGAACTTGAATTTATAAAACACTATATACAGTCTAGTGTTTGCCTACCACTTCAGTTACAAGTCATTTCAATAGTTCTTATATGTTAAGGAATGCTATGTTTCCCCATTATCAGAATCTAGTGTCTCACAATTGTTCTTTTGTATTCCTCTTCCTTGCACTGGAAGCATAAGCCTAAGCAGATGAAGTCCCAAATCTGTCTGCATTCCATTTTCTCACAATTTGAGAAAATCACTAGCTGCTAACCTAACAACATATATTGACCAAGGTCTGTTAATAATTTCCTGGCAAGGAAGCAGAAGAGGTGCGGATTCCACAGCTGTTATGACAAGTTGAAAATTCTGTTGCTTTACTTTTAAAAAATGATGCAGTTTCCAAATCATTCCTAAGGTTTTCAGAGACACAAAACATTCTTTCAAAATAGTTATCATCTTTTTTCTAAAGTGATAATTGGAACTTTAAGCCTACACATAATAGTAAAACATTTTTAATAAAATGCTTTTAAGCCTTTGAAAAGAACTCTGATTCTTTTTCACACTGGGCTTCAAAAACATTAGAAACACTAATAATGTTTTAATTCAATTAGGGATGCTCCATACAAGTTTATTTACATATGGAAATGAAGGGGTAAGTAGGGATGAGCACATTCCATAACTGATCAAAAAATCATTTTAAAAAGGGACTTCCGGGGAGGAAAATGCCGAGCTGAGCTGCTTCTCATAACGGGAGCAGGCTGGAACTTCTGTTCGGGGTAGTGAAAGGCAAATTAATGCCTACTGCCTACTTTTCTCAGTTAGAGATTAGTCCAAGATATGCACAGAAAACTTTGAGGAGATTTACCTTGGCTAAAGGGGAGTCCTGGGCGGGGGGCTCCTTTGAGGCTTTGAGGGGTCTCCGGAGAAGAGTTGCATTTTCATCATCTGCAGAAGTTCTCAGAGTCATTTATTTGACATAAGCTCAACAGAATCCTAACCTTCTTGGACACTGCTAAACATCTAAAGCTACACAAGACCAGTGTGGATCTGGATCTGGCAGAAAAGGTACAGATTACTATCTTTCATTCCGAGACTATTTATGATTGAACAGAATAAATTCAGAATGTGGGAAATGGAAATCTAGAAAGCTTGGAAGAAGAAGGGAGGAAGAGGTGAAATTTGGACTTTGTAAATTAAAAGGACAGTGCTAAAAAGTGCGAAGGAATTTATTGTTTGATCTACTTGCCGTTTTGAAAAAAGAGCACCATCGTCACAGACCTGCAGCATATACAATCAACACAAGAAGTACGTCAAGTATCGTGAGATCTCTTTACCTGAGAAAATGAGATTTGGTGGCAAGCAAAGCAGGAAGTAGCAGATGAAAAGCCTACTCTAGGACTATAATACCATAGAGAAACATCGGCAGCCATTGCAAGGAGGTTAAAATTAAAATAATATTTTTAAAGTGTTCAGGACATTAAAAATTGTTGGAAATAATTGAGGTGATGATAAGATGAAGTTCTATTGGACATATTGTTTATAATGGACTTTAGAAGCCTTTAAAAGGAAAAAATCTTTAAAGAGAAGCAAAAAGTCGTGACCACCATTTTGAAGGATTTTAAAAAAAATAAAAATTAATATCTCGGTCTGGGAAGCTCTGAGGATGGCGAAATTAGGCTTGTTGTAAAAAGCAAGCTCTAATCTTTTGAACTTGATAGTCAAATTTGAAATTGGTGAGATCAAAATTTTCAGTGTTTTTAAATGTCAGAACACAAGCAAACCCGTGCAAGGGCTGCTTCATTGGAGAAAATGCAGGATCAATTAGAGGCAATGGAGGCCAGAATGATGAAAGGCATGAAAGAGATGACAACTGCATCTAAAAAAGAAATTATTGAAGAGATTTAAAAAAGATATGAAAGATCTCAGAAAAGAGACAGAGGAAACATCTAAGAAAGTGCAGGAGGTAGAAGCGAGAATGAAAGTACATGACTCCACCTTGTTGAAAATTAAAAAAAAGTGACAATCCATGACTGTAAACTAATGGAGACTCAGATACGTCTGAGAGGAGTACCTGAAAAGGAAGATGACGACTTGAAGGAATATATAATAAAAATAAGATGACAACTTGAAAGAATATATAATAAAAATAATTGCAGGATTTTTAGAGGAAGATCCTGAAGAGACTAAAAATATGTATGATTATATGTACAGAGTGAATTCACTCTATGTAAAAAAAAAATAATTTACCAAGAGATGTTGTCATAAGATATATGACAAAAGAAATGGTTGAAATGATCATGAACAAAAACTTTCAAAAGACATTGATAGTGGGGGGCAGCAGAGTAAGAATTATGAAGGAGTTGCCAAGGTAAGTGATACATGATAGAAGAACATATAAAAAACTGACAGAAAAATTACGGGACAATGAAATGAATTTAGATGGATTATACCTGAAGGTTTGAGCTTTGAACTTCAGGGGAAAAGAATCACAATAACAAATGCACAGGAACTGCGTAGATTTTATGAAGAACATAAAGAATTTGCACCATGATGGATTACAAATTATTGTCTTGGAATGTAAATGGACTAAATTCACCACAAAAAAGATTTTAATTCACCACAAAAAAAGATTTTAATTGGATTAAAAAGCAAAATTGTAATATAGTTTGTTTACAAGAAGTGCATATTAAACAAAAGGATTACAAATGTTTATGGAATAAACAATTGGGACTAGAATTTTATTCATTCGCTGAACAGAAGAAAAGGGGAGTGATTTTTTATATTAAACAAGAATTGGAGCTAAAATTAGTGTTTAAAGATAAAGATGGAAGATTTGTAGCAGTAGAGATAATATTAAATGCAAAAAAACCTTTGTTATTGGGACTGTATGCACCTAATGGTGCAAAGGATGCTTTTTAAAAAGACATTATACAACAATTTGATGAACTGACATATGACCAAGTTTTGATAATGGGAGACTTTAACGGAACAATTAAGAATACACTGGATAGGTCTGGGGGAAAAAATAATAATAAAGAAGGAAAATTGCCAGTCTTTTTTTGAATTGGTCAAACAAGAAAATTTGGAGGATATATGGAGGAAGTTTAACCCTGAAGTGCGGGACTACACTTTTTTTTCAGCAAGACATAAAACTTTTCCCAGAATTGACATGTTGTGGGGCACTAAAGATTTAGGTCTTACAACAAGGAAAATAGAGATTTTACCTAAAATTGGGGCTGATCATAACCCAATAATGTGGATTACAAAATTGTCTAAAAAATTGAGAAGATGGAGATGGAATGAAGATTTACTACAGAATAAAGAAATAGTGACATCCCTAGAAAATGAAACTAAATCTTTCAAATGAATGATAAAGAGGATATTGAATTTCAGACGGTCTGGGATGCCTATAAAGCAGTATTGAGAGGAATATTGATTACTTTGAATAATAAAGATAAGAGAGCAAAAGAAAAACAGTTGTTGGGCATTCAAAATGAAATAAAGAAAAAAGAAGGGGAGTTGAGAAAAAGGCCACGGAAAAAGAAAATTATAAGGGAAATTACAATACTACAAATGCAAATGAGACATTTGTTAAATAAAGAATTGGAATGGAATTTGAAAAGATTGCAGCAGAAATCTTTTGAGGGGGCAAATAAACCTGGAAAATATTTGGCTTGGCAACTGAAGAAAAAGAGAGAAAATAAAATTATTAATAAAATTGTGGTAGATGGAAGAGAGGTGGTTAGCCAAGAGAGAATAAAAAGAGATTTTTTTAAGTATTATGCCAAGTTGTTTAAAGGTGTTAAAATAAAGAAAGAAACATGGATGAGTATTTTCAAAAGATAAAAATAGAACCCTTAACAGAAAATATGCAAAAAGTTTTGAATGATCCAATTGAAAAGATAGAAATTGAAGCAGCAATTAACACAATGGAAAATGGAAAGGCACCTGGGCCAGATGGATATACAGCTAAATATTTTAAAACTTTTAAAGAGGAGTTAATACCGAAGTTGCAGAAGTTGATGAACATGATAAGAATAAAAGGGAAAATACCAAATACACGGAAATAAGCTGTTATTTCATTGATTCCAAAGGAAGATAGAGATGTCACGAATGTAAAAAAATTACAGACCAATTTTGCTTTTAAATAATGATTATAAAATACATATGAGAATCTTGGCAGAATGGCTTAAACAACATTTGATAAATTTTATAAAGGAAGATCAAGCGGGGTTTCTTCCCAGAAGGCAAATAAGAGACAATATTAGAACTGTTGTAAATATTGTAGAATATTATGAAAGACATCCAGAAAAGGAAGTAGCATTATTCTTTGCGGATGCAGAGAAAGCATTTGACAATTTAAACTGTGACTTTATGTTTGCAGTAATGGAGAAAATGGAGTTAGGAGAAAGCTTTATGATAAAAGCAATATATACTGAACAACGTGCAAGGCTATGTATAAACACAGATCTTACAGAAGATATGATAAGTATCAAAGGTACAAGACAAGGGTGTCAGCTTTCCCCATTATTGTTTATAATGACTCTTGAAATATTACTGGTGCAGATTCAAGAAGATAAAGAAATAGAAGGATTAGAAATAAAAGGATTTACTTACAAATACAGAGCATTTGCAGATGATATAATGTTTATAAATGAAAATCCTATACACGTTACACCTTTGCTGTTAGCCAAAATACAAGAATATGGGGAGTTTGTAGGACTTTGTATTAACAAAGAAAAATCAAAAGTTTTATGTAAAAATATGCAAACAAATAAGCAACAGGCCTTACAGAGATTGACGAGCTGTGAAGTTACCTCCAAGGTAAAATATTTGGGTGTGGAGATAACTATGAAGAATATTGATTTGTTCAAAAATAAGTATGAGAAGCTATGGCGTAAAATGGATGAAGATATGTTAAAATGGAATAAACTTAATTTGTCATTGCTGGGTAGAATAGCTGCAATTAAAATGAATATTCTACCAAGAATAATGTATCTGTTTCAAACTATTCCTATTGTGAAAGATAGTAAATAATTTTATAAATGGTAAAGAAAAATTTCAGAATTTGTGTGGGCTGGGAAGAACCCAAGGATTAAAATGAAAATTTTGACAGATGCAAAAGAGAGAGGTGGATTTCAATTACCGAACTTAAAATTATATCAAGAAGCAGTTTGTTTAGTGTGGATAAAAGAATGGATAATGCTGTTAAATAAAAAACTCTTAGGGCTGGAAGGTCATGGAAATAAATTTGGCTGGCACATGTATATGTATTATGGAAAAAAGAAGATGGATGGATTTTTCTCTCACCATTATATAAGAAATAATTTCCTAAATACATGGATGAAATACAGAAATATGGAGATGAGAGAAGACCGTTATGGATAGTGCTAGCTGAAGAAATAAAGATAACAGCTGAGATAGGTGAAGAAAAGTGGTTGTCATATAATCAATTATTAAAAATACAAAGTGGCAAAATAGAATTGAAAACTGTTGAAGAGCTGAATAATAAATATGATTGGTTCCAAATGCAACAAATAAAGAGTTTGGTGGATAATGATATCAAAACTGAAGGAATAAGAAAAGAACAAACAGAAAAGGAAAAAGTTCTGCTTGGAGACAATGAAAAATTAATTTCAAAAATATATTAATTACTTTTAAAATGGTCTATGGAGGATGAAGTAGTGAAATCTCAAATGATTAAATGGGCAATTAATGTAAATAAAGAAATACAGATGGAAACTTGGGAATACTTGTGGAAGAATTCTATGAAGCTTTCGACGTGTCATAGTATTAAAGAGAACTGTTTTAAAATGATGTATAGATGGTATATGACTCCTAAAAAATTGGCAAAGATGAGCAACAAGATGCCAGATAGATGTTGGAAATGTAAAAAACATGAAGGTTCTTTCTACCACATGTGGTGGACTTGTGAAAGAGCAAAAAAGTATTGGCAGATGATTCAACAAGAAATTTCTAAGATCTTGGGATATGAATTTAAGAAAGTTGCAGAGACTTTTCTGTTGGGATTACAAATGGAAAAATTTCCAAAGAAGATAGAACTATAATTTGGTACTTGCTTTCAGCTGCTAGGACTCTGTATGCGCAGTTGTGGAAGCAAGAAAAAATACCAGAGAAATGGGATTGGATTGTAAAAGTTATGACATGGAGTGAAATGGAAAAATTAACAAGAACTTTAAGAGACTATGATTTAGAAGTTTTTAAGATGGAGTGGAAAAGTTTAGAAGATATGTAGAAAAAGAATGGGAAATAAAAGGACATTGGACAATTTTTGATAATGATTAAGTTTTAGAAAAAAGAAGAATATTAATTTTTGTTTTTATTAGTTAAGGGTACCTTTAAATATTAGTATTTTAAGTAAATAACACCGGCGGGGTCAAGTAACGGGGGGAGGGGTGGGTAAAAAGTAATATATGGGATAGATAAGAACATAACAACATAAGAGAAGCCATGTTGGATCAGGCCAACGGCCCATCAAGTCCAACACTCTGTGTCACACAGTGGCAAAAAATTTTATATACACACATACACTGTGGCTAATAGCCACTGATGGACCTGTGCTCCATATTTTTATCTAAACCCTTCTTGAAGGTGGCTGTACTTGTGGCCGCCACCACCTCCTGTGGCAGTGAATTCCACATGTTAATCACCCTTTGGGTGAAGAAGTACTTCCTTTTATCCGTTTTAACCTGTCTGCTCAGCAATTTCATCGAATGCCACACGAGTTCTTGTATTGTGAGAAAGGGAGAAAAGGACTTCTTTCTCTACTTTCTCCATCCCATGCATTATCTTGTAAACCTCTATCATGTCACCCCGCAGTCGACGTTTCTCCAAGCTAAAGAGTCCCAAGCGTTTCAACCTTTCTTCATAGGGAAAGTGCTCCAGCCCTTTAATCATTCTAGTTGCCCTTCTCTGGACTTTCTCCAATGCTATAATATCCTTTTTGAGATGCGGCGACCAGAACTGCACACAGTACTCCAAATGAGACCGCACCATCGATTTATACAGGGGCATTATGATACTGGCTGATTTGTTTTCAATTCCCTTCCTAATAATTCCCAGCATGGCGTTGGCCTTTTTTATTGCAAACGCACACTGTCTTGACATTTTCAGTGAGTTATCTACCACGACCCCAAGATCTTTCTCTTGGTCAGTCTCTGAAAGTTCACACCCCATCATAAAATAAGTTATTAATGATGTAAGAAATATAATTTGTTACCATATGTTACAAAATAAAAATTGTTTTAACACAAAATATTCATTTTAAAAAGCATCTCATAATATGTGTCTAGGCTTAGAAACTGTTGTGCTGCTTCTCTAAGCTTAAATTACACATTCCTCATGAACAGTCAAGTGGAGGAAGGAAATAAAAAGGGTCTTGGTCTAAAGTTTTATCTTATCATACCAGGGTCAAGATACTACAAATACATTCCTTCTTGTATATCCTTATACACCCTAGGCTCACAAAGCCTAGATGTAGAAAGCTGTTTCCATGAACAGACAAGAGATTAAAAAAAATAAATCTGAAGAGCCCCAGGTGGCCATTATTGTGGTTTCTAGACAACCACAACAGCTTTCAAGCCTAGTTTTTGGAAATCAACAAATGGTAGGGGAGATCAGGCCTATTTGCATTTACTGCAGAAAAATCAATACCAAATTCAGACAACGTCCAGTTCATTGTGCCAGTAAAATGTGTTTCTGATGTCTCTTCATATTATGCTGATCATGATGAGAATCCCAGTGTTTGGTTTTTACTTGACTTATGTCATCATGACCCAGTGAAAGTGCCTTAGGAATTAAAGGACAGCATTGCCAAAATTTTTGAAGAGCAATCTAGATTGTTGAAAAAATTGATCTCACTATTGTCATATAATTTCAGCACCAACTTATATTCTTATATTTTGAATATATGCTACTTTTTATTTCAACATTTAAGTATAATGAATTATTAATTATTAGGAATAAGTCCTGTTGTGAGGAAAAATACAACAGACTCTAGAAAGAGGCTGTAGTAGAGTACCCTCCCTTACCGTCTTCCCACCCACCCAAGGCAGTTGTTTTCTGTAGGGGAATTGATCTGACTTCAGCGTTCCATCTCCCCCCCCCCCCGCAGCCTCTACCTAAGAAAAATAGTGGGGACCAAAGCAGTGGGGACCAAAGCAGCTTACATCATTCTCATCTACTCCTTTTGATCTGCACAACAAACCTGTGAGGCAGGTTGGGCTGAAAGTCTGTGACTGGTCTGGGATCACAGTGTGGCCCAAACCAGGAATAAAGCAACCTCAGCAGGGTATAATGACACAGAATCCAGCCTGCAAAGCAGCCATTTTCTCCAGGGCAGCTGATTTCTGCCACCTAGGGAGTATTTATGAGTGATCTTCAGCCGCCACTTGGAGATTTGCAACAATGTTTGCCCGAGAGGAAATGGCTGGTTGGCTGCTGCTGAAAAGCAGCAAGCAGCCAGGCCCAGGGTAGCCAACCTCCAGGTTGAGCCTGAAGATCTCATGTTATCACAACTGAACTCCAGTAAACAGATCTCTCTCCCCTGGAAAAAATAACTTTTTTGGAGGGTGGACTCCATGGCATTATATTCAGCTGAGGCCTCTCCCCTCTCCAAGCTCTGGCTTCCCTTGACTCCACCACAAAATCTCCAGGAATTTCCCACCAATCTGGAACTGGCAGCCCTAGTCAGGACTATGCCCAATGAGTTCTCCCTGAAAGGTCAAAATAGGACTGGAAAGGGCCTCTTCCCCTCACCTTTTACAGGCAGAACCAAGCTTGGGTGAAACACACAATCTAATCAAATCCATGATTTTAATAAGATATTTAGTTTGATCATTGAAAATGAAATTTAACAGTCAATAGGCTGGATTCAAAGAAAGTGTTGTTTGAGCAGATGGTGGGGGGGCATTTTTGTGGATTTTCCACTTCACATGTAATCCTTGTGTGTTGCATCCCACTGAATTACTAATGTTTGCTTAAACCTCAGAAGCAGCTTCTAAGGTAATGCTGGCAGTAGTTGTGCATGAGAGGGGGAAGGATGAAAAACAATTGTACAATTGTACAAGCTGAACTCCAATTTACATCTCTTAGAATTCAACAACAACCCTTTGGTCGGATCATGCTGACAGTCAAATGTATTGCATAAACTGGAAAAGCTGCAGGAGTTGTGGTGGGGGAGAGTTGTTGGGGCTGTGATGGGGGAAGGAGGTTTAGGAAGTGATGGGAGGGAACGTGGCAGCCAGGGTGATGAATAGGTAAAGGTAAGTGGGAGGGAAGGAAGGAAGAAAAGCCTCAACTACCCCTGCACTCTTGGCACTCCCCTGCTCTTCTACCCATGACCTTCATTCATCCTCCGCCATTGTTGTATTCCTCTCACACCCAAACCTTGGCATTCACTCACCCCCCACCCTGTCTTCCCACCCAACTCACAGCTGAAACAGATGCTGGCTTCCTACTCCCCCTGCATGTGTGTGTGTGTGTGTGCGTTTGAGAGAGAAAGAGAGAGAGAGACCCTGTGTCTGTGGTGGTTAAATACAAATTAGCAAAATTTGGCTGGCTTGCCACAAGAATAAGGAAAACTCTAATAATTCAGTCAGGAAATGGCTAAACATCTTTGCCAATCTGTTTGCTGTAACTGCCATGTTTTGTTATATGTGTAGCTTTATAACAGTATTTTATATCTTTTATGTATGATTTTATGGTCAATCAATTTTAATTTTGTATGATTTTACTGCTTTAAATGCTGGCTTAGGTAGTGAATAAATTATTTATTAAGGGAAGAAACAAAGAGGTCTAGACAGGGTTTTTAGTTTATCCTTGGTTTTAACACTAATTTTACATCTTCAGTGTCTTAAAGTCTGTATTCGTATTTTATGTATATTTTAGATAGTACTATTTTAGTATTGTATAATAATTATTGTATATTTATGTCACCTTTTATTGGTTATGAATTGGACTTTTATAAATTGTTTGCTGGTATATGACTGTTATAAATAAATAAATGTGTGTGTATGTGTTTGAGAGAGAGAGACCCTGTGTCTGTGGTGGCTCAAAGCCCTGAAACAGGCACAGAATGGAGAGGACAAATAATTATGGGATGTGGGGGACACGACAATGGTCAAACAGATGCTGAAGCTCAGCATTCCTTTTGTTTACTTTTTATTTGTTTACAGTTTATTGCTGCATTTTCCTGTCATATTCAGCCTTGCGGCATTTAGCATCAGCTTGTGATCTGTGTTTTTTGGCCTGGCATGGTGGTGTTATGGTGGTATTAAGGTATACCATAGAGTATGCCCCTCAAGGCAGCCATTTTCTGTAAGGGGACTGGTCTGACTTCAGCATTTCATCTCCTCCCCCCCCTCCCTGCAGCCTCTACTTAAGAAAAGTACAGTCTTTCTCTGCAAAGCAGGAGGAATTGTCTCAGCAGGGTATATGACACAGAGCCCACCCTGCAAATCAGGTGTTTTCTCCAAGGGAGCTGATCTCTGCCATTTGGAGAGCAGTTGTAATTCTGAGTAATCTCCAGTCCTCAACCGGAGATTGTCAACGATGTCAAAGATTGTCAACGATGATTCTCCAGGCAGAAATGGTTGATTTGGAGGATGGTGTCTATGACATTGTACCTGTCTGAGGTCCCTTCTCTCCTCAAATCCCATCCTCTCTAGGCTCCACCCTCAAATCTCCAGGAATTTCCCAACCTGACATTGGCAACCTCTCTCCTTTTCAGTGAACTATCAATTTAACATTATCTGAGTTCAACTTTCCATCTCCTCCCCCATCCCTGCAGGCTCTACCTAGGAAAAGAACAGTCTTTTTTCACAGTGGGGATCACAGCAACTTACATCATTTTCGTCTCCTCCATTTGATCTGCACAACAGCCCTGTCAGGTTATCCCCCAGTCAGCTTCCACAGCAAGAACTTGGGTCTGGCAGATCCTGCTCTTAATCACTAACTGCTACATCACACTGTATGTCATAGTGGGGCTGCTGAACAGTAGCACACAATGTCAAGTCAATTAACAAACACAATCACTGTGACCAAAATTTAATATGGATAATTGCTAATAATAGAACATTAATTTTATTACAATAAATGCCAAGCAATATCCGAAGTCCAGTTCATACAACAGTCATATTCAAAATGAGTGCAAAGTTAAGCAAGATCAAAAATCATTGGCAAATGCCACGTATACTGAAAGCTCCAATGTGTCAAGCATGCGGGTTCAATGATGAGTCGAAGTTGATACAAAGACTACGTTTATTGATAGACCGATACTTTCTGTGTAACAGGTTATTGAGAGTGATGCTGCATATACATTGATACAATACTTTTAAGGCTTACTTCAAAAGGATTCCAAAGGATGGGCGTGCGGGGTAGTTTTCACACATAAACTATCATAAATGTCTACATTCTCATAGTGTTATCAGAACTCTGTCCTTGCTTTCCCCAGATGTGTCGCACTCCCTACCAGTAATGTATGGGAAGGTGCTGATTATTTCTTCTCAAGTTAGTTTCATTTCTCACTACTTCTACTTTTCAGGCAATAAAGAAGGGGGGAGGGAAAGAATAACAGAGCTAGCAAAGCTGGGTCCTCCGTGATACTTCACAGACCAGTGTTAGGCAGGACCCTATAACAATCAATTATCAATGGAATTTCACCATGCTTGACACAATGATGATATCCATCCAAAGTCAAAGATATGACAAACATATTCCTTTAATCCCATGAATATGCAACAGGACTGCCAGCTTTCTTCACCTATTTTCAAAAATTATTTCCTCAGGCACAGGATTATTAAAACCATCAGACAATACACAAATTATGCTCACACTTTCTCAATCCAATATTGACAATGGCAATTAGTAGTCTCTGGGACACAAAAGTCTCCACAAGTTTCTCAATTAGGCTAATGTTGCTGCTGAACAGCAGCAAGCAACCATGCCCAGGGTAGCCAACCTACAGGTGGAGCCTGATGGTCTCCTGTTATCACAACTGAACTCCAGACAACAACTCTCTCCCCCCTGGAGAAAATAACTCCTTTGGAGGGTGAACTCTAGCATTATATTCAGCAGAGGCCTGTCCTCTGCCCAAGCTCTGGCTTCCCTAGACTCCACCACAAAATCTCCAGGAACTCCCCACCAACCTGGAATTGGCACCCCTAGTCAGGACTGTGCCCAATGAGTTCTCCCAGAAAGGCCAAAATAGGCCTGGAAAGGGCCTCCTCCTGCCTGTTACTTACAGAATCAAGCTTGGTTGGCTTTTATTGACAAAAGGATACTTGGTTGCCTAGTAACAGCCATTACCAAACAGTTTCCCCAGTGGCCAAGCAGGAAATAGACAGGAGTGGACTCAACCTATAGGAGGTAAGTACAGTTGACTGACAGTTGCCATGCCAGTAGCTGATATGGTACGCTCATGGGCCAAAGGAAAGAGCCTGAAAGTGCCAGAACTCAGTTCTTTTATTATTTATGATAAGCTCTAACAAGGATTTTCATTTTTAATCATATTCAGCAATTCCAAACCATACCCCAGCACAGAAATATACATTGAGAGCATGTAGTTTAGCTTAACGTAAAATATCCTTTCCTATATTAAATCATTATTTTTACTTAAACCAGCATAACACATATGCAGCATGGAGCATGAAAGCAACTTAAGAACAAAACAAGCGGCATATGTATCTCACTAATTTTCCAGGAAAAACAGTAGCAGAGCACATTAAAAATTGGCCAAAAGGTGAGCTGATAGGAAAAGGCCTGACCTCCATGAGGCTTTCCTTCAGATTAATACCTGAAAGGCAGGAAGTAAGGGAGAGAGGTTTGGATCCTTTTCAGCTGACTTCCATTGGATATTCCCTCTAGCCTTATACTCTATTTGGCTCATATGCCCACTTTCCTAACCCAATCAGATTCTTACAACTATTCTTGGATTTCTACAAATTTGGTGTCATATCATTATTGGCAAAAATTATTGTATGGTCATGAAAAAGATGTGTATCCTATCTGGGTATCCTCTTGCCAAGGTCACCCAACTCTACTGGGTCAAGTTGCCTTGTACTGGAACCATTCCCATACCCACTTCTACTTTGGCCCTGTACTGTCAACTTGGAGTGTGCATTTGATTCAGCCAAACTGAAGACAACCCAGAAGAACAGCTGAATAGGCTGTATTTGGGTCATATACAGCTGAATCAGATTCTCTAATCTGGTTCAGCTGCTGAATGCAGCAGCCACAAATAGCCACCAAAATTTGGCAGCTATTCAGGTCCATTATACCCTATGGACCTATGGGCCATTGAAATCAAAGGCAACATAGGTATAATCTAGGGGAGATGGAGAGAAGGGATTTGAGGGAGAGGCACAACATTTTCTGGGCTGCTGCAAGAGCCTCCCCCCCACAGATCTGCCAAGTTTCAAAAGGTTTGGACCAGGGGGTCCAATTCTAGGGGCACCCAAAGAGGGTGTCCCCATCCCACCATTGCTCCCTATGGGCCATTGAAGTCAATGGCAAAGAGTACTGCATGGGCAATGGGAAGGGGGGGTGGAGGGAGAGGTCCTAAATTGGAGGGCAGCTGCAGGAGCCTCTCTCCCACAGAACTCCAAAGTTCCAAAAAGATTGGTTCAGGGGATCCCATTCTATGGGACCCCAAAGTGGTTGCCCCTCTTCCCCATCATTTCCTATGATGGGAAAAATGCAAACACAGGCAGCAGATTCTCCCCCTAGAGAATCTCTGCAGTGGAAAGTCAACTGTGGTGAAGATACTTGTTTGCAAGGAGTATAACAGTGCTATGTGCCGTGTAGAACTAGTTCCGCTGTGGCAGTGGCAGTGCCACACACAGGACCTTAGTTGAAATCGGAGAATCTCTGAATTACAAACTGGGAGATGCTTTCTTCAAGGACTGCAACACAGAAACAGTGCATTGAATGCACTGGTGATGAGCAGCAGAGCCCTGTGCCAACCTAATAGTGACTAGCCCAGTGCCACAACCCTACCAACTACTGCCCAGCAACTGAACCCAGTGCCCTTGTGGCCTGGGTATACCAAAAGATGAATGGACACAAATTTGACATAAAATTTCACAAAGCTTAGCAACCTGTTATACTGCAACGTCATTTCAGAAACAGACTGGAACAAGTGATTGCTGATTTACAATAATTACAAAACTCAGGACAATGGAACCCTCAGGGCCCAACAGAGATATTGGATTCTCATCTCATTACACAAGTTCTTGCTTATACACAGAATTTTAACTTTGTTAGTTTTAAAGGGGTCACTGGACTCAAATTTGGTTCTCAGACCTGTTTTTAACTCCTTCATTATCTATCCATTTGCTGCCATTTACATGTCTCAGCAAATATGTTATTCTAATCTTGACTGTGTTTATTGCTCTGTTACTTATGCATAGTAACTCTGATCAGCTCTTTCTGGCTAGTAACCCACTCCCACCTGTATGTAATATTTGTAGAACTCTGATTTACTGTGTGAACTTGGGTGCATACATTTTTATTGCAGTGTATCTGAGGAAGTGTGCTTGCACACAGAAGCTTATACTTTAAATAAAAATGTGTTTGTCTTAGAAAATCATAGGAGGCTATGGAGGAAATGGGGGTAACCTCTTTGGGTGCCTGGGGATTCCATTGACCTGAATTTTGTGATGAGTGTAATGATTTAGAATTTAGCAATCAACTGTTCTAGTCTGTTTCTGAAATGATGCTGCAGTAAAACAGGTTGCTCAGCTTTATGACTCTTGATTTCAGATTTGTGTCCATTCATCTCTTGATATACCCAGGCCACAAGGGTATACACACCCATATTAATAACATGACTGAGAACAAAGTTTGAGACTAGTGACACTTTTAAAACCAACAGAGTCTGAATTCTGGGAAGAATTAAGAACTGAGCAAGCAAACGTCTTTTAATTTCACTGGAGAAGATCCTGATTTCTTTCCACCCCACCATCATAAGGGAAAAGGGCCCTCTTTGGGTGCCCCTAGAATTGGACACCGTGGTCCAATCTTTTTGAAACTTGGGGGTTCTATTGGGGAGTTGTCCTGCAAATTTGGAGCCTCTACCCCAAACCCCCTTCACCCCAGCCACAGTTCATTATATCCTATTTTTCCAGTGACTTCAATGGCATTTAGGGTATAATGGGGCTGTATTAGCTGGCTCAAGGTTGACTCAGCCTTCCATCCTTCTGAGGTCTGTAAAACGAGTACCCAGCTTGCTGGGGGGGGGGGAGCGTAGCTGACTGGGGAAGGCAATGGCAAACCACCCCTTTAAAAATGTCTGCTGTGAAAAAGTTGTGATGCAACATCACCCCAGAGTGGAAAACGACTGGTGCTTGCACAGGGGATTGCTTTTACCTTTTTATATTTGGGAATAGCTGAATATCTCCTAAATCTGATTCAGCTACTGAATGTGCTATTAGAAGATATTCACACACACACACACACACCTGAATTTTTAAGCCCTGAATATCCCTGAATCTGAATTTTCCTGATTTTTTTTGGCACGCCCCTACTGATCATGTGGTCTGTCTTCTAACAGCAACCATTTTAGAATTAAACCTTCTATGATAATAATTACTCTTTATTCCTTTCTTTCCCCAAAATTATTCCTTCAGGAATTCCAGGTTACTAGCAGTAATTGATACTATAGTGTATAGTGTGCATACTATAAGTAAGCATGTATAGATGTATAACATAACTTTGCATGGCATAGCATAGCTTCACAATTTGTGGTTATATGCATGTGGCATTCAAAATACATCACAAATAAATTTCAAACAGATAGAGGGTGGAGAGAGAGACCTGTGTGTTGTTCTGCTTTGGTCAATGTTCAACTCTGTCCCCAAAACCTTCTCCTCCTACCTTGCTATTCACAACTCCAACATCAGCTGTCTGGTCATGAAGACTTTTAAGGAAACTAAAGCCATTTCTTTTGGAGAAAAAACTTTAATTTTTTCTTACTTCCCCATTCTATGTTGAATCAGGGATTTTCTTTAAAAAACCCCAAACCTTTAAAAGGTTTGAAATCTGTTTTAGTTGGCAAAGTTTCACTCTCTCTGGCCTGGTTCCTGATGATTAGGTAAGTTGATGTTGTAGACCTTGCTAACCTGTTCTTGCTTCTCCAAAAGCGTGTCTGATTTCTATAGGGATAATTAAACTATAATTAAGGTACTATGGTGGCTAAGTGAGCTTCCTTTTCCCTCTTCATTTCTCTGTCCATTTCTTCAAAGTACTTGTTGAACTCCTTAAGGTACTTTAGAAATATATGTTAGCATCAGGCACTTTAAGATGAAAACTGCTGATGCAACAGTATGTAACTCCAACTATACTAGCTAATGAGAGGCATGTGAAGCTAGTTAAGTGGGGTGTAACATGATTGGCCAGCTGCACCATAAGAACAAGGAACCTAACTCTTAGTCTTTGTTGGGTTGATGAGGAGGAAGGACGTGTTGGAGAAGTGGAGAGCTATTGTTATCAGAGACTGTTATTCTGTCCGTTTGACTGATGATGGTAATGACCCTGGTATGTGTAGACTATTCTCTGGATTTGTGACTGTGTACTTCTGACCTGGATGAACTGAACTAACTGTGCTTTGACTATCTTGGACTGCCTTTAACTACTCTTTTGCTGTAACCCCAATACAACTGTTTCAACCGGCTTACTGAAGTTGTGTCTTTGTAGACTTTTACTAGAGGCTGCACTTATCAGCATACTCATACTGCAGAACTCCCACGCACTACTGACAATATATGCATACTATATAAAACTATCATTCTCATTATCTACAGCCTCCCCCATTTCCCTGATTAGGGGCTTTTGTTTTGTTTGCAGTGATTCCTGCTGTTTGTGTAGCTCAGAGTGATTTGTTTGCAAGAGCTTTCGACTTCAAACATTGTGGGTCAACTTGGTCTGGAGTCCCAGCCAAAATGTATATTGGCTTTGGTCAGATGGAACAGTGAAAAGTTTCACTCTTGTCTCTTTACAAAAATGGCCTTTGTCAAGGAAAATGGCTTTTGGTCTTTCTTGTTGGTATCAGGCCTTCCTTAGTCTAACAAGAATAATACCCTGGATTCCACCACCCAATAAAACATCATCCAAATCACAATCACACCCCAGCCCTGAGCAACCCCAGGTCATTGTCTACTATCCCAGAAACAGGGCTGACCACAGCTATCTGGTACTCAGCAGTACACATGCCCTCCAGCACTATGGCCTCATTGGTAAGGCCATCCCCATAGGCCACACTGGAGAAATGGGGGGGAAGTGGGAAGGGTAGCTGCAATCCAGGCATAGGTAAGAATTTTGAAACCCAGTGATATCAATATATAATCATTGCTTAATTTTCCCAGCTGAATCAATGAGACAACATGGTGAACCATGTCTATAAATTACAGTCATGGAATTGTTGAACTTGTGTCAGCCATACATTATATGTAGTTCCTCGTAGGTGAAACTTATTGCTAAATAATAACTGCAGTATAATTTACATGAAGAATTCAATAATTGTGGTATTTTTCTGTAATTCAGTAATATCTAATTAGACCAGGAGTTGTCCTTTAAAATCAATTTATTTGAAAATAAAAAAAGGATCCAGATACTGTTGATAGCTAGATACATTATGGCTAATAATGTTAAGGTGCTTCATTACACTTACAAACTCCACAGAAATCATTTTTCCTATAATTTTTTTCTAAATTTAATCATGAACATCCCACTTATTCTGCATTATTAGCCCCTAAACACTGCAATCACACAAGTTCTACCCATAAAATATTGAAAAAATAGATTTTACTGTCCTTTCCCCACCACACTTCTAAATCAATAGTTCACTAGCTAAGTTTACTTTATTTTGTTTTAATTTGGTTCATGTTGGGCTTTTCAAACAAAAGAAAATTTACATCATTTTTGACCCTGCTAGGTAATATTATACTGTATTCTCAGCAAGGTTTTTTGTTTGTTTTTTTAGCAGGAATGCACAGCAACACAGTTTTGACTGGCTTGGCATCAGGTGTGGCCTAATATGCAAATGAATTCCTGCTCTCAGCCATAGCTATATGAAGAAGGCTATCTCAGGAGTTCTGGGATTCTGTGGTAACTTTATACATTCCTCTGAAAAGCCAGTCCACAAAAGAGAGAGAGAGGTGCACAATATTACAGGGAGGGTATAACATTCCATAAACTCAAAAGAGGAATTCAAGAGGTATTCAGTGTCTAGGTGTCAGACCATTCTAGCAGATAGAATCAGATGTGTTTGCATGACAAAATATTGTTACTGTTAAACTGATATGATTATTACAACTGTAGAGAGTAGTAACTAATTCAGGATACATAGCAGATCCATCCTTCTGAATCAAACCACCAATTGATTCAGAAGGATGGATCTGCTATGTATCCTGAATTAGTTACTACTCTCTACAGTTGTAAGGAATTGTATTGTTGACTCAGTGGAAGTTATTATATTCCTATAGCTGAACTCTCTCTATATATACACACACACACATACAGTCTTTCATACACAGCTAATACGTGTTTACTTTGTACATATACATACACAAAACAAGTCTACGTTTGTCATAGAATAGGATGCTTAGATACACCAACATCATCAAACCAATATTCTCATTGCCTTATTTGTTCAATTATAGAGTAAGGATGTTTTACATCAAGGTCACAAACTTGAATTAACTCAGTAGTGATTAATGACCATATGGAAATCATGTTGGTGGGCTTAATCCAACTCTTAATGTACAGCTGTCCACCTAGCAAAAGCCATCTGTAAAACAGATACTAATCTGGCATTTCTTAGACAGAGTTCAATGATTATGTGTATATAGCATATTGCCCCCAAATGGGCACATCAGTTCTTGCTTCTGATTAATACGAATTCACCATTTTAAATGTTTACTCATTTTTTATTTAATAATGTTTGTATAAACCTAGATTTGTGTGTGAGTATGTGTATTAACTACCTTTAAAATATTTGCCCAGTAGTAGGGTTCCTTAGTAACATTTAACTAGCTTATACCTAGAATTAAAGTGGAAAGATATCAATGCTGTCACAAAAGTCTTTCTGGTTGTGGCATCAAAACTTTAGAAGTCTCTCTATGAGGAGATTCATCTGTCTCTCACTATTGGTGTCTTCTGCCAGAGGGTGAAGACTTTTTTTGTTTTATAGTAAAGTAAATTTATTTTTATATCCCGCCCTCCCCCACCAAAGCGGGCTCAGGGCGGCTCACAGACATGGAACACCATGATTAGGATAAAATACAATGTAAACAAGAATTTAAAATACAATTCAATTATATAAATTAATTAAAATAGATAAACAGGTGCTATAAGGTGCTATAGGTCACAATCATACCTAAGATGGCTAGATGGCTACAGGTCAATTTCAATTTAGCCAGGTTCTGTCTTAAAGGCAAGCTGAAAGAGAAAGGTTTTGCAAGCCCTGCGGAACTGATTCAGGTCCCGCAGGGCTCACATCATCTCTGGAAGTTGATTCCACCATCGAGGGGCCATTGCTGAAAAGCCTTGCTCCCTGGTTGTCTTCAGTCTAACTTCTCTTGGCCCAGGGATTTTTAAAAGATTTTGAGAACTAGATCTCAGTGCTCTCTGGGGGACATATGGGGAGAGGCGATCCCTAAGGTAGGCAGGTCCTCGGCCATATAGGGCTTTAAAGGTAATGACCAGCACCTTATAGCGAACATGGTACACAACCGGCAGCCAGTGCAGGTCTCGCAGCCCAGGCTGTACGTGTTCCCACCGAGGTAGTCCCACCAGCAGCCTGGCCGCCACGTTCTGCACTTCCAAAAACAGTTACTGACCCTCCTAACTAGATCAGGCATTTTTTGTTTATGTGCTTTTACAGAATTATTTTATAAATAATTTTATAAATTTAAATGTTTCAGTGTTTTTATATTTGCTGGCTTGGAAACCCTAATCAGGAAAGGCAGCACATTTTTTAAAATAAACACAGTGTCGCATCTCTTATTTCCACAATGTGATCCGTCATGCAAATGAAGAATTGCTCCAGCATCCAAATGAAGACTTGACACAATATTTTATATTCTATGTTGTGCTTTATTGATCATTAGCCGCCCTGATCCTGTTACAGGGAGTGCGGGATATAAATCCAATTTAATTTATTTTTATTAACTAGTTTATTTAAATGTACTTAGATCTGCTGAGCTATGAGGGTGTACAATCCCAGCTGTGTCCTGATTCTACTGCCTGCGACCTTCTACTGGTCCAGACTATGATGGAATATCCCAGGACTAGCACTCTGACTGAGCTCCTCAGTATTCCTGGACTTGAAAAAGAAAATCAAGCTGCTTATCTAACATAGGATGTGTAAGCTTTTACTTCCATTTCTCCATTCTTTGAATATCTTGATCGAGCATTCTAAAGCTGACTGCCGTATGTGCCACACCTTTGTGGAATGAATAAGTGCCATATTCCACTACTAGTATGCCTGCTGCTGCAAATGCCTCTGTTGATCATTAGTGGGATACTGTTGGCCTGCTGGAAAGGATAGCCTGAACACAAGCACCTTAACACCAAGAACTCAGGCAGCACTCACACCAACCATAATTGGGTGCATCTGTGTTCCCAACTACAGCATGCCCCTACCATGCTGAGAATGAGTCAAGGGCTGAGCTACAGCAAATAAAATTTGTATAAAAGGAAATATATTTATTATATGGTATATACGATAATACAATTAAAAATTTAAAAGCCTAGGGCCTGGATATCAGGTTACATTAAGTATAATCAAGAATAAACTTTACATAAGCTGTTACATATAATAAGCTATTATAAATTCCTATACAAAGTCGATGAAAATATCAAATGACCAACACAAGACAATGAAGGCCCTCCTCAGTGGTCGATAGTATGCAACAAAGATTTTAAAAACACATCCAGAAAATAAGCAGTATAAATCAATCCTGACCAGGTGATGATTTCTCATATATTGTGTGGTTTGATGCTATACTATAATCTGATATAAAGTTCCAAGGATTTCCAGATGTGTGTATCATCAACAAGCAAATGAAATCCATTGTTGGATTTCCATTTGCTTGTTGATGACGCACACATCTGGAAATATTTGAAACTTAATTCCAGATTATAATATCAATGGATGATTTATGTGGAAATGCAGTTACTATGTGAAATGATCCATGGTCTGCTGTATTAGCTTACATCAATGGTGGTGTAACTTGATGAGTGAACTCAGAATTCATTTAAAGTTTAAAAACATTTTGAACTTCATTATACCCTATGGGGATGGTCCCCATGGAATATAATGGAACTGAATAAATTTGCTTTTCCAAATTCGTATACAATACTGATATTGGGATTCAGGAATATTTTTTTGGGTTCAATAGACCCAAATTGGGGGGGGGGGATGTGTACACTCTTAATCAGCATACAGACATCTCCTGCAGCCAGCTTCAAATCCACCACTTGCAGAGTTGTCCGTTAAATATTCCCATGCAGTGCCTGCAGCAATTCTGTAGAGAGCTGCATAGAACACTGTTAAACTCCCACATAAGATCCCTAAATTAAACTCCCTAAAACCTACTGCCCCAGGTAAATCTCATTGCTGCTAGATAACCCTTGAATACTCTAGATGCCAACCTTTATCCTTATACCTTATACTCTACACTATACCTTCACTATACCTTCCTGGTTGTGAAAAGATTGAGAACCCCTTACATTGCTTCCCCTCAGCCATCCTTGTGCAAAGTGCCAATGAGGTCATTATTGCCTGCCACACTTCAAGCTCCCAAGATGCCCAGGCTTAAGTGGCATTGGCATCCAGCCATGGTCTACACACATTGCCAGCTCTCTAAAACACTGCTTCTGAAAATGAGATAGCACATCAGCAATTCTGTTATCAAGACTGAGAACATGTTTTGCCTTGAACAAGATATTAAGCTCTAAGCATTTCCAAACCAATGCCCCTGTCCGGATTCGAGACAGGGGCAGCCCCAAGTAGAGGGCATTACAGTAGTCCAATCACAAGGTGACCATTGCATGGATCACATTTGCCAGGTCGCCAAGCTCAAGGAAGGGGACCAACTGCCTCACCCACCTAATATGGAAAAATGCGGATTTATCAGTGGCTGCTATCTGAGCCTCCATTGTCAAGGCAGGCTCCAACAGCACCCCTAAGCTTCTGACCTTGTGCACCATTGTCAGTGGCTCACCATCAAATGCTGGTAAGGGAATTTCCCTGCCCAGACCACCATGACTCAGGCAAAGGACCTCTGTCTTCGTTGGATTCAGCTTCAATTGACTCAGCCTTAGCCATCCTGCCACGGCTTGCAGCGCCAGGTCCAGATTTTCTGGGACATAGCTAGGCCGGCCATCCATCAGCAGATAGAGCTGGGTGTCATCAGCATACTGATGGCAGCCCAGCCTGTACCTCCGGGCAATCTGAGCAAGGGGGCACATGTAGATGTTGAACAGCATCAGGGAGAGTACCGCCCCCTGAGGCATCCCACAATTAAGCACATGCCTTCGGGACGACTCTCTCCCAATTGCCACCCTTTGTCCCCAACCATCTAGGAAAGAGGAAAGCCATTGCAAGGCCAGCCCCTGAATCCCTGCGTTGGCAAGGCAGCAGGTCAGCAACTGATGGTCGACCGTATCGAACGCAGCTGATTGGTCTACCAACATCAGTACCACCGAGCCACCTTGATCCAGATGCCATTGGAGGTCATCCACCAGGGCGACCAGTACCGTCTCCGTCCCATGACCTGGGTGGAAGCTGGACTGGTAGGGGTCTAGGATGCAATTGACACAAGAAATAATATTAGCAAATGAAAGGCTGACTGTCACATTTTACGTAATTGACACAAGAAATAATGTTAAAATGGAATATATTTAATAGGATACATTTATTATGAGGAAACAGAAAATGGCATGAACATACTTATGTGTTGACTTCCATAAATGGATAGCAAAAACTAAACAGGGCCTTTGAGTTGAAGCAGTGGGAAATCTAGTAGCATCCTTAGTCGGACAGACTTAGATATGTTTTAATCATACCTTGAGATATTAACTAGGTTATTCCTTTGACCATTGTGCTCACAATCAGATTTACTTCTACAAGCAGATGATGCAGCAAATCATTTATCCACAGAGGTCAGCTATTTTGAAACCATGTATATACTATTAAAAGCTTATTCAAAAGCATCAAACAAAAACCTATTCATCTAGCTGATTGATCATGCAATGTTTGTTTCAACATTTCACCTTGTTCACCAACATTTCACCTTGTTCACCAACATTTCACCTTGTTCACCAACATTTCACCTTGTTCTGATAAGACATAGAAGTTTTCAATGGCTTTGTGGGCTTAAAACTTAGAATATTTTCAAATTAAATTTGGAAAATGGGGTATGATTTTATAGCAAGAGAATTTTTGCTTAGGGAATATTATTCTAAGTGCTATCATTGCTCTATAATTTTCCCCTTGAGAGTCTCTTACTTTTCTTCCAATGTTTTTTCTTTCACCTTTTCTTTTATGCATATTTTGCTTGCATGCACGTTTCATGAATGCATGAGGATAGTTCTTTAATACAAATTTTGGCATTATTAGGACGCACATGTTTATGAAGTTTGCAAAGGTAATTTTTCTTTCATAACATGTTTTTATTTAAATCCATGGACCCACTCTTGCTGGTCAAATAAAATCTCCTGCAGACCAACAGCCTTATACATAACTAATCAGATTTCTGGGCAGTCCAACTATGGTAGGGCTGGTAAGTACTTTTATGCAGTTTCTGATCATCATTGGAAGGTATATTATTTTATTTATTATTTATTTCTGGGATTTCTATCATGCGCATCCTGCCATGGCAGGCTCAGGGTGGGTTAGAAGGTGGTCCTGTGTGAGAAATGAATTATAAGGTCAACTGGGAGACCAGAAGAGCTGATCAATAGGGATGGGCACAAACTGAACCCAGAAGAAAAATTCATCATGAACTTTCATAAATGTTTAAAGCAGTTTGTGGTGGTTAGTGTATGGAGTAGAAAGCAGAGATTTAATGGAACTCCAAAAGCAGCTGAGAGGAAGGGTTGCTGTCCTACCAGTGGGTGCAGTCACACTCTAAATAACATGCTTTGCAACTGGATTTTTACTGTGTAAGAATAGTAAAATCCACTTGTAAACAGTCATAGTGTGAAAGGACCCAGTCTCTGTTCTGCCTCAAATGTCCTTAGACCTCATAGACCATTCTTCTTTCTTTCTGCCTTAGCATTCCAATCATGGGAGTCTTTCCATTAATGGTCATCTTGACACCCATTGATTCAGATCCTGTGACTCAGTGGGGTAATCTTGACTCACAAATATTCTGGAGCGTTGTTATCATGCGCCTTTATTCATTGGATCTGGACTTTCCTTTTTCCCAGGTAGGGAGCTGATAATAGCTCTTTTCTAATAACTAGGGTGTAGTTCATCAGGGTCCTTTCAGTTGGTGCGCTCTTCAACCCTATCACCTCTGGTCTTTGTGTGGTTTACACCCATGCTTCCATTTGTTTCATCATTCACTTAGTGGGTATTGTCAACCATACCCCCTGTTCACTCAACAAACAGTCCATTGGTCATCATTGGTTCCGTTTATTTAAGGCTTCAGGTAGTTCAGACAGGTCAGACCAAGTCCAAGTTAAGACTAACATACATTGGAGCATTAGGAGTATTATACTTTTGAAAAAATGAGATAGCATGCCCCCTCTACTCTACTTCCCACAGAGCCTTTTGCTTTGGGAACAATAGCGGTTCACACTACATTCCCAAGGTTACATTCTTGATAACCATTGCTGCAATGGGACATCTACTTTTAGTCTAAACAGCAGGTGCAAGATGTGGGAATGTCAAGAAGCAAGAGAAGCAAGATAAGGCCACAGTATAGTATTCACAAGCAGACATTTCTCAAGTTGAACTCTATCTTGGCAAGGCACTTGACAGGTATCCACACCTGAACAGATCAGGTACTTATAAATTGAATAGATTATATAGTTACATGAGATTATTTATTTATTTATTTTATTTGATTTATAACCCGCCTTCACCACTAAAGAAGGCTCAGGGCAGGGAATGAGAATGAGATGAGAATTACTTTTCAAGCCTCATTTCATAATCCGGCCCCTTCTCGCCCGATCCGCCGTTCGGTGGCATAGGGTGGGGGCCGCGTTTGCCTATCAGGATGGAGCCGAGGCAAACAGACCCCCACCCATCCAGGGACGTGTAGGGGGGCATGGACTGGGGCTTTATTAGCCCAGCCACACCTTCCGTTGCGCAGTTTCGCAGGTGATTTCGGTGTGGTTGGGAGCGTTTTTCAATGCTCCCGGCTTGAGTGGCCTATCTTCGTCGTCGGCCCGTGTTCGGGGGAGAGGCTTGGCTGCAAAGTGGAGAGGCGTGCTGTCGCCGGCTTCTCCTCCCTCCTCTGAAGTTTTCGCTGGCGGCGTGGCCTTGGTTTGGTCCCCCCCTCCCCCTTTAGTGGGAAGATTTGGCTCCTTCCTCCCTCCTCGTCAGAGGGTCTTGGCAGGCTGTCCGTGCGGCGACGTGGCCTCTGTCTTGTGTTGTCTTTGTGTGGGCGGTGAAGGAACCTCCCCCGCACCCACCCCCATCTCCTCTCATTATATCCTGGGAGTTAAGCAGGGTCAGCTCTGGCTAAGTGGTTGGAAGGGAGACCACGAAGGAGGTGCTAGGTTTTTGGCCGCTGGGATTAATTAGTGAAGGAAGAGGTGGTTGTGATTGATGTTATTCTTTCCACCCCACCCCCCCTCCTTTCCCCCCTGGGATTGGGTGTTTGAGGGGACACCTTTTACCCCCCCACACTACTAGTTGTTAGCGATGCCCCTCCCACTCATGGGTGTTGTTCTGAGGGGTGAAGGGTGTGCTATGGCTCCCAAGAAGGGGCAGGAAGTTTCTAAGGACAAGCAGCCCATTAAGGGTGCGCATAAGAGGCACACCCCCACTGAACCCCCTGGGGAGGAGGAGGAGGTGCACACCAGGAGTGCTATCATTGAACAGCTTGCGGCTTTGGAGCGGCAACAGGGTTTGGTCCCTGGGTCAACTGGGCTCGCGAGGGGGCGTAAAGCGGCAAGGACTTCTACCAGGGCCTTCAAGCCAGAGGTTCTGGCCCGTCTTTCTACTTTGCAGGACTTGGCAGGTCCTTCAGGTGTGCCGACATAGGATCCACCAGACAACAAGTCCGATTCGGATGAGGAAGCTAATGCTCCAGATGGGGCAAGTCTTTCTGGTGGCGGCGGGGGTTCGGCTCTGGTTGTTTTGGCGGTTAATGTTCATGACTTGGATGGTAAGTATGTAAATCCAGGTAATAGCGGGTGGCCATGGGGTGGTTGGGGGCGCCTCGGCACACCGGGAGCAGCTGGCTCCACGGCTATGTTTGGTCACGGTGTTGTTAGGGGGTCACCTAACTTGCCTGGTGTATCAGGGGCTTGGAACCCTAGTGCCATTGGGCAGGCTTTACCTTGTGGATCTAATCAGGTTGCTGCAGCTGTGGCTATTCCATCTACCTCTCAAGGGCCTGAGTTGCAGCAGTCGTCAGTGGGGTCTTTACCTTGGGGGCATCAGTTGGGTGGTCAATGGCCAGCTGGTTGGCCGGCAACCCATTGGGGAGATTGGGGTTGGGCTCCAACTCCTTATGGAGCAGTCCCTTTTCAGTGTCGTCTGTTTGGTGACCCCGCCATGCCCCTAGGCGATCATTTGACGGTTGCTACCAGGAAAAAGATTTTGCGGGGGGAGTATGTGGATGTTTTTCGCCTTCTTTATAGGGAACTTGAGAAGAAGGACAAGGACGAACTTAAGGATAAGGATAAGGAGAAACTCAAGTGGAGGGAGGTTGAGAGGAATTGGGCTAATTGGTTGCCGGGGTTCTTGATTTATGCAGGTGTAATAGCGCGGGCACAGCCTTTATGGGTGGCTCTGCTGTTTCAATACTGCAACATCATTTATAAAACTTATATGGACTTCGCGGGTGCAGCGTGGTTGCAGTATAACGAGGAGTTCCATATGGTAGCATTGAACCCTGCAATTCCTTGGGACCAGATTAACCAGCAGCTCTGGCTGCAGCTTATGTCCCCAGATAAGCCCAATACTGGTGACAGGTCTGACAGCGGTCACCTTGTGAGTAAACAGGCAAGTGTATCAGATCCCCGCGCAGCAGTGGGGCAGTCGGTTCAACCCCGGCTGCTGTGTTGGGAATACACGTCACAGGGGGTTTGCAATAGAAAAACCTGCAAGTATAAGCATGAGTGCCCGCTGTGTGGGGGTTCACATGCATTGTCGGCATGCAATAAATCCAAGCCCAGACCAGTTGGTAAGCGGTCGGGCGGCAGTGGGAATACCAGTCAGCTAACAAAGGGTCCCAGCCCCATCAAACTAACGGTACTTAAGGACCTTTTGGCTGAGTATCTGAAGACTGGTGACAGGGAGTATTTGTGGGAAGGATTTCTTTTTGGGTTTCGGATCCCTTTTCAGGGCCCTAGAGGACCCTGTATGGCAAGAAATTTACGCTCAATTCATGGAATGGAGCAGGTGGTGAGGGATAAAATCGAGAAGGAGTGCAAGGAGGGCCGGGTTTTAGGCCCTTTTGATGCACCCCCTGTTCCTAATTTGCGGTATCCCCTTTGGGTGTGGTGCCCAAAAAGGCACTGGGCGAGTTTCGGCTTATTCACCACTTGTCCTTCCCAAAAGAGGGGTCGGTTAATGATGCCATTCCTGACTTCCTATGTACAGTTAGGTATACCTCTTTTGACCAGGCGGTCAAGGTTTTACAGAGTTGCGGGATTGGGGCGGAGATGGCGAAATGCGACATTAAGTCGGCATTTCGCCTTCTGCTGGTGCACCCTGATGACTTTGAACTTTTGGGTTTTATGTTTGATGGTAAGTTTTATATGGACAGGGCCCTGCCGATGGGCTGCTCCATTTCCTGTTCAGCTTCTGAATGTTTTAGCACTTTTTTGGAATGGGTCCTGCATAAACAGTCAGGCTCTGCTAATTCAGTTCATTAGCTGGATGATTTTTTGTTTGTGGACCCGCGGGGGTTGGGCCAGTGTGCCCGGCTGCTGCAGTCTTTTTACGGTTGGCTGAGGACCTTGGGGTCCCACTGGCGCATGAAAAGACCGAGGACCCTTCTTTAGTTATTACGTTCCTGGGTATTGAGCTGGACACTGTGCAGCAGTCTTCACAGCTGCCGGCTGAGAAAATCAGGGGTTTGCGGCTGAAACTGGCATCTTTGAAAGGTAAGCAGAAGATTTCGCTACTTGAGCTCTAGCAGATGGTGGGCCATCTCAAATTTGCATGCAAAGTGGTAGCCCCTGGGAGGGCATTTTTAAGGCTACTGTGTGACGCCATGGGGGCATTACGTATGCCCCATCACTGGATTAGAATTAGTAATGGAATGTGACAAGACCTCGAGGTATGGGACCAGTTTTTGTCTTCATTTAATGGTGTGTCCTTTTGGCGCGAGGACATGAGAATTGAGGCTGATCTTCAGATTACCTCGGACGCTGCGGGGTCCATTGGTTTTGGGGAACACTTCCGAAGGCATTGGTGCGTGGAGAGTTGGCCCAGCCAATTGTTGGGCAGCGAACTTTGTCGCAATTTAACCTTTCTTGATTTTTTTCCAATACTTGTAGCTGTTCAGTTGTGGGGCAATGAGCTGGACAATCATGTTGTGCATTTTTGGTGCGACAACATGGCTGTAGTTCATGTTATCAACACTTTGACTTCTAAATTTGTCTTGGTCATGAGCCTGGTTAGGGCATTTACTTTACGCTGTTTACGTGTGAACATTTTATTTCTTGCTAAGCATGTGCCAGGTGTGTGCAACGGTGTGGCGGACACTCTGTCTCACCAGCAGATGGAGCGATTTCGACAGCTCGCACCGGAAAGTGACCTGCCGACACGGATGCTTCCAGAGATTGGAGAGTTGAGGCTGACCGGGCAATGATGTTGGCACTGGCACCCAGTACCAGGAGTGCTTATAATCGCTCGGTTAAGCAGTTCCATGCATTTAGGGAACAGGTAGGGTTGGGCAGGCTTTGGCCCATTCCAGCATCTCACCTCATGCAGTTCTTCATCTATTTGAAAGGTAAGGGGCTGGTAGTTAAGTCCATAAGGGCTAAGTTGGCAGCATTAGCTTTTATGAGTAAAATAAACGGTTTGGTGGACGCTTCTGGCGATTTTAGGCTTTGCAAGATTTTGGAGGGTTGGGCCCAGGAGCAGGGCCCCTGGCCCGACACCTGGCAACCCTTCTCGCCGTCTGTTTTAAGGGGATTGCGGGCTGTTTGGCCTGGAGTTTGTTCCTCAAAGTTTGAGGCGTTATTATTTCACGCTGCAGCTTTGACAACCTTTTTGGGGGTGCTCAGGGTTAGTGAGCTGGTGGTTAGCTCGCGCCATGATTCTTCTGGCCGTTCCCTTCAATCTGGTGATTTAAAAATCAAGGACGATGGTGTATTTATTAAGATACAACGGTCCAAGACTGATCAGAAGCAGAAGGGTACTGTTATCACCTTGGGCCCATGTCTAGATCCAGGAATCTGCCCCGTGCTCGCCCTGAAGAGGTACATTGCAGTAAGGGGTGATCAGGCAGGTCCCTTATTTTGCCATGAAGTCCGGTCACCGTTGACCAAGTTTCAGTTCTGGACCATCACCAGCAGGCCTTGGATAGGCTAGGGCAGGGTGGGGTCAAGTTTGGGACTCACTCCTTTTGCATCATGGTGGCGTCTACTGCAGCCGCCATGGGTTACCCTGGACAGGTCATTCAGCGGGTGGGCCGCTGGCGGTCCTCGGAATATAAGGGTTATGTTCGCCCTTTGGATGCACAACAGGCTGAGGTTTGAGGCTCCTGCCTCTCCTTTTCCAGGGGAGGAATGGTCCTCCGCCTCACGTTTTAGTTATCCACCTTGGTGGTAATGATCTGGGCTTGCTGAAGGGAAAGGCCCTTTCACTGCAGGCGATCAAAGACCTCAAGGTGATACGGAACAGGTGGCCCAAGGTGCTGATTTTATGCTCCGCCATCCTTCCTCACAGGGTTTGGAGGGTGGCCTGAGACCCTGCTGGGATCGAAAGGGCTAGGCGCAAGGCCAATAAGGCGATCAAGAAAGCTCTGGGTGGAGGCCTGGGTATTTACTTGCCTCACCCTGCTATTAGGTTGGATTTGGCGGATCTGTATAGGCAGGACGGCGTCCACCTGTCCGTAAGAGGCAACAGGGCATTTTTGCTCAAACTACAGCTGGGGCTGCGGTTGGCTTTCGGCCAACTGGTGGGCCCAAGTGCCTACGCTGAGGCTTGGCATTGTGGTGGCAGGAGTTTGATTTGGGCTATGTAGGTAACCAGTGAGCTCCCTCGGTTTTCCCTGTTTCAGGGGAAGTAGCGGGATTGGACGGCAGCTGACCTGTATGATTCTCTGCTGTGGGGCCCGCTATAGGGTTCCCTCCTCTGGCTGGCCGCTCCTGGGTGGGCGGCATTGCCATTTGGGGGTATTCCCAGCCTTCGTCAGCCTGGCAGTAGCCAGTATAAATTGGCTGCTGCCGGGGGCTGGGTGGCTCGCCCATCCGGACAGGGAAGGGTCAGGGGTTTTCCTTGGCCTGTCCAGTAGTTTTAGGTTGCCCCATGCCGTGGTTGTTCAATAAAGTTGCCCTGTTTGTTTACCCAATATACCGTGTTAACTCGTTCTTCCGACTGGGGGGTGGGGCAAACTACTGGTGCTTATTGCAATATTCTTTTGCTCTGTTCCTTCACCAGGAAGTAAAAAAACAAATAGCTAGCTGTGCCATTGGTTACATGGTACATTTATTTTCAGCTTCTGCTTTTGTAGGTCCCTTAGCTTTTGGCATGAAAGGCATTTAAAACTTTGCACATATTTGGCTGAAGGTTATTAAAACAATGGGGTCCAAATTTTATATTCCACATTTGGGAGACTACTGCTTCATTTGGTTCCATCATGCATCCTATGGTGTTTAATATCAAAGCAAACAAACAAACAAAAATCATTTTGGGATCAGTTGTCCATTTCATTAGTCTTCTTATAATATTCACCTCTATCTGCCTTTTTATCAAGCTCAGGGTTGTTGTCACTGACTAGTGCATGGGTGGCCAAACTGTGGCTCGGGAGTCACATGTGGCTCTTTCACAAATATTGTGTGGCTCTTGAAGCCCCCACTGCCCCATCAGCTGGCTTGGAGAAGGCATTTCTGTTTTAAATCACTTTTCTAAGCCAAGCCAGCTGGCGGCTTGGAAAATGCATGAAAAGTTAAAGTTGCTTTATTTACACCTCACCTCCTTCAAGGATCCAAGGGCTCCAAGGATTGAAGGTATTGAATGTGCCGGTCTGGCTTGGGAGGCTGGGGAGGGGTTGGCGATCTGGCTGGTGTACCGGACGCCTAACGCACCAGCCAGTGCCTTACCATCCCTACTTGAGGCGGTGACAGGCTGGGCGTTGGAGCACCCAAGGCTGGTAATCCTGGGTGACTTCAATGTCCATGCTGATGACCTGGCCTCTAGTTAGGTGACGGACCTAGTGTCATCCATGGCGACGCTAGGACTCTCTCAATTTGTCACAACCCCCACTCACACATGTTAGACTTGATCTTTGCAGCCAGGGTTACGGTGGACAATATAACCGCCAAAGCGGTGCCATGGTCGGACTCGTGTAGATATGCCACCTTAAACCTGTTTAAGCGACGAACTTATTATGGCTCGCCCACGGAGCCAGATGGACCCGGAACGGTTCCAAATGGCTCTGTGGGATCCCTGGCCCTCTGGCGATTCTCTCAATAGCCTGGTTGAGACCTGAAATAGCCGGCTCTCTAGGGCCATTGATAAGATCGCACCTCGACGCCTTCTACGACCTCGGATTAGGCTGGCTCCATGGTACACCCCGGAGCTACGCCAGCTGAAACAAGGTCTCAGACAGCTAGAGAGGCAATGACGGCATACTCGTGACGAAGCGACCAGAACATCTTACAGGGAGTTTATGAGGTCCTATGAGATGGCAGTCAAGGCCACAAAGAAAACATACTTTGCGGCTAAGATTAGGTCTGCAAATTCGTGCCCAGCACAATTGTTTAGGATAATTCGGAATTTTACTACATTGCCACAAGGCAGGCAAATGTTAAGGAATTGGAGATAGGCTGTGAGGCTTTTGCAAATTTTTTTGCAGACAAGGTCCAGTCGCTCCGCCACGACTGCCCTGCCATATTGGTGAACTCGAGGCCCCGTGCATGTCTTCTGGTTTGATCCTGGACTGTTTCAATCCACTCAGCCTGGAGGAAGTCGACAGAATCCTTGTCACTGCACACCCAACTACTTGTGATCTGAACCCATGCCCCTCCTGGCTAATTAAGGCTTGCCAGGAGGAGCTAAGATGTCCTATATGGGACATCATAAATAGATCTCTTTCGGAGGGCTCTTTTCCAACACCCCTGAAAGAGGCAGTGGTCCGCCCTCTCCTGAAAAAGGTCACATCAGATCTGGCCAAAATGGCTCACTACTGGCCGGTCTCAAATTTGCCCTTTTGGGGCAAAATTGTAGAGAGGGCTGTGGTGTTGCAGTTACAGGGTTTCCTGGATGACACTTCCACCTTAGATACATACCAGTCCGGCTTTTGCCTGGGCCACGGGATGGAGACAGTGTTGGTCACCCTCATGGATGACCGCCGGCGACATCTGGATCGAGGCGGCTCAGCGGTATTGCTGTTGTTAGACCTATCGGCTGTGTTCGATATGGTCGACCATCGGCTGCTGACCCACTGCCTCGCCGACACAGGAATTTGGAGGCTAGCCTTACAGTGGCTTTCCTCCTTCCTTGAGGGTTGGGGACAAAGGCTGGCGATTGGAGGAGAGCTGTCCCAGAGACACCTACTTAATTGTGGGGTGCCTCAGGGGGCAGTTCTCTTCCCGATGTTGTTTAACATCTACATGCGCCCCCTTGCCCAGATTGCCCAGAGGCATGCCCAGTACGCTGATGACACCAAGCTCTATCTATTGATGGACGGCCGGACTGACGATGTCCCTATAAACCTGGACCGGGCGTTGCAAGCCGTGGCAGGTTGGCTTAAGCTGAATCCAGTGAAGACAGAGGTCTTTGCGTAGGTCGCGGCGGGCTGGCAGAGGAGATCTCCCTACCAGCCTTTGACGGTGCATCACTGATACCAGTGCGCAGGGTCAAGAGCTTGGGAGTGCTACTGGAGCCTTCCTTGACAATGGAGGCCCAGATAGCAGCCACTGCTAAATCCGCCTTTTTCCATCTTAGGAGGGCGAGGCAGTTGGCTCCCTTCCTGGAACGTAGTGACCTGGCAACAGTGATCCATGCAACAGTCACCTCGAGGTTGGACTACTGTAATGCCCAATGGTGGAATCAGCTGCCAGAGGAGGTGCGAGCCCTGTGGGACCTCAATCAGTTCCACAGGGCTTGTAAAACCATCCTCTTCCAACTTGCTTTTAAGGTGGAATCCTGGTAATGACATCTAGCCATCTTTATATATATGTATTGAACTGTAGCACCTTCAATTTATACTGGTTTTAATTTATTTACTTTATGAATTTGTAATTTAATTGTATTAACTGTATTTTATTGTAATCATGGTATGCACCATGTCCTGTGAGCCACCTTGAGCCTGCCTCGGAGGGGAGGGTGGGATATAAATAAAAAATTGTTATTATTATTATTATCTGTTTGCCTGCCTGCCTGCCTTCCCTCCCTCCTGGCTCTCAAACATCTGACATTCATGTCTTGTGGCTCTCAAACATCTGATGTTTATTCTATGTAGCTCTTATGCTAAGGAAGTTTAGCCAGTCCTGGAGTAGTATTTTGAGATCAGTGAGGGAATAGGTATGGGCTAACAAACAGAAAATTTTAAAAAATGGTATATTGTGGCCAATGGGGTGGCTGTTGTATGTTCAGGTGTAAAACCTGCTTTAGATGGGTGTTCCTTCCCCATGAAACATCAGTTCACAATTTGGCACTGTTATGCACTATCTCTTCTGGGTATACTATCACTGGCTATAAGCAATTTGCTGCTTCAGACAAATGTACCAACTGTACCATGCCTAGAGAAGGCAGGTTTGGCCGTTGGCACACATGCCTTGGGGAACGATTAGATCATAGTAATACATAAGATTGCCTTTGAAGAGTTTTCAGACAATCTCTTTTGAGTAAAGTATGTCAGCTAGAGTTTCTTTTTCATATTATATTATTCAGTTATTGTATCATGTTAATTAGCTACTAGTTAATTTCCAAGGTAAAGTTTAAGAGCTTAATTACTTTTTAAAGCCTCAGTCATGATACTTTTCCTCCCATATATTTTGTTCTTTTTATTTATTAAAGAAGATATGTATCAATCTGTGCTAGCACAAGTTCTCCAAAGCTAAAATTTAAAAACAGTATAAATAGGCAATACATTAAAAATAGCCTCATTGCATCTCATCAAAAAGCAACTAACATTCCAAAACATTTTTTAAAAGAATACATTAACAATGGCATTAAAAACACAGGAACAGCCAGATCCATGATTTCACAGCACAACCAAGTTAAACTAATTACAAGCCAAAGGGGACCATCTTTGCATTCAGCAAAAAAACAGTGGGGATGGGGATAGCCAGAGCAGCCTTGCCTAAAGATCCCAGAGTAATAGTGCCACGATTTAAAAGGTCTGTCTTTCCACCTACCATATTTCATGTATTGGACATGCAGAGAAGGAATTCTAATGATTGCCTCTTCTCAGTGCTCAGGGAAGTTTATATGACAGGATGGAATTCTTGATATATTGTCCTAAGACTATTTAAATGGCAAAGGACTATTTAAATGGAAGGGTAGAACTAACATGCTTCTGACAGTTTATCATTACTGACAGTATGGCAGTCACATTTTGTATCACCTGGAGTTTAAATATGTTCCTCAAAGTCAACTACATGGAGAACATTACAATAATTTAGTCTGGGTATTGCTTAGATGTTAGTATCACAGCTAATTCATTCCTCTCTAGAAAGGAACACAGCAAAGCCATGAAAGTTGATTAACAAAGCAATCCCGAGGGGGAGGGGGTGGAAAATTTTTTGGAAGCAGATGAGCTGGTACGTGGGTGCAGGAAGGGTTTGTGCCGACGCATGACTGATGCTGCCACAGAAGAGGGGAGGTATACGGGTGGGGGGCCGCCCGAGCGTCGTTCCATCCAAGCGCAGCAGTGCCTGAGGGCTATGCCCAAGTGTGGGCGGAAGTGAGGCAGAGCGCAGCATTCAGGCCGAGGAGGAGGTGGAGTTGGGGGCACGGCCAGGCTTAGGTGGGTTCCTGAGCAGTTTGCCCATGACATGCCTCCCCTGAGAGGCGCAACCTTACATCTGCAAAAACGGCAGTGTGCCCCATAGGCATTCGATGAAACCAAAAACAAAGGTCGCCTTCACTGCTGCAGAAGCTTGGAAACCCCCTAGGGAACGGCGTGATTGCCTCGCCAATCCCCTTGCACCTCAGGCTGATGAGCCCCCTCCCCAGCACCGAATTCTGGTCTCCCCCCTACTAGAAATACTTCTGCTCTGGCCTTGCACAATTCAGTTGTTAGGGAGAGGAGCATGTGTTGGGAAGCTCTGCCAGCGAGCTCCCGGCCATACGGACTTAGAGCAAGGGACAGGCAGGCACGATGGTGATGGGTTTTGCACCTCGCGGTTGCGTTGACGGTATCTTTGACTTGTGAGTGGGAGAGAGAGGTCTCTCTCCTGAGGCTCAATGTTCTTGTTTCCAAGTCTCCACAGGTTCCAGGCTATGCATGCGCGGACTGTCATCCATGGCTGGATAAGTTCCACTGCCCCCCCCCTCAGCCTCCCCCTCCCCTCTCTCTCAACAGCTCAGTGTGCCAGCATCTCTGGCACTTGAACCAGGTAGTGGGCTCCAGCAGGGGGCATCTGCTGACCTCGCTCCCCTGTGCCGCCTGCTCCCTTCCCTTGGTCTGCCCTTTGCCATGTTCCCAACCCCTGGCGGGGCACGGGGTGTTTGTGTGTGGCAGCTGCCCCGTTGCACAGAGGTGGCTCAGAGACTGTTTCTTTAAAAGAGCGCCTGGCTGAAACACAGCCTACTCTTCCAGCCGTCGCCCCTGCAGGTGCTCTTGATCTCTGTCCCCATGTTGCAGGTGGGACTCCAACACAGAGGCTTCTGTGTGTGCTGCTCCACCATCCCCTCACTCCCTCAGCTGCTTCTGCCTGCCGCTCAAAGCGGCGCCCCACCCACAGTGAGACTGCCAAGCACGCACCAGGAAAACTGTTGCACTCTGTTCTGGAAAAATAAAGTCTGAGTTGTGCCCTCTGTTGGCTCTCCTGCTTGGCATCTGCTGCACGTTCCCAGGGCAACCCCCTCCCCCTCTGTCAGTGGCCTCTCCGAGGGAGTGCCTGGGAGGGTGGGCAGACTTGGTTCTTGGGGGCGGGGAATGGGCTATGAGCCACCACACTGCCCCCCGTGTGGCTGGACAGGGGGGTGCCCCCCCTCAACCTGCCCAGGCTGATGGCCTACCCGACCACACAGGGCTGCTGTGCGCTGGACACTTGGGGGGGGGTTGCTGAAGTGGATGCATGCCCGGTGGCTTATATTCTGAGTTCTGCAACCCCCAGGGGAGGTGTTCCTTGCACATAGCGGGGGGGGGCAGCAGCAGGGCAACACCAGGGAGGGCAACACTGGGGGGGCCTCGGCAATGGGCCAATGGCGTGCACCTGGGTGGAATCACTATGGCAATGGGTTCTCTCTCGTTCATCGGGCCCCTCTTCCCTCTCCCAGCATGGCGTACCATGTTCCCTTTGGAAGTCAATGAGCGGCGCCGTAAATTCGCCCATGCCCAAGCCCAAGCATCCACCAACCACATATGTCTGGATTGCGATGTACGGTATTCATTAATGCCAACCAGCTATCCAGAAGCAGTATTTAGAAGGACTGGTCTAAATGTGATGGGCACAAGGCAAATGAATGCTTCTTTGTAACTTGTCAGGCACCCAGTATCTGCTACCTATGCAAAGGAACTATGGATGCTTAACTAATAGTTAGGAATATTCATTCACCCATTAATAGCACAATTTTAGGCAAATGAATGCCCTTCTAATTCTATTGAAGTCAATGGACCCATTTTTGGATTACTTCAAAACCAAAGTGATATAGAGCATGCCAAACCTCATTATAGCTGTATTCTTCACTATGGTGTCTCATGTTCTTGCTAATAAATTCTATTTTTATCAGAATAAAAATAATAAATTCCACTTTTATCAGAATTTGAGGCAGATTGTTCTCATTAATGGGAAAAGATTTAATTTACATACTGCAATGGAAAACTCCTTTATTTAATCAGGATCTTGCTTAAGTAGCAAAGGCGGTTAAATCAGTATAGCAAAATAAAACTATATTTCATATTACTTTTGTTAAGTGATCATTAAATAAATTAGTGACAATAAGATCTGCCTTCTACCTCCTGAAGCTTTTATGTTATTGCAGTAGATTTAATTTGATGTTGTGGATATTCTTGAAACTGTTCCATTCTAGTTCAATTTGGTAGATTTTAGTGGGTTCCTCTTCTCTGATTCTATCATTTTACTCAAAGACCAACAAGACCAACATTTTATTCCAGTCTTGATGATGTCTCAACACTCCTGTTTATTTTTGCTGCAAGAGTCTAACATAGTCACCCCTCTGGAGTTACCATTTTAAAAAAAAAATTAGCATCACCACAATTTCTTTGCAGTCAACCACCACTGCATCTATAATAACTAATCAATTTGTTCAAAAGCACTTTTGTGATTGGAACTTATCTCCACCACAGTGTCTTGTGTATCTATTACACAAGCATAAATGTTAAGGTATATTTCACTTAGTAAACATGTAATCAAAGTGTATCAATCAAAAGTGAAAATGTCATGGTTTAAAGCAGGGGTGTCAAACTCATTTGTTATGAGGGCCAAATCTGACATAAATGAGACCTTGTTGGGCCGGGCCATGTTGGATTGGGTCGGGCCGTGTCAGACCAGGCCATGTGTATACCTATATAAGATTAGGTAGCAGAGATATAAACTTTATAAAGGAAACAAACACAATTAAAACATGCTTAAAACGTTAGCACTCATTGGTTTAAAGGTGCTTTCTTTGTTTTTCTCCCATGGGATCCAGGGAACTGGGCAAAAGAAGCTCTGGTTCTTTCTTCCTTTCCCAGGGGATCAGGTGGGGGAGGAGACTCAGCCAATAAAAGGAAGAGAGGCTTGGCTCAGTAGCTCTGCTGTGCGATTGAGAGAGCCTGGCAAAGCAAGTTCTCCCTCCCCCCCTTCCTCCCCAAGGGAGGAGCCTCAGCCAATGGAGAAAATAGAGGTTTTGATCTGTAGCTCCGGTGCGATTGGGCAAGCCTTGCAAAGCAAACTGTGATGCAGAAGGAAGCAAGAGGGAGGGAGAAGGAAGCAAATAACAGCCAGTTGCTCGGGGGCCTGATAGGAGCCCTCCGGGGGCCTGATTCAGCCCCCGGACACCCCTGGTTTAAAGTCTCAGTTTAAATGCAAACCCCGCCCCCCACCTTAAAATATACATCTATGTTATGAACTGTATAGTTTTTGTTCCAGCAAACAGATAGAGGTTAGTTTTATGTTCAGCTATGTGGGGTGAAGGTGGTTTTTGCGATTAAAGGACATTATCAAGCTTAGCATTCAGTTTCCTCTCTGTAAAAGATTGCTGATGGAGCAAATTTATTCAATCTGTCAGTTGTTCAATTTCCATAGCTATAAAGGCAAGATATGAAATGTCCTATTCTAGTGAGGCAAAATGCACAGTTTATTTTTCTTCTTTGTCTTTCAAGCCATCCAGAGATAATCTAGGGCTTCATACTATATGCATAAAACAGGCTTCATTCTTTCATAATAAACCAAAGCTGTATATGAGTCAAAGGAACAATTCATAGACTAAATATTCTGTTCCTAAATAGTATCTGGCCCCTTCCCGCCCGTACCGCGGATCGGCGGCATAGGGCGGGGGCCACGTTTGCCTCCCCGGATGGAGCAAGGCAAACGGACCTCTTTCCATCCGGGGATGTTTGGGGGTGTGGACTGGGGCTTTATAAGCCCAGCCACGCCTCTAACTGTGCAGTTCTTTTGCGCTTTCGGCTGGAGCGGAGCGTGTTTCATCGCTCCGTCAATCGGCCTGGGTGCTAGCAGCATCGGCGGTTTTCTGCTGTGTCAGCCGAGCGGAGGAGCATGCCTCCGCCTGCCTTTCTCTTCTTGCTCCCGGCTGCTGTGTTGAGGGGTCTGAGGCTGCTGGTGGGCCGCGCGTTGCTGCAGTGATGGGTTTGATTACCCCCCTCCCACCTCCTCGGCTGCGGTGTGACAATTGGGGGCTAGGCCAGGGGCGGGGTTGATACCACTCTACCACCCTTCCCCCCCTCGCCCATCCACTGGAGTCCCTGGGTTTGGGTGGGACCTTTGAGGTCTGGAGGGTAATAGGCAGCAGTACTGCAATACTGGGTGTTGAACCTTGTTGATTTTCTCCTCCCTCTCCCCCCCACCTCAAGATTAGCTATTGGGTCACCTGTCCTCTTTAGGTACCAGTTAAGGTGTTCTTTGTGTACCTATGGCCCCTAGGAAGGGTCAGGGTGGGTCTAAGGGCAAGCACCCTCTTAAAAGAGTGCTGGGGCGGCGTGCGCCCAATGAGCGCCTGGGGGAGGAAGAAGAGGCATGCACCGGGCGTGTGATAATTGAGCAGCTTTCTGCATTGGAGTGGCAACAGGGTCTGGTCCCAGGGTCAACTGGGCTGGCTAGGGGGCGTAAAGCTGCTCGGACCTCTACTAGGGCATTTGAGCAGGAGGTGCTGGCCCATCTTTCTACCTTACAGGATATGACCACGCAGCCTGGTCCTCCTGGAGTGCTGAGCTGTGAGCCATCGGACAACAATACAGATGATGAGGAAGAGGTCAATAGTCCGGATGGGGCAAGTCTTTCGGGTGGAGCCGGAGGTCCGGCGCCGGTGGTGCTAGCTGTTAATGTGGATGACTCTGATGGTAAGCATGTCTGTCCTGGTGATATTAGGGGGTGGCCCTGGGGGAGTTGGGTGCCCCTCTGCACTACAGGCTCATCTGGCTCTACGGCTATGTTCAGTCCAGGTGGTGTAGGGGGGTCACCTAGCTTCCCCTGTGTTTCAGGGGCTTGGCCCCTGGGGGTCATGGGCAGGTTTCACCTTGGGGACATACTCAGGTGGCTTCTGCTGCTGCTATTCCATCCACATTGTCTGGGGTTTCGACCCAGCATTCGTCGGTTGGGTCCTTACCGTGGGAAGAGCAAATGGGTGGGCAATGGCCCAGTATGTAGATGTCTTTAGCCTTCTCTATAGGGAAGGTCGAGAGGAATTGGGCCAACTGGTTACTGGGGTTTTTGATTTATGCAGGGGTAATAGCGGGGGCACAGCCTTTATGGGTGGCTCTGCTTTTCCAATACTGTGATATTATTTACAAGGCTTATATGGACTTTTTGGGTGCTGCGTGGCTACAGTACGACAAAGAGTTCCGTATGAGGGCAGCATTGAACCCCGCAATTCCCTGGGACCAGATTAACCAGTAGCCGGGGCTGCAGCTCATGTCTCCGGCTAAGCCTAATACGAGTGACAGGTCTGATAGTGGTCACCTTGTTAGTAAGCAGACAAGTGTAGTGGGTCCCCGCGCAGCAGCAGGGCAGTCGGTTTAACCCCCGGCTGCTGTGTTGGGAGTATACGTCGCAAGGCGTGTGCAACAGAAAAACATGCAAGTATAAGCACGAATGCCCGTTTTGTGGGGGTTTGCATGCGCTATTGGCATGCAATAAATCCAAGCCCAGGCCTGGGAGTAAGTGGGCTGGAAGCAGCGGGAATAACCAATCAATTAACAAAGGGGGCCAGCCCCATCAAGCTGATGGTACTTAGGGACCTTTTTTGGCAGCATACCCGAGTATTTGTGGGAAGGATTTCTTTGGGGGTTTCGTATCCCATTTCAGGGGCCTAGAGGACCCTGTATGGTGAGGAATTTGCGTTCAATTTGGGGGATGGAGCAGGTGGTGAGGGATAAGATAGGGAAGGAGTGCAAGGAGGGCCGGGTTTTAGGCTTTTTTGATGCACCCCCCCATCCCAAATTTGCGGGTATCTCCATTGGGGGTGGTGCCCAAGAAGGCACCGGGGGAGTTCCGGCTGATTCACCACTTGTCCTACCCAAAAAGGGGGTTGGTGAACGATGCCATTCCCAACTTCCTATGTACAGTTTGGTATACCTCCTTTGACCAGGTGGTCAAGGTGGTACGGAGTTGTGGGATTGGGGCGGAGATGGCAAAATGCGACATTAAGTCTGCATTTCGCCTTCTGCCGATGCATCCTGATGACTTTGAACTTTTAGGTTTTATGTTTGAGGGTAAGTATTATATGGACAGGGCCTTGGCGATGGGTTGTTCCATCTCTTGTTCAGCTTTTGAACGTTTTAGCACTTTTTTGGAATGGGTCCTGTGTGAACGGTTGGGTTCTGCTAATTCAGTTAATTATCTGAATGATTTTTTGTTTGTAAGCCAGCGGGGGTCGGGCCAGTGTGCTTCAGTCTTTCTTACGGTTGGCTGAGGACCTGGGGGTCCCATTGGCCCATGAAAAGACAGAGGATCCTTCATTAGTTTTGACTTTTCTGGGTATTGAGTTGGACACTGTGCGGCAGGCTTCACGGCTGCCAGCTGAAAAAATTAGGTGTCTGCAGTTAAAGTTAGCATCTTTGAAAAGTAAGCAGAAGATTTTGCTACTGGAGCTCCAGCAGATTGTTGGCCATCTCAACTTTGCATGCAAAGTGGTGGCCCATGGGAGGGCGTTTTTGTGGCGACTGTGTGACACCATGGAGGCTTTACGAATGCCCCATCACCGGATTAGGATCAGCAGCAGAATGCATCAGGATTTTGAGGTTTGGGAGCAGTTTTTGTCTTCATTTAATGGGGTTTCCTTTTGGCGTGAGGATATGAGAATTGAGGCTGATCTTCAGATTACCTCGGATGCAGCGGGGTCCATTGGTTTTGGGATATACTTTCGAGGGCATTGGTGCGCTGAAGGTCGGCCCAGCGAATAGTTGAGCAGTGACTTGTGTCGTAATTTGACCTTTCTTGAGTTTTTTCCAATAGTTGTAGTGGTGCACCTGTGGGGAACAGAATTGGCCAATCATGTTGTGCACTTTTGGTGCAACAACCTGGCTGTAGTTCATGTTATTAATACATTGACTTTTAAATCCGTTCCAGTTATGAGCCTGGTTAGGGCATTCACCTTACACTGTTTATGTTTGAACATTTTATTTCTTGCTAAGCATGTGCCAGGTGTGTCCAATGGTGTTGCGGATGCTCTGTCTCGCCGGCAGATGGAGTGATTTCGACAGCTTTCACCTGAAACCGACCTCCTGCTGGCCCGGATGCCCCCAGAGATGTGGCGGCTTGGAGAGTTGAGGCTGATCGGGCAATGATGTTAGATAGATAGATAGATAGATGAATTTATTGTCATTGTTCTCAACAAAAAGAGAGCAACGAAATGAGGTGCTCTTCCACAAACATACCAACACATCAAACACACATATTCATAAACCATTTAAATACATCTGAAACCATTAAACCATTTAAACCATTAAAACCATTTAAGTTCTGGCTCCCAGCACCAGGAAGGCCTATAATTGCTCTGTTAAGCAGTTCCGTGCATTTAGGGAAAAGGTAGGGTTGGGCAGACTTTGCCCCATTCCAAGGTCACACCTCATGCAGTTCTGTGTTCATTTGAAAGGTAAGGGGTTTGTAGTTGTCGATAAGGCCAAGCTCTCAGCATTAGCATTTACTAGTAAAATAAAAGTTTGGCAGACGCCTCGGACAATTTCAGGTTGCGTAAGATGTTGGAAGGTTGGGCCCGGGAGCAGGCAACCCTTTTCTCCTTCTGTTTTAAAGGGATTGCAGGCAGTGTGGCCTGGAGTTTGTTCCTCAAAGTTTGAGGCTTTATTATTCCAGGCCTCAGCTTTGACGGCCTTTTTCGGAGAGCTCAGGGGCAGTGAGCTTGTGGTTAGCTCGCGCCATGACGCTTCTGGCCGTTCCCTTCAGTCTGGTGATTTGAAAATAGAGGGTGACTGTGTATCTCTTAAAGTTCGATGGTCTAAGACCGACCAGAAGCAGAGGGGTACTGTTATCACCTTGGGTTCCTGCCATGATCAGGAAATTTGCCCTGTGATCACCCTGAAGAGGTACATTGCAGTAAGGGGAGATGAAGTCGGCCCCTTATTTTGTCATGAGGACCGGTCACCTTTGACCAAGTTTCAGTTCTGGACCATCACCAGCAGGGCCTTGGAAAGGCTTGGATTGGGTGGGGTCAGATTTGGGGCCCCTCTCTTTCCGCATTGGGGCTGCTTCTACTGCAGCTGCTATGAGGTATCCTGGTCCGGCCATACAGTGGGTGGGTCGTTGGCGGTCCATGGCATATAAGGGTTATGTTCGCCCATTGGATACCCAACGGGCTGATGTTTGATACATTCTTTCCGTTTGGTTTGGTTCACTTTGTTCTTTTCTATTTTTTAAGTGCTGTGGCACGGCGAGAGAGGCAGAGGATTCTGATTGCTGGCTACAGCATGGTGTTTTGGGCAGCCCACCAGGCACGGCATTCACCAATTGGATTGCAATTGGGGCTCAGCGAGTGGGCTGTGTTCTAGTGGCAGGGGCATCATGGCCTGCGGTGGTCCGGGCTCCTGCCCTTCCTTTTCTGAGGGAGGAATGGTCCTCTGCCTCATGTTTTGGTTATCCATCTTGGTGGTAATGATCTGGGCTTGCTGAAGGGGAAGGCCCTTTCACTGCAGGCGATCGAGGTCCACCTGTCCGTAAAGTGAAACAGGGCATTTTTGCTTAAACTACGGCTGGGGCTACGGTTGGCCTTGGGCCAACCGGTGGGCCCAAGTGCCTAAGCTGAGGCTTGGCATTGTGATGGCAGGAGTTTGATTTCGGCTATGTAGGTAACCGGTGAGCACCCTCGGTTTTCCGTGTTCAGGGGAAGTAGCAGGATGGGACAGCAGCTGGGCTGTACGGCTCTCTGTGGTTGTGCCCACTATAGGGTTTCCTCCTCTGGCAGGCCGCTCCTGTGTGGGTGGCATTGCCATTTGGGGGTAATCCTGGCCTTTGCTGGCCTGGCAGTAGCCGGTACAAACTGGCTACTGCTGGGGGCTGGGTGGCTCGTCCTATCCGGACAAGGAAGGGTCAAGGGTTTCCCTTGGCCTGTCTGAGAGTTTTAGGTTGCCCTATGCCGTGTTTTGGTTCAATAAAGTTGCCCTGTTTGTTTATCCAATATACCGTTTTGTCTCGTTCTTCTGACTGGGGGGGCAATCCGGCCCCTTCCCGCCCGCACCGCCACTTGGCGGTATAGGGTGGGGGCCGCATTTGCCTTCCCGGATGGAGCGAGGCAAACGGACCTCTTTCCATCCGGGGATGTTTGGGGGCGTGGACTGGAGCTTTATAAGCCCAGCCACGCTTCTAACTGCGCAGTTCTTTTGCACTTTCGGCCCACCCTCCCACCCTGCAATAGTACAGGCTTCTCTGGTCGCTTTTTTTTCTGGGGCCAGATAGGAATTTTTTCATCTCAACCTATTGGCCATGGTTGGGGTGTGTTTCGCCTACCTTGTACTGTTTGCATTTGGGTTGGGGTTTGGTAACTTTAATTGGCAGGAGTTTGATTTGGGCTATGTAGGTAACTGGTAAGCACCCTCGTTTTTCCCTGTTCAGGGGAAGTAGCAATATGGGACAGCAGCTGGGCTATACGGCTGTCTGTGGTTGTGTCCGCTATAGGGTTCCCTCCTCTGGCAGGCTGCTCCTGGGTGGGCGGCATTGCCATTTGGGAGTATTCCCGGCCTTTGCCGGCCTGGCAGTAGCCAGTACAAACTGGCTACTGCTGGGGGCTGGGTGGCTCGTCCTATCTGGACAGGGAAGGGTCAAGGGTTTCCCTTGGCCTGTCCGGGAGTTTTAGATTGCCCCATGCCGTGTTTTGGTTCAATAAAGTTGCCCTGTTTGTTTATCCAATATACCGTGTTGTCTTGTTCTTCCGACTGGGGAAGCAAAAGCTGATTTCATTATCTATTGTAAGTCAAAGCTAGAAGGCTTCTTAGCAGGAGTATGCTAAATTGGTGCCTTGTAGAAATAAAATCTTGTTTATCTGGAGAGAATCTGTGCAAATCCTTACCCACCTGCCCAGCTTTTTGACATGCTACTAATGTGAGGTTGGCTTCAGACAACTGTGCCAGAGATGGGGATGGGGTGTATTTTACCTGAACTGCTAGTGGTGACTGCAAAAGGAGAGGGCAAACCTATTACTTGTCTTGCTCGCAATATGAAAGAGTCCATAGGATATCATGTTTGGAAACTTTCACAAAATTTGTTTAAAAGGTAGTTTGATTATACTTCAATTGGATATGCTTGACCAGTCACCCATTCAGCTCATGTCCTATTTGCCAGTCATTAATGGGAAGCTAATTTTTCAATGGACTATTCATATGTTTGTTGACTCATTGTGGCTGCCTTGTAAATTGTTTCAGCATCTTCCTTCCTAACAAAGCAGTATAACACAATTAGCTTTCCACTCATGCATATTCTCACACAGCCTGGTTAAGTTTTATTTCTCCATCTTTATTGTGCTACTGCTTGCTCACCAGACACCTACTTCCCCTATCACCATCACTAGAAGGCTTTTAAAAATTAGCAAATATTAGTTCTTAATAATGCAGTAACATTATACCAATCTATTTCCATGATTGACTAGCTGCTTTGAATTCCTAGCTTACATTTTGTAAAAGTCTATAGCTTTTTCCATTGTGGATATATAAGGAAAGCAACTTTCCCTTTGCAATGCTAGAGTGGGATGTGATCTAGCAATTTCTCGTTTTTAAAAAAAGTCTTGAAAAAGCCATCCAGTGGCATGGGATGAATACATAGATAAGTAATGAATTACAAATAATAAAAAGCAATGATAAATAAATGTGATTTAAAAAAAAAATCCTAGAATTCATCAGTATAGTACTTAGCTACTTTAATGGTTTGGCACATACACAGTTTAGAAGAAAAAAGATATTAACCTGTTCAGTACTCCCAGCCCCAAAGATCGAGGGCATTGAATGTGCTGGCCTGGCGTGGGAGGCTGGAGAGGGGTTGGCGGTCCGGCTGGTGTACCGTACGCCAAACGCACCAGCAAGCGCCTTACCGTCCCTGCTTGAGGCGGTGACAGGCTGGGCGTTGGAACACCCAAGGTTGGTGATCCTGGGTGACTTCAACGTCCATGCTGATGACCCGACCTCTAATCAGGCGACGGACCTAGTGTCTTTCATGGCGACGCTAGGACTCTCTCAACTAGTTACAACCCTCACTCACCAGGCCGGGCACATGTTAGACCTGATCTTTGTGGCCGGGGTTATGGTGGATGATATAACCGCCGAGGTGGTGCCATGGTCAGACCACCTCGTCCTCAGGGCCCGTGTAGATATGCCACCCCAAACCTGTTTTGGCGACGAGCTTATTATGGCTCGCCCACGGAGCCAGATGGACCCGGAACGGTTCCAAATGGCTCTGCGGGATCCCTGGCCCTCTGGCGATTCTCTCAATGGCCTGGTGGAGACCTGGAATAGCCGGCTCTCCAGGGCCATTGATGAGATCGCACCTCGACGCCCTCTACGACCTCGGACTAGGCTGGCTCCATGGTATACCCCGGAGCTACGCCAGCTGAAACAAGGTCTTAGACGGCTAGAGAGGCAATGGTGGCGTACCTGTGACGAAGAAACTAGAACATCTTATAGGAAGTTTATGAGATCCTATGAGATGGCAGTCAAGGCCGCAAAGAAAACATGCTTTGTGGCTAAGATTGCGTCTGCAAATCCGCGCCCGGCACAACTGTTTAGGATAATTCGGAATTTTACTACATTGCCACAAGGCAATCCAAATGTTAAGGAATTGGAAATTGGCTGTGAGGCTTTTGCGAAATTTTTTGCAGACAAGATCCAGTCGCTCCGCCACGACTGCCCTGCCAATTTGGATGCAGTAAGCGAACTCGAGGCCCAATGCGTGTCTTCTGGTTTGATCCTGGACTGCTTTGACCCACTCAGCTTGGAGGAAGTCCTTGTTTCTGCACGCCCAACAACTTGTGATCTGGACCCATGCCCCTCCTGGCTAATAAAGGCTTGCCAGGAGGAGCTAAGATGTCGTATATGGGACATCATAAATAGATCTCTTTCAGAGGGCTTTTTTCCAACACCCCTGAAGGAGGCATTGGTCCGCCCTCTCCTGAAAAAGGCTACATCAGATCCGGCTGAATTGGCTAATTATCGGCCGGTCTCAAATTTGCCCTTTTTGGGCAAAATTATAGAGAGAGCTGTGGCCTTGCAGTTACAGGCCTTTCTGGATGACGCTTCCACCTTAGATCCATGCCAGTCCGGCTTCCGCCCGGGCCATGGGACGGAGACAGTTTTGGTCGCCCTCATGGATGACTCCGGCGACATCTGGACTGAGGCGGCTCGGTGGTATCGCTGCTGCTAGACCTATCGGCCGCATTCGATATGGTCGACCATCGGCTCCTGACCCGCCGCCTCGCTGACACAGGAATTCGGGGGCTAGCCTTACAGCGGCTCTCCTCCTTCCTTGTAGGCCGGGGACAAAGGGTGGTGAGTGGAGGAGAGCTGTCCCAGAGACACCTACTTAATTGTAGGGTGCCTCAGTGGCAGTTCTCTTCCCGAAGTTGTTTAACATTTACATGCGCCCCCTTGCCCAGATTGCCCGGAGGTATGGGCTGGGTTGTCACCAGTATGCTGATGACACCCAGCTCTATCTATTGATGGATGGCCGGACTGACGATGTCCCTATAAACTTGAACCGGGCGTTGCAAGCTGTGGTGGGCTGGCTCAGGCTGAGTGGGCTAAAGCTGAATCCAGCGAAGACAGAGGTCCTTTGCGTGGGTCGCGGCGGGCCAGGAAGGGAGATCTCCCTACCAACTTTTGACGGTGCGTCACTGATACCAGTGCGCAGGGTCAGGAGCCTGGGAGTGCTACTGGAGCCTTCCCTGACAATGGAGGCCCAGATAGCTGCCACTGCCAAATCCGCCTTCTTCCATCTTAGGAGGGCAAGCCAGTTGGCCCCCTTCCTGGAACGTAGTGACCTGGCAACTGTGATCCATGCAACGGTCACCTCGAGGCTGGACTACTGTAATGCCCTCTACATGGGGCTGCCCTTGTACCGAACACAGAAGCTGCAGCTAGTGCAGAATGCAGCGGCCAGGCTGTTAGTGGGACTACCACGGTGGGAACACATACAGCCTAGGCTGCGGGAACTGCACTGGCTGCCGATTGTGTACCGAATTCGTTATAAGGTGCTGGTTATCACCTTTAAAGCCCTATATGGCCAAGGACCTGCCTACCTCAGGGACCGCCTCTCCCCATATGTTCCCCAGAGAGCACTGAGATCTAGTTCTCAAAACCTACTACGAATCCCTGGACCAAGAGAGGCCAGATTGAAGGTAACTAGGGAGCAGGCCTTCTCCACAATGGCCCCCAAATGGTGGAACCAACTACCAGAGGAGGTGCGAGCCCTGCGAGACCCAAATCAATTTCACAGGGCTTGCAAAACCACCCTCTGTCAACTCGCATTTAAGATGGCACCCGGAGATGACACCTAGCCATCCTAATGTATTGATGGATTTTAGTGTAATCATGGTGTAAACCATGTCATGTGAGCCGCCCTGAGCCCGCTTCGGCGGGGGAGGGCGGGATATAAGAATAAATTTATTATTATTATTAGTAGTAGTAGTAGTAATTTGGATCATTCAGTGATTGATAGACCTGGTGATCAGCTCATGTATGATTATCACAGCTGAGCAAGATGAGTGAGACTGTGGAACACATTTACACACACAATTCAAAATATTAGGCCTAACAACCTTTATGCATGGGATTCATGAATCTAACAGAAAATAGTTCCAAATAAGCATTCCTAGGACTGTCACCATATGATACCTTATGATGTTACCTCAGTGATGCTGGCACTATGGCATTATGTCCCACCCACCCCAGTACAGTAACATCAGAAAGGCAACTAGTTCCTATTCTAACTTCATACCACCCAAGGGAACACTAATGTTAATGAACCATGTCAGAGATTTCTAACATGTGAACTGAGATCTCCACATACACAGCAGCAAAGGAAGGAGACACAGTGTAATGGGTGTATCAAAATCTAATTTGCATTTTATTTGTCATATTAAGTTTTTATAATTTTGGTTATTCTTTATTCTGATAGTACTTCACCCAAGGAATCCTCTGAGCAAGAAATGGTCCCTGTTTTATAGGGTTACATCCTCCCTTGCATGATAGACCACGAGAAGACATGACAGCACTGTGATATGAACTTTGCTTCCTTTTCTGGGATCCTCAAATATATGGTAGGGGAGGGTTACAAAAATGAGTTTTCTTTCCTTATTGCATTCAGCTGATTACAGGATTTTTATTCCTGCTTTCTTCCAGGCATCCTGAGAGAGATGTTCTTCAAGGAGCAGAATACTAAAGAACAGGAGGGAGGCGTGTGTAGGGGAGGGGCTTAGGCCTTAATTGCCCTTTTTTGTGTTTTGTTCCTGCAATAAGCAATCTGTCCTATGTAACAAATTAAAGGATCGATTTTGTGCATATTAGAATTTTCAAGTTTATTTATTTATTTAGAATTTATATCCTGCCCTTCCCACGAATGGCTCAGGGCGGGATATAAGGGTTTTAAAGTTGGGCTGTAACCAAAAAAGTAAAATGTCCCATTTTAAATCACCCCTTTTTTCAGATTCTTTTCATCCTCCACCAAATGGCATTTCTCTTGTAGCAATTGTGCCCTTGAAAAACACACCCCATCACAGCTACTTCCATGTAGTGATTGTAATCTGGAAAATGGAAAATGCTCGCAATGGCTGCTTTCAGTCTGAAGTATAACTGTGGAAGATCTGATTATGAAGAATTCAGTGTCATTTGGCCTTCAGACAACACCCAAATCAAAGCTTCATTGTAACCTGATATTAGACTAAATCACCAGACATTTTGGATATTCTTAATAGAGGTTACATTGGTTACATACGGTCTAACTTTGACAGCCAAAGGGCTGGTAATTGCTTACACAATGAAACCATTTACAATGTACAATTCCTGACCTAGCATTAAACATAGGAAATCAGATTCTGAAATGGTCTGTAACTCCCTACCATAGATCTTGGATAAAAAGGATTCATTTACTTCTTCTTGAATAAAACCTTATACACTGCTTTAAGAGGATAATGAATAAATTACTGTAAAAGAAAAAAGTCAAAAGAAACAAAAAGTACTTGAATGTGTGTCTCTACCTAATGAATATTTTGTCTAGCTTTACAGAAAGAAGCAAAAGAATACTGAACTTCTAAAGATGTATGGCTAAACCTAGCCCTAAATGTTAGTACCCTGGCTCTCTGCGATTACCTCCACGATCATAAGAGCAAAGTCTCTTGCCTACCACATTCCCTGGCTCAACCTCTTGCTCAGAAGCTCCCCTTTGTCTAACTGACAATTTGAGCTCTATAGGGTAGGAACACTAGAAGGACAAATCTACACATATCTGCTTCCTGCAATAGTTGGGTCCATAAATTCCCAGAGTTTCTGTTCCCAGGAACAGTCCTTTAGTAGTTGTTGTTACATGCCCCTAATAAATCGCTGTGTCAATTTTTTTGCTATTTGTGGATACCTTGTGAAACATTTGTTGGTGTGAGAACCTATATATAGTTGTCATAGTGCAGGTTTTCCCCCAGAGTTTCTAGAAGCTAAATTTCTGAGTAGGAAAGGAACACATCTTACCTTCAGTGCATATTCATCCAAACATATTCATCCATATTCATGAACACTAAGACACCATACACATCCTATCATTTTACACACTGCCACTACTGAGATACAGTCTGAACTGCTGACAGCATTTTTAGCATAATTATGATTTTTTAAAACTATGTTATCCCCCACCCCGCACTCTCTTTGTGGATTTATCAGTGTACTGTTTTTCCATCAGCTCTTACCTTATCTTCAGATGATCTATAGATTCTAAATAAATTAGAAAAGAGTGAAGATTTCCTATTGTGTTTATTTTTGCTTTGGTGTATAATTCTGTTGAAGTTTTCCATTCTGTTTATACTATGTGGATGTTCAGTTTTTATATGAAATGTGTAAGGTATTTCCAAATAACAAAACATATCATTTATATCCCTAATGTGTGTATAACATAGTTTCAGTGGGTAGATATGTTGGTCAGCAGTAGAACAACTAAATTTGAATCCAGGAGAACCTTAGAGACCGACAAGATTTTGGGCATACAAGCTTTCAAGACTATCTGCTGAACCACTCAAATCCTGTTGATCTCTGAGGTGCTACTGCACTTGAATATATGTGTATACATACCATATATACAATGCTGATTTATTTATGCACAAATACATTTAAAACTGAGTCATTCTAGGGAAATGTTTTGGTGTGAGGAAACAGAAAACGGCACAAAAATAAATTACATGTTTCATTCAGATAAAGAAGAGGTGGGGATTTGGAGATGAAACAATATGTATGATCAATTTGAAACCCTCCCTGTAACAGATATACAGGTATATATTACTTCCATTTTTGAACAACAGTCTTGGCACTACTATAGAACTAACTATGATCATAAATATGACAGACATATTCTGATCACTATATGTTCTGATCACTATTTGTTCAGGCAACCCACAGGGAATTGAAGCTCCGACAGCCTGCCGCCTCATGGCTAAGCTGTCAGTGATCTTTTGCCTCCCTGGAGGGAGAGCGGACCGTGAGGTGCGCTTTAGGCGTTTCTTTTTGGGGGCGGGGCTTAGGCGTGCCTTTTGCAGCCTCCGCACCCCTCTCACACAGTCCCTTGACTATCGTTGGTAAAAGAGCATCGTATGCAAGCTCTTGACCAGCGTGGGGGATTGGGCTCTTCATCAGGTGGCTGCTGGCTTCATTGGATCGGTTTAGCATCGGGTTGAGGAATCACGGCATTTGAATCACAGGCTTTTGATGCTGTTTTGTTGGTTATTGATAGGGGTGTCGGGGGTTTCTTTAGTGCAGCGTGGCTGGGTGCCCAGGCCGGTGGGGGGCTTGAATTTAGGGGCCTTTGTAGATGATCCTTTCTGGTTCTTACCCCCCCCCCCCCAAGCCTTCGTTGAAGCTTCTTGGCCAGTATTTTTTTTTTAAATCATCCTGCCAGTTATGAGGGTGATCTGATATCCTGGCATTTGCATTAGAGGATTCCAATTTTATTCAGGCCATTTTAATTGTACAGGGGGGGGGCGGTTAATCCTCACCTCAGTTTGACACATTTCTTCAGGGGGCATTTTGAATTTAATTTCTTTGCTCGGATACAGCAGCTCTGTAGGCTGTTCTTTGGTGGCCATTTTAATTTAATTTCTGCTCGGATACAACAGCTCTGAGGCTGTTATCTCGTGGCCATTGTGAATTTTAATTTTTCTGTCTGAATACAGCAGCTCTGAGGCTGTTTTGGGGCGGACATTTTGTGCGAAATTGGGGCAGCCATTTTAGGTGGGGTTGTTGGGTCCTTGTTCATATGCCTCTAAGGAAATTAGGACCAGCTGGGTTTGTGGTGCATTTTGAAATGTCTGGTAAAAAGGGAGCAGGGAAGTCAAAGGGGGAGCAGCTGGCGCGTAAGGCGCCTAAGCCCGTGCAGAAGCGGCCTCTGCCGCCTTCATCTTTGGATGAGGAGGGGGAGGATGAGGTAAATGCAGCCATTGTTTTGAGGCTGCGGGCATTGAAGCAGGCGGCGGGGTTGCCACCTTCGTTAGTTCCTCAGAAGGGGGAGTTTCAAAAAGGGCTTTTCAAGCTAGTATTCTAACAAGATTGTCCATTCAAGAGGGCAGGTCTGCTGCTGGTGCTGGTGGAGTCGTGGGTGTTGATGCTGGAGCAGGTCCTTCTTCTTCAGTTGTCGGAGCAGGTGCTGCTGTGGTACCTGCTGGGTTGCCAGGTAAGGCTGGTGATGGTTCCATGGCATATTCAGGTCTTGTTTGGCCATGGGGGCCTTTCGGACTTGCGGCTCCCAATAGTGTAGGTAACGTGGCTGGGGGCTCTAGCACCCCTTCCGCTTTGGGTGCAGGGTCCCAGGCTAGCTGGGTGTGGCATCAGGGCCAGTTTGGTCCTTGTGAGAATTGGACTGGAGCTGGGTAGCAGGGTGCGGCTCCTGCCCTAACTGGGGGCTGGGGTTTCCCATCCCCATATGGGGCGGTCCTGTTCGGAGCTATGTCTTTTGGTGAGGTTGCTTTGCCTTTAGGAGATCACCTGTTGCCAGCCACTAGGGACAAGATCCTCAAGGGAGAATATGTGGACATTTTCTCCCTTTTGTTTAGGGAGCTAAAAAAAAAAGGATAAGGAGGATCTTGATGAGAAGGAGAAGCTAAAGAAGAGGAAGGTTGATCAGACCTGGGCCAATTGGCTTCCAGGGTTTTTTATTTATGCAGGAGTGATAGCGCATGCTCAGCCCTGGCGGGCGGCAGTGCTGATCCAGTACATGGACATCATGTACAAAGGGTATACGATGTTCAGCGGCCTAGCCTGGAGTCAATATGACCAGGAATTCAGGATGAGGGCCGCCTTGTACCCTTCCCTTCCATGGGATCGGATACATCAGCAGTTGTGGCTGCAGGTGATGTCACCGGCATGGCCCAATTTGGGCGACCGTTCCGACAGTGGCCATTTAGTGGCTAAGGCTTCCTCTTCTCCTGCTACCTCTTCAGCTTCAACCCCGCTTGCTTTGTTGGGAGTTTGGATCACAGGGGGTGTGCAATCGGAAAGGTTGCACTTTCAAGCATGAATGCATAAATGAGTGTGCACACTCATTTAGCAACTGTCCAAGAGTTCGGCTGCGTAAGGGTCAAAAGAGGCAGGGCGAGAGTGGGGGTTCCTCCCAAACTGGAAAAGGGTCCCAGCCCGGTAAAGGCTTAATAGGTACCAACATAGGGCTGACAGTTTGTATTTGTTTGAAGGTTTTACATTGGGTTTTAGAATTCCTTTTCAGGGTTCTTGGGTGCCAACTTGGTCTCGAAACCTAAGTTCGGTTAAAGGTTTAGAACATGTAGTGGAGGCTAAGATTGCCAAGGAATTGGCTGAGGGCAGGATTTGGGGTCCATTTTCTAGTCCTCCAGTGGTTAACCTTAGGGTTTCTCCTTTGGGGATGGTACCAAAGAAAGCGCCTGGTGAATTTTGTTTGATTCACCACCTTTCTTACCCCAAGGGTTCTTCCGTTAATGATGGGATTCCTGGGGAACTATGCTCAGTTAGGTATACTACCTTTGATCAGGCCGTGGGCGTCGTTCAACGCTGTGGTCAGTGGGCTGAGCTGGCAAAATGCGATAGCAAATCTGCATTTCACCTTCTCTCTGTCCATCCGGATGATTTTGAGCTGTTGGGTTTCTCTTTCGCAGGGAAATTTTACATGGACAGGGCGTTGCCTATGGGCTGCTCTGTCTTATGTGCGGCTTTTGAGTGTTTCAGCACATTCTTGGACTGGGCTGTGCGCGAAAAAGTGGGCTTACAGGATGTGGTCCATTATTTGGACAACTACTTGTTTGTGGGTCCTTTAGGGACTGGGCATTACGCTCAGTTGTTGTCCGACTTTATTGAGCTGGCCGCTGAGTTGGGTGTGCCTTTGGCCGAGGAGAAGACTGAGGGCCCAGCCCGATGCCTTGTGTTTTTAGGTATTGAGTTGGACACCCTGGCACAATCATCTAGAATACCCCTGCAGAAGCTGGAGGATTTGAAGAATAGGATTAGTATTGTCCTCCTTAAGAAGAAAGTGACACTGCTTGAGCTTCAGCAGTTGGTGGGGCATCTTAACTTTGCTTGCAAAGTGGTTGCCCCTGGAAGGGCCTTTCTTTGCAGGTTCTGTGATGCTATGGTGGGCCTTCGCTTGCCACAGCACAGGACTAGGGTTACCAGCAGCATGAGGGAGGACCTGCGGATGTGGCAGGAGTTTTTGGAATCCTTTAATGGGATTTCTTTTTGGAGAGAGGACATGAGACTTGAGGCAGAGCTTCAGGTTATGTCCGATGCTGCTGGGTCATTAGGTTTTGGGGTTTACTTCCGTGGACATTGGTGCATGGAGGTTTGGCCTGATTCATGGTGCAGGCTAGTTTGAGCCGGGATCTCACTTTTTTAGAGTTTTTTCCAATTTTGGTTGCGGTTTAGTTGTGGGGAAGTGATATGGCTGATCACACCGTACATTTTTGGTGTGATAACATGGTGGTGGTTCATGTTATTAATTCCCTTTCATCCAAATCGCAATGGGTTATGAGGTTGGTGAGGGCCTTCACTCTGCGTTGCCTGCGGCTTAACATTTTGTTTTTGGCCAAACACGTTCCTGGGGTGAATAACGGGGTGGCTGATGCTCTCTCTCGTAAACAGATGGAGAGGTTTCATCAGCTGGCCCCGGAGGCCAATCAAGACGTGGCACCAATGCCCCAGGAGCTATGGCTGATTGGAGAGCTGAGACCTGCAGAGCGATAGGCCTAGCCATTGCGCCTAGCACCAGGAAGTCTTACGAACGTGCTGTGCGGCAGTTTGAAGACTTTAGGGCTGAGGTAGGGTATCGCATTGTCTGGCCCCTCCCGGTGGAGCAGTTGCTCCGTTATTGTGTTTCCTTAAAAGGTAAAGGATTGGCCGTGCAGTCCACCAGAGGATGCCTGTCTGTGCTGGCTTTTGCTAGCAAGGCGTTAGGGTATAAGGAGGAAACAGCAGACTTTCGTCTTCGAAAGATGCTGAAGAGGTGGTCCAGAGAGGTTGGGCCTAGTTCGAACAACAGGAACCCTATGTCCCCCGAGATGCTCAAGGGTTTGAAGGGGGTTTGGAGTGCAGTTTGTGCATCTCATTTTGAGACTGTTTTGTTTCATGCAGCCTCTTTAGTGGCATTTTTTGGGATGCTTAGGATAAAGGGTCTTAGCTTGGTTGGGGTTGTCTGGAGTGAATTTTGGTACCCACTCCTTTAGAATTGGGGCGGCCTCTACGGCCGCGGCCTTGTGCTATTCTTCTTTGTCCATCCAGTGCCTTGACCGTTGGTGTTCTTGGGCTTATAAATGTTATATTCACCCTTTGCTTTGTTATTGGGAGGTGGGGTAGTTTAAGGTTTGGTTTTATAACTTGTCTGTTTCTCTTTTTAGATGCTGTTGTTCCTGGCCGGAGGAGCCGAGTTCTCATCTGCGGGCACAGTTATGTGTTTTGGGCAGCACATCAAGCTCGGAGAACTTCTGTTGGCTCTCAGCTGGGGCTCAGCCAATATGTTACTGTGGAGTGGCGGGGGCGCTGAGGTCTTCAGTGGCCTGGTTTGCTTCCATTGTTGTTTCATGAAAGTGTACTCCCTCCCCCTCAGGTTTTAATTATTCACCTGGGGGGGAATGATCTCGGGCTGATTAAAGGCAAGGCTTTGATCTTGCAGGCTCGAGATGATTTCAAGTACATTAGGAAGAGATGGCCTGGTACCATCATAGTCTGGTCGGCTATGATTCTGCATTTGGTGTGGTGCAGTGCTTGGAATCCTGCTGGGATAGAAAGGGCTCGTTACAGAGCAAATAAGGAGATTCGTAAGGCATTGGAGGGTGGTTTGGGCCACTATTTGCCCCATCCAGATACTTCTTCGGAATATCCTGACCTTTACAGAGAGGATGGTGTGCATCTCTTGAAAAAGGGTAATATGCTTTTCCTGAGGGATCTTCGGCAAGGGCTGGTGTTGGCTTTGGGTGCTAAGCCCTAAGAAGAGACTTAGCCTTAGTTGTGGCAGATTTTACTGGGTTTATGGTACCATGTGGCCTGGGGAGGACCAGTTAGTCTCCCCCTTTTGGGGAGTTAGGGGTCTGGCAGGATCAACCTCTGGATATTGGTGACCCAAGGTGTGTGAATGCAGACTGTCCTGGAGACTCAGTCGGATGGGTGCCTTTTGCTGAGATGCATGTCTGGTGACTGGGCCCTCCGACATGGGCCTCCCTGACGGGAGCTGTGATACACAGCTCCGGCTAGGGGGCCGGGTCTCTCACCTGTGAAAAAGGCAGGGGAGCGGTCTGTGGTGACCCCTGGCCCTGACCTGGCTGCAGTTGGTTGCCCTTGCCATTGTTAGGTTATTTAAATAAAGTGTCCCATAGTTCTACAAATTCACTTGTGTCTGCCTCTTTATTCCGACTTGGGGGGCAATGGATATTTCTATCAATCCCTGAATGAGACCTTCTTGAGGCAGCTGGTAGAATCCCTTTCTGATGAAAACAGAATAGAAGACTAGATTGTTAAATCCACCATGTAATTTCTGAGTTATTAGCACTCTTTTTGTGGCATATTAACTGAAATACATGATTACAGAAGAAAAAGATACAGATGATATATATCTCTGTAGCCTTTATGAATAACAGTGACCCATCATTCTAGGGTTTTGTATGTATTTCTGAGATGGTCTGTGTGAAGTGATCTCAGCACTAAGTTGATGACAAGGATTCTACACAAGACTACTTCCATATTCACTTAGCTTGAGAATCACAGATGTTTTTCCTTAAAATATCCTATTGAGCAGCAGGCTTTTTTCATTTCAAAATCTTATCAGTTGGTGTAATGGCATAAAATATATGTTTCATTCAGGCAGCAAGAAATTAGTCTTGTCTGCCATTTAGTCAGTATTTCTCATTATCTGATTGGCTAGTCATACACAGAATTAATAATTGAGGGTTATAAGGCAAAAAACCTGTATTACTACCATATTTAAAAATCATGCCTCATATACACTGGTATCCTTTTAAACAACAGGCCTGAAGCATTATGAGTAGTTTGAATCATGAGCATTTTTTAAAAAAAGAGCTAGGGGACAGAATTTGCTATAGGAAGAATATCAAAATGCTTATTTGAAATCCTTCTCTAAGTGGTGGAAAATTCATGACACCTTTGGCAAGGTAATGGAAATTCCTCAGTGTCTAGTGTCCTGTAATTACCTGTTTACAATTGTAAAGGTATAATAGGCATTACCGGGTTTGAAGAAGCAAGCATATAGGTGTTCTTTACTGGTTCTACAGGAAGATCTTTCCAATAAAACAAACAAACAAAAACAAATAACTTCTATCAACTATAATCCAAAATCTTGCTGCATAAATTCTTCCCAACAGTCGGACAAATCAGATTTTATACTTCCACCTATCTTTGTAGATAGATGCAACCTTCTAAAAATGTTTTAAACTCAATTTTTTTTTATTTTTCAATATTACTTCAAATTTCAAACACACACATTTTAGATACAAGCAGTAATACAAAATATAACATTAAAGAGGAGAAAAAAAGGGGGGGAAGGGGAAAGAACCCACCTACGGCCTGTTATTACTCCAATACCCACAGCCGGGCACGAAGGTCTCGCCCTAAAGAAATTATACATCCTAAAATAGAATGAATTTTAAATATTTTCTTGGCATTTCATTTTTCTTCGATGAATTAGCATTTACATAATCAAAGAAAATAAACCATTTTTCCATAAAGTTTTCGGCTGCACTAGGGTTGTCTGTAAAGATAAGTTGTGAGGTTATTTTATCTTGAATGATTATATCCCACACTTTCTGGAACCATAAGGTGAGCGAAGGAGTTCTAGCAGCTTTCCAGTATTTTGCTAGCAGAGTTTTCCCTGCCAGTATCAAGAGAGCAATTAGATCTTTCTTTTGTTTAGTAAAGTTGTTGTTTGGCCAGAAATTAAATAGAATAGACTCAGGGGTACGGGGAATTGATTCATTTGTAATGGCTTCAATTTTGTTTATCAAGGCATTCCAAAAAAATTGAAGTTTTGGGCAAGTCCACCAGCAATGAAAGAAGGACTAAACATCTAAAAATGTTTTGATGTTTGTTTAGATATACAATGGCCTAAGAAAATATTTGTGAACACTGCATTCAGGAACTCAAAATCTACTATCCATAACTGGACCAAGGGAGGCCAGACTAAGCTCTACACGGGCAGGGCCTTCTCAGTGGCAGTACCAATGCTGTGGAATGCTTTCCCTGAGGCCATAAGAGCCCTGCAGGACCTTGCCGAATTCTGCAGGGCTTGTAAAACTGAACTTTTTAAACAGGCTTATAACAACTGGGGGAAAATGCTGCTGCTTTTATGCTGCTGGGCAATTCCACCAGAAGGACTACCAACAGATAAATGGAAGGTTTAGTATGACCTCAGCTGCCTATGTTTTAACATTCTGTATAGCACCAATACCATGTTTTAAATTGTTTAAAATTGTAAATTGTTTATGTCTTATTGTTTTATACCTGAAATAGACATGTTGGTTTTATTCTGATTGTTAGCTGCCCTGAGTCCGTTTTAAATGGGTGGGATATAAATAGAAAGTAAGTAAATAAATAAATAAAATAAAATAAACCATTGAGCCCCATCAAAGAACAGGAAAGAGAAGCAGAAAAGTACCGTGTTTAGATTGCTTATATTAACAAAACTGATAATGTTGAATTCCACCACTTCAAATGTGTAGCTTTAGTCCAGAGGAAGATGCTGACTTAGTTGAGCAGGATGGTAGGATCTAGACCAGAGGTATCAAACTCTTTCGTTACAAGGGCCAGATCTAACATAAATAGGGCTTTGTGGGGCTGGGCCATGTATGTCACAAAATGTAATGCTAGATAATGGAGATATAAACTTTATAAAGGATACAAAAACACAATTAAAGATTATTTTAAAACTTAAAATACAAACATGTTAAAACTCTAGTGGTATTTTTTTTAGTGGAAGAATAGTGGGCTTTCGCAATGCAATTTTAAGAATAAAACATCAAGAAAAAGAAGAAGAATCACAGCAGAAACAAAAAAATATAGTGCGCTGAGTCTAAGAAAACGTGAAATGGCTGGGTATTGCAAGATTCTTTCCCCACCTGGGTCTACTCAGATTGGCAATGGCTCTCCAATATAATGTCCCCCTTTGGCTGTAGGTTCCCAGGTTAGAATATGCAGTTCTCAAACCCATTCAGCAGAGACAAGCTGGCACGCCCTTTATTTTCAAGAAGATAACTCCAGCAAGCAACAGCTTCAACTGGCCATACAAAAGCTGGAAAGTGAAACTACTTGACCTCTGATCCATTGAAATATATTGCAGCACAGAGTAGTCTATCTGGGCTCAGAGACCTTAATGGAAAATCCATTCTGCATTTTCTTTGCAGTTTTGCAAGCCCAGAAGAGCTTCCTGCTGAAGCAAGCAAGGACAAGGCAGAAGGAACCGGGAACTTTGGCAGCCTCAGAGCTGCAAGGGTGAGGACAGGGGGGGTGGGGGTGGGGGAGAAAAGTAAGGATGAAGTAGCCCTCTCTCCTTACTATGCCTTTTGTAACATGTATTGCCAGGGAACAGAAATCAGACTTAGCATTCAAGTTGTAAGTTTAATACAAGAATCATACACTCATTCCAGATTTCTTATAGGTAGCAGGACTGCTAAAAAGATGGAAAATAAAACGGCAAACTGTAATCCATCTCACCCTTAGACTTGTCCCTAACTGATGTAATTAAAGGAACAGGCACTTTATTCTTAGAGTACCAGCCTTCACAGAAGTTCTATTACCTTGAATTGAAAGCTTGGGATTCATTGGGTGGCTACACATGCTGAAAATGGAGTCCAAGTGAGTCATAAGAACATAAGAGAAGCCATGTTGGATCAGGCCAATGGCCCATCCAGTCCAACACTCTGTGTCACACCATGGCAAAAAAAAAAAAATTATATGACACCATCTCCTATGGCAGTGAATTCCACATGTTAATCACCCTTTGGGTGAAGAAGTACTTCCTTTTATCTGTTTTAACCTGACTGCTCAGCAATTTAATTGAATGCCCACGAGTTCTTGTATTGTGAGAAAGGGAGAAAAGGACTTCTTTCTCTACTTTCTCCATCCCATGCATTATCTTGTACACCTCTATCATGTCACCCCGCAGTCAACGTTTCTCCAAGCTAAAGAGCCCTAAGCGTTTTAACCTTTCTTCATAGGGAAAGTGTTCCAGCCCTTTAATCATTTCTGCACTTTTTCCAATGCTCTCATCTCACCTCGAGATTAGATTACTGTACATGGGGCTGCCTCTGTGCCGAACCCGGAAGCTGCAGCTAGTGCAGAACGCGGCTGCCAGATTACTGCTGGGGCTCCCAAAGTGGGAGCACATACAGCCGGGACTGCATGAACTGCACTGGCTACCAGTCACTTACTGGATTCGTTACAAAGTGCTGGTCATCACCTTTAAAGCCCTATATGGCCGAGGACCTGCCTACCTTAGGGACCGTCTCTTCCCACATGAACCCCAGAGAGCACTGAGGTCAGCAGGGAAGAACCTGCTGACTATCCCAGGGCCAAAAGAAGTAAAACTTCAAAGCACCCGTATCCGGGCTTTTTCTGTTATGGCCCCACAGTTATGGAACCAACTTCCAGAAGAAATGCGGGCCCTGCGGGACTTGGAGCAATTCCGCAGGGCCTGCAAGACCATTCTGTTTCGAATGGCCTTCACAGACTAGACCTGCTAAGCAAGTTCGCCGTCTAGGTAATAGCACAAAATAATTTTACTGTTTTAGAATTTTAATAGTTTTAATTAATTGTGATTTAAAATGTTCTTTTTTATTATGTATACTGAACTCTGTTGTTAGCCGCCCTGAGCCTGCTTCGGCGGGGAGGGCGGGATATAAATAAAAGGTGGTATTATTATTGTTGTTGTTGTTGTTGTTGTTGTTATTATTATTATTTTCTCCATCCTATGCATTATCTTGTAAACCTCTATCATGTCACCCCGCAGTCGACGTTTCTCCAAGCTAAAGAGTCCCAAGCGTTTCAACCTTTCTTCATGGGGAAAGTGTTCCAGCCCTTTAATCATTCTAGTTGCCCTTTTCTGGACTTTCTCCAATGCTCCAACGCTTTTTGAGGTGCGGCGACCAGAACTGCACACAGTACTGCAAATGAGACCGCACCATCGATTTATACAGGGGCATTATGATACTGGCTGATTTGTTTTCAATTCCCTTCCTAATAATTCCCAGCATGGCGTTGGCCTTTTTTATTGCAAACGCACACTGTCTTGACATTTTCAGTGAGTTATCTACCACGACCCCAAAATCTTTCTCTTGGTCAGTCTCTGCCAGTTCACAACCCATCAACTTGTATTTGTAGCTGGGATTCTTGGCCCCAATGTGCATTACTTTGCACTTGGCACACTGAACTGCATCTGCCATGTTGACACCCACTCACCCAGCCTCAACAGGTCCCTTTGGAGTTCTTCACAATCCTCTCTGGTTCTTACCACCCTGAACAATTTAGTGTCATCCACAAACTTGGCCACTTGACTGCTCACTCCCAACTCTAAATCGTTTATGAACAAGTTAAAGAGCATGGGACCGAGTACCAAGCCCTGCGGCACCCCACTGCTTACCGTCCTCCACTGCGAAGACTGCCCATTTATACTCACTCTCTGCTTCCTATTACTCAGCCAGTTTTTGATCCACAAGAGGACCTGTCCTTTTACTCCATGACTCTCGAGCTTTCTAAGGAGCCTTTGATGAGGAACTCAAGGTAAACAACATCTATTGGGTCTCCTTTGTCCACATGTTTGTTCACCCCCTCAAAGAAATGTAACAGGTTAGTGAGGCAAGATCTTCCCTTACAGAACCCCTGCTGAGTCTTCCTCAATAACCCGTGTTCATCAATGTGCCTACTCATTCTGTCCTTGATAATGCTTTCTACCAACTTTCCTGGTATTGAAGTCAGACTGACTGGCCTGTAATTTCCCGGATCTCCTCTGGAACCCTTTTAAAAGATGGGGGTGACATTTGCTACCTTCCAGTCCTCAGGAACGGAGGCAGATTTCAATGAAAGATTACAGATTTTTGTCAGAAGATCCGTAAGTTCAACTTTGAGTTCTTTCAGAACTCTCAGATGTATGCCATCCGGACCTGGTGACTTATTAGTTTTTAATTTGTCTATCAGTGGTAGGACCTCCTCTTTTATCACCTCAATTTGACTCAGGTCTTTCAACACCCCTTCCAAAATTAGTGGTTCTGGAGCGGGCAAAAAGTTCTCATCTTCCACAGTGAAGACGGAGGCAAAAAATGCATTCAGCTTCTCAGCCATTTCCCTATCCTCCTTCAGTAATCCTTTTACCCCATGGTCATCCAAGGGCCCCACTGCCTCCCTGGCTGGTTTCCTACTTCTAATATATTTGAAGAAATTTTTATTGTTGGTCTTTATGTTTTTTGCAATATGCTCCTCATAGTCCCTTTTTGCCTGCCTGATCACAGTCTTGCATTTGATTTGCCACAGCCTGTGTTCCCTTTTACTAATCTCACTTGGACTGGTTTTCCACCGCTTAAAGGAGTCCTTCTTACCTTTTACAGCTTTCATCACTTTGTTTGTTAACCATGCAGGCCTTTTCTTATGCCTGTTTGTGCTTTTCCTAACTTGTGATATGGCTTGGTGGATTGTGCAGATTTTAGGGCACTTTGCTTTTCCTTGTATCTCTTTTTTACTTCATAGAACTTAGGGTATAATGATGTTGAATCAAAAAGAAAAAGAAAAGGTAACTGCTTAATATCCAGCTTTTGTAATGAGATTTTTCATGTAGGAGTTTGTGCAATGCAATGCAACAATATCCTCCTCATTTCTGTGTAGCTCTCATTTTGGGACATGAGAATTGCTTGTTTAACTAAGCTGCCCCTTGTCTATAAACTGAAGGGCATATTGAACAATGATCATTTTCAAATTACATGGTTGGCAGTTTTCAGTTCCACTGGATTTACAACTGCTTTCAGATTCAGTGAACTATGTTTGATAAGGCTGTATTTGTCCAGAACCTTTCTTTAAATGCCTAATTGAAATTGTTCTACCAAATCTGTTTCATTTCTTCACATACAATTATCTCTCAGCCATTCAAAAATACCTGATCTTGCCATGAACATTTAGCTATGAAATTATCCATTATTAGTTTGCTTGTTTTGATTTTGTTTTTGAAGCACTGGCATACACTGTAGATGCCTTTATGGAAACCAGGATACATCTCGGCATATAAACTGCCTGTTCCAATATACATGAAATTTCATGGTGTTATGATAATAAATTTAGAAGCACAGATGTCACATAAAGAGGTAGGTCAGCCTATCTGCACCCATTTAGAGAATGGCAGGTGTCTGATAAGACACTCAGCAAGGCTTTTTCCATCTGTCCAACCATCTACAGTTTTTACAGTCCTCTTCCAATAGTAATGCTGTGATATATCTGAGACCTTAAAAGAGTAATATGAATGCACAATTATGTCAAAGGAACGTTGTGGGCATATTTTTGTGAGTTATACTCTCCATGTGATTTGCTTACTCATTCAGTTGGCCTTTCCATAATAATCTGAATTTATTATCCGGCTGTATTAGAGACATTGGTTTCCCTTGGTGATTCCTAGTCTTCTTCAATAAAAGTTGTTAGATGAAAATCAAGAACCAGCTTCTGTTCACCATATTTCAGAGGAATGAACAATGAAGGCCTTATTGGGTGGAATTTTGCTTGTTTATTTTTCTAACTTCCCTATCAAGATGTACAAGTAGAAAAGTGGATTATGGTATTACATGCAGACAAATTAAATGACTTAAAAATGGATGGAGTACTGTCTTTAGATCACAATCATTAGAAATGTCATAGCAGATCAGCCAGCTTCTGAAATAAAAATATGAATCCTGGAAGTTTAATACAGCTTTCTATACAAAGAACATTATATAAACTTTATTCAATTGTAGAATGTTTTATTCTCATTATAATCAAATTGTTCAATCCATTCAGCTGAAGGCACAAAACATTTGAAAATCCAAGGAATGAAAGGATCCTATAACAAGACCATGGGTTTTCTGCTGTATCCATAATGGTTCATGTCAATATTTCTTATTATTGAATCCAAATTGCTTCCATTCATTTATTTATGGCATGACTAATTTGTATTACATTGCTTAAAATGTGAAGAGATGGGAAGACAGCTGTTCTTTCACATAGACTGAATTCATCTATAACTCTATAGCTACTGTTCATAAAATAAATACTCCCTTGAAACAGTTTTTTTTTTAATTACCATTTTTCCTGAGATTCTGATTAGTGATTAACAGGCACTAAAATTTCAAAATTTATGAAAGTTTTCCCTTGTTGCTCTTCTTTTGCTCACACATGAAGAAATGATTAATGATTTTACAAAACTGTCTGTATAAGTCATGCATCTTTTTGTTCATTCCCTGATGCACACATTTGACTAAGCAAGAACTGTTTGAAAATATACACCATTTCATTTTATTTCAATGAATATTCATGAATCTGAGCTTCAACCTGATATGCCATTTATTTTATGACAGTTGAAGTCAGTAACGTGAATGCTAGTGGAAAGTGAAAAGAAGAAAGTTGCAAATATGCTGAAATATAGATTTTACTTTCTAAGGGATTTCCATAGATCATTTCCTATTGTGCTCAGAAATAGCTGCCAGCCATTGAAATGGTTGGAGAATCTAGACCTAATCTGCCATGTACTATGATGCTAAGAGAATCCAAAAACATGGCTTACAAGAAGGTTTATGTCTAGGGATGGGCATGAACAGAACCATGAAGTAAAATTTGTCATGAATTTTGCCCTGTTTGTGGTTCATGAACCAAAGTTGTGATGGTTTGTCAGGTTCTGCATTCCAAGATAACAAAGGCAAGGGGGTTTTTGAAGTCCATTATCATGCAATCCAAGATCAGAGTTTTCAGAGTTCAATCAAAGCAGTGTCATTCAGTCCAAGGTCAGGGGTTCAGAATTCACTCAAAATTCTACCCAGAGTTAGGTTTCCAGAAGTCAGTTAGGCAAGTAGTTCAGTTTCTCTCAGTAGTTCTTTATAGCTGAACACCCAAATGCCATGCTTCCAGCCAGCTGCTCAGGAGTAGTCCTGCAAGGATTCATATTCATAATCAGCAGGCAGATGGTGGTGGGTCAGGAGGTGTGCACTTATCATCTGACCTGTAGTTCAACTGTCAACCTTCTGTCCCAGCTGTTGGCTAGAAGTCCTGGCATGGCAGCTCATTTTCATACTTTGTCAGCTTTTGTCGACTATGGGCTGCCTACACAGGATTCCTCTTCCTCTGAGGAGACCTCACTATCATGGGTTAGCCCTGGCTGACCCATGACACTCAGTCCCTTTAAACCATTCCTTTCTGTTCCCCATGAAAGCTGTGAAAACAGCTGAGCTTTTTGGGCTATAAAGCCCAAAACAACTGAGTGGCAGGGAGAAGACTGATCCTTGCCTCTCAGATGTTTTTTGGGCTTTCTTCAAACCACATTTAAGGGGACTGTGGTTCAGTTTGTGAACTCGTTCAGTTTGCAAACAAACCTCCTGGTTTGATTAGGTTCATAGTTTTGTTTGCGGTTTGGCCATGAACCAATATGAAGCACATTTTTCTGATCCTGGAACCAACCCTGGTCAGTAGTACCCAGGGCATTTCCAGAAGCCACTTCAGTGTCCAGAAGAACTTTGAGAGATCAAAATGTCTCTCATCCCTTGGACTTCACTTACTCAGACTCAGAACCCTCTTACCCAAAACTATCTACAGGCCCATAGGGATGTCAAATCCCCAAACCTCAGTAACATCCCAATCCCACCTCATGATAAAATGAGACATTTCTAATTTACAACAGAGAGAAGCCTTGGACACATATACCTTCTTGTAGGACCACTGTAGCCTCTCAGTTTCCAGCTGGAATAGCAAACTAAAGTTCCTACTGGCCTGCATTCAGTTTCAATGATCCTCAGTTTGCTTTGCCAGGCTGTTCTGTAATTTGCCATTTTGCTATGTCTGTCTATTCTGTGGACCTCAGCCTAGAATGGGACAAAACCAAAGTTTTACCTATGTGTACTGCCAAAGTACTGAATAAAATAGGTCATTTCCCCACCATTTCCTAAATTTTCATTTGGGTATTAACAATTTGAGCAAAAACTAGAATTACCCACTCACTAAACATTTTGCTAATTTACCTTAACTAGTGAATGATCTCTGTATTTTCATTGAATTTTACATAATTTGAATTTTACATAATTACATTTCATAAAGTACTTTCTGGATTTCACAGCCCCTTGACCTTGCTGGTTTTAATACATCCTGCATAAAAGTCTGCTCATTGCATCTGAAGAAGCAGGATTAGTCCCTTAAAATTTATGCTGGAATAATATTTTGTTAATCTTTAAGGTGCCCAATTTATTCAGACTAACATAGCTACATATGTTTTATGCAGTTATGATGTATAAATTATACACACTATAAGTACAGATTTGATACAGATTGTGCACAAAGGCCTGCAACATATGTACAGTATATCATCTACAGAACTAGCAATGAAAAGTAGAGAATTGAAACTTTGCAGAGATATAAAAAATACTAAAATAAATTAAATAGAAAACAGGTGTTCATTGCTAATCTATCTGGCAAAACAAGGAACATCTGGGATATGTTGAAAGTCTAAAGCAGGACTAAGAATAAGGAAATTGTCTTGTTTGCTTTCACTGAAACCTGATAAAATACCCTTTTCCCATCTCTGTTTTGTCAAAAGAAAGTAAGTACAACCCATATTTAAGTCACAAAACTGGTATAGTATAGTCACAAGTATAGCCACCTTCAAGAGGGGTTTAGATAAAAATATGGAGCACAGGTCCATCAGTGGCTATTAGCCATAGTGTGTGTGTATATATAAATTTTTTTGCCACTGTGTGACACAGAGTGTTGGACTGGATGGGCCGTTGGCCTGATCCAACATGGCTTCTCTTATGTTCTTATGTATTTAAAATCTATGATTGGGACTCTTGGAATGTGGGAAATTTTATTTGGGGTTATCTGGTTGGCCTCTACTGCAGACAGAGTGCTGCCCACTTTGTCTCATCAGATAAGGTAGTAATATGTTCTTATCATGACACTTCATACTTGAGAAGAGACAGATGGAGCATAACAACAGGTTCTTAGTTAATTACTCTCAGCATTCCACAATTAAGAAGGGTACATTTACACATCTTCAGTTTTGATATATTTATTTGCTTCACTATGTTTCCCCCTGGAATTAAGTCCAAACAAATGGTGACCATATAAACTAAGCTTGTTATTCCAGTTTGGTCTTTGCATCTGTTAAACATTTTTATTATGTTGTATGCTAATTTATTGCTTGCCCTCTACCTCTATGTATAGAGTGGTAACTCATTTCAGTATATCTGAAAAACTGTGCGTGCACACGAAAGCTTATATCTTGAATAAAACTTTATTAGTCTTAAAGATGGCACTGGACTCGAACTTTGCTCATATGCAATAACACTCTTCCAAACAACAGTATTTCAAGAACTACTCATAGAAACAGATAATATGTAAATGAACAAACCATCAATACAATATGTTTTTGCTTTATTCCGCAACAACAAATTACAGACAATATCCATCAAACTTTAAATATCATCCAATATGGCAAATTCCAACCATATGAATTATGTATCTTGCCTTTAGACATTGAGAAAGTTTTCGATAGCTAAGAACCCACTTACTTATTTTCAGTTTTAAAAACCATCGGATTTGGCCCTAAATTTCTCACAATTATAGATTCTTTTTATTCCTCGCCAAAAGCTATGCTACATATCAATAGGGTCTCGACACCCAATTTTTCTCTTTCCCGGAGGACCCGTCAAGGGTGCCCCCTATCTCCTCTGTTGTTCTCTATAGCTATCGAGCCATTAGTGAACTATATCAGACAATTTTCATCAATCCTAGGTTTTAACATCAACAATACTGAATACAAAATCAGCCTGTTCGCTGACAACATGGCTTTTTATTTGTGAGACCCCTTAGTGTCATTATCAGCATTGCCTTCTTTCTTCTCAGAATTCAGGAAATACCTGGTTTGTCATTCAATTTATCTATGATTTTCCCAATGAACATTTCCCCAGCTACTCAATCCTCTCTTACAGCCTCTTACCTTTATCGCTGGATTAGCTCCTCTTGGTCATACCTGGGAATATAGATTCCTGTGGATCTTAAAGATCGTCTTAAGTCTAACTATTCCACTGTATATCACCAAATCTAAACAACTCTTAGTTCTTGGAACTCTTTAGCTCTGTCTTGGATCGAACAGATTAAGTCTTTTATTTTTCCAAAATGTCTCTATTTATTTCGGGCTCTCCCCATTAATATCCCTTTGTCTCTTTTCAGAAGTGGCAGGCTTTATTGATGAATTTCATATGGGGTGATAACCCCCCAAGAATCCGCTTTACCACTATCTGGAGACCTAAAAGTAAGGGTGGGCTAGCTTTCCCCGATTTACGGTATATCTTTATTATAAAGCTTCTGTTCTCTCTTCCATGGTAACTATACTGTATACACAACCATGCCCATTGTGAATTCACATTGAAGAGACTCTATCTCTCTGTACAAATACCACAAATTTTTGCGGTTAAAGAAGAAAGATCGTCCCTCCTGGGTTATAATCAACCCATTCAGTCAGGCTCTAATTAATATTTGGGACCAAGTCCAGACGGTTTTGGCCCCAGATCTATCTATTCTCTCCTTTTTAAAACAGCCTTGGTTCCCTCCAGTTCTCCATTTGTCTTTTTTTTAACATGTGGGAGTCTGCTTCATTGGTCTTTCTTTTTCAACTCTTCAGTAATAATAAAATTAAGACCAAAGTACAGCTTGAAAATGCTGCATCTATCAAGATCCCATGGTTTGAGTACCTACAAATCTGTCATTTTCTTAAAAGCTCCCTTTTCTAAAAGACCTAAAGCTGATTTTGAACATTTAATTTCTCATTCCTCTTTAAAGACCAGGGGTCTCATTTCTAAAATCTATCATATTCTCTTACAGCATTTTTATATTTCTTTGCCCTCTTATTGTGACAAATGGCATCAGGAATGTAAGGTCACACTCACAGTCATACAATGGGAGGCTATATGGGAATCCGATGCTTGTAGAACTAAATCTATAGTCACGTTTCAACAAAATTACAAAGCAATGTCAAGATGGTATCACACTCCTGTGCACTTTGCCTGCATAGACTCTCGTAACTCCCCTCTCTGTTGGCGAAACTGTGGCCTGATGGCCTCTCCAGTCCATTGTTAAGGCATCGCTTTCCAAGTTATCTGTTATTATTTTGCTCATAACAGCTGCCAAAACTATAATTGCTCAGAACTGGAAATCCACACTTAATTTGTCTATAGACAGTTGGATCCTTCAAATTTGGGATTTTATGATGATGGAAAAAATCACTGCTGATATTGACATTTTAGACCCGGTAAAGGCAGCTCAGAACTTTTATGCAAAGTGGTATCCAATTTTGGATAAGATAGATGTTGACATCACTCTTTCTTCCTCACTCAACCAGAGAAACCATAAGAAAATTATCTTTTCTTGACTGTCTCCTCTCTAATAATTATTTATTAATTATATTTATTTTTTGTGTGTGTGTGTGTGGGTGAGTGTAGTGAGTATTCATGTATTGGTTATTGTGACTGTATCTCATTGTTCCCTAAGTATATCTTTGATATTTCTTATATAAATGTGTTGAAAATGTGTTGAATATAAATAAAAATAGTTTGTGAAAAAAAACAGATTTATAGAGCTGCTAGAAACTGTAAGGTAGTATTTGATTGTTTTATTTGAGAGAAGGTCAGAAGGTCAGAAGGCAAACAGAAAAGATGTGAAGAGAATTGAGTCCGGGAATAAATTAACTGCAGACATGAGGTTACAGACGGTGGAATCAGCATGGGAGAGTATTCTGTGTTCCTACAAATGGGGGAGGGAGGGAAAGGGAAGAGAACAGGACAAGGTTACAAGGTCAGTGAAGAGTGATGTAATACTGTAAATCAGTGATATAGTCTTGCTTCAGGAGATGGGAGGGGCCATATGCAAAAAACAAAATGAGTAGGTATAATGAACAGTCTTGCTTCATAGGATTAATGCCCTTGTGTTGTTCTTGCCCTTTTGCCTCCCATTGACCTAGCCCAGGAAACTGAGGGAAGAGACAAAAATCACCTTCTTATATTCTGCTTTTGAAATAGCACACAAGAGGCTTGTGAAAATTCCAAATAAAATGTTTTAGTTATCTTGGAGGATAAAAGTTCAGATGGAATCAGGTGTAGGATGTATAAGGTAAACAGATAATAAGACTGAAGTAACTTTGTAGTCACACAAACACCAGATAATTTGTTAACAACAATTAAGTGTTTTGGCTATTCAACAAGGTCTTTAAAACTTTGAGGAGAGAGGCTTTCTTTTCAGTTTTTGCTTATACATTCAAACATAGGTTTCTGAACTTCACTGACACATAAAACCAAGTTCCCAAAATCATATACAGACCAGGGATCACTCCTCTTTCCTAGAAGCTATTTCCTTTTGTAACTGGTCAAGGATCACTTATTTTTATTGCAACCTGTTTCTCTTTTACTAGAAGCGATTTCCCTTTGAATGAGGATACTCTTTGATCCACTCATTCATAACTTGACATGGAACTTGTATTCAGATTGCATATCATTGTATTACTCAATCTCTTAAACTATTTCTTCTTAGATCCAGCTTTGTTTTTATCTCAGTGAAACACAACATGTTAAGTTTTCACTTTTCAAACTGAAACCAGAGGCTTTGGTATACATTTTTTTGCAGCCATCTTAACCATGCTTGGAGAAGAGGGGAATCTTTTTGCATACACAATGTAGACTTAAATTCTTCCTCCATCAAATCCCTTCAGAACACAGTACAGAAGCATGAAATGAACCTGAACAAATAAATACAGCTCTGCAGCCATGATCACCTGCAGGAGTTATTGCCCCATGGGGAGAAAGTGCCTTTTTGGCAGGAAATTCAGATTGCACCTTTTGTCTGCCAACTGTCTTCCTATGGAGCTGTAACACATCCAGGTAGCCATGAGTGCATCCAATAAAAACAAAGAAAAGGCAACATTCATTCTACAAATTGACCCTCAACCTGAGGATAGTCTGTAATGACCAAATATTAGAATTATTATCAATATTGCCACATCTGAAACATTTTAAATACATATTGGCTAGACTGTGTACCATTGTATGTACCATTTACTGCCATTTGTTCCCCAAAGCTAGGAGCCTATGTAATACTTTTTTATATAGCTTCGTGGAATGTGTGTTTTACTTCCCTGATTTTATTTTATAGCAGTATTAAATGTTCTGAAAATGGAGACACATCTTCAGTTTAATTTTTAATGTAGTGAGCAAGTTTTAATGATAATTGTAGCTCTCCAGTAGATCATCCTGAGACTGTGTATATATTTAGTGGAAACCTTCCCATTAGTGAATACAGGGGTTTTATATCACTGAAGGCAGAAGGAGGAGGAATGGAACCCAAATGATTCCTGCAAATGAGAGCAACAAAATTAATCTCACACTGTACAAGTCTTGGAGGGTATCCTTGAAAACCATTAACCTCTTCTGCTGCAGAAATATCAGTACTGACAGGTTCCAAGAAATTTGTATTAATTGTTTTGGTTAAATTTTGTTTAGTTGTGAAGCAAAAGGAGGGAAAAAAGGTCACTGAGGATGATTAAAGGGTGAGCATACTTCCTGATATATAGCTGATTTTCATTTACTGGACATCCAGGCTAATTGAAGTTCACCCACTTTGAGATACATTGAGATGTGTCTCCATTTTGGGATTAAGAGAGATTTGTTGCTTGAAGGGGGGCATAAAGGATGGAGCTACTAGGAGAGAAACTTCTAGATGGATTTGAATTGAAACAAATTTTTGCAGCTACTGCCTGATTATTCTAACTGTGACACAGAGAAATTCACTGTTACAATGACTCCCTCTGTTCAAACAAGGTCAGTGTGAGATCTTTTTTTTAATGGTCAGCATCCTTTGTTAGCTAGTTATTTGTTTTAATGGACTGCTGGTGTTTTTCTGCACATGACATTTGCTTTTATTCCACATAGTAACTGTTTATTTCCCCATTTACTTCTCATATTGGGGGTCCAGAGATATGGAACTAGACTCTTAACAGCACATGGAATTGTAGTTTGAACCTGATATGAAAGTTTTGTTGTTTTATCTTACAATTACAAATTCCATGCACAGGTTTTTAAACAAGGCTTTTTAATCTTCTGAACATTCCCTTCCTGGAATCAGAATCACAGAGTGGTAAAGAACCATACAGACCATCTAATCCAACTGCCTGTTCAATGCAGGATCAGCCTAGAGCATCTCTGACAAGTGTTTGTCCAGCCACTGCTTAAAGGTTGCCAGTGAGGGTGAGCTCACCACTTCCCTAGGCAGCTGATTCCAATGTTGAACAACTCTTACTGTAAGAAATCCCCCCCCCCCCCCCAATATCCAGCCGGTACCTTCCCACTGCTAATTTAAAGCCATTATTGCTAGTCATGTCCTCTGCTGACAACAGGAATGGCTCCGTGTCCTCTGTCAGCCCTTCAAATTCTTAGAGAACAATCCCCCTCAACCTTCTCTTCTCCAGACTGAAAATTCCCAAGTCCCTCAGCCTTTCCTCATAGAGCTTGGTCGCCAGGCCCCTATTCATCATCATCACTCTCCATTGCATCTGCCCCATTCTGTCCACATCCTTATTTTTTTAATATTTTAATAAAGTTTATTAATAAAAAATACAATACAGAACATAAGAACATAAGATAAGCCATGTTAGATAAGCCAATGGCCCATCCAGTCCAACACTCTGTGTCACACAGTGGCAAAAAAAAATTATATATACACACACACTGTGGCTAATAGCCACTGATGGACCTCTGCTCCATATTTTTATCTAAACCCCTCTTGAAGGTGGCTATGCTTGTGGCCGCCACCACCTCCTGTGGCAGTGAATTCCACATGTTAATCACCTTTTGGGTGAAGAAGTACTTCCTTTTATCCTTTTTAACCTGTCTGCTCAGCAATTTCATCAAATGCCCACGAGTTCTTGTATTGTGAGAAAGGGAGAAAAGGACTTCTTTCTCTACTTTCTCCATCCCATGCATTATCTTGTAAACCTCTATCATGTCACCCTGCAGTCGACGTTTCTCCAAGCAAAAAAGTCCCAAGCGTTTCAACCTTTCTTCATAGGGAAAGTGTTGCAGCCCTTTAATCATTCTAGTTGCCCTTTTCTGGACTTTCTCCAATGCTATAATATCCTTTTTGAGGTGCAGCGACCAGAACTGCGCACAGTACTCCAAATGAGACCGCACCATCGATTTATACAGGGGCATTATGATACTGGCTGATTTGTTTTCAATTCCCTTCCTAATAATTCCCAGCATGGCATTGGCCTTTTTTATTGCAAACACATACTGTCTTGACATTTTCAGTGAGTTATCTACCACGACCCCAAGATCTCTTTCTTGGTCAGTCTCTGCCAGTTCACACCCCATCAACTTGTATTTATAGCTAGGATTCTTGGCCCCAATGTGCATTACTTTACACTTAGCCACATTGAACCGCATCTGCCACGTTGACGCCCACTCACCCAGTCTCAACAGATCCCTTTGGAGTTCCTCACAATCCTCTCTGGTTCTCACCACCCTGAACAATTTAGTGTCATCCACAAACTTGGCCACTTGACTGCTCACTCCCAACTCTAAATCATTTATGAACAAGTTAAAGAGCATGGGACCCAGTACCGAGCCCTGCGGCACCCCACTGCTTACCGTCCTCCACTGCGAAGACTGCCCATTTATACCCACTCTCTGCTTCCTATTACTCAGCCAGTTTTTGATCCACAAGAGGACCTGTCCTTTTACTCCATGACTCTCGAGCTTTCTAAGGAGCCTTAGATGAGGAACTTTATCAAAAGCTTTCTGGAAGTCAAGGTAAACAACATCTATTGGGTCTCCTTTGTCCACATGTTTGTTCACCCCCTCAAAGAAATGTAACAGGTTAGTGAGGCAAGATCTTCCCTTACAGAACCCATGCTGAGTCTTCCTCAATAACCCGTGTTCATCAATGTGCCTACTCATTCTGTCCTCGATAATGGTTTCTACCAACTTTCCCGGTATTGAAGTCAGACTGACTGGCCTGTAATTTCCCGGATCTCCTCTGGAACCCTTTTTAAAGATGGGGGTGACATTTGCTACCTTCCACTCCTCAGAAACGGAGGCAGATTTCAATGAAAGATTACAGATTTTTGTTAGAAGATCCACAAGTTCAACTTTGAGTTCTTTCAGAACTCTCAGATGTATGCCATCTGGTCCCGGTGACTTATTAGTTTTTAATTTGTCTATCAGTTGTAGGACCTCCTCTTTTTTCACCTCAATCTGTCTCAGGTCTTTCAACACCCCTTCCAAAATTAGTGATTCTGGGGCGAGCAAAAAGTTCTCATCTTCCACAGTGAAGACGGAGGCAAAAAAATCATTCAGCTTCTCAGCCATTTCCCTATCCTCCTTCAATAATCCTTTTACCCCATGGTCATCCAAGGGCCCCACTGCCTCCCTGGCTGGTTTCCTACTTCTAATATATTTGAAAAAATGTTTATTGTTGGTCTTTATGTTTTTTGCAATATGCTCCTCATAGTCCCTTTTTGCCTGCCTGATCACAGTCTTGCATTTGATTTGCCACAGCCTGTGTTTCCTTTTACTAATCTCACTTGGACTGGTTTTCCACCGCTTAAAGGAGTCCTTCTTACCTTTTACAGCTTCCATTACTTTGTTGTTAACCATGCAGGCTTTTTCTTATGCCTTTTTGTGCCTTTCCTAACTTGTGGTATGTATTTTATCTGAGCTTCTAGGATTATAGTTTTAAATAGTCTCCAAGCTTCTTTAAGCTTCCCCAAGAAAAACATAATGAATGCAATTTAAAGTAAACAAAAACAAAATAAATTTAACTATTAATAATATATGGCATAGCTTATCATAAATTAAAATATAGTATAACTTCCAAAGCATTACACATTTTGAATTAACTAGAGTATCCTCAATACAGGTACCATTTATTAATTAAATTTGGAATCTCACCCTGAAAAGTTAAGTGTTCTAATATTGGGAACCAGATTGCTTCAAAATTTATAGGAAAAACATTGTTAGTTAAAATTTTTATATTTGCTGTTATTTTGTTCTTTGTATAAAGGTTCCATAGTTTTTTTGTACCAGATGTCTTTTGTAGATTTTCTTTTATCTTTCCATAGTAGGGCAATTGTAGCTTTCGCCGCATAAAGTAACAGTGCTATAGTTTTTTTTCACTGTATTGGGAATCAAAATAGATGAATATATATTTAACAACAATGATTCTGGGGACTTCTGGGCTCTGTCATCTTGCCTCCAGAGGTATCCACAGATCATCCTCCTGTGGCGCATTTGTTTCTGGCTGTTGGAGGGGTGTCACCGACATAGTGCCCCCATAGAAAAGCCCTGGAGGGGTTTTTCTTCGGCATGGGACTTTTGTGGGGAGCTAGGGGTACAGCGGCTGCTACCCCTGTGCTTCCTGCATGTCCCGAGGCTCCATAGCCATGAAAGCTGGCACACCAGCAGAAAAAGATGAACACCCGATTGCTTTCTTTCTTTCGCTTTTCTCAGTATGCCTTTGATCTTTCTACTCCTAATGTGGCAATTCTACTTGACAAGTAAATGATTTTTCAATACTGCTGGCTAATGGGTCACTTTGCATATCAACGAGAGGCCAACTCAAAGGAAGAGAGAAATGAGGCCTCGAAAAGTCTATGAGCAAGCTTAAGTTTCAGTAACAATTTAAAGTGGATTGAATACAAATACTGAAATCGACCCAGTTTATAATTGGACATATACTAAAGAGACTCTTATTAGGCTGCAAAATGTTCTGAACATAAAGCAGATATATTTTAGAGAGATCTTTCTCTGTTGCCTGACTGTATTTGAAATGATAACATTTGAAATCTCAGCTGGACAGGATCTTGAAGCTACTTTTCAACTTGGATTAAGAGACTGAGTTTGCTGTCAGAGAAAAATGGCACTGCCTAGCGAAATGTCTTATAAAAAAGATATCTTATGGAATATTAATTCTCTGAGACAGGATCTTGGCTCATTAATGCAGCTTATTAGAAAGCAAATGGGTTTTCTTATGCTGAAAGCTAGTGAAATTGCAAATTTACAGGAGTTGAGTGCTAAAGAGATTCTGCTGATGTCCGTGGAATTGGAATACACTCCGAAACAAACAACCCCCCCCCCCCAAATGGATCCCTATGTCTCAGCAGTAAAACAAGACCGAAAATTAAGATTCAGTGAAGTCATGCTGAGAGGGAAAAATGGCACTGAATTCTTCCTCTCATTATCAAGGGGGCAGGCCACGTTGGGAAGAGAAAAGGTACATCCTGACCAGCAAATTAAGATGTGAAAAGCTTTCAAGAAGGATCTTGAACTTTTCTCATTTTTGTGGATGGCTGGATATAGAACCCTCATTAAGAGTGACATGTGATTTCAAAAGACAAAGTGTGATGTTTGGGTCACATTAAGTGGGTTGTCTCTGGTGTAATATGAATATAGAAATTAAAGGGATCCAAAAGTTTTTATTTTGGGAAGAAGAATTCCTGAACTTTAATTTTTCTTTTTTTTTTTTGTTGGTAAACAAATATGCAATTATTAATAATGAATAGATATGTGATTTTAAAAGAACAAGGGAGATTCTAAAGAAGGAAGGGAGTTGTTATTTTTTTTAAATATATAGTTAATTTGGATTAATGCTAGTGTGCAGATAACACATTTTTTTATATAGCAGTTATTCATAGTATGTTTATTTGGTAAAAATGATCATATTGATGTAAGAGTTGGATTAATTGCTGAAAAGGCAGATAGCACAATTGTTTTGTAATCTGGTAGATTTGTTTCTAACATGCCCCTTTGGAGAAACTGTTTAGACTGAGATAGACAAATTATTAAGTTGTATCTTTTGTAATTTGTTAAAGATAAAGATATGATTTTTATGTGTTTATTTTAATAAGGATTTTGTTAAATCAACAATATAATTTCTGCTTATAATAGGGTTAAGCTAAATCAGACAAAATTGGTGTTGAGATGGTTTTGAATTTTTTTAAATTTTATATACTTATTTGTGTTCAAGAAGAATTGTTTAGATTCATATTGCTAGTATTAGTTTACTAAAAAAATTCTGTAATGAAAGAAAGGATGGTAAAATATATGGAGATCTTTATACTTGCAGGCAGAATGATCTGGGTATTTTATTTGGAGGTAGAATTATAATTTATATATTTGTACTTTTTTCTGTTTCTGCTTTTCCCATTATGTAAATGCCCCTTTTTGTGTATCTTTTGCACTGCTTTTTCTTTTTGTAGTTAAAATCAATAAAAATTATAAAATCCTAACAATGATTCCGGGGAGATCTCAATTACATAGCCTGTAATATTTTTGATTATTTTTATTATACTTTCCCAGGAGGATATACTGATGGACAATATATCCAGCAGTGTGTATAGGATCCCTTTTCATTACAATTTTTCCAAAAATTAGTTGAAAGGTGTATTATAAAATAAGATAATTGACTAGGAGTGCTGTGCCAAAAGGTCCTAATTTTTAAAGTTTGTTGTCTGATTTCTAAAACTGATGTTGTAGCTTCATAAGATTTCCAAATTTGTTCCCAATGATCAGGGGTAAGTTTTGTTTTGCAAATAGTCTGCCTCTTTTTTTTTTTTTTTTGATACATAGTCCTTTGGTTGTCTCTAAGGCTGAGTACTGTTTAATATATTTGTGATAAAAGTCCTTTAGAATTGCTATATGGCTTGGATGTTTTTTTCTAGAGAAGTTAGTGGTTGTTTAATTATTGTTTCTAGTTGGATAGAGTCACACAAACTTTTCATTTGAAGATAGGAAAGCCCACATAGTTTCAAGCCCAGTCTTGATTCTAGTAGTGTTTTATCCATTAGCTTTCTTTTATGGCACAAGTCCAATAGTGTATTTATTCCAGCTTTACGCCAAATGGAGCATTGCTGAAGGTCTTGTGCTGGTAGATACCATGTCTGTCCAATAAATGAAGAGAACATAGATATTTTTGGTAGTAATTTCATTTGGGCTTTATCCTAGATATCAATTGAGGCCATTAAAATTACTTTAGTTTTTAGCCAGTTTGGTGTAGTGGTTAAGTGTGCGGACTCTTATCTGGGAGAACCGGGTTTGATTCCCCACTCCTCCACTTGCACCTGCTAGCATGGCCTTGGGTCAGCCATAGCTCTGGCAGAGGTTGTCCTTGAAAGGGCAGCTGCTGTGAGAGCCCTCTCCAGCCCCACCCACCTCACAGGGTGTCTGTTGTGGGGGAGGAAGGTACAGGAGATTGTGAGCCGCTCTGAGACTCTTCGGGATATAAATCCAATATCTTCTTCTTCTTCTTCTTCTCTTGTGGCCTTTCTTTTGAATTTTTGCCATATTATATCCTTTATATGATATGGTAGAGAATATGTTATCATTATATTAATCCAATCAGGAGTATTGTCTTTTTTAGTATAAGTAAGAGTTAAGTGCAAGACCTTATAGTAGCCCAAGAGTGATGGAAAGTGCATGCCTCCTTGTGTTAGTCTTCGACATAATGTTTCATGTTTTATTCTATGCCAGTTATGAGCCCATAACAATTATTTAACATTTTTGCCAGATATTTAATTGTTTGAATGAGATTTGTATCAGAATGGTACAAAATAAAAATATAATTTTTGGCATAATAAGGCTTTTATTAAATGATATCGTTCCATCCAAGTAAATTGATTTTTCTCCCATTTCTGTATTTGTAAAATAAGTTCATTTTGCCATTTTAAATAGTTATCATTAAATGGATTATTTAAATTTGATGGCAATTGAATACCTTGGTAAGGAAGTTTATTTAACACTCACTGAAAGAGGAAGGTGTTTTTAATTTTTTGATTTTAAACAATTTTATTGATAACATATGGTAACAATATCCATTTATATCATCTCTATCTTTAACCCATATGATATTTTCTAATCCCTCATTGCACCCTTCTTAAATCTTCGTTCGCGAAGTCAAGCCGAGAGAGAAATCCCCCCTCCCTCCATTTCTTCCTGTTGTGCTAGGCCCCAAATCTTGTTCTCAATGGTATCCAAAACTCACAGTCTTTGTTAGTCTCATTTCAGTCTTTTCTTCTTCTCTAGGCCCCAGTTCACATTTCGAAGTAGACTCTCAGTCTACTGAGTGTCTTTTTGAGGTTTGGGGATTACTGTGATGGCAGCTTGTTTCCAAGATTGAGCCATACTGTCTGTCGTTAATATGTAGTTGCAGACATTGAGCAAAGGTTCTGTTAAACTGGATGCAGAAGCTTTATAAAAACTAGCAGTGAAGCCATATGGGCCTGGTGCCTTATTAATTTTAAGTGATTGTATAGCTGCTAAAGTCTCTTTCTTAGAAAAAGGTCTTTCCATAAATTCTTTATGTTCTTTCATTAAAGTTTTGGGTTGAAATTTTTCAAAGAACTTGTTTTATGTTGTTGTTGTGGGATATCATTGGATGAATATAAATTTTTATTGTAGTCAAAAAAAGTCCGGCATATTTGTTCAGTTCTATTTAGAAGTTTACCTGATTTTGTTTTTTATCACATACATTCAATTAATACCTTGTCGTTGTTTTGCTAAATTTTTAAGTAACTGGGAGAATTACATCAATTTTCTTGTTTTAATGTCAATAAATCTTTTGGAATTTGTTCCAAATCCAATATTTCTAGCCGTCCTCTTTTGGCATTTAATTGTTTAAATATTTTTGGTACATTTTTTTAATGCTTTGTTTCAAGAATTTGAATAGATTTTGTTAATTCCTTGTCTATTTTCTTTATTTATATTCTTTCTTTATTTATATTTTCTTTATTTATTTAGATGAATATGAGATGACTTAGCCTCTAATAGTTGGTTTTAAAGTGTCCCAAAGTGTCAAAGGAGTGATTTCCTCAGATGTATTTTCCTTAAAATAATTTTGTATTTGTTTTGTTAGCTCCATTTTATATTGTTGATTTAACACTAAAGATGAATTAAATGTCCAGGTTCGTGTATGGTGTGTTTCCTTATTTAAGGGTAATATAGGGTAACCTGAAATCTTTGATAAGGGTAATATAGTTTCTACCCAGGCGTGATTGCTCCATAATTTAAAACCTATCTGTGCTGAAATTAAAAAGCGTATTAGACGTTGGGAAATCAATATATAGTCAATGAGAGTATGTATTGCATGCCTAGTTGAATAAAATGTGAAATCTTTTTCTTTTGGATTTAATGTTCTCCATGAGTCAATTAAACCAAATTTTGTCCGAAGTTGAGCTAATTTTGTATTACTATTTTCCTTCTTTCTTTTTTTATTTTCTGCTTTATAAGTTTTGTCCAATTGATAATTTATTATATAATTGAGATCTCCATCAGCTACTAATTCACCTTTCCTGATTTGATCCATTTTTTTCAAAAGTGTCTTCTAAAAATTGCATTTGTTCCTGTTTAGGAGCATACAAAGAACATAAAGTAACTTTTTTATTCTCTAATAAAATAAATCTTTATTTTTATTCTCTAATAAAATATTCACAAAAATAAATCTGTCCTTTTGATCTTTTAGCATGTCTTCACAAACAAAATGTACATTTTTTGACAATAATATCGCCAATAATATCTTGTCCAATTCCCTCCGGAAGCCCACTGACAGAGTGGCGAAGGAAGGACACAGAGAACGTGAGGCAGACGCCAAGCAGAAGAGACAAAGGAGGGCACAGCTCAGACTTTATTTTTCTGGAACAGAGTGCAATGGTATCCTTTGGTGCACATCGGGCAGTCTCGTCGGGGGCGGGGCTCCATTCAGAGTGGCAGGCAGGAACAGCTGAGGGAGTGGGGGAGGGGTTAGTGCACCACACACAGAAGTTTCTGTGCTGGATTCCCATCTGCAAAACAGAGACAGAGATCAAGAGCACATGCAGGGGTGGCAGCTGGAGGAGCAGGCTGCATTTCAGCTGGGGGCTTTCTTAAAGGGACAGTCTCTGACCCACCTCCCTGCATTGGAGCAGCTGCCAGACCCCCCCTCATGCCCTGCCAAGGGTGGGAACACGGCAGAGGACAGACCAAGGGAAGGGGGGCAGCAGCAGCACTGGGGAGTGGGGCCAGCAACTGCCCCCTGCTGGAGCCCACTGCCTGATTCAAGTGCTGGAGATGCTTGCACGCCATCCAGCCTTGAGTGAGGAAAGAAGGAGGACAATGGGGGTGCACAGTTGCATTTACCCAGCCATGGGTGACCATCCTCGCACGCTGAGCCTCTGGGAGCTGGGAACCTGTTGAAACCTGGGAACAAGAGCAGTTAGCCCCAGGGGAGAGATCTTGCTCTCCTCCTTGCAAGTCAAAGATTGTCTAAGCAATCGTGTCTTGCAGTGCCTGTCACTAATGTGCCTGTCCCTTGCTCTAAGTCCACGTGGCAGGGAGCTCCCTGGCAAAGCCCCCGCCCACATGGCTGTCCCTAACAAATGGGTCATGTGAGGTGGGAGTGGAAGTATTTCTAGGAGGGGGGAATGGTGATTGGGTGTTGGGGAGGGGGCTCACCCAGCCTGGGGCATGAGGGAATTGGCGAGAAAATTACACTACTCCCTAAGGGGTTTGCAAGCTCCTGCAGGGGCAACCTTTGTTTTTGGTTTCAACGAGTGCCTATGGGATACACCACCATTTCTGTGGAAATAACTTTACACCTCTTGGGGGGGGGGCATGTCATGGCCCAAAGTCCTTAGGAAGTTGCCTAAGCCTGACTGTGCTTGATTCCATTCCCTCCTGCATCAAAATGGCTTGCTTTGCTGCACTCCCACCAATGCTTGGGCGCAGCCCTCAGGTGCTGCTGCTCTTGGGTGGGGCGGCAGCCCCATGCCCACATAAGTCCCCTCCGCTGCAGTGCAACTGGACTTACGCAGGTGCAAGTGCAGTTTGCGCCAACGTGGGGGATCGTTCACTCCCAAAGCACTCCCCCTCCATAGGATTGTGCTCTTAGATGGGTTTCTTGAAGAAAAAGTATATTCGGATGTAATTTTAATAAACTAGAGTAAACCCTTTTACGTTTAATTGGATTATTAACATCTCTTGTGTTCAAAGAAAATACTTTAGATTGTTGAACCATTCTGATTAATAATGAATTCTACAGTATGATTGATAAAATGAAATTATATTGCTATTAATACAAAGATAAAACAAAGACATTATAATTTAAATAAGCAATCACCTGTTATTTTTGTAGTTTCTCTCAAATCACCAAAATCACTAAATAATAAATTTTAAATAGCAAAACATAAAAATTAAATATTGTTTTATTTCACACAATTAAATTATGGTTACACTATTCTAAAACTATTTGTTCTATTATATCTAAGCTATGCCTTTATAATTAACTATCCTTATCTACAATAATAATATCCTATCACTAAACTTATCATATAAACAACAAACTATCTTATACCTAATTCTAATTTAATATCTATCAGTCCTAATTAATCTCTTATATTCTATTATAAACTTTAATTCTAACCTTTCTAGACAATTCTATTCTAACACAAACTAGTTTTAAACCTATGGCTCCTGTTAACTCACAGGAGTGTAAAAGCTAAACTTTTACTACCAATTCTGGGTTTAATTAAAATAAAATGGAGGGCTTTCAGTTAAACAGTAAAAAATTTAAATCCCTACTTCTGACTAATGTAGAAGAGATATATATAGTCTCTCTTATACATTTTATCAGATATGAAGTACAGTTGCATATTTTAGTCTTTTTCAAGTTACTTTTGATTTTGGAGATAAAGGCACTGAGATTCTGCTGGTTTTGAGTTTCGGTGCAGTCTCTTCCTTTTAGAGTCTCTTCCTTATCTTCCTTTGCAGTCTCTTCCTTTTAGAGATTTCCCTGGAGATATCCAGAGGTTCGGTTAAATTCAATTTCTTTTCTTTTAAAATTCTTTTCTTTTTAAATTCAGTCCTTTTCTTTTAATATCATTAAGCTGGAATCAAAATCTAAAGCTTGGAGCCTGATATTATTGTAGATTACTTGGAAAGTGTCCGGTCTAGTCCATTTATATCTTTGCTGCGCTTTTTGAAGTTGTTATATGATAGGTTTCAGTTCCCTCCTTTCGGTAATGGCATTAGGGGGAGATCTGGAAATGCTTCAGTTTTGAGATCATGGTGTTGAAATACCTTTCTTTGACTTGCTTCTTGGAGGATTCTATTTTTGACTCTGTAGTCTAGGAAATAAACTATTATGTCTCTTGGTCCTTTTCTTTTAGGGTTGATTGGAGGTCCTAGATGATATGCCATAGTTATAATAGGCACTATATCTTCTTCTAAGCATAATTCTTTCACTATCCAATGTGCCATGAAGGATTGTAAGTCCGCCATTTCTGCCAAATTTTCAGTAAAACCTCTACATTTTAAGTTATTCTGTCTGATTTCAGTCTTTAGCAGTAGTATTTTATCTAGTTTCACAATTTATTAAGATTTTAGAATAAGAGAATTTAAAAAAAAAAAAAAATTAAACAGAGAAAGAAAAGCAGAAAAAACCCACATTCAAAATTGTAACTATAACCTTACACATTTCTCCATCTGCTAGCTAGATTTCCCTTTATATTTTTCCAGCTCCCAACAAACAAGTCCTGAGTCTTTGCACTATTCATCTTACATCAACTACATTACATTATTGCTGTGCTTTTCAAGCCATACATAGAAAGGTGACCATATTTCTTTTAAGTTTGTTTTTACTATCTTCCATCAATAGGTCTGTGAGCACATCCATCTCTGCAGTCTCCAAAAACTTCATAATTAGTTCTGCTCTCATTGGTATATCTGGTTTCTTCCAAGTCTTTGCATATTGACTTCTTTCTGTAGTAGTCAGTGTAGACATACATGTTGCACACCCTTGTCAGTTACATCTAACATCATATTCAATAGAAAGAATTCAGGCTTAAAAGGGATTACAATATTATACATTTTTTGAATGATTTCATGAACTATCGCCCAATATCTCTTGGCCTTCCTGCATGTCCACCACATATGGTAGAATGATCCCTCCTTTGCCTTACATTTCCAACATAGTTCAGAGACCCCCTTATACATTTTGGATAGTTTGACCGGTGTTACATACCATCTAAAAACATGTTGTATATGTTTTCTTTGAGTGTTACAGTTTTTGTCATTTTTATATTAGTGGACCAGATTTGATCCCACTGATGCAACTGAATATTATGCCCCAAATTTTGTGCCCACTTTATCATGGATTCTTTTATTATCTCATCCACCATTTTCATTTGTAGCAGAAAGGCATAAGTTTTCCTAGCAGTAGTATTTTAGAGGCCATTTGTTCATGGTCCTTTTGAATCATTTGATTCTTCTCTTGAATAGTTTCAGCGAGGGTCATTGCACCTTCTGCCGTTTTACTGACTTCTAAGAGTTTGTTTTGATTGCTGCCAATTGAGTCTGCATTGACTCAAATAACATTTTGATTTTTGTTAAAAGATTATTTTCCAGTTCATTTAAGACAGTTTTATTTATTGGGGAGAGCTCTTCCTGCACATCCATCATCCCGTCCATCATTTTGTTTTCATCCCTTTCCCAGCCCACTACTTGTTTTCCAAGGGGATTTTTGTAAAAGTAATTGCTTACCAGCTACGATGTTCTTTCAGGTCCGCTAGTCTTTTTTTCCATTCAAGTGCTCTGAGAGTGCTTTTTAGCTGATTATTGTCGAGTTTGGGAATGAGTGGTTTCTTTAGGTGTCCGTCTTGTCAGCTCCAATGTCACACCGACCCTGTCCACATCCTTCTTGAAGCAAGGCCTCCAGAACTGCACACAATACTCCAGATGTGTCCTGATCAGTGCAATCTACAGTGGGACTAAGACATCCCAAGATCACATTAGCCTTTTTTGTCACTGCATCACACTGGCTGCTCATATTTAATTTACAGTCCACCAGTACCCCAAGATGTTCACACAGACTTCTACCCAGAAATGTACCTCCCATCCAGTATGTCTGTTGCTCATTTTTGTTACCCAAATGTAGAACTCAGCAGTATCCTTGTTAAATTGCATCTTATTTTCCAGTGTGTTCCGATCTCATTGATGTCTCTCGCTTATCTTCTGATGTGCTCCCAATTTGGTGCCATCTGCAAATTTAATGAGTAGCCCCTCCATGATAACCAGAAAAAAGGCCACAGGAAAAAAATGTGACAGACAAAAAGTCCGCAGAAAAAAGCCCACTGTCATAAATGTTCACAGGGAAAAAGTCCACATGGGAAAATGTCCACATGGGAAATATCATGTCCACATGGGGAATACCATTTAGAGAGGAGTAGCACTTTCTGCTTTCATGTTTTTCCTCATTTTGCTTCTGGCAACAATTGCTGTTTTTTGAGGACAGGAGTCATGACAATGTTCTGTCAGTTCCTGAACTATGTTGCCATCTTTTGTTTTTATAATTGAATGGCACTTTATAGAGCTATTCTGTCTGCATCTCCAAGTCACCACTCCATTGATAGTGCAAAAAGAGAGATATTCAAATCCCAAGTAAATCATAACTTTGTTGTTCTTCTGGCTTCTTGAAAGCTCCATTGTTTGCACTATGAGAAACCACAGAGTAACCCAGGAGTTGGAAATAAGGGCAAGTTCAATGTTAAGACCAGGGATGTCAAACATGCAGTCCAGGAGCTGAATCAGGCCTCCGGAGGGCTCCTATCAGGTCTCTGACAACTAGAGTTTCTCCATTTTCACCCTAATAGCTTTCTCTACCATTTGATGATGGAAATTATTCAGTAGATAGGTCAGGAACATATGTCGCTGTGGATGTTTTGCAGAGTTTGTCTCCTAGGACACATCAGGAAAGTTGAAGTCACCCCTAGCTACCGGGTAATGCTGTTTGGATACCCTGTCAAGCTGTTCAAGGAGGGCAGCATCCTGGTCAGGAGGTCTGTAGCAGACTCCAACCACAATACTATTTATCTTTCCTCCCCTCATCCTAACCCAGATACTTTCCACTGGGCTGCTACCCTCCTCCTCCAGTGTTTCCTGACAAACCTTCTGTTCACATACAGTACCACTCCACCTCCTCTTCAACCATTTTGGTTTTTCTGGGCATGGTGGTCTCTTTGCCATGATTAAATATTGTGCTTGCAACATTATATTACAGGTTTTATTTCCATCTGCATCTTACATTAAGGAGCATTTTTTAAAATAAATTAGACTGAGAAAATGACAGAGTCAATGACACTTCAGACAGTTCCTGGTTATACAGGAATCTGAACTCTCAAGCAAAGTTCAATTTTAGTAGGTGCTATCCTATGCACTTTCTTTTACTACAGATATATTAAGGTATGTCTATGTGTGAACTCTCTGTTATCATTCTGTGGCCCAGCACACCAAAGGGTAGTAGAAGTTTCTCAAACATGTGCATTACATAGTACAGGTGCTGTAACATCATTATACTGATTAGCTTCTTAGCTTATGGCAACTGTATGACTGTGTAGGTCTTATTCCACAATTCTTATCTTTTGTGTGAAATGTCAAAGGAGCTTTAGTATATGCAATGCAATATAAAACACTGAAAAGTGCATCTGAGATCCAAAGAGGGAAATAAAATCATAACTTTAGAACTTGGAAGCAAGTGTGATTAATATTATGAAAAATGCTGCTTATATTGAAACCAGTTTTTCACCCACTGTAACATAACCATAGCATCCATTTTAAAAAACACATAGCAAAAAAGCTGATTTCTGAGGAGTAATAATTTGTACAGTGAAGTCAGTTTTAAGGCCAGTTTTTGCTTCAATAATTGCTTCAGCAAATAAATGGTCAAGAGGAGTTACAGTGACATCTGTACTATATAAAATCATGACCTGTGGCATTGCAGTGGCTCCCCCCCCCCCCCCACAAAGCAGTCCTTGGAACACACACCAAAGCATAAATGCTGGGCCAGTGTTTCTCTGCTGAAAATCACCTGACAGATATGGTGTTGCTTACACTAGTATGTGACAAAGAAATGCGTAAAAATGAATGCAGTGGCAAGGAAAGGACTGGGTATTCTGTCTCCCTAAGGCTTCTCAGGCAACATAGAGTTAACTCGGTATAATTTTGTCCATTAGGTATTGAGCAATAAGAAGTTAAAATGAGGTAGCCATGATCATGATGCTTGGCCTTGACTCATCTGTCCTTAGGGATGATTAAACACCTGCCAGTTTGGATTGCACCAGTGATGATCAGGCAGCCAATTAAACAATGGGCTGTTCACAACAAGGTCACATCTTATTCACATGAACAAGCTGCTTGCAGCCATCAAAAGCCAGCTCCCAGCAGATGAAGGATCATCTCTCGTCTCTTGCTTGGAAAATTTTGCTTTGTACAAAGCAAAGTGGTTTTGGGTTTTTTGTTAGTTTGTTTGTTTTAAGATAGAGAGGAATCTAGAGAAAACTAGCAGCTGATTGCAGGGATCAGTTGAAAGTCAGATTCATCTGATATTTCAGCCTGAAATCTTTGCTACATCCCAGATTTGCTGATCAGAAGATTTGCTGTTTCCCCTCTATCCTCTCCTCTCTGCACTGAAGGGATTAGAAACCAATTGATCCTGATCTTCATTTTCAGTCTAGCAGTCTAGCAGTCCAGTCTGTGAGTCAGCTTTTTAGTTCCCCCTGAAGCTTTCCTATTACAGATGTGCAACAACAACAACAACAACGGTAAATTCAGATTCAGGTATTCAGGGGCAAAAATATTCAGGAGGGGGGTGGAATATCCCTGAATATCAGGTTTGGTGCCTGAATCTGATTTAAAAGATATTCAGTTGTTCCTGAATATATGGCTCTATTATACCTTATGGCCATTGAAGTAAATGGCAAAACATAGGGTGTAATGTCTGGGGGATGGGGGACAAGGGTTTAGGTAGAGGCACCAAATTTGCAGTGTTGCTGCAGGCACCTCTCTCTCAAAGACTCTCCAAGTTTCAAAAAGATTGACCCAGAGGGTTCAATTCTAGTGGCAACCAAAGAGGGTGTCCCCTTCCCACCATTGTTTCCCATGACAGGAAATAAGTAATCTGTCAATTTTCCAACTTTAAAAAACCAAACCTTCAAAAATGCCTTCAAAACCTTCAAAACACTACAACCACAACTGCAACCACAACAAAAACAAACCACTAGCAACTAGCAAGGAAAGCAAGCAGACCCACAAGGCAACCAATACTCCAGCAGCTGCTCTCCAAAGCCAACAAGAGGACCAAATATCAAAGGAAACAACAGTCAACTTGTAAGAAATATAAAAAAAAAAAAAATCAGAACATTAAACTTTGAAGTCACTACCACAGGCTGTGAACAAAACTTTAACTACACAATTAACAACAGTGAACAACAACACCCCACGGTTCCCCCACCAAGCAACTATAAGGAATAACAACAATCCAACAATATTCCAATGCTAAAAAGAAAAACCATCTTTTAAAACATTTGGAACAACTTTAAGAGAGTAAGCCATCCCCCACCCCAACAGAACTCTACCTAACACACCCAAAGCAAACCATCCACCCACTCCAAACAAGATAAGTAATAAGGGCAAGGCCGGCCTGCCCACTAGGCAAATTAAACATTTGCCTAGGGCGCTGGGAGAGGGAGCACCGAATTAAGCTTTCCTCCCCTCCTGGTGCCCTAGACAAATGTCTAATTTGCCCCCCCCAATGCCGTTTAGTTGCCCACCAGCCAGCAGGCCAGCAGGTTATTTTCCACACACACCCCCCCATGCTGCACTGTGGTAAGGGCATGCTCTGAAGAGTGAAGCTAGCGTGTCCTTGCAGGCTCCAATGGTGGACTTCTGACTATGGTGCTCTCTCTAAGACTGCACAGACTGGGAGAGCCTTGCCCCTTCTCCCTTCTAGTTCCAGAAGGGAGGGGGAGTGGAGCTCTCATGGCCTGCATGCTTTTAGAGACAGCACTAAAGTCAGAGCCCTGTCAAAGCCAGTAAGGAGCCTGCTAGTGTCGCTCTTCTGAGCATGCTATGTGTGTGTACGCACGCGCTCTCTCGGCAGGGCACAGCACCTTGCAGTACTACAAACAAGAGCAGGGGAAAGTGGGGGAGGGGAGGCAGTGCAGAGGAGGCAGTGGAGCCAGGGAAGGACCCCGCAGCCCTCAAGTCATGGGGGCCCCATACTGCCATGGGGCAGCCCCACGGAAGGGGGAAACAGGCAGTGAGTCTGCCAGGGAGCCTAGGGCTGACCCTGAATAAGGGACACTGTTTTAAAAGGTCCTTTTACTCCTTAATCCTCCTTTAAAAAAAAAATCCCCAAAACTTACCTGTCCAGGAGTCCAGTCCAACACAGTCTTCACAGCCAGGCAGGCCAAGGCACAGAGCAGCAGCAGCAACTGAAACCATGGGCCAGCAGCTACAGTCTCTCAACCAAGCAGCCAGCCAGCAATGGAGTCTTGCCATTAGGCAGCAGGACTCCATATGCTCCCTGCCCACGCACAGAACATTTTCAAAAAAGAATACTGTCCTGTGACTGGACAGAGAGCATTGCAACTTGAAATTCTACTGGCAGAATTGCAAGTTTTCGCTCTCCCCTTCCAAACAAGGTAGGTGGTGCCTAGCTGGGCTGGCATAGCCCAGCAGCAACACCAGCCTCACAAAGCTGCACATGCCTTTTACAATTTGCAAATGTGTGGCAGTGATTGGCTGTCAGGGCCCCTCTTCACCTCCACCTCCCATCCTAATCCCAGGGAAGCCTAGAAAGAGGTAGGGAAAGCCCAGAATCAGTGGTAAAGGAGGTAAGTGGCTTCTCTTTCCATTTTAAATCCCCTTTTCTTCCATGATTCAGGCAGCTGTATTTAGCAACCAAATAACAACAGAAAATCTGATTCAGCTGCATTCAGTGCCGAATACAGCCAAATCAGCTGATATTCAGGGCTATATTTGGTTTGGCTGAACTGAATGTAGACCCCTATTTCCTATATCCAAGCATAACATGGTTAGAATACATGGAAGTGCTGCGAGACCAGAACTAGTCAGCTATCATTTGGTTTCTGACAAAGAGGCGCCTGCAACGAGGTTTGCCAGCTGTTCAAGATGTTTCATGAAATACACATTAGGGTTGGGTATGAACTAGGAAAATGGTGGTTCATGTCAGTTTGTTGTTCATTTGATTGCATGAACCACAAACTTATACGTACAATTTTTTTTTTCTGGTTTGTGGTTTGTTTGGTTCAGGACATGGCAGAACAGCCCTCTTGCAAGTTAAAGATGCCAAAATCAAAGGGAGTCTTCAGCAGGCTCTCTTCCACCCATTCTCCAAGTCTGGCAAAGATTGGATTTGGGATATGAGTTATAGCCCCCCCCTCCCAGCAAGTGCCCCCAGGAAAGTTCTGCTCTAGCTTCAGGTTGAGTTCTTGAAACCATAGCAAGGAACACCTTCCAAGCTAGGAGAGGTATTTTAAAAAAATGTCTCACTGTATGTGAAAAAAAGGAGTCCTTCAAATCCTCCTCTAATCAGACACACTGCAAACAATTCTTCTTCTGCTCTCACAACAGTGAACTATTCTCTCTTTGTGCTGCAAAGTGAAAGCAGCTGAGTCAGGATATGGTATTATACTGGTTCAGAGCTTTTTTTGTAGCAGGAACTCCTTTGCATATTAGATCCAATGTTCCTGCTAAGATGTGGAGTCTTGTGAGTAAAAATTCTACTTTGTGAGCAACTGGCATTAAAGTTGTGAGCTACTGCATCAATTAGTTTGCTCTAGGGCCATTTTTCGTGAGCTGAGACAAAAATGTGTGAGATGGAGGCTAAACAATTGTGAGCTAGCTCATACTAACTCAGTTTAGAAGGAGCACAGACACACACCCCTGATGTGGCCAATCCTCCAAGAGCTTTCAGGGCTCTTTGTACAGGGCCTACTGTAAGTTCCAGGAGGATTGGCATCAGGGCTGTGTGGTCTAATATGCAAAGGAGTTCCTGCTACCAAAAAAAGTCCTGATACTGGACTGCTCCCCTACAGCAGAATGTTAGTTCCCAGAGCTGCCAATCAAGCTATGGACAACTGCTTTGGGTGTTTCTAGGGCTCTCCACGAGTCCACCCCCAGCTTTCCCAAAAATATTGACTGAATCAGCACCAGGCTGTTTGGAGAACAAACCACAAAAATAATCCACCCAAACCTCCATGGGAAAAAGGTGGTTCATTTTTGGGTTCAGGAATGATGCAACCAAATGAACTGGCCCTGTTTGTGCTCAAACCATGGCTCATTTTTCAGTTCATGCCTATCCCTAGTACACATATATTCCTGACTGGCTTACAGTCTGATTATGTTCAGATTTTTACTCTGCCATAGAAGCTTGATCTGGGTCCAGCCACACACTCAGCCTAATCTACCTCACAAGTTTGTCATGAGGGTAAAATGGAGAAGGGGAGAATGTTGCAAGCCACTTTGGGTCCCCATAAGGAAGGAAAATGTGGTGGGAGTTGGTGAGAAGTATGGTGGGAGTTGGTGAGAAGTATGTCTTAAGCAACTCTATATTCGTTAAATGTCTTCTTGACATAAGCAACAACAACAACAAAATAGATACAGTGTTAGAGCCAGGACTGCATGTTTCAGCTATTTAAATTTCTATTAACTGCAGCTATAGGATACCTTGAATTGGATGCTAGCTGTACAATGTCCTTCTCTGCCCACCCCAAGTAACTAGCCATTTAAGAGGAGTGATTTATATCAGAAAAGAGAGCCAGCCTGATGCAGTGGTTAGGAGTGGCAGGCTCTAATCTGGAAAACCAGGTTCAATTCTGCACTCTGACACATTAAGCCATCTGGGTGACCTTGGGTCAGTCACAGCTCAGAGCACTCTCAGCCCCCACAAAATAAATCTAGCTTGCAAACACTAAAAAAGTTTGAACTTATGGCTCCCAGACAGTCTTTGGATCTCCTGACTGTACCATGCCATTTAACAATTAATTCATTATATAAGAAAAAATGGTTCAGGGAAAAGAGCTAGCCACCCACCCACAGTATTATCTGTTTCAGTGCAATTCTTCCCCCATTCACTATTTCTAGTAATAAACATATAAAAAGGCAGATTCACTCAGGGATCTCCAGCATCTTGACTACATTGCTTAGGGCACCAATTGTATGATGTCTGAGCCCTAAAAATTGTCAGTTTAGGTCCATCTTTCTCTTGTTTCCTCCCTGAAGGAAAGCAAACTGAGTGATATCTAAAGCAGTATTCCCAGGACACAAATCCTAACTATGGGGTGAGTTGAATTCTTCTCCGTTATGCTTATGAACCATAGTTGGGTGACACCACTCTTCTTGATGGTTTTTTGCAGTAAAACACTATTCTTGAAGGCTGTTAAAGTCTTATATTGAGACATACTGGAACACCAGCAAATGAATGGATCTTTTCTGTTTTATTTAACTTTATTACAATGTAACATGTCAGAAAGCTCTTCATAGCAACCAGTCCTGGAAAAAAAATAACCTTAGGAACTCAACTTCTCTAAGAAAACAAAACCTGACTTAATGATTTTCATATGCGTGTCTTGGCATATCTAATTACTTCAAAAGTGTTTTACAAAGGGGCTCGTTTTTAAAAGCAAATCTTTGTTATGACTGAAAACACTGATGTAACAAAATTAAACCAATCTTCAAATTGATGCATTTGGCAAAGAAAACTAATAAGATGGGCTTTTTCATTGTCTAAATCTTGTTTCTTTACATCTATATATTTTGATCTGTGGGGAGCAGAATATGTGGGATATTTTCTAAACCCTAACAACAATAACAGATTGAAATGACGTATAAAAATAACTGGAAAATATCAGGTTTTTAAAAGATTGGTATAACTAATTTCCTTTGTGCTTCAGTTTTCATTTAAATATAGGTTACATTTTATTTTTTCTCACATAGTATAGAGTGAATAAGAAGAAAGAGAATTCCATTTAACATTATAAAGATATTTAAATTCATCTTGTGACCTTTTAGATCTTTCATTGCCCTGGTTAACATATGACTGTTATTATGTTTCATAGGTTGCTGGATGTGATTCACAAAAGTTATGCAGATAGCACATTTTAAAGCAACCTGGTTGATAGCGTCTAGCACACATGACATTTTAATCAAGTCCAGCCTATTTAATGGAGCTGCAACTGTGCTTAGCTATTAGGCAGCTGGATTCTGCAAGAAAAAAGAGAGAGTGCTGAAAACATCTTGCCAATGGCACCAAAATCTCCTGTATTCTCCACTAATGTTCTTGAACCCTAACCTGCAGTAATCATAGAACTGCACACTAAAGGTAATGAAGTTAATGCAGTTTCACTTCCTTCAAGGTCGCCTTCACTTTACATGACATAATAGGTTTTATAGAGCTGAAGGCATGTCTATCATAGTCTAAATGAAAGTGGGGATAAGTTTACTTTCTCTTCACTGTGAGGGACCACCGGAAAAAAATGATCAAGGAAGCAATAGACTAGTCTTATGGACTTGGATTCCAGGGTCAAGGCATATAGAATTATTGCATAATAGGTAGCAAACTATCCTCCCAAAAAATCCTCAGACCAAAACCAAACTGTTTGTAGAAGGAAGGGAAGTACAGACTGAAACTTGTAAAGTAAAAATGCTATATAGCTATAGAGAGAGAAAAATAAATGCCTATACACTATATTATGCTGGCCATCTATAGATTAGTACTAAGCCCGTAAATATATTATCTTGAAGCTGACTCGGAAAGTTAAATAAAATGAAGTTTTGGCCTTCTTCTAATTCAAAATAGAGGATAACAATCTTAAGGATTTTTATTCTTTTTTATTCATTTTCCTTAGAAATTTCAAGGCAGCTAAGAAACAACATGGGCATCAAAGATATTTTGCTCAGAATGCATTCTCCTCTAGCTCTCTATTTCTAAGATATATAACAGCAGGGAGTAGATATGCCCTGGAAATGGTTCAGTGAACCTTAGCTGTGGCATTTTAACAAGCTGAGATGATTTAAAGTTTGCACAGAGCTTGTTATTTGATTGGATGCAATTAGTAAGAGGGAAGCGTTGCTGGAGTGCACTGAGTTGTGATCTCTTCTGATCTGACCCATTGGAGGTGGTGCTACTACAAGGCACTGCATTATTGCAAGCAGATAAGGACATTCATTACTTTTAGTGATATCTGTGAAAAGAACACGAGGGAGGCCCTCGGGTATTGGTGTTCTCCTCCCCTGCTTTTTGTCCTGACTGTCATCTATATTGAATTTTTCACTAAGTCTGAGAGTTCATAGACAATGAACAGCTAACAAGTAATCTGCTCCATAATTAACATACAAGACAAGATGAACAAAAACTATCCAAGCTAATGTTACATTGTACAGCATTACAATATATCATTATGCCATTTTTTTTTTTTAAAAAAAAATATTGCTTTCTCTTTTCAAGCATTAACCTAATTTTAGACTCTGGGAGATTCAAATCTTCTTTGTTCCCAGTTGATGTTAGAAACTGAATGCTCAAATAAAGTCTGCAACCATGTTCATATTCACCACTACAGTGGTGGCGGGCAGGCGAGCACCGCGCCAGGGGGGTGGGTGGAGCACTGTGCCAGGAGGGCGCTGGGGGGCCACCTGCCTAGGGTGCTATTCACCCTTGAGCCACCACTGGTTATATGGAATATTACATACATAATTGATATCAACTGCAGTCTCTTTATCACATTTTGCTACAATACTGCAGAGAGGTATAAATTTAGATGGCTTAGATAGTGCATAATTCTCCAGTAACTGGAAGAAACATAAAGAAGTAAAAACATACATTGGTCATTTCAATTGGACCAAACTATATTGGTGAAATTATATTTCCAGCTTCCTGGGGAAGGTAATGGAATGAATGCAGGCTAATAAACTGAAGCTCAGTTCAGGTAAGACTGAGGCGTGTTGGTCCTTGACAAAGTTGCTTGAGGACTTCAGAATCATCTTGTTTTGGAGAAGACTGCAGTTTCCTTGAAGGAGCAAGTTCATAACTTGGGAATATGGATAGATCCTTACTTACAACTGAAGGCTCAAGTCATAAAGCTGATACATCAGCTACAGTTCTTCCTCAGAAAATATTACCATGGTAATCCAGTACTGATCATATCCAAGTTAGATTACTGTGAAGTGCTATATGCTGTGGCTAGGGATGTGCATCTAAAAATAGTATTTTTCAGATTTGGATTTTCAGACAGGCATAAATACTGGGGTATTAGGGTTCCTTGATACCATTTGTAGATTTGGGTTTGGGGTTCTTGGACTCTAGAATTATTTGAATTCCACTATTCCCTATGGGAAACGGGGGGGTTTGTGGGGGGTGGGTGGCTATTTTACCACCAAATAAAACCAAAAATGCAAGGAAGGTGGTCATGTCTGTCTACTAAAGACCCACTAAGTTTTTCAAAAGATAGTTTTTTATTTCAAAAATGGAAAAAAATACAATATCTCATTTTTTTTCATTTTGAAACAACTCATCCTCAACAACACAAATTTGAATAATTACGTTATAAATACAAAATTTAAAGTTTGATTATATAACAATTAATTAATGCTCAGTCTTGACTATTTACTCATTTCCATTATCCTATTTAATGTAAAAGTCAAAACTGTATGTCTAGTGCCATATTTAGTTCTTGCTTCCAAAAACAGATCTCCAGCAATCAGGAAAATATATTTAATATGATCATTTCTTAGTTGAACAAGTTCTGACAATTTTGATAGTTTCATAATACCCCATACTTTTTGAATTCAAGATGTGATTGCAAGATGTTTACTAGTAATCCAGGTTGTTTGCTAATAGCAGTTTTGCAGCTGTACCCATGTCAAGAATCATCCTTACATTAACTTATGGACAATATGCATTAACTAATCCTAGTAATATCACCTTAGGATCTAAAGAGATAGTAATATTTATAATAAAATTTTTGTAAGAATCCTAGGCCAGAATCTTTCACCACTGATCCACCAAGTTTCAAGAAAACTGGATCAAGGGGTCCAAGTCTACCAGTCCCTGAAAATGGTACTCCCAGCCATCCTATTTGTCTCCTTTCCTATGGGGAAAAAAATTAATGAATTGTCCAGGGCAAAGAAATCAGTAGTCAAATACACAAGAGCTACTACTGGCTAAAAGCCTCCTAAAGCAAATGGAACCAACAAGCCCCAAACATTTCATATTTATTTGGCAAAGAGCTTTAATCTCTATAAATCAATTAACAATTACACCAATTAATACAGGTACATTAATTAAAATAGTACAATGATATAATAAACATCCAATAAAATCCTGTATAATAATAAAAACAAAACAATAATAAGGGGACAACTGATCTCTCTTGCTTCATTCTGCAAAAAAGAGAGACAAGAGTTAAGAGAAGAATTAATCACCAATATTAAATCCTTAGAACTCTGATATGCAAAGCATGGAGGGGGCAAATTGTTAAGGCTACTTGAACAAGAGCATCATAAACTAGATCTAATGGAGACAGCTCATATTCAGAAAACATTAATGGAATTTAGACAAAAATTCTTCACTAAAACACCAAGATCACTTAAATGTAGGGCTACCCAGAATGTAACTTCCAATCTTATTCATGTAGTACGTAATTCACAAGGGCAAATGGTATATACTTCGGCAGGAATTGTTAAAATCTTTCATGACTACTACTAGCAACTTTAGGAGACTGACCAGCCAGATAAGTCTAAAATTCAACAATACCTAGACAATATTTACAAAATAAAATTAACTCCAGACCATTACCAATATTTAGAGCAAACAATAACACCTATGGAACTTTTAGAAGCAATAATGAAACTTAAGAACAATAAGGCCCCAGGTCGGGATGGAATCCCTAAAGAATTTTACAAGAAGTTCAAATTACTGCTAGTGGATCCTCTGGTACAAACCTGCAATTCTATTAGGGAAAACAGACCTGCAATTCTATTATGGAAATGGGCTCTATGCCGAAAACGTGGTCAGATTCCAGAATAACGGTTATCCCCAAACCAGCGAAGGACAAATTAACCCCAGCCTTGTACAGGTCAATATCAGTCCTGAATCATGATTTTAAAATCTTTTCCACCACCCTGGCAAACAGATTTAATAAAATAGTAGTTGATTATGTCAACATGGACCAATTGGGTTTTATCCCTACTAGGACCATCACGGACAATATAAGGAAAACTCAAAACTTAATTCATCATGGCAAGCAACAGTCAAGTGAATCAATCCTCCTTGCTATTGATGCTGAAAAGGCATTTGATAAGGTAGAGGTCCCATACTTACTAATGGTCCTACAACATATGGGCTTTGGCCCCAAATTTTTAACTTCAATCTCATCAATTTACAAAGCTCCACAGGCACAGATCTCAATTAATAATTTTAGATCAGCAGAAATTCACCTTAAGAGAGGGACAAGATAGGGTTGCCCTCTTTTGCCCATCCTGTTTGCCCTGTCAATAGAACTTTTGGCCCATGCTATTTGGCAAGACAACACTATTACTGGGTTATGTGTGGGGAAGGAAGAATACAAAGCAAGTCTTTTTGCAGATGACACAATTTTTTTATTTAACAAACCCTGTACAGTTGGCAACAGCCCTTTTGCCACAAATCAAAAAGTTTAGTCTTGTATATTAACATTTCAAATGGGGTTACAATAAATTATTCAAAATCAGAACTGTACCCACTATACAGCCACTATAGAGCTCTTGCAGACCTTCCCATTTAAATGGGTACCAAAATCATTGGGTACCAAAAAAGGGGGGTGGGGGGGGGTGGGCTCCCTCTGGGAATCCTACCCCCCCAGGGAAAGTGCATGCGCAATACATAGCCTCTCCTCTCCCGGTGTAGTGAACGCCGCGTGGTCACTGTCTGGCTATGCCTGGCAGATGGTCACTGCAATGGCCTCTCCTGCATTACTGCATCCGTAGCAACACCTTCTCGCTGGTCCCCCCCGTTTTCACAGAGTTTGCTACGTCATGGTGCGACCGAAGTGTCCGGCGGTATAACCGGTTGGGCAGGCTGGGCCCACCAACCTCGTCAGCCTAAGAGAAGGAAAACTCTAACATCAAACCCGGGCAGATAGAGCTCGTTAATGTAACACCTACCACCTGGAGGACTCACTGCCGGCGTCCCGGCTTACTGGGCCATGGCAGATGACCCCCAGGTGAAAGGGTGGAGCCAGTACCGCGCACACTGCGCTTCACCTAAAAAATTCCTCTGCGCAGGCCTGAAGGGCATATCCACACACACAACTCACAACGCATCAAGTCCTGCAGCGATAGGCAAGGGGCGAAACGGCAGGTGGAAGGTGCCACTGGAAGCCGCAGTCCCGATCCTGCATGTAGGCGGTTCAGGATATTGGTCGCCTGATGCTAACCCGGAGACGAAAGCATCTTTCGGCAGCACCCTGAATGACCAAGCAGCCTTATCTAGGGACAGCACTGCTTGCTCCACACGGAGAGGGGCCTAGAAAAGGTGGCCTAAACAAAGCTCGTCTCCCCCACCCCAGTTGGCTAGCCGCGGTCAACGGGCATCCTTACTTGCGGTCGAAAAATAACAACATAGAAAAGGCATGCACCTGCCTCACAAAGTGTGCAAAGACTAAAGCTTGCGTGTTGGAACATCAGAACCATGCTTGACACAGTAGGCAGTGGTCGCCCTGAACGACGCTCTGCTCTAGTTGCCCATGAACTTCTCAGGTTGAATATCGACATAGCAGCTCTCAGTGAGGTCCGTTTCCCTGAGGAAGGTAGTCTTCAAGAACACGGTGCTGGCTATACCCTCTACTGGTCGGGTAAGTCAAAGGCTGAGAGCCGCCTTTCTGGCGTTGGCTTCATGGTCAGGAACTCCATTGCCTCCAAACTCGAAAACCTTCCAACAGGTCACTCAGATCGCATCATGTCCATGCGCCTCCCACTTCAAAACAAGCAGCATGCAACACTCTTCAGTGTGTATGCCCCAACCCTTCAAGCAGATCCTGCAGAAAAGAACAAGTTCTATGCTGATCTACGCAACCTCGTACGGAAAACCCCTACAGAGGACAAGGTGATCATCCTTGGCGACTTCAATGCCAGAGTAGGTAAAGACTCGGAAGCCTGGAAAGGAGTACTTGGCAAACACGGCATTGGCAACTGCAATGACAACGGGCGCCTCCTGCTACAATTCTGCATGGAGCACCAGCTCACCATCACCAACACTATCTTCCAGCAGAAGAACAGTCTGAAGACAACCTGGATGCACCCACGGTCCAAGCATTGGCACCTTATCGACTACATTCTGGTGCGCCAGAGAGACCTTCGAGATGTCTTACACACCCGAGTAATGCCCAGCGCAGAATGTCATACGGATCATCGTCTTGTACGCTGCAATCTCCGTCTTCACTTTAAACCCACACCCAGGAGAGGAGGTATCCCTCGGAGGAAGTTTCAGGTTGGCAGCCTCCAGTCAGCCGAAGTTAAAGCTGCCTTCCAGGCAAAACTCCAGTCAAGAATTGAGGACCTCAGTTGCCCCACAGACCCTTCTCCAGAAGCACTCTGGGAACACCTAAAAACTACCGTCCTGCAGATCTCTGAAGAAGTCCTCGGGTTCTCCACAAGGAAGAACAAGGACTGGTTTGATGAGAACAATCAAGAGATCCAAGAATTACTGGCAAAAAAGAGATCTGCCTACCAAGCACATCTTGCTCAGCCCTCCTGTCCTGGGAAAAAAGCAACCTTTCGCGCTGCATGTAGCAACCTCCAGCGCAAGCTTCGAGACATTCAGAACGAGTGGTGGACCAAGCTTGCAGAGAGAACCCAGCTGTGTGCAGACACTGGTGATTTAAGAGGGTTCTACGAAGCCCTGAAGGCAGTATATGGTCCATCATATCAGGCTCAGAGTCCCTTGCATAGTGCAGACGGCCAAGTGCTCCTCACAGACAAGGCATCCATACTGAACCGGTGGTCAGAGTATTTTCAGGTTCTCTTCAGTGCCAACCGCGTAGTTCAAGATTCAGCAATCCACCTCACCCCACTTCAACCGGTGAAAACAGAGTTGGATGAGATCCCCACCCTAGAAGAGACTGTTAAAGCCATCAAGCAACTGAAAAGTGGCAAGGCAGCAGGAGTTGATGGAATTCCACCAGAGATCTGGAAGCATGGGGGCACAGTACTACATAGCTCACTTCACAAAGTACTTGTCACCTGCTGGGAACAAGGCAAATTACCACAGGACTTTCGCGATGCAATCATCATCACCCTATACAAGAACAAAGGGGAAAAGTCTGACTGCTCCAACTACCGGGGGATAACCCTGCTCTCCATCGCAGGCAAAATCCTTGCCAGAATACTCCTGAACAGACTGGTGCCCACCATTGCAGAAGAACTCCTCCCAGAGAGCCAGTGTGGCTTCAGAGCTAACAGGAGCACCACCGACATGGTATTTGTTCTCAGGCAGCTCCAAGAGAAATGCAGGGAACAGAACAAGGGTCTGTATGTGACTTTTGTCGACCTTACCAAAGCTTTCGATACCGTTAGCAGGAAAGGCCTGTGGCAAATCTTGGAACGTTTAGGATGTCCCCCAAGGTTCCTCAGCATGATCATCCAGCTACACGAAGACCAGCGAGGCCAAGTCAGACACTGCAACGACCTCTCGGAGCCCTTCCCAATAGGCACAGGTGTAAAGCAAGGCTGCGTTCTCGCGCCAACTCTCTTTACGATCTTCTTTAGCATGATGCTTCAAAGAGCCGCAGTAGATCTAGATGAGGACGATGGTGTCTACATCCGCTATCGCACCGATGGCAGCCTGTTCAACCTGAGGCGACTAAAGGCACACTCCAAGACAATGGAAAAACTCATCCAAGAGCTACTGTTTGCTGATGATGCTGCACTCGTCTCCCACTCGGTATCAGCTCTGCAGCATATGACGTCCTGCTTTGCAGAGGCTGCCAAGCTATTCGGCCTAGAAGTTAGTCTGAAGAAGATAGAAGTTCTCCACCAGCCTGCACCCCAGGAAGATTATCACCCTCCCTGCATCACTGTGGGTGAATCAGTTCTGAAGACAGTCCAGCAGTTCAGCTACCTGGGGTGCATCATCTCCTCAGATGCCAAGATCGACAAGGAGATTGACAACAGGCTGGCAAAGGCAAACCGTGCATTTGGCCGACTGCACAAAAGAGTGTGGAACAACAAGCATCTGAAAAAAGGCACAAAGATCAATGTTTACAAAGCGGTTGTGATGACAACCCTCATCTATGGCTCCGAATCGTGGGTTTTATACCGTCATCACCTGCGACTCCTTGAGCGCTTTCATCAGCGCTGCCTTCGCACCATCCTCAACATCCACTGGAGTGACTTTGTGACCAACACTGAAGTCCTCAAGCGGGCAGAGGTTACCAGCATCGAGGCACTGCTGTTGAAGACGCAGCTGCGCTGGGCAGGGCATATTTCTAGGATGGAAAACCACCGCCTTCCCAAGATTGCCCTGTATGGCGAACTCTCCACCGGCCATCGAAATAGAGGGGCACCAAAGAAGAGGTACAAGGACTCCTTGAAGAAATCCCTTAGCACCTGTCACATCAACCATCACCAGTGGTCTGACCTAGCCTCAGATCGCAAAGCATGGAGGCACACCATCCACCAGGCTGTCTCTTCCTTTGAGAACACACGCATAGCTGGTCTTGAGGACAAAAGGAGATTGAGGAAGAATCGCACTGCTACAGGACCAACCCTAAATCAGACTTTTCCCTGCAGCCGCTGTGGCCGGACCTGCCTGTCCCACATTGGTCTTGTCAGCCACCAGCGAGCCTGCAGCAAACGTGGACTATTGCACCCTTCTTAAATCTTCGTTCGCGAAGCCAAGCCGAGAGAGAGAGAGAGAGGGTACCAAAATCATTACAGCACTTGGGAATAACTATACCTCTAAATCTATAAGAGCTTTACAGCTCCAAATTCACTCTTTACAACATACTCATTGAACATAAGACTCCAAAATTACAAGCTCTTCTCCAGATGATATTTAACCCCTAGGAAAATGTTTCTCTCTAGAATGAAACACTCACATGAGTGTTGGAAAGGCTGTAAACAACAAGGTTCTTTTCTCCATTGTTGGTGACTGCCCAGGAATCAATGCCTTCTGGAACACAATAGTAAAACTAAGTCAGCCCCCTCCCAGCCAAGTGGCATCGCCGCTTTAGGCTGGGGGCCGGTTTTGCCCTCCTGGAGGGAGGGAGGATGACGCAGCTTCCTTGTATATGGGAGCTTAGAGGGGCATGGCATCGGGGCTATAAAGCCCCGCCCCGAGCAACGCAGTTCTTTTTTCGTCTTTCGGCACTCCCTCCCTCCCTTGCAGTACAGGTTTTAACCGGTCACCTTATTAGGGGCCAGGTAGGAATTTTTTCATTTTCAGTGGATTGGCTTAAGTGAATTTGTTTTTCGCCTACCTTGTACTGCTGGTTAGTATAGAGCTTGGGGAGGAGTTGTTAGTTGGTCGCTTGGCAGGATGAGGTATTGGCTACAGCATTTTTGGGGAGCACCTATGGCTCGGCACCAGTCGGTGCTGGTGGTCTGTACGGACTGCAGATGGGCTTTATAGCTCAGTGCGGGGAGTGCAGATCACGACAAAGCCTCACAGTGGCGGATCCTTCCAGTAAGTTGGATGCCGGCCTAGGTGGAGGTGGAGTTTGGGCCTGGCTGCTCAGCACCAGCCAGATGATATTTGGCTTGTGCTGGGGGCAGGGTGGCTCGCCCTCCCAAGACAAGGCGGGGTCCAGGGTTTGACCCCACGGCTTGTCCTTTTAGGCCTAGACCTCTTGCCATTCCTGCTCATTCAAGTTGTGTTTAATAAAGCAGCCCGGTTTTCATCCAACATTGTGTCAGCCTCTTCTTTCCGACTGGGGGGGGGGCAATAAATAATATGTTAAATTGTGAAATACCTTGTGCCTCAGAGGCAATTCTCCTAAATTATTGGCCAAAGTTGAAGCTTACACCACAAAAAAAGGACTTAGCAGCCCTATTATTAATGGCTGCCAAATTTATAACAGCCAAGCAATGGAAGACAATGCGGTCATGGACAAAATAGCAATACAGATCTATGTAACAGAAACCCCTACTTATGAGAATAATTTTGTAGAAAAATGGTTCCCCTTTTTTGAATATATTAACACCAGTACAGAAATTAAATCTTCTATCCCTAAAAAAAAATCTCAATTTTTCATTTTTCTGACATTGCCTTCTATGACATTGATATGGGTTTCATTTTTGTGCATAGTAAACAATGATAATGGTAAGATACGATGGTAGTGCTTTGTGAGTTAGTTTATATTTTTATTATTATTATTATTATAAAAATGTTCATTACCACTATGACAAATTATTGTGAAGAAGACAGTTGTATTGTGTTGTATATTTTTGAAAAATTAATAAAGAAATTATGTATTTTAAAAAAAACGCATAAAACCAATCAAATGTCATACCTAAAGCTGTGGGGACCCCTGCAAGTAACATTAAATATTAAAATACCTACAAGTCAACTATATAATAAAGATACACTATGAATCAAAAGCATGCCAGAATAATTCTGCCTTACAGAATCTCAGAAACATCATCTGATCCTGCTGTGCATGAATGTCTTCTGACTGTGCATTCCAGAAAGAGGGTGCCACAATCATGAAGGCCCTCCCCCTTAGTGGAAGAAAATTGTGCTGCCTTGGGTCCCAGGACCACCAGCAAGTCCCATGAAGATGAATAAGAAAGAAGAAGTTTATACCCAACTTTTCTCTACCTTAAGGAGTCTCAAAGCAGCCTACAATTGCCTTCCTTTCCCACAACAGGCACCTTGTGTGATGTAGGTAGGGTTGAGAGAGTTCCTAGAAAACTGTGCCTGGCTGAAGGTCACCCAGTAGACTTCATGTAGAAGAATGAGGAATCAAACCCTGTTCTCCAGATTAGAGTCTACCACTCTTAACCACTACACCATGCTGGATGAAGGGACCAAAGCAGCCAGTCAGACATGGCAAGACACGGACACAGACATGCTAACATCACTTCCTGAAGGAAGGCCTCAGAAAATGAGAAGGAGGTGGTGTGGGGCACCCAAGTTCTCCTCTGTGATCAACAGCCTGTGCTGTTACTGGCTCAGAGGAGCATAGAGACAGGGCTTCAACTGCCCTTCATCACATGTGCTCCTATTCTTTCCCCTCTCCCCCAAAGAAGAAACACACAAGAGCAATGCAGCATGCATGAGCTTCATTTTAGGTGCCTGTGTATCTTATTTTTGTTTTATTTGACATACATTGTTCTCCTGTAGGCATCAGGCCAAATGTTTTTTTGGGACAAAAAAAAAACTTGGGTTGCCAGTTCCTCTCACCACTTTGGCAGCAGGGGGTATTCCAGAGATGGGCAGGGACATTGTGCAATAACATAACCTCCGGGTGATGTAATCACATCAGGTACCTCACATGGGAATGTCCCTGTTTAGGGGATAAGCTTCCCCCACTGGCCAGCTGGTCTGCAATGGGGAAAAGCCCCCAAAACTGGGGGATCCCCTGCTGGAATGTGAGGACTGGCAATTCAAATTTTATTTATTTTTATTTTATTTATTTTATGATTTTTATCCCGCCCTTCCCAACAAGTGGCTCAGGGCGGCTCACAGCACAAAGTTCCACGTAAGTACAATTTAAGCATAAAAACTGTTAAAATAATTAATACATTTAAAATTTTAAGACATTTAAAACATTTAAAACATTTAAACCATTAGGGACAGCAGCCTCTATTATAACTACACCTGGTTTCTTGTACCAGCTAGTGATAAGCCAGCCGGAAGAGGGTTGTCTTACAGGCCCTGCGGAACTGGGCAAGGTCCCGCAGGGCCCTCACCTCTTCCGGCAGCTGGTTCCACCAGGAGGGGGCCATAACAGAAAAGGCTGGGTCCCTGGTAGATTTTAAGCGGGCTTCTTTCACCATGATTCACCATGCCCAAATTGCATCCAAGTTTTATTAATTAAGGGCTTATATAGAGACTCTGTCCTGTGCATCTATGTATATCTCCCACCCAAGCGATCCAAAGCCCATAACAAATGTAAGTTATGGGAACAATTATCCAAAACACTAGAAGCACTGGTGTTTCAGTATCCTTGTGCCAACATGATCCACGGGGGGATTTCAATGCCAGGATTGGGCCAGGAAATTATGAGATCTCTATGGATATTAACACTGAAATTGCTGTACAAGCATTCTTACTTGAATGCAGTTCAATAGATCCAGTAACTAATAAACCGGGTTTAAAGTTTCTAGAGTTACTATCCTCATTTAATCTATATATGGTTCAAAATTGGATATATCTAAAGGCCCTTTTACGTACCTATCAACTAAGTCTGCCAGTATGGTAGACTACATAGCCATTTCCCCTGTATTGTTAGAACAAGTAGATTTCTTTATAGTTGGAGAAAGTGCACTTAGTGATCATAATCCACTGGAATTAGTACTAAATTCCAAAGATCCTGTCTTTTTGGCACTTTCTCCTGAAGTTTTTTTTCCTCTCAAACCTTCTGGCCAAAGAAGATATAAATGGTCAGACCATCTACAAATAAAAGTAGATGAACCCCTAGAAGGAACTGAATTAAGGGACAAAAGACAACCTCTTCTTCAAACAGATGCCAATACCATCCAACAATATGATGAGATTGTTCAGTCCATCAAGCCACTCCTTACTAAGGATGAACTCAAAATTTACTTGTGCCCTTTGAACAAATGGTATGATTTGGAATGTAGAAACCTAAAAAAAATCATAAACAAACAAATGAGAAAAACTAGACAAAGCAAGTTGGTATGCCACCTTCAGGAATTAAATATAAGAATCTAATTAAAAGAAAGAAGTATGAGCATGCTAGGCAGCAATGGAATGAACTAGCCCATGCTACCTCCAAAAAGAATGAAACCTGTTTCTGGGAACTAGTTTCACGTAATCTAGGAAAAACTCTTTCAACTCTGGAAGCCCAGATAAATGGGAACATTTGGCTGGAGTATTTCACTAAAGTCTACGAACCCCTACCCAGTCCTACATCTGATGGAGCTAATGTAAGTCTCATTACTACTCTGGTTCCTGAAAAATGTCCTGGAAAAGACGTGATTCCAACCAATCTCATCAAGTCCTTTCCTGGATGGTGGACTCCGGTATTGATCAAAGCATTCACCCAAATTAGTAATTCAGGTATATTCCCTACAGGGTGGAAAATTAGTATCATGATCCCCATTTATAAAAAGGGGGATAAGTCAAACCCATAAGCCTCCTAGTTACAGCATCCAAACTTTATGGGAAGCACCTGTTGAGAAAACTAGATGATTGGATCCTTGAAAACAGCATTATTTATCCCCATCAGGCAGGTTTCAGGGAAAGCCTAGGTACAATAAAACATTGCCTCCCCAGTTGGAATAATGAGACAGATACAGATATGGATTAAAGGGCCACTTTATTAACTTAATTCAATGGCAAGGGCAACCATGGGGACAGGTCAAGCCAGGGGTCAAAACCAGACCACCTCCTTAACCTGAAAATGGGTGAGCCCCCAAAGCCCCGAGTGTGAGCCAATCCAACGGCTCAGACGCGGCCAGCCCAGCAACATGATGGCCGCTCACCTAAGCTCCACCGTCCCCAAAGCCGTACAGCCTGGAATGTGGACACTATCCATGTGACGGGATCCTCAGGCTCCCTGGAGTTAACCTTGGGCTGTACAGCTTAATGGTTACCACAGGGAAGCCATTTACCACAAATGGTGGGATGCCACGGGAGCTCACCAATACCCCACAAACATATACCCAACAGTAAACAGCCACTAACAGTGCCAAGCCTCTGCTTAGGCCACTGTACCCAAACCGCCTAAAGTCTGCACCAGCACTTGCCGTAAGCCGGCCAAAAAGGCCTCATTGCCCTTTTTTGAAAGATGGACCCCATCCTCCCTAAACAAATCCTCAAGACTAGCCAGAATGGAGGGATGAGGCACATATCCTCCCAGACCTCCACCAAGGGCTTTACGCAAGGCCCTGTTGGCCTTAATCTGAGCGCACTCCAAACCCGCTGGATCCCAAGCGGCCCGCCATTCCCGGTGTGGCAGCTTGGCTGACCACAGGATGAGGACGCCCGGCCACCTTTTGCCAATCAAGGTGATATTAGCCTGGGCCTGTATCAAAAGAGCCTTTCCCTTCATCAGGCCCAAATCATTCTCTCCCAGATGTATCACCAAAATCTGTGGAGGAGGACCCCTCATGCCCCCAAACAGCAGTGGCAGGAGCCCCAACCACCTCATGCCCCGGCGGCCCTGCCACTCAATGATGGCTCTGTCACTCAGACCCAGCTGCAAACCAACCGGCGTCCATCGGGCCTGATGTGCCGCCCAAAACACAATACTGTGGTCACATATAAGGATCCTTTTCCTTTCAACACCAGCCACAGCACCTAAAAGAAAAAAGCCATTAACTGTTGAACAATAAAATGAACGTTAACACAACAACTGGGAAGTAAATGGCAACAAATCAAGGAGGGGCCCCGGCTTCACAGCCACAACAGCCAAACATATGCTCGATAAGCACCAGACCTCCAACGTCCCACGCAACGAATGTCCTCACCCTTGTAACCCATCGCTGTGACTGTGGAAGCAGCTCCAATCCTGAAGGATGCAAAATTTTACCCCCCCCCCCAAGCCCTAGCATTTTCAGTGCTCGGCTTGTGATAGTCCAAAATTGATACTTAGTCAATGGTGACATATCTGCATGGCAAAAAAGGGGGCCCACCGACACAACTCGCAGCTCCACATAATGTCCCAGTACAGCAACTGGGCATAACTCCCTCTCCGAACAGGGCCCTAGTGTAACCATACACCCCCACTGCTTCTGATCCGTCTTTGACTGATGGACCCGTAACCACTTGGTCGCCGGAAAATTTTAAGTCCCCGACAAGCAGGGCCCTTGCTGAATCATCATTGCGCGAGAGCGCCATTAACTCAGACACTCTAAAAGCCCCGGAAAAAAGCTGTCAATGCGGCTGCATGAAACAGCGCCTCCTCGTAAGCAGAAGCACAAACAGATGCCCATGTGGCATGCAGCCCCAAGAGGATCGATGGGAAAATAGGTTGCCTAGCATCAGCCCGGTGACCTGTCTCCTGTGACCAGCCCTCCAACATTTTTTGAATAAGAAAATCCTTAGTCGCATCCTGATACCCCCGTGCCTTGCTAAGGAAAGACAATGCAGACATCTGCCCCTTAATGGATTTTACTGCGAGGCCCCACTCCCTTTGCCAGACACAGAATTGCAACAGCTGATCAACGGGGACCGGCCAAACCTCCGGCAACCTGGCCCCTTCCCTGAAAGTTAAAAACTGACTGGCCACCTGGTCATATGACCTTTTAGTGCTGGGCGCTATGGCGAGGTGGATTGCCCGGCTAACTTCATCCCTCCAATCTGCCATAACTCCGCTGGGATGCGCACAAGAAACAGGTCGGCCTCTGGAGCTAACTGCCGAAAGCACTCCATCTGTTAGCGAGACAGGGCATCCGCCACACCATTACAAATGCCGGGAACATGCTTCGCCAAGAACAAAATATTTAACCTCAGGCAGTGCAATGTAAATGCTTTAACCAGCCTCATCACTGGGGGGGGGGGACTTAGATGTCAAGCAATTAACAACATGTACCACTGCCATGTTGTCGCACCAGAAATGCACCGTGTGATTGGCCAGAGAATCGCCCCAGAGAAAAATCGCCACCAGTATAGGAAAAAACCGCCCCCTGAGGCACCCTGCAATCAAGCGTGTGTCTCTGGGACAGTTCACCCCCAATCGCCACCCTTTGTCCCCGACCTTCAAGGAAAGAGGAAAGCCATTGTAAGGCCAGCACCTGAATCCCCGTGTCGGCGAGACGGCAAGTCAGCAACCGATAGTCGACCGTATCGAACGCTGCCGATAGGTCTAACAACATCAGTACCGCCAAGCCGCCTCGATCCAGATGCCGCTGAAGATCATCCACCAGGGCAACCAGCACTGTCTCCGTCCCATGACCCGGGCGAAAGCTGGACTGATGGGGTTCAAGATATAGCTCATAAACTGCTTTTCAAATTCTGTAAGTATTTTTTCTTAACTGGCTATTAAACTCTTTTTTAAAAAAAAGATTCCTTAATGCTGTAAATACCCATAGTTGAATTAGACTGAATAACGTTTTTCCATATTCATAATGTGTTTTTTTAGTCTAATCTAACTGGGTATTTTTATCTTTGCAACCCCATGGCACAGAGTGGTAAAACTGCAGTACTGCAGTCCAAGCTCTCTGCTCATGACCTGAGTTTGATCCTGGCAGAAGCTGGGTTCAGATAGCCGGCTCAAGGTTGACTCAGCCTTCCATCCTTCCGAGGTCAGTAAAATGAGTACCCAGCTTGCTGGGGGGAAAGTGTAGATGACTGGGGTAAACCACCCCATAAAGTCTGCTGTGAAAACATTGTGATGCGACATCACCCCAGAGTCAGAAACGACTGGTGCTTGCACAGGGGACTACCTTTACCTTTATTTTTATCTTTAGGAATCTTTTTTTTTTAAGTTAACCTGTTAGAAAAAAATTACTTATTTGTCACTTAGTGGGCAAATTACCAGTTCTGGTCCAAAATGCCCAGTTTTTGTTTTAATTAATATTTAACATACAAGGAACTCACTAGCACTTGTGACAAAATAATTATCCTTCCTCTTCTAGCTACCAAAACAATCTTCTATGTTGCTTTTATCTATTGCTAGCAAGTGCCTTCAAGAATGACTGTGGGTGACCATGTAAAAATGAATTATTATTGTGCCTTTTCCATCAGATATTAGATGCTTTCATAGAATTTGCTACACCATATGTATCAAAATTACAAATATAATTAAGTAGCAGAATGCTTGTCCAAATGTTACACCAAGCACAGGATGACACTTGGGAACCCGAATCCCCCGCAAACTCAGTGCTGCAGAATGATGGCATTTGCTCCTAAACACTGGATTTCAAATTGTGCTGTTAGCTGATTTAAATGTTCAGGAGGTCTAATCCTTTCCAGAAGTTAATCAAAACATTCTTACTACATCTCAATGCTGGTGATATGATAAAAGTTTTTAATTAAATCTTGTGGAACTTTAAAAGCTAACAAATCCATTGTGGCATAAACTTTATTCAGGTGTGGTAAAATGGGCTCTGGTTCATGACAACTTGTATCACAAAAAGTCCTATGTTGTGTGCTGTTTTCAAATCCTATGAAAACAGCACACAAGCAGGATATCTCTTCTGTTCTCCTAGTCCTCCAGCACTACTCTATGACTGCTGAAACACCAGAACTGGCAGTGAGGAGACCATCATAAACAAAATGTCATGGAATATGGAGGGCAATTTCAGCTAAGCACCTTTCCTTAATGCCCACAACCACCATGGCTCTTGAGAATTTGGCTATGACAATGCCCCCCTCCCACAGCACTGTCTTTGCAGGGATCAAAGATGGTTCCAGGAAAAAAGCTCACAGGAAAAAGCTCACAGAAAAAAAACACAGTCATAAATGCTCACAGGAAAAAGTCCATACAGAAAAAGCCCACAGAGAAAGAAGCCCACATGGTCATAGTCACATGCAACAATTTGTGTTGTAATTTTATCAAGTATAATTAAATAATAATTTTACTAAGTTATTTGTATATTTAACAGACCGCAGATATCCTGGCTTGCCCATGACTGGCATGTGGGAGTAGGAGAGGTAACTGGCAGTCTGGGGCACCACCTCACCTAGGGGCGCTGCCAGGTGTCCCCTGCTCCCACCCTGCCGCTCTTGGTTCCTGGGTCACAGCAGGACCAGCAATTGCGGCACCGCACTGATCTCACCCCACAACAAGCTCTGCCTTCTGTAAAAACCCCAGATTTGAAAAACAAGTTTCCCTGACCTTGCAGCCATGCTTCCATAAGTAGGAAATAGTTTTTTGGGGTGTGTGAACTGCTGGTCTGGGAGTCTGTGGTTGCTTTCTTCAGCTGGAGCACAGGGCAACCCAGCTAAAATGCTATTCCAGTGGGTTCCAGCTCAAAAAAAAGCCCTGTTTTAAAGTATGTTCTTATAAGAGATACAGTTGTTCTAATTTTACTGACACAGCAAGAACCAGGCTCTGGCTTATGCTTTATAGCTCAACAAAACTGTATTTCATTTATTCAGTTTATACCCCGCTCTACTGTAAAAATGGGCTATCTTTGTAGTCTATGCCACTGTTATGGTTTCCCATACCACCAAGCACATATCATTAAGGCTAGGATAGGGTTGTTAGCTCCAGGATGGAAAATACCTGGAGATTTTGGGGGTGGAGTCTGAGGAGGATGGGGTTTGGGGAGACTTCAATGTGGTATCATGCCATTCCAAAGTAGCCATTTTTTTCAGGTAAACCAATCTCTGTCACATGGAGATCAGTTGTAATAGCAAGCAATCTCCAGCCACCACCTGGAGGTTGGCAACCCTTGGCTAGGGCCAAGCAGAGCGGCTTCTACTTCCATTAATACACCACAATTGGTTACTATTGTAGCGGGAGGGCTATACGTTACCAATTTCAGTTGGATCAATCACAGAGGCAGCGTGAGGCAAAGTCAGGAAACACAGCTTCTTTATTTAACGTGCACGGGCCCTGTACACAAGCTACAGGCTCTCAGGAGAGACTGAGCAACAAGCACAGAAACTCACAGCCTTTTATTCACTTTACCGGTAGTGATGCCTTTTATACTAGTGCCAAAAATACCTCTCACATGACCCCTTTACATCCATACTACAGTATACATCTCCACTACACAATACATCACATGGCCCCCCTTAGAACATCACATGACCCCCCCTTAGAACATCTTCCTGAGACACCTTCCTATATGTGGACCTGAACAGTAGGGATGCCTTGCCCATATTTAGTTAGAGGAACTGAAGCCACTATTCTGACTTGGTGTTACTCGGTGTTACTTGGGGTCACTTTGTGGTTGGGTATCTGAACCTGTCTGGTTTTAACCGGTTTCTTCCCATGTACTTCAATAGTATTCAGAATTACTACCATGAGACAGTATCTCATAAACATTCAGAGTTACTAACAAGTAGCTCAGGCCATATAGGGACTTCCCGTTAGCAGGGACTTTCCATGGGCCGAGCACGAGCTCTTCACGGGCCTGTTTCCTTTGCAGTAAACACCTGTGGTATGTGGTTTAGCTATGTATCCTATGTAGCAATCATTTTAGCAATCAGTGTATAGCTTGCTAGGTTAGTTCCTCTTTTCGCTCTGCTGAAGCTCTGCCTCTTAATAAAGCTCTTATGTTTGCCTTATCAAAGCTTGCGTTACTGCTTTCTATATTGATTATATATTATTAAATCATTTATTCTGGGGTTCCGCTATACTATAACATTGATGCATGATTTTGTGCAAGTTATAGCATTTGTAAACTGGGACTGAAAACTGGATGTAGCTGAGGAATTCATTAATAATAGAGTGTTTAATAAATAAACCTATTCAAATGTATGCAAAGCAGTGATACCAAAGACTATTTTTCAATACTGTTTATGTTCTTGATAAAATGAGCACTTGAAAGTATATGTAGATATTTCTGCAGTCTTAGATTTCCCATTTCAATCATTGCATTACAAACAAGCAGCTGGAAATGCTCCCTTGTAAGTGACTGTTTCATACTAAACGTTCTCTTCATGGTCCTATATCTAGGTACATAATTATATGGGGAAAATGATATATGCTACATGATTCTTGAGTCATGCTTAGTGTTTTGTACTTAATAAAGGGCAGAGAATTAATTATGGGCTGAGCATGAAGACTTTGCACACTACATATCTATTTCTTTCACAGTGAAATTTACTGGTTATGTTAAAAGCCCAAGAAAACAGGATACACAATGGGAACATAAATGCTGACAGTCTTAACTATGACTTCTTTGATAAAGCAAACTTTAAAAAAAACAACCCTTTTCCATTACATTTAAACCAAGTGTTTTCAGAGGCATAAATCAGGGACAACACTGATTATATTCTTATTCGGCTGCAATGCATCCTGAGATTTTTTTTAAAAAAGATAAACAATTCTGAAATATTTATCACAGTTCACAGGCATTAACTGCTATAAAAGGTGAGCAATGGGGAAAAAGGCTTTGTGTCTATGCACATGCAGTTGGGAAAATAAATTGTTAATCTGTATTTGCTGGTGTTAGTTTGCAAATCAAATATTTAGTCCTGCAATTTCAGTTGTAGATTTCTTCATCCCCTTTTCTGTAGTACATGGAATAAAAAATAAGGATTTTTTTTAAAGAGTCAACACAGGAGCTAGCATAAATTGTCTGTAGTTCCAGAACTTTTTAATAAAAGCAGGAACACACAGGAAGGCAGGAACATACAGGAAGGCAGTTCCAGCTGGCTGGGTCCCCGGGGTGTGGCCTAATATGTAAATGAGTTCCTGCTGAGCTTTTTCTACCAAAAAAAGTCCCGTGTAGCTCCATAGAAATCAGTGTGAATACACCAGTTAACACTAGTTTAGGTTTCAGTGCAATGCTTTATTTATTTACTTTGAGTATTTTTACTCTGCTCCAGAATCTGTTCAAGGTAGCTACAATTACAAAACAATAAATAATGCAAACCAAAACAATAATGTTACTGTAAACAGCTGGAAGCAATTCAATATCAATAAACTGTCCATCAGAAAGCCACCCTGGTCTGTCAATTACACCAGTAATCAATAATAAAAAAAGGAAAATCACCAGCATAAAACAGCCCAGGCCATAAACCAGTGGTGAAGCAGTGAAAACAGGGCAAGATCTATAAAACAGCAAGAGGATGAGATGAAGTTTCTAAAAGCCTGAATAAACAAGTGCTTTACCCTAATGCCTAAACACCAGCAGAAAACTTCTGAGGTGATCTCAGTGGTTTCCTTGACATTAGCATCTCATCCTGTGATTATAAGCTATATGTCAGAAAAATTTCCTTCTGAGAAAGAAATGCCCTGTCTTTGGTCCAGGCTTATCTCTCGCTCTCTCTCTCTCTCTCTCTCTCTCGGCTTGGCTTCGCGAACGAAGATTTAAGAAGGGTGCAATAGTCCACGTTTGCTGCAGGCTCGCTGGTGGCTGACAAGACCAATGTGGGACAGGCAGGTCCGGCCACAGCGGCTGCAGGGAAAAGTCTGATTTAGGGTTGGTCCTGTAGCAGTGCGATTCTTCCTCAATCTCCTTTTGTCCTCAAGACCAGCTATGCGTGTGTTCTCAAAGGAAGAGACAGCCTGGTGGATGGTGTGCCTCCATGCATTGCGATCTGAGGCTAGGTCAGACCACTGGTGATGGTTTCTTCTTTAGCATGATGCTTCAAAGAGCCGCAGTAGATCTAGATGAGGACGATGGTGTCTACATCCGCTATCGCACCGATGGCAGCCTGTTCAACCTGAGGCGACTAAAGGCACACTCCAAGACAATGGAAAAACTCATCCGAGAGCTACTGTTTGCTGATGATGCTGCACTCGTCTCCCACTCGGTATCAGCTCTGCAGCATATGACGTCCTGCTTTGCAGAGGCTGCCAAGCTATTCGGCCTAGAAGTTAGTCTGAAGAAGACAGAAGTTCTCCACCAGCCTGCACCCCAGGAAGATTATCACCCTCCCTGCATCACTGTGGGTGAATCAGTTCTGAAGACAGTCCAGCAGTTCAGCTACCTGGGGTGCATCATCTCCTCAGATGCCAAGATCGACAAGGAGATTGACAACAGGCTGGCAAAGGCAAACCGTGCATTTGGCCGACTGCACAAAAGAGTGTGGAGCAACAAGCATCTGAAAAAAGGCACAAAGATCAATGTTTACAAAGCGGTTGTGATGACAACCCTCATCTATGGCTCCGAATCGTGGGTTTTATACCGTCATCACCTGCGACTCCTCGAGCGCTTTCATCAGCGCTGCCTTCGCACCATCCTCAACATCCACTGGAGTGACTTTGTGACCAACACTGAAGTCCTCAAGCGGGCAGAGGTTACCAGCATCGAGGCACTGCTGTTGAAGACGCAGCTGCGCTGGGCAGGGCATATTTCTAGGATGGAAAACCACCGCCTTCCCAAGATTGCCCTGTATGGCGAACTCTCCACCGGCCATCGAAATAGAGGGGCACCAAAGAAGAGGTACAAGGACTCCTTGAAGAAATCCCTTAGCACCTGTCACATCAACCATCACCAGGCTTATACAATGGAATGATTAACAGACATTCTCACATTTTGACATATTACTGTTTTATTGCTTTCTCATCCTCACGCTATCCAGATCAAAGGTTTGCTCAACTGGTTAATTTTACTATTCTGTCATTGGATCTTAAATTGTACCATTTTGCATCCTAAACCACTGCCTACCAGCTATATGCAGCTCTGCTCATTGTACCTGATTTCTCATCTGATGAAGAGTGCTTGAAGCACACGAAAGCTTACGTTCTGAATAAACCTTTGTTGGTCTTAAAGGTGCACTTGAATCCTACTTTGTTCTATTGCTTCAGACCAACATGGTTGCCCATTTGGATCTACCTTTGTAATAGTGTATTTATGTATGAATTGCAATCTGAATTCAAACACAGGACACAATTTTCTGAACGGAAATACTTCTTGACAAGTCTCGCAGCCCCCTCACCAAAAATTTTATCCCCTAGGCCCCCCACCTGAAATTTTCTGGCTATGGGCCTGATTTGCTAATGTTCTGTTCTTCCAGAATATTATTGTCTACCATCTGCAGCTACTTTGTTGTAGCGGGGTAGAGATTTTTGGTCTTTTACTCAGTTCTAAAGCATTCAGGCTGCCCCTCATGCAGGCCTGCAGCCATGGGGGAGAGCACGGGGAGCATGGCCCCTCTATTAACCCCCCTTCCCCATGTAGGGCCCTCCATTAAGCACCATTGAACTTGCACCCCACCACCACCATGCCGCCTGCCCACCACCTGTGCCTCCTCTGCCGGGCCCTTGCTGCTGCTCGCCCCTCCTTTCCTTTCCTTTCCTTTCCCTTCCCTTCCCATCACCTTCCCCCCGGTACAATCATGGCAGGGCCTAGGAGCAGTGTGCTCTGATCACGCATATGGGGGGAGGGGAAGGGAAAGGAGGGTGGGTGGCATGCTGGGGGGGGGGTACAAAGGGAAGGGAAAGGAGGGGTGGGTGGTGGTAGCAGTGGGCCGGTGAGGGAGGCATGGGCGGTGGGAGGGCGGCACATTGTGGGGGCATGAAGGGAAGGAGCAGGTGGGCAGGCACCACACCTGGGGGGGTGAAAGGAAGGGAAGGGAAAGGAGGGTTCAGTGGCGGTCGGCAGAGGAGGCAGGGAAACTCGTGAAGTTTGCGCAAAGTTTATCCCCTGGGCCCCCCACCTGCCCCCCTCCGTGCAAATGGGGCCATCTGGCCCTGCTCCCCCTCCATTTCTTACCTTGCAGGCCCCTCCACCCAAAATTTTCTGGCTACAGGCCTGTCCTCATGGAATGATGTCTTGTTTCCACATACTGGTGCTGCGATCTAGTTCCTGCATGGGAGCAAGCAGAGCTATGAGTCTCACTGTGAAAGTTCCTCTTTCCTTTGCAATCACAACTATGGCATGTGATAGGCATTTATAAGACTGGCCAAACTGCAGCTCAAGGAGGCACATGCAGCTATTTCATGTAGATTGCATGGCTCCCAGAGGTTGAACAGGAATTTAATGCAGGCTTACTCTCAAGTAAGCATACTTAGCATTAGGACATCAGTCAGCCTCTGAGCACTGACCCATAGGTAGGCAACTATTTCTACTGTGTGTGAAGTGGGGAAGGAGAGGGAAATAGGCAGACTTGCAAGCTCTTCTTCTCCACCACAGAGGTCACCCAGAGACCTAGAGTAGGGAAAGACAGCACAAGAGCTGAGGGAGCCACTGGAATGAGGGACAGAATTAAAGAGGGTGGCACAGGGACCCCCTTCATTTCAGATATTGTAGAAGCTGTATTTACTAACCATGGTGTCAAGGCAAAGAGAGATGCATAATGATGCAAACTGTGGTCAGTGATTTATATGGTACATTTATATTTCCTTCTCCCATTGGTGCCAAAAAACAATTCCCTAATCTTTCCCTATGCTAGACTTCTGGAAACTATTATTCCCAGCTTGTTTTTTTTATTATTATTATTATTAAATCTCCTTCTAGCATGGTCATGTATAAAGTGCATATATATGCATTTTATTTTTATGTGCAAAGAAAGTATCAAGCATTTTAATAAAAATGTGTGTAATATTTGTTCATGTCTTGCAGCTCTCAAACATATGATGTTTATTCTATGTGGCTCTTGCATTAAGCAAGTTTGGGCACTCCTGCTCTATGCTCTGTGCTTTATGTTCCTAAACCAGAAAGAGTATGTTAACCACAGATTCAAACCCTCCTCCAATGCAGCCCAAAATGATACAAATTGGCTTCCACAGATTGTCAGGAAATCCTATATACCAGCAGAAAAGAAATAATTATAATTCAGTTTTCATACATCCACCCAATGTTTGAAAATCAAATTTATCTTACTGGTAATGATTGTTTTCTCTCAAGCGGACTGTCTCATACAATTACACTGATGAATGGGTTGTCATTTCAAGTGATCTCAAGATTTCAAGGACTTTCTTGTCCTTTTTAGTGGTAGCATTCATCAGTCTGAGGCATTTATCAAGCCACTGCCTGCACAGAACTACACTTCCAAGGCATCACCGACAACTGTGGGCCCCTTCCAACTGTATGATTCTATGATAATGTCTGCAAACTATCTGTGCTTCAATTTAGAATACTGGATGAACACAAATACATACAGATAGATCCAAGTTGGCAGCCATGTTGGTCTGAAGCAAAGAACAAAGCAGTAGACAAGTGCACCTTTAAGACCAACTATGTTTTATTCAGAATGTAAGCTTTCGTATGCTCTTAAGCATATTTAAGTAAGAGCATACGAAAGCTTACATTCTGAATAAAACTTAGTTGTTCTTAAATGTGCACTTGTCTACTGCTTTGTACAAATATTAACAGTTTCGGGACATGCCCAATGGACAAAACAGGAATGCTAGTGAATCATGCCATATGGCTTCCCATCCACCCTTCACCTGTAACAGACAAACTAAGAAAATAACTTGCTCCTTAGATTATTTTTTTCCACTCCATGGTCTGACCAGATGGTAGATGGGAGGGGACAAAAACATTCAGAAAAGCAATGGTAGAATGTGTATATGCAAAATATTTAGAATGCTATTGAGATAACTGAAAGTATTTGGTTACAAGAAGCCCAGGCAAGCCCAATCTCATCAGCTCTTGGAAGCTAAATAGAGTTTACTGTGGTTAGTACTTGAATGAGAGACTTTGAAATGCCCAGGGAAAATATGCATATTGTTCCTGTAGGTAATTCTCAGTGGTTCAAATAGCAGTTCTAAGGATGGTCATTTGCAGACACCAAAATGGTGGTAAAAAGGCATTCTTGAGCCACAGTCCATTTATAGATATTCCCACACTGGATATGTCCTACCCCTAGCAATCCCCTAAACTCAATCGTACTGCAAAACATGCAACTGGGAGCTAAGAAATGATTGCCAGAGCTGACTTGAGTATGGGCCTGGCAACAGCATGACCTCTTATGGCTGAGGCATAGACCAGAGGGACAACTGGCCTCTCAGGTCCTCCACTGGCTAGACCCTCTATGCCAACCCAGGCCACCAGCAGTTGGCTGGCTGAACACCAGCACACTTAGAATTTGGAACATTCCTCACAACCATTTAAAAAAAAGGATCAGGGGGATCTGGGAAATTAAAAGCTAGTTAGCTTAATGTCTGCTCTGGGTAAATTGATGGAAAGCATTATTATAGATAAAATTGTCAAGCATATAGAAGGGCAAACCCTGAAGAATTAGAACCAACATTGCTTCTACAAAGATAAGTCCTGTCTCACCAAATTTTAGAATTTTTTGAAAGTTTCAGGTTTAAAAAAAAATATTTGTGCATGTGTATGCGCACATGTGAGCGTACTCCTGGAAGTTCTGGTGACTGACCCATACTAGGGCGTGTAGGGAAGATATTCAGAGAGGTGATCCTGCTCCTGCCTCCAGCTCTGGTATTCTAAGAAGGTAGCCCATCTCAGTGCTTAGCTTCAAAGATCTGATTGTCAATAAAATGTGTCTAGCCAATGATTTTATGTTATTTGGTTGCAATGGCTTTATATTGATTCTTGGCATATATAATGTGGGTTGCCATGGCTATATAGGGAAGGTGTTTAATTCAAATAACCTTAAGAACCTTCCGAGAGTCTTCATGAGATAAACACCGCATCCTTTTTCTCTGACCTTGAATACCAGACATTTATCAGAACTGTTGGAGAAACAGTTTTAAGTTTCACTTTCAGTAGAAAGATACCTAGCAGCTGTGGTGTGTGTGTGTTATGGGAATATGTTTGAAATGTTTTTGTCAGTTTTTCTTGCATATCTAGAAATGCTTGCGTATGTTAATGACCATGCATAGTGTATAAGTACCTGACCCTACCTTAGGTGGGCAGTTCTAACAAAAATGTCTTATGCTATGAACATGTCTCTTTCAATAAACACCATATTTGATATGAATCAAAGAGGCTGAGTTAATGAGAACTGCACATAAGCTGACACTGACAAGACTGGGCTTGCCTGGGCTATCCAGGCCAGGGCAAGTTCTTTGAAAGTTTCAACAAGCAATAAATGGAATGAGCCACTAGAAATTTTATATTTGACTTCTGAGCAAACTTTAGAGTCATGAAATAAGAAGACAAGACCTTTTCTGGATTGGAAATTAGCTAAAAAACAGGAAGCAGAGCACAGGAATAAACAAGTGGAGACCCACAAGAAACTTGCATGGAGGGGGCATTCCACAACCTTTGGTTTCTTCCCTCTCTCCCTTCTTTCCATTTCTTTCTCTTACCAAGCCAATAATTCCTTCTTCTTTCCCCTTCTCACTACCAAGTCAACCCCCTTCTTTCCCTTTCTCCCCAATACTCCCCCTCTTTGTTTTCTCTCCCACCCCGCCAATCTCTCTTCTTTCTCTCACCAAGCCAATATCCCATTCCTTTCTCTCTTCCCCCAAGCTAATCTCCCTTCTTTCACTTTCTAAGCCAATCTTTCCTCCTTTCTCTCTCTCTCTCTTTCCACAGTCAACCCCCCATTCTTTCTCTCCCCAAAGCCAATCTGTACTTTTCTTCCTTCTCTCATGCCCCTTTATTTCCCTCTTTTTATTTTCCCCTACTTTTGAAGTGGCTGCAGTCATGTTACCTGGGAGATGTTCCAAGCATGGAGTTGTTCCTGGTAGTGGCCAGGTCCAGAACCTCTCCTGGTAGGTTGCCAAGTCCAATTCAAGAAATATCTGGGGACTTTGGGAGTGGAGCAAAGTTGTGACAAGCACAATTGAATTCCAAAGGGAATTCTGGCCATCACATTTAAAGGAACCTCACACTTTTTAAATGTCTTCCCTACATTAGAAATAATGAAGGATAGGGGCACCTTCTTTTGGGGCTCACAGAATTGGACCCCCTGCTCCAATCTTTTTGAAACTTGGAAAGCATTTTGAGAATAGTCATCAGATGCTATGCTGAAACTTTTCTGCCTTTACCTCAAAAAAACAGTCCCTCCAGAGCCCCAGATACCCCCAGATCAATTCTCCATTATACCCTATGAGAATCGATCTCCATAGGGAATAATGAAGTGCCTAGCAGACATCCCCCCTCCCCCCATTTCTGATGACTCTGAAGCAGGGGATTGGCATCTCTAATCATGAGTTGCTGAACTTCCAACTTCTTCAAAGTAACACAGAGCAACCAAAGGTTCAAGTTTACCTTGCCTATGCAAATGGCCTCTGAAAATATTGTTCAACCAACAGAGGGTCTGGGCTGCTATCACAGCCACTGGGAGCAGCCATGCTGTTCTGCCTCCTTCCCCCACCCCCATTCAGCCTTAAAGATACAGACACATCATCCAAAAAGGAAGCTTTTCCAAGTGGAGTCTGAAGCCTCCGGAGGTGGAAAGGCACATGGTGGCTGTAAGGGCGGGGCTTCCCCCCACTGGCCAGCTGACTGGGAGCGGGAAGGAGTCTGGGAAAGTGGGGGAACCCCCGCTGGGATCTGGAGATTGGCAAGCTCAAGGAAGATGTTGATCCAGTGTGCTGCTGCCATGGGGGTGGGGATCTCATGCTTGCCATCACTACAACAGGAATAGAGAATAAAATTGCTTCCATCATACATCTATTATACAAATCTATGATGAGATCACACTTGGCATATTGCAAATAGTTGGTCACTGCACCTAAAAGGATATTGTAGAGCTTGAAAAGGTTCAGAAAAGAGCGACCAAAATGTTCAGAGATCTAGAACAGCTGCCTTATGTGGATAGGTTAAAACACATAGAGCTGTTTAGGTTAAAAAAAAAGATAAGGGGAGATATATTAGAGGTCTATAAAATTATGACTGGTGTGGAGACAAGGACAGGGCTTCTCCCTCTCCCATAATACTAGAACCTGGGATTATCTACTGAAGCTGAAGATTCAGGACAGACAAAAGGAAGCATCTTTTCATGCAGCATATATTTAATTAGTGGAACTTGATGCCATAGGATGTGGTGATGGCCGCCAACTTGGCATGCTTTAAAAGAAGAGTGACAAATTAATGGTTGACTGGGCAATCAATGGCTGCTTGTCATGATGTATATCTGCTCCACCCAGCACCAGAAGCAGTATTCCTCTTACATCACTTGCTAGAAAGCATGGGCAGGAGGATATCATCCTGCTTGTGGACTCTCCTAGAGGTAGCTAGTTGGCCACTGTGTGAATAAGATTATGGCCTTGAAGGGCCTTTGGTCTGATACAATATTGTTCTTCTTATATTCTTATGTTCTTACTCTATGAGCAGAAATCCTTGCATCCCTTCTATTTGATAAAGTTCAGTTAAAGATTTTTCTTTCTCCTTTCCCCTCAAAATGTTGCCCCAAGTACACACTTTTATTTAGATTAGATTCCAATCCAAGGTCATAAGCTACACATGGAGGGATGCCTATGTAATTCCAACTTTGTGGTGCTGGTTGGACAGTAACAACTAGTCTGACCTTTAGCAAACTCTAATAAGTTACAGAGGAAACACAGAATATGCTGCAAGCATTAAAATCCCTATAAATTACATTAGAAAATAATTTGTTTTCAGGAAAAAGTGTGACATTACCAGATTTTGCTTATGTATGAGTAGTAGCAAGATAATAAAATTGTGCCAAGGTTTTATTTTTCTGCATGTGTACATGTGATCAGTTGGCTGAAGAAGCCAAGAACTGAGTCAGTAGCAGATAGCTTCACTATCTATACTTGAAAGAAAGTGGAGGTTAAAACAAAAGTGGAAATTTTAACCCGTGTAATAAAAGAAAGGGCAATCACCTTTATTATGTAGTTTCTGGAGAAAGTAGTTTATGAGGAATAATTTTGTTACAGTATATGCTTGCTTGATGGATTATTTTGATACCAAAATATTTTATAATTCATTCTACTAAATATTCTATTGAGATTTCATCTTTTATATGGTGCGCTGGTGCTCAGATATTCATTGCAATAACCCAGATAGAAACATATTTGGTGGAGAGCAAATATTAACAGTTCTATAAATCTTCAGTTCATAGAACCCCCTCCCAAAATTAAAAATTAAAGCTTTTCGTATTTTTCAGACCCATTTCAGAAAGGCATCTTGAAACTATAGGGTGTTTTTACACTGACTTTCTATCACTACATTGATAGAGACTTTTACATTGGACTCTCTATCACTGCGTTGGAAACTCACTTTTTACATTACCTAACATTCTCACAACTGTTTTGCATTGTTGCTGCCCGAAGCATCTACATTTATCAGATATTTCAGGTTTTCACAGCTGGTAACATCATTGGGGTTTGCCCCCCAAGGACGAAATAACGAGACAGACACCAAGTGATTGGAATAAAATTGGGCCACTTTATTAATTAACCTAACAAACAGCAAGGGTACCCCACATGTGGCCTGGCCAGGGCTAGGGGTCACCGCGACCGCTCCCCTGCCATAACGGGCGAGAGACCCAGCCCCCCGGCCAGAGCTGAGCGCCTCAGCTCCCTTCCAGAGGGCCCAAACCCAGATGCACGTCTCACCAGAAAGCACCCTCTAGCCGAGTCTCCCGGCAGTCTGCAATCTCCACCCGGGTCTTCAAACCCTAGGGTTGATCATGCCAGACCCCAAATTCCCCAAAAGGGGATGCTTCACAGTCCTCCCCTGGCCGCATAGTGCCCTAAACCCCAAAAACCTGCCACTACTAAGGCCAAGTCTCTACTTAGGGCTTAGCGCCCACCGAGAGGCCCAAAGCCACCCGCAACCCTTGCTGCAAATCTCTCAGGAAAAGCACATTACCCTTTTCAGAGAGATGGACCCCATCCCCTCTGTAGAGGTCAAGACATCTCAGAATATCCGGATGGGGCAGATAGTGGCCCAACCCTTTCTCGAGCAGCTTTTAAAGCTCCTTATTAGCCTTGCACCTGGCCCTTTCTACCGTTGCGGGGTCCAAAGCACAATGCCATACCAGGCGGGGCAGCATGGCTGACCACACTATGATGGTCCCCGGCCATCGCTCCTGAATGTGCAGAAAATCATCATGGGCCTGCCAAACTAAGGCCTTGCCCTTCAGTAACCCCAGATCATTACCTCCCAGGTGAACTATTAAGACCTGAGGAGGAAGACCCACTCTATCACGAAACAGTAAAGGTAGCAGGCCTGACCACTGAAGGCCATGGCGCCCCTGCCACTCAATTATGGCATGCTGGCTGAGTCCCAGCTGAGAGCCCACCGCAGTTCTCCGTGCTTGCAGAGCGGCCCAAAACACGTGGCTATGGCCGCAGATGAGAACTCGGCTCCGGCTCTTCTGGCCAGGAACAACAGCATCTAAAAAGCAAAAAACAGTTAAACACCAACCGAACAGAACATTCCCTGAAACCCAACTCATTCACGGCCTAAGCAAAAGCCGCACAGAGGCCTTATAGGCCGATGAACGCCAGCGCCCCAACCTCTGAATAGAGGCAGAAGGATACCCCATTGCAGCAGCAGTAGAGGCTTCCCCGATTCTAAAGGAGTGGGTCCCAAACCGCACCCCTGACAGCCCCAACTCACCCAAGGCCCGAGACATCACAGCCCAAAACTGGTGCTTCGTCAAAGGGGCACCCCCAGAATGAATAAACAAAAACCCATCCTGACTACCCCGGACTGCCACATAAGCAGCCAAAGCTGACACGGGACACAAATCAAGCCAGACCCCAAATCATGCCAGACACGGGACACAAATCAAGCTCAGAGCAACTGCCCAGCTCCAACACTGTACCCCGCTGCAACTGATCCATCTTAGAACGACGGACAGTAATAAATGCCTTATTCCCAGACAACCGTAAATCCCTCAACCGCAGTGCCCTACCAGAAACATCGTTCCTAGATTGGGCCACCAACTTGCTGACCCTAAGCGCCCCAAAGAAAGCCACCAAGGACGCAGCATGAAACAAGCATGCCTCGAATAATGAGGAACATACCCCATCCCACACCCTCTTCAAGCCACGCAGAATCAACGGCGACACCGAATTCCACGTATCAAACCTAGGCCCAGCCTCCCTGGACCAACCTTCCAGCATCTTTCGAATACAAAAATCTGCTGTATCCTCCCTATAACCTAGCGCCTTGCTGGCAAAAGCCAGCGCCGACAGGCGCCCCCTAATAGAACGCACCACTAACCCCTTACCTCACAGCGACACACAGTAATGGAGCAAATGCTCCACCGGGAGAGGCCAAACCCTGCGATACCTTACCTCTGCCCGAAAGTCCTCAAACTGCCGCACAGCCCGTTCATAAGACTTCCGAGTACTAGGTGCAATGGCTAGACCTATCGCTCTGCACGCCTCGGCTCTCCAATCAGCCATAGCTCCTGGGGCATTGCAACCGGCTCTCTGTCGGCCTCCGGGGCCAGCTGACGAAACCTCTCCATCTGTTTGCGAGATAGAGCATCAGCCACCCTGTTACTCACACCCGGAACATGCTTGGCTAAAACAAAATGTTAAGCTGCAAACAGCGCAGAGTGAAGGCCCTCACCAACTGCATAACCCGCCCAGATTTGGATGTAAGGGAATTAATGACGTGGACAACTGCCATATTATCACACCAAAAATGCACCGTGTGATTGGCCATATCCTTCCCCCCAGCCAAACCGTGACTAAAATGGGAAAGAACTTAAGAAACATGAGATCTCGGTTCACACCCATCAGCACCCAGGAGTGAGGCCAACTATCCGTGCAACAATGTCCACGAAAGTAGACCCCAAAACCTAACGATCCCACAGCATCAGACATGACCTGGAGCTCAGCTTCAAGCCTCAAATCGTCCCTCCAAAAAGAGACTCCATTAAAGGACTCCAAAAATTCCTGCCAAACCTCCAAATCATCCCTCATGCTGAGTGTGACCCTAGTGCTATACTGAGGAAAGCGTAAGCCTGCCATAGCATCGCACAACCTTCTAAGAAAAGCCCTACCCTAACCACGTGCTCTAAACCCAGCACAGACTTAAGGTTACCTGAAAGAAACGGAACTCTAGGCCCCTGAAACAGGATCCTAAAACCAAACTTAAAACCATCCAACAAATACAAACCATCGGCCCTTCTGGGATACTCTGCCAGCCACCGTTCAAGAGGTCCCACCCTTATCGGGCTGGGGCCCTTTTTTAGCTGGATAGGCTCCTCCACCTCCCCCCGGCTTTTTTGGGTTCTTACGCCCCCTGGCTCTGGGGCAGCTGTCAAAGGAATGCGTGCCCCTGCACAAGGGGCATTTGTGCTTAAACTGGCACGCTTTCCTGTTGCAAACCCCGAGGGAACCGAACTCCCAGCAGAGCAAGCGGGGTTGAGCCTGACGCGGGGAGAGCCTGACGAAGCTGACACAGCGGAGGACCTATTTACCAAATGACCGCTGTCAGAGCGGTCACCCAGATTAGGCCTAGCAGGGGACATAACCTGCAGCCAAAGCTGCTGGTGGATCCTGTCCCATAGAAGAGACGGATAAAGGGCAGCCCTCATCCAAAACTCTTCGTCATACTGCAGCCACGCTGGGCCACTAAAGGCCGTATAGCCCTTATATATAATATCTAAATACTGAAAAAGGGCTGCAGCCCTCCAAGGCTGGGCCCGGGCGATCACCCCTGCATATATACAGAACCCTGGAAGCCAATTGGCCCAGGTTCTGTCCACCTTACGCTTCTTCAATTTTTCTTTCTCTTTTTCATCTAAATCCTCCTTGTCTTTTTTCTCCAATTCCCTAAAGAGCAAGGAAAATATATCTACATACTCCCCTTTTAATATTTTCTCTCGCGTTGCAGGGAGCAGGTGGTCACCCAATGGTAGAGCAACATCTCCAAAGGGTAAAGAAGCAAAAGGCACCATCCCATAAAGGGAAGGTGCCCCGCTGAAAGGGCTGGCCGTACCCAATTGACCAGCACCCGCACAAGCCCCGCAAGGCCCCCCTTGCCCACTAAACCCAGGCCAGGTAACAGGGAACCCAAACCCAGAGGCAGAAGGCATGCCTGAACCAGATGAGGGGCACCCTTGTCCTGCCAATAAGGTGGGGCCACAAGGACCCCATGGACAAGCCTGACCACTAACCACCTGTAAATTTCCGGTCAACTTACCAGCCCATCCAGAAGGAGCAGCCGCGTTCCCAGACCAAACGCTCCAGCAGCTGCTGCTGCATCCACCCCACTGGACCCAGCATCCATAGATGCACCAGCAGACCTGCCCTCAAAGAGAGAAAGCCTAGATAAAATATTAGCTTGGCGACCCCTTCTGGATGTCCCAGGACCATCTAGCCCCCCAGGACAAGGCAGACCTGACACCTGCTCCAGCGCCCTCAGTCTGCTCATAATACTAGCCTCCACCACCCCATCACTCTCCTCATCAGACGAATCTGCAGGAGGAGGAGGTCTCTTAGGCGGTGCCCTAGGTGCCTTGGGCGCCGGCTTCTTGTCCTTAGACTTCCCAGACCCCTTACCACCAGCCATGATGACAACACAAAACTCTTAAGAACTTTACACAAACCCTTCTAATGGATGAGCCCCAAAATGGCCAATGCCTTGTTACCGGGCAAATTGGAGCCTAAAATGACCGACAGCCCTGTTACCGGGCAAAACCGCAACTTAAAATGGCCGCCGCCACCCCCACTGCTGAATAAGCCCAAGATGGCTGACAGACCTGTTGCTGGGCAAAATGCTGCCTAAAATGGCCGCCGCCGTCCCTTCAATTGAATAGACCCAAGATGGCGGCCCGCCCTGTTGCCAGGCAGAAAATAAGGACCACAATGCCCGCCTGGAAAGCTCTAATGGTACTACCAGGCCACACCCTAAAGGAGCTGCCTAAAAGGCCACAAACCAGTCCCCCAGCCAGCAAAAGAATGGAAGGCTGAGTCAAAATAATTAAAGCAGAACAGTGGCAGGCAATTTGAAGACTCTAAAACTCTGGATCAAACTGAATGTAAAAACACCCATAATGATAATCCTAATGGGTGTGATTTAAAAACAGAAAACTTCCACCAGGCAAAACTGTGACTGAGTTCCTGTTCGGCTGTAAAGCTCCAAAGGTGTCACTGAATGTGTCACTATCTAGTTAACCTACCTGATAGAACTGTTGTAGGCCACCTTGATATTATTCTAGGACAAAGGGTACTAAAGACTATGAATTACCTCTGTCCAGCTAAAAGTAGTTATCATCAAGTTTCATTGAAAGCAATTGATTTAAAATTAGTCACAAGAGGTATCCAATGCCTGAATTTAAAAAACAAACCAACCCAACAACCATGTTTAGTTTGGGCATCCAAATTCAGAATAAAGGTGATAACACTGAAGTAAGGCTGTGAAAGCCAGAGAGAAAGAAATTAGGAGACATGACAAGACCATGAACCAATTGTCTAAGGCCAAACTGAACATCTGCTTTTCAAAAGAGTTGAGTCTGGGTTCTTCAGACTCAACTTAGGCCCCAATGTCTGCAGGGAACAGCTATTAAAAACAAAGCAGATAATGTTTGGCCTCAGAACACTGCCATTGGAGGAGAACACTGCCACCCTCCCACCATTTTCTGCTCCAAAACAGTGCTGGACTGGGGAATCGGCATGCAGAATGACTGGAGGAGGGGAACAGGAGCCCTTCCTCCTCCCACAGTGGTATTCAAGCCTAAACTGGCTCCATTTTATGTTTAATGGTTATTCCCTGCAGCTGCTGTGAGGCTGTGGAAAATCCAGGTTGGGTCCTGAGCTGGGGAACTGCCCCAAGTCAAGTTGTTAAAAAGCAAACATTTAGTTTGGTTTGTTTCTCTCTTGTGAGCCCCATATTCATTTGTCATTTCTTCATGTGCAACACTGTTAACAATTCCTCTCAATCCTCTTGGCTATAAGAAACAAACCTAAGTAAAGGCAAGGTTTATCAATTTCTGCTGGATTCCTTCACCCCACTTTTTGGAAGGGTTGCATCAAATGGAGTTGATATGTGATATATGGTGCACAGAGATGTACATGCACATTCATGGGCTTTTTGCAAGTTTCTTCTGCCTTTAAATTCCAGCTTGCAGCCAAGGGTTTCCATACTCCCTCTGATTGTGAATACTTCTTTGTCAGACCCAAATAAGAGCTGCCTGAAAAACATCTGCCCATAATGCAGCTCACCTTTTGATCTCAACACCCATTTGGGTCTCTTGAGAAGGATCATGGCTTGGATAGGTCATTTTATGAATCACTATAGTCATTCTTTGTTCTCCAACAATCAAGGGAAGCTAATTTTCAACAAAATGTTTTCCTCTGATATCCGTGTGCTATATTTAATATTATCTTTATTAAATTCTCATCTTCCAACATTAGACACTTTATAATCAGTTTGCAATATAGAAGACAATGGAGGGAAAGTCACCATCCAAAACGGGGGGGGGGGAGGAGAGGGGGGAGATAATCATTTATTGCATCCTTTGAGGCTTAACAACTTGTTATAAATTTATTTTCCATGTAAATGTGTTCTTTAAAAAAAAGATGAAGCCATGTGCTATGATTGTTATTCACTTCAACATCAAAAGAATTTCATGCTTTGACTTCCCCTATTATTATTAATTCTTTCCTTTGAAATAACCTAATTTTTCATCAGTGTAAGATATTTGTATTATGAATTTTATTGTTGTATTACTGTAATTATGTATTTATGTCATGTAAGCCGCCCTGAGCCTGCTTCGGCGGGGAGGGCGGGATATAAATTAAAAATAATAATAATAATAATAATAATAATAATAATAATAATAATAATAATTATTATTATTATTATTATTATTATTATTATTATTATTATTGGCTTGCCTGACAAAGCACAGTTCACATGCAGAGATTTAATAAGAACACCTCAGTTTACTGGATATTTAAAGCCCCAAAGTCCACTATTTCAGAAGAAGCAGTTCATATCAGCAATTGAAGGTCTCAACATTTTTTACCTTTGATGGGCAATCCAGCTTTCTAGAATCCTTCCAGTTACTGTAATGTAAAGCTTAATTTCTACTTCACTCAGCTAATTATGCAGCTCCACCATACGTTTTGGTTCTTGACAGTTCTTTCTAAACATACCTTGGATAATACCTTTCTTCATATCTGATTACCCATATTTTAATAAGAGAAAAGCCATTCTTAGATTGGCTATAATCAAGTAATTAGACCAACAATTAGACCAGTAATTAGATACAATAATGTGAAATTTGAATGGAAAATCTGTGAAGTTACAGATGGTCAGGGCTGGCTCTAGACTGCCTTGCACCCTAGGCAAGGCTAACTTCTGGTGCCCCTTCCCGCACTGATAACATCACCAAGACACATGGGAGTGCCCAATTCAGTGCCCCAGAAGGCCGGTGCCCAAGGCAATCTCCTAGTTTGCCTAGTGGCAGGGCCAGCCCTGCAGATGGTAACGGAGTTTTTAGAAAATACAAGCAGAAAATCTACAAAGACCTGATGAGTCAGAGATCAGTTCATTTCCCCCTGAAGCATCTGGGCCTCATTCCATGCCCCCTCACCCTGCTGGTAGGGTTAGCAAGAGAGACTTCAATAAGCTTGACCATGTTCAGCTCATCATTCATCCATTAAATAGGAACCCACAAAAGAGGAAAGTGGCTTTCACAAACCTTTACTTTTGTAGTTTCATACAAGGGTTATTCAGGGTGGTTCTACTCATTCTCTTTCTCCAACCACCTTCAGTCACTCCCTTCCCTTAGGGGAGGGATGGTGGCTCAGTGGTAGAGAATTTGCTTGGGAAGCAGAAGGTCCCAGGTTCAATCCCTGGCATCTCCAAAAAAGGGTCCAGGCAAATAGGTGTGAAAAACCTCCACTTCAGACCCTGGAGAGCCGCTGCCAGTCTGAGAAGACAATACTGACTTTGATGGACCAAAGGTCTGATTCAGTATAAGGCAGCTTCATATGTTCATATGTTCCCCACACTCACATTTTACCTTCCACAGAGCTGGGACATGTTATATGCCCCCACTTTCAGCTACCAAACTGCACTCCAGATTGTGATATCATCACTTCAGATCCAAACACAATCCAGAGCTGTGTTTCAGGCCTGGCTTGACTGTATTTCTCCATTTGGGTTGGAGCAAAGGGGTGTTGAGCAAAATGGTCTAATGAGCTGCCAGCTGCCTACCCTGATATAGGATTATGCTTCTAGTACTAGCATGACAGAAACCTTTTTTTAAAAAACTTCTTGCTTGAACTGTAACCAGTTAATGCTTCTTGGTGCTGTAGCCCATAAGAGCAGGTCACAATGTGAGAGGTTAATAAAACAACAGTAACTTTACTAGCCTGTTATTTTTTTGGATAACACATTATCTTGGCATCTTATATCTCTCTTCTTATTTTATGGTTAAAGCTCCAATAATCTCCACCTTTTGACAGAAAGCGTGGTGCCTTCTGTATCACATTTGATAGCATATAGTGGAGTGGCTGCCATATACATTTATAAAACAATCTATGTAAGTTTATGTGGGTTTATTCCATAACCTTAACATGATGAAATGATGGTGTAAACATTGTCTGATTTCTGTCTATTTCTGCCAGTACCTACAGAAGAGTCAGTAAAGATTCATGATCCATTATGTGGAAGATCACAGATAGATGTAATTATGTTAGCATAGCCATTTTTATCTCTCTATGAGAGAGAAAAGATATATGCAGCAGCATAAAAAACATTTTAATTTTAACGAGTTTTATTGATTCAGCATAAAAGTTATGTAAGAGACAACAAGCTGAAGAAACAGAATAGAACACATAGTACAACAAATAAAAAGATAAATGAAAAACAAAAATGCAAGATTATAACAGTAATTGACATCACATGAGTATTGCATGGTATGAAACATTAGAACTTGCATTTACAGTTGAGACTTTTTCAATAAACGGATGCCTTTTCTCCAAAAAGAACGAAGAAGCAGTTTGTTGAGGACGGTGGGAGTCTATGTCATAGGTAAATTTATCTAAAACAGAGTAATCCCATATTTTCAGCCACCAAGCACGTTGTGATGGGGAAGAGTTCTGTTTCCAGACTGTGGCTATAATAGACTTGGCAGCCACTAACATGTATGAGATCAGTTCTGCTGCAGGTTTGGGAGTGCTAGAGAAGTCATCAAGGCTTAGGAGAGCATATTCAGGCATGAATGATGGTGAGTGTGATGTGAGTGTGCATATTTAATTAAATCCCCCCCCCCCAAAAAAAAAGCATTGGATGATAGGACACGACCACCATGAGTGGAAGAATGTACCCCTGTGGCCACAATTCTTAAAACAAAGAGGTGAGACAGAAGAAGAAAAATGTGAGAGCTGCATTGTGGTTCTATACCAACGTGTGAAGACTTTGAGAGCTTGAAGTTGTACGTTCATCGCCCTGGTTTTGTATATAGAAGAGCTCCAAATGGCCTGCCACTGATCATTGCTTAAGTCTATCTGCAGGTCATGGTGCCAAGCCATTTGATAGGAGTGAGGTTTTTTGTGAAGAGGTTGAAGTAGGATTTTATAAATTTTTGAGATTTTATAAATTTTTGAGAAATTTTAATGATTTTTTTGATAAAATCCTTTTATTGGGATTAAATCACAGTATAAGAGTCTTTCAAAACCTCCTTCGGCTTTTGTGCACCATCCCCTAGGTTGGTTTGGGTTTCTTTTTTCTCATCCATTTATTGTTCATGCACATGTGTGCCCATGCTCTTGGAAACAATAGAAGTGGCTTGGGGTGGCCTGGCAGGTTCACACTACCAATGTACCTCACATGTGGTAGCCTTTGAGTCACGGCAGAGATGCCTAAGGATGGGGTGAGTATTGGAGCAGGACAAGAGGCATCATATTGGCTATCATAGAAGGGCTGCTGCTCCCTCCTTCCTTTTACTATACTATACACACCATTGGAGAAATTTACTCACCAGAGTTGCTGAATGTAACTGTCTGCTTTATTTTAACCAATTTCTTCAGACTAATGGGAAAATGAAAGGGTAGCAGCCTCGAGGGTGGAGCATTCCTCCATCCCATAATCATGTTCTAGTTACCTCTTTACTATCCATTTTAATATACTAGTATGATGTAGCTCTGAACGTAGCAGCCCCGTTGCTGCCAGAGAGCGAGAGGGTCGAGAGGGAACAGGGCACCATGCTGAGGACAAGGGGAATGCGCCCTCAGAAGGGACCTCTTCTTCGGTTGGTGAGCGGGAATCCTTTTGTGCCAAGGAACCATCCCTGAGCAGGGGGAGAGGGGGGGTTGGTAGTTGGTGATTCGATCCTTAGGCAAGTAGACAGCTGGGTGGCGAAACCGCGTACTGACCGTATGGTGACTTGCCTGCCTGGTGCGAAGGTAGCGGACATTACGCGTGTAGTAGATAGACTGATAGACAGTGCTGGGGAGGAGCCTGTGGCCGTGGTGCATGTTGGCACCAACGATGTGGGGAAATGCAGTCGTGAGGTCCTGGAGGAAAAATTTAGGCTGCTAGGCGGGAGACTTAAGGCCAGGACCTCCAAGGTAGCCTTCTCGGAAGTGCTACCTGTTCCACGTGCAGGGCAGGAGAGACAGGCACAAATTAGAAGTCTCAATGTGTGGATGAGACGATGGTGTAAGGAGGAAGGGTTTAAGTTTGTTAGGCACTGGGATGCTTTCTGGAACAAGCGGGAGCTGTACAAAAGAGACGGTCTCCACTTGTCCCCGGATGGAACCAGGCTGCTGGCGCTTAAAATCAAAAAGGTGGCAGAGCAGTTTTTAAACTAAATCTTGGGGGAAAGCCGACAGGAGATGAAATGTCTCTGATTTGGGAGGACTCGTCTCAAAGAGATGAAGGGTTGGCTGCTATTTTTCTACCGGGTAACAGACCAGAGTTGTCCACTGTGAAGGTGACAAACAATATGGACTGTCTGCCAGAGTCTCGAGGTGGCAGGAGGAAGGTGGCGGGCCTAGCTCGCCTGGGAAATTATAGATGTTTGTATGCAAATGCTAGAAGTGTTCGAAGTAAAATTGGTGAATTGGAATGTTTAGTGTTGGGAGAAAACATAGACATTGTGGGAATTTCAGAAACTTGGTGGAATGAGGAGAATCAGTGGGACACGGTGATTCCTGGATATAAGCTGTATCGGAAGGATAGGGAGGGAAGGGTTGGAGGTGGGGTGGCTCTGTATGTCAGAGAGGATATACGGTCCAGTAAGACTGAGGTCAGAGAATTAGATTCACTTTTAGAAATGCTTTGGGTTGAAATAGAGGGCCCAAAAGGAAATTTAACTATGGGAGTTTGTTATCGCCCACCAAATCAAAAGAGAGAGGACGATTATAATATGATAGAAGGCTTAAAGATAGCGGCTAAATGTAAAAACTGTGTTGTAATAGGTGATTTTAACTACCCGCAGATTGATTGGGTCAATATGTGTTCTGGTCGAGAGAAAGAGATTGAGTTTCTTGATGCTCTCAATGACTGTGCTATGGAGCAGATGGTCTCAGAACCTACCAGGGGTGGGGCGATCCTGGATTTGGTCCTAAGTAATGCCCAAGACTTGGTGAGAGATGTAAAAGTGATTGCGCCGCTTGGGAGCAGTGACCATAATGTTATTAATTTCACCGTTTGTATAAATAGGGAGTTGTCCAAAAAGACCGCCACAACCACGTTTAAAAGGGGTAAATACACTGAGATGAGGAGGCATGTGAGGAGGAAACTGAAAGGAAAGGTAAATACGGTCAAAACCCTCGGGGAAGCTTGGACGCTATTTAAAACTATAATCCTAGAAGCTCAGATAAAATACATACCACAAGTTAGGAAAGGCACAAACAGGCATAAGAAAAGACCTGCATGGTTAACAAACAAAGTAATGGAAGCTGTAAAAGGTAAGAAGGACTCCTTTAAGCGGTGGAAAACCAGTCCAAGTGAGATTAGTAAAAGGGAACACAGGCTGTGGCAAATCAAATGCAAGACTGTGATCAGGCAGGCAAAAAGGGACTATGAGGAGCATATTGCAAAAAACATAAAGACCAACAATAAAACTTTCTTCAAATATATTAGAAGTAGGAAATCAGCCAGGGAGGCAGTGGGGCCCTTGGATGACCATGGGGTAAAAGGATCACTGAAGGAGGATAGGGAAATGGCTGAGAAGCTAAATGAATTTTTTGCCTCCGTCTTCACTGTGGAAGACGAGAACTTTTTGCCCTCCCCAGAACCACTAATTTTGGAAGGGGTGTTGAAAGACCTGAGTCAGATTGAGGTGACAAAAGAGGAGGTCCTACAACTAATAGACAAATTAAAAACTAATAAGTCACCGGGTCCGGATGGCATACATCCGAGAGTTCTGAAAGAACTCAAAGTTGAACTTGTGGATCTTCTAACAAAAATCTGTAATCTATCATTGAAATCTGCCTCCGTTCCTGAGGACTGGAAGGTAGCAAATGTCACCCCCATCTTTAAAAAGGGTTCCAGAGGAGATCCGGGAAATTACAGGCCAGTCAGTCTGACTTCAATACCGGGAAAGTTGGTAGAAACCATTATCAAGGACAGAATGAGTAGGCACATCGATGAACACGGGTTATTGAGGAAGACTCAGCATGGGTTCTGCAAGGGAAGATCTTGCCTCACTAACCTGTTACATTTCTTTGAGGGGGTGAACAAACATGTGGACAAAGGCGACCCGATAGATGTTGTTTACCTTGACTTCCAGAAAGCTTTTGATAAAGTTCCTCATCAAAGTTCCTCCTTAGAAAACTTGAGAGTCATGGAGTAAAAGGACAGGTCCTCTTGTGGATCATAAACCGGCTTAGTAATAGGAAGCAGAGAGTCAGTATAAATGGGCAGTCTTCGCAGTGGAGGACGGTAAGCAGTGGGGTGCCACAGGGCTCGGTACTGGGTCCCATGCTCTTTAACTTGTTCATAAACGATTTAGAGTTGGGAGTGAGCAGTGAAGTGGCCAAGTTTGCGGATGACACTAAATTGTTCACGGTGGTGAGAACCAGAGAGGATTGTGAGGAACTCCAAAGAGATCTGTTGAGGCTGGGTGAGTGGGCGTCAACGTGGCAGATGTGGTTCAATGTGGCCAAGTGCAAAGTAATGCACATTGGGGCCAAGAATCCCAGCTACAAATACAAGTTGATGGGGTGTGAACTGGCAGAGACTGACCAAGAGAGAGATCTTGGGGTCGTGGTAGATAACTCACTGAAAATGTCAAGACAGTGTGCGTCTGCAATAAAAAAGGCCAACGCCATGCTGGGAATTATTAGGAAGGGAATTGAAAACAAATCAGCCAGTATCATAATGCCCCTGTATAAATCGATGGTGCGGTCTCATTTGGAGTACTGTGTGCAGTTCTGGTCTCCGCACCTCAAAAAGGATATTATAGCATTGGAGAAAGTCCAGAGAAGGGCAACTAGAATGATTAAAGGGCTGGAGCACTTTCCCTATGAAGAAAGGTTGAAATGCTTGGGACTCTTTAGCTTGGAGAAACATCGACTGCGGGGTGACATGATAGAGGTTTACAAGATAATGCATGGGATGGAGAAAGTAGAGAAAGAAGTACTTTTCTCCCTTTCTCACAATACAAGAACTCGAGGGCATTCGATGAAATTGCTGAGCAGAAAGGTTAAAACGGATAAAAGGAAGTACTTCTTCACCCAAAGGGTGATTAACATGTGGAATTCACTGCCACAGGAGGTGGTGGCGGCCACAAGTATAGCCACCTTCAAGAAGGGTTTAGATAAATATATGGAGCACAGGTCCATCAGTGGCTATTAGCCACAGTGTATGTGTGTATATAAATTTTTTTGCCACTGTGTGATACAGAGTGTTGGACTTGATGGGCCATTGGCCTGATCCAACATGGCTTCTCTTATGTTCTTATGTAGCAGTTAGTGCTTCAGAGCAGGGTCTGCCAGACTCAGGTTCTTGCTGTGGAAGTTGACCGGTGATTTTGAACCACTCACAGACAGCTTAACCTACCCCATAGAGTTGTTGTGCAGATCAAAAGAAAGAGAGGAGAATGATCTAAACTGCTTTGGTCCACCCTGCAGAGAAAGACTCTTCTTATCCTAGGTAGAGGCTTCAGGGAGCAGGGAGGAGATGAAAAGCTGAAGTCAGAGGGGCAGCTAAAGGTAGGTTGTTGGTTGACTGGGAAGGAGATAGGGTTGCCAATTCCAGGTTGGGGAATTCCTGGAGATTTGAGGAGTGGAGCCTGGAGAGAATGGGTTTGAGGAGGGGTAGGACTCCATCCTCCAAAACAACCATTTCCTCATGGGGAACCATTGTTGCCAATCTCCAGATAAGGACTAGAGATCACTCAGAATTACAACTGCCCTTCAGATGGCAGATATCAGTTTCCCTGAAAAAAATGGTGGATTCTGTGTTATTATTCTCTGCCGAGGTGAGTCCACCATGACAGTCAGTGTGACACAGCAGTTAGTGCTTCAGAGCAGAGTCTGCCAGACCCAGGTTCTTGTGATGGAAACTGACTGGGTGATTTTGGACCACTCACAGACTTTCAGCCTAACCTACCTCACAGGGTTGTTGTGCAGATGAAAAGGGGAAGAGGAGAATATTGTAAAACGCTTTGGTACCCATAGCATCTGTGTGACTGTTGTCATGCCCCCCCCCCCCATTATTCTTCGTTATCTCCATTCTGGGCCTGTTCCAGGGCTTTGAGCCATCACAGACATGGGACACACACACAAAAATGTAGGCAGGGGGAACCAGCATCTGTTTCAGCTGCAGGGTGGGTGGGAAGGCAGCAAGAGTGGGGGGTGAGTGAATGCCAAGAGTCTGAGGGGGGGAGACAGCAAAGGCGGGGAAGTGAGTAAAGGCCGAGAGTTAGGGTGAGTGGGATGACAGCGAGGGTAGGGGTGAGTGTATATTGAGGGTGGGGGAGTAGTGGAGTGTCAAGGATGTGTGGATAGTTGAGAGGAAGAGGTGGTTGGAGGTAGTGGTTGTAGGGGGTGGGAAGACACCAAGGATGGGGGGAGTGAATGCCTTCACTTGGGTGGATGGATGGGAAGATAGCAGGGGTTGGATAGTGCTCACTCAGAGCCTCTTCCTAGAGCCCATTGTATTTTTCTTCACAATGGGCCTTATTCCTAGTCATAAAATAATGATCCAACCTTCTGTACCAACCAGCTTTCCCTAATTCCTCTTTCCATTTTATCATAGTGAGAACAGTTCTCATAGAATATCTCGGCAAAAGATCTTTCACTCAGATCTTTCACTCAGATCTTTCACTCAGATCTTTCACTCAGATCTCGGCAAAAGATCTTTCACCTTCCTATAAAAAATAAAAATTAATGGAACTGGCCTGCATGTAGCTTTTTGAAGGCTGAATACTCTGCAATGGAAAAACTGAAATGGCTCAGGTTTCCATGCTTTTGCCCAATGTGTTGTATTTTGTGTGGCATGACCATTGGTCAGGAGGTGAAGGCAGCACTGAATAAAATGAGACTTACTTCTGAGAAGGCCTGCTTAGGCATGTTTCTGAGGACACTTACTTGACTAGTTGGATGCTTGTGGTTTCTCAAGTACACTTAACAACTCTCACCATGACTATCATGTTTAGAGTGACTTATAGGATATAAAACAAAGGGCTTTTCCACATGCTTGACTTAGTCCTGATTTTCTTGGGAGTTGATCTACAAGCACTGGAATCAGTTTGAGCAGGGTTCTTTCCCACATCTGCCCTCCCTATGCATTTTCATAGTTGTGGAATTGTGATGGACTAAAGCAGTTAGCATGGGTGAGTGTGTAACAACTCACTCTGATTGGCTGAGTTGCTTCCATGGATATGGAATGTATCCATTGGAAGAAGGCTAGCAGTGGGGTAAATTGGCTCACAGTTCAGTTCAGTTTTAGTTTTGAAGGAGATAGATTGAGGAAGGAACTAAGAGCAGTCTATCAGCTCAGTTCCTTGAGAAAGAACTGGTGAATTAAAGATTCTGTCTGAGAGAGTTTTATTAGTGAGAAGGGGCAAAACCAAGCCCTTACTGAGGGGAAAAACTCTCCGAGGTGTGTCACACTGTGTCACTGGAGCAGAGGTAATTTGAAGGCTCTGCTGAGGAGTTCTGTCAGTGCTACAGAGCAGACTTCTGGTTCAAACACAGAATACAAACATACTAGGAGAGGGGCTAGATATCTTGTGGCTGTAAGGAAATCCCAAAAGTCAGTCAAGGAGACTAGCTGTGTGGGACTGAACACAGGGAATTGAGGGGCTTGTATGATAGCACTCAAGGGTGTTTGTCCAGGATATTACTCAACATCTGGAGTGCACCCGTATGCTAGTGGAAAGTGTCTGTGTAGGGATATTGCGGTTACAAGTCTGACAGTCCTCTGAGTGAAAGACAAAGAATGCATGGATTTTATATTTAATAAGCCTGAGCATAATTTTATAATCTTTCCCTGATAAGTGTGTTTTCTAGTGTTGAGGAAACACTGCCTGCCTGTTGTTTGTTATATTTGTATATTACTTCAGCCTGCTGACATCTCTAGTGTTAAGAGATCCTTTATTATTTTAAATCCTGCTTGCCAGATGATTTAATAACCAACCAATAATTATTATTTACTCCCTTCCTTGCCTTCTGTAAATTAATAAATGTAATGTTTTGGTTTCAACTTTAAAACATCTTGGTGCTTTGTTAATTTCTGACTAGATCTTATTCTGTGTCTGAGGTACTGGGTGAAGGTGGCAAAATTTTTATAGTGGTCCTTCTTTCAACGCTGACCCTGACTGTTTCTCAAAGGAGTCAATTATGTTGTTCCGCACATACCTTCAATAATGAGAATTTTCAAGAGAGGATTCAATTGTCGTTGATGGTATCACAGCATCCCCTTTTAAAAAATTGCACTAAAATAACTGAATTCCCAACTTTTTTTTTTTAATAGTAAATTTCTAGTTTCTTCCCTTATGGAGATACAAGGAAAAACCCATCACTCATTTTCAGGTGGAATGGGAGGAAAAGGGATTGTTGCCCCCCCAGTCGGAATGAAGAGGCAGACACAAGTGTTGGGTTTTAAACCGGGCCGCTTTATTAAACAATTAACAACTGTAACTGGCAGGGGGAGAAAAACCTGAACCAGACAAGCCCTGGGGTCAACCCTGGACCCCATCTTGTCCAAAGGGCGAGCCACCCTGCCCCCAGCACAAGCCCGCTGTATTCGGGTTGTAGCTGAGCGGCCAGGCCTCCAGCCATCACCATCTGGGCTGGCATCAATCCCCATGGAAAGATCCACCCAGGTGAGGCTCCCTGTGATCTGCATTCCCCGCACAGAGCCGTGTAGCCCATCTACGGTTCATACAGACCACTGCACCAACGGTGCTAGGCCATAGGTGCTCCCCTGGAAAACCCTGTGGCCAAACCTCCTCCAGCCTGTGACCATAAGAAATACCATTAACAAATCCTAACCTACTAGGCAGTACAAGGTAGGCAAAAAACACCCCCACCTGCCCAATTGTGTGGAAGTGAAAAAATTCCTACTTGGCCCCTAATAAGGCGACCGGCATACGCCAGTACTGTCAAAAGGGAGGGTGGGCGGGCAGAGAGCCAAAAGGAACTGCGTGTTAAGGGGGCGGGAGCCAGGGCTTATATAGTCCCAGCTCCGCGCCCCAGCTCCGCGCCCCAGACAAGCACCCGTATGTCGGGTGATGTCGCCCCTCCCTCCTTCCAGGAAGGCAAAGACGGCCCCCAGCCTAAGCGCCGGCAAGCCGGCTTGACTGGGGAGGGACCAAACCTTTTAACCATAACGGTCCAGTCCTCAAAAACTGGGATGGAAGTGGTTGAGAGTAGGATGGACAAGGAAACTGAGACTAGCCATGTGGGACTGAACACAGGGAATTGAGGGGCTTGTATGATAGCATTATGCACAAGGTAAAGGCTGACTTGAAATCAGCTTCCAGAAAGAAAGAAAGATCAGGGCAAAGTGGTCTCAAAAGAACCAGGAAAAAACGGGAGGTTTTTAAAAACACAAAGAGAAAACTAAAGGCACAAAAATGCATGCGATAATCAGAGGATAAGCTAAAGCAGTTTGGGGTCAGAACTGATAAGCAGAAACATGTGGAAAAGCCCAAAGTCTATGGAACATTTTTATTTTAAAATTCAGGTATCATAAACATGACATGTGCCCACTAATGAACAGCTCTGTATCATCATTCATTTTTAATATATTTAGGTGCAATTATTTGCTTTATTTCAAGAACTTTTTTTTTACAAAGAGGCATAAAATATTTTAAATAATTTTTCTGCTTCTTTTTCCTATTATATAGCATATTATATATAGCATAGTTTCTTGCTCGTTGCACTGCAGATTTTGTTCTAGACAATATTAAAGAATCTCTAAATGTGTTAGTTTCCTTTTCACATGCACACAATATGAAATTATTGCAATTTTTTTACATTTTTACTATTGCACATGAACTACATTTCAGAAATACTTATTAATTCCCAAATCCATAAATAAGAGCTATCAGCTGGTCCAAAAGAAACAAAACCAACATACTTTGTAACAAGACAATCTCAACTATAAGAAATTGTGCAGATGTTTCCTAACTTACTGCAAACATACTGCATATTTCTCAGATGTTCAGTGTTCTTCAAGGTTACAAGACAACTATCATTACCTGAAATAGACCTAGTGGAAAAGCAAGGAGTTCCTTTACATCTGCTCAGTCTGTTTGTGCAAGACATAATTAATTCCCACAGTTTTAAATCTTTCTTCCTTCCTTCTTTTATTTCTACACAGCATATTCTCTTAACAGAGAACCAAAGTTGCTGTATAATTTAAAATGTAATGTAACATGTATATATTTAGAAAGGTATTAACATCTGGAATCCACTACCAGATGATGTAGTGATGACCACAGGAACAGACAGCTTTGAAAGGGGATTAGATAGATTTATACAGGATAGTTCTATGAATGGCTACTAGTGTTACAGGCAATGCTTTAAAGTCTCTTATTTTAAATGGAGAAATTAGTTAAGAGACTTGGTAGAGCGAATTAGGAGCGAAGATCTTTGCTTTCAATAATACGGAATTCGGGTTTTCAGCCAAGAATAGTCTAAGCAGTTATATTTTATAGTGCTTACTTAGAATATATAGCAAAAGGATTTACAGAGAGAGAGAGAGAGAGATGTTTGTACAAGCAATCAAGAGACTAAGAACATAGAGGTTATCAATAGAGGAATTCATGGGTTGTTGAAGTGGGTAATATTCACCTGATCCAGAAGAAGAGATGTCCGTTCAATGGGAAATACACGGAGAGGAATGCAAACGACCAGCGTAACACACCCTATAGACCTAATTACAGGGGTAACGGGTGGTACAGACTGCAATGGCACCCTACAGAATGCACACCGAGGTGGGTTTTTGACCCATACTATATAGGGGTTCGATGGATGAGGGGGTCGTTAGTTACCAAGGGGCTTTGATGTTCCATTGATGGCTATCTTGAATTGCTATGTTGGGAAACTTTGCACATTTTGCTAGGATGATAAGCTTGGAGGGACTGCACAATTTGTTACCGGGTTTTGGCTGACACTCGGAAAAGGGATCAAAGACTTTTAAGGGTAGGATCAATCAAATTATGCATTTGATTGGATTTAGCAAGGTAGAGCTGATAGACTGGAGGAAGAGACAATTGTCAAGTAGCAAAAGATCAGAGTGAGAGTAGTATTTACCTGCAGTTCCCATGTTATTATGCGTCTTGTTTGGGCGGAGGCGCTAGAGAGGGAATGGGTGAAATTATACTGAGAGACAGACTGCGGGCATCAACCAAAACAAGCTCTCTACTGGGTCCACTCCACCTGTTTAGATGGAGTGTTTTCTTGGCCTGTCTTTGGTCAGACTCCATTTTGTTTAACAGAAGTAGGAGACCCTCTCTCTTTATTTGCACTGGGGCACTCCATTTTATCAGGCAGTGCCTCTCAGTAGCACTAGGCATGGTTACTGAAAGGAATTTCCATGTTCAGAGGCAGTTAGATAAAAAAATAAAACTGAATTTGTATTTTTAAATGCTGGATAATACTTGTTTCTAGCTCTTCGCAAGGATCAGGTAGACCTTTTCAGACTGAAACTTCCACTCCCAGTTCCTGCATTAGAATATTAACCTTCTCTAGTGCTGACACCAATCATGGAACCTTCTGAAGGGTCCAAGCCAATCAGCCTCTGAAGTGCTGGCAGATGGGGTCTAAATTAGCTTGCTCTTGACTGCCAGTGGTCCAGTGGGAACATTCCCTGGAAGTTAAATGGCCAGTCCACCTCTTCCCTATGACCATAATCAAGAGAAGTTTCCAGTTGTGTGGACCATAGCTATTATCTGAAACCTGATCTAGATATGCGAGGTCAAATAAACATAATTCCAAACACAATGGGACTTTCTCCCCTCCAAACACAATGACATCTGGCTACACTGTTGACCTGGAAAAACCACAGTGTTTGGAAAGGATGAACATAACATTTTGCATATATAGGAAAAGCCAGCTTTATTTCACTTAGCTTCAGTCCTGAGATCACATTATGAGCCATTCTTGCCTTCTAAACACATTGCAAATGTAGCAGCACTTAGCTGTTTCAGCAAAGATATTGGCAAAAACCTAGCTTCATCTAGATTTTGTTAATATCCATGTTATGTGGTACTCATTTATTCCAACAAAATGTATCATTTACATAGAAATGAAAAATAGACAAGTTTAAATTGGAGGATAATTAGTTGAAATGTAGGACTGATGAAAAGGATCTGAGAGCTAAAGCTATCGTTAACTGAATATAAGTAAGCAGTACAATAATGTCAGAAAGAAAACTAACATTGCTTTAAACTGTATTTGTTGCAAGCATCATAGTGAAGATAAAGGAAGTAACTACCACTTTACTGAACACTGTTGAGGTTGTCTCTGAAATTTTGTATCCAGTGTTTTTGAACTCCCTTTCAAAATGGATATGGATAACTTACAGCTCTTTGAGGCTATTATTTCATTGTGCAATAAATGTTCAGCTGTTCCTCAGTTGCTTTGTCAGATCCAGATGTCCTCCCCCAAGCTAATGCTTTTGTGGATATATCACTTTTTCCTAGTAGTCAAAGCACTTTCTCAAAACTTCTTGGGAAAATACAGTGTCCAGCCCCAAAGTTAACATATTTATTGTAATCTGAGGTGATGTGTGAAATGTGGCACCATATGGAATTAAAATGCATAGCATAGGTAGATTCTGTAGACAGGCTATGGGACTTGGCCATAAATGTCCACTAATTCTACATATGACACTGCTTCATTGGGTGTTCTTGTGAAAAATCATTGATTCATATGTCATCTAGGGATGGACACAAACCACAAAGATGTGATTCAGTTTTGTTCATGAGTGAATCACAAACCAAACCATAAGCCCAGTTGGCTTGCATACAAAACCAACTCAGGTTTGTGAAGTTTGTGCCCCAAACAGCTGAGCAACGAGGGTAGACTGCTCCTACAGCTGTTTAAAGGGACTTTCTTGGATAGTTAGCCCCAGGGTTCAGCTGGGCAAGAAAGCCCCTTTAAACCGCTGAGCACAGGGGAGCAACCTGCTTCTTTGGCTCAGCTGTTTAAAGGGGCTTTCTTGCCCAGCCCACCCCAGGCTTGGAGCCATTTAAATCCCTGCCTTCTGATTGCCACAGCTTTTTGCAGGAAGCAGAAAACAGTAGTTTAAATGGCTCCAAACTTTTAGTGAAGAGCAAAAAGCAGGTGATGAAAGCCTTCCTTTCTGCTCTTCACGAGCCACCATGAACTGCATCATAATTCATGAAAGTTTGTGGCCATTCTTAAATTTGCAAACATTGCTTTATGAACTATGAACTGGCCAAAATTCATGAAAAACTTCATCAGCCAGTTCATGCCCACCCTAGTGCCATCTGTGAATATCAACACTATGGCCTAACAAATCTCCTGTAAATATGGATTAAAACATCTCACATAAAATGTGAGAAAGAAAAAAAAATCATCCACAACATTACTCTTTTATCACTGGCAAGTGCCAATTCTACCTTTGGCAATTCCAGTGGAAATTATTGTGTTAGAATGTTGATTGTGTTGATTTCCACATGGGAATGGGCTTGTTTGATTTCCCCGTTACCAATGTGGCTGCTGCTACAGTGCAGTGGCAACAGGGCTTCCACATGGCAGGGTTCCCTTCCCTGCTGTTTCCCTGCCTTAATCCTCGAGCAGCAGCCATTCTCCTTCTTTCAGGCCACTGTAGCTTCTTCAGGTTGTTAAAGCCTCTAAAAAGTAAACCTCTATTCCCTTTCATTGTGGAGATACATGTTTCCCTTACATCTCCACAATGGAAAGAACTAGGCACTTTTTTAAAAAAATGAAGGGTAGGAATGCACAGAACTTGTTATACATATTGTTATAACAGTATGAAAATGATTTTTTTTTTCAAAAAAGCCCCTATGATGGGAGTAGGAAAAGGTCACTGTGGGAACATGATTAGGGAAAATGACTTCCATATGGGTCGAGAAATCCAAACTTTTCCCCACAGAGCAGCCATCCCAGCTTTGCTGCAATATTGTGGGAAAGACTGTAGTGGGAGAATGACCAGATAAAAGCCATGGAAACCATGGGAAGTGGATGAATGCACCATGATGCTGTAAGGAATTGGGGGCCCACTTCCCAACAGCATTGAACTGAGATTGACAACCCTTGTGGATATGTCCCATAGAAGGTTGGTTAAAGGCTGAAAAATAGTCACTCTTTTTGTTCAAAATAGTAGGATCCAAACCTGGGTGGTATATTCATCCTAGGTTCTTGTTAAATGTTAGAGAGAGAAAGAGAGGTGACCTCCTTAGTGCCAGTACTTTTTACTCAGCTCATTTGCCCTGGGAAGCTATATGATCTTTTCTCAGTATTCTCTGTGGTGCCATCAGGCAAAAGTAAGATGAAATAACTTTCTTCTACCTTGTGGGTGAGTTGAGAAAAGTACTTTGAGAGTTGGCTGCACTTTCATGAACATGCATAAATTCAGCCTTGGGAAGTAAAAAGAGAGGGTAATACCAAACCATTCCAATGTTTTGAAAAACTGATCTTAAGAGCAAATATCAGTAGAGTACATATAAATTTAACTAGTTGCAACTGGGAACTCTTAAGCTCATACTTAACTCTCCTACTAAAACTAATAGGACTTTCACTGGGTCATGCTCATTACCTTGATGTAGGGCAGTTAACTTGTAATTTGCCAAATACCCCTTTGCTCCCTACCCCAAATATCAAAAAGCACTGCAGTTTTTCTCTTTATTGCATCTTATCTTTTATCTATAAATGGTGGTACAGTCTTCTAGTGGCAACACAACATTTAAGAATTATAGACTGAAAATATAAGATTACTGAAAGGAAGAAATATAAACTATTTCTTTCTTACATGGCCAGGGACTATTCCTTTTCTTACACATCCATGGAAATGCTGATTGCCACTTTGGGGTCAGTCAGCAATTTTTTCTCCAGGTCAGTTTGGCAAGGGATCCTGGAGATTTTTGCCATCTTCTGGGGTCACTAGGGATATATGTGTGGGGTGGGGGGTTGGGAAGGTATTTGTGAAGTTTCTGCGCTTTGCAGTGTGTTGGACTAGATGACCCTGGAAGTCCCTTCCAATTCTGTAATTCTATGATTTAAAATGTTTAATAAACAAAAACAGTGAACTAGTTTTTTTTAACAGGATGCAATATAACAAAATAATCAAATAATTAACACTGCATAGAATCATAGAGTTGGCACGGATTCCTAGGGTCATTTAATCCAACCCCCTGCATAATACAGGAAATTCACAAATACCTCCCCTAAATTCACAGAAACAGTTGTCAGATGGTCATCTAGCCTTTGTTTAAAAACCTCCAAGGAAGGAGAGCCCACCACCTCCTGAGGAAGCCTGTTCCACTGTGGAACTGCTCTAACAGGAAGTTCTTCCTAATGTTCAGCCGGAAACTCTCTGATTTAATTTCAGCCCACTGGTTCTGGTCCTACCTTCTGGAGCAACAGAAAACAATTCCATATCATAGAGGACAGCCCTTTAAGTGCTTGAATATGGTGATCATATCACCTCTCAGCCACCTCCTCTCCAGGCTAAACATGCCCAGCTCCTTCAACCTTATTCATAGGACTTGTCTCCAGACCTCTCACCATCTCCGTCGCCCTCCTCTGGACCCGTTCCAGCTTGTCTATATCCTTCTTAAAACGTGGTGCCCAAAACTGGACACAATACTCCAGGTGAGGACTTACCAGAGAAGAGTAAAGCAATATCATCACATCACATGATCCGGACACTATATTTCTGTTCATACAGCCCAAAATTGCATTTGCCTTTTTAGCCACCACATCACACTGTTGACTCATATTCAGCATATGATCCACTAAGACTCCTAGATCCTTTTCACACAGACTACTGCAAAGACAAGTCTCCCCCATCCTATGACCATGCATGTGATTTTTCCTACCTAAATGCAGAACTTTACATTTATCCTTGTTAAAATTCAATTTATTGGTTTCAGCCCAGTTTTCCAGCCTGTATCCTGTTTCTGTCTTCTATTGTATTTGCAACCCCTCCCAATTTAGTATCATCTTCAAATTTACTAAGCATTCCCTCTATTCCTTCATCCAAATCATTGATAAAGATGTTGAACAAAACAGGTCCCAGGACAGTTCCTTGAGGCACTCCACTTGTCACTCCTTTCCAAGAGGATGGGGAACCATTCACAAGCACTCTCTGGGTGTGCTCTGTCAACCAGTTACAGATCCACCTAACGGAAACATGATGATGATGATGATGATGATGATGATAATAATCTTTTATTTATACCCCGCCCTCCCCGCCTAGGCAGGCTCAGGGCGGCTAACAAGACATGGTAAAACCATGATACAATAAAACAGTATATAATATAATTAATAATTTAACAATAAAACTAATAAAGCAGTATGACATTATGGTACAATCAAATTATGTATAAGATGGCTCGGTGTTATTGATATTAACAGGAGTTCCATCTTAAAAAGCTAGCTGAAGAGGCAGTTTTGCAGGCCCTACGTAACTGGTTAAGATCCCATAGGGCCCGCACCTCTTCCGGCAGTTGATTCCACCATTGGGGAGCCTTTGTAGAGAACGCCTGTTCTCTGGTAGTTTTTAATTTGGTTTCTTTTGGCCCAGGGATTTCGAGGAGATGTTTTGAGCTTGATCGCAGTGCTCTCTGGGGGACATATGGGGAGAGGCGGTCCCTAAGGTAGGCAGGTCCTTGACCATATAGGGCTTTAAAGGTAATGACCAGCACCTTGTAACGAACCCAGTAAACAATTGGCAGCCAGTGCAACTCCCGCAGCCCAGACTGCACATGTTCCCACCGAGGTAGTCCCAATAGCAGCCTGGCTGCTGCATTTTGCACTAGCTGCAGTTTCCGGGTTTGGTACAAGGGCAGCCCCATGTAGAGGGCATTACAGTAGTCTAACCTCGAGGTGACCGTTGCGTGGATCACTGTTGCCAGGTCGCCGAGCTCCAGGAAGGGGGCCAACTGCCTCGCCCGTCCAAGGTGAAAAAAGATGGACTTGGCAGTAGCTGCTATCTGGGCCTCCATTGTCAGGAAGGCTCCAGTAGAACTCCCAAGCTCTTAACTCTGCGCACTGCTACCAGTTGTGCCCCGTCAAAAACTTGGAGAAAGACCCCATTCCCTAAACCACCGTGACCCAGGCAAAGGACCTCTGTCTTCACTGGATTCAGTTTCAACCCACTCAGCTTAATCCAGTCTGCCATGGCTTGCAACGCCCGGTTCAGATTTTCCGGGGCATTGCCAGTCTGGTCACCCATGAATAGATAAAGCTGGGAGTCATCAGCGTATTGATGACAACCCAGCCCATATCTCCGGACAATCTGGGCAAGGGGGCGCATAAAAATGTTAAATAGCATCGGAGAGAGAACTGCTCCCTGTGGCACCCCACAATTAAGTGAGTGTCTCTGGGACAGCTCTCCCCCAATTGCTACCCTTTGTCCCTGACCCTCAAGGAAAGAGGAAAGCCACTGTAAAGCTGACCCCTGAATCCCTGCGTCGGCGAGGCGGCAGGCCAGCAGCCGGTGATCGACCATAGCGAACGCAGCCGATAGGTCTAACAGCAGCAAAACTGCCGTGCCGCCTTGATCCAGATGTCTCCGGAGATCATCCATGACAGCGACCAAGACTGTCTCTGTCCCATATCCCAGGCGGAAGCTGGACTGGAATGGATCTAAGGTGGAAGCGTCCTCCAGAAAACTCTGCAGCTGCAACCCAATAGCCCTCTCAATAACTTTGCCCAAAAAGGGCAAATTTGAGACCGGCCAGTAGTGTGCCAATTTGGTCGGGTCTGATGTAACCTTTTTTAAGAGAGGGCGGACCACTGCCTCCTTCAGAGGGGCAGGAAAACGGCCCTCTGAAAGAGATCTATTTATGATATCCCATATAGGACATCTTAGCTCCTCCAGGCAAGCTTTAATTAGCCAGGAGGGACACAGGTCAACATCACAAGTTGTTGCACGTGCAGCAAAGAGGACTCTGTCAACTTCCTCCAAGCTGAGCAGGTCGAAATGATCCAGGATCAAACTGGAAGGCAAGCACGGAGCCTCGAGTTTACATACTGAATCCAATATGGCAGGGCAGTCACAGCGAAGCGATTGGACTTTGTCTGCAAAATATTTCGCAAAATATTTCGCAAAATGATCCAAATCACATTTTACCAACTTGGACAGCAAGTTTATCAACAAGGACAGCATTTGGAACCTTATTGAAAAGCCTCACTGAAATCAAGATAAACTATGTCTACAGCATTCCCTGGATCCAACAAAGTAGTCACTTTCTCAAAAAAAGAGATAAATTTAGTCTGACATGACTTGTTCTTGAGAAACCCATGCTGGCTCTTAGTAATCACAGTCACCCTTTCTAAATGTTCCAGGACTGACTCTTTGATGATTTGTTCTAAAACTTTTCCAGGTATAGACATCAAGCTGACAGGTCAGTAGCTACCCGGATCCTCCTTTTTCTCCTTCTTGAAGATGGGGACCTTACCTGTTATCCAAGAATTCTCAAAAATAATGGTCAGGCTCAGAAATGACACCACAGTTCTTTTAGTACCCTTGGATGAGGAAAAGTAGGAATTGAGCAGTTCTGCCCTTTCTTTGTCACCTGTTTCTTGTCCCTGCAATGGGCCTACCATGCCCTTGCTCTTTTTCCTAGCATCTTTTGCTAGCTTAAGCTTATATTAAGCTTTAGCTTTCTTAACTCTTTCTCTACAAGCGCTGGTTATTTATTTATATTCATCCTTGGTTATAAGGATCTCCTTCCATTTCCTAAATGAGTCTCTTTTTAAATACCTTAATTTGGTTGGAGAAAAGGTACATACAGGGACACAACTCCCACTGCATGTATTTGCTGTCCAGTTGTAACTGACATATGGCAACCAGAGCAAGGAGCTGAGTTTTGCTCAGTGGTCTTCTATCCAAGTACCAACATTGCTTAGCTTCTAAAATTTGATAAGGCAAATCCCCAGTGATAGGGCAAAACCCTCACATCTGGGATAGGAAGAGTTAAAAGATCTATAAGGCATGTCAGAAGTGCACAAGCCAAGGAACAAAGAGAACAATGGAGAAGTCTGCCATGACCAGACTTTATTTTCAAAGTTCTGTCAGGCTTGCACCTGTTCCAGGGAAGGAAATGCCAAGGAAGCACCAGTGATGGCACAACTTAGCCTCATGTTTGATTTCTTCTCTTGTCCGTAACACCCTTTACTGATTTGATATAGTTCCCAGAGCCTTGTTTTCTAGTGAATTGAGATTGTATAGAGATTTTTTTTTCTTTTAGAGATTTCAGACAATGTTCAAAGATCTCATCTAGGGCACTGACTGCTTATCCATGCAGTAGAATGAAAATTCTAGACTGGTTTACAGACAAGTAACTGGTCAGGGAGGAGTGTATGTGTAAAGCAGCAAACAGACATGCACACACAGCCCCTGTCAGTGCCTCAAGTTTCAGACAGAGAAAGAAAAAGCATAGCTTGAGTTGTGGTGGGAAGACTCCAAATACATTCACACAAATTTCCCACTGCCTCTTAGGCAGAAGCAAAGGAAAACCCCATCTTAAAAAGCCCCAGGGGAAACTGGTGCCCCAGAATCTTGTCCTTCTGGTTCCTCTCTTGGAAGTTCTGATACTATAAGGAACATTGACTGTTGTATTAAATAATGACTTAATGGGTGCATTCACACACACTATGGCTGCATTCAAATGGACTGACACAGCTACCCAACCCCCAGATTTAAAAGTTGCATTTACATGTGCACACCTGGGCCCTGAGCTGCAAGCACACCCACCTTGTCTTCCCATGGCTCTGCTCCACCTCAAAAAGCCACTGACTGCTTTCCAGTGGCAAACTGCTGAAGTGCTTGCATGGTGCATTTCCAGCCAGCCTAGGCATGCCATGCAAGTGCCTTCCAAGCACATGAGCAGTGCCTCTATTGGCAGCTGGGCATGTGCCATCTGCTCATGGTGGGGTGCCACAAACTGCACTGGCTTTTTTTAAAGCTGAGACACTGCTGTCGCAAGCTACCCATCTGAATCCAGCCTAAATAATGTGCTTTGAAACTGGATTTTTACTGTGTTAGAATACCAAAATCCACTTGCAAGCAGTTGCCATGTGAAAGCACCCAATGTTAGGACATCCTGAATCATTCAGACCGCCATTTTATTTCAGAATACTTTGCTTCTGGTTCTGATAGTGTAGTGCTGTTCTTATTGTATTTACTAAAAATAGCTTCTAATAATGAAGAGCAGTGAGACAGATTTTACAAAATGTCTGCTGTACAACATTATACTAATAAGACAATTTTATTAACTTAAAACATTACTGTGGGTTCTTTTCCCCACCACTTGGTGCTACCCCCTTGGGTTTCTACCAATTTAAGCCTTGATAAGCATCATTCTGTAGGTTACTGATCGTTTCACTGGAGAATGATCATAAATCAGCTTTGAAAATAAGAACAGGGCTTGATGGGATTTAAATGAGATTCACTAAAAGCAAAGATAATGAACCAGCTTTCCAACACTGTAACAAAAGGACTTAGAAACCAATAAGGTGATCATTTGAGGAGAAGTTTGCAGAGAGCCCACATCTGCAAACCAGCTGCTCATTGCAATACACAATGATGATAAAGCTAATACCTTGCATTTTGATATCTTGTTACTTCAGGGATTTCTTTATCTTTTAAGAATGATTCAGGGTAGGAGTACATCACAAATGCCTGGAGGACATTAGATATAAGCCACCACATGTTTTTGTTAATTATAATTAACTTTTAAACTTACAAAAATTGCACCATTTAACCTTAAAGAGCCAGTTTGGTGTAGTGGTTAAGTGTGTGGACTCTTATCTGGGAGAACTGGGTTTGATTCCCCACTCCTCCACTTGCACCTGCTGGAATGGCCTTGGGTCAGGCATAGCTCTGGCAGAGGTTGTCTTTGAAAGGGCAGCTGCTGTGAGAGTCCTCTTAGCCCCATCCACCTCACAGGGTGTCTGTTGTGGGGGAGGAAGGTAAAGAAGATTGTGAGCCGCTCTGAGACTCTTTGGAGTGGAGGGCGGGATATAAATCCAATATCTTCTTCTATCTTCTTCATCTTCTTAAAATCAGCTAGTACTATTAGCCTGTTACATGATTTTTTAGAACAATGCTACCAGTTGTTTATTGGGCTATAGTAAGAATATAAAGCTAAGCACTAAAACTTGCTCAACCAGATTAAACTAATTAAACAAGTCTAATATTGTAATTTTCCAAAGAGTGGGCACTTTGAGCTCCAGCACTAAAGATTAAAAACTCCACTAGTTATTTCACTTTAAAAATGGGTCTAAATTCTTTATTCAGACAGCTCAGTTCAGCAGTGATCAGCTGGATTTAGTTTAAATTCAGAGTAAACATTTAAAAGAAGGTCAATTTATTTTTAGTTTCTTGGGGCATAAGCCATTTTAAGAAATATACTGAAATTTGATTGGTGGTATCCTACAATGTTATAACAGTCAAAGCTAGTGGGTCTTTCCATCTTTTCCTCCCCGCAACTACCCTCTGTGATTTCAAAGATGGCACTGATGAATCAATGAACAAAAATACACCAATAATTGGGGGGGGGGGGGTGTTACACTGAGGAGAGGAACTGGGCATCATATTCCCTACCGTACACTTGGACCAAAGGAAAGTTTGTTTCACCATACTTCCTATGCCAGAAGAAGTTTGAGTGGCAGTCTATTTTACCTGAATCCTGCTCCTCATTTTAGCCCTCCCTAAACCCAATGAATTTTTTTGACCATCATGTTTCCAATAATGTCTTTCCAGAGATCAATAGTGGGTACTCTATGAAGAGAACTGTAGGGAGAATTGTCTTCTGCAAACATTCTTTACTCATCTAACCATGTTTTCAACTGATGCACGTGCTTCCAGTTGAAATAAATAGGGCTTATTTTGTTTTGCCTGCACCTTTATTTTGTCATTTATAAAAAACTTAATTGTGGTGTAAAGTGTTTTGTTATCCTCCTGATTTCAGTATGCATCCTAGTAACTCAATTTCTTTTTGTATAATCTAATTATATCTAGGGATGCTGGAAGATGATGCTGTGTGTACATATTACTGTCTGAAACAACTACAGCCATTGAATAGTTCATTCATAAAACATATATTAGATTGATCTTACACTTGCAACTTGAAAATCTTCAGTCATCCTTGCATGAACTATGAAAATTAGGTCAAGGATCTTTATAGAACAAGGCTTGTGGATATGAGTAAGAGGTGCCTCCATAAGGACATGCACTGCTGCATTTTGAATCAGTTGCAGTTTACAAGTCAACCTCAAGGGCAGCCCAGCATACCTGGAGGTGACCATCGTGTGGATTGCTGTGGCAGGGTCATGAGGAGGGAGATAAGGAACCAGTTGTCTGTCCAGCCAGAGGTGGTAGAAAACTGTTCTGGCAATGGCCATGACTCGGGCTTCCATAGAAAACAAGGCATCCAGGATCATGCCTAAACTCCTTACTATCAGTGATGGTGTCAACAGTGCCCTGCAGAGGGCTGGAAGTTGGATCACTAAGTCCACCCCTCTGTCTTTGATGGGTTTAATTTCAGGTGGTTTCTATTGCCCTGGCCAGAACCTCTGGGATGGTGTCTAGTTGGCCATCCATATATATACATATACATATACAGATATAGCTGGGTGTCATCAGCATACTAGTGGCCCCGTGGCACAGAGTGGTAAAGCAGCAGTACTACAGTACTGTGATCTGAACTCTCTGCTCACAACCTGAGTTCGATTCTGGCGGAAGCTGGATTCAGGTAGCCAGCCCAAGGTTGACTCAGTCTTCCATCCTTCCGAGGTCGGTAAAATGAGTACCTAGCTTGCTGGGGGGGAAGTGTAAAAAGCTGGGGAAGGCAATGGCAAACCACCCCGTAAAAAAGTCTGCCGTGAAAACTTTGTGAAAGCAACATCACTCCAGAGTCGGAAACAACTGATGCTTACACAGGGGACCTTTCCTTTCCATCAGCATACTGGTGACAATCCAGCCCAAACCTCTGGATCAACAGAGCAAGGGGGTGCATGTAGATTTTAAATAACATAGATGGAGGATTGCCCCCTGTAGAACATCACACACCAAAGGGTATTTCCCTAATTGCCACATTGTACCCCTGTGGATGGAGAAATGAATGCAGACCCATATCCCCACCTCAGCAAGGCAGTGGGTCATAAGGTCATAGTCAACTGTGTCAAATGCTGCTGTTAGATCCAGTAGCAATAGCAACAGCAGTGTTGATCCACCTTGGTCAAAGTTTCTCTGGAGGTCATCCATGAGGGCAACCAGAGCCATCTCTCTCCCATAGCCAGGGTAGAAACTGGACTGGAATGGGTCGAGGATAGAGGAGGCATCCAGGAATGTCTGGAGCTGCTCCACTACCTTACCCAGAAATGGGAGTTTTGACACTGGGCGGTAGTTGGTCAGATCCTGAGGATTCAAAGATGGCTTTTTTCAAGAGCAGTCTCACCACTTCAAAAACCCTGGGAAGATCCCCGAACTCAGAGACAAATTGATAAGATAACCCAGGAATGCCCATGTTCTGTCACCACTGGCCTTCACTAGCCACAGACACAGGATAAAGGGGCAAGCAGTGGGCATACCAGCATCCAGAATCATGTTCAGGGGTCATTTTGTAGAAAAATAGGTGGTGGAACACATTAGCATATGCTGCCCCCTACCATCCAACAGCCACCCTTGAAGACAAACTGCAGATAGCTGTTCTTATTTGCTGCGAGATGGAGCCTTTTGGGGAAAATAGAGAGCTGGGGACAGGAGCACACAAAATTCAAACCCTTGTCCCAATTCACTTTGGGGGTTCTTTAGTAGACAGGCAGCATCTATTTTGCTGCAGTTTGATTGAAATTCAGTTGAAAAAACAACTACTCCAGCTCCCTCGTAGGAAATAACAGAAGTGCATTACAATGACTGTGGGAAGCTTATTCAGGAGATCATAGAATTTGAAGCCTTGATCCAATTCATTTGAAACTTGGGAACTTAAGTAGACAGGCAGTAACTACTCTTCTGCAATATTTGTATCAAGTGATTGAAAAAACAACTATTGCAGCCCTTCCCACCAAGATTTCCCTTCAGAAATAATACCACACCAGTGGGAAGCAATAGGGGTGTCCTGTGAATCAAACCACTCATTTTGTGGAAAAGATCAGATTATAATAAGGAAGGATGGCAAATGCAATTTTCAGTTTTGTCTGTCAGTCACTGTAAGAGTAGTAAAAAGAAATGAATGCAGACAGACAGGCATTTTAATTAATAATTTTTAATTCATTTATGTCCTGCCTTTCTTCCCAATGGGGACCCAAAGCTGCTTACATCATTCTCTTCTCCTCCATTTTATCCTCAAAATAACCCTGTGAGGTAGGTTAGGCTAAGAAAGTGTAACTGGCCCAAGGTTACCTAGTGAGCTTCCATAATGAGTGAAAATTCAGATTCGGTTAGGCTGCTACTTGATTGTCATTTTAGGGATCAATAAAGAACTGTAGCTGCCCAGAGAGCCACTATTTTGGTGGTCTGTTAACCCCTTTATTTAATCTGCTTGAAATAAGAGGTCTTTAGGCTAGTAGGAGAAGAGTGCTGAGTGTGAACTTGGTGCCATTTTCTTTATATTCTGCTGACCTAGAACTTCATTTGGTATGTCCCCAGAAGGGTGTACTGAAAACAGCTTACTGGTGATTCCTGGCACTAAAGATATCTGGCTGATCAAATGATGATTAGCAGACAACCTAACATCGAAGACCACCGCCAATAAGGGTGTCAAACAGGGTTGCATTTTGGCTCCCTTTTTATTCAATCTCTTCCTTAATGACCTGGCTATTCAGTTGTCTGGTCCTGATTGCCATAGTCCAAAACTTGGTGCATTACACGTATTCTTGTAACTTTATGCTGATGATACAATATTGTTGTCCTGCTCTAGAGTGGGCTTAAGACATCTGTTGTCCCATTGTGTTCTGTATTTTACTAGTAATAAACTCCAGCTCAATTATGAGAAGTCCAAAATCTTAGTTTTCTCAAAAAAGTGGAGACTTTACAAATGGGTTATTGATGGTAAATAGATAGAGGAAGTCAAGTATTTTAAATACTTAGGTGTTTATTTTCAATATAATGTGACTTGGTCTACCCATCGCAAGTATGCAGTGAAGATAGCTAACAGTGCATCTGCCATAGCTCACTTTTTTTAATTGCAGAGGTAACCAATTTGTGCCAGGTGCCATAAAAATATTCAAAGCCAAAGTGATTTCGCAACTTTTGTATGGCATCCCAAACTGGATTGGATCTTATGAAGATGCTATCGAACGTGTCCAATCCAAATTCTTGTGTAAAATTCTGGGCATGCCAAAATGTGTCCCATATGCAGTTATCTGCTTAGAAACTGGCATGTCTTTAATGGTTACTAGTGCATGGCTCATGACCTTCAAATTCTGGCTACGCTTGCACTACAACTCTGAACCGGGGAGGTATATCTCTCAAATGCTCTCTGAATTTAATTTGTCAAATTGGTCAGCACAAATTGAGAGAAAAATCAAAGCAATGGGTTTATCCCTAGAACTATTGTCCATGCAGTCCTTCACCACCGCAGTCCAACCAATTAAAAACAGGTTGCTAGATATTGAGCACCAAGACCTATACAGTCTGGCTAAGAAAACTTGTTCCCCACTGAGTTTTGAGATCTCTCTTAGTACTGGGAAAATGGCCTCATATCTATCTGTCTTGAAGGTGCCACAGCAGCATAGAGCTTTTTCCTTTGCAGATGCAATGCCATGCCCTCTGCCATTCTTTATGGCAGATTTAACAAGACAGCCTACTCAGTTAGATACTGTCTCTGTAAGCAAAAAATGTGTGGAGTCAGTTACTCATATTCTTCTTTATAGTAATTTAGATACAGATCTTTGTCACAAGTATTTACATCCTCTTTTAGTTAGCATAGTTGATTGTTCTGATGCACTTAAGGTCTATAATCTTTTGAACAATACTTCATCTAGTGTCACTGAGAAAGTGGCTAAGTTTCTTTATTTTTAGGGCTTGTAGAATCTTTCGGGCTCAAGTGCCGTGTTCTACTGGAGAAAGTTTTTCTTCCAGACGTTTCGTTCTCAGCTGCGGAGAACATCCTCAGTGGTGTTGCAGCCGGAGCAGGCGCTCTGACCTTCTTGGCTGCTGTGCATTGAGTGGGGCCAGGGCTGCTGGAGAGCTGCTATTTCTAGGCTGGAGGGGGTGTGGTGAAAGGGCAATTGGTTTGTGGATGTGTCCATTGTTTGGTGGGGCTTCCTGGAAGGGTAGTGATAAGGAAACTGGCTGTTGAATGTGACCATTGTTCTGTGTTAATTGCTGGGAGGGTTGGAAGGGGTGTGAAGATAAGGAAGATGGTTGTTGACGGTGCTGATTGTTCTGTGGAATGTTCTGGTTGTTCTGTGACTTTCTGCAATTTATAGTCTGTAGGGTGTTTTGCAGAGCTGAATACCAAGATTGGTGGATGAAAATGCCTTCTTCCTTTCTGTTAAAATTGTACTGGTGTTTGTAAATCTCAATAGCTTCTCTGTTCAGGCAGGTATGATAATGTGAGACCGTAGAAAGGACTTCAGTTCTTTCAAAGTGGATGACGTGGTCTCCTTCTTGAAGTGCATGTTCAGCTACAGCTGATTTTTCTGGCTGAAACAAGCGACAGTGTCTCTTGTGTTCGGTGAGGCGGGTGTTGATACTGCGTTGGGTAGTGCCAATGTAGACTGCACCACAGGAGAAGGGTATTTTGTAGACTCCAGGGGTTGAAAGTGGATCTCTCATATCTTTGGCCAAGTGCAGCATGTGGCAGATCTGTTGTGTGGGCTTGAAGACTGTTTCAACATTGTGGCGTTTGAGAATTTTGCCAATGAGGTCAGTGACAGATTTTATGTAGGGCAGGAAGGCTGTACCTACATTTGTGTGTGGCTTGGGATTTGGTGTGGATGGTTTCCTGGGATGCAGGACTCTTCTAATTTCTTGTTGGGAGTATCCATTGGCCTGCAGTGACTGGTTGAGGTGGTGTAGTTCCTGCTGGAGTTGGCTTGGTTCACAGATGCATGATGCACGGTGAATGAGGGTTTTTACAACTGTGCGTTTTGGCGAGGATGATGATTGGAATTCTTATTTAGATAGCGGTCGGTGTGTGTGGGTTTCCTGTGTGTGGCCGAGTTTTCCGTCATCTTTCCTGGTAATGAGGACGTCAAGAAAGGCAAGTTGACCATTGTTTTCTTTCTCCACGGTGAACTGGATACGAGGATGGACTGAATTCAAATGAAGGAGAAAGTTATTCAAAGCAGCCTCTCCATGACCCAGATGGCAAAAACACATATCGGAGCCAGCAACATGGTTTTAGGAGGGCAGATCTTAGTGCTTTATCTTCGAAGGTTTCCATGTAAAAGTTAGCGATGACAGGGCTAAGGGGGCTTCCCATGGCAACTCCATCAATCTGTTCATAAAAGTTATTGTTCCATTGGAAGAAACCCTTGTTCAACTACAACACATCTTTCCTGATGACATCACTGCCCTATTCTACCACGTGCTCACCACTACCTACTTCCAATGGAACAATAACTGTTAACTGTTAACCTGGAAGAGTTGCCGGCCAGTTCCTCAGCTGAACAAACAGCAGCTGGCCCATCAATCATTCTCCAGACACCAGTGTCAGCTGTTGACAATCAATCTCCTCCAAGCTCTCCTCCCATCTCAAGAGTTCGAAGCAGGCTCCAGAAAGAACTTTCAGAGCAAAGACATGAGGCACATCAATGCTTCTGATCTCTCAGTCCTGAGTTCTAGCAGAGTCACTGCCACCCAGGGAGCAGGCTGATTGAGACTCCCATATAGTTCCCACCCAGGACCTGGTAACCTTGTGGAAGCAACAAGTCTATTCTCCAGCTTGCATCCACGTTCCTTCCTGATTCCTGATCCTGACCTGCTTGATTTCCTTGGCACTCTGACCTTTTGGTTTTTGGACATTGACTTCTGATTCTGGTTTGTGATTCTGCATTGGTGACTTGGCTCCTGCTTGACTTCCTGGACTCTGACCTTGAACTGGCTTTGGACTCCTGCCTGCTTGCACCCTGAAAACGTGACAGATTGCTTCCACCCACACACTCACTCCACAAGATGGATGAGGAGGCAGGCAGAGGCTCTGAGCAGCTAGCAGCCTTGCTCACTCAGCTACAGCACCTCACTCAAATGGTGGCTCACCTGCAACATCAGCAAGCCACTATTGCTGCCACACCCAAGTGCTCGGTGCTTTCCCCAGAGAAGTTCACTGGGAAGGTGAAGAAGTTTCCTGCATTCCTGGCACACTGCAAACTGTATATTGAACTACGTGCCAGAGACTTCCCCAACGACAAGACCAAGGTATGCTTCATTGTCAGCTTAAAGGGGCAGGCAGCTAAATGGGCTACCCTCTTGCTTCTAGCCCTATCACCCCTGCTGACTGACTACCAGGGCTTTCTGGATCATATGGCGGTAGCTTTTGCTAACCCCCAGCAAGCAGCCACCGCCAATCAGAAGATAGGGACCCTGAAGCAGGGTAGAGACTCGGTTTCCCAGTACTCCACTGAGTTCAAGCTTCTGGCCCAAGACCTGAGTTGGAATGAGGCTGCCCTCATGAACCAGTATACAAAGGGACTGGCTGATGAAGTTCTTGATGAGCTGGCACAAGTAGACCAACCGACCACGCTGCAAGGCCTAATCACGCTGTGTCTCTGTATCGAGGGCTGCCTGGAAGGCCGCCACCAAGGGCAAAGCAGCACCCATCCCTCTCAGCTGCCCCACCACCTAGCGACGGTGACAACCCTGATGTACACCAGTCCTGAAACTGACGACCCCGAGTCAATGCAACTCGGGGTTGCACAGCCGTGGCTCACCCCCAAGGAAAAAGCACAGTGCCGCTCACAGAATCTCTGCCTGTACTGTGGAGGAGCGGGGCACTTCTCCTCTGGCTGCCCCACCAAATGCACCCAGCCCAGTACCATGCCACCACCGCCAGTTCATCCCTGCCTATGCCAATGTAACCATGCCTCTGACCCAGCTGCTCCAGCCCAAAGAGCCATTTCACTGGACTCCAGAGGCAGACCATGCCTTCACCACCCTGAAAACCTGCTTCACCACCGAGCTGCTCCTGCGTTACCTAGACCCACAGTTGTTGTTCACAGTAGAGACCGACGCCTCCAGTGTGGCCCTTGGCGCAGTGCTATCTCAGCGGGAGGACCCCTCCCAGCTGCTACAACCCTGTGCATACTACTCGTGGCAGCTGATGCCCGCAAAGGGCAACTACACCATCTAGGAGCGGGAACACCTGGCCATCAAGGCTGCCTTCGAGGTTTGGAGGCATCACCTTGAAGGGGCCCGCCACCCTGTCCAGGTCCTGACCACCAGAACCTGGATCATCTACAGACTGCTTGAAGCCTCACCCAGCATCAGATCCGCGGGTTCCCATGAACGGTCCTCTTCTTTTCCTGGTTTGACTTCTGGATTACCTACATCTTGCAGAACCAGAACCAGAAAGCGGATGCCCTCCCCCAAAAACTGGAGTACGCTGTGCCTCTAACGGAGGAGACCCCAACTAGGCTCATCTTTGCACCCTCAGTCTTTGCTGCCACCACAGCTCACCCAATATTGGCTGCAGACATCCAGGCCAGCCAGGCCCAAGACCCCTCAGCTCAGCAACACCTCCTGGAAGTGCAAAATGGCATGGCCAGAGACTTCTCTACCCGCCAAGGTCTCTTTCTGTACCGTGAGCGCCTATATGTGCCTCCAGGACCCCTCCGAGCTGATGAGCTCTGCCTGTCCCACGACTCCCCTCCTGCGAGGCACTTTGGCCAACACAAGACCCTGCATCTGCTCATGCTGGAGTTCTGGTGGTCTCGCGTCCGTGTCAACATGGCCCACTATGTCGGTTCCTATGAGGTCTGCCAGTGGGCCAAGGATATACTGGTCAAACCCCCAGGGCTTTTGCATCCCCTACCCACGCCTGCAGGACCCTGGGACACCATCTCCCTGGACTTTATCACTGAGCTTCCCAGGTCCAAGGGGTATACCTGCATCCTGGTGATGGTGGACCTCTTCACCAAGATGGCTCACTTTGTTCCATGTCCCAAGCCGCCCACGGCTCTTGAAACAGCCCAGCTCTACCTCTGCATCTTTCCAGCCCAGCTCTACATCTTTTGCCTGCATGGGCTCCCGGCACACTTGATCTCAGATCAAGGCCCCGAGTTCACCTCCCGATTCTGGCAAGCCCTGCACTCCAGCTTAGGTACCCAGGTGCATTTGTCCTCAGTGTATCATCCCCAAACGGATGTGCAGACTGAACGCACCAATGCCATGCTGGAACAATACCTGCATTGTTACACCAGCTACCAGTAGGATGACTGGGCTGCCTTACTACCCCTGGCCAAGTTTGCCTACAACAACGCCATACATGCATCCATTCAACAGACCCCATTTGCTGCCACCTATGGGTACCACCCTCGCTTCTTCCCTGCAGTCCTTCCCCCCACAGCAGTCCCTGCTGCTGATGCGCACCTGCAGGAACTCCAGGTTCTCCAGGACTTGCTCCAAGAGCAACTCCAACAGGCTAAAGAGGCCTACAAGACAGCCACCGACCGAAAGCAACAGGTGGGGCCCCCACTGAAGCCCGGGGACCATGTCTGGCTCTCCACCCATTATCTGCGTTGGCCTGGCTGGTCTCGCAAGCTGGACCCTCGCTTTGCGGGGCCTTACCTGATCATGGACCAAATCAACCCCGTTGCTTTCCGGCTACATCTGCCGGCCACCCTCTGCATCCACCCAGTCTTCCACCGGTCCCTCCTTGTTCCTGCTACACCACTGGATCCCATTTGACTGCCACCTCCAGCACCTCTTCCTCCTGTCCTGGTCAATGACAGGGAGGAATATGAGGTCCACCAGCTCCTGGACTTCCGAATCCACCACGGGGACCTCCAGTACCTCATGGACTGGGAAGGCTATGACCCCAAGGACCGTTCATGGGAACCCGCGGACAACCTACACACCCCTGACCTCATGCAGCAGTTCCACATGGCCTACCCTGACCGGCCTGGCCCGTCTGTGGGTGGGAGGTCCTGTGGGGGGGGGGGTAATGTCATGAGTCCTGAGGAGGAGGAGCTGGAAGGATTAACAGACCTGGAAGAGTTGCCAGCCAGTTCCTCAGTTGAACAAACAGCAGCTGGCCCATCAATCACTCTCCAGGCACCAGTGTCAGCTGTTGATAATCAATCTCCTCCAAGCTCTCCTCCTCTCATCTCAAGAGTTCGAAGCAGGTTCTGGAAAGAACTTTCAGAGCAAAGACATGAGGCACGCCGATGCTTCAGATTTCTCAGCCCTGAGTTTTAGCAGAGTCACTGCCACCCAGAGAGCAGGCTGATTGAGACTCCCATATAGCTCCCACTCAGGACCTGGTAACTTTGTGGAAGCAACAAGTCTATTCTCTGGCTTGCATCCACGCTCCTTTCTGATCCTGACCTGCTTGATTTCCTTGGCACCCTGACCTTTTGGCTTTTGGACATTGACTTCTGATTCTGGTTTGTGATCCTGCATTGGTGACTTGGCTCCTGCTTGACTTCCTGGACTTTGACCTTGGACTGGCTTTGGATTCCTGCCTGCCTGCACCCTGAGAATGTGACACCCTGCTGTTTAGATACGCCCCCGAGCCTTTCTTGAAGACTATGATAGGTAATTGTATTGTCCTGTTTGTCCAGCCTTTGTGTTACCCCTGTAATTTTTCATGCTTTATTTCTTAGGCCTGTAAGTGTGGTGAATAATTTTAGTCCCTTGTATGATTGTCTTTATTTTATAATAAACACCCTTGATAATTAGACAACACCTCCTTGTTATTGGGTGGCTTCCAAAGGAGACATCTTCTGTATACATAGATCCTGATTTTGCTAAAGCCCAGTTGCCCACCAAACTAATTCCCAAAACCTAATTTTAGGGCAATTTGACTAACACTTTTTTTTAAATTGTAGTTAAGTCTAAAAATTAAAGGCCACTGTGATCACATAGCAGTCGCACTATTTTCATCTCTCTTTATACATCCATCTGTCTAGATTTGTAGACATTAAAAAAAATCTCTAAAACAATCTTCCCCAATCAAGCAGGAAAAAACCCTCACCAAATTCACAGAAATTTCTGTCTTAACCTTGATCTTCAAAAGCAGTCCAAATAGGGTCTTAAAAAGCTTTTAAATGTGTGTAGCCTTGAACTTTTGCAAGTCTATAGAGGATGGCAATTCCATAGTTGAAGGACAATCATAAAGAATGGTTCTACTAGTGGCTTGCTGTGTGAACCTGATGGTCTCATTTAAAGTGTGGACCATTGTGGATCTCAGAGATTTATTATGGGATTACAGGAGGAAATTTTACTAAGACCTAAGTAAGAGGGTTGAAGGGAAAAAAAGAGATCCATTTTAAATAAACTAGACCAGTTCTTTTTCAGTCTTCTAGATTCTAAACTGGATGACTCACATTATCCAATAACTCTCCAATCTGAAACATAATTTGTGAACTTTCATTTGTTTCAACAAAGGCGTAGCTCACTAGATTACTGCTGTGTCTATCATCTGTAACTCAGGACTTAATGCAATTCTGCATTTAATTCTGGAACATGTAGTTCACTTTGTTATAGTATAGGAATTTTAATATAGCTATGCAAAAATGTGTGTCTACATTGTCCATTAATTGTGTGTGTGCGCACATGCATTAATAAATTCTGAATTAATAAATTCTGCTACTATGCAGACTCAACAAACAGACCTATGCAGTACATACAATGACAGTCATTTAAAGGGTTCATCCAATGAGTAGATGAACTGCAAGTAATCCTGTGCTTCACAAGTAGGTAAGAGGGTGTCAACTAGGTACCCCTTAACCTGTGGAGTTCCTCAGTGGGCAATCCTCTCCCCAATGTTATTTAACATCTATATGTGCCTACTTGACCAGCTAGTGCAGAGTTTCAGGGTGGGGTGTCACCAGTATACTAATGACACCCAGCTATACCTGTTAATAGATGGCCACCCAGATATAGCCCTGCATAATTTGGCTGCAGGCTTGGAGGACATGGTAAGATTGTTAAAAGAAGAAGAAGAACCAGTTGAGACTGATCCAACAGAGACAAAGGTTCTGTGGTGGTGGGGCTTCAGGGTTGGGGCAAAAACTTCTCACCCTTGACAGGGCATCAATGACAATGGAGCAAACAGTTAAGAGTTTGGACATGATCCTGGATACCTCCTTATCCATGGAGGCCCTGGTCAGGAATGCTGCCAGGCTGGTGTTGTTCCATCTATGCAAGTGTGGCAACTAGCCCCATGCAACAGTCACTTCCAGGCTTGACTACTGTAACTCACTCTATGCTAGCCTGCCCCTGAGACTGACCTGGAAACTCCAACTGATCAAGAATGTGGCAGTGCAAGTCCTGATGGGAACATCATAGTTGTCATATATTCATCCTGTGCTGTGCAAGCTACACTGGCTTCCAGTGAAGTACTGAGTCAAGTTCAAGATTTTGGTGTTGACCTTTAAGGTCATGAATAGTCAGGGACCCAAGTATCTTCAGGACCACGTCCTCTGGTATGTCATCTGAAAAGTATTATGCTCTGCAGAGAACAATCTGATGGTGATCCCTGGTCCCAAAGACATCTGGATGTCCTCATTCAGAGCCAGGGATTTTTTGGCCTTGGCTCTGACCTGGTGGAATTCTCTGCCAAATAACATCAGGGCCCAGTGGGATTTAATGCAATTCTGCAGGGCCTGCAAGACAGATGTTCCACCAGCCTTTTAGTTGAGGACAGCAATGGGTTTTATCATGGCTTGCACCACCGTCCTTTCTTTCATCTTTTCTTTTATCTTGGTATCCTCACTACTCTACCTGTGAGGCAGCAACACAGTCTGGAACTGGCTAAGAATATGATTTATGGATGCCATCTGGGAACTGTTTTGATATCGAATGATTTATTATTTTGACAATGATATTTATATTGTATTTTATTTACTGTTGTATATTGCCCAGAACCCTGTGAACTCAGGGATTGGGTGATCCATAAATTTAGTTTTTAAAATAAATAAATTTAATAACCAGATCATAATCCCAAGGGATACATGTAAGCTAAAACCCTGTAGCCAATTGTGCTATTTGTTACTTATTACCAAGGTACAACCTTGGTAATAAGTAGTGTGGTGTGTAGTGTCGAATGATCAAATACACAGAAGTTTCAGTATCTTTTCCTTGAGGCAATCCAGTTAGGAGCTCAGCTCATATGAAATCAAGAAATCTCAATCAAAATGAATTGACCTGATGATCAGGATCTTGTGGAAGTTCTCAGAATTCTTAGTTTGATTCAGTTGTCAATAAATTCAGGTGTTACTCCTTAGTAGAACATGCCATGCATGTCGAGTACTGATGCACATGAAAATGTAGTCGGTCAGGGAGTCCTCAACAAGCTAACTTCCTAGATTCAGAATGTTTGTTGGTTTGTTTAAATGCAATCTCTTTCTTGTGGATTATCTGATTATGATGGACTTTTAAATACTCTTACATTGTCATTCTGCTTTTGACACTGAGCAGTTTTGTGAGCTCTCTTACAGAAGTATACATATCTTGAACTAGAACTAAATAGATGTGAGAGGGTTATTTTGAGTTCTGATCCCTCAATGACCCACACTATCTCCAGTTACCATCTATTCACTTGCAAATCAGGAATATGGTACTCAGGTTCCTACTATTAGATTCACATGGCAGAAATGGGTGCATTCTACACAACATGGACATATTAGCAAGCGAATACAGGGATCGGAGCAACTGGTTTCAGCACAAGGGGGCTTGTGAAGTCTAAGGAGAAGCAACACCCAGTCTGGCCTCTACTCCATGAGATTAAACCAACACAAAAATATCAGAGGGGGAGGAAGACTGTTCCATTTTAATGTATACAATAAATGCATCACAATCTATTATATGATTTTAAGATGGCTGGTCAGACATTTGGAAATGTAATATTCACACTGAATTATTACTTTGTGAACTTTTGCAAAAACAGGAAGAACATAATCATAAAACTGGAAGAACATGGAATAACTAAAGACTAGTTGACTACAAATTTATATAAAAAAAGAATTGGTCTTGAATACAGTTTGAAAATTTTTATTGATTTTTCTAGAAAGTTAAAGGGAACGGGTAAGGGGGAATAGAAAATTGAAGTTACAGATATCAGTATTATTATGATCTAATCTGCATATAGTATACTTTCTTAAGATACAGATATTATCACGTTATTATCTCTTTACATTAAATCATCAACGTCTAAATAATATGTTTTAGTGATTGTAAGTCTTCTTGTTAAAATGTCTATTTAAGCTTACGTTTCCAATAAAAATGATATTATAATAAAGAATACAGGAGAAAGGAGATAGAAATTCACACCAAAGAATCTTAAGAGTTTTGAGCATCTAGCCAAGCATATAGTTTCACCCAATATTTTTTTGCTTCTTCCTTAGATTTCCCAGCCAGCAACTGGGATAAATAGTCCAGCTCAGCCATTTCCAGAATTTTCCCCACCAAGTCCATTCTCGTGGGGATCTCCTAAAGCTTCCATCTCTGTGCCAAAGGAATTCTAGCTGCTGTGTTAATTTGCGCCAACAAATGTCTCATCTCTTTAGAATAGTCACTAGGATATATGTTCAATAAAAATAGTTCTGGTTTAATGTATCTTCAGAATTTTCTGTAATAGTTCATGGACCACCTTCCAATAGTCTTTCACCACCCCACAGGGCCACCACATTTGATAGAAGGACCCAACATGTTTAGTATATTTCCAACATTTGTTAGATTTGTTAGTATACATCTTACACAGTTTCTGTGGAGTTATGTACCATCTATAAAACATCTTGTACAGATTTTCTTTAAAAGTTACTGACTTAGTTAGTTTGATATTGAATTTCCATAGCATCTTCCATTCTTCTAGCATAATATTACGCCCCATATTTTTTGCCCATTGGACCATACAGTCTTTTACAATCTCATCTTTCATCTTCATCTGTAATACGTATGAATATAGCCTGGAAATTAATTTTTCTTGAGGACCTAAAAAGATTTTGTCAAATGGATATTGTTCTGTATTAAAGTCTGTTATCTTGTCTTTGGCATATCTAGATTCAAATTGTGTTCTCAACCACCAACTCATTTTAATGTCCATAATTTCTAGCTCTTCCCTGGTTTTCAGTTGGTCATCATTTTTCAACAGTTCTTCATATCTATAACACTGGTCAGGTTTCAAAAGATTTGGAGGAGTGAATGCTTCCATTGGAGATATCCATCTTGGAATTTTCTGATAGATTCTCGGTTTTAGCCACGACCTTGTATGATACAGTGATTTCTGGAACCAATGGTTTTTAAAGTAAGAGTATCCTTCTAGTCTTAGGTACCATAAATACTCATGCCAATCCAAATTAAGGTTATGACCCTCTAACAACAACTGTCTCCTGTCATTCAGTAGCACCCAGTCTCTTACCCAAGGAAGCACAGAAGCTCTATAATACAATTGCCAATCTGGGAGACCCAAGCCCGCTCTCAGTTTAGAGTCTTGCAATATCTTTAGCTTAATTCTTAGTGTTTTACCTTGCCAAATATATTTAGAGATCATCTTATTCAGTTCTTGAAAAAACACACTAGTTAAAAGTACTGGAATAGTTTGAAATAAAATAAGTCTTATATACAATAACAGACTGCTCTTATATACAATGGAACAGCAATTACCAGAACCTTCATTCACAGGAGTCAGGTTGCAGAAGGCAGCCTTCTTTCTCATTGTGGATAAAGCAGTGTTAGTGTTCCTTGTGCAATTGGCAGACTGCAGAGACCTATTGTAACAGAATACCACTCACTGTTTAAAACAGATTATTGAAAAATGAATAATGGCTGCTCAAGGCGCAAGTTATCTATTCCTGCAATTAGTGGAGAAATCTTGCTGTAGGATTCATTTTGAGCATCAATTTTAGTGCCACAGAAAAGTAACAATGTATTTTAGCTGTGCTTGGCTAGGAGCCTGTCAAGCTTTCTATTAAGAAGGGCTCTTTTTCATACCCTTGTAATTCCTGTAATTCCTAGAGCTGCACCCCATTAAGCTACATTCAACATCACTGGTCTACATTTAGAACTCTTTCCATCCAAACGGGTTCATTACAGGAAGATTTTTAGATCTTTTGATTGCCTCTAATTTTTTAAAACACAATCTGCTTCAGATGTCACCAATATTGCATAAAAACAAGCCTTTTATCAAAACACCATCAGAAAAACAATGAATTTTAGGTTTGTATTTTTCACCTAGAGTAGCTTGGAGATGAGTTCCAATGTGCAATCAAAGAATTTGGCCCCTTCCCGCCCGCGCTGCCACTCGGAGGTATAGGGCGGGGGCCAAGTTTTCCTCCCCAGATGGAGCGAGGCAAACGGACCTCTGCCCATCCGGGTAGTTCTGGGGGGCGTGGACTGGGGCTTTATCAGCCAGGCCATGCCTCCAGAGGAGCAGATCCCGGGCATTTTTGGACTGACTAGGAGCATTTTTCGATGCTCCAGTCGGTCTGCTGGGGCTTTGCTTCGGCGGCAGCAGCGGCAGCGTTTTTAGTTGTGAAGAATGTGCAGTTGGCTGCTTCACTCCTTCTTCTGAGTGGGCTGAGGCATTTCGGGAGCCATGCGTTGGCGCGGTGTCAGGTTTCCCACCCCCCCTTCTTTCGGCCTTGAAGCTGCGGGGCCTGGGGCAATTCAGGGGTGAGGTGAGGAGCAGGGCCTCGGTAGTGCAGAGGCAGCATGTCAGGTTTCCCCCCTCCCTTTTCAGCCGCGGGGTCTGCGTGGTCTGAGGTGATTCAGGGGTGAGGAGCAGGGCCTCGGTTGTGCGGAGGCAGTGTGCCAATGCATAAGGGGGAAGGTCGTGATTTTGGGCCTCACGTGGAGCCGGCCTGGTCCTTTTTTGGCACACACTCGAGGCCGGCCCCTTATTTCCACCCCCCCTGGCTTTGGAGTTGGGCGTGGCATTATTTTGGGGGCAAGTTACACGGCTGTAGTTCTGCGGCCTGAACTTTCTTGTTCCCCCCCTCCCCCTCATCCCCCTAATAAGGCTACCCTTCTACTGTTTTGGGGCATTACAAGTAAAACGAGTATGGCCCCTAGGAAGGGACAGGGAGGGGTCTAAGGGTAAGCAGCCCCTGAAAAAAGTGCCCGGGAAGCGTACGCCCCTGGAGCATCCCGAGGAGGAAGAGGAAGCACGCACCCATCGTGCTATAATAGAACAGCTTGCAGCGTTAGAACGGCATCAAGGATTGGTCCCCAGGACAAGCGGGCTGGCTAGAGGGCGTAAGGCTGCACGGACATCTACCAGGGCCTTCGAACAGGAGGTCCTGGCACATCTTTCTACTTTGCAGGATATGGCCGCTCGGCCTGGGCCTTCAAGTGTGCTGAGCAAGGATCCACTAGACTCAGATGTCAATAGTCCGGATGGGGCGGGTCCTTCTGGCGGAGCTGGGGGTCCGGCACTGGGGGTGTTAGCTGTTAATGTGGAAGGCTCTGATGGTAAGCATGTCTGTCCCAGTAATAATAGTGGATGGCCCTGGGGGGGGGGGTTGGGTCCCCTCCTGTACTGCAGGCGTGGCGGGCTCTCTGGCTATGTTCAACCCATGCGTGGCACGGGGGTCCCCTAACTGGCCCGGGGCATCAGGGACTTGGTCCCCTGGGACTCAAGGACAGGTTTTACCTTGGAGATCTACTCCGGGGTCTCCAGCGGCTGTTATCCCATCTACTTCGTCCGGTGCTTCAACCCAGCAGTTGTCATTTGGGCCATTACCGTGGGGACACCAAATGTCTGGGCAATGGCCAACCGGTTGGCCAGCTGCCCAGTGGGGGGGGGGGGTTGGGGCTTGCCCCCAACTCCCTATGGGGCTGTTCCTTTTCAGTGTCGTCCATTTGGTGACACCGCCATGCCCCTTGGGGATCATTTGACAGTGTCTACCAGAGAAAAGATATTACGTGGGGAGTATGTGGATATTTTTAGCCTCCTCTATAGGGAACTTGAGAAGAAGGACAAAGAAGAAATGGATAAGGATAAGGAGAAACTCAAGCGCAGGAAGGTCGACAGGAATTGGGCCAACTGGTTACCGGGGTTTCTAATTTATGCGGGGGTAATAGCACGGGCACAGCCTTCACGGGCGGCTCCGCTATTCCAATACTGTGACATCATTTACAAGGCTTATACGGACTTTTCGGGTGCTGCGTGGCTGCAGTACAACGCGGAGTTCCGTATTAGGGCAGCATTGAACCCTGCAATTCCCTGGGACCAGATTAACCAGCAGCTTTGGCTACAGCTCATGTCCCCGGCTAAGCCTAATACCGGGGACAGGTTGGATGGACATATGGACATATGAAGCTGCCTTATACTGAATCAGGCCCTTGGTCCATCAAAATCAGTATTATCTACTCAGACTGGCAGCAGCTCTTCAGGGTCTCAAGCTGAGGTTTTTTCACACCTCTTTGCCTGGACCCTTTTTTTTTTTGGAGATGCCAGGGATTGAACCTGGGACTTTCTGCTTACCAAGCAGATGCTCTACCCACTGAGCCACCGTCCCTCCAAAATAAGGGCTATCTTGAGACTCAACACATATGAACATATGAAGCTGCCTAATACTGAATCAGACTCTCGGCCCATCAAAGTCAGTATTGTCTACTCAGACTGGCAGCAGCTCTCCAGGGTCTCAAGCTGAGGTTCTTCACACCTATTTGCCTGGACCCTTTTTTAGTTGGAGATGCCGGGGATTGAACCTGGGACCTTCTGCTTACCAAGCAGATGATCTACCACAGAGCCACCGTCCCTCCCCAGTCATCTTGTGAGCAAACAGGCAAGTGTAGTGGGTCCCCGCGTAGCAGCGGGGCAGTCGGTTCAACCCCGGCTCCTGTGTTGGGAATATACGTCCCAAGGTGTGTGCAATAGAAAAACATGCAAGTACAAGCACGAGTATCTGCTGTGTGGGGGTTCACATGCGTTATCGGCATGCAACAAATCTAAGCCCAGACCAGGGAATAAGCGGTCAGGTGGCGGTGGGAACACCCCTGCAGCTAACAAAGGGGCCCACGCCCATCAAACTGATGGTACTTAAAGATCTTTTGGCTGAGTACCCGAAGGTTACAGATAGGGAGTATTTGTGGGATGGATTTTTTTGTGGGTTTCGTATCCCATTCCAGGGCCCTAGAGGCCCCTGTATGGCATGGAATTTACACTCTATTCAAGGATGGAGCATGTGGTTAGGGAAAAGATTAGGAAGGAGTGCAAGGAGGGCTGGGTGTTAGGCCCTTTTGATGCACCCCCTGTCCCAAATGTATGGGTTTCACCTTTGGGTGTGGTGCCCAAGAAGGCACCGGGGGAGTTCTGGTTGATTCACCACTTGTCCTACCCAAAAGGGGGATCGGTGAATGATGCCATTCCCAATTTTTTATGCACAGTTCGGTATACCTCCTTTGACCAAGCGGTCAAAGTGGTACGAAGTTGTGGGATCGGGGTGGAGATGGCGAAATGCAACATTAAGTCTGCATTTCGCCTTCTGCCGGTTCACCCTGATGATTTTGAACTTTTGGGTTTTATGTTTGAGGGTAAGTTTTACATGGACAGGGCCTTGCCAATGGGTTGTTCCATCTCTTGTTCGGCTTTTGAACATGTTAGCACTTTTTTGGAATGGGTCCTGCGAGAGCGGTCGGGCTCAGCTAATTCAGTTCATTATCTGGACAATTTTTTGTTTGTGGGCCAGCGTGGGTCAGGCCAGTGCGTCCGGCTGCTTAAGTCCTTTTTGCAGTTGGCTGAAGATCTGGGGGTACCCCTGGCTCATGAAAAGACAGAGGGTTCCTCGTTAGTTTTGACTTTTTTGGGCATCAAGTTGGATACTGTTAAGCAGACTTCACGTTTGCCGGCCGAGAAAATCAGGTGCCTGCGTTTAAAATTGATGGCTTTGAAAGGTAAACGAAAGATTTCGCTTTTGGAGCTCCAGCAGATTGTGGGCCATCTTAACTTTGCATGCAAAGTGGTGGCCCCGGGCAGGGCATTTTTGCAACGACTATGTGATGCCATGGGGGCGTTGCGCATGCCCCATCACTGGATCAGGATTAATTCTGGAATGTGCCAGGATTTTGAGGTATGGGAGCAGTTTCTGTCTTCATTTAATGGGGTTTCCTTTTGGCGTGAGGATTTGAGAATGAGGCTGATCTTCAGATTAACTCGGACGTGGCTGGGTCCATTGGTTTTGGGGTATACTTTAGAGGGCATTGGTGTGCTGAAAGTTGGCCCAGCGAATGGTTGGGCAGTGAACTATGTCGCAATTTGACCTTTCTCGAGTTTTTTCCAGTAGTGGTAGCTGTTCAGTTATGGGGTGCAGATCTGGCTAATCATGTTGTGCATTTTTGGTGCGACAACATGGCAGTAGTCCACGTCATCAATACGTTGACTTCTAGATCTGTTCCAGTTATGAGCCTAGTCAGAGCATTCACTTTACATTGTTTAAGTCTAAACATTTTATTTCTCGCTAAGCATGTGCTAGGTGTGAGCAACGGTGTGGCGGACGCTCTGTTCTCGCTGACAGATGGAGCAATTTTGACAGCTTGCACCTGAAGCCGACCTCCTGCCGGCCCGGATGCCCCCAGAGATGTGGCGGCTTGGAGAGTTGAGGCTGACTGGGCAATGATGTTAGCTCTGGCGCCCAGTACCAGGAAGGCCTATAATTGCTCTGTAGAGCAGTTCCATGTTTTTAGGCAGCAGGTAGGGTTGGGCAGTCTTTGGCTCATTCCAACATCACACCTTATGCAGTTCTGCGTCCATTTGAAAGGTAAGGGGCTTGTGGTTAAGTCTATCAGGGCCAAGCTCACTGCCTTGGTGTTTACAAGTAAAATAAAGGGTTTTATGGACACCACAGGCGATTTTAGACTTCATAAGCTGTTGGAGGGTTGGGCCCATGAGCAGGGCCCTCTGCACAACACTCGGCAGCCCTTTTCACCTTCGGTTTTGAAGGGATTGCAGGATATGGCCGAGAGTTTGCTCTTCTAAGTTCAAGGCTTTATTATTTCAGGCGGCAGCTATGACTGCCTTTTTTGGGGCGCTCAGAATCAGCGAGCTTGTGGTTAGTTCTCGCCATGACTCTTCAAGCCGTGCCCTGCAGTCTGGTGATTTGACAATCCAGGGTGATAGTGTGGCTATTAAGGTTCGACGGTCTAAGACCAATCAGAAGCAGAGGGGTATTGTTATCACCCTGGGTTCGTGTTGAGATAAGGAAATCTGCCCGGTGATTGCCCTGAAGAGGTACATTGCAGCAAGGGGAAATGAGGCCGGCCCATTATTTTGTCACGAGGATCGTTTACCTCTGACTAAGCTTCAGTTCTGGACCATTACCAGCAGGGCCTTAAATAAGCTTGGGCTGGGTGAGGTCAGATTCGGTACCCACTCTTTTTGCATTGGGGCGGTGTCCACAGCGGCTGCTAGGGGGTATCCTGGTCCGGCCATTCAGAGGGTGGGCCGTTGGCAGTCTAGGGCATATAAGGGCTATGTTCACCCTTTGGACACCTAAAAGGTTGATGTTTTATTTGTGTTTACAGTTTGGTGTGGTTCGCGTTGTTCCTTTCTTTTTCATTTTAAACAATTTTATTAATAACATATGGTTACAATATTTAATTATGTCCTTACTATCTCTAACCCCTATGATATTTTCAACCCCCCCTCCCTCCATTACTAGACTTCCGCCGAAGTTATATACTTAAGTTCAATTAAAAAGGCACCCCTAACCAATCAAAAATCAATGTCTTTCTTTTCTCCCATTCACATTAAAAAATTGTCCAATGTCTTTTTACATTCCACTCTTGCTTTATGTATTCTCTAAATTTCTTCCACTCCTTTTTAAACAGATCCAAATCATAGTCTCTTAAAGTTTTTGTTAGCTTGTCCATCTCACTCCACGATAAAACTTTCACAATCCAGTCCCATTTCTCTGGTATTTTTTCTTCCTTCCACAACCGCGCATACAATGTCCTAGCAGCTGAGAGCAAATACCAAATTAAAGTCCTATCTTCTTTTGGAAATTTTTCTATTTGTAGTCCTAGCAGAAAAGTCTCTGGAACTTTCTTAAAGTCATATCCCAAAATTTTAGAGATTTCTTGTTGTATCATCTGCCAAAACTTTTTCGCTTTTTCACATCTACGTTGTTCCTTTCTTTTTTAGGTGCTCTGGCACGGCATGAGAGGCAGAGGATTCTGATCGCTGGCCACAGCATGGTGTTTTGGGCTGCCCACCAGGCCCGGCATTCACCAATTGGATCACAACTGGGGCTCAGCAAGTGGGCTAGGGTCGAGTGGCAGGGATGTTGGGGCCTTCGGTGGTCCGGGCTCTTGCCTCTCCTTTTCTGTGGGAGGAATGGTCCTCCACCTCATCTTTTGGTTATACACCTTGGTGGTAACGATCTGGGCTTGCTGTAGGGGAAGGCCCTTTCACTGCAGGTGATCGCTTCAGGGTGATACGGAGCAGGTGGCCCGAGATACTGATTTTTGTGGTCTGCCATCCTTCCTCGCAGGGTTTGGAGGGCAGCTTGGGACCCCGCCGGGATCGAAAGGGCTCGGCGTAGGGCCAATAGGGCAGTCAAGAAGGCTTTGTGTGGTGGCTTGGGTATTTACCTGCCTCACCCCACTATAAGGTCAGAGTCGGCGGACCTATATCGGCAGGACGGCATCCACCTGTCCATAAAAGGCAACACGGCATTTTTGCTTGAACTACGGCTGGGGCTTCGGTCGGCTTTGGGCCAACCAGTGGGCCCAAGTGCCAAAGCTGAGGCTTGGCATTGTGGTGGCAGGAGTTTGATTTGGCTAGATAGGTAACCGGTGAGCACCCTCGGTTTTCCCTGTTTTTAGGGGAAGTAGCGGGATGGGACGGCAGCTGGGCTGTATGGCTCTCTGCGGTGATGCCCGCTATAAGGTTCCCTCCTCTGGCTGGCCACTCCTGGGTGGGCGGCTTTGTCACTTGGGGGTATTTCCGGCTTTTGCCAGCCTGGCGGTAGCCGGTACGAACTGGCTACTGCCGGGAGCTGGGTGGCTCGTCCTATCTGGACAGGGAAGGGTCAGGGGTTTCCCTTGGCCTGTCCAGGAGTTTTAGGTTGCCCCATGCCGTGTTTGGTTCAATAAAGTTGCCCTGTTTGTTTACCCAATACAACATGTTGTCTCGTTCTTCCGACTGGGGGGGGCAAATGCCAGTAAGACTATGATTAAGGCACTTTTAAAAAATATAAACTTTTTTTCTGAATAATAGACCTGCATGATTACAGGATAATCAATACAGAAGTATGAAACACAGATCCTGACTCTAGAGTAAGTGCACAAGCCATGCTCTTGTACTGGAAGTATGGCTTGCCCCAGCCATTATAAGTGTTATAAGTCACCTGCTTACCTGAACTCTTTATTATGGCTGTCCTTTGTAATTCAGAAACACCAGCCTGGTTCAGAATAGGGAGGGGAGTGACAGAAATAATAATGTCATGTAGATAGATCCAAATGGGCAGCCATGTTGGTCTGAAGCAATAGAACAAAGCAGTAGACAAGTGCACCTTTAAGACCAAATAAGTTTTATTCAGAATGTTTCATATGCGCTTAAGCAGACTTCATCGGACAAAACTGGAATGGCAAGCCATCTTTAAATATAGAGAAAGTGGGCAGTGAGTTGGTATGTAGAGTCATGGGAATGTTTTTAGCAGATTAAAAGAATCACAAATTGGGGTCTGTGTTTGTTTGTTTGGTATTGTTAACTGGGCTGTAACAGCAGTGGAGGGTGATAAAAAGCAGACATGTCATAGGTGTGAATTGCCATAAATCTGGGTGTCATTCTGGCTTCTTAGTTGTGGGTTTAAATGGAGGGCATTAATATCTCAAGAGGTTATAACATCATTATAGTTTGCCATTAGAAGAAAAGAATGCATTAAAATATAGTGGAAGATGGGTTATTATATGTAATAAGATAAACAGCCAATATCCCTATTTGAGTATGTCAATACAAAAAATCAAAATATTCTGATATACTGTTCTAAAAGAGAAATACATTCTAGTTTGCCATTAGAAAAAAAGGGTACATTAAAATATAGTGGGAGATGGGTTAGTATATGTAATGAGATAAAAAGCCCATATCTCTTATTTGAGTATATCAATACAAGGGAAAAATATTATTCTGATACACTGTTCTAAAAGAGAAATACATTGGAATACTGTGGATGTATAGCTATACTCAGTGAGAGTTGGTTTAATATATGTAATGAGATTAAAAAAAAAAAACAATATCCCTGTTCAGTCCTGGGGAGGTATTTGTCTCAAGTTTCATAATAATTTGTAATTCAGCAATTTCTCTCTCCATTCTGTTCTTGAAGTTCCTTTGCAGTAAAACAGCTACTTTGAGGTCACCCACTGAATGCTCTGGAAGGTTAAAATGTTCTCCAACTGGTATCTCAGTTCTGTAATTCCTGATGTCAGATTTGTGTCCATTTATCCTTTGGTGTAGGGTTTGTCCTGTTTGCCCTATGTAGAGAACTGTTGGGCATTGTTGGCATTTAATGGCATATATAATGTTGGAAGATGAACAAGTGAATGAGCCTGAGATGGTGTAGTTAATGTTGTTGAGTCCAGTGATTATGTTGTGTGGGTATGTGGCAGCAAAGTTGGCACTTGGGTTTATTGCAAGCTGTGGTACCAGTGTTCATGCTCAGATGTGATGTTGTATTGTTGTGGGTGAGGAGTTGTTTGAGATTGGGGGGCTGTCTATGTGCAAGAAAAGGTTTACCCCCCCTGTACTTTTGAAAGAGAGCTGTCACTGTCCAATAGAGGTTGTAAGTTGTTGATGATACGTTGAACTGCTTTCAGTTGAGAGTTGTGTGTGACCACTAGTAGTGTTCTGTTATTGTCTCTTTGGGGTTTGTTTTGTAACAGGTTTTCTCTGGGTATCAATTTGGCTTTGTTAATTTGTTTCTTGACTTCATCAGGTGAGTACTTTAGTTCCAAAAAGGTTTGTTGTAGACAGTACTGACAGAGATTCTCACCTGAGGGATCTACAACAAACCTTTTTGGAACTAAAGTACCCACCTGATGAAGTCAAGAAACAGATTAACAAAACCAGATTAATAATGTCATATGCTATTCTATAAATTCACATATGCCAGTTTCAACTAAGGAGCAAATTGGCTCCTCCTGAACCCTGATACATTTTCTGTAGGCAAATCAATTGGGCAAAAATTCATTTCAGACATACCATGATCCTATGGTTTAATTAAACTAGCTATAATTAATGTGATTCAGGTCCCTACAATAACTCGGGCTAACTAGTGTCCATTAAACCAGAACCTGTAATCATCGGCTGAAGTTAGTTTACCTATGGCTTCTTGTGATATACAAGCATTGAGGACAATGAAACCAGCATTTGTTGATGAATATCAGGATACAAATGATCATCTATGAGGCAGATTCTAGTTTTATATAACCACACTTAAAATAAACCATGGTTTTGCATTGTCTTAAATGAACCGTTCACTCTATTCCATTTGCTAACATAAGAAAGGGAATACCACTTTAACAAATAATCTCTTAATAAAGAGACACAAGTCTGCTCAGGCAGCATTACAATTTTAAAAATCTCCTCTTATGAAGACCCCTTGCTTCAGTGCTGCTTTGCCATGAAGTGCCTAAAGGAAATGGTGCCTTGGGGCAGGGCTTAAGGTAAACTCTCTGGCTATTAGATCTCTTAGCTGCTATCCACACATGAAAATGCTTTAACTATTTATGAAGTAATTATTATTTTGTATTAATTTCAAGCCATTGCAGAGGCTAAAAATTTAATTCCTGTTGCTGGTGGACTTGATCAGATCTCCGAAGTATAGCTTGGGATCCATGATCTGTTCTGTTATACTGGGCAGTTAATTCCTCTGTTTATACTGAAAGGTAAATTGCAAAGCATGTGAGACAAGCAGCAGGCTGAATACCGAAAGGGAATCTACAATTACAAGATCTTGTAACATCATCTCAGCATTTAATACAATGTGATGTGATTTTACCTTGGAGAAAATCTAATACAACATGATGTTCCCATCTTATTAAGTGACATCACAAAGTATTAGGTTTTCATAAAATATACTAGTGGCTAGGTAGACTTTGGATGTATTATATCATTCCAATTTCAAATTTATACTAAATGAAAAACCATACACAGTACTTTTAGTTCTTTATAATTGTATTTCCACAATTTACCCTTGACCTGAACATTTAAAATTGGCCTGCTGTATATTCTAGATGAAAGGATAAGTTAAAATCAATGGGTGAAATCTTTATATCTATGTTCCCTGCATTGGTTATGGCAAAATCCATTTTCTACCTGTAGGAGCAAATTAGAGTTTGAGGTGATGGATTTCGACATATCCTTCATTACTGAGAATCACAAGCCCATCATGTACAAAAGAGAGTTACGTGAAATAAAACTATTCATATTTACTTTCCAGATTGCAGTAAAAAATTCAGTCCTAGAAGCCAAATTTGTGTCCTCCCTCCCCAGAAAATAAATAAATAAATAAACAGGATTGGGGAAGATTTTTCCTGGAACAGGAAAGCAGTAAGTTTGAAACTGTCTGACCCTATGCATAGCTGTTTAAAAGTACAATGGACAATTATTAGCTAAGTATGCTTTGAACTGCAGCGTAAAGTCCAATTTCAATGTTTTCTAGGAACTAAATCCAGTGTTACTCAATGGATCTTGTTCCCAAAATTGTCCAGGGTTGCAGTAGAAATAAAAAGAGTAAGACAAAGAAAAGTCACTTTTTCCTTTCACTGGTGTCCTGAATAAACATAGTTTTATGCCTATTTCCACTGTGAAACAAATGATTCCATTATAACAAGATTGTAATGCCTTTATATACAATTAAAGTGGATTTCCAGTTCCTTTGTCAAGCTGACACAATTATTGTAATTAGATAGTATATACTTGAGGTTTTAGATCCTTAAAGCATGTCCAAACAGGAGATTCTCAACAATCACACAGATTGGGTACTATGGGGAACATATTACCTTTGGCAGATCAGGCAGCTGGCACCCTATTGCCAGGAAGTAGCTACAATGACCCATGCAATGGTCATTTCCAGACTGGACTATTAGAACTCACTCCATGTGGGCTTGTCCTTGTGGCTAATCCAGAAACTCTAGCTGGTGCAAAATGCAGCAGCACATCTGCTGACAGAGCTGTCTGTGGACACATGTATTCAGCCAACACTTCACCATTTGCACTGGCTACCTATTGAGCACTGGATTTTTTTTCAAGGTCTTGGTACTAACCATCAAAGCCTTGTGCAGCCTGACTGACATAACTGTATGTGCCCCAAAGGGCTTTATACTCAGAAAACAAACATCTACTGGTTTTTCCCAGCACTAGGAATGTCTGCTTAGTCTTGACTAGGGCCAGGGCCTTTTCTGCCCTGGCCATAGCCTGGTGGAACATGCTCCTGTTAAAGGTTAGAACCCTACCAGATTTGCTACCTTTTCACAGGGCTTGCAAGATGGAACTATTCCACCAGGCCTTTTGAATGAGGCAGCAGGCATCCAAACTATGTTAAATCAGCCTCTCTCTTCAATGGCCCATTTGAAATATGACATCATTGATTTATTGCCCAGCTGGAAAGTGCACTAATTAAATCATTTCTGTCTCCTGCTCTCCAGCCAGGAGGTTTAATTGTTTTAATGTATTGATTTTATTGGTCCTAATGTAACAATTTAACTGTTTGACTGTGCTGTAATCCACCCTGATCCCTTTCATGGGGTAGGTCAGAATATAAAATTACTAAATAAATAAATAACATCACAGCAAATATGGCACCTCTGGGGATGGAAAGTCTTCCTGGCCCCACCCATAGTGGTCTCAGCTCCAGGGGCTTTTGAAAGAGACTTATTTTCTGGACCATTTCAATCTGGCTTTAGGTCAGGCTTTGGAACATAGACTTTTTCAGTTTTATTTGATTACCTCTTCCAAGAACTAGGCAAAAGGAATGTGACCCTGCTAGTTCTGCAGAATTTCTCAGCAGCCTTCAATACCATTATCCATAGTATCCTACTGAGACACTTCTCAGTACTGGGACTAAGGTGCATTGTGTTACAGTGGTTCAAGTCCTATCTGGGAAGTTGGTCCCAGAAAGTGGTGCTGGAAGATTCCTGCTCTGTCCCACGGCCATTGACCTGTGAGTTCTTTTGGGTTTGATATTATTGGTCACCAGACCTACCTTTTCCCCCCACCTAATTCTGAAAAATCTGTTCATGTTCTAAACCAGTACTTGTAGTCAGTAATGGGCTAGATGGGCTAAAATTTAATCCTGATAAGGCAGTGGTTCTGTGGGCTAGTAGAATGGTAAACTTGAGATTTCCCTTATCCTGGATGGAGTTATGCTGCCCTTGAAAAGCCAGGTTCACAGCTTGGAAGCGCTGCTTGACACAACAGTCACCTTTGAAAACAGGTGGCTGCTGCAGTTCAAAGTGCTTTCAACCTTCTTTGGCTGGTGTACTATGTGCATCCATTCCTGGTTCAGCCTGATCAAACCACAGTGATTCATGGCTTAATTGCATCTAGAGTAGACTACTGCAGTACTGTCTACTTGAGGCTACCCTTGATGAGTGTTCAGAGGCTGCAGCTTGTGTAGAATGCTGGTTAGGAATACAAACAAAGGAAAATCATAGTAATAAAGCTACAAAGCAAAATCGAAACACCTGTGGTTATAAAGTACTAACAACTCATGGCTTCACACTGCATAATAAAATACATGCTCTGTAAATGATATAGAATGTATTTCATAAAGTTCTGCTCAACTTAAAGTCATAGAAAAGTAAAACACAAATCTCAGAATGTTGACAAAAGTCTCAGTAGAATATAGAAGTCCACACAAATCCAATGTATTCCTAGTAAATCTTATGTCTTCCAGTTGGGAATCCAGTCTTCTCACATGACTTCTGGATTTAAACCCCACGTTTTGTGATTCTTCTTCAGAGAAGGCTCCCCAAAAAGTCACATTCATAAGGGATATACATAAATCCTCAGAAATACAATGTTGATCTAGCAAGGTTTCAATACCCGAACATTCTAAGATGGCTGCAGCTCTCGTACGTCAGACAGGATTGAATAAACCTCTGAATTGAAACCTTACTAGATCAACATTGTATACAATACAATACGATAGCTCATCTCCCTTTTTAAAATCCAACAGCCATATTTTTAAAACAATGGTCTTTTATAATTAGGGATGGGCAAGAACTAGTTCACAAACTTGAGTTCATAAGAAATTTTGGCTGGTTTGTGGTTTGCATGAATTTTACATGAGCTTTTTGTTTGTGGTGGTTCATGGCAGTTTGTGAATTGATACATTTCCAGACCAACTGTTTCCACTCAATCCAAATGTTTTCAAAATATCAAAGCAATAGGTGGGTGGAACTTGGAGGGTACGCAGAGCAGCATCTGGGGGAGGTCCCCTGCACTTCGATGTCTCTAGTTTGCACAGGATCCACATTATACACTCCTGAATCTTCACCTGTCGAACTGTCATTTCCCTAGAAAGCACTTTCTTGGGGGCACCTTCTTTGGAGGCCATAATTTGGACCCCATAAATCCAGTCCTCACCAAATGTGGGAGGCAGGAAAAGGAAAGTCAGCTGGAGATCTCCTGTGAGTTTAGTAACTTTGGCATGCTTGGCATGGGGGACTCTACCAGGTCACAAACCTCACAAACCAAACAAGTTCATTTAACTCCCAAAATGTTTGTGATGGTTTATGGTTCACAAATTGGGCATGCCACAAAATTAATTGTATTTTCCTATCATAGAAATGGTGGTGCCAATGCATAGTTAATGGCTGTGTCCATGCACTGTGTCCACTGATGCTCATCCTTGTATTTCTAGGCACAAGGTGATGAAGAAGGGCAGCAACTGCTCCTATGAACCTCAAACAGACTGCATGTATAGGTCTCAGATGATCATGAGTTACATGTGGGTTTAAGTTGCAAGTAGGATGTGTGGTAAAGTGATTATATTAAAAACAAGCCCAGATGAAATCCTTTTGCTGCACACTGGAGAGACATTCAGGCTTCAGCTTTGTTTCCTAAGGAAAGAAAATACAGTTGTGAGATAGCAACCAAGCATGGATCTCATTATGGCTCCTAAGCCCTGACTAACACAGATATGTTATCTTAAAAAATGGACATCTCTGCCCATAAAAAGTTGAGTAGAAAGTGTGTTTTATTATTTACTTACTTTATTTAATTTCTATCCTACCCTTCATGCAAAACAGGTAGAAGGTCTTCTGCAGAGCTTCTGATTCAAGGGCTATTATGTATAAAGTGTGTGTGGGGGGGGGGGGCAGGAATCTGTCCTCAAGTTTGTACCTCGAGGACTAAACCCTGAAAAAATCCTGACCACAGCCTTCTTATTACAGGATATTACTCAAAATAACTGTTGCTGACTTCAGAAGCCACAATTTACAGGCAAACAAAATCCAAGAGCACAAGCACTGTCCTGGAACTATGTCAGGTAACAGCTAGACTGGCAGCAGTAGAGAAAAAAAATGATATGATCTAGGTGTACCTAAAGCTGCAGAGCAAACATTCCCCTGATAATCTGCTCCTTCAAATATATGGTTGGACACAGACCATTGATATCCAAGTTTGACTTTTTGAGCAGGCTTTGAGCAACTGCAGAAATGAACCATGACATATTTTCATGAAAACTGTATCTCTTACTTAACTTTATGTTCTCTTTTAACTATGAACAGAAAATAGTATAGCAAACTATCTATAGGAACAAATACATACAATGGTTTTAATTATTAAAATATTTCTGCAGACAGAATATGTTTTCACAGAAAGCAACTTTTTTGCATCCCCTTCCTGCAGCAGCTTGAAATACTCCCCAAAATCTTTTTCCTGACTGTCAGGAACAGAATTTCAGGGGCATTTCAGGCTGTCACAGGAGGGGGAAGGAAGAAAATTGCACTACAAGAGCACTCTGACTCCCCTGGCTGACAGCCATATGGCCAAGAAGGTGCCTTTGCCTCTTCCGAAGGAGGGAGAGGCATCTGTTGGTGGCTATGCTGCATCTGGGAGTCAGGTAGGAATTACTCACCCTTTCTGAATCGACCTACTGGAAGGGGTGCTGTTGCCTACCTTGTACTGTTGCAGTGGATTGGGCAATTGGCATGGGATGTTGTTAAATAGGTTGGTCAATTTTCAGGTTGGCTGGATTTTAGTGGGCAATAAATGCAGTTTGGTAAGCTACAACTGAATAAACCCATTTTGGGGACAGAAGTCTAGTGAGTACAACCCTTGGGGTATAAAGCTCTGGGCGAGGAAAGCAAACTGCCTTCAGGGGATCCCTTGGATTGAACCTCCCTTTGAGTTATATGGCATGGGGCAGAGAGTTCCAGGGTGATTTCCCTTTCACTGAGCTGGCCAGATTTGAACCATGTCCAGATGGCTTCTGCTCAGGGCAGGGTGGCTCAACCTTTATATGACAGGGGAAGGCTTTGGGTAACCCTTGGCTTTGTTCATACTGCAAGTTAGTTGGCCCTTGCCATTTCACTTAATGTTAATAGCTGAATAAAGTGGCTTTTTAGTTAACCCAACACTTGTGTCCATTTCTTTCTCCCAACTTGGAGGGGGGGATATTTTGTTGCCCATAGAAATACTCTAGGGGATCTAAGCAAGTATTTATTATGTTAAATATTCATGTTATAAGAGCAATGTATTAAGTCCTCAGTTAACATTATTATATGCCATATGTATCCAACTAAAAATTAAATATTCTCATAATGTTACAAACTTATTTGGTTATGAGTATCATATTTGTATCTATATATAAGATATGATTCCAGGAAACAGTCCAAACCATAAAAACAGATTGCAATAAAATAGTTGAGTTAGTGACTGGTTTTTAAATCATGTATTTTCTGATATGTCCAAGTTAGACATAATTTTATCCACTGAATCCCTGTCCTGCTGTGGAAGCTTGCTGGGTGTCCTTGGGCCAGTGCTTGTTATACCTCATAGGGCTGATGTGAGGATATAATGTGGGAGAGAAGAATGATGTAAGCCACTTTTGGTCCTTAATGTGTAGAAAGGTGGGAAATGAATTAACAAGAACAAATAAATATTGTTTTCTTAGAAAGTATAAGGTGACTTTTTAACTATTATTTTGCTATGGTGGCATTAAAGACAGCACAGCAGATTTTTATACTTGATTATAGACAGGGGTCATTTTGTAGAAAAAAAGGTGCTGGAGCTCATTAGCACAACTTATTTGCATATGCGAAACACCCCTAGCATCACTGGAAGGTGTACTAAATTATATCAGCTCAGCATCTACCTGAAAATACTTCTTGAATTGTAATTGTCATAATACAACCTTACTCTCGTTATACTTTTAAAATTGCTTTCTCCTATGTGGCTACAGTGGCATGATGAAGATTTTCATCTGTTTGCTTTATGTTTTGGTTATTTTCCCATTTTTATGGGGAAAATATTAGAAAGTTTAGCGTTCAGCAAAATTCTCACGAGGAGGATTAAACAATGGAGCCCAGAAGCAAATTTTTCAGGAGGGGAGGAGAAAGAAAGAGCACAATAAAATTTAGAGGTTCTGGAGCTCCACTCCCATGAGCTCCTGCCCAAAATGAGGCCTGATTATAGACAATGGTCATGCTTTAAAAATAGAACAAAGCATTACATAAATTAAATTAACTATTTTAACTGTCTCAGTATACTAGAGCATAAGAAAGAAGAATCTTCACTTTCCAGATCTGAAGATCTGCTTATTATAACATTATTTGTCTCTTTCTTACAATTGCCCACTAACTCTGCCATGCCTCTGGCAGCCCATTAGGTAGGTGCCTACACTATGCATTGGATATTAAAATGCTCAGATCAGTTTAAGAAATAAATCCTAGCTGAACCCAAGTTTGTTTGTGATGTCTTTATTTTGGGGAGAGTAGGGCAAAGAAGTATTTATTTATTTCATTTCATTTCATTTGTATCCCCCTCTACCCTGCAAGTGGGCTCAGTACATGAGACCATGTCTGTGAAGGAAATCTTTCACATAGTATTTATATTTTCTTCCCATTTCCCTCCCTTAAGCTCTAGTCTCTTATATATACCTCCTGACTTACCAGATGTGTTCTCTTTTTACTATATATTCTTATATACAGTGTTATTCTCCAATCCTGACAGGCCTGACTAGTGCAGAAATGGTTATGTCCAGATTTACTTGATAAACTACCCTTTACTTCTTATTGCTGTCTCAAAGTGAGAACAGAAAGCTCGGTCTTAGTCAGTTACAAAACATCTTAGTCCTTTGCTCAGAGCCATCTGTTAAATATTAAGCTTACATGCCATAGATCTCCAGGCTCAGGACCATTGATAAGCCCAGAATAGGGTTTAGAAAGGCCTGGTGATTTGTACATAAACAATGGTTTATGACTGATCTATCTTTAACAAATGGTGGTTATTATGATTTATGTAACCTAAGTAGGACTGAGAAATAAATTTATTCAATGATTTTATTTACAAAACAGGGGACAGCAAGGAAACCCCACCCCATCTTTCTTTTTAGTTTTTTATAAGCTACCAGCAGGTGAAAAATAGAAACCAATGACACCTCCTGTGGCAGCGAATTCCACATGTTAATCACCCTTTGGGTGAAGAAGTACCTCCTTTTATCCATTCTAACCTGACTGCTCAGCAATTTCATTGAATGCCCACGAGTTCTTGTATTGTGAGAAAGGGAGAAAAGTACTTCTTTCTCCACCTTTCTCTACCTTCTCCATTCTCCAAATGTATAACTGGATCTCTTTATGGATTGTGGCCATTTTCCTTTAGTTGCTTCTACATTATTTCTATAATTCAAAGCTGCATTCTAAGTAAAAGACTTATTCATTTTGTCATAGATGCAAAAACCCCCATCCCCGTTTAGCCTTGTTATGGAACCACTTGTAAATCTGAGTTAAATCCTCCCTTGAGACAAACAAAAGGGAAATTTCAGCCTGAAATTTTGAACCCAGTTGTATTAAATTCCTGTTATGCCCTTATAATCCTATATGATGAATCTTATCTATTTCACCACATTTGGGAAGCTTGGATTTACTGTAACATTGAAGTCCCAGGCTAAAATATTCCATAATCCTATCAATAAACATTTGAAGAACAAAAACAAAATCCTGTTTATGACTTGGAAGAACACTGCTAAGATAATCACTTGCCCCGCAGATGGATACTTAAAACATTTCAAAATGCTTTCATGTTGTTTCAGATAATCTGACAGTAGACTGCAGGCTCCCCTCCCCCTTAGCCTGTAACCTCTGATTATTATTTTTTTTCATATGTTAACTTCTGTAAATGTAAAGGGACATAACAGGAAAGATCAGAGCTTTGGCTGAGCTAGCATTGCAATTCTCAACAGTTCTACTTGAAATGTTCAAGTTCATGCTATATTAATAATGTAAGCTTTGTATCCCATTTTAAAATTAAAATTAGGTTTCCTAGTATGCTATGTTCGAATGTGGGTAAGGAAAGGAGATTTCTCACAGGCACAGGGAACAGCTTGATCAGGCTTCTAGATGTTTCACAACCCAATTTAGGAAATTATTGTGATTCCCCTGGGTTTTGGATAGCTTTTATCCTCTTCAGTCCGTTTTAGCTGTTCTTAATCAACCCTAGACATGCAGAAGACACCAAAATGACAACCACCATTGAAGAAACTACCACTGAAATCAAAAGAACTGTTAGCTTGTATCAAGTCAAACATTCATCTGCCAAATGTCACCAAGAAGAGCAGAAACTAAAGTCTCTTTTTCTTCACCCATTTGTACAGAGTACGCTGAATCTGAAGAGCTTCCAAAGAAGGAACTGTGGAATAGCTAAAAAATCTTATCAATTTTGATGTTCAGTATGTAATTTTTGGTTCATTGTATTTGGGGTATGATGAAATGGTTGTAGAAAAGATTATAAGATTCGATAAATGTTATTCATTCCAGTAGTCCATTAACATCTTTAGTGCGCCAGCGGGCTGGCAAGATAGGTGTATGCAGGGGGTGGAGGAGTTCTTCTCTACATGACAAGCATCTCAGTAGTCCATATACTTCATTAGGATAACCTATTATGGATTTCTATAAGTATATTTTACTGTATGTGCACACGATGCAGTTTTCATACATATTTCACATGCATGTAATACATTTTCAGTATTGTTCAAACCATATCGCCACAGTACTTCTAAAATGCTAATACATACTCCAAAGCATATTAACTGCATACCCTCACCTCCTCCAAAAAACACAGTACACACCAATTAACATGGTTAAAAGTAATATGTATTCAGTTCCATTCATCACTTTCCCCACACGAATAAACTAATGTTTCCATCACACAGCAGCCTATTATCAAGGAATCAGAAGAACAGCTGTCTGTTTTATGTCATATCTTCTATAAATAAGTTTCTCCCAGAGCAGCAATACATTTACACAGTCTTTCTGCAAGAGGAGTATTCTTTTTAAATTGATAGAAATCAGTAGCCCTTCAATATAATGAGAAATGAGTACTTGGGCTCAAAAGGCACACAGCAATTTGAATTATACCGTAACAATGTGCCATTTTTATATTCTATGGCCAGTTGTTACACATTCAAAGACAGCATAAGAAAATCATGTTTCTTTAAAATACTTGTGGAGAGGAATGATGAGAAACTGGGTGTGCCTATGGGGAGAGATCTATATAAAGAACAATAGATTCAGGCTCTTGTTTTGTTTTCTTGGTAAAATATTGACTGAGTTTTGGTTTATACATTTTAAAAATGTAAGCAGACATGAGATCAGTGGCATAGTGCTCAGAGAAAAACTTCTGTAGATTGCTCCAGAGCCATTCTACTATAATGCAGACCAGTTACAAATGTTTTCTGACAAATGCTCCTAAATATCAAGTAAATATTAAACATATTTAACCAACCCATTTTCCTTTGATGGAATTCTGCAGTTCCCAAGAATTCTGCAGTTCCCAGGCCCCAAACTCTTTAGACTTGAAAAACTTAATCAGTTCTGGGACTGGTTCTTGACTAAATAAAGCACCTTTAGGGTTGCCAGCTGTGGATGGAGAAATTCCTGGAGATTTTGAGGTAAAGCCTGGGTAGGGTGAGATTTGGTAGGGAAGGGACATAAACAAGTACAGTTCTATAAAATCCATCATCCAAAGCAACAACATTTATCGAGGAGAACTGATCCATGTAGTCTGGAGATCAGCTGTAAGACTAGGAAATCTCACATGAAGGCTGGCAACCCTATTAAGAAATTGCTTTCTTCTCTCAGATAAAGGAGGGGTATTAATAGGGGTGGACACAAACTGGGAAAATGTGGATTGTATTGGGTTGTGGCATGCCCAGTTTGTGAGCCACAAACCATTACAAACTTTTAGGTGTGTAACAAACTGGTTCAATTTATGAGGTTTGTGATATAGTAAAATAGCACCATTGAATGCTAGAGACACCAAATCATGGAAGATCTCTGGCCAACTCTCCTCTACCTGACTTCCAAATTTGGTAAGGATTGGATTATGGAATCTGAATTACAGCCCCCCAAAGAAGGTATTCCCAGGAAAGTGCTTTCTGGGGAAAGAACAGCTGCAGGTACAAGAGGTTCAGGAGAATGGATCCTGTGCAAGACATCAAACTCACATTGGACCTCCCACTGATGCTCCTCTATATACCTTCCAAGTTATGTGCAGATTGGATTTAGGAGATCCAAGTTATGGCCCCCAAAGAAGATGCCGCAGGAAAATGCTTTTGGGAGAAATGTCAAGCACAGGTTCAGAAGTGTATAGAATGGATGCCTTGCAAGCTACACACAACAAATGCACAGGGAACATCACCCTGCCACTCCTCCCCTACAATCTCTACATGTTGGGGGTGGTTTACATTTTTGCAATCCTAGTTATGGACCCTCCAAAAAGGTCTCCCCAATTCTGTCTCTGGAAAAGACAACTGCACTTACAGGAGTCTATAGAATGGCACAAGAAAAAGCCAGTGACACCAAATTCTTAGGAAAACTTCACCTGGATAGATTGCCCCCCACCAGACACTAGCAGCAATGACAATTCTTAACTTAGGGACTGGATATATATTTCAGATGCATTGCTAGATTGTTCTCTAATACTAACATCTAAAGCAGCCCCCCTGGTTTACACTAATCAAATCTGATCATCTGAGATCCCCATACTTGGTTAATATCGCCAGATTTAACATCAGAATTTCCTTCACAGCTCTCCGTTTTCAGGCTATGCAAACAACTCTGTTAACCAGTCAATATTCTCAGACCCCACCAGGACAATGTTTCTGCATTTGTGGTTCATCTATGAGAGAAGCTTTCTCATTATATCCTATCTTACCTACTCTACAATGCACCCAGAGTCAAATTTCTGGATGGCTACTAACCACCTTAAAAACACTTTCAGAAACTCAAACGATTATATTTCTGTTATCTGATAATTATGCTTGAGTATCCTATAGAGTTTTTTTGTTTGCTCTTGCAGCTAAGAAGATAACAGCAAGAGTGATACTGAACATTGTAAATTCTTGAGGTTGGTAATTCTGGGAACTTTTAAGATTTTATCTGGGAATTTTGTGTTTGTTTTCTGTTTTGTAATGGCTATACACAATAAAATTTTGACTGACTGACTGAGCAAAGTAATAGAAATACATGTCGAGCTGGCAGGACCACCTCCTAAGTCTCCAAAGGCAAGTTCTGAAGGACAGAAAGGCAGATATCCCAAGAGATAGAATCATAGAGTTGGAATCATAGAATCATAGAGATATCCAGGGTCATCTAGTCCAGCCCCCTGCACAATGCAGCAGAATCACAAGTCCCTCCCCCATCTTCCTTTTCATGATCTGCCTAAGCGCATAGAATCAGTATTTCTGTCAAATGGCCATCTAGCCTCTGTTTAAAAACCTAAAAAGGAGAGTCCACCACCTCCTGTGGAAGCCTGTTCCACTGCTCTGTCAGAAAGTTCTTCCTAATGATTAGCCCAAAACTCTTTTCATTTAATTTCAACCCCCGTTGGCTCTGCTAGATCTTCTACAGCAGCAGAAAGCAACTGCACATCATCCTCTGTATGACAGCCTTCAAGTACTTGATGGTGATCATATCACCTCTCAGCTGCCTCTTCTCCAGGTTAAACATACCCAGCTCCTTCAGCCTTTACTTATAGGACTTGGTCTCCATACTCCTCACTATCTTCATTGCCATGCTTTGGACACCTTCCAGCTTGTCTATATCTTTCTTAAACAGTGGTGCCCAAAACTGAACACAATACTCTAGATGAGGTCTAACCAGAGCAGAGTAAAGCAATACCATCACTTCACTTGATCAGGATGCTATACTTCTGTTGATATAGCCCAAAATCACATTTGACTTTTTAGCTACCACATCACACTGCAGACTCATGTTCAGGGTATGGTCCACTAAGATCCTTAGATCTTTTTCATATGTACCACTGCCAAAACAAGTCTCCCCCATCCTATAATTATGCATTGGATATTTCCTCCCTAAATGGAATACTTTACATTTATCCATATTAAAATTCATTTTATTTGTTTTAGCCCAGTTTTCCAGCCTGTCAAGATAATCCTGTATCCTGACTCTATTTTCTACTGTATTTGCTACCCCTCCCAATTTAGTATCATCTGCAAATTTAATAAACATTTCCTCTATTCCTTCATCCAAATCTTTTAGTAATAATTCTCCAGCCATGGTGGCAAATCTCATCATTCTGATTGGTTGGGGCTTGGTGGGACTGTGGGGCATCAGTCTTTGCCCATCAAACTATCAATCAAGAGTACTTGCATGCCATTGGTTGAGTCCGCTCCTCTCTCCTGCCCGAGTAGCTGTTGTTGATTCTGTCAGTAAAATGCAACCAACATTAGTTCTGGCAGTTACTGTGGGAACACACTATTGACTCATCACATGTTGGTCATTGTCTCTGGCCTCCCATTGGCTGACTCCCCTGTGCCTACTGCAGACCCAGGAATGTTGAATATCTGCCAAAAGCAGTCTTATCTCAGAGACAGCCACATCTCCAACCCTGCGTCCTCTCTGTCAACTGGCCTCAGAAAGGGCTGCAGAGCTACTGCAGCTTCACAAAAGACTTCCCACCACACACAGCCTGCAAGAGCCACAGAAATAGCCAGGGAGGCCGGGCTCTGCTGGGAGTGTTTCTTTAGAGCCCATAGCTGCCTCCTGGGAAATGCTAGTCAGAGGCTGTTGCTAGGCAACCCAGACTGCTTTTATTTGGAAAGGGAGAGGTCTTGGGAATATAATACCATACAGTCCATGCTTCAAATAAGTTATTTTTTCCAGGATGGAGAGAGAGATCTGTTGTCAAGAGTCCAGATGACACAGATCAGCTCCACTTGAGGTGGGTGGAAGTAAATGCCTTCACTTGGGTGGTTGGAAAGACAGCAAGGGGGGGGGCACTCACGCAGAGGCCTTTAGTGATACTTTTCTGGGTTGCTGGGAAATCCCTGGAGATTCTGTGGTGAAGTTTGAGGATGGCATAGAAGTTAGGGCTTCAGAGTGGGGTTTGCCAAACCTAGGTTCCTATTATGGAAACTGCCTGGATGATTTCGGACCAGTCACACACTTTCAGCCTAACCTGCATCACAGATCGCAGGGGGAGAAGAATGATGTAAGCTGCTTTGGTTCCCCCCTCCAATGTGGACAAAGACTGTGCTTTTCCCATGTAGAGGCTGAAGGGAGGGGGAAGGCCATGAAAATCTGAATTCAGAGGGGCAAATAAGGAGAAATAGGGTTGCCAATTCCAGGTTGGGAAATTCCTGGAGATTTAAGGGGTAGGGCCTGGAGAGGGTGGGGTTTGAAGAGGGATGAGTCCTCAGACAGGTACATGGCCATTTCCTCCTAGGGAACCATTGTTGCCAATATCCAGGTGAGTGCTGGATATCACTCAGAATTACAACTGCTCTCCAGATGGCACAGATCAGCTCCCTTTGAGGTGTTGGAGGGGAGTGAATGCCTTCACTTGGATTGGTAGGAAGACAGAAAAGGTGGGGAGGGCATTTGCCCAGAGCCTCCTTCTACAGTCCATTTTTTTCACAACAGGCCTTACTCCTAGTCATTAAACAAAGTATTAAACAAAACAGCACAGATCCTTGAGGCACTCTACTTGTCACTCCTTTCCAAGAGGATGGGGAACCATTCACAAGCACTCTTTGGGTGCAATCTGTCAACCAGTTACAGATCCACCAAACAACAACAGGAAACCACATTTTACCAACTTGTCAACAAGAATATTATGTGGAATCATAATCCTTACTGAAATCAAGATAAACTATGTCTACAGCATCTCCTGATCCAGCAAGGTAGTAACTTCCTCAAAAAAAAAGAGATCAGGTTAGTCTGACAGGACTTTGTTCTTAAGAAACCCATGCTAGATTTTAGGAATCACAGCCATCTTTTCTAAAAGCTCAAGGACTAACTGCTTGATGATTTGTTCCAAAATTTTTTCAGGTATAGACATCAAGCTGACAGGTCAGTAGTTAAATAGATCCTCCTTTCTCCCCTTTTTGAAAATAAGGACATTTGCCCGCCTCCAATCTTCTGGCACCTCATCTGTTCTGCAAGAATGATAAAAAATAATGGACAGACTCTGTCAAGCTTGCAGTTTTCAATGACGAGTCAAGTGGATACAAAACTACGTTTATTGATAGACTGATATGTTCTCCTGGTACAGGTTCTTGAGAGTGATACTGCAAATACATTGATACAATTCTTTTAAGGCATACTTCAAAGGGTCCCCAAAAGTGAGGGCTAGGAATGCTGCAGAGTCAGGGCGGGCTCAGTGCTGGTAGATGAAGAGGAGGGGGGTGGAAGCAGCTCATCTGCCACTTCCACCGCTGTTCATCCCCAACCTCCCCAGCTGGGCAGTGTTTCCTACCAGACTCACACAAAGTAGAGTCCCAAGATGAACTCATCAGGCAGCTTGTTGGCCCCTCTGGGAGCGGTAGGCCCCTGAGAGCAAAGACGGGTGCTGCGATGGTGAGGGACTATCTTTCAGAGCCCAGCAAGTTGCAAAAAATGTCTCCTTTGAACTACTGGGTCATGAAGGAGGGGGTCTGGCCGGCCATCTCTGCTGTGGCCAAAGCGTTCCTCCCATGCCCACTGACAAGTGCGCAGAGCAAGTGCGTCTTTTCAAATATGGGCAACATTGTCTGCCCACATTGCAATCGCCTGCAACCCTGGACAGTTGAGCAGTTGGTCTTCCTGAAGGTCAACTTGCCTCTGTTCGGCTCCCCGAATGTGGATTTTGAGAGTGAATGAAGTGAGCACCGATTTGTGCCTGCATCCTCTCTTTGCCCATGCTTGGAAGGTGGTTGTAAAACACTCTCCCACTAAACATAGACTAGAGTCCAAAGACAGCCCAAAACCTCACTCACAAATTGATTGGTAGTACATCCCCACCCACCCATCATCCATCCCCAAACCAAAAGTGAACGCTGGTTGAAAATCTGCAAAGCAATCCAAATTTCCCCAGTCCCCATCCACACATGCCTAATAATACTGAAAAGGCCATTGCAGTCCCCAACTGTAACCGACAGCACCCACAGGCCCAGCCAGGATAACCCAGTTTTTTTTTTTCAGGGGCAGGAGGAAGAAAGAGGGAGGTGCCAGTGATGATGACAGGCAGTCAGCAGCCATACCAATGCTGAGGTCCCTCTAATGGGACAGTGATAGCTGGTGTGTTGCTGCTGAGCTGAGAGAGAAGGAATAGTTCCCTTCTTCTCACACAATCTGAGGCCCTCCCAGTGATCTTCCTCATTTGGGGTCAACTCTGGTTTGCCTCCTCATGGTGCACCCTGGGCAATGCAAAAGAGCCTGGACCAGCCAACCATCCATCACTCAAGGTAAGTCTAAATGCTTCTTGCTTTGTGTTAGATACAGAATGATGTGGAGCTAGGTGTGGTCCACCGCTTCCCTTGTTTGAGAGTTGTGTTGTTTGGGGCAGGGCTGGAGAGCTGGCATCTGTAGATTGCGTGTTCTGTGGCAGGGAAGCTGGCATCTGGGTGAGAGACCCAGAACTAGCATGCTTGTTGTGCTTGGACAGCTCTCCCCACATTGTTTGGGGCAGGACTGGAGAGCTGGCATCTGGGTTTGCTGCAGCCAGGACTGCAGAACAGACCTTGAGCAGATTGTGTTTTGTGTGGCAGTGATGTTGGCAACTGGGTTTATATTGGTTCCAGGCCAGCAGGGTTCATAGAGTAGATAGATGGATGTAGTGCATTTGGGTCCTATAGAGATTTTCTGGTGTGAAGTTAGGTTTGGCCTCGGGTGCCCGAGGAATTGGACTCCTTGGTCCAATTTTTTTTTGGGGGGGGGGGCTTGTGGGTGCCTTGAAGCTGCACAGCAGTTTGGGGGGCTCTCCTCAAAAAACCCTGCTCTCCAGAGCCACTTTTCCCACGACAATTACAGTGGGGGAAGTGGCTCTAATTGTTTTTTTCTCACCATTGGGAACCGTGTTCCTTTTGGGGTGCCCACAGATGGGTGCAGTCTTTTTGGGCCAGGGGAGTTGCATGCGGGGGAGTCCCCTGAAGGTGCCCTGTCTTTTTTGGGCCTCTCCCTCAAACCCCCCTCTGACCAGAGCCCCTTTCCCCACAGCAATTATAGTGAAGGAAGTGGCTAATTGGGCTTTCCCCAGCATTGGTGGCAATGGGCCTTTTGGGGAGCCCAAAGACAGGGACCCCCTTGCCCAATCTTTTTGGGACTTGGGGGTTTTATAGGGGAGTGTCCCCTGTGGGTTCCCTGCAGTTTTCAAGGCTCTCCCTTAAACCCCCTACCCCCCAGCAGCCTCTAATTATGCCCTATGTTGCCATTGATTTCCATGGCCCATAGGGTATAATGGTGGGATAGGGGCACCCCCTTTGGGTGCCCCTGGAATGGGACCCCCCGGCCCAATCTTTTTGGGACTAGGGGGTTTGTAGGGGAGAGTCCCCTGCAGGTCTTCTGCAAATGTGGGGGCTCTCCCTCAAACCCCCTCCCCTCGAGGCTGCTTCCAATATACCCTATTTTGCCATTGATTTCAATGGCCATAGGGTATAATGGGGCCGTATATTCGGAAATAGACGTGCATCTACCACATATACAGCTATTCCGAGTACCGGTATTTGGAAATATAAGGTATTCTGAATTTTTTTGCCCCATATATTTCCGAATTCGATTAATTCCAATTTTTTTTTTTGCACACCCCTAGACACCTGTCAACATATTTCTTTCTGCCTACCTAATATTTTTAGAAAATAGATGGGGCTCTTGTCCAGCAGGAATTCTGAGTGGCCATTGGAGATCTGATTGGCTGTACAGATGATACGAACTTTGATTCAGTTGCAGCTGCCCCCCGGTGTTGGTTTTATTCTCTCTCACCAGTATATTTTTAAATTACTCCTTTTTCCTCTGCATTTGAGCTTCCTTTGTGTGGTTGGCTTCACCTTCTTCAGCAACCATTTTGTAGTTGTGCCAACTTTCCTATGTCAGAATTCAGTTTTCAAAAATTTTATTGGTTTCAGAAAGAGTGAGGGTAGGGGATAGGGGAAATAGAAAGCACAATACATTTTGACCTTGTTCTGCATAAAAATACTTTCAGAAAGTACAAGCTTAATTCTACAATACTTTCTTTACATAAATTGTCCCATATTATTATGTCTAAACTAAACGTCATCCACATTTTAAAATTTTATAGCATAAATCTTTTGTTAAAATTATCTATTAGTTTTGACAATTCCAGTAAAGGTAATTTTATAATATAAAATACAGCGGGGAAAAAGGAGAAATTAGTTCACACCAGAGAATCTTAAGAGTCTTGAATGTCTAACCAGGCATAAAATTTCATCCAGTATTTTCTTGCTTCTTCTTTAGATTTCCCAGCCACCAGCTGGGATAGAAAGTCCAGCTCTGCTGTTTCCAGAATTTTTCCCACCAAGTCCATTTTCATGAGAATTTCCTGAGATTTCCATCTCTGTGCCAAGAGAATCCTAGCTGCTGTGTTAAAGTGTGCCAACAAATGTCTCATTTCTTTGGAATAGTCCTCAGGAAATATGTTCAATAAAAATAGTTCTGGTTTGAAATGGATCTGTGTCTTCATAATCTTCTGTAATATTTCATGCACCATTTTCCAATAGCCCTTCACCATCTCACATGTCCACCACATATGGTAAAAAGAACCAACCTGTTTAGTGCATTTCCAACGTTTGTTAGACATATTAGAATAAATCTTACACAATTTCTGTGGGGTCAAGTACCTCTATAAAACATCTTATACAAATTTTCTTTAAAAGTTACTGACCTAGTTAATTTAACGTTAAGCTTCCACAGTCTCTACCATTCTTCTAATGTAATATTATAACCAAAATTTTTTGCCCATTGGACCATACAATCTTTTACAACTTCATCTTGTGTTTTCATTTGAAGTAGATGTGTATATAATTTGGAGATTAGCTTTTCTTGTGGACCCAAAAGAATTTTGTCAAATAAATATTGTTCTGTATTGAAACCTGTCACCTTTTCTTTGGCATATCTGGAATCAACTTGCATTCTCAACCACCAGTTCATTTTAATATCCATATTTTCCAGCTCTTCTTTGATTTTCAATTGATTATCTTTTCCCAACAAGTCATCATACCTATAATTCTGATTTGGTTTTAGGAGATTTGGATGAATAAATGCTTCTACAGGAGAAACCCATCTTGGAATTTTTTGATAAATTCTGGTCTTTTGCCATGACTACGTATGGTACAAGGATTTTCAAAACCAGTGATTCTTAAAATAGGAATGGCCTTCAAGTCTTTGATACCATAAATATGCATGCCACCCCTTAGTAAGATCATGTCCTTCTAACATCAATTGTCTCTTGTCATTCAGCAGTATCCAGTCTCTTACCCATAGAAGCGCAGAAGCTTTATAATAACAATTGCCAGTCTGGAAGGCCCATACCTGCTCTTAATTTTGAATCTTGCAGTGTCTTTAATTTAATTCTAGGTTTTTTGCCTTGCCAAACATATTTGGTGACCATCTTGTTCAGTTCTTGAAAAAATCCACTATTTAAAAATATTGGAATAGTTTGAAACAGGAATAGTAACCATGGGAGGATATTCATCTTTATTAAGGCTATTCTTCCCATTAAAGATAGGTTCAAGTTGTGCCATTTTTCCAAATCTTTTTTTAATTTCTTTAAGTGGTTTGTCATAATTATATGTTTTTAAGTTGCTACACTTATTTGAAATAACAACGCCTAGATATTTAATTCTTCTTTTCATACAAAACCCCTGATTTTTGCTGGAAGGATTGAATTTGTTCTATCGTCATATTTTTGTCAAAAATTTTGTTTTGTGGTAATTAATCATTAATCCTGCCCAGTAACCAAATTGTTTAATCTTCTTTATAAGACAGTCTATTGAGTCCAAAGTAGAGGTGACAATGGACAGCCTTGTCTTGTACCTTTTTGAATGTTAATACATCTGTTAGTTCGCCGTTCACTGTCACCCTTGTATTTTGTGAAGAATACATTGCTTCTACTGCTCTCAAGAATTTTCACCACATTCCTTACCTTTCAGTTGCTGTAGCATAAAGTGCCAACGAACATTATCAAAGGCCTTCTCAGCATCTAAACAAATTAAAGCCAGTTGTTTCTTTGGATGAGTCTCAAAATATTCCAAGATATTACAAACTGTTCTGACATTATCTTTCAAATATCTTTTAGGAAGGAATCCTGCTTGATCATAATGTATTATAGACTGTAGAACTTTCTTCAAACATTGTACCAATATTGCAGCAAAAATTTTATAATCTACATTTAAAAGGGAAATTGGACAATAGTTTTTAATATCTTTCAAATCATTATTTTCTTTTGGGATCAAAGATATTGTAGCTTATTGCCATAAAACTGGTATTTGGCCTTCCTCTTGAATCTTTTCAATAAAACGCTTAAACGGTAAGAGTAAAGACTCTTCATAAGCTTTGTAGAATTCTGCAGGTAATCCATCTGGACCCGGAGTTTTACCATTCTTTTGAGATGCCATTGCACCTCCAAGTCCCCTTATTGTTATTGGCTCATTTAAATTTTTTTGTTGTTCTTCTGTAAATTTATTGAGATTATTTTGGTTGATATATTCTTCTAAATCTATTTTATGAACTTGCTTTTCTTCATATAATTTTCTATAGATCTGTTCCGCAATTTGACATTCTTCTTGCTTTTGAGTTTTCTCTTTGTTGTTCTCATCTTTCAGTGTTGTAATTATTCTTTTGGCCTTTTCTTTTCTCATCCTATAAGCCAACCACCTTCCAGGCTTGTTGGCATGTTCAAAAAATTTTTGTCTAGCATATCTCAATTTAATCTCCATCTCTTCCATAAGAATTAAATTCAATTTGTGTTGCATTTCTTTCAGCTTTTTTGAAATTCATATTTTGTTGGCTGTTTAAGGTTCTTTTCAGCTTCTCCAGCTTGTGACATTAAGTTTTGAAAATTTTCAGTTCTTTCTTTCTTTTTCTTGATACTATATCTAATTGCAAGGCCCCTATAATAAGCTTTAGCAGTGTCCCAAACTACTTGCATCTTTACCTCTTGTGTTATGTTCTGTTTTAAAAAGGATTCCATTTCCACCTTAGATTCTTTGAGAAAGTCTTTATCTTTCAAAATTGAAATATTTAGTCTCCATGAACTTCTCGTCCATGGGCCTTTGAGCTTTATCATTACAGGGCTATGGTCTGAAATAACTCTTGTTTGAATTTCTGTATCAACTAAGTCTTTAGTCATACTTGCAGAGAGCCAACACATATCGATTCTTGACCAAGTTTGGTGGCTATAGGAATAGGAAGTAAAGTCTTTGGAGTTGGGGTATCTTGTTCTGCATACATCAACCAAATCCATTTCTTCTGCTAATTTCCAAAACCTTGTTGGCAACTGAAGACATTTACTTTTCATCTGTTTGTGCATTTTTTTTTGTCCAGTTGTCCATCAGAAACTGCATTGAAATCTCCTATTAGACAGTATTCTACAAATTTGATAATTTAAGATGTAAATCTTGAAAAAATTTCTCTTGATAATCATTTGGGGCATAGATATTTGCAAGTAATTTTTTTTATTATTATCCACTGTAATTTCCACTAACAGAATTCTTTCATCTTCAGAAGCGTATTGCAATTGTGGGTTAAATTTATCTTCAATATATTGCCACTCCCTTTTTCTTCTTGTTCATGTCTGTTGATGTAAATAAATTACCAAGTTTTTTTATTTTTCAAAAAATGTTGATCTTTAGTTAAAATCTGAGTTTCTTGTAAGCAAATTATGTCCTTTTCCATTTTTGTCAAATATCTAAAGGTCTTCCTCCTTTTGGCAGGAGAGTTGAGTCCATTCACATTAATTGAAACTATTAAAGCCATTATGGGTTTTGCTTATCATTATCTTTCTTATCTTTTTTGGAATGCTGTCTTGTATGGTATCTCTGTGGTTCATTTGGATTTTCTTCACCAGAACTTTCTTCTTCCTCCTCATCCCTTCTTTTCCTTTCCTTCTTTTTCCTTCACTCTATCCAGAAAATTCTGAGCTTTAAAAATTGAGTTAATCCTGTATCTGTTCTCCTGGTAGGTAAAAAGAAGACCTTCTGGCATTAGCCACATGTAGGATATTTCTCTTCCTCTCAAAAATCTGTTAAGGCTTGATATTCTCTCCTCTTTTGTCTCACTGACCAAGGTACCTCTCTTAGAATTTTCACCATATTTCCAGCTATCATTATAGGTCTGTCTCTTACTTGCTTCAAGTTCTCTTTCTTGTGAGTCTCAAATGAACTTCACTAGGTAATTTGTTTCATCTTGTATAGCATGATGGCACCCGTCTAACTTAATCAAATTCTTCTTTCATCCTCTGAGGAGTCACCTGTAAAATTTCAGCCAAGGCTTCACTTAAAATTTTCTGTAAATCTTCATTTTTCTCTTCTGGTATATTTTGAAACCTCAACATATAGGCGGCTCTGTCTACTTCCAGCTGCAAGAGTCTAGAATCCTGTATGTTCTTTTTCCAAATGTTCCACCTTTTGGCTATTTTCTATCACCTGACCATCAAGTACATTTAAGACTTTGTTGGTCTCAGCTGTCTGTCTGCTATTCTCCAAAAGCTCTTGTTTAATCCCTGCCATCTATTCACCAATATTGTCTACTTTACTAGTCAGCTGTGTTATAGCAGTCATTAAAACAATTTAAAACAATTGTAGGTAAAACAATTCAGTGCACTACAACAACAACAATTCACTGTTACAAGTCGTCTAGCAATGCTGATTCAGTTGAAATCCAAATCACCACAACATCTTTCAAATAACTTCAAATTTCAGAAACTTCAAGGTGTAAATTTGTAATCCAATGATGAATGCCCTATTTGTAATCCAAGAGTGAGATCCAAAATTAAAAATAAGCCAATAATCCAAACAAAAGAGAAGGAAAACAGGCACTCCCAAAAGAAAAGGCAAAAAATAATAGAAAATAGGAAAAAGTTCCCCTATTTGGTGATAGAAAAATGAATGAAAAATGAAAGGTGCATAAAAAAGGAGTCCAAAACCAAAAAAAATATTTAAACCATGTCAAAAAAATATTCCAGCCACAGATAAAAAAGGCAAAGAAAAAATAAAAACAAGTTTAAAAGGTTATATCCATATCCAACAAGAATAGATAAAAATCCACTTTGGAAATTTGTAGAGGTATTCTTCTTACAGCCAGAGATCCTGTTATGTCTTATAAGTCAATATCAAGTACCCACCAGCCTTTAGAAGTTAATTAAAATTCTTATAAATTCATTCAGAGCATTAGGGTTTGTAGAATCTTTCGGGCTCAAGTGCCGTGTTCTACTGGAGAAAGTTTTCCTTCCAGACGTTTCGTTCTCAGCTGCGGAGAACATCCTCAGTGGCGTTGCAGCCGGAGCGGGCACTCTGACCTTCTAGGCTGCTGTGCATTGAGTCTCAATGCACAGCAGTCAAGAAGGTCAGAGCGCCCGCTCCGGCTGCAACGCCACTGAGGATGTTCTCCGCAGCTGAGAACGAAACGTCTGGAAGGAAAACTTTCTCCAGTAGAACACGGCACTTGAGCCCAAAAGATTCTACAAACCCTAATGATGTTACCAACCGTGAAAACCTGAAATCATTCAGAGCACTTCAATTTAAGCTTCAAAGTATTTTTAAGTCAGCTATCTTTCACATCCATGTACACTTGTAAGCAAACATCTTTTCCAAAATCCAAAGCATTTTTCTCCCCCAAAGGGGGTTTAAAGTAGATCAGATAAATTCAGCCATCAAGTCTCTTATAAACCTAAAAGTTGGTGTGATCTCCTCATGCAGGTATTTTCAATGTTATCAGGTTAGGCAGAAACTTTTGCAAGCCTTGAAAAAGAATGAGGGAGAGTTTCTCCCCCCACCCCTTCTCAATCTTTTGCCCCACTTGAGATCTGCTTCATTCCTGATTCTTCTCTTTCCTGCTTGTCAGAGATGTTACCATTCAAAAAAATAGTATAGGAAAAGAACACTTACAGTAGTAGGAAGATCACTGTCACTTATCTTGATATTAAAAGGTTTTAAAGTCCAAAATGTAGCGTGCTGAAGAAAAGGGAAAGAAGCCAGTGGCTGACCCTCTTGCCATTTAAAATGGTGATCAAGGTGATGAAGCTAGAGACAAGTGGGATCGGGGAGTAGCCGCCTTTGCTAACACCCCCGATCTACCGCTCAAGCCCCCTGCCTTCTGGGACCCTTCCTGGGTCCCAGAGTCGAGTCATCCTTCGGGGGCAACCCCTCAATTGACCGATTTGAAAGTGGCTCTGGACACGTCGGTCCGAGCCGCTTTTAGCCGCGCATCGCTGAAACCAAAAGTTCCTATGTCAGAATTCCAAAGCTCAAAAAAGTTGGGGAGGGGACCCCTGTCATAGACTTTTCATCAAGCATTTGTAGGCATACACTTGGGGAGAAAAGCTCCAGGCTGTTCACGTATAGGAAAATGTGCTATATGAACTGGACCTGTGATTTTGAGTGTGTGGAAATATCTTATAGTTTTCATTTTAAGTCATTTCCAATATAATGTGCGCCCAGATTCAAATAAACCCTATGGCAATGAGGCACGCTGCTGATTTTTTTTCTCTGCCTTATAAGATAAATAATTATGAAAGGGACCTTTCATTTATGTTAGCAGGCACTTACAGAAAAGAGAGACTTCTAAATTCTGTTTTGACAAGAACTTTGAATGGTTCATATTAAAAAGAAAAAAAAACTGCTGTGTTTTCTGTTGGTTTATTTGTGTGAGCCATTTCAATTTGTTCACTAAAAAAAATAGATGAAAAGTTTCTTTTGTATTTTGAGCTAGATGGCTTTAGTCATAGGTGTGGTACCTCAAAGTCATGTGCACAGAAGAGTGCCAAAATATATACTAAAAGCCTCTTTTGATTATTGCAAGTACAGTTCCATTCACATATACATGATTCTTTACAAGCAAGAAATTATACATTAAAATAAGATAAACAGGTTTGGAGACTTACATTTTATATTAAAATCTTTATATAATATATAAAAATTATATTAAAATCTTCATTTCTGAAGATCTGGTGGTTAATTTCAAGAAGCAAATATCAAACTTCACATTCTTACTCTATAATACTTCAGAAATGTGAACTTTTAGACTTAGTAATCTGAATATCCTCTTTCATAGACACAAATTTTTAAAATTCACCATCCAAGAGAAACAATGATTACTAAAATATCACATGCGGTGGATTCAGCAGAATTTTTAGCTTTTTAAGTTTTACAGTATTAATATTTCATTATAGAAAATGTAAAATCTAATTGATCATTATTGGATATCAAAGGAATGTAAACATTTTGTAACATTCTCATCTGAATCTGCTAGGGGGGAAATGCATGATTCAGAAACTATGTTCATGCGTCTCTAAACAGGTCAGTCTACTTTGCAATTTCACTTGCTCTAAGACAACCATTTTACCATTTGGTGCCCAGGGACACATCAATAACATGCTGTTTCAGTGTATGTTTTAAAATATAAATAGATTTTTAGCAGTTAGTTCCCAATGCTTTGGAGTTAACAACTACAAATCTGGCCTGGATAATACTTGGGAGGGGAGATCTTTGTATTACTTCCAACTGCTCTTTCCATAAAAAGTCTCTAAAATACATCTTTGATGTCTAATGTATGAGCCAGAGGCCAAGGTTAACAAGGGGGGTATCTTTTTCTTTTTCTGATGATGACTTCTATAATTGTATAAACTCAAAGGAAATATGATAATGTCTACTAGTAGAAGAAAAGAGATCAGAATTTTGGAAGTAATGTTTATAATATAAGAGCTAAGTATAGACACTAGTAATGTAGGCATATACTGTTCTTGTTAAAAAAGGTAGATCCTAATTTTATAAATGTAGTTTAAATTACATACAGAAGGCCACATTCATTCCAGATGTTGATCATGTACTGCAAGGTATTTCTTGACAGTACTGTTCACTGTTCTCCAGACATCATATGTGAATATACAAAGCATTTGCATCAAGAATGAATTAGGCAGCCAAACTTGCATCTATCCAGTACAATTGTAGTGGAATTTTTATGGCATAAGATAAACAGCCATGCACACACAATATCCTGAAACTATGGTCTTATTGATTTTGGTTCTCTTAGGTAGTTGCAACCAGTATCATTCTGCAACAGTCTACACAGGGCTTTGTTTATAGAAAAAGCCCAATAGGAATTCATTTGCATGTTAGGTTTCACCCCCTGACATGACTGGAAGTGACATCACCAGTTCAGGAGGTTACTTTCTGCATATTGACACAGAACAGTACAGTGCCCTCAGCTGCATTTCATGGATGTGTGTTCTCACACAGCCCAATGAGAGACCTTGTTTCGCTCCCCTCCCCCCACATATAGCCAGAGAGAAAAAGCCATGTGTGGTGGAGCATGCAGCAGTAGGTCCAGCTTCTCTCGGGAGGAGGCACTTGTGGGTGGCTCCACATCTCTAGCTCTCTTCACAAACCCATTGGAGGCTGGAGGTGGCAGAGAGGATGGACTGCATGGTCTGGGAGAGCGTGGCTGTCCAGTGCCTTCCCTCTGCTGGAGACTTTTTTTGAGCTGGACCAAGCTAGCAGGAACTCCATTTCTGTGCGTTTCCTGCTCAAAAAAAAAGTCCTGAGTTGACATATATATTGAGACAAGCTATCTAGAAGAACCTAGCATTCCAGATCTGTCCATTTTTCTTAAACAATAAAAGCAAGTTAAGGTTTGTGTGATAGAAGTTCTGTTCTATACATGCAAATCCCATATTATATTTATAGAATTGTTAGATTGGACTGAGAATTTTAAAGTATTTCAGCATTGCCCCATTGTTTTTCTATTAGAACTCACATGCAGATTTTGAATCCATGGAAATATATCTGAAAGAAGACTGTTGAGAAATTTGACACAGGGGGTGTAGCCGTGTTGGTCTGAAGCAGCAAAACAAAGTTTGTATTCAGTAGCACTTTTATGACCAACTATTCAAGGTATAAGCTTTTGTGTGCATGGATACTTCTTCACTTAAATTGAAATGGAAGTTATCAGTCCTTACATATAGGTATATATATAGAGAGGATATAGAGGATGAGCAGCAAATTAGATATAGAGGATGAGCAGCAAATTAGCATACAGCATAATAATAACATAATAACAGATGCATAATAATAGCATACAGCATAATTAACAGATGCGAGGACCAAACTGGAATAACAAGGTTAGTTTATATGGTCACCATTTGGTTGAGTTTAATTTCAGGGAAAAACATGGTAAAGGAAGTAAATATATCACAGTTAAGGAGGATGCATTTGCCTATCAAACTCCAATTTTGCATCTATTAAACACTTTTGTTATACTGTATGCTAATTTGCTGCTCACCTTCTACCTACATGTTTTGTTGTTCAGTTGCACTCTTTGCGACCCCATGGACAAAGTCACGCCAGACCCTCCTGTCTTCCACCATTCTCTGAAGTCTGCTCAAATTCATGTTAGTTATATCAGTAACACTGTCCAGTCATCTCATCCTTGGCTGTCCTCTTCTTCTTTTGCCTTCTGTCTTTCCCAACATCAGGATCATCTCTAGTGAATGCTCCCTTCTCATTTGGTGATCAAAGTATTTGAGCTTCAGCTTCAGCATCTGACCTTCCAGGGAACAGTCTGGGTTGATTTCCCTTAGGACTGGCTGATTTGATCTTCTTGCAGTCCAAGGAACTCTCAAGATTCTTCTCCAGCACCACAGCTCAAAAGCATCTATTCTTCTATGCTCAGCCTTCCTTATGGTCCAACTCTCACAACTATACATTACCAATGGAGATACCATCACTTTGACTATATGAACATTTGTTGGCAGGGTGATGTATCTACTTTATATTATACTGCTTAGGTTTGCCATAGCTGTCCTCCCAAGGAGCTAATGTCTTTTAATTTCATGGCTACTGGGGAAGAGCAGAAGGCAAGTACTAGTAACCACAGAAAGAGTGAAGTGGCTGGGCCAAAGCTGAAAGGACACTCAGCTGTGGATGTGTCTAATGGTGAAAGGAAAGTCCGATGCTGCAAAGAACAATACTGCATTGGAACATGGAATGTAATATCTATGAATCAAGGTAAGCTAGATGTAGTCAAACAAGAGATGGATGTAGTCAAACAAGAGATGGATATAGTCAAACATTAGATAGCAAGACTGGGAATCAGTGAACTAAATTGGATGAGAATGGGCGAATTTAACTCAGACGATCACTACACCTATTACTGTAGGCAAGAGTCCTGTAGAAGCAATGGTGAGGTCTTTATTTATTTATTTATTTATTTATTTATTTATTTATTTATTTATTTGGGATTTATATCCCGCCCTTCCCACGGATGGCTCAGGGCGGCTTCCAACAATTAATCAAACTTAAAAGTAAACAATTTCAAATGTAAAACAATTAAATAATTTAAGCAGTTAAAACATTAAAACAGAGTAATTCAGTTTCCTGTGAACAGATGGCTGGCCAGTTTCCTCCGGTTGTTATCCTAGCTAAATGTAGGCTAGGTATAGGCTAGCCGGAAGAGGGTCGTCTTACAGGCCCTGCGGAACTGCGCTAAGTCCCGCAGGGCCCTCACCTCTTCCGGCAGCTGATTCCACCATACGGGGGCCATAACGGAGAAAGCCCTTTCCCTGGTGGCTTTCAGGCGGGCTTCTTTTGGCCCGGGGATAGTGAGGAGATTTTGTGTTCCTGACCTCAGTGCTCTCTGGGGAACATGTGGGGAGAGACGGTCCTTCAGGTAGGCAGGTCCCAGGCCATATAGGGCTTTAAAGGTAATAACCAGCACCTTGTACCGGACTCGGTATATCACTGGAAGCCAGTGCAGAGTCCGAAGACCCGGCTGAATGTGTTCCCACTTTGGGAGACCCAATAACAGCCGGGCCGCGGCATTCTGCACCAGCTGCAGTTTCCGGGTCCGAGACAAGGGCAGCCCCATGTAGAGGGCGTTGCAGTAGTCCAACCTTGAGGTGACCGTAGCATGGATCACTGTTGCTAGGTCGTCGCGCTCCAGAAAGGGGGCCAGCTGCCTTGCCCGTCTAAGATGAAAAAATGCGGACTTGGCAGCGTCTGCTATCTGAGCCTCCATCTTTAAAGAAGGCTCCAATAGCACCCCCAAGCTCCTGACCCTGTCCGCCGCCATAAGCGGCGCACCATCAAAAGCCGGCAGGGGGATCCCCCTCCCCAGGCCGCGGCGGCCCAAGCAAAGGACCTCTGTCTTCGTAGGATTTAACTTCAGCCCACTCAGTCTGAGCCACTCAGCCACGGCCCGTAGTGCCTGGTCAAGGTTTTCCGGGGCGCAGACAGGTTGGCCATCCATCAGCAGATAGAGCTGGGTGTCATCAGCATACTGGTGACACCCCAACCCATACCTTCGGGCAATCTGGGCAAGGGGCCGCATGTAGATGTTAAATAACATCGGGGAGAGAACCGCCCCTTGGGGCACACCACAATCAAGTGGGCGCCTCCGAGACAGCTCCCCCCCAATTGCGACCCTTTGTCCCCGACCTTCCAGGAAAGAGGAAAGCCACTGTAAGGCCAACCCCTGAATCCCTGCGTCGGCGAGGCGGCACGTCAGTAGCCGATGGTCGACCGTGTCGAACGCCGCCGACAGGTCTAACAACATCAGCACCGCTGAGCCACCCCGATCCAGATGCCGTTGAAGGTCATCCACTAAGGCAACCAACACTGTCTCCGTCCCGTGTCCCGGGCGAAAGCCGGACTGAAATGGGTCGAGGACGGAAGTGTCATCCAGGAAGATCTGTAACTGCTTCGCCACTGCCCTCTCAATAAGTTTACCCAGAAAGGGCAAATTTGAAACCGGCCGATAGTGTGTCAATTGGGCCGGATCTAGAGATGGCTTTTTTAAGAGGGGTCGGACCACAGCCTCTTTAAGTGGCGTTGGAAAGTGCCCTTCCGTTAGGGATCTATTTATGATATCCCGCACGGGATATCTAAGGTCCCCCTTGCAAGATTTAATAAGCCAGGAAGGGCATGGGTCTAATTTACAAGTTGTTGGGCGAGCAGATACAAGAATCCTGTCAACTTCCTCCAGACTGAGGGGGTCAAAGCCATCCAGTATATAATCCGAGGACCGGCTCGGGGCCTCAGGTTCGCTAACTGTCTCCAAACTGACAGGGGAGTCGGGGCGGAGTGATGCGACTTTATCCGCAAAAAATTTCGCAAAAGCCTCACAGCCTATTTCCAATTCAGTAGAATTTAACCTGCCTTGCGGCAGCGTAGTAAGTCCTCTAATTACGTCAAATAATTGTGCCGGGCGCGAAGTTGCGGATGCAATCTTAGCCGCAAAGAATGCCCTCTTTGCGGATTTGATTGCCATCTCATAGGCCTTCAAACTCTCTCTATAAGATGCTCGGGTCACTTCATCTCGAGTACGCCGCCATTGCCTCTCTAGTCGTCTGAGCCCCCGCTTTTGTTGCCGCAGCTCCCGGTTAAACCAGGGCGACGGTTTCGGGCGGGGGCGCAGAGGGCGCCTGGGTGCGATCTCCTCGATGGCCCTGGAGAGCCCATTGTTCCAGGACTCTACCAGACCATCCAGGGAATCACCAGTGGGTCAGGTATCCCGTAGAGCCATTAGGAACCGTTCCGGGTCCATCAGGCTCCGCGGGTGAGCTAAAATACGCTCTCCGCCTAAACGGGTTTTGGGTGATACCTCCATACGGGCCTTGAGGGCAAAGTGATCTGACCATGGCACTGCTTCCATAGCAATATCAGTCACTGATATTCCGGCCGCAAAGACCAGGTCTAACATGTGTCCCGCCTGATGGGTGGGTGTTGTAACAACTTGGGAGAGTCCTAGTGTCGCCATGGATGACAACAGGTCCATCGCCTGGCTGGATGCCGCGTCATCGGCATGGACATTGAAGTCACCCAAGACCAAAAGCCTTGGGTGCTCCAAAGCCCAGCCCGCCGCGGCCTCCACCAGGGATGGTAAGGCGCCGGCCGGTGCGTTAGGCGGTTGGTACACCAGCCAGATCGCCAACCCCTCCCCAACATCCCACATCAGGCCAACACATTCAACACCCGGGATCTCTGGAGCCGGAAGAGCCCTAAAGGAGTAAGCCTCTCGTATGAAGAGTGCCACCCCGCCCCCCCCCCCCGCCCGCTAGTCCGTGACTGGTGAAAGACCGAGTATCCCGGGGGAACGGTCTGGGAGAGAGCTACCGTCTCCCCTTCGCGCACCCAGGTCTCGGTCACACAAGCCAGGTCCATATCCTGTTCAATCAGGAACTCCTGCAGGACAGAGGTCTTATTATTAATGGACCTGGCGTTGCATAACACCAGTGACGGAGGTGAGTAATTCAACCTGGCCCCACTACCTGTCACCGTCGGGATGGGACGAAGGCTGGAAGGGGGTCGAGCACTGTTGCGTCTCGATCTCCTTCCTTTATAATGCTGCCTCGTCCCACCGTCATATCTTCCCCTCCCCAGGAGCACTGGAATCCCCAGGCCGTTCATCTCCAATTAATGTCCCCTTAAATTGATGGAACCGTCCAGCTACCCTCTCTTCCGCCCCCTCCTCCCAGCTGATCTATCTATTTTAACTAATCTGCCATTTACTAATCAGCTATTTTAACTAAATCCGCTCTAAACTTCTCAACAATTATTAGCTAAATTTAAATTAATTTAATCTACAGGCTTATTAATTATAAAACCCTCCCCAATAATTATCTTCCCTAATCAATTTGCCACAGATCAATTTTTAATATCAGAAGATCCTTAATCATAAAAAACCCTCCCAATAAATTCTTCCTTAATTAATTCGCTATAATCAACTCTCACTTTAGCCAATAAATAATTTCCAATTTAAATAGCCTATAACCACAACTAATAATAAATAATATCTCTCAATTGGCAGTTCAGATCTGATGGGACAGGGGTTGGGGGGACAGAGGGATGTAAACAGTTGAGTAACAAGCAATGATTTTAAAGTGCTAATGCCTTTGAGCAATGGTTTTAAAGTGCTAATGCCTATGAGTGCAGTGTTCTTATTTTTGCCGTGTTCTTATCCTTTTCCTTCTGGCGTACTGGTATCCATATGGAGCCTGCTTCTTGTCGAGCGGTAGGGGGGGGGGGTTGCCGAAAAATAGATAGCTGGGTAAGGGTCATTGGAATGTTCTTATGTTGGTCAAATGGCCGACTGGCCGACCGGCAGACTCGGGCAACTCTCCGTGCAGACTCAGGGGGCCCGGCGGGTATGAGCCCTCCGCGTCCCCTTCTTCCCACGGCCTCCGCCCTAATCCGCCTGTCAGCAACTCAATTCAGCCCTTCCAATGTTCTTCAGACTCTCAGTCACCAATCCGTCCCACACTTCCCCCAGTCAAAGTCACACTCCCATACAGGGAGGGGGTGAGGGGGACAGTTAGTCCGGCGTCTCTATTATCTCCCCGGCTCACAGTTCAAACTCGCGGCTCGGCTCCTCCAGCCCTCCACTCCGCCTCTCAGCCTCCGCGACCGCCTCAAAGATGTCCGGGTACGGTCCGGTCGGCTCGGCTCCTCCACCTCCGCGTTCACTTCAGTTGCGCCCGGTTACGGCCCCGGCTGGCTTTGCTCGCTTCTCCTGCAGCACACACACCGCCCACAGCAGGTCCCGTCGCCGCCGCCTTCCCACTCTACTCCGCGGCGCGACTCGGCCCGAGCACCCCAGGCAGGTTAGTCCGTTTCAAGGGGGGGGGAGGACGGATTGATGGTCTTCAAAATCCTCACCTCCCTTTCTCAGCTGCTTGTCCCTCCGTCTAGGTTAGAAAACGAGTAGCTTGGCTTAGCTTGTATGGCGGTGAGAGCTGTTTCTCAAGGAGCTCTAGCGCTAGGGCTCCTCCACCGCCGCCATTTATAATTAACAAGAGATTGGGGAAGGCAGTAATGGGACACAATCACAAAAATAACAGAATGATCTTGGTCCATATCCAAGGCAAACCATTCAATATCACAGTAATACAAGTCTATGCCCCAACCAATGACACAGAAGAAGCTGAAGTGGACGAGTTCTATGAAGATCTTCAACAAATTCTAGAACTAACACCAAAAAAGATGTCCTCATCATCATAGGGGACTGGAATGACAAAGTAGGAAGTCAAAAGGCAACCAGAAGTGAAAAGTTTGGACTTGGAGAATGTCATGGGTGCTGGGGACCCTGCAGAAGAAACCGAGCCTGCAGAGCCTGCAGAAGGAACTGTGCCCCTGCCACCTGCACCAGTGCCCCTGCCTCCTGCTGAAGAAGATCCAAGCCCCCCTGCCTCGCCCTCTCGGGTGGCTCGTGTGCGTGACCGCCTTCGTCAGGACCTCAGGGATCGGAGGAGGGCGGCACGCTCACAAGCAAGACGCTCCCTGAGCCCTGAGTGGTGAAAGGATTCTGGCCCTTCTAAGTGTGAGGACGCTTAAGTTTCGGCAGGATCCTGGCTGCTGCTCTGAGACAGCAATTAGCCCAAATGAGCAACAGGCAGCAGAGGGCTATATAGCTGTGGGCTTTGGGAGGAGGCTTTGTGGAAGCAACTAGTCACATACCTGACATCCTAGCATCCACTCCGGCTCTTGACTTTGGCTTTTGGATTCCTGACTTTGGCTTGGACCTCTGGACCCCCTGACTTCGGCTTCTGAACCTCTGACCTGTGATACCTGGATTACGATTCTGTTTTGGCGCCTTGGACCCTCCTTGCTCACGAGTTGCCGACCTTGGACTGCCCCTGGACTTTGCCTGACTCAGCCCCAGCTCGTGACAGATTGCTTCCACCCACAACCAACACCCATTCCACAGGATGGATGCTGAAGCAAGTGGAACCACAGGACTACTGGCTGCGCTCCAAGCCCAGGTACAGCAGCTGACACAGGCAGTAGTACACTTGCAGCAACAACCTGTGGCCAGTGCTCCAGCCAAGTGCCCAGTTCCCCCACCTGACAGATTTGGGGGTGCCGTGGAAGAATTTCCTGCTTTCCTAGCGCAGTGCCGGCTGTACTTCGAACTAAGAGCTCGGGACTTCCCCGACGACAAAACAAAGGTGTGTTTCATCATCAGCCTGTTAAAGGGGCAGGCGGCCAAATGGGCCACACCCTTGCTGGCTGCGTCCTCTCCCCTGCTGACTGATTACCAGGGGTTTGAGGCCCACCTGTCTGCTGCCTTCTCAAACCCAGTCCAAGCAGCCACAGCCAACCGGAAGATCAGGGTGCTGAAACAAGGCAAATCCTCAGTGGCTCAGTATGCCACCGAATTCAAGCTCCTGGCCCAAGACTTGGCGTGTAATGAGGCTGCCCAGATGGACCAGTTTACCGAGGGGCTGGCAGAGGAAGTCCTGGATGAACTGGCCAGGGTGGAGTCGCCACCCACGCTCCAAGGACTTATCACCCTCTGCCTCCGCATTGATGGCCGCCTGGAAAGTCGCCGCCAAGCCAAGACCAGAGGGCGCCAGCTCCCTGCGCCGTGCCACTTGGCTCCTCGCCCATCCCCAGTTAGTACCAGAGCCAAGGAGGAGCCTATGCAGCTTGGAGCTGCTCGACCCCGCCTGACTCCAGAAGAAAAGGCCAGACGCCGCACGCAGAATCTGTGCCTTTACTGCGGTACGGCAGGCCACTATGCCTCTGGCTGCCCTGCTAAGCATCGGATACCCGGACCCTCGTTGCCACCGCCGCCAAAAGAGCAGCCCCAGGCGTAAGTGGGCCCTCCAGCCTGGGGCGATTAGCTGGGTCCTCCGAACAACAGACTGATACCCCGGGCCCATTCCTGCTACCAGTCAAGCTCCGTCTGCCTGATGAACGCTGGCTGTTTGTGTATGCCATGCTGGACTTGGGAGCGGCCCACTGTTTTGTAGATGCTGCCTTTGTAAAGCAGCACCAGATACCAGTGCAGACAAAAGAGACTCCAACGCTGGTGGAGGCTATCGACGGGCGCCTCCTCCGTTCTGGCCCCGTCACCCAGGAGACCTGCCCCATCACCTTCCACGTCCAGCAGCACCAAGAACAGCTGCAGTTTAATGTCGCCCGCATGCCTCGCTTCCCGCTGATTCTGGGCCTTTCCTGGCTGAAGCTGCACAACCCCATCGTGGACTGGGCCCAGCAGGAACTACGTTTCCGAGACCCATGCCCCCATCTGACTCCTCCCACCACTCTAGCAGCCGGCATCCCGAGTGGTGGTCCTCAGCTCCCTCAGAAGTATGCGGACTTCGCCGATGTCTTCGAAGAGACAGGAGCGGATCAGCTTCCCCCTCACCGGCCCTATGACTGTGCCATCGACCTAGTACCTGGGGCACCACTCCCGGTGGGGCGTCTGTACCCGATGTCGGAGCCTGAGTTGGCAGCTCTGCGAGACTACCTGGACAAGAACCTGAAACGCGGATTCATCCGACCCTCAACCTCTCCCCTGTCTGCTCCAGTCCTCTTCGTGAAGAAGAAAAGTGGGGAGCTGCGGCTGTGCAATGACTACCGGGCCCTGAACAAGATCACCATCCGCGACCGGTACCCTCTACCACTGATCCCTGAACTCTTGGATCGCTTAAAGGGGGCCCAGATTTACACCAAGCTGGACCTCCGTGGAGCGTACAATTTGGTGCGCATACGGCCCGGAGATGAGTGGAAGACCGCGTTTGGGACCCGATACGGGCAGTACGAGCACCTGGTGATGCCCTTCGGATTGACCAATGCCCCCGCTGTCTTCCAGAAGTTCATGAACGACATATTCCGGGACCTGCTCGACCGCTTCGCGATCATATACCTGGATGACATCCTAATTTACTCCCGCAATCCTGCCCAGCACGCCGAGCACGTCCGCCAGGTCCTGCAGCGCCTACGAGCCCATGGCCTCTACGCCAAGCTGGAGAAGTGCGACTTCGACCTGCGCTCCGTCGAGTTCCTTGGGCACATTGTGTCACCGCAGGGGATCCTCATGGACCCGAAAAAAGTAGAAGCGGTCCTGACCTGGCAGGCTCCTCAGTATCGCAAAGACCTGCAGCGGTTCCTTGGTTTTGCCAACTACTATCGGCAATTCATCCCGGCCTACGCATCCCTGACCACACCCCTGACTCAACTACTCCGCCCCAAAGAACCCTTCCGCTGGTCCCCAGAGGCCGATAACGCCTTCTCCACCCTGAAGACTCGCTTTGCCACCGGGCCACTCCTGAGATACCCTGACTCCCAGCTTCCCTTTACGGTGGAAGCTGATGCCTCCAACGTGGCCCTGAGAGCAGTGCTGTCCCAGCGCGAGGAGCCGTCCCAGCCACTCCAGCCCTGCGCCTATTACTCGCGCCAGCTCACTGCTGCAGAGAGGAACTATACCATCTGGGAGAGGGAGTTGCTCGCGATCAAGGCGGCGTTTGAGGTTTGGCGACATTACCTCGAAGGGGCTCGCCACCCTGTTCAAGTGCTCACCGATCACCGGAACTTGGAACACCTCCAGACCACCCGCCGTCTCAACCAGCGCCAGATCCGGTGGTCCCTATTCTTCTCTCGCTTCGACTTCCGGAGCTCCTACATCCTCCATACCCAGAACCGGAAAGCAGACGCGCTCTCCCAGAAACCGGAATACGCCCCTGCCTCAACTGAGACCGTGCCCGCTGCTCCAATCCTGCCGCCCTCAGTATTTGCAGCCACCTCCACTTCACCAGCACTCGTGGAGGACATTCGGGCTAGCCAGGCCAATGATCCCTGGGTCCAGCAACACCTCCAGGCTCTCCAAGATGACCCAACAGGTGAGTTCACGACTCGAGGCGGCCTCTTGCTACACCGCGAACGCCTCTATGTGCCGCCCGGGCCCTTGCGAGCAGAAGTGCTACGCCTGACCCACGACTCTTTACCCGCCGGGCACTTTGGACAGCATAAGACCACCCACTTGCTGACAAGGGAATTCTGGTGGCCACGAGTTCGCGCTGATGTTGCCCGTTATGTCAGCTCCTGTGACGTCTGCCGACGGGCCAAAGACATCCCAGCCAAACCCTCAGGGTTGCTACAGCCCTTGCCCACATCTTCAGGACCCTGGGAGACCATCTCGATGGACTTCATCACGGAACTTCCGCGCTCCAAGGGTCAGACTTGTATCTGGGTGGTCGTTGACCTATTTACCAAGATGGCCCACTTTGTTCCGTGCCCGAAACTTCCCACAGCTCAGGAGACGGCCCAGCTTTACCTGCAACACATCTTTCGTCTGCACGGACTCCCAGCCCATCTGATCTCCGATCGGGGCCCTCAGTTCTCCTCTCGGTTCTGGCAAGCCCTCCATTCCAGCCTGGGTACTCTAGTGCACCTGTCCTCAGCCTACCACCCACAGACAGATGGCCAGACAGAGCGCACCAATGCCACGCTAGAGCAATATCTCCGCTGTTACACCTGTTACCAGCAGGATGACTGGACCACTCTATTGCCCCTAGCGGAGTTTGCATACAACAACGCGGTCCATTCATCCACCCAAATGACCCCGTTTGCTGCAACCTACGAGCACCACCCTCGGTTCTTCCCGGCAATCCTACCACCCACGAATGTCCCCACCGTCGATGCCTACCTGCAAGAACTCCGCGCCAGCCAAGACTTGCTCCGAGAGCAGCTACAGCAGGCCAAGGAGGCATATAAACGGGCTGCGGACCGAAAGAGGCAAGAAGGCCCTCCAGTGCAGCCGGGGGATCAGGTGTGGCTCTCAACTCGCTACCTGCGCCGGCCTGGTCGGTCTCACAAGCTGGATGCACGGTTCATTGGACCCTACCCCGTCGTAGAACAAATAAACCCCGTCGCCTTCAGGCTCCAGTTGCCACCCCACCTCCGCATTCACCCTGTGTTCCATCGCTCCCTCCTTGTTCCAGCTGCACCCCCTGACCCAGCTCGGCCTCCTTCCCCACCGCCGCCACCACCAGTGTGGGTGGATGACGAGGAAGAATATGAGGTGCGCCAGATTCTGGACTCCCGGTACCATCGTGGAGGCCTCCAGTACCTTGTGGACTGGGAGGGATACGGCCCAGAAGACCGGTCCTGGGAACCTGTGGACAATCTTCATGCCCCGGACTTGGTGCAACGATTCCACAGCGATCACCCCGACCTCCCAGGCCCCTCGACGGAGGGGGGCCCTGGGGGGGGGGATAGTGTCATGGGTGCTGGGGACCCTGCAGAAGAAACCGAGCCTGCAGAGCCTGCAGAAGGAACTGTGCCCCTGCCACCTGCACCAGTGCCCCTGCCTCCTGCTGAAGAAGATCCAAGCCCCCCTGCCTCGCCCTCTCGGGTGGCTCGTGTGCGTGACCGCCTTCGTCAGGACCTCAGGGATCGGAGGAGGGCGGCACGCTCACAAGCAAGACGCTCCCTGAGCCCTGAGTGGTGAAAGGATTCTGGCCCTTCTAAGTGTGAGGACGCTTAAGTTTCGGCAGGATCCTGGCTGCTGCTCTGAGACAGCAATTAGCCCAAATGAGCAACAGGCAGCAGAGGGCTATTTAGCTGTGGGCTTTGGGAGGAGGCTTTGTGGAAGCAACTAGTCACATACCTGACATCCTAGCATCCACTCCGGCTCTTGACTTTGGCTTTTGGATTCCTGACTTTGGCTTGGACCTCTGGACCCCCTGACTTCGGCTTCTGAACCTCTGACCTGTGATACCTGGATTACGATTCTGTTTTGGCGCCTTGGACCCTCCTTGCTCACGAGTTGCCGACCTTGGACTGCCCCTGGACTTTGCCTGACTCAGCCCCAGCTCGTGACAGAGAACAAAATGAAGCTGGTCAAAGGCTAATAGAGTTTTGTCAAGAGAACAAGCTGGTCATAGCAAACACCCTCTTCCAACAACCCAAAAGACAACTCTACACATGGACATCACCTGATGGGCAACACAGAAATCAGATTTATTATATACTCTGCAGTCAAAGATGGAGAAGCTCCTTACAATCAGCAAAAACAAGACCTGGAGCTGACTGAGGCTCAGATCATGAGTTACTCATTGCAAAATTCAGGCTTGGATGACATACTCCTGCAACAGATTCCAAAGTTCTCCAAGATAAGGGATACAGTGATCATGGGAGATTTCAGTTACCCAGACATCTGTTGGAAGTCCAACTTTGCTAAAAATGAAAGGTCAAATAGATTCCTGGCTTGTCTTGCTGACAACTTTCTTTTCCAGAAAGTGAAGAAGGAAACAAGGGGATCTGTTATCTTGGATTTGATTTTCACCAACAAGGAAGAATTGATTGAAGAAGTGGGAATAGTGGGCACCCTGGGCAGTAGTGACCATGTGATTTTGGAATTTACAGTCTTAGGGAAGGGGAAAGCTATACATAGTCAGACTTCTAGGTTGAACTTCAGAAAGGCAAACTTTGATAAACTTAGAACTATGCTGGGTAAAATCCCATAGTCAGAAATACTTAGGAAGTAGGGGGCTCAGGAGGGGTAGGAGTTTCTTAAAAGTGAAATACTGAAAGCACAATCACAGATGATTCCTATGAGAAGAAAAAATGAGAAAAGCCTAAAGAAGCTGAAGTGACTCCATAAACAGCTCTCTAAAGACTTGAGAAATAAAAAAGACTCCTTTAGGAATTGGAAGGAGGGCCTTTTAACCAAGGATGAATATAAACAGTGCTTGTAGAGAAAAAGTTAGGAAATCTAAAGCTCAGTATGAGGCTTTACAAATAGCTGAGGAAAGAAGGAAAATGAGGCAAAGGTGAAAAAGAAAGATTCACCCAACTGAATGCAGATTTCCAGAGAACAGCAAGGAGAGATAAGGAGGCTTTCCTGAAGGAACAATGAAAATCAATAGAGGAAAATAATACAATGGGAAGGATAAGAGATCTCCTCTAGAAAATTTAGAGAAATCAAGGGGACATTTCATGTAAAGATGGCCATGATAATGGACAAAAACAGTAGGGACCTAACAGAAGCAGAAGAGATTAGGAAGAGGTGGCAAGAAGGATCTCAGTGTCCTTGAATAAGTACGGTATCCCAGTTGAGCTATTCAAAGTCCTATAAGATGATGCTATTAAAGTGATGCACTCATTATGTCAGCAAATTTGGAAAACGCAACAGTGGCCACAGGATTGGAAAAGGTCAGTTTATATTCCAATCCCAAAGAATGTTCCAACTATCGCACCATTGCAATCATTTCACATGCCAGCAAGGTAATGTTAAAGATCCTACAAACTAGGCTTCAGCAGTATGTAGACTGGGAAGTACCAGAAATTCAAGCTGGGTTTCGAAGAGGTAGAGGAACTAGAGATCAAATTGCCAACATTCGCTGGATTAGGGAGAAAGCACGGGAGTACCAGAAAAACGTCTATTTCTGCTTCATTAAAGCCTTTGATTGTGTGGATCACAACAAACTGTGCCAAGTCCTTAAAGAGATGGGAGTACCAGCCCACCTCACATGTCTCCTGAGAAACCTGTATAAGGATCAAGAAGCTACTGTCAGAACAGGATATGGAACAACTGATTGCTTTAGAATAAGAAAAGGAGTTCGACAAGGATGTATATTGTCACCCTCTTATTTAATTTATATTCAGAGTACATCATGCAGAATGCCAGCCTGGATGAAGCACAAGCCAGAATTAAGATTGCCGGGGAAAACATCAACAACCTCCGATATGTAGATGACACCACTGTAATGGCAGAAAGTGAAGAGAACCTAAAGAACGTCTTGTTGTGGGTGAAAGAGGAGAGTGCAAAAGTAGGCTTGAAACTTTACATCAAAAACACTAAGATCATGGCATCTGGCTCCATCACACCTTGGCAAATAGAAGGGGAAGACGTGGAAGTAATGACAGACTTCACATTCCTGGGATCCAAGATCACTGCAGAAATGTGGTTCAGTGAGGTTATGGTAGAGGTGTGCAAAAGAAAAAAATTCAGGAAAATTCAGATTCAGGGGTATTCAGGGCTAAAAAAATTCTGGAGGCCGTATATCTCCTAATAGCTACTGAATCTTATTCTGGAGATATTCGGCTATTCCTGAATATACGGCCCAATTATACCCTATGGGTCATTGAAATCAATGGCAAAATAGGGTATAATAAAAGGTGGCTGAAGGGGAGGCAGTTTGAGGTAGATGCTCCAAATTTGCAGGGCTGCTGCAGAAGCCTCCTCCCTATGTAACCCCCAAGGCCCAGAAAGATTGGGCCAGGAGATCAAATTCTGTGGGCTCCCAAAGGGGGTGCCCCCATCTCTCCATTATATTTCATGGGCCTTTGAAGTCAATGAACCTCTAAATTCCAAAAATATTAGACCAGGGGTTCCCATTCTAGGGGTATTCAAAAATGCCCATTTATTAGCAAAGGTGATATTTGCATGCCACTTGGCATGTCAGTCAAAGTCCCCTTGAGCAGCCTTGATTTTTCATTAGCTTCTTTTAAAACCCAGTGCCTAGTTTCCAAGTTTTCTTTCAATGACAAACAAGAAGTAGAGTGTTGAGGGATTCCACACAGGTATTACTTCTGTGGGACTGTGGTTTAGTGGGCAGTTGTTTAGTTATCAGCTTTTCACAAAAAACAGATTATATTGGTCTTAAAGATGCCACTGCAGTCAAACTTAGTTCTCAGGCATGTTATTAACCCCATCAGCACCTGCTCTGAGTCCAAAATTGCAGGTTTTTTGCTCTTGTTTAATATGTTTATTCACTTCTAGCTGCAGTTACCACTCTGCCATTTTGGCGTCTAGATTCTCATGGTGCTTCCTGGCAACAAATCCCCCCCATATGAAATATGAGGGGACACCCTTTTCATTTAATCTCATAGAGCTCTGGTGTTGCTTAAACCACCTAGCATTGTCCTTTGCTTCTCTTGAGGTGCCACTGGCACACTTCTAAATGTCAATCTCTCACATTTACGTGTTCAGGTTTGTAGTTGTATGCTGCTGTATTCTTCTCTTGCTCCATTCTTAGTTGTACTCAGTGAACACCCAGGTCTGTGTGGGTAGAAAGGTGACATACAAATGTTTTAAATAAATAAATATATCTATCATCTATAGACTTAGAAGGCAAGCCCTTATGCAAGAATGCTGAGGGCCTTGGAATGTTCTGCCCTTTCACCTCCTTCCTGAAATACACATTTGGGGTAAAAAGCTAAGGTAAACATCTGTCTTCTTATTTTGCATACCTCTAGTAAATGATTGTGCAAAGAAAAGTGTATAAAATAAACGACCAGCACTGTCACACAGACAGAGACAGACTGGTGCGATGAACCTCAGCCCTGAGTTGTGTGACATTCCTACACTGGGAAAGTTGGTAAAAAGCATTATCAAGGACAGAATGAGTAGGCACATTGATGAACACAAGTTATTGAAGAATACTCAGCATGGGTTTTGTAAGGAAAGATCTTGCCTCACTAACCTGTTGCAGTTCTTTGAGGGGTGAACAAACATATGGACAAAGGGGACCCAATAGATGTTGTTTACCTTGACTTCCAGAAAGCTTTTGATAAAATTCCTCATCAAAGGCTCCTTAGTAAGATCGAGAGTCATGGAGTAAAAGGACAGGTCCTCTTGTGGATCAAAAACTGGCTAATTAATAGGAAGCAGAGAGTGAATATATATGGGCAGTCTTCGCAGTGGAGGACGGTAAGCAGTGGGGTGCCACAGGGCTCAGTACTGGGTGCCATGATCTTTAAATTGTTCATTAATGATCTGGAGTTGGGAGTAAGCAATGAAGTGGCCATGTTTGCAGATGACACTAAATTGTTCAAGGTGGTGAGAACCAGAAAGGATTGTGAGGCACTCCAAAGGGATCTGTTGAGGCTGGGTGTGTGGGCGTCAACATGGCAGATGAGGTTCAATGTGACCAAGTGCAAAGTAATCAAAGAGCACGTGCCAAATTCCCAGTATGATCCCACCCAGTCACTTTCTCAGAATAAGAAGTTTACTTATAGCTTACACTTGTGCTGCAATGCAATCAATATTTTTGATTGCTTATTTAGTAAAGAGATCTTTTCTTCCTAAGAAAGTCAGCATCTTAAAGAGAATATTTAATAATATACTAATGCACTGGGTTCAGAGGCTTTGAAGACTAGCTCTCTACACATACACTTTCAAATACAATAGTAAACATTTTTTTCCCTTTAGATAGAGAGGTATTAAGCAGTAAAACTCAGTGTTTTCTTTCAAATAGAAATACTTTCTACACCACTTCTGTCACAGCTTCATCTATAATTTTACCACATTTTAACAAACACTTCTGAACAGTAACATAAATTTTACAGGTTTCTAGAAAGATTAGCCATATATTCTATATATCCCCTTCTCCTCCAGCTTTTGTGCCCCTCCACAATTTAAATTTTGCTTATTCGTTTTATTTTATTTTTTAAAAAAACTTTATCTAAAATATGATTCTGAAGAGTCTGGGGCTTTTCAGTTAAGAAAAAAAGGGGACAATAGAAGTTCATAAAATTGTGCATGAGGTGGAGTATCAAAGATTTCAGAGGGGGGGGAGTAACCCCTCACACAGCAGCTGTTTTTATTGTTATTATCACACAGCAGCTGTTGTTATTATAAGTTAGCAGCCCAGATGCTAACTTATAATAATAAACTTAATAAAATACTACCTAGGTTCTTTCTGGTCAGGGTGTTACCAGGTCGCAGGTCTACCAAGTAAAAGACAAACTTATAGAAAAATATATAAACTTTATTTACAAGATAAAGGGAAAGGGAAACACAAAATGGGATGATAAAACACAATTAAAACAAACATACTGTGCACAAAGGAACACTAAACAAAACCCTAAGGCAATTTGCCTGCCTCCCTACACTGGACTGTGTAGTAATTGGCTAATTCCCTAGACTAATACTCACTAATGCTTTTATGCTGTCAGGCCCACAACACCGGAGAGACGTCTTGGAAGTCTCGTCCTCTTTAACCTTCTTCTAGATCCCCTGAAAAAGATTCCTGACTTCTGGCTTGGAAAAGTAGAAGCTCCACCTTTTGTGGGCACCTAGCCTGATTTTATCCAGACTGGCTGATTGCTCAGCCTATCGCTGACAAGATCCAATTTAAAAGCTGTCATCTAGCCTTGACTCTAGATGCTAACCTGTCAAAGCTAGGTCTTAAACAATCTATGTCACTTTTGGGCTGACTTCACAGGTGTATCCAGTTAGTCTCCACCTGTACTTAATTAAGTGCCTATTATCTTTGACATACTGCTGGTGCAAACTTTGAATGACTTAGAACACTCTGAATGACTTAGACATTGAAACTACAAACACTTAAGTGTCTCACAGTTTCTTGACATGGAGAAGATGGACAGGAAGATTTTTTTTTCAGGCCTCTCATACTAGAACTTGGTGGCAATAAGTCATGTTGGTAGGCAATAGATTCACAGCAGACATCAAGAAATATTTCTCTACTTACTGAATAATTGTACTGTGGGATTTACTGGGAGAGAACATAGTGAAAGTCATGAATATAGATGGCTTTAAAGGGGGATTAGATAGATATCATGGAGTATAGGCTCATGAGTGCCTACTAACCATGGTGACTGAGACAGTATATCTCTGAATACTGATGCTAGTAGGCAGCTAATTACTGATTGCTATTGGGGGGGTTGACTAGCCACAGTGTGAAAAAGAATGTTGGACCATATGGACCACTGGTCTGATCCTGCAGGGTAACTTATGTTCTTACATTCATTATGAAGTCATTAAAACATGATATATCATCTCAGTGGTTTATTTTTCATTTGAATATGTAGATATGCGACCTTTGACATTTAGCACATTATTTAGTACTGCTTTCAATTAATTAACCACAGTCTAGGTCAGAACATAGTAAATATCTATTCATGCAATAATTTAAAATACAAAGAACAATAACAGGACTATGATCAACTGTGACTGGACTGCAACAAATCTGGATGAAAAAGTTAGCACTGGACACTCATTTTATGTATATAGAATTTCTCCTGGTTAAATCAAATTCCATTTATTTAATGAAAAGGATGCCCAATAAGAAGAAAGGAGAGGCCTGAACTCAACTCAGCAGTCTGCATTGTGTTAAATCATTAGTCATTAGTTGCTGTTTTGCCTTTTCAAAGCTACAATCAAAGCTATATTCAGTAGGTTTGGTCTAAGAGTCTTTTTAAAAAATGAAGCTTTTTTCTGTGGAAGCATGAATATTCTTAGCAGTCTTAAGCAGTTGTCTGTTGAGATATGTCAACAGCACAGTAGTGAATGCTGCTACTGTTGTTCCTTGCATCACATATGAAGAATCACATGATTTGAGCATCTCCCTTGTCCTTGCTTTGAAACATACAAAGAAAGAGATCTTGAAACAAAACTAGAACTGCCCAACTTGAAATTTTGTGTCACTCTTCTTCCAAAGTAAGAAAATGTATCCTTCTACATGTCCTGCCCACTAGAAGGGACAATAAAGGAGCAACTGTTCATTCCTTAAATGTATCGAAATGCATTTCTAGCCATTTTAGATATTTAGCCATAGAACATATATCACTGGAACTATCACATCAAATAATATGAAAATCTTAGGCATTAACAGTTTGTACTGACCAATTTCTTTAATGACATATATATATATATATATATATATTGTTATAGACGTAGGTTTAGGAAAAACACAAAGTACTAATCCATGGTTCTGCTCTGATTTATGAATAATAATTGAAGAATTCCAGGCCACAGCCCAGATTTTGAAGTAAATTCAGTAGATAAGATCATGTTATATTATCAAACACTTTCTCTGCATTCAAAAATAAAAACACTTTTTTTTCTTGCTTCAAAGATCTTTATTTGATTTTTAGGAACAGAGAAATAATGAAAAAAAGGATATAGTAAAATTGAAATAGAGTATAAATGTACATAGAGATCCCCCCTTTTACAATTACAATTTCAGTAGGTATGGGCACAGACCAGAAAATGCTGGTTCGGTTCATGAACAGAACCAGACCGGTTCCTGGACTAGTTCGCAAACCGAGCCACAGCTTGGTTCATGAACCAGTTTGCGAACTGGTCTTTTTTTTTTAAAAGCCTCCCACAAGGCTTCGAGGCTCCAAAATGGCAGGTTGTCTCCAGATCACTCTTCTCAAATGCCCACCAAGTTTTGTCCACATTGGACTTTGGGGGGCTGACCCCTAAAAAAGGTCATTCTGTGCAATGCTTTTCAGTGGGATGTCACCTCTGCTGGTTCAGGAGTGACAAAAACTGACCTGGGTGAGCTAGAGGCCTTCAATGCACACAATTCCTCCCTGGGATGACCCTCCACATGGCCCACATATGTTACATACATGTCAGATTTGGGGAGATCCAAGTAGCAGACCACCAAGCAAGGTGTCGCCAGGAAACTGTTTTGGGGGGAGTTGTCCAGCATCAGTTTGAGACACTACAGTGTGAACCTGGCTAAGCTATAAGCATCAGACTCCCAGAGTACTTCCCCAGGGACCACCCACATGGCTGCAGGTGGCTGTGTCATCTTGGGACCAGCCACCCAGCCCTGGTGACATGATGACTGATTGGGGCCAAGCCTTTCATCCTACCTGGGAAGGTGACAGAGACAACCAAGCCTGGCTACTGGGACTCACTGAACAGCTGTGGGAGGGGGCACTGGTGGATTAGCTAAGAGAATGTGTGGAAATATGTGGCAGAGAAGAAAGGATGCTTTTTTGGAGGAGCAAAAAGAATACCCCACAGCCAGGGAAGAGGGCAGTTAGCCAAGCCCCCCAGAAATCTGTAGGTAGTTTGGGTGCCTGAGTGGGAGAGGAGAAAGGATATTCAAGCAATGCAGGAAGAAACGGGGTGCTTTTTGGAGGAGCAGAAAGGGGGCCCCACAGCCAGCATTCAGAGAAAAGGGCAGTTTTCAGAACTCGCAAAAGTGAACAGTCCACCCCCAAATCAAATCAAAAACATGTTTTAAATGAAAAATATCTATCCATGTTTCCCACTCCTCATAGCAAAGAAAAAGATGGCTGGGGGGCAGGGAGAAATGTAGCTCTGAATGCAAGGAAAGGAGAAAAAAGAGAAAGGTGATGCTTTTACTCTGGCAGTTTGTATAGAGGCCAGGAGATTCAACAGGTTTCTCCACCCACCCCAGTTATCCCCCCCTCAATCCACTAAAAGATATTCTTTCACATGCAAGAAGAGCAAGACTTGCAAAAACCAGTCACAAACAGAGTACAGGAATGTGCCTCCAGTGATTATATACATCCCCACCCCCATCCTGAGGAAGTCAGATCGATGCCTGTCTTGGAAATCAGACTTACCTGTCAACTTCAGACTGTCACTATTGGTCCCTCGATGACTGGAAATATCCCACCCATACCCACTTTTCAGCACGAAACTCCATGGGTGGAGTTTCTTTGCCAAGAGTGCACAAGAGGTTCCAAACTGGGCAGAAAGTTCGGATACTTCCTGGTCTGAACATGTGACTTTCAAACTGAGTTGTCCAAACATTGAACTAAGTAAAGTCTGGGCCAGATTTTAGTTAGGGTTCGGGTCTGTGTCCATCCCTAAATTTAAGCACAGCTTATCCAAACACTAACAATGCATTTAATTATTGTCATAATATTACAAATCCACTCTTCTAAATCTTTAGTTCCTCTTAAACACAGTTTGATAGCATTATTTCCTTAATTCCATTATTATAATTATCATAATTTTCTTCACTATTACTATCAATCTTGATCAGATCTTAAAAAATTTAAAACATTTTTTAAAAAAAAAACCATAGGAGCTTCTATAAACTAAAGTACATTTTTTTATACAAACAAACTTATAATCCAAGATTCCATTTATATATGAATAATATGTTTTATATTCTCTACCAAATATATATATATTGTTACACATTTTACATTTCCCCCCCATTTTTTTTCAAATTCTCTAATCAGCCTCTTATTTATGTAGGTAGTTAATTAGGCCATAGGCACATATTCCACCATTCTGTCTTTCCAACTTCTTTGTTCATACATTCCTCAGCTTTCCACTTTGCTGCCCATACTATTCTAGCTGCAGTCATGCAACTGGACAGTTCTTGAAGTGTGTATTCCATCATGTCTGGTAAAATTCCTAGTAACATCATCTTCAGTTTCATTTCAAATTGGATTTTTAAAATTTTCTGCATCTCTTCATGAATGTCTTTCCAGAATTTTCTTGCTTTTTTTGCAAGTTAAGTACATATGATAGAAAGAGCCTTCCATCTCTTTGCATTTCCAACAGGCACCTAAGTTTGTTTTTCTTACTTACAAATTCAGTTGTATCTATTATAAATTGTATATTGTCTTTCATATACCTCTTTAATACAAAACCCATTTGGTCCATATGTATTAAACTTGGTATGCATTTTCTTAATATTTCTGCTATTATTGTAGTGAAGATTTTATAATCTACATTCAATAAAGAAATAGGTTTATATGGCTGTGGTAGTGTTGCATCACTGCCTTCTTTATATATTAAAGTCAGGCCTCAAATTTAGTGGGAGCTCACAGGAGCACAGCCCCTGAACCTTTCTGAGTGTTCTGCTCCTCCTTCGACAGTTCCACCTCCTTGTCCATTGGATAGTATATGCAGCTGCATAACAATCCCTGGATGAGCTCCACCACCTATTTTTCTACACAATGACCCCTGATTAAAGTTATATACATCTTTTGCCATGTTGGAGATATTAACTTTCCTTCTTTTATATCATTCATAACTTATTGTAATGTATCATTAAACCTTCTGTAAAGTGTTTATAATAGTTTGCTGTCAGCCCATCCAAGCCTGGTGCTTCATCCTTTTTCATATTTTTATTGCCTGGGAGATTTCTTGAATTGCTATTGTTTGATTTAATTTTGTGTGTGTGTGTGTTCTGGCATAAACTTTGTAATTAGGATATCTTAAATATTCTCTTATTCCAACTTCTGAAACAGACTTCTTTTTATATAATCTTGTAATTATAGTGGGAAAGGTGACTCGGGGGGGGGGGGGGAGGTTTGAGTGAGAGCACCAAATTTGCAGGGCTGCTTCTGGTACCTCTCCCCCACAAAACCCCCAACTTCCAAATGAATTGGACTAGGGGATTCAACTCTAGAAGCACCACCTATGATGGGAAAACCTACCCTAGACAGCAGTCAAATTCTCCTACAGAATCTCTGCAGTCAACTGTGCTGAGGGTGCTAGCTTGCAATGAACATAGTTGTCCAGCAGAACAAGTGCTACTGTGGCAATGGTAGTGCAATGCACAGGACCTTAGTTCAAATTAGAAAATCTCTCAGTTTTAAAAATTGGGATGGAGGCTTTCTGTTGAGACTGCAGCACAGAACCAGCACATTGAATGCACTAGTGCCAAGAAGCAAAGATGGGGCATGGACTTTTCACATGCAAAGGAGTTGCATACTGAATCACAGTCCTAAAAAAGAAATATCTGTGAGGAATCCTGTAACACTGCAATGTAAGATAGAAAATTTTGGAAACCAGGACAGTACACTTGGATTTTAAAAGAAACTTCTGAGAAGTCAAAGCTGCTCAAAGGGAACCTTAACTTACATGGCAATAAGTTGCACAAATATCACCGTTAGGCTTTGGCGGGAAGGGTGGGATATAAATACAAAACATAAATAAATTAATTAAAAGCAAGTAGTCTGGGAGCCTGTCATTGCACCATACTTATTCCAGTTCTTGGTTCTGGCATGGTACACACCTGAAGAAAGAAGCATTCCGATCTATCATGACAAATATCACCTCTAGTCTTCTTTTAAAAGCAAGTAGCTTGGGAACCTGTTACTGCACCGTATTTATTCTAGTTCTTAGTTCTGGCAAGGCATGCATCCAAAGAAAGAAGCATTCCTTTCTATCATAACAAAGCCTAGGAACCAGTCACCACAAAAATGCTCAAGACACAGGAACCCCAAGGATTTAATAGAGATATTGGCTTCCTATCTCAGTGGACACAATAACTTGCTCAGCTCTTTTCTCAAAATTCAGACTCCGTTGGTTTTAAAAGTGCCACTGGTCTCAAATGTAGTTCTCAGGCATGTTACTAATAGGGACTGGAACAGAAGATTGCTGAATTACAATAATTACACTCATCACAAAACTCAAGAATCCTTGGGAGCTCTGTATGGGAGAGAGTCCTGGAGCTGCCCTACAAATTTGGAGATTCTACCTCAAACCCCCTCTCCCTCCTCAGCCACAATTCATTATACCCTGATTTGCCATTGGCTTCAATGGCCCATAGAGTATAATACTGACATGGGGCACTCTCTTTGGGTAACTCTAGAATTTGACCCCCTGGTCCAATCTTTCTGAACCTTGGGGGTTCTATGATGGAGAGGGTCCTGCAGCTTACCTGCAAGTTTGGAGCCTCTTCCTCAAACCCATCTCCCCCAGCTAAAATTCATTATACCCTATTTTGCCATTGACTTCAATGGCTCATATGGTATAATGGGGGCATATATTCAGGAATAGCCAAATATCTCCCAAATCAGATTCAGCTATAAAATCTGCTATTAGGAGATCCCCCCCAATTTTTAATACCCCCAAACCTGAATTTCCCTAAATTTTATTTGTTTGCACACCTGTACTAGCTTCACTTTTTTTGCAAGACTGAAGCAAAGGATTAGTTATTGTGTTGCATTGAGATGAAAGTCTTTCCCTTTCTTTTCCTTATTTTTTCTTCCTCTTTTTAGTTCTTTTTTCTTTCAGGTCCCTCACTAACTTTTCTGTGCCCCCCCCCCCCAATTTATTTTCAAGTTTTGGTCTCAAATCCTTTTCATTCCTATTCTACTCCTATTCTACTTGGCAACAGAATGTACTAATGGTAGTATAGTAGCAAACATTTATTAATATTATGAAAGGAAAGGAGGGTAAAATTTTCTCACAATGTAACAAAGTAGTAAAAGGATGCTTTCCCCCAGCTTCACCCTTTATATGAATGGTAATTAAACATCAATCTGTTTCAGTAGTTGTACTTGTGGAACAGAAGTTAGAACTCCCAGTTCAGGCACTGGGTTATTATCATTATTATTGTGTTGGTGAAAGATCTAATAGCCCTTTGCAAAGACTACTTTGCTATATGACAAATGATATAATCTTTTTATGGCATTAAAAATTAGATTTATAACAAACAAAAGACTCACGTGAGGGGGAATCCCCTATTCCCCCCATTGCTGTGCCAGTGTGGCTCCAGGCCCCATCACTAAACACTGAGCCCAGCAGCCCACATCTACCATCACCACTCCTGGGCCAGAAGCTGCTACTGGCATCTGCTGCCACAGCATTTGAACCTGGAGCAGCTGCCAGTGTTCACTGCCACTGTGCTTCAGCCTGGAGTGGCTGCCAGTAGTGTTCCCCCTAAGCTGAGTTAGCATGAGATAGCTCAGTTTTTTAGCCTCCAGTTCACACATTTTTGTCTTCACTCAGAAAGGATGGCCTCAGAGCACAATAATTTATGCAGTAACTCACAACTTTAATGCCAGTAGCTCACAAAGTAGAATTTTTGCTCAAAAGATGCCACAGTTTAGAGGGAGTATTGGTTGCCGGCATCCTCATTTCTTGATGTTGGGCTCACAGTGGCTATCAGCACCTGCTGCTGTGGTGCTCAGGCCCTCAGCAGTTGCCAGATCTTCTGTTGTGGCTGCGCTTGCAGTGATTGCAAGTGTCCCCTTCCGTAGGCTTCCCAGTCCACAGGTCCCGATGGGAAATCCCCTGGTTTTGCAGACTCCTCCCCACTGCTAGCCAACTGGCTGGCAGGGGGAAGCCCTGCCCCAACAGCCACAATATACCTTTCCACCTGGGAAGGCTTAGAAGAAGCTTGGAAATACCTTGTATTTTGGAAGAGGTGTGTGCCTTCAGTAGAAGCAAGGCTGAATGCACAGGACAAGCCAGCAGAGTCACATAGGTCTTCCTGGTAAGTCTGGGAAACTGTGAGGAAGTAGCCTCCATTTGTTTTGTATTCATTTTAGAAGTTGTTTCTAAAACAGTAAAATCGATAGTAAACTAGAACCTTTCATTTTCCTATGTTAGTCTGAAGAACTTGGTTGAAATACAGCAGATGGTTACATTTGACAACTCCTGTGAGTAAATTGCCCCATTGAGATCACAAAAATATGTGTGCTTGAAAACTATTTTGGCTATTTTGTAAGTGTGCGTGTTCATTTTCATTTAGTGGCTGTGGAGCTGCTAGGGGACAAGGAAATGAAGTCTGTATTTATGGGAACTGCACTGCCATATTTTTATTTATTTAGGGAATCGGAAAGTCTCCTGGCTCCACCCCCAAAGTCCCCAGGTATTTCCTGAATTAGACCTTGTAACCCTACTCTGCCATCTGGCCTGCAGCAGCTGTTAGTGCCCACTTGGCCCAGAGCAATGGTTGGAATCTTCTTTCACCACAGTCACCTGCTGGAGTGTTGTCCATAAGTGCATTGTCCATGCATGCACAGACAATGCAATTTTATTTTTGAGGGATTTAACCCCCCCCCCATTTGTTTTATTTTTTAAAAGATCTTTCTGCAAACCTGCGGTGTACCCAAAGTGTAAAAAAAAAATCTGTTGAGCCTATGTGTGGCCCTGATCCATGGATTTAGCTAGCCACAGATTTTCTTCCTAGTGGGGACCCCAAAGCAGCATTGTTCCCTTGTCCTCCATTTTATCCTCACAACAGCCTTGTGAGGTCGGCCTGGATGAGAGTTCATCACCCAGTAACCTTCTATGGTGAACTGGGGATATGAGTATTAGAGACACATTACAGGTTGCTTAAAAGTTCTCCTATTACATGAAGCTGAACACATTGACACATAAATCATAGCACTGGTCCATCAAGGTAAATATTGTCACTCAGCCTGGCAGCAGCTCTCCAGAGTGTCAGATAGAGGTCTTTCACATTACCGTTTAACTTCAGATGCTGGAGACTGAATCTGGGACCTTCTGCATGCAGAACAGAGGCTCTACCACTGAGACGTAGTCCCTCCCCTACATGTTGCCATTTCTGAAGATATCCTAGTTCAAGGAGTTCAAAGTCTCTTCATTTTTGGTACTGCAACTTCCTTCATCATTCTGGGGTTGGTGGCCAGTTTTCAAATGTGTAGCATTATTTTCTGCTGAGTTATTCCTACCACAATCAGAGACCTTTAGCTTCCATTGCAAATAGCATGACAGATATCTCGCCTGGGCTAGAATATTCCCATGCCCTTCAGTTTTGGCCCTGGAACTCCCACAATCATCCTAAAGTTGGTGGCCAGCTTTGAATCTCCTAGCTTTATTATGTGATGAGTTATGTCTCACATAAATGGACAGAAGTTAATTATTTTAATACTATAGATGAATGGCAATAACAAGTCAATTTTTTTTCATTATGTTCTTTGGTTTGGATCAGTGTCATATAGGGGGGCCAGGGGGAATGTTTGTCTGAGGGCTCTTGGATCCTCATATGAGAATTACAGAAGATATATTGGAGATATGATTTTGTCCAAAGACTTAGCAATCATCCCCAGTTCCCTGTATCTTTGTTGGATTCTGGTGTATAGTTAATTCAACATAAAATTGTACATTGGCTTTATTGGATGCCTTTGAAACACAAAATAATAGACTTTCACTGGTTAGCAAAAGAATCCAAGAAAGCTACTTTATAATAGTCCTTTGGGGATATTGCCAAAAGATACTGCTGAGAACCAAATACAATTTCACATATAAAACCATATGTTGGAGTATATTACCAGTATGTAAAACATATAATGAAAATGAGTGGCTTCTTTAGGCCTCCATAATGGTAACACATCTGATGTCACAACAATGGTCTGATCTAACAGGAGGAAAATGGGTGATTTACAGTGCAATCCTATGCAGTTATACTAGAAGAAGAAGAATTGCAAATTTATACCCCACTCTTCTCTCTGAATCAGAGACTCAGCGGCTTACAATCTCCTTGGCTTAGCCATAGCTATTGCAGTGGGTGTCCTTGAAAGGGCAGCTGCTGTGAGAGCCCTCTCTCCCCACAACAGACATCCTGTGAGGTGGGTGGGCCGAGAGGGCTCTCACAGCAGCTGCCCTTTCAAGGACAACCGCTGCAATAGCTATGGCTAAGCCAAGGCCATTCCAGCAGGTGCAAGTGGAGGAGTGGGGAATCAAACACGCTTCTCCCAGATAAGAGTCTATGCACTTAACCACTACACTAAACTGGCTCTCACTAGTCTAAGTCCATTGAAACCAATGAGTTCAGACTGGAGTAACTCTGCATGGGGTTCCACCATTAGCTGGTGATACTAGCTCCAACATTAGAAAATGTATAAAGCAGTAAGGTAGGTCAGTTTAGTGTAGTGGCTAAGTATGCAGACTTTTATCTGGGAGAACCGAGTTTGAATCCCCACTCCTCCACTTTGTTAGGGAAACTGCTCTCAAAATGAGATTGGGGAATTAGACTGAGAGACTGTTAGCCCCCAAAAGGAATCTTTGTTATCTGTGTATACGAGGCTCAACCGATCAGAGAGTCAATGCTCAATAAAGGATTCTAATTTAATAAAATCAATTGTGGTTTATTTGAAACAATAGTTCTTTCATCCAAGGTACAAAATCAATCACACATTCACACAGGTCTAAGAAATATAGAGAGATCGATAGGGGAACATAAAGGATGGACATACAGGGTAATACTACCTCTCGCAGACTCCAAGGGAAGGCTCCGATGGCGACGAATGAGGAAATGGGGGAAAGGTCCCGAAACTGATCAGGAATCGGGGGTGTAACTACACAGCGGGAATGGGGGTTACTGAGTAGAAGGCACACCTGTGGGTAGCTAGTCCACAGGTTATATAGAGTCACCTTAGTCCTGAGGGGATGGGAGGTGACTGGGAGTGGTAATGGGAGGTTCTGCTGATGACCAAGAAGGCTGGACATCGGCTGGACCAATGGCGAGTCAATGGTGACACCTGATTGGATGTGTGCTTCAACCAATGAACATCACCTTCATCCTGGGCATCCTGGAAACTTCCAGGTTGCGACAGGGCCTAGGGCGGCTCCGCTGATATCAATATGGGAATGGTTGGGTGATTGGGAACAGATGGGATTAACTGGGAAAGGGACAATAGAGAATCAGATATGAGCCTAGGTATTCCGGTGTAGACAAAAGGGCTTGGATGTGACAGGAGAGATCCTTCCTCTTTCTCATCATCTCATGGGCGAAGCCTGTTGTTCAGGATATTACTTGGCAATCAGGATTGATTGTGGAACCATTAATCCATTTATAAACTAGATAGGTTGCTTGCGGGCTAGGAATGACTCAAGGTGTGTACGTGAGGTTCCCACTTAGAAGGAATGAGATCCAGCCAGGCAGGAAGATGGCTACATGTGGTGTAAGCGAAACACAGTGGTTTCCATGCTTAGCGCTTCAACACCGTCCGCCTGGATAGCTCCGTTGCGGCGTAGCCTCCTCCTCGCCATGGCGGCTTCCACGCGGTAGCGGGGAAATGTTTGTGTGCGGCTGCAGACACTCTGTGCCCGTCTCAAGCACTTGTATAATTAGTAATAGGTACACGGGAGTCTTACACAGTCCCTGGATAGCTTTGCTCGCAATCACTGGCCAGGCGGACGCAAGCTTACTTCTCCAGGCGCCCTGGCAACCATGTTTGTGACAGAGGGGTCATTTTCTCACAACTTGCAGCTGATGGAATGGCCTTGGGTCAGCCATAGCTCTTGCAGAGTTTGTCCTTGAAAGGGCAGCTTCTGGGAGAGCTCTCTCAGCTCCACCCATCTCACAGGGTATCTGTTGTGGAGGAGGAAGATAAAGGAGATTGTGAGCTGTTCTGAGACTGATTCAGAGAGAAGGGCAGGGTATAAATCTATGGCCTTCTTTTTCAGTATATAATATCTGGTGGAATTTCTGGAGCACAGCCATGTACACACACAAACACACACTCCTTCACATTTTCTATGAAAAATGCTACAATGCAAGTTAATTGCAGGATGCTGTATTTCTTTCATGTACAAAAGCAGTTCAGTAGTGACTTGTTTACGTGAAAGTTACAAAGCTGCACACCAGCACTGCATATTGCTTAAGTCTCAGGAACCATAACATAATAACACTGATGTAACTCTAACTGATGTACAACTCTTGCAAAGCAAAATGTTCCTATGCCTTTGTGAGAAACAGCTGGGTGCTGATAGGGAGGGAAGTACAAGCATTTTTAATAGTGCATAGAAGAATATTGTCTGGGCTGAGTATTCCCTTCCCTACCATTTACTTAATAACAGCTAGTTACATTCAACTTGGTTGTGGGCAGAATTTTTACAAGATTTTTACAGAGCTGCTCGCCAACTTTCAACAAATGTGCTTATGTAGTGGGAGATAATTATGTGCACTTTTCTTTTTTTAATGAAAGATAAATAATTTGGCAATGCTGCCTTGGGTAGTACTCTCTGTTTCTGTACAATGCATTATTTAGATACTGGTGTATTCTCAGAGTGAAATTGTTATACATTATAAAAACTGCTTCTTAAATCAATTCTGAAATCTGGAACAGCAGAATAAGTCCTGGACTTCGCAGCTGCTATTAATATTATGGCTGTATACCACAGTATTAAAGACTAACATTACACTATTCTGAGTTTATAAAGGTGTAACTTTTTTGTTTAAAATTAATGTTATTTGCTATGCAGGCAGAGCATAGGGAGGAATAGGGGAAGAGCAAAAAGCACATAATGAGGGGGAGCTTTTTACTATATTTTGTTGCTTTTTCATCAGCCTTTGCTCTTTCATTAGTAAATTTCATTACACTTAATTTTCCCCTTTTCATCAAGATTGTAAAAGAAAAAAGTTGAAAAAAACTGGGAATATGAATAGTAGACAATTAGTACTTATATTATATGAGGGCCAAATTACATCCCTGATCAGTTTACTTGACATTTTTTTATTTTTTAAAATTAAAAGCAGCTGTGGAAGACTCCAAACTGGATTTCAGTGGTTCTTTGACATTTAGTATCTGTAGTGTTTTTCCTATATGTACCTGAATTTCGCCCTGCATTTTGCCTTCACATATCAGTATTTTTCCCCAAGCAAGGCCTTTAGAGCTTCATGGTAGGTAGCATTCAAATGAGGAAAATGGTGCAGGGAAAACTGGAAAATTAGATAAATGTCTTCTCTCTTAACATCACTGCTCAGGACCTAAAATTTTCTCCTGTGTCATCCAGAGATAGAACTTAATTAGATGTTTAGTGTAAAGCTTGCTCAAGATAAAAAATAAGCTAATTGGCCTGTAATTAGCAGGATTAGTGTGGTCACCTTTTTTAAAGATTTTAAAGCCATGCTGAGGGGATTATACCGGTTCTGTTTATGGTTGTAAACAGGGATGCAAGAGGAGAGTCCCACCAGTCTGGGTCCAGTTTCAGGATTTCAGAGGGGATGGCATTGGGGCCGGCAACCTTTCCTGGTTTCAGTTGCGCTATCAATTCTTTGATTTCCTCCAGTGGCACAGGATGTCAGTCAGGTAGCTCTGCTAAAGGGAGTTCAAATGGTTTGGCACAGATTGGTTCTTGATGAAACAGAATTGAAAAATGCTGGAACCATACATATTTATACCCTGTTTTAGCCAGTATGATCGACTGCTCTGATGCACTTAAGGTCCATAGACTCTTGAATGATTTTTCTATCAATGTTACTGAGAGGTCAGCCAAGTTTCTGTACTCTGCTCTATAGTTGCGCCAAAGGATATCAAATAAATAATTTCTGTTCATACAAGTGTACATGAAAGTTGTGTTTCTACCCTGATTTACACTATATTAATTTCTACTGTTATTTAATGCCAATAAAGGCTGACTTGACTTGACTTAACATCAACTGCTCTAACACCCATACACATATTTTTGGGCTAGAAATCAAAATGAGAGGTATGATCATGGCTATTCCATGCAATGTATAGTTCAGTTTTGTTGTACTAAATACTTTGAAGCATATACTTAATGCACAAATAGTTGTGCATTATATATAGGTGCCAACATCAAAGTCAGGGAGGGAGAAACTGGGAACATCTGGAGAAGCAGAATAAGTCCTGGGCTAAGCAGCTGCTTCCTTCCCCTTTTGCTGCTAGTTCTGACTACTGTTCCCTCTAAGCTGAGTGTGAGCTAGCTCACAGATTTTTAGCCTCCGGCTCACACATTTTTTGTCTTAGCTCAGGAAGGATGACCCCAGAACACAATAATTTATGCAGTAGCTCACAACTTTAATGCCAGTAGCTCACAAAGTAGAATTTTTGCTCATAAGACTTTATAGCTTAAAGAGAACATTGGTTCTGACTTGGCCAGAGGTACAAGCTTTTGGCTTTACAGTATGCAGGGCCGGCCCTGCCACTAGGCAAACTAGGTGATCGCCTAGGGTGTTGGCCTTCTGGGGGTGCTGAATTGGGTGCCTCAATGTGACTCAGTGATGTTATCAGTGCAGGGTGTGTGTGCCAGAAGTTAGCCTTGCCTAGGATGCCAGACAGTCTAGGGCCAACCCTGACAGTACACTGCTTTATAGGGATGGCACTCATAATTGGAATACTAGGATAGAAGGATACAACTTATTTAAAAGGGACAGACAAATATGGAAGGGCAGAGGAATAGCATTATGTCTAAAGGAGGTATATACTTGTGAGGAAATATCTGAATCTGAGTGTGGAAGTTCAGCTGAGAGTCTCTGGGTAAAAATAAAAGGTGTAAGAAATAATAGAGATATTATGGGAGTGTCTGCTATATACCACCAAACCAGACAGAGCACTTGGAGGAGACATTCCTAGAACAGATTACAAAGTTCTCAAAGAGATGATGCACAGTGGTCATGAAAGATTTCAATTGCCTGTTGGCTATCTCTTGAAAGTCCAACTCTGCTAAAAATGAAAGGTCAAATAAATTCCTGACTTGTCTTGCTGACAACTTCATTTTCCAGCAAGTGGAGAGGGAAACAATGGGGATCTACTATCTTGTACTTGACTCTCACCAGCAGGGATGAACTTGTTGATGAGGTAAAAGTAGTGGACACCCTGGGTAGTAATGACCATGTAATTTTGGATTTACAGTCTTGGGGAAGAAAAAAATACTGTACATAGTCATATATACAGATTGGACTTTAGGAAAACAAATTTTGACAAACTTAAAAGTTATTCTGGGTAGAATCCCATGGCCAGAAATACTTAAAGAGAAGGGGGTTAAAGAGGGGTGGGAGGTTCTTAAAAGCGAAATCTTGAAGGCACAATCACAAACAATCCCTATGAGAAGGAAAAATGGGAGGAGCCTAAAGAAGCCAAAGTGGCTCCATAAACAGCTTTCCAAGCATTTGAGAAATAAAAAAGACTTGTTTAGAAGATTGAAGGAGGGCTTTATAGCCAAGGATGAATATAAACAAATAACTAGTGCTTGTAGAGAGAGAGAGTTAGGAAAGCTAAAACTCAATATGAGCTTAGGCTAGTGAGATATGCTAAAAACAACAAAAAAGAGTTATTTTCCTATATTCCAAGTACAAAAAAGAGCAAGGACATGGTAGGGGGCAGAACTGCTCAATTCCTACTTTTCCCCAGTTTTATCTTGCAATGGAAATGGTGCTCAACATGGAAAACATAGAACACATGATGAGGGAAGGGAGTTGTAGCCTAGGATCAGTATGGGGTAGTACATAAACACCTAGTTTCTTTAAATGAAACTAAGTCCATGGGGCCAGAGGATCCAGTTAACTAGTACCAACCCATCAGCTTGCATCTATACATTATGGAACAGGGGATACAGGGATGGGAGGCATTTTTGAATTTCCTGCATTGTGCAGGGGGTTGTACTAGATGACCCTGGAGGTCACTTCCAACTCTATGATTCTATGACCCTTAATATTACAGACATATGTCCTGACCTGGATAGACCCGGCAGGCCTGTTCTCAACAGATCTTGGAAACTAGGCAGGGTTGACTCTGGCAAGTACCAGTACTTGAATGGGAGACCTCCTTGGAATACCAGAGCCCAGAGACAGGGACAGGTTTTATTCGGCCACCTCTCTGAATATCTTTCATGCTCCTAGTAGCGGTCAATCACCAAAAGTTGTCAGGACTTCCAGGTGCACACACACACACACATAAAATACAAAAATAAAAAATATATATTATGGACATCTAGCATTCCTAACCAAATAACCAGTTCTCCAAACAAAGAAGAAAAAAATATTCCCTGAAACATCAGTGTTCAGTTAGGTAAGTGACAGTGTGGCAGGGCTACTGAAGAGCAACCTCCAGAATTTCAATATCATATAAGCATTGTCTGAATGTCTGATTTGCAGTTGGATAGGATATTCCCATCAAGATATACTGTCCATGGGAAGAATTACTTATACTAAGTGCTGTTCAGTTTACAAGCTAAAATGAATTCATAATCTCTTATGTTTGGGCTATTTGCTTTTATGATCTGTAGGAACTAGAACATGTATTTGCATCCATATGTATTAAGTGTATTTATTAAAATATTTATACCCAACCTTACTATGGGGACTCAATGTAGGTCAGACATTCTCAGTCTGCTAAATGTACCAAATAAAGACATTTCTCTGTCATCTGTAGAATATTTTAAATGGTCTGGTACCTAATCTTCACATGATGCTTATTTATTTGATGTAATTTTCCATACCAAACATTGCCATCCACCCAGTACCTGAAACATTGTAAAACATGATGACAAATACAAGCCGCTACTGCAAAACAATTCTTTCAAAAATCACTAAAAACTATGCACAGTTAGAAAACAGCCCAGAACAAAAACTGAGAACATCAGCATGGCTATGGCTATGCAGCTGAATAAACCCCTGGATTAAAGCACTGCTGTGAAGCAGCCTCTTGTACATTAAGTCAAGCTGTGTTGCTTCATGCTGGATAAGGAAATTCCAGACATGTAGTTGCCTAAGGCCACAGTCAGTCTGAACCAAGCTAGTGATGAGGAGGTTACAGAAAAGTCAGTGAAAAGAAAAACAGCCCTGTTTGGGTGATTGACCAGCTAATGTCCTGCTGCTCAAAGACATCATTGTTCCTGGTGGTCATTTTCAAAGTTGGGTTTAAGGTTTCAATCTGGAGAGCATTAAGCAGCAGTGTGTGATGGGGGTGTGCTTTTACTCTTTGAAAGCCTTGTATTAGACAAAATCTGTTTGGATAAATGAACCTCAGTCAAGCACATATTTTAAAATGAATGTAATATATTATAAAATGCAGAACATTATTTGGAAGAGATCTGAGGAATATATTCAAGGAAACTGAATGGAAGAGCACATTTGTAGATAGGGAATACAGTAATTAAACACACTCAAATATCCCACAGAACCTTATTTTTCAGTGATCAGGAAGATTTAATCTACGTTTTCCCAGAGTCATTCCTGCTTGTCCTGTGCCACCTTGTATTTCTTGTATGTCCTGCCATCTAAAGCATCTTTTCCACCTGCTCCTTGTGCATTACTTTAACATTCTTGCAGTATTTTCACTACAATAGAATTTAAGAATTCTGGGCACATACTAATCCTTTTGATGCAGCTGACAATGGGTGCATGAAGTCTTAAGCAGCTGAGCATTGATTTTGAATGGAAGCATCAAACTGACAACAGCTGCAGAGACTTTATTCAGCCATTCCTAAACCCATGTAAATTCTAAACCCATGTTTCCTGATAAACTGCCAGGTTGCAATAGATTTTAACAAGCAAGAAGTTTGATGGAAAGCCATCTGCTTTTTGACTTGGTGATTACCCAAATAAACATGCATGCCCACCTCAATCAAAGTAGAATCATTTACTTCCCTCCAGCATTTATAAATCTGAAAGTTCATCAGAAACTACACTTCACTGAATCTGTTTGTTACGACTTCTGCACAAAAGTGAGCTTTCTATGTACATGAGAAGTTTTCTTGCAATTGTCTTTTGCATTTCCCTGTTGCATTTGAACCATTTTTTCCCAGTCATCTTTCATATCCACTGTGTGCTCCCAGCCAATCAAGTAGTGAATGTGATGATGTCATGGAGTCAATTAGATATGGCTGTTGAACAATGTCTCTGAAGGTAAATGAAACCTCTCCTTGTACCCATTCTGAATGGGTGTAAGAGGAAATGTGCTTTAATGTTCAGGCAACAGAGATCTGCAGCCAATCTCAGCATGCTAATGAATGCACTTCCACAATATGTATACTCTGTCAATCACATATCTTTTACATTCACATCACATCTTTATTTTATTTTACAATTTTAGATGTACCCCTAATAAATATAATAAATGGCATGGCCTTAGGGTTATGCAAGCATTTTTAGGCAAAACCAATGACCATATGCTTTTCCGGAAAACATTCTTATGTTTTATACTTGCTCTCAGTACATTTTTTTCATTTATATTCATAAATTTTAATACATATATGGCTGTATACACATAACAGTAAATATATGGCAAATGAGACTCAGTTGAGTTCTATTTCTAGTGCTAGGCTATAGAATTTGAGAGATAGCTTTCCAATAATGTCCCAAAAACCTCATTCCGGGCTATCTTCAAAGGAAGCGTCTTCCCAGCAATGTAAAAACCTTCAAGGTTGCACTGCCACTTGGAAGCAATGACATTGCAAACTTTAAAAGCATTCCCAGTGTTGTAGTGGGGTTTTTTTAACTTTAAAAAAAGACTTTGAACTTGCAATTTGCTAAAGGAATAGAAATCCCTAAGTGACAAGAAGCCTTTACAGCAAAGGCTTGCAAAGTTTAAGAATGAAATGGAGGCTCAAAGGTTAGGGAAGGATAATTGGCATTGTATTTAAACTCTATGATTTAGACCTGGCTTTTAGTACTGTGGGGCAAACTCATTTTCTTTCATTGAAAGAAATGCCTCCCATTTCATACTTGCGTTGGATTCATGTAACTTTATTAAAAAGAAAGAGAGAAAGCTAGAAAATGAATTTCCAACGCAGTTAACTATTTGTGTTTGTGCGCATTTGTTCACCTTTGTGAAGGAATAAAAACATTTTTAATAGGCAAAATGAAAAACAAGAAAAAAATAAAGTCAAAATACTAAATGATAATAAAATTACTGTTCCATCAACAACAGAAGTTAAAATAAGCAGGAGAGTGTTAGGTTTACAATTTTTGCAATTGTAAGGCATTTAAATACGAACACAGAATTTAACAAAGTCTACATTTAAATGCCAGAGCCTTGTTAAAAAAAGGAGTAAATTTGGCATTCTGCTTTGTTATTTTGGCTTATGTTGTTTGGTACTTTGACTTTCATTTTCTTCTCTGTTTATCCTCTTGATTCAGGTGAAGTCATTCTAGGACACTGTCAAGTCTCACTTTCTAAATCCATTTTATTTGACAACCTTCTCCTTTCCTGAGTTTTCAGTAACTGTTTCCAAGAGTTTAACCTAAAAGAACTCTTTTAGGTTAAACAAACTATTGTCATATTTTGTTACTGAAACATTTCCCACCAAAACAAGAGTTCCTGGACAATCTTAGCTTGTGTTTTATGCTTTCCAGACACTGCAAGGAAAACAGTGGAAATCAATTGGCATTCTAATGGGTTGCTCAGGCATTACATTAAAACTCCTTTCGGAGACTGTGTTGCTTTCTGTGTTTGACACATCTTCTCAACTCTTTGAAGTTGGATAGGCACTGGAAAAGAGTCAGGGCCTGAGGGAAACGTTTTCTAAAAGTGCTTTGCCTTTTTGTTTGTATGTGGGGGGGGGGGGGTTGGGGAGTGGAGTGGAAAATAGCTATCCCTATTGCCATTAATAGAGTTCTGTATATTCAGAAATTCTGGATCTTCTAAATTCTGAATTCCAAATCTGAATGGTCCTAATTCCAAATTAGAAATCTGGATTTTGCTGCTAGTGCACATCCTTAACTAAAATATTTCTGTTTCCACAAATCTATTTGTTTGGATAGTGCAGGGCATGCATGTGGCTTTCTTTTGATTTATTTTAACTTCATTTTCAATTTAGTATGTTGAAGACATAGCATTATCCACTCAAGTCGATAGTATTTTAACTACATGCTATTTGAATGTGATTTTTAAATTTGTTTTACTATTGTTTATTTGACTTTCTTGTTTCAATAAGTGATAATGAAATTGTCCAGACATTTGTGGCAGGGTGTCATCAATGTGCTGATAACATTCAGCTCTCTATTTTGCTAGATTTAGAACAATCCTATTTAGAGTTGATCCAGTCTAACCCATTGTTTTCAGTGGGCTTAGACTGCAGTAACTGTGCATATAATTGCACTGCAAGCCTTGAGAAACAGCTGTCACTGTTCTGGTTTGATACCTAGATTCTGTAGTCAAATGGCTAAAAGAAAATAAGGTGGAGGCCAATGACAAGAGAGGTAATACTGGTCAGAATGGAGCCTCCAGCAGCCCACTGCATCACGGCGTGGCTGCCGGGGAGATTTTGCCCCCTCCAGAGGAGAGAGCGGGCAATCTAGTGCGCTTTTGGCGCGTTTGCAGGGGGCGGGGCTTTTGTGTGCCTTCGGAAGCCTCCTCTCCCTTCCTCGCAGTCCTTTTGAGTTGCTCGGCGAGAGGAAGCGTTCTTTCGACGCGGAGGATTAGGCCTCCCTCTTACCTTGGGAGGCTGTTCATCAGCTTGACGTTTAGTCACGTCGTGAGGGAAATTGCATCATGGGACCCTGGTTTTTAGGAAGGCTCGTTCAGTAGAACGCAGCTTCATATGTTTGATCTGGGCCCTTGAGGGAGCCACTATTTGCAGAGCGTTCTCCCTTCACTGGCTGTGTTGCAGCCCTTGTTTTGTTGCCCTGAGTAGCATGGGCTGCATTTTTAGTTTCAATTTTGGGAGAGGGATGGTGGTTCAGTGGTAGAGCATCTGCTTGGTAAGCAGAAGGCCCCAGGTTCAATCCCCGGCATCTCCAACTAAAAAGGGTCCAGGCAAGTAGGCATCAAAAACCTCAGCTTGAGACCCTGGAGAGCCGCTGCCAGTCTGAGTAGACAATACTGACTTTGATGGACCGAGGGTCTAATTCAGTATAAGGCAGCTTCATATGTTCATGTTCAATCTTTTTCCTTGTTTGTGTTTTTTTGGGGGGAATTGAAGGGGCATTTTGTAAGGGCGGCGGTGCGCTGCCTTGTTGGAGGGTTTGAATTGGTGTCTCCCCCCCCCCTTCCCCCCAATTTTAAAGTGTATAATTTCTTCTCTGCATGGCCTCATGGGCTTAGTGGCCATTTTAGGTGGGGTTTAAGACAGGGGCCATTAGGTGTGTTAGATTCGGCCATTTTGGAAGGTGCTGGTGCTTCTTCCTCGTCTCTTGTTCTTGGTGGCCGTTTTAACTTGTCCTGAGATGGCATTTTGTGGGCTTCAGCCATTTTAGGTGGGGGGAATAAAAAAAAAATTCCTGCCTTTGGCTGAGTGATAAGCTGCTTTACAGCAGTTCAAGCTCTTCTTCATTCTCTTTGGGCGCATTAATCCCTTAGGGTTGCGAATATGTCAGGGCATAAAGGTGGTGGAAAATCAAAGGGGAAGCAGCCGGCGCGCAAGGTTCCTAAACCGCCCCAGAAGCGTCCTCCACCCCCCTTGTCTTCAGATGAGGAGGGTGAGGATGAGGTGAATGCGATCATTTTCCAGAGGCTGCAGGCCTTGGAGCGAGCATCTGGACTTCCACCTTCTCAGATGCCAGGAATGGGGTGGGTTCCTAAGCGAGCTTTGCAGGCAGATATATTGACCCGTTTGTCTATTTTGGAGGGCAGGTCAGCTGCGACTGCTAATGGAGGAGCTGTGGGGCTCGTTGGCTCAGATGCTGGATCTGGCCCATCATCCGGTGTGGTTGGTGCGGGAGCAGCATTGGTGCCTGCTGTTCCTCCTGGTAAGTCAGGGGATGGTTCTTTACCTTATTCTGGGCCTGTGTGGCCCCGGGGGCCTTGGGGATCTGCTGCACCCAATGGAGCCGGTGCTGCTTCAGGGGCTGCTGGGACTCCGTTAGCTTCAGGTGGGGGACAGCAGAGTAGTTGGATGTGGCCATATGGTCAGCTTGGCTCAGTAGGCAACTGGCCTGGGGTAGGGCAGCAGGGGTGGCTGCTTCTTTAACTGGTGGTTGGGGTTTCCCATCTCCTTATGGGGCGTAAACAGATGGAGAGGTTTCATCATCTGGCCCCGGACGCCGATCAGGAGGCGGCGCCAATGCCCCAGGAGCTATGGCTGATTGGAGAGCCGAGGCCTGCAGAGCGATAGGCCTAGCCATTGCACCTAGCACCAAGAAGTCTTACGAATGTGCTGTGCGGCAGTTTGAAGACTTTAGGGCTGAGATAGGGTATCGCATTGTTTGGCCCCTCCCAGTGGAGCAGTTGCTCCACTATTGTGTTTCCTTGAAAGGTAAGGGATTGGCCGTGCGATCAATTACGGGGCGCTTGTCTGCTCTGGCCATTGCTAGTAAGGCGTTAGGATATAAGGAGGAGACAGCAGATTTTCGTATTCAAAAGATGCTAGAAGAGTGGTCCAGAGAGGTTGGGCCTGAGCCTGATACCAGGAACTCTATGTCTCCTGAGATCCTTAGAGGTTTGAAACGGGTGTGGAGAACAGTTTGTGTGTCTCATTTTGAAGCTATTTTGTTTCACGCAGCCTCTTTGGTGGCATTCTTTGGGGCTCTGCGGGCACAATTATGTGTTTTGGGCGGCACATTAAGCTCGGAGAACTGCTGTTGGCTCTCAGCTAAGGCTCAGCAAATATGTTACGGTTTAATGGCAGGGGCGCCGGGGTCTTCAGTGGCCTGGCCTGCTCCTCCTTTTGTTTCATGGGTGTGTGGGCCCTCCTCCTCAGGTATTAATTGTTCACCTGGGAGGGAATGATCTCGGGTTAATTAAAGGCAAGGCTTTGATCTTGCAAGCCCGAGATGACTTCAAGTACTTAAGGAAGAGATGGCCTGGTACCATAATAGTTTGGTCGGCCATGATTCCGCGCTTGGTGTGGTGCAGTGCTTGGAATCCAGCTGGGATAGAGAGGGCTCGTTACAGAGCGAATAAGGAGATTCGCAAGGTTTTGGAGGGTGGTTTGGGCTACTATTTGCCCCATCCGGATATTTCTAGGGAATGTCCCAACCTCTACAGAGGGGATGGGGTGCATCTCTCGGAAAAGGTTAATATGCTTTTCCTGAGGGATCTGCGGCAAGGGCTTGTGTTGGCATTGGGCCTTTCGGTGGGTGCTAAGCCTTAAGTAGAGACTTGGCCTTAGTTATGGCAGGTTTTACGGGGTTTATGGCACCATGCAGCCTGGGGAGGACCAGTTAGTCTCCCCCTTTTGGGGAGTTAGGGGTCTGGCGGGATCAACCTTTGGGTGTGGCCCAAGGTGTGTGAATGCAGACTGTCCTGGAGACTTGATTAGATGGGTGCCTTTCGATGAGACTCGCGTCTGGTGTCTGGGCCCTCTGGTGCGAGCCTCCCTGCTGGGCCTGCCTGATGAGAGCTGTGGCACACAGCTTCGGCTGGGGGGCTGGGTCTCTCACCCGCTGAAAAGGCAGGGAAGCGGTCTGTGGAGACCCTTGGCCCTGACCTGGCCGCAGTTCGGTTGCCCTTGCCGTTGCTATGTTATTTAATAAAGTGGCCCATAGTTTTTACCAATCTAATTGTGTCCGCCTCTTTATTCCGACTTGGGGGGGGGGCAAAGGCTAATATTTTGGAAACAGCTGTGTTAATTACTCTGGTTAGGTTGACTTTATCATGGGCAAGGTAGTGAAGAGCCTGAGGTAATTTTGGATCTGGCTCTGCTAATGGACAGGCAGGTCATATTGCTGCCAAAATACTTTTCTCTACATCTTCTGTGCATATTAGGTCCGTCCTAAGCTCATCTGAGACAACTTAGAAATACCAGTTAGTTCAGAATACAAATAGCTGTTTTTGTTAAATACACTTTGATATAATTGCATTGGCTACATCTGAACTCAATTTAAATACTGGATGTGACTTTGATGTATTTCATGGCCTAGCACCTTCTTATCTGAAGATATTTCCCAGTGTAATACATTGATTTTTTTATCAATGTTCCTCTGAAAGAGAGGTTAAATCTGTGATGATTTATTTGTGGTTGCTTTGGCTGCCAATGGAAATCAGGACTGTTCTTCCCCAACCTGCATTCAGGAAAGCCTGTCAAACAATTTTGTCCCAGCAGGATTTCTGCTGCATTTCTTTTTGTAATTTTTGTAGACTTATATCCTGCTCTGGAAACTCCAGCGGGTGCAGAACGCAGCAGCCCAGCAGGATCGGGGACAAAGGGTGGCAATTGGTGGCGAGCGGTCCTGGAGGCGCACACTGGATTGTGGAGTGCCTCAGGGGGCAGTTCTCTCACCAATGTTATTTAACACCCAACTCTACTTACTGATGGACGGCCGGCCTGACTGCGTCCCTGAGAATTTAGACCGGGCCTTGCAGGATATGGCAACATGGTTGAGGGGGAGCGGGCTGAAATTGAATCCAGCGAAGACAGAAGTCCTTTGCCTGGGTCGGGGCGCCTGGGAAGGGGAAATACCTCTTCCGGTCTTCAACGGGGCGCCGTTGAAAGCGGCACACCGGGTTAGGAGTCTGGGAGTCTTACTGGAGCCTTCATTATCTATGGAGGCTCAGATTGCAGCCACTGCCAAGTCAGCCTTTTTCCATCTAAGGCGGGCAAGGCAGTTGGCTCCCTTCCTAGAGCGCCAAGATCTGGCAACGGTACTTCATGCAACGGTCACCTCAAGGCTGGATTACTGTAATGCCCTCTACATGGGGCTGCCTCTGTACCGAACCCGGAAGCTGCAGCTGGTGCAGAACGCAGCGTCCAGACTGTTGCTGGGGCTCCCTAAATGGGAGCACATACAGCCCGGGCTGCGCGAGCTGCACTGGCTGCCAGTTATATACCGGGTTCGTTACAAAGTGCTGGTCATTACCTTTAAAGCCCTATATGGTCGAGGACCTGTCTACCTTAGGGACCGTCTCTCCCCATATGAACCCCAGAGAGCACTGAGGTCAACTGGAAAAAACTTGCTGACCACCCCCGGACCAAGAGAGGTGAAGCTGCAATGCACCCGCAACCGGGCCTTCTCCTCTGTAGCCCCGAGCCTATGGAACCAACTCCCAGAGGAAATGCGGGCCCTGCGGGACCTTGAACAATTCCGCAGGGCCTGCAAGACCTTCCTCTTCCGACCGGCCTTCGCTGAAGAAAGAAGCTGCTAAGGATAACCGCCATCACAAAAGAACGAATAGCAATAGCACTTTTATTAATTTAATTTAATTGATTGATTGATTTTAAACTTGTCAGAATTTTGAATGCTGGATATAACTTTGTTTTTATATAATGCTGTTAGCCGCCCTGAGCCTGCTCCGGCGGGGAGGGTGGGATACAAATAAAATTATCTAATCTAATCATCTAATCTATTAACATCAAGGCCTATATGGGCACAGATGCACCTGGTGCTGCGTGAACTGCACTGGCTCCCTCTCAATACTGGATCCATTCCAAGATGTTGGTTCTCACCTTTAAGGCCCTTTACGACCAAGGGCCTAAATATTTACAGGACCGCCTCTCCCCATATGAGCCCCCCTGGGCTATGAGGTCTGCCTCACAACATCTACTTGTTGTCCCTGGGCCTAAGAATGCTCGACTGATTTCAACAAGGACCAGGGCCTTTTTGGTCCGGGCCCCTACTTGGTGGAATGAGCTCCCCTTGGAGATTTGAGCCCTGTGGGACTTGTCAAAGTTTCAAAGGACTTGCAAGACGAAACTCTTCCACCAGGCTTTTAATTGATCTGGTGGGCGTCCCTTTGAATGGCATCATTTCCTCCACCATTTTACACTCATGGTGCTTATATAGAGCTGACAGTCATTGGCCATACATGCTGTTATATGTTTGTCGCTTATACCTGAAATAGTGTCTGTTTCTTCTAAATATGCTGTTTTGACTATTGAAACTGTTTTTATGATGTTTTACGATGTTTTAATTCTGATGTTTATTTTTTTGCTTCTGTAAGGCGCCCTGAGCCCACTTGCAGGATGGTGTGGGGTATAAATTAAAATAAATAAATTAAATTAAATTAAATATGATGATTTTAGCCTCATATTTATTGCAGTCATGAGGTTTTGTGGTTTTATCATAGTGCACAAGCTTTTTTTGTAGAAAAAGCCCAGCAGGAACTCATTTGCATATTAGGCCACACCCCCTGACAGCACCATTGTTTCACACAGGGCTTTTGTAGAAAAAGTTCAGCAGGAACTCATTTGCATATTAAGCCACACAAACCATGCCAATCCAGATGGAACTGCATTCCTGTGAGTTCCTTCTCAAAAAAAGTTCTGATAGTGCATCCTTTCTGCATGCTTTTCTCCAAAGAGTGATCTTAAAGTGATTTACAAAAATGGTCAATAGATATTTTAAATTAGGGGTCATTTCATGGAAAAAGAGGTGCCAGAACTCATTAACACAACTCATTTGCATAACTCATTTGCATATGCCACACACCCCTGACCACACCAACTAAATTATATCAGCTCAGCACTTACCTTAAAATGCTTATTGGATTATAATTGTCATAATAAAACCTTACTCCCATCATACTTTTTAAATTACTTTCTCCTATGTTGCCATAGTGTCATGATGATTTCCATCTGTCTGCTTTATATGTTTTGGTTATTTTCCCCATTTTTTGTGGGGAAATATAGTAGAAAGTTTATAAAATCTTAGAGTTCATCAAAATTCTCACAGGAGGTTTAAACAATGGAGCCCAGAAGCAAGTATTTTGGGGGGATGTGGGGGGTAAGAAAGAAAGAGCACAATAAAATTTAGAGGTTCTGGAGCTCTGCTCCTGTGAGCTGCCCAAATTGAGTCCTGTTTTAAATGAATAAATTATACATTTGTGGCTGTTTCAGCTGGATCATGTAAGCAAGCAGGATAGAGAGCAAAAATAAAACAAAACATATTATTATTATTTGACCTGCCCTGTTTCCTTTCATCTTTGCAGCTCAGCCAACATTATTTGCTTCTTGAATATAACCACTCAAAAGCAAAAAAAAGTATTTTGTGCAAGTACTCTGGTGACAGTAGAAACTGGTGTGTGTGTGTGTGTGTGTTTTGAAGGTCTATGGGGAATATATGATAATCAATCACTATCCTGCAAATGAAATTGCCCCTTTATACCATTCGATTTTAAAAGTTCCATTTTACTCTGCAGGTTCTAGGGAAGGATTTAGAAGAACAAATTTCATTATTTATTATAGTATCATTTGCAACTAAAATGACTTTCTCCCTCTTGCTTTTCAAAAACGGTCAGATTATTTGTTCAGCTCATATTGCTGCATTTAGGTTCCTGGATGACAAGTGAAATCAAGTAATAACAAAAAATAAAGAAAACAACATAATATGTAGAAAAATAATGCCTCAACCAAGCATAGAATAAAGAATTTTAAATCCTCAGAATTAATTTAATGCAAGCATGAAAAAAGCAAATTTTGATGGCATGCATTTGGTACAATCGGGATTAAATGTACCACTCAAAGTGATGCCCATACAATGTACCCACTTCAAAACAGCTGCAGTGACTTAACCACAAGTCACTGACTGAAATTAAAACCAGACATAACAAAAATGATGGAAGCTGGAATGAAAAGAGCTTTCATATAAACACAATCATCCTCTTCACTCTCTGCATACATTTTTCAAATGGAATGCAAAGTTTTCATAGATGTATGCTTCCTGTTAGGATATGAGTGCTTATTTACACATTGATATTGGTTTCACCAGATACAGGGTAGCTTATAAAATCATACAGAAGCTTAGAATGCTTCCAAAATGAAGCTTATCCAAATTTCTGTCTGGATCTTGGATTTCTAAATTACCCTTTAAAAAAAAACATTAACTGGAGCTAATGTGTCTGAAGCCCTTTATAGTTTCACCTTTTGTTTTCAATGTTTGTATAGAGTGTTGTGCATGTGGAACATGCCTCCATGCCCAAAATGAAGACTCAAGATAATTGTCCTGTAATTGTGTAAGACACAACTGTATTAGATAACTTATCTGTAACTTATGTTCCTCATTAACATTGAATTTGTTTTGTGTAAAATTAGCCTTTTCTTCCTCTAATATATCCCCAAAATAGTATGAAAAATAGTAGTTGAAACTTGGTATCCAGTTGTTTGTTATTTGACTCAACATGAGATAATATATAAAAAACTCATTGTATCATAATATGATATTCTTTTAAGTTAATTGATGTAAAACACAGCAATTTAAGATGTTTTAGGTTGATCAGAATTATTCCTTTTGTATAATTTGTTATAAGATTTTATAAATTGATAGAATATTATCTTGTATAAACATTGTAAAACACTTAAAATCGTTAATAAAAATTGAATTCATAGAGACAATGGAATGCATCCAACCACTTGTGGACTCTCTGGAGGAGATCTTTCCTGTTTCCTTTTTCACTGCAGTTCCTTGGAAGTCTGCCAACCTCCAAATCCCCAATTTTGTTTCTAGGGGGCAGCATCTTTCAAAGCAGCATCTGGAGAAAAGTGAGATCTGTCATAACAGTGATTCTTAAGTGCCACTATCAGTCTAATCCTTGGTGGGGGAAGGCAAAAATCACTCAGGGTACCAACCAGCATCTATGCTGATATATCTTTGAGATACACCAGAACTGCTTGACATGGCACTGCTTGGCATGGCAATACCACAAATCTACACATGAAGCCAACAGGTTCTGTAGCTCAAACACATTGCCTCCCCAACCCTGCTGCCACAGCCAGTGCTGACTTCTGGAATCCAATCTAAAACTTGGTTCATATGCTAGTAGTCCAGATGCCAAGTCACAGAGGACTTGGCTACATCAGTTGGCCCCATAACTATGGTAATACCTCACACCAAGTTGGTGAATCAAACACACACTTGGAGACTGGGCACACCATATGGGAATAAACTCACCATATGGGAATAAACTCACCAACAGGACAGAATTCGTTAGAACCAGGCACTGGTGAGTTGATTTCCCTCATGGAGGATACCAGTTGACACTGTAGCCAGGAGGCGCTGCCTGCCTCTTTGGCAGTACCCCATAAGTAGTGGAACCCCCAGTTCCTTAACTAAAATGGAAGCTGCTTATCAGAAAGCAGGCCAAGTGAAGCCACTCTCTGGAAAAGAACAGAGAAACTTGCCTGGGTTTGTTCTGATTGCCTAAAGATTACAACATAGGCATCTTCTTGGCAGGCTCCTTTCCCTCTCCCAATGGAATGTATAGAACAATAGGGTTTTCAGATAATGTATTATTCGTGTCTTAATCTCTGGCTAGCTACTAATGGCCAATCTTCCCATCTTCCTGTCACAATTCAGCATGTTTTGTCTTATCTGTATGCTAATGTAGACCCTGTTGCATAAATCTTTTGTCTTCATTCCTGACTCCTCCTCAGAGTATTGAAACCAAATTGATACCTAACATAAAGTCCATCATGGCCCTTCCTGACAGACTTTAAGGGTCATTCTCATCTTTTGTCGTGAACTGGGAATCTATTCAGGTACTCAGGAAAGACCCATCAACAACCACTAAGAGTCAGCATAGCACTGGAAGGGTCTCCACCCCTCCAAATGCTATAAAACATGAGAGCAAACCACACCTCAAACCACACTCAATCTGGGCACATAGGTTGTTTCCCCATTACTCTAAATTACTGGCCTCTTAGATGTGGCACAATGGATGTGCACATTTCCATCTTTAATTTCTAAATGGATGTCTTCACATCTGGACAGGTAGTATTGCTTTTATAATTGCCAATCGAGACAGAAGTCCTGTATCTGACTTCCAGGATTGGAAAATGGTGAGTTGAGCTGCCTTCCTTAACGGGGCAGGCTAGCACTTCTGTTCGGGGTAGTAAAAGGCAAACTAATGCCTTCTGCCTACTTTTCTCAGCTAGAGAATTGTCCAAGATATGCACAGATACTTTGAGACTTACCTTGGCTGAAAGGGAGTCCCGGAGGGGGCTCCTTTGAGGGATCTCCGGAGAGAAGTTGCATATTCATAATCTACAGAAGTTTCCAGAGTCATTTATTTGACTTAAGCTCAACAGGATCCGAGTCTTCTTTTACAACTTTAAACATCTAATCTACAAAAGACGTGTCGATTTGAATAAACTACAAAAAAAAGTTATTGATGGCTATCTTTTCACTCCGGGACTAATTAAAGCTAAACAAAACAAAATTAAAAGGTAAGAGTTGGATATAATGGAAACCTGAAAGGAGGAGAAGAAAAGGGGCTAAATTTGAACTTTGTAAATTTAAAAGACAGTGCTAAAAGGAGAAAGGAATTTATTGTTTTGTCTATCTGCGGTTGAGGAAGTAGCCCCATCGTCATAGACCTGCAGCACTCACAGTCAACACAGGAAGTACGTTAGACATCGTGAGATTTCTCTACCAGTGAAACGAGATTTGTTGGCAGGAAAATCAGAAAGTACCAGAGGAAGAAGAAGGAAGCAAGAGAAGTAAACAGTCTACTCTAGGATTATAATATCAGAGAGAAACATCGGCAGCCATTGTTGGGAGGACAAAGTTTTAACAACGTTTTTAAAGTGACTGGGACATAAAAAATTGGTGGAGTTAATTTTGTTGGTAATTTTAAATAAGAACTATTGGGCAGTGGTGAAGAAAATTTGAATTGGATAAAGGGAAAAGAAGGAAAATTTTTAAAGTGAAGCAAAAGTTGCGTCTGCCATTTTTGGGGAAATAAAAACTTTAAACATTAATATCTGAGCCTGGGAGGCTCAGAGGATGGCGAAATTGGGTTCATTGGAAAGGGCAATCTTCACTATTAAACCTGATGGTCCATATTTAATTTGGTGAGATAAAAATCTCACCTTTTTTACATGTCAGACCCAAAGCAAATTCGTACTAGGTCTGCTTTGATGGAGAAAATGCAAGCCCAATTAGATGCAATGGAAGCCAGAATAATGAAGGGGATGAAAGAAATGATAACTGCCTTCAAAAAAAAAATAAGAAAAGATATTGAGCACTAAAAAAAAAAAGAATTAAAAAAGGGATCGAGAATCTCAGAAATGAGACTGTAGTAATAACAAAAAAAGTACAGGAGGTGGAAGAGAGAGTGAAAACACATGATTCCACCTTATTAAAATTTCAAGAAAAGATGATAATACATGACTGCAAGTTGATGGAGATACAGATTTGTCTGAGAGGTGTACCAGAAGATGAAGAATCCGATTTGAAAGAATACATAATAAAAATAGTTGCAGAATTTTTGGAGGAAGATCCTGAAGGGAATAGAAATATGTATGACTATATGTACAGAGTGAATTCACTCTATGCAAAAAAGAACAATCTGCCAAGAGATGTGGTCATAAGATTTATGACAAAAGAAATGGTGGGAAAAATCATGAACAAAAATTTTGAAAAGACATTGATAGTGGGAGGTAGTAGGATAAGAATTATGAAAGAGCTGCCAAGACAAGTGTTAACTGACAGGAATGCATATAAAAAACTGACAGAAAAATTATGTGACAATGGAATGAGATACAGATGGATAATACCTGAAGGTTTGAGCTTTGAACTTCAAGGAAAAAGGATTATAATTACAAACACACAGGAACTGCGTAGATTTTACAGAGAAAATAAAGAATTTGCACCATGATGGATTACAAATTAATATCTTGGAATGTAAATGGACTAAACTCACCACAAAAAAGAAGAGCAACATTTCATTGGATTAAAAAAACATGTAATATAGTTTGTTTACAATAAGTGCATATTAGACAAAAGGATTATAAATTTTTATGGAATAAGCAATTGGGACAAGAATTTTATACATTGGCTGAACAGAAGAAGAGAGGAGTAATTTTTTATATTAAAAAAGAATTAGACCCAAAATTGGTTTTTAAAGGTAAAGATGGAAGGTACATAGCAGTGGAAATTTTATCGAATGCTAAAAAAACTTTGTTGTTGGGACTTTATGCTCCAAATGGTGCAAAGGACATTTTCTTTAAAAATATTATGCAACATCTTGATGAAGTGACTTATGATGGGGGACTTTAATGGAACAATTCAGAACACAATAGATAGATCTGGGAAGAAAAAAAATTGACAAAGAAGGGAAATTGCCAAAGTCTTTTTTTGAGCTGGTTAAACAAGAGAATTTGGAGGATATGTGGAGGAAGTTCAATCCTGAAGTATGGAACTATACCATTTTTTCAGCCAGACATAATTGTTTTTCTAGAATTGACATGTTTTAAGGTTTTTAAGGTTTTTAGGTTTTTAAATGTTTGATTTAAATGTAACTATCTTATTCTGATTTTATTGTTTTATTGTCTGTTGTAAGCCGCCCTGAGCCACTCGTGGGAAGGGCGGGATATAAATCCCGGAATAAATAAATAAATAAATAAATAAATAAATAAATAAATAAATGTTGTGGGGTACCAAAGATTTGGGACTTATAACAAAGAAGATAGAGATTTTACCCAAAATAGGAGCTGACCATAACCCAATAATGCGGATTACAAAATTGTCTAAAAAGTTGAGAAGATGGCGGTTAAATGAAGATTTACTACAAAATAAAGAAATAGTGACATCTTTAGAAAATTAAACTAAAGCTTATTTCCAAGTCAATGATAGAGAAGATATAGAATTTCAGATGGAATAGGATGCCTATAAGGCAGTAATGAGAGGAATATTAATAACATTGAATAATAGAGATAAGAGAGCAAAAGATAAGCAGATCTTGGACATTCAAAATGAAATTAAGAAAAAAGAAGGTGAATTAAGAAAAAGGCCAGGAAAAAAGAAAATTATAAGGGAGATTACAATATTGCAAACACAAATAAGACATTTGTTAAATAAGGAAATGGAATGGAATTTGAAAAAAATCACAACAGAAATCTTTTGAGGGAGCAAACAAACTTGGAAAGTACTTGGCTTGGCAACTGAAGAAAAAGAGAGAAAGTAAAATTATTAACAAAATTGTGATTGATGGAAAAGAGATGGTGGACCAACAAGGAATAAAGAGAGAATTTTTTAAGTATTGTGCTAATTTATTTTAGGGGTGTTAAAGTAAAGAAAGAAAGGATTGAAACGTATTTGCAAAAGATCAAAATAGCACCCTTAACTGAATATATGGAAAAAAATTTGAATGATCCAATTGAAAAAGTAGAAATTGAAGCAGCGATTAATGTAATGAAATCTGAAAAGGCTCCTGGACCAGAAGGTTATACAGCAATTTTTTTTTAAATGCTTAAAGAAGAATTAGCACCGAAACTGATGAGTGCGATAAGATCTAACAGGAAAATACCAAATACATGGAAAGAAGCTGTAATTCCATTGATTCCAAAGGAAGATACAGATGTCACAAATGTAAAGAATTATAGACCAATTTCATTATTAAATGATGATTATAAGATATACACAAGAATCCTGGCAGAACAACTTAAACAATATTTAATACATTTTATAAAGGAAGATCAGGCGGGTTTTCTTCCCAAAAGGCAAATAAGAGACAATATTAGAACTGTTGTAAATAGGAGAGACCGGAAGATGGCGCAGTGAACGGAGCGGATTCCCATAGCTAGGGGAGATGCTCCGAGTTTGCAGGTCTTAGAGGGGGCCCGCATTTGGGGGTGCCCCTTAAAGGAGTGTCAGAAGACACCCCAAAGCCAGGAGAGCGAGTGGAGACACGGGGAGAGCGGCGGAAGCCTCTTTCTCCGAGCTCTGCTTATCTCTGGGCCAAGGCTGCAAGTGCTTATAGCACCAACTGGGCTGCCGGATTAAGGGACGTAAGAAGATTTAAGCGACTATCTATCACTCAAAAAGCTACCCATATTCAGAAGAGTGGCGGAGAAAAAACAAAAACAAAGGAAACACTTACTGGTGATTGACGGAGAAGTTGGCATGGAGGAGCGGCAGAGCGGCAGACGGGGAGAGCGGAGAGAATGGCAGAGAGGAAGGAGACGAGGTGCATGGCGGTGTGGAGATAATTGGGCGAGACTGAGTGACTGAGAATAAAACGGAAGGCTTGGATGTGCTAAAGAGACGGTCGAGAGGTGGTGAGAGACAGAGATAAAAGGAAGAGGGGACAGGAAAGTCGTTGAAGGACTGAATGGAAGTCGTTGAAGGATTGAATGGAAGTGATTGGGGGCTGGGGGAAGAAGAAGTGGAAGGAGGGGGGGAGTTATTCATTGACTGAGTTTGAATGGACAAAAGCTAAACTTTTAATAAAGCGTGAGAAGAGAGATGGAAGAAGGGAGAGGGAGAGGGAGAAGAAGAAGAAGAGTGAAGAAAGGGGGCAAAGAAGGGGGAAGTGCAAGACTGTGACGTCAAAAGAGGAAAGCAAGGACTGAGTCTGAAGAGGAGGAGGAGACAGTTTTTAGCAGCAGTTTCTCTGCTGCGGCTGTCTCCTTCTTGAAGAGGGGTTTGGAAATACTACAGGAAGGAATTTTGTTCGTGAGACGTGGTTTGGACCTTAAGACATAAGACGTTTAATAAATGAGTTCATCACTCTGGACTTAGATGGGCTATTTTCAAGAGAAAATGGAGGAGGCTCTGGTTGTATAATACTTGCTTGAGCTTGCTGCGAAGAAGAAGGAGGGGTCAGGTGAAGTCTTAAAGGGGCAAATTATATTTGGTTACAACTATTTAAAGGTACTGGTGTATTAAGTAATGGGAGGGAGGTAAAAAGGTGATTGTTAGAGATATATGCTTCTATTTCCTTTTTTGACTGTTTTTTGACTGTTAAGTATTTCTGTAGTGTGATTAAGTATGAATTTAGAGGTAAAAATTGAATTGCATTAACAGGTGAAATTTTGAGGGTACTGTGGTGAGAAGTTTTGAGTATAGTGGAAATAACACTGAGATTAAATTCAGAGTTTAGGGCTAGAAATAAGATAGGTTTAGAAGGAATAAGTTAGTTTAACCTGACTAGAAAATGGAGACTAAAGCTAAAAAGATAGCCCAAGGCACATTCCCAGGTTTAGGGAAATCAGTTACTGCAACTATAAATCAAGATGCAATAGAAAAATTACAAAACATCATGGTTGCTGGTTTTAAACAAAACCAAGAAGCACTTGATGAATTAAAGATGGAGTTGAAAGAAGAAATAAGAAAAACAAATGACAAAGTAGAAAATTTCCAGCAACAACTACTGGCCAATACACAACAAATACACAAACTAGCTGCAAAAGTTGGAGTAGTGGAAGAACAAGGGAAAGTGGCTGCTTCTAGTTTGAGAGAATCTAAAATTCAAGCCCTGCAATTAGAAGATAGAATAACCAAGATAGAATGGGACAAAGCATTATATAATTTAAGGCTGCAAAATATACCAGAAGAAAAAGGGGAAGACATTTATTAAAAAGTCATAGAAATTCTAACGTCAGGTGAGGAACAAACAGATGTAAAGGAAATGGAATTAGAAATAGACTGGGTCAGAAGAGTGACATCCACGTACACGAACAAATTCAATTTACCTCGAGAAGTACACATTAAATTTATGAGAGCATCCACGAGTGAGAGAATTTTGAAGGTCACAAGAGAGGAGGAGCTGATATGGAAAGGACATAAAATAAAAGTGTTGAAGGATGTTCCATGGAGTCTGAGGCGCAGGAGAACAGGATACAAGAAGCTAACGGCTTGGCTAATGGAGCAATCTATTCCATTTAAATGGCTAGTCCCGGAGGGGGTCTTCTTTACCTACCAAAGTAAAAGGTTCAATTTAACATCATTAGAAAAAGTGCAAGAGTTTTGGAGCAGATATGTTGAACTGGATAGTCAGGAATCTGAATTGGAAGATAATAAAGAAGAAGAGGACTTGAATAGAACTGAAGAAGAGGAAGCCCCAAGAAGGAAAGAAGATAGGGTAAAGACTAGATCACAAGTATCCAAGGAAAAAAAATACTAGATAGTAATAAGGCGAAGGAAAATGAGTAAATCAGGCTTAAAAATTACATCGATAAACATTAATGGACTTAATGAACCGAAAAAAAGAAGAAAGACTTTCCTCCAACTCAAGAAAACACATTCGGACATTATTTGCATACAAGAAACACATATTAAAAAAGATGACTCAAAATATCTACAAAACAAAAATTTGGGACAGGTGTATCTATCCGCAGACCTGAAGAGAAACAGAGAGGTCGCTATTTACATTAAGGAGCATATAAAATCGAAATTACTCTATAGTGAGGAATTTGGAAGGATCGTTTTGGTAGAAATAGAGGTTGACGACAGAAAAATAATAATAGGGAATATGTATGCTCCTAACAACGGCCAAGAAAAATTCTTCGACACATTGCATAAGAAATTGCTGGAATTTGGGACTGCAAACTATTGTATTTTAGGTGACTTCAGTGCGGTTTACGATGCACATAAAGATAGGAAACCGGGGAAGAAAAAGATTAAAAAGACAAGAGGTGTCTTACCAAAATCCTCCTTTAATATGATGGAAGAGTTAAGTCTGGTGGATGCATGGAGAACAAAAAACCCTACAACGATGGATTTTACTTATTTTTTGCATGTGCATAACTCCTGGTCCAGGATAGACATGTGTTGGTTGTCAACACCCTTAGCCACATTATTGAACCAAGCAGACATTTTACCAGGAACTTATTCAGATCACAGCCCAATACAGATTATTTTACATAAAACAGTAACTAGATCACGTTGGACATTAAATACCCAAATATTGAAAGAGCAAGAATTCCTAAAAGAGGCAAAAGAAAAGATTAAGATGTTTTTCGATCTTAACCAAAAAGAAGACTCACCAATACAAGTAATATGGGACGCTTTAAAAGCCTTTTTCAGAGGTATTGCCATTAGTTATTCTGCCAGAAGGAAAAAAGAAAGATTACGAAAGTATAATGAATTATTGGAGAAATTAGAAAAACAGGAAAAAGTGCAGAAGGAAAGAAGTACGGAAGAAATTAAAATGAAGATTCAGAAGACACAACATTAAATTAATTTGCTTTTGGCGGAAGAATTGGAGAAGAAACTAAAGTGGACCAAGCAAAATTACTTTAAAAATGCAAATAAGACTAGCAGATGGCTAGCATATAAATTGAGAAAGCAAAAAGAGAAGAAAATAATTGGATCTCTGAAAGATGAAAACCAGGTGGAAGTGACGCAGAGGGAGCAAATAGAAGAAATCGTTAAGAAATTTTTTCAGAGGCTCTATAAAGGACAAGAATTATCAGAACATCTGCAAAGAGAATATCTAGAACAAAGTAAAATGAAACAGATATCAGAAGAGCAGAAAAACTCATTAGAAAACTCAATATCTATGCTCGAGATAGTTGAGGCAATGAAGAAGCAGAAGAAAAATAAAGCTCCAGGTTTAGATGGCCTACCTATCGAATTCTATACATGTTTTGAAGAACTATTGATGGAGCCATATAAAAGAGTCTTGGATGAAATATCAGAGAAATCAAGGATCCCTGCGTCATGGGAGGAAGCATTAATATCATTAATTCATAAAGAAGGATCAGACTCAACAGAAATAAGAAATTATAGACCAATTTCCTTACTAAACATAGATTACAAAATTTATGCGACTATTTTGTCAAACAGATTGAAAAAAATTATACCAGATATTATAGAAGAAGATCAGACAGGCTTCATTCCCGGAAGAGTGATGAGACAAAATTTAAGAATTATACTGAATGTGTTGGAATACTATAAAGAGCATCCAGAAAAACAATTTGCAGCGTTTACTTTGGATGCTGAAAAAGCATTTGATAATGTAAATTGGAAATTTATCTTAAAGACCTTAAAGTCAATTGGATGTGGAGATGGATTTGTGAAAGTAATAAAGACTATATATACTAACCAAAAAGCAAGGATTAATATTAATGGATCCGTTTCAAAACAGATAACAATAGAACAAGGCACGAGGCAAGGCTGTCCGCTTTCTCCTTTGCTCTTCGTATTATCATTAGAACCTTTCTTAAATGTGATAAGAGAAGACAGGAGATCACGGGAGTTAAAGTGAAAAAAGAAATTTATAAAACACAAGCGTTCGCAGATGATGTTTTGCTTACCCTTGAAGATCCTAACAATTCGATTGAAAATTTTAAAAGAAGATTAGAACAATACAGGGAAGTTGCGGGGTTTAAAGTAAATTATCAGAAAACTAAATTTATTACTAAAAATATGACAAAAGATCAGATTGCAGAATTGGCAACAAAATCGGGATTTTCCTACGAGAAGACAGTTAGATATCTTGGCATTCACCTAACTGCGGATTTGAAAACTTTATTAAGAGATAACTATGAAAAAATATTAAAAGATATAAGAGCTGATTTAGAAAGGTGGTGCGATATGCAAATCTCGTTATTAGGAAGAGTCGCCTTGGTAAAAATGAACATCCTACCTAGGGTATTATTTCTGTTTCAAATGATTCCAATCTCAATTCCCCAGAGCTTTTTCCAACAACTTAACAAATTAGTGACAAAATTCATTTGGCAGAATAAAAAACCAAGGATCAAATTAAAGGTTATGCAAGATTCTAAGCAAAGAGGAGGATTTGCGCTTCTGAACTGGCAGATGTATTACAAAGCATGTGCCTTGACTTGGGTGAGAGATTGGCTACTATTAAAAAATAAAAAAGTGTTAATTTTGGAAGGTGCTGACTTGACAAGAGGATGGCACTCTTACATTTGGTATAGCCCTCCAGCAAAGGATAGCAAATTTCTCAGACATGAAATAAGAAGAGCGCTTTTTAAAGCTTGGTGGGAAATAAAAATGTTGATATATAGATATACACCTAAATGGCTCTCGCCGGTGGAAGCGGCTTTACACCCAAATCTTTACTTTTGGGAGGAAAGCTATACATATGAATGTTTATTAGACTCGAAAGGAGAATTAAAAATTGAGGAATATTCTAAATTAGACTGGTGGTTAAAGGTACAAATAAAATCCAGGTATAAATCCGATAAAGAAAAAGGCTTCTCGAACAGAGTAAACGAATTTGATGCAATTATTTTTGAGTCAGATCGGAAATTAGTCTCTAGAATTTATAACTGGTTACTAGAATATAAAATGCAGGATGAAGTGGTAAAAGAAGCTTGGGTGAGATGGATGAAAGATTTCGGATGCAGTATTGAAATTACCGAATGGGAAAAGATTTGGAAAGAAAATTTGAAATTGACGAAATCTGCTTTATTTAAAGAAAATTTGTACAAATTGATTTATCGCTGGTATTATACCCCAGATAAACTGTCCAGAGCATATCCAGAGGTTTCAAATAAATGTTGGAAGTGTAACAAAACAAAAGGTTCTCTCTTCCACATATGGTGGCTCTGTGATAGGGCAAAGAAATACTGGATTCAGGTGTCCATATGGATTCAAAAGATATTTAAAAAACAAATCCCCCATCTACCCGAACTTTACTTATTAAATGTCTGTAAAATTGATGTGTCCAAATCAGAAAAAAAAGTTCTGCTCCATATACTAACTATTGCCAGAATTCTGTACGCCAGATATTGGAAGACCTACAATATTCCAAATAGGAATGAGTTTATAGTTAAATTAATGGAGACTGTAGAAATGGATCTCTTAATCACGAGGTTGAGAGATAGTAATATTACGGAATGTAATGATACTTGGAAATCGGTTTACGAATGGGTGGAACATTTAAGATTTGAATAGATAGAATAAGATATAAGTGTTAGAAAGTTAACTATACGTTCCTTTGTAAATGGTGGTGGGTATGTTGAATTCTCTGAGTATGTATGTTTGGCTATGTTATATGTTGTATGTATAATATAATAAAACAACTTATTTTTCTGGGGGGAAAAAGAACTGTTGTAAATAATTAGAATATTATGAAAGACATCCAGAGAAGCAAGTTGCACTATTTTTTGTGGATGCAGAGAAAGCATTTGATAATCTGAAGTGGGACTTTATGTTTGCAGTAATGGAAAAAATAAAGTTGGGGGAAAATTTTATAAGAATGATAAAGGCAATATATACTGAACAACATGCAAGGTTATAAATGAAGATCTCACAGATGAAATGAAAATTAGCAAAGGTACAAGACAAGGTTGTCCGCTTTCGCCATTGTTTATAATGACTATTGAAACCTTATTGATGCAAATACAAGATGATGAAGAAATAGAAGGAATGAGAATTAAAGGTTTACCTATAAATATAGAGCATTTGCAGATGATATAATGTTTATAAATGAAAATCCTATACAAGTAACACCTTCGTTGTTAGCTAAAATACAAAATTTTGGAGAATTGGGGGGACTGTATGTTAATAAGGAAAAATCAAAACTTTTATGTAAAAATATGCAAGTAAATAAACAAAAGGAACTGCAGAGGCTAACGGGATGTGAAGTTACTTCTAAAGTAAAATATTTGGGTGTGGAAATAACAATGAAGAACACTTATTTGTTTAAAAATAATTATGAAAAGTTATGGCGTAAAATGGATGAAGATATGATAAAATGGAACAAGCCTAATTTGTCATTGCTTGGGAGAATTGCTGCAATGAAGATGACTATTTTGCCGAGAATACTGTATTTATTCCAAACTATCCCGATTGTGAAAGACAGCAAACAATTTAATAAATGGCAAAGAAAGATTTCAGAATTTATATGGGCTGGAAAGAAACCAAGGATTAAAATGAAAGTTTTAACAGACGGTAAAGAAAGAGGAGGATTTCAATTACCAGATTTAAGACTATATCATGAAGCAGTTTGTTTGGTGTGGATAAAAGACTGGATGATGTTATCGAATAAAAAACTTTTAACGTTGGAAGGTCATGGAAATAAATTTGGCTGGCACGCTGATATGTACTATGGGAAGAAAAAGATGGATGTTTTTTTCTCTCACCATTACATAAGAAGTAATTTGCTAAATATCTGGATGAAGTATAAGAAATATGGTGATGAGAGAAAAACACTATGGATAGTGCCTGCAGAAGTAATAAAAATAACAGCTGAGATAGGAGAGGGAAAATGGATGTCATAAAATCAATTATTAAAAATACAAAGCGGTAAAATAGAGTTGAAAACTGCTGAGGAGCTGAATTATAAGTATGATTGGTTTCAAATGCAACAAATAAAGAGTTTGGTGGAAAGTGATCTTAAAACTGAAGGAATAGGATGAGAACAAATGGAAATGGAAAAAGTTCTGCTTGGAGATAATGAAAAATTAATTTTGAAAATTTATAAGTTACTTTTAAAATGGTCTATGGAAGATGAAGTAGTGAAATCTCAAATGATTGTGGGCAATTAATGTAAATAAAGAAATACAGATGGATACATGGGGATATTTGTGGAAGAACTCTATGAAACTCTCAACATGTCAGAGTATCAAAGAAAACTGTTTTAAGATGATGTATAGATGGTATATGACTACTAAAAAGTTGGCAAAGATGAATAATAAAATGCCAGACAGATGTTGTAAATGTAAAAAACATGAAGGTTCTTTCTTTCTACCATATGTGGTGGACTTGTGAAAGGGTGAAAATGTATTGGCAGATGATTCAACAAGAGATTTCTAAGATCTTGGAATACGAATTTAACAAAGTTGCAGAGACTTTTCTGTTGGGATTACAAATGGAAAAATTTCCAAAAGAAGATAGGACTTTAATCTGGTACTTGCAGCTGCTAGGACACTGTATGCGCAGTTGTGGAAGCAAGAAAAAATACCAGAGAAATGGGATTGGATTGTAAAAGTTATGACATGGAGTGAAATGGACAAGTTAACAAGAACTTTAAGAGACTATGATTTAGAAGTATTTAAAACGGAGTGGGAAAAGTTTAGAAAAAGACTGGAAAATAAAAGGACATTGGACAATTTTTGATAATGACTTATAAGAGGGAGGAGGATATGAATTTTGGTTCTTATCAATTAAGGATACCTTTAATACTAATATCTTAAGTATAGTACACCGGTGGGGGTCTAGTAACGGGGGGAGGGATAGGTAGAAAGTAATATATGGGATAGAGCTAAAAATAATTAATGATGTAAAAAATTGAACATACTACCATATGTTACTAATAAAAATTATTTGAAACATAAGACAGAAGTCCTGTACCTAAACCATGGGGGACTAGAGTTGGACCTCTGACTCCCAACCCTGGATGGTGCATCTCTTGTGCCAGTTCAGAAGGTGAGGAGTCTGGGGGTGATACTGGATGCCTCACTTACTATGGAGGCTCAGGTCACAGCAGTTGCTCGATCTGCCTTTCACCATCTTCGACAGGCCAGGCAACTGACGCCCTGCCTATCCCCCCAGGATTTAGTTATTGTGATCCAAGCAACCGTTACTTCCAGGTTGGATTACTGTAAGCTCTACGCAGGCTTATCCTTGCGGCTGATCCAGAAACTCTAGCTAGTGCAGAATGCGGCAGCACAGCTGTTAACTGAATTGCCTTTACGGGCAAGCATTCGGCCAGTGTTGCGCCAACTGCACTGGCTACCTATTGAGTACCAGATCCGCTTCAAGGTTTTTGTACTGACATTTAAAACCTTACGCGATCTGGGACCAACATACCTAAGGGACCGCCTTTCCCCATATACGCCCCAGAGGTCATTGTGATTGGCTACGCAACACCTCCTGACCATCCCTGGCCCTAAGGACATCTGACTTGCCTCAACCAGGGCCAGGGCCTTTTTAGCCCTGCCCACTACCTTGTGGAATCAGCTCCCTGTGGAGATCTGGGCCCTACCTGAATTACTGCCATTTCGTAAGGCCTGCAAGATGGAGCTGTTCTGCCGGGCCTATGGTTGAGGCAGCGGGCTCCCTATTACTCCATCATTTGGCCTCCCTTGTGATAACACATTCTTATTACAGTGCAACTGGTTATTGATATGCTGTGCCCTGTCTGCCAGTGGTGCGTTTTATTTATTGTTTTTACTGTTAATTTTAAATTGGTATTTTAACTTTGATATGTAGGTTTTTATTGCTATTTTTATATGTTGTGATCTGCCTTGAGCACATTTAAGGGAAAAGGTGGAATATAAGCCTATTAAATAAATAAATAAATAAATAAATAAATAAATAAATAAATAAATAAATAAATAATCAACCCTAAAAGTCCCTATCTCTCACCTCTATTTTCCTAGCATCTTGATTGTATGTGTATTCTGATTGTTTTATGTGTGATTGTATTTTTACATATTTTTTCTAAGTAAACTTTAAAAAAAAACTATTTTAACTCTGAAGTCTTCCTTCTGATACTGGACCTTCATATTATTGGTAAAAGATCCCTGCAATAGCTCTAACCTAGGTCTACCTCTTGCAAATTCCCCCATCAAAAAGAGGAGACCCCCCAGCAACACTGCAAGGGCATACCCTAGATATTTTCCACACCACACTTACCCAAAGCAGCTAAGGCAGCAGGCCATCAACCAACAGCAGGATCACAAACCTGTGCACACAACAAGGATGCCCCAGCGCTGACCCAAGTTCATTTAAAGTAACCCAGTCTGTGCTAGTCCCCTTCCACACCACCATCCCAGCCAGGGGCAATGGACGCACCTGAAGATCTGCAGCAAACATTTCCAAGGCAAATGCTGGCACAGTGTTGAGCCATTGGGAGTTGCCACTGAACATAGTCACCAGAGGTGCCAGACTGAGTCCCACCCACTACTGAGCTAGAGCCCCTATATAATAGGGGCCCTACTCAGCCAATTCTCCAATGCCCAGCCACAGCCAGGCTGCGGTTTCAATGAAGGCCATGGGGTTATGCAGCCACATATCCCCAAGGGCCCAGCACTGTTGGCCTATTGCCCTTCAGGTGGGGCCTGTCCAGCTATCTGTCCACATGCTACAAAGCAGCTGGCCATGGTAGGAGAAAGACCAGACCAGCCTTGGGTCCACCAAGTGATGCTGTAGCTGGTAGATCAGGGGTGTCAAACATGCAGTCCAGGGGCCAAATCAGGCTGCTAGAGGGCTCCTATCAGGCCCCCAAGCAACTGACTGTTCTCTGCTTCTTTCTCCCTCTCTCTTGCTTCCTTCTGCATTACAGTTTGCTTTGCAAAGCTTGCTCAACTGCACAGGCGCTACAGAGCAAAGCCTATATTTTCTCCATTGGTTGAGGCTCCTCCCCCTCCTGGTTTCCTGGGGAAGGAAGGAAAGAAAGAGCCAGAGCTTCCTTTGCCCAGTTCCTTGGATCTCATGGGAGAAATACAAAGAAAGCGCCTTTAAGACCAGCGAGTGCTAATGTTTCAAGAATGTTTTATTTTAAGGTTTTTGTTTTTGTTTAAAAAAATATTTAATTGTGTTTGTGTTATTTTAAAGTTTATATCTCAGCTATGTAATCTTAAATAGGTACATACATAGCCCGGCCTGACATGGCATGCTCAGCCCAACAAAGTCTAATTTATGTCTGATCCGGCCCTCATAACAAATGAGTTCAACACCTCTGTAGACCAAGCAAATGGGGCAAGGCAAACTGTGTGACCCACCTCATGGTTGAGTCAACATAATACACAAACATCAATAAACAATCAAATTTAATGTGAACATATGAACAACAGTGTTTAACAATAAGTATAACATGGACAACCTAGAAATGCTTGGAGCCCTAACCTCAGGGAATGACAGGCCAGGTCACATTGATGTCCTCTCTTAAACGTGTCCTCTCGCAGGATACTGTCTCTGCAATGCTTATCACTCTATGGTGCCCCAAGGAGGCCTAAGAGTCTGCCCCTGGTCCCACAAAGCTGGTGTAAATACCTACTATGTTCTAGAGACCCATAGACCTATGACCTGCAATGGCTGCCATGGGGCTGCTTATGTGCTGCTCCATCTCATGCAAGAGCATTTACATTTGGCCACTTCCAAGTCCAGGTGCTTCTGGATGGTTGCCATCTGCTCTAGCTGTGCCTGTAATCACAACAGGACCACCAGTACACCTGTGAGCAACATGGTTTGGGAGAAGAAAGCTTGAAGCAGCAGAATGACACCTTTGGGCCAGCTCAGAGGCATGCACATGCCCTCATGGCTTAGAGTATTTTCTACAACTGAATAGTGGTTGAACATCTGTCCGGTGCTGAGGCTATGGTGTGTTTGGTGATTCCACCCATTACGGTGGGTAGCTGCAGCGCTGAAGGCCTGTCTTGTGGGTATGGTTGGATACATGCCAATTCCTATACCACTAGATGCATGCATTTGAGCAGGAAGATATGTGAAATATAATGAACCACTCTGAGGATTACAGGTCAGTGCTTTATCATATTCAAGGTACTCAGTTGTCACCTTTTGTAATGGCTTTTGGGAAACATACTAATGTTCAAAGACAAGTTAATTTCATCTTTTGGATACGTAATGTTATACTGGAATCAGTCTTCAAACTGTATCCAATATGTGCAATCAATTATTTTGCATGAAACAATCCAGTGCCATATGGTGATAAATGTCCTGAGGGACTTTGTTTTAGATGGCAAATCATGGAATGAAAGCTAGTTTAAATATGTTTTTTTCCCACATTGGCATCCCAGTTGTTAGCAGTTAGACTCCTCCTTTCACTGAGGGGCAGTTTATAGCTTAGAGAGGCAAAAACACCCTTCTTAATACATCACTCCCCAAAAATATAAGTACAAGACACTGCCTGGCCAAAATGAAACAAAATGGATGACTCACCCTTGGACTAATCCCATCAATTCGAACCTGCACCCACTTTAGTGGTAATTTAGCAATAATTAATTCTATCAATTTAAACCATTAGCCATTCCTGCCAGGTACTTATAAGGTCACCAAACCTCTCACACATCATTGTCCACCACAGAAAAGCCCAGTTAATTATTACTTTTCCAACAAATACATCATTTTGAGATGATTTTGCTCTATAGCAGAAGTACTGTGCTTCTCAGCAATGTGTGTGCCTTAGATCCTCCACGTATACCCCTACTTCACTAGGATCTTTTCCCGTCTGGTCATTTTGCTGCTTCCACTGGTCTTTTTGCTGCTTCCACTGACCTTTTTCTTTGAAACTGGTAGTTATCACCCTACCCTAAGATCACTCTCCCCTCTTTGGAGTAGTAGTTTGATGTAGTGGTTAAGTGTGTGGACTCTTATCTGGAAGAACTGGGTTTGATTCCCCACTCCTCCACTTGCAGCAACTGGAATGGCCTTGGGTCAGCCATAGCTCTCATAGGAGTTGTCCTTGAAGGGGCAGCTGATGTAAGAGCTCTCTCAGCCCCACCTACTTCAGAGGGTGTCTGTTGTGTGGGGGGGGAGGTAAAACGATATTGGGACTGCTCTGAGACTCTGAGATTCAGAGTCTAGGGCGGGATATAAATCCAATATCTTCTTCAACATCTTCTTTCTGTGTTTCTCTTAGATAGCTCTTGTATGTGTGTTTATTGAATGCATTTTGTTTTATTCTTTTTTGCGCTTTTTCTTGATGCTTTATTCTTAAAAAGTGGATTGCCAAATTCCACTGTTTGCCCATCTCTCCATTTTATGCAGTAGGGTTGACTATGTACCCTCTGGTCACCATTGGGGGATGGTGGTTATGTTTGCTAGCTCCAGGTTGGGAAACTCCTAGATATCTGGAGATGAAGCTTGGGGAGGACAAGGATCTCAGTGGGTTACAATGCCATACAGTCAATCGTCTAAAGCAGGGGTGGCCAAACTGTGGCTTGGAAGCTACAAGTGGCTCTTTCACACATATTATGTGGCTCTTGAAGCACCCACTGCACCATTGGTCAGCTTTGAGAAGGCATTTCTCCCTTTAAATCACTTCTCCAAGCCAAGCTTATGTTTTATGACACACATGGCCCGGCCCGACAAAGTCCCATTTATGTCAGATCTGGTCCTCAGAACAAAAGAGTTTGACACCCCTAATCTAGTAGATAGTTCCCCCACACACAAGCAAAATGTAAATGTGTCAGTTCACCCCCAAATTTAATTGTATATGAAATATTTTATCATCTCCAACAGAATCAGAGAGGTCATCTTAACCAGCTGGAACAAAAGTACATGTCTCACTGGTACACTCCAGTGGGCAAATGATTCATAACCCAGCATCCCAAATGTTAATGCAATATTAAATGGACAGAGAAATTATCATAAGAGGAAGTCAATGGCAAACGTAGCTTGAATTTCTGCTATATGCCTCAAAGGTTTATTTTCCTTGCTTGCTCTTTTGCTATCAATGGGATTTTTTTCATTTGTAAATCTTAGATTCATTTGTTTCATTTTCAGTACATTTACATATCTCATCAGGTTTTGCATTTCCCTATATAACCAGATTTATACTCCTTTGAGCTTCTGTAAAAGCCACAAAGATAGAAATGTGTGTATTCGTTGAATAGCGAAGGTATCTTTCATTTTTTAAGAAGCCCCAATCTATTTGTATTATTTGAATTGCTGAAAATGTAGTTTGAACATTAAACGTTTGTTTAGTTAATAGTAAATGCACACAGATTTCACATACAAGGTAATGAGTTGTAATAATGTAAAGTTGCCAATGAGAGTTTCCTGAACATGAAATTGGAGAAAGCTAGAATTTGAAGAGAGGTGACCACTAGTGATATTTTCAGAGTGTTTCTGTACATCCATATGATCAGAAGCATAACTTAAAGGGGGGGGGGGGTTGTAGCAGGAACTTCTTTGCATATTAGGCCACACACCCCTGATGGAGCCAATCCTCCAAGAGCTTACAGGGCCTACTGTAAGCTACAGGAGGATTGGCTAAATCAGGAGAGTGTGGCCTAATATGCAAAGTAGTTCCTGCTACAAAAAAAGCCCTGATAAATTATATTTTCAATATAAGGTGGAAGACATTGCTGGTCACTTAAGTCTCACACTTGGACTCAACAAATCCCCGCTTTCACAACCATTTCAAAGATAAGTACTTATTTAAAAAAAAAAATTCTCAGTGGATCTTCTTATGCCCAATCTTAACACAGCTCTCTACTACTTTTTTATGCCTGACATAATGTAGCTTCCTTCATTTCTTTAATAAGAATAAAATGATGTGTTTTTGCTCTAAACGAAGCATTGGGCAACTTTCTGTAGAACCAGGCAAATTAGTCTAGACTTGTGCAAATTAAAATTATATTAATAATGTATAAATATCAAGGATAAGATTCAATGGCAAGAATGTTTGGCCACCACCACCTTCATCCCCCTTCTCCCGATTTCATACCTACTTGTCTGGCTCAGTATTAGAATGGACTCACCAAAATGTATCTCTACATCTAGGCTTTGCTCAGTTGTTCCCTTCTCTTCATTCTTTCTCTGAATAAAGTGTCATTTTCTCAGCATGTAAAACCGTATGAAGGTCCATGATGGCTGAAAATGATCAGTTGGTAATAATAATATTTTCAGAAGATCTCTCAAACTTGGATTTTGAAGTTTCTTCAGACAACAGAATGCGTAAAAAAGAACCATGGATCAAATAAGCACTGAATTGGTGAAAATGGCTTACAAGTATTTTAGGAAAACCAAGAGATCTATATCTTGCACTGCTGAAACAGTCTGAGATGACCCTAGCAACTGATCTAAATGCAGTTAATAGCACAGAGGTCTGCTTTAGCATACACAGGGTAGAATTCAGAGTAGACCAAAATTAGCCTGGCCTTCCTACTGATTTTAAAGGTTGTGTCCACAGTTCCTAGTTATTATCTTGGAATTTCATATAACTTTTTTGCTTGTACTGTTTGTATTAAGTACCATCAAGTCACTTCAAACTTAAAGTGACTCTATGAATTAATAACCTCCTAAACATACAACAGCCTTGCTCAGTTCTTGCAAATTGAGGATTGTGGCTTCGTTGACTGAGTCAATTCATTTCATATGGCATTTCACTCTTTCCCTCCTACCATCAACTTTTCCTAACATTATTGTCTTTTTCCAGTGAGTCTCTCATCTCATAATGTGACCAAAATATGATACCATCAGTTTGGTCATTTTAGCTTCTATGGAGAGTTTGGGCTTGATTTGATCTAAAGCCTTCTTACGTGCCCTTCTGACAGTCCACAGAATACATAAAGCTTTCCTCCGATACCACATTTCAAATGAATCCTGCATTTGTACTACATTAACATAAAACAACAAAAATATTTAGGAAATTCAATTTCTAGTTATTCTTTCACCAAAAATATTACATACAATCATCCAGCCTACAGTTATTGACTATGCATATATTTCTTGTTCTTGAGAGCCAGTTTGGTGTAGTGGTTAAGCGGGCCTCTTATCCGGGAGAACCGGGTTTGATTCCCCACTCCTCCACAAGCACCTGTTGGAATGGCCTTGGGCCAGCTATAGCTTTCATAGGAGTTGTCCTTGAAAGGGCAGCTGCTGTAAAAGCTCTCTCAGCCCCACTTACCTCACAGGGTGTCTGTTGTGCGGGGGAAAGGTAAAAAGAGATTGCGACTGCTCTGAGACTCTGAGATTCAGAGTGCAGGATATAAATCCAATATCTTTTTCTTTGTTTGTGTACTACTCTGAATTATGGCAGATTAATAATAGAGACATACCTTCTTCTTGAGTTAGAATTCCACTTTTGAGCAGGTCTCTTCCAAGAATAATAAACTTTAATAAAACTCAGGGAGGATAAAATTCCAGCTCTAATGAGAGTGAGATATGCACAAATACTGTTAAAGAACAGGAAAAGAGAGTAGTGGGACAGATAACCAGAATTAGCAGAAACCAAGTGGAGGGACTGACTGATGTCCATTGTCTGAAAAGGACTTCCTTGCCTGGCATTTAAGCAGAAATGGGTATTTGGAGATGTAAGGGAGAGGAGGCAGATGCTAGGATGAGACATGTCTTAGACTTCTAAAGGGATAGATGAGATTCCTTTAATAGAACATAAGACAAGCCATGTTGGATCAGTCCAATGGCCCATCCAGTCCAACACTCTGTGTCACACAGTGGCCAAAAAAGAAAACAAACAAACAAACCCAAAGTGCCATCAGGAGGTTCTCAATTTGGGCTAGAAGCCCTTCCACTTTGCCCACCCCTCCCAAGCACCAAGAATACAAAGCATTACTGCCCCAGACAGTTTCAACAATACACTGTGGCTAATAGCCACTGATGGACCTCTGCTCCATATTTTTATCCAGTCTCCTCTTGAAGCTGCTATGCTTGTAGCCGCCACCACCTCCATTCTAACCCGACTGCTCAGCAATTTCATTGAATGCCCATGAGTTCTTGTATTGTGAGGAAGGGAGAAAAGTATTTGTTTCTCTACTATCTTTATCCCATGCATAATCTTGTAAACCTCTATCATGTCACCCCACAGTCGATGTTTCTCCAAGCTAAAGAGCCCCAAGCGTTTTAACCTTTCTTCATAGGGAAAGTGTTCCAGACCTTTAATCATTCTAGTTGCCCTTTTCTGGACTTTTTTCCAATGCTATAATATCCTTTTTGCGGTGCGGTGACCAGAATTGTACACAGTATTCCAAATGAAACCGCACCATTGACTTATACAGGGGCATTATGATACCGGCTGATTTGTTTTCAATTCCCTTCCTAATAATTCCTAGCATGGCGTTGACCTTTTCCTATTGCAATGGCACACTTTGCGATATTTGCAGTGAGTTATCTACCACGACCCCAAGATCTCTCTCTTGGTCAGTCTCTGCCAGTTCACACCCCATCAACTTGTATTTGTAGCTGGGATTTTTGGCCCCAATGTGCATTACTTTGCACTTGGCCACATTAGCCTCATCTTGTTGGTGTAATGAATCTATGTAAACCCAGTCTGACAGCTATGTTTTGACAGCTGGTGATCTAGCAGGCATGCTAGGTCACAATGACCTTATCAGCAGGCCGGTTTGAGCCGGCAGAAGCCAAGAGAAGAAACCTGCTGAGTCAGCATGACAGTGCACAGCCAGGATTGGCTAGTAGGACTATAAGAAGACTGTGTGTGGACCACACAGGTCTCTCTCTGAGAGTTGGTGTGTAGGCGGAGCATTTTGTCTGTTGGAGTAAGATATTGGACTGCACTAGTGAGCACTTATTGTATATATCTGTAAATACACTATTTTGGCACTAGTTGCAGGTGTCTGGCTGATTTCTTTCCTGGAGCCCTGTGTCGGGCAGGTCACCAAGCTCACTCTGCTAACTCCCGCACCGACACATCTGTCATGTTGATGCCCACTCTCCCAACCTCAACAGATCCCTTTGGAGTTCCTCACAATCCTCTCTGGTTCTCACCACCCTAAACAATTTAGTGTCATCTGCAAACTTAGCCACTTCACTGTTTACTCCAAACTCCAAACCATTAATGAACAAGTTAAAGAGCAAGGGACCCAGTACTGAGCCCTGCAGCACCCCACTGCTTACCATCTTCCACTGCGAAGATTGCCTATTTATATTCACTCTCTATTTCCTATTAATTAGCCAGTTTTTGATCCACAAGAGGACTTGTCCTTTTACTCCAAGACTCTCGAGCTTACGAAGAAGCCTTTGACGAGGAACTTAATCAAAAGCTTTCTGGAAGTCAAGGTAAACAATATCTATTGGGTCCCCTTTGTCCACATGTTTGTTCACCTCCTCAAAGAACTCTAGCAGGTTAGTGAGGCAAGAGCTTCCTTTACAGAACCCATGCTCAGTCTTTCTCTATAGCTTTCTCAATAGTCCAGGCCTCTTGCCAAACCAAGTTTGAAATGGAATGAAACCTGTTGATTTTGAAGGTATTCTATTGTGCAGGTATTGCTGTATTCACAGCTTCAGCCCATAGACCTTTAGGCAGTCCAAAATACATTAACATAGCCCTGGTCATTTCCTGCAAAACATGATTAAGTGTCTCTGAACACCCGTTCTGTTGAGGGCTGTATTTTGACTTGCTTTCTGTAAAGGTTACAAAGTATTTATTTTGTCCATTTGAGAGTGATAGAGGACCTACTAGATCACTGTAAACAGTTTCCATTGATGTGGTCACTCCTCTGCATACTTTTTGCCCCTGTACCAACTTGGCTCCTTTGTATTCCTTGGAGCTGAGGTGGATAAAATTGGGGCTGTGTTGCCACCACCTTCTTCACTACTTTACGCAGGAATAGTAAATTTGATACTGGGTGGTAGTTACTAAGAACCGTAGGATCCAGATACGGTTTTTTTTAGGAGAGGGCGGACCACTGACTCCATTAAGGCCCCTGGGAACACCCCTAATGACAGGGGTGTGTTAACAATCTCACACAGGGGAATCCCAATTTCCTCACCTCTGGCTTTAATCAGCCATGATGGGTAGGGATCAAGAGGGCAAGTGGTCGGTTTCACAGCCACCAGGATCTTGTCAACCTCCTCTTGAGAGACCGGGCTGAGGTGGTCCAAAGTCAGAACCAAAGACAGACAGGGGGCCTTCAGTTCACATATTATATTAATCTTGGCTGGGACTGAAATTTTATCTACACATTGATTCACAAAAGCCTCACAGCCAATAGCCAATTCTCTAGCATTTGGAATGCCCTGGGGCAAAGAGGTCAAAGATCAAATTAATCTAAATAATTGGGCTGGGCGCAATTTTGCAGATGCAATGGAGGCTGCATAGAACTCCTTCTTCGTGGCCTTTATGGCCATCTCATAGGTCTGAACTAAGAACCTGTAGGATGCTCTCATAGCCTCATCATGAGATCTTTGCCACACTCTCTCAAGCTTTCTTAGTTCCTGCTTCATTTGTCTCAGCTCCATGGAATACCAAGAATCTGAATGATCATGAGGACAAAGTGGGCACCTGGGGGTGACCACATCAATAGCCTCGGAAAGATGAGCATGCTAGGCCATCTTCCACTAGGCCATCTAATGGGCCACCAGGGTGAATTGGATCCTGCAGGGCCTTTTGGAATGCCTTATGGTCCATCAAACTCTCCAGACGAGCATAAATGTGCTTGCTGTCTAAACAGGGAGAGGCAAAGTGGTCCCACCATGGCACCATATCTGTGGAGATACAGTCCACTATAATCCCTGAGGCAAAGATAAGATCCATCATGTGTCCTGCTTGGCGTGTAGGAGCTGAAACAAATTGCGATAGCCCTAATGCTGACATGGATGGCATTAGGTCCTTAGCCTGCAAGGAGGTTACATCCTCCACATGGACATTGAAGGCTGGGATACCTCAATGCTCAGGTGGACACCGCCTCCATCAGGCCAGGCAGGACATTGGCTGGGGTATTAGGCAGATGGTACACCAGCCAAATGGCCAAACTTTCCTTGGCTTCCCACACTAGGCCCACACATTCAATACCAGCAATCTTTGTATCAGGGAGTGCCCTGAAGAAATAAGAGTCCCAGATCAACAATGCCATGCCCCCCCAGCCCTTCTGTCCAAGACTGGTGGAGGACTGAGAAACTGGGGAGGGGGGGTGGCCAGCTGCCGCAAGGCAACCGTTTCACCATCCTGCACCCAGGTCTCGGTCATGCAAACCAGGTCTATCTCCTGTTCCACCAAGTAATCCTAGAGAACTGAGATCTTATTATTGATAGACCTGACATTGCACAGCAGCAGTGTTGGAGAGGGGTGATTGTTCCTATCCCCACAGCTTGCACTTCTCAGGATGGGATGAAGGCTGGAACGGGACCAAGCATATCCATATCTTTGCCCCCTTCCAACATTATGCCTTCTCCCACAGCTATATCTCCAATGTCCCACCAGAACTGGGATCTCTGGGCCTGATGTTCCTTCCCCCATTCAATTTATTTGCCAACAGGCCCTAAACCAACCAAAATAACATACCCAAAAACCTCCCTGAATGAAGGCAACTAAAGAAGATTTACTTATTCACTAAGCTCATCAAACCATCTCCTTGCTTAAATACAACTAAAAAAAAAAATGTAAACAATATTTAACAAAATTTAAACTGATCCCAACTACTCATGTTATATTAACAAGCTAATTAACATTAATTTCCCTCGCTCAGATTCCTTCACCCACCCCTTATTTAATCAACCCAACCCAACTCAACCTTCCTGACTGGCTAACTGAATAGAAAGTTCTATAGACAAACAATGGAAAGGAAAGGAAAGGTCCCCTGTGCAAGCACCAGTAGTTTCCGACTCTGGGGTGATGTTGCTTTCACAACGTTTTCATGGCAGACTTTTTACAGGGTGGTTTGCCATTGCCTTCCCCAGTCATCTACACTTTCCCCCCAGCAAGCTGGGTACTCATTTTACCGACCTCGGAAGGATGGAAGGCTGAGTCAACCTCGAGCTGGCTACCTGAAAACCTAGCTTCCACTGGGGATCGAACTCAGGTCGTGAGCAGAGCTTAGGACTGCAGTACTGCAGCTTTTTAGTTGGAGAGATGCCGGAGATTGAACCTGGGACCTTCTGCTTACCAAGCAGATGCTCTACTATTGAGCCACCGTCCCTCCCCTTTAACACTCTGCGCCACAGGGCTCTTAGCCAAACAATGGCCATTCATAAAAGAGTACCTGTTGTTCTTATTTGGCCTACACAGTGCCCACCATTATGGTTGAAGTTGCAAAGAAGAAAGTAAATCAAAGTATTGTGAATGCTGTATCCTGGATACTTCACTGGGGAAGAGAGCAAGAGAGCAAGATACAAAATGACTTAATCCAGAAGCAACAGTTCTGCAATACTGTATGTCAAAGAGGTCGATAAGGATAAAGGTCACATGTGATGGAAATAAAAGATATTGCCTTTTCTTGTAATGTCACAAAATGGTCTATCAGGATTAGCCTTTTCTGAGGGTAAGATTTTATATACTAGCAAACTGTTTTTAATCTCATGTTTTCTCTGTTCTTAATTTTTCCTCTTTTCCAGTTTCTGTTTCTTAAACTTCATCTTTTCTCAGATCACTTCAAAACAGCTTTCAGTCTCTTAGAAATAACAGGAAAAAACAATTCCCACACTAGATTCTACATGAAAGGGGATAATCCTCAGCTAAGTATAAATGAAGCATGGAAAAATAATATATGATCACAGCTTCCCCGATATTTAAGAAGTCAAAGGTGACAACTAAGCGACATATGTTTCTCAGAAGCATATGAACAGCTAATCAAAAGCAAAGTGTAAATCAAAATCCACCCACCCAGGTACATTAGCAATGCACTTTAATTGTTCCACTGTGAATAAAGTGGCATTTCTAGCAATGCATTCAGCCAAGTCATTGGATTGCTATGAACTGCTGTCCAGATTTAGCCATCAAAAAACAGAAGTCCACAGGGAGGATATAGAAAAAAGACTGGATATATTTCCCATCAAAAAATATCCAAACCCATGGGATGAGATTTGCCTCTAAGGGAAAATTACAAAGAATCCTTTAATCCCTAGAAAATACAGTTGAATTTGGTTTAATTTATTTCTTGACTAGCGTATTTTAAAATTAATATATTTTATCATTAAAAATTTGCTAATTTTTTTCTCCTTTTTTGTCATTTGTGCCTTCAGAACTTTGTAAAGGCTGAATGCCACTGGAAACATATGCATACCTTAATTCTAACTGTGCAAAAGAGAACACATGCATATTTTTACTGCTTTGGCCCGGCTAGCTGAGTTGGTAGAGCATGAGACTCTTAATATCAGGGTTGTGGGTTCGAGCCCCATGTTGGGCGCAAAAACACTTCTTTGTCACAAGACACCAGATTAAAACTTCATGTTACCATCATATTTGTACAGACAGAAATCATAATGCACATACTTGAAAGCATTTTTACCATCTTTTATTTTGTTCTTAAAAATGAGATTCAGATTCAGTGTTAATCTCATGACATTTGGTAATGGAGCAAGTAAAACATCAAACTTGGGGGGTGGGGTGTCGCTTGACAATGGCGGACGCATACTTTTGAGTGGGCTCCCACTTTCCCAGCATTAAATCAAACTGCCATAGATCGGACCGAGAGAGATGAATAAAAACAAACACAGGAAATCAGCAGTTAAAAAGAACGCCAGAAACTTACGACCAACAACAGTTAAAGAATTCTTTTGGCCTGAGGAGCAGGGAAAATCTCAACCCCCCTCTACACAAGAGCAGTTAAAAATGGCGCCAACCATTAACGAAGAAAACGACGGAGATAAAGAGCAAACAATGCAAGACTCCAATACCCTTACAAAACAAGATCTTAAGGAGCTTAAGGAGGACCTGCGTTTGTACATAAAAGAAGCAGTCGATGACGTCCTGCAACCAGTTAAACTGGATATAGATCACTTAAAAGCTGCAATGCATGAAACAAACCAAATGGCAGAGCATGCAACGGAAATCAGCCAAGCAGCAGCATCCCAAGTACAAGCACTTCAAAGGTCAGAAAAAAATCTTGCAGACAGACTTTTAATTGTGGAGAACAGATGGAGATCGTGTAACCTTAAACTAAGAGGGGTGGAGGAGGACGTGGATCATAAAGGAGATTTAGCAAGCTATGTGTCTGTGTGGCTTGGAAAGGCGATTGGTGCGGAAGACAGGGTAGCTCCAGCCATTGTCAGAGCCTATAGACTGGGGGTCTTAGCTAGAGCGAAAAGGAATAGGCCTCGGGATATTTTGGTGCAATTCTTATACCCAAGAGCAAGAGATAAGATCTTAAAAGAGGCCAGGAGAACCGGAGGTCTTTTACATGAGGGAAGGAAGATACAGGTCTTACTGGATCTTCCCCCAGAAGCAATTCAGAAACGTAAAACTCTTAACTTCTTTGCTAATAAGCTTTTTACATCCAATGTGAGATTCAGATGGAGTGCGTCTTCAGATATATACGTCTTTCGCAATGACTCTCTCATGGAGGCTTCGGATGTCGCTTCAGGAAGAAAGCTATTGAAAGACCTGGGGATTGTACTCACGCCAGAAGAAGAAGGGAAGATACCCAAAAACGTCCCAGAGGATAAGTGAGAAGTGAAACACTGACAACTTTCTTTTAATAACAATGAGACTGTACTTAATGTGATGTCTGCAACATGGCTATATATTTTGTTTTAAAGTATTTTATGTTACCACCTACAGACTTTAGATATGACTTTCAATAATATTAGACTTTGGAAAAAAAAAACCTTCTACTGATGATGATACTTCTGCAGCTGGAACACTAATGAAATGAACAGCGTGTATAGGATGGGAAGATACATAACAAGAAGCTTTCCTTCTCATGTTTTTATTTTTATTTTTATTTTATTATTATTATTATTTTACTTATAGGGTGACATACTACAACTCATAGAAGCAACTGTTAAAGATATGATGATGTTAAAAATGAAGATATCTTATAGTATAAATATCTGACTAGTTTAAGTGCCTGATGTGTGTGGATGTATATATGAACATATGAAGCTGCCTTCTACTGAATCAGACCCTCCTGGGTCCATCAAAGTCAGTATTGTCTACTCAGACTGGCAGCGGCTCTCCAGGGTCTCCAGCTGAGGTTTTTCACACCTCTTTGCCTGGACCCTTTTTTGGAGATGCCAGGGATTGAACCTGGGACCTTCTGCTTACCAAGCAGATGCTCTACCACTGAGCCACCGTCCCTCCCCATGTGTAGGAGTATGAATGTGTGTGTGTGTATATATATATATGGGTGTGTGTGTGTATATATACATATATCGTGTGTGGGTGTATATACATATATGGTGTGTGGGTGTATAAACCAGTAATGAATTAATTGGATAACTACAAAATTAAACTAAAAAAGAAATGAATTGATATAAATTAATGATAAAAGGTTTTATCCCCCTCCCCATTTCTCCCCCCTTTTTATTTCCTTTTCACGCCTCATTTCTTTTACATAGGTTTCTCCCTTTCCCTCCCTCCTTTTTTAACCCCTTCCCCCTCCCCTTTCTTTTTTCTTCCTTCTCTCTCAGCCAACCCTCTCTAAAGGCATATGTGAATGGATAATAATAAATAAGAGTGAACATATGAACATATGAAGCTGCCTAGTGCAATGAGAGGGCTGGGTGGTGTGAATATTTATAGAAATAGATCCATATAAAGACGCATAAAACTCATAAGGATAACTGGTACAGATATTATATGGAGTTATTGGACATTATAATTATCTGACTAAAGTGTTTTAGATATATTCAAATTAGAAATGAATTAAGTAGGTAATTAAATACTTTGTGCTAAATTGGAATGAATTATCACAAATTAATGATGAATTATGTTTATTCTCTCCCCTAACTCTTTCTGTTTCATATTTTCATTTTTACTTTATTTGGCCTATGGACTTGATCTTTGATATTTTTGATACCTATTTATTTATTTATTTATTTTATCTCTTATTGCTTTCCATCAGTCCCTTTCTATGGAAAGATACGTAATTGATTAGTTAATTGAATTTCGATGGGAAGGTTGGTGTTTATATCATTAAGAATAAAAACATGCATGGAAATATAAGTAAAGGCAGAATGTATAGAAAGGAAAATATAGGTATGATAGATTATTGTTATTCAAGTATTACAGTTGCTAAATATAATTATAGATGTAGGTGGGAACGAAAGTTTAAATATGCATATAAGGTTTAAAGGACATTAAATGTAATGTAAATGTGTAGGTTTTATTAAAATGTCTTATAGGGTCTTATATAGTATTGGTATATTTAAGAGGTTATTGGAAAATTTATGAAAGTTTTACAAAATTCTTAAAATTCTTAGAAGGTTGACGTAGGCAGTAATAATACTTCTGTAAGAGCAAGGGAAGGTAGAGGACTTAACAAAGCAACTGGTTTATTTGTTTTTTATATACATAACAAAATTAAATTGCTTGAAATAAGCCCCCCTGTAGGGTAGGGTAGGGTAGGTTAGGTGAGATATTCTTTTCAGACAAGGAAGTTTTTTACTAGCTTCCTTTCTCTCCCCTTTATATAGGGAAGGAATTCTGAGAAGTATCCCTATTTAGGGGAACCACGTTTGAAGTTTTCGTGTTAAGTTGTGTTAGGTTATAATACAGTTGAGTACTCTTAAGCCACATTAAAGATGGCACATATGTACAAACTTCTTAGTTGGAACTGTAGAGGTCTTAATAACATTGTAAAACGCAAAAGGCTTCTTAACTCTATGCAAAAGGAAAAGGCAAACATTGTATGTCTTCAGGAGACACATCTAAAAAATGCTAATGAAAAACTGTTATCCTCCAATTGGTTTACTCAAAGTTATTTGGCTGCAGGGACTTCAAAATCCAGAGGTGTAGCAATTCTGTTCTCAAAATCAGTACCTTTTCATTGCCAAAAAATAAAGTCGGATCCTAAGGGTCATTATATTTTTGTCAGAGGGGAAATAGAGGGTCAGCCACTTACAGTAGCATCCCTATATGCCCCAAACGTAAACCAGAAAAAATTCATAAAGGCCACTCTTAATCTCCTAGCAGAATTTCAAATTGGTGAAACCATTATTGGGGCAGATCTAAATTATATAATGGACCCTACAATGGACAAAACACACAAAACAGGAAAAAAAAGCAACAAAAAGCACTGAATTATCAAATATGATTGAGTCATTTAATTTGGTAGACATATGGCGTTTATTGAACCCGGAAGTTAAACAATACACTTACTATTCTAGTTTACATAAAATTCATACCAGAATTGACTATCTTCTTATAACTAAAAGGCTAGCCAATCAGATACAAGAGGCAGACATTGGCCCCCGCATAATCTCAGACCATTCGTGGGTAACATGTACACTTTCCACTCAAAATGATGACACGCAAGGATATCATTGGAAATTGAATAAATTGTTATTGCAAGATGAAGGGATATGTGAAAAAATAACAGCTTCAATACAGGAATACTTTAAATTTAATTCAACCAACGATGTATCGCAGGAGACATTATGGGACGCATTCAAAGCTGTTATAAGAGGGCAGTTAATAGCAATCGCATCCACCTATAAAAAAGAGAGACAAGCACTACTATCTGAAATAACCAGTAATATCAGGCAGTTGGAACTACAATATGCTAAAAAAGGAGGTAAAAATTGTTAAGAAAGCTAGAGCAGGAGCGTAGAAAACTAGAACTATTAGAGACTTCTTAAATACAAAAAAATTTAATGATAATCAGAAATATTTTACTAAAACACCAAGGTTCATTAGGTTACTTAGGCAGAGGACCATCCAAAAAAAGGTATCTCATCTTATTTATAATATGCGTAATCCTCGAGGACAACTTGTTAATAAATCTAAAGAGATAATTCAGATTTTTTATAATTATTACCAACAGCTGTATAAATCAGAGGAACCGGATCGAGCCAACATTAAAGAATACCTTAATGCTATAAACTACAATGTCAAAATAACACCTGAACATCTTTCATTTCTAGAGCAAGAAATAACACAATTTGAGCTGGATGAAACTTTAAAGCACATCAAAAACAATAAGGCACCAGGTAGAGATGGTATACCCATTGAATTCTATAAGAAATTCAAATCTGTGTTATTAGCTCCCTTAGTACAAACTTGTAATTCAGTAATGGTTAATGGAACTATACCTACTACATGGACAGAAGCTAGAATCACAGTGATACCCAAACCAGGGAAGGATAAACATTACCCTGCTTCCTATAGACCCATTTCTGTCTTAAATAATGACTTTAAAATATTCTCAGCTGTAATGGCTAACAGATTAAATAAAATAATTGCATACTACATTCATAGTGACCAATCAGGTTTTATTCCCACTAGAACTCTTACAGACAATTTCCGTAAAACTTTAGATTTAATCTTTGTAGGAAAGCAAAAAAAAGTGGAATCAGTTCTGTTGGCCATCGATGCGGAAAAGGCCTTTGACAACGTGGAGGTCCCATATCTACTTACTCTATTACAACATATGGGCTTTGGACCAAAATTCATGACCTCTATTGAATCCCTGTATGCTAAACCAAAAGCACAAATCTATATTAATAACTATAGATCGGAGGATTTTAATCTACATAGAGGCACAAGACAGGGTTGCCCCTTATCCCCCATCTTATTTGCCCTCTCAATAGAACCATTAGCGTTTGCTATAAGAAACGATAAATTAATCAGTGGTATTCAAGTAGGAGAAGAGGAACATAAATTAAGTCTTTTTGCGGACGATGCAATTTTCTATTTAACTAAACCCTTTCAGTCAATTAGCTCATTACTCCATCAAATCAAAAAGTTCAGTGTGGTATCCGGATTTACTATAAATTATACAAAATCCGAATTGTACCCTATAGTTCTGTTGCCAACCTCCAGACGGAAATTAACAAACGCTTTTCCTTTTAAATGGGTACAAAAGTCTTTTAGACACTTGGGAATTCAGATACCATTGAATTTACAAGACCTTTATTCTGTAAATTATAAGCCTCTTGATAGCTCTATAAAATCAAACATGGAACAATGGGGTAAAATTAATCTTTGTACTTCCTAGATATTTATTCCTATTCTATAACTTACCATGTTATATCCCTTCTAAAGAATTCAAGGATAAACAAAACCTTATTTCTAAATTTTTATGGTCACATAAAAAACCTAGATTTCAATTTAAGTTAATGACTAGACCAACAAAACAGGGTGGGTTAGGCTTGCCTAGTTTAGAGGCTTACTATTTGGCTGCTAACTTAAAAAATATATTATGGTATGCAATGAAGGACTGTGATAAAGCTTGGGTGAATATTGAAGCATCCTATTTATTAGGGGACCAACTGTGGGAAGCCATCTGGAATACTCCAAATGATAGGCACTTCATTTCCAAGGACAATCCTTATTTAACCCTAACATTAAAGATATGGGACAAATACAAAAAAACTCTAATACCATCTATTTCACCGATGGCAAGCTTCCTAGGACAATCCTGGTTTAAACCAGGTCGGGGTATATATGATTTTAAAATCTGGAGGGAGGCTGGTATACATCAGTTTCAAGACATTATTAAAAACAAACGAATGTTGACTAAAACGCAACTAGAAACCCAATATAACATAAATATACCATGGTTTCAATACCAGCAACTTCATTATGTCCTACACAATCCTAGGATCATAGATATAATAGATAGACCGTTAACACCATATGAAAACCTGTTAAAAAGAAGTCCCAAACAGGCTAGAACTTTAACTTCAACTATTTATAATCTTCTTAATTTTAAAAGTTGGTCCGAAATTACTAGTCAACAAAAGGCTTGGGAAAAGGATTGTGGTATACCATTTACTTTAGAACAATGGCAGACTATATGGGAATCCCCTCTCTATAATACTTACTCTTTAAAATTAAAACTTCAGAATTATAAACTCTTCTCAAGGTGGTATCTGACGCCTAAGAAGCTATTTCTGTCACATATAAAACCCAACCCTGAATGCTGGAAACACTGTAGGCAGGAAGGGTCCTTTTTACATATTATACCTATGACACCAAGTGTATCACTAATAAATACATTAATTGATGAAGGTCCTACCCTGAATATCATTCCTATACAGCAATGCCTCCTATAATGCTAAATATATGTTTAGGAAATTTTCTGGTCAACATAGCATTATGTGAAACTGCAGGAGTTAATTGCAGTGCTGTTCTCACAGAGATGTGTTCACAGTATTTCTAGTTCTTGTGTGAATGACATAATAGGGCTGAGCAGAGGAGTCAGAAACCATTGGTTAACTGCTTCTGTTAGATTCCTGTGCTATAGCAACCCCAGGAAATGTCCCTGGCTGTATGGTAGAAACCAATTTTACCATAGATTTTTTTGCACCCCCAGACGGAATAAAGAGGCAGACAACTGTAGTTGGGGAAACGGGCCACTTTATTAACATTAACATTAACGAGACAAGGTGAACAGAGAGGACGAGCCCTGGGGTCACCCCTGACCCCGCCAAGTCCTGCAAGGGCGAGACACCCAACCCCTGGTCCTAGCCATCCTCATGCGGGGGCGGCAAGGGATGCATGAACCCGATCCGTATTCCAATGCATTGAGCCGTCAAGCCCATCTGCCTATCATACGGATCACACGCACAAAACAGGTGCCAAGGCCTGGGTGTTCACCGGCAAGGTCTGAATGCCATGCAAATTCCGCCACCGCAATGCCAAGCCTCTGCTTAGGCATTCGCGACCCCCGGGAGGCCCAACGCCTCCCGAAGACCTTGCCTCAATTCGGACAAGAAGGCCCGGTTCCCGGTGTCGGACAGATGGACTCCATCTGGCTGGTACATCTCGGCATTATGAACAATAATGCCCGGGTGCGGGAGGTAAGTACCCAGTCCTCCATCTAGGGCCAACTTCAGGGCCCGATTCGCCTTTCTCCTGGCCCGCTCGAGCCCAGCCGGGTTCCAAGTGGACTGCCAGTACCTGCGACGCAGAATCGCAGACCAGATGATCCTGACCCCGGGCCACCGCCTCTTGATGGCCCGCAGGTCCGAGATCGCTTGCAATGAGAGGGCCCTGCCTTGCAACAGGCCCAAGTCATTCCCACCTAGGTGATGACAAACACATGGGGCGGGGAACGGGGTCGACTGTCAAACAACAGTGACAGCAACTGGGCCCAACGGAGCCCCCGTCTCCCCAACCATTCAACCGTGGCCCATTCGCTCAGCCCAAGTTGCGAATCGAACGACGATCGTCTGGCGAAATGGGCCGCCCAAAAGATCATGCTGTGCCCGCATATGAGGATCCTCAGCCTCCCATGACGAGCCACAGCACCTGTAATGCAAAAAACAACATCAGAACAACATAACAACTCCCCCCCCAAGGGGGCAACAATGGTCTCACATAGGTGCGGTAAGCAGAAGACCTCCACCGCCCTACCCTCTGGATGGTCGGCCCTGGATAACCCATGGCCGCGGCAGTCGAGGCCGCCCCAATCCGGAAGGAGTGGGTGCCAAACCTGACTCCGCCCAGACCTAGTTTGCCAAGTGCCCAAGTGGTAACTGCCCAAAACTGGTACTTAGTCAACGGGGACCCGCACTCGTGCCAGAAAAAGGGGCCCTGGGCGGTACCACGGGCCTGAACATACTCCAATAGGGCTTGGACCGGGCAAAGCCCAGGCTCAGAACATGGGCCAAGCTTGACCGTCGTGCCCTTTCTAAGTTGATCCGTCTTGGACCGGCGGACCTGGAGCAACACGTGCCCTCCCTTGAAAGAAACGTCACCGCTTTGCAGAGCGGTGTCCGAAGTGTCCCTGCGCGAAGCCTGTACCAGCTCGCTAACCCTTAATGCGCCGAAAAAGGCCGTAAGGGCCGCGGCGTGAAACAAGGCCACTTCGTAGCCAGAACTACAGACTTCAGGCCAGACAGCACCCAGGCCTTTTAATATAACCGGGGATATGGGCTGTCTGTTGTCAGCCCCAGCCCCATGCTCCCTGGTCCAACCCTCAAGCATTTTCTTAATTCTGAAGTCCTCTCCTGCGGCAGGAAAACCCAAGGCTTTACTTAGGAACGCCAGTGACGCCAACTGGCCTCTAATGGTTTTTACCTTGATCCCCTTGGTCTTCTGTAGAACACAAAACTGCATCAGATGGGCGACCGGGATGGGCCACACCTCACCCAACCCTGTGTTGCGGCAGAATACCTTAAACTGTGAAGCCGCGCGCTCATAAGCCCTCCGCGTGCTTGGGGCCAGTGCTAAAAGGATTGCCCTCCCGGCTTCGACCTGTCAAGTTGCCAAAGGTGGGGTGGCATCCGCAGAGGGTGGGCGTCGGCCTCCGGGGCAAGAAGGCGGAATCGCTCCATCTGTCGGCGAGACAGGGCGTCCGCCACCCCGTTATTCACACCCGGCACGTGCTTGGCTAAAAACACAACATTTAAGCGAAGGCACCGCAACACGAAAACTCGGGCGAGTGACATCACTGGCTTAGATTTCGACGTCAGTGCATTAACTACGTGCACAACCGATAGGTTGTCACACCAGAAATGCACTATTCGGTTGGCAAAATGTTCACCCCACAGGAAAACCGCCACCAGAATAGGAAAAAATTCCAAGAAAGTCAGGTTCCTGCAAATCCCGGAGCGCTGCCAGTCCTCAGGCCACTGTTCGGCACACCACTGCCCCCTGAAGAAGACCCTGAAACCATTGGAGCCGGAAGCGTCGGACGAGATTTGAATATCCGCCTCAACTTTGAGGTCCTCTCGCCAAAAGGAAACCCCGTTGTAACCCTCCAGGAACATCTCCCAAACCTCCAAGTCCCTGCACATGCTCTCAGTTATCCTGGCCCTGTGGTGGGGGAGCCGGAGGTTTGCCATGGCGTCGCATAGGCGCCGTAGAAATGCCCTGCCCGGGGCTACGACCCGGCAAGCGAAATTCAAGTATCCCACGAGCTGCTGTAGCTCAAGGAGGGACACTTTATGTCTCACTTTCAATGCTTCCAGCCTGACCCTGAGCTGCCGGACCTTATCGTCCGGCAACCGAGAAGTTTGCTGTTCGGTGTCCAATTCAATGCCTAAGAATGTGATACGCATTGCCGGGCCCTCGGTCTTTTCGTTGGCAAGTGGAACCCCCAACACCTCTGCCAACCTCACAAAGAGGTCAAGCAGCTTGGCACAACGGCCGGACCCAGGGGCGCCTACAAACAGGAAGTCGTCCAGGAATGAACCACTTCGTTGCAGCCTGACTCGCGTTTAACCAGCCATTCCAGGAAAGAGCTAAAACGTTCAAAGGCTGCGCAAGACACCGAACACCCCATGGGAAGCGCCCTGTCTACATAGAAACTGCCCTCAAACTGGAAACCTAATAACTCAAAGTCATCTGGGTGGACCGGCAGACTTGATGTCGCACTTAGCCATCCCCGCCCCGGCCCCACAACCTCGGATAACTCTAACAGCCTGATCAAATGACGTGTAACGTACTGAACATAGGTGGTCAGGGATGCCATCATTGACCGATCCCCCTGCGGGATAAGACAAATGATGGATCAACCGGAACTCGCCCACAGCTTTTTCAGGGGCTACACCTAGCGGTGAGACCCTAAGGTTGGGAACAGGGGGCGCTTCAAAAGGGCCAAGGACCCGCCCTTCGGCGCATTCCTTCCGAATTTTGTCCCTGACCACGTGCTCCAAACCCACAACAGAACGCAAATTGGACGCCAAGCTGGGTGCCCGGGGGCCCGAATAAGGGATGCGAAAACCAACATAAAACCCTTCAACAAATACTTCTTATCCGCGACCCTTGGGTAGTCCTCAATAAACTGTTCAAGGACCTTCAGCCGAATGGGGCTGGGGCCCTTTACCCAGCGGCTGGGAACCGCCACCGCCTCCGGGGTGCTTGGGCCCGCCCTTTGGCTTGGCCTTACTGCACGCCGAGAAGGCATGGGAACCACCGCATAACGGGCACTCATGCTTAAACCTACAGGCTTTCCACGAGCAGACTCCCTGCGGGGTGTACTCCCAACACAACAGCCGGGGTTGAACCGGCTGACCCGCCGTAAAGCGGGTTGTTGGGTTAATCGCCTGTTTGTGGACCAAATGCCCGCTATCGGCTCTATCCCCGAGGTTCGGCTTAGCCGGGGCCATCAGTTGTAACCACAACTGTTGATTAATTTGATCCCAAGGCAATAGAGGGTTGATGGCCGCCCTCATGCGGAACGTCTCATCATATTGTAACCAAGCTGACCCCGCAAAGTCGGAGTAGGCCCGGTAAATGATGTCGCAGTATTGGAAAAGAGTGGCGGCCCTGTTCGGCTGGGCCCTAGCAATAACCCTGGCGTAGATGAGGAAGCCTGGAAGCCAGTTGGCCCAAGTCCTGTCCACCTTCCGCCTCCTGAGCTTCTCCTTCTCATCTAGCTCCTCCTTGCTCTTCTTTTCCAATTCCCTGTACAGGAGACTAAAGACGTCCACATACTCCCCTCTCAAAAAATTTTTCCTAGTGGCGGGAGTCAGGTGGTCACCCAATGGCATTGCAGGGTCACCGAACGGGATAGACAGAAGGGGGATGGACCCGTAAGGGTTCTGGGAGTAACCCCAAGGGTTGCAAGCCACCGCCGGCCACCCAAAAGGATAGGCTCCGGGCATTTGACCGCCCCAAGGCAGAATCCCCGTAGCCGTGATGGCCGCCCCCGAGCCAGGAACAGCTGGCATCCCCCGGGGCACAGGCAGTGACTGACCCCAGTATGCCAGAGGGGACTGCCCACGCCCCGGCAGGCAACCGCCCGCTGCCCACGAAGGCCCTGGTGTTGCTGGAAGCGGCCCCTGTCCGCCTTCGGGAGAGGTGGGGGCCCGTCCACGCCCACCAGTCTGTGGAGGCGACGTAGGCCCCCACACCCCCCAAGGCCAGTGTGAATGTTGTGTAGGCATCAACGCCCTACCTTCCTCAGATGCAGGAGTCACTGCCACAGCCAAAGGTGGCTCAATCTGCTGGTGTTCATCAGCTCCCTCTTGTTCACCGCCCACACCGCCAGGCGCCACCTCCTGGTCTGTCTCCACTTCTTGTGCCTGCTCCGGCCTAGCTCCGGCGACCATGTTCTCCTGCAGGAAAGAAAGCCTGGCCAACAACTCACGCTCAAAAGTGATGGTCCCTGATCTTCCCGTGGCACTGTGGCGCCCCAGCCAAACTGCCTGGGAACCGGACGCCCCTTGTTCGTCCTCCATCACCCGGACCCGATCTAATATAGCCTGGCGTATAACAGTGGTGTCCAGATCTTCGCCAGGGGGGTCAGAGCTCCTTCGTTTAGCCGCAGTCTTGGCCGGCTGTTTTCCCTTAGAAGGGCCCTGGCCTTTCTTGGGTGCCATGTTAGGGTGGCCCAAAAACAAAGCTAAGCCAATGGGCAAAGCAATAAACTGCAGCCAGGCTCTAATCCCCCACTCTGCAATAGTAATTACAGCTCCACAATAATGTGCAACAGAAGAGGATGGGGGTGGGGGGGAGGCGCTATGTTCCCTTAAAGAACAAGAAAATGGGGGGGGGGAGTGATGAGCCTCTGACCCACGCAATAACAGACAAGGGGCCTGCCACCCAGCCCACAATCCCCAAAAGCTGAAGAAGAGCGCTCCTTAATAGGTGCCGCAAAGCAGCATCCACCAACCCTCTTTCCGCGCTTACAGCCCAGCGAGAAAAGAGAAAAGGGGGGGGTGAAAACCGCCCGCTCACAAGCCCTCCCGACAGCTGCGCCGCGCCCCACAAGCCTTTTGCATCAACAAGGTGTGCTCAGCTGAGCCGGTTCCAGGAACCACGTCGCCGTCAGCTGTCTCCTCCCGGCCGCAGACCCCGCAAGGCGCGTCCTCCTCGCGTCGCTCCAGGCGTCCTTGCCACCGCAAGCCAGGCCGAGCCGATGACGCAGTTCCAAGGAGCAGCCGCAAATGCTGCTCCCGTCCCAACGACTCCACGGAACTGCGTGGAGACGCCTGGGGCAGAGGCTACTTAAGCCTTTGCCCCCGCCCCCCAGTAAAGTCCCCAGATGCCCGGGAAGCTGCTCTCTCTCCTGTCGGGGCTGCAAAAGACGGCCCCACGGCGCACAGCCGCATTGCGGCGCGGCCGGGGGGGGGGCGAATTGTCCAAATAACAGAGTATCACTTGGAAATCACTAGCATGGTAACATCCCTTCCTGTGTAGGGTTGCCAAGTCCAATTCAACAAATATCTGGGGACTTTGGGGGTGGGGCCAGAAGACTTTGGGGGTGGAGCCAGGAGCAACAGTGTGACAAGCATAATTGAACTCCAAGGGAGTTCTTGCCATCACTTTTAAAAGGACCGCACATCTTTTTAAATGCCTTCCTTCCATAGGAAATAATGAAGTATAGGGGCACCTTCTTTTGAGGCTCATAAAATTGGGCCCCCTGGTCCAATCTTTTTGAAACTTGGGGAGTAGTCTGGGGAGAGGCACTGAATGCTATATTGAAAGTTTGGTGCCTCTACCTCAAGAAACAGCCCCTTCAGAGCCCCAGATACCTGCAGATCAATTCTCCATTATTTCTTAGGGGAATAAGTTTCCATAGGGAATAATGAAATGCCAAGCAGACATTTCCCTCCCCCCACCCATTTCTGATGACCCTGAAGTGGGTGTGGGGCCTCCAAACTGGGGATCCTCTGCCCCCACCTGGGGATTGGCAACCCTAACACATACTAACTTGCTCTGAAACGAAAGCAAAACAAATGGAGGAAGGCTGCTGCTGGCCCTTCCCAATGAAGTACTTCCTGCTTCCTGCTCTTATTTAAAGGCACACACACACACATTTTAAAATGGAACCTATTTGCAGGTTTCTAAAGCTGCTGGAGATCTACAGGTAGGTGGTGACTGGGGGGGGGGCAGCTTCCCCCCACTGGCCAGCTGACTGGGGGCGGGTGGAAGCCTGTAAAACTGGAGGATCTCCAGCTGGGACCTGGGGATTGGGAAGCCTATTCCTGTGTGACACCAGCAGTGTGACATAGGCCTTCTTTCTAGTGGTAAATCCCCCCACTGGCCAGCTGATCAGCAAATGGGGGCAGGGCCTGGAAGTTGGGACCCCCACTGGGAAGATCTAATAACCATACCTCTGACCCATATCAGAGTAGGTTTGCAAGTTTTTTTCTAGGGTCAGGGGAATTGCTTGCTCCCAGCTACCATTGCACATCACTGCTCAGCTAGACAGTAAAAGGAAATGCACAGATGAATGGGGGGGGGGGGGGCTGATCGACATCTCTGTTGTGACTATGTCACTTCTAGTATGACCCAGAAGTGATATCATTGTAGAGGGAGACACTCTAGCATTTACTAAGATTCCATGGTTATGTCAAGCATACAAGTTATTCCTAATATAAAGCTGTATTATTCGTGTTGTTACTTTGCTACTGCTGCATATCAAAGCTATGTAAACCCTTCCTTAGTTCTCACCTTCTGTAACAAATGCAGGAATGCCTGCTTTGAAGCCTGGGACTCAGGATGTTTCTAACCGCAAAAGAAGTAGTAGGACCAACCAAGAGAACTGTGGAAGCCTTATCAACCAGTCTCTACTGAGGCCACATTCCTTGGATGCACAGATCTTTTATGGCCCTCTGAGATTGGGGAATGGGGAATAACTATCCCACCCAGGGCAGCACCTTGCCACTTCCACCCACATCAGACGTTTATAAAATACCAGGAATGAGGCCTCACTACAAGTTGACAGAGAAAGCTAATACAAGTGTCCCAGTAGGAAAGTTGATATAGATGGTAAGCCAGAGAGGTATCCAGAATACTTCAGCACAAGAGCTTAACCCCCATTTTCAGTCTATGAGTGCTGTAATGAAAAGTGCAATCAGAAGCAGCTCTGTATGAAATTTTCTAGTAATCACAAAAATGAGATGAAACCAATATTCACTTAAAAAGTAAATATCTGGCAATTTTCATATATTACAAAAGAATTCAGACTGAGATTCTGACAACTGTATGGTCAAATGTAGACCCATTTATACCTGATTATTCCAGAATGATAGCTTATACCTGCCTGTTGCTTTTATTGTTGTTGTTATTATTATTAGAGGAGGAGGAGATTGGATTTATACCCTGTGCTTCACTTGGAGTCTCATAGTGGCTTACAGTTTCATTCCTCTCTCCATAACAGAAACCCTGTGAAGTAGGTAGGGCTGAGAGAACTCTCAGAGAATTGCTGAGAGAAAAGCTCTGTGATCGTTGTGACTGACCCAAGGTCTCCCAATTGGCTACATATAGAGGACTGGGGAATCAAACCTGGTTCTCCCCAGATAACAGTCTGCACATTTGACCACATTGTTGTTGCTGCTACATCATCATCATCATCATCCCCTGTGAGCAGGGCCCAGGCTAGCTTACAACAGGACAAGAACAATACATACATTGAAGTTAAAACCAAAGATTAAAATTCCAATAGCAGATCAACAATAAAACACTGCAAATTTCAAGACGGCTATGAAAGCTTTACACAAACCCTATGCTGAAGTTAATTTGCCCCCCAGTCTCCTTGCATTCTGTTACTGAGAGACAGTGCCGGATATAAACAGAGTATCCCAGTGCAAATAGAGAGGGTCTCCTATTCTTGGTAAACAAAATGGAGTCCAACCAAAGACAGGCCAAGACAACACTCCATCTAGAATGGGTAGAGTGGACCCAGTAGAGAGCCTGGTTTGGTTGGCGCCTGCAGTCTGTATCTCAGCACAATCTCACCCATTCCCCCTCCAGCATCCCCGCCCAAACAGGATGCATAATGACATGGGAACTACGGGTAAGTAGTACTCTCACTCTGATCTTCTGGAATTTGCCAAATGTCTCTTTCTCCAGTCTATCACTTCTACCTTCCTAAAATCCAATCTAATGCATAACTTGATTGATCCTACCTTTAAGTCTTTGATCCCTTTCCGAGTGTCAGACAAAGCCTGGTAACAAATTATGCATTTCCTCCAAACTTATCATCCTAGCAAAATGTGCGAAGTTTCCCAACAAAGTGATTCAGGATAGCCATCTATGAAACATCAAAGACCCTTTTGTAACTTCCAGCCCCCACCCTCATACCCCTATAAAGTGTGGGTCAGAATCCCGTTTCGGTGTGCATTCTATAGGGTGCCATTTGCAATCTGTACCATCCGTTACTCCTATAATTGGGTCTATACGACGCGTTACACTGGTCATTCGTGCTCCTCTTCCGTGTATCCTCGGGACGGACGTCTCCTCTTCTGGATCAGGTGAATATTACCCGCTTCAACAACCCTTGAATTCCTCTATCGATAACTTCTATTTTTCTTAGACTCTTGTTTGCTTGTACAACATGTTTGTGTGCGTGTATAAATTCTCTTGATAAATACTCTAAGTAAACGTTATAAAAGATACAATTGCTTGGTCTATTCTTGGATGAGAACCTGAACTCCGTATTATTGAAAGCAAAGATCTTCGCTCCTAATTTGCTCTACCAAGTGTCTTAGCTAATTTCCCCATCAAAATAAGAGACTTAAAGCACTGCCTGTAACAATTCCAGACACCAGTTTTTCAATAGCCTATGCTCATCCACCCAAATCTGTCTTGACGCTGCAAGCAGAGAAAGGCAGGATAGATAAATATGGTCCCTACATTAATTCCATATTCAGTGAAAAGTAATGGTGTAGGTCATATATAGAATGCATACATGCATTTAAGTTATAACACAAAGATCCTGACTGCTGCTGTAGTATGAATGCATGGGAATTAGGGATTGAGCCCCTAGGCCCAATTCCTCCTCCATGCACTTTGATACAAAATTAACATGTACATATAACAACTTCTCTTCAAAGCAGTGTAAATATGGAAAGGCCAGTACCCTCATGCTTCAAAAGGAGCCTAACTAGAGTTGCTAGCTATGGCTTGGGGAATATCTGGAGATTTTGGGGTGCAGCCTGGTAAAAGGGTGGGATTTGTGGAAGGGAGGATCTCAGCAGGGTATAATAATATAGAGAATCCACCTCCAAAGTGGCTATTTTCTCCACCAGAATGGAACTTGATCATCTGGAGATCAATTGCAATAGAGGTAAATCTCAGATGCTACCTAGAATTTGCAGTCCTAAGACTAACAGACAGCCCATGCAGTTGTGTTTGTGGGTTGTATAAAGGCATATTGATACTTTAATTGCTTAGTCAGCTTCGGCTGTGAGATACTCAGGATCAGATACTCAGGATCAGAGCCGAAGGCTGTACTAGGCCACTAAATTTTATTTATTTTCCATGCATCTTTAAATTTAATATGCACCACTTATTTTGTTTCACTATTTCATTCTTTAACACTCTTTGGGATACAATTTGACTGAAATATGCAATAAAGCATAGTGCCTTGGGTAAAGTTTTCCCAGTCTCTGAGTCCAATTTATATTGTTTACAATGGTGATTATATATAGGCATTTCTTTTCCTGAGGCAAAGGAAAGTCTCGGTGCAATATTATTTTGGCATCCATATGTCTTCTGTTTGTTAGCTTAGATAGATAAACTTGCTGAAAATAGGATAGTCTAAAGAAACTCTAGTCTATACAATCCAATATCATTTCTATAATCACAGCTTAAGTCCTTTGACTTCATTTTGACTGACCATGCTTGATTCAGAGTCAGAAGCATTTAAATAAGCAAAGCAGTTAGAGACAGGGGTTTTCTGAGAAGTAGCAGCTGCCTACCCATGAGTTACAAAAACAATTACATTTAATAAATACCACAATTCAAATATGGCTTAAGCACTGTAACAGTTCATAGACATTCTTGACTTATGTTTGTCCATTATCACAGCTGCTCACCTTATGACCCTCTCAGGCAGGCCTGCCTGCTAATAAGTAACTCATACAAGTCTCTGAAATCTTTCCTCCAGAGGGAGAAAAAAAGAAGTAGCAGGGGAATTGATGCAAAAATAAAATAGAATCAGTGATTCATGGCTAAACTATGAATGCAAACATCCCATCTGGAGTAGTCAGCCTTGCAAGAATCAGTGACCCCCTTTCCCCAAATTACAGTTGTTCTGAAGAATGACAGTCTAAAGTCTGAGACAGTGTAATAAAAATATCATTGGAATTCAATGACTAAGGAATGATTAAAAAAACGAACATAAGAATTATTCATGTTCTTTTTTATCAAGCAACGAACAGAACATATGAAGGAGAAGGCAGCAGATATGATCCACAGCCCACTGGGTGTATGCACAGGTGCTTCCACTTATATGAAGAAAAATGCTTTCCACATATTAGAAGGAATGAGAGAAAAATAGAGAGACTTCAGCAAAGTGCACACAGACATCACAATCACAAAGAGACTTATCCAGAAAGATTTCAGAAAAGGTCATAGGTTAAGACATACATTGTCCTATGAATGCACAAACCTGGGCAGCACCAATTATTTTTAATTTCAACAATGGTTTTAAATTTAATATATTCGATATGTATGTTGCAACTGACTTATAGAGAACCCAGCAAGGGATTTTCAAGGCAAGTAGGAAGCAGAGGTGTCATTGCCTTCCTCTGTAGACTTTATCTTAGTGGGCACTCATTCAAGTACTGACCTGGCTTACCTGTTGAGATCTGATGAAAGGCTATACTATTCCTTTTCAAATCCCCAGTATATTCAACATATCTCAACAAATTAGTGGAGGGAAAATCCTTATCTGTGTTGTTTCAGTGATGTTTACATGTTCTGTTCACTTGGCTAGATCCAAGTGGGTAGCCCGTGTTGGTCTGAAGCAGTTGAACAAAGCAGGAGTCAAGTCCATCTTTAAGACCAACCAAGTTTTATTCAGAACATACGTTTTCATGTGCTCTCTAAGCACACACTTCATCAGATGAAGGGATCAGGTATTTTGGGCTGAAAAGACCAAATGGACAAGCCACACTGTTTCACCAAGTGATCACAGCCAGTTAGCCAACTTAAACAATGGACTGCATGTATTTCATCTGATGAAGTGTGCTTAGAGAACACACGAAAGCTTACGTTCTGAACAAAACTTGGTTGGTCTTAAAGGTGCACTTGACAGTGCTTTGTTCACTTGGCTGTTACTAGTTTTGGTTCATTTTTCTCATTTTTCCTCTCATTTATTAGCTGTCATGCTACTTACAAAACTCAGGGTGGCTTACAATTAGATAAAATACATAAAAAGAATACATAAAATGCATAAAAATAAAACCACTATTTAGCAGTAAATTTAGCCAGTAAATTAATTAAATGTGGTCCTAAGTAAAACAATCTCCAAATACCTCTTAAAATAAAGATCAGGGTGGTCCTAGTCCCTTGAGAGGTTGTTCCATAACTGTGGGGCTGACACTGAAATTCACTTGGTTTTGTTAGCAGTCATCCATAACTTCACCATCACAATGACACTGACAGAACTGTGTGAGTACTCACAGCCAGTTGGATTTATAACAAGGGAAAATGTAATTTAGGAATTGAAGACAAAGAAGGAAAAAGGAAATGGGAAGAACAACAATGAAACAATTAATGAGTATATTCAAAATGAGCATAAAATCACTTTAAAAGACAGATACCTGTTAACACTCACAGTAATGGCCACAGAATAAGACAAGCAGTTTTGGTTCAGTCTAATCTAGAATAGACTTTTACCTATGGCATCTTTATAATGTTCTTCATAAAGGAACTCAGAGTAGCGCAACAAGTCCCTCAGAAGCACCCTGTGAACAAGGTTACACTAAAATGGAAGATTGGCAAGATTTATGCCTGAATGGAAATTTTAACCTGGGTCTTCCAATTCCTATATTGCCACATCTGCATCATAAATATATAATCCCATATTTCTTTGTGTATATTGTCCTCCTGCCCTTGGACCAGTAATTCACAGGCATCCCAATGTTAAAAAACTATAAAATACTCACTTCAAAAGACTAAGAAACCACTCAGCATAGGAGTTTATAGCCAGAGGCCTTGAAGAGACCTTTTAATTTCTTCCTAAGATCTACCAGACAATGGATGAGTCAAACAAGAAAATAATTTAGGCAACACATACAAGGACATTTGAGGTCTGCTATATGAAGGCAGAGAGAGTCATCTTTTTTTCTTCTATAAAACAAATCATATTCTCAGAGTAAAGGAATGCACAGATGCGTACTGGCCTTCAAATATGTGAACCTGAACTTCTGAGAGCCACAGAGAGCACAGGACTATTCAGCTTTGCGGAAAACAAAGAAGAAGAAAAACCAGCTCAAGCATAGGTGACCTCTACTGCCCCACTCTGTCACATAATACTCTATCTGAACAAGAGATTTTAGGCTTAGCAAGATAAATTTGTGCTGACTATGTTGCCTTTTCCCTATCAAAAATATATTTTCTTTTCAGATGACCTGCAACTACTTCACCCCAAATTGTTTCTGCACTATTGCGTTCGAAGCTGTATTGCGTTTGAAGCTGTTACCCATGCTGAGGGCTGCTTCTATGATTTGTGTCTTTGTGCTGAATTAGTATAAACTGGCGCAACTGACTAGTATGCTCAGTTTTTTTTTTGTGTGTGTGTGTAGCTATTGGTACGGTGAACCAGTGTCTCAGTTTATAAATTCTACCCTGTTTCATCTAGATTTTCCCATGCCAGAGCTGTTTGTGCCAATGAGTCTGGAACAGGCAGACAATGAAGAGGCTGATACTTGATGCAGCAACCTTTTCAATTTCAGTTGTTATAGGAAGCTCCACAAGTATCAATCTTTCATCAACTGTACACAATTGATCAGCTTTAGTAAAAGAGCAACTTCACTTTTGTACATTTATTGTAAAAAATCCAGAAACCACAGATATTACAATTGTTCTGCATAATATCCAACAAGGATGAATGCAGTTCTAGAAGTAGTGGTTCTTGAAAAGGGTTACCTAGCATATGACAAAGGCAGACAACTTTAAAAGCAACTTTATAAACTTATATATTAAAGCTATGTTAAATAGATGTCTGGGGGACAGGACAGCAAGAATGTGTTCTTCCTGTGACTAAATATCTGAAGGCTAGAGTCACCAACCTCCTGGATATCTCAAAGAATGGCAGCTGATTACCAGATAAGAGATCTGTTTCCCTGATAAAAAAGCTTCTTTGGAGAGTAGACTCTATGGCATTATACTATGCTGAGATATACCATCCCCAAACTCCACCTTTGCCAAGAACTGCCCATTAACTCTCCAGAACTTGCCCAGCCTACAGTTGGCAACCCTACTTAAAGGCAGTTTGGTAAGGTAGATTGGACAAACCAAGACTTCTTTAGCCATTAAGTTCTACTGAATTGCTGAATGGGCCAGTCAACAGTCATTGTGTTCAGAATTACTCTGCTGAGAACCAAGTAATACTCCTAGAAGAGGAAGGCACAGGTAAGTATAACCAATGAAAAAATGACAAAAGATCCTGGAATTTTTTCAAGTCAAAACTGAGACCCCAATAAAAGGTCAGATAGAAGAGAAGCAATTACTTTCTCCTTGGGGAAGAATTAAAATACAAAGCCAGAGCCATAAAGTTTCAGTGGATATGATTTCCAAAACCTTTCAAAAAGGTAGATTATGGTGGTTCTGATGAGACATAGAGGTGGAAAAGCATTGGAATAATATATCACTTGTCAAATGCTATCCTATGCATAATCTTGATATTTAACATTGCAAATTAATAATATTAATATTGCTTTTGGACATCTGGCAAATGTGTAAGCTTGCATAATATTGGTGCATTCACAAAAATAAACAATATATTTTATGTATTTTCCCTTTACTTGGGGTTTTTATTAATGAAAAAAAGATTTTAATAAAACCTAGAGGACAAGCTGAAATAGGTTACATATATATGTGTGGAACCTATCTACAAATATTGGCTGCAGGGAATAGAATCCAATATCCGCAAAACAGATACATTTAATAAAGTACCCAATGCAAACAAAACGCTTTATAGACATATGTTATATCATTTTTCCTTTTGCTACAAGCAAAAGCATTCACCCATTACAGACAAAGAAAGTTCAGCTTAGTTCTGTCTGCTAAGTCAAACTGTTCTTTTTTTGTATGTACACAAGAGAGAATTATGTTCCACATGGCAATGTTTACTTTTTTATTTTAATTTGTCACTTACCCTAGAGATAATAGGCTTGTCTTTGTTCCAGACCCATTTTGCAATAATTAAAGCAAATGAAAATGTTTGCAGCTGAGCTCACAGAAAACATTTTTACTAAAGTGATCACAACTTGTTTGTTCAGGTACAGAAATTCCAACCTGCCATCCTTTTTAGTTGTTAAATACATAAGAATTTATTCTCAACAGTCAACCATCACAAAAATAAAGTATAGATTATTTCTTACAGGAATATTTCATTGTGTGTTCATCAGAGCAGCTAGTAGCTATAAATACTCTTGCACCAAGATCAAAGGCAGAATTAGATTAATCCCAGCAGAACCTAAACATTCTATCAACAGAAGAGAGGGAGTTCTAGACAGAGTCATGAAGTGGGCTCAGATATCTAATTTGCCATCTATTAAGTATGCTTACTTATCCCTTTCCTTTGTGTTTCCTAAACATCTTTTGTGAAATCCCCTCTGGCATCTCAACTGATTCATAACCAAAAATGAAGCTTTTGGTCAGGGCAGTATTTACACCTCAAGAGTTGATATTAATACTTTCCTGATTTCTTTTATGTCACTTCTTTGAATAAACTGGGTGGTGGAGAGGCTTAATCTAGGCTTCCCAACCCCCCCCCCCCCCGCTTTGGCGGGAGACTTCTGGGTTCGCAGCTTCATCCCCCGGTCTCCAGAAATCAGGAAGCAGGGGGGTGGAGGGGGGAGGAGAACATACCTGTAGGGTTCATGTTGGTGTAGCAGTTTGTAAAATGTCTGTCCTGAGCAGTTTGTAAAATGTCTGCCCCTTTGAGGCTGGGCAGGAAGGAGGAAACAGGAAGGGCTTCGGAGAACGGCCCCTCCCTTTCTTTGCTTTCGTTTTCACAGCAGGCAGAGGGAAGAAGACCAAGTACGTATTTGTGTGTGTGAGAGACGGAGGGGGCAGGAAGGGGGGATTTCCTGGTATGGAGGCCCTCCCCCCTTTAGAAAGCGTGTGTGGGGGGGGAGGGAAATGTCTACTAGGCACTCTATTATTCCCTATGGAGAACAATTCCCATAGGGAATAATAGGGAATTGATCCGTGGGTATTGGGGGCTCTTGGGGGGGCTATTTTTTGAGGTAGAGGCACCAAATTTTTTAGTATAGCATTTAGTGCCTCTCCCCAAAATACCCCCCAAGTTTCAAAACGATTGGACCAGAGGGTCCAATTCTATGAGCCCCAAAAGATGGTGCCCCTATCCTTAATTATTTCCTATGGAAGAAAGGCATTTAAAAAGGTGAGCTGTCCCTTTAAATGTGATGGCCAGAACTCCCTTGGAGTTCAATTATGCTTGTCACATCCTTGTTCCTGGCTCCACCCCCAATGTCTCCTGGCTCCACCCCCAAAGTCTCCTGGCTCCGCCCCCAAAATCCCCAGATTTTTCTTTAATTGGACTTGGCAACCCTAGCTTAATCCCTTCCAAAGCAGATTAAATTTTGACAGAACTGAATATGGCAGCAATGACAATTGCCGCACCATTAATTTTTAAACTAGAATTTTTTTTTCTTAGATGCTGCATCAATTTACAGTAGAATTCTTTCAGAGGCTCACTAAAGGATTACTGCGTGGTTGTTTTTACAACTCCATTGAACCCTGGCTACCTGAGCTAAGGACAGCCGGGTGAGGAAGGCCAGGAAGGGGAAGCAGCCAGGACCAAGGTGGATCATTCTGACACAACCAAGAACAAGGCCAGAAGCCAGTCAGCAGTGGGGAAGTATGGTCAGAATGCAAAACTAAGCCCATAACTGGGGAAGGACAGGATGGAGCTAAGAGACAACCCACAGCAGCAAGGGGAAGGAACTGGACAGAGACACAGGCAACAAGGGGAAAAGTCAGGGCAGGTTTCTCTTTCCTTTTTCAGCCTCCCAGGTGGAGCAGGTGGAAGGGGATTGGATTGCAGGCTGAATGGGGGAGAGGCCATAGAATCCCATAAAAGGGAAGGCACCACACTTAGCCATGGAGGGAAGCTGGGACTGGACTCTCAGAAGATGAGAGAGAAGACCAAAACAAGCCAGTGCAGGGAAGGAAGAGGATCAGGGTGCCAGAACCCCATCTCCTTACAACTGCTCAATAGCAATTTTCATATATTGTGTAAATATACATAACACAACTTTATATTTGACTGGTTTTGTCTAAGTAAACTAATGCTGCTATTTTATGCTGGAAAACTATTTTATTTAACAATTTTAATTTTCATCTTGTCTAAGTGCTTTAAGAATAAGAAACATATGTAAGACTACTGCTTCTGGATTATTATGGACATTAACAATGGGCACAACAAGAAGTATAAGAGAGAAGAAAAATAAAAAAGCAGCTCTATTCAATGTATTCCAGTAAATAGCTATAGCTAATCACTACAATACATGGGTTTTTTTTTTTCCTGGGGAAATGTGGTGGAATAAAGTGCTAAAACCTCTCCATGGAAACAAAATTCTCAAAAATTGCTTAGAGGTTCATGAGGAGCACCTATGCGTTTCTTCTTCACTTCCCTTGAGAGTTCCAGGGGAAAAAAGCACTACTGTAATACAAATGTTTGTGTTCTCCAAATCAAAAGATGTTGCAAATCCTTGGAGCCTATTCTAGGATTGAGTAACTTTGGGAAGGAGCATAAGTACTTTACAGGTGTTAATGTAACCTAGTCTGTGGAAACATCCTCTGAGGGACTCCATTACTTCCCATGGTGACTTGTTCTTCTAATAATTTATCACGAGGTAAGTCAGTCAGTAGAACAAATTACAAAGGGAAGCCCATCAATCTGGAATAGATGTGATTAAATTCAAGCCTATGGAATGTACTGTTTTCACTGGTGTACCATAACTTGTCTATTTATAGTCCAGCACAGCCTGATACTGAATTACCATAACCAGGGCTTTTTTAGAAGAAAAAGCCCAGCAGGAACTCATTAGTATATTAGGCCACACCCCCTGCTGCCAAGCCCGCCAGAACTGTGTTCCTGTGCATTCCTGTTCAGAAAAAGGCCTGAGCATGTGTATATACAATCCAGAGAGAGATATTACCCATTGTCTATTTTTAATTCAAATATGCCTCAAATATAATAATGCAAGAGGAATTTATTATTTTATTTATTTATTTTTATTTACTTTAAATTTCTATCCCGCCCTCTCCACAAGTGCACGCAGGGTGGCTAACAACATTCATATTTACAAGTTAAAACTAATAACATATAGTTACAATTTAAAACCATTTCATGGTGCTGTACCACTGCAATATAAGCGAGTTCTTCTTTTCTGATGGTGATCACATAGTAACTCTATAATGATGTGGGGTGGCAGTTCTCCCGGCTAGATATCAAAGGCCTGTTGGAACAATTCAGTCTTACAGGCCCTGCGGAAAGTAGAAAGATCCTGCAGGGCCCTTATGGCCTCCAGAGAGAGCATTCCACAGTTCTGGTGCTGCCACCAAGAAGGCCCTAGCCTGTGTCAACCACAACCTAGCCTCCTTTGGTCCAGGGATGGACAGTAGATTTTTTGTCCCAGAATGCAGTGCTCTCTGGGGAATATGTGGAGAAAGGCATATTGATAAACACAAGTTATTGAGGAAGACTCAGCATGGGTTCTGTAAGGAAAGACCTTGCCTCATCAAAGTCTCCTTAGTAAGCTCAAGAGTCATGGAGTAAAAGGACAACTGCTGTGGATCAAAAAGTGGTTAATTAATAGGAAACAGAGAGTGAGTATAAATGGGCAATTTTCACAGTGGAAGACAGTAAGCAGTGGGGCAGGACTCAGTACTGGGTCCCATGCTCTTTAACTTGTTCATCAATGATTTGAAGTTGGGAGTAAGCACTGAGGTGGCTATGTTTCCAGATGACACTAAATTGTTCAAGGTGGTGAGAACCAGAGAGGATTGTGAGGCACTCCAAAGGGATCTGTTGAGGCTGGGTGAGTGGACGTCAACATGGCAGATGAGGTTCAATGTGGCCAAGTGCAAAGTAATGCACATTGGGGCCAAAAATCCTAGCTATAAATACAAGTTGATGGGGTGTGAACTGGCAGAGACTGACCAAGAGAGAGATCTTGGGGTCATGGTAGATAACTCTCTGAAAATGTCAAGACAGTGTGTGATTGCAATAAAAAAGGCCAATGCCATGCTGGGAATTATTAGGAAGGGAATTGAAAACAAATCAGCCAGTATCATAATGCCCCTGAATAAATCGATGGTGCAGTCTCATTTGGAATACTGTGTACAATTCTGGTCACCGCACCTCAAAAAAGATATTTTAGCTTTGGAAAAAGTGCAGAAAAAGGCAACTAGAATGATTAAAAGTCTGGAACACTTTCCCTATAAAGTAAGGTTAAAACACTTGGAGCTCTTTAGCTTGGAGAAACGTCGACTGTGGTAGAGGTTTACAAGATTGTGCATGGGATAGATAAGGTAGAGCAAGAAGTACTTTTCTCTCTTTGTCACAATACAAGAACTCATGGACATTCAATGAAATTGTTGAGTAGTTGGGTTAGAACGGATAAAAGAAAGTACTTCTTCACCCAAAGGGTGGTTTACATGTGGAATTCACTACCACAGGAGGTGGTGGCAACTACAAGCTTAGCCAGCTTCAAGAGGGGATTGGATAAACATGTGGAGCAGAGCTATTAGCCACAGTGTATTGTTGGAACTCTCTGTCTGGGGCAGTGATGTTCTGTATTCTTTGTGCTAGGGGTGGGGTGCAAAGTGGAAGTGCTTCTAGCCCCATTTGTGAACCTCCTGATGGCACTTGGGTGGGTTTTTTTTGGGGGGGGGGACCACTGTGTGACAGAGTGTTGGACTGGATGGGCCATTGGCCTGATCCAACATGGCTTCTCGTATGTTCTTAAATGTGCCTGGGGAGAATCCCAGTTACGCCGTCCCCGTTCATAGTTCGCAACTTCCGGAAAAGGGGGGTCGCTGTCCTGGGGGGTGGGAAAGGTCCATGTAAGATACGGCAAGTTCTCAAGCAAGTTCCCCTTATTGTAGTGGAGGGGGGTCTGTGTAGGTAACATTTAAATGAATAAACTTACAGGTTAAGATAAGTTTTGAGGTAAGGAAGAAGGGACCAGATCAGTAACTTTTTTATTCCTTTGCCCTGAGACAAGTTCTCTCTCTCTCTTAAAAATGGTTTATGTACTAAAAATGCAGACATAAGATAAGTTTGTAACCTGCTCAGATATAAAAAAGAAAGCTCTACAGATACTTGTTAATCTTCAGATCCTTCAACCTTTAAACCTCTTCTTTTAAAGAGTATAGTAAAACAGTAACTAGAACATTATAATACAGTTAATGTTAAGCAGGATATACTGCCATAGATTCCACCCACCAATGCAGCCATTTTCTCCAGAGAAAATTATTTCTATGGTATAAAGATCAGTTGTAATTCTGAGAGATCTCCAGACCCCACCTGGAGGCTGGAAACTCTTCCCAGTGATCATGTCTGTCTTTTAAAAGCTCCCAGGAACATATGATGCAGTCATTGCATGTAGCCTGTTGCTCTTTGCTCACTTCTGCTGTTCCTTGCTCTGGGATTACCTGAATCGTGCTTGCTATGACATTAGGGGGTGTGTGTTAAAAAAAAACTGCTATGATATACTGTACCCATGTTTAAGGACACAGACTATAATAAAACTATAGTGATGAAAAATAAGTTGTTATAAAGCATAAAATACACAAAAGGAGGAGAAAGAGATGTCCTAAATGAGTTATTATTAGAGTAAAAAAAAAAAAAGCTATTACTTCCAGCCACCTGTGTAGTTTCTACCTATGCAGTAATGATCACCACCACCATTATTATATGTGCACTGATGCCATAAATGTGAGGCTTTTAAACCATCCATTAGTCATGTACAAAAATGAGAGGCGAGACCTGTGCAGATGATGTGTTCATTATAAATGAATAGAAGGAAATGGGATTGCACCTACTAGCCCTCCTAACATCCGCCCATACAGCTGAATAGCAGCTAGCACTGGGTCCTAAAAAGTAGAAATGATGTCGATTCTTCCACTTTAAGCAACTTTCCTAATTGCATGGAACAACCTAAGATTCTTCATATGTAAGGCCTACAGAAAAGTTCAGCTCCTTCATACATAAGGCCCACTGAGAAGTTCAGCTGAATCTGTGAATATTAGAAGTGGAGCCAGGACTGAAACATCCGGGTTTTGGTCATGGTGGATTGAGCTGCTCTTCAGTTGAGGAGCAGATCAGAATCTCTGTTCTGGGCACCTGCTGCCTACTTCTTCCAGGAAGGGAGAAGGCCAAGATATGTATATTAAGTTCTGAGGGGATTTACTTTGGCTGACGAGGGACTCTAGTGGGGTTCTTTTTGGCTTTGAAGAGTCCCCCAAGAAGGACTGCATTCAATCGTCTACAGAGGATCTCGGAGGTCATTAAGTTGGCTTAAATCCACCAAGATACAAAGCTTCTTTGGGACTAATCAACATCTAATATCTAAAGGAGCAGTGCGCAGAAGGATATCAGAATTGAAGGTAAAAGATCTATATCTATCACTCCGGGACTAATATAAGACTAAATTAAAAACAAAGGTCTGGATCTAGATATACCATCTCAAATTAAGGAAGATAAAGGAGGGGCTAAAATTGGGACTGGTGTTATTGGAGAAATAAGATTAAAAGAGGAAAAACAAATATTGTTTGGAATACCTATGGTTGGGAAGAGACAACCCCCTCTGAGAAGAGCTGCTGACTTGATGAATACAACACAGGAAATGGTATCATTGAAATAACATGAGACCTTTTAACCACTGAAAACGAGACTTTGTGTCAAGAAAAGAAGGAGGGTAAAGGAAGGAGCCATTAGGAGAAGGGAAAAATAACAAGCCTCCCAACCCTCTCTAGGACCTAAAATCATAGAGAAGTACCAGCAGCCATTACAAGAAGGTCAAAAGTTTAAAAACTAATTAAAAGAAAACGGGACACTGAAAAATAGTGGAGCTGGCATATATTGTCATTAAAAGGTAAATTCTATTGGATTATATAGTTAGAATTAACTTTGGTACCATTTTGGAGAAAAAAAAGGAAAAAACTTTTTAAAGGACAAAAAAACCGCAGCCACCATTTTGAAGAAATTTTTTTTAAAAATTAATATCTGGGCCTAGGAGCATCAGAGAACAGCAATTTTGGGCTTATATAAAAGGTCTAATCTATAGGACTGTGTATTTGAAATTTGAATCTGAGAGGTCAACTTTTGAGCCTATTTAAGCAATAGGCAAACAGTGATGTCAGAGCAAAGACCAGCAGCAAAGCAGATCCAAATGAGGGCTGGGTCACTTTAAGAAGAAAAAATGGCTAAATGGCAAGATGAAATGGATGCTATGGAAGCAAGATTGGCAAAGAATTAGAGAAACAAAAATAGAAATAAAAAAAGAATTAAAAAAAGATATTGAGTCCAGCACAGAAGAAATTAAAAAAGACATCAAAGATCTCAGAAAAGATACTCAAGCAGCATTACAGAAAGTGCAAGAGGTGGAGGAAAAGGTGAAAGGCCAAGGTAGGAGAATGAACAAAGTGGATTCCACTATTCAAAAAATGCAGGAGAAAGCACTATTACTAGACTGTAAACTAATGGAGAACCAGATACGGTTAAGAGGGGTGCCTGAATCTATTGAGACTGACGTAAGGACATATATAATTAAAATTATTGCTGAATTTCTAGAAGGAGACCCAGACGAAACCATTTTTATGACTACATCTACAGGGTATATTTGAAGTACACCAAAATAAATAAGCTACCAAGAGACGTGGTGGTGAGATTTGTTACGAGGCATATGGTGGGAAGGATTCTTAATAAACAATTTAAGAGCACACTGGAGGTGGATGGCAGTAGAGCAAGAATCATGAAAGAATTGCCAAGGAAAGTCATCAACAACAGGAGACTTTATAAAAAGTTGACAGAAAAGTTGAGAGAGAAAAAAATGAGATACAGATGGGAACTTCCAGAGGGTTTAAGTTTTTAATTTAAAGGACGGAGGTTTACAATCACAAATACTCAGGAAATGACAACGTTTTGGGGGGAGCATAAGGACTTTGGGGGATCAGATCAAGAATAAAAACCATTATGGATTACAAATTAATATCTTGGAATATAAGTGGACTTAATTCACCACAAAAAAGAAGGGCAACTTTCATTGGACTGGGAAACAAAAATGTAACATAATTTACTTGCAAGAAGTACATATCAAACAAACAGATTACAAATTTTTATGGAACAAACAGCTTGGTATGGAATTTTGTTCATTGGCCAAGGAGAAAAAAAGGGGTGTAGTTTTTTACATCAAACAAGAATTAGACCCAAAATTAATTTTTAAAGATGATGATGGTATACATATTGAGGAGGAAGTGACGTTGAACTACAAAAGAACGTTGCTGGGAATATATGCTCCAAATGGAGCAAAAGACTCTTTTTAAAGATATTATGCAACAATTAGACCAAGTGGTGCATGAACAAATTATGATAATGGGAAACTTTAACAGAACAGTAAAAAATACTCTGGACAGATCTGGGGGAAAAAATAATGAAGGAAAATTACCAAAGTCATTCTCTGAATTGGTAAAACAAGAGAGTTTAGAAGACATTTGGAGGGAACTAAACCCCAAAGGACGTGACTATACTCACTTTTCAGCAAGGCACAATTCTTTTTTAAGAATTGATATGATATGGACTACAAAAGATCTTGGACTACTAACAAAAGAAATAGAGAAACTTCCCAAAATAAGGGCAGACCACAATCCAATAATGTGGTCTGCAAAGTTAGGGAAAAAGACTCCAAGATGGCGGCTAAATGAGGACTTGCTACAGAAACAGGAGATAGTGGTGTCTCTGGAAAAGGAAACTAAATGCTTCTTCCAAATAAATGAAAATGAGGATACTCGATTTCAAATCGTGTGGGATGCTTATAAAGCGGTAATGAGGGGCATTTTTATTATACTGAATAATAAAGATAAAAGAGTCAAAAATAAGCAAATGATGGACATTCAGAAAGAAATTGGAAAAAAGGAGAAAGAAAAAGCAACCTGGAAAAAAGAAGATTATAAAAGAGATTACAATATTACAAAGTCAACTGAGACATTTGCTGAATAAAGAAATGGGATGGAATTTAAAAAGATTCCAACAGAAATCTTTTGGAGCGAATAAACCTGGAAAATATCCTGCTTGGCAAATGAAAAAAAAAGAAAGGAGAATAAAGTAATTAATAAAATCATGTCGGGAGGAAAAGACATTGTTGATCATGAAGGAATTAAAAGGGAATTTTATAAATATTGAACCAAGCTGTTTAAAAGTGGATAGAAAAAAAAATTGATGCGTATTTACAGAAATTTAAGGTAAACTCTCTCTATCCTGGACGATGTACAGCCGGGGCTGCGGAGACTGCACTGGCTGCCAATAGTGTTCCGGATTCGCTACAAGGTGCTGGTTACTACCTTTAAAGCCCCATATGGCCGAGGACCTGTCAACTTTAGGGACCGTCTCTCCCCATATATTCCCCAGAAAGTACTTAGATCTGGATCACAAAACCTATTAGAAATTTCCGGGCTGAGGGAGGTGAGATTGAAGGCTACCAGAGAATGAGCCTTCTCTATTGCGGCCCCCCACTGGTGGAACCAACTTCCAGATGAGATTAGAGCCTTGCGGGAACTTGTCCAATTCCGCAAGGCCTGCAAAACAACATTATTTAGAATGGCCTTCAACCAAAGTACATAGCTGCTCAACATCATGGAATGGAACTCAGCACCAAAACTGTATTAAAATTGTATTAATAATTTTAAATTTTAAATTGTTTAATTTTAACTGATATTATTGTAATTGTTTTTATTGTTCTATGGTTTTATGGTTTTATTGTTGATATTTGGTGTTTTTAGACACCCTGAGCCTGCTTCGGCAGGGAGGGCAGGATATAAATATGAAAAATAAACTAAATTAATTAATTAATTAACAGAAAACATAGAGAATGTGTTGAATAAACCAATTGAGAGAGGAGAAACAGAGGAGGCGATTAATTCAATGAAGTTAGGAAAAGCACCCAGTCCAGATGGCTTTACAGCAAAATTTTATAAAGTTCTCGTGGAATTTGTATGGGCCAGAAAAAAACCAAGAATGTTCTGTTTCCTGTGCCACGTTCTAACGTTTTAGTACTTTCCTGGAATGGGCATTACGTTTTAGAACGGGGATTCAGGACACGGCTCATTATTTAGATGATTTCCTTTTTGTGGGCCCCGCGGGTTCCGGGCAGTACCTTTCATTGTTAACGGCTTTCGTGAATTTAACCAAGGAACTAGGAGTACCGCTGGCTGCTGAAAAAACCAAGGGCCCAGCTACGGTTCTTACCTTTTTGGGCATCGAGCTTGATACGGTGCGTCAGTTTTCAAGGCTGCCCGAAGACAAGCGAGTGAGCCTGTTAGCCCGGGTCCGTTCGGTGTTGGTTAAGCGTAAGGTCACCTTATTGGAGCTGCAGCAGCTTGTGGGTCATTTGAACTTCGCTTGTAAGGTCGTGGCTCCTGGCAGGGCCTTCTTGAGGCAATTCTGTGCCGGAATGGTCAACCTGCGCTTGCCACACCATTTTACCCGCGTTACGAGGGAGATGCTGGAGGGCCTTGCAGTCTGGGAAACATTCTTGAAGGACTTCAACGGCATTTCTTTTTGGCGTGGAGATATGCAGCTTGAGGCCGAGTTACAGATAGTTACGCTGGTTCCATCGGTTTCGGGGTTTATTTTCGGGGGCACTGGTGCGCTGAGCCATGGCCACAAGACTGGTTGGGTTCTGAGTTGTGCCGGAACTTGACGTTCCTGGAATTTTTTCCGATTGTTGTTGCCGTTTTTCTTTGGGGCGAGGCCCTGGCCAATTGCACAGTGCACTTCTGATGCGACAACATGGCCGTTGTTCATGTTGTCAACAGTCTGACATCTAAGTCCCCTGCGGTTATGCGGCTTGTCAGGGTGTTTACTTTACGCTGCTTGAAATTGAACATCTTGTTTTTGGCTAAGCATGTTCCTGGCATTTGTAACGGGGTGGCGGACACTCTGTCTCGCCAACAGATGGAATGTTTCCGCCAATTAGCCCCGGAGGCCGACCTGTTGCCCGAACGCATCCCGGCAGACTTATGGCAGATTGAAGGGAAGAAGTGAGCCTGGCGATTCATCTCGCCATTGCGCCCAGCACTAAAAGGTTGTATGACCGGGCGGTTAGCCAGTTTCTGGTTTTTAGAAAGGGGGCAAGATTACCTGATGTGTGGCCCGTACCTGTCGAGCAGTTGTTGCAATTTTGTGTGCATCAGAAGCAGCGGGGTCTTTCAGTTAAATCTATTAGAGGTCAGATGGCGGCACTGGCTTTTATGAGTAAGGCCAGAGGGCATGGTGATGCAACTAAGGATTTTCGCATACAAAAAATGCCGGAAGGTTGGTCCCGTGAATCTGGACCCCGGGTCGATGGTAGGCAGCCTATCTCGCCATCTATTCTTAGGGGGCTTCATGCCTCTTGGGCCCTTGTTTGTGGGTCAGCTTATGAGGAGGCTCTCTTTCACGGTGCCGCATTGACGGCCTTTTTGGGGGCCTTTAGAGTATCCGAGCTGGTAACACTCTCCCGCAACGATGTTTCTGCAAGGGCTCTCCAGTTTAGGGATGTTAGTTTATCCAGTGACCAGGTGGCGTTTAGGGTCCGCCGTTCAAAGACAGATCAGAAGCAGCATGACTGCACAGTGATGATTGGAACTTGCGCCGAGCAGGAGTTGTGCCCAGTGGCTGCAATTAAGCATTACATTGAATGGCGTGGGGTATCTGACGGCCCTTTGTTTCGCCATGTCGATGAGGCCCCGTTGACGAAGTACCAGTTTTGGGCCATCACGAGTAGAGCTTTGCAACATTTAGGACTCAGGGGTCACAAATTTGGTACCCATTCCTTCAGAATCGGTGCGGCTTCCACAGCCGCAGCGCTGGGCTATGGGGGAGAGGACATTTGTCGAGTGGGGCATTGGAAGTCTGGGGCTTATCGAGCTTATATTCAGCCATTGCAGTCTTAAGGATGATCTTTCTACCACCATCACCTCGGGGAACGTTTGCTGCGGTTTATGTTATATTACTAAGAAAATAAGAGAAGCCATGTTGGATCAGGCCAACAGCCCATCAAGTCCAACACTCTGTGTCACACAGTGGCAAAAAATGTTATATACACACATACACTGTGGCTAATAGCCACTGATGGACCTGTGCTCCATATTTTTATCTAAACCCCTCTTGAAGGTGGCTATACTTGTGGCCACCACCACCTCCTGTGGCAGTGAATTCCACATGTTAATCACCCTTTGGGTGAAGAAGTACTTCCTTTTATCCATCTTAACCTGTCTGCTCAGCAATTTCATCGAATGCTATTCATTCATCGAATACTAGTTCAACAGTTTTTAATAGTTTTTTCTTCTAGGTGCTATGCGGCCACAGCATTGTTTTTTGGGCGGCACACCAGGCCTGATGGACGCCGATCGGTTCGCAGCTGGGCCTGAGCTGTAATTACATGGCATGGCCGCCGTGAGATGAGGTGGCCTGGGCTCCTGCCTCTGTTGTTCAGGGACCTGGGTGGCCCTCCTCCACAGATTCTGGTAATACACCTGGGAGAGAACAACTTGGGCCTGATGAAGGGGAAGGCCCTTTCGATTCAGGGCCAGTCAGATCTGGCTTTGATCGGCAAAAGGTGGCCGGGCGTCCTTATTCTGTGGTCGGCCATGTTGCTGCGCTGTGTTTGGCGGACAGCTTGGGACCCAGCTGGCTTGGAGCGTGCCAGAATAAAGGCCAACAGGGCCTTGCGCAAAGCCCTTCATGGCGGACTCGGGGGTTATGTGCCCCATCCTTCCATTCAATCTAGTATGCTGGAATTGTACAGAGAGGACGGGGTCCATCTGTCTGAGAAGGGCAACGAGCTATTTTCAGCTGACTTGCGGCAAGGGCTGGTTCGGGTTTTATAGTTTGGGGTACAGCGGCCTAAGCAGAGGCTTGGCGCTGTCCGTGGCAGTTTGTGGTTGGGATTATGTTTTGGGGATTGGTGAGCTCCCGTAGCATCGCACCATTTTGGTGCATGGCTTCCCTGGGGGACCGTTAAGCTGTACGGCCCAAGGTTGGCTCCAGGGAGTCTGGGGATCCCGGCACGCGGAGAGTGTCCGCATCCCAGGCTGCACGGCTGTGGGGATGGCGGAGCTCAAGTGAGCGGTGATCATGTTGCCAGGCCAGCCGGGTCTGAGCCGTTGGGTTGGCTCATACCCGGGGCTCTGGGGGCTCGCCCAGTTTCAGGTCAAGGAGGTGGTCGGGTTTGACCCCTGGCTTGATCTGTCCCCATGTTTTGCCCTTGCCGTTAAGTTAAGAAAGTGGCCCTTTAATCCAATCCGGTGTCTGTCTCGTTATTCCGCCTGGGGGGGCAATCTTCAGCATAAGCTGCCCAATAACCAGCTTTGCTCCAGAAGTTCCAGCTCTTCTTCCACCTCTCCATCTGTATTCATCTATGTTCATATGAAATGGTCCATTCTGCTTCAGCATAGAACTAGCAGTATCTAAGATATGACTTGTCCGAAGCAAAACATTAAATATTTTTTAAAGCACAATTGTTCCAGGTAATGCTACAGTCAATTTCCTTTTCTACAATTGATTTTATTATACCCCATAGTTAGGCACCTTTAATGAATTTAAAGATTATCAGCAATATATATTTTTGGAAGCAAAACTCGTGCAGTCTTTGAAGTAGTTCTGCTGGCTCTTCCTGTAAATACAATTTACAATTAAATTAATACAATTTAATATGCCCAGATTAAAGGAAGTGTCTCTGTGCATTTAAAATGCTGAGAAAAGCAAGATTTTGTAATGAACTAATAAATGATAAACCGTACAATGATGCTTATAAAAAGACCTATACATTCATCTATGGTACACAGCTTAAAAGGAAATTGAACTGAATTATTTGGAACACCTTGTTCTGGGAAATCTCCTCCATGCCATTTATATGCATGCTATTCTTTATTCTAAAAACAACCTTGCCTATTCTCTGACTCCATTTAGACAAAGGAGCTACATATGAATAAGGATAAGCAGCAGAACAGACATCATTTCAATTCCCTTTCACAGCATTAAAGCAGACAAATTGCTCTTCTTTAACCCCTACATTCAAGCAATCATTCAACAATGGATTTTTAGACAACCTTGGGGAGAGCTAGGACAACCACATCAGTGTCTTTGCCTTGGGCTCATACACAAAAGATAAAGCACTGAATGGAAGAAGTAATGACTGTTCAGGAAAATGGCTTTGTATTACACTAAATATGTTTTAAACAGGTGATTTCTTTCTGATTATTAATGAGTGATTGTAGTCTGGCTCACATATCACTCATTGTATGGCTGTAAACAGTTGCCATGTGATCACTGCTTTCTAACCTACAATGATGCACATATGGTAAAGAAGCTAGCCATATAGCCAATTGGTGAAACAGTTTCACACATGGGGAAAACTCTATGGCAGAATAGATACCAATGGCTAGGGTGTCTGGGAAAATCATAGATTTTTCCTGGAAATGCCTAGAGTGGCCACCGCGCAATGTTGGCAATGCAATGACATCATGACTGGGTGACATCATTGGGGGAGGTGGGCCGGTAGTTTGGGAACTTCCTGGGTGGGGGAACCCCCACCCGGACTGGGGGCTTGGCAGCCCTAACCAGGTTTGATTCCCCACTCCCCCACTTGCAACTGCTGGAATGGCCTTGGGTCAGCCATAACTATCACAGAGGTTATCCTTGAAAGGGCAGCTGCTGTGAGAGCTCTCTCAGCCCCACCTGCCTCACAGGATGTCTGTTGTGAGGGGAAGATAAAGGAGATTGTAAGCCATTTTGACTCTGATTCAGAGAGAAGGATGGGGTATAAATCTATGGTCTTCTTCTTAAAAAGGAGGGTATAAATATAATTTTAAAAATAGATCACATATATGGAGTGACATGGTTACTGACACTGCTCCTGCAATTGCGCCAAGAATGTTTGGAATCACAATGCAGTTCAATATTCAGGAAATTAAATACACTCATTATATGTCTCCCAGGAAGAAGGGGATCCCTTACATGTGGGGTAAACATGTAATTGAAATGTGATAGACGTACATTTTTTTTAAAAAAATAAGCAGAATAATGTAGTAATAGGGGAGATATAAATGGGGCTTCATTTTAGGATTACCAGTCAAAGCTTTGCAAACAGCAGGAAGGTTGAGGACAGGGATATGGGGGGGGGGGGGCACAATATTGGCTTCATTGCACATCACTTCTGTAAAAAAACTAGATGTGGCAGAGGGTAGCTCTAGGAACCGCTAGATACTCTACATACCATAGAGTTTTCAGCAATTACTAGAGCTATCTAATATCACTTGCAAGTTTTCTACAGAAGTGATGTAGCAATACAGCTGACATTGCCTTCCCCCTTCTGCAGTTCCTAACAGCAGCAGGCAAGTAGAGCTGCCTATGGGAGGCCTCTGCACTTCCACCAATTATGCCATTGGAAAGAGTCTGTAAGCAACCAATATCACATCACTTGGTGACATCACATTGAAAAGTGTTGTGTTTACAGCAATGTTAAATGATTAGAATGCTTAGTCTGTAATTTGTTTGACTTTTCAACACTGGAATACCCTGGCATACCCCAGAGGTGCCTACTCAGCCAAAGAAAGTTGCTATTTCATTAATCAATGCCTGGTTCCTTTTCCCCTTGTTTTACTCAATCAAGAAGGGCACTGATGTCATTGATTATGCTCCATCATGTTTCAGGAGTTACCTTGACTCACTCAGACTTTTGTTTCATGGCAGATCTGACTCACTTCATCCTAATTCAAATATGTTAATCATGTTGCCTCACCTAGGCTCTTTGTGCCCATTGGGGATGGCAAAAACCAGCCCCATAGCCAGAACATTTTGAGTGGAGGGGCCCAGGATATAAAAAGTTTTGTTTTTTTTTTTTGGAGGGTAGGGCATGGGGCTCGGCTGCTTCTTCCCTCCAGCAGCCAGCCCTCCTGGCCCCAGCTCTCTCTCCCACCCCAAAAAAGAAAAAAAAGGTGGGAGGGAGAGAGTTCCTGTTGTGTGCTTGACACCTCAAGAAATAAAAAATGGGGTGAGGGGGGTGGGGCAGGGGGGTTACTTTACAGTGTGTCTTCTGTCCTGTGGACTGTTCATTTCTGATTGGACCCCAGGCTCTCTCTCTCTCTTGCTGTTCCTCTCTCGCATTTGCTTTCTCCCCCCTCGCTGTCACACTCTCCGTCTCTCTCTGTTTGCTCTCTATCGCTGCTGCCCTTTCACAGTTTCTCTCTCTCTCTCTCTCTGCCACTCACCAGCTGTTTCTCTCTCTCTGCCTCTCTTTCACTCTTCCCCTTGCTCTCTCTCTCTTTCTCTGCCACTCCCTTGCTGTTTCTTTCTCTCTCTGCTGCTCCCTCGCTGTCCCTCATGCAGTCACTCTCTCTTGCTGCCACTCTTTCGCCATTTTCGCTGTCTCTCTCTGCCGCTCTTTCACTCTCCCCCTTGCTGTCGCTCTCTCTCTCTCTGCCACTATCTCTTGCTGCTGCCCTCTCACTGTTTTTTCCCTCTCTGCTCTCTCGCTGTCCCCCGTGCAGTTGCTCTCTCTGGCTCTCTTGTGCTCTCTCTCCCTCCCTTTTCCTCAGGTTCAACAGAGAAGCCCTACAGAGAGAAGGGGGGGTTAAATAGAGCAGCCTGGCCCCTCCTGCCCCCCCCCCCCAAAGCTACAAGCCTGGGACAAACTGACTCACAAAGTCTGTTGTGAATTTTGGCTGGTTTGTGGTTCATGAAGCCATATTTGAAAACTGAAGAACTGCCACAAGCTTCCATGAATTTTGATGTAGTTTGTGGCAGTTCATGTAGAACAGAAAGAAGGGATTTAAATGACTCTTGTTCTTCATGAAAAACAGCTGAGCTCCCCAGTGTTTCTTGCTCCCCACTAAAAGCAGTGGGGAGCAGAAAGCAGAGCTTTAAATGGCTCTGAGCCATTTAACCCTTTACCTTCTGCATGCCATGGCTTTTATCAGTGAGAAGAAAACAGGCGTTGAAATGGATCTAAGCCATTTAAACCTCTGCTTTCTGCTCCCTGTCATTTTTTGCAAGGAACAGTAAGCAGGGGTTTAAACTTTAAATGGCTCACAAACTGAAATAAACTGATTTGTTTTGCAGAGCAGCCTATCAGTTTGTGGTTCAGACTGGCCTATTGGTTTATGGTTCAGCTGAGCCACACCAAGCAAGCTGCTTCCACAGTTCAGCTGTTTAGATGGGAAACAGCCAAGCTTTGGGGACAGCTTGTTCCTGGGGCTTGGTTTTTTTGCAAGCCAACTGAGTTCACGGAGTTTGTAGTTTGGTTTGTGGTTTGCCCATGAATCAAACCTTTTGTGTCTCTGTATGGTTTGTCCCCATCCCTATGCCCAGGGCTTTTTTTGAACAGGAAAGCACAGGAATGCAGTTCCGGCTGGCTTGGCATCAAGGGATGTGGTCTTATATGCAAATGATTCCTGATCCTGTGGGAAACAATGATGACATCAGGGGGTGTGGCCTAATATGCAAATGAGTTCCTGCTGGGGGGGTTTCTACAAAAAAGCCCTGCCTATGCCTAATAGTTAACACTGAGCACTCTGAGAAGTACAGTTCCCAGAATACATTGAATAAAGGAGGTGGAGGAACAAAGAAAAATGTAGGAGAGTGGAGAAGTATGCAACATGCAGTTGGGACCCTCCCCCATTTTCATCATAAAGGCTCTGATGGCACCTGTATGTACTACTGTGTTGCAAGTTTGAGATTCTAATGTCCTGATTTTTAAAAATATTTTTAAAATATTTCATCACTTGGTGTTATACCTTTCCCCTTAGATTCCTCTGTATCAGAAGTTCCTTGTCTCAGCATTTAATAATATCTGTGAAAAGTTTTGTTTTTAAAAAATAGTATTTTGATAATTGCCTTCATAAAGTCAAGAAGGTTAATTTATTGCTTATTCTAATTTAGTCAGTAAATGAAGCATTTGCATCTTCAGTGAATCTATGAGATGCTGCTGGTTGCCTAGTAATTGCAGCTTATTAGGAAGCAGGAGGCAAGACAAAAATGTAGGCATACTTTTTTAAAGAGAAGTTTACCTTCCTCCAGAAGCAAATGAAAGGGCAAAGCCATGACATAATTTCTCATTTTATAATGGCAAATTTAGTCAAGGTCATTTTCCTTACCATTTATCACTGAGGACACTGCTATTAAAAATCACATTTTCTACATAGATATCCCTAACATTCTTTAAATTTCTAAGATGGCCCATGCATATTATTCTTCATTTCTCTGGCTTCTCATTAACACAAATGGAGTTATTTGCACTACTAAAATTAATTTATTATGCTCATGTTTTCAGAAATATTCTGGGAGTACTGGTGGTATTATCAGAATGAAAATAGACCCCTTAAATGTACAGCATATTTAAGTATTAGGGGAAGAGGAAAAACTGAACTTTCCATTTACAATTGTTCCATCCTAAGCAGGGCTGCATCCTTCAAAGTCTGTTTAAATCAATGGGGTTAGAAGGGGTTAACTCTGCTTAGGATGGCCCTGCAAATGTACTGGTAAAGTGAACAATTATTTTTCATTGTGTTCTTGACAAAAGATCAGGGACTGCATAAAACCATAAAAAGGTTTACTAATGGGAGATCTATGACACATTCAGGTAAACATGACACTTTAATTCCCTTGAAGGCAAAATGATCTTATAACCCTAATGGATTGGTGACACACATATTTATAAACATGTTCCTTTTCCCATCATTTTTTATACAAAGCCTTTATTACTGGATTGCTTGACTGGACTGCCAAATTTCAACTGATATTGACAAGATATTTTAATTTACTTTAAAATGGTTTCCTCTTTCACAGCTTTTTATGTCATAATGGTCCATTGAAAATTCAAAACTGAAATACATTCCTCTGTGGATGGTTACATTCCTTCCTGTGCCATGCTTTTTATTTCCAAGGAAATCCTCATCCAGAATAAGCCAGTACATTTTACTTTGGAAAAACACAGCATTAAAATGTTCTGTGAAACTTCATTTTTTGGTATAACTTGTCCCATCCCATCATTAAGATGTAAATATTCTGCATGCCTTTGCACAATTTTATCTCCTACAGCTTCTCATGGAGATAGATTCATGAGGCAGATTCCATTAGAGAGCCAGTTTGGTGTGGAGAGCCAGTTTGGTGTAGTGGTTAAGTATGCGGACTCTTATCTGGGAGAATTGGGTTTGATTCCCCACTCCTCTGCTTGCACCTGCTAGCATGGCCTTGGGTCAGCCATAGCTCTGGCAGAGGTTGTCCTTAAAAGGGCAACTGCTGTAAGAGCCCTCTCCAGCCCCACCCACCTCACAGGGTGTCTGTTGTGGGGGAGGAAGGTAAAGGAGATTGTGAGCCGCTCTGAGACTCTTCGGAGTGGAGGGCGGGATATAAATCCAATATCTTCTTTTTCTTCTTCTTAGTGGCTGCAAACCATGCTGAATTAAAGAATCTCCATATCCAAAGTAGTACACCTTTGAATATCAGTGTTAGGAAGCAACATCAAAAAAGAATCTTATTTGTTGGTCTTCCAGGGCAACTAATTTGCCACTTTGTGAAACGGATGCTGGACTGCATTAAACACTGGTATGATCTATCAGGACTCTTATTATGGTCAAATATTTCATTTCATAAAATAATAATATAACAGTAGTGTGTACAAGGATAGGATTGGGGAAACTGTGCCTTCTAATGCTGTTACACATTTGCCAAGCAGCGTGGTGGCCTTAAGAGGCTACACTGGCAGGAGGTGGGGATAATGTTCTCTCTTTGGTGCAGCTTCATATCCCCCCTTGGCACTTGGAACAGAATGTTCTTTTAACCCCCAGCCTCAGTTTAAAGAAAAAGGGAAGGCAGGAAATGTTTATGACAGTCTTCCGTTTGTGGTTGGTGCAATCCAAATTATATTATATTTAATTTTATACATATCAAAAATATTGTAATCTTATCAGCTCAGAATAAAGTTATTTTCATTTGTTGTTTTTAATATAAATATTTGTGCCTTTAGCATGCACCTCTGTGGGCTGAATTCTATGGAAATTTCTACTAATGGTGGTGTTTTCCTCCAGCCATACTAAGCAAGCAAAAGTTTCCTTATACAAGATGAAATGACACCATTACAATAAAAGTTCTATTGAATCCAGTGCTATTTTTACTGTCTATGAAAATGTTTATGAGGTCTTTAGTAGTCATTCAATGTTCATAAGCAGTGAACTGGCCAGATAGTTGGGTAGGGGAAGGTTCTACTATCCTCTCTCTATATATACTGCCAATGAACTTACAACTTGTTGACAGAACTGCGGAAATAAACCAGTCCCACACAGGCAGAGGTGCATTCTGTAACCAACATTTACTACTACAACAGGAAGGAGAAGAAGGAATCACAAAGCAGCTTACAATCTCATTCCCTTCTTCTTCCCAAAACAGGCATCTTTAGAGGTAGGTGGGGCAGAGAGAGTTCTGAGAGAACTATGACTCACCCAAAGTCTCCTAGCAGGCTTCATGTGAAGGAGTGGGGAATCAAATCCAGTTCTCCATAGGGTTGCCAGGTCCCATTTTATCCCTGGTGGTGGGATTTGGGAGTGTTTCAGGAGACGGCAGGGACATCCCTGAAATGATGACATCACACAGAGTGATGACATTATATTGAGAATGCAGCACTGTGTGTGCACCCTCTACTTTCCCCCAACCATTTAAAGAGCACTTACTCTTTAAATGGTTGGGGGGAAAGTGGGCACCACGTATGCCTGTCCTACAAGCAGTGAATTCAGTGCTTGCAGGTAGATGCAAGTGACAAATTTGCTGCTTGCAGGACAGGTGTGTATGGCCCCCACTTGAAAATAGCAGGACTCCCACACGCCTGCCTTGCATGCCACAAATTTGCCACTTGTGGAACAGATGCACATGGTGCCCACCCTTTTCAAGTGGGGCCCTGGAGGACTTTTGGGGGAGTGGATTCCCCAACAGCCAGCTGGCCAGCATCTGGGGGGGGGGCTGAAAAATTGGGGAATCCCCTGCCCCCACTTAGGGACTGGCATCCCTAGTTCTCCAGATTCAAGTCCAGCTCTCTTAATCATTACCACATTGTATAGTGCACTGTAGGCCTTCCAGTACATGAGGCATCCGTACACTGTAGACCTTCTAGCGCAAGAAAGACATTCAGGCTATATTGAGCTGAAATGAGACAAAATTTTCCAATAGCAGAATGAAATTTTTCTGCCTTCCACAAAATCTTCATCTCCACAAAAGTCTCCACTTTTTTGCACACTGCTTTGTGGGGGGTGAGGGCCCTGAAGAATTACATGAGGGAGGTCTGCAGCAGGAAGGAAAAACTGCCAGTTTGGTTAAAATCAAACCCATTACTTGTAGGCACACAAGGAACACAACAGAAAGCAAGATAAAACAAATGGAACATTCAACAAATGCTGAACAGTAGCAAGAATAGATTACAGATTCCCCTGGATCTGGAATGGACTAAACACACTCTGTATTAGGATATCAACCTGCCCACATGCTGTTGCTTCTCCAAAACTACCATTATCTCTTTTATATATATTTATAATTCCACCAATGAAGCTTTACCAATAAGTGTGCTGGTTTAATTTTCTGTAAAGAAATTGCTCATAATGTAAAATGGTCACCACAAAAGCTTGGCTGTCTACTTGTGAAATGAAGAATAAAACAAACAGTGGTGGCAGACTTCAATTAACTTTCTGAATCCACATGGGGAAAACCTTGAATGTAAAACATTTGCTAAAAGAAACAGATGCTGACATTGGCACTATGAAAGTACTATTCAGTTTACCTCCTTGGTCCTTCTTGTGGTTTCAGAACTGGTCTCAGCTGCTGAATGGGTTATTCTTTTCCCATTCATAAAGTAACACTGAATACTGCATTATTCCATGAACTCTGGAACCTAAGCTTGGCTAAAGACATTCAAATAACAATAATGAATGAATCTGAAAGGTTTTGAATTTGACTCAAATTGCAGTGTGAAAAAGTGGAACTCATACTGACAGTGTGACAAAGCAAATGCATCACTTACTGTGCAATATTTATATTAAGTAAACACAGACTTTTCATTTACAAAAAAAATCAGTACCATGTACTACTTACTTATTTTATGTCCAGAAATGTGAGAAAAGAATAGGCTTGAGTATAATGCATTGGAAGTTCAAAATTTCTGATTTCTAGGCTAGAAATATCTCTCTTTGAGAAAAACAGTTTTAAATACACCATTTCTATGGGCTTTCCCAGGTGTTTAAAATAGATTCTTTATTTACATGAGTGTAAATCATGGCTGGTAGTGTGATACCCTGCTCTACTTTGAATAGAGTGATGGAGCACAACCATTCTCCTTTTGTTATTTATTTCTTGAAGAGGACAAATCTGCATTCCAAAATTAATGTAAGGAACTGCACAGCATTCAAGGCAAAACATTTAAAAAGGAAAGGGGCAGCAAAAGGCAAGAATACATGAAATATGTGACTGACAGGACATGAGTACCCAGGGCTATTTTTGCAGAAAAAGCTCAGCAGGAACTCATTTGCATATCAGGTCACACCCCCTGACATCACCATTGCTTCACACTGGACTTTTTTGTAGAAAAGCCCAGCAGGAACTTATTTGCATATTAAGCCACACATCCTGACACCAAGCCAGCTGGAACTGCATTCCTCTGTGTTCCTGCTCAAAATAAGCCCTGTGAGTATCTGATGCAACTTCTGATACAGGCCAGTCAGTCTGACTTCAATACCGGGAAAATTGGTGGAAACCATTATCAAAGAGAGAATGAGTAGATACATTGATGAACACAAGCTATTGAGGAAGACTCAGCATGAGTTCTGTAAGGGAAATTCTTGCCTCACTAACCTGTTACAGGGGTGAACAAATATGTGGACAAAGGGGACCCAATAGATGTTGTATACCTTGACTTCCAGAAGGCTTTTGATAAAGTTCCTCATCAAAGGCTGCTTAGTAAGCTCGAAAGTCATGGAGTAAAAGAATGAGTCCTCTTGTAGATCAAAAACTAGCTAATTAATAGGAAACAGAGAGTGGATATAAATGAGCAATTTTCACAGTGGAAGACAGTAAGCAGTGGGGTGCCGCAGGGCTCGGAACTGGGTCCCATGCTCTTTAACTTGTTTATTAATGATTTGGAGTTGGGAGTAAGCAGTGAAGTGGCTATGTTTCCAGATTACACTAAATTGTTCAGGGTGGTGAGAATCAGAGAGGATTGTGAGGCCTTGAATGCTGTGCACTTCTTTGCATTAGTTTTGGAATGCAGATCTGTCCTCTTCAAGAAATAAATAACAAAAGGAGAATGTTGAGGCTGGGTGTGTGGGCACCAATGTGGCAGATGAGGTTCAATGTGGCCATGTGCAAAGTAATGCACATTGGGACCAAAAATCCTAGCTATAAATACAAGTTGATGGGGTGTGAACTGGCAGAGACTGACCAAGAGAGAGATCTTGGGGTCGTGGTAGATATCTCACTGAAAATGTCAATGCAGTGGGCAATTGCAATAAAAAAAGGCCAATGTCATGCTGGGAATTATTAGGAGGGGAATTGAAAACAAATCAGCCAATATCATAATGCCCCTGTATAAATCGATGGTGCAGTCTCATTTGAACATATGAAGCTGCCTTATACTGAATCAGACCCTTGGTCCATCAAAGTCAGTATTGTCTTCTCAGACTGGCAGCGGCTCTCCAGGGTCTCAAGCTGAGGTTTTTCACATTTATTTGCCTGGACCCTTTTTTGGAGATGCCAGGGAATACTGTGTACAATTCTGGTCACCGCACCTCAAAAAAGATATTTTAGCATTGGGTAAAGGGCAACTAGAATGATTAAAAGTCTGGAACACTTTCCCTATGTAGTAAAGTTAAAACGCTTGGGGCTCTTTATCTTGTAGAAAAGTTGACTGCGGGGTGACAGGATAGAAGTTTACAAGATTATGCATGGGAGAAGTACTTTTCTCCCTTTCTCATAATACAAGAACTTATGGACAATCAATGAAATTGCTGAGCAGTCAGGTCAGAACGGATAAAAGAAAGTACTTTTTCACCCAAAGGGTGATTAGCATGTGAAATTCACTGCCACAGGAGGTGGTGGCAGCTACAAGCATAGCCAGCTTCAAGAGGGGATTGGATAAATATATGGAGCAGAGGTCCATCAGTTGCTATTAGCCACAATTTATTGTTGGAACTCTCTGTCTGGAGCAGTTATGCTCTGTATTCTGGTGCTTGGGGGCGGGCACAGTGGAAGGGTTTCTAGCCCCACTGGTGGACCTCTTGATGGCACTTGGTTTTGGGTTTTTTTGGCCACTGTGTGATACAGAGTGTTGGACTGGATGGGCCATTGGTCTGATCCAACATGGCTTCTCTTATGTTCTTATTTTCTTGTCACACATAGGACTGTTACAACTCACACTGAAAGTGTTGTGCTGCTCTTTGTGTCTCCTAAGCACTCACGGGGGGAGGAGGAGCAATGCTGCTTTTGTCACTGGACACATGGATCCCAAGAATGGAGTAAATAACTCCCTCCATGGTGCCCATTTCTGCTGGCAGTGATCCTGTGTGTTGGGTCAGGAACTCATATACCTACTCATTATATACATAGACACACACCACATATTGTGGCCCCAAACTGTGAGGCAATGCTGCAGGCATAGTAGGATTAACAACTTGGGGCTGGGAAGTTCCTGTAAATTCAGAGGTAGAGCATGGAAAGGCCAAGGCTTGTGAAGGGGAGGTTCTTCATTAGATAATGTCATAGAGTCTACCCTCAAAAGCAGCTATTTTCTCCAGGGGAACTTATCTCTGTTAGCTGAAAATCAGGGCAATTCTGGAAGATCTCAAGACCACACTGGGAGGCCAGTGACCCTCAGACCTAGATATGTGGCATTATCATAGTTCTGGTTCTTCCTGTTTCTCAGAGCTGCCTAAGAAGTCATGGAGAGATTAATAAATGAGGAAGCTTCTTACAAAGCAGCAGTTTATGAGTCTATTCTAAAATGGCTGCTGCTTTTTCTTCAATATATAGATAATCTTGAATAGATAGTATTTTTCTTGTTAAAAGAGCTTGAGGAGCTGTTCATATGTTGGAGTTGTGTAGTGTATTATGTGATATGTATTCAGCCTAAACAGAAGGTTTTTTTGTTTTGTTTTTTAAACATATTGACTTCTGTAGTTGGAAGTTTGGCATTTGAAATTTAAAAGCCCAAGGATAAATTTTCTTACACAAAAGGTCAATCAAACAATGAGGTTTGGCTCCTCCAGACTTAAGAGAGCCAGTTTGGTGTAATGGTTAATTCTGCAGACTCTTATCTGAGAGAACCGGGTTTGATTCCCCACTCCTTCACATGCACCTGCTCAGACCTCAGATTCAGTGGGAGCTCACAGGAGCGCAGCTCCTGAACCTTTCTGAGAGTTCCACTTCCTCCTTCCCACCTTGTCCATTGAATAGTAGGTGCAGCAGCATAACAATCCCTGGATGAGCTCCACCACCTATTTTTCTACAAAATGACCCCTGCACCTGCTGATGTGACCTTGGGTCAGCCAAAAGTTCTGTCAGAGCTGTTCCACTCAAGAGCAGTTCTGGGAGACCTCTTTCAGCCCCTAGTTCACAGGGGCCGTTTTCGCACTAGCGTTTGCTCCGTCGTAGCGCCCCATTTACCTCCGGATCTTCTCTTGGATTTCGCACATCTTGCTCCGGCGCTGCGGTTTGCTCCGGCGCTACAGGGATTTTACGCCGGAGTATGTTTTTCAGCATGTTGCCGGAGTTTCCGAAAACCTCCGGATCCACTCAGCGGAGTTTGCTGTGGGAAATCCATCCACGCCGGATCGACTGCTTTGTGGGCGGCACCCTCTCCCTTTCCGTCCTCCCACCCCATCCACCCCCTTGGCCAATCATCAGCCTTTCGCGGCGCTTCCCCGAAGTGCCGGCGCGGCCATTTTTTTTTTTTTAAACTTCACAGTTTTGCGTAATAGCGATATTTCGAAATTAACAAAGGGAAAAAAAAACCCCTCCTGGAATAGTTGCGTTATTTCGCTGTTGCGTTATCCCCCGCCTCTTCTCCCTTTAGGGGCCCCGGTGGGGGGACCGCGGCAGCCCCCCCAGCAGGCCTTTTCCAGCCAGTTCGTTTCGGGTCTAGTTTGGGGAGGGCGAGCGGGAAGGAGGCGGTTTCAGCGGGCCGGCGGAGGGGCCCCGGCAGCTTCGACTCTCCCCAGCTCAAACCCCCCCACTTCACTTCCATTTGCGCCCCGCTTGACCCCGCCGGCTTCCCGCTGCCGCCGCCGCCTTGGCAAAGGGAGCCCAGCCGCCCAGAGACATTTGGCGGCGGCGGCGCTTCTCCATTGTTGGGGGGGGGAATCTAGTGCCGGTGCGGGCCAAAGCGTTCATGTGTGTGTGTTAAAAACGGAATGCCTCCCTCAGCTGTGCCACCAGGATTTCTGGACCTGCACAAAATGGGAAGTTGGAGTCCTGCATTCTTCTCCCTGGCTACATTCCGCTCGGTTAGAAAATAGACGGAGCTCGCTCTTCACACCCGCCACAGAAGGGGAAGGAGAGAATGGGGCGGGGGGGGGAGCTCTGGCAGCAGGAATCAGTCAGGTCCCCCGTTGCAAGCGCCAGCCGGAGAGGGGAAAGAGAGCGGAGGAAATCCCAGCTTCGCCACCCGGGAGGGAGCGAAGGGAAGAAGCTGCCACACACACACACACACACACGCAAACCCCTCGATTTCTCTCTCTTCGTTATTGCGATATTTCGCAAATTCAGAATTTGGGGGGGGGGAATATAGTGCTAGGAATGCTTCTGTTAATACATAAAGGACTGTGGAGGACTCTACAGCTGCAGCCAATCCATGAGCAGCAGCAGCACACGTGATGCGGTTTGTCCACGAAATGAAGGGGAGGGAACAGCTCGATGTTACGTTAGTACGTTAGTACGTCATTACGCAACCAGACTTGCGCTTAAAAAAAAAATGATTGACAGGGCATCGAACTCACGCCGATGCCAGTGGGAAAACGATTTGAGCCGGGGCTTCAGGGAAGGCGACTCCGCAAAGAGTCACTAGTGGGAAAACGAGAAAAATGATCCGGAGATAATTGCGCCGGGGAATAAGGGGAGCAAACGCTAAGTGGGAAAACGGCCAGGGTGTCTATTGTGGGGAAAGGAAGGGAAAGGAGATTATAAACCACTCTAAGACTCCTTTGGGTAGTGAAGGGTGGAATATAAATCCAATCTCATCTTCTTCTTAAAAACATACCATCAGAGTGCAATATTAGCCACTTTAGTAAAATTCCATAATCGTTCTTATCTTGTAGGGTGAAAGCATGTTGAAAATTTCTGTTTGATGTCACAAACCTGTCAGGAAATATTATGGATCAACCAAGGAACTAAGTATTTCATTCCACTTAAAAACATCCTTTTAGAAGACATGCTCCAAGACTGGCAGTAAAATAGAGCCCTCCTTTCCCCACCCAGGATGGGCACAAATTAGAGAGAAAGGGTGGTTCACTTAATTTTGTGGTTTGTTCAGTTTCACAAATCCAAATGAAAACAAACCACCAAAATCCACAAAACCTGAAACATTTGCAGTTTGGGGATTCATGGTTCCTTATGACTGGGATGGGGGCATTTAAATGCCACCCCTTCCCTTCTCCAGGCCAAGAGCTCTCTATTGTATCCTATAAGCCAGCTTTAAACCCCTTCTCTAGCATCACACCTTTGCTGCTGCCTTATCTGTCCATTTTACACTATAGGCCCATAGGATACAATAGAGAGATCGCTCCCCAATCTTTCTTCCTTTCCCCTGCCAGCCCTAACAGGCTAGCTGTGGAAGCAAATAATCAGGGGGGACCTCTTCCCAGTTCGGGCTCTGCTGGGGTGCCCCTTTGAAATTGGGCACCCCAGCAGAGCCTAAAAAACAGCTGATCCCGTGGAGAGAATAGCCAGCTCTGCTATGCTGCCTGACTGAAACTGAGCACACAAGCAGAGCTCACAAAAGAACCAATCCTGCAGGGAGAGCTGTCCCCCACAGGATCAACTGCCTTCCCTGGAAGCCCCAGCCAATCCCACAAGGAGGGCTCTCCCCGCAAGATCAACTGTTCTTTAGGCTCTGCTGGGTTTCCCAGTTGAAACTGGGCAGTGCAGCAGACCCAGCAAAGCAGCCAATCCTGCGGGAAGACTTCTCCTTGTGGGATTAGCTGGGGCTCCCAGGGAAAGCAGCTTAAACTGCCTCCTCTTGGCTTCCTCAGGTGTTCTGCAACTTCTTGATGCCTGTAGAAGCAAAGTGGGCAGGAACTGTCCCCAAACCATCCAAACCTCCCATGGAGGTCTGGGAAGTTCAGGGGCAGTTTGTGGGATGCATGATTCAGAACTGAACCACGAACCAGCCAAAATCACAGTTCATGGTTCAGTTCTTTCCCACCCCTATTCCCCAGCCATATCCCCACTTTTAGATAAACAATGGTTTCTACCAGGGCAAGGTTTATCTTCCTTCCAGACTTGGCAGAGAACACAGTTAACCAGATTTATAGATATCATTTCTCATGTATCCTTGAAAGAAAAAGAAAAATTAGAAGAATATTAAATTATCCTTCCCTGGTTCAAATACCTCCAACTAAATATCACCTTACTACATGCCACACACTCGATTCATTCACCATATATAGAATTTGAAAAACTATTAGTAAGTGAATTACTACCTAGTTAAGGACACACTTCTGGAATCTATAAGATGCTTTTGGAACCAAACAATGCCAAATTGTTATTCCATCAAAAAGCATGGTGTGCTAACTTCTTAAAGCTGTTTGACACACAATGGGATCAGATTTGGAACACTCCAGCCTATACCTCTAGACATCTTAACATTCAAGTTTTTAAATTACAATGTCATATCACATTGGTACTTAACTCCAGTAACTCTCATGCACATTACCTCATCTGATCCTCCAACCTGTTAGAAAATCTGTGGGAAAAGTGGTTCCCTGATTCATTGCAGGTAGGAATGTTCTGAAATCCAAAAGTTATGGAATATAATTACAGACCAGATTAAGGAGCATAAGGGATATGATATCCCAAGGTCACCAGAAGCAGTCCTTCTCAGTATCTGGGAATACAGATTGATTTCCAAACCCCCAAAAGAACTTGTCATGACAATACTGACTGCTACTAAAGAACTCATAGCTTCCTATTGGAAAAAAAGATAATATCCCTAGCTTACAACAATGGTGATCTAAATTGCTAGATTGTATATGTTTGACATAATTCTATATGTTTGACAGAATTCGTTGCTAGCAGCCAGCAGCTAGGCTGCAGGGATGAAATTTGCCTCCCTGGAAGGGAAGGGAGGATTGGCAGCCCGTTTGGGCGCGTGTTGGAGGGGGCAGGGCTTGGCTGTTAACGGCTGAACATCCACCCACCCAGGTTCAGTCCTTATCGAAGATCAGGTTGGCGGGAGCATTTTCTGTCACTTCTGGCTGGCTTGGGGGGGTTTTGGGATGCTTATCAGCGATCGGATGCTGATAAGCGGGGAAGCAGGGGCGCTACAGACTGCTGAGTGCTGGGCTAGCCTTGGGCTAACAGTCTGGGCATTGGGCTTTGTCTGAGGGAGTGAAGCTCCATTTGATGGCCTGTTCCCAATCTGTGGTTATCGCCCCCCCTGTTCTTCACTGAAATTGTGTGGGGTTAAGTGTCTTCCTTTTGTTGAAGGGAGGGGGTGGTTTGTCCTTTTCCTTATTTTAAAGGGCAAAAGGGGGTTTGAGTGGTGATTTCCTGGTGGGGGTTGGGTGTGAGCAGAGTCAGCCATATTTTGTTTCTCCTTCTTTGTGTGGGATGACGGCCATATTGGTTCCCTTTCTTCTTGGTGGGGCGGTGGCCATTTTCACAATTTCAGTGAAGAACAGGGGGGGCGATAACCACAGATTGGGAACAGGTCATCAAATGGAGCGTCACTCCCTCAGACAAAGCTCGTTTAGGCGGCGAGCGTATTTTAGCTCGCCCGCAAAGCCAGATGGATCCTGAATGGTTCCAGATGGCTCTACGGGATCCCTGGCCCTCTGGCAATTCCCTCGATGACCTGGTGGAGTCCTGAAATGATAGGCTTTCCAGGGCCATCGATGAGATTGCACCTAGACGTAGTCTGTGCCCCCGCCTAAAGCTAGCACCCTGGTATAACCAGGAGTTGTGGCAATTAAAGCGAGGACTCAGATGACTAGAGAGGCAATGGCGGTGTACTCAAGATGAAGCGACTAGAGCATCTTATAGAGAGTGTATGAAGTTTTATGAGATGGCAGTCAAAGCCGCAAAGAAAACATACTTTGCGGCTAAGATTGCATCTGCAACTTCGCGCCCGGCACAACTGTTTAACACAATTCAGACTCTTATAACGCTGCCACAGGGCAGCCCAAACGCTAGCCAACTGGAAATCGACTGTGAGGCTTTTGCGAATTTTTTTGCAGATAAAGTCGCATCGCTCCGCCGCGACGCCCCCCCCCCCATATTGGAGACAGTATGCAAACCCGAGGCTCCTTGCCTGTCTTCAGATTGTGTCTTGGATGGTTTCAGTGCTCTCAGCCTGGAGGAAGTTGACAGGATCCTCCTGTCTGCATGTCCTACAACTTGCAATTCGGACCCTTGCCCCTCCTGGCTTATTAAAACCTGCCAGAGAGAGCTTAGGTATCCTGTACGGGATATCATAAATAGATCCCTGATGGAAGGGCAATTTCCAACACCTCTTAAGGAGGCAGTGGTCCGCCCCCTCTTAAAAAAACCAACACTAGACCCGGCCGAATTGGCACACTATCGGCCGGTCTCGAATTTACCCTTTTTGGGTAAACTCATTGAGAGGGCATTGGCGTTGCAACTACAGAGTTTCCTGGAGGATGCTTCCATCCTCGACTCCCATCAGTCGGGCTTTCACCCGGGTCATGGGACAGAGACAGTGCTGGTTGCTCTGGTGGATGATCTTCAGTGGCATCTGGACCGAGGCGGCTCGGCGGTACTGATGTTGTTAGACCTATCGGCAGCATTCGATACGGTCGACCATCGGTTGCTGACCTGCCGTCTCGCCGACGTGGGGATTCAGGGGTTGGCTTTACAATGGCTTGCCTCTTTCCTCGAGGGTCGGAGACAAAGAGTGGCGATTGGGAATGAACTCTCCTGGAGGTGCCCGCTTGATTGTGGGGTCCCTCAGGGAACAGTGCTTTCCCCGATGTTGTTTAACATCTACATGCGCCCTCTTGCCCAGATTGCCCGGAGATATGGGCTGGGTTGCCACCAGTACGCTGATGACACCCAGCTCTATCTACTTATGAACGGCCGGCCTGCCTGTGTCCCAGAAAACCTGGACCTGGCGTTGCAAGCCATGTCTAGATGGCTCAGGATGAGCAAGCTGAAACTAAATCCAGTGAAGACAGAAATCCTTTGCTTGGGTCGCCGTGGTCCAGGGAGGGAGATTCCCTTACCGGCCCTTGATGGTGTGCCTCTGACAGTGGCTCACAGGGTTAGGAGCCTGGGGGTGCTATTGGAGCCTACTCTAACTATGGAGGCCCAGATAGCAGCCACTGCCAAATCTGCATTTTTTCACCTTAGGCCGGCAAGGCAGTTGGCCCCTTTCCTAAAGAACAGCGATCTGGCAACAGTGATCCATGCAACGGTCACCTCGAGGCTGGACTACTGCAATGCCCTCTACATGGGGCTGCCCCTGTGCTGAACCCGGAAGTCGCAGCTAGTGCAGAATGCTGCCGCCCGGCTGTTGTTAGGGCTCCCTAGATGGGAGCACATTCCACCGGGGCTTCGGGGACTGCATTGGCTGCCGATAACATACCGAGTTTGGTACAAGGTGCTGGTTATGACTAAAGCCCTTTATGGCCTGGGACCTGCCTACCTTAGGGACCGTCTCTCCCCACATGTTCCCTAGAGAGTGCTGAGATCGGGGTCTCAGAACCTCCTTATAATCTCTGGGCCAAAGGAGGCCTGTCTGAAAGCGACCAGAGACAGGGCCTTTTCGATTGCAGCCCCCTGTTGGTGGAACCAGCTCCCGGAGGAGGTGAGGGCCCTGGGGAACCTTGAACAGTTCCGCAGGGCCTGTAAAACAGCCCTCTTCCGGTTGGTATACAACTGACCGATACCGGGATGCCTGAATATTCAAACTTATGAACATCACAATATTTGAACACTGGAATACTTGAAGAATTGACTTAAGGAAGAGGTAGCATAGTATATTGATGTGTGTTTTATGTATTTTATTGTATAGTCATTAATGTATTTTAAACTGATTTACTGTTAGCATTTTGTGTTGTAAGCCGCCCTGAGCCCGCTTTGGTGGGGTAGGGCGGGATATAAATCGAACAAATAAATAAATAAATAAATTTTAAGAGGATTTTGAGGGGAAGCCATTTTGTGGGTCTGCTCTAGTTTGAGACAGCTTCGCATAAGCAGGCATTTTTTACAGGTGCCAGGGGCTGCTATTTTAGTTGTGTGAGGCAGTTTTGTGAGGGGCCATTTGGGTGTATTTTGTGTACCATTACTGGCCTTGGGTATTGCAAAGATGTTGGGTAGAAAGGGGTCTGGAAAATCTAAGGGTAAGCAACCTGCGCCGAAGACCCCTAAGGCCCCGCCGAAAAGGCCACCACCACCTTTATCTTCTTCCGATGATGTGGTCAAGGATGAAGTTAATGCAGCTATTATACAAAGGCTGATGGTGCTTGAGGAAGCATCTGGTATTCCTCCCTTGGAGAGCGTAGGATTGGTAAAGGTGTCTAAAAGGGTGCTTCAGGTGAATTTGTTAACCAGGTTATCTATTCTCGAGGGCAGGTCTGATGGAAACATCGTTGGCAGTGTCATGGGTCTTGGCAGTCAGATGGGGGATCAGTGCCATCGTCGGGAGCTGCTGAGCCTGGGTCAACGTTGGTGCCTTTTGGATCTGTAGGTAAGGTTGGGGACTTTCCGCAGGCTTATTCTGGGCTGGCTTGACCTTGGGGTCCATGGGGGCAGGACACACCTGCTGTGCCTGGCATGGCTGCTGGGAGTTCTGGTTTTTCTCCCCCCACAGGAATTGGCTCACAGTCAAGTTGGTTTTGGTCACCTGGACAGTGTGGCCCTTATGGAGTTTGGCCAGGAGTGGGGCAGCAGGGTTTTGGAGGCTCGTTTATGGGGGGTTGGGGCATCCCTTCTCCTTACAGGGCGGTCCCTTTTACTGCCTTACCTTTTGGGGATGTAGCATTACCTTTAGGTGATCATTTGTTGCCTGCAACAAAAGATAAGATTTTAAAGGGTGAGTATATCGATATCTTCTCCTTCCTGTTCTGAGAGTTGGAGAAGAAGAATAAGGAGGACTTGGATGACAAAGAAAAATAAAAATTGAAGAAGCGCAAAATGGATCGGACTTGGGCCAACTGGCTGCCAGGGTTTTTTATTTATGCTGGAGTGATTGCACGTGCCCAGCCTTGGAGGGCGGCTGCGCTTATCCAATACATGGATATAATTTATAAAGGGTACACAATGTTTAGTGGGCCTGCCTGGATTCAATATGTTGAGGAATTCAGGATGAGGACTGCATTGTACCCTTCCATTCAGTGGGATCGCATTCACCAGCAGCTGTGGCTACAGGTCATGTCTCCTTCGTGACCAAATTTGGGCGACTGCTCCGATAGCGGTCATTTGGTGGCCAGGTCAGTAGAAACCTCTTCAGCTTTGGCAGCCTCTTCCCGCAGTTCAGTGGGGCAGGTGGTTCAATCCTGCCTGCTTTGTTGGAAGTTTGGTTCCCAAGGAGTGTGTAGTAGAAAAGCTTGTCAGTTCAAGCATGAATGCCCCGTGTGTGGCGGCTCTCACTCCTTTAGTAACTGCCCAAAAACCTGGCTGCGTAAAAACAAAAAGAATCCAGGAAGGGGTGGAGATAATTACCAAGATGGAAAAGGGCCCAGTTCGATAAAGGTAGGACCTCTTGAACACTGGCTGTGCAGGTATTTGTGAAGTGTTGATAGTGTTTACCTGCTGAAAGGTTTCAGGTTTGGATTTAGGATTCCTTTTGAAGGGCCTCAGGTCGCATTTCAGTCCGAGAATCTTAGTTCTGCTAAAGGTTTAGAGCAGGTGGTCAAGGATAAGATTGCCAAGGAGTTGGCTAAGGGCAGGATTTTGGGCCCATTTTCTAATCTCCCTGTGCCTAACCTTAGGGTTTCCCCCTTGGGCGTGGTGCCTAAAAAGGCGCCTGGGGAATTTCGTTTGATTCACCATCTATCCTTCCCCAAAGGGAAGTCTGTTAATGATGGGATTCCTGAGCATTTATGTTCAGTTAGGTATACCAGCTTTGATCAGGCCATGGGCGTGGTCCGATGCTGTGGTAAGGAGGCAGAGTTGGCCAAATGTGATATTAAATCCGCATTTCGCCTTCTACCTGTTCATCCTGCTGATTTTGAGGTTTTGGGGTTTTTACTTTGAAGGTCAATTTTACATGGACAGAGCATTGCCTATGGGCTGCTCCATCTCGTGTGCAGCTTTTGAGTGTTTCAGCACATTCTTGGAATGGGCTGTTCATGAAAAAGTTGGTTTGCAGGATTTTGTCCGTTATTTGGATGACTATCTCTTTGTTGGTCCTGCAGGAACTGGGCGTTGCGCACAGCTGTTGTCTGGCTTTATCGAGCTGGCTACAGAACTTGGGATTCCATTGGCTCAGGAAAAAATGGAGGATCCAGCCCCAAAATTTATCTTTTTGGGGATTGAACTGGATACCCTGGTGCAATTGTCCAGAATATCTTTTTTAAAAATAGCAGATTTAAGGAATAGGATTCCTTCTTTTTACTTTGATTGAGTTGCAGCAGCTGGTTGGGCATCTTAACTTTGCTTGCAAAGTGGTGGCTCCGGGATGAGCTTTTCTTCGTAGGCTATGTGAAGGTATGGCAGGCCTATGCTTGCCTCAACACAGAACACCGGTTACCAGCAGCATGAGGGAAGATTTGAGGGTTTGGCAAGAATTTTTGGCGTCCTTTAATGGGATCTTCTTTTGGAGAGATGACATGAGGCTTGAAGCTGAGCTGCAGGTCATGTCTGATACTGCTGGGTCTTTAGGTTTTGGGGTTTATTCCGCAAACATTGGTGCATGGATATTTGGCCAGACTCATGGGTTCAGGCAGGTGTGAACCAAGATCTTACGTTTCTCGAGTTCTTTCCTATTCTTGTTGCAGTTTGGCTGTGAGGGAATTATATGGCCAATCGCACAATTCATTTCTGGTGCAATAACATGGTGGTGGTCCACATCATTAATTCCCTTTCATCCATATCTCAGCGGCTTATGAGACTGGTGAGGGCCTTCACTCTGCGTTGTCTGCGGCTTAACATATTGTTTTTAGCCAAGCATGCTCCTGGGGTGAATAACGGGGTGACTGACGCTCCCTCTCATAAACAGATGGAGAGATTTCATCAGCTGGCTCCAGATGCCAATCGAGAGCCGGAGTCAATGCCCCATGAGCTATGGCTGATTGGAGAGCCAAGGCCTGCAGAGCGATAGGCCTTGCCATTGTGCCTAGCACCAGGAAGTCTTACGAACGTGCTGTGTGGCAGTTTGAGGAATTTAGGGCCGAGGTAGGGTATCGCATTGTTTGGCCCTTCCCGGTGGAGTAGTTGCTCCACTACTGTGTTTCTCTAAGAGGTAAGGGACTGGCCGTGCGATCCATTAGGGGGCACCTGTCTGCGTTGGCTTTTGCTAGCAAGGCACTGGGATATGAGGAAACAGCCGACTTTTGTCTTTGAACGATGCTGGAGGGGTGGACCAGAGAGGCTGGGCCTAGGCCTGACACACGGAAACTTATTTCCCCTTTGATTCTTAAGGGCCTGAAGGGGGTTTGGGGCACAGTGTGTGCTTCTTATTTCGAGGTCACTCTGTTTCATGCAGTGTCCTTGGTAGCCTTTTTCAGGGCCCTTAGAGTCAGTGAGCTAGTGGCAAGCTCCAGAAATGCTGTTTCTGGTAATGCTTTGTTGCTACAAGACCTGAGGTTAGTAGGGAAAAAGGCAGTCATTACCGTCCGTCACTCTAAGATGGACCAGCGTCAAAAAGGTACCATGTTGGAGCTGGCCACCTGCTCGGAGCTGGAGTTGTGTCCAGTTTCCGCTTTGGCTGCTTATTTGGCAGTTCGGGGGCCCAAGGAGGGGTTTTTGTTTTGTCACATTAATGGTAGCCTGCTGACAAAACATCAGTTTTGGGCTGTGATGTCCTGAGCTTTAGCTAAGCTCGGGTTGTCCGGGGTGTGGTTTGGTACCCACTCCTTTAGAATTGGGGCAGCCTCTACAGCTGCTGCCCTGGGATATCCTTCCTCCTCCATTCAAAGCCTGGGCCATTGGCGCTCATTGGCCTACAAATCTTATGTTCGACCTTTGCTCAGTTCCTAGCTTTGTTTGTTTGGTTGAAAAGTTTCCGGTTCTTATGCTAGTTTGACTGTTTTTTTCTTTTTAGATGCTGTTGTTCCTGGCCAGAGAAGCCGAGCTCTCGTCTGTGGACACAGCTATGTTTTTTGGGCCTCTCATCAGGCTTGGAGAACTTTGGTTGGTTTTCAGCTGGGACTCAGCCAATATGTTTCTATCAAGTGGCAGGGGCAACAGGGTCTTCAGTAACCTGGCCTGCTGCCTTTGTTATTCCAGGGGATTGTGGGCCCTCCTCCTCAGGTTTTAATCATTCACCTGGGAGGGAATGATCTTGGGCTGGTAAAACACAAGGCTTTGATTCCCCACTCCTCCACTTGCACCTGCTAGCATGGCCTTGGTTCAGCCATAGCTCTGGCAGAAGTTGTCCTTGAAAGGGCAGCTGCTGTGAAAGCCCTCTCCAGCCCCACCCACCTCACAGGGTGTCTGTTGTGGGGGAGGAAGGTAAAGGAGATTGTGAGCCGCTCTGAGACTTTTTGGAGTGGAGGGCGGGATATAAATCCAATATCATCATCATCATCATCATCATCATCATCATCATCTTGCAGGCCCATGAGGATTTTTGGCACATTAGGGAGAGATGGCCTGGGACCACCATAATTTGGTCAGCTATGATTCCCTGCCTTGTGTAGCACAGTGCTTGGGACCCTGTAAGTATAGAGAGGGTCCATTATAAAGCTAACAAAGAAATTAGGAAGGCATTGGAAGGGGGGTTGGGCCACTATCTGCCCCATCCAGATATTTCTATGAAATTTCCTGACCTCTACAGGGGGGATGGGGTGCATCTCTCTGAAAAGGGTAACATGCTTTTCTTGAGAGATCTCTGGCAAGGGCTGTGGGTAGCCTTGGGCATCCCAGTGGGTGCTAAACCCTAAGTAGAGACTTAGCCTTAGTAGTGGTAAATTTTACTGGGTTTATGGTACTATGCAGCTAGGGGAGGACCATGAAGCATCCCCATTTTGGGGAGTTAGGGGTCTGGCAGAATCAACCTTTGGGCTTGATGACCTGGGGTGGGAAAATGCAGACCGTCCTGGAGGCTCGACTAGAGGGTGCCTTCCATTGAGACGTGCGTCTGGTGGTTGGGCCCTCTGGGGCGTGCATCCTTGCTGGGCTGGCCTGGTTGGAGCTGTGTCACATGGCTCCAGCTGGGGGCTGGGTTTCTCACTTGTGAATGGCAGTGGAGCGGTCTGTTGAGACCCTGGCCTTGACCAGGCTGCAGTTCTAGGTGCCCTTGCTGTTTTTATTATTATGCTTAATAAAGTGGTCCATAGTTATACCAACATCTTGTGTCCGACTCTTTATTCCGACTTGGGGGGCAATTACAAATCCTATCAAATTGAACAGACTTAGTTGAGAAATGGCAACCAATTTTACAGATTTTGTTTTGTCAGCTTAATGTAACCTGACTTCTGTTATTTAACCTATCCTGATAATGTTATTGCTTAAACTGATAATCTTGGAACTATAGCTATATTTACTTGTATTTACCTCTCCCGTGTTAATTACTGCACTGAGTTAGGTAAATTATTAGTTAAGAAGCAGGGCTTTCTTGAAGCTGGAACACACCGGCATGCCATTCTGGCTGGCCTGAGCCACGTTCTGGCTCAGCCCAGGCAGCTCCCCCAGCTAGTTGGAAGGGTTTAGGAAGGCCAGCTGCACTTGCACAGGGACCTCCTGACTTCCCGCTATCCCTTGGGGTTTGGGGACACCAGCTGCACTTGCATGGGGGCCTCCTGACTTCCCGCTGTCCTGTGGGGTTCTGGGAGGCCAGCCGCACTTGCGCGGGGGCCTGGCAACTTCCTACTGTTCTGCGAAGCTTGAGGAGGCCAGCCACATTTGCCTGTCAGCCTGGCAACCTCCAGCTGTTCTGCGGGGCTTGGGGAGGTCAGCCACAATTGCACGATGGCCTGGCAACTTCCCGCTGTCCCACAGAGCTCTGGGTTCTTTTTCCTTTCTATTTGCTTTTATTCCCCACCCTGTCAATCTTTCTTTCTTTCTTTCTGAACATAAGAGAAGCCATGTTGGATCACACCAATGGCCCATCCAGTCCAACACTCTGTGTCACACAGTAGTCAAATACACACACACACTACTGTGGCTAATAGCCACTGATGGACCTCTGCTCCATATTTTTATCTAACCCCTTCTTGAAGCTGGCTATGCTTGCAGCTGCCACCACCACCTCCTGTGGCAGTGAATTCCACATGTTAATCACCCTTTGGGTGAAGAAGTACTTCCTTTTATCCGTTTTAACCTGACTGCTCAGCAATTTCATTGAATGCCCACAAGGTCTTGCATTGTGAGAAAGAGAGAAAAGGACATCTTTCTCTACTTTCTCCATCCCATGCATAATCTAGTAAACCTCTATCTTGTCACCCCGCAGTCGACGTTTCTATAAGCTAAAGAGCACCAAGCATTTTAACCTTTCTTCATAGGGAAAGTGCTCCAAACCTTTAATCATTCTACTTGCCCTTTTCTGCATTTTTTCCAATGCTATAATATTCTTTTTGAGGTGTGGTGACCAGAATTGTACACAGTATTCCAAATGAGACTGCACTATCGATTTATACAGGAGCATTATGATACTGGCTGATATCTTTTCAGTTCCCTTCCAAATAATTCCCAGCATGATGTTGGCCTTCTTTATTGCAATCGCACACTGTCTTGACATTTTCAGTGAGTTACCTACCACAACCCCAAGATCTCTCTCTTGGTCAGTCTCTGCCAGTTCACATCCCATCAACTTGTATTTGTAGCTGGGATTCTTGGCCCCAATGTGCATTACCTTGCACTTGGCCACATTGAACCTCATCTGCCACGTTGACGTCTACTCACCCAGCCTCAACAGATCTTTTTGGAGAGCCTCACAATCCTCTCTGGTTCTCACGACCCTGAACAATTTAGTGTCATCTGCAAACTTGGCCACTTCACTGCTCACTCCCAACTCCAAATCATTTATGAACAAGTTAAAGAGCATGGGACCCAGTAGTGAGCCCTGCGGCACCCCATTGCTTACCGTCCTCCACTGTGAAGACTGCCCATTTGTACTCACTCTCTGCTTCCTATTAATTAGCCAGTTTTTGATACACAAGAGGACCTGTCCTTTTACTCCTTGACTCTCGAGCTTATTAAGCAGCCTTTGATGAGGAACTTTATCAAAAGCTTTCTGGAAGTCAAGGTAAACAACATCTATTGGGTCTCCTTTGTCCACATATTTGTTCACCCCCTCAAAGAAATGTAACAGGTTAGTGAGGCAAGATCTTCCCTTACAGAACCCATGCTGAGTCTTCCTCAATAACTCGTATTCATCAATGCGTCTACTCATTTTGTCTTTGATAATGCTTTCTACCAACTTTCCCGGTATTGAAGTCAGACTGATTGGCCTGTAATTTCCTGGATCTCCTCTGGAACCCTTTTTAAAGATGGGGGTGACATTTGCTACCTTCCAGTCCTCAGGAACGGAGGCAGATTTCAGTGATTAGAAGATTACAGAGGTCTGATAGCTGAGACAGCTGGAGAAATTGCTGAGAATTTCTGAGTTTTGAAGGACTTCATTCCAAGGACTTCATTCTAAGGTTTGTGGGGCTGCCTAAAATTCTAAGGTGTGATAGCTGGGGAACTGCTCTTTGTTTGGTTGACTGCTCTTTGTTTGGTTGACTGCTCTTTGTTTGGTTGACTGGCCTAAGGATGAAAGAGATTAAGAGTGATTGCTGCTGATTGCTGAGGAGTGCCTCTACTCCACCCTCTTTGCATTTTAAGCTGCGCCTTGCCAAAGCTGAGCACATCTCACAGAGGTCTGAGAGGAGCAGAGCAGCTCTGATAGCTGAGACAGCTGGAGAAATTGCTGAGAATTTCTGAGTTTTGAAGGACTTCATTCCAAGGACTTCATTCTAAGGTTTGTGGGGCTGCCTAAAATTCTAAGGTGTGATAGCTGGGGAACTGCTCTTTGTTTGGTTGACAGCTCTTTGTTTGGTTGATTGCTCTTTGTTTGGTTGACTGGCCTAAGGGTGAAAGAGATTAAGAGTGATTGCTGCTGATTGCTGAGGAGTTTCTAAATTAACCTCTACTCTGAATTTCAATTTAATCTAGATCAGTAGTGGCCAAACTTGCTTAATAAAAGAGCCACATAAAATAAAATAAACATCAGATGTTTGAGAGCCACAAGGCATGAACATCAGATGTTTGTGAGCTGCAAGGCAGGCAAATAGATGGGGGAAGGGATGGGGGTAGAAAGAAAGCAACTTTAAACACATTCTCCAAGCCGTCAGCTGGCCTAGCTTGGAAAAGTGATTTAAAGAGAGAAATGTCTTCTCCTAGCCAGCCAATGAGGTGGTGGAGTATTCAAGAGCCACACAGTATGTGTGAGAGATCCACATGTGGCTCACGAGTCACAGTTCCTTATCTAGATGTATGTGTACTCAAGCTGCAGCATCAACTACTAAGAAGTTCTCTCAATAAGGGACAAGAATTAGAAGTTCTTTTCATCTGCCATAACAAGCAGAACACTGCTGTTGTGGATAAGCAATTTGATCATGGGGTCTCACCAGTGTTCCCTCTAAGCTGAGTTAGTGTGAGCTAGCTCACAGTTTTTTAGCCACTGGCTCACGTATTTTTGTCTTAGCTCAGGAAAAATGACCCCAGAGCAAACTGGGACAAAGAAGGGACAAAATTTCCATACTCCTGAATGCTGAACAAAATGTCAGAATCTGTCCAGAGTACAGAGGAACCAAGAGTTGTAATTGCATCAGCCTAATGAACCTAAGACACATGTGTTCTTTGTATGCTTAAAAGCTGGGATTGGCTGCTGTGTGTGTGTGGTGCAATTGTCCTGCAATACAAGCCGAAATGTTGTAGCATTTATTTATTAAAACATTTATATCCTATTTTTTATCATAGTTCAAGGCAACTTAAAATTAACAAAATTATTCATGGTCTGACTTATGCTTGTGATGGGAAAGGGTGTGTGTCCCATCAATGGTTTTTAATGTGCTCTCCCCCTTGCAAGTGATATATTAGTGTGGGAGCTACAGAATATTGCTTACCAAATATTTCACTTTCAAGAAAAAATTCAGGAAATAAAAAAGAGATTGGGCCAGCGGCTCAAGGCTGCTTTTATTCTTGTATGATACATATTCTGAGATTCTCTCAGTATTGTATGACTTCAAAAAATATCGATCTTTTATGACTGGACTCTTCTGCATTCTGATATTTATCGAGTACAGAAGATTTTGCTTAGAGAATTGTGGTTTCAGGGAGTATCCTACCGTTTCGCTAGCTGGAGCTGAACAAGAGCAACTTGTGCCCTGAAATTTTGCAGACACTCTCTCATTTTCAAAATTGCCACAGTCCCACTTTTAAGGAGGTTGATTTCAAATGTGTCCTTGAAATGAGCATTTGTCCCTGTATAGGACCTCCCAAGCAATACTTTCTCTAAGCTGTGTAAGCTAGAATTCAATTTTGTGAGCTACTGGCATTAAAGTTGTGAGCTACTGCATAAATTAGTGTGCCCTGTGGCCAGTTTTCCAAGCTAAAATAAAAATGTGTGAACCAGAAGCTAAAAAAACGGTGAGCTAGCTCACACTAACTCATCTTAGAGGTGGATGTGGCTGGATGACCGTACTTCTGGTGATGTCTGAGGCGTGGCCTAACATGCAAATGATGTTGATGTCAGGGGTGTGGCCTATTATGCAAATGATGGTGCTGCCAGAGGTGTGGGCTATTGTGCAAATAATGGTTATGTCAGAGGTGTGGCCTAATATGCAAATAATGTCAGAGGTGTGGCCTTGAATATTAATGAGTTCCTGCTGGGATTTTTTTTTTTACAAAAAAGCCCTGTTAAGAAGCTTCAAGATATCAATTCTTATGCTACCTCCATTGGTATCATTGTTTATATACCATTTATTTATTGTAACTCTTGTTAAGCATAATAATAATATTTTTTTAAAAAATTAAAAAAAACTTTTACAGTTCACAATGCTAGGAGTTCTTTATCTCATCACTACTTGTGCAATTACATTTCACAAACCAGTTGCACCTAGGAAAGATGTCCTACCTGCTAGGAATATTGTATTTTTGCCAACAAATAAATATTGCAGCTAGACTATATCAACAAATGCATTACTTGAACAGTGAAATCTGTATCATCCACAGAAAATGAACAACTATGCAACAACATGATATTTTTCTGTGATATTTTCCAGCTACCAATGGGGAAAGGAGTGGTAAGGGTACATAAGGAAATGTTACAAGAATTAGAACATCAGTTATGTCATTACCTAGTGGTATGTTCAATCTCCTTTCTCTAGATGATAAATCTCTCAGTAATGTTGCTACCAAACGTGTCAACTACAGCTGTCAGAAGATTCACTGCTGAGATGTGTAAATGAGATCTCTCTTTCATTTCTATGGTAACCTCACAGTGTGAATAGAATTCATATACTCCAAATATCTTGGCTGATCTTTTGTAGACTGATCTGCTAACCAAAAGGTGTGGAAATAATAAAGCAAGAAGTGCAACATCTAGCAAACTTGATACATCAGTCAAAAGTAGCTGATCATCTAAAATGTGCATGTATTCACAACCTTATCAACAAAAAAGTAATTCAGCCTCAGGCTTCCATAAGAGCTTTTAACGCCTAAATAACCATAATATATTTGATTAAAAATGGAATGTAGAAAGAAATTGAGAGACAGGTGGGGAGAGACAGACAGACAGAGATTAAAAGTGCCCTTTTATGAAGGACTTTCTGAATACCTAGTAGTTCAGCCATTTAACAGGTTCTATGCATTGCAATAAATTGTTTGAAAAGATAGGTTAAAGAAAGAAGGGACAAAATTTCCATACTCCTGAGAACAAGATAAATATCTCTGCCTGAAGAGAAAGAGCAGTGTCCTGAAAACTGTTTTGCCACTGTGGTTAACTTCTGTCCCACCATCCTAGCAGGCGAGAGCAAAGAGAGGCAGAACTCACCAGAATCAGTTAGGTGTTCTGTGAGGCAACCTACTTCTAAGTGTGGTTTGTGAAACATCTGCCAGCCAGCTAGGGCTGCTGAAAGCCACCATAGACCCCAAGACAAAGAGTCCACCTACCTCCCTAATTCAAATAAAATATTGTGACAGAACAAATCAAGGAAGTTGAAGTCACCCATAACTACCGGGTCATATTGTTTGGATTCTCTGTCACGTTGTTCAAGGAGAACAGCATCCATCTTCTCATCCTGGTCAGGAGGTCTGAAGCAGACTCCAACCACAATACTATTTATTCTTCCTTCCCTTATCCTCATCCAGATACTTTCCACTGGGCTGTTGACCTCCTCTGTATTTCCTGACAAATGAACTCTCTCCTCAAATACAGCACCATTCCATCTCCACTTTGACCCCTTCTGTTTTTCTTGAACAACTCATACCCACCTACTGCTACATTCCAGTCATGGGAATCATCACACCAAGTCTCTGTAATGCCTACTAAATCATATCCCTCTGTCTTCATTAGAAGCTCAAGCCCTTCTTTCTTATATAGACCAAGCTTTGAGCATTGGTAGATAGATACCTGAAGCCCTGCACTTTTGGCTTCATTAGACCTGGCTCCCCCAGGTGGGACTCTGTTGTTTGGTCTCCTTCATTTAATCCTTAAATTGGTCATCTCCTTCTCCCCATGGTGCCAGTATAAAGCCCTCTTCATTAATCTTTCCAAGCTCATGCCAAACACATTCTTCCCTGACCATGACAAGCAAAAAAATAAATAAATAAAATAAAACCCATGTAAGGGCTGCAGCTTGAGGGCTGGCTTCAGGGGCCTTTCAGTTGACTTGGACCCTGGGCATTTGTTACCAGCCATGCACCCCCCCCACCCCACCCCCAGCTGCCCTGCAGCCACCCAAGTCCATACTACAGGTCTGCACTGCAGGCATTGTTATTTGGATAATTTGTTATTTTGAGCCCACAGAGGATGCTTTGATGTGGAGTTATCTTGAAGCTATGGGATGTTAAAAATTACAAGTCTCATTTGCAAACCAGCATCATCTCCACCCTGTCTAGATTAGGGATGTGCATAATAATAATAATAATAATAATAATAATAATAATTTATTTATTTATTTATATTTATATATATTGGAATTTATACCCCGCCCTTCACACCGAAGTGTCTCAGGGCGGCTTACAACATAATAATTTAATACTACAATTTAAAACACTTACAAGTAGAATTAAAACCATAAATTAATAAAAACAAGATAGATAAAACCGGCGGTCTACAGATGCATTTCGTTCCATCCAAAAGATTTCCTTGTCAGTCAGTATTATAGGCCTGCCGGAAGAGGGCTGTCTTACAGGCCCTGCGGAACTGCCCTAGGTAATAATAATACTGCACTATCCAGATTCAGAAATATTTGGGAGCAAGGTATTCAACATAGCTGAATACTTCCAAATATTGTATTCAAAAATAGCCGAATATATGGGAGATATTTGGCTATTCCTGAATATATGGGCCCATTATACCCTATGGGCCACTGAAGTAAATAGCAAAATTGGGTATAATGAAAGGCAGCTGGAGCGCAGGGGATTTGAGGTAGAGGTCCCAAAAGTGCAGGGGAGCTGCAGGGGCCTCTTCCCTACAGAACTCCAAGTCCCAAAAAGATTGGACCAAGGGGGCAAATTCTGTGGACACCCAAATAGGGTGCCCCCATCTGTCCATTATACTCTATGACCCATTGAGATCAATTGCAAAATAGGGTATAATGAAAGGCAGCTGAAGGGCAGAGGGTTTGAGGGAGAGGTCCCAAACTTTCAGGACAACTGCAGGGGCCTTTCCCCCACAGAACCCCCAAGGCACAAAAATATTGGACCAGGGGTTCCCACTCTAGGGGCACCCCAAAAGGCCCGTTTCTCTCAATGGTGGTGGTGGGGAAATCAGTCACTTTTCCGACTGTGATCTGTCCCTGAGCAAAATCAGTGCCAATGTGCTACTGCCATTGGCACAAACAGTACCTTAGATCAAACCAGAGAATCTCTCTTATTCAAAAATTGGGGTGGTGGCTCTCTGCAAGGACTGCTGCACAGAACCAGTGCATTGAGTGCACTATTGTAATGCAGCAGAAATGGGGCATGGACTTCCCATGCGTGAAGCATCCATCCACTGAACCACAGCCCCACAGAAGAAATACCTGAGTAGTAGCTTGTTGTTTGCTGCTGAAAGAAAATCCTGGGTTTTAAGAGAAGCTGATGAAAAATCAAGGCTGCTCACATGTCAACTAGTATGCAAATATCACCTCTGCTCTTCTTTTAAAAGCAGGTTTCCTGGGAACCTTTCACTGCAACATACTTATCCTACATCTTGGTTCTGGCATGTCACATTCACAAAGAGAAGCATTCTCTTTCTATCACAACAAAGCCGAGAGACCAGTCATCAAAAAAGCAGTCAACACAATGGAATCCCCAGTACATAAAAGAAATGCTGGCTTCTATAAGAATTAATAATAATAATAATAATAATAATAATAATAATAATAATAATAATAATAATAATAATAATAATAATAATAATAATAATAATAATACCTTTTATTTATATCCCGCCCTCCCCGCCGAGGCAGGCTCAGGGCGGCTCACAACATAAAATACATTATACATCGACAGTTATACTTATAAAATCATGATTAAAAATAGATTACAGGTTATATTAAAATTAACATTATGGTGCTATAAACATTAAATCTTCAATAGAATTCAGTAGCTAAAAGCAATTTCAGCGGCACTTTCTTAGCTTGTCATTAGTTGAAGGCTATTTTGAAGAGGTGGGTCTTACAGGCCCTGCGGAATTGATCTAAGCATCGCAGGGCCCGTACCTCCTCCAGGAGTTGATTCCACAGCAGTGGAGCTGCAATAGAGAAGGCCCGATCCTGGGTGGCCTTCAATCTGGCCTCCCTTGGCCCAGGGATATTCAGCTGGTTTTTTCCAGCTGACCTCAGCGCTCTCTGGGCTCATATGGGGAGAGATGGTCCCTCAGGTAGGCAGGTCCTCGGCCATATAGGGCTTTAAAGGTGATAACCAGCACTTTGTAATGAACTCGGTATACCACTGGCAGCCAGTGCAGTCCGCGTAGCCCCGGCTGTATGTGCTCCCACCTTGGGAGCCCCAACAGTAGCCTAGCCGCCGTGTTCTGCACCAGCTGCAGCCGTCGAGTTCGGCACAAGGGCAGCCCCATGTAGAGGGCATTGCAGTAATCCAATCTCGAGGTGACTGTAGCATGGATCACCGTTGCTAGGTCACGGCGCTCCAGGAAGGGGGCCAACTGCTTCGCCCGTCGAAGATGAAAAAACGCGGACTTGGCAGCAGCCGCTATCTGTGCGTCCATTGATAATGAAGACCCCCCAAGCTCTTGACCCTATGGGCTGCTTTCAGCAGCACCCCGTCAAAGACTGGCAAGGGGATTTCCCTTCCCAGGGCACCGTGACCCAAGCAAAGGACCTCTGTCTTCGTTGGATTCAGCTTCAGCCCGCTTAGCCTGAGCCAACCTGCCACGGCCTGCAGTGCTAGGTTTAAGAACTAAGTTGCTTGGTTCTCAACTTTTCACAGAAATCTGACTATGTTGGCCTTAAGGGTGCCACTGCAGTCAAACTTAGTTCTCAGGCATTTCATTAACTCCACCAGTACCCAAAACTGCAGCTTTTTTTGCCATGTTTAATATGTTTACCCACTTCTAGCTGCAGTTATCACTCTGTCACCTTGGCATCTAGATTCTAATGTTCAGTTCAGTTCAGTAAAAATTTATTGTGTAAAGCCATTGGTCATTGCAATTACAGCAACTTACAAGTTAAAAGGCTAGACTCTAATGGTGCTTCCTGGCAACAGATCCCCCCACCCACATGTAGTATGAGGGGACATCCCTTTCGTTGAAACTCATGGAGATCTAGTGTCGCTTAAACCACCTAGTGTGACCTTTGCTTGTCTCAAGGTGCTACTGGCTTGCTTTTAAATGTTATTCTCTCTCATCTAAGTGTTCAGTTTTGTGGGTATATATGCTGCTATATTTTTAATCCTGCTCCAATCTCAGCTATACTCTATACTGCACAGTGCACACACAGTGCATCTTCACTCTAATTGGTTTTTCCTGACAGTCAACTAATCTCCAGTTTGCACTCTCTGCATAATGGTTGAATACTAAATTAACCTTTCTTATCTTAAAGATGGCAGTGGATTCTAACTGTGTTCTTATCTGTGATGGAGGCATAGCTCTTTGGCATTACCCAGGGTATACCACAAGGTGATGAGCTAGGGTTGCACACTAATTGAAGATCCCAGGAAGGGCCTCAGAGAGTGAAAAGGAGGGGGATGATCCTTATCTTTCTGCAGCAGCACACCAGCTGTCATAACAGGAACCTTAGCCTAGGTGTGGCTGCCCATCATCAATGGCCCACCCTCTCCCTCCTCCCACCCCTGCAAAAATAAAACACCCTACTCCTGGGACTCCAGTTGGAGTCCAACCATGCCCATTTCATTATCTATGCTTGCATGGGGACATTTTACATTTTTTGCCAATTTTTGAAATCAGCATTCAACTTTGGTTTGGGAATGGGGTGAGGGGTAGGGGATCTACCAATCATTTGAGTGGTTGCTGGGCTGTGACTCCATCTTTGGGATCTAGATTTAATTTTTGAGACAGTGTTTTCAGCCCAACCTCCTAGCATTGACTGAGAGAGGATGCAGGCACAAATAGGTGCTCATGTCAAGAGTCCTATCTTGCCATTAATGTATGACAATGCTTTGCACCTTTAACTCTATTTCTGTTTTGACTGCCACGTAAAAGTAACTGTTCCACCCTGGGCAACAAGCAGGCTTCTCACAGACAGAGTGAATTGCTTCCTTTCTTGATGACCATGTGATATCTGCTGTGCTTCCCAAGTTCTGTTTTTAGCATATTGCTTTGGGAGGGGCCTTCTTTCTCCTCCGGGGAAAGTGTTTTGAATCTTTGTTCCTGCTTTGCATGAGAGGAACACTTGGGTCATGGCAGAGAAGTCTGACCAGACCACCTCTTTCATGATCCAGTACTTTAAAGGACACATAGGTCTCCAAAAGGTAGTCCCTCACCATTGCAGCACCTGTTTCCTCTCTCAGGGGCCTACTGCTCCAATGAACCACCTGATGAGTGTCATCTCAGCACTCTTTGTGGCAGAAGCCTCATGGCAAACACTGCCTAGTGGGGGACATAAGGGATGAACAGCAGCAGCAGTGGCAAATGAGCTGCTTTCACCCTCCTCCTCCTCAGCTCCTGGCAATGTGCCCCTCTTGACCCCTTCTGTGCTTGACCTGCCATGAGAGCTTATCTGTTCAGCAATCAAGCTCATTGGCCTGCTTGGTGATCTTGCCCTTGATGTGTGGGTCACACATGGTTGCCAACATGTATGCCTTCTGCTGTATGAGAGGCTAAAAGTGGACCTTGAGCCTTTCCTGCAGCCTAACAACAAGGATGCACACCACTAGAAGCAAGTCTGCACAGCCTTGAGCTAGCACTAGAAATTAGGCCAGGCCATGTGGACCATGGGGACAACCAGTACCACACTCGCCAAGAACCTGCACCATGTGAGAAATAGTCACCCACACCTCCTGGGTGAGGCAGTTCTCTTCCCCAAAGACCCTGGTCTCAGACCAAGGTTTCCAGGGCTGCTCCCTGCTCCACCAAGCACTTCAGCATGGCAAAGATGGAGTTCCAGCATGTGCTGATGTCACTGAACAGGCTGTGATCTGGCACGCCCATCAGTGTCTGTCTCTCATGCAGCAGATTCTCAGTCACCATGAAGGGAAGCCCATGGGCAAACATCCTGGCAAAGTTCCAGGTGAGCACCCTCCTGCTGTACATCGTTGTTCCTCTTGGCACACTAGTGCCACTCCCAACAAACATCTCTGGCAGAGATGCCTGAGGAAGTAGATGTATGTGAAATTCTCTGGGAGAGCTCTGGAGGTGGTCACAGAAGGACTCACATTCTGGCTGGGTGGTGGAGGCCTCATGGGCACCCCTGCAGCAGCTGGTCTTTCCTCCTGATGGAGCTCCACCTGGTGGTGCTTCTTCAGGTGGTTCTGCATCTCCACTGGACTCAGGTGGGAAGGGTTCTGCCCATGACTGATCCAGGCCCTACACAGCTGGCATTGTCCATAGAGATGATCCTCCATCAGCTGGAAGTGCTTTCAGACTGTGGAGGTGAATGGATGTCCCTGCTAACCAGGAGCTTGGGTCTGCAATGAAGCACCTTGTGTAAGGGCTCGGGGTAGACACAGCATGTCTTGGGGTGGCAAGAGGAGATCACCACCTGGGAGAAGGGGGCTGAAATGAGGGCACCTCATGCATCTCCAACTCATCCCCCTCCACCCCCTGCAGCCCCCCTCCTGGTCATCCCCAGAAGCCTTCTGATGGCCAGATGTACTGAAGAAGTGGGTTGGTCATCCTTGGCCAGCTACCTCTCCAGCTCCTTCACCACACTCTGCCTCCTCCTTGGGCTGATCTCTTTGGACAGAAAACTGCCCCCAAAGCTCAGTTCCAAGGAAGACTGCTCTTGCTGCCCCTCCTCCAGCTGCTGGAGAGACTGCCCAAGCAGACCCCCCCACACCTAATGCCAGTACCTATGGGCACCTCTGCTGGGGCCATTTTAGCAGTAGCCTTGATGAAGACCCCAAGGCAGGGCTGGAGTGGTGAAAGGTGATGGTGAAGTGGTCCTGTGCACAGGTGGAGGAAAAACCACAGTCCTCCCCTCAACCCTTCTAATCTTCTCTCTCACCTTGCCTCCAGGGTCCTTCTGCATCTGCTTCCTGTTACTCAAGTCATCCTTTGGCCAAACTCTACCTTGTCTGAAAGTTGGGGTTTTAACACACCTAACTCACTATGCTGAACCCTGGACCAAAGAGAGCCTTTCTTCTTTTAAAAAACCCTCCCACCAAAAATCTGGTTAAAATAGGTCCCTAACCTGTCCTGGGGGTGGGGGTGGTGGTTTGAGTGGTCTGGTTAAAGAAACTAAGTAATCCTGCCTCTTCCTGGCTACAGTTTTAAAAGGCTACCTTGAGATGAAGGCAAACTTTTTTAGAAGCACTGGTGTGTTCTTTGTTAAACTTCTCCTGACTAGGGTCTGAGACAAATCAGATTTCCTTGCAAATTAGAAATCAGGTATTCTCTATGACTAGAGAAAAGCTGTGATTCACCCTAGGAATGTAAAAGTGTGCCACCCTTCAGTGGCTGAATGTCAAATGCACAAACACCCTGGTCTCTTTTAAATGGAATCTGTATTGGCCTAGTTACACTGCTTTTTAGAGAAACCTACATTCTTTTGAAAGTCAGTTGAGAAGAAACTGAAGTCCTAAACAGGGCCGGCGCATGGGAGTAGGCCAAGTAGGCAGCTGCCTAGGGTGCCACTTGGCCTAGGGCGACCCCTCTCCCCGCGCCTGCTGCCATCCACCTCCCCATGGCCACCGCTGTCCGTCTCCCCACACGGTTGCTGTCCACTGCTCTCCCACACCTTTAGCATTCTTGCAGCAGCCGACTGGAAGCCCCACTAGCGGCCACACAGGGGAAAAGCCCAGCTGGAGGGTCACACCAAGTGCCGATGGCGCAGGGGGAAGAGGGGAGTTTGGTGCACCATGGACCCGCCCAGGCGCACTCGGGAGGAACCTCCCTCCTGCGGCCACCTGGCCCCAGCCAGCCACACTCAGCTCCGCACAGGCGCAGCCATCTCTGGAGGTGGCAGAAATCGGATAGCTGCCCTCAGGAGGAATCTCCCACAGCCACTTGGCCCCGTGCAGCCATCTCTGGGGGCGGCGGGACCCGGCCAGCCATGCTCGGCCCCACATAGCCATCTCTGGAGGCAGCAGAACCCGCATTGGATTTGGCAGGGGTGGCAGATATGATGACATCATTATGATGTCATTGGCGCATGCGTGCTTCATGTGCACGAAAATTACAATGGGGGTGGAGGGGCGCAGGCACCCCCTTGTCCTAGACTGGATTACTTAGACTTGTTTCAAAGAAGAATACAATTGCTAAAAATAACCTTATTAGTTGGGCAGCCTATTTACAGGTCTCTCTCTCATCCATGGAGGAACATTCCTTAAATGTTTTCTGGTCATGTGCAGAGCAGTTTCAAAAAAGAACACTGCCCTGTGATTGGACAGAGAACATTGTTTACTTGCACTCCATTGGCAGAATGCTAGTAAATAATGTTGCTTCTTGGCTGGGCTGGTATAGCCAACAGCCAACAGCCACAACAGCCTTACAAAGCCACATGCAGTTTGCAGTTTGCAAATGCATGGCTTTGATTGGCTGCTGGGGACCTTTCTCCACCTCCCAGTCCCTCCCTGATCCCAGGAAGACTTTGAGAGAGATGGGAAAAGGCAGGAAATGGCTGGAAAGGAAGTGAGTAGCTTCTCTTTGATGTTAAACCTCCTTTCCGATCACTATTCAGGAGTTCTGTATACCACCAAATATTGATTTAGTGGTATTTGGGGCTGCTGTATTTGACTCCTAAATAACAGCAGGAAATCTGATTCAGCTGTATTTGGAGCCAACTTTAAAATGACTAACTTCAATACCATTTTAACATTGAATGCATGTTGAAACAGAACATGCCAGCTGAAATAGCAACAAATAAAGTTTACGCTTACCTAAAGATTCTGAAGTTATCTTTGTACCATTCAATATTGTGTGGATCAAAGCATCTGCACAGGTTAAAACAAACAAAAAAGGAGTCTATGCCCCTTGTGCTTACCAATTGTTACTAACTGCTATGAAATATCTTTTGAAATTGCAAAACTATAATGCATCTTGATTTCTGGGCAGACTGAAAGAAAATGGGAGAGGGGTGGAAAATTTCTTCTTCTAAAATGTCCTGATTTTGGGAGGAAAAGACCAATAACAGTTGCTCATTCAGCCTTCCACAAGCTTTAGCAACAATAATAAGAGCAGCAGCTTCATCATATTACAGCATTTGCTGTAGTTAATGAAGCATCATGGCAAGCTGTAAGTATAATGAAGAAGAAGAAGATATTGGATTTATATCCCGCCCTCCACTCCGAAGAGTCTCAGAGCGGCTCACAATCTCCTTTATCTCCCTCCCCCACAACAGACACCCTGTGAGGTGGGTGGGGCTGAGAAGGCTCTCACAGCAGCTGCCCTTTCAAGGACAATCTCTGCCAGAGCTATGGCTGACCCAAGGCCATTCCAGCAGGTGCAAGTGGAGGAGTGGGGAATCAAACCCGGTTCTCCCAGATAAGAGTCCGCACACTTAACCACTACACCAAACTGACAAAAGCACATCTGGAATACAGGATTTCTCACATGTGATTTTGTTCTTGGCCTGTAAATTTCATAACATAACTAATGACATTTCTGGGTGGATTGGTGGGAGTGAAGTGAGACCCCTAGTCTTCCATCTCTCCACTTCACCTTCCTTTTTCTTGTTGTTTGCTCTCCCATGGATATTTCTTTCTTCAGTCCCTTTACCTCATCTCTGCCTGGTTCTTTCTTTCCTCACTTCTACCCAAATCCTCAGGCTTCTCTGGCTTCTCTTTCTCCTCACCCTTCCTCTTTTCCACAGTTTCTTCTTCTTGCTTAGAATATAATTTTCATTCTAAAGCCTGTCAAGCTTCCCTTCTATCCATCTGCAATGTTTTTTTTTTCTTATTATGGATACAGGACATGGCAGCACAGCAGGACAGTACTGAGGAACTGGGGAGAAGGAAGCCTCACCCCTTTCACTTGTCATTCTTCCATTTATATCATTTTTAGTACTGTTTTCTCTCCTGAATGGAGAAGTGATGCATAGCGACAGAAATGCAATCTTAAAGCTGGCAAATTGACTATTAGATGATTGACAGACAGGTACCTAGGTCAGTACATTAGGTTTATGCCCTTTACCTGTGAACAGCATTTGTGCATGACTAATATTAATACAATCCAAACATAATTGCATTATTAAAACAAAATTAAGTTGTAATAGTTCTGCTCTCAGTTTTTTTCTGCCCATTGTATGGTTAAAGCTTTTTTAAAAAATTATGCAACACTTCATGCATGACAGTGTTGGATCCACTTTTTTCAGTTTTGGCAACTGTTATGTTGTTGCTGCTGCTGTGATTGTTTAAAAAGTTGATTAAACCACATCCTAGGCTGGTTCTAGATCTACTGGGCCAGCTCACTCAATGCCAAAGACTGCAAACCCTTTGGTTCTTGCTGTTCAGCTCAATATCAAAGTGTTCATACATCTGGTTATGCCCAGGCTTAAGTATCTGCAAACAGGAAGGAAACTGAAGATCATCCTGGATATTATACTGCTGCCAGCAATATTCCTAAGAATAAATCTCCATTGCCAGTACAAGTTTGAATGGTATATCTGTAAGCATTTCTACCTTGCAGAAAGTCTATACCATAACATTTTTATGCACATAAGCTCTACACTGTTAGGCAAAATACACATAAGAGATAGGGCTTGTGGCCATGATCCCACTCATCTGTCAATGCAAGTTGTCTGTACACAGTTACATCACATTGAAAGAGTTATTTTGTAGGTCTACATATGAGAATAATATAAACCAACCTTCAGATATTTGCAAACAAAATGTAAAATGAAAACTTGCATCACCTGATATCTGAAACAAATATTCCTTTCTACCTTTCTGATAATCACTTTATAAATGATGCTTATTTTTTCATATTCTGTATCTTTTCCTCTAGCATTGTTGTATTTATATTTTGAAATATATTTATATTTTGAAATAAATGTTAAATACATGAATGTCAAAGAATCTTCCAAAGATGTGAATACAAACACAATAAAGCATTGGAAAAAAATGCATTGTTAGCTTTTTGAAGCCTTTTATAGAAATATTTTTCTATGAGATACAGGTGATAAAGCTACAGTAAGTAATAAGAGAATCCAGAACCATTGTATTGTGCTGCATGCGTACAGGGGAGAAAGGACTTTTTCTAAGAAGGAAGGTCTCTGGGGCCCCTTGCAAAGCATGTTTACAGGAAGAAAGAGCAGAAAAACCCCAGCCTTGCCAAGTTCTCAGCTACACATCCAGCATCACTGGATATATAATGCTCCATTGACAGAAAGGAAATCCCCCCCTTGTGGGGGAAGCATCCAGCATGAAGCTATATAAATATTTGAAGCACAAAGAAAAATGAGACTGAAAACATAATCCATTGAATCAAAATAGTTTAAAGGCAACTTTATTCTTCTTCCTTCAATGTATTGTCTCTCGGAAGTGAAATCTTTATGGTATCTGAACATCATTTTTCCTATTCCTCAAAGCAGTTTCCAGCAGAGACAGTCATTTTAAACAAACCCAAAATTAAAACATCACAAATAAGGACAAAACATTACAATAATTTAGGGGAAAACTTCTTTTAAAGTTATGCTTTTTGAAGAGTGCAAGTAATGTCAGCCTTCATTTCACTGGGCAGCCTATTCTATTTATTTCCACAGGAAAAGCCTTGTTGTGATCTCCCACTGATCTAATTTACTTGGCTTTCTATTTTATTATTTGCTTTACGACATTATCTTCTATGTGCATTTTGCTCCTCTTCTCTATTGACTGTTCCCTTACTGACTTCTCTCTGAATATTGACTACTACTTTATTAGATATCCTTCTGTTCTTTCTAGATTATTTATTGCTGGTTTCCTACCCTTTCCATATTTATCATCTGCCAGCTGTCCTGATTTTACTATATTTGGAAATGCCTCTGCAGTTACACAGTTTCTCTCTATATACATGTTGTTGGATGACTGCCCTTTGGAAGTTGACTGTGTGCTAATTGTCTAAGATTATAGTTTCTCAAAAGAAGTTAATATTATACAGACATTATCCTGAATGGGCAATTTAGCTGATGGTGAGATGGGAAACTGATGCTCTGCAGGGCTGAGTGTGTGAGGGGGAAAAATAGAAACAGCCGGTAGTTTTGAATTTTGAGACAGAAGCAGACAACTGAGTTTTTACTTTGAATTGACTAGACTGAGAACAGATGTGGAAAGGGAGTGCTGAATTTGCTTTGAGAAATCTGAAGCAACATCAGTAGTTGTTCTACCCTTTGTGGGTGTTTATTTCCATTATAAGAGCCCTGGGAAAGAATCGCACTGCTACAGGACCAACCCTAAATCAGACTTTTCCCTGCAGCCACTGTGGCCGGACTTGCCTGTCCCACATTGGTCTTGTCAGCCACCAGCGAGCCTGCAGCAAACGTGGACTATTGCACCCTTCTTAAATCTTCGTTCGCGAAGCCAAGCCGAGAGAGAGAGAGAGAGAGAGAGAGAGAGAAAGAGCCCTGGGGCAGAGTAGTAAAGCTTCAGTACTGCAGTCGGAGCCCTCTGCTCACGATCTGAGTTTGATCCCAACGAAAGCTGGTTCAAGTAGCCGGCTCCAGGTTGACTCAGCCTTCCATCCTTCTGAGGTTGGTAAAATGAGTACCTAGCTTGCTGGGGGGATAGTGTAGATGACTGGGGAAGGCAATGCCAAACCACCCTTTAAAAAGTCTGCTGTGAAAACTTTGTGAAAACAATTTCACCCCAAAGTCGAAAATGACTGGTGCTTGCTCAGGGAACTACCTTTACCTTTACTATTTCCATTATGCTGTATATGTATATATATTGTGAAGGGGTGTGCAAGAAACAGCTCAACACTTATACCTGAGTGCTGCTGAAGCAGGAGGGGGACAGAACATCTTTATGGGTCATTATTGAGAGTCAGCAATGGATTTTCCAAAAACATGGCTGCAGCAATGTCTAGCTATTAGGTAGCTAGCACTATGTATCATGGGGGTAGGAGATGAAATCTCTTGGTGCAGCCCTGACTTAGCAAAACAAGCACATGCTTAGGGCATCCAGAGAAAGGGCCACCACAGTTGGGCACTTGTTGCTTATGTTGCTTACTGCTATTTAGTGTTTTTAAAAGTCTATATTTAAAATAGTTGTGTGCAGTGCTTTTTTGTAGCAGGAGCTCCTTTGCATATTAAGCTACACCCCCCTGATGTAGCCAATCCTCAAAGAGCCTACAGGGCTCTTAGTACAGGGCCTACTGTAAGCTCCAGGAGGATTAGCTACATCAGGGTTGTGTGGCCTAATATGCAAAGGAGCTCCTGCTTAAAAAAAAAAAAAAAAAAAAAGCCCTGGTTGTGGGACCTGGCCTGTAGGATGACCATGAAGAAAACTGAATTTTCTGCAAGGCCTGTAAGGCAGAGATGCTGAGCCAGGCCTTTGGTTGAGGATAGCAATGGTTTGTCATCAGCTGGCATCTCCTCTTTCCCACTCGCCCTCCCCAGACACTCTGTAAGTTTTTCTTCCCTCCCAGTATGATCCTCTGGCAGTCCAAAATGTAAACAAAAACTCATAGGGTGCCGTCTGAATCTTTTGAATCTTTTTTTGAAAAAATTAATTTATTGTGTTGGTTTTAACTTATATATGCTTTTATAATATCTGTTGTACACCGCCCAGAGCTTGGCATGAGCCAGGATGGGGCGATTAACTATTAGTACGACTGCCACCACCACCAATAATAATAATAATAATAATAACCAGTATCATCTCTTATTTTACTTTAAGCACTTAGTCAGTCTTAATGACTTATCAGTTAAGCAATGGAAGGGCTGAGGGGCACCACTGTTGGGCTGTGCTTATAGAGTATCACTTAGTCTTAATCTGGCCCAGTCTTGGACGGCCAGCCCAGCTCCGCCCCGGGGAACCTAGATCGGGCCTTGCAGGCTGTAGCGACGTGGCTCAGATTGAGTGGGCTGAAGCTGAACCCAGCGAAGACAGAGGTCCTTTGTGTGAGTCGCGGCACCCTAGGAGGGGAAATAGCTCTCCCAACCTTCGAAGGCGCACCATTGAAATCAGCGTGCCAGGTAAAGAGTTTGGGTGTTTTACTGGAGCCTTCATTATCAATGGAGGCCCAGATAGCAGCCACTGCCAAGTCAGCATTCTTCCACCTGAAGTGGGCAAGGCAGCCCCTTCCTGGAGCGTCGCGACCTCGCAACAGTGATCCATGCAACGGTCACCTCAAGATTGGACTACTGTAATGCCCTCTACTTGGGGCTACCTCTGTGCCGGACCCGGAAGCTGCAGCTGGTGCAGAACGCATCGGCCAGGCTACTATTGAGGCTCTCGAAATGGGAGCACATACGGCCGGGGCTGCGTGGACTGCACTGGCTGCCAATTACCTACCGAGTCCAGTACAAAGTGTTGGTCATTACCTTTAAAGCCCTATATGGCCGAGGACCAGCCTACCTAAGGGACCGTCTCTCCCCATATGAACCCCAGAGGGCACTGAGGTCAATGGGAAAAAATAAAATGACCATCCCCGGGCCGAGAAAGGTCAAGCTCCAAAACACCAGAGCACGGGCCTTTTCAGCTGCGGCTCCTGCACTGTGGAACCAGCTTCCGGAGGAAGTGCGGGCCCTGCGGAACCTTGACCAGTTCCGCAGGGCCTGCAAGACTGTCCTTTTCAGACAAGCTTACATTGATATCGACTGCTGAGTTGCTAGGGATAAAGGAACCACCAGCTATAATACTATTATGGAACTATTTAAACTGGCAGAACCAGCGGCAGAATATTTTTATTGCTGCCAGACACATTTAACTTAACTTAAATTATGTATTTTAATTCTATTAACGGGTTTTTATGTTTAATTTTTAATTGTTAAATTTAAAGTTTTACCTATCTATGTAAATGTATGAAATGTTGTTAGCCGCCCTGAGCCGCCTAGGCGGGGAGGGCGGGATACAAATAAAATCTACTATTATTATTATTATTGGTGGCACTAGGTTTTACACTTGTATGGTGCTGCAACCATGGTGCTGACTACTCCTTCCCCTTCCATTGTGCTCATTGATGGGGAGTGGAATTTCCCCATGACCCATTCTGCAATCTACCACTGTTTGTAAATGAAACAGATATTGCAAGTATGAAGTAAATCTCTACAGTGATTGTATCTAAAGGAAACTAAACCTTTTAGTCTGCCCATGACTTCTCACCGTTCATGAAAGCTATTCAATATTTATGTATACCTCTAGGAGAGATTTTGTATTCCCTTGTGAAATTCATTGCAATACATTGCAACTAATTTGTGGTAAAGAGGCAGCAACTTGCACATAGTTATTATTCAAACTCATTTTAGAATGCATTGAATAATGATAGCAAAGTCATTATGAATATTTCACTAGATTTTGTCTGGATTTATATAGCTTGAACTTTCACATTCCAAAACCAGAAAAAAATGTTTCTCTCTGGCCTAGTTTTCATGTATGGTGCTGTGTACTGTTATATATTGTTGTATACATCGCATACATCACAAGCATTTTGAAATTGGCAATTTATGTCTATTCCATGCTCATAAGTAACCTTGACTAAATGCAAGGAGCTTTGGTGTAATGTTCAGAATGTTTTAAAAACTGTTGATATGCTTCCTCAAGATCCAAAGTCCAAGTATAATTTTATTTGATATGTATGTATGTGTGCATGTGAATGTATGTGCTCATGGAACTCAGGACAACCTCTGTTGACTGACCCCTACAGGAGGCCTGGAGTATATTCAGAGAGACAGCTGAATAAGGCTGAAATACCACCTCTGGTATTTCAAGGATATTTCCCATTGAAGTTCTTGCCAGAGTTGACCCTTTGCTTTGCTTCTGAGATCTGACAAGATTGTCTGAGCTATCCAGGTCAGGGCAAAATCCAAGTATTATTTTAATCTTATTTATGTCAGTTAATATATTTATCTTATTTATGTCAGTTAATATAATTTGTCCAGTTGATCTTATTAATGAGCTTAGTACAAAGTAAATCTCTACAGTGATCATATCTAAAGGAAACTAAACCTTTTAGTCTGCCCATGACTTCTCACCATTCATGAAAGCTATTCAATATTATTATTTGTCCAGTTGAGCTTATTAATGCTTTATTATTTTGGGCACTATCCTAGGCCCTGAATGTGAAAACCTCCAAAAATCCCCATGCAGTCTTCCCTTTTTACTTGGTGTAAATTGTTAATTGTTTCTTATTTATTTATTTATTTATTTATTTTATTTATCTGGGATTTATATCCCGCCCTTCCCACCGAGTGGCTCAGGGCGGCTTACAACATATATAAAACTAACATAAAAGTATAAAATTACACTTTAAATTAACATTTCACAATATATAATTAAAATCAAACATTTGTTTGCAGCATGAATGCAATTATTAGAGGCATGCACAGACCTCCCATTTCCCTTAACAGGGAAAGTGGTAGTGAAAATATATATTTTGAAAGATGGATAGCAATAAGAATAGGTTTCCTGCATATGTCTACCAAGAATAGGTTCCCTGCATGTCTACCAAAACATGCTTCAGAAATAAATTGTAACTTTATAAGAACATAAGAGAAGCCATGTTGGATCAGGCCAATGGTCTATCCAGTCCAATACGCTGTGTCACAAAGTGGCCAAAAAAACAGGTGCCATCAGGACGTCCCTCAGTAAGGCCAAGACACTAGAAGCCCTCCCACTGTGCCCCCCTCAAGCACCAAGAATACAGAGCATCACTGTCTCAGACAGAGAGTTCCAACAATATGCTGTGGCTAATAGCCACTGATGGACCTCTAATCCATACGTTTATCCAATCCCCTCTTGAAGCTGTCTATGCTTGCAGCCACCATCACCTCCTGTGGCAGTGAATTCCATGTGTTAATCACCCTTTGGGTGAAGAAGTACTTCCTTTTATCAGTTCTAACCTGACTACTCAGCAATTTCATTGAATGTCCACAAGTTACATTGTGAGAAAGGGATAAAAGTAACTTCAACAGAGTAAATCCCGCCCAATGCTGACACTGTTTACAACAATACTTTAGGCGTATAACTCAGTTTTTCAGCATTAATTTTCGTTAGTCAATTCTTCACAAAATAAGAATAATTTAAACTGCACTTGTTTATGCTTTCAAAAGGCCCATACTTCTTCCTTGGTGGTTTAAAATACCCACTGAAGGCTTTGGTTCTTTCTCCTTTTCTCAGTTTCCTTCTCTGTCCATTTTTACTATATGTTATTTTTTGTAGTTTTTTCTGTAGTAACTTTTATCATCCAAACTTCCTTCTGATGTTAAGTACCAGACAAGTTTTCTTATTGCTATCCATCTTTCAAAATAAATATCTTCTCTACCACTTTGAAAATAATCAGAAATATATTACTTTTGAAGTCTTTCAGAGAAAAATATGAACTCTCTGTTCTAATATACAATAAAATATATTGACCGATGATGATATGATGATGATGAAGAAAAAGTAGATAGATGATGACAACGACAATGATGGCGTTGATGATAAATGAGCACCTGGAGCATAACACTCCTAATACAACAATTGTGTTTATGTGGGGTAATAGGATTTGGATAATTGACACTGCAATCCCAGGAGGCAACAGAATAGAAAAGAAACAACAGAAGATCACAAAATACCAAGACCTACAAATAGAGTTAGAGCACCTCTAGTCAAAGAAAATTACCATTGTGCCAGCTGTCATTGGAGTCCTTGAAGTAGTACCTGGAAGTCTCAAGAAACACCTAGACATTCTGGGCATTGAACAAATAACACAGTTCCAAAAGGCAGAGCTGCTTGGAAAAGCAAGAATCCTGTGAAAACACATCTGCAATTTCCGGGAACTTGACTAGATCTCGAATTGCAGAACACCATCTACAAGTCAGATAATTGATTGTGACCATTCAAAAAATAATAGTGTAGAAATGCTTTTTTTTTCCCCCTTTGAAGATTTGAACTGAGCAAAACCCTCACCTGGAGTTTCAAAAAGGTTCCTCTCTCTCTCTCTCTCTCTCTCTCGGCAGAGAACAAGCAGGAATGGTGAAGTCAATTGCTTTTCAGCTTCACCTCAGCAACCCTTTTAGAAATGCTAATTGATCTAGCTAAAGACAATGGGATGGTCCAGTCCTTCCTTCCTCCCCAGCAAGGTAGGTGATATCTGGCAGGGAACATAGATTTTGAGAAATTAAGTGCTAGAAAGATTTCAGGAAAAACTTTCCTGGAAACTTGAGGAAAAGCTTTTTTTACTTTAGGAGCATGGAAGCCCATTTCAGATTGGGACCATGATACACAGGGTGGGAGTTTTAAGTCATCTTTCCCATTTTCCAAACCTTTACTAGCCACAGGGAGCCACTGTTTATTATGTTCTAAACTTACTTTGTTGCTCCATTGGAGGAAGTGTTTCCCCACAGCAAAATGGAATCATTGGATCTCAGTCCAAAGTGGGAGGAATGGCAACCATATCTGAAGAGACATACTAGAAATACTGCAGGTGAAGAGGTTTTTTGCCACTCAGATAAAAGTCAACACAGAGGGTTTTTCCCCTTTACATGATGTTTTCAGGTTCTATGTTAGATAATGTACACATATATGCAACAATCCAGAAAGCCCAATAGGGTTGCCAATTGCAGTTTAGAAAATTCCTGGAGATCTGGGAGCAAAGTCTGAGGAGGAGAGGGAGCTCCACAGGAATGTGATGCCATAGAATCCATCCTCCAAAGCAGCTAGTTTCTCCAGTGGAACTGATACCTGTAGTCTACAGATCACCTGTAATTTCAGGAGATCTCCAATTCCTACCTGCAGTTTGGCAACTGTACCCAAGTATTAATAATAGTTCATAGTGGTGGTAGCTGTTGAAGATCACATTGGTGACTGCAACAAAAAGTTTACTGTAAATGCTCTCAACAGCACTAGTACATACTCTTATCTGAGTAATATCCATAAAATAGTTTGAACATTTCAGGTGTTTGAACTTCTGAGTCCATTACTGTCATTTGTAATCCATAGCTATAATACTATACACAAATCTCACTAAAATAGCAGCCATAAAGTTCTTGTCTGTATGATCACAGCCTAAAGTCTTTAGTTATTTGAGTTTCAGTCAGTGCTTTTTTTGTAGAAAAAGCCCAGTAGGAGTTGATTTGCATATTAGGCCACAGCCCCTGACCTGGGAGCACATGACTGCTGAATGGCGGGTCAGGAGCCTTCACTCCTGTAGGCTCCAGCAGGAAAAAAGCCCTGGTTTCAGTTATTTTTTTCACAATTTTTTTTTATTACTCCATTATGAAATCTCCCAAACACTGTATCCTACAAAAAAGATATTAAAAAAACACCAATAATTTTTTATCTTTTCATTGATTAAGCAGTTTTTCAATCCCAGCCTTATTCTCACCTTTATTCTGTTCTGTAGATTTTAAGGGGATTTACTTTTAAGCATAAATAAGTTGGCAGCTATGGTCAAGTGGTAATGGCCCACAATTTGAACCAATATTGGATTTTCTCACACCCCATTATTATATGAAGCATTAATAAAGATTGTTACACTTTTAAAGGATTGTATACCTTTTCTTCCACTTGTCATGTTTTTATACTTTAACCAATAACAGATGTCTTCTACGTAACAAATTTTCTAATCTATTTTCCTTCTTCCAGTCTAATATATGGTACATATTATGTTTGGCTCCATATGGATTTCACTGAGGGGAAAATATATTGTAAACTTTCGATGCTGAATATAGCAATAAGGAAGGCGTAGAAGCAGTCTAGAAGCTTTACTAATTATTGAGTAATGATAAGATAGACAAAATAGTGGCAATGTGGGGAAGTTGTGATTTCTGGGTCTTTATAACCAAACAGTTATAAATGTATGAAATGTATATTTCGATGGAAAAATAAAATACAGTGGTTTTCATGTTCGTCTTTGCTGCCAGTGCCCTGGTGAAGCAATGTTGACAGATTAATTGACAGCAGGCTTTCAGAAAGAGCCAAGAATTCTCCTTAAGGTGTCAGATAATAGACATCTGTACTGAAAGAAAAAAATTACAAATCATAGAGAAAAGTTGGACCAAATTTTTTGTGACGACTTAAACATATCAAACCAATGCACATTTTAGGAGAACACCTTATGCTAATTCAGGCAAAAGATAAGTTTCCACAGTTAGTTCATTTTCAAACTGGCATAATCAAAGACTCATGAAGCTTAGCCCTAGCCTCAATGCCTTTTAGTGGAAAACTTCCTTGGCTAGAGGTTCATCTGCAAACATTCTGCCTTTCCAGCTATTTCACATGCAAGGAAGTGATGAGCAATTTACTGACACATGAATGCAGTATCACTCCCACACAAGACTGACCTTTGGCTGAATTTCAATAGAATTAGATGGGATAGATCTACTATTCAGGACTACCTAAGGAAATACAGGGGCAGAGAGAGAAAGTTGAAAGAACATAAAGCATTCAAAAGGATTCTGTTTTTCATCAAAGATCACACAGGCCCCCTTACTTTTTATTAAAATGAAGGTGCTTATTTCTAACAGCAAAACATATTAATTAAATGAAAATCTTTTCCACATTGTGAGAAATATCACAATGTTTTTTTACACAGCATCCTTGACTGGCATATTATCATATGTGTTTCTGTTGGGGTTTTGATGCAATTTTATTTCCTGTTGTCATGAGTTAATTAAGAGTTTGTATATGCATGCTGATGTTTAGCCAGTGAGTTGGTAGAGCCAATGAGAGTGTTTGCACGTATTTCCCTCCTAAGGCTAGGTGTCAATATGCATAGTGACCATTGAGAAAGAGCCGTAATTGGCTAATCCATATATTCGGGTGGTGGTCTAGGGGAGAACATTTGGGGTGAGGTCAGGCGTTCATAAAATCCCGCTACGGGCATGAGTGGAGTCCAGAAGCATGTTGGATTTTAAGTGGTTGTCCAAATGTCAGCATTTGCGAATGGTGGTTAGCTCGTTCGAGTCCCGTGTTGAGACGACTGGGGTGCGGACTAATTTGATACTGCTTTAAATCCAGAACAAAATTCTTCTGATGGTTCCTGAGCAGAATTTCTCTGTTTGAATGTTCCATCGTTGGCGACTCGTTGGAAGTGCACCACCACTTCCCTCCCAAAGCCCCCTGCAAGTGATATCACTGCGTCAGTTAATGAGCAAGCGAATGTTGGCTCGATAAATCGTTTACCCACCCCTATGTCCAGAAACAAAACTCACTTTTGAAAGTAGATGTGAACTAGATGTGAACTGATTTGAATTCCTGGGTTTTTTTCTGCATGCATAGTGCTCATGCTGGAAAAGTAGTACCAATAGACTAGCAAAACTGTGAGTGATCTGACCCATTTAAAAGCAACGCGCTGCAAATAGCGGGCATCACTGAGCCTGCGCTAATGCAGATTGACGTCTCATGAAACAAGGTCCAGTAGAGCACTCTGACTGACCAGCAACGGGACCCACATGGGATAGAATGGGAGCCTGGCTGTTGTCTGATCAGAAAATTAGTTGTGCGGATTATAATAGTTGCAGATGGATTTAATGGTGGGTGTGACTGAACCCTTGGTCAGTTTTACAGCCCTTTGTTCCAAACCCTTAGATCTCCATGCAGTTGAAGTTAAGACTTGAAAGAGTCAAGATGTAGTTAGAAGCTAGATAGAATATTGAATCCTTTCTTTGTTTTTTAGAAATCCCAGTCATCCCTTTCCTCATTAGTAAAGTAAACTACTTTTATTCATAAGCTAAAACTTGTGCCTGGCTGTTATTTTGTGGTTCTCTCCACGTTACTCTGCTAATCGTATCTCTAAACCCTAACAGCTTCTGACAAAGAGGTGAACTTTATGTCCCTGTGACTTTCTACAAGACTGCAGGAGTCTGAGTGTATGGGCAAAGTAGATTTTGTTCTGCCATACAGACTCATCCCCTGATATGATGCTGGAGCACCAATGCCCAGGAACATTGCTATGGAACTATTTCACTCATAATTACACAGATAATCAGATAAATCGACAGAAAGGGGTAGGATCTTCAGCACCCTCATACAGAATCCATGTATACTGCTTTGAAGGGTAGGAAAGGAGTATAAAAACATTTAAGTCCCTTTTAATCTTGGAAGTGTCCAGAGGGTTGAAAGTATTTAATATTATATGTTCACCTACACTCCATGGCAGACTTTTTTGATGCTCCCATCAACCTCAAAATAGGTTTATACACAGCACAGAAGTAACTGTTTATGAAGGAAAAGTCCAAACTTCCCTTGTACACAAAGAACAAATGTTGTGATTTATTGGTTTATTATTTATGTTATTTATAGCTTGTCTTTCTCATTGAGACAAAGGTGGGTTGTACTGTTTAAATCCATGCAATCAAATAGCATGTGACATCTAATAAGCAATGCAAAATGGGTTTGTCTGTGTCTATTATAAAGTTTATATTTATAAGGTGACAAAATTATAAGCAATAAAAACAGTAATCGAGGCCGCAACAGGCTGGGCATTGGAGTACCTAAGGCTTGTGATCCTGGGTGACTTCAATGTCCATGCTGATGACACGGCCTCTAGTCGGGTGCTGGACCTGGTGTCATCCATGGCGACACTGGGACTCTCCCAATTTGTGACATCGCCCACTCACCAGGCAGGGCACATGTTAGATTTGATCTTTGTGGCCGGGATTATGGTGGACAATGTAACTGCTGAGGCAGTGCCATGGTCGGACCACTTTGTCCTTAAGGCTCATGTGGATGCTCCACCCCAAACCTGATTGGGCGGCGAGCCTATTTTGGCTCGCCCATGGAGCCTGATGGACTCAGAGCGGTTCCAAACGGCTCTACGGGATCCCTGGAGATTCTCTCGATGATCTGGTTGATTCCCAGCATGGCCGGCTCTCCAGAGACATTAATGAGATTGCACCTCGGCGCCCTCTGCACCCTCACACTAAGCTGGCCCCGTGATACACCCCAGAGCTGCAACAGCTGAAACGAGGACTCAGACAGTTAGAGAGGCAATGGTGGTGTACTCAGGATGAAGCGACTAGAACATCTTATAGAGAGTTTATGAGGTCCTATGAGATGGCAGTCAAAGCCACAAAGAAGACTTACTTTGCAGCTAAGATTGCATCTGCAAATTCGCGCCCAGCGCAATTGTTTAGGACAATTCGGAACCTGACAGCACTGCCGCAAGGCAGGCCAAATGCTAAGGAATTAGAGATAGGCTGTGAGGCTTTTGCAAAACTTTTTGCAGACAAGGTCACATCGCTCCGCCATGACCTCCCTGCCATATTGGATACAGTAAGTGAACTCGAGGCTCCATGCCTGTCTTCTAGTTCAATCTTGGATCGCTTCAACACACTCAGCCTGGAGGAGGTTGACAGAATTCTCTCTATTGTACTCCCTACAACTTGCGATTTGGATCCATGCCTCTCCTGGCTAATTAAAGCTTGCCAGAGGGAGCTTAGGTGTCTTATACGGGACATCGTAAATACATCCTTCTCGGAGGGTCTTTTTCCAACACCTCTTAAAGAGGCAGTGGTCCACCCCCTCCTAAAAAACATTACATCAGACTGACTGAATTGGCACATTATCGGCCGGCCTCAAATTTACCCTTTTTGGGTAAAATCATTGAGAGGGCAGTGGCGCTACAACTGCAGAGTTTCCTGGATGACACTTCCGTCTTAGATCCACACCTGTCTGGCTTCCGCCCGGGCCATGGGACGGAGATAGTACTCATCGCCCTCATGGATGATCTCCAGCAGCACCTGGATCGAGGCGGTTTGGCAGTACTGTTCAATACGGTCGACCACCGGTTACTGATCTGCCGCCTTGCCGACACAGGGATTCAGGGGCTGGCCTTACAATGGCTTTCCTCTTTCCTGGATGATCGGGGACAAAGAGTGGCGATTAGGGGAGAGCTGTCCCAGAGATACCCACTTAATTGTGGGGTGCTTTAGGGGGGCGGTGCTCTCCCCGATGTTGTTTAACATCTACATGCGCCCTCTTGCCCAGATTGTCCGGAGGTATGGGCTGGGTTGCCATCAGTATGCTGATGACACTCAGCTCTATCTACTGATGGATGACTGGCCTGGCAATGTCCCAGAAAATCTGGACTGGGTGCTGCAAGCCGTGGCAGGCTGGCTCAGACTGAGTGGGTTGAAGTTAAATCCAGTGAAGACAGAGGTCCTGTGCCTGGGCCATGGCGGTCTGGGAAGGGAAATTCACCTACTGGTCTTTGATGGTGCACCACTGAAAACAGTGCACAGGGTCAAGAGCCTGGGGGTGCTACTGGAGCCTTCCTTGTCAATGGAGGTCCAGATAGCAGCCACTGCTAAATCCGCCTTTTTTCATCTGAGACGGGCAAGGAAGTTGGCTCCCTTCCTGGAGCGCGATGACCTGGCAACAGTGATCCATGCAACGGTCACTTCGAGATTAGACTACTGTAATGCCCTTTACATGGGGCTGCCCCTGTGCCAAAACTGCAGCTAGTGCAAAACTTTAATTTCTATCCCGCCCTCTCTGCAAGCGGACTCAGGGCGGCTAACAACATACATTTTTACAATTTAACCAATAAAACTACAATTTAAAATTATTTAAAACACTTAAACATTAAAACATTCCATTGCATTTTTGGTGCTGTATCACTATGATATAATTTAACATAAATATAAATGTAAATGGTGATCATGGTACTCTTTAATGGTGTAGAGTGGCAGCTCTCTCCCAAATTAGGTTAGATCTCAAAGGCCTGTCGAAACAGTTCGGTCTTACAGACCCTGCAGAAAGTGGAAAGATTCCGCAGGACCTGTCTACTTTAGGGACCGTCTCTCCCCATATGTCCCGCAGATAGTGCTTCGATCTAGCTCGGAAAACCTGTTGACAATCCCTGGGCCAAAGGAGGTCAAATTCAAAACAACAAGAGAGAGGGCCTTCTCGACTACAGCTCCCCGCTGGTGGAACCAGCTACCAGAAGACGTGCGGGCCTTGCGGGACCTTAACCAATTCCGCTGGGCCTGTAAGACCGTCCACTTCCAGCTGGCTTTTTAATGTGGAATTATTATACCATCACTATGCAAGCTATGCTATAATCTGCAGTTTTAAATTTTGTTCTATTGATGTTTTAATGCTTAACTGAATAATAATTGTAAATTGGGATTTTTTATTTGTTTTATTATTTTATTACTGTAATGCTGTATTTATGTTATGTGAGCCACCCTGAGCCTACTTTGGTGGAGAGGGTGGGATATAAATTAAAAATTATTATTATTAATCAGATGTGATATGTTAAACCAGGGGTGTCAAACACATGGCCCGTGGGCCTAATCAGGCCCACCCAAGGCTTTGATCAGGCCCGCAGGGCTCTTTTTCCCCTCCCCCTCCTGTCCTTACCCTTTGAAGCTCCCAGGCCCTTATAACTCCTAGACTCTTTGAAGCTTCCAGGCTGAGACTTTCAGTTTCAGTCTGGGAGCTTCAAAGGCTCTTTGAAGCAGCTTTTGAAACTTGCAGGCTGAGTTCCAGGTTCTTCCTGCCTTTCTTTGCTGGCTGCTGCAAGGAAAACATGGGGTGGATTTTAAGATCCATTCCACATTTTCCTTGCAGCTTTGTCTGTACACTGCAATGGTTTCAAATGGAGTGGAGATGGTTACATTTTCAGCTTTCCTATAGCTAGCTGAAACTCATGCTTCCTGGAGTTGTGTCCTTGCAAACAAGGGTTGATACTTTCAGACAGCTTATCTCTCCTGAATGGATCTAATCTAGTGAGTACTTTAATGTGGGAACCCACAGCCAAAGGGGGATATACTGGAAAGGCTTTGCCAATCTGAGTAGAATGGTGGGGAGAAGTTTACAATTCCATTTAATTGTTTCCACAGAATCAGAGCCTTGTGCTTTTTCTTGATGTTTTAGTTTAAAAATTGCATTGCCAAATTCCACTAGTCCACCACCTTTCCAACTTAAACCATTGGAAGAGTTTTAAGCATGTTTGTATTTTAAATTTAAAAAATCTTTAATTGGGTTTGACTGTGTCCATTATAAAGTTTATATCTCCACTACCTGGCATATTTTATGACGTGGAAGAGGTGAGGGCCCTGCGGGAAGAGGTGAGGGCCCTGCGGGACCTTGCCCAATTCCGCAGGGCCTGTAAGACAACCCTCTTCCGGCTGGCTTATGACTAGCTGGTACAAGAAACCAAGTGTAGTTATACTAGATGTCTGCTGTCCCTAATGTTTTAAATGGTTTAAATGTCTTAAAATTTTCAATGTATTAATTATTTTAACTGTTTTTATGCTTAAATTTTATTTATGTGAAACTTTGTGTTGTGAGCCACCCTGAGCCACTTGTTGGGAAGGGCGGGATATAAATCATAAAATAAATAAATAAATAAAATGACACTTATGGCCCGGCCCCACAAAGTCCCATTTGTGTTGGATCCAGTCCTCCTAACAAATGAGTTTGACACCCCTGTGTTAAACAATGCAGAAAATGGCATGCAAAGTAGACAAGAATGCAGAAAAATTATTCTTGGGATTCCAGCCTTAGTACATATAAGCATTGTATAAATTCAAATACAGTTGGCAGGTAATCATGTAGGTAGTGTATGTTCTGAATATCTCCAATGTAGAAATTCTTATCTAATGTGAGAGCAGATTGGATGGATCCAATGATTCTCTTATGGCAAGCAATGGATTTCATCCTATAGAAGGAGCCTTCCTCTAAGGAAAGAACATTGGAACCAATACTGTTGTTTGACATACTCTGACCAACATTTTGGGTTAGAAAGAAAGAAGTGATTAATGGTGCTGCATGAAAATACTGGGTACCTCAAGAATGTTTTGAATTAATTTACAAGCAGATATAATGTGGTTAGCTTATAATGCTGACTTAAATGGGACCATTTGGATAGAAAGAGTACAACCAATAGCTTTCAACAATCTATGTGAGCTTTCCAAGGTGGTATCAGCAGTAAACTCCCAGAGTAAAAGCACCAGATGCTTTTCACTTATGTCTCTTGAGTCTGTATATACCCACATGTTGTTGCTAGAACTCTAAGAATTATTATCTCTCATGAAACCAGTAATTGTGCAATGTGATGTTTGTCACAGATGAGAGAGAGGACTACTCCAGCCTACCATTTCTATACTGAACAATTAATTGTGGCTGTCTCAAATTTTCTACATTTAAATCTTAAAGTTTTAAGACCTTGAATATAAAGATTCTACTATCTAGTGCACAGTTTAAAGATTCAGTTCTACACTTTCATGAATAACCCTCTCCCACATACATGCTACATTGGCAACTGAACTGGGAAACAAACTGCATATGCAGCCCAACTGTACATGCTGTTCCTCATTCAGCTAGAGATACAAGCTTCTGCTAAAAAAAATCCTTGGGCGGCATGTGTGACTTAAGATATCTTATAAACTACTGTAATGGTAACATTAGCCTTCGGCTTAATGAAGAAATTGTCTTAAGTGCAGTTACACTTCTAAACTCTTGTTAACATAGAAAAAAGTATAAACTAACTAAGATTAGTTTCCTGCATCTAGAGTTTGAAAAATTGTGCAGGAGAATGTGTCTAATTCTTAGTTATTGTTAATGTATGAGATAAGATTAATGCTGTGTGAGACATGAAAATTAGATGCCAAAAAATGTTATAATGCCTCATATATTTGTCAAGTATATTGCCTTGACCTTTTCAGTATTCTGAACTGCTATTGGTTTTAACATCTCCTTGGCAACCACTGGAAAAAGCTTGGAATGGCTGAGCAATCTACATACATGATGATACTAAGCATAGAAAATGCAGAATAAAAGAGGGAATAAATATTTATAGAATCCTGTTTCCAATAATAGATAGGAACAGGCATAAAACCTGGAAAATATTAAGTTCTTTGACAGAATTACATATGGGAGCCTACAAAGACTTGCAGGAGGCATCTCATTTCCCCCCACTATTTCTCTCTTTTCCTTTTCTGAAACCCCCGTAGCCTCTCCCCATTTCTGGCTTCCTTTTCACCTTCTAGGGCTGCCAACCACCTGACGGGGCCTGGAGAGCTCCTGGAATTACAACAGACCTCCCAACTACAAATATCAGTTCTCCTTAGTGTTTAAGCTCCAGGTTTTTAAATTCTTGGAGGTTTGGAGATGAAGCTTTGGAAAGGTTAGGTCTGGGGAGAGGAGGAGGAGGAGAAGGAGGATATTGAATTTATATTCCGCCCTTTACTTTGAATCTCAGAGAGCAGTCACAATCTCCTTAACTCCCCCCCCCTCCACAGACCCTGTGAGGTAGGTGGGGCTGAGAGAGCTCTTACAGCAGCTGCCCTTTCAAGGACAACTCTTATGACAGCTATGGCTGACCCAAGGCCAGCAGCTGCAAGTGGAGGAGTGGGGAATCAAACCCTGTTCTTCCAGATAAGAGTCCGCACACTTAACCACTACACCAGGGTATAAAGTCATAGAGTCCACCCTCCAAAGGGGCTATTTTCTCCAGGGAAATTATTCTAAGCATCTGGAGAGCAGGTGTAATTTCAGGTGATCTCCAGTGTCTCCTAGTTTCCCTGGAGGAAATGGCTGCTTTGGAGGGTGCAGTTTATCATATTACACATTTCTGAGGTCCCTCCTTCAAACTCCACCCTCCCCAGGCCCATTCCCAAATCTCCAAGAATTTTCTAATCTGGAGTTGGCAACCACATCTTCCCACCCAACAGCCAGCCTACTTTTATCTGTCTTAAGCTTCCCACATACGCACACACACTGGCAGCCTCTGCCTAGGAAAACTGTGGGCTAGTTGTGTAGTGTCACAGTTCCATCCTCTCCTTCTCAGTCATTCACCAACCTACCTTTTATCTGCCTCCTATCTTCAGCTATATTTATTCCTTATTTACTTCATTTACACCCTGACTTTCTCCACAGTGGGGATCAAAGCGGCTTATGTTATTCTACTCTCCTTTTTATCTGTGCAACAACCTTGTGAAGTAGATTAGGCTGAAAGAATGTGAGCAGTCCAAAATCACCCAGTGGGATTCCACAGCAAGATGGGGATGTAAACCTGGGTCTCCCAGGCCCTTCTTGAAAACTCTAACTGCTATATCACGCTGGCTTTCATAGGGTGACTGCTGTTGAACTGTAGCAAGCAGCCATGTAAGGTTGCCACTTTGGGGTTGAAAAATACCTGAAGATTTGGTGTGTGGAGCTTGAGGAGGGCAAGGTTTGGAGTAGGAATTCAATAGCCAGTTTGGTGTAGCAGTTAAGTGCACAGACTCTTACCTGGAAGAACCAGGTTTGATTCCCCACTCCTCCACTTGCAGCTGCTGGAATGACCTTGGGTCAGCCATAGCTCTTGTAGAAGTTGTCCTTGAAAGGGCAGCTGCTGTAAGAGCTCTCTCAGCCCCACCTACCTCACAGGGTGTCTGTTGATGCGGGGGGGGGGGAGTAAAGGAGATTGTGACTGCTCTGAGACTCTGAGAGTCAGAGTATAGGGCGGGATATAAATCCAATATCATCATCATTGTCTATAGGGTATAATGCTATAGACGCTACCTTCCAAATGGACTATTTTCTCCAGGTGAACTAATCTCTTTCACCTGGTGATTAACTATAAAAGCTGGAGATATCCAGCCACTAGCTGGAAGCTGGCATCCCTGCAAACAGGCCTAGTTGAGTCATACAAGTCAGGTGGTATCAAGTCCTTTCCCATCCCCAAACCCTGCCCTCCTCTGACTCCACCATAAGATCGCTAGGAGTTTTCCAACCTAGAACTGGCAACTCTAGTTCAGGCCTAGCCAAAATCATTCCTCCCTCAAGGGCCCAAATAGGTTTGAAGAGGGCCCTGCTCCCTCCCCCTTGTATTTTACTCATTTGAAATACCTAGAATTCCATGGTTGCCTTAGCAACAGCCACAGAGGTAATCTGTGGCTTAAAGCTACAGGTGCTCCTTTTTAGAAAGATGTCTTGTCTTTTCACAGCTTCAATTACCAGACTTAAGTATTCAAATATTGAAGTATTTAAAGTTTTCCTGATTTCACTATTATTGCATACATGAATATGCAAATCATGTTCATCTTATTCTTTGTTGGTAAATGACAAGATATTTCCTTACATTTTCAGAGTTTCCAAAATATGTGCTACTGCCATTGAAATCTGAGAAGTTCTGAAAATAATATATGTAGTGGTAGCGAAAAGTACCATGATGTTTCTCCCTGCAGGGTTTTCAAGGCAAGAGAACTTGCCTGCTTCTGTGCAGGAACTCTGCACTTCCTTTGTGGATTCCTATGCAAGTACTAAACCAGGACCAACCTTGCTTAGTTTCCAAGATCTGATGAGATCTGGCTAGCCTGGGCCATAAGAATTAGGACAGTATAAACACATTGTGATTAAATCTTTTACATGCAATGTAACTATAGGATGGATGAATAAACCATTCACAATGCTGTAGGAAACTTTGGAAAAATAGTCTTATTTTAATTTTAAATCCACAACCAGGTTTTCTTGAGCTTTGCCAAGATTCAGTATATCTTATAATAAACTTAACATCTTATAATACTCTTAGCAGTTTCCATATATAATCAATGTTATAATGAGTGGTATTTCTCTCTTGCTCTCTATAAGGACAGTCCTATCAACTGTAATATTTTTAAAAGTGTAATCAAAAACTATGTTGGTTCCCATTCTCAGCTGGATTGTGGGTTCTGCATTTTCAAAAGTGAGATGCTGTCACAGCATTTTTAAATTGCTTTAAAATTGTGGTGGTGTCCACAGGTGGAACACGCGGACACCATGTCTAGTTTGGCCCTTCAAAATATTTATCTACAATTATGTAAAGTTATTTCGAACAGCTGCCCAACAAATGACATCAAATGGACAGTGCAAATAAGCAGTACACTATTGTAGACTTCAGTGGATTTAGAAGGATGTAACTCTGTTTACAATTGAACAAAGCAGGAGTCAAGCTGCACCTTTAAGACCAACCAATTTTTATTTAGAACGTAAACTTTTGTGTGCTCTTAAGTACACTTCATCAGACGAGGAATCCAGCACAGTGAGCAAAGTCATACATAGCTGAGCAGAGCCATACATAGTTGGTAGGCAGTGGCCCAGAATGCAACATGGTACACATTTAAGAACCAATGACAGTGAAGTAAAATTATCTGATAGGCAGTGATTTAAAATGTAAAATGGTGGGGCTTCCAGGTTACGTTATCTTGCCTTCAGGGGTGTCCACAGATCATCCTCCTGCAGCACCTCTGAATCTGGCTGTTGGAGGGGCATCACAGATGTGGCACCTCCATAGGAAAGCCCTGGAGAGGGTTTTCTTTGACATGGGACTTTTGCAGGGAGCTAGGGGTACAGTGGTGGCTGTCCCTGTGCTTCCTCCATGCTCTGAGGCTCCACAGCCATGATAGCTGGCGCAGCAGCAGAAAAAGATAAACGCCTGACTGCTTTCTTTTACTTTTCTCAGCAAGCTTTTGATATAGCGTCTTTCTACTTCTATTGTGGTAATTCTACTTGACAAGGGGGCTTATGGATCATTTTACATAACAATGAGCGGTTAGCTCAAAGGAAGGGATAGAGGCTGATTATATCCCTACTTCCTCTTGCAAATGAGGCCTCGAAAAGTCTACGAACAATCTTAAGTATCAGTAATTACTTGAATTGGATTGAATACAAATACTTAAATCAACCCGGATTATAATTGGACATATGTTAAAAAGATTATTATTTGGCTGCAATATGATCTGACCATAAATGAGATATATTCTAGAGAGATCTGTCCCTGTCGTCTGATTGCATTTGAAATGATAACATTTGAAATCTCAGCTGGAGCTGATGTGGAAAGTTGATTTAACAGGATCTTGAAGCTACTTTTCAACTTGGATTAAGAGACTGAGTTTGCTGACAGAGAAAAATGGCACTGCCAAGCAAAATGTCTTATAAAAAAGATATCTTATGGAATATTATTTCTCTGAGACAGGATCTTGGCTCATTAATGCAGCTGATTTGAAAGCAAATGTGAGCTTTTAAGCTGAAAGATAGCAAACTTTCAAATCTACAAGAGCTGAGTGCTAAAGAGATTCTGCTGACATCTGCGGAATTAGAATGGGAAAGTGATCTGCTCTAAAAAGAAAAAAAGAAAACCAAAATGGATCCCTATGGCACACTTACTAAACAAGACTGGAAATCAAGATTGAGTGAAGTCATGCTGAGAGGAAGAAATGGCATTGAATTCTTCTTCTCATTATCGAGAGGGCAGGCCACATTGAGAAGAGAGAAGGTGCAACCCGACCAGCAAATTGTGGAAATCTTTCAGGAAGAAGGACTCTTGAACTTTTTTCCCTTTTTGTTGAAGTTTGGATATGGAACCCTCAATAAGAATTGACATGAGATTTTAAAAAGCAAAGTGTGATGTCTGGGTTACAGTAAGTTGTGTTTCTCTGGTGTAATATGGATATAGAAACTAAAGGAATTCAAAAGTTTTTAAATTTTGGGAAGAAGGATTCCTGAGTTTCAGTTTTTCTTGTGGATAAACAAATATGGAATTATTAATAATGAAATGATATGTGATTTTAAAAGAACAAGGGAGATCCTAAGGAAGGAAGGGTGTTGTTAAAATTTTAGTTAAATATACAGTTAATTTGGATCAATGCTAAAGAGTGCAGACAACACATTTATTTTTACATAGCAGATTTATTCTTAGTATGTTTATTTGGTGAAATTGCTCATATTGATGTAAGAGTTGGACTAATTGTTAAAAAGGCAGATAGCACAATTATTTTGTAATCTGGTAGATTTGTTTCTAATATGCCCCTTTGGAGAAACTGTTTATACTGAGACAGACAAATCATTAAGTTGTTTTTTTTAATTAGTTAAGGATAAAGATATGATTTTTATATGCTTATTTTTATAAGGATATTGTTAAACCAACGAATTAGTTTGTGCTTATAACAGGGTTAAACTAAATCAGACAAATTTGTGTTGAGATGGTTTTGATTTTTTTTTAACTTTATATACTTATTTGCGTTCAAGAATTGTTTAGATTCATTTTGCTAGTATTAGTTTAGTAAAAAAAAAATTGTAATGAAAGAAAGGATGGCAAAATATATGGAGTTTTTGATACTTGCAAGTAGAATGATCTGGGTATTTTATTTGGAGGTAGAATTATAATTGATATATTTCTATTTCTGTATTCTGTAAATGCCCTTTCCCACCTTTATGTATCTTTTGCTCTGCTTTTTTTCCTTTGTAGTTAAAATCAATACAATTATAAAATCTAAAAAAAAAGAATGTAAAATGGTACAATGACAGAATAGCAAAATTAACAAATTTAAAATTAGCAAAACGACACCTCAAAAAAGATATTCTAGCACTGGAAAAAGTCCAGAAATTTATATATATATATATATATATATATATATATATATATATATATATATATATATATATAGCCATCCCAGAAAAAAAAATCAAATTCCAGCACACTACTTGATCACAAGAGCCAGCATGGTGTAGTGAAGAAAGAAAGAAAGAAAGAAAGAAAGAAAGAAAGAAAGAAAGAAAGAAAGAAAGAAAGAAAGAAAGAAAGAAAGAAAGAAAGAAAGAAAGAAAGAAAGAAAGAAAGAAAGAAAGAAAAGAGACAGGGGAAAAGACTGACAGAAAGAGAGAGACAGAGAAGGGAAAAGGGGGAAATAAGGCAAACAGGGAAAAAGAAATATTGACAGAAAGACTGACAGAAAAAAAGAAAGAAAGAATGGAAGAGTGGAAAATAAAACAAACAGACAGAGAAAAGAAAGACTGACAAAAAGGAAAAATGAATGAATGAAAGGGGGGGAGAAAGAAATAGAGAGAGAGAATAGAGATGGCAGCAACTAACCTGTAAAACTGCTGACTCACAAGCCCTGTGGAGTCCTGCCGGCACACGCATTGTTGGGAGGCCTCCACGAGGGTGCAGCTGGACCTCTGGAGTCCCGCTGGTGTGCACGACATCGGAAGGCCCCCGCAAAGGCACGGCTGGGCCTCCAGAATTCTGCTGGAACACGCAACGTTTGAAGGCCCTCGTGAAGGCATGGCTGGGCCTTCAGAGTCCCAAAAGTGCACGCGACATCAGGAGGCCCCCGCAAAGGTGTGGCTGGGCCTCCAGAACTCTGTTAGCACATACGACGTCGGGAGGCCACCGCAAAGGCGCGGCTGGGCCTCCGGAGTCTCGCAGGTGTTCACGATGTCAGGAGGCCCCCGCGAAGGCGCGGCTGGGCCTCTGGAACTGCGCATGTGATGCGATATCGAGAGGCCTCCACGCAGGTGCAGCTGGGCCCCTGGAGTCCCACTGGTACACGCTACATCAGGACATTGCCCAACAAACGCTGGTCGGCCCCCTGAGCACTGCAAGCTATCTGGGAAGCGAGCAGGAATGCTGGCCTAAGCAGCCAGAACACTACCCGGGCCAGCCGAAACAGCGTTCCGGTGCATTCCAGCTCAAAAAAAGCCCTGGTTAGAGGTGATATCCTTGAGTTTGTCAAGCTGAAGATTCTTTGCATTACAGTGCTGGTGACTTTTGCAAGGTTGTGAATAATTTTATAACTGGTTTGAATTTTCATAATATGCAAGGCTTTGATATTTCCCAGAGTATCTGAAAATACAAAGTAATGAATGAGGTATTTACACATCTAATCCTTCTTTTACTAATTTCCACCCCCTGCACTCCTCTGGCCTAATGCTTGAAAACAATGTTAATGAAGTGTACGGATATTGTGGTTTGATGCAGGCTCCCTGTGGTATTTCTTCGAAATGCTCCGATACTGCAGCTAACTCTCCCTTTCTTGTTTAGCCCAGTTTAGCAAAAACCTTGCTGCTCATTGTAGCCACACACTCAAAGGGAAACATGAAAGTGTAGCTTTAAAGGTCTCATTAATTTCTTTTGTACTCCAAACTAGCAACATTAAAATTCTGATACCCAGAATCCATTCCAAACTCAAAAACTCATTCCAATTTCCGTGCTATTTAGATCAAAGAAGGCCTGAAAGGGATGCACAAGAGAATTACATTCTTGTGTTGAAAAATTAATACATCATTGACACTGACCCATTTTTCTGATTTATGAATTTTTCAAGCATTTTTACTTGTAAGACAGATCCATGCTTAAACATGTTTCAGGGTATTGTCCCCTGAAAGATTAAACAGCTGAGTCTACTGTGCATTTGGAGTATTGATATGGCATAAAATAAAAACAGAGACTCTTAAAAAAAGAAAAGAAAAGGACCTTCACAGTTCCAGTGTCTAGACTCCTTAAATCTCAAGGGCTTATATTAACAAATAAACAAACTGTACACAAAAACATTAATGAAACTTATGGTGCAATTTCTCATTATACCTGTCTAAAACAAAGTATCATTCACCCTAATGCAGGGGTGGACAACGGTAGCTCTCCAGATGTTTTTTGTCTACAACTTCCATCAGCCCCAGCCAATGGCCATGCTAGCTGGGGCTGATGGGAGTTGTAGGCAAAAAACATCTGGAGAGCTACTGTTGGCCACCCCTGCCCTAATGGAATGCCTACTATATAGCAGTTAGATAAATGGAGTATTAGGTCTCTGCTTTTGTAGAGTGCTAACTGATCCTGTTTAGATACTAATAATACCTAAATATTTTTCAGCATCATAATGGTGAACCAATACCAGAATTAAAAGGAATGAGATATATGGTGGCTTCCTAGAACAGTATCTCCATTTGTCATCTTCTGTCTCCTGGTTATATGCCATAGCACAAAACATGATATTCTTCTTCACAGTGCATGTGACAGCCAATGAAGAGGAGTGTTAATGAGGAAATACTCAGTGCAGTGATGTCACATACATCATCTATTTTATATTACTAAAAGTTATTTAGAGACAGAGAAGGAAAAAAAAAATATGTAAAACAGCAGTATTACATCTTCTGTAACATCTAGCTCAAGAAGAAGAGTTACATATCCCTGTAGAAAGGTATGGGAGGGGAAATAGAGGATATTGTAATAGAAGAGCCTGTTCTGGGAAAGGTGGAATATAAATTCAAATAATAAATAAAAATAAAATAAATTGTATTCTTCAAAATGGCCATTGTCTGCCCTTAATTTATGAACTCAAGTTTAGAACTAAGAGGAAACAAATAGCCCTGAGAAATACATTTGCATGGGTCACAAACCTGGTTCTAAGAGAAAAGTTAAGATTTACTCTTCATAGATGAAAACACTTCAATTTTTATTTCAACAATTTTCAGAAAGAAAGGCAGGAATCTCCTGAGGGGAAACACAATTAAGATACCAGTTTTGATTTCTCAACAGCAAGAATCTCCAGAGTACAGAGGAGCAAAAATACAAACTTAAACCAACTAATCCTTAAAGTTAACAGTAATGGTAAGCCAACTAAGCCAGCCAACTAAGCCCTGAAGTACACTAATTGTACCATGTGAACTGGCAGAGACGGACCAAGAGAGAGATCTTGGGGTCATGGTAGATAACTCACTGAAAATGTCAAGAGAGTGTGCAATTGCAATAGTTTCAAGTTTCAAGTTTATTTAAATTTATATCCCGCCCTTCCCACTGAAGTGGCTCAGAGTGGCTCACAACACATAAAAATCTAACATAATTTTTGAATTTAAAACATCTTACACAGTTAAAACAGTAAAATAACAGTAAAATAATAAAACATATAACGGCGGTCTATCAAAACTACACTCAGCTTCCAAAGCCAGTTAATTATAAGCCAGCCGGAAGAGGGCTATCTTACAGGCCCTGAGAAACTGGCCAAGGTCCCGCAGGGCCCTCACCAATAAAAAAGGTTAACGCCATGCTGGGAATTATTAGGAAGGGAACTGGAAACAAATCAGCCAGTATCATAATGCCCCTGTATAAATCGATGGTGCAGTCTCATTTGGAATACTGTGTACAATTCTGGTCACCGCACCTCAAAAAGGATATCATAGCACTGGGAAAAGTGCAGAAAAGGGCAACTAGAATGATTAAAGGGTTGGAACACTTTCCCTATGAAGAAAGGTCGAAATGCTTGGGGCTCTTTAGCTTGGAGAAACATCGACTGTGGGGTGACATGATAGAGGTTTACAAGATTATGCATGGGATAGAGAAAGTAGAGAAAGAAGTACTTTTCTCCCTTTCTCACAATACAAGAACTCGTGAGCATTCGATGAAATTGCTGAGCAGACAGGTTAAAACGGATAAAAGGAAGTATTTCTTCACCCAAAGGGTGATTAACATGTGGAATTCACTGCCACAGGAGGTGGTGGTGGCTACAAGCATAGCCAGCTTCAAGAAGGGGTTAGATAAAAATATGGAGCAGAGGTCCATCAGTGGCTACTAGCCACAGTGTGTATATGTGTGTGTGTGTGTGAGTGTGTATATATATATATAATTTTTTTGGCCACTGTGTGACACAGAGTGTTGGACTGGATGGGCCATTGGCCTGATCCAACATGGCTTCTCTTATATTCGTATGTTCATGTCCAACAGACTGTTTTGAAGGGAAAAATCTGAAAGATTGTCCTGGTCCTTAGTCAGATCCTGCCCTAAATGTTTTAGTCAAAAATGGGTGGGGTTTATTTTTGGGGGGAGGAGGGAGGGAGCACAAGGGATTTTATCTCTTGTTTTACTTAAATTGAACACTGGTTTATCAGCTGGAACAATCCAGTCCCCCACAAGAAAGTCCGTTGCTTGTATATTTCAGGGGGAGAAAGAGAATCATACATGTGTAGAGTGTCAGGTGAGGACAAAGCAACATTTTCCATAATAGAGAAGGAAAGAAGTACAGATTTTTGATGCAGCTGCACCAAATTTTAGCCCTCAAATATTTTTAAGGTGAAAACATTGCGTTATATAATGCAAAGTGGACTTCAAAAATTCCTTCAGCCTTCTGTTGCTTGTACCCAAGGTCTTCTTTTTTCTTTATTATGTGCCAGCTGCGGATTATGTAGTGAACATGACTACACCATGGAACTATGCAATTAATCAGATCTGGCTGTTAGAAGAAATCAGTGAGAGTAAACAAAGCCACATTACCTTTACTGAAATCCCAATCAAGTTATAAGGATACCAGAGTATATGACTGTATTTGGAATGAACATTTAGATCCACAATGTAGTCTGGATAAATCACACAGCATTCACTTTCAAAGTGCATTGGATTCACATGTGCTGTTGCAATCAAATGTAGAATAACTGACAGTCCTGGACTGCAGCCACAGGGCAATGGAACAGGTTAAAAAAAACAGCTCCACTTCAATGGCAACATCAGGCTTGGTGTCAGCCAAGCCATAGCGAAAAGCAACTTGTGGAAGCTTCCTCCTTGACCTCTCCAGTTGCCAGTAGGCTGGTTTGCTTCTGGGTGTGGGGCTGCAGCAAACATGGGAAGCTCAGTTTTCAGTCTGGTCCACTGAACATGGTGGTCATGGGAGATTTCAGTTACCTGAACATCTGTTGGAAGTCCAACTCTGCTAAAAATAAAAGGTCAAATAAATTCCTGAGTTGTGTTGCTGACAACTTCATTTTACAGCAAGTGGAGAGGGAAACAAGGAGGATCTTCTATTTTGGACTTGATTCTCACCAACAGGGAAGAAATGGTTGATGAGGTAGAAGTAGTGGACACCCTGGGTGGTAGTGACCATGTAATTTTGGAATTTGCAGTCTTGAGAAAGGAAAAGCGGTACATGGTCAGACATATAGGTTGGACTTCAGGAAAGCAAATTTTGACAAACTTAGAGTGATTCTGGGTAGAATCCCATGGCCAGAAGTACTTAAAGACAAGGGAGTTCAAGAGGGATGAGTGTTTCCTAAAAGTGAAATATTGAAGGCACAATTCCTATGAGAAGGAAAAACAGGAGGAGCCTAAAGAAGCCAAGGTGACTCCAAAAGCAGCTCTCTAAAGACTTGAGAATTAAAAAAGACTCATTTAGGAAATGGAAGGAGGGCCTTATAGCCAAGGGTGAATATAAACAAATAACCAGTGTTTGAAGAGAGAAAGTCAGGAAAGCTAAAGCTCAGTATGAGCTTAGGCTAGTGAAAGATGCCAAAAACAACAAAAAGGGTTCTTTTTTTTATGTTCAAAGTAAGAAAAAGAGCAAGGGCATGGTAGGCCCATTGAGGGGGCAGAAAAGTGTAATTGAAGAGAGGGCAGAACTGCTTAAATCCTACTTTCCCTCCATTATCTATTATCTTGTGAGAAAAAGGTGCTCAACCTGACAAAAACAGAACATATGGTGAGGGTAGGGAGCTGCAGCCTAGGATTAGCATGAGGGTAGTACATAAACACCTAGTTTCTTTAAATGAAACTAAGTCCTCAGGGCCAGATGAACTGTATCCATGGATATTAAAAGAACTTGCAGATGTAATTTGTGAGCTTCTGGCCATTATTTTGAGAATTCTTGGAGAATGGGTGAGCTGCTAGAAGACTAGAGGTGGGCAAATGTTGTCCCCAACTTCAAGAAGGGAGAAAAGGAGGATCTGGGTAACTACTGGCCTGTTAGCTAGATGTCTATACCTGGAAAAGTTTTGGAACAAATCAAACAGTCAGTCCTTGAGCATTTAGAAAAGATGGCTGTGATTACAAAGAGCAACAAGTATTTCTATGGATCTTGGGCCCTGTTACTTGTCTTTGTTTTTGGGAACTCTCTTCTATGGTATCACTAGATACTAAATAACCTAATTCTTATTCAGACTAAATCAAAATAATAAATCCCATGCCCTAAATCCCAGGGTTTAGGACACTTAACCAAAAATTATTCAAATGAGGTGCTTCCACTCCATAAAATTCCTATGGATTCAATCCTTTGCTTCTGGCTATTGGAAAAGCATCTTACCTTTGCTTAATGTTACACTAATTTCAAGAACTCACTAGATGCAAAGCAGCTGTCAACAGAGCTTCCTTAAAGACACAGGATCATAAAGATCAGATTAATGCTGAACTTGATTTAACCAATTTAGTGTTAATATAGTTAACCTGTGTATCCAAGAAGGGTTCTTTGCACAATAAAGTTTTCATTGTATCCATTCTAATAAAAGGATGTGATGTAAAAGTTTCTAGTATTGCAAATTTAAAACCATCTGCCCTGTCCCAAAAGTGTTGCACTTATGGAGAATGAAAATGTTTATTTTTAATTTAAGCGATGTTTGATCACACATGTCCTTATTGCATGTGTGGATACTCCAACATATAGTAAGTCACAGTCACATAATAATAAATATACTGATTTTTTTATAGCACTTGTAGTCCAAGTTGAAAAAGATTTTTCAGAATTTAAATTAGGTAAGCAGATTTTGTCTGTTTCCCAAGCCAGTGGACACACGGAACACCTCCTATATTTTCTGTGCCCTATGATTGAGGCCTTCTCCCTTCTATGTTCTATGTCAATGCTTCAATATAATTTTTTTTAACAATGCCTGATAGCAGAGTGTAATTAAAGGCCCACTTTTTTGTTTTCCCTCTGGACTTTTTGATGACTTGTAAGGAATCCCTGCCTATCCATACACTGTAACCTCCAAAATGCTGACTGTATTATTTCTGTAGGATAACCTTGCTCCTGAAATTGGCCACCCAATTTATTACTCTCCTGTATAAAATTCTGTTCACGGGTAGAGTTCCTTTTCAGGAATTGCCCATATGTTAAATTTTGACAAAAATGACTTACATGAAAGGATGAAAAATGTAGGTAGGAATTCCTGTCTGTAGCCTTATTGTATGTTCTAGTAGCCAATTGTCCCTGCTCCGTACCATAGTCTCTGTACGGGCAAACTGAAATTTACTGTGCACTTCAGTAAATTCAATGGAAGAGTGCACTTGATTCAGCCAGTTCAAAAAATCAGCAATTTTAGATTATTAAATAATAAAAAAAGATGTAATCAATAGATCTTTGCTAAAGAATCACTTCCTTCATAGAATGGGCTATGCTGATAGTTTATGTGGTTTCTTTTTTTCCAAATCTGCCATAAACAAATTTGCCACTGATGGGGCAGAGGTGGTCCCTATGGCCTCTCTACTAGTTTGAAAATACAAATCATGTCCATACCCAAAATAATTGTTATCTAATAAAAAATGTGTCAGAGGATGTTAAATGTGTCTACTATCCAAAATCTATGATAATAATAATACTTTTTATTTATATCCCGCCTCCCTGCACAAGCAGGCTCAGGACGGCTCACAACATATAAATGCAATACAATAAAATCATACATAGCAATAAAATCATCATAAATCAATTTACAGATTATTTTTAAAATTAACATTATGGTGCTATAATAGGTCTTTCATAAGTTCAGTGGCAAAAAACATATACAGCAGCACTATCTTAGCTTGGTATAGGTGAAGGCTATTTTGAAGAGGTAGGTCTTACAGGCCCTGCGGAATTGGTCTAAACATCTCAGGGCTCGTACCTCCTCCGGGAGTTGATTCCACAGCAGTGGAGCCGCAATGGAGAAGGCTCAATCCCGGGTGGTCTTCAATCTGGCCTCCCTTGGCCCAGGGATATTCAGCTGGTTCTAGTGCAAGCACTCCCTGGCCTCACTGGACTTCTGTCTTACTATTTATCAAATTGCCATTATCACCACCAGAACCATGATTAGAAATATTTGTTCTAGTTGGAAGACGAACCACAAAGATGTGTATTTTACTAAGTCAGTTCTCACAAACACTTGTTATTTGTCTGTAGAATTTTACCACAGTAATTTTAGAAAGGTGTTCTTGATATATTAAAATGGATTAGATTGTTTTGACAGCTTCACTTCTGCTTAGAGAGTCTTACAGTTGCTTTTCTGCAGTAATCAATCTCCAGTATGAAAGACTGCAAGGCTGAGATTGGAAAGGGAAAAAGATGCCAAGAAGCATTCTGAACTGAAATGAAGCATACTGTGTCAGTCTGCTTAGTACACTCTCATAGCCTTCAAGAAAGCAAGAAAAAAACCTGCCACAAAATTAGTTGCTTTATGACCTCCAGTTGACTGAGGATAAGTTTATTAAGGAGGATTAAGGAGGATAAGATATGTGAATTGTTAAATGTAATGCACCTGTTTTTTTAAAAAGGAATTAGCAGGACTGTCAAAAAATGAACTTAATTTTTTTATATGTAGCATCACAGTGCAAGTATTTGAAAAGCATATATTTAGTTATATGTTCTCCTGCAGTCTGGTTAAAGAGAACCAAAAATATGAAGTTTATAAAATTTTATATAGAATGTGTTACATTTGCCTCCTACTAACTGATCAAAACAAATTTTATATGAGACATACTTAGGGTTGTCAACCTCTAGATGTCCTATAGTGTGCATGTGTTCAATGCCATCCAGTCACTTCTGACTTGTGGTGACTTTATGAATTAATAACTTCCAAAACATCCTCTCATTAGCAGCCTTGTTCAAGTCTTGCAAACAGAGGGCTGGAACTTCTTTGACTGAGTCGATCAATCTCATCTTGAGTATTTAACTTTTCCTTCAACCTTTCCTAGTTTTATTGTCTTTTCAAGTGTCTTCTCATAATGTAAACAAAGCAGTTTAGTCATTTTAGCATATATGGACAATTCAGGCTTGATTTGGTCTAGAGGCACAAATTTGTCTTTTTGGCCGCTCACAGTATCTTAAATTCTTTCCTCCAACAAGAAGTCACCACAAGTAAAAAGCGACTGGATGGCACTGAACACACACACAAGCTACAGGCTCCAACAACTGCATTTCAGTGAGGAGCCTAGAGACCTCCTATTATTATAACTTGAAGTAAAATGGATAGTCAAGAGTTGATTGGAACCAGATTGGAACATACTTAGGGTTGTCAACCTCTAGATGGAGCCTGTAGCTTGTGTGTGTGTTCAGTGCCATCCAGTCACTTTTGACTTGTTGTGATTTCTTGTTGGAGGAAAACTTGGAGGAAAATGCCACCTCTCTTTTTGCTTTCAGTTCTGTTTTAGTCTGAAGTTGGTTGCAATAAAGCAGTTGTTTTATTGTCATTGCCATTCCGTTACTTATGTGAGTACCAAGATTTATTTAATTACCACAGTGAGATCACAAAATAACTGATCTGCAGATGATCAGAGATAATCTACTGGAGAAAATGCTATTTAAGATTCAATTGTAAACAGATAGATCCAAGCGGGCAGCCATGTTGGTCTGAAGCACTTGAACAAAGCAGGAGTCTAGTTGAACCTTTAAGACCAACCAATTTTTATTTAGAATGTAAGCTTTTGTGTGCTTTTAAGCAGGAACCCAGCACAGTGAGCAAAGCCATACATAGCTGGTAAGCAGTGGCCCAGAATGCAACATTGTACAGATTTAAGAACCAATGACAGTGAAGTGAAATTATCTTGTAGGCAGTGGTTTAGAATGTAAAATGGTACAATGACAGAATAGTAAAATTAACAAATTGAGCAAACCTTTGATCTGAGTAGCATGAGCATGCGAAAGCAACAAAACAGTAGTATGTCAAAATGTGAGATTGTCTGTCAATGACAATGGGAGATGGGTTCAATATATGTAATAGAATAAGCAACTAAAGTCCCTGTTTGAGTGTGTCAATACAGCTAAAAGAGAAATACATTGGATAGTGATGTTCTTGTCCACCTAATTTAATTTTTAACATGAAAACATAATTCTAGTTTGCCACAGGAAAAATGAATGCAATAAAATACAGTGAAAATGGGTAAAGCATATGTAATGAGATATACAGCCAATAACCCCATTTTGAGTATGTCAATACAAATAATTATACTGATATACAATTCTAAAAGAGAAACACATTGGAATACTGTGGATGTATAGCTATACTCACTGAGAGTGGGTTTAGCATCTGTAATGAGATAAAAAACCAATATCCCTGTTCAGTCCTGGGGAGGTGTTTGTTCTAAGTTTCGTAATAATTTGTAATTCAGCAATTTCTCTCTCCATTCTGTTCTTGAAGTTCCTCTGCAGTAAAACAGCTACCTTGAGGTCACCCATTGAATGCTTTGGAGGGTTAAAGTGTTCTCCCACAGATTTCTCAGTTCTGTGATTCCTAATGTCAGATTTGTGTCCATTTATCCTTTAGTGTAGGGTTTGTCCTGTTTGCCCTTTGTAGAGAACTGAAGGGCATTGTTGGCATTTAATGGCATATATAATGTTGGAAGATGAACAAGGGAATGAGCCTAAGATGGTATAGTTAATGTTGTTAGGCCCAACGATTGTGTTGTCTGGGTGTATGTGGCAGCAAAGTTGACACTTGGGTTTATTGCAAGCTCTGGTACCAGTGTCCATGCTCAGATGAGATGCTGTATTGTTGTGGGTGAGGAGCTGTTTGAGGTTGGGGGGCTGTCTGTGTGCAAGAAAAGGTTTACCCCCCCAGTGCTTTTGAAAGAGAGCTGTCACTGTCCAAAAGAAGTTGTAAGTTGTTGATGATAAGTTGAACTGTTTTAAATTGAGAGTTGTGTCTGACCACTAGATAGTTGATTACGTTGAACTGTTTTAAGTTGAGAGTCGTATGTGACCACTAGTGGTATTCTGTTAATTTCTCCATTGTATACGATCCATTGTATACAGCCAGGCTCTATGCTACAGTCGCATTTGCTCCAATCCTGCTGACAGAGATTCTCACCTAAGAGATCTGCAACAAACCTTTTCGGAACTAAAGTACCCACCTGATGATGTCAGGAACCTTTTTGGAACTAAAGTACCCACCTGATGATGTCAGGACACAGATCAACAAAGCCAGAATGATACCCAGAGAAAACCTGTTACAAGACAGATCCAAAAGAGAAAATAACAGAATACCACTAGTGATTACACACAACTCTCAACTTAAAACAGTTCACCACAGCTCAAAAAGGATATTCTAGCACTTTTGGTGATGTGAGAGTTGTGGCCTGGTATGCAAATAATGGTGATGTCGGAGGTGTGGCCTAGTATGAAAATGATGGTGATGTTGGAGGTGTGGCCTAGTATGCAAATGATGGTGATGTTAGAGGTGTGGCCTCGCATACTAATAATTTCCTGTTGGGCTTTTTCTACAAAAAAAGCCCTACCTCTAACTGATTATCTTATTCCATAAATTGGTCTTAGAAATTTACTCTTCACTCCTGACTTTTCGGAAGTGAAAATAACAAATAAGGTAGCAAGGGAAAGTATGCTCCCCAGATGAAGTTTAAAGAATTGCAGTTTAGTAATAAAGTGGCCACAATCATCCCATAGATGAGCATAATTATGGCCTACTGATTTCATTAGGAAAACAAGGTATGCACAAATCTGAACTGAAATTTAAGAGATCTTAAAAGCATCCCCCCCCCTCAATTTTATTCTTTTTTCTCCCAATGACTTGGTTTGTTTCATGGTCAAAGGGATTTGTTACTGCGTATACATGAACAAATGTTTGCATTGGTCGTTTTCGCACTCACCTCCAGCCGGCGCGACCCCCCTCTTCACCGCGCAGGATCTGCGCGGATTTCCCACTAAATGCCGCGGAGCAGCCTTTTGCGCCGGAAACTCCCGGCGCAAAAGCCGCTCAAACGTAAACCTCCAAAAAGCAGTTTCCGGCGCAAAAGGCTTTTGTGACGGGAGTTTCCGGCGCAAAAGGCTGCTCCGCGGCATTTAGTGGGAAATCCGCGCAGATCCTGCGCGGTGAAGAGGGGGGTCGCGCCGGCTGGAGGTGAGTGTGAAAATGACCATTGTTTATCTGTAACATTATTTGAGAGCAGGTAGAGTATTCTCAGAATTCCTAGTCTAAATTGAATATAATATGTGGACGTCCTTTACAATCAAATACAAGCATTTTTTTCATTTAATGTTTGAAAAGGCCATCAAAATAGTGCAAAAAATAATAAAGTTGGTATGAAGTATGTGAAAAACACTGTCGGATCTTCTGCTTGCCTTGCAACTGTCAAACCTGAGCAGCTGCTAAACAGCTTTGCAGAAGTGCTGTACCTATGCTAATAGAGTTTCATTCCTTTTGCCTTGTAGCTACCTTTTCATCCATGCTGTAGATGAAATTAATTCTCACTGGGGATCATGGATGGTTTAGTCAAATAATTAAATGACATGGAATAACAACTGTTCCTCCATGCACATGCACAAGATAACATCAGACAGTGGCTTAAACAGATCTCAAATGGTAAGATTATTTTTACAAGTGTTTATAAATGATCGATGGTATCACTCATTCTTTATTATGTGCATTTTTGTAATTAGGTGGGCACACAGAGCTGCAAGAATACCTGCATAGAAGGAAATATGGCTCACAAAGGGCTGGATGCAAATGTGAAAGTGTGATTATACTGTACTATACTGTGCTGTTTAAATGCACAGAAAGAAACCACCTAGAGAATCTTGAGCTGCTTATGAAAAACTGGCTAAGTGAAAAGCAAAGGACAGAACTAATTCATAACAATACAAGCAAAAGAGGCTTTTTTGAGCAGGAATGCACAGAAATGCAGCTCCATCTGGCTTGACATAAGGAGGTGTGGCCAAATATGCAAATGAGTTCCTGCTGGGCTTTTTCTACCAAAAAAGCCCTGCAAATAAATATATGAGAAATGTAAATAGGGAATATTCATTTATAACTATGGTACTTTTTGGTAATGAAACGAATATACTGGTAAAATATTCTTAATACAAATCAGACAACCACTTGGGGAGAGCCAGTTTGGTGTAGTGGTTAAGTGTGTGGACTCTTATCTGGGAGAACCAGGTTTGATTCCCCACTCCTCCACTTGCACCTGCTGGAATGGCCTTGGGTCAGCCATAGCTCTGGCAGAGGTTGTCCTTGAAAGGGCAGCTGCTGTGAGAGCCCTCTCCAGCCCCACCCACCTCACAGGGTGTCTGTTGTGGGGGAGGAAGGTAAAGGAGATTGTGAGCCGCTCTGAGACTCTTCGGAGTGGAGGGCGGGATATAAATCCAATATCTTCTTCTTCTTCTACTACTCCCACATAGTGGAGCTTTTCTTTAAGACATCAGATCCATGACATACCACAACCATAAGAGAAGCCATGTTGGATCAGGCCAACGGCCCATCAAGTCCAACACACCAGCACACCACTACTTTAATCAAGTCTCACAATAGTGTTTTCATCACCAATTCTATTTATTACAGTTTATTAACTTGGATATAAAATCTGAGGCCCAAACCAGACTTGAAGAAAAAGACCCATAGATGTGATTTTCTGGGGATTATTAATGCTAAATTGTAGCCCAACTGGATGCTTTGAAGACAGGGGAAGGATTATCAGGGGAAATAAATGCTTTATCTTTTACTCCCTTGCCCCTTCCATCATTTAAAATGTCTTTCCAAAACTGCAGCTGATCTTGCAAGAAAGGACACAGGGTTTTTATTTTGGGTGTGTGGGTGAGACTGAATCATTGTATTTTCCTGCAAGAGCCATTTAAGACGTGGAAGAGACATGGGAGGAAAGGGGTTAAAACTCTCTTCTCCCCCAATCAACATCTCAAAAAATGCCTATGATTAGCATTAGCAGCCCTGACATATGGGTTGTTTGCATAAAGTGTGGTTTGGCCTTCAGACACATACATTTTTAGTAAAAAAAAAAAAAAATCATCACTCTGCCCTCTTTTCTTGCTTCCTTTCTTTTATGAGCGAAGAGGACCCTGTAAATACAAATTATATATAATAATTGCCACATCAAAATCAAATAAAAAATCTGAGTTAGAAAGAAACTGTTCAAAAGTAATGCATGTGGTAGATTGCAAGCTGGACCTGAATTAATTTAATTCATGAAAAACAGTTGGGAGACATGCAGCCATTTATGGGCTAAGATTATCAGCATAGGTGGAGGGGGCAGAGCAAGCAGCCTTAAATGGTCGGTTGACCATCAGCTACTGACTAGCCGCCTTGCGGATGTGGGGATTCAGGGATCTGCCTTACAGTGGCTGACCCCCTTTCTCCAAGATTGGGGACAAAGGGTGGTGATAGGGGAGGAAGCTTCCCAGAGGCACTCTCTTAGTTGTGGGGTGCCGCAAGGAGCGGTCCTATCCACGATTTAATATCTATATGCGCCCCCTTGCCCAGATTGTCAGGAGGTATGGACTGGGTTGCCATCAATATGCGGATGACACCCAGCTCTATCTATTGATGGGTGGCCAGTCTGACTGTACCCTGGAAAATCTAGACCTAGCGCTACAAGCCGTGGCTTCTTGGCTCAGACTGAGTCGGCTGAAATTGAATCCGACGAAGACGGAGGTTCTCTACCTGGGTCGAGGCAGTCCGGGGGGAGAGATCCAGCTGCCGGCCCTTGACGGGTACCACTGATACCGGTCCCTAAGGCCAAGAGCTTAGGCGTGCTTCTTGAGTCCTCCCTTACAATGGAGGCCCAGGTGGCAGCCACGGTTAGATCTGCCTTTTTTCATCTTTGACAGGCGCGGCAGCTGGCCCCTTACCTGGAGCACAACGACTTGGCGATGGTAATCCATGCTACGGTCACCTCAAGAATAGATCACTGTAATGCTCTCTACATGGGGCTACCCTTGACGCTAACCCGGAGACTACAACTAGTGCAGAATGCTGCGGCACGACTGTTAATGGGGCTGCCGCGATGGGAGCACATTCAGCCAGTGCTAAGGGAGCTGTACTTGTTGCCTGTTGTGTTCCGAGTTCGCTTCAAGGTGTTGGTATTAACCTTCAAAGCCCTTTATGGTCAGGGACCTGCCTATCTACGGGACCGCCTTTCCCCATATATCCCCCAGAGAGCACTGCGATCAGGGACAAAAAATCTGCTGTCTGCCCCTGGCCCAAAAGAAGCCAGGCTGTGTGTGACGAGATCCAGGGCTTTTTCGGTGGCAGCACAAGAACTTTGGAACACCCTTCCAGAAGCCATAAGGGCTCTGCGGGATTTGTCGGCATTCCGCAGGGCCTGTAAGACCGAATTGTTCAAACAGGCTTTTGCGGTTTGAAAAAGGGCTGCCACCGGACATCTTACAGAATGCTGGCAATCACAGTCGAGAATTCGATACCGCCTATACTGTACTGAAATAGCGCCATAGAAGGGTTTTAAAGTTGATATATGTAAATTATGGTTTTATATGCTTTATTGGATTGATTGTATTTTATGATGTTGTAAGCCGCCCTGAGTCCGCTTGCGGAGAGGGTGGGATATAAATTGAAAGTAATAAATAAATAAATAAATAAATAAATAAATAAATAAATAAATAAATAAATAAATAAATAAAGCATTTTAATAGGTTTATATTTAAGAAACAAACAGTGCAATGCTAAGCAGAATTATACTCTCCTAAACCCAATGATTTGGGCTTCGATTCAGATTTAGAAGGCTGTTTAGGATGGCATTTAAAATATTGTAAGTGTGCAATGGGTAATTATTCTATACTATTTTAATTGTTCCTGAAAGACTATTTGTCATTCAGTTTGTGTAGCTTTAGTTAATGTTCTGCACTTTGATACCAGTAAAAGAAATTGTACCCAACTGATTCAATTGTACAGTCTTTCTACAGTAGGGGTGTGCAAAAAAATGGTATTTTCGAGTATATTGAACCCAACAAATATTGGTATTTCCTAGTATTCCCAAATCCCAATAGCAGTAAGGATTTGGGAAATATTCAGGAAATCCAATAATTTTTTTGCTACCTTATACCTGCTGTTTTCTGGGTTCACTTGCTGAATTCACCCTCTTTAAATACCTTCACCAAGTTGGGCCACCACAGCATGACTTGGCAAATGAAAGGCATTTAATGAGACCAGTCCTTCTCCAAGCCATGACACCACAGCGGCATGATTTGGTGAGTAAATTTAGAAGCCTCATAGCTGCACCCAAATAAAAGTCAAATATTATCAGCTTTTATTTGGGCTCAGCTATACTGGTAGCTGAAAAGAAAGTTTGATTTCTTTTTGGCTAATCCTGCCCCCCCCCCCCAAAAAAATCCTGGTAATAAGATATTTTTTTCAGAGAGTTTTTTTTGTTTGAGTTAATTGAATGCACACCCCTATTCTGCGGCTTTCATATTGTTGAACATGATTTACAACTAATCTATTGGATGTTGTTGCAGTTTTCAATACTATCAATTACAGTTAGTGAAAGTGCCAGTCCAGTCATTCATTGATGCTGTTCAGGTTAGTGATCACAATGACCAATGATGGCTAATAATTATTGCTGGGTTTCCTTTACAGGATTCTGTAGATTCTATCTTTTGTAGATTTGATGTTATGACACCACTTTTCTTATGGTCATCATATCTCCAAATTGCTATCAAATAGTTGAAGTCTTTCTTTGCTTAAAGCCTTAAACTGCTGGACCTTTGTTTCCCTGGAGAGTTTACAAGGCTCAAACCTGAGCATGTTTTGATAGCTGGCCAAAGTGAAAGGAGAATGAATCAGGTCCCCTTTACTTTATTTAAAAGTAAAGGGGACCTGATTCCTTCCCCCTTACTTTTAAATATAGTTTATGTATCATTTTAAATTTTAACCCATGCCCAAGAAATATGTATTTGGTGGACGACAAATGGATGTACATATTGTAAAAATAAAAGGAGGTGATTGCATCTGTAATTCAGAATAAGAGAAAACAATGCACTGTAGAAAAAAACTGCAGACTTTAACAATGGAATCATGCAAACCGACATATTTTTAACTAGTGTGGACAAGACATATACTTCCCCCTACACACACCTGTGAAACCCTTTTTCAGAAGCGCTATCCTTCTAGTCTCTTATAGCGGCTCCTTCTAATACATCCCACTCACATACGCCAATCTTCTCCTCTGCCTTGCCTGTTGCATTTAAAACAGAGGGACTGGAAAAATGAACATTAAAAGAAAGAACAAGGCCAGTGAAACTGTCATCAACATTTTATGTGGAATTACTATTTTAAAAAAAAACTGATGCGGGAAAACCAATGAATGCACAGAGTTTTGTTTTCTTGTTCTTTTTCAATTGCCTTAATTGGGATTCATGTGGTAGAAGAGATATTTTTAATTTCAGTTTTGTTTCTCATGCACAGCAAATGCCTGGATGCTGTGCTGAGCACATGCAATCAATGAATGTTAATTTCAATAATGAAAGAAAAGGAGGCTTTATGTTCCTTCTTCTCTTTGACATGGAGACCTCATGCAGTATGAATGCTTTGCACTGAAATCAGAAAGCCACAGCCATTCCTGAAGTTCTGATGACTTCGTGCTTATTACAAAGACTGGTAAATTATCTGAGACAAGATGATTAGAAATATGCTTACCCATTATAGTTATGCAAAAATTAGCTTAAAATAAATCTAGCAGCATTTTTTAAAAAAAATAATAATATAATTATTTGGCTTAACATCACTAAAATGGTTTCCAGTAAGACAAAGCACATTATAATAAAACAAGATGAGCCAATGCAATGTCCCTGCATTATATAGTTTCTTGCTTTTGATCAAAGGAGTATCTCCATTCTACTTGACTACTCTGAAATATTTTTTTTAATTAAACCATGGCTTATGCTTCATGGCTTTTGTTCAACACGGTATGCAAAAATCAAAATACTGACAATCAATAAAACAAAGAATAAAAAAACATAAAATCAAGGCACAGTAAAAATAGTGATCAAAAAGAGAATTTTTGGGCATTATAAACTGCACTATCAGCTGTACTACCACCAATTTTAAAGCTGTGTAAACAGTAATATCAACCCAGCATCACATCCACAAAATTTGCAGCCAAAATACAGTTGAAAAAGAAATGTCTTACAATCTTTATGAAAACAAGATAAAGAATTAGCTTTTCTTACAGCCTTTGGAACTGACTTCCAAAGAACAGGACCCTTCATTGAGAAAGCCTTGCCTTAGATGTTTGATAGCAGATAGAAGGCACCAGCAATAGTTCTTGTTGACAAGCTCTTAACAGACACACGGGATTATATGGAGAGCAGTTATGCTTTAGGTGTGAGGAACTTTCCCTTCAAACCTGAATTTTGGCATCTCAAATTCTTATTGTTAATTGGTTCATTATCTAACTCCGTGAACAATGCATTTGTTCTATATATGCATTCTTCTAACAATATTCTATACTGCATACCCATTTGGAAAACTCATGGTTTGTATTTAGAAAAGAGGTTATCTAACTTATAATAAGAGATCATCCAATTTATTAATTTTATGTTGCACAAAATATTTTTTTTCCAGAAAATAAATATTGACTTGCAAAAGACTGCTAAGATCCCAGAAAAACCATTTTGATCCATCACTGTACAAGGGCAAAGGTGATGTTAAATTTATCTATGAGAGTTTTCAAAACTACATTCTGAAGTCCCCTGCAAGTCAGTGGACTGAGAAAATGTAGTTATGGACTACTTTACAAACTCAACACTTATATTAGCCATATTCTGCTGTTCCTTTGAATAATAAAAAAATATAGTCTTCATCTTAGGTGCTAATAGTAGAGTTCGCCAAATCTGAGGACACTTTAATCCAGTGATCTGGGCTATGAACAGGCAAGACAGATCTTCTACAAACCTGAACAACACCTCAGATTTGCAGAACAATCTGAAATCTAAAAATAATAATAAAACATGGGGTTTTAAAAACCCCAGAGTAGTAAAAAGGAGTACTTGTAACTTTAATAAATGGATTCCTTCAGTGGCTGTTGCTAGGCAACCACAGCATTCCAAGGCTTCCTTTCTATGAGTAAAAGGCAAGAAGAGGTGGGAAGAGTCCTTTTCAGGGCTGTTTTTCCTTTGAGGGAAGACTCATTGGACCAAGGCTTGACAGAAACCATTGGATGACTTGACAACTCCTTATTTGTATTACTAACCTACACATGGCCGCTTGCTACTTTTCAACAGCAGCCACCCTATGAAAGCAGGCATACTGTAGTGGTTATAGTGGTTTCTGAATAAGGTCTGGAAGACCCAGGTTTGCATCTCCATCTTGCTGTAGAAGCTGACTGGGTTATTTGGAGCCAGTCACATGCTTTCACCCTAATCTACCTCACAGGGTTGTTGTGAGGAGAATAAAGGAGAAAAGGAGAATAATCCAAGCTGCTTTGGTTCCCACTGTTGCAAAAGGTAGGATATAAATGAAGAAATATGGGACACAGATAAAAAGGAAGGTTGGGGGATGACTGAGAAGGCAAGAATGAAGCTTGGAAAGGGGGGAAGATCTGTCGGTTGACAGAAAGAGGGAAAGAGGAAATGGTGTGGGAAGGGAAATACAAGGAAAAGTTAGGTGTCCCCCTCATAAGTCCTTGAGTTTTCTCTGCCATGCAAGTCACCTGATTCAGGGGCCAGCACCACAAAACTGGACCTAAGTAGAGCTGTTCTTAGGGAAAAAGCAAACCTGAAGACAAAAGGGGAAGATAAATGTAGATCAGCTATTGGGTTGGAAGGGGAGAAGGAAGCAATAAAAGAGGCTCTGGAAGTTTTCAGGAAAGGGAAAGAGGAAATCATGTAGGAGGTAGAAATGAGATGTCCCCTGCAAATTCTTGCTGATTCCTGCTTATACATTTAATTAAGTTGTCTAAATCTGAAGATAGTTAAATCCAGTGACTGGAGCTGTGAAGAGATAATACAGATTTCTACAAACCTGAGAAATGCCCTGGGTTTTCAGAGGAACCTGAAACCTATAAACAACAACAACAATAACAAAACATTGGGGGGTTAAAAAAAAACCCCAAACAATAAAATGTATGCTTATAGCTTTTTTTTTTTTAAAGGAAGCCCTCAGTGCCTGTTGCTTGGCAACCACAGCATTCTAGGCTTGATTTTTTTACAGTGAAAGGCAAGGGGAGAGGGCAGGGCCCTTTCAAAGGCTGTTCTGGCCTTTGAGGGAGGACATATTAAGGCAGCAACCACCTGATTTGTACAATGTACCTATGCTTAGCTGTGAAGAATAAAATAAAATGAAGTGTTTAAAATAATCGGCTATGTGTTGAGAGATGATGAAGAAAATACAATGTACAATTCATGTATGTGATTTAATACATGCAATTATATATGTGGATACATTACGTTACAGAGAAAGGATATTGAAAACCAGAAAGTACGCTTTGACAGCTTCAGTCATTTATGTAATTGTGTCAGCTTGGAAAACCATGTACAGTTGCAGTTATGTAGGGCTGAAATTCTGTTTACAGGTATAAACCAGCCAGGAGATAAAGACACTTTTGTTTATTTGAGGAGAAGAAAATTATGGCCCACAGTACCAGTAAAGCTTTGCATATAATAACAATGGTTTGCCATGACAAAGATTCATCATAATCTTCAAATAAGTTCATTCCACCTGCCTTTTCCCCCCAGCTGCTCCCCATATTATTTCACAATGGCCCCTCAAGTGCCCTGGACTATGACAGAGATTCAGCACTAGCTATTTTTTCTTTCTTGTTCTGAATTTACAAAATTTATTTACTCTTGGCAACTTCTGCATGTAAATTGTACAAACACAACCAGACATTACACTAACAATCTTATCACTAACAATACAAACTAGCCATGCTCATTCCATAGTGCTTCATATCCTCACAGTGGATGGAAGAGTTATTGATCAGGATTTTTGAGCATTGTAAATGACAACTATCTGTTGGTGTTATAGCCCTATTTGGTGTGAAATATTTTGCCATAAACAACTATTTCACATATCCTACCTGATAACCAACAGGCATCATATGCCCCTTCCTAGGGAAATATTTTTAGGGTGCTAAACTGCTCTGCACCTAACATGTATAGCCATAGCTCAGAGTCAGTAGCATAGCACAGTTTTCATGGATAACTCGTCCAAAGAGTCACAAGTAGCAGGTGCTCAGAAAGATGTTTGGCTGAGTACCTGGAGAGCCATTGCCAGAGTAGCCAATGGACTAATTGTTTGATTCAATAAAAATCACACATTCATAACATTCTAGCAAGAGTCTCTCCCTCTCCCTCTCTACATCCTTTTACCATGAGATCCAGAGGACAGTTGATCTTGCACACCCACATAATGGAACTGTAAATGAAACCTCTGTGCAAGTTGATTCAGCAATTGATGATGTAGATGATTTTTCATCTCTCAAGCAAAAGAATGGGAAAAACAAATTCAAGCTTCCAGCTGGGTTTGATATTGACTAGATGCTGGAACATTTTGAAGTGACTGTTGTTAAACCCATCCACAAATGATTTTGTGACTAATTTTATGACAGTCTGAGGTTTTAAAAAACCGTTTTCCTTTTTTTCTCTCCATTACCCCATCTCTTCCTTCCCTAAATGGTATTTCTGCTGATTGTTTTCCTTTTCCCTCCCTTATTCTTTCCACTGCCCTTCCCAAAGGTCATTTTTTCTCTTGGCCCAGATTGGAATTGGGTTTTGAAACTGTTCCCTTTACACACTGGGGAAAGTGGAGTTGGACCATCTGCAGGGAGAGGGTAGATTGTGACTTGTGTAGGGTGATGGGGTGAGGGTAGGGAGTTCATGTGTATGGAGGGTGCCTTGACTTGTTTTTTCTTTAGTTGTCTTCATGTTCGCCTTAGGGAGGTTTGGAACTTATATCATCGATTTGGAAGAGGGAGGCTAAGGGTGAGAGGAGTGTTATGATTTTGTTTAACACCACTTAAAGGATGCAATTCCTTATTTTGATATTTGGAATTGTTGTGGTTGGTGATGAGTGTCAACGCTGCAAAGGAAATTTCCCTTCATGCAAATATCTGTGTGTGGGGGGGGGGGGGGATTCAATCCAAAGGAGCAACAGTTTGGTGTAGTGGTTGAGTGCAGACTCTTATTTGGGAGAACTGGGTTTGATTCCCTTCTCCTCCACTTGCAGCTGCTGGAATGGCCTTGGGTTAATTATAGATCTAGCAGAGTTGTCTTTGAAAGGGTAGCTTCTGTGAGAGCTCTCTCATCCCCACCTACCTCACAGGGTGTCTGTTGTGTAGGAGGAAGGTAAAGGAGATTGTGAGCCACTCTGAGATTCATAGTGAAGAGTGGGATACAAATCTAATATCATCATCATCATCATCATCATCTGTGGAGTACTTGGAGAGGGGACAACTTTATCATGGTAAGGGGGGAGGTATTGATTTCATTTCTTACTCAAACTGCTTAGAAATGAAAACAGGGAAAGAGGTACTATACATTTTAGGTTTTAATGGCTTGTATCTATGTTGTACTGCATATTTGTAAATAAATTTGAATTATTTTAAAAGACCCTCTTCTTTAGAAACTTTAATGGACTGTTTTTAACATGTTCTTACACAATAACCCTTTAATTCTGTTATCCTTCAAACTGCCTTTTTCATAATTAACAATAACCGTTTTTGCAAACTGCTCACCTCCGAGTCACGTCCCTCTTCACTGCACAGCGCCTGCTCGGATTTCCCACCATCTGCGCCGGAGGAGCAGGAAGAGCCGCGGCTTCTGCGTCGCAAACGGAAACTGGGTTTTAGCGATTTCCGTTTGCGACGCAGAAGCCACGACTCTTCCTGCTCCTCTGGCGCAGATGGTGGGAAATCCGACCAGACGCTGCGCAGTGAAGAGGGACGTGACTCCAAGGTGAGCAGTGTGCAGAAATGGTTAGTATTTACCCTGCTTTATTCCATTTTGGTTTATTTATTACATTGAGAGATACTACAATCTCTGCCCTCTCTTCATTCATTCTAACTACCCAAGCAGTTAAAGTCAACCCCCCCCCCAAAAAAACCCACCTGATTTAAGATAACATGCCTCTTTGCTTTTATCTTCTCTCTAGCTTTTCCCTACTGTAACTATCTATGTAATAACAAAGAAGATGGTTTTCTTTCTTTCTCTTGTAGCTGAGGAAGTGAACTCTGACTCATGAAAGCTCACTCTGGAATAAATATTGTTAGTCTTTAAAGTACCATTGGAGTTCTGCTTTATTTTGCTATAGCAGACTAATATGGTTACCCCACTGGAATATTCTGACAGACATGAATGTTTAAACTAGAAAAGTTGGAAGAACTAGAATAAGAGATAGTAGAAATTTAGTCTAGGGCCCTATGCTCATGGTATGCTACTGGACCACTATTGCATTGCTTATATAACACATATTATGGTGAAAGAAGCATTTGATCAGCAGCTAAGAGTTAATTATCAACACAAAGTCCTGACACACACCTCCAAAATGGTAGTGTTGTTCTTAGGAGAGACCTTACCCTGCATGTTTAATGATCTGTACATAAAAGCACAATATATGCTTTATTGCTCCAATTAAGAGTTGGCTTGCATTTGGGAAAATGCATAACCGTGTGCTTAATTTTAAGCATATGGCCCACTTGCATTGATATATCAAGACTTCTAAGTTTCTGCTTACTCAACATTTATTTCCACAAGACATTCACCTACAGTAAGTTTTTCATTATCAGCAGCTATTTCTCCACCAAGTGTGAGAGAATTTATTGCTCATGAAAGTGAAGGGCTAGTAGCAATCTGTCAGGAGAAGCATCTTGTGTTCAAGAACTGCTGTTCAAGCTTGCCCATAAACTTTGTTGGTAATACACAGCACTCCAAACCAGGAACACTTCTACGGCATTTCTCAAAAGACTATCAGTTTGGGAATCAAACAGATGAGCATTGCTTTTGAATGAGAGCATCATATTAATTTCCTTGTCTATAAACTAAGGTGAGGTCTTTATTAAATTTGTCAGAAAAACATTTTATTTGCATATATGCTTCCCAACATGAATATTTTCCAATAAATTTCTTTTGTCTGCCTCTTTAAAATCTTTTTATTCCTTCTGGAGATGTTAAAGGAAGATTGCTTGAAGGATATTTTCACAGTTCATGAATCTGACCCAGCATCATGCCAAGTTTCTCTTGTGATCCAAAAAGAAATGCACATTGGGGCAAAATACTGAAGCTACAGTTGGTTGACAAAGGATGAAAATCTCCGCAATAGCTCAATTGTAATCTGTTTCACCAAGCCAGAGTTCGAATTGTCAAACAGGTCTAGGGGGTCTGGGCTATGCCCCCTCAGACCTTGAAGGGGAGGTGAAGAAAAACAGATGTTAATTTAAAAATTGAACCTCTACCTTTAAGAAGGACTGGGTTCTTATGGTCTGGTTGACTTATCAAATAGTAGCCCATTTACAAATACTAAAACAAAGCTTACAAAATAGAAATGACTTTATTTACAAAGGGATGGGCAACACAAAGAAGGACTACAGCAATACAAAGAAAAACTAAAACAATACAATATTACTAAAGCAATACAAAGAAAAACAGTGTTTAGAGATGAGGGAAAAATGCAAAACAAAAAAGCTACTAGCAGCCAGCCAGACTAACTCCTCCACTCTGTTACTAAGCTACTTGCCCCAGCCAGTTCCTGGTTCACTATAACACAGAACACTGGAAAGTATTTTGCACAAACCCTCTTGTTAGAGGAATGCAGCCTGTTGCCTTCTGGAGTTCATTGGCAGAGCGTCGAACCCTTGCTCAGCCTCCCATCTCACAGGTGCAATATCACAGTCTGACAGTAGCAAAGCAAAATACTTGCACTGCAGAAGACATTGGTGTTTTTACATTCAGTTTGATCCAGAGTTTTAGAGTCTTCAAATCGCCTGCCACTGTTCTGCTTTAATTATTTTCCTTTTACATTTAAGCATTTCAATTTGAGGGGGGTGGTCTCTGATCAGAGGGCAGCCGGAATACCAGTGCTTAGTTAAATGTATACCATTGCTTGGAAATCATATCAACACTGAAAAAACAATACAAATTTAAATTATTAGATGAGGCAAGCAATGATATGTAAACATTTCAAGTGCTTTCAGTTCTCATGCAAATTACTGCACCTTGTGGTGGCTTTTGGAGAAGTCTTTTAAAATGCATGAAAACTTCTACAATACAAGTTTGAAACACCTATAAGAAAAGACCAGATCAAAACTAGTGTAGAGAAAAACATTGCAGCAGCAACTCCAAAACTCATCTCACCAAAATGAATGTAGATGCTTCAGGCAGCAACGATGCAAAACAGTTGTGAGAATGTTAAGTAATGTAAAAGGTGCATTTCCAATGCAGTGATAGAAAGTGACAAATTTTCAGTGTAAAAACACCCATCAGCTCACTTCCCTGTATCTCCACTCCTTGGAATAATTCTTGGCCAGGCACACATTCAAACAGACAGAACTTCACCTCCTCTTCTGGACAACAAAGAATCTCCTTTCTTCCATTTCGGCATAGCCTCTGCCCTGGCTATATCCTAGGTGTTGGCACTAACTATCTTAATTAGGTAGCCAATCTGGTGCATGATCTAATTAGGCTGCCACAACAGTTTCCTCCAGGTTTCTAGTTGTCAAGCATAGATCCTGGTGATCTACTGTCAGATAGTTTGTGGAACAGGTGAGACCAATAAGGTTTATACTTAATGAAATAATTGGCCTCTGCCCAAAGGACACTTTAACAAGTACTGGTCTTTACAAACACTTAAACACATGGATGAGTAACACAAACACTTAGATTAGGAATTAGTTTCTTCGTACAAATACTAGCCTTTTTCACATTTACTGCTTGTACACATTTCAAAGCTGTGGCAGAATTTATTTTGGGTTGACCGTCTTTATCATAGAATCATAGAGTTGGAAGGGACCTCCAGGGTCATCTAGTCCAACTCCCTGCATAATGCAGGAAACTCACAAACACCTCCCCCTAAATTCACAGGATCGTCATTGCTGTCAGATGGCCATCTAGCCTCTGTTTAAAAAACTCCAAGGAAGGAGAACCCACCACCTCCCGAGGAAGCCTGTTCCACTGAGGAATCGCTCTAACAGTCAGGAAGTTGTTCCTAATGTGGAGCTGGAAACTCTTTTGATTTAATTTCAACCCATTGGTTCTGGTCCTACCCTCCGGGGCCACAGAAAACAATTGCACACCATCCTCTATATGACAGCCCTTCAAGTACTTGAAGATGGTGATCATATCACCTCTCAGCCATCTCCTATCCAGGTTAAACATCCCCAGCTCCTTCAACCTTTCTTCATAGGACTTGGTCTCCAGACCCCTCACCATCTTCGTCGCCCTCCTCTGGACCCATTCCAACTTGTCTATATCCTTCTTAAAATGTGGTACCCAAAACTGAACACAATACTCCAGGTGAAGTCTTACCAGAGCAGAGTAAAGCAATACCATCACATCACATGATCTGGACACTATACTTCTGCTGATACAGCCCAAAACTGCATTTGCCTTTTTAGCTACCGCATCGCACTGTTGACTCGTGTTCAGCATATGACCCACTACGACCCCTAGATCTTTTTCGCACATACTACTGCTAAGACAAGTCTCCCCCATCCTATAACCATGCATTGGATTTTTCCTACCTAAATGCAGAACTTTACATTTATCCCTATTAAAATTCATTTTATTGGCTTTAGCTCAGTTTTCCAGCCTGTCAAGCTCATCCTGTATCCTGTTTCTGTCTTCTTCTGTGTTTGCAACCCCTCCCAATTTAGTATCATCTGCAAATTTAATAAGCATTCCCTCTATTCCAAATCATTGATAAAGATGTTGAACAAAACAGGTCCCAGGACAGATCCTTGAGGCACTCCACTTGTCACACCTCTCCAAGAGGATGAGGAACCATTCACAAGCACTCTTTGGGTGCGATCTGTCAACCAGTTACAGATTCACCTAACAGTAACAGGAGCCAAACCACATTTTACCAGCTTGTCAACAAGGATAGTATGTCAAAAGCCTTACTGAAATAAAGATGTCTACAGCATTCCCCAGCAAGGTAGTCACTTTCTCAAAAAAAGAGATCAGGTTAGTCTGACATGACTTGTTCTTGAGAAAACTATGCTGGTTCTTAGTAATCACATCGTTTCTTTCTAAATGTTCCAAGACCGACTGTTTGATTATTTGTTCTAAAACTTTTCTAGGTGTAGATGTCAAGCTGACGGGTCGGTAGTTACCCAGATCATCTTTTTTCCCCTTCTTGAAGATGGGGACAACATTCGCCCGCCTCCAATCTTCTGGCACCTCTCCTGTTCTCCAAGAATTCTCAAAAATAATAGCCAGAGGCTCAGAAATTACATCTGCAAGCTCTTTTGGAGAGCCAGTTTGGTGAAGTGGTTAAGTGCGCGGACTCTTATCTGGGAGAACTGGATTTGATTCCCCACTCCACTTGCACCTGCTGGAATGGCCTTGGGTTAGCCATAGCTATTGCAGGACTTGTCCTTGAAAGGGCAGTTGCTGTGAGAGTCCTCTCAGCCCCACCCACCTCACAGGGTGTCTGTTGTGGGGGGAGAAGACATAGGAGATTGTAAGCCACTGAGTCTCTGATTTAGAGAGAAGGGCGGGGTATAAATCTGCATTTCTTCGTCTTCTTCTTTTAGAACCCTTGGATGCAATTCATCTGGCTTTGAGGACTTAGTTTCATTTAAAGAAACCAGGGGTTTATGTACTACCCCTATGCTGATCCTAGGTTGGAACTTCATACCCTCCTTATATGTTCTGTTTTTGCCATGTTGAGCACCGTTTCCCTCAGAAGAGAAGACTGAGGAAAAGCAGGAATTGAGCAGTTCCACCCTCTCTTCATTAGCCATGCTTTTATGAAATAAGCACTAAGCTCTTCAAACATCTTAGAAGCCTCTATATTGCTCTATGATTTGTGGCTGCAGTTATGAACTTGGCCACCAGAGTTCTAAGCTAGTCAGCACTATCATGCATTCAATACAGGGCAGCAGAATAGAAAAAAAAAAACTAGAGTAAAGTTGAGAGTCTTCTAGGGACAAAAATCTCCCTATATGGTAAAGATCCTTATATGGCAAGAAGGAAACAAAATGGTGGATGCCTGCCCCTAAGTGGGTTAAAGGTAATGGTTGTCTGAGGACACTCTCAGCCATGATTGTTTTGAGTTAGCTCTGATTGTTGATAGTTGGCCATGAAATTGTTTACAGCTGTGTGACCCGGTTGATCTGATATGAGATCTGTTGGAGCCTTTATAAACCCTGCACTTTTGAACAAAAGGGGCTGACCATTTGAGAGCAGGGACCTCTTTGTCAGTCTTGCCCAGAAATTAACAATCCTTGTTAATTTCTGTTTGGGGCCTCAAATATGCTTAAACATTGAACACAGAGCATAGCTCTGATAGAATGGGACTTGGGACTTAGATTCTAAATGGGAAAATGTAGACTAATAGGGGGAAGTCCCTATTGGGATTTCTATTTTTCAGTATACGCTCTGCTTTATTGTATTTTATGTTTTTCTACCTGTGTAACTGTGTAACTGTTTTCTGTTTGCTTTTCTATCCATATATCTTAAGTTGTCTATCTAAAGGAGAAATTGAAATGTACTAAGTTTACCTAACTGCTTTGTTTTCTATCCATTTGAAGCCTTCTGTCTGAAGAAGAAACTTCGAGTCTAAGAAAGTTTATCTACAAGGTCTTAAAACTTATTAGTGAGTAGGTATTAGCCTTCTGATAACTGCAGGTTGTTTTGGTAACTGTAGGTCCTAATTTGGGGGGGGTTATATTGTTAGGGATACAATAGAAATCCCCCAACAAAAGCCAATCCCTGGAACTCTCCCTTCATGCTAATTTGGTGTCCCTGAAAGTAAAATAAGAGACACATACTTTTTAATAAATTTGTTGGATTATACAGGTAGCAGAGTGTTCAAAGCATATAGGACAGCAGAGCCTATCTGAAGCATGTGAGCTATAGAAACAAATTTACACATGGAGCCTCTTTATTTATGCAAAACTAATATGAGTTTCTTATTTTTATGGAATTCCATTCTAGATAAGATAACATAGAGATAGTGTAGTGTATCGCAAGCCAGGATTACCGGTAGGCGCTCATCGAAGTGATGCAGCACCGCATTGGAGACCAGAACGTCCTTCACTGCCTGGAAGGCGGCGGCCTGTCGCTTGCCCCACACCCAAGGAGCTTTTTTGTCCAGCAGCCGGTGTAGGGGTTCAGCGATGGCCGCTTTGTGGGGTATGAACGTGTGATAGAAGTTAAGCACCCCCAAGAAGCTCTGTAGCTCCGCTTTACTGGTGGGAGCCGGGGCTTGAACGATGGCCCGGGTTTTTTCCTCCGTCGGGTGGATGCCCTCAGCGTCCACTGCGAATCCCAGGAACTCCACCCGCGGTACTCCCAGCAAGCATTTCTCCCTCTTCACCTTTAGCCCAGCAGCTTGAAAACGACGGAGCACTTCCCTGAGGCGGTTGCTGAACTCCTCAGGGTCCGGGGCGGTGATTAGAACGTCATCGAAAAAGGGCTGGACTCCGGGGATCCCTTTGAGGAGAGCATCCATTATACTTTGGAAAATCCCCGGAGCCACGCTGACCCCAAACTGTAGCCTACGCACCCTGAAAGCCCCCCTGTGTGTCACAATAGTCTGGGCCTCTGCCATTTTGGCATCCACCGGGAGCTGTTGGTAGGCTTGTGCCAGGTCCAGCTTCCCGAAAATCTTTGATCCCGCCAGGGCCGCCAATACGTGGCTGACTACAGGCACTGGGTAGGGGTTATCCTGGAGTGCCTTATTTATTGTGCACTTGTAGTCTGCACATATCCGCACCTCCCCATTTGGTTTGACCGGGATCACTATGGGGGTTTCCCCGATGCATCGCCGTATGGGGTGGGCGCAGTCCTGGGGCACCAGCTACCGGACGGCAGGGAGGTGCCGGTCGCTTACTACTCCCGCACACTTACATCCGCAGAGCGTAATTACGCTGAAATTGACAAGGAGGCTCTGGCCATCGTAGCGGGGGTCCACAAATTTAACGATTATTTGTACGGGCGGAAGTTTACAATTGCCACAGACCACAAGCCGCTCTTGGGTCTGCTGGCCCCGGACCGCCAAACACCCCAAATCCTGTCACAATGCGTGTTGAGGTGGAATCAATTCCTCAACTCCTACATGTATACCTTGGTACACAGAGCGGGCAAGGCGATGGGCCATGCGGACGTGCTCAGCTGCTTGCCGCTCCTGGACACGGGCCCCGACCCAGCCCCAGCACACCACATCATGTCGGTCAAGTCACTCCCGGACCAGCCACTCCACACCGCGGAAGTGGCCAAGGCCATCGGGAAAAACAGGACACTGGCAAGGGTTCTTGACTGGGTGGTGAGGGGGTGGCCGGAAGGGAACATGGGGGAAGAATTCAAGCCCTACAAAACTAGAAGGGATGAATTAGCAGCCCACAAAGGGTGCCTGCTATGGGGGAGCCGGGTGGTTGTTCCCCCCCACCCTCTACAGAAGCGGGTCCTGGAATCGCTCCACGAAACCCACCCCGGCATAGTTAGAATGAAGGCCTTAGCTAGGAGCTATGTTTGGTGGCCAGGAATGGACGGGGAGATAGAGAACTGGGTCCGGAGATGCAGCGCGTGCCAGGAGTCGCGGCCAGAACCGCCCAGCGCCCCGGCCACACGGTGGGAAACAACAAGGAAACCTTGGTCCAGGCTCCACATAGACTTCGCGGGGCCCTTCCAGGGACAGATCTTCCTGATCATAGTAGATGCATACACTAAATGGCTAGAGGTCATTCCCGTGGGGTCCACCTCGTCCGCAGCCGCGATCCGAGTGCTGCGCAGGGTCCTGTGCACCCACGGCATCCCGGACACCCTAGTCTCGGATAACAGGACTGCATTCACCTCGGGGGAATTCCAGGTGTTCCTCCAGAGGTATCTGATAAGACACATAAGGTCTGCCCCCTTCCACCCGGCCACCAACGGCCAGGCGGAGCGGATGGTCCGCACGACCAAAGAGGCCCTGGGCCGAATCGTGCAGGGCGACTGGGACCACAGATTAGCCGCGTTCCTCTTTGACAACAGGGTCATCCCCAACCCAGTCACGGGGGTTAGCCCGGCTGAGCTCCTCATGGGGCGCAAGCTCACTACGAGGTTGGACAGGTTGCACCCCGACCGAGCCTTGGATGTGCGCGGGTCCCCCGAGGTCAAAGATGCAGCTAGGGGGTTCTTCGCGGGGGATCCAGTATTCACCCGCAACTACGCTAAGGGACCGGAGTGGCTAGCGGGGCGGGTACTGCGGGTCGTGGGATCCCGCCACTACGAGGTGTCCACAGAGGGGGGCCAGATCCTACGGCGGCACAGCGACCAGATGCGCCGCCGGACCCTACTGGAGGTACCAACTGAAGCGGGTGAAGAAGCAGGGGCCGGGGAGCCGCCAGTGACCACCGCACCAGCACCGTTACCGCCCCCACCAGCGGAGCCGAACCAACCCACCGAACCAGACCTGCCGCCCACTGACGCTTCAGCCCCCGGAGGAACCCCAGAAGCCGAAGCCGCCCCGACACCGCAAGCAACCCCAAGACGGTCAACATGGGAGCGCCGGGCTCCCGCCTACCTGCAGGACTATGTACAACAACTAGGGGGGGAGGAGTGTAGTGTATCACAAGGCCGCCATAACGGAATAACGCAATAACGAAATGGCAGCACTGCGCTACTAACGGCCAGGTGCGGTAATAACAGGGGCTGTCCCTTATCGGAACTACAGAGTGCGCGAACGCTCCACCAATCACCTACTAGGGCGGGAAGCCCAAACAGCCTGGATAGGGCTGGCCAGACCGAGAGGTTGTCCTGGGTGTTGTATATATAAGCGGGACCCGGCCCGCGTGTCCCTTGTTCCTTACCTTATAATGTACCTGCAATAAAGCATGTTGCCCTACTCTCGTTTCTCGTCGTGGTACATTATAGATAGGTTCCTAATCTAGCCTAACAAACTAGAATGGTTGGAAATGTGTCCTGCTGTCATGGTGCCAAGATGGAGGAGAGTGGCAAAGTGTGGAGAGTGAGGGTGAAGTTGAAAGGAAGGAAGTTTTCCCCAAGAGTAGCAACTAGTGCAGAACGCTGCGGCACGGCTGTTAATGGGGCTGCCGCGACAGGAGTACATTCAGCCAGTGCTGAGAGAGCTGCACTGTTTGCCTGTTGTGTTCCGAGTTCGCTTCAAGGTGTTGGTATTAACCTTTAAAGCCCTCTATGGTCAGGGACCTGCCTATCTACGGGACCGCCTTTCCCCATATATCCCCCAGAGAGCACTGCGATCAGGGACAAAAAATCTGTTGTCTGCCCCTGGCCCAAAAGCCAGGCTATGTATAACAAGATCCAGGGCTTTTTCGGTGGCAGCACCAGAACTTTGGAACACCCTCCCAGAAGCTATAAGGGCCCTGCGGGATTTGTCTGCGTTCCGCAGGGCCTGTAAGACCAAATTGTTTAAACAGGCTTTTGCGGTCTAATTGAAAAAGGGCTGCCACCGGACATCCTACAGAATGCTGGCGATCATAGTCAAGAAGTCAATACCGCCTATACTGGACTGAAATAGCGCTATAGAATGGTTTTAAAGTTGATATGTAAATTATGGTTTTATATGTTTTATTGGACTGATTGTTTTTATAATGTTGTAAGCCGCCCTGAGTCCGCTTGCGGAAAGGGCGGGATATAAATGGAAAGTAATAAATAATAAATAAATATACCCTTCAAAGGGAAGGCCCCTTGGACTGCAAGAAGATCAAATCAGTCAATCCTAAGGGAAATCAACCCAGACTGTTCCCTGGAAAGTCAGATGCTGAAGCTGAAGCTCAAATACTTTGGCCACCAAATGAGAAGGGAGCACTCACTGGAGAAGATCCTGATGCTGGGAAAGACAGAAGGCAAAAGAAGAAGGGGACAGCAAAAGATGAGATGGCTGGACAGCATTACTGATGTAACAAACACAAATTTGAGTAGACTTCGGAGGATGGTGGAAGACAGGAGGGCTTGGCGTGACTTTGTCCATGGGGTTGCAAAGAGTCGGACTCCACTGTGCGACTGAACAACAACAAAAAAGGAAGGGTGGTCAGTCCCCCTCCTGCCCCCCCCCTCGTAGTCTTACTCTGCAATCTGAGACAAGAGGAAACATAAAGTCCTTCACTTCCAACAAAAATAAATGCCTTCAAAACCTCTGCCTGACACTAAAACTTTTTTCCTAGCTAATCCCTACTGGCCAACATTGTAATTTATTATGATTACACACCAAAAGCACTTTTGCTATTCTGTAAATCCCATCACATAAATATAAAAAACTATCCAATCTTGACTTGAAGGGTAAACTGGTTTACAGCAAATCCATTCTTGCTGAATTCAGTCATTGTTATTTTAAGAAACATGATGTGACTGTTAATGAGAAAGATGTGAGCCATACATCTGGTAGCCATAGGAAGCTCTCCTCACTGGAAGTAGGAGTTAAATGCATTTATAATTCATATCTAAGGCTGTAATCCAAATATATTTACTAGAGAGAAAACCTACTGAACACCATTATATTTACATTCATAAACAGGCATATGAACAGACTGTACATCTTGTGCTAGAACAAATATGCATTGCTTCATTTATTTAAATGCATTATTGTAAGTGAACAGTGTTATTACAAAGAATTTACTAATGAAATAAAAATCTGGAACCTGAACATCACTGGTCCACATTCCAATGTCAGTTATATGGTTTGCAATATAACTAAATCACACACTTTTCCTTTTTGGCATGCAGTTCATGGCTTTGTAATCAATATATATACTCAAAAATATAATCCAGAACTGCAGATACCTCAATTCAGGGAGTAAGGGACAACACTGTGATTACACTTGTATTTAAAGAAATTCTGTCATTCATATTGTATTTTTAACAAAAGTCTCGCATTGTCTGTGCCAGTGCTCTCCCTTAATACTAAGGTGCAGGGTAATTTATTTACATTTGTTTTAGTATATGACTATATTTGGTGTCCCTTCCTGTTGTTGGGTGTCTGTATGACACCAGGCTCCTTCTGAGTAAGATTTATGGACTTTCTGGGGATTTCCCCTTTGAGATGGATCAGGAGAAAATGGTTGTTGATCCAGCTCACAAGAGAAAATGGGGGGTGGCTGTGAGCAGAGCAGCCTCACATAGATGATCTACTAAAAACAAATATAGGGAGGGGGGAAAGAGATGAGCTTCAAAATAGTGGAGTTAAGTTCTTCATTCCTCCCCTCCCCCCCGCCCCCCCCTGGCCTTTTAATGTTTTTTCCCCTCTTTCTCAGCTGAGCTGGAGCATAACTTCACTGTGCATTTCAACTGAGAAGGGGAGTTGTCACACTGGCTGCAATTGTGGGCTTTGCTATTAATATTTTGTCTTTTATCTTTTTAAAAACATGTGTTATTTGAGTAGGCTAAATGAAAGGTCATTTGTTTAGGTTTTATAGTTAAAAAACTTTCTTTGAACACATGAAGCTACTCTGTTGTGAATCAGATCCTTGGCCCATAATAGTCACTAAGGTCTATTTAGACCAGCAGCAGCTGTCCAGGGTCTCAGACGTAGGTCTTCCACATCACCTACTATCTGATACTTAACTGCTGGGATTTGAACCCGGGAACTTCAGCATGCCAAAGAGATGTTCTACCACAAAACAACAGCTCTTCGCATGTAGATACGTTTAATTTCTTAGGTAGTAAAGTCACCAGTCATCCTTGAAATCAGAATACCTGTTTTCCATTCAGACAAAGGTACAATGATATGAAATTTTCATTATCTTTCATTATCTTGAAAGAAAGCTTTGTGAAAACTGACAAGAACTGTTTTCAGAAGCATAGTTCCACTGGCCTTTAAAACTACATATGAACAATTTCCACACACATGATTCAAACATATTTTTTAAAAAAATTCTGAGAGGTAAGAATGACTGCTTGATCTAAAATATTTCAGAACAGGAAATATAGAATGAAGGGGGTTTCAGAAAGCTAGATTCTTTAGTTTTATTAAAATGTATGCAAATAGTGCACACTGACAGGAAAATTGTGGCTCAAAGGCTGTTCAGGCCAGACTAGAAATAGATTTTTGATCCAATACTACGGCATTCTTTCCACTATCCCTCTTTTTTTCCCCTGACACAGAGTTAAAAATATTGAAAGACTATCCCACTTTCTTTGTGTGTCCAATAGAGATTGATTGTTTCTGTATGAGATGCCAGTTACAGGAAATAGATTTTGGAAATCAGCAGTCAGCACACAAGAGAAGCCAGCTAGCAGCAATAAAAACACCACCACATTTCATTTCCAAATGAAGAAACCAGGATGACTTTTTAAATATATATATATATTTGCTGTATATCTCATCCACTGCACAACATTCCTAGCTCAGATGAATATTATGGAGAATAAAATGTGATGGTTTCTGTCAAGACAGGGGCAGTCAAAAAGTTAAATATAGTTGGAGATTACTAAGGATCTTTCCACACCAACGATCAGCATGTGATAGGACATTCTAGCTGAAACAGAGATAGAATGCCTTTGTTTTATTTATTTATTATATTTCATCCCACTATTCAGTCAAAAACAGGCTGTGCTCCCAAAGAGACTCACAGGACTCAACATGTAATATGAATGACAAAGTTGAATAAGAAATGTTCCTGGGTGAAGAGATTCTCTGTGGACTGGGATTCAATCATGGTGAAGAAGTGGCTGGCAGCTTTTGCCTCAATAAATATAAGATTTTTCTTTTCCTTCCAAATCCTTTCACCTCATTTTATCTCTGGACTATGAGCTTGCAGAGAAAAGTAGTGCACAATAATAAGGACAATTATATTTACATTTTTGACAATGAAAATGACAAGATTTTGAGCTATGCATAGCCCATATGGAGGAAGGTTTGTTGTTTGGTCCTGATGTTGCTATTCATTTTAGCATAAGGATTACTCAGACCAATTTACCACCCAATCACCATGTTACCAGGTACTGGTCAACTTCTGGGCATGGGCAGCCTACCATAAGATAATTTATTAATGAACAGTACTCTCAGGGAGAATATATTGTACATGACACAAAAGGAAATGGGTATAGCATAGATTCTAAAAGGTGTAGCAAATTCGGAAAGAGCTAGAGAAAACCTTCCCTTGATTGGCTGAAGGAGGAGGAGGGAAAGAGCCAGAGAGAACCTTCCCTTGATTGGCTGAGGGCTCCTCTCTCTCCTCCTCTGGAAGGGAACCAGTAAGAGTCAGTGTGTCCTGTGGCAGCAAACCATATACAGAGGGAGAAATAGGGAGGGGGATGGAGAGGAGGAAAGCAAGAGAAAGAGAGAATGAAGTCCTGTACTTAAGACTAACAACATTATCAGAGTGACAGTGTTGGTCTGAAAGGCCTTTGAGGGAGAAATCATTGGGGCCAGTCCTGACTAGGCATGCCAGTTCCACATTAGTGGGAAATTCCTGGAGATTTTGTGGTGGAGTTTGAGGAATGGAGAATATAATGTCTGCTGAATGTAATGTCATAGAATCCACCTTCCAAAGCAGTTATTGGAGGAGACATCTGTTATTTGGAGTTCAGTTGTGATACCAGGAGTTCTTCAGGCTCCCCCTAGGCCTAGCAGCACCCTCTGGGTGACATGATGCCACCTGAATGGCATGACTTACCTAGGCCTGGCTTTTTGCTACTGTTCAGCAGCAGCCTACGACAGCCAGTGTGGCATAGGAGTTAGGGCTTCAGAACAGAGTCTGCCAGACACATGTTCTTGATGTGAAAGTTGACTGCATGATTCCAGACCAGTCAGAGACTTTCAGTCTAGTCTATCACAAAGGGTTGTTGTGCAAATCAAAGGGGAGAGAGAAGATTGATGTTAGCTGCTTTGCTTCCCCCCATTTTGGAGAAAGACTGTGCTTTTCCTAGGTAGAGGCTGCAGGGAGGGGGAGGCAATGGAAAGCTAAAGTCAGAGGGGCAGATAAAGGGAAGGAAATAGAGTTGCCAACTCCAAGTTGGGATATTCCTGGAGATTTGAGGAGTGGAGCCTGGAGAGGGTTTGAGGAGGGGTGGGACCTCAGACAGATCCAATGTCATAGACTCCACCCTCCAAAATAGCCATTTCCTCCTGGGGAACCATTGTTGCCAATCTCCAGGTGAGGGCTAGAGATCACCCAGAATTACAGCTGCTCTTCAGAGAGCAGAGATCACTTCCCCTGAAGAAAATGGCTGCTTTGCAGGGTGGACACTGTGTCATTATACCCTGCTGCTTTGGTCAACACTGTGATTTCAGACCATTCACAGAGTTTCAGCCTAATCAACCTCGGAGGGTTGTTGTGCAGATCAAAAGGTAGAGAGAAGAATTATGTAAGCTGCTTTGGTCCACACTGTGAAGAAAGATTGAACTTTTCCTGGGTAGAGACTGCAGAGATGGGGGAGAAGATAGGAAGGTGAAGTCAGATCAATCTTCCTACAGAAAACATCTGCCTTGGGTGGATGGGAAGACAGCAAGGGTGGGGGAACCACTCACCCAGAGCCTCTTCCTAGCGCCCATTGTATTTTTCCTCACAATGGTCCATTTCCAACATGGCTACTGCCCAATGCACTTAAAAAAAAAGAGGTACAACAATACACTTGGGGAACAATCACAGGAAAGGCAAGAAACATTTGAGTTACCGCTTTCCAATCTTCCCTGCCAGATGTTTGTAAGATCTTGGCTTGGGGGGTGGGGGGGAGTAGGGGATAGGCTGTATTTTCTAAGTGCCTTTTAAGGCAAATAAATTTGCAGTGCTGCACCTTCACGTTTTCCCTTTAGCCAGAGAATGGGGAAATGTGGAGCTAAAAATGTACAGGACATGCATTCATTTCAGGTCTTCCTGAATTAACTGGCTAGCAATGGCCTTTTTGGGAGGACATGGAGCTGAAAGCCTATGCTTCCAACTCCAAGCCTTCCTTTATCAGCTGGTCACTAGTAGGAAGGGAAAGGTGGCTTGGAATTGAATATATGCATGTCTGGATTTCTACTTTAAGCCTCACAATCACCACCACCACTGCCCACATGAGCTTAATCTGCCTCTTCACCCTGTCACCTGCTATCTGATTCTTCGCCTGCTACCAGATTCTTTGCCTTTTCTTTTTCACTTTTCTTTTTCACCCCTGCTTTCACTTTCTTCTTGGCCTCCAGATGACCTCCTCCTTCAACATTGGGTCTTAGGGGGTCACTGGGCACTTCTCCACATAGAATCATAAAGTTGGAAGGAACCTCCAGGGTCATCTAGTCTAACCCCCTGCACAATGCAGGAAACTCACAAATACTTCCCCCTAAATTCACAGGATCTTCATTGCTGTCAGATGGCCATCTAGCCTCTGTTTAAAAACCTCCAAAGAAGGAGATCCCACCGAGGAAGCCTGTTCCACTGAGGAACTGCTCTAGCTGTCAGAAAGTTCTTCTTAATGTTTGCTGAAAACTCTTTCGATTTAATTTCAACCCTTTGTTTCTGGTCCTACCTTCTGGGCCACAGAAAACAATTCCACACCCTCCTGTATATGACAGCCCTTCAAGTACTTGAAGATGGTGATCATATCGCCTCATATCATGGTAGCTGAGGTCTTGCATTGTAGAGTTATTTTTTGCTTTAACTCTGGTGTGTTTTTTGGTGAAAAAATCTTTTAACATTCTTACAGGAACTCATAATAGTAGCAGGTCAAATATTTCATAAAAGAGATTTGAACAGCAGTTAAATGGGGCTGACATGGAAAGAGTGAGCAATGAGTGGAGCTGAGCAACGAGTGGAAAGAACATGGACGAAATAAAAATTCAGTCCATCTGGTATGAAAGGAAGCTGTATAATTTTTACAGTTTGTGTAATGAGGCAAAATATTAAAATAGACCATGCCGGTTTCATGTGACAATGGCCTGATAATGGGATGGAAAGGGGGTGTATGAAGGCAGAAGAAATAACTCCAAGAAAAGGATGAAGCTAGATGACGAAAGACAGAAAAGACAGTATGTATTTGTCTGAAATCTGTGGGTTTCAAGATCACATAATTCTACTCACATGTATAAAGTATTGCTTAACATGATGTGTGAACCCTACTGTTTTAAAGAGATATTAACAGAACTGAAAGCAATCCTTAGAGGAGGCTTACAATTCAACAAAGCTAACACAATATGCATTCTACTTTAACCAATAATCCAAGACCTAGTTCAGTCATGCACAAGTCAAAATATTAACAGCCTTTGTTGAGTTCTGTTTGTGCAAGATCTAACAATATCTAGCAGTTTCCTTCCTCTGCATTATAGTGCCCAGAAATTTATAACACAAGACTTGAGCAAACAGAAGGGCAAGTGGGGATACAATAAATCTGAAAGCTAGTGGCTACCATGATATTTTTTCTTGCATTTGCAGTTTCCTAGAGCTCTGACACAAGCTGGATACAGCTTCAGATCAATAAAGTATTGTTGAATTTGGATTAAAAACATAAAAACATAAGAGAAGCCATGTTAGATCAGGCCAATGGCCCATCCAGTCCAACACTCTGTCACACAATGGACAAAAAAAAAAACCCAAGTGCCATCAGAAGGTTCACAAGTGGGTCTAGAAGCCCTTCCACTTTGCACCCCCCCAAACACCAAGAATACAGAGCATCACTGCCCCAGACAGTTCCAAAAATATACTATGCCTTATAGCCACTGATGGATCTCTGCTCCATATTTTTATCCAGTCCCCTCTTGAAGCTGTCTATGCTTTTAGCTGCCACCACCTCCTGTGGCAGTGAATTCCACATGTTAATCACCCTTTGGGTGAAGAAGTACTTCCTTTAATCCGTTCTAACCCGACTGCTCAGCAATTTCATTGAATGCCCATGAGTTCTTGTATTGTGAGAAAGAGAGAAAAGTACTTCTTTCACTACTTTCTCCATCCCATGCATAATCTTGTAAACTTCTATCATGTCACCTCACAGTCAACGTTTCTCCAAGCTAAAGAGCCCCAAGTGTTTCAACCTTTCTTCATAGGGAAAGTGTTCCAAACCTTTAATCATTCTAGTTGCCCTTTTCTGAACTTTTTCCAGTGCTATAATATCCTTTTTTGAGGTGCGGTGTCCAGAATTGTACACAGTATTCCAAATGAGACTGCACCATCGATTTATACAGAGGCATTATGATACTGGCTGATTTGTTTTCAATTCCCTTCCTAATAATTCCCAGCATGGCGTTGACCTTTTTTATTGCAATGGCACACTGTCTCGATATTTGCAGTGAGTTAGCTACTACGACCCCAAGATCTCTCTCTTGCTCAGTCTCTGCCAGTTCACACCCCATCAACTTGTATTTATGGTTAGGATTTTTGGCCCCAATGTTCATTACCTTGCACTTGGCCACATTGAACCTCATTTGCCAAGTTGACGCCCACTTACCCAGCCTCAACAGATCCCTTTGGAGTGCCTCACAATCCTCTCTGGTTCTCACCACCCTGAACAATTTAGTGTCATCTGCAAACTTAGCCACTTCACTGCTTCCTCCCAACTCCAAATCCTTAATTAACAAGTTAAAAAGCATCAGACCCAGTACTGAGCCCTGCAGCACCCCACTGCTTACCGCCGTCCACTGAGAAAATTGCCTATTTATACACACTCTCTGTTTCCTATTAATTAGCCAGTTTTTTGATCCACAAGAGGACTCGTCCTTTTACCCCATGTTAGAGTCCTTTTACCCCATGACTCTTGAGCTTACTTAAGAGCCTTTGATAAGGAACTTTATCAAAAACTTTCTGGAAGTCAAGGTAAACAACATCTATTGCGTTCCCTTTGTGCACACGTTTGTTCACCCTCTCAAAGAACTCTAACAGGTTAGTGAGACAAGATCTTCCCTTACAGAACCCATGCTGAGTCTTCTTCAATAATTGTTGTTCATCAATGTGCCTTTTAATTCTCTTTCTAATAACAGTTAGAGAGTTTCAACTAACTTTCCTGGTATTGAAGTCAGACTGACTGGCCTGTAATTTCCCGGATCTTCTCTGGAACCCTTTTTAAAGATGGGGGTGACATTTGCTACCTTCCAGTCCTCAGGAACGGAGACAGATTTCAATGAAAGATTACATATTCTTTCAGGAGATCCACAATTTCACCTTTCAGTTCTTTCAGACTCTTGGATGTATGCCATCTGGCCCTGGTGACTTATCAGTTTTTAATTTGTCTATCATTGTAGGACCTCCTCCCTCGTCACCTTAATCTGGCTCAGGTCTTTCAGCACTCCTCCTGAAATCAGTGGTTTTGTAGTGGGCAAACACTTCTTATCTTCCACAGTGAAGACAGAGGCAAAAATGCATTCAGCTTCTCAGTCATTTCCCTATCATTCTTCCATAATTCTTTTGCCCCTTGGTCATCCAAGGGCCCCACTGCCTCCCTGGCTGGTTTCCTGCTTCTAATTTTTAGAAGAAATTTTTATTGTTGGTCTTTATGTTTTTTGCAATATGCTCCTCATAGTCCCTCTTTGCCTGCCTGATCACAGGCTTGCATTTGATTTGCCAGAGCCAGTGTTCCCTTTTATTAACTTCACTTGGACTAGCTTTCCACCACTTAAAGGAATCCTTACCTTTTACAGCTTCCCTTACATTGTTAACCATGTATAGGCCGTTTTCTATACCTATTTGTGCCTTTCCTGACTTGTAGTATATATTTTATCTGACCTTTTAGGATCATAGTTTTAAACAGCCCCCAATCTTCCCCAAAGGTTTTGACACTATTTACCTTTCTTTTCACTTTCCTTCTCACATGCCTCTTCATCTCAGAGAAGTTACCCCTTTTAAAATTAAAAGTGATTGTATTGGTCTTTTTGAGCAACTCTTTATTTATACAAATGGTGAACTCAATAACATTAATGTCACTTTTATATCTCACACTAGATCTTGGGTATTATTTAGGACCAAGTCCAGGATCACCTCTGCCCTGATAGGTTCTGTGACCATCTGCTCAATCACACAGTCATTGAGAGTGTCTAGAAACTCAATCTCTTTCTCCTGACTTGAACACATATTGACCCAATCAATGTGTGGATAGTTAAATTCACCTATTATGACACAGTTTTTGCATCTAGCCACTATCTTTAATTCTTTCATCATTTTATAATCACCCTCTATCTTTTGGTCCAGTGGGTAATAACAAACTCCCTGAGTTAAGCTTCCTTTTGGGCCCACTATTTCAACCCAGAGCATTTCTAGAAGCAAATCTAATTCTCTGACCTTCACAATCTTACTGTATACCCTCTCTTTCTTGTTTTGCCAAAAGCCAGGTCTGATTTGTGAGATTACAGGTCTTCTGGGAGTTCTAAAGTCTACTTCTGCATATTCTACAAGTGATAAATGTAATTTTTTTATGTAACTGGGATGCTTTCTTATATCGGCCTACATCTGGAAAGGCAGGATCCATTCAGCAAAGCATACAGTTCTTGAAAATTCCATCCTTATTGGATAGAAAATAGACATCACAACCAGAAAGGCCGCTTGCCTTCAGCTGTCAATAACATTGGTGCCTAAAATTGCATCAATTTTCTATTCAAATGTACTTCCAATTGAAACCAATGGGAAATGGAAATAAAATTTGATTTTTTTGTGTAATGGATGAAATGAAAATGAATAACTTTTTTATAAAATAAAATCAATAAAAATCACATCCCTTCACTGGAAGTCATGAAACTCTTGTGTGAGGTTCTATAAGATTAGCAATCTCTAGGCCTCAGAAAATCCTGGGAATTAGGGAATTATCTGTCAAGCATTGTTTAGTTGCTCTAAGATCCAAAATGATCTCAGCTAAAAGAGAATCACTGTATTACTGGCTTCTTGCTTTAGTCCAGTCAAATGAGTTTATAGGCCTTTCCATTTTTTAAAAACATGGCGAGAATTTTAAGCATGTTTGTATTTTAAGTAAAAAGAAATAATGTCTTTGTGTTTCTTTGTATCCTTTATAAAGTTTATATCTCTATTACCTGGCATTACATTTTATAATATGCATGGCCTGACCCCACAAAGTCCTATTTATCCAGTCCTTGTAACAAACGAGTTCAGCATCCCTGAGTAGAGCTCATTGCACCCAAATACCTTGCAGCAGGGCTTTTCTGTAGAAAAAGCCCAGCAGGAACTCATTTGCATATTAGGCCACACCCCCTGACAGCAAGCCAGCTGGACCGCATTCCTGTGCATTCCTGCTCAGAAAAAGCCCTGCCTTGCAATGGTACCTGCTGCACATAGTTTTGGCTAACCTTGGCTCAGGCTTTTAAATTTGAGAACTGCTAGAAAACAGCAGCATAATCTTTTCACAGTTCACTTAAAATTTTATAGGTACTCTAGACTGCACAATATAGTGCATCAAACATTTCCAAACTGGCTTATTATTGTGTTTTATTATTTAGCCATGTGATTTGGGTCAACACTGTAGTATCATTCCACTCACTTTATTCTTTTAATAAAGTTAGAGAAGACAAGCATTTATAGCTCACTTATAAAGGTGCTGTGTGAGCAGCAGGCTGTGTAAAATGCAATTACTCTAAAGTCAGTGTGTGGGACATGTTATCCCAGGCATCCTCATTATGCATGGCCCGATATCACTCCAAAGGAATTCAGAAGCAATTTCACATCTTACCTCCCACTGTGCCACATCCTTTGCAGAAACCACACAGTGTAATATTTCATTTTCCTGGGGATGTAACCATTTACTTCAAAGTCAAAGAGTTCAAATGTTACAAGCAACTTATGCAGGGAAAGCAGGGAGGGCATGTCCTGGGGACACAGTGGTGTTGTTCTGTTTATTTCAATACTGTGTTTTTAATATATATGCACTCTGTACTCAAACCTAAGGCCAATGCTATAAATGCCTTTAGTCTGAAGACTGCAAATCTCCATGAAATGCTAAAGTCTTTATTTGATCTGCTGCTTCTATGAAATGTGGGAGTCCTGACCTATATACATAATCAGCATCCCCCCCATCATTAATTTAGGCCTGAGCATTGAGGAATAAATGTTTAGATTGAGGAACTTTGAAGGACAAAACTCTTCATTCTTCAAAAGTGCTTCATTCTAACCTGCACAAGAAATATACACATTCTACTGTAGAAAAAAAAAAATGCTCTAAAGGGGTTTTGAGCTCTCAAGGACAAACAGTACACTGATATTTAAGCTCTCTCTCTCTCTCTCTCTCTTGCTTTACAAAGCAAGCAGTAAATTATATATCTGATTGTTGCACAGAAAGCCTGTGCTACATTGTGTTTCCCCAGCCCAATAAAGGAACACACGGGTAGATCCTGGAGAGAGAGAGATAAAACTAGACAGTTAATTAATAAGATACCAGCGCTGATAGGAAAAGCTTGAGCCCACAGAGTGCAAAAGGACCCCAGGACATCCCAAACTCCTCAGAGAAACAAAGGGTTACACAAACTTTTGTACCATCTGTGATGCATGAATACATTAAATATTCAAGCAAACATTATTGGACCCAAAATAAGTCCTCATAGCTCTAGCACCTTTTCATTGGCAGGTCTTAATTGGGGTGGGCTTGGTGAAACCAGATCTTGCTTTCCTCATCCAGGATAAATGCTCTGATACCCTAAAGAGGGCAATAAAATCACCTGCCTTCCTGTTTTCCTCTTGATCTCTGGACCATTTGGTGACAGCCCAGCTCAATGTCCTGTAAGGATGTTTTCCCATGTTTCTGTATCTCTAAATTGCCCTGTTTCCCAGGAAAAGGTGCCATCGTTATTGAGTTGCTTAGAAACCTCAGCACCTCTGTCAACTGTGGAATGCACTTTCAGTTCCTTTAGTCAGGGTAAGATGTAAAACAAAATGCTTTTCTTAAAAAGGGCCTAATTCTCTAAAACTATATGGCCTCCTATGTTCTACCCACATGCATTGCTACTAATTCTATTGCTACAAATCAAGATTGTCACAGCTGGTATATAGATAGTTATAGGAAATATCAGAATAAAGTATCAGAATGTGCTGGATCTGTCTCTCTCGGCTTGGCTTCGCAAACGAAGATTTAAGAAGGGTGCAATAGTCCACGTCTGCTGCAGGCTCGCTGGTGGCTGACAAGACCAATGCGGGACAGGCAGGTCCGGCCACAGTGGCTGCAGGGAAAAGTCTGATTTAGGGTTGGTGCTGTAGCAGTGTGATTCTTCCTCAATCTCCTTTTGTCCTCAAGACCAGCTATGTGTGCATTCTCAAAAGAAGAAACAGCCTGGTGGATGGTGTGCCTCCATGCTTTGCGATCTGAGGCTAGGTCAGACCACTGGTGATGCTTGATGCGACAGGTGCCAAGGGATTTCTTCAAGGAGTCCTTGTACCTCTTCTTTGGTGCCCCTCTATTTCAATGGCCGGTGGAGAGTTCGCCATACAGGGCAATCTTGGGAAGGCGGTGGTTTTGCTCAGCCCTCCTGTCCTGGGAAAAAAGCAACCTTTCGCGCTGTATGTAGCAACCTCCAGTGCAAGCTTCGAGACATTCAGAACGAGTGGTGGACCAAGCTTGCTGAGAGAACCCAGCTGTGTGCAGACACTGGTGATTTAAGAGGGTTCTACGAAGCCCTGAAGGCAGTATATGGTCCATCATATCAGGCTCAGAGTCCCTTGCGTAGTGCAGACGGCCAAGTGCTCCTCACAGACAAGGCATCCATATTGAACCGGTGGTCGGAGTATTTTCAGGTTCTCTTCAGTGCCAACCGCATAGTTCAAGATTCAGCAATTCACCTCACCCCACTTCAACCAGTGAAAACAGAGTTGGATGAGATCCCCACTCTAGAAGAGACTGTTAAAGCCATCAAGCAACTGAAAAGTGGCAGCAGGAGTTGATGGAATTCCACCAGAGATCTGGAAGCATGGGGGCACAGTACTACATAGCTCACTTCACAAAGTACTTGTCACCTGCTGGGAACAAGGCAAATTACCACAGGACTTTCGCGATGCAATCATCATCATCCTATACAAGAACAAAGGGGAAAAGTCAGACTGCTCCAACTACCGGGGGATAACCCTGCTCTCCATCGCAGGCAAAATCCTTGCCAGAATACTCCTGAACAGACTGGTGCCCGCCATTGCAGAATAACTCCTCCCAGAGAGCCAGTGCGGCTTCAGAGCTAACAGGAGCACCACCGACATGGTATTTGTTCTCAGGCAGCTCCAAGAGAAATGCAGGGAACAGAACAAGGCTCTGTATGCGACTTTTGTCGACCTTACCAAAGCTTTCGATACCGTTAGCAGGAAAGGCCTGTGGCAAATCTTGGAACGTTTAGGATGTCCCCCAAGGTTCCTCAGCATGATCATCCAGCTACACGAAGACCAGAATTTGAAGAGCTGTCATATAGAGGATGGTGTGGAGTTATGAATCTTCTCACCCTGTGCCTCTCAGGAGGCTCCCAAGAGGCACAGCAGCAGGGGCTTTCTCCCTACTTTTGCACTCCTGGGGTGCAAAAGCAGGGAGAAGATCTTCCTACCCTGTGCCTCTCAGGAGACTGGGTGCAAAAGCAGGGAGAGGATCTTCCCACCCCTCATTCTATCCTATGGGCCCATAGGATAGGATGGAGGAATCAGGCTGCCTCAGCGGCACAGTGCTATAGAAGGGGGTGTCAAATTTTAAAATTTCTATAAAATTACGAGAAGGAAATATACAAGAAGATTTGGCAGCCACTGTATGATTGGTTGGGTGCAGTATAAGTTTGGAATTTGGGACAACTAAGTGGCAACATATTTGTATGTAAGAATAGAAGATAAGGAGTGAGTACTGAATAATATATATACTGAATAAGTGAGTAATATACTGAATAAGATGGTGCAATTATAAGAAATTTGTAAGCCAAAGTAATAGTTATAAAGAGACAGAATGTTATAAGAGACAAAATGGAAGCTACTACTTGTAAATGATATATAGATAAATTGAATTAGATATATTTGTAATAAGAAAGAAAATGTGAGCAAGAGAGACCTTTGTTCTCCCCTTCCAGCCCTGATTTTCCTATATTTCCCTGTAGATTCTTCCCTTTCCCCTTTTCCTATATCAGAAATTCAATAAAACCTTTAATTTGGAAAAAGAAATTCCCATGGACACTGTGTCCCTTCTCTTTGAGGGTGCAGTTTTAGGAGCTGTAGGAGTATCTCATCTATCTCTGCCTGGCTTGATGGTCTGCAGCAAACCTCCACCAAGATATCTGTTATTTCTTACTCTTTTTCATTTTTACCTGAAGACTCTCAACTGAACTGCCATGCTCAGATTCACATAGTTTCCCACAAGTATATGCCTCCTTCACATATAATGCTATGCTTCCACCCTTCTTGATTTGTCTGTCCCTTTTAAATAAATTGTAATTCTCAATTGTGAGTGTCATCCCACCAAGTTTCAGTAATGCCCATTAGGTCATAGTCCCCTTCCTGTATTAGGACTTCCAGTTCCTCCTGCTTGTTTCCCATACTCTGCACATTGGAATCCATGTTTTATGCATCTTGAGGTTTTTGTTTTCTTATATACCTTTGAGTTAATGTTACCTAGCATATATGCCACTACCAACACAACTTCAGCTTTCTTATCTCCAGTTATTGGCCTGACACTAGGCTTTGAATTATTGTCTGGCTCCCCCTTACAATTTAAAGTCCTCCTTATTAGGTTAGCAACCAAACACCATTTTTCCAATCTTTGTGAGGTGTGAACCATCTCCTGATAGAAGAGCCTCATCTCAAAAGTGTAAGCCATGGTCCAAGAATCCAAACCTTTCCTGATGACACCATCTAAGTAGCTAGTCATTTATTTGCAGTATTCTTCTTTCCCATCCTATGCTACAGTCTTCCATAGGAAGAACTGATGAAAACACAACCTGCACTCCCAGCTCCATCACCTTCTGACCCAGAGCCACATAGTCTCATTTAATATGTTCCAGGCTGTGCCAGACAGTATCATTTGTTCCCACATGGATCAGTAAGAAGGGATAATAATCCATGGGCTTGACGAGTCTTCCTACCCTTTCTGTCACATCCTGAATACATAAACCGGGGTAGACAACATACCTCTCGAGTTGACAAGTCCAGTGAGCACACTTTGGGCTCTACCTCTTTGAGAAGGGAATCCCCAATTATCAGCACATGCCTCTTCCTATATTGGGGAGCAGAAGCTTGAGTCTTCTCATCCATGGGGTCCTGAGAAACTTCCTTCAAGCTTCATGGAGGCTCTGGAAGTAGTCATTGTTCTAGTGGTTTAGAATTGCTATCCACAGCAAGATCCTGGAACTGATTGCTTAGCAGCAAAGGCTCAGAATATCTCCTGATTTCCCTGCTCTTATGGATTACATTTTCCCACACATCCTCCTCTTGGAATCCTCTTGTATTGGGTTCTCTTTCTCATTAGTTATATATTTGTCATTTTTCAAATTTATTGGCATGAAGCATTACAAAAGTACTGAACATTTCTAAGTATTATTCCAGTTTTGCTGCACTGTTTTGTGACACTTTAAATGTCGTTGTTACTGAAAGATAATAAACAGGTAATTTAATAAATATTTATAGTACATGTTAGTAATAGGGTTGCCAATCCCAAGGTGGGGGCAAGGGTTCTCTCAGTTTGGAGGCCCTCTCCCCACTTCAGGGTCATCAGAAAGCAGTGGGAGGGGAGGGAAATGTCTGCTGGGAACTCTGTTATTCCCTACAGAGACCTATCCCCATAGGAAATAATGGAGAATTGATCTGCAGGTATTTGGGACAGGTATATTGGCTGTTTTTTGAGGTAGAGGCACCAAATTTTCAGCATAGCATCCAGTGCCTCTCCCCAAAATACCCACTAAGTTTCAAAAATTGGACCCAGGGGGTCCAATTCTATGGGCTTAAAAAGAAGGTGCCCCTATCCAGTATTTCCTATAAACCTGCATAGTTTATTCTCCAGCCTAGGCCAGCATTTAAAACAGTAAAATCATACAAAATTAAAACTGAATGACCATAATATCATACATAAAAAGGCATAAAATACTGTTGTAAAACTACAAATATAACAGAACATGGCAGTTATAGCAAAAAGATTATTTCCTACGGAAGGAGGGCATCTAAAAAGGTGTGCGGTTCCTTTAAATGTGATGGCCAGAACTCCCTTTGGAGTTCAATTATGCTTGTCACACCCTTGCTCCTGGCTCCACCCCCAATATCTCCTGGCTCTACACTCAAAGCCCCCAGATATTTCTTGAATTGAATTTGGCAACCCTAGTTAGCAACCACACTTCTGTTTATTTTGGGACCTAACAGGTACATTTAAGAAATTAATTTCTGTATCTCACAAAATAAAACCCCCACATCAATACATAGCAGCAAGTACCAGAGCATAAACAGGACCTAGCCATACCCTTTTCTTGTATTCTAAACAGAGATTCACTTACATATTATTTATTCACCTATCCACGCAACACACACATACAAACACCCTCTAGGAACTGTTCATTTTGCTCTGCCCTTTCACAATTTTTGTAAGATTGAACTATACATTTGTTTGATTCTGTGTAAGTTCATTCTTTAAAGTACTCTACAAGCTGATTACTTACATTGCTTAATCACCCGAATATGCTAAATAACTATGAATGGTCATCTTATAATTATAAAAGAATATACCAAAAAAATAGTGACCATCTTCAATAAACAGTTGGAAAGTACATCATCCTACCTTTCCCATAATTATTTTAGATTATCTTAAGTTATTAGAAATTATATTATAAAATGTGCTTACAATACATGCCCAAGCATCAGATACTAGTCATATAGTAAAATCTTACATAGTTTCCAAATTATGTGCACTGTAGTGCTTCAGAAGAAAGAAGTTCCGTATGTGGGACAGCTACTGATAACGCTTCACTATGGACCATTTCCAGGTTTTGTGCTTTTGTACATGTTGTGGTAGAACATAAATGCTTCCCGTCTTACCACATCTATATGATATGTGGACTGGACCTTTGTAGGCATTATTAGTACAATACCATCAAGTAGGAGTTTAGGACAAGATCATTCTAATTATGCTTTTATGTGGCTTGTGATTGCTGAAATGGTAAGGACATCGAGGCCACCGAACCATAAGTACAAGTATCTTTTGGTTAATGTGGTTTCAACTGGGCCTGTCCTGAGAACATGGTAACATGATAGCACAAAGACTGTCCACAGACCCTGGAAATTGTACTTCTGTTCCACATAAAAGCAAACAAAAAACTTCACTACAAAATAGCTCCTGAAAAACATAAGACCATGTTAGAGAAATAGTGGGTAAATACAGTTGATTCATGATGATAACGTCTGGAACTCTCATTATAACTGCATGTACAAATGATGTCAATGGCACTGCATTTGACCAGTGTGGAGCCACTCTCTTACGGAACGTATGATTTTGCCCTGGATCTTTTTTCAAACTGAATTTCATTTATGGAATTTATAGCAAAATGATTACAGATCTGATCCAAAAGAACTTCTGCTGATGTCTTTGTTTTGCCCATCAAAACTTTCATCTCTTGAATGTTATTTTTCAGAAAAATATTATTTTAATATGTTGCCTACATCACTGAGTGCTGCAGAAATCAATTTCAAATTGCTATCAAATTGTTATAGAGATGAACATTAAATAAGTTCAATATTTTAATTCCTGAAGGAATTATTCATTGGTACATCATATGTTTAAATTGAGAACAGGCTTATAGTAATAAAAATTAATCATCATTGCATTTTAATTGTCCTCTTTCAGCTTGGCTGAAGATTGCAAACAGACCTTGGAAGTATTTCTGAAAAGAAGCTCCACTATAAATTAATGTTTAGAAATGATTTGAGTACCTACATTATTGTATCATACAAGACCGACTAATTTGTCAATTTAGGCACACACAAAACTGACAGGTTGCATTCGGTTTTCCATTTTATTCTCCTTTCCCTCAACAGCAGATATCTGAGGATTTTCTGCAATTTTTGCTAAAAATTGGTTGTTATCAATATTTTACAGCATACTCAGATGTGAGTAACGCAATGGGACCCACACCCAAACATACCTGTATAGTAGGTGATCTTTATGCAACTTTCACTTATGGTCACCCAATATCAGTGGTTTTGATTAAATCCACAGGTTGATTGCACAGGTGACCATTGATCATCTCACATACATGTGTTTTGCTCATGAAAAACTTCTTTTAGCTGACAATTTTTGTCAGTGGTTTGGTGTGATAGCCTTAAGGTAGATTAATCAAAAACATGGCATATTTTGGAATAGCATTTGAACATTTTTTAACTAAATCTGGAAATAGTTGAACTATGACTTCCATCCTGAATTGATTTAAAAAAAAAACCTGGCAAGTTGTGGGGGGTGGGGGAGTCTAGAGTACAACACAAAATTCAACTAAAATGCCAAAGAGATTGGAATGGCATTTGGTCTATGGGCCTGCAGTGGTTCACTTTCCAGAAACTTTCACAAAATTAATAGTTACTAGAAAGAAAGCAGAAGTTGTGTCACCAATAATTTCTAATTCCAGTCATGGGTGTATCAGGAAAGACTTGCTTTCCCAGTATGTGTAAATTCATCCAAATAAGGCTGAAGCCTATAGCATGGTGAACTGTTTGCAGTGAAGTATATTTAGTTTTATGCCTGTTCCAAGGGGAAACCATAATGGACACAACTGCCAATCCAGCTGCTGCTGCTGCAGTTACAAAACTAGGATACTTTAGAGAACAGAAAGGATATAAGACTTAAAAAGGTAAAGGTAATCCCCTGTACAAACACCAGTCATTTCTGACTCTGGGGTGATGTCCCATCACATTTTCATGGCAGACTTTTTTATGAGTTGGTTTGCCATTGCCTTGCCCAGTCATCTACACTTTCCCCTCAGCAAGCTGGGTACTCATTTTACTGACCTTGGAAGGATGGAAGGCTGAGTCAACCTTGAGCCAGCTACCTGAACCCAGCTTCCGCCGGGATCAAACTCAGATCGCGAGCAGAGATCTTGGCCTGCAGTACTGCAGCTTTACCACTTTGTGCCATTCCAAATTCAATGTAATACCTTTGTAAAAACTGCTTAAGTTACACATGCTGCAACAATAAATCCAAACTTAATCCAAAGGAGTTCAATGCATCTTAAGTCATATACTTCAGAGTATATATTGGGCTGTATTTGCAAACATTACTGTAAAAACAGCTGAAGGATAATCAATAAGGTAGATCAGGGGCTTGTGGAAGGAAATACATTTAAAGGAAAGTGATCTGCTCTCCTGAATTCTTATTAATCAAATTAGCAGTAGATAGTTACAAAGAGAAATACTAGGTTTTAGAAGATTATTTTGGATACTATAAATGTTAATTTAAATGAGAAAAAGGAGACTACTGATATAGTTTGGCAGCTTGTTCAATTAGGCTTTAATGAAATTCTGAAATCCTCTACATTTACACTGGAAGAAAGTTAGAAAAAAACCCCACCTTTTCTGAAAAGAATTCCAGTATCAGATCAGACTGTGTATTCCATATATTTCTTACATTTTTTCAATTGCCATATTTTACAATGAAATCCTATTGGTATCATGCTTTAAGGTGGTGATAGGAAGAAGAAGAAATTGGATTTATATCTCACCCTATACTCTGAATCTCAGAGTCTCAGAGCTGTCACAATCTCCTTTACCTCCCCACCCCCCCCCCAACAACAGACACGCTGTGAAGTAGGTGGGGTTGAGAGAGCTCTTACAGCAACTGCCCTTTCAAGAACAACTCCTATGAGAGCTATGGCTGACCCAAGGCCATTCCAGCAGCTGCAAGTGGAGGAGTGCGGAATCAAACCCTGTTCTTCCAGGAAAGAGTCCGCACACTTAACCACTACACCAGGGTATAATGCCATAGAGTCCACCCTCCAAAAGGGCTATTTTCTCCAGGGAAATGATTCTAATCATCTGGAGAGCAGGTGTAATTCCAGGTGATCTCCAGTGTTCACTGGAGGTTGGCAATCCTAGTTTCCCTGGAGGAAATGGCTGCTTTGGAGGGTACAGTTTACCATATTACACATTTCTGAGGTCCCTCCTTTCATCAAACTCCAACCTCCCCAGGCCCAGATCCCAAATCTCCAAGAATTCTCTAATCTGGAGTTGGCAACCACATCAAATCCGGTTCTCCCAGATAAGAGTCCGCACACTTAACCACTACACCAAATTGGCTCTCTCACCAAACTGGCTCTCTCAATCATTATTATTTATCTTTGTGCCTTCACAGAAGTCGAAACTGTATTGATATAATGGATTTACAACAACATTACACTGAAAGTAGGTGCAATTTTTGTTAAATCTGTGATGTTTAGATATACTAGTACAATGAGAAAATCTGGCTGGAGTTGAGTGTGGTAGAGAGGAACAGGACTTAGTTCAAAACCTATGTGCCATACTAGTCAGATTGGACATCACAGATATCCCATAATCTTTTAAAAGAGTTGTGTGGGGTCACTATATGGACTGGGGTCATGCAAATAAGGGGGCAAAGTTTAACCCTTCCACCACTGCACCCACTGCACCTCCAAACTTAGCTTTCACAGTTTTTTTTTCTGATGGAAAAAAAGAAAGAAATATCATTTTCTTTAAAATGCCATCTTAAAAGAGCTCTAACAGCCCTTCTTTAAACAGCTATAACAGCATTTGGGGAATATGCTGTTCATAGGTGAAAGCAAGAGATCACACAGCATGGTATTGTAGCATAGGGGTACATCTACATAAAAAAGGTGAATATTAAGGTATAGAAGATAGAGAAACCTTCCACCATTCCTGCCCACTCCCAAACCAAATCAGATTTCCACATAGTTTATTTATTTATTTATTTATTATTTTATTTATTACATTAAACTTCTATCCCGCCCTCTCCGCAAGCAGACTCAGGGCGACTTACAACATTCAATTACACAAATTAAGAACAATAAGTCAATAGTTGCAGTCCATCTTAACACTGCCAGAGGATTCAATCTCATGTCTAAAAGGAACCCTGAAACCATGGCTGTATATCAGGAAAGGTTTTGAGGGGGGGCCACTATGGGATCTGGGTGATTCACTCATGCATTGCTTGTAGGAATAAGTGTGGACTGGCTTCTGTGACACTGCCATCCTTATTATTCTTAATTAATTCTATGTAGGTGTACCCCTATGCAGCAATACCATGCTGTGTGATCTCTTGCTTTCACCAATGAACAGCACAGGAATAACCAATTAGCTTCCACTTGATACTATAGAAAGAAGGAATCCATGTGGACTCCCCTGAAGACTGCAACACCACTGTTCTCTATCTAGAATGCTTCCACCACAGAGGCCAAGCTGAAATAATCAACAAAAAACACTGTTCAAGATGCAGTCTCAGATGCACAGAGAAGAATGCCACAATTAGACTGAAAAACAATCCAGATATTATAATAGGGGTGGCCAAACTGTGGTTTGGGAGCCACATGTGGTTATTTTACACATATTGTGGCTCTCATGGCCCCCACTGCCTGTCAGCTGGCTTGGAGAAGGCATTTGTCTCTTTAAATCACTTATCCAAGCCAAGCTAGCTGGCAGCTTAGAGAATACATTTAAATTAAAGTTGCTTTCTTTCCTCCTCTTCCCCCCATCTATTTGCCTGCCTGCCTGTTCTCAAACATTTGATGTTCATGTTTTGCAGCTCTCAAATATCTGACATTTATTCTATGAGGCTCTGACATTAAGCAAGTTTGGCCACCCCGTAATAGACCAAGCTGACAAGAAAGAAGCCATCATCATAATGGACAAAGCAAACTATACATGAGTAGCTGAGTGACAACTCTCAAACTCTAGTTTCTACTAGGGTGTGAATTTGGTTTATCCAAGCCAGACCTCCCCCCAAAAAACACCTTACCAGTATTTTTCAAGTATTTTTTCAGCTGGATAGCAGATGGGGTATTATCTAGCTATTCAGTGTGGCTGAGCCCGTATTTGTGATTTTTTGAGGCTGCCAAAGAGCTGGAATTAATGGGTGTCTAAAGGGATTGCAGTCCCTTTAAACATCTTCCTGGTGAAGCCACAGCTTGGAGAAGGCATTTAAAGCAACTGTGAGCCCTTTAAATGCCTTCAGAGTTCAGCTGCAGCTGGCAAAAGGCATTTAAAGGGATCGTGTTCCCTTTAAATACCTTTCCCCTCTCCATTGGAACCAATCAAGGATAGGGCACCTTCTTCTGGAGCCCATAGAATTGAACCCCCTGGTCCAATCTGTTTGAAACTTGGGTGGCTTTTTGAAGAGAGGCATCGGCGGCTATGCTGTGAATTTGGTGCTTCTATCTCAAAAACCAGCCCCCACAAAGTCCCAGATACCCCTGGATTGATTCTTCATTATACCCTATTGGAACCATTGCTATCTTCAGACCCCACACAGGAATACCAGTGAGAATTCAATAAAATCATGAAGAAATTACCAACACACATACAGGAACAAATGTATATGGATATATCCCAATAACTTCAACCAGGCACTTTCTACCTCCTCCCAAAGATATATAAACCTGACAACCTTGGACATCCTATTGTCTTTGCAGTAGTTTGTGTGAAAAGGATCTAGGAGTCTTAGTGGACCATGCACTGAATGTCAGTCAGCAGTGTGATGGCTGGCTGTCAGCAGTGGCTAAAAAGGCAAATGAAATGTTGGGCTGTATCAACAGAGGTATAGTGTCCAGATCATGTGAAGTGATGGTATTGTTTCACTCTGCTCTGGTTAGACCTCAGTTTGGGGCACAACAATTTAAGACAGATATAGACAAGCTGGAACATGTCTAGAGGAGGGCAACAAAGATGGTGAGGAGTTCATACCAAGTTCTATAAGGAAAGGTTGAAAGACTTGCCTGGGAAATTATAGATGTTTGTATACAAATGCTAGAAGTGTTTGAAGTAAAATTGGGTGAGTTGGAATGTTTAGTGTTGGGGAAGAACATAGACATTGTGGGAATTTCAGAAACTTGGTGGAATGAGGAGAATCAGTGGGACACTATGATGCCTGGATATAGGTTATATCGGAAGGATAGGGAGGGAAGGGTTGGAGGTGGGGTGGCTCTGTATGTCAGAGAGGGTATACAGTCCAGTAAGACTAAGGTCAAAGAATTAGATTCCCTTCTAGAAATGCTTTGGGTCGAAAAAGAGGACTCAAAAGGAAATTTAACTATGTGAGTTTGTTATCGCCCACCAAATCAAAAGATAGAGGACGATTATAATATGATGGAAGGATTAAAGATAATGCCTAAACGTTAAAACTGTATCATAATAGGTGATTTTATCTACCCGCAGATTGATTGGGTCAATATGTGTTCAGGTCGAGAGAAAGAGATCAAGTTTCTAGATGCTCTCAATGACTGTGCTATGGAGTAGATGGTCACAGAACCTACCGGGGTGGGGCGATCCTGGATTTGGTCCTAAGTAATGCCCAAGATTTGATGAGAGATCGCACCACTTGGGAGAAGTGTCCATAACATTATTGATTTTACCATTTGTATAAATAGGGAGCTGCCCCAAAAGACTAGCACAACCACGTTTAAATTATCTGAGATGAGAAGGCATGTGAAGAGGAAACTGAAAGGAAAGGTAAATACAGTCAAAACCCTTGGGAAAGCTTGGAGGTTATTGAAAACTACAATCCTAGAAGCTCAGATAAAATATACACCACAAGTTAGGAAAGGCACAAACAGGTATAAGAAAAGGCCTGCATAGTTAACAAAAAAAAGTAATGGAAGCTGTAAAAGGTAAGAAGGACTCCTTTAAGTGGTGGAAAGCTAGTCCAAGTGAGATTAATAAAAGGGAACACAGGCTATGGCAAATCAAATGCAAGACTGTGATCAGGCAGGCAAAAAGGGACTATGAGGAGCATATTGCAAAAAACATAAAGACCAACAATAAAAATGTCTTCAAATATATTAGAAGCAGGAAACCAGCCAGGGAGGCAGTGGGGCCCTTGGATGACCAAGGGGTCAAAGGATTACTGAAGAATGATAGGGAAATGGCTGAGAAGCTGAATGCATTTTTTGCCTCTGTCTTCACTGTGGAAGACGAGAAGTATTTGCCCGCTCCAGAACCACTAATTTTGGAATGGGTGTTGAAAGACCTGAGTCAGATTGTGGTGATAAGAGAGGAGGTCCTACACCTGATTAACGTATTAAAAACTAATAAGTCACCAGGTCTGGATGGCATACATCCAAGAGTTCTGAAAGAACTTATGGATCTCCTGACAAAAATATGTAATCTTTCATTGAAATCTGCCTCAGTTCCTGAGGACTGGAAGGTAGCAAATGTCACCCCCATCTTTAAAAAGGGTTCCAGAGGAGATCCGGGAAATTACAGGCCAGTCAGTCTGACTGCAATACCGGGAAAGTTGGTAGAATCTATTATCAAGGACAAAATCAGTAAGCACATTGATGAACATAAGTTATTGAGGAAGACTCAGCATGGGATCTGTAAGGGAAGATCTTGCCTCACTAACCTGTTACAGTTCTTTGAGGGGGTGAACAAGCATGTGGACAAAGGGGACCCAATAGATGTTGTTTACCTTGACTTCCAGAAAGCTTTTGATAAAATTCCTCATCAAAGGCTCCTTAATAAGATCGAGAGTCAAGGAGTAAAAGGAAAGGTCCTCTTGTGGATCAAAATCTGGCTAATTAATAAGAAGCAGAGAGTGAGTATAAATGGGCAGTCTTCACAGTGGAAGACAGTAAGCAGTGGGGTGCCACAGGGCTCAGTACTGGTTCCCATGCTCTTTAACTTGTTCATTAATGATTTGGAATTGGGAGTAAGCAGCGAAGTGGCCAAGTTTGCAGATGACACTAAATTGTTCAGGGTGGTGAGAACCAGAGAGGATTGTGAAGCACTCCAAAGGGATCTGTTGAGGCTGAGTAAGTGGGCATCAACGTGGCAGATGAGGTTCAATGTGGCCAAGTGCAAAGTAATGCACATTGGGGCCAAGAATCCCAGCTACAGATACAAGTTGATGGGTTGTGAGGCAGAGACTGACCAAGAGAGAGATCTTGGGGTCATGGTAGATAACTCACTGAAAATGTCAAGACAGTGTGTGATTGCAATAAAAAAGGCCAATGCCATGCTGGGAATTATTAGGAAGGGAATTGAAAACAAATCAGCCAGTATCATTATGCCCCTATATAAATCAATGGTGCAGTCTCATTTGGAGTACTGTATGCAATTCTGGTCACCGCACCTCAAAAAGGATATTATAGCATTGGAAAAAGAACGCTTGGGGCTCTTTAGCTTTGAGAAACATCGACTGTGGGGTGACATGATAGAGGTTTACAAGATAATGCATGGGATGGAGAAAGTAGAGAAAGAAGTACTTTTCTCCCTTTCTCACAATACAAGAACTCATGGGCATTCAATGAAATTGCTGAGTAGTCAGGTTAAAACGGATAAAAGGAAGTACTTCTTCACCCAAAGGGTGATAAACCTGTGGAATTCACTGCCACAGGAGATGGTGGTGGCTACAAGCATAGCCAGCTTCAAGAGGGGATTGGATAAAAATATGGAGCAGAGATCCATCAGTGGCTATTAGCTACAGTGTGTGTGTGTGTCTGTGTGTTGGCCACTGGAGTGCTGGACTAGATGGGCCATTGGTCTGGATGTGCTGGACTGGATGGGCCATTGGTCTGATCCAACATGGCTTCTCTTATGTTCAAAACATTCAAAAACCAGTGTGTGTGTGTGGGGGGGAGGTGTATTTTAACCTTCCAAAACATTCAGTTGCTGACCTAAAAGTAGAACTTCTCTTAAAAAGGAATTTTGAAGGGAGATTAGAAAAAGAGACTGCTGAATTGCAACTGATAATAAAACTCAAAACAATGTAGCCTCCTAGAATGAATCAAGATCTAGATTTCCTGTTCATTCCCAATGCTGATTTCTCCACACCTACTACCCCTCTGCATATCACACCTAATCCAATCATGCCTGCTATTGTCAATTGCCTGCTACTGTCATTTGGCACCTGAAATCACTCCAATCTCCAAGATATACAAGACCTTATGCAATTCCATAGGCCCCTGAAAACCAGGCTTTTAGTTGAGGTTACAGCAGTATCAGGACCATGGAGGGTGAAATAGCTATGGAATTACACAACAGAGAATGAAACTCAATGAATATATATATATATCGATATATAATTCGATTAATATATATATAATTCGATTTTTAGCCCGCCCTTCCCGTAGAACAGGCTCAGGATGGGTTACATCATAAAAACAGTCAACAATAAAAACAGTAAAAGACTAGTTTAAAATCTAAAATTAGACAGACTAAGATGACAGATTCTGCCTCACAGATGTGACCTATTGTCTAGGTCCAGAAGATCTTGTAGTGCTGGGATGGAATGAAGCAGGGAGGCCGATAAAAAGTGATGCCCACTGCCTCAGCTGAAAGCCTGGTGAAAGAGCTCTGTTTTACAGGCCCTGCAGAATTGAAGCAGATCCCACAGGGCCCGGATCTCCAGGAGCTCATTCCACCAGGCAGGGGCCAGGGCTGAAAAGGCCAGATGGACGTCTCTGGGGCCGGGTATTACCAAAAGTTGTTGGTTTGCTGGTCATAAGGATCTATGGGGCTCATACAGGGAGAGGCAGTCCCAAAGGTATGCTGGCCCCTGGCTGTATAGGGCTTTAAAGGTAAGTACCAACACCTTGAACCAGATGCAGTACTCAGTGGGTAGTCAGTGCAGTTCACGCAGCACAGGATGGATCCGTGCCTGAACAGGTGACGAAGTCAACATCCATGCAGAAGTGTTCTGCACCAGCTGGAGTTTCTGGAGGATGGTCAATGGCAGCCCCATGTAGAGAGAGTTACAATAATCTAGCCTGGAAGTGACCATTGCACGAGATACGGGACCAACTGTCTGACCCGCCTCAAATGGAAAAAGGCCGATCTGGCAGTAGTGGTAACCTGGGCCTCCATGGTTAGAGAGGCATCCAGAAATACCCCCAAGCTCTTCACCCTTGATGTAGACATCAATGGAGCCCCATCAAAGGATGGGAGTCTGATCTCTGATCCCAGTCTCCTATAACCTAGGCACAGCACCTCCATCTTCGATGGATTCAGTTTCAGCCGGCTCTGTTGCAACGAACCAGCCATGGCTTCCAATGCCCTACCCAATTCCTCTGGAGCCAAATCCGGGTGGCCATCCATCAGCAGATAGAGCTGGGTGTCATCTGCATATTGATGACACCCCAGCCCATACCCCCGGATGATCTGGGCAAGGGGGCGCATGTAGCTGTTGAATGACATTGGGGAGAGAATTGCTTCCTGTGGCACACCACATTGTAATGGGTGCTGCTGAGATAGTTCACCCGCAAGTGCCACCCTCTGTATCCCTGCGTCAGCAAGGCCAACACTTCATGGTTGACGGTATCAAATGCTGCTGACAGATCAAGAAGAATCAGTGGTGCCGAACCGCCTCAATCCAGATGCCTCCGGAGATCAAGGTGACCAACACTGTCTACATCTGATGGGCAGGGCAGAAGCTGGACTGGAAGGGATCCAGGACAACAGCATTCTCCAAGAAAGCCTGAAGCTGAGTTGCCACCACCCTCTCCACTACCTATAAATCCACGGAATAAATAAATAAAATACCTTGCCCAGGAATGGCAAGTTTGAAACTGGGTGGTAGTTTGCTAGGACTGTAGGGTCCAGAGATGTTTTTTTTTTCAGGAGAAGACGGACTACTACCTTCTTCAAAGCCCCAGGGAATGCCACCATATATCATAAGACATATAACATAAGACTGAGACAGCGCTAATAGTTTTAAATTGATAAGTAAATTATGGTTTTATATGTTTTATTGAATTGATTGTTTTTATGATGTTGTGAGCCGCCCTGAGTCCACTTGCGGAGAGGGCGGGATATAAATGTAAAGTAATAAATAAATAAATAAATAAATAATAGGAAAAATACAAAAGGAAAGCTATGTCAGTCAAACATCACAGCTACTGTCCATATAAAGCAAGAATTGCCAAAGTCACGTTAGTGTCCTTGCAGGTAGTCTAATGGCAGGCCGGTTCAATTATGAAAACCATTTCAGATGGGAAATCCTTCTTTTCAGGACCATTTAAATTATTCACAGAATTTCAATTGGTCCAGTAGTGCCAAATTCATTCAAAATTCCTTTTTCATTGCTCCAGGATTCCTCCAATCTGTATACAATCTACAAGATGCTGTTGTTAATTACCTTCCATATCAGCATTAATTACCTTCCATATCAATGCTCTATTTGAAGAAGTGAGCAGTGACTCATGAAAGCTCATATATACTGCCACAAATTTTGTTAGTCTTTAAGGTGCTACTGAACTCTTGCTCTTTTCTGAGCAACACTGATAATGATGGAACATTTTGGAGAATGTTAATTTATAGGGTTGCTTGCCATAAATTGGAAGTGACTTGATGGTACTTAACATACATGCACACAAATAGGGTCAGCCATGGTAAGTAATTGATAGGAGACCACAAAGGAGGTTCAGATTTGCTACACCATGTCAGGCAATGGCAAACCACCTCAACTCTTGCCATAAAAACCCTACGAGGTCACCATAAGTCAGCTGTGACTTGATAGCACTTTCCATCAGCATTGCCAGCATTGCAAGGGCATAACAGCCACAATGCACTAGTACTGCAGGATCAGGCAAACAACATGGATACACAGTTTGTTTTAGATTTTAAATGAGAGGACTGTTCTTTGTTTTCCAATGTAAGACTACCATTTCCTGACTTCAAGACAATGCCTACTGCTTTGGACATTGCAAAGACCTCGAGACAGTGATTCCTGCCTCATTGAGTCATTTAGCAGCTGTCTCCTGACCATCTGTATCAATCATATCACTGCTCCTGCCCCACAGCAGGCTATAGAAAAAGGAAGATAAGCAATAAGATGCAAGAAGCAGTGATATGATTGATACAGATGGTAGATAGCTATAACATACCTGCCAAAGCAACAGGTGTTTTCTGTGGGTCATGAGCAGGATAGTCTCATCCACTAAAGCATTACGAGCCTCTGGCATCCTGCAGTTGTGAAAAGAGTTGGTCTGGCACAATCAGTAATACACCTGACAAGTTAATAGGGAGAATAAAACATGCAGGATAAAATAGTTTAGTACTTTTTCATACACTAGATTACATTGTTTTGGTAAATTCCAAATAGTAGAGTTTTGCTTTATTTTTTAACATGCTTCTAGGCTCCTTGGTTTATGTCCTGAAGCAATAGCAACACATTTTTTCAAGGCAAATCTGTAGAAAGGGAGGGTGTTTTTCTATATCTCAAAACTCCTGGAAACAGAATACATTAAAAGCCATGGCCAAAGCTTTTTGTTGTTTCTTCCCCCCCCCCAATTGGAAGAATGAGACAAACATGATATTTTGAGTAAAGAAACAGGGCAACTTTATTAAACAAACACGACATGTGGCAACCTAAAACTACCGGACAGGCCAAAGGGAAACCCCCTGACCCTTCCCTGTCTGGATGGGCGAGCCACCCAGCCCCCGGCAGTATCCAGTTTGTACTGGCTATTGCCAGGCCGGTGAAGGCCGGGAATACCCTCCAAATGGCACTGCCGCCCACCCAGGAGCGGCCTGCCAGAGGACGGAACCCTATAGCGGACACCACAGCATAGAGCCGTACAGCCCAGCTGCCGTCCAAGCCCACTACTTCCCCTGAAACAGGGAAAACCAAGGGTGCTCACCAGTTACCTGCATAGCCCCAATCAAACTCCTGCCAATAAAGTTACCAAAATCCCGACCTCAAAACAACAGTACAAGGCAGGTGAAACACATCCCAACCAAGGCCAATCAGTTGAGATGAAAAAATTCCTACCTGCCCCAAAACATGGCAACCGGAGAAACCTGTACTATTGAAGGGTGGGAGGGTGGGCCAAAAACGCCCATGATCTGTGCCACGGGAGGCGTGGTTGGGCTAATAAAGCCCCAGTCCATGCCCCCCGAACATCCTCGGATGGTCTGAGGTCCGTTTGCCTCAGCTCCATCTGGGGCGGCAAACGCAGCCCCCGCCCTAAGCCGCCGAGCATCAGCATGGGCGGGAAGGGGCCGAATTTCCCCCCCAGTCGGAAGAACGAGACAAACACAATATTTTGGGTAAAGAAACAGGGCAACTTTATTAAACAAACATGGCATGGGGAAACCTAAAACTACCGGACAGGCCAAAGGGAAACCCCTGACCCTTCCCTGTCCGGATGGGCGAGCCACCCAGCCCTCGGCAGTATCCAGTTTGTACTGGCTACTGCCAGGCCAGCAAAGGCCAGGAATACCCCCAAAACGGCACTGCCGCCTACCCAGGAGTGGCCTGCCAGAGGAGGGAACCCTATAGCGGGCACCACAGCAGAGAGCCATACAGCCTAGCTGCCGTCCAAGCCCGCTACTTCCCCTGAAACAGGGAAAACCAAGGGTGCTCACCGGTTACCTGCATAGCCTCAAACAAACTCCTGCCACCACAATGCCAAGCCTCAGCTTAGGCACTTGGGCCCACCGGTTGGCCCAAAGCCAACCGCAGCCCCAGCCGTAGTTCATGCAAAAATGCCCTGTTGCCTTTTACGAACAGGTGGACGCCGTCCTGTCAATATAGATCCGCCAACTCCGAACTAATAGCCCGGTGAGGCAGGTAAATACTCAGGCCTCCACACAGCACCTTTTTGATTGCCTTATTGGCCTTGCATCTAGCCCTTTCTATCCCAGCAGGGTCCCAGGCCGCCCTCCAAACCTGGCAAGGCAAAATGGCAGACCACAAAATCAGCACCTCAGGCCACCTGCTCCATACCACCTTGAGGTCTTAGATCGCCTGCAGTGAAAGGACCTTCCCCTTCAGCAAGCCCAGATCGTTACCACCAAGGTGGATAACCAGAATGTGAGGCGGAGGACCATTCCTCCCTTGAAAAAGGAGAGGCAGGAGCCCGGACCACCGCAGGCCTCGATGCCTTTGCCACTCGATCACAGCCCACTCACTGAACCCCAATTGCAATCCAATTGGTGAACGCCGGGCCTGGTGGGCCGCCCAAAACACCATGCTATGGCCAGCGATCAGGATCCTCCGCCTCTCACCCCGAGCCACAGCACCTCCAAAATAGAAAGTAACAAAGTGAACCGCCAGCACAAAAACAACATCAAACATCAGCCAGTTGGCTGTCCTTATATGCCGAGGACCGCCAACGGCCCACCCACTGTATGGCAGGTCCCAGATACCCCATGGCAGCCGCGGTAGATGCCGCCCCAATGTGAAAATAATGAGTCCCAAATTTGACCCCACCCAGCCCTAGCCTCACCAAGGCCCTGCTGGTGATGGTCCAGAACTGAAACTTGGTCAACGATGACCGGTCTTCGTGACAAAATAAGGGACCAACATCATCACCCCTTGCTGCCATGTACATCTTCAGAGCGATCACAGGGAAAATTCCCGGGTCTAAACATGGTCCCAAGGTGAGGACGGTACCCCTCTGCTTCTGATCAGTCTTAGACCGTCGTACCTTAATAGATACCCCATCACCCTCGATTTTTAAATCCCCCAACTGAAGGGAACGGCCAGAAGAATCATGGAGCGAGCTAACCACTAGCTCACTAACCCTGAGCACACCCAAAAAAGCTGTCATTGCTGCAGCATTTTATTTATTTGGGATTTATTTATTTGAGATTTATATCCCGCCCTTCCCACGGATGGCTCAGGGCGGCTTCCAACAATTAATCAACATAAAATTTAAACAATTTCAGGTATAAAAACAATTAAATATTTAAACAGTTAAAACTTTAAAACAGAATATTTCAATTTACTGTAAACAGATGGCTGGCCAGTTACATCAGTTGTCATTCTGGCTAGGTATAGGCTAGCCGGAAGAGGGTCGTCTTACAGGCCCTGCGGAACTGCGCCAAGTCCCGCAGGGCCCTCACCTCTTCCGGCAGCTGATTCCACCATACGGGGGCCATAACGGAGAAAGCCCTTTCTCTGGTGGCTTTCAGACGGGCTTCTTTTGGCCCGGGGATAGTGAGGAGATTTTGTGTTCCTGACCTCAGTGCTCTCTGGGGAACATGTGGGGAGAGACGGTCCTTCAGGTAGGCAGGTCCCAGGCCATATAGGGCTTTAAAGGTGATAACCAGCACCTTGTACCGGACTCGGTATATCACTGGAAGCCAGTGCAGAGTCCGGAGACCCGGCCGGATGTGTCCCCACTTTGGGAGACCCAGTAACAGCCGGGCCGCGGCATGCTGCACCAGCTGCAGTTTCCGGGTCTGAGACAAGGGCAACCCCATGTAGAGGGCATTACAGTAGTCCAACCTTGAGGTGACCGTAGCATGGATCACTGTTGCTAGGTCGTCGCGCTCCAGAAAGGGGGCCAGCTGCCTTGCCCGCCTAAGATGAAAAAATGCGGACTTAGCAGCGGCTGCTATCTGAGCCTCCATCTTTAAGGAAGGCTCCAATAGCACCCCCAAGCTCTTGACCCTGTCCGCCGCCATCAGCGGCGCACCGTCAAAAGCCGGCAGGGGGATCCCCCTCCCCAGGCCGCGGCGACCCAAGCAAAGGACCTCTGTCTTCATAGGATTTAGCTTCAGCCCACTCAGTCTGAGCCACTCAGCCACGGCCCGTAATGCCCGGTCAAGATTTTCCGGGGCGCAGACAGGCTGGCCGTCCATCAGTAGATAGAGCTGGGTGTCATCAGCATACTGGTGACACCCCAGCCCATACCTTCGGGCAATCTGGGCAAGAGGCCGCATGTAGATGTTAAATAACATTGGGGAGAGAACCGCCCCCTGGGGCACACCACAATCGAGTGTGCGCCTCCGGGATAGCTCCCCCCCAATTGCGAACCTTTGTCCCCGACCTTCCAGGAAAGAGGAAAGCCACTGTAAGGCCAACCCCTGAATCCCCGCGTCGGCGAGGCGGCACGTCAGTAGCCGATGGTCGACCGTGTCGAACGCAGCCGACAGGTCTAACAACATCAGCACCGCCGAGCCACCCCGATCCAGATGCCGTTGAAGGTCATCCACTAGGGCAACCAGCACCGTCTCCGTCCCGTGTCCCGGGCGAAAGCCGGACTGAAATGGGTCAAGGACGGAAGTGTCCTCCAGGAAAGTCTGTAACTGCATCGCCACTGCCCTCTCAATGAGTTTACCCAGGAAGGGCAAATTTGAAACCGGCCGGTAGTGTGTCAATTGGGCCAGATCTAAAGATGGCTTTTTTAGGAGGGGTCGGACCACAGCCTCTTTGAGTGGCGTTGGAAAGTGCCCTTCCATTAGGGATCTATTTATGATATCCCACACGGGATATCTAAGATCCCCCTGGCAAGATTTAATAAGCCAGGAAGGGCATGGGTCTAATTTACAAGTTGTTGGGCGAGCAGATACAAGAATCCTGTCAACTTCCTCCAGACTGAGGGGGCCAAAGCCATCCAGAGTATACTCCGAAGACAGGCTCGGGGCCTCAGGTTCGCTAACTGTCTCCAAACTGGCAGGGGGGTCGGGGCAGAGTGACGCGACTTTATCCGCAAAAAATTTCGCAAAAGCCTCACAGCCAATTTCCAATTCAATAGAATTTAACCTGCCTTGCGGCAGCGTTGTGAGTCCTCTAATTACGTCGAATAATTGTGCCGGGCGCGAAGTTGCGGACGCAATCTTAGCCGCAAAGAATGCTCTCTTTGCGGATTTGATTGCCATCTCATAGGCCTTCAAACTCTCTCTATAAGATGTTCGGGTCACTTCGTCTCGAGTACGCCGCCATTGCCTCTCTAGTCGTCTGAGCCCCCGCTTTTGTTGCCGCAGCTCCCGGTTAAACCAAGGCGACGGTTTCGGGCGGGGGCGCAGAGGGCGCCTGGGTGCGATCTCCTCGATGGCCCTGGAGAGCCCATCGTTCCAGGACTCTACCAGATCATCCAGGGAATCGCCAGCGGGCCAGGTATCCCGTAGAGCTGTTAGGAACCGTTCCGGGTCCATCAGGCTCCACGGGTGAGCTAAAATATGCTCTCCGCCTAAACGGGTTTTGGGTGACACCTCCATACGGGCCTTAAGGGCAAAGTGATCTGACCATGGCACTGCTTCCATTGCAATATCAGTCACTGATATTCTGGCCGCAAAGACCAGGTCTAACATGTGTCCCGCCTGATGAGTGGGTGTTGTAACAACCTGGGAGAGTCCTAGTGTCACCATGGATGACACCAGGTCCATCGCCTGGCTGGACGCCGCGTCGTCGGCATGGACATTGAAGTCACCCAAGACCAAAAGCCTGAAATAATAACATCTTGAACTTTGAGGAACAAACTCCAGGCCACACAGCCTGCAGTCCCCTCAAAACAGAAGGTGAAAAGGGTTGCCGGGTGTCGGGCTGAGGGTCCTGCTTGCGTGCCCAACCCTCCAACATCTTACGAAGCCTAAAGTCACCCGAGGAATCCACAAAACCCTTTATTTTACTTGTAAATGCTAAGGCTGCCAGCTTAGCCCTTATAGACTTCACTACCAGCCCCTTACCTTTCAAATGTACATAGAACTGCATAAGGTGCGCCGCTGGAATGGGCCAAAGCCTGTCCAGCCCTACCTGCTCCCTAAATGCTTGGAACTGCTTAACAGAATGATTATAGACCTTCCTGGTACTGGGTGCCAGAGCTAACATCATTGCCCGGTCAGCCTCGACTCTCCAAGCCGCCACATCTCTGGGGGGCATCCGAGCCAGCAGGAGATTGGCTTCTGGTGCAAGTTGTCGAAATCACTCCATCTGCTGGCGAGACAGAGCGTCCGCCACACCGTTGCACACACCTGGCACATGCTTAGCAAGAAATAAAATATTCAAACGTAAACAGCGTAAAGTGAATGCTTTAACCAATTCCATAACCAGAACAGATTTAGAAGTCAACGTGTTGATAACATGAACTACCGCCATGTTGTCACACCAAAAGTGCACAACATGATTGGCCAACTCATCACCCCACAACTGAACAGCTACCAACTCAAGAAAGGTTAGGTTGCGACAAAGTTCACTGCCCAACCACTCTCTGGGCCAACTTTCCGCACACCAATGCCCTCAAAAATATACCCTGAAACCAATGGACCCCGCAGCGTCCGAGGTAATCTGAAGATCAGCCTCGATTCTCATATCCTTGCATCAAAAGGAAATACCATTAAATGAAGACAGAAACTGCTCCCATACCTCAAATCTTGACACATTCCGCTGCTGATCCTAATCCGATGATGGGGTAATTGTAACACCCCATGGCGTCACACAGTTGCCTTAAAAATGCCCTTCCCGGGGTCACCACTTTGCATGCAAAGTTGAGATGGCCCACAATCTGCTGGAGCTCCAGTAGCGAAATCTTCCGCTTACCTTTCAATGATGCCAGCATCCCTCGCAGGCCCCTGATTTTCTCAGCCGGCAGCTGTGAAGCCTGCCACACAGTGTCCAACTCAATACCCAGAAAAGTCAGAACTACCGAAGGGCCCTCTGTCTTTTCATGCGCTAGCAGGACCCCAAGGTCCTCAACCAATTGTAAAAAGGATTGAAGCAGCCAGGCGCATTGGCCCGACCCCCGAGGGCCCACAAACAAAAATCGTCCAGATACTGAACAGAATTAGCCAAGCCCGACCGTTCACGCAGGGCCCATTCAAAAAAAGTGCTAAAACGTTCAAAAGCTGAACAGGAAATGGAGCAGCCCATTGGCAATGCCCTGTCCATATAGTACTTACCCTCAAACATAAAACCCAACAGGTCGAAGTCATCTGGGTGCACTGGCAGAAGGCAAAATGCTGACTTAATGTCGCATTTAGCCATCTCTGCCCCGATCCCACAACTCCGTACTATTTTGACCGCCTGGTCAAAAGAAGTATACCTGACTGTACAAAGGAAGTCGGGAATGGCATCATTCACCGACCCCCCTTTAGGGTAGGACAAATGGTGAATCAGCCGAAACTCGCCCAGTGTCTTCTTGGGCACCACACCCAAAGGGGACACCCGCAAATTTTGGACAGGGGGTGCGTCAAAAGGGCCTAACACCCGGTCCTCCTTGCACTCCTTCCCGATCTTATCCCTCACTACGTGCTCCATTCCCAGAATTGACTGTAAATTCCTTGCCATACAGGGTGCTCTAGGGCCCTGGAAAGGGATCCGAAACCCATAAATAAATCCTTCCAACAAATACTTCCTGTCCCCGGCCTTCGGATACTCAGCCAAAAAGTCCTTAAGTACCATCAGGTTGATGGGGCTGGGACCCTTTGTTAGCTGATTGGGTATTCCCGCTGCCACCTGAATACTTACCACCAAATCTGGGCTTGGATTTATTACATGCCAACAACACATGTGAACCCCCACACAGCGGGCACTCATGCTTATACTTTCATGTTTTTCTGTTACAAATGCCCTGCGATGTATATTCCCAACACAGTAGCTGGGGTTGAACCGACTGTCCCGCTGCCGTGCGGGGACCTGATACGCTCGCCTGCTTACTCAAAGATGCCCGCTGTCAGACCTATCACCCGTATTAGGCTTAGCCGAAGACATAAGCTGCAGCCACAGCTGCTGGTTAATTTGTCCCAAGGAATTGCGGGGTTCAATGCTGCCCTCATATGGAACTCCTCGTCATATTGCAACCACGCAGTGCCTGAGAAGTCCGTATAAGCTTTGTAGATGATGTCACAGTATTAAAACAGCAGGGCAGCCCGTAAAGGCTGTGCCCGTGCAATTACCCCTGCATAGATCAAAAATCCCAGTAACCAGCTGGCCCCATTCCTCTATACCTTTCTACGCTTGAGTTTCTCTTTATCCTTATCCTCAGGTTTGTCCTTGTCCTTCTTCTCAAGCTCCCTATAGAGAAGGCTAAAGACATCCACGCACTCGCCCCGCAAAATCTTTTCTCTAGTAGCCACCGTCAAATGATCCCCAAGGGGCATGGCGGTGTCACCAAACAGATGACACGGAAAAGGAACCGCTCCATAAGGAGTCAAGGCAAAACCCCAACCCCCCCCAAAGGGTTGCTGGACAACTTGCTGGCCACTGACCACCCAGCTGATGTCCCCAAGGTAAAGATCCAACTGACGACTGCTGCGACGAGACCCCTTGCGAGGTAGATGGAATAGCAGCAGCTGAAGCAAGTTGACTGCATCCCCACGGGAAAACCTGCCCCTGGGCACCAGGGGCCCAAACCGAGGAAACACCGGGCAAGCTAGGTGACCCCTCAACACCACCGGGATCGAACACAGCCGTGGAGCCGGCCGCTCCAGGCGTGCAGAGGGGCCCCCAACTCCCCCAGGGCCACCCTCTAATATTACCAGGACTGGGGTGCTTACCATCAGAGTCATGCACATTAACCGCCGTCGCCAGACAGACTTGCCCCATCAGGAGCATTGGCTTCCTCCTCTAAATTGGAGTTGTTGTCTGGTGGATCCCGATTCGGCACTCCTGAAGGACCTGCACGGGCCGTCATATCCTGCAAAGCAGAGAGACGAGCCAGGACCTCCTGCTTGAAGGCCCTGGTAGAAGTCCGCGCTGCTTTACACCCTCTAACGAGCCCAGTTGAACCAGGGTCCAAACCTTGCTGCTGCTCCAAAGCCGCCAGCTGCTCAATAATAGCACGCCTAGTGCGTGCCTCCTCCTTCTCCCCTGGGCGCTCAGAAGGGGTGCCCCTCTTAGGTGTACCCTTAAGGGGCTGCTTGCCCTTGGAAACACCTTGCCTCTTCTTGGGAGCCATAACACCAGCCTGGACCCTCTGACAAAAAATGAGGGGGGGGAAACCCCCCCTAAAACAAATCAGTGTTGTCTACTAGACTGGCAGCGGCTCACCAGAGCCTCAAGCTAAGGTGCTTCACCTCTGCCTGGACCCTTTAAGTTGGAGATGCCGGGGATTGGACCTGGGCCTTCAGCAACCCAGCAGATGCCCAGCCTCCAAGCCACCATCCCACCCTTAGCCAGCCAGTAAAAAAAAGGGGGGGGGAGGGAAGGTTGGGAAAAACGGAGTCAACAACTCCACCACCTGCTTCTCCGTACAATACACCCACCGTCTCTAATGAGGAAGGGGGGTGGGGGGAAGGGAGGCCCACTCTGCCCACCAAATGACAAAACCAAACTGAGGCCACGCCGCGCGGACCGAATGAAACGGGCGCTTCCACTGGCACTTCACAAGAGAAAGGGGGAAGAGCGGGCAGAAGCACACTCTTCCACGCTGCCACCAAGCCTTTCCGGAGAAAACGAAGGCCTCCGATGCAAGCCCACACTTGCAAACACTGGGAGCGACGAAAGACGCTCCTTTACAAGCCAAAAACGCCCGTGATCTGTGCCACGGGAGGCGCGGTTGGGCTAATAAAGCCCCAGTCCATGCCCCCCGAACATCCCCGGATGGGCTGAGGTCCGTTTGCCTCGGCTCCATCTGGGGCAACAAACGCGACCCCCACCCTAAGCCGCCGAGCATCAGCACAAGTGGGAAGGGGTAGGATTCTTACATTTTTCCCCCTAGGTCTATTTGATAGAGACCGTTTTCGCACACAGCTTACCACGGGGTCACATTCCTGTTCTCTCCGCAGTGTCCGTCGGATTTCCAATTATCTGCACTGAAGTTACAGGAAGTCCCGCGGCTTTTGCGTAGCAAACATAAACCACTAAAACCCAGTTTATGTTTGCTATGCAAAAGCCGTGGCACTTCCTGTAACTCGGACGCAGATAATGGGAAATTGGACAGACGCTGCTAAGAGAACAGGAATGTGACTGTGTGGTAAGCTACGTGCAAAAACGGTCAGATATCCATAACCTTGAATGTTCAACCACATCTGAATCAGCTTCAAACAGTCTGATACTTGTTCATTGCTACTTATGATACTCCAGTGCCTCATTGACCTTATATCATAGTGTGATTTGTTCCCTTGGGTGCTGTATAGCAACAGTTAGAGTGTGAAGTTCAACAAAATAAGCTCCTAACACTTTTTAAAAAAGACATTATGCTGGAATAAAGTCTTCAGCAGCAAAACAGAAGGATAGCAAGCAGCATGCCCTTGCCTTTAGCAGTCTGTTGGGTTTACCAGGGAAAGGCCAGCCAAGATGAAACCTCAAGTCTTTCAGAAGGATCTTGACAGCACTAAAGCACCTTAAAGCATCCTTGAACATGTTAATTTCACTTCAATGGAAAGAAGTAGTAATTTGAATCACACTTGGGACACATCCATAAGGCAGCTGCCCATTCTGCAGTGTTTGCAGGTAGCTGTTTTCACAGGACATCACTATTCCCCACACCTACAAAAATGTACTTGCCATGCATGCTGCATAGCTAGTTATGGTTCCCACAATCATAGTTGTCCACTGAAGGAAGCAGTAAATTACCAAGTATATGTGGACAGTATGGGTCTAGGATGATGTACCTGATCCTCAAAAATAATTGGTATGCAAGCATTCTGCTGTGCCTTCATGCTGCACTATGGAAGTGCAGCTGGCCTCTTCACTTTTGATCTTTAGGAAGCAGCTGAAAACAATTTTATATAGGTTCATGTTTGGTTAAGTTTACTAGCAGTTCTAAACTGTGATTTTCAAACTTTCGTTTTAATTTTTTTATGGATTTTATGTTGTAATCTGTAGCAGCAACCTTAGCTGCTGGTGGTCAGGCAGAAACAAGGCCACAGGCAAAATCAGGAAGTAACAGCGGTTTATTTAACGTGTACACGGGCCCCAGACCAGACTCATGTCTGAACACATTTGGGAGCCCCGATTACAGGAAGGTCTACAGTTTTATAGTCACAGACAATCATTTCCAGTAAACACTCGCCCAATTACAGGAAAGGACAACCCCACATCCTATACATCATTATAAGCGTCATATTACTAAAGGAACAAGGAGGAGACAGGGAGGGTCTTTCCATACATGGCATTGATGTTGCTAACACTTTTGCAGCAATATCCTTCATAAAAAATACATTTGCCCCTTTAACCTGATCCCAAGATTTTCCAAGGTATACGACTCAATGCTTATTCCAGCAAGCTTCTAGCTCCTCTTTGCGGTGAACCAGTGGGTCAAAGATTAACTTCCTCTTTTGCTGCCTTACGCTTCTCTTTCCCTACTTTCGCAATCTTGAAGGATTATTTCAGAGACACCTAGCAAGCACTTTAAAAATCTCTTTGCCCTTTTGCTTTCTTGCCCTTGTGCCTAATTAATGGCCTTCAATTTACCTTATTTAATATATTTTTATTTCAGCCCTGCTTCATTCCCCCCTTTCAGGCTTACCTGATTTATCATGGTATTGCCTGATCCCATACACACCTTTCCCGAGTTGACCTCATCATCTCATATACTGGATCCATAGGTACTGTTGTGTGAGAAGTGGTTGAAGCTATGCAACCCATCCCCAGAATCTTCATGCATCCAGGCATACACCGGGCACACCCACAAAAGACCACACACATTAAGACTAAAAAGATAAAAATAATAAACCCTTCACGCAACCAGCTGAGATCTGGGAGCCAGCTGACCAACCAGTTGAATAACTCTGCTCCCGAATTAAAAGCTCTATCTGCACCCTGTGCTTCTTTAACCAAGCCCCTCAGGGTTTTTATTCCTGTGAGGAGTTGGCCAGACTCATTAACATAGAAACAACAAACCTCTCCCAGATAAGCACAGCTTCCACCCTGTTCTGAAAGCAATTGATCCAAGACCCTTCAATTTTGAAGTACTACATTTGCTATACTGTCTACCTCTTCCTGCAGAGTCGATGCGGTCCTCTCGAGTCCTTCCTGCAAAATTCTAGATAGGTTTCTCGTATAAATCTGCAAATCATGGACTCCCCATCCCGGTATTATGGACCGTAAGAAATCCAAAATCCCTGAGCCCCTTCCTGACGCACTCCGACGCTTCCTGGGCCTAGGGCCTTTAGGAGCAGCTGGGTTCCCAAGATTCAACACCTCATGTGCCATGATATCTTTACAGTGATATCCTGCAACCGTTAAGTGCGCCACGGAACACATAACCTTCCAAAATATGGGCAAATACTTGTACCCCGTATCTCCACACACCCAATAGACACCTGGCAGGTCGATATAAATACCATCAACCAGGGCATAAGAGGCATTACACCAATTATGAAACAGGGCCATTGTTGTGGGGTGAGTTGATGTTTTGCAAACCTGTAGGTATGTGAGAACCCCAAACCAAATAGAGGCATATGAGCCTTTCCATGTGGGCGGATTTTCACTAGTCAACCACATCATATCCCGAGTATTGAGTTGTAAGGTATGGTTACGCTCCCCTGTCACTGAGCAATTAAGGCAAATCTGTGCACTATTCCATTTACCTTTCCCAAGATTCTCCCTAGTACAATCATCCCATGAATCGCTGTGTTTGCACCTAGTGTGTAAATATGCAAAAGATCTGGAGCCATTGGTTTGCCATCCAGCCTTGTCTGGGTCCAGGCGGAGGATATATTCACAATCCTCAGCCTTTAAATATCCTACATTTGGACCCGTGCCATCACCTATCATACACCAAGGGTATCATTTCTGGTGCTTTGCCACAATTGGGTGCAAATCAAACGCTACCCCATTTGCACCTTTCACTCGAAAGCTATCATGGGGGTTCCAAAAAGCCATATTTCCACCAGAGTTAAACTCTGTGTCATCTCTCTTCACCAGGCTTCTCAACCTTTTACTTCAGTTAAAAGCTGACCAGACTCATCTGGAATCTACAGTCTCTCTCATACAGTCTCCCACACAGAGTAGTATAGCAAATATCAAACAACCACTTGCTCCTCCAGCCAGCCACATACACAATACTACCTACAGCAGACATCTATTTGTTAAATCTACACCTCCAGCACAAGTTATTCCATTGAGGGGGCCTTCCACACATATCTACATCTGGGTGGGGCAACCTCTCTTTGCCTTAAAACTCACCAGAGTTTCCATTTGCTTCTGGTATCCACATCGGGGATACTTTTGGCTATATAACAGAAGCACAGCTATGGCAGGTGCTTTATAACCCCAAACCTGCATGCAGTAATGGGGACAAAGTTATTCCTGACTCTCTAAAACCAAAAGGTCTGTGTTTGGCGAGGCTGTAGGTGTATTTAGCCAAGGCTTACTCAGAGTATTGAATTGGGTTTCATGATCCCATTCCTCTTCATCTTTTATGAAATGTTTATAAGACAATGACATTCCCCATCCACTCCAGTTCACGGGGGTCTAACTCAGCTTTAATAATAATAATAATAATAATAATAATAATAATAATAATAATAATAATAATAATAATAATAATAATAATAAATTTATTTTTATATCCCGCCCTCCCCCGCCAGAGGCGGGCTCAGGGCGGCTCACAGACATGGAAATTCCATGAATTAGATAAAACAATATAAATAACAATTATTAGATATAGTTAATTACATAATAATTTAAAATGAATAAAATAGATAAAAATAGGTGCTATAAAAATACTGTAAGTTGTAATATCCACAAGATGGCTAAATAGCTACACATCAGATTAGCCAGGTTCTGTCTCAAAAGCCAGCTGGAAAAGAAATGTTTTACAAGCCCTGCGGAATTGATTCAAGTCCCGCAGGGCTCGTACCATCTCTGGAAGATGATTCCACCATCGAGGGGCCATTACCGAGAAGGCTTGCTCCCTGGTTGTCTTCAGTCTAGCCTCTCTTGGCCCAGGGATTGTTAGAAGATTCTGAGAGCTAGATCTCAGTGCTCTCTGGGGAACATATGGGGAGAGGCGGTCCCTTAGGTAGGCAGGTCCTCAGCCATATAGGGCTTTAAAGGTGATAACCAGCACTTTATAGCGAACACGGTACACAACAGATAGCCAATGCAGATCCCGCAGCCCAGGCCGCGCATGTTCCCACCGTGGTAGTCCCATTAGCAGCCTGGCTGCTGCGTTCTGGACTACCTGGAGTTTCCGTGTTCGGTATAAGGGCAGCCCCATGTAGAGGGCATTGCAGTAGTCTAGTCTCGAGGTGACCGTTGCATGGATCACAGTTGCTAGGTCGCTGCGCTCCAAGAAGGGAGCCAACTGCCTCGCCCTCTTGAGATGAAAGAAGGCGGACCTAGCAGTGGCAGCTACCTGGGCCTCCATTGATAAAGAGGATTCCAGCAGCACTCCCAGGCTCTTGACTTTGCGCACTGGTATCAGTGGCGCACCGTCGAAAGCTGGTGGGGTAATCTCCCCTCCCGGTTCGCCGCGGCCCACGCAAAGGACCTCAGTCTTCACCGGATTCAACTTCAGCCCGCTCTGCCTGAGCCAGTCAACCACGGCTTGTAACGCTCGGTCCAGATTTACAGGGACATCGCCAGCCCGGCCGTCCATCAATAGATAGAGCTGGGTGTCATCTGCATATTGATGACAACCCAGCCCATACCTCCATGCAATCTGGGCAAGGGGGCGCATAAAGATGTTAAACAACATCGGGGAGAGAACTGCCCCCTGAGGCACACCACAATGAAGTGGGTGTCTCTGAGACAGCTCCCCCCCAATTGCCACCCTTTGTCCCCGGCCTTCAAGAAAGGAGGAGAGCCACTGTAAGGCTAGCCCCCGAATTCCTGCGTCGGCAAGGCGGCGGGTCAGCAGCCAATGGTCGACCATATCGAACGCAGCTGATAGGTCTAGCAGCAGCAATACTGCCGAGCCGCCTCGATCCAGTTGCCGTCGGAGGTCATCCATGAGGGCAACCAAGACTGTTTCCATCCCATGGCCCGGGCGAAAGCCGGACTGGCATGGGTCCAAGGTGGAGGCGTCCTCCAAAAAATCCTGTAACTGCGACGCCACAGCCCTCTCAATAATTTTGCCCAAAAAGGGCAAATTTGAGACCGGCCAGTAGTGTGCCAATTCGGCCAGGTCTGATGAAGGTTTTTTCAAGAGAGGGCGGACCAATGCCTCTTTCAGGGGTGTTGGAAAAACACCCTCTGAAAGAGATCGATTTATAATATCCCGTATAGGATATCTTAGTTCCTCCTGGCAGGCCTTAATTAGCCAGGAGGGGCATGGGTCCAGATCACAAGTTGTGGATCGTGCAGTGCCAAGAATTCTGTCGACCTCCTCCAAGCTGAGTGGGTCGAAGCAATCCAGAGTTAAATCAGAAGACACTCATTGGGCCTCGAGTTCGCTTACTGCATCCAAATTGGCAGGGCAGTCGTGGCGGAGCGATTGGACCTTATCAGCAAAAAATTTCGCGAAAGCCTCACAGCCAATCTCCAATTCCTTAGCTTTTAAATTGCCCTGTGGCAATGTAGTAAGGTTCCGAATTATTCTAAATAATTGGGCCGGGCGCGAATTTGCAGATGCAATCTTAGCCGCAAAGTATGTTTTCTTTGCGGCCTTGATTGCCATCTCATAGGACTTCATAAACTTCCTATAAGATGTTCTAGTCGCTTCGTCACGAGTACGCCGCCATTGCCTCTCTAGCCGTCTAAGGCCTTGTTTCAGCTGGCATAATTCCGGGGTATACCACGGAGCCAGCTTAGTCCAAGGTCGCAGAGGGCGCCGAGGTGCGATCTCCTCGATGGCCCTAGAGAGCCGGCTATTCCAGGTCTCAATCAGGCCATCGAGGGAGTCGCCAGAGGGCCAGGGGTCCCGCAGAGCCATCTGGAACCGTTCCGGGTCCATTTGGCTCCGTGGGCGGGCCAAATCCCGATTGCTAAAATACTTTCCCTTAGTCTCTAACCACAATCCCAACGATTCAAACTTGGAACAGCAATATTTACAGAAAAATCCTGTTCTCTCAAAACTCTTAACTTTCACTCAAATGTGGCCAAATCGCAGAATCCAGCTCCAGTATCTGCCTAAACACAAGTAAAGAACAAAAAACCCACAAAACATTAGCTAGGCTTATTATAGGTCTTCAGCTTGATCAGCTAGTTGCTCCTTTGATGGCTTCTTCCCCCTGAGCGTTGAGCACGTCAGCTAGCGTGACAGCAGCTAGGGGTTGTCTAGTTGTCTGTGAACCCCACCATTGCCGATAAGTGGGGCCCAGAGGTCGGTTGTCGGGTAAGTTTCAGGCCCAGGAACAGACTGTACCTGGGGAAGCTCATTTAAGATGAGTCCAGGTTGGAATCTATGCATAAGATGGTGCACCTGGAGAGGGAGAGTTTCTAACACATATTTAGACACAGCATGCATAGCTCTTCCTAACAACTGAATCTCTTGAAATCACACAAGAGTCCCTACTGGGGCTGGGTCTCCTTTACTCCCTGTTACACAGGAGGGCCTTCCATGAATAATCTCTTAAAGAACTCAATTTCCAGCCCTTTCCTGGGTAAGCATCTCAGTATGAACAAGGCAATGAGCAATGTGCAGGCTACTTAAAGCTAGTCCTCTGACACATTTTAGCTACTTAATTCTTCCAATGGACCAATGTGCCCTCTCTCCTTCTTCTGGGGCCGATATCATAGAGGCTTTCTTGGTTCTGATGGGAAAGATCTTATTCCAATTGGAGTAAGCACACAAAGACTAGTGAGTACTCAGTGATCTGGGCAGCTCAGTAAAATCACTATCATAAACTTAAATGGGGTAGTTTCTACATGCTGCACCCCTGGGGCCAACTTAGGCCCTGTCTTGGATTATTTCTGGCACAGGACACACATCTGGTTGCAGTGGTAGCACACAGTCCACAACACCTGTCTATCTAGTAGCCTAGCTTTGGCAGAATCTCTTATAATGTGTTCTCTTATAAATTTGCTGCACTAGGGCCAAGCTATAGCTCTGGGGACAAATAAGCATGTTATCAGATAGCTGTCTTCGGTAGATGCTCCCTGGACTTTCCTTCCTTCTTCTGGGTATAATGGTGAAACCACTCAGATAGCTTGACTTGAAACACTGGGCAGACAAGTTTTCTGCTGCTGCTGAATGGCCTCGATGGCTGTACTAAGAGTCCAAAAGTCTCGGGATCTTGGGGCCATATTCAGTAATCTCTTCTGCTGTGTGAATTAATTCCTTCTCATTAGATGGGGCTTCTTAGTTATAGAGGGTCAAAACATATATGTTGAATTGGTGCAGATGCTTGCTCTGGCTTCAGCTGCTAATTCAAGTGTTCTGGTTAGGGCAATTGGCTCTGCCTTCGCAGGGTGACCACAGCATATCCTGCCTGGCGCACTTCACCTGGTACAGAACTCCAACGGCAGTCCCATATTTTCAGGAATGAGGAGGGTGGCAGCCTCGCTGACATCGGTAGCCCTAGGACCGGAGTTTTAACAACAGCCTTTAACTTCTTCAAGGTCTGACGTTATTTAGTGTCTCACTTCACCCCCCCTTTGTAACTTCACACAAGGGTTTGGCAATTGGGGCTTTCTTTCCCTTGGGGAGGCTCCTGTAGGCACACACCATGTTCTGGCAGTGGGCCAGCTGCTTCTTCCGTGCCTCTACTGTTTCCTTGGCCATCTCTCTCTGGTGCAATTTCGGCTTCAACCTTCAGGCACGAGACTTTATTGATGCCAGCCAGTTCCCCTTTGCGGATCTGCTCGATCTGCGTGCTGCTGGGCAGCATTCCTTCTGCCAACTGCTTGGCCTTCTTGTAGACACCCAGGAGCTCAGACACCTCATACATCGAGACCTTCAGATGACCCTTCGCTTTTCCATCTGGACCTGCACCTCTGCTAGGGTATTCTCTCTTATCTTTTGCAGCAACTGCACAGGAAAATGCTATTGAGGGAAGCACTTCAGCCCACAGCTTCCTCTGAAGGCCTTCCACTTCTTGGGCCAGCTGTTTGGCTTGATGCCCATAGCCTTCCATCTCACTGGCTGAACAGCAACCCCTCTAATCTCCTTCAGGCTCAACTCAGCCTCCTGCTGCCTTCACCTGATACCTGGAGCCAACTGAGCCGCAAAGGCTGAGCACCTGCGACTTCGTGGTTGGTGGGCAAATAGATTCGATGGGCTTCACATAGGCGCTCCAAAAAGGCATCTGGCTTCTGGAGGACTTCTGCTACCTCACACGTATTAATGGGTTTCGTGGCCACCTCCTTCATGCCTGCTGGTAGAGCCTGCCGGTATTGGCTTAATAGGCAGATGGGAGCCTCCCTGTTGGCATCCCACTTGAGGACAGTTCGAGGAAAATGAATTGTAGCCCATCATGGCCCAGGAATTGGGAAGCCTGGATCTGCCGGAGGGGCATCACATGGCTGACGGGGATTTCTTCTGAGGTGGCAAGCTGGCCAGAGGCAGGGGACTTACTTCTAGAGAACTCCTCTCTAGGGGAGCCCATAGATCTGGAATTCTTTGGTCTTAACTGATGTAGGGGGCAAGGGTGAAGTCTAAGTAAGTCTAAGTGGCAAAAGGGAAAGGCTGGGAGCTTTGCGTTGGGCTTAAAGGACCAGCTCCCTGCAAGGGGCAACAGAGACACTGCCCTATGTCCTAATATCTGGTTCCTGGGGGTACTTTGGCGTAGATTGCCTTGGCCTGAGACTGAGATGCCTGTCCAAGAGTAGTGTATCTTGCAACCACGTAGGTGGTTTAAAAACCAAATTATAATTAAAAAAAAACAATATACAAAGACTAGTCTAGGTGATCAGGATAACTCATAACCTTTGTCACATGAACCCTCAGATGACTGAACAACACCAAATGTAGGTCATTCTAAAATCATAGAATCATAGAGTCATAAAATCATAGAGTTATAGAATCATAGAGTTGGAAGGGACCTCCAAGGCTATCCAATCCAACCCCCCGCACAATGCAGGAACACACAAACACCTCCCCCCCAAATTCACAGGATCTCCATCACTGTCAGATGGCCATCTAGCCTCTGTTCAAAACCCTCTAGTCCATAAAATGTTACAAACACTTCAGAAGCCCTATCTATACCATAGTCTCCACTAAAACCTATGTCAGAATTTGCAATCATGCAGTCAAGGGCATCCCCCAGACTGTGATCCTCCCCTGGTTAACCAGACAGACAAGACATTCTTAGAAACAAAAGGAAAAAGGGAGTGGGTGAGAGAGCGGTCTTGACACAAGGAAACACATGCTGCTTTGTAACAGCTGCTGCCTTCAGCAAATGTCACATCACATTCACACACAATCTTACCACAAGCCCCTTCCCAGTTCCAGTACTAGGCTAGCACAGCTTCAAGGGCACTGGTGGGGAGAACTACTTCCCCCTTTTCAGCGAGCTTTACAAGTGTGCAGCTGAGAGGTGATCATGCCCTCCTTTATTTTTATTTCAGCCCTGCTTCAAAGCCACCTTGAAAATGGCTAATAAAGGTTTTTAATAAATAACAATGGAAGGGTAAGTAATTAAGTTGTCCTACTTCTTTTTAATCTGGTACTTAGACACACAACACAAAACAGACAAACAAACAAACAATAAAATGAGTGCACACAATAAAGGTATTATTTATCCCAGCTGGCTTTCAAGGGTAACCCTTTCTCAAGATTATACACACACTACTTCTGCTTCCATTTCTAGGGCTGCTGCTCCTCTTATGGGGAGGAAGGAGAGAGACAGAAAACAAAGTTGGAGTTCCCTGGCAGCTTTAAGACTAACCACATTTTATTCCAGGTATAAGCTTTTGTGTGCATGCACACTTCAGAAAAAAAAATAAGTCCTATGAAGAAAGGTTGAAGGAGCTGGAGGGGAGGCAGCTGACAGGTGATATGATCACCATCTTCAAGGACTTGAAGGGCTGTCATATAGAGCAGGGGTGGCCAACGGTAGCTCTCCAGATGTTTTTTTGCCTACAACTCCCATCAGCCCCAGCCAGCATGACCAATGCCTTCCCTCAATAGGAAATAATGAAGGATGGGGCACTTTCTTTTGGGGCCCAGATATTTCTTGAATTTGATTGGCAACCCTATTCCATGTGAGCTTCTTTCCATGTGGGCCTTTTTCCATGTGGGCATTTTTCCTGTGAGCATTTATGTCCATGGGTTTTTTTCTTTGGGCTTTTTTCCTTCTTTTTTTTTCTTTTGGGCTTTTTCCCAGGTACCATGGAATTAAAATGGCCATTTCAAGAGAATATCCAGTTATGCCTTTGTTTCAAGGAGCACTATATACGTATGCTGTGCTGGATGGGGGAAGTTGGATTTAACTTTTTTTCCTGTTTATGAAAGAGATCTCTGCTGTTTCTTGCCTTACCTTGCAAGTCATGGATCTGACACTGGTTTACTTTGCTTTCAAGGGAGAAATAGATGATATCTCTGGTGAGGGCACTGGTGGCAAGCCAATGTTTCCATCTATATTTTAATTACATATAAGCATGTGGAAAGTTGGAAAAATTGTAGGGCAGCTGATAAAAAAGTGGGTAAGGAAGGCACTGAGGAAAGGAACATCCACATTCACAATCCATATGGCCACACAATAGACTGTCTGGCCAACAGTAAAGGCCTTTTTTTGATTCTGGTCTTCAATGACTTCCTTGTCAGAGTAAAAGAAACATTTCATTAAAGGATAACGGGAAATAGAAAGGACATTTATGCCTTACATGCATTGACAGCCTTTCAACCACAGTTACTTACTGCCTGACTATAGCAGAAAACTTTCACGCCAAGGCGAACAGTGGCAGTTTTCCAGATCCGGCTTTAGAGTTATATTCTAACCACATGAAAATTAGAAAGTCTGCCATTTCCTGCTTCTATAATCAATTATATAGTTGCCAGCTTGCCAGAATATATGTAAATATTAAATATACTGCAACAGCATTGTGGTGATCTTTTATGCAATTGACCTCCTCCCTTTTATGCAAAACAGAATTTTAATCTAATTGCAGGGCTTTTTTGTAGCAGGAACTCTTTTGCATATTAGGCCACACACCCTGATGTAGCCAATCCTCCAAGAGCTTACAGGGCTCTTATTACAGAGCCTACTGTAAACTCTTGGAGTACTGGCTACATCAGGGGTTGTGGCCTAATATGCAAAGGAGTTCTTGCTACAAAAAAAGCCCTGTCTAATTGTATCTAATTCCTGCATAACTATAAGTTATGGGGACTATCCATGATATAGCATATCCACAAGAATTTGATATTCTTTAAATTAGTCTGCAATGTTTTAAGTAGCCTGATATATCACAAATATTGTGGTATGTTCAGTGCCTGAAGGTCTGGGCTACAAATAACACTGAAAAATATTATCCATGCAAGACCCAACAATGTGCTAAGAGCATCTGAAAAGTTAAAGTGGGTTCCTTGGTTATACACTAAAGGGTGTGTGTTTCAGATTCTTCAGAAGCCACTAGAAAGGTTATGAGATTAGACATACAGACACAGTTTATCTTCCAATAAATTAAAACCTGTTTTAAGAAGCATGCACATTTGTGAGTAAACATTTTAACTGCCAAAACTTGACAAGGGTAAACTGCAATCTCATTTCACTGATTATCAGCTTGAAAACATCCCTAATATTTGCCACTTCTAGCCTAACACAACAAATCATAGCACAAGAGGTAAAGTGCACCAAATAGCTTTCACACAAAGGTGCCATATTCTTACAAAGTTAATCATGTTAATTTTAAGGGCTGGGATCTAGAGGGTTACTTTAAGCATACCCAAGGGTTTATTTTCCATGAAAAGCAAACTCCCACACCACATTGCAACCTGCTTTTTTGATAGTTTTAACAAGTAGTTAATGTTGGAGTCCAGTGGCACCTTTAAAATTTAATTCTGCTTAGAGAGTCAGACTAGGAGGTGAGAGACCCACATCTGAATCCCTATTAGGGTTGCCAAGTCCAATTAAAGAAAAATCTGGGGACTTTGGGGGTGGAGCCAGGAGACATTGGGGGTGGAGCCAGGAACAAGGATGTGACAAGCATAATTGAACTCCAAGGGAGTTCTGGCCATCACATTTAAAGGGACAGCACGCCTTTTTAAAAGCCTTTCTTCCATAGGAAATAATTAAGGATAGGGGCACCATCTTTTGGGGCTCATAGAATTGGACTTTCTGGTCCAATATTTTTTAAACTTGGGGGGTATTTTGGGGAGAGGCACTAGCTGCTATACTAAAAATCTGGTGCCTCTACCTCAAAAAATAGCCCCCCCAGAGCCCCCAATACCCATGGATCAATTCCCTATTATTCTCTATGGGAATCGTTCTCCATAGGGAATAATAGAGTGCCTAGTAGACATTTCCCTCCCCCCCACGCTTTCTAAAGGGGGGGAGGGCCTCCATACTAGGGAATCCCCCCTCCCTGCCCCCTCCCTCTCTCTCTCACACACACACAAATACTTACCGTACTTGGTCTTCTTCCAGCAGAATTTGCTCGCTGTGATAACGAAAGCAAGGCTGCACAGGAAAAGAAAGGGAGCGGCCGTTCCTGTTTCCTGTGCAGCCTTAAAGGGACACATTTTAAAAACGGATCCCAAGCTGTAAAACAACATGATGCCTACAGGTATGTTCTCTCTCCCCCCGCCCCCAGATTTTTTAAGAGTGGGGGAGGAGGCTGAAAATTCGGGGGTCCCCCGCCAGAGCAGGAGGGTTGGGAAGCCTAATCCCTATTCTGCCATGGAAACTTGATGCATAACTTTGAGCCAGTGACTCTCTCTCAACCTAACATACCTCAGAGGGTGGTTGTTACTGCGAAGACAAAAATGGAGGAGAGGGGAATGACGTCATAAGCCACTTAGGGTCTCCACTAGGAAAAAGTTGGATACAAGTATCTAAAATACATAAATAAACATGTTTACATATAGCTTAGATTTCCCCCTTATGCTTCAAAACAATGGAGTCCCCTTCCAGGCATAACCCCCTCCCATCTAGATATTTTTGTTGTACACATGGAAGTCTACATGTGCTATATATACAAGGATTGTCTCATTCTCTTTAACATGATCCCATTAATAAAGCTGTCCACAAACTCCAAAAAGAATTCTGCAGCCCCTATTCATAAAGATTTTGGATTGCCCAGAAGAATCCTGTGGACCTGTGTGTCAAAACTGAGGTTATCAATTTTCACAGTTCCTGGCAAGAAACTCAGTTTACTCAGCTGAACCTGAAATGGCCATTGCTGTAATAAAGTCCAGTGAAATAAAAATGCATGTAATTAGCTCAAAAATGTTAAAATCTGCTGCAGTATGTTTAAATATTTCCTGCTCTGAAGCAACAAAAATATTCATTGGTATTTTGTATTTTTTGTGAGAAAGGATGCTAGTCCTTTTTAGGACTGGTATTTTAAGACCGGCATTGCATTGATATGGTGATCCCCATCTTTGCCAATAAAAATGCAGAAAATCAGTGTCAAAGGTAGTGGTCGTGCTGCTCCAGGCTCTGCCAAAAATGGCAAATGAAATGTTTGGAACCGTATCTGCTTGCTGGGTTAGAGGAGAGCAGAGGTCGTTAACACTTTATTGATATGCTTTATACAATAACTTCTGTGTAAAAGGTTTAGGTTTTTTAAAATGAAACCAACTGCATACACCAGTAAACATTAGGCCTGCCACTTAAGAAACCATGTAAGTAGGTATTTCCTGCCATGAAAATGTATAACTATTGCATGGATGGACAATACATCACAACATTCCAAATTGTGTGGGAAAATTTCAGAACAAAATCCAGAGCTATTAAAGCAGGAATGACATTTCCCGAACAATGTGCCTCCACACAGCAGGAATTTGGCCTGCAGAATTTTCACTGATGTTTCTGTTCCTTAGAAACAAAAAAAGATTTGTGTTTGCATTCATGCATGCATGACAAAGCATATAAATGGTTGGCAAGCATGACCCAGATCAACAGATATATGCAATTGCATTGCTTTCCATTAATCATCGTAATTGTCTTTCTTCTGAGAACTTTAAGCAAATACTTTTGTGAAGCCATTGCATACTCTGCCTACACAGATTCCTATTCATCACTATTTATCAAAATAATACTCTAGTCCACCTTTCTCACCTATCTCCTGGAGGCTTCTCAGGCTGTTGGAAAGGCTGCAGTGTGGTAGGTTCTTGCTGGTATAGTTGTGGCTCTGCCCAACTATCGCTGAGTTCTGGTAATCTGTCTTATCTTGAATCACTCAGATCACTGGGCAGGTATTACCATTCTCTCCTCAATTAATTTTACTAAATATTGGTGATGAATTTAAAGTCTCTACTCCACGGCATGAGCTACTTTCCCTGATGCTTACAGCTGCGAAGTATGTTGTTGCACTAAAATGGAAATTGACTGATCCCCCTTCTATTCGGACCTGGGCATCAAAACTGCGGGAGTATTATCTCTTGGACAAAGTGGTGGGCTTTCATGGCTCTTCATTGCACCTTGGACATAGAAAATCACTATTACGGAAGTGTGAACCTCTTCTGAATTGGAAATTCGGTCCTTCCTGCACCTCGTCTTCATTAACCCAAGAATACCTCTCATTTTTAGTCTTATGTTAAGTCACCTTAGATAAAAATGCACCTAGTTTTCCTTGGTTTTATTTCTCTTGTGTTATTTAGATGGACACACTAGCTCCTCCTGACATCTAAGCGATTTCTAACTTTTTCCGTAACAGCACCCTCGTCTATGTAACAAATAGGCAAGCTTATGGTTGCACGCATGTTTTGACTCTCATTTTGATGTAATCCATTTTTTACTCAATAAACTGGTTTATATCTGGAAAAAAATTCATCACTATTCATTAAGGAAGACTAAGTGCTTACTTATGAAATTAACTGACATTTTCCATCTTTTTATCTAATTATTTATATTTATTTATTTAGTATATCTCTATATTGCTTTCCCTGAATAAATTCAAGGCTATGTTAGAACAAATGATGCAATAAATATGCTTTAAAACCTATATCCTAAATTCACTAAGGTCCAAGATAAAACCCATACTTCAGCAAGGCCCTTCTGAATAGCTCTGCCTTGGCTGTGATCAGACAAGCAGTTTGGCCTGATATAATTGCTGTTCCTTTATGGATTAAATGGACTTGGTCACACAACCACATCTGGTGCCCATTTCCCAGTTGCACTCACCATATCATATAATGAGTTGGATGTGGAGTAAACAGCTACCAGAGAAAGCCCAGTGCTTATGAATGTCTGCACATCCATCCCAGTTTACAGATGTCTGAACTCCCCTCTTGCAAAGTCAAGCCATTTGGGAAGTCTGAACCTTCCCTCCATTTCCACCTACTTTTTGTTTTTCTTTTCTTTGGGATCAGGTAGTGATGTGTGCATATATGTTCAGCTTTACACTCATTCATCTGTCAGCTGTTCATAGTTACATAGGACCCCCTTTTATACCCTTCTGATTATGAACTTCTTTCCCCTGCTGGGTTTGGATGCTAGCTGAACTCAGGACTCTGAGCCAGCCTGCCTCTCTGCTCACACTGAGTGGTGGGACTTAGCTACTAGGTGCCTTGGCTAAATGAATACCCACATTTTACCCTCCTGATTGTGAACTTCTCTGCCTGCTATGGATTGGATGTTAGGTGGACTCAGGGCTCTGAACCAACACATTTTCTCTGCTCATGCTGAGTGCCTTGACTGAGGACCCACATTTTATACCCTCCTGATGAACTCCTCTCCCCTCATGGGGTTTGGGTGTTAGGTGGATTCAGGGCTCATGGCCATACAAGAGAGGTCAGGCAGATGACAGCCTTGTGTGACCAGTACTCCAGGGGATTGGCATTGGTGGTCTCAGGGAACTTGGTAAGGTATTTCCTCACTGTCACCTTTGCTAAATCCTCTGCTAATGCACGTTTGGCATCCCTGCCACTGCTGACCTCCCGGTTCACTACTGACAACCATAGTGGGGCTTCTCCGTACTTGGGCTCTTTGATGATCTCCCATCACACTTCTTTGATACAGAGGTGCTGGGGCTATGGCTCCTCAGCCTCTTTCACCCACTGTTCCCTCTGACTATGTCTGTTGGCCTGTTGCCTCCACAGTTTTTGCAGAACTCACACTTCCAGTGCAAGAGCTCTGCATTCCAAAGAACAATGCTGCTTTTTATCTGGGTGTCATAGTCTATGCAGGCCAGCTTGTACTCCCTTTTATTGCAGAGAGGATGCAACCTAGTGGTGATGCCCACCTGCAGCCTCTCTACCCATAGGAGAAAGTTAGCTCCAGTGTGGAGGCCAGCAGTTGCCCAGCTCTTGAATCAGAGGGATGACTTACCCACAGCAGGTCATATGGGCACACAGCACACTGGTGGTATCTTGGAAGGGCTTGGGGACATGCACCATTTGGGAGAGGGTCAGCCAGTCATTGGGGCTGATACTGAACTCCTCTTTCCAGTACAGGATGCCATGTAGGAGATTACATCATGCATCATCTTCTTCTGCTCCACCAAATGTTCAATCATGGTGTTGGGGAATTGCTTTTTTATATCCTGTTATAATTACACTGATACTTTCCCTTACCACTGTTTCTCAAAACAAAATTTTCTCCCAGCATCTAATCAAGAAATAGAGTCGCTGTTCCACACACAACTGATAAGGCTTTTTTCCAGCATATTCAGGATACTTGTAAAAGAAGCAAAACAATTTCCAGTTATAGATAACAAAACTTACACAATATGCTCTTATAGTTAAAAACTCTTATAAACTATACTCTTATAGTTAGAACAATTTCCAGTTATAGTTAGAAGCTTTAAAAAGCCCTTAGAATCCTTTTTTTCTATACCTGCTAGAATCTAAGCATTTGAGAAGCAAAATTTCAAGGCTCTCAAATTTTCTAAATGCTATCAACTCATATCTGTTAGAAATCTCAAAAGACATTTTTTTTTCTTGACTGACACCCCAAGGAGCAGTTCAGCTCTCTGACATGATAGCAAGAAACTGGGAAAAACCAAGGGCTTATACAGCTTCAGCCTTATGAGAACTTTCACTTCTCATGAGACCCCTCTCTTTCCACATGCTTACCTTTGATAAATATCTTGCCTACTAGTGTCACTTTGACATCTTTCTCACCACCTGCTAATGCAGATGGACTCCCATTCTGGCTAATGTCCATCTCCCTTAGATCTCAAGCTAGGCTCAGATAAAGTCCAGTGAGAAATTTTTGCTATCTAAAGTTTCCCATTTTCAGTTAAGTAAAACATCTTTCTTGCTAATTTTCTTTTTTCTCATCTAAGATTCCCCTCAGATAAACACTATTGCCCTAAAATCTCCTCTGACAGCTAACTTCTACAGGCTTATAGGCAACAAGTGATTTTAAGTACTTCAAACAATCTATGAATAACCTGCAAATTTTAAGGGTTGTTTTCATAAAGGGGTCAACTTATAATTTTTCTGTGACACAAGGCATAGATGGAGTTCCTCATCCCCCTCTACCTGCCTCTTGCATAGCAGACAGGCAGACTTGATGCTACATCAGTGGGTGGCCAAGGACTGGCAGGTCTCCAGCAAGGACTGCATCCTGAGAGGGCAGCATCCCAGGTTCTCTTGAGAGTGATCCCCATCCCCTGAGTATCCTTCCCCACCAGCTGAAGCATGTATATCATTTTATCTCTGCCATCCTGCCGGCACTGGTGTCTGTGACATTGTTAGTGCTTCCACACCATTCCCCCAGGCTTCTCCGTATCACATGGCCATCAGTGGTGCTAGGGTGCCGGCCCAAGGCCAGCACCCCAGGCAAGGTGCCTCTGCCGCCCTGCCGCCAGCACTGATGAGAGCGAGTGCATCAGCAGCAAGGCTCCCAGTCTCAGCGTGTGTGCTGCTGCTGCCCACCATTGCTCTGCCTCTCGTGTCTGCGATGCAAAAGGGAGAATGATGGCAAGCAGTGACACACACGCTGAGACCAGGAGCCTTGCTGCTGCTTCCAAGCAGACTATTTCAGTCCACTTGGAAGCAAGGGAAGGTAGGAGGGCCCTGTGGCTGCCTAATGGACATGCCAGGCCTGCACACAGCAATTGCACAGTCCCCTGCACATGGAGCAGAACCACTTTGTAGCCCAGTGTCAACACTGTCACCTCCTCATGGCCTGAGCCATGCTCTGACAGCCCTGTTATCTGCTCCAGAGGTCTGCCATGAAGTGCATGGTTCTGCTTTGCACTCTGGAGAGCTGAGCCTTGACCATCATCACTGCAGCCAGCAAAAGGTGATGTCCTCCATGTGGGAGAAGGGATGGCCTTCCACAGAATCATCTAGCTAACAACAAGGTGAGTGACTGCTTCTTGGGCCCTCCACATAGCCCTTTTGACTTCTTGGAGGGTGGCCTACCTTGATGTCCCACCCACAGCAACCCAAATGTGGAGGACTTTCTTGGAGGGGCCTCCTACTCCCCCCCTCCACTTCTCCCTGCTGAAAGGGAGTAGGTGTCACGTCTCGGGGCACAGGCAGGAGGGAGTCTACAGCCGGTCTGAAGTCAAAGTTCAAGGAGTCAATCAAGAGCTGAGACACCACAGAAAAATCACAATCCAGAAGGAGGTCAGTGTCCAAAGCCAAAGGGTCAGGGTGCCAAGGAATTCAAACCGATCAGGAAGGAGCATGGATGCAAGCCAGGGAATCAACTTGTTGCTTCCATGAGGTTGCCAAGTCCCGGGCATGAGTTATATGGGCACATCAATCAGCCTACTTCCTGGGTGGCCATAGTACCTCTAGTAATCAGGGCTAAGAGATCTGGAGCATTGGCGCGCAGCATGTCTGTTCTCTGTCAGTGTCTTTCAAAGATGCATATTCTTGAGATGGGAGGGGAAGAGTTTGGAGGAGACTGATTGTCAACAGCCAGAGTGGATGCCTGGAATGTGGAGGATGTGATTGACGGCCCAGCTGTTGGTTCTTCCTGGTCTGTTAACCCTTCTATCTCCCCCTCCTCAGGGCTCATTATAGTGGGCCTCTTCTTCCTTCCAGTGGCTGCCACTCTTTCCTTTGGGGTATGTAGGTTGCAAGGATCCATTCTATATGCTTTTGAAACTGTGCCTAATACTTCCACCACAAGCACTTTCCTGGCTTGACTTTAGTTCTGTTGCATTTGCACTGCTACAATGGCACTGGTTCTGCTAGGTATATTGCACTGGTTCCACTAGGCTTACAAAAATGCCTCCCACCTTCAGTTTCCACTGCTGAGATTTTGGGGGCCTTTGATTCTGTTCTGTGGGGCCTTCTATTGCCCTTGTTTTTTTCTGTTTTTTCCCTCCACTGGAAACAATGGAGGATGGGGCATTTTCTTTGGGAAGCCATAAATCAGACCTCATAAATTGAATCATCACCAAACTTAGTGGGCAGGTAGAGAAGATTCATCCAGAGAATTACTGCTAGTATGGTGTCTCTAGTTTCCACAGAATTTGTCCTATACACTCCTGAATCTTTTCAGCCTGCCCCAGTCATTTCCCCAGAAAGCACTTTCCTGGGGTCACCTTTTTTGCGGGGGGGGGGGGGGGTTGTAACCCAGACTCCTTAAATCCAATCCTCACCAAACTTGGATTGCAGGTAGATGAGAGTCAGCCAGAGATCCTCTGCAAGTTTGATTTCCCTAGCATAGGGGTCTCCAACCCCCGGTCCATGGACCAGTACCGGTCTGTGGCCTGTTAGCAACCAGGCCATGCAGGACTTCACCACCTCAGACTCCCATGGCACTGTGTGGTGCCACGCCCCCCACACTGCCTCCTGCTCCCTCCATAATTCACAATATTAAGGCCCAGGAAGGGGCAGTGAAGTGCCACCTTCCTGGGCTCTTTAAAGGTCAGAACCCCCCCCCCCCCGCCGATCACTGGATTGATGGGAAAAACTGTGCTGAAGGCTGGGCTACTATGCCCCTATGGCACTCTCATGATCAGCGCTGGGGGCAGCAGTGGCAAGCGACCCACTGAACAAGAGGTGCCGACCTTGCCTCCTCCCCACTTATTTCGCACGCCCAGGAAGGAAGTGGGAGGAGGCAAAGGTGGTGCCGCTTTTTCAGTGAATCATTCACCGCTGCTGCTCCCAGAGCTGATAATGAGCACGCCAGAGGGGCATAGGAGTCCAGCCTTCAGCATGGTTTTTCCCACTGATCAGCTGATCAGCAGGGAGGGTAAGCCTTTAAAGAGCCCAGGAGGTGCTTCACTGCCCCTTCCCTGGCCTTAAAATTCTGAAAAACAAAAGAAGGCAGAGGCAGGGGAGGCAAACAGGGATTTGCCTAGGGGGTGGGGCGGGGCAGGAGGAGGCTGATTTGCCTAGGGGGTGGGGCGGGGCAGGAGGAGGCCCTGGGGCTGCAGTGGGCGGGCCAGCCCTGGGGCTGGTCCCTGGTGTCAAAAGGTTTGGGAGCCACTGCCTTAGCACACAGGGGGGGCATTCTTCCACATTACAAACCTCATGTACTGAACCTCATCTAACCTCAAAAAGTTTGACAGGCAGTGGTTTACAAACTGGGCATGCCATGAACCAAACCAATTTTTCTCTGTTTGCGCCTATCCCCACAAACAATGGAAAACCACCCATTGCTTAAATCACTTACAGGGTCGCCATAAATTGGCTGTGGGTGGCTTGACAGCATTTACACACAGGCCTCTACAGTGAAAAGAATAAAACAGCTACTTCTCCCTCCTCTGCTGATGGAGCCACTAGCAGGAGAAGGAAGAGAAAGCTATTTTGCCTAATTCCCCTTACCTCTTCAGCACCCCCTACTGTCATGCATTTTGTCGATGAACTTCTCCTAAACCTACAAGAGGGTTTCAGTGGCAATAGCAAGCTGTTTACAGAAGGGAAAGCAGGAAAATATTTCTTCCCTCAATGCCTTCCTCAAACAGTTCTACTGGATCCAGCTCAGATTCTTTGTGGCACATACTCCAACACAATAGCTCCTTGAGACAGGCTTCATCATTCACTTCAGTGTCATGGACTCTTCCATAGACACACAGTGCTTGGGACCTCAACCTATTTGGGCACTATTCCATCCTTTTCATTCTTGCCAAAGAACACAAAATGATTTCCATGTCTGAGTCAGGACTGGAATCAAATTATTCTTCAACCACACTTGACTCTCCAACCATTGTGAGCCACTCTGAGACTCTGAGTGGAGGGTGGAATATAAATCAAATGACTTCTTCCTCTTCTTCATTGTGTAGCTATAAGTTCTGTTAGAATTGCAGAAAGGGTCTGTATTACTTGTACTATCTTTAGAACCTTTGCAGTTTTGATAACAGAATAAAAATATAAAAGGCATAAATGCACAAGTCCATTAATATAAGTTTCTATTCAAATAATATAGTAGTATATATGACTGGTAATGATCTCAACTGGTAAACATATTTTGCAAGAAATCTGGCTCCCAGCATACATTTTCTATCTTCATTCAAATATATGAACCACTAAAATGCATAACGCTGTTGTAAAACTTTCTTGAAAGAAAAGCATCTTGGCCAAATTTTAGAAGTACAATAAGTTTTCTTTTTGAAAATATGCATCACCACTAGCATGCATACCAGATAGGCAGCGGTAGAGAAATTAAATGTCAGCTTTGTAAATCTTTTGAATGGTTATAATGTTAAACTTAAATGCCAAGTGACTAATCAACGCAGCATTTTTTTTTATTTACAAATGTTATTCCCTTTCCAAAGTCCCCAAGAGTGATCAGCTGTTGTGTTTCAAACCCTCTTCAAATGTTATCTTTTGAAAATACATTTTTTAAAAAAATAGAATGTATGCAAGTGTCTTGGAGAAAACCAATATGTTTACACAGATTTGTGAGGAATATATGGCACTGGGGCTTGATTTCCCTAAGTAGAAACAGAATGAAATAAGTTCCCTCTGGATATAGATAAATTCAGAGCCAACAGGCACACAATATGAATGCTTTTCTACAGGTCAATATGGTGCGCTCTGGCTTGGATACCACAACACACAAGTTTTCAAATCACTAGTCCCAGTTCTATCTCTTTTATTCTACACCAGAAAATGCATGAAGTGGCTATAAATAGACACAAAGAACTCCAATCCTATGAGCAACTTCTAATAGAAAGTATTTCTGTCCATTTGTCCTATGCTTCCTCCACGATACTCATGATGTCAAGATTAGTATTATCTCCTTTATCATTACAACCCTATAAAGAAGCTAGATTTTCGACAGTTAAGCAAGTATAAAAGCTCATTTTGTACACTTGTGTCAAAATGTCCTAGCCTTAGTTACCAACAAAGAAAAAAGGATATTGCAAATAATATGATTTTAGACTGTTCCCATTTTTTTGGTCCATTTTGAATTTCTGACTCTTAGGACTGCATTTCCCATGAAGCTGTGCATGTCAAATAGGAAATATTATGAAAAAGGAGGAAACTGGAGTTTTCTCTGAGCTGATGTCACACCCTCATTGATGTTCTAGGGATTTCCCCAATCTGGAAAATTCCTAAAGCATCACAAAGGATCTGATATAACTTTGTTGAGGAGGTTTGAAGGATGTGATGTCACTCTTGGGTGACTCTTTAGGAATCCCTCTAATGCCTATGACCTTTACCTTGAAAACTGGGGAAATTCCTACAGCATCCCAAAGATGCTATCCTCCCAATTTGCTGCTAATGGCAAGGCAAGGATTGGGTGATTTTCTTCATTGCATTCTAAGTATCCCCCAAAGGATTATGGTCCTCTTCAGACAACACAAGTAAGGTATAAGCAACTCACATAGAAAGGGAACTGCAGCAAGAGAGCTGATATTGCTCTCTGCCTCCAGCCCATCACCAGAACATAAGAAAGGTGTTCACATTCATCTAAAATGTATGCATATACTTTCCATCCCTGTGATTTGGAATACTGCCTTTTTTATTAAAACGGAACTGGCATGTCTGTATACTTAGTACAGGCATGTTCATTTTAGCAATCATAGATGTTTGGTTGGTGGGATCAGTGTGATAGTTCTCATTCCCCTTCTATGTGCATTGTTATCACTCAGAATATATTGTTGGGAGAAGGCTGTGTTAGGAGAATATCTAAAAGTATGAATGTGACTAGAAGTTTTGATATATCCCTCCACAGGATTCTCAGTTTAAGTTTTATTAGTTTCAAAGAATTAGAAATAGGGAATAGGAAGGGATGAGAAATAAAGATTACAAATCGTTTTAATCTGCATAGAGAATACTTTTAAAGAATACAAGTCTACATCTGCAATACTTTCTTAAAATACATAAATTGTCACATATTGTTGTCTCTAAACTGTATATCATCAACATTTTGATATTTGTATTATAAATCTTTTTGTTAAAATAGCTATTAAATTTGACATTTCCAGTAAAAACAATCTAGTAATACAGAATACAGGAAAAAGGGGATATGAGTTCACACCAGAAAATCTTGAGTCTTGAGTATCTAGCCAGGCATAAAATTTCAACCAATATTTTCTTGCTTCTTCCTTAGATTTCCCAGTCAATAGCTGGGATAAAAAGTCCAGCTCTGCTGTTTCCAGAATTTTTCCCACCAAGTCCATTCTCGAGGGGATTTCCTGAGATTTCCATCTCTGCGCCAAAAGAATCCTGGCTGCTGTATTGAAATGTGCCAACAAATGTCTCATTTCTTTGGGATAGTCCTCAGGAAATATATTCAATAAAAATAGTTCTGGTTTGAATTGAATCTGTGTCTTCATAATCTTCTGTAGTAATTTGTGAGCCATTTTTCAGTAGTCCTTCACCAACTCCCATGTCCACTACATATGATAAAAAGAACCCACCTGTTTAGCACATTTCCAACATTTGCTAGACATATTAGTATACATCTTGCACAATTTCTGTGGCGTCAAGTACCATCTATAAAATATCTTATACAAGTTTTCTTTAAAAATTACTGACCTAGTTAATTTAATATTGAATTTCCACAATCTCTCCCATTCTTCTAATGTAATGTTATGACCCAATTTTTTCGCCCATTGGCCCATACAATCTTTTACAACTTCATCTTGCGTCTTCATCTAAAGTAGGTACGCAAATAATTTAGAGATTAGCTTTTCTTCAGGACCTAGGAAAATTTTATCAAATGGGTATTGTTCTGTGTTAAAGCCTATCGTCTTGTCTTTGGCATACCTAGATTCGACTTGCATTCTCAACCACCAATTCATTTTAATGTCCATATTTTCCAGCTCCTCTCTGGTTTTCAGTTGATTGTCTTTTCCCAACAGATCATCATATCTATAACACTGGTTAGGTTTTAAAAGATTTGGATGAGTAAATGCTTCCACTGGAGATAACCATCTTGGAATTTTTTGGTAAATTCTCGTTTTTAACCATGACCATGTATGATACAAAGATTTCTGAAACCAATGGTTCTTAAAATAAGAATGTCCTTCAAGTCTTTGTTACCATAAATACGCATGCCAGCCCAGAGTGAGATCATGTCCCTCTAACAGAAGTTGCCTCTTGTCATTCAATAGTATCCAGTATCCTACAGGAGCACAGAAACTTTGTAATACAATTGCCAGTCTGGGAGGCCCATACCTGCTTTCAATTTAGAGTCTTGCAATATCTTTAGTTTGATTCTAGGTTTTTTGCTTTGCCAAATATACTTAGAGACCATTGTGGCGGAACCGGCCCGATTCTGCCTTCAGACGCGGTCCCGTCAGCTCCCTATTGAGTCGCCAACTCCTGGAGGGAGCTATTTCTCCTCCTGCCCCTTGGGCGCGCTGCCACCACCTGCTCAGTCCCGGGGTTCAGATTGAGAGGAACAGGACTCCCAATCCCCCTCTCCAGCTATGAGGCTGGGCCTCCAGGTCCTCTGCCACCCTGCACTTGGGTTTCACAGAGACCTCAGCGCTTCTTTGGGGCACCCCTGGAGGATTGGCACCTTATCCAACTGCATGCCTTCCCCCTTCCCCGGGGCCCCCTTCTCAACACAGCATGGTCTAAAGCGGTTTGGGGATCTATGTGGTACAGAGATTGACTGCCAGCATTTAAACAGTAAAAATATATTTATTCAAAAAGAGAAAAGGATAGGGGAAGAAAAACAAAACAAAAACAGTTGCATTTAAAAAAATAGCACAACACAGCACAGCACAGCAAACAGCATGACAAAGGAAAGGTGTTTATAAACGCTTTCTACTGTCCCTGGTCTAAACTTGTCCTGTCTTGAGAATTACTTACTTGGTCTGCCTGCCTGGGCCCTCCCAGGCAGGAGCCTCCATGCTCACCACATGCTCGCTCGAGCCCCAGTTCCAATCTGGCTTCTCTTCCTGCCTAACACATGCAAGGAACAACAGCACTTCCTGCCTCTCTAGGAGATTTTCCCCCTAGCGTTGTTGGTTTGGCTCTGGAAGGGAGGGGGGAGTGAGGGGAAGGCTACAAAGCCTGCTGAGGGATTTACTGACCCCTGCCAAATGAAGCACCACCACTGACTAAAATGGCGTTTCTCCACAACCATCTTATTCAATTCTTGAAAAAACCCACTATTTAAAAATACTGGAATAGTTTGAAGTAAAAATAATAACCTTGGGAGGATATTCATCTTTATTGAGGCTATTCTTCCCATTACGGATAAATTCCAATAATGCCATTTTTCCAAGTCTTTTTTAATTTCTTTAAGTAGTTTATCATAATTGTCCATTTTTAAACTGCTGCACTTATTTGAGATAAGTACACCTAGATATTTCTCTGGATGGGTCTCATAATATTCCAAGATATTATAAACTGTTCTGACATCTTTCAAGTATCTTCTAGGAAGGAATCTAGCCTGGTCTTGATGTATTGTAGACTGTAGAACTTTCTTCAGACATTGTGCCAATATTGCAGCAAAGATTTTATAATCCACATTTAAAAGAGAGATTGGACGATAGTTTTTAATTTATTTATTTATCTAAGATTTATATCCCGCCCTTCCCACTAGGTGGCTCAGGGCGGCTTACAACATATAAAACTAACATAAAATCTAAAATTAAGCATTAAAATCAACATTTCATAAGTTATAGTTAAAAATCTAAACATTTGTTATATACATAGACATTAAAATCACAAAGCGGACCTACAGCTACACTCATCGATTGCATGTTCAATATTCGATGTTCCGTGTTCGATGTTCAGTACTTAGTGCTCTGTGCCGATTAGTTGTGGGCCAGCCGGAAGAGGGATGTCTTACAGGCCCTGCGGAATTGGGTAAGATCCCGCAGGGCCCTTACCTCTTTTGGCAGCTGGTTCCACCAAGATGGAGCCATTACGGAGAAGGCCCGGTCTCTTGTAACTTTCAAACGGGCTTCCTTTGGCCAGGGGACGACCAGGAGGTTTTGAGTCCCCGATCTTAGTGCTCGCTGGGGGACGTGTGGGAAGAGACGGTCCCTCAGATAGGCAGGTCCTAGGCCATATAGGGCTTTAAAGGTAATGACCAGCACCTTGTACCGAACTCGGTAAGATATTGGCAGCCAGTGCAGAGCCCGAAGTCCTGGCTGAATGTGCTCCCACATTGGGAGCCCTAATAACAACCGGGCGGCGGCATTCTGCACCAGCTGCAAGTTCTGGGTTCGGCACAGGGGCAGCCCCATGTAGAGGGCATTGCAGTAGTCCAACCTCAAGGTGACCGTAGCATGGATCACCGTTGCTAGATCGTCGCGCTCCAGGAAGGGAGCCAGCTGCCTTGCCCGCCTAAGATAGAAAAATGCGGACTTGGCGGTGGCTGCTATCTGGGCCTCCATTGTTAGGGAAGGCTCCAGAAGTACCCCCAGGCTCCTGACTCTGTGCGTCGCCGTCAGCGGCGCACCGTCAAAAACCGGAAGGGGTATTTCCCTTCCCGGACCCCGACGGCCCAAGCAAAGGACCTCTGTCTTCGCTGGGTTTAGCTTCAGCCCGCTCTGCTTGAGCCACCCAGCCACAGCCTGTAATGCCCGGTCCAGATTTTGTGAGGCGCAGACCGGCCGGTCATCCGTAAGCAGATAAAGCTGGGTGTCATCAGCATACTGGTGACAACCCAGCCCGTACCTTCGGGCAATCTGGGCGAGGGGACGCATATAGATGTTAAATAACATCGGGGAAAGAACTGCACCCTGAGGCACCCCGCAATCGAGCGTGTGCCTACGGGACAGCTCGTCCCCGATAGCGACCCTCTGTCCCCGACCTTCAAGGAAAGAGGAAAGCCATTGCAAGGCTAACCCCTGAATCCCCGTGTCGGCGAGGTGGCGGGCCAGCAACCGATGGTCGACCGTATTGAACGCTGCTGATAGGTCCAACAGCATCAGTACCGCCGAGCTGCCCCGATCCAGATGCCGTTGTAGGTCATCTACTAGGGCGACCAGCACCGTCTCCGTCCCATGGCCCAGGCGGAAGCCGGACTGAAAAGGATCAAGGACGGAAGCGTCATCCAGGAAAGTCTGTAGCTGCATCGCCACTGCCCTCTCGATAAGTTTGCCCAAAAAGGGCAAATTCGAGACCGGCCGATAGTGTGCCAATTGGGCCGGGTCTAATGATGTTTTTTTCAAGAGGGGGCGGACCACCGCCTTTTTAAGCTGTGTTGGAAATTGCCCTTCTGTGAGGGATCTATTTATGATATCCCGTACAGGATATCTAAGCTCCCTCTGGCAGGATTTAATAAGCCAGGAGGGGCACGGGTCCAATTTACAGGTTGTTGGGCGTGCAGATAAGAGGATCCTGTCGACTTCCTCCAAGCTGAGAGGGCTGAAACCATCCAGGACATAATCCAAAGACAGGCCCGGAGCCTCGGTTTCGCTAACTGCCTCCAATGTGGCAGGGAGGTCGAGGCGGAGCGACGCGATCTTGTCCGCAAAGAAATTCGCAAAAGCCTCACAGCCAATCTCCAATTCTTTACAATTTGGTCTGCCCTGCGGCAGTGTTGTTAGACTCCAAATTATATTAAATAATTGTGCCGGGCGCGATGTTGCGGACGCAATCTCCGCTGCAAAGTATGTTCTCTTTGCGGTTTTGATTGCCACCTCATAGGACTTCATAATCTCTCTATAAGATGTTCGAGTCGTTTCGTCTCGAGTACGCCGGCATTGCCTCTCTAGTCGTCTGAGTTCCCGCTTTAATTGTCGCAACCCCTGGTTATACCAGGGTGTCGACTTCAAACAGGGGCGCAGAGGACGCCTAGGTGCGATTTCTTCGATGGCTCTGGAGAGTCTATCATTCCAGGACTCCACCAGATCATCCAAGGAATTGCCACGGGGCTCGGGATCCCGCAGAGCCGTCAGGAACCGTTCCGGGTCCATCAGGTTCCGCGGGCGAGCTAAAATACACTCCGCCTAAACAGGTTTGGGGTGGCACACCCACACGAGCCTTAAGGGCATAGTGATCCGACCATGGCACTGCTCTGGCAGTAATATCGTTCACTAGAACTCCCGCAGCGAAGACCAGGTCTAGCATGTGCCCCGCGTGATGGGTGGGCGTTGTGACAACTTGGGAGAGTCCCAGTGTCGCCATGGATGACACCAGGTCCATGTATGTATACACACACATACACACTGTTGCTTCTTGCCAAGAAGCTGGTATTTGGCTTTCATCTTGAATCTTTTCAAGGAGACGCTTAAATGGTAACAGTAAAGACTCCTCATAAGCTTTGTAGAATTCCACAGGCAGTCAATCTGGATCTGGGGCTTTACCATTCTTTTGAGATGCCATTATGTCTTTAAGTTCCCTTATTGTTATTGGTTCATTTTAAATTTTTTGCTGTTCTTCTGTAAATTTGTTAAGATTGTTTTGGTTAATGTAATCTTCTAAATCTGTCTTGTGAACTTATTTATCTTCATATAATTTTTTGTAGAATTGTTCCACGATTTGACATATCTCCTGTTTTAAGCTTTCTCTTTATTATTCTCATCTTTCAAGACCGATATTATTCTTTTGGCATTCTCTTTTCTCATCCTATAGGCCAACCACCTTCCAGGCTTATTGGCATGCTCAAAAAAAAATTGTCTGGTATATCTCAATTTTATCTCCATCTCCTCTATGAATAACAAGTTCAATTGATGTTGTGTTTCTTTCACCTTATTTTGGAACTCCTCTCTTGTCAGTTGTATTTTTAAGTTCTTTTCAGCTTTTCCAGCTTGTGACATTAGTTTTTGAAAATTTTCAATTCTTTCTTTCTTTTTCTTGGCACTATATCTAATTGCAAGGCCCTTAAACTATGCTTTAGCAGTATCTCAAACTACTTGCATCTTTACATCTTGTGTTATGTTCTGTTTGAAAAAGGATTCTATTTCAACCTTAGATTCCTTGAGAAAACCTTTATCTTTCAAAACTGAGGTATTTAATTTCCATGATCTTCTCATTCGTGTACCTTTGAACTTTATCATTACAGGACTACGATCTGATATGGCTCTTGTTTGAATTTCTGTCTCAACTAAATTTTTGACCTAATTTGTAGAGAGCCAACACATATCTATTCTTGACCACGTTTGGTGACTAGGAGAGTAATAGTCTTTCAAATTTCGGTATCTTGTTCTCCATACGTCAACCAAATCCAATTCTTCTGCTAGCTTCCAAAAACTTATTGGCAATTGAAGACTTTTACTTTTAATCTGTTTATGTGTTTTTTTGTCCAGTTGTCTATCAGAAACGGCATTAAAATCTCCTATTAAACAGTATTCCACATATTCCAAATTTGATAGTTTAAGATGTAAATCTTGAAAAAATTTCTCTTGTTGATCGTTTGGGGCATAAATATTTGCCAGTAGGATTTTTTTATTGTCCACTGCAATTTCCTCAAATAGGGTTCTTCCATCTTCAGAGGTGTACTGCAATTATGGGTTAAATTTATCCTTAATATATATTGCCACTCCCCTTTTCTTTTTATTCATATCTGTTGCTGTGAATAAGCTACCAAATTTCTTATTTTTCAAGGGATGTTGGTCTTTAGTTAAAATATGGGTTTCTTGTAAACAAATTATATCCATTTCCAATTTTGTCAAATATCTGCTCTTCCTCCTTTTAACAGGAGAATTGAGTCCATTCACATTAATAGAAATTATTGAAGCCATTATGGATTTTTCTTATCACTATCTTTTTTAGTCTGCTGTCTGGTTTGGTATCTCCGTGGTTCATTTGGATTCTCTTCGCCAGAGCTTTCTTCTTCCTCTTCATTGTCCTTCTTTTCCTTCCCCTCTTTTTCCTTCACTCTATCCAGAAAATACTGGGCTTTGAAAATGGAGTTTATCCTATACCTATTCTCCTGATAAGTAAAAAGAAAGCCTTCTGGCATTAGTCATGTATAGGGTATTTCTCTTTCTCTCAGGAAGCCTGTTAAAGCTTGGTATTCTCTCCTCCTTTGTCTCACTGGTCATGGTACCTCTTTTAAAATTTTCACCATATTTCCAGCTATCATCATAGGTTTGTCTCTTGCTTGCCTCAAAATGTCATCTCTGGTCCTCTTTCTTGTAAGCTTCAAGTGAACTTCACTGGGTAGTTTGTTTCATCTCGTGAAGCTTGATGGCACTCATCTAACTTAATCAAACTCTTCTTCTAACCTTTGAGGAGTCACCTGTAGAATTTCAGCCAGGCTTCACTTAGTATTTTCTGCAAATCTTCAGTTTTATCTTCTGGTTTGTTTTGGAACCTCAGCATATAGGCAGCTCTGTCTATTTCCAACTGCAAGAGTCTGGAATCATGTATGTTCTGTTCTTTTCCCAGTTGTTCCACCTTTTGTGTATTATCTGTCACCTGGGCATCTAATACTTTTAAGGCTTTATTGGTCTCTGTTGTCTGTTTGCTGTTCTCCAGAAGCTCTTGTTTGATCTCTGTCATCTGTTCTCCAATATTATCTACTTTACTAGTCAATTGTACTATGGCAGTTAATAGAGTATTTTGGATATCTTTCATATCTCCCTATATGGTCGTAAATTTCCCTGGCCCAGATGCGGAGCTGGGTGAAGGTATTGGTGGTTTTCCTTCTCGATTTTTTTTTTACTGTTTCGTTAAAGCCAGTCGCAGCTTTATTTTCCATTCTTATTAAAGTAAATGCACTCACAGCCACCAGGTCAGTATACTGCCCCTTCGAGGTTTGTTTTGGAATTCAATATTCCTGTTTATAACAGATAAGCTAATCTCTGCCAGGCAGCACCATTATTATGGAATGATTTTAAAAGGAAATCAGCCTTCTAGCTTCTATCAACAATTTGCCATACCCAAAACAATAATAAAACTAGTGATAAACAGAGGCTTTTTAGTACAACACCTTTAGTACCACTTAGCCAAAACAATGCAACTCACTAAAACAGAAACAGTTCACTATAACAGGTCTTCTGCCAATGATAGTTCAATTGAAATCCAAGTCACTACAGGATCATCCGACAACTTCAAGGTATAAATTTGTAATCCAGGGCTGAATGCCCTATTTATAATCCACAAGTGAGATCAAAATTAAAAATTAAACAAATAACCCAAGAGAAAAACAAAAAACACAAGTTGGACCAGGCACTCCCCCCCCCAAAAAAAAAAATAGTAGCAGAAATACAGAAGACTCCAAATTTGGTAAATAAAAGGAGGGAAAAGTGGGAGAATAAATCCAAAGCCAAAAATATTCAAACCATGGATTAAAAAAAAAAGCAAAATTAAAGGGTTATATCCATAACATCCACCATCAGAGAATTATAATCCACTTTAGAAATTGGCACAGGTGTTCTTCTTTCAACCAACAATCACGTTATAATTTATAATCCAGTATACAATGCCCACTAAGATTTAAAAGTCTCGTTGGCGCTCATATAAATTTGTTCAGAACACTTCAGCCTAAGCTTAAAGTTACTTCTTAAGCCAGCTATTCTTCACATCCATATATGCTTGCAAACAACTTTCCCAAAGTCAGATTTTTTCCCGCTGTCACCCCATTCAACCATTCGAGCTCCCTGCCTTCCAGGACCCTTCCTGGGTCCCAGTCACCCCTTGTGAGGGACCCCTCTGAAGTCCGATTTAGAAGCGGCTCTGGACACGCCAGTCTGAGCCGCTCCTAAAGATGCATCGGTGAAACCAGAAGTCTCCCTCTTCCACAGGATTCTCAGTTCAGACTCTAGCATTAATTCTAACTCTAGAATTTTCTTTTAAATTAGCTGAATTTTCTCTGGAGTCTAGGGCAAGGTTTTAAAACATTGATGGAAGAACATAAGAGAAGCCATGTTAAATCAGGCCAACGGCCCATCCAGTCCAACACTCTGTGTCACACAGTGGCAAAAAATTTTTATATATACACACACACTGTGGCTAATAGCCACTGATGGACCTGTGCTCCATATTTTTATCTAAACCCCTCTTGAAGGTGGCTATACTTGTGGCCGCCATATTTATTTGCAATTTTTGCAATTTCATACCACTCCTGATTAATATACTGGAAAAGAGGGAAACATCTATTCCTTACCTTGAAATTTACAAGAAACTGTAAAGCTACTGTATCTATTTATGCAGATTTTTTTTTTAAAAAAATGACCTATGTTCTGCTATTAATATTTGATTTTACATTTAAGCGTTAATATATCTTGGGAAACAGAGCTACAGGTTAGCTCCAAAATCCAGAATTTATTTTAGCAGGAAGAAATTATCCATAATTCATTTGCCTCTGCAGAGACTAACAGGCTGTGAAGTTACCTCCAAGGTAAAATATTTGGGTGTGGAGATAACAATGAAGAATATTGATTTGTTCAAAAATAATTATGAGAAGCTGTGGCGTAAAATGGATGAAGATATGTTAAAGTGGAATAAACTTAATTTGTCACTGTTGGGTAGAATAGCCGCAATTAAAATGAATATTCTACCATGAATAATGTATTTGTTTCAAAGTATTCCGATTGTGAAAGACAGTAAACAATTTAATACATGGCAAAGAAAAAATTCAGAGTTTGTGTGGCCGGGGAAGAAACCAAGAATTAAAATAAAAATTTTAACAGATGCAAAAGAGAGAGGTGGATTTCAATTACCAGACTTAAAATTATATCATGAAGCAGTTTGCTTAGTATGGATAAAAGAATGGATAATGTTGTTAAACAAAAAACTCTTAGCGTTGGAAGGTCATGGAAATAAATTTGGCTGGCACGCTTATATGTATTATGGGGAAAAAAGATAGACGACTTTTTCTCTCACCATTATGTAAGAAACAGCTTGCTAAATACATGGCTGAAATATAAGAAATATGGAGATGAGAGAAAACCGTTATGGATAGTGCCAACCGAAGTGATAAAAATAACAGCTGAGTCGGGTGAAGAAAAGTGGTTGTCATATCTCTCAGCTTGACTTTGCGAACGAAGATTTAAGAAGGGTGCAGTAGTCCACGTCTGCTGCAGGCTCGCTGGTGGCTGACAAGACCAATGCGGGACAGGCAGATCCGGCCACAGTGGCTGCAGGGAAAAGTCTGATTCTTCCTCAATAGGCTGTCATATAATCAACTATTAAAAATACAAAGTGGCAAAATAGAATTGAAAACTGCTGAAGAGCTGCATAATAAATATGATTGGTTTCAAATGCAACAAATAAAGAGCTTGGTGGAGAATGACATTAAAACTAAAGAAATGAAAAAAGTTCTGCTTGGAGACAACGAAAAATTAATTTCAAAATTATATAAATTACTTTTAAAATGGTCTACGGAAGATGAAGTAGTGAAATCTCAAATGATTAAGTGGGCAGTTAATGTAAATAAAGAAATACAGATGGAAACTTAGGAATATCTGTGGAAGAACTCTATGAAGCTTTCAATGTGTCATAGTATCAAAGAGAACTGTTTTAAAATGATGTATAGATGGTATATGACTCCTAAGAAATTGGCAAAGATGAATAATAAGATGCCAGACAGATGTTGGAAATGTAAAAAACATGAAGGTTCTTTCTACCATATGTGGTGGACTAGTGAAAGAGCCAAAAAGTATTGGCAGATGATTCAACAAGAAATTTCTAGGATCTTGGGATATGAATTTAAGAAGTTGCAGAGACTTTTCTGTTGGGATTACAAATGGAAAAAATTCCAAAAGAAGATAGAACTGTAATTTGGTACTTGCTTTCAGCTGCTAGAACATTATATGCGCAGTTGTGGAAGCAAGAAAAAATACCAGAGAAATGGGACTGGTTTGTAAAAGTTATGACATGAAGTGAAATGGAAAAATTAACAAGAATTTTAAGAGACTATGATTTAGAAGTTTTTAAGATGGAGTGGGAAAAGTTCAGAAGATATGTAGAAAAAGAGTGGAAAATAAAAGGACATTGGACAATTTTTGATAATGATTAAGTCTTAGAAAAAAGAAGAACATTAATTTTTGTTTTTATTAGTTAAGGGTACCTTTAAACATTAGTACTTTAAGTAAATAACACCGGCGGGGGTCAAGTAACGGAGGGAGGGGTGGGTAGAAAGTAATATATGGGATAGATAAAAGAAGTTATTAATGATGCAAGAAATATAATTTGTTACCATATGTTACCAAATAAAATTGTTTTAACCATAATTCATTTGCCTCAATTAAGTACCTGGAGCACGGAACACTGCACAAAGGATTTAAATGATGCAGCAAGCTGGAATACTCCTGTCTTGATAACTTTTCTTTTCAATAATTTCTGTTATAAACATCGTGTTTCTTTCTGATAAATCTACTACTCTTATATCATACTCATTTCATACTTGGCATTCTTGTTTTTACATATCATGTTGGAGTTCTCTATAATTTATTTTTTAATTCTTCCAGTTATTTGCAATATCCTCCCAAATTTAGTTTTATTTTTCATTTTGTGAGTGTGCATGCTTTTAATCTGGATTTTGGCTTTCAGAGACATTGACAGCCTGTTTCTACAAAATTACAAGAGTTTAGCTATCTGTACAGATGGCAAAAGCAGTTTTGTGTGCTTTCATTCATTACGGGTTTCTGTCTTTTTATAACAGGCCCCAAAGCTTCCAGATCTTATTTCCATTGCTTTTTTTCTGACATATTGTGAGTGGTTTGCAACTGGGATTTGGAAGCAAACACTCCATTAGAAACTACTGTGGAAATGGGTATTTTAACATTTCTGCTACTTCAGTCTTCAGTTCAGTCAACCTTGTGAGAAGAAATGGAAGAACCAGCTAGCCTTTCCCAAGGTCCTAACTTGCCATGTCAGACCGTTCTCCTGAACTGTGTTTCATCTCTGGCTACTTAGGAAAAGAAAGCATAATGGGAAATTGACAATTCTGATGACTTCATTATTCATTTGGCTGCTTTTAGGTGGTTTCAGGTGGTTTTTCTGCTTATCACCACCAGCAAACCCATGCTTAAAAGACAGAACATGTTAAATAATCTCATAGAAATTCATAAGTACTGGTGCTTTCCAGGGCTTTTTTTCTGGAAAAAGACGTGCTGGAACTCTCAAGAGGGATATGAAGGAGAAACACACAGGTGCCTCTCATGAACTTTTAAACATTTTGGGGGAATTTTGTTTCCCCAAAGATGTTCCGGAACTCCATTCTGCCACATTCCCCCAGAAAAAAAGCCCAGGTGCTTTCAAATTGGCCTACAGAACCACCCATAATTACACATCTCATGTATCTACCTTGGGATGATGACATACTCTGTTCAACCATCCAGAGACCTGGATCTGGCACCACCCCACCAGATCCTGCTCATAGAGGCCCTTCCAGACTACCCAGTACATGCCAAGGACATCACCATGTTCTCCACCAAGGACAAGACCCTCTCCCGAGTTCTGGACTGGGTGTGCCCAAATTTTACAGCATACACATCACACCGGGACAAACTCTCAGTAAACAAGGGGTGTTTGTTGTGGGGGAGCAGGGTGGTGGTGCCCCCAGCCCTGCAGCAGAGAGTCCTTACCACGCTGCATGAAACTGACTCGGGGATCGTGCACATGAAGGCTCTCACTTGCAGCTATGTTTGGTGGCCAGGTATCTGCAGGAGCAGCGCTCATGCAGTTCCCTGCAGCTGGTGCACTCTTGAGCTGGTGCAGTCCCAGTAACACATGGCGGAGGGCACTTTGGGGCTGCCTGGTGAAGTTTGAGGGCGTCATCCCTGTTGGAGTCCTCGGATGCAGAGGTGGCAGCAACGGCCTGATGTCTCCCAGTTGTGTGTCACTCCTTATGTGATTTCTCATACGCTGCAGCCTTGCTGAGCACCTCTGTGAGTGCGAGATCCTCATGGACCACCAGCTTCCACTGCATCTTTTCATCCCAGAGGCCTGTTATGAAACAGTTGAGGAGGGCTTCCTTAAGGTTTGAAAAACCGCAATCCAGGGCTAGGCGACAGAGTTCAGTGAGAAAAATGGCAGGACTGGCAGTGGGCAACCCAGGATTTGATTGCGGCCCGGAATCGATGATGTGATCGAATCCTGGGTCACCCACTGTCAGCCCTGCCAGGAAACCCAACTGGCACTGCCCTGCATATCAGTCCAACAGTGGGAGTCCAGACGCAACCCCTGGTCCAGCCTGCATCTGGACTTTGTGGGATCCTTCCAGAGCAAACTTTCTTCCTTATTGTGGACTCCTACTTGAAATGGCTCGAGGTAATTCATGTGGTTTCTACCTCCCCCCAAGCTGCCATAAGGTGTCAAGCATGTAGTTTCAATGACAAGACAAGTAGATACAAAACTACGTTTATTGATAGACTGATATGCTCTCAATACATGCTCTCGAGAGTAATGTCAAAAATACATTGCTACATTACTTTAAAGACATACTTCAAAGGATTCCCAAGGGTGGGGGCAAGCGGGGCGCTCTAACACATAAACTATCATAAATGTCTACATTCTCACAATGTTATCAGTATCTCATTCTTGCTTTCCCCAGATATTTCACACTCCCAAGGAGGAATGCATAGGAAGGTGCCGATTGCTTCTTCTCAAGTCAGTTTAGTTTCTTTCTATCCTACTTCACAAGCAATAAAGCAGGAAGGGGGAGGGGGAAAGAATAACAGAGCCAACATACCTTGGTCCCCCTGATATTTCACAGACCAGTTTTATGGGGGACCCTAAACTAATTAATTACCAATGGAATTCTACCATGCTTGACATACTGCCCCCCATTTAATCAATGTTGGGGTTTCTGAGGGAAAGTCTTATAGAATTTATTAATCAAATCAGGTGCTAAGACATTCTGTTTTGCTACCCATTCATTTTGGCTGGCTGGGAAATGCTTCCATTTAATCAAATAATACAACACTCCATGTTTCACTTTTGCATCTAAAAGCTTGTACTTCATGATTACTCTGATTCCCAATCTGGATAGGTTGTGGAGCTGATGGTTGAGGGTGCCAAGGAGTGCCACACAGATCTCTTCTTAAAAGACTGCAATGAAAAACAGGGTGTATTTTACTAAACATCTTGGGTAACTCCAGTTCTACTGTTTCTTTGTTGATCACCCTCTTTATTTTGAATGGTCCCACAAACCGGTAGGCCAGCTTCTTTGAGAGTTGATTCAAGTGGAGATTTTTGGTGGACACAAACACAGAATCACCTACTATAAAATCCCATATGGGGACACGTGATTTGTCATACTGCTTCGTGTACGCTTCCTTGTACGCTTTCTAGGTTCTCCTGTATTCCCTTCCAGCTTTTCTCCAACTTTCCCCACCATTGCTCAAATGTTGTGGGGTCCCTGTTTTGCTCCCCCCCCGGTAACAATGGGACAGGCTTACCTTCATACCCATTCACGATTTGGAATGGGGAGGCTTTGGTTGAGCTATGAACACTGTTATTATAACCATACTCAGCAAACGATAGTAGGTCCACCCAGTTAGACTGTTGGTGATTCACATAGCACCGTAAATACTGCTCTAGAAGAGTGCTCACTTGTTCCGTCTGCCCGTCGGTTTGTGGATGGTATGCTGAACTCAGACCTTGTTCTATACCCATTAGTTTGCAAAACTCCCGCCAAAAGTTGGCAACGAACTGTGGGCCCCGATCACTAATTATCTTGTCTGGGAATGAGTGATTTTTCACAATGTGATGGAAAAATAAGTAAGCTAATCTTTTGGCGGTAGGCAACTGCGCACACGGGATGAAGTGTGCTTGCTTTGAAAAGGTGTCCACTACTACCAAGGTTACGGTTTTCCCTTGAGAAGCTGGCAGCTCTACTATAAAGTCCATGGACACTACGGATCAGGGCCAGGTGGCCATTTCCAGGGGTTTCAATAACCCGGGGGGTTTCCCTCCTCTACTTTTGGCCATCAGGCAAATAGGGCAGAAAGCCACAAACTCAGAAATGTCCTTTTTCATAAAGGGCCACCAAAATTGCCTGTTAACTAGGTGCAGCGTCTTCACATACCCAAAGTGCCCCGCCAGTTTGTTGGAATGGCAGAACTACAGAACCGCTGAACGCAGGCTCCTAGGGACATATAGTTTGCCATCTTTGTACCAGAGTCCGTCCTCCCCTTTCTGCACCTCACCCAGCCGATCTTCCCCTTCATTTTCTGTTTCAACGGTCAGGTGTGTGTCCCCCCCCCACTTCTCGGCCTGTGGAGGGTGCCATTTTGCCTTAGAGCAAGTGGTTACTATAACAGCAACCTGGGAAGGGGGGATTAGTGAATCCACCACCGCTTCCTTTTGGCTATTATGCTGAGGAAGGCACAAAAGGGCGTCCACCAAGAAATTTTTCGTCCCTGGGATATGCTTCAAAACGAAGTCAAATTAGAGCCAAAACTGATACTCAAAGATAAAGAAGGAAGATATATTGCAGTAGAAGTGACAATGGAGGCAAAAAAAACCCCTTGTTACTTGGATTGTACGCGCCTAATGGAGCAAAAGGCAAGTTCTTTAAAAACATCAACCGACAGCTGGATGAAATGTCATACGACCAGATTTTGATGATGGGAGATTTTAATGGGACAATACAAAATAATATTGATAGATCAAGCCAAAAGAAAAAAGACAAAGAAGGAAAATTACCAAATTCTTTTTTTGAGTTAGTTAAACAAGAAAATTTGGAAGATATTTGGAGAAAATTTAATCCTGAAGTAAGAGACTATACCTTCTTCTCAGCAAGACATAATTCTTTTTCTAGAATAGATATGTTATGGGGTTCCAAAAACTTGGGCCTCATGACTAAAAAAGTAGAGATTCTACCAAAGGTTTTTGCAGATCACAACCCAATTTGTTGGACTACAAAATTGCAAAGAAAAACAAGAAGATGGAGAATTAATGAGGACTTACTACAAGATAAAGACATTGTGGCATTTTTAGAGAAGGAATCTGCAGCGTTTTTCCAAATAAATGAAACTGAGGATGTAGAATTTCAAACAGTTTGGGACACTTACAAAGCAGTAATGAGAGGAATACTAATTACATTGAATAATAAAGATAAGAAGGCCAAAGAAGAACGGTTGCTAGCTTTACAAAATGAAATAAATAAAAAAGAGGGGGAATTGAAAAAAAGACCAGGGAAAAAGAAGTTAATAAAAGAAATTACAATATTACAATCTCAAGTAAGACATTTGCTGAACAAAGAATTAGAATGGAATTTAAAAAGTTTACAACAGAAATCGTTTGAGGGTGCAAATAAACCTGGGAAATACCTAGCCTGGCAGTTGAAAAAAAAGAAAGAAAATAAAATCATCAATAAAATTATGGTGAATGGAAAAGAAATAGTAGATCAAGACGGAATCAAAAGAGAATTTTTTTAAATATTATGCAAAATTATTCAAAGGCGTGACAAATAGAAAAGAAAAAATGGAAGAGTATTTACAAAATATCCAAATAGCGCCCCTGACTGAGTACATGAAAAAGATTTTAAATGATCCAATTGAAAAGATCGAAATTGAAGCAGCAATAAAAGCAATGAAAGAAGGTAAGGCTCCTGGGCCAGATGGATTTACATCTAAATTTTATAAAACCCTCAAAGATGAGATAACACCCAAACTGCAGAAACTGATCAATATAATAAGAGAAAAAGGGATAATTCCAAATACATGGAAAGAAGCTGTAATTTCGTTGATCCCTAAAGAGGATAAAGATGTCACAAATGTAAAGAATTATAGACCAATTTCATTATTAAATAACGACTATAAGATCTACACAAGAATTCTAGCAGAACGATTGAAGCAATATCCGATAAACTTTATAAAAAAAGATCAAGCTGGATTTCTTCCTAAAAGGCAAATAAGAGACAATGTAAGAGCTGTTATCAATGTTGTGGAATATTATGAAAAACATCCAGAAAAAGAAGCGGCTTTATTTTTTGTAGATGCGGAAAAAGCCTTTGACAATTTGAACTGGGACTTTATGTTTGCAGTAATGGAAAAAATTAATTTAGGGAAACATTTTATAAGAATGACGAAAGCAATATATACAGAACAGCAAGCAAAATTGTGCGTAAATGCAGATCTTACAAGAGAATTGATGGTAAGCAAAGGCACAAGACAAAGATGTCCGTTATCACCATTGTTGTTTATAATGACTCTTGAAATTTTATTACAAGTGCAAAACGACAAAGAAATAGAAGGATTAAAAATTAAAGGATTCTTTTATAAATATAAAGCTTTTGCAGATGACATTGTGTTTATTATAGAGAATCCGATTCAAGTAACACCGTTGCTTTTAACCAAGATAAAAGAATATGGAGAGATTGCAGGACTATATATAAATGCAGAGAAGTCGATGTTTTTATGTAAAAATATGCAACCAAATAGACAGATTGAATTGCAGGCACTGATGGGGTGTAAAGTTACTTCTAAAGTAAAATATCTTGGCGTAGAAATAACTATGAAGAACATAGATTTATTTAAAAATAACTATGAAAAGCTTTGGTGCAAGATGGACAAAGATTTGATAAAATGGAACAGACTTAATTTGTCTTTATTGGGCAGGATTGCTGCAGTTAAGATGAATATTTTGCCAAGAATAATGTATCTGTTTCAAACTATCCCGATTGTGAAAGATAGCAAACAATTCAATAAGTGGCAAAAGAAGCTCTCTGACTTTGTATGGGCCGGGAAGAAACCAAGAATTAAGATGAAAATTATAACAGATGCAAAAGAAAGAGGAGGCTTTCAGCTCCCGGACTTAAGATTGTATCATGATGCTGTTTGTTTGACGTGGATCAAGGATTGGATAATGCTGTTGGATAAAAAACCTTTAAGGTTGGAAGCTCATGGGAATATATTCGGCTGGCACGCATATTTGTATTATGGGAAACACAAGATGGATGGTTTTTTTTCTCATCACTATATCAGAAACACTTTATTAAATACTTGGATAAAATATAAGAAATATGGTGATGAGAGGAAGCCGCTTTGGATAATGCCAGCAGAAGTAATAAAAATAACAGCTGAATCTGAGGAAGAAAGAGTGATGTTATACAATCAATTGTTAAAGATTCAAGGTGGGAAAGTTGAATTAAAGTCAGCAGAAGAGCTAAATAATAAATATGACTGGTTCCAAATGCAACAGATAAAAAGTCTGATGGAAAACGATATGAAATCTGATGGAATTAGATGTGAGCAAACAGAATTGGAAATGGTTTTGCTTGGAGACAATGAAAAATTAATATCAAAAGTATATAAACTATTATTGAAATGGTCTACAGAAGAGGAAGTAGTAAAATCTCAAATGGTTAAATGGGCAATCAATATAAACAGAGAAATCCAAATGGATACTTGGGAGCACTTTGGAAGAACTCGATGAAGATATCAACATGTCAGAATATCAAGGAGAACTGTTTTAAAATGATGTATAGGTGGTATATGACTCCGAAGAAACTAGCAAAGATGAGTAAAAAGATGTCAGACAGATGTTGGAAATGTAAGCACCATGAAGGTTCTTTCTTTCATATGTGGTGGACCTGTGAAAAAGCAAAAAACTTTTGGCGGATGATACAACAAGAAATTTCTAAAATTTTGGGCTATGACTTCAAGAAAGTGGCAGAGACCTTTCTGCTAGGATTACAAATAGAAAAATTTCCAAAAGAAGATAGGACTTTAATTTGGTATCTGCTCTCAGCTGCTAGGACATTGTATGCGCAGCTGTGGAAACAAGAAAAAATACCAGAGAAATGGGACTGGATTGTGAAAGTTTTATCGTGGAGCGAGATGGATAAATTAACAAGAACTTTGAGAGACTATGATCTGGAAGTGTTTAAAAAGGAGTGGAAGAAATTTAAAAAATATATAGAGTTAGAATGGAACGTAAAAAGACATTGGACAATCTTTTAATATGAATGAGAAGAAAAAGACAGTGTGTTTTGATGGGTTTGGGATACCTTTATATTTGGATTTAAATATATAACTTCGGGGTAAGTCTTATAACGGAGGGAGGGGGGATTGAAAATATCATATGGGTTAGGGATAGAAAAGATATAACTAAACATCGTAACCGTAGGTTATTAATGAATTGTTAAAATACAACATTGGAGGGAGGGGGGATTGAAATGTCATACGGATTAATATTGAGATAATTAAGAAATAACTAAGTTGCATAACCATATGATATCAATAAATTGTTAAAACACACAAAAAAAACACAAACAAAACAAACAAAACGAAGTCAAATTTAGAGAAAAACCCTGCCCACCTAATTTGCTTTTCAGTGAGTTTGTAGCGGCCAGTGAGCGCCTCCAAATTTTTGTGGTCTGTCCAGATTTCAAATGGCAGTTTGGCGCCTTCTAGCCAGGACCTCCAGGTTTTTAACGCATAGGTCACTGCAAAAGCCTCTTTATCCCATACCGACCAGTTTCTCTGCTCCTGGGAGAATTTCTTTGAAATATAGGCACACGGCTTTAGTCTCCCTTCCTCATCTCTCTGCATGAGGATGGCTCCGACAGCGACATCGGAAGCGTCACATTGCACAATGAATGGTTTTAGTTCGTTGGGGTGACTTAGGACTGGTTCACTAGTGAACAGTCGTTTGAGCCTCTTGGCATTTAGGCGTCCAACTTAGTTTTGCCCCCGATTTCTTAGCATCCAGACCTTTCCCCTTAGTCTTCAGCAACTCAATAAGGGGTAGCATGGTATGAGCAAACCCCGGTATGAAGGTGAGGTAAAAATTTGTGAATCCGAGGAACAATTGGAGCTGTCTACGTGTCCTCAGGGGAGCCCAATCCAGTACCACTTGGACCTTACTCGGGTACATGGCCAGTCCCTGTCCGAATACCCTGAAACTCAGGTGATAGAGTTCGGTTTTGTGGAACTCGCACTTAGACAACTTGGCATACAGTTTATGTTTCAACAACGTGCTAAGGACTTCCCGTACCAACTTTACATGCGACTGTAGATCTTGGGAATAATTATGTCATCCAGGTACACCTCCACCCCCTTAAACAAGCCGTCCCTCAGCACTTCGTTTATAAAGTTCATAAAGACCCCTGGGGCCCCTTGCAACCCAAATAGCATCACCAGGTATTCAAACTGTCTCATAGGTGTATTGAAAGCCGTTTTCCATTCGTCCCCCTCCTTGATGCGCACTCTGAAATACACGTCCCTTAGGTCCAACTTGGTAAAAATCTTCCCCTCCGACACCGTATTGAGTAAGTCCTTGATGAGGGGTATCGGGTATGCATTAGAGGTGGAAATCCCATTAATTCCACGAAAGTCAGTGCAAAGTCTGAGCAAGCCGTCCTTCTTCTTCCGAAAAAGGACAGGGGCAGCATGGAGGGCTGTGGCTGGTCTTTAAATTCTTATCTAAGAATTTCCTTAGTTCCATCTTTTCAGCCCACCCCATAGAGTACAATTTCGCTTTGGGTAAGGTTTGCCCCGGAATGAATTCAATGGCACAGTTAGTGTCCCTGTGGGGTGGGAGTTCATTGGCTCCCTGCTTGCTAAACACCCCCCTCAAGTCTCGGTAGGCTTTAGGGATTGCTTGAACTTCTTCCACTGTCAGGCAAACTTTCTCATTTCGGGGAGGCGGGTTTGGCCCCCACTCCCCTTTCCACTGATGTGTCTGACATCTCACATCATTAAATTCTATTGTTTGGTCCCCCCCTCGGATGTCCGGCTCATGCTTTGCCAACCATCCCACTCCTAGAACTACATCGTAGGAGGAGGAGGGGGCTATCATGAAGGCCTCCAGGTCCCAGTGGTCTTTAATGCCTATGGGCACCAACTTTGTCTCCAACATGCAAGGCTCCCCCCTCATCACTGACCCATCCATTTGTTCAAACTGGATGGGGTGGGGCAGGGCCGCAGTGGTCAGACCCAAAGCGTCCACTAGTTTAGGGGTGATTATGACTCTAGTGCACCCGGAGTCAATCATGGCCTTCACCTGGATGAACCGCCTGAGTTTGCTGTTTAGCAATATCACTGGGACAAAAAACAATGACCCCATTACTCTAACCCTGAGCGGTGCCGGTTCATCAGTGACCTGCTGGTTGGCACCATTTAGAGCAGGTCATCCTCGTTTCCCACCGGCTCGTCCTCCCAAGACATCTCACTCAGCTTGTCGATGACGATGGTCTCCTCCTCCAGGGTTGAGCTCACCGTGGTGTTGCTCTTTGCCGCATCCTTAGGGCGGCTGTTCTGCTTCTTCGGAGTTGGTATACTCGCCTTGGTGCTTGTCGATGCCAGCCTGGGGGGGTTGGGGCTGTTGCTAGCCAGATGGTTCGGATCCCCACAACAGAAGCATGTATGTGTTACCAAGGACTTCACTGCTCCTCCCTCCACCTGGGTCTCCTTCTGTCTTCACCCCCGCTTTCTGGTCATGGCCCACTTTGCTGTTGGCGTTGTAGGGCCACCCTCTTCATGCTTGTCTCCACTTCCCCAGCCAGCTGTATCCAACCTACCAAGGTAGTTGGTCTCGCCTGCTGTAGGGCTCGATCCAGAACACTAGCATTCAGCCCCCGGGTGAAGTGCTCCATCTTCATTAGCTCACTCCACCCCCTCACTTTAGCCATGTTGGCACAGAACTCGGCCGCATACTGATGGATCAACTTAGATCCTTGCTGTATGTCCCTCAGGGTGGCCAGCATGCATGCCTCCTGCAGTGGATCCTCATACTGGGTCAGCAACGCCTGAAGGAAGGTGGCCACATCATCCAGCTCCAGGCTCATAGCCTTGTACAGACTCATGTACCATCATTTAGCCGCCCCCTTCAGCTTTGACCCCAGGTAGTCTACTTGGCTAAATTTGTTGGGGAAGCTGTTTCCCCAGTAGTGCATATAGCTGTTAGCCTGAATAGTGAAATACTCCACCTCTTCAGGATCCCGGTCAAAGGTTGCCTCCAGCTCTCTTACTCGACCACCCTCTCATGGGGGTGGTGGCCCCGTTGGCACCCCAAGCCCCTCAAGAAGGTGGTCGAGGAAGGGAGTTGGAGGCCACCTTTGACAGGGACCCTGAGGAGGTGGAGTACTTCATGATCCAGGCCAATAGCTACATGCATTATTGGGGGAACACCTTCCCTGACGAATTTAGTCTTCATTAGCTCACTCCACCCCCTCACTTTAGCCATGTTGGCACAGAACTCGGCCGCATACTGATGGATCAACTTAGATCCTTGCTGTATGTCCCTCAGGGTGGCCAGCATGCATGCCTCCTGCAGTGGATCCTCATACTGGGTCAGCAACGCCTGAAGGAAGGTGGCCACATCATCCAGCTCCAGGCTCATAGCCTTGTACAGACTCATGTACCATCATTTAGCCGCCCCCTTCAGCTTTGACCCCAGGTAGTCTACTTGGCTAAATTTGTTGGGGAAGCTGTTTCCCCAGTAGTGCATATAGCTGTTAGCCTGAATAGTGAAATACTCCACCTCTTCAGGATCCCGGTCAAAGGTTGCCTCCAGCTCTCTTACTCGACCACCCTCTCATGGGGGTGGTGGCCCCGTTGGCACCCCAAGCCCCTCAAGAAGGTGGTCGAGGAAGGGAGTTGGAGGCCACCTTTGACAGGGACCCTGAGGAGGTGGAGTACTTCATGATCCAGGCCAATAGCTACATGCATTATTGGGGGAACACCTTCCCTGACGAATTTAGTCGTGTGGACTATCTGGGATCGAAGCTGAAGGGGGCTATGAAAAGATGGTATGTGAGTTTGTACGAGGCCATGAGGCTGGAACGGGACAACATGGCCACTTTCCCCCAAGCCTTGCTGGCCCAGTATGAGGACCCCCTACAGTAGACCCATGCGTTGGCCACCCTGAGGGACATACAACAAGGGGGTGGAGTTAGCTGATGAAGATCGAGCATTTCACCCGAGGGCTGAATGCTAGTGTCCTGGATCGAGCCCTGCAGCAAGCGAGGCCAACCACCCTGGTGGGGTGGATACAGCTGGCGGGAGAGGTAGAGACCAATATGAAGAGAGTGGCCATGCAGCACCAGCAGCAGAACGGCAAGACGGGCCATGACCAGAAACCAGGGGTGAAGATGGAGGCAAAGAAGACCCAGGTGGGGGGAGGAGCCGGGAAGTCCTCGGCAATTTGCAAGTGTTTTTGTTGCAGGGACCTGAACCGCTTGGCCAGTGGCTGCCCTAACCCCCCTAGGCCAACATCCACCACCACCAAGACAAGCACTCTGACTCCAAAGAAGCAAACCAGCCGCCCTAAGGATGTGGCGAAGAGCAGCGTGGCTGCAAGCTCAATGCCTGACAAGGAGACCATCATCATCGATGAGCTGAGTGAGATGTCCTGGGAGGACGAGCCAGCAGGAAACGAGGATGACCTGCTCTAAATGGTGCCAGTCAGCAGGTCGCCGATGAACTGGCACCACTCAGGGTGAGAGTAACGGGGTCGCTATATTTTGTGCCAGTAATTTTGCTAAACAGCAGACTCAAGAGGTTCGTGTAGGTGAAAGCTCTGATTGACTTGGGGTGCATGAGAGACATAATCACCCCTAAACTGGTGGACACGTTAGGGCTTCCTACGACGGTTTTGCCGCATCCCATCCAGTTTGAGCAAATGGATGGATCAGTGATGAGGGGGGGGGGCATGCGTGTTAGAGACTCAATTAGTACCGGTGAGCATTAAAGACCCGTGGGACCAGGAGGCTTTTGTAATAGCCCCATCCTCCTCTTATGATGTAGTTTTGGGAGTAGGATGGCTAGCCAAGCACAAGCCAGACATTCAATGGGGAGACCAGACCATAGAGTTCAATGATACGAGGTGTCAAGCCCATCATTGGAATAAGGAGTGGGACCCCAATCCGCTGCCCCAAAATGAGAAGGTTTGCTTGACAATGGAGGAAGTTCAGTAGATCCCTAAGGCTTATTGAGACTGAAGTGGGGTGTTCAGTGAACAGGGAGCTGATGAACTCCCACCCCATAGGGACACGGACTGTGCCATTGAATTGACTCCGGGGCAGACCCTGCCTAAGGCAAAGCTGTACTCAATGGGGTGGGCTGAAAAGGTGGAACTGAGGAAGTTCCTAGATAAGAACCTGATGAGAGGCTTTATACAACCCACAACGGCCCCCCATGCAGCCCCCGTTCTCTTTAGGAAAAAGAAGGATGGCTCGCTTAGACTTTGTACTCATTTTCGGGGGATCAATGGGATTTCCACTTCCAATGCATATCCAATACCCCTCATCAAGGACTTACTCAGTACTGTGTCGGAGGGGAAGATCTTTACTAAGCTGGACTTGAGAGATGCGTATTTCAGGGTGCACATCAAAGAGGGGGATGAGAGGAAAACAGCGTTCAATACACCAGTGGGGCAATTTGAGTACCTGGTGATGCCATTTGGGTTACAAGGAGCGCCGGGAGTATTTATGAACTTTATCAATGAAGTGCGGAGAGAATATTTGTTTAAAGGGGTGGTGGTATACCTGGATGACATAATTATCTATTCACAAGACCTCCAATCGCATGTGAAACTAGTGAGGGAGGTCCTCAGCACACTGCTAAAGCATAAGTTGTATGCTAAGTTGTCAAAATGTGAGTTCCACAAAACTGAACTCGACTATTTGGGTTTCCAGGTATCCGGGCAGAGTTGGCTATGGACCCAAGTAAGGTTCAAGTGGTATTAGATTGGGCTCCCCCGAGGACACAGCTCCAATCGTTCTTCGGGTTTGCAAATTTTTACCGTACCTTCATACCGGGGTTCACCCAAATAATGTTGCCCCTCACTGAGTTATTGAAAACAAAGGGGAAGGGTCAAAGGAGTCTCAGAGCAGTTTACAATCTCCTTTCCCTTTCCTTCCCTTCCCCTCCCCACAACAGACACCCTATGAGGTAGGTGGCACTGAGAGAGCTCTTCCAGAACTGCTTTTGAGCAGACAGCCTTAAGAGAACTTGTGCTGCTTGAAGGGCACTTGGTGTAATTTGTAGACTGATCAGAGCCACCAAGTAATACACCATGACCGTTTTCGCACACAGCTTACCACACAGTCTCAATCCTGTTCCCTCCACAACGTCCGGTCGGATTTCCCACCATCTGCACTGAAGTTACAGGAAGTGCCGCGGCTTTTGAGTAGCAAACGTAAACTACTAAAAAGCAGCCGCTTTCTTAAAAAGACATCTCTCTAGATTTTGATGACATTTCAATTCCTTCTTCAGTTTTAACGGCTCAATTGTTTAGGAACTACAATGATAATAATAATTACCAACCAAGGTTTAAACAGAAAAATATACAAGTTACACTTTAACATATCAAAACAATAATTATACATTCTCTAATCACAGCATTAAGCTTCTCATTTTCATTGTGAACATTGGGCTCTTTCATTAAGGAGCCTACCTCTCCTTGGTTTATAGGGATATTAGCTGGTGTAGCCAATGAAATTTAGATAAATGCTGTATATACTATCTCCTTGTTGACCATATGGTTCATATTGTCATGAGCCCTGACGAAGAGGTGCTGGAAGGGTTAACAGACCTGGAAGAGTTGCCAGCCAGTTCCTAAGTGGAACAAACAGCAGCTAGCCCATCGATCACTCTCCAGGCACCAGTGTCAGCTGTTGACGATCAATCTCCGCCAAGCTCTCCTCCTTCCATCTCAAAAGTTCAAAGCAGGCCCAAAAAGAACTTTCAGAGCAAAGACATGAGGCACGCCAATGCTTCAGGTCTCTTAGCCCTGAGTTCTAGTAGAGTCACTGCCATCCAGGGAGCAGGCTGATTGAGAATCCCATAAAGCTCCCGCCCAGGACCTGGTAACCTTGTGGAAGCAACAAGTCTATTCTCTGGCTTGCATCCACGATCCTGCCTGATCCTGACCTGCTTGATTTCCTTGGCACCCTGACCTTTTGGCTTTTGGACATTGACTTCTGATTCCAGTTTGTGATTCTGCATTGGTGACTTGGCTCCTGCTTGACTTCCTGGACTTTGACCTTGGACTGGCTTTGGACTCCTGCCTGCCTGCACCCTGAGAATGTGACACATATGTTTTAAATATAAATATAAATTTCGCATCCATCTGTAATAAAATCTTTTTCACATCCTCTTTTTTTTTGTTTTCTTTGTTTTTATATACATAAATTACACAGAATCTCATGTCCTCTGGGCTATGCCCCATGCTGATGCAATGATCTTTCATTGGGGCATTTTCCACGCCCCTGGAAATTCTGGCCCGATGTTCTAACACCCATGTGTTTACTGCACATGTGGACATGCCTGTATATCACATCCCACATTTGCAAATGGCCTGATATATGATGTTCTGGTTTTTGTGGGGGGGTTTTTGCATCCTGCAAAGAAATCACATTGGATATTAAGTTCCTTCATTTTATTCAAAAATCTGGAGGGGACAGCAAAAGGACTACAACTAGGAAATACATGTCCTTTTGTGATTCACCTAGATTTTCAGAAACACCAATTGGCAGAGGACTTTATTACCTTTTATGGCTATCCAGACCAAATGGCCAAGCCACACTGGTTTACCATGTGATCAGTCTGCATACTTAATCAACAAACTGCTTGTATTTCAGCCGATAATACCTGATCCCCTCGTCTGATGAAGTATGCTTAGAGAGCACATGAAAGCTTACGTTCTGAATAAAACTTGGTTGGTCTTAAAGGTGTAATTTGACTCCTGCTTTGTTCAACTACTTCAGACCAACACGACTGCCCACTTGGATCTATCTATATGGCTTTATATTTCTGAACTTTTTCCAATGCTATAATATCTTTTTTGAGGTGTGGTGACCTCAAATAAGATATTATAGCACTTTTGGTAATATCAGAGGTGTGGTCTTGTGTGCAAATGATGGTGATGTCAGATGTGTGGCCTCGCATACTAGTGAGTTCCTGCTGAGCTTTTTCTACAAAAAATGCCCTGGACTGGCCTAAGGTCATCCAGCAAGCTTCCATGGCAGAATGGGGATTTGAATTAAATGTGTATTGTTCCCTTCCATTCAGCTATATCTTGAATATTTTCCTTTATTTTTCAAGCCTGTTACATATGAACAAGCTGTGCAAACACTCTTAAGAGTCAGAAATTCTGTTTTATACCACCTTTCCTCCAGTTGGCTCAGGAGGTGTGAATGGTATATATCTTAGAATACTTCCTCTATCTTGTGAGAATAACTTGTGAAAAAGGTAAGACTAAGATATATCCAGGGTCACCCAACGAGCTTCTTAACTGACTGGGATTTAAAGGAAATTTTTCCTTGGCCTAGTCTGACACTCTACACCACCTTGAATTATATTATCTTGACATTTCCTCTCCCTTGCAGCCCTTAAAGATTCTCTTTCCCTGCTTTCTTTTGCCCTTTCATTCTTCATTCCCTGAATTTTGCTCTATTTTTTATATACTCCCTCCCCCCTGGCTTTGCTTTCTTTTCAGCCCCATCTTCTTTCTTGTCTTTCTTGTCTCTGTACATAATAATCTCATGTTTCAAACTGAGACTGCAGCAGGCACTCTGGATTACCTAGGCAACCACAGACTCTTGTCTGCAGTTGCCTAAGCAAACAAAATGGCTGCCAAGTATTATGATCTTGGCATCTTAAAACTTTCAAAAAAATTACATTACTTTCTTTTAAAACGTTTAATATTTAACAGCAAACCCAGGTTTCTCCTACATTTGTTGAAAATGAAATATCTCTTCTTTGTGTACCTGGCCACATTGTACATATTTTGTGATCCACATTCTGTGGCCAGGTTCTGGATATATACCACAGAAATATTTGTAGAATATTATATTACCTGTATGGTGAAAAAGTAATTTCAAGTGACTCATTAATATAAAGTTAAATAAACACAACATTTTGCAACAATTTCTAATTTTGTTCGTACAAAACTGTTCCAGAAAATCAAATTGAAGAGTTTAAAATCACTAATACCTTTTAAAGGTTTAAAAACAGAATGTTTCCATCAATGTTAAAATAAAAATTGCCTCAAGAAGAGAATTCCTAATATAGCAAGTTGCAGGAAATTCAGACTAAAGACCTGAAAAGTAAAATGGTCTTTTAAAAATTGCTAAAACAGGCAAGTCCTTTCTGAAATTTAATCAGCATAGCTAAAAAAGGTCATTTGAATGAGTACATCTGGACTGTGAGAGATGGTGACATAAATTTAGCTCAATTCATTTAAATACAAATTCCGTGTGTGCCAGCAAAAAAGGGCTCTTTTATGCCTAGTCATTTGGTGACAACCTCCAGAAAGTTGACAGTTTCTAGCCTCTGCACTAGCAATGAAAAGGCATTTAGATATTCCATATGCATGTGCTTCTTTATTGGACATAACTCTAAGGGTGGATTTTATCAGCACTTTAATTTACACACATTTCTAAATGAAAAACTATTCCAGTTATTCCTTTCTGCATAGGAAATTAATAATTATCCTTCAGCAGCAAGCATGAACTCCAAGTGGAATATTCACAGAATGCTAAAAGGCTCTACCAAATGTCTGCAGGATTCTGTTGTGTAAGAGTTTGGAGGAGTAGGGAGGAGAGGACATGAAGGTGAACAATAACATAAAGCCATGTTATTTAATAGAGAGGTTATTTTAAAACTTTTAACAGGTATTTTCAAAGTTTTAAAAGACCTTTACTTAACTGGCTTACCTCCTGCTGAATAATGAAGTGGTAGAGTGCTGAGGCATGGATGGGGGTGAAGTGGGCATTGCCATTGTGATTGTTTTACTATATTTTTTTTTTTTCCATAAATAAAAATACCAGCATATATGGAAGAATGGTTCTAGACCAGTAAGAAGTGTGTGTGTGTGTCTATCTGTCTGTGTTTAATATCATAAGAAATGTGATTCTTCAACTTACTAGGCTAGCTTCTTGGCCTTCAACCCTGTCTCCTGCTGGCACAGAAAATAGGAAGAGGCAATTCAGTGCCACTAACATTGAATGTCACTTCTGGAGTGAAACTGGAAGTGATATAATTGCATCAGGGTGATGCTTAGGATTCACTCCAAACTAGAGTTGTGGGTAGATCCTAGAGCATCCATCCAACATGGTGATGACATTTCTGGTTTTGTATCATGTGCTGGTGCAAAGCCAAATCTCTTTCCCCCACCTCCTGAATTCCCCTGCCAGTGTGTCAGCATTAACCCTAACATTTGAACACATTTTGCACTTTATAAGTGCAGAAGGACAGAGCAGCTAGCTAAAATAATATCAGCAAAATAAATGTTTGAACTAGCATTCTAAGAACATAAGAGAAGCCATGTTGGATCAGGCCAATGGCCCATCCAGTCCAACACCCTGTGCCACACAGTAGCCAAAAAAAACCAGGTGCCATCAGGAGGTGTCAAGCGCACTCATTTCTTGACTATTTTTTACTATGTAGAGAGCACGTCGCCAGGCCTACTCTCCTCCATTATTTACAACCCAGAGGGCACGTAGTAAAGCCATCTGGCCCTGGGATGTTTATGGAGTAGGCTAGCAGTTGGTACCTCAAGACATCCTTCCCCTGGTTTCACACAGACAACACTTATCTGTTCACAGAGCGGTGTGAGAATGTTTCTGAAGTTCTTCAATGGCCTAGGATGCTTTAGTAGTAAATAGATAGTTGCTTAGTAACGTTTGAACCCGTGACTCAAGTATACATCTGTATTGTAACTTTTGATGATATCCTATATAGCAACTTTGTAACGCTTCGTACCCCATTACTCCCAAGGCTTGTGTCCTTGGTAGAGCTCCTGAGTTTCCTGAAATAAAAAGATCTTTTAATTCAAAACAAAAGGACTCTATTATTGGGAAATATCGATGCTTGACAGGAGGTCCATCAGTGCGACCAGGACACTAGAGGCCCTCCCACTGTGCCCACAACAAGAATACAGAGCATCACTGGCCCAGACAGAGAGTTCCAACAATACACTGTGGCTAATAGCCACTGATGGACTTCTGCTCTGATACTATACAATCCAATTGACATAAATGGTGAAGTCCTGGAGCTGGAAGAAGTTCAGCCTGGGAATAAGGCAGGAAGAATAACAAACACTGCACTGCACCCATGATTTGCAGCCAGGTCTGTGCTCTGTACTCAGGACATGGTTCATTGCTTGTAAAGTCTACTGGCAGACCACTTCAGGAAAGGTCATTACACAAAACAAAAAAAGGTCTGGCAAAATGGAAAGTTGGTAAAGTTGCTTGAATTTCAGGACATCCATGAGAAAAGTGGACAAGACTCCAGCCAGGCTTTCAAAAAGTTCAATACTTCCTGAATTCAGCAGCCTTGACACCGTGTGTCATGCCTGCCCCTGACCCAGCCCCTGCTAGCTCAGAGCAGGCGCCTTTAACAGCCCTGGACGTAAGTCCCGAAGAAGCAAGCCGGCAGCAGGAGCCACCTGGAACTGATCAGGCCGCGCCGGGCCCCAGCTCATCCCCTCCGGAATCACCACCACCTGTTAGCCGGCTCCGTGAAAGGAGACGACAGGAGATACGAAGCAGAAGAAGTGAGGCACGCATGCGGGAGAGAAGAGATCTAAGCCCGGCATACTAATGAGTTAACAAGCCAGCACAGTATATCTGTAATCTTGGCCCTAGGGCAAACTGTGCTGGCAACGAACGATCCTACTGGGATGTGACCATGCTCTGCACCCTCTTGCTTGCTGAGAGAACCCGTGTACTCCTGACCCGGCTTGAACCTTGGACTTGGAACTCTGGACTCTGACTCTGCTTTGTGGACTGGCTTAGGTATTTTGACTGTATTCAGCTTTGCTTTCTCTGGCTTCTGACCCTCTGCATTCCTGTGACTACGCTCTCTGTTTCATCCTTCGGCCGGACTGATTTATGGTGTTGACTAATTGGACTGTTTACGATACCCCCTGCGCTACTCCTCAGCCGGCTGCAAGAGTTCTAGCCAGCTGCCGGGACGTTGGCAGCCGTCGTTCCTTATCTGAGACTCGAGCCGTGACACCGTGAGGTCTCTAGCTTTAGTCTTGTTTTTTTAACTTGTTAGATTAATGAGAAAACAATGGACAGATATTATGAAGAAATCACAAAAATTCATTGTCATCAGTGAAAAGAAATACTTTTTGCAATGTTTTCATTTCAGTCCCTTATCTGGTTTTTCATCTCTTGTTTAGTCTCTCTTAAAAGATGTACAGACAGGCATTGGTAAATTATTATCCTTGCCAAGAAAACCCAATGGACAGTAACAAAAGACTAAAAGATATGGCGCTGGAAGATGAGCCCCTCAGGTCAGAAGGTGCCCAATATGTTACTGGGGAAGAGCGGAGGGCAAGTCCAAGTAACCACAGAAAGAGTGAAGCGGCTGGGTCAAAGTTGAAAAGATGCTCTGCTGTGGATGTGTCTGATGATGAAAGAACAGTCCGATGCTGCAAAGAACAATACTGCATTGGAACGTGGAACGTAAGATCTATGAATCAAGGTAAGCTGGATGTGGTTGAACAAGAGATGGCAAGACTGAACATTGACATCTTGGGAATCAATGAACTAAAATGGACAGGAATTGGTGAATTTAACTCAGAGGATTGCTACATCTATTATTGTGGGCAAGAGTCCCATAGAAGAAATGGTGTGGCCTTTATAGTTAACAAGAGAGTGAGGAAGGCAGTAATGGGATACAATCTCAAAAATGACAGAATGATCTCAGTCCATATCCAAGGCAAACCATTCAATATCACAGCAATCCAAGTCTATGCCCCAACCACTGACACAGAAGAAGCTGAAGTGGACCATTTCTATCAAGATCTACAACACCTTCTAGAATTAACACCAAAAAAAGATGTCCTCCTCAACATAGGGGACTGGAATGCCAAAGTAGGAAGTCAAAAGGTAACCAGAACAACTGACAAGTTTGGCCTTGGAGAACAAAATGAAGCCGGTCAAAGGCTAATAGGGTTTTGTCAAGAGAACAAGCTAGTCATAGCAAACACCCTCTTCCAACAACCTAAAAGACAACTCTATACATGGATATCACTTGATGGACAACACAGAAATCAGATTGATTATATACTCTGCAGTCAAAGATGGAGAAGCTCCTTACAGTCAGCAAAAAACAAGACGTGGAGCTGACTGCGGTTCAGAGTTACTCATTGCAAAATTCAGGCTTAAACTGAAGAAAAAAGGGGAAGCCATTAGGCCATTCAGGTTTGACCTTGATCACATTCCTTATGAATATACAGTGGAGGTGAAGAATAGATTTAAGGAACTAGAGTTGATACACAGAGTGCTTGAAGAACTATGGACAAAGGTTCATGACACTGTACAGAAGGCAGCAATCAGTACCATCCCAAAGAAAAAGAAATGCAGGAAAGCAAAGTGGCTGTCTGATGAGGCTTTACAAATAGCTGAGGAAAGAAGGAAAGTGAAAGGCAAAGGTGAAAAGGAAAAATTCACCCAACTGAATGCAGATTTCTAGAGAACAGCAAGGAGAGATAAGGAGGCCTTCCTGAACGAACAATGCAAAGCAATAGAGGAAAATAATAGAATGGGAAGGACAAGAGATCTCTTCAAGAAAATTGGAGAAATCAAGGGTACATTTGTGACTGAGAGGCGCTGCCTGTTCATATGGAGCACCCCAATAACTAGAGAGAGAAAGTGGGGCTCCTATTCCTAGATACAAAATGGAGCCTGACCAGAAACAGGCCAAGAAAATACTCCATTTAAAATAGAGTAGACCCAGGAGAGAGTTTGCTCTGGTCACCACCTGAAGGCTCCCTCTCAGCGCAACCTCACCTATCTCTTCCACCTCCACCCAAACAGGATGCATAATAACAATGGGGACTGCTGGCAAGTATGGCTCACACACGAATGCTCGGATACTCATCAATAGCCTCTCCCTCTGGCTCATTAATCCCACTTAGCTATTTCTATTCACTCTTATGATACCGCCCATCCTGCTTTGTCTGCCCTATTGAGCTGTTTTCTGAGTGTTGAGCCCAAACCAGTACCAAACCACCCAGGTACATCCTGGCCCACCCTTTTGGTAAGGATATGAAAATTATAATCTATTATTTCCAACCGGGATCCTTTCACAAGGACCATCATCAGGCCATTAAGAACTCTAATTAAAAGGTCCTCCACCCCTCAGAACTCTATATAACCAAAGTGAACGCCCCAGGTCGGTGTGCATTCTGTTGGGTGCCATTTGCAGTCTGTACCCCCGTTACTTCTGTAATTGGGTCTATAGGGCTTGCTACACTGGTCGTGCTTGCCCTCCTCTTCAATTTTCCTGCTGAACGGACATCTCCTCTTCTGGATCAGGTAATATAACCCTCTACAACAATCCCTAAAATCTCTATTGATAACCTCTACGCTTCCTATCTTCCTTGAGCCAGACATCCTGGAATGTGAAGTCAAATGGGCCTTAGAAAGCATTACTAACAACAGAGAGAGCGGAGATGACGGTATCCCAGTTGAGCTATTCAAAGTCCTAAAAGATGATGCTGTTAAAGTGATGTACATATTATGTCAGCAAATTTGGAAAACACAACAGTGGCCACAGGATTGGAAAAGATCAGTTTATATTCCAATCCCAAAGAAGGGTAATGCCAAAGAATGTTCAAACTATCACACCATTACACCCATTTCACATACCAGCAAGATCATGTTAAAGATCCTACAAGCTAGGCTTCAGCAGTATGTAGACTGGGAACTACCAAAAGTTCAACCTGGGTTTCAGAGAGGTAGAGTAACTAGAGATCAAACGGGAGGGACGGTGGCTCAGTGGTAGAGTATCTGCTTGGTAAGCAGAAGGTTCCAGGTTCAATCCCTGGCATCTCCAAAAAAGGGTCCAGGCAAATAGGTGTGAAAAACCTCAGCTTGAGACCCTGGAGAGCCGCTGCCAGTCTGAGTAGACAATACTGACTTTGATGGACAAAGGGTCTGATTCAGTATAAGGCAGCTTCATATGTCCATATGTCCAACTGCCAACATTTGCTAGATTATGGAGAAAGCACGGGATCATCAGAAAAACGTCTATATCTGTTTCATTGACTATGCTTTGATTGTGTAGGTCACAACAAACTGTGGCAAGTCCTTAAAGAGATGGGAGTACCAGCTCACCTCACATGTCTCCTGAGAAACCTGTATAAGGGTCAAGAAGCAACGGTTAGAAAGGTATATGGAACAACTGATTGGTTTAGAATAGGAAAAGGAGTTCTACAAGGATTTATATTGTCACCCTGCTTACTTAATTTATATGCAGAGTACATCATGCAGAATGCTGGCCTGGATGAAGCACAAACCGGAATTAAGATTGCCGGGAAAAACAGCAGCAACCTGAGCTATGCAGATGATACCACTCTAATGGTAGAAAGTGAGGAGGACCTAAAGAACCTCTTGTTGAGGGTGAAAGAGGAGAGCACAAAAGTAGGCTTGAAACTCAACATCAAAAAAACTAAGATCATGGCATTCGGACCCATCACACCGTGGCAAATAGAAGAGGAAGACATGGAAGTAGTGACAGACTTCACATTTCTGGGATCCAAGATCACTGCAGATGGTGACTGTAGCCATGAAATTAAAAGACATTTGCTCCTTGGGAGGACAGCTATGGTGAACTTGGGCAGTATAATAAAAAGCAGAGACATCACCCTGCCAACAAAAGTCTGTAAAGTCAAAGTGATGGTATTCCCAGTAGTAATGTATGGCTGTGAGAGCTGGACCATAAGGAAGGCCGAGTGCAGAAGAATAGATGCTTTTGAGCTGTGGTGCTGGAGAAGAATTTGCAAGAAGATCAAATCATTCGATTCTAAGGGAAATGAACCCAGACTGTTCCCTGGAAGGTCACATGCTGAAGCTGAAGCTCAAATACTTTGGCCACCAAATGAGAAGGGAGCACTCACTGGAGAAGATCCTGATGCTGGGAAAGACAGAAGGCAAAAGAAGAAGGGGGTGGCAAAAGATGAGATGGCTGGACAGCGTTACTGATGTAACTAACATGAATTTGAGCAGACTTCGTAAGATGGTGGAAGACAGGAGGGCCTGGCGTGACTTTGTCCATGGGGTCACAAATTGACCAGAGGGGAGATTGGGTTGGGTTATTAAATTAATTAAATTAAGATATAATTAGTGAGTTAGCAGCTAAGAACAGGAGGGGTTCATAAGGGGGAGATAGATTAAATGACAGGTAGGGACAAATTGGGAGATCAACTGTGAGAGGTTATATTGAGAGCTATCCAGGTAAGTGCGGATGTCTGCCCAAGGGATTCCAGTGCTCCTGGGGAGGGGAAGATATGACGGTGGGAATAGACAGATATATAAGAGAAGGAGACAGAGACAAAATGGTGCTCGGCCACCTTCCAGTCTACTTCCCATCCCAACGGTGGTAGGTAGTGGGACTAAGAGGAAAGGCTCGTCTCCGTCACTGGTGTTATGCAACGCCAGGTCCATCAATAATAAGACCTCGACCCTCAAGGAGTTCTTACTCCAACAGGATGTGGACCTGGCTTGCGTGACCGAGACCTGGGTGCGGGACGGAGAGACAGTAGCTCTCTTCCAGATGACCCCCCCAGGTTACTCGGTCTTTCACCAGTCACAGAATAACGGGCGGGGGGAGGGGTAGCGCTGTTCATACGGGAGGGTTACACCTTTCGGGCTCTCCCGGCACCAAAGATCGATGGCATTGAATGTGCCGGCCTGACGTGGGATGTTGGAGAGGGGTTGGCGATCTGGCTGGTGTACCGCCCGCCCAACGCACCAGCCGGCGCCTTACCATCACTATTGGAGGCAGTGGCGGGCTGGACATTGGAGTTCCCGGGGCTTATGGTCCTGGGTGATTTCAATGTCCATGCCGATGACATGGCCTCCACTCAGGCGATGGACCTAGTGTCTTCCATGGCGACACTGGGGCTCTCTCAATTTGTCACAACTCCCACGCATCAGGCCGGGCACACATTAGACCTGATCTTTGCATCCGGGATTCTGGTGAACGATATCGCGGCTGAAGCGGTTCCATGGTCGGATCACCTAGCCCTTAAGGCCCGTATGAAGACGTCGCCCCAACCCTGTATGGGCGGAGAGCCTATTTTGGCTCACCCCCGGGGCTTGATGGACCCGGAATGGTTCCAAACAGCCCTGAGGGATCCCTGGCCCACTGGCAATTCCCTCGATGACCTGGTGGAAGTCTGGCAGGGCCAGCTATCCAGGGCTATCGATGAAATTGCACCTCGGCGCCCTCTGCGCCCTCGTAAGAGGCTGGCTCCATGGTATACCTTGGAGTTACGCCAGCTGAAACAAGGGCTCAGACGACTAGAGAGACGGTGGAGGCATACTCGGGACGAAGCGACGAGAACATCCTATAGAACACTTATGAGGTCTTATGAGATGGCAGTCAAGGCTGCAAAGAAAGAATACTTTGCAGCCAAGATTGCATCTGCAAAATCGCACCCAGCACAATTATTTAGAGTAATTGGAGATCTTATAACATTGCCACAAGGCAAACCAAATATTAGAGAGTTAGAGATAGGCTGTGAGGCATTTGCAAAATATTTTGCAGATAAAATCTCGTCACTCCGCCAAGACCTGCCTATCACATTAGATACAGTAAGTGAACCTGAGGCTCCGCGCCTGTCTTCAGATTTAATACTGGACCACTTCGACCCGCTCAGCCTGGAAGAAGTTGATGGAATTCTCTCTGCTGCTCGCCCAACAACATGTGATCTGGACCCTTGCCCCTCTTGGCTGATTAAATCTTGCCAGAGGGAGCTTAGATGTCCTTTACGGGACATCATAAATAGATCCCTCTTAGAGGGGCATTTTCCAACGCCTCTGAAAGAGGCCTTGGTCCGCCCCCTCTTGAAAAAATCTGCAGCAGACCCGGCCGAATTGGCAAACTACCGACCGGTGTCTAATTTACCATTTTTAGGTAAAATTATCGAGAGGTAAGTAGCGTTGCAGCTACAGAGATTTCTAGATGACGCTTCTGTCTTAGACCCGTGCCAGTCTGGCTTCTGGCCGGGCCACGGGACGGAGACGGTCCTGGTCGCCTTGGTGGATGACCTCCAACGGCAACTGGACTGAGGCGGTGCGGCAATACTGATGTTATTAGATCTGTCGGCTGCATTCGATACAGTCGACCATCGGTTGCTGATTCACCGCCTCGCCGACATAGGGGTAGAGGGGCTGGCCCTACAATGGCTTTCCTCCTTCCTCATGGGTCGGGGACAGAGGGTGGCGATTGGGGGTGAGCGATCCCAGAGGCGCACACTAGACTGTGGGATGCCCCAGGGAGCAGTTCTCTCCCCGATGTTATTTAACATCTATATGCGCCCCCTCGCCCAGATTGCCCAGAGATTTGGGCTGGGTTGCCATCAATATGCAGATGACACCCAGCTCTATCTACTAATGGATGGCCGGCCCGCCTCCGCCCCGGGGAACCTGGACCGGGCTTTGCAGGCTGTTGCAACGTGGCTCAGACTGAACGGGCTGAAGTTGAATCCAGCGAAGACAGAGGTTCTCCACGTGGGTCGTGGCACTTTGGGGAAGGAAATATCTCTCCCGGCCTTTGACGGGGCACCACTGAAGACGGCACAACGGGTAAAGAGCCTGGGTGTTTTACTGGAGCCTTCATTATCAATGGAGGCCAAGATAACAGCCACTGCCAAGTCAGCTTTCTTTCATCTGAGGCGGGCGAGGCAGTTGGCCTCTTTCCTAGAGCGGCAGGACCTAGCAATGGTGATCCATGCGATGGTCACCTCAAGACTGGACTACTGTAACGCTCTCTACATGAGGCTGCCTCTTTACCGGACCCGGGAGCTGCAGCTAGTGCAGAATGCGGCAGCCAGGCTGTTACTTGGTCTCCCAAGATGGGAGCATATACGGCCAGGGCTGCGCGGACTGCACTGGCTGCCGATTGTATACTGGATCCAGTACAAAGTGCTGGTCATAACCTTTAAAGCCCTATATGGCCAAGGACCGACCTACCTGAGGGACCGTCTCTCCCTATATGAGCCCCAGAGAGCACTGAGGTCAGTAGGCAAAAACAGACTGAATATCCCTGGGCCAAAAGAAGTAAAACTGCAAAGCACCCGCACTCGGGCCTTTTCCTCCGCAGCCCCACAACTCTGGAACCAGCTCCCAGAGGAGGTGCGGGCCCTGCGGAACTTAGACCAGTTCCGCAGGGCCTGCAAGACCGCCCTCTTCAGACAGGCGTTTACTAATGATTGTACTAATGTTTACGGCTAGATTAATAATACTTACCGCCACTGTTAGTTTAGGAATGTTTTAATTACTGATTGGTTTTAATGTGATTTTAATGTTTTATTATTGTATTGTTCATTTTAAATGTTGTAAGCCGCCCTGAGCCTGCTTCGGCGGAGAAGGGCGGGATATAAATAAAATTTTACATTACATTACATTACAAAGAGTCGGACTCGACTGTGCGACAGAACAACAACAACATGTCCTCCTTATACGGTTGATGATACAACAATTAACTGAAATACCACACCATCTCTTTCACTTTTCCTCAAGTATTTTCTTGAACTCCCATTCTCCTCGGTTATGTAGAAGATTAGGTCTGCTCAAATTATTTAGGTTTGATGGATTGGCCAATAATCTGCCAATCCATCCTTTATATCTGAACACAGCATCCTGACTTAGGTGCCCCTTGTAAAATCTGCCCTTTGTGTTTAACCTTTATAGGCTGAGTTCTATTCCTTGTGACTTTAACTGCATGGAAGATTGATGGCATATTGTTGTACCTAATGAAATGTAAAATTGCCTTTGAAATAAATAGAAGAAAAAATGTTAAATCATTTTTAAAAAGAGAAATATGTTGACTATTAGACTTTCCTTTGGGGGCATGGCAATGTGCTCTGTAAGACAGTTGTGCTCTGTAAATTTGCTCTGTAAGACAGTTTGTCCTTTATCGTAATTGTTATGACTAGCTGGATTGTCCCTTGATTTTTCCATACAAACAAAATCTTTTATATGAAAATTCCTGCACTCAGATTCAATATATAAATAAATTTGTGTGGTTACTGATATGGAAGAACCAAATTGGAATTTCAGCGGCAAATACCTGGAACAAATATCTAGTGTTCATAAGCACTTGGGGAGTTGCCACATCTCCATATTCTTGGAAGCCTTGGAGAGAATTGAGAAGCTAACTTTTTCCAGTGGTGGCACATCAGCTCTGAAAATCTCCACAAAGTTTGCCAATATTTGTTTAATTTGAAGTGGCAGGCAGGAGAGCTTCCTTTTCACCTAGGTTTTTTGTTGCTTTTAGCTGTTCTCATTGTCTAGTTGCTCTTATATGGTGTTTTATGCTGGGATTTACTGCTTATTTTATTGCTATACTGGATTAGTTATTTTAGTAGCACTGTAGGATTTTTCAGGAATCCTGATTTTTAAGTGTATCTTCAAATTTAGACATTGTGATTTTTTGTATATTGTTTTTATTGTTCTTTACTGATGTAAACCACTTTGGAAGCCATTGCTTTAGAACTACTGTCAATAACAGGCTAATTAAGACACCAGTGGTGGCACATTGCAGCTACTGGCATAATTGTGTGACAACAGACTGTGTGTGTGTGTGTGCGTGTGTGTGTGTGCATGCACGTAGTGCCATCAAGTTGTAGTTGACTTATGATGACCCCATAGGTTTTTCAGGGCAAGTGATTAAGCATAGGTGTTTCCCATTGATTTCCTCTGCAAAGTTTTCCTTGGTGGTTTCCCATCCAAGTACCAACCCTGTTTAGCTTCTGAGATCTGATGAGATCAATCTACACTATACCATTTCACATCTTAATAGACAATATATCTTATGATTTCTCTGCAAAGGGGAAATAAGTGAAAGACATCACATTTCTGAGAACATAGCAATTAGTCCATAGAAGCCCCCACAAATCATTTTTTTAGGTCCAGCAGAACCAGTGCAATGCACAGAGTGCCCATCAGTACCAGTGCAGACACAGACCCACGAGCAGAATCCAGTGTCATTGTGACAATGCAGCTCAACAGGACTGATGTCAACCACAGAATCACACTCCAAGCAAAGGGAGGAACTGCAAACCCAGCAGTACCAGTGTAATGTACAGTGTCTAGAAGAATCCAGTACCTTTCTGGCAATGCTAGCTCAATGGAACTGATGTCAACCACAGAATTACAATCCAAGCATGGAATTTTTTGCAAACTAGCACACCCACTTTAGTGTGCAGAATGCCTAGCGGAACCCTGTGCCATTGTGGCAATGCAACCAAAAGAGGACTAATGTCAAACCAGCGAATCCCTGCAGTAAAAGCTGATGGGGAGGGGAAATTTTTTCATGTCCAGCACAACTAGTTAAAGTGTGCAGAATACCCATTAGAACTCAATGCCACAGGCTTTGTAAGCTCAAAAGAACTGATATCAAAGACATATTAAATCAAAGCAGGCTTGTGTGATTCAGTAAGTTTTCGAGTTCTACCCCCCAGGAACTTCAGCAAATCGCTTTCAAATGCTGGATTGGGATGTGAAAAGAAAAAAAAAAAAAAAAGAAAGGTTGGGCAGTTTAAATCCTGGCCAACTGATACAGCTGGAGATTATTGGATTTTTGTGTGAGAAGGTTTAGGAAGACTGATGGTGGGGCAGGGAGTCCTTTAGATACTTTAAAGATAGGTAGGGTTGGGGTGATGTTCCTGTCAAAAACAGTGAAAAGTGCACTATGAATTGAGTCCATCCCAATCCAAAGCCCTGATGGGATCGCCTGCAAAGAGCTAGGACTTGGGCATGAATAGTAATGTTCCACAATAACAATGAGTGGGATCCACAATGATGCACACGAATGATGCTCTTACATTTTCGCTTTGAAGTGTGGAGACATTCCTACATGATAGAATGCAGCCTGGGGAAACATAATGTAGCTAACAACTGCCAGGAGAATAACATTTTACCAGCACTGGTGGCATGATGTGAACTGAGGAGGCTTAGGATGCTAGCTAAGCCCAGCTCCTGACATAACCCTGCTGTCATGCATTTCTGTGCTGCTGCCAGGGTTGCACCATCATGGCACAGCACAGATGAGCACTAATGTATATCAAGATAAGCTGTACTTGCACTAGCAAAGAACTTGGTCACCATCCTAAGGTGTTCAGTGATAAGGCATTGTAAATCCTGAAAAATGTGCTCCATTCTTCAGCTTCATAGAGCACTCATAAATAGTGATGCAGAGGTAACTTTAGGGACAACCACATATAGGTAAATCACATTATTTTCAGGTCTGTCGTGAAAGAAGAAGGCATGGATCAGATTTTTTTTTAAAAAAAAATTCCCCATTCATTGAACACAGAAAAAGGTAATGACTTTGGGCATGACAGCAGGCCACATTCATTCTTAAATTCGGCATAGTAAATGTGAACACATTTTTTGCTTCCTGTTTGCCATATTCTCCTTTGCTTATTGATTTGTTTTTATGCTGGAGGGAAAGAGTTAGAAAAGAGGTCCAGGCTCAGTATATGAGATTGTTAGCAGGATGGCTTAGGTTGAGTTGACTGAAGCTGAATCCAATGAAGACCTCAGTACTTTGCCTGAGTCATGGTGGTCCTGGCAAGGAAATTGCCCTGCCAGCTTTTTATGATGCACCACTTATGAAGGCACCCAAGGTCAGATGCCTAGGGGTGCTACTGGGGCCTTCAGTAACAATGGAGGCCCAGATAACAGCCACTGCCAAATCTGCCTTTTACCATCTTAAGCAGGTTAGGCAGTTGGTTCCCTTCCTCCAGCGCAGTGACTTGGCAATTGTGATCCATGCTACAGTCATCTTGAGATTAGACTACTGTAATGCCCTTTACATGGAGCTGCCTTGGCCCAAAACTGGAAACTGCAGCTAGTGCAGAATGTGGCACCCAAGCTACTATTGTGGCTCTCCATGCGAGAGCACATACAGCCTGGGCTGTGGATGCTGCACTGGCTGCCGGTGGTATACCGGATTAGCTACAAGGTGCTAGTTATAACCTTTAAAGCCCTATATGGCCGAGGACCTGCCTACCTTAGGGACCATCTCTCCCCACATGTTCCTCAGAGGGTACTCAGATCAGGAAGCCAAAACTTACTATTGATCCCCAGGCCAAAGGAGGCAAGACTCAAAAAAACTAAAAAAAAGCTTTCTCAATCACCACCCCTTATTGGTGGAACCAACTCCCAGAGCCTGTCAGAGCCTTGTGGGACCTTGCCCAGTTCTGCAAGGCCTGCAAGATTATGCTATTTCAACTAGCATTTAACTGAAAGGATGACCATTGCCGAGGTATTAGATCTGAATGGATGTTTTAAGACTACTGAATGCCATCTTTACATTGTACTGAAATTAGCACCAAATTGTTTTAATTTAATGTTTTAACTTAAATATTTTTATTGTTGTTTATTGTGAACTGTGAGCCGCCCTGAGCCTGCTTCAGCAGGGAGGGCAGGTTATAAATCAAATAAACTTAAAACTAAACCTTAGTACTTTCCATGGGCCAATTTGATACATCACACCAGGTCAAAATCCATGGAGAATGTTGAAACACCCCCCCCCCCAAGTATTATTACCATGAAGACATACAGTGTAATGGATTCAAAATATTATATTGGTCACAACTTAGCATGTCTAAGGTTTGGGACAAGTTATATTCTGAAAGAAAATTCTGTTGATATAAAATGTAACACATACAGCTGCACAGACAAGAAGATAGAAGAAGCTTAGAGTGCTGAATAATTTATCACAGAGTTCTTTTTATTGTTCATAGAGTTTTTGTGCACAATATTTTATACACCTATATGTGAAAGAAGAGACAAACTGAAAAAGAGGAAAAATTAATGGTGACATTGGGAAGCACAGATTTTTAAAAAAAATATATAGAAGATTTGCATGTTTGAAGATAATTTACTCCACATCTTTTCATCACAATGATCTGCTGGCCACCTACTTTGCTTCCAGGCTTCTGACAATGATGCCCTCAGAAAAGTTGCACCCTTCTAAAATGTGTAACTCAGTTTAGGATTGTGCTATAATTCCATGTTACTTGGGAATATTCTAGCCTGCAAATATGGAAAAAAAGACTTCTACTACCTGAAGCTTTGGATATTTAATATTTTACATTTAACTCTTCTAACAGTTCTTTCCTTCCATTGTGGTATAATGCGCTATAATGAAAATATTCAACAACTACTTTTCATGTATCTGCATTTCATACAGTACATTCTCCTCCTACTGACACACTGCTCAGCTGATGATCATGAACTGGCTTTAGACAGGACAAAGTAACCTTGCCTGCACTGCAGTTTATTTCATTTTATGCACAGGCCTGTGTTTGTGTTCTGTAAATAATCACAGAGCAGATCAGAAAGCGTTTTCTATTGCTATGTACTTGACATGCACATAAATTATTCATTTGGTTCAACCACTCTATGACAAAATTATAACATGCAAGTAAAGGTACTATTCCATAATTTTCTAAGAAAAATGAGTCTAAGAGTGTTAAAGTCTTCACATCTTTTGTGAGTTAAATCTTCTGCAATTGTTATATTGCAGGGTCTACAGTGTAGAGCTATCAGAAATCCATCTTGGGTACTTCCCATGAGAATATTATGCTGCATTTGTAGTCTTTCAAGTGATTTCTGATGAAGCTGATTGACCTTTAGAGCTCATTCAGACATCTGCCTTGTTAAATCCTCAATCTTCCATTGTGACAGGCCATTTCTCTTTTTTCCTGGAACACATCTCAAAATGCTTTAGTGGCGTATCTAGCACACCTGTGATACAATTCCAATACTTTTAAGCATCCCCAGCTTCCCTTTACCCTAAAATAAATTCTCACTTAGCTTGTGATGAATCTCAAGTACAAGGTTGCATTTGTGTGACAGGCTTGTGATGGTAGCATCTATTCATTTGTCTTTCCATTTAAACAAAATTGCTTTCTGATAAACTATACCTGGGGAGCTAGATTGAGCTGTACTAAACTGGAAATGTTTATAATCTGAACATAAAAATCATACCAGGCATATCAAAAATAGAGCATGCAGAAGCTGAAAGCCAGCCTGTCAAAATTCTTAAAGAATAGTGAATCCTCCTGTGAGTAATATCCTGCCATTTTTTCACAAAGTATTACTTTCCAAAGCACCCCCCCCACACACACACACACACCAACTAAAATAGGGAGAAAAAAGCTGTGGCGTTGCTATATGAACTGACAGGGATAAATCATCTCTGGCTGAAATGATTCTTTTCCCTTGAAAAAGCAATGATCTCCACAAGGAACTAGGAAATCCCAACTGCCTTGAGCATGTTTCAAAGTGTTCATAAGAACCTTCTAGGAAAATACAGGTTCTATTGAACACCTTTCCACTGTGTGATACTCATGCAGAGATATAAACATAAACCTCTTAAGTTACTTGGAGAAAAACTAGGTTAAGGGGCAATCACTTTTGCCTTCCAGTTAGCTGTGAGGTGCAGACAATGTCCACTATCGGTTGGAAACCAGCATTCTTTTTACCAACACTGTATATTACTCTTAGCAGCCTGGACATCTGGATAATGCCTTGTATTTATATCATTTTTGTAAAAAAAATGTGCTCGCATTCATTATGAATATGCTATAAGTATAAAATTGAGCTATCAGCACAATATCACCTTCCCCCAACACACACACACACACAGTTAACACACATTTAATTCAGACAAGACTAATGAAATGGTGAGAACTGTTATAGGATAGTCATACAGTCCTTAATGACTGTTGGCCTCCTGTGAATATTGTGATCCACAGTCTTAGATTACTTCTGGAGCTATCATTGTACCTGCATTCTCTGACTGCACAAAACTTAGTCATGTTTCTCCATCTTAGTGAGCCAGATGTTTGACTTTAATTGTGATTCAGTCATCAACACAAGATTATTTAATGAAAAATATTTACATGGGACTATGAATATCTACAAGGGTTACAACTGCATAAAGAGGCCCAAAAGACAAAGGAAGTGACTCTCTACTAACACATTAAAGAAGCTCTCAAGACTATGTAGAGTCATATTATATTATTCAGGACAAATTTAAAACATTGGTTTTCACTAGTAAACTGACTGGACTATAAATAATTTTGTGTTCCTTTTGTTATTAATTGCAAAATACGTACAAAAATGGGTTGTTTCATAACTACTGTAACTAATACGAAAAATGAAACAGATTGCCCATCTAAACAGCATTTTGAGCCGGCACATGGATGGTACACAGGCAGACCAAAAAAGAGCGAACAAATGTGCATGTCTCCTGCCTGTCCCACTCCCACCCCCAACCTGTGCAAGGGTTATCCCTGTTGCGCTGCAAAAGCTTCCACCATGGGAGGTTGGGAGCGGGATGGAAGGTGGACGCATGTGTTTGGTTGTGCTTTTTTTGGTCCGCCCATGTCCCGTCCATATGTCGGCTCAAAATGCCAGTCGGGACCCAGCCCATGTGTCACCAAATGCCCTTGTGCTGTCAGTATGCCTCTTTCTCATGCTGCTATCTTTCAAGTTTTAAGATGCTTGTTGCTCCATACTCTTTTGTGCAGTCGGCCAATTGCACGGTTTGCCTTTGCCAGCCTGTTGTCAATCTCCTTGTCGATCTTGGCATCTGAGGAGATGATGCACCCCAGGTAGCTGAACTGCTGGACTGTCTTCAGAACTGATTCACCCACAGTGATGCAGGGAGGGTGATAATCTTCCTGGGGTGCAGGCTGGTGAAGAACTTCTGTCTTCTTCAGACTAACTTCTAGGCCGAATAACTTGGCAGCCTCTGCAAAGCAGGACGTCATATGTTGCAGAGCTGATACCGAGTGGGAGACGAGTGCAGCATCATCAGCAAACAGTAGCTCTCGGATAAGTTTTTCCATTGTCTTGGAGTGAGCCTTTAGTCGCCTCAGGTTGAACAGGCTGCCATCGGTGCGATAGCGGATGTAGACACCATCATCATCTAGATCTACTGCGGCTCTTTGAAGCATCATGCTAAAGAAGATCGTAAAGAGAGTTGGCGCAAGAACGCAGCCTTGCTTTACACCTGTGCCTATTGGGAAGGGCTCCGAGAGGTCGTTGCAGTGTCTGACTTGGCCTCGTTGGTCTTCATGTAGCTGGATGATCATGCTGAGGAACCTTGGGGGACATCCTAAACGTTCCAAGATTTGCCACAGGCCTTTCCTGCTAACGGTATCGAAAGCTTTGGTAAGGTCGACAAAAGTCACATATAGACCCTTGTTCTGTTCCCTGCATTTCTCTTGGAGCTGCCTGAGAACAAATACCATGTCGGTGGTGCCCCTGTTAGCTCTGAAGCCGCACTGGCTCTCTGGGAGGAGTTCTTCTGAAATGGTGGGCACCAGTCTGTTCAGGAGTATTCTGGCAAGGATTTTGCCTGCGATGGAGAGCAGGGTTATCCCCCGGTAGTTGGAGCAGTCTGACTTTTCCCCTTTGTTCTTGTGTAGAGTGATGATGATTGCATCGCGAAAGTCCTGTGGTAGTTTGCCTTGTTCCCAGCAGGTGAAAAGTACTTTGTGAAGTGCGCTATGTAGTACTGTGCCCCCATGCTTCCAGATCTCTGGTGGGATTCCATCAACTCCCGCTGCCTTGCCACTTTTCAGTTGCTTGATGGCTTTAACAGTCTCTTCTAGGGTGGGGATCTCATCCAACTCTGTTTTCACTGGTTGAAGTGGGGTGAGGTGGATTGCTGAATCTTGAACTACGCGGTTGGCACTGAAGAGAACCTGAAAATACTCTGACCACCGGTTCAGTATGGATGCCTTGTCTGTGAGGAGCACTTGGCCATCTGCACTATGCAAGGGACTCTGAGCCTGATATGATTGGCCATATACTGCCTTCAAGGCTTCGTAGAACCCTCTTAAATCACCAGTGTCTGCACACAGCTGGGTTCTCTCTGCAAGCTTGGTCCACCACTCGTTCTGAATGTCTCGAAGCTTGCGCTGGAGGCTGCTACATGCAGCGCGAAAGATTGCTTTTTTCCCGGGACAGGAGGGCTGAGTAAGATGTGCTTGGTAGGCAGATCTCTTTTTCGCTAGTAATTCTTGGATCTCTTGATTGTTCTCGTCAAACCAGTCCTTGTTCTTCCTTGTGGAGAACCCGAGGACTTCTTCAGAGATCAACAGGATGGTAGTTTTTAGGTGTTCCCAGAGTGCTTCTGGAGAAGGGTCTGTGGGGCAACTGCGGTCCTCAATTCTTGACTGGAGTTTTGCCTGGAAGGCAGCTTTAACTTCGGCTGACTGAAGGCTGCTAACCTGAAGCTTCCTCCGAGGGATACCTCCTCTCCTGGGTGCGGGTTTAAAGTGAAGACGGAGATTGCAGCATACAAGACGATGATCCATATGACATTCCGCACTGGGCATTACTCGGGTGTGTAAGACATCTCGAAGGTCTCTCTGGCGCACCCGAATGTAGTCGATAAGGTGCCAGTGCTTGGACCGTGGGTGCATCCAGGTTGTCTTCAGGCTGTTCTTCTGCTGAAAGATAGTGTTGGTGATGGTGAGCTGGTGCTCCGTGCAGAATTCTAGCAGGAGGCGCCCGTTATCATTGCAGTTGCCAATGCCGTGTTTGCCAAGTACTCCTTTCCAGGCTTCCGAGTCTTTACCTACTCTGGCATTGAAGTCGCCAAGGATGATCACCTTGTCCTCTGTAGGGGTCTTCCGTACGAGGTTGCGTAGATCAGCATAGAACGTGTTCTTTTCTGCAGGATCTGCTTGAAGGGTTGGGGCATACACACTGAAGAGTGTTGCATGCTGCTTGTTTTGAAGTGGGAGGCACAAGGACATGATGTGATCTGAGTGACCTGTTGGCAGGTTTTCGAGTTTGGAGGCAATGGAGTTCCTGACCATGAAGCGAACGCCAGAAAGGCGGCTCTCAGCCTTTGACTTACCCGACCAGTAGAGGGTATAGCCAGCACCATGTTCTTGAAGACTACCTTCCTCAGGGAAACGGACCTCACTGAGAGCTGCTATGTCAATATTCAACCTGAGAAGTTCGTGGGCAACTAGAGCAGAGCGTCGTTCAGGGCGACCACTGTCTACTGTGTCAAGCATGGTTCTGATGTTCTAACATGCAAGCTTTAGTTTTTGCACACTTTGTGAGGCAGGTGCATGCCTTTTCTTTGTTGTTATTTTTTGACCGCAAGTAAGGATGCCCGTTGACCGCGGCTAGCCAACTGGGGTGGGGGAGACGAGCTTTGTTTAGGCCACCTTTTCTAGGCCCCTCTCCGTGTGGAGCAAGCAGTGCTGTCCCTAGATAAGGCTGCTTGGTCATTCAGGGTGCTGCCGAAAAATGCTTTCGTCTCCGGGTCAGCATCAGGCGACCAATACCCTGAACCGCCTACATGCAGGATCGGGACTGCGGCTTCCAGTGGCATCTTCCACCTGCCGTTTCGCCCCTTGCCCATCGCTGCAGGACTTGATGTGTTGTGGGTTGTGGATATGCCCTTCAGGCCTGCGCAGAGGAATTTTTAGGTGAAGCACAGTGTGCGCGGTACTGGCTCCACCCTTTCACCTTGGGGTCATCTGCCATGGCCCAGTAAGCTGGGACGCCGGCAGCGAGTCCTCCAGGTGGTAGGTGTTACATTAACGAGCTCTATCTGCCCGGGTTTGATGTTAGAGTTTTCCTTCTCTTGGCTGGCGAGGTTGGTGAGCCTAGCTTGCCCATCCAGTTATACCGCCGGACATTCGGTCGCACCATGACGTGGCAAACTCTGTGAGAAACGGGGGGGGACCAGTGGGAAGGTGTTGCCACGGATGCAGTAATGCAGGAGAGGCCATTGCAGTGACCATCTGCCAGGCATAGCCGGACAGTGACCACGCGGCGTTCACTACACCGGGAGAGGAGAGGCTATGTATTGCGCATACACTTTCCCTGGGGGGGGCAGGATACCCAAGAGGGAGCCCACCTTCCCCCCCCCCAACCCCCCCATATACTTATACATATACATATATATATACACACACTGTGGCTAATAGCCACTGAAGGACCTCTGCTCCATATTTTTATCTAACCCCCTCTTGCAGCTGGCTATGCTAGTAGCCGCCAGCACCTCCTGTGGCAGTGATTTCCACATGTTAATCACCCTTTTGGTGAAGTACTTCCTTTTATCCTTTTTTAACCTGACTGCTCAGCAATTTCATCAAATGCCTACGAGTTCTTGTATTGTGAGAAAGGGAGAAAAGTACTTCTTTCTCCACTTTCTCCATCCCATGCATAATCTTGTAAACCTCTATCATGTCACCCCGCAGTTGACGTTTCTCCAAGCTAAAAAGCCCCAAGCGTTTTAACCTTTCTTCACAGGGAAAGTGTTCCAACCCTTTACTCATTCTAGTTGCCCTTTTCTGGACTTTTTCCAATACTATAATATCCTTTTTGATGTGCGGTGACCAGAATTGTACACAGTATTCTAAACGAGACCGCACCATCGATTTATACAGGGGCATTATGATAATGGCTGATTTGTTTTCAATTCCCTTCCTAATAATTCCCAGCATGGCGTTGGCCTTTTTTATTGCAATCGCACACTGTCTTGACATTTTCAGTGAGTTATCTACCACAACTCCAAGATCTCTCTCTTGGTCAGTCTCTGCCAGTTCACACTCCATCAACTTGTATTTGTAATTGGGATTTTTGGCCCCAATGTGCATTACTTTGCACTTGGCCACATTGAACCTCAGCTGCCACGTTGACGCCCACTCACTCAGCCTCAACAGTTCCCTTTGGAGTGCTTCACAATCCTCTCTGGTTATTAAAACCCTGATCAATTTAGTGTCATCTGCAAACTTGGCCACTTCACTGCTTACTCCCAACTCCAAATCATTTATGAACAAGTTAAAGAGCGTGGGACCCAGTACTGAGCCCTGAATGAATGAACGGTCATAGACCAATATAAAAACTGTAACACATCATGTAAAAACCCTCCTAAACTACATAAAATACAATAAAATACATAAAACTTTTCCGCACCTATACAGGTCAGGGATAACTAAAATATAATTTAACCAATTTTAAAATCCAGAATCAGTTCAATTTAATACAAAATCCTTTACATCAGAATATATAAAATCGTTTATAACCTAAAATTCAAACAGATCATACAAAACCTACAATTTCTTGTTTCTGCCCACCGACACACCAGCAGCGGAAGCCGTGCCGCCGCCACCGGACCTCCCCTGACGGTCCACCAGGGAGCGCCGACCTCCCGCGTACCTTAAGGACTATGTTCATTAACCAGGGGGGAGGGGTGTAGTGTATCAGCAGCCATACGCGTCCACACGCAGAGGCGACTGGGCGGTCCCAGGCGCCTCCAGCGTGGGGCGCGGAGTCCCCCGCCAATCACCAGCTGTGGCGGGAAGTTTAACAGGTCAGAGTTGGCCTGACCTGTCCAGTAGGCTGTACCGGGGATTGTACATAAGCGGGACCCGGCCCGCGTGTTCTCTCTCTTGCAACGTGCTCCTAATAAAGAATGTTGCCCTACTCGCGTCTCCCGATCAAGTACGTTACACTTAGTATGGAACTTCACAAGGTAATGGCAGAATTTAGCTATCTGTCTAGAGATAGATGGACTTGCATCCACCAAACGTTTCTCCAAACACGCCCTGTCCGCAACTGCTATTGGTTTGACTACAAACGGGGAAACAAACCTTTCCCTATATGCTTGGTGGAATGGGCATCGAAAAAACATATGAGTCATCGACTCCACCTCTCCCGTAGCACAAGAACAACGTCGATCTTCGTACAGAACTTTTCTATATTTTCCTTCTAACACTTTTGAGGGCATGGCTGCGCATCGAGCCAATGTAAAGGCTCTTCTGTGAGCTGATACCTCCAAATAAGAAAAGTACTTGGCCATCCTCATAACATATTTGGTCTCAGTAGATGCCAAAAAAGAAGGGGCCTGTTCTAGAGCCCTTTGTCTCTCTATATCAGATTCTTTGTTTGATAATACTTTTTGCTTTGGCATTACTCTCCGTCAAGAGGTTTTCAAGTGAGAATCCTATACTTTCCAAATTGCTTTCAACCAATTGCAGCCACCTTGGCCTATAGAGGTCTTGAATTATTAGAGGAAAGCGGCCTTTTTTGTTTGTATAGGTTCTTAGCCATTGGTATGCCGAAGATAACATAATTCTGGCCCCAATTCTCATTTGCCCAGTTTCTAGTCGCAAAAGGGCATTTGGCATACCTGGCGGGAGCTGCAAGATGTTACGGAGAAATTTAGATTGCACTTTCTCAAGAGCCTGTAATTTTTTAGCCGAAATGCCCAGGTTAATACCATAGAGCAATTGTGTTAAAACTTTATATTGGAACAGTTTCAGTGCTGCCGGAACATAAAAGCCCCCCTTAGAACGAAAAAATCTCAGGATAGCATAGTACTGAGCCCTGCGGCACCCCACTGCTTACCGTCCTCCACTGCAAAGTCTGCCCATTTATACTCACTCTCTGCTTCCTTCAACTTTGTTGAACTCCTTTTCCTATTCTAAACTGATCAGTTGCTCCACATCCTGATCTGACAGTTGCTTCTTGACCCTTATATAGGTTTCTTGGGAGACATGTGAGGTGGGCTGGTACTCCCATCTCTTTAAGGACTTGCCACACAATCAAAGGCTTTAGCATAGTCAATGAAGCATAAATAAACATTTTCTCCCTAGTACAGCGAATGTTGGCAATTTGATCTCAAGTTCCTCTACCTCTCCAAAACCCAGCTTGAACTTCTGGTGGTTCCCAATCTACATACTGCTGAAGCCTAGCTTGTAGGATCATTAACATGACCTTTCTGGCATGTGAGATGAGTGCAATGGTACAATAGTTTGAACATTCCTTGGCATTAACTTTCTTTCGGATTGGAATATAAACTTACCTTTTCCAATCCTGTGGCCATTGTTGCATTTTCCAAATTTGCTGACATAATGTGTGCATCACTTTAACAGCATCGTCTTTTAGGACTTTGAATAGCTCAACTGGGATACCGTCATCTCCGCTCACTTTGTTTTTCGTAATGCTTTCTAAGGCCCATTTGCCTTCACACTTCAGAATGTCTGGCTTGAGGTCAGCTATTTCACTGTCATGGTTGTCAAGGACATTGAGATCCTTCTTGTATAATTCTTCTGTGTATTATTGCCACCTCTTCCTAATCTCTTCTGCTCCAATTAGGTCCCTACAATTTTTGTCCTTTATCATGGCTATCTTTGCACAAAACGTTCCCTTGATTTCTCCAATTTTCTTGAAGAGATTTCTTGTCCTTCCCATTCTATTATTTTCCTTTGTTGCTTTGTCATTTGATGTTCATGTGCAGAGTTGCCTTTTAGGTTGTTGGAAGAGGGGTTTTACTATGACCAGCTTGTTCTCTTGACAAAACTCTATTAGACTTTGACCGGCTTCATTTTGTTCCCCAAGGCCAAACTTGTCAGTTGTTCCAGTTATCTTTTGACTTCCTACTTTGGCATTCCAGTCCCCTATGATGAGGAGGACATCTTTTTTTCGGTGTTAATTCTAGAAGGTGTTGTAGATCTTCATAGAAATGGTCCACTTCAGCCTCTTCTACATCAGTGGTTGGGGCATATACTTGGATTACTGTGTTATTGAATGGTTTGCCTTGGATACATGTTATGAGCCGCCCTGAGCCTGCTTCGGCGATGAGGGCGGGATATAAATAAAATGTATTATTATTATTATTCAGACCAAGATCATTCTGTCATTTTTGAGATTGTATCCCATTACTGCCTTTCTCACTCTCTTGTTAACTATAAAGGCCACACCATTTCTTCCATGGGACTCTTGCCCACAATAATAGATGTAGCAATACTCTGAGTTAAATTTGCCCATTCCTGTCCCATTTTAGTTCACTAATTCCCAAGATGTTGATGTTCAGTCTTGCCATCTCTTGTTTGACCACATCCAGCTTACCTTGATTCATAGATCTTACATTCCACGTTCCAAAGCAGTATTGCTCTTTGCAGCATTGGACTTTTCTTTCAGCATCAGACACATCCACAGCTGAACGTCTTTTCGGCTTTGGCCCAGCCACTTCACTCTTTCTGTGGTTACTTATGCTCACCCTCCACTCTTCCCCAGTAGCATATTGGGCACCTTCCAACCTGAGGGGCTCATATTCCAGCGCCATATCTTTTAGCCTTTTGTTACTGCCCATGGGGTTTTCTTGGCAAGGATACTGGAGTGGGCTGCCATTTTTTTCTCCAGTGGGTCACATTTTGTCTGGGTTCTCAGCTGTGGCCCGTCCATCTTGGGTGGCCCTGCATGGCATAGCCCACGGCCTCATTGAACCATGCAAGCCCTCTTGCCATGTCAAGGCGGCAATCAATGAGAGGGATGCACAAGTTTACTACATACTTTAAAGAGCACATTGTCTCTAAAAGTAAAGGTAATCCCCTGTGCAAGCACCAGTTGCTTTCGACTCTGGGGTGACATTGCTTTCACAACGTTTTCATGGCAGACTTTTTATGGGGTGGTTTGCCATTGCCTTTCCCAGGCATCTACACTTTCCCCCCAGCAAGGTGGTTACTCATCTTACCTACCTCAGAAGGATGGAAGGCTGAGTCAACCTGGAACCGGGCTACCTGAACCAGCTTCTGCCGGGATCGAACTCAGGTCGTGAGCAGAGGGCTCCGACTGCAGTACTGCAGCATTACCACTCTGCGCCAGGAGGCTCTTACATTGTCCCTAGGTTTCAATATTTTACCTGACCTAGATTTTCTTGTTTATTCATAATAGAGTAAATGTTAGACTCAGGTAAATGTTATTCAGCTCTTTTTGTTTTATTATCAACAATACTGTAGAGTGCTCTGAGCTACAATAATGTGACAGAAACAAATTGAAAGATATATTATATAAACTGTTTTCAACTTTCCCTGTGCCAGGTAAATAAGGATATCTGGGACATGGCAGGTCAGTCTGACAACAGAAGCTGTGTATATTCACAGCATGAGTAGCTTACACAGGAATGAGAAGTAATCAGTATAGAATGGGGAAGCAGTTGCTCTAGATATCCCTCAAGGGCTCTCCATCAAATACAATTATTTGGTTCTCAAAGAATATCTCATCCCTAAGATTCTAACTACAGAGATCAAGATCAAGATGCAGTCCCATAAAAGAACATAGCATATGCCCTCATAAAAATATGAATAATCTCTATGTAGTTTAAGAAGATCCAGCCAAGAACAGAAAGATAAAGCAAGGGACTGAATTAAACCCCTCTTGTACATATGTTTCGTTTTCTGTTTAAAAATAGACAACAGGATCTGTGGAAATCAAGATTAAAGATGAGAAATCCAGCTGCCCCTTGCTTTCATCCTGTGATATCTAAACTCAGTGGTATTTTCTAGGTCTGGCAGAAGTACATGATTTTTAAGTAAAAACAACCTGACAAAAACAAATATGCTGTTACTAATAGATGTCAGAATGAAAAACTTTGTTATTGTTTCATTTGTATAACTGGATATATGGTGAGAACTGAAAATATAAGTCTGCATGTTTGTTTTTTTGTGCATACAAGAAGGCAACCCACAAAGACTTGCATGGGGCATCTCATTTCCCCTTCTATTTCATCTTTTCCTTCCCTGAAAGCCCCTAGCACTGCACAACTGATTTGGACTTTTCTGCCAAGTGGAGGGAAGGAGGGAAAGTTGGAGACAGGGAGACAAATAAAAGTAGATTGGTTAGCAGCTGGGAAGGAAAGAAGTAATCAGGAAAAGGGGAGCAGATATGAGGGTTTTCAGGAAGTAAATAGTGGGAGAGGAGAAAATTATATCCCCCCAAAAGTCCCCCACACCTTTGTTAGAGATATTGATAATAAAGCTTTAAGTTTGCTTAGCAGATGTAGCAGGCCTTATGCTAGAATATTTTTCTATGACACAAGGTATCACTTGGCATGGGTACAATTTGAGGAAGAAATCCTCCACATATATTTTGATGTGATGCAGTCCCATAAAAGAACATAGCATATGCCCTCATAAAAATATGAATAATCTCTATGTAGTTTAAGAAGACCCAGCAAAGAACAGAAAGATAAAGCAAGGGACTGAATTAAACTCCTCTTGTACATATGTTTTGTTTTCTGTTTAAAAATAGACAACAGGATCTGTGGAATTCAAGATTAAAGTTGAGAAATTTGCTAAGATGTTCATTCACACTTGCTGGTGCCTGATCTTCATGTGAAAATTTTAATTGCCTCTAAACTGAAATGTTTTACCCTATCTATCTGGAATCAGGCACTGCCAATCTCCGGATAAAAGCGTACAGTCTTTGAATTTTTTTCATCTGAACTGATTGGGAAACAAAGCAAAACAAAAATCCAGCCAGGGAGGTCCTTTCCATTTAACCACACCAATGGAGCTAAATAAATGATACAAACATGAATAGCAGTTTATAACAGAGAAAATAATTATTACCAAACAACATCAATTCAATCTGAATAACAATTTCTGCTCATATCCGGAAACTGTAATATACACATAAAACTTCAAAAGGAGAAGTTAAACAGAATAAAGCACAACTTAAACCATTAACAATGTCAAGATATCAACAGAGAGATTCTGTTCCAGAGTAAACTAAATAGAATTTAATGTTTGACATGGAATCTCAAAAATATACACAAACTATACTTCAATAACTGAAGTGCTTAAGTCAACCAACTGAATATAAAAAGAAGGGATCCACAAGACTTATGGGGGGATCTCATTTACTCCTTCCCTGGCAAATGTGGCTGTGGTGATGGTTCCAGCTCTTCTCTTCTTTTACCCACTCTCCCAAAGACTCTAGAGGGGATCTCTTCCTTCCTCTCCTCTGCAGCCTAGCCATTCATGTAGTCAAGTGGTTGGGAGTCAGCAGCTCCTGGTTCTTCCCCATCCATCTTACCACCTCCTCAGTGGCAATGACTTTCAATCTTCCTCCCATCTGCCCATCTCTGGTGGGAGGGTAGGGTCAGCTCTGGCAGGTCCTTCTCCTGTTCCCCAATTGCTGGCCTGCAAAAAAGAGACAATGATGGAGGGGTTGTAATTGGTAGCTATGTCCAGGCATGTGGACCTCAGCTGCCTCACCTCCTCCTCCCCTGCTTCAAGGTAAATGTAGGAATGTTGTGTGTACAAGCGGTTAATTCTCTCCTCTTAGGGGGAGTTAACACCCCTCTTTTTTTGGGGGGGGGGTTGTTTTTGCATTTTTATGCAAACCTGGTGCTTTGGACCTTAAAAGCAGCTTTAAAAAATGGAACATTAAAATAAAAGCTCATGTAAAGAGAGGATGGTATTCCATGAGCAAGGTGCCTCTACTGAAAAAGCCCCTTTTCTCATTGCAACCCACTTTTCCTCTGAAATGTGTCTGTGTTTGATGACAACCCATTTATGTAAAAAAAAAAAAAAAGCTCACTGACTTCCAATAACATGATGAAAATGGAATGTTTTGCATTAGCAGCATCTCTAAAACAAATGGTTAGTCTTTGGTACTTATGCTATGACCCAATTATGTTCTTTATTACTAATTCTGTCCTCTCAAAGTTGATCATCAGAACACAATGGATTCCAACTGTTTGTTCCAGCATACAGGAACCCATTTGTCATGATATCACCATCTTCAAGTACTTGAAGAGCTGTCATACAGATGATGGTGTGCAATTGTTTTCTGTGGCCCCAGAAGGTAGGACCAGAACCAATGGGTTGAAACTAAATCAAAAGAGTTTCCAGCTCAACATTAGGAAGAACTTCCTGACCATTAGAGCAATTCCTCAGTGGAACAGGCTTCCTCAGGAGGTGGTGGGCTCTCCTTCCTTGGAGGTTTTTAAACAGGCTAGATGGCCATCTGACAGCAATGAAGATCCTGTGAATTTAGGGGGAGGTATTTGTGAGTTTCCTGCATTGTGCATGGGGTTGGACTAGATGACCCTGGAGGTCCCTTCCAACTCTATGATTCTAGGACACATTTCCAGTTTCTGTAACTCAGAATGCAGAGGAACACATCTCTATTATGTTCTTATTTTACATCACTAGGTCAGTTTCTACATTTCATTGCCAAACCGTGACAAAAGGCTACCAAACAAACCAGAACACATGTAGATACACTTGATGAAGGTCTGATGTAAAGCTTATTTCTAAAGGTTTTAACCTCAAAATTTACCAAGGAACAAAGGATAAGATTTGACATACCCTTTGTGGAAAATAATTGGTTCTTTCAATATTCTTCTTCCTACTTTTATTTTTTAATAAAACTCGCACACAATGAGGGCCAGTTTGTTGGTTATCAGCCAGTCTTGTGCCTTAAAATAGTATAATCTTATTGATATGATGGGTGAACTCAATTGCCAATGGTATTTTTATCTGTTCAAGAAACAATAGAGCTCTCTATTTAACAAAATACAGATAACATATTCATGTGACATGCCCATAATAGCTATCTACACAATTCAGAGCAGCAACAGATATATAAAAGTTATATTCCTTTTCCTCTCAACAACTGCAATATCATTTCCATTATTTCTCAAGGCTCCCATTTGGAATTCAAAGCAATTTACCTGAAGTTCAGATGCTGTCAATGTGATTTAGTTTCAGTTTTATGGCAACTGCAGGTCTCTAATAAGTATGCTCCTTTCATTGATTTTGTTCTCCTTCAGCTGCCGCTGTAAATGTAATTGAAATTTTTGTTTTTTTTCCACTGACCTAACTTCTTTGTACTGACAAAGGAGCAACCAGGAGAGTGTCCTATGAGTTTTATATATCCTATTAATAAGAAATAGCATTCCTTCTAGAAATAGATTTCTATGAATGTACTTTAATTTAGCAAGACATAAATATTTGATATGGCATAGTTATCATAATGTTGCTTAATTTTTCTATTTATATGTTGTCACCTTGGTAGGACTTCCATGTGGATTTTGCCATCAAGATTTTACAACAGTGATACTACATGAATATAATATACATTATTCTTGCTGGTCTTTTGACCATAATAAACCTGATTTGGATTTGGAATATACATATGTGTGTGTGTAACTATGCTGTTGAAAAGCTATGAATAATCAGTCCAGATCTTTCCAAATATAACTTATCCTTCACTCCTCTCAGAGGAAGCTGGGCTAAAACCAGGAAAAGCTATCTGGGAATGATAGGTGTACTGCTCAGGAGAGAATACAGCATGGAAAGGGATATTTAATAACAGTCTGACTTGATAGATGGGCTGTAAAAGGTTTCCACACTAGACAAGGCAGGTTTACATATGTAGAACCTCATCTTTAAATTGTTGCCTTTTTGGTAGAGCAGATCTCTCTCTGTCTGGTTGGGACTCCAACTTTTCTGCTCAAAATAAGAAGAATTCCTGTGCCCTGCTTTTCAGTTTTGCCCTTCATGACCTCTATGACCAGTGCTTGCTCACAGATATATGTAAGTCCATCCTTCAGCTTTCTCCTTGGCTTACAATTTGATTTTTGACCAACTTTCTCCTTCACGTTTCTCTAGTAAGTACTCTGCTGAAGTCTAGATTTAGTATTTCTTACAAGATGCAATTTTGAATAAATATGTATTTGATAAAGACATTGTGGATTGCTGAGTGAATCTAAGTCGGAGATTTCTGTGACCCACTGTTGGGTTCTGAGACACTCAAGCCTAGGAGTATTTTGCATCTACAATGCAAACTTCAAAATTATTCTATAAGGTTGCCTTGAAAACTAACAATTCATCTCTGGAAAATTAATAGTAGATAGTCTGGGCTGGCAATGAAAGAAGAATGCTATAGCCCCTCTCTATGGAGGATCACCCTTTCTCCAGGACCTAATTCTGGTGATCAGCCCCAATTGGTTGAGCATCCTGGAAACTGAGAAGTCTTATATACTTTCCAATAGAAAGTTATTCCTTTCTCAAAGAAAAATACTGGCATCTCATCTCAGGCTGAGAAGGCTCATGTACCTGTTCTCTTACACAAGTCTCATTTCTGTCACAGCAATACCATTCATCTTCTGATTCTCAGTATCCATGTTTCATATCAAAATAATGACAGGCTTTTATCATTTCTTTTATACTTCATTATTTAATTAATGGTTCTCTTTCAGAGCTCCTCTCTTTATTGCTTTGAAAACCTGATGAAGTAGGATCCTTCTTCAAGAGGCTCATGCCACAATAAACTAGTTGGTCTCTGGTTACTTAAGGTAATCCTTGCCTCTGTATAGCATCAGATTTTTCTAGCAAGCATTGTAGAAATACTAAAATATCAAAAAAGGCACTTAATAATGTATACGTTTTAATGGGACCTTGGGTTATCTCTTACATAAGCATGTTTGTGTCAACAGAGTGTACCTTAATTATAATAATGAAAACAAACCTGCAAACACACATCAGTGGGGATGACCTTTTGCAAGAAGTTTTTAAGGCTCAACTTGAGCCATTTATGTCAATTTGTCAGCATCTCTAACTCAAATGTACCAAGAGACTTTGCTGGTTGAACTGGGATAGCACGCAGCCAATTAAAAAGCTTCAACAGATTCCCATGCAGGTGCTTTCCATACACTGCTGGCCTACCCAGCCTCCCATTTGGAGCAACATATGCTTAAGCTGGTCACTCTTAGGGACCAAAAAAGAATTTTTATGATCTCCTACAAATGAGCTATGAAAGATCTTTTTTGTCTGATGTATGTTGTTCCTGTATGTTGCTATAAATAAGACTGTTATCCAAATAGGTACCCATGCAGGGGCTATAATATGCCAAGCATCCTTTACATGTTTAAGACTCAACATACATCATCTGTGCAATGAACTTTGGGTTCTTCTGCCTGTGTGAACCAGGTTGTCTCTTTAGGGTCTTTTATCAATGTATTCCATAATAAATTCCAGCAGGGGGCTGCCTACTCCCTTTTTAGAAGGCCCTATGGAGTCCTGACAGTTTCAGCCCCCCCCCCCCCCCCAAGTTAATATCAAGCTATACAGTTTATCCAGCTATATAATCTCTGGTAGTCTGTCCAGAAGATTTTTAAAGGGTAACAATTATGGGGGTCCCCATCTGGGGGTCATCTTGTAGGTATCATAGTTAAGCCATAACTTCAGATGAAGTTAACAAGAAGTAATGTGGTTGCTAAGAATACATGTAGAACTAATTGATACGCACCCTGAGGCATGATGAAAGACCATCACTAAAACAGTCCATCATTTGCTGAGGTAGTGGGATGAATTGTGGAAGGTACTGAGTGGCATCAACTACCCTGTTAATTGGTGAAGTAGCACATTGGGAGAGGATGAAGTCTGACACCTCTTGGCACAGTTAATGCACAAGCAAGGATAAACAAATTCCATGGTGGTGTTAACCAACCTTGGAGTCACAGTGGTGTTCCCCAGTGTTGATAGTCAGTGCACCATCTTAGTCACATGTAAAAGTTTATTTGCAGTTTGATAATGCAGACCAGCCATTTAATAAAAATATAGTTTAACTCATTTAGTGTTGTGTCTTCATCTAAGGGATGATGGTAGAAGAGAAGCCACAAAATTAAAATGTTGAAACCTAAAAGCTAAAGTAGAAATACCATTTATACCAAGTTTTTTTGTCATATGGATGTTTCTTGACATTGTAAGCATGCAAGAAGAAAAAGACCCAAACTTCCTATATTTTATAGCAGTAAACAAAGATATATATTATAAACAGCACTTCTTTCAAAGAACACTAGCTAGATTATTGTCTCATAAGTTTTAAAGGTTTTTACATTGATGCATATTTAATACATTGATTCTAGACCATCTTTTCTTCAGATCGTACTGAGTTTGCACTGCATGAAGATCTACCTTTGGCTCTCAATCTGTGCTTCCCAGGAAGAAGTTATCTTTGACAAGGAGGCTGACAGGCTGGCTGTTATTATCCCAGACCTAAGCAATTCTATTTTAAAAACTTCTAATACTTGGATGAAGAGAATTCTAGTGATAACTCAGACCACTCTAGATTTTGTTTTCTTTATACAATAGCTGTCAAAACTTTTTTAAAAGAAATAATCAAATAAATAACGGCAACAAAGCATATAAGTGGATCCAATAAATGCTTTAACACCAATTAGTAAATGTAGTTCCTTGGTTCCTAGATTTTTGAAATGCCTTTAAAAAAGGATAAAGCAATGCCTTAAAATAAGAAAGGAAAAGGAAGGAAAGGTCCCCCGTGCAAGCACTAGTCGTTTCCGACTCTGGGGTGATGTTGCTTTCACAACGTTTTCACAGCAGACTTTTTACAGGGTGGCTTGCCATTGCCTTCCCCAGTCATCTACACTTTCCCCCCAGCAAGCTGGGTACTCATTTTACTGACCTCAGAAGGATGGAAGGCTGAGTCAACCTCGAGTCGACTACCTGAAAACCCAGCTTGCCACCGGGGATCGAACTCAGGTCATAAGCAGAGCTTAGGCCTGCAGTACTGCAGCTTTAACACTCTACGCCATGGGGCTCTTATAAAATCAGAAAAGGCACCCTCATATCTGGTTTTTTCCCCCTGATTCATATAACGGGGATGCTACATCTTTCTCTCACAGTAACAATGTATCCTGATTTCATGGTCAAAGGAACTTTGGAAGAAAGCTCCACAGGGATAGTGTCCTTTACTGAATCATCTAGAGCAGTGGTGACGAACCTATGGCATGGGTGCCAGAGGCAGCACTGGGAACCCTTTCTGTGGGTACACATGCTTCCTCGCCCCCCCACCCCTGCGCACGAGGCTCTGGAGTCATATCTCTTTGAAGCTCCTTCTCTCCCCAAACTCAGGCTCCTTCCCCCAAATCTCCAGGTATTCCCAACCCAAACCTGGCAACCCTAACTGAGCCTCCTTCAGAGACACAACAGGGCATTCCAGTCTTTTTGAGCTCATGGGCACCTTTGGAATTCTAACATGGGGGGTGGGTGCAACCACAATGCAGCCCCCAAGCACAACACACAGAGGAAAATTCCTTGCAGGTGTTCCTGCAGTTTTAGGGAGGGGGTTAGATGAGACCCACTAGGGCAGGGGTGGCCAAAGTTACTTAACATAAAAGCCACATGGAATAAATGTCAGATGTGTGAGAGCCACCAGACACAAACATCAGATGTCTGAAGGAAGGAAGGAAGGAAGGAAGGAAGGAAGGAAGGAAGGAAGGAAGGAAGGAAGGAAGGAAGGAAGGAAGGAAGGAAGGAAGGAAGGAAGGAAAATAGATGGGGAGGGAGAGAGAGAGGTGGAAAGAAAGCAACTTGAACTTTAAATGCATCCTCCAAGCCACCGTCTGGCTTGGCTTGAAGAAGTGGTTTAAAAAGACAAATGCCTTTTCTGGTGGGGGCTTCAAGAGCCACACAATGTGTTTGAAAGAGCCACATGTGGCTCCCGAGCCACAGTTTGGCCACTCCTGCACTAAAGAGATGGGTATAAGGAAGCGTCACATTTTCATGTGGCCAAGACCTGGTTGTGTTTCATATTTCAAGACTGTTGTGGCACAGTCCAAATCAAAGGGAGGAAGAGAGCATGGGTGTGTGGGGATGGGGAGGGAGATAAGGACCTTGATTCAAGCACATTTTTAAAGGGATGTGGGTTTATTACAGGAAATGTTGGATCCCATTAATCTGGCAGAAACAACGGCCGGGGTTGCCTCTGGTTTAGGAGTGGAAAGGGAGGAACTGCAGGCTTCCTTGATTTCAGATACAATGCTTCTGATAGCAGTATCTGAGCAGAGATCTTTCAAGCTACAGGGGCCATAAGGCAAATTGTTGATAAGCTGTTTTTGAACTGTTGCACTGCTGTCCTGGTTTTCCAGAGCATCCCTGACAAGTGTTTGTCCTGCTGCTGCTTAAAGACTGCCAGTGAGGAGGTCGATTGCACTGTTGAACAACTCTTACTGTTAAAAAATTTTTCCTATGCCAGTCCTCTCCTCTGCTGCCAGCAGGAACAGCTTCCTGCCCTCCTCTAAGTGGCAGACCTTCTAATACTTTAAAACAGCAATCATGTCTTCCCCCCTCAACCTCCTCTTCTCCAGACTGAATATCCCCAAGTCCCTTAGCCTTTCCTCATTGGGCTTGTTCTCCATGGTTACTTGAAAGTAATCTACAGTGAGCACTGTGGCACCTACTCTCTACACATGCACAGGATTGCAGTTTTAAAGAAAGAAGATATTGGATTTATATCCCGCCTTTCACTCTGAATCTCAGGGTCTCAAAGCAGCTCACAATCTCTTTTATCTTCCTCCCCCACAACAGACACCCTGTGAGGTAGGTTGGGCTGAGAGAAGCTCTCCCAGAAGCTGCCCTTTCAAGGACAGCTCTGTGATAGCTATGGCTGACCCAAGGCCATTTCAACAGCTGAAAGTGGAGGAGTGGGGAATCAAACCTGGTTCTCCCAGATAAGAGTCCATGCACTTAACCTCTACACCAAACTGGTCCTCCTTTCTCACATCAGACTTTTTAGTTAATAAAGTTCAGACTATCCCTGAAATTTCCAAGGATAGCTGTTCTGGTCCATAGTAGAACAACTAGATTCAAGCCCAGTAGCACCTTAAAGACCAACAAGATTTGGGGGAGGGGGCACAAGCTTTCCAGCATTAGAGCTCCCTCGATTAGCTAAAAGGAGCTTTGACTCTCAACAATCTTGTTCTCTAAGATGCTGCTGGACTCAGATTTATAATGTATGTTACATGTTCAAAAGTAAATTAGGTGTACAGGAACATCTCTGGGAAAGGCATGTTCTCAATTTAACCCAGACTTGCAAGCAACAGAGCAATGAACAGCCTCCATTTATTGCCTTATGACACTCTCACCATCATTCTCCCATTCTGACATGTTACTATTTTGTTGGTTTCCTAAGCAAATGCTTTCCAGACCAAATGTTCTTTCAGTTTGTTAATTTCACTGAGTTGTTTTTTTTCTAAACTAAAACCTCAGTATTCAGGTTAAATTGCCATGTTGGCACTTTGCAATAAATAAGTGAGTTTTGGGTTGCATTTGGGCACTTGGTCTCTAAAAGGTTTGCCATCACTGATCTAAAGTATGAGAAATTATGTACAAGGCCTGAATTCCATATGGAACCACAACCAATGGTGAAATACACAGAACTTGGATGGGTCTGCAGACATAGCCCTCCCTTATCTGTTTGTCAGTTTTTTTGTTTGACAATATTCTATCAACTACCAAGAAGCCTCAGATTATGAGACATCTTGTGAAAATGTGGGCCTGTTGCAGATTTTAATTTTAAAGCATTGTTTAAGAAGTACTGGCAGAATAGACACATGAGTTTTCTCTTAGATGTAAATCTTCAAAAATCCATTTTTTCACTGTTTTATTTAATTTGACAGTTTTCAACCTTGAAGGATAATTTATCAATAAATAGCTTTATGAGTACAATAAATTCTAGAACAACTGGAACAGAGTTTGCAACAATTCCTTGGGATGCTGACAGATAACACATATCAGAGGGTTTAGTAAAGTCATCTGCCTGTGTAATAGCTGGCCACACCCTATAGCAGGGGTGTTGAACTCATTTATTATGAGGGCTGGATCTCACATAAATGAGATCTTCTTGGGCCAGGCCATTTGTGTCATAAAATGTAAAGGACACAGACAAGCACAATTAAATATTTTTTTAAAAAATCCTTTAAATAAAACATGCTTAAGACATGAGCACTTTTGCAATATTTTGCTTATTTAACAATCTCTGATAACTGACACCTCTTGTTCTAAATTATTGTATCAAAATCCAGAGACAATGTCTGTGCTGTAGCAATCTTGAGTAGATTGTTCAGGTGTGTGTCTGTAAGTTGCAAACCTACTTTTGATTTATTGACATTCATTGCAGAAATCTCATGGTCAGTGCTTTGAGCCTAAGATCCAGGGGAGGAACATGAAATGGCTGGGCATTGCAAGCTTTTGTACATAAGTTGCTTCATGTGCTGGTCAGCAAATGGAGAAAATAGATGCTTTATAGCTTGATTGAGCAAGCCTGGCAAAGCAAGCTGTGATGCTAAAGGAAGCAAGAGAGAGAGAAGGAAGCAGATGACAGTGAGTTGCTTGCGGGCCTGATAGGAACCCTCCATAGGCCAGATCTGGCCCCTGGGCTGCATGTTTGACACCTCTGCCCTATAGGCTCTGAATCTCTCAGATGTGGAATTCAGTGAGATATATTTTCCCTTTTTTGGAAAAGGTCTGAGTGAGAAACTTCTATAAGGTATGCCAGTATTCTGTGTATCTATTTAATGTTTTGGTTTATCAAATATAGAGTGATCATATTGTTTTGAAATAAAAAAATAGGTTATTATGTTTACTGTTTCTTGGCTGAGAAATGCACAGTTTTGTGTTGAATCTGCAACAAATAAATCACAATATCTTCCATAGAGATTAGGAATTGTGCTTTGCAAAGACTGGATGTTGTAAGGTGCTTAATGCTTAATTCAATCAAAGTGGTTTAATTCAGTCAAAGAGGTTTTAATCTTTATGTAGCTGTTTAAACTAAGGCCATCTCACTTGTGGGTCCCAGTGATTGCCATAGGCCTATAACCTAGGGCCAAACTAGATGTTACAGTTTTTACCGAGTAGGGTCTGGGTTGCCCAGGCCCAGCTTGTACTCCCTGCAGCTACAAAATAGCTGCAGGGAGGGCTTCTAAAAAGAGAAAGAGAGCCCAAAAGGGCTCAAAATAGCATTGAAAGGGGAGGAAGGGCTCTTGCCTCCCCCAAAGCTGTTTTCTCATGTGAAAATGTGTGAAAACTGGCGGGGGGGGGGAGTTATTTTCCCAATTTTGCTTCTCCACATGGAGTATCTATGCTGAACATACAGTAGTTCTGTGACTGTTCGAGTAGATGGCGGTTGTGAATGTGGCTCTTGTAAGCTATGAATACCACTAACCCAGAAAGGGGGTTTTTTTGGTAGTATTTTCTATTTCTCTTGCAGCAGTTATTGGAAGTTTTTGTTTGAATGAATTACTTTTCAGATTTTGACATCCACCTTGAGTCTCAGTGTTGAAAGTGGGCCATAAATGAAGTTGTTGTGGTGGTTGGTGGTGGTTGTCTTTTTTCCACAAACAATTTATTATTTTTTATATTTTTTACAAATAAAGACAGACATTTAACATTGTTACAACTGTGTCTCTTCTTTGTCCAGTAACATACTCTCCCATCGTTTGTCAAACAGGTATAATACACATGAAGGTTACAATATAAAACATCTCTCCAATACAGATCAAGACAGAATAATAGTCTTATATATTTCACATTTGTTGACTGAATCAGTATACCAGGGGTCAATGTCAATTTTGTCCAAAACCGGGTACCATTTAGCATAGAATTTCCCAATTGCTTTGACAGGATCATGGACGTCTATGTCAGCAGTAATTTTCTCTCAAGTAATCCCATATCTTGTGCATTCAGCTGCCCATGCTCAGGGACCAGTGGACTTCCAATTCAGTGTTATGACGGCTTTAGCCGCTGTTATGAGTGAAATAAGTAGTGAGGTTTTGGACTCTGATGCCTTGTCCAATTGCAAGTTATTTAAAAGAAGAACCTCTGGCAGCCTGGGAACCTTTATGCCTGTAATGTTTTCAACTAGGGGCAGGATCTTATTCCAAAAGGTTTGGTAACCAGGCAGTCCCACCAACAGTGAGTGGAGGAAGCAACAGTTCCACATTGTTGCCAACAGAGTGGAGAATACAGAGAATTAATATGGGCTAGTTGGCATGGCGTGCGGTACCATCATGCCATTACTTTATAGTTTTGTTGCAGGATATTGATTGAATTCGTTTGAAAGGCTGCTGTTTCCCAAATGGAGTCCCATTGAGAACTAGTTAAGGAGATTTTGTTTTCCTGCTGCCAATGTGCACAATATGAGGGCAGGGTCTCGCAGGCTTTGTATAATAATATGTTGTAAATTTGAGAAATAAGGCCTTTAAGTTTAGGACAGGTTCTGAAAAAGAGACTTTCAAATTCTGTCTGGGGGCGAGGTGACCTCTCGACCTAAGGGACTATTCAAAAAGTGGCTCAACTGCAAGTATTCAAACCATGGAATTTTGGTCACTGTTTTTTTTTTTTCCTAATTGAGCTTTAATTAACTTTTTCTTTGAGAAAAGTTGGAAGATAAATGTAACTGATGCCCTTTTCCAGATAGGAAATGATGCAGAGTGTTGTGCCGGGGGAAACCATGGTTGTCCTATAAAAGAAGCTATATAAGACAAATCAGGGGCTAGGTCTCTATGAACTTGGTCCCAGACTGCAAGTAAGGCTTGCATAAATGGGTTGATAAGTTGCCAAATTGGTCTTTCCTTTTTCTTGAGCCAAATAAATTCAGAGTACTGAAAAGGCATTATGTGTGTCTCCTCAATATGTACCCATGGCGGGTTTGGGTGAAAATATAATATTTTGGCCATAGAGGCCAGTACAGAGGCCTTGTAGTATAGGCTAAGATCCGGGAGTGCCAGCCCATTTTTGATTTTTGGCCTCTTTATATTGTCGAAACTGACCCTATGGGATTTGTAGCTCCAAATGAAGTTATTTAGAAGTGCTTGCCATTTGCGTAACATAGGCTGAGGAATAGCTATAGGGAGAGGACGAAATAAGTAAAGAAATTTTGGGAACATAAAAGACTTAATGATGCTTATCCATTCTATCAATGATAGAGTTAGGGAGTTCCAAGACTGGAGGGTCAGCTTGATTTGGTGGTATACTGCATTAAAATTGGCCTTAATCAAGTCTTTTCGGTGTAAGGGTATAGAGTCCCCTAGGTAGGACCAGTGATTGGTAACTCAACGATATGGGTATTTGTCTTGTAATAATCTTTGCATTTCTGGACTTAGTGAGATTAAAAGACAGACCTGAAATTTGATGGAATTCAGTAAAAAGTGGAATTAAGGCTTGTAGTGCCGCACATGGGTCTTGCAGAATGAGGACCATGTCATCCGCAAATAAGCTTACTTTGTATTCCATGTGCACTATTTGAAAACCAGGGATTGAAGCTGATTGTCTGATCCAATTTGCCAATGGTTCAATGGTGATGGCAAAAAGTAAAGGGGAAAGGGGACATCCTTGACGCGTTCCTCTAGAAAGAACAAAACCTGGGGTTGAGACTCCATTAATATTGAGAAGGGCTTTTGGGTGAAAGTATAAGGCCTCTATAGTGGAAAGGAATTTTGGGCCAAACCCCATTGCCTGCAGGACCGCTATTAAATATTTGGGTTCGACTCTATTGAATGCCTTTTCCACATCCAAAACTAAGGCACAAGATTCATAGGGTTGGTATTTGCCATATTGAATGAGGTTGAGGACCTGCTGGATATTGTCCATTATTTGTCTCTCGGGAATGAACCCCATCTGATTTTCATGTATATATTAACCGACGAATTGGTTGAGTCTATTAGTCAGAATGGAGGTGAAAAGTTTATAATCTGTGTTGAGGAGTGAGATGGGTCTAAGAGATTTCGGGTCTAATAAATCTGTCTTTTTTGGGAATAAGAACAATTTTGGTCAAAGTTCAAAGGTAGGTAGAGTCCAGAATGTGATTACAAAGCTCTGTGAAGTATGGAAGAATACTGTCCATGAACTTTTTATAGAAGTCTGATGGAAAGCCATCGCAGCCTGGGGATTTATTAATTTCTGCATCCTTGATGGCTTTCCATACTTCTAGGGGCATAATTGGGGAATCAACCAGTGTCTTGTGTATGTGTGCTATTTTAGGGACAATATTGGGCTGCTTAAGGAACTTACAGATTGATGATAGATTTGGGTTGTCGGCGGCATATAACGTTTGGTAAAAGTTCTGGAAAACTTTTATTGGAAATTGTATAAAAACAGGAGATCTTAAAGCAGCCTCAAGAAGAGTATATTGAGAAGGTTAAGATCAAACAATTAACAAAAGAACAACAAGAAATGTTAGAGAATCCTATTATAGTACATGAAATAATCGAAGCAATTAAAAAACAGAAAAAGAACAAAACACCGGGTCCAGATGGACTTCCAGTTGAATTTTTTAAATCATTTGAGGATGTCCTGTTAATCCCATATAAAAAGGTGATAGAAGAGAGCAGAGCAGCTTTGATAGCTGAGACAGCTGGAGAAGTTTCTGAGAATTTCTGAGTTTTGAAAGACTTCATTCTGAGGTTTGTGGGGCTGCCTAAAATTCTGAGTTGTGATAGCTGGGGAACTGCTCTTTGTTTGGTCTTTGTTTGGTCTTTGTTTGCTTGAGTGGGCTAAAGGTGAAAGAGATTGAGAGTGATTGAGAGCGATTCCTGCTGATTGCTTAGGAGTGCCTCTGCTCCACCCTCTTTGCATTTTAAGCTGTGCCTTGCTAAAGGCGCGAGCCTTTGGTGTGAGCCTAAGGGTGAGAGCTAAAGGGCTCTTGGCCTGTGGCTCTTCGCTTAGGGGCTCCCTAAGGACCAGGAATCCAGATCTCTAATTTCCTTGTTCTCCCAATAAAATAAGTTGACCCTCCAGAAGGGGAGCCACCTAAGCAAACAGCATTTAAAGAGGACTGTATATTTTAATATCTATCTATCTATCTATCTATCTATCTATCTATCTATCTATCTATCTATCTATCTATCTATCATGAAGACAGAATGCCAGCAGGAGGTTGGGGGCTTTCCAGTGTTTTGCACTGAGTGTCACATGTACGACTATCTGCCCAAAGGACAGAAGTCTTGGGTGTATGCTCGATGCAAGGAGCTCCTGGTCCTCAGGGAACGAGTTCGTACCCTTGAGGCCGAGGTGACAGCCCTGGAGAAGCAAAGACAGTCAGTTAGGCACCTGAGGAAGACGCTCGGGGGTGATTTAGATGAGCCCCACTCTGAACGTATCAGCCCCGTTGCTGCCAGACAGCGTGAGGGTCAAGAGGGAACAGGGCACCGTGCTGAGGATAAGGGGAATGCGCCCTCAGAAGGGACCTCTTCTTCGGTTGGGCAGCGGGAATCCTTTCGCGCCAAGGAACCATCCCTGGGCAGGACGGGGGGTGGTAGTTGGTGATTTGATCCTTAGGCAAGTAGACAGCTGGGTGACGAAACCATGTACTGACCGTATGGTGACTTGCCTGCCTGGTGTGAAGGTAGCGGACATTACGCATGTTGTAGATAGGCTGATAGACAGTGCTGGGGAGGAGCCTGTGGTCGTGGTGCATCTTGGCACCAACAATGTGGGGAAATGCAGTCGTGAGGTCCTGGAGGAAAAATTTAGACTGCTAGGCAGGAGACTTAAGGCCAGGACCTCCAAGGAAGCCTTCTCAGAAGCGCTACCAGATGCAGGGCAGGAGAGACAGGCACAAATTAGAAGTCTCAATGTGTGGATGAGACGATGGTGTAAGGAGGAAGGGTTTAAGTTTGTTAGGCACTGGGATGTTTTCTGGAACAAGCGGGAGCTGTACAAAAGAGACGGTCTCCACTTGTCCCCGGATGGAACCAGGCTGCTGGCGCTTAAAATCAAAAAGGTGGCAGAGCATTTTTTTAAACTAAATCTTGGGGGAAAGCCGACAGGAGATGAAATGTCTCTGGTTCAGGAGGACTCATCTTCAAGAGATGAAGGGTTGGCTGCTATTTTTCTACCAGGTACTGGATCAGAGTTGTCCATTGTGATGGTGACAAACAGTATGGACTGTCTGCCAGAGTCTCGAGGCGGCAGGAGGAAGGTGGCGGGCCTAGCTTGGCTGGGAAATGATAGATGTTTGTATGCAAATGCTAGAAGTGTTCGAAGTAAAATAAGTGAATTGGAATGTTTAGTGTTGGTAGAAAACATAGACATTGTGGGAATTTCAGAAACTTGGTGGAATGAGGAGAATCAGTGGGACATGGTGATTCCTGGATATAAGTTATATCGGAAGGATAGGGAGGGAAGGGTTGGAGGTGGGGTGGCTCAGTATGTCAGAGAGGATATACGGTCCAGTAAGACTGAGGTCAGAGAATTAGATTCACTTTTAGAAATGCTTTGGGTTGAAATAGAGGGCCCAAAAGGAAATTTAACTATGGGAGTTTGTTATCGCCCACCAAATCAAAAGAGAGAGGACGATTATAATATGATGGAAGGATTAAAGATAGCGGCTAAACATAAAAGGACAGGTCCTCTTGTGGATCAAAAACTGGCTGAGTAATAGGAAGCAGAGAGTGAGTATAAATGGGCAGTCTTTGCAGTGGAGGACGATAAGCAGTGGGGTGCCGCCGGGCTTGGTACTGGGTCCCATGCTCTTTAACTTGTTCATAAATGATTTAGAGTTGGGAGTGAGCAGTGAAGTGGTCAAGTTTGTGAATGACACTAAATTGTTCAGGGTGGTGAGATCCAGAGAGGATTGTAAGGAACTCCAAAGGGATCTGTTGAGGCTGGGTGAGTGGGCATCAACGTGGCAGATGCGGTTCAATGTGGCCAAATGCAAATTAATGCGCATTGGGGCCAAGAATCCCAGCTACAAATACAAGTTGATGGGGTGTGAACTGGCAGAGATTGACCAAGGGAGACCAAGGGAGAGATCTTGGGGTCGTGGTAGATAACTCACTGAAAATGTCAAGACAGTGTGCATTTGCAATAAAAAAGGCCAATGCCATGTTGGGAATTATTAGGAAGGGAATTGAAAACAAATCAGCCAGTATCATAATGCCCCTGTATAAATCGATAGTGCGGTCTCATTTGGAGTACTGTGTGCAGTTCTGATCACCGCACCTCAAAAAGGATATTATAGCATTGGAGAAAGTCCAGAAAAGGACAACTAGAATGATTAAAGGGCTGGAACACTTCCCTATGAAGAAAGGTGAGGAACTCCAAAGGGATCTGTTGAGGCTGGGTGAGTGGGCGTCAACGTGGCAGATGCGGTTCAATGTGGCCAAGTGCAAAGTAATGCACATTGGGGCCAAGAATCCCAGCTACAAATACAAGTTGATGGGGTGTGAACTGGCAGAGACTGACCAAGAGAGAGATCTTGGGGTCGTGGTAGATAACTCACTGAAAATGTCAAGACATTGTGCGTTTGCAATAAAAAAGGCCAACACCATGCTGGGAATTATTAGGAAGGGAATTGAAAACAAATCAGCCAATATCATAATGCCCCTGTATAAATTGATGGTGCGGTCTCATTTGGAGTACTGTGTGCAGTTCTGGTCGCCGCACCTCAAAAAGGATATTATAGCATTGGAGAAAGTCCAGAGAAGGGCAACTAGCATGATTAAAGGGCTGGAGCACTTTCCCTATGAAGAAAGGTTGAAACGCTTGGGACTCTTTAGCTTGGAGAAACGTCGACTGTGGGGTGACATGATAGAGGTTTACAAGATAATGCATGGAATGGAGAAAGTAGAGAAAGAAGTACTTTTCTCACAATACAAGAACTCGTGGGCATTCGATGAAATTGCTGAGCAGACAGGTTAAAACGGATAAAAGGAAGTACTTCTTCACCCAAAGGGTGATTAACATGTGGAATTCACTGCCACAGGAAGTGGTGGTGGCCACAAGTATAGCCACCTTCAAGAGGGGTATAGATAAAAATATGGAGCACAGGTCCATCATTGGTATTAGCCACAGTGTGTGGGTATATATAAATTTTTTTGCCACTGTGTGACACAGAGTGTTGGACTGGATGGGCCGTTGGCCTGATCCAACATGGCTTCTCTTATGTTCTTATGTTCTTAACGTTGAAATGCTTGGGACTCTTTCGTTTGGAGAAATGTCGACTGCGGGGTGACATGATAGAAGTTTACAAGATAATGCATGGGATGGAAAAAGTAGAGAAAGAAGTACTTTTCTCCCTTTCTCACAATACAAGAACTTGTGGGCATTCGATGAAATTGCTGAGCAGACAGGTTAAAACGGATAAAAGGAAGTATTTCTTCACCCAAAGGGTGATTAACATGTGGAATTCACTGCCACAGGAGGTGGTGGCGGCTACAAGCATAGCCACCTTCAAGAGGGGTTTAAATAAAAGTATGGAGCAGAGGTCCTTCAGCGGCTAATTTGCCACTGTGTGACACAGAGTGTTGGACTGGATGGGCCATTGGCCTGATCTAACATGGCTTCTCTTATATTCTTAAGGTATACAAAAAACTGCGGTGAAGCCAACATCTTGGAAAGAGGCATTGACCTCATTAATTCATAAGGAAGGGATGGACCCATCTGATATCAAAAACTACAGACCGATCTCACTTCTAAATAGTGACTATAAAATCTTTGCGGCAATTTTAGCGAACAGGCTTAAAAAAATAATCCCTACCATAGCACATGAAGACCAAACAGGATTTGTACCGGGAAGGCTGATGAGACAGAATGCAAGATTTATTTTGAACATCATAGACTACTACAGAGAACACCCCGAGAAGCAATTTGCAGGCATAATGTTAGATGCAGAAAAGGCATTCGATAACGTTAATTGGGGTTTCATCTTAATATCCTTAGCAGTGATCGGTTGTGGAGAAAATTTCAGAAACTTAGTGGAAGCCATCTATACAAAACAAAATGCGAAAATAAATTTTAATGGTTGTACTACAGATTTGATTGATATAAAGCAGGGCACTAGACAAGGATGCCCCTTGTCTCCTTTACTTTTTGTCTTAACTTTAGAATTCTTGACAAAAGAAATAAGAGAGGATGTTAAAATCAGGGGTACTAAAATTAAGATTGAAGAGTTTAAAATTCAGGCCTTCGCAGATGATTTATTATTCATATTGGAAGATTTTAATTCATCTATTGTATACTTGAAGGAAAGATTAAAACAATATGGGGAAATATCTGGATTTAAAGTTAATGTACAGAAAACTAAATTTTAACCAAAAATATGGATAAAGAATAAATTGCTCAATTAGAAAGCAAATCTGGGTTTAAAAATGAAAAGAGAATAAAGTATTTAGGAATTCACTTGACGAATGATTTGAAGATTCTATACCGAGATAACTATGAAAAAATACTAAAAGAAATTCGAATTGACCTAGATAGATGAAAAGACTCCTGGGGAGAGTTGCCACGATTAAGACGAACGTATTACCTCGAATCTTGTTTCTATTTCAGATGTCTCCTATTATTATTTTTTTCAACAGCTCAACAAAATGGTCACGATGTTTATATGGCAGGGCAAAAAGCCAAAGATAAAACTAAAAGACCTACAAGGGTCTTTTAGTTTTAGGGTTTGCATTACCCAAAGGAGAGGAGGGTTTGCATTACCCGAATGGAACTTATATTATAAGGCGTGTTGTATGGTTTGGGTAAAAGACCGGCTAATACTGGAGAACAAAAGATTATTGTTACTTGAAGGAGCAGGACTAGCAAAAGGTTGGCACGATTATATTTGGTACCATAGCCCTTCGAAAAACAATATTTTCTTGAGACATGAAATAAGAAAGTCGATTTATAGAGTGTGGATGGAAGCTAAAAGTATGTTGTCTTCTTATACACCATCCTGGTTATCACCTGTAGAGGCCTCTATGCATCCAAATTTGTATGATTGGGAAAATCAGTATAACTACAGACTTTTACTAGATAATCAGAATAATTTGAAACTAGATGATACTGTAAAACTGGATTGGTGGTTAAAATGTCAAGTAAAATCGAGATACCATATTGATAAAGAAAAAGGTTTCCTCAATAAATTAAATGATTTTGATACAATAATCCAAGGTAATCAGAAACTTATTTCAAAAATTTATAATTGGTTACTTCAAATTAAAATGCAAGATGAATTGGTGAAAGAAAGTTGGATAAAATGGCTAGAAGATTTTGGTTTTAATATCAATTTGGTAGAATGGGAAAAAGTTTGGGGAAAAAAATCTAAAATTGACAAAATCAGCGGTTTTTAAAGAGAATCTGTACAAAATGATGTATCGTTGGTATCTCACCCCGGAAATATTAGCTAAAATATATCCAAACTATTCAAATAAATGTTGGAAGTGTAAGAAAAATAAGGGGACTTTATAACACATATGGTGGCAATGTGGGCCCGCAAAAAAAATATTGGTCTCATGTTAATAGCTGGACCCAAAACATCTTAAAAATAAGGTTCCATCATTCGCCAGAGTTGTATTTATTGAGTATCTGTAAAGAAAACATCTCCAAATCAGTGAAAAAATTATTACTCCATATAGTTACGATTGCTAGAATTTTATATACAAAATATTGGAAGACTGCCAAAATACCTAATAGAGAAGAATTTCTATTAAAATTATTTGAAGCCGCTGAATTGGATACTTTGACTACGAGGTTACGGGATGGAAATTTGCAAGAACGTAGAGAGACATGGGAACCAATATATGTATGGGCGAAAAGTATGGGATTTGTTATGAGAAAATAGAAACTGTATATTGATAAGCCTTTAAGCTCCTTGTATGGATGGGTGGAAGGGTGGTGGTGGATGATGGTGTATGTTAGCTACCAATGTTTGTTGTGTGTTGTGTATTGATTAATAAAGTTTCAAAAATACAAAAAAAAAAGTTCTGAAAAACTTGGCGGTAAAATCCGATGAATGGCAGGCGATGAGTGGACTTTCCCCAGGGGGTCTCTAATCAAATAGATCTGCCTGTCCGCAATTTCTGTGCGTAGTTTCCACAAAAGGAGGAAACAACCTAGCATGGCAGTACCAGTATTTCTGCTTGGTGAAAATAAGATGTTTTTTAATATTGTTAAATTCGAGTAAATCTAATTTTTTTTTGCTTTCAATTAATAGTTTGCTATAAGTTTGGCGGAATCTGTTTGTTTGTGAGACTTCTCTAGTGTGTGAATCATGTCTAGAAAGGCTGATCTGGCCTGCTGTTTTTTTGTATGTTCTTTTTTTGTATGTTGAGCTTAGAGAGATGCATTTTCTCCAGAGCACCACTTTAAATGCATCCCATACTGTCAGTTTTGCTACTACGTAGTCTGAGTTATGCTTGAAATAGGTTTTGATTTCTTGTTCTATCTCTGTGCAAGTGGCTGAATCCAATAAAAGTGATTTGTTGAAAGACCATGACTTGGTGGGTTGCTCTTATGGCGTAGTTTTAATGCTGCATTCCACCAAGGCATGGTCTGACAGCGTTCAAAGGCCTATGTCCGAATGACAAATTTGATGAATCAAAGAATTAGAAACAAAAATAAATAAATAAATTCAAGTATGAATGTTGAACCAAGGCGAGAAATACATATAATCACATGTTCCTTCGTGAAGTGTACGCCAAATATCACAGAGCTGATATTGCTGCACGAGGGAGTGCAATGGAGTTAAGGAGTCCTTGGACATCCTCTTATGAGGATAAGAGCAGTCCCAGGTGTTGTCCATTATAAAATTGAAGTCCCCTGCTACCCTGTCCCTCTTGGAATAATGATAATTTTGCCAAAACGTCCTGCAGAAACTGGAGCTGATCATCGTTGGGGGCATAGAGGCTTACTAATGTAAAAAGAGTGTAATCCAAACGTCCCTTTACAAATATGTACCATCCAAGAGGGTCCACCTCTTGAGCTACAAATGTGAAATGGACCCTATTGGAAATTAAAATAGCAACCCCATGAGATTTAGAGGAACCTGCTGCCTGATACTGAAAAGAAAAATGGTTAGATAATAATATGGGTTGGTTTACATTTTTTAGATGAGTCTCCTTTTAAAAAAGCAGGTCAGGTTGAAGTTTTATTAGCGCAGATTGAAGCTTTTTTTTCTTGACAACATTGTTTAAACCCCAACAATTCAGAGAAATAAATCTATTGCCTCCGGTCATTTGTTCTATTGGATTTTAAGAGTATAATATTTAGGAAATCACCATATAGAATGCTTGGGTGCCTGCCTGTGGACTCGTCTTTAGGCAGGGCAGCGTATTTTTCAAATAGCATAGGCGCGAGATGCAATTTACAGGGGATCGCCATATAGAAAGCTTAGGGTGCAGACCACCAGTCTGTATTGGGGGAAACCATATATAGAGCTGGGGGGGGGTAGCAGCCCCTCTAGCTTGAAGAGTGCCATGTGTCCAGCGAGAGGGAGTGCCAACTCCTTGGTACAGGGGAGAACCATATGAGAAACCCGCTCTAATTCAGGAGAAGAAGAGGAGTATAATTGGAAGACTGCTGACTTCCAAGAGATCCTGTATTGGCAGAAATGAACTGACTGTGGCTCCCATAATGAATACCATGTTATAGCTATTAATAATATCCAGCGAGTAACCATCGCTGCTTGGAAAGCAAAAAGAAAATTAACAGTGAAAGTACCTGTTACAATAACGAAAATCACTGAACACCCACCCCCTTCCCACCCCCCTTACCTCCTCCCCCTCCCTCCTCCCCTCCCCCAACCCCATATAAAAAAGAATGCTAGGGCACTAATATTGCCCAAGCGAACATTTGTCAACATTAGCTTCTGCAAAAAAACCAAGAAAATGAAACCCAGGGGCACACCCTCCCCCAGATCCAGCAACTTTAAATTGCAAGAGGGAAACTGCCATCTCTAACTCCATCAAGATAAACAAAAGTTTTTAAACATTCCTCCGCAGGGACCAAACTGAGTAGGTTACTCTAGCAAACCAGTTGAGAACCATACAATGGCCTGTCTCCAAAGAAGTGCAGTGAACTCAGCGTGGTGACCAACGATTATTTCTTGTCCCATTGCCCAGGCCACGCTGTGGAGGGGGAAGAGTGGTCTGATGAAGAGGAGGGTGATCTAGGTTGTTCCAAGTCAAGGGCTAGGAGAAACTCATGTCCTGAGGGAAGGTCTGAAGCCAAGGGTCTCTGTCCTTGATGGACCACAGGGAAGTGGGTCAACGAGAGCCATCAGAATTGAATTCTATTGTCCATTAAGCAGTTTGCAATAGGTTTTAGCACGTTATGATGTTATAAAGTTTCCAAAGCAAGGATCTTGTTTCCCTCTAGTACAAGGCCATCGAAGGAACGTGCTTTGGCTACTACTTTATCCTGAGTACTAGCATTTGAAAAGGTAGCAATCACATCCCTGGGAAAGTCCTTCACACGTGGAGTCAGGGGCCCAAGGTGGTAGGCTGCCTCTAGGATTGGCGTGGCGCAGTCTCCTAGGTCCAACATTTTCGCCAGCCATGAAGTAAAAAACGACCTTATATCTTGTGGATTTTCCGATTTTTTGCATATCCCACAAAATTGTGTTTTGTTTCCTTAGTTTCCTTAGTTTGTTATCCAACTTGTTTCCTTAGTTTGTTATCCAAAAACATAATTTTCTCCTGCGCCCACTTCTCTGCCATGGTTAGAGCCAAGATATGGGACTGCGCCTGAGTCACCATTTCATGAGCGGCGTTTGCCATTTGCATGACATTGGCGAGAGTTTCATGATTTTTTTTTTTAGTTCCTCCTGTATAGGAGATGTGGCTTGTGCAATTTTGGAAGCAATATTATTTTCTAGTTTTTCGATGGCATCAAAAAACGTCTGATTCGACAGGGAATTGCTCCCGTTGGCCTGGGTAGGAGTTTCGCCCATCATTTAGTCAGCGGTTGCGACCTCATAGGCCCGATAGGAGTAGTGGCATTTTTCTCCTTGTTTATGGAATTTAGAGAGATTTTGGGTAGCCCAGGAGGATCTGGACTTACCCTTCACTCTTCCAACCATCGGGTTGAGGTGAGGAGTGGTCCCTAGCTGGGAGGAATGTGTGCTTTGCGTGGATCAGAGAGGCAACAGTTCTTTCAGGCGTTCGCCATGTTCCGCGATGCCCCACCTTCCACCATTGGTTGTTGTTGTTGATGGTGATGATAATTCTTTTTCCTCCTGCACTTCTTTTGGAAGGGGCTTTGAATAACAATGTAACATGTTTTCCCACTCTCAATATCAACACACATTCATATAGAAAGAGAACTATTCCAAGATACTCTGCAAAGATATTAAATGGATATAAGACCTCTTGGGAAAACTTTAATTTGCTGCACGCTGTTTGATGTGGTTAAAAGAATGGATAATGTTGAAAAATGGAAGACTACTTGAACCGAAAGGACATTAGGGTTTGTAGAATCTTTCGGGATCAAGTGCCGTGTTCTACTGGAGAAAGTTTTCCTTCCAGACGTTTCGTTCTCAGCTGCGGAGAACATCCTCAGTGGCGTTGCAGCCGGAGCAGGCGCTCAGACCTTCTTGGCGCTCAGACCTTCTTGCTGTGCACAGCAGCCAAGAAGGTCTGAGCGCCTGCTCCGGCTGCAACGCCACTGAGGATGTTCTCCGCAGCTGAGAACGAAACGTCTGGAAGGAAAACTTTCTCCAGTAGAACACGGCACTTGATCCCGAAAGATTCTACAAACCCTAATGATGTTACCAGCCTTGAAAACCTGAAATCTTTGAAAGGACATTACTTTAGGTTTGGTTGCCATGACTATCTTTGGTATGAAAAATTCAAAGTAAATGTAGACTTCAAAAGTCACTGTGTTAGACAAGCATTATTGAGGATTTGGAATAAATATAAACCTAGGTTATGTCAAAAAACACCACTATGGACGTCTCCACAAGAAGCATTTTATAGATGAGAAATGTTGCCAAAGGAAGAATGGATAGCTTACTGAAACTTATTAGAGTTTACTCAAGGTGATTATAAAATGAAATCAAGAGGAGATTTAGTAAAAGGTTATACTTGTCAATGGTTTCTTTATGTGCAACTGTTAGAGATATTCAAAATAGTCGGACATTCATACGGTTTTGAAGAAAGAAAGACTGTATTTGAAACAGGCCTTTGTACAGACAATGCTCATGTTACTGCTAAAATGTATAAATTATTCTTGAAATATGAAACAGAAGAACAGGTGAAAGACTGTATGATAAAATGGGCTAAGAATTTTGGACATGATATATCAATGGAACAGTGGGAAAGATTATGGTTGAAAAGACTCGAGTTTACATTAAATGTTAATCTAAAAGAAAAGTTTTATAAGATGATGTTTTGTTGGTATATAACACCAGATAAGCTGGCTAGAATGTATAAAAGCACCTCAAATAAATTTTGGAAATGTGAACAGCATGAAGGAACATTTTATCATATGTGGTGGACTTGGGATAAAGCCAAACAATTCTGGATACAAATACATTTACAAATATAGAATTTTTTTAAAAAAATGAATATACAAATGAAACTGGAAACTTTTTTGTTGGGACTGATAGACAATTTCAAAACAGACACAGAAGTTTGTTTTTATATATGATTACAGCGAGGTTACTCTATGTGCAGAATTGGAAAACTTCTAAAATACCTACAGTAGACGAACAGTGGTTCAAGATGGAGTTAGCAGAAATGACTAAACTTACTACTTTGATTAAAAAAATACATTATTTATCCTAATTGCTAGTTGAAAGCCTCTAATTGGCTTTCTATATGCCAAAGGGGGGAAAAAAGAATATAAGAGAACCATGTTGGATTAGGCCAATGGCCCGTCCAGTCCAACACTCTGTCACATAGTGGCCAAAAACCCAGATGTCCTCAGGAGGTCCACCAGTGGGGCCAGGATACTAGAAGCTCTCCCACTGTTTGTTTATTTATTTATGTTGCCCGCCCCCTCCTCCATCACCAAGAATACAGAGCATCACTTGCTCCATCTATACTTTGTGGCTAATAGCCACTGATGGACCTCTGCTGCATATGTTTATCTGATACCAGAGTGCTGTCGAATATAGAGAGTGACCCTGGAAACCTTGGGCTACCTCAACCAAGTCTGTGTGCCCCCAAAAGGTCCCATAACGGAGACCAAGAAAACTCCATATTGGAAGGCTGGGCTGCATAGGCAAAGAATGCCTCTGGGTGACCTCCCCCCCCCACCACTTCTTCTTCAGATGGGCGCAATAGAAAAATACTGGAATGAGCCAAGTGTGAATGGATAATCCTTTCAATGTCTCTCCCCTTGTAGTGATTCATCTTTGCCCTGTCTTTGTCAATATACTATGTGTTACCTCATTGTGTTGTTATTGCATTGTTTCCTGGGAATGTCAAAACTAAATTGTCACCTAACGGCCTTTCCTGAGTGGTCATACAGATACAATTTTCACCTTTTGTTTTACCTCTGGACACCTATTGTAAATCTCCGATAAGGCCATCAACGCCCTTCACCCAGCCATCTAGCCCCCGCTGTGACATTTCCCCCTTCCTACCGTATAACTGCCAAGGTCTTGAGTCATAGGGTGTGCACTCTGTATGCCACCCCTTGACAGTTTGCATCCCCCAATACGCCCTGTTAACAGGTCCCCTTTGAGGCAAGTCTTGCTGGCTATGCTTGGCTCTGTCTTCTTCGTTTCTACAGACGTCCTTCAGCTTCAAGAAAGGTAGTATTCAGGAAAAGAGAGGTAGTATTCCCCCGTGTGTCTTCCCTTGTTCTCTGCTATGCTTCCTTTATTTTTTAGGTCTTGTGTGTGTATGTTTATATGATTTATGTATAAAGAGTAATTGTATCACAACACCTACATTATTTTAAGTAAAACAGTTTCAATTGCACTTGTGCGTGGAGTTATTTCTGGGGCATCCGACCTCCGTATTATTGGGAAAAGATTCTAGCTCATTAAAGCTCAGCTTGGGTATTCCAGCTAATTTCCCTGTAAGGAAAAGCCCTCTACTTTTCATACATATGGACATCATGATCACCAGTATGGTTGCCAGGGTGCCTGGAGTTTTGACTCACACACATCTGCTCTAAGAAGTGGACTTTGCCCACAGTTTCTAAGGCTTATGTGGCTACTATAAGCCTCAGCTTTGCAGCAGCATTCTACATCTCTGGATGGGTGTTAGCCAGAACTACAGACGAGCTTCCAGCTGCTCCTTGTGTGCCCAGTCTTGGCTGCTGCAGTGGAAGGAGCCATGCCACGATGTTTCCAGCCTGTTTCCATGAACCAAAGGCTAATACCTGTCAGCACAGGGTTCATTAAGGCTTCAACAATGATAGGACTCTTTTCTTTGAAAATAAGTTTCATTTATTGAATACACAATGTTACTCTTGCAGAAGGTCTTTAAAAGTGATAACATACAAGGAACAAGCACTAGCATTTAAGGGGGTACATCAAAGCCGGGGGGCTTTAAATCATTCTCATAATAAAGTTGCATTCTACTTTCTAAGGTGTTTGATTCACACGCCTGTTATCTCTTTAGCTGGACCATTTCCACTCCCCCACCTGGCTGATGTCCTTGCGGCGCCTGGGAAGCGGCGGCGGTGTCTCTTTCTGCGCTCACCGCCCATTTATTGCCTTTGGCGCCTAATTCCCTCCCACCTTTCCTCTTCCCCCTCAGGCATGCCTAGAATTCTACTGAGGATCACTAGGGTTAGTCCTAAGCAAATAAACATTATAGGCAATGTGGTTAGTATCAATTGAACACAAGCTGACAATACCACCAGAATCCATCTTGTTTTCCTGACTCCATATCCAACAGCTGCTTCAACTTCTGCATAAGGCAATCAAGCTTATCCTGGCATGGATCCTGCCAGACCACTCAAACCTTTGTCTAACGAAACCCAGGACAAAGACTGGTGCCAGGAAGAAGACTAAAGAAGAGGAAGACCATCTCCTGCCAAAGCCAAGTCTTTTGTCTAAATCCGGATGTTACCTAGGCCAACATTTGATTCTCTATTGTCACCTTTTTAGATAAGTCCATTTAATCTTAAGTGTTCCCCACCAAGTAATCACTTCTATTCTTCTTCCCAACTGTCACTTTGGAGCCTCCCCCTGGTCCGTTTCAACCTGAAAGTTCTCTCAGGTATCCAGGATCCAGGCGAGTCCATTGGTCAAGAGCAAGCACCCAATTAGGTGCCACCAATGAACTTTCTATTGGCTACTGCAGTAGTCCAACCCTTATGGTCACTTCAGCCTCCCCTTTCTCCTCCCTCATACCTCCCAGCCCCTGAGGGTCTAAGGTAGTCTATTTAACCTCTGACCCAACTCCACTCACGTGTGCATCTAGCAGTACCCCAGTTCCGCTGTCTAGATCCATCCCCAATTCTGGCCACAGTTTTGGGTTCATTTCCCCCGTCCTCTTACGTCGCCATTGGAGCCTTCTTGAAGACTACGATAGGTAAATATCACCCTGTTTGTCTACCCATGTGTCCCTCTATCTCTCTATATATATTTCCTAGGACTGTATGTATGATTGTATGAGTATTCTATCTTGTATGTATGCCTATATTTTCTAGAATAAATTGTAATTGTTTTACTTAATTAGAGTCCCTATTATTTAAGCATTACTCTCTGGTTGGTTAATCTTGTATACATTGGGAAAAAAGATCCCTAGTGAGCCAGGTGCCCACCTGACTAATTCCCCAACCTCGTTTTGAGGGCATTTTGGCTTACATCCCCACTTAACAGGAAGCCCAAAGCACTTCCGGTAACAAAATCACCTCTTGAAACCATCTATGCTTGTAGCTGCCACCACCTCCTGTTGCAGTTAATGACTTGATGATTTGTGGCGTTGAAGAGTAAGGGTTTGCTATTAAGTTTATATAGTATAGATGGAAAATGTTGGGTTAAAGATTATGATTAAGAGGAATAAGTTGGACTGTGGTAATAAGTGATTATATTTTGCTTTGCTGGCAAGTTATTTCTTGAATTTCGTTAAACTGTAAAGATATCTTTCTCCGCTTCCCCTTTCCTTTCTTTTTTTTCTCTTTTTGTTCTTATTGCATTTATAATTTTCTCAATTTTCTTGTTCTTTTTAATGTATATATTTGAAAAATTCAATAAAAATATTAAACCAGAAAAGATTTTTTGGGAAATTTTCTATCACCATGCAGTATACAGTTATCTGTTTCAATGAGACCAATACAACTTCCAATTGACAAATAACTTGAGATTTCTATGCAATGCTATTGCAAATGAAATTTCATCACTCAATATTCTTTGGAATATTTGAAGAAGGAAGAAATTAAAGTTATTTCATTAAGATAAAATTCAGTCCCTGAAAAGTGTGTTGCTGTACTGTTCCATGAAAATGCAATTGATGAAGTGAAGCAAACTCATTTGAGGTATTGGTTCTATTAGCTTTCCGTTATGTCAATATATCTATCACCTCAACTGGATGTTGGCTGCTATGATATCTATAATATTAATTAAATGCTGAATGCCCTATTTGGTTGCAGTATATCACAGAATGATTTTCATTTGAAATCTGTGTCTTAATGTCCCATTTCCATTATACTTAATACACATGCCTAGATCCTATTTGCTGGCAACAAATTGACTCATCTAATTCTCTTCACTAATTCAACACAAAGATTAAGTAGGAGTTGTGCCTACAAATAACAACCACTTCAAAGTTATCTCCAATTGCACACACTGATCCACCACCATGCATAGAAAGATTAAAACGAGAAACAGCTCTCAAAACTGTTTTCACAAGAACTCCAAATAAATGAGTTCCCTTAGAAAATAATGTGCTGTCTCACTCCACCCTTTCCCTCCATTATGCTTATGCAAATTTAGTCCTGTTTGTTATGTCTTCATTACTTCTATAAATCAGAGTTCGATATCAGTATAAACTGGCATCAACTTGACTCGGTGAAAACTTTCTCAAAGAGGCATATGTGTAGCAGCACCCAAAATGAAAACAAGCTTTTGATCTGTATTTGACAAATATTGAAATTTAAATTAGAATGTATTAATTATCTATAAACCTTTCCCTAAATTTGAATGTAGGTTTCTGTTTACCAAGAAGCCAACAAGACTTCCAGCATTTGGGTCACCCCATCTCGACTCCAAATTTGGTCAACACTCTCTCAAGTTTTGTTTCCTGGGCTGCTCATAAAACAACAGTGAAAGGTACTGGGAATCATCTCTTTTCCCTCCACATGCTGCTCAAGCAACTAAATACTTGGTTGAGTGTGGTCTCCAGTTGCCCTTCCTATACTATGATGTTGCAAAAACATCCTGCCCACCTAGTTATGGCCTGACCAGTCTAAGGCCAGGCAAAGTCAAGTTATCACCAGCAACCTAGGACCTGCCTACCTGAGGGACCGTCTCTTCCCACACGTTCCCCAGCGAGCACTAAGATCAGGAACCCAAAACCTCCTGGTTGTCCCCGGGCCAAAGGAAGCCCGCTTGAAAGTTACAAGAGACCGGGCCTTCTCCGTAATGGCTCCATCTTGGTGGAACCAGCTGCCGGAAGAGGTAAGGGCCCTGCGGGATCTTACTCAATTCCGCAGGGCCTGTAAGACATCCCTCTTCTGGCTGGCCCACAACTAATCAGCACGGAGTACTGAATATCAAAGACTGAACATCAAATACTGAATTTGTAACTGATGAGTGTAGCTGTAGGACCGCCATCTGAGTTTAATGTGTATGTATATAACAATTGTTTAGATTTTTAACTGTAAATTGAAATGTTAATTTTAATGTTTAATTTTAGATTCCATGTTAGTTTTATATGTTGTAAGCCGCCCTGAGCCACCTAGTGGGAAGGGCGGGATATAAATCTTAGATAAATAAAAAATAAATAAATAACCTGGAAAGAGAAGTGAAAAGCCTGCCTTTCTATGAAGGGAGGCTGTTTAGCTCCATAATAGGTGACTGATTAAGCAGAAAGCATGCTGAGAAGAGGAAATACAAGATTAAATAGCCACAGCAAAATTCTCCTTCTACCATTGGTCAGATTGTATGAAATTTTGACAGCCCAATCCCATCAAACTGGGGTCTTAAATATTTGAAAAGGAGGCTACCCCAGAATGGCACCCCCAAACCAATGGATTGTGAACTGGTCAGCTAAAGTGTCTCTCTGTATGCAACTTTTTGAACAGAACAAAAAAAAAGAAAGATAGGAGTATTTTATTTGTAGCAAGAAGGATGCTTTTAATATTTCTGTTTCGAATCGCTGCTCCCCCCCCTGCAGGTGTAGAGGCTGTGTGTGGGAATAGAAGATTTCGTGAGAGATACTGATGATGCTTTGCCAGATCTGATAAATGAAGAGTCTGTTACTCATATAGTGAGTAATTACCCTGAAAAGTAGCTTGTATCTTTGAGTTGCTGGATTTTAAAAGAAAATCTATTGCTAAACTGGCATAGGCAGTCCCAAGGCTGTCTGATGAAAAGAGAACTTAGCTCAGGGTGGTGACCTCTAGGGATCTGTGAGCTCCTTTACCTGGGCTGCTCTTTGATACAGATAAAGTCACAGAAGAAGAAGGCCAAAGAGCCACAGCAGAGTTCTCAGTGCTTATCTTTACAACCACAGAGCGTCTCTTCATATGTCCTTACAGAGGCTATTTGCCATCCTGGATACCCAAATGACAGGCTAGTAGGCACCTGAGGAGGACAACTTTTGGATCTTAATTTAGTGGAAGTGTTGAATTACACAAAGGAGTTCCAGAAAGTCATACTCACTTCTGAAAGCTCCATTTTTCCTTCCTCGATTCTGGCTCAGAAATCCAACTTGAGACTTAAAGGGATTTGTCCAACAAGAGTATTTACTAATTCAGAAATTATCCTTCTACCTAATCTATGCCTTACAACAGCATGCAAAATGGCACATAGCCTTCAAGATGAATGAATGGAAGTGACTCATCAAGACTCAACTGTTTGGAATGAAGCTTCTGAATTAATTGCCCTGGATGAGGTATCAGATCAATTATCATCTGAAGTAGAGGTTCTCAACTAGACAATTCTGTAGAGACAGAATTAATAAGTTCTTTTGGAAGCCCTGCTCAAGAGGACCAGTTGAGAATTACCAACAGATTGGAAGATTTATTTTCATTTCATTTTCATTTTATTTGATTTATATCCCGCCCTACCCCACCGAGGCAGGCTCAGGGCGGCTCACAACACGGAAATTCTAACAATAGGATCTAAGAATTAAAATACATAATAATTTACATAATTAAAACAACTAAAATCAATGTCAGTGTGCTATCTTCCAATCTTCCTTCAGAATATTTCAATGCCAGTCAGTCATAAGCCAAACAGAAGAGGACAGTCTTACAGGCCCTGTGGAAAGAAACTGTTGGAAACAATGATTTCTCCATTTACATAGGACTTGTGTTTTTCCTCTCCTGTTAATTGGAATTCCACAATAACTGTCTCATTAGACTATTCACTTTTATCATCAAAGATACTAGGGTGTAAGGAATATCTCTTTGATTTGGTACAGTGCAGGTCCCAACAAGAGCTTAATTCAGAAGGACTATGACCAGCATTAGGGCATGCAGGGCCTTAGGCAGGCCTGCCCCTGCCAGCCGCACACTGCCCCCTACAGCACCACTCCATGGCACCACATCCTACCCCCCACCCCCATGGCACTGCCCCGTGGCACCCCACCCCCCACATGGCAAAGTAGGGCAGGGAGGGCACTCAGGAAGGGAGGCAAAGGCATGCAAGGGGGCATTGGAAAGGAGGTGGAGCAAAGCCAGCAGTTGTGTAACAGCCCACTGACTTTGCTCCACCTCCCTTCCAATCAGAAGGGAGGCAAAGTGAAGCCAGTGGGCTAGCAAGCAATTTCTGGCTTTGCTCCACCTCCCTTCTGATTGGAAGGGAGGCAAAGCCAGGTGGCCACTTCTGGCATTTGCTTAGGGCACTGGAGGGGAGTGCCTAATTCAGCACCCAGCACCCTAGGCAAATGCCTAATTTGTCTAGTGAAGGGCCGGACATGAGAAGGACACCATTCTTTAATAGTGGGAAATAAGACTGAGGAAAATAGGACTCTTTCCCCAAATAGGTTGCCTGGAAATAATGGTTATATCTTTCTGGACAAAAAGGGGGGATTGAACACTATTTTGGCAATGGTGTGACTAGATAAACTCGATGAGCCAGTCCCCCAAAATGTGTATGCCACGTCTACTAGAAATGAGGTTCTTTCTTTACTATAGTGGAATCTAAGATGCTGGCACTGTAGAATGAGGGAGACTAGCACTACTGAAAAGGAAAAAAAACCCCTACATATCAGGAAGTTTTAACCATGTCTTAACCATAGACAGCTAAATTAAACAAAATAAGTTAAATGGTGCAAAAAATGAATTGAAACCAGGATCAAATAAAAGGCTATGAAGTCTTTTCACAGCTTCTTTGGGATTAATTGGGTTTTCCAAATCTTTCTTGGAAATGTTTTATTTTTGTCCATCATTACTCAGAGGAGTTAATACAAGATTAAAGCTGCTGAAGAAAATAGGTATACTTTGCATCTGTTTTTAGACAGAAAAAATAGCTTCAACATTTCTGAAATTTAATTAAAAAGCTGGTCAATGCCATTCTACATGGAAGTTTACAGTAAGTCATATATAATTATTGAGAGTGGATTGGTGAATACAGAAAAAGAATGTGATGTAGTCCATTTGGGCTGTACCACAGAGTGCAGTTGGGGATTTAAAGATAAAAGGTCTCTTGTCATGGAAACGTAGAATACTAGGGGGAAGGAATTAAGTCAAACCTTTCTGAAATGTTCATTTTGTTGTTCCCATGAGGGAGAGCAGAGAAGAATGCTGACTTCCAGCTACCTGCAGCAAATAAGTATGACTGCTTGCTTACTTCACCCAAGAACTATGATTTTATCACTTTTATTCTGCCTTTCTTTTTCCTTTTATTTGTTAGCTTCTTTGACTAATGGCCTTAAGCTTAAGATAAAACAAGATAGTAAATACAAAACAGATTACAAATAATTTAAAACCAAAAGGAGGAAACCAAGGAGGAAAACCAATAATCATAATCTGCCTTTCATGAAAGAGAACTAGGCAATGAAGACCATTAGTTGAGAGATATGATAAGTCCAAGTGAGTTTCATGGTTGAATGAGGTTTCCATACCCAGGTTTCTGTCGTCAAAGCCCAGCACTACACACTACACAATAATGGTATAGTACAGAGTATTACACTTTCAGAAACATTGTGCAGACAAATTTCAGTCCTGAAGAAATATTGCAGTCTCTATGATCAAAGCATGCGGCACATTTAACATGCAGTATGTCATGTCAAATCAGCTTCCAAACTCATGACTCAGAAAAACAAGTAACTAAAGCTGTGCTAGCAAGTTTGGCCACATACAAAATAGAATCCAAACCATATGGGTCTTTTTTTCTTAGTGCATTGTTTTCATATAAAATCACAATACACCGAATCCTTAATTGCCCAGAGAGTCAAATGTATGATAAATGTTCACACTCATATTAGTTTAATTAATAATCATCTAGACAGTCAGTTTTGTAATGATCACTCTCAAACACTGAAATATAGCAGTAGAAACAGCCATTTAAGTAAATGATGGCATTGTTGTTCAAACTGCAGAGTGCCTTAGAAACCATAAATCAAAGCTAAGTGGTTTTGAAACAAAAGAGATTATGATTAGCCATGGTGAACACAGGTCTTTAAAGTAATCATAAGAAAAATACCTCCACAATACAAAATGAAGAAAATAATTGTCATCTATTTTTTCCTGGCTTCTTCCAAACCATCTAAACTGACAACAAAGAGTCAAGTGAAGAGGGTGACCAATTGCGCACCACCAGTTTACTGAGGGCAAGTGGGAGGGAATTTTTTTTAAATAGTGGCATGCCAACAGAGTGATGTTACTTCCTTGAGAGCCATAAAATCTCACACTGGCAATGTGACATCATTTCTGGGTATTTCCAGAAGCTACTTGTGCCACTGGTATGGCATCATTCTCCCCCATGCTCTTTCCACACAGACATTTACTATATGCTGCTCTCCTACACTTTGGGGCTGAGCAGGAACTGGGAAGGATATTCTGTGATATTTAATAGGACCATCAAATCACCTGTTTCATATTGTCTGGGAATAGGTTGGAATAAATAAGCCTGGTCATGTGTCCAGTTAGGCCATAAATAATTTGATACGGAGGGGTGGGATACTAAAGATGTGTATATGCTAAATGCTGTCAAATCACTTCTATTTATAGTGACCTGTGAATTAATGATGTCCAAAACATTCCATTATTAACAGCCTTGTTCAAGTGTTACAAACTAAAGGCCATGGCTCCCTCTGTTTAGTCAATCCATATCATGGTGGGTCTTCCTTTTTCCTGTCTGCCTTCAATTTCTTCTAGGATTATTATATTTTCCAGTGAGTCTTGTCTTCTCATAATTTGACCAAAGTACAATAGTCTCAGTTTAGTCATTTTAATGTCTAGGGAAAGTTCAGGCTTATTCAGAACCCACTTATTTGTCTTTTTTGGTGGTCCACAGTATGCATAAAACTCTCATCCAACACCACATTTCAAATGAATTAACTTTGCCCCCCCAGTCGGAAGAACGAGACAACACGGTAATTGGGTGAAACAGGGCAACTTTATTGAGCTGTGCAGCCTGGGGCAAAACTAAACTGGAACCGGACAGGCCAAGGGAAACACCCCAGACCCTATCCTGTCCGGATGGGCGAGCCACCCTGCCCCCGGCAGCAACCAGCTGGAGCCGGCTGCAGCCAGGCCGGCGAAAACCAGGCATACCCCCAAGGCGCGGCCACCCACCCAGGGACGGCCTGCCAGAAGAGGTTACCCGATAGCGGGCAAGACAGTAGAGGGCCGTTGAACCCAGCTACCGTCCCATCCCGCTACGTCCCTAAATCAGGGAAAACCGTGGGTGCTCACCGAAAACTCAAACCTACTAAACACCCGCCAACAAAGTTACCAAAAACCTGACCCACCTAAAAGGGGGAATGGAAAATAGTACAAGGTAGGCAAAAAACATCCCAGCAATGGCCAATAAGCTGAAATGAAAAAATTCCTACCTGGCCCCGCCAACCGGCGACCGGAAAAAACCTGTACTATTAGAGGGAGGGAGGGCCAACAATGCAACGAAGTGCGTGCTCTCCCGCGTGGCTGGGCTTATAAAGCCCCAGACCACGCCTGGCAAATGCCCGGATGGGCGGGGACCGTTTGCCTCGCTCCATCCAGGAAGGCAAAACTCAGCCCCCTCCCTAAGCCACCTAATGGCGGCGCGGGCGGGAAAGGGCCGGATTCTTACTGTCAGATTTCTTCATGGTCCAACTTTCACACCCATACATAGTAATGGAAAACACTAAAGTATGGGTTATCTTGGTTTTGGTCACCATTGACAAATCCTTACATTTAATGATCTTTTCTAGTTATTTCATGGCTGCCTTTTAGACTCCCGATTTCTGAGTTTCAGTCTCCCTTTGTGTTGATGATGGAACCAAGGAACAGAAAATCCTTAACAATTTCAATCTCTTCACTGTCAGCCTTAAAGCTGTGTATTTCTTAAGTAGTCATCACTTTTATCTTCTTGATGTTCAGCTGTAATCCTGCACTGGCACTTTTGCTTTACCCTTCATAAGGAGTTATTTCAAGTCTTCACTATTTTCTGCCAGTAATGTGGCATCATCTGCATATCTCAGATTGTTAATATGCCTTCCACCAATTTTCTACACCTTCCTCTAAATCTAATCTAGCTTTCTTTATGATATGTTCTACATACAACCTGAAGAAATGGGGAGATAAAATATATCCTCATGTGACACCTTTGACAATTGGAAACCATTTGGTTTCTCCATAATAGTTCTAACAGTGGCCTCTAGTCCAGAGCATAGGTTGAACATCAAAACAATCAGATGCTGCAGCATATTCATGTCCTTTAAAACCAGCCATAGCTTTTCATGTTGCACACAGTCAAAGTCTTTTTTGTAATTATGAAATACAAGCTGTTTTTTTTCTAAAATTATCTCATAGGCTCCAATAACAAATGTGAATTTGCAATTGTCACAGAACTAAGGGCCTCAAACAAGGGATCTTCTGTTTTACTACTTAGGAGTCACCCTCCGTAGATCCTCATTGGCCTAAGACTGGTGCATAAATGAAACAATGTAACAATCTGTAAGCCGCCCTGAGCCTGCCTCGGCGGGGAGGGCGGGGTATAAATAAAATTTTTTTATTATTATTTAATTAATTCTTGACACTACAACTGCTATTTATCTCCCTCTTCAGTGTTGAAACTACCTTAATTCTAACCCCAGCAAGTATGACAAGTCCACTGGAGCACCAGGCAGCTCTGTTGCTATCGTTGTATAGAGTAACTCAAGCTTGCAGTCCTTTCTTCTGGAGTATAGAGTTCTCCTGTTGCTCCAAAGCTGCCTGTGTCTTTCTTCCCATGTTTTCTTGGAAATCAGCATGCTTTGCAGTGCTTCTTGTGCTCCACATGTGGTGTATCTCCCCAAATTTCACCCCAGTTTCTGGCCCCTGCCCAGTTTCCTTGGGCATTACAACAGATACCTGCTTATGAAATCTGGGTTGACTTGCTGTCCAGTTCCTGCTAGCTGTTCCCCTGTTCTAAGGCTCCCCAGAGAAATGCACTAAAATACATAGAATATATAACCCTTTTTAGTTCTGGGGTGTTTGTTCCCAGTGTTGTAATAACTTGTAATTCATCAATTTCCAAAAGAGAAATGAAAGGAAAGCAAATTGTGATGCAGTTTAAATTCCAAAACCTGTGTTATGCAGTAGTTTGTAATCTTCTTCTCTCCTAACCCTGTCTCCCTCTCCCCGGTATTTAAAGGTCATAATAATTAGTACTGCTCACAGCTCTGTTGTTCTTTTTCCCCTTCAACAAAATTTGTCAGCACCTCAAATGAGAAAAGGAAAAAGGTGGTGGAGTTATATTCTTACGCCTTGAATAAAACATTTTTGGTCTGAAAGGTGCCACTGGACTTACAATAAAATGAAGGTGCTTGTTAAAAACGACTTAAATAAAGCCAAAATGATAGTTTCATCTCTGATCAGTTCTCCTTTTATTGAACTGAAAGCATTGATTCAACTGATGCATCTCTGAAAATTCTAAAACAATGATTTCCCAAAAATCTTCCATCAAAGCTGACTTTTCCAGGTTTGCAAATGACTGCTCCAGCTTTAGTAATTCTAATACTAGGAACAGCCTAATCATTTTAAAATGGCAGACAGTAGAATCTGGAAATGGTCAATGGAGACTTGACAGCTGAGAAGTTAAACAAGTAAAACAAATTTTCATGCTTAACTGTCCTTTTAGAAAGCCTATTTGCATGTGCTACTAAGATTAACCAAAAAAGTAGGTGAGATTTTGAATGCTGTCACATTGAGTAATTGAAAACTAATGCAGTCTCAATGTTCATGTAGCCTTCAGACTGTCACAGGGTCGTAACCAGAAATTTAAAGGGGGGCTTTTTAAAAATTCAGGGGGCACCTGAATTTTTGAAAAGTCCTCCCCCCACCGAAAAATCAACTGGAGGTGCAGCGAGAGCAGCCTCCAGGAGCAATTTTTTATATATATATATTTTATTATTTCCTTTATAATATTCAAATTACATCCTACATCTTAATAAAGAAAAAAAAAGACAAAATAAAAATACATATCTTACAATTTGTACTAAAAGAGGTAGATCATGGCTAAGATAAGCTTTCAGAGATCCTCCAACACTCAACAGTTAAAGTTTTACAATCCAGCAATATTTATATATAAAATATAAAAAGAAAATAAAAGTTTCTTAACTCGCTAAATAATTCTTATTCCCTATTCTTATTTAACCAATTATAAAATTTTCGCCATCTTTTGTCCGCATCTGTTTTTGGCGTCCCTCTCAGTAAGTTAGATAAAATATCCATTTCTGCAGCTTGGATTATCTTATCTATCACCACATCTTTCCCCGAACATCTATCTTGTCTCCAATAATTGGCATAAACTATTCTTGCCGCTGTGATAATGTATATAGCTAAATATTCATCCTCTTGCGGAATTTCATTTCTAACAAAGGATAATAGCATCAACTCTGGTTTCAATTTTAAATTTATGTTTAGAATCTCCTTCAACATTTCATGGATTTTAATCCAATTTTTTTTTTTTTTTGAGATCTTACACATCCACCACATGTGAAAGAAGGTACCTAACGCTAATCTGCATTTCCAACATTTAGGTGATAGTGCAGGAGCAATTTAAAGACCCCACCAACCAACTGGACCACCTCCAATCTATATAATCAGCTTGTCATGAGCCCTGAGGAGGGGGAGCTGGAAGGGTTAACAGACCAGGAAGAACGGCCTTCCAGCGCTTCAGCCAAAGAAGCGACAGCTGACCTATCAATCACTCTCCCCAAATTCCAGGTACCTGTGACGGCTGTTGACAATCAGTCTCCTCCAAGCTCTCCCCCTCCCATCTCAAGAATGCGGATCCATCTTCAGAAAAGACTCTCAGAAAGCAGACATGAGGTGCGCCAATGCTTCCAATCTCTTAGCCTCGAATACTAGGATAATTACGTCCACCCAGGGAGCAGACCGATTGAGGCTCCCATATAACTCACACCCGGGACTTGGCAGCCTCGTGGAAGCAACAAGTCAATTCCCTGGCTTGCATCCATGCTCCTTCTGATTCCAATTCCTGACCGGTTTGAACTCCTTGGCACCCTGACCCTTTGGCTTTGGACACTGACTTCTGCTTCTGGTTTGTGATTTTCTGTGGTAACTTGGCTCCTCTTTGATATCCCAAACTTGGACCTCAGACCGGCTTTGGACTCCTGCCTGCCTGCGCCCAGAGAACGTTACACATCTCCCTTATTCCCAAGGGACATATGAAGCTGCAGTATTCTGAATCTGACCTCCTGGTATTATTGGACAGGGAGGAAAGGCTCATTCTCTGTTTGCTGTACACCATGCATAATTTTGCAGTCTATTATCATGGTATTTCTCTCTAGACTTGGTTATTTTTAAAAAAATTTACTAGTTATTCACTATTAAAATTATAACTCAGAAAAATGCAAATAAAATTCCAGTTCTATACATCTCAAAAAAGCTAGGCAACATCACAGAGTACTTCATATAAGAAGCTTTTTCATTTAGAGTAGGAGAAAAACTTGATCAGCAGGAAGGAAGTGACATTTGAGTCCAGACAGGCGGCCATCCCTAAACAGAAATTGTTACATTGCTCTATTAAAGGAATTTGCATTCATGAAAAGATGAGGCCTCAATGAGGGAATATAAATGGCCATAAGTAGATTTATAGTAATATAATATCATTTTACTAATCCTCTCCTGTAGCTGTATAACTACCTGTCAGAAGCTAAATTAATGCTTATCTACCTCTCAGAGGTGTCTTAATGCTTAAGTACTCAAATGTTTCTAATGCACTTTGAGGTCCCAAGGTACTGTATAAACTGCAATAATTTACCCTTTATCCAGAGCATGGATGCCTCTGGTCTGTCACAATGTTGTTAAAAAGGAATTTCATAAGGAATTCCAAAAATTCTGATGTAAGGTTGTTTACATTGTTATTATTACTTGTTCACATCTTGAGCAAAGTTTGAATCCAGTCACACTTTTAAGACCAAAGAAGTTTTATTCAAGGTATGAACTTCTGTGTGCATGTACACTTCCTCATATACATTGAAAGACAGTTACCAGTCCATACATAAAGGTAGAGGCTGAACAGCAAATTAGCATATAACTTAATTAAGATATTTTAACAGATGCAAGCAGGAATAAGAAGCTAAATTTATATGGTAACCATTTGTTTACATTTAGTTCCAAGGGAGAAACAGTGAAGCAAATAAACATGCCAGAATTGGAGAAAGATGTATAAATATATCCCTTTTCATTCTTGTGCTAAGAGTAATTAACTGGGACCCTGTTGTTACATTCCATCCATCTTCTCTCAAGCATGGACATAACTAACCCTTTTCTTTGAGCCTGCTTTGGCGAGGAGGGCGAGATAAAAATTAAAAATTATTATTATTATTATTATTATTATTATTATTATTATTATTATTATTATTATTATTATTATTATTATTATTATTATTATTATTATTATTATTATTATTATTATATAAGGCAGACAGATGCCACTCTGGCCACATAGGAGAAAGTTATGATGGGAGCAAAGGAGAAAGTTATGATGGGAGCAAAATCTCCCATTGATGTCAACTCAGATTTTGTCCAATTAATAAAATATCCAGACAAGTCTCCAAAGGCTATTGTCTTATTCATTAACATAGGAAAGGAAGACTGAGGTTCCAAAATAAATTTAAAAGATCATCTGTATAAAGAATAATATTAAATTCCAAAAAGTTATGTTAAAAGCCATGAATATTATTATTTTTTCTAATACAAGCCAAAGGTTCCAGATGTAAATCAATAACATGAGAAGTAAAAGGGCAACCCTGTACAGTACCCTGCTAAGGAAGGGATGATGCAGAAAATACACCATTAGTTAGTGTTGTGGGATTTTTTTTGTACCCCCAGCAACACAAACCCAAAACCTGCAGTTATCAGAAGGCTAATACACACACACTAATAAATTTTAAGACCTCATAGATAAACTTTATTAGACTCCAAGTTTAGAAAAGCAAAACAGTTTATTAGACTCCAAGTTTCTCCTTTAGACAGAAGTCTTCAAATATCTGGATAGAAAAGCAAAACAGTTAGATAAACTTAGTACATTTAAGAAAACAGTTACACTAAAATGGGACAAGCTGTGTGGATAGTAAGACTAGCATCGCCAGCCCAAGGCAGATAAGACTTTGGAGGTGGAGCCTATCTGATCAGCATCATGGTCACTTCCAGCACAAACTGACAGCAACATTACCATGTTATGGTGATGCTCTAACATGCATAGAGTTTGGAGTGAATGCTGAAGTGTCCCCTTGATGCATTGAAGTCGCTTTCAGTTTGTGCCAGAAGTGACATTATGATGTTGGAGCAGGAGTTGCCGATTTCCCCTGGATTTCCCCCAACAGTCACTTGCAGGGACATGGAAGTTATGAGACAGAAGTCTCTACTGACTCACCTAAATGAATATTCAGTGGTTGCCACTGTGCATAACACCAGCGAGTTCTCCTCCATCATAGAATGAATTTATGTTATTCATTTTATATCTCGCTCCTTTCTCTGGTAAGCAGAGCTCAGGGTAGCTTCCCACAATATCAAACTATAATTATATCAGATATTATAGTTAAATTACATATTAAAATCTAAATTTTACAGTTTAAAAACATAACGGTCAATTTACTATCTCAGATGGCACCCCAAACAATCCAGCTGAGGAAGTAGCCTGGAAGGAGGAAGGCTAACTGGTCTCCCTAGCCATCACCATCCTCAACCATATGCCTGGTGGAACATCTCAATCTTACAGGTCCTGGAGAACTGAACCAAGTCCCACAGGGCTCGGGTCTCATTTGAGAGAGAGTTCTACCAGCTTGAGGCCAGGACCAAAAAGGCCTGGTCATGGCCGCGGACAGCCAAACTGCTTTGGGGGCAGGCAGCAGTGGAATTCTAGCAGGAGCTACTTTGTATATTAGGCCACACACCCCTGGTGTAGCCAATCCTCCTAGAGCTTACAAAAAAAGAGCCTTGTAAGCTCTTGGAGGATTAGCTACATCAGGGGGGTGTAGATTAATATGCAAAGGAGCTCCTGCTAGAATTCCACCCCTGGGGGTAGGGATTATCAGTAAATTGTTATTCTATCAGCATAATGCTCTCTGAGGGATATTTAAGGAGAGGTAGTCTATCGGTATGATGGCCCTGATAGTGTTTTAAAGTTTTAATTGTGTGCGGGAGTGAAAGAGGGGAATGAATGAATTGGTGACAGAAAGAGTGTATGTGCAGAGCTTAGAAGTGTGTGTGGAGAGAGAGAAGGCAGAAGCCAGTTTGTTAATCAGCAGTTAATAGTTAGTTGTGGTCAGTCAGCAGTCTATAGAGTGTAAGAAGCAATCTTCTGATCAGAATCCCATATAGTGCTGTGAAAAGTATTAAGATTCTATAGAATAGAAGTAGAAATACTTAGATGGCATATTAGGGGCCAAAACGTAATATTATCAGAGTATTATAAGAGTGTGAGAGACAGAAGCTGACAGGAATTGGAATTAGGAAAAGAAAGGAGAGTGATGAGTGTGTGAAGTGAAAGAGTGTGGCATGCCAGAAGTTATTATTATCCACTGAAGAGTTAAGTTATAAACATCTTGAAACCAACATACTTCTTGTACAAATTAAGTTTTTTTTTATATTTAACTTGGTGTCCTATTATATGTTTATATTTAACTTGGTGTTATATTAAAATACAAGAGTCTCATCCTAAGGACCACATAGTCCAATGATGGAGCCTTAGAGCTTGGGCTCAATAGTGTGGGAAAGGTTAATAAGATCGGAATTCAATTCCTGGTGGCAGCATTACAAACCCAGAGAGAGAAATAATAAGATAATTAAGATAATTAAAAGATATGCCATATTTACGCACACAAATTAAAAGAGAAGGTGTGACAGTCCCATACAGGGTATTTTGGCCTCCAAGTTTATTCCTGCTCCCCCATGGCTTTGCTATACAGATAGCAAGATCCGGAAGGTTCAGTCAACAATATTGTGACTTTCTAACAACATACAAAATAGTGTCTGAGAGTTCAGTGGTCATTCTTAAAGCTACAGGCTTTATCTCTATTAGTTTGGGAAGTTTTAATGAAATCCTGGGAATTCCATTGCCTTTTTAGAAAAATCCCCCCATCTACCCCTAGTTCCATTTAATGGATGTTACTTATATCCACTATGACATGTATAGACCGTCAAATAGTGATATTTTGACTTTTCCTTCTATCCCCTTTTTTGTGGAGTGGGAAAAAAAATAGTGAGGAAATGGGAAATGAAGCTTTCAAAATTCATGTTGCCTGTGCTTGGAATATGAACTTCAGTGACAAATAATGCTGCTTTCAATATGAAGGTATGCTTTTTCACAACCTTAAATTATATTCTGAGCTGGAAGAGGTCTTGCCATCCCCTCCTTCTTTCAGTCCTTCCCCTGATCCCTAGGAGTTGCAGATACATTAGTTGTGTGGAAAGAAAAAGAAAAAACTTTGTCCTAACTTTTGTCTGTTTTTTTCTCTACCACGCATAACCTCTGATGCTGTTCTGACAGCATTTAATCCTTGAAAGCTCTGAGTTATACACTTGACATTTATTGAGCCTGTATACTGGGCCTTCTAGGAAATTCCTATAGTGGTAGTGGACAATGAAGGCCCAATAAAGTATGAGTAATTTAGAAAACTGTGAATGTGATGTATTGAACATAAGTTACCCGGCCGCATGGCGATCACTACTAAAGGCGACCCCCTGGGTCCCCGGATGGAGCTTGCCATTCGCCCCGCCCATCAAGATCTGTGGCGGGAAGTTTGACCGACCAGGATTGGCCTGGTCGGAGGAGGGGGCTGTTCCGGGTACTGTATATAAGCGGGGCCCGGCCCGCGTGTTCTCTCTCTTGTAATGTGCTACTGAATAAACTATGTTGCCTTCAAACCATCTCGGTTCTCAGTACATTACAGTGAATAAATCCAATGGTTGCTTCCATTCATGGGCATATTTCTAGGTATAACATCTTTCTCTCTCTCTCTCTCTCTCACACACACACACACACATACACACCTGGGATGAGATTTTGAGACTATATCTGTCCAGCCCCATAGCTAGGAATTTTTAAGTTGGGGGGCTTTTAAATTCATCAGGGGTCACTAATTACATTAATTAAAATTAATTTAACTCACAGAGATTCTCCAGGCCATTATTGCATGTTGCATATGCATCATCCTAGACTTTGCAAACAGTGCAGCAATCGCTTCCCTCTTTTAGAAAGTGTGGCTATCCCACTCCCCATCCAGTAGAACTATCCAGCCTCCTCCTCCATTTTCCACCCATCAATTGGGTTGCTGAGATCAGGATATATGGCCAGCTCTCTTCCACCCACATGGGTCTCTTGCTTTCTGTTCTGGGACAAAAAGCCCTGGGGGGAGCTCCAGCCTCCCACCTCCCCTCCTTCCTCTCTTCCCTGCACTCGGTACTGCCTCCAAATGTTGCACTTGGTAAGGAGTAGTGCAAAGTAGTGAGAGGTGAATGAAATAAATGTGGGGAAGCTACTGTGTGCTAAGTCTGCTGGGTCTTCCCCACCCCACCCCGGCTGGCTTCCTACAACCCGCCCCCCTTCTTTCCGGGATGCCTCCTCCTGCTCCTCCTTCTCTCCTTTGGCCATGCGGGGCTTCTCCCTGAAGGAGAATAGCTGAAAAATAATTAAATACACTGCCTTCCAAGAATGGATCTCTGAACAGCATTCAAGAGATGATCACTTGGGTGATCCATCTACCACCCTGCTCCATCTCTGCTTCCAAATATAAAATCTCCTCCAAATGCTAAGCCCCAAACAAAATGCAAAAATACCCAAACACTGAGGTGGCAGTAACATTACCAAAACATTTCTCCTTTTTCTGCATAAGTTGTTTCAAGGACTTCCCTGCATCCCAAATAGCTCCTTCTCCCTGAAGAAAGCCTGAAGTGGCAAGTGTGTGGTTCTCCCCTCCCTAGTTTTTGGGTGCAAAGAAAGGTTAGTCTTGCGAGCAAGAGGCACCAAGAGAAAGCAAGGAGGGCTATTGTGTAGAATACTTTGGAAAGGGAGTGGCAAGCACTGAAGTTCTGCAGTCTGGGAAAGAAAGGAGAGGCTGTGGCAAGATGCAGCAGAGGGGGAGTTCACCTGGGGTGCCAAGTCTTGCCAGATGGGAGAGGGCAATTGAAGGCCCCCAACCAACCTTCTCTCCCCTCCTCTGCCACAGCTTGAAGGTCTCTTCCTATAAGTTCCACTGCATGAGGGTTTCTTGCTTTCAGGAGTATGCAGAAGTAGATGTGAGCCTCCCCCCCCCCACTCTTTAAAGGCCTGCCAATGAGCTGATTGGTGGGCTTTTTTTTTTGTACATCCCTTCCATGATTTTGTGGAGGGGGTGGCCCTCAAGCAGATGCAGGAGCCATGGGGGTGGTGGTGAGGGAAGGCAGCAGGTTGGGGTGTCTGGGTTGGGGACCTCACGTGGAAGTCAGGGGCCAGGGCCCCCACAGGCCCCCTGTAGCTACAGGCCTGCATCTGTCAGTCACCCAAATGTTCCCCCCTGTGAAATTTCAGGTATACAGGTGCTCCTATTGTAGAAAATTAATGTTTTCACTGATACACTGGTGCAGATTTGAAGTGAATTTTCTCCCTCCTTTCCCAGGCTCCTAAAGGTGTAAGCAGGAACTCTTCTGTTGTCGTCATTATGTTCTGAGACCCACTTCAACACTGGGAGCCAGCCGGGCTGAGGGGAAAGTTATGAAGGCATCAGATTAAGATTCAGCATGAGTCTGGGGTTAATATAAGAAATATGTTTGAGCATGCTAGGCAAGAAGAGAAGCATTTGGTTCTTCTGATCTGCATATTCTAAATTTGTCTAATTTTGTCTAAAACTTAAGCATATCGACATCAGCACTTCTACCCACCTTTTTTTCTTTTTTGCATGTTTCTCTTTTTTCCTGCCAAGACTAACAGCAGGAAGAGGAAGAAGACAGTTTTATCCAGAGGGAAGAATGCTGCTTAGGGTTGGGGGGGGGGGAGGTTGTTGTATGAAATAACATACATGGAGAGAGATCTAGAATCAGCAGTTCTCCCTCACATAACATGATGTGATCTTTTGCATCCAGTTGGTCAAATCTGTGTTGTTTTCCCCATTGAGGGCACAGAGTTTTCTTTGCCTATATACTCCACTTTGTTTTTGTTCAGTCGCACAGTCAAGTCCAACTTTTTGTGACCCCATGGACAAAGTCACGCCAGGCCCTCCTGTCTTCCACCATCCTCCCAAAGTCTGCTCAAATTCGTGTTAGTTACATCAGTAACGCTGTCCAGCCATCTCATCTTTTGCCGTTCCCTTCTTCTTTTGCCTTGTCTTTCCCAGCATCAGGATCTTCTCCAGGGAGTGCTCCCTTCTCATTTGGTGGCCAAAGTATTTGAGCTTCAGCTTCAGCATCTGACCTTCCAGGGAACAGTCTGAGTTGATTTCCCTTAGGACTGGCTGATTTGATCTTATTGCAGTCCAAGGGACTCTCAAGATTCTTCTCCAGCACAACAGCTCAAAAGCATCTATTCTTCTGTGCTCGGCCTTCCTTACGGTCCAGCTCTCACAGCCATACATTACTACTGGGAATATACTCCACTAGTCTGTCTGAAAGACAGTCTGCTTACCATTCACATTCCATAAAGCCTGACTCTCTTTCTTCTCCTGCAGTCCGTGCAGTTCTGCCCACTGGCAACTGGCTTTCCCTTTGATTCACACAGAGCATGTGGACTGGATGTTGCTGCTTACCTGTCACAGACTGTACCTCCCTCCTATTGCATTCAATTGGTACAGTCCTCCCTACCAGCTAGCGCAAGCAAAATATTCCATTGTTTCTCCCACAGGCCATTTAAAATGGCTACCACAAGTAGGGAATAAGCAATTACTTTTCTCTGCTTTATTTCTAAGAGATACAAGCAAAACTTTATTCATCACTGATCATTGTGTGGCAGTGCAAGGGAAAAGCCTCAATATCTGCCTCTATTTCTGTCCTTTCTAAAGCCAACCTATGCATGTTCCCTGGAATGCTGACAGCCCACACTATGACAAAATGGAACCTGACAAGAAGCCTCAGAATACCTGTCAGATCAGAAGTTTTCTGCTTGATTCTGATCTTCAGAGATAATTTTGTTTTGATTTAAACAATTCTCAATATAGATCACAATTTAAATATTTTACTGTGCATAATACAAACCAAGTAAAAGCACATGTTTTATTAAATACTCTTCATATTATCATAAACTGTCTCCTAATTTCCAGAGGTCATTTGTAAACTTTTTAAACTAGTAAATTTCAATCCCTTAAACTGTTTTCATTTACAAAACTATTTTTTTTATTTTCTCCAAGTCAATTTTTAAATTTTAAATTAACAATCTCAAATGAAGGAAATATTATCGCTCTCTCTCTTTGCTGCAAAAGCTACTGATGCGAAAAGTTGATCCAGTATTTGAAGGAATTCTGATTTCAACAGCTAAATGAAGGACTTTCACAGACTTTCAATCATTCAGGAATGATTTTGTTAAACATCATCAGCAAACATTAGGAAAATATAATATAATGGGTTCAATAGAAAGAGGTGACGCAGTTGCAGTGATCATAGATCTCTTTATTAGCTACAGCATAGTAATGACTGAACTAGAAGACCACTTTGCTGGGCCAATGGGGCCAACTATATACAGTTCAAGGTTCCCGCGCTAAGATGCCACTGGATCACTTAAACCAGTCTGGGGCCTGTGATTGGGGCAGGGTAGCAAGGACTTGGATCCCACTGCCCATTGTTCCCTAGTCCCCAAGCTCAGACCTAAAGGTTCCAATGAGCCAGGCAGGAACACAGGTAAAAACATTATCAGCCCACATGCACAATAGAAAGGCTTTGAGTAAATTGATAGAGGAGATGCTCCCTCCTTGGCTGTGGTTTATCTGGCATCTTTGATGCTTACCAGGTATTTTGTTATCTGAATGCCCAGTTTTGATTGTATGTACCTGATGCTGTAGACTTTGAATAGAACAGAGATTCTGTTGATGTACTACCCATTCCACCACCCTACAGTCTCCTTATCTTTAGAGCCAGTTTGGTGTAGTGATTGTCTAATCTGGAGAACTCTTTAATCTGGAAAATCAGGTTAGATGCTCCACTCCTCCAGACCTCCATGTGTAACCAGCTGTTTGACCTTGGGTCAGTCACAGTTCTCTCAGAGCTGTTCTCTCAAGAGCAGTTTTTAAAGATCTCTCTCAGTTCTACCTAACTCACAAGGTGTCTATTGTGGGGAGCAGAAGGAAAGGAGATTATAAACCACTCTGAGACTTGAAGTGAAGGCTAGGGTAGAAATCCAACTTCTTCTTTTTCTTCTTCACTGAGCTGACACGGCCAGGGCCAACCTAATGGGAGCTGACACATTCATGCCAGGGCCAACCTAATGGGAGCTGCTCAAGATTTCATGCCTGTCATGACATCCATGGGACTGTCCAGACCATTCTGGTTCTCTCCATATTCTGGAACATATGCTTGGGTTTCTCAGGGAAGAAAGTTCATAGTTTGTTAATGAAGGAATTTTTCATTCCTTTGTTCTAATAGACTTACCATTACCCAGGGCTTTCTTTGTAGAAAAAGTCTGGCAGGAATTCATCTGCATATTAGGTCATACCCCCGACCTAAGCATTGTTTCACACAGGACTTTTTTTGTAGAAAAAGCCCTGCATTAGCCTATTTGCATATTAGGCCACACACCCTGATGCCAAGCCAGCCAGAACTGCATTCCTGTTTGCTTCTGCTAAAAAAAAAAATTCCTGGTATTACCTGATAAGAAGAAGACTGCAGATTTATACCCCACCCTTTTCTCTGAATCAGAGATTCAGAGCGGTTTACAATCTCCTATTTCTTCTCCCTGCATAACAGACACCCTGTGAGGTGGGTGGGGCTGAGAGGGCTCTCACAGCAGCTGCCCTTTCAAGGACAACTCCTGCAATAGCTATGGCAAACCCAAGGCCATTCCAGCAGCTGTAAGTAGCAGAATGGGGGAATCAAACACAGTTCTGCCAGATAAAGAGTCCACACACTTAACCACTACACCAAACTGGCTCCGAATTATATGGCCTTGGCCAACCAGAACCTCTGCAAGTGTGTGCAGCTGGTCAGGGGTTTAAATTCTGTCAAATGTATTAACTGTTTTTTGTGATTGGAATTTGAAATTAGCTTAGTCCAAGTGTTCTCTTCTAGGATAAACTTTCTTACAAAGGGTACTACAAATCTCTTTTGCATTTTAACAAATGCTTGATTTTCTCTGAGTCAGATAAAGTTAATTTCCTTTGGCATTTTGTAATGTTTTCTCTATATATGAAAATAAGTGAGGGATCTTAGCTGCCCCTTTTCCTGTTTTCTGGGGCAGCCTGAGGCACTAGGTGTGTATAGAAGTGCTGGCTAGCAGTGGACAGAATTTCATTACTGGACAAGATGCACGAATGAGTATTGACTTCAGGCAGTCTTAGACAAGACATTATCTGAATGCATTTCAATCTAGATTCAGGAACAGGGTCCCCAACTTACATGAGTGACGGGGAAGTATATCTCTATTGGTTCTCCTGGATCTGTTGCAGATCAATCAATTTATTGTTTTAGAGAAGTTGGCTGAATTGGGAGTGGGGTTACCATGCTTCAGTAGATTTGCTCTAACGTGGCCAACAAGTGAAATAAGGAAAAAAGATCCCAGGCAACAGTTTTACTACTATACAAAGGCTTTGTATAACAATAATGTCATCACCTGGCTTCTTTTTTTCCTTATCTGGCTTGCTGGCATGTTGCCTGGTGTAGCTCTATTTTTCTTTCTCTGACTTTCCAGATGCAGAAGGAAGTACTGGGGGACTGCTGCACATCCTCTAGAATTTAAGTTGTAGAATCCCAAAGAGATCCATCTTGTCACTCCTGCTGTTCAACTACATGAACCCACTACATGAACTCCAGAGACTATCTGGAGTTTGGTGCCAGGGGCCACCACTGTGAAGATCTACTTGTCCTTAACAGCAGAGTTGGGTGTCCTGAACAAGTGTGTGTAGAAGTTTAGGGTATAGATGGGGGCCAATAAATGAAAGCTTGCAGAAAGATCTGTCTTACCTGTTCATCAATATCTACAGAGAGGGCAATTTGGAGAATCACTGGGAATACTCCTGTGTGTCAGCTGCTTCATAATTTGGCTAATAACAATTAATAGCCATGCACCAATGTGGATTGGCCTGATTAGTTTCCTTCTTATCATAGTCCTGGTGGCAGCAGCATCTGGTGTCACTGGTACTCTCAATAGTGTTTATGAGATTAATGTTTTATGCTGATTGATATGGCTAGCAGCTTCTATATAGCAGCATAAATATCAGCCCTTAGAATTTCTAAGTATCCTTTAAATGCATTTATCAGTGGTCTGTTGAGGTTGGGTGAGTGGGCGTCAACATGGCAGATGAGGTTCAATGTGACCAAGTGCAAAGTAATGCACATTGGGGCCAAAAATCCCAGCTACAAATACAAGTTGATGGGGTGTGAACTGGCAGAGACTGACCAAGAAAGAGATCTTTGGGTTGTTGTAGATAACTCACTGAAAATGTCAAGACAGTGTGCGATTGCAATAAAAAAGGCCAATGCCATGCTGGGAATTATTAGGAAGGGAATTGAAAACAAATCAGTCAGTATCATAATGCCCCTGTATAAATCAATGGTGCAGTCTCATTTGGAATACTGTGTACAATTCTGGTCACCGCACCTCAAAAAGGATATTATAGCATTGGAAAAAGTGCAGAAAAGGGCAACTAGAATGATTAAAGGTTTGGAGCACTTTTCCTATGAAGAAAGGTTAAAACGCTTGGGGCTCTTTAGCTTGGAGAAACGTCAGCTGCAGGGTGACATGATAGAGGTTTACAAGATTATGCATGGGATGGAGAAAGTAGAGAAAGAAGTACTTTTCTCCCTTTCTCACAATACAAGAACTCGTGGGCATTCAATGAAATTGCTGAGCAGTCAGGTTAGAACGGATAAAAGGAAGTACTTCTTCACCCAAAGGATGATTAACATGTGGAATTCACTGCCACAGGACGTGGTGGCAACTACAAGCATAGCCAGCTTCAAGAGGGGTTTGGATAAAAATATGGAGCAGAGGTCCATCAGTGGCTATTAGCCACAGCATATTAGTGGAACTGTCTGGGGCAGTGATGCTCTATATTCTTGGTGGTTGGGGTGGGGGCAAAGTGGAAGGGCTTCTAGCCCCACTTGTGAATCTCCTTTTTTTTTTGGCCACTGTGTGACACAGAGTGTTGGACTGGATGGGCCATTGACCTGATCCAACATGGCTTCTCTTATGTTCTTATGTCAACAACCCAAATATGTCAATGAGAGCTCATAAACACATAGTCTTCTACTTCTTTTACAAAACAGAAAGATTACAGTAAGTGTAACATATTTACATTGTACCAGGATTATAAATGATATGGATACCAGGTAAGCAATACTTGCTTAGAGCCCTGATCCAAGTTTACCTTTCACAGTGAGTTGGCTTCTTCCATGTCCACCCAGTTTGAACCAATGTCTGGCAGTCATTTGTGTATTTACTCACATTCTATATTCCTGCTCATGCGTAACTATTCATATAAAAGTGAAACAATCACAATCAGTGGCAGACCTATATTTTTGGGGTCCTGAAGCTTGAATTGTTATTGAGGGCCCTTCTCAACCAACAACAATAGGGCAACATCTAACAAGGTCCAAAGGGCCGTACTAAATGTCAGATAATGGGGAGGGCCTTGAAAATTAACTGTAGAACTATTAAGCCATGCACCAACAAAGGATTTGTGGATCCAGATGTAAAAATGTAGGCTATGAATAGATTCTGGTGAGCTCAGCAAGCCCATACAGCAGGGAGTTCGGGTGCTGCAAGCCCCCAATAAAATTTTGAAATTTAACCAATTACAGGGATATTTTGAGGGCACATGGAACAGGTATTGGAGCATATTATAAGGTCAATATTAAGTACTTCAACCCATTGGCTTATGATTCTGTACTAAAATAAACTTATTTTAATAACAAATACTTTAAAAACTTGAAAAATTCACTCATTAAAAAAATGCTTCAGGGCTCCTCCAGAATTAGGAGCCCTGAATCTTAAGCATCATTAGTGCCATAGTAGATCTGCCCCTTGATCACAGTGTAGTCTGATGCAGAGCTACGCACCCTTCAAAACCATTGATGTCTAAGGGTTTCATAATTGTTTATGGTTGCACTGTCAGAAACAGACATTCTGAAGAGAAATATTTCATAAGAGAAATATATTTACTTGACCATCAGGTTGCCAACTCCCAATATGTAAATTTGTGAAGACTTGGAGGTGGAGCCTGGGGAGTACCCTCAGTTGGGTATAATGTCATAGGATCCATCCTCTAAAGCTGCCATTTTCTCCTGGGGAATTGATCTCTGGGCTGGAGATCTGTTGACATTATGAGAGATCTAAAGGCCTCACCTGGAGGTTGACAATCCTACTTAGAATCATAAATCATAGAGTTGGAAGAAACTTCCAGGGTCATCTAGACCAACTCTCTGCATAATGCAGGAACTTCATAAATACCTTCCCCCACACACACACACACACACACACACACATTTCCAGTGACCCCTGCTCCATACCCAGAAGATGGCAAAAACTTCCAAGATACCTTGCCAAACTGGCCTGGAGAAAAATTGCTGACTGACCCCAAAGTGTCACTCAGCATTTCCCTGGGTAAATGAGAAAGGGCCACAAAAACAAAGCACTGATACAACCCATTCTGCCCTCGTTCTCATGATCAGGCTAATTTGCAGGATCAGTATTGCTGTCAGATGGCCATCTAGCCTCTGTTTAAAAACCTCCAAGGAAGGAGAGCACACCACCTCCTAAGGAAGCCTGTTCCACTGAGAAACCACTCTAATTGTCATGAAGTTCTTCCTAATGTTTAGCTGGAAACTCTTTGATTTAATTTTAACCCGTTGGTTCTGGTCTGACCTTCTGGGGCAACAGAAAACAATTCTGTTCCATCCTATATGTGATAGCTCTTTAAGTACCTGAAGATGTTGACTATATCACCTCTCAGTCTCAGGTGACCAGCTGTGATATCATGATTTGAATTAGGTTGTGAAAAGTATGTGTATTAATTGGTTCAGAATCAGCTGTAGAAGAGGGTATCTGCAAAACAAGTATTTCCATGGTCACTATTTCCGTTCCCTGTTCTGTAGATTAAAAAAAGAATATAGGACAATTTTTTCATAAATCTTACATTGACCCAGATCACCATAAAAGCTAGTGACCTAAATGTAAGAGTAATTTGCCTGTATGAATTGCTCTGTGTGCATGAAAGACAGAGAATAAGTGTGGCAAAGTAGGCTTGGGAATAGACAATTTCCTTGAATTTATAGCTAGCTTGTTAAATAATTTAGCATATAACATTGATTGTTTGAATTAACAGAACCTATGTATCACTCAAGTAATATTCTTGGGAGTATTTTCACATCAGAGGTCACATTGTACAGCTCTAATTTAGTTTTTATTAGCAGGATAGGCGTTGTGAGATACATCTGTAGGAAACTGTAAAAGACCACATCTATAGCATGCATCCGTTAGCTTAATAGGAGGACAAAATTTGCAACTAGGCTATAAGCGTGATTAAAATAGAGATCTTGAATACAATTTGGCTGAAATCAATTATGTTTTAAGGCCATTGCATGGAAATGTTTTAATAATGAGCTTAGCTTTTTGAAGTCATTTGTTTTTAACTTTGACCAGAGTATATCTAGCAACAATACAACTCAAGAAAGACAAAAGGCCATCACTTATCAAAAGCAACAATAGATACATTCCACTTAAAATGAAAACCTTCAAAACGATAGTTTATAGAAATGTAACATAGAACAGGCACAAAAATCATAAATCCAACATTGTTTTGGGTATTCAATGTCTTTTTGGCTCTGTAAAAAAACTTGCTATTACAACACATTATGGGGAAAATGAGTAAAATATTCTTAACTGTACAGACTACATGTTACTGGAGAGATAGTTTATACGATCCTGCATATCCAGAGAAGCTTCTACCTTCCTTATTGCAGAGGAAAACCATAAGGAACACATAGATATCGTTAATGATAAGACCATTCTTTGGTCAGTTGTAAAAGTATATTTTTATTTACTATCACCAGCAGCCTGGTTTCCTTTTGGTTCAAGTGAAGCCTGTCTCTTTTGTATAGGTTCAGCTTTCCCAGAAAGTTTCCCCATGCCTTACAAATGTAAACCCTTCCTTCCAGCACCTCTTTCTCATCTACACATTGAGACACTTGATCTGTGCCTGTCTAGCTGGAATTGGCAGCACTTCTGAGAATGCTGGCCTTTAATTTTTTGCCTAGTAATCTAAAATATCCTCCAGGATCATACAACTATTTGGAGTAGGGATGCTCAAACACTTAGCCAGCCAACTAGTATACTGACCACACCATCCCCTATCACCTCTGTCTTATCTGGATTGAGTTTAAGCTTATTCATTCTCATACAATCCAAATCAAGGATATGATGAAAAGCAGAAATAGAGGTGATCATTTTCAGTTGACTGAGGACACCTCAGTCCATATCTTTAAACAACCTCTTCCATCTGTTTCATGTAACATAGGAGAGAGAAAAAAAATAATCTTACAGAATTATTTCCTAATATCACCAGCTAGAACCTGACATTGAGGAAAGACTAATGCCACTGCAAAGCAGTATCCCCTCATCCAACCTGAAGGGACAAATCAGAAGGATAACATGGTCATTGGTATCAAAAGCCACTGAGAGGTCCAAGAGAATCAAGTACATCAGGAGACAATTATCCATGACTTCTGGAAATGCAATGAGCAAACTTTTATATACTTCCCTTTCCCAGATTTCCAAGCCATTGTGCAATAACTGCAATACTCAGTGTTTGAGGAGAAGACAAAAATTATCAGGATAACAATTTTAGGGTTAGTTCCTGCTCTTCATCACCTATTTCCCTATCACTCTTGCATGGACTGTGTAGGGCACTGTTTAAATAAGTATATAAATCTTACAGTATACACTTACTTTCATTTGAGAACAATCGTTTTTTAAAGATTTTATTCATTATACATTTGACATGACATCTCCACAAGTATTAGCAGCATATTCTGCTTCAAAATAACTCATCAGTCTCTGCTTAACAGTGTCACAAAAAGTTCTCTAAGAAGTTGATGAAAAGAAGCAAAATGATAATACAAGATGGGTCATCAGCAATGCTGATCCAATTTTTTTTATGATTAGAATATGATTTGTCTATTAATATCACTAAATAGGAATAAAACTGTATATTATGATGGGATCGGTATACTTTAGAAATTGCTAAAATGCTGAAGAAACCAGATGGCAAGGAAACAATGTCCATTAAAGGATTATAGGAGGATTGCACAGGATGATGTTTTTCTACAGGAATGCAATATTTGAGAAAGTATTTTATCAGCAGGGGAGAACATTTCAGTTCTGTTTTATTATAGAAAGAATTTAAGATTTCAAAGTAAAGCTCTTTTCTAAAAGTACAGATGTATTGCCTCAGAGGCTGGGTATTTTGATCTATCAGTGATGTACATAATTGAGACAAGGCTTATCTGGGCTGGGCATGGCATGAACTGGCTCATGAACATCATGAATTCTAGGTGATTTGTGGTTCATGAAGCGATGTTCATGGAAGGGCAATGGGCACAAACATTTCACAAACTTTGAATTGGAAGTACAACAAATAAATCTATTGGAAGTACAACAAATAAATAAAAATGTACTATATATTTTCACTAGAAACGTTTTGGTATTATAAGTAAAGTATTGTCAAACTTTTAGAAGCTTTCATTCTCTTTTTTGTATTCCTAAAGACTGGTTTCTAATAGCTCAAGGATTGTTGTGAACTGCCCTGACCCCACGTAAGTGGGGAAGGGTGTCAAAAAGTCTAATAAATAAATAAACTAAGGACTATGCACTCAGAACTGAATTTAGATATGTACATGCAAACGGCATAGTTACCTCCAATTTTCCCTCTAAGCTGCAGTGTCTTGTGAGCTACTGGTATTAAAGTTGTGAGCTACTTAGGGTTGCCAAGTCTAACTCAGAAAATATCTGGGGACTTTGGGGTGGAGCCAGGAGACCTTGACGGTGGGGCCAGGAGACTTTCACATTCCCTAAAACAAATAAGTAAAAATACAGCAGTGCAGTTCGCTTGAATACAGCCTTCATTTCCTCATACCCAAGCAGCCCATGTCCCTGTACTCTCTCTCTCTCACACACACACACACACACACACTCACACATACACACACAGAGCAGCCAAAATAAACAGTCTGTTTTAGCAGCACCCCACCACTTTCGGGTTGAAAGCAGCCAAGCGACGCCCTCATGGAAAGGCGCTGCTTGTCCGCTTTCATCCCGAAAGTGGTGGGGTGCTGCTCAAATGCTGCTCAAATGCTTCAGACAGTGGACTGTTTTAGCGGCACTCCACAGCTTTCAGGTTGAAAGCGGCCAAGTGGTGCCTTTCCTTGAAGGCACAGCTTGGCTGCTTTCAACCTGACAGTGGTGGGGTGCTGCTAAAACACCTCACTCTTCAGAGGCTTCCAGGAAGCCTCTGAAGAGCCATGTCACCCTGCAGGATGATGTCATTTTGTGATGTCATTGTGCCGTGCACATGCAGAGTGGGGGGGAAGGTGCAGTGCAGGGAGTGGCAGAACCCCTAGTGCCGGGCCTGAGTCTCCCAGGGGTAATTCACTCATGAGTTGCTGAAGTTCCAAGTTCTATCAGACTAACACTGGGAAAGCAAAGGTTCTAGTTCCTCCTTTACAATGCAAACAACTTCTAAAAGGAAGGTCTCTGGACTGCTACAGCTTCACAACTAACTGGGACCAGCCATCTTGTTCTGCAGGCTCAGCCCACCCCCATTCAGCCTGGCTGGGTCCTAGATTTAAAGGCACAGACACACCAGCCAGAAAGCAAGCCTTTCCAATGTTCCTCTAATTCTAAAGTGGAAAGGCAGGTGGGGGTTGTGGGGGTGGGGCTTTCCCCCACCAGCCAGCTGACTGGGGGTGGGAAGGATTCTGCAAAACCAGGGGATCCCCCGCTGGATCCTGGGGACTGGCAAGCCTAGAGCTACTGGCATTAAAGCTGTGAGCTACTGCATACATTATTGTGCTCTGGGGTCATCCTTCCTGAGCTAAGACAAAAATGTGGGAGCTGGAGGCTGAAAATCTGTGAGCTAGCTCACACTAACAGCTTAGAGGGAACACTGGTTACCTCTTCAATAAAAGTGTGTCTTAAATTTGTATCCACCTCATAAATATGCTAACAGTTATGGGAGGCCAATCTGTGGATAATTCAGAGTGTGTGTACATCACCTTACAGTCTATAAGTAACTATAATTATATGAATATAATCCTATAATTTCTTGTAGGAAATTTAGCAGCTGGGACAACTCAGTAGCATTATTAGTTAAAAAAAGGCAATGCTTAGTTTAAAATTATGTTGACACCTGAAAGTAATAATTTTTTATAAACTGTAATTACTTTAGCAGTATTTTGGTTACATCTGAGCAGTGATGCATAGATATTCCTAGCAGTCTGATTCAAGTCTTATAAATTATAAATATATCAGTAAATAACATGAATTTATAATGCTGCGGAGCACCAATTTTCATTTGTTTAACATTTTAAAATTGTAAAGCATGATGATATCAAGTGTTCATCAAATTATAAAGTAACAAAGGACAGAATTAAGCCAGATTTGATCACCTGTTCAGCCACATCACGACTAATACCTCTCAGAAGAAAACTACGGAAGTACCAAAGACCAAGGGCTAATTAATTCCATAAATGATTTACATGGGAAAGAACTGTGAAATTATTTCATTAATGTAGATGAGCTTTCTCAGTTCCCATCACAATAACACCAACATTATTTAATCAGCCAACAGAGACACTGCTTTATAATCTATTAGTATGGCTGTCTACCTTGTATCTCACACTTCAGCCCAAACAGCTGGTCACCTTGGGAACAAATGCTTCATGTACTGGCAGAAAGCAGCATTAGATGTTCATTTGTTTAGTGATGAATTCAAGAAGACAAAGAAACCAACATATAAAAGGCAAAGAGTTTCAGAAAAATCAAGAGGCACTGCCAAAACTATAAGCTTCTCCTGAGATGACTCTGGCTCAGAAAATATGGACAGATGGTATATATCTTATCTAATATTTTAATGATCGAGGATTGTGCACAGCAACATAGGAGGCTAAACTGGATCTCAGAAAAACAACCAAGACAACTAGAAAAAAGACAATGCTTGGCAAAAGAACTATACAATCAGAAGGGCCAAGAACTTCATTATAGATGTGATTAGTATCTTAGTTTACCACAATCAAGCTTAGGGCTTCCGATCCCCAGGTGAGGGCAGGGGATCCCCCAGTTTGGAAGCTCTCCCCCCACTTAAGGGTCATCAGAAAGCGGGGGGGGGGGAGGGAAATGCATGCTGGGCACTCCATTATGCTGGGCATTCCATCTGACAGCAATGAAGATCCTGGGAATTTAGGCGGAGGTGTTTGTGAGTTTCCTGCATTGTGCAGGGGGTTGAACTAGATGACCCTAGAGGTCCCTTCCAACTCTATGATTCTATGATTATTCCCTATGGAGTCCAATTCCCATAATGGAGGATTGATCTGCGGGTATCTGGGGTTCTGGAGGGGCTGTATTTTAATTTTGGAACCCCAAAAGAAGGTGTCCCTATACTTCATTATTTTCAATAAAGGGAAGGCATTTAAAAGGTGTGTGGTCCCTTTAAATGTGATGGTCAGAACTCTCTTTGGAGTTGTTATGCTTGTCACAACCTTTCTCCTGGCTCCACCCCCAAAGTCCCCAGATATTTCTTGAATTGGACTTAGCAAACCTAATCAAGCTTCTCTTTTACTTACAAATCAAACCTCCTTAGGGGTGCCAGGTCTGTGTTGGAAAATACCTGGACACTTTGTGGGTGGATCTGGGAGAGGGCATGGTTTAAGGAGGAGAGGGACCGCAGCATGATACAGTGCCACAGCATCCACCCTTCAAAACAACCATTTTCACCAGGGATGCTGATCTCTCACAGTGTGTGCCCTTCAAAGCAGCCATTTTCACCAGGAAGAGCTAACAGTTCTTTCTGTTAACAGTTTCACCAGGAAGAGCTAACAGAAGAGCCGGTAGCAGCAAATCAGAGCATGCGTGGATCCATGTTGTAAAGAGTAGAACTGTGGCTCCATGTAACGTCGGGAGAAAGAGGCTGAGGAAGAACTATTGAAACCATAAGGAGTCCTTTAAAAAGCAGGTCTTATTCTCTCTGTACCATCACGAGTGGAACACTAAGAATTTAAAGACTTCACCCACGTCTTCATTAAGTCCTGTTTGAGAAGGCTATCATTCTTTGTGACTGTTGAGAGACTTTGTGAGAAAAATTTCAAGAATGTTCAATGTTTCTAAGTTTTGTTTTCATTTTACTTCACTAAAAATGCATATTTATGCGCTTTGCGTGAAAGTTTTATTGCTTCCAGTGGTTATCTGATATTGCTTATCTTCACACCAGCTCCAGTTGTATTTACTATTTTCACCAGGGATGCTGATCGCTACCAGCTGGAGATTAGTTGTAAAAGGGGAAGATCTCCAGGCTCCACCTGGAGGCTGGCAACCCTAACCCTAACCCCCAAATGAGATTATCTTGATTTTTTTTGCTCAAAATCCAGCTGGAACACTATGCTGAATAACTTGTAACTTGTACAGGTGCTTTTTAGGTCAAAGCCAGGTGAAGTCTTGGAAAGAAAGCTACATATGTAACTTCCCAACTGCTGCATGCTGTAGTCTTGTGATCACTGGAGAAGGAAGGAAACATCTCCCTGTGGGAAGATTGAGTCTAGTAGTGCTGCTGATAGTGGTAGTGCTGAAAAAGTGAATATTTCCATGTGACCAATGTGGAAAAATCCATTCCTATGGCATGCACAGTAATATTTCCAGTTCACTGACTTAGTGCTGTGAGTATGACACATATGTATTTTTATATTTTATGTATATCTTCATTTCCCAGGTGTCAGCATAACATCTTAGCATGCACATAAATACCAAGATAACTTTTAAAGTCCAAAAGGTTTCCTGGGGCTCATATCTAATTTTAGACTGCTAATTTAGACAGCTTATGGCATATCTAGGATACAGACATCACCATATGCTTAGACAGCTTAAAAGCTTTCCCCAGCTGGACACAGTTATGCTAGATTCTGACCATGTTGTGCCATGTTGACATTTCCCATGTGTTCAAGGCTTACTCTATCAGATGTATTTTTAATGAGGATTCAGCTCTTATTCAAGGCATCTGGACTATTTTGATGTCTACATACTTTTGCTTAACAAAACTCTGCATCCAGGTTCTTCCTCAGCACTTCTATAAAACTGCATCTGCTCCAATACACTGCCAGAATACATTCACTGCGCCTGAGAACTAGCCTGTAAGTAACTGAAATGAACAGTTATGCTGAAACAATAATTTAAAGGAACTTATTCTGTGATAAAGAGCAAACATCTCTAGATTTTCTTTTTGCTTGATAATAAAGATAGTAAAAATGAAAAAGAACTGCATATTTAAAATAAATGCCACTGGTGTATATAATTGAGAAAAATAGATTTTATTTTAATTTATCAAAGCTCTCTTACAGGGCCCATCCTTCACCTTAACACAGTCCATTTAACACACATAACTTCAAAAGGCAAGTCGTAAACTATATGGGAAAAAGTAAATGAAGGCAATAAAATGGAACTGGACAATTCTTTGAATCAAAAAATTTGACTTAACAGTAAGTAGGGAATGCTATTCAGCAAGACAAGTATGAACATTCCAACTATCATTTCGTTGTTTCTCAATTGGAAGCTAAATCTGAAAGCAAAATGAAAGTGAGGGGTTTTATATGTCTTTCATAAAATGTAATCGTTTCATTATTTTTCTCCCATAACATTTTACTCTTTTTTAATTAGATATAATTGCCATACTGTCAAGCCAAAGCTATTGCTAGAGTAAATAATACTATACATTCAGACATCTACAGAAAGAAGGAGCAATCAGCAAATTGTGCAATATTTCAGCAGGTAAAACTCAGTTCTTTTTGTGTAGGGAGACTGATGATAAATATGCTAGTCATGAATAATTTTGATTATAAACAATACTTCAATCATATTTTACTTTAGTTGTATATATATAAAAATTCATACCAGTTGATGTTATTACATCCATGCCATGACGGAATGTAAAAAAAAAAGTTAATGTTTATTTTTTGAAATGAAATATAAATAGGTATAATTTCCAAACCTGAAATATAGGTTTGGAAAAAATTATCCTGAAGATCTTTGATTGTGAATAGAATAATAGAATCATAGAGTTGGAAGGGACCTCCAGGGTCATCTAGTCCAAGCCTCTGCACAATGCAGGAAACTCACAAACACCTCCCCCTAAATTCACAGGATCTTCATTGCTGTCAGATGGCCATCCAGCCTCTGTTTAAAAACCTCAAAGGAAGGAGAGCCCACCACCTCCCAAGGAAGCCTGTTTCTGAGGAATCTCTCTAACTGTAAGGAAGTTCTTCCTAATGTGGAGCCAGAACCTCTTTTGATTTAATTTCAATCCATTGGTTCTGGTCCTACCTTCTGGGACAACAGAAAACAATTCTGCACCATCCTCTATATGACAGCCCTTCAAGTACTTGAAGATGGTGATGGTGATCATATCACTTTTCAGCCACCTTCTCTCCGGGCTAAACATCCCCAGCTCCTTCAACCTTTCCTCATAGGACTTGGTCACCATTTTCGTCACCCTCCTCTGGACCCGTTCCAGCTTGCCCATATCCTTCTTAAAATGTGGTGCCCAAAACTGAACACAATACTCCAGATGAGGTCTTACCAGAGCAGAGTAAAGCGATACCATCACATCACGTGATCGGGACACTATACTTCTGTTGATACAGCCCAAAATTGCATATGCCTTTTTAGCCACTGCATCACACTGTTGACTCATGTTCAGTGTATGATCCACTAAGACCCCTAGTTCCTTTTCACACATACTACTGCTAAGACAAGTCTCCCCATCCTATAACCATGCATTGGATTTTTCCTACCTAAATGCAGAACTTTACATTTATCCCTGTTAAAATTCATTTTATTGGTTTTAGTCCAGTTTTCCAGCCTGTAAAGGTCATCCTGTATCCTGTTTCCGTTTTCTTCTGTGTTTGCAACACCTCCCAATTTAGCATCATCTGCAAATTTAATAAGCATTCCCTCTTTTCCTTCATCCAAATCATTGATAAAGATGTTGAACGAAACAGGTCCCAGGACAGATCCTTGGGGCACTTCACTTGTCACTCCTCTCCAAGAGGATGAGGAACCATTCACAAGCACTCTTTGGTAGGCACAAGAATGAAGAAAGAAGACATGGGCAGGCCTGGCACTTGGGGTTCTGCTGCTCCCAGCAGATCCCTGCACCACGCCCCCCCCCCAGCTACCTTTCATTTTTTCTTTTTGCACGCAAGGCACACACACAGTGCAATGATGTCACTAGTAACATCATCATGCAGGGTGACATGGGAGAAGCCCCCAAAGAGTGTGGCAGCTGCTTTCGGCTTGAAAGTGGCCAGGTGGCGCTAAAACACCATGCTTTTCAGAGGCTTCTAAGGGCGACTTCCGGGGGAGGAAAATGTCGAGCTGAGCTGCTTCGCATAACGGGAGCAGGCTGGAACTTCTGTTCAGGGTAGTGGAAGGCAAATAAATGCCTACTGCCTACTTTTCTCAGTCAGAGATTAGTCCAAGATATGCACAGGAAACTTTGAGGAGATTTACCTTGGCTAAAAGGGAGTCCTGGGGGGGGGGGGCTCCTTAGAGGCTTTGAGGGGTCTCTGGGAAAAGTTGCATTTTCATCATCTGCAGAAGTTTTCAGAGTCATTTATTTGACATAAGCTCGACAGAATCCTAACCTTCTTGGACATTGCTAAACATCTAAAGCTACACAAGACCAGTGGGAACTTGGATAATTGGAAGAGAAGGTACAGATTATTATCTTTCACTCTGGGACTATTTACAGTTTAATGGAGTAAATTTCAAAGGTGGCAAATGAAAATTTAGAAAGTTTGGAAGAAGAAGGGAGGAAGAGGTGAAATGCAAAGAGGTGAAATTTGGACTTTGTAAATATAAAGGACAGTGCTATAAAGTGGAAAAGAATTTATTGTTTGATCTACTTGTGGTTTTGAAAAAAGAGCACCATTGTCACAGACCTGCAGTATATTCAAGCAACACAGGAAGTACGTCAAGTATCGTGAGATCTCCTTACCAGTGTGAATGAGACTTCGTGGCAAGTAAAGCAGGAAGTAGCAGATGGAAAACCTACTCTAGGAATATAATACCATTGAGAAATAGCAGCGGCCATTGCTTGGAGGTCAAAATTAAAATAAGGTTTTTTAAGTGTTCGGGACATTAAAAATTGTTGAAATTAATTGAGAAGAGGATAAGTACCATTGGACATATTACTTGTGTGGATTTTAGGTGTTTTTAAAAGGGAAAAAAAGTAAGAAGCAGCAAAAAGTTGCGACCACTATTTTGAAAGATTTAAAAACTTTAAAAATAAATGTCTTGGCTTTGGGAGCTCTGAGGATGGCGAAATTAGGCTTGTTATAAAGGACAAGTTCTATTCTTTTGAATCTGATAGCTGAATTTGAAATTGATGAGGTCCAAATTTTTGCAGTTTTTTAAATGTCAGAACACAAGCAACCCTGTACAAGGGCTACTTCATTGGAAAAAATGCAGACCCAATTAGAAGCAATGGAGGCCAGAATGATGAGAGGTATGAGAGAGATGATAAATGAATCCAAAAAAAGAAATTATTGAAGAGATTAAAAAAGATATGAAAGATCTCAGAAAGGAAACAGAGGAAACATCTAAGAAAGTGCAGAAGGTAGAAGGCAGAATGAAAGTATATGATTCTACCTTGTTGGAAATGCAAGAAAAAGTGACAATCCATGATTGCAAATTGATGGAGACTCAGATACGTCTGAGAGGAGTACCTGAAAAGGAAGATGGTGACTTAAAGAATATATAATAAAAATAATTGCAGAATTTTTAGAGGAAGATCCTGAAGGGACTAAAAACATGTATGACTATATGCATAGATTGAATTCACTTTATGCCAAGAAAAATAATCTACCAAAAGATGTTGTTATAAGATGCATGACAAAAGAAATGGTGGGAAAGATCATGAGTAAAAACTTTGAAAAGACATTGATAGTGGGAGGCAGCAGAGTAAGAATCACGAAGGAGTTGCCAAGGCAAGTGATAAATGATAGAAGAACATATAAAAAACTGACAGAAAAATTACGGGACAATGGAATGAGGTTCAGGTGGATAATACCTGAAGGTTTGTGTTTTGAACTTCAGGGGAAAAGAATCACAATCACAAATGTACAGGAACTGCGTAGTTTTTATGAAGAACATAAAGAATTTGCACCATGATGGATTAAAAAATTATTGTCTTGGAATGTAAATGGACTAAATTCACCACAAAAAAGGGCAACGTTTCATTGGATTAAAAAACAAAATTGTAACATAGTTTGTTTACAAGAACTGCATATTAAACAAAAGGATTACAAATTTTTATGGAATAAACAATTGGGATTAGAGTTTTTTTCATTGGCTGAACAGAAGAAAAGGGGAGTGATTTTTTTATATCAAACAAGAACTGGAGCCAAAATTAGTGTTTAAAGATAAAGATGGAAGATTTGTAGCAATGGAAATAATATTAAATGTAAAGAAAATGTTATTGGGATTGTATGCGCCTAATGGTGCAAAGGATGCTTTTTAAAAAAGACATTACACAACAATTTGATGAACTGACGTATGACCAAGTTTTGATAATGGGAAATTTTAATGGAACAATTAAGAACTCTCTGGATAGGTCTGAGGGGAAAAAATAACAAAGAAGGAAAATTGCCAAAGTCTTTTTTTGAACTGGTCAAACAAGAAAATTTGGAGGATATATGGAGGAAATTTAACCCTGAGGTGCAGGATTATACCTTTTTTTCAGCAAGACATAAAACTTTTTCCAGAATTGACAAGTTGTGGGGCACTAAAGATTTAGGTCTTACAACAAGGAAAATAGAGATTTTACCCAAAATTGGGGCTGATCATAACCTAATAATGTGGATTACAAAATTGTCCAAGAAGTTGAGAAGATGGAGATAGAATGAAGATTTACTACAGAATAAAGAAAAAGTGACATACCTAGAAAATGAAAAAAAAGCTTTCTTTCAAGTGAATGATAAAGAGGATATGGAATTTCAGATGGTCTGGGATGCTTATAAAGCAGTAATGAGAGGATTATTGATTACTTTGAATAATAAAGATAAGAGAGCAAAAGAAAAACAGTTGTTGGACATTCAGAAAGAAATAAAGAAAAAAGAAAGGGAGTTGAGAAAAAGGCCAGGGAAAAAGAAAATTATAAGGGAAATTACAATACTACAAATGCAAATGAGACATTTATTAAATAAAGAATTGGAATGGAATTTGAAAAGACTGCAGCAGAAATCTTTTGAGGGAGCAAATAAACCTGGAAAGTATTTGGCTTGGCAACTGAAGAAAAAAAGAGGAAATAAAATTATTAATAAAATTATGGTAGATGGAAGAAAGGTGGTTAGTCAAGGGGGAATAAAAAGAGAATTTTTTAAGTATTAAGTCAAGTTGTTTAAAGGTGTTAAAATAAAGAAAGAAATGATGGATGAGTATTTACAAAAGATAAAAATAGAACCCTTGACAGAAAATATGCAAAATAGAAAAAATTGAAATTGATGCTGCAATTAATGCAATGAAAATTGGAAAGGCACCTGGGCCAGATGGATATACAGCTAAATATTTTAAAACCTTTAAAGATGAGTTAACACCGAAATCGCAGAAGTTGATGAACATGGTAAGAATAAAAGGGAAAATACCAAACACATGGAAGGAAGCTGTTATTTTGCTGATACCAAAGGAAGATAGAGATGTCACAAATGTAAAAAATTATAGACTAATTTCGTTATTAAATAATGACTATAAAATAGATACAAGAATCTTGGCAGAACGGCTTAAACAACACTTGATAAATTGCATAAAGGAGGATCAAGCAGGGCTTCTTCCCAAAAGGCAAATAAGACACAATATCAGAACTGTTGTAAATATTGTAGAATATTATGAAAGACAACCAGAAAAGGAAGGAAGTAGCATTATTCTTTGCGGATGCAGAAAGCATTTGACAATTTAAACTGGGACTTTATGTTTGCAGTAATGGAGAAAATGGAGTTGGGAGAAAGCTTTATTAGAATGATAAAAGCAATATACACTGAACAACATGCAAGGCTAGGTATAAACGCAGACCTTACAGAAGATATGATAATTAGCAAAGGTACAAGACAAGGCTGTCCGCTTTCCCCATTGTTGTTTATAATGACTCTTGAAATACTATTGATGCAGATTCAAGAAGACAAAGAAATAGAAGGATCAAAAAAGAAGGATTTACTTACAAATATAGAGCATTTGCAGATGATACGTTTATAAATGAAAACCCCATACAAGTTTCACCTTTGTTAGCTTTGTTGGCACCAACGATGTGGGGAAATGCAGTCGTGAGGTCCTGGAGGAAAAATTTAGGCTGCTAGGCGGGAGACTTAAGGCCAGGACCTCCAAGGTAGCCTTCTCGGAAATCCTACCTGTTCCACGTGCAGGGCAGGAGAGACAGGCACAAATTAGAAGTCTCAATGTGTGGATGAGACGATGGTGTAAGGAGGAAGGGTTTAAGTTTTTTAGGCATTGGGATGCTTTCTGGAACAAGCGGGAGCTGTACAAAAGAGACGGTCTCCACTTGTCCCTGGATGGAACCAGGCTGCTGGGGCTTAAAATCAAAAAGGTGGCAGAGCAGTTTTTAAACTAAATCTTGGGTGAAAGCCGACAGGAGATGAAATGTCTCTGGTTCGGGAGGACTCGTCTCAAAGAGATGAAGGGTTGGCTGCTATTTTTCTACCGGGTAACGGATCAGAGTTGTCCACTGTGATGGTGACAAGCAGTATGGACTGTCTGCCAGAGTCTCGAGGTGGCAGGAGGAAGGTGGCGGGCCTAGCTTGCCCGGGAAATTATAGATGTTGGTATGCAAATGCTAGAAGTGTTCGAAGTAAAATTGGTGAATTGGAATGCTTAGTGTTGGGAGAAAACATAGACATTGTGGGAATTTCAGAAACTTGGTGGAATGAGGAGAATCAGTGGGACATGGTGATTCCTGGATATAAGTTATATCGGAAGAATAGGGAGGGAAGGGTTGGAGGTGGGGTGGCTCTGTATGTCAGAGAGGATATACAATCCAGTAAGACTGAGGTCAGAGAATTAGATTCCCTTTTAGAAATGCTTTGGGTTGAAATAGAGGGCCCAAAAGGAAATTTAACTATGGGAGTTTGTTATCACCCACCAAATCAAAAGAGAGAGGACGATTATAATATGATGGAAGACTTAAAGATAGCGGCTAAACGTAAAAACTGTGTCGTAATAGGTGATTTTAACTACCCGCAGATTGATTGGGTCAATATGTGTTCTGGTCGAGAGAAAGAGATTGAGTTTCTTGATGCTCTCAATGACTGTGCTATGGAGCAGATGGTCTCAGAACCTACCAGGGGTGGGGCAATCCTAGATTTGGTCCTAAGTAATGCCCAAGACTTGGTGAGAGATGTAAAATGTTTGCGCCGCTTGGGAGCAGTGACCAGAATGTTATTGATTTCACCGTTTGCATAAATAGGGAGTTGCCCCAAAAGACCGGCACAACCATGTTTAACTTTAAAAGGGGTAAATTCTCTGAGATGAGGAGGCATGTGAGGAGGAAACTGAAAGGAAACGTAAATACGGTCAAAACCCTTGGGGAAGCTTGGAGACTATTTAAAACTACAATCCTACAAGCTCAGATAAAATACATACCACAAGTTAGGAAAGGAACAAACAGGCATAAGAAAAGGCCTGCATGGTTAACAAAAAAAGTAATGGAAGCTGTAAAAGGTAAGAAGGACTCCTTTAAGCGGTGGAAAACCAGTCCAAATGAGATTAGAAAAAGGGAACACAGGCTGTGTCAAATCAAATGCAAGACTGTGATCAGGCAGGCAAAAAGGGACTATGAGGAGCATATTGCAAAAAACATAAAGACCAACAATAAAAATTTCTTCAAATATATTAGAAATAGGAAACCAGCCAGAGAGGCAGTGGGGCCCTTGGATGACCATGGGGTAAAAGGATTACTGAAGGAGGATAGGGAAATGGCTGAGAAGCTGAATGCATTTTTTGCCTCCATCTTCACTGTGGAAGATGAGAACTTTTTGCCCACACAAGAACCACTAATTTTGGAAGGGGTGTTGAAAGACCTGAGTCAGATTGAGGTGACAAAAGAGGAGGTCCTACAACTGATAGACAAATTAAAAACTAATAAGTCACCGGGTCCGGATGATTGAACTCAAAGTTGAACTTGTGGATCTTTTGACAAAAATCTGTAATCTTTCATTGAAATCTGTCTCCGTTCCTGAGGACTGGAAGGTAACAAATGTCACCCCCATCTTTAAAAAGGGTTCCAGAGGAGATCCGGGAAATTACAGGCCAGTCAGTCTGACTTCAATACCGGAAAAGTTGGTAGAAAGCATTATCAAGCACAGAATGAGTAGACACATTGATGAACACGGGTTATTGAGGAAGACTCAGCATGTGTTCTGTAAGGGAAGATCTTGCCTCACTAACCTGTTACATTTCTTTGAGGGGGTGAACAAACATGTGGACAAAGGAGACCCGATAGATGTTGTTTACCTTGACTTCCAGAAAGCTTTTGATAAAGTTCCTCATCAGGCTCCTTAGAAAGCTTGAGAGTCATGGAGTAAAAGGACAGGTCCTCTTGTGGATCAAAAACTGGCTGAGTAATAGGAAGCAGAGAGTGAGTATAAATGGGCAGTCTTCGCAATGGAGGACGGTAAGCAGTGGGGTGCCGCAGGGCTCGGTGCTGGGTCCCATGCTCTTTAACTTGTTCATAAATGATTTAGAGTTGGGAGTGAGCAGTGAAGTGGCCAAGTTTGCGTATGACACTAAATTGTTCAGGATAGTGAGAACCAGATAGAATTGTGAGGAACTCCAAAGGGACCTGTTGAGGCTGGGTGAGTGGGCATCAACGTGGCAGATGCAGTTCAGTGTGGCCAAGTGCAAGGTAATGCACATTGGGGCCAAGAATCCCAGCTACAAATACAAGTTGATGGGGAGTAAACTGGCAGAGACTGACCAAGAGAAAGATCTGGGGGTCGTGGTAGATAACTCACTGAAAATGTCAAGACAGTGTGCGTTTGCAATAAAAAAGGCCAACGCCATGTTGGGAATTTTTAGGAAGGGAATTGAAAACAAATCAGCCAGTATCATAATGCCCCTGTATAAATCTATGGTGTGATCTCATTTGGAGTACTGTGTGCAGTTCTGGTCGCCGCACCTCAAAAAGGATATTATAGCATTGGAGAAAATCCAGAAAAGGGCAACTAGAATGATTAAAGGGCTGGAACACTTTCCCTATGAAGAAAGGTTGAAACGCTTGGGACTCTTTAGCTTGGAGAAACGTCGACTGCGAGGTGACATGATAGAGGTTTACAAGATAATGCATGGGATGGAGAAAGTAGAGTAAGATGTACTTTTCTCCCTTTCTCACAATACAAGAACTCGTGGGCATTCGATGAAATTGCTGAGCAGACAGGTTAAAACGGATAAAAGGAAGTACTTCTTCACCCAAAGGGTGATTAACATGTGGAATTCACTGCCACAGGAGGTAGTGGCGGTCACAAGCATGGCCACCTTCAAGAGGGGTTTAGATAAAAATATGGAGCAGAGGTCCATCAGTGGTTATTAGCCACAGTGTGTGTGTGTGTGTGTGTGTATAAAAATTTGGCCACTGTGTGACACAGAGTGTTGGACTGGATGGGCCATTGGCCTGATCCAACATGGCTTCTCTTATGTTCTTATGTCCTTAATTAAATAAGCAACAAGAATTACAGAGACTAACGGGCTGTGAAGTTACCTCCAAGGTAAAATATTTGGGTGTGGAGATAACAATTAAGAATATTGATCTATTCAAAAAACAATTATGAGAAGCTATGGCGTAAAATGGATGAAGATATGTTAAAATGGAACAAACTTAATTTGTCACTGCTGGGTAGAATTGCTGCGATTAAAATGAATATTCTACCAAGAATAATGTATTTGTTTCAAACTATTCCCATTGTGAAAAAAAGTAAACAATTTGATAAATGGCGAAGGAAAATTTCAGAATTTGTGTGGGCTGGGAAGAAACCAAGGATTCAAATGAAAGTTTCGACAGATGCAAAAGAGAGAGGTGGATTTCAACTACCGAATTTAAAATTATATCAGGAAGCAGTTTGTTTGGTGTGGATAAAAGAATGGATAATGCTGTTAAACAAAAATCTCTTAGTGCTGGAAGGTCACGGAAATAAATTTGGCTGGCATGCATATTTGTATTAAGGAAAAAAGAAGATGGACGGTTTTTTCTCTCACCATTATATAAGAAATAATTTGTTAAATACATGGATGAAGTACAAGAAATATGGGGATGAGAGAAAACCGTTATGGATAGTGCTGGCTGAAGTAATAAAAATAACGGCGAAATAGGTGAAGAAAAGTGGTTGTCATATAATCAATTATTAAAAATACAAAGCGGCAAAGTAGAATTGAAAACTGCTGAAGAGTTAAACAATAAATATGATTGATTCCAAATGCAACAAATAAAGAGCTTGGTGGATAATGATATCAAAACTGAAGGGATAAGAAAAGAACAAACAGAAATGGAAATAGTTCTGCTTGGAGATAATGAAAAATTAATTTCAAAAATATATAAATTACTGTTAAAATAATTTACGAAGATGAAGTAGTGAAATCTCAAATGATTAAGTGGGCAATTAATGTAAATAAAGAAATACAGATGGAAACTTGGGAGCACTTGTGGAAAAATACTATGAAGCTTTCGACGTGTCATAGTATTAAAGAGAACTGTTTTAAAATGATGTACAGATGGTACATGACTCCTAAACAATTGGCAAAAATGAGTAACAAGATGCCAGATAGATGTTGGAAATGTAAAAAACATGACGGTACTTTCTACCATATGTAGTGGATTTGTGAAAGGGTAAAAAGTATTGGCAGATTATATGAATTTAAGAAAGTTGCAGAGACTTTTCTGTTGGGATTACAAATGGAAAAATTTCCAAAAGAAGATAGAACTGTAATTTGGTACTTGCTTTCAGCTGCTAGGACATTATATGTGCAGTTGTGGAAGCAAGAAAAAATACCAGAGAAATGGGATTGGATTATAAAAGTTATGACATGGAGTGAAATGGACAAATTAACAAGAACATTAAGAGACTATGATTTAGAAGTTTTTAAGATGGAATGGAAGAAGTTTAGAAGATATGTAGAAAAAGAGTGGAAAATAAAAGGACATTGGACAATTTTTGATAATGATTAAGTTTTAGAAGAAGAAGAATATAAGTTTTTGTTTTAATAGTTAAGGGTACCTTTAAATATTAGCATTATAAGTAAATAACACCGGCGGGGGTCAAGTAACGGAGGGAGGGGAGGGTAGAAAGTAATATATGGGGTAGATAAAAGAAGTCATTAAGATTTAAGAAATACTTTTGTTACCATATGTTACCAATAAAATTGTTTTAAAAATTCAGAGGCTTCTAAAGAAGCCTCCAAAGAGCCCAGCGGCACCTTCCAGCTGGGGAAGGGGCAAGGGGAGTAAGGGGGCAACTGGTGGTGCCCCCAGGTGGGATAGAGCCCTAGGCAGCCTTACCTACTCCCACGTGCCAGCCCTAGACATAGGTAGGGGAAGGACTGTGATTCAGTGGTAGAGCATTTGCTTGGCATGCAGAAGGTCCAAGGTTCAATCCCTGACATCCATGGTTAAAAGGACCAGGCAGTAGGTGATGTGAAAGACCTTGGAGAATTGCTGCCAGATAGACAATATTGACTATGATGAACCAAAGGTCTGATTATAAGGCAGCTTTGTGTGTTTGTGTATTCATGTGATATACTTTAATTAATTATTGTAATGAACCCGTGCACCAGGATGGACTTAGGAGCACAGTCCTCAGATGATGACAAAATGATTTCCAGAGTCCATGTTTGGAGGGGGTGGCATACACATTTAAGGTAAATAAATAAAAATAAATAAAAAGAGGAGTCAGAGTGCATTCTAAGGGAAAACCAGGAAGCTCAGAGGACACCTGATACCACTGGATCTACCCTTCATACCCTCCAGAATAACCCTAAGCTCTGGACTAAACAAAGATTCTTGCTGGTTCAACCAGTTTGTATGTCAGCTTGCTCCAATGCTAAGTGGAAAACTGAATCCAGCTCCCAGTTACTGAACCTTTGTCATGGAAGAGCTAGCTGCCACCTCCTCTTCCCTGGAGGAATCAAAACAAACAGGTTCTCACACCAATGGAACACCCAACAGGGGGAGCATCAGGAAGTGAAAGCCAAGCATTTGCACAGAGTGATTTTCTTGAGGAGTCCTCTGGGCAAATGCCCCCCTCCCTGCTCAACCTTCCTGCAGCGCGGAAAAGTCAAGTGGGGCCAGATCACTTGGCCCTTCCCTTCCCCAGTGGCCTCAGAGGATGCTGGGAAAGGGAAACGCCACTCTTTCAGCTCTGAGAGTTCAGGGGAGTTCCTCTGATCCTTCAGAGTCAAGAAAAAATGAGTGGGAGGCTCAGGGATGGTGTAAGCGGGGAGGGGGTGCCTGCCCCCACCTCTGCTGGGAGCTGGCACCCTAGGCAATCGCCTAGTTTGCCGACTCCCATGTGCCGGCCCTGGGTCTTCGACAAGTCCTTGCAGGTTCCCACTTGCATTTTCTTATTAGTCACTGGATGTGTCTCTCAGTCTTTTGATAAGAAAAGGGGGATGCAGGCATTGGACAACAAAGGAACATACAACGCCACAGTCACCTGTAGAAAATTAATTGACTTCTGCTTACTTCTCCCAACATTTTACTATTCTATTTGAGACTTTAGCAACATTCTGAAGCACAAAATGCTATCAAAACAACAATTTACCCATTGAACAGAATATAATACTACAGTCAATAAAAGCTTAATCATTAAATAATGTTTAGAAAGACAAACTTCCTTTCCATAGCAGCAATAGAGCAATATTTCTGCATATAGTTCTTGGCAAGAAACAGCTTGCTAAGTACATTTATTGGGTGCTCTCAATAAACTATATTTAGTTCAGGTTTCAGTTGTTAAATTTATATTTATCCTTACAAATAAATATAGTTCTATATTTGTCTGGTTCCAGAAGAGCTTATACAGCAGCTTGAATTATACACAAATATTATTTGGTATTAGCTGACTAAAAAATTAGTCAAATTTCTCAGTATTATGCATGCCCCAGTTCAATAATCCCTTATATGCATAAAAGGTTAAAGGCGATGACTCAATTCCCTTGTATGCCAAGCTTTCCAGTTCATTTCAGAGCAGCTACACATCCATATTCCCATTATGCAACTGTCCTGATACAGAAACGAAGAAGGAAATTCTAGAGATCTGCATAGAGCACCATGTGTTCACAAGCAGAGCTATGGCATTTATTTTCAGGACATGATTTTAGAGTTGTAGGCCGAAAAATTAACCATTTGATTTAGTAAGTGCTGCAGGTTGGATAACTTACTGCATATATCTGAAACTGACATATGATCTTTATAAATAAGTTTTTGTTTCTCTGCTGGAACAAGACTTTTGTTCTACAGTAGATATTGACTCATTTTGCAACTTTGAAATATTTTGCAAAGTGTGAGCCACAATGTATCAGACTTAGGTATACCAGATGGGATCTGGTCCTACAGTGTCTTACTGTTTTGCCCGTTCCATTAGATTTAATTTTATTTGACAGTGAAAAACCAAATGAGAAACTCCAGAATATTTGTTTTTAAATTGTCATCAAATATCTGTGTTGAATCCTTTTTCTCCTTTTAAAAAAACAAAAAAAACCCTGACTTGTTCTCCCAAATATTTAACAAGACCTCCCCCAAATGAAAACCAGAAACTATTATGTGTTCATCAAAAAAAAAACAGACAACCCTCTCATCAGCATCATTCCAGTGAAAAAAAAAGGTGAAAAAGCCGGGGAGAGCAGAGAAATGTAGTCTCATGCTTTGAGTCCTGTTGTCTGAGGTGTTCTGGCTGATGTTTATATAGTTAATAGAAAACCTTATGTTAATATTTATTTATTTAAATATTTTATCTCACTTTTCCAGCCAATTAGAGCCCTCATGACAATGAACAATTGAAAACATATTAATAAACTAACTAACAATTAAAACAACATAAAATACTGATATCTAAAACAGAAAGTAAAACAAACAGTAAGAGTCAGTAAGGGAATAAAACACAAAAAGTTTCACTAGCTGTTTAACAGTTTCACTAACTGTTTAAATAGGCTTTTAACATCTAAATGGAGGCGACCAGTACTTCACCACTCCACAGCATTAATGTCTTAACCCAACCCAAATAGAATGTAAGGCACGCAATAATATTCAATAACATCATGGTAAACAGTGCTAATCAAGAATTAATAACAACGCCATCTAGGGATTAAAACTGTATATGTTTGAGATGTTCTAATAATTTACCATGTTTTTATTGTAACAATTTAATTTTATGTTGTTTTAATTGTTAGTTGCCCTGAGCCTGCCAGTGGAGGGCGAGATATAAATATAATAGAATAAAAAATAAAATTAATATAATATAATATAATAATAGCTGCCAGGAGACCATGGGCCAAACTAGACATGTTGGTATCCACAGGACAAATCTGTGGATCCCCAGAATTTTAAGGCAGTTGTAGTGCAGCATTCTGAGGAGCTCTTGTCACTCTCCATGCCTTTTCAAGTACCAAAACAGCCATAGGGCCGGAGTCAGCAGCACCTGCAAGGTTTGAGAAAAACAAGAGCTCCCCAGACAGCACACTGTGGGTCAAATCAGAATCAGGCCCTCAAGGCATTTTTATTACAATAGAGGCAGCTTCCACAGATTGGATCTGTGAACACTGCTACATCTAGTTTGGACCTATGATAGAGGGTGGCAGTCAAATCACCCTGGGGAGGTGATTGAGGCATGTGAATCAAGGCCCCTGAAAATATCCATAATGTTTGCTTAGGTTAATATGAGAGCAGGTGGTTGGGGAACATATGCTGAGGGGTCTCAGGATACAACAGCGGGGCACAGAGGCCAAAGTCTTCCACTGATGTTACCTCCTGGCACTGATATTCAGAGATAATGGCAGCTGTGTCCCCATCAAGTTCATTAAATGGCCTTTTCTACTATTCAGTTTCAGTTCCTTTCCTAATAATCCCCAGCACTGAGTTTGCCTTTTTTACAGCTGCAGCACACAGGGTTGATGTTCTCATTGGCCTTAAGACCCCAAGGTCTCTTTGTCTGTCATTCTCACAAAGTTCAGATCCTATTAGCATATACTTAATGCTGGGACTTTTTATTCCAGTGTGCATCACCATACATTGATCTACATCACAATTCATTTGCCACATTGTTATGGATTGATCAGATTTGTAGAAAGCCTCCTGGAACTCTTTGAAGTTGACCTTGGTTTTAAACCATCCTGCATAATTTTCACTAACCTATAATAATTTTCATATTGTGTGTGTGTGAAACATAATTCAGTAATATTGCACATTTCACCAGCTTATCCGCAAGTTACATCAGCATGGAACTTAGGGATAAACTAGATATGGCAGTGTCCTCATGGCTGTCATGAAGATGCCACTGCCATTTATTTATTTGTTTGTTTGACTTTTTAACTGCCCTTCCTGATAGCCAGGCTCAGGGTGGTTCACAACTTACAATTCTAGACAATATAACATTAAATTAAATAAGCAGTAAAAAACATTGCCGTTCTCCAAAAGCAAGATGGTATCAAGTCCTGGTGGTGCCACTATCTCATGGGGGAAGTGGGAGTGCCAAATGAAAACCATAGCTGTCCTCAGCCAAATACTCTGCAGAACATCTCTGCCTTACAGGCCCTGTGCAATGATAGTAATTTCCACAGGGTCCAGATGGAATTTGGTAGAGTGTTCCACTGGATTGGGGTCATGGCAGTAAAGGTCCTGGCCTTGGTCAAGGTCAGCTGAATGTCTCTCAGGCCTGAGATCACCAGCAGAAGTTGATCAACAGAGCACAAGGCTCTCTTGGCGGTATACCAGGAAAGGTGGTCGCAGAGGTACATGGGCCATAAAGGTTGGTACCAACACCTTGAACTTAATCTGGTACTCCATTGGGAGCCAACGCAGCGCCTGCAGCACAGGGGAGATGTGAGCTGGCCACAGGGTCCCCATAAGGACCCAGGCTGCTGTATTTTGCACCTGCTGGAGTTTCCAGGTCAACCTCAAGGGATGACCTGCATAAAGCAAGTTATAGTGATCCAGTCTGTAGGTAACTGCTGCATGGATTATAGTGGCTAGGTTGGGGCAAGACAGGTAGAGGGCCAGCTAGCTGACTTGGTGTAGTTGGTAAAACATCAGCCTGGCAACACTGGAAACCTGGACTGCCATTGTCAGTGAGGCATCCAGGATCACCCCCAAACTCTGGCTAACTGGTGCTAACTTGAGTGGCCCACCATTCAGAGTCAGGAGTTGAGGCCTCACACCAGCATCCCAATGACCAAGCCCTAGAACCTCCATTTTAGAATGGTTCAGTCTCAATTAGTCCTGCATTAGACATCTGCATTCTGCATTGAGATCCTGGAGAGCCGCTGCCAGTCTGAGAAGACAATACTGACTTTGATGGACCAAGGGTCTGATTCAGTATAAGGCAGCTTCATATGTTCATATGTTCATCCCATGATGGCCTCCAATCCCTCAGCTAAATTAGCTGGGACAGTATCTGGCCTGCTGCTCAACAACACATAAAGCTGGGTGTTATCAGTATATTGATGGCAACCCAGCCAAAAGTTATGTGCCAGTTGGGTCAGCCTCAAGGGTGTTAAATAACATGTTAAATTATATTGGAGAGAGGACGGCTCTCTGAAGCACACCAAATATCAGGTGCCTAGGGGACATCCTCTCTTATTTCAAAATACCTTAATAGTCCAGCCCACAGCATGGCGGGCTGAGGAACTCTTACACCTTATGTCTTTTTAAGAACCAAAATAGCCGCATTCCTACACACCCTGCAACTGTTTTTGCATTTGAAAAGGGGTGTGTGGGGGGAAACAAGACAGCCAGGTGCCAAACTGCCAGTCAGGATCAGGTCCTCACAGCATTGTTAAATTACTTTTAAATAACAGCTGTATCCTCATGGCAACCACAAGATGCTGTCACATCTAGTTTGGCCCTTAATTGCTATATTAAACAATTTACAGACTGGTTTTCAGATTCTACCCTCCATAACTATTTGACATAATTCTTTTTCACTGTTAACTCAAAAACTTACAAACAAAATCATAGAATATTTGCTAGTGTTATTTAGTGTCAAATATTTTCAAAAATTGCTTAACAAACAGATTCTTTGGGGAATCTTTTTTGGTTTTGATCATTATAATTTCTGTCATTAGTAGGGCAAATTGACAAATTATCAATAACATATGTATGCTACTGTTGTCTTCTACTGGCAGACAAAATATGGGTTCAACAGTCTTGAATTACAATATGTTAAGAATATCTTGTTGTTTGCCATCTGCTTGTTTACACTGAGCACTACATAAATTAAACCATTTTCAAATGTAGCCATTACTTTGCTTATGACAAGGAAAATGCATGGATGCAGGAGATTAGGCTGTTGAGGGTTTGGACAATATATTCCAGTGTGAATAAGTTTTATTTTGATAATAGCACTTCACTTGTATGTGAAATGCATGTATTCTAAGAGTACCTAATTTTGTATTTTCCAAATGCTTGATCTGTTGAAAACTATTGAGATTTTCCCAAAATGCCCTCTGTGCTCCCAAAATGGAAATGAATGTTTTTAGAAAAAAACTTCAGTAGAGTATAATAAATCATGTAATTACCTCTTAAATCTGACAAAATGAAGTCTTGAAGCATCCTTTCAATCACTGCATCTTAATTATGCCCTTGGTAACTTGTTACTTCTACAGGTGTCTTAACTTATGAGAATACAAATCTTTTCCTCAATGAGTTGCTTGTGGATTAATTAAAGTATCTTCCAGCTGTCCTATTTTGCTTGACAAAATAATAGGAGTATGATCTATGCAGTGAAACTGGCCTGGTAAACACAATGGTCTGTTATGCAGGAGTGTTTTCCATCACTTTCACCATGCATATCTATCGTGTTTTCTTCTGCACTGATTTTCCTCCCTTCAGTGCTCAGTTCACTTTCTGGTCACTGTTTCTCCAGGTTTTCTGAGAGGGCTTTTGTTTTGCTTCCAAGCTGAAGGTATTTTTCAAAATTAAATTTTTATTTCAATTAAAAATGTATATAATCAGGGGAAAAAACAGACAAGGGAAAGAGATTATTACACTTACATAGTAAAGGGAAGGCAGGTCCCATACTCCAGCTTTTAGGGGCATTAAGTCAGTTCATAACCCCAATAGAGAAACTGTTAATAACCATACACTCAGAAATAATCCCAGTCCCAGAAGTGTACATTAAATGGAATAATAATAATAATAAATTTTTATTTATATCCCGCCCTCCCCGCCGAGGCAGGCTCAGGGCAGCTAACAACATTTCATAAAATTATACAGGGTTTAAAATCACATTAACTTTAAAACATTCCAATTAACAGATTTCCAGGTGCTAATTCCATTTATAAATGATAATAGCGAAGTCACCCACAGCAATCTCTCAGCCAGCAAAGGCCATCCTGAAAAGAGTGGTCTTGCAGGCCCTGCGGAACTGGTCAAGGCACCTCAGGGCTTGCACTTCTTCTGGGAGCTGGTTCCATAGGTGTGGAGCTGCGATGGAGAAGGCCCGTGTACGGGTGTTTTGAAGTTTGGCCTCCTTTGGTCCAGGGATAGTCAGCTGGTTCTTCCCTGCTGACCTCAGTGCTCTCTGGGGTTCGTATGGGGAGAGACGGTCCCTCAGGTAGGCAGGTCCTCGGCCATATAGGGCTTTAAAAGTAATAACCAGCACTTTGTAACGAACCCGGTAGGTAACTGGCAACCAGTGCAGTTCGCGTAGCCCCAGCTGTATGTGCTCCCACTTCGGGAGCCCCAATATCAGCCTAGCCGCCGCGTTCTGCACCAGCTGCAACCTCCAGGTTCGGCACAGAGGCAGCCCCATGTAGAGGGCATTACAGTAATCCAATCTTGAGGTGACCGTTGCATGGATCACTGTTGCTAGGTCCCAGTGCTCCAGGAAGGGAGCCGACTGCTTTGCCCGCTTCAGATGGAAAAACGCCAACTTAGCAGTGGCTGCTATCTGGGCCTCCATTGATAGTGAAGGCTCCAGTAGAACTCCCAAGCTCTTGACCCGGTGCGCCGCTTTCAGAGGCACACTGTCAAAAACTGGGAGAGGTATTTCCCTCCCCAGGGCGCCGCGACCCACGCAATGGACCTCTGTCTTCGTTGGGTTCAGCTTCAGCCCACTCAGCCTAAGCCAAGTTGCCACGGCCTGCAATGCCAGGTCCAAATTCCCTGGAACGCAGGCCGGCCGGCCATCCATTAGCAGATAGAGCTGGGTGTCGTCTGCATATTGGTGACACCCAAGCCCATACCTCTGGGCAAGGGGGCGCATATAGATATTGAATAGCATCGGGAAGAGAACTGCTCCCTGCGGCACCCCATAATCAAGTGTGTGCCTCTGGGACAGCTCACCCCCAATTGCCACCCTTTGTCCCCGACCCTCGAGGAAGGAGGAAAGCCATTGTAGGGCTAGCCCCTCAACCCCTATGTCGGAGAAGCGGCGGGTCAGTAGCTGATGGTCAACCGTATCGAATGCGGCCAACAGATCGAATAATATCAGCACCGCCACGCCACCTCGGTCCAGATGCCACTGGAGGTCATCTACCAAGGCGACCAGCACTGTCTCCGTCCCATGACCTGGATGAAAGCCGGACTGGCAAGGGTCTAGGACGGAAGCGTCATCCAGAAAACCCTGCAACTGCAACGCCACTGCCCTCTCAATAATTTTACCAAGGAATGGTAAATTAGAGACCGGTCAGTAATTTGCCAATTCGGCCGGGTCTGCTGTACTTTTTTTCAGGAGGGGACGAACCAAAGCCTCTTTCAAGGGTGTTGGAAAATGCCCCTCAGAGAGGGATCTATTTATGATGTCCCGTAAAGGACATCTAAGCTCCCTTTGGCAGGATTTAATCAGCCAAGAGGGGCAAGGGTCCAAATCACAAGTTGTTGGGCATGCAGAAGAGAGAATTCCGTCGATTTCCTCCAGGCTGAGCGGGTCGAAGCGATCCAGAGCGAAATCGGAATGATCTCATTCTCAGCTAAATATTGCAGTATTGAGATCTACAAAAGTGCTGTTCATATAATCACAGGAGGGAGAGTTTCCCATCACAGATTGTGACCATAGTTTATCAAATCATAGTTCTAAACTTGGTGCTTTCTTTGCTTTCCATTTGGAAGCAATGGCTAACCTTGCCACTGCCAGTAAAAGAGAAATCATAACTTTCTTACCCTTAGTCAGGGAGAAGTCAGACCACAGTTCTAGGAGAGCTAGATCCAAGGTAGGAGGAATGACCTGACCTACTAGATTACCAATCCAAGTTAAAACATTTTACCAGAATCCCTGGACAGTCCCACTAGCAGTGTTGGAATGTGCCAATTTGGTCGCATCCCTTCCAACAGCCATAGGTAATTCAAAAGCATACATATTCCCTCAGATTCCTCCCTGCCCTTTTGCCTCCCCTCAAAGGTCACTCCCACACTCACATTGAGGTTCTTCAACTCACTCTAGACCTTCTGCCATCCTCCCCCACCACCCTCATCAGTGTACAAAGTCAATTTTCCCCTCATTTTTATTTATTTTTTGCAAGTGGCATGAGGCAGAGACTATTGCTAGTCTCTACCTTCATGTCAGCACATGTTCAACCTGTGTTCCACCAGGTCCACTGGCTCCAAATTGAGTACTGGATCCACTGCAAGGTTTTGGTATTGACCTTTATAACCCTTAGTGATCTGGGGCCAGCATACTTGTGAGACCATCTCTCCTGGTATGTTTAAGTTTAATTTGATTTATACCCTGCCCTCCCCGCCAAGGCGGGCTCAGGGCAGCTTACAACAGATCATAGAATAACGATCGCAATCATAAAATCAATAAAATCAGTAAAATCATTAAAGAATATAAATTAAAAACAGTATACAGTTGGAGCTAGATTAGATGTTACTCATTCTCAAGACAACAGTTGTTCCAGGATTCTTCAAGGATTCTCCTACAGTCAACTGAAGGCTTGCCGGAAGAGAACGATCTTGCAGGCCTTGCAGAACTGATTGATGTCCTGCAAGGCCCTAACCTCTTCTGGCAATTGGTTCCACTAGGAAGGGGCTGCCACTGAAAAGGCCCAATCCCTGGTGGTCGACAGTCTCGCCTCCTTCAGGGGATCACTAGGAGATGTTGGGATCCAGATCTCAGCACTCTCTGGGGAACGTGTGGGGTCCCTCAGGTAAATGAGTCCTTGGCCATATAGGGCTTTAAAGGTAATGTCTCCAGAGGAGCTTTGTGCTCAAAAGATCAAAATCTACTGGCAGTCCCTGGCCCAAGAGATGTCTGGCTGTCCTCAACTAGAGCCAGAGCCTATTGACACTGTGCTCTAACGTTTCAGTTCCATAGGGCAAGCAAAACAAAGATGCCCCACCAAGTCTACAGTTAAGGATAGCAACAGTTTTCTTCTGGCCTCATTATGGCCTTTACCATATCAGGTTCATGCCCTGCCCGTGGGAGGGAGCATAATTTTATGTAGGCCATCAATAACTAGATGATGTGCATTCCACTGAACTGTTCTATTGTTTTAACTATTGTTTATATTGTATTTTAATCTTCGTATTCTAATAAAGTCGCACGCCAACCTGAGCCCTCCAGAAGAGGGTGGTTTATAAAGTCAGTAAATAAGTAAATAATAGTCTTAGATCACTGAATTAAGACAATTAAAATGATTGGGGGGGAGGGGGTTAAAAGGAGCTGTGTGAAGTTTAGTTCCCTGCTGGTGTTGACTTGAAAGGGAGATCAGAGAGGAGGCAAATGGCAGTGTCCCCAGAAAAAAAAAAAAATCATTGCTGCATGCAAACAAAATAAAGGGGGGATCATCACTGAAGGATGGAATTGACATGAGGTATAAAAAGAGAGAAACACTGGAATGGGAACCCTAAAGCTCTGAAAACATTTTTCCCTTTCATCCTTTAGTGAACAAAGTTCAGGAGTGGACCATTTGGCAGTCTCCAGAAGCCTACCATTAACATGGCAATTGAGCTACATGGACCTTCTGCAAACTGTTGAACTTAAGAATTGCTTGGGATTGATCCATTTACAGGACAGAGTGCAATCTGCACAGAAGAGGCTTTTAAAAACTTCAAAAATTACAACCAGTGTGCAGGATCAAATTAGGGAATCACAAAGAAAAACATGAAAATTTGCAAGAGAGGGTAGGAAATGAGTGTTATTATTCAGCTGTGCAAAGGCATTGGTGAAAATACCCTTCCACATTTTTTCAAATTAGTGGCACAAGACTAAAAAAGTTTTCCAGATTTCTTCTAGCAGACTCCTCCCCCATACAAATTGCAGGTCATATAAATTGCAAAGATGGAGTTGCAGCTGACTTTGCACAGATGCACATGCACATGTTGCCGATGATCACAGCTTGCTATGCCAGTGTCAGTGGGTTCTACCATGCATTCTATACACACAAATGTTTCCTTATATTATGAGATTGTGTGAGTTATCAGCTTCAGAGTTATCAGCTTCAGAGCTTTCAGTTGTATGAGTTATCAGTTATCAGAGAGCCAGTTTGGTGTAGTGGTTAAGTGCATGGACTCTTATCTGAAAGAACCGGGTTTAATTCCCCACTCCTCCACTTGCACCTGCTGGAATGGCCTTGGGTCAGCCATTGCTCTGGCAGAGGTTGTCCTTGAAAGGATAGTTGCTGTGAGAGCCCTCTCAGCCCCATAGAATAGAAACACAGAAGGTTGCCAGTGAGGGGGAGCTCACCACTCTACATAGCTGATTCCACTGTTGAACAACTTCGACTGTACAAAAGTTTGTACAGAAATATCCAGCCAGTACCTTCCCATCCTTAATTTAAACCCATTATTGTGAGTCCTCTCCTCCACTGCCAACAGGAACAGTTCCCTAAGTGACAACCCTTGAAATAAATTATAAATTAATATATCTTTATACTTACTAAGTATATACAAGTTGTTTGGTTGGCGTGGAAGGGCAGAAAGTACTTAAGAACATTAGAACATAAGAGAAGCCATGTTGGATCAGGCCAATGGCCCATCCAGTCGAACGCTCTGTATCACACAGTGGCCTATATATATATACACAGAAGGTTGCCAGTGAGGGGGTGACATATATATATATATATATATATATATATATATATATATATATATATATATATATATATATATATATATATATATATATATATATATATATATATGTCACCCCCTCACTGGCAACCTTCTGTGTTTCTGTTCTATGGGGCTGAGAGGATGAATCCACGTGATTTCTGCTTTGGATAATAATAATAATACTTTTTATTTGTATCCCGCCCTCCCTGCAAGCAGGCTCAGGATCCTCCCAGCCTCACCATCTATTCTTATATCATGTCCATGGGCAGAGTTTGCACCACAGAAACCGTGGATCCACGGCTTTATGGCAGCGCCAGGGACCAAAACTTGGTTTTGGATCACGGATCCTCATGGATGCACATGATATTTGCTTTGGATCCCCCCATCCTCACCATCCAATCACATATGTTCTAGGGCAGAGTTTGTACCACAAAAATCGTGGATCCACAGCTTCATGGCAGCATCATGGACCAAAAACTTGGTTTTGGACCACGCATCCTCATGGATGCCATGATTTTTGCTTTGAATCTCCCCAAGTTCACCATCCAATCACATATCATGTCCATGGGCAGAATTTGCACCACAGAAATCGTGGATCCACGACTTCTTGCCAGTGCCAGGGACCAAAAACTTGGTTTTGAACCATGGATCCTCATCATTTTTGCTTAGGATCTCCTGAAGCTCACCATCCAATCATATATCTCCGTGGGCAGAGTTTGCACCACAGAAATCGTGGATCCATGGCTTCGTGGCAGCACCAGAAACCGAAAACTTGGTTTTGAACTACCAATCCTCATGAGTCCACATGATTTCTGCTTTGGATCCCCCCAGCCTCACCATCAATTCTTATATCATGTCCATGGGCAGAGTTTGCACCACAGAAATCGTGGATCCACGGCTTTATGGCAGCACCATGGCCCAAAAAAATGGTTCCAGACCATGGATCCTAATGATTTTTGCTTTGAGCCACCACACAGCTTAAATCATGGATAGATGGCTTTGTGGCAACACCAGTGAGCCAAACCATGGTTTTGAAGCATGTTTTCTCATGGATCCTCATGATTTTTGCTTTGCATCACCCCAAGCTCACCATCCAGTCTCATATCGTGTCCATAGGCAGGGTTTGCACCATAGAATTTATGGATCCACAGCTTATTGTCAACATCATGGAGTCAAAATATGGTTTTGAAACATGGATCCCCTTGGATCCTCTGGGGTTTTACTTGGAGTCACCACAACATCACCATCAAATCTTGTATCATATCCATGGCACAACTTGCGCCACAGAAATCATACATTCACACTTTCTTTGAGAAGCCATGCTGTAAAAACATGTTTTACCATGGATTCTCATTGATCTTTGGAGTTTTTGCATTGGATGACCCCAATACCCCTTCATATCACATATCATGATGATGGCCATGGTTTACATCAGAAATGTCTTGGATTCATGAGTTCAAGATGACACCATTCTGCCAAAAGATGGTACTGAAGCACAGTTCTTCTTGGATCCTCAGTCTTTGCATTCAGTCACCCAAACATACCATAAAACACACCATAAGATATGATGTCCATGGGCATAGCTTGCTCTACGGCTTAGCGACAACACCATGGAAAAAATGCATGGTTCCAGACCATGAATCCTCAGGGATTCTTATGATGTTTGCACTGGTTCAGAAGAAATGCACCATTAAATCACATAGTGGCCCCCCAAATTGTATTTTAATTCTGTATAGGAGATAGTGAATTAATTAATTGAATACCTCTTGATTACATTATGGATTTGGATTGATTGACTGGATTATCTTTATATTATTCTTTTATTAATCAAACTGGGGTATTAGAATCATAGAGTTGAAAGGGACTTCCAGGGTCATCTATCGGGAGATAGTTTGCACCTTACGATGGTAGGGAAAAGGGTGTTTGGTAACAGCCTTGCTAACCTAATAAGGAGGGCTTTAAACTAAATTATATGGGGGAGCGAGACAATAATTAAAAGCCTCATATGATGCCAGAAACTGGGGATAAGAACATTAAAGATTTGCAGAGAGTGGCGCATACACTAGGTGATGTGAACTTGCAGGTTTGTACGAAAAATAAACCCTCAAGATGCATAAAACGTGGATTCCGATGTCTCTACACTAACGCACAGAGTATGGGAAACAAACAGGAGGAACTGGAAGACCTAATACAGGAAGGAGACTTTGACATAATAGGCCTTACTGAAACTTGGTGGGATGACACTCACTACTGGAATATTAGGATTCAGGGGTACAACTTATTTAAAAAGCCTGTACCAACAGAAGTATAGTGTCCAGATCACGTGAGGTGATGATATCTCTTTACTCTGCTCTGGTAAGACCTCAGTTTTGGGCACCACATTTTAAGAAGGATATAGACAAGCTGCAACGGGTCCAGAAGAGGGCGATGAAGATGGTGAGGGATCTGGAGACCAAGTCCTATGAGGAAAGGTTGAAGGAGCTGGGCATGTTTAGCCTGGAGAGGCGGCAGCTGAGAGGTGATAGGATCACCATCCTCAAGTCCATGAAGGGCTGTCATATAGAGGATGGTGTGGAATTGTTTTCTGTGGCCCCAGAAGGTAGGACCAGAACCAATGGGTTAAAATTAAATCAGAAAAGTTTCCAGCTCAACATTAGGAAGAACTTCCTATTAGAGTGCTTCCTCTCTGGAACAGGCTTCCTCAGGAGGTGGTAACCTCTCCTTCTTGGAGGTTTTTAAACAGAGGCTAGATGGCCAGCCGACAGCGATGAAGATCCTGTGAATTTAGAGAGAGGTATTTGTGAATTTCCTGCCTTGTGTAGGGGGTTGGATTAGCTGACCCTGGAGGTCCCCTCCAACTCTATGATACTATATGGAGAACAGCATGCATATTGAGAACATCATGTAAAGTGCCAGCTCTGGACTGGGGATTCCAGTTATCCAGGGCAGAAGGAGGTATAGCGGTGGGAGAAGGTCTTGGCATGGAAAGAAACAGAGATATGGACATGCTCGGTCCCCTTCCAACCTTCGTCACATCCCTCGAAACTTTGGTGGGAGGGCACAGGTTATATACTCCCCTTTAACACTGATGCTATGAGGGCGGGATATAAATTGAAAGTAATAAATAAATAAATAAATAAATATAAAGCTACATTGTAGCTCAGTAAGTAGACCTGGCTTGTGTGACCGAGACCTGGGTTCAGGAAGGGGGAACAGTCGCCCTGAAAGAGCTTGCTCCACCAGGTTTTTCGGTCTTGCATCAGTCTCGAACACGGGGCAGTTGGCTTTGCTCATCCGTGAGGTTTTTTCCTTCCAACCACTCCCCATTCCAAAAATCACTGGAATTGAATGTGCTGGCCTGGTGTGGGAGTCAGAGGTGATTCTGGCCATCTGTGTGGTGTACCAATTGCCTAGCTCACCAGCAGATGGCCTTCTGAGCCTGCTGGAGATGGTGGCCGGGTGGGCCTTGGAGTTCCCACGGCTATTGATCTTGGGAGACTTCAATGTCCATGCAGACAAGCCTGCCACTTCTGTTCAGGCTACAGAACTAATGTCTTCCATGGCAGCACTGGGACTCAAAAAAATCATCTCAGGCCACACACATCAGGCATGCCACACATTGGATTTGATCTTTAGTATGGGGTTGAATGTGGACCTAGTCTCAAAGGAAGATGTGCCATGGTTGGATTATTTGGTTTTGAAGGCCTGGCTGGACATTTCCGCTCTTCCCTGTCTGAGTGACGAGCTGGTTTTTACTTGCCTGCGGAGACTTATGGACCCTATTGGGTTCCAGAACACTCTGCAGGATCCACAGCCCTCCTGCACCTCCTAAAATGAGCTGGTAGGGGACTGGAATTCCCATCTCACTGAAGCTATCGAAGAGATTGCACCCCGATGTTCTCTGTGCTTCTGTGCAAAATCATCCTCCTGGTATACAGAGAAAATCCAGAGGATGAAACAGGAGCACCGACAACTAGAGCGAGTTTGACAGCGTACTTGTGACGAGACAGCTTGAACAACTCAGGATGTTGGTGAAGTCCTATTAGATGGCAGTTAAGGCTGCGAAGAGGGAGCCTCCATTGCATCCACTTCGCCGCTGGCAGTGACATAATTGTACCGGGCACGTTGCTCTGGGGACGCTCTACGAGTTGTGGTAAAACTCTATGATACCATAGAGCAAGATGAAAGAGTCACAGCCAGAAACCAGAAAGAGTCGCACTGGAAACGCTCTAGTATTTGCGGTAAAACACTACGGTGCTATAGTTTTTGCTGCAACTCCTAGAGAGTCCCTAGCACAATGTCTCCGGCGTGATGACATAACTTATGGGTGATGTCATCATGCCAGGGACAGCACATGATGACAGGGTTCTTTGGGTACAGGGATCCCTCCAGCAACCTGCTTCCTGCGGCCGAATTGGGGCCTTCCAGGCTGGGGGATCCCCTGCTCCCTATGGGAGCTTGGCAGGCCTACTCACACCAAGCTCAAATGTTTAAAATAATTTGGTCACTAAGATCCCTCACAACTAGAGACTCAAACAGAGGAAATAATTTGGCTATTAGTTCTGAAGTGTTCATGAGCATTTTCACGGATAAAGTCTTGTTGCTCCGCAATGACTTACCTGCCAATTTCGATACAGTGAATGAACTGGAGGCCCCTTGGCTGTCTTTGGGTTCAGTATGTGACTCTTTCAACTTTCTCTCTTCTGCTGATGCTGACAAGGTCCTGGGAGCTGTTAGACCTACCACTTGCTTACTAGACTCATGTCCCTCGTGACTGGTTAGGGCTGGTGATGTGAGGATCCAGGGCCATGAAAGAAATTATCAACCTGCCCCTAGAAACTGGGATGTTTCCAGAGGACCTAAAGGAAGCAGTGGTTATACCACTCTTAAAGAAGCCTTTGTTAGATCCTGTGGATCTGGCCAGTTACCACTCAGTATCAAATCTATCGTTTCTGGGAAAGGTAACTGAGAGAGCAGTAGCTGAGCAGCTCCAGGGCTTCCTGAAGGACACATCGGTGCTAGATCCATTCCAGTTGGGTTTCCACCCTGGTCACAGGACTGAGATTGTTCTGGTTGCTCTAATCAGATGACCTCTGAATGCAGCTGAATCAAGGCGGGTTGGCAGTGATGTTATTATTGGCTCTCACAGCAGCGTTTGATACAGCCGACTACGATCTGTTGACTCACTGCCTTGATTACATGGGAATACATGGCTTGGCCTTACAATGGCTGCAGAGATTTTCAGCAGAATGGGAGCTGTAGGTTCTGTGTCGAGAAATCACCATAGGAGCCAACTTTGGATTGGTAACACCATGAAAAGGGAGAATGAGCTTCATCGTTCTCCCTTTCCCCTTTTTTGAGCCATCATTGAGAATGAGCTTCATCCTTCTCCCTTTCCCCTTTTTTGAGCCCAAAGAGCCACAGCCAGCAGAACTTGCAGAACTGGGTAGGTTGAGCATTCACTGACATGCTACATGATGATCCATGTTTCTACCAAAGTTTCTTTATAAAGTTGGATGTCACAAACTGGTGTTTTTTGTGCCAGTTTCTGGACCCTGCTGTGAAATGTGATTCGATGTTGCATTTCAGAGGGTCTAATCATAAGTATGAATCTATGAGAGATCTGTACTTTAGATATCCGATTTCGTAACACGGTGGTGTGGAAATGATTGAGTAAATTTCCGTGCCATAAACAGTGGCCAATGATGCGATGTTGAGTTTGTGGTGCTCACACACAGTTTCAAAAATTCATTCTTTGACATTCTGAGGATCCATGAGGATCTATGGTCTGGAACTCTGTTCTTGCTCCATGGGGTTGCCACAAACCCATGGACCCATAACTTCTGTGGTGCTGACTCTACCCATGGACATGATATGTGGTTTGATGTTGATGTTCGGGTGACCCCAAGCAAAAACCATGAGAATCCATGAGGCTCCATGGTGCAGGACCATTTATATCTCCATGGCATCACCACAAAACTGTGGATCCATGGTAATGGGATATAGGTTGTGGCCATTGACATGATATATTACTTGAGGGGGAGCTTGGGATGATATGAAGCAAGAACAGAAAAATCTATTAGGATCCATGGTGCAGGACCAGTTTTTGCTCCAAGGTGTCACCAAAAAGCTGTGGATCCATGGTTTTAGAATATAAGTTGTGGCCACTGACATAATATATGACTCCAGGGGGAGCTTGGGGTGATCCGAAGGAAGAACAGAAAGATCTATTAAGATTCGTGGTCTGAAACCAAGTATTTGGTCCCTGGCACTGCCACAAAGCCATGGATCCACAATTTATGTGTTGCAAACTCTGCCCATGGACATGATATGTGGCTGGATGGAGGGCTTGGGGGGATCCAAAGCAAAAATCATGTGGATCCATGAGGATCTGTGGTCCAAACCAAGTTTTTGGTCCCTTGCGCTGCCACGAAGCTGTGGATCCACGATTTCTGTGGTGCAAACTCTGCCCATGGACATGATATAAGAATAGATGGTGAGGCTGGGTGGCTCCATAGCAAAAATCATGTGGATCCATGAGGATCCGTGGTCCTAAATGAAGTTTTGGTCCCTGGCACTGCCACGAAGCCGTGCATCCACTATTTCTGTGATGCAAACTATGCCCATGGACATGATATGTGACTGGATGGAGGGCTTGGGGGGATCCAAAGCAAAAGTCATGTGGATCCATGAGGATCCATGGTTCAAAACCAAGTATTTGGTCCCTGGCACTGCCACAAAGCCATGGATCCACAATTTATGTGTTGCAAACTCTGCCCATGGACATGATATGTGGCTGGATGGAGGGCTTGGGGGGATCCAAAGCAAAAATCATGTGAATCCATGAGGATCTGTGGTCCAAACCAAGTTTTTGGTCCCTTGTGCTGCCACGAAGCTGTGGATCCACGATTTCTGTGGTGCAAACTCTGCCCATGGACATGATATAAGAATAGATGGTGAGGCTGGGTGGCTCCATAGCAAAAATCATGTGGATCCATGAGGATCCGTGGTCCTAAATGAAGTTTTGGTCCCTGGCACTGCCACGAAGCCGTGCATCCACTATTTCTGTGATGCAAACTATGCCCATGGACATGATATGTGACTGGATGGAGGGCTTGGGGGGATCCAAAGCAAAAGTCATGTGGATCCATGAGGATCCATGGTTCAAAACCAAGTATTTGGTCCCTGGCACTGCCACAAAGCCATGGATCCACAATTTATGTGTTGCAAACTCTGCCCATGGACATGATATGTGGCTAGATGGAGGGCTTGGGGAGATCCAAAGCAAAAATCATGTGCATCCATGAGGGTCCGTGGTCCAAAACCAAGTTTTTGGTCCCTGGCGCTGCCACAAAGCTGTGGATCCACAATTTCGGTGGTGCAAACTCTGCCCATGGACATGATATGTGACTGAATGGAGGGTTTGGGGAAATCCAAAGAAAAATCATGTGGATCCATGAGGATCCGTGGTCCAAAACCAAGTTTTTGGTCCCTGGCGCTGCCATGAAGCCAAAGATCCATGATTTCTGTAGTGCAAACTTTGCCCATGGACATGATATGTTACTAGATGGAGGGCTTGGGGGGATCCAAAGCAAAAATCATGTGGATCCATGAGGGTCCGTGGTCCAAAACCAAGTTTTTGGTCCCTGGCACTGCCACAAAGCCGTGGATCCATGATTTTGGTGGTGCAAACTCTGCCAATGGACATGAGATGTGATTGGATGGTGAGTTTTGGGGGGTCCAAAGCAAAAATAAAGTGGATCCATGAGGATCCGTGGTCCAAAATCAAATTTTTGCTCTCTTGCGCTGCCATGAAGCAGTGGATCCATGATTTCTGTGGTGCAAACTCTGCCCATGGACATGATATATGACTGGATGGAGGGCTTGGGGGGATCCAAAGCAAAAATCATGTGGATCCATGAGGATCCGTGGTCCAAAACCAAGTTTTTGGTCCCTTGTGCTGCCATGAAGCAGTGGATCCATGATTTCCGTGGTGCAAACTCTGCCCATGGACATGATATAAGAATAGATGGTGAGGATGGGGGGATCCAAAGCAAAAATCAAGTGGGTGCATGTGGATCCATGGTCCAAAACCAAGTTTTTCGTCCTTGGCGCTGCCACGAAGCCTTGGAACCACGATTTCTGTGGTGCAAACTCTGCCCATGGACATGCGATGTGATTGGATAGTGAGCTTTGGGGGATCCAAAGCAAAAATAATGTGGATCCATGAGGATCCGTGGTCCAAAACCAAGTTTTTGGTCCCTTGTGCTGCCATGAAGCAGTGGATCCATGATTTCTGTGGTGCAAACTCTGCCCATGGACATGATATGTGACTGGATGGTGATCTCGGAGTGGCCCAAAGCAAAAATCATGGGGATCCATGAGGATCCGTGGTTTGGAAACATGTTTTTTCAGTGCTGTGGCACCACAAATTTGTGGAGCATGATTTTTCTGGTGCTGCCTATAGTCCAAGAGAGGATCTACAACATGATGTTGGTTTGATTTCATTTCACCATAAAAATCATATGCATTCATGAGGATCCGTGCTTTGGAACCCTGTTTTTGAACTGCTGAGGTGCCACGAATTCGTGGAGGCATGATTTTTGTAGTCCTGCCTATAGTCTAAGACAGGATCTACAGAATAATACTGGTTTTATTTCATTTCAGTGTAAAAATCATATGAATTCATGAAGATCTGTGTAGATACGACTTTTACCCAGACCCTATAAATTTTAAATAAATATTTTGTCTGTTTAAAAAGGTAGTCCCTCTGTACCACATAGGTTCCCCAACCGCCTTAGACCACGCTACTGAAAGAGGGGAGTCCAGGGAAGGGGGAAAGGCACACAGTTGGCAAGGGTGCCAATCCTCCAGGGGTCTCCCAAAGAAGGACTTTGGTCTCTGTCATAACCAGGTGCTGGGTTTGCAGAGGACCTGGAGGCCACAGAACTGGCAAGTGGGATTGGGAGTCCTGTTCCTCTTGGTCATGAACCCCCAGATTGAACAGGAGGTGGCAGTGTGCCCTACTGAGGGGAAGAAAACAAGCTTCCTTCAGGAGTTGGCAACTCAAAAGGGAATTGATGGGGCCAGGTCTGAAGGCAGAATCGGACCGGTTCCTTCACATCATAATATAATAGGGCTGCCAAGTTCCTGGACCAGGCAGGGATTCCCCTTCCTCAGAGGTTCTTAACCTGCCAGCCTGCATTGGGCTGGGGGGGGGGGGTTCTCCTCCAACATCTCTGGTGTGATGTCATTGCACCGGCAACATCATGCACCTGCCACTTTAGGAGCTTCCAGGGAAACTCTATGGTTTTCCCAGACGCTCTAGCAATTTGGGAGGGAAAACTCTAGGATACCTATTGTACCTATTGTATTGCCAGAGGCTGCGGGGGACTTGGCACCCTATAATATAATGAGATGTGTGAACCACCTATGCTAATCATTCCTTGTTCCTTTGGCCATTCAGCTGGATATTTTCCTTGTGCCTTGCTACATTATCAGTACCAACATAAATTCTAGTGATTGGAATGAGAAACTCTGGTACTAGATTATGGCAGGGATTTCAGGTGGTTGTCTCTGTTAGCTTTGGTATGGTGAACTTTTAAAACATGGATGATGTAAAGTACTGGGTTTGGAGATGTTCAGAACGCAACATGCTTTATTGGCGAGTACATCACAAAGACAAGATGGCGGGGCCAGGTCCCCTATTATATACATTCCCTGGAACAACCCTCTTTCTGGTCAGGTCCAATCCTGACCAATTAAACTTCCCGCCACTGATTGTCATAGGCAGATTGCATTCATCCCTTGCAGTCAGATGACCCGCGGCTTCCTGCTGGTCACCTCAACGCACGTAGTCGCACTTTGGTGTAAATTCAGGGACGAAATGCAAGACACAACAGATGAACAAATGTTCGTTCTAGTTCAATGATAATAGATTGGAAGCCACATGTAGCTCTTTGACATACCACATATCTTTTCTGCCACCAGTTTTTGCCTGGTGTAGCCAGTTTGGTGTAGTGATTAAGTTTGCAGACTCTTATCTGGGAGAACCGGGTTTGATTCCCCACTCCCCCACTTGCTGGAATGGCCTTGGGTCAGCCATAGCTCTGGCAGAGGTTGTCATTGAAGGGCAGCAACTGTGAGAGTCCTCTCAGCCCCACCCACCTCACAGGGTGTCTGTTGTGGGGGAGGAAGTTAAAGGAGATTTTGAGCCACTATGAGATTCTGAGATTCAGAGTGGAGGGCGGGATATAAATCCAATGTCTTCTTCTTCTTCTTCAGTCCCCAATCTGACACCTGCCTTATGTTCTAAGAAGACAAGGCCATTGCCCAGTAGTGCATGTGGTAGTCAAGTGGTTCACAGCCAGAGAAATTGGAGGATGGATAAACTGTGAACTTCTCTGAGCTGTGGGTCATCTGCAACAGATGGAAGTAAAGGGTAATGTTCACCAATGGCCCCCATACTGTTCTTCACAGCCTCTGCATTTTCATCCCAGCACCCTGGTGGCTTTTCTCTGGCGACAGAGAAGAGGGAGTAAACCACCACCAGCAGCATTATGGCAATCATCAGGGCAAAGAGAAAGTTGGCCGAGTGTAATAGTAGTAATGGTGGTTTTACTTCTTTTTCTCCACAGCCATCTTTCTGTCCTCTGGGAGGCTTGACAATCTCATTGTCTTACCCAACCTCCTGTGCCTCGTGCTAGAGAGAGAATAGTAAGGCAAAGCAAGAAGGCCTTCCCTCAGTCCAGATACACAAGGACTAGCTAAAGTTCATCAACTATGGGGAGAGAAAATTCTACATGTGCAGAGATATTCAGGTAATTTAAAAGGTTATAGTTATACATTTTATATCAATACTTAAATTATTGTATGTGGATGTGTTGTGTCATACAGGATTTATGTGGCTCTTTTTGTAATCATAAATCTGGTTCTTCCCAAACCTCACCACTTCTCTAGGTTACCTATAATGTCAGTTCTTTATTTTGCTATTGTGTTAAGTAGATTCATACGGGTGGTATACGCTATATATATTTTCTAATGTTGTACATAATCCTGTATACTTTTCATCTGCAATTTATATTTTAATATATAGTGTAATGTTGATTTATTGATGCAGAATTAAAATTAAAATGCTTGCATTTTGTGAGGAAACAAAATGGTGGAAAATAAAGCATCTTGGGTTTGTGTTAAAGGGAGCTGAAGTTTGAGTTGTAGGAAATTTTAAGGGATAAGAAATCATCCCTGTTTAACACCAAACGTTCACAGGAAGAGGTAAGCTGGAAGGCACAAGATCAGAGTTTAGCAGGAATGTTCCCAGAAAGCATTATTAAGGATAATGACAAACATGTTACCAAAACCCTTTTAACATGGTAAAATATTTATATGGTAAACTATTTCTGTTAGCATGGATCAGAAATATCAGAACATATTAGGCCAGGTAATGAGTAGTAAACACTAAAGAGGGATTCCAGGAATATATAAATGCTGGACTTGGGCATCTTGGTCCAAATAAATGTATTAAACTATTTTGGATTATTCTCTCATGATTTTAAAAGTCTGGCACAATCTAATCAAAGTGCTATCTTTTCTTCTTTAATATTGCTACTCTATTAAGCTATTTATAGCAAAAATTCATCACTAATTCATTCATAAATTCATTATTCATTATAATCTGATGTTTTCTTCTCAAGACATATTGCCTATTAGATACTGGGTATGAAATAAAAGTGGACTTGTACTCTGCCAAATAGTCTCTGCGACAACCACCTTCATCAGAGATGTTATCTGGCTGTTCCACGTAGCATGCCATATATATATACCTCTTTAGCTATTCGTTCTAGAGGTGGCACATAAAAAGGCAATGGTGATGAGAGTTTATGTCTGACATCAATGGTAAATGTTCACTGGTGCATTGCTCTCTTTTTATGTAAATAGACAAGGCATTATAATCAATGACACCTATTTCCCAGACTCTTCCCAAGATCCACATTACATATCATACAACTGCATAAAATAGAAGTTGCAGCAGAAATGAGAAAAGTAACAGGTTTGTCTTTAATCCCCAGAACTCAAAGGAAAAGAAGAGTGAGGAAAAGAGAAATAGATCTTTCACAAGACAGTGAGAATGCAGGAATTCTAGCAGTATCTTAATGCCATCTGTGTAAAATGACAGTTATACATAAATTATGTAGATGAAAAAAAATCACTTTTATAGGAATATTTTCCATGTGATTTTTTCTCCAAGAGCTAATTCCACTTTTACTTACCAGGAGCAAATCAGAACTGATTCCTCATAATTTAATAGTGTTGTATAAGAACGGCAAAAAAATAAACATAAATACTCTTATGGTTTGTCCTTATGTCATGTTTGAAGTGCATTTTTACAAAACAAGAGAATATTTTATAGATAGACAGACAGACAGACAGACAGACAGACAGACAGACAGACAGACAGACAGACAGACAGACAGACAGACAGACAGATAGATAGATAGATAGATAGATAGATAGATAGATAGATAGATAGATAGATAGATAGATAGATAGATAGATAGATGAATAATTCCATTTTTCCTTCCTTGCACATTATCCACATACTGTGTTTGCTGCCACAGGGTACCACATTTCCTATGGCCTTCCTGCAACTGGCCATCTGCTCAGAAATAAGATTTTCCCTACTTGATCAGCTGTCTGATCTAGTCATTTGTAATCTACTAAATCAAAGGAAGTTCTTCCTCAGGCAGACATCCTCCTGCTTGGCATGTGGCTGTCTGCATTCAAAGACTTCAGGTACAAAAATTGGAACACTGGAAACAACTGAGCAAAGAGACAGAAGCTGTCCAAACATCTAGCAGTGGAAGTTTCCAACTGGCATCTCATGTCTAGTGTGAACAAAAGACTGAATTCTGTATCTAATACTTCATCTGTTACTTAAAAAAGAATGGGAAAAAGCCTTCTTCAAAGTATAAACAATTAATTTAATAAATGTGTTATAGAAAGATAGCGACATGGCTCCCATTCTATTATACACATCCAACAGCTTCTGAGTGTCATTGGCAAGGTACTTCCTACCATTTATTTCTTCAATAACAACCTCTACAAGATCTGGCCTTTGATGAATGTTAAATCTGCTAGTGATGTAATGTCATGTGATTTCCAGTGACTGAACACTTACAAACTGAGCAACACGAACTGAAATTATGCACAATCTCCTAGACCTATTTTCTTAGAAGTCAGTCCGTCTGGGTTCAAAGGAGCTTCCAAGTAAATGCATAGGATTTCAGCCTTAAAAGACATTTCCAAAATCATGGCTCTCAAGAACACAGGGCCTTACCAGGAGATACACTGGGAGGTCTATGTCAAAAGCAATGCTCCCTCTGTGGAGCTGTGAGTAAAAATACTATTATGTGAGCTACTGGAATTAAAGTTATGAGTGAGCAATTTGACTACATAAATTTGTTTGCTCTGGGGCCATCCTTCCTGAGCTAAGACAAAATTGTATGAGCCAGAGGCTGAAAAACTGTGAGCCAACTCACATCATGTCAGCTTAGAAGGAACACTGGTCAGGAGCCTGCAGGGGCTTTGGCACAGAATGGTAAAGCTGTAGTACTGCCGTATGGGCTCTCTGCTCACAACCTGAGTTCAATCCCTGTGGAAGCTGGGTTCAGGTAGCTGGCTCAAGGTTGATTCAGCCTTCCATCGTTCTGAGGTTGGTAAAATGAGTACCCAGCTTGGTGCGGGGAAAGCATAGATGACTGGGGAAGGCAATGACAAAAAACCCCGTAAAAAAAAAAGGAAACGACTGGTGCTTGCACAGGTGACTACCTTTACCTTTATGTAATGTGAGGCTGTCTGATTGTGACAATGGTGAAAGCGGAAGGAGCATTAAGCCTTTCCTCCCACATTGCAGTCACAATCTAAAATGACCCTGGGGGTTCCGTTTGGCCCAGGTGCATGAAGAAGCTGGAGTATACATTTTGTCAGACAGATGATAGATAGATAGATAGATAGATAGATAGATAGATAGATAGATAGATAGATAGATAGATAGATAGATAGATAGATAGATAGATAGATAGATATCAATATCTAGCCTGCTGGAAAAATGTACGTGTAATGGTATCAGTACTCACAATTTTTCAGAGTGGCACAAATAGCATCCCCAGAGCCATTTTAGATTGGGACTACTATGTGACATGAAAGGATTAATCCCCACACACCTTGCATCTTTGTCCCAATCAAAATTGGACACTACACACATTTAATTAAACACTGGGAGCTGCTGGTATAAAATCCCCAGCACATCATTTAGTTAAGCAGCAGTTGCAAAGATATGCAATTTCCTTGGAGAACAAGGAATCAATAGTTTCCAAGTAAGCTTGGAACATAAGAGAAGCCATGTTGGATCAGGCCAATGACCCATCCAGTCCAACACTCTGTGTCACACAGTGGCCAAAAGAAAAGAAAAAAACAAGTGCCATCAGGAAGTTCACAATTGGGGCTAGAAGCCCTTCCACTTTGCCCCTCCCGCCCAGGCACCAAGAATGCAGAACATCACTGCCCCAGAAAGTTCCAACAATACGCTGTGGCTAATAGCCACTGATGGAACTCTGCTCCATATGTTTATCCAATCCCCTCTTGAAGCTGGCTATGCTTGTAGCCGCTGCCACCTGCGGCACTGAGTTCCACATATAAATCACCCTTTGGGTGAAGAAGTACTTCCTTTTATCTGTTCTAACCCGACTGCTCAGCAATTTCATCGAATGCCCACAAGTTCTTGTATTGTGAGAAAGGGAGAAAAGTACTTCTTTCTCTACCTTCTCCACCCCATGCATAATCTTGTAAACCTCTATCATGTCACCCCACAGTCGACATTTCTCCAAGCTAAAGAGCCTCAAGCGTTTTAACCTTTCTTCATAGGGAAAGTGTTCAAAACCTTTAAATCATTCTAGTTGCCCTTTTCTGGACTTTTTCCAATGCTATAATATCCTTTTTGAGGTGCGGTGACCAGAATTGCACACAGTACTCCAAATGAGACCACACCATCAATTTATACAGGGGCATTATAATACTGGCTGATTTGTTTTCAGTTCCCTTCCTAATAATTCCCAGCATGGCGTTGGCCTTTTTTATTGCAATCGCACACTGTCTTGACATTTTCAGTGAGTTATCTACCATGACCCCAAGATCTCCCTGCTAATTTTGGAAGGGGTGTTGAAAGACCTGAGTCAGATTGAGGTGACAAGAGAGGAGGTCCTACAACTGATAGACAAATTAAAAACTAATAAGTCACCAGGTCTGGATGGCATACATCCAAGAGTTCTGAAAGAATTCAAAGGTGAACTTGTGGATCTCCTGACAAAAATATGTAATCTTTCACTGAAATCTGCCTACATTCCTGAGGACTGGAAGGTAGCAAATGTCACCCCCATCTTTAAAAAGGGTTCCAGAGGAGATCTGGGAAATTACAGGCCAGTCAGTCTGACTTCAATACCAGAAAAGTTGGTAGAACCCATTATCAAAGACAGAATGAGTAGGCAATTGATGAACACGAGTTATTGAGGAAGACTCAGCATGGGTTCTGTAAGGGACGATCTTGCCTCACTAACCCCTTCCAAAATTAGTGGTTCTGGAGTGGGCAAACACTTCTCATCTTCCACAGTGAAGATGGAGGCAAAAAATGCATTCAGCTTCTCAGCCACTTCCCTATCCTTCAGTAATCCTTTTACCCCTTGTTCAAGCTGCAGTACTGCTGTCGGAGCCCTCTGCTCATGACCTTAGTTTGATCTCAGCGGAAGCTGGTTCAGGTAGCCGGCTCCAGGTTGACTCAGCCGTCCGCTGGTTCAGGTAGCCGGCTCCAGGTTGACTCATCCTTCCATCCTTCCGAGATCGGTAAAATGAGTACCCAGCTTGCTGGGAGGGAAGTGTAGATGACTGGGGAAGGCAATAGCAAACCACCCCGTAAAAAAAGTCTACCATGAAAACGTTGTGAAATCAATGTCACCCCAGAGTCAGAAACGACTGGTGCTTGCATAGGGGACTTTTCCTTCCTTTTCCATCCAAGGGCCCCACTGCCTCCCTGGCTAGTTTCCTGCTTCTAATGTATTTGAAGAAATTTTTATTGTTGGTCTTTATGTTTTTTGCAATATGCTCCTCATAGTCCCTTTTTGCCTGCCTGATCACAGTCTTGTATTTGATTTGCCACAACCTGTGTTCTCTTTTATGAATCTCACTTGGACTAGTTTTCCACCGCTTAAAGGAATCCCTCTTACTTTTACAGCTTCCATTACTTTGTTTGTTAACCATGCAGGCCTTTTCTTATATCTGTTTGTGCCTTTCCTAACGTATGGTATATATTTTATCTGAGCTTCTAGGATTGTAGTTTTGAATAGCCTCAAAACCTCCCCAAGGATTTTGACTGTATTTACCTTTCCTTTCAGTTTCCTCTTCACATGCCTCCTCATCTCAGAGAATATACCCTTTTTAAAGTTAAACGTGGTTGTGCTAGTCTTTTGGGGCAACTCCCTATTTATGCAAATGGTGAAATCAATAACGTTATGGTCACTGCTCCCAAGCGGTGCAGTCACTTTTACATCTCTCACCAGGTCTTGGGCATTATTTAGAAATCCAGGATCGCCCCACCCCTGGTAGGTTCTGTGACCATCTGCCCCATAGCACAGTCATTGAGAGCGTCTAGAAATTCAATCTCTTTCTCCCGACCAGAACACATATTGACCCAATCAATTTGCAGGTGATTAAAATCACCTATTATGGCACAGTTTTTATGTTTAGCCACTGTCTTTAATCCTTACATCGTATTATAATTGTCCTCTAACTTTTGATTTGGTGGACGATAAACTCCTATACCTAAATTTCCTTTTGAGCCCACTATTTTGACCAAAACCATTTCTAGAAGAGAATCTAATTCTCTGACCTCAATCTTACTGGACTGTATACCCTCTCTGACATACAGAGCCACCCCACCTCCAACCGTTCCTTCCCTATCCTTCCAATATAATTTATATCCAGGAATCATCTTGACCCACTGATTCTCCTCATTCCACCAAATTTCTGAAATTCCCACAATGTCTATGCTTTTCCCAAACACCAAGCATTCCAACTCCCCAATTTTACTTCGAACACTTCTAGCATTTGTATACAAACATCTATAATTTCCCAGGCAAGTTATGCCCGCAACCTTCCTCCTGCTGCCTCGAGACTTTGGCAAACAGTCCATACTGTTTGTCACCATCTCAGTGGACAACTCTGATCCATTACCCGCTAGAAAAGTAATGTTTCAGCTAACCCTTCATCTCTTTGAGATGAGTCCTCCCGACTCAGAGACATTTCATGTCCTGTCTGTTTTCCCCCAAGATTTAGTTTAAAAACTGCTCTGCCACCTTTTTGATTTTAAGTGCCAGCAGCCTGGTTCCTTCTGGGGACAAGTGGAGACCGTCTCTTTTGTACAGCTCCCGCTTGTTCCGGAAAGCATCCCTGTGCCTAACAAACTTAAACCCTTCCTCCCTACACCATCATCTCATCCACACATTGAGACTTCTAATTTGTGCCTGTGTCTCCAGCCCTGCACATGGAACAGGTAGCACTTCCGAGAAGGCTACTTTGGAGGTCCTGGCCTTAAGTCTCCTGCCTAGCAGCCTAAATTTTTCCTCCAGGACCTCATGACTGCATTTCCCCACATCATTGGTGCCAACATGCACCATGACCACTGGCTCCTCTCCAGCACTGTCTTATCAGCCTATCTACAACACGTGTAATATCCGCTACCTTTGCACTAGGCAGGCAATGTCAAGTCTGCTATAATGTATAAGTAGTTTAGTGCTAAACTTTGGTTCAGGAAAAGGACCCTGGGTAAAACCACTCTGTATTCAGATGCTGCTAGCTCAAGCTCTCCTTCCCCCCCTCCTCTCCTTTGTTATGTAGCAATGTTTGGAACTGGGAATATGGGAACAAGATTGTGGTGCCTTCTCAGAGATAGCCGGTGCTAAGGAAGCGCCCAAGGCCAGCCGGTGCTTGAGAACGATAAAATAACAACAATGTGTGAATGTGCCCTGCATAGAGTGCCCCCTCCCTCAGGAATCCCTTTGATGTATACCTTAAATATTTGCTCTTTGTGTATGCTCGCCAGTCTCTCAATCTGCTTCTACAGTCTTGCAACATGTTACAATAAACTAGAAACTTTTTTATCAAGAAGGTCTCATTATTGAAACATCAGACTTGACATTTTGAGAGACTCCCTTTTGGAGTTCAACCTTTCCGGCAACTTGAAAAGCCCGGTGGCCGACCAGATTCCAGACAACAGAGAACTCCCACTGGAGGGAGCAACCCCTTGGCACGTCTTAGACCCAAGAAGAGCCGCGGAGTCTCCCCCCGAGTTCCAGCTGGTGTTGTCCCCCCGGCAGTATCAACCAAGGACCTCGACCACCATCATGGATCAGGCCCCTCTACGCTGGGAAGCCATCCTGAACCGCCACACCAGGCCGATCCACGGGGCAGGGACAGAGACCGCAAGCCCAAGCTCAGGGGAGACGGGCGAGGCGGACAGCATCCTCGTCGTGCGAGTTGGGGAGGACGAGGATGGAGGAGCAGGACGCTGGGGGGCGGACAGTGGGGAGCCAAAGCCCAAGGACCCGTACGAGGAGGACTATCAGATGTTCCACTCGATGGTCCGCAAAGAAATCGATGGGGCCCTGGGGAGCCTGAAGGATGAGGTCCGCGATGTGACGGTCCAGCTGGGGAGGGCCCTGGGGGGAGCAACCTCCCGGAGGCCCACGGTGGTCCAGGCAGGGGCCAGGAGCCAGCCAAGCCAACCGGTGGCGGCGCCAGCCCCTGTCCGGGCAGGAGCCACGCCAGCCCCTGCCCCCCAGCCACCGACCCCACCCGCGGGGCCACGCCACTTGGGGCGAGAGCTAGATGCCACCTTCGATGGGGACCCGGAGGAAGTAAACTACTTTAGGATCCAGGCGAACAGCTACATGCACTACTGGGGCCACGCGTTCCCCGACGAGTTCAGCCGGGTCGACTACCTAGGCTCAAAGCTGCGAGGGGCCGCGAAAAGGTGGTACGTGAGCTTGTGCGAGACCAGGAGCCCGATCCTGGACGATGTGCACACCTTCCTGCAAGCCCTGCTGACCCAGTATGAGGACCCACTACAAGAGTCGCGGGCATTGGTGGCCCTGCGTGACATGCAGCAAGGGGCCAGGTCCATCCGTGAATATGCAGCAGACTTCCAAGCCAACATAGCCCGGGTGAGAGGATGGAACGAGTGATGAAGATAGACAAGTTCACGAATGGGCTGAACGCAAGCATCCTGGATCGGGCCCTCACCCAAGCCCGACCAGCCACCCTAGTGGGGTGGATCCAGCTAGCTGGGGAAGTTGAGAACAACCTCAGGCGGGCGGCTATGCTGCGCCAGCTCCAGTCCGGGAAGTCCCAAGCGAGGGGGAGCCTCGCTAGAGTCGAACCCCCCAAGGGGAAAAAACCAGCTGCCGCAGTACCAGTGGGACCCCGCCGGTGCTTCAGATGTGGGGACCCAAACCACCTGGCCTCCAACTGCCCGCAACCCCCGCCGGCGAGAGCATAACCCGGGCCCCCCAAACCAACCACGCCTGCCCCAAAGAAAGCCCCCGGCCGCCCTAAGGATGCGGCGAAAAGCAGTGAGGTGGTGGTGCAAGAGGAGCTGCAAGAAGAGGAGGTGCTCCTGTCCGCGGAGCTGGCCGACCTCGCGTGGCTGGAAGAGCCGGCGGGAAACGAACCCGACATGCTGCTCTGAGGGGTGCCCACCAGCAGGTCGATCGAGACGAGGCACTGTTGATGGTGAGAGTGACGGGGAGATTGTATTTTGTGACTGTAAATCTGCTGAACCCCAAATTGCAGAGGTTCCTGCAGATAAGAGCCCTCATAGACTCGGGGTATAACAGAGAACTAATCTCCCCCAAAGTGGTGGAGGCCTTGGGACTAGAAAGCTCGCAGCTGCCCCACCCGATGCTGTTTGAGCAAATGGATGGGTCCGTGATGTGTGGGGAGCCCTGCACACGGGAGACGCAACCATGCCCCATGGGGATCGAGGAACATTGAGATCAGGAGTTCTTTGTGATAGCCCCCTCGTGCTTGTACCCGGTAGTGTTGGGGGTGGGTTGGCTAGAGAAGCATGAACCCCTGATCCGGTGGAGGGCACAGACCATCAGGTTCTTGGATCTGGGCTGCAAAACCCATCTCTGGAACACGGCATGGGGACCGAAAGCCCCCGCCGCGAAGGAGAGGGCGTGCGTGATGGTGGAGGAGATACACCCGATCCCGGAAGTTTACTGAGACTTAATGGAGGTGTTTAGCGAGAAAGAGGCCGACCAATTACCCCCCCACTGCAGCACGGACTGCGCGATAGAACTGCTCCCAGGGGAAACCTTGCCCCGCGCCAAACTGTACCAGATGGGGTGGGTGGAAAAGAAGGAACTACACAAGTTCCTAGACAAGAATTTGGCTAGGGGGTTCATCCAACCAGCCACAGCCCCCCACGCCGCCCCCGTTTTGTTTAGGAAGAAGAAAGACAATACGCTTAGACTTTGTACTGATTTTCGCGGGATTAACGCGATTTCCATGTCAAACGCCTACCCCATCCCCCTCATCCGAGACTTGCTAAGCACGGTGGCGGGGGGGAAGATTTTCACCAAGCTGGACTTACGAGACGCATACTTCTGGGTGCGCATCAAGGAGGGGGATGAGTGGGAAACGGCTTTCAACACACCAATGGGACAGTTTGAATACTTGGTGATGCCGTTTGGGCTGCAAGGAGCCCCGGGGGTGTTCATGAACTTTATTAATGATGTGTTGCGGAAATACCTGTACAAAGGGGTGGTGGTTTACCTGGATGACATCATTATTTATTCACAAGATGAGCAATCACATGTGAAATTGGTGCGGGAGGTCCTCAGCACTCTGCTGGAGCACCAACTGTATGCTAAACTGTCCAAGTGTGAGTTCCATCGGACGGAACTAGATTACCTGGGGTTTCAGGTGTCCGAACGCGGTCTGGCCATGGACCCGGCCAAGGTCCAAGCAGTACTGGAATGGGCTCCCCCGAGGACACGTAGACAGCTCCAATCTTTCCTCGGGTTCACAAATTTTTACAGACAATTCATAGAGGGGTTCACCCAGATCGCCCTGCCCTTGACCGATCTCCTAAAGACCAAAGGCAAGGGTCCAGAGGCCAAACGGCCCGGGGCCGGGTTAAAATGGACGCCCGAGTGCCAGAACGTGTTCGACCACCTAAAGCGCTTGTTCACGAGTGAGCTGGTCCTAAGCCACCCGGACGAGCAGAGGGCCTTCGTGGTCCAATGCAACGCTTCCGACGTGGCCGTAGGAGCAATACTCATGCAGAGGGATGGGGAGGGAAAACTCCGACCCTGCGCCTTCATCTCCCGAAAATTTTCAGACGAACAACGCAATTGCTCTGTGTGGGACAAAGAGCCATTTGCCGTCATGTTCGCACTGAAAACCTGGAGATCTTGGCTAGAGGGGGCGAAGCTCCCCTTCGAAGTGTGGACCGATCATAAAAATTTGGAGGCATTGACTGGAAAGCGCAAATTGAGCGAGAAGCAAATTAGGTGGGCCAGGTTCTTCTCCAAATTTGACTTCACCCTGAAGCACATCCCCGGAACCAGGAATTTCTTGGCCGATGCGCTCTCGAGGCTCCCGCAACACGAGAGCCAGAGGGAGGAGGTGGTGGACTTGTTAATCCCCCCGTCACAAGTGGCGGCCATGGTCACCACCCGCTCCCAAAAGAAGCGAAAGCTGGACGGGGTCAGCCGGGAGCGCAGAGGGAGGGAAAACCGAGAGGGAGGGAAAGGAGCGACCCGAGGGGGTGCAGAAGGGGAAAGACGGGCTGTGGTACAAGGGAAGCAAACTGTACATCCCAAACTGTCTGAGGAGGGAAATATTGCAGCTCTGTCACTCTTCCAAGCTAGCAGGGCACTTTGGCTATGTAAAAACGCTGCACTTAGTGAACCGCCAATTCTGGTGGCCCTCCCTGCGCAAAGATGTGTCCGAATTTGTCACAGGTTGCCCAGTGTGTATAATGGCCAAACGGCGAGGGGGGAAACCACCCGGACTTTTACAACCCCTCGAGACAGCTAAGCGGCCCTGGGCGATAGTTTCCATGGACTTTATAGTGGAATTACCCCCCTCCCGAGGCAAAACAGTCATCTGGGTAGTAGTGGACACCTTCTCCAAGCAAGCCCACTTCATCCCTTGCACCCAGTTACCCACAGCTAAGAAACTAGCGGCCCTGTTCTTTGACCACGTGACAAAATTACACTCATTCCCAGACAAGGTCATTAGCGACCGCGGGCCGCAGTTCGTTGCCACCTTCTGGCGGGAGTTCTGCAAATTGGTGGGGATGGAACAGGGCCTGAGCTCCACCTATCACCCCCAGACGGACGGCCAGACGGAGAGGGTGAACGGGGTGCTGGAACAATATTTACGGTGCTTCGTAAACCAGCGCCAATCAGACTGGGTGGACTTGCTCCCCTTTGCCGAGTACTGCTATAACAACAGCATGCAAAGTTCTACCAAAGCCTCCCCTTTCTCCACTGTGTTCGGCTATGAGGGGAAGCCTCTCCCCTTACTACCCGGGGGGGGGCAGAAAAGACACTCCCACTGCCTTCGAACAATGGTGGGGGGGCCCAGTAACAACTGGCCGGTCATAAAAGAAAACCTAGAGGCAGCCAAGGAATCCTACAAGAGGCAATATGATAAGTCCCACATCCCGGCGGGAGAATACGAAGTGGGGGATTCAGTGTACCTGTCAACTAACCCCCCCCCCCCCCCGCCCTTAACCAACCCTCCCGGAAATTGGCTTACAAATTTGTGGGACCTTTCAGAGTCAAGAGAATAATCAATTCTGTGACTGTGGAACTAGACCTACCAGCCTCCCTGGGTAAAATCCACCCTGTGTTTCATTGCAGCTTGATTCATCGAAACCCCGGGCCGTCCAGTTGGTACCCTCCACCCCCGGGGCCCACCCCTGCCTTGGTCGACCGCTGCCGCAGCACACAAGACGCCCTGGAGTGTAAACCAACCAAACTCCTTCCCCCTGCGGTGGAGGGGGCTTAGGGGGGGCAGTATGTCAAGTCTGCTATAATGTATAAGTAGTTTAGTGCTAAACTTTGGTTCAGGAAAAGGATCCTGGGTAAAACCACTCTGTATTCAGATGCTGCTAGCTCAAGCTCTCCTTCCCCCCCTCCTCTCCTTTGTTATGTAGCAATGCTTGGAACTGGGAATATGGGAACAAGATTGTGGTGCCTTCTCAGAGATAGCCGGTGCTAAGGAAGCGCCCAAGGCCAGCCGGTGCTTGAGAACGATAAAATAACAACAATGTGTGAATGTGCCCTGCATAGAGTGCCCCCTCCCTCAGGAATCCCTTTGATGTATACCTTAAATGTTTGCTCTTTGTGTATGCTCGCCAGTCTCTCAATCTGCTTCTACAGTCTTGCAACATGTTACAATAAACTAGAAACTTTTTTATCAAGAAGGTCTCATTATTGAAACATCAGACTTGACAGGCAAGTCACCATACGATCAGTACGCAGTTTTGCCACCCAGATATCTACTTGCCTAAGGATTGAATCACAAACTACCAAGACCCCCCCCCTCCCTGCCCAGGGATGGTTCCTGTGCTGCGAAAGGATTCCCGCTCACCAACTGAAGAAGAGGTCCCTTCTGAGGGTGCATTCCCCTTATCCTCAGCACAGTGCCATGTTCCCTCTCGACCCTCACGCTCCCTGGCAGCAACGGGGCTGCCATGTTCAGAGTGGGGCTCATCTAACACGTCCTCAAGAGTCTTCTGCAAGTGCCTACTGTCTCTGCTTCTCCAGGTCAGCAACTATCACCTACAACCCACTCAAAACAAACAAGCAGCATTTCCCCAGCAACCACCACACCAACCACACAAACTCAGAATTCTCAGCAATTTCCCCAGCTGTTTAGAAAGCCAAACCTCACCCTTACAGTCCTGCTCTTTCACAGAGCTCTTTCAACTGTGCAAGTGAAATTGCAGAATAACCACAATTCCACAAAGTTGAGAAAGACTGTGAATGAGGAAAATATTAAATCTGAACAACAAGGAAAATATTAGCACTGCTCAAGTGCCATTTTAGCTTTTTGCATAGATTCCAAATAACATGTGATTTAAGTTGTCTTTTATTGTGTTTACCAATGCTCCAAACTTGTTATTGCATCCCAGCAAGCACTACATTTTACTTCAGCCATATAATAGACATACAGGAAAGGATGATTGGAACTGGCATTTCAGAGATGTCAAAGCTGCAGCGAGTTTCCAGTGCAGTTCATCAGTACATTCTTCTTTATTGGACATAATATTAACATATCCCAAGATTTTGATTTTATAAATTATAGCTACCCTAGGAAGCAGAACTTAAATATATCCTTCTGCAAATATTTGTTTGAACTGAAGATAGAAAAAGTAGAAGAAGAAGAAGAAGAAGAAGAAGAAGAAGAAGAAGAAGAAGAAGAAGAAGATGATGATGATGATGATGATGATGATGATGATGATGATGATGATGATGATGATGATGATATTGGAGGGGTCGCCAATGGTAGCTCTCCAGATGCTTTTTGCCTACAACTCCCACCAGCCCCAGCCACTCGCCATGCTGGCTGGGGCTGATGGGAGTTGTAAGCAAAAGAACATCTGGAGAGCTACCACTGGCCACCCCTGTGATATTGCATTTATGTCCCACCCTATACTCTGAATCTCAGAGCAGTCACAATCTCCTTTACCTTCCCCCCCCACAACAGACACCCTGTGAGGTAGGTGGGGCTGAGAGCTCTTGCAGCAGCTGCCTTTTCAAGGATAATTCCTGTGAAAGCTATGGCTGACCCAAGGCCATTCCAGCAGGTGCAAATGAAGGAGAGGGGAATCAAATCCGGTTCTCCCAGATAAGAGTCCGCGCACTTAACCACTACACCAAACTGACTCTGAGTAAAAGTGAGCAAATAAAATTTCTATTTCTGGCCTAAAGAAAAAAAATATTTCCAGTGAGGGCTATACCAACTGATAGAAAACAAAAAGGGTGGATGAATAGAAAGGGTTTCATCCGGAACCTATGATAGGAGGCATCAGGAAAATATCTGTTGGGATGACATTCCACCAACTGTTGAAAAAGAACCCTCTCTAGCCTGCAGCTGCAAAAACGCTCTTGCACATTAGAACTAATGATTGGTCTAAAGTTATCAAGCAAGCATCATATCTGAAGAGCAATCTTAATCCTAGTCTCCATCATCCAAGTCCAACTCTATACTCTATACATCCAACTCTATACATTTATTTCATAGCCTTGAACAGGAATCTGAGTGTGAAAATATGCATCTATCTACAACTCCCCTGGCAGGATGGAAACCTAGAATTCTTAAAAGAATAGTGGTGCAGATCTTCTAGATGACATTAAGTCTACTTCCCATCTTCTATGATGACATTCTCCTAACCTAATTTCCAGTTATAGCCTCAGCACCTCAAAAAGATTCAATGTCACCTTGAATTCTCAAAAACTGTTGAGTCAAAATGATAAACCAATCCTTTTGGTACCTGAAAAAAGTAATAACCTGATTAAAATCCTCACATTCCCTCACTGACATTGCTTTGCCAAGTCTTTTCTGCCCTGTTCCTTGATTATCACCTACAACAGAAGGAGTTCAGAAGAGATCCTAGAAAAAAATAAATATAGATAGTGTACACTGATGAGGAAATGTTAGTTGCAAACACAAGATGTTATCATATTTCATCTCCTTCTTGTGAGTCATTACACTGATTTCCCATAAAGTCTAGAAATGAGGTAAAAAAATCTGTTTTCAACCTACAAGGTCCTTCATGGTTGCAGAATGCCCTGGTTAGCTGATCTTTATCTTCCTTTAGTTCCTATTCAGATTTTGTCATCTTTAAACCTGCTACTTTATCCTGTTATTTAAGAGTGCTGCAAACTGATGAAATAGCAAACTGTCAGGACCTTTATTCATTACATCTCCAGAAGGTATGAGTTCTTGGATCCCCATACTACTTTTGCATATAACATTATATCATTTGATAGGGTAGTAAGCTTTATCAATTAATTGGTTCTATTAGTCAGAACACTTTCATCATGAATTAAAAAACTAACCCTGATTAAAATTTGCCCACCAAGCAAGGACTTCAAGATTTGGGACCCTATCATATAGCTAGAAATATGCTGTTCTGAGTTGAATATAATTTTCTTTTAAACCTCTTTCTGTATAGACTTCCTATATTTCTAATGCGGAGGTTGAACATAGCTACTATTTGCTGATACTACCCAGATACTAGCAGATTTTCCAAGTGTATATTATCTTGCTTGCTGTATTCTAATTATCCCAGACATTGGCAAATCATTCCAGAGTTGTATCATGTTCATAAAACAAGCCTGAATTTGCTGTAGTTTCTGCTTTTACCTTCCTGGATAACATTATGCCCTCAAGCTTGACAGGTTCTCCAATACATAGACAGCAAGTCTACAGTTAAGTTCAGTTAAATCTAGGGAAAACTATGCTAACTGCGCAATATTTCTTCTGCCAAAGAAAAAGAGAGGAAATTAGATTTATAATTGTTCCTTATCATCAATCCAGCAATATGGTGAGGCCAGCTAGGGACGTAACCTCAAGAAATTGGGGGTGGTAGATACAACTTGCCTGAATTACCAAAGTGTCACCATCATTCCATTTTTCATGTCACTGACTCTTCTACTACTTGCATCAAGCTCAATAGGACTGATGTCTAGCACAGAATCATACTCCAAGGGTTAGTAGTCCAGCAGAACCAATGCAATGTGGCAATGCCAGCTCAACAGGACTGATGTCAGGCACAGAATCATAATCCAAGAAAGGGAAGGCTAGAAGCCCAACCGAATCGGTGCAATGTACTAGAGCTCAGCAGAATCCAATGACAATGCCAGCTCAATCAGAATTCCACCAATAGTACCAGTACAATCACAGAATGTCTAGCAGAAGCCATTGGCATTGCAAGCATAAAAGGACTGATCTCAAAGCAGAGAGTCAAAAATCTAAGCAAGGGGGGTGGGATTTTGCAAGTGTGCAAGAAAATTGGAAGTGAACACAAAGGAACATAGCAAACAGCAGCAGCAGGAGGAGGAGATTGGATTTATACCCCACCCTTCAATTGGAATCTTTTTGTTTGAGTGGAAACAGTTTGTTTGGAGATGTATCCATTCACAAACCTCCACAAACTGCTTGAAAGTTTGTGCTGGTTAAGCTGCCATGAACTGCAGTTTATGAACCAGGAACCAGCCAAAATTTGTCACAAACTGTAGTTTATGAGCTGGTCCATGCCCATCTCTATCAAATAGCTGGGAAAAGTACAGAAGAGGGCAACCAAGGTGATTATGGAGTTGGAGAACCTTCCCTATGAGGAAAGGCTGAAGAGTCTGGGACTTCTCTGTTTAGAAAAGAGAGGAAGCCTGTTCCACTGAGGAATCGCTCTAATGGTCAGGAAGTTCTTCCTAATGTTGAGCTGGAAACTCTTTTGGGGTGAAATTAAATCAAAAGAGTTTCCGGCTCAACATTAGGAAGAACTTCCTGACCGTTAGAGTGATTTCTCAGTGGAACAGGCTTCCTCAGGAGGTAGTGGGCTCTCCTTCCTTGGAGGTTTTTAAACAGAGGCTGGTATTTGTGAGTTTCCTGCATTGCGCAGGGGGTTACACTAGATGACCCTGGAGGTCCCTTCCAACTCTATGATTCTCTGACTGAGGGGGGGGCATGATAGAGGTTTATAAAATTATGTAATGAGTGGAGATAGTCAATAAAGAAAACTTTTTCTCCCTTTCCTAAATACTAAAACTTGAGGGCATCCAATGAAGTTGATGGGCAGTCAACTCAGAATAGACAAAAGGAAATACTTCACACAGCAAGTGATTAAAATGTGGAATTTGCTGCCAGTGGATATAGTGATGGCTACAGGAATAAACAGCTTTCAAAGATCCAACAGGTTCATAGAGGATAGGTCTATCAGTGGCTATTAGCCAAGGTGACTAAAGGGAATCTCAATGTTCAGCAGCAGCCAACCTCTGAATACCAGTGCAGGAGGCAAAATCAGGGGAGGCCATGGCTGCTATGCTCTGTTGTTGAGTCTTCAGAGAAACTGGTTAGTCACTGTGTGAGACAGGATTCTAGACTAGATGGACCCCTTGTCTAATCCAGCTTTGTCATAGTTCCCCCTCACCCCAAGCCAGGGAGGAGAAGAAACCTTGGGTCAAAGAGCAAGGCAAAACAAATTATCAAACTACTGGAAGCAAAATGGCTCTCACTCTAGCCTAAAACAGTATCTGCCACCAGGCTCTTCTTGCATATTTCCCCCCAGCTTCATAGAAGCCTCTGAGCTTCTCTGGGAATTAACAGAAATCTCAGCCCTGCAAGGTAGACTTGCAATCTGAGTTTCCATACTAAGATGTAACTAGTACGTGGACTTCTGGATTTAGTTTTGAGGCTACAGGAGACAAGAAACTATGCCAGGCTAAAAGATGTAATTGTTTTATTTAAAGTGAAAAATGACTTGTAAAGGATAAAACAAGAAATCTAGGCTTAACCAGCTAAAACAATATTCAATAATTACCAGAGTACTTCACAAAGTTTCCCAAGTTCAGCATCAGCCTCTGGTTCTCAGAGACAAATCAAGGCTTCAGCCCATTTCAGGAACAGCAATCAAAATGGCTTCCAAGCCAGGCTGAGTTGGGCTACCACTGACATGATGCTTGCCAAGTGATCACCAAGCTAACAGGCAAGGCAAAAGGGCCGACAACAGACGGCCAGCTCAAGGTGAGATCAAGCCGCCCCAGAAGTAAGCCAGCCAGAAAAGGAGTGGCCAAGAGCCTTATATTGCTGTGGAAAGCCATATGGATCTTTGAATACATCTCTGTTGGGCCTGTGCTTCTCAGTCCAAACTGGATTTTTCAGCAAAAAGCAGAGACTGTACTGCTCCTGGGTCAGAATGAACTCAGAGCAAACATGGCAGAATAAACATGCTTTGGCAAACATTCAGCAGAGAACTGAAATATCAATCTGTCGTGTTCAAACAGTGAAGTTTTGTGCCAAGACACAATAGAAATTCTTCTTATGAAGAGGAAGGGGGTGAAGGAACATTTTGGATAATGAGGAATTAAACTTCTTTTAAGCTCTTAATTATACACCCCAATAATGCTCTCTGGAAAATGAAGTGGGAAAAGAATGGCACCAAGTTTTAAACTCTAATAACAGATATATTGGGATAAATTTAAAGAGGGCAGCAATCCAACATGGTTTTGGCATGGCAAACTGAGAAGGAGGGGAGAAAGAGAGAGCTTTTTGGATTATTTTCTCCAGACTGTCTAGACTGAGGTCACAGCATGTAAGAGGTCACAGCACAACTCATGCTGAAACACAGAGAAACACATAAGATTTATATAAGAATTAATTATAGCTGGTGTAAGAGTTATCTAATCATACGTAAGTACTTATTACTAAGAGAAAGGTGATCATAATATGTTTTAGAGAACTATGAACTGATCTGAAGTAATTAAAGGTAATTAGGAATGCTGTTAAGCTATCTGAAATGTATTAAGAAAATGATTGCTAAGGGAATCTTAGGATTCTGAGTTAGGATTTTTAGGTAGTAGTAGAGAATACATATATTCACATACATTTATCACATTTATTCATAGTACTTAGTCATGCTCTTTCATTACACACCATCTGTTCAAGCAAGGAAGAGGCCTAGGACACTCTAATGGTATAAATTCAGCCCGCCTGTTCTAGTGGAATTGTGTTCATGATAGGTAAATGAAAGGGAATGTATTTTAAGCATAGAATGTGTTTAAAATGGTCATGTTCAAAATGGATTCCCTGATATAAAATGGAGTCCTCTGACAATCTGTAGAGATGCCAAGAAAGATGGGAAAAGAGGTTTGGAAATACTCCAAAACTTAGGGTGGCATTTTGGCTGGAAAAGAGCTATCTCTGACGTGAAAGAACTTTGATACTGAATTAGTAATGGGAATTCCAGCCAAGATTGACCCTGATTGGGTGGTCAGAAATTTCAGAGAGATGGATAAAAGGAGGGGAGAGAAGGCCACTAGGGCAGGACAAGCCTGGAAAGGTTTTCTCTTCCACCTCATCTTTGAAGACAATCATCAGAAGATAGGTGAGATACAAAATGCTACAATGCTTTGCAATGGGGAAATGCTCTGCTGGTATAGTAGGCTAGACACTGTAGCCAGTATAGCCATAGAAGGTTACAATCCAGCAAGAAATTCATTGTAATTTCTCATGAAAATCTGTGGACTGTAATGAAATTCTGATTTTTGAATTATGTATTAGCAATACTTAAAATAAACTGTCACGCATCTAAAGACTTGGAGTCTGATGTGCTAATTTATCTAATGATATCTTCCCAGAGTCTTGGTTAATGATCCCCTCTCGCAAATTTGCGCTGTGGCCCATAAACCACAGAGGTTAACAACATGGCCTCCCCTTGAACAGGGGTGGGCTCTGTGCACTCTAGAGGAGCTTCCAGAGCACTTGTGCGCCTCTTGGATACTCTCCAGGGGCTTCCCAGCTGTCCAGATGGCTGGGGAAGTGCCTCAGAGTGACCTCAGAATTTAGGTACCACTTTGTAAGTGGTGCCTTTCTGAGGCAGCTTTAGTCTGCCTGCCTCCCATCCCTGGGGCAGCTCAAACCACCCGTCTGTTATCACCCAAGGCTAGGCGACTTATAGGAAAGATTCTGATGGAGCCTCAGGCCCTGAGGTTCAATCCAATTCAGAGAGATGATGTCACTCTTTCCCGTTTCTGAAACATGTGACAGCCTACAGCCAATTAGCTGTTCAGTTTCATGGGTACCAATGTCATTCCTTCAGGTGGTAGGAGTTTGCCAATTAAGAGGCCTAAGCAAGGCTAGTACCTTCCCTGGGCATGTGCAACCAGTTAGCCTGAAAGTCACACTCTTGTTGTTCTAACTATCTCTGTGAGAAAGTATTTTGAAGGCCTAAAGCCTGAGCCAAGATTTTTTACAATGAGCAAAACTTGTAGTGATCCAATATCCTTTACAGACTCTTATGATATTTTGTTCATATATTGCCTCGAAATGTTTGAGAGCAAACAGTGCAGGTCTAATATTTTTATTCAGAACTTTAACTTGAACAACCATCAAATACTAATTGTTTCCCAAAAGTGACAGTTTTTAACAATGTGATGAATTGGCTATTAGGCTACTGTAAAGATAAAGTCATCTAACTAGAGTAGCTTGGATTTGATCCGTTCAATGGGAAATAATTAATTCCCTTTCCCGACCTTCATTTCAATGGCCAGTTTTGTCCTTCGTTTCATTTTTAAAATCAAATCACAACCTCTGTTAGCAGAATACTGTTGATTTTAAAGAGAGGAATCATGCTTTCTGGGGTAAAGTCCTCACTGTCCCATTTAAGTTGGAAGGAATGAGAACTATATTTTAAATTGCTCTTAGCGTTTTAAAAAAAATCTCTACTTTTATTAGAGATAACTTTAAGATACAGACTGGTGGTTTTTATAATACTTAATGGAGTAAAAAGGAGAGTCTTGCAGGTTTAATCATATGTGTTTATATTGGGGTCCAATTAATCTAAAACTTAGAAACTTATGCATTAAAATCTTTGCCTTTAAACCATCCAGATATGCATATTATATAAAAATAAACAATGAACCTCAAAATGCTCTTTTCTTGCTCATTAAATAGCAATTGTTTCAAGATGAAAATGCCAACTTACATACTAAGGCTAATGGCTAGCTCTTCTTTAATGGACCAATATATGCAGCTCTAAATCTCTTTATAAGAAAAAGAAGGAAGAATTCTAATTGTGGCTCTCTTTAAATAGACCACTGGTCATAAAATGAGAATTCAGAACTCATACAGTGATAACTCTTTTATGCATGATAGTTGGTTTTCCAGACCTGTTTTTCAAGGTTTTGATATTTGTCAGTTTTTCATAGTGAAATTAAATTTTCTGACCCTTTCATTTTTCAGAGGCTCTTCATTTGAATGAAGCTTTTATCAAAGCTTAATACTTTCCATTGTCTCAGTCACAAAGGGACAAGCCAAAAATATAGAAATCTGATGCACAATCTCTTAGCAAATGCAAAGTTACAGTGAACAGTTAAATTCTTCTGACAAATCACAGCTCTGGAAGAGACCAAAGACTATCTATTCTAGTGTCTATTCCTGGCTGCAAGTCAGCAGCTACTAGTCCACCTCAGATCAACACAGTCCATATCCAGTGTTCTATTAATGGTAATAAAACTTGCTCTTTTACAGACATCAGGGCAGCTGAGACTAAAGGATGAAGGGGACATTGACCATCCATGCAACCAAGCAAGTCATGTGATTTGCTTTCATTTGGTTTAGATCTATGTGATATGAGAAGGCACCAGAGGAAATCTTTGTCTGTTGGCAGTTCTGACAAATAGCATTCACAAAATTGTTAAAACATAGGTCATTATTATTACCTTTTTACAGTTGGAAAACTAGTAGAAAGCTAGGGCATGCCACCCAACATTTCACAGTTTTGAACAGAAGCATGTTTGTAACAGTCAGTTCTCATACTAAAGATCCTCAGCTTTCAAATATTACATATTACTGAAAGCTCTATGACATCAACTATATGCTGCATTCATTTCTCTTCTGTAGATTTTAATGCTAGGTGGAAGTTTGTTCTTTGTGTTAATGTAGTCTAAAAAAATAAATCCTGTTCAAGCATTCAAAAACACAAAGAGGAGAGCAGAATTACATCAATAATTATGCCCTTTCTGCAATCAACATTATGCATGTACATAAAAACATAAGAGAAGCCATGTTGGATCAGGCCAATGGCCCATCCAGTCCAACACTCTGTGTCACACAGTGGCCAAAAATTTATACACACACACACTCACACACATATATATATATACACACTGTGGCTAACAGCCACTGACGGACCTCTGCTCCATATTTTTATCTAACCCCCTATTGAAGCCGCTACCACCTCCTGTGGCAGTGAATTCCACATGTTAATCACCCTTTGGGTGAAGAAGTACCTCCTTTTATCCGTTCTAACCCGACTGCTCAGCAATTTCATCGAATGCCCACAAGTTCTTGTATTGTGAGAAAGGGAGAAAAGTACTTCTTTCTCTACCTTCTCCACCCCATGCATAATCTTGTAAACCTCTATCATGTCACCCCACAGTCGACGTTTCTCCAAGCTAAAGAGCCCCAAGCGTTTTAATCTTTCTTCATAGGGAAAGTGTTCCAGCCCTTTAATCATTCTTGTTGACCTTTTCTGCACTTTTTCCAATGCTATAATATCCTTTTTGAGGTGCAGTGACCAGAATTGCACACAGTACTCCAAATGAGACTGCACCATTGATTTATACAGGGGCATTATGATACTGGCTGATTCGTTTTCAATTCCCTTCCTAATAATTCCCAGCACAGTGTTGGCCTTTTTTATTGCAATCGCACACTGTCTTGACATTTTCAGTGAGGTATCTACCATGACCCCAAGATCTTTCTCTTGGTCAGTCTCTGCCAGTTCACACCCCATCAACTTGTATTTGTAGCTGGGATTTTTGGCCCCAATGTGCATTACTTTGCACTTGGCCACGTTGAACCTCATCTGCCACATTGATGCCCACTCACCCAGCCTCAACAGATCCCTTTGGAGTTCCTCACAATCCTCTCTAGTTCTCACCACCCTGAACAACGTAGTGTCATCTGCAAACTTGGCCACTTCACTGCTTACTCTCAACTCCAAATCATTTATGAATACGTTAAAGAGCACAGGGCCCAGTACTGAGCCCAGCGGCACTCCACTGCTTACCGTCCACCACTGCGAAGACTGCCCATTTATACTCACTCTCTGCTTCCTATTAATTAGCCAGTTTTTGATCCACAAGAGGACCTGTCCTTTTACTCCATGACTATCGAGCTTACTAAGGAGCCCTTGATGAGGAACTTAATCAAAAGTCCACATGTCCACATGTTTGTTCACCTCCTCAAAGAAATGAAACAGTTTAGTGAGGCAAGATCTTCCCATACAGAACCCATGCTGAGTCTTCCTCAATAACTTGTGTTCATCAATGTGCCTACTCATTCTCTCCTTGATAATGGTTTCCACCAACTTTCCCGGTATTGAAGTCAGACTGACTGGTCTGTAGTTTCCCGGATCTCCTCTGGAACCCTTTTTAAAGATGGGGGTGACATCTGCTACATCCAAGTCCTCAGGAATGGAAGCAGATTTCAGTGAAAGATTACGTATTTTTGTCAGAAGATCAACAAGTTCAACTTTGAGTTCTTTCAGAACTCTTGGATGTATGCCATCTGGACCTGGTGACTTATTAGTTTTTAATTCGTCTATCAGTTGTAGGACTTCCTCTCTTGTCACCTCAATCTGACTCAGGTCCTTCAACACGCCTTCCAATATAAGTGGTTCTGGAGCAGGCAAACACTTCTCATCTTCCACAGTGAAGACGGAGGCAAAAAATGCATTCAGCTTCTCAGCCATTTCCCTATCCTCCTTCAGTAATCCTTTGACCCCTTGGGTCATCCAAGGGTCCCACTGCCCCCCTGACTGGTTTCCTGCTTCTAATATATTTGAAGAAATTTTTATTGTCAGTCTTTATGTTTTATGCAATTACTCCTCATAGTCCCTTTTTGCCTGCCTGATCACAGTCTTGCATTTGATTCGCCACTGTCCGTGTTCCCTTTTATTAATCTCACTTGGACTAGCTTTCCATTGCTTAAAGGAGTCCTTCTTACCTTTTACAGCTTCCATTACTTTGTTTGTTAACCATGCAGGCTTTCTCTTATACCTGTTTGTGCCTTTCCTAACTTGTGGTATATATTTTATCTGAGCTTCTAGGATTGTAGTTTTAAATATCCTCCAAGCTTCCCCAAGGGTTTTGACTGTATTTACCTTTCCTTTCAGTTTCCTCTAAACATGCCTCCTCATCTCAGAGAATTTACCCCTTTTAAAGTTAAACGTGGTTGTGCTGGTCTTTTGGGGCAACTCTCTATTTATACAAATGGTGAAATCAATAACGTTATGGTAACTGTTCCCAAGCAGTGCGATCACTTTTACATCTCTCACCAAGTCTTGGGCATTACTTAGGACCAAATCCAGGATCGCCCCACCCCTGGTAGGTTCAGAGACTATCTGCTCCATAGCACAGTCATTGAGAGCATCTAGAAACTCAATCTCTTGACCCAATATTGACCCAATCAATCTGCGGGTAATTAAAATCACCTATGACGACACAGTTCTTACATCAAGCCACTATCTTTAAGCCTTCCATCATATTATAATCGTCCTCTATCTTTTGATTTGGTGGGCGATAACAAACTCCCATAGTTAAATGTCCTTTTGGGCCCTCTATTTCAACCCAAAGCATTTCTAGAAGGGAATCTAATTCTCTGACCTCAGTTTTACTGGACCGTATGCCCTCTCTGACATACAGAGCCACCCCACCTCCAACCCTTCCCTCCCTATCCTTCTGATATAACTTATATTCAGGAATCACCGTGTCCCACTGATTCTCCTCATTCCACCAAGTTTCTGAAATTCCCACAATGTCTATGTTTTCCCCCAATACTAAACATCCCAACTCACCAATTTTACTTTGAACACTTCTAGCATTTGCGTACAAACATCTATAATTTCCCAGGCAAGCTAGGCCCGCCACTTTCCTCCTGCCGCCTTGAGACTCTGGCAGGCAGTCCATTCTGATTGTCACCATCTCAGTGGACAACTCTCATCCCATTACCCGGTAGAAAAGTAACAGCTAATCCTTCATCTCTTTAAGATGAGTCCTCCCGAACCAGAGACATTTCATCTCCTGTCGGCTTTCCCCTAAGATTTAGTTTAAAAACCACTCTGTCACCTTTTTGATTTTAAGCGCCAGCAGCCTGGTTCCATCTGGGGACAAGTGGAGACCGTCTTTTTTGTACAGCTCCCACTTATTCCTGAAAGCATCCCAGTGCCTAACAAACTTAAACCCTTCCTCCCTACACCATCGTCTCATCCACACATTGAGACTTCTAATTTGTGCCTGTCTCTCTAGCCCTGCACATGGAACAGGTAGCACTTCTGAGAAGGCTACCTTGGAGGTCCTGGCCTTAAGTCTCCCGCTTAGCAGCCTAAATTTTTCCTCCAGGACCTCACGACTGCATTTCCCCACATCATTGGTGCCAACATGCACCACGACCACTGGCTCCTCCCCAGCACTGTCTATCAGCCTATCTACTACATCCCTAATGTCCATTACCTTCGCACCAGGCAGGCAAGTCTCCAAACGTACACGGTTTTGCCACCCAGCGATGTACTTGCCTAAGGATCGAATCACCAACTACCAAGACCCCCCCCCTCTCTCCCTGCCCAGGGATGGTTCCTTGGCGCGAAAGGATTCCCGCTCACCAACCGAAGAAGAGGTCCCTTCTGAGAGCGCATTCCTCTTATCCTCAGCCTGGTGCCCTGTTCCCTCTTGACCCTCATGCTCCCTGGCAGCAACAGGGCTACCACGTTCAGAGCAGGGCTCATCTAACACGTCCCCGAGAGTCTTCTCCGAGTGCCTAACTGACTGTCTCTGCTTCTCCAGGTCAGTCACCTCAGTCACCTCAGCCTCAACTTGTTCCCTGAGGACCAGGAGCTCCTTACATTGAGCACACACCCAAGACTTCTGTCCTGTGGGCAGATAGCCATACATGTGACACTCAGTGCAAAACACTGGAAAGCTCCCACCCCCCTGCTGGCATTCTACCTTCATGATAGCTTTTTAAAAATATACAGTCCCCTTTTAAACCCTGTTTGTATATGTTGCTCTCCACCTGGAGAGTCTACTTACCTTACTGGGAACACAAGGAATCTCAGTTCCTGGTCCTTATAAAGCCCCCAGGCTAAGAGCCACAAGCCAAGAGCCCTTTAGCTCTCTGGCAAGGCACAGCTTAATAATGCAAAGAGGGTGGGGAGCACAGCCACTCCTAATCAATCAGCAACAATCACCTTCAATCACCTTCACCTTCAGCACTTCACACAAACTCAGAAGTTTTCAGCAACTCCCCCAGCTACTAAGACACAAACCTCATGCTTGTAGCACTTCTCTGCTCTATCCCAGAGCTCTCTGCAATGTGCTCAGTCTCTGGCAAGGCGCAGCTTAATAATGCATGTAGGCTTGTACATGTGTTTGGGGCACAACACAAAAAGGCAAGGTCTTGATTGCTCAAAGAACGCCTACTGTTGCAATTAATCTACATCGTGGCATATGTCTCTGAGTCCCAACTATCTTTAAAACAAAAGTAGATCCTCTGCCAGTCATACGAGACCCAGAATCAAGTTTTGGCCCATCTCTTAGACAAAGGCTAAGAGGCAGCAAAAAGAAAACCAGATCAGGCATTATCCCACCTGTAATCTCATTACACGTGCTGGAAATAATAGAAGATGAAGAGAAACTATGCCTCTCCCTTACCAGTGTACAAGATCATCAGTCAGGGATAAGGTTGTCAATAACTGGAGGGGAAACATGCCCTGCACCTTTGACACAGACTTAATGGGATATGACTCACTTGATGATGTTTACTTATCTGCACTGAAAAGTTTCAACTGCCCATTCCTGTACATTATGCCTTTGTTAAAGTGGCAAGATCCACCACCCCCCCCCCCCCCCCGCCGCCCACTAAGTCAGAATAAAGAAACAGACACTGAGGAGTTGAGTAAACTAAGGACCACTTTATATTTACATTTCTAGTAATGGCAAACATTAACTGGTGGCATGATCAAGGACAGGGGTCATTCCTCCACCCCTACCTTATTGAACAGTGGATGAGACACCATGCCCCAGACTGAGCTAACTCCAATTGGCTCATGTTCAGAAGGCATCTTACTTGGGATAAGCCCTAGAGATCCTCCCCCAAACCACACAGCTTAAGTGGTGATCAATCTCGGCTATCACCTAGGACAGGGGTTCCCAACCTCCGGACCATAGACAGGAAGTGGTCCATGGCGTGTTGGCAACCGGGCCGTGCAGCTCTGCTGCTCTGCCCCCCCATGGCAACACACAGCCTCACCACCCCTGCCTGCCCCCACAGCGCCTCCTCCTCCCTCCATTTGTACAACTTTAAGGCAGGAGAAGGCAGTGGTGAAGTGCCTCCACAGCACTTTAAAGGCTGACCCCTCCCCCCGCTGAGGAGGAGGTGCCGCCGCCGCCCACCCCCACAGTGCCTTCTCCTCTCTCCATTTGTACAACTTTAAGGCAGGGGAAGGCAGTGGTGAAGCTCCTCCCCAACTCTTTAAAGACCAACCCCTCCCCCCCCCCCCGACGATCAGATGATTGGCAAGGAAACTGCAGCAACAGTGCGAGTGACTGGCTGAAAAAGCTGTGCTGCCCTTGCCTCCTTTCCACTTCTTTCCCACACCCAGGAAGTGGGAAGGAGGCAAGGGCAGTGCAGTTTTTTCAGCCAGTCGCTCAAGCTGCTGCCGTGGTTTCCCTGCCAATCACCTGATCAGTGGGAGGGAGGGGTTGGCCTTTAAAGAGCTGGGGAGGTGCTTCACTGCCACCTTTCCTGGCCTTAAACTTGTACAAATAGAGGGAGGAGGAGGCAATGCTGGGGGAAGGAGGAGGCATCACGGGGAGCAGGGAGGAGGAAGCACCATGGAGGGGCTGAATTCGGTGCCCCCACTCTGCCGGCCCTTGGGCCATAGTGGGTGGGCCAGCCCTGGGACTGGTCCCTGGAGCCAAAAAGGTTGGGGACCACTGCCCTAGGCAGTCTGCATACTCCCCCCCCCATGCTTCAGAGCCCTAGGAATGACCCTGCAAGACCCTCAAGCCCAAATGGGGCTGCTGCATGGTGTTCACTGAGTCACCAAATCCAATGCAACCAGAATACTGCCATAAAATGACTGACCTATTCAACAACAGCACCCAAGCCAGTTCCACAATCTTCTGAACCACAGTGCAGGGTAGACAAAAAAAGGGAAAAAATTCCTACCTGGCCCCCTTTGAATTAAGCAACCAGCAGAGCCTGCAGGCACCTTTTCAAAAGCCGCTTTGACAAAGCTGTGGGGAAGAGGCAAATTTAGTGATGACACCAGCATCAGCCACACCAGACAAGTTGAGCAAAGAGTGGCTCCGTTGCTGGCTGCTTATGCAAACTGGGAGGGCTGTAAGCAGGGGGGAATGGGGGGGGAGCTAGCCCGGCATGCCTAAGACATGGGGCCCCATAGGCCAGTTCCTACTTGGCCTAATTGTTAATCCAGCCCTGCCCTTTCCCACATGACTTTTGTACAGAGGTCCACTGATCCCCAACACAGCCTTTATGTGAGGTTAAGGGGACTAAACGTTGGCTGGATCCAACACATCATTTGCATCATCATCAGAAATTCCCAAAATTAAAACCATTCATGGAATATGCTGTCTTTCAAAACACTATCAGGTGTTACAATATGACTCTACATACCAACTCACTACCCACTTTCTCTATATTTGGGACTGCTTGCCATTCCATTTTTGTCTGATGAAATCTGTTTAGAGCATTCAAAAACTTACATTCTGAATAAAACTTAGTTGGTCTTAAAGGTGCCACTTGTCTACTGCTTTGTTCAACATCCAGTGGAGGAACTGGAAAACTTCAGATTTATGATTTACATAATGGAAAATTCATCATAACCACTAATATGGTTTTGTTTAATAAGGTTTCAATTTCTTAATTCATTCTATCATGCTTTCTTTGCATCTACAAAGGAGAAATTAGTTGAAAAAGCATGTGACCACACAGTGCTTATTCCCTTCCATGTTCTCTTCATGGTTGAACTTGAAAATAATATTCTATTCAAGAACATTAGCCTACCTGTGTAAAACTAATGGTCAAACATATCCCCGAATACCAAAATTATAAATTCCTGTCTGAATAAGCTTTTAAAAATTTCACAGAAGGAACATTAAGATGACTTAATACTGATGGTACTGCTTCCTTCCTACCTTGCCTCATAAATCATCTCCATTGAATCATTCTTTGAAAGAACTTTCCTCATGCTCTCCCTTGAAGTTTATTTTACCTTGTGCTTCATTTTGCGCAGTTCTCCTTCTGTACCTTGTTCAAATAATCCTAGTTAACTCTCAAGCATTAGAGCTACAATGGTGCTGTTTCCCAACAGCAGAGGGTTGGGAATGGCTAGCTGGAAAGAAAAGTGCTACATAGTAAAATGTCACTTTACATATAATCTTATTTTAGTCGAAAAATGATTACATAACAGAGATTTCATAGGTCTCAGAAGCTGCACAGAAAAGAAATAGTGAGTGGTTTGAAGCAGGAATGTCTAACACAGGACCCACAGGTATTAGCAAGTCTTTCTGTGGTACCTTCACTGTCCATACAAATTATGAATACTGATGAAGAATTCAAGTAAATCTGACATTTCTCAAGTAACATTATGTAGATGGTAATATTTGGCATGAAAAATATGGGTTTGTTGTGTCTGCGATTTTGTGCATAACACTCCTGAGATGGCTCATTGGAGCTGACAGACTGAGCTTGGAACTCTCATAACAAAGGAAGCAGGATCCTAGTCGTTGCATTCCCTGCTGGTTCAGATGTACCTATGGCACACCAGTGTGGGAACCCAGGGTGTATATAGTTGGCCCCATTGACCCCTTGACAACACAATTCAGTTTCTAGTTACCATGCTGTAATCATAATAAAGATGCTGATCACTTCACTGAGTGTCTTCCTCTATATCACACCCAGTATGTAACAGTTTTATGTCTCCCTTTTGTAGAGAATATCCTAATTATAGAAAAAAAATCTAGTTGCATGAATGCAAGAAGCACAGTAGTATCTCCTACACAATATGATCTTACAGGTGCTACTGGACTCCAACTTTGTACAATTGTTGATTTGTTACTGGAAACAAAGCACAGGGGTCGTTTTCGCACTCACCTTAATCAGCAGCGACGACCCTCTTCACCGCGCAGGATCTGCGCGGATTTCGCACTAATTGCCGCGGAGCACCCAGAAGAGCCGGAAAGTCCCGGCGCTTTTGCGGCGCAAACGGAAACTGGTACTCTAATAAGTAATCATACAGAACGATTCTAATGGAGATGTGTTCACAGCATCTCCATTTCTTGTGTAACAATGTCGTATGAGGGGCAACAGGAGAAATGGCAAGCATCAGCTGACTGTATTTTTTAGGCTCCCATGCTGGAAATACCCAGGAAATATATGTCTCATTTTCTTTACTGAAATTTCAGCAGTCTTCTCAGTAGGCCTCACATCTTCTACTGAGGTCTCGTTCTTCAACAGCATGTCTTTTACAGTCTTCTGATATAGAAATGTCATTTTCAACCTATGGTAGAGATCTTTAGAACAGATAAAAGGCAAACACACTGTGAAAATAGCAGCATTTATATATTCTATTAGACAAAACATGCATAACACTAATAAGTGGTCCACAAAACCATAGCGTCAAAGATTCCAAAAGTCCAAATGAAAATGTTCACCAAAAAGGTAAGTTGTTAAGTCCAGTATCCTTATACAATATCCAGGTTCTTGTTGTCAAGTCTTTAATCTTGCCAGAAATATCTTTGTACGATTCTTATGGAATTGCCTGAAAATCACGGAAGTAGATTCCAAACTTATAGAACTTTGAGACAACTATATACCAGGCTGGCAGAAAAATAATTAAGCAGCAATCAGGCATAAACCAATGGCAAAAATGACCATGATCTCATTTGCCTTTGATTTCATCATTACATCACTGTGGTCCCTTATTTTCTGTAGAGATCTTTAGAAGACCCTTGAGAGCCAGTTTGGTGTAGTGGTTAAGTGTGTGGACTCTTATCTGGGAGAATCAGGTTTGATTCCCCACTCCTCCACTTGCACCTGCTGGAATGGCCTTGGGTCAGCCATAGCTCTGGCAAAGATTGTTCCTCAAAGGGCAGCTGCTGTGAAAGCCCTCTCAGCCCCATCCACCTCACAGGGTGTATGTTGTGGGGGAGGAAGATAAAGGAGATTGTGAGCCACTCTGAGACTCTAAGTGGAGGGCAGAATATAATTCCAATGTCTTCTTCTTGTGGATGAGGAATGAGGTCTGAGTAGGAACTGCACAGCTGATAGAGAATTCTGCCTCATCTCTCCCAGAATGAAACCTTGATGTAGAGAAAGGGCCATTTGGATATTTATAACATCATTCGTGGGACATACAAAACAATCAACTTAAAAAACAGTGCTCCACTGAGGGAGAACGATTCATGCCAGCAAAATTAATGCAAATAATTGTTTATCTGAAATCATGAAGGAAGAGCCTAATTTGACGTGCACACACACCCCGGCCCGCTGCCTAGGCAATTGCCTAGGTCCAAGGGGGGGGGGGTTGTAGAAAAAGCCCAGCAGGAACTCATTAGCATATTAGACCACATCCCCTAATATTAGCATATTAGGTCACACGCTCATTAACATATTAGGCCACACCATCTGAAATAATCAAGTGCAAATTGAACTAGTGGTAACTGGCTCCCACCCCGCCACCCCCTCCCTCCATGCAGAAACTGCAGCTGCTCCTAAGGCACCCACATACCTCAGCAGCAGTCCTTCACAATGCCCACCACTTAGGCTCCACAGAGAGTCTGAGTCAGGCCCTGGGGAGGCCGCTGCATAGTGCGGCTGGGCCCCACGATCCTTGCAGGCCAGCTGGGCCCCAGGGTGGTTGCCACATGGCTCGACTTGGCCCAGCAATCACTGAGGGCCAGACCAAGTGATCTTGAGCTGGATATTCCCCACCCCTGATGTAGAGGGTGACCTGGAGAGGCCTCCTAGAAGAGTTACCCTTTCCCACCAATGATGAGGAACAATAATAAAAAAGCTCTATAGGAAGCAAAATTGTACAAGGTTTTGATGTAACTAAAAATAGAAGGGCAGTCACAGGCTTCTATAAATAAACTGAAGAGGATCCATACAGCCTCTTAAAATAGGGCCAGTCAGTCAGTCAGTTTATTTATTCAGCACCAAGCCAAATCCAAATTCCAAATACCTTTATTGGCATAGAAATAAAAAGTGCAGCATAGCAGATTTACATGGAGTTTCAGCTATAAAAACCAGTCAAACATCAAGAAGGGGAGCTAGTCTTTTGCTCCCTGATTGTTATGGCAGCCAAAAGGTTCTTTGCAACTAGGCTTGTGATATGGGAACATTGGTCAGATAATAGGGGGAAAAAAACTAACTTCGCTTCAGGTAATCCATACAAATTAGACAGAATAGGTTTGATTATACAGTCCCTCACTTCCCCATAAAAATCACAGCGAAGTAAGACATGGGGGACTGTTTCAAGGTGCCTTCTATTACATGGGCAGACTCTATCCTGATAAGGGATTTTGGCAAACCTTCCAGACAGTACCGCTGAGGGTAGATCATTGACATAACATAAAAGAGCGGCGTAACGGGGGTGAAATAATCTGGGAAAGGTAGGCTGCAGGCAGCCCATGATCTGGGAAGATACCAAATGCTAAAGGGGAACAAGTTTTATGTCCAGAAGAACAAAGGGACTGTTTCTCAATATCTAAGATCTTCTGTTTCAGGATTCTGAATGCCTGCGTTTCACTTAATAAATACACTGCCATTTTTGGTGGAGTTTTTGAATGCCATTATTGGGAGAGGAGCCTCTGCGGATAGATGTAATAAATCATCAGAACTGGAGATGATTTAGGGCTCCATTGAGGATAGTGGAGTATAATCAGTATCGTGGGAGGATGGGTAGATTCCAACGTCATGACATGGGGATTTAACTTGCACTTCCATACAAGGGACCAGTGAGATCAAAGTTGAACTGGGCTCGGTAGTCAGTGTACAATTGTCATTCACGCCAATACGAGAACTGTCCTGCAGGGCCGGTCGCAGTTCTGGTACAGACTTACTTGCATTACCAACCCCTTAAGTGGCCCTCCATCTGGCTCCTGGTTAGAAAGAACTGCAGTAGGAATAGTGCAGTCTGCCTCCATGCTCTCATGCAGGGTAACATATGCAAAACTAGCATGTCGGTTGTGCTCTGATCTGCACTTGAGCAACTGGATTTTCAATAGCTCTCTTAAAATCGGGCCAGTCAGTCATTTTATTTATACAGCACCAAGTCAACAAAAATCCTAATAATTAGACAAATTTAAACATCAAAATTACCAAGGTTAAGTCAGGATAATAAAATTAATAAAAATATCAATAAAATCAAGAGATATATGCCTTTTTAATACAGAGACAAGCATTGCAAAACTTAGCTACCTGTTTTGTTATATTCTGATTGGCATCTGAGAGGAGATAGATTACCTGAGCAGATTCTTTTAGCCCTGGTTTAGCCTTAACCCAAGGGAGAATATATTTAGCATGGGCTAAACTATACCAGGGACATCTTAGAAATATGTGTGATTGTTTCTATTTCTTGCAACTCACACTGGCAAAGTCTCTGAGCAAATGGAATTTTCTTATACTTTCCTTCAAGAACAGCAGAAGGAATGGTTGAACATCTTGCCAGGGAGAAAGCTTTCCTCATCTTGTAATCCTCTAAGTTAGTAAGATAGTGGAGTGGAGCTAGTTAAATCAGAATTCTCACTGAACTTCCAGGTTCCGGTCTATCTTCGGAAAGACGCCAGGTTTGGGCTCAAGCTTTTAAACTTTTAAACGTAACAAATAGATGCCTAAAATTTGTTAGTGCGATTGTTACAAGAGATAACAGGTGGCTGCACTTCCCTGTTATTTTACATTCGTTCTGAAGTCTTGGAATACTAACTCCTTTCAAACTACTGTGCCTGGTCTTATGGGTTATGTCGCCTTGAGCTCAGTGGGGATCTGCAGATTGTCTTGTCCATGGCCCCTCTGAATAAGGCTGGTGGAGGGGTGCCACTGACTTGGCACCCCCAAGGAGACCCTGAAGGGGTTTTCTTTTGGCATGGGACTTTTACAGGAAGCCAGGGGCACAGGGGTGGCTGTCCCTGTTCTTCTTGTATGCCCTGAAGCTCCTCCGCCATGATAGCTAACACAGCAGGAAGAGGTGAATGCCCGACCTCTTGCTTTCTTTTCTTTCAATAAGCTTTTGATGTATCGCTTCCCTACCTCAAGCATGGTAATTCTACTTAGCAGGTAAGTGTGCTTTCAATATCACTGGCTAATGGGTCGTTTTATATAACAACAAGCGGATCAGTTCAAAGGAACGGAAAGAGGTCAATTCCATCTCCACTTTCCCTGGGAATGAGGCTTAGAAAAGTTAAAGAACATATTTAAGCATTGGAAATAATCTGAATTGGACTGAATATAGATACCTAAATCGACCCGGACTATAATTGGATATGTGTTAAAGAGGCTATTATCTGGCTGCAATATGGTTTGAACAAAAACGGGATATATTCTAGAGAGATTTCTCTTTGTCATCTGATTGCAACTGAAATGGTAACATTCAAAATCACAGCTGGAGGAGATTTGGAAAGGCGAACTAACTGGGTCTTTGAGCTACTTTTCAACTTGAATTAATAGATTGAGTTTGTTGACAGAGAAAAATGGCATTGCCAAGTGAAATGTTTTATAAAAAAGACATATTACATAGCGTAAATTCTCTGAAGCAGGAACTTGGTTCATTAACAGAGTTGATTAAGAAACAAATGGGAGCTTTTGTGCTGAAAGCTAGTGAAATCTCAAATCTACAGGAGCAGAGTGTTAAAGAGATCCTAGTGACGTCTGTGGAATTGGAAAGGGAGAGTGATCTGCAGGGAAACAAACAAAAGAAAACCAAAATGGAACCTTAAGGTGCAGTTAAAAAGAAAGACTGGAAATTGAGACTGATTGAAGTTTTGTCGAGAGGAACAAATGGTGTGGAATCCTTCCTACTTTTACTGAGAGGGATGATTGCATTAAGGAGAGAGAAGGTGCATCTCAACTAAAAAATCAAGATGTGGAAATTTTTCAGAAAGAAGGGTTTTTGAATTGTCTCTCTCTCCGTGGATAGTCGGATATGGAATTCTCAATAAGAACTGACATGTGATTTTAAAAGGTTAAGTGAGATTTTTGGGTTATATTAAGTTGTTTCTCCTAGAGTAATATGGATATAAGAGCTAAAGGAATGAAAAGTTTTGAAAAGAATTTTATGTAAAAAATAGTTAACTTAGATTAACTTTTAAGAAGGCAGACAACATAATTATTTTGTAATTTGGTAGATTTGTTCTTAATAGATAAATATATTTTTTTCTTATGCTCATTTTAATGATGATATTGTTCGTGTTTAAAGAATTTTATTAATAACATATGGTAACAACAACAACAACAACAAAATTTTATTTGTATCCCGCCCTCCCCGCCGGAGCAGGCTCAGGGCGGCTGACAGCATAATTCAAACCTTAATTATACAAAGATGAATAAAATTACATTTAAACAGTTTAATTAAAATTCTGATTAAGTTTTTAAAATTAATTAGTAAAAGTGCTAATGCAATGTTTGCTTTTATGATGGCGGTTTTTCTTAACAATTTCCTTCTTCTTCAGCGAAAGCCGATTGGAAGAGGATGGTCTTGCAGGCCCTGCGGAACTGTTCAAGGTCCCGCAGGGCCCGCATTTCCTCTGGAAGTTGATTCCATAGGCTCGGAGCTATAGAGGAGAAGGCCCGGTTACGGGTGCTTTGCAACTTCACCTCTCTCGGTCCGGGAGTAGTCAACAAGTTTTTCCCGGCTGACCTCAGTGCTCTCTGGGGTTCATATGGGGAGAGACGGTCCCTAAGGTAGACAGGTCCTCGACCATATAGGGCTTTAAAGGTAATGACCAGCACTTTGTAACGAACCCGGTATACAACTGGCAGCCAGTGCAGTTCGCGTAGCCCAGGCTGTATGTGCTCCCACTTGGGAAGCCCCAACAGCAGTCTAGCTGCCGCATTCTGCACCAGCTGCAGCTTCCGGGTTCGGTACAGAGGCAGCCCCATGTAGAGGGCATTACAGTAATCCAGCCTCGAGGTGACCGTTGCATGAATCACCGTTATCACCGTTGCATGAATCACATTATCCATTAATAACTTTTTTATCTTCCCCATATGCTATTTTCTAAATCCCCCTCCCCCCGTTACTTGACTCCCGCCGATGTTATAAACTTAAAATGTTAACACTTAAAAGTACCCTTAAACCATATGAACCATATAAGCCTAGATTCATGTTCTTCTTTTTTCTAATACTTAATCATTATTAAAAAATTGTCCAATGTCCTTTTATTTTCCATTGTTTTTCTACATAACCTCTAAACTTTTCCCACTCCTTTCTATAAACTTCCAAATCAAAGTCTCTTAAGATTCTTGTTAGTTTATCCATCTCACTCCATGTTATTACTTTTGTAATCCAATCCCATTTTTCTGGTATTTTTTCTTGCTTCCATAACTGCGCATACAATGTCCTAGCCGCTGAAAGCAAGTACCAAATCAAAGTTCTATCTTCTTTTGGAAATGTTTCCATTTGTAATCCCAACAGAAATGTTTCTGCTACTTTCTTAAATTCATATCCCGAGATCTTAGAAATTTCTTGTTGAATCATCTGCCAATACTTTTTTGCTCTTTCACAAGTCCATCACATATGGTAGAAAGAACCTTCATGTTTTTTACATTTCCAACATCTATCTGGCATCTTATTGTTCATCTTTGCCAACTTTTTAGGGGTCATATACCATCTGTACATCATTTTAAAACAGTTCTCTTTAATACTCTGACATGTTGAAAGTTTCATAGAGTTCTTCCAAAGATATTCTCATATATCCATCTGTATTTCTTTATTTACATTGATTGCCCATTTAATCATTTGAGATTTTACTACTTCATCTTCTGTAGACCATTTTAAGAGTAACTTATATATTTTTGAAATTAATTTTTCATTATCTCCAAGCAGAACTTTCTCTCTTTCTGTTTGCTCTCGTCTTATTCCTTCAGCTTTAATATCATTTTCCACCAGGCTCTTTATTTGTTGCATTTGAAACCAATCATATTTGTTATTCAACTCCTACACGGATTTCAATTCTATTTTACCACTTTGTACTTTTAATAGTTGATTGTATGACAACCCTCTTTCTTCATTGGTCTTAGCTGTTATTTTTATCACTTCTTCTGGCACTATCCATAATGGCTTTCTCTCATCACCATACTTCTTATACTTCATCCATGTATTTAACAGATTATTTCTTATATAATAGTGAAAGAAAAAACCTTGCCCCAGCACTTTTTAATCTTTTTAAAAATGATCTAGCCCCTGTTTTATACGCAATCGATGGGCATGCCCCTAAAATTGCTCACCGTCACGTTCCCATCCTTTTATATGTGGATGATGCCGTCTTATTGTCATGTTCCCAAATTGGATTGAGGCATCTATTATACCAAGTTATGACCTATCTCAATAACAACGAGTTAACCCTGAATTATGGGGAAACAAAGATTTTAGTTTTCTCTAAATCTTGGAAGCAGCTATTATGGTCAGTCCAGGGAAACCCTATTGAACAGGTCAAAACTACCAAATATCTGGGGATTAATTTTTCCTATAATGGGAGCTGGGCAACCCATCGCAAGTGCGCTCTAACAGTGGCAAGAACTAGTGCCTTTGCTATTGCCCGTTTCTTTTATCTTAAAGGGAACCGATATGTCCCTTTGGCCCTAAGAGCTTTTAATGTGAAATCTAGCCCCCAACTTTTATATGGTGCCCCCATATGGATCAGTGCCTTCGATCACACCACTGAAGGCCTACAATCCTTCTTTTTGAGGAAAATTCTGGGACTACCCAACTGTGTTCCTTATGCTGCAATTTGCATGGAAACTGGACTGTTGCTGCTGGAAACTCGCGCCTGGCTTTTGACCTTTAAGTTTTGGCTGCACCTTTTATTTAATTCTGACCAGAATTCTTTCACCTTTTTGATGCTGATGGACCATCATGCATCCAAATGGTTGACCCTGATCCAAAAGAAAATCACATCCATAGGAATTTCCTTGGATGCATTTTATCTGTCCTCTGCTTCTGCGGTATTTCAATCCATCAAACGTAGATTACTAGATATCCAGTTGCAACGTCTAACTGAGGCAGCTCAGAAAACTTGCTCCCCAAGCTATCTGGGTTTACTTCAGATTCCTGGGCTTTTAGCTCCCTATTTCCTCTTTTTAACTGATCCTCACCAAAGAAGAGCATTCATGCTGGCTAGATTTAATGCATTACCATTGGCCATCCTTTTTGGAAGATACCACAGAATCCCCTGCAATCTTAGACGATGCCCTTGTAGTCAAGGAGTCATCGAAACGGTCCCTCATGTTCTTTTGGACTGCCCTTTTTATAGCAGTCCACGTGCAAGATAGCTAGATGCACTGCTTTCTGACCATCAAGGCCTTTCTGACAATGCCAAGGTTCGTTTTTTACTCCACGGGAAACACAACTTTGTCAGTACTCACGTTGCTTGCTTTTTACAGGTTGCGATCCAAATCAGAGAGTCTTTTACTCATGCATAGCCTACTGCTATTTTATGTCATTTAACTTTAGCTGGTTTTTTAAGGTTTTATTATATTTTATAGTGTCACTGTTGGTTTTAAAGTATACTGTATTCTTGTATTAATGCCAATAAAGGTCTATGGTATGGTAAAGGGAAAGAAAAAACCATCCATTTTTTTTCTTCCCATAGTACATGTAAGCGTGCCAGTCGAATTTATTTCCATGACTTCCAACATTAAAAGTTTTTTATTTGATAGCATCACCCAATCTTTTATCCATACTAAGCAAACTGCATCATGATATATTCTTAAGTCTGGTAGCTGGAATCCTCCTCTCTCTTTAGCATCTGTTAAAATTTTCATTTTAATCCTTGGTTTCTTCCCAGCCCAGACAAATTCTGAAATCTTCCTTTGCCATTTATTGAATTGTTTACTATCTTTCACAATCAGAATTGAAACAAATACATTATTCTCAGCAAAATGTTCATCTTAATTGCAGCTATTCTACCCAACAATGTCAAATTAAATTTATTCCATTTCATCAAGTCTTCATCCATCTTATGCCATAGCTTTTCATAGTTATTTTTAAACAAATCAATATTCTTCATTGTTATCTCCAAGCCCAAATATTTTACTTTGGAAGCAACTTCACATCCCGTCAATCTTTGCAATTCCTTTTGTTTGTTTGCTTGTATATTTTTACATAAAAGTTTTGACTTTTCTTTATTAACATAAAATCTCGCCAATTCACCATATTCTTGTATCTTAGTTAATAACAAAGGTGTTACTTGTACAAGATTTTCAGTTATAAATATTATGTCATCAGCAAATGCTCTATATTTGTAAATAGATCCTCTGATTTTAGCCCTTCTATTTCTTTATCATCTTGTACTTGTATCAGTAAAATTTCAAGAGTCATAATAAACAACAGTGGTGAAAGCAGGCAACCTTGTCTTGTACTTTTACTAATCATCATATTATCTGTAAGGTCTGCATTTATACACAACTTTGCCCTCTGTTCCGTATATATTGCTTTTATCATTCCTATAAAGTGCTTTCCAAGTTCTATCTTTTCCATAACTGCAAACATAAAGTCTCAGTTCAAATTTTCAAAAGCTTTCTCTGCATTTGCAAAGAATAATGCAACGTCCTTTTCTGGATGTTTTTCATAATATTCTACAATATTAACAACTGTTCTTATATTATCTCTTATTTGTCTTTTAGGGAGAAATCCTGCTTGATCTTCCTTTATAAAGTTCATCAAATATTGTTTAAGTCGTTCTGCCAGGATTCTTGTGTATATCTTATAATCAATATTTAATAATGAAATTGGTCTATAGTTCTGTACATTCGTGACATCTCTATCTTCTTTAGGTATCAATGAAATTACAACTTCTTTCCAGGTGTTTGGTATTTTCCCTTTTATTCTTATCATATTCATCAATTTTTGTAATTTTGGTACCAATTCTTCTTTAAATTTTTTTAAAAAATTAGCCGTATATCCATCTGGCCCAGGAGCCTTACCAATTTTCATTGCATTAATTGCTGCTTCAATTTCAATTTTTTCAATTGGATCATTCAAAATTTTCTTCTTATTTTCCGTTAAGGGTGCTATTTTAACATTTTGCAAGTACTCTTCAATCTTTTCTTTTTTTATTTTCACACCCTTAAATAAGTTGGCATAATACTTAAAAATTATCTTTTTATTCCTTCTTGATCTACTATCTCTCTTCCACCAGTCACAATTTTACTAATAATTTTACTTTCTCTCTTTTTCTTCAGTTGCCAAGCTAAATACTTTCCAGGCTTATTTGCACCCTCAAAAGATTTCTGTTGTAATTTTTTCAAATTCCATTCAATTTCTTTGTTCAGCAAATGTCTCATTTGAGTTTGTAATATAGTAATCTCCCTTATAATTTTCTTTTTCCCTGGCCTTTTTCTCAGTTCCCCTTCTTTTTTCTTTATTTCATTTTGAATGTCCATCTGTTTTTCTTTTGCCCTCTTGTCTTTATTATTCAAAGTAATCAATATTCCTGTCATTACTGCTTTAAAAGCATTCCATACCATCTGAAATTCTAAGAAAGAAGAAAAGAAAGATTGAATTTTGGACTTTGTTAAAAGAAGGATATTGCTAAAAACTGGGAAAGAAGTTATTGTTTGGATTATTTGCGGTCACTAAAGAATGTATCATCGTCACAGCTTTGCATTCCCTACAAGCAAAACAGGAAGTACGTCAAAGATCGTGAGATTTGGATATCACTGAGAATGGGACTTGGTGCCTAGCAAAGTAGGAAGTAATAAGGGAAGAGAGACTAACAAAGATCACGAGATTTGGATACCTTTGAAAACGTGATTTCGTTCCTAGTAAAGAAGGAAGTAATAAGAGAAGAGAGACAAACAAGAAAAAGGCCTACACTAGGATTTTTTACTATAGAGAAATTGCGTTCACTATTTTGACAAAAAATAAACTTTTAAAATTAATATTTGAGCCTAGGAAGATCAAAGAACAGCGAAATTAGGCTCATTTAAAAGGGCAAGTATTAAGCTATTGAATCTGATATTTGGATTTTGATTTTAAGACATGTAAATTTTTGTGGGTTATTTTAATGTCAGAATCAAAAGTAACACGTGCAAGAGCTCTTTCCTTGGAAAAAATGCAAGGCCAACTAGAAGCAATGGAAGCTAGGATAATGAAAGGAGTTGAGAAGATGTTAACGGCCTGTAAAAAAGAACTTTAAAAAGACATTGGAGACCTTAAAAAGGAAATGGAAGACTTTAAAAATTAGGTGATGGTGGTTAAGGAAAAAGTCCAGGATGTAGAGGAGAAAGTTAAAGTGCATGCTTCTACCTTGTTAAAGCTGCAAGAGAATGTGACAATCCATGACTGCAGACTGATGGAAACCCAAATTCATCTGAGAGGAGTACCTGAGGAGGAAGGAACTGATTTAAAGGGATATATTGTGAAAATAATTGCTGACTTCTTGGAGGAAGATCCTGAAGGGACTAGAAATATGTATGACTTTATGTATAGAGTCAACTCATCATATGCCAAGAACAAAAAACTGCCAAGAGATGTAGTCATAAGATGTAGTTCTTTATGACAAAAGAAATGGTAGGAAAAATCTTGAACCAAAGTTTTCAAAAGATTCTGACAGTAGGAGAGAGTAGAGTTAGAATAATGAAAGAGTTGCCAAGGCAAGTGATAAATGACAGGAAATCTTACAAGAAACTGACAGAGAAACTGCGTGTTAATGGAACAAGATACAGATGGATAATACCTGAAGGTTTGAGTTTTGAGCTACATGGAAGAAGGATTACAATTACGAATGCACATGAGCTGTGTAGTTTCTATGAACAGAATAAAGACTTTGCACCATAATGGATTACAAATTATTATCTTGGAATGTAAATGGACTAAATTCACTGCAAAAAAGGAAAGCAACATTTCATTGGATTAAAAAGAAAATTGTAATATAATTTGTTTACAAGAAATCCATATGCAACAAAAGGATTACAAATAATTATGGAATAAACAATTAGGATTGGAATTTTTTTCATTGGTGGAACAAAAGAAAAGGGGCGTGATTTTTTAATATTAATCAACAATTAGAGCCAAAATTGATATTTAAAGACAAGGATGGAAGATATGTGGCGGTAGAGATAATGATAAATGCAAAGAAAACATTGTTATTAGGACTGTATGCACCAAATGGTGCAAAAAGGGTTTTTTCAAAGACATTACCCGACAGCGTGATGAAGTGACTTATGATCAGATACTGATGATGGGAGACTTTAATGGAACAATACAGAACAAAATTGATAGGTCCGGACAAAAAAGGAACAACAAGGAAGGAAAACTGCCAAAATCTTTTTTTGAACTGGTTAAACAAGAAAATTTGGAAGATATCTGGAGAAAATTCAACCCGGAAGTAAGAGACTATACTTTTTTTTCAGCGAGACATAACTCTTATTACAGAATTGACATGTTATGGGGTACTAAAGATTTGGGCCTCATAACTAAAAAAGTAGAGATTTTACCAAAGATAAGTGCTGATCATAACCCAATATTATGGAATACAAAATTGCAAAAAAACCCAAGAAGATGGAGATTAAATGAAGATTTACTACAGAACAAAAAGAAATAGTAACATCTCTAGAAAACAAAACTAAAGCTTTCTTCCAAATAAATGATGATGATATTGTTAAACTAATAAGCTAGTCTGTATTTTTAATATTGTTGAGTTAAGCAGCAAAAATTAAGATGTGGAAATCTTTCAGGAAGAAGGATTTTTGAACTGTTGTTCCCTCTGTGGGTAATTGGATATGGAATTTTTAATAAGAACAGATATGTGATTTTAAAAGGGTAAGTGAGATCTTAAGGATGGAAAAGTTTTACAAAAAAATGTTATATAAATAAATAGTTAATTTGAATCAATTGTTAAGAAGGCAGACAGCACAATTATTTTTTAATTTGGTAGATCTGCTCTTAGTATGTTTGTCTGGAGAAACTGTCTATATTGAGATAGATAAACTATTATGTTTTATTTTTAGTCTATTAAGGATAAAGATATTTGTTTTAGACTGCATTAAGGAGAGACAAGGTGCATCTTAGCCAAAAATCAAGATGTGGAATTTTTTAGGAAGAAGGGGTTTTTAATTGTCTCTTTCTATGGGTAGTTGGATATGGAACTCTTAAGAACTGACATGCAACCTTTAAAGGCTAAGTGAGATTTTTGGGTTGTATTACGTTGTTTCTCCTAGAGTAATATGGAAATAATAATAATAATAATAATAATAATAATAATAATAATAATAATAATAATAATAATAATAATAATAATAATAATAATAATAATAATAATAAACTTTTATTTATACCCCGCCCTCCCTGCCTAGGCAAGCTCAGGGCGGCTAACAAGACATGGTAAAACCATGATACAGATAAACAATAGATAATATAATTAATAATTTAAACAATAAAACCAATAAAACAATATGACATTAAAATACAGTCGAATAGCATATAGGATGGCTCGGTATTACTGATCTTATCAGGAGTTCTGTCTTTAAAAGGTAGCTGGAAGAGGGCAGTTTTGCAGGCCCTACGGAACTGGTTAAGATCCCGTTGTCAAGTCTGCTTTTAACTTTGGTCAAGCCTGCACTCTATCACTGGTTCAGGAGAAAAGCATCCTGGGTAAAGCCATACTGTATTCCAATGCTGCTAGCTTGAACTCTCCTCACCCCCTCCTTCCCTTTGATATGTAGCCTTGCTTTGAAATGGGAATATGTGAACTGGTTTATTGTGCCTTCTCAGGCTTGGCATCGGGGGAGGTTGGAGCCAAGAGACGCTCAAGGCCAAACCAGGCCGGAGAAAGAAATTGTAGCATCAATGTGTGATTGTGCCCTGCATAGTACCCCTCCTTCAAGAATCCCTTTGAAGTGTACCTTATATGATTGCATTCTACTGTATGATCTTTAGTCTTTCAATCTTACTGTAGTCAAAAACCATGATATCAATAAACTAGATACTTTGCTTTAACGAAGACTCATTATTGAATCTGCCGACTTGACACCCGTAGGGCCCGCACCTCTTCCGGCAATTGATTCCACCATTGGGGGGCCTTTGTAGAGAATGCCTGTTCTCTGGTAGCTTTTAATTTAGTTTCTTTTGGCCCAGGGATTTCAAGAAGATTTTTTGAACTTGATTGCAGTGCTCTCTGGGGAACATATGGAGAGAGGCGGTCCCTAAAGTAGGCAGGTCCTCGACCATATAGGGCTTTAAAGGTAATGACCAGCACCTTGTAACGAACCCGGTAAACAATTGGCAGCCAGTGCAATTCCCACAGCCCAGACTGCACATGTTCCCACCGAGGCAGTCCCAGTAGCAGCCTGGCTGCTGCATTTTGCACTAGCTGCAGTTTCCGGGTTCAGTACAGGGGCAGCCCCATGTAGAGGGCATTACAGTAGTCCAACCTCGAGGTGACTGTTGCGTGGATCACTGTTGCCAGGTCGCCGCGCTCCAGGAAGGGAGCCAGCTGCCTTGCCCGTCTAAGATGAAAAAAGGCGGACTTGGCAGTAGCTGCTATCTGGGCCTCCATTGTCAAGGGAGGCTCCAGTAGAACTCCCAAACTCTTAACTCTGCGCACTGCTACCAGTTGCACCCCATCAAAAACTGGGAGAGAGACCCCATTCCCTAAACCACCGCGACCCAGGCAAAGGACCTCTGTCTTCGCTGGATTCAATTTCAGTCCACTCAGCTTAATCCAGTCTGCCACGGCTTGCAACGCTCGGTCCAGATTTTCCGGGGCATTGCCAGTCCGGTCACCCATCAATAAATAGAGCTGGGTGTCATCAGTGTACTGATGGCAACCCAGTCCATGTTTCCGGGCAATCTGGGCAAGGGGGCGCATATAGATGTTGAATAGCATCGGAGAGAGAACTGCTCCCTGCGGCACCCCACAGTTGAGTGAGTGTCTCTGGGACAGCTCTCCTCCAATTGCCACCCTTTGTCCCCGACCCTCAAGAAAAGAGGAAAGCCACTGTAAGGCTGACCCCTGTATCCCTGCGTCGGCTAAAGGAAGAGCTAAAAGAATGAAAAGTTTTGAGAAGAAATTTATGTAAATAAATAGTTAACTTGGATTAATTTTTAAGACAGACAGACAATATAATTATCTTGTAATTTGGTAGATTTGCTCTTAATAGATAAAGATATTTGTTTCTTAGGTTCATATTAATGACGATATTGTTAAACTAATAAACTAGTCTGTATTTTTAATATGGTTGAATTAAGCAGCAAAAAATCAAGATGTGGAAATCTACCAGGAAGAAGGGTCTTGAAACTGTTGTTCCCTCTGTGAGTAATTAGATATGGAATTTTTAATAAGAACTGATACGTGATTTTAAAAGGTCAAGTGAGATCTTTGGAAAAGTTTTACAAAAAATGTTATATAAATAAATAGTTAATTTGGATCAATTGTTAAGAAGGCAGACAGCACAATTATTTTGTAATCTGGCAGATCTGCTCTTAGTATGTTTGTTTGGAGAAACTGTCTATACTGAGACAGATAAACTATTATGTTTTATTTTTAGTTAGTTAAGGATAAAGATATTGGTTTCATATGCTTATTTTAATGACGATATTGTTAAACTAACAAGTTAATCTGTGCTTTCAATGTGGTTAAGCTTAGCCAGCCAGTTCTGTGTTGAGATTGCTCTGCCTCTTTTATACTTATATGTATCGAAGAAGAATTGTTTAGACTTGCATTTCAAGTAATAGCTTAGTAAAAAATCTATAATAAAATATAAAGATGGTAAAATATATGGGGAGAACCTCATACTTGCAGGTAGAAAGAACTGGGTATTTTATTTGGAGGTAGAATTGTAACTGATATATTTGCATTCTTCTTTGTTTCTGTTTTTCCCACTTTGTATGCACCCACTCTTTAATGTATCTATGCTTATGCCTTTTCTTCTTGTAGTTAAAATCAATAAAAAATATAAAATTCAAACTACTGTGCCTTCAATTACTCCAGCCATCTTAACTTTATTATTCTACCTTAGAAGAGATAAGCCGATATTGCCCAGCTATTGCTGTGCTGAGTTTTGTGAATACTGACTGAGACTAAAATTTTGAAGACAACCTCCAGCTCTCCTTTTTAGAAAAAGAGGGAAGAACAGTGGATTAAAGGGATTACTCACTATGCACAGAAACATGAAACGCTGCAGAGGCAGCTTACTACAAGATTCCCCAAATTCTCCTTTGCCTAAAATGTTAAAATTTAATTCATTATTGATTATTGACTGATTTTAATGTGAATTTTAATGTGAATTTAATGTTTTTATTACTGTATTGTTTACTTGAAATGCTGTTAGCCGCCCTGAGCCTGCTTCGGCAGGGGAGGGCGGGATATAAATAAAAAATTTTACATTACATTACATAAAGCAATTGAAAATTAATGATCTTTTAGCTAATGACCTTGACTGTGTAACTCACCAACTCATTCCATGCTCAGCAAACAAATTGAGCCCTCTTGCTAGTCAAAGCACACCACAGTCGCTGAATTTTTCTTTGCACCAGCTAGAGCAAGTTCAGACTTTCTTAAACCCTTTGAGTGAGTCGATAGTCTCTGAAGATGAGGTTTGTCCCATCCCAGGGTCCTCCTTGACTAATGAACCAGAAAATGGTCCATCGAAGGCTGACATAGTCAACCTTATAAGAGACCAATGCTTATTAACAGCAAAAACAATGATTAAAATATATGAGAACTTAAATATAATTGAAGATAAGCTACAGAAGATGAAATATCTGCTTAAGAAACCATTAGTCAATCAATCTTATGGCATGGCTACTGAGAGGGGAATGCACACCTACCAGCATTATGAAAAGACATTGGTGCCAAATGCACCAGCCATTGGGAAGTATTAAGGAATAATATGATAGCTCTTTAAATAGCTAAGATCTCAGTGAATTTTGGCAAATGGGAGAAGTGGACTACTATCAAAAGATCTCTTGGTGTTTTACTTAAGGTTGACAAGGATGATGTTGATCTCACTCAGATGGAATTCCTTCCCCCTACTGCAAAAGAGAAACATTCCTTCCCCCTACTGCAAAAGAGAAACATTTATTATTATCCTTCAAGAACTCAGTTATTCCTCTCATGCTTCTCAGAATGAGGAAATTTCTTGCTTCCTTTCAAATTGTTCTTAAAATAGGGTTGCCAGGCCCAACACAAGAAATAACTCAGGACTCTGGGGGTGGAGCTGGAAGACATGGCGGTGGAGCTGGGAGACTTTCCCATTTCCTAAAATAAATCAAAATACCGCAGTGCAGTTCCACTGAATACAGTCTTCATTTCCTTATTCTCTTTTTTGCCTTTTTTGTTCCTTTGTGTGAACACACACACTCACAAAGAAGCTAAAATAAACAGTTTGCATGCCTTTTGTGATCTCCCTGGGGCAATGGCTGTTGAGTAGCTATACTCAACAGAATTGCTCAATGTAACGATCTGCTGTATTTAAACTAACTTAAGGAGAATGAGCTTTAAGAGGTGGAGTTTTCCTCTATCCCACAATCAGGTTTTAGTTAACTCTTTACTATCCCTTTCACTAAACAGCTTCTGAAAGGAATCCAAAATGAACAGAGGGACTGTGCTCTCTCTCTCTTTCTCTATCACACACATGGTTTTGCCTGCTTGCCCTGCCCCCATGGGATTCAGTCTCTCTGAGATGTAAAGGTACACACATATACACCTGCCAAAACACAGTCTGCTAGCTTCTAATCCTGCCTGAGATCTAAAGGCAAATTGTGGTTGTTGGGGCAGAGCTTCCTCCCCAAAGCCAGCTAGCTGGCAGAGGGGATAAGCCTGAAAACCTGAGAATCCCCTGCCCACAGGACCAGTGCATGGAAGTAGGCAAAGCAGGAAGTCACCTAGGGCGCCATCTGGCCTAGGGGGCACCCTCCCTGACTCATGACTCTGGCTCCTGACCACTGTCACCTTGTCCTCTCCCATCACCATGGTCGGATCACTTTGCCCTTAAGGCTCGTATGGATGTGTCACCCAAAACCTGTTTAGGCGGAGAGCGTATTTTAGCTCACCCGTGGAGTCTGATGGACCCGGAACGGTTCCTAACGGCCCTACGGGACACCTGGCCCACTGGCGATTCCCTGGATGATCTGGTAGAGTCCTGGAACAATGGGCTATCCAGGGCCATTGAGGAGATCGCACCCAGGTGCCCTCTGCACCCCCGCTCGAAGCCGTCGCCCTGGTTTAACCGGGAGCTGTGGCAACTAAAGCGGGGACTCAGACGACTGGAGAGGCAATGGCGGCGTACTCGAGACGAAGTGACCCGAACATCTTATAGAGAGAGTTTGAAGGCCCATGAGATGGCAATCAAATCCGCAAAGAAAGCATTCTTTGCGGCTAAGATTGCGTCCGCAACTTCGCGCCCGGCACAACTGTTCGATATAATTCGAGGACTTACAACACTGCCGCAAGGCAGACCAAATTCTATTGAATTGGAAATAGGCTGTGAGGCTTTTGTGAATTTTTTTGCAGATAAAATCGCGTCACTCCGCCCCGACCCCCCTGCCAGTTTTAAGACAGTTAGTGAAACCGAGGCCCCGAGCCTGTCTTCGGATCATATTCTGGATGGTTTTAGCCCCCTCAGCCTGGAGGAAGTTGACAGGATTCTCTTATCTGCTCGCCCAACAACTTGTAAATTGGACCCAGGCCCTTCCTGGCTTATTAAATCCTGCCAGAGGGACCTTAGATATCCTGTACGGGATATCATAAATAGATCCCTGATGGAAGGGCATTTTCCAACGCCTCTCAAAGAGGCTGTGGTCCATCCCCTCCTAAAAAAAACATCTTTAGACCCGGCCCAATTGGCACATTACCGGCCGGTCTCAAATTTGCCCTTTTTGGGCAAACTTATTGAGAGGGCAGTGGCAATGCAGTTACAGACTTTCCTGGAGGACGCTTCCGTCCTTGACCCATTTCAGTCCGGCTTTCGCCCGGGTCATGGAACGGAGATGGTGTTGGTTGCCCTAGTAGATGACCTTCAATGGCATCTGGATCGGGGTGGCTTGGCGGTGCTGATGTTGTTAGACCTGTCGGCTGCGTTCGACACGGTCGACCATCGGCTACTGACATGCCACCTCGCCGACGTGGGGATTCAGGGGTTGGCCTTACAGTGGCTTTTCTCTTTCCTTGAAGGTCGGGGACAAAGGGTCGCAATTGGGGGGGAGCTATCCCGGAGGTGCACACTCGATTGTGGTGTGCCCCAAGGGGCGGTTCTCTCCCTGATGTTATTTAACATCTATATGCGGCCTCTTGCCCGGACTGCCCGAAGGTATGGGCTGGGGTGTCACCAGTATGCTGATGACACCCAGCTCTATCTACTGATGGACGGCCAGCCAGTCTGCGCCCCAGAAAATCTCGATCAGGCACTACAGGCCGTGGCTGAGTGGCTCAGACTGAGTGGACTGAGACTAAATCCTGCGAAGACAGAGGTCCTTTGCTTGGGTCACCGGGGGCCGGGAGGGGGAATCCCCCTACCAGTTTTTGAAGGTGCGCCGCTGACGGCGGCGGACAGGGTCAAGAGCCTGGGGGTACTATTGGAGCCTTCTCTAAAGATGGAGGCCCAGATAGCAGTCGCTGCCAAGTCCGCGTTCTTTCACCTTAGACGGGCAAGGCAGTTGGCCCCCTTCCTGGAGTGCGACGACCTAGCAACAGTGATCCATGCTACGGTCACCTCGAGTTTGGACTACTGCAATGCCCTCTACATGGGGCTGCCCCTGTCCCGAACTCGGAAATTGCAGTTAGTGCAGAATGCCGCGGCCCGGCTGTTATTGGGTCTCCCAAAATGGGGACACATTCGGCCGGGTCTTCGGACCCTGCACTGGCTTCCAGTGATATACCGAGTTCGGTACAAGGTGCTGGTTATTACCTTTAAAGCCCTATATGGCCTGGGACCTGCCTACCTGAAGGACCGTCTCTCCCCACATGTTCCCCAGAGAGTACTGAGGTCGGGAACCCAAAATCTTCTCACTATCCCTGGGCCAAAAGAAGCCCGCTTAAAATCCACTAGAGATAGGGCTTTCTCTGTTATGGCCCCTACATGGTGGAGTCAGCTGCTGGAGGAGGTGAGGGCCCTGCGGGACCTTGTTCAGTTCCGCAGGGCCTGTAAGACGACCCTCTTCCGGCTAGCCTACACCTAGCTGAGATGAGAAACTCAATGTAGCTTGCCAGACTCCTGTTATATATATTTTTGGAATGTTTACTGGTTTTTCAGGTTTTAACTGCTTTAAATGTTTAACTGTTTATATATTTAAATATTGTTTAATTTTATGTTTGAGTAATTGTTGGGAGCCGCCCTGAGCCACTTGTGGGAAGGGCGGGATACAAATAATAAATAAATAAAATAAAATAAAATAAAATAAAATAAAATAAAGCTGCCCTCAACAAAGCCAAGCCACCTCCCTCTCCCCGATGTGTGACTTGGCCTCCCACCTCATCCTATCCTGCCACCTTCCTTCCTGACATGGCCAGCAAGCACTTATTCTCACATTTTTTTTATAATATCACATTTTTTTTGAAAAAATTAAAATTAAAAAACAGTAAATTAAAAATGTAAAAAGTTTCAAATTTGGCGCTCTTCAATTTCCCTATATTTTTTAATAATGGGGGGGGGGGCACTAGTGGATGATTTGCCTAGGGAAACAGAAAGCCTAGCACCGGCCCTGCCTGCCCAAACCTGGGAACTTTTGGGGAACTAGGCCTGGCTGAGGCACTAGAGCTAGTTAAAGTGAATTCAGATTACAAGTTTTATCCAGGGTATAAGCTTTCAGGTATCTGAAGAAGTGTGCATGCATACAAAAGTTCATACCTGGAGTAAAACATTGCTGGGTTCAAAGGTTCCACTGGACTTAACCTTTGTTCTGCACTTCATTCTGAATAAGTGTGATCTATTTACACACAAGACACAAACTCATCTGAGAGTTTATTTTACATCTCTGGTATTTTCTTGTACTTCACTGATTAAATACTAAGGTGATTGAGCTTGGGATGACTTCTTTTTCTGGAAAGGATCCTTTATCTTAATAACATATGACAAGCAGAAATTCAATAGCAGGAGCTGCATTAGGATGTAGGTTCAGTGAGTTCTTCAGCTTCTTTGCATTCTTTACATAATTAGGGAATGATTCAGAAGCTGAAGTAAGTTGTAAAAAGAAAAAAGCTCCATCAAGAACAGGGAATCCTCATGCACAGATAAATGTTACAAGTCCCAGATGGGTGTTGTTCATAATCACATCACCCTGATCTGTAAGTGATACAAGAGAGTGTTGGGAGAGTGTATACCAGAACCGTCTTGGGACAACTTGTTCATATGTTTCTATGAAACCCATGGATCTCTGAAGGCTTATTATAGAAACAACCCCCCTGGGGCTTGGTTGCAAATACTGTTTGATTTCAGATTTTCTGCTCTCACATTCTTGAAACATATCATGACTCGTGATAGGTTCAAGAGAATGCCAAGAGACCACTAAGACATCAATGGAAGAAAGACTTGCAATAACAACAAGGGTTTCTTCCTCACTTTCAAGAGATTCCTGCTTGTTAGAGCCTCAGGGTACAAATCCCAGCAGTTCCATAGATAGTTCCTATGTAATGGAACAACTTCATGCGGTTAGTCCATCTACATGAGAACATGGCTGGAAGCTTGTCACTGGCCCTGCATTTAACTGGAGCATTTAACTGGAGGTTGTGATCATGTGCTAATCAGCCTTCTAAAGCAGAATATGTTTTTAACTGTTTAAGTGAAGCAAGATGTTCTATAATTTCTGTCTCTGCTGCAACTTTATAACATGCCTTCTTCCACATGATGTAGCTACCAGGAAGTCACATTTTCTCACCTGGATTTCTGAGGCATATAGGGACAAAAAGTCCTATCCAATTCACTGCCCCAGAATTGCTTTGGTCTCCAGGTCAGAAAGTGTTAGTAGGAAAACGTAAGAAAAAGAGGGCAACTCTCTGCCTAGCCAGAAAGTTATGCTTTGTTTATACACAAAGTGCATTTTTCTTTACAACTGGTAGCTAAACTACCATGAACTGTTCATAACCAGCTTTCTGAGGTCTTTTCAATGTCTACTATGCCTGTATGTGGCAATGCTCACTAGATCTGCTGAATGTTACCACGTGCTGAGAGTAGGTAAACACTTCAAGTTGTTATATTCATGTCTGCTGCATTCCACTGAATACCATAATTACTATTTTGAAAAGGCCTGGGATTGATTTTGGTTTCTCAGAACTTGGGATCATTTCAAAAACAGGCATATGTATCTATTGATCCAAGAACAGGTGGATAATATCTATCCAAACTTAAGCTTACAGAATTTGTGCTATTTTCCTCCATAGTAAGTCTATAGCTTAGATGGTATTCATCCAGTTATGCACAACTATTTATTAGGGGGTTTAAACAGGAATATGGATAAACTGAGTTTTTCTGCACAATGATATTGATACATACAACTTGAAGACAAGAGAGTCCCCCTGTGTATGTGTAATTGCTGTCTAGAATTTCCTGCTTTCAGAGTTGGTAGACTCCTTCTGAGGCCATTGATCTATGTGAAGCTCTACTTTGTAATAAAATAGGATAAATTTGAAGTCAAGTAAAGTGTCATCTTCATATGAACAAACTGCAACAGTTTAAGTCCACTGAAACAAAAACATTCAAGTGTTTAACTTTACATTGGGTTGTGGCTATATCCATATTTTTATCCCTTGAACTGATTGTTTACAAAAGTCTTTTCCTCCAGCAAAGGCTTTGCATGTATATTTTCTCAGCTATATTGACTGTCTCTGTGCTTTTCTCATGAGCAACAATTTGAAGAAGAATATTAGAGAAAACAAGTGGACACCTGTGATCAGGGGTCGTTTTGTAGAAAAATAGGTGATGGAGCTCATTAGCATAACTTATTAGCATATGCCACCTCCCCACCAACTAAAAGCAACTCAAGAAAGGAAAGCCCTGGGCAAGCGAGGCCTGCTTGGGCTGGCTAGAGATCCAGCCAGCCCAAGCAGGCCTCACTCAACTGGGGCTCTCCTTGGTGCCCCCCCCCCCATTCAAAAGGCCAGCAAGCCACCTGCCATCCAAAATCACAAAACGTCAGAACATTCATAGTGCCAAAATACAATCTAAGCAACATTCCTGGAGAGTTTTAAGACCATGTAAAGAAAGATTTGCATTAATGAGTTCAATTGAATGTGAACCAGAAGAACTGTGTGTTGAAACCAAAGATATTATCAAGGAAGAATGTGTAAAGATGATTCCTATAGCCAAAAAATAAATTAAGAAACTTCAATGGATGACTTAAGAAATGCTTAAAATTGCAAAAGATAGACAAGAAGCAAAAGTAAAAGGTAACAAAAATAGAATCAGACGTCTAAATACAGCATTAAAGCAACTGGCATGAAGAGACAAAGAGAATTACTATTATAATCTGCATCAAGAAATAGAACAACAGGAAGAACAAGAGATCTTTTTACAAGTTCCAAAAAATCAAAGGGAAATTTAAAGCATTGTTAGGCAGACTGAAAGATCAACATCCAAGGAATGAATGAATGAACATGTAAATGCATTAACTAAACAGGAACAAAGAGAAGAGAGGAATAGTACACTGAATAATTATACAGAAAAGATTAAAGGATGACAGATTCCTTCAAAGAAGAATCTTTTGAAGAAGAACCTGCAATTGTAGAAAGTCAGGTGAAAGCTTCACTCAAAGCAATTGAGAGAAACAAGCCACCAGGAGTAGATGGGGTATCAGCAAAGCTATTCCAAGGCACAGAAATGGAGTCCATTGAAATCTTAACAATATGTTGACAAATATGGAAAACAAAACAATGACCCACAAACCGGAAATTCACAATCTACATTCCAATTCTGAAAAAAGGAGATGGCAACGATTGCAGCAACAATCAGACCATCACATTAATTTTTCAGCCAAGTAAAGTGATGCTCAAAAACAATAAAAAAAACTCTTAACATACATGGAAGGAGAAATGCCAAATGTTCAAGCTGGATTCAGAAAAGGAAGAGGCACTAGAGATCATATTACTGTAGCATATGAGAGAATTTCAGAAGAAAATCAGGTGTTTCATATATTACAGCAAAGCTTCTGACAGTGTGGATCCTGAAAAGCTATGGTTGGTTTTAAAAATAATGGGTATTTCAGTGGCATTAGAGCTGGTGATGGGGCTTTTCCCATTCTGAGTCTTGGCAGTGGGGAGCCTGGCATCAGTGATGGTGTTCTTCCTGGTCCGAGGCTTGGTGGCATGGGGGCCAGCAGCTGGAGGCTTCGTTGGGAGTCTGTAGAAGCTTTATCAGTGAGCAGGGCTCCAAGTCAGGCTTGGGTATAACTGAGACACAAGTATGTCAAAATATATAAATAAATATATCAAGGAGATTGATGGGCAGATGTATCCTTAACTGTGGAATATTCAGCATTCCATAGTTAAGAAGGCTACATCTGCTCATCAATCTCCGATTTCAATGTATTTTTCCCTTCACAATGTTTTCCCACCAGAATTAAATGTTTTCCCTCCAAACAAATGCTGACCATATAAACTAAGGTTATCATTCCTCTCTAAGGCTGGAGGGACTGCAAGGGAGATGGAGCCTTTGGAACACCATCTGGGTAGTCACAGGCTTCCACCTGTTTCCCCATTTTAGGTGGCCTTCTTGGTATCAACCAGGGCCTGTACTTTTTCCACTGAAGTTCCCACTTTGTTAAAAGTCTGTTTGAGAAGATGAGGGGAACACTGTCATTAGAAATCTTAGGAAGCACTGAAGGCTGGGACTTATTATGGGCTACAATGTGCAGGAATCTTTTGAGGGGTATATAGGTTGGTTTTAAATTGTAATGTTTTACAAGTGACTTGAAAGCCACCTTGAGACATGAGAAAAGAAATTTAGATATTTAATAAATAAAATACCTTCTGAGCCCCCAAGGTGGAGGCTGTGCATTCAGGTAATGAGCAGAGCCTGAGTAAGGGAATGGGAGAAACAGGAGAGGGACAACAACCAGGTTAAGCAGGCTACTTAGCTCAGGCAGACTCCAGTACCGGAGAAAGAAGGAAAAGACTCCCAATGCCACCAACACGTATACACCTTACGGAAAAGTCTGCCTTAGACGATTAAGAAGGCCCTATGCTTCTATCATTTCACAAAATGCACAAAATGGAATTGTTCAGGAGGACATTCTTGTAGAGAGAGCTGAGTTGTTGTGTAGTGTATCGGCTCAGGTGGCAACTTCTATTAGGGATAAAGTTTTTCTACATTGATTGTCATGTTGCCTTGTTTGCGTGTGTTTTTCCTCCAGTTCTTCAGTCCTAGTCCCACTTTGTTATATTGTTTTTACTAGGAATCTTTACTAGGTCATTGTATTTTATAATCTGTTTGCTGATGGACTGGATTTTTTATCATATGCATAGAGTTCTAGTGAAAAGGTGGAAGAGGAAAAAGAGGAGGAGGAAGGGGCCATAAACTTCTGTGTCCTTTGTCCTGTTAGATTTCATTCTCCAATCGGATCAGTATCACACATGGACCCACTTTAGTGTTCTTTTTTACATGGCTTTTTCAAAGTCCTAGTCTGCCCCTGTGTAAAGCATATTTAAGCATCTGAGCAAGGCATTTCAAACAACTCATGCAGGGTGAGTTGATGTGAAGCAGCTTTATAAGTTTAATTGGCATTTACTTTCACCAGGTGAAATTAATTTTTCTTAATGAAGCAATATTTATACTGTTATCAAGCAACAGAGTGGAGCAAATCTAACGTACACTTTCCCATCCAAGTGTATAAGGTCATTTCTGTACACTTCAATAAATCAGAATGAGATCAAACATTACACTGATCATATATTCCGTGGTGATTGTCATTTTTTTTAATGTCTGGTTTATGGACCTTGCCAGGCAGCATTTAGGGAAATGAAAACTAACTGTTTAAAAAAAAAACACCTGCATGGTTTAGCATTTTGAAATAAATGGCTGCATTTGGTATAGCTGGAACACAATATATTTTGTTAGGTATTGTATTTATTTCTTCTTGCCCTATGTTTACACTGTTACAGATTTTCCAGCTACAACCACATATAACTCAATCAAAAGTCTATAAAATAAAATACAAATAATGAACACAAACCATTACCTGTAATCTTATTTCTAACCAGCAACACTATAAAAATTTGGACTAGCCTATGCAGTTGCTAGGGACTAAACAAAGATGCCAAGGTCTAAGCAAGGATGTCTGGATTGTGTCACATTCATGGTAAATGAGGCCAAAAACACAGTATAACATGTTATGTTCTTAGAACCTAAAGCAAGCAGATTTTTATCAGTCTAGGGAGTAAGATCATAATTTTCAAGCACTCCTCAGAGGCTGGCTACATGCCAGTCAATTCTCTGGGCAGACTTTCACCAAGTGAAAAAGTTAGTGATATTTGGCTCAGGTCATATACCATGAAGTCTTCAAAATGAGCAACAAAGGTATCATTTTCCCTTCATCCATCTTTGTACAAATTTGTAATAATGCAATTATTTTTTTCACTGTAGCCTTTGTCATGTTACAGTGTATGCACAATGGATTGCTAACAGCTTGGGAAATTCCTGGAGATTTGGGCTAGGGACCAGTGGAGGAGGGAAATTTGGAGAATTCATCTAGAACCTACAGTATAAAATAGTGTTTGTCCTCTGAAGTTGTCATTTTTCCCTTGGGGAACTGATCTCTGTAATCTGGAGATCAACTGTAATCCTGGGAGAACTTCAAACCCACCTGGAGGATGGCAACCCTAACACATGTACAATCTGTGCTGATACACTTTATTTTTCTTGATATATATATTGAATAGGTTTCTTAATGTTCTGTTCATGCATGTACAGCTCAACATGTGATTTAAGACCCACAGTTATCCAGGTCTCATCCTCAGTTTCATTTATCAAGTGAATGCATATTGGCTGATTCTTACAGACACATTCATGCAGGATATGCATGCATTCACTCTAACATGTGAACAGGGTTTGTGACTTAACAGCTAGTTTCTAAGCACCACACTAGACAACATACAATTGGATCTCATGTGTTTTGTTTAAAAATAACTATGGTCAAAGCAGCGGGAGGGAAGGAGGAAACAGAGTCAGAGTAACAGCCCTAGGATGAGCTTTTCAATGCTTTCCTGCAGGCCAATTTTCCCAATTAAAATAGATCCCCCCCCCCCAAGATCCTGTTTGCTCTGTGGGAATAACAAACAAGCATATTTTCAATATTGTGAGCCCTCAGACATTTTTTACAGAAAGGTAGTCAATAAATATGGTAAATATATAATAAAGTAATTTTCTGTGAAAAGAAAAAAAAATAAAACAGTATGAAATAAATAAAATGCATCCACATTGCTGACAACATTAGTTCATAGAGTTTCCAACTGCCTGAAGAAAAAAAAAGTTCTGTCCCTTTAATAACAGTATAATAATATGTTACTACCAGGTGACGTTTACATCTATGCCATGAAAAGCTTTAGCTGCACATTTCCACATAGAGGTGCTATTGAAAGAACAGGACATTTCTCTCCAAGCTTTTCGAAACCTTTCTAGTTCACTGGAAACAGCCAAGATACCTTGTCTGTTTGCTTGCTTTTTTAGGAAGAGTATTTCATACTTGGCCTTTCCATGCTATTTATGGCAGCAGAAAAGTCAGAGGTAGAAACAATTTGCAGAGTCCTCCTAGAGAGCGGCAGAACTGAGCCAGCTGGACTAGGAGATAGAATTCAGGAGAGAGTTGCTTGGAAGGTGAGTGTTTTTTCCCTTTCCTAAACTGCCAAATTACTGAGGATTATAAACTGGTTGCTTAGTAAGAGGACAGAGTTTGAGGGTGAGTGAGTGCTTATAGCCTGCTCAAGGGCAGCACTGGGGTTTTTGCCACGACAGGCCACCGCCCCACCCATGCCCCTGTCTTTGCACTCCATGGAGGGTCTTTAAATGAGGGGGGAGGTGGGGCTGCTTCTGCCATCTCCCCACTAGGGAGAAGTGGCAGAAGCAGTTGATCTGCTTCCCCTCTCCCATTTAAAGACCCTCACCAATTGGCAGTGGTATTTAAATGATGAGAAGGTAGATTACTACAGTGCCACCTCTTTTATCTGCCTGCTCCCAGGCGGGCAAAAGAGGTAGCACAGGGCCTTGCCTCACTCTGAGGATACCTTTCCACAAAGGGGAGGCAGCCTCAGAGTGAGGCCACACCACCTCTTTTATTCGCCTGGGTCTCAGGTAGGCAGAAGGTGCAGTGAGGCACCTAGCAGCACCGCATAGGCCAGGCAGTGCCCCAGGCAGCCCCTACATGGCTTACTCCCATGTGCCAGCTGTTTTTGTCTGGGTCTATTGCTCATTGAGCAAAGTGTGTTTACCTGGGGCTAATTGCAAGCCCCACCCTTTGCTATTGCTTCTGGGAGGTGAGGGCTGTGAGTCTTTGAACTATAAGGCTCTTCCAAGGTAGAGGCCTTCAGTGCAAGCCAAAGAGTAAGAGTCAAAGAGCTCTTAGCCTGGGGACCCTGCATGACTTTAATTACCATTAAACTACTAACCACCTATGAAGCTAGGAAGCCAGCAGAGGAGTAGGTGTTATCCAGCGTGTTAGAAAGAGTGTCACATGTACAATTATCTACTTATTGGGTGGAAATTGTGGATATGTGCACAATTACGGATATGTACACAAGAAATAGTAATCCATCTAAGTGTTTGTGTATTCAATATCTTTGTATGTATGTAAATTTGCCAGGATTTGCACTAGCATATGGCTAAGATAACGAGCATTTACCAATTAAAGCCAAAGATAATCTGTCACACCTGTGGAGTCAGCCCAAAGTGAGATAGATCATTTAGATCTATCCTTGACAGTTTAGCATCTAAAGCCAAGGCTAGATGACAGCTCCTAGATTAGATCACGTCAGTGATTGGCTACCAATTGACTAGCCAGGATATAATCAGGCTAGGTGCCCCCCAACATTAGTCAAGTCAGAAGACTTCTTCAAGTCAAGACATCAAGAAGAAGGTATCGTCACAACAGAACAACAAGATCAAGGAGGATGGGACTCTGAGATGTCTCCTGGTGTTGTGGGCCTGACTATATGAGCGTCAGTGAGTACAGCACAGGTAACTAGCTAAAATAGACTACATCAGAGTTTCCCAAACTTTTCTTTCCCGTGGCCCAGTTATTTTTACACTTCACCTTCGTGGCCCACTAAAATCTGGAGGTGGAGCCAGGAGACTTTGGGGGTGGAGCTGGGAGACAGGAATTGTATCATTTCCTGTGGTGTTAAGGGCCAAGTGATGTCACTTCCGGGGCACACTGAACCAAAACTCCACCTTTTCCTGTGATGTCACTTCCAGGGCACCCCCCCCAAAATTTGTGTCATCTTCAAAAGTAAATACATTTTCAGAAAAATCTCTCTGAAAACTATGCTGAGCCAAATTGGGAGTGGAAGGTAGGCAGTCCTCTCTTTTCACCCCCACACCTGCATGCACCTGTTTGTGTATTCTTCTCCAGCTTGCAAGGACTCCTAATGCCCATCTTCAATTGCCTGCACCACCTACACATCCCTTCCTCAACAGCACTGGCCAGTGTATGCAGTTGTGAGTGCTGTTGCCATTGCCATCAGGAATACCAGCACTGTGTACCACCCACATTGGGCCCTAGCAGTTGCTCTACCTCAAAATATGCTGACACATTTAGTAGGCCCTTCCTTCAGTTGCTACTACTGGAACCCTATCTCAAGCTACAATCAAGCTTGCTAGGTTTCAAGAAAATCTTTTGTCAGCTATTTTTCATACTTTTCTTTGGTTGAAACACTGGGAAATTGCTGTGAAAGTTAGCAGAGAATTGTACTGCAATTAATGAAATAATTTCAAGTTATATGAAGTTCATATAAGCATTTCTTCAGTTATCCCAAAAAGGATATTTATGAGGGGCTTGCAGCTTTTTACTGGCTGTGTTTCCCATGCCTTTAAAAGCAAAATGTTGTGCAGATACTTAGCCAGTGAACTACTTTCATCCTTTTAAATATGTACAGAAGGAGGTAAATTTTGGTGTCAGACAGCTATTAAAAGCAGGACCAGTAAAATGGTGCCAAGTTCATAGTACCATCTCTTCCAGTGCTGTTGAGATATACCGCAATAATCTCCAATAATCTCTTTCTGCCCCACAGCTCTTACTCTCACTCACTCACTCACACAGAAATCTCATAGAAGACCACCTGGCTACAACTGGGGATGCCAACTTTTCATTGGCAGAGTTCCTATGTCTGCAACAACAGTATGATGAACAGAAAAGTTTCATCCAGCAAAAATGGAAGGGAAAGGGAAAGGGGGGGGAGGGAAAGGAAAAGGGGGAAAGGGGAAGGGGAAGGAACATAAGAAGAGCCATGTTAGATCAGGCCAGTGGACTATCCAGTCCAAAATTCCCTCATACAATGCCCCAAAAGCACCAGAATGTCCACCAGTGGGGCCAGGGCACTAGAAGCCCTCCCATTGTTGCATCCCCCCATCCCAGCATCAAGAATATAGACAGAGCATCACTTGCAGGGAAAGAAAAAAAGAAAGAAGAGAGGGCAAAGGGAAAAATAAGCCTTCCTCACCATCAGATGACCCTAGCCAACAAAAATTCTGCCCAGGTGTCATTTGGTTAAAAAAAACAGCTACTGGAATGCCCACTCCCCGCCCCTCCTGGCTGAAAAAAAAACACACCCCTTTCTTTGCCACCCAGGCCTCTCCGGGAAATCTCCCCAAAAGAACATACTGCAAGGCACATGAAAGCTCATACCTTGAAGAACACTTCATGGGTCTAAAGTGCCAATGGATGCCAGCTTTTCTCTCAAACACTGGGAGCAGGGGAGAAGGATGGAGAGGCAGCCCTGCTTCTCTCTGCACAACACAGAGATGGGGTGGGGCCAGCTTTGTTGGGGGTGGGGCTAGCTTTGATTGGGTGGGGCTAGCTTTGGCTTTTCCTGTGGCCCAGTGCTTTTGTGGAAAATGAGAGTCTTGCGGTTGGAGGGCATCAGCATGAGGAGGAGGAGGGATGTGATCCTTTAAAAGGGATCACTTCCCAGCATGACAGACAAATGTCTTCTCATACCAAAGATACCCTTGGGGCCTGGTGTGAGGTGGGCTTCTGGCTGTGAGTGATTCAATCATCATGAATATAGAAAGTGGGGTCTGTGATGGGGTTTTGGACAGCATGGTGACTTGCCTATCTGGTGCAAAGGTTGCAGACATTGCACACTGTCTAGATAGCTTGATAGATAGTGCTGGGGATGAGACAGCAGTCATGGTGCATGTTGGCACCAATGACGTTGGGAAATGTAGTCATGTGGTGCTAGAAATATCACACTTTTTGCTACAGTACAAACAGCTCTTTAATGAGTGCAGTTCAAATTGTATATATAGATTTATTTGATTTTATTATCTAAATTACTGCTTTCAGCACAATTACCGGAACATTTCTGCAACTTCTGCCAAAGAACACTCCAGTCCAACTAATGTGAAATGTGGGAGCGCTCACAGCTCTTTCCAGTTTACTCGATGCAAATGAATGCTTTAGGCCTGTTTGCTGTGTGTTACCTCATTCTGGTGGTATTTGTTAATTGGCTTCACACAAGGCTCATTTAAAATATTGGGCTTTCATTTGCAATTTCTCAGCACTTTCTTTTGATAACACAACTTTGATAAAATAAGAATGAGCAGTGCAAAAAAGTGACACAATGTGTTACCAAGAAGGATTAATTTGTTACTCTGAAAAACAAATATGTAACTGAAGGAAAATTTTAATGAGAACTTTGCATCTGGAATGTTATTTACCCTGATGGCTGACCATGAAAGAAACGTTGCTTGGTTATGATAATACTCCTTTTCTTCTTTATTTAAACATTCCTAACAGTATGCTAATATAAAAGAGAATTTTACTGAGATTATATCAATATTTTTTTAAGGATTCTCTTCTCTGACACTTTTATCTCCCATAGGTAGACATTCAGAGAGGTAGGCACTGGAACACTTTAAATGGTTTTTCATTGCAACAATTATTTAAATGATGGCAGTGCCACTTGCTCTGTCTGCAAGAGAAATGAACCACTTTAAACATTCATAACAGTTTCTCTGTAAAGAAGACAAAGCCTTTATCTGATCTCGATTCCCTGTAGGAACAATTCTATTGACAGAAATCAACATTTGGAAACAACTTACAATTGAAATACTGAAGTAGCGAACTGAGAAAAATGAAGTTTATTAATATGGTTTTAAACTTCATACGGTGTTTCCCACTCAACAACATCCCTCCAAAGCTTCATTTTCTGAAGAATACAAGGAAAGATATTGCTGTATGCTCCCCATTTCACCAAATGAAAAAATAATCTAGGGGCAGTTTGACAGTTTCATGGTTTTTGAAGTGAAATGATTAGAGACTTGAAGGTTTTTGTTTTTGCTTTTTGTAATAGTTGCTTTATGTACAAGTTATGACTTCTATTTGCATGGTAGCCACAGGCAACCTTCTGTACCACCCTCATTTCTGATGAATTCTAGCAATGGGTGAGACATTGAGTCAATGGTGATGCTCTAGGAATTTCCCTATAATAAAGACTGTAGAGACTGAGAGAATTCCTAGAGGGGCATGGAGTACGTGACATCACCTTCAATCTCCACTGTCCCCAGACACTACCTTCTAAATATCCTACCCTTTGCCAGGGCAGGGCAACCAATGTCAATATGAGAAGGCTATAATTCTAGATATCCCCCCCTCTCCCCCAAAACTGCATATTGTTATGTTCTCTCTTGCTTTGGAAGTGGAGCCTTGAGAAGGCAGTGTTTGGGGAGGGAGGGCTACAGAGGAGTATAATGCCATAGACTCCACCCTCCAAAGCAGTCGTTTTCTACAAGAGAATTGATATCAGTAATTTGGAAACCATATTTAGTTACAGGAGATCTCCAGGCAACCCTATTTTGTAAACCTGCCCAGACTAGTAGCTTTCAGTGTCCTTTTGCTATTGCAGAAACCAACAAGTGCTAAAATTATTTAGTTATATTAATAACTGGATTTTATTCAGGCAGAACAGTTTTTAAACAATTCAAGGATTGTTTAAACTGAAGATATCATCCATCAATTCCTGGTATTAGCTGTAAAAACTTGAGTCTGAACTATATAATATTTCAGAATCCTACCTATTTTATATGAAAAATTCCAAATCCTGAAATTTACATATTTTCTAGAAAGTTGATTACTTATATTTCTGATTTATCATAAAGCTGAAAGTCAGGTTCTATTACTCATATTTCTCATTACTGGCTGGTTACAATTCTTACAGTTATAGTATATTTTAATTTTCTTATAATACCAAACAACCCCCATTTATAAGTGCCGTTCATTCTCAATGATGTTTGGTTTTGTGACTAAAAGATATAAGAGGATATTTCCCTTCCAGAACATCCTCAGAGCTAAGAAAAGACTAGCCCAGCCTTATCATTGGAGTTTGCTTTTTCCCCTCCATAGCAAAAAACAACAACAAACCAACCCCTGATTCAACTGCTAGTTGCCATGATATTGGAGAACACGAGAAATTACTCCCTGGCTGGATACAGATGGCCAGTATAAGCCACCACAGAGACGGCCCATGTCCGAATAAAAAAGGTGAGTTAAAACATGCACATCTGGGTCCCGCCCTGCTCCTGCCTTTACCTCATTCCCTGCCATCGCCATGCCACTCCAAAAAAGCTACCATGTCGGAAGTGGTAGCAAATCACTGAAGCACTTCTCAGGTGCCTTTCCAGTCATCTGAACAGCTGGGGAGCACCCGGGAAGCAGCATTCAATTGTACAAGTGGTGTGACTACTCCTCCAGGTTTGCACGCAGCCTGTCCCTGTTCCAGCAGTGTGCTGTGTGCCGTCTGACCACCCCGGAGTGCTTTACATTATTCCGGCTTACTTCCATGACAGGTGGCTGCTGTCCTGAGCTGCCCATCTGTATCCAGCCACTATCACTGACCAAAAGGGTCATAGGATAGTGGGTGTTTTCATATGGTGATGGTTCAGAAGTGGATTTTGCTATTCTTACACAGTAAAAATCCAGTTGCAAAGTGCATTATATAGTGCACCAAGTCTCAGCATTTTCATCAAAACAAGATCAGCCTGGGAAGGATCAGTGTTTGTTTGTGTGTGTGTGTATATTCCAACTTCTAAACTTGTATCCCTTTCTTGCTATTTCCCTCCACTCCTGTTATGTATGTGGACTCAAGTGAGAACTGAATTGGGTGTTCCTGCCTGGCTCATTGGAGCCAGACGACCAGAGCTTGGGGACTACGGAACAATGGGCAGCAGGATCCAAATACCTGCTGCCCTGCACCAATCACAAGCCCCCTGCTGGTTTGAAGGATCCAATAGCATGCTTTTGCGGGAAACCTGAGTTGTATAAAGTTGGCCCAGTTCATCAGTCTTATGCTTAGCCTGAAATCAATAAAAGCTGATGTTTCACTACCACCTCGCCTCATCGATGCGTAGAACCCACTATATTATAACTCCTCTTCCGCTTGTATCTTGTCTTGTAAGGCTAAAAGCAGGTCTCTTTACTAATATAAACCACTTTGGGAGAAGAAGAAGAATTGCAGATTTATACCCCGCCATTCTCTCTGAATCAGAGACTCAGAGCGGCTTACAATATCCTTTATCTTCTCCCCCCACAACAGACACCCTGTGAGGTGGGTGGGGCTGAGAGCGCTCTCACAGCAGCTGCCCTTTCAAGGACAACCTCTGCGATAGCTATGGCTAACCCAAGGCCATTCCAGCAGCTGCAAGTGGAGGAGTGGGGAATCAAACCTGGTTCTCCCAGATAAGAGTCCACACACTTAACCACTACACCAAACTGTCAGAAAAGTGGGATATAAATCCAATGAACAGAATTTTATTTCTTGGATTTATTTTATTGTACTTCAGCCACTGATCACAATGGCTTGGTGTAGTGGTTAAGAGCAGCAACTCTAATCTGGAGAACTAGATTTGATTCCCCACTCCTCCACATGTAACTGTTGGTGACCTTGGATCAGTCTCTCTAAGAGCTGTTCTCTCAAGAGCAATTCTCTCAGAGCTATCTCAGCCCCACTTCACAGTGTGTCTGCTGTGGGGAGAGGAAGGGAAGGTGATTGTAAGCCTCTCTGAGACTTCAAGTGAAGAGCAGGATATAAATCCAAATTTTCTTCCTTCTTCTTTTTGAGGACATAGGAAATGGTGGTCCTTCTCTGAATATCCAGATTGTTATAAACAGTGTAATATCTTGGCTATGTCCTCACAACTTCAGTGATACAGAAGACTAATACACTTTAATGTCAAATTAAATATTAAGTAAGGGTAAAAAATGTGAACAAGCCAAATCTGAAAAATCAGAATCTCATTTCATCTCTCTCATTCTGTCTATGCATACCGATAACTTTCCCAAATTAATTTCTAAGGCACTGTCAATAATACAATACAAAGTTAATCTTGCATAAGGAATTTGTTGGATTCTAACCACTGTACTTCTTTCACTTTGTGAGTGACGTTCTTCTTTCCCACCCCTGCTCCCATCAGCTGAATGGTTTATTTTGCTTGTAATTATCCTATATATTTGCTATCACAGCTACTGCTTGTTATATTATAAAAATATACCAATGTGCCACATGGAAAGTGCAAGAAACAGATAGGTAACAATGTGCTATTTGGGGCAAAAAGCTTATTAGCAATTTGTGTCAGATTCCTTTATTGGAAAAAATATCCTGAACACAGCTCATTAATGGTGACAACATCATAGAAATCATTTGTAAATTCTTTCTGGGTCTATTATGGGAGAATAAATAACAACAAAAGAAGTACCTGAACAAGGAAAAAATAATTGGTGGTACTTGTTTCAAAATAAAATGCTACATACACAAAAAATAACTGTCTTACATGTGTCTCTGTTGCAGCTCTGGAGAAAAAAAAGAATGATCCACATTTTATGGCAGAAACTCAAGCAACTGATAGTGTTCTTGTATCATTTTTTAATGTTAAACAAACCCTCTTTGGGATTTAGCTTTTGAAAACTAATCAGACCTTGTTCTGGACCTAAATAACTGCCTATTTTCTGAAATACTTTATTTTTAAAGTATCTTCTTTTTTCCATCTTGAAAAAAATGGTAGGGAAAAAACCCTACTCACACTAATCATAGTAAAATTAATCACTGTGGATTTGTGGAGGTTATAGCTAAGAATCCTTGTCTGAAGTTATTAAGTGTCAAAAGGCTGTCCAACAAAGTCACAGGCATAATCAGCGGGGCCCTTTCTACTTGGGCAGTGTGGAAAATGTGGAAAAGAGTTTAATGGCAATTAAATTGCTTCTTGCCCTCTTCTACATTTTATTCTATGGCAGTGACTTCATTGTTGGTGGAACTGCCATAGTTTTCACATCTGTTATCATTTATGGTGAAGCATGTGTTTTGTAATAATTTAACTTGAGTAGTAGTTCACAAAGTACAAAAATACTTTCTCTATTTCCCAGGTGTCTTACAAAAATTGGATTTAAAGGGGGACAAAGTGGCCAGAGCTGTGAATTTATTAAACAAGGTGATTATGTAGTGAAGGAAACTTTACAAAGCTCCTACACTCTTCTGAAGCTCTGGTTAAATAAATACCACATCAAACTCTGAAATGTGTCTTCTATAAATATTTCTCTGGAAAAATTATTTTCCCCGCATGTATCATGCCTCTTTTAGCAAAGTATATGCTAAAAGTTATCTTTTCATGTCCCTGAACATAACGCATTACATAATTTTTTTACAGAGTGACATTCAGATTTAATTTACAAATTAAAGAGTTGCCATTGGGAGGCTTTGCTCCACACATACTGTTACCATTGACTTGTGGAAAACAAACATACACACATAACTTTTTTCCCATGGTAGTTATATAATTTATAAAGTCTTTGAACTATTTGCCTTGAAAAGGAGGAATAAATGATTGAGAAGCAACAAGAACTGTAGGCTTCATCTAAATGAATAACCTAAATGAATGTACACAATGGGGATCAACACGCAAGAGGGTAGGAAACCCATGATCCTGACTCAGTCAATTCTTGAATGCTTGCCAGATATCCCAAATGTTTTATATGTGAACAAAGTGTCATACAGCTAGAAATGCACCTAAAGAGGATGCTCCTTTAAAATACTTTGTGAATGCCCTGGCACTAAAGCAAGCCTAGTGAACTTAAAATAGCATATCCTAATCTTAAGGCTACAGTGCTATCTAAGGAGAGTTACACTCTTCTTAACCCACTCATGTCAATGGACTCATGGGGTAAGGGAAATCTCATCCTCCTCATTTGTCTTGTCTTGCTTAGCCACCCAACCTACTTACCGCCAATGATACCTCCTTTTCCCAATTCTCCCACTGGTGCCTCCTACTTGTACTCCTTCATTGGCATCTCCTACCCTCATCCTTCTTCTGCTGCCTTCTCTTCTTGTCTTCCCATCCTCTGTCACCCTTGCTGCAGGTGTGCACATTATTTCTCCATTTGGGAATTAACCTGATGATGAAGACGACAATGATGATGATGGGTCATTTCATAGAAAAAGTTTTTCAGGAACCCATTAGCATAACTTATTTGCATATGCCATACCCCCTGACATCACTGGAAGTGTGTCAGAAGGCAACACCCACTGCTCAGGCTCCATCCCAAAATCTCCATCCCAAAATTTCCTAACTCAGAGCTGGCAACCTGGAGAAAAATTGCCTAAGCTACAGAATGCATCTCTCTCTTCAGTCCTCAATATCTCAGCACCGTGATACAGCAGTGTGCATCACGCAGAAAACAGCAAGAAATTACTTCAATCAAAACTATATCCCACAGCAAAAATTCAATTTTCCCTTACTTTCCTGAAGTTTTTGAACTGTTTCTATTCATGAGATCCTATTCTGACATACAAGATCCAGAAGCAGTCACTGGAAAAGCAAGAGCAGCTCACCTGTCACAAACAGCTTGGCTCCCATTGTATTCATTCAACAGCCACCACTACAAACTCTTTCACAGAGAGATGCATTTGACAAGCAATAGCTCCCTCATTTTGAGACAAATAGGGGAGGGGAGGGAGAGGGACAGGTGGGAGGAAAGAGTGAAAGAGGTGGGAATAGAGAGAGAGAGAATAGATGGAGGAAGGAAGGAGAGACTTGAAGCAGCTTATAGGGAGGAAGGTCTTGGCCTTGCCTCCTGGGGGGGGGGGGGAATCCCCATGAGAAGACAAAGGATGTATGCCAGCCAGAGGGCATGCATGGCCTGTCAAGTTACTTTTGAGGGGGGGGGGAAGATAGGGGACAGAAGGCAGGAGGAGATAGAGAAAGGAAGGAGGGGGGGTCAGAGAGGCTTCTCACTCTGCACTCCAAACCTTTGTGACCCACATCCCAGGGAGATTATCTGGCTGTTAAGTTTGCAACAGCTCTTGAAAACAAGAGAGTCTTTTCTGGAGAGTCTTTTAGGAGTCCAGAAAGTCAAGGCTGGTTTCTCTGACTGGGACTTGCCACTTCTTTCTGGCTTACACCATTTTGATTTCATGGTTAATTTTATGTTGCACTAATTTGATTCATTCAGTAAAAGGCCTTACATTGATTTTGTTCTTGCTTCTGTAACTTTATTTTGCCAGTACGGCTGTACACACACACAAAAATTCAGTAATATCCAGATGCAGAAATTTTCAGGGCCAAAATATCCGGAATTCCAGATATTTCCGAATACCAGTATCCAGTATATCGAAATATATAGGAGATATCCAGATATTTCCAGATATTTGGCTCCATTATATCCTATGGACCATTAAAGTCAATGGCAACATAGGGTATAATGGAAGCCACCTGAAGAGGAGGGGGTTTGGAGGAGAGCCCCCAAAACTGCAGGGCAGCTTTAAGGGACTCTCCCCCAAGGAACCCCAAAGTCCCAAAAAGATTGGACCGGGGTCCCATACCAAGGGCACCCAAAGAGGGTGCCCCTATCCCATCATTATACTCTATGGGTCATTGAAGTAAATGGCACAACATAGGGCATAATCAGAGGCAGCTGGGGAACAGAGGTTTTGGGGAGAGCCCCCAAAACAGCAAGGCAGCTACAGGGGAATCTACCCCAAAGAACCCCAAAGTCCCAAAAAGATTGGACCAGGGGGTCCAATTCCAGGGACACCCAAAGAGGGTGTCCCCCATCCCACCATTATACCCTATGGGCCTTTGAAGTCAATGGCAAACATAGAGTATAATGAAAGGCAACTGGCAGATGGGGGGGGGGTTGAGGGAGAGTCCCCAAAATTTCAGGGCAGCTGCAGTGGATTCTTCCCTAAGGCACCCCCAAGACCCAAAAAGGCTAGACCTATCTGGGGGCACTCCAAAAGTTGTTACAAAGGCACCCAACACACACCCAACACAGCCTGAAAAAACAATAAAACACCACCAGCAATTCAACAGGTCAGATGACCACCAGGCCTGGCCAAACTTGTCTCAGGCTCCAGAGAGGAACAGCCAAGCAAAGGCCAACCACCCAGAACCCAAAAGCTGTCCACACACATATACCCCAACACTCCAGAAAAAAACAGTAAAACACCACCAGCAGTTCAACAGGCCAGTAAATCACTACAGCCTGACCAAGGGAAAACAGAGGAAGAAATCAGACCCCACACAACCAGGTCAACCAAAGCATGGCAGAAATTTAACAGGCAATTAAAAAAAAATCAACAGACAATTCCAATTTTTAAAAAAACCCAGAAAAGATTATAAAAATAACACAGATTAAGATAAACACTTTAAGCCAGGTCAGGCCAAAGCTACCCCCCCCCCCCAGCAGCCCAGCTCCCAACAGAAAACCAACCACCCAAAGCAGGAGGAAAACTCAAGGTTTTCAAAAAGTTAAAAATAAAAACCTGCTTCTAATCTGAACAGAAATCCCCCCACAAACACAAAAAAAGAGTCATCTCACCAGATGAAGTCCTCCAGTCCAGTAGTACAACCAGGAATTCCAGCAGCCAAGGCCAGGCCACAGAGAGCAGAGCAGAACACAGCACAGGAGCTCACTCACAATCTCTCTATGGCAAGTTGGCAACATAGCAGCAGTAGCAATGGAGATCAGGTATGCCCATTTCCCCTTCCTTGCTGGAGCACATGACAGCCCTGAACCATGCATTTTGCAAAATGCATGGCCGAGATTGGATCAGGAGCCCCCTTCTCCCCTTCCCCCAGCCAGAGTGGGTGGGGCCAGATGAGCTAGCTGATACTGTAGCCTGTGAAGCTCCAGCAGTCTGCAACAGCAGACTTGGAGAGACCGAGAACTTCACCATGTGCGTGGCCTTATAAGGTAAAAAATAAATAATTGTATCTTCTCTTCCAGAACGTTGTTCCTGTGTGTTCCCCCTGGAAATGAGCCATGATGATGGTAGTGGTTGCTGTAGTTGGATTTTTCCACAATCCGAGGAGTTCCATAGAAACATCTCTGCTTTTGTAGCATAGGGTATTTGTATTCATGCTCTAAGATAAAGTTCAGATTTAGACATATGGTGAGAGATACCCTTGTCCTACTAATCTGAAGCCTTTCTCCAACCTAAAGATAATTTGTTCAATTTAAGAAGCTCTTTCTCCAACAGAAAAGCCACTTAGGCTAGAGAAAGACTTCTTGGAGGGTGGTTGAATCCACCACGTTAAAAATGACAGTAATAAAGAATTAGACGTAGGAAACTTGATATCCAGTATCTGATTTCACATATATATACTAATCCTCATTCTTTTCAGGTTTTGGGATGTTTTGACAGTTTAACTGAGGAATTTTAACAGTTCTGATGTTTTTTCTTAACCATTCAGATCAATATCAGTGTTTGTTTTATTATGCCCATCAAGCACAAACTGTAACTGACCAAACATTAACTGCAAAAGGTGCAAACTCAGTTTTCCTCATTTGAGGACTTTCTAGCCTGTTGGATTATACTTTTTTCCCTCCCCAGCTATGCTGGGGGAAAGAAGACTGCATCTTCCTGCCTCACTGCAAGATATGTTTGTCTCACTGGTCATAGGCTCATATCACAAGGTCAACTCCTAGACTGTATGAAGGGATTCAAACACACTTTAAAGGCATATGTACACTTGATATTTTGTGTCTTATTCAGATTTTACATTCATATGAGTATGTAGGTGGAATTACTATCAAGTCTATGTAGGTGTATGTTGGTGGAATTGCTATCAAGTATAGATTACATATCAGTGTGTCTTACCAGGTTTTCTTGTTATGAAGGGTCTTCAGTCTTAGCTTTATGTTAGGGTTGCCAGGTCTCACTCAAGAAATATCTGGGGACTTTGGGGATGGAGCCAGGAGACTTTCCCATTTCCTAAAATAAATAAATAAAAATTCAGCAATGGAGTTCTGCTGAATACAGTCTTCATTTCCTCCCCAGCACCTTCATATTCACTAAACAAAAGTGAACACACACACACACAAAGCAGCCAAAATAAACAGTTTGCTAACTCACACTTTTGTGGTCTCACTGGGGCAATTTATCCACTGAGTTGCTGAATGTAAACATCTGCTGTATAGTCAACCAAGTTCTTCAGACTAACACAGAGAACCAAAAGTTCTAGTTTACCCTTTACTATGCAAATGACTTCTGAAAGGATTCTAAAGCAAATGGAGGGTCTGGGCTGCTTTCCTTTATTTTCTTACAGCTTCACAACTCACTGGGAGCAGCCATGTTGTTTTGCCAGCTCACCCTGCCCCCATTCGGCCTGGCTTTTACAGATTTAAAGGCACACACACCTTCTAAAAAGCAAGCATTTCTAAGCTTCTTCAAGCCTTCTAAAGTGGAAAGGCACATAGTGGTTATTGGGGAAGGGCTTTCCTTCACCAGCCAGCTGACTGGGGGTGGGGAGGAGCCTGCAAATCCAGTGAATCCCCTGCTGGACCCTGGGGACTGGCAAGTCTAGATTATGTGGAGAGTTGCACAAATGGCATGTTTACATATGGTATATTAGTTGCTATGGAATCAGTAAGTCCATTTGAAGATTCAGTGAATAGTTTCATGTTTTAAATATATAAGTACATAATTCCAGTTCTTTCTACCATTCCAGATCAATTTAATTGAGAATTGATTTAAGTATGAATTGAATCAGTATGAGTTTAGACTGGTCAAAGATGCGAAAAACAACAAAAAAGGGTTCCTTTCTTATGTTCAGAGTAAGAAAAAGAGCAAGGACATGGTAGGCCCATTGCGAGGGCAGGAAAGTGAAATTGTAACAGGTAATGAAGAGAGGGCGGAACTGCTCAACTGCTACTTTTCCTCAGTCTTCTCTTCTGAGGAAAACGGTGCTCAACATGGCAAAAACAGAACATATAAGGAGGCTATGAAGTTCCAACCTATGATTAGCATAGGGGTAGTACATAAACACCTAGTTTCTTTAAATGAAACTAAATCCTCAGGGTCAGATGAGCTGCATCCAAGGATTCTAAAAGAGCTTGCAGATGTAATTTCTGAGTCTCTGGCTATTATTTTTGAGAATTCTTGGAGAACAGGAGCGGTGCCAGAAGATTGGAGGCAAGCGAATGTTGTCCCCATCTTCAAGAAGGGGGAAAAGAAGGACCTGGGTAACTACTGACTCATCAGCTTGACATCTATACCTGGAAAAGTTTTAGAACAAATCATCAAACAGTCGGTCCTGGAACATTTAGAAAGAATGGATGTGATTACTAAGAGCCAGCATGGGTTTCTCAAGAACAAGTCATGTCAGACTAACCTGATTTCTTTTTTTGAGAAAGTGAATACCTTGCTTTATCAGGGGAATGCTGTAGACATTGTTTATCTTGATTTCAGTAAGGCTTTTGATAAGGTTCCACATACTATCCTTTTTGACAAGTTGGTTTGGATCCTGTTACTGTTAGGTGAATCTGTAACTGGTTGACAGATCACACCCAAAAAGTGCTTGTGAATGGTTCCTTATCCTCTTGAAGAGGAGTGACAAGTGGAGTGCCTCAAGGATCTGTCCTGGGACCTGTTTTCTTCAAAATCTTTATCAGTGTTTTGGATGAAGGAATAGAGGGAATGCTTATTAAATTTGCCAATGATACTAAATTGGGTGGAGTCGCAAATACAATAGAAGACAAAAACAGGATACAGGATGACCTTGACAGGCTGGAAAACTGGGCTAAATCATTAAAATGAATTTTAACAGGGTAAAATGTAAAGTTCTGCATTTAGGTAGGAAAAATCCAATGCATGGTTATAGGATGGGGGAGACTTGTCTTAGCAGTAGTATGTGCAGAAAGGATCTAGGGGTCTTAGTGGATAATACGCTGAACATGAGTCAACAGTGTGATGTGGTGGCTAAAAAGGCAAATGCAATTTGGGCGACGAAGATGGTGAGGGGTCTGGAGACCAAGTCCTATGAGGAAAGGTTGGAGGAGCTGGGCATGTTTAGCCTGGAAAGGAGACGGTTGAGAGGTGATATGGTCACCATCTTCAAGTACTTGAAAGGCTGTCATATAGAGGATGGTGTGGAATTGTTTTCTGTGGCCCCAGAAGGTAGGAGCAGAACCAATGGGTTAAAATTAAATCAGAAAAGTTTCCAGCTCAACATTAGGAAGAACTTCCTATTAGAGTGCTTCCTCTCTGGAACAGGCTTCCTCGGGAGGTGGTAAATCAAAAGCGTTTCTTTTTTTTTTTTTAAACTTAAGAATGCTTTATTGAGTTAAGAAGTGCGATACAGATATAACAAACGAAAACCATGAGTATGCATCAAATATCAAAACATGACACCATGAAACATTACAGAGTGCAGTTATGAAAGTAATTGACAGGACATCAATATAGTGTGGTATGAGGCATTGGGGATTCTATTATCAGCATAAACTTTATCAATGAAAGGTCGCCATTTTTCTATAAAATTTGAGGAAGCAATTTGTTGGGAACGATGAGGGCCTAAGTCATAAGTGAGCTTATCCAGTGCAAAATAATCCCACAATTTTAACCACCAAGTTTGTCGTGAGGGGGGAGAGTGTTGTTTCCAAACTAGAGCTATTGCAAATTTAGCAGCCACAAACATGAGTGAGATCAATCCCTCTGCAGATTCGGGGATATTTGAGTTATCTAGAAGATTTAAAAGGGCAAATTTGGGCGTAAATGGAGGAGAGTATGATGTGAGTTCTTGTACTTCTTGATAGATTTGTCTCCAAAAGCTATTTATGATTGGGCAGTGCCACCAGGAGTGGAGAAAAGTGCCCCTCTGTCCACAGTTCTTGAAACAGAGGGGTGAGATGGAAGACGAGTGCGCTAGCTGCACTGGGGTACGGTACCATCGTGTGAGGACTTTAAGGGCTTGAAGTTGGACATTCATTGCTTTCGTTTTATATATGGAAGAACCCCAGATGGCTCGCCATTGCTCCTCAGTTAGTTCTATCTGCAAATCTCGAGCCCAGGCACCTTGATAGGAGTGCGGCTTTGCATTAAGGGGGCTGAGTAGCAATTGATATATTTTTGATATCAGTCCTTTGATCGGGATTGAATCACCAAATAGGATCTTTTCAAAGCCAGCAAGGTGGACGCGCAGAGGGGGACTGAAGGAATGTGTATCTAATAAATGTTTAAGTTGAAGGTATTCAAACCAGGGTAGTCGAAGGTCAGAGTCAGCCTCCAGAGTCACTTTATCTTTCAGTACCCCCTTAAGAAGAACATCAGCAAATCGGGTCAGTCCTATCAAAAGCGTTTCTGGCTCAACATTAGGGAGAATTTCCTGACCGTTAGAGTGATTCCTCAGTGGAACAGGTTTCCTCGAGTGGTGGTGAGTTCTCCTTCCTTGGAGGTTTTTAAACAGAGGCTAGATGGCCATCTGACAGCAATCCTGTGAATTTAAGGGGAGGTATTTGTGAGTTTCCTGCATTGTGCAGGGGGTTGGACTAAATCCCCCTGGCAGTCCCTTCCAATTCTGTGGTTCTATGAATAGCTCAGAAGCTAACAAAAACATGCTGTACTCAGGGTGTTCCAGTATGTGCAATTGCACATAAAAACTCCACATTTCTCAGAAAACTTGCATGGCAGAAGAACATGTCTTGTTCAACAACCAGAAACAGACCGTGAGCCAACAGGGATATGGTCAGATTGCATCAAGCAATCACTATCAGATAGTTGCCAAACACTAAATTTGCAGCTCTTTGTTGGCCAAAAGCTGACTCCAAGCTGATCAGGGAACTGGAATCTCATCCACCCCACCCTCTCAGCAAAAAAGCTACACAATGAAGTTTTACTTCCAAGCTGGATGGTGACAGATGAAATGCTTTTAATTTTCTCATTGTAAAAAGTGAGGGAGGAAAATGAGCTAGTTTCTCTCATTTTCTCTGCAGTCAACTTTGACAGCCTGGATTGGGGGCAAGTCTGAACTTTTGATAATCAAAAACATACCCTAAATTTGCAAGTCTTGGAGTCAGCAAACAATGGGAGATCAGATGAGTCTGACTAATTGAACATCAGCTGGAATTCAACTCCTGATTCCCCCACCCCAAAAAACTATGCCCAGTATAAAGCAGAATATATCCAGCTGGAGAGCAGGAACTGACTCCCATCCGATCCCTCAAAACCTGGGAGTCAGCTTCTGGTGGCTACAAGTGGCTTGTTCCTACTGAATACATGAACAGTCAAAGAGTTGATTGATATATTGGCTGCTTGATCACCGCTACAAAATAGCAGGTAAGCAGAACAGGTTGGTGTTTGATCAAGCCACTTGGAAACATTCTTTTACTACCAGCAGGGCTTTTTTTCTGGAAAAAGAGGTGCCAGAACTCTCAAGAGGAAAATGAATAAGAAACACTTAGGTGCCCCTCATGGACTTTGAAACCTTTTTATTTTGAGAATTTTGTTTCCATGATGAGGTTCCAGAACTCCATTCCACCATGTTTCCCCAGCAAAAAAAGCCCTGACTACAAGTATACTTCTGGTCTAGATTTTGAGAATAGTGGCTATTTAATGTATTTGGGGGAAACTACAGAAACAGAGCTATTCTGCTGCATGTTCCATCATCTCTTACTCATAAAGGGGTGGGGGAGAGGGGGAAAAAAGAAAATAAAGAATTAAAGATAAAAACCAGAACCCAGCCATGGAAATAAAACATGTTATACCACAAGTTAGGAAAGGCACAAACAGGCATAAGAAAAGGCCTGCATGGTTAACAAACAAAGTAATGGAAGCTGTAAAAGGTAAGAAGGACTCCTTTAAGCGGTGGAAAACCAGTCCAAGTGAGATTAATAAAAGGGAACACAGGCTGTGGCAAATCAAATGCAAGACTATGATCAGGCAGGCAAAAAGGGACAATGAGGAGCATATTGCAAAAAACATAAAGACCAACAATAAACATTTCTTCAAATATATTAGAAGCAGGAAACCAGCCAGGGAGGCAGTGGGGCCCCTGGATGACCATGGGGTAAAAGGATTACTGGAAGAGGATAGGGAAATGGCTGAGAAGCTGAATGCATTTTTTGCCTCCGTCTTCACTGTGGAAGATGAGAACTTTTTGCCCACCCCAGAACCACTAATTTTGGAAGGGGTGTTGAAAGACCTGAGTCAGATTGAGGTGACAAAAGAGGAGGTCCTACAACTGATAGACAAATTAAAAACTAATAAGTCACCGGGTCCGGATGGCATACATCCGAGAGTTCTGAAAGAACTTAAAGTTGAACTTGTGGATCTTCTAACAAAAATCGGTAATCTTTCATTGAAATCTGCCTCCGTTCCTGAGGAAGGTAGCAAATGTCACCCCCATCTTTAAAAAGGGTTCCAGAGGAGATCCGGGAAATTACAGGCCTGTCAGTCTGACTTCAATACCGGGAAAGTTGTTAGAAACCATTATCAAAGACAGAATGAGTAGGCACATTGATGAACACGGGTTATTGAGGAAGACTCAGCATGGGTTCTGTAAGGGAAGATCTTGCCTCACTAACCTCTTACATTTCTTTGACGGGGTGAACAAACATGTGGGCAAAGGAGACCCGATAGATGTTGTTTACCTTGACTTCCAGAAAGCTTTTGATAAAGTTCCTCATCAAAGGCTCCTTAGAAAGTTTGAGAGTCATGGAATAAAAGGACAGGTCCTCTTGTGGATCAAAAACTGGCTGAGTAATAGGAAGCAGAGAGTGAGTATAAATGGGCAGTCTTCGCAGTGGAGGACGGTAAGCAGTGGGGTGCCGCAGGGCTCGGTGCTGGGTCCCATACTCTTTAACTTGTTCATAAATGATTTAGAGTTGGGAGTGAGCAGTGAAGTGACCAAGTTTGCGGATGACGCTAAATTGTTCAGGGTGGTGAGAACAAGAGAGGATTGTGAGGAACTCCAAAGGGATCTGTTGAGGCTGGGTGAGTGGGCGTCAATGTGGCAGATGCGGTTCAATGTGGCCAAGTGCAAGGTAATGCACATTGGGGCCAACAATCCCAGCTACAAATACAAGTTGATGGGGTGTGAACTGGCAGAGACTGACCAAGAGAGAGATCTTGGGGTCATGGTAGATAACTCACTGAAAATGTCAAGACAGTGTGCGTTTGCAATAAAAAAGGCCAATGCCATGCTGGGAATTATTAGGAAGGGAATTGAAAACAAATCAGCCAGTATCATAATACCCTTGTATAAATCGATGGTGCGGTCTCATTTGGAGTACTGTGTGCAGTTCTGGTTGCTGCTCCTCAAAAAGGATATTATAGCATTGGAGAAAGTCCAGAAAAGGGCAACTAGAATGATTAAAGGGCTGGAATACTTTCCGTATGAAGAAAGGTTGAAACGCTTGGGGAAACGTCTCCTTTAGCTTGGAGAAACGTCGACTGTGGGGTGACATGATAGAGGTTTACAAGAAAATGCATGGGATGGCGAAAGTAGAGAAAGAAGTACTTTTCTCCCTTTCTCACAATACAAGAACTCGTGGGCATTCGATGAAATTGCTGAGCAGACAGGTTAAAACAGATAAAAGGAAGTACTTCTTCACCCAAAGGGTGAGACACAGAGTGTTGGACTGGATGGGCCATTGACCTGATCTAACATGGCTTCTCTTATGTTCTTATGTTCTAAAGCTGTTTCAAATACCCTGAAGCAAAATTTAGACAGAATAACCACGCTTTGGTTTCTACAGAATACAAGTCAAAAACCAGTCATTCTTAAGCCTTGCAATATAAATTGATGTTCCTTACAGAAAGATGGTTGGGTATCTGATTCCTGCCTGGGTAAGCACCAAGATTGCCAAAAAGAAAAATAATAGCTCCACTACCACTACCAGCAGCAACATGATATAATAATGCAAAGTTTTGGATCGCCCAATGCATAGTGTTTCAAAATTATTAGTCATTTCATACAAAATTTATTTTTGTACATAGATGTATATCAGTGACTTCAATGGGCTTAGATAGTTGTAATTATGCTTAGCATGGCACTGATAACACGTAGCAGCATGTACAGAATTCCTTCTTTACTTCATGTGGGAAGCATGTAAAATGGGATGCAACAATTAGGAACCCTCAGTAAATTCAATACTTAGTGATACCTTAGATACCTTTCCTAGTGGAATAAATGAACATGGTAGGCATAATTATTCTGTAGGAAAAACTGGATTCAAGTTGTGTACTCAGTTTTGACAGCCATCTCTTTCAAAAAAAAGCATTTGTTCAGCATTAAAGAAATAATAACAGGGATACACTCATAACATGATTATCTGATATAGTTTCAATGGCTATACAAAGTTTCAATTCAAATAAGAAACTAGGAAGAGTTTACAAATGCCTTTGATTCAATCACATTCTGGAAATAAGATTTTAAAACCTCCTTTTTGTTCTCAGTGTGGTAAATTAACACTCAATGATTTTCTAAAATTGTGATGTTAATTTACTCTTCATGCCCTGTTCCAGCCATTTAGAACCAAATACTCTAGTATTATTATTTAAGAACTCGGCACCAATAATTATTGTCCCAAACCTAGAGATGGCATTTGCACCCCCAATCAAAATGACAAGACAGACACTAGTTTGGAATCAAACAAGGACCACTTTATTTAAATTCATAACTAGGCAGCAAAGGGGGTGGGAAACTTTTTCGGGTGCAAAATAGGAGGGGCAGGTGTTGCTCCTTGACCAGTCTCCTTGCTTACCTTTGGGTGAGCCCCTAGCCCTGACTTTGAGCCATGCATTTGGCTCCTGGACAACAACCTGGCAAAACTGGTTGCTGTCCTGGAATGCTACTGTGAAAGTCCTACAGCTTGCAGGTATAAACCAAACCAGGTAGTTCCCAGCAGTGGTCCACATTCCCAGCCCTGGGTTATAAATACACAAATGCCATTTCTGAGGAACCCCTTATTCCATTGGGAATATGCCTTAAGAGGCTCACCAGTTCCGCTTTCAAACCTGCCCTACACTGCCAAGCGACCAACCTATTTAACAGCAACCACCACAGCAAAATTCCAAATCCACTGTTCCAATGCAAGGTAGGTGAAAACACCCCCAACCACAGGCCAATCAAGAATGGAGGTGAAAAATTCCTACCTAGCCCCAAAAGGTGACCAGCAACAGCCTACATTGGAAACAGGGCAGGAGAGTGGGCCAAACATGAAGTGAAGACTTGCTGGTGACAGTGGAGTCTGGCCTCTGTCAAAACTGGCTCCACCCCCCCACACACACCAGTCACAACAAACAGCATCACAATGCTGGTACTACCTCATCCCTCTTCCAGGGCAGCAAAACAGCCCCTGCCCTCCAGCAACATTGCTGCACAGTGCAAAGGAGTATCTGCTTAGTATATGAGTGAAAACTGAGAAAGAACAGTTGTGGGCTGTGCCCTAATCTAATTATGGGAATCTGAAGATGACAATGTTTTGTGATTGTGTCAAAACCAAGTAATGTCCATTTAGGGGTTTACTGAAACTAGACAGGCTTAAAGAAAGGTAAAGGCTGTCGGTAGCCAGCATGAGGAACAAAAGAAGCAAAATTCCCCAGGTTCTCTGACACATGAGCAAGCCTGATGCAGAAATTTTAGGCATTTAGAAAGTAACTTATGACACACTTCCTTGCTGACCTCATTATAACAATATCCTTTGACAGACCTGAATTCCTTCTAGACATCTCTCAAACTTGGGTATTGCTGCTGACTTGAGACCTGAAAGACTGTGGGAAGCTTAGGTTTACTTGTCACTCATATCTGGCCATACTAAAAATGTTAAAATTATGAGTAAGCAATCTTACATCCTGAACAAACCATAGGATGCTTGAACATTCAGAGGAACACAGCCTGAAAACACTGAAACAGCAGGTGAATGTTCGTTTTTTTTCTTTTCAGTGCAACACATAGTCAAGCAAACCCCTTGGATAAAGGGGAAAAAAATTAGAATAACATTGATATAAGTAGAGAGAAGAGCTTTCTTAGCATCACAGTGCATTCTGCAAGAACACTTTTATACATTTGGATTTAAAAACAAATATTTTCATACCAAGTCCTCAGACAATAACATTGTAATCCTTTGGATTTTCAATTTCCTGAATGTTTACATAGCAAAAATCTCAGTGCTAATATAAGAACAATTCCAATACCACTAATAGTTATTACTAAGATATATTGCAAAGACTCCAGGGAATAACATTTTTACATAAGCAACACATTTCTTTTTCACCATCTGTGGCATCAGCTTTGTCTATAAAGAATAAAGTTGCATGATGTAATGTAACTAAGTCCCTTAATGACCATGCAGAAATGCAGCCATAAGGAAAGATCATGCTACTATACCTCATCAGACTGTTGCTATGTAATACTTTGACAAATTTGAAGACTACCAGATGTTGCAAAAATTCAGAAACAGCAAAGCCACTGTCACCATTCCAAGTATTCAATCCTTGGACAGATTTGTATGTTCTTAAAGGGAAATGAGAGCTATACGGCCTAGGACCCTATATGGCCTAGGACCTGCCTACCTTAGGAATCATCTCTCCCCACATGTTCCCCAGAGAGTACTTCGATCTGGATCACAAAATCTATTAGTAATCCCTGGGCCGAAGGAGGCCAAACTAAAGACCACCAGAAAGAGGGTCTTCTCGGTTGCAGCCCCCCACTGGTGGAATCAACTGCCAGAGAAGGTGAGGGCCTTGCAGGACCTTACTCATTTCTGCAAGGCCTGCAAGACTGCTCTCTTCCGACTGGCTTTTAATTGACGCACAGCCTACATCGTAGGAATTTGGAGAAATGCTGTCGCCACCGGAAATATGCAACATCTGATGACATTAGCACCAAATCTATTTGAATTGTTTTAAACTGTAGAATTTGTGATTTTATAATATAATTGTTATTATGATTTTATGTTGTAAGCCGCCCTGAGCCTGCCTTGGCGGGGAGGACGGGATATAAAATAAATCAATAAATGAAATAAACTGTCAAGTCTGATGTTTCAATAACGAGACCTTTTTGATAAAAGTTTCTAGTTTATTGTAACATGTTGTTAGACTATAGAACGAGGTTGAAAGACTGGCGAGTGTACAAACAAGGCAAGCATATAAGGTATACATCAAAGGAATTCTTAAGGGAGGGGTACTCTATGCAGGGCACATTCACACATTGATGTTACTATTTCGTTCTCAGGTTTGTGTCGTCCTTGGGCGCCTTCTTGGCACCAGCTTCCCCCCACGCTCCTCTGAGAAGGCTTCCTAATCTTGTTCCCATATTCCCATTTCAAAGCATTGCTACATAACAAAGGATGGGAGGGGGGAGTGGAGAGTTTGAGCTAGCAGCATTGGTATACAGTGTGGTTTTACCCAGGATCCTTTTCCTGGACCAAAGAAGTGATTTAGCTACACATAGAAATCATAACAGACTTGACATGCTGCCCCCCCTAAGCCCCCTCCACGGCACGTGGCTGCAGAGGAGGCTGAGTGGTTTTACAATCCCCGGCTTCTTGGCTGATGAGGCAGCAGTCGACCGGTAGGGCAGTGAGGGCCCCTGATGGGGGAGGATGCCAACTCGACGGCCCGGGGTCCCAGCGAAGTAAGCTGCAATGAAACACAGGGTGAATTTTACCTAAGGTGGGTGGCAAGTCCAGTTCCACGGTTACTTGGTTAATCACTCTCTTAATCCGGAAGGGTCCCAGGAATTTGTAAGCCAGCTTCCGGGAGGGCTGGTTGAGGGGCAGATTTTTGGTTGACAGGAACACAGAATCCCCAACTTTGAACTCCCCTGCAGGGGCGTGTGATTTGTCATACTGCTTTTTGTAAGATTCTTTTGCTGCCTCTAAGTTCTCCTTGATGGTTGGCCAGCTGCTACTCGGCCCTTGCCACCATTGTTCGAAAGCCGAGGGGATCCCCTGGCTATTCCCCCAGGTAGCAAAGGGATCGGCTTCCCCTCATAGCCGAATACTGTGGAGAAAGGGGAGGCTTTGGTTGAACTCTGCATGCTGTTGTTGTAGCAGTACTCGGGAAAGGGGAGCAAATCTACCCGGTCGGACTGACGTTGGTTCACAAAACACCTTAGATATTGCTCCAGCACCCCGTTCACCCTCTCCGTCTGTCCGTCCATCTGGGGATGGTACGCTGAGCTCAGCCCCTTTCAATTCCTACTAATTTGCAGAACTCCCGCCAGAAGGTGGCAACGAACTGTGGCCCGCGGTCGCTAATGACCTTGTCGGGGAATGAGTGTAATTTTATCACGTGGTCAAAAAACAGGGCTGCTAGTTTCTTTGCCGTGGGCAGGTGGGGGCAGGGGATGAAATGGGCTTGCTTAGAAAAGGTGTCCACCACTACTAGGATGACCGTCTTCCCCCGGGAGGGAGGAAGTTCCACTATAAAGTCCATGGACACCACCACCCAGGGTCATTTTGCGGTTTCTAGCGGTTGTAGGAGCCCGGGAGGTTCCCCCCCCCCTCCGTTTGGCCATGATGCACACTGGGCAGCCAGTGATGAACCCCGACACGTCCTTTCGTAGGGACGGCCACCAGAATTGTCGATTCACTAGATGCAGAGTCTTCACATAGCCAAAATGCCCCGCCAGTTTGGAAGAATGACAGAGTTGTAGAATCTCCCTTCTCAAGCATTCCGGGATGTAAAGTTTTTCCCCTTTGTACCACAGCCCGTCCTTCCCCTTCTGCACCCCTTCGGGGCGCCCACCTCCCTCCCTCTCGGTTTCTAGGGCGATGCGCTCCCTGCTGATTCCCTCCAGCTCTCTTTTCTTTTGGGAACGAGTGGTGACCATAGCCGCCACTTGGGACGGCAGGATCAGGGAGTCCACCACTTCCTCGTTCTGACTCTCGTGTTGCGGGAGGCGTGAGAGCGCATTGGCCAAGAAATTTCTCGTCCCCGGGATGTGTCTCAGGGTGAAGTCAAATTTGGAGAAGAACCCAGCCCACCTAATCTGCTTTTTGCTGAGTTTGCGCTTCCCTGTCAATGCCTCTAAGTTTTTGTGGTTGGTCCACACCTCGAACGGTACTTTGGCCCCTTCTAACCAAGATCTCCAGGTTTTCAGAGCGAACATGACAGCGAACGCCTCCTTGTCCCAAACCGACCAATTCCTCTGTTCGTCTGAGAATTTCCTGGAGATGTAGGCGCAGGGTCTCAGTTTCCCCTCCCCATCCCTCTGCATGAGAATGGCTCCTACGGCCACGTCGGAGGCATCACATTGGACCACGAAGGCCCTCTGTTCATCCGGGTGGCTTAGGACGGGTTCACTAGTGAACAGGCGTTTCAAGTGGTCGAAGGCACTCTGACACTCGGGGGTCCAGTTTAGGCTGGCCCCCGGCCGCTTGGCCTCTGGACCTTTCCCCTTGGTTTTTAGGAGGTCGGTCAGAGGTAGAGCGATCTGGGCAAACCCCTCTATGAATTGCCTGTAAAAATTGGCGAACCCGAGAAATGATTGGAGCTGTCTACGTGTCCTCGGGGGGACCCACTCTAGCACTGCTTGGATCTTTGCTGGGTCCATGGTAATCCCCGCTCGGACACCTGGAAGCCCAAGTAGTCTAGCTCCGTTCGGTGGAATTCACACTTGGACAGTTTGGCATACAGTTGGTGCTTCAGCAGCATGCTGAGCACCTCCCTCACCAATTTTACATGCGATTGCTCATCCTGAGAGTAAATAATGATGTCATCCAGGTACACCACCACCCCCTTGTACAAGTATTTTCTCAACACATAATTGATAAAGTTCATGAACACCCCTGGCGCCCCCTGCAACCCAAAAGGCATGACTAAGTATTCAAACTGCCCCATCGGGGTGTTGAATGCCGTTTTCCACTCATCCCCCTCCTGGATGCGTACTCAGAAGTAAGCATCCCGCAAGTCCAATTTGGTGAAAATCTTCCCCCACCCCCCGCCACCGTGCTTAGCAGGTCTCGGATGAGGGGGATGGGGTAGGCGTTTGACATGGATATCGCGTTTATCCCGTGAAAGTCTGTGCAAAGTCTAAGTGAGCCATCCTTCTTCTTTCGGAAGAGCACGGGGGCGGCGTGGGGGGCCGTGGCGGGCCTGATGAACCCCCGCGCCAGGTTTTGATCCAGGAACTTGCAGAGTTCCTTCTTCTCTGCCCACCCCATCTGGTACAGTTTAGCTCGGGGCAAGGTCTCCCCTGGGATCAGTTCTATGGCGCAGTCTGTGCTCCGGTGGGGGGGGGCAACTGATTGGCCTCCCTCTCGCTAAACACTTCCATCAGATCGCAGTAAGCACGGGGGACTGGGTGCACCTCTTCTACTGACACGCACGCACGCTCCTTGGTGACGGGAGCCTTTGGGCCCCACGCCGCGCTCCACAAGTGTTTTTTGCACCCGGGGTCCAGGAACGTGATGGTTTGGGCTCTCCAGCGAATCAAAGGTTCGTGCTTCTCTAGCCAACCCACCCCCAGCACCACCGGGTACGAGCACGAAGGGGCAATTACGAAAAACTCCTGGTCCCAATGTTCCTCGATCCCCATGGGGCAGGGCTGCGTCTCGTGCGTGCAGGGTTCTCCGCACATCACTGACCCGTCCATCTGCTCAAACAGCATTGGGTGGGGTAGTTGCGAGCTCTTCAGTCCCAAGGCCTCCACCACTTTGGGGGAGATTAGCTCTCGGTTACACCCTGAGTCTATTAAGGCCCGTATTTGCAAGAACCTACGTAACTTGGGGTTCACCAGTTTCACAGTCACAAAATACAACCTCCCCGTCACTCTCACCATCAGCGGCGCCTGGTCTCGATCGACCTGCTGGTGGGCACCCTTCAGAGCAGGTCGGGCTCGTTTCCCGCCGGCTCTTCCACCTAGGCGAGGTCGGCCAGCTCCGCGGACAGCAGCACCTCTTCTTCCAGAAGTTCCTCCTGCACTGCCACTGCGCTGCTCTTCGCCGCATCCTTAGGGCGGCTGGGCGTCTTCTTGGGCCCGGGGGTGACGGGCTTCGGGGGAGCCAGTAGAGCATGAGGGGTGGGGGGTGTGGGCAGTTAGAGGCAAGGTGGTTCGGGTCCCCGCATCTAAAGCACTGGCGGGGCCCCACCGGTATTGCCACGGCTTGCTTCTTCCCCTTGGCAGGCTCGGCTTTCCCCAGCCCAGCCTTCACCTGGGACTTGCCTGACTAGTCCTGGCGTAGCATGGCCACTCATTTGAGATTGTTCTCCACCTCCCCCGCCAGTTGGATCCATCCCACCAGGGTGGTTGGGCGAGCTTGGGTGAGGGCCCGATCCAGGATACTCGCATTCAGCTCGTTGGTGAACTGCTCGATCTTCATCACTTCGTTCCACCCACGGACCCTGGCGACATTGGCTTGGAAGTTGGGCGCGTACTTGCGGATGGGTCAGGCCCCTTGCTGCATGTCGCGCAGGGCCGCCAATGCCCGGGACTCCTGCAACGGGTCTTCATACTGGGTCAGCAAGGCTTGTAAGAAGGTGTGTACATCATCCAGGACTGGGCTCCTGGTCTCGCACAGGCTCACGTACCATCTCTTGGTGGCCCCCCTCAGCTTCGAGCCTAGGTAGTCGACACGGCTGAACTCATCTGGGAAGGAATGCCCCCAACAATGCATGAAGCTGTTCGCCTGGATCCCAAAGTAGTTCACTTCCTCGGGGTCCCCATCGAAGGTCGCATCCAGCTCCCTTCCCACGTTCCGCAGTGCCACTGGGGGGGGTGGGAAGTTGGGGGGCTGGTGCTGGGGTTGCTCCGGCTCTCGGTGGGGCTGCTGTTGGGGCCGGTTGACTCGGGCGACCGCGGGCCACTGGTTGGGAAGCCGGCGGTCTCTGGGACACTGCCCCCCCTAACGCGTTCCCCAGTTGAGCCGTCAGGGTGTGGACCTCGTCTCGCAAACCCCTGATCGCTCCGTCAATCTCCCTGCGGACCATCGAGCGGAACATCTGATAGTCCTCATCATAAGTGTCCCGAGGCTTCAGCTCTCCGCTCTCGGTCCCCTTGCGCCTAGCGCCTTCGCCCTCGTCCTCTCCGACTTGGACAACAATAATGCTGTCCGCCTCCCCCGTCTCTCCAGAGCCCGGGTTAGCGGCTTCAGCTCCCGCCATCTGGATCGGCCTGATGTGGCGGTTCAGGATGGCATCCCAGCGGAGTGGGGCCTGATCCATGATGGTGGTCGAGGTCCTCGGTTGATACTGCCGGGGTGATAGCACCAGCTGGAACTCGGGGGCGACTCCGCTGCTCTCCTCGGGTCTAAAACGTGCCACGGCGCAGCAGTCCCCTCCAGTCCCGCATCGGGTGGGAGTTCTCCGTTGTCTGGAATCTGGTCAGCCATTGGGCTTTCAAGTAGCCGGAAAGGTTGAACTCCAAAAAGGGAGTCTTTCAAAATGTCAAGTCTGATGTTTCAATAACAAGACCTTTTTGATAAAAGTTTCTAGTTTATTGTAACATGTTGTTAGACTATAGAACGAGGTTGAAAAACTGGCGAGTGTACAAACAAGGCAAGCATATAAGGTATACATCAAAGGAATTCTTAAGGGAGGGGTACTCTATGCAGGGCACATTCACACATTGATGTTACTATTTCGTTCTCAGGTTTGTGTCGTCCTTGGGCGCCTCCTTGGCACCAGCTTCCCCCCACGCTCCTCTGAGAAGGCTTCCTAATCTTGTTCCCATATTCCCATTTTAAAGCATTGCTACATAACAAAGGATGGGAGGGGGGAGTGGAGAGTTTGAGCTAGCAGCATTGGTATACAGTGTGGTTTTACCCAGGATCTTTTTCCTGAACCAAAGAAGTGATTTAGCTACACATAGAAATCATAACAGACTTGACATAAACTCTTTCCATCTCGCTGGATTTTGCATTATTCCTCTTAGACATGTGAGTCAAGATAATGACATAGTGCCTTCCTTTGGTAATGTTATGAATTGACTTAAGATTGTACCGCATGGCGAGCTCTACAGAAGGCGACCCCTGGGTCCCCGGATGTAGCTCGCCATTTGCCCCGCCCACCAAGACCTGTGGCGGGAAGTTTGGACTGACCAGGATTGGCCTGGTCAAGCCAGGGGGGAAGTTCCGGGCAATGTATATAAGCGGGGCCCGGCCCGCGTGCTCTTTTGTCTGGTTATGTACTCCCAAATAAAGAATGTTGCCTTCAAACCGTCTCGGTTCTCAGTACATTACAGGTAAGATACAAATAAAGTATTTGAATACAAGTGGTTTGTTCCCTACTGCTGTGTTTCATACCTGAGGCCAGTAGGTCACAGGAAAGGCCCCCTGATGATTGGGTTTGGTGGACAGTCCAAACTATAGTCAGTTCCAAAGCAGGAGGCTGGTACACCAATGGCAGAAACCTATGCTGAGGTGAGTTCCAAGAGATGTAGTCAGGTCTGGTTTGAAGTTTGAAGCACAGGGAGTCAGGAATGAAATGTGAGTCCGAGAGGTGTAGTCAGGTCTGGAATAAAGGTCAAAGCACAAGTAGTCTTAATGCAAGACTGATCTAAGGGGTCACAGGGAAAAAACAGGGACTGGGAACAGAAGTTGTTGCTAATGAGGAACTGGCTGTAACCTTTAAGTATTTATGGGACCACAGCAACCTATCTCCATCCAGATATTTCTTGTCCCTTAAAAGGAGCTGGTGTTTTCCCCAATGGTGAACACTTAAACCACATTCTCTTCTGCCTTTGTCTCTTTCCCCTTCAACTCTATAGCAGCAAAGGTGGGAAGATTTTCTACTTCTCTGAGGTGAGCTGTAATTCCAGGGAAGAGCTTGTACTTATGGACAGCTCCAGCTGTAATTTTTTTTTTTTTGGGGGGGGGGTTGCTTGATGGCTCTGGCTGTAAACTTTTGGGATAGGGTTACCAGGTCTCCCTGGCTACCGGCAGGTGATGGAGGTAGGGTTGACAGCTTCAGGGTGGGAAACACCTGGAGATTTGGAGAATAGAACCTGGGGAGTATATGGGCCTCAGTGGGGTACAATTTCATACAGTTCACCCCCCAAGCATCCATTTTCTCCAGAGGAATTGATTTTTGTCATCTAGAGATGAGATGTAGTTCTGGGAATTTCCCAGTCTCACTTGGAGCTGATATCCCTACTTTAGGATCATCTGCATCTGTCAACCACCCAGACATTTCCTCCACTAATGGGTTAAGGAATTCCTCCCCTGCTTCTTAGTTATCGTCCGCTGGACCTGGCTGAGGCACTAGACAGACAGACTGGACTAAACAGTGAGTCATGACATCTACTTTACAAATGGCGAGATGTTTTATGAGCAGTGCTACAAACCAAGGTTTCCAGGGCCGGATTAAACCCTGTGGAGGCCCCTAGCCAATTGAAATCTTGTGGCCCCCCTCACAAATTATTTCAAGAGTTGGAGCACCCACCCTACTGCCTGTGGCCCTCGCTGCAGACTGCATTCACCAGTGGCTAAAAAGGCAAATGCAATTTTGGGCTGTATCAACAGAAGTATAGTGTCCAGATCATGTGATGTGATGGTATCACTTTACTCTGCTCTGGTAAGACCTCATCTGAAGTACTATGTTCAGTTTTGGGCACCACATTTTAAGAAGGATAAAGACAAGCTGGAAGGAGTCCAGAGGAGGGTGACGAAGATGGTGAGGGTGGTGAAGAAAGGTTGAAGGAGCTGGGCATGTTTAGCCTGGAAAGGAGGTGGCTGATAGGTGATATGATCACCATCTTCAAGAACTTGAAGGGCTCTCATAAAGAGGATGGTGCAGAATTGTTTTCTGTGGCCCCAGAAGGTAAGACCAGAACCAATGGGTTGAAATTAAATCAAGAGTTTCTGGCTCAATATTGGGAAGAACTTCCTAACAGAGCAGTTCCTCAGTAGAACAGGCTTCCTCAGGAAGTGGTGGGCTCTCCTTCCTTGGAGGTTTTTAAACAGGATTGCAAAGAGTCAGACTCGACTGTGTGATTGAATAACAGATGGCCAACTGACAGCAATGCAGATCCTGTGAATTTAGGGGGAGGTATTTGTGAATTTCCTGCATTGTGCAGGGGGGTTGGACTAGATGACCTTGGAGGTCCCTTCCAACTCTATGGCTGGTGAGGACTGGGAAACTTATTTTAAAATTTACTATATGCCACATATATGAGAATATGCTTACATTTCATGTTGAAGATGAATAGTTAGCACATAGTGACTAACACAGAACAGAATTCACAATATCTGGCATGCACTGGAAAGTAAGTGTGGAAGAGGGAGCATCAACCATTTTGTGACTCTTTACCTACCCTGATTTGGGGGGGAGGGGTTGGCTCCCTCTTGGGTATCCTGCCCCCCCAGGGAAAGTGTATGCGCAATACATAGCCTCTCCTTTCCCGGTGTAGTGAACGCCGCGTGGTCACTGTCCAGCTATGCCTGGCAGATGGTCACTGCAATGGCCTCTCCTGCATTACTGCATCCATGGCAACACCTTCCCGCTGGTCTCCCCCCCCCCCCGTTTCTCACAGAGTTTGCCATGTCATGGTGTGACCAAATGTCCAGCGGTATAACCGGATGGGCAGGCTGGGCTCACCAACCTCGCCAGCCAAGAGAAGGAAAACTCTAACATCAAACCCGGGCAGATAGAGCTCATTAATGTAACACCTACCACCTGGAGGACTCGCTGCCGGCATCCCGGCTTACTGGGCCATGGCAGATGACCCCAAGGTGAAAGGGTGGAGTCAGTACCGCGCACACTGTGCTTCACCTAAAAATTCCTCTGCGCAGGCCTGAAGGGCATATCCACATCCACAACCCACAACACACCAAGTCCTGCAGCGATGGGCAAGGGACGAAACGGCAGGTGGAAGATGCCACTTGAAGCCGCAGTCTCGATCCTGCATGTAGGCGGTTCAGGGTATTGGTCGCCTGATGCTGACCCGGAGACGAAAGCATCTTTCGGCAGCACCCTGAATGACCAAGCAGCCTTATCTAGGGACAGCACTGCTTGCTCCACACGGAGAGGGGCCTAGAAAAGGTGGCCTAAACAAAGCTCGTCTCCCCCACCCCAGTTGGCTAGCCGCGGTCAACGGGCATCCTTACTTGTAGTCAAAAAATAACAACAAAGAAAAGGCATGCACCTGCCTCACAAAGTGTGCAAAGACTAAAGCTTGCGTGTTGGAACATCAGAACCATGCTTGACACAGTAGACAGTGGTCACCCTGAACGACACTCTGCTCTAGTTGCCCACGAACTTCTCAGGTTGAATATTGACATAGCAGCTCTCAGTGAGGTCCTTTTCCCTGAGGAAGGTAGTCTTCAAGAACATGGTGCTGGCTGTAACCTCTACTGGTCGGGTAAGTCAAAGGCTGAGAGCCGCCTTTCTGGCGTTGGCTTCATGGTCAGGAACTCCATTGCCTCCAAACTCGAAAACCTGCCAACAGGTCACTCAGATCGCATCATGTCCATGCGCCTCCCACTTCAAAACAAGCAGCATGCAACACTCTTCAGTGTGTATGCCCCATCAAGCAGATCCTGCAGAAAAGAACAAGTTCTATGCTGATCTACACAACCTCGTATGGAAGACCCCTACAGAGGACAAGGTGATCATCCTTGGCGACTTCAATGCCAGAGTAGGTAAAGACTCGGAAGCCTGGAAAGGAGTACTTGGCAAACACGGCATTGGCAACTGCAATGATAACGGGCGCCTCTTGCTAGAATTCTGCATGGAGCACCAGCTCACCATCACCAACACTATCTTCCAGCAGAAGAACAGTCTGAAGACAACCTGGATGCACCCACGGTCCAAGCACTGGCGCCTTATCGACTACATTCTGGTGCGCCAGAGAGACCTTCGAGATGTCTTACACACCCGAGTAATGCCCAGTGCGGAATGTCATACGGATCATCGTCTTGTACGCTGCAATCTCCGTCTTCACTTTAAACCCACACCCAGGAGAGGAGGTATCCCTCGGAGGAAGCTTCAGGTTGGCAGCCTTCAGTCAGCCGAAGTTAAAGCTGCCTTCCAGGCAAAACTCCAGTCAAGAATTGAGGACCCCAGTTGCCCCACAGACCCTTCTCCAGAAGCACTCTGGGAACACCTAAAAACTACCATCCTGTTGATCTCTGAGGAAGTCCTCGGGTTCTCCACAAGGAAGAACAAGGACTGGTTTGACGAGAACAATCAAGAGATCCAAGAATTACTAGCGAAAAATAGATCTGCCTACCAAGCACATCTTGCTCAGCCCTCCTGTCCCGGGAAAAAAGCAACCTTTCACACTGCATGTAGCAACCTCCAGCGCAACCTTCAAGACATTCAGAATGAGTGGTGGACCAAGCTTGCAGAGAGAACCCAGCTGTGGGCAGACACTGGTGATTTAAGAGGGTTCTACGAAGCCCTGAAGGCAGTATATGGCCCATCATATCAGGCTCAGAGTCCCTTGCATAGTGCAGACGGCCAAGTGCTCCTCACAGACAAGGCATCCATACTGAACCGGTGGTCGGAGTATTTTCAGGTTCTCTTCAGTGCCAACCGCGTAGTTCAAGATTCAGCAATCCACCTCACCCCACTTCAACCAGTGAAAACAGAGTTGGATGAGATCCCCACCCTAGAAGAGACTGTTAAAGCCATCAAGCAACTGAAAAGTGGCAAGGCAGCGGGAGTTGATGGAATCCCACCAGAGATCTGGAAGCATGGGGGCACAGTACTACATAGCAGACTTCACAAAGTACTTGTCACCTGCTGGGAACAAGGCAAACTACCACAGGACTTTCGCGAAGCAATCATCATCACTCTACACAAGAACAAAGGGGAAAAGTCAGACTGCTCCAACTACCGGGGGATAACCCTGCTGTCCATCGCAGGCAAAATCCTTGCCAGAATACTCCTGAACAGACTGGTGCCCACCATTGCAGAAGAACTCCTCCCAGAGAGCCAGTGTGGCTTCAGAGCTAACAGGAGCACCACCGACATGGTATTTGTTCTCAGGCAGCTCCAAGAGAAATGCAGGGAACAGAACAAGGGTCTATATGTGACTTTTGTCGACCTTACCAAAGCTTTCGATACCGTTAGCAGGAAAGGCCTGTGGCAAATCTTGGAACGTTTAGGATGTCCCCCAAGGTTCCTCAACATGATCATCCAGCTACATGAAGACCAGCGAGGCCAAGTCAGACACTGCAACGACCTCTCGGAGCCCTTCCCAATAGGCACAGGTGTAAAGCAAGGCTGCGTTCTCGCGCCAACTCTCTTTACGATCTTCTTTAGCATGATGCTTCAAAGAGCCGCAGTAGATCTAGATGATGACGATGGTGTCTACATCCGCTATCGCACTGATGGCAGCCTGTTCAACCTGAGGCGACTAAAGGCTCACTCCAAGACAATGGAAAAACTTACCCGTGAGCTACTGTTTGCTGATGATGCTGCACTCATCTCCCACTCGGTATCAGCTCTGCAGCATATGACGTCCTGCTTTGCAGAGGCTGCCAAGCTATTCGGCCTAGAAGTTAGTCTGAAGAAGACAGAAGTTCTCCACCAGCCTGCACCCCAGGAAGATTATCACCCTCCCTGCATCACTGTGGGTGAATCAGTTCTGAAGACAGTCCAGCAGTTCAGCTACCTGGGGTGCATCATCTCCTCAGATGCCAAGATCGACAAGGAGATTGACAACAGGCTGGCAAAGGCAAACCGTGCAATTGGCCGACTGCACAAAAGAGTGTGGAGCAACAAGCATCTGAAAAAAGGCACAAAGATCAATGTTTACAAAGCGGTTGTGATGACAACCCTCATATATGGCTCCGAATCGTGGGTTTTATACTGTCATCACCTGCGACTCCTTGAGCGCTTTCATCAGCGCTGCCTTCGCACCATCCTCAACATCCACTGGAGTGACTTTGTGACCAACACTGAAGTCCTCAACAGGGCGGAGGTTACAAGCATCGAGGCACTGCTGTTGAAGACGCAGCTGCGCTGGGCAGGGCATATTTCTAGGATGGAAAACCACCGCCTTCCCAAGATTGCTCTGTATGGCGACCTTTCCACCGGCTATCGAAATAGAGGGGCACCAAAGAAGAGGTACAAGGACTCCTTGAAGAAATCCCTTGGCACCTGTCGCATCAACCATCACCAGTGGTCTGACCTAGCCTCAGATCGCAAAGCATGGAGGCACACCATCCACCAGGCTGTCTCTTCCTTTGAGAACGCATGCATAGCTGGTCTTGAGGACAAAAGGAGATTGAGGAAGAATCGCACTGCTACAGCACCAACCCCAAATCAGACTTTTCCCTGCAGCCACTGTGGCCGGATCTGCCTGTCCTGCATTGGTCTTGTCAGCCACCAGTGAGCCTGCAGCAGACGTGGACTACTGCACCCTTCTTAAATCTTTGTTCACGAAGTCAAGCCGAGAGAGACCTACCCTGATTGCAACTTCAAGTAGAAATAACTTTCAACAGATATGTATCCTATTTAAAGGTAAGCATGAACATATTCTGTAGGAAGGAAGTGCTCTAAAACTGCACTGAACATTGGTTCTCATATTGGTATGGGTCACATGTGCCCCATTTCTTGTAAAAGGTGCCTCATATTCAGGTGAGAGTATTCTATGTACTACAGGGTACTTTCTATTTGCATTTTAAAGCATTTATAACTTACCTTTCCTCCTAAGGTAATCAGTAACATATTTCTAAAGACATCTTACATAAAACTTGTCAGGTGTCAAAAAACACACAAACCCCCCCCCCCCCTTCATTTAAAATGTCCACAGAAACAAAAAAAAATGTCCTTCTGAAGACCAACAGCAATGTGATCCTTATTAGCTCCACAGAGAGCTTATTCCACAGAAGTAGTAGATAAAGGTACCCAATCAGATGCTCATGAACTTTTTCTGGCTCCACTTCTGCATATCATAAGTGGTATTACAGCTTCAGTTTTTAATTTTGTATTAATGTTGACTTCTCCCCACCTTTAAATGAAAAATGAACAGTGTGTCCGGTCACAACTATACAGCTTATACATTATATACTATACAACTATACAGCTATACATTATATCAGGACCATCCAATCCTGTATCAGGCCCATCCAATCTGACACTCTGTGTCACACAGTGTCAAATACACACACACATACGCACACATTGTGGCTAATAGCCTCTGCTCCATATTTTCATCCAATCCCCTCTTAAAGCAGGCTATGCTTGTAGCTGCCACCACCTCCTGCGGCTATATACACACACACATTGTGGCTAATAGCCTCTGCTCAATATTTTCATCTAACACCGCCCCCCCCCCCTTGAAGCTGGCTATGCTTGTAGCCTCCACCACCTCCTGTGGTGGTGAATTCCACATGTTAATCACCCTTTGGGTGAAGAAGTACTTCCTTTTATTTGTTTTAACCTGTCTGATCAGCAATTTCATCGAATGCCCACGAGTTCTTGTATTGTGAGAAAGGGAGAAAAGTACCTCTTTCTCTGCTTTCTCCATCCCATGCATAATCTTGTAAACTTCTGTCGTGTCACCCCGCAGTCGATGTTTCTCCAATCTAAAGAGCCCCAAGTGTTTTAACCTTTTTTCATAGGGAAAGTGTTCCAAACCTTTAATCGTTCTAGTTGCCCTTTTCTACACTTTTTTCCAATGCTATAATACACTTTTTGAGGTGCGGTGACCAGAACTGTACATAGTATTACAAATGAGTCCACACCATCGATTTATACGGGGGGGGGGGCATTATGATACCGGCTGCTTTGTTTTCAGTCCCCTTCCTAATAATTCCCAGCCTGGCGTTGGCCTTTTTTATTGCAATCGCACACTGTCTTGACACTTTTTTCAGTGATCCCAAGTTCTCTCTCTCTCTCTTGGTCAGTCTCTACCGGTTCACACCCCCATCAACTTGTATTTGTAGCAGAGATTCTTGGCCCCGATGTGCATTATTTTGCACTTGGCCACGTTGAATCTCATCTGCCACGTTGTTGCCCCACTCACCCAGCCTCAACAGACCCCTTTGGAGTGCCTCGCAATCCTCTCTGGTTCTCACCACCCTGAACAATTTAGTGTCATCTGCAAACTTGGCCACTTTGCTGCTTACTCCCAACTCCAGATCATTAATGAACAAGTTAAAAAGCATGAGTTGTATCGACACGCAACCTGATGCAACCTGATGTTAAAGGGACATGTTACACATATAAGGTTAGCAGTGTTCGGTTTTAAAGCCATCATTTTATCCGTTGGGTATGTCTCCTCTCCAAACTATGGCCGCTTAGAACCGTTGCATCTCCACAATTCTCTAAATAAGGTCTGTGTTGCAAAACACGCTTTTCCCCCAAACAATATGAAGCCTGCTACACCAGTGGCTGACCCTCCTTTCCCCCTTAGGAAACAGCCAGCATTCCTTGGGCGAGCGTATCCCTATCCACCCCCTCGAGGACTGTTGCGTCACTCCCCCATAAGGAAACATACTGCGTTCGTTTTTGTGTGTGCGTGCGCATGTGTGGGCGGGGCAGCTGTCACTTTGGAATGTGGCTTGATGATGATAGGATACCCTTATCTACTACTCACAGAAGTGGAGCCAGTACAGAAAAAGTTCATGAGCATCTGATTGCCAGCACTGTCACTCTCAGGGAAGGCAACACTAACCAATATTGATCTTAGAAGCACACTGATGGCATGTGGATTCACAAGACTGATGTCTTTCAGATATTCAGCATCACAATGCTAACCATGACTCCTAGCCTTTTAACATGGTCTACTAATGACTATAAAGCAGCTTACATCATTCTTCTCATTGCTTAACATAAGAGCCACAAAGAACAAATGTCAGATGTTTGAGAGCCACAAGACATGAATGTCAAATGTTTGAGAGCTGCAAGATAGGGAGGAAGGAAGGGAGGGAGGGCAGAATCTTTGAAGTAGGTGACAGTCCTCATCTAGGATGCAAAAACAATAGCCGCATTATACTTTTTGTTAGGTTCAACCCAAATGACTCCCAATATTGCTCAAGCTTTCTCCAGAATTCTTCATCAGTGAACCTCAAAAGCTCACACATTTTTTGTTTCATTTATTTACTTAAGTTATATCCTATCTTTCTCCCCAGTAAAGACTCAAAGCAGCTTACATCATTCTTCTCTTCTTCATTTTATCCTTACAACAATCCTGTGAATTAGGTTAGGCTGAGAATGTGTGTGTAACTGGGCCAAGCCAAGGTCACCCAGCAAGCTTCCATGGCAGAGTGGAGATTTGAACCCAGGTCTCTCCGAACCTAGCCTGACATTCTTAACCACTACTCCACACTTGCAGTAAATAAAAATAAATAAAGGAAGGAAGGAAGGAAGAATGCACAAAGGCAGTGCTTTCAGCTGCCATGGAGAATATATGCATTGATGGTGCCAGACTTCCTGAAAGTAAGTCCCATTGAATAGACCAGAGAAGTATTCTGAGCAGACCTGCTTAAGACCCAGAGTCACTGTCAGCTTAACCTACCTTCACAAGTTGTGAAGATAAAAATGAAGGAGGGAAGAACAACACTGTGAGCCAGTCTGAATCCCCACTGGGGAGAAAGGTGGCAAGGTATATATATTACAGGAAGTAATGATAGGGAGGAAAGTCACAGTACTGAATTAGGGCCTCTGTCAGGGAGTTGGAGTTCTCTGGGAAAGACAACTGATCTCCAGAATTTACCCAGAGTAAATGGCCACTTTCAAGGGTGGATCTAGGGATCCATTCAGCTCCCTGCTGCCTGAGGCACAGCCCCCAGTCTCCAGGAATTTCCTAAACTGGAACTGGCAAACCTACTAGGGCTTACTCCCAAATGAATTTGGGGGCGGGGGCAGGGGGGATAGGATTGCTTCCTGCTGAACTCCAGACTGAGCATTTTAAGTCCTGGGCCTCCCATTTTTTATTTTACAATGTCAACCTTTCATGCCTAATTTTGGCATCTTTTTTCCCCTGTTGCCCCATCGCTAATGAAATATTCCCAGGCAGGCTAGCCTGGCCCTTTTTCATGATACTTTTGGTCAATGAGCCACAGGTGCAGAAAGTCCAACTCGGCCATCCTCGCACTCCAAGGAGGGCAAAAAAGAGCACCAAGCCCAAGGGACAGGTGCATTCCAAGGGCCCCCCCTAAGTTTCCCTTTCACACCACGAGGGAGCCAGCAGGAGAAACCAGCTGGCTTTTCCTCCCCACAACACATGAAAGGAACCTGCTGCTGGTGAGCTCATGTGCCCCTCCACCTGCGCCATGCCAGGCACTGGGTCCTAGTGCTCCTCGACATCTTTCTGTCTCTCCACACCTTTCCAAACAAGCGCCCAGTCCGCCTCCCCTCACCTCTCTCTCACACACACACAGAGGAACACACGGATGGAAGGAGGCCAGTGGGTGCTGTTGCAGGGGTGGCAAGGAGCTGTGCTCAGCTGGAGGAAGAGGCACGAGGAACACCCCGGCTATGAAAACTGGGGGGAGGGGGGAGCTGACCTGGGGCCCATAGACAAGCACGTAGTTTGCCTAATTGTTAATCCGGCTCTGTTTTAGGTATGATAGTGACGTTGACTTTGTAATATTGTCTTTATTTACCAATATGCAAGTATATCACATATGGTAAAACTTAATTCTTGCAGGGAAACAGATTCACAATCAGATTCCCAGAGAGAGAGAGATCCTGAAACCACAGGAAGATCTAGTTTCAGACATAGCTCTATCTCTCAAGAGCCTGATTAGGAAACCTCAACCCCACTTGCATTTACCATGATACCAATCGAGTATCAGGTTCTGACCATCCCTGGCCCAAGGGATGTCCGGCTTGCCTCAACCAGGGGCAGGGCTTTTTCGGCCCTGACCCTGACCTAGTGGAACCAGCTCCCTGTGGAGGTTTGGGCCCTCCCAGATTTGTTGCAATTCCGGAGGGCCTGTAAGACGAAGCTGTTCCGCTGGGCCTTTAGCTGAGGCAGACAGACGTCCTTATTATCTAAACCGGCCCCCCTGCACTGATTGCTGAAAACCGACATAGCTGAGATTTTTGAACATCTTGGTTGGGACAAGTATGCCTAATTGATCTGTTCACACTATCCATGCTGCCTTAATTAATGTGAGCTGTGGCTTAATTGTTTTAATTTTAAACTGTTTTAATTGTTTTAAACTGTTTCGATTGTTTTATTATGTTGGAAGCCACCCCGAGCCCACTATGGGAAAGGGTGGCCTATAAATCTACTGAAATAAATAAATAAATAAATAAATAAATAAATAAATAAATAAATAAATAAATAAATAAATAAATAAATAAATAAATAACTATACTTGAAACTTGCCTTTAAAATAATGTGGGGTGGGCAAATCAGTTCAGGAGCATATGTAGAGGCAGGAGGGGTTTCATCATTCTCTTTCTTGCACCCAGTGTGCTTTCACTAGTGGAAAAGGTCTGAGGGGTGGGTGATTTGCCTTACTACTGGTTCCATGTGTCTCTTGTGCAGACACAAGGAACTAGCAGTAAAACAATGGCTGTCTACTATCAAAAGTGCATGGGGTATAAAAAAGGAAAAGATGACACTCCTGCCACAGCCTATGCTTGGTGGCTGATAATTTGCATCCCTACACACACTATTTTAAAAATGTGTTGGGTCACACATTAAATATGAATTGGATTGGGTTTTCCTCAACCCAGTCCAAGTTTAATTATTGCTAATCAGTCTTCCAATACTTCCAGTCTCCTTAACAGTACCTTTTCCCAGCATATCTGCACATATATATCTGTCTCCCCTCATTTCCCCCTCTCTACTTCTAACTGGAAAGACATCATCTTCTGCAAGTTCTGACAGGGTTTTGAATGACTAAATACTGATTATTACCTCCTGTCAATCAGCTATCATTGACAAAATATCCACAGCCATTATTGACCACAAGCATACTTTTATCACAGGATTTGATTCCCTTCATATGTGTGTTTTAAGTCAAACCATGGTGATACACTGATGCCCTATTAATCATACAGAGTATCTAAATGAAAGCATGCCAGAGTTAACTAATCTATAGTTTTGCTCTAACTACTTCAGAAGTGCTGCCAAATGCATCATGGGCCCTCAAAAAAAAAAAAAGCCTCCAAATCTAGGGTTGCCAAGTCAGTGTTGGAAAATACCTGGAGACTTTGGAGTTGATCCATGAGAAGGCAGGGTTTGGGGAGGGGAAGGGCCTCAGCATGGTGCAATGCTATAGAGTCTACCCTTCAAAGCAGCCATTTTCTCCAAGGGACCTGATCTCTGCCAGCTGGAGTTCAGTTGTAAAAGTGGGAGAGCTCCAGGCCCCACCTGGAGGCTGAGCAACCCTAGAGTATCACAGTGAAAGGCAAAAGCAAACAAATAACTGACAAATTAATGAAAATTATTTCAAACACAATTCAAAAACAACTTATAATAATATAATATCACTACATCACCTACAATACTATAATCACAATCCTAAAACGCGTTTGCTTCTGTTTCTAGGGAAAACCCTTCTTCAGAGAGGCATGTCCCATTCTTATAATTTGTCATAGGATCACTAGCGCACAGCACCCAAGCTGAAGAAATTCATATGGGCGTTTGAGAAGAGCTTGGAAGTCATAAAGATCGTTTGTGACATAATTTTTGGAGCATCAGCACTTTAACAATACCTGATGAGGTGGGTGAAATTTCGTGGATTTTAAAAGTCTGAAGTGGACATCTGTGTTAAACTGGAATGAACTGAGTAAACTTTGGACTGTTATCTTTTGTATTTTGTTTTAGGGTTGTGATTATAGTATTGTAGGTAATAGTAATTGATGTAGTGATATATTGTTATAAATTGTTTTTGAATAGATTGTGTTTGAAATAATTTTCATTAATTTTTCACAGTTATTTGTTTGCCCATCTGGAGGCTGGCAACCCTATCTCAGTGTATTACAGTGCACAAATATTAAGTACTTCAAACTCATATAATTACAATGCAGGGGTGGGTTGCCCTAGGCCTAAAAGCATTTGAGCATGACAGAGGTGCCCCACCCATTGAAGTTAATGAAGGAAATTATTTTAGACTGGGGAGTACTATATGACATCATCATCCATGCACATATGGGGTAATACTCAGTGAAAATAGGAAATAGGTAACAGGTAGTGTTCTAGTGCTGGTGGACAATACGGAATTCATACTCAGCATTGTATTTCATTAAAATAATACAGGCAGTGTGTGGAAATTATTAAATGTGAATGTTTAGCACACTTGTACATTATGTGGTATGTACTCACTTCAAGTTCTTGTTTAAAAAAGTGTGACTCCTGAAAAGCAAGAAACAAAATTCAGTTAAAACTTTCTTGTGCAATGCTTCATTAATCTTTTTAATCCCCACACAGCATTACAAAACATTGGAAATCAAGATCAATGATACGCATGAGGATCTAAGTGTGGTAGGCAGGGGAAAGCCTGCCTTGTTACCATTTGTCTGGATATAATGAAAGTTGTCATGGTCAGAATAAGCATGTCTTGATCTAAGTTAAAGAAAACAACACTGGGTTTTTTAATCATGGAAAGACAGACACTTTATGAAATTCAAGAAGACATGTACAAAAAATGTTCAATGAGTTGAAAACAATTTTTAAACAGCAGCTAATTTTAGTTTATTTCTGCAACAGATTAGATTGTTAGAAGTATATGGAAGCTAAAGTTTTCATAATATGCATGCAAAAATGATTTAGTAAACAAGAAAGTGGGGGAGGGGGAGCTTTCAAACATAAAAAATCTAATCCAGGCATATAATATTCTAAACTGAGATGCATGAATTCAGAACACTATGTATGCAACCAGTGTAAATTCAGACCTGCTTCTATGTCTGACAATCCTGAATGACCTGATTCACATTTCACAGAAGTTAAATGGAAATACTTCCACTGAATGCAGCATACTTGGAATAAAGATATTACTAAGCAGAAGGTATGAGTTTTCCTCTGCATGTTGACATACATGCAGGCACAAAGAATAAAGCCCAGTAAGCCATCTAAAGGGTTTATAAACACACAAATACTTCCCATGGTTTTTTAAATCAAAAAAATTTGAAGAATTTTCATTCTGCCTGCCTGCTATTGATGTGATCAGGTGGGTACAAAGTGTCCAGGAAAAGAGGGATTCTGTTTTAGTTGATAGAGTATTGGTCTTAGAATGAGATCACCATAATAAAAATCTTATGCAGCCATGATTTCATTTTGTTTGCAATTGCTGTACCACAACCATCAAAGTTTGAAAAGTATGCCATTATCCACCAACAGTGAGGGTGGGGGGGGGGTTGAATACATAATACACAGTACTGTTTTTTCTTCAGTTGTACACTTATCCTTTAGTCATAAAACCGAAGCCATGAACACAATTTCCAGCATCCTGATTAATTGAAATCACTGGGACTGTACTGCACCAACTATTGGCTGATGCTCTGTCTGTCGCTACTTCTCACTACCATTGGGTAGCCCCTCTGTCACCTGTCCACTGCAGCCTTCCCCACATACCTGCAGGATTGGCTTGCAATCCATCTCTGCCATGCCATTGGCTGATTCTGCCCTCCCCCACCCACCACCAGCCGTGTCAGGCAAGAACAGCATTAGATGGCCACTGACGTCTGAGGGAAACTTCTCTGCTGGCGGCTTACTGATCATTACTGCCTCTCCTGAGGGCCCTATCTATCTTCCTTCTAATTTTTCTTTCTCTCACTTCTTTCTCTCCTTTTTTCTGCTTCCCCCTGTTCTATCTCTCATTTTTTTCTCTGTTCTCTGTCTACCTTCCTCCCTTTAATCCACACAAACACTAGCAATTAACATCTCTTCAATTGACAAGGAATGTTTGTTCACAGCAGGGAGGGGCCACTTCAGAGGGAGTGAAAGGGAGGCTTGCAATGGCTTTCTTCACAGTGTCAGCTGCCTGATGCTACCAGACATTTTCTTCCAAGGAACCACTGTTGACAACCTCCAGGTGCTTAGTTTCCCACACACACACACTGTGAAGAAAGACTGTCCTTTTCCCATGTGGAGGCTGCCGGGTTGCCATCTCCAGGTTAGGAAATTCCACATGGCAGAGATCATCTCCCCTTGAAGTGTGTGTATGTGTGTGGGGAAATTAATTTCACTGGGGGGAGGAAAGACAGCAAGGCTGGGGGGCCACTCACCCAGAGGCCTAGTGCTACCTTTCCAGGTTGGTGGGAAATTCCTAAGGTATCACTAGAGGCCTTTCCTCCCAGGGACCACTGTTTCCAGTCTCCAGGTAAGTGCTGTATATATATATTTGATCTTAGCCAAAAGGCCGAGAAGCGATGAGTGCTGTATAAGTTTACTCGGTGATTTCAAACCAGTCACAGACTTTCACCCTAACCTGCCTCACAAGGCTGTTGTAGCTCCTGTGCAATTGAGCAGGTCTAGCAAAGCAAACTGTTATGCAGAAGGAAGCAAGAGAGAAGGAGAAGGAAGGAGATGACAGCCAGTTGCTTGGGGGCCTGATAGGAGCCCTCTGGAGGCCTCATTTGTCCCCCAGGCTGCATGCTTGACACCCCTGATCTATACCGTCTTCCAGTCTGGTCCTGGGCATAATTCTAGTTACTGGTATTTCAAATCTCTTTCTAATGAGCTTCTCCTGCCTATAAGCACTCTGGGACAAAGTAAGCCTAGCAAGCTAGTAAACAGAGAAGATACATCAACAGCAGTTACACACCATGCTACCTATTACTAGTTTCTAGGTTTATTGGCATGCCAGGCATACACATTGTAAGCTACTTTCAGCCCCCCTTTAAGGCAGAAAGGTAGGATGTAAATATTTTCTAAACACATGATGAGCATATCATCAAGGTGATCAATCATATAAAGTGATTAATGCGACAGAAAATTGACCTTTTGAATGAGATAACTCAATTTTCAAAAGTGATGGAGAGGGAAGCAACACGGAGGAGGTGGGGCATGCAAATGAAGAGGGAAGTGACAAAGAGGGAAGTGATGGGAGGTGGCAGGGTGGCCAGACAAAGAGGGAAGCGACAGGTAGAGCAGGCAAGCTGTGGAGGAGGGGGAGGGACCGGGTGTGTGTGTGGAGGAAGAGGCAAACTAGTGATTTGTCTAGAGCATGGGAGGAGGGCTGAATTTGGCGCCCCCACCCTGCCGGTGCCCTAGGCTGGCCCAGTATCACACCTATGAAACCTCAAATAGAGTTCTCGTATAGCATACAAAGTTTGAGAACACAGACTATTCATCATTGCCTGGTGCTCCAGTACCTACAGCACGGTTTTTTGGGAGGGGACTGTTTGGTTATCATTCCTCTTTATCTTGCCATTACAGTCACACAAAAATCACTTCGTTTCTAAGCTACAGATGGTTATTTGGCTGTATTCTTGACCTCTCTTTGAGCAAATGTTAGTTGTGATTAGCAGCATTGATGATGGCAATAAAACACATCTTTAGTAATAATTCTCCTATTGTGGTGGCAAATCTGACCATCCTGATTGGTTGGGGGTTGGTGGGACTGTGGGATATCAGCCTTTGGTCCATCAAATTATTAATGTATGGCTGTGAGAGTTGTACCATAAGGAAAGCTGAGCACAGAAGAATAGATGCTTTTGAGATGCGGTGCTGGAGAAGAATCTTGAGTCGCTTGGACTGCAAGAAGATCAAATCAGCTAATCCTAGGGGAAATCTACCCAGACTGTTCCCTGGAAGGTCAGATGCTAAAGTTAAAGCTCAAATACTTTGGCCACCAAATGAGAAGGGAGCACTCCCTGGAGAAGATCCTGTTGCTGGGAAAGACAGAAGGCAAAAGAAGAAGAGGACAGCAAAAGATGAGATGGCTGGACAGCGTTACTGATGTAACAAACACAAATTTGAGCAGACTTTGGAAGATGGTGAAAGACAGGAGGGCCTGGCATGTCTTTGTCCATGGGGTCGCAAAGAGTCAGACTCAACTGTGCGACTGAACAACAACAACATCTTGCATGCCATGGGTTGAGTCCACTCCTCTCTTCCACCCAAGTGGGTGTTGCTAGCCAGCAAAGCTGATTCTGTCAGTAAAACACAACCAACCTAAGTTCTGGCACTTAATGTGGGAACACACTATTGGCCCATCACATGTCAGTCACTGTTTCTCACCTCCCATTAGCCAACTCCCTTGCCCCACCTCCTGCAGGCCCAGAAATGTTAAACACACTGCCAAAAGCAGTCTTACCTCAGAAAGAGCCTCATTTCCAACTCTTCTTTATGTCCTCTCTGTCAACTGATCTCAAAAAGAGCTGCAGAGCTACTGTGAGCTCACGAAAGACCTCCCACTGCATGCAGCCTCCAGGGACCCCAGAAATAGCAAGGGGAAGAGGGGGACTTCCAGGATCGGAAAATGGCGAGCTGAACTGCTTTCCTTAACAGGGGCAGGCTGGCACTTCTGTTCGGGGTAGTAAAAGGCAAATTAATGCCTACTGCCTACTTTTCTCAGCTAGAGAATTGTCCAAGATATGCACAGATACTTTGAGGAGACTTACCTTGGCTAAAAGGGAGTCCTGGGGGGGGGGGCTCCTTTGAAGCTTTGAGGGATCTCCGAAGAGAAGTTGCATATTCATCATCTGCAGAAGTTTCCAGAGTCATTTATTTGACATAAGCTCGACGGGATCCGAATCTGCTTTTACAACTTTAAACATCTAATTTACAAAAGACTGGTGTTGATCTGGATAAACTACAAACAAAAAAGGTACTGATTGCTATCTTTTCACTCCTGGACTAACTAAAGTTAACCAAAACAAAATTAAAAGGTGAGAGTTGGAAATAATGGAAGCCTGAAAGGAGAAGAAGAAAAGGGGCTAAATTTGAACTTTGTAAATTTAAAAGACAGTGCTAAAAGGAGAAAGGAATTTATTGTTTAGTCTATCTGCGGTTGAGGAGGCAGCCCCATCGTCATAGATCTGCAGCACTCATAGTCAACACAGGAAGTACATCAGACATCGTGAGATTTCTCTACCAGTGAAACAAGACTTGGTGGCAGGAAAAGCAGGAAGTACCAGAGGAAGAAGAAGGAAGTTAGAGAAGTAAACAGCCTATTCTAGGATTATAAGATCAGAGAGAAACATCAGCGGCCATTGCTGGGAGGACAAAGTTTTAACAATGTTTTTAAAGTGATTAGGACAATAAAAATTGGTGGAGTTAACTGAGTTGGCAATTATAAAATAAGGACTATTAGATAGTGGTGAAAAAGATTTGAATTGGTTAAAGGGAAAAGAAGAATTTTTTTTTAAAGTGAAGCAAAAGTCGTGACTGCCATTTTGGAAAAATAAAAACTTTAAACATTAATATCTGAGCCTGGGAGGCTCAGAGGATGGTGAAATTGGGTTCATTGGAAAGGGCAATCTTCACTCTATTAAACCTGATGGTCCAAATTTAATTTGGTGAGATAAAAAATTTCGATCTTTTTTACATGTCAGACCCAAAGCAAACTCGTGCTAGGTCTGCTTCAATGGAGAAAATGCAAGCCTAATTAGATGCAATGGAAGCCAGGATAATGAAGGGGGTGAAAGAAATGATAACTGCCTCTAAAAAAGAAATAAGAAAGGATATTGAGGACTCAAAAAAAGAATTAAAAAAAGAAATAGTGAATCTCAGAAATGAGACTGTAGTGATAACAAAAAAAGTACAAGAGGTGGAAGAGAGAGTGAAAACACATGATTCCACCTTGTTAAAATTACAAGAAAAGGTGATAATACATGACTGCAAGTTGATGGAGACAGATTCGTCTGAGAGGTGTACCAGAAGATGAAGAATCTGATCTGAAAGAATATATAAAAAATTAATTGCAGAATTTTTTGAGGAAGATCCTGAAGGGAATAGAAATATGTATGACTATATGTATAGAGTGAATTCACTCTATGCAAAAAAGAACAATCTGCCAAGAGATGTGGTTATAAGATTTATGACAAAAGAAATGGTGGGAAAAATCATGAACAAAAATTTTGAAAAGACATTGACAGTGGGAGGTAGTAGAATAAGAATTATGAAAGAGTTGCCAAGATAAGTGTTAACTGACAGGAATGCATATGAAAAACTGTCAGAAAAATTACATGATAATGGAATGAGATACAGAAGGATAATACATGAAGGTTTGAGCTTTGATCTTCAAGGGAAAAGGATTACAATTACAAACACACAGGAATTGCGTAGATTCTATGGAGAAAATAAAGAATTTGCACCATGATGGATTACAAATTAATATCTTGGAATGTAAATGGACTAAACTCACCACAAAAAAGAAGGGCAACATTTCATTGGATAAAAAAACAAAATTGTAACATAGTTTGTTTACAAGAAGTGAACATTAGACAAAAGGATTATAAATTTTTATGGAATAAGCAATTGGGACTAGAATTTTATACATTGGCTGACAGAAGAGAGGAGTAAGTTTTTATATTAAAAAAGAATTAGACCCAAAATTGGTTTTTAAAGATAAAGATGGAAGATATATGGTGGTGGAAATTACATTGAATGCTAAAAAAACTTTATTGTTGGGACTTTATGCTCCAAATGGTGCAAAGGACAATTTCTTTAAAAATATTACGTGACATCTTAATGAAGTGACCTATGGGCAAATTTTGTAGATGGGGGACTTTAATGGAACAATTCAGAACACAATAGATAGATCTGGGAAGAAAAAAAATTGATAAAGAAGGGAAATTGCCAAAGTCTTTTTTTGAGCTGGTTAAACAAGAGAATTTGGAGGATATATGGAGGAAGTTCAATCATGAAGTACGGAACTATACTGTTTTTTCAGCCAGACATAATTGTTTTTCTAGAATTGACATGTTGTAGGGTACCAAAGATTTGAGACTTATAACAAAGAAGATAGAGATTTTACCCAAAATAGGAGCTGACCATAACCCAATAATGCGGATTATAAAATTGTCTAAAAAGTTGAGAAGATGGCGATTAAATGAAGATTTACTACAAAATAAAGAAATAGTGACATCTTTAGAAAATTAAACTAAAGCTTATTTCCAAGTCAATGATAGAGAAGATATAGAATTTCAGATGGTATAGGATGCCTATAAGGCAGTAATGAGAGGAATATTAATAACATTGAATAATAGAGATAAGAGAGCAAAAGATAAACAGATCTTGGACATTCAAAATGAAATTAAGAAAAAAGAAGGTGAATTAAGAAAAAGGCCAGGAAAAAAGAAAATTATAAGGGAGATTACAATATAACAAACACAAATGAGACATTTGTTAAATAAGGAAATGGAATGGAATTTGAAAAAGTTACAACAGAAATCTTTTGAGGGAGCAAACAAACCTGGAAAGTACTTGGCTTGGGAATTGAAGAAAAAGAGAGAAAGTAAAATTATTAATAAAATTGTGGCTGATGGAAAAGAGATGGTAGATCAAGAAGGAATAAAGAGGGATTTTTTTAAGTATTATGCTAAATTATTTAAGGGTATTAAAGTAAAGAAAGAAACAATTGAAACGTATTTGCAAAAGATCAAAATAGCACCCTTAACTGAATATATGGAAAAAATTTTGAATGATCCAATTGAAAAAGTAGAAATTGAAGCAGCGATTAATGTAATGAAAATTGGAAAGGCACCTGGACCAGATGGCGATACGGCAATTTTTTAAAAAAAGCTTAAAGAAGAATTAGTACCAACACTTCAAAAATTGATAAATGTGATAAGATTAAAAGGGAAAATATCAAATACATGGAAAGAAGCTGTAATTTCATTGATTCCAAAGGAAGAAAGAGATGTCACGAATGTAAAGAATTATAGACCAATTTCATTATTAAAATAATGATTATAAGATATACACAAGAATCCTGGCAGAACGGCTTAAACAATATTTAATAAATTTTATAAAAGAAGATCAAGCGGGTTTTCTCCCTAAAAGGCAAATAAGAGACAATATTAGAACTGTTGTAAATATTGTAGAATATTATGAAAGACATCCAGTGAAGGAAGTTGCATTATTTTTTGTGGATGCAGAGAAAGCTTTTGATAATTTGAACTGGGACTTTACGTTTGCAGTAATGGAAAAAATAAAGTTGGGGGAAAATTTTATAAGAATGATAAAGGCAATATATACTGAACAATGTGCAAGGCTATGTATAAATGCAGATCTTACAGATGAAATGGTAATCGGCAAAGGTAGAAGACAAGGTTGTCTGCTTTCACCATTGTTGTTTATAATGACTCTTGAAATCTTATTGATGCAAATACAAGATGATGAAGAAATAGAAGGAATGAGAATTAAAGGATTTACCTATAAATATAGAGCATTTGCAGATGATATAATGTTTATAAATGAAAATCCTACACAAGTAACACCTTTGTTAGCAAAAATACAAGATTTTGGAGAATTGGAGGGACTTTATGTTAATAAAGAAAAATCAAAATTTTTATGTAAAAATATGCGAGTAAATAAACAAAAGAATTGCAGAAGCTAACAGGATGTGAAGTTACCTTTAAATTAAATTATTTGGGTGTGGAAATAACAATGAAGAACATTGATGTGTTTAAAAATAATTATGAAAAGTTATGGCGTAAAATGGATGAAGGTATGATAAAGTGGAACAAGCTTAATTTGTCATTGCTTGGTAGAATAGCTGCAATTAAGATGAACATTTTGCCGAGAATAATGTATTTATTCCAAACTATTCCGATAGTGAAAGACAGTAAACAATTTAATAAATGGCAAAGAAAGATTTCAGAATTTATATGGGCTGGAAAGAAACCAAGGATTAAAATGAAAGTTTTAATAGACGCTAAAGAAAGAGGAGGTTTCCAATTACCAGATTTAAGATTATAACAGAAGCAGTTTGTTTAGTGTGGATAAAAGACTGGGTGACGCTATTGAATAAAAAACTTTTTAATGTTGTAAGATCATGGAAATAAATTCGGCTGGCACGCTTATATGTACTATGGGAAGAAAAAGATGGATGGTTTTTTCTCTCACCATTACATAAGAAATAATTTGCTAAATATATGGATGAAGTATAAGAAATATGGCGATGAGAGAAAACCACTATGGATAGTGCCAGCAGAAGTAATAAAAATAACAGCTGAGTTAGGAGAGGGAAAATGCATGTCATACAATCAACTATTAAAAATACAAAGCGGTAAAATAGAGTTGAAAACTGCTGAGGAGCTGAATTATAAATATGATTGGTTTCAAATGCAACAAATAAAGAGTTTGGTGGAAAGTGATCTTAAAACTGAAGGAATAAGACGAGAACAAACAGAAATGGAAAAAGTTCTGTTTGGAGATAATGAAAAATTAATTTTGAAAATTTATAAGTTACTTTTAAAATGGTCTACGGAAGATGAAGTAGTGAAATCTCAAATGATTAAGTGGGCAATTAATGTAAATAAAGAAATACAGATGGATACATGGGAATATTTGTGGAAGAACTCTATGAAACTCTCAACATGTCAGAGTATCGAAGAAAATTGTTTTAAGATGATGTACAGATGGTATATGACTCCTAAAAAGTTGGCAAAGATGAACAATAAGATGCCAGACAGATGTTGGAAATGCAAAAAACATGAAGGTTCTTTCTACCATATGTGGTGGACTTGTGAAAGAGCAAAAAAGTATTGGCAGATGATTCAACAAGAGATTTCTAAGATTTTGGGATACAAATTTAACAAAGTTGCAGAGACTTTTCTGTTGGGATTACAAATGGAAAAATTTCCAAAAGAAGATAGAACTTTAACCTGGTACTTGCTCTCAGCTGCTAGGACATTGTATGTGCAGTTGTGGAAGCAAGAAAAAATACCAGAGAAATGGGATTGGATTGTAAAAGTTATGATATGGAGTGAAATGGACAAGTTAACAAGAACCTTAAGAGACTATGATTTAGAAGTATTTAAGATGGAGTGGGAAAAGTTCAGAAGATAAGTAGAAAAAGAGTGGAAAATAAAAGGACATTGGACAATTTTTGGTAATGATTAAGTACAAGAAAGAGGAGGATATTAATTTTGGTTCTTATTAATTAAGGGTACCTTTAATATTAATATTTTAAGTATAGAACACCGGTGGGGGTCAAGTAAAGTTAATAAATATTAAAATACATTAAATAATTTACAGCAGTTAAAACAATAAAACAAAAAACAATCTAACAGTGTGCTATTCTACAACCTTCCTTCACAGTTTTTAGGTATCAGTCAGTTATATGCCAACCGGAAGAGGACTGCCTTACAGGCCTTGTGGAACTGTCCAAGGTTCCGCAAGGCCCTCACCTCTTCCAGTAGCTGGTTCCACCAGCAGGGGGCTGTAATTGAAAAGGCTCTATCCCTGGTTGACTTCAGACGGGCCTCCTTTGGCCTGGGGATTACTAGCAGATTTTGAGAACCAGATCTAAGCACTCTCTGGGGAACATGTGGAGAGGAACAGTCCCACATCTCACAGAGGTCTGAGAGGAGCAGAGCAGCTCTGATAGCTGAGACAGCTGGATAAATTGCTGAGAATTTCTGAGTTTTGAAGGACTTCATTCTAAGGACTTCATTCTAAGGTTTGTGGGGCTGCCTAAATTTCTAAGGTGTGATAGCTGGGGAACTGCTCTTTGTTTGGTTGACTGCTCTTTGTTTGGTTGACTGGCCTAAGGGTGAAAGAGATTAAGAGTGATTGCTGCTGATTGCTGAGGAGTGCCTCTACTCCACCCTCTTTGCATTTTAAGCTGCGCCTTGCCAAAGCTAAAAGGGCTCTTGGCCTGTGGCTCCTCGCCTAGGGGCTCTCTAAGGGCCAGGAACCCAGATCCCTGATTTCCTTGTACTCCAAATAAGGTAAGTTCCCAATAAGGTAAGTTGAGGTAAGGTAAATTGACCCTCCAGAAGGGGAGCCACTTAAACAAACAGCATTTAAAGAGGACTGTATATTTTAATATATATATATCATGAAGATAGAATGCCAGCAGGGGGTTGGGGGCTTTCCAGTGTTTTGCACTGAGTGTCACATGTATGACTATCTGCCCAAAGGACAGAAGTCTTGGGTGTGTGCTCGATGCAAGGAGCTCCTGGTCCTCAGGGAACGAGTTTGTACCCTTGAGGCCGAGGTGACTGCCCTGGAGAAGCAGAGACGGTCAGTTAGGCACTTGGGGAAGACTCTCGGGGGCGGATTAGATGAGCCCCGCTCTGAACGTAGCAGCCCCGTTGCTGCCAGAGAGCGAGAGGGTCGAGAGGGAACAGGGCACCGTGCTGAGGGCAAGGGGAATGCGCCCTCAGAAGGGACCTCTTCTTCGGTTGGTGAGCGGGAATCCTTTCGCGCCAAGGAACCATCCCTGGGCAGGGGGAGAGGGGGGGTTTTGGTAGTTGGTGATTCGATCCTTAGGCAAGTAGACAGCTGGGTGGCGAAACCGCGTACTGACCGTATGGTGACTTGCCTGCCTGGTGTGAAGGTAGCGGACATTACGCGTGTAGTAGATAGACTGATAGACAGTGCTGGGGAGGAGCCTGTGGTCGTGGTGCATGTTGGCACCAACGATGTGGGGAAATGCAATCGTGAGGTCCTGGAGGAAAAATTTAGGCTGCTAGGCGGGAGACTTAAGGCCAGGACCTCCAAGGTAGCCTTCTTGGAAGTGCTACCTGTTCCACGTGCAGGGCAGGAGAGACAGGCACAAATTAGAAGTCTCAATGTGTGGATGAGACGATGGTGTAAGGAGGAAGGGTTTAAGTTTGTTAGGCACTGGGATGCTTTCTGGAACAAGCGGGAGCTGTACAAAAGAGACGGTCTCCACTTGTCCCCGGATGGAACCAGGCTGCTGGCGCTTAAAATCAAAAAGGTGGCAGAGCAGTTTTTAAACTAAATCTTGGGGGAAAGCCGACAGGAGATGAAATGTCTCTGGTTCGGGAGGACTCGTCTCAAAGAGATGAAGGGTTAGCTGCTATTTTTCTACCGGGTAACAGACCAGAGTTGTCCACTGTGAAGGCAACAAACAATATGGACTGTCTGCCAGAGTCTCGAGGTGGCAGGAGGAAGGTGGTGGGCCTAGCTCGCCTGGGAAATTATAGATGTTTGTATGCAAATGCTAGAAGTGTTCGAAGTAAAATTGGTGAATTGGAATGTTTAGTGTTGGGAGAAAAGTTATTTGTATCTTTCTTGAACTTGTGTTAAGTTGTATGAAGAAAGGTTAAAACGCTTGGGGCTCTTTAGCTTGGAGAAACGTCGACTGCGGGGTGACATGATAGAGGTTTACAAGATAATGCATGGGATGGAGAAAGTAGAGAAAGAAGTACTTTTCTCCCTTTCTCACAATACAAGAACTCGTGGGCATTCGATGAAATTGCTGAGCAGAAAGGTTAAAACGGATAAAAGGAAGTACTTCTTCACCCAAAGGGTGATTAACATGTGGAATTCACTGCCACAGGAGGTGGTGGCGGCCACAAGTATAGCCACCTTCAAGAGGGGTTTAGATAAAAATATGGAGCACAGGTCCATCAGTGGCTATTAGCCACAGTGTATGTGTGTATATAAAATTTTTTGCCACTGTGTGACACAGAGTGTTGGACTTGATGGGCCATTGGCCTGATCCAACATGGCTTCTCTTATGTTCTTATGTTCTAAGGTAGGCAGGTCCTAGGCCATATAGGGCTTTAAAGGTGATAACCAGCACCTTGTACCGAACCCGGTATATTATAAAATAAAAAATAAATAATTTTTTTATTTATACCCCGCCCTCCCCGCCGAGGCAGCCAGTGCAGTCCCCAGAGCCCTGGCTGAATGTGCTCCGACCTGGGGAGCCCTAATAACAGCCGGGTGGCAGCATTCTGCACTAGCTGTAACTTCCGGGTTCGGCACAGTGGCAGCCCCATGTAGAGGGCATTACAGTAGTCCAACCTTGATCACTGTTGCATGGATCACTGTTGCATGGATCACTGTTGCCATGGATCACTTTTGCCAGATCGTCATGTTCCAGGAAAGGGGCCAACTGCCTTGCCCGCCTAAGATGAAAGAATGCGGACTTAGCAGTGGCTGCTATTTGGACCTCCATTGTCAGGGCAGGCTCCAATAGTACCCCCAAGCTCTTGACCCTGATGGCAGAGATCAGCTACCCCTGAGGTGGGGGTGGGGAGTGAATGCCTTCACTTGGGTGGGTGGGAAGAAAGCAAGGGTGGGGGGCACTTGCCCAGAGGTATTTAGTGATACCTTTCCAGGTTGGTGGGAAATCCCTGGAGATTCTGTGGTGGGGTTTGAGGAGGGCATAGGAGCTAGGTCTGCAGAGTGGGGTCTGCCAGAACCAGGTTCTTGCTGTGGAAGCAGTCTGAGTGATTTTGAACCAGTCACAGACTTCCAATCTAACCTGCCTCAAAGGGTTGTTGTTCAGATCACATGGAGAGGAGAATGATGTGAGCTGCTTTTGATTCTCCTATGTAGAGGCTGCAGGGATGGGGGAGGTGATGGAAAGCTGAAGTCAGATAAAGGGAAGAAGATAGGGTTGCCAACTCCAGATTGGGAAATTCCTGGAGATTTAAAGGGTGGGGGTTTGAGGAGGGATGGGACCTCAGACAGGTACGATGTTATTTCCTCCTAGGGAACCATTGTTGCCAGTCTCCTGGTGAGTATAGTGATGTTGTATGTTAGTTGCAGAATATTATAATCCATGCCTGAGGAAAAGCAGTATTGTATGTTAATTGCAGAATATTATAATCCATGCCTGAGGAAAAGCATTATTGAAACAAGAACTGAAATACCGGCTGTCCTGTTGCACACATTATATTTTTCATGAGATTTATGGAGATGGAACATTTTTACATGTATGGGATATATTGATATCTACAGGAATATTGTGAATTCTACAGGAGTACTGTGAACCATATTCAGAAGGATTGGACTGAGAATTTCTTTGTGTGAATATTACCTTTATAGTTTGCCTATCTTTATTGTGATATATATTGTATGATTTTTAGTCATTTTGGTCACAGTAACCTTTGGCTTTATGTTGTTAATCTCCAGGTGAGGGCTGGAGATCACTCAGAATCACAACTACTCTCCAGATTGCACAGATTAGCTCCCTTGAGGTGGAAGGGGGTGAATGCCTTCATTTGGGTTGGTGGAAAGACAACAAAGGTGGGAGGCACTCTCCCAGAGCCTCCTTCTAGAGCCCATTGTATTTTTCTTCAGAATGGGCCTTACTCCTAGTCACCAAATAAAGATCTGTGAATATTCATAATTCTACCCAGAGACCAAATATGAAGACACCGTCTATACCAGAATTTACATCTGAAGATGTAACAAAAGACATTTCACACTGGACCAAATGTGCACCCACATCCCCTAACAGTTGAGTTGGGGTTAAAGACACTATACTGTATCTAAATTACTTGTATCTAAACATAAGATCAAGGCTGATAACTTCTGCTGTGTTTGCTATGTAAGATGGTGGAGATTGCCATGTACAATGATGTATGGGATTTCTGTGTGGGATTTCTGAATTGGAGTCAGTGATAGCAATTCTGTTTTAATAAGTCAGAAATTCAGTTTTTCTCATTTTGGACCATTACCTCTTACTTTCCCTCAATCTCAGCTTGTCTCCACCTACATGCCCACCCACTGATTCCAGCTTGCCTCCCTCTGTTCCCTTCACCCTATCTTGCTTTCTCCACAGCCCCCACACAGACCCACTAACCCCCTCACCAGCCAACTTCAGCTTCCCTCCAAGTCTGCTGCCACCAAGTGTTCATGAACCACTTTGCCATCCAAACTCTGAAAGAATGTTTGCTATGAACTTATGATGAAGTTCTACTCTCATTTTAAAAAGGTAAATGTAGTCCCTGTGCAAGCACAGTGTTGCTACTGACCCATAGGGTGACATCACATCATGATTTTTTCTTTTTGGCAGACTTTTTACACGGTGGTTTGCCATTGCCTTCCCCACTTCAGCTCATGTCTAAGAGCAACATTTTTCCTACAAACCCAAAGGTTCTCCTGTGTTTGCTGAAGACTATGTCATAGTTGTGAATGTGTTGATTTGACTATCTACATGGGAGTCAGCTGTTGGATATATAGATATCTACTGTTTGTAACCATGACCTATTGTTTGAAATAATTTAATTGAATTATTTCTGTTTTATTCCTGTGAGTGGCCTTTATTGGATAGAAAGATACAAAGGAAAGATACAACTATTGTTTAACTGTTTCATTTTTAAATTGTTTATTTAATTTTATCAGGCACTACGTTTGGCATCTCCAATGAAAAGTATCTTATGAGTGTAAGACAAAATACAGATGTTCACAGAATATTTTGATAATCTTGTAAATTAAGGGAAACCAAAATCTAGAAGTACAGAAGAGAAAAACAATATAGAGTGTGTAGATCTTGGTATTAATGGATACATTATCAGCTTATCAGTGACTTGAAAACTGTCCTGTCAGCATATGCGGCAAAAGGAAGCCATGCAGACTGGAAACCATCACTTTTCTTTTATTGTGATGTGAGATATACTAGCAGACCTAAAAACAAAACAGAGTAACCACAACCATATTCCAGCAATCCACAGTATGCTCCAGTCTTAATAAAGAACCCAATAGAGATTTTTCCCCTCTTTAGCAGGTGGCCAGATGGCTTGTCTGGCTCTCAAGGGGTGACTGACTGGCCTTCTTCCCTAATTGTGCATTTTAAGGAACCAGCTGGTAGGCCTAATTCCCCTGAAAATTCCCAGTATGGCATGTTTTATGGAGGCGGCAGGATCTCCTGTATATGACAGTGCACTCTGGAGCAAACGAGCTCCTTACATTCTTGAAAAGGTGGAAGCAGCTGCTGCTGCAGTGGAATGCTGGAGAGGACAAAAAAAACTCTGCTCAAAAAAGAAATTTCTTGCCACTGTACTTAAAATTAACTAAGTGCAGAGCAATGCCAGGAAATATCTGGGTGAACTTAAGAATCCAAAGGAAAGATTTGATCTGGTTCAGACTTGAATGCAGTCTGAGGATCCATGGTGGGAGGGAAATTCTAATTTTATCCCAAACTCATTCATCTGTCTGCCTCCTAAACTAGAATCAGTTTTAATGCATTAACTTCTATTTGTGCACTATTAATATACAGCAACAGATTGCTTTATTGATGACTTGGTGCTTATTATTTTAAAAGCCTAGTTCATGGCCACATACCAGCATTTTGGACACAAATGAGTAAGCCCATAAATAAATTGAATCAAATGGAGGCAGAAGAGATTTGATTCCTTCTTCCAATAAACAAAATGGCATTATCTACCAACCACTTGCCTCTCCCTCCCTTGATATGTATTCCCAGTAAAAGACAATCAGATGTATATCATTTCAAAGGGTAGCCATGGTGGTTTGTAGTAGAACTGTTCATTAGCATCAAGAGAACAAGATTTTAAGGGTATGAACTTTCAGAGTCAAAACTTGCTTCATCAGATACAAGATGGGATGGAAAACTCTTGAGTTCTTCTATCCCAGTCAGAAGGTAGGGGGGTATTGCAGAGAATGAACTCAGGATGCAGAGGTATAGTGACTAGATTAGAGCAGAGGAGAAATTCTGGGGGGCATAAAATTAGCATCTGTAGTGAGATAAGAATCCTATGTACATCTTCAGCCCTGGGGAGTCCATTGTTCTGAACTTGTGAATGAACTTAATCTTAGTTGTAATTTTGATGACTGCCCCTTTAAGGTCAGCATGGAATGACCTGGAAGATTTAAACGTTTTCTCACTGATGGTTAAGCATTGTGGTTTTTAATGTCAGATTTATGTAAGTTTATATTTGACTAACCAAGGGAGCTTGATGGGCCCACTTGGTGGCTGGGGAATCCAAGCCAGAGGTGAGCCTCAGCTGTTGGAAGAGAGATGGGGTCCAAAGGACAGTCAGGAACTTTAATGCTGAAAGGGGAGAGGTGGCTGGAGAGTCAGCAGCAAAAGTTGGGAAAGCTGAAGACTGAAGAAAAAGGAGAGGCCCAGGAAGGGCAGAGAACTGGCTGGTAAGATTTGGGCTTGTGTAAGGACTTGTTAACAGGAACAGAGGACTTTGGGGACAGGATTTTAAAATTTAAAATACTTTGAAGAGATGCTGGAAACTGGGAAGCACCAGGGAGAGTCTGGTGGGAGGAATTACTGGGAAGGCATGGAAGTCCAAGATTTCAGAAATTGGAGGGGGCTTGCTGGACATGTTTGTTTAAGAAAGGCAGCCCATGAGGAGCTGGGAAAGCAGTTCCTGGACTGTGTGCAGGGATCCCTTGTTTGAGGCTGCACATATTGTGACAGTATTATTTATGTAGGGGTTGACCTGTTTGTTCAATGTAGAGGATGGAACATTGGAAGATGAAGAAGTGAATGAACCTGAGATGGTATGGCGGGTGTTGTTAGGTCCAGTGACTGTTGTCAGAATGAATATGGAGACATAATTGACTCCTAGTCACAGAGTCCATGTTAGAAAGGGCATTGTTGTGGGTCAGAAGTTGTTTAAGGTTAGGAGGCTCCATTGGCAAGAAAACGTTTGCCTCCCAAAGCCTGTGGGAGAGGAGTATTGTTGTCCAGCATAAATTGTTAGTCATTAAGGATGCATTGAACTGGTTTGAGCTGAGAGCTGTATGTGAGTGTCAGTGTGTTCTGTTCTTGTTTCATTCTGGCCTCTCTTGTAGCAGGTTATCATTTGGTATCATTCTGGCTTTGTATATCTGTTTCTTTACTACATCAGGTGGGTATTGTGATTCCAAAAATTGGTGTAGATTCTGCAGGTGAGAATCTCTGTCTGAGGGATTGGAACAGATGTAGCTGTAGCAGAGCTACTTATTTGCAACACCCCATCCCACCTTCTGACGGGATATAAAGATTCAGAGATTTCTATTGCAACTTGTATCTGACCAAGGGAAACTTTGACTCGCAAAAGCTCATACCCTGATAATCTTGTGGTTCTCTAGGCTGCTACTAAACTCATATCTGGATGTATTTAGGTCAGAAACTCAAAAAACCCAATGAAAAATGTTTGGCTGTGCAAGCTAAAATCTACATGCTTCTGGACCAGCCTGTGTTGGCAGAGTAATTAACACAGGAAAGGTGTACAGCCGGAATAAAGTGTAGATAAAGGTTTATTTAGGAATTAACATATTTGATAGTAAAGAAGAGAGACAGAAATAGAGTCCCAATTGCATCATTAGCTGAAAGAGAGAGACTAAATATGGAGCTTCTGAAATGAAGCAGGATATTGCCTAAGAGTAGCTTTCTGGAAACAGACAGGAATAGGGTTGCCAAGTCCAATTCAAGAAATATCTGAGGACTTTGGGGGTGGAGCCAGGAGACTTGGGGGTGGAGCCATAAGCAAAGTTGTGAAAAGCACAATTGAACTCCAAAGGGAGTTCTGGCCATCACATTTAAAGAAAACACACACCTTTTAAATACCCTCCCTACATTAGAAATAATGAATAGGAGCACCTTCTTTTGGGGCTCATAGAATTGGACCCCCTGGTCCAATCTTTTTGAAACTTAGAAAGCATTATGAGGAGAGTCATCAGATGCTATGCTGAAAATTTGGTCCCTCTACCTCAAAAAACAGCCCCTCCAGAGCTCCAGATATCCCCAGATCAATACTCCATTATACCCTATTGGAATCGATCTCCATAGGGAATAATGAAGTGTCCAGCAGACATTCCCCCCTCCCCCCATTTCTGATGACTCTGAAGTGGGGGATTGGCATCTCTACAAACTTCTAACTTCTTCAAAGTAACACAAAGCAACCAAAGGTTCAAGTTTACCTTTCCTATGCAAACGACCTCTGAAAAGATTGTGCAACAAACAGAGGGTCCAGGCTGCTTTCACAGCCACTGGGAGCAGCCACGTTGTTCTGCCTCCTCCCTCCACTTCCATTCAGTCAAAGACATAGACACACCACCCCAAGAGGAAGGCTTTCCAAGAGGAGTCTGAAGCCTCCAGAGGTGGAAAGGCACATGGTGGCTATGCGGGCGGGGCTTTCCACTGCTGGCCAGCTGACTGGGAGCAGGAAGGAGCCTGGGAAAGCAGGAGAATCCCCGCTGGGACCTGGGGCTTGGCAAGCCTAGACAGAAATGCCACTCAAAAGGAGAGAAGGTGCTGCCCTCATTATCCTATCAAACTGTTACTGATTCCGCATTTAGCACTTGCCATGCAAGACTTCTCACAGCAGCTCATAAACAGAAAAGGATTTTCTTTTATTAACTAAAAAGAAACAAAATTAAGTGATTTGCAGGACAAAATGGAGGTTTACAGAAAGGAGAAATGCAATGTTCCCAAAACTTTTTCCTTTATAACATACTAAGATATGGTCAACAAATATGGGAAAATCAAATATTGGCAAGTTATTAATGAAGAAGGAAAAAGGATGCTTTGGCTGGTACAGATGGGTGGTTTAAGCTGCCCCAGGGATGGCAGGTGAGCAGATGTAAAAAGCACATCCAAACACCCATGGACTGTCCCTGTTCTGAGGGCTGGCCACATACCATTTGCATGCTCCTGGGTGCTCCTTTTCTGACTTGATGCCGCACTGAGCCAGCAGTGCAGACACAGCCAACAGGACTTTTTTTTAGCAGGAACACAATTCCAGCTGGCTTGGCATCAGGAGATGTGACTTAATATGCAAATGAGTTACCGGGTTTTTCTTCAACAAAGCCACACGTAAAACAATGGTGATGTCAGGGGTGTGGCCTAATATGCTAATTAGTTCCTGCTGGACTTTTTCTACAAAAAAAAGCCCTGACAATGGTTAACATATCTTCAACTTTCATCAAGGCTTAAAGAAGATAAGCAGCAAGAAGGAGATATATTAAGGAACTTAACTCAATTTGAAAAGATAGTATTGAATTAAAAAGTTAATCTTTTAGGACATATCTACAAACTTCTTTTACAATGATACAGAAACAGAACAAGTCGACATGTATGGTGAAATGGTTGCAAAATATCAGGAAGGAGATTTTATTCCAGCAATGGGGAAGGCTACAGACAAAAGATATAAAATTCACAGCTAGTCAAGCACTTAGATAAAATTGGTAAAAAAATATGTTTCATTGTTGGTACAGTACCCCAAAAGACATTGAGAAAATGGATAAAAACTACAAAGGATTCTGTTGGAAGTGTAACAGGCAATACCTTTTACCACATGTTGTTGTGGTGTAAAAAATCTAACAAATATTGGATGTAAATATATACTGAAATTCAAAATATTTTGAATATCAACTTTGCTATGTCACTAGAGACAATGCTACTGGAATTCTACCAGTAAATGAAGAAAGAACAATGTATGAATTGTTCAGATACCTGTTAACTGCAGCAAGAGCATTACTTGCAACAAAGTGAAAAATCAAGGGTTGGCCGGCTCTTGAGAACTGGGTAGATGATGCAAGAATCCGGCCCTTTCCCGCCCGCACCGCCGTCAGGAGACTTAGGGCGGGGGCCGCGTTTTGCCTCCCCGGATGGAGCGAGGCAACAGTCCCCGTCCATCCGGGTGATTCACTGGGCATGGTCTGGGGCTTCATAAGCCCAGCCACGCCCGAAAGCACACACTTCACTGCGTTCGTTGGTAGGAGCAAGTGCGTGCTCTCTTCGGTTCGGCTTCTGATGAGGCCTGCGGCAGCGGAGTCGGGACGCACCTGCTGGAGCTTCCCTTCCTGATCGGCAGGCTCGGCGCTTGAGTGTGCGTCGGGTCGGGCGGCCCCCTCTGGACGGCGTCGATCCTTTTGGAGGCGGTAACAGCAGCTTTTGAGCCATGGGCGGGGCCTGCGTTGCGGCGGGGGTTCTTAGGGCCTATGCAGTGTCCTTTGGGCCCTGAGGGGTCTTGGCGGTTTGCCTCCCTGCTGCTTCTTCGTACTTTTCCCTCCTATCTTTTTCGTTGGCTGGGCAGGGGGTTGTCGCCCTTTACTCCTTTCCTACCTCCCTTCGTTTTTTACTGAGGGGTTGGCTAGGGTGTGACGTTGCTCAGCGGTAGAGCATCTGCTTGGTAAGCAGACGGCCGCACGTCATAGGCCCTAGGTCCTGTATCCAGCTATAAGGCTCCAGGCAAGCAGGCCTTGAGAGCCTAGTGGAGTTAGCTGTGCCATTGGGTGCGAGCCTGTTTTTGCAATGGCTCCCAAAAAAGGCCAAGGGACCTCCAAGGGCAAGCAGCCTGCGAAGGCCCCTGGCAAGAGGCCTGTACCTAGTAGGCCTGGGGAGGATGAGGAGGCTCGCACCAGACAGGCCATTGTAGACAATTTGGCTGCGTTGGAGCGCCAACATGGCTTGGACCCAGAAGCATCTGGGTTACCCCGAGGGCGGAAGGCCGCACGGGCGTCCACCAGGGCTTTCGAGCAGGAGGTCCTGGCCCGTCTCTCTACTTTGCAGGACATGGCTGCCCGCCCTGGCCCGTCCGGTGAGCCGAGTCAGGCACCTGTTGAACCCACCTCGGATTCCGAAGATGGGGGCGTTCCTCCAGAGGGCCCGGATCATGCTGAGGATCGCAGTGGGTCTACACCCGTCGTGGTCGCGGTTGGCGTGACTGGGCAAGAAGGTAAGCATGGTGGGCCTGGGTCCTCTGGGTCCTGGCCTTGGGGAGGTTGGGGACCCCTTTACCAGCCTGCAACTTCCCTGCCATCCTCTTCGGTTGGCCTGGGTGCAGCTGGTGGGTCCTTGACTCCAATGGCGTCAACTTGTAGTTGGGGTCCTTGTGGGCAGGGCCAGATATTGCCTTGGTGCGCCACGCCCGCCTCTGCAGCGGCTGGCGCCCCTTACACATCCCAGGGCACGGTTCATCAGTCCCCACAGGGTGGATCGCTGCCGTGGGGTCAGCTGTGGGGTGGTCAATGGCCTCTGGGTTGGCCTAGCAACCATGGTAGTTTGAGGGGTTGGGCCCCAGCCACGTTGGGGTCGGTCCCTTTTCAGTGCCGCCCTTTCGGTGACATGGCCATGCCGTTGGGTGACCATTTGACGGTGGCCACCCGTGAGAAGATACTTAGGGGCGAGTATGTCGACGTCTTTGGCCTTCTCTACAGGGAGCTGCAGAAGAAGGACAAAGACGAGCTAGATGAGAGGGACAAAGAAAAGATCAAACATAGGAAGGTTGAAAGAAATTGGGCCAATTGGTTGCCCGGATTTCTAATTTATGCTGGTGTGATAGCGCGTGCACAGCCTTTACGGGCGGCACCGCTATTCCAGTACTGTGACATCGTTTACAAGGCATACACGGACTTCTCGGGTGCTGTATGGCTGCAGTACGATGAGGGGTTCCGGATGAGGGCTGCTCTCAACCCGGCCATGCCTTGGGATCAAATAAACCAGCAGCTCTGGCTGCAGCTTATGTCTCCCACTAAACCCAATGCGGGGGACAGGTCTGATAGCGGGCACCCGGTAAATAAGCAGGCAGGCACGTCTGGTCCCCGCACTGGTGCGGGGCAGCCGGTTCAACCCCGGCTTTTGTGCTGGGAGTATACGTCCCAGGGAGTCTGCAACCGTAAGACCTGCAAATGCAAGCACAAGTGCCCACTGTGCGGGGGCTTGCATGCTTTGTCTGCATGCACCAGGTCCAAGCCCCGAGGCGGACCTAAGCGGACAGGGGGCGGGGCCGGAGCCCATGGCTCTGGTAAAGGGCCCCAGCCCCATCAAGGTGAGGGTTCTCAATGAGATGTTAGCAGATTATCCCAGAGTAAGTGATAGGGCATACTTACGGGATGGTTTTTTGTTTGGTTTTCGTATTCCATTTCAGGGTCCACGCGGACCCTTTATGGCTAAGAATTTACCGTCTGTTAAAGGGATGGAACAAGTTGTTAAGGAAAAGATTTTGAAGGAGTGCAGAGAGGGCCGGGTCTTGGGCCCTTTCGAAGCCCCCCCAGTTCCTAATTTGCGGGTATCGCCTTTGGGTGTGGTCCCTAAGAAGGCGCCGGGTGAATTTCGGCTAATTCATCACCTCTCTTACCCCAAAGGCAGGTCGGTGAATGATACCATCCCGGACTTCCTGTGCACGGTCCGGTATACTTCCTTCGACCAGGCTGTCAGGGTCGTTCGGCGCTGTGGGATTGGTGCTGAGTTGGCGAAATGCGACATAAAGTCCGCATTTCGCCTGTTGCCGGTACACCCGGATGATTTTGAGCTCCTGGGTTTCACGTTCGAGGGTAAGTTTTACATGGACCGGGCCTTGCCATGGGGTGTGCTATTTCGTGTTCAGCCTTTGAACGCTTTAGCAGTTTTTTAGAATGGGCTCTTTGTGAGCGGGTTGGGTCCGCCAATACCGTTCATTATCTGGATGATTTTTTGTTTGTGGGCCCTAAAGGTTCGGGCCAGTGTGCCCAGCTTCTTTATTCCTTCCTCCAGTTAGCTGAGGACCTTGGTGTCCCACTTGACCACGAAAAGACGGCGGGCCCCACTCGTGTTTTGACCTTTTTGGGCATCGAATTGGATACAGTTAGACAGGCGTCTCGCCTGCCGGCTGACAAAATCGATGGCCTCCATCAGAAGCTTGTTGGGTTGAAGGGTAGGCGTAAGATTTCGCTTCTCGAGCTTCAACAGATTGTGGGCCACCTTAACTTTGCCTGCAAAGTGGTGGCCCTTGGAAGGGCGTTTTTGCGATGCCTCTGTGACGCTATGGGCGCATTGCATCTTCCCCATCATCGTGTTAGAGTCAGTCGGGGAATGCGGGAGGACCTTGAGGTATGGGAACAATTCCTTTCCGACTTCAACGGGGTTTCCTTTTGGCGGGAGGATATGCGGATTGAGGTCGATCTGCAGATCATGTCCGACGCCACTGGCGCCATTGGTTTTGGGGTCTATTTCCGCGGACGGTGGTGCGCGGAGAAGTGGCCTGCTGTGTGGTTGGATACGGATCTTTGCCGTAACTTGACATTTTTAGAATTTTTTCCAATAGTGGTTGCAGTCCAACTGTGGGGTGAGGAATTAGCCAACCATGTTGTGCACTTCTGGTGCAACAACATGGCTGTGGTTCAGGTAATTAATACCCTCACGTCCAAATCTGTCTCGGTTATGCGCCTAGTTAGGTTTTTTACCTTGTGTTGTTTACGGTTAAACATTTTGTTCCTTGCCAAGCACGTGCCCGGTGTGTGCAACGGGGTCGCGGACGCTCTGTCTTGTCGGCAGATGGAGCGGTTTCGACTTCTCGCAGCGGAGGCCGACCTCCTGCCGGCTCGGATGCCCCCAGAGATGTGGCGGCTTGGAGAGTTGAGGCCGACCGGGCAATGATGCTGGCTCTAGCTCCCTCTACCCGGAAGGCCTATGATCGCTCCGTTGAGCAGTTCACGGCTTTCAGGGAGCAGGTAGGATTGGCCATCCTATGGCCAATTCCAGCAGCTCATCTCATGCAGTTCTGCGTTGAGTTGAAAGGTAAGGGGCTTGTGGTTAAAACCATCAGGGCGAAGCTGGTGGCACTGGCTTTTATTAGCAAGGTAAGGGGCCTAGCTGATGCTTCCAATGACTTTAGACTCCGTAAAATGTTGGAGGGCTGGTCCCACGAGCAAGGCCCGTGGCCAGACACTCGGCACCCCTTTTCACCTGAGGTATTGAAGGGTTTTCGAAGAATATGGCCCGTTGTTTGTTTTTCTAAGTTTGAGGCTGCATTGTTTCAGGCAGCTGCCATGTCCGCCTTTTTTGGCACGCTTAGGGTCAGCGAGCTGGTGGTCCGCTCGCGTAATGATTGTTCTGGTTGGGCTCTCCAGGCTGGAGATGTAAAGATTACAGGGGATTGTGCAACCATCAGGGTGCGCAGGTCCAAGACTGATCAGAGTCATTGGGGGTGTAACGATCACCTTGGGTGCGTGCCATGATCTTGATATTTGTCCGGTTTTGTCCCTGACGGATTACATTTCAGTTCGTGGTGATGATGCCGGCCCCTTTTTTCGGCACGAAGATGGGTCCCCTTTGACCAAATTCCAATTTTGGTCGGTTACCAGCCAGGCCTTGGATAGGCTTGGACTGTCTGGTTTCTGGTTTGGGACCCATTCGTTTCGAATCGGGGCGGCATCGACTGCTGCGGCCATGAGGTACCCGGGGCCGGCCATTCAACAGGTTGGGAGATGGCGGTCTTCGGCGTACAAGGGCTATGTCCGCCCTATTTTGCCTGGCAAGTATTAGCTGGGTTGGTTTTAACATTGTTACTTTGTTCTTCTGTTCTAGGTGCTGTGGTGCATGGCGAGAGGCAGAGGATACTGATCGCCGGCCACAGCATGGTTTTTTGGGCTGCCCACCAGGCCCGGCGCTCAAGTATTGGATCACAGTTGGGGCTTAGTGAGTGGGCAGTCATCGAGTGGCAGGGTCGCCGGGGCCTCCGTTGGGACGGGCTCCTGCCACTCCTGTTTAGGGGGAGGAACGGTCCTCCGCCCCACATTTTGTTAATTCACCTTGGAGGCAATGATTTGGGCCTGGTGCAGGGGAGGGCCCTGTCACTTCAGGTAGTCGAGGACCTCAAGGTGATCTGGAGCAGGTGGCCCGAGGTGCGGTTACTATGGTTCGCCATCCTTCCACGGCGGGTGTGGAGAGCGGCTTGGGACCCTACGGGGTTGGAGAGAGCCAGGCACAAGGCCAACAGAGCAATTAGGAAGGCGCTTTGTGGTGGCCTTGGCTTGTATGTGCCACACCCGGCCATTAGGTCGGATCAGGCGGACCTGTATCGGCAGGACGGCGTCCACCTGTCCGTGTCTGGCAACAGGGCGTTTTTGGGTGAGCTGCAGCTGAGGCTTCAGCGGGCTTTAGGCCTGCCGGTGGGCCCAATTGCCTAAGCTGAGGCTTGGCATTGGGTTGACGGGTGTTTAAGTTGGTTTTCAGGTTTCGGTGAGCACCCACGGTTTTCCCTGATTTAGGGAAGTAGCGGGATGGGATGGTAGCGGGGTTGTACGGCCCTCTGCTGTCTTGCCCGCTATCGGGTCACTTCTTCTGACAGGCCATTCCTGGGTGGGCGGCCGTGCCATTGGGTGTAAACCTGGCCAGCGCCGGCCTGGCAGCAGCCAGTTCTAGCTGGCTGCGGCCGGGGGCAGGGTGGCTCACCCATCCGAACAGGGAACGGTCCAGGGTGTTTCCCTTGGCCTGTCCGGTAGCAGTTTAGTTTTGCCCCATGCTGTTTAGCTCAATAAAGTTGCCCTGTTTTCATCCAATTTATTGCGCTGTCTCGTTCTTCTGACTGGGGGGGCAATATGCAGTTATGGCAAAACTGACAAACTACACTAATCAAAGAATGAAAGATGAATTTGAAACTAACAGATGAGCTTTCTATTATTGTTGTAACTAATCTCTTTAGTTATACATTTGAATTGTTTAATATTATACAATAATACTATAAGAGTTTTAATATGAAATATTAAGGGTATGGTTTTATGTCACTTCCATTATAACAAACTTTTGTGCAAAAAAATTATAAAACTCTCTGAGGTTACTTATGTTATATCATATAATAGATAAGATTGGCAAGTTAGGGGGAAATGATATCTGGATCTGGATAGAGGTGGCTCAGCAGTGCTGATGTTGCTAGACCTGTCGGCAGCGTTCGACATGGTCAACCATCAGTTACTGACCTGTCACCTCATCGACACTTGGATCCAGGGGTTGACCTTGAAGTGGCACTTCTCCTTTCTCCATTGTCAAGGACAGAGGGTGGTACTAGGAGACGAACTATCCCGAAGACACCCACTTACTTGTGGTGTGCCCCCTTGCCCAGATTGCTCAGAGGTATGGGCTGGGCTGTCACCAGTATGCAGATGACACCCAGCTCTATCTGCTGGTGGGCAGCCAGTCTGACTCCACCCTAGAAGATTTGCCCACAGCAATGCAAGCTCAGGTTGAGTGGACTGAAATTAAATCCAACGAAGACAGAGGTCCCGTATCTGAGTCACTGTGGTTCGGGACCAGAGCTCCATTTACCAACCTTCGATGGAGCGCAGCTCATGCTAGTGCCCAATGTTAAAAGATTAGGAGTGTTCTTGGATCCTTCTTTAACAATAGAGGCCCAAGTAGCTGCCACTGCCAGGTCAGCCTTTTACCATCTGTAGATGGTAAGGCAGTTGGTCCCCTTTCTCGAACGCGACAACTTGGCAACAGTGATCTATGCTATGATCATCTCAAGACTGGTTTACTGTAGTGCTCTCTCCATGCCCTTGTCCCAAATCCGGTGACTCCAGCTAGTGCAGAATGCTGCAGCCAGGCTGCTTTTGGAAGTTTCTTTATGGGAACACATTCAGCCTGTGCTGAAAGCACTGTACTGGCTACTGATAATGTACCAGATTCGCTTCAAGGTGCTGGTTATTACCTTTAAAGTTCTATATGGCCAGGGTCCTGCATATCTTAGGGATTGCCTTTCCCTGTACCTGCCCCAGCGAGCACTTCGGTTCGGGTCTCAAAACCTGTTGACAGTTCCCAGCATCAGAGAAGCAAAGTTCAAAACAATGAGAGCCAGGGCCTTTTCCATTGCTGCCGCTAGCTGGTGGAATGAGTTGCCAGAGGAGGTTAGGGCACTGCGAGAGCTCTTACAATTCTGCAGGGCCTGCAAAACGGCACTCTTCCACCAGGCATTTACATGAATGTAACATCTGCAGCAATGGGACTGGCCCAAAAGAACACCACCAATTGCCTACTTCACTATGCTATGGCGATCCTGAGACCTCTGAGTATAGCTAACCAACAGAATTTAAATTGCTGCCTGAAATTATGATGATAATAATAATAATAATAATAATAATAATAATAATAATAATAATAATAATAATAATAATAATAATAATACTTTTTATTTGTATCCCGCCCTCCCCGCAGGGCAGGCTCAGCGCGGTTCACAGCATATGAATACAGTACAATAAAATTATAAAATTATACATAGTACTTACACTTATAATTATAAAATCAACATAAATTCATTTACAAATTGTATTAACATTAATTATGGTGCTATAACTTAGATCTTTGATACATTCTATGGCTAAAAACATATCCAGCGACACTTTCTTAGCTCAGCATTAGGTGAAGGCTATTTTTGAAGAGGTAGGTCTTACAGGCCCTGCGGAATTGATCTAAGCATCACAGGGCTCGCACCTCCTCCGGGAGTTGATTCCATAGCAGTGGAGCTGCAATTGAGAAGGCGCGATCCCGGGTGGTCTTCAATCTGGCTTCCCTTGGCCCAGGGATATTCAGCTGGTTCTTCCCTGCTGACCTCAGCGCTCTCTGGGGCTCATATGGGGAAAGACGGTCCCTCAGGTAGGCAGGTCCTCAGCCATATAGGGCTTTAAAGGTGATAACCAGCACCTTGTAATGGACTCGGTACACTACTGGCAGCCAGTGCAGTCCGCGCAGCCCCGGCTGTATGTGCTCCCATCTTGGGAGTCCCAATAACAGCCTAGCCGCCGCGTTCTGCACCAGCTGCAGCCGCTGAGTTTGACACAAGGGCAGCCCCATGTAGAGGGCGTTGCAGTAATCCAATCTCGAGGTGACCGTAGCATGGATCACCATTGCTAGGTCCCGGCGCTCCAGGAAGGGGGCCAGTTGCTTTGCCCGTCGAAGGTGAAAAAATGGACTTGGCAGTGGCTGCTATCTGTGCCTCCATTGATAATGAAGGCTCCAGAAGAACCCCCAAGCTCTTGACCCTATGGGCCGCTTTCAGCGGCACACCGTCAAGGACCAGCAGGGGGATTTCCCCTCCCAGGGCAACGCGACCCAAGCAAAGGACCTCCGTCTTCATTGGGTTCAACTTCAGCCCACTCAGCCTGAGCCAACCTGCCACGGCCTGCAATGCTAAGTCCAGGTTTTCTGGGACGCAGTCAGGTCGGCCGTCCATTAGTAGATAGAGCTGGGTGTCATCTGCATATTGGTGACACCCAAGCCCAAACCTCCGAGCAATCTGGGCAAGGTGGCGCATGTAGATGTTAAACAACATCGGAGAGAGAACTGCTCCTTGTGGCACCCCACACGCTAGTGGGTGCCTCCAGGACAGCTCTCCCCCAATTGCCACCCTTTGTCCCCGTCCATCAAGGAAGGAGGAGAGCCACTGTAAGGCCAACCCTCTAATCCCTGCGTCGGCGAGCTGGCGGGCCAGTAGCCGATGGTCGACCGTGTCGAACGCAGTCAACAGGTCTAACAGCATCAGCACCACCACACCGCCTCGATCCAGATGCTGCTGGAAGTCATCCACTAAGGCGACCAGCACTGACTCCGTCCCATGGCCCGGACGGAAGCCGGACTGGTGGGAGTCTAAGGTGGAAGCGTCTTCCAAAAAACTCTGTAACTGTAGCACCACTGCCCTCTCAATAACTTTACCTAAGAATGGTAAGTTCGAGACCAGTCGGTAATTCGCCAATTCGGCCGGATCTGTTGTACTTTTTTTCAAGAGAGGGTGGACCATAGCCTCTTTCAAGGATGTTGGAAATTGCCCTTCCAAGAGGGATCTATTTATGATATCCCGTACAGGATATCTAAGCTCCCTCTGGCAAGATTTAATTAGCCAGGAGGGGCATGGGTCCAGATCGCAAGTTGTAGGGCGCACAGTAGAGAGGATTCCGTCAACTTCCCCTAGGCTGAGTGCATCGAAGTGGTCCAAGATAAGATCAGAGGACATACACGGAGCCTCGGGTTCTTGTACTGCATCCAATGTGGCGGGAAGGTCCTGGCGGAGCGACGAGATTTTGTCTGCAAAACTTTTTGCAAAAGCCTCACAGCCTATTTCCAATTCTCTCATATTTGGTCTGCCTTGAGGCAGAGTAGTCAAATTCTCGATTATCTTAAATAATTGTGCCGGGCGCGAGTTTGCAGACGCAATCCTAGCCGCAAAGTAATCTTTCTCTGCCATCTCATAAGACTTTATAAATGTTCTATAGGATGTTCTCGTCGCTTCGTCATGAATATGCCGCCACCGCCTCTCTAGTCATCTGAGTCCCTGTTTCAGCTGGCGCAGCTCTGAGGTGTACCATGGCGCCAGCCTATTACGAGGGCGCAGAGGACGCCGGGGTGCGATCTCGTTGATGGCCCTGGATAGCCTGTCATGCCAGGTCTCTACCAGGTCATCAAGGGAATCACTAGGGGGCCAGGGGTCCCGCAGAGCCATTTGGAACCGTTCCGGGTCCATCAGACTCCGCGGGTGAGCCAAAATAGGCTCGCTGCCCACACGAGCCTTGAGGGCTAGGTAATCCGACCATGGTACCGCTTCTACAGTGATATCGTCCACCAGAATCCCGGACGCAAAGATCAGGTCTAACATGTGCCCGGCCTGATGTGTGGGAGTGGTAACAAATTGGGAGAGTCCCAGTGTCGCCATGGAAGACACTAGGTCCAGCGCCCGATTGGAGGCCATGTCATCCGCATGGACATTGAAGTCACCCAGGACCATAAGCCTTGGGAACTCCAATGCCCAGCTTGCCACAGCTCCATCAAGGCTGGTAAGGCGCTGGCTGGTGCGTTAGGCGTACGGTACACCAGCCAAATCGCCAACCCCTCCCCCACATCCCACGTCAGACCGGCACATTCCAGGCCATAGATCGTTGGGGCCGGGAGAGCCCTAAAGGAATAACCCTCCCGTATGAATAGTGCCACCCCTCCCTCCCGCCCGTTTGCCCATGATTGGTGAAAGATCGAGTAACCTGGGGGCGCCATCTGTGAGAGAGCCACCATCTCTCCATCCCGCACCTAGGTCTCGGTCACGCAAGCCAGGTCCACATCCTGCTTAAGCAGGAATTCCCTAAGGATTGAGGTCTTATTATTTATGGACCTGGCATTACATAACACCAATGACAGGGATGGGCTTTCCCTCTTTGCCCCGCTACTTGCCACCGTCGGGATGGGACGCAAACCGGAAGAGGGCCGAGCGCTGTTTTGTCTCCGCCTCCTTCCCATATAACTCCGTCTGCTCCCACCGTCATACCTTCCCCTCCCCATGAGCACTGGGATCCCCAGGCCAGACATCCACACTTATACCCGGTCCTTCACCAATGCTAAATTGGCTTCCTCCCCAGTTATATTATCAAAACCTTAATCCCCTCACCCCCTACTATTTCACAAGTTGCCTGGTCCTCTATTATTTTAATCCGTAGTTATTTAAATTTAAGCCCCAACCCTAAACCTCTTCTAATTAGCTAGCTAGAAACTTTAATTCCTTCAATAGCACAATAAACATACCCTCCTCCGGTTTCAGCCCCTTAAATTAATCTGCTAATAAATATATAAATAGTTAAACTCTCAATGCTAACAATTAATAATATCTCTAATTAAATAACTAAAACAATTTCCAATCTCCTAGTTACCGGCAATGTAAATCGATTATCTCAATAGAGAGTGGGAATCGAGGTTACCAATTTGGGTAGTGATCATACTATTCTTAAAGTGCTAGTGCTCATAAAGTCCTTAACTTACGGCCGGAGTTTCTGCCAGTGCAATCTGTTGTCCGAGGGCCCAGTTTACTCTAACGGCTCAGGCGACACAGAGGAAGTTAAAGCTTCCTCTGTGTCCTCCCAAGCAGTCTGGATTGAGCCCTTGTGAGTCCCAATCAGAGGGGGGGGGGGTTCTGGTTCCTCTGTCGCTGCCACATGATGTAATGTAGCCCCCTTATGCCCGGCTCACCAGGTCTCCTCGCACCGTTCGCCCTGTACAGGGCCTCCTGGTCGCGAGACGTCTGGTTGCCGGTCCCAGGTGCACTCTGGCAGCAGTCACAGCGGTCACAGCAGTCGCGTCGCCCCCACAGCCTCTGTCGGCTCCGTCTGCAGCACGCCAGTCGAGCCGTGCCCTGCCTTCATCGTCGTCCACCTCTTGCTGCCATGCACGGCGGCCCTCACTCTCTCCAGCCTCGTTCTCTCTCGCTCTCTCCGGCCCTCGTTCTCTCTGGCCACTCCGTGCGCTCCAGCCCGTGGTCCCTCCGACCACTCCACGCACTTCCGCTCACGGTCCCTCGCCCTCTCCGGCTGCTCCACGTACTCCAGCCTGTGGCCGCGTCTCGCCTCCGCGCTGGCCCAGTCGGCGGCAACGCCCTCGGCTCATCTCCCATGCAACAGAAGGCCACCGCAGTCCTGGTATGATTTTATGTAGTTGATATTCCTTCCTTTCTAGTAGCACAAGCAATTGATACTAGCACAAGCAATTGTTTTAAATTATTTTATGTTTTATGTATTTATTGTTGTTTATTGTATTGGTCACACTAATGTGTTTGTGTCGACCCTTGGTTTGTGAGCCGCCCTGAGCATGCCTTGGGTGGGGAGGGTGGGATATAAATTAAATAAATAAATAAAATAATATACTATGAGAGAACAATAGAATATAATGAGTAGGTTGTCATATGGATTTTAAGCTATTATGACATATGTATCTTTAAGCTATCATGCCATATATATTTCTAAGCCACCATGCCATATATATATTATGTCACATATTTCTTAAACTATTATGCTATGTACTTTTTAATATATACACATATATTTTGGCCAAGGAATGTCCTTAATATCTGTAAAATTGCCCTTTAAATTGTATTTCTGGTAATTATATATCTTATGCATTTTTCCCCACTCCCTTTTTCCCCATTCTGTATTTCCTTAAAAACTCAAAATAAAATCTGGGGTGGGAAGGAGAAAGAGAGTTTGGGTTGAGTTGATGATAAGGGACTGGACTTGGCTACTTCCTAGGAGATCTCAGTTGTGGACCGTCTGGCGAGCAAACTTCCTGGCTTTATTGCTAGCCAGATTGAATAAGAATAATAACAACAATATTATCATTATCACTAATGTTATTATCATTATCACCACTGCTATTGTTCATTGCCCTAATACAACTCAGAATCATTCTCAACAACATAGGCCTAGGATACCAGCTCTCAAAGACAGGGCTTGAGAATGTATGGAAAGATATCAAGATTGATTCTTTACAAAATATAGATTGAATAGTCAGAAAAACTATAGCAATGGAATTTGGCCTTGACAAACGTGCAGCATTGGAGATTAATAGAGGAAAGATAATCGAACAAGAAGAACTCAAACTGCCAAACAACAACAATATCAAAACACTGTGCTTTGAAGAAAACTACAAATATCATGGAATTTTAGAAGCTGACAACATTAAATATACCCTGTGTGAAGAATCCAGCCCTGCCCTGTCCGGGCCGCGAAAGTGGCTACGTGCCGCGGAGCTGTTCTTTGCAGCCCCGAATGGATCCGAGGCTTTCCAGAGCTTCCCAGCCATCCAGGTCCTGCAGGAGGATGGAGGGTTGAGGCTATATATAGCCTCAGCCCCGCCTGTCCTCGCAGTTGGAAGAAAGCTCTCGGCTGGGTGGGAGGCACATTCGTGCTCCTCAGCCGAAAATGCGTAGTTAACGCTTGGGCTTGGTTCCTTCGAGCCAAACATGCGCGGGGAATTGATGAGCCGGCGTTGAGGCAGCGGCTGTCATTGTCAATGGCGGTGTTCGTTGCCAGACCCCAGGAGGGGCAAAAGTAAATGGAAGGGGGTGGGGGCGCCGGGGAGCGGCCTGCGGTTTTGCATGGGCCTTGGTCGGGGGCCTTTTTTCCCTTATCACAGAGTGGACAAAAAGGGGGCTGTTGTCAGATGTGTAACTTGCTGGAATTGAAATGTAGAATAGAATGCTTGACATGACTAACGCCATGATATACCCTGGTATGAACCCTGCTTTACTAACCCTGAAAGTTGTAGCAGATGCCTTTCCTCCCCCCCCCCCCCCAGCACATTGTAACCGCAAGAGTGAAATCTCACCCCTATACGAAAAGCCAGCTGCGGCTTTGAAGTCCACATCCTCAAGGACTCTTCCTCTGGGAAAAAGATAACACCCTGGGAAGAGCCGGCTGTCTCTGGGTGTGTGAAAAAGACTGTATTGTTTCCCGCCTGTAGAAACCTAGAAAAGACTGGCCCCAATCTTGGGCCGGTATCAAACTCAATCTGCCTCCATACTGTATGTGTGTTCTCAATAAATGGATTAATTGTTAAAGCAACATGGTCCGACCTTGCTTGAAGTTCCACGTCTTGACATTTTGAGTTTGATCACTCCGGGAACTTATCCGAACTGGAAACTTGGCTGGATGGCCGCCAAGACACCAGATACCGAAGAGCCCATCGAGCCGATTGAAGAACCGACCATCCCGAAGGGAGTAACAGTGGTGCGGAGGAAGGTAAAGTCACCGACACACTTTTTGACCCTACTCTACACCCCGAAGCAGTGGAAGCCGCGGACCTCAATGGCATTGATGGACGAAGCGGCGGGGCACTACACAGCACTACTGACCGTGGCAGAAGGAGCGGATGCCGTCGCGGGGAGGAGCGGGGACGAGGAGGAGAGAGAGAGGCCGCACCGGGGCGAGGACCTGCAACTCTTATGCAGTGAGATGCTCCTCTGGGCCAGGGAGATTCAGAACGAAATCCAAGCCAGCCACCTCCAGATCACCTGAGAGATCCAGGAGCAACTGGACGTGATCCGGAGGCAGGTCAGAGCCATCCGCAGAGAGGAGCCCAGAGGTCCGCCCGGGGGAGAGCCGGGCGAGGAACCCAGAGATGAACCGGAGACCCCACCAGGGGGGGAGGAACCGGCGGAGCCGCCGGAGGGGCCACCGGACATGGCGGCACAGCCAGTACGGCCGGTGCCCGCCCCACCACAGGCGCCCATCCGACCCAGGGGACCTCCGCCACCACCTGCGCCAACTCCGTGGGATGGCGCGAGGGGAAGGGAACTCCAGATCACCTTTGATGGGGATCCGGACGAGGTGGAATACTTCACGATCCAGTGCAACAGCTTTATGACCCATTGGGGGGTGACCTTCCCCACCGAGGCCAGCAGAGTAGACTACCTGGCCTCCAAACTGAAGGGGGCCATCAGAAAATGGTTCGTTAGCCTCTACGCCGCAAGTGGCCCTGCACTGGGCTCGGTGTACAAATTTCTACAGGCGATGCTCCGCCAGTTCGGGGACCCACTGCAGGAGACGAAAGCCCTGGCCCAACTGTGCAAGATCGAGCAAGGACCGAGGTCGATCCGAGAGTATGCGGCGGAGTTTCAGTCACTCTGCTCCAAAGTGAGGGATTGGAGTGAGCGCATGAAGTATGAGGCATTCATGAACGGCCTCAATGCGAGCGTTCTCGATTGCTGCTATACCCAGGGCCGGCCCGAAACGCTTGTAGGATGGATCCAGTTGGCGGGCGAAATTGAGACAAACCTGCAGCATGTAATAATGCGCCGCCAGCAACAAATCAGCAGGAAGGGGGCCTGCACCCTCAAGACCCCCCCTAGGGTAGAGGTGAAAAAGGCCCCGACCCCGGTAGCGAGCTCCACCTCGAGTGCGAGGAGAAGGTGCTTCCAACCCCAGGCACCTAGCTGCCAACTGTCCTGACAAGCTGCAAGCCGCCCCTCCCTTGGCGAAGGCACCGGCAAGCACCCCGAAGAAAGGAGCAGGGAGACCTAAAGAACCCAGTCGGGGCAACGTCGCCACGTCGGTGGCGATTGATGAGGATATTATGACCATTGAGGATTCCAGCGAAGAATCATGGGATGTCGAGCCGGCGGGAAACGACAGCGACCTGCACTGATGGGTGCCAAGACGCAGGTCGTAAAGCCACCAGCACCAATCACGGTGAGCATAACGGGAGAATTGATGTTTATACAAGTAACGCTCCTGAACCCCAACCTGAAGCGATTCATACATACCCGGGCACTAATAGATTCAAGGTGCACCAGGGAGATAATTACACCCCGCCTGGTGGAGGCCCTTGGGTTGGCCAGGACCCCCCTCCCTCAACCCATCCAGTTTGAGCAAATGGACGGGACGACAATGAAGGGGGAGCCTTGCACGGAAGAGACTCAGGCGGTACCGGTGGGGATGAAAGAACATTGGGGGATCGAGATCTTTGTAATAGACTCCCTCATTCCCCCCTCGGCCATCGCAGGAGGGGTGACGACCCGGTCAGGGAAAAAGACCGACCTTGAGGGACTAGGGGGAGGGGAGAAACTGAAAGATGAAGTAGAAAAAGAAGCGGGGAACCTCCCCGACGGGGTCGAGAAAGGGGAAAAGGGATACTGGTACTATCAGGGGAAAATCTATGTGCCCCAGAGCCTCCAGTCTGAAATTTTACAGCATTGCCATTGTAACAAACTGGCCGGGCACTTCGGGTATGTAAAAACCCTGCATCTAGTAAGCAGGCAATTCTGGTGGCCACAAATGAAAAAGGATATTTCAGAATATGTCAGCTCCTGCCCGGTCTGCATTATGGCAAAAAGAAGGGGGGGAACCCCCGGGGCTGCTCCAGCCTATTCCAACGGCAACACGCCCCTGGGCCGTGGTCTCCTTAGATTTCATAGTGGAGCTACCCCTCTCCCAGGGCAAAACGGTGATCTTGGTGGTAGTGGACACTTTTTCTAAGCAAGCCCACTTCATCCCATGCAAACAACTCCCCACCGCGAAGAGACTAGCATACCTCTTCTTCCACCACGTGGTACGGCTCCACTCATTCCCCGAAAAGGTAATTAGTGACAGGGGGCCACAGTTCGTTGCCAACTTCTGGTGGGAGTTTTGTAAAATAACCGGGATGGAGCAAGGGCTGAGTTCCGCCTACCACCCTCAGACGGACGGACAGACGGAGAGGGTTAATGGGCTGCTGGAGCAGTACCTGAAGTGCTTAGTCAACTACCAACAGACCAACTGGGTGGAGCTGCTGGCCTTTGCTGAGTATGGGTATAACGATAGCGTCCACAGCTTTACCAAGGCCTCCCCTTTTCAAATTGTCTATGGATACGAGGGGAAGCCTTTCCCTGCCTTGCCGGCCCAGAATGACTCGCCCGTCTCGAACACATGCCAACAATGGTGGGAGGGAATCCAAAAGGGGTGGAAGCTGATTCAAGAAAACTTAGAGAATGCCAAGAAGACTTACAAAGACTACTTTGACAAGAAGCACTCCCCCCAGTGGGAGTTTAAGGTAGGCGAGACGGTGTTCCTGTCCACAAAGAACCTGCCCCTGCCCCAGACTTGTCACAAACTGGCATACAAGTTTTTAGGACCGTTCAAAATAAAATGAGTCATCAATCAGGTTACTGTGGAGCTAGAACTGCCTAAGATGTTTAGTAAGATCCACCCTGTTTTTCATTGCAGTCTTCTTCGGAAGGACCCTGGGCCCACATTTTGGCACCCCCGCCCTCCAGAGCCACGTCCTATTCAAGTGGAGGGCCAGAGCCACCATGAGGTGCAAGAAATCCTGGACTCCAGGGTCCAGCGGGGGATCCTGTACTATCTGGTTCGCTGGAAGTATTTTCCCCCCAGCTGCGATGAGTGGGTAAAATCGGGAGACCTACGAGCCCCTCAACTGTTGAAAAAGTTTTACCTACTGCACCCAGACAAACCCCGAGTGAGAGCTTAGGGGGGCAGTATGTCAGACGTGTAACTTGCTGGAATTGAAATGTAGAATAGAATGCTTGACATGACTAACGCCATGATATACCCTGGTATGAACCCTGCTTTACTAACCCTGAAAGTTGTAGCAGATGCCTTTCTTCCCCCCCCCCCCCCAGCACATTGTAACCGCAAGAGTGAAATCTCACCCCTATACGAAAAGCCAGCTGCGGCTTTGAAGTCCACATCCTCAAGGACTCTTCCTCTGGGAAAAAGATAACACCCTGGGAAGAGCCGGCTGTCTCTGGGTGTGTGAAAAAGACTGTATTGTTTCCCGCCTGTAGAAACCTAGAAAAGACTGGCCCCAATCTTGGGCCGGTATCAAACTCAATCTGCCTCCATACTGTATGTGTGTTCTCAATAAATGGATTAATTGTTTAAGCCACATGGTCCGACCTTGCTTGAAGTTCCACGTCTTGACAGCTGTGCGTGCTCATTACTCCCCTCCCTTCTTCACCCCTGGGGATTTTTTATAACCCCCCTCCCCCCTTTTTTCGGTGGTGGTGCTCATAGTGGGAGGTGAAGACTGCCCCTATTCTGTTATTTTCATTACCCTACCCACCCACCCAAAGAAGTTTGTGGGTGGGGTGCATTAGGGCCTGTGATATGGGTCCAAAGAAGGGCCAGGGACCTTCCAAGGGCAAACAGCCGGCTAAGGGGATGAAGAAGTGGACCCATCCAGGGGCACCGGGGGAGGACCAAGTGGATGGTGTTGACATGAGGCAGGCTATAATGGATAACCTGAATGCTCTAGAAAGAGAATGGGGTGCATTAGGGGCATTAGCGGTGTGGCCTGGGCGTCACAGCGCTATGGGGCGCTCTGTGACTTTCACTTTTGAGCGTGAAGTGTTGGCAAGACTTTCTGCTTTACAGGGCGGTATGGCTCCTAGGACGACGCCCAAGCAGAGTCAGGAGGTGAGTACGAGCAGGGATGTGGTGCAAAATGATGAAGTGGTGGAACAGGAAGTTGCGGACGACGGGCAACAGACGGCACAGCCAGTGGCAGTTGCAGTGACACCGGCAGGTGCTGAAGGTAAAAGGGGAGTGACACAGCAGTATGCTACTTGGCCTTGGGGTCCTTGGGGCCTCGGTGTATTGCCAGGGCCCATGGGGGCGGGGCCTGGATCTGCATTGACTGATCAGGGGGGACAGTGGGTTTTACTGGCCCAGCCAAAGCCATCATGGGCATCAGGGAATCCTGCTGTGGGTCGGGTTCAGGGTGCCCCTATTGTTTGGTGCCAGCCACCCACTGCTTCAGTGGGATCAAAGGTTGCCCAGGGGGCGACGACATCAGCTGCGGCAATGGGGGTTTTACCCTGGGGGAGGCAAATGTCGCTTGCCCAACCTTCAGTATGGCCCAGTGTCCCTTGTAACCCTTGGGGTTATTCTCCTAACCCTTACAGGTCAGTGCCTTTTTGGGCTCTCCTGTTTGGGGACTCGGCAATGCCCTTGGGGGACCACTTGACCCCAACGACTCGGGGAAAAAAATTGAGGGACAAATACGTGGATGTATTTAGTCTCCTTTATAGAGAGTTGGAGAAGAAGAGTAAGGAGGAAATGGACGAAAAGGAGAAAGAAAAGCTCAGGCATAGGAAGGTGGACAGGACCTGGGCCAATTGGCTACCAGGTTTTCTTATTTATGCGGGAGTGATTGCTAGGGCGCAGTCAGTGAGGGCTGTGCCATTGTTTCAGTATTGTGACATCATTTATAGGGCTTACACCGATTTTGCGGGGGCAGCCTGGTTACAATACGACGAGACTTTCAGGATGAGAGCAGCAATTAATCCAATGTTGCCGTGGAACCAAATCAATCAGCAGCTGTGGTTGCAGCTAATGGCCCCGGCTAAGCCCAACTTGGGTGACAGGGCCGATAGTGGGCATTTAGTGCATAGGCAGCCTGGAACCTCAACAACCCACTCCACGGCGGGTCAGCCGGTTTAACCCCGGCTGCTATGTTGGGAGTTCACTTCCCAAGGAGTATGTTCACGAAAAACATGCAAATTTCGGCATGAGTGCCCATTGTGTGGTGGCCACCATGCATTTTTGGCATGCAATAGGGCCAAACAAAAAGGGGGGGCAAAGCGCCCCAGGGGAGGGGGTAATCTGCAGGCACCTGGTAAAGGGTCCCAGTCCCATTTGACTGAGAGTTCTTAGGTGCTTCCTGGAAGGTTATCCCAGAGTTGCAGACAGAGTCTACTTGTGGGAGGGGTTTAGCTCTTGATTTCGGATACCATTTCAGGGGCCTAGGGCACCCTATATGGCATCTAACCTTCATTCCGTTGTAGGGCTGGAACATGTTGTTAGAGCTAAAATAGCTAAGGAATGTGAGGAAGGGCGAGTTATCGGTCCTTTCGATGCCCCTCCAATTCCATGTTTGAGAGTTTCCCCATTGGGACTGGTTCCTAAAAAGGCGGTGGGGGAATATAGGTTGATTCATCACCTGTAATACCCCAGCGGGGGGTCGGTGAATGATGGAATTTCCGACCATCTTTGTTTGGTAAGATACACTTCTTTCGATCAGGCGGTCAAGGTTGTTCAGGGGTGCGGGCCGGGTGCGGAAATGGCCAAATGTGACATCAAGTCGGCATTTCATATGTTACCAGTGCACCCTGATGATTTTGAGTTGTTAGGGTTTAAGTTTGAAGGTAAGTTCTATATGGATAGAGCATTACACATGGGGTGCTCTGTATCCTGCGCTGCCTTCAAGAGGTTTAGTTCCTTTTTGGAATGGCTGTTGAAGGATAGATCTGGGTGAGGCAAGATCGTTCATTATTTAGATGACTTCCTGTTTGTGGGCATGGCCGGGACTGGCCGTTGCGGCAAGCTTTTGGAGCTCTTCATGAAACTGGCAGATGAGCTTGTAGTGCCTTTGGCACACGAGAAGACGGAGGGCCTGGCCATTTGGCTCACTTTTTTAGGTATTGAATTGGACACTTTCCAGCAAGCTTCGCGACTGCTGGCGGAAAAGGTTCAACAGCTGAGGTACAGGCTGGCTACCCTGAAGTGAAAACGTGAGGTTTCACTTTTGGAGTTGCAGCAACTAGTTGGGCATCTCAATTTTGCCTGCAGGGTAGTAGCCCCAGACCGGGCATTCCTCCGGCGCTTTTGTGATGCCATGGGGTCCCTGCGTTTACCTCATCACAGATTGCTCATAACAGCGAGTATGCGCAGTGATTTGGAGGTTTGGGAGAGTTTTCTGGAGTCATTTAACGGGGTTTCTTTTTGGTGGGAGGATACGAAGGTCAAGGCCGACCTCCAGATATCCTCAGATGCTGCAGGTTCTTCCAGTTTTGGTTTTGTGTTTAGGGGACATTGGTGCGCTGAGCAGTGGCCTAAGGATTGGCATACCAGTGGCATTTGCAGAAACTTGACATTTTTAGTTTTTTTCCAATTGTGGTGGCAGTCTGTTTATGGGGGGAGCACTTGGCTGACCGAGTTTGCACTTTTGGTGTGATAACTTGTCGGTGGTGCATGTCATCAACTCCTTATCCTCCAAGTCAAAGCTAGTGATGAATCTGGTTAGGGTTTTCACATTACGCTGCCTTCGTTTAAATATTTTGTTCTTAGCCAAGCATGTTCCAGGGGTCAATAATGGGGTAGCGGATGCTCTGTCTCGCCGACAGATGGAGCGCTTTCATTAGTTGGCCCTGGAGGCCGATCCTCAGCCGGTTCGGATGCCTCAGGACCTGTGGCAGCTTGGCAGTCTGAAGCCGGTAGGGCAATTCTTTTAGCTTTGGCCCTAAGTACCCGGAAAGCTTACGAATGTGCGGCCCTACAGTTCAGGGTATTCAGGAATTCTGTTGGGGTGGGGGATAGTTGGCCCATCCCAGTCTCACACCTGATGCAGTTTTGTGTGCAGCAAAAAAGTAGAGGGCTGATGGTTAAATCTATCCGGGGTTAGTTGGCCGCTTTAGCTTTTATTAGTAAGGTGCAAGGGTACCCGGTGGCCATAGACAATTTCAGGGTTAAGAAGATGCTCGAGGGCTGGTCGAAGGAACGTGGGGTGCAGGGGGACACCAGGCAACCCATTTCCCCTTCTATTCTTAGTGGGTTAGGTGGCATTTGGCCCGAGGTTTGCAGTTCTAATTATGAAGCTGCGCTTTTCCATGCAGCGGCACTTACCGCGTTTTTTGGTGCTTTAAGGGTAAGTGAACTAGTTAGGCTGTCACGGTGTGACCAGTCCAATAGCGCATTACAGTGCAGTGAGGTATAATTTAAGGGCGGACGCATGTTTTTGCATATACGGAGATCCAAAACGGACCAGAGGCAGATGGGCACCACGGTGGAGCTTGGTCATGCGAAGGCTGGTTTGTGCCCTGTGCAAGCATTACAGCAGTATGTTGCTATTCGAGGGGATGCCCAAGGTCTGTTTTTCTGCCATACAGGTGGGGTTCCCCTCACCAAGTATCAATTTTGGGCAGTGACATCACAGGCACTGGATAAGTTAGGATTGGGGAGAGTCAAGTTTGGGACCCATTCCTTCTGAATTGGAGCTGCATCAACCATGGCAATAATGGGCTATTCTGGACCGGCTATCCAACGGGTGGGACATTGGCGACCAGCTGCTTACCGTTCCTATGTCCGCCCAATGTTGTTTCCCTGATGGCTCTTAGTTAATGGTTATGTATTTTTAGTTGAGTTCAGTTCTTAATTGTTTCATTCTAGGTGCTGTGGCTCATCATGGGAGGCTGCAGATCCTCATATGCGGGCACAGTATGATTTTCTGGGCTGCCCACTTTGCAAGGAGATCACCAATCGGCTCACAGTTGGGGTTGAGCGAGTGGGCTATTGTTGAATGGCAGGGGCGACAGGGGCTAAGATGGTCTGGGCTCCTGCTTTTGCTGTTTTTTCCCCACCTCACATTCTCATTATTCACCTGGGTGGTAATGATTTGGGTTTGATGAAGGGGAAGGCCCTGTCCCTGCAGGCGGTGGCAGATCTTCGGGTCATCCTGCGGAGGTGGCCCAGAGTTTGTCTGATTTGGTCTGCTATCCTGCCTCGGAGAGTCTGGTGGGCCACTTGGGATCCAGCGGGGATCGAGTGGGCCTGCAGGAAGGCAAATTGGGCCCTAAGGAAGGCCTTGGAAGGGGGGCTGGGTACCTTTCTTCCCCACCCTGGGATCAGAGTGGGGATGGTCGAGTTGTATCAGTCAGATGGTGTCCATCTTTCAGATACGGGGAACCGGGCCTTTTTGAGCGACTTGCGGCAAGGTCTACAGGCGGCTCTGGGCCTCCAGGGGGGCATGAATGCCTAAGCGGAGGCTTGGCATTTGCGGTGGCAGAAGGAGCAAGGGGTTTATTCCTTGCTGGTGAGCACCCTGGCCTCTGCACCTGTTTAGTGCAGTTGATCCGCAGGAACAACAGATGGGCTTTATGGCTCAATGTCGTATAATGCAGATCGTATTCATGCCTCCCCTTATTAGCCTCCTTCTGGTGATCGGGGCTCAAGTGTAAGGGGAGGATAATTTGTGGCCTGGCGCTAGCCACATTGGTATGGCTTGCGCTGGGGGTGGGGTGGCTCGCCCATTTATGGACTTGGTGGGGTGGGTGGAAGACTCCAGGGCTTGTCCTATAGCTGTTTACCTTGCCATGTTTGTTTTGAAGTTAATAAAGTGGCCCATTTCCCAATAATCATGTGTCAGTCTCTTTATTCCAACTGGGGGTGCAATCCGGCCCGGCCCTGGCTGGGCCGCAAAGCAGCCCCGGATGGATCCAAGACTTTCCAGAGCTTCCCGGCCATCCGGGTCCTGCAGGAGGGTGGAGGGTTGAGGCTATATATAGCCTTGGCCCCGCCCGTCCTCACAGTTGGAAGAAAGCTCTCGGCCCACCCTTCCACCCTGCAGTAGTACAGGTTTTGACTGGTTGTCTTATTAGGGGCCGGGTAGGAATTTTTTCACTCTCAGCTGATTGGCTGGTGGTGAAGTGTTTTTCACCTACCTTGTACTGTGAGCAGTGGTGTGGCTGTTAGGTAGGTAGGTTTAATTTGGTCACTTGGAAGAAGGAGCAAGGGGTTTATTCCTTGCTGGTGAGCACCCAGGCCTCTGCACCTGTTTAGTGCAGTCGATCCACAGGAATGGCAGATGGACTTTACTGCTCAATGTTGTATAATGTGGATCGTATTCATGCCTCCCTTTATTAGTCTCCTTCTGGTGATCGAGGCTCAAGTGTAAGGGGAGGATAATTTGTGGCCTGCCAGCCTGGCGCTAGCCACATTGGTATGGCTCATGCTGGGGGCAGGGTGGCTCACCCATTTATGGACTTGGCGGGGTCGGTGGAAGACCCCAGGGCTTGTCCTATAGCTGTTTACCTTGCCGCGTTTGTTTTGAAGTTAATAAAGTGGCCCATTTCCCAATAATCATATGTCAGCCTCTTTATTCCGACTGGGGGTGCAAATGCATTTTCTCCCTTTTAGGTCTAAGATGAGCAAATCCTCCCCTTTTGTGCTTTAACAATTTTTTTTCCTCTGGGAAAAAAATGTTCTTGTTTTTTTAAGTCTTGGTCAGGGGTGTCAAACATATGACCCTGGGGATGGAACTGGCCCATCCACAGCTCTTATCCAGTCCATGAACAACTGGTGCAAGGAAGGGAAGACAAAAGGCTGGAGGGGCAGTGGGCATATGCAGTGAAGTGTGTGTGGTCAAAGCTGTCAAGAAATAGAAAGGAAATTGCTAGTGGGCAGAACTATGAGGCTGATGTAAAATAGATGGCAGCCAAGATGGAGAAAGAGGAGATGTGGGTTTTTTTCCTGCCAAACTCCTCTGACCACAGCTCAGTGGTGATTGGAGGACTCACAACATGGAGGGTGGAGCCAAGTGGCTAGCACTACCACTGCTTCATCAAATGGTGACCATGAGGGGGGCTGGTGAGAGAAGGCATGAGGAGTGGTGGTTTGCCAATTAAGAGACAGAACCAGCAGGGGAGAGAGGTGGAGGCAACTGGTATGCCTTGTACATGCCACTCTGAGGGAAAAATGTTCCGGCCTCAGAAATGATTGGGGGAGTGAAGGGAAAAAAGGACACCACTGTTGTCATTGCATGTTGGAACAGCTGCAGAGCTGGGAGGAATAGTGAGTGTCAGAGAGGATGGGGGATTGTGACCTCCCCTCTCCTCCAGGCTGTACTAATTCTATGACTGAAAACAGGTTGCAGGAGGACAAAAAAGCACCCCTTGGAGGTTTCAGAAAGAGCTTCTCCATCAGGCTTTCCCCTTAGCCTTGCCACTTCTGTGGGAAATGTTGGAGGAATGAGAACTCCTAGTGGGGGGATCTAGGAGAGCCAGCTTTAGACCTCCCTCCAACTCCCTGAGCTAGGACCCTTTTGTGTGGGTCACCTGGGCCAGTTACAGCAAGGATCACCTTACAGGGTTGGTGGGGGGGATGGCGTGATGGAGGGGAAAGTCTGGTGTGCTTCCAGTGAGCCTCCTCAAGATCCTCAGAAGGGGGAAGAGATGAAACAAAGTGCAAGAGATGGACCAGCTGAGGCTAGTCATATGGGAGGGTGCTGGAAAGCTACTTTATTTACTTGCAAGAAAGATGACATCTCCTGAAAGTGCTATACATACAAAAAGTAAGTAATTTGTATGAAAATATTAGACATCCTCCCCCTTTCATGGTATCCCATGAGAAAAAAGCTAGTCTTGCATATGATTAAATGCATTTATTGGGGCTTTTGTGGGTTTCTCAGTAAATTTACTCCTAAGAATCAATTACTTTAGTTTGTATTTTGAGTAAAAATAATATCATTAATTGAGTTTGCCTGTGTCATTTATAAAGTTTATATCTCCGGTATCTGGCATTACATTTTATGGCACACATAGCCTGGCCCATCAAAGTAACATTTATGTCAGATCTGGTCCTCATAACAAATTTCAATACCACTCATAAATGGTCATTTATCCAGATCAGTGTGGTCCAAAGCAGAGGTGTGAAGCAAGAAGGGGATCCATTGTGGATTTCTCAGACTTTCCTAGGACTTGGTCTCCAGACTTCTCACCATTTTTGTTGCACCCCTCTGGACACATTCCAGTTTATCAACAATCCTTCTTAAACTGTGGTGCCCAAAACTGAACACAGTATTCTAAGTAAGTCTAACCAGAACAAAGTGATATTGTCACTTCATGTGATCTTGACGCTATACCGTACTTCTGTTGTTGCAGCCCAAAATTGCATTTGCCTTTTTAGCTAGTGCATCATACTACTGACTCATGTTCAGCATATGATATACTAAGACCCCTAGATCTTTTTCACCATGAGTTCCTACCAAAATACATCTTCCCCATCCTATAATTATCTATTTGATTGTTCCTACCTAAATACAGAACTTTAAATTGATCTCCGTAGAAATTCAGTTTGTTAGTTTTAGCGAAGTTTTTCAATGGCTGTTTCACTGATTTAAAGTAGAATTCTAATTCATCATAATTACTGCTTATGTAATGATGGAATTAATGATTTAGAGACAATTCCTTATATTTAATCATGTTAGGTACTGGTAGTTTGAGGACCTTCCCCATGATCACATAACCTTAATCCGAGAACAAAAACATGTCCTGCATAGTCCCTTTGCTTTTGATGTGTACTAAATTCAGGTTTCTGTTCCTAGGTATAGTGTTCCTTTGAGCTTTTATCTATATAACACAGCAGACCCTTTTTTAAAAAATTTAAAACCTGTGTTTTGTTAGAAAATTTATTCAGTCCTATATATCTCTTTCTATTTTGGACTGGATCCTATGAATAAGCCCACCATCAGCCTCCTGAGGCCTCTCATAAACATGATACTGAAGGTCACAGGACTGTAGTATTGGGAGGGGCAAAACCACAGCCACTTCTCTCAGCCAAAATGTGCCACAGCTGGTAATGAGACTTCTTGCACCAGCAGAAACTTCACCAGTAGAAGACCAAAGTAAGGGAATCCTACCAATTACTTAATCACAATGCAGACCTCCCACCCATGGCATATTGTCCATGAGGTGCCTACAGCTTCCGCTTTTTGGAAGTCTCAGGGGTCACTCTGCAGAAAAAGGGGAGATGGTAAAAGTCAATATCTGCAAGCAAGCACTTGTGTTTCATAGTGCCTAGTCTTGTGTCACCTTGCATGTTATCTAACATAATTTTATTCTTGATTTCCAATGTTTATTTAATAATGGCTTTATTCTTGTGTTTGTGTCCTTTTTCATTTTGGCTTATCACAGTATCTTTCTGTGAATGATATACTGCTGCAGATCCAGTAAGTCAATAGATGAATGAAGCAGCAGTTTGGAAATAAACATGGTAATTACCTGAGGGAATCACTGCTGCTGCAACATCGATGTTGTGTCAATAGTGTACAGCGGTACCCTTGAATTAACATTTTTATATCATGTACCACTATTCATAGCAAATCCTGCTCATGATATTGTGTGCCTTTTATGGTACTAGGACCAGGGCTAACCCAATCAGTAGGCAAAGATCAATGGATTTATTAAATCAACTGAAAAGGAATATGGGAGCTGTAACTATTCTTTCTATCTCCATGCTCATTCCCACACTCTGCATCCAAATCCTGTCCCCAGATCTCAAAGCCATCTCATATTGGTGTTAGCTAAGTCAATAGCTATGGACACCTTCTCTTCAGGATGTACTCAATCAATTGGGTCTTTTTTTGTTTTTGAGCCACAATGCAGCAGAAAGTCTTCCAGTGCCTCACTTGGTCAGATGGTCACCCTGTATCCATATGCTATAACAATTATTCCAATGTTTAGCAAGAGCAATTCATCTCATCATTTTTAAAAATGCATTGTCTTACCCAGGGATGGAGAGAAGGTGGGCAAATGGGTGTATGACACCTCCCAGAACACCATCTTAACACCTAAGAATTTTATCACTATCATCCCCAAATAGATTTTGCAGTTTATAACTTTTCAAAAGTCACTAATGCTTTAGAATTAAAAGAAAAGGACTATAGACATTTCTGTTCATTCTGAGTCAACTGGATTTCCATTAATTTATTTGCAGCTACAGCTCTGCTTTCACTACAACATTTAACACAATCAAGTATTTGTAAAACCTACAATGCAATATAAAATCTGTAAATATTAGTGCTGTCTCAAAGGAGGCCATTGTCTTGAACCCAAGATATATATATATATATATATATATATATATATATATATATATATATATATATATATATATATTTAGTGGTCCAGAGATCACACCAAATTCCAAGGCTCCACACTGGGGAACAGAATAAAATACACTGCCTGCCATTCGGCACATTCTCAGTTCCCCAGTTAGAATGTTCAATAGTCTGCTAAAATAAAATAGCCTCAGCTATTTTTCTCCCATAGAATCATTCAGCATAGAAAAGGGAAACATAAATGAGCTTTGGTTTCAGTTCACTGTGAGCAGATGTGCAGGGTTTTATCATACCACACAGAGATATTCTGCATTTTTACTGCAGATACCTAAAATGCCAATATAGCTCATTGCATTGGAACTTGAGCTGTGTTTATCCATATAACTGTAATAAAGGGGACTGAAACACAAAATTCTGTTATCACAAATTATAACTGCCATGCTTCAGTTGGAAAGCCAATAAGTCTAAATCTTATCCCTTTCATTATGACAATCAGTAGCAAAAAGTCTCTTGCAATTTAAAGGCACCGAAATTTATTACAGTTGCAATAAAGAAGAATATATTGCTTCAATGTTCATGCAAAGAATTATATGTTTTAAATATTAGGTTTCCAAAAGAAGGCTTTGTTAGCACTGCTGCTAATTTATAGCAACACATTTGATCTGCAACCATAGACTCCCATAATAAATAAGCAAAAAAAAAAGTGCAAGCTATTTTGTAGCTAAATTAGGGGGCAACTGCACAAGGGTTAATAACAGGCCCATAGCTATGAGGGGGCCTGTGGGGGCACAGCCCCCGACTTCTGGGTGGGGCCCCAACCAGTCCCCAGGGCCTCTGCCATAGCTCCGGGGACTGCTGCTGGCCCCACAAGCAATTTGGCTAGCCAGGGATAGAATCAGTCTCAGCCTCCCCCTGGAGTTAAAGAGCCAGCAGATCAACTGTTTCGCAGGCCCTTTAACTCCAGGGGGGAGCTGGGGTTGCTTTTGCTGGGGCTCCACCGGCTGTTTTAGTGGCGGGAAAGGAAGGGAGGATTGTGACCAGAGTGACAGGGAGGGAAAATAAGGGTCTTTTCTTCCCTCCCTGCTGCTCTTGCAGCTGCCCTCCCTTCCTTGCCATTAAAATAGCTGTGCTGGTGAGGCAGAAGCAGCTGCCCACCTCCCTGCACCAGTTAAAGGGCCCGATGATCAGCTGTTTCACAGGCCCTTTAACTAGCAGGGGGGCTGGGGTTGCTTCTGCCTCCACCCCATGCTATTTTAATGGCGGGGAAGGAAGGGAGGGTGGTGGTGAGGGGCAGGCAAGGAAGAGCTTCCCTTCCCTCCTCTCCCTGCTCCTTTCCCCGCCACAACACTCCCTTCCTTCGCAGCCACTTGCCCCTTCCCCTCCCACACAGCCTTTATCACAGCAGCTTCTCCTGGCCCCTTCCCCTCCCTCCTAGCCCCAATCACCACTGCTTCTCCTTGCCCCTTCCCCTCCCTCCCAGCCCCGATTGCCACTGCTTCTCTTCGACTCTTTCCCTCCCACCCAGCCCTGATCACAGCCTCTTGCTTGTCCCTTCCCCTCCCTCCCAGCCCCAATCGCAGCAGCTTCTCCTCGCCCCTTCCCCTTCCTCCCGGCCCCGATTGCCACTGTTCTCCTCACCTATGCTGCCTGCCTCTCCCCTTGCCTGTTCCCACAAGTAGCCCCATGCCTGCCACCTACTTTCAGGGCTACTCATGAGTAGGCAGCAGATTCGGTGACTGGAGCAGGGCAGAACTGTGTTGCTTAGCCAGAAGGGCTAAGGCTGGCCCTGCCTGTCACTAGAGGGAAGGTCATGTGGGGCGCTGGGGGGCATCAGTGCCCCCCAAAAAATGTAAATGCCCCCCAACCTTCCAAATCTTGGCTACGGCCCTGGTTAATAAAAGTCCAGTTCCATCTCTATGCACCAGCACAACACTCTGAAAACACTTGATTTATATTAAGCAGCAGTGTTGCCTGCTTCCTTGAAATTTCTTGTGCTAAGCAAAAGGCTTCAAGTGTAGGATTTTAAATAAGCCAGGGAGTTCTAGAAATAAATACCTTTGCTGTTAATAAAGAGGAGTGCCATGAATGACATAAAAATGTTTACTAAGCAACTTCTCCACCCCAACCATATAATGCTGGAAGAATAGCCTATCAAAGGAAGAGGATGTTTTTCAATAAATGCATGAAGCCATTTCCTTTTTCCTATTGTCCCTACTTCTAACCACCATAATTAGAAGCAATCTGTTAGTGAAACCACACAGCATGGATATACTGTAATTTGCTTTCTTTTTTTCATTCTTGATTTACTGTTTTAATACAAGTTGACATAAAGCTAATTATGCCTCCAACTCATGGTTTTGTGTGGTATTGGCAGGTATTCAATATGATCGCCTGTAAGTGGCAAACTTGTAGTATTCCCCTTAACTGAGAAATAAGACAAAAGGAAACTGTTTCACAGTGAACATTTAAAATCCCTAAAAGCCACATGGATTCAGGCCCCCTGAGCACTGAAGTCAACCAAGCCATAGTTAAACCAAGCTATCTTGGATAAGCCCATTTGGGAAGGGCAAGATAGATAGATAGATAGATAGATAGATAGATAGATAGATAGATAGATAGATAGATAGATAGATAGATAGATAGATAGATAGATAGATAGATAGATAGATAGATAGATAGATAGATAGATAGATAGATTTGCATTGTAAAAAACTGCTGTAAACTGCTTTGAGCCTATGGGACAGAGTGGGATATACATCTAATAAAGAAATGTATAAATATAATAGAAAGAAAATTAGAAGGTGAAGTTAAGTAGAATCAGATCCCCACTTATTAGCATAATAATAACATCTTGGTTGAACAGCAATAGGTGAAGAATTACCTATTCTTCCTGATACATATTATTTTGTGCCACATAATTAATAATAAAAGTTGTCAGCTTAGAGGTCCCTACACAACAGGCAATAACTATAAAGGAGAAGAAAATTATTAAAACCAAGCATGCTAATGTTCATGCTATAGAATACAAAAATATACAAGGTTACTTGATAACCTCCAAAAATGTTTGCCTCAGTAACTAATACTCAAGTATTATTTCAACATAGTTGGATATTCAGTAGATGATGTTGTTCTTAAAGTGTCTCTGGCTGGGTGATAGAGGAGCAGCAGAGCAGTCTCATGATAAGTTTTATGTACAGCTCTGTCATACATTGAGTAAGATAACAGGCATGCTGTCAGACCAGGATATGGGGGGGCTCAACCATGCCGTGACACTTAGTTTTGTGATCTTGGACTAGTCCTATCACATTCTACCTAAAAGTCAAAGTCAAATAGTGGAAGTCAAATAGTGTGGTGTATGGAATCCTGAAGTCTTCCCTGAGCTCCTTGCAGGGAGGATGGAATTAATATTAATATTGTGAATGAGAAATCACTTAATCATATGGTTATATTCAACTATTTCAAAAAACACGTGGTTAAGGTTTATTTTTTTTCAATGTAAGAGGGAGGAGCCTGGTTCCACTCTCCTGTGGCTCAGAGGTGAGACAAAAAGGAGAGGGGTAGCATCTGAGTCCTCCTTCTCCCCTCTCCAGCTTCTCTCCTCCAGTATCAGAAAAGAAGGACTGGCATATTATCATAGGGCTGCTATGTCTCTTTGTTGCTCCAGCAGGGAGAATTGGAGGGCATTCTGGGGGTGGGCAGCAATGTCATGCAACATCCCTGATGTAATGATATCACTTAAAGTGAAGACACTCTTGTTTTGGTGCAAACTCTATGGTAAAATTGGGCTTAAACTATAGAGTTTGCCCAAAAACCAGAGTGTTCCTGCATGGTGTCCCTGACACAATGCTGTCACTTCCAGATAATATCATTCCATTGGGGACATCTCACAGCAATGTCCCTGATTATAAATAAAATTGATATGATATGATATGTTTAGAGGTGGGGTTTCCTCCACCTGCCAGCTGGTGCATGGTGGGGAAAAGCCCCCAAAACTGGAGGATCCCCACTGGGACCTGTGGGCTGGCAACTCTATCTCATTGATTGTGGCTCCTTTGTTTTAAATGCAGCCTGCAGGCTGTGCCAGTCTCCCTATCCTCCCATGGGATTAGAATCTCCTGTATGTGTGTGGGAGCTAATTTCAAGGTGCTGACTTACATGCCCTGGGAAATGCCAGGGTTTAAAATAGAGGTCACTGGGGGTGTAGGGGTAGGTACTTGTGAATTTGCTGTATTGTGCAGCAGGTTGGACTAGATTACCCAGGATGTCTCTTCCAACTCTATGATTCTATCGTCCCATTCTATCAGGGCATCTTGTCCTCCCAGCCAACCTGCTATGATGTTGGTGGGGATTTAAAATTAATTGGGGCACCTGCTGTTAGCCTGGAAAGACCCAGGCAATGCCACCTTGGGCTCAACCCCCCTTCCCCCTCTGTGTCACACAAATAATCTGCATGGCAGGAAGGTATTTAATGTCCCAGGAGCATCAGTACCTGCTGGTGTTGCAGCAAGCTCTTCTGCCATCAGCCAGATATTGCAGCATAAAAATAATCACATTATATCAATTTCCAAATCTCAAATGTAATTTTTCGCAATAATCTTCCAAAAGTATATATTCCATAAACAATTCATATGTTAGCCATTTACAACACCTAGTAAGGTAAATTCAATAGTCCATTCTCAATCATTCTTAAGGTGGATTAAAGTGCTTGTAGTACTCCTATGATCAATTAAAGTGCTTGTGCTGAACGTGGGAGAAATTTTCTGTTATGTATATAAAACTGTGTGTACCAAATGGTGTTTCTGCCTGGCTCATTGGAGCCTGACGGACTTAGATTGGGGATTTAGGAACAATGGGAAGTAGGATTCAAATCCCAACTGCCCTGCTCCAATCACAGGCCCCCTGCTTGTTTGAATGACCCAATAACGTGCTAGCGTGGGAACCCAGTGTTGTATATAATTGGCCCAGCGGTCTTAGTTCTCCAGTTCAGTTAGTGCAGCCACCACTATGCTGTACTCAATAAAGAGCTTGTTATCACTATCACCTCGCCTCTTCAATGCCTAAGAACCCACTATGTTATATTTCCCCTTCTATATTTCATAAACACTTTCCCAAACCACAATTCCCAAACAATATGGGATTCCCATAGAACCAGTACATGAGACCCAATAGCAGATTTCATAACTGATAACTTTATTGTACTGCAGATCTTCTCACAGGAGCAGGCTTATACTATTACAAGGAAAGCAAGAACAGTTAGCAAACAAAGCCACATTACACTTCCAGTTAGCTCTGGTACATCATTTTCAGTTAGGATAAATTCTTATATAGGTAAAATCCAGTTAATACAATTAAAAGACTTTTCCTGTTTCAGTAGCTAGCAATCTCAGTAGTTAGACTTACTCTATGTCTTAATATACTTCTTATATAACCATATACCTGCTATTTCTAAATTCTCTAAAAGCTCTAAAAATGCTCAATATCTGTTAAAGATCTTTAACACAGTTTTGTGGCTGACTTGCCCAGAGATACCATTTTGGTTTTCTGACTCAAGCCACGAGCTGGTGAAAAAATTCTAACACTTATATATTTTTTTCTAGCCTGAGAATCTGAACTCTTAATCCTTAATAAAATCTTTTCCCATATTCTGCTACCAGCAGGGCACACACAGATGGTGCTGGCTCATGCCCATGGACCATCTTACCTATATCTCCTTCAACTTCAACTCAGCAAAACCCTGTCCTGAAGTAACTTCTCTTCTACTGATCTAATTTTCTATTTCAGCAGCTAAAATCTAGGAGCTTCTAAGCATTAGTGCTTCTAAATGTTCTAAACAATATAAGAACATAAATTGTGAAATAAGTGAACCAATTTTAATTTTTTTTTTTTTGCAACACAGAAGTAAACAGTCTCTTGTCTTTTTGTTCCTTTAAATTCAATGTCTATGGATCAATGTATGAACGTGCCCATTGTGCCCCTGATGGAGCATTTAAACCTTTGGTTCTGTTTTTTCCCTGCCTTTTCAAAGAGGCACAAGAATGATGTCCACATATTCAAATTATCTACAGTACAGAACAAGGCATTCCATATTTACAGTTTTATGACACTGCAACAATTCATAAACAATTTCAAAATGCCTACCATCCAAAAAAGAGACAGCATTCCATCAAGTGCAGTTTTCAGAGAGCAGAATCTCATATGACTTAACAAGCACATTCCTTATAACAACCACCAACTAACTGCATTCACAACACCTGTATCATTTCTTAAAGTGACACTTAATACAGAAACTGACAGAATAAACCTACACAATTTTTAGTCTATAAGAAACAAGAATAATCAATTTGAGAATTTAAGCCAGAAGTAGCTAATGAATTTAGCTTACATATTCAGAAAGTCTCTTCTCTAAGTAATGTCTTGTGTATATCTACATACACCTCAGGATCACCCTTGTACTTGGATATCACAAAAAATTGTGTCATATACTGTATGACTGTATGATAGGGAGAGAATATGCAGAGAGGAAGTTGAGCTGGAAAAGATTTTACAGAGTCTGTTCTGCTGTATTGAAATAGGTGTTTGAGTAAGCCTGTCTACAGAATTGTTACCTCTGTTTGTATACATAATAACATAAGAGAAGCCATGTTGGATCAGGCCAATGGCCCATCCAGTCCAACACTCTGTGTCACACAGCGGCCACCTCCTGTGGTAGTGAATTCCACATGTTAATCACCCTTTGGGTGAAGAAGTACTTCCTTTTATCCATTTTAACCTGACTGCTCATTGAATGCCCACGAGTTCTTGTATTGTGAGAAAGGGAGAAAAGTGCTTCTTTCTCTACTTTCTCCATCCCATGCATAATCTTGTAAACCTCTATCATGTCACCCCGCAGTCGACGTTTCTCCAAGCTAAAGCGCCCCAAGCGTTTTAACCTTTCTTCATACAACTTAACACAAGGTCAAGAAAGATACAAATAACTTTAATTGGAGGACAAGGAAGAAGAGGAGGAGATTGGATTTTTACCCTGCCCTTTACTATCCAAAGGAGTCTCAGAGTGGTTTACAATATCCTTTCCCTTTCCCTCCCACAACAGACACCCTAAGATGCAGGTGAGGTTGAGAGAGCTCTGAGGTAGGTGGAGCTGACAGAGCTCTAACAGAAAGGATAGGATAGGAACAGCTCTGTGAGAACTTGTGACTAACTCAAGGTCACATCAGCAGGTGGACCTGGCTTGTATGACGGAGACCTGGGTCAGGATGGCGAAACTGTCACCTTAAACCAACTTACCCCACCAGGGTTTGCCATCCTTCACCAGTCTCAGAAAAATGGGCGAGAGGGAGAAGTTACTGTGTTCGTTTGAGACTCTTTTTCTTTCAGGACACTCCCTGGCTCGAACATCGCTGGCATAGAGTGCACTGGCCTGGTGTGGAAAGCTAAGGAGAGTGTGGCGATCTGGATGGTGTGCCAACTGCCAAACACACCACCGAAGAGCTTACCTGCCCTGCTGGATGTGGTGTCCACCTCGGCATTGGACTTCCCCAGACTTTTGGTTGTGGAGGATTTCAATGTCCATGTTGATAATGCAGCATCTTGGCAAGCTCAGGACCTGGTGTCATCCATGGAGACACTGGGACTCAACCAATTTGTATTGGCTCCCACACACCAGGCTGGGCACATGCTGGATTTGATCTTCAGGGCAGGGATATTGGTGGATCTGGTGGCAGCAGATGCTGTCCCATGGTCAGACCATTATGCCGGCTGGACCTGCGACTCCCACCCTGTTTAGGCAGTGAGCAAATTTATACTCGCCCGCAGAGCCAAATGGATCTAGAGTGGCTCCAGGAGGCTCTGCAGGATCCAATCCCCCCTGGTGAGTCATAAGATGAGCTTGTGGAGGACTGGTATTCCCAGCTTTCCACTACCATCGATGACATCGCCCCATGGCGCCCTCTTTGCTGTTGTACCAAGTTAGCTCCTTGGTATTCCCTGGACCTGCTAAGGATGAAACCACAGCTTAGACGGTTAGAGCAAGTGTGTCATGGGTGCTGGGGACCCTGCAGAAGAAACCGAGCCTGCAGAGCCTGCAGAAGGAACTGTGCCCCTGCCACCTGCACCAGTGCCCCTGCCTCCTGCTGAAGAAGATCCAAGCCCCCCTGCCTCGCCCTCTCGGGTGGATCGTGTGCGTGACCGCCTTCGTCAGGACCTCAGGGATCGGAGGAGGGCGGCACGCTCACAAGCAAGACGCTCCCTGAGCCCTGAGTGGTGAAAGGATTCTGGCCCTTCTAAGTGTGAGGATGCTTAAGTTTCGGCAGGATCCTGGCTGCTGCTCTGAGACAGCAATTAGCCCAAATGAGCAACAGGCAGCAGAGGGCTATATAGCTGTGGGCTTTGGGAGGAGGCTTTGTGGAAGCAACTAGTCACATACCTGACATCCTAGCATCCACTCCGGCTCTTGACTTTGGCTTTTGGATTCCTGACTTTGGCTTGGACCTCTGGACCCCCTGACTTCGGCTTCTGAACCTCTGACCTGCGATACCTGGATTACGATTCTGTTTTGGCGCCTTGGACCCTCCTTGCTCACGAGTTGCCGACCTTGGACTGCCCCTGGACTTTGCCTGACTCAGCCCCAGCTCGTGACAGATTGCTTCCACCCACAACCAACACCCATTCCACAGGATGGATGCTGAAGCAAGTGGAACCACAGGACTACTGGCTGCGCTCCAAGCCCAGGTACAGCAGCTGACACAGGCAGTAGTACACTTGCAGCAACAACCTGTGGCCAGTGCTCCAGCCAAGTGCCCAGTTCCCCCACCTGACAGATTTGGGGGTGCCGTGGAAGAATTTCCTGCTTTCCTAGCACAGTGCCGGCTGTACTTCGAACTAAGAGCTCGGGACTTCCCCAACGACAAAACAAAGGTGTGTTTCATCATCAGCCTGTTAAAGGGGCAGGCGGCCAAATGGGCCACACCCTTGCTGGTTGCGTCCTCTCCCCTGCTGACTGATTACCAGGGGTTTGAGGCCCACCTGTCTGCTGCCTTCTCAAACCCAGTCCAAGCAGCCACAGCCAACCGGAAGATCAGGGCGCTGAAACAAGGCAAATCCTCAGTGGCTCAGTATGCCACCGAATTCAAGCTCCTGGCCCAAGACTTGGCGTGGAATGAGGCTGCCCAGATGGACCAGTTTACCGAGGGGCTGGCAGAGGAAGTCCTGGATGAACTGGCCAGGGTGGAGTCGCCACCCACGCTCCAAGGACTTATCACCCTCTGCCTCCGCATTGATGGCCGCCTGGAAAGTCGCCGCCAAGCCAAGACCAGAGGGCGCCAGCTCCCTGCGCCGTGCCACTTGGCTCCTCGCCCATCCCCAGTTAGTACCAGAGCCGAGGAGGAGCCTATGCAGCTTGGAGCTGCTCGACCCCGCCTGACTCCAGAAGAAAAGGCCAGACGCCGCACGCAGAATCTGTGCCTTTACTGCGGTACGGCAGGCCACTATGCCTCTGGCTGCCCTGCTAAGCGTCGGATACCCGGACCCTCGTTGCCACCGCCGCCAAAAGAGCAGCCCCAGGTGTAAGTGGGCCCTCCAGCCTGGGGCGACTAGCTGGGTCCTCCAAACAGCAGACTGATACCCCGGGCCCGTTCCTGCTACCAGTCAAACTCCGTCTGCCTGATGAACGCTGGCTGTTTGTATATGCCATGCTGGACTCGGGAGCGGCCCACTGTTTTGTAGATGCTGCCTTTGTAAAGCAGCACCAGATACCAGTGCAGACAAAAGAGACTCCAACGCTGGTGGAGGCTATCGACGGGCGCCTCCTCCGTTCTGGCCCCGTCACCCAGGAGACCTGCCCCATCACCTGCCACGTCCAGCAGCACCAAGAACAGCTGCAGTTTAATGTCGCCCGCATGCCTCGCTTCCCGCTGATTCTGGGCCTTTCCTGGCTGAAGCTGCACAACCCCATCGTGGACTGGGCCCAGCAGGAACTACGTTTCCGAGACCCATGCCCCCATCTGACTCCTCCCACCACTCTAGCAGCCGGCATCCCGAGTGGTGGTCCTCAGCTCCCTCAGAAGTATGCGGACTTCGCCGATGTCTTCGAAGAGACAGGAGCGGATCAGCTTCCCCCTCACCGGCCCTATGACTGTGCCATTGACCTAGTACCTGGGGCACCACTCCCGGTGGGGCGTCTGTACCCGATGTCGGAGCCTGAGTTGGCAGCTCTGCGAGACTACCTGGACAAGAACCTGAAACGTGGATTCACCCGACCCTCAACCTCTCCCCTGTCTGCTCCAGTCCTCTTCGTGAAGAAGAAAAGTGGGGAGCTGCGGCTGTGCAATGACTACCGGGCCCTGAACAAGATCACCATCCGCGACCGGTACCCTCTACCACTGATCCCTGAACTCTTGGATCGCTTAAAGGGGGCCCAAATTTACACCAAGCTGGACCTCCGTGGAGCGTACAATTTGGTGTGCATACGGCCCGGAGACGAGTGGAAGACCGCGTTTGGGACCCGATACGGGCAGTACGAGCACCTGGTGATGCCCTTCGGATTGACCAATGCCCCCGCTGTCTTCCAGAGGTTCATGAATGACATATTCCGGGACCTGCTCGACCGCTTCGCGATCATATACCTGGATGACATCCTAATTTACTCCCGTAATCCTGCCCAGCATGCCGAGCACGTCCGCCAGGTCCTGCAGCGCCTACGAGCCCATGGCCTCTACGCCAAGCTGGAGAAGTGCGACTTTGACCTGCGCTCCGTCGAGTTCCTTGGGCACATTGTGTCACCGCAGGGGATCCTCATGGACCCGAAAAAAGTAGAAGCGGTCCTGACCTGGCAGGCTCCTCAGAATCGCAAAGACCTGCAGCGGTTCCTTGGTTTTGCCAACTACTATCGGCAATTCATCCCGGCCTACGCATCCCTGACCACACCCCTGACTCAACTACTCCGCCCCAAAGAACCCTTCCGCTGGTCCCCAGAGGCCGATAACGCCTTCTCCACCCTGAAGACTCGCTTTGCCACCGGGCCACTCCTGAGATACCCTGACTCCCAGCTTCCCTTTACGGTGGAAGCTGATGCCTCCAACGTGGCCCTGGGAGCAGTGCTGTCCCAGCGCGAGGAGCCGTCCCAGCCACTCCAGCCCTGCGCCTATTACTCGCGCCAGCTCACTGCTGCAGAGAGGAACTATACCATCTGGGAGAGGGAGTTGCTCGCGATCAAGGTGGCGTTTGAGGTTTGGCGACATTACCTCAAAGGGGCTCGCCACCCTGTTCAAGTGCTCACCGATCACCGGAACTTGGAACACCTCCAGACCACCCGCCGCCTCAACCAGCGCCAGATCCGGTGGTCCCTATTCTTCTCTCGCTTCGACTTCCGGATCTCCTACATCCCCCATACCCAGAACCAGAAAGCAGACGCGCTCTCCCGGAAACCGGAATACGCCCCTGCCTCAACTGAGACCGTGCCCGCTGCTCCAATCCTGCCACCCTCAGTATTTGCAGCCACCTCCACTTCACCAGCACTCGTGGAGGACATTCGGGCTAGCCAGGCCAATGATCCCTGGGTCCAGCAACACCTCCAGGCTCTCCAAGATGACCCAACAGGCAAGTTCACGACTCGAGGCGGCCTCTTGCTACACCGCGAACGCCTCTATGTGCCGCCCGGGCCCTTGCGAGCAGAAGTGCTACGCCTGACCCACGACTCGTTACCCGCCGGGCACTTTGGACAGCATAAGACCACCCACTTGCTGACAAGGGAATTCTGGTGGCCATGAGTTCGCGCTGATGTTGCCCGTTATGTCAGCTCCTGTGACGTCTGCTGACGGGCCAAAGACATCCCAGCCAAACCCTCAGGGTTGCTACAGCCCTTGCCCACATCTTCAGGACCCTGGGAGACCATCTCGATGGACTTCATCACGGAACTTCCGCGCTCCAAGGGTCAGACTTGTATCTGGGTGGTCGTCGACCTATTTACCAAGATGGCCCACTTTGTTCCGTGCCAGAAACTTCCCACAGCTCAGGAGACGGCCCAGCTTTGCCTGCAACACATCTTTCGTCTGCACGGACTCCCAGCCCATCTGATCTCCGATCGGGGCCCTCAGTTCTCCTCTCGGTTCTGGCAAGCCCTCCATTCCAGCCTGGGTACTCGAGTGCACTTGTCCTCAGCCTACCACCCACAGACAGATGGCCAGACAGAGCGCACCAATGCCACGCTAGAGCAATATCTCCGCTGTTACACCTGTTACCAGCAGGATGACTGGACCACTCTATTGCCCCTAGCGGAGTTTGCATACAACAACACGGTCCATTCATCCACCCAAATGACCCCGTTTGCTGCAACCTACGGGTACCACCCTCGGTTCTTCCCGGCAATCCTACCACCCACGAATGTCCCCGCCGTCGATGCCTACCTGCAAGAACTCCGCGCCAGCCAAGACTTGCTCCGAGAGCAGCTATAGCAGGCCAAGGAGGCATATAAACGGGCTGCGGACCGAAAGAGGCAAGAAGGCCCTCCAGTGCAGCCGGGGGATCAGGTGTGGCTCTCAACTCGCTACCTGCACCGGCCTGGTCGGTCTCACAAGCTGGATGCACGGTTCATTGGACCCTACCCCGTCGTAGAACAAATAAACCCCGTCGCCTTCAGGCTCCAGTTGCCACCCCACCTCCGCATTCACCCTGTGTTCCATCGCTCCCTCCTTGTTCCAGCTGCACCCCCTGACCCAGCTCGGCCTCCTTCCCCACCGCCGCCACCACCGGTGTTGGTGGATGACGAGGAAGAATACGAGGTGCGCCAGATTCTGGACTCCCGGTACCATCGTGGAGGCCTCCAGTACCTTGATCAGTTCCGCAGGGCCTGCAAGACCACCCTTTTTAAATTAGCTTATGAATAACTGAAAATCCGCCATCAGCATCAACTAGAAGAGTGTCAAGGATAGCGTCATAAAATGTTTTAGTTAATTGTTTTAATTCAGGCTTTTAAGGTTAGTTTAATGTTAATTTAATGTTCCTAGTGTAACTGTTTTATTGTTGGTGCACCATTGGTCCTAGTGTAACTGTTTTATTGTTGGTGCACCATTGGTCACCGTATTGTTAGCCGCCCTGAGCCTGCTTCGGCGGGGGAGGGCGGGGTACAAATAAAATTTATTATTATTATTATTATTATTATTATTATTATTATTATTATTATTATTGTGGACTGGGAGGGATACGGCCCAGAAGACCGGTCCTGGGAACCTGTGGACAATCTTCATGCCCCGGACTTGGTGCAACGATTCCACAGCGACCACCCCGACCTCCCAGGCCCCTCGACGGAGGGGGGCCCTGGGGGGGGGGATAGTGTCATGGGTGCTGGGGACCCTGCAGAAGAAACCGAGCCTGCAGAGCCTGCAGAAGGAACTGTGCCCCTGCCACCTGCACCAGTGCCCCTGCCTCCTGCTGAAGAAGATCCAAGCCCCCCTGCCTCGCCCTCTCGGGTGGATCGTGTGCGTGACCGCCTTCGTCAGGACCTCAGGGATCGGAGGAGGGCGGCACGCTCACAAGCAAGACGCTCCCTGAGCCCTGAGTGGTGGAAGGATTCTGGCCCTTCTAAGTGTGAGGATGCTTAAGTTTCGGCAGGATCCTGGCTGCTGCTCTGAGACAGCAATTAGCCCAAATGAGCAACAGGCAGCAGAGGGCTATATAGCTGTGGGCTTTGGGAGGAGGCTTTGTGGAAGCAACTAGTCACATACCTGACATCCTAGCATCCACTCCGGCTCTTGACTTTGGCTTTTGGATTCCTGACTTTGGCTTGGACCTCTGACCTGTGATACCTGGATTACGATTCTGTTTTGGCGCCTTGGACCCTCCTTGCTCACGAGTTGCCGACCTTGGACTGCCCCTGGACTTTGCCTGACTCAGCCCCAGCTCGTGACAAAGTGTGGCGGCGTGCTCGTCATGAAGAGTCTAGAACCTCTTATAGAACGCTTATGAAAGTCTATGAGAAAGCTATGAAGTGCACTAAGAAAGATTTCTATGCGGCCTCCATAGAGTCTGCGAAATTGCACCCAGCTCAATTATTTAGAGTGATTCGATCCTTGACAGCTCTCCCATCGAGAAATCAAAAAGATAGGGAATTGGATATTGGTTCTGAGGCCTTTGCAATGTATTTCGCAGATAAAATCCTGACTCTCCACCAGGACCTCTCAGCCACAGTTGATACAGTATGTGATCTGGAAGCTCCTTGGCCATCATCTGGTTCTATATTGGACCTCTTCAGTCAACTCACATTGGAGGATGTAGACAGGATCCTGACTGCAGTGAAGCCTACCACCTGCCCCCTGGATCCCTGCCCATACTGGCTTGTGTAGGCTTGCGAGGATGATGTTAGAGACTCTCTTGGTGATATTCCCAGAGAAATTAAAGGAAGCAGTGATTCAACCGCTTTTGAAAGAGCCATCGCTGGACCCTAGGGTATTAGCCAACTACCACCCAGTTTCGAATTTACCATTCCTTGGAAAGGTGGTTGAGAAAGTGGTGGCGGAGCACTTGCAGGTTTTCCTGGATGAAACATCTGCCCTGGACCCATTCCAGTCCAGTTTCCGCCCAGGCCATGGGATGGAGACAGTGCTAGTTGCCCTCACAGATGACCTAAGACAGCATCTGGACCAAGGCAGGTTGGCACTGCTGATTCTTCTCAATCTGTCAGCAATGCTTGACATGATCAATTATGACCTTTTGACCCACCACCTCACCATCACTGGAGTACAGAGGGTACCCCTGCAATGGTTCTCCTCCTTCCTCTGCAGACGGGGACAAAGGGTGGTAATTGGCAAGTAGACTTCCGTGTGGCACCCACATATATGGAGTGCCACAAGAGGCTATCCTGTCACCAATATTATTGAACATCTATATGCACCCCCTTGCCCAGATTGCCCAAGGTTTTGGACTGGGTTGTCACCAGTACGCTGATGACACCCAGCTCTGTTGATGAGCGGTAGACCATCTTCCAACCCTGAGTGTCTGTCCGAGGCATTGGGAGCCATGGTGGGATGGCTACAGCAGAGCCAACTGAAGTTAAATCCAACTAAGACAGAGGTCCTGTGCCTAGGTCAAGGGGGGATGGAGCCATGCATCCAGCTCCCAGCCTTGGACAGTGTTGCTCTAGTGCCAGCCCAACAAGTGAAGAGTTTGGAAGTGATTCTGGACTCCTCTCTTTCCATGGAGGCTCAGGTCATGACAGCTGAGGGGTCTGCTTTTTACCACCTCCAGCAGATCAGGCAGCTAGCACCATATCTATCCCCCCAAGACTGGCTACAGTAATCCATGCAATGGTCACTTCCAGATTAGACTACTGTAACTTGCTCAATGCTGGCTTGCCCTTGAAGCTGATCCAGAAACTGCAGTGGGTGCAGAATTCGGCAGTTCGCCTGCTGACTGCATCGCCTGTACGGGTGAGCATACGGCTGGGACTCCATGGCCTACACTGGCTGTCTATAGAATACTGGGTCCATTTCAAGATGTTAGTCTTGACTTTCAAAGCCTTGCGTGGCCTGGGACCAACATTTCTACGGGACTGTCTCTCCCCATATATGCCCCGGAGGTAGCTTCGTTCAGCCTCCCAAGATGTTCTGACCGGCCCCAGCCCAAGAGATGCCAGTCTTGCCTCTACCAGGGCCAGGACTTTTTCAGTCCTGGCCTCGACCTGATGGAATCAGCACCCTATGAAGATCCGGGCCCTACCTGGCTTGATAGCCTTTCGTAGGGGCTGTAAAACAGAGCTATTCCACCAGGCTTTTAGATGAGGCGGTAGGCATCTACATGTTTAGATCAGCTCCCCTCCCCTCCTGCTATATCACACTGCAGTGCTATCTCATTATACCATCTAGATGGATCTTCCTGCTATACAAAATTGGAACTGATTTTACTGGATTTTTGTAATTTTATTGTGATTGCTTTATTTATATTGATGTAATCTTTTCTCATGTACTCCGCCCTGAGCCCCCATGGGGGAATGGGTGGAAAATAAATAAATTGATGATGATGATGATGATGATGATGATGATGATGATGATGATGATGATGATGATGATGATGATGATGTGAGGAGTGGGAAATCAAACCTAGTTCTCCAAAATAAGAGTCTGCACTCTCAACCACTACACCAAATTGGCTCTTTATTTGAACTTTATTTGCATTGGATGATGCTTGAGGCGAAGAAGGTCAAGCAGACTCCTGCAACAGAGAAGAGGCTCAGATTATTGGACTGTGCTTACTAACATTGATGTTTATGTCTTTCTGAATATACAGAAATGTATTAATGTTTATCAAATACTTGGGAAATTTACTCAGTCTTTTGTAAATATATCATGGTTGTTACTAATTACTTTCTATCCATTAATCATGTGATTTTCCTTTGGTTACTTTAACCTCCAGATGGGAGCTGGATATATCCTGGAATTACAACTGATTTCTTGGCAACAGATATCAGTTCCACTGGAGAAAATGGCTGTTTTGGAGGGTGGGGGCTGTGGTATTATACCCTGTTGAGGTCCCTTCCCGCCCCAAACCACATGTTTCCCTGGCTCCACCACACACAAAAAAAAATCTCTAGAAATTTCCCAACCCAGAAATGGCAGCCCTACTCATTCAGGTAGGGTTTCACCCATCTCTGTGACACTCATTAAAAGGGATTAAAATGACAGTGTAATCCTAATGTAGTAGAAGTCAGCAACTAGAGCCAGGGCCCTTTTATCCCTGGCTCTTGCCTGCTGGAACTCCCTACCTGGTGACATCCATGCCTTGCGGAATCTTGCTCAGTTATTCCAGACATGTAAAAGGAAATGTTCTGCCAGGTCTATTGTTGAGGACAGCAATGGCTCAAACTGTGGCCCTCATTATGGCCTCCTCCATGAGTGGTCCCTGATCCACCTAAGGGAGGGAGTGAAGCACAATTTTATGCAATCATTAAGTCTTGCTGTTTTTATTGCAATCTGATATTAATCTGATATTAATTATTCTTTAATATCCTTTAACCTGTTTCCTTTAACCTGTTATGTATTGCCTTGAGTCATTCAGGGAAGGGTGGTCTATATTAACAATAATAAGTTTTATTGGACCTTTCTGTATTTCTTTTTACTGCTCATCTCTCCTTACATTTCTGTTGCTTCAAGATACACTCCCACATTCACTTCAATTTCCAATAAGATTTTAGTTTTCCTTCCACATCTTTCTTCAAGCATTCTGCAGTCACATTGTCGTTTGTCTGTCATTTCCCGTGGTTGTTTTTCAGAGGAGTATTTTCCTCTCCTTCTTTTAGTTCACCTCCAAGCCTTTAAAAGCAGAAACAATTCCTAGGACTTTTCCTCCTTTTCCTCAGTTCTTTGAGGGGGTAAACAAACATGTGGACAAAGGTGACCCGATAGATGTTGTTTACCTTGACTTCCAGAAAGCTTTTGATAAAGTTCCTCATCAAAAGCTCCTTAGAAAGCTTGAGAGTCATGGAGTAAAAGGACAGGTCCTCTTGTGGATCAAAAACTGGCTGAATATTAGGAAGCAGAGAGTGAGTATAAATGGGCAGTCTTCGCAGTGGAGGACGGTAAGCAGTGGGGTGCCGCAGGGCTCGGTGCTGGGTCCCATGCTCTTTAACTTGTTCATAAATGATTTAGAGTTGGAAGTGAGCAGTGAAGTGGCCAAGTTTGCGGATGACACTAAATTGTTCAGGGTGGTGAGAACCAGAGAGGATTGTGAGGAACTCCAAAGGGATCTGTTGAGGCTGGGTGAGTGGGCGTCAACGTGGCAGATGCGGTTCAATGTGGCCAAGTGCAAAGTAATGCACATTGGGGCCAAGAATCCCAGCTACCAATACAAGTTGATGGGGTGTGAACTGGCAGAGACTGACCAAGAGAGAGATCTTGGGGTCGTGGTAGATAACTCACTGAAAATGTCAAGACAGTGTGCGTTTGCAATAAAAAAGGCCAACGCCATGCTGGGAATTATTAGGAAGGGAATTGAAAACAAATCAGCCAGTATCATAATGCCCCTGTATAAATCGATGGTGTGGTCTCATTTGGAGTACTGTGTGCAGTTCTGGTCGCCGCACCTCAAAAAGGATATTATAGCATTGGAGAAAGTCCAGAAAAGGGCAACTAGAATGATTAAAGGGCTGGAACACTTTCCCTATGAAGAAAGGTTGAAACGCTTGGGACTCTTTAGCTTGGAGAAACGTCGACTGCGGGTGACATGATAGAGGTTTACAAGATAATGCATGGGATGGAGAAAGTAGAGAAAGAAGTACTTTTCTCCCTTTCTCACAATACAAGAACTCGTGGGCATTCGATGAAATTGCTGAGCAGACAGGTTAAAACGGATAAAAGGAAGTACTTCTTCACCCAAAGGGTGATTAACATGTGGAATTCACTGCCACAGGAGGTGGTGGCGGCCACAAGCATAGCCACCTTCAAGAGGGATTTAGATAAAAATATGGCGCAGAGGTCCATCAGTGGCTATTAGCCACAGTGTGTGTGTATATATAAAATTTTTTGCCACTGTGTGACACAGAGTGTTGGACTGGATGGGCCATTGGCCTGATCCAACATGGCTTCTCTTATGTTCTTATGTTCTCCCCTGGCAGAGTAGTTGGTCTCTCTCCTTATTGATCAGTTTTGAACCAGGCATGTCTTTTGAAATAGGAGATTAGGAAAGTAATTGCCTTTTTCTGACTTGTTTGCAGGAATGACCAGTTAGCAGTGCTATTGACTGCAAGGTTTTTAGTTTGATTGTCCTTTTGGGCAATTTTGTATTTGGGAAAAAAAAGTATCCTTTTCAATTGACTCTGAGCACAAACATTTCAAACATAAGGATAATGCTGAAGAAACTACTTTAGGGCAGCAGCAGCCTGTTTCAAAAAAAGAAATAGTCTAACCCATCTCAGTATCTCATCCTCCCCTTTTGTCATTGCATTTCTAAATAACAATGAGAGAGGGACTCAGGATGCAAAGCATTGACATCTCTACCTCCTCCCTCATGAATCACCTGCCAGTGATTTTTTTTTTCCATCCTGGATTAACATTAAACTCCTTGACTATTGATAAGGGGAGCAGGAGAATACTAATAGTGATTCCACAGTAAATTCAGCAGAAGAATCTCCTATTTCAAAAGACATGCCCAGTGCAAAACTAACCAATCAGGAGAAACCAACCACAGAACACTCATATACACCACAGTTCTCAATAGAAATCAGAGAGAGAGAGAGATGCAGAAGACAGGCACAGCATTCAAAGTAAACCCCAACCAACTCAACTTCAGTGAAAATCAAAAGTAAGCTGTGTATACAGAAATGGCTGTTATTGTTATTGTTAACAAAAATTAAATCTTCCTAAGTCCATTAAACTCAATCAGTTTAGAAGGATATAACTTTATTTAGAATTACACAGTAAGTTTAGTGAAGATTTTACAAATACTGACCTCCATTGCATTTAAATATAGAAAATCAGCAAAACAGCTGCATGCAGAAAGCAGTTGTGCAATAAAAGCATGTGAAAAGATGAAAGTCTAGAGTAAAGTTTTAAAAACAAAGAACATTATCCCCTTAGTATACATTTTTGAAAGATAGTATAGTTTAAATATCGGAACCTGAAAAAAGCATAAAAGTACAAAGTTCAAGGTTAATGATCAGCAAGATTCCTTTGAGACAGAATATTTGAACCCATTTAGGAAATCACCTCGTCCTCCCCACCCATGCAACTTTCTTAAACTGACTCAGACTACAGAATCATGGGAACCAAAGTTTCATCCAACTTTGTGAGTAAAAAGATGGTGACTGACGGCAACATCCTTGCCTCTGCTGGCTCACAATCAAACAGGACCTCTATAGAAAGGGACACCTTTAATTAACAATCATGGATCTGTAACAAAATGATGCATTCACAGGAAGGCATCAATCTGCGCTTTATGCCAAGATTGCACAATGTCCTTCTTGAGAGCTTCTTTAACAGGATGGAGAAAAGCTTTGCAACACAGAAAGATGCTCTGTATATCCTTCACTTACTCCCCCTCCCCCCCAACCCTCCCAAGTTCACCAAAAAGGCTTAGCCATTTACACAAAGAATTAAGATAAAGCAGAAGTCTAACAAGATCTGAAAAGCTGGCTGCCAACATGCAGAAAAAGCATACAAAGAATGTGACAAAACAAACAAACTGACTGAAAAGCCATTGCAACCCCATAAATGAACTATTTCAAGGTTGGGGGGAGGAGAGGCAACTTCCAAGACATTTGCAAACTGACGACTTCACTCAAAACACCACTAGTTTCCATGATTCTACCACTTTCTTAACGCTGAAATTTTTCTTACACCCTCTTTCGCAATGCTTAAGAGTATTTCCTGATTTGAAAAAGTATTTAATAGATTATTGAACTACCGCCTATCAAGGTGTAATGGAAAAAATAATCCACTTTAAAAGAAACTTCCATTAGGAACAGAGACAAGTGGGGAAAGCAATATTTTGTTTATTTATTAAGATATTTATATGCCACCTTTCTGGCCCACCACAATGGTTCAAGGTAAGCAACTGGCCGCAGTCAGGGTAAAGGGGGATATGGGGGAGCACCATTGGAAGATGGCACAATGTCATTTCTGACAACAAACCAAAAACTATCAGAATGTATACGAATTATCCCACCTGGAAAGAATGTTCATACAGTTTATACAACAAACAGATAGTATTGGGGTTTTCTGTACCACTTCATGGAGAGCCTTCTATCATCTGCCACCCAAAACGTTTTGTGCTGTGGCTGATCACACAACTTAAAGTGAATGTTCATCCAAGAGGATGCCCATGTGCACTTTTTTAAAAAAGGACAGAGGGCCCCCTTTCAATAGGAGAATGAGTCTATCAAAAGGAATCCCTCTATATTTGCAGAAATACTCAGTTCTTCTCCAGTTGTACCAACTGAGTATTGTCCTCATGCTATCTGAGGGAAATAATTTCATTGGCTACATGGAAAAAAGCATAGCTCACTTCCCTACAGACAACTCAAAGAACCATCAGTCCAAATGGGTCTTTTACATGTCAGCAGAGGTACCAGTCTCCTTCAGGTCCTGTTACATTACAAATCAGTTTGCCTCCAGATGGCTTCAGAGAAGCCAACTTCACACCTAGTGTTCAGCTGTGATGCTAGGCTTGCCAGGATCCTCTGGCATTTTAGTTCTGTCACCCACTTCACCAGTCTCTCAAGTTTACAGTGCAAGAAAAACACAAACAGCCTCATCCTAAGGCCTACTCTGAATGGCTTTGGATGGCAGCTAAGCCCTATGCCAGTGTAAGTAGAAGATATATTGATGGAAGATGAAGATTTGCAGACACCAGGCCTTAACAGCACTGCATGGGTGTAATTGCTGCTCCAACACAGAAATAGACACTGCAAGGGATGTATGGGAGCAGAATGCAGTTTAGCAGCATTCTAGCTCTTCCCAGATGGTTCTCATCCCTGGTGCCAGTGCAATGTTATCCTTTTGAAATTAGGCAGGTGGCAACCTGAGAGACAGCCTTCTCAATCTAAGTTCAGGAACTCTCTCCCTAGGAAAATTCATTAGCTCCATTCTATTGCCATCTTCCACCAGTGGGTGAAGACATTTGACTTCAAAAAGGGGCCCAGTGATAACAAGATATCCAGCCAAAATGGCTGGAAATGCATTTTCTATAGTTTGTTTCATAGTTATGGCAAACCTAGGCAATGTAATAAAAAGTAGAGACATCACCCTGCCAACAAAAGTCCATTTAGTCAAAGCGATGGTATTCCCAGTAGCAATGTATGGCTGTGAGAGTTGGACTATAAGGAAGCCTGAGCACAGAAGAATAGATGCTTTCAAGCTGTGGTGCTGGAGAAGACTCTTGAGAGTCCCTTGGACTGCAGGAAGATCAAATCAGTCAGTCCTAAGGGAAATCAACCCAGACTGTTTCCTGAAAGGTCAAATGCTGAAGCTGAAGCTCAAAAACTTTGGCCATCAAATGAGAAGGGAGCACTCACTGGAGAAGATCCTGATGCTGGGAAAGACAGAAGGCAAAAGAAGAAGGGGATGTCAAAAGATGCGATGGCTGGACAGCATTTCTGATGTAACTAACATGAATTTGAGCAGACTTAGGAGGATGGTGGAAGACAGGAGGACAGAAGGATAAAAAAATTATGGAAAATCAGTTAAAATTATATTTTAAGGAAAACAGGGGGACAGTGGCCACAGATATTCTTTGGGATGCAGCCAAAGCAGTAATTAGGGGACAGTGCATAATGAAGGAAAAGGAAATTTAAAAAGAATGGTTTTCTAATAAGACAGGGAAAATACAAGAATTGGAAATATTACAAAGACACCAAGCAAGAAAATTTTGCCCAGATAGGCAAAAATTAATTAAAGAACTTAAGAAACAATTAGATTCTCTTAACTATATGGCACTTTGGAAAAAACAAACCACGGTAAGGAATGAATTTCAGAGGATCACAATAAACTCAAATAGGAGACTGGCAAACTATTTGAAGGATAGAAGACATAAGCAAAGGGTGAAAAGTATAAGAATACATGCAAATACAACGCAGAATCCGAAGGAGATTAGAGAAGCCTTCCTTGATTTTTATAAAACTTTATATGCAAAAGAAGATATAGTTGAATTTTGTGGAGCAAATTGGAACAAATTTAAAAGATCAGAATAAAGAAAGTTTAGAGAAGGAAATAACTATTTAAGAAATAGATAAGGTAATAAAAGGGTTAAAAACTGGCAAATCTCCGGGATTAGATGGCTTTACAGCAGAATTCTATAAGGAAATGAAAGGAATATTGATCCCAGAACTGCAAACAGTGTTTAACACTATTCTAAAGGGAGGAAGGACTCCTAATACTTGGAGGAGAGCGGAAATAACCTTAATAGTGAAACCTCAGAAGGACCCTCAAGAAGTGGGTTCATACAGACCAATAAGTTTATTAAATCAAGATTATAAAATTTTTGCTAAAATATTGGCAAACAGATTGCGAAATGTAATACCCAATATAATAAAAGAAGATCAGTATGGGTTTGTGAAAGGTAGAAGTATAGCTCACCCCATAAGGAATATATTAAATGTAATATGCCATAGCCAGGGGAAGAAACTAGGATTACTTAAATTAGATGTATACAAAGCATTTGATACACTGTCCCATGAATTTTTGTGGTCCATAATGTCAAAATATGGAATAGGCCAGCCATTTATAAATACAATTCAGGAAATTTACAGAGAAGGTACAGCAGTTGTAAGAGTGAACAATGAACATACAGAACAATTTCCAATCTTAAGGGGAGTAAGGCAAGGGTTGTCCACTTTCACCAGCCTTATTTATAATGGTGATGGAACAACTGGCTGAAAGAATTAGGAATTCAGGTAGGATAGAAGGATGCAGAATGGGCAAGGAGGAGATGAAAATTAATTTATTTGCAGATGATATAATAATGATTATAACAAATCCCCAAGAGGGAATTAAGGAAACAAAAATTATACTAGATGATTTTGAAGCGATATCAGAATTAATATGGGGAAATCAGAAATAATGTATTACAATGTGAACTCAAAGGAAAGGAAATAAATTAATAGGTTAACCAAAATAGAATTGGAAGTCAAGAAATTTAAATATTTGGGAATAGAAATTTATAAAAATGTTAATAAGATAGTGTAAAAAAATTATAAAAAGGTATGGGGAAAGATAACAAGAGATATGAATGGATGGAGGAGGAAGACCATGAGTATAACTGCTAAAGTAAATAGTGTTAAAATGTTTTGGATACCAAAATTATTATATTTATTTCAAACAATACCATTAGAAATGGACAAACAAAAAATGAGTATCTGGAACACAAAAATACGAGAATGGATTTTTGGTACTAAGAAATTTAGAATTGCAAAAAAGGTAGTATATAATCATAACTCCGAACTAGGATGGGGAGTACCAGATATAATAAATTATTATGAAGCTTTTCAACTTAAAGCATTATTAGAAATAGAAAGAGAGGGGAATCAGAAATGGGTTAGGTTTGAAAATGAAGCTAACAAAGGGGTAATTTGGTATTTTTACAAATATATGGGCTAGAGGTCTTAAATTGGATACAGGACCAAGGAAAAATACATTAATTATCTGGAAAAAGTGGCAGCCAAAATGGTTAAAACGGATATCCAAATGGTTGCCTTTGGAAACCTTGGAAGAGGAAGGTATAGACTATAGATGAGGGGAACTACTTAAACAAAAAGGATATAGTAGAATACAGGACTTGCTATCTGCAAATATTTTAAAACCATTTCAAGCTCTTGGGGAAGCAGTAGGTCCAAAATACTGGTTAAAAGCTGTAGGCTTATACACAAAAATTAAAAAAAATAATTGAAAATAGTGACATAAATACAGAAGAACCTATAGAAGAGATTTATAAATTAATGGAAAAAACTAAAAAAGGATTGGTAGGTGTAATTTATAAGAAAATGACCTCAGATAAAGAAGGAATAATAGCCCACCTTCAAAGAAAATGGAGTAAAGAATTTCAAATAACGGAGCAAAAAGCTAAAAAATTAATGGAAGGAATTAAGGGAATAAAAATACATAAGTTTAGGGAAATGGAGCTAAAATTCTATACCAAATTGTACAGAACTCCTGCCACCTTAGCCAATATGTTTCCAGGATAAGTCCAAACTGCTGGCATTGTAGAATAGCAAAAGGATGGTACTCCCATATGTGGTGGGAATGCCATGAAGTTAAAAAAGTATGGGGAAATATAGTAAGAACAATAAATAAGCTTTTTCATGTAAAGCTAAATATAGATTTTGAGTTGATGTTGATGAGCACTTTGGGCAATGCAATAGTAGAAAAAAAAATCAAGATCTATTAAAAGCAATGATATTGGCCGGTAAAGCAGTAATGGCAATAGGGTGGAAAGATTAAAAACAAATGGACAGAAAGAACTTGGTATGATTATTTGTTTGAATTTGTTCAATCAGAGATAATGGACATAATAAACCGAGATTTGCCATGGGAAGATAAAACATCAAGGATCAAAGAAAAGTGGTCGCTCTATCTGAACTGCATGTAAGAGGAACAGAAGGAAGACGTTCAATGGCAGCTTCAAGTCCTATGCCCCTGGATGACAGAAGAAAATTAGACTGAGGGGGGAGGGATGGGGATGAAAAATGTATATTGGAAAAATGAGACAATGAAAAATTGTATATTTTAATTAAGAAATAATAAAAATATGGGAAAAAAACTTTTATTAGCCCATTTGAACCAAGGCCAGCCCAATACAAAGAAGCTGAGTCATTTTATTTGTTTGTTTGTTTGTTTGTTTCTTTATTGTCACACCCCTGCCACCCCCCCTCCCGAGGTCTCCTCGCAGCCAGCACCCCCGGTGTAGCTCTTGGTAGTCAGCTGCAGAGGTCTCAGAACTGGGAAGGGACTGGGTTACACCACCCAAAGTCTCCTATCCCTGGTGCTGAGCTGGGCTCCTCGTCCTCTCTCTCTCTGGGTAGGCAGCCCTTTCCTCGCAACCACAGCTTTCCCTCCTCCTCGACCTCTCTGCTTGGCTGCCTTTTATTCCCTCCCCCTGGGCTGGCCCCACCCCTCTTTATAAGCCCTGACGCCGATCCACGGCGTCTTAGGGTGTTTCCCTTTTCCTGGTTCTGAGTTGACTTCCTGGGGGGCTGCATCTTAGGGTGCTGCCACAGCTTGAGGGGGCCTCCTCGGCTTGCTGCTGCCCAGGGCCTGACTCTACATGCGTTGGGCAGGTCTCTCCACATCGGGCGGCCGCGGGACCTGGCGCGGCCGCCACCTGGCTCCGGGAGCTGCTCTGGGGCATTCTGGTGAGTGGGGGAGCCTTGGGTGGTCTCGGTGTCCGGCGCAGGAGGGCCCTTGCTGGTGGGGCTCAGCTGGGTGGGTGGCCGTGGGGGCGACAACCCCCCCTTCGGCAGAGTCCCGCGGCGGGACACTCATATTTGTATCTTGCTCTCCCTGCAAGCAGGCTCAGGACAGCTAACAAGCCAAAATGATGTCTAAAAAGACAACAAATTAATAAAGACAACAAAATGATGTCTAAAAAGACAACAAATTAAAAGACCACTAATATTGGAAGGGGTGTTGAAAGACCTGAGTCAGATTGAGGTGACAAAAGAGGAGGTCCTACAACTAATAGACAAATTAAAAACTAATAAGTCACCGGGTCCGGATGGCATACATCCGAGAGTTCTGAAAGAACTCAAAGTTGAACTTGTGGATCTTCTAACAAAAATCTGTAATCTTTCATTGAAATCTGCCTCCGTTCCTGAGGACTGGAAGGTAGCAAATGTCACCCCCATCTTTAAAAAGGGTTCCAGAGGAGATCCGGGAAATTACAGGCCAGTCAGTCTGACTTCAATACCGGGAAAGTTGGTAGAAACCATTATCAAGGACAGAATGAGTAGGCACATTGATGAACACGGGTTATTGAGGAAGACTCAGCATGGGTTCTGCAAGGGAAGATCTTGCCTCACTAACCTGTTACATTTCTTTGAGGGGGTGAACAAACATGTGGACAAAGGAGACCCGATAGATGTTGTTTACCTTGACTTCCAGAAAGCTTTTGATAAAGTTCCTCATCAAAAGCTCCTTAGAAAGCTTGAGAGTCATGGAGTAAAAGGACAGGTCCTCTTGTGGATCAAAAACTGGCTGAGTAATAGGAAGCAGAGAGTGAGTATAAATGGGCAGTCTTCGCAGTGGAGGACGGTAAGCAGTGGGGTGCCGCAGGGCTCGGTACTGGGTCCCATCCTCTTTAACTTGTTCATAAATGATTTAGAGTTGGGAGTGAGCAGTGAAGTGGCCAAATTTGCGGATGACACTAAATTGTTCAGGGTGGTGAGAACCAGAGAGGATTGTGAGGAACTCCAAAGGGATCTGTTGAGGCTGGGTGAGTGGGCGTCAACGTGGCAGATGCGGTTCAATGTGGCCAAGTGCAAAGTAATGCACATTGGGGCCAAGAATCCCAGCTACAAATACAAGTTGATGGGGTGTGAACTGGCAGAGACAGACCAAGAGAGAGATCTTGGGGTCATGGTAGATAATTCACTGAAAATGTCAAGACAGTGTGCATTTGCAATAAAAAAGGCCAACGCCATGCTGGGAATTATTAGGAAGGGAATTGAAAACAAATCAGCCAGTATCATAATGCCTCTGTATAAATCGATGGTGCGGTCTCATTTGGAGTACTGTGTGCAGTTCTGGTCGTCACACCTCAAAAAGGATATTATAGCATTGGAGAAAGTTCAGAAAAGGGCAACTAAAATGATTAAAGGGCTGGAACACCTTCCCTATGAAGAAAGGTTGAAACGCTTAGGGCTCTTTAGCTTGGAGAAACGTCGACTGAGGGGTGACATTGTTGAGTATCGGACTCTGCACCCGCGCCGCGCAAGCCGGGACGTCCTCGGGTTACCTGGCGCAGCGCGGGAAAAGTCACCGCCAATCAAGACCAAGCGCGGGAAGTTTAACTGGCCAGGATTGGGCTGGCCAGCAGGGGGGTTGATCCGGGGTGCATGTATATATTAGCGGACCCGGCCGCGTGTTCACCAGTTCTGTAATGTACCAGCGATTAAAGACCAATGCCTTTACCACGTCTCGTCTCCCAGTACATTACACTGGCGACGAGGATGGGATCTAGATAGGTCCGGCCGGAGACGAGGAAGGCGAGAGACCGCAGGATCGGGCAGCCCGCCGCCACCATGGCGAACTCGAGCGTAACGACGGGCCATCTTGCGGAATTCAACCCGGAGCACCCCGAGAGATGGGAGACCTACACCGAAAGGGTCGAGTGCTACCTGCAGGCGAACCTGATCGACGATGACGAGAGAAAGAGAGACGTCCTGCTGAGCGTCTGTGGCGAAGAGACCTTCGAGATCGCACGAGGTCTCTCCGCTCCAGCTAAGCTGACGGAGAGGACCTACCTGGAAGTCGTGAGGCTCCTCACGGGCCACTTTTCACCCCAACCGTCCATCGTCGCCCGCCGATTCCTCTTCCACAAGAGGGACCAAAAGTCGGGGGAGACAGCGGCGGTCTACCTGGCGGCCCTTCGGCAGATCGCCGGAAATTGCAACTTTGACAAAAGGGACGAAGCCCTGCGGGACCGTTTCGTCTGGGGCCTCCGCGACGAGCGATTGCAGCAGAAGCTCTTCGCGAAGGAGGAGCTAACGCTACAACAAGCCTTCAACGAGGCAACGGCCTTCGAGAGGGCCACCAAGGCGTTCGGCCAGCCACGAGGTGAAGCAGTCCACCAAGGGGAAACGGAGCCAGAAGACCGAACAGAGGAAGAAGCGTTTCAACTCCGGCGGCCCCAAAGAACGGACACAAGGGCCCCCACTAGACAGCGAGCGACGGAGAGGGCCACCGCCACCACCGGTCCCAGGTGCGCCAGCTGCGGCGACCCCCACGAGCGCCGGGACTGCCCGTACCGCAACCTGGACTGCCGCAGCTGCGGAAAGACGGGCCACATCGCTCGGGCTTGCCGGGCCAAGAACAGCCGCCGACAACCATCAGCGCATCACGACTCCCTGGACACCCACACGACGGCATCCACCACTCTGCAGGTATTGAACTTGCCCCTATCGGCCCCAGACAAGGTCAAAATGTCGGTCCTAATCGAGGGCGCCCCCTGCACCATGGAAGTGGACTCGGGTTCCTCCATCTCCATCATTTCGGAGGAAACCCTCAAGAAACTATGCCCCCACCGCCGCCTTCAAACGAGGCCAGCGGACTTCGTACTGAGGGACTTTCAGAAGAACCCAGTACACATCGTGGGGTGGGCCCGGGTGCATGTGGAAAGAAGGGGTTTCAGAGGGCCCCTGGACATCCTAGTGGTCAAGCGCCAACTGACCACACTTCTAGGGTTGGCTTGGTTCAATCCCCTGGGGATCCAGCTGGTGGGGGTGGACCACTTGCAGGCAAGCAATTTCGACGGGGTCTGCCGAGAGTTCCCCGAGGTCTTTGATGGGTCCTTGGGGAGCTATAAGGGTCCGCCCATCACCCTACCGATTGACCCAATGGTCAGGCCCATAAGGCTTAAAGCGAGGCGCGTCCCGTTTGCCCTTAAGCCGAAAATAGAGGCAGAACTGGACCGCCTAACGGCCCAGGGCGTCCTAGAACCGGTAACATACGCGGAATGGGAAACCCCCATAGTAACGCCCGTCAAACCCAATGGGGAGGTGAGGATCTGCGCTGACTACAAGTGCACGATCAATAAGGCGCTACAAGACAACCCCTACCCAGTCCCGGTGGTCAGCCACGTCCTAGCAGCGCTAGCCGGGGCGCAGGTTTTTGGGAAGCTGGACTTAGCACAAGCATACCAGCAACTGCCGGTCGACGCTAAGACAGCGGAGGCGCAGACGATCGTGACCCACAGGGGCGCGTTCAGGGTTAAACGGCTGCAGTTCGGGGTCAGTGTGGCTCCGGGGATATTCCAGAGCATAATGGACTCTCTCCTTAAAGGGATCCCCGGAGTTCAACCCTTCTTTGACGACGTTTTAATCGCCGCCCCCAATGAAGGAGAGTTCTGCTGCCGCCTGCGCGAGGTCCTCAGGCGGTTCCAAGCGGCGGGGCTGAGAGTCAAAAAGGAGAAATGTTTGTTAGGGGTCCCGCGAGTGGAGTTCCTGGGGTTCGCCGTGGACGCGGCGGGGATACACCCGACGGCGGACAAGACCAGGGCCATAGTCCAGGCTCCTGCGCCCAAATGCAAGGCAGAACTACAGAGTTTTTTAGGATTGTTGAACTTTTATCACACGTTCCTACCGCACAAAGCCGCCGTAGCGGAACCGTTGCACCGTTTGCTGGATAAACAGGCCCCGTGGGTCTGGGGCCAACGCCAAGCCGCGGCGTTCCAAGCAGTGAAGGACCTCTTGGTCTCTAACGCGGTACTTCACCACTACGACGAAAACCTACCCCTGATCCTAGCTTGCGACGCCTCCCCCTACGGAGTAGGAGCGGTTTTGGGGCACCAACTCCCGGACGGGAGGGAAGTGCCAGTCGCGTACTATTCACGGACTCTATCTCCAGCGGAGCGGAACTACGCTCAAATTGACAAGGAGGCCTTGGCGATCGTGGCGGGGGTGCACAAGTTCAACGACTACCTCTACGGTAGGCGTTTCACCATCGCCACGGACCACAAGCCGCTCCTGGGCCTCCTAGCTCCAGACCGTCAGACCCCCCAAATCCTATCCCAGAGGGTCCTGAGGTGGAACCAGTTCCTGAACTCCTACACGTATGAACTGGTCCACCGCCCGGGTAAAGCCATGGGACACGCCGATGCCCTCAGCCGCCTGCCGCTCCCCATGACAGAACCGGATCCCGCCCCTGCACATGGGGTAATGCTCATTGAATCGCTCCCCGAGCGCCCCCTGCACGCGGCGGAGGTGGCTCGGGCAACAGGGAGGGACCGCATCCTGGCACGGGTCAGGGACTGGGTGGGGAGGGGGTGGCCATCAGGCAAAGTCGAAGACGCGTTCAGGCCATTCGCGTCCAGGAAGGACGAGCTATCAACCCACAAGGGGTGTGTGCTTTGGGGCAGCCGGGTGGTGGTTCCCCCCCCCTTGCGCAAGCAGGTGCTGGAAGACCTCCACGAGACCCACCCGGGCATCGTGAGGATGAAAGCCCTGGCCCGTAGTTATGTGTGGTGGCCGGGCATGGATGAGGAGATAGAGGGGTGGGTGAGGAGGTGCCAACCCTGCCAAGAATCCCGGCCCGATCCCCCATCAGCCCCGGTCCACAGATGGGAGTCTAACAGGCGACCATGGTCCCGCCTCCACTTAGATTTTGCAGGCCCGTATCAGGGCCAAATCTTTTTTATACTTGTGGATGCCTACACAAAATGGCTGGAGGTGATTCCAGTAGCCTCGACCTCCACAGCAGCAGCCGTCCGGGCACTCAGGAGGGTCCTATGCACGCACGGGATCCCAGACACCCTGGTGACGGATAACGGTACTGCATTCACCTCCCGGGAATTCCGGGAGTTCACGGAGAGGTACCTCATACGACACATAAGATCCGCACCCTTCCATCCGGCCACCAACGGCCAGGCAGAGCGGATGGTGCGGACCACCAAGGAAGCACTGGGGAGAATAGTACAAGGGGATTGGGACCACCGCCTCTCAGCCTTCCTGTTCCACAACAGGATCACCCCAAACCCTATAACGGGATCCAGCCCCGCAGAACTGCTTATGGGGAGGAAACTGACAACACGCCTAGACAGGCTGCACCCCGACCGGGCCCCCGAGGTCCGCGGGTCCCCAGAGGTCCGGGAGGCGGTGCGGGGGTTCTTTCCGGGTGACCCGGTATACGCGAAGAACTTCGCAAGCGGTCCCGAGTGGGTCGCGGGGAGAGTCCTTAGGGTGACAGGTTCCAGGTCATACGAGGTGACCACCGAGGGGGGCCAGGTACTAAGGCGGCACATAGATCAGCTGCGCCGCCGCACCTTACCCGAAGAAACAGAGGAGGTAGGGAATAGGGAACCGCGGGCAACCGAAGGTCCGGAAGGGCGCTCGCCAATACAGGAACTACCCACTTATGACGCCCCCAGAGACACCGAACCAGAGCCGGAGCCTGAAACAGACCCCAACATCCCGCAGCCAGAAGCAGCATCGCCCACAACGGAACCAGCCTCCGCACCAAGAGCGACCCCGAGGAGATCGACACGGGAACGGAGAGCACCGGCGTACCTCCGGGACTATGTGGTTTAAACTAAGGGGGGAGGAGTGTTGAGTATCGGACTCTGCACCCGCGCCGCGCAAGCCGGGACGTCCTCGGGTTACCTGGCGCAGCGCGGGAAAAGTCACCGCCAATCAAGACCAAGCGCGGGAAGTTTAACTGGCCAGGATTGGGCTGGCCAGCAGGGGGGTTGATCCGGGGTGCATGTATATATTAGCGGACCCGGCCGCGTGTTCACCAGTTCTGTAATGTACCAGCGATTAAAGACCAATGCCTTTACCACGTCTCGTCTCCCAGTACATTACAGACATGATAGAAGTTTACAAGATAATGCATGGGATGGAGAAAGTAGAGAAAGAAGTACTTTTCTCCCTTTCTCACAATACAAGAACTCGTGGGCATTCGATGAAATTGCTGAGCAGACAGGTTAAAACGGATAAAAGGAAGTACTTCTTCACCCAAAGGGTGATTAACATGTGGAATTTACTGCCACAGGAGGTGGTGGCGTCCACAAGCATAGCCACCTTCAAGAAGGGGTTACATAAAAATATGGAGCAGAGGTCCATCAGTGGCTATTAGCCACAGTGTGTGTGTGTGTGTGTGTATATATATATATATATATATATATATATATATATATATATATATATTTGGCCGCTGTGTGACACAGAATGTTGGACTGGATGGGCCATTGGCCTGATCTAACATGGCTTCTCTTATGTTCTTATGTTCTTAAATTGTAAAACATTAAAAAAATTGAGACATTAAACATTAAAACACAATGGTGCTATAAATCAGATAAAACAGTAATATATTTGGGGAACAAGGTGATGTTCTTGTGATTCTCTTCAGTATAAAATAGTATCAGTCTTTGGTTCTCAGAAAGTGCAACATTAATTTGAAATTGTGAAATAGAGGAGGGCGAGAGGGGTGAAATTTTGGATAAGACAACTGGGTAGTAAGCCAACTTGACATTGGTGAAGGATCGGGTATAGAGTGGATGTCTGGCCTAGGGATCCCAGTGCTCATGGGGAGGGGAAGGTATGACGGTGGGAGCAGACGGAACTATATGGGAAGGAGGCGGAGACAAAACAGTGCTCGGCCCTCTTCCGGTCTGCATCCCATCCCAAGGGTGGCAGGTAGTGGGGCTAAGAGGGAAAGCCAGTCTCCGTCATTGGTGCTATGTAATGCCAGGTCCATAAATAATAAGACCTCAATCCTCAGGGATTACCTGCTTAAGCAGGATATGGACCTGGCTTGCATGACCGAGACCTGGGTGCGGGATGGAGAGACGGTGGCTCTCTCCCAGATGGCGCCCCCAGGTTACTCGGTCTTTCACCAATCACGGACAACTGGCCGGGGGGAGGGGTGGCGCTATTCATACGGGAGGGTTACTCCTTCAGGGCTCTCCCGGCCCCAACGATCGATGGCTTGGAATGTGCCGGTCTGGCGTGGGAAGTGGAGGAGGGGTTGGCGATTTGGTTGGTGTACCGTCCGCCTAACGCACCAGCCAGCGCCTTACCAGCCCTGATGGAGGCGGTGGCGGGCTGGGCATTGGAGTTCCCAAGGCTTATGGTCTTGGGCGACTTCAACGTCCATGCGGACGACGCGGCCTCCAATCAGGCGCTGGACCTAGTGTCTTCCATGGCGACACTGGGACTCTCCCAATTTGTCACCACTCCCATGCATCAGGCCGGGCACATGTTAGACTTGATCTTTGCGTCCGGGATTTTGGTGGACAGTATCGCAGTAGAAGCGGTGCCATGGTCGGACCACCTAGCCCTCAAGGCTCGTGTGGGTGCGCCTCCTCAACCCTGTACGGGCGGCGAGCCTATTTTGGCTCGCCCACGGAGTCTGATGTACCCTGAGCGGTTCCAAAGGGCTCTGCGGGACCCCTGGCCCCCTAGCAATTCCCTTGACGACCTGGTTGATACCTGCATGACAGGTTATCCAGGGCCATCAACGAGATCACACCCCGGCGTCCTCTGCGCCCCCAAAGTAGGCTGGCTCCTTGGTACACCTCGGAGCTACGCCAACTGAAACAGGGACTCAGACGACTAGAGAGGCGGTGGCAGCATACTCATGACGAAGCAAAAAGAACATCCTATAGAACGTTTATGAAGTCTTATGAGATGGCAGTCAAAGCCGCAAAGAAGGATTACTTTGCGGCTAGGATTGCATCTGCAAATTCGCGCCCGGCACAATTATTTAAGATAATTGAGAATCTGACCACTCTGCCTCAAGGCAGACCAAACATGAGAGAATTGGAAATAGGCTGTGAGGCTTTTGCAAAAAATTTTGCAGATAAAATCTCGTCGCTCCGCCAGGACTTTCCTGCCACATTGGATGCAGTACAAGAACCCGGGGTTCCGTGCCTGTCTTCTGATGTTACCTTGGATCACTTTGACGTGCTTAGTCTTGGGGAAGTCGACGAAATCCTCTCAACTGTACGCCCTACAACTTGCGACCTTGACCCATGCCCCTCCTGGCTAATTAAATCTTGCCAGAGGGAGCTTAGATATCCTGTACAGGATATCATAAATAGATCCCTCTTGGAAGGGCAATTACCAACATCTTTGAAAGAGGCCATGGTCCGCCCTCTCCTAAAAAAGAGTACAGCAGATCCGGCCGAATTGGCGAACTACCGACCGGTCTCGAACCTACCATTTTTAGGTAAGGTTATAGAGAGGGCAGTGGCGTCACAGTTGCAGAGTTTTGGGGATGACACTTCCGCCTTAGACCCCCACCAGTCCGGCTTTCGTCCAGGTCATGGGACGGAGACGGTGCTGGTCGCCTTGGTAGATGACCTCCAGCGGCATCTGGATCGAGGCGGCGTGGTGATGCTGATGCTGTTGGACCTGTCGGCCGCATTCGACACGGTCGATCATCAGCTACTGGCCCGCCGGCTCGCCGACGCAGGGATTAGGGGGTTGGCCTTACAGTGGCTTTCCTCCTTCCTTGATGGACGGGGACAAAGGGTGGCTATTGGGGGAGAGCGGTCCCGGAGGCATCCACTAGTGTGCAGGGTGCCACAAGGGGCAGTTCTCTCCCCGATGCTGTTTAACATCTACATGCGCCCCCTTGCCCAGATTGCTCGGAGGTTCGGGCTCGGGTTCCATCAATATGCGGATGACACCCAGCTCTATCTACTAATGGATGGCCGACCTGACTACGTTCCAGAAAACCTGGACCTAGCACTGCAAGCCATGGCAGGTTGGCTCAGACTGAGCGGGCTGAAGTTGAATCCAACGAAGACAGAGGTCCTTTGCTTGGGTCGCGGTGCCCTGGGAAGGGAAATCCCCTTGCCGGTCTTTGACGGTGTGCTGCTGAAAGCAGCCCATAAGGTCAAGAGCTTGGGGGTTCTTCTGGAGCCTTCACTATTAATGGAGGCACAGATAGCGGCCGCTGCCAAGTCCACGTTTTTTCATCTTCGACGGGCGAAGCAGTTGGCCCCCTTCCTGGAGTGCCGTGACCTAGCAATGGTGATCCATGCTACGGTCACCTCGAGACTGGACTACTGCAACGCCCTCTACATGGGGCTGCCCTTGTGCCGAACTCGGCGGCTGCAGCTGCTGCAGAACGCGACGGCTAGGCTGTTGCTGGGGCTCCCAAGGTGGGAGCACATACAGCCGGGGCTACACGGACTGCACTGGCTGCCAGTGGTATACCGAGTTCGCTACAAAGTGCTGGTTATCACCTTTAAAGCCCTATATGGCCGAGGACCTGCCTACCTGAATGACCGTCTCTCCCCATACGAGCCCCAGAGAGCGCTGAGGTCAGCTGGAAAAAAACAGCTGAATGTCCCTGAGCCAAGGGAGGCCAGATTGAAGGCCACCCGAGATCGGGCCTTCTCTGTCGCAGCTCCACTGCTGTGGAATCAACTCCCAGAGGAGGTGTGGGCCCTACGATGCTTAGATCAATTCTGTAGGGCCTGTAAAACCCACCTTTTCAAGATAGCCTTCAACTAATGACAAGCTAGGAAGTGCCGCTGAAAATGCCTTTAGTTACTGAATTCTACTGAAGATCTAATGTTTATAGCACCATATTGTTAATGTTAATTTTAATAATCTGTAATTTGTTTTAACCATGATTTTATAAGTATAACTTGATGTATAATGTATTTTATGTTGTGAGCCGCTCTGAGCCTGCCTCGGCGGGGAGGGCGGGATAGAAATAAAAAGTTGTTGTTGTTCTTGTTGTTGTTGTTGTTATTATTATTATTATTATTATTATTATTATTATTATTATTATTATTATTATTATTATTATTATTATTATTATTATTATTATTATTATTATTATTATTATATTAAACAGCAATCAGTTCCAGGCAGTTTGGCAGCCTTCTCCTTAGTTGTTATATGCTTTGCAAAACAATTCAGTTTTACAGGCCCTGCAGAATTGGGAAAGGTCCCACAGGACCCTGATATCCTTTGGGAGTGCATTCCATAGCAAAGGCAGCAGCAGCAAGCCTTTATTGGCATAAAACAGATTTAGCAGTAAAATAGCAATATAAATAATATAAAATCCTAGATAATAGAGTACGTAGAGAGCCAATATACATAAAATAAGTAATATATGTATATATGAGTCAAGTTTAGCCAAATTAAATAATTAAAACAAATAAAATGTGGTCATTGTCAGAACTTGAAGAACTTCAAACGAGGGCCATTACTTTGTTGCAAAAGTATAAGGCATTTATTGAGAACTGCGTTCAGGGAAGGCACAAGTTGACTCTGATAACAGGCTCAGCGATTGATACATTTTTTATGCAGTTGTTACCAAAACAATAAAACCATTTCTCACACTCTGGGAGACAGTTGTCTGTTCCCAGGGTCCCTTATCTCCAAAAGGGGGAAGGAGTCCTGCTGCGATGCTCTGGTCGGTCAGCTTCAAAGGACACCTGCAGATGTTTTCCAGAGGCTATCTGCCACCCTTCAGTGGTTACAGTTTGTTTGAAATGCAAAGCATTTAGTTAGTGGCCCTAGCTACAAGGACATGGGATTAGTATACAGTTACAAAATGGAGTCAGTTAGGCTAACATTACCAAGCTCAGCATACATAACAGATACAAGTTCTGACAGTCATTCCAGAACCATTTTCTGTCGTATTTCCATGGCCTGTTGAAGAAATCTAGCAACCATTAAAGTTACCTCAGAACAAGTGTCATTTAAAAGTTTATGGACTTTGCCTGAATCAGCACAGCGCAACATATCTGCTAAAATATCTTTCAGGTATATACAACGAATATCATCATAAAGGGGACAGTTCAATAATACATGGGAAATAGTTTCAATACACTTGGGATTACAAAGACGATGTCTATTAGAGTACTCAATCCTGTTAAATCTACCAAATAAGATAGCAGATACATTAACGAGAACGCATGCCATTGCTGTGGAGCTTGCAGAGAGGAGAAATATGACGCTAATTCCCCTACTGAGAAAGGAAGTTCGAAATTCAGCAGGAAGCAAGACTTGTTGGCCAGGCTATATAACGTTTGCATTTCAATATCTAGAATTCTGAGCTTAAGTTTCAAAAATGCATCTTTTAGGGATAGCATAAGAAGTGAATCTAAATCAATGCCCATAGATTTAATTTTCCTCTCAATAAATACTAGCCAATTTGGCATATTAGATTCTGAGAGTTGATATAAAAGGCTCTCTGAATCAGAGTGGAAATGTAGCCGAAACCAATATTTAAGTGACATTAGCCATGCTTGTGTTTCCACAAGATTTGTCCCTGTTTCTAAACATAAAACTGCATATGTTATGCACTTTGGGAATCCCAGGATTTTCCATAGGAATTTTGATTGGACACCTTCAATGTTGTTATCCAGGGCTGTGATACACACTGGGACCCCATATATAGGCTGCGGTATCACTTTAGCCTTTAAGATTTTCAGCTCGTCTGGGATAAACTGATTGCCTCTGCTGTAAAAGAAACGCTGGATAGCTGCAACGTTAACATTGACTGACTTAATTATACAGTTACGGTGATTAGTCCGAAGTATGTTATATTGGAAATGAATTCCTAGGTATTTATAGTATTTTACTTGTTCTATCTCTTTGCCATCTATTGACCATTTAGTTGGTTTCCAAGATTTGGAAAATACAACAATTTTAGATTTGTCATACTTCAATAGGAGCTTATTGTTGTTAAGAAAGATGATACAGCGAACAAGCAAACGCTTTAATCCAATTCTGGAACTAGATAGTAAGACTGTATCGTTCGCATATAACAGTAAGGGAATGTGTCTGACACCAAGTTTTGGACTATGATGGTCAGTATCTGACAAAAAGCAGCAAGATCATTAAGAAAGAGGTTAAACAAAAAGGGGGCCAACACACAACCTTGTTTAACCCCCTTTCTTAACAGGATTTTTGATGTAAGATTGCCTGATAAAGAGCATTTGACTTGACAAAAGTTGAAAGTATATAATTTTTTAATGAGCATAAGGAGTCTTTTATCAATACTTGTTTGTTCCAGTTTGGCCCAAAACAGGTCTCTGTCAATTGAATCAAATGCTCCCTTTAAGTCTAAAAAGGCTACATATGATTTCATCTTTTTCCCAATAGTGTATTTGAAAATTAGATGGGACAAAGTATTACAATGATCAAGAGTAGTTTTGCCTTTACAAAAACCCAGTTGTTCGTAACCAAGGATTTTTTCTCGTGTCATCCATTGTTCAAGTTTCCTCAGCAGATACTTAGAATATAATTTACCAATGGTAGATAGGAGACTAATCAGCCTGTAATTATTTGGAATGGCGGGATCTCCTTTTTTATAAATTGGAACCACTATTGAATTAAGCCAGGCTTTGGGAATTATGCCTGTTCTGTCAATACTAGTGAAAAGAGATGCGAGTGGAGTAGCCCACCAATCTGGATCTAACTTTAGGATTTTAGAGGGAATAACATCTGGTCCTGCAGCTTTATCTGATTTCAATTGCAAAATTAGATCTTTAACTTCATCAGAGGTCACAGAGGGTCACTCTGGAAGATCTACCTGAGAAAGTTCAGAGGGTCTAGAAGTGTATAGTTTACTTTGGGAGAACATAGAGAAGAAATATTGGTACCAGACATTGGGGAAAATAGCAGACATAGAAAGGGCATCAGCTCTATGGGCACCTGATACAATAGACCAGAATTTTTTAGAGTTCTTCAAGATTATGGCCTGGTATAGCTCCTCCCATTGAAGTTTAGCTTAATCATTCTTTTTGTTTATAATAACCTGGGGCAGCTGATTTTTAAGATCAACGTACTCTGATGGTAAAGAAAAAGCCCCAGAGTCGCGGTAACATCTGTAGGTGTTGCGCAACCGAGTTTTAACGGCTCTATATTCTCTATCAAACCAGGGCTGCAGAGATTTTATGTTTCTTTCCTTTTTTATATTTTTAGGTTTAACATTTAGTGAACTAAGAATGTTAGATACTAGGGAATCATAGGCTGTTATTAACACTGAAGAATTCGTTGCAGTGGTTAAAACCCTTCTAAGATTCAAAAGGGAATGAGAATTTAAAAGTAACTGAGCTGCTTGTTTAGTCTGACTATTCCAGCAGATTTTTGGTAAGGACGTAGACTCCGTCAAGTGTATAGAGGCATTAAGGGAAAAGTCTGGGGAAGACTCTGTATGAAGGGTCAAAATAAGTGGAAGGTGATCACTGATAATGAGATCACCTATACAGAAATCTTTTATATAAAATTCTAGTGAGAAAGGGACAGTAATATAATCAATTATACTGCAACCTTTCTTAGAAATGAATGTAAAATCCCCCAAATGAGAAAACCTTTCCAAGCCATTAAGCCAGACCCTATTATATTGGATACAAAATTTGGCAAAGCAAATGCCTGCCAAATTTGAATAGCTATCTTTAGATTGCCTCCTATAGAAAAAAAAAGGTAGTAAGATATCATCTAGATTGAGGTTAAGGGCCTTAAAAAAGATTTTATCATCATTGCCCACTCTTGCATTAAAATCTCCTGCTATTATTATTTCAGAGGAGGAAAATTTGGTTTCCAATTCACTCACAATTACATTCAAACGTTCCCAATGATGTAAAAGGGCTGATTTATCTAGGGCAGGAGGGATATATATGTTTACCAAAATCATAGAAAGATTCTCATAAACAAGCCTGATAGCTTGTTCCATAACGCTTCTAGCCTGTAGGGGAATGGCTACAGAATTATGAAGAAGAGACACAAATATAGACAAACCCATTTGAAAATGGCCTCTTGAGTTGGTTCTAAAGGCTGGGAGAGAATAGGACTTGTAACCTTCAAAATGAATCGGACTTTGGGACCAAGTCTCCTGGAGTAAGATGACATCAAAGTTCTTAAGGAAACTGATAAATTCTGCATCTTTGGATTTATTCCACCAACCAGCCACTTTCCATGAGATGATCTTAATATACGATAATGGAGAAATATTTGGAATTGAAGACACTGAAGAGGATCTCAGTCAGTCATCTTGGGAAAATTGGTTTGGCAAGCAGGGAGAAACAAAAATCATACCTTCGTTTTCGAGGCCCCTAGAAATATTTTTGCTAAGTTCACAAAGGCTTGGCCAGATGAAATTATCCTTAGGATTGATGGAATTGTCCATAGACGTGGTGGGCGCTGGATGGATTTCAGCAACGACCAGCCTTTCCGAAGGCTGCCTGATTACAGGTTGGGGGTAAGTGGTTAGTGAAATCTCAGATGGAAGAGTAGATATCGTATTATCCACTTTTGAGTTTGTTAAAGAAGGGCAAGTGGAAATTGAAGAGTGAGGAAGATCTTGTTGATCTAGGTCAATCAAAGGCACATCTTGAAGCTCTCTCAACTCAATAGAAGAAGTCCCAGGAGAGCTCTTTTGCTGCCCACTCTGCTTTAATAAGAGGCTTTCTTTCAACAAGTCTAGTCTTTTTAAAATGTCTTGTTGATCATAAGTCTGGAAGGATTGGAACTGATCCCTAATATTGTCTTCCAAGATGTTGGTGCGGGAGGGCCCTTGCTGGTGGGGCTCGGCTGGGTAGGTGGCCATGGGGGTAACAACCCCCCCCCTCGGCCGAGTCCCGTGGCGGGACACTCATATTTGTATCTTGCCCTCCCTGCAAGCAGGGTCAGGGCAGCTTACAAGCCAAAATGATGTCTACAAAGACAACAAATTGTAAAACATTAAAAACATTGAGACATTAAACATTAAAACACAATGGTGCTATAAATCAAATAAAACAGTAATATATAAAGAAACAAGGTGATGTTCTTGTGATTCTCTTCAGTATAAAATAGTATCAGTCATTGGTTCTCAGAAAGTGCAACATTAATTGTATTAAACAGCAAATAGTTCCAGGCAGTTTGGCAGCCTTCTCCTTAGTTGTTATATGCTTTGCAAAACAGTTCAGTTTTACAGGCCCTGCAGAATTGGGAAAGGTCCCACAGGGCCCTGATATCCTATGGGAGTGCATTCCATAGCAAAGGCACTGCAACAGAGAAAGCCCGGGTTGTGGTGGCACTCAGCCTGGCCTCCTTTGGCCCAGGGATAGACAGGAGGTTCTGAGTCTCTGAATGCAGTACTCTCTGGGGAACATGTGGAGAAAGACAATCCAGCAAGAAGACAGGTCCCAGGCCATATAGGGCTTTAAAGGTTAACACCTTGAAACACCTTGAACCTTGAAACAGATCTGGAATGCAACAGGCAGCAGTGCAGTGCTTTCAGCACATGTTGAATGTGCTCCTGTATAGGGAGCTCCATTAACAATCTGGCCACAGTATTCTGCACCAACTGCAGCTTCTGGATCTGAGTCAAGAGCAGCCCCATGTAGAGGACATTACAGTAGTCTATTCTTGAGGTGACAGTGGCATGGATCACCGTCGCTAAGTCGCTATGTTCAAGGAAAGGGACAAACTGCACTATCTGCCAAAGATGGTAAAAAGCAGGTTTGATAGTGGCTGCTACCTAGCCTCCATAGATAAAGAGGACTCCAGGAGCACTCCCATGCTGCTAACAATTGGTGCCAACACCAGTGACACTCTGTCAAAAGCCAGTAAAGGGATCTCCTCTCCCAGACTGCTGCAACTTAGGTAGAGAACCTCTGTCTTCATCAGATTCAACTTCAGTCGGCTCAGCCTGAGCTATTTCACTACAGCTACAGGTTTTCCAGGGCACAGCCAGACTGGCCACCCATCAATTGATAGAGCTGGGTGTCATTTGCATATTGATGACACTCAGCCCATACCTCCAGACAATCTGGGCAAGGGAGCACATGTACATGTTAAACAATATTGGGGATAGAACCGCCTCTTGGGGCAACACCACATATCAGTGGGTGTCTCTGGGATGATTGCTCCCCTATCACCACCCTCTGTCCTCAGCCCTGGAGAAAAGACAAGAGCCACTGTAAGACAGACCCCTGAATCCCCATGTCAGTGAATTGGCTGGACAGTAGCTGATGGTCAACTGTATTGAATGCAGCTGACAGATCTAATAACAGCAGCATTGCCAAGCTGCCTCGATCCAGATGTTTTTGGAGGTCATCCATGAGGGAAACCAGAACCGTCTCCACCCTATGACCCAAGCAAAAGCCAGACTGAAATGGGTCCAATATGGAAGCATCATCCAGAAAACTCTGCAACTGTGTCACTACTGCCCACTCTATGATCTTACCCCAAAAGGCTAAGTTTGACACCTGCCAATAGTTTGCAGGATGGTTTTTTCAAGAGAGGGCAAACCACAGCCTCTTTAAGAGATGTGGGGAAGATCCCATCCATAAGGGATCTGTTGACAATGACCTGTAAAGGGTCTTGGAGTTCTGCCTGGCAAGCTTTTATCAGCCAAGACGGGCACAGATCCAAAGCACGGTTAGTAGGATGCACAGCATAGAGAACTCTGTCAATTTACTCTAGGCTGAGTGGAGTGAAGTGATCCAAAATCAGACCAGAAGACGTGCTCAGAGCCTTGAGCTCACTTATTATTTCAAATGTGGCAGGGAGTTTGTGGCGGAGCAACAAGACCTTTTCTACGAAAAAAACTCACAAAAGGCTCACAGCCAATGTCCAATTCCACAGCATTTGGTTTGCCTTGTGACAAGTTGGTTAAAAACCTAAATAGTTGGGTCAGGTGCAAGGTTACAGATGCAATCTGGGCCGCAAAGTAAGCCTTCTTTGTGGTTCTAATTGACATCTTATAGGTCCACATAAACGACCTATAAGATGTTCTAGTTGCCTCATCGTGAGTCCACCACCACTGCCACTCTAGTCATCTAAGCCACTATTTCATCAGCCACAATTCTGGGGTATACCAAGGTGTGAGCCATGAACAGGGGCAAAGAGGATGCCAGGGAGTGATCTTATTGATGGCCACAGAGAGCCGGTCATTCCAAGTCTCCATGAGTTCATCTAATGAGTCACCCGGGGGCCAGGGATCCTGCAAGGCCATCTGAAACTGCATTGGGTCCATTTGACTTCACGGGTGAGCCAAAACATGCTTGTTGCCTAAACAGGGGTTTGGTGGGATATCCATACCGGCCTCCAGGGCATTGTGGTCCAACCATGGCACCGCCACAGTAGTTATTCGGTCCACCCAAAAACCTGTCGCATGTGCCCAGCCTGGTGTCACATATTGGAAGAGTCCTAGCACCACCATGAATGACACCAGGTCCGTCATTCGGGTAGAGGCCATGTCATCAGCATGGATGTTGAAGTCACCCAAGACTATAAGCAGAGGGTGTGCCAGCGCCCAGCCTGCTACAGCCTCCATCAGGGATATATGTTGAGCTGCCATTTGCCACAATGACATTGAGTTCTGATGCTGGGCAGCTGCTACTGCACTGGTTCTACTGTTTCCCTCTCCCTTGCTTGGATTCTGTGCTTGACATCAGTCCTGTTGAACTGGTCTGGCATTTTCCACAATGGCACTGGATTCTGCTGCTGGATTCTGACTTACTTGCAGAAATGCCCCCCTTGCTTCAGAGATTCTCAAACATTATTTTAGTCCTGTTGGGTTTTGGCACTGCCACAATGGCACTGGGCACATTGCACTGGTTCTGCTGCTGGCCTTGCAAAAATAACACATATACACACTTCACTTTCAACTGCAGAGATTTTCTGAGACATTCTGCTGGGCTTGTATTGCCTTGCTATCCTCCCCCCCAATTGGAAATGATGGAGGATAGGGGCACCCTCTTTGGGTGCCCATAGAATTTGACCCCCTGGTCCAATCTTTTTGAAACTTGGTAGTATTTTAGATTTGCCTGATTCACACAAGTTGCTTTTTCTGCTAAATAATACTGCTGATATCATTGAAACTGTGACAAAGTTCCTTCAAGCAGCTCTACTTATACGTAGTGCTATGATAACCTAAACTATTTTATAATTATTTAATTCATAACTTATTTTAGAATGGAATTGAAATGGAATTGAGGGGAGGGACGGTGGCTCAGTGGTAGAGCATCTGCTTGGTAAGCAGAAGGTCCCAGGTTCAATCCCCGGCATCTCCAACTAAAAGGGTCCAGGCAAATAGGTGTGAAAAATCTTAGCTTGCGACCCTGGAGAGCCGCTACCAGTCTGAGTAGACAATACTGACTTTGAAGGACCGAGGGTCTGATTCAGTATAAGGCAGCTTCATATGTTCATAAATATGGAGTATGTTTTTATACATGTGTATGCTTCATTTCTGCATCTCCTTTTATCCTACTCTTATCTATGCTAACACTTTTTATAATGCCAATAAAGGAAATTGCTGTGTGTGCGTGCATGCCAAAAAGGCACGATTCAGGTATTAATTTGGCTAAGAACCACCAAATGTACATCCCTAGTAAGTAGCCAGTTGGGCAGCTAGAAAGGCCACCTTCAAGTGAACAGAGAAAGAAGCTGCCATCAATGTAAGGCGGATTATAACTTTTCTTCTCTGTGCTATCCAAGAACCATGAATAATTAGCATAAATATTTGTGAGCAGGCTAAAAAGCTTTTGGATGTTCATGCAAGGCAATGTTATGTGAAACAATAGGTACATTGGGGGGAGGTTTATATCAGATTACTACAACCTCCAGTTGTCAAGTGATTATAACCAGTACATCACTGTTTCCTCCCCAGAGCCAGTTCCTTTGTGAGTTGCAATGTGTATACAGATCTCTCCAGCTCTGAAAACAGAATGACCAAGTACACAAGTATGGAAAATGAATAGGTAATCAATGTGGTAAGAAGAGGATTGGTTGAGTAGCATAGCAGCACCCAGACCCTCGGCCAGCTAAAATACATTCAACTGTAGTTACACATTCAACAGTAAATAGGTATTTATTGATCTGTTCTTTATTTCATAGCTTTACTTCAAGACTATGTGAAAATAAGATTTTGCATCAAGCTGAATTCTGCATCCTTTGCCCCCCAAGTCGGAATGAAGAGACGGACACAATTAAATTGGTGAAAATATGGGCCACTTTTATTAAAATAACTAGCAACGGCAAGGGCAACCGAACTGCGGCCAGGTCAGGGCCAGGGATCTCCTCAGACCGCTCCCCTGCCTTTTTCAGCAGGCGAGAGACCCGGCCCCCCAGCCGGAGCTGCGAGCCACAGCTCCCGTTAGGCAGACCCAGCAGGGAGGCTCGCACCGGAGGGCCCAAACACCAGACGCGAGTCTCAGCGAAAGGCACCCATCCAATCGAGTCTCCAGGACAGTCTGCATTCACAAACCTCGAGCCACACCCAAGGTTGATCCTGACAGACCCCTAACTCCCCAAAAGGGGGAGGCTAACCGGTCCTCCCCAGGCCGCATGGTGCCATAAACCCCGTAGAACCTGCCCTAAAAAGTGACCAAACTCTACCAAGGCACCAATCCTAAGCCAATTCCTCAATCCACTGAAATGCTATGCAAGGTAGGCAAAAAACACCCCCCAGTCACATGCCAAATCGCCGGGGAGTGAAAAAAATTCCTACCTGGCCCTTCCAAACGGAAGCAACCAGCAATTGCCTGCATAACAAACAGGGCGGGCAGGTGGGCTGAAAACGCCGGGAGACTGCCGCGGTGCCGAACGGGGCTTCAGCAACAGCGCTGAAGCCCCGCCCCCTCAGGACGCGCTCAAAAGCGCGCCGAAGATTCCGCTCTCCCTCCAAGGGGGGGCAAAACTTCCCCTTCAGCCATGCTGCGATGCAGCGGGCTTCAGGAGGCTTCTTTGCCCCCAAGTTGGAATGAAGAGACGGACACAATTAAATTGGTGAAAATATGGGCCACTTTTATTAAAATAACTAGCAACGGCAAGGGCAACCGAACTGTGGCCAGGTCAGGGCCAGGGGTCTCCTCAGACCGCTCCCCTGCCTTTTTCAGTGGGCGAGAGACCCGGCCCCCCAGCCGGAGCTGTGAGCCACAGCTCCCGTTAGGCAGACCCAGCAGGGAGGCTCGCACCGGAGGGCCCAAACACCAGACGCGAGTCTCAGCAAAAGACACCCATCCAATCGAGTCTCCAGGACAGTCTGCATTCACAAACCTCGAGCCACACCCAAGGTTGATCCTGACAGACCCCTAACTCCCCAAAAGGGGGAGGCTAACTGGTCCTCCCCAGGCCGCATGGTGCCATAAACCCCATAGAACCTGCCACAGCTAAGGCCAAGTCTCTACTTAGGGCTTAGCACCCACAAAAAGACCCAAAACCAACAAAAGCCCTTGCCGCAAATCTCTCAGAAAAAGCACATTACCCTTTTCCGAGAGATGCCGACCATCCCCTCTGTAGAGGTCGGGACATTCCTTAGAAATATCCGGATGGGGCAAATAGTGGCCCAAACCACCCTCCAGAACCTTGCAAATTTCCCTATTCGCTCGGTGGGCAATCGAACTGCGGCCAAGTCAGGGCCAGGGGTCTCCTCAGACCGCTCCCCTGCCTTTTTCAGCAGGCGAGAGACCCGGCCCCCCAGCCGGAGCTGTGAGCCACAGCTCCCGTTAGGCAGGCCCAGCAGGGAGGCTCGCACCGGAGGGCCCAAACACCAGACGCGAGTCTCAGCGAAAGGCACCCATCCAATCGAGTCTCCAGGACAGTCTGCATTCACAAACCTCGAGCCACACCCAAGGTTGATCCTGACAGACCCCTAACTCCCCAAAAGGGGGAGGCTAACCGGTCCTCCCCAGGCCGCATGGTGCCATAAACCCCCAGGCACTGCGCCACACCAAGCGCGGAATCATGGCCTACCAAACTATAATGGTACCAGGCCATCTGTTCCTTATGTACCTGAAATCGTCTCGGGCCTGTAAGATCAATGCCTTGCCCTTAATCAGCCCGAGATCATTCCCTCCCAGGTGAAAAATCAATACCTGTGGAGGAGGGCCCCCAGACCCATGAAACAAAAGGGGGAGCAAGCCAGGCCACTGAAGACCCCGGTGCCCCCTCCATTCTATCATGACACGTTTGCTGAGCCCCAGCTGAGAGCCAACAGCAGTTCTCCGAGCTTGATGTGCCGCCCAAAACACATAACTGTGCCCACAGATGAGAACGCTGCTTCTCCGGCCAGGAACAACAGCATCTAAAAGGAAGAAACAGACAAGTTAGACAACCCAAACCTCAAAATACCCCAGCTCCTAACCAAAACTTGTTAGCGGAGCAAAGGGCGAATATAACCTTTGTAAGCCTGAGAACGCCAACGGCCCAGGCATTGAATGGACGAAGTAGGATAACCCAAGGCAGCAGCCGTAGAGGCTGCACCGATTCTGAAGGAATGGGTACCAAACTTCAATCCAGACAAACCGAACAAGGCTAAAACCTTTTGACGTCACAACCCAAAATTGATGCTTTGTCAACGGACTGCCCCCAGCGCGACAAAACAGCGATCCTTCGCAGCCCCCCCGTAAAGCCAAATAGTCGGCTAATGCGGAAACTGGGCAAAGCTCCACCTCCGAACATGGACCCAACTCTAGCACAGTCCCCGTGCCCTCTGGATCAGTTTTAGATCGCCGGATAGTAAGGGCCACCTTACCCCCCAGCAAAGTAATATCCTTCAATAACAAAGCCCTACCCAAAACATCACTCTTGGAACTTGCCACCAGTTCACTAACCCTCAGAGCCCCCAAAAAGGCTACCAAAGAGGCTGCGTGGAACAAAACTGCCTCGAAATGAGACGCACGCACTGCGCACCAAACCCCTTTCAAACCCCGAAGAATATCAGGAGACAAAGGACCCTAGTATCAGGCATAGGCCCAGCCTCCCTGGACCATCCTTCCAGCATCTTTCGAATACGAAAATCTGCTGTTTCCTCTTTAAACCCCAAGGCCTTGCTAGCGAAGGCCGGTGCAGACGTGCGTCCCCAAATTGATCGCACGGCCAACCCCTTACCTCTCAAGGAAATACAATAATGGAGCAACTGCTCCACTGGGAGGGGCCAAACAATGCGATACCCTACCTCAGCCCTAAAGTCCTCAAACTGCCGCACGGCACGCTCATAAGACTTCCTGGTGCTAGGTGCAATGGCTAAGCCTATCACTCAGCAGGCCTCGGCTCTCCAATAGCCATAGCTCCTGGGGCATTGGCACCGCTTCCAGATCGGCATCTGGGGCCAGCTGATGAAACCTCTCCATCTGTTTACGAGAGAGAGCGTCAGCCACCCTGTTATTCACCCCAGGAACATGCGTGGCCAAAAACAAAATGTTAAGCCGCAGGCAACGCAGAGTGAAGGCCCTCACCAACCTCATAACCCGCTGCAATTTGGACGAAAGGGAATTAATAACCTGAACAACCGCCCTGTTATTGCTCCAAATGAACAGTGCAATTAACCATATCACTCCCCCACAGCCAAACCGCAACTAAAATGGGAAAAAATTCCAAAACGTGGGGTCCCGGCTCAAACCGGCCTGCACCCACGACTCAGGCCACTCTTCCATGCACCAATGTCCCCGGAAGTAGACCCCATGATTTAAGGTTCTTGGACCAAGTTGGTACTCGAGGGCCTTGAAAAGGAATTCTAAAACCCAAAGTGAAACCGTTCAACAACTAACAACTGTCCTCCCTACGTGGGTACCTACGAAGCCACTTCTCAAGAGGCCCCACCTTTATCGGGCTGGGACCCCTTTCCAGTTTGAGAAGGATCCCCGCCTGATCTTTTCTGGCCCTTACGTGGTCAAACTAAAGCATAGCACTAAAGGGGACCGCCCCGTATGGAGATGGGAAACCCCAACCTCCTGGCCAAGTCGCTGCCAATCCCTGCTGACCAACCCCGGGCCAATTGCCAAACGGACCAAACTGACCCTGTGGCCATATCCAGTTCCTCTGCTGCTCTAAGCCTGGAGTAGAAGGAGCCCCAGCACCGCCCAACGGAGCACCCGCCCCACCAGGACCAACAGGCCCCCAAGCCCCCCAAGGCCGCACAGGCCCAGGATGAGGCAAAGAGCCGTCCCCAGACTTACCAGCCGATAAAGCAGGCACCAAAGCTGATCCAGTACCACCTGCACCGAACGACGTGCCCGCACCAACATCAGAGCCAGCGGGCCCCACAGCTCCTCCAGCAGCAACTGCAGCAGATCTGCCCTCCAGAAGAGATAAGCGGGTCAATACGTCTGCCTGCAAAGCACGCTTGGACAACCGACCCTTCTTGGGCAACTGAGAAGGTGGAAACCCCGATGCCTGCTCTAGTGCCCGCAGCCTCTGAAAAATGGCTGCATTAACTTCATCGCCCCCTTCATCGTCCGAAGACGAAGGGGGGGGGCTTAGAAGGAGGCTTAGGAGCCTTAGGGGCAGGCGGTTTTCCTTTTGATTTTCCACTGCCTTTGCGACCCGACATGTTCGCTAAAGAGCACAGCAAACAGCAGACTTTCTTTAACTAGCTTAGCCAAACCTGAGTCCAGCAAAGGAATAAAAGGGGGAAAACAGCCCTCAAAATTGGCCACCACACCAGTGAACTCTAAAATGGCTGCCGCCTAAACACCTCGTAAAATGGTCGCCCCAAAAGCAAGGGTGTGATGAAGAAGAAGCAAGGCCAAAATGGCCCCCAAGCACTAGGGAGAAGTACAGCACCTCAAAATGGCCGCCCCAAGCACACGGCTTGAGGGAGAAGAAGCAAAGCTAATAATGGCTACCCAGCCTCAGGGAGAAGTACTCTTACCAGCACCCCTGAACTTAAGCATCTCAAAACGGCCGCCCAGCCCCGCTGTTCCCCCCAGTCTTGGTCAAATGGCCACCCCGTCCCCTGACAGCACCACAGTCCTGAGTAAGACACCTGAAAAAGTCTGCTGTGAAAACGCTGAGAAAGCGACGTCACCCCAGAGTCAAAACGACTGGTGCTTGCACAGGGGACCTTTCCTTTCCTCCCCTCCAAGTGCTAACCAGGGCTGCCCCTGCCTAGCTTCCAACACTGGGCTAGTCTGTTAGCCAGTAAGAAAAGAGGGGGGGGGATCCCAATGGACTGCTCTTTACCCCCAAAAGGCGATGTTCCTATAGTCAAAAACGACTGGTGCTTGCACAGGGGACCTTTCCTTTCCTCCCCTCCAAGTGCTAACCAGGGCTGCCCCTGCCTAGCTGCCAAAACTGGGCTAGTCAGTTAGCCAGTAAGAAAAGAGGGGGGGGATCCCAATGGACTGCTCTTTACCCCTAAAAGGCGAAGTTCCTTTAGCCCCTGTGCAAAAAACCAACCCAGAAAAACACCCAGCAACAGCCCACAAGACAAACTATCTCCAGGGCACACAGCAAGCCCTGGTAATCAAACTGTTTAAAGGAAGAATGATCCCTCGACGCTCTCAGCTCTAGTCGATCCACCCGACTCTCCACAAACGGCCCAGACAGCCCCGACGCGTCAGGAGCTCACACACAAGCTCCGAGCCATCCGAAAACGCCGGGAGACTGCCGCGGCACCGAACGGGGCTTCAGCAACAGCGCTGAAGCCCCGCCCCCTCAGGACGCGCTCAAAAGCGCGCCGAAGATTCCACTGTTCCTCCAAGGGGGGGCAAAACTTCCCCTTCAGCCATGCTGCGATGCAGTGGGCTTCAGGAGGCTTCTTTACACATTTTGCATAGGAAACCAATCTGCATAGTTATATTTCTTCAGGTTATTTAAATTATTTGGCCTTTGGAGCTGACTAGCAATCACTGGAAATCTTATGTGGCAATCTTTCTGGCCCTGAAATTACCTGTACAAAAATTTGGAATTATTTTTCATTAATCATGGAAGAACATATCTGAATTTTTAAAGTGGAAGCTAATAATGTTGAAGGACCCTGTTTTTTTCTGCTTTTCCTGGGTATGCACTGACTCATAAAATATTCACATCTTTATACTCTCACTTTACCTATAATAATTTAATGTAGTTTACAGTATTTTTTAAGAACCAGTAGAAGCATATCATCAATAAAAACTATAGTAAAAATTACAGAGATCAGGATAGTTATAAAAACAATATAGAGACATTAACACACTGGCCTTGTAAAACCATGAAAGCATCCTAAAAGCCTTGCTTTAAAAGTGGGGTACATTACTCCTCAAAAGATAAAAGCTCTAATTGATAAAGGACTCTTTGAAAAATATGTTCTGCAATCTGAAATTTAAAGGCAGATTTAAAAAAAATGATTGCTTTATTCCCATTAGAAGACCAGCTGGGAAAAGATAATATTTAATATTTGTGAAAGAGCTGAACTGTTGCTGCACTCATGAACCCAGCCTTACTGTTTGAAAAACAGTTTGGCATTGTGGCTAAAAGTGCTTTTTATCAGCAGTACTAGTTCACCAACCCTCTTTTCTTTGATTCAGCTGATCTGACCATGCAATCCATGCTTTTGTGACTTCATGACTATTGGTAGTGGAAACTGCCATCAAGTCATAGACAATTAATGGCAACCTCATGGGGTTTTCAAGGCAAGAGGCATTCAGAGGTGGTTTGGGATTGGCTGCCTCTGCATAGTGACCCTGGATTTGGTGGTCTCCCATCCAGATACAAATTAAGGCTGATCTGGTTTGAGTTATGAGAGCTGGTTAAATCAGGCTAGCCTGGACCATCAAGGTCAACCTCATGGTTGTATTCCTGTAATGTTCTCTGCAGTGAACTGCCCTTGTCTGAAACTGAAGCTAATTCATAATGAGACAGGCTGATTATTGCTGGGGTGGCCAATAAAAACATGTATCATTTATCTTAAAACAGCTACATTTGCTGCCAGTTTATTTTTTTTTAGTTCAGTTCATGATTATGACCTATAAAGCCCTTCACAGTCTAGGATCCACATATGTCAAAGAAACCTGGTGGGAAGGGCGGGATATAAATTACAAATAAATAAAATAAATAAATAAAACCTCCTTTTATATGTCCCCATGCACCACCCTCAGGCTGCCACCTACTGGCTGTTCCCCCACTTGAGGTAGCCCACTCTGTATCAACCGGAGCTCATGTCTTTCCCATTGTAGCTCCTACTTTATGGAAGGGTGTGTCTGAGGGGGTAAGGGGATGCCATCTTTAGAAATTTCAGGAGGCATTGCAAGGCCATCTTCTTTTACAAAATTTTTAATGAGGGTAAGCAACAGATATCTTTGAGGGAGGGATTAATTGGGGTTTTGTTTTGTTGTTTTAAAATTGTGATGCTTAAATTACGGTTTGTAAGCCACCTTGAGCCACAAGGAGGTCAGATATAAATGTTTAAACAATTAAATAAATAACTCCCAGTATTAAATGATAACTCCACTTGTAGCGTGCATATAAAAATGAAGGAAAATGACAATGGCATTCCTTCATCAACAATGTTATTTGTTCACATATACAGAATTTTTAAAATAAATAGCTTGTTTAAAGTTATGTTCTCTGTTAATTTATCTTTTTAGAAAGGTCAAGTAGATCACAACCAAGAAATAAAAGAGGCATAAAAAACATGCATGGCTTCATCTAACACACAACTTGATACTACCAAAAGGGAAATAAATCAGTGAGCTAAGGTTTGATAATTGTTTTCTTGATAACATTAGCTGTTGGGTTTATACAGCCCCTGAGGAGTAGAATCTAGTTTTCTTTGCTTGTGCAATTCATGTATTAGTTTCAATTTACACCTGTCAGCATAGATTTATGGCAAAGAACCTAAACAGACAGTCATTTATCAGGTTTCAAGGGCATGCAGTTAAAAACCCAAGAGACAGAAATTTCATCATAAATTGTTAATTTCAGTCATATTGCAAGGAAATTTCTCAGCTAACAACTGTGAATTTGGTTTTTTTTAACCATATATTTGGTCATTCTTTTGAACAGTAATCAGTTCTATCAGCATACTGTCAAACGTGTAACTTGCTGAAACTGAATTGTGGATTAGAAACGCTTGACATGACTAACGCCATGATGTACCTTAATATGAACTCTGCTTTACTAACCCTGAGAACTGTAGCAAGTGCCCTTCCCCAAGAATATTATAACTGCAAGGAGTAAAATCTCACGCCCAGCCAAAAAGCCATCTGCGGCTTTGAAGTCCACATCTTCAAGGACTCTTCCTCTGAGAAAGAGATAAAGCCCTGAGAAGACCCGGCTGTCTCTGGGTGTGTGAAAAGGGCTGTATTGTTTCCTGCTTTTAGAAATGTAGAAAAGGCTGGCCCCAACCTTGGGCCGGTATCAAACTCAATCTGCCTCTCTGCTGACTGTTTGTTCTCAATAAATGGATTAATTGTTACAACACTATGATCCGTCTTTACTTGAAGTTCCACGTCTTGACACATACATCTCATACATCTCATAGAGGAAGAAATGAAATGTTCAGTTTTGAATGTAGATGTTGAAATCCTGATTATGAATCCTGACACATAAACTCATTGGATTAACTTGTATATATAACAAGCAGCGGACCTGCAATGACGGTGCATGCACCTTTGCATGCATTTATATATTTATATCCTGCATTTCTCCCCGGTTAGTATTTAGGGCAGCTTAAAATATAATTCTCCTCTCTTCCATTCTCTGACAAATAATAATAATAATAATAATAATAATAATAATAATAATAATAATAATAATAACAACAACAACAACAATAATAATAATAATTTTTATTTGTATCCTGCCCTCCCCGCCGGAGCAGGCTCAGGGCGGCTAACAGGACATGGTATACCATGATTAATTATACAATTCATTAAAAATACAGTTAAAATACAGTTTAAAACTTACATAAAAATTATAAAACCATAATAAATTAAAGGTGCTATATTCAGTAGGATGTCTATCCAGATGGCAATTTGTCACATTCAGAATTCCCTATAAGCTTGTTGGAAGAGGGTAGTTTTGCAGGCCCTGCGGAACTGATTAACGTCCCGCAGGGCTCGCACTTCCTCCGGTAGCTGATTCCACCAGTGGGGAGCCATTACTGAGAAGGCCTGCTCCCTTGTTACTTTCAGTGTGGCCTCCTTTGGTCCAGGGATTTTTAGAAGACTTTGGGAGCTGGATCTCAGTGCTCTCTGGGGAACATATGGAGAGAGGCGGTCCCTAAGGTAGGCAGGTCCTCGGCCATATAGGGCTTTAACGGTAATAACCAGCACCTTGTAGTGGACTCGGAATACAATTGGTAGCCGGTGCAGTTCCCTCAGCCTAGGCCGCGCGTGTTCCCACCGGGGCAGTCCCACTAGCAGCCTGGCCACCGCGTTCTGCACTAGCTGCAGTTTCCGAGTTCGGCACAAGGGCGGCCCCATGTAGAGGGCATTACAGTAGTCTAATCTCGAGGTGACCGTTGCATGGATCACTGTTGCTAGGTCGCTACATTCTAGGTAGGGAGCCAACTGCCTCGCCCTTCTAAGGTGGAAGAAGGCGGACTTAGCAGTGGCTGCTATCTGTGCCTCCATTGTCAGGGAGGACTCCAGTAGCACCCCCAGGCTTCTGACTGTGCGCACTGGTATCAGCAACGCACCGTCAAAGGCCGGTAGGAGGATCTCCTGTAATCTAGGCCTGGCTGAGAGGTAGAGACAGGCCCAAGATTACCCAGTCAGCCTCCATGGTATAAGTGAATATTCAGACCTGAGTGACCCAAGGTCCTAGTCTGCCACTTTGTCTATTACACCACACTGGCTGTTGTGGAAGGCATGTTATTTTCCTTTCCTCATGATTTCCTCTTTCTCTTCTCTGAAAGCCCCTAGAGCCTCTTGCCTTTCCTTGCTTCCTTCTCTCCCTCCTACTGTTCAGTCAACTTACCTTTATCTGTCCTCCCCCATTCAACTTTCCCTCCTGGAAGTCTCCTTTCCTCTTCTAGATGGCCAGTTTGGTGTAGTGATTAAGTGCACAGACTCTAATCTGAAAGCACTATATTTGATACCCCACTGCTCCACATGCACCTGCTGGTGTGACCTTGGGTCAACCAGAAGTTCTCAACAGAGCTGTTCTCTCAAGAGCAATTCTCGAAGAGCTCTCTCAGCCACACCTACCTCACAAGGTAGGGAGAGGAAGAGAAAGAAGAATGTAAGCTACTCTGAGACTCAGAGTAAAGGGCAGGCTATAAACCTAATTTCTTCTTCTTTTCCTCTGCGGGAAAATTGTATGTTCTACCCACTAAGCTAAGTCTGGCCCAGTTGTATAGTTTGAGCAGTTGCCTTTGTAAGGCAAAGCACCCCTGGCCTCCCCTTAAGAGTTAATGTGAACAGTAATGAACCTGGTCTATCCTGTAGGTGTTACTAAGTGGCAGGGCTTTTTTTGTAGCAGGAATTCCTTTGCATATTAGGCTACACCCCACTGATGTAGCCAATCCTCCAAGAACTTACCAGGCTCTTTTTATATGGCCTACTGTAGGCTCTTGGAGTATTGGCTACATCAGGGGGTGTGGCCTAATATGCAAATATGTTGCTATAAAAAAGGCCTGCTAATTGGCTTCTCAGTCTACATGTCTTCTAACATTTTCAAGTCCAGAGATGGAAGTGTGGTGATTAGGTTCTCATGAGACCCTGTAGTCTGTGTGATGGGAGGGGGAGAACTGGGGATTATGAGGTAATCTTCTAGAGGCTTCTCCGGAAAACATATTCCAATTGGATGTCATCCTCACCCAATGTTTCTGGGCCCAAAACTATAATTGAGCTAAGGCCCTGAAGAAGAGAGACTAACTGGAATTTTGAAAGACTAAAATCATTCAACAATCATTCAGACCAATTTCTCACTAGGCTTGTTCTGGTCTCAAAGCCCTTTCCCCCTCGGCATTTCTGTCCAATTTTACTGCCACAGGGCTGCAATTTGCCCCGCCTCTTTCCTGCAGCAAGCAAGATCCTCTGAAAACTGGTTTCTGCTTGCTGTGGAAAAGAGGTGGGGCAAGTCGCAGCCCCATGGCAGCTTGTGCAAAATCAGACAGAAGAGCCGGGGGGAAAGGGCTCTGAGACCAGAACAAGTCTAGTGAGAAATTGGTCTCAGGGTTGGATAATTTAGGTGCTGGATACCTTTGATAATATAGACTCTCTTTTTAACTTCTTTGCAGCTGACATAAACACCAGCCCTACCCAGCAGTACAATCCTCTCAAAGCTTAGTGATACCCAGATCTGGTCCTATCATCTATGGTGTAGAATTATTTTCTGTGGCTCTGGAAGGTAGAATCAGAACCAATGGGTTGAAATTAAATCAAAAGAGTTTTCAGCTCAACATTAGGAAGAACTTCCAGGGCTTCCGGGGTTGTAGCTTGGTGAGCTGACCTGTCTCCTTGTGTGGAGCAGACCAAGATCTTTGTTTTTGGACAGAAAAGGCTTTATAGAGCCTACTGTCTACTTTTTCCAGTAAAGGAACTTGTCTATGGCATGCATGTTTATTTCGAGGGGGATTCACTTTGGCTGACGAACGATCCCAGGAGGGGTTTTTTTTTCGGCTTTGAAGATTCCCCCGATGAAGAATTGCATTCTATCGCCTACAAAGAATCCTTGGAGTCATTAAATTGACATAAACTCACTAAGGCTTCAACTTCCTATGGACTATAATAACAACTTCCTATGGACTATAATAGCTTGAGACCCTGGAGAGCCGCTGCCAGTCTGAGAAGACAATACTGACTTTGATGGGCCAAGGGTCTGATTCAGTATAAGGCAGCTTCATATGTTCATCTGAGATAAAGTGGACGGTATTCGGAGACTTTATACGTTGTTAATAAGGTAAAGATCACTATCTGCTACTCCGGGTTTAATTAAAGCTTGTTAAAAGGGAAGATCTGGGACCCAGAACTATTTTTCAAAGTGCAAAATTAAGGAGAAGTGGAAGGGGGTAGAAGTGATTTCTTTGGACTCAAAAGAAAGCAGAAAAGTACAGAAAAATACTTGCTGTTTTGGATTCTTGTGGCTTCGGAAAAAAACCCCAGTCATAACAAAGCTGCAGACTCTTTCCTTAAAACAGGAGGTGACGTTTTATGCAATCATTGAGAGACTCTAATGCTAGAGAGTCAGGAAGTAAGTGTGGAGAGAAGAGGAGCATCTAAGTATCTGGATACTTGCAAGAGTCAGTAACCATAGAGAACCATTGGAGGCCAATTACAGAAAGGCCAAAATATTTTCACTAAATAACTTGAAAGTGGACTATTAAAGGATTCAAAACATACATAAACATTCCCCTAGGGGCTAAATAACATGGACTATGTGCTTGAAAATGGAAAATAAGCCCTAGAGGGTAAAAGGAAAACTTTTTAAAAAGAGAGGCTTGGAACTTTAAAAATTAATATCTTGAGCTAGGAAGCTCTGAGGACGGCGTTTCTAGGCTTGTTGAAAAGGGCAAGATCTGTTCTGTTAAATGCAACTATCAAATTGGGGATTGAAGATACCAATTAAAAACCCATTATATGTAATGGGCAGTCAGTAATGTCTGAGCAGAAGTTGGAACCAAGAGTTACAAGGTTAAGAGCTGCCTCACTGGGAGAGGGTAAAATGTCTAAACAAGTTCATGAACAACTGGACGCTATGGAAGTGAGAATTTTGAAGGCAATGAGGAATTTAATAACTGGAAGTGAGAAGAAATTAACTAAGGAAATAAACTCCAGTTCTGAAGAGGTAAAGAAAGAATTTAAGAAAGAAATTGATGACCAAAGGAAAGAGTCTCAAGCAATAGCTAAAAAGACTGATGATATAGAAGTGAAAATTAGAGATCAAGATGCCACTATTAAGAAAATGCAAGACAAAGCAATACTACAAGACTGTAAGTTGATGGAGAACATGATTCGGCTAAGAGGAGTGCCTGAGAATGAACAAGAAGATGTGAAGACTCATATTGTCACAATTATAGCTGAATTTTTGGAAGAAGATCCGGAAGAGATGGAGCGTTTATGCGACTATGCATATAGAGTCAATTCAGAATTTGCCAGAAAGCGTAAATTACCCAGAGATGTAGTAGTGAAGTTTACCAGGAGAGACGTGGGGGGAAGGATCTTAAGCAAGCAATTTGAAACCCCAATGGTGAGGGAGGAAAGCAGAGTACGAATAATGAAGGAGCTGCCGAGAAAGGTCATTAGTGACAGAAAACAATTTAAGAAATTGACGGACAAGCTAAGAGAGAAGAACATAAGATATAGATGGATTCTACCAGAAGGTCTGAGCTTTGAATATAAAAGACTGCGAAAAGTAATAGTTGACACTCAGGGAATGAATGAATTTTTGGTGGACAATAAAGAATTTGAAGATACAGAATAACTGAGAAAACATTATGGATTACAAATTAATTTCTTGGAATGTAAATGGATTTAATTCACCACAAAAAAGAAGGGCAATTTTCCATTGGATTAATAAACTGCAACTGAAATCCACCAGGGATCAGGCCTTCTCGGTAACGGCGCCTTACTGGTGGAACCAGCTGCCGGAAGAGGTGAGGGCCCTGCGAGACCTAGGGCAGTTCCGCAGGGCCTGTAAGACAGTCCTCTTCTGGCTGGCCTACAACAACTAACTGACACTGAGAATTTCTGGATGGAATTAGAATACATTTAACAGACCACTGGTTTTTATGTTTTTTATGTTTTATGTTTTATTAATTTACTGTTTTAATCCTTATTATGTAAATGTTTTTAAGATAAACTTATGTAAGTTTGTGTGTTGTGAGCCGCCCTGAGCCGCTTCAGTGGGAAGGGCGGGATATAAGTTGAAATATAAATAAAATAAATAAAATATAATTTGTTTACAAGAAGTTCATATTAAACAATTGGATTACAAATTTTTATGGAATAAGGCTTTGGGAGAACATTTTTTTTCATTAGCTAAAGAAAAAAAAAGGGGAGTGGTTTTTTACATTAAAAAAGAACTAGAACCTAAACTGGTTTTTAAAGACAATGATGGCAGATACATTGCAGTGGAGGTGTTGATAAATGAAAAAAAAAAAACGTTGTTGTTGGGCTTGTATGCCCCTAACGGGGCGAAGGATGTTTTCTTTAAAGACATTTTGCAACAACTTAATCAAGTGACTTATGAACAGGTTATGTTATGGGAGATTTCAATGGAACCATCAACAACTCTCTGGATAGATCTGGAAACAAAAAGAAGAAAGATGGGACGCTAACAAAGTCCTTCTTTGATTTAACAGAGCAAGAAAGTTTGGAGGACATTTGGAGAAAGTTTAATCCTAATGTATGTGACTATACCTTTTTCTCAGCAAGGCATAACTCCTTCTCAAGAATTGATATGTTATGGGCCACGAAGGACCTGGGACTTATTACAAATAAGATGGAAATTCTTCTGAAAATAGGTACAGACCACAATCCACTAATGTGGTCAGCGAAGGTTATGAGAAAGAGCAGAAGATGGAGACTAAATGAAGATTTGTTGCAAAAAGTGGAAGTAGTGAAGTCTCTGGAAAAAGAAACTAAAGCTTTCTTCCAAATAAACGAAGACCAAGAGGTTAAAACACAGACCGTTTGGGATGCGTATAAAGCAGTGATGAGAGGATTACTAATCTCATTGAACAACAAAGACAAAAGAGCTAAAGAAAAACAATTGAAAGACTTACAAACAGAAATAGGTAAAAAAGAAAAAGATCTAAAAAACGACCGGGGAAAAAGAAAATAATGCAAGAAAACACAATTTTGCAGAATCAATTGAGACATCTATTGAACAAGAAGGTGGAATGGATGTTAAAAAGGTTACAGCAAAAATCATTTGAAGGTGCCAACAAACCAGGGAAATATTTGGCTTGGCAACTTAAGAAAAAAAGGGAGAAAAAGTTTGTAAATAAAATTTGTGTGGAAGGGAAAGAAATTGTAGATCAAGCTGGAATTAAAAGGGAGTTCTTTAAATTTTATGCCAAACTATATAAAGGTCAACAGGTAAAAAAAGAAAAAAAAGATGCCTATTTGCAAAGATTAAAAGTGAAACCTTTGAATGATAATATGGAAAATTTTTTGAATAATCCAATTGAGAAGGTTGAAATTGAAGCAGCGATTTGTTCAATGAAATTAGGGAAAGCTCCGGGTCCAGACGGCTTTTCAGCAAAATTTTACAAAGTCTTGGCGGATGTACTAGTACCCAAAATGCAAAAGCTGATGAACTGTATTAGAGAAGATGGGAAGGTACCAGATTCTTGGAAAGAAGCTGTTATTTCATTAATACCGAAAGAAGAAAGAGACTCCACGAATGTTAAGAACTATAGACCGATTTCACTACTGAATAATGATTACAAAATATTTGCTAGAATTCTAGCGGAAAGACTCAAACAGCATTTAAACATTTCTATTCAGGAAGAACAAGCAGGCTTTCTCCCTAGGAGGCAAATAAGCGATAACATCAGAAATGTAATAGACATTGTTGAATATTACGAAAAACATCCAGAAAAGGAGGTGGCTTTATTTTTTGCGGATGTGTAAAAAGCTTTTGATAATCTTAACTGGGACTTTATGTTTGCAGTTATGGAGAAAATGAAATTAGGAGATGATTTTATAAGGATGACCAAAGCAATATATACAGAACAACAGGCAAAACTCTGTGTGAATACTGACTTAACTGGACAACTCAAGATTAGCAAAGGCACAAGACAAGGTTGCCCTCTATCTCCATTGTTGTTTATAATGACCCTAGAGGTCTTGTTGACTCAAATTGATGAAGACAGTGAAATAGAGGGACTGAAGTTGAAAGGCTTTTCCTATAAATACAGAGCCTTTGCAGATGATGTGATGTTTATTAATGAGAACCCAGTATAAACGATGCCTTTGTTGTTAAAGAAAATTAAAGAGTACGGTGAGATAGCTGGCTTTTATATTAATAAAGAAAAATCGAAAATCCTTACTAAGAATATGATACTAAACAAACAGAAAGAATTACAAAATGCCACTGGATATGAAGTTACTTCCAAAGTAAAATATTTAGGTGTGGAGATGACGATGAAAAACATTGACTTATATAAGAACAACTATGAAAAGCTCTGGCATAAAATAGAAGGTGATATGTTAAAATGGAATAAACTAAACATATCTATGCTGGGGAGGATATCTGCAGTTAAAATGAATGTTCTACCAAGGATGATGTTTTATTTCAAACTATCCCAATAGTGAAAGATAAGAAACAATTTAACCTGCGGCAAAGAAAGATTTCAGAGTTTATCTGGGTGGGCAAGAAACCAAGAATCAAAATGAAAATCTTAACAGATGCGAAAGAAAGAGGCGGCTTCCAATTACCTGATTTAATGCTATACCATGATGCAGTTTGTTTGGTATGGATTAAGGAATGGATGACCTTGATTAACAAAAAATTATTGGTACTAGAAGGACATGGAAATATCTTTGGCTGGCATGCGTATATGTATTATGGGAAAGAGAAGATGGATGGGTTTTTTCACATCACTATATAAGAAGGAGTTTGCTGAATACTTGGAAAAAATATAGTAAGTATGGAGATGAGAGGAAACCACTTTGGATTGTGCCAACAGAAGTAATAAGTATGCCACAAAGTGTAAGGGAAGGGAAATGGGTATCATACGAACAACTGCTAAAGTTTAAGGGGGGCAAAGTTGAAATGAAATCGGTTGAAGAACTGTAGGACAAATTTGATTGGTTTCAGCTGTTACAAATTAAAAGCTTGATAGAGAAAGACATTAAGAGCACAGGTATAAGACGAGAGAAAACAGAAATGGAGAAAATGCTGTTGGGTGAGAATGAAAAATTGATCTCAAGGATGTATAAACTGTTATTGAAATGGTCTACAGAAGAAGAGGTGGTGAAGCCTCAAATGATTAAATGGGCGATTATCTTTAATAAAGAAATACAGATGGAGACGTGGGAACACCTATGGAAGAATTCAATGAAAATATCAACGTGCTATAACATAAAAGAGAGCTGTTTCAAAATGCTGTACAGATGGTACATGACACCTAAAAAGCTAACAAAAATGAGTAATCAAGCTTCAGATAGGTGTTGGAAATGTAAAAAACATGAAGGTTCTTTCTACCACATGTGGTGGACTTGTGAAAAGGCGAAACAATTTTGGACAATGATTCAACAGGAGATTTCGAAAATCTTGGGTTATAATATTAAGAGAGCACCAGATGTCTTTCTGGTGGGATTACAAATGGAAAGCTTTCCGAAGCAAGACAGAACATTGTTGTGGTATTTGCTTTCAGCGGCGAGAACATTGTATGCGCAAATGTGGAAGCAAGACAGAATACCTGAAAAATGGGACTGGGTCTTAAAGGTTCTTAACTGGAGTGAAATGGACAAACTTACTAGAATCTTAAAAGACAACAATTTGGAGAAGTTTAAAGAAGACTGGAGTAAATTCCAAAGTTACGTGGAAATACAATGGAGGGTGAAGAGTCATTTAGTAGTTTATAACAACATCAATTGAACTTTAAATGATAATGAACAATCGTGATTATTGAGTTAGTAGAATATAGTTACATGGTAATTATGCATATATGAGTTAAGATAAGATTAAGACAGCTGGAACTCCGGAGTTGACTTTATAACTTTGAGCTTTGTGTTTAATAAATACTAAGTGAATTATAGAGAAAGGGCTATTGAAAGATAACTCTTTGTGTAAAATTTTTATAACGGTGAAAAGATATTTAGTAGTTCAACATTAATTGAACTTTTAATGTTAAAGAGGTATTATGATATTGTGATAAAAGTATTAGTAGAACATAGCTATTTGGTAAATATATATATATGAGAGTTAAGATAAGACTAAGATAGGGGGAACTCTGGAACTGAATTAATAATTATGAGCGTTGTGTTTAATAAGTGCTAAGTGATTATTAGAGAAAAGGTTAGTGAATGATAATTTTTTTTTCTTTCTAAAGATTTTATAATTGTGAATTTACCTTTAATATGCTTTTAATTTGTTTTTAAGTACCGGCGGAGGTCATGAATAAGAGTGGGGGGGGGAGGGAAATATGTAATGTATTGGAGAAGTAAATTTGAATAGATGAGTAGATGAATTTATTCCAATATATTGCAAAATAAAAAGTTTGGTTACAACATTAGGAAGAACTTCCTGACCGTTAGAGCGATTCCTCAGTGGAACAGGCTTCCTTAGGAGGTGGTGGGCTCTCCTTCCTTGGAGGTTTTAAATAGAGGCTAGATGGCCATCTGACAGCAATGACGGTCCTGTGAATTTAGAAGGGAGGTGTTTGTGAGTTTCCTGCATTGTTCAGGGGGTTGGACTAGTTGGCCCTAGAGGTCTCTTCCAGCTCTATGATCTTTACATATAGCATTGCAGTTATTTGTTTTAAATTCAAAGCAGTAATTTAACTAAAACTCAACATTGTGAGATTTCTGTTTACAAATTTCAGGCAATATTCAATCCCACCCTCAAAAAAAACATCAGTCATGGTTTACAGATGGCGGGGCGGGGGGGTGCATTTATTTTGATTCTGCCCTGCACCCTTGTAGGCTTTGTAAACAGGGCTAAGTATCAATTTGCTGATGTTTGTGTAAAACCATTTTGCACATTAAGGCAGCTTTGCTAAAGAAAGTTAAAGCATGTTAGGAGGAAAATGTATTTTTGGTACAATAAAGCATTGATTGCATTTTACAACAGCAGTAATTTCCCCCAATAATTACCTCAGCTTTGTCCAGCTTGTTAAGGGGTTGACTGAGCTATAGGTACAAATCGATTTGCTGCAGATTGTTAATAAGGACCTGTTTTAAAAAACTTATAGCTGTTTCTTCCTCTCTAACCCCCTTTCTTATAAACCTTAATTCCTTTCACAAATTGGCCACTTAATTAGAGGATGAGTCAGGGCTTTGTTTTATTAATCAAAGTGTATTTCTGCTTATGAAACTGTGATAAGAATTACACAGAGTACTTTGTAGAAAAATAAATGCATTTTTAAACTCTAATACTGCTATTTTAAATGGTAATTTGAATCTGCAGGAAAACTGGGCAGGTAGATTTGGAACAAAATCCATGTAATACCTTTTATCAGGACTGAGCAAAATGACAAATTGTTAGAAGGAATTTGTAATAAGTCTCAGAGGCTTTTTCATCTAGCTCTATTAATTTGCTACCTTCAAAGGGAACCTTGGGTTTACAATTAGAAGATCTACTGGTTTTAGTTAAGAGATGATGCAGGGAATGCGGTAACAGTTTTTTTCCACAGTTCAAGTGAAGATGGAGCATTCACAAGAAAACAATACAGAAGTCATATCTTGACGTACATGAACTGCCTGAAAAATACTGATGGTCAAGTAACCAGAAAAGAAAGAAAATCTCTGCAGTTATGGGATCTGAAACATTTCAGAGAGAATTATTGGAGCCTAATCAAACATTTAGGAAGACATGGTTCACTCTTACTGGCATGTAACTCAAAAAGGCTTGGAACCTGCCAAAATTTACCACATAGAGAGTTATTATGAGAGACAGGGGGACCTCCTGCAGAAACAGCTTTAGGGAGAATGAAGAGACCTACCACAGGAAAGGAGAAAAGGTGGAAATCACCCCCTGCCCCAGTTGCATGAGCATATCTGTTTGATGGAATCCAACCCTGTTGTGTCTTGCATTTCAGTCCTGAAATTACAACACTGCGAATGCTACAGAGGTGACCAGTGGGAGTCCACTGGTCACCGGATGTAGCTCACAAATACGCTCCACCAATCAAGATTTTTGGTGGGAAGTTTAACTGGCCAGGATTGGACCTGGCCAGGCAGAGGGTTGTTCCGGGTTGTGTATATAATTGGGGACCCGGCCCACGTTCGCTCTCTTGTGATGTACTCGCTAATAAAGCATGCTGCCTTCAACACATCTTGTCACTCAGTACATTACAGTGGTGACGAGGATGGGATTCTAGCCAGGTAACTCCCCAAGCAGGAATTCACTGACCTGGCCGGAGAGGAGGAAGGCACACAGTCTAGAGAGACTGAAGCGCCCGCAGCTGCTGCCATGGCTAACCTGAGTGGGATGACAGGTCACCTTGCTGAGTTCGACCCCGCCAACCCCTAGAGGTGGGAGACCTACATGGAGCGGGTCAACTGCTACCTACAAGCGAACATGATTACAGATGACAGCCGTAAGAGAGACATTCTCCTGAGCATCTGCAGGGAGGCCACATTCGAGATAGCCAAGGGTGTCTCGGCCCCCGCGAAGATCACCAAGAAAACGTACAAAGAGGTGGTCAGACTCCTGACCGGGCATTTCTTGCCCCAGCCATCTATCATCGCCCGCCGATTTCTCTTCCACAAGAGGGATCAAGGGGTGGGAGAGATGGCTGCCGTGTACCTGGCTGCCATCCGCCAAATTGCGGGGAACTGCAGCTTCAACAAGCTGGAAGAAGCCCTGAGAGATTGATTCGTCTGGGGCCCCCGAGATGAAAGACTGCAGAAAAAGCTCTTCACAAAGGAGGAGCTCACCCTCCAACTCACCTTCAACAAAGCCACTGTGTTTGAGAGAGCAACCAAAGCTTATCACAACCCACGAGCTGAAGCCGTCCATCAGGAGGAGATGGCACCAGGCAACCCAGAGGAGGAGGAGGCACACCAGCTCTGCCGCCAACCAGGAATGGGGCCGAGAGTGGCCACTCGACCACGTGCGACAGAGAGAGCAGCCAACACCAAGTGTGCCAGCTGTGGAGATCCACATGAGCGACGGGACTGCCCTTATCGCAACGTGGACTGCAGGAACTGCGGAAGAGTGGGCCACATAGTGCGGACTTGCCGAGCCAAGGCCAACCGCAGACTCCAGTCCACCCACCACGACTCAACCAATGCCTACTCGACCGCATTGACTAGCCTGCAGGTAATGAACTTGCCCCTCACCACCCCCGATAAGGTCAGGGTGTCAGTCCTCATTGAGGGCACTCCATGCCTAATGGAGCTGGACTCGGGCTCCTCCATCTCCATAATTTTGGAGGAGTCTCTAAGAAAACTTTGCCCCAGTTGCCGGCCCAGGTTGCGACCGGCTGATTTCATACTGCGGAACTTTCAGAAAAACCCTGTACAGATTTTGGGTTGGGCCACTGTAAGGGTAGAGTTTAAGAACTTTAAGGGCACGCTGGACATACTCATGGTCAAGCGCCAGCTCACCACATTGCTGGGGCTGGCCTGGTTTCAACCGCTGGGCATTCAAATAGTGGGGGTGCAACAGGACTTTCGGGGTTGGAAAATGCCGAGCTGAATTGCTTTTCAGAAGGGGAGCAGGCTGGAGCTTCTGTTTGGGGTAGTAGAGGGCAATTTAATGCCTACTGCCTACTTTTCTCAGTCAGAGATCAGTCCAAGATATGCACAGGAAACTCTGAGGAGATTTACCTTGGCTAAAAGGGAGTCCTGGGGGGGGCTCCTTTGAGGGGTCTCCGGAGATGAGTTGCATATTCATCATCTGCAGAAGTTTCTAGAGTCATTTATTTGACATAAGCTCAACAGGATCCTAACCTTCTTTGAGACTGCTAAACATCTAAAGCTATACAAGACCGGTGTTGGATCTGGATAACTGCAGAAAAAGGTACTGATGACTATCTTCATTCCGGGACTATTTAAAGTTAAACAAAATAAAATCAGAAGGTGGGAAATAGAGATTCAGAATGTTTGGAAGAAGAAGGGGAGAAGGGGCAAAATTTGAACTTTGTAAATTTAAAGGACAGTGCTAAAAAGTGGAAAGGAATTTATTGTTTTGTCTAATTGTGGTTTTAGTGAAAAAGCCCCATCGTCACAGATTTGCAGCTCTCACAGTCAACACAGGAAATACGTCAAACATCGCGAGATCTTTTTACCAGTGAAAACGTGATTTGATGGCAAGAAAAGTAGGAAGTGTCGGATGGAAAAGGGAAATCATTGAAGCAGCTAGCCTACTCTAGGACTATAATATCATAGAAAAACACAAGTAGACAAAGTGCTGGTCATTACCTTTAAAGCCCTATATGGCCGAGGACCTGCCTACCTTAGGGACCTTCTCTCCCCGTATGAACCCCAGAGAGCACTGAGGTCAACAGGGAAAAACCTGCTGACTATTCCCGGGCCAAAAGACATAAAACTCCAGAGTACCCGTACTCCGGCTTTCTCCGTTATGGCTCCACAGCTGTGGAATCAGCTTCCAGAAGAAATGTGGGCCCTGCGGGACTTTGAACAGTTCCGCAGGGCCTGCAAGACCGTTCTCTTTCGAATGGCTTTCACTGAGTAAACTGCTAAGTAAATTCACCATCTGAATAGCACCAACATATTAACATACTAACATTAACTTATTGTTTTTAGAATTTTAATAGTTTTTAATTACCTATTGGTTTATATTGTTAGTTATAACTCAATGTATTTTAACTCAATGTATAATTCAATGAATTTTGTTGTGAGCCGCCCTGAGCCTGCTCTGGCGGGGAGGGCGGGATATAAATAAAATGTGAATGAATGAATGAATCGGCGGCCATTGCTAGGAGGTCAAAATTTAAACAAAGTTTTTAAAATGTTTGGGTCATTAAAAATTGGTGAAGCTGACAGAGGGGACAATTATAAGGTAAATACTATTGGACATTATCGCTGATAATTATTTTAGAAGCCTTTTGAAAGAAATTTTTTTTAAAGGGAAGCAGAAAATCGCGACCACCATTTTGGAAGAAATAAAAACTTTGAAAATTAATGTCTGAGCTCATGAGGCTCTGAAGATGACGAAATTAGGCTTATTGAAAAGGGCAAGCCTTACTCTATCAAACCTGATAGTTTCAATTTAATTTGGAGAGGTCAAAATTGTTGGTGTTTTTTTTTAAATGTCAGAGCATAAGTTAACCTGTGCAAGGACTGCCTCAATGGAGAAAATGCAAGAGCAATTAGAAGCAATGGAAGCCAGGATGATGAAAGGGATGAGAGACATGATAACTGCTTCTAAAAAAGAAATTAGAAAAGACATTGAAGTGCTAAGGAAAGATATAGAAGATCTCAGAAATGAGACTGTGGTAACATCAAAGAAAGTGCAAGAGGTGGAAGAGAGAGTGAAAGTACATGATTCCACCTTGCTAAAACTGCAAGAAAAGGTGGCAATTCATGACTGCAAATTGATGGAAACCCAGATCTGTCTGAGAGGAGTACCTGAGGATGAAGAGACTGATTTGAAAGGCTATATAATAAGAATAATAACATCTCTAGAAAATGAAGCTAAAGCTTTCTTCCAAATAAACAATAAAGAAGATATAGAATTTCAGATGGTCTGGGATGCTGTGATGGAAAGCTAGGGGTTAACCAGAAACTGAAGACGCACAGGGCCTGCGTCAGGTGACCTGAGGGTGGGGGCAAAGTGCTCGGAACTCTCAGGGAGGGAAAGTCTGGGAGTGACAGAAACTGCTGAGGCAGTCATTCAGTCAGTTGGTGTCTGACAGAGTTGGTGCCTGTCAGAAGTCTGTCAGAGTTGGAGCCTGACAGAGACTGAGTGGGTCAGTTCGTGCCTGACCAAGGCTGAGAAGGCAGCTGATTCTGTGAAGGAGCTTGAGACAGTGGCGGGAAAGTCTTCCAGAGACTACAAGCTCGACAAAACCAGCAAAGAGGGCTGTGTGTGTGAGGAACCAGTGTGAGTCAGTCAAGACCGAACAGTCACAGACACCTGTATACACCTCTGGAGATCTAGTGAGGTGGTTGAGGGAGCGGATGTGGGTCTGAGACACCAGAAGAGCTAGGAGCAGAGGCTCTAGTCGAGGGGTGAGACTTGGCACATCATTCCCAAGAGGCCAGACCTTGCTAGAGGTGGAGAGTGTGTTATATAGAAACTGTGAACGATGAAGCTGAGAGACTCAAGAAAGGAAAAGTTATTGTAAAGCCTGAAACAACTGCGCAACGTGTTAGCCTGTGTAAATAACTCCCATATCCCCAAGTTAAAGACTTCGTGTTATAATAAATCTGTGGTTTGAGTTAAAGTTCTTGAGAGCCTATATTTTTGGGGAAAACAAACAAAGCTGATGTGGTCCCCTATGAAGTGAATGCTATTTCCATCAGAGAACAAAAGTAAAATACCCCGAAGAGACTGATAGTAAGAGATCCAGTGAGGCCGTGAGGCGGGTGCTGCTATAGATGCTTATAAAGCAGTAATGAGAGGAATATTGATTACACTGAATAACAAACATAAGAGGGCAAAAGAAAAACAGATGTTGGACATTCAAAATGAAATAAAGAAAAAAGAAGGGGAACTGAGAAAAAGGCCAGGGAAAAAGAAAATTATAAGGAAAATTACAATATTACAAACACAAATGAGACATTTGTTAAATAAAGAACTGGAATGGAATCCGAAAAGATTGTAACAGAAATCTTTCGAGGGAGCAAACAAACCCGGAAAATATTTGGTCTGGCAACTGAAAAAAAAGAGAGAAAGTAAAATTATTAATAAAATTGTGGTGGATGGAAGAAACGTGGTAGACCAAGAAGGAATAAAAAGAGAATTCTTTAAGTATTATGCCAAGTTATTTAAAGGTGTTAAAATAAAAAAGGAAAGATGGATGAGTACTTACAAAAGATAAAAATAGCACCCTTAGCAGAAAATATGCGAAGTTTTGAATGATCCAATTGAAAAAATAGAAATTGAAGCAGCAATTAATGCAATGGAAAATGGAAAAGCACCTGGGCCAGATGGATATACAGCTAAATATTTAAAACCCTCAAAGAGGAGTTAATCCCGAAACTTCAGAAATTGATGAATATGATAATGGAAAATACCAAATACGTGAAAGGAAGCTGTTATTTCGTTAATTCCAAAGGAAGATAGAGATGTTAAGAACGTAAAAAATTATAGACCAATTTCATTATTAAATAATGACTATAAAATATATACAAGAATCTTGGCAGAATGGTTTAAACAATATTTGATAAATTTTATAAAGGAAAATCAAGCGGGGTTTCTTCCCAAAAGGCAAATAAGAGACAATATCAGAACTGTTGTAAATATTGTAGAATATTATGAAAGCCATCCAGAAAAGGAAGTAGCATTATTCTTTGCGGATGCAGAGAAAGCATTTTACAATTTAAATTGGGATTTTATGTTTGCAATAATGGAGAAAATGAAGCTGGGAGAAAGCTTTATAAGAATAATAAAAGCAATATATATTGAACAACTTGCAAGGCTATGTATAAATGCAGATCTTACAGAAGATATGATAATTAGCAAAGGTACAAGACAAGGTTGTCCGCTTTCCCCATTGTTTTATTTATTTATTTATTTATTTATCTGGGATTTATATCCCGCCCTTCCCATCGAGTGGCTCAGGGCGGCTTACAACATATATAAAACTAACATAAAAGTATAAAATTACACTTTAAATTAACAATTCACAATATATAATTAAAATAAAACATTTGTTATAACTATACATAATTAAAACAGCCAGCAGTCGTAAAGCTACACTCCATTCAGCTTCAGGTAAAAATTCAGTATACAATATACAGCATTCAGTAGTCGGTATACAGGGCCGTTAGTTGTGGGCCAGCCGGAAGAGGACTGTCTTACAGGCCCTGCGGAATTGGGTGAGATCCCGCAGGGCCCTTACCTCCTCCGGCAGCTGGTTCCACCAAAATGGAGCCATTACAGAGAAGGCCCGGTCTCTTGTGATCTTCAAGCGGGCCTCCTTTGGCCCGGGGACAACCAAAAGATTTTGAGATCCCGATCTCAGTGCTCTCTGGGGAACATGCGGGGAGAGACGGTCCCTCAGGTAGGCAGGTCCTAGACCATATAGGGCTTTAAAGGTAATAACCAGCACCTTGTATCGAACTCGGTAGGATATTGGCAGCCAGTGCAGCGCCCGAAGTCCCGGCTGAATGTGCTCCCACCTTGGGAGCCCCAATAACAGCCGGGCGGCGGCGTTCTGCACCAGCTGCAATTTCCGGGTTCGACACAGGGGCAGCCCCATGTAGAGGGCATTGCAGTAGTCCAGCCTCGAGGTGACCGTAGCATGGATCACCGTTGCTAGATCGTCGCGTTCCAGGAAGGGAGCCAGCTGCCTAGCCCGCCTAAGATGGAAAAATGCGGACTTGGCAGTGGCTGCTATCTGGGCCTCCATAGTTAAGGAAGGCTCCAGAAGTACCCCCAGGCTCCTGACCCTGTGCGCCGCCATCAGCGGCGCACCGTCAAAAACCGGAAGGGGTATTTCCCCCCCTGGGCCACGACGGCCCAAGCAAAGGACCTCTGTCTTCGCTGGGTTTAGCCTCAGCCCGCTCTGTTTGAGCCACCCAGCCACAGCCTGTAGCGCCCGGTCCAGATTTTGTGGGGCGGAGACCGGCCGGCCGTCCATAAGCAGATAAAGCTGGGTGTCATCAGCATACTGGTGACAACCCAGCCCGTACCTTCGGGCAATCTGGGCGAGGGGACGCATGTAGATGTTAAATAACATCGGGGAAAGAACCGCACCCTGAGGCACCCCGCAATCAAGCGAGTGCCTCCGGGACAGCTCATCCCCAATCGCGACCCTCTGTCCCCGACCTTCAAGGAAAGAGGAAAGCCATTGCAAGGCCAACCCCTGAATCCCCGCGTCGGCTGTTGTTTATAATGCCTCTTGAAATATTACTGATGCAGATCCAAGAAGAAAAAGATATAGAAGGATTAAAAATAAAAGGATTTATTTACAAATACAGAGCACTTGCAGATGATATAATGTTTATAAATGAAAACCCCATACAAGTCACACCTTTGTTGTTACCCAAAATACAAGAATATGGGGAGTTGGCGGGACTTTGTATTAATAAAGAAAAATCAAAATTTCTATGTAAAAATATGCAAATAATTAAGCAACAAGAATTGCAGAGACTAACGGGCTGTGACGTTACCACCAAGGTAAAGTATTTAGGTGTGGAGATAACAATGAAGAATATTGATTTGTTCAAAAATAATTATGAGAAGCTATGGTGTAAAATGGATGAAGATATGTTAAAGTGGAATAAACTTAATTTGTCACTGTTGGGTAGAATAGCCGCAATTAAAATGAATATTCTACTAAGAATATTCTACCATTAGGCATGGAGTGCCTTCAATGAGGACCGACACCCTGACCTTATCGGGGGTTTCAAACTATTCCGATTGTGAAAGACAGTAAACAATTTAGTAGTTGGTAAAGAATAATTTCAGAATTTGTGTGGGCGGGGAAGAAACCAAGAATTAAAATGAAAATTTTAACAGATGCAAAAGAGAGGCGGATTTCAATTACCAGACTTAAAATTATATCATGAAGCAGTTTGCTTAGTATGGATAAAAGAATGGATAATGTTGTTAAACAAAAAACTCTTAGCATTGGAAGGTCATAGAAATAAATTTGGCTGGCATGCTTATATGTATTATGGGGGGGAAAAGATAGACGGCTTTTTCTCTCACCATAATATAAGAAACAGCTTGCTAAATACATGGATAAATATAAGATATATGGAGATGAGAGAAAACCGTTATGGATAGTGCCAGCCAAAGTGATAAAAATAACAGCTGAGACGGGTGAAGAAAAGTGGTTGTCATATAATCAACTTTATAAACACAAAGTGGTAAAATAGAATTGAAAACTGCTGATGAGCTGAATAATAAATATGATTGGTTTCAAATGCAACAAATAAAGAGTTTGGTAGAGAATGACATTAAAACTGAAGGAATAAGAAAAGAGCAAATAGAAATGGGAAAAGTTCTGCTTGGAGACAATGAAAAATTAATTTCAAAATTATATAAATTACTTTTAAAATGGTCTATAGAAGATGACTTAGTGAAATCTCAAATGATTAAATGGGCAATTAATGTTAATAAAGAAATACAGATGGAAACTTGGGAATATTTGTGGAAGAACTCTATGAAGCTTTCGACATGTCGTAGTATCAAAGAGAACTGTTTTAAAATGATGTATAGATGGTATATGACGCCTAAGAAATTGGCAAAGATGAATAATAAGATGCCAGACAGATGTTGGAAATGTAAAAAACATGAAGGTTCCTTCTACCATATGTGGTGGACTTGTGAAAGTGCAAAAAAAGTATTAGCAGATGATCCAACAAGAAATTTCTAGGATCTTGGGATATGAATTTAAGAAAGTTGCAGAGACTTTTCTGTTGGGATTACAAATGGAAAAAATTCCAAAAGAAGATAGAACTGTAATTTGGTACTTGCTTTCAGCTGCTAGGACATTATATGCGCAGTTGTGGAAGCAAGAAAAAATACCAGAGAATGGGATTGGATTGTAAAAATTATGACATGGAGTGAAATGGACAAATTAACAAGTATTTTAAGAGACTATGATTTAGAAGTTTTTAAGATGGAGTGAAAAAAGTTCAGAAGATATATAAAAAAAGAGTGGAAAATAAAAGAACTTTGGACAATTTTTGATAATGATTAAGTCTTAGAAAAACGAATATTAATTTTTGTTTTTATTAGTTAAGGGTACCTTTAAACATTAGTACTTTAAGTAAATAACACTGGCGGGGGTCAAGTAACAGGGGGAGGGGTGGGTAGAAAGTAATATATGGGATAGATAAAAGGAATTAATGATGCAAGAAATATAATCTGTTACCATATGTTACCAAATAAAATTGTTTTAACCAAAAAATAGTGGGGGTGCAGCAGATGCAAACAAACAATTTCAAGCACGTGTGCCGGGAATTTCCAGAAGTGTTTGATGGATCCCTGGGGTGCTACAAGGGGCCTCCCATCACCTTATCTCTCGATCCCCATGTGAGACCAATAAGGCTGAAGGCCAGGCGAGTTCCGTTCGCCCTTAAGCCCAAAATAGAAGCAGAGCTGGACCACCTCACGGCCCAGGGAGTACTAGAACCGGTATCCTACGCTGCATGGGAAACACCCATAGTCACTCTGGTAAAGCTGAATGGAGATGTGCGCATATGCGCTGACTATAAGTGCACAATAAATAAAGCACTCCAGGACAATCCATACCCCGTTCCGGTGGTCAGCCACATCCTGGCAGCCCTAGCAGGATCTAAGGTGACTCACGGGGGAGCTTTTCGGGTGTGGCGGTTGCAATTTGGGGTTAGTGTGACTCCAGGAATCTTTCAGAGCATAATGGACTCTCTTCTCAAAGGGATCCCCGGAGTGCAACTGTTTTTCGATGATGTTTTGATCGCCACCCCGGATGCTGAGGAGTTCAGCAGCCGTCTGCAAGAGGTACTCCGCCGCTTCCAGACGGCGGGACTTAAAGTGAAGCGGGAGGAGTGTTCCCTCGGGGTGTTGGCATATTTATTCAATGGATTGAATGTTTGTTTGTTTTTGCCATCAAGTTACAGCTGACTCAAGACAACCCCATTGGGTTTTCAAGGCAAGAACTAAATAGAACATATTTACTCAATGACCTTGAATGGGTCATTGGAAACACTGAAGAGAGCATAAAAAGTTTCTGCTCAGTGGAACAAATTACCCATGTGACTTTGGCTCTTAGTTCTGAATAACCATGAAACAGGCCACAAATCTGTACTCCCTGTCTAATTGCTCTCTTGTCCTCCCTGCCACTCCTTTATGTCATGGGTTTTTGGGTTCTCCAGTGCAGCTTGCAGTACTCCAAAGAATACTCATCACAAACTAGTACATTTTCTTGAGAGCTTGGGAAATACTTTAATAGAGATTTTCAGAAATGGTACATAATGTGGAGAGAGTGGACTGAAACTTTGTATTCTCTCTGAAAGCACTAGAACTCATGAGGACCAGATCTGACATAAATGGGACATTTGAGGGGCTTTTTTTGGCCAATCTCCAGGTGAGGGCTGGAGATCACTCAGAATCACAACTGCTCTCCACATGGCAGAGATCAGTGCAGAAAATGGCTGCATTGCAGGGTGGATTCTGTGCCTGCTGAGGTCACTTCCCTCATGCTCTCCCTAGGTAGATGCTGCAGGGAGCAGGGAGGACATAGAAAGCAATTCCCCTACAGAAAATGGTCAACCTTGAGGCACACCTTGTATGGTATGCCATAACACAACGATGCCAGGCCAAAAAACACTGATCATGCCATAAGCTCATGCTGATTCTAAGTGCTGCAAGACTGAATATGACAGGAAAAGGCAGCAACAATGCACTGCAGACAAAAGGAATGATGTGCTTGAGCATATGTGTGATCATCATCATGCTCACCCCTCTCCCGCCCCAATTATTCTTCCTTCTTGCCATTCTGAACCTGTTTCAGGGCTTTGAGCCACCACAGACACAGGGACACACACACATATGCAGGGGGAGGAATGGAAATCTGGAATCTGTTTCACCTGCTGAATGGGGTGGGAAGACAGCAAGGGTGGGAAGGTGTGTGAAGACCAAGGGTTGGGGGGTGAGGGAGAAGACAGCAAGGGTAGAGGGTGACTGAATGTCATGGGTGAGGGAGTAGTGGAGTGCCAAGGGTGCAGGGGTAGTTGAGAGGAAGAGGTGGTTGGGTGTGGTAGTTGGAGGGGGGTGGGAAGTTGGGTGGAGGGGTGGAAAGACACCAAGGGGGGAGTGAATGCCTTCACTTGGATGGGTGGGAGAGACAGCAAGTGGGGGGGCATTCAACCAGAGTGTGAGAAAATGACCCCTCTGTCACAAACATGGTTGCCAGGGCGCCTGGAGAAGTAAGCTTGCATCCGCCTGGCCAGTGAATGCGAGTGACGCTACCCAGGAACTACATAAGACTCCCGTGTACCTATTAACAAGTATATAAGCGCTTGAGTCAGGCACAGAGTGTCTGCAGCCGCGCTCTAACGTTTCCCCGCCATCGCGTGGAACCCGCCATGGTAAGGAGGAGGCTACGCCGCCACGGAGCTGTCCAGGCGAACGGTGTTGAAGCGCCAAGCCTGGAAACCACTGTGTTTTGCTAACACTACATGTAGCCATCTTCCTGCCTGGATGGGATTCATTCCTTCGATGTGGAAACCTCACGTACACACCTTGAGTCATTCCTAGCCCGCAAGCAACCCACCTAGTCTATGAATGGATTAATGGCTCCACTATTAATCCTGATTGCCCAGTGATTTCCTAAACAACTGTCTTCACCCCGGAGAGTTGGGAAAGAGGAAGGATCTCTCCCGATACCACCAAGCCCTTTTGTCTACACCGGAATACCTAGGTGCATATCTGATTCTCTATTGTCCCTTTCCCAGTTAATCCCATCTCCTCCCAATCACCCAACCATTCCCACATTGATACCAACGGAGCCGCCCCAGGCCCTGTCGCAACCTGGAAGTTTCCAGGATGCCCAGGATGAAGGTGATGTTCATTGGTTGAAGCACACACCCAATCAGGTGTCGCCATTGACCCACCATTGGTCCAGCCGATGTCCAGCCTTCCTGGTCATCAGCAGAACCTCCCATTACCACTCCCAGTCACCTCCCATCCCCTCAGGACTAAGGTGACTCTATATAACCTGTGGACTAGCTACCCACAGGTGTGCCCTCTACTCAGTAAACCCCCCATTCCCGCTGGGTAGTAACACCCCCGATTCCTGATCAGTTTCGGGACCTTTCCCCCATTTCCTCATTCGTCGCCATCGGAGCCTTCCATTGGAGTCTGCGAGAGGTAGTATTACCCTGTATGTCCATTCCTTTTATGTTCCCCTATCGATCTCTCTATATTTCCTAGACCTGTGTGAATGTGTGAGTGTTTTGTATTTTTACCTTGTATGAAAGAAATATTATTCTAAATAAATTACAATTGATTTTTACTAAATTAGAGTCTCTTATTGAGCATTGACTCTCTGAACGGTTGAGCCTGGTATACAATTGATAACAAAGATTCCTTTTTGGGGCTAACTGTCTCTCAATCTAATTCCCCAATCTCATTTTGAGAGCAGTTTCCCTAACAGAAATTGGTGGAGAAAGCTTGGGCATTATCCTGTTTGTGTGAACGCACGCGAGTCGACACGCGTGTCTTCATACAGACAGACGTAAGGTTGCACCGTTCAGAAAGTCTTGCTAGCGAGGCTATTGTGTGAGTGATTGAGTGAATGAGTTCTGTGTGAACGGCTCTAGCGAGCATCTCTATATAATTGTGGGTTGGGCTACTCCCATTTCTATCATTCAGCGTTGGACTCCTCAGCCGCCCCTAGGAGGCCAGACACCTCGAAAGAGGACTGAGCCCGATAGAACGCAAGGGGGGAGTCCCGTGAAGTCTGGCCGCCGTCCCGAGGCCTTCTAAACGCGTCTATCGTGGGAGGGAATGTCAGGACAGGCTAGGATTGTTTAAGACCTGGAAAGAGCGCCCTTCCCTTCTCCCTTTTCTTTAGAGCTTAGTGCACACACGCACACACACTACATACACACTCAGACACTTGCACACACACACCCAAGTCCTTACACGAGTCTAGGCCAAGGCTAGTCTAAGGCACCCGACAGTCAAGAAGGCAGGTGGGTCGTAGGACCGCTGCAATCTGACTGCTGGGCAACTTTTTATTTTGTTTGCCCGAGACGCGATCGTTGGGTCGGCTCGTGGCTCCCTTTTGCCCGAAGACGCGACCGTTGGGTCGGCTCGTGGCTCCCTTTCGCCTGAGACGCAATCGTTGGGTCGGCTCATTGCCTAAAACTCTGCCCGGAGACGCGATCGTTGGGTCGGCCCGTGGCTCCCCTTTTTCACCCGAGACGCGATCGTTGGGTCGGCTCGTGGATTTTCCCTTTGGCTGAGACGCAATCATAGGATTGGCTCGCTGCCCAAAACTCTGCCCGGAGACGCGATCATTGGGTCGGCCCGTGGCTCCCTTTTTCACCCGAGACGCGATCGTTGGGTCGGCTCGTGGATTTCCCTTTGGCTGAGACACGATCGTTGGGTCGGCTCATTGCCTAAAACTCTGCCCGGAGACGCGATCGTTGGGTCGGCCCGTGGCTCCCCTTTTTCACCCGAGACGCGATCGTTGGGTCGGCTCGTGGATTTTCCCTTTGGCTGAGACGCAATCATAGGATTGGCTCATTGCCTAAAACTCTGCCCGGAGACGCGATCGTTGGGTCGGCCCGTGGCTCCCTCTTTCACCCGAGACGTGATCGTTGGGTCGGCTCGGTGCCCCGTAACCTTAACTGAAGCACCACCGGAGGTTGGCAGTAGGCGAAATATAAGTAGAACCAAAAAGAAAAACCCACATCCACGCTAAAATGGAGATTTTCGCAAAAAAGGAGGAAGTCCCCAAGTTGGAAAAATGGTTGTTGAAGAAAGGGGACAACCCTTGGCAAAAGGGAATCTTTGACCAAGGCCCTGATCCCCTCCAGTCCTTTAGAGACATATTTGAGGAAAATTGCAACAACAAAACAATTAGCACTGGCAAAAGAGACCTTTTTGCCACGTGGGGTTTGTTTGAAGCCCTGCGGGATAGCTCAGCCCTGATTAAACAACTCAGGGAGCAGCTTACGCAGAGAAATCAGGAAATAAAGCAGCACGAAGTGCAGGCAGAGAAGAAAGAACAAGAATTGGAGACAATTCTTAAGAAACACGCAGAGGTGCTGGAGAGGGAGTTCCAAAAGCAGACTGCTGAAAGGGAATCCATACTCCAAAACCATGCGGCGGTGATGGAGCGGGAGTTCCAAAAGCAGACTGCTGAAAGGGAATCCATACTCCAAAACCATGCGGCGGTCCTGGAGAGGGAGTTCCAGAGGCAGACTGCAGAAAGGGAATTCCTACTCCAGAGCCATGCGGAAAAATTGGAACAAGTGCAGCAGGATCACGAAATTGAAAAAGCAGAGCTGCACAGGAGACACGCTGCAGAAATAGATAGAATAGCGCAGGAAAATAATACCCTGGACCTTGACTGGCAACAGGCAAGTCGGACCGTAGAGGAGACTAAGGCTGAGAAACTCACCATAACTATAGCATATCAAGATGCCATAACAGCTCTAAAGAAAGCCCAATCGCAAGTAAAAGCATTGAGCAAAGAGCTGGAGCAAACCAAAGACCGAAATGACAAATTGCAATATGCGCTAGAATACACCTCTGAGAAAAATAAGAAGGCAAGGGAGGCAGTTAATCACGAAGCGTGTAAAAAGGAAATAGAGGCCTTACAGAAGAAATTGCAACTAAAGAAAACATTCATAGCGGCCGTCTCGGCACCTGGCCTCTATGAGTTTTCATCCGATGAGGAAAGTGAGGATGAGGAGGAAATAGAACCCTGTGAGATGGCCCCCGCCCCAGTATGCCCGGTGGTCACCCGGCAAACTACCACTAAACAGGGGAACGGTAAAGAAACGGTGCAGATAATTAAGGAGGTTAAGGATTGGAAAATTGAAAATATTAAAATGGCACACCAAATTCTTGGCCCATATAATAGAGAAACCTCCATCCGATGGATGATGCAAATGTACCGTGAATACCCAAACATAACCATCAGGGAGTTAAATCAGGTCCTGAGGTTGGCTGTAAACGGCCCTCATGTAGAAAAGGTGAGAGAAAAATTGATAGTCGCTCACACAGGCGCCATAACCACCTTGGAGTGGATAGCTGAACTATTGAGAATTACTTGGAATGAAGAGAATGTTAAATATGTGTATACCCAGACTGTGCAAGGTCCAGATGAAGACCCTATGGTCTATCTAACAAAGAAACAATTCTTAGCCTTAGTTGCCGAAGTAGTATTCCCGGAGGAAGAGGGTCAGGAGCCCGACTACGATGACGCTGATTTTATAACAGATGTCATTAAAGGCCTCAACCCAGAAACGCGGCAGGCACTGGGACCCACACATGCACCTAACCCCAAATGGAGCACACTTTATGCCAATCTGGAAAATATTAGTAGATATATGGACACGGTTGCGCAAGGGAAAAAGAGTAGTAAGAAAGACCGGGCTAAGGAAGCTGTTAATACAGTTACTTATGCTAACAACGGGCCTCACTCTCAGTATCAGAAGAGGGAAGTTAATCCGGACCCCTATAACCCATCACAGCCTCCAGTCAATCCTCCAACAGGACAAAATAAGCACGCTCAGGCGCGGAACAATGGGAAACCGGCCAGGCAGAAGCCCGGAGCGGGGGGAGGGAACCCTAACTATCAACCGAGAGCCCCTCCTCCACCCGTGCAGCCCTCGGCCCCTTTTCCTTCTCCCGCAGTGCAGCCGCCTCCGGCCCCACAGCCTAACATAATGACGGGCCCTTATGGGGAGGCATATCAAGATTTGCAGAATCAGAGTCGAGGGTACAAGCCTTCCTATAACAGAAAGGCCGAGCGAGCTCGTTTTTGGAACTCGCTACCGCCCGGAGAACAGACTCAGCGAAAAGCGCTCTGGAACTTTTTACTCCATGCAGGGTGCGACATGACCAATATGGATCTAGCACCCACTGCACTTTTGATAGAGAGGCAACAACAAGTGATGCAGGGGTGGGGAAATCAGCAGCCGTCTGCTCCCCCACCTCCACCAACCCAATCTCATTTTGCGGCACCTCAAGGGTATCCACCGCCCGTAGCTGCAGTAGTTCAACACCCACCTACTCCAATGCACCCCACCGTTCAGTTATACCCGGCTCCGATAGCCGCGGTCCAGCAGCAGACGGTCGTCAACAGTCCGGAATATGAGGAACAGGGTCTGCGCTAGGGGTGCCCGGGGCCCACTAATCTCCCCGAAGGAGTAGTGGCTAAACTTAAGCCAGACACTTGGGGGAGACCAATGGTAAAGGCAGGCATTGGGGCTCCAGGGAACATTAAACCTGCCACTCTATTAGTAGACACAGGGGCATCGATTAGCGTGCTCCATCCAACGCTAGTTACTCAGGGAACCCAGACAGATAGAACTCTGGAACTGGCTGGGTACGCGGGAGGAAGCCACCTCTCACACATCTGGAAAAAGATTCCAATCACTGTAGGGAGACTCAAAGCCACCATGAAAGCCTGTAATAACGCAGGAGAAGACGAAGGAATGATTGGGGCTCCCTTCTTAAAGAAAAACCATTTAACTGTGGATTTAGCCAACGGACTCCTGTGGCACATCCCGGGAGGACCGGACTTTATTAATGCTATACACCGATGTGCGGCTCTAAAAGCTCCCTTCCCTGTATGTTCAGTGACGGGAGATCTATGGACTCAAAAGTTTCCCGGGGTGTGGATTACTGACAAGGCGGAGTGTGGGACTGTGAGAAACGCTTGTGTTCTCATAGAGGGCAGAGATCCTCCTCCCCAGCGTCAGTACAAATACCCCGCGGAAGCGGAAGCAGGAATAGGGAAAACAATTGAGGGTCTGTTGAAGTGGGATGTCATCCTCCCAATGCAGTCCATCTGCAATGCCCCCTTGTGGCCGGTCCTAAAGGCAGATGGAGTAACTTGGAGGATGACGGTGGACTTCAGAGCCCTCAATGCAGTGACTCCCCCGGTGGCCCCGGTGGTCGCTAAATACAACGAAATCGTGGCAGCCATTGCAGCGGGATCTAAATTTTACAGCGTGGTGGACTTGGCCAACGCGTTCCACTCGATCCGCTTGCACGAATCCTGTTGGTATAAATTCGCGTTCACCTTCCGCGGCCAACAGTACGTGTTCAAGCGGACACCGCAGGGCTTCCATTCTAGCCCAAGCATCTGTCACGCGCATGTTGTACAGATGTGGGACCGACTGCTGCCTGGATCAAAGGATTGCGTGCTCAGTTATGTAGATGACGTGCTGATCCACGCAGAGACAGAGGAGAAGGTCCGGGAGGTCACTGAGGAGGTCCTCAACCTCATCCAAGAAACGGGCTTCAAAGCAAGCAGGGAGAAAGCCCAGCTAGTAAAGACCGAGGTGAAGTACCTCGGCATCACACTAGGAGCAGAAGGGAGAACACCGGATTCACAGAGAGTAGAAGTGATTTCTAAACTCCCCGCCCCCACAGACCCCCACTCACTAAGAGCTTTGCTAGGCACCTTTAACTTTTCCCGAGATTTCATCGAGATGTTCTCCGAGAAAGCCCGACCTCTTTATGAGCTCCTGAAGAAGGATGTGCAGTGGTACTGGGGACCGGAGCAGCAAAAGGCTTTTGCAGAGCTCAAAAATGACCTCACAAAGGCTCCGGCGCTTGCCCACCCCGATGTTACCCAGCCGTTTTTCATTCAGTTGGCTATCTCGGAGCACAGTCTAGGGGCTACTTTGATCCAGAGACGAGCGGGATCTCAGCGGGTGGTGGCTTATGCCTCCAGGAACCTTTCTTCCGTGGAGGAGAAGTTCTCCCCCTGCGAGAAGGTCTGCCTCGCTCTGGTTTGGAGTTTAACCCATTGGGAGTTTATAATAGGAGGAGCAAGGGTGGTAGTTCAAACCACTCATTCCCCTCTTAAGTATATTCTCTCCGGGAAAGTTAAAGATGGGCAAGTTTCGAACCAAAGGATTGCCCAGTGGACGCTGGCGTTAACTAATAGAGGGGTAGATTTCCAGAAGGAGCAAAAGGAACCGCCCTCGCCCTATGGCCTCGTAGTTGAAGGGGAAGAGCATGAGTGTCCGCTGCCAGTGGTACAACATATACCCTGGCCAGTTAATGGAGGAATAACCCTAGCGGAAGCCCGACAACAAGAGCTTGTTTGTTGGTTTTGCGATGGATCTTCTTTCCATGTAAATGGCTCAGCTCGAACCGGCTACGGCGCCATTAGAGTGCAGGATTCCCTAGTCCTTAAAGGAACCGTCCGCCCTCATTCTAGCCAAGCCGCAGAAGTGGAGGCAGTGCTAGCAATCCTCCAGTTTGAGCCTCTGGATGTTCCCCTAGCCATTTTTACAGATTCTCATTGGACGGTGCAGGCGATCACGGCCTGGCTGCCCATTTGGAAGAAACAGAATTGGCTGAATAGCGAGGGGAAAACGGTCGCGCACTCTCAGAAATGGCTGCAAATAGCGGAGAGAATAGAGGCGCGAACTGACTCCACCTACGTGACTCACGTTAAGGGACATCAGAGACAATATACAGAGGAAGGGATGTGGAACAATAGAGTAGACGCTATTGCCAAAGAAGCTGCATTCGCAGACAGCAATCCTTTCCGCTCACCCCCCACCTTTCCTTTACACCCGGTCACCACCCGGAACCAGAGCAAAGGGAGGGAAATCCTGATGGATTTGGGCGAGCTCCAGAAAGACGACCCAGAGATCCTGGAGCTTGCCAAAGCCCAGAAGGATGAAACGGGGAAATACACCATCATTCAGAAAGAGGGCATTTACTGGGCAGTAGATAGCCAGGGGGAGCAACACTGGATTGTGCCCCTGCAAGTCAGAGGGGATTTAATCAAGTTTGTGCACGAGCAGGGACACCGCGGTGCAAATCTAACTTTGGAACGGGTAAAGGAGACGGGCTGGTGGCCGGGCATGCGCCAGGAAGTCGCACAGTGGGTTAATAATTGCCTTGCATGCGCTATGGTTAATGCCGACACATCAGGACCCAAAGCTCCCATCCAGCACCAAAGAATAGAGGGACCTTGGGCTCGTATACAAATTGATTTTATCGGCCCCCTTCCCCGCACAGCAAGAGGAAATCGATACTGCCTCACGGTGATCGATCCTTTCAGCAAATGGGTGGAGGCTTTCCCTTGTAAATATAATACTGCCGCTACAACTGCTAAAATTTTATTCAACCACCTATGGACGAGATGGGGAATCCCGAGGGTCATGGACTCGGATTTGGGGTCACACTTCATCGGGGAGGTCACAAAGGAATTGTGCAAAGCCTTGGGGGTGGAACAACGGTTTCACATTGCCAGGCACCCCCAGGCATCAGGGGCAATTGAGAGGACTAACCGGACAATCAAGGAAGCCCTACGGAAAGTAGTAAAATCCACAGGCAGGGATTGGGACGAGAAGCTACCCATTATCCTGATGGCGCTCAGGGGAACTACTGCCGTCCATGGTCACACACCGCATATGGTCATGACAGGAAGGAAAATGGTGTTGCCGGAAGCCTTCTGGCTCAAAACACAACTTCCATCTGACTGGATGCCGGTGGTTGTGAATGACGCGTGGGTGCAATCGCTAGTCACGGAGGTCCACAATATCCACCTGGAGGTAGCTAAACAACTAGGAAAAACACAGCAGGCAATGGATCAGAGTCTAGGCTGGGTTAAAAATCCTCGAGTGTGGGATCCAGGCCAGCTAGTGCTATATAGGAGATTCTCGCAAAACGAGCACTCCTTGGAAGCCAAATGGTTAGGTCCAGTCCCGATAACACTGAGGATCAGCCCAGCAGTCTACCAAGTAGAAATTCAGAAAAAGAACGGGGAAACCTGGCGAAAGTACTTCCATTGTTCCCAACTCAAGGAATGGAAGGGGACTGCTCCAGCTAACCCTAATCAGATTCAGCAACCTGAAGGGGCGCCGCCGCAGAGAAGAGCCGAAATCCGACAAATCTCTGTCATGCCCTGCCCTGAACCGGTGGATTTCCCCTTAAGCGACACCTTCCTCACCCTTGGTGTAACTTGAACAAGCTCAAGTATAGAGATTCCTGAGACAGACCTGTCCACAGTAATCTAGGGGGGGAGTGCAGGAGAAAAGAACTCAGAACACAAACATGTAATTTTAGAACTGCAGCAAGTTTTTTTTTTTTCTCTTCTCTCCTGAGAAATTGCTCCTTCCCTTTCCCCTCTTCCCCCAACCTTGTCTTAGTACTTTGACTCCTTCAAGCTTATAGAAATAGCAAGAAGGGTCTACAGCGCAATCTTATCTTTTATTTTCAGGTACACAATATGGATTACCAGAAGGTGAAGGTGAGATTTGTGAGAACAATGATGCATGCAATGTATTTAGTATTGATGTTAATGCTGGAGAAATGTACAACTGATAGAGCAGTATTGCCCACTATAGTCCCATTCTCTCATTGGAGATGTAAAACAAGCCTATACCCCAAGGAAATCATGCTGTGCAAAGTCATAAAGTCTAATTATGGGGAAAATGACAGCAGACTCCCCAGAAGCAGCTACGACTTTCGCAGCTGTGATGAAGAGTGGGTCAGACCACCTAATATGATTTTGTTATGTGCTGGGACCAGAATGTTAACGCAGGAACTGTACTGTTTTTCCCATGAGGATACCATGAGACCTCTAGTGCCAATGCATTGTGTTTATGTCCCAAAGGGCCCACGGAAATTAACAACAACTCCCACAATAACTCCTAGCGCTACTCCAGCCTCTAAAGGGTTTACTGAGGACATGGGGCCATACTGTGAAATTGCAATTGTGTCGACCGCAGTATGGAGCGCAAAAGACCCTTTCAAATTTATATTATCAATTGGCTCGAGGATAGAAAAACCGCTTGCGTTCTCAATACAGACACCTAGTGGAGAGACGCATCATCACCAGCTAACCGCATGGTCAAATAAAAATTGGATCGTTACTGATTCGGAGTTAGGGACACAGGGACCTCCTGACTGGTTTATAGTAATAGACCCTCTATGCCAGCGGGAGTCCGCAATGGGAATGAAATTCACCAAATTGGGCACCTTCAATGCAGAGCTTCCATCGGAGGAAGGAAACTACACCCTCACGATAGGGAATTTTACCCAGCTCCAATTCAACCCTCTCATTCCAGACGCTGAGAGTACATTAAGTGCCAACTCTCACATAATTGGCTCCCATGTGATTAAGCGGGATATAAGGGAACAAGTTTTAATTCGCCCACAGATGGTATTAAAAGAAATCAGGGTCAGCCTGACGGGATTAAATACCATCGAAAAATTGCCACAATGTGCTCCCTACTTGGAACCCAGTAAAAAGGGTTGGGAGGCTTGGCTGCAGTTATGGGTGGGGAACACGCCTCGCAGATTGAAACGATCTGTAGGAGACTGGGTTGCACCAGTTGCTGGAGGAGTAGCGGTTTTAGATTCTATAAATATAGAAACCCTCGCTAATAAATTTGCCTACGCTACCTCTTATATTTCCCAGCTGGGAAAACCCATTAATGACTCTTTCCACACCATCTCTGAAGTCCAGCATTCCATCAGCTCCATTTTAGTAAATTGGGAAAACCAAATTGAAAGAGATTTTGCCTTACTGTTGAGAGGTACTCAATCCCTACAGTTAAATATTTCTTTAGCACTGGCATGCACCCAGGCTCAAGCTATGAATTTAGCAGTAACCATGGGCATGATCAGGCAAGCCACGGAGGGAAATATCCCCCTGGAAATCAAGCAGTTAATTAGACCAGAAATTCCCACCCCGCAACTGGAATTGGAAGCCTGGTGGACTCTGGTGAATACCTCTTTCTCAGTGGACAGGCAGGAATTGAGACTTCTCATCCTGATGCCCACTGCACAAAGGTTCTTTTATGTACACCCCGTTGTGCCACTAGGGCTGCAAGTGGGACCAACCGAAGTCTTGTATTCTTCGGACTCAGATAAATGGGCCAGGAATGACAACGGAAGTTGGGAAGCTGTGGATCTAAAGGCATGTGTACACAAAGACAACCTGGGATTTATTTGTGATGAGCAAACTCTACAAACTCACCACCCCTGCGTGAACCCCTTAAGGGACTCCCCTCAAGAATGCAAATATGCACTTAGGCAAGAGAATGCCTCCGCTTTTGTGTACTTGGGAAGAGGGTGTGCTTGCGTGAGGACATATTGTGAGTACCTCATCATAAATACCTTCCACATCCAACCCATGTTGCCAGATGTCAACAGATGTTTCTGCAACCTATCTTCCATTGTGGGATGCGATATAGAATTCACAGTCCCCATATGGACTAGGGAGGAAATCCTGCTGGCCCCTAGTCTGTTCAAATTCATTCAACCAGTTTTTCTGGGCATGGGGCTGCGGGCGATTAGATCCCTGCTGTCTCATCCCCTTTTAAAACAGACCTTGCAAGAAATCAAGAGGAGCGGAGACACTGCGTCCATGGTGGTTAAACATGATGGACAGGAAATCTCCGGGCTTTTAACACAAATCAAGGACACGGGAAAGCATTCGTTCCTTGACGCGCTCCTTGGCTGGAGCCCTACTGGGTCAGCGATACTTAACGTAGCCCTGCACCCCATTGTGGTCATTTTGGTCTTCCAGATTATACTCTGTGTTGTAATAATTGTCTTGGGGTGCTGGCTGAGAAAGCAGCTAAAGAAGGTGGACGAGCTCCAAACCATGTGGAGATATCGTCCCCTCGTCATTGAAAAGCCCTAAGTACCGCCTTGAATCCCCTCCTCACTTGTGCGAGGGGGGGGGCTCCCTCTCTTCATTCCTTATCCAAGATCTTTCTTTTACTTGTAAGGGAGGGCTGTAAAGCCCAAGGGAAAGGGAGAGGGGAGAAAGGCGACGAAACCGAACCGTGGAGTGCGGACCAGCAGTGGCAAGGTAGAACTTGCAAGGATTGCTTCCCGAGGGTTCGGAAGTCTTTATCGGAAGACTACCATCGGGCGCGCGTCCTGCTTTGCCACTTCAGGCTCCCATCTGAACTGGATCGCGCCAGGCGCTTCAGTTCAACAGGCCCGCTGGGACCCCCCGGTTTTGCAGCCCCACATGTTTAACAACAGCGGGGACCGGTCGGGTCACAGGCTAAAGCCGCCGGATCATCCCCCTCTGGTGCCTCGATTCCACCAAGTAGCTAAAGGGTCACAACGGGTCAAATGAAGGATCGGCCCACACTATATTCTAAATCCCTGCACCCTGTGCATGGGTTTGGAAAACTTCCCCCCTCCTTGCTCACCCCTGGACAAGGTTTTAAGGGTGAAGACTCCACTGCCCCGTCGCTCCCAGGTCACCCTGGATTTGGGGCATTTGCATAAATCTCTTTGGCACATGCTCCAACTTTTGGGATGGGAAACGGAGGACGATGGGAAGTGTAGTCCCCACAGCCAGCTTTTACATTATGCATGTCAGTATCTTTCAGCCCCTCGCTCTGTTCCTATGGGAAGTTCTATCTTTTACCAAGTAAAGGGTGGGCTCGTTGGCCCAGGGGGATGGGGTGAGAGGAAGCCCAAATTGAGCAGAACAAACTCAGGGCATTCTTGCAAGTGTTGGATCGCTTCTTGATGGTCTAGATAACAGTCCCACCAAGTGATCCATCACTACAAGGCCCGAAGTGACTCTGGGACAGAACCTGTTCTGACCCAGAGAGACTCCCAGCAGTCCAGTGTTTGAGCTCTGTGACTCTTCCGGCGCTCCGTGATCCTGAAGGAACACAGGGAACGGAGAGGGGAAGAAGTTGCAGACGCTCAAAGCATCAGGAACCTGGTGCAGCCACTGTTCTGACCCATTGGGACGCCTGAGCGTGCAGCCCTTACCCACATAACTGTGGAAGGGACTCAGGCTATGCATGGGCACCCGAACCGAGGAGCTTAGGAAAAGCCACCTCCCGCGGGCACCCTAGGTCCGCCAGCTACCTTTCAGATTAAAGAGGCAACGCGGGTGAAGAGCGACCTTGGGACCAGTACACCTGAACTATGGCCCTTCCACAAGCCACTATCCCCACAGGGGCGGACCGAACCTAGGTCCATATATTTGAAAAATGTTTTACAAATATCCTATTCCCAACATGCCTTGGACTTAGTTCATCTGCATAAACACACCATGCGCATGCACTAACCCAAAGCACAAGATTGGGGACATCTGGGACTTAGAGTTCCAACACCCTATGTGGGTAATGAACTGGTGTTATTAAGATTTGTCTATCTTTTACCAGAGAAGGTTGGGCCGCCGAAGCAGCCCGAGGGTTAAAAGAGGGCAGGCACTGACACTTGCCCTCCGGAGCGCGGAGCTCCAGCTAAAAGTTCCGCCCACCTAGGGTCTCAGGGGGCCAGAACAGACTCTGCACCAGGTGCCATACTTGCAGGGGCACCCTGAGTTTGTAAAGGCGCACACGAGACCAGGCGGAATGCTTGAACCCGGCCCCCACCGGGAGAGCCAAACGCGCCGAAGCACCTTTAAGTCACAGTGACTCTGGCTTTCCCCACGAGAAAGGAGTGCCCAATAATAGGAAAACCGCTGGAGTATGACCGCAAACCTTTTGGGGCGATTCTGAATAAGGGGGTGCCCCACAATGGCCCAAGAAACCCATTTCAAGGCAAAAGAGTATTTGCATGTGTGCCTCCCACTTGGTCCGCTTAACGAACTGTTTGTCATCATTGCTTGGCGCCTCTGCAAACCGCCCTGTCTAGTAATGGACGGCAGTGCGAGGCGGAAGAAAGTGACGTGGCAATGAATCAGTTGCCATCTCCCGGGCGGGAGGGGTAACATGAAATGAGGCCTTGAGTGGTTGTATTCATGTTTGTATGTTTTTAGATCTATTTTTATACCAAGAAAAGGGTGCCCGCCCTTGGGTGGGCAGGCTGTGAAAAATTAGAGCAGGCTTTTGAAGAGATTACAAGGCCGAACCAAGGAGCATGGAGTTGGAGAGCGTGGGAGCCGAGTTAGCCCTTTTTGCAGGCTATCTCATCAAGCTTTCCCAAGAAGCATCTCCGGGCACAGGCCTCTCCAATGGTGCAGGTTCGGAGAAGCCTACCCAATGGAGTAACTGGCCCAACTTGACACACTCCTCCCCATGGTCTCCACTATACTATCAGATTAGTGTGGGAAACGGCAAAAATCTCCCAAGCTGCTTTGCAAGAAATCATTTACATATCCCACGCCTACTGACGGGATATGGGCATCATGATGTGGGCACGACCTCACAGGAAGTAGTGACTACCATGCAACCTAGATCCCACCCCTGCCGGTCGAGGATTTGATTGACAGGCAGGGATCCTTGGGCCACATACCAACTTGGACCAAGGTTTCCTTGTAAGAATGTTTTTATTATTTATGTTTTCTATCTTTTACCAAGTAAAGGGGGAGTCCCCCCCTCCCAGTCAGGGAGGGACTCCAAGAGGCCCTAAAAGAGAACCACGCTTATAGCTGGTTCTCCGGAGCCCAAACGGGCTCCCGATTAAAAAGGGGAAAGCGGCCAATGGGTCAACTTCCCCGAACCTACAACATGGGAGAGGCCTTTCCGCGGCCGTGCTCCCCGGTTCGGGGTGTTGCTCCAAAGGCCTGCACTTCCAGGCGTATGCCTTCCCCCTCCGCCAAACCGGGAAGGCATGAGGAACGAGGTACTTCAAGGTTGAGGGGAGCAAGCCAAGGCCGACTGGGGAAAACTGTAACCTCATTAGGAAAGTTGGTTCTGTAAAAATGCTGTGACAGAATTTGCTAAATGATATTCTAAACATATATAAACATAAGCCAAGTATGCAAAGACTTCTCCCAGAACCCCATTGTTCCTTAAATTTGCATAAGTGCCCTGGAGATCCCTCTAGATAGGATCTCCCCAGGTCATGTGAACGGACCCCCGACGAGGTCCGAGCTACGTCGGATGTCTTCGCCTAGAGCATGCTCCGACAGAAACTTGGCTTCACTAGGGGCAGCCTGGATACAAGGGGGGGTGGGATATCTGCAGCAGACTCCTCGGCGCCGCCAGCCTCCTCCCCTCCAGAAGGAGACTACAGACAAGCCAAATGAGAAGGGAAGCCTCCCCTGTCCCCAGCGTGGAAGTTATCGAGGGGGGGAGAAGAAGAAGCCCGAAGACCAAAGGTCAGACAGATGAATTATGTACTAGCATAGTGATAGGATTTGTTTTTTTTTTATTATATATATATGTATGAAATGTAACCTGGTGATTTTAAAATGATTTGCCTTGTGAATCCGTGGGTAATATGAAATGCTTATTGCCTGTCTAATCAATTATTGCAGCCTAGCCAGTCTAGACTGCACACATGATTTCTGCTTTTAAGTAACCTTTGATTCAAATACCTTGTATTATGAAATTTTACCATGTGTTTTTATGGATTTTAATAATGCTATATGAAATACCGAATATGTACAATGTATCCCAGAAGGCCTCCCTGTAAGCATGAACGCCAAGGAAGGATCTGATGGCCCATTGGCATTTTTAAATTGTGTTTTTGAGTAGTTTTAAGATAGTGGCTCCAACCTTTTTTTTTTCAGGTAGCCGGTATTCCCTAGTAGACACCCCACGCTTCAAGGGCTTACCGCCCTCTTACCGAAGCCCCGTTTTTGTTTGTTATCAGTCGTACATACGAGACCTTGCCACTAGACGGTGACGTCAGTCTCGAGGGGGGGAACTGTGAGAAAATGACCCCTCTGTCACAAACATGGTTGCCAGGGCGCCTGGAGAAGTAAGCTTGCATCCGCCTGGCCAGTGAATGCGAGTGACGCTACCCAGGAACTACATAAGACTCCCGTGTACCTATTAACAAGTATATAAGCGCTTGAGTCAGGCACAGAGTGTCTGCAGCCGCGCTCTAACGTTTCCCCGCCATCGCGTGGAACCCGCCATGGTAAGGAGGAGGCTACGCCGCCACGGAGCTGTCCAGGCGAACGGTGTTGAAGCGCCAAGCCTGGAAACCACTGTGTTTTGCTAACACTACATGTAGCCATCTTCCTGCCTGGATGGGATTCATTCCTTCGATGTGGAAACCTCACGTACACACCTTGAGTCATTCCTAGCCCGCAAGCAACCCACCTAGTCTATGAATGGATTAATGGCTCCACTATTAATCCTGATTGCCCAGTGATTTCCTAAACAACTGTCTTCACCCCGGAGAGTTGGGAAAGAGGAAGGATCTCTCCCGATACCACCAAGCCCTTTTGTCTACACCGGAATACCTAGGTGCATATCTGATTCTCTATTGTCCCTTTCCCAGTTAATCCCATCTCCTCCCAATCACCCAACCATTCCCACATTGATACCAACGGAGCCGCCCCAGGCCCTGTCGCAACCTGGAAGTTTCCAGGATGCCCAGGATGAAGGTGATGTTCATTGGTTGAAGCACACACCCAATCAGGTGTCGCCATTGACCCACCATTGGTCCAGCCGATGTCCAGCCTTCCTGGTCATCAGCAGAACCTCCCATTACCACTCCCAGTCACCTCCCATCCCCTCAGGACTAAGGTGACTCTATATAACCTGTGGACTAGCTACCCACAGGTGTGCCCTCTACTCAGTAAACCCCCATTCCCGCTGGGTAGTAACACCCCCGATTCCTGATCAGTTTCGGGACCTTTCCCCCATTTCCTCATTCGTCGCCATCGGAGCCTTCCATTGGAGTCTGCGAGAGGTAGTATTACCCTGTATGTCCATTCCTTTTATGTTCCCCTATCGATCTCTCTATATTTCCTAGACCTGTGTGAATGTGTGAGTGTTTTGTATTTTTACCTTGTATGAAAGAAATATTATTCTAAATAAATTACAATTGATTTTTACTAAATTAGAGTCTCTTATTGAGCATTGACTCTCTGAACGGTTGAGCCTGGTATACAATTGATAACAAAGATTCCTTTTTGGGGCTAACTGTCTCTCAATCTAATTCCCCAATCTCATTTTGAGAGCAGTTTCCCTAACAAGAGCCTCTTGTATTTCTCCCCACAATGGGCCTTATTTCAAGTATCCTTATAATTCTGAATATCCAAAATTATAACATTCAGATTTGAAAATGTTTATCATATAAAATGTGGCATTATTCAGTGAAGTCTCAATAATTCAAATTCTAAATTTCACAAACCTAGCTACTATTGAGGCAAATGAAGGGATCATTGATCTTGAACCCTTTGGTGTAATAGTAAGCCCTTTTCTGTTTAAATGTCACAGAAGGATGTCTTATTATTCTCATTAATTTCTGTGTCCAGGACATGGTACAGGTAGGATGAAATCATCTGATAGAACTATATTAGTTGGAAGAAGAAGAAGAAGAAGAAGAAGGCACATTGATGAACACAAGTTATCAAGAAAGACTCAGCATGAGTTCTGTAAGGGAAGATCTTGCCTCACTAAACTGTTACAGTTCTCTGAGGGAGTAAACAAACATGTGAACAAAGGGGACCCAATAGATGTTGTTTACCTTGACTTCCAGAAAGCTTTTGATAAAGTTCCTCATCAAAGACTCAGTAAGCTAGAGAGTCATGGAGTAAAAGGACAAGTACTCTTGTGGGTCAAAACTAGCTAATTAATAGGAAACAGAGAGTGAATATAAATGGGCAATCTTTGCAGTGGAAGACGGTAAGCAGTGGGGTGCCACAGGGCTCAGTGCTGGGACCCATGCTCTTTTACTTGTTCATTAATGATCTGGAGTTAAGAGTAAGCAGTGAAGTGACTAAGTTTGCAGATGACACTAAATTGTTTAGGTGGTAAGAACCAGAGAGGATTGTGAGGCACTCCAAAGGGATCTGTTGAGGCTGGGTGAGTGGGCATCAACATGACAGATGAGGTTCAATGTGGACAAGTGCAAAGTAATGTACACTGGGGCCAAAAATCCCAGCTACAAATACAAGTTGATGGGGTGTGAATTGGCAGAGACTGACCAAGAGAGAGATTAGGGTTGCCAATCCCCAGGTGCGGGCAGGGGATCCCCCGGTTTGGAGGCCCTCCCCCTGCTTCAGGGTCGTCAGAAAGCGGGGGGAGGGGAGGGAAATGTCTGCTGGGAACTCTGTTATTCCCTATGGAGATTTATTCCCATAGAAAATCATGGAGAATTGATCCGTGGGTATCTGGGGCTCTGGGGGGAGTGCTGTTTTTTGGGGTAGAGGCACCAAATTTTCAGTATAGCATCTAGTGCCTCTCCCCAAAATACCCCCCAAGTTTCAAAAAGATTGGACCAGGGGGGTCCAATTCTATGAGCCCCAAAAGAAGGTGCCCCTATCTTTCATTATTTCCTATGGAAAGAAGGCATTGAAACGGTGTGCCGTCCCTTTAAATGCGATGGCCAGAACTCCCTTTGGAGTTCAATTATGCTTGTCACAGCCTTGATCTTAGCTCCACCCCTAATGTCTGCTGGCTCCACCCCCAAAGTCTCCTTGCTCCGCCCCCAAAGTCCCCAGATATTTCTTGAATTGGACTTGGCAACCCTAAAAGAGATCTTGGGGTCATTATAGATAACTCACTGAAAATGTCAAGACAGTGTGCGATTGCAATAAAAAAGGCCAACACCATGCTGGGAATTATTAGGAAGGGAACTGAAAACAAATCAGCCAGTATCATAATGCCCCTGTATAAATCGATGGTGCGGTCTCATTTGGAATACTGTTTACAATTCTGGTCACCGCACCTCAAAAATAATATTATAGCATTAGAAAAAGTCCAGAAAAGGGCAACTAAAATGATTAAAGGGTTGGAACACTTTCCCTATGAAGAAAGGTTAAAACACTTGGGGCTCTTTAGCTTGGAGAAACATCGACTATGGGGTGACATGATAGAGGTTTACAAGATTATGCATGGGATGGAGAAAGTAGCGAAAGAAGTACTTTTCTCCCTTTCTCACAATACAATAACTTGTAAGCATTCAATGAAATTCCTGAGCAGTTGGGTTAGAATGGATAAAAGGAGGTATTTTTCACCCAAAGGGTGATTAACATGTGGAATTCACCGCCACAGGACGTGGTGACGTCTACAAGCATAGCCATCTTCAAGAAGGATTTGGATAAAAATATCGATTAGAGGTCCATCAGTGGCTATTAGCCACAGTATATTATTGGAACTGTCTGGGACAGTGATGCTCTGTATTCTTGGTGCTTGGGGGGGAGGGGGGGTCAAAGTGGAAGGACTTCTAGCCCCACTTGTGAACCTCCTCTTTTTTTGGCCACTGTGTGACACAGAGTGTTGGACTGGATGGGCCATTGGCCTGATCCAACATGGCTTCTCTTATGTTCTGAAGAAGAAGAAGACGACTGCAGATTTATACCCTGCCCTTCTCTCTGAATCAGAGACTCAGAGCAACTTACAATCTCCTATATCTTCTCCCCCCACAACAGACACCCTGTGAGGTAGCTGGGGCTGAGAGGGCTCTCACAGCAGCTGCCCTTTCAAGGACAACTCCTGTGATAGCTATGGCTAACTCAAGGCCATTCCAGCATCTGTAAGTGGAAGGGTGGGGAATCAAACTCTGTTCTCCCAGATAAGAGTCCGCACACTTAACAACTATGCCAGACTGGCTCTCACCAAACTGGATGGGCAAGAACCACTTCACTTTGGGTTTGTGGAATCTGCAGCTAAAGTTTAGGGATAGTATGTGTTCAATTAAAGGCAGGGCTTGAATTTAGATCTCATACATCCTGTCTACACTCTTTCCTTATATTACGCTGTTTCCTCAAACTACATTTGTCTTCCTTTGCTTTTGTCCTGTCATCAGCCATTTTAGAAATTTTAAATGCAGAAATTGTATTACCTTCTAGTATAACTAAAAAACAGGTGAAACAATCTCCCTTATCCAATGAGACAACAAAGAAGTGATACTATTTCTAAATCGAGGTTACTTTGACTTTGATAACTATATTGCTACAGCAGCCTCACAAAACATGTGCAATGTTATATGAATTACAACCCAGTTTGTCCATTATCTCTGAAAGAAGGCTGGCTCATCTGAACTGTAAATTTGCTTATACTTGACAGTCTCAGTATAAGCTGTGAAGTGATGCATAATAAGACCAGTAATGCATCATGCCATATCATCCACACTGAAGTCTGTAAGGAAGGACTGAATTATATGCAAAAAGATGAAGACAAAGATTTTATTCTCTTCTGCATCCTCTATATGGCAATCTTGTCATCAAACCATTTCAAAATAATAGAAACTTAATCAGCATCCCACCTAATGACATCAGGAAAATCCAGAAATAAGGAGGATCTCAAATTTTCGTATTTCCACAAAGAACAGAATAGGGTACAGGGAAAGAACAATGAGTTTGATCAAAGTAATGAATGTGTTGTTATGCTCTGACTCTATTTACCAGAAGTAGCCCTTCTTCTTTAGCCTCCATTACTGAACATCACTCAGCCCAGTCGTTTTATTTTGTCTTGAAGGAGAGTTGGGGAAAATCTTTCAGAAATGCTGTTTAGGGATGGGCATGAACCAGTTTATGAACTGAAGTTTGTCATGATTTTTGACCATTTCATTATTCACAAAGCAATGTTTATGGTAGGGTGACCAGCATGAACATTCCACAGAATTTCATGTTGTTCATGTTGGTTCATGAATGGATACATTTCCAGACACACTGTCTGCTCAGTTAAACTGTTCCCAAAACTTTATAGAAACGGGGGGGGGGGGGGGCGGGGGGGGGGGACAACAATCAGAGCCCATCAAAGCTCAACAGGAAATGCTAGCTGACAGTAACAGAATTCCCATTCTATGGGATCAGAATGTTCTATGGGATCAGAATGTTATATATCAGCTCAGCTCTGTAGTCTCTCTTCTGTTGGCTGTTGCAGAGCACATTCATTGATTTCTGATTCTGAACTCCTCTCTCCTGCTGGGAGTTGAGTGTTAGGTGGACTCAGAGCTCTGAACCACCCTGTCTCTTTGCTCACACTAAGCAGAGGGGATTTACTACTGGGTACCCTGGCTGAGGACCCACATTCTATACCCTCCTGCTTATGAACATCTATCCCCTGGTGGGGTTTGAGTGTTAGGCATACTCAGGGCTCTGAGCCACCCCATCTCTCTGCTTACACTGATTGCCTTGGCTGAATGAGGAGTCACATTTTTTATCTTCCAGATTGTGAACTCTTCTCCTCTACTAGAGTTTGGGTGTTAGGTAGACTCAGGGCTCTAAGCCACTCTGTCCCTCTTCTCATGCTGTGTCTCAGCTGAGGACCCACATTTTGTACCCTCCTGGTTAGGAACTCCTCTCCTTTGCTGGGGTTTGGGTGTTAGGGGGACTCAGGGCTCTGAGCTATCCCATCTTTTTGCTCTTGCTGAATATCTCAGCTGATGATCCATGTTTTATACCCTCCTGGTTGTGAACTCTTCTTCCCTTCTGGGGTTTGGGTGTTTTGTGGATTTTGGCTTCATGACTTTGCAAGAGAGGTCAGGCCAGATGACAGCCTTGCATGACCAGGACTCCAGGAGATTGGTGTTGGCAGGCTCAAAGGACTTGCTATAATCTATGCTGAATCCTCCACCATTGTATGCCTAGCATCCCCACCCCTGCTGACCTCCCAGTTCACTACTGACAACCAGTAGTGGGGCTTCTCTTTGGTTGGGCTCTTTTAGGTAAAGGTGCTTAGTTGCAGCTCCTCCTCCTCCATCTCAGCCTTTTCCACCCACTGTTCCCTCTGGCTATGTCTGTTAGCCTGTAACCTTCACACTTCTTTGCAGAGCTCAAGCTTCCATTGCAAGAGCTCTGCATTCAGGAGAGCAAGGCTGCCTTTTATCCAGTGGTCACAGTTTATACAGGTCAGATTGCACCCCCCTTTGCTGCAGAGAGAATGCAACCTGGTGGTGATGCCCACCTGCAACCTCTCTGCCAAGGCCCTGACCCATGGGAGGACAGCTAGCTCCAGTGTGGAGGCCATCACCCAGTCCAGCCCTCAAATCAGGAGTATGACTTGCTGCCAGCTGGCCATATGGACTGCTGGTGTCTCTGGGCAGTCCTAACAACTCTTTTGCCTCTGTGGAGAGCCCCAGGAATGGATCATGGAAAGGAAGCTCCAAAATCCCTGGTAATGCCCTGGCTGGTAGGATGGATTTGGTTTCTAAGGATAAGGGACTATGGTACACAGGGAGTGGAAGACTTCTTCCACACACACACACACCCCCCCCCCCAAGTAGAGCAGCTAAGGAGAGAGCACTTTCAGCCTCATAGCACACAGAAGTGTTCACACTCTGGACAGGTGGGAGGGTATAAATATGGGAGACCTTTTGAGGACCCCAAAAATATAATCCACCCCTAACTTGGAGAGATTGTAGAGGAGCCAGTCATAACATCCAATATGTAAACAACCCTAGAGGCACATCTATTACTTAGGAACATACTTGAAACAATTCCTGTGCATTATTTCATAGTATAAACATATGTCAACACTTCAATGTATAATCACTTGGTTGGGCAAGACTGTAAAACATCTTAACATATTATTTCCAAGCAAACAAAAGCAACTTTTTAAAACCTCCAATGGAATTATTTCCATTATTCTACAACTGACAAGGACACAAAATAAATATCAAGTTTTAACAAGCACACTACTTCCATTCACTTCAATGGGACCTGTGTGGAGCATCCCACTGGAATGAATGGAAATTGCACAGCAGCAGTGCTTTCAGGATTGCTCATAGTACTACTAACTATGGTTTAAGTGATAAAAGCCACTCCTCTGTTTGCTTCAAATTCCATTTTGGACCAACTGAGTTTTATTTTGAGTAGTCAAAATATTAATTTTACTAGAGTAAAAATCCAAGCTCTTCAGGAACTTAGAACATGTTGTGATGTCATCAGGCTGCAGTATAGTTAATGGGGAGTAATAGGATAACAATTGGAGTTGCCAACTCCAGCTTGAGAAATTTGTGGAAATTTGAGGGTGGTACCCGAAGAGAATGGAGATTTTTTTTTTCGGTGGGGGGGGGGAGTTGGTGACATTCTTTATTCTATATGGCCTGTTTTCTGAAGTTGCCATTTCTTACAGAGGAATTAATCTTTGAGCCACCCCATCTCTCTCCTCATGCTGAGAAGTAAGGACTTAGGTACTCGGTGCCTCAGCTGAGGACTTATATTTTTGAACCTGCACCTGACATTTTCCCCAAAAGCACTTTCCTGGGGGTATCTTCTTTGAGGGGCCATAACTCAGACCCCTGCAGTACATGGGTATGCTCTGGACCTGTGTGTTTCAACCCTAGTTGGAGGGGTGGAGAGGATGAGGCTGTTTGTGACCATACTTTCCTTGGTGATGTGGTGTGGCTAGGGTGCCTGCCAGGCTGTTATTGGGTTACTTTGGGGAGCTACTGTCAGAACTCTGGGGATGTCTATATTTCTGTCTGTCATTGAGAACCTGCCTTCAAAGACTTGGGAGTGACCATGCCAGAAGTCAGCATGTTTCCATTCCTTTGCAGAGTAGGAGGATTTTTGGTGGTTTATGGGTGTGCTCTGTACCTGTGTGTTTCAGCCTGGGGGGGGGAGGAGCTGTGAGAGCTGTGGGCTTTGTGGGCACCTTCTTTGGGGGGCTATAACTCAAAGTCCCTAAGTCCAATCCCCACCCAATTTGATCAGCCAGTAGAGAAAAATCAGCTGGAGATCCCTTGTGAGTTTGGTGTCTCTAGCATACTAGGGGGGGCACTCTACTGTATCACAAACCTCATGAACCAAACCAGTTAGTTTAGCCCTGAAAAGTTTGTGATGGTCCATGGTTCACGAACCAGGCACACCATAAACCACAAACGGAACTACGTCTTCCCAGTTCATACCCCTGAATGCTGTTAGCATTTTCATCTAGGCACTAGATTATTTTTAGCTGTATGCATAAGAAGAGCCATTCCAGTTTTGGGGAGGGGGAGAATATTACCATTAAGCAAGACAAGGGCCTCTCCTTCCATTGCAAGGACATGTCCTCCAAAATCCATTAGTCATTTTTGTTGATTGATAAGGAAAAGGTTTAACAGAAAACTGAGCCTGAACACAGTTATATTGCTACAGTTCTGTCTTCTAGAAAATAAAAAACCCATCCATTTCTAAATGATAAGGATCTGCTTATATCAATTTGTGGCTCCCTGTATTTGACTAGATCTAAGCTGCAGTACGTGAAAATCAGATATACGCTTTTGATGCTACTTGTATTTTTTTCTGGCACTTGGAAAGAAAAACTTGGCTTTTACACTTATAAAAAAGGCAAATTGACAATGACAGCAGATAACAAGATAGACCAGTACATCCTCTCTGCTGCACTCAGACTGAAAGTGCTGATAAGCATTGTTCATATTTCTCTGTGTGTGCACTATAGCAAAGGAAAGGAAATTAATATTTGAACATGAGCATGCTAAATTGTCAATAGGAATCCTTGGCTCAGTTATTAGCTTTAAATGAAACCAATAGGAGCCGTCACTGAAAAAGTACCTTAATCCTACAGCCAGTTTAAATTCATTAGGGCTACAAAGAGCCCTTGAGACAACTAGAGATAAAAATCATTACTTGCAAATGATCTAAGGCAAAGAATTTCATTCTCAGCTATTAGCACAGCAAAGGCCTATATGTCATAAGGGAAAAAATAGAATTCAGACCTCCACAATTATAATCAAGTAACTCAGTCCTCTAGGCGCAAGAGATGCCATCACACCCAAATGTAGTACACTGTAAATGAGTAATGAATAGGACACAAAGACAACCATGATGAGCCTGCATGGATGTTGTGCAACATACACAGAAACCTAACAATTCTAGGAACTGCACGAGTATTGCGAGCAAAGGTCCCCTCCACGTCTAAAAACGGACATTGTGATTTCTGGCTTAGCAGGCAGGTTGCCATAAGCACATGAGACTCTCAAACATCTGAGGTGGGCATAGGCCTTACTTGGTCTAAGCCAACTGTTTCCAGGGCTTCTATCATCTAAGCAGCCAGCACATAGCTTGGACTTCATCCCGACTGCATGGACTCCCAGCTAACATCATGTTATGGCTAAAGTGCAGACGGAAAGTGCACCTACCCTGAGCTGTCCAGCTGCACAGTTTCAGCACAGCAGCTCTGACCTTGCTGTTCCAGCCTCCTGATGCAAAGGAAGCCATTACTTGGGCTAACAACAGCAGCTGTCACCCTCCTGTCTCTTTGAGAAGCCATAGAAGCAAAGCAGGAGACCCATGTACACAGAGTGTAACTCGGGTTTTGCATCAGCCCATCAAGTTCTCTGTAAAGCTGTGTCCTGCCAGACATCCTAAGCCAGATGACGAACAGTGAACTGTGTATATTACAGAAGAGACCATCACCATTGTGTTCGTTGGATGTCACTCTAGATAACAAATTTGACTCCATATTGACCCTTTAGATAAATCCTATTCTAGAATGTTAATCCCTTTACCCTTAATCCCTCTTTCCACATCATCCTGGAGCATCCCACTTTCTATATGTCATACCCGATGTGACCCTGCATCACTGCGCCCCTGACCCCATGTCACAGGTCATCTGACCTGTTCCCCCTAAAGGCATCAGGTAGTCCTTTAAAAGTCCAACACACCATTTATCAGGTGTGCTTCATACAGTTACCCTACCTTTCTGTTTGAATCCACCCCCTAAACCTGATCAGTTAAGGGTCACCAATAGCTTGCCACGCAGATCATGCTTCGCTACCCCATTCCTTTTTGTCATTTTTGGAGCTTCAAGAGAAGACTTTGAGAGGTACAGTATTCCCTTGTCTGTGTTTATTCCAATGTTACCCCTATCAATTTCATATCTGTTTTCCTAGGTCTGTATGAGTGTTGTATGGATTCATTGCCTTGTATGTGTGTTCTATTTTTATAATAAAACCCCAATTGTTTTAGTTAATTAGTCTCCTCATTAATTCAGTGAAAGTTTCTGGAGATCATCTCCTGTATACATAGATTCTGTATCCTATGAAACCATAGTTGCCCACCTTCATAATTCCCCAACCTCTTATTGAGGGCAATTTGACTTACAGTATTGTGAGATATATTCACCTTTTTTTCCTCTATTAAAAACACATGTTCTATTGCAGCTTTGGCATGGAGGGAATGTGATTGTAAGAAAAACTAATAATAAAAATAGACAAGCTTCTAGGAGTTCTATAACTGGAATTCCCAGCACTTAGCAATCAATGCTACTGCCCATATCACATAAGCCCAAATTCTTATGAGAGGGACTTTCCAGCTCAGATAAAGAGTGATCCATGAAGTTACCCCTTCCTATAAAGAGGTGGGGCTAAGATCCTTACACAAAAATATGGCAAAGGCAGGCCAAGAAATCTAACCCCTTAGATGCAGATTCACTTTAAGATGATCCCCAAGACCAACCTTACTTAAATGCAGCAGTGCTTCCCCCAAAACAAATGCTAAACTGGTAGCTTACATAGTAGTTAAAGCATTATAAAAATAGATTCTAGATTTCTTTTTGTCAAATGCTTGTCTTTTTTTGTAACTGGTCCTCTCCTTAAAAATCAGATTCATAATTTCTGCCACCCAAGTATGGCTTTCCAGGAGGCAGGGGGAGCTGGCTTTCCAAGTTTATAGTACCAGATTTTGGCAGTAAGGGTGGTATGCTACTTGTATATTGTAGCAGACATCAATACTCTGTCTATTAATGTATTTAATGTAGATCGTTAGGAATGCCTAACTACAAATTTAATAAAATGTAAATATTAAAAACATATTAAAAACTGTGCCTTTGATTAAAGTCCCAGAGTTGGCTAGTCAATTTGTATCCTGAAAGTGTCATCTAATAGTTCATAGATGTGAACTCCTGGTTGGGTTTAATGTGGAAGTGAAACTGTTTACTTTTCTGTTAAACTCTATTTTATGTATTATGTTTAAGTAAGTAAGTAAAATTTTATTTGTATCCCACCCTCCCCGCCTAGGCAGGCTCAGGGCGGCTAACAACATTTCATACATATACAGTAATAAATGAGATATTTTACATTTGTTGTGTTTAATTGGATGTTTTATTTATTGTTACTGTAATGTTGTAAGCCACCCTGAGCCTGCCTAGCGGGATAGGGCGAGGTATAAATCACAAATTAAATTAAATTAAACTGAGAAAGAATCCATGTTTGAGATCCACTAGTGCTTATGAAGGGGAAGCTTTGTGAGATTGTCATTGGTAGAATTTGAGCACTTTTTGTTTATACTGTGAAAATGTTCTTCATAAAGAAGACCAATCAAGATGGAGGATAGTAACAGAACTCCACAATAAAACCTGTTTAAGAGAAAGTTTGAGAGATTAAACTTTTGGGATGCAATCATTTTCAAACTTTATTGCAAGTCTGCTTTGAAATGTGGCTTTTGAGATTCACTTACTTATGATACATTGCATTTCTGTAAATTAAAATAAAAATAATTTTGTACATATAATGATGTGGGCAATATAAAATTTCGTTTAATTCTATGTTATGTTTGCTTAAGTTTAATTTATCCCAAAGATGCCAGAGATTTTGAAATAACTGCTCTTGACTGTAGGACGCAGATTCAGATTTGCATTAGAGCATGGACAGAGTGCCAAATAGAATTGTACTAATCCAGATCACAGAACTCATTTGCTCTAACCTACCTTGCACTCCTGTTGTATTTGAGCTGTTACCTTCAAAGTATTATACTTGCAAGGCTTGCTTTAAAAGGACATAGTGCTTTATCTCTCTCTATCCCAGGCCTAGCATAATATATATATGAAAGGAAACACATTTCCCTAGACAGAGAATGTTATCAGAGGTCTGTTAGCATCCTTTGATAAGGGAAGCATTCTCCCTGCCTCAAGGAAAGACCTCCTAGTCTGAAAGAAGCCATCTCGCCCATGCAATAGAGATTATACTTACTGACACATCCACTGGAACGAAACCAGAAACCAGGATGCCAGGAAGACGGGAAATTGGGAGTAGAGAACAAAGAACTCCCTAAGGAATTACCTCACACTGGTAGAGACGGGTTTCTTTAAGCCAATGAGACAAAAGGCTAAGAGCAAGGATTTGTAACCAATCAACGGGATCTGCTTTGTTATCAGAAACTGTATAAATATGCTATGTTTGTAAAGATGGGTTTGAGGAAAAACGCAGGAGGAGTGGTGGTATAGAGAGATACGGGTTTTCCTCCTGCCGCTAGTGGTAATAAAGGACTCTCTGGATCAACTCACTTGGAACTCTGGCTGTTGAGTCTCTTAATTTGGGCTGGAGGGACTCAACTCTCAGCACAGATGGTGTGTGCAACAATTGGCAACCCAGATGGGACAGATAGACTTCTGCTGTCCAAGGAGGCTCTACCAGGATGGGAGAAAATCAATCTTCGAGAACCCAGAGGCACCAATAGGCTGAGTTCAGCTTCCCCGGAGTTCTTTGGTTCATCTCCAGCATGCGGTGGCTCCATGGATCAGCAGAAGCAGACCAGAGGTCCCGAGGAGTGGGTCCAGAGATTAAAGAAGAAGAGTCAGCCGGCGGGTAACTTTTCTGGGGAAGGGGGAGTGCCTAAGTCCCTAATAAGCCCTTTTGAATTGGCAAGAAGCCAGGGCAGTGCTCCTTCAGAAAAAATGGTGGGAGGGGTGCCAGAGAAAGCCCCAAGGAGGGACAAGAGATGTCCCGGAGAATGGGACCCAGGAGAATGGGAAAGAGAAGGTTGAGAATTGTTAAATGTGTTTGTCTGTGTGTCAAATGTTTGGAACTGGATCCCAGGGCTGCAAGCTCTCCTTGTTAGGAGGGATTTAGCACCCTGGTAGGCAGGACCTATTTTTCCTATCCTAATCTGTGGAGTCTTGCTTTGTGCTGTTAAGCAGAGAAAGAGAAAGAGAGAGAGAGAGAGAGCTTGGACTGTGCAGTGAAGCCAGAGTTCCACAGAAGCTTAATTGCCCCTGGCAGAGAACCGACAGTACGCACCCTTGAATGGTCAGGTGATGCAAACCCCTACCCTTCCTTGTCTGTCTTTTGGCACTGTTGGAAAGCTGTGAATTCTCCTGGGGGTCAGTAAAGTAATTAAATGGTTAAAGGTAACTTGAGCTCAAGAGAGATAAAATTGCTTCACTGAGAGATACTGTGAAATTCATGTCTCTGCCACAGCTGGGCAGAGGGGAAAAGTATTATTTGGGTTCTCCCAGTCAAGCAATAAAAAATTAAATGGTTAATGTGTGCACAAGAGCAATTGCTATTTGGTACCATGGGTGTAAGAAACCTGAGTGTTTGCAAGTTTGCAAGTTTCTGTCAGGGAAGATAGCTGTAATTAAAGAACAGATGAGAAGCCAGAAAAGAAAGGGAGGTGGTGATGATTGAGACTAACTGGGATGTATCTGAGCAATGGTAGCATGAGCCATAGAATTTATTCCATTGAGGAGAACTTATTCCACTTGTTGCCACATGCCTTTTTGCTCCTTGCCGGCAGGAGTGATTTGGTCCAGAGAAAGAGATTCTCAATGGGATAACCAAAATTAAGAGATTGTTGCCAAAACAGAGTAATGATCCCATGTGGTATAATGTTAAGAAAGCAAAGCTGAAGAAAACAAACAAACAAATCAGAGCTGAGAGAGTTGGAAGACTCTAAGAAATAGGGAAAGTGTTATGTCTTGAAACATAAGCTGATGTACCACATGGCGATCGCTGCAGAGGCGACCCCACGGGTCCCCGGATGTAACTCGCCAGACACCCTGCCCATCAAGACCTGTGGTGGGAAGTTTGACTGACCAGGATTGGACTGATCAGACTGAGGGGCAGTTCCGGGTAATGTATATAAGCGGGACCCGGCCCGCATGTTCCCTCTCTTGTAATGTACCACTGAATAAAGCATGTTGCCTTCAACCCATCTTGCAACTCAGTACATTACAGTGGCGATGAAGATGGGATCCTACCCAGGTAACTCCCGAAGAGGACCTTCGCGAAGCTGGCCAGAGACGGAGAAGGCACACCGTCCAGGGAAACGGAAGCACCAGCCGCCACAACCACCATGGCTAACCTGAGCGGAGCGACAGGTCGCCTCGAAGTGTTCAATCCCGCTAAACCGGAGAGGTGGGAGACCTACACGGAGCGGGTCGATTGTTACTTTCGAGCAAACATGATAACGGACGACAGCTGGAAAAGAGACGTGCTCCTGAGCGCCTGCGGAGAGGCCACATTCAAGATTGCCAAGGGTCTCTCAGCCCCCATGAGACTCACGGAGAAGATGTATGAGGAAATAGTCTGACTCCTCACCGGGCACTTCCTGCCCCAGCCCTCAATCATCACCCGCCGGTTCCTCTTCCACAAGAGGGACCAAGAGATGGGAGAGACGGCAGCCGAATACCTGGCCGCTCTCCGCCAAATAGCAGGAAACTGTAGCTTCGACAAGCTAGAGGAGGCCTGAGGGACCATTTCGCCTGGGGCCTGAGGGATGAAAGACTACAGCAGAAGCTCTTCACAAAGGAAGAGCTCACCCTCCAGGGCACCTTCAACGAGGCCACAGCATTCGAAAGAGCCACCAAAGCTTTCAACAACCCGAGGGCAGAAGCCGTCCAGCAGAAGGAGACGGCACAGAGCCACCCAGAGGATGAGGAGACGCACCAGCTATGCCGCCCACCAGGGACGGGACCGAGAGTGACCCAGCGGCCATGAGCGACGGAGAAACCGACCAGCACCAAGTGCGCAAGCTGCGGGGACCCGCACGAGCGTCAGGACTGCCCCTATCGCAACATGGACTGCAGGAACTGTGGAAAAATGGGCCACATTGCATGGGCTTGCAGGGCTAAGGCTGGCCGCAGATGCCAGTCCACCAACCAAGACTCGACCGAGGACTACTTGACCGCCTCGACCAGACTGCAGGTAATGAACTTGCCCAGCAATACCCCCGACAAGGTCAAGGTATCGATAAGGATCGAGGGAAACCCCTGCCTGATGGAACTGGACTCGGGCTCCTCCATCTCCATAATTTCGGAGGAGTCCCTAAGAAAACTGTGCCCATGTGGGCGGCTTAGGCTGCGACCGGCTGGTTTCATACTACGGGACTTCCAAGGGTGGAGTTTAAAGGCTTTAGGGGGAAACTGGATATACTGGTGGCCAAATGCCAGCTCACCACACTGCTGGGCCTGGCCTGGTTTCGTCCGTTGGGAATTCAGATTGTGGGGTGCAGCAGCTGGGGATGCAAGGGTTTGAGCATGTGTGCAGGGAATTTCCAGAGGTGTTTGATGGGGCCCTAGGGTGCTACAAGGGTCCTCCTGTATCATTACCCCTCGACCCCCACGTGCGGCCAATACGGCTAAATTTAATGACTACCTGTATGGTAGACGTTTTACCATCGCCACGGATCACAAGCCGCTCCTGGGACTCCTCGCCCCAGACCGCCAGATGCCACAGATTCTGTTGCAGCGCATCCTGCAGTGGAATCAGTTCCTGAACTCTTACTCATATGCCCTGGTCCACCGCCCGGGCAAGGCGATGGGTCACGCAGACGCCCTCAGTCGCCTTCCGCTGCCCTCCATGGATCCGGACCCGTCCCCAGCCCATCATGTGATGCTCATTGAAACACTACCGGAGAGACCCCTACACGCCGCCGAGGTAGCAAAGGGCATGGGGCGGGACAAAATACTCGCGCGGGTTCTCGACTGGGTGGGGAGGGGATGGTCCGAGGGAAAACAGGCCGAAGAATTCAGGGCATTCACATCTCACAGGGAAGAACTCTCCTCGCACAAGGGGTGTCTTCTCTGGGGAAGCAGGGTGATAGTTCCCCCCCCCCCATTGCAGAAACAAGTGCTGGAGGCCCTACACAAGACTCATCCTGGGATTGTACGGATGAAGGCCCTAGCACGCAGTTATGTATGGTGGCCGGGAATGGACAAAGAGATCGAGGGGTGGGTTCAAAGGTGCCAAGCCTGCCAGGAGTCCCGTCCCGAACCGTCCAGTGCCCCGGTCCACCGCTGGGAAGCCAATAGGAGGCTGTGGTCTATGTTACATATTGACTTCGCTGGGCCATTTCAGGGCCAAACATTCTTCATTCTGGTGGATGCTTACACCAAGTGGTTGGAAGTTATCCCGGTAGCCTCCAGCTCAATGGTGGCGGCGGTCCGAGCGTTGCGCAGGGTCCTTTGCACACACGGGATTCCTGACACCATCGTCTCGGATAATGGGACTGTGTTCACCTCCCAGGAATTCTGGGAGTTCTTGCAGAGATACCTAATAAAACACATACGGTCTGCCCCCTTCCATCCGGCCACCAAAGGCCAAGCAGAGCGGATGGTATGCACCACTAAAGAGGCCTTGGGATGCATAGTACAGGGGGACTGGGACCACCGCCTGGCCGCCTTCCTATTTGACAATAGAATCACCCCCAATCCAGCAGAGTTGTTAATGGGAAAGAAGCTGATCACAAGGTTGGACCGGTTGCATCCTGACCGGGCCACCGATCTCCGCAGCTCTCCCGAGATCAGGGAAGCGGCTAGGGGGTTCTTTCCAGGGGATCCGGTATATGCAAGGAACTATGCTAGTGGCCCCAAGTGGGTAGCTGGGTGGGTGCTGCGTGTGACGGGGTCCCGCCACTACGACATCTCAATGGAGGGGGGCCAAATTCTGTGGAGGCATATAGATCAGATGCACCACTGCACCTTGCCAGAAGAGTCGGCTGCAGTATGGAACGAGGAGGAATCAGCAGCTGCACCGCCGCTGAGAGCTACCCTGCCCCTGCCGACTGCTCCAACCGATCGGGCAGAAGGGCCACACCAGAGCGGGGGCGAAAACCCAAGAGTAGGGACACCAGAAGAGCAGCAGGGCACAGACAACCATAGGCCGGCGTTACTCCCAAGCGGGGAAACTGCCGCCCCGTCTGCTGCAGCAGCCGCAGCCCCAGCAGCCTTGGTGACCGCTCCTACTCCACAAGTAACCCCAAGGAGGTCGACCAGGGAACGCAAGGCCCCTGCTTACTTGCAAGACTATGTGTCCTGATCTAGGGGGGGAGGAGTGTTATGTCTTGAAACATAAGCTGATGTACCGCATGGCGATCGCTGCAGAGGCGACCTCACGGGTCCTCGGATGTAGCTCGCCAGATGCCCCGCCCATCAAGACCTGTGGCGGGAAGTTTGACTGACCAGGATTGGACTGGTCAGACTGAGGGGCAGTTCCGGGTAATGTATATAAGCGGGACCCGGCCCGCGTGTTCCCTCTCTTGTAATGTACCACTGAATAAAGCATGTTGCCTTCAACCCATCTCGCAACTCAGTACATTACAGAAAGTGATCAGGGGAAAGTTATGCTAGACCCCCTTCCAGGGAAGGGAAGGCTGCTACCCCATCTAGTGCAAAAGGCTTAGATCAGATCCTGCCAGAAGAAAAAAACAAGTGAGAAAGAAACAGATCAGGGGCCAGCAGAGAAGGGCAAGTGGGAATAGCATCACTCACTGCTCTCCCCCCCCCCCTCGGCAAGAGACAAAGAAATAATGCCTTTATGGGCACCCTAGCTGTCTGGAGACAGAAGAAGGAAAAGTGGACATTAGTGAGACTGTTGGGGAACTTGTTAATCTCAACTACCCATCAAAGTTCAAGAGTGCCTATGGAGAAAGCAGCAAGACACACTGGAGAAGAAAAGGGTAGGCACCTGAACTTCTAAGACTCTGGTGGGAGGGAGCACTGCCAAAGCTAGCCTTTCTCACCTCAGCAGCTGGGGAAAAGACATACCTGACATTAACTCAATCACACACACTGAGGCATTTAGGAACAGCTACAGTCAAGTAAACACAGAGGCACACTCACTGCACCAGTCTTGAGGGTTAAGGAGAACACTTGATAGCAGATCCAGCCAGAGTGCCCCCCCCCCCGCAGAAAAGCTTTTAGGAATTCCAAAGAGGAAAGGGAGAAAACATTGACTTTCCAGCACACCTCACATGCTTAAGGTGGAAAGGCAGTGGGAGGGCAAATACAAGAGAAGAAGAAAATCCTCAGAGAGTGGGTAGAAAAGGGGATTTGGCAGGACCAAGAAGATGGGGAAGAAGGGCCAATTCAAAGAGGCAACTTAGAGAGTTCCAGGATATCTCAAGCAGATCTCAAGGAGGGATGGTGGCTCAGTGGTAGAGCATCTGCTTGGTAAGCAGAAGGTCCCAGGTTCAATCCCTGGCATCTCCAAAAAAGGGCCCAGGCAAATAGGTGTGAAAAACCTCAGCTTGAGACCCTGGAGAGCCTCTGCCAGTTTGAGAAGACAATACTGACTTTGATGGACCAAGGGTCTGATTCAGTATAAGGCAGCTTCATATGTTCATATGCCTGCATAGTAAAGGGAAAGACAAAACCCCCTCTCTCTCCCTTCCCCTGACAGAAAAGGTCCTGAACCATGAAGAAGGCTTAGAATAGACATAACAGACACAGCTTGTTTTGCCGGCAGTAAATAAATGCAGCACACACACACACACGACTCAGATAGAGAAAAGCTTGAGAGAGGAGAGGGGTGGGTGCCCAAATATACAGGAGTCCCTTCATGAAATCTTACAGGCAGCGACCATGAGATGTAACTCCCTACCGCCCTATGACACTTTTGAGGGCAGATTTCCAGTTTGGGGGGGGGGGGGAGTCACTAGAGAGAAAAAGGCCATGGGCATCCCAGCAGGCCTTGTTTTCCAGCCCAAATAAGGATTCAATTAGCGTTGAAAAGGATTGACAGAGGGAAGGAGGAACGCCCTAATATCTGGATGCAGGGAGAAAACCCCTGAGAATTGGAATCAAATCAGAAAGGGGGCACTCTGCTAGATTTGGGAATTATAGATGGTTCACAGTTCAAGATGCAGCCTCTAGTACATACAGACCTCCATGTCATCCCTAATTAAAGCTTCATGTAAATAGCACAACACCTTTGGAAACAGCTTGGCTACAGGGCTAGCCTGAAGGTGATTTTTAGGCCTGGATTGGAGCTTAATTAGAGAAATAAGCGATCTACAAACTGTTAAGTACTTAGGCATCCATACATTTCCAGAAATAAGAAAGAAGGAAAACAACTCATCTTGAGCCCAGATGGCATTACCTAAGAACCCTTACCCCAACATGAGGCAGATAGGACTTTTATAAGACAAATACCCACAGACTCACCACCGCCATGGAGAGATTCCAGTGACTGAGAGGGAAAAAAATGGATGGGAGAGGCATAACACAAAGCATAACTGGCGAGCCAGCCAGGAGATACTGATAAAGCTGCACTTTTAAATATTTTCACAGAAGGAAAAAAAGCAGATAATGGAGAGGGGAGGAGACGGATGGCTTGCAAACCGACAGACAGAAGAGAAAAAAAATTCTGGCTGCCCCCTCTTTACCCCCCCTTTCCATAGAAAGAAACATGATTTCCATGCATTTAAAGGAGTATAGATGAAATAAAGCACTGTACATTATACCCAACAGGCATATGCCGGGGGAGGGGGGGGGGAGAAAAGTAGAACTTGTCTAATATCTGAATAAAGACAAGCAGGAAACCAACTATTTGAACAAAAGAGAAAGGCCCAATAGGATTCTAACACAGAAAGCAGGTCCTACAAGCAGAGAAATCATGGCCTGCGATGTTTATTATCTGCACTCTATAGCATCTCTTTTACAGCAAAGTGGCTGACTCATGACATGACTTTTGAGGCTGCAACCGACAGAACCTTGTTATCAGAGGGAGACCTAACACACAACAGGAGGTAACATGACCTAAGAGAAATTCCCATCCAGGACCTCCCACACAAGAACTGACAGCCAGACTTATTTATTTATTTATTTATTTATTTATTTATTTTTATTTCATTCGTTTTATATCCCGCCCTACCCCACCGAAACGGGCTCAGGGCAGCTCACAACATAAAACTCTAACAATAAATCAGCTTAAAATACATTAATAATTAATACAGTAAAATACATAAAAACACATTTATCAATATACCATGCTACATTTTCCCTAAAAGTCGGTTCTTCAAGTATTCCAATGATCAGATATGCTGATGTTCATGAATTTGGATATTCAGATATCGGTCAGTTGTATGCCAGCTGGAAGAGGGTTGTCTTACAGGCCCTGCGGAACTGTCTGAGATTCCACAGGGCCCTCACCTCCTCCGGGAGCTGGTTCCACCAACAAGGGGCTGCAATCGAAAAGGCCCTGTCCCTAGTTGTTTTCAGACGGGCCTCCTTTGGCCCAGGGATTGTAAGGAGGTTCTGAGACCCCGATCTCAGCACTCTCTGGGGAACATGTGGGGAGAGACGGTCCCTAAGGTAGGCAGGTCCTAGACCATAAAGGGCTTTAAAGGTCATAACCAGCACCTTATACCGAACTCGGTATGCTATCGGCAGCCAATGCAGTTCCCAAAGCCCCGGCTGAATGTGCTCCCTTCTAGGGAGCCCTAACAACAGCTGGGCAGCGGCATTCTGCACTAGCTGTAGCTTCCGGGCTCGGCACAGGGGCAGCCCCATGTAGAGGGCATTGCAGTAGTCCAGCCTTGAGGTGACCATTGCCAGATCACCGTTCTCCAGGAAAGGAGCCAACTGCCTTGCCCGCCTAAGGTGAAAGAATGCGGACTTGGCGGTGGCTGCTATCTGAGCCTCCATAGTTAAAGTAGGCTCCAATAGCACCACCAAGCTCCTAACCCTGTGCACCACTGTTAGAGGCACACCGTTGAGGGCTCGTAAGGGAATCTCTCTCCCCGGACCACGGCGACCCAAGCAAAGGACCTCTGTCTTCGCTGGATTTAGTTTCAATCCGTTCAGCCTGAGCCATCCAGCCATGGCTTGCAACGGCAGGTCCAGGTTTTCTGGGACACAGGCAGGCCGGACGTCCATGAGTAGATAGAGTTGGGTGTCATCAGCGTACTGGTGGCAACCCAGCCCATATCTCCGGGCAATCTGGGCAAGAGGGCGCATGTAAATGTTGAACAACATCAGGGAGAGAACTGCCCCCTGAGGCACCCCGCAATCAAGCGGGTGCCTCCGGGACAGTTCGTTCCCGATCGCCACTCTTTGTCCCCGACCCTCGAGGAAAGAGGTCAGCCATTGTAAAGCCAACCCCTGAATCCCCACGTCGGCGAGATGGCAGGTCAGCAACTGATGGTCGACCGTATCGAACGCTGCCGATAGGTCTAACAATATCACTACCGCCGAGCTGCCTCGATCCAGATGCTGCTGAAGATCATCCACCAGGGCAACCAGCACTGTCTCCATCCCATGACCCGGGCGAAAGCCCAACTGGTGGGAGTCAAGGATGGAAGCATCCTCCAGGAAGCTCTGTAGTTGCAATACCACTGCCCTCTCAATAAGTTTACCCAAAAAGGGTAAATTCGAAACCGGCCGATAATGTGCCAATTCGGCTGGATCTGATGTTGGTTTTTTCAAGAGGGGGCGGACCACTGCCTCTTTAAGAGGTGCTGGAAATTGCCCTTCCATCAGGGATCTATTTATGATATCCCGTACAGGATACCTAAGCTCCCTCTGGCAGGTTTTAATAAGCCAGGAGGGGAAAGGGTCCAAATTGCAAGTTGTAGGGCGTGCAGACAAGAGGATCCTGTCAACTTCCTCCAGACTGAGAGCACCGAAACCATCCAAGACACAATCTGAAGAAAGGCAAGGAGCCTCAGGTTCGCATACTGTCTCCAATATGGCGGGGGAGTCACGGCGGAGCGACGCGATTTTATCTGCAAAAAAATTCGCAAAAGCCTCACAGCCGATTTCCAATTGATTAGAATTTGGGCTGCCCTGTGGCAGCGTTATAAAAGTCTGAATTGTATTAAACAGTTGTGCTGGGCGCGAAATTGCAGACGCAATCTTAGCTGCAAAGTATGTTTTTTTTTGCGGCTTTGACTGCCATCTCATAGGACTTCATACAATTTCTATAAGATGTTCTAGTCGCTTCGTCTCGAGTACACCACCATTGCCTCTCTAGTCGTCTGAGTCCTCGCTTTAATTGCCGTAACTCCTGGTTGTACCAAGGTGCCAGCTTTAGGCAGGGGCGCAGAGGAGGTCTAGGTGCAATCTCGTCGATGGCCCTGGAGACCCTATCATTCCAAGACTCCACCAGGTCATCGAGGGAATCACCAGAGGGCCAGGGATCCCGTAGAGCCATCTGGAACCGTTCAGGGTCCATCTGACTCCGCGGGCGAGCTAAAATACGCTCGCCGCCTAAACGGGCTTGGGGTGAAATATCCACACGAGCCTTGAACAGTAATATCGTCCACTAAAATTCCCGCCACGAAGATCAAGTCTAACATGTGCCCCGCCTGGTGGGTGGGCGTAGTAACAACTTGGGAGAGTCCTAGCATCGCCATGGATGACACTAGGTCCGTCGCCTGACTGGAGGACATGTCATCAGCATGGACATTGAAGTCACCCAGGATCAAGAGCCTTGGGTACTCCAATGCCCAGCCTGCTACGGCCTCCATCAGGGACGGTAAGGCGTCGGCCGGTGCATTAGGCGGTCGGTACACCAGCCAAACCGCCAACCCCTCCCCAACGTCCCATGCCAGATCGGCACATTCAATGCCTTTAATCTCCGGGGCCGGGAGAGCCCGGAAGGAGTAAGGCTCTCATATGAGTAGAGCCACCCCTCCCCACCGCCCGCTAGTCCGGGACTGGTGAAAGACCGAGAATCCTAGGGGGGGGGCAACTGGGAGAATCCCGGGGGGGCCACCCAGGTCTTGGTCACGCATGCCAGGTCCATATCCTGTTCAAACAGGAACTCCCGAAGAAGGTCTTATTATTAATGGACCTGGCATTGCATAACACCAGTGACGGAGGCGAGTGATTTAACCTGGCCCTACTACCTGCCACCGTCGGGATGGGATGTAGGCTGGAATAATAATAATAATAATAAACTTTTATTTATACCCTGCCCTCCCCGCCTAGGCAGGCTCAGGGTGGCTAACAGGACATGGTAAACCATGATACAGATAAATAACAGATAATATAATTAATAATTTAGACAATAAAACCAATAAAACAGTATGACATTACAATACAATCGAATAGCGTATAAGATGGCTCGGTATTACTGATCTTATCAGGAGTTCTGTCTTAAAAAGCTAGCTGGAAGAGGGCAGTTTTGCAGGCCCTACGGAACTGGTTAAGATCCTGTAGGGCTCGCACCTCTTCCGGCAATTGATTCCACCATTGGAGGGCCTTTGTAGAGAACGCCTGTTCTCTGGTAGCTTTTAATCTAGTTTCTTTTGGCCCAGGGATTTCAAGAAGATTTTTTGAGCTTGATCGCAGTGCCCTCTGGGGAACATATGGAGAGAGGCGGTCCCTAAGGTAGGCAGATCCTTGACCATATAGGGCTTTAAAGGTAATGACCAGCACCTTGTAACGAACCCAGTAAACAATTGGCAGCCAGTGCAATTCCTGCAGCCCAGACTGCACATGTTCCCACCGAGGCAGTCCCAGTAGCAGCTTGGCTGCTGCATTTTGCACTAGCTGCAATTTCCGGGTTCGGTACATGGGCAGCCCCATGTAGAGGGCATTACAGTAGTCCAACCAACGTTGCGTGGATCAGTGTTGCCAGGTCGCTGCGCTCCAGGAAGGGGGCCAGCTGCCTTGCCCGTCTAAGGTGAAAAAAGGTGGACTTGGCAGTAGCTATCTGGGCCTCCATTGTCAAGGGAGGCTCCAGTAGAACTCCCAAGCTCTTAACTCTGCGCACTGCTACCAGTTGCGCCCCATCAAAAACTGGGAGAGAGACCCCATTCCCTAAACTGCCGCGACCCAGGCAAAGGACCTCTGTCTTCGCTGGATTCAGTTTCAGCCCACTCAGCTTAATCCAGTCTGCCACGGCCTGCAACGCTCGGTCCAGATTTTCCAGGGCATTGCCAGTCCGGTCACCCATCAATAGATAGAGCTGGGTGTCATCAGCATACTGATGGCAACCCAGTCCATGTCTCCAGGCAATCTGGGCAAGGGGGCGCATAAAGTTGTTGAACAGCATCAGAGAGAGAACTGCTCCCTGCGGCACCCCACAATTGAGTGAGTGTCTCTGGGTCAGCTCTCCCCCAATTGCCACCCTTTGTCCCCGACCCTCAAGGAAAGAGGAAAGCCACTGTAAGGCTGACCCCTGAATCCCTGCATCGGCAAGGCGGCAGGCCAGCAGCCAGTGATCGACCATATTGAACGCAGCCGATGGGTCTAACAGCAGCAAAACCGCAGTGCCGCCTCGATCCAGGTGCCTCCGGAGATCGTCCATGAGAGCGACCAAGACTGTCTCCATCCCATATCCCGGGCGGAAGCCGGACTGGAATGGATCTAAGGCGGAAGCGTCCTCCAGAAACCTCTGCAGCTGCAGCGCAACAGCCCTCTCAATAACTTTGCCCAAAAAGGGCAAATTTGAGACCGGCCGGTAGTGTGCCAATTCGGTCGGATCTGATGTAGCCTTTTTTAGGAGAGGGCGAACCACTGCCTCCTTCAGAGGGGCAGGAAAGTGGCCCTCTGAAAGAGATCTATTTATGATGTCCCGTATAGGACATCTTAACCCCTCCAGGCAGGCTTTAATAAGCCAGGAGGGACATGGGTCAAGATCACAGGAAGGGGGTCGAGCACTGTCATGTCTCGGTCTCCTTCCCTTATAATTCTGCCTAGTCCCACCGTCATACCTTTCCCTCCCCAGGAGTACTGGAATCCCCAGGCCAGTCATCTCCTGCTAGTGTCCACCAAGACCGCTGAGATGGTTGAAGCTGCCCCCTCCTCAGCCCTCCTCTTCCCAGTCGATCTATCTACAAAACTAATCTGCCAATCAATCTAATAGTTATTTAACTAAAAGCCCCACCCCAAATCTTCCCGTAAAATCATTAGCTAAAATTTAATTAATTTGGTTCTACAAGCTCCTTAATTATGAAAACCCTCCCAATAAATACTCTTCCCTAATTAATTTGCAACAGTTAATTTTTTTTCTCAGTTTAGCTAATAATCAGCAATCTAATTTAAATAATCAACAAGTCAACCACAATCCATATTATTATTAAATTGGCAGTTTTAGATCCACTGGAGTAAGGGTTCGAACAGGGGATGTAAACAGGCTGAATAAAGTGCGATAGTTTTAAAGTGTTGGTGCCTATAAAGTGCAGTGTTCTTATTCTTGTTTTTGTCCTTGTCTTTGGGCGTGCCGGTATCCATATGGAACCCATTCTTTGGGGCAGTAGTTGTGAGGTAGTTGAGAGTGTTCTTGTGCTGGGCTAACAAGCCATCTGGCAGTCCTAGGCAACCTACTGCACAACCTCGGGGGCCCAGGGGTGTGTGAGCCTCCCTGCGCCCCTTTCGTCACACAGCCGCCGCCCTCAGGGACCCTGGAGATCTCAGGCGTCTTACCAGCCTGTTGACGACTCAGCCCCTTCAGATGTTTCTCCAGTCCCTTCAAGCCACTCGCCCCGGTTCGCCGTTCACAGTCGCTCACACACACAGGGGAGGAAATGGGTGGAAGATCCGAGGCAGTCGTCCTGTCCCCTCCCAAGCTCAGTCGTCGCCCACACAGCTCGTCCAGTATTGCTGCCACCAATGTCGACACCGCTGCCGGCCCCCCATTGATATCCTCCAGCCCACGACTCGACTCTCCAGCCTTGGTCACTCCCAGCACTAGGCTCACGGCCGGCTCGCACCTCCCGCGGCTCAAGCGCAGCCCGCTGCAGACCACGCCGCCCGCCGCCGCTCTTCGCTCCGCTCCGGCCCGGCACCACTGGTAACGTTTGAGATGTTTTCGAAGGAAAGATGGGGTGAAAACGTTCGAAAATTTCCCTTCACCTCCCTCAGCCGCATATCATTCAGCCTAGGAACTAGGAACATGTAGCATAGCTTGTGTGGCGATAAAAGCTGTTAATTCGAGGAGCACTGACGCTAGGACTCCTTGACCGCCGCCACCCTTTCAATTGGGCTTTCCAAAATTATTGCTTTTATTAGGTATAACATGAGACCAAGAAGGGAAGTGTTTGAGTTTGGAAGCACAGACATTTGAAATGGGGAAAAAGGTATATTATTCCCCAGAATCAACAGAAACCTGCCTATAGGTCAGTTTCTGTTATGTGGACAGGTACATTCCAGGAAGGGTTTACCAAGGTATATTTGGCAAGCTTCCTAGACTGATTATTCCCTGGAATAATACACACAGGGGGATAAAACATGCAAAGAGGATAGGACTCAAAGGAGCGTAATCCTGGATGAGAGCTGTTTACCAGGAGTTGGTGTACTCACAGATACTGAATATATGGCCTTAGCTGTCTCTTTGTTTGGGCTGCCAGGCTTGGCTGTGGTGAATGGGATAAACATATATGGGTTAGCTTGCCTGATGATAACAGGAGTAAATGAATCATCAAAAGCCATAAAAGGTCAGTGGTGAGATCTCAGAACAACAGAGAGGGCCACTCCAAAATGGCCATAGATGTCTTGCTCCTTAGAGCAAATCATGGATGTGAGGAGTTTGAAAGTGTTATCTGAACTGTAGTTCATTGTCTAAACTCAAGTGACATTCCCAAATCCCTTGATGCACTCGTGCTTAACTGAGGCCCCATCAATAAAGGAGCATTTGGGTCCTACTGGGAGATGTTGGGAATGGTTCCAAAGCCTGGGGTCAAGGGTCAGACTTGTCCTCAGGTATGCTTGCCATGCATGTATGCTTTTGCTTGTATGCGTTTGCACCTGTATTCAATGTATTCAATATAGAGCCTTGCTCATATCATGCTAGAAAGCAATGACCAGAGGTTTCCCCCACAGGGGAAGAGAACCGAGAAGAGAAAGAAATATGCACAGAGAGAGAAACCTGGAGTTGATGAAAGTGAAGTGTAGATATCTCCCCTCCATTTTCAAATCAAAAAGGAGAGAGCTGTAGGACACAGATTCCGATTTGCATTAGAGCATGGACAGAGTTCCAAACAGAATTGTACTAATCCAGATCACAGAACTCTTTCATGACTTTCATCATTCTGGCCTCCATTGCCTCTAATTGATCCTGCATTTTCTCCAATGAAGTAGCCCTTGTACGGGTTTGCTTGTGTTCTGACATTTAAAAACACCGAAAATTTTGATCTCACCAATTTCAAATTTGACTACCAGGTTCAAAAGATTAGAGCTTACTTTTTACAACAAGCCTAATTTCGCCATCCTCAGAGCTTCCCAGATCGAGATATTAATTTTTAAAATGTTTAAATCCTTCAAAATGGTGGTCGCGACTTTTTGCTTTTCTCTAAAAAAAATTTTCCCTTTTTCTTTTAAAGGCTTCTAAAGTCCATTATAAACAATATGTCCAATAGTATTTATCTTCTTATCATCATCTCAATTAATTCCAACAATTTTTAATGTCCTGAACACTTTAAAAACATTATTTTAATTTTGACCTCCTTGCAATGGCCGCCAATGTTTCTCAATGGTATTATAGTCCTAGAGTAGGCTTTTCATCCGCTTCTTCCTGCTTTACTTGCCACCAAATCTCGTTTTCACTGGTAAAGAGATCTCGCGATACTTGATGTACTTCCTGTGTTGATTGTATATGCTGCAGGTCTGTGAAGATGGTGCTCTTTTTTCAAAATCGCAAGTAGACCAAACAATAAATTCCTTTCCACTTTTGAGCACTGTCTTTTAAATTTACAAAGTCCAAATTTCACCTCTTCCTCCCTTCTTCTTCCAAGCTTTCTAGATTTCCATTTCCCACCTTCTGAATTTATTCTGTTTAACTGTAAATAGTCCCGGAATGAAAGATAGTAATCTGTACCTTTTCTGCCAATTATCCAGATCCACACTGGTCTTGTGTAGCTTTAGATGTTTAGCAAAGTCCAAGAAGGTTAGGATTCTGTCGAACTTATGTCAAATAAATGAGTCTGAGAACTTCTGCAGATGATGAAAATGCAATTCTTCTCCGGAGACCCCTCAAAGGAGCCCCCCCCAGGCCTCCCTTTTAGCCAAGGTAAATCTCCTCAAATTTTCCTGTGCATATCTTGGACTAATCTCTAACTGAGAAAAGTAGGCACTAGGCATTAATTTGCCTTTCACTACCCCGAACAGAAATTCCAACCTGCTCCCTTAATGAGAAGCAGCTCAGCTCAGCATTTTCCTCCCCCGGAAGTCGGAGGGACTCAACTCTTGACAAAGATGGTGTGTGCAACATGATCATCAAATTATCTGCCCCAAAACTTAATGGTTCATTGGTGACTTCTGAGCAGCTGAGTCAATGGGGTCTCAGGCTTTCTGACATTACAGCGTGCCTTGAAAGCTTTGGTCTAGGTGACTGACAGGTTTTTAAGTCATAGGCACAGTATGACATTAGAGCAAATCAACCAATGACTCTAAGAAAAAGAGAGCAAGGAGAAAGGGGTAATACTTTAAAAGCAAGAGGAATTTTGGTAATACTCATTCCCCACTGCACTGACTGGCACTTAATTAGTAAATGGACTACAGACTTTCTGCAATGGCATGGAGGCTATCTAATGTATATGTCATACACATTAAGAATGTCCCTGCTTAATATACAAGTATCAAACATTAAACCAACAAGAACAGACTTTATTCAAAGCTACTGTGTTAAATGTGCCTTAGAGCTAAGTGAAATGTTGAAACATAATAAGCAAAATGGTGCTAAGAACTTGGAAGAAGACCTGACAGGTAAAGCAAGATCTAGACAGGAAAGTGGCAGGAGGCTGGCAAACTTTGCAAAACTGGCCACACAACTCCTCACTCATTCATATGCTCCTCACTCATTCATATACTATTCATATGCTATTTAGTAATATAATAAGAAACCATGGAATAGCTGTCAAAAAAGCATTCTTCTGCTGCTAACTATTCCATGGATTTTTGCCTTTTCTGCTTGAGCAGAGACAACAATGTGTTTTAGAAAAACTTATATGCAATTATAATACAAATTCCTTTAAGTAATCATTCTCCACATGAACAGCCATACTGTATTTATTGTATGGATGTTTGCTTCTGCTTCCTCAGACCTTTTAAAAGATATCTTTTCAATCTGTATTTAGAGCATTTAATTGGCTACCTCAGGCTTTGGGTAATTTATGAAAAGATATTATCCATCACAGTTGAACCCTGTTAAGCAGTTCTTTCCCCAGTCAAAGGTTTATTTTCCCAGACAACTGTTTTTCTATTTCTTTCTGTCAAAACATTTCACTTCTGCTTCAGTCTATAGACAGCTACATTTTGTAGTAGCATTTTTCATATTAGCTTAACACTGGAATGGTGTGTGTGTGTTAAATAGGATTCATATTAACTTTAAAAATGTCACTGATAAATTGAGATTTTCCAAATTACAAAGTGATCTGAACAACTGAGAGCCACCTAGCCTGTTATTAGATTTCTTGAAGAAAGTTTAAAAATCAGTTTAATTTTGCTGTGTTGTTAAATTCTCATTCATAGTCTTCATCTGTTTCAGGAGTCATTCAAGCATCTTATAAAGTGAGCTTATGTCTGCTAAAATGTCTCCAATTGTCCCAATATACTTCCCTAATAACAACTCATCAGGTCATTTATTTCTTTTGACAAAATGGCCAAAGAAAGCATGCATTTGAGATGCCATTCATACATAAAAATATAGTATGACCTCCCAGAGATTACGTAACAGGTCTTCAAATTGTTTCATACATAGTAATTCTAGAATGATGATAGTGACCCTTTAAACTCAATACAGAGGGAAATGTCTTGTGTGCAAAAAAGATTAAACTGAAGTGATTACTGGGAACAAAAAGCACAAAAAGACAATCACACATTTGCATATGTGGACTAGTAAAAAAAATCATCTGTATGATTTCCCCAACCCTGGAACCATTATACGTGATCAGTCAGCTCTAATTGCTGAATTCAGATGACAGAAGATTTTTTTTAAAAAATACACAGCTCTATAAAGTGACTTGTTGTCTAGGATGTAATCATCTTCAGAATATTGAATGCTGAGTTCTGAATATTGAAGAGCACCAGTGAAGAAATGTTATTTCTGAGTAATGACCTACCACTGCATGATAAAGGACAGGCAAGGAATGGACAAGGTGTTTGCATCAAATAAACAACAGGACAAAGCCAAGGCTTTTATTTTCAAAGCAGGAAACAATTTACTACTACGTTCAATTACCATAACTTTTACATGAAGTACTCATTTTAAAAATGCATGAAAAGGATGTGTCTTTTCTGCATCCAACCATCCTCTCACCACACAGTTTAACAGTACCAGAAGGTCCCACTTTAGTTTCCTTGCTGAAAAATATATGCATACCAGGTCAAAAAAATTATACGCTGCCTTCATCGATTTGAAGGGTGCTTTTGATTCAATAGATAGAGCCCAACTATGGATCAAGCTAGGTCACCTGGGAATGGACCCTCGTCTGCTGTTTCTCTTGATGAAACTTCATTCTAATACCTTTTGCCAAGTGAAATTTTCTTCTAGCGGTGACTTGACTAGTAAAATCACAGTGTTAAAGGGGGTTAAACAAGGTTGCGTGCTGGCCCCGCATCTTTTTAATCTATTTTTAACTGACCTGGCACAATTTTTGAACCCTGTCAACGGTCATCCGCCTAAACTTGCAGGCCGAGCGGTCCCCTTATTACTTTATGCCGATGACACTACCATCCTCTCTTGTACAAGAGTGGGCCTGCAAAGGTATTTGAATGCCTTTTATGACTACTGTAATTGTAATTCACTTACTATCAATTACACCAAATCTAAAGTAGTTGTCTTTTCAAACTGCTGGCGCCCACAGAGATGGTTTATTGGCAATTCAACAATCGAGCAAACAAAAAATTTTAAATAGTTGGGGATCACTTTTAACCACAAGTTAAGCTGGGTTTCACATCGTAACAACACCGTCAACTTGGCTAAATGTTCAGCTGCTCAAATTAAACAGTTTTTCTTTGCAAGGGGCAACCAATTAGTTCCAGCAGCTATTAAAGTGTTCAAAGCCAAAACGCTTGCCCAAATCCTCTATGGTATCCCTATTTGGATCTCAGCTTTTACCAGGAAAGTGGAGGGCATTCAAGCCTCATTCTTTAGACAAATTCTTGGTTTGCCAAAATGTGTGTCCTACTTTGCTCTCTGCTCTGAAGTGGGTCAGTCTTTGGTGGAGACAAAAGCCTGGATTGCAGTGTTTAAATTCTGGCTCAAAATTCATTTTAGAACAGATCCCAACAGCCTTCTTGATTGTATGAAAAGAGACCCATATATTTCATCCTGGACAGCAGTGCTTCTGTCTAAACTCAATCAATTGGGGTTAGAGGTAGATGATTTTTCAACCGCTGATGAGTCATATATCTTCAGATGTATTAAACTGAGACTATGGGAATCGGAGGAAACGAAATTACGGCCAACTGACCCTTATATTTGCTCTCCAGCTTCCTTAGGTCTTTATGCTTTTTGTGGCAAAATGCCCAATTATCTATCAGACCTAACCACTCCAAGTCATCGCAGGGCATTTATGTTGGCTAGACTAAACGCATTTCCCTCCAAAGTTTTACAAGGGAGATATCAGCGAGTCCCTTTAGCCGACAGACTTTGCTCCTGTGGAGCAAATACCCCTGACTCAATCCAGCATATATTGCTTGATTGTTCTTTATACCATAACCTCCGTAAAGATTTATTTGGCAAGCTTTCTTTTTCTCCAGATTTGTCTATTCTGCCACCCTGTTATTATTTATTGAGTGATACTGAGGGGGTGGTCAGTGAGGCTGTGGCAAAATTTCTGGCTGACATCCTTAAATTTAATTCTGACCATGTTTGAATGCATCTGTAAGTTCGGTTTTATTTTGATTTTATCTCCAATGTTTAAATTTTTATATTCTGTGTATTTTTATCTGAATCTATTATGCCATTAAAGGTTTGGTATGGTATGGCAAAAAGTAAGGCAGCTGAAGATGAGGTCTATGGAAACATCAAGCCCAAGACAAAGGCCAAGATATTTTGAAACCTATGATAAAAAAGCAATTCAAGTCCTTCATAATTTATTTTTGTTTTTTTACTAAGAATTTATTTTTTCTTGTCTTTGTTTAACTACTGATTATGAACTGCACATATTTCTCATTAGAACTACCCTTTTTTGCATTAATCTGTATGTTAAAAATCTCCCTTTGTTCTCTTGTATATAATTTGCTTTCTAACACTTCCCATTTTAAACTGTCGCTTAAATGTGATATCCTGTCCCATGTGACATACTAGGTATACTAGGTGTCTTGCCTGGGTGAAAGATCTCCCACCAACAGCTTGATACTCCGTCCACAACTTGCTGGGGGAGAATGGGGAGAGAACTGGCAGCCCCCTGTCACTTCTTGTTCATGCCAGCTGCATGCTAGAGGGTTGCCCTGATACATTGACATCACTTCCAGTTTCCATGGGAAATGATGTTTTGATGTTGAGGGATGCTTGACCAGTACGTACCCACCCCTAAAACTTTAATCAATTGCCAACCTTGCGTTAGCAACCATGTGGCATAGTGAATAACCTTTGCTTGAGAAGTGTTAGCCTATCATTTATTTCAAACAAGGGAAAATATGTGCACTACCATACCAGAAAGGAGGAGGACCTCCAAGGTTTTTGGTTTCAACACAGTTCAAATGAACCTTGCAGTAAAAGTGGGGTGAAGTGAATCGTATGTTAGAGTTACCCACCAAATCTTTTCTGTACTAAGGTACAAACCAACCTTGATCCAGCCAAGGTAGCCAACCCACCCTAGTGACACATGAAAAATACAGGAGCTGGCAGAAAACACAGCTGTGTCCTATTCCTAGCATTTCCATCTCTGCAAGGCATGCTCTTAGTAATTCTTTCCAGCACAATGGTTCTGTAAAGAATTCCTTGTTAGAACAAAGCCTGATGTTCACAAGCTGCCTTATAATTTAGGCAGCTAAAACAGATATAATTATTCAGAAATTTTCAGAAGAAATAAACAAATCCAAGGTATACTGGTTGCATCATATTGTTGTTGAAATATCAGCTTGGAAAGCAACATTTAAAAAAAAACTTTATGAAATTTAAAGTTATGCACTTCCTGATGTAGTTTAATGGGTTATTAATTTTGAGTAGATAAAAACACATACACATAAACAGTATACTTTAATGCCCATTAATGTGCTTCTTGTTACATCTTTTAGTTTATGCATGGAAGATCTGGAACCAGGCTCCTAATAATAATAATAATAATAATAAATTTTATTTCTATCCCGCCCTCCCCACCTCAGCAGGCTCAGGGCGGCTAACAACATTTTATAAAAACATACAATAATAATAATAAAACCTTTAAATTTAACAATATAAAACATCAACAATAAACTTAATAACATTAAAACCAGTTCAATAAATAGAGTTATTCTACGGTATAGTTCTTCAACCGCGTTGGCGGCTCCTAGCCCTGTTTGTATATATTAATAAATAGAAAACAAATGAAAAATAATGGGATCCTGTGTGGACTAAACATAAACAGGTGCCTTGATGAAGTAAGCCTATGAAGTTGCCTTGTATCATGTCAGACCACATGTCAGACTAGTTCAATATGGTCTACTGTGACTGGCAGTGGAACGTCAGGGTCTCAAGTACAGAAAGGTTTTCTGAACAGATGCTATTTGAGATCCTTGAACCTGAGATTCCAGAGACATGGATCTCCACTTGTAAAGTGTAACAAACTCTCTTCATGATGATTAATCAAAATAATTGTTTAGCACTTTGGGGTCTTACTGCATTCTGGTCTCATTCTTGATTAAAACAGGTGTCCATGGCATCAAAAAATAAATGGTTTTTTCCTCAGCTCTGTCTAATCAGGACGATGGATCTCTAATTGCAGATGTTTGCTACAACCATGCTAACCTTGAAGTTAGATAACTGTAACCTGCTCTACACAAGCCTGTTCTTGAAGATGATTACAAGCTGCAGCAGGTGCAAAATGTATATTATTTGGGAATAGCCTATGGGACTATTCCACACTTATTCTGAGGGCCCTTCACTTCTTCTCATTAGTTTCTGGATGCAGTTCAAAGTATTGGTGTTCTCCTTTAAAGCCGTTCATGATCTGAGGCCAACATTATTTGTTTAAAGATTTTTATTGAAAATTTATCATCAGATACAAAGACAAACCAGTGACAATTAACTGTTGTCTGCCAAATACAGATTGTTATATTACAAAGTTACAATAAAAAGAGTTATGTATTTCACAGGTCTCAATACCACAAAAAATTAAGCCACAAATAGCTATGCCAGTTGGAAGAAATATGGGGTCAAAGGGTCATTATAAATAATCAAGTATAAATTAATTAACACAGTAAAACATCTATAACACAATTCTTATCAAAAAGGTCTTTGTTTTCAGCAATAAAATTTAAAACAGGGTACTAGAAATTATAATAACCATGAGAGACAGAGTAAGGGTCTTTATTCAAGGTTCATATCAGTATCCTTTCAATTGTGATATAATCCCATATGTTCCTGTATCAAATATTAAAGGGGGGGGGGAGAGATTTCCAGGAGGAAGTGAATGCAGATTCCACAGTGCAGTATGGTACCAGTGAGACATAACTTTAAAAAACTGGTACCATAATACTTAATATTAATGACATTGGAATAGTTAATAGAGGGATTTCAAATAGAGGACCTTTGACTATCAGATATAAGAGAAAGGCCTTCCCTATGCCTTGACATAAGAGGAAAGAGAAGAACCAGAAACTGAAATATAACACGTATATAAACCCCCTTCCCTCTCCCCAAAATCACTTTCCCACTGTAAATACTGATTACTTTATTCTCATCATAGGTGGCCCTTGTGGTCCAAACTTTTTGAAACTTGGGGGTTCTGTGGAGGAAAAGCTCCTGCAGCTGCCCTGCAAATTTGGAGCCTCTGCCCCCTCCCCCAATTCATTATACCCTTTTTTGCCATTGCCTTCAATGGCCCATAGGATATAATGGGGCCATATATTCAGGAATAGTCAAATATCTCCTGAATCAGATTTGGCTACCAAATCAGCTATTGGGAGATATTTTTTTTAGGGGGGGGGGGATTTTAAGACTCAAATAATCCCAAATCTGAATATTCCTGAAATTTATTTTATTTTTTGCACACCTCTATTATCTATGGCACGTTTTGCCATAGAATCATAGAGTTGGAAGGGACCTCCAGGGTCATCTAGTCCAACCCCCTCCACAATGCAGGAAACTCACAAACACCTCCCCCTAAATTCACAGGATCTTCATCGCTGTCAGATGGCCATCTAACCTCTGTTTAAAAACCTCCAAGGAAGTAGAGCCCACCACCTCCCGAGGAAGCCTGTTCCACTGAGGAATCACTCTAACAGTTAGGAAGTTCTTCCTAATGTGGAGTCGGAAACTCTTTTGTTTAATTTCAACCCATTGGTTCTAGTCCTACCTTCTGGGGCCACAGAAAACAATTTCACGCCATCCTCTATAGGACAGCCCTTCAAGTACTTGAAGATGGTGATCATATCACCTCTCAGCCGCCTCCTCTCCAGGCTAAACATCCCCAGCTCCTTCAACCTTTCCTCATAGGACTCTGTCTCCAGACCCCTCACCATCCTTGTCACCCTCCTCTGGACCCTTTCCAGCTTGTCTATATTCTTCTTAAATTGTGGTACCCAAAAATGAACACAATACTTCAGGTGAGGTCTTACCAGAGCAGAGTAAAGCGATACCATCACATCACATGATCTGGACACTATACTTCTGTTGATATAGCCCAAAATTGCATTTGCCTTTTTAGCCACCACATCACACTGTTGGCTCAAGTTCAGTGTATGATCCACTAAGACCCCTAGATCCTTTTCGCACATACTACTGCTAAGACAAGTCTCTCCCATCCTATAACTATGCATGGGATTTTTCCTACTGAATTGCAGAACTTTACATTTATCCCTGTTAAAATCAGGCCCGTAGCTAAAAGTGGGCCGGTCAGGGCTCAACCCCCCAACTTCTGGGTGAGGCCCCCTGACTGGATGCCCCAACCAGTCCCCGGGGCCTCTGCCATAGCTCCGGGGGCTGCCGCTGGCCCCACAAGCAATTTGGCCGGCTGGGAGCAGAAGCAGTCTCAGCCTCCCCCTGGAGTTAAAGGGCCAGCAGATCAGCTGTTTCGTGGGCCCTTTAACTCCAGGAGGAGCTGGGGGTTGCTTTTGCTGCAGCTCCACTGGCTGTTTAATGGTGGGGAAGGAAGGGAGGGTTGTGACCAGAGTGACAGGAAGGGAAAAGAAGGGTCTTCTCTTCCCTCCCTGCTGCTCTCGTGGCTGCCCTCCCTTCCTTGCCATTAAAATAGCTGTGCCGGCAGGGCAGAAGCAGCAGCCAACCTCCCTCCCAGTTAAAGGGCCCGATGATCAGCTGTTTCGCAGGCCCTTTAACTAGCAGGGGGGCTGGGGCTGCTTCTGCCTCCACCCCACACTATTTTAATGGCAGGGAAAGAAGGGAGGGTGTTGGCAAGGGGCAGGCAAAGAAGAGCTTCCCTTCCCTCCTCTCCCTGCTGCTTTCCCCGCCACCACCCTCCCTTCCTTCGCAGCCACTTGCCCCTTCCCCTCCCACCTAGCCCCGATCACAGCAGCTTCTCCTGGCCCCTTCCCCTCCCTCCCAGCCCTGATTGCCACTGCTTCTCCTCACCGCTTCCCCTCCCACCCAGCCCCGATCGCAGTCACTTCTCCTACCCCTTCCCCTCCCTCCCAGCCTCGATCCCCACTGCTTCTCCTCATCCCTTCCCCTCCCACCCAGCCCCATCACAGCAGCTTCTCCTCACCTCTTCCCCTCCCACCCAGCCCCGATCACAGCCACATGCTTGCCCCTTCCCCTCCCTCCCAGCCCTGATCGCAGCGACTTCTCCTCGCCCCTTCCCTTCCCTCCCAGCCCCAATCGCCACTGCTTCTCCTCGCCTCTACTGCCTGCCTCTCCCCCTGCCTGTTCCCATGAGTAGCCTCATGCCTGCTGCCTACTCGGAGGGCTATTCATGAGTAGGCAGCAGATCCGGTGACTGGGGCAGGGCGGAGCTGTGCTGCCTAGCAGGCTGGCCCTGCCTGTCACTAGAGGGAAGGTCGTGTGAGGGAAGGTTGGGAGGGATGGTGGCTCAGTGGTAGAGCATCTGCTTGGTAAGCAGAAGGTCCCAGGTTCAATCCCCGGCATCTCCAAAAAAGGGTCCAGGCAAAGAGGTGTGAAAAACCTCAGCTTGAGACCCTGGAGAGCCGCTGACAGTCTGAGTAGACAATACTGACTTTGATGGACCAAGGGTCTGATTCAGTATAAGGCAGCTTCATATGTTCATATGTTCATCAGTGCCCCCCGAAAAATGTAAATGCCCCACGACCTTCCAAATCCTGGCTACAGCCCTGGTTAAAATTCATTTTATTGGTTTTAGCCCAGTTTTCCAGCCTGTAAAGGTCATCCTGTATCCTGTTTCTGCCTTCTACTGTATTTGCAACCCCTTCCAATTTAGTATCATTGGCAAATTTAATAAGCATTCCCTCTATTCTTTCATCCAAATCACTGATAAAGATGTTGAACAAAACAGGTCCCAGAAGAGATCCTTGAGGCACTCCACTTGTCACTCCTCTCCAAGAGGATGAGAAACCATTCTCCATTTGGGTGCGATCTGTCAACCAGTTACAGATCCACCTAATGGTAACAGGATCCAAACCACGTTTTACCAATTTGTCAACAAGGACAGTATGTGGAACCTTATCAAAAGCCTTACTGAAATCAAGATAAACGACGTCTACAGCATTCCCCTGATCCAGCAAGGTAGTCACTTTCTCAAAAAAGGAGATCAGGTTAGTCTGACATGACTTCTTCTTGAGAAATTCATGCTGGCTCTTAGTAATCACTTCCATTCTTTCTAAATGTTCCAGGACCGACTGTTTGATTATTTGTTCTAAAATTTTCCAGGTATAGATGTCAAGCTGATGGGTCGGTAGTTACCCGGATACTTCTTTTTCGCCTTCTTGAAGATAGGGACAACATTTGCCTGCCTTCAATCTTCCGGCATCTCTCTTGTTCTCCAAGAATTCTCAAAAATAATAGCCAGAGGCTCAGAAATTACATCCACAAACTCTTTTAGATGCAATTCATCTGGCCCTGAGGACTCAGTTTCATTTAAAGAAACTAGGTGTTTATGTACTACCCCTATGCTGATCCTAGGTTGGAACTTCATACCTTCCTTATATGTTCTGGTTTTGCCATGTTGAGAACCGTTTCCCTAAGAAGAGAAGACTGAAGAAAAGTAGGAATTGAGCAGTTCTGCCCTGTCTTAGTTACCTGTTACAATTTCACTTTCTTGCCCTCACAATGGGCCTACCATGTCCTTGCTCTTTTTCTTACTCTGAACATAAGAAAAGAACCCTTTTTTCTTGTTTTTAGCATCTTTGGCCAGCCTAAGCTCATACTGAGCTTTAGCTTTCCTAACTTTTTCTCTACAAGCACTGGTGATTTCTTTATATTCATCCTTAGTTATAAGACCCTCCTTCCAATTCCTAAAGGAGTCTTTTTTATTTCTCAAGTCTTTAGAGAGCTGTTTATGGAGCCAACTCGGCTTCTTTCATTTTTTTCTTCTCATAGGAATCGTCTGTGATTGCACTTTCAGTATTTCACTTTTAGAAACTCCTACCCCTCCTGAAACCCCTTCTTCCTAAGTATTTCTGACCATGGGATTTTACCCAGCATAGTTCTAAATCTATTGAAGTTTGCCTTTCTGAAGTCCAACCTATAAGTCTGACTAAGTATAACTTTTTCCTTCCCTAAGACTGTAAATTCCAAAATCACATGGTCACTACTGCCCAGGGAGCCCACTATTTCCACTTCTTCAATCAAGTTTTCCTTGTTGGTGAGAATCAAATCCAAGATAATAAATCCCCTTGTTTCCTTTCTCACTTTCTGGAAAAGGAAACTGTCAGCAAGACAAGTTAGGAATATATTTGACTTTTCATTTTTATCAGAGTTGGACTTCCAACAGATGTCCGGGTAATTGAAATCTCCCATGATCACTGTATCCCTTCTTTTGGAAAACTTTGCAATCTGTTGTAGGAGTATCTCATCCAAGTCCTCTGCCTGGCTTGGTGGTCTATAGCAGACCCCCACAATAATATCACTGTTTTTTCTTACTCCTTTTATTTTTACCCAGAGACTCTCAACTGAGCTGTCATGTTAAAATTCACATATTTCCTCACAAGTACATACCTCTTTCACATATACTGCTAAGCCTCCGCCCTTTCTCATTTGCATGTCCCTTTTAAATAAGTTGTCCCCCTGAATCCTAATATTCCAGTTGTGAGTGTCATCCCACCAAGTTTCAGTAAGACCTATTATGTCATAGTCTCCTTCCCGTATTAAGTCTTCCAGTTCCTCCTGTTTGTTTCCCATACTCTGTGCATTAGTGTAGAGACATCGGAATCCACGTTTTGTGCATCCCGTGGGTTTAGTTTCCATACAAATTCAGATTACTTCTGAATTTGATTTTCCTGCAAATTCAGATTACCTAGCATATGCGCCACTCTCTGCAAAACTTTAATGTTCTTATCCCCAGTTTCTGGCATCATACAAGGCTTTGAATTATGTCTCGCTCCCCCATACAATTTAGTTTAAAGCCCTCCTTATTAGGTTAGCAAGGCTGTTACCAAACATCATTTTTCCTACCACTGTAAGGTGCAAACTGTCTCCCAATAGAAGACCACTATTTCGAAAGCATAAGCCATGGTTCAGAAATCTGAATCTTTCCTGATGACACCATCGACATAGCCAGTCATTTGTTTGAAATATTCCTCTCTCTCATCCTAAACCACGGCCTTCAACAGGAAGAACTGACGAGAACACAAGCTGTGCACCCAGCTCCTTCACCTTCTGACCCAGAGCCACATAGGCTTTTCTAATACGTTCAGGGCTATGATGGGCAGTATCGTTCGTTCCCACAAGGATCAGCAAGAAAGGATAGTAATCCATGGGCTTGATAAGTCTTCCAATCCTTTCTGTCACATGCTGGATGCACGCACCCGGCCGACAGCAGACATCTCGGGATGACAAGTCCAGTTGGCACACTTTGGGGCTCCACCTTTCTGAGCAAGGAGTCTCCAATCACCACCACCTTCCTCTTCCTATATTGGGGAGCAGAAGCAAGTCAAGTTAAGACAAGTTATCCTTTATTGGCATTATATATATATATATATATATATATATATATATATATATATATATATATATATATATATATATATATATATATATATATATATATATATATCAGAGCAAATTGGTTAAAAAAGATAAAATGGAACGATTGCATACATATACATCAGGATAAGCATAAACATAAACTGTTTCTATGAGAACCTCTGATGTGCCTTTAAAACAGAATAAAGAAACTTAGCCACTTTCTCAGTGACTATAGTTCAAAAGACTATAGACCTTAAGTGCATCAGAACAGTCAACCATTCTAACTAAAAGAGGATGTAAATACTTGAGAAGAAGATCTGTATACAAATTACAATAAAGAAGAATATGAGTAACTGACTGCACACATTTTTGCTTACAGAGACAGTATCTGACTGAGTAGGCTGTCTTGTTAAATCTCCCATAAAGAATGGCAGAGGGCATGGTGCTGCATCTGGCAAGGGAAAAAGCTCTATGCTGCTGTGGCACCTGCAGGATGGATAGATATGAGGCCATTTTCCCAGTACTAAGGGAGATCTCAAAACTCAGTGGGAAACAAGTTTTCTTAGACAGACTGTATAGGTCTTGGCACTCAATATCTAGCAACCTGTTTTTAATTTATTGGACTGCAGTGGTGAAGGACTACATGGACAATAGTTCTAGGGATAAACCCATTGCTTTGATTTTTCTCTCAATATGTGCTGACCAATTTGACAAATTAAATTCAGAAAGCATTTGAGAGATATAGCTCCCCAGTTCAGATTTGTAGTGCAAGCGTAGCCAGAATTTGAAGGTCATGAGCCATACACTAGTAACCATTAAAGACATGCCAGTTTCTAAGCAGATAACTGCATATGGGACGCATTTTGGCATGTACAGAATTTTACACAAGAATTTGGATTGGACATGTTCAATAGCACATTCATAAGATCCAATCCAGATTGGGATGCCATACAGAAGTTGTGACATCACTTTGGCTTTGAATATTTTTATGGCACCTGGCACAAATTGGTTACCTCTGCCATTAAAAAAGCGAGCTATGGCAGATGCACTGATGTTAGCTATCTTCGCTGCATACTTGCGATGGGTAGACCAAGTCACATTATTTTGAAAATAAACACCTAAGTATTTAAAATATTTGACTTGCTCTATCTCTTTACCATCAGTAACCCATTTGTAAAGTCTCCACTTTTTTGAGAAAACTAAGATTTTGGACTTCTCATAATTGAGCTTATTACTATTAAAATACAGAACACAATGGGACAACAGACATCTTAAACCCACTCTAGAGCAGGACAACAGCACTGTATCGTCAGCATAAAGTAACAAGGGTACATGTAATGCACCGAGTTTTGGACTATGGCAGGCAGGACCAGACAGCTGAATAGCCAGGTCATTAAGGAAGAGATCGAATAGAAAGGGAGCCAAAATGCAACCCTGTTTGACACCCTTGTTGGCAGCAATCTTCGATGTTAGGTTGCCTGTGAATGAGCATTTGTTCCGGCAGATGGTAGAAGTGTGTAATCTCTTAATAAGCAAAAGGAGTCTTTTATCCATGTTTAGTTTATCTAGCTTAATCCAGAGGAAGTCCCTGTCAACTGAATCAAATGCGCCTTTTAAATCTAAAAAAGCAACAAATAATTTCTGGTTATTTTGCACAGTGTACTTGTTGACTAGATGGGATAGGGTAATGCAGTGGTCTAAAGTGGTCTTCCCTTTGCAGAAGCCCAGCTGTTCAGGGTCTAGAATTTTTTCCTGCAACATCCAGAGATTGAGCTTGACTAATAGAAGTTTGGAGTAAAGCTTGCCAATGATGGAGAGTAGGCTAATCGGCCTGTAATTGGCAGGGTTAGTGTGATCACCTTTTTTGTATAGTGGGACCACTATTGCATTCAACCATGCCAAAAGAATTATGCCAGTTCGATCTACAGTTGTAAACAGAGATGCAAGGGGAGAAGTCCAGCAGTCTGAGCCTAATTTTAAGATTTCGGAGGAAATGGCATTCGGGCCGGGAGCCTTTCCTAATTTCAGTTGTGTAATTAATTCTTTTATTTCCTCTGGAGGGACAGGAGGCAAGTCAGCTAAATCGGCTAGGGGGAAATCAGATGTTTCAGCACAAGTTAGATCTTCATGGAATAGAACTGAAAAGTGCTGAAACTAAACATAAGAGGAAATGACAGACATAGCTGGGTCATCGGCCCAGAATGCACCCGAGACTATGGCCCAGAACTTATTAGAATTTTTTTAAGTAGTAGCATGGTATAGCTCTTCCCATTGAGTTTTAATATAATTGTGCCTCTTTTTTTGTGATAAGGTGGTGCAACTGAGTCTTAAAGTATTCTGATGGCAAGGTCAGGGGCTTTGAATTGCGGTATTGGTTGTAAACTTTACACAGTAGAGTTTTTGTTTCTTTACATTCTCTGTCGAACCATTGGTGTGTAGAGTTTACTAAAATAGTTGCACCTCTGCTTGGGCACCCTGAACTGACACTCAGTAATTCAGATATATAAGATGTTAAAGAATTGTAAGTTGATACAGATACATTAGGGTCAGATGCGCATATTAAAGAGGATCTATATTCTACAGCGGGACCAGATCTGAAGAACGGTTGGGCTTTCCAAACTGTGGAATCATTCCATGGAATTCTGGGCAATAAGTCAGACATGTAAGGTTGCAAGGACAAGTTACAGGAGGGATAAATGTGAAGACCAATTTGAAGAGTCAAAATGAAAGGAAAATGGTCACTAATAATAAAATCCCCCAATGTAAAATCTTTGACATAAGGTTTCAATAAAGGAGAGATTAAAATGTAATCAATTATGCTACAGCCCCTCGAGGAGACAAAGCTGAATTCTCCTGAATTCTCCTGAAGTTCTGTTGTATTGCATACAAACTTTGGCAAGATGGATGCCTGCTGAATTTAGAAGGCTATCCTTGGACTATCTTGGATAGGAGAAAATGGGTGAAAGGGTGTCGTCTTTGTTAAAATCAAGAGATTTAAAAAATATGCTACAGTCCTTCCCTATATTAGAATTAAAGTTGCCCACTACAATTATTTCTATGGTTGGAAATTTACTCTCTAATTCCTCCATGAGTGTGGCCAAGTGTTCCCAATATTGCAAAAGAGTTAGCTTATCTAGAGAGGGTCGTTCATATAAATTCACAATAATTAAGGAGAATTTTTTGAGGAGAAGCTTGACGACCTGCACCATAGAGATGTTTGCCTGCAGAGTGATGTGTTCCAAGAAAAATTTGAGGAGACAAGTATAGACAATCCTGCTTGAAAATGACCCCTTGTATTACTCCTGAAGTCTGAGAGGGAATAGTACCCTTCTAGTTGGATCTGGTGTGGAGTCCAGGTTTCTTTGAGTAGCATAACATCAAACCCCTTAAAATATCTTATAAACTCAGTATCCTTGGTCTTATTCTGCCAGCCGGCCACATTCTAGATCTTAATATCCAGAATGGTGAAGGGTTTGGATGGCAAGAGTATGAAAGGGTTGGTGAGTCAGTCTTCTCTAGTTAGTTGTTCAAGAGTGCCATTGTAAGAACATAAGAACATAAGCGAAGCCATGTTAGATCAGGCCAATGGCCCATCCAGTCCAACACTCTGTGTCACACAGTGGCCAAAAAAAATTATATATACACACACTTATAGACACTGTGGCTAATAACTACTGATGGATCTCTGCTCCATATTTTTATCTAACCCCCTCTTGAAGGTGGCTATGCTTGTGGCCGCCACCACCTCCTGTGGCAGTGAATTCCACATGTTAATCACCCTTTGGGTGAAGAAGTACTTCCTTTTATCCGTTTTAACCTTTCTGCTCAGCAATTTCATTGAATGCCTACGAGTTCTTGTATTGTGAGAAAGGGAGAAAAGTACTTCTTTCTCTATTTTCTCCATCCCATGCATTATCTTGTAAACCTCTATCATGTCACCCCGCAGTCGACGTTTCTCCAAGCTAAAGAGCCCAAAGCTTTTCAACCTTTCTTCATAGGGAGTGTTCCAGCCCTTTAATCATTCTAGTTGCCCTTTTCTGGACTTTCTCCAATGCTATAATATCCTTTTTGAGGTGCGGCGACCAGAACTGCACACAGTACTCCAAATGAGACCGCACCATCGATTTATCATGAAACACAGATCCATTACCCAAGCCACTCAGGATGTTCTTAATTAGTTGACATATTTGGCCACACGATCTCACTATTGCTGCTCAGAAGGTGGTTCTCAGCCATTACTGGAGACGTAAGAACTTCAGCTTGTGTTGATGACTCTAGGTTCTCCTTGAGATCCAATTTACCTTCTGTGGTGGAAATTAAATCAGAGCTCCAGGCTTCTTATCCACAGGATCCTGAGAAACTTTCTTCAAACTTTGTAGAGGCTGGGGAAGTAGCCCTTGTTTGAATGGTTCAGAATCATTGCACTAGAAAAACCTTTTGATATAATAAATATAATATAATTAATATTTGCCTACCTTCGGGACTGCCTCTCTCCATATGTGCCCCAGAGAGCACTCTGTTTGCGGTCCCAAAACCTCTTTAAGATCCCTGGAACAAAAGAGGCTCAACTGTCCATCACCAGAGCTAGAGCATTTTCAGTAATAGCCCCTGCTTTGTGGAATTTTTGTTGTTGTTCCGTCGCACAGTCGAGTCCGACTCTTTGCGACCCCATGGACTCCAGGCCTTCCTGTCTTCCACCATCCTCTGCTGTCTGCTCAAATTCGTGTTAGTTACATCAGTAACACTGTCCATCCATCTCATCTTTTGCCGACCCTTTCTTTTTTTGCCTTCTGTCTTTCCCAGCATCAGGATCTTCTCCAGTGAGTGCTCTCTTCTCATTGGGTGGTCAAAGTATTTGAGCTACAGCTTCAGCATCTGACCTTCCAGGAAATAGTCTGGGTTGATTTCCCTTAGGACTGACTGATTTGATCTTCTTGCAGTCCAAGGGACTCTCGAGATTCTTCTCCAGCATCTATTCTTCCTTATGGTCCAACTCTCGCAGCCATACATTATCGCTGGGAATACCATTGCTTTGACTATACAGACTTTTGTTGGCAGGGTGATGTTTAACTTTTTATTATGCTGCCTAGGTTCACCATAGCTGTCTTCCCAAGGAGCAAATGTATTTTAATTTCATAGTTACAGTCACCATCTGCAGTGATCTTGGATCCCAGAAATGTAAAGTCTGCCACGACTTCCATGTCTTCCCCTTTTTTGCCAAGGTGTGATGGGGCCAGATGCCATGATCTTAGTTTTTTTTGATGTTGAGTTTCAAGCCTACTTTTGTGCTCTCCTCTTTCACCCTCAACAAGAGGTTCTTTAGGTCCTCCTCACTTTCTTTCATTAGAGTGGTGTCATCTCCATATCTGAGGTTGTTGATGTTTTCCCCAGCAATCTTAATTACGGCTTCTGCTTCATCCAGGCCAGCATTCCGCATGATGTACTCTGCATATAAATTTAATAAGCAGGGTGACAATATAAGCCTTGTTGAACTCCCTTTCCTATTCTAACCAATCAGTTGCTCCATATCCCGTTCTGGCAGTTGTTTCTTGACCCTTGTATAGATTTCTCAGGAGACATGTGAGGTTGGCTGGTATTCCTATCTCTTTAAGGACTTGCCACAGTTTGTTGTGATCCACACAATCAAAGGCTTTAGCATAGTCAATGAAGCAGAAATAGATGTTTTTCTTGTACTCCTGTGCTTTCTCCCTAGTCCAGCAAATGTTGGCAATTTGATCTCTAGTTCCTTTACCTCTCCAAAACCCAGCTTGAACTTCTGATAGTTCCTGACCTACATACTGCCGAAGCCTAGCTTGTAGGATCTTGAACATGACCTTGCTGGCATGTGAAATGAGTGCAATGATGTGATAATTTGAACATTCCTTGGCATTACCCTTCTTTGGGATTGGAATATAAACTAATCTTTTCAAATCCTGTGGCCACTGTTGCATTTTCCAAACTTGCTGACATAATGTGTGCATCACTTTAACAGCATCATCTTTTAGGACTTTGAATAGCTCAACTGGGATACTGTCATCTCCGCTCACTTTGTTGTTAGTAATGCTTTCTAAGGCCCATTTGACTTCACACTCCAGAATGTATGGCTCGAGGTCAGTGATTTGGTTGTCAAGGACATTGAGATCATTCTTGTATAATTCTTCTGTGTATTCTTGCCACCTCTTCCTGATCTCTTCTGCTTCTGTTAGGTCCCTACCGTTTTTGTTCTTTTGGCCATCTTTGCACAAAATGTTCCCTTGATTTCTTCAATTTTATTGAAGAGAACTCTTGTCCTTCCCATTCTATTATTTTCCTCTATTGCTTTGCATTATTCCTTCAGGAAGGTCTCATCTCTCCTTGTTGTTCTCTGGAAATCTGCATTCAGTTGGGTGAATCTTTCCTTTTCACCTTTGCCTTTTGCTTTCCTTCTTTCCTCAGCTATTTGTAAAGCCTCATCAGACAGCCACTTTGATTTCTTGAATTTCTTTTTCTTTGGGATGGTGCTGATTGCTGCCTTCTGTAAAATGTCACAAACCTCATAGTACTTCCGGCACTCTATCAACTCTAGTTCCTTAAACCTATTCTTCACCTCCACTGTGTATTCATAAGGGATGTGATCAAGGTCAAACCTGAATGGCCTAATGGCTTCCCCAGTTTTCTTCAGTTTAAGCCTGAATTTTGCAATGAGTAGGTCATGATCTGAGCCGCAGTCAGCTGCAGGTCTTGTTTTTGCTGACTGTAAGGAGCTTCTCCATCTTTGACTGCAGAGTATGTAATCAATCTGATTTCTGTGTTGCCCATCAGGTGATGTCCATGTGTAGAGTTGCCTTTTAGGTTGTTGGAAGAGGGTGTTTGCTATGACCAGCTTGTTCCTTTGACAAAACTCTATTAGCCTTTGACCGGCTTCATTTTGTTCTCCAAGGCCAAACTTGTCAGTTGTTCCGGTTACCTTTTGACTTCCTACTTTGGCATTCCAGTCCCCTATGATGAGAAGGACATCTTTTTTCAGTGTTAATTCTAGAAGGTGTTGTAGATCTTCATAGAAATGGTCCATATCAGCCTCTTCTGCTTCAGTGGTTGGGGCATAGACTTGGATTACTGTGATATTGAATGGTTTGCCTTGGATACGGACCGAAACCATTCTGTCATTTTTGAGATTGTATCCCATTACTGCCTTCCTCACTCTCGTTAACTATAAAGGAACCATATTACTGTGGGCAAGAGTCCAATTTCTTCTATGGGACTCTTGCCCACAGTAATAGATGTAGTGATCCTCTGAGTTAAATTCGCCCATTCCTGTTCATTTTAGTTCACTGATTCCCAAAATGTTGATGTTCAGTCTTGCCATCTCTTGTATGACCACATCCAGCTTACCTTGATTCATAGATCTTACATTCCACATTCCAATGCCGTAGTGTTCTTTGCAGCATCGGACTGTTCTTTCACCATGAGACACATCCACAGCTGAATGTCCTTTTGGCTTTGGCCCAGCCGCTTCACTCTTTTTGTGGTTACTTGTAACCTCCGCTCTTCCCCAGTAGCATATTGGACACCTTCTGACCTGAAGGGGCTCATCTTCCAGTGCCATATCTTTTAGCCTTTTGTTACTGTCCATGGGGTTTTCTTGGCAAGGATACTGGAGTAGGTTGCCATTTCCTTCTCCAGTGGATCACATTTTGTCTCAGTTGTGGCCTGAGTTGTGGCCTGGCCATCTTGAGTGGCCTTGCATGGCATAGCCCACAGCGTCACTGAACTGCACAAGTCTTCTCACCATGTCAAGGCAGCAATCCATGAGAGAGCTTTGTGGAATGCCCTCCCTGAAATCATCAGGGCTCTGCAGAACCTACCATAGTTCCACAGGGACTGTAAAACTGAATTATTTAAACTCGCTTTTAGCAGCTGAAGGGTGGTAGCTATTACTCCATGGCAGCAATAATCCCACTGAATCATTATAACTGAGTCAAGAACATCAGAGTAATCAGAAATACACATCTTGGTTTTAATGATTGTAAACTGTATGATTGATTTTATTGTGTAATCCGTTTTTAATGTTTTATATGGTTTAATTTGTTGTTGTTAGCCACCCTGGGCCCATCAGGGGACGGCAGGATATAAATCTGATAAAATAAGATAGATAAAATTAATTTATATATATAATTTGTTTATTTATTTTATTATTTATCTAAGATTTATATCCCGCCCTTCCCACTAGGTGGCTCAGGGCGGCTTACAACATATAAACTAACATAAAATCTAAAATTAAGCATTAAAATCAACATTTCATAAGTTATAGTTAAAAATCTAAACATTTGTTATATACATAGACATTAAAATCACAAAGCGGACCTATAGCTACACTCATCGGTTGCATGTTCAATATTCGATGTTCCGTGTTCGATGTTCAGTACTCAGTGCTCTGTGCCGATTAGTTGTGGGCCAGCCGGAAGAGGGATGTCTTACAGGCCGTGCGGAATTGGGTAAGATCCCGCAGGGCCCTTACCTCTTCTGGCAGCTGGTTCCACCAAGATGGAGCCATTACGGAGAAGGCCCGGTCTCTTGTAACTTTCAAACGGGCTTCCTTTGGCCCGGGGACGACCAGGAGGTTTTGGGTCCCCGATCTTAGTGCTCGCTGGGGAACATGTGGGAGGAGACGGTCCCTCAGATAGGCAGGTCCTAGGCCATATAGGGCTTTAAAGGTAATAACCAGCACCTTGTACCGAACTCAGTAAGATATTGGCAGCCAGTGCAGAGCCCAAAGTCCCGGCTGAATGTGCTCCCACCTTGGGAGCCCTAATAACAACCTGGCGGCGGCGTTCTGCACCAGCTGCAATTTCCGGGTTCGGCACAGGGGCAGCCCCATGTAGAGGGCATTGCAGTAGTCCAACCTCGAGGTGACCGTAGCATGGATCACCGTTGCTAGATCGTCGCGCTCCAGGAAGGGAGCCAGCTGCCTTGCCCACCTAAGATAGAAAAATGCGGACTTGGCGGTGGCTGCTATCTGGGCCTCCATTGTTAGGGAAGGCTCCAGAAGTACCCCCAGGCTCCTGACTCTGTGCGTCGCCGTCAGCGGCGCACCGTCAAAAACCGGAAGGGGTATTTCCCTTCCCAGACCCCGACGGCCCAAGCAAAGGACCTCTGTCTTCGCCGGGTTTAGCTTCAGCCCGCTCTGCTTGAGCCACCCAGCCACAGCCTGTAATGCCCGGTCCAGATTTTGTGAGGTGCAGACCGGCCGGTCGTCCATAAGCAGATAAAGCTGGGTGTCATCAGCATACTGGTGACAACCCAGCCCGTACCTTTGGGCAATCTGGGCGAGGGGACACATATAGATGTTAAATAACATCGGGGAAAGAACTGCACCCTGAGGCACCCCGCAATCGAGCGTGTGCCTACGGGACAGCTCGTCCCCAATAGCGACCCTCTGTCCCCGACCTTCAAGGAAAGAGGAAAGCCATTGCAAGGCTAACCCCTGAATCCCTGCGTCGGCGAGGCGGCGGGCCAGCAACCGATGGTCGACCGTATCGAACGCTGCCGATAGGTCCAACAGCATCAGTACCGCCGAGCCGCCCCGATCCAGATGCCGTTGTAGGTCATCTGCTAGGGCGACCAGCACCGTCTCCGTCCCATGGCCCGGGCGGAAGCCGGACTGAAGGGGATCAAGGACGGAAGCGTCATACAGGAAAGTCTGTAGCTGCATCGCCACTGCCCTCTCGATAAGTTTGCCCAAAAAGGGCAAATTCAAGACCGGCCAATAGTGTGCCAATTGGGCCGGGTCTAATGATGTTTTTTTCAAGAGGGGGCGGACCACCGCCTCTTTAAGCTGTGTTGGATATATATATATATATATATATATATATATATATATATATATATATATATATATATATATATATATATATATATATATATATATATATATAATAAAGAGATCCCCATTTTTTGCATATGTATAGTCCCATAAGCCTGGGAAAATATGGGGAAGCCTTCTGGCTTTCTAGTGGAGATGTAAAACAGAGCTGTTCTAGGGAGCTATAGGAGCAAGGTAAGCCTGGACAAAGGGGAAAGACTTTGCTAGCTGGAGCATAATTTGTTTTTAAGACTGGAGTTAAAAGAGTTCTTTTATTGAGTTGCTTTGTATTGTTTTTATGCTGTTGTTACCTGTCTTGGGGGCATATGAGCAAAGCTTGGAGCAAACAAGAGCCAAAGAACATTCTTGTGTGCTTCAAATTCACTATATCTAGTAAAGCTAGTGATACCAGCATAGATGTAAAATACAGAACTGAGGTGGAGGAGGTTGGATTTATACCCCCCATTCACTACCTGAAGGAATCTTAGACTGGCTTATAATCTCCTTTCCCTTCCCCTTCACAACAGACACCCTGCCAGTCACTTATTTGGCATCTGGATGTGGAAGCAAAGCAGATTGGTAGTGTGAACCCGCTAATCCACTCTAGATGCTCACTAATATTCTTTTTTAAAAACTGCCCAGAGTGCATGAGCACATGAGCGCTTGTGTGCATGAGTGCATATGTGCATGACCACTAAAATGTATGGGGGGAAAAGAAACCCAAACCATGCCAAGGGAATGGTGTGCTACAGCCATCTGACTGTGCCAAGGTGCCCCACAGGCAGTAAAGGGGCCCCTTCTGCTGGAGCATGAAATTGGTTTGAGACACTTCTTTTTGAGCATGCCCAATCTGGGATGCCTCTCATGTGCCCCAAACTGCCCGTCTGTAAGCATCCCCTGTGAGGCAGGTGGAGCTGAGAGACCTCTATAATGATAGACTTCTATATGATAGACTTCTATAATGTAGAAGAAACTGTTTCCCTCAAAAAGATTCAACTATTGCTTCTGCTAACATTCAAGATTCACCATTTATTTAGGACTTCTATTTGATTAATTTAGTTTTTATTTATTGGCAGTCCTAATTGAGATTTTAAACAACCATCTTTTATGTGTTTTATTTTTTGTAAGCCACCTTATATTGTAAGGTAGAAAGGAGGCTAATAACAGTTTTAAATAAATAAAGAGATCCCCAGTATTTGCATACCTATAGTCCCATAAGCCAGGAGAAATATGGCATTCTTTTGTTTTGCATTCATTATTAAAGATGCCTGTTTGTTTGATATATATCAGTAGCCTATAAACCAGTTTCTGAACAGACATCTCTTGACTTCAGTTCCATAGCACTATCTAGAATGCTGATAGTATAGTAAGCTTGTACTCATCACTGGAACTTCCAGCTGCTTCTAGTTTTTCTTGAACCATTTCCAACACTGAACACCTTAAATCCTGCTTATTTAGCTACTTGAGTTCTGTGCCACTTTTCTCCCTGGAGGTGATAAACTAGCATACATAAAAATCCAAACTACAACGTTATGTAAGCCAATGAAACAAATTTGAAAAGCACAAACATATCAAGGAAGATCCCGGTCTACTGAGATTCATGCTGTGAGGCAAGGGTGGACAGACCTTTGGTTCACGTTTTGGGTTCTGCACAGGCTTACTACCTGCAAGAAGGGGAAAACAAATTTAGATAAAATGGAATTCAGCTACAATAACTGGCTTGCTCACTCCCCCCTCTCACCCTATTCCTCTTCAGTTTTAAACTCTACAGTCAACTTTTGAATTGCTCTTTGGTGGTAAAGGTCAATTAAGAGTCTTTCATTGGAAACAGACTACTGCTATTTATAGTTTTAGTTTAAAAGACTCTTGTGGATTTTTTAAAAAAAACAGCAGGACACTCTAACCTGTAATCAGCCAGACTGGGGATGGGGGGGGGGGCAAAATCCCCAGATTTTTTTTCAGACCATAAAATGTTTATTTGCTCCTAAAGGGATACCATACACAGCTCGCTGATAAGTCTCAAATTAGGTATCCCTAATTAAGGGTCTTTAAAAATGGCAGGGCCTCACTGCCTTCTCTTGTGTAAGATTTTTCATAACCACATCTGTCCACGGGTTATTGTTCCCACTGAAATCAATGTTTTCATTCTCTAGTCTCAGGCTGTTACAGTAGTGCTTGGCACATCATACTTCATACTTAGAGCCTGCAGACTAAAGTACTCCTTCAAGATTTCTATTGAATACAACTGGAACACTTGATTAAGGTGACATAGTTGGAGTTATGTAAGTGCTCTGCTGGACTGGATCCAGAATCCTTAGTTTCTTGCATTACAGCCTGGATTGTCCCCAACAGAACTATGGGCCTGGAAAAGATGAAGGATTTATCTGGAGATAAAACAACAAATCCCAGACACCTACCCTGTTAATTTCATCATAAAAAAAGAATGTTCTTAAAAGGCACCACATGCTGAAGTATTCTTTGTATACCATATAAATTTACACACATATATAAAATACAAAACTCCATTAGGCATACATTTTCTTCCTTGTTTGAGTTCTCTACTTGGACAGCAAAAAATATTTAACAAGACAAAAATTTCATCAAGCTAATACACAACCTGCATTCTACAAATGTTGAGTAGGCTGTGTTTAACACAATTCAATCTATATTACAATACCAATCCTGCTATGGCAGGGAGGGCGGGATATAAATAAAATATTATTATTATTATTATTATTATTATTATTATTATTATTATTATTATTATTATTATTAATTTGTGATCTGGTCTAAATAGATTGCAGGGGATTGAAACCCATTAAGTCAATCATTATGAAAATGCATCTGGTAGGCACACTGCCTTCTACCCATCCTAGCTTCAAATTAACAGGAAAAGGGAATGCACCACAAAGGAACAACAGACCTAACTAAGAATTTGCCCTCAGTACAGTTTCTTTACACCATTTGGCCAAATATGGATTTCCTATTACAGCTACTTCCAAGCTGCTGTGGCAATAGAGAATAGGTATCATTGTTTCAGGCCCTGGAAAAGCCAAAGTTTACCAGCTTTGAGCCCAGAACTTGTTGCTACTGACAGAGTCAGCTCTGCAATATAATAAAACTCAAAGTAAGGAAGTTCAAAGTGATTTTCATTTGTACTAAGAAATTACAAGGAATCCCTATTCAAATTATCAAAGCAGTCTTACAGAACAGAGATTGTGATATTTTAGAACATGAAGTAGAAGAGGAAGAAGAGTAGGGTTTTTTACCCCAATTTTCTCTACCTAAAGTAGTCTCAACTCAACGCAGCTTAAAATCATATTCCCTTCTCACAACAGTACCTTGTGAGGTAGGTAGGGCTGAGAAAGTTCTAAGAGAACTGTGACTGGCCAAAGGGCACCCAGCAAGCTTCATGTGGAAGAGTGGGGCATCAAAACTGGTTCTCCAGATTAGAGTCTGCTGCTCTTAACCTCTACATTAGCCCAGAACTCAGAATCAAAGTCAGAATTAGAGTTTATGTCACCCTTGTTTCCCTGCTGTCTCCTTTTAGGTATGTTGTACTAGGCAGCTGATAATTTTAAAAAATTGTCTCAGATCCACTGTTTGCCTTAAAGCTCTTTCTATACGTACCATTGCTTCCTCCATCATTTTGCTGTATTAAACATTCCACAATGTTTAATCCACAATTATATGATCCTAGACATGTACCCAGTCCATAGCTGAAAGCCATGTTCCAAACAATTCTTTGTTGGAATGAGAAAGTAGTTTTCTCATCTGCAAAAAGTAGTCTGGCCTTGGAAACATTAACCGAATGCATCATGACCCTGTTAGTTTCATCCTAATATTTGCAATAGTATATATGTGTACAATGTTTTCTGAATATCCGTTTGTACTATGACATATAATATTGCAACTACATCCTAAGAATTTATTTGCTGGCACAGCAAATCATAGAATCATACCTTTATCCATATTCCAAAATGCAGTATGAGCTTCCAAATTGCTCATGCAAGTTTGAATGTTTTACTCTAAAAACTTGTGTGATCATTAGTGCTATTATGGTAAATGCTCTCAGCTGGAGTAGCTAGTATTGAAAATTATCTTTGAGTGTCTGCCGGAGTAATAAAAAGATTAAGTTAAAGGATACTAAGGTCTTCATTTGCAGTCAGTAATACAGTGCTGGGCCTGAAAAAGCCTCAAATATTTCTGTTTATGCATCTGCCAATTAATGCTGCGTAATCCATAAAATTTGCAGATTGTGTATATATTATTTTTTATTTAGCGTTTAATAGGGCTTCCTGCCTCTCCTACAAAATAAATCATTAAAAAGCTGAACTAAGATTATATAATAAATGAGCAAAATGCTGAGTAAACATCCCAGAAATGCATTTTTATTAAATAAGACATTACAGCTGTAATATTATTCCTTTTGGTTAAAACTCAAAGTGCCTATGCTGATGTCATCACAGTAGATGCTAAATGGGAAAACAGCCTCACTGGATTGGCAAATGTCCCTTTAATGATTGGTGCTTCTCCAGGGCAACTATTTTGAAGATGCCTACATCTTTGATGATAGAGAAGAAGGTTGGCATGATTGACAGGAATGCTTTTTTTCAGTTAGCTTGACTTCAGAAAATTGTGTTCCATTGTGTATGCAACTGAGTTGGCTATGCTGATCCATGTTACTGTAACTTCCATGCTGATCTACTGTAGAATGGTCTACATGGGGCTGCCTTTGAAGATATCTCAGCTATTGCAAAATATGGCAGTTTGTTAAAAAGCAGTTAGCCAATGCACACATTTCACCTGTCTTAAGATCTCTTTGTTGGTACTGCAGTTTGTTTGTTGTAAGACTTTCATGACCTGGGACCCTCACACATGAGGTACCAACTCTCCTTGCCAGCTACATTCCTCACAACAACTGTTGCACTATCTGCTATGACAGTGATATCTGCCTCTTCCCATTTTTAGCCTCCCACAGTTGTACCTTTGGACCAGCCTTCCTGCAGAAGGAAAGTGACTATCCACCGTGTTCTTATTATGAATGAATTCAAGGCAATTCTGTTCAGGTAATTTAACTTGTTCTGGAAGTTAACAGTGCAATCGAGGGGGTGGGGATGCTGAAAGTGCTCAGGGAGCCAACTGACCTTTACATCAATGCATGTCTGAGACATGTCAGAATAAGAGCCATTTATGATGGTGCAGGCTTCCTGCACTACCCCATTGCTCTTGGGCATTGATGGAGGGCCACTGAGGCCACACATTGGCATAACCAAATCATAGACCCCTGTGCTGGTGTGGTTATGGGCAGTTTTGGGACATGACCAGAGTTAGTTGGCTCCCTGAGCCCTTTCAGCTTGGGAATGCCCTCTGCTAGGGGCGTAATAAAGTTACACCAACAAAAAACATGGCATAACCCATGAGTTCCAATGGAACTGAAAACACAGGTGGTATCCTCGCCATTACAACCTCACCCCTTAGGCTTAGAGGAGCCCTCCCCATGATGACCAAGCCCCCTCCCTAGCACCTGATCAAGCCCTCCCCAACATAGTCTTCAGCCAGAACATCTTACAACTCAGTAGTTAGAGCACTGGAGAATCTGAGGGTGGTGCTTCACCCTAGTGCCCCCTGTTTTGTTCTGCCACCAGCAGGGGTGGTGTGGGAGTGGCCTTGGCAATCAACAACTCAGACCTATTCCTCACTATCAGATGCCTGGATCTGCTAACAAGCATTGGTCCCTTAAGGGGGGGGGGGGGTATTCCTGAAAACAAGTGGAACTCCTGTAGCTTGCCCCTCTTCACTCCTTGCCTGAGATGGATGCTAGACTATACCCCCTTACTACAGGCCCCCTGATTGGTTTTGCAGCCCTCTCCATCACAGTACCACAACTTCCATGCAATGCCTCAACTGACTGCCATGGCATAGTTGCTATAGATGCTAGCTTGGTTACAAGCAGAAAGCACCACAAACCCATTGACTTCATCTGCTGTCCACTGTGCAACTTATGCCCTTAGGGAACAGACTAGTGTCACTGTTGTCACATGGCAGCCAGCCACCACAGAGCAGGCATGGGTCAGGATTGCTTTACCCATAGCTTTTTCATGTGGTGCCATGAGTTGATCTGTTGAGTGAACTGTTCAAAAAATGCCTGTTTTTCATTGTTTGTTGGTGTATATCCTTGTGAGATCCCTGGAAGTTGTGAGGGGGGGTGGGGTGGGGGAGGCAACAGGATAGAAATATTTTAATCAATAAATAACATTGTATTAAAATTGGCCACACTGAGGGGGGTAATTAACAATCCTGCTGCGTTTATAAAGATGTGTTTATAAAGTAAAATGTGATGAACTATTAGATCATGCTACTAATTTAATTTGATGAAAAACCAGCCGGGCTACCCACCTGCCACATTCTTTTGACACATTAGCCTTAAGAGCTGCCAGAAGATTCGTAACTGCCCAGCATCCTTCTCATCTTCCTCCTTCTTCCCTCCCCCAATTCCCAGGGACACTGGTTGCTCTTGTCTAAGGATAGCTGAATTTTTCAGAAATTCCAAGAGGCAATATATTGTTGACTACCTTACTTAATTTTCATCTTGCTTCATAAAAGATAATAGGAAGTGTTTGCTGCTGAGGAGGGCAGGGTTTGGTGAGTCCACCTTCCAAAGTGGCTGTTTTCTGCAAGTGAACTGGTCTCTGTCACATGAAAACCAGTTGTAATAGCAGGAAATCTCCAGCTTCCACCTGGAGGCTGGTAACCCTAAGATGGTCCCAGGTTTAATTTAATTTAATATTTAGATTTATATCCCACCCTATCCCACAAGCGGGTTCGATATCCAACAAACAGAAGCATGTGATGTGAAATACCTGAGACCTAATGCAAGTTACAGTAGACAATACTGTTAGACCAATGATCCTACCCAGCAAAGACAGCTTTATAGCAAAATGCCCAGTAAAATCCATTAAGGGTGCTATAGAAATTGCATCCTATGCAGCTTCCCAGAAGTTTAACTAGGACAGAAAGCTAGAGGATTCTTCCTAAAGCTAAAATCTGTTGGTTTGCCAGCATACTAGGTGCTGCTTACAATAAGAGTCTAGGACTATAATATAGTGATGATATTAGCAGTGAAAACTAAGACCTACAGACCTCTGTATCTGCCTTTACATATTTACTATTACTTCTAAGACCACAGAATTGTAAAAATGGTGATTCCACTTGCTGTTAATTTTTAACTGTTAAAGTTAATTTTTAACTGTTAAAGTTAAAAATCATAAATATATCTAGAAAGAGACACTGTGACAATTATTATTGTATTTATTATGCAACTGAAACTGCCTTGATCACCCTGGTGGAAGATATACACTAGAAGATGGATAAGGGGAGTACAACCCTGTTAATTCTCCTGGATCTCTTGGCACTTTCAGTATTAATGGTCATAGTATCCTTCTGGATCACCTTTTAGTACTTGGACACAGAAGCAGTATTCTGCAGTTATTCAAGTCCTTCCTCAGTGTTAGGCTACAGAGTATGGTACTGCTGTTCTGCCTCTTGGCTTCTGGTCTACAAGTTCTTCAAGATTCCATTTTGTCTCCCATACTTTTCAACTTCTATGAACAGCAGCTTAGAGAGGTCACTTGGAGGTTTGGTATAAATTGCTACCAATATGCAGATGACACTCAGCTCTATTTCACAGTACCATCAAATCTCAGTGAAAACTGAACAAGGTGCCTGGCTGCAGTTTTGGAATGGATGAAGGCTAACAAGCTAAAACTTAATTTCAACAAAATGGAGGTGCTATTGGAGGAGGGGGAGTGTATGACCCAAGAAATGGGTTATTCCCTGTTCTGAATGGGGTTGTGCTCCCCTAAAGGAGCTGGTTTGTATCACGGGTGCTGTTGGACCCAGGCCTCCTGTTGGGTAAATGGGTGGCAGCAGAGGGCAGAGGTGCCTTTTACCACCTTTGGCTGATGAACCAGCTGAGGACCTACCTGGGCAGAAAAGATCTTGCCACTGTGGTATATTCCCTGGAAACATCTAAATTAGATTGACATGACACACTGTGTGTGGGACTGCCCTTGAAGACTGTGTAGAAGCTGCAGTTGGTACAGAATGCCATAGACAGAGTGTTGACTGGAGTGGGCCACAGGGACCATATCACTCCAGTTTTCTTCCATCTACACTGGCTTCCAGTTTGCTTCCAGGTTCAATTCAAGTTACTAGTATTGACATTTAAAGCCCTGTTGGACCTGGAACCAACATACCTTGTGTCTTCCACCAGTGAGCAGTGAGGCTTTTTTTTTTCATTTGGCATACCCCCCCAAATAATACTGATTTGCTCTCCTCCCTGTTTTTAATGGGTGCTTTTTTTGTTTATGTGTTTTATTGCATTATTTTATCATTTTAAATGTTTTAAATTGTTCAGATATTTTAATGTTTTTTATGGAAAGGCAGCATAACATTTTAAATAAATAAATATATTTTATTGTGCATATTGTATGTACTTCTAGATTGTTAACTTGCTCACTGTGAAGTTTGTAAGCAAGAAACAGTTACTTAATTTAATGTTTCTGTTCACTGTTATAATCATATGTTTATAAAACTTTGCTGCATTGTTTTGACACTATGAAGATTTTTGAGCTGAAGAAACTCTGTTTTGTTTAATTTGCCTTTCAAATTTTATTGCTGATTTTGCCATACAGAATCCATATAGACTCTACTAGGACACCATGTTGTGAAAGTTACATGTAAGGCCAAGGTCAACCAGAAAGTCCTTGGCTAGAGAACATGTAACTTGCAGTATTATACCAGCACTGATCTGAATCCTGCTGGGGTCTGAAATAGTAGGGTTGCCCACCTTCAAGTGGAGCCCAGGGTCCTTCTAGAATTATAATGATCTTTAGAATATAGACAACGGTTCCTCTAGAGAAAATGGCAGTTTCAGGAGGTAGGCAATGGCATCTTATCCCTGCAGGTCTTCCTCCCCTTCCCAAACTTTCGCTTCCAAACACTGCACCCAAATCTCCAGGAATTTCCCAAGTTATAGTCAGCAATCTGACTCCAGGGAGATGTGTATTGTAGACCTTCCTCTTAACAGAAATTCAATTCTTGGTAAAGGGGGCAACAATTTCTTCTGAGTCATGAAAGTAATATGTCTGGAACTAAATGAGTTTCTAAGAAAGAACCAGTATTTGTGAATATTATTTGTCAGGTAACACTTTCAGAACCAAGGAATAGAGGAAGTGTGTCCCCATGGGTTTCTTCCTCTAAGGAAATTTCACCAAGAGGGCTTGCTTTAGTGGTTAGTTCCCCAAATAGTCTAAGAAATGGGTCTGTCCATTCTTTGATGTTCCCAAATTCCCTTTCTGATTCAGAGGTATTCCAGTCTGGATTCTGGGTCATGTTATGATTTATATACAACCCCATAATTTTCAGACCCTAAACTCTTTTGTACTCTCCAAGTCCTTGATCTCAAAATTTGTAACCAGTTGTGCACTGAACAGAGAGATAAAAGCTGTGGATGCAATTCAGCACAATTAATATTAGCACACATATTAACCCTACATGTAATTCTCACTTGTGAGAAATAAATGGAGCAGAAGCACTGACATTTACTTTGGTTTAAGTAATAACGCATCCACTTGAATGCACAGCATAAATAAAAGCAGATAAAAGCTTCACAGTCACCCTCAAAAAACTGCTGACATATTTCAAACCTAATTCCAGTTCTTCCTGTTCTATTTTTTCCTTGGTTCCACAGCTGAAATTTTGTCTGTGATGTACTGGCTAACAATGTTTAGCAAAACCATTTAAGAAAAATGTTTTAGAATAATATCTTTTTCTACATTACAAGAACACTAGAAATGTCCATTCACATAATAATATTACAAGAAAGGTCCATTCTCACATTACAGAGAAAGAACAGAAGGGAGAGGTAGAAAAAAGAGGCGGAGAAAGAGAGAAGGAAAATAGGGCCCTGAGGAGAAGCAGTAGTAATCAGTAAGCTCCCAGCAGAGAACTGTCTCCCTCAGAGTTCAGTAGCCATCTGATGGTGTTTTTGCCTGACAGGGCCAGCAGTGGGTGGGGGAGAGCAGAATCAGTCAATGGAATGGAAGAGACAGATTGCAAGCCAATCCTGCAAGAATATGGGGAAGACTGCAGTGGGCAGGTGACAAAGAGGCTACCCAATGGAAGCGGAAAGTGTTGACAGAGTGTCAGCCAATACTTGGTGCAGTACAGTCCCAGTGACTGCAACAAATCAGGATGCCAGAATGTGCCACCACAGCTTCAGTTTTATGACTAAAGAATAAGAAGAACTAGACCAAGGGTTCATCCGGTACATCATCCTGTTTCTCAGGTCACACAGCAGGGGCACAAGGCCAAAGCTTCCCTTTGTTCTTAGCCCCAGCACCTGGCATTCAGAGGAGTACTAACTCTACAAATGGTAAAGTTCCATTTAGCTATCTTAGTTAGTAGCCCTTGATGAACTTCCCTGAATTTGTAAAATCCTCTTTTAAAGCCATTATGATAGTGGCCATCACTATATTCTCTCATATCCTTCCTCAGTGGATATAAGTTTCAGGGAAATTTATGGCCTGTTACCAGGGCTTTTTTGTTAGAAAAAAACCCCAGCAGGAACTCATTTGCATATTAGGCCACACCCCCTGACATCACCATTGTTTCACATCAGGCTTTTTTGTAGAAAAAGCCCAGCAGGAACTCTGTTAGGCCACACCCCCTGACACCAAGCCAGCCAGAACTGCACTCCTGTGCATTCCTGCTCAAAAAAAGCTCTGCCTGTTACTATCTCTGTTCCATGTGTTGACTCTTCAGCTTCTCACTCTGCAGGCATAGGTCTTATTTAATAAAAAACAACAGTTCACACAGTGGTCAGGAGAACTTTTTTGCAGTGCATTTCTAGTTGACCTTTCGTATGGCTGCATGCAAAACATTAAATATCTAAAAAATCTGTGTCAGCAGTTCACTGGCCAAGTTAATTGGCTCATTGACAAAGTCTTATTCATGCATAAAATAATAGTTGTTGAATGGATTTTTTAAAAACAACAACAACTGTAGAACAGTACATCGCTGGAATTTTTCCCAGCAGGTCCCTTTTGCTTTCCATTCTCTCCCCCTTCTGCAGCCATTCACGTACAAGCGTAGTGCTGTTTTCTCATATACCACTGAAACAACCATAAGAGCACTTTCCTTATAGTTTAACATGCTAGGTGCTTGAACACACACCATCAAATTACAAACAATTAGAGCAAAAGAAAGGTATTTAAATGATCCATATTTCACAGTACCAATCCCTGGAAAGTCTGTTAACTTGGACAGCAATTTGCAAGCAATTGGTATTTAATATTAAAATAATGTTATAAAATGAAGGGTCATAAGGGTCTCACAGATCCATGAGCACTTGTGAAAGAAAATCTCCCAAAGCATGAAACACAACTTTATTTTGCTATTCCAGAAGTGGCACCATAGATCATTAGAGGATTACAATGTGAAAGCAGATTATCCTTGCCTTAAGGAAGCCCACTCTACCAAGTGCTGCTGCCACCTACTTATTAACAAGCATTATGAGTAGTTTATTAATGCTAGTCAAGCAATGGATTGGATGCTATTTACAGATGGACCCAGTATTCTAGTGACCCCAGTTGTTCTGTATCTAGGAAGGAGAGCCATGGAGCAGCTTGGATTGTGTGTGTGTGCGTGGTGGGGAGGGTGGTGTTAAGGTGGAAACTAGCAACTTGATGGGAAACTAAAATTATAGTCAATAAAATCTCACATGAGAGAAAACCATACTATACTACGCATTGTGAAAAATGCTATCAAGTTGGAGACAATTTATGCTGACCTCATGGGATTTCCAAAGAAAGATATCAACATAGGTAGTTTGCCATTGCCTTTCTCTCCGTAGAAACCATGGGTTTCTTTGGCGGTCTCCCATTCAAGTACTAACCAGAACCAGAATCAAGCCTGCTTAGCTTCCATGATCTGATGAGATCAGGCTAGCTAGGTCCATACATATCAGAGAAAACCACACCTACTGGTGACTATAATCTGATTATAATACCCATTCCTGTCCAAACCTTCCCCACTTTAGCATCCTCCTTGTGCTCTCCCCCAACCCTCTCTTGAGGTCCTTTAAATCTCCCAGTCATTTGCTTTGGCCTCACCCTCTGAGCAGCACTGGAAAGCCACTTCCACTCTGTTAACTTCTGGTTAGGTTGTTGGAAACTCCCACACACCCGTGGGGAACTGTAGGGCCAGACCTCCAGCCATAGAGGGTTAACAGAATTAGTGAGTAACAGAATGGTCATGTGGTTGAACATAGACAAGGTAGGATTTCTAATAGAGAATGAGCATCCAGAACAAAGAGCAGACCAATATATGAAACCATGAGTCATAACAGAAGCTTCAGTGCCAAATGTGATATTATCATCAATGAAGGGTTAATCAACTAGAAAGTCATGGAAGACCCTGACTCCACATCTTGTGTGAACTTTTGTAGTTTTTAAAAGGTCACAGACTGCTTAATTTCCTCAACTTAAGAGAAAAGTGTTCAAAAATGTCTTTCTAGATAGATGCAACATTTTTTCTTTGGGTCTCCTTTTATTCAGAGGATGAAGAATCAAGATTGCTAACTGTTGTAGAAGAGATCATGAAGGGAGTATTTGCCTGTATCGGTCTGAAAAACAAAGAACTTATCTGTTGGGTAGCTTCTGGCTTTGAGGTACTGTTTGTATTACCCACTTTCTCCTCTGGTATGGGGAAATTATCTCAAGAGAAATATTACTGAGTAAAATGAAGCCCGTCTTTGATACATCATTGTCCAGACACTATTTCCCAACACCCAATGCCGATATATTTCTTTTCACAGTACTATAAATCAACCTCCACAACAAAGTATGGATTTAGGGATTTATAGTATTATATTTTGCCATGAAGGAGATGTGGAATGTAGGAGTTATAGTATTATATCCTGTCAAGAAATAGATGTAACACCTATGCAGTCTCTCTCGTGGGGTTATATAGGCAATAAAACATATGTGTAAGATCTCTACTAGTTCAGGTAGCTATACAGTATCCACAACTGTTTTAACATAAGCACTATGGTGTGATAGAAAGATAGCCTCCAAGAAGGGGCACTTGCATCAGCAGTTTAAATCAGTCCTTACAGGAATTAACTGTCATTCCAATGAATATTATCTTCTTAACAGAAAATACAGGGTAAATCAAAAGTTTACAAATGAACAGCAGTAGATCCTTCCCCATCTGAATTACTGCCTGAGATCTATAGCCCTCTCCAGCTCCTAGTTGACTTTGTTGAATAGTCATTAAAAGAAGGGTTTTCTCTTGAACAAACAGCTGCAACACAAAAGAACTCTTAAGAATGAAAACTAGAAATTCTTGGAAGAGAGGTTATTTATTCCTTATACAGATTGTCACCAATGCCATAGTGCCCGCAATAAAATACTTTAGTTTTTATTGCTACATTTATGTTCTAAGAAGATGAGAGCATATCTGAGTTCAATTCATTGTAAAGAATGCAGACCCATTTAAATAACACAGTTCCTCTACAATATACATGGAAACATGGGCATGATTCTTATTCCCTAGTTATGTTTGTGAATATTTCAAAGAGATACAGACTCTTAAATAAATGCACACCATTCATAGTTGATGAATGATAACCTTGGTTTATAATGTGTACATAAGGGAGAATCTGAACTGATCCTCTTGAAGGAACTTCATTCTACAAGCCTTTCTCACTAATGCTACAGATCCTGTAAGCTTAGCATAATTTCAAATAACTAAGAAGTTACAAATATTGTTTTAATAGTGTCTTTTGTGCAGTGGCTTGTTGATGAGGGATCAAATAGTAAGCCTATTGCAAATGCAGAAGAATGATACTGCATAGAGTGCTCTTATAATGTGTGGTACCAGGCATCTTACCTCAAGAGCAATGAGACAGCTAGACATCACACTGTGAATGATAAAGGAGTAAGCAAGAGCCTGCTATGCCCTCAGGAAAGCAACGTTACTCCAGGCAGTAAGACAGCAAAATAAATTATTCTCCTATATGCATGCTATATGAATAAGAAGACCAAAGCTCTCTGTGTAAGTAAATACTAAAATACAAGTGAAAACTAATGAGGACTTGCAATGGGAGAGAATCTCATTTTTACTTCCTTCACTATTTCCTCTTTCCCTTCCCTGAAAGCTCTTTTTCTGCTTCCTTTTTCTGCTTCCTTCCTACCCACAATACAACCTACCTTTATCAGTCTTCAGTTTTCCCTCCTTCAGCTTTCTCTCCCTGGGAAAACTCCGCACAGTTTCAGCCACTGTATGGTACCTGGAGTTTGTTAGCCAAATAGCCCTAAAATTAGGTTTGGGGAATTAGTTTGGTGGGCGAGATCAGGATCTATGTATAAAGAAGATGTCTCCTTTGGAAGTCACCCAATAACGAGGAAATGTTATCTAATAATCAATGGCATTTATTATAAAATAAAGGCAGTCATACAAGGGAATAAAATCATTCAACATACATACAGTCCTAGGAAAACCATGAAATATACAGGGGTAACACGAGGATGGACAAACAGGGCAATACAATTACCTCTCATAGTCTTCAAGGAAGGCTCCAATGGTGACAAAAAGGGGGTTTGGGGGAAAGGATCCTCAGCTGATCAGGTATTGGGGGCGTATCTAGACAGCAGGGTAGGGGTACTGTCAGATGCACACCTGGGGGACGTTGGGTCAGAGATTATAAGGACTACCTTGAGCCCTTATAGTCCTTGAGTCCAAGGACCTGTGACATGGGGTCAGGTGAGTCATGATGCTGTGACATGTGGTACATTACCTCAGAAAAGTGGAGGCTCCAAAGTGACAGTTGGGCAAGGCATGGGTTGAGGGAATTAAAACAAGCTACACAAATTTATCTAAAATGACAATAGAGGGCCGAATTGATATCTAAGGTGACACCCAATTTACACAATAGCGCTGGCTCTGGATTAAGACTTGTCTACCTCTTCTTCCTTCTCTGGCTGGCATCATCTTTTGTTGAATGTTTTGTTTGACAAAGGCTTGGCAGGATGCACGCCCAAGATAAGCAAAATGGCCTTATGCAGATATCTGAAGCAATCACTGGATACGCGGAGCTCCCGCTTCTCCCTCATGGAGTCTGGATGTGCAGGAAGATGGTCACTGCTGGCACTAGCCTTGGAAATGGCTTCCATCGAAAAAGGCTGAAAACTGCTTGACTGGACAGCTCATGGCGATGGAACTTCTGCCAGTGCCATGGCCAAGATGGTGCACGCACGGAGAGGCTGGGAGATTGCTTGGCTTCTTGCTAGCACCCATTCAGAGATAGAGAGTGCTGCTGTAAAGATGAGGCCTTTAGTATTCACATAAGTCTGTTAGGAAACCCAAAACCCAAGTCCAAACGCAGATGTGTGTGAGCTGAAACTCCAGGCACCCAGCCAGTGATCACAATGTCCGTATATAAGTAAAAATAGGGGGTTCTCGCTCACAGGTTGCCAACTCCAGGTTGGGAATTTCCTAGAGATCTGGCAGGTAGAGCCTGAGGAGGGCAGAGTGCAGATAGGGAAGGGACTATAGAAGAGTATAAAGCCATACAAAGCCACAGAACCCACTATCCAGATCAGCCATTTGCTCCAGGGGAACTGATCTCTGTACTCTGGAGATTGGTTGTAATCAGTATTCTCTCTAAGCTGAGTTAGTGTGAGCTAGTTCACAGTTTTTTAGCCTCCAGCTCACACATTTTTTACTTTGCTCAGGAAAAATGCCCCCAGAGCAAACTAATTTCTGCAGTAGCTCACATCTTTAATGCTAGTAGCTCACAAAGTAGAATTTTTGCCCACAAGACTCCACAGCTTAGAGGGAGTATTGGTTGTAATGCTTGAAGATCTCCAGGCCCTGACTAGAGGATGGCTATCTCAGTGGAACCCACCAGGTGCATGGTGTTGAACCCACAAGGACTTACAAAGGTACCTCAATTTCATCTTTCCCATATCATCTTTCCCATAAATATTTCCTCTTTTCCTCCTCCTGGCAACCCCCATATCTTTACCTTTCCATGTTTCCTTTCTCCTTCCCTCCTACTGACCTACCAACCTTTTATTGGGCCCCCATATTTCAGCTATATTCATTATTTTATTTTCTTCCGTTATACCCCACCTTTCCCCACAATCCCTTACAATATTCTCCTCTTCTCCTCACAATAACCTACAAGGTAATGTTGCCAGAGAGCTATAATTTCCAATAACCCCCATACTTATGTTGGACCTTAATGGACTATGTACAGACTGACACTCATGCCAAACCAGTCTTTGGGCACTTGGTCAGCTTGAACTATCACAGTGCTGAGCCAAGCTAGGCACAAGGCACCCCTCTCTGAAACTATAATGCTGTAATCCAGAAAATACAAGGATTTTGGACTATGCTTCACCCCTAGAATGCCCAGAACACTGCAGCCTTGTCATCATGGAGTCAAGACCAGAAGCAGACTGAGGTCCAGTGAGGAGGAATGAGGTCCAGTGAGCAGAGCTATATATAGCTGTAGGTAGTGGTTTAGCATGCAAAATGGTACCTCTTCCTTGTCTGAAGAAGTGTGCATGCACACAAAAGCTTACATTCTGAATAAAACTTTGTTGGTCTTAAAGGTTCTACTGGATTCCTACTTTGTTCTAATCCTGATCAGTTTGGGCTAGTACCACATGTGATGCTGGTCATCTCACATTCATTCCTTCTTACTGCTAAATCTCTGCTTTTCATCGGACAAGTAATGTATTACCCACCAACAATACTTGTGCTAATGCAACTGCCCCTGTTTTTTCCTAACTATAGCTTTTTTCCTAACTAACTAGTTCTGAACTGCATGTGTTGAGAGTTTTATTTACTCTTGTATGTTTGAATTTCCTTAAATAAAATAATTTACTTTAGATACCTACCTCTCATCATTGACTCAGGGGCTCCTGGGAAATACTGACTCTAGTATACATAGATTACTGACCCTACACAATTTTTTTTTTGCATCTTGCCCACCTAAAATTCCCCAAATTCATTCAAAAAGGCAATTTGACTAACAGTAGGTTCGGCTGAGGATGTATAAGTGGGCCAAGATCACCCAATGAGGTCCGATGGCAGAATGGGGGTTCAAACCTGGGTCTCCCAATTCCTAATCTGTAAACCGCCCTGCGCCTGCCTCGGTGGGGAGGGCGGGGTATAAATAAAAAATAATAATAATCTGAAACTCTAAACAGTACCACAGTAGTTTTTGTGGGGTGGCTGCTGTTGAAGATTAACAAGCAGCTGAGTTTTATTGAGCCATAGAAGTCAAGTAATGCAATGATTTGTCCTGTTGCTTAAATAATAGATACATTTGCTAAAGAATACAGCTTATTCCTGTACATCTTTGCCTATTCCTGTATCTTTTAGAAGAGAGTTTATCTGTCTCAATCATGACAACTTGCAAATTCTCTGAGATGTATCTTCTGCGTTCATATGCTCACAAACATGCACATAAAAATACAAAAAAGAAAAAAAGAGTATGTGCCTTTTATTGTGGTTTGGATGTGAGAAGCACAGGTTCAAATGTTGCAAAGCCACAATGCTCTCTAGAAGCAGCCGTTCAGCCTAATCTGCCATTACCAGAGTTCTATTTTGAACAGAAAATTCCTATTTACATTCAATAAAAAATGGAAATTAATAGTAAATGATCAGACCACTAAATTTAATCTACTGTTGCAATTTATCTTTTACTACAAGCTTTTGCCAGGTATATAAAGTGAAAAGTGTGCAATCCATAAAATGCAGGAGAGGAGAACAATGTAAACTGCTTTGGATTCCTAAATAAATAAATTACTATCTACATATGATCAGGTGAGTGTTAACCAAATTCTTTTTCTGCTTTGCTGTGTGATTAGCTATTAGTTGATGAAACCATTATTTGCTCAGCTTTATTTGACAGCCTGCAATAGCATGCTAATATGTGTGCTATATAAATAAATCATGTGACTACTTTTTATATTAAACTAGTGTGAAACCTGTGCTTTGCTATAGTATTTAACTACCTTTAAACCACTTACATTATTTCTGGGTATATAATTTTTGGGTGTGTTTTAGGAAGAGTGTTTTGTTTTGGGAATTGGTTTTGTAATATAATAGCTGTAGGAATAAGGCCCATTGTAGGAAGAAATACAATAGGCTCTAGAAAGAGGCTCTGGGGAACTGCCCCCCTTGCTGTGTTCCCACCCACTCACCCAAGTAGAGGCATTCACTCCTCCAACCTTGGTGTCTTACCACCCACCCAAGGCAGCTGTTCTCTATAGGGGAATTGATCTGATGTCAGCTTTCCATCTCCTCCTCTCTTTCTGCAGCCTCTACCTAAGAAAAATAATTCTTTCTTCACAGTGTGAATTGAAGCAGCTTATACCAGTCTCCTCTTCCTCTTTTGATCTGCACAACAACCCTGTGAGGTAGGTTAGGCTGAAAGTCTATGACTGGTTTGAAATCAGTGTGGACCAAAGCAGGAGGGAAGCGACCTCAGCAGGGTGTAATGACACAGAGTCCACCTTGCAAAGCAGCCATTTTTTCCAGGGGAGCTGATCTCTGCCATCTGGAGAGCAGTTGTACTTCTGAGTGATCTCCAGCCCAAACCTGGAGGATGAGCAACCACACAAGAGAATCATGGTGACAGTTAAGAAAAAACCTGGAGGATGGCAACAATGGTTCCCCAGGAGGAAGTGGCTGGTTTGGTGGGTGGAGTCTATAGCATTGTATCTGTCTGAGGTCCCACCCCTCCTCAAAGCCCACCCTTTCTATAATCCACCCCTCAAATCTCCAGGATTTCCCAACCTAGAGTTGGCAACCCTATCTGCTTCCCAGCCAACCATGAGAGGAATACACTCTCTAAATGTTGGGTTTCTAGGTCCAGGGGTTTGGGCTGCACATTGATGAGTCAGTCTGACGATGGTTCTGGAGACCGTGGTTGGATGGTTGAAACACAGTAGGCCAAAACTGAAGTCAACCAAGATGGAGGTTCTGTGGCTGGTTGGTTGGGGCTTCAGGATTGAGGTATAGGTTGCCCACTCTTGATGGGGCATCACTGACACTGGTGCAGTCTGTTAAGAGTTTGGATTCCTCCTTGAACATGGAAGCCCAAGTCACACAGATTGCAAAGCTGGCATTTTTCCTCTACACTAAGTCCAGCAATTGGCCCCTTTCCTATCATGCCCTGACCTAGCCACAGTAATCCTTGCAACAGTCACCTCCAGGCTAAACTACTGTAACTCAGTCTATGCTGGACTACCCTTGAGACTGACACAGAAGCTCCAACTGGTCCAGAATGTGGTGGCATGAGTCCTGGCAGGAACACCATGGATGGCACATATACAACTTGTGCTGCACCAGCTACCCTGGCTCCCAGTGGAGCACCAAGTCAAGTTCAAAGTTTTAGTATTGACCCTCAAGACTTTGAGCAGTCAGGGATCAATGTACCTATGTGGCCATCTGTTATGTCCCCAGGAGAGCATTACACTCTTTAGACAGCAATTTGCTGGTAGTCCTTAGCCCCAAAGACATTCGGCTGTCCTCAACCAGAGTCATTCTCAGTCATGGCCCCCAACCTGGTGGAACTCTCTGCCAAATATTACTCTCAATTTTAAAAGGTTTATTAGTTTTCTGGAAATTGAATGCAAAGGGTAAGAGGGGATAAGAAATTATAGTTACAAATTAATCTTAGTCTGCATATAGTATACTTTCATAAAATACAAGTCTGCATCTCATATACTTTCTTAAAATACATAAATTGTCACACATTATTATCTCTTAACTTTACATCATCAATATTTTGATATTTTTATATTGTAAGTCTTCTTATTAAAATACCTATTCAAATTGACATTTCCAACAAAGAGAATCTTATAGTACAGAATACAGGGGAAAGGAAATATAAGTTCACACCAAAGAATCTTAAGAGTCTTGAGTATCTAGCCAAATATAGAATTTCAACCAGTATTTTCTTGCTTCCTCTTTAGATTTCCCAGCCAACAACTGGGCTAAGTAGTCTAGCTCTGCTGTTTCCAGAATTTGGGGCTTTGTCTTGAATCCTTTCAAGGAGACGTTTGAATGGTAACAGTAAGGACTCCTCATAAGCTTTATAAAATTCCGCAAGCAATCCATCTGGGCCCGGGGCTTTACCATTCTTTTGAGATGCCATTGCATATCCCAGTTCTCTTATTGTTATTGGTTCATTTAGAATTTTTTGTTGTTCTTCTTTAAATTTATTAAGATTATTTTGATTAATATATTCTTCTATATCTGCCTTATGAACTTGTTTATCTTCATATAATTTTTGCATCTTTACATCTTGAATTATATTCTGTTTTTAAAAAGATTCCATTTCAACTTTAGATTCTTTAAGAAAATCTTTATCTTTCAAGATAGAAGTATTTAACTTCCACAATCTTCTTATTCGTGTACCTTTGAGTTTCACCATTACAGGACTATGGTCTGATATAACTCTTGTTTTAATTTCTGTCTCAACTAATGGATCAACTATTGCAGCAAATGCAGCTTTGCTGCAGGCTGCAATAGCAAGGTTTGCTTCGCTGGTGAGGGAAGAGAGGATTTTTTGGTCCATTTGGATGCAAACTGGAGGGGGCGGGGCTTGGCGCTGTTAACAGTCAAGCTTCCGCTCCTCTCGGCAGTCCGTTTTTGTTGTCAGGCCTGGCAGGGAGCGTGTTGGGATGCTCTGTCGGAGAGGCCTGTGGGGTGCGTCGGTCTTCTGAGCACGGGTCCTGGCATTGCGTGTGGCAGCGCGAGGGCTGAAGAGGAGCGTCGGGGCGGCAAGGAGTCCAGGAGGCATTTCGGGGACTGGATCCTTCAATTTTACAAGCTGTATCCTGGGGGAATTGCTTATAGCCATCTGGTTGGGGGCTGTCTTTATTGGCCTGGTTGGGGGCTCCTTTCACCGCGGGAGCTGTTGAGGCTCCTGCTTTGATTCAGGGGGCTGCCTTTATTCCCTGGGGGAGCTGTGCCGGTTGGAGAGTCCTGTGGGGCTCCTGCAGCTTTTTAAAGGGAGGTATTTTGGGGGTCGTTTGTTAGCTGTTCCCCTTGGTGAGCTGTGTTGCAATTTAGGGGGCTATTTTATCTTTTTTCCTCTTGGGAACTGTGTGGTGTGGGGAGGGCTGTATCTTTTTTCTGGTGGGAGCCGTGGTCGTTTGGGAGCTGTTTTTTGTTTTTTCCCCATTGAGAGCCGTGTTATTTGAAGTTTGAGGCTCCTGCATCCTCCTAAGGCAGCAGCCATTTTTTGATAAGGTCCCTCCTAGTGGTAAGCAGCCATTTTGGGTCTCCTTCTTCCTTCAGGGAAAGACGGCCATTTTAAGTAGGCCCTCTGGGGTGGCCATTTTGTGGGTCTGCCTTAGCAGGGTTAGGGGCCCGTTAAGTGGTGTAGCTATCTTTTGGGGCAGGATGGCAGGTAAAAAGGGGCTGGTAAGTCAAAAGGCAAGCAACCTGCACCAAAAGCCCCTAAGGCCCCTGGCCAAGAGGCCTCCACCCCCACTCTCATCGTCTGACGATGAAGGCGACGAGGTGGTTAATGCAAATATTGTCCAGAGGCTTAATGCAAATATTGTCCAGAGGCACTGGAGGAAGCGTCTGGTTTGCTTCCTGTTGAAGGGGTTGTGGGAGAAAGGGCAACCAAAAGGGCAATCCAGGCTAATATATTGACCAGGCTGTCTATGCTTGAGGGCAGGTCTGGTGCACTCTTTCCTGGTCTCGGTGGTTCAGATGGTGGAGCAGGTCCATTGGCAGGAGCAGCTGGAACGGGGTCATCTTTGGTGCCTGCGGGATTTACTAGTGAGGCTGGTGAGTTTCCGCAGGCCTTTACAGGGTCTGCTTGGCCTTGGGGGCCATGGGGGCAGGTTTCGCCTGCTGGGCAGGCCTTCCCGGCTGGGGGTGTGGGGACCCTTCCCCCTCAGTGCCAGTCAGTTATCGAACTGGGCCTGGTCTGCCGGGCAGTGTGGATCTTATGGTGCCTGGTCGGGCGTGGGGCAGCAGGGTTTGGCAGGGTCCTTTATAGGGAGTTGGGGTGCACCATCCCCTTACGGGCCTTATCGTTTGGGGATGTGGCTTTGCCTCTGGGGGACCATTTGTTGCCGGCAACCAGGGAAAAAATTTTAAAGGAGAATATGTAGATTTTTTCCCCTCCTTTTTTGAGTGTTAGAGAAAAAGGACAAGGAAGATTTAGACGAAAAAGAGAAGGAAAAATTGAAGAAGCGAAAGGTGGAGCGGACCTGGGCTAATTGGCTTTCGGGGGGTTTTATTTATGCTGGGGTGATTGCGGGGCTCAGCCATGGAGGGCAGCTTCCCTTATACAATACATGGTATTATTTATAAGGGATACTCGGCTTTTAGTGGGCCCACCTGGCTGCAGTACGATGAGGATTTCCGGATGAGGGCGGCCTTGTACCCCTCGCTGCAGTGGGACCACATTCATCAGCAGCTGTGGCTGCAGGTTATGTCTCCGGCGCGGCCAAATTTAGATGACTGCTCTGACAGCAGTCATTTGGTAGCCAAGTCAGGGGTGAGCTCTTCAGGTTCAGCTAATACTTCCCGCAGTTCTGCGGGGCAGGCGGTTCAACCCTGCCTGCTTTGTTGGGAGTTCGGTTCGCAGGGGGTGTGTAATCAAAAGGCCCGCCAGTTTAAGCACCAATGCCCCATGTGTGGCAGGCCTCACTCATTCAATAGTTGCCCGAAAGCCCAGGGGTCCAAGAGTCACAAGAAGCCAGGAGGTGGGGGAGGAAACCATCAGGTTGGAAAAGGGGCCCAGCCCAATAAAGGTGGGTCCTCTTGAGCTCTGGCTATCTAGGTATCCGAAAAGGGTTGGTAATGGCTAAGTTTGGGTTTAGGATCCCTTTTCAAGGGACCCGGGTTCCATTTATGTCAGGGAACCTTAGTTCCATTAAGGGGCTTGAGCAGGTCGTAAAAGATAAGATAGCCAAGGAGTTGGCTGAGGGTAGGATTTTGGGCCCCTTCTCACACACCCCTGTGCGGAACCTTAGGGTTTCTCCCTTGGGGGTGGTACCTAAATAGGCGCCTGGTGAATTTCATTTGATTCACCATCTTTCCTTCCCCATGGGGAGGTCGGTTAATGATGGGATTCCCGAGCATCTATGCTCTGTCAGGTATACCAGTTTTGACCAGCCCGTCACCGTGGTGTGATGCTGTGGGGTGGGTGCAGAGTTGGCGAAATGTGATATTAAATCTGTGTTTCATCTTTTGCCAATTCATCCAGCGGATTATGAGCTCTTGGGCTTTGCCTTTGAGGGCCAATTTTACATGGTCAGAGTGTTAGTGCATTAGCAGAGTGCAGTTATCGAGGGCTGCTGCTGAGGAAGCGTATATCATGGATAAAAAGAGCACACACAGTTAGCAGAGAGAGACTGATTTTGGTTTATATAGAAGTAAATATATTCACCAGAACAGTGTCCGATACTTGCAGTCTTAGTTCAGTAGAAAAAGCAGTAGCTACAGAGAATAGTCCAAATACAGATTCTTAGGCCGATGCACAGTTATACCAAACAGACGGACAGCATGCTGCGCAGAACCCACAATCCTAACAAGACTATAAAGCAACGTGCTGTCCCCACTTTATACTTACGTTAATCATGCAACCTGATCAGAGATTACATCAGCCTCTGACTCAGCACATTGCATAAGCACAGGTGATGTCATCTCACCCTACAGTGCTAATCGGTTGCACCTGGAGTGTGCCTAATTAGTACTCTCTTAGAAACCTAAATGACCAGTACCTGAAATGGATTCAGTTCCACCCATTTTGGAACTGATTCCTGACACAGAGCATTGCCAATGGGCTGCTCTTTTTTGTGTTTTGCTTTTGAGTGTTTCAGCACATTTTTGGAATAGGCTGTGCGCGAAAAAGTGGGTTTGCAGGGTGTCGTTCATTATTTGGATGACTACCTTTTTGGAGGTCCTGTGGGGACAGGGTGTTGTGCTTTGCTGATGTCTGGGTTTGTGGAGCTGGCTGCGGAACTTGGGGTCCCTCTGACCGAGGAGAAAACGGAGGCTCAGAAGCTGATCTTTTTGGGGATCGAGCTGGACACTCTGACACAGTTGTCTAGGATCCCTTTACAAAAAATTAATAGATTTAAGGAGTAGGATTCATTCTTTTCTTAATAAGCGGAAGGCCACCCTGCTTGAGTTGCAGCAACTATTTGGCCACCTTAATTTCACTTACAAAGTGGGTTATAGGGAAGAAACAGCTGATTTTCATCTTCGAAAGATGCTGGAAGGGTGGGCCAGGGAAGTTGGTTTTCGGCCTGATACACCGAAGCCTATTTCCTCTTTGATTCTGAGGGGCCTGAAGGGCAAATGGGACTCAGTGTGTGCTTCAGTGTTTGAGACTGCTTTGTTTCATGCTGCGTCCTTAATTGCCTTTTTCGGGGCTCTTAGAGTCAGTGAGCTAGTGGCACGGTCCAGAAACGATGTTTCTGGTAAGACTTTGTTATTAAGTGACCTCAGGTTGGAGGCGGGTAAGGTTATCATTACCATTCGTCGGTCTAAGACTGACCAGGGTCAAAAAGGAAAGGTGCTGGAATTGGGTGCCTGCTCTGAGTTGGAGTTGTGCCCTGTTTCCACTGTGGCTGCTTATTTGGCAGTTTGGGGGCCTGGGGAGGGGTTCTTGTTTTGTCACAGCAATGGTAGTCCACTTACTAAAAACCAGTTTGGGGCTGTGACATCTTGGGCTTTAGATAAGCCGGGATTATCGGGGGTGCGGTTTGGTACCCACTCTTTCAGGATTGGTGCGGATTCTACAGCTGCTGCCCTAGGGTATCCTGCATCCTCCATTCAGCGTTTGGGCCGTTGGCGTTCTTTGGCTTACAAATATTATGTTCGACCTTTGCTCAGTCCCTAGGTTGGCTTGTTAGTGGGAATGTTATTGGTCATGTTCATGTTCTTGTTTGACTGTTTTGTTTTTTTTAGATGTTGTTGTTCCTGGCCAGAAGAGGCGAGTTCTCATCTGTGGCCACAGTGTTCTGGTCCAGAAACGATGTTTCTGGTAAGACTTTGTTATTAAGTGACCTCAGGTTGGAGGCAGGTAAGGTTATCATTACCGTTCGTCGGTCTAAGACTGACCAGGGTCAAAAAGGAAAGGTGCTGGAATTGTGTTCTGGGCGGCACATCAGCCGCGGAGAACCTCGGTCGGCTCTCAGCTGGGGCTCAGCCAACATGTTTGTATCGAGTGGCGGGGGCGCCGGGGCCTTCAGTGGCCAGGCCTGCTGCCTTTGTTATTTCAGGGAGGCTTAGGCCTACCTCCGCAGGTTTTAATTATTCACCTGGGAGGGAATGATCTCGGGCTAATTAAAGGCAAGGCATTAGTCTGGCAGGCCCGTGATGGTTTTTGGTATATCAAGGAGCGATGGCCGGAGACCACAATAGTGTGGTCCGCCATGATTCCTCGCCTTGTGTGGCATAGTGCTTGGGACGCTGCTGCTATTGAGAGGGCCCGCTACAAAGTCAACAAGGAAATTAGGAAGGCTCTGGAAGGTGGATTGGGCCACTTTTTGCCCCATCCGTATATCTCTACTGAGTTTCCTGACCTTTATAGAGGGGATGGGGTACATCTCTCAAAAAGGGTAATATTCTTTTCTTGAGAGATTTACGGCAAGGGTTACAGGTGGCTTTGGGCCTTCCGGTGGGTGCAAAGCCCTAAGCAGAGACTTGGCCTTAGTCATGGCAGGTTTTACTGGGTTTGGGTACTTTGCGGCTAGGGGGGGACCATGAAGCAACCCCCCCTTTGGGGAAGTTTTTGGGGTCTGGCATAGGCAACCTTGGGGTTTGATGACCCAGGTTGGGGAAAATGCAGACCGTCCAGGAGGCTTGACTAAAGGGTGCCTTCCTTCGAGACGTGTGTCTGGTGGTTGTGCCCTCTGGGGCGGGCCTCCCTGCTGGGCTGGCCTGGCGAAAGCTGTGTCTCACAGCTCCGGCTGGGGCTGGGTCTCTCGCCCGTTAATGGCAGGGAAGCAGTCTGCTGAGACCCCTAGCCCTGACCAGGCCGTGCTTTTGGGTGCCCTTGCCGTTGAGATTATTATGATGAATAAAGTGGCCCATAATTATACCAAAAACCTTGTGTCCGACTCTTCATTCTGATCAAGGAGGGCAAATCTTTAACCAAATTTGCAGAGACCCAGCACATATCTATTCTTGACCACGTTTGATGACTGGCAGAGTAGTAGGTAAAGTCTTTCAAATGTGGATATCTTGTTCTCCATACATCAAGCAAATCCAGTTCTTCTACTAGCTTCCAAAAGCTTATTGGTAGTTGGGGACTTTTGCTTTTAGTATGTTTATGTTGTTGTTTTTTTTGTCTAATTGTCTATCAGAAACTGCATTAAAGTCTCCTACTATGCAATGTTCTACATATTCTAGATTTGATAACTTAAAATGTAAATCTTGAAAAAATTTCTCTTGATGATCATTTGGAGCATAAATATTTGCCAGTAGGATTTTTTTGTTGTCCACCATGACTTCCACTAAAAGAATTCTTCCATCTTCCGAAGCATACAGTAGTTGTGGGTTAAATTTATCCTTAACATAAATTGCTACTCCCCTTTTCTTTTTATTCATGTCTGTTGCTGTAAACAAACTGCCAAGTTTCTTATTTTTCAAAAGGTGTTGATCTTTAGCTAAAATATGGGTTTCTTGTAAGCAAATTGTATCCATTTCCAATTTTGTCAGATATCTAAATGTCTTCCTCCTTTTAACAGAAGAATTAAATCCATTCACTTAATAGAAATTATTGATGCCATTATGAATTTTTCTTATCACTATCTTTTTTATCTTTTTTACTCTGTAATCTTGTCGGGTATTTCTGTGGTTCATTTGGGTCCTCTTCATCACAACTTTCTTCTTCATCATCATCCTTCTTTTCTTTCCCCTCTTTTTCATTTACTCTGTCCAGAAAATTCTGAGCTTTGAAAATAGAATTTATCCTATACCTATTCTAGTCATAAGTAAAAAGGAGGCCTTCCGGCATTAGCCATGTATAGGGTATTTCTCTTTCCCTCAGGAAGCTTGTCAAGGTTTGGTATTCTCTCCTCTTTTGTCTCACTTGCCATGGAACCTCTCTCAAGATTTTCACTGTATTTCCTGCTATCATCATTGGTTTGTCTCTTGCTTGCTTCAAGATATCATCTCTGGTCCTCTTTCTTGTAAGTTTCAAATGAATTTCATTAGGCAATTTATTCCATCTTGTAAAACTTGATGGTACTCTCTTGACTTGATCAAACTCTTCTTCGATCCTTTGAGGAGTCACCTGTAGAATTTCAGCCAAGGGCTCACTTAGTATTTTCTGTAAATCTTCATTTTTCTCTTCTGGTACATTCTGAAACCTCAGCATAGAGGCAGCACTATCTATTTCCAGTTGTAAGAGTCTGGTATCATGTATATTTTGTTCTTTTCCCAATTGTTCCACCTTTCGTGTATTGTCTGTCACCTGGGCATCTAGTGCCTTTAAGGCTTTGTTGGTCTCTACTGTCTGTTTTCTGTTCTCTAGAAGCTCTTGTTTGATCTCTGCCATCTGCTTCCCTATATTATCTACTTTACCAGTCAGCTGTGCTATGGCAGTTAGTAGAGTATTTTGCATTTCTTTCATATCTCCCTGCATGGTCATAAATTTCCCTGGAGCAGATGCAGAATTGGGTGACGGGATTACCTTCTTGATTGTTTTTTTTTAATTGTTTCTTTAAAGCCAATCGCAGCTTTATTTTCCATCCTTACTAATATATTTGCACTCACAACCACAAAGCTCTTATACTGCCTCTTGAGAGCTTGTTTTGGAACTCAATATTCCTGTGTATATTAGATAAGCTAGTATCTGCCAAACAATACCAGTATTATATTTTTATTTTAGGAAAACAGCCTTCTAGCTACTATCAACAATTCACCAGACCCAAACAATGATAAAACTTATAATAAACAAGATCCTTTTAGCACAACATCCTTAGTGCCACCCAGCCAAAACAGTTCAACTCACTGAAACAACAACAGTTCACTATGACATCTCTTCTAACAACGGTAGTTCAATAAAATCCAAGTCTAAACAAACTCATCCAACTACACTAGGATATAAATTGTAATCCAGGGCTGAATGCCCCATTTGTAATCCACAGGTAAAATCAAAAATTAGAAATCAAACAGCTCAAGAGAAAAAAGAAAAAAAATAGCATAAACAAGAGCAAATTAATCAAGATATTCCCAGAACAAGAATAACAAAAGTAAAAAAGAAAAAACTCCAAATATGATATGAAAACCAGAAAAAAGTGGGGAAAATGAGTATAAAAATAAAAAAACCAAAAATATTCAAACCATATGAAAAACAGGACCAGACTTAAAAGGTTATGTCCATAACATCCACCATCAGAGGTTTACAATCCACTTTAAAGGTTTGCACAGGTATTCTTCCTTCAGACAACAATTTAATTATATTTTATAGTCCAGCATACACAGCCCACAAAGATGTCTGTTTGAAGCTCACATGAATTAGTTCAGAGCATTTCAACATAACCTTCAGTTTGCTTCTTATGCCAGCTGTCCTTCATAACCATATATACCTGCAAGCAACTTTTCCAAAGCCAAGTCTTTCTCCAGAAAGAAGTTTAAAACAAGTCAGTTCAATTTAACCTTCAAGTCTTTTCTATATTAGAAACTGGTGTGCTTCATACTTCTCATGCAAGGGTTATAAACATCACCAGATTAGGCAGGAACTTTTGGAAGCCTTGGAGGAGAAAGAGAGAGAGTCTCCTCCCACCCCTTTCTCAGCCTTTGCCTCTGCCAAAGTTCCTCTTCAGTCCCAACTCTCCACTTTCCCTGCTTAGAGAAGCAATACCTCAGAGTTCAATATTAGAAAGAAAGAGAACTTACAATCTTCATAAGAATGATGCAACTTGTCCAATTCATGCAGAATCTCTAGTTGAAAAGAAGAAAGGTAGAAGTCCAGCAGTCAACCCCTGTGCCATTTAAAAATTGCAATCGGGACAGCGAGGCTTATGGCGAGCCGGAATCGGGAGGCAGGCGCCGCTGTCACACCCGTCCCACAGCTCACGCCCTCCTGGGTCCCAGAACTGAGTCTCCAAAGCCGGGGAGACTCCTCCACTGCCTGATTTAGGAGCAGCTCTGGACGCACTGATCCAAGCTGCTCCTAACGCTGAAACCGGAAGCCTCTGCCAAATATTACAAGGGCCCTATGTTGTCCTTTTTGAAATCCTCCAGGAACATGGTTTCTGCTTGGTTGTAGCTGCCTATGTCTCCAGGAAGACGGAGTTGCAGTTGTGTCTGCAGTGATTATGAAGCCAAGGGGATGAAGCATAAACTGGAGTCCTTGTGGCTCTGTGGACAAGAGCTATTAGCTGTATAATAATCCAAACAGGAGTGTTCTGAGCCTGGTTTGGCTCAATATGGCAACAGTCCATATGGCTTAACTCAGGGGTGTCAAACATGCTGCTTGGGGGCCGAATCAGGCCCCCAGATAGCTCCTATCAGGCCCCTGAGCAACTGTCTATCATCTGCTTCCTTCTCCCTCTCTTGCTTCCTTCTGCATCTCAGCTTGCTTTGCAAGGCTTGCTCAACCGCACAGGAGCTACAGAGCAAAACCTCCATGTTCTCCACTGGTTGAGGCTCCTGCTCCTCTGGGAAGGGATGGAAAGAGCCAGAGCTTCCTTTGCCCAGTCCCCTGGATCCCATGGGAGAAATACAAAGAAAGCACCTTTAAGACCAACAAGTGCTAATGTTTTAAGAATATTTATTTTAAGGGGTTTTTTTTAAAAAAAATCTTTAATTGTGTTTGTCTGTATCCTTTAAAAATTATCTTTCTGCTATCTTAAATAGGTACACACATGGCCCAGCTCAACAAGGTCTCATTTACGTCAGATCCGGCCCTCATAACAAATGAGTTTGACACCCCTGGCTTAACTGCTCATAAATGGCATGGTACGACTGCCAGTATGTATACAATCTATTACAGTCCAGTGTAAACATCAGGGTTCATCGAAAATCATAGTCCTTGGGCAACATATTGCTTGTTTTATTTGTATTTTTTTTCTGGAGCTGTACCCTGTACAGTAGCAGGGATTGGATGATTCGTTCATCATCATCATCATTATCATCATTTCAACACTTTTGTAGTATAGAAAGCAATGCAATAAATATTATGAGCTGATAAATCTTCAGTGCATTATGTTTCTGTGACCAGATGACTTCACACATTAAATATTTTATGAATGCATGCAAAACATCTTAAGTTTTCTGAAAAACTGGAATGTAGATCAAAACATAAAGCTTACTATTTTTCTCAGACTTTTGGCATTTATGGCGTTGTTTCCTGTGTCAAACTAGCACACGCTATCCCCTGGGGCAGACTGGGAGGCTGCCATAGAAATCTGTAGCCAACAGCAAGTGAGCTGGCTGCTCAAAGGAGCTGCTGTGGCCACAGCAGTGAACAAGCTGACTGGATCCCACAAGGGGATGGTGCCATCATGGTGAGAAAGCTAACCTGCTGCCAAAACAACCCGTAAACAGCTGCCTGTCTTTCCTCATTTCCACCATATTTGAATGCTGGAACTAAGGGCAAGGCCTGCTCCAGAGCCATTTCTGCCTCCCAATCTTCCCCAAGGAATGACTTGTGTTAGTCTGATGCAAGAAATGACACATAAATGCCAGAAGAGAACCCCTAGTGAGCAGGGCTTTTTTTGTAGAAAAAGCCTAGCAGAAACTTATTTGCATATAAGGCCACACCCCCTGGCATCACCATTGTTTTGCACAGGGCTTTTTCTATTAAAAAGGGCCTCATTTGCATATTAGGCCACATCCACTGGTGCCAAGCCAGTCGGAACTGCGTTGTGCATGCCAGGAAAAAAAAAAAAACCCTGCTAGGAAGAGAGTTTTGGAGCCACAATTAGAAGGCTGTCTCCTGGGTTTCTGACCACCTTATCTCAGAAAGTATGGGCACTCAGAGTAGGACTTTAGCATATGACCTCTGTCATTACATAGCTTCATCATAGGTTCTTCAAGTAGAGCTCTGAAGTTCAACACTAGTACCTTGAGTTGTATCAGAAACACACGGAGAACCAGTGTAGATAAGCCAAGACTGTGGTGATGTGGTCTGTATAATTCACTCCAGTAATCGTCTTGGTTGCAGCATTTGACACCAAGCTGAAATTCCCAGAATGTTACTCTTGTTCAAGCAATGAAAGAAGCCATTCATATGTTTCTACACCAGGACTAGTTCCCCTCCACATCAAACCCTATTCCAAATGGAAAGCTGCTAAGGTTTCTCATCTGAAGGACATCTGCTTAAGGTCTCTATCTAAACAACTTCTTTAACGTAAATTACAAGTAGAAATCCCCTGGTTTTTCTATTTTCAACTATATGTTACTTCTCAACTTAAAATTTCTACAATACTTTGATCTCCACAAACTGAATTTGAACACTTATTTGAGGGCTCTGATAATAATTTTAGAGGCTTAGCATTACAAATCTATAAATTACTATTACGCAGGATTTATTCTAAACAGTTGCCTTACCAAAGATCTTGGAATAGAGATTGTGATAAAATATTAACTGATGATCACTGGTCTGTAATCTAGAACTCAACTTTAGTTACCTTGTCTTCAAGCCACATGAAATTGCAAAACTTTAAAATTCTAACCAGTTGGTACCTCAGCCCCAGAAAAAACGGCTTTTATATCTACATCTTATCCCCCAAACTTCTGGAAAGTATGCAGCAATAACGGCTCTTTTGCACACTGCTGGTGTCAATATCAACACATTGAACTCTTTTGGGGAAAAACACTTGAACATGTCAAGCTATAGCAGGTTACAATATTCATTTTCACCTGAAATTATTTTTCTGCAATATTGGCAAGAGACATTGATTCCAAAAATTAGATGAGATTTAATTAAAAGCTTGTTAATGGCAATCAAGACTGCAATTGCATCCTCTGGAAATCATCTGCCACTCCACCACTTTCCCTCTAGCTGGAAAAATATGGGATCAACTGATTTTAGAAAAGATTACAGATCAACTCTCTTTATCTGAGCTATACCCCAGAAATACCTCTTTTGCTGAAAAATTGTTTACATTTTTAGAATACAATTTCTCTCCCTGTAAATCTTTGTTCTCTTTGTTGTTGTTCAGTCACACAGTCAACTCCGACTCTTTGTGACCCCATGGACAAAGTCATGCCAGGCCCTCCTGTCTTCCACTATCCTCTGAAGTCCATTCAAATTAATGTTAGTTACATCTGTAACGCTGTCCTGCCATCTCATTGCTTGCCATCCCCTTCTTCTTTTGCCTTCTTTCTTTCCCAGCATCAGGATCTTCTCCAGTGAATGCTCTCTTCTCATTTGGTGGCCAAAGTATTTGAGCTACAGCTTCAGCATCTGACCTTCCAGGGAATAGTCTGGGTTGATTTCCCTTAGGACTGACTGATTTGATCTTCTTGCAGTCCAAGGGACTCTCAAGAGTATTCTCCAGCACCACAGCTCAAAAGCATCTATTCTTCTGCGCTCGGCCTTCCTTATGGTCCAACTCTCACAGCCATACATTACTGCCGGGAATACCATCACTTTGACTATACGGACTTTTGTTGGCAGGGTGATGTCTCTACTTTTTATTATACCGCCTAGGTTTGCCATAGCTGTCCTCCCAAGGAGCAAATGTCTTTTAAGTTCATGGCTACAGTTACCATCTGCAGAGATCTTGGATCCCAGAAATGTGAAGTCTGTCACGACTTCCATGACTTCTCCTTCTATTAGCAAAGGTGTGATGGGGCAGGATTCTTCTTGTATAATTCTTGCCATCTCTTCTGCTTCTTTTAGGTCCCTACCATCCTTTATCATGGTCATCTTTGCACAAAACATTCCCTTGATTTCTCCAATTTTCTTGAAGAGATCTATTGTCCTTCCCGTTCTATTATTTTCCTCTATTGCTTTGCATTGTTCCTTCAGGAAGGTCTCCTTATCTCTCCTTGCTGTTTTCGAGATCTGCATTCAGTTGAGTGAATCTTTCCTTTTCACCTTTGCCTTTTGCTTTCCTTCTTTCCTCAGCTATTTGTAAAGCCTCATCAGACAGCCACTTTGCTTTCTTTTTCTTTGGGATGGTGCTGATTGCTGCCTTCTGTACAATTCAAGAACCTCCGTTCATAGTTCTTCAGGCACTCTGTATATCAACTCTAATTCCTTAAATCTATTCTTCACCTCCACCGTGTATTCATAAGGGATGTGATCAAGGTCAAACCTGAATGGCCTAATGGCTTCCCCAGTTTTCTTCAGTTTACACCTGAATTTTGCAATGAGTAACTCATGATCTGAGCTGCAGTCAGCTCCAGGTCTTGTTTTTGATGACTGTAAGGAGCTTCTCCATCTTTGACTTCAGAGTATGTAATCAGTCTGATTTCCGTGTTGCCCATCAGGTGATGTCCACATGTAGAGTCGCTTTTTAGGTTGTTCCGGTTACCTTTTGACTTCCTACTTTGGCATTCCAGTCCCCTATGATGAGAAGGACATCTTTTTTTCGGTGTTAATTCTAGAAGGTGTTGTAGATCTTCATAGAAATGGTCCACATCAGCCTCTTCTGCTTCAATGGTTGGGACATAGACTTGGATTACTGTGTTAATGAATGGTTTGCCTTGGATTTGGACCGAAACCATTCTGTCATTTTTGAGATTGTATCCCATTACTGCCTTCCTCACTCTCGTTAATTATAAAGGAACCATATTACTGTGGGCAAGAGTCCCATTTCTTCTATGGGACTCTTGCCCACAGTAATAGATGTAGTGATCCTCTGAATTAAATTCGCCCATTCCTGTTCACTGATTCCCAAGATGTCGATGTTCAGTCTTGCCATCCCTTGTTTGACCACATCCAGCTTACCTTGATTCATAGATCTTACATTCCACATTCCAATGCAGTATTGTTCTTTGCAGCATCAGACTTTCCTTTCACAATCAGACACATCCACAGCTGAATGTCCTTTCGGCTTTGGGCCAGTCGCTTCACTCTTTCTGTGGTTACTTGTACTTGCCCTCCACTCTTCCACCGTAGCATATTGGGCACCTTCCGACCTGACGGGCTCATCTTCCAGTGCCATATCTTTTAGCCTTTTGTTACTGTCCATGGGGTTTTCTTGGCAAGGATACTGGAGTGGGTTGCCATTTCCTTCTCCAGTGGATCACGTTTTGTCTGGGCTCTCAGCTGTGGCCCTGCATGGCATTGCCCACAGCCTCACTGAACCATGCAAGCCCTCTCGTCACATCAAGACAGCAATCCATGAGACGGATTGCTTTATTCTCTAGCTTTCTTCAAAGTTTCCTGATTTATTTTATTTTCTTCTTTCTATTTCTTCTAGGTCTAGGATGATTCAAGGTTGTATTCTTCACTCATTGGTAGGTTATGAATGAAGGCAAGAACTCTTAAAGTCACACCGGATCACTTATTATATGTGTCAACTCCTTTATTGAAAATCATATCTGTATAGCACTCAAGTTTGTTTAGATCATTAAATTACTAATATGCATAGTTGTTACATTTATGTCCCACATGTAATTTATGTTAAGATGGTTTTATTTTGTATATGCTTTAAATATCAATAAAATTATTTTGAAGAAGCAATTCATTTGAATTTGAATGATGTGCTGAGAGGTCCCCTCATAAAGTAGCCCTTTTCATTGCACTATCCACAAGTTAAAGTCATGGTGATACTAGGAGACAATGGGTGGGCTGGCCATTAAGGCCACTGTGAAAAGTCCCATTGAGCCACCCCCTCCTGCACTGGGACCACATCAGCAACAAGTGAAGGTTGGTGAGCCAGTGATCCTCATCCTGTGGGGAGAGTGCCCAAATCACATATGAACAATGGCATGGCAAGTAAACTGACTTCCCGAGAAGTATTTTGTCAGATTGCTGGTACATGTATTCATACACACCACAAGGGAATGAAGTGCTAAAATTATATGTTATCCACAACCATATATTTTCATGTCCACAGATCCAGAGGAGTAAGCCATGTTAGTCTGTTGCTGCAAAAAAGTAAAAAGTTCAATAGCACCTTTATGTCAGCAAAGGGTTCATTGAAGTTTCAAAATGATCAGACTTGTCTTTGTTAAAAGCTAAGTTTCATTTATTGATTACAACAATGTTACTCTCTACATGGATTCATTGAAACTGATAACAGATAGCTCGAACCATTGGCATTTATGTATACACTTCAAAGGCTTTGGGCTTTAAACTACTTCTCATAATAAAACTACAGTTGCTCCTGCAAGTAACACTTTCACACGCCAGTTTATCTCCCACCGGTGATAGTTACATTCTCCCCCTTGGTGATGTCCTTGCTTTGCTCGGGAGGCGCCAGGGTGGCTAGCTGAGCGTTTTGCACTTCAAAGGCCCTACTGGCCTCTGGAGTTTTGGCAGCCTCCATTCCCACCCCTCCTTCCTTTCTTGCAGGGCACATAGGTTAGTGGCATAGCATTTTATTCAATGATGATGTTAGCAAGCATGGATTAAATATATTCATAAAGCAAAGAGACTTCAATGAAGCATTGCCTGACATACTGCCCCTCCTAAGCTCTTGCTCGGGGTTTGTCTGGGTGCAGTAGGTAAAATTGCTTAAGTAGTTGTGGAGCTTTGAGGTCCGAGGACTTCACCCATTCGTCACAGCTGGGGGGGAAGTAGCACCAACGGACCAAGTAATGCAAGACCCCCCTTTGCCACTTAGCATCGAGAATCTCCTTCACTTCGTGATGTTTCTGACCCTTCACCAGAATAGGTTCCGGTTCGGGGTTCCGAGGATGCCACTTCGAACCACCCGGATCCCGACGGATAAGACTGCAATGGAAAACAGGGTGTATTTTACTAAACAGTTTGGGAAACTCCAGTTCTACAGTTACTTTATTGATCACTCTTTTGATTTTGAAGGGTCCTAGGAACCGATAAGCCAGCTTTCGAGAGGTCTGCAGCAGCGGGAGATTCTTGGTGGATAGGAAAACAGTCTCTCCTTCTTCGAAATCCCACCCGGGGCTGTGTTTTTTGTCAAATTGTAGTCCCTTTTTGCCTCCTCCAGGTTCCGATTCATAGCCGCCATTTCCCGTCTCAGGTCTTCCACCTGGTCCCGCTTTGGGGGTGGGGGGGTTCGATCTGGCCCCTTCCTCCGACCCGGACTCTGATAGTCCATCATCCCATTTTGGGACCCCTTGCTTATCCTCGTCCCCCGGGGGAGATTCTCCCCGGTCCTCAAGGTTGCCCGGGTTCTATGGCTCCCCTGCGTTCCTGAGGATGTTCACATGCCAGAGCGCTGCCTCATCCATCAGGGTAGTTGAGGTGCGGGGGTACCACGCCTTCAGGGTGATGAACAGCTCTTGCCTCACCCAGTGGATTTTCCGAAGCTCCAGTATGTGCCACACCGGAGTCTCCGGTAGCTCAAAAGGTTCTGAAGGCTCTTGGTCGTTGGGTGCTCTTGTGGCTCATCTGCTACAAAGTAACTCGCGCCAATAAGCCGTCTTGGGGATCAGTTTCAAAATGTCAGCAAAGGGTTCACTGAAGTTTCAAAATTATCAGACTTGTCTTTGTTAAAAACTAAGTTTCATTTATTGATTACAACAATGTTACTCTCTACATGGATTCATTGAAACTGATAACAGATAGCTCAAACCATTGGCATTTATGTATACACTTCAAAGGCTTTGGGCTTTAAACTACTTCTCATAATAAAATTACAGTTGCTTCTGCAAGTAACACTTTCACACGCCAGCTTATCTCCCACTGGTGATGGTTACATTCTCCCCCTTGGTGATGTCCTTGCTTCGCTCGGGAGGCGCCAAGGCGGCTAGCTGAGCGTTTTGCACTTCAAAGGCCCTACTGGTCTCTGGAGTTTTGGCAGCCTCCATTCCCACCCCTCCTTCCTTTCTTGCAGGGCACATAGGTTAGTGGCATAGCATTTTATTCAATGATGATGTTAATAAGCATGGATTAAATATATTCATAAAGCAAAGAGACTTCAATGAAGCATTGCCTGACACTTTAAGACTAAGAAATTTTATTATAGCATAAACTTTCAAGAAACACAGCTCGATTTTCTTGAAAGCTTATGCTACTATGAAATTTGTTTCTCGAAAGCTTATGTTACAATAAAATTAATTAGTCTTAAAAATGCTACTGGACTCTTTATATTTTTATGCATAAGCATGGAAATTGTGGAACAAGATCCATAATCCTAATAATGTCACCATTTGCAGGGGTGGCTAAACTTGCTTAACGTAAGAGCCACAGAGAATAAATGTCAGATGTTTGAGAGCCACAAGACATGAACATCAGATGTTTGAGACCTGCAAGACAGAAAGGAAGGAAGGAAAATAGATGGGGAGGGGTGGAAAGAAAGCAACTTTTAACTTTAAATGCATTTTCCAAGCTGTTGGCTGCCTTGGCTTGGAGAAGTGATTTAAAGAGAGAAACACCTTCTCCAAGCTGGCCAATGAGGTGGTGGGGGCTTCAAGAGCCACACCATATGTTTGAAAGAGCCACATGTGGCTCCCAAGCCACAGTTTGGCCATCCCTGGTCCACACAAGAATCACAACACCTGTTTTGGCTTATTATACCAACAATTATTCTTGGTGTGTATAATTTTTGTAAGATAAATAAATACCAAGATTTCCCCTCCATATTTTGAGCTTTTCCTGCATCTGTGTGCAGAACTATAAGAAGATTATTTTTCCTACCCTCTACATGCCCAAGTCCTTAGCACAAATTGATGAAGAATATGTTTCTCCCCAAATATATTTCATTCCTTAGAAAGTAATCAGGTTAGTAGATCTACAAATCAAGATTAAGTGTAGTTTTAATTAAGAGTTTTGAACTTGTGGAAGTGACACAAATTCAGATCTCAAAAATTAGAAGGCAATCAGTTTTCCTAATATATAACCTTCAATGTTTTTCATATTTTTCAATCACTGAGCAACAGTGCCATGCCAAACTGTGTTATATGAAAGATTCCATTGTGTAAACACTGTGTTTTTCAAATATAAACACTACCATGTCATTGCCAGCTATGAAACCGTTGAAGATCAGAGGAAGTTAAGAAATGTTGAGACAGAACTATAGACATCTGGGAGGGGTATTAAATTTAGCCTCCTGAATTGAAATAGAATGATTTAATCCAAACATTTGGGTTACAGTGTACTGGAAAGCAAACAGAAAAAAGCATCAAGTGGGCAATTGGTAGACAACAAGCTGCTCCTATCTCCATAAGCAAGAATAAGCATGATTACCTACTGTATTATAATATAGGCCTCACAGCATACCATAACCATGCAATTATCCTTCAGCACTGCCTTGCTGGTTCTACCTTTCTTGCTTTAAAAAGGAATCTCCATTTTCATATTTAAAATCCCCCATGTAAATTTCATGAATGCCTAATCCTGCTATAGTTCTTTTAAATATGCATTTTTCTTCACTGTCTATAGATAGAATGTGCATCCCACTGAGCACATAAGCAATTTGTGAGCAGCATGTTACCCCACCATCTTTGTACTAATAGAGCTATTACCATTCAGCTATAAAAACTAACTCTGCAAAAAGATATGGCTCCATGAATTGGATATGTGCATAACTCATGGTCAAATGCATTATGCAGAGCTTTCCATCTATACCCTATATATGTTCTCAAGCCCAATAAGGAAGAACACTTAAAATGCAATACAACACTTTTCAGATTTTTCTGAGCTTTCTATAGTACATCAAGGGTAAAAATATTGCTGTTCTCATCTTCTCCCACAATAACCTCATAGTTTTCTATGATCAAGCTGTTATCAATTTAATAATATTTGTGCTCTGTCTGCAGTCCAGATCTTGCATGACTTAGCCATAAACAAATATAAAATATGCCTTTCTCACTCTTGTCCTTGGAAAGCAGCAACCAGTTTTGGTGCTTGGTGAAGTATCAAACTAAGTACCCAGTAGGGTTGCCAGGTACCCTTGTTGATCAGGTGAGGGGATTGGGGAGGGGGGTTCTAGGGTCGATGAAGATGTCACATGACATCCCCAATGTGATGACATCACACAGAAGTGGTGCCATTGCATCACTTTGTGTGAAGGATGCTATGATTTTTGGGCAAACTCTGTGGTAAAATTGGGCTCAAACCATAGAGTTTAGGAGTGACGTTTTCCCTGCTGGCCAGCTGGACCATGGCAGGGAGAAACCCCTGAAACCAGGGGCTCCCTGGCAACATAAATATCAGTTAATAGACTGTAAAGTAATATTATCACTTTGCAGAGTGATAATTTTACAATGAAAGGTGGTACATCAATACATAATCTTACGATATTGCAGAAATCTTCACAACATCTATTATATAAAGTATATACCTTATTACAGATACTGTAATCTCCACTTCAACTGGACTTCTCTGTAAACAGTGAGTTGAAAAAATGGAACCAAAAGCTCAATGAACAAAAGGTAAAAGTTGTTTAAAGAACTCCCTTTATCAAGAACTTGTGATCCTACTCCAAGGTATAAACCTGGAACAAGAATTATTTCTGACAGAACATTACAGCCTTCACAAATTACCCAGCAACTTCTTAACATTCCGACATAGCTCCACATGGGTCACAAGCTCTTGATAAAGGGAGTTCTTGAAACCACTTTCACCAGTAGTTCATTGAGCTTTTGGATCCATGTTTTCAACTCATTGTTTCCAGAGAAATCCAGTTGGAGTGGAGATTACAGATACAAAGATGTCCATCTATACTACATGGTATACTCCTTATAAGACTCTTATTGAACAGAAAGATTTGGAAAGGACTCTATATACTTCATATACTTATAGATGTTGTGAAGATTTCTACAATATTGTAAGATTATGTATTGATGTTTATACTTGCACTACATGAATATAGGCTATTGCACTGTTGTATTTGCTTTAGTAGAGTTCAGTTCTTCCTGCGGTACTTTTGTAATTTTTTGGTCTTGACTTTACCGGGATGCCAGGTGTATTTGTTGCAGGTGCCTGCTTAGGGTAAGAGATCTCCTATGCCTGCCTGTTCTTAAGGCATGGAAGGAGGTGGGAAAGGCAATCACTGGCATCTTAACATGATGTCATCTCTGGTGCAACTGGAAGTGCATCATCATGTTGCTGATGATGGTATAACATTCAGCCAAAACTCTGTGGAACCATAGAGTTTTGGCTGAATGCTAGAGAATCTCTAGCAATATTGTGGCCTCACTTCCATCACACAGCAAGTATCACCATCAGTTCTCTATTGCAAAATTACATTGTTGCTGAGGCTCCTCCCAACAGATCAATCTCCCACCAGTTACCAGCCTCACGCTGGGAATCCTAACCATCTACAAGGTGGTTATCTAGCCATGCTAGCTAGCAACGTTCAATGTGATCTCTGCCTGCACTAGCTACCTTCCAGTTTGTTTTTAATCTACCTCCTACATCACAAATCAAAATGTCAAGAATGCACTAAGATAAGCCATCTCAATTTTCCTTTGGGATCTCTTACCTCTTCTTTGCCCCTTTCTTACCTTCCTGTGTACTTTGACATTCCTACAAGCCCTGTTGCATCTGAACAGCAAAAGTAAGTGCATCGAGGTGGTATTAGGAAGTGAACATACATCTTATTTTTGCTGCAGTTCCTCCAAAATTGATACCCTATGCAACCTCTTTGCAGCACCATAGACAGGATTTTTTTCTTGAGGGGGCAGTTTAGCATGGTGAAGCTTACTTCCAAGAAAACCTGCTAAATGGATTGGGCTGTGCAAAGGAATGGAGGAGCTGCTCTTGTTTTGTTTTAACTGAGCAGCCAACATGTGTCTATTCCAGGCTGGGGTTTGCAAACAAATTCATAGGAAATTCATATTAACTTTACTTGTAGAGTACTTTGGAGGTTTGTTTTATTCAAAACTGTCACCTTCATTTTTTAAAAAAAGTTTTCACTTGTAACATAGTTTCAGCCTCACCCAACAACCTATTAGAAATGCTAATGACCTCCCTGGCCAGATACCAATTCACACCTCCAGCTAGAAGCTGACAGCTAGCAGGGAAATGAAAATAATGGTTACCTTAAAAGGAGGGGGGGGGATTCCCCTGTCTCTCCTACCAGAGCAGACATGGCACAATCAGTCTTCTGGCTAGGCTGAACAAATTGGGGAGGGGGCATTGCCTCATGAGAATCCTCTCATAGCTGTTGGCCTGCTTCTTTGGATTACCAAATTAGTAACTATCAATTGTCTTCAAGTCTCCAAAATACAGTAACATTAAATTGGTTACAATGTGGTAACAGCCATCCGTAGCAAGAACTAATAGGGTTTTGTATAGCCACCAAAAATCTAATTCCTATCAAGGTGTTTGTTAATTAGACCTTGAGAGAAAATATTTCATACTGTTCAGCCAGGTGGCTTTGCTTGAAAAAAACATCAGGGGACAGCTGTTGCCATACTGGCCTCACAGAACAAAGAGTCAGATCACTCAAATAAATCACTACTTTCATAGAAACCCTTTCTATTTCAGTGGGACTGAGAGTTTAATTCTGGAACTAGCAAAGGAACTTCTATTTGTAGACCACTGGCAGCTGTTTTGGACTAGATAGCCAGTCCTTAGATGCCACTACAGCGGAAGGAAGGAAGGAAGGAAGGAAGGAAGGAAGGAAGGAAGGAAGGAAGGAAGGAAGAAAGAAAGAAAGAAAGAAAGAAAGAAAGAAAGAAAGAAAGAAAGAAAGAAAGAAAGAAAGAAAGAAAGAAAGAAAGAAAGAAAGAAAGAAAGAAAGAAAGAAAGAAAGAAAGAAAGAAAGAAAGATTTAACATGCAGGTGCCTGTAAACCTGAGCCCTTACCTTAACCTGAGGCTTTCTAAAGTAGTGCTTATCTGCAAGAATTTATACAAAAACTCTTTTTGTATGTTGGTTTGCAGAAATCATTACAAAATGAAACTTTTCTCTCCAGATTGTAGCTGAAGCCACTTCATAGCTTGTTATGTATACCCATGAGAGCTGCAAGGATTTACAAAGGCAAAGCACAAATAATGCCTCCAACTTTTAATAAATAATTGAGCAGCTGTGCTGGAGGTAGTAAGAGTTCATTTTTTAATAATAAACCACTGTTCGCCTAGTCTGTCACAATTTCTACCTATAATTGTGCCTAGTGTGCCAAAGTTTGTAAAGAAGAAGGGGGATTATTAAAGGGTAGTTATAACAGGAACTCCAACAAAGAAATGAAATGAAATGCTCAACTTTACTGTTAAAATGAAAGAAGACCAGGATGAAAAACCTTAAACTTGTGTCTTGAATACTGGTTTCTGTAGGCATCACAGTGACTACATATTGCCCTTCCTTTTCAAACATTTGGGGTGATTCTTGTCAACCTTAGAATGCCATAATGGCAAGCACAAAGCACCAGTGATTTGTTATCACCTGTTTCAACTGACTCACAGTAAGTATGAAATACTGAACAACAAAAGCCTTGTGTGTGTTTGCCCTCTGAAGCTGCTTTTTTATAAGCTTGTGTGTGTGTGGAGGTGCACATGAGCACACAGATCATAAATTATTGGTCAATAGATATAAATTCAGTTTTATGCTCTGAAACAGCACCACCTTGTGGTTTATTGGAAACCAATACACACAATTCCATGTAACCTTAGAGCCCATAATAATGTGAAATAAAATGTAAAGACTTTAGGGAGACAGAAAAATGTCTCCCTAAATGGCCACTTCTTATGTCAGCTTAATATAGGGATTAGTTTTAATATGCCACATGCAATGGTCTCTCCAACAACCTCTATTTTCCCAGCTTCTTCTTCATCTACTAGTCTTCCCCTGCTGGAGAAACACACTTGCAGCATATCTGGTCAGTTATCAACTACTTTTGCCACAAATACAATGTTACTATTTTTGATGTTATCACAGCAAATTTCAGCACTCAAGATTCTATTGTAGTTCTGAAGGACAGAAAGGCAGACATCCCCCCAAAGGGGTAGTCAAACAGGGGCTTGCTGGTAAAGGCAAATGTCTGTTGATGTAGATGTTTATTGAGACAGATATTATTGTTGTGTTATGAAACAGATGTTCTTTCCTGAGGTAGGTGCTGTGTTATTATGAGGTAGAATTTGATACATGAAGTAGGTGTTGAATGAGGGAGATTTTCTTTGGAGCATAAAAGTAAAGGGGGAGTATCCAGGGATTTTCTCAGTGGGGGAATTTCAGTGAGAAAGGGTTGGGTGTGGGGCTTCCTGGGCACTCCACATAGACCTTTTGGATGGCACTGTCTGTCATAAGAATATAAGAGCCCTGCTGTATCAAACCAATGGTCCATCTAGTCCATCATCCAGTCTCACATAGTGGCCAACCCGTTTTTCTAGACAACCAACAATAGGACATAGGAGCCAAAGTCTTCCCTGGATGTTGCCTTCTGGCACTGGGATTCATAGAATCAGTGCCTCTGAATGCGGAGGTTCCCCTCTGTCACTATGCCTGGTAGCCATTGGTAGACTCGTCCTCTGTGGATCTATCTAACCCCTTTTAAAGCTATTTGTTCCTGTGGCCATCATTACATACTCTGGGAGTGAATTTCACATTTTACTCATTGTGTAACGAAGTATTTCCTTTTGTCCATCCTGAACCTGCTGCCCATCAGTTTCATTGGATGCCCGTGAGTTCTAGTATTTTGGGAGATGGAGAGAAAATTTCCCTTTGTCAACTCTCTCCATCCCATGCATAATTTTATAAACCTCTGTCATCTCTTTTCCCCGCTTTCAGTTGCCTCTTTTCTGAACTGAAAAGTCTCAGTCTCTTCAGCCTTTCCCCATAGGGAATGTGCTCCAACCCCCTAACCATCTCTGCACTTTGTTGATCTTCAAGGTGTCACTGGACTTATACTTTGTAATAATGTGGAAAATACAAGAACAGAAGAAAATAGCCCCATTTGATCTTTACATTAGGTGTAAAGAATAAACTTTGCTCAGAATTACCTCTTGTTGTAAAAAGTAGTCCTGTAAAAGAAACCAGGTACTGGTGAAATTGGAGTGAAATGGGTTTGAAACATCTTGAATCGAATTATCTGTAATTTTAACCATGATACATTGAGCCCAGTTTTTTTCAGTGCCAAAGTGTTAGGGGTAGGTGGCAATTTATCTTTCCATTGAGCCACAATGACTACTTTGGCTGCTGACAGTAGGATAGAAATTCTTTCTTTACTGGAACAAGGGATGGAATTGTTTGACATGACATTTAAAAAGAGAAATTTTTAGTTCTAAAGGGATATTGTGTCCTGTGACTGTATGGATGTGTTCAAGCACTTATTTCCAGAAATTTTTGATCTTAGGGCAATATAGCCAGCAATGTAGATACATGCCCAATTCACCACATTTTTTCCAATATGGTGGATTTTTTCTGAATTGATATAAGACAATTTCAGTGGTATGAGGTACCAATGGGCTAAAATTTTGAAGGATTGGAGTTTTGTTACAACAACTGAGGAGTTAAAGGGAGGTGAGCTCCAAACCATGGACCATGTTTCATCACTAATATTAGCACTGCAGTCTCTGTGCCACAATTTTTGGTAGAGCAGGGGTTTGTCATTATCCAGATTGCATAAAATTTTATAGATTATTGAGATGATATTCCTCTGAGGGCTATGATTGGACTGACATATTCAAAATCTGTTAACAGATGTGTTAATATAACAAAGTTTGATTTAGAGACAAAGATTATTGATTTGAAAATATAAAAAGCAGGATATCTGGGAGCCCAATTTAGTTCTTAAAGTTGATTTCTCCATAAGAGTCCTGTTGGTAAGCATTGTGATTGAGTGAAGACAACCTGTCTGGAAATTCATACACGCATGAACTGCCACAAACCACTTGAAAATTTGTAGAAAGTTCATGCTGGTTGATCTGCCATGAATTTCAGGCTGCAAACCATGAACCAGCCAAAATTCATCACAAACTTTAGTTCTTGGGCTCATTTGTGCTCATTGCTAACTAGGACCTTTTTAGACTTTTCAAGAATACAGAGACCCTAAGTGCAGCTGGTTGCAATGTTGTAATGGCCTGCTCCTCCCAAAGGGTCAGGCAGGGTGTCCAGCAAACAAGGCAGTAGCAGGTATCAAAAGTCCAGTCCAAGGGTGGGGCACCAGAGAGCAGAGAGGTCAATCCAGTCCAGTGGTCAATGTTGGATAGATGGGTCAGTCCAGGTCTGAGGGCAGGGGTCCAAATCCAGTCCAAGACACAAGGGCCAAAGTAGGGAAGGAGTCAAGAGTCCAGGTAGTCAAGGTACAGGAGTAGCAGAGTGCCAAAGGCAGTTGTTGTATCCACAGCCTTTCTGTTTCTGCTGGCTGCTCTTACAGTTGATGCTAACAAGCTAGCTGCCTGGCCACTTCACTTCGCCTCCATCCTGCAATCATTCTTGTTTGACAGCTGCCAGCATGCCATAAGGCATTCACTCCTCAGTCTTGCCTGGAGTTCCCTATGCCTTTTAGCCCGGTGTTGTCTGAGGGAGTCAAAAAGGCTGAGATTAGCTTCTGCTGTCCAGCTAATTGCTTCTGAAGTCTCCTCTTTGACTCAGCTTCAGCTGTAGTTGTTTGATCTTCGGGCATGGCCTTTGGCAGCTCATGGCCAGCTGCTAGTGTTTGTCTTTGATCTGCCAGTGAGGGTTCTTGGTCTACTGATGACTGACATTTTGACAGGCTGCTCTTCGTCAGATAGAGAGCTATCAGCTGTGGGTATTTGTGTTTGACCTGCCAGCTGAAACCCAACAGGCAGCTCTTTGTCAGAGCAATCAGACTTAGGTTGACTTACAACTGTCCTGTATTGTTTAAAAATTCAGAAAGTATCATACTGACAAATTCAAACTGCTCAATGACAGATCCAAGTTGGCAGCCGTGTTGGTCTCAAGCAATAGAAAAAAAGCAGTAGACAAGTTTCACCTTTAAGACCAACTAAGTTACACTGCCCACTTTCTCTATATTAAGAACTGCTTGTCATTCCATTTTTGTCTGATGAAGACTGCTTAGAGCATACGAAACCTTACATTCTGAATAAAACTTAGTTGGTCTTAAAGGTGAAACTTGTCTACTGCTTTTTTCTATTGCTCACTGAAAAGTCAGCTTCCTGCTTGTGGCTGATGAGGAGAATAGGAAGTAAATCAGTGGAGTTTGAGCATTCCTAATGGAAATAAATGTTTAACTTAAAAAAAAAAAGCAAGGTTGTTGTAAGTACCCACACAGCCACTGGGTCAATGAAGGTCCACACGCCTTGTCTATAAATTGGAATACAAACTTCATACATAAATGGGGAAGGCACAAAGATTTTTAAAATTACAAAATGGTACTGGCATTGTGTATAGAAATGCATAAGTACAGTGATGTCATAGGCATTATAAAAAACATGTTCATACTCATGTGCAGCCCCATTCCACCCACTATAGCAATGAAAGTGTGAGCTATGAGATGTTTCACATCTTCTCAGCAATAAAACCTAGGGGAATGAATGCTAGGAATATATGCAGGTGATATTCCCATGACAGAAGCGTTACCATGAAGGATGATGTGTTGATCTCCTGCAGCAAATGAATACAATTTTTTTCTATAAGGTGATGCAGTGGAAAGACATTTCTGTCCTCTTTTTCTCTCAAACACACACATCCAGCTGGAACTTGTTAGTTCTTTTTTGCTGCAAGAGGTCTGATTAATTATGGTATAACTAAAGCCTCATAATTCTGAGTTGCTAAGAGTTGGCTTTAGAAATTAACATTTCTTTCCATTTCTTCTCAATATACACATTTCCTAACTATAATAAGATTTTACCAGTTTGTGTTTCAATAGCTCATATTTCTTTCAATGTGCATGCAAAAAAAGGGGACAGATTTCTTTTCTCTTTAAACGCTGCAGAAAAACCTGTCACAAAATACAGATTTCAAGCTGAGTTACTGGACATGTCTAGAACACATTGTTTACCATGGCTTTTCTCATCTCAGGCTGCCATATCTGTGACAGCCATGCCTCTTAATGGTTAGTCAACATGACTTTTACTCCCTTTGCCTGACACAAAGCTGTCCATTATATTCGGAGAAATTTTAATCAGTGCCTAGAACTATGACATATCAGTGAAATGTCCTTCAAAATTGTTCTTGCAGACCTTACTGGTATTCTAGCTCCTTAGGCCTGAACACAAGACATATCTAATGACTCAGAGTTGAATGTAACTCACTGAAACATTGCTCTAATGACAAATATAGATTATGTGTCTAGATGTCAGAGTAAGTGCACAGTGCATGTTTTTAATCTTCAGTGTTAAACTGAACTTCATATTTCCTCAAAGAAATCTTTAAAATATAGGAACTCTAGTCCATTAGAATATCCATTATTATGCACTGCAGGAAAGGTCCTGTACTCTTGAATTTTTATGGATTTTTATTCTTTTTTTCCCTAGCCAAGGTTTTAGAATTATTCCTATATTCATGTGCCACTCCACAAAGATCGCCACGATGTAGGCTCACAGTCAAAGTAGGTTGCCCACTTACTCTGTTAGACTCCTTCAACATTAGCTTCAGCTCAATTGAGCACTAACATTTTGTCTGTCTGTCATCTATCTAAAGAAACAAACCATTAAAGCACAAACCACATAAAAACTATCCATAGAATAGAAGTAGACCATTAAAAAGCTTATGAAATAAAATTCTAGCCACAGTTATAATATATACTGTAATAAATTCATCCTCTCGTGGAACCATATCTCTAACTAATGATAACAACATAAATTCCGGCTTGAGAGGGAAATTAACCTTAAGTATATCAACTAAAATTTTGTGGATTTCCTTCCAGTATTTTTTGGACACATTACAAGACCACCATAGGTGATAATAAGTTCCTGCTCTTACTTCACATTTCCAACAGTTAGGTGAGATAGCTTTGTTGATTTTGTTTAATAATACCGGTGTAATATACCATCTATAAAAGAGCTTTATGAAGTTTTCTCGAAGATTAACCGGCTTTATTATCTTGTAATTATTCCTCCATAGCATCTCCCATTGTTCTAACGTAATACTATGCTCCAAATTCTTAGCCCATTTAATCATCACATGTTTGACAATCTCCTCCTCAAGTTTTATATGTAAAAAATAATTATAAACTTTCTTGATCAATTTTCCACTTCTCGCTGTTATTATCATATCGAAGTCAAAATTTGTTTTTGTAAACCCCTTATTTTTATCCTTGTTAAACTTAGCTAATATTTGAATCATCGTCCACCAATCCAATGAAATCCCTCTTAGTTCTAAATCCTCCTTCTTTCTTATTTTGTCATTTTCATCTAAAAGGTCTGTATATCTTAATATCTTCTCCGAGGACCACAATTGCGGTCGCATTATAGCCTCCACAGGAGATAACCACCTCGGTGTTTTGTCATAAATTTTTCTCTTTATTTTTGTCCATACTTTCAGTAAAGATTTACGTATTAAATGACTTTGAAAATAATTTTGAGGTTTTTGGATATACCACATATTGGCGTGCCAGCCAGCTTGTAAATCAACACCTTCAATTGCTAGTAATCGGGTATCTTCTAACATAACCCAGTCTTTCAACCATAATGTTGAACAGGCGGTATGGTAAATCTCGAAGTCAGGGAGACCAAGGCCTCCATTTTCTTTTTTATCCGTTAAGTTTTTCCAACTAACTCTTGGTTTTTTTCCCTGCCATACAAAATTTTTAGATAACTGATTAAGCCTTGCAAAAAAAACATCCTTTACGGCAAAATTTGCCATTTGAAACAGAAATAGAACTTTAGGGAGAATTATCATTTTCAGTAACGACACTCGCCCCATAAATGACAGATTAAGATTATCCCATTTTTTAAACAAAGTAGCTATCTCTTTTAGTAAAGGTTCATAGTTATCTTCATAAATTGTGCTACATTTTTCCGATATAACTAATCCCAAATATCTTATTTTTCTAACCCTTTGAAATCCTGATCTCCTTTCAAGTTCTAATATTGCTTGGACAGACATGTTTTTAGTTAGAAATTTTGACTTATTTATATTAATCTTTAAGCCAGCGACTTTCCCATATTCTGCTAAATGGTTTAAAACCAGCTCTATCAATTCCAGAGGATTTTGTAGAACAATAACCATGTCATCTGCGTAGCTTAACATTTTATAGTTTTCCCCTTTAACTTTTATACCCTATTGGAAATCTAAAATCCTCCCTAAGAGAGAAGAAATAACCCAGAAAATTTTGAGTGTGGTGGAGATGGATATATATTAGCTAACATGATTAAGGGTAATTCGAAGGAAAAAGCAAAAAGAAGATGGAAAAAGGTATATTTATGGTTAGAAAATAACTAAATTGCGATGATAATAATATTATTATTAATTTTTTAATTTAGCTGTATCCGAAAGTTGGAATAGATGATAATAGTTGATGTTTGGTTCTTATACTACAGTCTCACTTCATTTGGAATTTAAGATGATGTGGTAGGATGTTGGAATCCTTTTAAGGGTATGTTTAGCTAAGATCGTTATTCGTTGACGTGCATGTATCTGTTTACCTGTTGTTCACAGATCTGTATGAATTGTTGGGTTTAATAAAATGATAAAAATAAAAAAAAAAAAGCTTATGAAATAAAAAACATGTGGTGCACATAAGAACATAAGAGAAGCCAATGGCCCATCCAGTCCAGCACTCTGTTACACAGTGGCCAAAAAACCCCAAGTGTGATCAGGAGGTCAACTGGTGGGACCAGGACACTAGAAGCCCTCCCACTGTTGCCCCCCAAACACCAAGAATACAGAACATCACTGCACCAGACAGAAAGTTCCATCTATACCATGTGGCTAATAGCCACTATAGACCTCTGGTCCATATGTTTATTCAATTCCCTCTTGAAGCCATCTATGCTTGTAGCTGCCACCACCTCCTGTGGTGGTGACTTCCATGTGTTAATCACTCTTTGGGTGAAGAAGTACCTCCTTTTATCTGTTCTAAGCTGACTGCTCAGCAATTTCATTGAGTGTCCACAACTACTGTGAGAAAGGGAGAAAATTACTTCTTTCTCTACCTTCTCCATCCCATCTTGTAAACCTCTGTCACGTCACCCCCTCAGTCGACGTTTCTTCAGACTAAAGAGCCCCAAACACTTTAACCTTTTTTTCATAGGGAAGGTGTTCCAACCCTTTAATAATTTAATCAGTGCCCAGTGCCCGAGGTAAGGCCCTGCCCCACCACCCCTCACCCTACTGTCCAAACCTTTCCTCCCTCACTCCTGGTGAGGGTGAACACTGTGGCACCTCAAAGCATGTGCACCACCTGGCCACTGTCACTCAGCCCAGCTGCCATCGTTCAAGATTCCTTAACTAGAAACTTCCAACTTGGCATCCCTCCCAGGGCTACACCCTAGGAAGTCACCTAGGGTCACCTAATGGACAGGCCCCCTCTGAGCCTGACAAAAACTTCTCCTTTCCCATATATCAGACGAAGAAGAAAGAAGACCGTAGATATATACCCTGCTCTTCCCTTTGAATCAGAGTCTCAGAGCGGTTTACAATCTCCTAAGGTTGTGGTGGGCTGATTTTGATAACTAGATGGGGCCTGATCCAGGGACATCTTTTATATTTTGGCCAGAGGTTATCTAGCACAAGATACCACCATAGAAGGGTAGAGGTGTGGGAGACAGTCATGCACACAATGTCCCTTTGAGTTCCCTACATATTGGAAAAGTATATTCACTTGTGTTCACTGTAATCAATGAAATAGATTCATCTGCTTGTTGTAGTTTGTCTTCACACAGCCATCAAGTGGACACAATTACACCCAGCTACTCTCACCCACCCATTTCTGCTTTCAGTCTAGCATTCTATGAAACAAACATAAGCTAATAAGAAGAATCACAGGCTAGCATATCATGCTACTTAAAAGAAAGCATAAATTCAAGCATTGGATTGTGCACGGAATAGAGAAGGCAGAGAAAGAAGTACTTTTTGTCCTTTCTCACAATAAAAGAACTCTTGGGCACTCAATGAAATTACTGAGCAGTTGGGTTAAAACAGATAAAAGGAAGTGCTTTTAGTTTCTCATAATGTTCCTTGCTGCAATGCATTAGGGGCAACCCTGCACCTATGCCATTACAGGGTGGAGCTCTTAAAAGAAAATTCAGATAGCTGAGGAGGAGGGGGATGGCTGGATAGGACAGCCAAAAAGAGATTAGGTGGGAGTGACTGAAACTTTTCCCTCAACCTTGTTCTGCTGCACTGAGGCTGCCTGTCCCAGGTAAGCTGGGAACTGTAGTGCCAGACAGGACCCCTGGTTCAGCACCCCCTTACAGACCTGCAGGCTCTTATCTTACAAATCTTCCAGTTCCTCTGCTGTGTCAACAGCCGTTTCAAAGTGGGAACCATGTGACAATCACAAGTCCTACAGCTCAATGACATTGCTTACTTTCCTGGAAAATGAAGTGGATGCCACACTGGGGAATAGTGCCACGAGGTGTCACAGATGCCATATCAAAGAGCCATATGTGGCCCCTGAGATACTGAGTAGCACTGGGCTTCAATACAGGTTCAAATTCCACTGAATTATGAAGTTTACAGTGTGCCCAGCCAACACTATGACAGAGTGGACGAGTACAGACGGAAGCTCCACTATGTTCATAGAAATGGCTGTTGTGAGTTGGAGATTAATCTTTATTGGCAAGTCTGTTGTATTTTTAAATTTTGCATAACAGCTAACAATTTTGAATAATTTATGAATAATAATATATGGACACTCCATTCTCTATGTTTCCCTCTTACATTCATATTCTTATATATGGGAAGGTCTGTACTAGACAAATACCCAGTTCACATGTGCGAACAACATTTTGGAAGTAGCATTTGTCTTTATAATGTCATTTCTCTAATGAAGTGCTTGCTAATGTGGCAGGATTTCTTTTGGATTGGGTCTCTTTATGAAATTGACTACAAAAGCTCTTTATGAAAGCAGCCATACTCTTTATGAAATTGGCCACAAGCATTATATTGCTAACAGACCTAGAGAATCTAGGTCAGGAGAGTTGACAGAAACTAGGGTAAACTAGGGTAAACTTGACAGTCGTCTGAGGACAGGAATCTCCTTATTTGGTTTGGACAGGAATCTCTTAATTTGGTATGGGAAAGAAGCAACTTGCCATCTGGATCTACTATCTACGGTACTGATAAGAGATGGGTTCAAGCCTTTATAAACCCTGGACTTTTGATCAAAAGAGGCTGACTACATGAGAGGCAGGGGTCCTCTCTGCTGGTCTAGCCCAGAAATTAACAACCCTTGCTGATTGCTGTTTTAGGCCTCAAACATAGTGTAACTGCTCAAACTTAGCATGTAGAGCATACACATAGCTCTACTAGAGACTTGGGACTTAAATTTCAAATGGGAAAATGTAACTAATAGAGTGAAGTCCCTTTTGGGACATATTTTTCATTATGCTCTTTGCTTTATTATAGAACTATGGTTTATACATGACTGAATTCTAACTGTGTAACTGTTTTCTGAAAGTTATCTAAACTGTTTTGCTTTTCTATCCATATATTTCTATCCATATATTTCTATCCATATATTTCTATCCATATATATATATATATATATATATATATATATATATATATATATATATATATATATATATATATATATATATATATATATATATATATATATATTTCTACAGGTTGTTTGGGTTATCCAATTGCTTTGCCTTTCTGTCTATAAGTTTAAGCCTTCTGTCTAAAGTCTATCTGTAATTAAGTGTGTATTAGTCTTCTGATAACTACAGGTTGTTTTGGTTTTGTGCTGCTGGGTAGGGATGTGCAAAAAAAAAATTTCGGGATTACACGGATTCGGAAGTACACGGGGGAAAAAATTCGGATTCCCCATGTACTACTGAATACCGTATTCGGAATAGCCGCATATACGGTAATGCGCGGCTATTTCCGAATATACGGCCCTATTATACCCTATGGGCCATTGAAATCAATGGCAAATAGGGTATATTTGAAGCCGCCTGGAGAGGGGGGGTTTGAGGGAGAGCCCCCAAATTTGCAGGGGACCTGCAGGGGACTCTCCCCTCCAACCCCCCCCAAATCCCAAAAAGATTGGGCCAGGGGATCCCATTCCAGGGGCAACCAAAGAGGGTGCCCCTATTCCATCATTATACCCTATGGGCCATTGAAATCAATGGCAACATAGGGCATAATTAGAGGCTACTGGCTGGTAGGGGGTTTGAGGGAGAGCCCCCAAATTTGCAGGGGACCTGCAGGGGACTCTCCCCTCCAACCCCCCCAAGTCCCAAAAACATTGGGCCAGGGGGTCCCTGTCTTTGGGCTCCCCAAAAGGCCCATTGCCAACAATGATGGGGAAAGCCCAATTAGCCACTTCCTCCACTACAATTGCTGTGGGGAAAGTGGCTCTGGCAAGAGGGGGGTTTGAGGGAGAGGCCCCAAAACTGCAGGGCAGCTTCAGGGGACTCCCCAGCATGCAACCCCCTGGCCCCAAAAGACAGCACCCATCTGTGGGCACCCCAAAAGGAACACTGCTCCCAATGGTGAGAAAAAACCAATTAGAGCCACTTCCTCACTGCAATTGTCGTGGGAAAAGTGGCTCTGGGGAGCAGGAGGTTTTGAGGAGAGCCCCCCAAACTGCTGTGCAGCTTCAGGGCACTGTCCCACACAAAACCCACAAGGAAAAAAAAATTTGGACGGGGGGTCCAATTCCTGGGGCACCCAAAGCCAAACCTAACTTCACACCAGAGAATCTCTATAGGCCCCAAATGCACTACATCCCTCTATCTACTCTATGAACCCCGCAGGCCCCTGGAACCAATGTAAACCCAGTTGCCAACGTTACTGCCACACAAAACACAATCTGCTCAAGGTCTGCTCTGCAGACCTGGCTGCAGCAAACCCAGATGCCATCTCTCCAGCCCTGCCCCAAACAACACGGGGAGAGCTGGCCAACAACAAAAAGCCTGCTGGTTCTGGGTCTCTCACCCAGGTGCCAGCTTCCCTGCCACAGAACACACAATCTACAGATGCCAGCTCTCCAGCCCTGCCCCAAACAACACGGGGAGAGCTGGCCAACAACAAAAAGCCTGCTGTTTCTGGGTCTCTCACCCAGGTGCCAGCTTCCCTGCCACAGAACACACAATCTACAGATGCCAGCTCTCCAGCCCTGCCCCAAACAACACGGGGAGAGCTGGCCAACAACAAAAAGCCTGCTGTTTCTGGGTCTCTCACCCAGGTGCCAGCTTCCCTGCCCCAAACAACACAACTCTAGTCTCAAACAAGAGAAGTGGTGGACCACCACACCTAGCTCTACATCATTCTGTAACACAAAGCAAGAAGCATTTTGACTTACCTTGAGTGATGGATGGTTGGCTGGTCCCGGCTCTTTCGCATTACCCAGGGTGCACCATGAGGAGGCGAGCCAGAATTGCACCCCAAATGAGGAAAATCACTGGGAGGGCCTCAGATTATGTGAGAGGAAGGCAACCATTCCTTCTCTCTCAGCTCAGCAGTAACACACCAGCATCACTGTCCCATTAGAGGGACCTCAGCATTGGTATGGCTGCTGGCTGCCTGTCATCATCACTGGCACCTCCCTCTTCTTCCTCCTGCCCCTGAAAAAAAACTGGGTGGGTTATCCTGGCTGGGCCTGTGTGTGCTGTCGGTTACAGTTGGGGGCTGCAATGGCCCTTTCAGTATTATTAGGCATGTGTGGGTGGAGGACTGGAGAAATTTGGATCGCTTTGCAGTTTTTAAACCAGCATTCACTTTTGGTTTGGGGAGGGATGAGGGGGGTGGGGGATGCACTGCCAATCAATTTGTGAGTGAGTTTTTGGGCTGTCTTTGGACTCTAGTCAGTTTTTATTGGAGGAGCGTTTTACAACCATCTTCCAAGCGCGGGCCAAGAGAGGATGCAGGCACAAGTAGGTGCTCACTTCATTCAATCTCAAAGTCCATGTCTGGGGAGCCGAACAGAGGCAAGTTGACCTTCAGGAAGGTCAACTGCTGAACTGTCCAGGGTTGCAGGTGATTGCGATGTGGGCAGACAATGTCGCCCATATGTGAAAAGACGCGCTCGCTCTGCACGCTCGTCGGTGGGCAGGAGAGGAACGCCTTGGCCACGGAGGAGAGGGCCGGCCAGACCCCCTCCTTCGTGACCCAGTAGTCCAAAGGCGACGCTTCCTGCGGCTCGAGGGGCTCAAAAAGATAGTCCCTCACCATTGCAGCACCCGTCTCTGCTCTCGGTGCCCTACCGCTCCTAGAGGGGCCAACGACCCACCCGATGAATGTCACCTCAGCACTCCTCGTGGCGTGAGTCTGGTGGGAAACACTGCCTAGCTGGGGAGGCTGGGGATGAACAACAGCAGCGGAAGTCGCAGATGAGCTGCTTCCACCCCCCTCCTCCTCAACTATCGGCACTGGGCCCCCCCTGAGTCTGGAACGCTCGAGCTTCTGGGAGAGCTCGTCTCGCCAGCTATCGAGCTTGTTGGCCCGCTCGGCGACTGTGCCCTTAAGGCGCGGGTCTAACATGGTCGCCATCATGTAGACCTTATCCTGGGTGAAAGTCTGAAAGCGGGCCTCTAGCCCAACCTGCAGCCTAACAACCAGGGCACGCACCACTGGAAGAACGTCTGCACGGCCTTGAGCTGGCACTAGAAACGAGGCCAGGTCCTCACGGGCCATCTGGACCATGGGGACGACCAGTGCGATGCTCGCTGTGTCAGACGAGAGCATTTATGTGTAGGTCTTGAAGGGCCCAAGAACCTCCACAGTCTGAGAAATGACCACCCAATCCTCTTGGGTGAGACGGTTCTCATCCCGAAAGACCCTCGTCTCAGAGACAAAGGCATCCAGGGCTGCTCTCTGCTCCACCATGCGCTCCAGCATGGCGCAGGTGGAGTTCCAGCGTGTGCTGACGTCACCGAACAGGTGGTGCCATGGCACGCCTGTCTGTGTCTGTTTCTCACGCAGCCGATACGAGTCCGTATTGCTGCGTGAGAAGTGACCCGTGATGTACCGACATTTCTGGAGCAGAAGTTGGTACTCATGGGTCGCGGCTTGATACAGACGATCCTGGTTTTTCGTCTGCCCCAATGCGTCCTTGACCACGAGGTGGAGAAGGTGGGCCATGCAAGGAAGGTGTTTTAGGCCCGCACGCTGGACAGCCGCCTTGATGTTTGAGCCACCATCAGTCACCACGAAGCCCTTGGCGACGTCCCCGCTGCCTACCCAGCCCTCTAACTGCTGTGAGAGGATGGCTCTGAGAGTGTCCGCAGTGTGCGGCGCGTCGACTGCTTCGGCGTGCAGCAAGGCGCAGCGATAGCCGGCCCGGCGGCCCTGACCCTGTCTGTCACTACTGCCACTCCCACCCCGCACCTCACTGGGTTGCCACCAATGCACAGTCAGGGAGAGATACCCCTCGAATGCATGTTTGGAGGTCCAGATATCTGAGGTGAAATGAACAGTCCCCCCGGCAGCACGGGACAAATGCTCCTTCACCACAGATCTGGTCGCCCTGAAAAGAGCTGGCACAATGGTCCTGCTAAGGGTGGTTCTAGCAGGAATTTTGTACCAGGGCGCCAGGTACTCCAGCAACCCCCGCACCCCAGGATTCTCGACAACTGAAAACGGAAGCCCATGGGCGACCGACCTGGCAAGGTGCCAGGCGATCACCCTCCTGCCGTGCCTTATTCCCCCTCTTGGCACAGAGATGCCCCTACCAAACATCTCAGGCAGAGATGCCTGGCGTCCCTGTTCTCCCACGGAACGCTCCTGGAGAGCGGGGGTAGTCGCGATGGGACGGACCCCCTGGCTGGGTGGTGTTGTTGTCCGCTTGGACAACACAGCACCAGCCTGCTTCTCCCCCTTAAGAAGCACCCCCGGGTGGTGCTTCCACAGGTGATTCCGCATCCCCCCCGGAGTCAGGTGGGCAGGGTCCCGCCCACGACTGATCTGGGCCCTGCACAGCTTGCACTGCGCATAACGTGGATCCTCCATAAGTTGGAAATGCTTCCATACTTCAGAGGTGAACGGATGCCCAAACTGACTGGCAGGTTGGGTGTCCGGAGGCACCTCCTTTGAGGTGCCTGGGGGAGACACATCGTGCCTCGGGGTGGCAGGAGGGGCTGGCCGCCGGGGGGAAGTGGGCGGAGATGGAGGCAACTCGTGTGTCTCCATTTCTTTCCCCTCCACTCCATGCGGCCTCCCCTCCTGGCCATCCCCTGAAGGTCTGCTGGTGCCCGAAGGAACCGAAGAAGGGGGCTGGTCCTCCTCAACCAGCTTCTCCTCCAGCTCCTGCACGACACTCTCCACCCTCCTTGGGGTGATCGTTTTGGACAGAAAACTGTCCCCAAAGCTCATCTCCAAGGAGGGCTGCTCTTGCTGCCCCTCCGCCGGCTGCTGAGGCCGAGCGACATCAGCTGGAGGAGTGACTGCCCGAGCAGCAGACCCCTGCGCAGTGCCAGCACTTAATGGCACCTTTGCTGGGGGCGCCCCAGCAGCAGCATCGATGAAGGGCCCAAGGCGGGCCTTCTTCTTCATCACACTCCGGCCAGAGGTCGGAGTGCTGGAAAGCGGCTGTGGAGTGGCCCCACGCACAGGTGGGGGGGAGACCTGGGTCCTCCCCCTCCCCCTCCCCTCCACCCCTCTAGTCTTCTCCTTGGACTTGCCCCCAGGGCCCCTCTTCTGCTGCCTGTCACTCATGTCACCCTTGGCCAGTCTCACAGAACCTGAACTGAGAGTGGGGGTTTTTACAAACCTAACTCACTGCACTGTACCCTGAACCAACAGGTGCCCTGACTTCTTTTTAAAAAACCCTCCCACCAAAGCTTGTTTATTTGTTTTTTTGGTCCCTAACCTGTCCTTCTTTGGGTTGGGGTAGTAGTACTCTGGTAAAGTTTAGGAGACTAGATGATCCTGCCTCTACCTGGCTGCAGTTTTTAAAAGGCTACCTTGAGATGAAGGCAATCCTTGTTATATCCTCCTAGTTAAACTTCTCCTAACTAGATCCTGGGACAAACCTAATTTCCTTGCAAACTAGAAATCAGGTGTCCCCTATAACTAGAGAGAAGCTGTGGTTTACCCTATAAAAATCTAAGGATGCACCAGCTTTCAGTGGCTGAAAGCAAGATGCACTGCAACCCTAGTCTCTTTAAAAGGGAGCCTGATGTGGCCTATTAGTCACGCTGCCTTTTATGAGAAACCTAAAGACTTTTTAAAGCACCCCTATCTGGCCTACTTGAATTGTGAAAGGAGATAAAGCCCTAAACTGGATTAATTTTGTTTTAAATTTACAACACGATCCCTAAAAACACCCTTATTAGTGGGGCAGCCTATTTAGTGGCCCTAACCAAACCGAGAGCACACTCAGATTCCAAAAATCACTCTATAACAACAAGAAAGTGACCCAGCCCACACACACCCTCGCCAACCCCCACACCAACCAGAGGTAATTTTAAAAAACCAAAACAAAACCAGCAGAATCACAAAAGGCCAAGCAAACCAACTCAAGTGTTTAAAAAGTGGCCTTTCACCAATAAGAAAAATTAAGCCAAATCAGTCAACAACACCCCCCCACACACACCCCCAAGCCAGGAAAAGTGACAACAGAAAAAAAAGGCCAAGCAAAGCAACTCAAGATTTTAAAAAGTGGCCTTTCACCAATAAGAAAAATTAAGCCAAATCAGTCAACAACACCCCCCCCCACCCCCAAACCAAGAAAAGTGACAACAGGAAAAAAAGGCCAAGCAAAGCAACTCAAGTTTTTAAAAAATGGCCTTTCACCAATAAGAAAACTCAGGCCAAATCAGTCAACAACAACACCCCCACCCCTAAAACCAGAAGGAAAAGGGGGACAAAAGTGGCCTTTTAAACAATGAAAATTAGGCCAAACAGCACCCCACCCCAATAACCTGAAGATAAAAGTAACACAGCAGCAACACAACACAGCAGCAACAAATCAAACAATGAAACAGTAAAAAAATCAACTTTTAATAATACAGGAACTCCCCACCCCCCCACCCCCCAAAAAACCCCTTCACCTTAACCCCAAGAAATCCAAGCCACCCAAATCAGGAGAAGTAAAAGGACACTGTACTTTAAAAAGTCCTCTCACTAAATTAAGATATGGGCAAATTAGCAAAAAAAAAACCCCACCCCAGGCCCCCACCCCCAACAGAACCTAACCCCAACCCCAAATAGGCTACCCTACCCACCCAGTGCTCACCCACCCAAATCTGGACAAGTAAAGGGACTCTAGTCCTTTTACCAACAAAAACTAAAACAAGAACCCCAAAACTGTCTTACCTTGTCTTCTCTGAGTCCGGGGAGATCTCTGGTAAGGCAGTGAGAGAGCAGCAGGCAGGAGCTGAAGCCAAGGGCCAGCCACCAGCAGCAGCACAATCTCTCTCACACCAACCCACATACACCAACACAGCAATGGAGGAGTCCAGCAGGAAGACTCCTTAAAAAGGTTCTCTGGCCTTACAGAGAGCAATTTCAAAAAATAGCACTGCTCTCTGATTGGCCAGACAACAGTGCTTACTTGGATACCCAAGTAAGCAAAAGATCAAAAATAACAACAATGTAGCTGATGGCTGGGCCATCAGCTACACAACAGCCCTGCAAAGCATGCATTTGCAATGCATTTTGCAAATGCATGCTTTTGATTGGCTGCTGGGGCTCCTCTTCCCCCTCCTCCCCCTCCCTGATCCCAGGGAGGCTGGGAGAGGCGGGAAGAGGCCACTAAAGGCGGGAAAGCAGCTCCTTTGAGGCTGCAGAAGCCATTCCCGCCTTTTTCTTTGACAGCTTTGACAGCCGTATACTTCCGAATAGCTATTCGGAAGTATACGGTGAGCCGTATTCGGCTGCCGCATAATAGGCGGCATTGGCATTCGGCTGCAGCCAATTCCGAATACAGCCGAATCAGTGTTGATTCGGCTGTATATTCGGTTCGGCCGAACCGAATGCACATCCCTACTGCTGGGGGTACAAAATAATTCCCGCATCAGCTAGAAAACCTCAGTGAGTTCTCCAAAAATGCAAGACTTCAGATGGGATGCACACATGAACACACAATCACTTTTTTAATCCTGTGAAAGGTTGCTTCTACATCCACAATCCAGCACTACCACATGTTGTGAATACTTTCCTGTTTTTTTAATCTCACTGTGATGATAGCCAATATGTATGCTGTCATTTCTAACTTTGCCTTCTTATATGAGGCAAAGTTTCTTCATTTAGTAATTAGCATCCACACTAAGCAGATCATTTTAAGACCTGCTTTTGCCAGACAGAGCATAGCACACATTCATTATGCTAGCAATAAAAGCTCAACAAGATTGTAGACTGTGCTATAGATCAAAGATGCCCTGTCAAACTTTATTGCAAGCAATATAAAGGGAGGCTTGACTTCAAACATTATTGAATCATTCTTAGTTTTCCCTTCAAAAACACATTATCCCAAAAGCTGGAGTTTCAGCTCAGAAATTTCAAAATATACAAACCTTCTGACAGCAACATCCAACTTTGATTACAGTTTTATCTTTTCTCCAGTTTTCCCTGTTGATTCTTTATTTTATGTTTTCTCACGCCAAATTTTCCCCATAAAATATATGTTAGTGTCCTCTAATATGGTGTCCATAGGTGCCATAGTGCCCACTGATGGCTGCTATCACCCACTTCTTGTTTTTCCCCCAAAGCAAAGGGCCAGCCCCGGCTCCAATGCACTGGGGTAGAAGATGCTTCTGAAGATCCTAGACAGCATCATGGTTGTGTTCAAAGGGAACACCCAGGGGTTGTTTTGTAGAAAAATAGGTGATGGAGCTCATCAAGGGATTATTATGCAGCTGCACCTACTATTCAGTAGGCAAGATGGGAAGGAGGAGGGGGAACTCTCAGAAAGGTTCAGGACCTGCATTCCTGTGAGCTCCTGCTCAAGCCCAGGGCTGGGGGTGGCCCCTCCTCCTCCTCCTCCCTGCCAGGTAGGCAGGCAGCAGCTGCTGCATGGGGCCAAGCGTGGCTGACCAGTGCCAGGTGGCCACGGAAGGTTCCTCCCAAGGGCGGCTGGGTGGGTATGTGGTACGCTGAACTCCCCTCTCCCCCCCCACATGGTCGGCACTTGGCATGGGAGGCAGCAGACATTGGAGGCACAGGGAGGCAGATGGCGGCAGGCATGGGAGGTGGCAGGCACAGAGAGGAAGCAGGTGCAGGGAGGCAGGAGGCCAAGGGAGTCAGATGGCAGCGGGTGTGGAGAGAGCGGGTGCCTCATGGCACCCCTAGGCCAAGTGGCACCCCAGGCAGCTGCCTACTTGGCCCACTCCCACTCGCTGGCCCTGCTTCTGCTGAATCCAAGGCCTGGGAACACCTATTTGGCAATGGCATCTTATAATGTTGGTGGAGCCTCCCAACAGTTTGTGATTCACATCTTCCTTACCATAGCAGTCATTTTGTTATGGCACTCTCCATATATTCCCAAAATCCCAAAATGCTCGCAGGTTCTACAGAGTTGGAACCCTTGATGTATGCATTTTCAAACATGTGTATAACATACAAATGCATCTACAAAAGTAACATCAACAAGTGGACAAACTAAATCATTGGCAAGATGTCAACATGTGGGAAACATTCACCTTTGTGCAATAAATGCTACAGCACTGTTCATAAGAAGATTAGCTAAATTTGGGAATAAGCATATGAGCCACTGCAAAATCAAAGTATACTTTTATCATGCCCTCTCTTCAAAGATCTCAGGGCCATGCACACTTTGTACTATTTCACATTTAATCCTCACTTTCCTAGGCAAAAATATTGATTTTTCACAAATTTGGCAGGATCAAAAAGGAATTAAAAGAGAATTTTTTAAATACTATGCAAATTTATTTAAAGGTGTAAATATAAGCAAAGAAAAAATGGAAGAGTATCTACGGAATATCCAGGTGGCGCCTTTGACGGAATATATGAAAAAGATATTAAATGACCCAATAGAGAAAATTGAAGTAGAAGCAGCAATAAAAGCAATGAAAGAGGGTAAAGCCCCTGGGCCAGATGGATTCACATCAAAATTTTATAAAACTCTTAAGGATGAAATAACACCCAAACTGTTGAAACTGTTAAATACAATAAGAGAAGAAGGGAAGATCCCAAAGACATGGAGGGAAGCTGCAATTTCTTTGATTCCTAAGGAAGATAAAGACATCACAAATGTAAAGAATTATAGACCAATTTCATTGTTGAACAACGACTATAAGATTTACTCAAGAATCTTAGCAGAGCGATTGAAACAATATTTGATCAATTTTATAAATAAAGACCAAGCCGGATTTCTTCCTAAAAGACAAATAAAAGACAATGTGAGAGCGGTCATTAATGTTGTGGAATACTATGAGAAGCATCCAGAAAAGGAAGTGGCCTTATTTTTTGTTGACGCAGAGAAAGCCTTTGACAACTTGAACTGGGACTTTATGTTTGCGGTAATGGAAAAAATTAATTTAGGGGAACAATTTATAAAAATGACAAGAGCAATATATACAGATCAATATGCAAAATTGTGTATAAATGCAGATCTTACTAAAGAACTGAAAGTGAGTAAAGGAACAAGGCAAGGATGTCCGTTATCACCACTGTTGTTTATAATGACCCTGGAAATATTGTTACAACAAATTCAAAAAAATGAAGAAATTGAAGGTTTAAAAATTAGAAGATTCTCTTATAAATACAAAGCTTTTGCAGACGATATAGTGTTTATACTGGAGAATCCGATTCAAGTGTCACCATTGTTGTTAGCCAAGATAAAAGAGTATGGAGAACTAGCAGGATTGTATATAAACAAAGAGAAATCAAAATTCTTATGTAAAAATATGCAACCAAATAAAATAAAAGAACTACAAGAGGTGACGGGTTGTGAAGTCACAACCAAAGTTAAATACCTTGGAATAGAGATAACAATGAAGAATATTGATTTATTCAAAAATAATTATGAAAAACTGTGGTGCAAAATGGACAAAGATTTGATGAAATGGAATAGGCTTAATTTGTCCTTATTGGGTAGGATAGCTGCAATCAAAATGAATATTTTGCCAAGAATAATGTATTTATTTCAAACCATCCCGATTGTAAAAGATGCAAAACAATTTAACAAATGGCAAAGGAAAATCTCTGACTTTATATGGGCCGGAAAGAAACCAAGAATAAAGATGAAGATTTTAACAGATGCTAAAGAGAGAGGAGGTTTTCAACTTCCTGATCTAAGATTGTATCATGATGCAGTTTGTTTGACATGGATTAAAGATTGGATAATGCTGTTAGATAAAAAACCTTTATGGTTAGAAGCTCACGGAAATAAATTCGGCTGGCACGCGTATATGTATTATGGGAAGAATAAAATGGATGGTCTTTTCTCTCACCACTATGTTAGAAACACTTTACTAAGTACTTGGATAAAATATAAGAAATATGGGGACGAGAGAAAACCGCTGTGGATAGTGCCAGCAGAAGTAATAAAAATAACAGCTGAATCCAACGATAAAAGAGAAATGTCATATAACCAACTGCTCAAGATTCGAGGAGATAAAATTGAATTAAAATCTTCGGAAGAGCTAGACAATAAATATGATTGGTTTCAAATGCAACAAATTAAAAGCTTGTTGGAAAATGATATAAAATTGGAAGGAATTAGACGAGAACAAACAGAATTGGAAAGGGTCCTGCTTGGTGATAATGAAAAATTGATATCAAAAGTATATAAGTTATTATTGAAATGGTCTACAGAAGAAGAAGTAGTAAAATCTCAAATGGTCAAATGGGCAATCAATGTGAATAGAGAAATACAAATGGATGCATGGGAATACCTTTGGAAGAACTCAATGAAGATATCAACTTGTCAGAGCATAAAAGAAAATTGTTTTAAGATGATGTACAGGTGGTATATGACCCCGAAAAAATTGGCTAAGATGAGCAAGAAAATGTCGGATAGATGTTGGAAGTGTAAAAAACATGAAGGTTCTTTCTTCCATATGTGGTGGACATGTGAAAAAGCGAAAGAGTATTGGAAGATGATACAACAAGAAATCTCCAAAATATTGGGTTACGATTTTAAGAAAATTGCAGAGACATTTTTGCTTGGATTACAATTAGAAAAATATCCAAAGGAAGATAGGACTCTAATTTGGTACCTGCTATCAGCTGCTAGGACATTGTATGCGCAGCTTTGGAAGCAAGAAAAAATACCGGATAAATGGGATTGGACTATGAAAGTTCTATCGTGGAGTGAAATGGATAAATTAACTAGAACATTAAGAGACTATGATTTGGAGATATTTAAAAAAGAGTGGAGGAAGTTTAAAGAATATATAGAGAAAGAGTCGAATGTAAGAAGACATTGGACAATTTTTTAGTAATAATGGGGGGGGGGGAAACGAAGAAGCAAGAAGGGGGGGAAAATATTTATATAATGAATTTTGATTAGTCAGATGTATCTTTAGTATTGAATTAGAATCTATAACCTCGGGGAAGTCTATATTGGAGGGAGGGGGGATTGAAAAGTCATATGGGTTAGTATTGAAGCAACGAAGGGAAATTAAGTTCTGTAACCATATGCTATCAATAAATTGGTTAAAACACATTTAATCCTCACAAAAACCTGGTGAAACCGTAGCCCAAGTTCACCCACAAAATTCATGGCAGAAAGGAAATTTGCACTAAATTCTCTTCTCTAGATCAAACACTCTTTTGCCCCCCCAAGTCAGAATGAAGAGTCAGACACAATGCATTGGTATAAATAATGGGCCACTTTATTAATCATCATAATAAAATGGCAAAGGCACTCAAACTGCGGCCTGGTCAGGGCTAGGGGTCTCAACAGACTACTCCCCTGCCATTTGCGAGCGTGAGACCCAGCCCCCAGCCGGAGCTGTGTGACACTCTCGCCAGGCCAGCCCAGCTGGGAGGCATGCTCCAGAGGGCCCAACCACCAGATGCACGTCTCAATGGAAGGCACCCTCTAGTCAAGCCTCCGGGACAGTCTGCATTCTTCCCACCCTGGGTCATCAAACCCCAAGGCTGATTATGCCAGATCCCAAATTCCCCAAAAGGGGGATGCTTCATGGTTCTCCCCTAGCCATGCAGTACCCTAATCCAGAAAAACCTGTCAAACTAAAATGACCAACCTATTTAACAGCACCTCCCGATAGCCAAATCCACAGTCCACTGTTTTGCTATGTAGGGTATGCAAAAAAACACACTCCAGCAACTGCCAATCAGCTGGGGAGCAAAAAATTCCTACCTGGCCCCCCAAACATGAGACGACCAGCAATCGCTTACATAACAAACAGAGCGGGCGGGAGGCCGATCGTCGTCGAGACTGAAGCAGGGAGCGGAGGTCTGGCCGTTACAATGAACTGGCCCCGCCCCCTCAAATACATGCCCAAACGGGCTGTAGATCCTCCCTTCCCTCCCAGGGAGGCAAACCTTGCTACTGCAGCCTAGCAGCGTTGCTGCAGGCTGCAAGCATCGAATTGCCCCCCAAGTCGGAATGAAGAGTTGGACACAATGCATTGGTATAAATAATGGGCCACTTTATTAATCATCATAACAAAAAACGGCAAGGGCACCCAAACTGCGGCCTGGTCGGTGCTAGGGGTCTCAACAGACTGCTCCCCTGCCATTTGCGGGTGAGAGACCCAGCCCCCAGCCGGAGCTGTGTGACACAGCTCCCGCCAGGCCGGACCAGCTGGGAGGCATGCCCCAGAGGGCCCAACCACCAGACGCACATCTCAATGGAAGGCACCCTCTAGTTGAGCCTCCGGGACAGTCTGCATTCTCCCCACCCCAGGTCATCAAACCCCAAGGTTGATCATGCCAGACCCCAAATTCCCCAAAAGGGGGATGCTTCATGGTCCTCCAATAGCCACATAGCACCTTAATCCAGAAAAAACCTGCCAGCACTAAGGCCAGGTCTCTAGTTAGGGCTTAGCACCCATCGCTACCCACAGCCCTTGCCGGAGATCCTTCAAGAAAAGCATATTACACTTTTCAGAGAGATGTACCCCATCACCTCTGTAGAGGTCAGGAAATTCCGTAGAAATGTCCAGATGGGACAACGCCCCTTCAAATGCCTTCCTAATTATTACCTTTGTAGTGTGCCCTCTCAATAGCTGCAGGGTCCCACACACCGCGCCAAACAAGACAGGAAAGCATGGTTGACCAAATTATAGTGGTCCCAGGCCATTGCTTCCAAATGTACTGAGAATCCTCACGGGCCTACAAGACAACACCTTGCCTTGTACTAGCCCGAGATCATTCCATCCTAGGTGAATAATTAAAACCTAAGGAGGAAGGCCCATGCTCCCTTGGACTAACAAAGGCAGCAGGCCCGGCCACTGAAGGCCCCGGCGCCCCTGCCACTCGACACAAACATATTGGCTGAGTCCCAGCTGAGAGCCGACCGAAGTTCTCTGCACCTGATGAGTGGCCCAAAACACATGACTATGGCCACAGATGAGAACTCGGCTCCTCTGGCCAGGAACAACAGCATCTAAAAAGAAAAAACAGTCATACAAGAACATAAACCAGTAACATTACAGTCAAACAAGCAAAGCTAGGGACTGAGCAAAGGTCGAACATAAGATTTGTAATCCGATGAGCGCCAATGTCCCAAGTGCTGAATGGAGGAGGAAAGATACCCCAGGGCAGCAGCTGTCGAAGCTGCCCCAATTCTAAAGGAGTGGGTCCCAAACCACGCCCCAGACAACCCCAGCTCACCTAAAGCCTGTGACGTCACAGCCCAAAACTGATGCTTTGTCAGCAGGTTACCCTTCTTGTGACAAAACAAAACCCTTCCTTGGGCCCCCGAACTGCCAAATAAGCAGCCAAGCAGAACTGGGCACAGCTCAAACTCAGAGTAGGTGCCAACTCAGAGCAGTGCCAAGCTCCAGCACAGTACCTTTTTGACACTGGTCCGTCTTAGAGTGATGGACAGTAATGACAGCCTTACCCTCAGTTAATCTCAGGTCCCGTCGCAACAAAGCATTACAGAAACAACTGAAAAAGGCTACCAAGGATGCAGAATGAAACAAAGTGGCCTCAAAATATGAAGCACACACTGTGCCCCAAACCCCCTTCAGTCCCCTAAGAATCAGAGGGGAAATAGGTTTCCGTGCGCCCAGCCTAGGACCAGCCTCTCTGGCCCACCCCTCCAGCATTTTTCAGAGACGAAAATCAGCTGTTTCCGCCTTATAACGCAGCGCCTTACTGGCAAAAGCCAATGCAGACAGGTGCCCCCTAATGGATCGCACGGCCAGTCCCTTACCTCGTAAAGAAACACAGTAGTGGAACAACTGCTCCACTGGGAGGAGCCAAACGATGTGATACCCCACCTCAGCCCTTAAGTCCTCAAACTGCCGCACAGCACGTTCGTAAGACTTCCTGGTGCTAGGCGCAATGGCCTATCGCTCTGCAGGCCTCGGCTCTCCAATCAGCCATCGCTCCTGGGGCAGTGACATCGCCTCTCGATCAGCATCTGGGGCCAGCTGATGAAACCTCTCCATCTGTTTACAAGTGAGAGCGTCAGCCACCCCATTATTCACCCCAGGAATGTGCTTGGCTAACAACAATATATTAAGCCGCAGAAAACGGAGAGTGAAGGCCCTCACCAATCTCATAACCCGCTGGGATTTGGATGAAAGGGAACTAATGACATGGACTATTGCCATATTATCACACCAAAAATGAACTGTGCGATTGGCCATATCCATCCCCCACAGCCAAACTGCAACCAGAATGGGAAAGAACTCGAGAAACGTAAGATCTCGGTTCATTCCTTCCTGCATCCAGGAGTCTGGCCAACCATCAGCGCACCAATGTCCGTGGAAATAGACTCCAAAACCCAAAATAGACTCCAAAACCCAGCAGCATCAGACATGACCTGGAGCTCAGTTTCAAGCCTCATGTCTGTTCTCCAAAAGGAAATCCCATTAAAGGACTCCAAAAATTCTTGCCAAACCCCCAAATCTTCCCTCATGCTGCTGGTAACCCGTGTTCTATGCTAAGGCAAGCGTAGACCTGCCATGGCATCACAAAGCGTACGGAGAAAGGCTCACCCAGGGACAACCACTTTGCAAGCAAAGTTAAGATGCCCAACCAGCTGCTGCAACTCAATCAAGGAGACCTTCCATTTAAGAAGAAAGGAATGAATCCTGTTCCTTAAGTCTACTAATTGTTGGAAAGGTATCCTGGACAGCTGCTCCAGGGTATCCAGCTCAATCCCCAAAAAGATCAGTTTTTTGGGCCGGACCCTCCGTCTTTTCTTGAGCCAAAGGAACCCCAAGTTCTGCAACCATCTCCATAAAGCCAGACAGCAGCCGTGCACAGTGCCCATTCCCCACAGGAACCACAAAAAAGATAGTCATCCAAGTAATGAATGACATCCTGCAAACCCACTTTTTTGCGAACAGCTCATTCCAAGAATGTGCTGAAACACTCAAAAGCTGAAAATGTTCTGCCCATGTAAAATGAACCCGGGGGCCCTGAAAAGGGAACCTAAAACCAAACTTAAAACCTTGCAATAGGTAAACTCTATCAGCCCTCCGTGGGTACCTGGACAGCCAGTGTTCAAGTGGACCCAGCTTTATTGGACTGGGCCCCTTTTCCAGCCTGATAACTTCCTCCCCCTCCTCCTGGCTTCTTTTGATTCTTACGTACCCGGGGTTTCGGGCAGTTATTGAAAGAGTGAGGCCCGCCACACGTGGGGCATTCATGCTTGAACTGACAAGCTTTCTACTGCACATTCCCTGAGAACCGAACTCCCAGCAAAGCAGGCGGGGATGAACCGCCTGCCCCACAAAACTGCAGGAAGAGGCTGTCAAAACTGAAGAAGTTGCAGGAGACTTGGCCACCAAATGACCGCTGTCAGAGCAGTCGCCCAAATTTGGCTGCGCAGGAGACATGACCTGCAGCCACAGCTGCTGGTGAATCCGGTCCCACTGAAGGGAAGGGTACAAAGCAGCCCTCATCCTGAATTCCTCATCGTACTGCATCCAAGCAGGCCCGCTAAACGTTGTGTGCCCGTTATAAATTATGTCCATGTACTGGATGAGGGCAGCCACCCTCCATACAATCACCCCGGTGTAGATAAAAAAACCCAGGCAGCCAATTAGCCCAAGTCCGATCTACTTTGCACTTCTTTAACTTTAACTTTTCTTTTTCATCTAGATCCTCCTTATCCTTTTTTTTCAACTCCCGGAAAAGGAGGGAGAAAATATCCACATACTCCCCCTTTAAAAAAAAATTTGTTGCTGGCAACAAATGATCCCCCAAAGGCAAGGCTACATCCCCAACAGGTAACGTGGTAAAAGGGACCGCCCCATAAGAAGAAGGGCACCCCAACTCCCCATAAAGGAGCCTGCAGTACCCTGCTGCCCCACATCCGGCCAAGCTCCACAGGGGCCACATTGTCCAGTTGGCCAAGCCCAATTTGACAATGACAAGGGGCCTTAGGGGCTTTTGGCGCAAACCAAAGCAAGGCCTCTCTCTCAGAACCCTGACAGACGCTCCTTACCCCGACCGATCGTCATTGAGACTGAAGCAGGGAATGGAGGTCTGGCCATACTATTTTGAACTAACATAGGTACATATACACAGGCAATTCAATCTATCAAAAGAAGCCAGGCTATGCGCAACAAGATCCAGGGCTTTCTCGGTGGCAGCACCAGAACTTTGGAACACCCTCCCAGAAGCTATAAGGACCCTGCGGGATTTGTCGGCGTTCCGCAGGGCCTGTAAGACCGAACTGTTTAGACAGGCTTTTCTGGTTGACTGAAAATGGGCTGCCACCGGACATCCTACAGAAGCTGGCGATCATAGTCAGAACCCAATACCGCCAGACTGGATTGAGACAGCGCAAATAATTTTAAATTGATAAGTGAATTATGGTTTTATGTGTTTTATGGAATTGATTGTTTTTATGATATTGTAAGCCGCCCTGAGTCCGCTTGCGGAGAGGGCGGGATATAAGTGTAAAGTAATTAATAAATAAATAAATAAATAAATAAATAAATATAAATGGGCAGTTGCAGATTCTCCTCTGCCACACATAGTTATGTGAGAAAGGTATAACCAGGCTGCACAGAGGTTCTCTTGAAGTGCTTCCTTGGTCATGGAAATTCCTCTCAGATTTATCTATGCACAACTCCATCAATGCTAACATTTCCCCCATATGATCATGGTGCCACAGCTGCTCAGTTAGAGCAGTTGTGGGAACCAGTTCATAGTCTATCTGGAATCCTGAATCTGCTTATTCTCCACAACTCCCAGTAGAACTATTCCCACTAATGGTTTCAGGATTTCAATTTTAGTTTGCATTTTGAATTCATCACTTGGCAATTAACTTTGATAACCAATATGTTGTGCATATAAAGTGCTCCTTCAATCTAAATTTTATTTACTTATGGAGAAGTTAAAAATATCTTTCATCAAGAAGTTTTATTACATGAACCAGCTGAGGATCCCTCATGAACATCCCTGTCAAAGTACAAACATGGATTATTAGTCAGTAGTGTAACACCTACTAGTAAAGCAATTTGTCAACAAGTGTGCAGGGTAGATAAACAGATTAAGAAAGGATTCTGCCATTCCACTTCAAACTGCTTCCTCCCCCCACCCCCCTTCCTCAGGTCTTCTTTGCACTTAGCATTTAAAACATATAACCACAAAACTTTCAGTCTTTAAGCTGTGAAAACAAACACCCTACTTAACAAGAATATTTAGTTGCAAGCTATTGCAGCCCCTGCAGGTTTCAACTGAATTCTTAAATTGTTGTTTGATCCTCTATTAGTTTTGAATAATTTCTCCCCCATCAGCTATTTAGGCTTTGCCTGAAATTCAACAGTAATAAGCAAGCAGAAGTCAAGCAAGGAAAACCAGCAGTGAATGTGCATATCGCCTGCCTTGCCTGTTGCTGTTCCCTTAGGCCGCTTCTGTCTCAAGGGTTTTAAACAGATTTATACATAATTATGTTTCCTTAATCTTTATTTTTTTATTTTAAAAAGTTTTTAAAGCTGTTTTTGAAAGCAAGGGCTGAAAATTTACTAATTCACTCTCTGTATTAGGATTTCTCCTTAACTTACTCAAGATGTATTAGAGTTTAAAACATTTATCGTTAAATTATGCCCACTCCTTTCAGGCATGTCAAAAATGACAGAATAGCTATGTCTGGCTAACTCAGGTTTAAAATGATTCTTTAAAAGGGGTTTGTCCTTTCATAGCAATAACAAATAGTGGAGAATTACTCCCAGGAAAGTATCCTTGGGATTGCGTGTAAAAGAACAAACCTAAGCAAATTTACTAAGAGCACAATCCTCGGGGGGGGGGGGGGCGAAAGTACTTTGGGAGTGAACAATCCCCCACATTGGTGCAAGCTGCACTTGCACCCATATAAGTTCAGTTGCGCCATGGCGGAGAGAACTCACATGGGCGTGGAGCCACCGAAGCGCTGCCCCGCCCAAAGGCTGCGCCCAATAGTTCGCTCCAACACAGGAGGGGGTGGAGTCAGGGGCATGGCCAGGCTTAGGTGGCTCCCTAAGGACTTTGGGCCATGACATGCCCCCCCCCCCCGAGAGGTGTAAAGTTAGGTCCATGGAAATGGTGGCATATCCCATAGGCACTCATTGAAACTGAAAACAAAGGTTGCCCCCGCAGCTGTGGGAGCTCACAAACCCCTTAGGAAGCGGTGTAATTGCGTCACCAATCACCTCATGTCCTGGGCTGGGTGAGCCCCCTCCCCAACACCCAATCACCATTCCCCCCTCCTCCTAGAAATACTTCCACTCCAGCCTCGCACGACCCATTTGTTAGGGACAGCCGTGCGGCGAGGGGATCTGCTGGGGAGCTCCCTGCCACGCAGACTTAAAGCGAGGAACAGGCACATTGCTTAGACTGTATCTTTGACTTGTAAAGGGAAGAGCAAGGTCTTTCCCCTGGGGCTAACTGCTCTTGTTCCCAGGTCTCAACAGGTTCCTGGCTCCCGGAGGCTCAGCATGCGAGGACAGTCTCCCATGGCTGGGTAAGTGCAACTGTGCACCTCCACTGTCCTCCCCTCGCTCAAACCAGGTGGTGTGCAAGCATCTCCAGCATTTGAACCAGGCAGTGGGCTCCAGCAGGGCACCGGGGGAGGGGGGGTTGGGTCTGGCAGTTGCTCCAATGCAGGGAGGTGGGTCAGAGACTGTCCCTTTAAGAGTGCCCTCAGCTGAAACACAGCCTGCTCCTCCAGCTACTACCCCTGCAGGTGCTCTTGATCTCTGTCTTTATTTTGCAGGTGGGAATCCAGCACAGAGGATTCTATGCGTAGCGCTCCAACTCCCCCACACACACACACTGCTTGGCATCTGCCGCACGTTCCCTATGTCCCCTCTGCTGCCACTCTGAAAGTTGGCTCCCTGAGGAACTTGGAGTGTGGCTACACTTGGTTCTTGGGGGTGGGTGGGGAGAGGGCTATAAGCCACCATACTGTCCCCCGCATGGCTGGACAGGGGAGGGCGAGTTGCCGCTCCCCAGTCCAGTCAGCCTGACGGCCTGCCTGACCCCACAGGGCTGTTGTGCTCAGAGTACAAGGCAGGGCTGATGGAATGGCTGCATGCCCAGTGCCTCGCATTCTGAGTTCTGTGGCCTCCGGGGGAGATGTTTTGTGCATCAGGGCGGCATGAAAAAGAAGAAGAAGATATTGGATTTATAGCCCGCCCTATACTCTGAATCCCAGAGTCTAAGAGCGGTCACAATTTCCTTTACCTTCTCCCCCACCCCCCAAACAGACACTCTGTGAGTGGGGCTGAGAGAGCTCTTGCAGCAGCTGCCCTTTCAAGGACGACTCCTACAAGAGCTATGGCTGACCCAAGGCCATTCCAGCAGCTGCAAGTGGAGGAGTGGGGAATCAGACTCAGTTCTCCCAGATAAGAGTCTGCACACTTAACCACTACACAAAACTGGCTCTCAGAAGGAGTGTCTTGCCCTTTAATTCTACCTGTTTCATTATGTGGGTCCCCATTTCATTAATTTTTCAAAATACCAAATGGTTCATTCTTAAAATAAACCTTATTTCATACAAACAACCAAAGAAAATTATCAGTACTGTTAGCCTTTCGTCATAGCTATACATAAATCATTAAGCTGTCTGAAGAAATATTTTCACTCCTTAATTTTGCTCCTGTTTATCTTTTTTGCAGGTATTTTCTGGATTCAACACAATAGGAAAACTGTAAAGTTTTGAAGTTTCTTGATTGCAAAAGGGAAGCCATCTTAGTCTCTTGTAGCACAATAAAGCAAAACTAACTTAAAAACTAACAGTTTATTTCAGCTTGAACTTTTGAGTTACAGCTCGCTTTTTTAGATATATGGCAAAGAAATCACACTACGAAGGGAATCCGACTTAAAGAGAAGATTACAGGGAGTAGTTAAGGCAGAGAGTGAATTATACCATAAATCTTTCAAGTGTAATCTTGTTTATTTTCATTTATGAATGGATGGATTTGAAACTAGGAGGCAGTTCAGATTTTAGTCTAGCTTCATCCTCATCATATTGCCTTTCTTTGGACAAGTCACCTCAGCAAATTCTCCCTTGGTTTTTCTTATGAAAGAACTAACAATATCAACCATTTATATCACACTTTTTAAGGCTTTAGGTGTTTCACATATATTTTTGTAATTCTTAGAACAACCCTATAAAGTCGATTATAATTGTTATTCCTATCTTGCAAATGGGGAGGAGTAGTGACTGCAGCTACACTACATTACACTTGTATCAACTATTTTAGACAGGAACTGAGAGAGAATGGTTTAACAAATGGCCACCTAATGTGGGTATGACACAATGAGAGCTGGCTACCTTGCAAAAGGTCAGGAAATGCAAGAACCACATTGTGACATTTCTGTGTAAAACTAATATAGAATCAAGATAAGTGCAACATCCAGATACAACAGAAATATTTGGTGATCACAGTCATTGGTGAGAACAGAAGGGGTGACATATTTTGAAATTTATCAGCATTTGTGGGGAATTCAAGGCTGGGAAATCTCACCAGGGCTGTGTTATTATTTTTTTTTTAAGTTTAAAAATGCTTAGAAAGGTTTTCAGGAAAGGCAAATGCCAGACTTCCGGGCTAGGAAAATGCCTAGCTGAATTGCTTCTCAGAAGAGGAGCAGGCTAGGGCTTCTGTTCGGGGTAGTGGAGGGCAATTTAATGCCTACTGCCTACTTTTCTCAGTCAGAGATCAGTCCAAGATATGCACAGGAAACTCTGAGGAGATTTACCTTGGCTAAAAGGGAGTCCCGGGGGGGGGGGGCTCCTTTGAGGGGTCTCCGGAGATGAGTTGCATATTCATCATCTGCAGAAGTTTCCAGAGTCATTTATTTGACATAAGCTCAACAGGATCCTAACCTTCTTTGAGACTGCTAAACATCTAAAGCTATACAAGACCGGTGTTGGATCTGGAGAACTGCAGAAAAAGGTACTGATGACTATCTTCATTCCGGGACTATTTAAAGTTAAACAAAATAAAATCAGAAGGTGGGAAATAGAGATTCAGAAAGTTTGGAAGAAGAAGGGGAGAAGGGGCGAAATTTGAACTTTGTAAATTTAAAGGACAGTGCTAAAAAGCGGAAAGGAATTTATTGTTTTGTCTGCTTGCGGTTTTGGTGAAAAAGCCCCACCGTCACAGATTTGCAGCTCTCACAGTCAACACAGGAAATACGTCAAACATCGCGAGATCTTTTTACCAGTGAAAATGGGATTTGGTGGCAAGAAAAGCAGGAAATGTTGTTAGCCGCCCTAAGCCTGCCGAGGTGGGGAGGGCGGGATATAAATAAAATTTATTATTATTATATTATTATTATTAATGTTGGATGGAAAAGGGAAATCATTGAAGCAGCTAGCCTACTCTAGGACTATAATATCATAGAAAAACATCAGCAGCCATTGCTAGGAGGTCAAAATTTAAACAAAGTTTTTAAAGTGTTCGGGACATTAAAAATTGGTGAAGCTGACAGAGGGGACAATTATAAGGTAAATACTATTGGACATTATCGCTGATAATTATTTTAGAAGCCTTTTGAAAGAAATTTTTTTTTAAAGGGAAGCAGAAAGTCACGACCACCATTTTGGAAAAAATAAAAACTTTGAAAATTAATATCAGAGCCCAGGAGGCTCTGAGGATGGTGAAATTAGGCTTATTGAAAAGGGCAAGCCTTACTCTATCAAACCTGATAGTTTAAATTTAATTTGGAGAGGTCAAAATTTTTGGTGTTTTTTTTAAATGTCAGAGCATGTTAACCTGTGCAAGGACTGCCTCAATGGAGAAAATGCAAGAGCAATTAGAAGCAATGGAAGCCAGGATGATGAAAGGGGTGAGAGACATGATAACTGCTTCTAAAAAAGAAATTAGAAAAGACATTGAAGTGCTAAGGGAAGATATAGAAGATCTCAGAAATGAGACTGTGGTAACATCAAAGAAAGTGCAAGAGGGCCTAGGACCTGCCTACCTTACGGACCGTCTCTTCCCATATGCTCCACAGGGAGTGCTGCGATCCGGCTCTAGAAATCTGCTTGTAATCCCCGGGCCAAAGGAGGCCCGGTTGAAGTCAACTAGGGACAGGGCCTTCTCAATCACAGCCCCTTGCTGGTGGAACCAGTTACCAGAAGAGGTCAGGGCCCTGCGGGACATTGGACAGTTCTGCAGGGCCTGTAAGACAGTCCTCTTCCGGTTGGCTTATAACTGACCGGCATTGAAACATTGAAATATTCTGATGGAAGACTATAAGATAGCACACTGAGACTGATTGATGTATTGATATATTAGTTGTTTTAATTATGTAAATTAGTATTGTATTTTAATTCTTGAATTTTATTGTTAGAATTTTTATGTTGTGAGCCGCCCTGAACCCACTTTGGTGGGGTAGGGAGGGATATAAATGAAATGAAATGAAATGAAAAAGGTGGGAGAGAGAGTGAAAGTACATTATTCCACCTTGCTAAAAATGCAAGAAAAGGTGGCAATTCATGACTGCAAATTGATGGAAACCCAGATACGTCTGAGAGGAGTACCTGAGGATGAAGAGACTGATTTGAAAGGATATATAATAAGAATAATTGCAGAATTTTTGGAGGAAGATCCTGAAGGAACTAGAAGCATGTATGACTATATGTATAGAGTGAACTCGCTATATGCCAAGAAAAATAATCTACCAAGAGATGTGGTTATAAGATATATGACAAAAGAAGTGATAGGAAAAATCTTGAAAAAAAATTTTGAAAAGACATTGATAGTGAGAGGCAGCAGAGTAAGAATCATGAAAGAATTGCCAAGACAAGTGATAAATGACAGGAAAGCATACAAAAAATTGACAGAAAAACTACGTGACAATGAAATGAGGTATAGATGGATAATACCTGAAGGTCTGAGCTTTGAGCTGCAGGGTAAAAGGATTACAATTACAAGCACACAGAAACTGCATAGGTTTTATGAAGAACATAAAGAATTTGCACCATGATGGATTACAAATTATTATCTTGGAATGTAAATGGACTAAATTCACCACAAAAAAAGGAAAGGCAAATGCCTCCAGACAAGATGGTGAAGCCTAGCCAAGCCTGCAGTGTGTGTTAGATGCAGAGCTGCTTCAAATGATGCTGTTTTCAAGTTACAACCTGCATTTTTAGATAAAACTAATGAGTCAATTAAATTCAACATGCCAAAACTAAGACCGATTTCTCACACAGCTTACCCCGCAGTCACATTCCTGTTCTCTGCGCGTTCCTGTTCTCTGTGTCGGATTTCCTATTATCTGTGCCAAAGTTACAGGAAGTGCCACAGCTTTTGCGTGGCAAATGTAAACTGGGACCGATTTCACACACAGCTTACCCCACAGTCATGTTCCTGTTTCCTGCGCAGCGTCCATCAGATTTCCCACTATCTGCGCTGGAGTTACAGGAAGTGCCATGGCTTTTGCGTATCAAACGTAAACTGGAACCGATTTTGCACACAGCTTACCCCGCAGTCGTGTTCCTGTTCTCTGTGCAGCATCCATCAGATTTCCCACTATCTGCGCCGGAGTTATAGGAAGTGCCGCAGCTTTTGCATAGCAAACGTAAACTGGGTTTTAGCAGTTTATGTTTGCTACACGAAAGCCGCGACACTTCCTGTAACTCCAGCGCAGATAGTGGGAAATCCGACGGACGCTGCACAGAGAACAGGAACATGACCGCATGGTAAGCTGTGTGTGAAATCAGTATGGGTTTTAGCGGTTTACATTTGCTACGCAAAAGCCGCGACACTTCCTGTAACTCCGGCGCAGATAGTGGGAAATCCAACAGACACTGTGCAGAGAACAGGAACGTGACCGCGTGGTAAGCTGTGTGCGAAATCAGTATCAGTCCAACCAGTTTCTACAATCCCTCTAAACCAGTGAGACTCAACATTTCTTTTCAGAATGCAGCACAGAAAATAGTTACAGTTATTGTATTGACTTAAGAGATACATTTTGGATGTTGCATGACTAATAGAGTCAAATGCAGCATGAAATAACAAAGCCTCCCCATCCTCCAGGGCAGCAGCCTCCAAGAGAGTTGCCATTGAAGAAGAAGAAGAAAATATTGGATTTATATTCCGCCCTCTACTCTGAATCTCAGAGTCTCAGAGCTACTCACAATCTCTTTTATCTCCCTCCCCCACAACAGACACCCTGTGAGGTGGGTGGGGCTGAGAGGACTCTCACAGCAGCTGCCCTTTCAAGGACAACCTCTGCTAGAGCTATGACTGACCCAAGGCCATTCCACCAGGTCATTGGCCAGTCCATCCACTCTCCAAACTAGTTTTATTTGTGGCTGGATGCAACCCAATGTAACGCTCAAACAAGAAAATCATGCTAAAGTTTGCTTAGACCGATTTCTCACTAGGCTTGTTCTGGGTGGAGAGCCCTTTTGCTCCTGGGGCTTCTCTCCATTTTTTCACAAGTCACCCTGGAACTGCAAGTTGGCACACCACTATTCCGCAGCAAGCAAGATCCTCTGACAAGCAGTTTCTGCTTGCTGTGGAAAAGCAGCACACCAACTTGCAGCTCCAGCGCAACTTATGTGAAAATGGAGAGAAGCCCCAGGGGCAAAAGGACTCTCTACCCAGAACAAGCCCTAGTGTGAAATCTGTCTTAGTCTAGATTTTTGATCAATGCTTTTTGCAAGATATATTCTGTTGTTAAGTAGTGGCAACATTCCAGAGAAATGCCAATCAGTTGCATTCATCAATGGCATGGAGAGCTGAACCCTAACCTAATGACTACACCGTTCTATTAGACACAAACCAAATGAATTGAACACCCGCTCTGGAGTGAACATTATCATGTCACACAGCATACTAGTTAACACAAAGACACAATTCTGATTAATAAAAGCCATTTTGATGCCATGTCTCACCAGGGATCTGGCAACACATGGACCTAGAAAATGACTTTCAACAAGATAACCTTTGTAGGATTTTTGGAACATGAAGCTTTGGTTACCAATTAACATAAAGAAAGGGACATACAACACTCAATCTGCCTCTGTTGCAATGGCAACAGAAATTGAAGTTAGCAGGTGAAAACAAAACGTCACACAGCCCCTTTGTGAGCAAATCAGCACATGTTGTTATTTCAGGCTCTGCATGAAAAATGCTAAAGCTGCTTTGCCTTCTCTTGCAACTGTCCAGCATGGCTCTTCCCAGAAGAAAGTAAGGGTGGGATTCATCTCTAGTACTGGAGACCTCTAGGCACATGAAGAAAGAGAGCAACAAGTCTTTAGAAATATCTTGAAAACACCAGATGTTTGAATAGGAAATCTCACAAAGAAAGACTTCAGTCTGCTGATTTGAAGAGACAATCTGCAGGCAGCACATCACAGATGTGTTTTGTATAGCAAACAACTCTTTGCAAAATGTCTTTTAAAAATTCTAATGAGTCCTTCGCTAGAGCTTGCAATTATAGCAACTGTATGCTCTTCCTTTCTTTAAAATTAACACAACTCTCTTCTACAGTGAGTCCAAAACATTTGGCACTTCCTCATGAAAAAGATACTAGAAATATATATTTACAGGAGAACCAGCTGCCAATTATATAAATAATTAAAAACTCACAAACACTGCCAAAATATCCAAGATGAACTCCTTACTCATTACCTTGCCCTGACACAGATTGACACAGGCCAGACTGATCTTGTCAGGTCTCAGAAGCTGTAGGGTTGGTCTTGGTTAAGATTTATATGGGAGACCACAAAAGAATTCCAGGGTCACTACACAGCAGCAGGCAATGTCAAACCACCTCTGAATATCTCTTGCCTTGAAAACCTTCAGGGTCTCCATAAATTGGCTGTACCTTGACAGCAAAAAAAAAAAAAAAAAAACCTTCCCACCATTAATTCACATTCTCAGTATTTGGGACAGGATTATTTATAACTTCCCTATTAGTTACTATACCAGCACGCCTCGCGTTCTCACTGGATCACTTCTATATGCGGATTATGGCTACCCCAGCCCCTCTTCAGCCTCAGTTCTTCCTTTAAAAATTTACCTCATGACTATAGCACTCGAGGGGTGGGTGTACTATGGATTTCTCAATACTCGTCTCTCCGGGATTTTTGTTTTGCTTTCAGATGGATATAAACTCAGTTTGTAGGGGACCACAGCAGCTTTGATAGTTTTCCCAATATACTGGCAACCAGAGAACTTTAAAGTAAACCACAGAAATTTATTAACATACACACACCGTCTTCAACTGGGAAATGGGAATTATATACATGGGCTAAATTGTATCTCAAGCAGTTAACACTTTCTTCGTAGATCAGGCTTTATAATATCAAGTTCACTTAGGTCTCTCAGGTTTCACAGATCATACAGCTTTCACTCTCCAACACTATTCTGGGTTGGCCTCTTGGGTATAATGTGCCAAGTCCCTTAAGTCGACTGGTGTCTCTTCTCCCAGCCCTTCAGACTTCTAGACCCACATCTTTCCCTCAACCACCTCTTTAGCTCTTAAGAGAAGTGTCTCTGTGTCTGTGACCTCTCAGGTCTTTTACTGTGACTCTTCTCTAGTCACACACAGCCCCTTGGCTGTCTTTATAGAGTGAACAGTGAGCTCTGTTTCTCTCGAAGACTCTCCTCAGCTCCTGTCTCAGCTCCTTCTCAGACCCACTGCTCTCTTCAGCAGTCTCCCTCAGACTCTGTCAGACACTAACTGCCCTCAGCCATTAACTATCAATCACCTCTGAGAGTTCCGAGCACTCTGGCCCCCACCCTCAGGTCATCTGACGCAGGCTCTATGCGTCCTTAGTTTTCTTGTTAACCCGTTCATTACCGTCACAGTTACTTTAGTTACTTTAGTGAAGTGGCTCAGCTGCAGTAGAGGAAGGTGCTTTCTAGAGCTAGAACAGAGCTGCTGGTAAGGTGAGTGGGTGTGATTTGCTTTTCTAAAACTGCTGGGGAGCATTACATAGGGTTGCTGTGGGAGGGAACTGTGTGAGTGCTTGGTGCCCGCTGGAGAGGGGTTTCTGAATTTAGTCTCCTTTTCCAGAGACTCTACTACCTGGAATGGTGATGGTAGATGAGCCTTGAGTGTCAGAGAATGGTTTTATTCAAGTCCTTTCTGAGCATCTTCTTAACTAGTCAGAGGGAAGGAAAAGATGTGTGTCTATACTGCTTTTTTTGAGCAGGAATGCTCAGGAATGTAGTTTCAGCTGGCTTGACATCCAAAGGTGTGATTTCCTGCTGAGCTTTTCATACAAGGAAAGCATAGCATAAAAGGAAGCATAGCGTTTTAGATTCTGGAAGAGACAAAGAGAAAAGAAGAGAACTGCTACAGGGGAGTGTGGGGATCTGAAGCATCTTGGGAGTGCAATATTTCTCACTTTCTGGAAAATGAATATGTTGCAGTAGATCTGCTGTCCTGTAGAAATGCCTCTGCTTCCACATAATTCTCAGAAGAATTTGGGGAGTGGGGAATAGGTATGCCAGAGTTGCACAACAGATGTTCTGATGTTGACATGACACTCTAGGACAGACTTGTCAAACATGTGGCCCAAGGGGTCAAACTAGCCCATCCAGGCAGGGCTGGTGCTGGGTTTTTTGCCACCCCAGGCAGGCTCCACACACCCCACCCTCCAGTGGGGGAGGGCCCTCAGCGCCAGACCAAATTGGCCTATTAGCAGGGAGGGCTCCTGGAGATTCAATTCAAATGCTCCCCTTCAGCGTGGAAAGGCTGAGCAGGGCCAGATCGCCCCATGCAAAAGCCCCCCTCAACCTTCCTGCAGTGCGGGAAGCCTGAGTGGGGTCAGATCACCTGTTTTCATGGAGGGCTCCACTCGAGGAGTGCCGAGCCACCATTTTCCTCCACCCAAGTCTTGGGTGGGAGAAAAAGTAGAGCGGGGCCTTCCCTTCCCCAAATGCAGACCATCCCAGAGTCTTCCCCCAGATCTCCAAGGATTGCTATGTCAGGGCAGGGAAGCATATGGGGTGAGGAGGGCTTGTTTGGCCACAAGCTTTGTGCAGCCAGACCCCTTGGGGCCTGTCTGCTGTTGTTGAATCAGCAGGCCAGGACACGCTTAGGGTTGCAGGTCCAACTCAGGAAATATCTGGGGAGTTTGGGGATGGAGCCAGGAGACTTTCCCATTCCCTAAATAAATAAATAAATAAAAATACAGCAGTGCAGTCCCCCTGAATACAGTCTTCATTCTCTCATCCTTTTTTTTTTTACTTACCCTGGGAGCTCCACTTCCACTAAATGAAAGTGAAATTTGTCATACCTCTCACAAGTCTCTTTGTCAGGCTTTGGAAGCATTTTGAAAGGGACACACACACACTCACAATGCAGCCAAAAATAAATAGAGTTTATAAGCCCATACTTTTGTGATTTCACTGGGGCAATTTACTCACAGCATTTGCTGAATGTACTGTATTTCAACCAGCTTCTTCAGACAGGAACAGGAAAGGAGAGCAGAATAGGGGCTAAAGTTTTCTTCTATCCTTTAATCAGGTTCTAACTAACTCTTTCCTATCCATTTTACTATAGAAACATCTTCTGAAGCAAATGCAAAACAGAGTGACTCTGTTCTCTGCCTTTCTCACAGCTTCACACACTTGTGGCTCTTCCTGCTCACCCCACCCCCTGCTTTCCTGCTGCCAAGATTTAAAGGCACACACACAATCCAAAACACAAACAGTTGCAAGCATCTTCTAAGCCTGCCAAGGTTTAAAGGCATATGGTGGTTGTTGGGGCAGGGCTTTCCCTCACCAGCCAGCTGGCAGGCAGCAGCCTGAAAAACTAGGGGATCCCTCACTGGGACCTGGGCACTGGCAAGCATAGGCATGCTGCCTACTACTGCCACCACCTCCTCTGGCCAAAGCATGTTGGGTTCCTGCCTGTGCTGCCTGGGCAGCTGGAAAGATGGATGGCTGTTCATGTGCAGCAAGTGGAATCTCTTTGGCCTGAGCCCACCCAAGTAGCTTTCCATTTGCAGGCAGCCTGGGAAAGTCTCCTGGGGGAACAAGTTCCTGTGAAAAGCTGCTGGACAACTCGCCAAACATCCCTGTTTATGTAAGTATGCAAACAGAGTAACTGGCCAGGCTGTATGTGCTGTGCACAGCAGTCTGAGCAAGAGAGAAAGGCTCAGCATTTACATAAGGGGTGCAATACATGCAGAATACCAAGGGCTGGGGCAGAGGAGGCCCACCAAACCAAGTGAGCCAGAGACTCCAAGCCTGCTGACACAAAATGTGTGCCACTCCCTCCTAGGGTTGCCAGGTCTGACTCAATAAATATCTGGGGACTTGGAGGGTAGAGCCAGGAGACTTTGGGGATGGAGCCAGAAGCAAGGGTGTGACAAGCATCATTGAACTCCAAAAGGAGTGCTGGCAATCATGTGGGACTGTGTGGCTGCCTCACCCCCTCCCCAAAGCCTGCTGATTATAACAGTTTCTTTAAGGCAGGGTTTGTTGGGTTCCCATGGCTGATGCCACTGGGCCTCCTGTCTTTGGCTGCTTCACATGCAGCAAAGTAGTGCTTCATGCTCCAGCTGATCAAAAACTTCTGAACCATGTTAGTTTTTAAAGAGCCATGGGAATCTCATGTTGTTACACCTTGATTGCCAGGCAATAGCTCTATTCTTGCAAAACTTCTTGTGCTTGCAGGCCTGGTGCTAAAGGTTCTGCTGCCCCAGGCAGAACCCTGCCCCCCGCCCCCCAAGGACTTAAATCGCGTGCGCACACAGCATGCTCTATTGGCCCAGGCAGCTCCCTCTGAAGGGAGCAGGAGGGCTGGGCAAAGGGCGAGCCAAGCGTTCTTGCTCGGCTCACTCCTCACCCAGCCCTCCTGTCCCCTTCAGAGGGAACTGCCTGGGAAGCAGCTGCCTGCACGCTTCTTCCTCCATTCCAATTTGGAACAGAGGAAAAACCATGCGAGTGGCAGCTTCCCAGGCAGCCGAGTCCCTCTGAAGGGGGGGAGTGGGCCGAGCTTGGGGTGGGCCATTCTTGCTCAGCCCACCCCTCACCCAGCCTGCCCCCTTCAAAGGGAGCTGCCTAGGATGCGTCCGTCTGCACGCTTCTTCCTCCGTTCCGATTTGGAACAGAGGAAAAAGCATGCGGGAGGCAGATTCCCAGGCAGCTGAGTCCCTCTGAAGAGGCAGAGGGGCTGGCAAGGGGTGGTTCCCCCCTCTGAAGGGGGGGAGTGGACTGAGCTTGGGGTGGGCCATTCTTGCTCAGCCCACCCCTCACCCAGCCTGCCCCTTTCAAAGGGAGCTGCCTAGGATGCGTCCGTCTGCACGCTTCTTCCTCCGTTCCGATTTGGAACAGAGGAAAAAGCATGCGGGAGGCAGATTCCCGGGCAGCTGAGTCCCTCTGAAGAGGCTGAGGGGCTGGGCAAGGGGCGGTTCAAGCGAGAATACTCGGCCTGCCCCTCGCACAGCCCACTCTCCCCCTTCAGAGGGACTCAGCTGCCTGGGAAGCTGCCACTCGCATGCTTTTTCCTCCATTCCAAATCAGAACAGAAGAAGAAGCGTGCAGACAGCTGCTTCCCAGGCAGCTCCATTGTGCGAATGGGGCAGTGAGGGGGTGCCTTCCCCTTCCCTCCACCCCCACGGCCAGGTGGTGCCCGAGGCGGCGACCTACCTGGCCTACTCTCACGCGCCAGGCCTGTGTGCTTGTTGAGCAAAGAGTGGTTAGGTGCAGAGGAGAGGTGTGGGTCAAGTCAATGGTAAAATATATCCAGTACCTGGCATTACATTTTAGGGCACACATGGCCCAACCCAACAAAGTGACATTTATGTCAGATCCAGCCCTTATAACAAATGAGTTTGACAGTTTTGCTCTAAGATTTGCCAAAATTCTGTGGTTAAATCATAAAGATTTTGGTAAATCCTAGAGCATTGTTCCCAACATCATGGCAAAATTTTTGTGGGGTTTTTGTTTGTTTGTTTGTTGTGAAAGTGACTTTGTCCACTGGTGTGACACTAGCACACCTCCTTCCCATCTTTCCTTTGAGACCCCAGCAGGTAACAAGGGGTCTGCTGGGAGGTCATAGTGGGAGACCTGGCATCCCTACCAGTGTTCCCTCTAAGCTGAGTTAGTATGAGCTAGCTCACAGATTTTTAGCCTCCAGCTCACACATTTTTGTCTTAGCTCAGGAAGGACAGCCCCAGAACACAATAATTTATGCAGCAGCTCACAACTTTAATGCCAGTAGTTCACAAAGCAGAATTTTTGCTCACAAGACTCTGCAGCTTTTAGGGAACATTGATCCCTACTGTTTGGAGAATCAGACATATGTAAGAATATAATTCCAAGACATTGTCATATTCTTCTAAAGTATTTATGAATAATAGCATAACCCAAAGAAAAATTTCATATGGATTTTTATTGGGTAATGTTGCTTATGTTTCTTATGTAAATATGGATATATACAGCTTGTGTTAAAATGATTAATAGGAATGAGCATGAACTAGAAAATCACAGTTCATATCAATTCATGGTTCATAACCAAACCACAAACTGAACTGAGGTTTCTTTGCAAACTGAACCAGTTTGTGGCTCATGGCACCACAAATCCTGTTGAAAAAGGCTGTGCTCCCTTTAAAGGAGGTTTGTAGAAAGTCCAAAAACAGCTGAGCAGTGGGGAGCAGCCTGTTTTGGGCTTCCCTCACTTTAAACAACTGCACAAGAAAGTCCAAAAAACAGCTGAGCCATGGGAGGCACTCCCCACTGCTCAATTGTTTCACTTCCTTGTGCAATCCCTTTAAAGGGCCTGCAAAAGAACACACACGTGTCAAGTCGGCTGATTCAATAACGAGACCTTCTTGATAAAAAGTTTCTAGTTTGTTGATATCATTGTTCTCGACTACTCAGAGAGACTGAAAGACTGAAGACCATACAGTAAAGTGTAATCATATAAGGTATACTTCAAAGGGATTCTTTAGGGAGGGGGTACTATGCAGGGCACATTCACACATTGATGTTACAAATTCGTTCTCAGGCCTGTTGGCCTTGGGCGAGAAACCTCCCCCGGTGCCCAGCCTGAAAAGGCACCATAATCTCTTTCACCTTCCCATTTCAAAGCAAAACTACATAACAAAGGAAGGGAGGGGGGAAAGGAGAGCTCAAGCTAGCAGCATTGGTATACAGTGTGGCTTTTACCCAGAATGCTTCCCCCTGAACCAAAGATGGAATACAGACTTGACCAGAGTTGAAGCAGACTTGACACACGCCCCCTCAAAAAGCTGACAGGCAGCAGGCTCTCCTCACCACTTAGCTGTTTCTCTTTCTTATGCAGTCCCTTTAAAGGCACTGCACAAGAAATTCCAAAAAAAGCAGCTGAAAATTCCAAAAAAAGCAGGTGCTCCCTACCACTCAGCTGTTTTTTGTGGCTTTTGCAGGGAACAGAAAGCAGGGGTTTAAAGGGACTCCCCCTTAAACCCCCTGCTTTCTGCTCTATCCATGAACCACCACAATGCTTTAAAAGTTCATGGAAGTTCTTGACTGTTGACTAGTAGTGAGCTTTGGTTCATGAACCACAAACAGGGCTAAATTTGTGACAAATTTTGATTCATGGTTTGGTTCATGCCCATCTCTAATGATGAACTATCTCTGGATACCAATTCATAGCTTCTTAAACAATATAGGAAGGAAGTCGTGATACTCTAGCATCTGTAAAGTCTAGATACATTGGGAAGCATATTTCAATTAGACTTTATTGTAAGCCCACTTGTTTTATAAGTGTCAGGTAGCATTTTAAAAACAGTTCAACGGTTTGTATAAAACCTCTGATGAGGTTTTCTTCCTGGGAGATATGGGATGTGCAGACCACCAGAAACCATGTAGGTATGTGCTGTCAAGTTACAACTGACATGGCAACCCCAGCAAGAGGTTGTCATGGCAAGTGGTGAGCAGAGATGGCTTGGCATTGCTTCTTCTGTAGACTCTTCCTTGGTGATCTTCCATCTAACTACCAACCTTGCTTAGCTTCCAAGATCCAATATGGGGCTATACCATGCTGCCTTCCCTCCCCATCAGAAACCAAGGCCCAATAAAAACTATATATTTATATGGCATCTTGAGAATGCCAGTTTGTAAGTGAAACTCTATACAGCAATCTGTGTGTATGAAGCATATTATGGTGGTGATTTCAAGCACTCTTGTATGAGGCCTTGATTACTTGTATTGGCATGCTTAAAATTGCTCCAACTTCACTGGAAGCTGCTTCATGAAGTCTTCCACTTTGAATTGCCTCCAGACAATCACATTTTCAAACAGCCATCACACAGCGGATTGGACATGTCAATCAGGCCTGTAGCGTGGCACTTTGAAATAAATAAATGTGAACGTGCTCTCTGCCCCACCTATTTATTTTTAGTGATTGAAAGGAAGCCAGAGAGCAAGACAATTATAGGGCACATTTGACCTGAAACTTGGAATTAAGATGTATTCCACCTCAGTAATCAATGCAACAGTGATTTCTCTCCTGGTCCCATTAGTTTTATTTACTACATACACTGTTAAATCTAAGAATGCCCTCAGGCACCAGTGTGAGCTGTCTAATTACTCTCATAAATTGAGGGGGGGGGGGTGAATGCCATAGCACCATACCACTCATTGAGAAAACATTAGGGTGACCTTGAGAATCCCTTCTTGCATGAGGCTCTGCAGAAGGAATTGTCTGGCAGGCACTCTGCCATTTGGCAGCACAGGTGCTGTTTATAGCACTGAGTCTTTGCAGCTTTTTGGCATGCTCTTCTTCACACCGCAAGCCTGTGCATGTGCTCATCAGGCTACATTAACCATCAGATCCGGATATGCTAAATCTGTTGGTGTCTGTCTGACTCAGACTACAACTGCTGTCTGCTGGCAAATGCTGATACTTGATGCTGATACCCAATGCTTTAATGAGGTCTCAGTAAAAGCAGGCACTTGCCTACTCCACCCGGCTCACATTTCATGCATTGATGAGATATGGAACAAGCTCTTGCAGGAAAAATTATTATATTGCTAGAGACAGCAGTCTGTGTTGTGTGCAGGTTTCAGAGGATGGATATGCAGTAAAAGAATCTATCAGCAAACTGTCCTGTTTCTCCCCATAAACAATGCCCCTCAGTCATTCCCAGCAAACACTCAATGAACCAGTCAGATGCTCAGATACCAAGCTCCACATATTTTGAGGAAATAAAAAAGCAAAAGCATCCATCCTGAAATACTCTTGTGATGACTGCTGTTTTACTTTAAAAAGCAGACTGAAACTGCATGGTGATGCTGTGTGCTGTAAGGCCAAATGCCCTCAAAATGAGGTTGGGGAATTAGTTTAATGGACACTTGGCTTTAATAGGAATCTTTTATCTATGTATACCAGGCTCAACCATTCAGAGAGTGATGCTCAATAAACATGGACTCTAATTTAATAAAAACCAATTGTAATTTATTTACAAAACAATCACACATTCACACAGGTCTAAAGAAATACAGATAGATCGATAGGGGTAACATATATGGGTAGACAGACAGGGCGATAATTACCATCGTAGTCTTCCAGGAAGGTTCCAATGGCGACTTAAGAGGACAGGGGAAATGGACCCAACACTGAGGCCAGAATTGGGGATGGATCTAGACAGCGGAACTGGGATACTGTTAGATGCACACATGAGTGGAGTTGGGTCAGAGGTTAAATAGACTCTCTTAGACCCCTTAGGTGCTGGGAGGTCTTGGGGAGGAGCAGGGGGAGGCTCTATGATGACCAAGGAGGCAGAACATTAGCAGAGCCAATGGTGAGCTCCTTGCTGACACCTAATTGGATGCCAGTTTGGGCCAATGAACTTCACCTGAGTCCGGTGAACCTGGAAATTTCCAAGCTGCAATGCTGCCTGGGGCGGCTCCAAGGTATTAGACTAGGGTGAGAATGGAAATGGCTGGATACTTAAGGTTAAATGGGATTATCTGGGAAGGTGACAATAGGGAATCAAATACTGGCCTAGGTATCACCCGGGTTAGACAAAACACTTGGTTGAGACAGGAGATGGTTTTCCTCTTCCTTATCTTCTTCCTGGGCAAGAGTTATTGTTCTGGTATTGCTGAGCAATTAGGATCAACAGTGGAGCTATTAATCCATTCATGAGGTAAATGGGTTGCTTGCAGGCTAGGGTGTGTACGTGTGACTTTCCCACTAAGAAGGAATGAGTTCAGCCTGGCAGGGTATGCTTGGGTCAGGAAAGCAAGATGGATTCTGCTGTTGTTAGCCTTAGGTCCATGGAGGCAGGCTGGAAACATGGTGGCCTGGCTTCTTCCACTGCAGTGGCCAAGACTGGGCACACAAGGAGCAGCTGGAGCATGTCTGTAGTTCTGGCTAACACTCTTCAGAGATGTAGAATGCAAAGCTGCCACATAAGCCCTAGAAACTGTAAACAAAGTCCACTTCCTAGAGCAGATGTGTGAGACTCAAATCTCCAGGCACCCTGGCAACCACACTGGTGATCATGATGTCCATGTGTATGAAAAGTAGGGGGCTTTTCCTCACAGTTCCCCCCCCTCAAGACCTACGTCACCATCTGGTGGCGAGGTCTTGCAATAACACAATGTCCATATCTGTAGTTGACAGGCGGCGAGTCCACGTAGCTTCAGGTGTCTACCGGGGTGTACCGTCTATCTAAAAAGGTTGGAGCCACTATCTAAACTACTCAAAAATTAATTTGGAAAAATATTCCAATAGGCAAAAGGTTCCTTCCTTTGAATACTACAATGCAGGGATAGCAGACATTGGCAACATTGTAGGGCATACGGTATTAAAACACAGGGTTACAATCATTGAAATAAAAGTTGAGTTCATAAAATCATTACTGCCATTTAAACCAGATAAATAACAAGAATTGATCTATAAATCACACACAATCATGACAATAATTGATTAGAAAAACACACAGGTACACTAGAATTCGTGGTTACAAGTGAATTCATATCTTAACCTTGAGTCTTCTTTTCTTCTTCTCCCCCCCTTGATAAGCTTCTTATACTGGGGTTTGAAGAGGATCTTCTTCCATGTACCTATTGGGTATGTGAAAGTCCTAGTGGAGGGTGAACCAAAGAGTCTTCCCACCCCCCCTAGCACCCAGCGAAATCTGTCTTTATTGTTGCTAAAAGGGAATTCTTCCTGTAACCCAGCATGGACTTGGCAATGGTGCTTTTCTGCCTGTATCACCGATGGTCCATAGAGCAACAGTGGGCTTTGAGGAAAGAACCAAAAAGGAACCAAAAACATTCACACATGACAACATGGGGGATGATTCTGTACCAGAGTAGGGAGCAGTGACAGCAGATCAAAAATGCATACATTCAACCATGAAGAAAGGAGTTTTAAAAAGCTATTAGTGAAGTGTCCTCCTGTCCAGAGTATGGTGACCAGTGAGCTTTTACGTCACAAGCTTACATATGTCATGTTAGGGGCCTGCATTGGGCAGGTTTGCCTATCACATTAAGCATTCAAGACTTTAGGAGGCCTTTTCCTTGTCAAGGAAGGGAAGTAACATACACAATTCAGAAAACACAACCCCAAATATACGTTGTTGCAACATAAAACTTAAAATAAAACATTGTGCACAAGGTTGGAGCTCCAGGGAAATGACCATAGTTGGGGCATCCCCCATATAATAAAAATAGTTCCACAAAGAAGAGACAAAAGAAAACCTTTGCTATAGCTTTGGAATATAATAAATTGTCAAAACAATATAAAAACTTCAAAAACAAAAACTGAGGCCTCAATAGAACAATGTTAGCTAGCTTTATATGATATGTGAGCTAGATCAGAGAAATTAAAAACCTGGACATTAGTGAGCTGATCAGGTCCCACTAAATCCAGTTTTTCTCTGGGCTAGTTCAGCTGAAACGATCTCACATGTGAGCACAGATTTCAACAAAAACTTAACAAAACAAGAATTCTGAAAAGCAACATAAGGGTTACACATACATAAAACAATTCTTAAAACTACTGAGCATGCATTAGATTTGATTTGCAGGTCCAAATTCCCTGCACATCTATATTGAAAGGAAAGATGAGCAAACTTAACAAAACAAATCCTAGAAATCAAATTCTGGTTAATTCACCTTGACAAACACATAAAACAATTCATAAAAAGAGAAAAGTTGTGGCAGGGCATCTGTAGTACCAAGAGAAAATGCTTAGTTGTTGCAAGGACAAGTCAAAAGAAAGACTTGAAGCACGAAAGCATATCCCTTGAAGAAGAAACCTTTCATGGAGTAAAAGGCAGAACTAGGATGATGGCCCAATGCTCCAGGTTTAAGGCTGGTGCCAGAGAACGATTTTCCTCTGTGCATACACAGAGTGCAAGGAATGTGTTGCTGGAAGGCAACATGCTGTCAGAAATACCACATAGACCAACATTTGAACATGATACAACAAGACTTGAATTGGGGAGCCTTGATAGGCTCAGCCAACTGGTTATAGATGCAAAAATAACACAAAAGGACATTTAGTAGCAAGAAGAAAATCATGATCAGAAATGAACCCTGAGGAATCTACATTAAGAATCTAACAGGTTATTGCTCATTTCCTTGAGAACATGGGAAAATAGAAAAGGGTTTTCGCTCAGAGAAAGTCTAGCTCTAACAAGATATATATTATAGGTGGAGGCAGAACCATCCATTGGTCATTGTATTACTTAAGACCAAACAAAGATACTGAGCCCACAAAGTGGGGCCTTTTAAGAACATGTGGGTACTTCTTTCCACAGGCAGACTGGATTAAACTAAAATTAAAACTCAAGATTCACCAAATAGCTAAAAGGGAAGATTGATGATGCAAATGGCATTCAGAGAGCAAATGAAGATATCAATAGTTGAAGTACATTTGAGGAATCCAAATTTCTAATGGAGACCAAGAACTTTCAGGAATTCTGCCAACAACCAGAGTATTAGTTCTTGAGGCTTAAGAGAGAAAAAGCACAGGGAGAGGGTAATTTTACCCCAAGGAAGTGTACAGATGTCCTACACTTCTTGTAGGAACCAAAATTTGTGAGATAAAGTTTAAAACGTTGTCCTATATTGAAAAAAAAAACTACTAGAAATAACAAAAAGAATTCTCTATTCGGTGCACCATTTCCTTAGAATAATGGAAATCATAGGCTGACTATTTTAAAAGTGTTTCCCTTAAAATTAAAGCTACAAAATCTAAGTATAGGAGAGATTGGTACCAGTCACTAGAAAAATATTTTAAGACTTAAAAGGTGCAGCAAAAATAAATAACAGAAAGAAAGCTTCTAATCTAGGAGAACTCTTAGTATTAGGGCAGTTTACAGGCCGAGGATTTCCTCTAGCAGAGAAGGATTGGCTGTAAGTAGAGCTTTGGGATGCCAGCTCCAGGCTGGAGATTCCTGAAATTTTGAATTAAATTTGAAAATCACAAGGCATGCAGTCCATTTCTTTGGACACTTATTTCCTCCAGAGGCTTAGCCTCAATGTACTGGGGAAAAGGCTATGATTTTGGGAGAGACCTCTAGGTCTCACTTGGAGACTGGCAACCTTACAAAAACACAGTAGTATGCACATCTTCCATCCAGGTATTTCTCTGGCTGGGAAGAGGCTGTCTCTGTGAGAGACTGCAATATAAAAAAAGTTTGGTAATGAAAAACTTTTGAAATTATATCTTTTTGGACCCAAAATCAGGAGATGAGAATTCAAAACAGCACAAAATATTTCCACACTATTTCCACCCTCCCCCCCCTAGATGTGAAAGGAGGGGAAGGTTTGAACAGACAAACCAAAATTCCTTCCCTCTTGGATTAAGTGAATGCTTAGCTTAACAAAAGGCTAAAACAGACACAATGGATTTGGCCAGTACTCTTATCTGACCCTGATAAGTTTTTACAAAGAAAGGTGGAGGAGGAAAATAATGAGCTTTCTGCCTGGGTGGGGCTCAAAATTGTAACTCTTTCCAGTTTCTTTAACTCAAGCTGAATTTGGCTGAGTTTAATTCAGGAGGGTCTGCATGAGATTTGCCAATCAGTACTACATTAGTTGTTGCTGCTCCTGTAGCTGGAGGTTCTACTTTCTGTACTTTCAAATTTAAATGACAGACTTGCCCATTTGAGGTTAGCTGTCTTGTGTTGCTGTGACCTTTGAGAAGGAGAGGCAACACCTCTTATATTACAAACACTGAATTTGATCTCTTCTGAGGCTCTGCAAGAAAACTTTCCTAGCCAGCCATCCACTGGAAGATACTGGGACAAAAAGTTCTTTACAAGAATGGTGGCAAACAAAAACTGTGGTTCCTCTTGCCACTGGCTAGTTATAGGTCTATAAGAAAATGAGGCTTTCTCTCAAAGACACTGAGTTGCTTGTAGCTTAAGGAGACCTGAGATAAACAAAAATTTAACTTCTCAGGGCAATGCATTTAAAACTCTATTCCTTTGCCTTAGTTACTTATCAAATCTTTACTGCCACAGATTTCCATTGAGCAAGAGGGAGAACAATTAGCATTTCTTCCTGATAGCAAGAGTGCTGAGCATTTGCACTACTTTAGCCAGCTCTATTTGGGCCAATCTGCAGGCACTCTGTACAAGCTCAGAGGCTATACCATTTAAAATTCATAGAACTGAGGCAATAAATATTTTCTGACTTTATAAGCAAGAGAGAGAAAGATGAACTTGGGAGTTTCACAGATTTTCATTCAGCCAATTTGAAAGTTAAAACTGGTCAGTTTCTTACATTTTGCTCTAAATGAACAAAAACTAGTTCAATCTCTCTTTCTCAGGTATTTGATGCTGGCATCTCTAAAGGGTTAAACTAAATATATATTACATCAAGCTCCCATTACCCTGCAGAGAAAACTAACTCTGCAGGCTGGAACCCTTGCTGGGATTCCAGGAGATCTCCAGGCCTCACCTGGAGAAATGGCCTGGTCTAATTGTAGTCCAAGTCATTGCTTGTATATTTTCTTATTTAGTCAAGGGAAAAGGTGCCCTTGTTACCTTTAAACCTAATAAAGCCAGATCTCTCTGTTTTAAGAGACATTCAAGTCTAGATGTTAGATTTTCCTTTGGGTGGGGGGAGGTTCAGAGACAAAGGAACCTTGCTTGCCCATGTGGGACTACCATTCTCTGAAGTTCCACAGAATTCTGGCTTTCAAATTCCCCAAATGGGATGAGCTAAAGACAGAAAATTTCTGGCATAAAGGGCTGATGCTTGTTCATGTAGCAGTGTCTGGAGCAAGTCCTTGCTAAAAGAAATACCTTGTGCCATAAGTGGGGAACTCTGCATAGGCTCAGAGGCCACATTTCCTTCATGATTCTGGGGTAAGAGAACTGAAATAGGGACTGTTTTCTCATTTTCATGGGGGAAAGAAGTCTGGGGCTGCACAGCTGGGTTTGCCCCGCCATATTTCCTTTTATCCAGCACTTCCAGTATTTCCAGTCTCCTCTCTGTGGCCCTGCAAGACTCCAGGACATGTTGCAGGAGACTGGCAGTTTCCTTTTCTTTCCTACTACTAGCTTCTAACTTTTGCTGAAATTCCTGGTTTTTCTCAGCAAGCTGTTGGATTTCTAAATCTTTTTCCTGAGTAAGATTTGTAAGTTTCCCTACCCTTTCCTTATTAGGGAAGTCTTCCACAGCAGTAGCCTTGGGGAAGCTATCTCCATTTTCTGCAAACCCTGTGGCATTGGGAGCCATGTGCCCTGGTGGCTTCATGGCTTCTGAAAGTGCAGCAAGTAGCACATGTGTGGGCTGCTTATCAAACTGCCTCATGTCTGCTCCAGTGGCTCTAAGCTGGGACCAAGCTGCCATTCTGACTTTGTCTCGAGGGGTCCGCTGGGCTGAGTGAGGACAGGGTCGCCTAGAAGCATAAGCCTGCTTGTAGAGGGGAACTCTTGGGGCAAGCTGGGGATGGCAAGAAGAGCTGGAACCAAAGCCACTGTTTTGGATTTTCCAGTTCTGGCTTTCTTTTCCATGCCCATCCTGTTCCTGATTCCAGTAAGCAGGGTGCTGGCCTTTTCTATTTAATTGTGCTTGAGTGAGCTGTGTTTCTAAAATAGCAACCTTTTGTTCCGAGACTTGGGCATGCTTTAAAGCATTCTCCAGTCTGCATTTGACCTCCTGGAGAGTGTGGGTTAGATTTTGTTTGTCTATTAGATACTCATATCTCTCATCCCTGAACCTTTCTACCTCCTTCTCATAAGTTTTTAACCAAGCTTCTGTCTTTCTAAGCTTAGAGGATACCTGTTTCTGCTGTTCCTGGCATTCTTTTAGCTTAGCTTCTGACTTTTCTAATTTTTGGTAGGTTTCCTTACTTATTTTGACGGTCTCAGACCCATCTCCTTTCCTAGTGGTGGTCTGTCTGGTGATTACTGGGCGGACTGGGGCTGAGCTGTTTTTATTTCCGTCTACCACCTCTTCATCCTCGCTCTCCTCGTCTGATGAAAACTCATAGAGGCCAGGGGCTGAGATGGCAGCTATGAAAGTTTTCTTAAGCTCTAATTTCTTTTGTGAGGCCGCTATCTCCTTTTTACATGCCTCATGGTTGGCTGCTTCTCTCGCTTTGCGGTTCTTTTCCGCAGCGTATTCAACAGCATGTTGCAATTTATCATTTCTGGCTTTAGCTTGCTCCAATTCCTTTTCTACTGCCTTTAACCGTAGTTGGGTCTTTTTTAGGGCAGGTAAAGTTTCCTGCTGTGCCATAGCTAAAGTAAGCTTCTCTACTTTAAGCTCCTCTATAGTCCTCTGTGCGTCTTGCCACTCGAAGTCTAGGCTGTTATTTTCCTCCGCCAGTCTCTCTACCTCTGCGGCGTGTTTTCTATCCCATTCTGCCTTATCTATCTCGTGGTTCTGTAGCAGGAGTTCTTTCTCAGCGGTATGTTTTTGGAACTCCTGATCCAGCGCTTCTGCATGCTTTTTAAGAATTTCCTCTAATTCTTGTTCCTTTTTTTCTGCCTGCACTCCTTGCTGTTCTATTTGCTGATCTCTGTGTGTAAGCTGTTCCCTGAGTTGTTTAATCAAGGCTGAGCTATCCCGCAGGGCTTCGAACAAGCCCCACATTACAAAGAGGTCTCTTTTGCCTGAGCTTATCTTTTTGTCTTTACATAGTTCTTCTAGGGTCTCTCGGAAGATCTGGAGGGGGTCCGGGCCTTGGCTAAAGGCTCCCCTCTTCCAAGGGTTATCTCCTTTTTTTATCAACCACTTCTCTAGCTTGGGGAGTTCTTCCTTTGTGGCTAAGCGATCCATTTTAGTTCAGGGGTGGATCTTTTATTATTTTACCTGGTTTTAGTTTTGCCTGATGTCGACCCAGTGATCGCGCTTCGGGCAGAAAGTTTGGGGCAACGAGCCGATCCAACGATCGCGCCTTGGCCTAAGTTTGGGGCAACAAGCCGATCCAACGATCGCGCCTCGGCCAAGTTTGGGGCAACGAGCCGATCCAACGATCGCGCCTCGGCCAAGTTTTGGGGCAACGAGCTGATCCAACGATCGCGCCTCAGCCAAGTTTGGGGCAACGAGCCGATCCAACGATCGCGCCTCGGCCAAGTTTGGGGCAACGAGCCGATCCAACGATCGCGCCTCGGCCAAGTTTTGGGGCAACGAGCCGATCCAACGATCGCGCCTCGGCCTAAGTTTGGGGCAACGAGCCGATCCAACGATCACGCCTCGGCCTAAGTTTGGGGCAACGAGCCGATCCAACGATCGCGCCTCGGCCTAAGAAAGAAATGTTGCCCGGCAGTCAGATTGCAGCGGTCCTACGACCCGTGTGCTTTCGTGCCTGTCGGGTGCCTTAGACTAGCCTTGGCCTAGGTTCATGTAAGGACTTGAGGTGTGTGTGTAAGTGTATGTGTGTGTATGCAGTGTGTGTGTGCGTGTGTGCACTAAGCTCTAAAGAAAAGGGAGAAGGGAAGGGCGCTCTTTCCAGGTCTTAAACAATCCTAGCCTGTCCTGACATTCCCTCCCACGATAGACGCGTTTATAAGGCCTCGGGACGGCGGCCAGACTTCACGGGACTTCCCCCTTGTGTTCTATCGGGCTCAGTCCTCTTTCAAGGTGTCTGGCCTCCTAGGCGCGGCTGAGAAGTCCACGTTGAATGATAGAAATGGGGGCAGCCCAACCCACAATTATAGAGATGCTCGCTAGAGCCGTTCACACAGAACTCATTCACTCAATCACTCACACAGTAGCCTCGCTAGCAAGACTTTCTGAACGGTGCAACCCTACGTCTGTCTATGTGAAGGCACGCGTGTCGACTCGCGTGTGTTCACACGAACAGGATAATGCCCAAGCTTTTTCCACCAATTTCTGTAAGGCCAAATGCCCTCAAAACGAGGTTGGGGAATTAGTTTAATGGACACTTGGCTTTAATAGGAATCTTTTATCTATGTATACCAGGCTCAACCATTCAGAGAGTGATGCTCAATAAACATGGACTCTAATTTAATAAAAACCAATTGTAATTTATTTACAAAACAATCACACATTCACACAGGTCTAAAGAAATACAGATAGATCGATAGGGGTAACATATATGGGTAGACAGACAGGGCGATAATTACCATCGTAGTCTTCCAGGAAGGTTCCAATGGCGACTTAAGAGGACAGGGGAAATGGACCCAACACTGTGGCCAGAATTGGGGATGGATCTAGACAGCGGAACTGGGATACTGTTAGATGCACACATGAGTGGAGTTGGGTCAGAGGTTAAATAGACTCTCTTAGACCCCTTAGGTGCTGGGAGGTCTTGGGGAGGAGCAGGGGGAGGCTCTATGATGACCAAGGAGGCAGGACATTAGCAGAGCCAATGGTGAGCTCCTTGCCGACACCTAATTGGATGCCAGTTTGGGCCAATGAACTTCACCTGAGTCCGGTGAACCTGGAAATTTCCAAGCTGCAATGCTGCCTGGGGCGGCTCCAAGGTATTAGACTAGGGTGAGAATGGAAATGGCTGGATACTTAAGGTTAAATGGGATTATCTGGGAAGGTGACAATAGGGAATCAAATACTGGCCTAGGTATCACCCGGGTTAGACAAAACACTTGGTTGAGACAGGAGATGGTTTTCCTCTTCCTTATCTTCTTCCTGGGCAAGAGTTATTGTTCTGGTATTGCTGAGCAATTAGGATCAACAGTGGAGCTATTAATCCATTCATGAGGTAAATGGGTTGCTTGCAGGCTAGGGTGTGTACGTGTGACTTTCCCACTAAGAAGGAATGAGTTCAGCCTGGCAGGGTATGCTTGGGTCAGGAAAGCAAGATGGATTCTGCTGTTGTTAGCCTTAGGTCCATGGAGGCAGGCTGGAAACATGGTGGCCTGGCTTCTTCCACTGCAGTGGCCAAGACTGGGCACACAAGGAGCAGCTGGAGCATGTCTGTAGTTCTGGCTAACACTCTTCAGAGATGTAGAATGCAAAGCTGCCACATAAGCCCTAGAAACTGTAAGCAAAGTCCACTTCCTAGAGCAGATGTGTGAGACTCAAATCTCCAGGCACCCTGGCAACCACACTGGTGATCATGATGTCCATGTGTATGAAAAGTAGGGGGCTTTTCCTCACAGTGCCATTTTTATTGCTGGATGACTCCTTTCCGCAGATATCAAGCACAGTTTTTATCTATTTTGGAGATCGTTTTTGTTACTGAGCAAAAGTAATGCAGTTCCTTTGAGGCTACTGAGGCTTATAAAAAGGCATTTTATTGTTTTTTCAAGATTCTGTGCTCTATCAGTAAAATTGAACGAAAATAAAAATGAGGAAAGGAAAATATAAACCCAGTAGATTAACTTTTTTGTGTTGAAAATCTTCCCCATATATGATGCTTTTTCAGCTTCTAATCTTCATAATGCAATAGCAGTCAGGAGAAGTTATTATCTCCATGAGATGTATGAATTAATTAAGATGCACTGTATATTTCTCATATGAAACATGTTCCCATTTGCTAATGCCTGTAAGGTTGTTGTTCCGGAAAAATTTTAAAAACCATCATAGAAAAGAGAATTTTAAAGCAAATTAAAGAACTTGACTGAAACAGCTGTGCAAGGGTGATTTTACACCCAGAAATGTTTTTACAGAAAAAGTTTTGGATATATATTTGTATGATAGTCAAGGAAGAGCAGGAAATTGTTCAGTCACCTATTATGAATGCAATCCATGTGACCAAACAGATCAAGAGACCCATTACCAAAGACCTGCAAAGATGTATCAAGAACTGTTTATGAAATTCATAAAAATCTCTGGAGTGTCTAAGAACCTATGTGAATTGCCATCTATCAGGAGAAGTCCAGGAGAGGCATTCAGTTAAACTGTTCATAATGAGAGTGTTAATACACAGAAACATTACTATCATGATTTTATTTAAATCTGCCTGGCTATAATACCACCTTCACAATAATAAAAATCAGTGGGGAACATAGTGACTATGACACTGACTCAACATGATTCATCAAAGTCTTCTTCATTTCCCCATTCAGATCATTTTGTTCTGATATTCTCCAAACTCTTTCTGCCTATTTATTCACCTGATTTCATGTTATTCTTCTGGGTACCTTGCTATATTTCCCCAGCTTTTGATAATTATGTTTATTCATTGATGAAATAAGTCAACCAGAAGACTCACATCTGCTTCCACTCACTAATTGCTCCCAACTTTAGGTTGTTACTCTAGCAATCTAAAATCCCTATAACTCACCAAACAAATATAGCTGCAATAATTTTAATGGATGTTTTCAACATGCTGTAGTGGTCAGGTAAGTCAAAGGCTGAGAGCCGCCTTTCTGGCGTTGGCTTCATGGTCAGGAACTCCATTGCCTCCAAACTCGAAAACCTGCCAACAGGTCACTCAGATCGCATCATGTCCATGCGCCTCCCACTTCAAAACAAGCAGCATGCAACTCTCTTCAGTGTGTATGCCCCATCAAGCAGATCCTGCAGAAAAGAACAAGTTCTATGCTGATCTACACAACCTGGTACGGAAGACCCCTACAGAGGACAAGGTGATCATCCTTGGCGACTTCAATGCCAGAGTAGGTAAAGACTCGGAAGCCTGGAAAGGAGTACTTGGCAAACACGGCATTGGCAACTGCAATGACAACGGGCGCCTCCTGCTAGAATTCTGCATGGAGCACCAGCTCACCATCACCAACACTATCTTCCAGCAGAAGAACAGTCTGAAAACAACCTGGATGCACCCACGGTCCAAGCACTGGCACCTTATCGACTACATTCTAGTGCGCCAGAGAGACCTTCGAGATGTCTTACACACCCGAGTAATGCCCAGTGCGGAATGTCATACGGATCATCGTCTTGTACGCTGCAATCTCCGTCTTCACTTTAAACCCACACCCAGGAGAGGAGGTATCCCTCGGAGGAAGTTTCAGGTTGGCAGTCTCCAGTCAGCCGAAGTTAAAGCTGCCTTCCAGGCAAAACTCCAGTCAAGAATTGAGGACGCCAGTTGCCCCACAGACCCTTCTCCAGAAGCACTCTGGGAACACCTGAAAACTACCGTCCTGCAGATCTCTGAAGAAGTCCTCGGGTTCTCCACAAGGAAGAACAAGGACTGGTTTGATGAGAACAATCAAGAGATCCAAGATTTACTGGCGAAAAAGAGATCTGCCTACCAAGCACATCTTGCTCAGCCCTCCTGTCCTGGGAAAAAAGCAACCTTTCGCGCTGTATGTAGCAACCTCCAGCGCAAGCTTCGAGACATTCAGAACGAGTGGTGGACCAAGCTTGCTGAGAGAACCCAGCTGTGTGCAGACACTGGTGATTTAAGAGGGTTCTACGAAGCCCTGAAGGCAGTATATGGTCCATCATATCAGACTCAGAGTCCCTTGCGTAGTGCAGACGGCCAAGTGCTCCTCACAGACAAGGCATCCATATTGAACCGGTGGTCGGAGTATTTTCAGGTTCTCTTCAGTGCCAACCGCGTAGTTCAAGATTCAGCAATTCACCTCACCCCACTTCAACAAGTGAAAACAGAGTTGGATGAGATCCCCACTCTAGAAGAGACTGTTAAAGCCATCAAGCAACTGAAAAGTGGCAAGGCAGCAGGAGTTGATGGAATTCCACCAGAGATCTGGAAGCATGGGGGCACAGTACTACATAGCTCACTTCACAAAGTACTTGTCACCTGCTGGGAACAAGGCAAATTACCACAGGACTTTCGCGATGCAATCATCATCACCCTATACAAGAACAAAGGGGAAAAGTCAGACTGCTCCAACTACCGGGGGATAACCCTGCTCTCCATCGCAGGCAAAATCCTTGCCAGAATACTCCTGAACAGACTGGTGCCCGCCATTGCAGAAGAACTCCTCCCAGAGAGCCAGTGCGGCTTCAGAGCTAACAGGAGCACCACCGACATGGTATTTGTTCTCAGGCAGCTCCAAGAGAAATGCAGGGAACAGAACAAGGCTCTGTATGTGACTTTTGTAGACCTTACCAAAGCTTTCGATACCGTTAGCAGGAAAGGCCTGTGGCAAATCTTGGAACGTTTAGGATGTCCCCCAAGGTTCCTCAGCATGATCATCCAGCTACACGAAGATCAGCGAGGCCAAGTCAGACACTGCAACGACCTCTCGGAGACCTTCCCAATAGGCACAGGTGTAAAGCAAGGCTGCGTTCTCGCGCCAACTCTTTTTACAATCTTCTTTAGCATGATGCTTCAAAGAGCCGCAGTAGATCTAGATGATGACAATGGTGTCTACATCCGCTATCGCACCAATGGCAGCCTGTTCAACCTGAGGCGACTAAAGGCCCACTCCAAGACAATGGAAAAACTCATCCGAGAGCTACTGTTTGCTGATGATGCTGCACTCGTCTCCCACTCGGTATCAGCTCTGCAGCATATGACGTCCTGCTTTGCAGAGGCTGCCAAGCTATTTGGCCTAGAAGATAGTCTGAAGAAGACAGAAGTTCTCCACCAGCCTGCACCCCAGGAAGATTATCACCCTCCCTGCATCACTGTGGGTGAATCAGTTCTGAAGACAGTCCAGCAGTTCAGCTACCTGGGGTGCATCATCTCCTCAGATGCTAAGATCGACAAGGAGATTGACAACAGGCTGGCAAAGGCAAACCGTGCCTTTGGCCGACTGCACAAAAGAGTGTGGAGCAACAAGCATCTGAAAAAAGGCACAAAGATCAATGTTTACAAAGCGGTTGTGATGACAACCCTCATCTACGGCTCCGAATCGTGGGTTTTATACCGTCATCACCTGCGACTCCTTGAGCGCTTTCATCAGCGCTGCCTTCGCACCATCCTCAACATCCACTGGAGTGACTTTGTGACCAACACTGAAGTTCTCAAGCGGGCGGAGGTTACCAGCCTCGAGGCACTGCTGTTGAAGATGCAGCTGTGCTGGGCAGGGCATATTTCTAGGATGGAAAACCACCGCCTTCCCAAGATTGCCTTGTATGGCGAACTCTCCACTGGCCATCGAAATAGAGGAGCACCAAAGAAGAGGTACAAGGACTCCTTGAAGAAATCCCTTGGCACCTGTCGCATCAACCATCACCAGTGGTCTGACCTAGCCTCAGATCGCAAAGCATGGAGGCACACCATCCACCAGGCTGTCTCTTCTTTTGAGAACGCACGCATAGCTGGTCTTGAGGACAAAAGGAGATTGAGGAAGAATCGCACTGCTACAGCACCAACCCTCAATCAGACTTTTCCCTGCAGCCACTGTGGCCGGACCTGCCTGTCCCGCATTGGTCTTGTCAGCCACCAGCAAGCCTGCAGCAGACGTGGACTATTGTACCCTTCTTAAATCTTCGTTCGCGAAGCCAAGCCGAGAGAGAGAGAGTGTAGCTGCTCAAATCATAACATAGGCTGCGATTCAGCACTGTGACCACTAGGGAAACTGTTTTATAGTATACTGCACTCATACAAGCTTATAACAGCTTTTTACCTGGGTGGCTTCCAGGTCACTTATAATGAGGAATAAGCAAATGGAGATTTTCCTGATCATAGTATAAAGTAATAGATTATTCTGTTTATGCCATGCAGATTTCTTCAGCCTTTCAGAAGTTCCATCAGAGTGGCCACCAATTTCTGCCTGACATTTTGCATATGTCACGCAGCAATTATAAAGACAACTGTTACTTCAGCAATGGGCAGGATTTCAGAGAAAGATTTGGAAGTTTCTATGAAATAAAGTTTTTATTATAGGCTTTTTATACCTATACCTGAATATATAGTTGCTTTGCTATTTCAGTGGTTTCTAACACAGAATAAAGTGGATTTGTTACTAGACGCCATATTTAAAATCTTTAAATCTCAGAGTCTTCTTGTCACGAGCCAGTTAGCTACCTCCTCTGATGATGAAGAGGAAATGGAAGAGTCAGGTCCTGCACCAGTGGAATGCCTGCCTGAGCAGCTGAATTTAGAGGTAGAGCTAGCAAAAGATGTGTCAGGCAACAAGGGTTGCTGATTCTGGCAGTAGACAAAAGAAATGGGACAAAGGTCAGACTGCCACTCACTGCCTGAATCTCCCAAGCCAGCTGAGAATACGAGACATCAGGTACATTTGACAGCCTGGGAGAGACTCAGGAGTGCCCAGCTAATTGCACCATGTTACAGGAGCCGGAATTGCAAGTCAATTAAGAAGTAACACCTGTGTGTCTAGGTGAATAAAAAGGACTTCTCTACCACCCCCGCTGTGAACCTTACCTGGCCTTGCTGCTTTGAAATCCTGCTTTTTATAACCTGTATCTGTTTTTCAGCTTAGGAACCTAGACCTTGCCTTTTGTTTTGAATCCCAAGTCTGGATTCTAAATTCCTGCCTTCCTTGTTTCCCCAGACCTGTGGATCTTTATGATTCGGTACCAGTTTGTGACCTTGCTTTTATCTCTTGCGCCAGTTGTTGGGTTTATATTGGTGTCTCCTGAAATTCCTGAGTAGAGTAAAAAGTGCCATGCTTTGCCCCGAATTGGACATTTGTTCATTGATTTAATTGTGTTGATGCATATCAAAGGCTCCTGGTCAGTCAATACCAGGTCTGCCGTTGAATGTGACACTTTTTTAAGAAGCAAGTTTCTAGCTCTTCTGGTTGCAAACATACACCAGTAAGTTGGGACTAATTTCTACATTACTGAGTACTCAGTTTGTGTTTGGGGTCCCACCACATTTCTTGCGCAACAGTCATATATGAATACCTCAGTTTTCATGCACACAGTGACTGATTCAGATTATGACTGTTAACATGTGTGGAGAAGGAACTTTAGTCTTCACTACCATGCTGTCTTCCTGACCCAAAATTGTCCAAGAAGCCACTATTGGATCTGCAGGGGAAAAAAACCCATATGAAAACTGGCATCTACCCCCAGAATGTTTCAGGCCAGGAAAACAGTGCAACTGAAGTCTCTTCTCCACACATGCTGTAGTCATGATCCAAATCAAGTACCACAACATAGGAATTGAGGAACTCAAAGTGCAACTGTTGCCCAGGACTCATAATGGGGACCCTGAACCAAATTTGTATAATCTGTAAAGCATAAATCAGCTTGAGCAAGTTTTATAATTAGCAGAATAAATGACCTTAGAACCCCATGTAGTCCCTCTGGTCTTCACACCATAAACCATATCATGCAAAGTACTTAAGAATATTCAGGTAGAAGGATTCTCCTTTATTGGAGCAATATTTTGATTTAAAAGCATATACAGCACTAGCTTTACATTTCACAGCTGTCTCCTTGCCCCCCACACAAAAGTGTTGGCTCCAAATAACTGTGGAGAAGTAGAATTGATTCTGCAACCTGAAGCTTATTTCACTATTTACTGAATGCCCCAGCCTTTTGATTGTATTAACTCATTCTGTTTAATCTCATTCTGTTTGAGACCCAAAACTCAGTGAGAAAGGCAGACTCTAAATAATACAAATTAAATAAATAAAAGGTGAAGGTAAAGCTCACACAATGGTAGGGAGGAACTTCTTACTGAAGTACTGAACAAGAGGGTGGGGCTGAGATAGAACATGTGGGAAAGCAGTAATGACAATGAGATTTTCTCTTCCCTCACATGTACTTAATTTATGTTATATATTCAACAATCTCAGGAATCATGTTACTGGAAATAAATTCTTACCCTTACCTGGCTATTTTCATTATATTCAATAGTAGAACAGCCTCCACACTTACTTTTATAGGCTATATGTATTCTACACTTCTCCAATAAACACCCAGGAAAAAAAGACATATTCACACATACATAAGAGAAGCCATATTGGATCAGGCCAGTGGCCCATCCAGTCCAACACTCTGTGTCACACAGTGGCCAAAAATTTTATATATATATCCATTTAGTCTTCTCTTGAGATAAAGAAAAATCCCATAATTTCCAGTTTGTTTATTCCTTACTTTTCTACCAGGGGACCCAAAGTGGTTTACAGCATTCTCATCTTCTCCATTTTATCCTTTGAGATATGTTAGGTTGGGAGTGTGTCACTAGTCACCTAGCAAGCTTACATGGCAGAAAGGGGATTCAAACCTGGTTCTCCCTGATCCTAGTCCAACATTTTAACCACTACACACACTAGGTTTTTCCAGTACTACTCTGTGTGTGTGTGTGTGTGTGTGTGAGAGAGAGAGAGAGAGAGAGAGAGAGAGAGAGAGAGAGAGAGAGAGAGAGAATTCAACATCCACTTCAAGCACACTGTGGAATAGAAATCTGTTCAGTCAGTCAATCAATCATTACTTTGCTGTCTATTAAATCTACAGAAACATCTTGTGGGGTAGGAAGAATTTTATCTGTTTCCATTATGCCTAGAATTCACACATATGAGATTTTTGTTTCTTTGTCATACAGGGCAATGTATAAGTATAGATTTTGCTGTAACTCTAGCAACATGAAACTTATTTAAGGAGATTTTCTGAAATGAAGCATGATAACTACTTGGAATTAGGCTTGCCAATCCCTAGGTCCCAGCGGGGGTTCTTCTGCTTTCCCAGGCTCCTTCCCACCCCCAGTCAGCTGGCCAGTGGGGGGAAGCCCCGCCCCCAGAGGACCATGTGCCTTTCTACCTCCGAAGGCTTCAGTCTCCGATTGAAAGGCTTCCTTTTGGGATGGTGTGTCTGTGTTACTTTGAAGAAGTTGGCAGCAACTCGTGAGTAGAGAGGCCAATCCCTCGCTTCAGAGTCACCAGAGACGGGGTGGGTGGGGAAGGGAAACGTCTGCTGAGCACTTCATTATTCCCTATGTAGAGATCGATTCTCATAGGGTATAATGGGGAATTGATCTGGAGGTTTCGGGGGCTCTGAGGGAGCTGTTTTTTGAGGTAGAAGCACCACATTTTCAGTATAGTATTTAGTGCCTCTCTCCAATGTACCCCCCCAATTTTCAAAACGATTGGACAAGGGGGTCCAATTCTATGAGCCCCAAAAGAAGGTGCCCCTATTCTTCATTATTTCCTATGGAATGAAGACATTTAAAAAGGTGTGCTTGTAAGGAAAGCCCCCTACTTTTCATACATATGGACATCGTGATCACCAGTACAGTTGCCAGGGTGCCTGGAGTTTTGACTCTCACACATCTGCTCTAAGAAGTGGACTTTGCTTACAGTTTCTAAGGCTTATGTGGATACTATAAGCCTCAGCTTTGCAGCAGCATTCTACATCTGGATGGGTGTTAGCCAGAACACTGCTCCTTGTGTGCCCAGTCTTGGCCGCTGCAGTAAGGGAAGCCAGGCCACCATGTTTCCAGCCTGATTCCATGAACCAAGGGCTAACACCACCAGAATCCATCTTGCTTTCCTGATTCCATCTCCAGCATCTGCTTCAGCTTTTGCATAAGCTTATCCAAGCATACCCTGCCAGACCACTCAAGCCTTTGTCTAACGAAACCCAGAACAAAGACGGGTGCCAGGAAGAAGATAAGGAAGAGGAAGACCATCTCCTGCATGAGCCAAGTCTTTTGTCTAAACCGGGTGATACCTAGGCCAGTATTTGATTCTCTATTATCACTTTTTCAGATAAGCCCATTTAATCTTAAGTGTTCCCCACCCAGTAATCACTTCTATTCATTTTCCCAACTGTCACCCCATGGCCTGTTCTAACCAGGAAGATTCTTTCAGGTACCCAGGATCCAGGCAAGCTCATTGGTCAAGACAGGCACCCAATTAGGTGCAACCAAGGAACTTGCCATTGGCTCTGCAAATGTCCAGCCTTCATGGTCATTGCAGAGCCTCCCCTTTCTCCTCCCTCCTCCCTCCCTGCCCCTGTAGGGTCTAAGGGAGCCTATTTAACCTCTGACCCAACTCCACTCATGTGTGCATCTAACAGTATCCCAGTTCCGCTGTCTAGATCCATCCCCAATTCTGGCCACAGTTTTGGGTCCATTTCCCCTGTCCTCTTATGTCGCCATTGGAGCCTTCCTCGAAGACTACGATGGTAAATATTACCCTGTGTGTCTACCCTTATATGTTTCCCTATCCATCTATCTATATTTCTTAGGACTGTGTGTATGTATGATTGTATGTGTATTTTTATCTTGTATGGAAGACTATATTTTTCTTAATAAATTGTAATTGGTTTTACTAAATTAGAGTCCCAAATATTTAAGCATCACTTTTCTGGACGTGTATTCTTGTATACATTGGTAAAAGATTCCTAGTGAGCCAGGTGCCCACCTAACTAATTCCCCAACCTTGTTTGGAGGGCATTTAGGCTTACATGCTGTCCCTTTAAATGTGATGGCCAGAACTCTTGTTTGTCACACCCTTGTTCCTGGCTCTGCCCCCAAAGTCCTCAGATATTTCTTGAATTGGACTTGGCAACCCTACTTGGAATACTTGAAATGGTCTATCTGGATGCTTTTGGTTGTTATTGCACAAAGTGTCTTGTGAGTCCATAGAAAATAAATAGGTTATTGTAGCAGAAGCTGTTACAGACTAGCATATGTGTGATGTGCTGTTCTCAGATCGTATATATTTATACACATGGGTACAGAGAAAAAAATAATGTAAACAGGGAGCACAAAATGCAAAGCATAGTGACAGGTTGTTGACATTTCCAAGAAAAGCCCAAATGAATCCATGATGAGAACATTTCCACTGCAGTCAATCGTGGTAATATTAGCTTTCTAGCTAGGCAATGCTAATTCAACACCTGTAGTGAGGGTGAAACCTACAGTCTCAATTAAGTCCAAATTGAACAGAACCAAATTTGCTGATATATTATACATTCGATACTTTAAATTCAGTGCATTAGTACTTTCTTTGATGTCTTCTTGTTGAAGTATAGATGCTCTGAGGGAAGCAGCAGGGTGTCCAGGAAGATTGAAATGTTTTCCCTGCTTTCTATTTCTGTACAGAGACTGGTCAGTTTATCTTAGGATATTTAGGCAGCAGACAGCCAATACTGGCAGGCAATGGGCATTGTTTGCAACTGAAGGAAGACCAGGGCAATGAGCTTAGCTTCTGCTGCTGATAGAACTATACTGTTCTGTAAACACTCAGAAGCAAACTTAAAAGCACATTTCCAGGTAAGCATAGGATTGCAGAACAAGTTCTAAATTCCAGTCTGCAAAAGCTGACAGGATGTCAATTTATATGTTAATAGAGCTATCCAGAAAAACAACAGGCCTGCTCCTAGGGCCTGTAGGGAAACAGCATGCATTCAATGCCAGTAACAGAAAAACCTTCTGGTTTTTATATGTAGTTGTGGTTTTCCACTAGTAGCAGAAGAGTGCCAGTTGGCTGTTCAGGAGAAGCTCTTTGTGAAACAGGGACCAATTTCACACTAGGCTTGTTCTGTGTGGAGAGTCCTTTTGCTCCCAGTGCTTCTCTCTGTTTTCGTACAAGTTGCCCCGGTGCTGTGAGTTGGCATGCCACTTTTCTGCAGCAGGTGAGATCCTCTTAAAAGCTTGCCATGGAAAAGCCGTGCACCAACTCACAGCTCCGGGGCAGCTTGTGCAAAAACCAAGAGAAGCACCAGAGGCAAAAGGGTTCTCCACCCAAAACAAGCCCTAGTGTGAAATCGGTCTGGGAAAACATACAGATTAGAGCACAAGAAGAGCCCTGATAGATCGACCAATGGTCCATCTTGTCCAGCATCCTGACTCACACAGTGGCCAATCAGTTCCTCTGGAGGGCCAACAATAGGACAAAGAGACTGAGGCCTTCCTTGGATGTTGCCTTCTGGGCTGGGATTCAGAGGCTTAGTCCCCTTCAGTCACCATGGCTAGTAGCCACTGACAGACCTATCCTCCATGAATCTGTCTAATCCCATTTTAAAGCTGTTTATTCCTGTGGCCATCATTACCTCCTCTGGGAGTGAATTCCACATTTTAGTCCCTCTAAAGAAGTATTTCATTTTTTCTGTCCTGAATCTACTTCCCATCAGGTTCATTGGATGCCCTTGAGTTCTAGTATTTTTGAAGAGTGAGAAAAATTTCTCTTTGTCAGCTGTCTTCACTCCATGCACAATTTTATAAACCTCAATCATGCCCCCTCATTCAGCTCTTTTCTAAACTGAAAAGCCCCGTACTCTTCAGCCTTTCCTCATAGGCAACATGCTCCAACCCCCTAATTTTGGTTGCCCTTCTCTGTGCTTTTTCCAGATCTGCCATGGCTTTTCTGTGATACAGTGACCAGAACTATTCACAGTATTCCAAATGAGGCTGCACCACAGATCTATGCAGGCATGTAATAATATCAGCCATTTTATTTCTAGTCCTTGTTCTAATAATCCATAACACAGAGTTGGGGATACAGGGGTCTGCCTTATAGTGGCTTTCCTCTTTCCTCCAAGATTAGGGACAAAGGGTGGCGATTGGGGAATTGTCATCCCAGAGGCACTCACTTATGTGGGGTACTTCAGGGGGCGGTTCTTCCCCAATGCTATTCAACATCTACATGCACCCCCTGGCCCAGATGGTCAGAAGGTATGGGCTGGGTTGTCATCGGTATGCTGATGACACACAGTTTTATCTAGTGATGGGTGGCCAGTCTGGTTGCACCCCAGTGGTTCATGGCTCAGGATGAGTCAACTAAAGCTGAATCCGATGACGATGGAGGTTCTCTATATAAGTCACAGCAGCCCAGGAAGGGTGATTCCTTTACCAACCTTTGATGGGGCACCTCTGCTGCCAGTGTCAAGAGTTAAGCGCTCGGGAGTGCTCCTGGAGCCTTCCTTACCTATGGAGGCCCAGGTAGCAGCCACTGCCAGAGCCGCCATCTACCATCTTCGGTGAATACGGCAGTTGGTCCCCTACCTTGAGTACAGTGACTTAGTAATGGAATCCATGTCTCAGTCATCTCGAGAATAATTATTTAATGCCCTCTGCATGGGGCTACCCTTGACCTAGATTCAGAAGCTGCAGCTGGTGAAGAATGCTGCAGCCAGGCTATTAATGGGGCTCCCTCAGCAGGAGCACATTCAGCCTATGCTGAGGGCACTGCACTGGCTGCCTGTTGCATACTGAATCCGCTTCAAGAAGATGGACGGTTTCTTCTCACATCACTATATCAGAAGTAATTTGTTAATTATTTGGCTGAAATACAAAAGATATGGGGATGAGAGAATACCACTTTGGATTGTGCCAACAGAAGTAATAAAATTGTATTCAGATATCAAGGAAGAGAAGTGGCTATCATATAAACAGCTTCTAAAAATCCAAGGAGGAAGGTGGAATTAAAATCGGCAGAAGAAATACAATACAAATATAATTGGTTTCAATTGCAACAAATAAAGAGTTTGCTGGAACAGGACATTAAGACTTATGGAGTAAGACAAGATCAAACAGAACTGGAGAGAATGCTGTTTGGGGAAAATGAAAAGTTGATTTCAAGGACATATAAGCTATTATTGAAATGGTCTGCGGAAGAAGAAGTAGTTAAAACACAAATGATAAAATGGTCAATAAATATAAATAAAGAGATACAGATGGAGTCATGGGAATACTTATGGAAGAACTCTATGAAAATATCTACATGTTATAACATTAAAGAGAATTGCTTTAAAATGTTATATAGGTGGTACATGACACCTAAGAAATTGGCAAAAATGAACAATCAGGTGTTGGATAGATGTTGGAAATGTAAAAAACAAGAAGGATCTTTCTACCATATGTGGTGGACTTGTGAAAAGGCGAAACAATATTGGCAAATGATTCAGCAAGAGATTTCGAAAATTTTGGGATATAGCATTAAGAAGGCGCCAGACATTTTTTTTGTTGGGATTACAAATGGGAACATTTCAAAACCAAGCTAGAACGATAATTTGGTACATGCTTTCAGCTGCACGGACATTATATGCGCAAATGTGGAAGCAAGACAAATTACTAGAGTGGTTTTTGAAAGTTACACATTGGAGTGAAATGGACAAGCTTACAAGAATCTTAGAAGAACAAGATCTAGAGAAATTTAAAAATGAGTGGGGAAAATTCCAAAAGTATATTTGAAAAACAATGGAACGTTAAAGGACATTTGGCGATTTTTGATCATGGTTAATCTCTAAAGAAACTTTATATGGATTACAGTTAAAAAATGAGATTAGTGGATTATATCTTTTTCGTTTTTTTGTGAAGGACTAAAAAAGACTACTATTAAACTGGATTACAAATATGGGGTTTTTTCCCTTTTAATGTTTTTGCTTTATGAAGAAAGATTCTTTAATAGATAGAGTTTATTACCTTCTAACAAAATTATTACATTAGCAATAGGGAACAGTTTGTAAAGGGGGTTAAATTTGCACTGCCTGGGGTCATCTAAAAGGGGGAGGGATGGAGAAAATGTAATGTATGTGTATTAATTTTTTAATAACCAATGATAATATGAAATTATAATATACTACATTATAATAAATTGGTTTTAACAACTGAATCCACTTCAAGGTTCTGGTACTAACCTTCAAAGCCCTATATGGCCTAGGACCTATCTATCTGCCAGACCGCCTTGCCCCGCATGTTCCCCAGAGAGCATTTCAATCAAGTTCCCAAAATCTTTTGGTTTTCCCTGAGCTAAAAGAAGCTAGGCTAAATTTCACCAGAACCAGAGCCTTTTCAGTGGCAGCCCCAATAATCTGGAACACCCTCTCAGTAGCCATCAGGGCCCTGCAGGACTTATCACAGTTCCTCAGGTCCTGTAAGGTTGAATTGTTCTGGATGGCATACGACATCTAAATGGGAGAGGGCTTCCACCTTACCTGGACCTATTTGTTTTAGTACCAACTGTCTAGGATTTGATGGCTTTGGAGAAGGGAAGATACAATATAACACTATATGATCATGCCTAGAACAGATGTGATAGCACCATTGTGATTTTATTGATTGTTCTATTGTTTCTACCACTTTAATATTATCAATGTTGGGTTTTTTTGTTTTTATGTTGTTAGCCATCTTGAGTCTTTGTAGAATAGGTGGGATATAAATCTAACATAATAAATAAATAATAATAGTGTGCTTCTTTTTTTAAAACTGCTGAAGCACACACTGGGTTGACATTTTCATTGAGCTATTCATTAAGACCCTGAGATCTTTTTCCCTCTCAGTCTCAGCAAGTTCAGACCATATTAGCATATATTGAAGTTGGGAATTTTTTTTGTCCCAATGTGCATCAACTTACATTTACCAACACAGAACTTCATTTGCCACAGTTTGTGATCCTTTTGAAACTCTTCACAAGCAGCCTTGGTTTTCACTATCCTGAATAATTTTGTGTCATCTGCAAACCTGACCACCACACTACCCATCCCTAATTCCAGATTATTTATGAATAAATTAAAGAGTACCAGCCCCAGTATTGATCCTTGTGGGATATCACTGCTTACTTCCCCCCACTGTGAGAACCATCCATTGATTCTCACTCTTTGCTTCATGTCATTTAACCAGTTTTTAATCCATTAAGGGAACCTGTCCTCCTATCCCATGACTGCTAAGTTTACTCAGGAGTCTTTGGTGAGGTACCTTATCAAAAGCCTTTTGAAAGTCCAACTTGCCCTGCCACTAGGCAAGCTAGACATTTGCCTATGGCACCAGCCTTCTGGGGATGCCGAATTGGGCACCCCATGTGACTTAGTTACTGCTCAGTGGCTCAGACTCAGCTGCTCAGTGGCTGTCTCACTGAGTTCCCTGCACCTCTCAGGAATCTCAGGGGTGCAAAAGTAGGGAGAAGATCTCCCCCCATTCTATGTGGGTCCATAGGACAGAATGGAGGAATTGGGCCACTGCTGTGGCGCAACACTAGAGAAGGGGTTATAAACTTTAAACCCCTTCTCTGGTGTCATGCCACAGAGGCGGCCCAATCCCTCCATTTTATACTATGGACTCATAGGATAGAATGGACTCCATTCTATTGTATGGGCCAATAGGATATAAAGGACTCCATTCTATCTTATGGGCTCACAGGAAAAATGGGGGGGGGGGTTGCAAATAGTTAGTTTTGCCTAGGGTGCCAAAGGGCCTAGGGCCAGCCAGGAGTCCAAGTATTTAATGTCTACCAGGCCACTCCTGTCTACATGCTTGTTCACTTTCTCAAAGAACTCCAAAAGGTTTGTGAGATAGAATTTCCCTTTGTAGAAGCCATGCTGATTTTCCCTCAGCAAGCTTTGTACCTCCATGTGCTTAAGAATTCTACCTTTGATTACAACTTCTACTAATTTTCCTGGGACAGGCATTAGACTGAATGGCCTAAGATTCAGGGGATCAGCTAAAGCTACATCACATGCTCTAAGAGAGGCCAACAAGATGATGAATGAAGATAAAAATCTGAACAGATCTTGAACAAAAAATCTGGAAACTTTTAGAGTTTTCTACCTACCTCTTAAATTACCATCTTAATTGGTAAGTTTTAAGACTTTTCCCCTTTAGATAGAGAGGAGTTTTTGCTAAATTTATTTTCCTTTGTTCATATGTTGTTGGTCAGTCAATTGCATGCTTTCTCTGTGTAAACACTGACTTCTTACACAACTAAAGATTTTTAAAAATGAAATTGGTATTGTCATCAGTCTCTCCTACCAACATACAAAGCCTAACTTGGTTCACACATACCAAGATTGAAAGACAAGACAGGGCGACACTTGCCTGAAATTGACCCTAAGAAGTGATATCCACCTTGATGGTGGCTTGAATTAGAGAGTGATTCTTAGTTTGGAGAGGAGACTATCAAGAGACATAAATAGAGGGCTTGGAGTTCAGGTTACCAGTCAAATGCTCCTCTGCAGTATGCCATATATTCCAAGAGTGTCTTTCTGCTTTCATTCTTCTTTGTACTGCTGAAGGGCAGCTAGTTCAGTCATGAGCAGTGCCCTGGATTTAAGGAAGAAGATCCAGGAGGACAGGGACTCCAGAGGAAAATAAATATTTAGTTTTGACTTAGAGAAGCAAAAGTCAATCTTTCTTCCACCATGTATTTCTTTGAGTGTGATTAGCATAATAATTCTTTCCTTCTAATCAGTTTCCCCTGTAGAACCCCTAATTCTTTAGCTTCTTTTCCACATCTGAAAGAATATTTCCTTTCACACAAGTTACTCAACTGTGGGGTAGACCCAGGTGGGCAGCTGTGTTGATCTGAAGCAATATAATTTTTCTTGTGCAAGTGCCTTCACTATCTGAAGAATTGTGCTTGTGCATGAAAGCTTATACCTTGAATAAAACTTTGTTGAATTCAAACTTTTTTCTCCAACTGTGGGGTGTTTTTACTGCACTCAGAACATGCCTATGGACTGTTCAACAAGAGCAATCCTGGAAGGCAAATCAAGGTTTGGTTCTAAGGCTTTGAATAAATTCAGAGGCAGGTTGCTTCCATATTCAACCCACATGTAGCAACACAGATGGGAGCAGCATTTACACCTCCTTTCCCTTCCCTTCCCCCTATCCCATAGTGGCAGGGGAACAATGCCCCCCTCATCATCACAGATACTTCTGTGATATTCTATGATATATGTTGTGAATATGTATTATGCCTCTTATATGCATTTGTGCTTTATGTTCCATGGTCTTTGGCCTCACAGTTCACATCCTTCTCCCTTCCATCCTGGTACATAAATATCCATAATCTGCAGTTAATGCTTCATACAGCCAATAAAAAGTCCTCTAATCCATAAACTTTATACCACAATAAATCTGCTAACTCTTTAAGTTCCACAGACTTCTCTTACCAGAGACGAACACAGCTATCACTTTGGAAGGCACTACCCAGTGTGGTCATTCACTAGCATAGCATATCATTCCTTAATGCAGGACAAAAGTTTATAGTACATTTGTTCTAACAACATAGCTCTATGGACCAACTAGACTCTGAAAGCACCTCAGCTGATTCCAATGTTTTAAAATGTTTTATTTCTGTAATCTTTCTCCTACTGCCTTGTGAAAGTTTAGTGCTTCTGAGAGACGAGTGCCTAGTGTTTAACAGAATTTTGAATAGATAAAAAGGTTCCTTTGTTTCACAGAAAGGAAGTTTAATTTAAAGTTCCTCAGGGCCTCTGTTGTAACAGACCCCTCAGAGCTATGTGTTTCATTTCACATTCCCCTAAAGCTGTCTCTACAATTGTGAAATATGCTGCCACTATACTCTCCTAATACTTGAAATTAAACACTGATCATATCACACAACTGGAAATGGATAGAGCAGGGAGAACTGTGTAAAAAAAGAAATGACTTTCCTTCTTGATATTTCACATAATATTTTGCATGTTTTAGCATGTTTTGTTGCCTTGATATTTTAGCATGTTTTGTTACCTTAACACTGTAGAGCACTTGAATTTCAAGGGCAGTGTTTCACAACTGTACAATGACGGAATTACAATCCCTCTGTAAGAGTATCTAAGGAAGTTGTTCAGCAAAGGCATTTTTATTCTTCAGAAGGCTGACAAGCAACAAGAATCCTCAAACTGGAAGCCCATAGTCCTTGCTTGGCTGAAGACTAAAATTCCTTCTGAGCCAAAATGATTTTTCACATCCTCACTAGACCTTTTATCCTGGTTCAGCTCTGTCCCCAAACTGATATTCAACTATTGACTCATGGAATCATAGAAAGCCACTCTATGAGTTTATAATTCCTTGATTCCAGTCTAGAAAATCAGTTTGGAGGTAGGTCTGAACCAGGATTAAAAGTCTAGTGCAGAATAGAGGAATTCATATATTTTATCTAGGCTTTTCTCCACTCTGAACATTTCTTCTGTGCCTCCACATTGCTTTTTCAGCTTAGGTGGCTATACAGTGACCAAGCACTTACGATTTTTAAAACCTTTTGACCCAAATCAAGCCTTCAGATAGCTTACAATGATTGATAATTCCCAAAGGCCTCTCTGAGCTCTCTTTATTCTATGATCTTCTGTGCTATCAGATTCCAAAGCATAGCCTTGTTCATCTGTTGAAACACAAACAAGCAGGAGACTAACACCTTTTTTTATGCCATAAGCTTTTGTGGTGTAAAGCTCACTTCATCAGATGTATGACAAGATGGTAAACTGCAGTTCATGAAAGCTGCTGCCACAATAAAAATAAATTAATCATCTAAGCTGGCACAAGACCACCATTTGGTTATATTATTCAGTCCCAATTTTTCCTCTTAAGTCCATACTCAAGAATGACCAAATTGTTTAAAAATCAGTATCTTTCAGTAAGTGTCCATATTCTTGCCTAAATTCAGTCTTGTGGAGCTTAATGGACTAAAGATTTACAATAAGAGAGCAAAGGGTTAGATTTAGACCTAAATCTGGTTGAAGTTCTAGATCAGATATGAGTTCATTAGCAAATGCTGTCTCGCCATCCTTCTTCACAATTTTAAATGTGATTAATACTATGGTTGGGATTTTCTCTCTATTTATGGCAAGGCTAAAGTTGCACTGAATGTTATCATTAGGTGTTCAACAAATACTTTCTATAGAAACATCCCATTAGTCTACTAGGTCATCTCTCTCTCTCTCTCTCTCTCTCTCTCTCTTTCCATTGTCTCCTTTTGAACAACTTTGTTGATACAAAGTGGGGACCCTCAAGAAACTTGAGGGGGATGGCTAACCCATTTCCTGCCCCTTTGCTTCCTCCCCTCCCCCCTTACTTCTATCACTTTCTCCCTCCCACCATCATTTTTCTTACTCTCTCTCCCCCATGCCTGTCACTTTCTCTTTCTTTATGCCACCCACCATATTCTTTCTCTTATCCCCACACACCCAGTCACCCACTCATCTGCTCTCCCAACACACAGAGAAGCAGTGACTCTCCCAGCTGCCCACCAACTTCCTCCCACAGCAACCGTGGTGGGTCTCCCAGTGACCAGCCCACTTCTTTCCTACCCCATCAACCAGCAAAGGCAGTGGCTCTTCAAGCCACCCAACCACTTTCTCTATCCTCACAGCAGCAGTGGTGGTGACTCTCTCAGCCACCCCATCACTTCTTTCCCATCTCCAGCAGCAGCGGTGATGGTTCTCCCAGCTGCCCACCCACTTTATATCCCTACAGAAGCAGTGGTAACAGGGCCCATAGCAGCCAGCAGGCTCCTCCAGAGCAACCACCACAGCAGCTCAGGTAAGTAATTTTTTTTTAAACTTTTGCTATCAGTGGATGTGCCAACTACACCAATTGAAACACATAATGTGGCCAGAATGATCCATGCTTTGATTACATCCAAGTTAGATTACTGCAATACACTCTATGTGGGGCTGATTTTGGATGCTCATGGATGGGGTAGTGACCAACAGTTCCTTTTGCCAACTCTTGCCCTTCTGAGACCATTTCTGCAAAACAGCAAACCCCTACATTTGCATTCTTAGATAACTGAACTATGAAAAACTTTCCACAATGGATTTTGCCTCCCCAGGAGGCAATTCAAACTTTACACCTTCTTATGTTTTCAGAACCCCCCATTTCTGCAATTTTCTTGCCTCAGGATCTGAAATCACTGTTTTTCAGTGAGAAATTCCCATATTTGAATGTGTTTTCCTGCCACTGCCATTTTGGGCCATCATTGTTGCTTCTTAACCCTGCATACCATCACACACACACCATTTGTCCCAGAGACATTCACCATAAACCCCCTCCCCATAACATTGATCATGTTATAACATTATCAGAGGATGAGAAAGAAAGCACCATGGAATGCTGGGGGGGGGGGGGAAGACAGAGGAGGATAACAGTATACATACAATATATTCACAAGCTCATTAAAAAGAGAAATAAAAGTTCTCCCATCCTTGGCTTGCAGAAACCAATATCCTGGAAACTGTATTTACTATTTTTGGAATGCTGTGCTGAGTTGCAAATCCAGTTCACTGAAGCAGTCTCTACTGTCACTGACCATAAATAACTGATTGCAAAACTAGAGCATGACCTCAGTACCATCCAGTCTCCTTCTGCAATGCCCCACCCGGATGAGGAGGGTGCTGCCAGTCAGAACCTGGAGAAGATTCCCAAGACTACTAAAGAATCAATAGCCCTTTTCTATGGTTATCCCCCATCACCAAGCACCCAAATCTCAGGGCCAGATGGATTCTCTCCCATCCATCATCTCCAGCCAGTGGGGATGCTTCTGAGACAGGAACCATGAGCTGGAAGCGGAGAACCATCTAATGCAGCATACAATGCAGGCCTTGCAGAGTGAGCTGGACAACCTGAGAGCTGATAACATTGAACCGTACAAAAAGAGCAAGTTCTTGCAGAGCTATCCTGGCCTGGGAGGAAGCAGTGACAACACAGAAATGCAGGAGCCAAGTTGTACCTTTAAGACCAACAAAGTTTTATTCAGAATGTAAGGTTTTGTGTGTTAGAAGCACACTTCATCAGACAATAGGCTGGAATGGCAAACAGTCCTAAATACAGAGACAGTGGGCAGTGAATTAGTATACAAAATCATGGAAATGTTTGTTAACAGATTAAGAGAAGCACAAGTTGGGGTCTAGTGGTTGTTAGTTTATATTAACTGGGCTGCATCAACAAAGTGGCAATAAAAGAATAGCAGATTGATGTCTATGTGACATGCCATAAATACGAATCTGTTGTGATGTTAGTTCTGTGTTTAAAATGAGGGCATTAGTGATCCACAGAAACCTGTGGGTTGTTGTGTTTCCCAGTCCAATTAAGGAACACACTGAGAGATCCTGAAAGGAGAGAAATAACTGAAAAGCTTTATTAATAAGAAAATAATGTACCAGTACTGATAGTAGGGTGGCCAGACCGTCCCGGTCTCCCGGGACATTCCCGGATCTGGCCACCCAATCCCGGATCCCGGGCTCCCTATACCGGGACCATTAAAGGTCCCGGTTTAGGCAGCCCAGGAGCCGGTGGGCCGCGGGCGCGGGCGGGGAAGGCGGGGAGTGAGGGAGGGAGCGTCCCTGCGCCTGCGCAGGGCCCCTGCGCACGCGCAGGGACGCTCCCTCCCTCACTCCCCGCCTTCCCCGCCCGCGCGCGGGGCCGGCAGCGGTGGGGGAGGCCTCTCCGCGGCCTCCGCTGGTCGCTGGGGGCCTTCCAGAGTGTCTGGAAGGCCCCCAGCGACCAGCGGAGGCCGCGGGGAGGCCGCGGAGCACCCGGCGCTGGTCCGGGAAGGCCTTCCAGAGCCTCTGGAAGGCCTTCCCGGACCAGCGCCGGCCAGCGAAGGCCTCCCCGCGGCCTCCGCTGGTCGCTGGGGGCCTTCCAGAGTGTCTGGAAGGCCCCCAGCGACCAGCGGAGGCCGCGGGGAGGCCGCGGAGCACCCGGCGCTGGTCCGGGAAGGCCTTCCAGAGCCTCTGGAAGGCCTTCCCGGGCCAGCGCCGGCCAGCGAAGGCCTCCCCGCGGCCTCCGCTGGTCGCTGGGGGCCTTCCAGAGTGTCTGGAAGGCCCCCAGCGACCAGCGGAGGCCGCGGGGAGGCCGCGGAGCACCCGGCGCTGGTCCGGGAAGGCCTTCCAGAGCCTCTGGAAGGCCTTCCCGGGCCAGCGCCGGCCAGCGAAGGCCTCCCCGCGGCCTCCGCTGGTCGCTGGGGGCCTTCCAGAGTGTCTGGAAGGCCCCCAGCGACCAGCGGAGGCCGCGGGGAGGCCGCGGAGCACCCGGCGCTGGTCCGGGAAGGCCTTCCAGAGCCTCTGGAAGGCCTTCCCGGGCCAGCGCCGGCCAGCAAAGGCCTCCCCGCGGCCTCCGCTGGTCGCTGGGGGCCTTCCAGAGTGTCTGGAAGGCCCCCAGCGACCAGCGGAGGCCGCGGGGAGGCCGCGGAGCACCCGGCGCTGGTCCGGGAAGGCCTTCCAGAGCCTCTGGAAGGCCTTCCCGGGCCAGCGCCGGCCAGCGAAGGCCTCCCCGCGGCCTCCGCTGGTCGCTGGGGGCCTTCCAGAGTGTCTGGAAGGCCCCCAGCGACCAGCGGAGGCCGCGGGGAGGCCGCGGAGCACCCGGCGCTGGTCCGGGAAGGCCTTCCAGAGGCTCTGGAAGGCCTTCCCGGGCCAGCGCCGGCCAAGGAAGGCCTCTCCGACGCCTCCCTGGCCTCGCCGCCGCCCCCGCCGCTGGACTCGCCGCCGCCGGACCCGCCGCCGCCGCCCGACCCGCCGCCGCCGCCCGACTCGCCGCCGACCGCCACCGCAGGTAAGGGGGCCGAAAGCGGGGGGGGGGCGGCCTTCCTTTCTTCCCTCCCTCTTCCCTTCTTTCCTTTCTTCCTCCCTTCCTTCCTTCCCTCCCTTCCTTCCCTCCCTCCCTTCCCTTCCTTCCTTCCCTCCCTCCCTCCTCCCTTCCTTCCTTTCTTTCTTCCTTCCCTCCCTCCCTTCCTTCCTTCCTTCCTTCCTTCCTTCCTTCCTCCCTTCCCTTCCCTTCCCTCCTCCCTTCCCTCCTCCCTTCCCTCCTCCCTTCCCTCCTCCCTTCCTTCCCTCCCTCCTCCCTCCCTTCCTTTCTTTCTTCCTTCCCTCCCTTCCCTCCCTCCCTTCCTTCCTTCCTTCCTTCCTTCCTTCCTTCCTTCCTTCCTTCCTTCCTTCCTTCCTTCCTTCCTTCCTTCCTTCCTTCCTCCCTTCCCTTCCCTTCCCTTCCCTTCCCTTCCCTTCCCTTCCCTTCCCTTCCCTTCCCTTCCCTTCCCTTCCCTCCTCCCTTCCCTCCTCCCTTCCCTCCTCCCTTCCTTCCCTCCTTATGTTCTTATGTGGCGCAGAGTGTTGGACTGGAGGGGCCACTGGCCTGATGCAACAGGGCTTCTCTTATGTGACACAGAGTGTTGGACTGGATGGGCCACTGGCCTGATCCAACAGGGCTTCTGTTATGTTCTTATGTGACGCAGAGTGTTGGACTGGATGGGCGCAGAGTGTTGGACTGGCCTGATCCAACAGGTCTTCTGTTATGTTCTTATGTGACGCAGAGTGTTGGACTGGATGGGCCACTGGCCTGATCCAACAGGGCTTCTGTTATGTTCTTATGTGACGCAGAGTGTTGGACTGGATGGGCCACTGGCCTGATCCAACAGGGCTTCTCTTATGTTCTTATGTGACGCAGAGTGTTGGACTGGATGGGCCACTGGCCTGATCCAACAGGGCTTCTGTTATGTTCTTATGTGACGCAGAGTGTTGGACTGGATGGGCCACTGGCCTGATCCAACAGGGCTTCTGTTATGTTCTTATGTGACGCAGAGTGTTGGACTGGATGGGCCACTGGCCTGATCCAACAGGGCTTCTCTTATGTTCTTATGTGACGCAGAGTGTTGGACTGGATGGGCCACTGGCCTGATCCAACAGGGCTTCTCTTATGTTCTTATGTGACAATACTGACTTTGGTGGACCCAAGCACTGATTCAGTGTAAGGGAGCTTTGTGTTTGTGACTGGAGTGGACAATACTGACTTTGGTGGACCCAAGCACTGATTCAGTGTAAGGGAGCTTTGTGTTTGTGTCTTCTGGTGCAATTTTGTTCTCAGATCCTGTATTTACTTCATCAGTATATGGGATAAGGCACTTTCTCAACTGTGCTGCATAATGCAGCCTATTTATTTTGTCCTGTTGGCTCTGTTGGCTCTATCTGCGCCACCTTCATCACTTTTGGGGTGTGGATCCCCCAGTGGGGTGGGCTCCCGACTCCCTCTGCCGGCTGTTTCTGATAGCCCTGCGCCCCCTCTTTCATTTGATATGTGTCCCGTGCGGGTGCCACCCTCCTGCCGGGAGATGCCGCAAAATGAGCCCCCTTGAGGCTTATGGCGGCAGGGCTCGGGGGAAGCAAGCTAGACTGCTGTTCTTTTGAGGGGTTATAGAGTGTTTCGAGCCCCTCCCTGTGGCATCGGTCCCATCGTTGTGGGACCCAGGGGGCCGGCGCAGCGGCCCGCTGAAGCAGCCTGTCAGTCACTTCCGCATCTCGACCTGTGTTATTAGTGACAGGCTGCTTCGGCAGGCTGCTGCGCCGGCCCCCTGGGTCCCACGACGATGGGACCAATGCCACAGGGAGGGGCTCGAAACACTCTATAACCCCTCAAAAGAACAGCAGTCTAGCTTGCTTCCCCCGAGCCCTGCCGCCATAAGCCTCAAGGGGGCTCATTTTGCGGCATCTCCCGGCAGGAGGGTGGCACCCGCACGGGACACATATCAAATGAAAGAGGGGGCGCAGGGCTATCAGAAACAGCCGGCGGAGGGAGTCGGGAGCCCACCCCACTGGGGGATCCACACCCCGAAAGTGATGAAGGTGGCGCAGATAGAGCCAACAGAGCCAACAGGACAAAATAAATAGGCTGCATTATGCAGCACAGTTGAGAAAGTGCCTTATCCCATATACTGATGAAGTATATACAGGATTTGAGAACAAAATTGTTTCCGGCGGTGATATTTGGGGGATTTTTGGGGACGTCACAGGAAGTGCTGTGAAGTCACTTCCTGTTTCCGGCAGTGGCATTTGGGGGAAATGATGCCATTTGGGGGAAATGATGTCACAGGAAGTGATGTCACTTCCTGCTTCCGGCAGGTGGCGCGGGGGAAATGATGTCACAGGAAGTGATGTCACTTCCCGTTTCCGGCAGGTGGCGCGGGGGAAATGATGTCACAGGAAGTGATGTCACTTCCTGTTTCCGGCGGTGGTATGACGTCGCCGGAAGTGACGTCGCCGGAAGTGACGTCACTTCCTGTTTCCGGCGGCGCGCGCGCACTCCTGCCTTCCCCCCCCCCCCAAGGTGTCCCTGGCTGGCCTTCAGACATTATGGCCACCCTAACTGATAGGGAGAGATCTGGGCCCATGAGGCACAAAAGGACCTCAGGACATCCCAGCTCTCCGAGGAGACGAAGGATTACCAAAGGTTTTATACTTTTGATGACATAGGCATACATTAAGCATTCAAACAAACATTATTGGATACAAAATAAGGCCTCATGGTTTTGGCACCTTTCCATTGGCAGATCCTAATATGAGGTGGACTTGGTGAAATCAGATCTTGTTTACCTATTTTGGAAAGCCCCACTGGCACCTTAGGAGAGTAATAAAATGCTCTTCCTTTCCTGTTAGTCTCTTTGATCTTTGACCATTTGGTGCTAGTTTCAGCTTTAAATCAGGGCCTTTCCCATTGGAATGTGCCAGGAGAGCAGATTAATAATAATACCAAGGTCCTGTAAGGCCCATTCTCCCATCCTCCTGCTAGCCTAAATTGCCCGGTGCTCTGGGAAAGATACCATTTTTATTGAGTCGCTAAGGAACCTTAGCACGCTTTGTTAACTGTGGAATTCTTCTTCAATTCCTCTAGTCAGGATAAGACTTAAAATAAATGCTTTCTTTAAAAGGGCCTATCTTTCTAAACATTCTATCCTATATATATGTCACAGTATGTCACAGAAGTGAGTACACCCCCTCACATTTTGTAAATATTTAAGTATATCTTTTCATGTGACAACACGGAAGAAATGACACTAGGCTACAATGTAAAGTAGTGAGTCTACAGCTTGTATAACAGTGTAAATGTGCTGTCCCCTCAAAATTATGCAACACACAGCCATTAATGTCTAAACTTCTGGCAACAAAAGTGAGTACACCCCTTAGTGATAATGTCCAAATGGGGCCCAAAGTGTCAATATTTTGTGTGGCCACCATTATTTTCCAGCACTGCCTTAACCCTCTTGGACACAGAGTTCACCAGAGCTTCATAGGTTGCCACTGAAGTCCTCTTCCACTCCTCCATGATGACATCATGTAGCTGGTGGATGTTAGAGACCTTGTGCATCTCCACCTTCCATTTCAGGATGCCCCACAGATGCTCAATAGGGTTTAGGTCTGTAGACATGCTTGGCCAGTCCATCACCTTTACCTTCAGCTTCTTTAGCAAGGCAATGGTTGTTTTGGAGGTGTGTTTGGGGTTGTTATCATGTTGGAATACTGCCCTGCGGCCCGGTCTTCAAAGGGAGGGGATCATGCTCTGCTTCAGTATGTCACTGTACATGTTGGCATTCATGGTTCCCTCAATGAACTGTAGCTCCCCAGTGCCAGCAGCACTCATGCAGCCCCAGACCATGACATTCCCACCACCATGTTTGACTGTAGGCAAGACACACTTGTCTTTGTACTCCTCACCTGGTTGCCACCACACATGCTTGAGACCATCTGAACCAAATAAGTTTATCTTGGTCTCATCGGACCACAGGACATGGTTTCAGAAATCCATGTCCTTAGTCTGCTTGTCTGCAGCAAACTGTTTGCGGGCTTTCTTGTGTATCATCTTTAGAAGAGGCTTCCTTCTGGGATGACAGCCCTGCAGACCAATTTGATGCAGTGTGCGGCGTATGGTCTGAGCACTGACAGGCTGACTCCCCACCCCTTCAACCTCTGTAGCAATGCTGGCAGCACTCATACATCTATTTCCCAAAGCCAATCTCTGGATATGATGCTGAGCACGGGCACTCAACTTCTATGGTCGACCATGGCGAGGCCTATTCTGAGTGGAACCTGTCCTGTTAAACCACTGTATGCTCTTGGCCACCATGCTGCAACTCAGTTTCAGGGTCTTGGCAATCTTCTTATAGCCTAGGCCATCTATATGTAGAGCAACAATTCGTTTTTTCAGATCCTCAGAGAGTTCATTGCCATGAGGTGCCATGTGGAACTTCCAGTGATCAGAATGAGGGAGTGAGAACGATAACCAGCTCCCCCTTCACACCTGATACCTTGTACCACTAACGAGTCACATGACACCAGGGAGGGAAAACAGCTACTTGGACCCCATTTGGACATTATCACTTAGGCGTGTATTCAGCACATTTACATTGTTATACAAGCTGTAGACTCACTACTTTACATTGTAGCCAAGTGTCATTTCTTCAGTGTTGTCACATGAAAAGATATACTTAAATATTTTCAAAATGTGAGGGGGTGTACTCACTTCTGTGACATACTGTATATCCTCCTATGTTTTTCTTTATTCACATGCATTGCTACTCATAACAATTGTATTAATACAAATCAGATTGTCATAGCTGATATGTAGGTAGTGATAGGAAATATCAGAATGAAATACCAGAATGTGCTGGATCTGAATCTCAGTAGTTTTTCAAGAGGTTTAATTAAGAATACATTAAAATATAGTGGAAGATGGGATAGTATACATGATGAGATAAACAGCCGATATTCCTTATTTGCGTATGTCAATACAAAAAAACATTATTCTGATACACTATTCTAAAAGATAAATATATTGGAATGCTGTGGATATATAACTATACTCAGTGAGAATGTCTGAATAAAACTTTGTTGGTCTTAAAGGTGCTACTGAACTTTTACCTTGTTCTCTTTTAAATAAGTACTAGTTGAACTACAGTGTGATTGTTCCCTGAAACTAGGCTTATACTTCTGGAGACTTCAGAAAATACTCTGATTTACCTACATATACAATACATGTTTTTAAAACCCATGAAATTTACTCATTTTAGCAAACTGAATAGTTCAGTTGCTACAGTTCCTTCATTCTTCACAAAATCATGTAATTACTTGTGCCAGCAGGTATTTTACTATGTTCATGTCCCTAATTAAAATATATTTATATTCCTCTTGCTGCCAAAATTCTTGAAATTTACATCTTGAAATATTTTATTCCACTTTCTATCTTATACAGCTAGCATAAGAAAATGTAGAGATAATACCACTCATATAAAATGTTGCCTGTTTCTGTTTCATAAAATAAGTTACATGAGTCATATACCTTCAGGATTATTTAGGAACAAAACAAGTATGACAAACATTAGGGGTGAGAGGTTGTAGAAATTCAGCATTAAACTAATCAAATCTGTAACCTTTAAAGAAAATCTGTATAAGATGTTTTATAGATGGTACATAACTCCACAGAAATTGTGTAAAATGTATACTATGTCTAACAAATGTTGGAAATGTACTAAACATGTAGGTTCTTTTTATCATATGTGGTGGACATGTGAGGTGGTGAAAGACTATTGGAAAATGGTCCATGAACTATTACAAAAGATTCTGAAGACACAGATTCAATTCAAACCAGAATTGTTTTTACTGAATATATATCCTGAGGATTACTCTAAAGAGATGAGACATTTGTTGGTACATATTAACACTGCAGCCAGGATTCTTTTGGCACAAAGATGGAAGCTTCAGGAGATTCCCACGAGAACGGACTTGGTGGGGAAAATTCTTGAAACGGCTAAGCTGGACTATTTATCTCAGTTGTTGGCTGGGAAATCTAAGGAAGAAGCAAGAAAATACTGGTTGAAACTCTATATTTGGCTAGATACTCAAGACTCCTAAGATTCTTTGGTGTGAACTTATATCTCCTTTCTCCTGTATTTTTCATTATAAGATTGCCTTTGTCGGAAATGTCAACTTGAAAAGGTACTTTAACGGAAGACTTAATATATAAATGTATCAAAATGTTGGTGACCTAAAATTAAGAGATGATAATATGTGACAATTTATGTAAATCAAATCAAATCAACCTTTAATGGCATATAAAAAAAGTTAAGAAACAATAGGTTAAAAGGCAATGGATAGATTAAGATACAAAATATCAGGAATAAAACACAGTTACATAGGATTACGGTTAAATAAGACAACAAAACTGGTCCTTGTCTTGACGAATCTTTTTGGCCCAGTACAGAAATGAGACAGTAACAATTTATGTATTCTAAGAAAACATACTAGATGCAGACTTGTATTCTATGAAAGTATATTGCATGTAGATCAAACCAGATTTATAACTATAATTTCTTATTCCCCTTTACCCCTTACCCTCAATTTCTGAAAATTAATAAAACTTTTAAAAAGACAAACATTAGGGGCCTCTATCAACATGCAAAAAATAATTGTGTGCACGTTTAACTGTGATTCAGATTGGAGCTATGGAGGAATGGGAAAATGGATTGAAATGTTTAGTCCCCACATGATTTTTCCAGGAGAAATTAGGCTTCTGCACTACACTGGAACGCAAGTATGTCCGGCCCCTCCCAGCCAAGCCGGCTCGCCGGCGCTCAGGCTGGGGGCCGCCTTTTGCCGCCCCGGAAGGAGGGAGGGGCAACATCACCCCACATACGGGGTTTGTTTTAGGCGCGGAGCCGGGGCTATATAAGCCCCGGCTCCCGCCCTCAACCACGCAGTTTCTTTGGCTCTCTGTAGGAGAGCCGTGCGTGCAAGCGTCCGGAAGAGGCCCGGGGGCCAGGGACTGAAGCGCCGAACAGCTGATCGGCGGCGGTTCCGTTGCTCTTTTTTTTAGAGCCGCGTGCTGTTGGGGAGCGGCGCGGCGCAGCGAGGCTCGAGCGGCGAGGGACCTCGGCGGCGGGAACTGCATACGACGGCGTCGGGTGGCGCTGGGCAGCTGCGCGGGCGGCGGCTGAGAGGCGCTGGCGAGGCTGAAGTCCCGGGTGTGCTCGGGCGGGCTTGGGTCGTCAGGGCAGGCGCGGCTGTTCCTTGCTGGGCAGCCTCTGGTCGGTCGTGTTGGGTGCGGCATTGGGCGGTTAGGGTTATTGTCGGTCACCTTTCTTTTGGTTCAACGCACAGCGGCCCCCCCCCTTGTCGGGGGAGCGCTGGCGGCGGTTTTTACAGGGCAGTAGCCCTCTTTTATTAGGCGGCGACGCGCAGCAGCCCCTTATTAGGGCGAGCGCGTGCGGCCGGCTGTTCTTAGGGTGGTAGCCGTTTGGGTGAGGGGGGCTTGGCGGTCGCAGCGCTTCCTTCCATCCCGGGCCCCGTTGTGTTGTGGCCTTCCTCTTCGCGAGGGATTGGGCCCGAGGCCGCCTGGTAGCGAGGGAGCCTGTGGTCCCCACACACTTTTCTTCCCTGGCTGGGATAGCCCGGGGCCCGCCCCCTCAGGATTGTTGGTGGCTGTTTGGGCTGGGACTGGTCCTTTGGCTTCCCCCCCCTCCCCCACCCCCTTCTCTTCCCTTGGGTGCGGGGAGCCTGTGGACACAGGCGGCTGTTGTGGGGGTTTTGAGCAGTGGTTCCTCCCCCTTTTGTTTGTGCGACGCCATCAGCTGCACGGTCCCTTCACCATACTGGTTGTGGGTGGGAGGGGCAGAGAGGGAGTTTTGACCATCCCCTGTCATCTTGCAGCTGGTGGATAGCAGTTGTCAGGATGGCACCAAAAAAAGGGCAGGGCAAGCCAAAGGGCAAGCAGCCCGCCCGCCCACCTCGGGGGCGGGGCCAACAGGGAACTCCAGCTAACGAAGCGGGGCAAAGTGAACAGGTTAGGCTGGCTATTATGAGCCAACTGGATGCCATCGAACAGGACAGAGTTGCCAGGGGCGCTCCCGTCTGGGGGGGGCGTCGCCGTGCCACCGGCCGGTCGACGCGGCTTATTTTTGAATCGGAGTTGCTCGCCCGGTTATCTGCGTTACAGGGTGGGCCGTCCGAGCCTGAAGCACCGGCGGAACCCGGTCAGGAGGAGGATCCGGAGGAAGGCCCTTCGGGCGTGCCATCGGGTGGCGGCGCATCTGGCAGTGGTGGGCCACAGACCCCTGGAGGTGCTGGTGTCTTTCCGGGCGATGGTGGTAAGCCTCCCTTTCCGCCAGTTCAGGGGTGGCCTTGGGGCCCCATTCAACTTCCTCCCCACCCGGCGCCGGTGGGCGGAGCAGCGTTGGTTGCCGGACAGCTGGGAGCGGGGGAGCAGGCGAGCTCTGTTCAGCCGTGGGCTTGGGGTTTTCATACGCCGAGCCCGCTGCCTAGTTCAGTTTTTTCCCCAGTTGGCCAGCAGGTGGCCGCTGTGGCGCCGTCTGCTGCCCACGTCCCCCTGGCCACTCCTGGCGTTTTGCCATGGGGAGGTCAGCAGCTTGGACAATTTCAGGGGGCATGGCCAGCGGTCCAGGGCAGTGGGTGGTTTTACCCCCCCAACCCTTATGCGAACATCCCTTTCCATATCCTCCCCTATGGTGATACTTCCTTGCCTCTGGGGGATCACCTGACAGCTGCCACGCGGGAAAAAATTCTCCGGGGGGAGTATGTGGACGTGTTTAGCCTCCTTTTCCGGGAGCTCGAAAAGAAAAATAAGGACGAGCTCGATGATAAGGAGAAGGAAAAGCTAAAACGCAGGAAGGTAGATCGGTCCTGGGCAAACTGGTTGCCTGGTTTCCTCATTTATGCCGGAGTCATTGCGAGAGCGCAGCCGGCACGTGCGGCGGCCCTTTTTCAGTACATAGATATTGTTTATAGGGCCTATACAGACTTCGTCGGTGCAGCATGGCTGCAGTACGACGAGGCCTTCCGCATGAGGGCCGCTGTGAATCCTGGGATGCCCTGGGACCAAATAAATCAGCAACTATGGTTGCAATTGATGTCCCCGGCAAAACCAAATGCGGGAGATAGGGCCGATAGCGGCCATTTGGTCCAGAGGTTGCAGCAGCAGCAGTGCTCTACAGGGGCCTGTGATACCTCGGGCCAGTCAGTCCAGCCCCGACCGTTATGTTGGGAATTCGCATCTAAGGGTGCGTGCCCCAGGAAACCTTGTAAGTTCCGGCATGAGTGCCCGCTCTGCAGCGGGGCCCACGCACTTTCGGCCTGTAGCAGATCTACATCCAGACCGGGCAGCAAGACCCCCGGGGGCAGCGGGGGCGGGCAGCAGCCACCTGGTAAAGGTGCCTACCCCCATCCGCCCGATGGTACTCCACCATCTGGCACATGAGCAGGTGGCGGTCTGCGGCCGGCCGAACTTATATTGCCCTCCGGTTACCTCCTGGTGGGTGGGGGCTCTTTTGGTTGTATTGTTGTTTATGCTGACTGCTGTTTGTTTTTCAGACGCTGGGCTCGTGGTGAGTGACGTCGGTTCTCATCTGCGGGCACAGCACGGTTTTCAGTTTTCCCCCTTTTGCCAGACGATCTGGGGGGGCACCTAACATGGCCTCAGGCGGGGCTACTGCTGGTCTTGGATCACACCCCTGATGTTTTAGTAGGCTGACCGGTATCGGCCAGATGGTGTTGATTGGGCAACCGGGCCTGTTAATGGCTAAGGCAGGGGGTTTCGGTTGGCTCCGGGCCACCCGGTGGGGCGCTAATGCCTAAGCAGAGGCTTGGCATTGGCGGTGGCTGGAGGAGGTTTGGCCACAGGGTTTTCCAGGGGAGCACCTATGGCCTAGCACCGTTGGTGCAGTGGTCTGCAGGAACCGTAGATGGGCTAAACGGCTCAGTACGGTGATGCAGATCACAGGGAGCCTCACCTGGTTGGATCTTTCCATGGGGATTGATGCCAGCCCAGATGGTGATGGCTGGAGGCCTGGCCGCTCGGCTACAACCCGAATATGGCGGGCTTGTGCTGGGGGCAGGGTGGCTCGCCCTTTCGGCAAGGCGGGGTCCAGGTGTTGACCCCAGGGCTTGTCCGGTTCAGGTTTCACCCCCTGCCAGTTACAGTGTTATGTGTTTAATAAAGCGGCCCGGTTTTAAACCCAATTCTCGTGTCTGCCTCTTCATTCCGACTGGGGGGGCAATGTCCGGCCCCTCCCAGCCAAGCCGGCTCGCCGGCGCTCAGGCTGGGGGCCGCCTTTTGCCGCCCCGGAAGGAGGGAGGGGCAACATCACCCCACATACGGGGTTTGTTTTAGGCGCGGAGCCGGGGCTATATAAGCCCCGGCTCCCGCCCTCAACCACGCAGTTTCTTTGGCTCTCTGCCCGCCCACCCATCCCCTCGGTAGTACAGGCGTATGCCGGTCGCCTTATTGGGGGCCAGGTAGGAATTTTTTCATCTCCACACAATTGGCTATTGTGGGGGTGTTTTTTGCCTACCTTGTACTGCCGGTTAGTTTAGTTTTGTTAATGGTCACGTTAAGGTCGCAGGCTGGAGGAGGTTTGGCCACAGGGTTTTCCAGGGGAGCACCTATGGCCTAGCACCGTTGGTGCGGTGGTCTGCAGGAACCGTAGATGGGCTAAACGGCTCAGTACGGTGATGCAGATCACAGGGAGCCTCACCTGGTTGGATCTTTCCATGGGGATTGATGCCAGCCCAGATGGTGATGGCTGGAGGCCTGGCCGCTCGGCTACAACCCGAATATGGCGGGCTTGTGCTGGGGGCAGGGTGGCTCGCCCTTTCGGCAAGGCGGGGTCCAGGTGTTGACCCCAGGGCTTGTCCGGTTCAGGTTTCACCCCCTGCCAGTTACAGTGTTATGTGTTTAATAAAGCGGCCCGGTTTTAAACCCAATTCTCGTGTCTGCCTCTTCATTCCGACTGGGGGGGCAATATCTTAGTTGTGTCATTGTATTTCACATGTATAACTTACAGCATTTAGGGTTTGTACTACCAAGTCTGCCTTTGTTGTATGGATTATCCCACTGAATGTATTTAGACAATTAATTCTTTCTCTTGCAAAGTGTCTGAGAAGCAGTTTCATTTCAATCTGTGTCAATGAAACACTTGATAAATGGTTCTTCTTAGAACCATGTATATCTTTGGATTTCAAAATTTAACATTCCAACATAGACATATTATGCTGGAGGGTTTGTTTTGCTTCTTAATGTCATGCTTGCAGTTATAGATATAAGCCTGAAATGCACATGATACACAATGTAGAATGCTTCTCTCTTACACTGTGCTTACTTTTGGGAGAATTATACAAATCCAGGGGTGTGGTCAGATGTTACACTAAAAGCGGATGCATCAAGCTCCAATGTGAACTGCCCAATTTTGTATCGGCACATTTCCGATCAGACGACCACTCCCGAAAGAGAGCAGTCCCGCACTGGTCCCGTATTTGAATGATCAGACATCGCAGACCTGTATCGCTTTTTCCTTGTGCTTGAAATAACAAGTTCCAGCAAAACCTGGAGCTGAGAGAGAAGCAAACATGCGCACACACTTAGAGGGGGGGGAGATGAAGAGATCCCAATTGGCTCTTTCCCTAGGAACCATTAGTTGGATTGCACGCTGCACCTTCAGCTAAAAGCAGCATTCCCAAATTCCCTTTTTCTCTCCCCCCCCCCACCAAAATGCACACACATATACACACACCTCCTGCGGTGTGGGAGGGTTGCAATCTCTTTGTCGATATGATTGCTCTAGAACTCAAGACATTTGTAGATGGATAGCAAGAGAAAAGGACATGGGTTCAGACCCTGGGCAGTGGGGGGGGGCTCTTTCTTGCTTTCCACGACTCCTGCAACCCTTCCCCCCTCCCGTTATCAGTGTTATTATTGATGACAGGTCACTTTCCAAGAAAGAACAGCAGCCCTTTCCCAAACCTTTTTAAAAAGAGAGAGAGTCAAATCTGGATGATGTTCTTTCATTACAGGGCGAGCTGAAGGATGCAGTTAAACTTTTGGAAGAGAGTGTGTGGGGAAGAAGGAGCATTTCCTGGAGAATGACAATTTCAGTGCGTGTGTTTGAAAAAAATAAAAAGCCTGAGGTAGTTGCAATGCATTTAGTGCAGTTGAAAAAGAAGCTGTTGTGGGAAGGGATCCTCGTGAGGGGAGTGGGGAGAGAAGCCTAGCCAGATGCATTCAAACTGCTGATCAGCAGAGAACTACTTTCAGGGAGAGGTGGGACTTGACATTGACACATGGAGATCCCACATAATGGGGATATTATATTCCAGTTCCTCTAAAAAAGAAAGATTCTGCTCCCATGTAGCCTATATTGACAGGGAAAATGCAAAACTCTGCTAAACAGTTATGTGGTCATGCACACACATGAATTCGTCTGTTAATAATGGTGCCAGAAACGGTCGCAGTTTGAGGGAAGTGCAAACCAGCTGCATTGTGGATGAGCCGTTCAGACAGAAATAACCCGATTGTATGCCGCACCAAGCAGGAAGGACCAGACTTTCTCTGGGGTCAGATTGCGGCGAGATCAATCTGGAGGAGGTCGGCCTTACTACGAGTTGCTGCTGAGATGTGGAAGTCTGCTCAGGAAATCTGAATGGGAAACATGCTTATGTTGGAACTAAAGGAGAGTCTGAACACACCCCAGGGTGTGTAAAGTACTACAATATTTATGTATGGCCTTGCTAAAATTTGGTAGCAGTTTCCAAATAAGTATATTTATCCTGGATCCTGTGGATCTGTTGCCATTTGGATTGGAGTGGGGAATGAGCCAGACAGACTAATTTCTAATTCATTAACTCACTGTGTCTGTTTCATAGTGTAAAAATTGTAAATTTGTGAGAGAAATGTTGTCACCTCAGCACATGAAGCAGGTAGCAGCACTGGCAAGCTCGCCCATGAAGCACTCCGAGCAGAGTTGGGTGGGCGGGCAGGCAGATTCTGAAAGTTGGGTGGGTAGGTGAGCAGCCAGCCCCACCCCCCACTCCCAGCAGTTCTTAGTCCAGCCATGAAGAATTGGGGGCTCCATGTGCTGCCTTGTTTTCCACCACCATGAGTCTGAATGGTAAGTTCTTGGGTGGATGGGAGGAAAGGCCTCTTGATTGCACAGGCTGCAAGGGCATCTAGAGTCCTTTAGGGTTGGGGAGGAAGGGAGGGAGGAGGGCAGACAGGACATGTCTCCTCCAGACAGTATGTACAAGCCACGCATGTTCCCCGCTGCTCCTAGTTCGGGAAGGGTGCGGGAAAGCAGCAAAATGGGAAGAGAGCGCAGAGATACTAATCAGCCTTCTTTTGAACTTCGGAACTGGAAGTTGATCACTGCAGGCTGAGGTCCAGGAAAGGTAGAAGGGGAATTGGAGCTTACATGCAATTGAAATCACACTGGAGGGGGGGAGGGAGAGGGGTGGCTCCCAGTCTCTCCAGCTTCTTGCTCTCACCCCCATGGCCCCCCTCCTATGGCTCCTCTGTGGCCCCCTCACCCTGTGACTCTTAGCTACGGGGTTGCCCAAGGCAGCAAATTGTCTCACCTCTTTTAAAGTTCTCTCCATGGCAGGCAGAAACCTGAGGCAGCTTGTGCGAAATCCAGCAGAAGTACCGCAGGAAAAGGAGCAAGGAGACCGAAGTGGCAACGAGGGGATTGGGAAATCAGTCCCAGTTATATCCTTTCTCAGAATGAAAGAAGAGTTCTTATATCTTATATATTTTCATTTCTGAAAGACTAAAAACGTTATTGGTGTATACAACTGAATTGTAAATAACAATAGGCATTAAAACAATAATAAAATTATAAAATGTTATCAAGAATATAGCACCTAAAGCCTATATCGAGCAAATGAATTTTTAAAATTAAATTAATATTTAAAAACATGGCATTCAGTTTTAAAGCCATGAAAACACTATTTAAATACATTTCAGTTATCTGCACCACTAAGCTAGGAAGCTAATTATCCAGATATAGTTTGAACTATGTTTTTATAAGGATTTCTGTGGGGGTGGGGATCACTTCCCTTGTGATTCCTTAAGAGTCTTCTGATGGAGCTCCAGGCAGTGTTTTTTAACCAAACAAGCAATGTACCCTGATGGTTTGAAGCAGAGCAATTGTCACAGCAATAAGATCACCATTTGTTGACACAGTTGATGCTTCTTGGAGCACATTGCACTTTTTTTTCTTTATCCTAAAGGCTTCTGAACTTCTGTCCCCTTCTGAAAATATTATGAAGAGATGTTTCATTTCTAGGCCAATACCTGTGTGATTGCAACTGTTCCTAAAAGGATGGCCAGGCTTTTCAGAGTGCATTACGGAATCCAAGCAGGCAGGCTTCTTGGAGGTCAGCAATTAGTCAGTTATGTATGTTGAACACAACTGAAACCAAGTTTGGCTTCCCGTGATAAGCTGAATTCTGAAAACATCTGAATCAATATATAATTAATTATTTCTTGAGGTTTTGAGTTCTAACATTTTTTTATCAGTAATTCCCACCCACCCAGTCTGAAATCTAGAAGTGGGACTGCAAATACATACATTAATCATTTGTGGCTTTCAAATGCTACAGTTTAGAGAGCGTTGGGAGCAATATTGATTTACAGATTTTAGAAAGTTTCCTATTTTTCTCCTAGTCTCTTCAGAAGTACCAAACTAGATGTGTGTTTTTAAAGGCAGATTGGCAGTCAGTGGATATTTCAAATGATACTCTTTTCCTAGGGTTGTAAGGTCCAACTCAGGAAATACCTGGGGACTTTGGGGTGTAGTCTGGAGATTTTGAGGTTAGAGCCAGAAGATTTTCCCATTCCCTTAACAATAAATTTAAAAAATACAGCAGTGCAGTTCAACTGAATACAGTCTTAATTTCCTCATCCTCTATTTTACCTTCAAAGGGTTACCCAAAAGCTGCACTTTCACTGAATGAAAGTGTAATTTGTCATACCCCCACAAGTCCCTTATCAGGCTTTGGTAGCATCTCCAAGCATGGCTTTATTAAGAGACACTCTCACAAGGCAGCCAAAATAAACACACAGTTTGCAAGCCCACATTTTTGTGATCTCAGAGGAGCAATGGTATAAATCGCTTTATTCATGGGAGCTGCTGAATGTAACAATCTGCTGTATTTCAACCAACTTTTTCAGATTAACACAGGAAAATGAAAGTGAGGAACAAGAGCAGTCTAGGCAGTGGAGTTTTCCTCCATCCCATAATCGGGTTCTAGTTAACTCTTTACTATCCATTTTACTATACAAATGACTTCTGAAACAAATGCAAAACAAAGGGACTGTGATCTCTTCCTCACTCACACATTTTTCAAACTCACCAGGAAGAGCTACGTAACTCATGTCTGCTCGCCCACCCCCATGCAGCTTTAATCCTGCTGAGATTTAAAGGCACAAATGCATTCGGAAATACAAACAGTTTGCAAGCTTCTAAACCTGCTGAGATTTAAAGGCACATCATAGCTGTTGGGGCAGGGCTTCTCCCCACCAGTCAGCCGGCTGGTGGCAGGGAGGAGCCTGGGGGATCTCTTCACCTGGACCTGGGGGCTGGCAAGCCTAACTTTTCCTCTGATGGCATCAACTTACACTGTATAACCTTCCTTGAGTCTCAGTGAGAAAAGCAGACTATAAGTACAGTAAATAAAAATATATACTGTACCTCCAGGGGTTGTTTTGTAGAAAAATAGGTGGTGTAGCTCATCCAGGATTGTTATATAGCTGCACCTACTATGCAATGGACAAGGTGGGAAGGAGGAGGTGGAACTCTCAGAAAGATTCAGGAGCTGTGCTCCTGTGAGCTCCCGCTGAATCAGAGGCCTGTATACCTCCTATTTGCTTATTATATAATAAAATAAAATATAAAACTGGATTTTCTAGATTGTTCTAGTTTTGTTCATTCAAAACAGAAAGGTAGTTTTAAAGTACTCTTAAACACAATCCAACAATTTTTTTAAATCAGGTGATTTTAAAAATTGCTTGTTGTTTCATAAGCACAGTTGATAATTGAATATAAGGATAGTATTTTTAAAATCTATTCTTCTCTCCACCAGTTTGCGGAGACGGTTCTGGTTGCCCTCATGGATGACCTCATGCGACATCTGGATCAGGGTGGCTCAGCAGTGCTGTTGCTATTAGATCTGTCAGCCGCATTTGATACGGTTGACCATCAGCTACTGTCTAGCTGCCTCACCGACATGGAGATCCAGAGGTCAGCCTTACAATGGATGGCCTCTTTTCTCCAAGGTCAGGGACAAAGGGTGGTCATAGGGGAAGAATCATCCTGAAGGCACCCACTTATATGTGGTGTGCCACAAGGTACGGTTCTATCCCCAATGTTATTTAACATCTATATGTGCCCCCTTGCCCAGATTGTCAGGAGGTATGGGCTGGGATGTCACCAATATGCAGATGACACCCAGCTCTATCTAATGATGGGTGACCAGTCCGACTGTACCCCGGATAATCTAGACCTGGCTCTTCGAGCTGTAGCCTCTTGGCTCAGGCAGAGTCAGTTGAAGCTGAAACTGACAAAGACGAAGGTTCTCTATCTGGGTCGGGGTGGCCCAGAAAGGGAGATCCCTTTACCAACTCTTGATGGGGTGCCACTGATACCGGCCCTTAAGGTCAAGAGCTTGGGAGTGCTTCTTGAGTCCTCTTTGACAATGGAAGTTCAAGTTGCAGCCACTGCCAAATCCGCCTTTTTCCATCTCCGGTGGGCTCGGCAGTTGGCCACTTTCCTGGAACATGATGACCTAGCAATGGTAATCCATGCCATGGTCACCTTGAGAATAGATCACTGTAATGCTGTCTACATGAGGGTACTCTTGACCCTGACTCAGAAACTACAGCTAGTGCAGAACGCAGCAGCACGGCTGTTAATGAGGCTCCCTCTATGGGAGCACATTCAGCCAGTGCTAAAAGAACTGCACTGGCTACATATTGTGTTCTGAGTCCGTTTCAAGGTGTTGGTATTGACCTTTAAAGCCCTATATGATCGGGGGCCTATCTATCTTCAGGACCACCTTTCTCCACATGTTCCCCAGAGAGCACTGTGTTCAGGAACGCAACATCTACTGTCCATCCCCAGACCAAGGGAGGCCAGGCTGTGCTCTACATGGTCTGGGGTCTTCTCAGTGGCAGCACATGAAATATGGAATGCCAGAGGCCATAGGGGCTCTGCGGGACCTCTCTCAATTCCACAGGGCCTGCAAAACCAAGTTATTTTGACAGGCCTTTGGAACTTAAACCGGAAGAGGACTGCCACCTACACTACTGAGATATTGGAACTATTACTGGTTTAACTGTTAGTAAAGGACAATCCCACTTGGGTAGTTATTTAACAGCACCGTAAAATGGTTTTAAAATGTTTTAATAGTGTTTATTGTTTGAAGTTTGATCGTTTAATTGTATTTATTGTCTGAAATTTTGAACTGATTGTTAGCCACCCTGAGTCTGCTTGTGGAGAGGGCGGGCTATAAATTAAAGGTAATAATATAATAATAATAATTTTCAACAAGTATATAGCAATATCTGTCGGCCGCATACATGAGCTAGTAGAGAAAGTGATAGGATATCTGGGTAGAGTTTTCAACCTCCAGGTGGGGCCCGGAGATGCACTGGCAGGGCCATAAGCAGTGGTGCAGCAGTGCAGGCAGCACCCCTTATTGATTTCGCAGCACCCCCATCCCAATCTTGCCCAATCTTACAAATTACAGCTCCTCATAGCTGGCAATACTTGAAGCTGCTCCGCCATGGCAGAGCTCCTTCTGTAAACTGAAGGAAGGAGAGAGGAGGAGTCAGATCACCTCCCAAGGTCTTTTTTGTTAGGGAAGCATTAAAAATTTTAGGGGCAACCACCTGGGACAGATTGCATCATTAATTAAATTAAAGGTAATCAGAATAACTTAAATTTAATCAACTTTATTTAGGTCAGCTGCCCCTAAAATTTTTAATGCTTCCCTAACAAAAAAGATCCTGCCTATGGGCCTGTCTTCTGGAATTACAAATGATCTCCAGATGACAGAGATCTATCCCCTTGGAGAAAACTGTTGCTTTAGAGAGTGGACTCCATGACATTATACCCTGCTGAGGTCCTTCTATCCCCAAACCTTGCCCTCCTCAGGCTCCAACTCCCAAATCTCCAGGTATTTTGACATAGGGTGGCAACTCTGTCAACCCCTGCATAGATATGAAACTCCTTGATTAACCTTGCCTCTGAAGGATAAGTCAAGCATGATGCTGATAGTTTCATTATTGCAGCACCCATCTTATTTTTTGTCTTTAAATAGGAAGCACATGAAAGTTCAATTTGGAGGTGGTTGTATGCCCCCAGAGCCATTTTTTTGAACTCAAACTGCTCCCCAGAGCTGCTATTTTCTCCCATTTGGGGAAGCAAATGTACTAGTTCAGGTTACTGCATTTTTTCCCTAGCAATAGGAGGTGAAAATAGCAAATACAAACAGTCTCCCAACAAAATACTAAAAGAGATTAACATCAAAATTTATGTAATGCAATATGTGTTACAAATAATATCCAAAATCAGTAAGTGAATCACAGCATTACACAACTATACTATAATATATCCAGCCATTAATACCATACAATAATCTAAGAGCAACAGCCAACATAGTCAACAGCCAACATTAAAAGTCTAAAAAAAAAACTGTAGTGAATTCATAGTAAAAATCTATGTTGAGTAGTATTCTTATGTCAAACACAAGACCAATGATGAACAGTTTTATAATCTCTATGGTGGTTCGTACACTGTTTTGGATGAACCCACTATCTCAAGACATACTATTGGTCTTCAAAAACCTCCACTAATAATCATGATACAATAACCACTGGACCAAATATTAATAGAATTATGCACTGCTCACCATTGGCTGGGTCCAGACCAGCATTTTAAGACAGCACACAGACAGGACACAGGTGGAGTAAAAAAGTGCAACCAAATGCACACATCTGCTACCTGTCGCACCCCTGCCCCAACCCATCTAAGGGCCATGTGCCCTATTCTACAATGTCAGCAAGAGATACTAACTCCAGGAAATCAGATGACAGAGATGTGTGTACTTGAGGGTCTTATCAATGGCTCAGGGTCACAGCTGCCTGCAAAAATAATAGCTTTGATCTTCAGCAAAATTTACAGTGGGCGTTTTCGCACTGACCTTCAAGTGGTGCGACCACCCTCCTCACGCCGGCGGATCTGCAGGGATTTCGCACCAGAAGCGCTGGCGCACCCAAAAGAGCCGGCGACTTCCGTCGCGAAACCAGCTCAAACGTTTTCCTGCTTCTTGGCGGTTTCAGTTTGAGCTGGTTTCGCGACAGAAGTCGCTGGCTCTTTTGGGTGCGCCGGCGCTTCTGGTGCGAAATCCCTGCAGATCCGCCGGCGTGAGGAGGGTGGTCGCACCACTTGAAGGTCAGTGCGAAAACGCCCAGTGCCTTTGTCCTAGATAAACCAGGGATACCTGGGAGATAAAAGGAGGCAAGGGACCTCACCTCTCTTAGCTATAGGCACCAAAAATAATGATGGAGCTAGCTAAAACCCCACCCTGAGGACATTCTCAGCTGAAGTGACATGGGCCAATCCTAGAGGAACAGAGCAAGAAGCATAGAAAAGAGAATATAAGAACCTTGGTAACCCTTACATCTTCACCAAACTGCCATAGAACTACTTTCTTTCCACCTCCATGAAAATGAGGCTAATCCTAAGTAAGTGTGCATGTATGTGATTTAGATTTCAGTGAAGCCTTGCCCTTTCCTCTGTAAGTGTGTGTGAGAGATTTCTCCCTCACTCACAAAGCAGGAAAAGACTTCTGCTGCCTCTCCTGGCCTGGCATCTGACCAATCCCAGTTCAGAACTGGGAGCAAGGGCAACTCAGGACAGCCAAGTTCCCCCTTTGGGAGCTAACACAAACCAGCTAAAACCAGCTAGAAATATCTTCAAAATATTAAAAAATATTTACCATTTTCAGAGCCAACGCTACAGCTCTCTGCAATCCATGCCTTCCCGGAACTGGACTGAAGCTAACATGCTTTCAGGTGCCAAGTGAAGTTTATCCTATATGCCTATAAAATGTTATTCTCTGGCCTGCATTGTTTTATTCCTTTGTGTTTGTACCTTTGTTTTAAATTATAATTGCAAGTTATTCATACAGGTTTTAAGTAGAAAAGCAAGATGTATGTGTCTTAAGAAATACATGCTCAGGATGAACTCCTGCTCAATAACAAATAATTCAAATAGAACACCCAGTAAAAAGCACATGGTTAGAAAATAAGACGTATAATATGCAGTGATACTACAGATGTTGTTTAGCCCTTGTTCGCACTTGTGGCCTTTGCTTTGATTATTTATTTGGGTGATTATACTAAGTTTAAAATTATATTAATCATATTAAAATAAGATTGAGCAAATGGCCAGATGTTGCTGGCAAGATCACTAATCAAACACAGCTTGGATAATGTTTTCCATGCCTAGCTCGGTGGGAAGTAATTACTATAACATTAGCTTTACAGTGTTTAAACAACCATTTCATTATATTTTTTCCAAACTGATTACATTTTCCCAGTGTTTATAATGCATCATTACATCTACTTTATGAACAGATATCACAAAACCTAACTGCTTATTAAAATTTCCTTCTCTCTTTCATCATTTTAATAATGCTAATTTGACTATATTTGCATACAGTCATATAAAGAGTGATTAGTTCTTTATTCACACAGTACCTTAGCTGTAAATTGATGGGTTTGCCAGTCCTTGATAAAAGCAGTTGTCTACATTGTGCAAGATCGACCAAAGTGCTTCTTATGGCATGTTGTGTACTGGAGGAAATTAAAGGCAAATATTTGTCATACTCCACTCTAAGCTGAATCAACTATTGTCACATCCAACCAACATTCAGCAATACAAACTATTGACACAAGAACTAAACAACCATCTTGATCATGCTGCCAACCCTACCCAAGGAACTGCTAAGCTATTTAAGAGATGGTCAGCTTCTTAAAGTACAGCTTGATGCATTATGGATAATGATTTTTTTTTTAATCAATTGAAATGTCAGAGGATTGAGGAGACCTCTTTTTCTTTCTCTGGCTGAATGAGCACATGCAACAGAATGTAGTGAACTCTAAGAAAGTAGAATAATAGCACAGGAGGGAGAGGCCTGAACTAGAACGTCTCCCTCACACATCCAGGTAGGTAGCCATGTTAGTCTGAAGCAACAAAACAAAGTTTGAGTCTAGTGATACCTTTAAGACCAGCAAAGTTTTAATTCTGGGCATGCACATAAAAGCTCATACCCAGAATTAAACTTTGTTGGTCTTAAAGGTGGTACTGGACAAAACTTCCCTCACACATTAGTTTTCTTCTTGTGTGAAGTTTCCCTATGGAAATCTATTTTTAAAATGTGGTTCCATCCCATTCAATTGAGAGTGGCATGGCCTACTTTCCTCTTCAGACATGCTATCTCAAACCACTGCACATGTAAAAGAGTTTACTGTACAGAGAACTGAGTAGTGAACAAACCCTTGTTGAGAGATCTGCTGTCCTTTTCAGTTTTATGCATTAATTATAGAAAGTGTTTGGGCAAATGATGCCCTATGGGTTATGAAGTTCCAACAAATTTTATCACCATTTTTCTGCCTTCATTCTTGCACTATTGTGTTTTTTGGTGATTGTGCTCTTCCTTGTTTGTTCTCCTTTTAAAATTTTTACCTCTATGACAGTGTTTTCCATTCGCAGGGTTGCAACCCGGTACCAGGCCATGGAAGCCTCACTACCGGATCACAAGAAAAGCCAAAGCTAGCTCTGCCCCCAGTGAAGCATGACCTCTGCTCTGTTTCCTTCCTTCCCCTGTCTCTCTGTTATGCAGAGAAAAGTTAGCCTTTAAGACTGACACAGGCTGCAAAGCCTGAGCTCCATATTCCCCCGTCTCTGTGTTGTGCAGAGAGGAGCTGGGCTGCCTCTCCTTCCTTCTCCCCCCCTCCCAATGTTTGAGATAAAAGCTGGCATCCCCTGGCACTTTAGACCTATGAAGTGTTCTTCAAGGTATGACCTTTCATGTGCCTTGTAGTATGTTCTTTGGGGGAGATTTCTCCAGAAGGCCTGGGCAGCAAAGAAGGGGGGGGATGTTTTCTTCAGCCAGGAGGGGTGGGGAGTGAGAATTCCAGTAGGGTTTTTTTTTTTAACCAAACAACCCCTGGGCAGAATTGTTGCTGGCTAAGATCATCTGATGGTGAGTAAGGCTTTTTTTTTTGTCCCCCTTCTTTCTTTTTTTCCCTGCAAGTGATGCTCTGTCTGTATTCTTGGTGCTGGGGGTGGAAGGGAAGCAACAGTGGGAGGGTTTCTAGTGCCCTGGTCCCAATGGTGGACATTCTGGTGCTTTTGGAGCATTGTATGAGAGAATTTGAACTGGATGGTCCACTGGCCTGATCCAACATGGCTTCTCTTATGTTCATTCTTTCCATGTCTTTCTTTTCCTTTCCTTCCATTTCAATATTTCTTTCCCTTTCTCTTTCTTTCTTTCCTTCCATTTTTACTGGATAAAACTTTTGTTCATCATACTGTCGTTGCGGACATAGGAGCTCCGCCAATGAAAAGTTGGCACCCAGAGCTTATTTTTATTTATTTATTTATTTTGATTTGATTTATATCCCGCCCTCTTCGCCAAAGCAGGCTCAGGACAGCTCACAGTATAACATCACAACAGTTGTAGCCAGCTGGCCTTTCTATGAGATTTCTGTGTGAGTGAGTGAGAGTGAAAGGTGTGGGGCAGAAAGAGATTATTGGAGATTGCTGCTGTATATCTCAACAGCACTGGAAGTGATGGCGCTTTGAACTTGGCACCATTTTACTGGTCCTGCTTTTAACAGCTATCTGACACCAAAATTAAACTCCTCCTGTAGATATTAGAAAGGATGAAAGAAGTTCACTGGCTAAATATCTGCACAACAGGTTGCTTTTAAAGGCATGGGAAACACAGCCAGTAAAAAGCTGCAAGCCCATCATAAATATCTTTTTTGGGATAAATGCAGAAAAGCTTGTATGAACTTCATCTAACTTGAAATTAATTCATTAATTACAGTACAATTCTCTGCTATCTTTCACAGCAATTTCTCAGTATTTCAGCCAAGGAAAAGTATGAAAAATAGCTGTCAAAGGATTTTCTTGAAACCAAGCAAGCTTAGTTGTAGCTTGAGGCAGGGTTCCAATAGTAGCAGCTGAAGGAAGGGCCTACTAAATGTGTCAGCATATTTTGAGGTAGAGCAGCTGCCAGGGCCTAGTGTGGGTGGTACACAATGCTGGCATTCCTGATGGCAATGACAACAGCACTCCTAACTGCATACACAGGCCAGTGCTGTTGAAGAAGGGGTATGCAGGTGATGCAGGCAATTGAACATGGGCATTAGAAGTGCTTGCAAGCTGGAGAAGGACACACAAACAGATAGGTGCATGCAGGTGTGGGGGTAGAAAGAGAGGCCCCTGCGAATGTATGAAAAAGTTGCAGACAGCCCACTTTCCACCCCCATTTTGGCTCAGCATGAGTTTTGGAGAGATATTTCTGAAAACAAAGTTACTTCAGAAGAAGAGGCAGGTTTGGGGGAGTGCCCTGGAAGTGACATCACAGGAAGAGGTGGAGTTTTGGTTCAGTGTGCCCCAGAAGTGACATCACTTGGCCCTTGACCTGGAAGTGGCACCACAGGAAATGACATAATTCCTGTCTCCCGGCTCCACCCCCAAAGTTCCTGGCTCCACCCCTGAATTTTAGTGGGCCACAAAGTAGAAGTGTGAAAATAACCAGGCCACAGGAAATAAAAGTTTGGGAAACCCCACTCTATGACATAAACTGTCAATTGAATTAGGAGAATGTTGAAGCATATTAAGAATTTTTTATTTGTTTCTAGGGAAACTTTTGAATTCTCTTTTCTGTGGTATCTATATATATACTTTACTCAGAGCACCTACAGCCTACTTTGGCCCAATCCTGAAGCATAGATGCAGATCAAATTGGTTGTATGTTCCTCCACATGGCATTAGTTAGTCAACTGTGAGATGCTAACTGTGCTGAGAGGCACCTACTTCGTTAATCAAGCAATGGCCACCATGCTACTAGGCTAATAAGTGAACTTGGTTTTTGTCTGTAACCACTGTGTCTGGCTGATTCAATCACAGAGATGGAACTGTGTTCTGCAAGTTATTGCTGCTATGTAGTAAGAGTCTGTAAGCACTTCCACAGGACTAATAGTCAAGCTACAAATAAGTGCACAAATCAAAATACCTTTAAAACTGAATTTTGTTACCATCAAAATGCATCCAGTTCTTTACCTCTGTGTAACTAATAAGATTTTTACCTCTGATAGAAATTGAACAATACAAACAAAGCATCAGACAGATCTATACTAACATATATAAGAAGGGAAGGGTTTTTCCCTCCAGATATAGATGTCTAACATCTATTGTGCCTATTAGGCATATTTCCAATAATGACTTTTTTGTTTTAAGAAAGACCAGTTCTTCCTCACTCATCACCATGAACAAAGAGAGACCTCTAGCCCTTTCAGTATATTTATACAAGAATATCCTTTCAAAAGAAATTGCTGGCCTTGGATCAAAAAGAACTGCTGCCCCCTCTCAAGACCCACAGTATTTGAAATGTCCAAAATATGTCAGATGTTAGAAAGAGTGAGCCTTTATAACCAGAGAGTGATTTTCAATAGCAAGATGCCACTAAGTGTAAAGAAGTCAAAGGATGGCTACCCTGGAGAATGCTATCACAAGTAGCTCCAAACAAGGGGACATTTATTTTGGCCTCAAAAGAGATGTTTTAAAGCTTCCAAAATCTTGGTCCACCAAGGTTTATACTCTGTTCAAAGCCTTCCAATTGCCTTTGCTCAGATTCCAGATTTTATAGCTTTATAAATGACTAGGAGTAAGACCTGTTGTGAAGAAAAATACAATGGGCTCTAGACGGAGGCTCTGGGCAAGTGCCTGCCACCCTTGCTGCCTTCCTACCCACCCAAGTGAAGGCATCGACTCCCCCTCACAAACACACACCTCAAGGAGAGCTGATCTCTGCCATCTAGAGAACAATTGTAAATCTGAGTGATCTGCAAAGGTTCCCCAGGAGGAAATGGTATTGTACTTGACTGAGGTCCTATCCCTCCTCAAACCCCACCCTCTCCAGGCCCCACCCCTTAAATCTCCAGGAATTTCCTAACCTGGAGTTGGCAACCTATCTCCTTCCCTTTATCTGCCCCTCTGACTTCAGGTTTCCATCACCTTCCCCCTCCCTGCAGTCTCTCCATAGGAAAATGACAGTCTTTCTTCACAGTGTGGGGGAGACCAAAACAGCTTACATCATTCTCCTTTCCCCTCTTTGATCTGAAAAACAACCCTGTGAGGCAGGTTAGGCTGGAAGTCTGACAGATCCAAAATCACCAGTCAGCTTCCACAGCAAGAACTTGTGTCTGGCAGACCCTGCTTAGATACCCTAACTTGTATGCCCTTCTCAACTCTACCACAGAATCTCCAGAAATTTCCCACCAACCTGGTACCACTAAAGGCCTCTGTGTGACTGCCCCCCCAACAGCCTTGCTGTCTTCCTGCCTACCCAAGTGAAGGCATTCACCCCCCCCCCCACCTCCAGGGGAGCTGATCTCTGCTATCTATCCTGATGCTGTACATCTGTCTATATTGCCCAGTATTATGGTAACTACAAATGTGTCATTGTAATGAGTATTTTAATATGCAGCTCGTCGAAGCTGGAGTGAAACAAGGACACAAGTACGGCCTCATTGCTGGATATTATTGCTAAGCTGCACTGAAATCAAGAAATTTGTAACTGGAGCACTGGACTCTTTTAAGAATACTTACTTTGAGAAGCTTCCTCCAGATCCTCTTTGAAGAAACTGCTATGGTGGCATCATAAAAGACTGGAATTTTGTGGGGGGCGGGGGGGAGCAGATGTTTTTGTTTGTATGCACTAATATTTATCTGTCAGATATGAGATTATTATTGATGGATAAAGAATTTATTTTGTGAAATTATTTTGAGGCTGGTTGATCTGGAGGCTTTTGCCTTTTTTTCTCTGCTCATCTGGAGATAGGCAACAGTGGTTCCCAGGAGGAAAGGCCTCTCTCTCAGAGGCCTGTATTGATACCTTAGGAATTTCCCACCAACCTAGAAAGGTACTACTAAAGACCTCTGGGTGAGTGCCCCCCCCCCAGCCTTGCTGTCTTCCCATCCACCCAAGTGAAGGCATCAATTCCCCCCCACACACAAACACATACACCTGAAGGGAAACTGATCTCTGTCATCTGGAATTTCCTAACCTGGAGATGGCAACCTGGCAGCCTCTACATGGGAAAAGGACAGTCTTTTTTCACAGTGGGGGAGGGACCAAGCACCTGGAGGTTGGCAACAGTGGTTCCCTGGAAGGAAATGGCTGGTAGCATCAAGCAGCTGACACTGTGAAGAAAGTCATTGCAAGCCTTTCTTTCGCTTCCTCTGAAGAGGCCTCTCCCTGCTATGAACGAACATTCCTTGTCAGTTGAAGAGATATTAACTGCAACTGTTTGTGTGGATTAAAGGGAGGAAAGTAGACAGAAAGAATGAAATAAAAAGACTGAAAGAAAGAGATACAGAGAAAGAACAAGAGAAAAAACAGAAGGGGGAGGTAGAAAAAAGGGGGGAGAAAGGAATGAGAGAAAGAAAAATGAGAAGGAAGATAGGACTCTGAGGAGAGGCAATAGTGATTAGTAAGCCCCAAGCAAAGAACTGTCTCCCTCAGAGGTCAGTGGCCATCTAATGGTGTTCTTGCCTAACAAGGGCTGGCAGAGGGTGGGGGAGAGAAGAATCACCCAATAGTATGGCAGAGACTGATTGCAAGCCAATCCTACAAGAATGTGGGGAAGGTTGCAGTGGGTGAGTGACAGAGAGGCTACCCAGTGGTAGAAGAAAGTGGTGACAGACAGAGTGTCAGCCAATACTTGGTGCAGTACAGTCCTGCTGACTGCAATAAATCAGGAGGCAGGAATTTGCCACCACGGCTTCAGTTTTATGACTAAAGGATATATAGGCTGTCCGCTAGCAGATGAACCTGCTCATCATTTGCGCTCTCTCTCCACCTGAACTCCATGAAGAATTGTCTGCTGGAATGCTCAGGACTCCTAGCTTCCCTTCCAAGTTCTGAGGTCTTGCATCTGTGTCTCTCACTGTCCATCTCCTGGTCACCACGGGGACAGTTTACTGTTTTGTGTGCTCCTGGAGGAACAGTCAATTGCCAACTGACTTCCTTCTCCCGGCACTCCTTTTAAAATAGTATGTCCAAGATGGTGGAGGTCTATGTGGTGTAGAGAAGCACTACCAACATCAAAATTATGAAGTATTTATTAAAAGGAAAATGTTCACAAGCATACATTTAGCACAGCACCAGATTGATCAAGGGATTCAAAAGAAATGGGTAAAATGCAATTCCTCTCTTCTTTTCTCTATGTATGGTTTATCAGATGTTAAAATATAGGACAGACTCCTTTTGCTTAGGAAGCTAAATCTCTAGAGAATTCTGTTACCTTGAAGCCTTCTCCAGCTCTCCAGGCCACCAAGAGCTGATTTCTTCATATATCAGTTAAAACTTCTGCCTGCTCTGATGGATTCTGCACCAAAGAGACCTTTCTTCTGGTTCCCCTGAGTTTTTCCCCCCACCCATTGATCTTGTCAGGCCGGGCCAGTGAAGATTTTTCTGAAGTCACTAGAAGTTTCCTTCCTGAAGCCTCTCTAGTATTTAATTATTTGAAATCTCTGTTCCCTGCTTGGAGAAGGGAGGGAGCTTGACCATCCCCTTGTCTAGACCTATTGGCATTTGTATGAAGGTGGGCTGAGGTATGGCTGGAAAGCTATTGAATTGATTTCCCCCCTCCTGCCTGTTCTCTGCTCAAAGAGTGAGGAAAAAAACTTTTTAAAACTCAGAATGGAGGTTTTGCTGATTTTAGACCTCCAAAAAGAAATTCATTTCTTCACAGATTGATATACCAAATATAGCTGTTCGTCAAAAAGCATGACCTGGCTTGTCATGCTCTGATCTCATCCAGGTTAGGTCACATGTCACATTAAAAGCAGGCGTGCAGCGCTCAAATTTGAACTTCTGAATATTGATTCGACATGGGGCCAAACAGACAAGCATCCAAGAATGCGACTCGTCCCAATACCCTGTTGTTGAACGATCACATGTATTGAATCTATTGGAGCATGCACACAACCGATCAAACAGATCCAAAGTCGTCTCACTCTCATTTAGTTGCTGAGCAATCATACAGTGATTCCTGCCATGGGGTTTTTGTTGAACATGCGCCCAACCATTGGGAGGTGGGGAATCAAATGTTGCTTTGTGGGGGGGGGGGGGGGAGTTCTGGGAATTAACATTGCCAATTCAAACTGGGGGACTGCCAGGAACTACTTTTCTGGAAATGGGCAGTGACAATTATATCTGGAAATCCTCCACATTGAAAAAAAGATTTTTTCCCCCGTTCTTCTGAATACTGGGATAATGCTCCCGCAGATCCCTGTGTTGATCAGAGAAGCCTCACCTCAGATTTCCAATGACCTGGTTGTGCACATGTCTGCTGGGGCTTTTTTTTAAAAAAAGGTGGGAGGGGCAGATTGCAGGTGCCAAACATCCCAAGGGGCAGTATCCTGCATGAGCTGTCCAAACAGAAATAACCAGAATATGTGCTGCTTCTGGGGAAAAGGGCCGGACTTTCTCTGGTGTCAAATAACGCCGACATCAAACCGGGGCAATTTGGGATGCTGACGAGTTGCATTCGAGGGACAGATGTGGTTGTCTGGGTCATAAAATCCGAATGGGAACTGTGGGTAAGATGGAACTAAAGGTGCATGTGATCGCACCCTTAAGAGTATTTTATATTGGGCAACCTTTGTCTGAAAACTCTGGCAGGTCCAAAATACAGTGGAAGTGTATTATTGTGGCCTTGGAAGCCAGATATAAGGATTATCATGCCTGTGCTGAAAGATCAGCAGTGGTTGACCATCTGTTGACCATCAAACTGTTTAAAGACATAAATGGCTTGGTAGCCAGTTATTTGGCCTCTCCTGAACCGTCAGAGCACTGGTTAAGATCACAAGTCCTGCTCTATGTACCCCTGCCTACAGAGGAAGGGTGGATGGATGGTGACCAAAGAAAGTAGTTTTTTATAGATGCTGCCTTGCCTGTGGATTATCCTTTGCCTTGAGCCCCCCTAGTACCAACCCTACTCCTTTTTAAAATGCCAGGCAAAAACAAATTTGTTTGAATTGGCTTGTTTTGATGGTGTGTTTTTATGCTTTGTAGATAGACAAACAGATGACAGATAGACAAATAGTTGTTAGAGCAGGAAGGTGAACATATGAAGCTGCCTTAAACTGAATCAGACCCTTGGTCCATCAAAGTCAGTATTGTCTACTCAGACTGGCAGCGGCTCTCCAGGGTCTCAAGCTGAGGTTTTTCTCACCTATTTGCCTGGACCCTTTTAGTTGGAGATGCCGGGGATTGAACCTGGGACCTTCTGCTTACCAAGCAGATGCTCTACCACTGTCCCTCCCCAAAGGTGGGAGAGTTGTTGTTTTAAAATGTATATATACATGAACTTCCATTCTGAGAACACCCATATGCTATCACTCTCCTCCTTCCTTTCTTCGGTACCTTTACATTGTTAAATTTCTGCTCTATCTTGGATGCTGTTTATTTTTTAAGAAGTTCAGAAAGATGCTCTATTTTTGTTTTTTAAGAAAGAAGATATAAATTACAGAAAAACAAAATTTAGGAGAGCCATGGCAGCGCTCACTTGTTGAAGGATACCCATTTCATTCTGAAGGATAACAGTAATCTTTCAAGATCTCCTCACAAGGGCACAAAGCTTTGCCCCTGCACTTCCTTTTCCTTATATTTAACCGGAATGGATCAGAGGAAGATTTGTAGGGACTAAGAATCAGAAACCGCTTCTCTTTTCTTGTTTTTATAAGAACAAGAAAGGTTAGCAAGCTTAAGGAGAAAAAGAAAAATTCTGAGAATAAAAGAGAAGCATGTGAGTTACTAAGAAACATTTGAGGCACAGATTTAGTGACACACCTGAAAACTGAAAGAAGGAAATGAGGAATGTAAAGCTATATTATACAGTACATTCATAATAATTCCCTTACAAGGATAGTAGGAAGAGAAACAAAATGGGGACAGCAGTTAACAAGTGTGATAAGACTATTTCAAGTTGTTAACATCTTCAAAGCAGTCCAGAGTAAAACTGTTAGTAATTGCCCACCAAGGTCGGAATAAAGAGTCGGACACAATGCATTGGAATGAAATCGGGCCACTTTATTAACTTACAACATGAACAGCAAGGGCACCCCACCAGCGGCCTGGCCAGGGCTAGGGGTCGCCGCGACCGCTCCCCTGCCATTAACGGGCGAGGACCCAGCCCCCCAGCCAGAGCTGAGCCGCTCAGCTCCCTCCAGGCAGGCCCAGCAGGGAGGCCCGCACCAGAGGGCCCAAACCCAGACGCACATCTCGGCAGAAAGGCACCCTCTAGCCGAGCCTCCTGGACAGTCTGCATTCTCCAACCCGGGTCTCCAAACTCCAAGGTCGATCATGCCAGACCCCAAAATTCCCCAAAAGGGGGATGCTTCACAGTCCTCCCCTAGCCGCATAGTGTCCTAAACCCCTAAAACCTGCCAACAAGTGACCACCTATTTAAAGGCACCTTCCCCAAGCCAATTCCACAATCCACTGCACTGCTATGCAGGGTAGGCAAAAAACACACCCCAGCACCAGCCAATCAGCTGGGGCGTAAAAAATTCCTACCCGGCTCCCCAAATGAGGCAACCAGCAATGCCTACATAGCAGACAGGGCGGGTGGGAGGGCCGATCGCCAAGGGACTGAATGAAGGCACGGGGAGCTAGCCGTTGAAGCGGCTAAACCCCGCCCCCAGCAAAGCGCGCCCAAACGGGAGAACTCCAACTCTTCCTGCCCTGGTGGGCAAACAGATGCAAGCAGCCTAGCAGCTGTGCTGCAGGCTGCAAGATCACGATTGCCCACCAAGGTCGGAATAAAGAGTCGGACACAATGCATTGGAATGAAATTGGGCCACTTTATTAACTTACAACATGAACAGCAAGGGTACCCCGCCAGCGGCCTGGCCAGGGCTAGGGGTCACCGCGACCGCTCCCCTGCCATTAACGGGTGAGGACCCAGCCCCCCAGCCGGAACTGAGCCGCTCAGCTCCCTCCAGGCAGGCCCAGCAGGGAGGCCCGAACCAGAGGGCCCAAACCCAGACGCACGTCTCGGCAGAAAGGCACCCTCTAGCCGAGCCTCCTGGACAGTCTGCATTCTCCAACCCAGGTCTCCAAACCCCAAGGTCGATCATGTCAGACCCCAAAATTCCCCAAAAGGGGGATGCTTCACAGTCCTCCCCTAGCCGCATAGTGTCCTAAACCCCTAAAACCTGCCACTAATAAGGCCAAGTCTCTACTTAGGGTTTAGCACCCACCGGGAGGCCCAAAGCCACCCGCAACCCTTGCTGCAAATCTCTCAGGAAAAGCATATTACCCTTTTCCGAGAGATGTACCCCATCCCCGCTGTAGAGGTCAGGACATCTCACAGAAATATCCGGATGGGGTAAATAGTGGCCCAAACCCCTCTCAAGTACTTTTCTAATTTCTTTGTTGGCTTTATACCTGGCTCTTTCTATGGCTGCAGGGTCCAAAGCATAACGCCACACCTGGCGGGGCAGCATGGCTGACCAAACTATAATGGTCTCCGGCCATCGCTCCCTGATGCGCTGGAAGTCATCCTGGGCTTGCCACACCAAGGCCTTACCCTTCAATAACCCCAGATCATTACCTCCCAGGTGAACAATTAAGACCTGTGGAGGAGGACCCGCTCTACCCTTGAATAACAACGGCAGCAAGCCTGGCCACTGGAGGCCCCGGCGCCCCTGCCATTCGATAACCGCATGCTGGCTGAGTCCCAGCTGAGAGCCGACCGCAGTTCTCCGTGCTTGAAGAGCGGCCCAAAACACGTAGCTATGGCCGCAGATGAGAACTCGGCTCCGGCTCCTCTGGCCAGGAACAGCAGCATCTAAAAAGAGAAAAAAACATTAAACACAAACAGAACCAAATCATTCCACAATCCAAAGTGCTCACTGCCCAAAAAAGGAGCGTATGTAGGCCTTATAGGCCGAAGAACGCCAACACCCCAACCTCTGAATAGAGGTGGAAGGAAACCCCATGGCAGCCGCTATCGAAGCCGCCCCAATTCTAAAGGAGTGGGTCCCAAACCGCACCCCTGATAACCCTAATTCACCCAACGCCCTGGACGTAACAGCCCAAAACTGGTGTTTTGTCAATGGCTTACCATCCAGGTGTATAAACAAAAATCCATCCTTGGGCCCGCGCACTGCCAAATAAGCAGCCAACGCATTAACTGGACACAACTCAAGCTCTGAACAACTACCAAGCTCGAGCACAGTACCCCGCTGCAACTGATCCGTCTTCGAGCGACGGACAGTAATGACCGCCTTACCCCCAAACAACCTCAGATCCCTCAACTGCAAAGCCCTACCAGAAACATCGTTTCTAGACTGAGCTACCAGCTCACTCACTCTAAGCGCCCCCAAAAAGGCTAACAAGGACGCGGCATGAAATAAACATGCCTCAAAAGGCGAGGCACACACCACGCCCCATACCCTCTTCAACCCCTGCAGAATCGACGAAGACACCAGATTCCGCGTATCAACCCTGGGTCCGGCCTCTCTAGCCCACCCTTCCAGCATCTTTCGAAGACGAAAATCTGCTGTATCATCCCTATAACCCAGTGCCTTACTTACAAAAGCCAATGCAGACAGGCACCCCCTAATAGATCGCACGGCCAACCCCTTACCTCGTAACGACACACAGCAATGGAGCAATTCCTCCACCGGGAGGGGCCAAACCCTGCGATACCCTACCTCAGCCCGAAAGTCTTCAAACTGCCGCACGGCCCGCTCGTAAGACTTCCGAGTGCTAGGCGCAATGGCTAGACCTATCGCTCTGCAGGCTTCGGCTCTCCAATTTGCCATAACTCCTGGGGCATTGGCACTGGCTCTCCGTCTGCCTCCGGGGCCAGCTGACGAAACCTCTCCATCTGTTTACGAGATAGAGCGTCAGCCACCACGTTACTCACCCCAGGAACATTCCTGGCTAAATACAATATATTAAGCCACAAACAGTGCAGAGTGAAGGCCCTTACCAATCTCATAACCCGCCCCGATTTGGATGAAAGGGAATTAATGACGTGGACCACTGCCATATTATCACACCAAAAATGCACAGTGTGATTGGCCATATCCTTCCCCCACAGCCAAACCGAGACTAAAATGGAAAAGAACTTGAGAAACGTAAGATCTCGGTTCACCCCTTCCTGCATCCAGGAATCAGGCCAAACATCCGCGCACCAATGTCCGTGAAAATAGACTCCAAAGCCTAAAGAACCTGCAGCATCAGACATGACCTGGAGCTCGGCCTCAAGCCTCAAGTCTTCCCTCCAAAAGGAGACCCCATTAAATGACTCCAAAAAAATCCTGCCAAACCCTCGGATCATCCCTCATGCTGCAGGTAACCCTAGTTCTATGCTGAGGCAAGCGTAACCCTGCCATAGCATAACACAGCCTCCTAAGAAAGGCCCTTCCTGGAGCAACCACTTTGCAAGCAAAGTTGAGGTGCCCCACCAACTGCTGCAATTCCAGCAAAGTGACCTTCTTCTTAAGGAGAAAGGCATGAATCCTAGCCCTAAGCTCCACTACTTTCTGAAAAGCACCCTAGACAACTGATCAATCGTGTCAATTTCAATCCCCAGAAAGGTCAACCTCTGGGTTGGACCCTCCGTTTTTTCCGGCGCTAAGGGGACCCCAAGTTCAGCGGTCAGCTCAGCAAAACCAGCCAGCAGCTGCCCACAATGCCCTGTCCCCTCAGGACCCACAAACAGTAGTCATCCAAATAATGAACGACATCCTGCAAACCCACTTTCTCCTGCACAGCCCATTCTAAAAACGTGCTGAAACGCTCGAAAGCAGAACATGACACAGAGCAGCCCATTGGCAACGCTCTATCCATGTAAAATTGGCCCTCAAAAGAAAACCCTAAGAGGCCAAAATCATCAGGGTGGACAGGCAAAAGGCGAAACGCAGACTTAATATCGCATTTTGCCAATTCTGCCCCCACCTCGCAATGCTTCACCACAGCGATAGCCTGGTTGAAGCTGGTGTACCTTACAGAGCACAAATGTTCCAGGATCCCATCATTCACTGACTGCCCCTTAGGAAAAGACAAATGGTGAATCAAATGAAATTCACCAGGCGTCTTTTTAGGCACCATACCTAAAGGCGAGACTCTCAAAGTAGTCACTGGAGGCTGCAAAAAAGGACCAAGAATCCTTCCCTCGGCCAACTCCTTGGCAATCTTGTCTCTAACAACCTGTTCCGAACCCTGAACAGATTTAAGATTCCCAGACATGAACGGAACTCAAGGCCCCTGAAAAGGAATCCTAAACCCAAACTTGAAACCTTCCAACAAGTACAAACCATCAGCCCTCCTAGGATACCTAGCCAGCCACCGCTCAAGCGGTCCCACCCTTATCGGGCTGGGCCCCTTTCTTGGCTGGAAAAGCTCCTCCGCTCCCACCGGGCCTTTTAGAATTCTTGCGCCCTCGGGCTTTAGGGCAGCTGTCAAAGGCATGGGATCCACCACACATGGGGCACTCGTGCTTAAACTGGCACGCCTTTCTATTACACACCCCAAGGGATCCAAACTCCCAGCAGAGCAAGCGGGGTTGAACCGCCTGCCCCGCTGTACTGCGGGAAGAGCTTAATGAAGCAGATGTGGATGACCTACTCACTAAATGACCGCTATCTGATCGGTCACCCAGGTTAGGCCTAGCCAGGGACATAACCTGCAGCCAAAGCTGCTGATGAATCCGATCCCACTGGAGGGACAGATATAGGGCAGCCCTCATTCTAAATTCCTGGTCGTACTGTAACCAGGCTGGTCCACTAAAGGCCGTATAGCCCTTATAGATTATGTCCAAGTATTGAAACAAGAATGCCGCCCGCCACGGCTGCGCCCTAGCAATCACCCTGGCATAAATACAGAACCCAGGCAGCCAATTAGCCCATGTTCTGTCAACCTTTCGTTTCCTTAACTTCTCCTTCTCCTTCTCATCTAATTCCTCTTTGTCTTTTTTTTCTAATTCCCGATAAAGAAGAGAAAATATATCCACATATTCTCCCTTTAAAATTTTCTCCCTTGTGGCAGGAAGCAAATGGTCCCCGAGTGGCAGAGCAACCTCCCCAAAAGGCAAGGCTGTAAAAGGCACCATCCCATACTGAGATGGTGCTCCCAAAAAGGGGCCTGACAAGTTCATCTGCCCTGTACCTGGATGCACGCAAGGTATGCCCTGCCCCCCCTGACCATGCCCAATTCTGCACCAGCCCTGCCCCAGAAGGAGTAGGCACCCCTAAGCTCAACCCTGAGGCACCCTGCCCTGCTGCTGCAGCAGGTCCCCATGTCCCCCATGGCCAAACCTGCCCGGACCCGACTTGCAAACCATCACCAAACCTACCTCCAAGTCCAGCAGGCATCACCGGCAAACCAATGCCCGACATCCCCGCCGCCTCCACCGCACCTGCATCGGGGCCACAGGAACAGGCATCCTTGCCAAGCACGACTCCACCAGACCTGCCCTCAAGAATGGACAACCTGGTGAGAATATTAACCTGCCTCGCTTTTTTGGATTGCCTCACATTTCCCCCCCCCCCCCACTCAAGGAAGGAACACCCGCTGCCTGCTCTAAGGCCCTCAGCCTACTCAGAATACTACAATCCACCGCCCCTTCACCCTCCTCATCCGAAGAGGATGGCGGAGGTGGTGGCCTCCTGGCAGGCGCTTTAGCTGGTCTGGGTGCAGGCTTCTTACCTTTCGACTTGCCTGAACCTTTACCCCCAGCCATTTTTTGCCACACGACTACAACCCAGATAACCCACCAAAATGGCCGCGCCCACCTTTCTTATCAAGGCACCTCAAAATGGCCACCCAACTGCCTTTCTGCCCCCTTCTTAAGGAATCTAAAATGGCCGCCCAAACTGCCTAGCAATAGCCCCAGCTACCACACAGCCTAAGGCTAGTCCACTATAACCAAGGGTGGGGGGGGTCAACGGATTCCACCTCCCACCTTACACAGATGGCCAATCGCCCCCATGGTCAATAAAGACTAAGGCAACCTTAAGCCCGTCACCTGACCCAAGCTTCCACCAGGATCTATCCCAGTATATGAATAGAGCTTAAACTGCAACACTGCAGCTTTACTACTCTGAGCTACCAGGCTCCTGCAATGTATATGTGTGGAACACACAATATGCAGGAGCAAAAAACACCAAGCATCCACCCCCAACTCCAACAGGCCAGGCCTCCCTACACCAAACACCCAGCCCCCAGCACAACTCAGCCAGCCGACGTCAATCCGCCGCTAAACGAAGCCGCCGCCGCGACTCACGAGGAGCACAAGGAACCCTGGACGCTCCCTCCGCGACGAAATCCAGCCTCCGGACGAACACGCCGACCAAGACAGCCTCCCGACCATGCTTCGATCGCCGAGGGACTGAACGAAGGCACGGGGAGCTAGCCGTTGAAGCAGCTAAACCCCGCTCCCAGCAAAGCGCGCCCAAACGGGCGAACTCCAACTCTTCCCGCCCTGGTGGGCAAACAGATCCAAGCAGCCTAGCAGCTATGCTGCAGGCTGCAAGATCACGAATGGTAATGCTATCCACAGGGATAACTGTTACCAAGGCCTGTAAATCACTCTGTCAATTAATTCATCTGTTCCATCACTTCAGGTTAGAAACTTGGATGCTTGTTGGCTGAGCTAACAACACCGGTATCTATTTGCATCCATAAATGTGTAGAACATCGAATGGTCTGTAGGCTGAAAAGATAGGAAGTCACTAGAAAATGAGGTGGTGGGATGGTTAAAAAAGAGCAGGCTGGAACTGAACCCAACAAAGATAGAGGTTCTGTGGCTGGCGGGGGGGGGGGGACACTTCAGGATTGGGATCTAGACTACTCCCTCTTGCCAAGGCATAATTGTTACCAGCACAGTCCGTCAAGAGCTTAGGTGTGATCCTGGATACCTTCTTGAACATGAAGACACTGGTCACTCATATGGCCATTTTACCCAAGCCCAGCCTGGCAGCTGGCCACTTTCCTGTCGCACCCTGACCTAGCCACGGTAATCCACACAATGGTCATGTCCAGGCTAAACTGCTGCAACTCACTTTATGCTGGCCTGCCCTTGAGACCTACCTGAAAACTTCAACTAATCCAGAATGCAGCAGTGCAAATCCTGATGGGAATGCCAAGGACTATGCACATACGACCTGTGCTCTGCTGGCTGCACTGGCTTCCAGCGGAGCATCAAGTCAAGTTCTAGATTCTGGTGTTGACCTTTAAGGCCTTGAGCAGTCTGGGATTAACATATCTGCAGGACTGCCTCCTCATTGGATAACAATCTACTGATGATCCCCGGCCCTAAGGACATCTAGCTGTCCTCAGTCAAGGCCAGGGTTTTTTTCAGTGGTAGAACTCTCTGCCAAGCAACAGCAGGGCCCTGAGGGCCTGTAGGGCAGAGATGTTCCACCAGGCTTTTGGATGAGGGCAGTGACAATCTACATTCTGACTGGTACCCTCCCGCTGCCCGTCCCCATATTAATTGATCCTAAGATTTGGAAAACTATTTCTGCACAATTATTGTTTATATTTATTCTTTCCCCCCCCCGCAATAAGCCATGTTACATAGGGCTAGGGCATTGTTGTGTTAACCACTGAGCTGCAAAGTGCAATGAGTATGAGGAAGAAACCCCTAGAGATGTACTAAATTCCTAAAACATTTAGTTGTTCAAACTGATTAAGCACTCTATTAAATCAGCATACTTAATTGGCTGATAGAATTTAATTAGATGACAGGCGTTAACTGTAAGATAAGAAGCAATAAGGGGAGCATGACAAAATCAGATGAACAGCAAAGAGAAAAAAAAATATTAGATGAAGGCTCCAGTACTTGGGAATTTATCTGAAGGTATCAACTAACATCATAAAATTTGTCTACCTCTGCAGTATCCAAGATTCGGGGTGGGGGACCTTGAAAATCCCCAAACACTAATGAATTATTTATGCAGCATTTTCATGAGAAGCCATCACAGGCTAGTAAATATCCCAGTGTTGCCACAGAACTGCCACAAGTGATACAAAAAAACCCACTGCATTTCTCTTTGCCCTGTAGAAATAATTCACTTCTCATTCCAGCCACTTTGTTTATGACCTGCAAAATGTTTCAGATCTCATATATAGGCTGTAGGAGTCTGCTACTTTTGGCAAGGCAGTCAGGTGATTCCTAAGAGAGTTGTTTTGGACAAATAGATGTATTGTGTATCAGGTTTACAAAGTGTCATTCTTCTAACCAAAGCCTATGCACTAGCATTATGTATGTTTCACTCACACAACATAATCACTTAGGGAATAGCACCAAAAAGATATTCTTAGAACAGAGGCATGGATTAACAGATTGATTAACTGGAAGTATATTAACACTTGTGATTCTGATTCCTGGTTCCCTAAAATCTATTATAATAGCAGCCAATAAGCTTTTTCTTTAAAAAAAAAAAAAAGAGGGGAGACTATCCAAATTATTAGTAATTTAATACCGTCTGTCCCAGGAGAACACCCAAAATACAAAACCCATCTGAAATGTTAATACTCAGAAATGTACCAAAGACTTATTAGTGTGAGGTCTGGATTACTGGAAAGGAGAGTGAAAGTTTCAAAAATAACTGGCAATTGCCCAAGGTTACAAATCTCCTCCTTAAAATCTTTTGTAATAGGCAGCATAAGTATACATGGGGAAAGAACTGGGTTACTCATTCTTCAGCATAGCCTCCATATTACACATGAGAATGCATATTTCACAAGTTTCATTCTATCCATAGTTGCAGATGCAGATATATTCATACCTTCAGTGGCACTATATTTCTTTCTTTCTTTCTCAGTAAACAGATTCCCTCTTCAGGCATCATTGCTTTGCTTGGCATATGATCAGTCCATTCATGGCGTAATTAAACAGCAACAACTGGAATACTTCACAATTCACCACTTCTTATAACATATGGCAGTAATGAAGAATTATGTATTTCTAACTGCACTGCAAAAAGTGAACTCTGCTATTTTCTGTTTGATATTTTTGGATATTATGGATGTTATTATTGACATCTAAGTGACTGCAGACTTGGACATCTAGAACGATCTTAAAATTTATTCATAGTTGTTTTTTAATAATCTCCCTAACTGGATTGATGCACAAGTATGCTAAGAAATATTCCTTCATAGAAGCAAGTTATGAAGTGACTTTACGGAATCACTGCAACAGGGATAAATGTAAAGTTCTGCATTTAGGTAGGAAAAATCCAATACATGGTTATAGGATGGGGGAGAGTTCTCTTCGCAGTAGTATGTGCGAAAAAAATGTAGGGGTCTTAGTGGATCATACGCTGAACATGAATCAACAGTGTGATGTGGTGGCTAAAAAGGCAAATACAATTTTGGCCTGTATCAACAGAAGTATAATGTCCAGATCACATGATGTGATGGTATCACTTTACTCTGCTCTGGTAAAATCTCACCTGGAGTATTGTGTTCAGTTTTGGGCACCACATTTTAAGAAGGATATAGACAAACTGGAACGGGTCCAGAGGAGGGCAATGAAGATGGTGAGGGGTCTGGAGACCAAGTCCTGTGAAGAAAGGTTGAAGGAGCTGGGCATGCTTAGCTTGGAGAGGAGGCAGCTGAGAGGTGATATGATCACCATCTTCAAGTACTTCAAGTGCTTTTTGCAAAACTCATGACCATCCTGTTGTTCAGTTTGGGGGTGGGAGAATACATCTTCACAATCTCGTGAAAGGGGGCACCTTTGCAGCGGTGGTGGAGAAAAAACAGGCAGTGCTGTCCACATGTGTTAGATGTTGATCCTTGGAGATGGTTCCTCTGGAAACGCACCTCATTAGCATTCTTGTTTACAAAGTCCATAATGGCAGGCGGAAAGAGGGGGCTAGAGGGTGGGTTGCCGAATGAGTCAAAAAACTCGGAGGTCCCGGGGTTTCTGAGATAAATCGCCAGCCAGTGTTCTCCCGGGAGGTAGTGGGGATGAGTGTTCACCACTAAAGAGACGGGCCTCTGGGACAGCCTTTCAACAGGTAGCTGATCGCTGGGGAAGACATTCAAGAAGCTTTTTCGGGTGTGAGGATTGTCTAGTAAGACGTGTGTTAGCTGGACAGTATCCATGTTACATATAGTCAAAGAGCACATTGCAGTTTTGGTTGATCTTGATGACGTTGTCAAACACCCCGTACACGATCAAATTCACAGTTTGGGGTAGTGCATCTGCAAAGTGTACTTCAGCTCTCAGGTTCCCCGTTTTGATCCGGGAGTAATGGTCTGCACATTCCTGATCGGGAGAGAGGTCAAAGGCAAACAGAGTATACCAGTTCCGATACTCGTCACGATCTATTAGGAGTGGTCTATCCTGAAGATGCTTCCCCGCCATTTGCACCAAACTCATGTATTCTCTCACGTTGTTCCCCGCGGCAAAGTCGGACTGAAAGGGTTTGGGGGGAATCTGCTCCCCGTCCACATATAGGGCTGCAAAGTTAATGTTGTAATCTTTAAAGTGGAAAGGGTTTTTGGTGAAGCTGCCGCTGAAAGCATCATTGTCCACCAGAGCCATGACCACCATTTTGGGAAGCTGTCCCAAAAACAAGTTGTCTTGGTTGGTTACACGGGCTCCTGCTGAGATACTGAACACTTTCATGCTGACACGGTCCACAGGGTATTTTGCTGTGGAGGTCATCAGTGCTTCAGCATGGGCCAGTCGGACACCCGGGGACACCCTCACTTTTTTCACAAAGAGGGAGGCTGAATCCATCTGGAGCTTAAAACGTGTCCTGTCTCCCACACCGCTTATCAAGCAAAAGGTGTCCCTGCTGCGGGTTAGTTTGATTTTCACATCCACTCTGTCTAGTAGCAGTTTTTCTTGAAAAAAATAGGCCCGCATGGTGATGCCCTAAAAGGTCTATCACCCTGCTCTCGGCCGTTAGTTCTGCTCTCTTGGCAAACCCCTTGTTGATGGGGTTTGTCAGGATGGTGGATTCGTGCTGGCCAGCCGTATCCTTATAAAAACCACCCACTGAAAATTGTGTGGCTAGGGTTTCCCCGCTGTAATTGAGCAGAGTTTCAATCATTGCCTATAGGGGTAGCAATTATTGTTCTTGCTGATCAGCCAATCTCCAATGGTCACATCCAGTTGACTGAATATGGATGCTATCGGGTAGTTCACCAGCACCACTCTAGTGTCAGCAGGGAGGTCTGTGCCATCTTCTCGAGTAATTTTGCATTTCACGTAGAGGAGTGTATTGTTTAAATCGTTGTAATCTTCCCCATTACCAGCTAGAACTGGTAGAACTCTAGAGGCGCAGATCCTGTAAAGGCTGATAGGGGTGGGACTTTGATATACAGGCTTTTCTTGACGCAAGTTTATGTCGGGGCTATCTGGAACAGATCGAGCTCCGACTTCACACACTCTTCCAAGCCGCAGTGGATGAATGCCATGGCCCGCTTATAAAATGTCGTTGAGTCCCCCGTGAGGAGTCCTCTTTTTCTTCCTCTTTCCTCCCCTCTTCCTCAGGGCCTTCTGCTTCTAGGGGCTCCCGTGGCTTCTTTTAACGAGTCCTGGGGGGCCCCTACGTGTAGTAGACTTTTTTCTTTTAAGTCCGCCCCTTCTTTTAAGATACAGAAAGCCTGATCCCTCCTGGGGGTCAAGTTATTCATAACTCGATCATATGGCCCATGACATCTTGAGCAATATTGCAAGCTGCAGTTTTCAAGTGCGGCTTGACAATGTCTGCCCCCTTTTTAAAAAGTGGTACGGCCATTCGGAAAAGCCTCCAAAAAATCCCTCCAACTCCTGACCCATACATAACGGGTGCACCATGAAATCCAGGGAGAGCGTAACTGGCCTGTGAACGGTAATAGCCCCTAAACAGTGCTGGGTCCCCATAATCTTTCACAATCACCATTTTTTCCGCGGTCATAAGTGCAACCGTATGATGACCTTGCCGTAACAGAATGACACGGGTTGATTCTGATCCGTCTTTATTTCTACGCGGATCGTTTCGATATGCTGTTTGTTGATGGGGACGTAGTGGGGACGTAGTGACTGTGACAAAATCGTGAGTTTTCCCTCTTATCGGAACACAGCGCAGAAGGGGCACAGCTGTGTCCCCTACCAGCTGGTGTTCTATGATATCGGTATATAGGTACAGAGAATTAAACCCTTTGGTAATATCCGTTGCGTGTTGAATGTTTTTGAACAGCGTGTTAGGGGGAGTCCCCAGCAGCAGTGCTAATTCGTCATTCACGATGAAGTGTGTAACGCTCGAACCGACAAATCTAGTTTTCCCTGTTGTTTGGTCATAAAGGAAACGCACATCGGGCGATGTGTCAGCGTGTTTCCATACAGCCATCTGCATGGCGTCTAATATATGGCAAACGTCTTTGTAATAGCCCTGCTTCACCTGGAATTCGTTTCTAGTAGTCTCGGAACAGATTTGGAACATCTGTGGCTTACTGATCGTGTACCAGGTGTGGGGGTACTGAATTTCCACCAATCCCACTTCCCACTCCCCCCTCAAATCCAGAGGCTTAAACAAGCGCACCGTGAAAGCCGAACTGGTGTTTTCAGGAAATAGGTTCTTAGAAGCGTTGCTGGGGAGCGTGATGTAAAAACCGTCATCTTCCATCCTGTTCAACGATGACTTCAGCCGGGACCCAGCTGTTAAATTTGGGTGGTCACCCCCTCCACTTCACTAAGATCTGCTTCTGTTTCTTGTTTGTCCAGGCTTTTATAATATTTTTCTATCTTGTATGTTCTATCTTTCCAACGAGTCACTTTCTGCAACTCCTCCGTGTAAAACCCTCCTAGGATCAGTTCACCATCAAAATCTACCAGGTGGTACACGGGCCTCTCGCCCCTCCCCCCCCCACCTCTTCTATAATAAAAATTTCTTCTGTGAAATTCTGCTCATAACCCTTCTCAAATGTCCCCTTTGTTCTAGAGACCCTCACACGGTCCCCTTTTCTAAACAGAACTTGTGTTTCTTTTTTGGGAGACCCCAGGACCACTCCATACACGTGCCTCCACACTGTAAGCGCATTAAAGGGTTTGACATACAGGCCACATCTGAATAGTTCTATGGTGACTATGGTTATAACTTTTGACTAGGTCTTGTAACACATCCGTATACTTAAAAGTGTTATTGTGTGTAAAATATCTCCACATTCTGGTCTTTAAAGTTCTATTAAACCTCTCCACTACGGCCGCCTTCACCGCATTGTTGGTGACAAAATGGCGAATTCCATGTTGCTTTAACAGAGCACCCACTTTTTTATTGAGAAACTCCTTGCCCCTGCCTGTTTGCAGCTTCTGAGGGACCCTCCCTGATTCTCTGAAAATGCTTTTAAAAGCAGTTGCAACCTCGGCCCCACCCTTGTCTTTCAGAGGCACCACCCACGCATATTTAGACAGGATGTCTATCACTGTCAGAATATATTTATAGCCCCTGTTATAATTGAAATATTGTTGCATATCTACCAAATCTGCCTGCCACTGCTGTCAACATTCCCCACGATTACTTTGTTCCTTTTGAAACGCACCCTGACCCATTTATGTACACTGTATGCGTCCTGATCATCCAACCACTCTTTCACCTCATTTCTGCTCAGCTTATATCCCCTCTTAGATGCTGCCTAAAATAGCAGTTCAATACCCCCAAACCTACCAACCTCCCACAGATTATAATAAATCCCTTTTAACACATCCCTGTGGCGCATCATGACACTTTGCTCTCTTTTGCCACAATTAAAGTATTTTTTATTATTCAAAACTGAACCTTCACTCTGACTCGTCCTGATTCTCATCTTTTTCTCCGAGTTGTTTCTGCTTCTCAGCACACTCCATGGCTTTCCTTTGCAGAAATTTACACAGGTCTACCCCCTTTACTTCAAACATCGTAAACTTTGAAACATCTACAGATGCACTTTGGGCACCGTATCCCTCCTTTTGAAACAGGGCGACCAGTCCACAGTGGTAGCAACAGCCTGGATTTATCTCCTCACTAATACATCTGGCCAGTAGTGCAAAATCAATGGGTCTGTCCCACATCTGTGTTCAAAGAAGAAAACACATTTTTAGTTCAAATATCGTTTTGTTACATTCACACAGTTGGTGCAGTTTTATTACACTTACATCGGGGAATAAAGCCTCAGTGCATGGGCGGTTGTCTTCTTCTTCCCCCTCCTTGGCTGGATCAGCATCCGTTGGAGGCACATGTGTTTGTGCTTCATAAGTCGGTGGTTCCCTTGCCTTTTCCACAGCTTCAGGCACCATGTCTGCTCCAGAATCTCCAGAGGTATCCTCCATGTCTGCTCCAGAATCACCGGCGGTACCATGCTCAGCATCTGCTAGGGAATCTTCCTCATCATCCCTTTCATCGCCTGAATCTTGAAAGTGAGCCAGACCCCCACAGTATGGGTAGTGGCAGGAGTCAGGCCTCCCTGAGTTGACTGCTGCCACATTCTCTATCTAGAAGTTCGAAGAAGCAAAAAAAAAATTATGCTGCCTCATGAGCGTGCCCCCCAATTCCACACACCTCATTTTTAGGCCTTACATCCAGATAAAGCGTTTCCTCCACAATCTCCATATTTTCTTGTGCCTTCCCTCCATGTTCTGACTCCTTGCCATCGCTTTTGGGTGAAAGATGCATCAACTCCTCATAAACAGGTTCCTCACCAGCATCGGCTTTCCCCCCATCGGTATCCACTGGGTGCATATCATCATGAACAGCCTGTTCCAAAGCCGGAACCTCGTCAGCCTCCACAGCATTCATTTCTTCATAAAATGATGGTTCAACAGAGCCGGGAAACCAAAAGCAACAAATGCATGCCATGTAGTGGGAGGGTGGGGGGTCTCCCCTATTTTAAAGAGTTCCATGGGAAAGCCACACCAACACTCATTGGTGTGTTTAAATGTCGCTGGGGATATGCCCTGTGACAACCAGGGGCGGCCGGCAACATTTCAGATATATGGTACAACGACATTTCTGGCGCCTGCACTTCCCACCTGTAAACTATTGACTTAGGGGGTCCTAAAGCAAAGCGTCTGTTTTTGAAAAACGTTGCATCTCCACAATTCTCTAAATAACGTCTGTGTTGCAAAACACACTTTCCCCCAAACACCAGTGGCTGCCCCCCCTCCTGTTGAGGCTGGGTGAGTGGGCGTCAACGTGGCAGATGCGGTTCAATGTGGCCAAGTGCAAAGTAATGCACATTGGGGCCAAGAATCCCAGCTACAAATACAAGTTGATGGGGTGTGAACTGGCAGAGACAGACCAAGAGAGAGATCTTGGGGTCATGGTAGATAATTCACTGAAAATGTCAAGACAGTGTGCGTTTGCAATAAAAAAGGCCAACGCCATGCTGGGAATTATTAGGAAGGGAATTGAAAACAAATCAGCCAGTATCATAATGCCTCTGTATAAATCGATGGTGCGGTCTCATTTGGAGTACTGTGTGCAGTTCTGGTCGCCGCACCTCAAAAAGGATATTATAGCATTGGAGAAAGTTCAGAAAAGGGCAACTAAAATGATTAAAGGGCTGGAACACCTTCCCTATGAAGAAAGGTTGAAACGCTTAGGGCTCTTTAGCTTGGAGAAACGTTGACTGAGGGGTGACATGATAGAAGTTTACAAGATAATGCATGGGATGGAGAAAGTAGAGAAAGAAGTACTTTTCTCCCTTTCTCACAATACAAGAACTCGTGGGCATTCGATGAAATTGCTGAGCAGACAGGTTAAAACGGATAAAAGGAAGTACTTTTTCACCCAAAGGGTGATTAACATGTGGAATTCACTGCCACAGGAGGTGGTGGCGTCCACAAGCATAGCCACCTTCAAGAAGGGGTTAGATAAAAATATGGAGCAGAGGTCCATCAGTGGCTATTAGCCACAGTGTGTGTGTGTGTGTGTGTGTGTGTATATATATATATATATATATATATATATATATATATATTTGGCCGCTGTGTGACACAGAATGTTGGACTGGATGGGCCATTGGCCTGATCTAACATGGCTTCTCTTATGTTCTTATGTTCTTTCCCCCTTAGGAAACAGCCAGCATTCCTTGGGGGGGTGGATCCCTAGCTGCCCCCCTCGGGGACTGTTGCGTCACTCCCCATAAGGAAACATACGACGTTCGTTTTTTGTGTGGTTGGGGTGTGCATGTGTGGGCGGGACAGCTATCACTTTGATGATGATAGGGGGTCCGTAGCTACTACTTGGGTCCATTTGGCTCCATGGACAAGCATAAATCTGCTCACAGCCTGAACTTTTGGGCCCACTATTTCGACCCAAAGCATTTCTAGAAGGGAATCTAATTCTCTGACCTTCTCAATCTTACTGGACTGTATACCCTCTCTGACATACAGAGCCACCCCACCTCCAACCCTTCATTCTCTATCCTTCTGATATAATTTATATCCAGGAATCACCGTGTTCCACTGATTCTCCTCATTCCACCAAGTTCTGCAATGCCCACAATGTCTATGTTTTCCCCCAACACTAAGCATTCGAACTCCCTGATTTTACCTCGGACACTTCTAGCATTTGTATATAAACATCTATAATTTCCCAGGCAAGTTAGGTCCCCAACCTTTCTTCTGCTGCCTCGAGACTTTGGCAGACAGTCCATACTGTTTGTCACCATTTCAGTGGACAACTCTAATCCATTGCTTGGTAGAAAAGTAACAGCTAACCCTTCAATTCTTTGAGATGAGTTATCCCAAACCAGAGACATTTCATCTCCTGTTGTCTTTCCCCCAAAATTCGGTTTAAAAGCTGCTCTGCCGCCTTTTTGATTTTAAGCGCCAGCAGCCTGGTTCCTTCTGAGGACAAGTGGAGACCTTCTCTTTTGTACAGCTCCTGCTTGTTCCAAAAAGCATCCCAGTGCCTAACAAACTTAAACCCTTCCTTCTTACACCATCGTCTCATACACGCATTGAGACTTCTAATTTGTGCCTGTCTCTCCAGCCCTGTGCGTGGAACAGGCAGCACTTCTGAGAAGACTACCTTGGAGGTCCTGGCCTTGAATCTGCTGCCTAGCAGCCTAAATTTTTCCTTTAGGACCACACGACTGCATTTCCCCACATCGTTGGTGCCAGCTGGCTCCTCCCCAGTACTGTCTATCAGCCTATCTACAACATGCATAATATCCGCTACCTTTGCACCAGGCAGGCAAGTCACCATATGATCAGTACATGGTTTTGTCACCCAGTTATCTATTTGTCTAAGGATCGAATCACCAACTACCACGACCCGCCCCCTCCCTCCCTGCCCCAGATGGTTCCTTGGCGTGAAAGGATACCTGCTCACCTACTGAAGAAGGGGTCCCTTCTGAGAGTGCATTCCCCTTATCCTCAGCACGGTGCCCTGTTCCCTCTTGACCCACATGCTCCCTGGCAGCAACAGGGCTGCCATGTTCAGAGTAAAGCTCATCTAACAAGTCCCCGAGAGTCTTCTCCGAGTGCTTAGCTGACTTTCTCTGCTTCTCTATGTCAGCCACCTTGGCATCAAGGGTTCAAACTCATTCCAAGGACCAGGAGCTCCTTGCATTGAGCACACACCCAAGACTTCTGTCCAGTGGGCAGACAGTCATACATGTGACACTCAGTGCAAAACACTGGAAAGCACCCACCCCCCTGCTGGCATTTTACCTTCATAATAGCTTTTAAAATATAGCTTTTTAAAATATACAGTCCCCCCTTTAAATCCTTTTGTGTTTATGTGGCTCTCCTTCTGGAAAGTCTACTTACCTTATTGGGAACACAAGAAAAATAGAGATCCTGGTTCCCAGTCCTTCCTGGGCTTCTTACAGAACCCCCAGGCTAAGAGCCACAGGCCCGAGCCCTTTAGCTCTTGCCCTTCGGCTCGCCCCAAAGGCTTGAGCCTCTGGCAAGGTGTAGCCTAATCAATGCAAGGGGGGGCGGGCTGCAGTCTGCCCCAGGCAACACAGACACTCCTAATGAGCAACCATCACCTACAGCCCACTCAAAACAAACAAACAGCAGTTCCCCAGCAACCACACAAAATCAGACTCTCAGCAACTTTCCCCAACTGTTAGAAAAGGCAGTTAAGAAAGCCAAACACTCACCCTTGCAGCAGCACACCTTTCTTGCTCTCTCCCAGAGCCATGGATTTCCACAAATTGTTATTCTGATGTCCCCTTGCTCTTTCGCTTTGCTTGTCACTACTTCTTTGCAACAAGTTATCAAAGAACAATCTGCCGGCCTGATGGTTGTCTAAGAGACCAAGGTTAACCGGCCAGGCTAGATGTACCTGGGAGGGGAAGGGTCAAGTGGCTTCCTATGTATATTTCCCGCTTGAGCTTCCTGCTTTCCCTTTGAAATTATAATGGTTATACTGAATATATATTAAGGGAGTCTAAGACAGGCCCTGCCAGTCTTTGCAAGACCTTCCATGCCTAACACAGCTATCAAGGTTCAATAACCTGCTATTATATCAATGATCTGTTTGATGTTTCTGAGAGACTGAGGACTTGACACAGGGCTGGGATGAAATGTTGTAAAGCCAGTTCATGTCCTCTCTCCACCAGGTCTTGAGAGAGGGCAGTCATTCTGATGTCTCCATTCTACATCAAGAAGAAGAAGAAGAAGATATTGGATTTATATCCCGCCCTCCACTCCAAAGAGTCTCAGAGCGGCTCACAATCTCTTTTATCTCCCTCCCCCACAACAGACACCCTGTGAGGTGGGTGGGGCTGGAGAGGGCTCTCACAGCAGCTGCCCTTTCAAGGACAACCTCTGCCAGAGCTATGGCTGACCCAATGCCATGCTAGCAGGTGCAAGTGGAGGAGTGGGGAATCAAACCCGGTTCTCCCAGATAAGATTCCGCACACTTAACCACTACACCAAACTGGCTCTCAAGATGAGAACAGCACATCACCAGCTATGCAGTGGAAAGGAGTGGTTTTTGGTAGTGAACAACATCTTTCCAAACTTGGTAGTGTCTGTGCAGTGCATCAAGTGAAAGGCTGTGGCTGGGCACCTTTTGCCACATTGATAAACAAAGCTAGCAGAAGAGGCTGGTTGTGTTTGGAGTCAAGGTGTGTCTGCCAGAAAAGGTAGCCATAGGCAGGCAGTCTAAGCACAGCCCGCCTGTTTAAATACATTGCCATATTTAAAAATTATGCAAATCAGTTTAATTAATTAAATACACTAATTAAACCCCAACTGTTGTTTTGTGTATTCATTTAATGGGTGCCTGGGGCAAAAAAGAAAAAGAAGAGTTGCCTTTTGTATCCATATGTTGTTGTTGTTGTTCAGTCGCACAGTTGAGTCTGACTCTTTGTGACCCCATGGACAAAGTCACATCATGCCCTCCTGTCTTCCACCATCCTCCAAAGTCTGCTCAAGTTCGTGTTTGTTACATCAGTAATACTGTCCAGCCATCTCATCTTTTGCCATCCCCTTCTTCTTTCGCCTTCCGTCTTTCCCAGCATCAGGATCTTCTCCAGGGAGTGCTCCCTTCTCATTTCGTGGCCAAAGTATTTGAGCTTCAGCTTCAGCATCTGACCTTCCAGGGAACAGTCTGGGTTGATTTCCCTTAGGACTGACTGATTGGATCTTCTTGCAGTCCAAGGGACTCTCAAGATTCTTCTCCAGCACCACAGCTCAAAAGCATCTATTCTTCTGTGCTTGGCCTTCCTTATGGTCCAGCTCTCACAGCCATACATCACTACTCGGAATACCATTGCTTTGACTATATGGACTTTTGTTGGCAGGGTGATGTCTCTACTTTTTTATTATACTGCCCAGGTTCGCCATAGCTGTCCTCCCAAGGAGCAAAAATCTTTTAAATTCATGGCTACAGTCACCATCTGCAGTGATCTTGGATCCCAGAAATGTGAAGTCTGTCACGACTTCCATGTCTTCCCCTTCTATTTGCCATGGTGTGATGGGGCCGGATGCCATGATCTTAGTTTTTTTGATGTTGAGTTTCAAGCCTACTTTTGTGCTCTCCTCTTTCAACAAGAGATTCTTTAGGTCCTCCTCACTTTCTGCCATTAAAGTGGTATCATCTGCATATCTAAGGTTGTTGATGTTTTTCCCGGCAATCTTAATTCCAGCTTCTGCTTCATCCAGGCCAGCATTCTGCATGATGTACTGTGCATATAAATTAAATAAGTAGGGTGACAATATACATCCTTGTCGAACTCCTTTTCCTATTCTAAAGCAATCAGTTGTTCCACATCCCATTCTGACCGTTGCTGCTTGGCCCTTATACAGGTTTCTCAGGAGACCTGTGAGGTGGTCCGGTTCTCCCATCTCTTTGAGGACTTGCCACAGTTTGTTGTGATCCACACAATCAAAGGCTTTAGCATAGTCAATGAAACAGAAATAGACATTTTTCTGATACTCCCATGCTTTCTCCAAAATCCAGTGAATGTTGGCAATTTGGTATCCATATTCGTGGTCTTGCAGCCTGCAGCGTAGCTGCTAGGCTGCTTGGAGCTGTTTGCCCTCCAGGGCGGGAAAGTTGTTCTGCGCCCTGTTTGGGCGCGCTTTGCAGGGGGCGGGGTTTAGCCACGTCAACGGCTAGCTCCCCGTCCCTTTCCTCAGTCCCTCGGCGATCGGATCGGGAGCGCGTTCGGGAGGCTCTTGGCCATCGGGAGCCTTTTCGGGAGGCCGGTTGTGTCGGCGGCTTTTTCGGGTCACTGGGGAGAGAGCGAGTCGGTGCTTCTGGTGCTCCTCGTGAGGCGCGGCGGCGGCTGAGTTGTGGAGCGGATCGACGCCGGCAGGCTGAGTTGCTCTGGGGACTGGGTGTTTAACGTGGTTAGCCTAGCCTGGTGGAGTTGGGGTGGTCGCCGGGGTTCCTTGCTCCTGGCTTCATTGTGGAGCGGATCGACGCCGGCAGGCTGAGTTGCTCTGGGGGCTGGGTGTTTATCATGGTTAGCCTAGCCTGGTGGAGTTGGGGTGGTCGCCGGGGTTCCTTGCTCCTGGCTTCATTGAGAAGCGGATCGACGCCGGCAGGCCGAGTTGCTCTGGGGGCTGGGTGTTTAACGTGGTTAGCCTAGCCTGGTGGAGTTGGGGTGGTCGCCGGGGTTCCTTGCTCCTGCATTTGGTGTTCAGTAATTATATGCTGCAGGAGCTTGGTGGCCCAGAGTGTTAAAGCTGCAGTACTGCAGTTTGGGCTACTCAAAATCTGGAGTTAGATCCTGGTGGAAGCTTGGGCCAGGTGAGGGGCTTTAGGTGGCATTGGTCTTCACGGGAGGTGGAGTCAGTCGAAAACCCCGCACCACCCTTGGTTATAGTGGAGTAGCATTAGGCTGTGGTAGCTGGGGCTGTTGCTAGGCAGTTTGGGCGGCCATTTGTGGGTTCCTTGAGAGAGGGGCAGAAAGACAGTTGGGCGGCCATTTTGAGGTGCTGGTAGCTGGGGCTGTTGCCAGGCAGTTTGGGCGGCCATTTTAGGTTCTTTGAGAAAGGGGTAGAAAGACAGTTGGGCGGCCATTTTAGGTCCCCCTTTTATAAGGCAGGTGGGCAAAATGTCTGGGGGTAAAGGTTCAGGCAAGTCCAAGGGCAAGAAGCCTGCACCCAGACCATCTAAAGCTCCTGTCAGGAGGCCACCACCTCCGTCATCCTCTTCGGATGAGGAGGGTGAAGGGGCGGTGGATTATAATATTTTGAGTAGGCTGCAGGCCTTAGAGCAGGCGGCGGGTGTTCCTTCCTTAAGTAAGGGGGGCGATGTTAGGCAATCCAAAAAGGCAAGGCAGGTTAATATTCTCACCAGGTTATCCATTCTTGAGGGCAGGTCTGGTGGAGTCGTGCCTGGCAAGGATGCCTGTTCCAGTGGCCCCGATGCAGGTGCGGTGGAGGATGCACGGACGTCGGGCATTGGTGTGCCGGTGGTGCCGGCTGGACTTGGAGGTAGGTCCGGTGATGGTTTGCAAGTTGGGTCGGGGCAGGTTTGGCCATGGGGAACATGGGGACCTGCTACAGTAGCCGGGCTTGGCACCTCAGGGACAGGCATAGGTGTGCCTACTCCTTCTGGGGCTGGGCTGGTGCAGAATTGGGCTTGGCCAGGGGGGTAGGGCATACCTTGTGTGCATCCGGGTACAGGGCAGATGAGCTTGTCTGGTCCCATTTTGGGAGCACCATCTCAGTACGGGATGGTGCCTTTTACAGCCTTGCCTTTTGGGGAGGTTGCTCTGCCACTCGGGGACCATTTGCTTCCTGCCACAAGGGAGAAAATTTTGAAGGGAGAGTATGTGGACATATTTTCCCTTCTTTATCAAGAAATGGAAAAGAAAGACAAAGAGGAATTAGATGAAAAGGAGAAGCTGCGGAAGCGAAAGGTTGACAGAACATGGGCTAATTGGTTGCCTGGGTTCTGCATTTATGCCGGGGTAATTGCCAGGGCGCAGCCGTGGCGGGCAGCATCATTGTTCCAATATTTGGACATTATTTATAAGGGTTATACTGCCTTTAGTGGATCAGCCTGGTTACAGTACGACCAGGAATTTAGAATGAGGGCTGCCCTATATCCGTCCCTCCAGTGGGATCGGATTCACCAGCAGCTTTGGCTGCAGGTTATGTCTCCGGCTAGGCCTAACCTGGGTGACCAATCAGATAGTGGTCACTTAGTGAGTAGGGTGTCCACATATGCTTCGTCGAACTCTCCCCGCGGTACAGCGGGGCAGGCGGTTCAACCCCGCTTGCTCTGCTGGGACTTTGGATCCCTTGGGGTGTGTAATAGAAAGGCGTGTCAGTTTAAGCACGCCTGCCCCTTGTGTGGTGGATCCCATGCCTTTGACAGCTGCCCCAAAGCCCGGGGGCGCAGGAATCCAAAGAGGCCTGGCGGGAGCGGAGGAGCTTTTCCAGCCAAGAAAGGGCCCCAGCCCGATAAGGGTGGGACCGCTTAAGCGATGGCTGGCTAAGTATCCTAGGAGGGCTGATGCTTTGTACCTGTTGGAGGGTTTTAAGTTTGGGTTTAGGATCCCTTTTCAGGGGCCTCGAGTTCCGTTTATGTCTAGAAATCTTAAGTCTGTTCAAGGTTTGGAACAGGTTGTTAGAGACAAGATTGCTAAGGAGTTGGCTGAGGGAAGGATCCTTGGTCCTTTTTTACAGCCTCCAGTGACTACTTTGAGGGTCTTGCCTTTAGGTGTGGTGCCCAAAAAGACGCTTGGTGAATTTCGTTTGATTCACCATTTGTCTTTTGCTAGGGGGCAGTCAGTGAATGATGGGATCCCAGAGCATTTATGCTCTGTTAGGTATACCAGCTTCGACCAGGCTATCGCTGTGGTGAGGCATTGCGGGGTGGGGGCTGAGTTGGCGAAATGCGATATTAAGTCTGCGTTCCGCCTTTTGCCCGTCCACCCCGATGACTTTGATCTCTTAGGATTTTCTTTTGAGGGCCAATTTTACATGGATAGAGCATCCAAATCGCAGCGGGTAATGAGGTTGGTGAGGGCCTTCACTCTGCGCTGCTTGCGGCTTAATATATTGTTTTTAGCCAGGCATGTTCCTGGGGTGAGCAACGGGGTGGCTGACGCTCTATCTCGTAAACAGATGGAGAGGTTTCGTCAGCTGGCCCCGGAGGCAGACGGAGAGCCGGTGCCAATGCCCCAGGAGTTATGGCAGATTGGAGAGCCAAAGCCTGCAGAGCGATAGGTCTAGCCATTGCGCCTAGCACTCGGAAGTCTTACGAGCGGGCCGTGCGGCAGTTTGAAGACTTTCGGGCTGAGGTAGGGTATCGCAGGGTTTGGCCCCTCCCGGTGGAGGAATTGCTCCATTGCTGTGTGTCGTTACGAGGTAAGGGGTTGGCCGTGCGATCTATTAGGGGGTGCCTGTCTGCATTGGCTTTTGTAAGTAAGGCACTGGGTTATAGGGATGATACAGCAGATTTTCGTCTTCGAAAGATGCTGGAAGGGTGGGCTAGAGAGGCCGGACCCAGGGTTGATACGCGGAATCTGGTGTCTTCGTCGATTCTGCAGGGGTTGAAGAGGGTATGGGGCGTGGTGTGTGCCTCGCCTTTTGAGGCATGTTTATTTCATGCCGCGTCCTTGTTAGCCTTTTTGGGGGCGCTTAGAGTGAGTGAGCTGGTAGCTCAGTCTAGAAACGATGTTTCTGGTAGGGCTTTGCAGTTGAGGGACCTGAGGTTGTTGGGGCCTAAGGCGGTCATTACTGTCCGTCGCTCGAAGACGGATCAGCTGCAGCGGGGTACTGTGCTCGAGCTGGGTAGTTGTTCAGAGCTTGAGTTGTGTCCAGTTAATGCGTTGGCTGCTTATTTGGCAGTGCGCGGGCCCAAGGACGGATTTTTGTTTATACACATGGATGGTAAGCCATTAACGAAACACCAGTTCTGGGCGGTTACGTCCAGGGCGTTGGGTGAGTTAGGGTTATCAGGGGTGCGGTTTGGTACCCACTCCTTTCGAATTGGGGCAGCCTCGACAGCGGCTGCCATGGGGTTTCCTTCCACCTCCATTCAGAGGTTGGGGCGTTGGCGTTCTTCAGCCTATAAGGCATACATATGCCCCTTTTTCGGGCAGTGAGCACTTTGGATAATGAGTGGTTCCGTTTGTGTTTAATGGTTTTTTCTCTTTTTAGATGCTGCTGTTCCTGGCCAGAGGAGCCGGTGCCGAGTTCTCATCTGCGGCCATAGCTACGTGTTTTGGGCTGCTCTTCAAGCACGGAGAACTGCGGTCGGCTCTCAGCTGGGACTCAGCCAGCATGCGGTTATCGAATGGCAGGGGCGCCGGGGCCTCCAGTGGCCAGGCTTGCTGCCGTTGTTATTCAAGGGTAGAGCGGGTCCTCCTCCACAGGTCTTAATTGTTCACCTGGGAGGTAATGATCTGGGGTTATTGAAGGGTAAGGCCTTGGTGTGGCAAGCCCGGGATGACTTCCAGCGCATCAGGGAGCGATGGCCGGAGACCACGATAGTCTGGTCAGCCATGCTGCCCCGCCAAGTGTGGCGTCATGCTGTGGACCCTGCAGCCTTAGAAAGAGCTAGGTATAAAGCCAATAAAGAAATTAAAAAATTACTCGAGAAGGGTTTGGGCCACTATTTATCCCATCCGGATATTTCGGTGAGATGTCCTGACCTCTACAGAGGGGATGGGGTACATCTCTCGGAAAAGGGTAATGTGCTTTTTCTGAGAGATTTGCAGCAAGGGTTGCGGGTGGCTTTGGGCCTCCCGGTGGGTGCTAAGCCCTAAGTAGAGACTTGGCCTTATTAGTGGCAGGTTTTAGGGATTTAGGACACTATGCGGCTAGGGGAGGACTGTGAAGCATCCCCCCCTTTGGGGGAAATTTGGGGTCTGGCATGATCGACCTTGGGGTTTGGAGACCTGGGTTGGAGAATGCAGACTGTCCAGGAGGCTCGGCTAGAGGGTGCCTTTCTGCCGAGACATGCGTCTGGGTTTGGGCCCTCTGGTGCGGGCCTCCCTGCTGGGCCTGCCTGGAGGGAGCTGAGCAGCTCAGCTCCGGAAGGGGGGCTGGGTCCTCGCCCGTTAATGGCAGGGGAGCGGTCGCGTTGACCCCTAGCCCTGGCCAGGCCACTGGTGGGGTACCCTTGCTGTTCATGTTGTAAGTTAATAAAGTGGCCCAATTTCAATCCAATGCATTGTGTCCGACTCGTTATTCCGATCTTGGTGGGCAATCGTGGTCTTGCAGCCTGCAGCGTAGCTGCTAGGCTGCTTGGAGCTGTTTGCCCTCCAGGGCGGGAGAGTTGGTCTGCGCCCTGTTTGGGCGCGCTTTGCAGGGGGCAGGGTTTAGCCGCGTCAACGGCTAGCTCCCCGTCCCTTTCCTCAGTCCCTCGGCGATCGGCCCTCCCACCCGTCCTGTCTGCTATGTGGGCATTTCTGGTTGCCTCATTCGGGGAGCCGGGTAGGAATTTTTTACGCCTCAGCTGATTGGCTGGTGCTGGGGTGTGTTTTTCGCCTACCCTGCATAGCAGTGCAGTGGATTGTGGAATTGGCTTTGGGAAGGTGCCTTTAAATTGGCGGTCACTTTAGTTGGCAGGTTTTAGGGGTTTAGGACACTATGTAGCTAGGGGAGGACTGTGAAGCATCCCCCCCTTTGGGGGAAATTTGGGGTCTGGCATGATCGGCCTTGGGGTTTGGAGACCCGGGTTGGAGAATGCAGACTGTCCAGGAGGCTCGGCTAGAGGGTGCCTTTCTGCCGAGACGTGCGTCTGGGTTTGGGCCCTCTGGTGCAGGCCTCCCTGCTTGGCCTGCCTGGAGGGAGCTGAGCAGCTCAGCTCCGGAAGGGGGGCTGGGTCCTCGCCCGTTAATGGCAGGGGAGCGGTCGCGGTGACCCCTAGCCCTGGCCAGGCCGCTGGTGGGGTACCCTTGCTGTTCATGTTGTAAGTTAATAAAGTGGCCCAATTTCATTCCAATGCATTGTGTCTGACTCGTTATTCCGACCTTGGTGGGCAAACCTCGTACAAATTTCTTGTGTCCATAAGTTTTTATAGAGCTTTAAAAACATAGTTTGAACAGAAATGATAGCGGAACAAGAAAAATGAAAATGTCCATCTCAAGAAAGAATGTCCTTCTTATGAAACCTTCAACCATCTGTAAACAAAACATCAGTATAGTCTCTCACTTGCTGAGAATAGCATTGCATTGCATCAGGGTCATTAACTAATTGTTGTGTATATGAAACTCAAGGCTGCAACCATACATTCTTGAGTATGCGTCAAATTTAAGTCAGCCACATTTCTTCAGATAAATGTACTCAAGTTTGAAGCATGTATATTTGTGACATGCTGTTTTTGTAAACTCCTTTAAAATCATTCACTTTATCAGTCATGTACTTATTTCAGGACACACAGTACTGACAGCAATGAATGAAATTACCTTCTGCTCTTTGTTTTGGTTAATTGATGAAAAATCCGCAAAGAAACTGTGAAGGGGGAATGACTTAAAAAAAAACCCACCCCACAGACAAAGCAGTGGTTGCAACTTGAAGGGAAAGAAGCACAGTTCAAATTCCATTCAGATATGAAGAATCTGTACATGGCAGAATGCACTTCTAGAAATTGAAATATATGGAATATCAGCTTCCCTCAGGAAATAAACTGAGAGAAATATTTACTTTGGCAGAGTTTGTAAGATAACTGTTACTGCTATGTAGGATATTTAGACAAGGTGTTTTTTTTTAATGGCTCACAAACAGAGAAAAAGTAACTGTTATGCAACCCAGGAAGCTAAACATCCTATATTATTTTTTGTTGTTTTCCACACACAATGACACTGATTATTTTCTGTTAACTAACACAAAAAGAATTCTGATAAATTGCATAGGTGGGAAGGATGGACAGGCACTCCAACAGCAATTGACTCTTTTATAATGTTATAAATCTCCAAAATGTTATAAATCTCCCAAAACAATAAGCATTAATGCTCTGTAAATGACTAAAAGAGAATACTACAGTGATAGAACCACAGTATATCACAGGTCTTTTCTGCATTCTCATTTCCTTCATTTGTGTATTCCACTTGGTTCAAGAATTTTTTTCTGTTCCACATGTGTTTTGCTCCCTCTATGGTGAATTCAATATTACATGGATTTATGTTCTCCACATCTCCCTACAGATTTAAATTGCAGGTTTTTATGTCAGACGTAAACCAATGTAATTTAGATCACTAGAGGGAGCAAAATACATGCAGAATGGGAAAAACACTGAAGCAACAAATACACACAAATAGGGATGGGTGTCAGTTCTGCAACTGTCCTCAATGAAATACGCTCTCCAAGTTGTAAGGATAAGGCCTTTATTTGACAGACAGAATACAGACACTCACAGGGAAGTGTCAGAATTAAAGATGGCTATAGGTGTCACTGGTTATATAGATTAGGTAGAAAAGTTACCAAGGTCCCGCCAGAATTTGAGTTATTGAAAGCATGAACTTGCAAAGGCAGTTGGGTCACACAGTAAAAGGAAAACAAGCTTCACTTTGGGTAGTGAAAGGCAGGGTATAAATCCAATCTCCTCCTCCTCTTCCCCTCTGTACCACTTTGTTTCTTTTTCTTCATTTTCCCTTGGTGTGACCCCCCCCCCTTTTTTCCCTTCTTTGCCTTTCTAAACCATGCCCAGAATGCCATGGGGCTTTTGGAGGTCCCCAAGAGGTTGTAATTTATGCAAAAGAATTAGTGGTATGGACTGTAATCATCTTCAGACCAGAAATGGCACTCAATATAATTTATTAGGTTTCAGATCCACACCAGATATCTATCAGTCCTTACTGGCACACGAGAAACTGTTCTGAAATTCAGGGGAGCCAAAATTCAGAGTCTTTTCTGGATTGGAAAGACACTGCAACCTCCTTCCACTGTGACTTAGGGGATGTTTTGAGTTTCATCTTTATAACAACAGTGTAATATACTGTTGATATATCTTATCAAGGACCAAGCCATTTCAAACATAGGGACAATGGTACCTCCTATAACAAAACACCAAGGCTATCATATTGTTTCTATTTTTTTTAAGCTTAAACCAAAAGTTTTGTGTATTTTCTGCTCCAACAGAATCCTATAGAATGCCAGTGAACTGTTGCCCATGAAAATGAGTGAAGCATCAGGTCAGTATGCAACCATTAAAAGAATTGCAAGCCAGTATCTTTCTGCAGAACCTTTTCATCAGCAAATATTAGTTCTAAGACAGAGATTCTAAAAAGAGTTGTGTATGGATTACTCATACTTCCGCTTGTTGGCTGAGAGCCTCTGGGGGGTGAGGTAGAATCCTAAAGATTTACTTATTTACAGACAACATTTGATCCAGGTGGGCAGCCGTGTTGGTCTGAAGCATTTGAACTGATTTTGACCAGCAAAAGTTTGTTCAAGGTATGAGCTTCCATGTGTTTTATTTATTTGTTGGTCTTAAAGGTGCCGTGGACACAAAATCTGTTCTACAGACAACATTGTTAGTCATGTGAGAAATATTATTTAAGCCAATTTGGAAAGGCACATCTTGGGTGATAACAGACTAGCATTTAGGGGTGGATTGGAGATGTCCCAAATCAGGCCAGCTCAAAAAGAGCCATCCCAAACCCTCCATATGCTCCCTGGCGAGGTGGCCCCATCCCGTCTGTGTGAGGCGACTTGGCACAATCAGCTAGGAAGGGTGCCTCAGAGGCCAGACTGCTCTTTTTCCCCCCCAATTAGTCAAGCACTCTAGCGCTCATGCACTCAAGTGCTCTGGGTAGTTTTTACAAACAACAACAACAAAAAAACTGGAAACAGCTTGGGGCAGCTTGGTGGTTTCGCACCGTCAAGGCTCCTTGCTTGCACACTTCCCCATCCAGATGTCAAAGAGGTGACTGATGTGCAGCTCAAAAATTTGCTACTACTTCAAGAGTGGTAGCCATTTGAGCCGCTCTGAGGCCGATGGAGGACAGGGTGAGTACAGTACGGAGGACAGGGTGGCAGATGTTCATGTTTGCAACGATTTTTCGGGTTGGTTTCTGAGGTCTGAGTCACTCCTAACTACCTGTCTGTTATCACCCCTTAAGTTTCATACCAAGGAAGACTATCACCAGAATGCTTAATGGGACTCACATAGCTCTCAAGAAGCAACATTGGACATTAGTTTTTAAAAGTTAACAAGGCACAACTGCAGCACTGTTCTTCAAATTTTTAAAAATGGAAAGACAGCTGCCATCAAAGCATCAGATTTCAAGGAAATGAGGTCTACCAGCCTCTGAATTCATTATGGGTAACAGCACAAAATTACAGGAATGGGTGCTTGAGGTGGTTTGAGTAAGATGCATTTCCGTTCAGTTATTCAACAAAGTGCTTGTGGGGGGGACACCTATAACTAATTCAAGGCAAGAAAAAGCAACAATTTTTAACTAATGATTTCTGGTTTGTCCCTTCATTAAAAATGCTTCAAGTGCCACCTTCTGGATATTTAGCTCTATTACAATAATCCAGCTTTATGGTCTTAAACCCAAACTACAGTTATAAAAACAAGTGACAATTTCCATAAAGTGGTGTTTACATAGCAAAAACCAAACAAACAAAACCAAAACATAATTCAGGTTCAAAAGCACATATGTATATGATCCACTATAGGTTCTTTGAACCATGCACAAAACCTGGCTAAAGTGGAGCAAGAAATTTCACTTGCCATCATGAGAAGATAAAGCTCCTCAGTGTACCTGACATGTAAAACACAAATGTCTGGATTCCCTTCATATCCAGTTTCACTAACATATCCTCACTGTTAGGTTTATTTTTAAAAAGCCACAATATTCCAAAGACCATAAAATGGGAGTCCCCAAACTTTTTTGAGCCTGTGGGCAGCTTGGAATTCTGGCACAGGGTGGTGGGCACTGGGCAGAACCACAAAATGGCTGCCACAGAAGGTGGACCAACTGCAAAATGACCGCCAGAGAAGTGGAGTAAACCAGAAAATGTCCAAGAATGAGACATAACTCCAACAGTAACTATCATTTCAGGCTGATAATCATTTTAGGTTGCCATTAAAAATGAATGTTTAAAAATATTTTCTTATATACATACTGTTTACCTTTAGTCCTATAGTGAAGGTCTCTGTGTTGTGGTGGGAGCTGCTGCTGAAACATTTAAAAAAAAATCTGCACATATATGAAACTTTGTTTTCTATAGAACTGGATGACCTGAAGCGAGCTGTGAGATGTCTAGAGCAGCACTGGTAGGAGACTCAGAATGAACCCAACAGCACATACTATAGAACTCACTGGAAATCCTATAACTCGGCAATAACAGGTGAAATTTTACTTATGAGCTACCTTTGCATCAGATTGTAGACCTAAATCTGAGCCTTTAAATTCACAGAAAAGGTTGTCCATTGTCACCACTATCTTGGCTCTTGAAATGTTGAATAGAGATATAAGACAAGAATAAAGAATTGAAGGTATAAAGATTGAAGAAGAATCTTAAAAGTTGAGAGCATTTGCTGATGATTTAAAGGTAATTGGAACTTTAATATCTAAGTTGAAAGAATTTGGGGCACTTATGGGTTTTATAGTTAACTAGAAGTAAGACCCCTTGTGAAGAAAAATACAACAGGCTTCAGAAGGAGGCTCTGAGTGAATGCCCCTCTATCTTTGCTGTCTTCCCACCCACCCAAGTGAAAACATTCACTTCCCCCTCCCCCCCACACACACCCCTCAAGGGGAGATGATCTCTGCCATCTGGAGAGCAGTTGTAACTCTGAGTGCTCTCAAACCTTCACCTGGAGATTGGCAGCAATGGTTCCCCAGGAGGAAATGGCATTGTACCTGTCTGAGTTCCCACCCTCCTCAAACCCCACCCTCTTCAGGCCCCACCCCTTCCTAACCTGAATTTCCTAACCTGGAGTTGGTAACCTTATCTCTTTCCATTTAGCTGCCCCTCTGGCTTCAGCTTTCCATTGCCTCCCCCCCTTCCTGAAGTCTCTACATAGGAAAATGACAGTCTTTCTTCACAGTGGGGGAGAACAAAGCAGCTTACATCATTCTCTTCTCCCCCCTTTGATCTGCATCACAATCCTGTGAGGTAAATTAGGCTGAAAATCTGTGCCTGGTCCAAAATCACCAAGACAGCTTCCACAGCAATAACATGGGTCTGGCAGACCCTGTCCCAAAGCATTAACTGCTATGTCCTCTCCAGGAATTTCCCACCAACCTGGAACTGGCAGCTGTAGTCAGGAGTTCTCCCTCCAAGGCATTTAGTGATACCTTTCAGACCAGCACTCTCTCTCTCTGACAACATTGTTGGTCATAAGCACAGGACTTCAATCTTTCTCTGTCTTGCTTTCCCTCCCTCCCTCCCTCCCTATATCTGGTCTGCTGCCAAGGGATACCATCCCCCCCCCAATCTCTGGCTGTTTCCCTTCCAGAGAAGGAGAGGGAGAAACTCTCAGCCAATCCAGGAAAAGCTTTCTCTGGCTCTTTCCCTCCTCCATCCTCCCTCAGCCAATCAAGAGAAGGGCTTCTTTCTCTCCTCTGTGAAGCAAAGCGACAGGCAGCTCAGCCAACAGGAGAGTAGGGAGAGCCAGCAACTGCCAGAACCAAGGTTGGTTGCCTTTTACTGAAAGAATCAGCTTGGCTGGCTAGGAACAGCCACTCAGGCAGGAGAAAGGAGCAGACTCAACCAATACCATGCAAGTACTCTTGACTGATGGTTTGACAGGTCAAAGGTTGATGCAGCGCAGTCCCAACCAATGAGGGATCTCAGTTTTGCCAAGATGAAACATAGGATATGACTATGGTGGCAAGAATATTATACACACAGAAATGGAAGTCTCCAACAATATCTATAATTGAAGAGTGGTTGGAGGAGATATTGGACCGTGACGCAATGGCTAAAGTTACTGCATTGGTTAGAAAAAAGACAATTAGTTCATTTATTCCAGAGTGGAAACCCTTTACAGAGTTTTTGCAGGAAAAATAAAATAATTGATTGATTTTTTGTATATTTAATTATTAAGAAATTAATTTATAAGGGGGAGAGTGTTTTATATTCTATGTATAGAGCAAGGGGAAATTATGTATCAAACGTATTTGTTGTAGGGAAAATTGGAAGCCTTTGAATTTTTTAGTTTATATATTTTGTCTCTCTTCTTTGCTGTCTGTGTTATGTCTGTGTATTTTTTATTTTCTCAATAAAAATTAAAATTCTTGAAAAAATATTTTCACAGAAACAGGTTAATTGTTACACTTTTGTGAAGTGTTTTGCTGATAAAATATATTTCAATTTAGAAGTTGGCTGTAATATATAGTTTAGATAGAAGAAATATCTCATGCATTATCTGGCATGATTATAAATCATTTCTATCTAGTTAAATGTGATGGGTGTTGACAGGATCTGGGGATATGTGAAGACCACCCCATGTGCTCTGGATCCTTGTCTATACTGGTTGCTGAAATCATGTAAAGATCATCTTAATGAGTCTTGGATGTCCACCATAAATGTTTCACTAACTCAAGGCATCCTTCCCAAATCTGGGCACTTTTTCTGTCCATTACTTTTAAAAATCATTATAGAAGAATGATGCGGTCAATTATTGCCTAGTCTGTAATCTGCCTTTCCTGGGCAAGATGTTTGACATAGCAGTTGCAGTTGCAGTTGAGAGAGCAACCCAGTCTTTCTGGATGACTAATTTGTTCTGGACCCTTCTCAGTCTGGTTTCAGGCAATGGAACTAAGATGGCCCTGGTGGCTTGCTGACAGTCTCCCTATGAATGTAGACATATGAATGAATGTTTGTTGCTCTAGCTGAATTTATCAGCAGCCTTGGATACTATGGACCATGCTTGGAAGAAGGAGGAGGTATCAGGGGATATGCTTTAGATGGATTTAAATCTTTCCTTATGTGTTGGGTTCAGTTAGAGATGAGTTGTCATTAGTTTGGGATTTTTCTTGTGGGTTTCCACAAGGATCAGTCTGATCCCATATGCTACTCAATTGTTGTGCAAATCCAATAGGATAAATTATTCATGGGTTTGAATTTGGCTGTAATCAATATGCTGATAACACCTAGCTCTATATTTCATTATCCAAATTACCTAGTGATGTGGTAGAAGTGTTGTGACACTGCCTGACTGCTGTGATTAAATGGGTAAGAGTGAATAAGTTAAAACTAGGGCTTTTTTTGAGCAGGAAGGCACAAGAACACAATTCTGGGTGGTGTGGCATAATGTGCAAATGAGATCCTAATGGGCTTTTTCTTAAAAAAAAAAAAAAGCCCTGTGTGAGACAACGGTGATATCAAAGAAAGTTCCCCTGTGCAAGCACTAGTTGTTTTCGACTCTGGGGTGACGTCGCATCACGATGTTTTCACAGCAGACTTTTTTACGGGGTGGTTTGCCATTGCCTTTCCCAGTCATTGCGGTTGCCGACTGGAGGCAGGCTGTACAGCCTTTTCTCCAGGGGCCGTTTTGCCCCTTCATAAGGAGGAAAAGCGGGCAGGGCATTATGGGAGGTGAGGGCAGAGCAGGCATGCCTTAACGGCTGTCTCCGCTTCTGCCTCCCAGTCTTCGCCTCGTGATCAGTCCACCTTGAGGCAGTGTGGGTGATAGCTGGTTGCTCTTAATTTATAATGGACTGGGTAGGAATTTTTTCATCTCTTCCTGTTTGGCTGTTGGAAGTGGTGTTTTTCACCTATCTCACACTGCTTGTAGAAGGGATTGTGGAACTGGCTAGGGTGTGGCTGGTTTAAGTAGTCTGCTCACTTTCAGGTTGCCTAACTTCTGTTATGCAGTTTGGTGAGCACCAATAGCACTCCAGTTTTGGGACACGGGGTCTAGCTAAATCATTCCTGGCCTGTGCAGACTAGTTGAGTGATGAAGCGGACTGCCTCAGGTTTGCATGGATTGATCCGCCCTTCAGCCGTGTGGATGGGGGCTGGAACTTCAGGGCATAACCTTTGCTAGGCCGGCCAAGTACGAGCCATGCATTTTGGCTATACCTAGGGGCAGGGTGGCTCACCCGTCATGCGGCAGGGGAGGGGTATTTCATCCCCTAGCCCTGCTGTGCTGCCTGATATGTTTATAGCCCTTGTTGTTAATTTAATAATAAAGAAAGTGGCCCTTAGTTACCCAAACCCTTGTGTCCATCTCTTCCTTCCGTCTGTGGGGGCAACTACACTTTCCCCCAGCAAACTGGGTACTCATTTTACTGACCTCAGAAGGATGGAAGGCTGAGTCAACCTTGAGCCAGCTATATCATGGGATGTGACCTAATATGCAAATAAGTTCCTGCTGGGCATTTTCTACAACAAAAAAAGCCCTAATTAAGACTATGCTGTGAAGGAAGCATTTCCCTACTTTCCAAGGTGGGCAGGGGCAGAAATAATGTTTTAATGTCTGCACTGCAAAAGGGAGTGACGAAAGAGCTAATTTTTCTGCTTTCCTCTGAAGCCCAAGTCAACAGCTTGGGATGGCAAGAAGTGAAATCTGCTAGTCTTCAAATCAACATACACACCCCAGCAATTTGCTGAATCTCAGCAAGTATGGAAATTTTCAGGATGGGAGATCACAAGAACCTGACTTTCAACTGATCACCTGAGACTTGGCTCCTGATCTCTCTCCCCCACCCCTTTGCTAGATGCAGAACAAAATAACTTCAGCAGGAGATCAGAAGACAAATCCCCACTAATTCTTCATGAATACTATGTAATGTAATGTAAAATTTTATTTATATCCCGCCCTCCCCCGCCGAAGCAGGCTCATACTGACAGTTTGTGAACAGCCAAACAGCCCATTGATTAGTTAGCTGTCTGATCACCCACTGTAATGAAAAGTGAACTGAACCAACAGGTATCTGAACACCTCCAAAATAAAGCACTGATATGAGTAGCAACACGCCTTGTGGAGTAGGCTGGTCTAATATACGTAAACCATCCTCAGCCTAAAGTACAATTCCAGTGAAGATTTGACCTCATTCTCTGTGTATTGCTCCTTATCATTATTCACATGGCCTGAAGGTAAAGTGGCTGTTAGATGGGAAAATGCACTGAAAGCTTTTCCTTCTGACTGGCTTTAAAATGCCTCTTGAAATGAAGAATACATTGTCATTTTGTTGCTGATCTGATTTTTTTTATTTCATCACCTCATCAACCATGCCTTCCTTGAGCTGCACAACTGAGAAAGTGAAAAATGTCACCATTCAAGTTTGGGAAGGATGAATTCAGATAGCTTTGCACGTAAGAGCATGGAAACATCATAGTCCCTACCTCATTTTCCTTCAGGTGTAGAAGAGTAATAAGAGGAAGGTGGGACCCCTTGTGTCTGATGTCACCCAAATCTCTTCACCCTACTTAGAGCAGCAGGATGTTTTATTTCTCTTAACACTCTTGTAATGTGGAAATTCTACCTGGAAGTTTAGTATTTTAGAACAGTTTTTCAAATAGGCATATTGTTGTCATTCTTGTAATGTACTGACTTGCGAGACGATTTGAAGGCAACATGCTTTATTCAGTGGTACATTACAAGAGAGAGAACACGTGGGCCGGGTCCCGCTTATATACATTACCCGGAACTGCCCCCCAATCTGACCAGTCCAATCCTGATCAGTCAAACTTCCCACCACAAATATTGATGGGCGGGGCGTCTGGCGAGCTACATCCGGGGACCTGCAGGGTCACCTCTGTAGCAATCGCCATGCGGTACATCAGCTTATGTTCAAGACATAACACTCCTCCCCCACTAGTTCAGGACACATAGTCTTGCAAGTAAGCGGGGGCCTTGCGTTCCCCAGTCGACCTCCTTGGGGTTACTTGTGGAGTAGGAGCGGTCACTGGGACTGCCGGGGCCGCGGCTGCTGCAGCAGATGGGGCGGCGGTTTCTCCGCTTGGGAGGAGCGCCAGCCTATGGTTGTCTGTGCCCTACTGCTCTTCAGGTGTCCCTACTCTTGGGGGGTCGCCCCCGCTCCGGTGTGGCTCTTCCACCCGATCGGTCGGAGCGGTCAGTGGGGGCGGGGTAGCTCTCAGTGTGGGTGCGGCTGTGGGTTCCTCCTCAATCTGTATTGCAGCCGGCTCTTCCGGCAAGGTGCGGCAGCGCATCTGATCTATATGCCTCCGCAGGATTTGGCCCCCCTCCGTTGAAACGTCATAGTGGCAGGACCCCGTTACTCGCAGCACCTGACCCGCTACCCACTTGGGGCCACTAGCATAGTTCCTTGCGTATACCGGATCCCCCGGAAAGAACCCCCTAGCTGCTTCCCTGATTTCTGGAGAGTTGCAGAGATCGGTGGCCCGGTCAGGATGCAACTGGTCGAACCTTGTGATCAGCTTCCTTCCCATTAACAACTCTGCTGGGCTAATTCCTGTGACTGGGTTGGGGGTGATTCTATTGTCAAATAGGAAGGCGGCCAGGCGGTGGTCCCAGTCCCCCTGTACTATGCATCCCAGGGCCTCTTTAGTGGTGCGTACCATCTGCTCTGCTTGGCCGTTGGTGACCGGATGAAAGGGGGCGGACCGTATATGTTTTAATAGGTATCTCTGCAAGAACTCCTGGAATTCCGAGACGATGGTGTCAGGAATCCTGTGTGTGCAAAAGACCCTGCACAACGCTCAGACCGCCACCACCATAGAGGTGGAGGCTATGGGGATAACTTCCAACCACTTGGTGTAAGCGTCCACAAGAATAAAGAATGTTTGGCCCTGAAATGGCCCCGCAAAGTCAATATGTAACCTAGACCATGGCCTCCTATGGGCTTCCCAGTGGTGGACCGGGGCACTGGGCGGTTCAGGCCGGGACTCCTGGCAGGCCTGGCCCCTTCGAACCCAGCCCTTGATCTCCTCGTCCATCCCTGGCCACCATACATAACTGCGTGCTGGGGGCTTTATCCGTACAATCCCGGGATGCGTTTTGTGTAGGGCCACCAGCACTTGTTTCTGCAAGGGGGGGGGGGACTACCACCCTGCTTCCTCAGAGAAGACACCCCTTGTGCGAGGAGAGATCTTCCCTGCAAGGCCCTGAATTCCTCGGCCTGTTTTCCCTCGGGCCATCCCCTCCCCACCCAGTCGAGAACCCGCACGAGTATTTTGTCCCACCCCGTGGCCTTCGCTACCTCGGCAGTGTGTAGGGGTCTCTCCGGTAGTGTTTCAATGAGCATCACATGGTGGGCTGGGGACGGATCCATGGAGGGCAGCAGAAGGCAACTGAGGGCGTCCACGTGACCCATCGCCTTGCCCGGGCAGTTGGACCAGGGCATATGAGTAAGAGTTCAGGAACTGATTCCACCGCAGGATGCGCTGCGACAGAATCTGTGGCGTCTGGCAGTCAGGGGCGAGGAGTCCCAGGAGTGGCTTGTGATCCATGGCGATCGTAAAATGTCTACCGTACAGGTAGTCATTAAATTTATGCACCCCCGCCACGATTGCCAAGGCCTCCTTATCGATCTGGGCATAGTTGCGCTCTGCGGGGGTCAGGGTTCTGGAGTAATATGCTATCTGGACTTCCTTCCCATCTGGGAGTTGGTGACCCAGGACGGCGCCCAGCCCGTATGGTGATGCATCACACGCTAAAACCACCGGCAGGGCTTTATCAAAATGGTGGAGTACTTTATTGGATACGAGGAGCTCCCTGACCACCTGAAAAGCGGCTGCCTGCTTCTTTCCCCAGACCCACAGGGCGTTTTTATCTAAGAGCCTATGGAGGGGGTTCTGCTAAGGCCGCTTTGTGGGTCAAGAACGAATGATAAAAATTTAATAACCCCAAGAAACTTTGTAGCTTTGCCCTGCACGTGGGGGCCGGGGCCTCCGCAATGGCCTTGGTTTTGTCAGCCGTTGGGTAGATCCCTGCAGCGTCCACCGCAAACCCCAAGAACTCCACCCTCAGCACCCCGAGGGAACATTTTTCCCGCTTGACTTTCAGTCCGGCCGCCTGGAACCTGCGGAAAACCTCTCGCAGCCGGTTGCTGAACTCCTCCGCGTCTGGTGCGGCGATCAGAACGTCATCGAAAAATGGTTGCACCCTGAGGATCCCTTTGAGGAGAGAATCCATCAGGCTCTGAATGACCCCCGGAGCCACACTCACCCCAAATTGCAACCACCACACCCTGAAAGCCCCCCTGTGGGTCACTATGGTCTGGGCTTCTGCCGTATCGGCGTCCACTGGGAGCTGCTGGTACGCCTGGGCCAAGTCCAGCTTCCCAAACATTTTTGACCCCGCTAGTGCAGCCAAAATGTGACTAACTACTGTGACGGGGTAGTGGTTATCTTGTAGTGTCTTGTTTATGGTGCACTTGTAGTCGGCGCATATGCGCATGTCCCCATTTGGCTTCACCGGGGTTATTATTGGGGTTTCCCATGTGGCATATGAAACCGGTTCTAGCACTCCCTGGGCTGTGAGGCAGTCCAGCTCTGCTTCAATTTTAGGCTTCAGAGCGAACAGAACCCGCCTGGCCTTTAGCCGTATCGGCCGCACGAGGGGTAAGGATAAGGGAGGACCCTTGTAGCACCCTAGGGCTCCATCAAACACCTCTGGAAATTCCCTGCAGACATGCTCAAACCCTTGCGTCCCCAGCTGCTGCACCCCACAATCTGAATTTCCAACGGACGAAACCAGGGCAGGCCCAGCAGTGCGGTGAGCTGGCGTTTGACCACCAGTATATCCAGTTTCCCCCTGAAGCTCTTAAACTCCACCCTCACCGTGGCCCATCCCAGGATCTGTACAGGGTTCTTTTGGAAGTCCCGTAGTATGAAACTAGCTGGTCGCAGCCTAGGCTGGCCATGTGGGCACAGTTTTCTTAGGGACTCCTCCGAAATTATGGAGATGGAGGAGCCCGAGTCCAGTTCCATCAGGCAGGGGTTTCCCTTGATCCTGATCGATACCTTGACCTTGTCAGGGGTATTGCTGGGCAAGTTCATTACCTGCAAGCTGGTCGAGGCGGTCAAGTAGTCCTCGGTCGATTCTTGGTTGGTGGACTGGCGTCTGTGGCCGGCCTTGGTCCTGCAAACCCGCGCAATGTGGCCCATTTTCCCGCAGTTCCTGCAGTCCACGTTGCAATAGGGGCAGTCCCGACGTTTGTGCGGGTCCCCGCAGCTTGCGCACTTGGTGCTGGTCGGTTTCTCTGTCACTTGTGGCCGCTGGGTCGCTCTCGATCCCATCCCTGGTGGGCGGCGTAGCTGGTACGTCTCCTCATCCTCTGGGTGGCTCTGAGCCATCTCCTCCTGGTGGACGGCTTCTGCCCTCGGGTTGTGGGAAACCCTAGTGGCTCTCTCGAATGCTGTGGCCTCCTTGAAGGCACCCTGAAGGTTGAGCTCTTCCTTTGCGAAGAGCTTCTGCTGTAGTCTTTTGTCTCTCAGGCCCCAGGCGAATCGGTCCCTCAAGGCCTCCTCTAGCTTGTCGAAACTACAGTTCCCCGCTATTTGGCGGAGAGCGGCCAGGTATTCGGCTGTCACGAGCTGGGGCTGAGTCAGGCAAAGTCCAGGGGCAGTCCAAGGTCGGCAACTCGTGAGCAAGGTGGGTCCAAGGCGCCAAAACAGAATCGCAATCCAGGTATCACCGGTCAGAGGTTCAGAAGCCGAAATCAGGGGGTCCAGAGGTCCAAGCCAAAGTCAGGAATCCAAAAGCCAAAGTCAAGAGCCGGAGTGGATGCTAGGATGTCAGGTATGTGACTAGTTGCTTCCACAAAGCCTCCTCCCAAAGCCCACAGCTATATAGCCCTCTGCTGCCTGTTGCTCATTTGGGCTAATTGCTGTCTCAGAGCAGCAGCCAGGATCCTGCCGAAACTTAAGCATCCTCACACTTAGAAGGGCCAGAATCCTTTCACCACTCAGGGCTCAGGGAGCGTCTTGCTTGTGAGCGTGCCGCCCTCCTCCGATCCCTGAGGTCCTGACGAAGGCGGTCACGCACACGACCCACCAGAGAGGGCGAGGCAGGGGGGCTTGGATCTTCTTCAGCAGGAGGCAGGGGCACTGGTGCAGGTGGCAGGGGCACCGTTCCTTCTGCAGGCTCTGCAGGCTCGGTTTCTTCTGCAGGGTCCCCAGCACCCATGACACTATCCCCCCCCCCGGGCCCCCCTCCGTCGAGGGGCCTGGGAGGTCGGGGTGGTCGCTGTGGAATTGTTGCACCAAGTCCGGGGCATGAAGATTGTCCACAGGTTCCCAGGACCGGTCTTCTGGGCCGTATCCCTCCCAGTCCACAAGGTACTGGAGGCCTCCACGATGGTACCGGGAGTCCAGAATCTGGCGCACCTCATATTCTTCCTCGTCATCCACCAACACCGGTGGTGGCGGCGGTGGGGAAGGAGGCCGAGCTGGGTCAGGGGGTGCAGCTGGAACAAGGAGGGAGCGATGGAACACAGGGTGAATGCGGAGGTGGGGTGGCAACTGGAGCCGGAAGGCGACGGAGTTTATTTGTTCTACGACGGGGTAGGGTCCAATGAACCGTGCATCCAGCTTGTGAGACCGACCAGGCCGGCGCAGGTAGCGAGTTGAGAGCCACACCTGATCCCCCGGCTGCACTGGAGGGCCTTCTTGCCTCTTTCGGTCCGCAGCCCATTTATATGCCTCCTTGGCCTGCTGTAGCTGCTCTCGGAGCAAGTCTTGGCTGGCACGGAGTTCTTGCAGGTAGGCCGCGACGGCGGGGACATTCGTGGGTGGCAGGATCGCTGGGAAGAACCGCGGGTGGTACCCGTAGGTTGCAGCAAAAGGGGTCATTTGGGTGGACGAGTGGACCGCATTGTTGTATGCAAACTCCGCTAGAGGCAACAGACTGGTCCAGTCGTCCTGCTGGTAGCAGGTGTAGCAGCGGAGATATTGCTCTAGCGTGGCATTGGTGCGCTCTGTCTGACCATCAGTCTGTGGGTGGTAGGCTGAGGACAGGTGCACTCGAGTACCCAGGCTGGAATGGAGGGCTTGCCAGAACCGAGAGGAGAACTGGGGGCCCCGGTCTGAGATCAGGTGGGCTGGGAGTCCGTGCAGACGAAAGATGTGTTGCAGGTAGAGCTGGGCTGTCTCCTGAGCTGTGGGAAGTTTCGGACACGGAATGAAGTGGGCCATCTTGGTAAATAGGTCGACGACCACCAAGATGCAAGTCTGACCTTTGGATCGTGGGAGTTCTGTAATGAAGTCCATCGAGATGGTGTCCCAGGGTCCTGAGGGTGCGGGCAAGGGCTGTAACAACCCCGAGGGTTTGGCCGGGACGTCTTTGGCCCGCCGACAGACGTCACAGGAGCTGACATAGCGGGCAACATCGGAGCGAACCCGTGGCCACCAGAACTCTCGCGTCAGCAAGTGGGTGGTCTTATGCTGTCCAAAGTGCCCGGCGGGTAACGAGTCATGGGTCAGGCGAAGCACTTCTGCCCGCAAGGGCCCGGGAGGCACATAGAGGCGTTCGCGGTGTAGCAAGAGACCGCCTCGAGTCGTGAACTCGCCTGCCGAGTCGTCTTGGAGTGCCTGGAGGTGTTGCTGGACCCAGGGATCGTTGGCCTGGCTAGCACGAATGTCCTCCACGAGTGTGGGTGAAGTGGAGGTGGCTGCAAATACTGAGGGCGGCAGGATGGGAGCAGCGGGCGTGGCCTCAGTTGAAGCAGGGGCGTATTCTGGTTTTCGGGACAGCGCATCTGCTTTCCGGTTCTGGGTATGGGGGATGTAGGAGATCCGGAAGTCAAAGCGAGAGAAGAATAGGGACCACCGGATCTGGCGCTGGTTGAGACGGCGGGTGGTCTGGAGGTGCTCTAGGTTCCGGTGGTCAGTGAGCACTTGAACAGGGTGGCAAGCCCCTTCGAGGTAGTGCCTCCAAACCTCAAAGGCCGCCTTGATCGCGAGCAACTCCCTCTCCCAGATGGTATAGTTCCTTTCCGCAGCCGTGAGCTGGCGCGAGTAATAGGCGCAGGGCTGGAGTGGCTGAGACGGCTCCTCGCGCTGGGACAGCACTGCTCCCAGGGCCACGTTGGAGGCATCAGCTTCCACCGTAAAGGGAAGCTGGGGGTCAGGGTATCTCAGGAGTGGCCCGGTGGCAAAGCGAGTCTTCAGGGTGGAGAAGGCATTATCGGCCTCTGGGGACCAGCAGAAGGGTTCTTTGGGGCGGAGTAGTTGAGTCAGGGGTGTTGTCAGGGATGCATAGGCCGGGATGAATTGCCGATAATAGTTGGCAAAACCAAGGAATCGCTGCAGGTCTTTGCGATTCTGAGGAGCCTGCCAGGTCAGGACCGCTTATACTTTTTTCGGGTCCATGAGGATCCCTTGTGGGGACACAATGTGACCGAGGAACTCGACAGAGCGCAGGTCGAAGTCACACTTCTCCAGCTTGGCGTAGAGGCCATGGGCTCGTAGGCGCTGCAGGACCTGGCGGACGTGCTCGGCGTGCTGGGCAGGATTGCGGGAGTAGATTAGGATGTCATCCAGGTATATGATCGTGAAGCGGTCGAGCAGGTCCCGGAATACATCATTCATGAACCTCTGGAAGACAGCGGGGGCGTTGGTCAATCCGAAGGGCATCACCAGGTGCTCGTACTGCCCGTATCGGGTCCCAAACGCGGTCTTCCATTCGTCTCCATGCCGTATGCGCACCAAATTGTACGCTCCGCGGAGGTCCAGCTTGGTGTAGATTTGGGCCCCCTTTAAACGATCCAAGAGTTCAGGGATCAGTGGTAGAGGGTACCGGTCGCGGATGGTGATCTTGTTCAGGGCCCGGTAGTCATTGCACAGCCGGAGCTCCCCACTTTTCTTCTTCACGAAGAGGACTGGAGCAGACAGGGGAGAAGTTGAGGGTCGGATGAATCCGCGTTTCAGGTTCTTGTCCAGGTAGTCTCGCAAAGCTGCCAACTCAGGCTCCGACATTGGGTACAGACGCCCCACCGGGAGTGGTGCCCCAGGTACCAAATCAATGGCACAGTCATAGGGTCGGTGAGGGGGAAGCTGATCCGCTCCTGTCTCCTCGAAGACATCGGCGAAATCCGCATACTTCTGAGGGAGCTGAGGACCACCACTCGGGATGCCGGCTGCTAGAGTGGTGGGAGGAGTCAGATGGGGGCATGGGTCTCGGAAGCATAGTTCCTGCTGGGCCCAGTCCACGATGGGGTTGTGCAGCTTCAGCCAGGAAAGGCCTAGAATCAACGGGAAGCGAGGCATGCGGGCGACATCAAACTGCAGCTGTTCTTGGTGCTGCTGGACGTGGAAGGTGATGGGACAGGTCTCCTGGGTGACGGGGCCAGAACGGAGGAGGCGCCCGTCGATAGCCTCCACCAGTGTTGGAGTCTCTTTTGGCTGCACTGGAATCTGGTGCTGCTTTACAAAGGCGGCATCTACGAAACAGTGGGCCGCTCCCGAGTCCAGCATGGCATATACAAACAGCCAGCGTTCATCAGGCAGACGGAGTTTGACTGGTAGCAGGAACGGGCCCGGGGTATCAGTCTGCTGTTCGGAGGACCCAGCTAGTCGCCCCAGGCTGGAGGGTCCACTTACACCTGGGGCTGGCCTTTTGGCGGCGGTGGCAATGTAGGTCCAGGTATCCGATGTTTAGCAGGGCAGCCAGAGGCATAGTGGCCTGCCGTGCCGCAGTAGAGGCACAGGTTCTGCGTGCGGCGTCTGGCCTTCTCTTCTGGAGTCAGGCGGGGTCGAGCAGCTCCAAGCTGCATAGGCTCACCCTCGTCTCTGGTACTAGCTGGGGATGGGAGAGGAGCCAAGTGGCATGGCGCAGGGAGCTGGCGCCCTCTTGTCTTGGCTTGGCGGCGACTTTCCAGGCGGCCATCGATGCGGAGGCAGAGGGTGATAAGTCCTTGGAGCGTGGGTGGCGACTCCACCCTGGCCAGTTCATCCAGGACTTCCTCTGCCAGCCCCTCGGTAAACTGGTCCATCTGAGCAGCCTCATTCCACGCCAAGTCTTGGGCCAGGAGCTTGAATTCGGTGGCATACTGAGCCACCGAGGACTGGCCTTGTTTCAGGGCCCTGATTTTCCAGTTGGCTGTGGCTGCTTGGACTGGGTTGGAGAAGGCAGCAGACAGGTGGGCCTCAAACCCCTGGTAATCAGTCAGTAGGGGAGAGGACGCAACCAGCAAGGGTGTGGCCCATTTGGCCGCCTGCCCCTTTAACAGACTAATGATAAAACACACCTTTGTTTTGTCGTTGGGGAAGTCCCGAGCTCTTAGTTCGAAGTACAGCCGACACTGTGCCAGGAAAGCAGGAAATTCTTCCACGGCACCCCCAAATCTGTCAGGTGGGGGAACTGGGCACTTGGCTGGAGCACTGGCCACAGGTTGTTGCTGCAAGTGCACTACTGCCTGTGTTAGCTGCTGTACCTGGGCTTGGAGCGCAGCCAGTAGTCCTGTGGTTCCACTTGCTTCAGCATCCATCCTGTGGAATGGGTGTTGGTTGTGGGTGGAAGCAATCTGTCACGAGCTGGGGCTGAGTCAGGCAAAGTCCAGGGGCAGTCCAAGGTCGGCAACTCGTGAGCAAGGTGGGTCCAAGGCGCCAAAACAGAATCGCAATCCAGGTATCACCGGTCAGAGGTTCAGAAGCCGAAGTCAGGGGGTCCAGAGGTCCAAGCCAAAGTCAGGAATCCAAAAGCCAAAGTCAAGAGCCGGAGTGGATGCTAGGATGTCAGGTATGTGACTAGTTGCTTCCACAAAGCCTCCTCCCAAAGCCCACAGCTATATAGCCCTCTGCTGCCTGTTGCTCATTTGGGCTAATTGCTGTCTCAGAGCAGCAGCCAGGATCCTGCCGAAACTTAAGCATCCTCACACTTAGAAGGGCCAGAATCCTTTCACCACTCAGGGCTCAGGGAGCGTCTTGCTTGTGAGCGTGCCGCCCTCCTCCGATCCCTGAGGTCCTGACGAAGGCGGTCACGCACACGACCCACCAGAGAGGGCGAGGCAGGGGGGCTTGGATCTTCTTCAGCAGGAGGCAGGGGCACTGGTGCAGGTGGCAGGGGCACCGTTCCTTCTGCAGGCTCTGCAGGCTCGGTTTCTTCTGCAGGGTCCCCAGCACCCATGACATCGGCTGCCATCTCTCCCGTCTCCTGGTCCCTCTTGTGGAAGAGGAATCAGCAGGCGATGATTGAGGGCTGGGGCAAGAAATGCCCCATGAGGAGTCGGACTATCTCCTCATACGTCTTCTCGTGAGTCTCGCAGGGGCCGAGAGACCCTTGGCGATCTCGAATGTAGCCTCTCCGCAGACGCTCAGGAGCACGTCTCTTTTCAGGCTGTCGTCCGTTATCATGTTTGCTCGAAGGTAGCAATCGACCCGCTCCATGTAGGTCTCCCACCTCTCCGGTTTAGCAGGGTTGAACTCTTCGAGGCGACCTGTCGCTCCGCTCAGGTTAGCCATGGTGGCTGGGGCTTCCGTTTCCCTGGACGGCGTGCCTTCTCCATCTCCGGCCAACTCCAAGAATGTCCTCTTCGGGAGTTACCTGGCCAGTATCCCATCCTCATTGCCACTGTAATGTACTGAGTTGAGAGATGGTTTGAAGGCAACATGCTTTATTCAGTGGTACATTACAAGAGAGAGAACACGTGGGCCGGGTCCCGCTTATATACATTACCCGGAACTGCCCTCCAGTCTGACCAGTCCAATCCTGGTCAGTCAAACTTCCCGCCACAGATCTTGATGGGCGGGGCGTCTGGCAAGCTTCATCCGGGGACCTGCGGGGTCGCCTCTGTAGCGATCGCCATGCGATACATCAGCTTATGTTCAAGACATAACAATTCTGAACTCAGCTTGCTGAAGATTCCCCAATTTCCTATTCTGTTAGCTCCTTGTGTTGGGCTTTCACCATCATTGTGGGTACCAGTAGCACTTTGTCATGCTAGGGAAGAATTGTTAGCCTTTTCATCCCAACCGCCTGCAGCCTTGCTGTAAGGACAGAGGGACACATTTGCCACCCTTGGGGGAAGAGAGGAAGATTAACAGGCCAATGGGCTTGTGCTTGGGGGCAGGGCTGACTGCAGCAGCAGCGTGCCTTCCCTGCTCGTGCCAGTCTCCGTCTGGCGATCAGTCTAAGCAGGAAAGCTTTCAGCTTGCTCCTGCTTAGATCTTATCAGTTTCAGTTGTTTTTTAGGAATTCCTTAAGCAAAGATTAGGTGGCTGGACAAGAGCATTTTTGCTTGCTGGCTCTGGTCTTGTCAATTTCCCTTTTCTTCTGGCTTTCGGACGTTTTAAGAAAGATCAGGGACTGATCGAGTTTAGCTCGCTCCTGCTTCATGTCAGTTTCCTTTGGCTTCCCAGCATTCAGGCTTTTCAGTGGAGATCAGGTCACTGATAAAGCCTGTGAGCCTGATTTTAACTGCAGCGTGTTGCTGAGGATCGGGGCGGCTGTTAGGTCTTTGGTGAATGCAAGGACGTGGATTGGATTGGCGTATCTCCATTATACAGCCGGTTTAACCCTCCCTCCCCCTCTCCCCCCCCCTTTTAAAAAGGTGTTTCTTGGGTTAGACTTTTTGCTAGTGTGGAGTACAAACTCCTCTGAGGGTTGGGTGTGGGGGCAGTATTGTGGAAGCCACTTTTTCCCTTGTTGGTACTGAATCAGGTAGTGGGTGATGTGAAAGACCTCTACCAAAAAACTTTGGGGGGGGTGTAATTTAGCTATAGTGTTGCAGCAGCCATTTTTATGTCCCCTTCGTACCTGTCTTTTTGAATCAGAGGGCAGCCATTTTGGGAGCTGTGGAGAAGGGGCCATTTTGGCTGTAACTTTGCTTTTGTCCCTGGGGACTTTCTGGCTGAAGAAGGCAGAAGCCATTTTAGGTGCCGTGCAGGAGCGGCCATTTTAGTGGAATTTTGGCAGTTTTTTGCTCTTAGTAGTTCAGGCTGGTATTGTTAAAATGCCTGGGGAAAAAAGAATGGGGAAGTCCAAGAGAAAACATCCCGCACCTAAGGCTTCTAGGGCCCCGCCTAAAAGGTCAGCTCCCCCTTTATCATCTTTGGATGAGGAGGATGTTGAGGTGGTAAATGCTGCTATTTTGCAAAGGCTTAGGGCTCTGGAAGAGGCTTCTGGAATTCCTCCCCCACAGAGTTTAGACTTAGGCTTGGGGGAAAATTCTAAGGCTGCATTTCAAGCAGGTATTTTAACCAGGTTGTCTATTCTCAAGAGGAGGTCTGCTGGAAACATCGTGGGAGGAGCTGGCAGTTCCAGTGGCGCACAAGGGAGTTCAGCTCCATTTCCTATGGATTCTGGAGCAGGATCGGCACCGTATCGATTGGATCTGTGGGTAAGACCAGAGACACGCCACAGTCATACACTGGGCCGGCTTGGCCGTGGGGTTCATGGGGTCCTGCTGCTCCAGCTGTTCCCGGCATTGCTACAGGGGCTCAAGGTATCTCCTCCTCCCCTGCCATGAGTGCACAGCAAGCTTGGGCTTGGCCATCTGGGCAGTTTGGCCCCTATGGGCATGGCTAACAGCTGGACAGCAAGGCATGTCAGGTCCCATGATGGGGGGGTGGGGCTTTCCTTCCCCTTTGAATGCCTCTTATGGGGCTGTCCCTTTCCCTTTGAGGACTTAGCACTGCCTTTAGGGGACCATTTGCTACCAGCAATGAAAGATAAGATTCTGAAAGGGGAATATGTGGATGTCTTTTCCCTCCTGTTCTGGGAGCTGGAGAAGAAAGACAAAGAGGATTTGGATGATAAGGAGAAAGAAAAATTGAAGAAACAGAAAGTTCACAGGACTTGGGCCAATTGACTGCCTGGGTTTTTCATATATGTTGGGGTGATAGCACGGGCTCAGCCTTGGAGGGGTGCTTCACTTATACAGTATATGGATATTATTTATAAGGGGTATACAATGTTTAATGGGCCCGCCTGGCTTCAATATGACAGGAGTTCAGGATGAAGGCTGCTCTATACCCTTCCCTTCAGTGGGATCGTATCCACCAGCAGCTTTGGCTCCAAGTCATGTCCCCAGCTCGACCAAATTTGGGTGACCGCTCTGATAGCGATCATTTGGTGGCCAGGGCATCTGTGACTTCTTCCTCTTCTTCTCGCAGTTCTGCAGGGCAAGCGGTTCAACCCTACTTGCTTTGCTGGGAGTTTGGCTCCCAAGGAGTGTGTATCAGGAAGGCTTGACAGTACAAGCATGAATGCCCCTTGTGTGGTGGCTCTCGCTCCTTTAACAACAATATCCGCACCATGTTGATAGGGTTTATCTGTTAAAGGGTTTTATGTTTGGTTTTAGGATTCCCTTTCAGGGTCCCCAGGTTTCATTTCAGTCAGGGAACCTTAGTTCTGTTACGGGTATGGAGCAAGTAGTTAGGGGTAAGATTGCCAAGGAGTTGGCGGAGGGCAGGATTTTGGGCCCATTTTCTACCCCTCCAGTGCCTAACCTTTGGGTTTCCCCCTTGGGAGTGGTGCTAAAGAAGGCGGCTGGTGAATTTTGTTTGATTCACCATCTCTCCTATCCCAGGGGTTCATCAGTAAATGATAACATTCCTGAGCATTTATGCTCTGTTAGGTACACCAGCTTTGATCAGGCCATTAGCGTTGTACGATGCTGCGGTAAGGGGGCGGAGATGGCTAAATGCGATATTAAGTCTGCCTTTCGCCTTCTCCCTGTCCATCCGGCTGATTTTGAGCTCCTGGGTTTTTCCTTCGAGGGGCAATTCTACATTAATAGAGCTCTGCCTATGCATTGCTCTGTCTCATGTGCGGCTTTTGAGAGCTTCAGCACGTTCCTTGAATGGGCTGTTCGTAAGAAAGTGGGTTTACAGGAAGTGGTTCATTATTTGGACGACTACCTCTTTGTGTGTGCTGAAGGGACTGGGCGTTGTGCAAAGTTAATGTCTGGCTTTCTTGAGGTGGCGGTGGAGCTGGGTGTTCCACTGACACAGGAAAAAACGGAGGGTCCAGCCACAAGACTTACTTTTGGGGGGTCGAGCTGGACACTCTGGCACAATTCTCCAGAATACTTGTTGAGAAAGTCACTGATTTGAGGGAGAGAGTTGATTCTTTCCTTCTTAAGCGGAAGGTTACTTTAGTCGAGCTTCAACAGCTTGTAGGGCATCTCAACTTTGGCTCCTGGACGCGTCTTCTTGCGCAGGCATTGTGATGCGATGGCTGGTCTACAACTTCCACAGCATAGAACGTGGGTTACAAGCAGCATGAGGGCAGACCTATTGGTATGGCAGGAGTTTTTGGAGTCCTTCAATGGGATTTCATTTTGAAGGGAAGACATGAAGCTTGAAGTAGAGCTTCAGGTCATGTCTGACGCTGCTGGTTCCTTAGGTTTTGGGGTCTATTTCAGTGGACATTGGTGGACATTGGTGCGCAGATGTGTGGCCGGATTCATGGGGCCAGGTGGAATTGAACAGAGATCTTACATTTCTTGAGTTCTTTCCCATCATGGTAGCTGTTTGACTGTGGGGGAATTATATGGCCAATCACACTATTCATTTTTGGTGTGATAACATGGCTGTGGTACATGTCATTAATTCCCTTACATCCAAGTCTCAAAGGGTTATGAAATTCGTGCAGGCCTTCACTCTGCGTCGCCTGTGGCTTAACGTACTGTTTTTAGCCAAGCATGTTCCCGGGGTGAATAATGGGGTGGCTGACGCTCTCTCTCGTAAACAGATGGAGAGGTTTCGTCAGCTGGCCCCAGAAGCCAATTGAGAGCCGGCGCAAATACCCCAGAAACTATGGGTGATTGGAGAGCCAAGGCCTGCAGAGTGATAGGCCTAGCCATTGCACCCATCACCAGGAAGACTTATGAAAGTGCTGTGCGGCAGTTTGAGGACTTTAGGTCAGAGGTAGGGTATCACATTGTTTGGCCCCTCTCGATGGAGCAGTTGCTGCACTACTGTGTTGCTTTAAAAGGTAAGGGATTGGCCATGCAATCCATTAGGGGACGCCTGTCTGCTCTGGCTTTTGCTAGTAAGGCTTTGGGGTATAAGGAGAAAACCGCAGACTTTTGTCTGCGAAAGATGCTAGAGGGCTGGGCTAGAGAGGCCGGGCCTAATCCTGACACTAGGAAGCCTATTTCCCCTTTGATTCTTAGGGGCTTGAAGGGGGGTTGGGGCACAGTGTGTGCATCCTATTTTGAGTCCACGCTGTGTCATGCCGCTTCCTTGGTTGCCTTCTTTAGGGCCCTTAGAGTCAGTGAGCTATTGGCACGCTCCAGAAATGATGTTTCTGGTAGTGCTTTGTTACTACAGGGCCTGAAGTTACTTGACAGTACGGCCGTCATCACCATTCGACGCTCCAATACTGACCAGCTTCACAAGGGAACCGTTTTGAAGCTGGGCACATGTTCTGAGCTGGAGTTGTGTCCAGTTTCTGCAGTATGCGGTCCTAGGGAGGAATTTTTGTTTTGTCATGTCAATGGCAGACCGTTGACAAAACATCAATTTTGGGCTGTGACTATTCGGGCTTTAGCTAAGTTCGAGTTGTCTGGGATGCGGTTTGGTACCCACTCCTTTAGAATTGGGGCAGCCTCTTCAGCTGCTGCCCTGGGTTATCCTTCCTTGGCCATTCAGCATCTGGGCCGTTGGCACTCAGCAGCTTATAAAGCCTATGTTCGCTCTGCTCAGTCCCTAACTTCAGGGGGGGGGTAGCTTGGAGTTTGTGGTTCTTGTTGCTAGTTTAACTGTTTTTCCTTTTAGATGCTGTTGTTCCTGTCCAGAGGAACCCTGTTCTCATCTGTGGACACACTTATGTGTTTTGGGCTGCTCATCAGGCTGGGAGAACTTCAGTCGGCTCTCAGCTGGGACTCAGCCAGAGGGTTACCATTGAATGGTGGAGGCGCAGGGGCCTTCATTGGCCTGGCCTGTTGCCATTGTTATTTCAAGGGAGTGCTTGCCCTCCTCCCCAGGTCTTAGTTATATACCTGGGAGGTAACGATCTTGGGCTGGTGAAGGGCACAGCTTTGGCCCTGCAGGCAGAGGAGAATTTCAGGGCTATCAAGGAGAGATGGCCTGGGACCATTATAATTTGGTCGGCCATGATCCCCCACCTTTTTTGGTGGGGTGTTTGGGACCCTTTGGGCATCGACAGGGCCCATCACAAGGCTAATAAAAGAATTCAGAGAGCCTTGGAAGACGGTTTGGGCTACTACTTGCCTCATCCGGACATTCATATTAGTTGTCTCCACCTCTATAGGGGTGATGGCATTCTTCTTTCAGTTGAGGGTAATGGTCTCTTCTTGGGAGACCTTCGGCAAGGGGACTTGGGCCTCCCAGTGGGTGCTAAGGCCTAAGCAGAGGCTTGGCCTTAGTGTTGGCAGGTTTATGTGGTTAATGAGCTTATGTGGCTAGGGGAGGACCAGAAAGCATCCCCCTTTTGTGGGCTTGGGGGTCTGTCAGGATTGACCTTTGGATTTGTCGGCCCGGGGTGGGAGAATGCAGACCATCCTTTGGGGCTTACCTGGAAGGTTCCTTTCATTGAGTTGCCCGGCTCGTGGTTGGACCTTTCTGGTTTGTTGCCTATTTTCTGAGCTGGCCTGGTGTGAGCTGTGGTGTGCAGCTCTAGCCAGTGGCTGGGTTGCTTGCCCGTTAAATGGCAGGGGAGGTGTCTGTTGAGTCCCCTGGCCCTGACCAGGCCACAGGGTCTGTTTAGCCCTTGCCGTTTATTAATAAATTAAATAAAGTGGCCCTTAGTTTAATCCAATTATTGCATCTGACTTTTTATTTCAACCGGGGGGGGGGCAATTCGTCCCAATAGCCTGCAGCCTCGCTGTAAGGATGGAGGGACACATTTGTCACCCTTGGGGGAAGAGAGGAAGATTGACAGCCCAATGGACTTGTGCTTGAGGGTAGGGTTGGCTGCAGCAGCAGAGTGCCTTCCCCGCTCCGTCTGGTGATTGGCCCTCCGTCCCACCCTGATTAGTATGTAGACATTTGCTGATTGCCTCTTATTAGGGGGGGCGAGAGCTACTGTTTGCTGATGATGCTGATGATGCTGCACTCGTCTCCCACTCGGTATCAGCTCTGCAGCATATGACGTCCTGCTTTGCAGAGGCTGCCAAACTATTCGGCCTAGAAGTTAGTCTGAAGAAGACAGAAGTTCTCCACCAGCCTGCACCCCAGGAAGATTATCACCCTCCCTGCATCACTGTGGGTGAATCAGTTCTGAAGACAGTCCAGCAGTTCAGCTACCTGGGGTGCATCATCTCCTCAGATGCCAAGATCGACAAGGAGATTGACAACAGGCTGGCAAAGGCAAACCGTGCATTTGGCCGACTGCACAAAAGAGTGTGGAGCAACAAGCATCTGAAAAAAGGCACAAAGATCAATGTTTACAAAGCAGTTGTGATGACAACCCTCATCTACGGCTCCGAATCGTGGGTTTTATACCGTCATCACCTGTGACTCCTTGAGCGCTTTCATCAGCGCTGCCTTCGCACCATCCTCAACATCCACTGGAGTGGTTTTGTGACCAACACTGAAGTCCTCAAGAGGGCGGAGGTTACAAGCATCGAGGCACTGCTGTTGAAGATGCAGCTGCGCTGGGCAGGGCATATTTCTAGGATGGAAAACCACCGCCTTCCCAAGATTGCTCTGTATGGTGAACTTTCCACCAGCCATCGAAATAGAGGGGCACCAAAGAAGAGGTACAAGGACTCCTTGAAGAAATCCCTTGGCACCTGTCGCATCAACCATCACCAGTGGTCTGACCTAGCCTCAGATCGCAAAGCATGGAGGCACACCATCCACCAGGCTGTCTCTTCCTTTGAGAACGCACGCATAGCTGGTCTTGAGGACAAAAGGAGATTGAGGAAGAATCGCACTGCTACAGCACCAACCCCAAATCAGACTTTTCCCTGCAGCCACTGTGGCCGGATCTGCCTGCCCCGCATTGGTCTTGTCAGCCACCAGCGAGCCTGCAGCAGACGTCGACTACTGTACCCTTCTTAAATCTTCGTTCGCGAAGTCAAGCCGAGAGAGAGAGGGGGGTGGTGGGTAGGAATTCTTTGATTCCCAGCTAATTGACAGAACTGCTGGGGTGTTTTTTCGCCTACCATACATAGCATGTCAGTGGATTGGGAATTTGGCTGTAGGGAGGTGCTGTTAAATAGGTTGGTCACTTTGGTTGTGGCAGGTTTCTGTGGTTAATGAGCTTATGTGGCTAGGGGAGGTCCAAAAAGCATTCCCCTTTTGTGGGGTTAGAATCGACCTTTAGGTTTGCCGGCCCGGGGTGAGAGAATGCAGACCGTCCTTTGGGGCTTACTTGGGAGGTCCCTTTAATTGAGTTGTCCAGCTCATGGTTGGACCTTCCCAGTTTGCTGAGATGGCCTGGTGTGAGCTGTAGTGTACAGCTCTAGCCAGGGGCTGGGTTGCTCGCCCATTAAATGGCAGGGGAGGTGTCTGTTGGGACCCCTAGCCCTGACCAGGCCGCAGGTTCTGTTTAGCCCTTGCCATTTATTAATAAATTAAATAAAGTGGCCCTTAGTTTAATCCAATTATTGAGTCTGACTCTTTATTTCAGCCTTGGGGGGGGGGGGAAACACCCAACATTATCCATAAATACCACCACTCCCTGAAGCAATTGTGATAAGGGGGAAAAGAGGCAATGTAAAGTAAAGGAAACTTAAATGTTATGATGCAAACTAGAGGGCTAAATTTGTAAAATGATTATTGTCATGACTCCTTAGCCAGGTCATTCAGATAAGACTTCTGTAAATTTATGTCCCATCACTTGAAAGAAGGTGGAATGCTGCAACATCAATGAAATCAGGATCAAAGTTCTAAGGCTGGAATTAATAACTTCCTTGTCTCAGCTTGACTACCTTCACAACTGCGGTTGCTTAAGAAGCCAAATTCTTGAACTTGAAAATTCATCAAGCTGCTTGTATTAATTAGTCATCAGAATGCACAGAACAGATTTCAGGAACTTTCTAGCATTTCGTGAGGGTTTTTAAAGTCTTTCACATCCTAAGATTCTGTTGTTCTTGCATAGTAGGGTCTGGAAAGAGAATGAATTTGGTTATGTGATGTCATTAAATGTTGTTTCATTGGCTTTTAACTGTCAAAGGGAACATTGCTTTTTGTTCATTAATTCTGCCTAGCATTTCTTCCTACATTAGCACTATTAAGACTAACAACAACAAAAAGAACTAAGGCAGGATTTTGTTCTCATCTGGATGTTTTTAAGTATAGGACAAAAAAAAGTTCTTTATTCCCTAGGCCTAATTAGAGAATGCAAATCATTGAGATATCAAACAATCTCCATTAATGAGCTGGAAGAAGAATTAAATGGGGTGTTAATTAAATATGCTGATGATGCTACATTAAATGTGAATACTAGAAAGAAAGATAGCAAAAAATATTCAATGTCTTCAAGAAGTCAAAACAATTAAGAATAAAAACTAATTCATATTCTACCAAGGAATGTCAGCTTAAACGTTATTTTGAAGGAACAAGATACAGTAGACATACATTTGGCAGTCATTGTGGTAGAATGGCTGGAGTGTCAGACTAGAACTGGGACTTCAAGTTCCCACTCAACTATGAAGATCACTGGGCAACCTTGGGTTAAGCACTCTTTTTCAGCCTAGCCTACCTTGTGGGTCTGTTGTGAAGATACAATGGGATATAGACCACACCTAGTTCCTTGGAAGAAAAGATAAAATAAATATTTAAAGTAGCATTTTAGCAATGTTCAAGTAACAAAAATAGGAATCACATTTTTTATTTAAAAGGAGCAAAACCTATTACTTTATAGCTCTTGAGAATATCATGAGGGCACAGCCCAGAAAGCAAAAAAAGGTGAGGCCCAATGAAGTAAAGTGAAAGCAAAAGATCAGATTCATAGCAGACTGTAGAAGCCAGCCATGCCAAAACAAAGAACAACATTGACCTGCAAATCTTAACAAAGTCTAATGTCTTATGAGCTTTGGTGACTCTTCAATGTTTAAGGGATTTCTTGCAAATCAGACTGGACATTCTGTTGTTCTTTGCTTTGACTGATGCACAGTGGTAGAATACTGACATCCCGAAGTCTCATTTTGAAGATCACAAGATGGTTGGAGCCTGATCCATATTGCTACATCACCCTTCACACCTAGCTGAAGTGTCAGGGCCCCTGACCTGGACAGCCCAGGCTAGCCCAATCTTGTCAGATCTTGGATGCTAAGCATGATCAGCTCAGGTCAGAATTTGGATGGGAGTCCACCAAGGAATACCAGCATCACTACACAGCAGCAGGCAATGACAACCCACCTCTGAACATTTCTTGCCTTGAAAAACCGATGAGGTCACCATAAGCCTGCTGTGACTTGACAGCAAAAATAATGTAGAGTAAGTTTAATTTGTCCCCAATACAAAAGGGTTGCCAGGTCTGACTCAAGAAATATCTGGGAGCCTTGGGGGTGGAACCAGAAGACTTTGGGGGTGGAGCTAGAATCAAGGGTGTAAGAAGCATGATTGAGCTCTGTGGAGAAACGCCATCTTAGAGTGTTGGTGCTTCATTGGCAGGGATCAGTAAAATCCCTCAGCAGGCTTTGTAGCCTCCCTCACTCCCCCCTCCCTTCCAGAGCCAAACCAACAACTCTAGGGGGAAAGTCTCCTAGAGAGGCAGGAAGTGCTTTTGTTTTTTGCATGTGTGTTAGCAGGAAGAGAAGGGCAGTTGGAAGCTAGCGCTGGAGCGAGCATGTGGTGAGCATGGAGGCTCCTGCCTGGGAGGCCCCAGGCAGTCAGACCAAGTAAGTCATTCTCATAGGCAGGGCAAGTGTAGACCAGCGACAATACGATGCGTTTAAAAACCACCTTTATTTTGTCATGCTGTTTGCTGTGCGTGTGCTGTGCTGTGCTAACTTTTTAAAGGCAACTGGTTTTGTTTGTTTTTCTTTCCCTATCTTTTTCTCTTTTAAATAAATGTTTTTTCTGTTTTAAATGCTGGCAGTCAATCTCTGTACCACATAGATCCCCAGACCGCTTTAGACCGCACTGTTTTATAAAACGGGGCCCCGGGCAAGGGGGAAGGCATGCAGTTGGATAAGGTGCCAATCCTCCAGGGGTGCCCCAAAGAAGTGCTGAGGTCTCTGTGAAACCCAAGTACAGGGTGGCAGAGGACCTTGAGGCCTGGCCTCATAGCTGGAGAGGGGGATTGGGAGTCCTGTTCCTCTCAATCTGAACCCCTAGACTGAGCAGGTGGTGGCAGCAAGCCCAAGGGGCAGGAGGAGAAATAGCTCCCTCCAGGAGTTGGCGACTCCATAGGGAGCAGACGGGACCGGGTCTGAAGACAGAATCGGGCCGGTTCCGCCACAAGCTCCAAAGGGAGTTTGGCAATCACATTTAAAGGGAGTACACTCCTTTTAAATGCCTTTCCTCCATTTGGAACTAATGACAGATAGGGACACCTTCTTTTGAGGCTCATAAAATTGGAACCCCTAGTCCAATCTTTTTGAAACTGGGGGGCGAGGGTGGAGTGTGCTTTGAGCAGAAGCACTGGATGCTATGATGAAAATTTGGTACTAGCCCCACCCCCAAAAGCCAGGATTCCTGGCAGCATAGGATGGGGTGGTGGGGACTGCCCCCTTCCTTTCAGGCAATTTAAATTGAGCAGAAGGGCCCCAGGAGCAGCCACTGCCCTCCCTATCAGTGAAAGGTCCTTTCACTGGGTTAGGAAGCACTGGCAGAAGCAGCCAGGCCAGCCTCCCCCACGTTTAAAGGTCCAAACACTGGTTCCGGCTCCACAAGCTTCCAATTGGGGTGCCATCTAGAAGCCTGTATTCAAAAGGAGATTTGAATAAGGAACCACTTTGATTGCTTGCCTTCTGCACCCCAAAATACAGCATGGACCACCACATGCCATACACCCCCACGTTCAGGGAACTCTGCCCTTCTATAAGACATGTGCTGCTTCATGGACCAATGAGCAGTTCTCATGCCAGCTGCTCCAGAGCAAGGTGTCCCCAGGACACTCAAAGAGGCAGACACTGGGGCCAGGCTGTACCTCAAAACAATGACTGGACCACCACAAATCCCCATGCTTGGGACACTGTCCCCTTCAAGAAGACATGCAATGCTGCCTGGTCCAAACACTGGTTCCGGCACCACAAGCTTCCAATTGGGAGCCACCTAGAAGCCTGTATTTCAAAGGAGATTTGAATAAGGAACTATTTTGATTGATTGCCCTCTGCACGCCAAAAAGCAATATGGACCATCACATGCCATACACCCCCACGTTCAGGGAATTTCCGAGTGTCCTGAGCGTGGGGATGTGTCACTTGGGATGGTCCAAACATTGTTTTGGGGTACAGTCTGGCCCCAGTGACTGCCTCTTCGAGTGTCCTGGGGGCACCTTGCTCTGGAGCAGCTGGCATGAGAACTGCTCATTGGACCTTGAAACAGCACATGTCTTCTTGAAGGGCAGAGTCCCCTGAATGTGGAGGTGTATGACATATGGGGGTCCAGACCTTATTTTGGGATTCAGAGCTTTCAAACTCTCTTCAGTGTTTTTGGTTGAATTCACGAATCAGTAATAAATAAGGAACTGTGAATAAGGAACCAACTTCAGCCTCCTATCTGCACTCAACTTGGCCTCCAAATCAGAATGGATGAGAGAGATTTTGTCATCAAGGAACTTTGCAAAAACATCACAGCTGGGGGTCATATTAACATCGCTAACTGAGGAAATGCAAGCCAATGCATTGAGCTACACATTTACAAAAGTCCTTATGACAAGAACTTATTAGTATATTATGAGTAGCAATATTCTGGAACAGGGAACTAAGTAAATCAATTGCAGCTGATTTGTTCTGCAGAGTGTTCCAGTAACTCAGCTACTTTTGTCAAAATTCTACCATTCCATATATATCCTACACCAATGATGTTCCCAAGCTAGAAACAGAATTCAGGGTGGGGCAGGCGGGGGGGGGGGGGAGGATGATGCCTTTTGATTCTGCAAAACTGCTCTTTCACTTATTACTCAAACATTAACAATCCCCATCCACACATATTAGTCAAACAATAACCCTGCACACACTATCAGAACTGCTCCTGCATAGAGATGAATGGTAACATTGTTGTCTTTGTTATACCAAATCCAGAAACCTGTATATGCAATAATAGTTCTGGCCTGGTTTATTTCAAGTCAGCTTGGAATGTCTCCAGTCCTTTCTGTTTGCTCTGGTCCGTGCTAGGGGCACAATAGTAGCAGGGAAACAATGATTTTATCAAGAAAGCCCAACTAGACATAAAATTAAAATGAACAAACTACAGAGACAGTTGAAGTTCCCCTCTGATCTCAGTAATGTGGATGTTTACCTAAAAAGCCTCTTTGCACAGACCAAGATAAGGAAGGGCAGGCAGTACAATAAATTAGTGAAGGTCAATAGAAAGGGTGGCAGCAATTAATCAATTGCAAGAGCAAACCCTCTGTTAAAGTATAGTAACTAGTTCTGTTTTTCCTCAGTATAATCAACTGACTTGGTCTCATAGTCTAATAAAATTGACTTGTTTTTTCTTTGTCCAATTGATTGATGCCTATATTTGGACAAGGTTTAGGTGCCCTAGAATTTAAAGCTTAATATCTTCCCACCAAAAGACAGGCATCTAATTAGCTTATCTCCAAACCTAATGGATACCTCAGTAAAGTGGAATTCCAGCCAGCCATGACAAACCATTGTGCTTTGAAGAAGCCATTTACAAGTTCTGCATTAATTCTGTTGGATGCTAAAAAAAAACAACCCATGGTTAGGGAAGTGGTTTTCTGAGTGGGAACTGCAGGAACTAAATTATAGAATAATCACAGAAGACTTCATTAGGATGCAATAGTTGTGGCTTACTTTTTAAAAAAAATAAAATAAAATCATGAGAACTTCATTTTTTGTTCATGTAGCAATAAAGTTTACCTTCCTAAATGGCCCTTTAAAAGTGACTGTAACAAAATAAAACAGAAATCATCGCCATTAAGGTTCTTCATTAAAGTTAAACTGAGAGACCATGTGCAATATTTTTATTATTTGCAATCCTTTTTACATTGTACAAAAATAAGCATAATGTATACTTTAAAGGCAGGTGGTATCTACTAGTGGTCATGCTGACTGCTTTGACAGATGCAGTACACTACCCATTAGACACCCTTGGTCAGGTCACTCATGCCCTAAGTATGCACACTTGGAAGGTGGGGAGGAAGCCTTCTGAAATCAATGTATTAAACACAGTCTACACATGGTTGCTGTTGTTGTTGTTGTTGTTGTTCAGTCACACAGTTGAGTCTGACTCTTTGCAACCCCATGGACAAAGTCACGCCATGCCCTCCTGTCTTCCACCATCCTCCAAAGTCTGCTCAAATTCATGTTAGTTACACCAGTAATGCTGTCCAGCCATCTTATCTTTTTGCCATCCCCTTCTTCTTTTGCCTTCTGTCTTTTCCAGCATCAGGATCTTTGCCAGTGAGTGCTCCCTTCTCATTTGGTAGCCAAAGTATTTGAGCTTCAGCTTCAGCATCTGACCTTCCAAGGAACAGTCTGGGTTGATTTCCCTTAGGACTGACTGATTGGGTCTTCTTGCAGTCCAAGGGACTCTCAAGAGTCTTCTCCAGCACCACATCTCAAAAACATCTATTCTTCTGTGCTCAGCCTCCCTTATGGTCCAGCTCTCACATCCATACATTACTACTGAGAATACCATCGCTTTGACTATATGAACTTTTGCTAGCAGGGTGATGTCTCTACTTTTTATTATTCTGCCTAGGTTCGCCATAACTATCTGCCCAAGGAGCAAACGTCTTTTAAATCCATGGCTACAGTCACCATCTGCAGTGATCTTGGATCCCAGAAATGTGAAGTCTGTCACTACTTTCCTTCAATTTGCCAAGGTATGATGGGGCTGGATGCCATGATCTTAGTTTATTTGTTGTTGAGTTTCAAGCCTTGTGCTCCCTTTTTCACCCTCAACAAGAGGTTCTTTAGGTCCTCCTCACTTTCTGCCATTAGAATGGTGTCATCTGCATATCAGAGGTTGTTGATGTTTTTCCCAGCAATCTTTATTCCGGCTTGTGGTTCATCCAGGCCAGCATTCTGCATAATGTACTCGGCATATAAATTATAAGTAGGGTGACAATATACATCCTTGTTGAACTTCTTTTCCTATTCTAAAGCAATCAGTTGCTCCACATCCCATTGCCCCCCCAGTCGAAATAAAGAGACTGACACAGAATATTGGGAAACGGGCCACTTTATTAATACAACTAACATGGCAAGGGCAACCTGCAGTTGGACAAGCCCTGGGGTCTTCCTCCGACCCTGCCAAGTCCAACAAAAGGGCAAGCCACCCTGCCCCTAGCACGAGCCATAAGACTATGACTAATGCTGGGCCGGCCAGGCGAAAACTACCCTCCCCTAACTTCCGTCCCTGGCTTCCGGTTTGGGAATCGTGCTGAGCTGACCGGTCCTCTGAACGGGGACAGTCTTAAGCCTCTGTTCAGGGTAGGAAAAGGCTTTCTTTGGCCTTCTGCCTACATTTCTCATTTAGAGATTTGTCCAGGATATGCACAGAAACTCAGAGGAGGTTAACTTTGGCTGATAGGGAGCTCTGTTGGGGGCTCTTTAGAGGCTTTGAGGAACCACTGGAGAAGAGTGGCGTTTTTTCATCATCTACAGAGGCTTATAGAGCCATTCAATTGGCATAAGCTTGACAAGGTCCTAAGCTCTTTTGGGACTGATGAACATCTGATATTTGAAGAGACCGAAGCTAAGCTGGATATCAGTGGAGAGGTAACTGATTACAATCTTTCGCTCAGGGACTTTTTTAAGGCAAACTAAATAATTTTGGAAGGTGTGATCTAGAAAGAGGGGAAGACAAAGAAAAGAAAGATTGAACTTTGGACTTAGTTAAAATAAGGACAATGCTAAAAATTAGGAAAGAAGTATTTGTTTGAAATACCTGTGGTCATCGACGAAAGCAGCAGCGTCACAGTTCTGCATTCTCTACAATCAACACAGGAAGTACGTCAAAGATTGTGAGACTTGGATAACATTGAGGACGAGACTTGGTGCATAGCAAAGCAGGAAGTAACAAGGGAAGTGAGACTGTGAGATTTGGATACCATTGAGAACAGGATTTGCTACCTAGCAAAGCAGGAAGTAATAAGATAAGAGAGACGAACAAGAAGGCCTACTCTAGGATTTTTCACTATAGAGAAATTGCGATCGCCATTTTGAAAAAAATAAAACTTTTAAAAATTAATATCAAAGCCCAGGAAGGTCATAGAATGGCGAAATTAGGCTTATTAAAAAGGGCAAGTTCTAAGTTATTGAATCTGCTGTTTGGATTTTGATTTTGAGACATTAAAATTTTCATAGTCTTTCTTTGATTACAGAGTCAAAAACAACACATGCAAGAACTCTCTCTTTGGAAAAATTCAAGACCAACTAGAAGCGATGAAAGCTAGAATAATGAAAGGAGTTGACAAGCTTGTAAAAAAGAACTTTAAAAAAAATATTGGAGATTTTAAAAAGGAAGTGGAAGATTTTAAAAATGACGTTGTGGTGGTCACAAAAAAAGTCCAGGATGTAGAGGAGAAAGTTAAAGTACATGATTCCACCTTGCTAAAGCTGCAAGAGAAGGTGACAATACGTGACTGCAGAATGAGAGGAGTACCTGAAGGGGAGGGAACTGACTTAAAGGAATATATAGTTAAAATAATTGCTGACTTTTTGGAGGAAGATCCTGAAGGGACTAGATATATGTATGATAACATGTACAGAGTTAACTCATCATATGCCAAGAACAAAAATTTGCCAAGAGATATAGTCATAAAATTTATGTCAAAAGACATGGCAGGGAAAATTTTGAATAAAAATTTCCAAAAGACTCTGATAGTAGGAGGGAGCAGAGTCAGAATAATGAAAGAGTTGCCAAGACAAGTGATAAATGATAGGAAAACGAACAAAAAACTGACAGAGAAATTGCGTGCTAATGAAATAAGATATAGATGGATAATACCTGAAGGCTTGAGTTTTGAGCTACATGGAAGGAGGATTACAATCACAAACGCACATGAGTTGTCTAGTTTTTATGAACAAAATAAAGACTTTGCACCATGATGGATTACAAATTATTCTCTTGGAATGTAAATGGACTAAATTCACCACAAAAAAGAAAAGCAACATTTCATTTGATTAAAAAACAAAATTGTAACATAAGTTGTTTACAGGAAGCTCATATACAACAAAAAGATTACAAATTTTTATGGAATAAACAATTGGGACTGGAATTTTTTTCATTGGCTGAACAAAAGAAAAGGGGCGTGGTTTTTTATATTAATCAGCAATTAGAGCCAAAATTGGTATTTAAAGATGGAAGATATATAGCAGTAGAAATAATGATTAATGGGGAAAAAAATGTTGTTATTAGGACTGTATGCACCAAATGGTGCAAAAGATGCTTTTTTAAAAGACATTATCAGACAGTTGGATGAAGTGGCTTATGACCAGATCTTGATGAGGGGAGATTTTAATGGAACAATACAGAATAAAATAGATAGATTTGGCCAAAAAAGTAATAATAAGGAAGGAAAATAGCCAAAATTGTTTTTTGAACTGGTTAAATAAGAAAATTTGGAAGATATTTGGAGAAAATTTAACCCTGAAGTAAGAGACTATACTTTTTTTTTCAGCAAGACATAATACTTCTTCCAGAACTGACATGTTATGGGGTACTAAGGATTTGGGCCTCATAACTAAAAAAGTAGAGATTCTTCCAAAGATAAGTGCGGATCATAATCCAATATTATGGGCTACAAAATTGCAAAGAAAAACAAGAAGATGGAGAATAAATGAAGATTTGCTACAAGATAAAGAAATTGTAACATTTTTAGAAAATGAAACTAAAGCTTTTTTCCAAATAAATGACAAAGATGATATAGAGTTCCAGATGGTATGGGACGCTTACAAAGCTGTAATGAGAGGAATATTGATTACATTAAACAAAAAGGATAAAAGAGTGAAAGAAAAACAGAGATTGGACATTCAAAATGAGATAAAGAAAAAAGAAGGAGAACTGAGAAAAAGACCAGGGAAAAAGAAAATTATAAGGGAAATTACTATATTACAAACCCAAATGAGACATTTGTTGAATAAAAAAGTAGAATGGAATTTGAAAAAACTGCAACAGAAATCTTTTGAGGGTGTGAATAAACCTGGAAAGTATTTAGCTTGGCAATTGAAGAAAAAGAGAGAAAGTAAAATTATTAATAAAATTGTGGCTGATGGAAGAGAGATAGTAGATCAAGAAGGAATAAAAAGACAATTTTTAAGTATTATGCTAATTTATTTAAGGGTGTAAAGATAAAAAAGAAAAAATTGAAGCGTATTTGCAAAATATTAAAATAGCACCCTTAACTGAATATATGAAGAAAATTTTGAATGATCCAATTGAAAAAATTGAAATTGAAGCAGCAATTAATGCAATGAAAATGGAAAAGGCACCTGGGCCAGATGGATATAAGGCTAATTTTTTCAAAACCTTTAAAGAAGAATTAGTACCAAAACTGCAAAAATTGATGAATATGATAAGAGTAAAAGGAAAAATACCAAACACTTGGAAATAAGCTGTAATTTCGTTGATCCCCAAGGAAGACAGATGTTACAAATGTACAGAACTACAGACCAATTTCATTATTAAATAATGATTATAAGATATACACAAGAATCTTGGCAGAAAGATTTTAACAATATTTGATTAATTTCATAAAGGAAGATCAAGCAGGATTTCTCCCTAAAAGGCAAATAAGAGACAATATAAGAACAGTTGTAAATATTGTAAAATATTATGAAAAACATCTAGAAAAAGAAGTCACATTATTTTTTGCGGCTGCAGAGAAAGCCTTTGATAATTTGAACTGGGACTTTATGCTTGCAGTAATGGAAAAGATAGAACTTGGAGAACACTTCATAAGAATGATAAAAGCAATATATATGGAACAGCGAGCAAAGTTGTGTATAAATGCAGACCTCACAGAGGATATGATGCTCAGTAAAGGTACAAGACAAGGTTGTCCGCTTTCACTATTGTTGTTTATAATGACTCTTGAAATTTTGCTGATGCAAATATTAGATGATAAAAAAATAGAAGGGCTGAAAATTAGAGGATTTACTTATAAATATAGAGCGTTTGCTGATGATATAATGTTTATAGCTGAAAATCCTATACAAGTAATACCTTTGCTGTTAGCCAAGATACAAGAATATGGAGAGTTGGCGGGACTTTATGTTAATAAAGAAAAATCGAAATTTTTATGTAAAAACATGCAAGTAAATAAGCAAAAGGAATTGCAGAGACTGACGGGATGTGAAACTACTTCTAAAGTAAAGTATTTGGGCTTGGAGATAACAATGAGGAATATTGATTTGTTCAAAAATAACTATGAAAAGCTATGGCATAAAATGGATGACGATATGGTGAAATGGAATAAACTTAATCTGTCATTGCTGGACAGAATAGCTACAATTAAGATGAATATTCTGCTGAGAATAATATATTTGTTTCAAACCATTCCGATTGTGAAAGATAACAAACAATTTAATAAATGGCAAAGGAAGATTTCAGAATTTGTATGGGCTGGGAAGAAACCAAGGATTAAAATGAAAATTTTAACAGATGCTAAAGAGAGAGGAGGATTCCAGCTACCAGATTTAAGACTATACCATGATGCAGTTTGCTTAGTATGGATAAAAGACTGGGTGATGCTGTTGAATAAAAAACTTTTAATGTTGGAAGCTCATGTAAATAAATTCGGCTGGCATGCTTATATGTACTATGGGAAGAAAAAGATGGATGGTTTTTTTTCTCACCATTATATCAGAAATAATTTGTCAAATACATGGATGAAGTACAAGAAATATGGTGATGAGAGAAAGCCATTATGGATAGTGCCAGCAGAAGTAATAAAAATAACAGCTGAAACCAGTGAAGAGAGAGGGTTGTCATACAATCAATTACTAAAAATACAAAGTGGCAAAATAGAATTGAAAAATGCTGAGGAGTTGAATAAAAAATATGATTGGTTTCAAATGCAACAAATAAAAAGCCTGGTGGAGAATGATATCAAAACTGAAGGAATAAGACGTGAGCAAACAGAAATGGAAAAAGTTCTGCTTGGAGATAATGAAAAATTAATTTCAAAAATATATAGGTTACTGTTAAAATGGTCTATGGAAGTTGAGGTAGAAAAATCTCAAATGATTAAGTGGGCAATCAATGTAAATAAAGAAATACAGATGGATACATGGGAGTATCTTTGGAAGAACTCTATGAAATTATCAACATGTCAGAGCATAAAAGAAAATTGTTTTAAGATGATGTATAGGTGGTATATGACTCCTAAAAAATTGGCAAAGCTCAATAAAAAGATGCCAGACAGATGTTGGAAATGTAGAAGACATGAAGGCTCTTTTTACCATATGTTGTGGACTTGTGAAAGAGCGAAAAAGTATTGGCAGATGATTCAACAAGAAATTTCAAAGCTTTTGGGATATGAATTCAAGAAAGTAGCAGAGACTTTTTTATTGGGATTACAAATGGAAAAAATTCCAAAAGAAGACAGAACTTTGATCTGGTACTTGCTTTCAGCGGCTAGGACATTGTATACGCAGTTATGGAAGCAAGAAAAAATGCTAGAAAAATGGGATTGGCTTGTAAAAGTTATAATATGGAGTGAGATGGACAAACTAACAAGAATCTTAAGAGACTATGATTTGGAAGTGTATGAAAAGGAGTGGAAAAAGTTTAGATGTTATGTAGAAGAAGAATGGAATATAAAAGGATATTGGACAATTTTTTGATAATGATAATACTAGAAAAAAGTAGAATATGAATATAGGTTCTTATGGTTTAAGGGTATCTTTAAATGTTAGTATTTTAAGTATATAACTTCGGCGGGAGTCAAGTAACGGTGGGAGGGGGGACTAGAAAATAGCATATGGGATAGATAAAAAGAAGGTATTAATGGATATGGTTACCATATGTTATCAATAAAATTGTGTTTACCTAACTTCCACCCCAATACCCAGAAGGAGGCGAATCTAGGGGGAGGCATGACTACGATCCGCATTATACAGAATTGAGCATTGAGCCATAAAGCCCATCTGTCGCTCATGCGCATCGACTGCACTAACAGGTGCAGATGCCTGGGTGCTCACCTGCAAGGTATAAACCCCTTGCTGCTTCTGCCAAGTAACCAAACTAAACATCCCTACCTAACTTCCACACCACTGCCAGCAGTACAAGATAGGCGAAAAACACCTCACCACAGGCCAATCAGGTGAGATGAAAAAATTCCTACCTGGCCTCTAATAAGACGACCAGTGAAACCTGTACTACCACAGGGTGGGTGGGTGGGCCGAGAGCTGCAAACAAACTGTGATGGCTGGGCAGGGCCCCGACGCTCTGTCCGCCTGCAGTCCCCGGATGGGCGGGAAGCTCTCCAGCCTCCTATCCTTCTGGGGAGGCAAAGAACAGCCCCGCGGCGCACAGCCGCATTGCAGCGCGGCCAGAGCGGGGCCAAATTGCCCCCCCAGTTGAAATAAAGAGGCTGCCACAGAATATTGGGAAATGGGCCACTTTATTAATACAACTAACATGGCAAGGGCAACCTGCAGTTGGACAAGCCCTGGGGTCTTCCTACGACCCTGCCAAGTCCAACAAAAGGGCGAGCCACACTGGCCCCAGCACAAGCCATAAGACTATGGCTAATGCTGGGCCAGCCAGGCAAAAACTACCCTCCCCTAACTTCTGCTCCGATACCCAGAAGGAGGTGAATCTAGGGGGAGGCACGACTACGATCAGCATTGATCTGTAAAGCCCATCTGCCGCTCATGTGCATCGACTGCACTAACAGGTGCAGATGCCTGGTTGCTCACCTGCCCCTACCGTTCAACTACAGCCCACTCGCTCAGCCCCAACTGGGTGCCGACTGGTGATCTCCTTGCATAATGGGCCGCCCAGAAAATAAAGCTGTGCCCGCAGATAAGTATCCGCAGCCTCTCCTGGCGAGACACAGCATCTAGAATGAGAAAACAGCCTCTCCTGGCGAGACACAGCATCTAGAATGAGAAAACAGTCACACACAACTGAACTTTAAAACATATAACACACAACAGCCACCCCTATCACCCTCATGGAAGCACCAATGGGCGTACGTAGGTGCGAAAAGCTGCTGAACGCCAGCGACCCACCTTTTGGATGGTCGGCCCCGAATAACCCATTTCTGCGGCAGTGGACGCAGCCCCAATCCAAAACGAATGAGTGCCTAACTTGAACCCTACCAAACCCACCTTGTCCAAGGCCCGGGCCGAAACCGCCCAAAACTGATACTTCGTGATAAGAGCCCTACCCTTATGGCAGAAAAGGGGGCCCTGGGAGCTCCCCCTTACTGCCACGTAGCGCTGCAGCGCTTGCACGGGGCACAAACCAGCCTCTTCACAGGGCCCTACAGTGATCTTGGTGCCCTTACACCGCTGATCCATTTTGGATCGCCGTACATGCAGCACCACATCTCCCCCCACAAATTTGATGTCATTATGCTGCAACGCCCCATCAGACTGATCATTTCGGGACAGCTTGACCAGTTCGCATACCCGTAATGCACCAAAAAATGCAGTCAGTGCCGCTGCATAAAACAGTGCAATCTCATAGTTAGAGCTACACACCTCAGGCCATACGCGGCCCAACCCCTGAAGTATGGACAGCGAGATGAGTTGCCGGGCATCCTCCCATGCCCCCCGCTCATGCGACCAGCCTTCCAACATCTTTTTAACTCTAAAATCCCCGATCGCTACCGGAAAGCCCTGCGCCTTGCTGATAAAAGCTAAGGCAGCCAACTGCCCCCGAATAGACTTAACCGTTAAGCCCTTATGTTTCAGATGCACACAAAACTGCATCAAATGTAACAGTGGAATGGGCCAACTATCCCCCAATTCAGCCATGTGTCTAAATTCCTTAAACTGTCGAGCGGCACGCTCATAGGCTTTTCAGGTACTCAGGGCCAAAGCTAACATAATCGTCCTACTGGCTTCAGCCTGCCAAGCTGCCACAGGTCCTGGGGCATCTGCTCCGGCAATGGATCTGCCTCCGGGGCCAGCTTGCGAAAATGCTCCATCTGTCGGCGAGACAGATCGTCCGCCACCCCGTTACAAACACCAGGCACGTGCTTTGCCAGAAACAGCACATTTAATTGGAGGCAGCACAATATAAAAGCCCTTATCAGATTCATAACTGTAATTGACTTAGATGTTAATGAGTTAATGACGTGCACAACCGACAAGTTGTCACACCAAAAATGAACAACTTTATTAGTCAGCTGTTCCTCCCAGATCCATACTGCCACCACAATAGGAAAAAAACTCCAAAAAGTTAAATTTTGACAAAGCCCACTATCCTGCCAGTCCCGGGGCCACTGCCCGGCGCACCAATGCCCACCGAAAAGCACCCCAAAACCAGTACACCCCGCAGCATCTGATGATATCTGGAGGTCCGCCTCCACGTTCATGTCCTCACGCCAAAAAGAAACCCCATTGAATGACTCCAAGAAGGTTTCCCAGACCTCCAAATCGCTGCGCATACTGGCCGTTATACGCGCCCTGTGATGGACCCTATGGCATCGCAAAAACACCAAAGAAATGCTCTCCCTGGCACTACAACTCTACAGGCAAAATTGAGATGCCCCACAAGTTGCTGTAACTCCCTAAGCGACACCTTGCGTTTAGGTTTAATGGCAGTGAGCCACACCCTAAGTTGCTGGACTTTTTCTTCCAGCAACCGCGACACCTGCTGAACAGTGTCCAGCTCGATGCCCAAAAAGGTCAAGCATGTAGCCGGTCCCTCAGTTTTTTCATGCGGCAAAGGAACGCCAAGCTCCTCTGCCAGCTCCGTAAACAGTTTTACCAGCTGGGCGCAATGCCCGGACCTGGCCCTGCCCACGAACAAAAAATCATCCAGGTAATGAACGGTTTCCTTACGCCCAGATCTTGTCATTAACAGCCATTCCAAAAAGGAACTAAATCTCTCAAAGGCCACGTAGGATACAGAGCATCCCATGGGTAGGGCTCTATCCATGTAATATTTCCCCTCAAACTGAAACCCTAACAACTCAAAATCTTCGGGGTGAACTGGTAACAGGTGAAACGCCGACTTAATGTCGCATTTGGCCATTTCTGCACCCGACTTGCACCCCCGCACCACCTTGACTGCTTGGTTGAAGGAAGTGTACCTAACTGAACAAAGGTGGTCGGGAACTCCATCATTCACCAATCCACCACTAGGATAAGAAAGATGATGAATAAGTCTATATTCACCAGGTGCCTTCTTAGGCACCACACCAAGAGGAGAAACCCGTAAACATGGAACTGGGGGGTCATCAAAAGGACTGATGACTCGCCCCTCGGAACATTCCTTTGCTATCTTTGCCCGAACAACCTGTTCGAGCCCTACAATAGAACAGAGGTTGGATGCATGACAAGGCACCCTAGGCCCATGAAATGGAATCCTAAACCCCGAAGAGAACTCTTCCCATAAGTATGCCTTGGGATAACCCTCCAGGAAATGCTTAAGCACTTTCAGCCAAATGGGACTGGAACCCTTTTCCAGGCGTTGGAGCATTGCCCCCGGGGCGCTTAGCCCCCCCTTTCTGCTTTGCTTTGCTGCATGCTGAAAATGCCGCATAACGGGCACTCATGCCTAAATTTACAATCTTTACGGGAACACACTCCCTGGGAAGTGAACTCCCAACACAGCAACTGGGGTTGAACCAGCTGGCCTGCTGTTGAGCGGGCAACTGTGACTCCCGATTATCTTTGTACCAGGTGACCACTGTCAGCCCTGTCCGCCAAATTGGGTTTTGCGGGGGCCATCAGCTGTAGCCACAGCTGCTGGTTGATTTGGTCCCATGGTAAGGTCAGATTAATTGCTGTCCTCATCCTAAACGTTTCATCATACTGTAACCAGGTAGCCCCTGCAAAATCTGAGTAAGCTCTATATATAATGTTGTAGTATTGAAAAAGCGGGGCCACCCTACAAGGCTGTGCCCTAGCAATAACTCCTGTGTATATCAAAAACCCCAGTAGCCAATTGGCCCAGGTGCGGTCCACCTTCTTACGCCGTAGCTTCTCCTTTTCCTTCTCATCCATTTCTCCAATTCCCTGTAAAGGAGGCTGAATACATCAACATATTCCCCCCATAATTTTTTTTCCAGCATCGCGGGGATCAAATGGTCCCCTAAGGGGAGCGCAGTATCCCCAAAGGGGAGAGCCAAAAAGGAGACAGACCCGTAAAGATTCGGAGGATAACTCCAAGCATTCCATTGCCCCCATGGCCACCCCATAGGTGGAGCCATGGCCATATGCCCACCCCATGGGAGAACCCCCAACGATACAGATGGAGCGGCCACACACTGAGCTGGAACCGCCCCTGTAGAGACTACTGGAGGCTGGCACCACCCAGCAGCAGTGCCCTGGCCACGGCCCATCAAATGGCCGCCTGCTGCCCACTCCGGGCCAGGCTGGGAAGTGGGCATTCCATTGCCCACTTTGCTCCACTGGTGTAGAAACCTGCCCCCCACTAGGGGGCCCCATCACCATATTATAGCCCCAAGGCCCCCATGGCCACACCTGGGAATGTTGTGTTGGTGCAACCGTACCTTCTCCGCCAGATGGCGTCACTGCCACTACTACCGTCTGGTCCAGCTGTTGCCTTTCCTCCGCCAACTCCAGGTCCTCGCTTCTGTCCCCCGCCAAGGCGTCCCTGCTCGTCCTGGCCTCCTGACTCCGGTCGGGCATTGGTCTGGGTCCCATGCCCTCCTGCAATGCAGACAGTCTCGCCAGCACCTCCCATTCAAATATAAAGGCACCTGACTGCCCCGAAGCCCTGTTACTCCCAGACCAGGTTGTAGGTGTGCCAGCCTCACCCCTTTCCCTCTCTAAGGCACCCAGCTTATCCATTATGGCCTGCCTCATCTCTGCACCATCCAGTTGCTCCTCACCCAGTGAGCCCGGGCGAGCCCACTTATTGGGGCCTTTGGCCGGCTGCTTCCCCTTCGAAGGGCCTTGCCCTTTTTTGGGCCCCATACTGTGCTGTTTCCCTTCAACGATAGCTAACCCAAGGGAGAGCGGGGAGGGGGGGGGGTGTCAAACCCTCCTATCCCCAATCCAAAGATATATGAAGCTGCCTTATACTGAATCGGACCCAATGCAACCACGTGCCTGTGTATGGGGGGGGGGAGAGTGGCAGGCAGGATGAACACACCACAAAAACTGGCACAACCACTAAGGGGGGGCTACCCCCTAAAGGCTCCTTCTCAGCCCCCAAGGACCTGCGACCTTCTGCCAGCTGCTCCACGCCCTTATTCCCCACCCACGGGTCCCCACTGCTTCAACCAGCCTGAACTCTGGGTCCTCTAAAGAAATCCGAGCCGCTCCATGAGTCCGGCACTGCAGCCGAGCGCCAGCCCGGCCTGCCCTTCAACACTTTCGGCTGCGAACGCTTCACAAGCCTCCATCCACGCCAAGAGCCGCAAACAAACTGCGATGGCTGTGCGGGGCCGGGGCTATAAGTAGCCCCAACACTCTGTCCGCCCGCAGTCCCCGGATGGGCGGGAAGCTCTCCAGCCTCTTCGAAACCCAGCTTGAACTTCTGGTAGTTCCCGATCTACATACTGCTGAAGCCTAGCTTGTAGGATCTTTAACATGACCTTGCTGGCATGTGAAATGAGTGCAATGGTGCGACAGTTTGAACATTCCTTGGCATTACCCTTCTTTGGGATTGGAATATAAACTGACCTTTTCCAATCCTGTGACCACTGTTGCATTTTCCAAATTTGCTGACATAATGTGTGCATCTCTTTAACAGCATCGTCTTTTAGGACTTTGAATAGCTCAACTGGGATACTGTCATCTCCACTCGCTTTGTTGTTAATAATGCTTTCTAAGGCCCATTTGAATTCACACTCCAAAATGTCTGGCTCGAGGTCAGCTATTTCACTGTCATGGTTGTCAAGGACATTGAGATACTTCTTGTATAATTTTTCTGTGTATTCTTGCCACCTCTTCCTAATCTCTTCTGCTTCTGTTAAGCCCCTACCGTTTTTGTCCTTTTGGCCATATTTGCACAAAATATTCTTTTGATTTCTCCAGTTTTCTTGAAGAGATCTCTTTTCCTTCCCATTCTGTTATTTTCCTCTATTCCTTTGCATTGTTCCTACAGAAAGGTCTCCTTATATCTCCTTGTTCTCTGAAAATTTGCATTCAGTTGGGTGAATCTTTCCTTTTCACCTTTGCCTTTCACTTTCCTTCTTTCCTCAGCTATTTGTAAAGCCTCATCAGACAGCCACTTTGCTTTCTTGCATTTCTTTTTCTTTGCAAATTGGTGCAAATTGCTGCCTTCTGTACAATGTCATGAACCTCTGTCCATAGTTCTTCAGGCACTTTGTCTATCAACTCTAGTTCCTTAAACCTATTCTTCACCTCCACTGTATATTCATAAGGGATGTGATCAAGGTCAAACCTGAATGGCCTAATGGCTTCCCCAGTTTTCTTCAGTTAAGCCTGAATTTTGCAATGAGTAACTCATGATCTGAGCCTCAGTCAGCTCCAGGTCTTGTTTTTGCTTACTGTAAGGAACTTCTCTATCTTTGACTGAAGGGTATATAATCAGTCTGATTTCAATGTTGCCCATCAGGTGATGTCCATGTGTAAAGTCATCTTTTAGGTTGTTGGAAGAGAGTGTTTGCTATGACCAGCTTGTTCTCTTGACAAAACTCTATTAGCCTTTGCCCAGCTTCATTTTGTTCTCCAATGCCAAACTTGTCCGTTGTTCAGGTTACCTTTTGACTTCCTATTTTGGCATGCCAGGCCCCTATGATGAGGAGGACATCTTTTTTTTGGTGTTAATTCTAGAAGATGTTGTCTACACATGTCTACACATGGACTTCTGACTTAACACAGTCTCATTTGAATTACAGGTACTGCAGTAGGAGTAGGATAGGAATGATCTACCTTACAGATTCATTGTGACATTAAAATGGTGTACATATTAACATCTGTAAACCCTCTTTTGTCCATATTAACAAGATTCTGAAAATGAATTGGGTTTATGGTTTGCTAGCCTGCTTTTTTCTTTCTTTCATTAAATCATTTTGAAATTTAGGATAGCACTTTCAGTCACCTGTTAGGATGGCAGTCACAAATCTGTTACCATCAATTTTCAATAATTGCAGGCATCCATTTGATCCTCAAAAACTTAAACTTTATCATGATGCATAGGCCAGCTTTGTGAAGAAAGTTAAGAAGTACATGCATACATATGCTTAAAACTGGAAATAAGTCACAATACAAACTTGAAAGTCAAATCAGATGGAGCCAATTCAGGTAGGTAGAAAAATCTGTTCTTGAAACATATCTTAAAGGTATAATGATGGTGACATATATTAGAACATTAGAAAGAGCCCTAATGGATCACTCCAGGATGACGTGTATGAAACAGGCTGCTGGACCAACAAGTCACCCAGGAGGACCAACAAACATGACATGTTTTTATCTCCTAGCACCGATATTCAGAAATTTTCTGCCTCTGAATATGGAGGTTCCTTTCAGTTGCTACAAGTAGTACCCACTGACTAACCAATCTTCCTTTTAAAGAGATCACTACATTTCTGGCATTAAATCTTTTGTCTGTCCTGAATCTATTGAACATCAACTTTACTCTATCAAGATTTTAATGAACTATTCACTGTAATATAACTTCAAAATCTTCTCCATCTCAGCCAGCTCAGACCATATCAGCATACACTTAAAATTATTTCCAATGGACATTACACATTTACATTCCCATTTTAGAAAGATCCTCTTTCAAAGATCCTCTTGCAACATGTCACAACCTGCCTTGGTTTTAACATCATGAATTATTTGGTAACATGGTCAAATCTGGCCACTAGGTTCTTCACCAGCAATTCAATAAAGTAAATGGCACTAGTCCCAATACCAATCCTTGTGAGATTAAGTTCCCAACACTGCAAAGCAGTAAATTCTAAATTCTGCTTCCTGTTGTTCAATCAATTTTTAATACATAAGCATATTCATTGCCTTATCCCATGACTGCTAAAATGAAGCATGGTGCCAAAAGCTTTTTGGATGTACCAGTACAGAATGTCTACTGGATGATTCTTATGTCGAGACAGTGTGCAACTGCAATAAAAAAGGCCAATGCCATGCTGGAAATTATTAGGAATGGAATTGAAAACAAATCAGCCAGTATCATAATGCCCCTGTATAAATTGATGGTGCGGCCTCATTTGGAGTACTGTGTATAATCCTGGTCACCACACCTCAAAAAAGATATTATAGCATTGGAAAAAGTCCAGAAAAGGGCAACTAGAATGATTAAAGGGTTGGAACACTTTCCCTATGAAGAAAGGTTAAAACGCTTGGGGCTCTTTAGCTTGGAGAAGTGTCGACTGAGGGGTGACATGATAGAGATTTATAAGATTATGCATGGGATAGAGAAGGTAGAGAAAGAAGTACCTTTCTCCCTTTCTCACAATTCGAGAACGTGTGGACATTCAATGAAATGAAATTGCTAAGCAGTCAGGTTAGAACTGATTAAGACATGGAATTCACTGCCACAGGAGGTGGTGGTGTAAACAGGACCACGGAGGAGAGAATAAGCCACAACAAAAAGAAAAAACTCTCAGTGTAAAATGCAATTTGAACTTGTTGCGAATAATATCAAAATACAAAACAAATAATATCAGTACATATCATCAAGTTAAAACCTCATACATTATTTAATGCTTCTACTGTCCTTATGTGGCTGAAAACCACTAAATAACATTCAGTCCAGTGTTAAAGTAAGTGGTCCAACGGAGAACCGGTCCGCTTTGCAAGCCGTTTCGGATCACAGATAAAAGAAAAAACTCTCCGTGTAAAATGCAATTTTAACTTGTTGAGAATAATGTATCATAATACAAAACAAATATCAGTACATATCACCAAGTTAAAACCTCATACGTTATTTAGTGCTCCTACAGTCCTTAAGTGGCAGTCCAGTGTTAAAAGTAGGTGGTCCAACAGAGAACCTGTCCGCTTTGTACTACAAAATCTTTTGAATTTCCTAGCGTGGACCTAGCAACCCTAGTCAATCCTGGCCCCAAGAAAGCCTCCCTCAGAGGCCAAAATAGGGCTAGAAAGGGCCCTGCCTTTTACTGACTGATACCCAGCCCATAATAATGTTGTTGCCTAGCAGCAGCCATGGAGCCTTAAATGAACTGCCCTTAGTTAAAGTTTCTTCTATAATTTCTGCATTTTTAAACCCCAATTGTGTGGTGGGGGGAGGGGTGTTTAGAATTCACATTTTTCTGCAAACCTGGAACCCTTTGCAGGTTTGTAGAAAGTTCTGCTTGCCTGTTCACAGTTCCAGTCGCTGGATTTAAGTATTCCAAGATCTTCTGATTTCACTATAAGATAATAGGTCAAACTGAGCTATTTCTTGCCTAAGGCTATTTAATGAGGCTGAAATTTAAACTCAAAATTCCTATGAAGAGGTTCAGCAGAATTCACTGTCACTTGTCTCAATATTAGAGATCTATTTTTTAAGGAACACTGAGAATTTGTTTCTAAATTAATCTGTTATTTAATTGTCATTTATAGAATTATTTTGTTTCTTAAGGCAAAAGAGGTCAGTAAAATACATACAAAATGAGTCTTCAAAAAGTTGGTTGATTATCTAAGTTATTTTATTCAACATAATTTTAGAGTCAGTGGTCAGAACGACCTTGTCCTAAAACCTCCTAATTACACCTCTTGTGATAACCTTTTTGATTCTTAACATGACAATCTTGAAAAGATATATATGAGCACTGCATTGCATATACTCCTTTATTATTATTTTACCAATCAGCTCATCTGGTAAAACCATATGCATTCATCTTAATTACATCATGTAACTTTCCCTCTGGACAAGGCAATTGTGGTTAATTACTAATTGCATCTTCTTGGAAAGGATGAGAATTAATAATATGTCTCAGTCATACACTGGGAAACTGTTGATATCACTGGAGGGGTCTGAGCATCATCAGAAACTCTAAGGAACAGTTTGAATTATCTACTTTGGCACCAGAAATTCATAGTTCACATTTAAAGTCCTGTTGAAAGTTTGCTGCATGGCAAATAATATAAGCACAGGAATGAAAAACAGCATGGCTGCAGTCACATCACATATCACAGCCTCTGGTTTATAGCTCAGGATTGCGTGTGATACAAGGAATTCTAAAAATGTTAACATTAGGTGATAGAAGAGAGCTTGAAAAGGCAGATGGCCTCAGAATCAGGAGAAATTACAGGAACACACTAGAAGGCTTAAACTAGGGCCAGAACCATTAAAAAGTCTACCACATGAACAGCCAACTTAATTAATGTAACAAATGTATTATTTATTTATCATATGGCAGAGTTACACACAGGAAACAAATAACAGTGTAACACATGTAACTAACATGATACAAGGGGTATGAAGACCAACTGGGCAATTCCCTTAAACACTAATGTCTAAATTTTCAATCCACTCAGTCACATCTGGTGAGAATTCAAAGAGCTGTGTCACATCTCTCTGGAAAGCCCAATACTTACATTCCTGTGACATATGGAAAATAGTTTGGTGGGCTGCACCACAATTGCATTTGGGTCCTGGTATTTTGCCTCATTTAAACTACAGGTCTGCACAGCCGCCAAAGCCTGTTTGTATTCTATTAGCTGTCTTCCATACTAATATTCTATTAGCTATCTTTCATACTTTTTGTGGCCTCTTTTGGTGTTCATCAAGCTATGGATATCAGGTGGAACTGATTGCATCCATATTTGCATCTATTCTTTTGTGAGTCAACACACTTCCATTTAGAGAAATAACATCACATTCCCTTTGTGCCCCTGGCATAGATATTCCTACTCAGATTGACAGCCACTCCTCTTCCACTTAACAGGGAAGTCTTTTCTGTCAGTAACATATCAAAAGAAAAGGATGGAGGAAACCTAGAATATTGGAATGAAAATCCAGAAACATGCCTTCTTTGCAATAATAACAACAAAAGATCTAAATGTGCTTTCAAGACATTTTATTGTAACCTTTTGGAAGTATCCTCAGGGTCTCATGTTTCTGATTTTGTTTCTCTAGTAGTCTTGGCTTGTGGTTTGGCTACTGTTGTGACAAACCTACCCATGGAGTCAATTTATTGTGAACAATATCTCTCAATTTGCAGCAGGCAATATCCCCCCTCCCAAATAGCCAATATAGAATTAAATAGAAAAAAGGAAGAACTAGATATCTGTTCCACAAGATACAATAAATCAAAGGGAAATTTAAAGCGCAGTTAGGTTTGCTGAAAGAACAGCAGGGAAATAAATTAACTGAACAAGACAAAATAAAGAAAAGATGAGAGCAAAACAAAATTAAAAAAAAGAAAGATTGCTTCAAAGAATCTTTTGAAGAAGAACCTACAATTTTGGAATGTGAAGTAAAAGCTGTACTGAGAGCAATTGGGAGTAGATGAGATATCAATAGAGCAATTCAAAGCCACAGAAATAGTCCATCAAAATAATAACAAGAATATGCCAACAAATATAGAAAACAAAACAATGGTCCACAGTTTGTTAACACTTAGTCTATATTCCAATTCCAAAAAGGGAGACATCAACGACTGCAGCAAATATTGGACCATCACATTAATTTCTTGCTCAAGTAAAGTGATGCTCCAAATTTTACAACAAAGGCTGTTATCGTGTATCAAACAAGAAATGCCAGATGTTCAAGCTGGTTTCAAAAAAAGAAGAGTAATCAGATATCTTATTGCATATTTACATAGAATTTAAGAAGAAAATCAGCTTGTGTTCCAACAAAGCTTTTGACTGTGTGGATCATCAAAAATTATAGTTGGTTTTAAAACAAATGGGTGTGCCACAACATCTGACTATTTTAATGCACAAACCTGTACCTGGACTACTGTTAGGACAGAATATGAAGAAACAATGGTTTCCAATTGACAAAGGTGTCAGACAAGGCTGTGTTTTATCTCCCTGTCTCTTCAACATTTAACCAGAACACATCATAAGGAAAAATGGATTAGAGTCAAATAAAACTGGACTGAAAATTGGTAGGAAAATATTAACAATTTGATAAGCAGATGATATCACATTACTGGCAGAAAACAGGGAAGACTTGAAATGACTCCTGCTGAAGATTGAAGCAGAAAGTGCCAAAGTAGGATTAGTAAGTAAGTAAGTAAGTAAAGTAAGTAAGTAAGTAAAGTAAAATTTTATTTATATCCCGCCCTCCCCCGCCAAAGCAGGCTCAGGGCGGCTAACAACAAAGGGATAACAGTACATTAATAAAACATTACATTTAAAACCACTTAATACATAGTTAAAACAATTACTAATTTAATAACATTACGCTAACAATTGGTATTGACGGCGAATGTTTCTTATTATGCACTTTAGTTCAGCTGTTCATGAATGCCAGTTTAAAGAGGGCGGTCTTGCAGGCCCTGCGGAACTGATCAAGGTTCCGCAGGGCCCGCACCTCCTCTGGGAGCTGATTCCAAAGATACGGGGCCGTGGAAGAAAAGGCCCGTGTGCGGGTATTCTGAAGTTTCATTTCTTTTGGCCCAGGGGTAGTCAATCTGTTTTTTCCTATCGACCTCAGTTCTCTCTGGGGCTCGTACGGGGAGAGACGGTCCCTCATGTAGGTCGGTCCTCGGCCATATAGGGCTTTAAAGGTAATAACCAGCACTTTGTACTGGACCCGGTATACAATCGGTAGCCAGTGCAGTTCGCGTAGCCCCGGCCGTATATGTTCCCATCTTGGGAGACCAAGCAACAGCCTGGCCGCTGCATTCTGCACTAGCTGTAACTTCCGGGTCCGGCACAAAGGCAGCCCCATGTAGAGGGCATTACAGTAGTCCAATCTTGAGGTGACCGTTGCATGGATCACTGTTGCTAGGTCCCGGCGCTCTAGGAAAGGGGCCAACTGCCTCGCCCGCCTCAGATGGAAAAATGCTGACTTGGCAGTGGCTATTATCTGGGCCTCCATTGATAATGAAGGCTCCAGTAGAACACCCAAACTCTTTACCCGCTGTGCTGCCTTTAGCGGCGCACCGTCAAAGGTCGGGAGAGATATTTCCCTCCCCAGAGCGCCACGACCCACACAGAGAACCTCTGTCTTCGCTGGGTTCAACTTCAGCCCACTCAGTCTAAGCCACGTTGCAACAGCCTGTAAAGCCCGGTCCAGGTTCTCTGGGGCGGAGGCGGGCCGGTCGTCCATTAGCAGATAGAGCTGGGTGTCATCTGCATATTGATGGCAACCCAACCCAAACCTCCGGGCAATCTGGGCAAGGGGGCGCATGTAGATGTTAAATAACATCGGGGAAAGAACTGCTCCCTGAGGCACCCCACAATCTAGTGTGCGCCTCTGGGATCGTTCACCCCCAATTGCCACCCTTTGTCCCCGACCCATGAGGAAGGAGGAAAGCCATTGTAAGGCCAACACCCTAACCCCTATGTCGGCGAGGCGGTGGATCAGCAACTGATGGTCAACTGTATCAAATGCAGCCGACAGATCTAGTAACATCAGTACCGCTACACCGCCTCGATCCAGTTGCCGCTGGAGGTCATCCGCTAAGGCGACCAAAACCGTCTCCGTCCCATGGCCCGGCCGGAAACCAGACTGGCACGGGTCTAGGACAGAAGCGTCATCTAGAAATCTCTGTAGCTGCAGCGCCACTGCCCTCTCAATAATTTTACCCAAAAATGGTAGATTAGACACCAGTCGATAATTTGCCAATTCGGCCGGGTCTGCTGTAGATTTTTTCAGGAGGGGCGGACCAAAGCCTCTTTTAAAGGTGTTGGAAAATGTCCCTCTGAGAGGGATCTATTTATGATGTCCCATAAAGGACATCTAAGCTCCCTCTGGCAAGATTTAATCAGCCAAGAGGGGCAGGGGTCCAGATCGCATGTTGTTGGGTGAGCAGCAGAGAGGATTCCATCGACTTCCTCCAGGCTGAGTGGGTCGAAGTGGCCCAGCATTAAATCCGAAGACAGGCGCGGGGCCTCAATTTCACTCACTGTATCTAATGTGATAGGCAGGTCTTGGCGGAGCGACGAGATTTTATCTGCAAAGTATTTCGCAAATGCCTCACAGCCTATCTCTAATTCTCTAATGTTTGGTTTGCCTTGTGGCAATTTTATAAGGTCCCCAATTACTCTAAACAATTGTGCTGGGCGCGAATTTGCAGACGCAATCTTGGCTGCAAAGTATTTTTTCTTTGCAGCTTTGACTGCCATCTCATATGACTTCATAAACGTTCTATAGGATGTTCTTGTCGCTTCGATTACAGCTGAACATCAAGAAAATTAATGATTACTGAGGAACTACACAACTTTAAACAGGATTTTTTGGTGGATGGGGGTGTGGCTTCAGTGCCGAGTGGAATGGTAGCATAATCTCTGAGATCCGTCCCTTCTTCCCCCTAATTACTAGATCTATGAGCATTCCTGATCATTATTTGATCTTTAAACAATGGGCAAAGCTGACTCTGATAAAGCCCATTCAAATAGCAAGGCAAGAAAAGATATTACAACTTTTCCCCCTAAAGCTCCCCAACCTAGCCTTCCTTCTGACGACCAGGCCAAAGCTGACAACATGGTGATGGATGAAATTTCCCCATCACCAGTCATTCCCGCCATTACTGATCCTGCGTTTAACGTCCTTATAAGCACTGTTGAATTTAAAATTAAAGAGACAATAATGGCATCAATTCAACCATTGACTGACCAGTTTGCAGATTTTAAACTTACTCTACAAAATGTCAGCCAAACGGCGGAACGAGCAAAATAAATGTGCACCAATCTGCAAGAAGACGTAAGTAACCTCCGTTCATGTAGCGTTGCATGACAGAGTCCTTCAACTGGAAGCCTCAGCCCGGCAAACACATTTAAAATTTAGAGGATTTGCCGAAAATATGTCCTTTGAAACTGACTTAACCGCTTTTATGGCTGAACGGCTGGGACAAGAGTTGGAATTGGATGAAGGCATCACGCCTTATATTACAGCAGCTTATCATCTCGTCCCATCAAATCTTCCATCTAGAGTGGGGCTGCAAGACATTATTGCTATTGTTCCTGAAGCCCACTCTAGACGAGAAATCCTTGAAGCTGTTCGCAACATCAGCTATTTGCAGTATAAAGGAGATTGCATATTGGTTTTCCCTGATCTCCCTCGTGAAGTCCTCTCTAAGCGTCGGGATTTAAAACAAGTAACTGATTCTCTAAGACATGCTGAAGTGTGCTATCGTTGGGCTAAACTAACAAACCTCAGAGTGTCATACAAAGATAAGATTTATACTGTCACTGATCCTCTTTCAGGCATTGCTCTCTTACAGTGTCTTCACTTATCACTGCTAACCGACTCTTCGAAATCTTCCCAGAAAAGAAAACATCCAAGATCTCTTCCTAAGGACAATAAGGATGTGGTTCATTAGGATGGTATTCTGCTTAGTACTGATTATTACTATCTCAATAGATTTTCTATGATACAACTACTGTTAAAGAAATTTGTCATTGTTACTTATTGCTATTTGCTGCTGCATGCCTGTGCTTAATACGACTATTGTTGTTACTGCTTTGGGGGAAGGGAAGGAGGGGTTTTGTTTGTGATTTTTTGCATCTGTTTATTACAACTCCAGTTTGAATAGTCCCTTATATCAGAGCCTTAGCCCTGTTAGCCTTGGGAATCTATTCTTCACAGGGCTAAGTGAGACTTCAGGCTTATTATTTGCCTTGTCCCTTTAAGGGAAGCATACTATACAGCATCTAATTTATACTGCTACTGTAGTCTGCTGTTTGTTCATACAGTGTACATAGTTTTTAATTGATTTTTAAATTTATTAATTTATTTCATATAACTGGAGCTATTTTGGGTCCTGTGTCATGGCTCAACAAGTGGTAGCACTTAGTGTCTACTCTCCATCATACACTCATTTTTTTTTCACTTTAGCACCTGAAACCCATAACACATATCTTACATGGCTCAAACTTGGAACAATACCTCTCTCGACGTTAGAGGACTTCATGACCCTATCAAAAGAAAACACATTCTGAATAACCTCGCAAAACAACATTCAGATATCATCCTGCTTCAAGAGACCCATTTGAAATCAACTGATCAATCTTCTTTGAAAGCCAAATAAATTCAATTTTAATATCATGCTAAAGGCAACTCTAAATCCAGAGGCGTCTCGATTCTACTATCCCACAAGCTAAGATTTAATCTTCATGCGACAAAAGTGGACCTACAAGGCTATTAAATTTTTGTGAAAGGCTTGCTGGATGACCAAAAATTTACTATAGCTTCTATCTATGCTCCAAACAACTCACAGCAAGCATTCTTAGAAGAAGTCTTCAATATCCTTCAAAACGTTCAAGATGAATTAATCATTGGTTAACAAGGTGATTTAAATAGTATTCTGAACCGCACATTAGACGACTCCTCTCCACAATCTCATACCTTGAAGAATTCTCAATGTACTTCCAAACTCCAAAAACTTCTGAATGATCACCTGCTGGCAGATGCCTGGAGATTCCTTCATGAAACAGAGAAAAACTATACATACTACTCTCCAAGATTCAACACTTACACCAGGATTGACTGTATTATCTTATCTAATCCACTTTTACATTGTATCTGCTGTGCAGATATAGGATCAATTATCTGGTCAGACCATGCCTGGGTGACTTGTTTTTTATCCCGCTTAACAGAACACAAGACCTCAAAAAACTGGACCTTTGACAACAATCTACTACATAATGAAGAAGCGACTCAACAAATAGACTTATTCTTGGATCAATATTTGCAGGATAATAAGAATGGTAGCACCTCATCGTCAGTCACATGGGAAGCTCTGAAAGCAGTTGTCCAAGGAAACATCATCTCACTAGCCTCCCATCTGAGGAAACGAAGAGATGCTTTCAAACAAGACTTGTTGAACAAAATTCGACAGTTGGAAGTACAGCACAAAGAAAAAGGTAGCAAAAAAATCTACAAGAAACTCCTGTCTGAACTCAAAATCTTAGAATACCTTGAAAGTACACAAATACAAAAAATCTTTTATATCTCAAGCAAAACATTTGACTAACTCATTGCAATCATTAAAATTTCTTTCCTGGAGAATTAAATGAACCTCATCTTCTAGACATATTTATGCTTCCAAAGACAAAAATGGGAACTTGCTCATCAAAACTAAATATATTGTGCAAAACTTCCTGGATTACTACCAACTTTATGCACATTGCAAAATCCATCACCTAACTCAATCAATGATTTCCTTATATCGCATCCCTCCTTAAGCAGACTTTCATTGGAACATTGTGATTTCCTTGAATGACCATTTGAAAAGGTTAAAGATACCATTAGACATCTTAAAAACAACAAATTGCCTGGACTGGATGGCTACACATCTGAATTTTATAAAAAAAATTAATCTGCAATTACTTCAACCATTGATCAATGCATGTAATGAAGTTTTGAAAACAGGCTCCCTACCCAAAACTTGGAATGATGCATCCATCATAGTCCTTCCTAAGCCTGATAAGGATCTCAGCCAGCCTCATTGTTGCCCATATCACTGCTAAACCAAGACTACAAAATCTTTACAGCAATGATGACAAAGCGATTAAATTCTCTCATCACAAGATATATACATCCCAACCAAGCTGGATTTATGCCAGGATGTGAAATAATAGATAACGTTCACAAAACTCTTCACATCATGTCCTCCTGCGCAACATCTAAGACAGAAGCACTTCTCCTCTCCCTTGATGTGGAGAAAGTATTTGACTCTTTATTGACCCTTTATTGAAGCATATGAGGTTTGATGATAATTTCATCCAGGCTATCTATTTAGAACCTTCAGCACAGATCAAGATTAATGGCTTGAAGTCATTCAATTTTCATCTACAATGGGGAACAAAGCAGGGATACCCGTTATCTCCTGCTTTATTTGCATTGGCCATAGAACCACTTACTGCCATCATGCATCATGACCCTCTTATTCATGGAATCAAAATAGGCAACCATGAATTTAAAATCAGCCTCTTTGCAGCTGACATGCTTATGTATATCACTGATCCAGAATTCTCAATGCCAAGACTTCAAGAAGTTCTACTATCTTTCAGTAACATCTCAGGTTTATGCATTAACTACTCAAAATCTTCTAGCTTACCGCTGAATTTATCAAAGACTTCCAAAACCTTTTTCAGTTCCCATTATCCTTATCAATGGTCCAAAAAGTCCCTACAATACCTTGGGATTCAACTGCCTTGCTGCTTGAAAGATATAATCATGGTTAACCACATCAAAATATTCAAAGAAATAAAATCGAACACCAAAAAATGGGAGAAACACATCCACTTGATTGCAGATCGATTACACCTTCTAAAGAAATTTATGCCAAATGCCAAAGAAAAATATGCCAAAATTTCTATACATATTTAGGGCCATTCCTATTGATATTCCAACCTCATTGCTAAAAACCTGGCAATCAACATTTAACTCTTTTTTTTTTTTTTGCAACATAAACCACCAAGGATAAGCTTCTCAACATTACGATGCAATAAAACTGAGGGAGGCCTGAATTATCCAGATCTTTCATTGTACCATCGCTCAACTCTGTTAGTCTCTTCAATCAAATTAGCCCATTGTGGGAATGATATTGAATGGTCTAAACCTCTACTTTCCTTGATGACACCCCTCTTTCTTCAAGACTTATTTATTTATTTTAGTATATTTCTATTCCATCCATTCCCTGTAGGGCTCAGGGCAGAGAACAGCATATGATAAAACAATAAAATACAATAAAATCATTTAAAAAACACATTAACAGCACTCAGAGAAGTTTACCATATCACATATGGCCGTCTCACATCATGATATCATACAGGTGACAGTGCCGATAGGAGAGGCCAATCAGATCAAGAATAGATGCCCACAGCCTCAACTAAAAGTCTGGCAGAACCGTTTCATTTTATAGGCCCTACGGAAGGCTAATAAGCCAGGTAGGGCCCGGATCTCTGTAGGGAGCTGATTCAACCAGGTCGGGGCCAGGACCGAAAAAGCCCTGGCCCTAGCTGAGGCAAGGCGGGCATCTCTTGCCTCAACTTGTTGGGGATGGCCAACAAATGTTGGGAGGCCGAATGTAACAACCTCCTAGGCATATATGGAAGGAGATGGTCCCACAGGTATGTTGGTCCCAGGCTGCGTAAGGCTTTAAATGTGATCTGGGCCTCCATGGTTGAATCCATCGTCTCGCCCACCTTCAATCAATGCAAACCCCTTTTTTGGGGGGCGTGGCATGCTCAGCTGAGAGGAAGACGTGTTTTGTTTGAGCTCCCGGTAGAATGCTAAAGGGAATTAAGTATTCCTTCTTCTGGTGATAAAAATAACAAAGCCTTGAAGACTTTAATATAAGCTGGTGATAGTTGTGAAGTGGGAGTCTGGAAGTTGGCTAGAGGCTAAAGTTAAAGTTAAAACTAATTGGTGTTGAGAGAAACGGCAATGGCGACCTCGGACTCAGAAGCTGAAAGTGAAGATAAGTTAATGAATCCAAAAGATTTTCAATTAGAAGTTAAGAAGGCAATGGGAGCTGCCAAACACAGCATTATTAAAGCAATAACGAAGATAGTGGATGAAAAAATAACTAATTTAGCTGAGGCCGTTGAAGCTATGGCAGAGACTGTGAATAGTGCATGGGAAATGGCGCAGCTAAATGAGAAGAAAATTAACTTGTTGCAAAAACAGTCCAGACAGTTGGAAAAGCAAAATAAATACTTTAAAGATAAACTGATGGACTTGGAAAATCGGGCCAGAAGGTCAAATTTGCGGTTGAAAAATATTCCAGAAATGGAGGATATGGATAATGTGATTAAATGGATGGCTGAAATGCTCCCAGACTTAGAAATTTCAAGGGAAGTTTTGGACCGTATTCATCAAGTTGGGAAGCAGACAGCTGAGTGGAGGTGGCCGAGAGATGTGGTAATGTGCTTTGGAAAATATATATTAAAGGAGCAGGTGCTTAAAGGCATGAAGGCCTTGGATAGGCAAGATAAGTTACTGTATAATGATAAAAAAGTGTTGGTTTTTGAAGATTTATCACAGGAAACAATTAACAGGAAGAAAAAGTTAAGAGTGTTTACCAAGGTGCTGCAGGATAATGGAATGAAATACAGCTGGAGAATGGCACCCTTTGCTCTGAAAATGGTGCATGAAGGAGTAGAGTTGTTTGCAGAAGATCAGAAGCAGATGGAGGAGCTATTTAAACGTGTGGGACTGCAGCTGCCTAAGGATTACAAGCATTTCCCTGACCGGGACTCAGAAGGGGAAAATAGTTTGGAAGAGGAAATGGGGAACACTCAGAAACAGAAGAAGGGGGGAAAAAAGAAGGAGGAAAAAAAGACTTGGGACTTCAGGGAAAGGACTAAGACTAAGAAATGATTAAGGGAAGATGGATTAAGGAAGAAGGAAAGAAGATAGAAGGACCGGAATAGCTCAACATGAACAGTTTTTTGGGGGGGGGGTTTATTGTTGCTGTTGCTCTTTTTGAGTTTACACTATGGGAGAGATGTCTTTTTTCTCCCCCCTCCCCAATATGGATGTCAGTGGTAGCTGGATGTCTGATGTGTTTAGTGGTATAATTGGGAAGAAGATGTGTAGATGGTGGCTGATTGGGATGATGTTGGTATGTTTGGATGGTGTGATTGGGGTATGGGTGGATGATTGAGATCTAAGGGGTGAATGGGTGGATTATGAATGGAGTAAGAAGGTGAGTGAATGCATATTGGGTAGAATTTTTTATACAAGAGATATGCCACGAGCATTGGCATATTGCATTTCTCTTGGATGGGTAGAATTGGTGATGGAGGGTAGGTGGAGGGTAGATAAGCAACATCAGGTGGGGCTGGTTAAGGGTTGTTGGGGTTTAGAATTCCAGGCTGGTAGAGAACAGAAGAGATATGGGGAAGAGCTATGGTTAGGTATAATATGATAAAAAATGTTAATGTTATATGTACAACTCTTAATGTTAGAGGGCTAGGAAATCCAGTGAAACGGGCAAGAGTTGGGAGATATATTCAAGAATTAAAAGCAGATGTGCTGTTTTTGCAGGAGGTATATAATGGGGGGGAAAGAGAGATGAATTTCCCTGGATTTGGGAAAGGTAAGAAGTCTATGACATTGTAGTTAAGTTAGGCAGCAATACTCCACCTCCATCTCAAAAACACTGGAACCGTAACTGTAACGTCGACTTCACTGATGACCAATGGTTGAGCATAAACTCTTCTGATATGTTCAACTCACCAGTGTCAGTAACCAGAATTCAATCTTTTAAAATCCTACATAGATGGTACATCACTCCTCAAAAACAAGCATTGTTCACTAAAAACAAATCTACACTTTGTTGGGAAAAATGTGGACAATTAGGATCCTATGCTCACTGTTGGTGGGAATGCCCAGTACTACAGAACTTCTGGAATGACATTCTAAAGCAAATTGAAACCATAACTAACTACACTATACCCCTTTCACCTGCTTTGATTTTTCTAAAATATTGGGAAGACACGGACATAACTATAATCAGACAGGAGCTAATCATTAGCTTATTAACAGCAGCAAAGTCCTCTATTGCATCCTACTGGAAATCCTCACAAGCTCCTCCAAGAACAAATTGGTTAAAACATGTTTGGGACCATTTCCTTATGGAGAAAATAAATGACAAACTACTGCAAGCAGACATTTTCCCAAAAGAAACTAACTTCACTGCTAAATGGCTCCCATTCATTCACTTCATTTCATTTCAGCTCCTTACACAATTCTCTAAACCTGAAACTACTCTATTCATAATAACTGTCTTTGTTACTTATTATATCACACTTCATACTTAGTATGGTATAACTGAAGTTGAGCCACAGCACAGGTCCACTGTTATGGTCAATTGATAAACTTGACTATTAATATTTTTAATATTATTTTTATTATTATTATTATTACTATCAGTACTATCTCTATATAACAATTTTATTTTGTATTATTTTTTTACCTCTTTAAAATAGCTCTGTTTTAAGTAGCATTCATGATACATACTACATTAATCTTCTTCACCAAGGTAATGTCTGTTAATCATTTCAATGCTTATTTCCTTTCTCAGCAACATTTATGTTTTAGTTTAAACATGAGTGTCAATTGTATGTTCACTTCGGAACCTCTTAAATTAATAATTAGACACTCAATTCAATTAAAAGGTTGTTTATAATGTTTATTTAAGAAAACAACTACAGCGTAACCTGATCTTAATCAAATTACTTTGTATAATTTTGAAGCATTATGCAAACATTTATTGTTGTGTGTACCAAGCTTTCAATAAACTTGTTTCTTATCTTGAAAAAAACCCAGGGTTTTGTAGAAAAAGCCCAGCAGGAACTCATTTGCATATTAGGCCACACTCCCTGACATCGCCATTGTTTCACGCCATTGTTGAAGGCAGCAGGAAAAGAGGAGGATCCAGCATTAAAGGAAGCCATGGCATTGAGTGTGCTAGACTTGAGAAAGGCTGCTAACAACAGAATATTTTGGAGGGCTTTAATTCATAGGTTCACCATAGATTGGAAGTGACTTGATTGCATTTAACATGTGCACAAAATATTTCTACTAGCAGGTCCCTAGAACCTGACTTACCTTCAGTTAGGAAAACGATGAGGGCAACTTGCATTTTTACGCTGGGGGGAAAAAACTAATTGCTACACAAATTCCCTTTTCTTGTTGCTTTTCCTTAGTAATAAATACTGCTGTGGAACTTAGGCACACAGTAAATGCTGAAGTCCATTTTGTTCAAATGCCCTTATGCATGCTTCACTGTTTCCATATTATGCCCACTGGGTAGAAGTTGTCTCTCCTCTGATCATCCCTTTTGCTAACCAATGATGCAATCAGGCTGTTGACTGTGTTGCATTTTTGCTGTTGCTGATCAAGGTTGTTTACATTTTGAAATATATCTGATAACAAATCTCTGACTTTATTCATTACATCGGTGCTACATGACATCACATAAAACTATGTAGAAGTATAATAAAGGTGGCAGGGGCGTTGTGATCACCTTATATTTAGCCACTAATAAGATGTTGAGACATCCATAAATTGCCAATGTTACAAACATTTACTGGCAGGAAAGGAACAATGGGAGATGAGCAGCTTCTAAATCTTGTACTAAGCAGAGCCTGGGATTTGTATGGCCCCATTAAACATGGTGCTTTGTGCTGACACTTCCTAAGATGCTTTAATGAACTAAAAAAAAAGAACTTTCTTCAACTTGAACGCCAGTACATTTTGTTAATGCTTATTCTTGACAAGCATTGCTGCCATAGCTCTTTCATTCCAATGCGATATGGGTTTCTGCTTAAATATTCTCAAGTCTGACCCACAGCTGCTATATGTGGCTAAAATAACAAATGAATAAAAATCAGCAAACATCAGAAGCTCAGAATTAGGAGTTTCACAAGCTGGTAATCATTGCACCTTTCCCACATATGCTTCCAGCAGGATATAATGAAGTAGTACTACATTCTGGAATCTTCTTAGCATTTCAGCTCTAGAGAATACATTAAAAGTAATTCATTCAATACATTCTTGATAACACATTTGAGAAAGAAAACTCAAGCTTGTCTTCAGTATCCAGTAAAGAAAAAATGTCTCTGTTATGAAACATTTATGCAAAAGAACATAAAACTACTTAATAATAACCTTAACATGATGAACTAAAAATGATGCTAAAGCCTAGCTTGTGACCACTTTCAGATTATCTACTTCTAATGATGACATGTTTGAAAATTGTGCCCTTACAATAAGAATTACCTCTCTGCAATTTTTGTTTTTGAGCCAATACCTTTTCTCCTGGGATTGCCAAGCCTGGCTTAGGAAATTCCTGGAGCTGTGGGGGTGGTGCTTGGGGAAGACTGAGTTTGGGGAGAGCTGGCAACTCAGCAGGGATGTGACACCCACAGAACTGCCACTTGATTAAATGGAACTGATCTTCAAATTCTGAAGATCAGTTATACTTCTGGGAGGATAACAGTATGTACTACTTATACATAATTTTCACCTTAATACTGTAAATGAGAAATTCCACCCTCCCCCCATTTGTTTTGTCAAGTTATGCTTTGCATTACTTTGAGTTAAATAATGAGTTTTTCTCTGGATTCCTTTTTAAACTCATTACTTATGACAGCTCTAATAGCTAGCATAGCAAAGAGATGTCTGAGTATATGAATCAACTGTACTTCTGCCTACCTTATGAGACTAAAGCAATTAAAATTTAAATATAAGCATTAAGTCCATCATGCATTTTACATAAGATGTTTTGGTTCCAACATGATTTTCTCATTGGAGTCATTGGCCACTCAAACACTTGTGTCTGCTTTCCATGAATTATGCATTAGATATTTTCATGTAGAGATCATCAACACAAGAACAACCACTCTATAGGAAATTCTGTCAATGTATTTTATTTCCTCTTCTGAACTTCTGAATTTGTTGATCAAATATGTTCACTTAAAAAAAATAAGATCATTAATTTTCCTCACGCAGTGTGACTCACACATATACACAGATTTGTGTTTGATGGTTATCTTCCAGAGATCAGAAGTAGCAGTGTAAAATAATGAGAAAAGTTATATTTTCTACTTAAACAATGGTGGTCATAATACTAATATAGAATAAATTGTACTACTTTCAATGAGGTTTGTTTGCAACAGAAAGCAAGATTCTCACAATCTATTTATTTAAACACATACACACAGAATTGGATTTAGAATAACAAGGAGAAGAGTCTGAAGATTGGACTGGAATGTGGTATCCACCTACAAACCAGCATGGTGTAGTGATTAGTATTATATTATGCCTGAGAGCAGGGGTTGTTTTGTAGAAAAATAGGTGGTGGAGCTCATTAGCATGTGCTGCCCCCCCCAGCCAAAAGCAAACCGATGCAAGAAAGGAGAGCCCCGGGTGAGCGAGGCCTGCTTGAACTGGCTAGTGATCCAGTCAGCCCAAGCAGGCCTCGCTCACCTGGAGCTCTCCTGGGCTGCCCCCCCAGTTAAAAGGCCAGCAAGCCACCCACCACCCCAAATCACATAAGAAGTGGAGAAAAGGTGGTGTGGGATTCTTCAGGGGTTAATGAAGGCTACTGGGGGCATGGCAAAGCTCCTGTTGGCTGGCAGCTGCACCTACTATTCAATGGACAAAGTAGGTGGGAAGGAAGAGGGGGAACTGTCAGAATGGTTCAGGAGCTGTGCTCCTGCGGAATCTGAAGCCTGCCTGAGAGACACAAACTGACTACTTGCCACACAAAAAATTCATTGGGTCACTGTAGGCCAGTAATGCTTTCTAAGCCTACTTCACATCACAGAGTGGTTGTGAGGTTAAAATGGAAATTACTATTCATTTTGATGCCAGGACCAGGTCTCCTTCTCCCTGTCTTTACATGGGGCAGTAAACAAGTTTTGGCCCTTTATTCCAACAAAGCCAAAGTAGCCAACTGAGGAGAAGAGCCACGTTTAATATTAACTGAAGGAAATAGCCACTCTAAAGAGAAGCCAAGATTCAACCATTATCAAGCATAAGAACATAAAGAGAAGACATGATGTATCAGGACAATGACTCAAACAGCCCAACACTCTGTGTCACATAGTAGTCACACACAGGTTCCATCAGGAGGTACACCATAATTCCAGGGGCCCTCTCACTTTTGCCCCCCAAGCATCAAGAATACAGAGTATCGCTGCCCCAGACACAGTAGCCATTCTAATATTGCTGCCCCAGACACGCTAATAGCCACTGATGGATGTCTGTCCCATATGTTTATCCAATCCCCTCTTGAAGCTGTCTTTGGTTGTAGCCACCTCCACATCCTGCAGCAGTGAATTCCACATGTTAATAACTCTTTGGGTGAAGAAGTACTTTATCTATACTAAGCCTACTGTTCATTAATTTCATTGAATGCCCACAAGTTCTTGTATTATGAGAAAGGGAGAAAAGTACTTCTTTCTCTACTTTCTTTAGCCCATGTATAATTTTGTAAACTTCTATCATGTCACCCCTCAATCATTGTTTTTCCAAGCTAAAGAGCCCTAACCTCTTTTAACCTTTCTTCACAGGGAAGGTGTTCCATCCCCTTAATCATTTTAGTTGCACTTTTCTGCACCTTTTTTGAGGTGCGGTGACAAGAACTGTACACAGTATTCCTAATGAAACCATACAGGAGCATTATGATACTTGCTGATTTGTTTTCAACCCCCTGCAGAACATTTGCCCTTTTTATAGCAGTTGCACACTGTGTCAACATCTTCAGTGAGTTATCTACCACTACTCCAAGATCTCTCTCTTGGTCAATTACCACCATTTTGGACCCCATCGATGTATAATTAGAGTTAGCATTTTTGGCTCCAATGTGCCTTACTTTGCACTTGCCCATGTTGAACCTCATTTGCCACACTGATGCCCATTCATCCAGCCTCAACAGATCCCTCTGGAGCACCTTACAATCCTTTCTGGTTTTCACTGCTCTGAACAACTTAGTGCTATCTGCAAACTTAGCCACTTCACTGCTTCCTCCCAACTCCAAATCATTAATGGACAAGTTAAAAAACACCAGACCTAGTACTGAGCTCTGTGGTACTTCACTGCTTACTATCTTTCACTGTAAAAACTTCCCATTTAGACTCCACCTTCATTTCCCATTAATTAACCAGTTTTTAATGAACAAATGGACTTGTCTTCTTATCCCATGACTGCTGAATTTACTTTGAACTTTTGATGAGGAACTTCATCAAACTATTTCTGGAAGCCTAGGTGAACATCTACTAAGTCAGATGTTTGAAAAAGTTAGTGAAATAAGAACTTTCCTTACAGAATCCATGCTGATTTCTCCCAAATAGCTTTTGTTCATCAATGTGTCTACTAATTCTATCTTTATCAACAGATTCCACCAAATTACCTGGTATCGACATTAGGCTGACTACTCTGTAATGTAATCAGGGCCAGCCCTCCCACTAGGCAAATCAGGTATTTGCCTAGGGTGCCGAGCTGGGGAGAGTGCCAAATTGGGTCCTCCCGGCCTGGTGCCATAGACAAATACCCAAATTTTGCCCTGCGAGGGCTCCTGGCTGGTCTGCAGCCTCTGTATCGCTCCCTGAGCATTCTCGGATGCTCAGGGGGTGATACAGAAACTGAGCGCCAACTAGGAGCCCTCCCCGCTCCTCTCTGAGTCATCAGAGAGGGGCAGGGAGGGCTCCTGGCCAGCGCACAGCCTCTGTATCACTCCCTGAGCATCCTCCATGGGGGTGGGGAGTGGGGCAGAGCACAAGAGGGGAGGGGGCAGCAGATGGCTGGTCTGCCTGGGATGCCACGCACCCTAGGGCCGGCCCTGAGTGTAACTTCCCCAATCTCCTCAAACATCAATCAAAGTATAATGTCATATCCCTGGAAAGATCTGGCCTCATCTGGAATGCTGCATATAGTTCTAGCCATATCTCAAAAGTTATTGTAGACCTGGAAAGGTGGAGAAGAGGGCACTCAAGATGACTGGGATTAACATACTTTTCTTATGAGGAAAGGCTAAAGAGCCTGAGTCTTTTCAGTTTAGGAAAACACAACTAAAGGGGAACATGACAGAAGTTTTGAAAAGTATGCATGAAGTGGAGTAAAAAGAAAAATGATTCCTTGCTTTTGCTCTGTGTAATAAAAATTTTGGTTCCTTCTGTAGATGCCAACACATACTTTCCCAGACCACGGTTGGAGACCACAGTCAGCATGACCTTGTTAATCAAGATAGCTTGCAGCTGGAAGAGGAAGGGAGTACTACATTACCTTAGCCCAGGGGTCCCCAACCCCCAGGCTGTGGACCGGTACCAGTGGGGAAACCGTGGCAGTAGCGCAAGTGACCGGCTGAAAAAGCCGTGCTGCCCTTGCCTCCTTCCCACTTCTTTCGCATGCCCACTGCTTTCTTTCCCAGTCTGTATAAACGGAGCAAGGAAGACATCACGGGGGGGGGGGCAGGGAGGAGGAGGCATCACAAGGGGATGGGGAAGAGGAGGCACCAAATTCGCCCCCCCCCCGCTGGCCCTGGGGCCATGGTGGGCAGGTCGGCCCTGGGGCCGGTCCCTGGGGACAAAAAGGTTGGGGACCACTGCCCTAGCCTATCAATTAGTGCATACCAAGCCCTTAAGCTATTGTTCGCTCCTGTGAGAAAGGGGCAAGACTAATCTGCAATACAGTTTCATTTTTCTCCCTTGGTCAAACTCTATACATCAGTGATCCCCAACCTTTCTGGCACTGGGGACTGGCACCAGGGCCAGCCTGCCCACCATGGCTCCAGGGCCCCCAAATTCAGCCCCACCCCCCTCTGCAGTGCCACATAGCCTCCTTGCTCCCCACGGCCATGCAGCCCCCCCATCCCCCATGGTCATGCAGCCTCCCCCTCCCATAGCCGGGCAGCCTCACCACCTCGTCTCTCCTCGTGGTGCCTCCTCCGTCCTCTGTTTCTCCAATTTTAAGGCTGGAGAAAGGGCAGTGAAGCGCCGCCTTCCCCGGTTCTTTAAGAGCCACTCCCCCCCCCCCGATCAGTGGGGGAAACCTCTGCAGCAGTGGCAGCTGATCTGCTGAAGAAGCAGCGCTGCTCTTGTCTTCTCCCCACTTCCTTCCCACAACCAGGAAGGAAGTGGAGAAGTGGCAAGGGCAGCAGTGCTTCTTTGGCAGGTTGCCGGCTGCTGCAGCAGGGGTTTTCCCAGCTAATCAGCTGGTCGGCAGGGGGCGAGCCAGTCCTTAAAGAGCTGGGGAAGGCAGCACTTCACTGTCCCTTCCCCGGCCTTAAATTGGAGAAACGGAGGGTGGAGGAGGTGCCATGAGGGGGGGCAGGGTGACAAGGATGCACAGTGCTGTGGGGGGAGGCTGGGCAGCCAGGCTTCATGGCCCAGCTGGTCCATGGCCCGGGGGTTGGGGACCCTTGCTATACATCACATACCTAGTAACACATACAGTTACATTAACTCTCAGGTTTCTGTCTGGCCTAGCAGGCTTGAGACCCATCAGTGACCCTTTCCATAAATTTAGTTAGCTTTTGCCATTCTGGGGCTCAGTGACTTCTTGACACAGAGTATATTGGTGTTACTTTGCTCAGCTTGAAGTGACTGCCACAATGTGCAGTCCCTTTGTTCATGGCATCCATCTTGAATTGCTGTTTGTGTGGGCTACAACCCTTTTGTCTCTGAAGACCAGAGCTATTCTGTTCCTGAACCTGACAGCTTTTGGATTTACAGTTGGTAGCTTGGAACTTTGGTTTACTGTACTAGCTAAGCTGGATAAGCATAGAGTTTGTTGTTTTATTCCTTCACAGTCTTTCTTTTAAACTATTTTTTGCACTTTAATAAAAAAAACCCAACAATTTTATCTTGTTGTGGATTTTTGCCTTCATTGACCTCAAAGGCTAATTCCAAAAGCCTGAACCATTGATCACCTACCTGGTAACTTTTTAGATTGGGAAACTGCAGGGCTGACTTTTCTTGTTAAGTCCCTGAGAGGTCAGGAGACACATCCTTTCACTCCTGTGCTGGGAGAATTGATAAAAAGGAATGGTGGCACCTATCAGACCAAAGTGAGATTAGTTTCCCTCTGGAAATTTTGTTTTGCCCTTGCTTCTCTTTGATAAAAGTTCTTAGCCTATGTTGGAACAAGGACTTTTGACATCAAGAAAGTGGACAGAAATCCTTTTTCTTCTTTCCTGATAAAACTGGAACTGATGGGCAATAGATTCAAGATGGAAAAAGTAATCATTTATTCAATAGGTAATTAACTCATGGAATTCATTGCTTTAGATATGGTGATAGCTACTAACATTGATGGCTAAAAAGGCATTAGACAGATTCATGAGGAGCATAGCCAAGATGACTAGAAGGAAATGCCACATCCAAATGTACTACCAGGGAAAGGTCATGGTTTCTATGTTGTTTTTTGTTCCTCCAGAGCAACTGGTTGGGCATCATTCTGTTGGCAAAACAGGATGTCGGACTAAACGAATCTAGCAGAGGTTAAGATGGGCAACAAAAGACAAAATGAGACAGCTGGATATGAAATCTACTGTGCCAAAAGCTCACAGCCAGATGACCTCCCCAAGATAGTGGAGCACTGTTATTTCAACACCTGTCCCTCCTAGAGACTTTGACTTGGGAGTCCAGCATTCTTTCGATGATGTCTCTGTACTTTAGAGAGTTTGGGTGTTTCAGATGAAGGGCTGCATTAGTAGTATGGATTTCTGGTTACTCATCAGAGAAGGAAGCCAACCTAATTCATAAGTTCCCTAAGCCCTCCCCTCCCAGGTATGTTTGGTCATATCAGATCTAGAGATATTGCACTGCCTCTCACACCCATGACAAAGGAACCTTTTTGTTTGTTTTCATTTTACCCAGCTTAAATGAATACCCCCAATCTGGGCAGTGACACACACAAATGGCTGTATGGGACAAACTGCCAAGCTGCCTCAGAATCATTCATATAAAGAAGAGACAACAAAAGTATATTTTAGCATTTTGTAAACCATCCATCAAAAGAAAAAAAAACAGCAACGGTACAGAAGTAACTTCAGCTATATCCTGAAAAAAAGGGGAGAGAGAGAGAATAGCATTAATGCTCAGGGGGATGGGAAGTAGTATGGAAGGAGCCTAAGATATGCTGTATGGTGAATGGTGAATGGTTAGAATGTCAAACTAGCATCTGAGAAAGTCTGGTTTGAACTTCCTTCTGCTCTGGAAGTTTGTTATGTGACTGTGACAGAAACCCTAAAACCTTACTAGTGTAGGACGTAGATTCAGATTTGCACTTGAGCATGAACAGAGTGCCAAATAGAATTGCACTAATCCTGATCATAGAACTCATTTGCACTAACTTGCCTTAAAGTATATAGTGCCTTTTCTCTCTATTCTGAGGAACTTAGGACAATGGCTTCCATTAGAAGTTTTTGCTGAGCATACTAGATATGAAAGAATCTTCTTTAGCAAAAGCCTGTTATCATCATTTGTTCTGTAAACATCCTTTGGTGGTGAGTAAGCTATCTTTTCTACCTCCGGGAGCTTCTGGGAGCGTGTGTCTCAGAGAAGGTCAGAGCAGAAGCTCTGCTCTTACTCATTCTGGAATGGGGCCAGGGGGCCTACACTGAATACAAACAGAGAAGGGGAGAAAACTGCAGATATAGGGTATGGAGAAATGCTATGTGGAGGTCCTGATTAGGGTGATATCAATTCATCTCTCGCTTCTAAGTTGGGATATGGGGTTTATTTGACCAATGAATGCAATCAGAATGTCAAAGGCGAAGACCGGTGTAGCCAATCTGTAAATTGGCCTTTGTTTACAGGAATGTATAAGATGTTGTGATTATGGAGGAGAATTTTGAAGCAGAATGGAGGAAGGGGGTGAAGAGATTGTTTTCTCCTTCCCACATTAATGTGAAAAAAACAATAAAAGATCTGCACATTCTCTTTTTGCACCTCTGTAGTGGAGTCCTCTGTTTAGGCGAAAAAGGGACTCCACCTAAATACAACACTAGGGCAAAAGTGCCACCTAAAGAAGAAGATATTGGATTTATATCCTGCCCTCCACTCCGTCTCAGAGTGGCTCACAATCTCCTTTATCTTCCTCCCCCACAACAGACACCCTGTGAGGTGGGTGGGGCTGGAGAGGGCTCTCACAGCAGCTGCCCTTTCAAGGACAACCTCTGCCAGAGCTATGGCTGACCCAAGGCCATTCCAGCAGGTGCAAGTGGAGGAGTGGGGAATCAAACCCGGTTCTCCCAGATAAGAGTCCGCACACTTAACCACTACACCAAACTGGCTCTCCAGAAGTGGGTTTTTGACCCACACTATATAGGGGTTCGACGGATGGGGAGCATTAGTTACCAAGGGGCTTTGATGTTCCATTGATGGCTATCTTGAATCGCTATGTTGGGAAACTTTGGCCTTTTGCTAGGATGATAAGCTCGGAGCAATTGAATAATTTGTTACCGGTTTTTGGCTGACACTTGGAAAGGGATCAAAGACCTTTAAGGGTAGGATCAATCAAACTATGCATTTGATTGGAGTTAGCAAAGTAGGGGTGATAGGCTGGAGGAAGAGACAATTGGCATGTAGCAGAAGATCAAGTGAGAGTAGTACTTACCTACAGTTTCCATGTTATTATGCATCCCGTTTGGGCAGAGGCGCTGGAGGGGGGAATGGGTGAAACTATGCTGAGAGACAGATTTCAGGCACCAACCAAAACAAGCTCTCTACTGGGTCCACTGCACCTGTTTAGATGGAGTGTTTTCTTGGTCTGTTTTTGATTGGACTCCATTTCGTTTAACAGAAGTAGGAGACCCTCTCTCTTTATTTGCACTGGGGTACTCCATTTTTGTCAGGCAGCACCTCTCAGTAACAATTCCCCCCTTTGCAGTCGTGCTTATCTATGGATATGATGACCGCACATTCACGATGCCAGGTGGTGCTGTCGCTGGGGAACTGCATTTTCCATAGAAAAGGCACAGACAACAGAGAACAAGACAGCAAAAGTATCAGAGATAGGAGTGTCATCTAGAAAAATGGGGCACCAACTCTCTGAGAGTTTGTTTCTTCCTTGAGACCAAATCCAAAAATACCAAATTAAAATGGAGGGCTGCAGGACACTTTCCCTTTCTGGATCTGAACTAATAAGAGGGTACATTTGAATTATAATGGCGAAGCAAACTGACTTCTGCATAAGTACAGTGTGACAAGGCGAGTCTATGTACAGGAAATAGGAGGGTGCTTACTAAATTAGTCTACCAAAAAGCATCAAAATCATTCATGCAAAATGCGCACACATTATATACGAAGGCTAAATACATGGTGGGTCTGGCAGACAGTCTGCTCTCGACCCAGTCTCCTTCCATTACTTGCTCCCAAGTAATTAACACTGAACTGATAGCATGTTGTATGCCAGCCAAAGAATGCATAGATTACGTGATAGGCTCTCCTAATTTGGATGTGTCTGCAGCAGATCGTGACAACTTATTAGACAATACTTCCAGATTGTCTGCATCTAGGACTGCTATACCTGCTCCAATGGGTGCTACCCAGTTGGCAAAACCTCGTTTTGACCTTGTGGGTGTCGTTTTGAATTGTAACATATCCATCCATTTTTCCATGCCTATCTCACCAGACCTAATATAGGAAGCGCATTGCACATTTCAGAGCGAGGTATCTAGTCCCTTTAGGACAATTCTGACTTCTTTGGCTGACATTTGTGGTTTAATTAAGACCGTCTCCTGCCAATTACGTTTCAAAACATGAGACCCCACCACTGGATATTGGAGAGTTCTGAGGGATCCTACCTCATCTATCAATGGGTTGAAGACTAAGGTGGCCAGGTCACTTAGTGCTAAGGAGTAATTTCCTTCAACATGGATGATATCAATAACGAGAGTGCCAAACATAATAAACTTTAGATCACTTGTTGTATTGCTGCATTCCGTGTTGTTTAAATTAATGATCCAATCAAGGGGTTCTTGCCTTGACATCACTTTACTTTCCATGGCCCAATTTAGCGGGTTCCATTCTACGGAGGCAAATGGGTGCTTTTCCCCATTTGGGTCTGTCAGTGTAATAGGAAATTCAGTAGTATGGGGGAAGAAATGGTCTGTTCCAATTGACACAATGATTTTTAGCGGGTCACTGATGTTCCAAACAGTGGCAGACACAATGGCTGTCAAGCAGGGCACTATCTGTGTACTGGAGGATTCTGTGCTTGGAACCTTGGAGAGTTTGGGCCTGAGCTGGCAAACCATGGGGATTGCTAGTTCCATCATTAGCTTAGGCTGGTGACAGAATTGTTCGATCTTTCCAGACATCTTAAAAATACAATTTACAATCCTTTCTGAGGAGCAGGCTTGCAGGGCCTTGGTCATTCTTAGGTCTGTGTACCCCTTCAAATCTACAAGCGTTTCTGGGCTCCAGGCTAAATAAAATGTCATGGCCTCTCCGGGATCCTGTTTTCCATCACATTTGTACACATTAGTGAACCTTCCGTGTCTAGTTACTGAGCAATGGAGATTCCCTGGAGACTCTGAGCGGCCATAACAGTGCCAAATTTGCAGCTGTGTCCCAAATTGCTCTGCTTGTACTAAGGGTGCACCTAGCCTTATTGTAAGCAGCACAAAACAAAATATACTTACCATCATATTCAATGACCTGTTCAACTGGGGCACAACCTGCGAAAGGAATTATTATGTTTTTCCAGACACGTTTTCCCCACAGCTTTTATTTATGTGATGACATCCTCCCCCCTTGGATGGCTTGGGAGGGTGGGGGCGTCTTTCGGAAGGGTCATGCTAGGCAAACTTGGTTGGGCTGCACTTGTGTGCTTAAGCAGATCTGTTTTACATTTATCTCAGGCATAGATCTCCTCCTGGCTATAGGGGCAGCAGCATCGCTAGGAGCGGTTGCCTCCGTGCCTTCCCTTTCCATTCCTTCAACTGGGAACAATGGAAATACTTGAGCTTTGGCTCCACTCCCCTTCTAGGGATAACTACTTGATAGATGGCAGGGGTAAACCTCTGCGTGATTTTTACTGGCCCCTACCATTTAGCAGCCAGAGAATGTTCTTGTTGAAACAGTTTGCAATACATAACCAGTTGTCTCACTTCCCATTGCTGGGGATTTCGAACCCAGCCCAATCTCTTATCTACTCTCTGCTGGGCAACTCCTGGTTGGTGGGCTACTTGACGGTGGACCTTGCTTAGCTCACTGATCAATGTGCGCACCCATTAATCCGTGACCAAGGCAGGCTCTAGTTCAGAAGGGACTTGTGCATTTATCCAGAATGCTTCTGGCAGCAGCATTTTCCGCCCAACCATAACCAGGTGTGAGGAGAAACCATGTACAGCCTTTGTTCCTCTAAGGGCCATGAGGATGATGGGCAACTTCCCGTCTCAGTCCTTCCCAGTAGATTGGACCATTTTCCTGAGAGCTTCCTTTAAGGTGCAATTTGTTCTCTCTATGGCTCCAGATGACTGCAAGTGTGCAGCAATGTGAAATCTCTGTTTTATGCCCAGAGCCTTACATAGTTCTCTGGTAACATAGCCAACAAAGTGTGAGCCCAAATCTGAGTCAATTACACGCGTGATGCCAAATCTGCTAAAGATGTTGTTAAACAAAACTTTGGCCGTGGTCACTGCCGTGTTGTGGCGGCAGGGAAATGCCTCGACCCATTTGCTAAATGGATCTATTACAGTCAGGCAGTATTTGTATCCTCGTGGAGTGCTAGGAAGAGGGCCAATGAAATTGATTTGGATCCGAGCCCATGGCCCTTTGATCCTTTGATGCTGAATAGAGACTTCTGTGCCAGCCGGGTCTGCACATACCATAGCACAGGAGAGGCAATTATTAATACCCATTGTTCTACGTTCTTGCGCATGCCTGGCCACCATCCAGTTTCTCTTATTCTTTCTAGGGTGGTATCTTTGCCTTTGTGGCCTTGTTCGTGGACAAATTGGATCAGATCTCCCTGCATTTCAGTAGGGACTATCCAATGAGGATTCACTGTCTATGGCCCAATACACTCCTTCCTTTTTTCCTATCACATACCGGTCACTGGGATCCTTCCCTGCATCAGCTAGCTGTGTTAACATGGGGTCTCCGTCCTGAAGGATGGCCAGGTCCTGATATGGGAAAAATCAGGAAGCTTGCCTCCTAGTGGTAATTGCACAAACCGGGAAGAATTCTTCCACTACCTCTGTGTCCAAGTCTGCATAAGCGGCTGCCTTTGCTAACTCATCTACCCTGGTGTTCCACTGGCTGATGGGGGATGAGTCCCTCTGATGTCCCTTGACATGGGTAATCCAGGTTTGGCCGGTCCTGGCTAGAACACGCCGGGCCACACTACGCCATTTGTCTGGATGTGGTATCAGTTTTCCCCCTGAATTCATCCCACCATTCTCAAGCCATCCGGGGAGCCACATGGTGGCAGCTTTAGTCACCCACTCTGAGTCTGTATATACTGCTAAGAAGATCTCTAAGGGCTCAAAGAAAAGGACCCACCGGAGAGCCTTTTGTTCCTCTGCTTGGTTGGAGTGAGGATGTGCGGAGACTGAAAGCTCATATCTGTCTGAGGTTCTAATTGCTCCAAATCCAGTCATGGCTCTCCCTCCTACATGTAATGAGGAGCCGTCACAAAACCATGTGAAACCCTGCAGCAGTGCTTCCTCTAAGGATCCTCCCCACACCGCAGGCCATGTATTCTTTTTAAGTTCAGGTATAGGGCATTCGTGCTCTGTTCCTACAATCATCAGGCCATAAGGAGAAGGCAGCTCCTTTTGAAAGTCGACGTCTTTCCTTACCAAGGCTATCATCCACTGTGCAATTCTGCTGTTAGTGACCTGCCTGTTTTGAATTTTTCCAGACAGAATATACTTCAACGGGGTGTGTGTGGTCTGTACTATAACCTTTGCTCCCCCGATAATGAATTCCCAGTGTTCCAGACTCCATACTAGGGCTAAGCATACCTTCTCGCAAGGGGTGAAGCATTTATCTGGCTGTGACAAGTTGTGGGATGCATAAGCCACAACTCTCATAGCCACGTTTTGGTTTTGGCTCAGGGTAGCAGCGATACTTTGCTCAGAGGTGGCCAGTTGAATGTAAAATGGTTTTGTCATGTCAGGGTGTGCTAGTGCGGGGGCTTGTAGAAGGCTTTTCTTGAGGTTGGCAAAAGCTACCTGCTGTTCCTTCCCCCATTCCCACTGTGCCTTTTTCTTAAGTAGTGCATAGAGAGGATAGGCCTTATCAGCAAAATTCTCCATGAAGGCGCACGAGAAATTAAACGTTCCTAGCAGAGCTCTTAATGAATGCGAATCGGTGGGGGCAGGGAGCTTTACGATCACTTCTACCCTTTGTGCATCTGGGGTTCTGCCTTTGGCTCCTAGTGTCAGTCCTAGGTATTTCACTTCTGTTTTTACCAGTGTCAGTCCTAGGTATTTCACTTCTGTTTTTACCAGTTGGGCTTTCTCTCGGCTAGCCTTGAAGCCGGTGTCCTGCAATAAGCTCAGTACTTCCTGCATGATTTCATGTGTCTTTTCCTGCTCGTCTGAATGGATCAGGGTATCGTCCACGTAACTGATCCTGTGGTCGCGTGAGGAGGGGCTTAGCTTCTCCCACATCTGTACTACATGCGCACGATAGATGCTACGGCTGGAATGGAAACCCTGTGGCATCTGTTTGAAGGAATACTGTTGTCCATGAAATGTAAAGGGAAATTTGTGCCATCAAGATTCATGGAGCCTAATTGAATGAAACGCATTGACCAAGTCCAAAACACTATAATACCTTGACCCTGCTGCTATGGCTGCCAGGATCTCATTGTATTTTGCCACTACTGGAGCCACCGCGGGAATGACGGCATTTAGCATTCTGTAGTCTATTGTCATCCTCCATGTTACCCCGTCTGCCTTCAGTACTGGCCACAGAAGCGAGTTACAAATGGACTGCATGAGGAGAATTACATCCCACTTCAAAAGACTCTTAATTGTTTTTTGTGATCCCGACTCTGGCCTCGGCCGGGTATTTATACTGTTTTTGTGGTGGGGGATCCCTTCCTTCAATCAGCACACAAGCATTTTTAACCAAGCCACACTCTGCTTTGTCCTTAGTCCAAATGTTGGGAAACTTGATAGTCCATGGGTCTGAGGTGAGAAGCACCAATGGGAGTGGTGCCTTAAGGGTGGCGCATCTATGCACAGCAATAATGAGAGGAGGACTGTCTTACAGCTGCCACAGCAGTCCATTAGCTAAATCTACGGAGCCTGTTTATTTCCAGAAAAGGCATTCCCAGAATACCAGGCTCTTCCTCATCCTCACAAGCTTGCATTCTTGTATGCAATACCTCAAAACTAATGGGAATGTTCTCCCAGAGCTTGGATGCATGGGAACCTCCAGCAAAGCCTGAAAGGGTCACAGGCACATGGGCAGGGTTTCCAGCCACAACAAGATCTGGGTGAAGTACATTTAAGGCAGTGCCGGTGTCTACTAGGAGATCTGGGTTTGAATATCCTCCGGGGTCCCTATGCCCGCTCGTACAATCGGTCTTCCCCAGTTGTCAGGCTTAAAACGTGCCACGACTCCGGTGGAAAGAGGATGGGACCCGGGGCACCCCATTTATACTAGCTTAGATCAGGGTACAGCTGCTGAGGAGGGGAAGAAGTGGTAATGGTGGCCACGGGAGGGGCATTTGCATGGGCCTGCTGCATACTGAGCTTGTTTTCCCATTGCTGCACAGCTGCCAGGAGAACATGGGTGGGCTTCTTATCATATAGGCTCATGCCCTCTCCCATATCCTTAAGTCATCTCCATGCGTCATTCCTTGTGCTAGAGGTGTCCGGGGTGTACTCCTTCTCCTGGAAGCCTGTACTTCCACTTGGTTGAGGCAGGGAGAGAGGGGGAGGCAAGGGCACCACTGGAGCTGCGGAGGGTTGCTGAAGTGCATACATTCCTTGGGGAGGAGGTGCCGGGGCCGAAGGAACATGAGGATTATATGGGTTCGGCTGCTGCATGTATTGACCCTGGATTGGGGACGGCCCATATCCTCTGCTCTGGCTGGGGTGGCTGTACTGGATTGCTTGAAGGGGAGGGGGAGCTGGCATATGCAGGGTTGATGGTCCTAATTTGTGGTTTCGTCTAAAGTTCTGGTAGCCTCTATTTTCTCCTTGGTCTTTGTTCCATTCTGCTCGGGCTGGATGAACTCTATTTCTTTCATGCCTTGAATTAGAATGTGGCCCATTGTTGGCATATGTTATAGCCTGTATAAGCTCAGCCTGCTTAGTCTCTTGTATTCTACAGGAGGGTTTGCAGCCGGTTTTGGGTGCACGTTCCCTCATTAAGTCTGACACATATCGGATTTTCTCGTTAAGGTCCAGTCATGTCATTAAAATGTGCTGGATATGCCCCATAGCTGCTCTGGTTTCCTGATCCAGTTCCCTATATATTGCTGCCTTAAAGTCTAGCTGATCAAAATTATACACTCCATTTACAGCCAGGATTTTATCGGCTAGGATGGCTAGTGTTTTTTCCTGCCTAGGTGGCTCTCTGCACTCTCCCTGGGGCGTTGCTTGTCTTCAAAATACATTGCTGTGGCATCCATTCCAGGCCATATTAGCGGAATGACAACCTGCATCCATCCCACTTGGTCTCATGTAGTTAAATTATGGGCATTTACCCCCGCATCAAAAGTAGTAGCATCGGTCTCGTTTATACAGATGCATGCTAGTTGTGTTAGGTCTGCCCCTGTAGCTGTAGGGTAAGCCATAGCTACTTTTGTCATCCAGTCTAAACCATTCTCTCTATTAAAGGAGCCCACGGAGTCAGCTATAGCCTTAGCTTCATGTGGTTTCCAAGGGGCATATTCAGTGATTTCATGAGTGGTGATTCTCCCCTGTCTTACTTGGGTGATCACTATCTTCATATGAATTGGCCTCAAGGGCACTTCTGCTGCCTCTCCGCTTTCCAAGGGGGCAGACTGGGGGGCCTCATAGCTCCTGGATTTCCAATCGGGATTGAAAGAGGAGATTGCCTGGGCGTCTTGGGGGATCACATCTTCTGACATTAGTTCCATTATACCTTTAGATGACATATGTTTAGGTTTGATAACTGAAATGAAGGCCGTTTGCCTTTTAAGTTTTCCCTCCAGTTCATCCTTCTCGGCTTTGCACTTATCGTGATTGACCTTGTTGTAGACATTCATCTTTTTCTGAGCTATGTGCTTTTCCAGCATCTCTGCATCCTCCAATTCCCTCTGCAATTCTTCTATGCATTCCTTAGCTTTGCTATGCTGCATAAACAGCTCTTCATACTTCTGTTAGTGAGCCAGGAGGGTCGAGTTAAGAACTCTCCGCTTCATCTGGTTATTAATTTCAGCACCTCTGAGTTGCTCCAGCTCCTGTATTAGGGCTGCCCTTTGACCATCAAAATCTGCTTCCAGATCCCTCTGGGTAGCATCTAGCCGTGCCCCTAGCTCCACATTCAAATCCTGTATCTGGCGTTGCACGGCCTCAAGTTGAGTGTTACAGCTGGACCTGAGCGACTCCATTTCTAAATTCCTTATAGTTAATTCATTGTCTCTCCTTTCTCTTTCGTCCGTGTGTTTCTCCTCCCTTATGGTCATCTCTCTATCCTTTTCCTCCTTTAGCACAGTCATCTCCTTCTCTATCTTGGTATGCTTGGAACTGAATTCCTCATTTTGTGCAAGCATGTCTGCGATAAAGGAGGTGGCGTCCTGAAGTGAAACAAACATTCCACAGGTGGCCAACTCCTGTCTCTTTGACTGTCCAATTTTTCTTTTCTCACAAGACTTCTAGAAAGCTTCCTTAAAAGTCTGGAGGGGGTCGGGACTCTCGAAGTGTTCTTTCCTTGCTTTGCCATCCACTTTCCAAACTTATCTAGCTCTGGTTTCTGACTCATCTTTTCACAATCAGTATGTTCCAATCTACTCTTCCCAATTTACTCCCCAAAACCAAGGTCTACAGGTCTATCCTTATACTTTAGCTCAAACGTAATCCAATAAACTACTCTACAAAGTCTCGCTCTCTACTGTTTTCTGGCCTCGTGCCAGCTCCAGTGCGAAGGAGACAGTTTGAACAAAACTTCCCACTGTTTTCCACTCTACATGCTAACTTTCAACAGGGGTTTCACAAGGCTTCCAATTTTGCTCTAGACAATACTTTCCTTCTTACTTCTAAGGAAGGGTCCACTTTTTTCCAACCTTGTGTCAGCTCTAAGGGGGGATCAAGAGGGGGGGGGTGTCTGAAAACAACTCTCACTCTTAAAACTACACCTTTCTGAATTGCGTGCCAGTGTGGGTGCTGGGAAGGGGGGGGGAGAATCCCGGGGAGCAGTCTAGCAACAATCTATCCTTATATCAACCTAAAATCACACCATTCTGACTTGCGCGCCAGCTCAGGTGCATGCTATGCAATTTCTAAACACTACTCAGAGAGCTTGGAAGGTTTTTCGGCTGGGAGGGGTACCAGTCTCCACAGTCCAGGGAAAATGTCTAACCCTAACAACACTAAAAGAGGGCGAGCTGCTCACTCTGGCCTCTTGCCTCTGTGGGAGCGACCCTAGGAGGACTTAATGCTATACTTCTTGCAAGATTTTTTCTTTTCTCTTGCCTTTTGAAACCGTGGGCAGGTGAAGGAGGCTATAGTGCTTCTTTTCCAGTCTTTTATATATGCCTACATGTGTTGGTGTAGGTTTTTCTAACCAGAAATTCTAGCCTGGGTTTCACCCACAAAATAGCTGCATTTAAAAGACCCTGGGGGCAGCCAGGACCTTGGGGATCTTTAGCCACTTGCATTTGAACTATACTCACGAATTGGGGCAAACTGTAATCCTTGCGGAATAGTCGGGGCATCTCGCTAAAGATCCTTGCAAAATGTGAGAGGGGAAGCCAATCCACAAAAGATCTGCTCGACTAGAGCCACTCATTCACACACATTCACACTGTTTTAATATCAGCTTTACAGCCATATTCTGGAGCTATTCCGCTGAAAAACCTTCCCTCTACGTTCTGAGTGCTGAAAGACACGTGTGCACTTATGTAATCCAGACATTCAGGAAATGCCCGCATTCGAACACCAATTTGTTACAGGCAATGCTTTTAAGTCTCTTAATTTTGATGAGGAAATTAGCTTAGAGACTAGGTAGAGCAAATTTAGGAGCGAGGATCTTTTCTTTCATTGATACGGAGTTCGGGTTTTCAGTTAAGAATAGTCCAAGCAATTATATTTTTATAGTGTTTACTTAGGATATGTAGCAAAAGGATTTACACACAAACCCACAGATCTATGTACAAGCAATCAAGAGGCTAAGAAAATAAAGGTTATTAATAGAGGAATTCAAGGGTTGCTGAAGCGGGTAATATTCACCTGATCCAGAAGAGGAGACGTCTGTTCAAGGGAAAGTACACGGAGAGGAACGCGAACGACCAGCATAACACGCCCTATAGACCCAATTACAGGAGTAACAGGTGGTACAGACTGCAAATGGCACCCTACAGATTGCACACCGAAGTGGGTTTTTGACCCACACTATATAGGGGTTCGACGGATGGAGATCGTTAGTTACCAAGGGGCTTTGATGTTCCATTGATGGCTATCTTGAATCACTATGTTGGGAAACTTTGACCTTTTGCTAGGGTGATAAGTTCGGAGCGATTGAATAACTTGTTACTGATTTTTGGCTGACACTCGGAAAGGGATCAAAGACCTTTAAGGGTAGGATCAATCAAACTATGCATTTGATTAGAGTTAGCAAGGTAGAGGTGATAGGCTGGAAGAAGAGACAATTGGCAAGTAGCAGAAGATCAGAGTGAGAGTAGTACTTACCTGCAGTTCCCATGTTATTACCGTATTTTTCACTCCATAAGACGCACTCCCCCCCCCCCAAAAAAGTGAGGGGGGAGTGTGTGCGTTTTATGGAGCAAATACTGCAAAAAGAGGTGTGGCCAAGGGCGAGCACGTGACGGTGGGCGGGAGGGCCTAATCCGCAAGTTGGGGGCAAGAGCGCTGTCACGCGACGCCGCCACCGCCAGTCTGCGATTCCTCGGGAGTAGGAGCCCCAGGGCTGGGGGGGGGACTTGGGGGCTGGGAAGAAGCTGACGCGTGTCAGAGGAAGGAGCTACATGGCGGCGCAGGCCGGGACCTCTCAGGGAAGCAGCCTTTTCCTGTTTTCCTCCTCTAAAAACTAGGTGCGTCTTATGGTCAGGTGCGTCTTATGGAGGTACATCTTATGGAGCGAAAAATTGGGCGGAGGCGCTGGAGGGGGGATGGGTGAAACTATGCTGAGAAACAGATTTCAGGCACCAACCAAAACAAGCCCTCTACTGGGTCCACTCCACCTGTTTAGATGGAGTGTTTTCTTGGCCTGTTTTTGGTCAGACTCCATTTTGTTTAACAGAAGTAGGAGACCCTCTCTCTTTATTTGCACTGGGGTACTCAATTTTTGTCAGGCAGCGCCTCTCAATAAGAAGACCACCTCACATGTCTCCTGAGAAAACTGTATAAGGGTCAAGAAGCAACTGTCAGAACAGGATATGGAACAACTGATTGGTTTAGAATAGGAAAAGGAGTTCGACAAGGATGTATATTGTCACCCTGCTTATTTAACTTACATGCAGAGTACATCATGCGGAATGCTGGCCTGGATGAACCACACGCTGGAATTAAGATTGCTGGAGAAAACATCAACAACCTCATATATGCAGATGATATTACACTAATGGCAGAAAGTGAGGAGGACCTAATCAACCTCTTGATGAGGGTGAAAGAGGAGAGCACAAAAGTAGGCTTGAAACTCAACATCAAAAAAACTAAGATCATGGCATCTGGCCCCATCACACCTTGGCAAATAGAAGGGGAAGACATGGAAGTAGTGACAGACTTCACATTTTTGGGATCCAAGATCACTGCAGATGGTGACTGTAGCCATGAAATTAAAAGACGTTTGCTCCTTGGGAGGACAGCTATGGTGAACCTGGGCAGTATAATAAAAAGTAGAGACATCACCCTGCCAACAAAAGTCCGTATAGTCAAAGCAATGCTATTCCCAGTAGTAATGTATTGCTGTGAGAGCTGGACCATAAAGGAAGAAGATATTGGATTTATATCCCGCCCTCCACTCCGAAGAGTCTCAGAGCAGCTCACAATCTTCTTTACCTTCCTCCCCACCAACAGACACCCTGTGAGGTGGGTGGGGCTGGAGAGGGTTTTCACAGCAGCTGCCCTATCAAGGACAACCTCTGCCAGAGCTATGGCTGACCTAAGGCCATGCTAGCAGGTGCAAGTGGAGGAGTGGGGAATCAAACCCGATTCTCCCAGATAAGAGTCCGCCAGGACTGCCTCCTCCAGTACAACCCTGGGAGAGCACTATGCTCTGCTGAGAACAATCTACTGGTGGTCCCTGGGCCTAAAGATATCCAGCTGTCCTAAACTAGAGCTAAGGCTTTTTCAGCTCTGGTTCCAACCTGGTGGAACTCTGCCAAACACCACCAGGGTCCTGTGGAACTTAATGCAATTCTACAGGGTCTGTAAGGCAGAGATGTTCCACCAGGATTGAGAACAGTGATGGTTCCATCATAACTTGCACCCTTTCTTTCTTTTTTCCTTTCATCTTCACTTTGACCCTTTCCTCACCTGCCAGGAAAGCAGTCCAGTACCCAATCATGCCCCCCCCCCTACAAAAACTTCCACTCAGACCTCGCAGTGCTCTTTAGGTAGGGTGCACAGTGCAGAATTCTGTTTTGGAGCTGTCTGCTATGCAGACTTAAGAGTGAGGGCTGAGGCACTTTGGTGGTGGGCAATGCACAGAAAGGGCCCTTAGATAGTACAGGGCGAGCACTTTGATATGCGAAGGGGAGAATGAGGTCTGTACTCTGTGGCTAACTTCTCCCATTTCTGTCCCAATAGGTACCCAATCTCTGGAAGCTCAATGCACAAGGGCAGTTGCACATTCTTGCACAAGGCAAGTTTGGGGTGCTCACTCGCACTTGCACAGGTAGGTGCGAGTGAGCAGCCCAAACTTACCTCCCCTCTCCCCTCACTCAAGGCTGGGCAGTGTGAAAACGTTTCCAGCACTCAAGCCCAGCAGTGAGCTCATGCATGGGATAAGACAGTTTCCTGTGAGATGGTCTGTCCTTTGCCTGGTTCCCACTCTTGGCAGGGCACAGGGTGGGGGGGTCTGGCAGCTGCTCTGGTGCTTGTGGTGCACTAATTCAGCAACTGTCCCCTTTAAATCATTCAATTTCTGAGACATAGCAGTGAGCTGCAGCTGCTGTGGCTGATGGATTGCAAGCAATCCAGGGGCACTTTAGCCCAGTGAGTGTGAGTTGGTTGGTTCCATTATGTGCTGGGGGAGGAGGTTGTGTCCTCCCCCCCCCCCGACTGCCTTTGCAGAGCCTGTCAGGACAGGACATCCGTGGCAATGGCTGGCATGGCACTCCTCCCCGAGTGCCATGGATCTGTTTCTCTGTTTTGCAGGTGGAGATTCAACAGAGAGGCTTCTGGGTATGGTGGTTCCCCCACCCACTCTACTCAGTCAGCTCTTTCAGCCCTCCTCTTGAAGTGGATCCTCACACCAAGGAAGCCTTTCCAAGTTCCAGCCAGAATGCTATTCCACTTGATACCAGTGCAGTAAAGACTTTGTTGTGTCCCAACTTTGTCTCTCCTGCTTGCAGAATTTCATGCTCCCCACTGCCCCACTCCCTCCCCACCCCATCTGCCACTCCCTCTGTGGGCTTCCTGAGGGATGGAGAACAGGGGAATGATGCAATCTACAGGAGGTAACTAATGGAATAGGTGCATGGCTGAGGCTTTGGACTGTGTTCCTCTGGCATCGGAGGGGTGTGTGTCTGTGCATATAGCAGAGGGTGGCACTGAGTCACAGGGTGTCCCAGAGTCAGTGTTAGGGGGAGCCATGGCAGGGGGCAGGCTCAAAGTATTCACCAGGAGCTTCCCCATTGAAAATGCTGGCTTGCCGGGAAAACACATGACTATGTCCAGATGCCTGTCCTTGGTACAGGGTAGGAGAGGTGATTGGCTTCTCTGGGGCCACCTCTCCCTGCCCCCGGCTGTCATGTGTGACGGCACCTGCCTCATAAGAACATAAGAGAAGCCATGTTGGATCAGGCCAATGGCCCATCCAGTCCAACACTCTGTGTCACACAGTGGCTGCTCCATATTTTTATCTAACCCCCTCTTGAAGCTGTCTATGCTTGTAGACGCCACCACCTCCTGTGGCAGTGAATTCCACATGTTAATCACCCTTTGGGTGAAGAAATATTTCCTTTTATCCGTTTTAACCCGACTGTTCAGCAATTTCATCGAATGCCCACGAGGTATTGTGAGAAAGGGAGAAGAGTACTTCTTTCTCTACTTTCTCCATCCCATGCATAATTTTGTAAACCTCTATCATGTCACCCCACAGTTGACGTTTCTCCAAGCTAAAGAGCCCCAAGCGTTTTAACCTTTCTTCATAGGGAAAGTGTTCCAACCCTTTAATCATTCTAGTTGCCCTTTTCTGCACTTTTTCCAATGCTATAATATTCTTTTTGAGGTGCGGTGACCAGAATTGTACACAGTATTCCAAATGAGACTGCACCATCGATTTATACAGGGGCATTTTGATACTGGCTGATTTGTTTTCAATTCCCTTCCTAATAATTCCCAGCATGGGAATTTTATTGCAATCGCAGTCTTTATTGCAATCGCAGTCTTGTCTCCACTTGTCTTTTTTATTGCAATCGCAGTCTTGACATTTTCAGTGAGTTATCTACCACGACCCCAAGATCTCTCTCTTGGTCAGTCTCTGCCAGTTCACACCCCATCAACTTGTATTTGTAGCTGGGATTTTTGGCCCCAATGTGCATTACTTTGCACTTGATCACATTAAACCTCATCTGCCATGTTGACGCCCACTCACCCAGCCTCAACAGATCCCTTTGGAGTGCCTCACAATCACAAGCCAGTCATGATGCCCTCCCCAGCAGTACGGCAGTAGGCCATGATCCAGTGGAATTGCCATGGTGATGGTCTTGCAAGCAGCCAGCTCCAGTTTCTCCCACATTCTGCCCCAGCACAACTTAGGAGATAACTAGTGGCACCTGAGTTATGTGGCAGATGGGCACTCAAATGTAGGTTTAACTCAGTATTGCTCTGTAAATTGTGTGCTCATTGTCCAAGACTTCAAAGTCCTACAGAATCCTTCAACATATACATAAAATGATTTCTGCTTTCTCAAGTCACAAGAAGCATGGAAACAAAATAAAAACAATTGTAAACCAGTTTGCTTAAATAATGCCAGAATTTTGTAACATAAGATAATTTTGCCCTGGATTTGAAACAGAATGGAAAAGCAGGTTTCAATTATGTGAACCAGAATTGCCTAATGTTTCACTTGGGAACTAAAATAAACACCAGTTTGATTTCTTGCTGTTAATACTTGCATATGTAAGTCTAAATACTGAATCAAACCTGACCTAAACATGTGGATTTTATCAGTAAATTTAAAAAGAATCCAGTACAGAAAAGATATTCATGGAAAACATAATACAAAGTATGGTTGTAAACTAAAGATCACATATTTTTTATGAAAACGGCAGCAAGAAGTACACTTCTACTACACACCAAGAAATGTCAAAATAAAACATGGAAATCTCATGTAAAATGAAGAGGAAAAATCCTGACATAGCTGTTAAAATCTGTGACAAAATAAAGTATGAACACCTCTGATAAATTACAAGTTCTACATAAAAACAAAATGGGAGTCCAAATTATTAAATCATATAAAATTTACTTCTGAGTAATTTTAAAGAAATAGCTGAGCTTATTGGGTTAAGAAAGTTTATAAAAGCGGCAAAATAGGAAACATTAATTCAGTGTGAATAAAAATACTCATAATATTATGAAAGGGTTTTTTTTTTGATAATGCTAAGATAATTTAAATTGTTTCAAATTTGGAATTTTTCTTCTCTCCTTAAAATTGCTTTCATTAAGTAAAACATTTAGCCTTCCTGGTAGTGAAGATAACCTTTTCAATTATACACAGCTATATTACTGAGTCTGAAATAAGGCAAAATCAAACTAAAGGAAATGAGACCACCTTTCATCAATATGAGGACGGTGTTTGTTACAAAAAAAATAATTGCTAATACTTTCACAGGAACTGCTTCAGTCCTGATATATCTTCGGTAGGAATGTCCTATGTCAGCATCAGTAATTTTTGCTGTCAACTTGTATTCTCAATAACATTGATTCCATTTCTTTATCTAGATGAAACACACCACATAGGGCTGATGTTCCTTTTCAACTTCTATCACATCTCCGATTTCTGCTACAGTAGTCAGAAATATATGCAAAAGAATAAATTCTCCTGCTACACAAGACCTAAGAATACTAATGACTGTTATATATTATATCCTATACTAAGAATACTAATGGCTACAAAAAAAAAAAATCAAGGTTATGATTGTGATCTAGCCAACCTCAAACACATAACATTTGAGCTGTCAGGACAGAGTCTGGCAAAGATCTTTTCATGTGCTGTTTACAGTCCCTTGGGAAAGATGTAAGTCCTGCTCCTGTGGTTTGTTCTATATCAGGGTCAGAGTCTTAACCATTCTATCATGTCTGTATCTTTTTATAGCAGAAAGAAAAGCTCCAGGCCAAAGCACATCTGTTTTAAACAATTTCATTAATATTTTTATAAGTAAAGCAGCAATCTTGGATTCTTGTCTCCACTTGGCCTTACACAGTTGGCAGCATAAATACACTTCCAGGAGAAAATGAGAATCTGCATTTTAGTACTGAACATCCTTACAAATCACCTATTACTGAATCCTTACCATTGCATTATAAAACTTTTGTACTTCATTCAGCAATGCCAAAATTTTTCTATAGGAAAAACAAAGAAGTCATGTTACCGATCACAGATGGATAAACTGGGGGAAATAAAGGCTGTCCTTTATTCCTTGGTCCAATGCAATAGGAACTCTGTTTTTTTCTATTATGCTTGAACTCCTGGGCAAGACGCCACCTAAATTTGGTCCTTTTATTAAAGAAATGGCTGTTTGGATTAAACCCATATCAAACTTCACCTCATTAGCTAAAAGGAAGAAAAAAGTCTTTTTATGACTACATGACATTGCTAAATTTTAACATTATTAACTAAAAGTTCCATTCTCCTGAGTTTGCGTTTATTTTTTGGCATAGGCTTGTCATATAAACCATTTTTAATAAGATATTCTTTGCTGTGATGGATCTGGGCACCATGCTGAAGCTGGAAAGAACACAGAGCTTGAAGAGGTCGGAGTAGAGTCTGTGGGGGAAAGAAAAGAAAATCCTTATATAGAGGTCTCAGATAATATTTTGAGTTCATATTGGATTGTTATTTCACAAGGTTTATGACAAGTTCTGAGCCGACATGCCTGACTTCCAGAAGAACTTCCTTAAAGAGAAAGAAGCACTTTATGTAATTACACTGTGGAACTTACTTGACACAGTGGTGACAATTAGCTTAGATAGACATAAAAAGGTATTAAATTAATGAATGGCAGGTCTACAAATGGTATTAGCTAAACAGCACTTCCATGTTCAGAGGCAGTATACTTCTTAAAGCTAGTTGGTGGAAGGCTGTGGAATTTCTGGAGCAGGAAACAGGGTGCTGAATTAGAGAGGCCATTGGTCTGATCCATCAGGGCTCGTGTTATGCTTAAAAGTGAAGACCATATTACATATCTCTGTAAAAGGTACCAAGGATTCTAGATTAAATTCTTGATAATAGCAGACCAGTGAAGCACACTGTTTTAAAAAGTTACAGAACCTGATTCCAGTCTCTGCTTTTCTTATGCCCTGAGCTCCCTAAACTCGTAGGAGTTAAGGACTGCAACTGGTCAATCTTAAGGACACTTGACTGCAACACGCAACAGAAATGCGGTGAGCACCTACTTTGCTGGGGCTCTTATTATTACCAGCACAAGGATGATCATGCAGTAGAAGACCCCACCCCTTTATTAAGATGTGTCAGTTAATAGATCTTGCTTTGTTTGAGAATAAACAGCTTTCATCAACACAGCATCTACCTTAGCTTTGGCAGAGGCACCACTCAGGTTTTCTAAATTAAGGCAGAAATCTTTGACTAAATAGATTAATTCCTGTGAATGAAATGGCTTCTCTACTAGTGGAAAGAAACCTTAAGATTTGATATTATACTAGAATGCCCAAGCACGAGACTATTTTAAGGTAGCTCCAAAGTTCAGAAGCCTTCCTTTCAGAGACAGGCACATTATTTTACCATTCTCATCTTTGTGTTTGTGATGAGAGATGGGCATGAACTGGGAAAATGGAGGTTTGTCCTGGTTTGTGAGGTCCCACAAATCACGGCAAACCTCCTTCACTTTGCGAACCAGTTAGGGCTCTAGAGGTTTGTGGATCTTCCCTCCCTCCTTTCTGAAGCCAGCAGAATGGAAGAGAGGGAGAGATTTTCTGAAACCCATTTAAAGGGAATGTATAAATGCTCTTTCCCTGTTTACTAGCTGAGTTGCACTGTGGCAGCAGCACAATTCAGCAACTCAACTGACAAGGCGTTTAAATACCTTCTCAGATCATTTCTGAGTGCAAAAACCATTTAAAGGGATCCCTTTTAATGGTTTTTGCAAGCTGTGCCACTTGGAGAAGGCATTTAAAGAGACCACAGATTTTTAAATACCTTCTCCAAGTCCCACCAAGTGTTTGCTGACACAAACCCACCTGGGAGGTTTGTTGGGGTTCATGAGGGCAGGATGGCATGAACTGAGGTTTGTGAACCATGACCCAGACCTGGTTTGTGATGAATTTTGGTTTGTGCCTATCCCTATTTGTGATTTTCAGGAGGGCACTTGTAATACAAGTACTGGTGCTCAGGAAAGTTTAAATGCAAAACATTTATGGAGTTTCTGAACAGCCCTTGTAATAGCTATGCACACACATTATTTTTAATGTATGTTGGGGGGAGTAGGTCACGTTTGTGTCCATCCGCCCCCATACATTCCCAACCTCCTGGAAAAAGGTATATATACATAGGCTGTGTTTCCTGATTGCACAGAGCCTATGTACAAAGAACTGCATTCTCTCCATTTAGAGATGTAATCCTAGTCCTATTGCATTATGTATTGCATACTTTATGCTGTCTGAATGTACTATTTTCTATATCTCGTAATCAGCCATGAGCCTCAGTGAAAAAGGCAGACTAAAAATAAATAAAACTGCACCAGCAGAACTCCTGTAAAGCATGCTTCCTAATTTTGCAGAGAGCTGTAAACAAGTTGCCTTAACATAGATTGAGGTCCCCAACCTATTAGAGCCTTTAGAATTCTGACACAGTGTGGTAGGGGGTGCAGTCACAAAATCGCAACCACAGCTCACTTTCACTTACCCAATTAATAGCCTTGTGGAGTGGTAGCAGCTGCTGCCAAAGAAACATTTTTTAAAACATTTGTATAGCCAATCAAATCTCCAAAGGTCAATGGCCCCAACTGGCATTTTCTAAAACAACTTGGTAGGCACCAGGAAAGGTGTCAGTGAGCATTATGATACCCGTGGGTTCCATACTGGGGACCTCTGTAGATGTTCATCCAAACTTAAGAGAATTGCAGCAGGACATTCTCTCGTTCAAATAAATGGTAAATGTGAATGAGTGCAGTTTTCCCTTTCTCACATTTTCTGCTGCAGAATCTATTATTGTTCACTTTTCTAACTTGTGAAAGAAAGTAACTTGGAGACTAGACTTGGCACAGCTTCCTACTGTGTGTAATGGATCATATTTGGAAGCTAGAGAAATGCTTTAAATCAATGGGATGAGTTTACAAATACATTTTTAAATCTTCAGGCTTGCTTTAAATGTTGCTTAGGACATCTCAGCAGAGTAACTCAAGAAGAGATTATTTCCATGTCGGACTATTAATTATTTGAAATTGGCCTAGTACTGCCTTTAAGACTTCAGAGTTCAGCACTGAAGTCTTTGGACTGTAGACTAACCATTTAACCATTTTTGAAATATTTATAATTACAGTTCTAAGCAAGAAGGTAATCATTTAATCTGATTCCAACAATCTTTTGTTAGGTAAGAAAAGTTTATATAAAATTATAGTCATCTGATGGGGGAAGGCAGCCCTTGCTGGAACATGAAGTATTCAAGGCCAATACAGCATATATGCCCATTGGCACAGAGCCATACATAATTTGCTGTTGAATTCTGTCAGCATTTATTGTGAAATATACATTCTACCAAGTTAAACTGAGTTGCTTTGATTTAAGCCTATTTTACTCCACTTATCTCAAACTTTTACTTCAACAAGGCATGGATCAGGCAGAACACACAAGGACACTTGGAAAAATGTGGTTTATAAGCAACAAAACAGATTCAAAATTATAATTCATAAGGTTACACAGAGAAATACATTTGGTTTATATTCTGGTGTTTTCACTGGGAAATGGTATCTAATGGAAGCACTGGAATAATTTCTAGACAAGATTATTTAGAACCAAGTGCTAGATGTTTTTGACATGCTCCCTATGCATTCTAACCTAGCCACCCATCCATGCAGGCTCCCGTCTGTTATCTCCTGTACTATATATAATTGTTTATTTGTTAAAGTAAAATGGCAAGTAAAAATTTATCTGATTTGAAACATATACACTTCCGAAGTCTCTGTGCCTCTGATATTTTATTTGTTTGCATTTGCATCCCTGACCCAATACTTAGGCATCTACAATCAGCTGAATTCTTATTAAAATGCTATAGCATTACGACAAAAGGTCTCTCATCTGCGTCATTGCTAATTTTATATTATATCCAAATCTACTATATGTATACTGATTTTTTTAAGATCTGAAAAAGAAGCAATCAATTGCTTGCTATTTCACACATACAGATTAATAGTAAATGTATTATTTTAAATTCACATATATACCAGGTTTCTCCCAAGCTGCTCTTAGTGTTGTCAACACTACACAGATCGGGTGGTAAACATCCCATCTGTATCACAAGTGAAATATTTATAGACAATGCAGCAAAAGATAGTTTGCAAGTACATCTTGCTAAATGTGATGTGAACAGTGTAAATGAAGTAGTAAGAGACATATAATTCACTTTTTCTTTTCAATACTTTGATCTTCTAAAATAACATCTTAGATCAGGGGTGTCGAACATGCACTTCGGGGGCTGAATCAGGCCCTTGGAGGGCTCATGTCAGGCCCCCGAGCAACTGGCTATCATCTGCTTCCTTCTCCCTCTCTCTTGCTTCCTTCTGCAGAAAAGAGAGGTCTGAGAGAGAGCAAAGAAACTGAGATAAGCTGAGACAGCTGGGGAAGTTGCTGAGAATTTCTGAGTTTGTGTGACTGCTGAAAATTCTGAGATGTGGTTGCTGGGGAACTGCTGTTTGTTTGGGTGAGTGGGTTGAAGGTGAAGGTGATTGGTGCTGATTGATTAGGAGTGGCTGTGTTTCCCACCCTCTTTGCATTGTTAAGCTGCGCCTTGCCAGAGAGTTAAAGAGCTCTTGGTTTGTGGCTCTTAGCCTGGGGGCTGTGTAAGGACCAAGAACCCAGATCCCTAATTTCCTTGTGCTCCCAATAAGGTAAGTTGACCCTCCAGAAGGGGAGCCACATAAACAAACAGGATTTAAGGGGGACTGTATATTTTTGGAAAAAGCTATCATGAAGGTAGAATGCCAGCAGGGGGTGGGAGCTTTCCAGTGTTTTGCACTGAGTGTCACATGTATGACTATCTGCCCATAGGACAGAAGTCTTGGGTGTGTGATCACTGTAAGGAGCTCCTGGTCCTCAGGGAACGAGTTCGTACCCTTGAGGCCGAGGTGACTGTCCTGGAGAAGCGGAGGCAGTCAGTTAGGCACTTGGAGAAGACTCTCGGGGGTGTACTATATGAGACCCGCTCTGAACGTGGCAGCCTGTTGCTGCTAGAGAGCATGAGGGTCGAGAGGGAACAGGGCACCATGCTGAGGATAAGGGGAATGCGCCCACAGAAGGGACCTCTTCTTCAGTTGGTGAGCGGGAATCCTTTCGTGACAAGGAAACATCCCTGGGTGGGGAGAAGGGAGGGGTCTTGGTAGATGGTGATTCGATCGTTAGGCAAGTAGACAGCTGGGTGGCAAAACCGCATATGACCCTATGGTGACTTGCCTGCCTAGTGTAAAGGTAGTGGACATTACGCGTGTAGTAGATAGGCTGATAGACAGTGCTGGGGAGGAGCCAGTGGTCGTGGTGCATGTTGGCACCAACGATGCGGGGAAATGCAGTTGTGAGGTCCTGGAGGAAAAATTTAGGCTGCTAGCCAGGAGACTTAAGGCCAGGACCTCCAAGGTAGCCTTCTCAAAAGTGCTACCTGTTCCACGTGCAGGGCAGAAGAGACAGGCATAAATTAGAAGTTTCAATTTGTGGATGAGACGATGTTGTAAGGAGGAAGGGTTTACATTTGTTAGGCACTGGGATGCTTTCTGGAACAAGCGGGAGCTGAACAAAAGAGACGGTCTCCACTTGTCCCCAGATGGAACCAGGCTGCTGGCGCTTAAAATCAAAAAGGCGGCAGAGCAGTTTTTAAACTAAATCTTGGGGGAAAGCCGACAGGAGATGAAATATCTCTGGTTCGGAAGGACTCATCTCAAAGAGATGAAGGGTTAGCTGTTACTTTTCTAGCAGGTAATGGATCATAGTTGTCCACTGAGATGGTGACAAACAGTATGGACTGTCTGCCAAAGTCTTCAAGCAGCAGGAGGAAAGTTGCGGGCCTAACTTGCCTGGGAAATTATAGATGTTTGTATACAAATGCTAGAAGTGTTAGAAGTAAAATTGGTGATTTGGAATGTTTAGTGTTGGGAGAAAACATAGACACTGTGGGAATTTCAGAAACTTGGTGAAATGAGGAGAATCAGTGGGACACGGTGATTCCTGGATATGTTATATCAGGAGGATAGGGAGGGAAGGGTTGGAGGTGGGGTGGCTCTGTATGTCAGAGAGGGTATACGGTCCAGTAGAACTGAGGTAAGAGAATTAGTTTCCCTTCTAGAAATGCTTTGGGTTGAAATAGAGGGCCCCAAAGGAAATTTAACTATGGGAGTTTGTTATCGACCACCAAATCAAAAGATAGAGGATGATTATAATATGATGGAAGGATTAAAAATAGCGGCTAAATGTAAAAACTGTGTTGCAATAGGTGATTTTAACTACCCGCAGATTTATTGGGTCAATATGTGTTCTGGTCGAGAGAAAGAGACTGAGTTTCTTGATGCTCTCAATGACTGTGCTATGGAGCAGATGGTCTCAGAACCTACCAAGGGTGGGGCGATCCTGGATTTGGTCCTATGTAATGCCCAAGACTTGGTGAGAGATGTAAAAGTAATTGCACCACTTGGGAGCAGTAACCATAACATTATTGATTTCACGATTTGTATAAATAGGGAGTTGCCCCAAAAGACCAGCACAACCACGTTTAACTTTAAAAGGGGTAAATTCTCTAAGATGAGGAGGCACGTGAAGAGGAAACTGAAAGGAAAGATAAATACAGTCAAAACCCTTGGAGGCTATTTAAAACTACAATCCTAGAAGCTCAGATAAAATATATACCACAAGTTAGGAAAGGCACAAACAGGTATAAGAAAAGGCTTGCATGGTTAACAAAGTAATGGAACCTGTAAAAGGTAAGAAGGACTCATTTAAGGGGTGGAAAGGTAGTCCAAGTGAGATTAATATAAGGAAACATAGGCTGTGGCAAATCAAATGCAAGACTGTGATCAGGCAGGCAAAAAAGGACTATGAGGAGCATATTGCAAAAAACATAAAGACCAACAATAAAAATTTCTTCAAATATATTAGAAGCAGGAAACCAGCCAGGGAGGCAGTGGGGCCCTTTGATGACCAAGGAGTCAAAGGATTACTGAAGGAGGATAGGGAAATGGCTGAGAAGCTGAATGCATTTTTTGCCTCCATCTTCACTGTGGAAGACGAGAAGTGTTTGCCCTCTCTAGAACCACTAATTTGGAAGGGATGTTGAAAGACCAAAGTCACATTGAGGTGACAAAAGAGGAGGTCCTACAACTGATAGACGAATTAAAAACTAATAAGTCACCAGGTCCGGATGGCATACATAGACAGGTTGCTTACCTGTAACTGTAGATCTTCGAGTGGTCATCTGTGCATTCACACTCATGGGATAGTGCGCCTGCGCCGATCCCCGAATCGGTACCTCAAAAGCCCGGGATTTTTCCACGCTCGGCGCCAGTGGGCATGCGCAGGCGTCCCAGTACGCATGCTCACTGGCGCCAGCGCGGGGATCCTGCCAGTTCCTTCCTGACCGCTGGAAGCCCCTACTGGAGGGAGACCGTCAGCAGTGGGGAAGGAGGGCGAGTAGTGTGAATGCACAGATGACCACTCGAAGATCTACAGTTACAGGTAAGCAACCTGTCTATCTTCTTCGTGGTCTCTGTGCTTCACACTCATGGGAGATTAGCAAGCAAGACATACCTGGAGACGGGAAGACGGTCAACCAGAAGAAACAGCTTTCAGCACTGCAGTTCCCAAACGAGTTCTCTGTTGAGCATGCACGTCCAGTGTGTAGTGCTTCATAAAGACATGGAAAGAGGACCAGGTGGCAGCCTTGCAAACATCCGTCAGGGACACGCCTTTCAGGAACGCCACCTACGTCGCCATCGCCCTTGTAGAGTGGCTGCAAATAGGCCTAGGTAACGGCTTCTTAGCCAACAAATAACACAATTTAATAGTCTCAGTGAGCCATTTTGACAGTCTCTGAGACGAAATCCTGGAACCTAACTTAGGGGCAGCGTATGAAACAAAAAGCTGCTTGTCCTTGCGAAAGTTTTTGGAACGACTTAAATAAAACAATAAAGCACGCTTTACATCTAAAGTATGCAACCTACGTTCCTCATCCGAGGAAGGGGTAGGATGAAAAGTGGGCAACCAAACTTCTAAGTTGAGGTGGAACTGAGAAACCACCTTGGAAAGAAAAGAAGTATTAGGAGCTAACGAAACTCCAGCTTCCTGAAAAACAAGATACGGGTAGTCACAGCGCATCGCCGTGAGCTCTCCTGCACAACGTGCTGATGTGATGGCTACAAAAAATGCCGTCTTCCATGAAAGGAGGTGTAACGAACACGTGGCCATCGGCTCAAAGGGACGACGAGTCAGTCCGTCCAGCACCAGAGTCAAATCCCACAACTTTGGGGGCGATCTAGACGGGGGATGAAGCCTAAGCAGACCCTTCAAAAACCTCTTAGAATGAGGGTGTGCAAAAACAGAATGTCCCTCCACTGGTTCATGGAACGCAGATATTGCTGCCAGATAAACCTTAATGGAGGAAAAAACAAGGTTAGCATCCACCAGGGATAGCAAAAACTCAAAAATTACCGACAATCCCACCCTCTGGGGAGGAGCTGAAGGATCAACTAGGAACTGAAGGAACTTCCACCATTCCTATCATAGGAAGCGCGGGTGGAAAGTTTCCTGCTATTCAGGAAGACATTATGGACTCTACTAGAGAACCCACAAAGTCAATGAACCACGCTGTCAGCTTCAGGTGGGGCATGTTGTGATGGAGGACATGGCCTCCTTGACCTGACAGAAGGTCTGGTTCCACCGGAAACTGGTAGAAGACCCCCCCTCGCCAACTGGAGCAGGATCGGGAACCAGTTCTGGCGAGGCCACCAGGGAGTCACCAGGATGCAGCATGGTCTCTCTCTTGCGATTTTGTTGACCACTTTTGTCAACAACGGCAGAGGCGGAAACAGATAGAGGAACCGACCTTCCTACGGAAACAGCAGACCATCCCCCAACGACTCTAAATCCGCACCCCCTCTGGAACAAAACAGAGGACACTTCCCATTCTTGGCTGTGGCAAAGACATCCACCTGAGGGTACCCCCAAAGCTGGAAAACAGGTTGGAGTAAGCGCCACTGCAGTTTCCACTCATGCGAGGAAGCCGCTCCCTGCTGAGGAAGTCTGCCTGCAAGTTGAGGACCCCAGGGAGATGTGCAGCCTTCACGAAGATGTTGTAGTCCAGGCACTTCGAAATAGGAAGATCCTCAGCCGTATGTGACACTGGCGAAGGTTCTGGGGCTCTGTCCGGATCGTCGGTACCGCTCTCTGATTCCGATGAGGAGGACTCTCTTTGCAGCAAATGCTCCGAAAGCATCGGTGTCGACTCTCTGATGGGTGATCGAATTGCTACCGATGAACGTGAGCGGGCCTCCTCCACCGCTACAGCGTGTCTCTCAGGTGGGACGGAGATTGCTGTCGAAGGGTGAGGTCTGGAGTGATGGGAGAGTCTCGACATCTGGGATGCCTCAGATTGTCGGTCCCACTTTGCATAGTCCCGTGGGGGGTATCATTGGTACGGTGGATAGGAGTATGAATATGGCGAAGGCAAGTGGCGCTGATCCCAAGGTGGTGGTGGTGGTGGGAAGCGATGAAGTGCTCTTGATGGTTCCACTTCTCTTAGACCCTTCGCCTGGTCCATCAGCTCCGCCAACTCTATTGGTGCCAATACCTCGACTTCTGAGACCGAATCACTCTCACTACGCCGCCGCGATCCAGAGGAATGGGATCGCTGGGTGAGATCGATCTCTTGCTCCGATGCCAAGAGACGGAGTTGCTGTGAAGCGCTGCCTCTCGACACCGAAGGGCTGAGATGAGGGGACACCGGGATTTTTCTCGGTGGAGCCGTCGACGCCGAAGCATTTCGAGAGGGTGAAGGAGTGTGCGACGACCTCTTCTTCCGCTTCTCCTTAGACTTCGCCTTCTTTGGCATGGATGATTGGGTCCCCGACTCATCCCGACGCCTCTTTGTTGGGGTGTCCACCGACCCTTCAGAGGGACGCTTTGTGGATCGCCCATGCTTGATGGGCATCTCGGTCCCGATCGGTGATGTATTGGCTGATGTGACCGTAGGGGCCGTGGACTCTCCCATCGGTACCGACGGGCCCGATGCCATTTTCTGCGGCCGAAGTGCCGATTCGACCAATGCAGCTGAAAGTCTCGCTGCTCGATTCTTGCACGTCTGACTGGAGAAGCTTAAGCAATGCGCACAAGAGTCCACACGGTGCCCTTCGCCCAGACAAAGGAGACAAAGGGAGTGGCCGTCAGGGGGGGCAATCTTCTTCCCACAAGATCGGCACCTCTTGAAAAAACCCCAGCGCCTTTCCATAGATGCAAGGAAAAAACCTGCTCAGGAAAGTTTCTGAGGGGAAAAAACAGGGGGGGGGGGGGGGGACGAAGCCCCGAAGGGCAAGTCCAAAAACCACAATTTTTTCTTTTGCTAACTAACTAACTAACTAACTAACAACTAACTTTTGCTAACTAACTTGCTAACTAACTAACTAACAACTAACCACTAACTACACTAAGAAAATAACAAACCGGCTATATACAACAAGAGATAAAGGCAATCCAACGACTACCTTATGAAAGGGAATCCTCTCAGTGCGGTGGTCAGAAAGGAACTGGCGGGATCCCCACACTGGTGCCGGTGAGCATGCGTACTGGGACGCCTGCACATGCCCACTGGTGCAGAGCGCAGAAAAATCCCGGGCTTTTAAGGTAGCAATTCGGGGATCGGCGCAGGCGCACTATCCCATGAGCGTGAAGCACAGAGACCACGAAGAAGATCCAAGAGTTCTGAAAGAACTCAAGCTTGAACTTGTGGATCTTTGAAAAAAATATGTAATCTTTCATTGAAATCTGCCTCCGTTCCTGAGGACTGGAAGGTAGCAAATGTCACCCCCATCTTTAAAAAGGGTTCCAGAGGAGATCTGGGAAATTACAGGCCAGTCAGTCTGATTTCAATACCGGGAAAGTTGGTAGAAAGCATTATCAAGGACAGAATGAGTAGGCACATTGATGAACATGGGTTATTGAGGAAGACTCAGCATAGGTTCTGTAAGGGAAGATCTTGCCTCACTAACCTGTTACATTTCTTTGAGGGGTGAACAAACATGTGGACAAAGGAGACCCAATAGATGTTGTTTACCTTGACTTCCAGAAAGCTTTTGATAAAGTTCCTCATCAAATGCTCCTTAGAAAGCTCGAGAGTCATGGAGTAAAAGGACAGGTTCTCTTGTGGATCAAAAACTGGCTAATGAATAGGAAGCAGAGAGTGAGTATAAATGCGCAGTCTTCACAGTGGAGGACGGTAAGCAGTGGGGTGCCGCAGGGCTCAGTATTGGGTCCCATGCTCTTTAACTTGTTCATAAATGATTTGGAGTTGGGAGTGAGCAGTGAAGTGGCCAAGTTTGCAGATGACACTAAATTGTTCAGGGTGGTGAGAACCAGAGAGGACTGTGAGGCACTCCAAAGGGATCTGTTGAGGCTGGGTGAGTGGGCGTCAACGTGGCAGATGAGGTTCAATGTGGCCAAGTGCAAAGTAATGCACATTGGGGCCAAAAATTCCAGCTACAAATACAAATTGATGGGGTGTGAACTGGAAGAGACTGACGAAGAGAAAGATCTTGGGGTCGTGGTAGATAACACACTGAAAATGTCAAGACAGTGTGCGATTGCAATAAAAAAAGGCCAATGCCATGCTGGGAATTATTAGGAAGGGAATTGAAAACAAATCAGCCAGTATCATAATGCTCCTGTATAAATCGATGGTGCGGTCTCATTTGGAATACTGTGTGCAATTCTGGTCACCGCACCTCAAAAAGAATATTATAGCATTGGAAAAAGTCCAGAAAAGGGCAACTAGAATGATTAAAAGGGTTGGAACACTTTCCCTATGAAGAAAGGTTAAAATGCTTGGGGCTCTTTAGCTTGGAGAAACGTCGACTGCGGGGTGACATGATTGAGGTTTACAAGATAATACATGGGATGGAGAAAGTAGAGAAAGAAGTACTTTTCTCCCTTTCCCACAATATAAGAACTCGTGGGCATTCGATGAAACTGCTGAGCAGTCAAGTTAAAACGGATAAAAGGAAGTACTTCTTCACCCAAAGGGTGATTAACATGTGGAATTCACTGCCACAGTAGGTGGTGGTGGCCTCAAGCATAGACAGCTTCAAGAGGGGGTTAGATAAAAATATGGAGCAGAGGTCCTTCACTGGCTATTAGCCACAGTATGTATGTGTGTATATATATATATATATATATATATATATATATATATATATATGTGTGTGTGTGTGTGTGTGTGTGTATATATATATATATATATGTATATATATATATATATATATATATATATACACACACACACACACACACACACACACATATATATATATATATATATATATATATGTGTGTGTGTGTGTGTGTGTGTGTATAAAAAATTTTTGGCCACTGTGTGACACAGAGTGTTGGACTGGATGGGCCATTGGCCTGATCCAAGATGGATTCTCTTATGTTCTTATGCAAGGCTTGCTTGCTTGCACAGGAGCTATAGAGCAAAACCTCTATTTTCTCCATTGGCTGAGGCTCCTCCCTTGGGGAGGAAGAGGAGAGAAATTGCTTTGCCAGGCTCTCTCAATTGCACAGCAGAGCTACTGTGCCAAGGCTCTCTTCCTTCTATTGGCTGAGACTCCCCCCCCTAGTCCCCTGGGGAAGGAAGGAAAGAGCCAGAGCTTCCTTTGCTGAGTTCCCTGGATCTCATGGTAGAAAATGGAGACCCAGATAGCAGCCACTGCCAAATCTGCTTTTTTTCCATCTTAGGTGGGTGAGACAGTTGGTCCCCTTCCTGGAGCGCGATGACCTGGCAACAGTGATCCATGCAATGGTCGTTTCGAGGTTGGACTACTGTAATGCCCTCACTTGAGGCTGTCCCTGTGCCAAACATGGAAACTACAGCTAGTGCAGAATGTGGTGGCCAGGCTGCTATTGGGGCTTCCCAGGTGGGAGCACATACAGCCGGGGCTGTGGGAACTGTACTGGCTGCCAATAGTATACTGGATTCGTTACAAGGTGCTGGTTATTACCTTTAAAGTCCTAAATGGCCTAGGACCTGCCTACTTTAGGGACTGTCTCTCCCCACACATTCCCCAAAGGGTACTTCAATCTGGATCTCAAAACTTACTGGTAATCCCCAGGCCAAAGAGGCCAAATTAAAGACCACCAGAGAGAGGGCGTTCTTGATTGCAGCCCCCTACTGGTGGGATCAACTGCCAGAGGAAGTGAGGGCCTTGCGGAACCTTGCTCAAATAATAATAAAAAAATACAATGAAAGTATCTTTAAGAGCAATAAGTGCTAATGTTTTAAGCATGTTTTAAGTTTATATATATATATATATTTGTGTTTGACTGTGTTTTTTATAAAATTTTTATCTCTGCTACCTAATCTTAAATAGGTACACACATGGCCCGGCCTGACATGACTCGGCCCAACCTGACATGGTCCAGCCTAACAAGGCCTTATTTATGTCAGATTTGGCCCTCATAACAAATGAGTTCGACACCCTGTCTTAGATTTTCACTCCTCACTGATTATCCTGAAAGAACTACGATGAAATTCTAGTTACTTATGAAAGCCAACATAAAGAAACAAAGCAAACAGTCCTGACAGAGCAGCTTTCTAAAACTCTAGCATGTGGATAGATTGAGATGGGCTATGATAAAAAGAAACTGAAAAGTAGCTTTGTAGCTACTATGTATGGCAACGCAAGAAACAAATTAGCACACTGCTCCTTCATTCTCTTAGATCTCTGAAGTCAACACATTACAATTCACTGTATTAAATTAGCAGACTGTTACACAGTATTTGGCCCTTGGCCAATACATAAAGCCCTGAGTGAAACAGGACTTCTCTCACCATGAGACCCCCATTAGCAATGTAAAGAACATGAAATTACTTACCTCTTTAATATAATCATTTTTTTCCATGATTGCAAGAGCAACTGCTGCACATTCAAGTGTGGATAGGCATGCATTTGTGGGCTGTGTACGAATAACATACTGACTTGAAAGGCTAGTTCTCAGTTGCACCTGAAAAAATCAGTGATTCCGGGTTACAGAAACTAACTATACAACAATCAGTATTTGAGAACCTTTTTATTAGAAGTATGTAGTAATGTACTTTTAGCCTCATACAACAGCATAGTGGAGACCTTTAGATTTATTTGGTGGGGCATATTTTTTGTGGGGGCCCTAATTATTATGCTTAAGTATGTAACTTAGTTCTGTTGCTTCAGAACAACATTTCTTTTAACCAGCTTCTCAGCTGACACAGCAAGGAAGATATAATTTGGCTGCCTTTTACTGAACAGTAACATCAACACTAATGTTAAAAATTTGGAAACACAGAATCTATGGGTAGGTTAGAGTGTTCACACAGTAGTAAGACCTACAGAATGCCTTGGACCTAAAATTAATGATAAAATCAATACTTTCATTAGTAAATGAATAAATGTCCCACTCCCCTGTCAATCTGAATCTAAAAACACATTGAGAGCAAACTGAGAACAAATTAAATCAAAACAGAAATACAACAAAACAAAATAGAACAGTTAAACAAATGAGAAAAGTTAACAGTCATGGCTATACCAGTCACACTAACATTGCAAATTGCATTGAACTATCCCCTTTCCCTCTCCCTGCTGTCCTTATCTTCCTTTTCTTGGCAATTGAGATAAAGAATCAAAGTAAAAGAGAGGGGGAAATAGAACTTAACTGAGAGTAAGATAAACAAAATTTGAGTGAAGTGGCACCTTTAAGAGTTTTATTCAAAGTGTAAGACAGAAAGTTTTATTCAAAATGTAAGTGACATGAAGTAAAGTGAAGTCCAGTGGCATAGCTAGGGCTTTGGGGGCCCGGGGCCCAAGATATATGTGGGCCCCCCTATGTGTGTGCACGCCTCCAGAAACAGGATATGATGTCACTTCCGGTGATGTCACTTCCACAAGATGGCCACCACTTGCGGAAGTGACAAAAAGGTTTCAGGGGTAGCTTTTACCCAAGTTTTTTTTCTTTAGAGGAGTACTGGAGGCTTATGGTGGCTGTCTTGTATTTGCACAGATGGAGACAAGGAGACGCTCTAGCAGGCTAGTAGAACCACTGCCCCATATCAGATAGCAGAGAGAGATCCTGCATGTCCCCTCCAGGGTTGCCAGCTCCAGCTTGGGAAATTCCTGGAGATTTGGGGATTAAAGCTGTGTTCTGTTGCTTCGGACCTACATGGCTACACACCTGAATGTAAAATTTGTGGCAGGGTATGAGCTTTTGTGAGTCACTGAAGAAGTGAACAGCGACTTAGGAAACCTCCTGCCCCGCCACAAATCTTGTTAGTCTTTAAAGATGCTACTGGACTCTTGCTCTTTTCTACCACTACAGACAGGCTACCCATCTTGATCTGCCTCTCCAACCATGGAAAACACCACATTTAGCCTTACAAAATGGAAGTTCATCAGCTCTGTGATGAAATTTGCAGAGGTACAAAGAGACATCATCTTTCTCACCAAATGCAGAAGACTTAACAAAGGGTCTGAGAAGAAAACAGGTATCTGAAGAAGTGAGCTGAGCAGTGACTCAGGACAGCTCATCTCCTGCCACAAATTTCGTTAGTCTTTGAGGCGCTACCAGGCTTTTGCTCTGTCTTTTCCACATAAATCCAAGTGGGCGGCCGTGTTGGTCTGATGAAGTAGAACAAAGTAGGAGTCCAGTCTTACCTTTAAGACCAACAAAATTTTATTCAGAATGTAAGCTTTCGTGTGCTCTAAGCACACTTCATCAGATTTAGTGCACACAAAAGCTTACATTATGAATAAAACTTTGTTGGCCTTAAAGGTGCGACTGGACTCCTACTTTGTTTTCTTGAATAAAGAAAGCGATAGCAGGAACCACGGGCCTCAGAGAGTTCTCCCCTTTTTCACCTTCAACTGCTATCGCAGCCACGAGCCCTTATGGGCGCTAGATGGCGCTGGCGGTTCCTCGCTCGGTCTCTGGGGCCGGGCGCGGCCATTGTTGGCGCCTCCTGGCCACCTTCCCTTGCCTTGTTCCGGCGGGTTCGGGTTTGGCGCCACGCTGGGCATGGAAGGGGAAAGCACCACGGCCCTGCTGCCGGGCTTCGTCTTCGGCGCCCTGGCTTTCCACCACTTCAGCACCGATTCGGACACAGTACGTAAGCGGCCCCCTTCCATCCTGCTTCTTGGGACTTGGGACCATTTTTCCTCTAGTGTGAGCTAGAAGCTAAAAAATTGTGAGCTAGCTCACACTAATTCAGCTTAGCGGGATCCAGATGGGCAGCCTTTTGTTGTTTCAGCCCAGTTAACACTAACGAACAAACACCAGACCCCAACTTACGATTCTTTAAATCTGCTAAAAAATATTCCCATGACTCTGCATACTAACTCACAGCCCCCTTTCTCTATATTTAGGACTTCTTCCCATTCCATACTATTGTCTGATGAAGTGTGCTTAGAGCACATGAAAGCTTACATGCTGAATAAAACTTCGTTGGTCTTAAAGGTGCAAGTTGACTCCTGCTTTGTTCTTCAGTTTAGAGGGAACACTGCGGGTGAGTTGTGCTTCCTTCTGAGAGCGGAGGCTCCGGGCTGTGCCCTGCTGGTGGCTCTCCTCTCTGAAGCTTCCTTTGAGTTTAGCCCCAGGAGCTGTTAAGCTGAGTTTGCCCGGCGAGAATGCCTCTGCGTTGGTGCAGAGTGCGTTCCCCTTTAGAACTGACTGAGGAACCAGCAACAGTCAGCCCTAGGTTTGAAAGAAAAGGATTTCCCGCCTTACAAAATCTGGGAATCTGAGGAAAAGCCAGAATGTTGGTCCCTTTTGTGATAGAAACTGAAGGAGGCAGCTGGGCTCTGGGTCCCTCCCCTCCCCGCCACTCCGCTTCCGCGCTCCAGTGGAGCATCGTCGCTCCGGCGGGCGTCTCGGGCCGGCGCCCGGGGGCGCGCCACTTTTGGCGCTCGCGGGGGGGGAGCGAGAGAACGGAGGCGGGCTGGGCCGGGAGGCGGTCAGATGGTGGAGGCGGGGACACCAGCAACATGAGTGGCGGCGGCGGGGACGCCAGGCAGCCGGCTTCTGAGGGGCCCCTTGGCATTACCAAGGGGCCCCCTAGACCTGGGGCGACCCGCCCCCCTCCCTACGCCACTGGTGAAGTCCACTCATCCCATTTCCACTCAATTGCACCCAAAAAAGGGGTAGGGGGAAGGGAGGTAGATTTGTATCCCAGAGAAAAGGTGAAGAAAAAGATATCAAGCAGCTGAGTGCAATAAATCATGTCTCTTTCCTGTGTCTTTTGCAACCCCAGGAAATAACAAGACAGACTGGGGTTGCAATGTACACAGGGCAGACCCTGTGGTCCCCCCCCCCTTTTTTCCTCTGAGGAAGCACCCTAGAAAGCAAATTTGAGAGCTGAACAGTTCATTACATTCCCTTTACTAGCTGTTAAACCCTGAACCAGTGATCTCCAGCTGCCCATCCCTAGAGGCAAAGGCTACAACTGGCACCTCAGCAGCTGATTGGAGGAATCATAAAAGTAGAACAGGGGTTTGATTGAGGTGGCTGGAACCCCTCTAGCTACAGGCCTGCTCTCATGAAATAAATGTGATTAAATTTTGCAATACTCAGTCTTGTGTATGATCATGTGAACAGTGGGAAGTCATTCATTTTCAATTACTAACAACCGTGTGCTTTGTAACATTAAAAACAGATTCCCAGAGAATTACAGGATCTGATTCACTCCCATTTGTTTGGTTTTCATGAGAACTAGAAGCTTCAGAATAAGATAATCTGCTAAAAGTAAGAATTGTAATTATCAACATGCAATTTTAACAATGCACAGAAATAAAATTCTCTTTTTCCAAACAAAAAGAAAAACGAAGCTTTAGGTTAATGAGCATAAACGTCTTAAAATAACATTACGTTTTAGAGAAAAGTGAGTACATTATTCCCAACATCGCATATGTTTTGAACAGTGATCCTATATTGGGACATATAATGTTTGAAGAGACTCTCTCACCTACATCTTATGTCCATTGGAGATATGAACAGCTGGATAAACAGCAAGTCCTCCCCAGAAGCACTTCCTCCTTGGCCTAATTTGGTGGCATGCTGAGGACAGAGAGGGTTTTGTGCATAATACTATAACAAAAATCTCAATCTCGTATTAAAAACATGCTCAAGAAATATAGTGTTAGAAGAATTATGTTTACGAATATTTTAATTGTAAAATAAAGTAATTGTAAAATGCTTTATAAATGGAAATTAATGCATTCTGAAAAGAATTTAGAAATGTCTGTGAACTACTGTATCAAGTTATTTGCAGACCGAATTTGTTTGAAATTGATTAATTACCTTTGGCTTTATGTTATCACATATGTTAAAACACTTTTTGAGAAAGAAAAATATCATTCAGCCATTAAGCAGCATGTTTTATTAGCTGCAAAGGCTTTCATTGTATTTATAAACAACTACTGAAAAATGTCACATTTGTCTTTGTGACAGTGGTGAGACATTATTCACAAGATGTTTCTTCAGCATCTAACAGAGCCTAAATGTCTTTGGACCCAGTGCTGAATTAGCAGGCCGTATATATGAAAGTGATGGGACAAAGAGGACTGATGTGTCGTATACAAAACTACTTATTCTGAATGCATCTTCTGTACTATCTCATGGGAAGATCCTGTGTTTTAATCATATGTTTTTAAACCAAAGTCTCATGTAACAGAATACCAAGCTCTCTTCCTCCTCTCCGGAGGAGCAATGATGGGCAGAAAGGAATCAGATCCATCTGTGGTCTTTGAACCACTGCCTTAGATCAGGCTTGTTTAGCCTGTGGCCCAATGGCCACATGCAGCCCAGGATGTAATGTAATGTAATGTAAAATTTTATTTATACCCCGCCCTCCCCCGCCAGAGCAGGCTCAGGGCGGCTTACAACATTTAAAATGAACAATACAATAATAAAACATTAAGAACACCTTAAAACCAATCAGTGATTAAAACATTCCTAGACTAACAGTGGCGGTAAGCATTATTAATTTAGCAGTAAACATTGGTACCATCATTAATGAACGCCTGTTTGAAGAGGGCGGTCTTGCAGGCCCTGCGGAACTGATTTAAGTTCCGCAGGGCCCGCACCTCCTCTGGGAGCTGGTTCCAGAGTTGTGGGGCTGCGGCGGAAAAGGCCCGAGTGCGGGTGCTTTGCAGTTTTACTTCTTTCGGCCCAGGGATATTCAGTTTATTTTTGCCTACTGACCTCAGTGCTCTCTGGGGCTCATATGGGGAGAGACGGTCCCTCAGGTAGGTCGGTCCTTGGCCATATAGGGCTTTAAAGGTTATGACCAGCACTTTGTACCGGATCCGGTATACAATCGGCAGCCAGTGCAGTCCGCGCAGCCCAGGCCGTATATGCCTCCATCTTGGAAGACCAAGTAGTAGCCTGGCTGCTGCATTCTGCACTAGCTGCAGTTCCCGGGTCCGGTATAGAGGCAGCCCCATGTAGAGAGCGTTACAGTAGTCCAGTCTTGAGGTGACCGTCGCATGGATCGCCATCGCTAGGTCCTGCCGCTCTAGGAAAGGGGCCAACTGCCTCGCCCACCTCAGATGAAAGAATGCTGACTTGGCAGTGGCTGTTATCTGGGCCTCCATTGATAATGAAGGCTCCAGTAAAACACCCAGGCTCTTCACCTGTTGCGCCGTCTTCAGTGGCGCCCCGTCAAAGGCCGGGAGAGATATTTCCTTCCCCAGAGTGCCACGACCCACCTGGAGAACCTCTGTCTTCGCTGGGTTCAACTTCAGCCCGCTCAGTCTGAGCCACGTTGCAACAGCCTGCAAAGCCCGGTCCAGGTTCCCCGGGGCGGAGGCGGGCCGGCCGTCCATTAGTAGATAGAGCTGGGTGTCATCTGCATATTGATGGCAACCCAGCCCAAATCTCCGGGCAATCTGGGCGAGGGGGCGCATATAGATGTTGAATAACATCGGGGAGAGAACTGCTCCCTGGGGCACCCCACAATCTAGTGTGCGCCTCTGGGATCGCTCACCCCCAATTGCCACCCTCTGTCCCCGACCCATGAGGAAGGAGGAAAGCCATTGTAAGGCCAGCCCCTCTACCCCTATGTCGGCGAGGCGGTGAATCAGCAGCTGATGGTCGACTGTATCAAATGCAGCCGACAGGTCTAGTAACATCAGTATTGCCACACCGCCTCGATCCAGTTGCCGCTGGAGGTCATCCACCAAGGCGACCAGGACCGTCTCCGTCCCATGGCCCGGCCGGAAGCCAGACTGGCATGGGTCTAAGACAGAAGCGTCATCTAGAAATCTCTGTAGCTGCAACGCCACTGCCCTCTCGATGATTTTACCTAAAAATGGTAAATTAGACACCGGTCGGTAGTTTGCCAATTCGGCCGGGTCTGCTGTAGATTTTTTCAAGAGGGGGCGGACCAAGGCCTCTTTCAGAGGCGTTGGAAAATGCCCCTCTAAGAGGGATCTATTTATGATGTCCCGTAAAGGGCATCTAAGCTCCCTCTGGCAAGATTTAATCAGCCAAGAGGGGCACGGGTCCAGATCACATGTTGTCGGGCGAGCAGCAGAGAGAATTCCATCAACTTCTTCCAGGCTGAGCGGGTCGAAGTGATCCAGTGTCAAATCTGAAGACAGGCGCGGAGCCTCAGATTCACTTACTGTATCTAATGTGATAGGCAGGTCCTGGCGGAGCGACGAGATTTTATCTGCAAAATATTTCGCAAATGCCTCACAGCCTATCTCTAATTCTCTAATATTTGGTTTGCCTTGTGGCAATGCTATAAGATCTCCAATTACCCTAAATAATTGTGCCGGGCGCGATTTTGCAGATGCAATCTTGGCTGCAAAGTATTCTTTCTTTGCAGCCTTGACTGCCATCTCATAAGACTTCATAAGCGTTCTATAGGATGTTCTCGTCGCTTCGTCTCGAGCATGCCTCCACCGTCTCTCTAGTCGTCTGAGCCCTTGTTTCAGCTGGCGTAACTCCATGGTATACCATGGAGCCAGCCTCTTACGAGGGCGCAGAGGTGCAATTTCATCGATGGCCCTGGATAGCTGGCCCTGCCAGACTTCCACCAGGTCATCGAGGGAATTGCCAGTGGGCCAGGGATCCCTCAGGGCTGTTTGGAACCGTTCCGGGTCCATCAAGCCCCGGGGGCGAGCCAAAATAGGCTCTCCGCCCATACAGGGTTGGGGCAACGTCTCCATACGGGCCTTAAGGGCTAGGTGATCCGACCATGGAACCGCTTCAGCCGCGATATCGTTCACCAGAATCCCGGATGCAAAGATCAGGTCTAATGTGTGCCCGGCCTGATGCGTGGGAGTTGTGACAAATTGAGAGAGTCCCAGTGTCGCCATGGAAGACACTAGGTCCATCGCCTGAGTGGAGGCCGTGTCATCGGCATGGACATTGAAGTCACCCAGGACCATAAGCCCCGGGAACTCCAATGCCCAGCCCGCCACTGCCTCCAATAGTGATGGTAAGGCGCCGGCCGGTGCGTTGGGCGGACGGTACACCAGCCAGATCGCCAACCCCTCTCCAACATCCCACATCAGGCCGGCACATTCTATGCCATCGATCTTTGGTGCCGGGAGAGCCCGAAAGGTGTAACCCTCCCGTATGAACAACGCTACCCCTCCCCCCGCCCGTTATTCCGTGACTGGTGAAAGACCGAGTAACCTGGGGGGGTCATCTGGGAGAGAGCTACTGTCTCTCCGTCCCGCACCCAGGTCTCGGTCACGCAAGCCAGGTCCGCATCCTGTTGGAGTAAGAACTCCTTAAGGGTTGAGGTCTTGTTGTTGATGGACCTGGCGTTGCATAACACCAGTGACGGAGACGAGCATTTCCTCTTAGTCCCACTACCTACCACCGTTGGGATGGGAAGTAGACTGGCTTTGAATGCGGCCCTAACACAAATGTATAAACTTTCTTAAAACAGCACCTGGAACTGTGTGCTGCAGCTGCAGCAGATCCTGGGACTGAGGCTATGTCTGGTTGCTTTTTCCTCCTGCTTGCTTTCCCCCCCTACCACCAGAGAGGGTGCCAGAGCTGACTCAGAGCATATGTGTGTGAGTGCTCTTCCTTTGCTCCTGGGCGCTCTCCAGCTCTTCAAAGAGCCCTCAGCTGTGCTGTGGAGGTATCGGGTGGCTGTGGGCTCCTCTCTGGGAGAGTGGGAGAGTAGCAGAGCCAGCCTCTAAAGCTCCTGGGTGGGCTTGTGAGGTGGGGCGGAAGTTTTCCTTATGGGGGGGTTCTGGCCCCTCTCTGTGACGGTTGGAGGTGTGTGTGTGTGTGTGGTGGAGCTAAGCTTGCTATCCCCAAAATGGAGATGCTCCACTGCCTCGGGTGGATTCTGTTGCATTCCCCCTCCATCTCTTCACTGTGGGAGTGCCAGAATCCCCTTAACCTTCTCTGTAGCTGGGACTGGAAAAGAGACACACAGAAACAGGTGGTTTCCCGCCCCCCTCCCGATGTCTCTGGAGATAGAGGCTTTTTTAAAAGCATGCAGAAAAAACAGGCCTCCTGCTTTAGAAACATATCAAGGAAGCACCCCCCCTTTTTTTTGCTCCTGACAGTGAGTCTTCTGTGCTCAAGACAGCTTTAAAAGCAAGCCTGTGTGTCAGCAAAAAGCAAGCTTCAATTGGGAAGCAGGGGCTGATGTGAAAAGAAAAAGAAATCTGCCTACTCCCTCCCCCCTTCTCTGCTCCAAGTTTCTGAGAGGGGGCATGGAGAGGGAGCAATGATTTCCCTTCCCCCTTTGTTGGAAATTTAGAGGCATGGTTTGGGAACTGAGCAAAACAAACATCTCTTCCATTCAACCCCGTAGCTACCAAGGGGCCTGCCTGCCTAGCAGTTTTTATAGGCCTCCCCAGCAGTCTCAGTATCATTTGTATCACCTGGATGCCTCATTTGTATCACCTGTTGGTGCTAAGCAGACTGAATGCTGGATTAAATTGGGCTGGGACAGGCTGCATGGAGGATGACAAATCAGGAAGGAGGAGCAGAGCCTGAATCCCTCACAAACTGCCTCACACCTTCAAATGAACAGTTTGCTCCTCCCTTTGTTCCTGCTAACCAAAGTGCCCACTCAGCGCCGGCCCATGGCACCCCAGGCAGGCTCCCTGCCCCCCATCGTTTTCCCTCTCTTTGCGGAGCTGCCAAACAACGGCGCACTCCATTGCCACCCCCACTCGCCGAACTGCACCGAGGCTGGTACTTACTGGCTTCGATGCGGCTGGCGAGGCTTCTACTTCTTTGAACAGCCCGCGACACAAGAGGAGACTTCACTCCCCCCCTTTTCCGAAACTGGAAGTGAGGGGGAGCAAAGTCTCCTCTCATGTCGTGGGCTGTTCAAAGATGTAGAAGCCGTGCCAGCCGCATTGAACCCAGTAAGGACCAGTCTTGGTGCAGCAGGGTGCACGGGGGGTGGCAGAGCGTGGCACTGCCAGGCAGTGCTGCGAAGGGAAGGAGGGAGGCAGTGGGGGGGGCTTGTGGTGGCGACGGGCTTGCGGCAGCAGGGAGGAAGGCAACTAGACGTTTGCCATGGGAACCAGGAGGGGGGAGCCCAATTTGGTGCCCCCTACCTCCTGGTGCCCTAGGCAACCACCTAGTTTGTCTAGTGGTTTACATACTTTATGTAAGGAGTCCACCCTCACCTATCTGAAAGAAACAAACGTAGTGCAGAGAGAAGCATGCAGCTACAGAATTTGGGGTCAGGCAGAAGAAACCAAGCAAACCTATTTTCTCTGGAAAGCAAAGGACATTTAAAGGTTATTTGCTTGTTGTGCTTGAAACCTAAGTCCCTCCCCACCCACAGCTCTGCTCTCCATTTTCAATGATCATTCTTAAAGGAAACAAGAATCAGAAAGCCAAGCATTTTTTTGAGAACAGTGGTGGTGGGGGGGGGGGGGGGGTTTGAGCAGTAAGTGGGCTATGCTGGCTGGGAGGGGAAGATTCAGGGTAGGGCTCCATTATAACAACTGCTCATGATGAGGAAGGGGATCTATCCCCATTTGTTGGTGTAAAGTGCTGTCATAGAGGATCAGGCTCTTAACTGGGCAGTTTTAAGAGTATCATAGAATCATAGAGTTGGAAGGGACCTCCAGGGTCATCTAGTCCAACCCCCTGAACAATGCAGGAAACTCACAAATACCTCCCCCTAAATTCACAGGATCTTCATTGCTGTCAGATGGCCATCTAGCCTCTTTTTAAAAACCTCCAAGGAAGGAGAGCTCACCATCTCCTGAGGAAGTCTGTTCCACTGAGGAATCGCTCTAATGGTCAGGAAGTTCTTCCTAATGTTGAGCCAGAAACTCTTTTGATTTAATTTCAACCCATTGTTTCTGGTCCTACCTTCCGGGGCCACAGAAAACAATTCCACACCATCCTCTATATGACAGCCCTTCAAGTACTTGAAGATGGTGATCATATCACCTCTCAGCCGCCTCCTCTCCAGGCTGAACATCCCCAGCTCCTTCTACCTTTCTTCATAGGACTTGGTCTCCAGACCCCTCGCCATCTTCCTCTGGACCTGTTCCAGCTCATCTATATCCTTCTTAAAACGTGGTGCCCAAAACTGAACACAATACTGCAGGTGAGGTCTTACTAGAGCAGAGTAAAGCGATACCATCACATCACGTGATCTGGACACTATACTTCTGTTGATACAGCCCAAAACTGCATTTGTCTTTTTAGCAACCGCATCACACTGTTGACTCACGTTCAGTATATGATCCACTAAGACCCCTAGATTCTACTTCTAAGACAAGTCTCCCCATCCTATAACCACGTATTGGATTTTTCCTACCTAAATGCAGAGTAGGCGGGCTCTACATAATACTGACATAGAGGCCTGCCAGATACAAACATTCTACTAGCAGCAGTGAGAGCATTGCAGCCTAGTTGAGCCTCTCTTATTTGCAGCCAGCAGAGCCTGTTGCAGTTTCAGTGCTTCTATTCTTCTGACTGCAGCCTGCAGTAAGCCTCTCTGGACTCCAGGTAAGAGAGTGAGAGCTGGGAGGGGGGGGTCTTATGGAACTTGTTGCGGAAGTCACAATAGTTGTCTGGGTTTGTGGTGGGGCTTGCTGAAGTCTGGCCTGGCTCTTGTTTGGTTCTGGCAGACACCATATTGGCACATTTTCTGATGTTATGCTTTTTTTCCTTTTATTGTTGGGGTGGGCGACTGAGGCAGCCTGGTGGTCTACTGCTGGCTGCTGCCTACCCCAAGCTAGACCTTTCCCAGTCTTACTCCTGGCTTAGTGCATTGCTTGGCTTCCTGTTTCAGCTCCGGGCCATCTGCAGCAGGACTTAGAAGCCGAAAAGACATTAAGGCCCTGTGTTTCTGGAAGGGATGGGATGATTTTTTTTACTGATCCCCCCCCCCTTCCTCGTGTTTCATTGTGGCCTGGTATGGGCCTTGTGGGGCCTATGTGGCATGGTTCCTGCTTCAGCTCTGGGCCATCTGCAGCAGGACTTGGCCCTGTGTTTCTGGAAGGGGTGGAATGATTTTTTTTACTCATCCTCCCCTTCCTTGTGTTTCACTGTGGCCTGGTCTGGGCCTTGTGGGACCCATGTGGCATGGGTTCTGCTTCAGCTTTGGGCCATATGCAGCAGGACTTGGAAGCAGAAAGGACATTAAGGCCCTGTATTTCTGGGAGGGATGGGATGATTTTTTTTACTGATCCCCTCCCCTTCTGCATATATCTGGTGGCAGATATCATGAAAATTATGCATGGACCCTTTTTAGCTCATCATCAGCTATTGTTAGTGTTTGTGTATTTTATGTGCAACCCAAGATAATTCTTCTTCTTCCAATGTGATCCAGGGAAGCCAAAAGGTTGGATACCCTGCCTTAGATGCTACTTGCTTCCTATATCATATTTCATGGGCATGAGGGAAAGATATGTCAAGAATCTGGGCAATGAGAATTTTGCCTTTACAGATTTTCTTTCAAGTGATCAATTTATCTAACAGCACAAAAAAGAATTGCAGATTTATACCAAGCCCTTCTCTCTGAATCAGAGACTCAGAGCGGCTTACAATCTCCCATATCTTCTCCACAACAGACACCCAGTGAGGTGGGTGGGGATGAGAGGGCTCTCACAGCAGCTGCCTTTCAAGGACAACCTCTGCCAGAGCTATGGCTAACTCAAGGCCATTCCAGCAGGTGCAAATGGAAGTGTGGGGAATCAAACCCGGTTCATCCAGCAGCAGGAAGGGACACATCCTGCTGGATTAAGGCTTCCCTTGTTTTCAAAGTGAGAGGTCTTCATTATCATCATGGGGTCTGAGCCCAGAGGAAGCGCCTGATGAAGATCCTTTAACCAACCTCTGTCCTCATCTCTTCTTGGTTGAAGAAGGGCAAGATCCAGCAAGGTCACCAGTCTGAAGCGGTGGTAGAAGAACAGGGGCCTGGCGTCAAAGTGCCCCAGGAATTTCTCCAGGCAGTGACATGGTGGAGAAGGGAAGGGAGGGGACTCAGCCCAGTGATCATCCATGGCATCCACCGGCAGCTGGAATTTGCTGCTGCAGCTTTTTCTCTGGGGGAAGCAACATTATGGTCATCTAGAGTTCAGCCTTCATCCCAGGCCCTCCTCTTCCTTGGGAGTCTGGCAAAGGACAGTGTGGTGGTGGTGGCTCCTTGACCTACCCATCTTTCATGAAATTGGTTTTCTGCTGTGGTTCTTAGCCAGCTCATTACTCTCTCCACTGCCAAACTCAAATTTGTCATTGGTGTCCCAGGCCCTCCTCCTCCTTGGAAACTGGCAAAAACAGCATGGTGGTCACAGCTCTTTGGCCCACCCCTTTCTCCTGGGATTGGTTGAAGTTGTCGTGTGCATGTTTTAAAAGTGAGTTGTCAGCAACACAGGTTGTCATATGTGTGTCTGTGTGCATTAGTATCCTATATATATAGGATTGTAAAACTTGAAAAGTTATTGAAACAGCACTGCCAGATCCAAATTTCCAAGCTCAGTGCTTGTTGATGCCTAAAAGGCTTACAGTGCTTCAGCTGCGGCATGTTTCTAAAGAGCAGGAATAATAGCAGAAGAGCAAAAGATTTCTGAAGGTCCAGTATACACTGTACAAAGAGAACTAGGAAACAGTGCTATTAAGATCTTAGGGAATGCTCCCAGGTGCAACCAGCCAATCACCCCCAGTTCCTGGGGTAAAGAATTGACCTTGGATAAGACAAATGTCAGCACCTCCTGTTACCTCTCTCAGGCCTCTGTCTACTGCTGATACCAGCTGCTGGGGTTGGACAGGCACTGCAGAGCTAGCACAGCTATTCCTATGTCTCCAAGGGACGTCCAAATCCAAGAGTTTCAGCCCCTGGCAGTCTCTCTGATTTTGGGAAAAAAACACTGCAGGAGTTATTCTAGTTCACTTTTTTGGAGTTTAGAGCCTGCATACAAGGACAGGCCAATAATGCTCTTTCAAGACCAAGGAAGAGAGGACAGCACTTTTCCTGGACTATAAAAAGCATCACAAATAAAACCTACCTGTCTCCCTTTGCTTTAATCAAAAAAGCACACTTATGCAATTTGCCCCACACTGAGAGAATTATCAGCACAGGAAAAAGGAGTAGTGGGATCAAATGCCAACAGAGCGGCAACTGAAACAAGTAGGAAGGGAGAAGCTGTCAACAACTATTTTCAAGCTTGGAACTAAACATATCTTAGAAATAAACATTTTATTCTTCTGTAAGAGGCAAAGGTGCTAAGGATAAAGGGGGGTTAGTAACTTCTTACAACCTTCCCTCTGCTCATAACCCAATAAATCATTTATGAGAAAAGACAAACTAACTAATGTACCTTACAATGCAAAGTAATTCAATGTATAAGTAGATTGGGACTGATTTTGAGCAAGCCTGTCTTATAATTAAAACATTCTCCTTCCTTTTGCCAAAATTAAGTGCAGCAGAATTCAGTGCTGGATATCTAAAAAAGAGTTAATATTAAAATGAGGGAACCATGAACAACGGAATACAGAGGTGCAAGAAAACAAGCAAACCAAGAACATACAGAAAAAACTTTGGACTCCCCCTCAGCCCAGGAATAGCAGACACTAAAATAACACATAGTATCAATATGACTGAATGAACAATGCATGATAAAACATCACCACTCTTTGAAATCTTTTAGCAGTTTATGCATTGAGGGTAGACAGGAAAATATTTTCTCCAGTTTTAATATTCCATAGATGCTTTCTGCTAAATAAAGTTCTATCAGCTATCTTTTTGACAGAAAAAGAAATGTGCAACTGAAGTGAGCCTCAGTCCACTGCTGAATTTACATTGAGAACATAAATAAGTTAGCTGTTTCAAACATCTTGGCTTTAATATAAAGTGACATTTTAAGAGCTCTATATTCTCATATTCTAGAGGGAATCACTGCCATGCAAATGTTGGGAACAGATAGCCACAAAAAGTAAAATCGATGTCATGAAATCTTCCCGATTTTTTCCAAGTTCTCATGCCTGCATATGCGTATATATCACCTGCATACTATGAGAAATTTAATAATAATAATAATAATAAATTTATTTTTATATCCTGCCCTCCCCCGCCAAGGCAGGCTCAGGGCGGCTCACAGGACATGGTATATACTATGATTACAATAAAATACAATCATTACTATAAAAGGCAGTTAAAATATAGTTAAATTACATTCATAAATTAAGTTAAATAAAACAGCTAAAACCATTATAGATTATCAATTAAGGTGCTACAGCTCAATATATGTATAGGATGGCTAGATGTCATTACCTGGGTTCCATCTTAAAAGCAAGTTGAAAGAGGACGGTTTTGCAAGCCCTGCGAAACTGATTTAGATCTCGCAGGGCTTGCACCTCCTCTGGTAGTTGTTGATTCCACCATTGGGGAGCCATTGTTGAGAAGGCTTGCTCCCTCGTTGTTTTCAGTCTGGCCTCCCAGGGATTTTTAAAAGATTTTGAGAACTAGATCTCAGTGCTCTCTGAGAAACATATGGAGAGAGGCAGTCCCTAAGGTAGGCAGGTCCTCGGCCACATAGGGCTTTAAAGGTAATAACCAGCACCTTATAACGAACTCGGTACACAATTGGCAGCCAGTGCAGTTCCCGCAGCCTAGGCTGCACATGTTCCCACCGAGGTAGTCCCACTAACAGCCTGGCCCCTGCATTCTGCACTAGCTGCAGTTTCCGCGTTCGGTATAAGGGCAGCCCCATGTAGAGGGCATTACAGTAGTCCAGCCTCAAGGTGACTGTTGCATGGATCACAGTTGCCAGGTCGCTGCATTCCAAGAAGGGGGCCAACTGCCTCGCCCTCCTAAGGTGGAAAAAGGCAGATTTAGCAGTGGCAGCTATCTGGGCCTCCATTGTCAAGGAAGGCTCCAGTAGCACTCCCAAGCTCTTGACCCTGCGCACTGGTATCAGTGACGCACCGTCAAAGGTTGGTAGGGAGATCTCCCCTCCTGGCCCGCCGCGACCTATGCAAAGGATGTCAGTCTTCACTGGATTCAGCTTTAGCCCACTCAGCCTGAGCCAACCTGCCATGGCTTGCAGCACCCGGTCCAGATTTATAGGGACATCGTCAGTCCGGCCGTCCATCAATAGATAGAGCTGGGTGTCATCAGAGTACTGATGGCAACCCAGCCCATACCTCCGGGCAATCTGGGCAAGGGGGCGCATGTAGATGTTAAACAACATCGGGGAGAGAACTGCCCCCTGAGGCACCCCACAATTAAGTAGGTGTCTCTGGGACAGCTCTCCTCCAATCGCCACCCTTTGTCCCCGACCTTCAAGGAAGGAGGAGAGCCACTGTAAGGCTAGCCCCTGAATTCCTGCATTGGCAAGGTGGTGAGGTCAGCAGCCGATGGTCGACCATATCGAATGCAGCCAATAGGTCTAACAACAGCAATACCGCCGAGCCGCCTCGATCCAGATGTCGCCGGAGGTCATTCATGAGGGCGACCAAAACTGTCTCCGTCCCATGGCCCGGGCGGAAGCCAGACTGGCATGGATCTAAGGTGGAAGCGTCATCCAGAAAATCCTGTAACTGCAACGCCACAGCCCTCTCTATAATTTTGCCCAAAAAGGGCAAATTTGAGACCGGACGGTAATGAGCCAATTTGGCCGGGTCTGATGTAGCCTTTTTCAGGAGAGGGCGGACCACTGCCTCTTTCAGGGGTGTTGGAAAGGAGCCCTCTGAAAGAGATCTATTTATGATGTCCCGTATAGGACATCTTAGCTCCTCCTGGGAAGCCTTAATTAGCCAGGAGGGGCATGGGTCCAGATCACAAGTTGTTGGGCGTGCAGTGACAAGGATTCTGTCGACTTCCTCCAAGCTGAGTGGGTCGAAGCAGTCCAAGATCAAACCAGAAGACACGCATTGGGCCTTGAGTTCACTTACTGTATCTAAATTGGCAGGGCAGTCGTGGTGGAGCGACTGTATCTTGTCTGCAAAAAATTTCGCAAAAGCCTCGCAGCCTATCTCCAATTCCTTAATGTTTGGATTGCCTTGTGGCAATGTAGTAAAATTTCGAATTATCCTAAACAGTTGTGCCGGGCACGAATTTGCAGACGCAATCTTAGCTGCAAAGTATGTTTTCTTTGCGGCCTTAACTGCCATCTCATAGGACCTCATAAACTTCCTATAAGATGTTCTAGTCGCTTCGTCACGGGTACGCTGCCATTGCCTCTCTAGCTGTCTGAGACCTTGTTTCAGCTGGCGTAACTCCAGGGTATACCACGGGGCCAGCCTAGTCCGAGGTCGTAGAGGGTGTCGAGGTGCGATCTCATCAATGGCCCTAGAGAGCCGGCTATTCCAGGTCTCAACCAGGCCATTGAGGGAATCACCAGAGGGCCAGGAATCCTGCAGAGCCATTTGGAACCGTTCCAGGTGCATCTGGCTCCGTGGGCGAGCCATAATAAACTCATCACCTAAACAGGTTTGGGGTGGCATATCTACACGAGCCCTGAGGGCGAGGTGGTCCAACCACGGCACCGCTTCAGCGGTTATATCGTCCACCGTGACCCCGGCCACAAAGATCAGGTCTAACATGTGCCCGGCCTGATGAGTGGGGGTTGTAACAAATTGAGAGAGTCCTAGCATCGCCATGGAAGACACTAGGTGCGTCACCTGACTGGAGATCGGGTCATCAGCATGGACGTTGAAGTCACCCAGGATTACCAACCTTGAGTGCTCCAGTGCCCAGCCTGTCACCGCCTTGAGCAGGGATGGTAAGGCGCTTGCTGGTGCGTTAGGCGTACGGTACACCAGCCAGATCACCAACCCCTCTCCAGCCTCCCACGCCAGACCGGCACATTCAATACCCTCGATCTTTGGGGCCGGGAGTGCCCTAATTTAAATTGCTTACTGAAAAGTCAGGCAAAAAGTTCTCTGAGTTTTCCAACTCTATAAGTTAAATTAGAAGGAGGAGGAGGAGAAGGCAGATTTATACCATGTCCTTCTTTCTGAATCAGAGTCTCAGAGTGGTTTACAATCTCCTTTATCTTCTTCCCCCACAACAGACACCCTGTGAGGTAGGTGGAGCTGAGAGAGCTCAAACAGAAGCTGCCCTTTCAAGGACAACTCTTGCGAGAGCTATGGCTGACCCAAGGCCATTCCAGCAGCTGCAAGTGGAGGAGTGGGGACTCAAGCCCAGTTCTCCCAGATAAGAGTCTGCACACTTAACCACTACACCAAACTGGCTCTCCAGAAGTGCCATTTTAATAATAACAATAATAATAATATTTTTTAATTTGTATCCCGCCCTCCCCGCCGAAGCAGGCTCAGTAAATGCCAGTAGACAGGCACTTCTCTTGGCAGAGGCAAGGAGGGAGATTTCTGTAGACCTTCCGCATCCCACTACAGACCCTCACTAGTCTTTCACCCTGTTCATAAGGTCTCTTGATCCCCCGGCAGAATCCAGGAGGGGGGTGGGGTGGGTGAGTTCAGAGCACTCCATAAGAAGGCAGAGGGGGAATTCCATTCCATACCCTTCACTCTGTTGTTCGAACTTAGGATCTAATCCTACCATCTTTAAGCAATTATAAAAATAAACTTTTATTAAATTTCCACCTATGATTAATCATAAACTCTCCATAAATTTCCTATACGTTTTCTACCATCAACACAGATAATCTTAATCCCATTATTAGTTATATTTCTTTATAAAGATCAACAGGAATAATTCTTTTCAGAATACAGAACAGGTAATATTATCAATACATAAATGAAGCTACAATACATTACTTGAAAGAACATGTTTTAAGGATGCACTCTTCTGATATGTACAGTTGAAGCATACACCACACACACACAAACAAAGTGGGCAGGATGATTCTATGGTCCTAATGTGATGGGTGGCTGCTAAATCAAGGCTACCATAATTAAGATTAGCAATGCCATTCAGGTTTGGAACATGAATCTCAGGAGTTCGTAATATTCAAAAGGTAAGCCTTATTATTTCCAATTTCTTCCATTTAGATTTTATATTTGTGCCGGGGATAATTCCTTGGACCGGGCAAAAAGACAATTAACTAAAATTTTAAAAAGGTATATACAGGGTTGTATTTCTTATGGAAAACTTTGCTTTAGTTATACTTTCATTTTTTTATTGTAAACTGGAAATGCTAGTGCTGAAAGGCAAGCATACCCCCCACTCATATGTGAAGCTTTTAAAATATTTTTTTTAATTTTTTTTTACATGCTCCCTCACCAAGCCATCTATAATATGGGGACAACAATAACATCTTGCAGAAGTTTTGCAGTGCTTACAACAATATTATCTAAAGGCCCTTCAGTTAGGGACTGCGTTTCTCAATATGCCCCCAACAAGAGAGATCCGGTTGTCCTTGACCAGGGCCTTTTTGGCCCTGGCCCCACCTGGTAGAACTGTCTGCCTGGGAACATCCATGCCCTCATGCCTTGCAGGATTTGTTACCTTTCTGCAAGGCCTGCAAGGATAAGATGTTCCATCAGGTCTTTGGTTAAAGACAGAGATGGAACAGCAAATAGTCCGGTGCTCTCAGGTTTTCCATCCCACTCCCCCTTATATATCCATAAGAGGCTTTGTGGATCTTCAATTTCATTTCAAATTATGTATCACCTTGGATCTGTTTTTATATTGAACTGTATAGTGTTTTAATACTGATTAACTTAATTTAACTTAGACTATTGTATTTTATTGACTTAAACCACCCTGAGTTCTGTTTGCAGGGAAGGGTGGCCTAAAAGTCCAAATAAACAAACAAACAATAAAGCAAGCAAGCACTGTGAACACTCAAAGGAGCTAGGTAAATGCTAAGTATTATTGTTTTTTCATCTCTATGCTAGAAATTCAATATTGATGCATAATCTGTTCGATGTCCCTATACACTATCTTTCTCAGAACTAAGCCCTGAGCCCACTTCGGTGGGGTAGGGCGGGATATAAATTGAATGAAATAAAATAAAATAAAATATACTGTTATTGGAAAGGTATACAATTGATGCATCTCAGCTGCAACACTGTTCTGGGTGGTAAATTTGCAACATCCTGAACCTTATTCCTTTAAAAGCAATGTTACCATGTGACAGAATCACCAGATGTGTTAACAGGCTCCCTTTGTGCAATCTCTCTTCCAAGAATTGTCAAATGATTCCAGCCAAGTATGTTTTTTAGGGCATCATATAACATTAAATAATCTAATTTTGAATGAGACAACCTGGGTATTTCCAATAACTCTAAATGTCAGAGTTTTATATAAAAAAACCACATTATTGAAAACATACGAAATAGGTGCTGCAGTTACAAAACACATAATAGCTAGGGAAAAAAATAATTCTTTTCAGATTTTCTTTCATGCAACAGAAAAGTAGAAAGGTAAGCTATTAAAAGGCTCCTCATATTATCTTTTTGGCTGTGTATTTTTTCCCCCAGGAATCAATATTTTATGCAGTGCTATTCTTTTAATAATTAATGGACAAGGGAAGTGCTGCAAGGAAATGCAGGCACTGAGCAGAATAAGGATCTTAGGGTCATGAAATGAAGAAAGAAAATGTAATTATGCATATTGCCACAGCTAGTTAACTTTAATTACCTGAAGTTATCAGAAACATAGGCATAGGCAATATCTGAGCTCAGATGCTCTCTGAAGTCTAATTACCTACACATCAATCTCTTTAAATTATTTGTTTATAAACTGAATAGTTGTTAAGTGTCAAGAAGCAATTTGCAGCATAACTTATCTATAATATGCTAGGTTATATGGAAATCTCAGGTTGTGGATGAAATTTAACTGGGAAGGACTGGAAGTACATGAGAATAGATGATTTGATTGCCAAGTCATGTTGGAACTTATTGTGACCAATATTCCCTCTAAGCTGCAGAGTCTTGTGAGCAAACATTCTACTTTGTGAGCTACTGGCATTAAAGTTGTGAGCTACTGCATAAATTAGTGTGCTCTGCAGTCATCTTTCCTGAGTTAAGACAAAAATGTGTGAGCTGGAGGCTAAAAATCTATGAGCTAGCTCATGCTATCTCAGCTTAGAGGGAAAGTGACTGAGATAAACAGGAGAGTTGGCCAAAACTGATAGAATGAATTTATTTTGGTAAACACAGATATGAATGAAAACAGACAATTATGACACATATACAAACTATAAAAAAATGATGAGATACTACCAGCAATGGTTATGTGTGTAGTCAAACTATACAACTTCTTTTTAAAAATAAAAACGTCATGTTTTTGCAAATTGCTTGTATCATACACATCTTTGTGCCATTTAAAAGAAATTAATTATTCTAAGAAAAAAATTACAAATATAGTAATTAATGCAGATTACCATGGGAAAATCATCACTGTAGAGGAGAAATATAGTATCGGCACTTTAAGTTCACCCCTCTGGCTCAACAGGGTGACAAACCACCATCTTTTCAGATAGTTGGTAAAACAGCAGGCATCGAGGCTAGCATTAACCTACAAATGCTTTCCCAACAATATTTTAACCGAGTCTTTAAAACATAAAAATAAATCTTTTCCTGGATTGCTTGAGCTTTTCAGTTTAGTGTAACAGATACTATTGTTTACAATACAGCATCCTTATTTACTGAAGAGGTAACATAAATCATTGTACCAAAGAGGGTCACAAAGTACATTTAAAAAGGCAGAGATACAAAGATGGGAGAAAAAGAATAATAAAAACTAAATACACAGTAGAAAATATGCCTATTCCTGTAGCCCATGAGAAGGCTGCTACATATCTTTGTCTGCTCTATTCCCTTTTAGATAAGATACATCCCTGCTGGAAAAAAACCAGTATCACCACGCAAGTGTTCCTTATAATCAATACTTGAACTGGCAGAAAGGCTAATAAAACTAAAATACTCTAAAGAATCTCCAAGACATTTCAACGAAAAAGCACTGTGTCATAATAGTATAAATCGTGGAATAGAAGGACAGGTTCTTACCTGTAACTGTAGATCTTCGAGTGGTCATCTGTGCATTCACACTCATGGAATAGTGCGCCTGCACCGATCCCCGAATTGGTACCTAAAAAGCCTGGGATTTTTCCACGCTCGGAGCCAGTGGGCATGCGCAGGTGTCCCAGTACGCATGCTCACTGGCGCCAGCGCGGGGATCCTGCCAGTTCCTTCCTGACCGCTGGAAGCCCCTACCGGAGGGAGACCATCAGCAGTGGGGAAGGAGGGCGGGTAGTGTGAATGCACAGATGACCACTCGAAGATCTACAGTTACAGGTAAGCAACCTGTCTATCTTCTTTGTGGTCTCTGTGCTTCACACTCATGGGAGATTAGCAAGCAAGACATACCTGGAGGCGGGAAGACGGTCAACCGGAAGAAACAGCTTTCAGCACTGCAGTTCCCAAACGAGTCCTCTCTTGAGCATGAACATCCAGCATGTAATGCTTCATAAAGGCATGCGGAGAGGACCAGGTGGCAGCCTTGCAAACATCCGTCAGGGACACGCCTTTCAGGAACGCCACCGACGTCGCCATTGCCCGTGAAGAGTGGCTGCGAATAGGCCCAGGTAACAACTTTTTAGCCAACAAATAACACAATTTAATAGTCTCAGTGAGCCATTTTGACAGTCTCTGAGATGAAATCCTGGAACCGAACTCAGGGGCAGCGTATGAAACAAAAAGCTGCTTGTCCTTGCGAAAGTTTTTGGAACGACTTAAATAAAACAATAAAGCACGCTTTACATCTAAAGCATGCAACCTACGTTCCTCATCCGAGGAAGGGGTAGGATGAAAAGTGGGCAACCAAACTTCTAAGTTGAGGTGGAACTGAGAAACCACCTTGGGGAGAAAAGAAATATTAGGAGCTAACGAAACTCCAGCTTCCTGAAAAACAAGATACGGGTAGTCACAGCGCATCGCCGTGAGCTCTCCTGCACGACGTGCTGATGTGATGGCTACAAAAAACGCACTCTTCCATGAAAGGAGCTGTAATGAACACATGGCCATCGGCTCAAAGGGACGACGAGTCAGTCTGTCCAGCACCAGAGTAAAATCTCACAACTGTGGGGGTGATCTAGATGGGGGATGAAGCCTAAGCAGACCCTTCAAAAACCTCTTAGAATGAGGGTGTGCAAAAACAGAATGTCCCTCCACTGGTTCATGGAACGCAGATATTGCTGCCAGATAAACCTTAATGGAGGAAAAAACAAGGCCAGCATCCACCAGGGAAAGCAAAAACTCAAAAATTACCGACAATCCCACCCTCTGGGGAGGAACTGAAGGATCAACTAGGAACTGAAGGAACTTCCACCACTTCCTATCAAAGGAAGCACGGGTGGAAAGTTTCCTGCTATTCAGGAAGATGTGCTGGACTCTACTAGAGAACCCACAGGGTCGATGAACCACGCTGTCAGCTTCAGGTGGGGCACGTTGTGATGGAGGACATGGCCTCCCTGAGCTGACAAAAGGTCCGGTTCCGCCGGAAACTGGTAGCAGACCCCCCTCGCCAACTGGAGCAGGATCGGGAACCAGTTCTGGCGAGGCCACCAGGGAGTCACCAGGATGCAGCATGGTCATGCTCATGATTTTGTTTTTCATATTTATTTATTTATTTTACACTATATTAAGACATACAACATATAACACCCAGTGTCACTTTTCTCCACACCTCGTGCATTTCGCCATTCGTAGACCTTTAGTTGTCCTTCTCATATCCTAAATGCTATTAACAAAAACTGACCACACTCGCTCGAATTTTGCCCCCTGTCCTTGTCGTACACAAAATACTTTTTCATGACATGCCTGTTGTAACATTTCATCTTTCTATTGTAACAGAGAGCCAGAAAAAGGACCTTTCCATTGTCTTAAAATGATTCTTTTAGCTGTTATCATTGCCCGACATAACAACATTTTCTGTTCCCTTGTTAACCCCCACAGTGCCGGAACATAATTTAAAATATATAATGTCAAAGGAAACCGACACTGTAGGTTCAACACACGTTTAACATATCGAGTAATCTGATACCAAAATTCTGATAATATTGGGCATTCATATAACATGTGTTTTATGTCTGCCTCTAAGTTATTACAGCGCCAGCATCTTGAATTTGATTTCATACCATGTTTATAAAGCCGCATCGGCGTCCAATAAGTTCTAAAAATAATCTTTTGATGTATTAATATTAATCTTAGTTCAAATGCCGTTTTCTTTACATTTTGACAAATCGCTTTCCATTGCTGTGGCAATAAGGCGCTATTCAGCTCCACATTCCATTTATGTCTTAATTCAACCAGCTCATGTACATTTTTTATTAACAGCTTATTATAAATCTTTTTCCGACCATCCTGTTCATGTATTTTATCAATTACTGCCTGTAGTATCTCTGGACACTCTGGAGCAGCCAGTGCATCTGGTCCATATTGCGCTCTTAATAAATGTTTCAGTTGATAATAACACCAAAGCTGGTTATTCTTCAAATTAAATTTCTGCAAAAATTCCTGATTAGCTAGAAACTCATCCTGAGAATTTTTAATTTGATCTAATGTAAGTATACTGGCATACATCCATTGCTTCCATTTAATTTTCTGACCCCCAATTTTTACTAAAGGATTGTCCCACAATGTCATTTTTTCATGTGAAAATCTTTCAAACTGTAATCTAGCACTTAATCTTTCCCAGGCCGTCCTAGTTGCAACAATTGCAATTGGTATTTCATTGTCCCTATTTACAAACTGAGACCCCAGAGCTTGCCAACCCAATATTGGATTAATAGCCGCAGTTTCCAATTCACCCCAACTTGTTTCGGGTAATCCAGTTCGCCAATGCTTAATCATAGATATCATATGTGTCCAGTGATATAACTGTAAATCTGGCAGCCCAAAACCGCCCTCTGAAATCGGAATCTGTAATCTCTTTAAAGAAATTTTCACACTTCCTGCACCCCATAAAAACATTCTAATTAACTTATCAATTCTCCTAAACCAGTAAGCGTTAATTACCACATGTAAACCCCTAACTATATAAAACAGACGCGGGAGTGCATTCATTTTTAAAGCATTAATCCTGCCCCATAATGACAGTGGTAGCTATCCCCATCGTTGCAAGTCCATCTCCACAGCAGACAGTATATTTTCCATGTTAATTTGAACAAACTTCTTAACATCCTTCGGGATCTGTATACCCAGGTATTTTAAACTTTCTGATTTAATTTGAAATTGCACACTAATTTCTTGTGATAATGGGGTTCCCTTACCAATTTGCAATAGCTCTGATTTATTCCAATTAATTTTGTACCCTGCCACTTTACCAAATTGGTTTATAATTTCCATAGTTATCCGCAGTGACTTTTCTATGTTAGTAAGCATTAATAAAATGTCATCTGCGTATAGCAAGATTTTATATTGGTACTCCCTAAACTTAAAACCCTGAATCAACCCATTCTGTCTAATTGCTAAGGCTAGTGGTTCTAGGGCAAGATCAAATAGAAGTGGTGAGAGCGGACAGCCCTGTCGCACTCCTTTTTGCAGTGAAATCACCTTAGATATCGCACCATTAACTTTTATTCGCGAGGTAGGGTCCTGATATAATACCCGAACCCAGTTAATAAAATAATTTGGAATAGCCATTTGTTCCATTATAGCTATCATATAATCCCTAGGGATATGATCAAATGCTTTTTCAGCATCTAGGGACAGGATTGCCACTTGCTCCTGAGTATCATTATATAAACTAATCAAATCCGTAACTAACCTAATATTATTAGTACCTTGCCTATTTTTAATAAAACCTGCCTGGTCGCGATGAATCAGCGTAGGGATGACACCTTGCAACCTCGTTGCCAAAATAATAGCAACAATTTTTAAATCTACATTCAACAATGAGATTGGTCTGTAGTTTGTACATTTTGAAGATTCTTTCCCAGGTTTTAAAATGAGCGCTATTAATGCATCACCCAGGTGATTTCCAGGTTGATTCACATGAATCCAATATGTATATAATTTGAGGAGTTTTGGAGCTAGTATATCACTAAATTTTATGTACAAGTTAGTTGTGAACCCATCGGGCCCCGGGGAGGTCCCTGGGGCCAGTGCGCTAATCGCAAACTTAATTTCTGCTAACGAAATTGGGGTGTTCAGCACTTGTTGTTGTTCCTGTGAAAGTCTAGGGATTGTTATATGTTGTAAAAATTGATTAAGATTCTGCTCATTTATTGGCATTGGGGCTTTATAAAGCTCTGCATAGTAGTTTTGAAACTGCTCTGCTATTGTTGAGGGGGTTTTATAAATCTGGCCTTGTGCGTCAATAATCTGTGGTACCCAGTTACTTTCTATCTGTTTTTTCAGCTGAGCCACCAATATGCGACTAGGTTTCTCTGCTAATTCCCACCTTGTCTGTTTCATGTTAAACAGAATGCTTGATGCCTTATAAGTTCTGAGGGTATTCAACTCTAAACTGACCTGCTGAATCTTCCTATATTGATTAATAGTTGGGGCTTGGTACATAACTTCCCAAAGGTTATTCAGTTGTGCCTCCAGAGTTACCTCTCTGTTTGCTGCTTCTTTCTTTTTAAAAGCAGAGTAGGCAATAATCCAACCTCTCAAGGTTACCTTTAAAGCTTCCCACAATGTAATGTAGCTTGATACTGTACCTTCATTCAACTCCCAAAAGTGTTGTAGTTCCCTTATAAATTGTAAGCAAAATTGTTCATCATTCAATAGCTGATTATTAAACCGCCATATTGCCTGACTTTTAAATTGTTTGTTGGTTTCCATTTCCAAAATAATCATATTATGATCTAAGAAGGAGCTGGGAACAATCTCACACTTCTCTACCATACCTCTCAATACTTTAGGAATAAAAAAAAAGTCTATATGACTTGCCGTGTTATGCCTTGGGGCGTAATATGAAAACGCTTTCATATTTTTATGGGTTTCTCGCCAAGGATCTATTAAATTCAATTCCTTCATAGCACTTAATATTGCTTCTCTATTACTCCTAAGGCCTGCACTCATATTATTACTTTGATCTAAGACAAGATCTAAGGTTACGTTAAAATCACCAGCCATATAGAGAAACATATATGATTTTCCTAACAAATATCCAAATATTTTATGAAAAATGTCTGGGTCCTCCACGTTCGGCCCATATATATTGATCAGAATGATCCTCTGTCCTTGGGCATACCCTTCTACTATTACAAACCGCCCATCTTTATCTATCTCCACATGTTCTTTTACAAACCCAACTTTCTCACCTATTACAATAGCAACCCCTCTAGCGTTAGTGCAATAGCTTGTCATGAATACCTGGTCTGTTTGTTTTCTCTTAAGCCATTTTTCTTCCCCTGTGACCAGATGCATTTCCTGGAACATCCGAATATCTATAGTTTCCATTTGTGGTAAGGCTGCTATCATAACACGTTTTTTTGGGGAGCGCATTCCCCTAACATTTAAAGATAATAATTTAAGCATTTGGGCACATAAGCTTGTAATTATAACATTGTCTCGGTATAGCGAAATGTGACATATGTGACCCACCACCCATCTTTACCCTCACCCACACTATAGGCTCCCACAGGTCAAACGTGCTCTTTAATTCGAACCTCACTCCGTATCCTAACTCTCAGGGGTATCTAGATAATTATACCATATTATTCCTATTTATATCTCTATCACTTTACTTCCTTATACATAATTCTATAATTTGTAAAGACAGAAAAGAAAAAAGAAGACAAAAAAACCAAAAAAAAAAATACCCCTTCCCCTCCAAACCCTATCTATACTAGTGTATTATTCACTTATATATATGTAGGTGATTTTTTTTTAAACTTTCTATTTCTTAATTTCCTCATAATAATTCTAAATACACTCTAAGCACTACTTACTCCCTCATTAGGTAACACTTCTACAATATGTCCACAACAGAAAGATATAGTACTGAATACACTTTACTCCCTCACCCCCCCCCCCACCCACACACCAGCTGTAATTTGATCCTGTCTACCCAGGCTGTTCCTTAACCATCGCCATCTGCAACAAACTCCGTACTATTACCCAGCCATCTAGTCTTTCAACAGTGCTAAGTGTCCATCCTGGAAGGCAAAGTTTTCTCTGGTAGAGGCAGTTTCTGCAGGAATTCCTCCGCCGCACGGGGAGTTTGAAAAGAGTGCCTAATGCTGTCTTTAATTATAATACACACTGCAGGATAACGAACAAAGCACTGTAAGCTTCTCTCGCATGCCATTCTCTTTGTTTCTTTATAAGCCAGCTGTTTTTTTAATATTGCCGGACTGTAATCTGAGGAAATAGTCATCTTAGTAATAGTTCCAGGGGCAGAGGCAATTGCTCTAGCGGCGTGAAGAACCTCATCTCTGTTAGCTGTTCTTAAAAAAGCAACCACCAGTATAGTTAATGGGGGGCCATTACGTTGGGGGCGATTCCATTTATGTATCTCCCGTATGTCGAACTGGTAATCCCCCGGCATCTTTAACTCCTTCCTAAACACGTTCTCAACATGAGTAATTAGTTCCTTCCCCCCAATGTTAGGTACCTCCATTCCAACGACACGTAGATTGTATCTGCGTTGCCAGGCTTCAAGTGCCTCCACCCGAGTGCCTGTTTCTTCCATAGTTTTTTGTTGTTCTGTTAGGCTTTTTTCCATGTCAGCTATTTTTGTTACATGTTGCTGTAATAAGGCTTGGGTATTTGTTGCAGAGTCTTGCAATTTTTGCACCATTTCTGGGAGTGGGGTGAGCGTCTGCAAGCACGCCACCACCTGCGTCATTTTTGACACCAGCTCGTTTAATGTCGCCGCCATTGTCTCCAGTGTTGGAGGGGATGCCGGGGTTGTCTGGGACATGCTCGTACCTTCTCCTGCTGTTGCTGCAGAGGCTTCTGCAATGGCTCCTTGTAATTCCTCTCCTTCCTCCTCCTCCGTTACAGCATTTTTATCCGTGGTTTGCTTCTTTCTTTTCCTGTGGGAAGCTGACATAAGCGCTTTCCCACACCGCAGCAGCAGGTTTCTGTTTGTAAGACCACTTATCAGAAGAATGATAAATAGCTCGTTAACCCCCGCGTTTTCTCGCTTTCCAGTTACTTACTAATTCAGCTTATATATAATCTCAATTGCAAGCACGCGGCGAGGAGCTATATTTCCTAAATAACGGGTTTCTCTTGAAAGTTTGCCGGAGCGACAGCCGGAGACTGCTTACTCACTCCATCACGTGACCGGTGCCTCGCTCATGATTTTGTTGACCACCTTCATCAACAACGGCAGAGGCGGAAACAGATAGAGGAACCGACCTTCCCCCGGAAACAGCAGACCGTCCCCCAGTGACTCTGGATCCGCACCACCTCTGGAACAAAACAGAGGACACTTCCTGTTCTCGGCTGTGGCAAAGACATCCACCTGAGGGTACCCCCAAAGCTGGAAAACAGGTTGGAGGAAGCGCCACTACAGTTCCCACTCGTGCAAGGAAGCCGCTCCCTGCTGAGGGAGTCTGGCTGCAAGTTAAGGACCCCAGGGAGATGTGCAGCCTTCACGAAGATGTTGTAGTCCAGGCACTCCGACCACAGATCCAGAGCCAAGGCACAGAGCAGTCGAGAGACTGTCCCCCCCTGCCTGTTGATGTACCACAGGCCAGTGGTATTGTTAGTTAGCAACGCAACGACCTTCCCCGCCACCAGGGGACGGAAGGAGCGGGGAGCAAAATGAACTGCCAGCAGTTCTAAATAATTTATGTGGCAGTGAGTCAATTTCAGAGGCCAAGGGCCCCCCACACACAGACCCTCCATGTGGGCCCCCCAACCTCACAAAGATGCATCTGTTGTGATAGTCACAGAGGGTGCAGGGAGATGAAATGGAGCTCCCTGGCAAATGTTGCTCTTTGACTTCCACCATTGCAGAGATTGAAGAGTCGCCGGTGGAATGGTAAACCTCTTCTGAGGTGAGTCTCTCAATGGTTGAAACTGACGGAGAAACCAGAGTTGTAGGTCTCTCATCCCCAGCTTCGCAAAAAGTAGCATGCTTGTCGTCACTATCAGCCCCAGCATCCGCTGCAGCTGCTGTGCCGTGCCCCACTTTTGACTTTTCAGAAGTTGCACAAGGTTGATAATGTCCACCGCTCTCTGCTGAGGCAGGAACGCATGATGCAGGTTCGTATCCAGCAAAGCCCCTATGAACTGAACTGTCCTTGATGGAGTAAGGTGTGATTTCTCCAAATTGACCTGCAGACCCAAGATGTCGAGAAGACGAAGAGTGACGGCAATGTGGGATGATAAAGCCTCTTTCGACTCCGCCACAAGGAGCCAGTTGTCGATGTATGGAAAAACGACTATCCCTTGAAGCTGGAGATGGGCAGCCACAACGCTCATCATCTTCGTGAACACCCGAGGTGCAGTGGACAGGCCGAACGGAAAGGCTTTGAACTGGAAGTGCTGAGAACCTACTGCAAACCGAAGGAAACGTCTGAACGCAGGATGGATGCTGATGTGGAAGTATGCATCCCCTTGGTTGATGAGGAGCAGGATTGTTTGCAGAGGGGACATTCTGAACTTCTGGTACAGGATAAATTTGTTGAGATTCCGAAGGTCCATGATGGATCTCAAACCCCCATCCCGTTTGGGAACCAGGAAGTAATGAGAGTAGAAGCCTCCATCAGGACCCGTTCTATTGCTTGTTTCCGTAGGAGGTGGCTCACCTCCGCCAGCAGAGATGGGGAAGGGGGTGTGGTGATTACCACGGATTGGGTCGGAATCCGAACAAAGTCTATTCTGTAGCCTTCTGCTATGATGGAAAGCGCCCACTTGTCTGTTGAGATAGACTCCAAGGCCAGTAGGAAAGGGCGGAGGCGGATGGAAGAAGAAAGGATGGGGTCGGTGACGCGTGCTACTGGAAAGTCAAAGGCCCTGCTTTTGAGTGCGAGTGCCCTTGGACTTGCCGGTCTGAGAAGCGTATCGGTTTCTATTGTTCCCCCTATATGGAGACCTGCTTTCCGACTGAGTAGAGTGAGGTCGCCACCGCTGTTCCGGGGAGAACTTCTGGTAGCATTTCTTAACCCAGGGTTTGTGCCATTGTTTGGATTTGGGAGCTCTAGAAGGGGCCGGTACGCCCAAGTTTCTAGAGGTTTTTATGCTCTTGTCAATCTCTTGCAGAGCAGTGTCAGTTGTAGTGCTGAAGAGGCCTTCTCCCTCGAATGGCAGATACTCCATGAAGGCCCTGGTGTCTTGTTGGAGGGCTGTTGACCTCAGCCAGGAGTGGCATCGAAGGCAGATAGCTGACGTAATAGTTTTTGCAGAAACGTCCACCATATGTTTTGCTGCAACTAATCGCTGCTTGGCTACAGCAAAACCCATCTTCTGCAGCTTCTTTGCCGCTGCTCTCTTCTCCTCACTCAGGGAGGACAGGAGAGGAGTAAGTTGATCCCATAGTGAGTATTGGTATCTAGCCATGCACGCAGCATATTTAGATACCTTTACTCCCAGAGCCCCTGCAGAGTAAAATTTCCTCCCCATATTGTCCAGCTTCTTCCCTTCCTTATCTGGTGAGGAAGAATGGATCTTGCGAGCCTTTGAGGAAGATGACACAACCACAGAATTCAGCTTCGGATGTGGGATATTAATATTTAAATCACCCCTTGTTAAAAAAAACTTGCTCCAATAGCTTTAGAAGCAAATAAATGCTGGTACCAAAAGAGACCTTATGCTGAAGGAATAAAAATTTAGCAAATCTCTAGAGAAAAAGAAAAAATATTGCATACTCTGAGAAGAAACAAAATATGGATTCTGCTTTACTTCTGTGTTATACAGTTTACTCTCAAAGGGTTAGACGTTTTGATTATCATAAAATAGTGCAATAATATAACCTTTGTATTAGTGGAAATAAAAAATGGAAGATGCTCTTTAAACCTGTGTTAGGCTGATCTTTTCGGCTATAAAAGAAGCTGCAGTTCAGGCACCAATAACTTTTATTGATAGCAGCAGCAGGTTACAGTCTTTTGATATGTAAATTTTATGAAAAGGAACATTATTGTGAACTTCCAAACAGTTATTTCTCTTTTCAATTGTTCAGCATAACTCCTAAGAGATTTCAAATAGAACAAGTACAGAGCTGTAAGTTAAAGTGGTTAGAAAGGCAGCCAATTTTATATTTATTTATCAAAATATCTGTATCATCTTGTCAAAGGGACCCAAATTGGCTTCCAACAACAAAAATACAGTATAAATAAATCAACCAACAGTGCAACAAACTGCATCTTGGACCACTCTTGGATTCAGCAGCTAGCTCATTCAAAAGAACAGATTGTGAGCCATGAGCACTAACATGATTTGGAAAGATTTGCCCTTTGGCTCAAAAACTCCTGACTATACCCAGGCTTTATACCTGCAACAGGAAGAGGAAGGTACACATTCAGCAAAGTTGTTTCAGTTGCTGAAGATGTTAGTCTTTATCTCTCCCTTCCTGTGAGAAAACTTGTGCGAATTTGGTAATCGACAGAAACTGTTTGCTGAGTTATTTTAAAAGAGATCTAGAAAGTGAGGTTTCTCTCTTCTGGTTGCTGTACAGGGGCACCAGTTGAATAGCTTGTGTGCTGATGACAAGCTTGTATAAGACATATTGGAGGTTGCTGCTCCTGAAAATCTGCCACCTGAGGCTCATGGTTGCTAACAATACAACAGAATTGAACTAGAACCAAAGCACAACAGATACGAACTCAGTCTGCCAAAAACAACTGAAGCAATTTCTACCAAAGCATATTACAAAAATAAGAAGAGCCCTATTGGATCAAACTAGTGGTCCATCTAGCCCAGCATGCTGTCTCACACAAGTGGTTACTCAGGAGGACCAGCAACAATGGATAGAAGCAGAAGCCTTCCCCAGATATTGCCTCCTGATACTTTACCTTTTTGCGAAATATCATGGGGGTATCTATGTGTGTTCCTTATGCCATTTTATGTTTGGAATGCGGTCAGAATTTGTTGACTAAGGCATGGGTTCACACTATTAAATTCTGGTTACGACTCCACTTCAACTCTGATCCACTTAGCTTTCTGTACCAGCTAATTTCTGAATCTGATAATTCTAGCCAGCTATCTTACACTGAAGCTAAAATAAGTTCCCTGAATCTATCTTTAGAATCCTTATTCTTGCTTTCTGAGTCCGAGGCTTTTTTAGAAATAAAATCTAGTCTACTGAGCTCAGAGCTACAAACTCTTTATGGTCTTGCCAACAGAACCTGTTCTCCCCTAAACTTAGGGATTGTTCCAAATGCAAATATTCCAGCTGTGTACCTCTACCAACTTCTAGCTCTAAATTTGTGCAGAGCCTTTTCCTTGTCCAGATTCAATGCCCTTCCGTCAGCCATTTTATTTGGCAGATTTCAAGGGACTCCCTATTCAAGTAGGTGCTATCCCTGTAAAATGGATTGTGTTGAGGCCGTTGCCCATGTTCTTCTCCAATGTCCTCTCTATTTGGCATAGAGTAGTATTTCCTTTTGCCCATCCCAAATCAAGTTCACAGGATGCTGTCAAATTCTAGTATTTTGGGAGAGAGAAAAAGGTTGCTTTGTTCACTCTGCCCTATGCATAATGTTATATACCTTTATCGTGCCCCTGCCTCTTAGTCATCTCTTTTTTAAACTGCAAAGTCCCAAGCTCTTCAGTTGGTTTTACAACTGAACAAGGGGCTGAGAGCGGCCAGAGTGGCTGAGCTCCTTGTAGGAGACAGAACTGAGTGGACTCTGTCTGGAAGAGGGAGTTTTCAAGTGGTTTGAAACTCTCTGAGGGAGATTTTGCTAGCGCACATCAGGCAATCTTCAAGTACAAACAAGATCACACAAATACACACTGTGGGGTGAACTGGATTCTGGTGGTCAGCAGGATTGCCCAAGATGCAGACCAGAGGACTAGCTGTGGGGCTGAGATGCATCAGTATTTAGGGGTGCGAGTCCTGTAAGACAGTTAGTGTGAAAGGGTCTGTGAGGGAAAATACTGGCACCAGTCAGGAGTATGTGTGTGTGAAAGAGTGACTGAAGTTTGTATTTATATGATTTGGCACTGCCTAAGTTAGGATAAAACATCTGAAGAAACAGCATTCTGAGTGCCCAGAAGGCACAGACAGCCTGTGTGAAGTAGAGTCTATTGGGAATCTGAAACGTGCCTGGTTTATTGTTTATTTTAAGGATCTTCTGCCAAAGTCTTGTTATATTTTTACCACAGTCTGGAAAAGTCTCTACTCTCTGTAATTATTTTATTCTGCCAACCAGCTGCCAACTGATTTGCCTTTTAATATTGAACAGTTATAATCCATACTATTTCATCTCCCTCCTTGCCTTTTGCTACCTAATAAATATTTTGTGGTTGTTAACGTTAAAACCGTCTGGTGCCAATTATTACCAGTTCTGACAGGATTTCTGTGAGTCTGACTGAGGGAAGGTGACCGGGGAGAAATTTAAAGTGGTCACCTCCCGAGTAAAGCCTCTGACGGAGTTTCTCACAATTGGTGGCAGTACCGTGATCTGTAAATACCCACGGAAAATAGAAACAAATTTTTATATTTTTATACCTCAGAACTATTTTTGAGGAGAAATTCCTGTCAGAAATGGCACCACCACAAAAGGCAGGAAAAGCAAAGGGAGATGACAGCCACCCTGATGAGGGAGCAGAGGCTGTGAGAAATGCCAGCCAAAATATAAAAAGTTTGACGCTATGTATAGCGCTGTGTGATATAGAACTGGCTATACTTAACTTGGAAACAGATGATAAATTAAAGTTGGAACAATCAGAGGCAGAACAAGAAACAGTTAGAATGGCAGTTGAGGAAGAAGAGGCTGAGTGGGCAGAGATAGTAGAGTGGAGAAAAATGGACAGACAGGAGAGAGAAAGAGGGGAGGTCTCACAACTGCCAGAAACTGTGGAAGTTGTGAATGACCCAGAGCCTGAAGCCCCTACACCCACAGAAAATAGTAAGCAAGAGAAACTAGAAAGGGTGCAGAAGGATTTGTGTCTGGAGGACATTGAGGCTGTAAATGGAAATGGCAGACCAGCGGAGACATGTGAAGACATGGAGGCACAAGTCTCTTTGTTAGGGTCTGTATTAGATCAACGTCGTCAGTGCCTGCCAGAACAGACAGATGCTTTGGGGGGCATAGATGGACCTGTTGTTAAGGTGACGGCAGCAGAAGTTTCAGTTGCCCACAAGGACTTCCAGGGTATGCGGAAGTTGGAGTTTCGAAATGTGCAAGACCCAAATGAATCACCCGAAGCTCCAAGAAGTTGATACTCTGTTTGGCTTCTTCCGAGAACCATTTTCCCTGCATTATCTGGTCCTGGGAATGGGCTCCCCAGCCCGACAGGCTGGCATCTGTTGTCATGATGACCCTTTGTGGTTCCCGGATGTCGAACCCACTCAGGAACAATGTTGGGTTTAGTCACCACTGTAACTGTTGCTGAAGTTGTGATGGTAACTCCACCTGCTTGGGCACCTTTTGGACTATGAGGTGCTGAAACGGTCTGAGGAACTGTTGTAGAGGACATGAAACCTGGCCCAGTGCAACACATCCTGGCAGGACACCATAATGACCAACAGTTGCGTTAACTGCATCACCTGCACTGTCTAAGCCGAAAGAACTTCTTGTAGTAGGCGTTGTGGCTTTGTCTGTCTCTCCTTTATCAGAAAGACCTTGCCCCTCTGAGTATGTTTTTACCTCCAGATGCACAATGCATTTTAAAGGTATCAGGTTGCTTTTCTCCAGGTTCATTACCAACCTGTGTTGTTGCAGGGTTGAAACTGTCAGCTTTGTCATTTCGAGAGCCTGGTAGGAAGTGAGACCTTACCAAAATGTCATCTAAATATGAGTACAACATCACCGCTTGTATTCAATGATGATATTGGATTTATATCCCGCCCTCCACTCCGAAGAGTCTCAGAGTGGCTCACAATCTCCTTTACCTTCCTCCCCTACAACAGACACCCTGTGAGGTGGGTGGGGCTGGAGAGGGCTCTCACAGCAGCTGCCCTTTCAAGGACAACCTCTGCCAGAGCTATGGCTGACCCAAGGCCATGCTAGCAGGTGCAAGTGGAGGAGTGGGGAATCAAACCCGGTTCTCCCAGATAAGAGTCCGCACACTTAACCACTACACCAAACTGGCTCTCCAAAGATTCAAAGATGAGCCACCAAGGCTACCAGGATCTTCATGAATACCCGAGGGGAGGACTTCAGTCTGAATGGGAGGGCTTTTTAATAACTCTGGTTGTAGATGAATCTCAGGAATCTCCTGTGACTCTCTCTGATTGGGATATGCAAATAAGCTTCAGAGAGATCTATGGATGTAAGGAACTCCTTGGCTTGGATGGATGGTAGGATGGACCAGAGGGTTTCCATTCAAAACTTCTCTGATTTGACAAACTTGTTCAGCCATTTTAGGTCCAGAATGGACCGGACATCCCCGTTCTTCTTGGGAACTATGAAGAGAGTACACCCCTTGGCCACGTTGGGATGGAGGTACCTTCTCTATTGCTCCTATTTCCAAGAGGTTCCTTATGGTAGTCAACATCTGCTGATGGGTTAAGGGATCTTATTTCTTTGGAACCTGGTGAAATCTTTGAGGTGGAAAATTGACCAGCTGTATGGCATAGCCTTTTGACACTGTCTCTACCACCCACTGGTCTTTCACTGAGTGTTTCCATTGGGCGGCAAAGCGGAGCAGTCATCCCCCTATTCTGCTTGCCATTGAGTTTCTGTTGTAGTCATCGGGAGCCCCCTTTTTGGGGGGTTTCCTTTGGATCCAGAATCTGTCTTGCTAGAGAAGGTTTTGAAGTCTCTGCCTCGGGGCTGCCATTTCCTTTTCCTTTGAAGGATTTAAAGTTGGAAGGTTGTGTGGACTTTTTTGAGTCTTGAAAGAACTGGAAGCATCTCTTCTGCTTACTATCCTTTCTCTTATATGGGAACATCTTCTTTTTGTCCTTATCCTCGATAAGAAAACATTCCAGACCATCTCCAAACAGATTCGTTCCCTTAAAGGGAACTGCTGCTACCTTCGCCTGGGCTGCCACATCTACATCCCAACTACGTAGCCATAAATTTTGACAGATCGCTACGCTACATGCCATAGCTCTAACGGAAAGTTGGACCATGTCCAGTGTTGCATCAGAGATGAAGGCCACAGCCAGGGACATTTTTTTGAGTTCGTCTTTGAACAGCTTAGGTGCCCTGCTATCTGCCGCTGCCAGATTGGAAGTCCATGAATGCACCGCGCTAGCAAACAGCGGTCTGGGAGACCGCGCTAGCAAACAGCGTTTGGGAGACTCCTAAAGTAGGCATCATCTTCTCAGAATGTGAGGGGAGATCTGGGTCCAAGTCCTCTTTCTCCTTGGGAGCTGCCTCAAAATACAGCTCTCAGGACCTTTGGCAACAGTTTAGAATAGTATTCAAAGGCAAACAGACTGGATCTTACAGATCTTCCTCCTCAGACAACTCTCCTTCCTCCTTTTCAGAAGACTGACTTGAGGAAGGACAGGTTTCTTACCTGTAACTGGTGATCTTCGAGTGGTCATCTGTGCAATCACACATATGGGTAATCCGCAGGATTGGCCCCGACCTCGGAGAGTTCAAAGCAATCTTGATCGTAGATCTGGCGCGCCTCCCTCTTGTCCTGGGAGGAGGCAGCTACTGCGCATGCCTGGACAAGGGGGAGGTGCTTAGCCACTCAGTTTCTTCCCGCCGCCGGATAGGTGGAAATAACTGTGCTAACTAGCTTCCAGCAGCGGGGAAGGCTGGGTGGGTCTGTGTGATTGCACAGATGACCACTCGAAGATCACCAGTTACAGGTAAGAAACCTGTCCATCTTCTTCGTGGTCTCTGTGCATTCACACATATGGGTGATTAGCGAGCCATTTCTTCGGAGGTGGGTGCTGGATCTGTAAGAATATGTAAAGTTAGAGCGTAACGTAATGATAGTGGTACTCACAGTGGTTAGTCGAAGATCGACCGTAGCACCGCTTGTCCGAAGGAGGCATCTCGCCGGGCACGAACGTCGAGAGCGTAGTGCGAGGCGAAGGTAGATGTGGAGGACCAGACGGCTGCGGCGCAGATGTCCTCTATAGGGATGCCTTTCATGAAGGCGGACGAGGTAGCCACGGCTCTGGTTGAGTGGGCTCGTATATGTTGAGGGATGGGTTGTTTTGCCAGCTGGTAGCAGAGTTCGATGGCAGCAACAATCCATTTGGAGAGTCTCTGAGTAGATATTCTGCTGCCCTTATCATGGGTAGCGTAGGTGACAAAAAGTCTAGGGTCTTTACGGATTTGGCGGGTTCTGTCTATGTAGAAGGCTAGGGCTCTCCGTGCATCCAGGTTGTGGAGCGCCCTTTGTCCCGCGTCCGCGGGGTGCTGGAAGAAGGCTGGTATAGTGGACTGTCTTCCTAGATGAAAAGGAGAGACGACCTTGGGTAGAAAGGTCGGGTCAGGTCGGAGGATCACCGTACTGTTATGAAATATCGTATACGGTGGGTCTGCTCTGAATGCGCAGATGTCACTGGCCCTCTTACCTGTGGTGAGGGCCGTAAGTAATGCCGTCTTCCATGACAGCAGGTGTAGTGGGATGGAAGCCATGGGCTCGAAGGGCGGTTTCATGAGTTGGCTCAGGACTAGAGACAGACTCCAGGTGGGTAGAACTTGTTTGATTGGTGGGTGTAGGCGAATGATGCCCTTGAGGAAAGCTCTGGTCGCATGGTGAGAGAATACCGTTGTGCCATCGATGCGGGGGTGGAAAGCAGAGATGGCTGCCAGGTGTACCTTCAGGGAAGAATACGACAGACCCGCTCTAGAGAGCGTTAAGGTGTAAGTTAGTACCTGAGGTATAGTGGCATAGTTGGGGTCGAAGTTGTGCTGTGAGGCATAGTGTGAGAAGCGTTTCCACTTCAGTAGATAGGATTTCCTAGTAGATGGTTTTCTGGAGTTCACTAGGACCTGACGGACCTCCGGGGGGAAGTCTAGAAACTGATTCTCCAGGCTGTTAATTTGAGCGATGCCGGGTTGTGGTGAAGGACCCTGCCGTCCTGTTGAGAGAGGAGATCCCGTGTTTGAGGGAGTTGGATGAAGGTGTTGTTGGACAGGAGCAGCAAGGTCGTAAACCAGGGTTGGCGGGGCCACCATGGAGTTATGAGGATGCAGTTTGTGTGGTCTACCTGAATCTTCTGTAGAACTCTGGTGATAAGTGGAATGGGGGGGAAGAGGTAGTGGAGTGTTCCGTTCCAAGTTTGTAGGAAGGCATCCCCCCTGGAGAGGTGGGATGGAGGACCTCTCGTGTAGAAGCGGGTGCATTGGGCATTTGACGGTGAAGCAAATACATCTATCTTCGGTTGTCCGAAGATGCTGAAGATCTGTCGGATGTATCGGCTGTTGATGGACCACTCGTGGTTGTTGGTAGAGTGGCGACTCAGGGCGTCTGCCTGGGTGTTCTCGACCCCTGGTAGGTGTACGGCCGTGAGGAAGATGCCCTGGCTTATGCTCCAATGCCACAGTGCCAGGGCTCTCTTGCAGAGTCTGACGGAGGCGGTGCCGCCCTGCCTGTTGATGTAAAAGACTGTGGCGATGTTGTCGGAGGTGATCTGGACGTGCTGGTTCCTTAGCGATGGGAGGAAGGACCGCAAAGCCTTGTGCACTGCGATGAGCTCCAGGCAATTTATGTGGAGAGAGCGTTCGTAGTCTGTCCACTGGCCCTGCACCGTGAGGTCTTCCAAGTGGGCTCCCCATCCCCACTTGGAGGCATCTGTGGTTACAATCACCGAGGGCGGTGTCTGCTTGAATGGCATGCCCTTGTAGAGGTGACGTTCCTTGGTCCACCATTTGAGGGATGGCACAATGTGTAGTGGAAGGGTGAGTAGTGTGGATTGATGTTGTGTGTGGGGGCGAAAAGTCCTTACGAACCACATTTGGAGGGGACGCATGTGCAGCTTCGCAAACCGCAGAACTGCTGTGGTTGCTGCCATGAGGCCTAGCATTCTCTGGAAAGTGAGCGCTGTTTGGGAGCGCTGGGCGATGATAGTGTTGGCCAGTGACAGTATGGCGAGTGCCCTGTCCTGAGGTAGAAAAGCCGTTTGCGAGAGCGTGGAGATGTCTGCTCCTATGAATTGAATCCTCTGGGTAGGGACTAGTTTGGATTTTGAGAGGTTGACTAGGAGGCCTAAGGTGGCCAGGGTGGAGAGAGTGGTCGAGACGTCCAGTTGTAGTTGCTCCCTGGAATGGGCGACGATCAGCCAGTCGTCTATGTAAGGGAAGATTGATATCTGTTGTTGGCGTAATGTGGCTGCTACTACTGCCATGCACTTGGTGAAGACCCTTGGTGCTGTGGAGAGGCCGAAGGGAAGGGAGCAGAACTGGAAGTGCTGCTTCCCTATGGCGAACCTGAGGAATCTTCTGTGATGATGATTGATTGTAATGTGGAAGTAGGCATCCTGGAGGTCTATGGACGCCATCCATGCTCGTTCTGGGATGAGCGGGAGCATTGCCTGAAGCGTGACCATACGGAATTTCTTGTAGGTTATGTGTAGGTTGAGTTTGCGGAGGTCGAGAATGGGTCGAAGTCCTCCGTCCTTTTTTGGCACCAGGAAGTACCGGGAGTAGAAGCCGGTGCGATGGTATTGGGGTGGGACTGGTTCTATCGCGCCTTTGTCCAGCAGAGACGCGATTTCTGTCTGCAGGGGTGCGGACGGGGGTGTGGTGAGGAATCGGTGGTGCCTTGGAGTGGAGGTAAACTCTATTAGGTAGCCTCTTTGAATGATGGCGAGGACCCAGGCGTCTGATGTTATGGTCCTCCAGGCAGTGTAGAATGGTTGTAGTCGTGTTGATCGGTTTGGCTGATGGAGGGAGACTGGACGGCTCGGGGGAGGGAGGTCAGAGAGACGGTTTGGATGTGGTTGAAGGTTTCTTGGTTGTTTGGCGTCTGTTTTGAAAGGAAGGTTTGGACTGCGGTGGTTTGCGCTTCCATGATTCCTGTTGCCGTGGGGATCTGGTCCCTTTGTATTGGCTGGACCTCCAGTTCCTTTGCCGATTGGATTGGGTCAGAGGTTGGGAGACTCCCAGTCGTTTCGCCCTTTTCCTGCCATCGTCTACTGATGTGAGGATGTCATCTGTAGATGAGCTAAACAGGCCAAGGCCATCAAAGGGCAAATCTTCAACCTTATATTTGATGTCTGGTTGGAGGGAGGAGGACCTGAGCCACGTGTGTCTGCGGAGTGCTATGGCTGAGGCCAAGGTTCTGGAGGAACACTGTGCAGCGTGACGGGCAGTGTTGATTTGCTGTTTGCTCACTCTGGCCATCTCTTGCAGGGTAGTGGTGGCTGACTTTTGGGATGCCTCGGGCAGGGATGGTACCAATGCGGCGAGGGAAGTGGTCAGGTTGTGGGTGTATGCGGAAAAGCATGCCATGTAGTTGAGGATTTTGGTTGTGGCTGTAGTGAGGGCGTAAATCTTTCTCCCAATCGTGTCGAGTTTTTTGCCCTCCCGTTCTGGTGGTACCGGGTGTCTAGTCTGCTTCGACTTCGAAGACGAATGCACAATGATCGAGTTCGGAGCCGGGTGGGTGAACAGGAACTTGGAATCAGGTGCGTGTATCTTGTACAGAGCTTCAACCCTCTTGGATGTTGGCGGTACTGATGCCGGTTTGTCCCATGCTTCTTTGAGTGTTTCTAGGAGGACGGGGAGCATGGGAAGAGAGGAGCTGGATGGAAGATCCGCATGCACTAGATCAAATACGACGTCCGAGACTCTGGGGGCGTCCGTATTGAGTTTCAGATTTAGCGAGCTTGCCATGTTTGCTACGAGGTCGAGGTAGGATCTCGGGCCCTCAGACGGTGATAGGTCTGCTGGCTTGGCTATGTCGGAGTCTGGGGATTGTAGGTCCGAACCCGAAGAGTGGTCGGAGTCGGAGAGTTCCTCCTCGGATCCGTCGTCGGTTCCTTGGTGCAGGTCGGGCTGAGGTGTTGTCTTGGGAGCCGCGTGTAAGGATCCCAGTGGCGATGGGAGTTTCGGTTCGGCGCCGAGACTCGTAGGGTCGTCATGGTGGTGAAGCGGTTCGACCGATGCAGTTTGGAGTCTGTGTGTGTGATCTCGGTAGCGAGGAGACTCTTGGTAGCTGTGGTAATGGCGATCGTAGGAGGGTGATCGTCGGTGTCGTCTTCGGTTCCGTGGGGATGGAGACCTGGATCTCGATGGAGAGTAATAGTAGTGTCTCCCCCTGCGGTGGCTGCGGGAGCGTCGGCGGCTGCGGGATCTGGTGCGGCGGCGACTGCGGGACCTGGTGCGGCGGCGACTGTGGGACCTGGTGTGTCGGCGACTGCGGGACCTGGTGCGTCTGCGACTGCGAGATCGTGGTCTAGTCGGGAGAGCTCTCGGGGTCGAGGGTTCTCTGATGAGCGCGTGGGCGTCTATTGGCTGTGCGAGATCTATGAATTTAGTGGGGTCGAGAGGCCGGGTCCTAACGGATGCGGTAGAGTGCGTATCCAGCAGCTGGTCTGGTGGGGAATTCGGAATGGACGGCGACTTCGATGAGATGCGGATGATTTCCAACGGAGTGATTGACGGTGTTGCCGTCGACTTCGACGTCGGAGTCTTCGGCATCGATCCGGAGGCAGTGGCGCTCGGGTTCGGTGCCTTCGGTTTGGTGGTCGGGTTCGAGGCCGAGTCGAGAGGGCGGTTCTTGTGCTTTTTCGAGCTAACGCTACCCGTCGGGTCCGAGTGGGCGGAATCGGAACGGCGGCGCTTTTTGGGGTCGTCCGACTTCTTGGAGTGTTTGCCGGTCTTAGGCTTACAGGGACTCTGTGCCACGGAAGCTGCCGACTGCGTCTCTCCCACGAGGTGTGGGGAAGATGGCGCGGGTTGTTTTTGTCCGCCATGCGGCATGGCCGGTCGGAGTGTGGTTTCCATGAGGTGGCTCTTGAGTCTCGCGGCGCGGTTCTTGCGGGCCTGTTTGCCAAATTGGCTGCAGTGCACGCAGGAGTCTGGACGGTGGGCCTCTCCAAGGCAGAACAAGCAAAGAGAGTGGCCGTCGGACGAGGGGATTTTGGATGAGCAGCTGGTACAGCGTTTAAAGATTATCTTGTCCCTTCCTTCCATCCGCCCGGGGAGGGGGGGGGGGAGGGAGGGGAAAGTCCAGAAAGAATAGTAAGAGAAGGCTTTTTTTTTTTTTTTTTATACGATACCAGGAGGAGTAGAAGATGAAGAATTGAAGCGAAGAGAAGGTAATTGTTGGAGATTGCAATGAAGAAGTTGGAGATCAACGAGGAAGGTGCGATCCGGTCGGCGGTAAGGAAGAAACTGAGTGGCTAAGCACCTCCCCCTTGTCCAGGCATGCGCAGTAGCTGCCTCCTCCCAGGACAAGTGGGAGGCGCGCCAGATCTACGATCAAGATTGCTTTGAACTCTCCGAGGTCGGGGCCAATCCTGCGGATTACCCATATGTGTGAATGCACAGAGACCACGAAGAAGATCCAGAGTCTTCATCCTCTAAGGAACTACCAACGGGGGAATCAGTTGCTAAGTTCAGTTTGCCTCTCTTAAAGTCTGAGTCAGCTCCTTCTCTCTTTCTCTTCTTTGGCACTGATACTGGAGAAGAGGAGCCTTGGGGAGCCCCAAGAGCCTTCAAGAGCTCCCTTTTAAGCTACTGCAATAAATTATTCTTGGCATCCTCCCCAGATAAATCAGGTTCATTGGACCCAGCAGAGCCCTGTGCTGTGGAGGATCCTGAGAAAAATGGCAACTCAAATTCACTGGGAGAGCTTCCAGCAGCGGTAGCCTGCCTCAGCCTTTCAGCCATCTTGATGGAAGGTGTAAGGCTGGAAAACAAAAGTGAAAGAGAGGGAGGAAAGGGCTGTAAGAACTAAGTCCCTTAAAATGGCTGCCCCAACCCATTGGGTGCTTTTTTCCTTCTGTGTGCGCTTTTTGGAGGCACCCAGACCCCTTATGGAGAAAAACAGACCTGCCTTGGCTGGCTGTATAGTGGTAGGAAACAGAATTCACTACTGTCTGTTCCTGTCCACTATTTCCCAATAACTCTCTGGACTGAGCCACCCAGGGACTCCTCCTCGTGCCCGGAGGGTCTGTCTCTGACAAGGAGAGAGGGGAAAAGGAAGGGGGCCCCCTGGAGCATGCGTTAATCAATCTCCAGCTGTATATCTGGTCTCCTCGTGAGGTGTGCCATCATGAGCTCTCTCTCAGCCTCACTCGCCCCCTGGTCGTCTGCAGACGTCACTCCTGCAGTTCTGCGTGGGACTGTCCGAGGTCTCCGTCACGCCCTTCCCTTAACCAGGCACGGGGAGAGTGGGCAGAACAAGCCACAAATGAAGCAGAGGTCCTGCTTCGCCAGGAGCACTCTGCCAGAGACTTTGGTCCTGCGTTTTTGTCGGGGACGTCCCCAATGCGAGCGACAATTTCTCTTGGTTGCTCAGCTGTGGCCAGACACCAAAAGGAAGCCTCTGGTGGATCTTCTGCTTGCAGCAGTTGAAGAGCATGTCCTACTCCAGGTAACAGGGTTGGTAAGACTGGGGAAGGTTTCGGGGGATAGGCCACTCCCCCCTGGTGGATCAACTGAAGAACCGACCCTGTTCCAGTGAAGGAGGAGCCTAATCCCTTCAGTGAAGGACTGTCCCACTCCTGGAACCACCGGAGAAACTATGTTTTGTAAATTGTGTGCGTGATGTTCTGGATGATGTTTCAGCTACTGACTGACCTTCATCAGAGATAAGCTTATACTCCCTGAAATCTACAGCATGTGTTTCTGATACTCTTTTCTTGAAAGTCACAATCATTTATTTTGAAGTCATAGTATCAGCTCCTTCTCATCCCTATCCTGCTTCGCAACAGAATAGTAATACAGTAGCAACTAGAAAACTTTTGTTAGTATTGTGAACAGAACGGGAGAAGGAGGCAATATTTTGCTATGCTCTAACAAAGCAGTAAAAGATGCTTTCCCCCAGCTTCACCCTTTATATGAATGGTAATTGAACATCAATCTGTCTTAGTGGTTATACATGTGGAACAGAAGTTAGAACTCCCAATTCAGGCACAGGGTTGTTATCTTTATTATTGTGTTGCTGAAAGATCTAATAGCCCTTTGTAAAGGCTACTTTGCTATATGATAAATGATGTAACCTTTTAATGTCATAAAATTAGATTTATAATACATTAAAAAGATTATGTCATTTGTCATACAGCAAAATAGCCTTTCTCCCCAGTGGGGACCCCGAGAAGCATCATTCTCCTGTTCTCCATTTTCTCGTTGCAACAACTCTGTGAGGTAGTTCGGGCTGACAGTTTGTCACCCAGCAACCTTCTATAGAGGATTGGGGATCTGCCTGTTATGCAAGATAGGTTGCTTAGAAACTGTCTTATTACATGTTGCCTACCATGAAGATAACCTTTAAAGTGGCTTACCTGATTCCTCCAAGGTTGGGGACAAGGGGTGTTGCCTCAATACCCCTTGGTGTGTGGGGTCCCTCAAGGGGCAATCCAACCTCCAATGTTAACATCTATATGCACCCCCTCACCTAACTAGTGCAGAGTTTGGGTTGTCATCAGTGCTCAGATGACACGCAGTTATACCTGTTGATGGATGGACAGATACTGACCCAACCACCTTGGCCAAGGGGCTGGAGACCATGCTCAGATGGTTGAAGCAGAACCGGCTGAAACTGAACCCATCTAAGATGGAGGTTCTGTGGCTGGATGGGAGGGATTCAGGCTTGGGGTCCAAACTCGCAACTCTTGATGGCATGCTTTGAACACTGGCACCATCTGTCAAGAGCCTGGGTGTGCTTTTGGATGCCTCTTTATCAATGGAGGCCCAGATTACAAATACTGACAGAGTGGCATTTTCCAGCCGCTTTGGATTTCCTAAAGAACTACCATTTAGTTACTTGTTTATATTGAGCTCTGAATGAAGTGACACCACTTTCCTGACCTTTCAAGAAAATCTTTAAGCAGCAGCTGGACAAACGCTTGTCAGGCATGCTCTGGGCTGAGCAGGAGGTTGGATTAGATGGCCTGTATGGTCCCTTCCAACCCTGTGATTCTATGATTCTAAATAGTACACCTCCATTTTAATGCAAATTCAGATTAATCTTAATTAATAGTATCTTAACTCTCAAAATTTTCAGTCCAGTGGGTCCACATAGCTGGAAGAAGAGCCCTACTTCTGCAGATCTCTTGCTTTACTTATACCCTCCCAACAATCCCTGAAAAGCTGCCCCTGAGGGTAAGGAACACCTCTGGAATGCCATGCAACATGATGCTGAGGTCTGCATCAAGAAGGGGAAAATGATCAAGTGCCCTTCACTTGTACTAGGGCAAGCTTTGATCCAAGTCAATGAAACAAGTACCTGGCAATAAATAAATAAAATAAGATACAGCGATTAATTCTGATTCTGGAAAGTTTTGATTTCATACTGCAAAACAACTTTTTTATATAACATTCATGTTAATAACATATGGAAAAGGTTACATTATCATTACGATATCAATACCTAACCCAATAGTTGGATCCAAAGGTGCCCTTCCAAATAGAATTATGTCTTCTTTTATACCTCTTACTACAACACTGAATAAGATAAACCAGACTCCAGAACAAAATTTTCTACTCACACAAACAAAATGAACAGAAACATGAGAGCTGCTAGAGCACCCACATGAAGATAGAACCAGGTGAGTAGTCGTGTTGGTCTGAAGCAACAGAATACAGTCCAGGTGGCACCTTTAAGATTAACCGAGTTTTATTCAAGGTATGAATTTGCATGTGCACGCACACTTCTTCCAATAATATATCTGCCACTGGATTCTAACTTTATTTTAGATAACCCACAGTTTGTAGTATGAGCTCACATACTAGCATAGATCAGTACATCTAATCAATTGTTCAACTAATGGTGAACAAGGACTCATATATAGCAGAGTGGGCAAATTTTGAAGTCCTACAAAGAGCCATGACTTCTGACTATAGAAATCATAATGTTCTTCTGTGCAGCTACAGGTTGACCATAGTCCTTTCAATAGACTTTCAGTTACGGCAAATGACCCTACAATAATATTTTCCCTAAACACTAAACATTCTAAAACAATCAAATCAAATAAACCTGTTTTGGTCCTCATGAAGAAAAACACTATACCCAACTACCTTCTCTCCAGGAAGAAATTAGTAGTTACCTCCATATCCTGGGTATATTCAAGCATCTGGGGATGCTTGGACCCCTTCAGATTAGCAAAATAGGTTTAAACAAAGAGAACATATATAAACCTTAACAGAATTAAAGACACTTGTGGTGACCTTTTCCATGCTAAACTGACAGTAAGCATATGTTAATACAGTGACAGAAGTCTGCAAGGCAATACAGAAATAGACAAATGCACACACTCCATTTTAAATTAAGTGTACTAAAACTTACCTGCTTAGGTATACGAAAAAGGGAGTTCTTAAAGAATATATCTTTGGCCTGACTCCAGGTTCCATCGATTATTATGATTACACAGGGATTTGGGGAGCTGAATTCTATTTCTTCTAGATTTGCTGCTCCCGCTCCAGGATATAATATCAAGGTATTAGGATTTCTGCACACATATGCTAGCTCAGGGTACCTAGGAGAACATTGAAAAGGTTACTTTCCTCCCTTGTATGGACCCCATTTCCTCATCTTTCCCCCAGCTACTGTCCGTTTCTTAGGAAGATCTCAGGAATTTTCTAGCTCCTAAAAGGCAGCATATGTAGAGGTAAATATATGTAAATGTCAACCTATACTTAGAACATTTGGTCTTCATTCCAAAATATGCACTATAGTATCAAAGCAGTCATTTTCTCCAAGGGAACTGACCTCTGCAGCCTGGAGATCAGTTGTAACTGACAGAAATAAAACATGGAAGAAGCTCTATAAACCTGTGTTAGGCTGATCTTCACGCTGACTGTCCACGGAGGTAAAACCTATGGGTAGAGGATGTGCTACAAACTCAAAATTATGTAAATTCCACAATGTAAAAACCCACAAAAGTTTCTTAACTTAGTCATGAGCTAAAGAAACTACAGAACCAAAACACTCAGAAAGCAGAAGAGATATTAAACATAACACTGAAAATAGGTCCATGGCTAAGTTCCAGAGAACCTTGAAAGAACCAAGTCAGTACTCGTAGATTTCATATTGAACAAAGAAATCATTTGCTTGTCTGATTTCTTGAATTTAATGTACAACTCCAGTCTTATAGTACATACCTATACAGAGAAGTGTTTCTACGGGGGAATATTATTTAATTGTGCTTTGATAGTGCTTGAAACAGGGATACTAAAGAGCAGTAGAAACTTTGATGATCTCTTCAGAGTGACTGCAAGCTCTTTGAAACTTTCAAGTATAAACTGCATTTCCCCCCAGTTTTTTTATTAACAATCATCATTTGCTCCCACTAGATCAGAGTTTAAGAATCTTACATCTTGATGCCAATCTGAAAAATACAAGTTGCCCTCTATATGATTTTCTTATGAAGAATCCACTTTCCTCCCCAGCCTTAGATACTTCAAAGAAACTGGAAAAAGACTGGCAGCTTTTTCAATGCATATGGAGGGCAACATGAAAGCTCCCACTGAGGTAAGGTACTTCACTGCCAGCATTTTCTAGCCTCTAAAGGTTGAGCATTACTAAAAATAAATGAAAATGGGCTTTGCACTCTTTCACACTGCATATCTGATATATAAGCTAAAGAGAAATTTCTCTCACAGAACTGAGGTATTGTTGGTCTAGATACAGAGACATAAAGTATTTAGGGTTGCCAACCTCCAGGTGGTAGCTGGAGATATCCTGGGATTACAATTGATCTCCAGGTGAAAGAGATCAGTTCGCCTGGAGAAAATGGCCTCTTTGAACATAAGAACATAAGAGAAGCCATGTTGGATCAGGCCAACGGCCCATCAAGTCCAACACTCTGTGTCACACAGTGGCAAAAAATTTTATATACACACATACACTGTGGCTAATAGCCACTGATGGACCTGTGCTCCATATTTTTATCTAAACCCTTCTTGAAGGTGGCTATACTTGTGGCCGCCACCACCTCCTGTGGCAGTGAATTCCACATGTTAATCACCCTTTGGGTGAAGAAGTACTTCCTTTTATCTGTTTTAACCTGTCTGCTCAGCAATTTCATCGAATGCCCATGAGTTCTTGTATTGCGAGAAAGGGAGAAAAGTACTTCTTTCTCTACTTTCTCCATCCCATGCATTATCTTGTAAACCTCTATCATGTCACCCCGCAGTCGACGTTTCTCCAAGCTAAAGAGTCCCAAGCATTTCAACCTTTCTTCATAAGGAAAGTGCTCCAGTCCTTTAATCATTCTAGTTGCCCTTCTCTGGACTTTCTCCAATGCTATAATATCCTTTTTGAGGTGCGGCGACCAGAACTGCACACAGTACTCCAAATGAGACCGCACCATCGATTTATACAGGGGCATTATGATACTGGCTGATTTGTTTTCAATTCCCTTCCTAATAATTCCCAGCATGGCGTTGGCCTTTTTTATTGCAAACGCACACTGTCTTGACATTTTCAGTGAGTTATCTACCACGACCCCAAGATCTCTCTCTTGGTCAGTCTCTGCCAGTTCACACCCCATCAACTTGTATTTGTAGCTGGGATTCTTGGCCCCAATGTGCATTACTTTGCACTTGGCCACACTGAACCGCATCTGCCACGTTGACGCCCACTCACCCAGCCTCAACAGATCCCTTTGGAGTCCCTCACAATCCTCTCTGGTTCTCACCACCCTGAACAATTTAGTGCCATCTGCAAACTTGGCCACTTCACTGCTCACTCCCAACTCTAAATCATTTATGAACAAGTTAAAGAGCATGGGACCCAGTACCGAGCCTTGCGGCACCCCACTGCTTACTGTCCTCCACTGCGAAGACTGCCCATTTATACTCACTCTCTGCTTCCTATTACTCAGCCAGTTTTTGATCCACAAGAGGACCTGTCCTTTTACTCCATGACTCTCAAGCTTTCTAAGGAGCCTTTGATGAGGAACTTTATCAAAAGCTTTCTGGAAGTCAAGGTAAACAACATCTATTGGGTCTCCTTTGTCCACATGTTCGTTCACCCCCTCAAAGAAATGTAACAGGTTGGTGAGGCAAGATCTTCCCTTGCAGAACCCATGCTGAGTCTTCCTCAATAACCCGTGTTCATCAATGTGCCTACTCATTCTGTCCTTGATAATGGTTTCTACCAACTTTCCCGGTATTGAAGTCAGATTGACTGGCCTGTAATTTCCCAGGTCTCCTCTGGAACCTTTTTTAAAGATGGGGGTGACATTTGCTACCTTCCAGTCCTCAGGAACGGAGGCAGATTTCAATGAAAGATTACAGATTTTTGTTAGAAGATCCACAAGTTCAACTTTGAGTTCTTTCAGAACTCTCGGATGTATGCCATCCGGACCCGGTGACTTATTAGTTTTTAATTTGTCTATCAGTTGTAGGACCTCCTCTTTTGTCACCTCAATCTGACTCAGGTCTTTCAATACCCCTTCCAAAATTAGTGGTTCTGGGGCGGGCAAAAAGTTCTCATCTTCCACAGTGAAGACGGAGGCAAAAAATTCATTTAGCTTCTCAGCCATTTCCCTATCCTCCTTCAGTAATCCTTTTACCCCATGGTCATCCAAGGGCCCCACTGCTTCCCTGGCTGGTTTCCTACTTCTAATATATTTGAAGAAAGTTTTATTGTTGGTCTTTATGTTTTTTGCAATATGCTCCTCATAGTCCCTTTTTGCCTGCCTGATCACAGTCTTGCATTTGATTTGCCACAGCCTGTGTTCCCTTTTACTAATCTCACTTGGACTGGTTTTCCACCGCTTAAAGGAGTCCTTCTTACCTTTTACAGCTTCCATTACTTTGTTTGTTAACCATGCAGGCCTTTTCTTATGCCTGTTTGTGCCTTTCCTAACTTGTGGTATGTATTTTATCTGAGCTTCTAGGATTATAGTTTTAAATAGCCTCCAAGCTTCCCCAAAGGTTTTGACCGTATGTACCTTTCCTTTCAGTTTCCTCCTCACATGCCTCCTCATCTCAGTGTATTTACCCCTTTTAAAGTTAAACGTGGTTGTGGCGGTCTTTTTGGACAACTCCCTATTTATACAAACGGTGAAATCAATAACATTATGGTCACTGCTCCCAAGTGGCGCAATCACTTTTACATCTCTCACCAAGTCTTGGGCATTACTTAGGACCAAATCCAGGATCGCCCCACCCCTGGTAGGTTCTGAGACCATCTGCTCCATAGCACAGTCATTGAGAGCATCAAGAAACTCAATCTCTTTCTCTCGACCAGAACACATATTGACCCAATCAATCTGCGGGTAGTTAAAATCACCTCTTTGGAAGGTGAACTCTAAGGCATTACACCCCACTGAAGTCCCTTCCCTCCCCAAACCCCTCAGTGAGGGGGGGGGGTGTGTGCCAAAAGTTAGCCTTGCCTAGGGAGCCAAATAATCTAGGGCCAGCCCTGAAAGAGGCAGGCATGTTTTGGCAGAAAGAAAGTGCACCACTTCTCTGGCACTCACTGCCACCTTATCTCTTATCTGAGTCACATGCCAAGGAGGAGGGGGAAGTGGCCTATCTGAGGGGTGCTCAATGGGTAGATCTCAGACTTTTAGAGCTCAGCCAGGCACACAGAAGGTGTCAGAAGATGGCTCCATTGCCTTTCACCTTCCTGTTTTTAGCAGCGCTGCTAATCATAGGCTAACCTACCTCACACGGCTGTTGTGAGGGTAAACCAGAGGAAAGGAGAATGATGCAAGTCATTTTGGGTCCTCCTTGGAGGTAAAAGTATTTTCCCCCATTGGAGGGGAAAATATTGAAGTAGTAATGAGTTTCCAAACCTTCCAATGCATTTTGAATTTATGTTTGTTAATCCCTAGCATGTAACAATGCTGGATGTTTACAAACAATTCCTATACTTTTTTTTGTATTAAATGTGAACATCTGTATGGTCCAGTGTATATGGTTACACACTACCTTAATTTATCATTTGCTTCTATCATCATTGGCATAACTATTTCATTATAATTTATAATATAAAAACATTAAGTTCATTAATATGTTTGAGGGGGAAAATTGTTACTAAAACTAGAGGGGAAAAGCAAAACAACTCTAAAAGAAGCCTGTGTTATTTTACTTTATTTTTTAAAGGCTCACAACAGTGATAGGCATAGATTTCACCAGGTTAGCACAAAGATTGCTCAAGCAAGTGTAAAACCACTCTAAAAATGCCAACTATGATCATTTATGAATGACAAAATAGATATCTTAATGCACTTGATGTACAAGAAGAAGACTGCAGATTTATACCCCGCCCTTCTCTCTGAATCAGAGTCTCAGAGCGGCTTACAATCTCCTTTATCTTCTTCCTCCACAACAGACACCCTGTGAGGTGGGTGGGGCTGAGAGAGTTCTCACAGAAGCTGCCCTTTCAAGGACAACTCTTGTGAAAGCTATGGGTGACCCAAGGTCATTCCAGCAGCTGCAAGTAGAGGAGTGGAGAATCAAACCTGGTTCTCCCAGATAAGAGTCCGCACACTTAACCACTACACCAAACTGGCTCTCAAGGTTTTAGCATTTTCTGATGTTCAACTGAAATATTATTTATGACTAAATAACAACTTGCAAATTATTATAGTTATTAAAAGACAATAAATCCCAGAACAAGGGGCTTTATTTTTTCCATTAGTATTTCGATGATGAAAAAAAGAACAAGCACTTGGTGAAAAATACATAATGCTTATTAAATAAAGCATTATACATTACAGAATATGGCTTTATTTATTTATACTGTACTTTAAGTTAAGCATCAGAGTAAGCAGATAAGCTCCTAGTTTGTATGTGTGTTCTATATTTAATCACATTTATTTACATGTATTTCTGCAAGAAGATAATACTAAGCAATAGCAGACACATTATAAAGGCTAGAATATGATACCTAGGTTTATTTTATGCTGCTTTACTACCCCTTAGGGCTTAGCTGGCTTTTATTTAATTTCTTTGCCCTTTTAAAAATACCTTCTCTGTTTACAATGGCACTATATTAATATGTATTGTTTACACATAAACACACAAAGTTATAGCTCAACCTTTAAGCATTCAGAGTAGCACAATAATCTGGGTTGCAATATTTGGGACACTGAGCTTCTCAGCTACATGGAAATAGTATATCTTCTTAACCCTCTTCAGTAGTGCAAAGGGCAGACTGCTCTATGATGCCTTTGTTAACAAGACCAGGAACCTGGAAACAAGGATTTAACATCTTCATAGTGGCCATGATCCAGATAAATACAAATCAAGTGGCCAAGCAGAACACAAGAAAAGAGCTCTTGTGAAAGTAGCCACTAGACTATGGCTTCCAGAGAGAAGCATAAGAAGGTATGAGAAGCTTTAAACTGAATGGGTAAGTGCATGGGATATTAGCATTATTATCTCTATTTACCCTCTAACAGAAGTGGCGTGAGCTCTGCACAGAGGATTCAACATTTCAGTTGACAATTGATAGTGAAGGGAGATGTTAAAAAGTCCATAAGGACTTGGAGCTGATGCAGGAATGATAGGAAGCCTGCACAAAGGCTTATAGTAGATTAAAACACAGAAATGTGATACAAAGTCATGTTGAGAAGCAGCAGTAGGGGAATTCAACAAGAAGTAGTTACAAGCATTCAGCAAGAAATGAACAGAACGAGGGAAAATAGAAGGGAGATTTTGGGAGATACTGAGAAAGAAACAGCAGTGAGAAACCATTTTCGCAGTAGTGAAATTCCCCTCATTGATGTTTTTAAAATTATGTGAAATTTTCCGCAGTAGATTTTTCCTCACATAAAAGCTGTGAGCAGGCCTGCATTTTTTAATTTTTTAATTTCAGTTAACAAACACACAAACCATGTTGACCTTACTATTAACATCCGTATTACAAGTCATGTAAACTATTATCATTATAAATTATTATCTTCAAGTGAAAACAGAATCAAGTCAAATTTCTTCTTTTCTTCTTTTTCCCAGAAAAACTGTCAATATTGATATTATTCCCATTAAACATACGCAGTTTAATTTGTTCTTGTTGTCGCTGAAGTTTTCTCCTTATTACCCTGTATTTTTGGAACTGCCATTTTTAGTGAGTTCTGAAAATGCAGGGTAAGGAGAAGAAAAATTTGAGTTCGTGCCTGGTGAGGAAAAATCTACTATGGAAAATTTCTCATAATGCAGTTTTAAGAATGCCAGTGTGGAAAATTTCACTACTGAAGAAAGTTGAAAGATTTTGGGAGGTTCTAGAGTAGGAAGGGATTGTGTAAAATTAAAGGTCCTGTGCTGCTGGAGAACACCATTCAGAGGCTTTTTTCTCTTTCTTTTAAGTGTTTATTTCAAACCTCACCTCTTGAGGAGAATCGTTACAAATATCCACATGCTTATCCCCACATATTACTTTTATGGTACAGCTATAGAAGACTCCTCAATTCACGAAGTTTTAAAAGATTTCCAACAGGTCTCTCAAGAACACAGCTAGTTTGCCCACCCAAGTCACCAAGATAATGGCAGGGCATGATTTGTGCATCACAGCTACACAAACCTTGTGTACAGGTACACAAACCTTGGCAGCATCAGCCCCTCAGCATCCTTCCCCTGATGCCTGGACAATCAGTGTTGGAGTGGTTGCCAAGGGGATGGCTTCACCACTTTCTCCAACACTTGGAGGGTAACTTCACCACTTTCTCCCATACCTATGCCCAGCCCTGACTTTCTGGACAAGCTGACCTCAGTTAACAGGCTCAGAACAGAACACAGATGCTATGACATTTCTAACGAATTTCTCCTCCGCTGTGATTATGTTTATAGTAAAAACACTGGAACAGTAAAATCACAGACCAGTCATACTCAGACTCCATTTAGAAGCAGCTGCCATAAAATAAATGGAAGGTTATTAATGTTCCTTACCGGTCTTCACTGAAGCGACGACCAATCAAAACTTTACATTTTTCTTCAGGCAAGCAAGCAGCCAGCAGAGGCACCGTCCGTAGTACTCTACTTTCCTTCAGTTAATATAGAATGGAAAAACAAAGCATCTATTTAAGAAGTCACAAAATTTGATTTTTAATTTTGCTCCTAGAAAAAATAAGAAATGCAAACATCTGCAAGCAAACCCATACATATATCCAAGAAAAGACCAGAATTAACTATTCCAAAGAAAAACAAGCCCCATTATTTTTCCATGCTACTCTATCTGGCTTTGACATTTCTTCTTGAAGTCACAGAATCTCTAGAAACTGCCACTTCGGGAATAAGCCCAATTTAGTAGACCTGCTTAGATAGCATTGCAAATTAAGAATGAAGATGAAGAATGAAGATGAAGAATGAATAATGACCTATTTTCCGAAAGAGACAGAGAAAGTGCTACTTGTTGATTTTTCTGGATCTTCAACAGTTTTCGACCATGTTGATCTTGAACTGTATTGCTCTTCCTGGATCTTCAATAGTTTTTGACCGGAGGGCTTTTTTTGTCGATAAAGTCCAGCAGGAACTCATTTGCATATTAGGCCACATCTTCTGATGTCACCATTGTTTCACACAGGGCTCGTTATAGAAAATACCTCACAGGAACTTACTTGCATATTAAGCCACACCATATGATGCCAAGCCAGCTGGAACTGCATTTCTGTGTGTTCCTGCTCAAAAAAAGCCCTGAATAACAGTATAGTTCTGGATCTTTGTGGAGCTAGGAGTGAGAGGCCCAGTTCTTTGGTGGCCTTGCTTATGAGGACAATTTCATAGGACTTTAGTTGCACTGTGACAAAATTCATTTTCTCCTAGGAGGCTGGAAAGCAGCAAACCTCTAATTGGCATTTTAAAAGATTTTTTTTTCCCTCAGAAGCAAGGCTTCAGAACTTGGAAGGGGTCCTGATCCTCCTGATGGGAAATCCCTACAACCATCAGGTGGTGGCGGCAGGCTACCCTGAGAGTAAAAGAAAAGCCAATCCAGGGAGCTGGGCAGCCCTAGGAAGGCAGGGAGGAACAAGGTCTGCATGACAGAGCAGGCATGTTCTGCCACAGGCACCATAAAGATTAGCAAAACATATTTCAGCATTACTAGTCTTTAAGATGCCATTGAATGCCTGTGTAATTTCAGTATCAGAGATTTGCATGGCTACACTTTGGGAAATATGATGATGATGGCAGAAAGTGATGATGGGAGAAATACACTTCTGCTGTTGCTATATGAGGCCCACAAAACTCCATTTCATTCTTCATACTTTTTATCTATAGGAGACAGCAGGCTGTCCAGAGGTTAAGGGCATCCTGCATTACTTAAGGGCATCCTGCATTTAATAACATCCTGCATTACTTTTCCTTTTCAACTAAATCAGATGTGGCAGTGGAAGAACTGAAATGTTGGTTGGATGATGTACTCAGATAGATGAAGTTCATAAATTAAATCTGAATCCAGACAAAACTGTTTTTCAAATCTGTATGGTAGTTCAATGCCTGTATTAGCTGGGATAGTATTCTCCCTAAAGAACCAAGTCCACAGCTTAAGGGTACTGCTTGATTCAGAGTTGGCCAGGTATATTGAAGTGGCCTCCATGGCATGATGTGTGTTTTGCTAACTTGGGTTGGCATGCAGGTGACTAGTTCCAATTATTTTAATGATGCTGTTGGTCTTTTGTGCATTTTCTGTACTGTTAGTGTGTGTTTTTATTGTTTTAGGTTTTATTGCATTGTACCTGGTGTGAGCTGCCTTGAACATACCTTGGAAAAGCAGTATAAAATCTCAAGTAAAAAAATAAAAACAACACTATCACCATGAGTTTATCTCAGTTCAAAATTACATCACTGGATTTTACAGGGAAAAAAGCTATAATCATTCTGAAATACTTAAAAAAACCCTATCATCATTTAAGTCTCATTTTAAGTAGTCCTGAAAACATGAACACATCCTACAAATGGAATCTTATTTTACTTTATAATATTTTTTTCATATTTATTGACCTCTAGACAGAACATGATAATAAATTTGCCCTTGACATTCTTGGGAAGAGCAGTTATTAAAATTAATAAATCACCAAAGTATGGTTAGGGAAAAATAATACTTATAGGGAGTGTTTTTTTAGGCAAGTAAGACATCAAAAGACTGGGGTCACCCTAAACTACCAATTTTGTAAGATATGTACAAAACACAGATCTCTATTACAACAGCTTGGATCCATCAGCTGTATTATGTTACCACATTATAAATACAGATGAGGTTTGCTGAAAGTGTCAGGACTACACCCACCAACACAATACCACCTACTCTGGCAGAAACCCTGTTCACTTTGAACAGGACTTTCAGCTGAAAGCAGTTGGAATTTAAACCCCTGCCCCAGATAATAGAGCTACATAACACAGGTAATATACATCATACAATTACTATGTATCATTTTTCCTCAGGCATTCTCATATGAAACAAAATATATTTCAGTTATATAATATCTATTTCAATTCATACATCAAACTGAGAAATAAAAGCTGGACTAAAAATGAACTTGGTTTTAGTCTTCACATCATATGGAAGTATGTGCAAACTAATAAGGTATGCACAAAAAGGCAGACTAGAATACTTTGTCTACTCATTATTTGCAATCATATTGCAATCCCAATTTTGAAACAGTGCAACTGTGAGTGGCCTCTTAATCTACACCATATTGTCTTTTTAAAGCAAAGGTATCAGTGTGATACTTAGCCATGATTAAGTCATAAAGAAATGGAATTCAAGCCCTTAAGCCCTATTGACCTAAAAAAAATTTAAGTACACTTTAAGGATGCTTTGTTATGCCAAATATGCTTATATACTCAACCCAAGAGTAAAACATTAGACAACAAACAAACCTTTTTGGAGAATAAGTGTGGTTCCTTCCACCAGATAAATTTTGTTAACAAGGGAGATCCTGCATTTAAACAGTGGAAGTTTTCTTGCAGTACTTTCTAAATGTGACAAGGAAGAATTAAGTGAGTTTGAAAATAACACTTTCTCACTGCTTGTGAATGTACAAGCAGATAGAGAGGGGAAACAAAGAGTAACATCTGAACTGCCTCCAAGGGAGAATAGTAACTACAAGGGCACAATTGAAACTCCCTGTCTAGCCTGTAGAAAATGTAGTTGCTCTTTTTCAATAAGAATCAAGTTTCAATTTGGAACATAAATGCAAGTGACATGTGATCATCTCAGATTACATCAGGTGTACAGTTTATAAACAAATTATGTTCAAACAGCAGTAATTTTTATATATTAGAATTCTGGGTTAATGGTGAATAAGGGGGGGAAATCTATAGTTATATTTTAATTTGTCTTTGGATTACTTTTGGATTCTTGTTTAAATCGATTACTAGCTTTCTTCTGAAATGGGTAATATGCAACATAAAACCTTTCAATACTTGAATCTTCATTGTTCAAGAGGGAATACCATAGACAGTAAATGAAGTTAGTTAATGGCACAAAATCAATGCATGTGAACATTACACTCAAAAGATATTCTATGGTATGAGATGTCCTTCATAGATTTTTAGATCAGCACTATTTATATGTCAGGATGGGTAAACTGTTTTTATGCATTCTAGACAGGTAATGTATAGTGTGCATTCCTATAAAGAGATAAAGTCACATTCTACTACTCAAGCAAGCTGAACTCCTTCATGGGAATTTACTTCAGCCCTCTAAACGTGATCCCTCTGCACCCTGGCTGAATGCATGAAGATAAAGAGCAAGTATAAGCACACTGGCCTTTCTGTACACCTCCATCTTATAATTACTGTACTCAGCGCTGGCCTGAGGGCGCGTGGCACCCCAGGCAGGCCCACTGCCCCCCAGCCTTTGTGGTGCTCCATCGGCCCCTCAATGCACTGCGCTGAGGCTGATCCTTACCAGCTTCGATGCAGCTGGTACAGCATCTTATCTTCTGAAGAGCCCATGGGAGGAGACTTCGTTCCCCCTCCTTTCTGGATCCAGAAGTGAGGGGGAACGAAGTCTCCTTCCATGGCCTCTTCAAAGGATTAGAAGCTGCGCCAACCACATTGAAGCTGGTAAGGACCAGCCTCAGCGTGCTCCTCTGATTGCACCAGGGGGGGCAGGAGGGGACGAAGCGCAAGGGAGCATGTGGGCAGCGGTGGGAGGGAGGCAGGCAAACTAGGTGTTTGCCATGGGCAACAGGAGGGGGGAGCCCAATTTGGTGCCCCCACCTACAGACGCCCTAGGCAATCACCTAGTTTGCCTAGTGGGCAAGCCAGCCCTGACTGTACTGCTAGTAGCCATGTGTATGCTTCCTTCACCAAGATTGGGGACACTGTGTTCTGAACACTGCCAATCACAGGGAGGGAGCATATGCATGGACACTGACTATCATATAGGTGTCATGCTGAGGAGCAAATGATTGCATAGAGGTGGAGCTCACATGCTCATGCTTTTTCTTACTTTCCCGTATGTTCAATCAATGTGTGAAGAAATTGTGAGTCGAGGGCTTTTATTAAGAAGTAAAGGAGAGATTAAAACAGAAAGGAGAAATTCACAAAGAAACCCACATTTTATGCAACTTGCTTTTAGCAGCTTTCTCCATAGAACCTCCAGATTGTTTCTTCAATAACTCCTCTTTGAGGTAGTTTCTCTTTGACTTGGCTTTTTTACGAAATCCTGAAATTCCTTTTAAAACTTGAACACACGTGATAACAAACCTAAATAGAGTATACTCCTGAATATCTATCAGGAAATAATATTCTGGTAGACCTATATTACTCTAATCATAACATAATTTAACAGACTAAAGTCAGTTAGGCAGTAGTAGCTAGACTGATATTGCTGTGGAGGAGTCTTCCTCCACCTTAAGTGGATTCTGCAAGGGAAGAAGAGTTATTTTTCGGACCATAAGACGCACTCCCCCCCCCCCAAAAAAAGTGGGGGGGGAGTGTGTGCGTCTTATGGAGCGAAGGTACCTTCCTCGGGGGGGGGATCCGTTGCCTCCACCTCTGATCCTGGCGCTTCCCCCGTGCCTGCCTGCCTGGCTCCAGCTTCTTCCAGCAAGCGCTGGGATCGCTCCATGCTGCCCCCACCACAAACCCAGCGCTTCACGAGCGCCGGCTGCGGAGAGGGCAGCGTGCTTCCTCTGTGCCTGTCTGCCTGGCTCCAGCTCTGACGCTTACAGCAAGCGCCAGGATCGTTCCCTCTGCCCTCCGATCCCAGTGCTTGCTTTAAGCATCAGAGCTGGAGCCAAGCAGACAGGCACGGAGGAAGCACCCGCCCCCTCCGCAAACCCAGCGCTTTGCGAGCGCCGGCTGTGGAGGGGGCAGCATGCTTCCTCCGTTCCTGTCTGCCTGGCTCCAGCTCTGATGCTTAAAGCAAGCGCTGGGATCGGAGGGCAGAGGGAGTGATCCTGGCGCTTGCTGTAAGTGTCAGAGCTGGAGCCAGGCAGACAGGCACGGAGGAAGCACGCTGCCCTCTCCGCAGCCGGCGCTCGCGAAGCGCTGGGTTTGCGGTGGGGGCAGCGTGGAGTGATCCTAGCGCTTGCTGGAAGAAGCTGGAGCCAGGCAGGCAGGCACGGGGGAAGAGCTGGGATCGGAGGTGGAGGCAGCGGATCGCCCCCCAGGGGAAGGTGCGTCCTATGGTCCGGAGCGCCTTATGGTCCAAAAAATACAGTACTTAAACTGAAGGAATATGGCTTAAATTGGAGGAAGGCATCAGACTTTGCTCAACAGAGTGATAGTTTCCACAGAAGTAACTGTAAAAGCTACAGGACTGCACATGGCTTAACCTATTTCCACATTATTTTTCTTCATTTTGCTGGAAAAATAAATAGTTTAAAGTTGGTATTCCACACAGCTATTACTCACCTCTGCTGGATGCTGGATGATGTACAAGCAGGTGGAGACTTTCAAGGGATTGACTGGCAAAAACGGACACAAGCACACCTTTTGAGGACGGCTACAGGACAGTAAGAAAAAAAATTCAGCAAAATAATTTACAACACAACTTTGCTGTACAATAGGTACCTATTTTGCCATGACAAAAAATATGTTTTTTTCCTACTCTAAAAACCAAGTAACTGAGTGTTTTTATTGAATTCTAGTGCAAGTTTTGAAACAATAGATGAAAATTCTGAAACATTAACTGCACAGCTGAAGACATTTAAAGTATGCCACTGGGATAACACAGTAATACCACCATGAGTAGTGACCCTGTGTACCTATAATGAGGAGAAATTAACAATTTATTTTCAACCATGGTATTTTCCTAACATGTACTACTCTGTTTTTTAAAGCTTTGTTCAATTCTTGCAAAGAATTAGGAGTTGTGCTCATTGGTTCTTGACAGAAGTGGGCTTTGGAAATTATTTTTGGCACTATAAAGATATTTCTTGAAAAAAAACCTAGCAGCTTGCCTAACCCCGCAACTAACATGCTGTTTCCAGGCCCAATAAAAACCTGCCTGAAAATGCATAGTTGCTGACAGAAAATGACAAATGCAGATTTTACAATTAAACATCGAGGCTATTTTAAAATCTCTAGAGCACTTCTTTTGCTGTTGTACCTTTTCATCAAAGACTACAAAATAAGAGCTCAGTCAAATGCACCTACTATTAGAATAGAATGTCTGTCATGCTAGAGACTAAAATGAGGTTAAAATATTTGAACATGATGATGTTCAGACACCTACTCAGTCTCAAAGATGGCCTTGAACAAGTGACTATTCCTCAGCATAACGCAGATGTTCTAAAGCACTTCATAAACTGAGAAATCTAACAGAACAAATTGGAACAGTGACCTGAATCTTAAAACTGTACTGTCTAAACAGAAGGTAGCCCCTTCACGATCAAAAGAAGGTATACAGAGGGTAGGTCTTCCAAATAGCTTTTCAGAGGACACAGTGGCTATAGGCGGCAGGGGGGATACTTTTCCTTTGTTACACACTCCTTTTATGCAAGCTGAAATGCCCCTTCACTCAAGCAGAAGGATTTTGAAACTCAGCCAATTCTTACAATGTTTGGGAAGAAAAGATTTTTGAAAGAATAATGTCAACAGTCTGCTTTCTTTCAATATGCAGCCTGACCTCAATAATCAACTAAAGTTACTAAACTTTTTTTTTAAAAAAAAGGGAGGAGGAGGTAGAAATTTCTTTAGCAAAATAGCCAAAACTTTACAGGGCATTAACATGACAGCACTCTTGATAAGTCCTTGTATATACTCTCTGTTCTCCATCAAGGAGGCCCGCTTGAAGATCACAAGAGACCGGGCCTTCTCTGTAATGGCTCCATTTTGGTGGAACCAGCTGCCGGAGGAGGTAAGGGCCCTGCGGGATCTCACCCAATTCCGCAGGGCCTGTAAGACAGTCCTCTTCCGGCTGGCCCACAACTAACGGCCCTGTATACCGACTACTGAATGCTGTATATTGTATACTGAATTTTTACCTGAAGCTGAATGGAGTGTAGCTTTACGACTGCTGGCTGTTTTAATTATGTATAGTTATAACAAATGTTTTATTTTAATTATATATTGTGAATTGTTAATTTAAAGTGTAATTTTATACTTTTATGTTAGTTTTATATATGTTGTAAGCCGCCCTGAGCCACTCGATGGGAAGGGCGGGATATAAATCCCAGATAAATAAAATAAATAAAATATATTTTCACCTGAGATATCACTTCATTAAAAAATAAACAAAACACACACTGTTAACTATTCATGCTGATGCTTCACATAGATGGTCTATATTTTGTTTACAGCTCTACGAATGCAAGTGTCAAAAGTCCACACTCCAACCCGAGGGTAAGGCCTTTTGTTTGTGGAGGGCAGCTACAAACAAAATTACAAAAATACCAGAATGAGACTGTTTTCACTAGGGCTGGCACTAATGAGCAGCGCAGGTAGGCCACCGCTTAGGGTGCCATCTGATTACAAGGGGTGATGGGCACAGCTTGGGGTTGGGGTAAATAAGGGGCACTACAGCTCATCAAAATCTGGGTTGGGCTGGCAGCCACGCTGGAAAGAAAGTTGCTACATCAAGACTACAGTCAGTCAGCTTATTTACAGTCATAGACCAAATAAAAAACCAAGAATTTAAAAGCTTCAACACATAAGATAAAAGCAACACTGTAAATCTATGTTATAATAAGTATTAGGATAGACAATATGTTCAATATAAGAGTTACATCAAGACACAAGTTAAAAACAGAACATCTTAAAACTGAGAAGCAAAACAAGTCTTTTGGATGCTATAGCAGGCAGCAAAGAACTTGGCAACAGCTTTGGATATGAGCTGGTTTTCATCTGAAAGCATGAGATTAAGACAATCTGATTCCAGCAGCCCTTAATATAGGCTCTATATATTTCAAATGGGCCTCTTTATATCAGGAACTCCTAAGAATTATGTGCGTAGTGGATTCAACTTCCCCTAAACCACAGTGGCAAAGCCTTTGCACAGAAGGGATCCCCATGTACCTGCCCTCGAGAACTGCTGAGGGAAGTGCTGAACATCTGGCCAGAGTAAAAGCTTTTCTGAATTTATGGACATCTAGGTGATGGAGATAGTTTAAGTATCCAACTCGATATTTAGTCTGCCCTGGTGTTCTAAAGGCTGGATATTTGGCAAGATCGGACTGCCTCTCAATGTCCTTAATTCTTCCCTTCACATTTTCCTCGGCCTGGTTCCAATTCAGAACCAGAATGGTTTTAGGGAAAAACCATTCCCTAAATATAGATATAATTTGCTAAGAACAGCTTTCCGCCAATTTGACGGAAAGTTGTCTGCAAGTACCATATGCACAAGATCACGTGGATGAAAGTTGATCCTAAGCCAGTATCTGAGCAAATTCAAGGTGATACTGGCAGCCATCATCAGCATACCTGTTCCAGCCGAATGAAGGAATTAGGCACACACTCAGAGACCTGCAACACAGCTCTTAGAAATTTAGACTGGACCCTTTCAAGCAGGGCAAAAATAGCTAGGGAGGGACCAAGAAAAGAGCCATAAATCATCTGAGGCAATACTTTTGCCTGATACAATTTTAGGGGTGTCGCAACAATTTTTGCTCCCTTTGTGTTCAAGAACTTGAGTATGGCATTTGCAGTTCTTTCGCCTTGAGCAGCTGCAGACTTAATGTGGGCTCTAGTGGACCCTGTGGCCTGAAGAACTGTTCCTAGATATTTAAAACTAGCAACTTGCTCAAGTTGCTGCCCATTAATGGACCACAATCTCCTTTTTTGTCTATTTCCAAAAGCCATGATCTTTGTTTTTGGTAGTTTATCTCCAGTTGGTTTTCATTGCCAAATGTTGCAAATCTGGAGACTGATCTCCTTAGACCTACTGGGGTCCTGGCCAGCAGTATGGCATCATCCACGTATAACAAAATGGAAATATGATGGTGTTGTAATTTCAGTGGGTGTAACTCTACTGAGTCGAGGTAGTCCATGATGTCATTAATATAGAAGTTGAACAGCAAAGGGGCTAACAAACAGCCTTGCCTGACTTCTTTGTAGGTGTTAATCGACTCTGCATCAAGACTGCAGTGCTGCACTCTGTGCCAGCTCTCTGGCTAGTGCCTTCAGAGAGCAGCGTCCTTCCCTTGCTCTAGCAGCTGGTGCCCAAGGTGACTTGTTCCCCCAGCGCAGCACTGGAGAGCAACAAATGCTGCTTGGACCAGCCTCATGTCCCCGGTGGTGCCATGGGAGAAGGGGAGGAGGAGGCAGAGTCCTCCCCTTCCATCCTAGCAGACAAGAGTCACTTCAGAGTGCTCCTTCCTGTCCAGGGTCAGCCACTCAGGCAGAGCATTGGTGCTGCCAGCAAGCAAGCAGTGGAGCATCCTTCTTCCCCCTGGACTAAAGCAAAGTCAGCAGGTGCTGCTCTCTTGCCCCAGCCCAACTACTTTCTCATTGGGTGCCCGCCAGCCTCTTTCCTTCTCCCTGCTTAGCAGCCAGACATCTTGCACCTTTGTTGGGAAGTTCTGCTGCCCTTTGATCATCAAAATCTGCTTCCAGATCCCTCTAGGAGCCCCTAGCTCCACATTCAGATCCTGTATCTGGCGTTGTGTGGCTTCAAGTTGAGCGTTACAGCTGGACCTGAGCGACTCCATTTCTAAATTCCTTATAGTTAATTCCTTGTCTCTCCTTTTTATTTCAGCCGTTTGTTTCTCCTCCCTTATGGTCATCTCTCTACCCTTTCCCTCCTTTAGCACAGTCATCTCCTTGTCTATCTTGGTAAGACTGGAACTTAATTCCTCATTTCGTGCAAGCATGCCTGCGATAAAGGAGGTGGTGTCCTGGAGTGCAATAAACATTCCCCAGGCGGCCAACTCCTGTCTCTTTGACTGTCCAATTTTTCCTTTCTCACAAGACTTCTGGAAAGCTTCCCTAAAAGTCTGGAGGAAGTTGGGACTCTCGAAGGACCCAGCCTACCAAGTGTTCTTTCCTTGCTTAGCCATCCATTTTTCAAACTTATCTAGCTCTGGTTTCTGACTCATTTTTCCACACTTCAATCACGATCGCTATGTTCCAATCTACCCTACCCAATATACTCTTAAAACCCAAGGCCTACAGCTCTATCCTTATACTTTAGTTCAAACGTAGTCCAGTAAATTACTCTGCAAGGTCTCGCTCTCAGCTCTTTTCTGGCCTCGTGCCAGCTCCAATGTGAGGGAGACAGTTAAAACCAAACTTCCCCCTGTTTTTCCACTCTACGTGCTAACTTTCAGCAGGGGTTTCACAAACCTTCCAATTTTGCTCTAGACAATACCTTTCCTTCTTATTTCTAAGGGAGGGTCCACTTTTTTCCAACCTTGTGTCAGCTCCAAGGGGGGAGCGAGGGGGGGGGGGTCTGGAAACAACTCTCAATCTTAAAATTACACCTTTCCAACTTGCATGTCAGCTCCGGTGCTGGGAAGGGGGTGGGGGGGGGAAGAATCCCAGGGAGCAGTCTAGCAACAATCTAACCTCATATCCAACTGCAATCACACCATTCCGACTTGCACGCCAGCTCCCTAACAACACCAAAAAGAGGACGAGCTGCTCACTCTGGCCTTTTGCTTCTGTGGGAGCAACCCTAGGAGGACTTAATGATATACTTCTTGCAAGATTTTCCTTTTCTCTTGCCTTTTAAAACCGTGGGCAGGAGAAGGGCTTCTTTTACAGTCTTTTATATATGCCTATATGTGTTTTCCTAACCAAAGATCCTAGCCTGGTCTCCACCCACAAAATAGCCGCGTTTAGAAGGCCTCAGGGTGGCCAGGGACTTGGGGATCTTTAGCCACTTGCGTTCGAACTATACTCACGGAATAGGGTGAACCGCAATCCTTGTGGAATAGTCGGGGCATCTTGCTAAAGATCCTTTAGCAAGCCAATCCACAAAAGATCTGCTCAACTAGAGCCACTCACTCACACACATTCACATTGTTTTAATATCAGCCTTTACGGCCAAATTCTGGAGCTATTCCATTGAAAACCTTCCCTCTATGTTCTGAGCGCTGAAAGACACATGTGCACTCATGTAATTCAGATGTTCAGGAAATGCTCGTGTTCGAACACCAATTTGTTACAGGCAATGATTTTAAGTCTCTGAATTTTGATGGGGAAATTAGTTAAGAGAGGAAGGCTAAACAAGCAGCATCCCCCCCAAGGGCACGAAAGGAGCATAGGAGTCTGGCATCCCCGCGCCTTGTCCTTCCTTGGCAGGCAGGCAGGCATGCCCCTGTAGCTGTGGAGAAGGGGCAGGTTGTGCAGCCCAGTCTGGCAACTCGCATTGGAATGGGGGAGGGGGACGGGGCCAAACCAGGAAGGAAGTGGCCAGGGATGCAGAGCCAGACCTGCCGGATGCAGAGCCGGACCAAACTAGGTAATTACCTAGGGCACTAGCCTTCTTGGGACACCAAATTGGGTTCTCCCCATGTGACTCAGTGACATTATCAGTGCAGGGGGTGCAAGAAGTTGGTCTTGCCTAGGGTGCCAGACAGTCTAGGGCTGGCCCTGCAGGGGTGGAAAGAGAGTCACTATGCTTCGGGGGGGGGGGGGAGAGGCATGCTCCTGCAGGGTGCTGCTGCAATAGACCTCAGCATGCCAAGCTCTTTGAGAGTAAAAGTGGTTTTGGTAGCCATAGGATCTTCCCTTGAAGCTTCATTTTTATTGCCAGCAGACTGTTTTGTTTTGTTTTGTTAACAAAACACTTCCTTCAGGCAGGGTCGGGGGGGGAGGGGGAGGGGGAGAGGAGCCCCAGCAGCCAATACAAAGCATGCATTTGCAAAATGCATTGCAAATGCATGCTTTGCAGGGCTGCTGCGTAGTTGATGGCTGGGCTAATCCCCCAGCCATCAGCAACATTATTGTTCTTTTGTTTACTTGGGTATCCAAGTAAACAGTGTTCTCTGGCCAGTCACAGAGCAGTGCTATTTTTTGAAATTGCTCTGTGTAGGGCCAGAGAACCTTTTTAAGGAGCCTGCCTGGCTGGACTCCATTCCATTGCTGCTGTGTTGGTGTGTTGGTGTGAGAGAGAGATTGTGCTGCGCTGGCCCTTGGCCTCAGCTGCTGCTGCTCTCTTTCAGCCTTGCCTGGAGTAGAGAAGACGTCTAACGTAAGACAGTCTCGGGGTTCTTGTTTTTATTTTAGTTAGTAAAAGAACTTTTTAAGACTCAGTCCCTTTACTTATCCAGATTTGGGTGGGTGAGTATTGGGTAGTTTATTTGGGGTTAGGGTTAGGGGGTTCTGCTGGGGGGGGGTTGCCAATTTGCCCATATCTTACTTTAGTGAGAGGATTTTTAAAAGTGCAGTGTCCTTTTACTTTTCTTGATTTGGGTGGCTTGGATTACTTGAGGTTAGGGTGAAGGGTTTTTTTTGGGGGGGGGAGGGGTTGGTAAAGTTCCCATATTGTTAAAAGTTAAGTTTTTTACTGTTTTAAAAGGATTCTGTGTTTAATTTGTTGCTGTTGTGTTGTACTGCTGTTGTTCCTCTTCTCTTCAGGTTCTGGTTCTTGGGGGGGGGGGCGCTGTTTGACCTAATTTTCATTGTTGAAAAGGTCACTTTTTAACAGTTGAGTTTGTTGGCCTTTTTTTCCTGTTGTCCCTTTTGGGGGGGGGGGGGGGTGTTGACTGATTTGGCCTGAGGTTTCTTATTGTTGAAAAGGCCACTTTTTTAACAGTCGAGTTTGTTGGCCTTTTTTCCTGTTGTCCCTTTTCCTGGTTCTGGTTTTGGAGAAGGGGGGTTAAAAGTTAAGTTTTTTCTGTCACATTTTGGTTTTTTTAAATTACCTCTGGTTGGTGTGAGAGGGTTGGTGTGTGGGCTGTGTGGGGTGGGGTTTTTATAGAGTAGTTTTTGGAGTCTGAGGCTGCTTTCAGTTTGCCTAGGGCCACTAAATAGGCTGCCCCGCTAATAAGGGTGTTTTTAGGGGTTGTGTTTTTTGAAATTTTTAAAAAAATCCAGTTTAGGGCTTTATTTTTTTTCAAAATTCAACTAGGCCAGATAGGGGTGATTTAAAAAGATTTTAGGTTTCTCAGAAAAGGCAGCATGACTACTAGGCCACATCAGGCTCCCTTTTAAAGAGATTAGGGTTGCAGTGCATCTTGCTTTCAGCCACTGAAAGCCGGTGCATCCTTAGATTTCCATAGGGTAAACCACAGCTTATCTCAAGTTATAGGGGACACCTGATTTCTAGTTTGCAAGGAAATGAGGTTTGTCCCAGGATCTAGTTAGGAGAAATTTCACTAGGAGCATATAACAAGGATTGCCTTCATCTCAAGGTAGCCTTTTAAAAACTGTAGCCAGGTAGAGGCAGGATCACCTAGTTTCCTAAACTTTACCAGATCACTACTACCCCAACCCAAAGAAGGACAGGTTAGGGACCAAAGAAACAAACAAACAAGTTTTGGTGAGAGGGTTTTTAAAAAGAAGTCAGGGCACCTGTTGGTTCAGGGTACAGTGCAGTGAGTTAGGTTTGTAAAAAAAACCCACTCTCAGTTCAGGTTGTGTGAGACTGGCCAAGGGTGACATGAGTGACAGGCAGCAGAAGAGGGGCCCTGGGGGCAAGGCCCAGGAGAAGACTAGAAAAGTGGAGGGGAGGGGGAGGACCCAGGTCTCCCCCCACACCTGTGCGTAGGGCCACTCCACAGCTGCCTTCCAGCACTCCAACCTCTGGCCAGAATGTGATGAAGAGAAGGCCCACCTTGGGCCCTTCATCGAGGCTGCTATTGGGGTGCCCCCAGCAGAGGTGCCATTAGGTGCTGGCACTGAGCAGGGGTCTGCTGCTCGGGCAGTCTCTCCTCCAGCTGATGTTGCTCGGCCTCAGCAGCCGGAGGAGGGGCAGCAAAAGCAGCCCTCCTTGGAGATGAGCTTTGGGGACAGTTTTCTGTACAAAACGATCACCCCAAGGAGGGTGCAGAGTGTTGTGCAGGAGCTGGAGGAGAAGCTGGTTGAAGAGGACCAGCCCCCTTTTTCGGTTCCTTCGGGGACCAGCAGTCCTTCAGGAGATGGCCAGGAGGGGAAGCCGCATGGGGTGGAGGGGGAAGAGATGGAGACACACGAGGTGCCTCCATCTCTGCCCACTTCCCCCCAGTGGGGAGCCCCTCCTGCCACCCCAAGACACCATGTGTCTCCCCCGAGCGCCTCACAGGAGGTGGCTCCGGACACCCAAGCTGCCAGTCAGCTTGGGCATCCGTACACCTCCGAAGTCTGGAAGCATTTCCGATTTATGGAGGATCTATGCTATGCACAGTGCCAGCTGTGCAGGGCCCGGATCAGTCGTGGGCGGGACTCTGCCCACCTGACTCCTGGGGGGATGCGGAACCAACCGTAGAAGCACCACCCGGGGGTGCTTCTTAAGGGGGAGAAGCAGGCTGGTGCTGGGGTGCCCAAGTGGCCAACACCACCCAGCCAGGAGGTCTGCCTCATCGCGACTACCTTCAGAGCTCTCCAGGAGAGTTCCATGGCAGTGCAGGGATGCCAGCCATCTCTGCCTGAGATGTTTGGTGGGGGTGGCACCTGTGTGCCAAGAGGGGGAATCAGGTACGGCACGACGGTGATCGCCCATGGGCTTCCATTTTCAGTGGTCGAGAATCCTGGGTTGCTAGGGTTGCTCGAGTACCTGGCGCTCTGGTACAAAGTTCCTGCTAGAACCACCATTAGTAGGACCAATGTGCCAGCTGTTTTCAGGGCGACCAGATCTGTGGTGAAGGTGCATTTGTCCCATGCTGCCAGGGGAACTGTGCATTTCAACTCAGATATCTGGAGCTCCCAACATGTGTTTGAGGGGTATCTGTCCCTGACTGCGCATTAGTGGCAACCCAGAGAGCTGCAGGCAGTGCAGGGTGTGGGTGGGGGTGGCAGTAGTGGCAGGCAGGGTCAGGGCCGCCAGGCCGGCTATCGCTGGGCCTTGCTGCACGCCAAAGGAGTCGACGCGCCGCACACGGCGGACACTCTCAGAGCCATCCTCTCACAGCAGCTAGAGGGCTGGGTAGGCAGGGACATCGCCACGGGCTTCGTGGCGACTGATGGTGGCTCCAACATCAAGGCGGCTGTCCAGCATCAGGGCCTAAAGCGCCTTCCTTGTGTGGCCCACCTTCTCCACGTGCTTAAGGACGCATTGGGCCAGACGAAAAGCCAGGATCATCGGTATCTAGCCGCAACCCATGAGTACCGACTTCTGCTCCAGAAGTGTCGGCACATCATGGGTCACTTCTCACGCAGCAATATGGACTCATATCTGCTGCGTGAGAAACAGACACTGACAGGCGTGCCAGGGCACCGCCTGATCGGTGACGTCAGCACACACTGGAACTCCACCTGTGCCATGCTGGAGCTCATGGTGGAGCAGAGAGCAGCCCTGGATGCCTTTGTCTCTGAGATGAAGTTCTTTCGGGATGAGATCCGTCTCACCCAAGAGGTCATTTCTCAGACTGTGGAGGTTCTTGGGCCCTTCAAGACCCACACAGAAATGCTCTCGTCTGACATGGCGAGCATTGCACTGGCTGTCCCCATGGTCCACATGGCTCGTGAGGATCTGGCCTTGTTTCTAGTGCCAGCTCAAGGCCGTGCAGACATTCTTCCAGTGGTGCGTGCCCTGGTTGTTAGGCTGCAGGGAGGGCTTGAGGCCCGCTTTCAGACTTTCACCCAGGATAAGGTCTATATGATGGCAACCATGTTAGACCCTTGCCTTAAGGGCACAGTCGCCGAGCGGGTCAACGAGCTCTATCGCTGGCGAGACGAGCTCTCCCAGAAGGTCAAGCGTTGCAGAGTCAGGGGGGGCCCAGTGCTGGTAACTGAGGAGGGGGGGGGGTGGAAGCAGCTCATCTGCCACTTCCACTGCTGTTCATCCCCAACCTCCCCGGCTAGCCATTGTTTCCCACCAGACTCACGCCACGAAGAGTCCTGAGATGACACTCATAGGGCGGCTCATTGGCCCCTCTGGGAGCAGTAGGCCCCTGCGATGGTGAGGGACTATCTTTCGGATCCCAACGAGTCGCAGGAAACGTCTCCTTTGGACTACTGGGTCACGAAGGAGGGAGTCTGGCTTGCCTCTCCTCCATGGCCAAGGCGTTCCTCTCATGCCCACTGACAAGCGTGCAGAGTGAGCGCGTCTTTTCGCATATGGGCGAAAACTGTCTGCCCACATCGCAATCGCCTGCAACCCTGGACAGTTGAGCAGTTGGTCTTCCTGAAGGTCAACTTGCCTCTGTTCGGCTTCCCAAACGTAGACTTTGAGAGTGAATGAAGTGAGCACCTACTTGTGCCTGCATCCTCTCTTGGCCCGTGCTTGGAAGATGGTTGTAAAACGCTCTCCCACTAAAAATAGACTAGAGTTCAAAGACAGCCCAAAAACTCACTCACAAATTGACTGGCAGTGCATTCCGCACCCCCCCCCCTTCATCCATCCCCAAACCAAAAGTGAATGCTGGTTTAAAATCTGCAAAGCAATCCAAATTTCCCCAGTCCCCATCCACACATGCCTAATAATACTGAAAGGGCCATTGCAGCCCCCAACTGTAACCGACAGCACCCCCAGGCCCAGCCCAGGTAACCCAGGTTTTTTTTCAGGAGCAAGAGGAAGAAAGAGGAAGGTTCCAGTGATGATGACAGGCAGCCAGCAGCCATAGCAATGCTGAGGTCCCTCTAATGGGACAGTGATAGCTGGTGTGTTGCTGCTGAGCTGAGAGAGAAGGAATGGTTGCCTTCCTCTCACACAATCTGAGGCCCTCCCAATGATCTTCCTCATTTGGGGTGCAACTCTGGCTCGCCTCCTCGTGGAGCACTCTGGGCAACGCAAAAGAGTCTGGACCAGCCAACCATCCATCACTCAAGGTAAGTCTAAATGCTTCTTGCTTTGTGTCAGATACAGAATGATGTGGAGCTAGGTGTGGTCCACCGCTTCTCTTGTTTGAGAGTTGTGTTGTTTGGGGCAGGGCTGGAGAGCTGGCATCTGTAGATTGTGTGCTCTGTGGCAGAGAAGCTGGCACCTATAGAGATTCTCTGGTGTGAATTTAGGTTTGGCTTTGGGTGCCCCAGGAATTGGACCCCCTGGTCCAATTTTTTTTGGCCTTGTGGGTTTTGTGTGGGACAGTGCCCTGAAGCTGCACAGCAGTTTGGGGGGCTCTCCTCAAAACCCCCTGCTCCCCAGAGCCACTTTTCCCACGACAATTACAGTGGGGAAGTGGTTCTAATTGTTTTTTTCTCACCATTGGGAACAGTGTTCCTTTTGGGATGCCCACAGATGGGTGCAGTCTTTTTGGGCCAGGGGGTTTTCATGCTGGGGAGTCCCCTGAAGCTGCCCTGCAGTTTTGGGGCCTCTCCCTCAAACCCCCCTCTGGCCAGAGCACTTTCCCCACAGCAATTATAGTGGAGGAAGTGGCTAATTGGGCTTTCCCCAGCATTGGTGGCAATGGGTCTTTTGGGGAGCCCAAAGACAGGGACCCCCTGGCCCAATCTTTTTGGGACTTGGGGGTTTTGTAGGGGAGAGTCCCCTGCGGGTTCCCTACAGTTTTTGAGGCTCTCCCTCAAACCCCTTGCCCCCCAGTAGCTTGATTTCAATGGCCCATAGGAAATAATGGTGGAATAGGGGCACCCTCTTTGGGTGCCCCTGGAATGAGACCCCCTGGCCCAATCGTTTTGGGACTTGGGGGGTTTGTAGGGGAGAGTTCCCTGCAGGTCCTCTGCAAATTTGGGGGCTCTCCCTCACACCCCCTCCCCTCTAGGCGGCTTCCAATATACCCTATTTTGCCATTGATTTCAATGGCCATAGGGTATAATGGGGCTGTATATTCGGAAATAGCCACGTATCTACCATATATGTGGCTATTCCGAGTACCGGTATTCAGAAATACATGGTATTCTGAATTTTTTGGCCCCGTGTATTTCCGAATCCGTGTAAATCCGAATTTTTTTTTTTGGCAAACCCCTAGTTCTAGCCCGCGGGTTGTATGATTGACACCCTTGAGCTACATGGTATCTTTTAACCAATGACACTAAACTCCAAGTGCGAAATAAATTCTTGCTTGAGTTTCATCATACAAATTTTGAACAACACTAGGAAGGACAGGTTTCTTACCTGTAACTGGTGATCTTCGAGTGGTCATCTGTGCAATCACACATATGGGTAATCCGCAGGATTGGCCCCGACCTCGGAGAGTTCAAAGCAATCTTGATCGTAGATCTGGCGCGCCTCCCGCTTGTCCTGGGAGGAGTCAGCTACTGCGCATGCCTGGAGAAGGGGGAGGTGCTTAGCCACTCAGTTTCTTCCCGCCGCCGGGTAGGTGGAAATAACTGTGCTAACTAACTTCCAGCAGCGGGGAAGGCTGGGTGGGTCTGTGTGATTGCACAGATGACCACTCGAAGATCACCAGTTACAGGTAAGAAACCTGTCCATCTTCTTCGTGGTCTCTGTGCATTCACACATATGGGTGATTAGCGAGCCATTTCTTCGGAGGTGGGTGCTGGATCTGTAAGAAAATGTAGGATTAGAGTGTAACATAATGATAGTGTTACTCACGGTGGTTAGTCGAAGATCGATCGTAGCACCGCTTGTCCGAAGGAGGCGTCTCGCCGGGCACGAACGTCGAGGGCGTAGTGCGAGGCGAAGGTAGATGTAGAGGACCAGACGGCTGCGGCGCAGATGTCCTCTATAGGTATGCCTTTCATGAAGGCGGACGAGGTGGCCACGGCTCTGGTTGAGTGGGCTCGTATATGTTGAGGGATTGGTTGTTTTGCCAGCTGGTAGCAGAGTTCGATGGCAGCAACAATCCATTTGGAGAGTCTCTGGGTAGATATTCTGCTGCCCTGATTATGGGTAGCGTAAGTGATAAAGAGTCTGGGGTCTTTACGGATTTGGCGGGTTCTATCTATGTAGAAGGCTAGGGCTCTCCGTGCATCCAAGTTGTGGAGTGCCCTTTGTCCCGCGTCCGCGGGGTGCTGGAAGAAGGCTGGTATAATGGACTGTCTTCCCAGATGGAAGGGAGAGACGACCTTGGGGAGAAAGGTCGGGTCAGGTCGGAGGACCACCGTACTGTTATGAAATGTCGTATACGGTGGGTCTGCTCTGAATGCGCAGATGTCACTGGCCCTCTTACCTGTGGTGAGGGCCGTAAGTAATGCCGTCTTCCATGACAGCAGGTGCAGTGGAATGGAAGCCATGGGTTCGAAGGGCGGTTTCATGAGTTGGCTCAGGACTAGAGATAGGCTCCAGGTGGGTAGAACTTGTTTGATTGGTGGGTGAAGGCGAATGATGCCCTTGAGGAAGGCTCTAGTCGCATGGTGAGAAAAAACCGTTGTGCCATCGATGCGGGGGTGGAAAGCAGAGATGGCTGCCAGATGTACCTTCAGGGAGGAATACGACAGACCCGCTCTAGAGAGCGTTAAGGTGTAAGTTAGTACCTGAGGTATGGTGGCATAGTTGGGGTCGAAGTTGTGTTGTGAGGCATAGTGTGAGAAGCGTTTCCACTTAAGTAGATAGGATTTCCTAGTAGATGGTTTTCTGGAATTCACTAGGACGTGACGGACCTCTGGGGGGAAATCTAGAAATTGATTCTCCAGGCTGTTAGCTTGAGTGACGCCGGGTTGTGGTGAAGGACCCTGCCGTCCTGTTGGGAGAGGAGATCCCGTGTTTGAGGGAGCTGGACGAAGGTATTGTTGGACAGGAGCAGCACGGTCGTAAACCAGGGTTGGCGCGGCCACCATGGAGTTATGAGGATGCAGTTTGTGTGGTCTACCTGAATCTTCTGTAGAACTCTGGTGATAAGTGGGATGGGGGGAAAGAGGTAGTGCAGTGTTCCGTTCCAAGTTTGTAGGAAGGCATCCCCCCTGGAGAGGTGGGATGGGGGACCTCTCATGTAGAAGCGGGTGCATTGGGCATTTGATGGTGAAGCAAATACATCTATCTTCGGTTGTCCGAAGACGTTGAAGATCTGTCGGATGTATCGACTGTTGATGGACCACTCGTGGTTGTTGGTCGAGTGGCGACTCAGGGCGTCTGCCTGGGTGTTGTCGGTCCCTGGTAGGTGCACGGCCGTGAGGAAGATGCCCTGGCTTATGCTCCAATGCCACAGTGCGAGGGCTCTCCTGCAGAGTCTGACGGAGGCGGTGCCGCCCTGCCTGTTGATGTAAAAGACTGTGGCGATGTTGTCGGAGGTGACCTGGACGTGCTGGTTCTTTAGCGACGGGAGGAAAGACCGCAGGGCCTTGTGCACTGCGATGAGCTCCAGGCAATTTATGTGGAGAGAGCGTTCGTAGTCTGTCCATTGGCCCTGCACCGTGAGGTCCTCTAAGTGGGCTCCCCATCCCCACTTGGATGCATCTGTGGTTACGATCACCGAGGGCGGTGTCTGTTTGAATGGCATGCCCTTGAAGAGGTGATGTTGCTTGGTCCACCATTTGAGGGATGGCACAATGTGCGGTGGGAGGGTGAGTAGTGTGGATTGATGTTGTGTGTGGGGGCGAAAAGTCCTTACGAACCACATTTGAAGGGGGCGCATGTGCAGCTTCGCAAACCGCAGAACTGCTGTGGTTGCTGCCATGAGGCCTAGCATTCTTTGGAAGGTGAGCGCTGTTTGGGAGCGCTGGGCGATGATAGTGTTGGCCATTGACAGTATGGCGAGTGCTCTGTCCTGAGGTAGGGAAGCCGTTTGCGAGAGCGTGGAGATGTCCGCCCCTATGAACTGAATCCTCTGGGTAGGGATTAGTTTGGATTTTGAGAGGTTGACTCGGAGGCCTAGGGTGGCCAGGGTGGAGAGGGTGGTCGAGACGTCCAGTTGTAGTTGCTCCCTGGAATGGGCGACGATCAGCCAGTCGTCTATGTACGGGAAGATTGATATCTGTTGCTGGCGTAATGTGGCTGCTACTACTGCCATGCACTTGGTGAAGACCCTTGGTGCTGTGGAGAGGCCGAAGGGGAGGGAGCAGAACTGGAAGTGCTGCCTCCCTACGGCGAACCTTAGGAATCTTCTGTGATGATGATTGATTGTTATGTGGAAGTAGGCATCCTGGAGGTCTATGGACGCCATCCATGCTCGTTCTGGGATGAGCGGAAGGATTGCCTGAAGCGTGACCATACGGAATTTCTTGTAGATTATGTGTAGGTTGAGTTTGCGGAGGTCGAGGATGGGTCGGAGTCCTCCGTCCCTTTTTGGTACCAGGAAGTACCGGGAGTAGAAGCCGGTGCGATGGTATTGGGGTGGGACTGGTTCTATCGCGCCCTTGTCCAGCAGAGACGCAATTTCTGTCTGCAGGGGTGCGGACGGGGGTGTGGTGAGGAATCGGTGGTGCCTTGGAGTGGATGTAAACTCTATCAGGTAGCCTCTTTGAATGATGGTGAGGACCCAGGCGTCTGATGTTATGGTCCTCCAGGCAGTGTAGAACGGTTGTAGTCGTGTTGATGGGTTTGGCTGATGAAGGGGGACTGGACGGCTCGGGGCAGGGAGGTCAGAGAGATGGTTTGGATGTGGTTGGAGGTTTCTTGGTTGTTTGGCGTCTGTGCTGAAAGGAAGGCTTGGACTGTGGTGGTTTGCGCTTCCATGAATCCTGTTGTCGTGGGGATCTGGCCCCTTTGTATTGGCTGGACCTCCAGTTCCTTTGTCGGTTGGATTGTGTCAGAGGTTGGGAAACTCCCAGACGTTTCGCCCTCTTCCTGCCATCGTCTACTGACGTGAGGATGTCATCTGTAGATGAGCTGAACAGGCCGAGGCCATCAAAGGGCAGATCTTCCACCTTGTATTTGATGTCTGGTTGGAGGGAGGAGGATCTGAGCCACGCGTGTCTACGGAGTGCTATGGCTGAGGCCAAGGTTTTGGAAGAACACTGTGCAGCGTGCCGTGCAGTGTTGATTTGCTGTTTGCTCACTCTGGCGATCTCTTGCAGGGTAGTGGCGGCTGACTTCTGGGACGCCTCGGGTAGGGATGGTACCAGTGCGCCGAGGGAAGTGGTCAGGTTGTGGGTGTATGCGGAAAAGCATGCCATGTAGTTGAGGATTTTGGTTGTGGCTGTAGTGAGGGCGTAGATCTTTCTCCCGATCGTGTCGAGTTTCTTGCCCTCTCGTTCTGGTGGTACCGGGTGCCTAGTCTGCTTCGATTTCGAAGACGAATGCACGATGATCGAGTTCGGAGCCGGGTGAGTGAATAGGAACTTGGATTCAGGTGCATGTATCTTGTAGAGGGCTTCGACCTTCTTGGATGTCGGCGGTACTGATGCCGGTTTGTCCCATGCTTCTCTGAGTGTTTCTAGGAGGACGGGGAGCATGGGAAGAGATGAGCTGGATGGAAGATCCGCATGCACCAGATCGAATACGACGTCCGAGACTCTGGGGGCGTCCGTATTGAGCTTCAGGTTCAGCGAACTTGCCATGTTTGCCACGAGGTCGAGGTAGGATTTCGGGCCCTCGGACGGCGATAGGTCTGCTGGCTTGGCTATGTCGGATTCTGGGGATTGTAGGTCCGAACCCGAAGAGTGGTCGGAGTCGGAGAGTTCCTCCTCGGATCCGTCGTCGGTTCCCTGGTGCAGGTCGGGCTGGGGCGTTGTCTTGGGAGCCGTGTGTAAGGACTCGAGTGGCGGCGGGAGTTTCGGTTCGGCGCCGAGATTCGTAAGGTCGTCATGGTGAAGCGGTTCGACCGATGCGGAATGGAGTCTGTGTGAGCGATCTCGGTCGCGAGGAGACTCTTGGTAGCTGTGGTAATGTCGATCGTAGGATGGTGATCGTCGGTGCCGTCTTCGGTTCCGTGGGGATGGAGACCTGGATCTCGATGGAGAGTAGTAGTAGTGTCTCCCCCTGCGGTGGCTGCGGGAGCGACGGCGGCTGCGGGACCTGGTGCGGCGGCGACTGCGGGACCTGGTGCGGCGGCGGCTGCGAGACCTGGTGTGACGGCGACTGCGCGACCTGGTGTGCCGGCGACTGCGGGATCTGGTGCGTCTGCGACTGCGAGACCGCGGTCTGGTCGGGAGGACTCTCGGGGTCGAGGGTTCTCTGGTGAGCGCGTGGGCGTCTACAGGGTGCGAGAGATCTATGAATTTAGATGGGTCGAGGATCCCAACGGATGCGGTAGAGTGCGTATCCAGCAGTTGGTCTGGTGGGGAATTCGGAATGGACGGTGACTTGGATGAAATGCGGATGATTTCCAATGGAGTGATTGATGGTGTTGCTGTCGACTTCGATGTCGGAGTCTTCGGCAGCGATCCGGAGGCAGTGGCGCTCGGGTTCGGGGTCTTCGGCTTGGTGGTCGGGTTCGAGACCGAGTCGAGAGGTCGGGTCTTGTGCTTCTTGGAGCTCACGCTACCCGTCGGGTCCGAGTGGGCGGAATCGGAACGGCGGCGCTTCTTGGGGTCGTCCGACTTCTTGGAGTGCTTGCCGGTCTTAGGCTTACTGGGACTCTGTGCCACGGAAGCTGCCGACTGCGTCTCTCCCACGAGGTGTGGGGAAGATGGCGCGGGTTGTTTTTGTCCGCCATGCGGCATGGCCGGTCGGAGTGTGGTTTCCATGAGGTGGCTCCTGAGTCTCGCGGCGCGGTTCTTGCGGGCCTGTTTGCCAAATTGGCTGCAGTGCACGCAGGAGTCTGGACGGTGGGCCTCTCCAAGGCAGAACAAGCACAGAGAGTGACCGTCGGATGAGGGGATTTTGGATGAGCAGCTGGTGCAGCGTTTAAAGATTATCTTGTCCCTTCCTTCCATCCGCCCGGGGAGGGGGGGGGGGAGGGGAAAAGTCCCGAAGAGATAGTAAGAAAAGGCCTTTTTTTTTTTTTTTTTTTTTTTTTAATACGATACCAGGTAGAAGTAGAAGATGAAGAGTTGAGGTTGAAGAGAAGGTAGTTGTAGAGATTGCAATGAAGAAGTTGGAGATCAACGAGGAAGGTGCGATCCGGTCGGCGGTAAGGAAGAAACTGAGTGGCTAAGCACCTCCCCCTTCTCCAGGCATGCGCAGTAGCTGACTCCTCCCAGGACAAGCGGGAGGCGCGCCAGATCTACGATCAAGATTGCTTTGAACTCTCCGAGGTCGGGGCCAATCCTGCGGATTACCCATATGTGTGAATGCACAGAGACCACGAAGAAGATCAAGGCAATTCCTGTTAATTCCCACAGGTGGGGTCAGAGGTAACCCATTAATCCCACTGGAATCTTCCCAGAAGAGCAGAGCTAAATTATCATAAAACAGTTTGCACTCTAACCCACATAAATGATATGGAAGGATTTCATGCTTAGAATTTTCAAAAGCCGCAAATGGAGCAGAAGAATTTGCAGTTATTCTTAGTCTTCATATTTAGATAATCTAAGGCAGAGGACACCAACCTTTTCGTGCCTGTGGACACATAATTCTGACAAAGGGTGGTGGATGCAACCACCAAATTGTCTGCCACAGGAGGTGGAGCAAACAACAGAATTACAAGAAGTTATATATAACTCTAATAGTAACCCTTCAGCATTTCCTTTCTCTGTAACACCATAGCTCATTCCAATTACTATTAATACTCCTAGTACATAGCATTCCTTTCTCTTTCTCTCTGCACCTCAGTTATGCTCCATCACCTCTCTCTGTACCACCACAGATCTGCATTCTCACCTCTAGTCCCTTAATTCACAATTTTGTTCTTAACCCCCATCTCTATATATATATCTGCTTTCCCTGTCTGTGAGTCTCTTGCACCTGCTTCTCTCAGTATTCCCCCTGTTCCTTCCCTATCTCTCCTGTGACACAGGCCTTTCTGCCTGTTATACCCCTTCAGCACATCTTAACTCTATAAGCTGCCTTTGTGTTTGACTGCAAGTGGGGAGGAGGAGTATAAATTTAAATATGACACAGAAAAGAGGTTTCAGCCGCTTTCCCCTGGCTTTAGGACTCCTTTTCTTAGGAGATCTGATAATTACCAAGAATACTTGGAAGTAATACGTAACTTATTTAAATGAGTTAACTGACTAGTATTAGATGGTGTTATATGACAATGGGAGTTACATGTTTAATTTCTCAGCATGTTATCTATATAGTTAAATTGCCTCTAAGTGCCTAAGATCTATTCTGCGCAATAAACCTGGTTACTAATGTCTAGTTCCTATATTTTCAAGTGGCAACCTGTTTCATTAAGAAATTTGTTTAAATGTTGCATGGGCTTCTGTTGCATATTGTTCTTTTGAAGAAGACAGTAAAATAATATGATCACAGATGTACCAAGCACTGGGGGACACATTTTTAAAAATACAAGAACTACTGGAAATCTGAAATGAAAGGAATGTGTGTGAGAGAGTGGGGAGAAATCACAGTCAACTTACTGATTTTGTTTCTTGTAAAATTTTTAAAGGCAAAGAAAAACACTGGAACAGGTGCTCACAATCTTTACTTCAATCTATTCACAGGATATAATAATTTCCTGAATAAAAATGAAATTTCAGATAACTTTTTCTCTTACCAAATCATTCATTTAAAATATATTATTTGAAAATTAGTGATTCATTTGTGCAAGTAATCCATATTTAACACCCATTATCAATAACAAGAGGTCTGCATATTTCTCTTGTAATCTGAACGTAATAGTCTGAGTCAAAAACAGGATAAGGACAAATAAATTTCACATATACCAGGATGCCCAAGAACTGTAGTTTCCGAAGGCTATGGAGTCCAATACAGACCAGGAAACCAGATTTCATAGATTGCTTGGTATCCATGCTGCTATGCATAGTTCTAGGGCAAGGGTGGGGAACCTTTTTTCTGTCAGGGGCCATTTGGATATTTATAACATCATTCACAGGCTATACAAAATTATCAACTTATCAGTTCCACCGAGGGAGAACGATTCAGGCTGGCAAAATAAATGCAAATAATTGTTTTTCTATTTGAAGTCATGTGGCGAGAGGCTAATTTGACACACACACACCGCAACCTGCTGCCCTAAGCAAATGCCTAGGTCCAGGGCTTTTTTTTGTAGAAAAAGCACAGCAGAAACTTATTAGCATACTAGACCACATCCTCCTATAGTAGCATATTAGGTCACACAGCATGTTAGGTCACACCATCTGGAATAATCAAGTGCAAAATGAACTGGTGGTACCTGTCTCCCACCCCCCACCTCTGCCACCCCTCCCTCCCTTCAAGCAGAAACTGCAGCTGCTCCCAGCAGACCTTTAAAGACACCCACATACCTCAGCAGCAGTCCTTCACAATGCCCACCACTCAGGTTCCACAAAGAAAAAAAGAGAGAAAGAGGAAGGAAGGAAGGAAGGAAGGAAGGAAGGAAGGAAGGAAGGAAGGAAGGAAGGAAGGAAGGAAGGAAGGAAGGAAGGAAGGAAGGAAGGAAGGAAGGAAGGAAGGAAAATAAACAGAAATAAATAAATGGAGGGAAGAAAGGGAAATGAAATGGGAAGAAGAAAGAGGAATAAAGGGAAATAAAGGGGGGAAGAAATTGAAAGAAAGGGAAATAAAGGGGGGAAGAATGGGGAATTAAGGGAAACAAAGAAACAGGGGAAAGAAGAAAGAAACAAAGAAATGAGGGGAAAACTTACCTGAACTGTGACAGTGACTATTTCAAGCCCCACAGTAATCCTGGCTGGCCAGCCAAGCCCTAAGGAGGCCACCACATGGCTCGGCTCGGCCCAGCAATCTCCGAGGGCCTAGGCTTCCCAAACCTCCCGCCCTGCCGGGGGGGCCCAGGTTTAGCCCCCTTCTCTCCCGCTTTCCAAAAATCTGAAGCGGGGTGGGGGGTATGGCGTCTGGGAGCGATTCCGTTGTGAGCAGTTGCTTAAGGTGGAGAGCTCAGTTCCTCTGCACAAGAAGAGCCAAGCTGAGTCCAGGAACACCTTAAGAGATACCCAGCAAGATTTTTAGGGTTATAAACAGCTTTCAAGATTCAAAGCCCCCTTCGTCTGATCTTCTGAAGGGAACTTTGGTTGCAGTCACGCACACAAAGGTAAAAGGGCCTCCTGGAGCGGGGCAGGGGGGGAGTGGTAAGTTAACTGCATACTGCCTAGCCCTTGTAGGATTGCCGCCCCCCCCCCGGCTTTCTGGCTCCTCTTTCACTTCCCAATCCCGGGGTTTGAACCTGCTGGGATCAATTTGCAGCTGCTTTGCATTCCACAGGCTTCCGTCATCCCACTTCTTCATAATCTTCTTCTTTTGCACATTTATTTGGAAGCAAATCCCAGTGTTTCAGCTGAGCTTACTCCCTACTAGGCGCAAGAAAGATCGCAGTGCCTCTGTTTCCTGCTGAAGAGAGCTGCCCCAACCTTGTGCACGCTGATTTGGGAGTGCTCTTTGAAGTAGGCATGCTGAATTAAGGCTGCTGTTGTAAGCAGTGTTACTGGGTGAACTTGCCTTCTGAGCTTAGGGTTGCCAATCCCCAGGTAGGGACAGGGGATCCCCTGATTTGGAGGCCCTTCCCCCACTTCAGGGTCATCAGAAAGCAGAAGGGGGGGAATGTCTGCTGGCCACTCCATAATTCCCTATGAAGATCGATTCCCATAGAATAATGGATAATTGATCTGTGGGTATCAGGGCTCTGGGGGGCTGTTTTTTTAGATAGAGGCACCAAATTTGTATCATAGCATCCAGTGCCTCTTCCCAAAATACCCTCCAAGTTTCAAAATGATTGGACCAGGGGGTCCAATTCTACGACCCCAAAAGAAGGTGCCCCTATCTTTCATTATTTCCAAAGGAGGGAAGGCATTTAAAAGGTATGCAGTTCCTTTAAATATGATGGCAAGAACTTCCTTTGGAGTTCAAATATGCTTATCACGCCCTTGCTGCTGGCTCCACCCCAATGTCTCCTGGCTCCACCCCCAAAGTCCCCAGATATTTCTTGAATTGGACTTGGCAACCCTACGAGGGCCAGACCAAGTGATCTTGAGGGCCGTAAATGGCCCTCGGGATTGGCATCCTCCAGCCCTGTTCTAGGGCCTAGTGGACACTGCAACAGTCCTGATTGCTGCTTCAATGCTAGTTTTTAGCAGGAGACGGAAGGTAACAGTTGTGACCAATTTATTTGGAAAAGAAAGGGGGAAAAAAGAAGTTTTCATGATTGATGATTAAGTATGCAGGAGAAGGGGGAGGATTCTGAGTGAATGCTGTTGTTTACTACTGGTTGCCAAGCTTCTGAATGAGCCTTGAGGAGGTAGAGAAGAAATGAAAGGCACAGAAAGAACAATCCTGGGAAGCCGGGGTCCAGATCATTTCTGAAAAAAATGCACACCCTTCAGAATGCAATCAAAGTACCAATGGAGGATAAACATTTTTTTAAAAAAATGGTTCATCAGCCCTGGCCCCAAAAGCTCCTCCTTGTCTGGCTTGGCTTTTCCTAGGAAGTTTCCTTATGAAGGCTTTTGGTGGTGGTGGGGAGTTAGATGGACAGGAGGAGCAGAGAGAGCAGGGCTCACCCCAAAAGTTCTTGGATGCTGAAAGCAATGGAAAAAGCAAGTGCATAATAGGTCTATGACCTCTATTAACTTGTTTAAAAGGAAAGGATTTATGTATGTAACTCCCATTAACAAAAGGTAACACAAATTGCCCACAAGTCAAATGGGAACAGTTTTATAGTTAATTGAATTATGCATATATTTTACATGAATGGCACTGGGCTTGATAGAAAGCATTTTTAAAAACTGCCTTACATTTGGGACATTACTGAAAACAAGACAAAAACAAACAAAAAAACCTTTTGCAAAGAAAGCAAAGAATTAAACAACCAGAGACTGTTGACTTTTTTTTTTAAATCAATCTTAAGCTTGTAGTTGGCAAAACAGTTAGTTGAGTGGTGAGCAAGACACCAGATCTTTATTAACACTGTCTTCATTTTGCTGAATAAGATGTAGTACTAATAGTATTTAAATTTTGCCATTAAGAACAAGTCATTAAAATTAAGACTGTAGAGAGTTTTTTTAAAAAAACACTTCTGGATTTTAAAAAAAGTATCTAAAAATACACACTACCACCAGTACCTGCAGTTGCAATGTAATGTAAGAGTCAGTTGTTCATGGACTCTGGTACAGCAAAATCCATAATCTCAGTTTCATACTGTGCATGACAGGGAAAAGTCACTGAAGCTAAAGCTAGTTTCATTCTCAGAACTCATAGACACCAGCAAAACACATCAGAACTGCCTTGCTAAATTGGGCCAAGTGTCTATTATTCAGCATTCTGTTTCCATCTATAGCTGGCCAGATGGTTCTAGAAACAACAGTAAGCGGCTGTCTTCCTCTCGTCATCTTCGACATCTGGCATTCAGGGCTATACTGACTTAGAAAATGGAGTTTATGTTCAGTTATCAAAACTAGTAGCCTCTTTACTTCCTTGTTTCAAAGTGGCACTACTTCTCAGTCCTAGTGTTGCCAATTCCAGGTTGGGAATTCCTGGAGATTTGGGGGGCAGAGTCTGAGGGAGGTGGCTCAGCAGGGACATGAAGCCATAAAGTTCACTCTCTGAAGCTACCATTTCCTCAAAGGGACCTGATTTCTGTAGTGTGGAGTTCAGTTTTTATTCTGGGAGAACTCTAGGCCCCACTTGAAGCCTCTGAACTCTAGGCAACCCTACTGCTGCAAAATGTGAAGATTTCCTTTCTGCACATTAAATACTGTTGTCCTTAGATTTTTTTTTTTAAATCTGCTGATATTAAAGTAGGCTTGCCAATCCCCAGGTCCCAAAGGGGGTTCTTCCACTTTCCCAGGCTCCTTCCCGCCCCCAGTCAGAAGCCCCGCCCCCACAGGACCATGTGCCTTTCCACCTCCGGAGGCTTCAGTCTCCGATTGAAAGGCTTCCTCTTGGGATGGTGTGTCTGTTAATTTGAAGAAGTTGCAGCAACTCGTGAGTAGAGAGGCCAATCCCTTGCTTCAGAGTTGCCAGAAACGGGGTGTGTGTGTGGGGGGGGAAGGAAACGTCTGCTGAGCAATTCATTATTCCCTATGTGGAGATTGATTCTCATAGGGTATAATAGGGAATTGATCTGGAGGTTTCGGGGGCTCTGGGGGAGCTGTTTTTTGAGGTAGAGGCACCAAATTTTCAGTATAGTATCTAGTGCCCCAAGTTTCAAAACGTTTGAACCAGGGGGTCCAATTCTATGAGCCCCAAAAGAAGGTGCCCCTATCCTTCATTATTTCCTATGGAAGGAAGGCATTTAAAAAATGTGCTGTCCCTTTAAATGTGATGGCCAGAACTCCCTTGGAGTTCAATTCTGTTTGTCACACCCTTGCTCCTGGCTCTGCCCCCGAAGTCTCCTGGCTCTACCCCCAAAGTCCCCAGATATTTCTTGAATTGGACTTGGCAACCCTATATTAAAAAATAGTTTATTTCAAGCTGTGCTGATATTCAGAGAATTTCTAAATCTGACTTGCCAGCTCACCAGATATGGCCTAAGAAATAACCTAATAGTAATTGCTTGCAAATTTCTGTGAATTGATTGAAAAAACTGCTCTAATGATTCTGTTCTAGAGATAGCAAAGATTTTCCCCAGGAAAAAGCTGCTAATGGCAATGGACCAGAGCAGTTGGATATTACAGTGATGGTCCTGACTGACTGAATAAAATTCCAGGGGACCCTATTTTGTGTTTTCCCTGAATTTAGAAATGAATGCTGTTGTACCACTTCATTAAATCAAGTGAACACCAAATCCACTGGGATGTGGCATATCTTCCTAGCTTCAGTGCCCTAGCAGAGAAAAGGCTGAACTGACAATGACTTCTCAGGAGGGCTTCAACAGATAAGAAGTAGATAAATCATGCAATGAGAGACTAGTAAAGATATTTTTCATTCAGGATGCATAATAAGGACAACAGCAATTACTTCCTCTTACACTGGACATCTAATTTACATTTTGTGCAGTCTTTCCTACAAGAGAATTCTCAGTAGAATGCTACCCTCTAGAGGTAGGAGTAAACTGTGGATTGCCATTATATTTCTATAATGCATTCCACCTTGATGCACTGAGTGACTTTTTCCACACACAAAACATACACTATGGCTTCAGATACAGAAAATTATCCTTGTATTCTTTCCATGTTCATCTAAAGTATACTGCTTAAAGAATTACAACTATTGTGCTTTCAAAAATCCTTTGTTCCCGCTACTGAAATTTTAAAAAGTGCTTTTTCTTGTGACATGAGTAGAGAAGGCATGAAAAAATTGGAAACATTCCGGGTTTTTTTTTTTTTTTAATCTAGTCAGATAATGAAAATGGAAGATTTGTATCACTTGTCGTGAAGCTTCCTTCTCGGTGGACTGGCAGTGGGTCGGTCTGACTACTGGGTATAGGCTCCTCCTTATCACAGGGTCGGGTCTTCCAATCGATCCGGAGGGGGGGGGGAGTGGCCTATACCTCCCAGATGTCTCCAGTCGTTTCCAAGCCACATCTCCCCCTATAGGAAACAACTTCCAAATCCCCCCCCCCCATTAAACATACTCTACTACTGAGTACACGAGGAGAACAACTTTATTAAGCTCAACAGCACCATACAGAAATGGATAATTGAACTAGAGGGTTACAAACTTACCCCAAAGGAAGGAGTAAGCTCCAGAATGCAGCTCCAACACCCAGGAAGCCTCTCAACCACCAAAGGGCAGGCCGGACCAACCCACTGCCAGTCCACCGAGAAAGAAGCTTCACGGTAAGTGATACAAATCTTCCGTTCTCCGGTGGTCTGGTCAGTGGGTCGGTCCAATTACTGGGACGTACCAAAGCTGTACATCCCTGGGCAGGACTGGCTTCCCTGTTTAGAATGCATGCTGCAGCACACGCCTCCCAAAGGCAGCCTCTGCCGATGCCCACTTATCTACCTTATAGTGTTTGGTAAAGGTATGCACAGACCTCCATGTTGCTGCCTTACACACAGCTTCCAAGGAAGGAAAAGACCTATACACTGCCGATGTAACAGCACCTCTCAAGGAGTGAGCCATGATCCCATCTGGAGGGACTTGACCTTGGGCCTTTTAAGCCAGCAGAATACATTTCCGGAGCCATCTACTAAGAGAGGAAGTGGAAACCTGTCGCCCCTGTGACCCTTTACTGAAAGACACAAACAAAGAGTCAGACTTTTGTATGGTCAATATAAAAACTAAGTGCCCTCTTAACATCTAGACAGTGTAACTCCCTTTCCCTAGGGGACTTGAGATTGGGGCAAAGATTCGGAAGCACTAACTCCTGAGATCTATGAAAAATAGAGTTAACTTTTGGAATAAAGGATGGGTCTGGTCTAAGCACAACTTTATCATTATGAAAGACACAGAGTTCCTTATCAACCGAAAGGGCCCGTAACTCAGACACCCTACGTGCCGTAGTGATTCCCACTAGGAAGAGTGATTTCAAAGTCAATTCTTTAACCCCATATGATGCCATAGTCTCAAAGGGATATCTACACAAGGCCTTCAACACCACATTCAGTTTCCATGAAGGGAACCTATGAACCTGGGGCGGTTTGAGAAGTGCAGTAGCCCTCAAAAAACGTTTAATATGCGGATGCATGGACAAAACCTTACGCCCCTGCACGCCCTGGATAGCAGAAATGGCAGCCACTTGACGCTGCAGCGTGCTAGTGGAAAGCCCCTTGTCTGTCCCCTCCTGCAGGAAACATAGAACACCTTGAACCTTCACCTTCAATGGGTCCCACCCCTGCTGGGCAGACGACAAAGCGAAAACCTTCCAAGTGGTGCTATACACTCTGTTAGTGGAAAGTCTACGAGATGCCAACATAGTGTCCACCACCCTCTTAGCATAACCTAGACCTTCAAGCTGTGACCGCTCAACCTCCAAACTGTTAACTTTAACAATTCCGGCTGAGGATGTGACATGTTGCCCTGAGTCAAGAGATCGTCCCTCTTTAGCAGTTGCCAAGGGGGCTGAACTGACAGCCTCAGCAGCTCCTGAAACCATGCCCATCTCGGCCAGAAAGGAGCCACAAGCACCATCTCTGCCCTTAGATCCACTACTCTCTGAATCACCCTGGGCAATAGCTGAGTAGGCGGAAAGGCATACAGGAGCCCTGTCGGCCGCTCACCACTGAGTGCATTGGTTCCTTCTGCCTCTATGTCCCTGTTTTTGGAGAAAAACCTGACCACCTGCCGATTCTCTGCTGTGGCAAACAGGTCCACTGATATTGGACCGTATCTGTCCACTATCTGACTGAAGGTCTCTCTGTGCAGCATCCACTCTGTCTGATCCAGAAAATGTCTGCTGAGCCAGTCCGATAGCAGATTGTCCTTCCCGGGAACATAAACCACTTTTTTTGACAGAAGATTGGCTTCCGCCCACTCGAACAGTACCTTTGCCTCGGCATGAAGAGATTTCACCCTGGTTCCCCCTTGTTGATTCACATACGCCTTGGCCGTTGAGTTGTCCATCTTGACAAGGACATGATGGCCTGTCAAGACTGCCTGTAAACCCAACAACCTCAGACGAATCGCTCTGAGCTCTAAGAAGTTGATACTGCACTTCATTTTGTGGGGTTCCCATTGTCCCTGAATCATTTGCTCCTGCGAGTGGGCCCCCCAGCCCCACAGACTGGCGTCCATGGTCACACATACTCTCTGGGGTTCATGGAGTGGATGTCCCAGAAGGAAACGGACCGGATCCAGCCACCATTGCAACTGGGTTGTCACCTCTAGTGGAAGTGTCACCAGTTTGTGAAGTTTGTTCCCTATGATGTCCTGGAAAGGCCTGAGAAAAAACTGGAGGGGTCGAGTGTGGAACCTGGCCCAAAACAGTGAGTCCTGACACGAGACCATCATTCCTAGCAACTGTGCTAGGGACATAACCGGTACCCTGAGTCATTGCAGAACCCCTTGTAACAGAGAGCAGAACTTCTCCCTCCTCTCTAACGTCATAAATACTCTGTCCATGATAGTATCTATCTCTACCCCCAAGTGCACTAACCTCTGTGAGGGAAGAAGATTGCTCTTCTCTACATTTACTACGAAACCGTGACGATGTAACATGGTCACTGTCTGTTGAATGTCCTCCAGTCATTGCTGGTATGACCCCACCCTTACCAGGTTATCGTCCAGATAAGGAAATAGGGCCACCCCCTGCAGTCTCAGCTCTGCCACCAGCGTCACTAAGATTTTCATAAACACGCGAGGAGAGAACTGCAGGCCAAATGGCAGAGCCCGATATTGGAAGTGCTTCTCCCCATAGGAGAAGCACAGAAACTTTTGGTGTGTTTCCCGAATGGGAACATGTAAATAAGCCTCGGATACATCCAAGAAGGCCAGGAAGTCCTGTGGCTGAATGGCTAGCAACACTGACCTTAAGGTCTCCATCTTGAAATATTTCGTTTGCACAAACTTGTTGAGCCATTTCAGATCCAGAATGGTTCTGAACTCCCCATTCTTCTTTGGCACTAAAAAAATTACTGAATAAACCTCAAACCCCTTTTGGGATGTCAGGACTAAATCAACAGCTCCAATATCCACCAGATGCTGAATGGCCAATAACACTGCTCTGTGAGCGGCCACATCCTGCTTCCGCGGGACCCAACAAAAGCAACTGGTGGGGAGGGAGTGAAACTTTACAGCGTAGCGCTGCGTCACGACCTCCAACACCCATTGGTCTTGAATAGATTGATGCCAGGTGTCCGCAAATGGAGAGAGACGACCCCCTATTCTCCCAGTCGCCTGGTGAACAGCATAGTTATTGAGACCCCCCTTTCTTACAATTCTGGTCTGACTTTCCAGAATAGTAGGGTTTAGATTCACGCCCCTTCTGCTGCCACTTCCCTCTAAAGGAACGAAAGGGTCCTGGTCTGGAAGGCTTCTTGGAGTCTCGAAAGGAAGCGAAAGACTTCCTCTGTTACGCCTCTTTACCCTTAGAGGGTAGGACCTTCTTTTTATCCCTGTTCTCAATGAGGTACCTATCTAATCCCTCACTGAACAACAAGGCCCCTTTAAAGGGTACCGCTGCCACCCTTGCCTAGGCCGCAGCATCCACCTCCCAATTTTGAAGCCAAATGTTGTGCCTAGCCGCCACGCCACACACCATGGCTCTAGCCGCTTGCTGCATGGCTCATTGCTGCATGGCTCATTGCCACATTGCTGCATGGCTCTAGCTGCTTGTGGCCTGCCACTGCAGGCCGTGGCAACTTGGTTAAGGCTGAGTGGGTTGAAACTGAATCCAGCGAAGACAGAGGTCCTTTGCTTGGGTCGGGGCACTCTGGGGTGTGTGTGTGTGTGTGTGTGGAAATACCTCTCCCGGTCTTCGACGGGGTGCCATTGAAAGCGGCGCACCGAATCAGAAGCCTTGGAGTCCTACTGGAGCCTTCATTATCAATGGAGGCCCAGATAGCAGCTACTGCCAAGTCTGCCTTTTTTCATCTGAGGCGCGCAAGGCAGTTGGCTCCCTTCCTAGAGCGTCAGGACCTGGCAACAGTGATCCATGCAACGGTCACCTCAAGACTAGATTACTGTAATGCCCTCTACATGGGGCTGCCTCTGTGCCGAACCCGGAAGCTGCAGCTAGTGCAGAATGCGGCTGCCAGATTGCTGTTGGGGCTCCCAAAGTGGGAGCACATACAGCCGGGGCTGCGTAAACTGCACTGGCTGCCAGTTATATACCGGATTCGTTACAAAGTGCTGGTCATTACCTTTAAAGCCCTATATGGCCGAGGACCTGCCTACCTTAGGGACTGTCTCTCCCCGTATGAACCCCAGAGAGCACTGAGGTCAGCAGGGAAGAACCTGCTGACTATTCCCAGGCCAAAAGCTGTAAAACTCCAGAGTACCCGTACTCGGGCTTTCTCCGTTATGGCTCCACAGCTGTGGAATCAGCTTCCAGAAGAAATGTGGGCCTGCAAGACCATTCTCTTTAGAATGGCTTTCACTGAGTAAATTGCTAAGTAAATTCACCATCTGAATAGCACCAACATATCAACATACTAACATTAACTTATTGTTTTTAGAATTTTAATAGTTTTTAATTACCTGTTGGTTTATATTGTTAGTTATAACTCAATGTATTTTAACTCCATGTATGAATTTTGTTGTGAGCCGCCCTGAGCCTGCTCCGGCGGGGAGGGCGGGATATAAATAAAATGTGTTGTTGTTGTTGTTGTTGTTGCATGGTATCTAATGAACCATCTGCCACAAAGGCAGCAGATAAGGCAATCTTTTTCAGCTCATCCTTGAACTCCTTAGGAGCTCCACTATCCGCTGCTGCTAAATTATTAGCACAAGTACACATTGCCCTAGCAAACAATGAGGATGCTGTGGCCACCTTAATGGCCCAGGCCAACGCCTCAAATTCCTTGTGCAAGGCCTGCTCTATTCTTCTATCAGATGGATCCTTAGGTAAGCCATCTGCATCCATAGGTAGGACCGAATTAGAGATAAGACTAGTTACAGGGTCATCTACCACTGGTAGCTTTAATCTCTTAGTGGCCTGCGGAAATAGGGAATAGAGCTTAGAAAACACTTGCTGGGTGGCCTTGGGTTTAGCCGGCCGTTCCCACTCTGCTTTAACCATGGCAAAAAAGGCAGCTGGCAAAGGAACCCCTGTTTGAGAACTACTCAGTTTTGGCATCATCCCCCCTGAGCCTGTGGAAGGTCAGGATCAAGCTCTTCCTTTTCTTTAGGAGTTGCCACAAAGTTAAGGGTTCTTAAAATCTTAGGGAGCAACCTTGAATAATATTCAAGGGGGAAAAGCCTGGATTGCACTGTAGCAGCCTGTTCCTCCTCTTCTGAGAGCTCCCCTTCCTCCCTGTCTGATTGCTGATCAGAGCACTCCGACTCCTCAGCCGAGCTAGGCAGAGGCGAATCTAAGCCTAGATGAAGTCTGTCCTTAGGCTGCCATTCAAGAGAGTCACTACGACTGGTATCTCTGCCTCTTTTCCTTCCCTCCTGTTTCCTTCTCAGTGTCAAGGAAGAAGGGGAGTCCATAAGAACATAAGAGAAGCCACGTTGGATCAGGCCAATGGCCCATCCAGTCCAAAACTGTCACAGTGGCCAAAAAATTATATATATATATATATATATATATATATATATATATATATATATATATATATATATATATATATACACACACATACACACACGCACACATATATACACACTGTGGCTACTAGCCACTGATGGACCTCTGCTCCATATTTTTATCTAACCCCCTCTTGAAGCTGCCTATGTTTGTAGCCGCCACCACCTCCTGTGGCAGTGAATTCCACATGCTAATCACCCTTTGGGTGAAGAAGTACTTCCTTTTATCTGTTTTAACCTGACTGCTCATCAATTTCATCGAATGCCCACAAGTTCTTGTATTGTGAGAAAGGGAGAAAAGTACTTCTTTCTCTACTTTCTCCATCCCATGTATTATCTTGTAAACCTCTATCATGTCACCCTGCAGTCGATGTTTCTCCAAGCTAAAGAGCCCCAAGAGTTTTAACCTTTCTTCATGAGGAAAGTGTTCCAACCCTTTAATCATTCTAGTTGCCCTTCTCTGGACTTTTGCCAATGCTATGCTTTTTAAGGTGCGGTGACCAGAATTGCACACAGTATTCCAAATGAGACTGCACCATCGATTTATACAGGGGTATTATGATACTGGCTGATTTGTTTTCAATTCCCTTCCTAATAATTCCCAGCATGGCGTTGGCCTTTTTTATTGCAATCGCACACTGTCTTGACATTTTCAGTGAGATATCTACCATGACCCCTTGGTCAGTCTCTGCCAGTACAAAACCCATCAACTTGTATTTGTAGCTGGGATTCTTGGCCCCATGTGCATTACTTTGCACTTGGCCACATTGAACCTCATCTGCCACGTTGACGCCCACTCACCCAGCCTCAACAGATCCCTTTGGAGTTCCTTACAATCCTCTCTGGTTCTCACCACCCTGAACAATTTAGTGTCATCTGCAAACTTGGCCACTTCACTTCTCACTCCCAACTCCAAATCATTTATGAACAAGTTAAAGAGCATGGGACCCAGTACTGAGCCCTGCGGCACCCCACTGCTTACCGTCCTCCACTGCGAAGACTGCCCATTTATACTCACTCTCTGCTTCCTATTAATTACTCAGTTTTTTATCTACAAGAGGACCTGTCCTTTTACTCCATGACTCTTAAGCTTTCTAAGGAGCCTTTGATGAGGAACTTTATCAAAAGCTTTCTGGAAGTCAAGGTAAACAACATCTATTGGGTCTCCTTTGTCCACATGTTTGTTCACTGCATCAAAGAAATGTAACAGGTTAGTGAGGCAAGATCTTCACTGGGGGAACTGCTCTTTGAACTAGCTGCCATTTCGTTGCCTCCATGCCTCATTGAAAACAAAAGTGAAAGTAGAGGCAGTAAGAAATAAAAGGCGGGAAGAGCATAAAATGGAAGGCAACATGCCTTCGCTGCTCCCCCTGCCGGTCCTTAAGACATCTTCTACCCTTCCCTCGGTCCCTCCAACGGCCACGGTGAAGGGTTTCTCCCCTCTGCTATGTGTCTTACCACGACGCAACTTTGGGCTCCAGAGGCTCTTGCCTGCTCCGTGCCTCTTCCCAGGGCTCTCAGTTGGGCTTCCCGACCATGCGAGGTCCCTTCCCACTACTGGGAGACTTACTGCGCTGCAGTTTCCGGGCTCACTCGACTTCTGTGCTGCTTTTCTCCCGCTTGTTCCTATCGTGTCAGCGAGGGAACGGAGCTCCGCAGGGCTCTACCACCTCCGGCAACTGGGTCTACTCATGAGTAGCCCACGTCAGCTTGCCCCTATGCCGGTTTTGTTGGGGACCAACCCCTACACTCCCGGCCGTTGTTCTTCTTCTTCTTCGTCCTGATCCCCGCGCTTTCTCAAGAGCGCTTGGAAGAAAGCCGTCCCTGCTTCATGCAGGGTCGAAACGAACTGGAGAGATCTGGGAACTATAGGCCACTCCCCCCCTCTGGATCGATTGGAAGACCCGACCCTGTGATGAGGAGGAGGAGCCTATACCCAGTAGTCAGACCAACCCACTGACCAGACCACCAGAGAATTCCTATGAGTATTATAGAAAGTTTCTGCCCAAATAATGCACCTTCTTTTGTTTTAAACAGAATTTTCCCCCCTTCCTTTAACTCCCCTCCCCCTTTCCCCTCAGATGGCAAAAAGGAAAGATACATGCATCATGGGAGCATAGGGTGCAGCAGTTTGCAACTCTTTTCAAGTGTTGGATGTACTTGCAATTTCTTAAAAAACAAATAAATTCATACATTTAAATTCTTTGATAGTCAAAAGGTATAATTTTATATGTTCTATATTATGCATTTTATGTTATTATCATTAAAATCAATAAAAGATGCTTGTTAGTTTGAAGCAGCAGAACACAGTTTGAGTCCAGTGGCATCTTTAAGACCAACAAAATTTTGTTCTGGGTATAAGCTTTCATGTGTATGAACTCTAGAAGAGGGAAAGCCTCTATCACTCATGGCTTCAAAATTTCCAGGAAGTTTACATCTCTAGCCATGAGTCTAAAGAGTTAATTATAAATCTTGATTCTATGCATTCACTTGAAAGTATGTCCAACTGATTTCAGTGGGATCTACTCCCAGCTAAGTGTGCTCTGGGTCACAGGCATAAACTTTTCAGGGGAGAGCAGGCTCAAACCTCTTCTCCCCTGGCTGCTAAGCCCTCCAATATTTCCTGAAGCTGCTCAGACTATCAAGTGCTCACCTTCAGTCAATCCTGTTTGTTTTTGCAGCAATTTAGCAAGTTCATAGGAGGCAAAGGGCTGGTCTGTGAAGAAACTATTTAGGAGCTTCTGAGAAGCTGAAGTCCAGGCTGTGCTAATGAATAGCCAAAACCTTAGGTGGCAGATTGATTCACAGATGAGCCATGCTGACTCACAGATGAGGCATGCTGACTGACAGGGGCTTGCAAAGCCATGATCCAATGTATTTCATCAGCAAATACAAGTTTTCCTGAATGCAAAATCTTAATTACCATCAAGCAGGAAGAAAGTTGATTCTTTTGAACTGTAGTGTCAAGGAAGAATTTTGGCAATTCTGTGCCCAGGTGATCAAAGTGTGCAATAAATTTCAGTCCTGCCTTTTTGCACCTTGACATAGATTTCATCACGAGGTCAATGAGATAGTTCTTGATTTTTAGATTCCAGGTTCAAATTTTAAATATCTAATTAAAAATCTATGTTATTTTATGTATTTTATATTTTATTCTCTTTTCTATTATGTAATTTTATCTAGATTTTTGTTAAATTTTCTGTTTCTATTTTAATTGGAGTTTACCTTGAATACCTGTGTACTCGATAATGTTCTTGTCTGTTGGATCTGGTAGCTGACCGTAATAAAATTAAACTGAACTGAAACTAAACAGAACTGAGAAGAGTTTTGCAGGCTGCTAAAGAAGATAAATATGTGGGTTCTAGCTCAAATCAAACCTGAACTCTCCCTTGAACCTAAAATGACTATATTGAAGCTATCATACAATCACATTATGAGAAGACAAGAGTAACTGGAAAAGACAATAATGGTAGCAAAATTTGAAGGCAACAGCAAAGATGAAGACTCAAGATTAGATCGATTGACTTGATCAAAGAAGCCACAGTCCTCAGTCTGCAACACCTGGGCAAGGCTGTTAATGACAGGACATTTTGGAGGACATTAATTCATAGGCTTGCTGCTAAGTTGGAAACAACTTTACAGCACTTAACACAGACACAGATCAAATCAAGCCTGAATTCTCCCTAGAAACTAAAATGACTAAACTGAGGCTATTGTACTTTGGTTGTATTATAATAGCATTACCATAGTTTAAAAAGCGAAAAAGGGGATCTATTTCCTAACTGACTACTTCAAACAAGTGATCACTATGACAAATCTAATTTTAAATTCCCCTGCTATTTAAGCTGTGATAATTGCTACTAACTAGGAATATTCCTAACCTTCCAACCCCCAAAGAGAGCATTTTCATAATTTTTTTTTAAAGGAGCCCCAAAGAGGACTGCCATGAGTCCGACTCTCAATTTGTGTGGTTAGATATGATGTGTCTTGTTATTTCTTTTTCTCACTCAGGGTATGCAACACTGCCATCAGAAATTTAATTCCAGTCATTAATTAATAGTTACTGTGCCCAAGCTCTACGGATCCTCTGTTGGACTATTTGGTCCTGATACTCTAATATTTAAATAGCATATAACTGCAGGTTAACAATAAATAAAACTTTATTTGTACAAGTAGTACATTGATTTCAAAATGTTTTGTAGCTTAACTCTTCAGTGAACAAAACAGTGTACGTTAATAACTTCTGACTGAGGCATCATACTCTTTCACTTCACAAATTCTCTTCACTCTCAAATTCTCTTCAGAATGGATTTTGACCAGTCTTCTTGTTTTGCTCAGATTAACTCAGGTTTCTGTCAGCTTTTGTCTCTCACACTTTTATAATACTCTGACAACATTAGGTTTTGACTCTCTCTAGTCCCTAATACGTCCTCTGTGACAGAATTTTGGTTTAGGTGGAGACATGAGAATTTCTGTTCCTCTCAATATACTCTTTAAAGATGCTAAGGCCTATATTCAAATAAAAATGGACTCTGGTTCTGCCCCAGAAGGTATTGCAGTCCAGCTCAGTTTGTGTCTCATGAACACCCTGTATGTAACTAGCCAAACTGTTCCCTCCAGGTTGTTTGTATTGCTCAAGAATAAAGTGTATCAGCACCAAGTGTAAACTGTTATAGATTAAAGCCAGGCTGGCCAGTGCTATGACATTTAATCTGTCCACAGTTGTGAATAGTCTATGACACTATTAGTAGGAAAGATCTGCATATTGTTGCTGGAACAACATTCTTTGTTACACCCAATGGAAACACCTAGCAATGAAAGGAGATAAAAGGTGTTAATTTTAGATGCTGGGGGTTGCCTGTTCTGGTAGCCAGCTGCACCCTCTGTTTTGGCATTCAAGAGATCTCTTTATTATTGATAAGTATGTGTACAATGTTTTATATTATTATTTTTATTAGATTTGATGGATTGCCTCATCCCAGCTGGTGCCGAGCTCTAGGTGATAAAAAGTCAATAAAAGTACAATAGTCAATAAAACCAAATTAGCTAAAAACAAATTTATAACCTAATGGTGTCTATCATGAAATGCTGTCAATTGCTGCTTTTCTAGACACTGCATTGGGAACAGAGTCTCTCTTAAGGGGGGGAAGAGTGCCAGCCCAGTAATCGTTGCTGTCCTCAAGCAAAAGCTTGGCGGAACTTCTCTGCTTTGTAGGCTCTGCAAAATTGTAAAAGATCCTGAAAGGTCCTGGGGTCTTCCAGAAAAGCTTTCTACCAGGTCAGGGCCAGGACTGAAAAGGTCCTGGCCCTTGTTGAGGACAGCTGGATCTCTTTAGGGCCAGGGATCACCAGCAGATTTTGAACTGCAAAGCATAATGCTCTTTCAGGGACATAGTGGAGGAGGTAGTCCTGTAGACACATTGGTCCTTAAAAGGTCATAACCAAATGCTTTGAACAATTGGTTATCTTGGTATTTACCAAATAAAGTAAAACAAAATGGCAAGCTTGTGTCTTTGTCTCTTGTCCACTGGGCTGCTCTCCTGTCAGTCCACCTCCAGCTCAAGGATCTAGGATTAATTTTTTTCTGCAACAATTAAGTATTTCTATTGTCTTCCCTAGAATCTTAATGCCTTTCACAGCACGAATATGAGATTCTAATCAGAAGACTGCTTCTCAGGCTCTCCAGGGATGTCAAACTCATTTGTTATGAGGGCCAGATCTGACATAAATGAGACCTTGTTGGGCCAGGCCATGAGTGTCATAAACGGTAATGCAAAGTAGTGAAGATAAGCTTTATAAATTGTTGTAACCCGCCCTGAGCCTTATGGGAGGGTGGGATAGACAAATTAAATAATTAAATAATAAAGGACACAAAAACAAAGATTTTTAAAGCATGCTTAAAACATTAGCATTCATTGGTCTTAAAGAAGGTACTTTCTTTGTATCTCTCCTGTGCGCAGGGTCGGCCCTAGACTGGCATCCTAGGCAAGGCTAACTTCTGGTATCCCTCTCCTGCACTGATAACATCACCAAGTCACATGGGCAGCACCCAATATGGCTCATGCTCTACGCAATTGTTTAGGCATGGTGAGTCAAGAATAATCTATGTCAGTTTTCCAAGCTAACCAGACTGCCAAAGTGGGAAGAGGTTTCCTCTTAAGCTTAATTCCTCCAAATTGGTTGGGGTTCTGGGGTGTATCCTGACCTCACCCCAACTTAAATAGTTCACATGTGTCTAAGGATATATGTGAAAAGAAATACTCATGGAAAAAAGTGGTTTTCCAAAGATGGCAAGGTTATTCTACTACCTAGGCCCTCCTTTAAATATTTCCTGCGTGGGGGGAGAATCCAAAAGATTGTTGCTCAAACACTGAAAGTCGTGTGTGTGTGTGTGGAATTTAGCAAAGGGCTGTTGCCCAAATGGTGGAAGTTGATTCTGGTACCCTGAGAACTGCTTTAGAGAAAAAGAAATTGAGGAAATGGGAATATTCCTGTCTTTAGCCATTTTTAAGGGAAGGAATCTCTGTGCATCTGTACCAGATAAGGGAAAAATAAAGCTGGTTCCTCAAATAGGTGATTCTACTGTCCTGGACCCTACCACAATCAAACAAATGTTCCCATATTTCCAGCTCAGGGTATCTGCAGAGCCAGTATTTACTATGGATTCTGAGATGCATTTGGAGAGTCATACTGAGTATCCAATATGTGAGCAGTGTAGCTGTTAAGAATGTTGGTCTAAGGCTGGGGAGACCAGAATTCTGATCCCCACAGCCACGAAGCTTATTATGTGACCTTGAACCAGTCACACACTCTTAGCCTAATCTACTTCTCCCCTCCCCCGATTTCAAATTTTTTATTGAATTTCAATAAAAAATAGTGCAGGTATATAGAAGCAAGAAAAAAGGGTAGTTGGGATGAGCATAAGACACAGAAACAATAACCAACAAAGAAAAAGAGAAGCAGTAAATAACTGTTAAATTTCTACCTTTCAAACCTCATGTATAATTTTCCAACCTGTAAGTTTTAAATTTTAACTCAATAACACCATAACATCCTACAGTCTTATTATTTTGTTATATATTTTTAACTGTTTATTACTTATGATATAAATCTAAACTATTCATTTTAATACCAACAGTGAGAAAAGCAAAACAAGTCAGCCACTAACTAAAACCCTCTAAGTTTTTGACCTCCTTAGTAATAAGTGCTAACTTTTGTCAACAACAAAAGAGCCAGTTTGGTGTAGTGGTTAAGTGTGCGGACTCTTATCTGGGAGAACCGGGTTTGATTCCCCACTACTCCACTTGAACCTGCTAGCATGGCCTTGGGTCAGCCATAGCTCTGGCAGAGGTTGTCCTTGAAAGGGCAGCTGCTGTGAGAGCCCTCTCCAGCCCCACCCACCTCACAGGGTGTCTGTTGTGGGGGAGGAAGGTAAAGGAGATTGTGAGCCGCTCTGAGACTCTTCGGATTGGAGGGCGGGATATAAATCCAATAAATCCAATATAAAAACAACAACAGTAATCATAAGCAGGGAAGATGGCCATAGTCTTTTGACCTTAACATTTTCTTAATTATTTCAAAAATGAGAGGAAAGATAAGAATAACAAAGGCCAAAATAAAACTTAGCAAAGAATAGCTTATCTATTTCAATATCAACAGAATCTGTTGTTAAAAGAAAACAAAAAACCAATATAAGAATAACCAGGAGCAGTTCTTTCAAATATTCAAATACTTGTGACATCTACTTTTATAATTTGACCCAAGTTAATTGTTTATCTAAGTTACGTATTTGTGTATTTAGTTTCATTAGGTTTTGGAGACTATATCTCCCATTTCCATAACCTTTTAAAAACTGGAAAGAGAGAAAAAGGGTCACCAGTTTAGAATGCAATGGCAGCATCATTTCCCATACTTATTGTTGTATATATATTTTCCAAATAAGAAGTCACATATTCTCTATAATTCTCTGTTAAATTGCTCTATTTGCCTTTGTAGAATAAAAGGGAGAAAATCCCTAAATAAAAACTGCCTCCTCTCTCACCCTTATTTATTTTTACCCCTAGTGAAAATCATATAACTTTCCCTCTGTTAATTACTTTATTTAGTTTTGGGAACCTACAGTCTGTAGCACCAAAAACAAAGAGAGAACACATTTAAATTCTAAAGGTCTCATTGCCATTTCAAAGCCACACATCTCAATAGGTCTTGATTGTCCCTTTCAAGCCACTTAAAGTCGCACGGCAAGTCCCTTTTATTAATTCCATGTTAACCGGTTACACGACAGAGCAATAGTTTATAATCCCTTCTTTCTGAAAGCTTTCCAAAATTTGGATTTCTTAAAGTAGTTTGCCCTTTCTCCCTTTGATACATTTGTCCCTTTGTCCATTTTATTAAAGCTGATGAAGTCTCCAGACAGTCACTTCCTCCTGCAAAGATTTTAATCACGCTTAATTTCCATTTTTTTTTTTGTAGCTATGCATGATGTCTCCATTTTGATTTCTTTCACCTTCTTTCCCTCCAGGTCGTTTTCAACTTCTCCCATCTTCGTAGACAACACTGGGCTCCCATCATTACTCCGCTCATATATTTTCTGTTTCGCTGTGTTTTAAAATAAAAATCTCTACTTTATCCTGTATTAACTCTACAAGTTGTCTGATTTCCTGCTTTAAGGAAGATATATCAACCATAATGTCTTTTTTATTACGTTTCAAATTTAGACTCCATCTTCTCTGCAGTTTAGCTCAGACCAAAAAACAAAGTTAAAAACCAATTAATCCCAAGTAATCTACCTTTCTAATTCGCCTCCATCTCTGTGCTTTTCTCTTACAGTCCAGTTGTAATCAATTCCATACAAATCAGATATCAAAAATATTCCTCATGAAAATATGTCAGACTTTTATTCAGACTGTATTAAGATAAAATAATATTCTCATTGTAGCTTATTTAATTGTAAGCCGAATCTGTTTGAATTTCTTACTCAGTTCCATTTGCATTCTTAATGGTTGCTAGATTTGTTCATTGTCTTTTGGAAGCTGCCCTCTGGGGAAAAAGGGAGGGGGATCTCCTCCCTTTCTTCTTTTCCTTTTGAACAGTCCCAGTTGGTGTTATAACAAAAGATCCATTAGTTGGTCCTAGTAAAGAGAAAGACTTACCAGTACTTGCAGGATAACATTTCAATGTTTAAGGTAGAAGTATGATGTAGTAAAAGCTTGTTGGAAAAGAAAAAGCAGTCAAGTATTCATCTCTTTCTGCCATCATGGCTGCCGCAACGGTAGAGCTTCAAGGCAAACAGACGGAACAGAGATCAGCCGCCACTGTTTCCTCTACCTTCTGTCAAGCCCTTTGCTATCAGAAGACCCCTCCAAAGTCTCCCTGGAGACACCACAGCCGTGGCATCCCTCCAACCGCCTGGTTCGGGGGGGGGCCGACAAGAGCAACCTCCACGGACCCTCACCAATCTTGAGATGCCAAACCCCGGAAGTAGCCTAATCTACTTCATATGGTAGTTGTGAGAACAACAGAGAAGGGAAGGAAGTAACCTTTCACACACAAATGAAATATCTACTCTAATTGTCTCAGTGAAGAAGTCCATGACATCTTTTCTTTCCTCTTACAGAGTCCGCGTTCTTTGACTGAGATTCAGACTACTACAAATAGGGAGAAATTATATTATTTAAACCACATAATTAAATGTTGATGGTATATAGCAGGGGTGGCCAAACTCTGGCTCAGAAACCACATGCGGCTCTTTCACACAATTGTGTGGCTCTCAAAGCCTCCACCATCCCACCAGCTAGCTTGGAGAATACATTTAAAGTGGAATCTTTCTTTCCACCTCCTCTCTTCTTCCTCCCCCATCTATTTTCCTTCCTCCCTCCCTCCCATAACTGATGTTCATGTCTTGTGGCTCTCAAACATCTCACATTTATTCTATGTGGCTCTTATGTTAAGCAAGTTTGGCCACCCTTGGTATATGGTTTTTGGAAGTATAAATAATTTCATATTGAAATAATTAAGTATAGATTATAAAGTATAGGCTCGGGCCACATTCAGCCCTGTGTGTCCCCCTCCCCCAACTGAGAATTCTATATTCCTACTTTGGGTTGCATCCTTGAAACACCAGGACATAATTCTGCATTTGAAATATGGCTTTTTATAAAGCTGAAACCACACTTTACCTATTTTTTTGCCACTGATTATGTTCTTATATTGTCAATAGCATCCTGTCAAGCAGCATCTTGTCAAAACTTAGGAGCTAGTTTTACCCACCAGAGGTATACGATCAGAAATATTTCCCTGCTTAATTTCTTCATAAGAAAGGGTTGTAAAAAGTTGGCAATGCAGTAAATGAGTCCAGAGATCCTAAAATATATGGAAGATGGTGGGAAATAATTCAAAATGGGTAGCCATGTCAGTCTGAAAAGAGCAAGAGTCCAGTAGTACCTTAAAGACACTAGCAGCTAGCTGTATCTAAAGAAGTGAACAATGACTTATGAAAGCTCATATGCTGCCACAAAAGTTGTTAGTCTTTAAGGTTCTACTGACTCTTGCTCTTTTCCGGTGGAAAAGAGTGTGACACATTAAACACTACTACCTGTATATGTTCTAAAAGTACATAATATAACAAATGTGTTTCTTGTATAGCACTGTATAAACTGAATACTGTATCTGTGCTATAAAACACTGTGAAAGCAACATCACCCCAGAGTTGGAAACGATTGGTGCTTGTACACGGGACTACCTTTACCTTTTTATATCTGTGTTACAAATCAATGGGTAAATAACCCACAGAAATCTCTCATTCACAGCTCTGTTGAGGTTGGCTTTTTTTTTTTTTTTTGCTGACAGAGAGCCACTTTGCATCTCCAAGAACACTGTAACAAGAGCTGCTATCTATGCAAATATGTGTTAAATTGACTTCATAATGTATTGTTAGCAGTTCATCAGGTCTGCAGCCTGGGGGTACATTTCTATTCTACCTCACTGCTGCACTCTAATCCCTTTAAACACAAAAAATGCAAACAATCATCAAGAGCTACAGAAATAACTTATAGAAAGAAGAGCACTTCCAGCACAGAATAAATACCACAGCAGCACCATTCCAGTCCATAAAACATACTTCAATTGGTGGTCTTTAAAAACTGAGAAATACTGGACATTTAGGGAAGTATGGGCCTTTGGAGGCACAACAAAAAAGGTTTCTCCCCATGGTGGAGGAAAGCACCATCAAGTGAATTCGACTTATGGCAACCCTGTAGGGATATTCAAAGGCAGTTTGTCATTGCCTGCCTCTCTGTCATGACCCTGGGCTTCCTTGGTTGTCTCTCTTCCAAATACTAGCCAAAGCCAACTCTGCTTAGGTTCCAAGATCTGATGAGATAGGGTTAGCTTGAGCTATCCAGGTCAGGATGCTTCATCCAATAGCTATAATTATTTAAGCTATGGAACAATGTTTAAGTCCAGTGGCACCTTTAAGACCGACACTTCTTCAGATCTATTTGAGCTAAAGGGACTCCATAAGATTTCACAGGAAAAATAGACCTCACATGCATGTTAAACAGTTTCTGAAAAATGCAGTTCTTAGGCATTAAGGACTTTAAATGCCAAAATGGGTGTTGTGAATCAAGTCTGGCTGATACTCAGAAGCCAGTGCACTGAAGCTTATTGAATGTATCTGCATAACCTCACACATGTTCAGCTATGAAACATGACAGTCTGCACAGTTAAAAGGCATAGAAAATCCTTAGTGCCTACATGCTATTATGATATGAGAAATCAGAACTTGTTAGGTACTTCAGAGCAAAAGTTTGCAACTGGACAATTCACAATAAATGCCAAGTGATACCTTTAATACAGCTCTGTTATAATTATATTAAAGTCTGCTGTTTGAAGGCCACTTGGTATGATTAGTAGACTGATCAAAGCCACCAAGTAATACACTGTCTTTCAGTTTGCAAAAATATCTCTCTCTCGGCTTGACTTCGCGAACGAAGATTTAAGAAGGGTGCAATAGTCCACGTCTGCTGCAGGCTCACTGGTGGCTGACAAGACCAATGCGGGACAGGCAGATCCGGCCACAGTGGCTGCAGGGAAAAGTCTGATTTGGGGTTGGTGCTGTAGCAGTGCGATTCTTCCTCAATCTCCTTTTGTCCTCAAGACCAGCTATGCGTGCGTTCTCAAAGGAAGAGACAGCCTGGTGGATGGTGTGCCTCCATGCTTTGCGATCTGAGGCTAGGTCAGACCACTGGTGATGGTTGATGCAACAGGTTCCAAGGGATTTCTTCAAGGAGTCCTTGTACCTTTTCTTTGGTGCCCCTCTATTTCGATGGCCAGTGGAAAGTTCGCTATACAGAGCAATCTTGGGAAGGCGGTGGTTTTCCATCCTAGAAATATGTCCTGCCCAACGCAGCTGCATCTTCAACAGCAGTGCCTCGATGCTTGTAACCTCCGCCCTCTTGAGGACTTCAGTGTTGGTCACAAAGTCACTCCAGTGGATGTTGAGGATGGTGCAAAGGCAGCGCTGATGAAAGCGCTTAAGGAGTCGCAGGTGATGACGGTATAAAACCCACGATTCGGAGCCGTAGATGAGGGTTGTCATCACAACCGCTTTGTAAACATTGATCTTTGTGCCTTTTTTCAGATGCTTGTTGCTGCACACTCTTTTGTGCAGTCGGCCAAATGCACAGTTTGCCTTTGCCAGCCTGTTGTCAATCTCCTTGTCGATCTTGGCATCTGAGGAGATGATGCACCCCAGGTAGCTGAACTGCTGGACTGTCTTCAGAACTGATTCACCCACAGTGATGCAGGGAGGGTGATAATCTTCCTGGGGTGCAGGCTGGTGGAGAACTTCTGTCTTCTTCAGACTAACTTCTAGGCCGAATAGCTTGGCAGCCTCTGCAAAGCAGGACATCATATGCTGCAGAGCTGATACCGAGTGGGAGACGAGTGCAGCATCATCAGCAAACAGTAGCTCTCAGATAAGTTTTTCCATTGTCTTGGAGTGAGCCTTTAGTCGCCTCAGGTTGAACAGGCTGCCATCGGTGCGATAGCAGATGTAGACACCATCGTCATCACCTAGATCTACTGCGGCTCTTTGAAGCATCATGCTAAAGAAGATCGTAAAGAGAGTTGGCGCGAGAACGCAGCCTTGCTTTACACCTGTGCCTATTGGGAAGGGCTCCGAGAGGTCGTTGCAGTGTCTGACCTCGCTGGTCTTCATGTAGCTGGATGATCATGCTGAGGAACCTTGAGGGACATCCTAAACGTTCCAAGATTTGCCACAGGCCTTTCCTGCTAACGGTATTGAAAGCTTTGGTAAGGTCGACAAAAGTCACATATAGACCCTTGTTCTGTTCCCTGCATTTCTCTTGGAGCTGCCTGAGAACAAATACCATGTCGGTGGTGTTCCTGTTAGCTCTGAAGCCGCACTGGCTCTCTGGGAGGAGTTCTTCTGCAATGGTGGGCACCAGTCTGTTCAGGAGTATTCTGGCAAGGATTTTGCCTGCGATGGAGAGCAGGGTTATCCCCCAGTATTTGGAGCAGTCTGACTTTTCCCCTTTGTTCTTGTGTAGAGTGATGATGATTGCATCGCGAAAGTCCTGTGGTAGTTTGCCTTGTTCCCAGCAGGTGACAAGTACTTTGTGAAGTGTGCTATGTAGTACTGTGCCCCCATGCTTCCAGATCTCTGGTGGGATTCCATCAACTCCCGCTGCTTTGCCACTTTTCAGTTGCTTGATGGCTTTAACAGTCTCTTCTAGGGTGGGGATCTCATCCAACTCTGTTTTCACTGGTTGAAGTGGGGTGAGGTGGATTGCTGAATCTTGAACTACGCGGTTGGCACTGAAGAGAACCTGAAAATACTCCGACCACCGGTTCAGTATGGATGCCTTGTCTGTGAGGAGCACTTGGCCGTCTGCACTACGCAAGGGACTCTGAGCCTGAGGCAAAAATATATATTACAAGAATTGTGTATAACGCATAATAAACAACACAATATTGATAAAGGTCGGTGGCGCTGGGACCTTTTAAAGTAACAGAAACCCCAAAGGGGCCAGAAACCCCCATCCCTAAATGAATAGATATGTCCAAACTTGGAAACAGTCCAACTGGAATTCACAAAGTGAGTGCTCCTGAAGAACGTAGCTTCAACGTAGCTGCTTTCTTAAAAAGAAGATGATGATGATGATATTGGATTTATATCCCGCCCTCCACTCTGAAGAGTCTCAGAGTGGCTCACAATCTCTTTTACCTTCCTCCCCCACAACAGACACCCTGTGAGGTGGGTGGGGCTGGAGAGGGCTCTCACAGCAGCTGCCCTTTCAAGGACAACCTCTGTCAAAGCTATGGCTGACCCAAGGCCATGCTAGCAGGTGCAAGTGGAGTAGTGGGGAATCGAACCTGGTTCTCCCAGATAAGAGTCCACACACTTAACCACTACACCAAACTGGCTCTCCTACATCTCTCTAGATTTTGATGAAGTTTCAATTCTTTCTTCAGTTTAACAGATCAGTTATTTAGGAACCCCGTTCTACAATCTATAATCACAGCATCAAGCTTCTCATTTCAGTGTGAACATTGGGCTCTTTTATTGAGCAGTGCTCAAAATATATAATGACTGAAGTTTGGGGTTTTAGTATGTATAAAGCATTTCTTTCTAAAAAACATACACTACGTGGACTTTTCTCCTAGATTATATACCTTTAAAATAAATTTAAAAAGAAGCATCCTTGGTTTATAAGAAACTACTGGGATTAATTTTTAGACAGCAAACCAGATTTTTTTTTTAGAATGGGAAAAACATGCAGCAACAAATTGTGCCACTGCCCTCTACAGTTCTCTTTCAGAACAGCATGCTCAATCTTTACTTTTGGATAGCATCTTCAAAAACATAGTTTTTCGAAAGACATATAAGACAGACACTATAGCTTGCCAAGCATTGCAAATGCATAAAATAATAAACACAAACTGTAGCTATGAAACCAAACTGTACTAAAACCAAAATCATTTTTTAAATTCTCTTTTCCTTATGCATTATAAATTTCCTTATCAAAAACAATCAACATGCGCTGGTAGTAAGTTCACATTTTTTTCAAGCTCATTGTAAAACACTGCTCAAAAAGCAATTATTGTGACTGCCATATTTCAGCCATTGCCTCTGAGATATGAGTAAGGAAGCTAGAAAAACAGCTGAAGATACACCTCTATCAAATACAAACCTGACAGACAGAATTTTTGAAGTTCTAAGTTTCATGCATTGGATTCATGTAGGGCTGCCAGGTCCAACTCCAGAAATATCTGTGGACTTCAGGGGTGGAGCCAGGAGCAAGGTTGTGACATGTACAACTGAACTCTGAAGGGAGTTCTGGCCATCACATTTAATGGGATTGCACTCTTTTAATATGCCTTTTCTTCATTGCAAATAATGGAGGATGGGGGCACCTTCTTTTGGACCCCAGGTTCAATCTTTTTGAAATTTGGCAGGTTTTTTGAGGAGACACACCAGATGCTATACTGAAAAATTGGTGCCTCTACCTAAAAAAAACAACAGCCCTCCAGAGTTCCAGATACCCATGAGTCAATTCTCCATGAATGGGCTAGCCTGAGCCTTCCAGAATGGTGGGATACATGCAGTTCTATAATGGAAATCATGTATATTTATCACCTTCTGAACAAGTGTTTGAAATGGGGCTCAAAAATTCATGGAGAATATATTAAGGGGCACACATGATTTAAAATATACAAATACACTTTCATCATTCTATAAAGACATTAGGTACAGAAGAATACTATTAACCTATTCTACTAAGAAAGTTAACAACATGAATGACTTTTCAGAGGCATACTTTTAATTAGTCCAACCACTTCAAAAATAAAAGTTAATCTAAAAACAGTTACTAAAAGTCATGTCCACCTGCTAAAAGTTATTTTTTAAAAGCGTATAGCAACTGGAGAAAATAGATGTGCAAGACTGTGGCTAGAAAAATCTTAATGTTATTTCTAACCCCTTGAGAATAAAGTCAACAGATCAGCATTATTGTGTAGCGCTATTTCCAATGGCTAAAAAATTCTTGTTTACTATCTGTACTCTTTTTGAAAAGACAGACGCTTGAGGCAGTTTTGGGATGAGTATGCAGTACTTGTCACATTTCTCTAAAGGTCATCTTTTGTGACTATAACACCACATCAAGAGCGCTTTAAATGGACTTTACAAACATGTCAGAATGAAAAGATGTAGAAAACCACTTGCTCAATGAAGCTTTAAAGGGTACCTATCTCTATTTATTTACTTTATTGATTTGTACTCTTGAGAACAACAAAGAGCCGTCTGAATCACTCTAAATGCTCTAAGTAATTGTAATAACATACCAGTACAAAAGATACAGCACAAATCTGGATATGGATCTACTTTGCTTATGTATTTTTACAATTCCTAGAAGTGTTGTCTGGTCCTCAGCTGAACCTCACGACTTGCAGATTTTAAAGATACATCAAGAGAAGATGCAGTCACTGGACTTCCTGCTGCACCAGTGGTAACACTGCCCATGACTACAGCAATTTTTGCTGCAGAAGAAGAAAACTCAGCATTCTAATTACCTTGGTCCTATTAAAGAAACTGGCACTATATCCAGATAAGATCCAGTGATGTCAACTGTGGTATTTTTCCTACATTGACAAAAAATAAAATTATGCTAGAGGAAGGCTTCTTTTTTATTTTATAGTTTTTAATTGTTTTTAACTACAAAAGAAAGAAGCATAAGCATAGATACAGAAAAAGAAGGGGGGAGGGCATATACAGAATGGGAAAAACGGGCGCGAGGGAGTGGGAAAGAGAAAAATACAAATATATCAGTTTTAAATCTACCTCCAAATAAAATATCCAATACGTTCTACCTGCAAGTATAGAATTCTCCATATATTTTACCATCTTTATCTTCCATTATAAAACATTTTTACTAAGCTATTATTTGCAATACAAGTCTAAACAGTTCTTCTTCAACACATATAAGTATAAACAAGTCAGAGCAGTCTCAGCATGAAACTAGCTGCTTTGGCTTAACCATGTTAAAAACACAGACTAGTTTGTTAGTTTAATGCTATCCTCATTAACATAGACACAAAAATTCATATCTTTATCCTTAAGAAGCTAAAAAAAATACAACATAGTATTTTGTCAATCCCAATATGAACAGTTTCTCCTGGGAGGCATACTAAAAACAAATTTACCAGTTTACATAACATCTGTGCTGTCTGCCTTTTTAACAATTAGTCCACTTCTTATATCCCTATTGGGCTAGGAAAAACATATTATTATGACCTAAAAATAAAAATCACATGCCTGTTCTTATTGAAAGTTCCATACACAACTACCCACCAAGATAAGAACATTTCAGGAAACCCTTCTTACTAAAAAGAAATCTGTCTCCTGATTTATAACTAATATGCACCTTCTCTCTCCTTAACATGGTCTGTGACCAACATCTTTATCCTTGACAGATTAGAAATAGAGCACAATAGTTTATCTATCCTATTATAGACAATTTCTTCAAACAAGCATATTAGAGGATCTACTAATTAGCAAAATAATTACAATATCTACCTTCTTAACAGTTATAGATTAACTTGTAGAATTACCCATATCAATAACAAACAAAAACTAATATCATTATCTATTAAAAACAAGTTCAGCAATTTATCAGGAAATTACGCTATCTGCCTTCTTAAAAGTTAATCTAAGTTAACTATTTTTACATAAAATTCTTTTCAAAGACTTTTTAGTCCTTTAACTTTTATGTCCCTTTGTTTTAAACAAGACAACTTATTATAGCCCAAAAACAAACAAAAAAAGGGAAAAAAAATCTCACTTAGCCTTCTAATTTCACATATCAGATTTTCTTACAAAGTCCGTGTCCAGCTATCCACTGAGAAAACTCTAGTTCAGGAGGCTCTTCCACATTATGATTTTCTGGTTAAAATGCATCTTCTTACTTCTTAATACAGTCATCCTTCTCGAAGAGAGTGAGAAAAATTCCACAGCATTTGTTCCTTTCAACCTAGCTTGAGTCAGTCTCCATTTCTGGTCTTCTTTTTTAACTACGCCATAGGATTCCATTTTAATTTTATTTTGTTCATTTCCCAACAGGTCAGTCTCCCATTTCAATTCCACAGACATCACCAGGTTCTCTTTAGCACTCTGCTCATGTAGATTTGATGTTTCGCTAGCTTTCAGCAAAAAAGCTGCCATTTGCTTCTTAACCAAGTCTGCCAATGTACCAAGATCTTGCCTCAGAGATTTCAAACGGCTTAAAATATTTTTTTTATTAAAAAAAATTTGTTTAGCAAAGCTATTTTTCTCTGTCAGCAAACTCAGTCCATTAATCCAGATTGAAAAGTAGCTCAGAGTCCCAGATAGCCCATACTTCCCAGTCTAGAGGAAGGCTTCTTAACAGAGTGGTATGGAGGTGTGTGTGTGTAAAGTGTCATCAATAGAGTGATAGGATATGCGTGTGTAAAGTATCGTCAAGCCACAGCTGAGTTTATTTATTTTTTATTTATTTATTTTAGGCAATTTATAGACCACCCTATCCCAGGGAAGAGCTCAGGGCGGATCACAACATTTGAAAAACAGTATAAAAACAACAGTTAAAACCAGAGCGATGTAAGCGATTTGACAAATCATAACGACCCCATAGGCAAGAGATATTCAGAGATGGTTTACCATTGCTTGCCTCTGCATCATGACCCTGGACTTCCTTGGTGGTCTCCCATCAAAGTGCTAACCAGGACTGACCCTGCCTAGCTTCATTAATACTGCATTTCTGTATTAAAAGAATCCTTCCACAAGTAGTATCTAGGGAGCTGAAATCTAAGAAGAAAAAATTAAAGCCAAAGCCAATGATGTAAAATCAGATAACACATGCATGTGCACACATACACACAATTAAAAACCAGTGATCATTAGCTACTTATAGGTCATTATGTAGAAAAAGAGGTGCCGGAACTCATTAGCACAACTCATTTGCATATGCCACATACCCCGATATCACCAAAAGGTGTACTAAATTAGATCAGCTCAGCATTTACGGTAAAATGCTTCTTGAATTATAACTTACTCCCATCATACTTTTAAAATTATTTTCTCCTATGTGGCTACAGCGGCATGATGAAGATTTCTGTCTACTTTATATGTTTTGATTATTATACCATTTTTTGTTGGGGGGAAATATTAGAAAGTTTGTTAAATCTTAAGAGTTCAGCAAAATTCTCACAGGAGGTTTGATCAATGGAGCCCAGTAGTAAGGTGTTTTTTTTAGGGGGGTAAGAAAGAAAGAGCACAATAGAATTTAGAGGAACTTTGCTCCTGCCCAAAATGAGGCTTGGCTACTGATCTTTTACTCTTTTTGAAGAACTACTACAAGATGAACAGATTCTTCTGAAAAAATCTGTTGGCGAAATGTGTAGGGAGTTTTTTGGAAACTTAACTGTGTAATAAAAATATTTTTACCTGATTTTGCACCATCAGCCTTAGCCTTATTTTTTATCTCCTGTGGCTGGTGTGGCTCTTTATTGTCCTGCTACAAGTTGTAATCTAAGCTACATCCTAAAAACTGCTGAAGTACTTCTGGGTGTCCAGAAAAATTGTAATCTTGTCTTTCTTAGTCATACTACTACTCTCTTAAAACATATTGTACAGTTTGATATACAATTGATTATAGTTAAAGGGCACTTTCCGTGTTTTATTACAGATGGGATATGAGGTTTATTTCCACCTTATCCCTCTCTGTTGCAATCCACTGTCGGTCACATGCCCTTCCTTCTGGAAGAAAGACAACTCTCTTGCTTGCCATGTGTAATTTGGTTACTATCACACCATAGAACACTCAGAAAATCCAAAGGCGCACTTCCGTCGCACAGGGGGACCAGTACAAGTCATGCCAAAAGAAACCATACTGTCAGTTATTCATAACCAGTGAACAGAAAGCTCTAGAGCAGTGGCTCCCAACCTTTTTAGCAACAGGGACTGGTTTCATGGAAGACAATTTTCCCATGGACCGGTGGCAGCATGGTGCTGTGGTTTTTGCTGCCCCACGCTGCTCCCCTGCCCATGCCTCATCCCTCCCCCCCCATGGAGATCTTTAAATGAGGGGTAGGTGAAGGCTGCTGCCACACTGCCCGTCCCACCTGCCTGGGACCCGGGCGGATGAAAGAGATAGTGCCTCAGAGCAAGGCCACACCTCTTTCGTCTGCCTGAGACTCGGGTGGGCAGAAGGGGCGGTGAGGCTGCTCTGCCCCACTCCAAGACTGCCTCCCCTGCAAGCCAAAGGTCACCCACTGAGATTCATGTTTGAGCAGGTCCAGATCTTTAACACTTTAACCACTCCATCACCCCGGTTTACTACATTGAAAAAGGCAGTAACAGACTCCACTCTGCAGAACAGAGATTCAAAGTGCAAATCTTCTTCACCTTAATTATTTCTAATGAACCCAGTTATTGGGTCATTCTTTATTTGGAAATAATTTTTATGTACATAACATTATCACTACAAAGCAATATAATAAGCAAATAGCAAAAATGGTTAATATTCCTAAAATGTGTCCTATTTCAAGGAAACATTTTTTATTATTAAAATGGCTTAGGGCAGGGGTGACCAAACTGCAGCTCAGGAGCCACAGGCATCTCTTTCACACATATAATGCGGCTCCTGGTAGTTGAAGAGGAACTTAACCCAGGGTTACTCTCAAGTAATAACCTATAATGTTGCAAACAGTGGTTAGTGATTTATATGGCACATGTGTGTTTCCTTCGCTCATTGGTGCCAAAAAATAATTCCCTAACCTTTCCCTATGCTGGTCTTATGAGGACTGTTATTCCCAGCTTCTGTTTTTAAAAAGTCTCCTTCTAGGATGGTCATGTTGTAAAGTGCATACATATGTATTTTATTTTTCTGTGAAAATAAAGTATTAAATGTTTTAATAAATACGTGTGCTCATGTCTTGCAGCTCTCAAATATCTGATGTTCATTCTATGTGGCTCTTATGTTAAGCAAGTTTGGCCATCCTTGGCTTAGGGTATTCTCCAATTTCAATCTATATTGAAACCTCCTTTTCTCAAATCACATACAATAAGACACTGCTCAAGACAAGATTGCAGTTGAAATAATTATAGAAGACAAACTTGATCGAAACGGTAGTGACATTAATTAATAAGATTAGTCACTGCTATAGATGCAATCTCTTGTTCTCCACGACCAAAAACCACAGTCATGTACATATTCAGTGTCAACAGATCAAAGCAGGTAGCAGCCAAATCAGTTAGACACAGAATGAATGCTCCCAAAAGATCAGAACTCATTACAGTGACCATGTAATTACCTCCCTTCTTAAAACCTGATCCAAAGAGGTGGGGGAAGAGAAGGTAAAAGAGGTTTCAGAGAATGACCATTGGTACTTACTGTGAAGGGCTCCTCTGAGGTCAGGAGGTCATCTCTGTGGGTTATACCCATCCATCCTTCAGGGAGGTAGGAAATACTTTTTTCTACTTCCTGTTGGCGCATTTGGAATGACTCGCCCTTCAGTTCTGAGACTTCAAAAGCAGTAACCATAATTCAAGTAATACTCTAATTCTGCTAAAGAAAATGTACTAAACAAGACCATTAATGGCCACATAACAGTACCCAGTGAGATACAGGGTAGAAAGGCAAAAAGAAGAGAACAGCACACAGAAACAGGAATGTCGATGATGATGGGAGGGCCGAGATGGCCTCCTGACTTCAGAGGAGAAGGACCCTTCACGGTAAGCACCAATGGTCATTCTCCCTCTGAGGCGGAGGCCATCTCTGTGGGACCTCCCAAAGCAGTGTCCCTTAGATGGGTGGGTCATCAACATCGGCTGTTATCACGTTGTGCTGCAAAACTCTTCTTCCAAATAATTCCGCTTGTAATGACAAACAAAAGTGGAAATGGAAAAACATGCAGTAGCTTTACAAGCTTCTTCTGCAAATGACCTATTAAGTAGGGCTGTGTTGGTGGATGAACTATACAAGGAATGTGCCATAATTCTGGTAGATGTCTCCAGGCTAGAAGCCTTGTAGGCTGCATATCACAAGCCTTGAGAACTAAGCTAGTAGAAATCTTGGACATTCAACCTCCAGCCCTGGAGGGTGATATGTTGCTGAAGCAGCTGTCTGTTTCCTGATGGAATCTGTCCTTTAAATGTAGATATTAAGCACTCTGTGGACACCCAGGGTATGCCACACAAATTCCTTGGGACGCTTAGACTGTAGGTAAAATGTGGGAAGATAGATCTCTAGTGATCTGTGAAAATTCAAAGAAACTTTAGGCAAAAAAATGTTGGATCAGCCCTGAGCACTACCTTATCTGTGTGAAGAATGAAAGGTTTGATTTTACAGATAAGGCACTAATCTCTGAGACTCTGTAAGCGGAGGTTACAACAATTAAAAAGAGAGTAATCTTCAGTACCCACTATAGACCAACTTCCTTGAAAGGCTCAAAGGGAGACTTTGCAAGGGCAGACTATACCGTAACCTACAAATAGGATAGCAATATACTGGAGGAAGGTGCCTAGAGCACAGCATTTTGCAGGAAAACACAGGATATAATGTTTGGGCAGCTTGTATCCTCCATAAACAGGAAGCGCTGTGGTAAGGGCAGCAATCCGACTGGATAGTGGAGGACTTTAGATCTAATGTCAGACCATCCTGGAGAAAAACTAACATAGAAAAACAGTGAAGGGTGCCAACAGTTCAAGCTGGTTTTGTTTGCACCATCTCACAAAAGCTGTCCAGATAGTGTTGTGAATGTGATTGGCTCTTGGATAGTGTCTGTTACTCCAGAAGAGAAACCGGAAGAGTGTTTTGCACTCAGTCTCCAGTGGGAAAATGAAGCCAGTCTTGCTGGGGGCACCAGATCAGGCTCTGATTAAGCATGTCTGGAGAGACTGGAACAGACAGAGGAGGGCAGATCTCTGTAATCGTCAGGAGCCAAGGATGTCGAGCCCTATGACAGGCCACTAATATGACCCTGGCCACCTGTTCCTGAATCCTGCAAATGGTCTTAGGAATGAGTAGAAGCAGAGGGAAGCAAAGATGAGTCCTGGGGCAGGAAGACGTGAGAACGTTGATCGCCTCCACCTTCATGCAGTAATACCCCATGAAAGAAGCGAGGAAGCTGATGATTCGTGCTTGACGCAAACTGGTTTAGGAAAGGACATCCTAGGTGTTGGTGAATGAGGTTGAAGATCTTGGGATGGAAGGACCATTCCCCTCTGCCAGTCTAGCCATGTGCTGTCCACCCCCCTGATGTACTTCACTCTGATGGGAGATTCCTATCTTCCCAGGCCAAGATCCTCAAATCCACTCTGTGGAGCTGAGATGACTGAGAGCCCCTTGCTAGTACAGATATGCCTTGGTAGCGATGTTGTCCATCCGGATAAAGACACGCTGTTGGGCCGGATCCAACCTGAAGTAATTCAGAGTCAGCTGGATGACTCTGAGTTCTAGAAGTTGATGGGAAGGCTCTGTTCTTCGAGAGTCCACTGATCCTGTAGCAGAACCTTGTTCAGGATAGCTCCCAAATTGCTGAAGGAGGAAGAACTTAAAAATACTGGTAAAAGAATTAATACTCCCTTTGAAAACTTGGTGAAAGAGTATAGCGAAGATAAGTCAAAAATAGTTTCAAAATTGTATAAGATTTTATTAGATACAAGGAAATCCCCGAGAGAATTTTTGAAGGAGCATTGGGAAACAGATATTGGAGATAAAATTTTAGATGAAGATTGGGAGAGGATGTTTAGATTACCTCCCTTTGTTACAACATCTAGGTTAGTGCAGGAGCAGGGATTGAAGATGATACAGAAATGGTATTATACACCCATTAAGATGTATTATATTTCTAAATCAGGGAGTAAAAATTGTTGGAGGAAATGTGGAGAAATTGGAACTTTCAGTCACATGTGGTGGGATTGTCCCTTAGTGAAAAAATTCTGGTTGCAGGTTGGCATAGAGATGACTAAGATTATGGGATGGAAAATAAGTATATCTAAAGCAATGGCTATTATTAATTTGGATGGTGTGGGATTAAGATCAAAAGAGGATAGTAAATGGATTAATTTGATGTTAGTAGCAGCAAGACAAGTGATAGCAAGGAATTGGAAAGAAGCTGAGGAATTGACAATTAATCACTGGAGGGATAAAATGAATAATATAATTATTTTGGAGTATTTAACGATGAAGATACGAAGAATGAACGGATTAAAGGTTAGGGAACAGGAGGAGGGGTGGTTTAGGAAGATGGTGAGATATTTGGAAAAGTTTAAACAATTTAAGACGATTGGTTGGTTAATAAGAAAATGAATGGATAAGATGTTTAAATAGAGTGATGGAGTTGTATTTGGATGAAATGTTAATAGTTATAAATTTATGGAATATTATAATGTATCTATGGCCTGGGACTCTCACAGAGGTGGATTGGTGTTGGAATATATAACAATAAAATTAAAAAAAAAAAAGGATAGCTCCCAAATGTTGAGGGCTTGCAGCTGTGAAGAACTCCCTATAGACCTGGGCGTAGAATACCTCGTCCTGCCAAAGACTGCTGACCTTCACCTGCCAGAGAAGACTGGATCTGATGGATACAGAAATCCAGAGATGAAAAATCTTCTTTCCCATGATGGACAACTCGTAGGAACAAAGGGAATGCTGCAGTGGTCTGGAATGAAGCCTGCTCCACTGAACTGTGTCTAAGCAGGAGATCAGCAGACACATGAGTTTGTCCAGAAACAAGAGGGATGAAAAGTTGTCCTGGATTACTAGGATTACAGCAGCCTGGATCTTGCACCTTTTACAGTGAGAGGAAAAGGGAATTGCAGGATGTATCAATGATGGTTCCCAGTTGAGACAGCTAAAGGGAACTCTTTGACTGGTTTACAATAAAACCATGTTCCTGTGAGCAGAGGGTGGACTAGGTGCCCCGAATGTATTTGGAGAAATTGCTAATGAGAAGGGCGTCCAATTATGGATGGACATAAATCCCCTGGTGCCTGAGGTGGACTACAGAGTTTACCAGGATCTTGGTACATGCCCTGGGGGCCTTGGAAAGTCCAAAAAGAAGTGTCCAGCATTGGGAACATTGGCCATTTACTGCAAATCTGAGAAATATTCTGAGAGCAGGATTAATGGGGATGGGTAAGTAGACATCAGTCAGGACTACTGAAGTAAAAAAATACCTGGGGTTGAAGGGCCTCTGTTATGGACCTCAAAGATTCCCTGAGCAAGCTCCGAAGCTTGACAAACTTCTTGAGAAACTTGAGATCCAAACTGGCCCTCCAATTGGTATTCCTCTCAGAAACTGTGGATAAAATGTAATATACTCCCCAATCCTACTCTGGAAGGTGAACTGGCTGCTTAACCCAAATGTGACAAAATGTTGTATGGCCTATTCAGTGATTATTCTTTGGAAGCAGGCCTTGGACACCAGAGATTGAATAAGTCATTCCAATGGGAGATTGTGGATTTTAAAGTGTAGCCATGAACAATAACACCTAGGGTCCACAAGTCTTCTTGAGAATATCTCCAGACCAGAAGGAAGATAAAAAACCTGATTCCCATTGGAAGGGACATGCAGCCATACTTGCATGGGATTGGACTCACATTGCCTTGGGGGGGGGGGCACAGACCAAAACCTGGACAAAGAGTGCTAAGCACAAAAGGAGTGATTTCCCCATCTATCAAAATGACAGATGTACTGAGACACAGTGTGTTTCTAGTCATGTGTCTTCACCAGAAATCTACCAAGGCAGTCACCAAGGAGACTATCACTCTGGAGACTATCACTCTGGAATGGACAGGCAGATACCATAGATTTGGGAAGCATGCCTGCAGGCCAAGCACTCAACCTCCTAGCCACAGAGGTGGAAATCATGGCCTTAGAAATGAACATTAAGCTGTCTATGGTGGCATCAGCAAGAAAGAAGGCAGCCTTCAGCCTCCTGATAGTGCCTTCAAGGAGGCAGTGGTTGTTCTCTGACAAGACCTGGATAACCTTGCGGACCCAGACGATTGTTGCTCTGGATGTGATGGAGGCTATAGTGGAAGCTCTCACCATCCTCAGAAGGCAGACCAGTAGACTGCAATGCTGCCACGGCTGTCAACAAGGGAGACCTGTAATAACTCATCAGCATAATTAGGAAGAGCATAAAGCATTTAAACAAATGTGGAAACTGCCCATTTGAGTCACGTTTGCCCCATTCCACCCTGAGGTGACATTCAAATATTCAGCCAGAGTATGAAAGAGAAAACTCATTAGTACTCGTGGCCATAACGTTTCTACAAGCCTTAAGCTCCTATGCATGTGGAAGTAAGCATGAAATGCAAGGGCTGTGAGGGAGAACGCAGCAGATTTTGTTAGTCTTCACCAAAATGAGTTAGAATATAAAGCAGAACAGTGAAGGAATTAAAGGAAGTATATAAAGGTAGTTATGAGGGAAAATATGTAAGAAAAATCTAGAGTTTAAGAGTTAGATAAAGGCAAGGCCTGATCTAAGCTGTTCTCCCTATAGAGGCAGGAAAAGAACTGAAGGACAGGTCATACCGAAGGCACAAACAGGAACTAGAAAAAAGTATTTCCTGCCTCCCTGAAGGATGGATGGGAATAACCCACAGAGATGGCCTCTGCCTAAGAGGGAGAAAGGGAGACTCTCTGAACCTACCAGTGCTAAAAAGGAATTCTCTCCATTGTTGAGTGACCTTGGCTCACCATATATATAAAGAGGGACAGGAATCATCATGCTGTTCTGCTCTATGTATGGAAGTGTTTCAAAAGAGCAGGAAAAAAACAGCGGCCCTATAGTGGCTTAATATATGGCCCACCTGAAGGTTTTGACTCACAGTTCGAACACTACTGATTTTTCCATATATAACATATTAATATACTATAAATTATGTATTTATGTATAGTACATAAGATTTAGAACCAACTTTGTAATTATTAAATGTTAGCAAGCAAGTTGTTACAGTTAGGAGAATTAAAAAGTACAACCTACTAAAAATTTAGTCCTGTGGAGGCCTAATATAATCAGCATTATGAAAAGCACATCTATTTAGTGCACTGTTATGCAATAACTCAGTGGAGAAGTACAGTTAAAAATCTGTTACTCAGTGCCCATATCGAATGGGGGTTGCCAGTTAATCAAACCTGTCAGATACTCAAGCTCTGCTCCAGCCCCTACCCACATCAACTCAATCCTGACCCACTGGGAATGACACAGCGACAGTCCTCAAACAAGGTGAAACCCTTCTCACACCACAAACTCATTCTAAGCCACAGGCAAGGAGGTCAAAGCTGGTTCCCAACAGCTCAAGGCAGGTCAAGGGAAAAGGAGGCACTGGAGGATGATGTCAACTGACAGTGTCAGAAACTCAGCAATGGCTAGAGCAGGGGACACCAACCCTCTGGCAAATGCAGGCTGCATTACAGTGCCCAATGCCTAAAAAGGGTTGAATCTCAAATCAAAATGTCATAAAATTATTAACCTATTTGTTATGTACTGAGCTTCATTTTTGGTGGAAAGCTTTCGCACATCCAGCAGTAGCAGGGCGTTTGAGACTCTTTACTTCATCATGACAGATCTGGACTCTTTATGGGAACCAATTAGCGGGTTTGGTATGAAACGTAACAGTTGTGATTTGGTATGGGGATCTGGGAGGTGGTTCTCCTCCATGCATATAAGCAGGGTCGAGGCCCCACCATGTTCCAGAGTTATCAATAAGCATGTTCCTGTTTGAACATCACCGCATCGAACCCAGTATTTAACACTGGCGACGAAGGTGGGATCCTGTTGAATCAACCTATTGCTAAGCCACACTGCACCACACACTAGTACTCCACGCTAATATTCGCAATGCACCCCAGCTGGGATCATGGCTGTAGCTCCAGAACATCATCTGCTGGAATTTGACCCCAGTCACCCAGACTTGTGGGAAACCTGGACTGGCTGAAGCAGGGATCGTTTTGTAGAAAAATAGGTTGTGGAGCTCATCCAGGGATTGTTATGCAGCTGCACCTACTATTCAATGGACAAGGAGGTGGAACTCTCAGAAGGAGGAAGTGGAACTCTCAGAAAGGTTCAGGAGCTGCGCTCCTGTGAGCTCCCACTAAATCTGAGGCCGGGGCTAATGTACTACATGATTTTCCACAAGATTGAGAGCAAGGTGAGCAAGAAATTCCCGCTACTCAGCTCATGTGGAATTGTGACCCTAAAGTTGTTGAAGAGCCTCATTGCACCCACCATGCTGGAAGCTGCTACCTACAAGGGCCTAATCCGGGTGCTTACCAACCACCTAGCGCCTTCGTTGACTCACATGGCATGCTGCATTAATTTTTACTCCTGGCAACAGAAACCTGCAGAATCGGCCACAGGCTATATCGCTGAGTTGCAGTGACTGCCATTCAACTGCGAGTTCCTGAATCTTGATGACACCCTACTTGACAAATTTGTGATGGGTGTTCGGGAGGAGAAACTACGCTGCAAGCTTGCTGTCCAAGATGACCTTAGACTGACGAAGACGCTCTGGGAGGCCACTGCCTTTGAATAATCCCAGTGAGACCGCCCAACGACCACCATGCACACCAGGCCACCGCATCTTCCGCATCTGATGGCGAGGAGGCGCATCAAATTCAATGCCCTCCTTGCCGTGAGATTCGTCCAACAGCAGCCGTTAATCCTTCCGACACCCCAGGCCTGGCGGTCTCCACAAGCTGCGGAGACATGCACAAGTGTTGATTCCAGGCCCGTAGCTATGGGGCCCCCAGAGGGGAGTTGAGCCCTGCTTGATCCTTAGGGCCCCTCCAATCAGGGCCCGTTGAGCATGGGGGCCAGGGAGCATGGAGAGCAAGGGTGCTGGTGAGCGAGAAAGGAGAGCTGGTGGGTGAGAGGGTCTCCTTTCTTCCTTCCCTCACACTTTTCCTTCTGTTCGCCCCCCTGTGGGTGCCACTGCTTCCAGGCCCACCCAAGAGGAGCAGCAGCATTGCCATCTCTGCTGGGGGCAGGGGAACATGCCAGATTCCTCTCCCCCTCCCCCAAATAAGCACGGAGCTGCCTGGCAGAGTGTCTCCTTCCTCCCCTTCCTCCCATCCGCCCCACCCCCAGGCAGGTGCTGCTGCTGCCAGGCCCCCACAGTGGAGCCTCCAGGGTCCGAGGCAGCAATGCAGAAGTGGTCGCTTGCACTCAGGATTTGCAAGAGGCAGATCCAGCTGCCGGGGTCTTTTTGAAAGTTGCAGCTCTCTGGATAGTGTGTCTGTGCCTATATAACTAGGACTGAGTGAGGACGAGTGAGCTGGTAGAACAAGATGGCTGCTCCCAGTTAGCTGTGAAGACTCACCGTTTGTTTCAAAATCCTTTTAGAAGTTGTTTGCATAGTAAAGGAGGACTAGAACCTTTGCTTTCCCTGTGTTAGTCTAATAGTACTTGGAACTTCAGCAACTCATGAGTAAATTGCCCCAGTGAGACCACACAAGTGTTGGATTGCAGACTGTTTATTTTGGCCTTTCTTTCTTTCTCTTTCTTTCTTTCTTTCTTTCTTTCTTTCTTTCTTTCTTTCTTTCTTTCTTTCTTTCTTTCTTTCTTTCTTTCTTTCTTTCTTTCTTTCTTTCTTTCTTTCTTTCTCTCTCTCTCTCTCTCTCTTTGTGAGAGAGTATGTTAGGGTTGCCAATTCCCAGGTGGGGGTAGTGGATCCCCTGGTTTGGAGATCCTCCCCCGCTTCAGGGTCATCAGAAAGCGGGGGGGGGGGGGAGGGAAATGTCTGTTGGGCATTATTCCTTATGGAAATCAATTCCCATAGGGAATACTGGAAAATTGTTCCACAGTTATCTGGGGCTCTGGGAGAGCTGTTTTTTTGAGGTAGAGGCACCATATTTTCAGCATAGTATCCAGTACCTCTCCTCAAAACATCCTTTAAGTTTCAAAAAGATTGGACCAGGGAGTTCAATTCTATGAGCCCCCCACAAAAAGGTGCCCCTATCATTCATTATTTCCAGTGGAGGGAAGGCATTTAAAAGGCGTGAAGTCCCTTTAAATGTGATAGCCAGAACTCCCTTTGGAGTTCAATTATGCTTGTCACAACCTTGCTCCTGACTTCACCCCCAATGTCTCCTGGCTCCACCCCCAAAGTGATATTTTTGGACTTAGCAACCCTATGAGGCCCCCTTCCATGCTCCAAGCAGCGAGAGCCCCATGGGGGGAAGGGGGAGGAGAGACTGATGACAGCAGGGCAATGGTGGAGGCTGTGGAGCTCCTTGCCACCAGTTGCGGGCTTGTGCCTGGCCCCACAACCTTTAAATTTCTCTCCTTGGCCCCTCCACCAAAAATATTCTGGCTACAGCCCTGGTCGTCCCTACAACTTTCGGAATGCTATGTGTAGGAGCTACGGCAAGACTGAATACATTGCCTGCATCTGCCAGGCCAAGGCGTGCCAGAGACGCCAAGCAACACACCAAGAGTCTACGGAACTGCACACCACTACCATCAGCCATGTTCTGGAATTATCAATAAAGCATGTTCCTGTCTGAGCATCACCACATTGAACCCATTATTTAACACTACCTATTTATTTATTTATTTACATTAGACTTTTATCCCGCCCTCTCCGCAAGCGGACTCAAGGCGGCTTACAACAGTCGTTTACACGATTTAAAACAATAAGTCAATAAAATTTATAAAACATTAATACAATTAAAATTTAAAAACTATTCCATGGTGCTGTACCATTACTATGTTGGCGGTTCTGCTTTTCAGACGGTTGGTCACCAGGAACTCTAGCTGATGTCAGGTGGCAGCTCTCTCTCAGTTTAAGCATCGAAGGCCTGTCGAAACAATTCGGTCTTACAGGCCCTGCGGAATGTAGGAAGATCCCGCAGGGCCCTTATGGTCTCCGGGAGAGCATTCCATAACTCCGGTGCTGCCACCGAGAAGGCCCTGGCTCATGTCAAACGCAACCTGGCCTCCTTTAGTCCAGGGGTGGACAGCAGATTTTTTGTCCCTGAATGCAGTGCTCTCTGGGGGATATATGGGGAAAGGCGGTCCCGCAGATAAACAGGTCCCTGACCATAAAGGGCTTTAAAGGTCAATACCAACACCTTGAAATGGATTCGGAACACAATAGGTAGCCAGTGCAGCTCTTTCAGCACTGGCTGAATGTGCTCCCATCGAGGGAGCCTCATTAACAGCCATGCTGCAGCATTCTGATTTAGATCAAAAGTAAACATTCAGAGGTCAATGAAGAAATTTTAACTTGAACACAACCCATTTTGGAACAATAGAGGCACCATATTTTCATAACCCATTTTATCTAGCTACACATGCTTACCCAGTCAGTGTGATTTTTCTAGGAAGATTTTTTAAAAAATGGATTATGAATCTGATCTGCCAGATAGCAGAGTTGCAATCCTAATACTATGAGATTTATTTCTTAATAAACACACTGCCTTGAGGATTAAATCTACACCTTTAAATATTGGAGACAGGTAGAGAGAAAATGCTAATGAAAGGGCAGTGTTCCACCTGGAGCAGAGGGTATGCTATTAGTCTGGCTTCAAATTATATGCAGGATTAGGGTTGCCAGTCCCCAGGTGGGTGCAGGGGATTCCCCCAATTTCACAGGCTCTTGCTCACTGCTAGCCAACAGGGGGAAACCCCACTTCCAACAGCAACAAACTTACATTTACTGTTACTGTTACATTACTGTTACTGCAACAAAATACATTTACTATTACATGTACTGGAAGTATAAACTTTCCTGTTTTGAATTGTACGTTCCAGCATGTATTGTGTGTCCCCTCATTAAGGTCTAATTTGCTAAGCGTCAGCATGCTGATTGATGATGGCTATCAGGTAATATTTAAGAAAACCTGTTGTGAGATCTTAGGAGGTGGGGGGAAGCTGCTTGCTACTGGGAAGAGAGATGGGGACGTGTATGTGGTCCAGAGTAATTGTGCCCAGGCTGCACAAGTGTCTAATGTGCCAGTGCACGACCAATGCATCCATCTGTTCCATAGAAGACTTGGGCACTGTGGGTTTCACGCATTGAAAAAGACCCTACAGATGGTGCCAGGTCTGAAGGTGAAGCCCTGTAGGTGTTACTTAGACTGCCAGGTCTGTAAAAAGACCAAGAGCAGGGCTTGTGCAGTAGCTAGACAAAGCACCAGAGATAGCAAGCGTGCTTTAGAGCTAATTCACCTCGATGTGATTGGCCCATTTCCAAAGAGTCTGTTGGGGAGGCAGTATAGTGGCTACCGACGACTATACAAGGTATTTCTGGGTGTTTGCCATGAAGCACAAGTCCGAGGTATACAAAACATTTGTTAAATGGGTAAAAGCGGTTGAAAGGGAGTTGGACTTGCATATCAGGTCAATTCAGAGTGACCGCGGGGGTGAGTTTCTTTCAAATGAGTTCAAACGTTGGCTGGAGAGCCAAGGAATTGCCCACAGATTAGCAAACCCGGCCACGCCCCAGGAGAATGGGATGGCTGAGCGGCATGGAGCTGTCTTGCAGAATTTGATGTACAGCATGTTAGAAGATGCCAAATTGCCAATTACTTATTGGGCCGAGGCCATGTACTCCGCAGTATATCTGTACAATACAATTTGGAGCAAGGCTGTGCATGACATGCCTTATAGAAGGCTATATGGTAAAGTCCCTGACATGAAATTTTTAAAGGTCTTTGGGACGCAGGCATGGGTTAACATTCCATTGAAAAATAGAAGGAAAGGAGGTGATCGGGCAGTACGCCTAACTTTTCTGGGCTACCAGCCAGAAACCAAGTCTTATCGCTTTTGCGATAAGAAAGCCAAGCTGACTTTCAGTAGGTCAGCGGCCTTTAACGAGCATACCAGCTGGCCGAGGTTGCATGGCGAAGTCGTTTTGCTGCCAAGTACTGATAACAGTACTGGAACAAAGCCCAGACCTCCAGCCCAGGAGGTGGCAAGCAGTCAGCCTGGAGAAGTCGAGCCCAGTGCGAATGCTGGGCCACGAGTATCTGCCAGGGCAACAAAGGGTGTCCCTCCTGTCAGATACGGGTTTCCAAATGTAAATCTGGTCAGCACCCCTGAGCCCGAGTCATACGAAGAGGTGCTGAAGCTAGAAGGCACAGAGAGGCAGGCCTGGTTTGCAGCGATGCAGAAAGAGTATGATTCATTACTGAAGAACGGTGTATTCTCACAAGTGCCAAGGCCAGGTGACAGGAACGTCATCTCTTGCAGGTGGACCTATAGGATAAAAAGGAGTGCTGATGGGGCCGTGCAACGAAAGGCCAGGCTGGTGGCCAGGGGGTTCAGCCAAAGAAAGGGATTAGACTATGAACAAGTGTTTGCCCCCACACTAAAAGCAGAAACGTTACGGGCAGCGTTATGCAAGGCTGGGAGCATAGGGCAACAGGCCCATCACTTCGATTTCGAGACAGCCTACCTAAACTCCCCCTTAGACCAGGATCTATTTATGGAACAAATCCCTGGTTTTGATGGGGGTGATGGCGTATTGAAACTAAATAAGGCTTTATATGGTTTAAAGCAGGCTGGTCACGCGTGGTACAAGTGCTTGCATTCAGCACTGTTGAAGGTGGGCTTCAAACAGCATCTAGCAGACCCCTGTATGTTTAGCAGGGTGGTGGGAGAGTCCAGAGTGTTCGTCCTCGTTTTTGTGGACGATCTGATTGTCCTAGTGGACTCCAACCAGCAACTACACTGGTTCCAAGAAACAGCTAGCAAACTGTTTACCATCAAACACCTTGGGCCGGTAAGCTACTACCTGGGGGTAGAAATATCAAGGCAGGTAGACGGAAGCTTTGAGCTGTGCCAAAGCAACAAGGTGAAGGCACTGCTAGCCCAGTATGGCATGGAGGATGCCAGTAGTGTGCAAACCCCAATGACCACGGGGTATGGGAAAGAACCCGAGGGCGAGGTATTCCAAAACGTGCAACTATACCAGTCCCTGATCGGGTCTCTGTTGCACTTAGCATGCTGGTCTAGACCCAATATCAGCTATGCTGTGCACATATTGTGCCAGAAAAACGCTGAGCCCCATCACAAGGATTGGGTGGCAGCCAAGAGGGTGCTTCGCTACCTCAGCGGGACGATAGAGCGAAAGCTATCCCTCAGTGCGGGAGAAAGGCCTGAACTTCGCGCCTATGCCGATGCGAGCTGGGGGGACCGGCCCATGGCCAAATCAACCACAGGGATTGGGATATTCCTGGGAGATGCCCTATTGCTGTGGAAAGCCACCAAGCAGACCCTGGTGGCATGCAGTACCTGCGAAACAGAGTACGGGGCCATCAACGAGTGTGTGCTCAGCCTAGAATGGGTAATACAATTGATGAAGGATTTCAATATACCTATCAATCTGCCAGTCACGGTATATAGCGATAACTCGGCAGCTAAAGAGTTAACTGAACATCAAGCTGCTCGAGGGAGAAGCAAACATATACTTATTAGGTATCAAAACGTGAAAGATGCGGTGACCAGGAACCTAATAAAGATAACAAAGTGTACGTCAGAAAAGAATGCAGCAGACATATTCACGAAATGTTTAAATGTGAATGAACATGCCAAAATTGTACAATACTTAGGCATGTGTGTGTAACATTGCATAACATTGTGTATAATGTAAAGTTGTCAAGTGTGTATGAGAACTATGTACTATACTTAGGTGTACTGTGTACGATAGATTAGGAGGTGTGTCAGTATTGAATCTATCTTTACACAGTCTGACAGCTCTATTGTGACAGCAGATGATCTAGCTGGCAAGCTAGGTCACAGTGACCTTATCTACAAGCCGGTTTGAGCCGGTAGAGGACAAGTGGAAAGGACCTGCTGAGTCAGCATGACTGTGGACTGCCAGGATTGGCTGAAGGAACTATATATGGACTGTGCTGGCAATGCACAGGCCTCTCTTTGAGGAGCCACATGCTGGCAGAGCACTTTGGTCCTGTATTTAATGTATCTTTCTGCACTAGTGAGCACGTTGTATATATATTGTAAATACACTGTTTTAGCACTAGCTGCAGGTGTCTGGCTCACTTCTGTACTGGGGCTCACCGTTGAACACATCACACCGCTCTCTCTGCTAACACCCGCACCGACAGATGTCCCCAACGTGATGATGTCACACAGAAGAGACATCATTGCATTAGGGACATCACACATGGGAACATCGCCCTGTCCTCCCATTCCCAGAAAGCCCCTCCCACCCCCTGCAGGCATAAGGTGCAGGGCAACCCTATGCAGGATAATAATAATATAATAATAATTTTTTATTTCTATCCCGCCCTCCCCGCCGGAGCAGGCTCAGGGCGGCTCACAACATAAAACATACATTACATCAATTGTACTTATAAAATATGGTTAAAACAATTACAGAATATTAAAATTAACATAACAGTATGGCGTTATAAACAGGTTTCAATAAATTTCAGAAGTAAAAACATTTCAAGAATAAAAGCATTTCTAGCAGCATATCTAGATTTGTCACAGTTTCCCGCTAGTTGAAGGCCATCTTGAAAAGGTGGGTCTTACAGGCCCTACGGAATCCCTCTAAACATCGTAGGGCCCTCATCTCCTCAGGGAGTTGGTTCCACAGTAATGGAGCAGTAATAGAGAAGGCCCGGTCCCGGGTGGCCTTCAGTCTGGCCTCCCTTGGCCCAGGGATATTTAGCTGGTTTTTCCCAGATGACCTCAGTGCCCTCTGGGGCTCATATGGGGAGAGACGGTCCCTTAGGTAGGTAGGTCCTCGGCCATATAGGGTTTTAAAGGTAATAACCAGCACCTTGTAGCGAACTCGGTATGCCACTGGCAACCAGTGCAGTCCGCGCAGCCCCGGCTGTATGTGCTCCCACCTTGGGAGCCCCAGCAACAGCCTAGCCGCCGCGTTCTGCACCAGCTGCAGCCGCCGAATTCGGCACAAGGGCAGCCCCATGTAGAGGGCGTTGCAGTAGTCCAGTCTCGAGGTGACCGTAGCATGAATCACTGTTGCTAGGTCGCGGCGCTCTAGGAAGGGGGCCAACTGCTTCGCCCGACGAAGATGAAAGAACGCAGACTTGGCAGCGGCCGCTATCTGTGCCTCCATTGATAATGAAGGCTCCAGAAGAACCCCCAGGCTCTTGACCTTGTGTGCCGCTTTGAGCTGCACACCGTCAAGGACTGGCAAGGGGATTTCCCCTCCCAGGGCACCGCGACCCAAGCACAGGACCTCTGTCTTCGTTGGATTCAACTTCAGCCCACTCAGTCTGAGCCAACCTGCCACGGCTTGCAATGCTAGGTCCAGGCTTTCTGGGACGGAGCCAGGCCGGCCATCCATTAGCAGATAGAGTTGGGTGTCATCAGCATATTGATGGCACCCAAGTCCAAACCTCCGGGCAATCTGGGCAAGGGGGCGCATATAGATGTTAAATAACATCGGGGAAAGAACTGCCCCTTGTGGGACCCCACATACTAGTGGGTGCCTCCGGGACCGTTCCCCCCCAATGGCCACCCTTTGTCCCCGTCCTTCGAGGAAGGAGGAAAGCCACTGTAAGGCCAATCCCCCAATCCCCGTATCGGCGAGCCGGCGGGCCAGTAACTGATGATCGACCGTATCAAATGCGGCCGACAGATCCAGCAATATCAGCACCGCCACGCCGCCTCGATCACTGCCTGTCAGACGGACCGCAATCATGAAAAGCAAAATGGCAGTCGTGGGGAGGGGAACTTGGCTGGAGGAAGATGTGGCAAGTGGAATCCCATTTTCATCCCTGCTAAGAGAGTACACTTTCCCTCTCAATCCAAGGAGCCACTCACTGTCTCTTGCAATCACATATGCATGAGAAGACTCCTAGCTGGAGTGGGCAGGAGAGGAGAGGCAGAAGCAAGCAAGGCAAGATGTCAGAGCAACCAGCTGTTGTTTTGTCTACAGCAGCAACCTCACCAGTAACCTTGGAAGTCACTTGGAGGAGCCTTGATGGGTGGATCCTTTGGAAGTGTACAGTATAAAAAACACTTTGTATCCTTTTTTTTGCTGTTCTTTCCCTGCTTTTTTATTTACAAAAGCCAGATATCTCTTGTACTCATTCACACAGAAGCATTATCTTCCTTACACCCATAGCTTTCAACATGGTAAAGAGAGGGGGAGTGAAAAAGTTGAGAAGTAGCAAAGCACCTAGAATGGCCAAAATGCTAGTGTGGAGGACTGGGTGTAGGGGGCAATAGAAGGAACCATGGAGACCAGAAGAAACAATGTTGCTATTGTGTTTGTTTTTTGCAAGAAAGGAACAGGAAGAGTAGTAGATGGTGCTTCTTGAGGCTGGAAGGACAGTAGGTATGTTCACACTACATTAAACAATGTGTTTAGTCACTGGATTTTTACACTGTAAAAATAGCAAAAATTCAGTTGCAAAACGCATTATTTAGTATAGTGTGAATGCACCCACTGTGGGTTTGACGGAAATGTCTTGACGGTGATAGCAGCAAACAAGTAGGTTGGAAGGACATACAGAAAAACCTCAGGGGCCGCATGTTGAGAGCTCCTGGGCTAGAGTCATCAAGCTGGCCACCTGGAGAGGTTAGGAATGGGGCATGCATACTCCCAAAATACAAGGTTATGGTGGTTGAGGGGGAGGAGCTTCCCTCTGGATGGTGCTGGAAACCACAGTGGAAATTCATCAAACAGCCAGTGGAGAAACAGCCCTGTAATTATGATCTTTTATATCAACTCCTTAGGCAACAGTCCTCCTTGAATTGTCCTGCAGAACCTGCTTACCGATCAGGGCAACTGCTATAGTCTTCCTTAACTAGATCGTCCAGGGAAATGCACAGTTAACCCCTTTTGGCATATCACAAACAAACATGGAATATTATCTGCAATGAGGCAAGAATGGAGGAAACTTCTTAGTTGAGAGTTTCAAACAAGTAAGGCAAAAAATTCTTTAAAATGGTAGCATTTTCTTGCATAATTGATTAGTTATATACCTGCATCTATCAAAAAATGAAACTGGTCTGCATGCAATTAAGAAATCCGCTGGATTTGCTTTGAATTGAAGAAATGCAGAAAAAGCTGAGCCTTTTTAAAAAACAAGAAATTGGTCTGCACGAACATGTGATGTAACTGTCATGTTTATCCAAGTCTTATTTATGGAAAATGTTAGAGCAAGCACGGTAAGGAATATGTATGATTAATTCTATTCTGTCTGGTGCAAGATTGATAGAAGGCCATCTTTTCCTCAAAAAAGCATATATCTGAAAAACTCTGAGGATTTCTAAACATACCCGTTAGGGATTTAATTAGGAAGAACTATTATCTCTCACACTATACAAAGCTTATTCTGACCATCTAACACATGATTAGCCAGCACATCAATTCTCTAAATTTCTTTGTGAATTATCAATGAACTATTCCAAAGATTTCTCTTTCTTTGACAAATCTCACAAGTCAAATTTAATATATTTCTCTTGGTGATGTTCGCCATGACTGACATGAAGAAAAAATGTCAAGGTGAGCACATATCTCTGAGGTGCAGAAGGCTGCTAGGACAGTCAAGAAAGACCCTGGAATAGTATTTTATATCAAAACTCCATAACCCTCTGATTTATTAAACTTCATAGTTTACTCACTTTATAGCTATTGGCACAAAGCAGTTATAAGCACAAAGCAGCAAATGTCTCCTTTATGAGTTCATCTCAATCCTCCACCTGGTCTGCACAAACAGAAGTAACTTCTTGAACTGGCAGATATATATAATACATCACTTATTTTAGGCAGTAATTTCTTGCTTTCATAAATGCAAACTGTGATTTTAAACTCAAATTATAAAAATGGACTGCACATAATAGGCTGCATGAAAGCATAGGAGAAGAAGAGAAGAGACTGGATTTATACCCCGCCCTTCACTACTCGAAATTTCTCTGAGCAGTTTGCAATTTCCTTTCCCTTCCCCTTCTCATAACAGACATCCTGTAGGTGGGGCTGAGAGAGCTCTTACAGAAACCACTCTTGAGAGAACAGCTGACAGAGTTATGACTGACCCAAGGTCACTCCAGCAGTTGCATGTGGAGGAGTGGGCAATCAAACCCCTATTCTCCCAGATAAGAATTTGCACATTTACACACTACACCAAACTGGTGTAGGAAAAATAGACTGTATGTCTGTCTGCCTATCTATCTAAAAAAACCCCTGGTTTTAAGTTATCTGAAGCATGTGCAGACCCATGCAAGCCCTTCCAACTGTATCTGACCAGACAGCAACTAAGATGAGAAAGACAATTCACAGATATACAAGTTGGCAAGTATTTGCTGCCCCTATTCTACAATTCAGTTGAGAGAAAAAACAAAAGAAAACAAGTATCTCTGTTCTTTAAAAACAAAACACCTCCCACACTCCTAGTGCCTGGATTTCTCAACACTCTAGCATGACCAAGACAGCTGATTTTTAAATACCAACTCTGGACTCAGCAGTAACAGTATAAAATTGAACTCAGAGTATGTATTACTCTGTTCTGAAACACTGCAGCTCTCTGTGACAAACTATATAGGTAACTACAGTTCTGCTGGAAAACCATCTCCAGGCATTGTGCCACTAGGGGCAGAAACAATGTGTCATACATGATGTGTAAATGAATATGTTCTTGAGTTCATCTGTACTAGATTGTGTGTTTATATCATACATATACAAGTGGGGACTCACAAGAAACTTGAAAGAGTGGCTATTCCATTCCCCTCACCTTTGCTTCCTCCCCCTTCCCCTACTTCTCTCACTCTTTCTCCCTCATATCATATAATGAGGAAGGAGGCCATTAGAACACTGATCATACATTTGTGATGAACTGTTTCAGATATAAATATCAAAATCACCCCAGAAATATCAGAATTACCTCAGAATTACCCTGTATGCACATATCACAAACTTTTGCAAGGAGCATTCCTAAAAATCTGGGACCAGAACTGAAGAGCCCACGAAACTCTGGTCCATCAGAAGGCATAGTAAATTAAACTAGCTAACCCACACAGAAAAAGCACACATCTGACAGCAAAGAAGGTTCACCTAAACAAACAATACAAGAATTAGCACATCTTGTTACCATATAACAGAATTATCAGAAGGTGCCTGAGCAACTAGAATATACAAGGTTGGTTTGCAGTAAAACAGTGTTGCACTTACCTGTAACTGCTGTTCTTCAAGGTGTCTTTCATACAGTTCCACAAAGGGACTGTGTTTAAACAGGCCAGTCACTGAGGCTCTTTACCAGCTAACTTTGGTATTTCTTTAACACTCCCAGGGGAGCCCCTCCCCTGCAGAGCTCTTCAGGGAGGATCGCCCAGGTGCAAGATTTGCCTCCTATTTACCCCGAAAGCCTGTTCAGATCAAGCAGCACACCTTAAAGGCAAGTCTATGGGAGAAAGCGCACTCTTGCTCTAATAGCTCAGCAGCAAAAGTGTCCTCCCTGGCTGAGCACAGTCAATCCTTGCCCTTGAAGCCCCTGGTCAGAACTGAACGACTTGCAAGCCTGCCATCAAGCATCTAGGTTCCAGCAGTTCTAAGGACTGAACCAAAATGTCAGGTCCAATCACCCGCCCATTCAGCAAAATGCTGCACATTAGAACCCCTACCTAATAAACTGTAAGGAGAAGCATCATTCCAATTCCAAGATGATCCCAGAATCTATCAGCTCTTTGCTTCCAGCTAAACTGTCTTTGGTTCCAATGGAATGGAGGGAAACCTCCCCACCACAAACACCTTTTCCACATGTCTCCCCGGGCTCATTTGCTCTCAGAGGAGGAAACAGAGCCTGACCAGGGTGCACTGGAGATTTCAGCAGCTAGTTGAACCATCCTCGCCAGCACTATGGCAGAGTTCTATGCCTCTGCCTTCCTGGCAAAGCTACCATTATTTTCCTTCTCCTCAAACTCAAGAATGAGGCAACTAGAAATCATGAAAAGCACTTCCAGAATTGAGGCATCCCTTTTCACAGAACTGTGATGCTGCAGGTCCGCCAGTCCAATACCCTCCTGCAATCTCTTCATACACCCTTATAGGGCATTTGGATTCTGAGGAAGAGAGGTTTTGAGGGCTAACTCCCTTTTTGGCCTCAGTTCAGATTTGCCATCAGACCTTTCGCTTGATGACACTGCACAGAAAACTGAAGATGAACAACTGTTGGCCATCTACAGGGCCTTGTTTCTCCCAGTCTGTGATTAGACTATTCTTCCAGATAAAACTCTTTTAATACACTCTATGTTACTTGAGCTGTTCTTCCAGTCAACTGGAAATTTCAGTTAGTCCAAAATGTAGGTACCCATTTCTCACAAATAAGACACAGCATATATTACTGCACCCCCACCCCTGTACTCACTAACTGTGGGAGGGATCTGAGTTGGTGCCAGAGGAAAAAATGGACAGCACAACTTTGGAATGCAGGGAAGGCCTGTAGGCGCCTTCCACACTAGGTGCAGGAAGAGAGTTGGAGGGACTCTCCTCTCTCAGGCAGGGACCAAGAATGGAGGCAGGCAATGGCAGTAAGGGACAGACAAGGGATGGGAGCTGGGGAAGCATGGACAGGGATTTTGGCAGTGAAAGGAGATGAGACATGGGCGTAAGAGCCCCACACCAAGGGTAAGGCCAGGGGAAAAGTGTCCCACTGGGTCCAGAGGTTGAACCCTACCTGGGGAAGAGGGGATTTGATGGCTTGATGGGGCTCTGTCCCAAGGGGGAAGATTTAAGTAGCTGCCACAAGGCTGGTGGGGGAGGAAGAGCATGGGAGAAGCCCAGATGCACTGGGAGAGCATTGGGAAGCCACATGCAAGAGAAAGGGATTTAGGTGCCAATCAACCCTCCTCCTCCTGCATTGTCTGAGGCCGCAGCTGAGCCAGCTAGCTGAAAGTTGCATCATGGAGAACGCTGCTGCACTGAGCTTGTACCCAGCAGTCCCAGGACTCAATATGGTCCAAAAAGTTAATTCATAATCTATTTCTTTCTATCTTTCAATCTCTGAACTGTGTGCATCCTGAGTGCCTGGGACGCTCCCATATATTATTCCACTTCTTGAGATCTGCCAGTGGGGCACTGCTCTGAGAACTAGGCCATCTATTAGGACGCTTCCATAATCATCACATCCCAAGGCCATCTATTAGGACCCTTCCATAACCATCACACAGTATTACCCAACTCCCTCCTTTGGCCCATGTAGCTATATCACTTGTATTTTTAGGAAGCCATCTTCTGCTAGGCTTTTAATAAATGTTCTTAATGATGCCTCTTATTCTGATGGTTTTATGTTATAAGTTCATGATCAGTGTTCCCTCTAAGCTGAGTTAGTTAGCTACCTCACAGATTTTTAGCCTTCAGTTCACACATTTTTGTCTTAGCTCAGGAACGATGACCCCAGAGCACACTAATTTATGCAGTAGAATTTTTGCTCACAAGGCTCTGCAGCTTAGAGAGAACATTGTTCATGATATGTCTAGTTTTATATATATATATTTCATTTTAATAGAAGAAGCTATTAGAAAATCCAATAAATATTTGATCCAAGCTGACATCACTACAATAGCTCATGTAGACAGATGTTTAACAGTTGCTGACCTTAACTTCAAAATTCTAGTTCTCTACACATAAAACCTGAAAATGAGCTACAGGTATAATGAGACATATAGAGAGCCTGACTTAAGAGGGTATCTGTGGGAGAAAAAAAAATGCTGTCTCCTCAACTCCAATAACACTGTATCCTAAGAAGAGCTATACACAGATCCTTATTGATGGTAATAAGGAAAGTGATGTGTTCTAACAGGATGTGCACACATTTCCTTAGTGTGCATGGTCTGCATGCTACTTTTAAACTAATCAAGAGAACTGGGGATGTGACCGTAGAAGTATAAGTTTTCCCAACCCTGAAACACATTACATTTATCATTTTGTTACTGTAAACCCTAAGGCACTCTTTGGCAGCAATCTGGAAAAAACAAAACACATACTAATTGTATTCTGTGTTACATGTCTACCCCCCCCCCAAGCCAATGTATCTTAGGGCTAGAAAAATGTTCCACTTTTTAAAAAGTTTTTTATAGTTGCAACAGACACTTCATTTTACAATTCCCAAGCACCCAGAGCTCAAATACATGTTTTTAGCTCAAAAACATACTTTTACAGGAGATGTATTAATAAAAAAACCCAAAATATTTAATTTTATTTTTGATCTGGGATTTTCCCCACCCACCCACTCCAAGAATACTGCTACTTCTACTTCCTCTTCCTCCTCTGGAATAATTTTTTTCCTGGGGAAGGGAGAGAACTCAAGTATTTTTAGCTCAAATACATTTAATAGGGAAAATTAGTATATTTCTGGGTTGTTGTTTTTTAAGCCGCACATTTTTTTGCATGCAGAAAGAAATCTGATGCATTGGTACACTTCAGTACACTTCCCTGAGAGTAAGTTCCATTGAATAGAATGGGATTTAGTTCTGAGTAGATCTTATTAGGACTGCTCCATTTGCTTCTAATGCAGAAATTACAATTTCCTCCTGCAAGGAAAAAATGTAGAGCCACATCACTATGCATTCTGCCAAAAGAGTGCAACTATGGTAGGAGTTTACTATGGGCCATGAAACCAAAGTTGAATTGTTACAATCAAACCTTCAAATGCTAAAATTAAAGACATAATGAAAAATTATGTTCTCATTTTTAAAAAGTATATCATTCTTCACTAGATGGCACTATAGTATCACTGAACACAGCCTTATTATATATTACACTTAAACTGAAATTTCACTCAAGATATTGCAGGCCACCACTGATCTGCGAATTTACTCTCGGATGTCTTTATAGCTGCAGTTTACAATTTTCTCACACTAAAGGACTTTCAATTAAATCCTGTTAAAGCTAATAGAACTGCTAAGTATTTTTCATATTAGAGCCCTGATGACTCAAACCATCATCCATAATAAATGAAAACTTTTAACAATTGCCCTTCCAATTATGCAAATTAGTTACAACTTCAAAACAAGAAGGAAAATGCTTCTTCAGTAATGAAAAATAAAAGTAAGCAACACATTTGTATATCAACCATCTGTTATTTAGGGTCATTCCACACATTATGAAATAAAATTCACACACTTTCAATCCACTTTCAATGCACTTTCCAACTGAATTTTGCAAGTTCACACAGTAAAATCCATTTGTAAAACTGATTGATTGAATGTGTGTGTGATTGTAGCCATGTAGTACCATTAAGTGATGGTTGTACACATATGCATTTCATTGTATGTATAATCAATCTTCAAGGTCATTCCATTGTTGATTTAAGAGTGGCAGTCCTCAAATAAAGAAGATTGAGGAGAATTACGAAGTTATATTGCTACACCTGGATTCATTCACAGGTTCAGAACAATGGATCCCAGGGCTGAATAGGGACACAAGATTCTTATCTTACTACATATGCCAATTTTCTGACCCCAAGCATTCCCTCACTGTTCTAACCAAGTTCATTATAGTATGCATTGTATCTTTGCATCCTAGTTTACACGCATTCTCTACAACACCCTTCCCACCTTCTGGCTAGGATAAGAGGACTTGAGGATCTCCAGTTCTACTCACATCTGACAAAGAGAATTTTGGATGTTGAAAGGTTATACCCTGAAACTTTTGTTGTTCTCTAAGGTGCCACTGGACTCAAATCTAATTGTATGTATAAACACTAGTAAGATGTTTTGTTTGCCGTCTCCACTGCCAATTCACAATACAAGATATGCTTGTGCACGCTCATGGCACCATCACCTCCCCATGGGTTTTACATATCTGCCTATTTTCAATTGTCTTCTACACCCAATCTGTGGGTCTGTGTGTGTCACAGTGGTCTGAGGCAGCGCTGAAGAGGTCAACCAAAAATTAGGTAAAAAGGACAACAAAAAGTATGCAATGGCTGAAAAGCAATGAAAGCTCTACATGTTCCCTTCATGAAGATTAGGTATCCTTCTAGGCAAAGAAATAAATAGTGGATTTAAGAGTTATCCATGTCTACAGCTTGCCAACCTTGTCTTTAAAAGCATTTCACTCATTTTAAAGAGAAAATATTTCATAGGGGTTTTTTTCCAGTACTCCCCAAAATGTCAAATTATTCAGTTGGAAAAATGGAAACAAAGCATCAAGGGGAGGGGGGGAAATGCTTCCCCCACCCCAAAGTTTTTGTTTTTGTACAGGGCTTCACCTCTACTATATTTCATTTAAAATCACAACACCCCCCCCCTCAAAAAAAAATACTCCAGAAAACCTGGCTCTTTGGCTCAGTGATAAGATCCTAAGAACACTCTAGCTACAGTTGAACAAATGTCAAACTCATTTGTTATGAGGGACGGATCTGACATAAATGCCATCCTCTGGAACTGCAGGACGCACAAAGCACCTGAGCTGCTCAAAGTCATGTGGTCAACCCAAGATGTCATCACAGCCTGACATTTTTTACACTTAGGAAAAACAGAGATGCATACAGAAGGAAAAGCACTATTTAAATGCATACCGGAAAGTGTACCAAAACTGAAGTTATTCCAGTAAGGGGTCTTGAAGGCAAGAGAAGCTCTGCTTCTCTGATTTCAATTTAATTATTATATTTTTAAGCCGGCACTCACCTAAAGGATCTTGTAGTGACTTACAACATCAAAACATTAAAAATAAGGTAAAAGCAGCATATAATGCATTACAAATATTAATAGAATATGAAAACATTAAAATATTAAGATACATAGCTGTAACCATGCAACTATTAAAACAGCCCAAACACACTGTTACCCTCCAGAGGCCAACCTAAATAATTCAGCTTTGCATGCCCTGTGGAAATGAAACAAGTCTGGCAGGGCACAGGTTTCCTTCCAAGAGTGCGTTCCACAAGATAGGAGCTACAATTGAAGACCCTTCACCTGATGACTGGTCATTGAGCCATCCTGGGTCCAGACACCTGCAAGAGGTGATGATCAAAGGGAGTGCAGAAGAAGCGATTCACAGGTGTGAAGGTCTTAGACTGTCAATAGGAAGCCTGGCCTCAGTGGATGAAAAAATAGAACAAAAAATGGCAAGGGATCTCCAGGGGCCCTTATCAATTACAGATGATTCTATACGATGACTAGGGCAGAATTTCACTCTAGCAAGTATTAATAGCAGGGCTGCTGCCCTTGGACTCCCACCCCACCCTAAGCCACACTGGTAAACTGTTAAAACTAAGACCGATTTCACACGAGGCTTCTTTTGGGTGGAGAGCCCTTTTGCTCCTGGCGCTTCTCTCAGTTTTTGCACAAGCGGCTGTGGAGCTGCGAGCTGGAGTGCTGCTTTCCCACTGCAACCAAGATCCTCCCATAAGTGTTTTCCGCTTGCCACGTGAGAGCGGCACACCAACTCCTAGCTCTGCAGCAGCTTGTGCAAAAATGAAGAGAAGCACTGAGGGCAAAAGGGCTCTCCACCCAGGACAAGCTCTAGTGTGAAATCGGCATGCGATTCAAGTGAGCTAAGTTCAAATTTCCACTCTGCCATGAAGCTTGTTGAATCAACTTGGGCTATTCATTCTTTCTCAATTCAGCCTATTTCAAGGGTCTATTGTGAGAAGAAAAAAGAGAAGAGGGAAATTATAAACATCACCCTGAGCTCCTTGGAGGATAAATACATATGCATAAAAACAAGGAAAACAACTGACCCCACATTTCCCATTTAAGCTTAAGCAGTAATTCAAAAAGACTTTAATTGACAATGTCTCCAAACAGACACAGTGGACCACTCTGATGAAGAGGGTAAGGATAGTCTGAATAGGCCTTACTCAAACGTGGTGGGATGACACTCACAACTGGAATATTAGGATTCAGGGGGTACAACTTATTTAAAAGGACAGTCAAATGAGAAAAGGTGGAGGCGTAGCACTATATGTGAAGGAGATATATACTTGTGAGGAAATATGTGAATTGGAGCATGGCAGCTCAGTTGAGAGTCTCTGGGTAAAAATAAAAGGAGTAAGATACAACAGTGATATTATTGTGGGGGTCTGCTATAGACCACCAAGTCAGGCAGAGGACTTGGATGAGATACTTCTGCAGCAGACTGCAAAATTCTCCAAGAGAAGGGATACAGTGATCATGGGAGATTTCAATTACCCGGCTGTCTGTTGGAAGTCCAACTCTGATAAAAATGAAAAGTCAAATATATTCCTAACTTGTCTTGCTGACAGTTTCCTTTTCCAGAAAGTGAGGAAGGAAACAAGGGGATCTATTATCTTGGATTTGATTCTCACCAACAAGGAAGAATTGATTGAAGAAGTGGAAATAGTGGGCACCCTGGGCAGTAGTGACCATGTGATTTTGGAATTTACAGTCTTAGGGAAGGAAAAAGCTATACGTAGTCAGACTTATAGGTTGGACTTCAGAAAGGCAAACTTCGATAAATTTAGAACTATGCTGGGTAAAATACTGAAAGTGCAATCACAGACGATTCCTATGAGAAGAAATAATGAAAGAAGCCGAGTTGGCTCCATAAACAGCTCTCTAAAGACTTGAGAAATAAAAAAGACTCCTTTAGAAATTGGAAGGAGGGCCTTATAACCAAGGATGAATATAAAGAAATCATCGGTCCTTGTAAAAGTTAGAAAAGCTAAAGCTCAGTATGAGCTTAGGCTGACAAAAGATGCTAAAAACAAGAAAAAAGGGTTCTTTTCTTATGTTCAGAGTAAGAAAAAGAGCAAGGACATGGTGGGCCCATTGCGAGGGCAAGAAGTGAAATTGTAATGGGTAATAAAGAGAGGGTGGAACTGCTCAATTCCTACTTTTCCTCAGTCTTCTCTTCTGAGGGAAATGGTGCTCAACATGGCAAAAACAGAACATATAAGGAGGGTATGAAGTTCCAACCTAGGATCAACATCGGGGTAGTATATAAACACCTAGTTTCTTTAAATGAAACTAAGTCCTCAGGGCCAGATGAATTGCATCCAAGGGTTCTAAAAGAGCTAGTATTTTTGAAAAGTCTTGGAGAACAGGAGAGGTGCTGAAAGATTGGAGGTGGGCGAATGTTGTCCCCATCTTCAAGAAGGGGAAAAAAGAGGATCTGGGTAACTACTGACCCATCAGCTTGACGTCTATACCTGGAAAAGTTTTAGAACAAATAATCAAACTGTCAGTCCTGGAACTTTTAGAAACATTTAGAAAGAATTAATGTGATTACTAAGAGCCAGCATGGGTTTCTCAAGAACAAGTCATGTCAGACTAACCTGATCTCTTTTTTTGAGAAAGTGACTACCTTGCTGGATCGGGGGAATGCTGTAGACATTGTTTATCTTGATTCAGTAAGGCTTTTGATAAAGTTCCACATACTATTCTTGTTGACAAGTTGGTAAAATGTAGTTTGGATCCTGCTACCGTTAGGTGGATCTGTAACTGGTTGACAGATCGCACCCAAAGAGTGCTTGTGAATGATTCCTCATCCTCTTGGAGAGGAGTGACAAGTGGAGTGCCTCAAGGATCTGTCCTGGGACCTGTTTTGTTCAACATCTTTATCAATGATTTGGATGAAGGAATAGAGGGAATGCTTATTAAATTTGCAGATGATACTAAATTGGGAGGGGTTGCAAACACAGAAGAAGACAAAAACAGGATACAGGATGACCTTGACAGGCTGGAAAACTGGGCTAAAACCAATAAAATGAATTTTAACAGGGATAAATGTAAAGTTCTGCATTTAGGTAGGAAAAATCCCGTGCATGGTTACAGAATGGGGGAGACTTGTCTTAGCAGTAGTATGTGCGGAAAGGATTTAGGGGTCTTAGTAGATCATACGCTGAATATGAGTCAACAGTGTGATGTGGTGGCTAAAAAGGCAAATGCAATTTTGGGCTGTATCAACAGAAGTATAATGTCCAGATCATATTATGTGATGGTATCTCTTTACTGTGCTCTGGTAAGACCTCACCTGGAGTATTGTGTTCAGTTTTGGGTACCACATTTTAAGAAGGATATAGACAAGCTGGAACGGGTCCAAAGGAGGGCGACGAAGATGGTGAGGGGTCTGGAGACTGAGTCCTATGAGGAAAGGTTGAAGGAGCTGGGGATGTTTAGCCTGGAGAGGAGGTGGCTGAGAGGTGATATGATCACCATCTTCAAGTACTTGAAGGGCTGTCATATAGAGGATGGTGTGGAATTGTTTTCTGTGGCCCCAGAAGGTAGGACCAGAACCAATGAGTTGAAATTAAAACTAAAGAGTTTCTGGCTCAACATTAGGAAGAACTTCCTGACCGTTAGAGCGATTCCTCAGTGGAACAGGCTTTCTGGGGAGGTGGTGGGCTCTCCTTCCTTGGAAGTTTTTAAACAGAGGCTAGATGGCCATCTGACAACAACGAAGATCCTGTGAATTTAGGGGGGGTGTTTGTAAGTTTCCTGCATTGTGCAGGGGGTTGGAGTAGATGACCCTAGAGGTCCCTTCCAACTCTTATGATTCTGTTGCTATAGTTATTAATAAAAACTATTTGAACACACAACGATTGTAAACAAGTTACAAGACTGAGTACTAAGAATGTAATTTATTTCAATGACAGACACCAGTATAGTGCAGCAGGCAGAAAGCTAGATAACGTTTCTAAACATTGAGGGACCCGGGTTTAGATCTCACTAACCACACACTTCCTTCTGCCACATATAGCTGTTGCAAAAATAAATGGGGAAAAGGGGTCAGATATATCAATTCCACTCTCCTTATACGAAGAGATAAAATACAATAGCACTAAGAGACAGACTAATAAACATAAATACATAGGATGGTTTTTGTTTAAAAAGTTTTTATCCCACCGGCCCTGTCCTTCAGGGAGTGTTAGTGCTAAACTCCCAGAAAGTAACCTGTACATTAATAATTTGAACTAAGGTCAGGGCGGGGATGTTTTCCATCTCATTATAACGGTAACGCAATGGCAAATCACCCCGTTAAATGTCTGCCGTGAAAACGTTGTGAAAGCAACGTGACTCAGAATCGGAAACGACTGGTGCTTGCACAAGGAACTACCTTTACCTTTTTATAACAGGGTAGGAGACCTTGAATTATTGCAGAATTGTCCCGGGGGAGGAGATCCTCTCTGTGTTTGTTTTACCCGGACCGTCCTTTAATTGGAAGACTTTCAGTTTTCATAAGCTAGAAGCAGGTGTGTCGGCGGGCGGCTTTTTCACTTACCCACAGCGGCCACACTCGCGTCTGCGAACGCTGCACTCCACGGGCAACTTCCATAGGCCCTGACAGTCGTCCTCGTCCTCCTCCGCTATTGCTCCTTTGTTCTGACTTACAGTATTGTCGACCACACACAGGGCATCTTTCCTTCCGCCCATCGCACTAGACAGCTCTTCTTCCATGGCTGGCGAAGGGGCTGCTATCGAAGCGATCCAAATTTAACTGGTGGCGCTAGGACCCCGTAGGAAGAGTTCGCAAAGCAACCACGAGACGGAAGCAGCGAAAAGCTTCGTCACATGGTTAGAAAAGGGCCGCTGGTTCTGAGTTGCAGCATTGTTTAACAGACTCCGTTTGCTGACGTTGAGTTAGTTAAGCGTGGATCTGTAAGCAGCAGTGGGCTCTTCTAGAACTTTGCCGTTCGCAAGTAGAGCTGAGCCATTGGTCTGAATTGCTTTGTCCTTTCCTCTAAGGTGCAGAACATTTTTTGCAGCTTGGAAACAAGTCCCGTCTAGCTCAATGGAGTTTACTACTAAAGAGGAAACATAAAGTATACATCTTGGCGCAACTCCCATGCCACCACCTATTTGCATACTTTGATAGCGCTCAGGTTAGCCTCTGCCCTGTAATCAGCTAAAGACTCTATGGTTACCAATCTCAGGGGAGGGCCAGAAGTCCTTCCGAAATTACAATTGATGTTCAGACTAGCGATCAATTTCCCTGCAGCAAATACAAGTTTTAGGGCAGACTCTAGCGTCAGATAATTTCTCAAGCTACAGCTGGCAACCGCTAAAGGAACAATGGGACTATCATGGCGATCCAGGTTGCTGCCAACTGTTATGTGAGGCCTGGCGTTCCGTAATTACAAACTACACAAATCAGTTCCCTTGGAGGAAATGGCAATTTCAGATGGCAGACCTGGAGGAAATGGCAACTTCAGATGACAGTACGTTAGGAGAGAGGAGCTACTTCTCTCTCCTAAGGTACTGCACTTAAATCTCTAAACACCTCCCCAGCTAGAACTGGAAACCTTTGCAAGGAAAAATTGTATGGGTGAGGTGAGATTTGTGCAGGCTGAGAGGGGCATCTTTGTCTTGAGGCTTATTGGGAATCTTTGTCTTGAGGCTCTTTGGTAGTTAGCAGATGTGTGTGTAATTGGGGTAGTTTCAGAGGGTAGCTATGTCAGTCTGCAGCGAACAGCCAGATACAAGTCCAGTAGCACCTTAGAGACCAATAAGACTTTCAGAGTATGAACTTTCAACAGTCGAAGCTTGTCAGTGCCAGTGTGGTGTAATGACTAAAAGTGGCAGCCTCTAGTCTGGAAAACCATGTTTGATTCCCCACTTATGTACATTAAGTCAGCTGGGTGACCCTGGCCAAGACACAGTTGTCTCGGAACTCTCTCAGCCCCATCTGCCTCACAAAGTGCTTTGAGACTCCTTAGGGTAGAGGAAAGTGGAGTATAAAAGAGAGCTTTGACTCTCTAAAGCTCATATCCTGAAAAGCCTATTGGTCTCTAAGGTGCTACTGCACTCAAACCTAGCTGTGCATGTAATGAATGCTGTTTGGAGATGTTCATAGGCATTATTTTGTCACATAACAATACTATGTTAAATTGAACAATATTCATTTCCAGGTTAAGTGTTCATAGGATTGCAACTGTGTTTTCTAATCCTAATCATATTTACTAAATAACCCCCCTTATTCCAACAGGTTTATTTCCAAGCCATAGCAGAATACTCTGTTCTGTACTCTGGTTAAGACGAATATATTCCTGCTTGTGCTCATTCCAGCTAACCATTGTCCCAGTTTGATCCTAAGCATTGCATCTAGCCTTCCAGTATATTGATCAATATTGCATGCAAATTCTCTATTGCAGGAACTCTATGAATAAACATCATTAAAGAGGTATCTGTGGAAAATTTGCAGCAGCTATTGTGTGAATCATTGCAGTGTAGTGGATTAGGATTTCAGAGGGCTGGGTTTCCAGTTCCATTCTGCCACATAAATTAAGTGGGTGACCTTAGACCACTCACACACCTCAGCCTAACCTCCCACATAGGATAGTTTTTGTGAAGATGAAATAGAAGAGGACAAAATTAAAAACTACTTTTTGCCACATTGAGGAGAAAAGGGAGTAGAAATAAGAAAAACATTACAGGATGGAAGTAATGTGTTAGAATTATGGTGAGGGCCTTGGAAGGCAGTCAGTAGTCAGGTAACTATGTAAGTCGATTAGGGTTGCTGGACCCCTCCTGATGGAGGGGACCCTCACTACAAGACCCCCAGTGAAGGAGAAATCCCCCCACTCATAGACACTGCCCACCCAGCCACCAATAAGCAGGCCAGTGGAAAAACTTAACAGTGGAAAGAGGAAAGTCTAAGCCATGTTGCCTGTGTTGCACAGGAAGTGATGTCATCAGAAGCAATGCTCTGGTATTTCAGCAAGAACTCTATGGTGGAAGCCAGTTTTACCATAGAGCTTGTACCCAAATATCAGAGTGTCATCAGTAAGTCAATGACATGATGTCACTTCCTGCGTGACACTGGTGATGAGGCCTAGGCCTTTCTCTTTCTCCTGTTAAGCCCTGGTATAGTCAATTACAATTGTGTTGAAACAGGTTGTTCTCCTTCAGGCCTGTAGCCAGAAAAGTTTAGAGGGGGGGCACGGAATAAAATTTCTGATGGAGGGGACCCCCTGCTCTGTCACCGCTGCTCTGGCAGCCGTGATCTCCCCACTGCTCTGGCGGCCCCTGCCCCCATCCCTGGTGTCTCCCCCTCCCTCCCACCCACCTGGTGAAGCGCCAGCTCCTGGGGCTCTTTTAAGCCCCCCCCCCACGCCAATCAGGTGATCGGTGGGAAAAGCTGCGCTGAGGCCGGCGCTCCTATGCCGGCCTTCAGGTGCTCTCTGGACCAGCAAGCTGCTGAAAAAGCACCTGCCGCCTCTGCTGCTTCCTCCCAACTTCCCTCCCTGGGAAGGGGCAGAGGTGGCAGGTGCTTTTTCAGTGGCTTGCTGGTCTGGAGAGCGCCTAAAGGCCGGCATAGGAGTGCCAGCCTGGGCAGGGCTTTTCCCGCTAATCAGCTGATCGGCGGGGGGGGGGATTGAAAGAGCCCCAGGAGCTGGTGCTTTACCGTGTAGGTGGGTGGGAGGGGGCAGGCACTGGGGAGGGGGCCGCCAGAGTGGTGGGGAGATCAGGGCTACCAGAGCAGCGGCGGCAGAGAGTGAGGGCTGCCAGGAGGGGTCATACAGGTCGAAGGGGGGTTGGTGGGGAGGCTGGGTCTCCCTTGGCCCCCACCCTGTGGCTACAGGCCTGCTTTCCTCCTCATCTCTGTTTTACCTGACACTAGGATAAATGAATGTGATATAATGATTACCTAGACAGCAATGAATCATAGCTAGCTGTGCATTCTTGCACACTTACTTGTTCTGCTAGAGTAGAAAATGGTGGGAAAGCCCCTTAAATCTTTATAGGAACAGAAACTGAAGAGTTAATCTGTATATTCCTGCTATGTACAACATATAAATAGGCCACTGTTTTTTAGTTTCATACTGCAGGACTGTATGTGTACTGGAATATCATGTATCAACACTGCCAAGGAGGCAGTATTGGCTCCTCCAGTGTTTGCAATACAAATATTGCAGAACATTTTGGAAGTTCAAATTGAACACAAATTAATAATTTGCACTATAATAATCTGGGACAACAATGCAATCCATACAAAACGGACATTTAAGCTTGAATGCATACCATGATCTATATACACAGAGTGGCCGTATCTCTGATGCAATAAATATTTTGGTGGAGATATTTCAGCAGACCTGAAGTATTTCCATTTAGTATCTTCTTGTATTTTATCCCACCTTTTCTCCAAGGAGCTCAGGGCACTTCTCCTCTCCATTGTTTCCTCACAGCTCTGCTAGACAGTTTAGGTAGGCTAACACTGACTGGTCCAAGTTTACTCAACAAGCTTAATACTTGATTGGAGATTTGTATCTGAATCTCCCCAGTTTTATTCCAACACTCTTGCAATATATGACATTTTCAACCTATTAAAATTGCTTTCTCTGAAGAAAGTGTCGCTGAATAAGTATGTTTAGAATTTCAGAAAACTACAGGTCAGTAGTAAATCATGTTATGAACAGGGTCCTTAGCATCTGCATTATCAGCTACTAGAAAATATTTCTACCTGAGATTCCGTGGAACTGCAGACAGTAGACAGTATTCAGCAAAATGGACATTTTTGGAAAATGGAAAATTTGACTCTATAACAAGTTATTTTATAGACCGGGGGTGGGGGGAGTCAGCCTTTTTGAGTGCAACTAATTCCTATAATACAGTGTTCTGGAGTATTCTTTGAACACAGCTGGCAACATGTATAGTCCTATAGTGGAAGCTGGTGGAGAACTTGTGTGAAGGCATGCATGTATGGGTTTTAAGCAATTATGAACTCTTAAAAAAACATAAGTGAATAATTCCAAATACAAATACTTCCATTTAATAACAGGAAAAGAACATACATTTGAAATTTTATTTTGTTAATGCCAAGAGCTTTAAAATGGGGGTCGCCATTATTTGACTCTGATTACTAGTAAATTTCCAAATATTCAGAAATACTCCATTTATTTTGCAGCCCAACGAGTAGGCATTGGTTTTTAACTGGATACTTCCACTTTCTACAAGCATTTCTTCCTGAGAAATAATTATTAAATGGAAAGTGCTAGATGCTGCGGAAAGTCCCAAATTTCAAAATACTTCTTTCCATTTTTGCTTAAGACTTCTACTTATTTCCATTACTATCTACAGGCACTACCGGTACCATACGAGTACAAACTCCTTTTCTGTAGTCCAGCACAAATGGAAAAGGCAATTTAAAAAAACTCTCCAATGCATCTCACAGAAAAGCTAAAGCATAAGAATGACTAAAATGGCTATTTGTTAAAGTTTATAAGGAAGTGATACATTCCTGTGATACACACTTCTTCATTCAAGCAGGGCTCCAATCTAGCTGGTGTTAATCAAGTTTAAATGTAATTAAAAGCATTAATACTTGAATTAGTTGTAGCTGACTTGCTCTACCAGTTTCAATAGGACCTAGCTATTTTAAGCTAAATTGGGGCCCAGGGGAATATTTCAGTTTAACTAAAAGTAGCATTGTTACTGACTTGTTTATGTTTAATTTGATTTATACCCTGCCCTCCCCAAGGTGGGCTTAGGGCGGCTTACATCAGATCATAGAACAATGATCGCAATCATAAAATCAATAAAATCATTAAACAATTAAAAACAGTATACAGTTGGTGCTAGATTAGATGTTACTCATTCTCAAGACGACAGTTGTTTCAGGATTCTTCCAGAACTTGGTTTGAAATCTGTAATTTTAAGAACTCTGATGTTCCCTTTTACTTGTTATAATCAGGAAACACACATATATGCATATTTATAAGAAAAAAGCTCCATATTTACAACTATAACTTCTTCTCCACCTATCCTAATGCTCACAAAAGTTATTAGAAACATAATATGTTGTATTTTACCTCTTCATATTACTGTTACTTGGTTCATCCCAGTACCTGTTCCTAGTACATTCTCCTTGGCACTAGCACAGTACTTCCTGATTAGGAGGCAATGGGGCCTTAGACAAACTGAATTATCCCAAATGTCCAATTCTTTATTTATTTGAATAAAAGGGTTATGTCTGTGGTTATGTCATGCTAAGTGAGCCAATTATTCTTTGGATTGGATCTTACTTTGAATTGACCTCTTTGCAACCCCACCCCTTTTTAATCTTGCTTGATGTATTTATAGGAACAGAATTACCATTTAACCACATTCTAAACAGCCTGATTTTGTAAGATCTTAGAAGCTGAGTGGAATTGGCCTTGGTTAGCATTTGGGTGGGAGACTCCCAAGGAATTCCAGGGTCGTGTGACACAGAGGAAGGCAACAGCAAACCATTTAATGTTCTGAAGTCAGTTGAAGCATGATGACACTTCACACATACACACACACAGAGGCTCAGCCTCAATTCTAGCATAAGTCTTTCCAGTATTCTATCCATATGCATCAGATGCAGCTATTTCTGAACCCTTTGTATCCATATTAGACACACAACTAAGAGCCTAGCAGCTCTACAGTATCCTTTAAATAACCTTCACCTGGTCTTTCTTCATGGGGTAACTGCTCCATTACTGCAGATGGCACCCTATTTTGTGAGGAAAGAATCCTATGCCTTTTGATACCCAGTTGCTTCACTCAATTTATATCACCTAGTAAGCACTGTGCAGTAATCAGTAAGCACTGTGCAGTAGGATCTGAGAGATCTGGGTTCAAACCCCCACCTCACAAGATTATTGTCATAACAATAAAATAGAGGGACAATGATCCTGTATGCTGCTTTGGTCTCCCCAGTGAAGAGAAAAGCAAGATATATGCATATGTATGTATCTAAACGAATAAAATAAGATGCTGAATCACAAATGCTTTAAGGAACAGTGAACACTCCTTCCAGAAGTATAAAAGGCAGTCAATCCTGTCAAATTTCTATTATAATAAAGAATGTAATAGCATCAAGTGCAGCTTTTGCTGAGCTGTTCCTGAGCCCATATTATCTAGCTAAACAACCAATACAAGAGTGAACAACAAGAAGTATATAATTTACTTTGAAGATTTATTGCTGAGCCACTAACATCTAGGGGGAAATAGAATTAAGATCAGTTGGGCTACTGGCAAACAGGTTAGTTTACAGAATTCCTTGCTCCAAGGAATTAACATGAATTATGATACTGACATACAACATAATGTAATGTCATTTTAGAAGGACCCCTCAAGGAGTAGGGAACAGTATTGTCAGGGAAACTTATCTGAGCTTAGAGCATACTGGCAGCTAAGTTCTATCCAAGTGGCTGCAGGATCAATTCTCATCCTAATAAGAGGATGTCAGTTGCAAGCACCAGAACCTGGTTTAGCATGCCTGCCTGGCAGGGCTTTTTTTTTTTTTTTAGCAGAAACACATAGGAATGCAGTTCCGGCTGGCTTGGTGTCAGGGGGTATGGCCTAATATGCAAATTAGTTCCTGTTGGGCTTTTTCTAAAAAAAAGCCCTGCTGCCTGATAATACCAATGCTAGGAGGCTGCACCCAAGCAGGATGTAACAAGAAAAATGCAGTAATAGTAAGGGAAGCCTGGAACTGCTGGAAACTTCCTCCACTGTAAGAGACCCCCAGTGACTGAAGGAATGAGGCTCCTTATTTATGTATATTGTGGTTTGTTTTATTTTTTGCAATTAAAGTGTATTTATACTGCTATAGTGCCATGCCTCGTGGAGCATCTTTTGACCATCCAAAGCAATTTGAAAGAGCCCTTGTCTCAGGCAAGAAAATGGGCACTGGCACAACAACTAGATGCTGGAAATCCATTGTGGGAATTATTTCAGCTATGGGGGACCCCTGATTTAGAGTGGGAGCCATGTGTGGAGATGACAGAGACTAAACCCTTTTTTTCCTACATGGTTTCACTAATTTAAATTGGTTTTTCCATACTGTTACCCCCCCCAGGGGTAAAAGCAGTAGTCAAAGACTTCAGTTGGTAAAGCCATGCAGAAGTGGAAGAATTAATCACCCTCTTTCTCTTTCCATGCAACCCTGATCCAAGATCAGACCCCTCACATGTGTAATTTAGCTCTGAGTAATAAACAGAGACCTGTGATATTGGCTGGTTTGACAGGCATAGAGAATGGAATGCATGCGTTTGTTCTAAATAGTCGCAGAATTTAATGCAAAGATAACTAGTTGCTTATGCTGCACTGTCAAGAGCTGTCATCAAATGGATTGCTTGTTTTTCAAGACCAACTGTCTGCAGGATTTTCAGCAGTAAGGATATCCAAATTCTGTAATTATGCTTTGGATATCCTTACTGTCTGTAACCTAAGAACTCTTTTACCAAGCACCTTTTATTATAGCTTATTTGAAATGTTAGTTGTATGTATGTATGGTGTTAAAGGTGCCACTGGAATCAAACTTCATTCAGTAACTAATACAGTCCCTGTGGAGAAACGCCATCTGAGAGTGTTGGTGCTTCATCCAAAAAGGCAGGGATCAGTAAATCCATTCAGCCGGCTTTGTAGCCTTCCCCTCACTCCCCCCCCTCCTTTCCAGAGCCAAACCAACAACGCTAGGGGGAAAGTCTCCTAGAGAAGCAGGAAGTGCGGTTGTTCTTGCCATGTGCTAGGCAGGAAGAGTTTCTCAGTTGGAAGCCAGCGCTCGAGCGAGCATGTGGTGAGCAATGGAGGCTCCTGCCGGGGAGGCCCCCCAGGCAGGCAGACTAAGTAAGTAATTCAAAAAGGGCAGGGCATGTTTAGATCAGGGCCAACCGGATGCGTTTATAATCAACTTTTCTTTGTTATGCTGTTTGCTGAGCTGTGCTGTGCTGTGCTAACCTTTTAAATGCAACTGTTTTTGTTTTGTTTTTCTTCCCCTATCCTTTTCCCTTTTAAATAAATGTTTTTTCTGCTTTAAATGCTGGCAGTTAATCTCTGTACCACCTAGATCCCCAGACCGCTTTAGACCACGCTGTGTTAAGAAGGGGGCCCCGGAGAAGGGGGAAGGCATGCAGTTGGATAAGGTGCCAATCCTCCAGGGGTGCCCCAAAGAAGCGCTGAGGTCTCTGTGAAACCCAAGTGCAGGGTGGCAGAGGACCTTGAGGCCTAGCCTCATAGCAGGAGAGGGGGATTGGGAGTCCTGTTCCTCTCAATCTGAACCCCGGGACTGAGCAGGTGGTGGCAGCGAGCCCAAGGGGCAGGAGGAGACATAGCTCCCTCCAGGAGTTGGCGACTCAATAGGGAGCTGACGGGACCGGGCCTGAAGGCAGAATCGGGCCGGTTTCGTCACACTTGGCGGCAGCGGTGGGATGAGAACAAACAGAGAACTTGATTGGCCAGGCATTTTTGGTTTTTGATGCGTGCAAGCACCCAGAGGAAGCAACAGCGGTTTTGTTTTCTTTTCGGGTCAACTGGAGTAGGGAAAGTTTAGCTAGTTAGGATGGAGCGTGCTAAGAAACTGGAAATCCTGAAGATGACAAAGCCACAGCTCCAGGAAGAGTGCGCAAAGCAAGAGCTGGAGTGTGACAACCTGACTGTAGTAGATATGCAAGTCCTCCTGTTGGAGCATCTTGAGCATGCAGGGGCACCTGCAAAAGTGGCCCCCACCCAGTCAGAAGCAACCTTGCGGCTACAGATGGAACTGGAGAGAATGCGTATCGAGGCGGAACGAGAGAGAGAGGAACGACAAGCAAAGAGGGATGCAGTCCGCAGACGGGAGGAACGAGAGAGAGAGGAAAGACAAGCAGAGAGGGATGCGATCCGCAGACAGGAAGAAGCAGAGATACGCAGACGGGAACAAGAAGAGCAACGTCGCCATGAGCTTGAGGTGCTACGTCTGGAAGCTGAACTAAGCAAAGAGATCCAAGTCACCCCCAAAGACTTTGCAGTGTACAAGGAGGGAGAAGACCCCTCCATGTACCTCTCCAACTTTGAGAGGGCAGCCAAACAGTGGGGGATTGCAGAGGAGGACTATATGTCTTACCTCTGTAGCAACCTGACTGGAGAGCTTTCAGCCATCTATTACAGCATGCCTATGGAAGATGGGGGGATAACTTTTGCGGCCTATAAAGCCACTGTATTTAAAAGGTTTAAACTGGGGCCAGACCACTCCCGAAAGCAGTTCAGGGGTTTGGCTCCACAAGAAGGTAAATCCTATTCTGAATGTGGGGTAATGAAGGAACAAACAGTTCCAGTGTTACTGGGCCGGGATTTGTTGGTTGGCCAGTACTCTATCAAGGCTGTACCCCGCAGCCAACCCCCCAGGGGAAAGTGGGAGGAGGGAGGCAACTTTAAGGAAGCCACCTCACCACCAACCAGGGAGGGGGAAATAGCCCAGGTTATTGAGGACGAAGAGAGGGCAGTCACCCAGGAGGGGGAGGGCCAGCCTATCTCAAGCCCTGGAGGAGGGTGTTCCCAAGGGGAAGAGGGGTGTAGCTTTCCCCAAGTGCAGCAAGAGGCTGTCGATGTTCCTAGCAAGGAAAGGAACCTGTCTAGCATAAAGGATGTGCATGCTGAAGAGACCAAGGTGGAGGATGGAGATTTCACAGGAGGTTCTGAGAGCAGCAAGGCTAATGTGGGCTCAGAGGAGCACATAGCTGAAGGCTTGGGGGAACGGGAGCGGTTCCAGAAGGGGGTCCGGAGCGGCCTTAGGTGGGAACCGGTTCACCAAGTAGCTGTGGATCAGGAAGTGGGATCGTCCGAGACGCTCTCAAAACAGGTCGTCTTGAAGCAGGGCAGACAGGAATCCTGGGAAGCTGTGGAACCTTCCAGGCAGGAAGGGGGTCAGTTGGGTAGTGCTGAAAAACCAACCGAGGGGACTGAGAACCCAAGCCAAACCCTCAGGGGAAGGTGGGGGGAGGAAGGCAACGTTAGGGAAGCCACCTCACCACCAACCAGGGAGGGGGAGGACCAGTCTGTCTCGAACCCTGCAGGAGGGTGTGCCCAATGGGAAGAGGGGTGCCAATTTCCGCAAGGGCAGCAGGATGCTGTGGAGTCTTCCAGGCAGGAAGGAGCTCAGTTGGCTGACATTGAAAAACCAACTGAGGGGGCGGAGAACCCAGATCAAACTTTGGCTGAGTGTTCTGGAAACAGTGGGACTAGGGGTGGCTTGAAGGAACAGATGATAGGAAGTCTGGGGCAGCCAGAAATGTTCCTGTCTGAGGTTCAAAGTGACCCTAGGCTGGATCCACTGTGTGAGATGGCAAGGGACCAGAAAGTGGAGTTCTCAGAAGCTGAGACAGGGGATAGGGTGTTGGCTTTCCTGCCACTTCATACTGGTGAATGGAAAGTGGAATGGGAGGGACCCCATGTGATTGTGGATGACCTAGACGAGGCTACTTATGTGGTGGCTATGGAGAAAATGGGAAAGGCAGTTAAAGTGGTGCAGGTGAATGTACCACAGCCAGTCTCTGCGAGGTCCATGGTGGTGCACATAGGTAGGAAGGAAGGAGACAAAAAGAAGCTGGGACAGCAATTGTTTGGAGCACCAGAGGTAGTTTTCTGGGAGGACAGAGTGGACAGAGGGAACATTCCACCAATGAGGGATAAAGAGGCAACTGTGTGGGAACTGGGCAGTTTCCAACTTCAGATGTGGCGCCAGGAATTTGCTCCTTTGATGGGCCACTCACCCCAGCCACAGCAGCAACGGAGGGAGAGCACCAAACTCCAGAGGTGGTCCTGGGAGACGGAGGAGTACATCTTAAAGACTGGACATTCCTTCTGAATGCAGCCATGCAACGTTTTGTCCAGAAAGGACATGGGCACCTAGGGTGCTGGACTTTGTGTATTATTGGAGAAATACCTGAATGTTTGTGAAATATTTTGGTTAACGGGTTTCTCCTTGTTTGTTTGGATTCTGCTACGGGGTCACCTCTGTAGGAGGCAACCCCTCCGGCTCAGAATTTAAGGAGGGGGACGTGTGGAGAAACGCCATCTGAGAGTGTTGGTGCTTCATCCAAAAAGGCAGGGATCAGTAAATCCATTCAGCCGGCTTTGTAGCCTTCCCCTCACTCCCCCCCTCCTTTCCAGAGCCAAACCAACAACGCTAGGGGGAAAGTCTCCTAGAGAAGCAGGAAGTGCGGTTGTTCTTGCCATGTGCTAGGCAGGAAGAGTTTCTCAGTTGGAAGCCAGCGCTCGAGCGAGCATGTGGTGAGCAATGGAGGCTCCTGCCGGGGAGGCCCCCCAGGCAGGCAGACTAAGTAAGTAATTCAAAAAGGGCAGGGCATGTTTAGATCAGGGCCAACCGGATGCGTTTATAATCAACTTTTCTTTGTTATGCTGTTTGCTGAGCTGTGCTGTGCTGTGCTAACCTTTTAAATGCAACTGTTTTTGTTTTGTTTTTCTTCCCCTATCCTTTTCCCTTTTAAATAAATGTTTTTTCTGCTTTAAATGCTGGCAGTTAATCTCTGTACCACCTAGATCCCCAGACCGCTTTAGACCACGCTGTGTTAAGAAGGGGGCCCCGGGGAAGGGGGAAGGCATGCAGTTGGATAAGGTGCCAATCCTCCAGGGGTGCCCCAAAGAAGCGCTGAGGTCTCTGTGAAACCCAAGTGCAGGGTGGCAGAGGACCTTGAGGCCTAGCCTCATAGCAGGAGAGGGGGATTGGGAGTCCTGTTCCTCTCAATCTGAACCCCGGGACTGAGCAGGTGGTGGCAGCGAGCCCAAGGGGCAGGAGGAGACATAGCTCCCTCCAGGAGTTGGCGACTCAATAGGGAGCTGACGGGACCGGGCCTGAAGGCAGAATCGGGCCGGTTTCGTCACAGTCCCTATTTTATATATTTCACTACATTTCTCTACATTGTTTTCAAGGAAGTATAGTGTGTATTAGATAGGAAAAAGTGCAGAAATATACCATAAACACTTTTTCTTCAGCCATGGTGAGGCAAGCACAGATGATCACAATGTTGTGACAGGTCTGCTTTTTTATGGTTGACTGGGTTAGAAAAAGAACTGTAAGAATTCCTAAAATCAAGTGATTGCCTATGCCCCTATTTTAAGTTTCCAGTGATCTCTAACAGTGCAATCCTAAACAGTTATGTCCTTAACCCTATTTACTAAACACACTGAGAGGACTGCAATTTTGTTTAGGATTGCAGCATAGTTTACTGCATATGCACACATGCAGGAAGTCCTAGCTGAGCTTTAACCCAGGCTGCTGCCAGTTCAAATCTCACCTCAGATACTACTCTTACAAATTGTACTAAATAAGCAGAGTCAGGACTTTTTTTCTGGAGCGCACAGGAGCGGAGCTCAACCTGGGCTGGCCAGGGCTCCATCCAGCCTGACCTGCCATGTGGCAGCCACATGCTCCCAGAGCAGGTGATGTGGCCTAATATGCAAATGAGCGTCTAGTGGATTTTTTCCTACAAAACAAGCACTGAGCAAAGTACTCCTTTCCTGAGCATGGAACAACTCAAAGAAACAGTATAAGATCAGAAAATACAGAGAGAGCTGGCCTACAGAATCACCAAGAGTGTCAGACACAACTCGTTTCCAGCACCAGCTTCTTATCTGTATTATGAAAGGTAGGTGTGACGGAACCGGCCCGATTCTGCCTTCAGACCCGGTCCCGGTCAACTCCCTATTGAGTCGCCAACTCCTGGAGGGAGCTATTTCTCCTCCGGCCACTTGGGCTCGCTGCCACCACCTGCTCAGTCTAGGGGTTCAGATTGAGAGGAACAGGACTCCCAATCCCCCTCTCCAGCTCTGAGGCCAGGCCTCAAGGTCCTCTGCCACCCTGTACTTGGGTATCACAGAGACCACAGCACTTCTTCGGGGAACCTCTGGAGGATTGGCACCTTATCCAAATGCATACCTTCCCCCTTCCCCAGGGCCCCCTTCATAAAGCAGCGTGGTCTAAGCGGTTGGGATCTATGTGGTACAGAGTTTGACTGCCAGCATTCAAAACAGTAAAAATGTTTAATAAGAAGAGAAAGAAAAATAAAAACAAAAACAGTTACATGTAAAAGTTTAGCACAGCACCTGATCAGCAACAAGAAGGACAAACAAAAGATGGATTTAAACGCATCTCTCGTCCCTGGTGTAAACTGGCCCTACCTTGTGAATGACTGCCTGGGGTCCCACAGGTAGGAGCCCACAGGCTGGCAACCTCTCTTCCTGAGCACCAGCTGAGAACTCGCCTTTTCCCGCCTAACTCAAATAAATAAAAGAACTTCCTGCCCCTCTAGGAGGCTTTCCCCCTAGAGTTGCTGGTTTAACTCCAGAAGGGGGGGAGGCAATGAGGGGAAGGCTAAAGAACTTCCTGCCCCTCTAGGAGGCTTTCCCCCTAGAGGCGCTGGTTTAACTCTGGAAAGGAGGAGGGGATGAAGGGAGGCTAGGCCAAAGCCTGCTTTAGTAGTTTAATGTTCCCTTCCAACGAAGCACCAACATTAACTAAGATGGCGTTCCTCCGCAGTAGGAATCAAGGGATAAACATATTTGAATAAATTCATACACAATATACAAAGTAGGGTTTCAAGTTACTTTGCCGTCATCAAAAAAGGAGGGCTACATAGGGTAACACAATCAAGTCAACACTGAGAGCCACTGTTGCATAACTGTTAAGAACATAAGAGAAGCCATGTTGGATCAGGCCAACATCCCATCCAGTCCAGCACTGTGTCACAGTGCCAAAAACAAAGAAACAGGTGCCATAAGGAGTTCGGCAGGGACACTAGAAGCCCTCCCACTGTGCTCCCCCCAACCACCAAAAATACAGAACATCGCTGCCCCAGACAGGGATTCCAACAATACACTGTGGCTAAGTCACTGATTGAACTCTGCTCCATGTTTATCCAAACTCCTCTTGAAGCTCTTTGATTATAGCCCCTGTGGCTGTGAATTCCATGTGTTAATCTCCCTTTGGATGAAGTACTTCTTTTTATCAGTTCTAACCCGACTGCTTCCCATTTAAAATTTAGATTTAGTCAGATCCCTACTAGGTCATGAAAATTACCAGGTGACTGCCACTGTCACACTACAGGTGTCACTTTCTTTCACCCTTATATACCTTAGAGGGTTGTTCTGAAAATGAGACAGGGGACTAAACACACCAACACGAACTCCTCGCTGCACAGAAGTTTGTTTGTTTTTTCGTATTCCTTAATTAGTTTATCATCATTGCCTAACTGGATCGCTGGATCACATGCAATCCGGACAGGGGAAGGAGAGCTGTACACGAGAGAAGAGCAAAGCATAAAAGGCCGCCACTATGATTTGACTCTGTTCGTCCTTCTAGTTCGATAGGTGGGCAGAAATACAATAGACGTCGATATGCTTAATAGCACTGCTGTAGCTTCCTTCACACTTGTGCAAAGACAGAAGACGTCAGCTGTAGCCTTTATCTCATTATCTGCTCAGATCAGGCTCCACATCACCCTTTATCGAACCAGTTGGAGGACAAACTAGAACTGCACCCACCCTGCAGAAACTAAATATACTAACTTCTTTACCGCCCGTAACCGGACTGCGGCCTACACGACACTTCCGCCTCCGCAGCCACGATCACGCGACGCCAGCTACCCCCTGCATTGAATGAAAGCCTTAGGTGACTGCGACTGCGCTTGCTCAAACGCTCCCATTCTCCCCCTCCCCCGGCGTTTCTTCCCTAAAATGAAAAGCGCCTGTGCGGGGAGGAGACTCCTTCCCATAAGAGAGATGTATTTACGCCACGCAGTCACTGCATGGGCAACTCCCTGTGCAAGAGCTGAAGGGAAAAGGGGTGGGGGCAGAGAAGAAGAAAGTTGTTGGGTGAAAAGAAAGAAATCACGGTTCCGTAGTTCTCGCGAGCGTTCAATTCACAGGCTGTAAGCCGGCTCAGAGTGGCTAAGCGTCGGTACGAGAAAGAAGGAACGCGCGCATCTTTCTGCGCGTACTCGTGACAGGGACGACGGCGACGTAGTCTCTGCCTCCGAGGGAGGTGCTTGAGAAGAGGTTCATCCTCACACTATGTGTCGCCGCCGCCGCCGCCTCCTGCGGGACTAACAGCGGCCGAGCGGCTGCCTCAGTTTCGCCCTGCCTGCGGTGACGTTGGCTGGCCTGGGCCCGAGGAGCCAGGCGAAAGTCCCTCCATGAACCTGCACCAGGTGCTGACGGGGGCCGTCAACCCCGGGGACAACTGCTTCTCCGTGGGAAGCATCGGAGGGCATCCCTTCACGGTGAGCGAATCTTCTTGCCGGCTCCTATCAGCTTACTTCTCTCATCCCAAGATTGCTTCACCCCTCGTCTAACTTCCTCCTCAAGGTCTGGCCATGCTGCCATGCCATTTCTCTTGTCCCACTTGGGGCACAGCTTGGCCTCGGCTAACGAAGAGCCGGGTGGCTGATCAAGCAGGCGGTGTGCGTCAGGGATGGAACTGGTGGACGGCTGGCTAGGCAGGTGCCTTGTTGAGACAAGCACATAGGATCCATCTGCTCCACCTTTTTGGTGTTAAAAATATGAGGTTAGACCGTCGATTTCTATGTGCCGGGTCAGGTGAAGGCTTCAAATCCCGCCCCTTCCTCTTCTTTCTCCCCCCCCCCCCGTCCCGGCACCATTTCTTCTGCTCTGTACTGCTAAAACAATTTGTTGGCGCTAATAAACCACATAAAAACTGAGATCAATTTAAGAGAGAGAGAGAGATGATGGGGCTTAAATTCGCTTTCATTTTATATCCCTTAAACCCGGATACAAAAGAAAGGTATTTCTCTCATGCTCGGAGGCACTTCCTTTATTATTTTCCTTATAGGCCGAGCATAAGGACAGGTTCAGAAACTCAGTCCTAGCTTAAATTGAGCACTAGGTATGAAGTAAGTTGTATGCTACAGACAATTCTTTAACAATCCTTGTGGCCGTGGGCATCATTAGAACGTTGTTCTTGTTCTTGATTTTTAATAGATGCTTCTGTTGATCTGTGTGCTAGAATCTGACAACATTTAGAACTGAGTTTCTGTAACAAAAGGCAATATACTTGAAAATTAAGTTTGTGACTTGTGTAGTGGAAGTATTCCATATTTACATAACTATACTTGTAAAAGTGTGTGTGGCACTGCCACCAAGAATGAAAGGAATTTTCTACACAACAGGTAGATTTTTTTAGCATTTTATAGCTGATGATATTTAGGATAGTGCACCATATTTATGTTATCTAAAAAACCCCATCATTTTTATTATTACTGGTGTTTTATTTTTTGGATATAGGGGACATCTTTTCCCTGTATTTTAATGCTATCAAGTAGTGAAGCAGTTAGCTATCTTTCTAAATAATAATCAGAAAAAACTTTTGAGCTTTCATGCATTCCAGGATAGTTTCTGTCTTACTTCTCAGTGTTTTACATAATCTGTTATTTGATTATCCTTTGTTTTCATTTAATCGTACGTTTTCATGTTCTATTTGTCAGCTGGTCACTTTATAATGAAATTGAGAATGTCATTTTTCAGGATATGGTAGCATTGTAAAACTGACCACCATTTCTATTGTAATTTGTGTTTGCCATATTATTTTTGAGATGTTAGAAATTGTATAACCACAGTGTTTCATTCAAGACATCCTTATTCTGACTTGCTGAGTAGGAGGTCTAGATTTCCACAGGTAACCAGTTATTTAATACTGCATTTTGATCAGCTTTGTAACATCTCTCTTTTAATAGTAGGTTATACAACGCCTAAAAAACAAATGGTCACCCTCACTGGTCTTCAGACATGGCTGTTATCCTCCATTTTTTTAGAAGCTTAAAAGTTCCACTGAAATGAATCAGTCATAAAAATGAAATTCAAATTACAATGTATTACATTGCTAACTATGTGTTCAAGATAGTGTTAGTATGAGTTAAGTTTTAAAATATTTGAATAATTGGGTCCTTACATCTGTGTTGATCCTCAATAGTTGAAGGAATACTTAATTTAAAAAAAAAAAATGTTTTCTGCTAATGTTATTCTCTCCTGGATTGTGGCTGTGGAATAGAGGTTCATGCCATGTAGGGCCAAGCTAGATGTAATGGTGACTGACTTGCTTCTTTTTATGTGTCCACGGTATTTACACAGTTGTCCTGTTCATGTTCGTGTATGGACATCTTGAAGGTACACACATATATCTGTAAGCAAGAACCAATGACTGTGCTTAGATAAATATGTGATTTTGATCAAACATTTATCTGTACATATGTTGAATGTACTTAACACATGTATAAATAAAATTCAAATGTACACTGTCTCGCAGATTGTACACTACATAGATTGTACGTGAAAGGAAATCAGAACATTCTCTTAAGTGGTTGTTCCAAGCACTTTTTTGTCCTTCTCAGTTCCAGTATTAGGCTAAGAAATGAGACACTGAAAGAGATACTGCAAGGAAGTAAGGCACAAAAGAGGAGGAAGGCTCGCCCCTGTCACCTGAATATACTATATGCAGATAAAGACAGCTCCACTTCCTCTCTCTTTGGACATATGAGTGATGTCCACATTGGCCCATTATATAATTCAGACTTGCCATGTTTGTTTGTGTAATATTTTTCACAGAAAGCTTAAGAAGCACAGTGTATAAAAATGTAGAAAACTGTGTGAAAGTCATTTTTAACTTTTCATGCATGCATAGAAGTGGAGAAAGACAAGGGTTATGACCCTCAGTGTCGAAGCTCTGAAGGTCACTTCCCAGCATCTCCAGTTTTTAAAGGATCAGGTAGGAGGTGATGTGAAATACCTCTCTGTTTGAGATTATAGAAAGTTAATGCTAGCCTGAGTAAACAGTATTGACCTTGATGGACCAGTGGTCTAGGCTTCAAATACTGGATAAAATGACTTGGTTTCATTGGCTGTTATGGGAATCAGCAATACATACTGATGCTGAAGCACCTTTTTCAGGACTATTGCTGAATAAACATTTAAGCAGATGAGACTGGAAAATGTAATTATGTTGCTTGTCTATAGAGCTCACAAAAGGCATTTTGAAAATTTCTTGTTAACAAGAGATGCTGTTTTCTGTATTGATATGGAAAGGAAAGGTCCCCTGTGCAAGCACCAGTCGTTTCCGACTCCGGGGTGACATTGCTTTCACAACGTTTTCACGGCAGACTTTTTACGGGGTGGTTTGCCATTGCCTTCCCCAGTCTTTTACACTTTCCCCCCAGCAAGCTGGGTACTCATTTTACCGACCTCGGAAGGATGGAGGCCTGAGTCAACCTTGGGCCGGTTACCTGAATCCAGCTTCTGCCGGAATCGAACTCAGGTCGTGAGCAGAGAGTTCAGATCACAGTACTCGAAGATCCTTACTGAATTTTTATACACCCCAAAATTGCAAGCAATGCATAATATTTGGAAATGACTTTTGTGGTTACAAAATAAAGATGTTTTCACATGAAACGTTATGTTGAATACCATTCTGGATAGGAATTGTTTAATTTGTATTTAACAAATTGCTTAGATCTGTACCTCCCCTTTTCCAGGCAACTGTGCAGAAAGCACAATGTCTGGGTGGAAAGGTGCAGTAGGCAGGAAGAAAAAGATTACAGCCAGTTTTCTACATTGTATTCTGAAGTACTATTAAAAAGCTTCATATCTAAACTTTGGCAAAATTGAAGCATGTGACATTTAAGCAGGTCTTTCTTTGTAGAGAAAGTCCAGCAAGAACTCATTTGCATATTAGGTCACACCCCCTGACACCAAGTTATCCGGAACTGCATTCCTGTGTGTTCCTGTTCAAAAAAGCCCTGCATTTAAGCATGCATGAGTGAGAACAGAACAATCTGCACTATAAGAATATGTATGTGTTTATGCGTTTAAAACAAGCAAACCATACAGACCAAACCTGAAAAGGCAATTTAAGAGTAAAAATGGGAGCCTTTTCCTGAGCTAGAGTAGTTTCCTGAATGTTTATGAAGATTGCTTTCACTTTCAAAGTCTAGGCATATGAACTGACTATATACTGTACAACAGAAGAAAGGTGGTGTTTTAAAGATTAATAATACTTATTTTAGCATGAGATTTTGTTGGTCAGAGCTCACTTCCTCAATGCTTTACACTGTGTCAGATGACTGGACTGTTAGCAAACCCCAGGTCTTATGCAGAAGAATTTTCTTAAGTCTGCTACCCTGAGTCTCTTCACCTAGAGATTCTAGGACTTGAAGGAGAACTTTGTGCATGCACTGATGTTGTGGTAGACGATCATTCAAGAGATGATAAACCTTAATAGAGTCAGAAAGGCCTGACATACTAGCTAAAATCAAGTTTAAATATTTAGCATGTAGGTCCGCATATAAATAGCAGTGGAGATTTTGCAGTTCCAATGCAACCAGAATTGCAAAGACAGGTCCTAGCCAAATATTCATTTTTATTAAACCTACCATATAGTATGCTTATGGCATTGCATTAAATATTGCAAGGTCTCCAGGTTTGGGAAACTTGTAGAAGAGATAGTTAAGGCGCCATCCAGCCTGTAGTAAGAGGAACCTCATTGATATAGGGAACTTTTCCCCTTCCATGTTTTTACTATGGCATCAAATAAAATTCCTGTTTATCAGTGTTTGACTGGTTCTTCCTGGTTTTAAAAATGAAAAAGTAAGCATAAGTGTTGTTGACTAAATAGTCCAAGAATATGGTAATGTCAACATTAACTGCTTGTTGGAGTTGCTGCATTGAGGTGATTACATCACAAATAGCTTAAGGCATTTTTACCTTAGAGGTGACTTGGAAGAGCTTTTCTTTACTTGCTGAAAGTTCAGCTCCTTTCCACCTCTGTTTTCCAGCCTTATACAGCCAATGAATAAGCAAATGAATCTGAGATAATTACTGCATGGAAATAGCTAAAATTTCTTTTCCGTATTGTCACCATTGACATATTTGGGGGAAAGCGATGTTGGAGGTGGTCTTTGCAACAATAATGAAATATTTTAAATAATATTGTAAAGGAAGGTCAGCTTCAACATCTCTTCCCCCTAGTATATCAATGTTGTAGAAGCGGAGATTACATTTGATCTCCATCCCCCCCCCCCCGACAGCCCTTCCGTTCAGACCCCAAAGCTGTAGCATTACAGATAAGTTGTACATTGAGTGGCTAGAAAAAAGTCTGAATAACTTCTGTCTTAATAATTTCAAAGGGAGTGCAACCATTGCTTTTTTGTCCTGGTGGGTCTGATATCACCTGAGATCATCTTTGCACCTAGCGCAGTATAACTTAATTAAGGATACTATCCTATGCGTTCTTATTTGGGATTTACTTCTTAGAAGGTAAGCATAGGATCAGGCTGCATGCCGGAACACCTTTTCTTTCTGCTTTAAGACTGCTGCAAAACTACACACTTGGCTTTTTCATGCCTAGCAAGCAATGTCCCCACCTCCTGTTTCTTTTTGTTTTTCTCATTACATCTAGTGTGAAGCCAGTTCTGTTGAACACACACACAAACCCTGCTTGCTCCTTTGAGATGTTTTAATTGGTTCTCTTAAAGGTATTGTGCTACTGTTGCTTTTGATCTTTTTTTCCAGATGAACTAACATGCCTTCCTGCATATTTTGATTGATTTCTCTAGTGTTTATCATACTGAATTGGATTTTAATTTTTGTAACTTTTATGAAATGACAAATGAAATGACAAAACATTTAAATTCTCTATCATCAGGTTCAATGGGAGAGTTCACACTACACTAAAAAAGCACTTCGCAACTGGATTTTTACTGTGTAAGAATAGCAGAACTCCAGTTGCAAAATGCATTATTTTAGTGTACTGTGAATGCACGCAGTATTTTAAGACCCAGCACAACATTGTTAGGTAATAGGTTGTGGATAGGTGGAGAAAATGCCAGAACGTTTCGTTTCCTGCACCACATTTTTAGTACTTGAGATTTTACTATTTTGGCTAGGTAAGTCATACTATTTGTGGCTACATCCCATAGTGATGTAGCCACAAATCTCTTCCCCCTAGTATGTCAATGGTGGGAAAGTGTATTGGAGGCATTTCCTTCATTCTGATGCATCTGATCTCAAACGTGTTTTCAGTCAATACATGAACATTTTATTTTTGTAGTTACCTTTTGATGACCTAGTCCTAAACAAAACACTTTGTTGCATGCCATTCCTTGGCCCAAGTGGACTCAGCTTCGTTTTACAGTATAAAGGCCAGGTAACCTTTCTGTGGAGTTTAGCTTTACATTTCTCTGTACTATAGTGAACTAACTTCATATTCGTGTTGAGCAAGTATATGTTGTTAAATAAAACAGTGTAGTGATCATTTGAGGAAAATTCTATGATTGGAGAATAATGCTGAATTTGGTAATTAATAGGGTACTATTAAATCTAAAGGGCATCAGCACTGAATTAGGTTCTTTGTCAACTGTGTTTTGTAAACAAGTCATTGTCCTGCAGAAACTATGTATATGTAGGATAGACATTGTTATATGTATGTATATAATGGATAAACGTGAAAAGTTTTCACGTGTGTACTTTACCTAATGAAACATTTTGGTTTGCAGGGTTGTCAGTTATTGAAATTTGTTATGTACTGTTATTGTTATATTTGCACATTAGCATGTTAGCTGGTTAGCCTGGCACTTCCTGTGCAAAATGATATCTTATAATGCACAAAAACTGTTCAGGAATGATTTACACTTGACTTGGACTCTGGTTGCAAAGTGGACTTTTGGTTCTTGAAAGCTGATGCCAGGTTGATCTTTAAAAAAACATTATAATCCACTGGTTTTGAATGAAGAAGGTGACCTGATTTTTATTCCTAAAATATGATTGGATAAATTTGCAGGTCTTGCCATAATACAACTTTCTCAAGCACTCAGTACAGCACTGTTTCCCATTTGCAGGGTTGGGACCTGGCACCAGGCCACAGAAGCCTCACTACCGGGTCACAAGAAAAGCCAAAGCTAGCCCCGCCCCCAGCAAAGCATGACCTCTGCTCTGCTTCCTTCCTTTCACCATCTCTCTGTTGTGCAGAGAAAAGCTAGCCTTGAAGACTGACACAGGCTGCAAAGCCTGAGCTCCATTTGACTTTCTTCCTTCCCCTGTCTCTCGGTTGTGCAGAGAAAAGCTAGCCTTGAAGACTGACACAGGCTGCAAAGCCTGAGCTCTGTTTGACTTCCTTCCTTCCCCCGTCTCTGTGTCGTGCATAGAGGAGCTGGGCTGCCTCTCCTTCCTTCTTCCCCTCTCCCAGTGTTTGAGAGAAAAGCTGGCATCTACTGGCACTTTAGATCGATGAAGTGTTCTTCAAGGTATGAGCTTTCATGTGCCTTGCAGTATGTTCTTTTTGGGAGATTTCCCGGGAAGCCTGGGCAGCAAAGAAGGGGTGTGTGTTTTTTTCAGCTGGGAGGAGCAGGGAGTGGGCATTCCAGTAGCTATTTTTTTTACCAAACGACCCCTGGGCAGAATTTTTGCTGGCTGGGGCAATCTGATGGTGAGTAAGGCTTCCCCCCCCTTTGTCCTCCCTTCTTTCTTTTTCCATCTGCAAGGGATGCTCTGTCTGTATTATTGGTGCTGGGGGTGGGGGGAAGCAACAGTGGGAGGGCTTCCAGTGTCCTAGCCCCACTGGTGGACATTCTGGTGCTTTTTGGGCATTGTATGAGAGAATTTTGGACTGGATGGTCCACTGGTCTGATTCAGCATGGCTTCTCTTATGTTATTTTCCTTTCCCTTTCCCTTCCCTTTCTTTCTTTCATTTTTACTGGATGAAACTTTTCTGTTCATCATACTGTTGTTGCAGACATAGGAGCTGACATGAAAAATTGGCACCCCCAGTTGTAGCCAGCTGGCCTTTCTATGAGATTTCTGTGAGAGTGAGAGTTGTGGGGCAGAAAGAGATTATTGGAGATTACTGCTGTATATCGCAACAGCGCTGGAAATGATGATAACATGAATTTGGCACCATTTTACTGGTCCTGCTTTTAACAGCTGTCTGACACCAAAATTAAACTCCTCCTGTAGATATTAAAAGGATGAAAGAAGTTCACTGGCTAAATATCTGTACAACAGGTTGCTTTTAAAGGCATGGGAAACACAGCCAGTAAAAAGCTGCAAGCCCGTCATAAATACTATCCTTTTTGGGATAACTGCAGAAACGCTTGTATGAACTTTATATAACTTGAAATTAATTCATTAATTGCAGTACAATTCTCTGCTACCTTTCACAGCAATTTCCCAGTGTTTCAGTCAAGGAAAAGTATGAAAAATAGCTGTGAAAAGATTTTCTTGAAACCAAGCAAGTTTGGTTGTAGCTTGAGGAAGGGTTTCAGTAGTAGCAGCTGAAGGAAGGGCCTACTAAATGTGTCAGCATATTTTGAGGTACAGCAGCTACCAGGGCCCAGTGTGGGTGGTACACAGCACTAGTATTCCTGATGGCAATGGCAACAGCACTCCCAACTGCATACACTGGCCAGTGCTGTTGAGGAAGGGGTGTATAGGTGGTGCAGGCAATTGAACATGGGCATTAGGAGTGCTTGCAAGCTGGAGAAGAACACACAAACAGATAGGTGCATGCAGGTGTGAGGGTGGAAAGAGAGGAGCCTGGGAATGTATGAAAAAGTTGCAGACCACCCACTTTCCACCCCCGTTTTGGCTCAGCATGAGTTTCAGAGAGATTTTTCTGAAAACAAAGTTACTTCAGAAGAAGAGGCAGTTTTGGGGGAGTGCCCTGGAAGTGACATCACAGGAAAAGGTGGAGTTTTGGTTCAGTGTGCCTTGGAAGTGACATCACTTGGCCCTTGACCTGGAAGTGACACCACAGGAAATAACATAATTCCTGTCTCCCGGCTCCACCCACAAAGTCTTCTGGCTCCACCCCTGAATTTTAGTGGGCCACGAAGGAGAAGTGTAAAAATAACTGCGCCACGAGAAAGAAAAGTTTGGGAAACCCTGCAGTACAGCAACAGCATAGGATAGAAGATAATGAGGTGCCACTGTTGTGATCTATAAAAAGTCTGTCATTCTTACCAGGTGACTAGGAGGCAACAGGCTGAGTAGGAAGAAAGAGAGGTTAGGTGAATATCATTTGGTTATAAGCAATTAGATTTAGTTAGGATTCTTGCTCCCATCCACAGTCCAGTACAAAGTGTTGGTTATTACCTTTAAAGCCCTATATGGCCGAGGACCAGCCTACCTAAGGGACCGTCTCTCCCCATATGAACCCCAGAGGGCACTGAGGTCAATGGGTAAAAATAAAGTGACCATCCCTGGGCCGAGAGAGGTCAAACTTCAAAACACCAGAACACGGGCCTTTTCAGCCGCGGCTCCGGCACTGTGGAACCAACTTCCGGAGGAAGTGCGGGCCCTACGGAACCTTGACCAGTTCCGCAGGGCCTGCAAGACCGCCCTTTTCAGACAAGCCTATGCCGATATCGACTGCTGAGTTGCTAAGAATAAAGAACCGCCATCTATAATACGATCACAGAACTATCTAAACTGGCAGAACCAGCGCCAAACAATTTTATTGCTGCCAGATATATTTAATGTAATTATTTTTCGCTCCATAAGACGCACCTGAGCATAAGACGCACCTAGTTTTTAGAGCTGTTTGTGTGAATTTAGAGGCATTTGTGTGAATTTTTTGCAGTATTCGCTCCTTAAGACGCACACACTTTTCCCTCCACTTTTTTTGGGGGGGGAAAGTGAGTCTTATGGTGCAAAAAATACGGTATTTTAACTTAATTAACTGGTTTTTATGTTTAACCCCTTTTTAATTGTTAAATTTAAAGTTTTACCTATTTATGTTAATTGTGTGAAATGTTGTTAGCCGCCCTGAGCCGCCTAGGCGGGGAGGGCGGGATATAAATAAAATCTATTATTATTATTATTATTATTATTATTATTATTATTATTATTCAAAGAGTGATAAACAAGGGGTGATATAGGTGGGTAGTGAAGCAAAAGAACTAGTTCAGTATAAGGTATGCTTCTGGGCATATGAGTCCCTTCAGCAGTCTTTCAGATCATAATAATGTATTGTTTTAATCTGTAAGTCATAGCAAATTTAGTGGTTACAGAAAAGAATAAATCATCATGACAGTAAATGCAGCTTACTGTGGATAGTGCAGTCTTCTACAGTGAGAGAAGGAGAAGGAGAACCAGTGTGATACTGATGAACCAGAACTCCAAAGACTGAACTGTATCCTGAACATACTGTTTCTTCTTCACATCTGAGTCATATTGGTTGATAGAAGTTTTGAACAAATTCCTGGACTACATTCTAGGATCCATCTAAATTCCCAGATTGCTTGAGGTTTTGGGCTGGGTTGTCATCAATATGTGGATGACACCCAGCTCTATCTGTTGATAGATGGCCACCCAGACTCTGTCCCGGGCCATCTGACCTTGACCTTAGAAGTTGTGGCGGGATGGTTGAGGCAAAGTCGATTGAAGCTTAATCCAGCTAAGATGGATGTCCTGTACCTGGGCTGGGAGGGATCAGGATCGGGAATCCAGCTCCCAACCCTGGGCAGTATGTCTTTAGTGCTGACTCAGACAGTGAAGAGCTTGGGAGTGTCTCTGGATGCCTCACTTTCAGTGGAGGCATAGGTCATAGCTGTTGCTCGGTCTGCCTTTTACCATCTTTGGCAGGCCAGGCAACTAGTGCCTTACCTGTGCCTCCAGGACCTAGCTACAGTGATCCATGCGACAGTCACTTCCAGGTTAGATTACTGTAACTTGCTCTGCTCAGGCTTACCCTTGCGACTGATCCGGAAACTCTGGCTGGTGCAGAATGCAGCAGCTCAGCTGTTGATAACAGTGCCTAACCGGGCACACATCCAGCCAGCGCTGCGCAAACTGCAATTGAGTACCAGATCAGTTTCAAGGTTTTAGTTTTAACTTTCAGAGCCTTACATTACCTGGGACTGGCATATCTTTGGGACCGCCTCTCCACATATATGCCCCAGAGAACACTGCAATCTGGCACTCAACATCTGCTGACTGTCCCTGGCCCAAAGGACGTCTGACTAGCCTCAACCAGGGCCAAGGCCTTTTCGGCCTTGTCCCAGTCTGGTGGAATCAGCTCCCCTCAAAGATCCAGGCCCTTACTGAATTGTTACCTTTTCATAGGGCCTGTAAGACAGAGCTATTCCACCAGGCATTTGGTTGAGGCAGCGGGTGTCCTATCCCATCGGCTGACCCTAAGCTGTGATACCACCTCTGCTAAAATACTGATTTTATATTATCTGATGTTCAGTATATCTGAGCCACCAAATTGTATTGTCTACTTTTATTGGTTTTAATTGCTGTTTTACTGTTTTAAAATGTTGCTATCCCCCCTGAGCCCGTCTGGGAACGGTCGGAATATAAATTATCTAAAATAAAATAAATGTATGCCAACTAACGTGTTTCCTTCACTGAAGTGTGTGAGGGAACAAAATAATGCAATCAAACTGTTCTTTAAGCAGTTTGATGCAGTACATAATAGTTGCTTTTCATTGAGAGTGAATTCAGGTTAACAGTTCATGTGATTTTAAAAAAATGTTTGTATACCAGCTTGCTTTCTGTTAATGCAGCCTCATTTTATTAATTATTATATAAAGAAAACTCAATCCTTCAATTGTTGTAATCAATTACAATGATTGTTGTAATTGACCAAGAGAGCAAGTTGTGTTGCATTATTAGGCCATAATAATTGTCCTGTTAGAACAGTTCAGTTAAAGCAGCCTGTTTTCAGTAGTGACCACTTAAATGCTCTGGCAAACCCATAGCCAGATCATAAGCAAATATAGCTTCTCCCCTCATCCATTGTATCTGGTGATCAGAAGTATGGTGTATCTGGACATGGGAGTTTCATTTTTAGCTATAATAGCTGCTAATTATTAACATTATTTTGCATTGTAATCTTTAACAGCAGTATGACATGCAACTAGTTGCACAAAATGAAACTTCTAGCAAGTTGTTACACACAGGCCAATGTGGAAAGCATTATTCGAAACCCAGAGTACTGAAATCAGTAGTATTGTGTGTTTATGAAATCATGTGAAGGGATTGATTGGGTAAGCCAGGTTATCACTTGTTGAAACAGAACAAACACATTGCATATAAAGTGACATTTTTAATGTTAGCAGCACAAAAGTTCAGTTTTAGCGGGCAGAACAATGTAGTGGGATTATCAAGTTGATTCCTTCATTTACAGTTGTAAATTGACCTCCTTTTTTCTCTCCTCCCCTATTTTTGAGTGAGCAAAAACAGTTTTGTCCTGTTCTGTTTATGTAAGGATCATTGTGCAAGAGGTAGCCATAAGAGCACACTTGGTATCACTAGTCAACACAGTCAAATGACATTGTATTAATGTGTTATAAAATAAACTGTTGCCTTAAAGGATTTACTAAATATTTAGAAACTTACAACATGCGCTCACTAACTCCCTCTAAGCTGTGGAGTCCTGTGAGCAAAAACTCTACTTTGTGAGTTACTGGCATTAAAGGTGTGAGCTATTGCATAAATTAGTTTGCTTTGGGGCTATATTTCCTGAGCTAAGACAAAAATGTGTGAGCTAGAGGCTAAAAAACTGTGAGCTAACTCACACTAACAGCCTAGAGGGAACACATGCCCTCGTACTTTATTTCCATGTATTGCTGTTTCTGTTTGACTAATAGTACTCCTTCAGTATGTGTGTGATCATGTCTCTGTTTTCCTTGTGTCTCACTTCTGTTCGCTGTCAGCAATGGTAGTTTTAACATTATACCTTGCATAAGCTTTTTTACTGTCTATATACAGTGATGTCATTCAGTAAAAATATAATCTCTTGAGGAGAGGAAGATACTCTGATATGCTTGGTTTCCTCTTCCCACAGTCCCTGGAGGCAGGAGATTGATTGCACTTTACATCTCCACCTGGGAGAGCAGTGGATTTAGGGAGCTCCTGAGATTTTTCTTTAAGGAGCTCCTTCGGTTGCACTTTGTTTTTCTCTTTCCACCTGTGTGCTTTTCCCTTTGTTTAACAAATAAACTTTGTTCTTCTAGCCTAGTATTTCCTGAGGCTGTTTGCCTTTTGCCCAGTACTTCAGTCATAGTGAGATCTCCAACCTGATGGAGAGTTGGGGGAGGTGAACCCCAGGCAGCAGAGTAGGAAATCCATGAAAACCCACCTGCCCAGCCATCCTACTGTAGCAGAGCTCCTGGAGAGAACCATAGGCTGTAAATCGCTTGGCTTGGATCATGAAGAAACAGGCACCAAAACTGCACCATCTACTGATCAACTGGAATGGCCTTTATCGGTCCATCAGGCCTACTCAACTCAGCTTTCTGTGGCCATTGGAGCAATGAGTCAAAGGGAGACAATAGTTCCCCATTTTGGGGGTGGGGAGCCAGAAGGCGGGCAAGCCCTATGTTGTCCCACCAGGCTTCCAGGAGACCTTATAGGCCATTGTGGAAGCCCTGCAACCAGAGAACTTTGTGGCCTCCATCAATTTGATCAAGGCATATTTTCACATGCCCATAACTCCCTGGGATAGACAGTACCTGAGATTCATCTTTGGTCGAAAACACTTCCAGTTCAAGGTCTTGCCATTTCGTTTGGGTATTCACAAAACTGATCATCTTACTTGTTGCAAGCTTGTGTGTCAAAGGAATCCATATCCATCCCTACCTCAGCAACCTCCTTATAAGGTCACCTTCACAAGAGCTGGCACACAGGGACATTCAGGGCACTATCTAGTGCCTCTCCAGTCATGGCTTCCTAATCAACCTCCAGAAGAGCCAACTTACACCTGCCCAAGTCATCACATATTTGGGGTCAGTGATAGATTCAATCTAGAAAAAGCGTTTCTTTCACTTGACAGAGCAGAGAAGATTGTTCAGACCATGAAACAGGTTTGCTTTGTGAAATCAATAGACGTGATAATCCTAGGACATCTGCTTGGTTACATAATTGCAGCTGTTGAGTCAGTTCCTTGAGCCTGGGCACACTCTGGGGTACTTCAGTGGATTCTGTTGCCATATCAAAGTGTCATAGTCCTCTAAAAGCACACTAGAGTCAGCATCAATCAGCATTTAGGAAGGACCTCCTTTGGTGTACAACCAAGAAACACTTGTAAGCAAACCTTTCCAAGTGACCACAGACCTACAGATTGCAACAGAGGTGCATTGTGCACTGGGCCATGTGCAGTGGACCTGGTGCCATCAAGAAGCTTCCATCAGCATCAGTCATTTCGAACTGTGTGCAATTCAACTGGCACTTCTCGTCTTCCAAGACAATCCATCTAAATTGAACATACGTTTATGGACAGACAACACCATGGCCAAGGCACACGTGAACTGCTAAGGAGGTATCAAAGTCTGGAAGTTACAACAGGAAACAACCATCCTGAGCAGAACAACATCTTGCCTCTCTCAGAGCAGAAAACATCAGCAGCTCAGCAAATGTTTAAGTAAATTGGCTCAACTGCTCTAGGGAGTGGTTCTTCAGGCAGGAAACAGTATAATTCCTGGTTTTACATTTTGTTTCACTGTGTGTTTCACTTGCCTCCCCAACAAATGCCAAGACACCAAGATTCTTCTTGAGACTCCAGTGTCAGCAAGCAGAACAAGTGGATGTTCTGATGTCCTCTTGGCCATTGGGCTTTCTTTATGTCTTTCCCCCCATACCTTTGCTTCCAAAGGTTCTGAACAAAATGAAACAGGAGAAGGCAGAGTTGATTTGCCTGACCTCATTCTGGCCCAGGAGCTTGCTGAAATCAATTTATCCTCCATGTGAGCTTCCACTGTTGCCCAGTAAGCTAACCCAGGGTCCCATCCTTCATCTAGATCCAGCTTGGCTTCATCTGACAGGATGGAGATTTGGCAGTCTAGTGCTTATCACACAGGGTTTCTCTGGTCATTGATCATGATGGCGGCCCAGAGAATATCCACTTCTAGAATTTACAAAGGCTTTTGTCAGATGGCAGAAGAGAAAATGCCTGCAACGATATTCCCTGGATCTTCCTCAGTTATTGACCTTCCTACAGAATGGATTCTCTCAGAGTCTAAGAACAAGCACTGTCTGTCACCAGGCTTCCGCTCTGAGCACAGTACTTTCTTAAGCATCCAACAGTGAAGTGATTTCTAAAAGGAGTTACTTTGTCTCAGCCCCTTAGGGTGCACAGGTTTCCCTCATGGAGACTTCATGTTGTTCTTCAGGCTCTAACCAGTCTTCCATTTGAATCTCTGAGGAAGTTCCTTATTCTGAAAGTACTTTTCCTGTTTGCTGTTACATCAGCAAGAAGGGTCTAAGATAAGTGCTCTTTCAATCAGAAAGATCTTATGCATCTTCCATAAGGACATGATGGTTCAGTGCACAGATCTCACCTTCATTCCCAAGGTCAACACGCCTTTTCACAGCTCACAGAAGATATATTTACCGTCCTTCTGCCCTAAGCTGTCTCATCCTAGAGAAAAGAATTGGCACTCACTTGACCTTCACAGAGTACTTCACGTTTATATCAGAAGAAGCAAGCTGTTAGGAAGTCAGATTCCCTTTTTGTGGATGTTTTTCTTTCTTTCCTTTATTAGCTCCCATGACCTAAGTTCTTAAGCTCAACCAGGATATATCAATTATCAAAACATATATGGATATACAGCATTACTCACAATATTCACAGAATTCAAAAATTACAGTCAAAATAATCAAATCTAAAAGTGAATAAAATATTAAAACAGGAATTTCTAATAAAACCTATCGTTCACCTAAAATCATCATTTTTGTCAAATATTTACCAGATTCTACTACAATCAGATCAATCCAGATTTTTGCTGATTTACAGATAAAATTATTGTTAAAAAATTTGTAACAAAATAGGTGGTTTCAGGATTCACATCAAACAACAATAGGGGACCACCCAAAGTTCAGTTGATAATTGGTGTTTGGTAAGAATGAGAGTTATCCAAATTGATATAGGAATCTATCACTGATGACAAAATAATAGAAGATGGCCAAGTGTTTCTACAGTTCCAGACTCACAACCACATAAGCGATCCGAGTATGGGACTTTAGAAAACCGACCTGTCAGCTCAGTGGGAAAAGAATTAAGCCTAGCAAGAGTGAAAGCACATTTATGACTAGGTGTTTTTAGGGATTTAGTATACAAAGGAAGAGACTCAGGAGGAGGAATATCTAGGGCCAGAGTGGAACATACGTGTCTTGCTCGATCTAAAGTACTGGCCCGGTTAAGATTGATCACCTTGTTCTAGTCTGCTTCAAAGCTTCCTGGTAAGTTAAATCATTCCAGGCTGTTGGAAGAAAGCCCAGTAACTCAAATCTGGCATCTAGATATCTTTCCCAACCACTTTTGTAATTGTCCTCCTTTAGGAGATGTAAGAGGTGCCAGCTTGGGCATTTGGTGCTAAATAAAGGACTTTCAGTGTCAGTTTAAAAGCTGCAATCCAGGCTCTAGACTCCAAAGAGTGTTGGGCAAATTCCACTCTAAGTGCAGTTCCAGCCACACACCTAGGAACCCCTGCTATCCTGTGCGAAAAATGAAGAATGTTTATGCTTATGTTTAATTTGATTTATACCCCACCCTCCCCACCGAGGGACATCATCCTGAAGTATACGATCGAGGGATTCAGAAATTGCATTAATCCAAATGGCCGCACCAAAAAAAAAATCTGAGAAGTTACTTTAGCATTAAAAACTGCAATGGCCATTGGTACATACTGACCCCCCCCCCAAGAGAAAAAATATCTGATAGCGTTTGAGCTTGTTTTAGCAATCTCTGAAGCTGCACTAATCCGAGGTTTCCAAGATAGATTGTGACTGAATGTCACTCCCAGATATTTAAATTGGTTCACCTGTTCTATTTTCTCACCCATGACATACCAGGGTTTCCGTTTACAGGAGGAATTGTTTGATAAGACCATTATTTTTGATTTAGTCAACATCAAAAAAACTAAGATCGTGGCATCCGGCCCCATCACTCCTTGGCAAATAGAAGGGAAGACATGGAAGTGGTGACAGACTTCACATTTCTGGGATCCAAGATCACTGCAAATGGTGACTGTAGCCATGAAATTGAAAGACATTTGCTCCTTGAGAGGACAGCTATGGTGAACCTGGGCAGTATAATAAAAAGTAGAGACATCACATCACCCTGCCAACAAAAGTCCGTATAGTCAAAGCGATGGTATTCCCAGTAGTAATGTATGACTGTGAGAGTTGGACCATAAGGAAGGCCGAGCACAGAAGAATAGATGCTTTTGAACTGTGGTGCTGGAGAAGACTCTTGAGAGTCCCTTGGACTGCAAGAAGATCAAATCAATCAGTCCTAAGGGAAATCAACCCAGACTGTTCCCTGGAAGGTCAGATGCTGAAGCTCAAATACTTTGGCCACCAAATGAGAAGGAAGCACTCACTGGTGAAGATTGTGATGCTGGGAAAGACAGAAGGCAGAAGAAGAAGGGGATGGCAAAAGATGAGATGACTGGACAGCATTACTGATATAACTAACACAAATTTTGAGCAGACTTTGGAGGATGGTGGAAAACAGAAGGGCCTGGTGTAACTTGGTCCATGGGGTCACAAAAAGTCGGACTCAACTGTGTGACTGAACAACAACAAAAATTGATAGCCTCTCTTGAGTGCAATACCCTATAAATGATTTTAGACTTTTCCGAAGTCCTACTTCTGATCTCGACAAAAGGACTGTATCATCTGCATAAAGCAAAATGGGAATTTCCTGGCCAGCCAGTACTGGAGCATGATGTTTCTTTTATATATAGCTGTTTCCTTTATATATGGGATCGTATTGTTTATGTAAAGGTTAAAAAGGGTAGGTGCTAACAGACAGTCTTGTTTAACACCCTTTAACAAAGGGATAGTTTTTGGGGGGTTTTGCCACTGTGTGACACAGTGTTGGACTGGATGGGCCATTGACCTGATCCAACATGGCTTCTCTTATGTTCTTAAAAGGATTTCTAAGACTGCACTAAGCAGGTGCCTAAAGGACTGCATCTCCTTGGCATATGAATCGGAGGGCTTTCAAGTCCCAGAGGGGATCACAGTTCATTCAACAAGAAGTCCTTTTGTGTCAGCTGCATTCAGCACAAATGGATCAGTTACAGATCTGCAAGGCCATTATCTGGGCATCGGAGACAACACTACAAGGTGAACTTTATTGCCATTGCTGATGCAGCATTTCGTTAGACCTACAGCAGGTCTACCATTATCTCTATGCTTAGCAGTCACTTTTCCCTCCCTGGATCAGATGAGCTTTGTAACATCCCAAATGTATCCGAGTGTGCTGCTCCTCTTGAAAGAGAACAGAACATTGGACTTACCGTAAAGGTTCCTTCTTCTCAAGGACAAGGAGGACACTCTGGACCCACTCTTGTTTGGAGTGGGGAGCAGTCTCCATTCAGCCAATTGCACTTCCTAAAGGGTGACTGATTGCCAATCTCCATGTTCATTGTTCTTTCGCTGTTCTAACATTTATCTTTACCTGTATGGTTTGTTTCATAGGGTTCTGTAAGACTTGTCTGTCTGTCTATCTGGCACACATTGTGAACTCTTAGCAGCTGCAGAAGTCTTCAGACTGAGGGTGGGCTTCTCCTTCTGGAGATGAAAAGTGCAATTTCCTGCCTCCAGGGATGTGAGAAGAACCGAAGCATATCAGAGTGCCTTCCTTGCCCTTGAGAAGAAGGAACCTTCACAGTAAGTCCAGTGTCCTGTTCTGCTAATTTACAGGCAATTTCATTCATGGAAATGGCCTGCAGGATACACCTCCCTCCCCCCCCAAAAAACCATTTTTTGTGTGTGTTATCTTCAGTCCAACAAATTAAATATAGCTAGAGAACTGTGTAATCTGACTGGTTAACTGTGCTTTCCTCTTGATAGTTAACTATGCTTTCCTTTTGATTTAACAGAAATATTCAGCTTTCTAATTCTTTTGTAGGCATATGCATCAGGCTGTGATATTGTGATATTGGGAACTGACTTTGAAAGATTACAAATAATTCCTGGAGCAAAACATGGCAATATACAAGTGGGATGTGTGGATTGCTCAATGCAACAAGGGAAGGTAAGTGGTAATACTTTTATTAAATGCTGCTTTTTGATATGGTTTTTTAATTGAATATTTTCAGTATCAACCTGTGTGACGGTAATTCTAAAACTGTACTTTCTGGCCATTCTCAAGGCCATGTATGTAGACTATTTAGAAATCTGCTTATAAAATCCTGCGGTCCTGTTAACTGGTTATGTACCTAGTTACCATTTTAGAAAATAATATTTTCATGACTACTAGTTTGGTCACAGTTGTGCTGCAGAGTTATACATGCGTATAAGCCAAATGCACACAGACTGAGCAAGACTGATCTATAACATTTAATGACTGATGTAAAATTGACCATTTTGACTGAAAAATATGGACCAGCATGCGGGTGACCCACAAGGACTGGGGAGGGCATCACATTTCCCCTTCTCCCATTATTTTCTCTTTCCCTTCACTGAAAGCTCTCATACCTCTCTACTTTTCCAGCTTCCTTCTCTAATTCTCAGCTACCAGCCAACCTTTTATCTGCCTCCCTATCTTCAACTATATTAATTATTTATTTAAGGGACCACTTTTTACCATAATGGGGATTCAAAACAGCTTACATCATTCTCCTCTGTTTTATTATCACAACAGCCCTGTGATAGTGTGAGAATGTGTAATTCATCCAAGGGCACTTCCATGGCAGAGTGGGGTCCCAGATCCCTGGGTGTCCCAGATCCTTGTCTGAAACTGACCACTAGACAACTCTGCTTTTGCAGGGTAACTGCTATAAGCTGATTAGAGGGCTGACACAGTAACTGATGTTTTTTGCAAACCTACAAAACATTCTTTAAAATACTGTTTATTTTTAAAGGAATTGCTTTAATTATTATTTAATAATAATAAATTTATAATAATAATAATAAATTTTATTTGTATCCCGCCCTCCCCCTGAAGCAGGCTCAGGGCGGCTGACAGGACATGGTCTACGCCATGATTTGTATAAAACAATTTTAAAATACAGTTAATATATACGTTTAAAAACAGTTGCATAAAAATTTAAAACTACAATAAATTAGGTGCTATTTCCAATTAATTAATTATTAATTATTCAAGGTGTTCATTGAAGTGGAATATTGTTCTGACTATAGTTCAGATTAGAGTTTGTGACATCCATTCAGTTTATTGAGTCTGCTCCTCAACCAAGAGAACATAGAACTATGTCTGTATTGATACCTCTGTATTACATTGTTGAAACTTTCTCCAGTTTATTCTTGTTTGTCCTTAATCATTTTATTAAAAATGGTGCCCTGAGTTTTTCTCTCTCCTTTCTTTGCTGTACGATTTTTTTGTTATAATGTCTTTTAAACTTTATTTGAAGAATTTTTGACCCCCAGGATTGAGTATTCTTTATCTGTAGCACATTTCTTTCCACATATCCAACTACAAGGTATTCTTTTTTCATGTACATATTCCTTTTTTTACTACTTAAAAAATCCTTGGGCTATGTAAACTAAAGTAAAACAACTTTTATTTTAACACATTGAGCTGGAAGGCAAATTATTGAAATTTTGATGGAACTACAAGTACCCACCTTAAGAAGGCTGAGTCTCCTGAAACTAGGATCTTGAAATTTTCCTTAAAGTTATGTGATAACTTTTTGGTGATGAAAAAAAAAGCTCGAGACAACAAAAGGAAGATGGCACAATGTGGGAATAAAAGCAGATAAAATAACCTCATTTTAACACACTGTCTGTTTTAGATTGCAGCCTCCTATGGGAATGTGATTTATATTTTTGAGCCAGTTCAATGTCTGAAAGAGAAGCATAATTGTCATACTGTAAGTATTTAATCTTAATATCTTCACTGAACAATTGCATAGTAACTTGCGGGCTTTCTATTACTTTAAAGATGGCAAATTTTTGTTACTTGTTTTTGATAAGTTGGCCACTGTGTGAAACAGGATGCTAAACTAGATGGACTGCTGGACTAATTCAGTAGGGCTTTTATGTGTGTTACATTGTGCTTTAGTAATTTGCTACTGTTTTAGTTTGATGTTAACACTACTCTTTTTTATGCTCTTTATTTTTCATGTTATGTGGTTTTATCAGGAAACAAAGCCAACAGTGTTGAGACTGTAGTATATTAATATGTTTGGAAGGCTGTTTCTCCCTTTTACTTCTCCAAAACCTTCCCAACCAACTGTACCTCTGTAACTAATAACCAGGGCTTGCAGTTTTTGAGAGGGGCCATAGACAAATATCTCCCACTGACTAACCTGCTCCAAAGGGTCTTTAGCTGATTCAGGCATAGAAGAAATACCCAGTGAGTTCTTTTTGCGTGTCTCTATTAAGAATACTTAGACAAATGTTCAGTGCTACCACCACAGCAGAGGAATTTTCAGACTGGTAAAAAGCAGAGGGGTGTGCTGGTGTCACAGCCCATGTGAATCCTGGAATCTTAGTGAGTTGAACTTTCGGCAATGGTATCATCAACCACAGAAGCGTTGTTTGAACAGGCACTGGATTGGTTGCCATTCCAGAGTGGATCCTGCCCACAACTCTCTGCAAGGCTGCATTATAACTATATATTATTTTGGGACTGAGTTGCCTTATAATGACAGTGGTACAATGACTATTAAATCCCTTTGCAAACTATCTCCAAGAAGCAGACTTACTGCAGCAGATGTCAAGGAAAAAAGGAGAGCATTTCTTTTTGTTTCTTCACCTAGTTCCTCCTTGTGTTCCTAGTTCTCTGCCATAATATATGTTTTGATAACAGGCTTCTTTATTAGACCTTAAAAACAGTGCCATGTCTATTTTTCAAGACCTTAAACTACTGTGAGGAAAATGGGGAAAAATTGAACTAAATTAATGCTTTCAAGTTGTGACTGTGATTTATTTAGTACATTTTGTTTATTTTATTTATTTATTTTAGTACATTTCTATTCTGCCCATTCCCCGTAGAGTTTAGGGCAGAGTATAACATATAATAAAACAATAAAATACAATAAAAACATTTTATAAACAGACAACAGCACTCAGATTACCATGACATCACATATTGCCCAGCCTAGCCATCTCACATCAAGGTCAAGAATAGATGCCCACAGCCTCAGTTAAAAGCCTGGTGGAACAACTCCATTTTACAGGCTCTACGGAAGGCTAATAAGCCAGGTAGGGCCCGGATCTCCATAGGGAGCTGATTCCACCAGGTTGGGATCTCCTTATGCATTCTTCAAGAAACTTGTTGTGTGTATTTCAGGAATGCTGTTCTGAAGCATGTGAGTTGCGAGCAACACTAGTGAACAGTGTTTAAGTATTTTGTTTAGGTCCTATCTTTGTTCATTACATCTAGAAATTCCTTACGTAACAACTTGGCAACTTGACTCTTGAGCCACTTATGTACAGTGACGTATAAAGTGATGCCATTGGCATGGACTAGAAGAGTTTATTATAAAGAACAGAACATTTTTATTTCCATCAAGAAGAAATGTGTAGCATCTTTCTCAACTGAATGTAATTTTACAAAGTTATTATTAGAATATATAAAGGAGTGGATTTACAGCATAAGAACAGGCAGTCCAGTCCTGAGAACTGCTGCATAGCCCAGCCCGAGTGTGGAACTAACGTGGATGGCTGTTGTCAGCTTCCAAAGAGGAGAAGTTACGCCATGCGGGGAGGGGAATGGAGTGCAGCTGGACGAGTGGGCATGGGAGAGAAACCGTCACCATGCTGATTACGCCTGTGCATGCACTATTGGCTCGCTGCCGAGGCAGGGGTGGGAGGAGGGACGGGGTCATGCAGGACCACAGGATTGGCCAGTCCGTTGCATGTTACTGGGAGGGAGGGGTGGAAGACCTGCACCTGAGAGGCTGTCAGCCCTCTTGCGGCCACTCACTGTCAGAGACTCGTGCCAATGGCAGGCAGATGGGCAGAGGCACGTGCCTTCTGCCTTGCCACAGACAAAGAGGAAGTACAGGAGTCCACTGCCACAGACAGCAGCCAGAATGTGTGTGTGGGAATGAGCAGACAGTGTCTCAGCATGCCCCATGTCCAACAGACAGCCTCCCCCCCTACACAGACTCAGAGATCCCCTGTGTCACTGCAATGACCCCTGCTGTGTGCATGGAACTCCTCCACCAAGGCCACAGAATTCAGAGTGAGATATCGGCCATGCATCCACTCCATTAGAGCTCCCTCCCAGGTTGTGCGATGAGCACAATAGCCCTGTGCAGGCTGTTGGGCCAGCGTGAGTCTACCCTCCCTCCCATGGGATGCATGGGGCGAAGATCCCCCCCTCCTCTGTCCAGCCCCGTGGCAACATTTTTTCCCCTGCCCCCTCCCCACAAAACAAGCAAGCCCTCCCTCCACAGCATTCTCTGGGGAGCCCACTGACAGAGTGACGGGGGGGGGGGGAGAGAGGCAGAGAGGAGCTAAGCAGAAGCCCAGCAGGAGAGACTAAGTACCGTATTTTTCGCACCATAAGACGCACTTTCCCCCCAAAAAAAAGTGGGCGGGAAAGTGTGTGTGTCTTATGGAGCGAAGGTACCATACGTACCTTCCTGGGGGGGGGATCCGCTGCCTCAGTCCGGCGCTTCCCGCGCCTGCCTGCCTGGCTCCAGCTCTGACGGTACAGCAAGCGCCAGGATCGCTCCCTCCTCCCTCCGATCCCAGCGCTTGCTTTAAGCATCAGAGCTGAAGCCATGCAAACAGGCAGGGAGAAAGCACGCCGCCCGCTCCACAGCCAGCGCTTGCGAAGCGCTGGGTTTGCGGAGGGGGCGGGTGCTTCCTCTCTTCCTGACTGCCTGGCTTCAGCTGCTGCTGATAGCAAGGGCTGGGATTGGAGCCTCCGATCCCAGCCCTTGCTATCAGCAGAAGCTGAAGCCAAGCACAGAGGAATCACCCCCCCACTCCGCAAACCCAGCGCTTCCCGAAGCGCTGCGTTTGCGGAGGGGGGAGGGCTTTCTCTGTTCCTATCTGCGTGGCTTCAGCTGCTGCTATAAGCAGCAGCTGAAGCCAGGACAGAGGAATCACCCCCCCCTCCGCAAACCCAGCGCTTCCCGAAGCGTTGCGTTTGCGGAGGGGGGGGGCTTTCTCTGTTCCTATCTGCGTGGCTTCAGCTGCTGCTGATAGCAAGGGCTGGGATCGGAGCCAGCCAAGCCTCCGATCCCAGCCCCTGCTATAAGCAGCAGCTGAAGCCAGGACAGAGGAATCACCCCCCCCTCCACAAACCCAGCGCTTCCCGAAGCGCTGCGTTTGCGGAGGGGGGGGGCTTTCTCTGTTCCTATCTGCGTGGCTTCAGCAGCTGCTTATAGCAGGGGCTGGGATCCCAGCCCCTGCTATAAGCAGCCGCTGAAGCCAGGGCAGAGGAATCACCCCCCCCCTCCGCAAACCCAGCGCTTCCTGAAGCGCTGCGTTTGCGGTGGGTGGGGGGCTTTCTCTGTTCCTATCTGCGTGGCTTCAGCTGCTGCTTATAGCAGGGGCTGGGATCCCATCCCCTGCTATAAGCAGCAGCTGAAGCCAGGACAGAGGAATCACCCCCCTCCCCTCTGCAAACCCAGCGCTTCCCGAAGCGCTGCATTTGCGGAGGGGGGGGCTTCCTCTGTTCCTATCTGCGGGGCTTCAGCTGCTGCTTATAGCAGGGGCTGGGATCCCAGCCCCTGCTATAAGCAGCAGCTGAAGCCAGGACAGAGGAATCACCCCCCCCCTCCGCAAACCCAGCGCTTCCCGAAGCGCTGCATTTGTGGAGGGGGGGGCTTCCTCTGTTCCTATCTGCCTGGCTTCAGCTGCTGCTTATAGCAGGGTCTGGGATCCCAGCCCCTGCTATAAGCGGCAGCTGAAGCCAGGCAGATAGGAACAGAGGAACATGCTTTTTCCGTGCCTGTGTGCCTGGCTGGCAGACAAGGGCGAGATCGCTCCCTCCGCCCCCACCGCAAACCCAGCACTTCGCAGGGAGCGATCTAGCTGCTTGTCTCCCAGCCAGGCACGCAGGCGCAGAAAAAGCATGTTCCTCTGTTCCTATCTGCCTGGCTTGCTGGAAGAAGGTGGAGCCAGGCAGGCATGGGGGAAGCGCTGGGATCGGAGGCGGAGGCAGTGGATCGCCCCCCAGGAGGAAGGTGCGTCCTATGGACCGGAGCGCCTTATAGTCCGAAAAATACGGTAATTGCACATCTAAGCTTTTATTGTGCTGCAACCAAGCAGAATAGCATCTCAGCTGGAAGTTGGAAACTCTTGCAGCGCAGGCTTTAATTGGAGGGGAGGAACAGCTGGCTGTGGAGGGGGGGGCCAGATTTGAAATACCACACATGGAAGCCTCTCTGTTGAGTTCACATCTGCAAAACAGAGAAAGAGACCCATGCCATTTGCAGCCGGGGGGATGCCATCCTGACAGGGGCAGCGGAGTGGGGGAGACAAACAACCCCACATCACTTGATGGAACCAGTCAACGAACATCCACCTGTCCTGGGTTAAAGTGTTCTTGGCTTGCTTGTAATTCCTCAGTGACGGCAGCTGCAGCATGGGGCTGTGTCTCAGCCAGGGACTCTCTTAAAAGGGAAGTCGTTGACTTGCCTCCCCACAGGCAACAGAGCAGCTGCCAGACCCACTCCATTGCCCCACCAGGAACGAGGCAAAGGACAGACAAGGCGGGCCCCTCCAGTGGCATCCAGGGGCTGTGGTGAATGCCACATGCCTGAGTGTGCTGCCAGGTTCCTGTGCCGGAGATGCTGTCCATCTGCCTAGCCCTGGGTGAGGGGAGGAGGGGCAATGCGAGGGTCCACAATCACACTTACCCATCCATGTGCAAACACTCCGGAGGCCGAACACCTGTTGGGGCTTGGAAACAGGAAAGGTTAGCCACGACTTTGCTCTCTTCCTTGCAAGTCAAACAGCTCACACTGTATTGCCTATGTGCCTTCTCTGGGCAGCTCCCTCCACCAAGTGCTCCCGCCCTCATGGTATGTCCTGTGCCGTGCACCCTACCTTACCTAATGAGTTTAGTGTGGCCAGGGCGGAAACTTTTCTAGGAGATGAGGAGCGGCGATTGGGTGTTGGGGAGGGGGTTCGACCAGCCCAGGGCACGGGGGGATTGGTGAGGCAATTACATGGCTCCCTAAGGAGTTTGCAAATTAGTGCAGCAGTGAACTTTGTTTTCTGTTTCAATGTGGGTCTATGGGGCACCGCAGCATTTTCCGTGGCGAAATGTTATGCCTCTTGGGGTGAGCGTGTCAGGGCACGAAGGTCTTAGGGAACTGACTAAGACAGGGCACTCCCCAGACTCCACCCCCTTCAAGCTGGCGTACACCTCTCCGCCCCATTTCCGCCTGCGCTTTCACCCCCCCCCCCTTTAAGGATTGCACTGTAAATGAACTTTTCTGCTGTTCACTCTGGGACAGCTTTTTGCATACCAGTCTCTGAAAAACCATACCTGAGGATCAGTGAAACTTCAAAAACCTGTCAAGGACTCTGTAGGTAGACTGCAGCCAGAGCATGAGAATCTTCACAAACTGGAAATTTCCCCTGTGTAAACAGTATCGGCTCCACGTCATTAATTATCTCAATCTGGAGGGGTTTTTTTAATGGCCATCCAAATGTGAAATCCGTCCAAATCCTTTGTTACTGTAAACTGATCCTTCAGCAAGCACATGAACTGACAAAGGAAAGGAAAGACCTAGATCTGTGCACATCTGTTTTGGCCTGAGCTTTTATGAAGATTTCACTGATGGACTTTTGGTTTAATTGTTGTGGTTGAAGGAAGGAAGGAAAATAAACAGATAGGAGATTTGTATGTATATTCAGTGATGATAAGGTATAGATAGGTTTTCAAAAGGAATTGTATAAAAAGAGTGTGAATTGTGTTTATGTACATTCTGGAAACAAAAGGTAAATTAGTTTGGAAGTCTAAACCTTTGCTGTCATTCAGGTTTTCAGTCAAGATGGATTGAATCTCCTAATCAAGTTAGAACTCTGTTGCCCATTGACCTCCATGAAATTCTCCTCCTGGGATATAGGGTACCCGAGGAACAACATTGTTGTTGTTGTTGTTGTTTTGGGGGGGGGGGGGGTCTGTCACAGGAAAATGGAATCAGTGGAAATTATCAGTTTAGTCCAGATCCAACTCATTATATGTTTTAATCAGTAACTCTTAAAAGCTTAAGCCTTCTAACAATATAAAACATTATTCATGCTATACTTTTGGTTTTAGGGGCTGCATTATCAGTGGCAGAAATCAGGTCATATTTCCCTGGAGCATATGATACATAACTTAACATGGGACCCTACAGGTAAGCGCAAAAATAACTGAACATTTTTCTTCTCACCTTTTTCATTTTGATTGACACATGTGACAATGTCAGCCTAATCATGAAGAAGGCTTCCTATTGCTTTTTTAGATACACTATTCCAGCTAAGGGCAGACTTTGTTTTGTGGGAGCTACTTAATTTTTAAGAGACTTCAGAACTACCATTCACAAAATGGCAACTCAGTGGATAGAGCCAGTCCCAAAATTATGGTATGAGCAAAAATCATAGGATTTCTGTGCAGTGTTCAGGTGTGGAAACCTTTTATCTGCTGTTTCACAAAGCAAGCCACATCAGCATCCCAAACTGTAACTTGTCATGCAGGGAAAAATATATACCTCCTTGTTTTCCCTGGAAGAGCCAAATAGTAGCTCTGATTCTGGAATAAAGAGCAAATACCATGCTCCTTTCTCACCCAGAGCAAGGATGTGTGTGTGTGCATGAAGGAGGAGGAAAAACAGATAGGAAAACATGCTGGAGATGCCTTTCCCCTGTCCACAGTAAAGGTATGTTTGTGAGCATGTGTCTCCCTTCCAATTGTATCTTTTGCTGCAGTTGTTATAATTGAAATAACTGATCCTTTTGCATGGTAGAATTTAAATTTTTTTAAGTATAAACTGGCAAAATATATAAACATTGGCATTAACTGTACTGCTTCTTGCACCCATGCATACAGTCCAACCCTTTCCTCCAGTACCTCAGAATCTCCCTTCTACTATAACAATATTATAATGGTAAAGAAGTGGGCCAAAATTATTTTAATTAAATTAATATTTCTCACTTGGTTTGAATTGCAGGATTCCAGATCCCAAAGAGTATCACTGTTTTCCCTTCTTATAGATATTGTTTCAGCTTGGCCAGCTGCCTCCAGAGTTTCTTCCTGCTATCTGCTGCTTTTTTATGTTTGATTGGACCAGGTGTGATCTCACCAGGCAACATCATCACACTAAAGCCCTTTAAAATTGATACTGCTCATCAGAATGAGGAGGCAAACAGAAAATACAGTAGCTTAAAATCTTCATGCTGGCTGCTGGGGGGGGGGGGGGGGGGAGATTATAGTCATCCCAAGTTCAGCCTTGGAAGAGTAAATGCACTTAAATATCTTTAATATGAAAACACAAATTCTACTGCTGTTTATACATACAAGATTAAATGGAAGAGAGAAATTAATATACAAGAAACTCTTACAGAAATTATGAAGCTTTGAGCCAAGTAAATATTTTTAGGGTTTACTTCATTATTGCTAAACTTGGTGATTTCTTTTAGACGTAGAAATTTTATATGTACTATACATACATGAATATACAAGAATCTCAGATTTATAGGGAAGCACCTGAAATATTCATTGGCTCATGCGTGCTCAAAATTGGTACTTTAATACTGATAAATACTGTGTGTGTGTGTGTTAAATGTGATTTACAGTGTGATTTTAAGCTGGTCTTCTTAGTTCAACCAGTATGCACAACTCTTAAGAAAATGTTCTTAGGGTTTTACCGTTTTGTTTTATTCTGGGTTTGTCTGCTAGGTGTTGTGTGAACTTTTGTGACAATGCAAGGATAATTAATTATTTCTTGTGTAATATATATATATATATATATATATATATATATATATATATATATATATATATATACACATACACACCGTATATACTCGAGTATAAGCCGACCTGAATATAAGCCGAGGCTTCTAATTTTACCCCAAAAATCTGGGAAAACTTATTGACTCGAGTATAAGCCGAGGGTGGGAAGCGCAGCAGTTACTGGTAAATTACAAAATTAAAATACTGGTAGATACCAATAAAACGACATTAATTGAGGCAGTAAACTATTGTTCTGCAAGTAGAAAAGAGGGTCAACCTAAACAATATGGTATCAACAATAACTAAAAAGTACAAAACCTTAGCTCAGGTAAGGGGTCTGAGCCAGCGGATGGGGTGAGAAGCCTCGGGGCCAGCGTGGGCAAGGCTGGGGGAGGCCTAGGCCCCAATCCGTGTGTCCGGGGAAGCCGCGGGAAACCAGCAGCTGCTTTGTAGGCGTGCAGGCAGGCAGGACGGCTTCCTTTCTGCTCCTCTCGGGCTTCCCAGGGTCTACAAGACGGCGCATGGAAAGGAGTCCCCCGCCCACTTGCAAGGAAGGAAGCAGGAGGGAAAGAGGGAGGAAGGAAGGGAGCCCCCGGGAGGGAGGGAGGGAGGCAGAACTCTTGGGGCGCGGAAACAAGCCGGGGAGCAGTTTCCCGGCGAGGCCGGCGTGCTGTGGCTGCTTCACCCGGAGGCCTTCAGGGAATGGAGCAAGCGTACTGGCAGGCAGGCCTCCCCAGCCAAGGAGCTGCAGAGAGGGACAGACGGATTGCCAGCCATTGTCCCCCTCAAGCTCAGTCGGCGGAGAACCACCCACGGCCCCCTGCCTGGGATCCCGCCAGCCACGCTTCTGGCCGGGCAGGCGGCTGATTAATCAATAAAATATGCAGGTGTATGGGCAGGCCGGATAGTGACTCGAGTATAAGCCGAGGAGGGGGTTTTTCTGCCCAAAATTTGGGCAGAAAAACTCAGCTTATACTAGAGTATATACGGTATATATATTATCTGGAACCATCTTCTGTTGCTGGTTTGTATCAATTCCAAAAGGAAGGGGGCTCTCAGATGTTTTATAACTTAACTTTCTTCTTAAATTTCATGTTTAAATGAAAGTCAACAGAAAGTTTCACAGATTGCAAATTGATTCACTCCTGTGAGGCTCTTTTACTTTACACAATTTTAATGTCTTTGAAAAACAAGTATTGATATGCTATTAGATTAAAAAGGCTGATTTTGAACATAATATGGGGGAAATCACAGATTACATCAAGTAATTGCTGTGTTTTATTAGCTTTCATCTGCAGCCTCTAGTGCTTTTTGTTGTACGGTGGGCTAAAAGTGTGATAAATGATTCCATCGTCCTTTACAGCACTAAATCTACCATTCCCTTAGAAGCTATGTATGCCTTCCATTAATTTCCTAAGCATCACCTCATTAGCTGTACTGTTTATAGTGTACTCAGCTGTTAAGGTGGCCTTTCTCTGACTGAGTTTGTGCAGTCAGAGCATCTTCTGAAGTGTATGGCAGGCTGGTGGAAAGGCAAGCAATCTCTTCCTGTTCTGTAGACATCAAGTAACTGATATGGAACGGTGCTGGCTAAATGGGACTTATGTCTTTCTCAGTTTACTTACATACTTTTTCGCTGAGCATTTTTAAAATGTCTTTTGAATTGTTTTTAAAATTTGCACACATTTTATTTGAACAATTTTGTCGCACATGACTGAAGTATCTTCTTTGAGTTGATGGTTCCAGATGCACATAGATATATAATCTGACTTGAACCACCAAATTTAATTTAGTTTTGTGTACAAATTTGAAAAATGTAGGCTCTCGTCTGTTGACTGGTTCCAGCTGTCTGCAGCTTTGGTCCAATATCAATTTTGAAAACCCAGCAGAAGATGAAAACTATGAAAAAGCAGATGTTCAGGACTGGAGAATTATTTGGCAGTGCAAGTAAGAAATGTATAATTGTATCTTGTGGTGGAATTCCACCGCTACCTTACCTGTGTTGTTAAAATTAAATGGAGTGTTGCTATATTCTTAACAGCAGTCCTGATATACTGCTGTAAATATACTCTAACTTGAATGTGTTGAACAAACTTTGTTTTTACTTTAAATTGTACTCTAGATTTAGCAATAAGAGATTTCCTTCCCAATAAAATTTACACTTAGTCTTCAGGTTGTCAAGTTTGTATATATATATGATATACTCTTGTGTGTCAAAAGTACCAAGATGGAAGGGATTTTGTAAAAGTCCTAGAAGTTTTCTGCATTCAGGTCATGGGTTTACATGACTACATAGTTAAGAATTAGATGTCAGTATTAACAGACAGGTGATTTTTTTAAAACCAGAACTCTTAATATCAAATAGCATAAATGCATTGGGGAGTTATTTTCTTTGAAATTATTTGTGGTTATTACAAGTTTCTTTTTAAAGATAAAACTTTCTTAAAAGCTTACAGTTCAGCCCCATTAATAGTTTAGAGTCCTTAGAGCTCTAGAATCCTCTTTTTTTCAAAATATCACTCAGAGCATTCTATCACATAAACCAGAGGATGCAAATGCTAGGGCTGAGCACTAAAACAGAGTTTCAGAAGAATTTCCTGCACACTGTGATACTGTAAACTTTTAAGGAACATGCTTGCATGTTGAACCCAGATGTTGATTATGTGAACATTTTAGAGATGATAAAAATTTTAATCCAGATATTAGGAATAATATGACCAAAGGGAGAAAATTCTAAATATGGGCATATTATAATTTAACCCTAGTCCCTGTAGATCCTATTCTGATCTTGTTGTTAGTGGGTCAAGTAAACCAGGTGATCCTACTTTCCAATCTCAGCTTAGTGGAGGACTCAGAAATTGCTCCATTTAATGGGGTTTAATTATCTGATGACAAGTAGGATAGGTAAATTTCAAGGGAATTATTTTCCAGCCCTGTTAATATTAAACACCATTTTCATTATGCTCTTGAGTAATACTTAACATGTTCCTGTTTTGCTTTGTTACAGAACTGCTTCCGAAGTTCATCTAATGAAATTTTCACCAGATGGAGAATTTTTTGCTACTGCTGGGAAGGTAAACAAGCTTGTATTCTACTTTGACATAATACTTTGTTTGGTGTAGCCAGTTTGGTGTAGTGGTTAAGTGTGCGGACTCTTATCTGGGAGAACCGGGCTTGATTCCCCACTCCTCCACTTGCACCTGCTGGCATGGCCTTGGGTCAGCCATAGCTCTGGCAGAGGTTGTCCTTGAAAGGGCAGCTGCTGTGAGAGTCCTCTCAGCCCCACCCACCTCACAGGGTGTCTGTTGTGGGGGAAGGAGATAAAGGAGATTGTGAGCCACTGAGACTCTTGAGTGGAGGGCAGAATATAAATCCAATGTCGTCTTCTTCTTACTTCAAAGTACAAGATTAATGTCTTTCAAAAGTTGGCTTTCCTAATATAACAAATGTAGCTCCTTACAGATTTTATTAATAGTGTTTTCATTTACTCTTTATGAGTTCCTCCATATTAAACAATTTTGTCTTCTAGAAGTTGGAAAGAATATCTGTTTCTATCAATGTGTAGACTAGCCTGGTGGTTTCTCTGCAACACACATTTTCTTATATCCTGAAGGCAAAGCAGCACAACGTTGTGTTCTGCTGTGTTAAAAGCAACTGGCTTTGCACAGGGGCTAAAGACTGACTAAGGGGAAGGAATCTCACCATTTGTGGATTTACAGTACACATCTGTCATCCACAGTCATAAGGCCGTATTATCAGTGGATAAAAGGGGGAGGTAGTTGTGAATTTCCTGCATTGTGCAGGGGGTTGGACTAGATGACCCTGGAGGTATCTTCCATCTATATAATTCTATGTAAAGATTAGACTTGGTATTTGGGAACCTGAATTTAAATGCTTGGGCCTTGTACAACCTCAGCTTACTGTACATCAGGGAACTCTTGGAAGAAGAGTTTCTGTAAGAGCAGGAAGACTAAGTCATACTCGGCAGTTTCTTATCTCTCACCAAAGTAAGTTGTTAATCTTTTAACCTAACAAAGCAGTCTTTGATGTAAAGTCAGTTAATTTATTATCCTGTGCAATGATTTTGCTGAATGCTTGGCTTCACAGTTCTTATGCTTTTAAAATAAATCTACATGATGCAGGAGCATAACATTGCAATAACAGAATAGTCTGTAGCAGCTGATGGCACTCATGTGATGGCTAAGCGTATTCATGTGATGGTTGTTTTATAAGGACATAGGCTTTTTTTGAAATTAATGCATTTTGACCACAGAGGACCACTTAAGGGAAAAGACAGCTTATGTGATTAGAGCCTTATAAGGAAAATAATCTAACAAATATATTTCACCTGGTTGGAATGGCTTCATTCCCAAAGTATGTTGAGGTCTTGTACAGAGTCTTTACAGAAAGTGGCCACATAAAATGGGAATGTGACAAAAGAATTAGGAGGAGCAGAAGTTAGATGGCAGATCAAATTTTATTGCTATTTTGTGTTATTTTAGAAATAGAAATGGGGCTCTCCTAAGATAATTGCAAGCTTCTTAATAATTTAAATTTAACTCTAATGATCTTCCCTGGCAGCCCCATTCCCCATACAAATAAAAAAAATCATGAGAGGAAGTGTAAAGGTCCAAACCACTTGTTCTCCTTCAGCAAGGGATGTCATACAAACTGGTTAGGTCATGCCTTCTTTTGCTTCAGGGAGGGCTATGCAAATTTTATGTAACGATACTGGGCCAGAGTGAGGCTGTGCTTCCAGTTTGGATAGCCCTGCTACTCCAGCAGGTCATTAGTCCTAGTTTCATTCTTAATAGTGACTTAGGGCAAGGTCTTAACTTTTTCCTTCAAGTAATGTGACAGAAGTCCTAAACATTCAAGCCAGAAAGTCCTAGACATTCAGGCCAAAAAAGATCCACAAAAACAGAAAGATCACTTTAAAGTCCTCCTTGCCTGAGGCTTCGGGCATGGGGGGGAGGATTTCCCCCTGTGGGGAAGCAGCAAACACTGTGATAGTTAGGGCAGGAAGATCCAAGGTTTTGGAACCTTTCTCTGGCCCCTTACTGCTGACAGCACTGCCTTTCCTTGGGCTCAGCTCAAAAATGTAATGCAGGAAGTGATTGAACATCTTATCATCGGAGCAATCAAACCAGTTCTTTTCCATCAACATTTTCAGGGGGTTTATGCCATCATTGTTCTGGAGAAGTCAGATAGTTGGAGAGTGATTCTAAACCTGAGGGAATTCAGTCTGTGGGTGCAGAAATTGAAATTTCATATGGAGTCAATACAATCTGTACTCTACAATTTATGACAGAATGATTATTTGACTTCCCTAGACCTCAAAGAAATTTACCTGCATGCACCTATTCATTGGTTTTCCACACATTCCTGAGATTCTCCTACAAGGATCAGCATTACCAATACAAGGCGTTACTGTTTGGCCTTTCTTCTTCCCCATGAATCTTCTCCAAGATATTGGTGACTCTTATTCTGAGATAATGGGGAATCCATACTCATCCCTACTTGGATGGCATTCTAATCAGGGCCCAGGATGTCCACCAGCAAAACCAGGGTTAAGATTCATTTACTGGAGACATATGACTTGTTAATAAATTTCCAGAAGAGTCATCTCAGTGCATCCAAAAATCTGATTCATTTATGGACAAGGATAGACACCTCTCAGACAAAAGCTTTTGTTCTAGAAGAGAGACAAATAAAAGTGATAAAGGCAGTAAACAAAATCTGCAGACAGAACTGTTCCTATCCCAAGTATTGGGCTTGCTAATATTGGCTATTGATCTTGTTCCATGGACACATCTTCATGCGAGACCCTTACAGTGGACACTCTGCCTTTTCAGAAGGACATCTGCAAAAGAAGACACAAAAAGATCTTGATGACTTTGTAACTAAAAAGTCTCTAATGTGATGGATCATTCAGAACCTGAGAGGGGAGGGGTGAGCTTTGTGCAATTCTGTCCTGGTGACCACAAGACATCAGTACAAGGGGAAGGGGAGCACATTGCCTGGATCAGGTAGCGCAAGGAAAATGGTCACCAATAGAAAAGTTCAACAGCATAAATTGGCTAGAACTAAGGGCAATAAAACTAACCATGTTCTCCTTCCACAAATTGATTCGACATAAGTATGTTCTAGTGGGAACCGACAACACATCAGCAAAGGCTCACATCAGTCACCAAGGGGGCGGCACCATCAAGAGGTGATGCAACTATTCCAATGGGTGAAGTTAAACTTGAAGAGCCTAAAGGCGCAACATACCCAAGGACTCATCCAAGAGTGGCTGAGGCAGGAGGATATAGAAAAATGAGAGTGGTCTCTGAACAAAAGCATCTTCTGGGAAATCACAAATCATTATGGGACTCCAGTAGTGAACCTGTTTGCCTCTCTGAGCAATCAACAGGTACCAAGATTCCTATTGAGGAATCCATCCATCCACCCATCCATCCCTCCCCCTCTCCACCTCCCCTATCTATCCTCTATCATCATCCACCTATCTAATATTCCATCCTCCCTGCTGAAGCAAGCTCAGGGCAGCTCACATTCTCATAAAAACATCGTATAAAAACCAATAGTCATTATAAACTGTAAGTAACATAAAAATACAAGAATATATAACAACATAAAACAATATCAGGTGCTATCTTGATCTTAAATTGGTATGATGATGGTGGGTAGCTGCCTATTCAGTCTATGTCAAATTTTGCTGTGCAGCTGGTACTACTGGATGTTCTGTCAGGGAAACAGATCTTGAGGTTATGATTGTACATTTGAGGTGGGTCAGATAGTTCAATGGCTGTTGTTATCATTGATCTTAATTAGTGAATGCCTGGTGGAAGATCAGTGTCTTCCAGGCCGTGTGGAAATGTGAAAGCTCTTGCAGGGCCCCACCTCCTCAGGGAGCTCATTCTACCAGCATGGAGCAACAACAGAAAAGGCCCTGGTTCTAGTTGTCATGAGCCTAGCTTCTTGTAGGCCGGGGATCGAAAGCAGGTTTTGTGACCCTAACCGAAGTACTTTCCAGGAAATGTGGGGAAAGGCAGTCCCAAAGGTATTCAGGTCCCTGGCCATATAGGGCTTTAAAGATGATGGCCAGCACCTTGAAATGAATCCGGTATGCAGTAGGTAACCAGTGCAGTGCTTTCAGCACAGGTTGAATATGATCCCATAAGGGAAGCCCCATTGACAATCTGGTTGCAGTATTTTGCACTAGTTGAAGCTTCTGGTTTTAAGACAAGGGCAGCCCCATGTAGAGGGCATTACAGTAATCCAATCTCAAGGTAACCGTAGCATGGATCACTCTCTGTTGCCAAGTTGCGGCATTTGAGAAAGGGGACCAACTGCCTTATCAGCCGAAGGTGATAAAAGGCTGATTGCTACCTGGGCAGGATCCAGGAATACCCCTAAGCTCTTAACCTTTGGCGCCAACGTAAGTGGCGCTCCACTGAAGGCCGGTAGTGAAACCTGTGCTCTTGGACCGCCAAGACTTAGATACAGGACCTCCATCTTCATCAAGTAAATTCTCAAAGAAATTGTGAACATCATGATCTAAGCAAACATGCCAGCGAAAAGACAGATCTTTAAATATACCTGGTCTTCTTTTAGAAAATAGTCTACTAGCCACTGAAACCATCTCACAGAAATGTGATTGCCTTCCTACATGAAGGATGGAAACAAGGGCTGAGGCTGAATACATTAAAATGACAGATAGCTGCCCTTGCTGCTGTTCTAGCACTCAGGGGTTTGGGTAACATTATGCCAATAAATATGCCAGAAGGTTCTTGTAAGGTACCATGCAGCTAGCCCCTCCCTCCTTGTCTGTGAAACACATGTTCTGAACCTGGAATTTAGCTAAGGTTCTGTAGATTTCCTTTCAACCACTGAAATCAATAGAGTTGAAGTTCCTGTCCTGGAAGGTTACTTTCCTAATTGCATTTACTTCAGCTAGATAGATCTTAAAGCTGGGAACCATAGCTGTTAGGAAGAAATGGTGTACCTTTACTGAAGATTTGGTGGCAATGAGAATGGATCTATCTTTTATTCCTAAAATTAACTCAGCTTATCTAAATCAGCAGCTCATTCTTGTTTTATTCTGCCCGAAACCATCACATCCCAAAGAAAAAGAGTGGCACAAACTGAATGTTTGCAGGGGTCTGCATTCGTATATTAACATAATTGCATCTTTCAGGCTAACAGATACACTCTTTGTGTTGTACAGCATGGCTAACCTGAGAGAAAGGATATCAAAAACAACACTTGTCCTTTGGGTTAAGTTATGTATTCATAAGGCATATGAGACCATGGGGCTCAGGGTGCCTGAGTGCACTACTGCTCATTCCACCAGATTGCTACAGCATCAGCCACTTTCTCTACTAGAGCTCAAGGAGATCTGTAGGGCAGAAACCTTTTTTGCTTTTTTAAGACACTATAGGATTAACTAGCTGAACTTGACCGAAACTGTCTGGGAGGCAAATCCTTCAACAGATGTTGAACTAAAAGAAGAATGTAGTTATCCTTCCGTTTAATTAACTGGGTTAAATAACCAGTTTGGATGACTCTCCCACTAAAGGAAAATAAAATATTGGACTTAACTGAATGTTTCTTCTCTTCAGTGGAGAGAAGTCATTCATTTTTTCCCACCCACCCACCAATATAAAATGAAGAAAGAAAAGGAATTCGGTAAGGGCAGTATCTTTGGAGCTGGGCTATTTGATGACTGGAAATATAGCCTCATTCTGTCCCAGGACAGCCACACCAAATTTGCATAGCTCTGCCCTGGAGCAAGAGGAGTCTTGACCAAACCAGTTTGATGACTTTGCCCCATTGAAGAGAAGAAACCTTCAGATAAGTCCAGTATTTTGTTCTCTCTGACATGGACAGGACACTTCAAGGAATAGGATGCTCTTGTCTCTCATCAAAACACAAAGCGCACGAGCTCTGCGAAAGAGCGAGGAAGGACTGCTGCTATAAGGCTGAGGGTTTGGCTTTCTAAACAACTGGGGAAAGTGCTGAGAATCTGAGTTTGTGTGGCTTGTATGGTTGCTGGGGAACTGCTGTTTGTTTGTTTTGAGTGGGCCGTAGGTGATTCTTACTGATTGGGAGTGTCTGTGTTGCCTGGGGCAGACTGAGGCCCCACCCTCTTTATATTATTAGGCTGCACCTTGCCAGAGGCGAGAGCTAAAGGGCTCTTGGCCTGGGGACTCTGTAAGAAAGGACCAAGAACCCAGATCCCTATTTTCCTACTGTTCACAATAAGATAAGTAGAACCTCCAGAAGGAAAGTCACATAAACACAACAGGATTTAAACAGGGGACTGTATATTTAAAAAAGCCGTTGTGAAGGTAGAATGCCAGCAGGGGAGTGGGGGCTTTCCAGTGTTTTGAACTGAGTATCACATGTATGACTATCTGCCCACTGGACAGAAGTATTGGGTGTGTGCTTGATGCAAGGACCTCCTGGTCCTCAAGAAATGAGTTCAAACCCTTGAGGCTGAGGTGGCTGACCTGGAGAAGCAGAGACAGTCAGTTAGGCACTTGGAGAAGACTCTCGGGGATGTGTTAGATGAGCCTGACTCTGAACATGGCAGCCCCATTGCTGCCAGGGAGCATGAGGGTTGATAGAGAACAGGGCAGCATGCTGAGGATAAGGGCAGTGCGCCCTCAGAAAGGACCTCTTCTTCAGTTGGTGAGCGGGTATCTTTTCGCACCAAGGAACCATCCCTGGGCAGGGAGGGGGGGCAGTCTTGGTAGTTAATGATTTGATCTTTAGGCAAGTAGACAGCTGGGTGGCAAAACCGCGTACTTGACCATACGATGACTTGCCTGCCTGGTGCAAAGGTAGCAGACATTACACGTGTTGTAGATACGCTGATAGACAGTGCTGGGGGGAAGCCAGTGGTTGTGGTGCATGTTTGCACCAATGATGTGGGGAAATGCAGTCGTGAGGTCCTGGAGGAGAAATTTAGGCTGCTAAGCGAGAGACTTAAGGCCAGGACTTCCAAGGTAGCCTTCTCAGAAGTGCTACCTGTTCCACGTGCAGGACTAGAGAGACAGGCACAAATTAGAAGTCTCAATGTGTGAATGAGATGATGGTGTAGGGAGGAAGGGTTTAAGTTTGTTAGGCACTGAGATGCTTTCTGGAACAAGCAGGAGCTGTACAAAAGGGATGGTCTCCACTTATCCCCAGAAGGAACAAGGCTGCTGGTGTTTAAAATTAAAAAGGTGGCAGAGCAGTTTTTAAACTAAATCTTGAGGGAACGCCGACAGGAGATGAAATGTCTCTGGTTCGGGAAGACTCATCTCAAAGAGATGAAGGGTTCACTGTTACTTTTCTACCAGGCAAAGGATCAGAGTTGTCCACTGAGATGGTGACAAACAGTATGGACTGTCTGCCAAAGTCTCGAGGCGGCAGGAGGAAGGTTGCGGGCCTAATTTGCCTGGGAAATTATATATGTTTGTTTAGAAATGCTAGAAGAATTCAAAGTAAAATCGGGGAGTTGGAATGCTTGGTGTTGAGGGAAAACATAGACATTGTGGGAATTTCAGAAACTTGGTGGAATGTGGCAAATCAGTGAGACACGGTGATTCCTGGATATAAATTGCATCAGAAGGGTTGGGGTGGGGGGTTGGAGGGAAGGGTTGGAGGTGGGGTGGCTCTGTATGTCAGAGAGGGTATACAGTCCAGTAAGACTGAGAAGATCAGAGAATTGGATTCCCTTCTAGAAATGCTTTGGGTCGAAATAATGGGCCTAAAAGGAAATTTAACTATAGGAGTTTGTTATTGCCCACCGGATCAAAAGATAGAGGATGATTATAATATGATGGAAGGATTAAAGATAGTGGCTAAACGTAAAAACTGTGTCATAATAGATAATTTTTACTGCCCGCAGATTGATTGGGTCAATATGTTTTCTGGTGGGGAGAAAGAGATTGAGTTTCTAGATGCTCTCAATGACTGCTATGGAGCAGAAGGTCACAGAACCAACCACGGGTGGGGCAATCATGGATTTGGACCTAAGTAATGCCCAAGACTTGGTGAGAGATGTAAAAGTAATTGCACCGCTTGGGAGCAGTGACCATAATGTTATTGATTTCAACATTTGTATAAATAGGGAGTTGCCCCAATATATCAGCACAACCACTTTTAACTTTAAAAGGGGTAAATTCTCTGAGATGAGGAGGCATGTGAAGATGAAACTGAAAGGAAAGGTAAATAGAGTCAAAACCTTTGGGGAAGCTTGGAGGCTATTTAAAACTACAATCCTAGAAGCTCAGATAAAATACATACCACAAGTTAGGAAAGGCACAAATAGGTATAAGAAAAAGCTTGCATGTTAACAAAGTAATGGTAGCTGTAAAAGGTAAGAAGGATTCCTTTAAGTGGTGGAAAGCTAGTCCAAGTGAGGTTAATAAAAGAGGACTCAGGCTGTGGCAAATCAAATACAAGACTGTGATCAGGTAGGCAAAAAGGGGCTATGAGGAGCATATTGCAAAAAACATAAAGACAAACAATAAAAATTTCTTCAAATATATTAGAAGCAGGAAACCAGCTAGGGAGGCAGTGAGGCCCTTGGATGACAAAGGGGTAAAAGGATTACTGAAGGAGGGTAGGGAAATGGCTGAGAAGCTGAATGCATTTTTTGCCTCCATCTTCACTATGGAAGATGAGAAGTGTTTGCCCACTCCATAACCGCTAGTTTTGGAAGGAGTGTTGAAGGACCTGAGTCAGATTGAGGTGACAAAAGAGAAGGCCCTACAACTGATTGACGAATTAAAAACTAATAAGTCACCAGGTCGGGATAGAATACATCCAAGAGTTCTGAAAGAACTCAAAGTTGAACATGTGGATCTCCTGACAAAAATATGTAATCTTTCATTGAAATCTGCCTTCGTTCCTGAGGAGTGGAAAGTAGCAAATGTCACCCCCTTCTTTAAAAAGGGTTCCAGAGGAGATCCGGGAAATGACAGGCCAGTCAGTCTGACTTCAATACCGGGAAAGTTGGTGGAAACCATTATCAAGGACAGAATGAGTAGGCACATTGATGAATATGCAACTTCTCTTCAGAAATCCCTCAAAGCCTCAAAGTGGCACCCCCCCCCCCCCCCGGGACTCCCTTTCAGCCAAGGTAAGTCTCCTCAAAATATCTGTGCATATCTTGGACAATTCTCTAGCTGAGAAATGTAGGCAGAAGGCCTTAATTTGCCTTTTACTACCATGAACAGAAGTGCCAGCCTGCCCCCGTTACGGAAAGCAACTCAGCTCGCCATTTTCCAACCCCGGAAGTCCCACACCATCCTCTATATGACAGCATTTCAAGTACTTGAAGATGGTGATCATATCACCTCTCAGCCGCCTCCTCTCCAGGCTAAACATCCCCATCTCCTTCAACCTTTCCTCATAGCACTTGGTCTCCAGACCCCTCACCATCTTCGTCACCCTCCTCTGGACCCGTTCCAGCTTGTCTATATCCGTCTTAAAATGTGGTGCCCAAAATTAAACACAATACTCCAGGAATGAGCTAGTTTTTGATCCACAAGAGGACTTGTCCTTTTACTCCATGACTCTCAAGCTTATTAAGAAGCCTTTGATGAGGAACTTTATTAAAAGCTTTCTGGAAGTCAAGGTAAACAACATCTATTGGGTCCCGTGTCCACATGTTTGTTCACCCCCTCAAAGAACTGTAACAGGTTAGTGAGACAAGATCTCCCCTTAAAGAACCCATGCGGAGTCTTTCTTAATAACTTGTGTTCATCATCTGCAGAAGTTGCCAGAGTCATCAATTTGGCATAAGCTCGACAGGATCCAAACCTTCTTTTACAGTTTTAAACATCTAATCTGCAAAGGACTGGTGTTGATTTGGATAAGCTAGGGAAAAAAGGTACTGTTTGCTATCTCTTCATTCCGGGACTAATTAAAGTTAAACAAAACAAAAGTAAAAGGTGGGAGTTGGAAATACTGAAAGCCTGAAAGGAGAAGAAGATAAGGGGCTAAATTTGAACTTTGTAAACTTAAAAGACAGTGTTAAAAGAAGAAAGGAATTTATTGTTTAGTCTATCTGTGGTTGAGGAGGCAGCACCATCGTCACAGACCTGCAGTTCTCACAGTCAACACAGGAAATACGTCAGATATCGTGAGATTTCTCTACCAGTGAAATGAGATTTGAAGGCAAGAAAAGCAGGAAGTATTGAAGGAAGAAGAAGGAAGTCAGCAAAGCAAACAGCTTACTCTAGGATTATAATACCAGAGAGAAACATCGGTGGCCATTGTTGTTGGGAGGACTAAGTTTTAACATCGTTTTTAAAGTGACTGGGACATTAAAAATTGGTGGAGTTAACAGATTTGGCAATTAAAAAATTACTACTGTTCAATAGTAGATAAGAAGATTTGAACTGGTAAAAGGGAAAAAAGGAAAAAAAATTTAACGTGAAGCAAAAGTTGTGACTGCCATTTTGGGAGAAATAAAAACTTTAAACATTAATATCTGAGCCTGGGAGGCTCAGAGGACAGCGAAATTGGGTCCATTGGAAAGGGCAAGCTTTACTTTATCAAACCAGATGGTTCAAATTTAATTTGGTGAGATTAAAATTTTTGGGTTTTTTTATATGTCAGACCCGAAACAAACTCGTGCTAGGTCTGCTTCAGTAGAGAAAATGCAAGCCCAATTAGATGCAATGGAAGCTAGGATAATGAAGGGGGTGAAAAAAATGATAACTGCCTCTAAAAAAAGAAATAAGAAAGGATATTGAAGACTCAAAGAATGAATTAAAAAAAGAAATAGAGAATCTCAGAAGTGACACTGTGATAATAACAAAGAAAGTACAAGAAGTGGAAGAGAGAGTGAAAACACATGACTCCACCTTGTTAAAATTACAAGAAAAAGTGACAATTCATGACTGCAAACTGATGGAAACTCAGATCCATCTGAGAGGTGTACCTGAAGATGAAGAATCAGACTTGAAAGAATACATAATAAAAATAATTGCAGAATTTTTGGAGGAAGATCCTGAAGGGGATAGAAATATGTATGACTATATGTATAGAGTAAATTCACTCTATGCAAAAAAGAATAATCTGCCAAGAGATGTGGTCATAAGATTTATGACAAAAGAAATGGTGGGAAAGATCATGAATAAAAACTTTGAAAAGTCATTGACAGTGGGAGGCAGTAGAGTAAGAATTATGAAAGAACTGCCAAGACAAGTGTTAACTGACAGAAAGGCATATAAAAAATTGACAGAAAAACTACGTGACAATGGAATGAGGTATAGGTGGATAATACCTGAAGGTTTGAGCTTTGAACTTCAGGGGAAAAGGATTACAATCAAAAATACACAGGAACTGCGTAGATTTTATGAAGAAAATAAAGAATTTGCTCCATGATGGATTAAAAATTGATATCTTGGAATGTAAATGGACTAAATTCACCACAAAAAAGAAAGGCAACGTTTCATTGGATTAAAAAAGAATTGTAATATAGTATATTTGCAAGAAATGCATATTAGACAAAAGGATTATAAATTTCTGTAGAATAAACAATTGGGACTAGAATTTTTTACATTGGCTGAACAGAAGAAGAGAGAAGTAGTCTTTTATATTAAATGAGAATTAGATCCGAAATTGGTATTTAAAGATAAGGATGGAAGATATATAGCGGTAGAAATTACTTTGAATGCCAAAAAAACGTTGTTGGGACTTTATGCTCCAAATGGTGCTAAAGACATTTACTTTAAAAATATTACACAACACCTTGATAAAGTGACCTATGAGCAAATTTTATTGATGGGGGACTTTAATGGAACAATTCAGGATACGATAGATAGATTTGGGAAGAAAAAAAAAGATAAAGATGGGAAATTGCCAAAGTCTTTTTTTGAATTGGTCAAACAGGTGCAAAGTAATGTACATTGGGGCCAAAAATCCTAACTATAAATACAAGTTGATGGGGTGTGAACTGGCAGAGTCTGACCAAGAGAGAGATCTTGGAGTCATGGTGGATCTCACTGAAAATGTCAAGACAGTGTGTGATTGTAATAAAAAAAAGCCGCCATGCTGGGAATTATTAGGAAGGGAACTGAAAACAAATCAGCCAGTATCATAATGCCCTTGTATAAATCGATGGTGAGATCTCATTTGGAATACTGTACAATTCTGGTCACCGCGCCTCAAAAATGACATTATAGCATTGGAAAAAGTGCAGAAAAGGGCAACTAGAATGATTAAAGGGTTGGAACACTTTCCCTATGAAGAAAGGTTAAAACGCTTGGGGCTCTTTAGCTTGGAGAAACATCAACTGTGGGGTGACATGATAGAGGTTTACAAGATTATGCATGGGATGGAGAAGGTGGAGAAAGAAGTACTTTTCTCCCTTTCTCATAATATAAGAACTCGTGAACATTCAATGAAATTGCTGAGCAGTCGGGTTAGAATGGATAAAAGGAAGTACTTCTTCACCCAAAGGATGATTAACATGTGGAATTCACTGTCACAGGAGGTGGCGGCGGCTACAAGCATAGCCAGCTTCAAGAGAGAATTGGATAAACATATGGAGCAGAAGTCCATCAGTGGCTATTAGCCATAGTGTATTGTTGGTACTCTCTGTCTTGGGTAGTGATGCTCTGTATTCTTGGTGCTTTAGGGGGCACAGTGGAAGGGCTTCTAGCCCCACTTGTGGACCTCCTGATGGCATTTGGTTGTTGTTTTTTTGTGGCCACTGTGTGACACCGAGTGTTGGACTGGATGGACCATTGGCCTGATCTAGCATGGCTTTTCTTATGTTCTTATGTTCACAGCAAGCAGTTAAATGCAGCAGCGTTTCTTACTTCTCTCATTTTCCCTAATACCTGGTTTCATATGGATATGGGGAGGGGTAGGATGAGTGGTGGCTTAAAAGAATGGTTCGTTCCCATGTGCAGCCAAAATATTTAGATCACTGTTCAAAAAGAATGAAAAGAAGCAGAAGTTGTGGCTGACAGACTTAGCGTGTGTAAGTAATTGTAGGAAGGGAAAACAGTTTTGAAGTCCCATCTCACACCTTAGAATCTTCTGCTCCAGTATTCAGTAAGCTTTAGGGAAGAAGCAGGCTAAACCCACCCACCTGTTTTTTCTTTAATTTACAGCAGCTGTCAGTATTCCATGCTCCTGTCTGGTCCTCATCAAGTCATATTTTGGTGTTTCACCATTATTTTGCAGTCATGTTTCACTGCATACTCAGGATGTCCCATAAATATGTAGGGAGTTATTTCTTTTCTGAGTGGGCCTATTTTGCTGCTTTCATCATCATAACAAGGGATAGCCTGTATATTACGTACTGTTAGATATTCTGACAGGTTAGGGGACTACGAGCAATTGTAAATTCACACAAGTGCCATTTCATAGCGATTTCCTTATTAGTTTGACATGATGAAATCTTATAAAAATAGTGAAGTCACCTAGAAAAATTATGTTTTAGTATCAGTTGAATAATAAATTATGACAATATGGCAACATTAACCTATGTCACTTCCCCCCCCCTCCCCCAGGATGATTGTCTTGTGAAGGTGTGGTATAACACGGATAACTGGAAATCAGCAGTTGCTCCACAAGTTCCAACACCAGAACCTATTGCACAGGAAGTAGATTTTTCATTTATTTATTTGGTTCACCCTCGGTCTGTTAATGGATTTTCATGGAGAAAGACGAGTAAATATATGCCACGGTGAGGACTGATTCCTTCAGGTTCTTGATACATTCATATCATTAACACTTCCAAAGTTTAAATGGCTTTTCTTAGAGTTGTGCCCACTCTGGTAAGTATTAACTGTAATTATTAACTATAAGCTAAGGAGGTTTCACTTTTCAAAAGCTATTAATCAGAACATTGTAGTAAAATTAGCTTTAGTTTTATATAGGTGTCCACTGTTGGTGACTTGCATCCACCAGAGCATTTCTACTAATATTTCTGTCTGCAAAGTGTGCCTTTCTTGCCTCCCCAGCACCTGTTGCTGCTCAGATTGCCTCCTCCCAAATGGTGCTGTTGGGGAAGAATATCTCCAGGAACAACATTTTGGGCTTCAACAGAAGGAAGACACAAGAAATAAAAATCCTTCTGTTATATTCAGTTTGAATCCAATCCAGTGTTTGTACTTAGTAACCAATTTTTATTTTCTTCTACTCAGCTGCAAATTTCAATTCTACTGGCATATTATGTGTAATAATAAGATAATTTCTAGATGTATAGGACATTAAGTTGTGATAATTTAAGAAAGTTAAACTCATTATCATTTAGTATGATGTATTTTCCATCTTCTCTCAGTTAATACATTCATTAAATTATTCTTACTGAGGTTTAGTTGTGTAAGTTTGACCAGATTTGTCAACAGATATGTAAAAATAAGTAAGCTCAAATACTACAACATTGACATTTTGGGGTAAAGGTTTGGGGCAGCCAGACATAAGACTACAAGGATCTTCTTCATGATCTCTGTGCTTCACACTCATGGGATAGAGCACCTGCGCCGATCCCCCGAATCAGTACCTAAAAAGCCCAGGATTTTTTTGCACTCGGCACCAACGGGCGTCCCAATGCGCATGCTCGCCAGCACCAGAGCGAGGATCCCACCAGTTCCTTTCTGACTGCTGCGCTGAGAGGATCTCCTTTCGTGTCCCCGGTCGGTAAAGTAATCTTAGATTGCTTTTTTTCCTGTTGTATATAGCCCGTTTGTTATTTTCTTAGTGTAGTTAGTTAGTTAGTTGCTAGATAGTTAGTGTTGTTTAAAAAAAAAAGTTTGTTGGATTTGCCCTTTGGGGCTCAGTTTTCCCCCTCAGAGACTTTCCTGGGTGGGTTTTTTCCTGGGCGTCTATGGAAAGACGTTGGGGGTTTTTTAAGAGGTGCCGCTCCTGTGGGAAGAGGATTGCCCCCCCCCCCCCGATGGCCATTTCTTCTGTCTCCTCTGTCTGGGCGAGGGACATCGCGTCAATTCTTGCAAACATTGTCTGAGTTTCTCCAAGCAAACTCATAAGAATCAAGCGGCAAGGCTTTTGGCGGCGTTGGTCAAGTCAGCACTTCGTCCTCAAATGTTGGCGTTGGTACCTATGGGAGAGGCCACGGCCCCTACAGTCACATTGGCTGAGGTTTCACCGATCAGGCCCGAGATGCCAGTTGAGCGTGGGCGTTCCACAAAGCGGCCTTCTGAAGGGTCAGTGGACACCCCGACTAAGAAGCGTCGGGATGATTCGGGGGCCCGATCATCCACGCCGAAGAAGGTGAAATCGAAGGAGAAGCGGAAGAAGAGACCATCCTGCACCTCTTCGCCTTCGCATGACACTTCGACATCGACAACTCCACCGAGGAGGATCTTGGCATCCCCGCGTCGTAGCCCTTCAGTGTCGAGAGGCAGTTCTTCGCAGCTGCGCCTATCGGCATCGGAGCAAGAGATCGACCTGACTTAGCGCTCCCACTCTTCAGGGTCCAGGCATCGCAGTGAGAGCAACTCGGTCTCAGAGGTGGAGGTGTCGGCGCCGATGGAGCCTTCGGCGCCGATGGATCAGGCGAGAGGCCGGAGTGAGCTGGAACCGACTACAGTAGCTCATTGTTTCCCACTGCTTCCACCATGGGAGCAGCGCCAATGGCCTCCTTACGCCTACCCTACCCACCGTACCAATGGTACCCTCCTCGCGAGTTCGCAGACTGGGACCAGCAGTTTGAGGCATCCCATATGTCCAGGCTGTCTCAACACTCTAGACGGCGTCCTTCAGCATCGATCTCTGTCCCGCTGGACAGACGCGGTGTAGTGGTGGAGGATGTCCAACCTCGGTTGTCGGTGTCGATCCGGTCGCCTGTCAGAAAGTCAACGCTGGTGCTCTCAGAACACTCTCTATGCAGAGAGTCTTCATTGTTGGACTCTGAGGTCAGTACCGACGATCCGGACCGGGCTTTGGAACCTTCGCCAGTGTCTCATACGGCTGAGGATCTTCCCATCTCACCATCAGAGGATCTGAAGTTGTATGGGGACCTGGTGAAGAAGATGGCACTCTCCCTCTCGCTTCCAGTGACACAGCCGCAATCCATTGTAGACGATACCGTGTTTGACATCATTCAGCAGGATACGTCTACAGCGGTTGCCCTGCCGGTGACGAAGGTCATCTACAGGCGGTGAAGGAGCCCTGGGCCAAGCCTGCTTCTACACCCGTGTCATCGAGAAGGTTGGACCATATGTACCGTGTCCAAGAGTCCAGGGCTGAGTTCCTTTGTACACACCCAAAGCCCAATTCGGTGGTCGTTTCCTCCTTGTCGGCCCGCAAGATGCACTCCTCTCCACCAGACAAGGAGGGAAAGAAGCTGGAGGGAAGAAGTTTGACGCTGCTAGGGTGCTGGAAGTAAAGGTATCTAACTATGCCGCGTGCATGGCTAGATACCAATACTCAGTGTGGGAACAACTTACCCCCCTCCTGTCTTCCCTGAGTGAGGAGAAGAGGTCGGCTGCAAAGAAGTTGCAGAAGGAAGGCTTTGCTGTAGCCAAACAACAACTGGCTGCAGCAAAGCACATGGTCGACGTCTCAGCAAGGACCATCACTTCTGCCATCTGCCTCCGTCGCCACTCCTGGCTCAGATCCACGGCCCTCCAGCAGGACACCAGGGCCTTCGTTGAAGATCTGCCCTTCGAGGGCGAAGGCCTGTTCAGCTCTACCACCGACGATCCGCTCCAGGAAATGGATAAAAGTATAAAAACTTCCAGGAACCTGGGCGTACCGGCATCTTCCAGAGCTGCAAAACAGAAACAGAAACAGTGGCCAAACCTTGGGCAAACCTTGGGCAAAGAAGCCTTACCAAAAGTTCTCCCCGGAACAGCAGTGGAGACATTGCTCTGCTCTGCTCAACCTGAGAGTAGGTCCCCATACAGGGGGAACAACAGAAATTGTTACGCTTCACAGACCTCCGGCAAGTCCAAGGGCACTCGCAGTCAAAAGCAGGGCCTTTGACTTTCTGGCAGCACGCATCACCGTTCCCTCTTCCTCTTCGTCTATCCGCCTCTGCCCATTCCTGTCGGCCTGGGAGTCCATCACTATGGACATGTGGGCGCTTTTCATCGTAGCGGAAGGCTACAAAATAGATTTCGCTCAGATTCTGAACCAATCTGTGGTAATTACCACTCCCCCTTCCCACCTCTGCTGGCGGAGGTGAGCAACCTCTTACAGAAACAAGCTATAGAGAGGGTCCTGATGGAGGCCAGGACAGGAGGCTTCTACTCTCGTTACTTCCTGGTTCCCAAGCGGGAAGCTCATGGCTATGCGTTGTGACTACCCCTATCTAGTTTTCAGGAGGCTGGAGTGTCGTTAGCTCCTGTTATTTCTTTTCTCCCCAAGGTGGTTTCTCAGTTCCACCTCAACTTAGAAGTTTGGTTGCCCACTTTTCATCCTACACCTTCCTCGGATGAGGAACGTAGGTTGCATGCTCTAGATGTGAAGCGTGCTTTATTGTTTTATTTAAGTCGCTCCAAGTGTTTTCGTAAGGACCAGCAGCTTTTTGTTTCTTATGCTGCTCCTAAGTTAGGTTCCAGGATATCGTCTCAGCGGCTTTTGAAATGGCTCACTGAGACTATTAAACTGTGTTGTTTGTTGGCAAAGAAGCCATTACCTGGGCCTATTCGCAGACACTCTACAAGAGTGATGGCGACGTTGGTGGCGTTTCTGAAAGGCGTTTTCCTGACGGATGTTTGCAAGGCTGCCACCTGGTCCTCTCCTCACGCCTTTATGAAGCACTACGCACTGGATGTGCATGCTCAGCAGAGGACTCGTTTGGGAGCTGTGGTGCTGCAAGCTGTTTCTTCCGGTTGACCGTCTTCCCGCCTCCAGGTATGTCTTGCTTGCTAATCTCCCATGAGTGTGAAGCACAGAGACCATGAAGAAGATAGACAGATTACTTACCTGTAACTGTAGATCTTCAATTGGTCATCTGTGCATTTACACTACCCGCCCTCCTTCCCCACTGCTGACGGTCTCCCTCCAGTAGGGGCTTCCAGCTGTCAGGAAGGAACTGGCGGGATCCTCGCTCTGGAGCCAGTGAGCATGCGCATTGGGACGCCTGCACATGCCCATTGGTGCCAAGCGCGAAAAAATCCCGGGCTTTTTAGGTACCGATTTAGGAATCGGCGCAGACGCTCTATCCCATGAGTGCGAATGCACAGATGACCACTCGAAGATCTACAGTTACAGGTAAGCAACCTGTCTTTTCAACAATACATGGTCTTCAGAAGAGCAAGAATAAGAAAGAATTTGCTTCAGCAGTCTTTTTTTTTTTTGCGTTTTTCTTACTTTATTTAAGGAAGAATTAAATTAACAACTCCAATAAAATCTTTTACACTACACAAACTCAATGTCACTTAAACATTATATCTTAATGTTTCTTCATCTTCTTCCTTCGTTCTTCTCTCAAAGATAAAATAGTAAGATTTATAAAATTCACTATTTAATCTTAGCTCATTATATTAGCTTTACATTATATATTTCAAATCAAGTCTGAGCCAAATGATTCTACAAATTATATCATATAGCCCAGCCCTTGGAGACTTGAAATTTAAGGACTGGAGGAGAAGAAAACTCCACCTTCCGTGGTCTGATTATACCTTGGGTGAACATACCCAGACACTTACAACAGTCCCACCACTCTCTAGTATCAGAGAGTTATGTTTCCATTATAAATTGTACCTAAAACTTCATTTTTTAAAAAAGGAGTCAACACTCCTCAATCTCCATGATCTTCAGAGGTGCATACACAACTTGCTTTAACTGGAGCAGGAGATCGCTTCTTCCTCTTGTTTAGTCTCGATGCAGGGGGGGGAGAGATTTAAAGCAGCCAGCAATAATTCACCAGAGAGGCAGAGTCATGGGCAGTATAATAAGTTGAACCTTGTTGCACACAAAGTTTGCCCGTTTGGAGCCAACAATATCTTATTCCTAAGTCCCGCAGTTTAGCTGTCGTGCCTTTAGCTTCAGCTGTCCTGAGGCAAAACAATGTCATACCATAGGCCAGGGGTGGCCAACAGTAGCTCTACAGATGTTTTTTGCCTACAACTCCCATCAGCCCCAGCCAGCATGGCCAATGACTGGGGCTGATGGGAGTTGTAGGCAAATAACATAGGCACATTCTACCAAGATGGTGACCAGTTCCTTTGAGTTCATGAAAGAGTTCCTTTGAAGAAGCTACCAACTGGACTATAGCCTCTACTTTTTTTCACATTGTGCTTTTGATATCAGAGCATGACTACATGCTAGTTTTGAAAAATGCTGCTGTTTACATGAACTTATCAGATCTTGGAAGCTAAGCAGAGTTGGCCCTGGTTAGTTTTTGTATAGGAGGCAACCAAGGAAATCCAGGCTTGTGATGTAGGGGCCGGCTATGGCAAACCACTTCCGAATGTCTCTTGCCCTGAAAACCCCGTGGGGTTGCTGTAAGTTAGCCGTGACTTCCTGGCAAATAAGTAAATCTTTTCCTGAAGTGGTACCATGACTTTTAAACAAGCCAGTTAGACATGTGTAAAGAAGAAAAACAGGTTGCTTTCCTGTAACTAATGCTTTTCTTATGATCAGTTGTCCCACAATTTTCCATTCTTTTTTACTGCTGCCCTTTCAATTTTTTTCTGTGGAAGAACTTCAAGCAGTAATAGTTTTTTTTTTAATTTTTTAAATTATTTATTGTAAATCAGACACTAACAACAAAGACAAGAAAATAACAAAAAAGAAAAAAAAGGGTACAATATACACATAGAAATCGTGACTTCCCCACCACCTATACACCCACATATATATGGAGTTTTAAGGGGTTTACATTATACCAGTTCTAATGTCTCATCACAAATCCAATACTTTTTGCCCAAAGATACACTGGTTCCCAAGTCTTTATACAGTCTTGCCAGTTACCGTCTCTCAATCTTATGGTCAAAATATCCATTTCTGCAGAGTCTAATAATTTAAATAAAAATTCTTCTTTGTCCGGAATTTGGGGGGTTTTCCAGTATTTTGCGTAAAATATCCTAGCAGCAGTGACCATATACATTAACAACTTTCTTTCCCCTCGGGTTAAATTTTCTTTACATATACTTAATAGATAGAGTTCAGGAGAGTGTTTAATCCTCTTTTTAAAAACTTTTTGAATCCATATATTAATTTGTATCCAAATTTTTTTAGCAAATTCATACTTCCACCAAATGTGGTAGAGTGTCCCTTTAACTTTTTTACATTTCCAACACTTGTTGTTGTAGCTTGGGTTCATTTTGGCTAATCTCTCAGGGGTAAGGTACCACCGATACATCATTTTATACAAATTTTCTTTAAAGACTGTTGATTTGGTCAGTTTAATATTATGTTTCCAGATTTTTTCCCATTCCTCTAACTCAATAGAATAGCCAAAGTCCTGTAACCATCTTATCCAGCTTTCCTTTACAACTTCGCTTTGCATCTCAATCTTTAGTAGCCAATTATAGATTTTAGAAATAAGTTTTTTGGGATCATAAATCATAATATCAAATTCATTTAATTCCGAGTTTTTGGGGAAGCCCAAACCTTTATCCGATTGATACATAGACTTAACTTGGCATCTAACCCCCCAGTCCGAGATTGTATTTCCTTCCAAAATTAAATTCCTATCAGCATCTAACAATGTAGCATAGTTATAGGAGTTTCCCCAATCATATAGGTTCGGGTGTATGGCCGCCTCAACTGGTGATACCCAAAGTGGAGTATATATATAGGTTTTACTTTTAATTTCTATCCACACCTTATAGATTGCCCTTCGTATTTCATGGTTCTGGAAATTGCTATTTCTTTGAGGGGTCTGATACCAGGTATATGCGTGCCAGCCCTTAACCAGCCCTGCACCTTCCAATACTAACAGTCTTTTATTTTCCAATAAGAGCCAGTCTCTAGCCCAGACTAAACAAGATGCTTTGTAGTATAGGCTCCAGTCCGGTAGGGCCATGCCCCCTCTTGATTTATTCTCTTGTAGCACTTTTAGCTTAATCCTTGGCTTCTTGTTTTGCCAGATAAAGGCCGAGACTATTTTGTTAATTTTTTGGAAGAAGGACTTAGGTAGATCAACTGGAATCATCTGAAATAGAAATAGAATTCTGGGAAGAATGTTCATCTTGACCGTAGCTATTCTCCCTAAAAGGGAGATTTGCAAATCTCTCCATTTCTCCAAGTCTGATTCAATTTCCTTAAAAATCTTCTCATAATTGTCTCGATAGAGAGATTTCAGATCATTTGTTAGATGGATCCCTAGGTATCTGATTCTCTTTTCGTATTTAAATCCAGATTTAATTTCTAATTGTGTGATTTGTTCTTTACTCATGTTTTTGGTTAGAAATTTAGTTTTTTGTATGTTAACTTTAAATCCAGAAACTTCTCCAAATTGTTGTAGCCTTATTTTCAGTTTCTCAATAGAGGGAATAGGATCTTCTAGGGTAAACAGTAGGTCGTCTGCAAATGCCTGGATTTTAAATTCTTCAGTTTTTTCAGTGTAGGTGCAAAGCAGAAGCATCTTCCTTTGGGGTGGAAATTTGTCTAAAGGTAGCTATGGGGCCAGGCCGCTCTGTTTAAACCCCCCTTTCCTCTATAGGGTCCTTTCCTCTATAGGGCCCCTCCATTATAGCTGCGCTCTAGAAACCTGACACTCTTTCTTTCCGAGCAGGGAGAAAAGGTCTGCAGAGCAATCTCCAGGCTGAGTGGAATCAGCAAAGCTGAGTTTAAAATTGGGGGGGGGGGGAGACAGCGAGAGAGAGAGCAACAACAGGGGGGAGAGTGAGAGAGCAGCCATGGGGAAGCGAGTGAAAGACAGTGAGAGAGAGAGAGCGAGGGAGAGAATTAGAGAGAGAATGAGTGAGCAGCAGCAAGAAAGACAGTGGAAGAGATAGCTGGGGCCAGGTGGTCTAGGGAAGCCAGGAAAGTCAAGGGGATTGAGCCTGAGCAGTGTGGCAAGGCTTCGAGGGGGCACTTTCTTTCCGAGCAGGGAGAAAGGGTCTGCAGAGCAATCTCCAGGCTGAGCGGAGGTGGCAACGCCAAGTTAAAACGAGGGGTGGGGGGAGAGAGACAGCAAGAGAGTGAGAGTGACGGGGGAGAGCAAGAGAAAGACAGCGAGAGGGGAGGAGACAGAGTGAGAGAATGAGTGAGCAACTGCGAGAAAGACAGCGGGAGTGACAGCTGGGGCCAGGTGGGCTGAGGAAACTGGGGAAATCAAGGGGGGTGAACCTGAGCGGTGTGGCAAGGCTCTGAGGGGGCGGCTTCTTCCCTGTCAGTATCCCCCCCCCCCCAGTCAGACTTTGTGGCCTGCCAGGCAGGGGCTTTCTCATGAGTAGTAGGGGGGTGAATGGAGGCCGAAAGCAGAACTGGTAAGAAGCAGCCAAGCCCCAAGGCCCCCCCACCAATTTTTCTCCTGGGCCCCTCCACCCAAAATTTTCTAGCTATGGGCCTGGACTCTACACTCTAATAACTTCCTAGATATGCTTCTGTAGTGACACGGAATCCATATGTGTGTCTGTGCTGATTCTGCTTGAACATCAGTTAAACTAGTATTTTTTCCATGTTGCTTCCTAGTCTTTATCCCATCCTGCATTTGTACATGACAAGAAAAGGCTATCTTTTGGTTCAGTGCAGGATTCAGAAATAGCTTTTATTTTTTGAAAATTAGTATCTCTTTTGTATCTCTTCTGCTTAACCAATCTCTCTCTCTTTTTTTAGTGGTGCGGTATGCAGTGTACTGCTGACATGCTGCAAGGATAATATATGCCGTCTGTGGGCAGAAACTTTGTTGCCTAATGATAGTCTGCTGTACGGGGATGGATGCAGCCATTGGCCTGAGCCAGTGAAATTAACTAATAATTTTAAACGAAATGCTTCTAGTAAGGAAAGTATGAAGAATGCTTTAGAGGTGAGAAGATATTGAGAGAGCCTATCAAATGCATATAGTTCTAGCAAATATCTAGGTTAACTTTGCTTCAGTATTTGCTTCAGGAGATGCTCCACCAGGCTTTTGATAGAGACTCTTGATTGAGGCAGTGATAGTTGGTGCCTATCCTTTTGTCTACCCCCTCCAGAAGAATTTCCTCCCTTCGCCCCATGCTCCCAACAGTCTGATGAGAATGAATATAATTAGCAAACTGCATTTGGAAGCTGGAATTCTTATTGCCATTGTTTTATTGTATTAAATTAAGTATTGTTTTATTTTATGTATTTTTATCTGATGTACATTGCCCAGAGCCCGGCCTTGGCTGGGATGGGGCAAATAATTAAACTGAAATAATAATAATAATAATAATAATAATAATAATAATAATAATAATAATAATAATAATAATAATAATAATAATAATAATAATAATAAATCCTGACTTTGCTAATGCAACTTTTCAATAATGTAATTTTTTTTTGTATTAAGCAGTGTGCTTTTGCATAAACAATTGTTTTATAAAATGTATTTTCTGTGTGTTCTGTATTTGAGTTATGTTGTACAGATAAATGTAATCATTCTCCCAACAGTTAAATCTAAAGCCCTTTCGACGAGGAAGAAGAAGGTCTATAGCACTTGCACATACTGGGTACTTGCCACATCAGCAGAATCCTCACGAAGTTCATCGAAACACTCCATTGCAATCAAATGCACTTTGCCACTTTCATATTGCTGCCAGCATCAATCCAGCCACAGGTAATTAAGAATGCAATTTTGTAATGTAAGTGATGCTACTCTGTCTTACTTCGGTAAAATATTTGAAGAATAATATATCATTTACTGTTGTTTTAAAGCTCTCCTGCAAAAGAAATATTTTTATACAGTAAGAATGTGTTAGAAACTAATATGTGCCATGGTAGGGTTTTTGCTTATAGATTATTATTTTTAAGGTAAAACTATTTATTTTAATTAAATCAATTTGCATCCTGGGATGACTAGTTATCTGTTAGTCTGATCCATATTTAATGGTAGTGATCATGGTGGAAAACGTTGTCAAGTCGCATCCGTGTTACAGCAAGGTAAATAAATGAAGGAAATAAATATAACTGAAGATAGGGAAGGCAATAAACGTAACTTGGCTAGTGGATGGGAAGGAGAGAAGGAAGCAGAAGAGGAGAAGCTATGGGGGCTTTCAGGGAAGGGAAAGAGTGGGGAAGAGAAAAATGGGATGCTACTCAAAACTCCTTGCAGGACCCCTCTTGTATAAATCTCTTATGAAACTAGAGCGCTTTCAAAAAAGCTGCTTCTTGGCACTGGGATCTATTGCTCAAAGTAAAAGGGAAAAAAATCATACTGGTGTGCAGAAAACGCACTCATATATAAAGTTGCTCTTTGGACCTCAACCACAAATCTTTGAAATGGCTTGGTCATTTAATTAATTACCTTTGTTTTTTGTTTTTTGCATCTTAATGTAAATATGTTATTGTACATAGTAGTACAGTTGCTGTGAACTTTTGTATGTCATTGGTGAACAGTTTTGTTACCTTGTGTTAGCAAATAATTATACCAGCAAATCTCTGTAGGAAGTGTCACTTTAGGCAAGCTGTGTAAGTAGGAAGCTGGTTATCCATGGTGGCACAAGTCTGTCTTGTCTCCCTGATATTGCAGCAGTGGGGTAGGCAGGGTTTTTTTTTGTAGCAGGAACTACTTTGCATATTAGGCCATACACTCCTGATATAGCCAATCCTCCAAGAGCTTACAGGGCCTGCTGTAAGCTCTTAGAGGACTGGCTACATCAGAGGGCATGGCCTAATATGCAAATGAGTTCCAGCTACAAAAAAGCCCTGGGGGTAAGATTGGGATAATTACCTTCAGTAATTCCAGTGTCTGTATTTATATCCATCTTTCATATAGTTGAGCTTGAAACAACAGGAAATAATGCAAATATATATATCACTGGGTTTTTTTCTCACAGACATTCCTTTGCTCCCTTCCATCATGTCTCTGAGTCTTAATGAAAATGATGAAAAAAGTGAACCTTTTGTAGTGCACTGGCTAAACAATAAAGAACTACATTTTACTTTATCAATGGAGGTTTTTTTACAACAACTTAAAAAGAATTTTGAGCACATTTCTTCAGAGGCCAGCACAGAAGAATCTAATCAGATGGATATAAAATCTGATGAAGGTAAAGCACATGCCATTCTGTTCTGTAGTGAAAACCAAATATTTCAACATGTCTTATGAGGTATATTTTAGTTATAATACTTGTCTTATTTTGAAAGATTTATACATCTGAATTGCTTGTGTAAAAATTGAATATATGTCTGAAAAGTAAGTCTAGAACTGGAGTCTAGCACGTTTAAAAAAAATTGTAATACTCTCATGAAGCCCTGGTTCTCTTGAGTTTCTTTCTAAATCTGGCGCTACAAAGTATGTACTTCTTACATAGATTTGCAAAAGGTTATATATGAAGGGTTCTGTCAGCACATTTCTCCAAGCAAAGGAAACTTTTACTGGAAGAAAAGGCCCTTCCTCTAGAAGGCTGTGCACTTTAGTTGAGTGGCATAATATGATACAACCCAGTATCAACAAAAATCCATCATAATAGCACTTAGAAGCATGGTGATGTATTTGAAAATGGCGGAACATTCATATACCTAGCATTGTTACAAGCCTCACTGACAAGTACAACAGGCTTGTAGCCAAAAAATTCTCGTTGGGGAGGCCCATGGAAAAAAACTATTTTTTGGGGGGGGCACTGTTTCCACCACAACTTCTCTGGTGGCCCTGCCCCCCTCTGCACCTCCCCTACCCACTCACTCACCAACCTGGCAAAACAATAAAGGGCGGGCTCCTGGGGCTCTTTCAAGGCACCCCCCACCCCCGCTGATCACCTGATTGTGGGAAAACCTGCGCCGAGGCCGGCAGTTCTCTGCTGGGTTTCTGGCGTGCACAGCAAGTTCAGCGCTGGGGTGGCCAGCGCTGAACTTGCTAAACACCCCAGAAAGCCAGCGTAGAGAACAGCCGACCTCAGTGCGGCTTTTCCCACGCTCAGATGATCGGCGGGGGGGGGGGTGCCTTGAAAGAGCCCCAGGAGCCCACTCTTTACTCTTCCGCTGGGTTGGTTAGTGAGTGGGTAAGTGGGAGGTGCCATGTGGAGGGGGGCAGGGCCGCCAGAACTGCGGGGAGATAGTGCCGCCAGAAAAGTGGCGGTGGAGAGAGCGGAGGCCAGGGAAAGGAGGGATCATAAAGGTCCAAGGGGGTTTGGGGGGGCCATGCCCCCGGGTCCTCCTGTGGCTACAGGCCTGAAGTACAACCTTGTCTTATATTGGCAGCATTTCTCACAATGTAATGACTGTGTTCTGGCCTTTGGACTATATACTAATATACAATATACTTAGTATTAAGGGGATCTTTTATGATACCACTAAAAGACACACCTATACATTAAAAAGTATAACTTGTTTACTACAAACTGATCAGAAATTGAGACTCTTGATGGTAGAATAACATGGATTCTCTCTCACACACACTCAGCCAGTTTGAGATACTTGCCCAATGCTGATGAAAATACATGGTGCTCTGTTTCAGCAGATGAGGGAATTCTTGTATTCCAGTGCAATTTGATGCATGGTGACTTTCCTTGTAAGTAGAGGTGGTGCCTCCTACAAAGCTCGACTTTGTCCTCTAGGTCCAAAAAATCTGCAGCCTTTCTCATCCCTGTCCTTAGGTAGCAGGTGGCAGGCGTTGAAAAGGATACCTTTAAAAGCCTTCAAGCAAGTTGTCAACTTGTCAGCTGCATTGAAGCTTGTCTTAGCAGCCATTGAAGCCAGCCAGCAGTGGTATCCAGAAGCACATAAGGAAGCTACAGACAAGACAGGCTGTGGAGTCAGCAGGAAAGGCCTCCATTTGCCTTCTCAAATCCAACCAAGAGTATGCCTGTTCCCCTTCTGCTTGAGAGTTGTGATGTGGTATCTCCTTCTAAAACCAAGCCACTTCATACACTGAAGTTGCAGAATGGGATAGTCACAAAGAGTACGCTGCCTCTGGAGCTACAGCCTGTAGGAAACCTCTTTGAGGGAGGGAAGGTATCTCTACATTGTCCACTGAACTAAGTTGTATGCCTTCCATCTTCATAGACAATGTATCCATCTACCCAGACGTCTGTACTTAAGTCAAGAAGGCACCAACATTCAAGTTGACGTTCACTGGGGAAAAAAGTAGAAAACTACTTTATCCTCTAGCTCAATGAGGTCAAGAGGGTTTTAAAAAAGCTTTGGGGGGGGGGGGAGGGGAGAAAAGCACCAGACCATTCCTCTGCTGCTCTATCCATGGTCTTTGTGAAAAAAGGTGATCCATCACTTGTTTTTCATTCCTACCTCATTAATCTACCTATCATACATTATTTTTCTCACATGGGACCATCTACAAAGAATCATACCTGAGTATCACTTTAAAAGAATAAAATCATTAAGTAGAATATGCTTAAACATTTATCTCTTAAGCATTTTACACTTAGGATTTTAAAGGGGTTTTTTTTAACTTTGCAAAAGACTATAGACTGATCAAGAGATAAAGTCAGCCCCAAATGTCTAAGATCCTGTTAACTATCATGGTCTAGACCTAGTGGTCTGCTTTAAGAAGCTCTTGAACTTTTTTGGGGCTCACTACTAAACTTATGTAGACCCATTTGGAGAGTAATTCCATGCTACATATTCCCCACACATACATATAATTCAGGAATCACACTTCAGTTAACAATGAATGAAGTTTTTGTTTCATTTTATAAATATATAGTAATATTAAGCAGCAAACTTATTTCATTACTATTTGCATGAACTAAGGAATAACTGAATTCATTCCACCATTACTGTAGGAGAAACAAATTAACACAGTTTTAAAAAGAAGCTTTTTCCCAGCTTAGTTTAACCCAAAAGATGATTTCCCCAACCTTGATTTAGCTGATGTGGCCACCTGGATCTGTGCCATGGTAACATCTAAACTAGACTACTCTGCTGCACTCTGCTATTTTTTGAGATGTTGTTCACTGTCGTGAACCCTGCTTGGGGAATGGTGATTTATAAACCAAATAAATAAAAACAACAGCAACCACCCCACCGCAACAGCAACCACCCTGCCACTGTCACCACCTGAAATCAGCTTAGAGATTCCAGTTGGTACAGAATTCCACAGTTGGATTATTATCAAGAGCTCGGTGGAGTATGCATGTTACACCTATTCTGCGATCACTTTGGCTGCCTATCCATTACTGAGCTCAATTTAAAGTACTGGCTCTCTAATATAATGCCTTTTGTGGCCTCGGACACTCATATCTGAACAACCATGTTCTGCCTATGTCCTGCCACAACAATTTCTCTCATCTGAGCAGGATCATCTGCAGATATTATACTTCAGATGCGTCAGATCTTCTTCATGGTCTCTGTGCTTCACACTCGTGGGATAGAGTGCCCGCGCCGATCCCCGAATCAGTACCAAAAAGCCCGGGATTTTTTTGCGCTCTGCACCAGTGGGCATGCGCAGGCGTCCCAGTACGCATGCTCACTGGAGCCAGCATGAGGATCCCGCCAGTTCCTTCTTGACCGCCGTGTTGAAAGGATCTGCTTTTGACTGCTCCGGTCGGTGCCTGGTAATCCTTTGGATTTTCCTCTTGCCCGTTTTTTGTTTTTTCCCTTGTTAGATAGTTAGTAGTTGTTTTTTTAAAAAAGAACTTTGTGCTGGACTTTGACCCTCGGGGCTTTATTTCCTCCTTCCCTCGTGGGTTTTGGTCCTATGGAAAGGTGTTGGGGTTTCTTCAAATGTTGCTTGAAGTGTGGTAACAAGATTGCACCCCCTCACAGTCACTTCCTCTGCTTGTTGTGCCTGGGCAAGGGACACCGTGTAGACTCGTGCCCGCATTGTTCAAGGTAAACCCGAAAAAATTGGGCGGCAAGGCTATCGGTGGCCTTAGTTGAGTCGGCTCTTCGTCCGCCGAAAATGGCAGCGGATCCGTTGGTATCAATGGGGGATGCTACCCAGGCTCTGGCTTCGACATCAGTTGATCCATCATCACCAGAGCGGGGTCGACCCACAAAACAACCCTCTGAAGGGTTAGTGGCGCCCACGCTAACTAAGAAACGTCGGGACAATTCGGGGACCCGATCGTCTCTCCCGAAGAAGCTTAAATCAAAGGAGAAGCAGAAGAAGGACAGACTTTCCTGCACTCCTTCTCCTTCTCGCGATGCTTTGATGGAGTCAGTGTCGGCACAAGTTGCTCCACCTCAGCAGAGTCTAGCGTCTCCCAGTCCTCGAAGTCCTTCGCTATTGAGAAGCCAGGGCTCGCAGCCGATCCATCTTTCAGGATCGGAGCAGGAAATAGCCCTAACTCAGCGGACTCATTCGCCCAGGTTGGGTCGTGTTGTCGGAGCAACAGTGGTTCGGTATCGGAAGTCGAGGCTTCGGCGCCGACCGAACCTTTAGCACCACTTCCGCCTACAACAGGACGGAGAGAGCTCAAGTTGAGTGCTGTGATTTGACACTTCCAGCCACCTCCAATGTGGGATCAGCGTCAGTGGCCCTGCTCATATGGACCTTTCCCATATCTATCGCCATATCCATGGTATCATTCCCGTGAATTTCTGGAATGGGACCAACGGTTGGAAGCCTCGCACTTCTCAAGGGTTTTGCATCACTCCACACTTGGCGTGCACCCTCTGCATCGGTGTCGGTCCCTCCTGAGAGACACAGAGAGCCGTCTGAGGACCTGCAGGCTCATCCGTCGGTATCACTTCCGTCACCCAAACGTGCTTCGACCCCGATGTTATCTGAACACACTGCGAGGAGAGAGTCTTCGACATCGGACTCCAAGGTCAGTACCGATGATCCAGACAGAGCAGCAGAACCTTCTCCAGATTCACATATTGCTGAGGACCTTCCCATATCTTCTTCGGAAGACCTCAAGTCATATGGGGACTTGGTGAAGCGGATGGCACAGTCTCTCTCTCTCCCAGTGGTCCAACTGCAGCCAGTCGTCGATGATACCATATTCGACATAATGCAGAGGGATACATCGATGGCTGTGTCCCTTCCAGTGAGTAAAGTTATTCTCCAGGCAGTGAAGGAGCCCTGGGCGAAGCTGGCATCCACACCAATTTCTACACGTCGCCTGGACCATATGTACTGTGTTCAGGAGGCTGGTGTGGAGTTTTTGTTCTCTCACCCCAAACCCAATTCAGTAGTGGTTTCCTCATCTTCAAAGGCGCGTAAGACCCACTCTTCCCCACCTGTTAAAGAGGGCAAGAAGATCGACAATGCTGGTAGACGATTCTACTCTGCGGGAGCTCTGGGAGTTAAAATCTCAAACTACGCTGCATGTATGGCTCGCTACCAGTATTCGATTTGGGAACAGCTTACACCTTTGATGTCATCCCTGAATGAGGAGAAGCAGGCTTCGCTGAAGAAGCTGCAAAGAGAGGGATTTGCCGTGGCTAAACAACAGCTGGCTGCGTCAAAACACATGGTGGATGTCTCTGCCAAGACCCTCACTTCTGCTGTCTCCCTGTGCCCTCACTCTTGGCTGCGGTCTACAGCTCTTCAGCCTGACACCAGGGCTTATGTTGAAGACCTTCCTTTGGAGGGTGAAGGTCTTTTCAGTTCCACCACTGATAGTATCCTTCAGGAAATGGACAAAAGTATTAAGACCTCGAGGAACCTTGGCGTCCCTGTGTCTACTAGGGCTGGCAAGCCTAAGCAGTGGCACAAATCTTGGCCCAAGAGGCCTTATCAGAAATTTTCCCCTGACCAATCTTGGAGACCTCGCTCTTCACAGACGGAGAGTAGATCACCTTATAGGGGAAATAACAAGTCCAGGTTTGCTTCGGCTTCTGTGACCACCAACAAATCCGGGCTCCCGCCCTCAGAAGCAGAGCCTTTGACTTTTCTGTCACACACATCACTGCCCCTCCTTCTTCGCACATCCGCCTCCATCACTATCTACTGGCTTGGGAGTCCATCTCCACAGACATATGGGTCCTCTCCATCATCTCAGAAGGTTACAAGATAGACTTTGTTCAGGCTCCGACTCAGTCACCACACCTCCTTCCCCCCCCCTCTACTAGAGGAAGTGAACAACTTCTTGCAAAAACAAGCCATAGAACCGGTTCCTGTAGCGGCCAGAACGGGGGTGTTCTATTCTCGTTATTTCCTAGTTCCCAAACGGGATGGGGGATTGAGACCAATTATGGAGCTTCGAAATCTGAACAAGTTTATCGGTTCCAGAAATTCTGGATGTCCACGCTGCAAATGATCCTTCCCCTAATCAACCAGGGGGACTGGATGGCAACTCTGGATCTGAAGGATGCCTACTTCCATGTCAGCATCCACCCATCTTACTGGCATCTCCTCAGGTTTGCGATAGCCTCCAACCATTTTAATTTCAAAGCCCTTCCATTTGGCCTGTGTACTGCACCGCGGGTGTTTACCAAGATGATGAGTGTTGTAGCCGCACATCTCCGGCTTCAGGGCATAGTGGTTTTTCCGTATATAGATGACTGGCTTCTTGTGGCGGATTCAGAAGAACGTCTGTCCGGCCCTATTGCAACCACTCTTCGTCTTCTTCACACCTTAGGTCTGCAGGTCAACGTGAAAAAGTCCCATCTGATAGCATCAAGGACAGTTCAGTTTATCGGGGCGCTGCTAGACACAAACCTTCATTGTGCTTTTCTGCCTCAGCAGAGAGCAATGGACATTATCACCCTCATTCATCTTTTTCAAAGCCAGAAATGGGGCACAGCACAACAGCTGCAGTGGATGCTGGGGCTGATGGCGGCAACTACCGGTGTGTTGCTGTTTGCGAAACTGCACATGAGAGGGCTTCAACTTTGGTTTCTCAGAAAGTTTCAGCCTTTACGGGACTCACCTCGAAAGAGGTTCACAATTCCACCCTCGATCCTTCGGACCCTGGAATGGTAGACATCCAGAGACAACATCTGTCAGTGAGATCCTTTCCCTCTGCCTGTAACGACTGTTACGATTACCACAGATGCGTCCTTATGGGGCTGGGGTGCTCACATGGATTCTCTGTGTGTGTGTGCGGGGGGGGGGTCCTTGGCCTTCACAGCTGACTCGTTGCCATATAAACTATCTCAAACTGTTGGCAATTCATTTCGCCCATTGGTCCTTCTGTCCTTTGGTGGCGGGAAAGGCTGTGGCCTTGTTGACGGACAATACTACAGCCCTTTATGTCTACAGGCAGGGCAGGACAGTCTCCTGACAGCTCTGTGCACTAGCAATAGAACTGTGGATGGAGTGCCTGGAGCATGGCATCTATGTGAAGGCTGCACACCTTCCAGGAGTACTCAATCTGCAGGCGGATTCATTGAGCAGAGGAGTAGCATCTCCACACGAATGGGATGAGGAGCAGCATCTCCACACGAGTGGCGCTTCCTTCAACCTGTGTTCCAGCTCTGGGGGTATCTTCAGGTGGATGTTTTCGCCACAGCCCGGAATTGGAAGTGTCCGCTGTTCTGTACCAGGGGAGGAACGAATCCAGCGTCCTTGGGAGACGGCCTAATGTTCTCATGGAACGGTTGGTTTCTGTATCTATTTCCGCCTCTTCCACTGCTGACAGAAGTTGTCAACAAAATAGCGAGAGAGAAACCGAGGTGCATTCCTCGGCAAAACTGGTTCCTGATTTTGCTTTATTTAGCGAGGGGGATTTTATATCAGTTCCCGGCAGAACCTGACTTTCTTTCGGCCCAGGAAGGGCACGTGTTTCATCACAACCTACCTCACCTGAAGCTGACGGCGTGGTTCATCGACCCTGAGAATTTTGAGCAGAGTCCAGCACCTCTTTCTGAATAGTAGAAAGTTGTTTACCCGTGCTTCCTATGACAGGAAGTGGGGGAAGTTTCTTCAGTTTTTGGCTGATCCTACAGTCTCACCCCAACGGGTGATTTTTGACTTTCTGTTGTCCTTGGTGGATGCTGAACTTTCCTTTTCTTCTGTTAAAGTTTATTTATCAGCAATATCATCGTACCATGAATCTTTTGAGGGGTATTCAGTGTTTGCTCATCCTCATTCGAAGCAATTCCTGAAAGGATTGGTCAGATTGCATCCTCCGTCTAGATCACTTCCACAGTTGTGGGATTTGCCATTAGTATTGGACAGGTTGACTCGGCATCTCTTTGAGCCAATGGCAACCTGTTCCCTACAGCTTCTATCCTGGAAGACTGCATTTTTGGTGGCAATCACGTCGGCATGCTGTGTAGGGGAGCTCATGGCTATGCGTTGTGACCACCCATACTTAGTTTTTCATGAGTCCAGAGTGTTGTTGGCTCCTGATGTTTCGTTTCTCCCTAAGGTGGTTTCCCAGTTTCTCCTTAAGTTGAACATTTGGTTACCTATGTTTTATCCCAGCTTTCCTCGGACGAGGAACATTGGTGGCACGCTTTGGATGTTAAACGTGCGTTACTTTTTTACTTGAGTCGTTCTAAGAGTTTTCGTCAGGACCAGCATCTTTTTGTTTCCTATGCTGTTCCTAGGTTGGGTTCAAAAATTTCATCTCAGCGGCTTTCGGAGTGGCTTACTGAGACTATTAAACTGTGCTACTTGCTGGCGAAGAAGCCGTTGCCTGGACCCATTCGTAGACACTCTACTGGAGCGATGGCGACATCAGTGGCATTTCTGAAGGGTGTTTCCTTGACGGACGTGTGCAAGGCTGCCACTTGGTCCTCTCCTCATGCTTTCATGAAACATTACGCTCTGGATGTGCATGCTCAGCAGAGGACTTATCTGGGAGCTGTGGTGCTGCAAACAGTCTTTTCTGGTTGACCGTCTTCCTGCCTCCAGGTATGTCTTGCTTGCTAATCTCCCATGAGTGTGAAGCACAGAGACCACGAAGAAGATAGACAGGTTGCTTACCTGTAACTAGATCTTCGAGTGGTCATCTGTGCATTCACACTACCCGCCCTCCTTCCCCACTGCTGACGGTCTCCCTAGGGTAGGGGCTTCCAGAGGTCAGGAAGGAACTGGCGGGATCCTCGCGCTGGCTCCAGTGAGCATGTGTACTGGGACGCCTGCGCATGCCCACTGGTGCTGAGTGTGAAAAAATCCCAGGCTTTTTAGGTACCGATTTGGGGATCGGTGTGGGCGTTCTATCCCATGAGTGTGAATGCACAGATGACCACTCGAAGATCTACAGTTACAGGTAAGCAACTTGTCTATCTACAGCTGCCCATACGTATGTTTTCTGTGTAGCAGACCCCACCCCACTAGCCAGTCTGTGGAGATAAAGAAGGCTCCCATGCTTCTGGAATTTACAAACTATGTAAAACATAATTGTTAAGGAGTAAAGGAAACGGTTGCACCATAACAAATTGGTTCAACTGATGTAATACCATGTTCTACATTGTTTAACATATATAAAATATCTTTTTCAGATTTACAGCTTTGTTTCAAATCTTTGCCATTCATCTTTATGGCTTCTCTGCAGTTCCAAATGAGACTGCACAGGCCAGCAGCAGATATGAGTTTCAAGCATCCCAGCATTTTCCAAGCAGTTATAGCACTCTTCCCCCCCACACACACACATCTGGAGCCAGTGTTTCCCACCCAGATTGGTATGTGAGTGAGTTGAGGAGAATGTTCTTTCCTCACTCTTCTCATTACTGCTTTGGAGGGAGGATCTGTCTTTGAGCTTTCAGTACAAAAAGTTCTCCTTATGAATTTTTTTTCTCTTACTTCAAACTTAAGTTGCACTTTTCAAGAAATGTGGGGACTCTGGGATAAAAATGATGCAATACAGCAAGCACAATTCTTGTTTCTTTTGCCTGAGGGAATGTCATCATCTGCAAATTCACATCTAAAAGCCCACCACAAAAAACCTGTGAGATTGAAAGTCAAACTATGGGGGAAAGTGCTGGGAGCTCAACAAAATTAGCCCAATAAGATACCAGCATCTCTTGAAGAAAGGGCCCGCACATCTTCTGTGGCTTCAGTGTCCTTATTAGTTTTAGATCTGACTGATAAAGTTCTTGAGAATGGGTTAAGTTCCTAGAGCTATGTCAAAACATGAGTCCCCACAGGCTTTGGACAATGAGATTTTTGAAGTGTCCCCTCCATCTTTTGACTCAGTTCCATCTAGACCAAAGCCTCTGTCTTCTTTGGGTTCAGGTCTGGCACCAGTTCTGATCACTCCCTGGGGATCTACTCAAGGCTCCAGTGTACTTACCTTAGCGGGGTGCCTGGGTCCAGTATCAGGTGAAGTAACAGCAACATCACTTTTGGGACATGGCTTCAAGGGTTTACAGTTCCGGCCATGGCCCGGATCTGTCAACATCGATGTGATATTTTCACCTGTCATCTACAAATGAACATCACAACTCTGTTTCAGAGGAGGCCTGTATCCAGGTTCTGACCTCAACTCTGATGCCCTCACCAGATGTCACTGTAGGAAGCAGTTTTGCATTTCACCAACGGAGGACCTGAGACTATATTCAGAACAGCTCATTAGAATGGCTAACTCTTAGGAACTCGACATTGTATCAAGAGATCTGAAGCCCTTGGATCTGATTTTAAAAGTACTTTGCAATTCAGATTTGAGTCCTGTAGCCTTTTCGATGCTTCAAGGTTTATTAAACATTGCTAATGGACTTTGGGCTAAGTTTACTACAGTTCCAGCTTCAGCTAGGAACCTGTAGAACTTATATAGGATTAGAGAGGAGGAATGTGAGTTTTATTTCAACATCCACCAGTCATTTCTCTGTTAGTGGAGGGTCTTCCTCCTAAACAAAGAGCCAGGGTCTCACATCTCTCCTTATGGCATAGAAAGGCATATGTTCAGTGGGTTTGGAAGAAAGTTCTATTTCTTTGGGGCCTTGAGTTTAAGAGTAGGAAATTTTACAACCATAATTGGGAGGTTCTTTTGGGGCCATATAGCTCAGTACATCGATCTTCTCCCCAATGATACAAAAACCCTGGCTAAAGTTATACATTCAGAGGGAGTGAAACATGGGAAGCAACAAATAAACAACTCCTGACGTGTTTGACTGGTGTGTCCAGGCTATGGTATCAGGGTAGTGATGCATAGGCACTCCTGGTTGAGATCTTCAGCGCTGCCTAATAACACAAAGGCCAAGGGAGAGAACATGCCTTTTGAGCTCTTCAGTTCCCAGTCAAACAGCACACTGGACCTGGAGAGAATGCTCAAGAATAAACTCACAGTTGAATCATTGGAGATAACAGCCCCTCAGACACCATCTTACAAGCTGAGGTATTTTCTTAGACATAATTTTCAGTGCCAAAAAGCTTATAAATACCAATCCACCTGGCAACATTTGCAGCCTTACCGTCCCTCCTATATCTCATCACCATCAGAACAGAAAGCAGCAAGTGAAGCAGGGAAACAAACTGCAACCTAGTCCACCTCGTGAATGATCTGATTGAGGTTGAGGCTTCAAATGACTAGCTGATGCCCTGTACTTCGTAGATAAGCTGCTCTCTTTCTATGATCCAATATAGTTGGGTGTTATCCATAGTTGCCAAAGGTTACTTTTTGGAGTCTACTTCCCTTCTCCCCCCCCCCCAACCCCAGTTCTAGGTCACCAGTGACATCCCCACCCACTCCACCTCCCTTGATAGTTGAAGAGGTGCCAAAACCTTTTGGAAAATGTACTTTTTTCAGAGTTCCTGGAATTGATGTTAATTGGGTTTTTATTTAAGCTATTTTTGATAGACAAGAAAGTTGGAAGAAGGAGACCTATTCTGAACCTTAGAGGTCTTAAAAATCTAAGGATTACAAAATTCAGAATGGCTTTTTTAATATGATTATCTCTCTTGGATGTGGTTTGCCATGCTGGACCTGAAGGATGCTTGTTTCCACATTCCTGTACATCAGTCATGTAGTAAATACCTCATGCTATGAGTGTACAAGTGGTCTTACTACAGTGGTCTTTTGGTCCTACTACAGCTCTAGAGTATTTATAAAATGCATGTTAGCCATGGTAGCCCATCTTAGGTTGAAGGAATGTACAGTATACCCTTTTCTAGATGACTGGCTTTTGGTTGATACAGCCAAACAGGTCCTAGAAGAACATGGACAGCTAACTATCAATTCTCTGGAATCTTTGTTCTGATGATGAACTGGGAAGAGTCCCAGCATCAACTTTCACAGTCCATAGAGTTCATTGGAGCCCTGATGGACTCAATGAGGGATTGTACCTACTTACCTGTGGGGAGAGTGTGTGCCATTCAGTCCACGTAGATTTTTTTTCTTATAGGTTCCAAAAGACAGTGTGTATTCAGAAATTATTGGGCCCATGGCCTCTACCACTGCTGTAGTGCCTTATGCCAAATTACAAATTGGTTTCTCTGGAAGACTAGATCAGCATAGACCCCCCAGTGTTTAAGGATCTCAATTCCTAGGCCTATCCTTCATTCCCTTTTCTGATAGGAAGAAGATATTATTCCTTTTAATGATATGAGTTTGGCACCTGTATGCATGAAATGTTCTTGGATGCCTCCCAAACTGAGTGGAATACTCATTGCAGGCCGTTGATAGTGAATGGCCATTGATCTGAATGAGAGGCTTCTCTACATATTCATTTTCAGGGGCGGGACTTCTAATGCAATAGCACTATATGATTCAACACAAAACACTGGACTTATTTTTAGAGTTTCTTTCAGATATACTCTCTCCTCTTGCAGTGCTTCTGCATGACAGAAAGGTTATCTTGGCAATGGAGAGCATGACTGCAAAATGCTGTCTAAACAAGCAGGGAAGGACAGGGTCTTCTCTGATCTCTGTGCAGTTCCACACTTGGTGGGACACCTTGTGCCCTAGCCTTGTGCACAGAAGACACTTGCACATGACAATGGGATATTCAAAAGAGTATATCCCTTCAGGTAAGCCAAACTCTGAGTCATTGCAACATCATGGTGGATACCCTGAGAAGGGAGATCAGATCATGAATGGTCCATCAGTGAGCACTGCATGCTCCTGATCTTGTGAATAGCACCAGCCTGGAAGCAACCTCTTTGCATCCTGAGTAAATGCTAAATGTCATCTGTTCTGTTCTTGGATAGCATCAGAACCAGGCTCCATTGGAGATGAATTTCAACTCCAGTGGTGGGTGGGTGTATTTTTTTTTTTACGTCGCCCCCCCCCCCTCCTGTAACCATTCTAGCCAAGTGATTGGCAAATTGAAAGCCAAAAGCTCACTTTGTATATTCACTGCCCTGTATTGGCCAAAGAGGGTGTGGTTTTCCACCCTCTGGATCCTTTTAAAAACTATTCACCTAACTTTTCCAGTGAATGAGGGCTTAATACATAGACCTGCTTCTTAACAATGATGTCCTTATGATGTGGCTGATAAATCTCTTAACTTCTTGGTCAGGTAGGGTAACTGAGATTCTTATGGCTGTGCATAAACCACCTACATGAAAATCATTCCACTAAGTGGCACAGTTTGCCAACTGGGCAACCATCAATAGACCCTGCCCTGATTCTTGTCCATTATCAGATATATTTGGCCATTTGTTGGTTGTCAGGGAGGAAAGCTTATCAGTTTCCACACTAAAAGTGTCCCTGGCAGCTATTTCTGCCTTCCATGTCAAGGTTGACAGTTACACAGTATTCTCTGCTCCCCAGGCTAAAAACTTCTTGAAAGGTCTGCAATTTCTACCCTCTGACCTCTCCTCAGTATTACCATGAAGGTGTCTTTGGCATTAAGCTTATGTATAAAACCTTTCAGGCCTTTAGCTACTATTGAGCTGGCTGTTTTGTCCTACAATACTGCTTTTTTTAGTGACCATCACATCAGCAAGCAGAGTGAGAAAGTTGCATGCAATTACCCCCATACATAAAGTTCTGTGAGCATAAGGCTGTTCTTTGCCCTATTCTGGTTTTCCTGCTGAAGGTGTTTTCTCATCTCTGCCCCTCCCAGGACATAGAACTTCTTGTGTTTATCCTGTGCCTGCCTGACAATCAGAACAGACTTTACATATTCTAGATGTTAGGTGATCTCTATTGTTTTATTTCCACTGTACAAAGGAGTTCAAAGCCGTTATCAGCCTGGGATCCATGTATCTTCAGGATTGCCTTTCTTGTATACCCCAAGAAGAGCTTTACGCGCAGGTGGTAAGAACTTCCTAGTGGTCCCAGCCTGAGAGATATCCAGCTGTCTACAATTTGGGCAGGGCTTTTTCTGCCCTGGCCCCTACCTGATTGAACTCTCTGCTGAATAACATCCATGCGTTGCAGGATGCGTCACTCTAAAGGGGATGTAAGGCAGAGATGTTACATCAGGCATTTAACTGAGGACAATGACAGTCTTTCCTGCAGTCTAGCACTCCTCTTCCTTTTCCTGCCCTTTCTCCTCTACAAGGCAGTGTTATTTCCAGGAGTCTGTCATTTAGGCTTAGGCTGCTGTAAATTGTATTTTTAAGAATTATTTAATTCTGGAATTTTAAAATTTTCTTTGTACGTTTTATAGATTTATTACTGCTGTAATCTGCCCTGAGCCCTGTTCTCAGGGGAGGGTGGCTTAAAAATAAAATTTAATAAATACATTTAGAAAAAACAATATTTTGTGTGTTTCTCTGGGCCCAACAATGATTGAGCTGTATCCTCTCAGACTTTGCCTCACTGGGTGGTTGCCACAATCAAACTCGCATACACTGCAGCAGAGATTACATGTCCATTCCCTGTTAAATTTCAGTTGACTGGGCCTAGGCTTCTTTGTCTGCGTTTCTTAGCAGGATCTCCCTGGACAACATCTACAAGGTTGCTACCTGTTCAATTCCTTCCACGTTTATGAGACACTGAGCTATCAGTGAGAACTTAAAAACGATGCAGCTGTGAGGTATAGTTGATCAGCCCACACCTTCCACTTTAGTAAGTGAGCTTGCTATTCTCTTGTGTGGGACTGCACAGAAACCATGAACATTAAAACAAGTTTGCACTTACCTGCAACTGTTGTACATCAGGTGGTCTTCTGTGCAGGCACACCTCCCTCCTTCCTTTCCTTGTTGTGGGCTGCTCTCAATGAGTACCTGTCTTCTCCACGGTAACAAAGGGAAAACTGAGGGGAGCTCCCCACCTTTGTCCCATGCTGGTTTAGGTAAAGAGTCACAGACTCCAGATGGGGAGAGCTGTGGGCCTGAGCACTCTTAAGTGCTTGGAAAATGTTGGAAAGCTTGAAATTCTTTTCCACAGCTGGTCTGTACATATGCAATCCAATGTGTGCCTGCACAGAAGACCACTCAGTGAGCTGATGAGAGAGGAGGTCCTACGATTGATAGACAATTTAAAAACTGAAAAGTCACCAGGCCTGGATGGCGTACATCCAAGAGTTCTGCAAGAACTCAAAGGTGAAATTGTGAATCTCCTAACAAAAATATGTAATCTTTCATTGAAATCTGCCTCCATTCCTGAGGACTAGAAGGTAGCAAATGTCACCCCCTTCTTTAAAAAGGGTTCCAGAGGAGATCCGGGAAATTACAGGCCAGTCAGTCTGACTTCAGTACTGGGAAGGCTGGTGGAAACCGTTATTAAAGAGAGAATTAGTAAGCACATTGATGAACAAAAGTTATTGAGGAAGACTCAGCGTGGTTTCTGTAAGGGAAGATCTTGTCTTACTAACCTGTTACAGTTCTTTGAGGGGGTGAACAAACATTTGAACAAAGGGGACCCAATAGATGTTGTTTACCTTGACTTCCAGAAAGTTTTTAATAAAATTCCTCATCAAAGGCTTCTTAGTAAGCTCAAGAATCATGGGTAAAAGGACAAGTCCTCTTGTGGATCAAAAACTGGCCAATTAATAGAAAACAGTGAATATAAATGGACAATTTTTGGAGTGGAGGGTGGTAAGCAGTGGGGTGCTGCAGGGCTCAGTACTGGGTCCCATGCTCTTTAACTTGTTCATAAATGATTTGGAGTTGGAAGTGAAGTGGCTAAGTTTGCAGATGACACGAAATTGTTCAGGGTGATGAGTACCAGAGAGGATTGTTAGGCACTCCAAAGGGATTTGTTGAGGCAGGGTGAGTGGGTGTCAATTTGGCACATGAGGTTCAACATCGCCAAGTGCAAAGTAATGCACACTGGGCCAAAAATCCTAACTATAAATACATGTTAATGGGGTGTAAACTAACCAAGAGAGAGATCTTGGGGTAGTGGTAGATAACTCATTGAAAATGTCAAGATAGTGTGCGACTGCAATAAAAAAGGTCAGTGCTATGCTGGGAATTATTAGGAAGGAAATTGAAAACAAATCAGCTAGTATCATAATGCCCCTGTATAAATCGATGGTGTGGCCTCATTTGGAGTACTGTGTACAATTCTGGTTACCACATCTCAAAAAAGATATTACAGCATTGGAAAAAGTCCGGACAAAGGCAACTAGAATGATTAAAAGGTTGGAATACTTTCCCTATGAAGAAAGGTTAAAGCGCTTGGGGCTCTTTAGCTTGGAGAAATTTTGACTCAGGGATGATATGATACAGGTTTAAAAGTTTATGCATGGGATAGAGAAGGTAGAGAAAGAAGTACTTTTCTCCCTTTCTCACAATACAAGAACTCATGGACATTCAATGAAATTGCTGAGCAGTCGGGTTAGAACGGATAAAAGGAAGTGTTTCTTCACCCAAAGGGTGATTAACACATGGAATTCACTGCCACAGGAGGTGGTAGCAGCTGCAAGCATAGACAGTTTCAGGAGGGGATTGGATAAACCTATGGAGCAGAGGTCCATCAGTGGCTATTAGCCACAGCATATTATTGGAACTCTGTGTCTGGGGCAGTAATGCTTTGTATTTTTGGTGTTTGAAGGGGGGCCACATTGGGAGGGCTTCTGGTGCCCTGGCCCCACTGATGGACCTCCTGATGGCACCTGGTTTTTTGGGGGGGGGGGGCTGCCACTGTGTGACACAGAGTTGGACTGGATGGGCCATTGGCTTGTTCCAACATGGCTTCTCTTATGTTCTTATGTAACAGTTACAGGTAAGTGTAATCTTGTTTTCCTAGTCCTATTACATTGCTTATGAGGTGTACCATTCTACTGATTGAAATGATTTACATTGTGCAGTCACCTTGAGTCTCAGTGTGGGAGGTAGACTATAAATAACATAAATTCTGCAAAAAAAGAAAAAAATTCAACCAGTTACATAGCCCTCCATAAAGAGCACATGGGAGATGTAACGTTCACATAATTACTTTTCTATCCACCAGACTGAAATAAACTCTTAAAATGTCCAGTGTGTTATTGTATGAGCAGGGTTTTTTCCCCCCTGGAAGCAAAGGTATAATGCAATGGTATCTGAGAAGTTTTGTCTTTCCCGTATTTGCTTAATAATTTGCTCCAAGTCACCAACAAGTCACTTCACACCTTGCACTAGATACATCAGTGTTCTGCAAAAAATGTGAAAGAGAATCCTCAGACAGGTTGCAGACATATGCCATAATAGATTCACCTTTCTTGCATGCTTCTACTGCTTTTTTGTGAATGTTTGTCTCCCTCACAGTTTACGTGTCAACAGAGAATATTAAATATGCCTTTCACAGGCTATGAAGTATAGGAAATGTACTGGAAAGTGCTCCAAAGTGCTCCAAAAATGCTGCTTATTACTTCATGATTTTAAAATCTCAAATTTTTAAAATAACATTTTTTCTTCTCACAGAAATTGATGAAAATAGAGATGATTACAAAGGAAATCAAGAACAATTAGAATTGGGTACTGAAAAACCTGTTTCAAATTCAAACTATGTTCCCTTGCCTTCTGCTGTTATTGATCATGAAACTGAAATCCAGCTGTCTGAATGGAATAAAAATGCAGACATGTTATTTAGCATTCATCCTATGGATGGGTCACTGCTGGTATGGCATGTAGGTTGGCTAGATGAATACCAGCCAGGCATGTTTCGTCAAGTCCAGGTACTATGTTTTTTTCTGAATAAAATATTTTTCTGAATAAAATATTAAATGCATTAAAATATATTTTTAAAGAAAGTATTAACTTTTTCTAAACAAAATTATAAAATAGCTGATTGTTCAGTGGAAATATTAACTTCATTCTAATGGTTCTCTTTCCCTTGTAAAATATTTTAGGTGTCATTTGTTTCAAGGATCCCTGTAGCGTTTCCCACTGGAGATGCAAATTCACTTTGCAGAAGTATAGTGATGTATGCTTGTACCAGGAATGTTGATTTAGCTATTCAACAAGGCAAACAAAAACTATCTAGCTTTGGCCATTCCTGTTCCATGTTAATTTCTTCAGGACACAGCAAATCATCGAACAGCTTAAAGTTAAGCATCTTCACCCCAAATGTTATGATGATTTCTAAACATGCCGATGGATCTCTGAATCAATGGCTAGTCAGTTTTGCGGAGGAGTCTGCTTTTTCAACTGTACTCAGTATTTCCCACAAATCAAGATACTGTGGTCATCGTTTCCACCTTAATGACCTGGCTTGTCATTCACTACTGCCACTGCTACTTACAACCTCTCATCATAATGCAGTAAGGACATCAGTTGTTGATAGCACGCCAGAGGCATGTGATGACTCGCCTTCAAGATCTCAGAATGAAAGCTCTGTGGGCGTGTTGTCACAGGATTTCACTACTGTCTACAGTGAACTTATCCTTTGGAGAGTTGATCCTGTTGGGCCACTGTCTTTTTCTGGTGGAGTTTCTGAACTTGCACGAATCAACTCCCTTCATGTATCTGCTTTTTCAAATGTGTCATGGCTGCCTACCCTTATACCCAGTTACTGTCTTGGTGAGTGTTTTCCCTGATAGATAGGGCTGAAAGTAGCTGCATAGACAGGAAACAATATTTGAATAAAAGCAGTGGTTTAGTTCACTGAGTATCTTTTATTGAGTTGTATTTAAAGTATATATTTTCATAATTGTTTTTAGGTGCATATTGCAATTCACCCAGTGCTTGTTTTGTTGCAAGTGATGGACAGTATTTGAGACTGTATCAAGCTATCATAGATGCAAAGAAGCTTCTGTCTGAACTGTCAAATCCTGGAATTTCTGTAAGTAAAGGTTAATTTAGATTCTTTATTAGATAAGTATAGTGATGTTGACAACTAAATTCAATTAGTGACTGGGGTGAATGAGATTTTAAATTGGATTTTACAAACGGGCCTTTGTTCTCTTAAGGATAGGTAATAGAGCTAAGTGACACATGGTTGGACCTTCACTTGCATGAAAAAATAATCTCTCCTAACAAACTCTTCCCCAGCTCTCCTTCCCCCAGCAGCCCCCCAGTGAAGTGTCATGTAGCATCAAGTGCTGCAGTGAGGAAGAAATGGGCTAAAATATCATCCCTCACTCTTGCATGAGCAACATGAGTTTGCATTCATCTGAATGTTTTTGAACAACATGGTAGACTTTGGGGAAAGATGTACTATATAATTATTACTCACTTATCTTTTTAGGGTGAGCTTTCTAAAGCAACTTCCAGTCAAATATCTTTGCAACAGTTTGTAGAAGAAGTGACAAGTGTGAGATGCCTGTCTGCCCTAGCATCTTGGAGATGTTTTCTCTTAAGTCACTTTTTATGAGGATTCCTTTTTTCACGTAACAGCCCTTCACTGTTGAGTTATGTGTGCGTGTACAGATTTCGCCATTAAGTTATATGTATACTGCCTACACACACACACAAACATGCAGCCTTTCCAGAGACCCATCTCTCCAGAGATGTGGCTTCTCTTTTTCAGGTTCAGTTTTGCTGTTGTGAGCAGTCAGAAATTTTGTTTCCTAAGTATCACTTATATTAAAAAGCTCAATTAAAATAAGCTGGCATTTTTATACTCATGTGGAATTCATAAATTTTAAAAATCTCTTGGATTGGGAAGGATTTAAACAGATAAAGTTACAGCACCTTTCCATATTTCCCAGTTTGTTATATTACCTTAGGATTCAAATAATAGTATGTAAGATAATACTTCATGGTGCCAAAATGTAATACTTAACTACAAAAGTAGAAACAACATAACCTTTAATGCTGACTTTGCAGAAATATGTTGGTGAAGTATTTAATATCATAAGTCAACAGTCCACAGCCAGACCAGGATGCATTGTTGAACTGGATTCTATTACAGAGCTGGTAAGGACTTTAAGAAGTCAGTAAAAATGTTTTGTTATTGTTTTGAACTAAGAAAAAAAAAGGTTATTTACAGAGATAGTAATTAAATTCTGTCAGGAGTGTTGCATATTGCTGAAATTCTATTTGAATGACATTTGAATGGATTATATATTCAAAGGCAGAAAGGTGGGATATCAACTTGGTACATAAATAAATATTCTGTCAAAAATCGAGATCTTTGTTGATGTAATCACTCCTATGTTTGGCTTGGTGTAGTGGTTAAGTGCACAGATTCAAAACTGGGGAAACCAGGTTTGATTCTCCACCCCTCCACATATAACTGTTGGGATGGCCTTGGGTCAGTCATAATTCTCTCAGAGCTGTTCTGCTCAAAGAGCAATTTCTGGGAGTGCTCTCTCAGCCCCACCTACCTCATAGGGTGTCTGTTGTGAGGAGGGGAAGGAGATAGTAAGCTTCTCTGAGACTCCTTCAGATAGTGAAGGGGGTAGAGTATAAATCCAATCTCATCTCTTCTTCAATGTATTTATAGATGTTTTGTATGTACATTTTAGTCATACATCTATATTTATACAAACATTGTTTACTTTAATTTAGCATGGTGGAAGAATGCAGTTACTTCATGTTTTTCAAGAAGATTTCATTTTGAATCACCAACAAACTAAATTGTCAGAAAAAAACTCCATGTTACCAGACTGTGGTAAAGACCATGCTTCAGTAAACTTGCAGTAAAGTGAAATAATTATGAATGTGTATCAGACATTTTTGTTGTAGCATTTCATTTAAGATCATGATTTTGGCATGACAGTAATAATCATATTCTAAAGAAATGAATTCCAGTCCTATAAGAGACAAATGTAATATTTGTAGTGTTGTATTGGTATTGTTAATGTAATTGAAACTACTGTTGCTCTTTTGTGTCAACCTATGATAAATGTAATAGTGGTGGTTGCCCTCCCATGTAGATCAAAAATCCATAAGAGAGGCTGAGATGGTGTATACATTGTTGAGGCTTTCCCCTCAAATCCTAGGTATGTTACAAAAGGTCTTTAGAAAGTTAAAACCCACTGATAAGTAAACTACAATGGCTGCATGTATACAGATGCCATTTTAAAAAAAATCTCATACATCAATATGAAGAAGCGGGGAAGGTAGGCAATCAGCTGGGGAGGCAAACACTGGCAGAGGTAACTAGGTATGTGGGCAATGGGAGAGGGGAAATTGCAAACTCGGGGAGGCACACAAGGACAAGAAAACATTTGGGTTGGGTGGGTGGAGGGGAATCCAGGCAGTTAGGCTGACAGGTAGGAGGAAGCAAAAATAACAACAAATTAAGTGGGTGGGTGAGAGGAGAATTGGCAACTGAGAGATTTGGTAAGTGGTTAGAAATTAGATGCAGCTGCTATCAGGCATAAGAAAAGCAACAAAGTTTTGGATTCCCAATTGTACCGTGTTCATACTTCTAGAGGTAGGTAGTAAGGTGTCATCCAAGGTGGGGAGCCTGATTCCCATCAGATTCCTCCCCCCCCCCTTGTCTCAGATATAGATCCTCTATCTTTGATGGATTAAATTTCAGCCAACTCTACTGCAACCACTCAGACACAGCTTCCAGTGCCCTGGTCAGATTTTCTGGGGCAGAGTCTGGACAGTTAGCATAGATTTGAATCCAATCAGTATAGGTTTCAATCCAGAATAGCCTTAAGTAAATGCAGGCACATAGTAGACTTTTTATTCTACATTAAGTAGCAGTAACCTGTGCTTGGACTAACATTGAGATTCCCTTGTATGTATAAAGAATTCCTGTGCAAAGAAGCTAGAGTAATTCATCTTGGTTGCATTTGTTCTCACATAAAGGAGCTCACTAGAGTATGATTACACTACTCAATCCAATGCATATTTACTTGGAAGGAAGTTGTATTGAGTTCAGTTATATTTATTCTCAAGCAAGTGTGCATAGGCTTTTGGACTCTGCATGTTTCAGTTTACCTAATATACATTACAAAAGGGAAAATAGTTGTAGTCTGTAGTTAACAGGTGTATCTGTTGTACTAAAAAGGAAATGTTCACATTTTTACAGGATATCAGAAAAATGGGTTTTCTGAAAAATTCTATTTAGTTGTAATAGAATACACGCAAAACCACTCAACGTTACACATGTGGAAACTACATTTGAAGTCTGTACCAGCCTCAGTGGGTATGTTCTTAATATTTGTGATATAAATTGTCTTGTCATAAAATAAGTTAGCCTTTTTACGTTTATTTTCTAATTTGATAATGGTGGATACAATATTTTAAGCACTTATTACTGGCAGTACTGTAGTTCTGTAATCTGTTTCTTATTGTGCATTCTTCCTGATGTTTGCATGAGGTATGGGGTTCTACTTCATTGTCCTTGTCTCAAAATCTTCTCTTGACCTGGAAAATATCAGGGCAGGAATTAATGTATGAGGTTTGTTGAGTACAAACACAGTGAGCATGATCCAGCCCAGGTTAAGTACTTTTAAGTCTGATTGAAATCAGTGAGGAAATTCTAGCTTTCTGAGAAACTAGCTTTCCTATAAAACCTTTTTATTTAAAACATTTATATTCCACCTTATTATTAAATTTCAGAAATGGCTTACAAAATAATAACAGCATATCTACAAACAAAATAATAATTAAATCAGCATACTTATAAACAAAGTGGAATGGAATTAGAACAGAATAAAAGAAAAAATATGAATAGGTAGAATAATCAGCAGATTGTAAATATTGAGGAGGGGTGGAACTTTATTGATCACAGACAGCAATATGTTCTCAGCGTAAAGAAAAAACCCTGCAATATCTAGATTTAAAAGAAACATGTGGCAAGGATCCTGAACACTAAAAAGTATAAAACTAACAAGGTGCATAACAAAATATTAGTTTGGGAGCTAGAAACCTTTTATGTGAAAAGTTCCAAAGTTTTGCTGCCATATCAGAGAAGGCTTTAGGTTTGTTGCTCATCCACCTTATCTCTTATAGTGGGCTCACAGATCAGGATCTTAGTGAAAAGTCTTAACTGACAGGCAAAAAAAAAAAATCTACACCATGTAGAACAGGGCTGTCAAACATGCAGCCCAGGGGCTCTATCAGGCCTCCGAGCAACTGACTGTCAATCTGTTTCCTTCTCCCTCTCTCTTGCTTCCTTCTGCATAACAGCTTGCTTTGCAAGGCTTGCCCAATCACACAGGAGCTACAGAGAAAAACCTCTATTTTCTCCATTGGCTGAGGATCCTCCCTAGGGGAGGAAGGGAGGGAGGCAGATCTTGCTTTGCCAGGCTCTCTCAGTCACACAGCAGAGCTACTGAACCAAGTCTCTCTTCCTTCTATTGGCTGAGGCTCCTCCTCTTTCTGGTTCCCTGGAGAAGGAAGGAAAGATCCAGAGATTTCTTGGCCCAGTTCCTTGGCTTCCATGGAAGAAATACAAAAAAAGCACCCTTAAGACCAATGAGCGCTAATGTTTTAAGCATGTTTTGTTTTAAGTTTAAAAAAAAAATCTTTGCGTTTGTCTGTGTCCTTTATAAAGTTTATATCTCGCTACCTAATGTTGAACACACATGGCCCGGCCTGACAAGGTCTCATTTATGTCAGATCCATCCCTCATAACAAATGAGTTCGACACTCCTGATGTAGAGCTTTATAACCAATAATAACTTCTTTTTTGAATTGTGCCTGGAAGGGAGCTGGTTGTCATGAAGATTTTTTACAATTTCATTCTATCCAGTACAGGCTGACACCAAAAACACTTGTTGACCTTATTCACTATCTCATTCTTATCTGAACTGAGGTTCAGTTTATTCATCCATCACATTATTGATTCTACAAGAGAATTCAGGTTACCAGCTGCCTCATTGGACTCAATTAAAAAGAAGTAATATAGTTGGATGAAATCTGTATATTGATAACCTCATTCTAAAACCTCTTTCTAAATCAGGGCTCAGCTTGAACTCAGGGATCAGCAGTGCAAATCCAGGTGGTGACAAGTGTAGAGGTAAACTCATTCCTACTCACTAGCATTAGAGGAAGCAATGTGCACACTCTGTGCTTGTCACCACCTGGACTAGCTGATTCTTGGGTCCAAGCTGAGCCCTAGCCTGCGGTATTGCTTCCTTCACTATTGCCACTTGGCTTGGTCAGCAGACCTGCAAATGATGGAATGCTCACCTTGCACTCAGTGGCTGATTGGGTGTGTTTCTCCCCAAACACCATGCACTCTGAGAGTATAAACCACAAGGAGAGGAGGTGGGTTCATAGCTTCCTCTGCTAGCTGTTCTATTCCTCCACCCTCCTGGCCTTGTAACTCACTTGCAAGAGAATTGAAACCTGCTTTTGGATTCCAACCAGCAGCTTCAAGACCACTGCTGACTGCTGACAGTCAGGGTCACCAAGAGAGTTTCAGTCTGAAAACTGGGGTGCAAACTAAATTGGAATGGATCCAGATAATCTGTGTATCCAAGAAAGCCTGGAGTTGTCTGGCTACCACTTATTTGAGCACTGTGCTCAAGAATCGTACTGTGTGTTGTTGCCTTGGCTGGATCCATATTTGAAGATACCATATTTGAATAGACCACCTTAAATGCCTATTTAACAACACTAACATTTTTAACTCTTGACACGATGTTTTTATTTTTGTAAACTATGGCAGGTTATTTTAATCCCAAAGTTATTGCATTTTGCAAGATGTTGTTCTACAGTGGTCCATCTCTAAATGGAATTCACTATCAGCAGCCGCTATCACTTGACTCTGTTGCTAGATATGGCTTTGATGTGTTGAGCCAAGTCAAATGTACTATATTTATCAGTGCTCTGCCTAAATAGTTACAGATATTCTAACAAGAATAGATACCTATCCTTTTTGAAAGTTTAAGTGAAAGTCTGGCATGAAAGATTGGCATGGTTGCTACTTTTTGATCATGAGTCTTAAGGTGCCAACTAATTTCTACAGTTGGAGCACACTTGATTAGGGATGGGCACGAACCAGGAAAATGTGGTTTGTTTTGGTTTGTGGCATGCCTGGTTGTGAGCCATGAGCCATCATGAACTTCTAGGCACCAAACAAACTGCTTTGGCTTGTGAGGTTTGTGATGTGGTAGAACAGCTCCCCCCTCCCCCATGGTTCGCTAGAGACACCAGACTCACAGAGGATCTCTGACTGACTCTCCTCTACCTGCTTTCCAGATTTGGTGGTGACTGGATTTACCCCAAAGTAAGTGCCCCCAGGAAAGTACATTCTGGGGAAATGACAGGCGCAGGTTCAGGAGGTTTATGAATGTATAGAGTAGACCCTGTGCAAACTAGAGATATCAAACTTGCAGGAGACATCTTCCTGGTCTTCTGCATGCCCTCCAAGTTATGTACAGATTGGACAGCAGGGTCCAAGTTATGGCGCCCCCAAAGAAGATGCCTCTAGGCAGAGCTTATCTGTAGAAAAAGCTATGGGAACTTATTAGCATATTAGACCACACCCCCTGACATCACAGTGTCTTTTAAAATGGCTTTCTGACACCACTCAAAAGAAGCTCTTCGTTAAATTCACACTAAAATTAAGAATATTATTATTCTAAGTTAACTTCATTGCTGTACAGAATACTGTAACAAAAAAATAAAACAAAAACTATAATATATTAGGGCCTCTGGGCTCCCAGCTCTCAACCACTAAGCTACACTAACTTCCCTGGAAAATGCTGCAACCTTTTCTTAGTAGAGTTTGAGAACAGGGGCACCATTAAGACCAACAATGTTTAATCTAGGTATAAGCTTTTCTGTGCACGATAGTTGCAAGTTGCCACAGTGTGTGCACACAAAAGTTTATCCCCAGAATTAAATGTAGCTGATCTTAAAGGTGCTGCTGGACTCAGACTTTGCTCTATTCCTTCAGACCGAGACAGCCACCCACCTGACCCTTTCAAGAGTGCCTAGCCAGAGTTTCTCCCAACAGGACACAGAATCTCCTCAGAGCAGTCACCAGGCTGCATGGTCTTTGGCACAGTACCACAATCAATAATATGGAGAAGAGAAGGCTCTCTACCTGCAAGCTCATCCAGAGCAGATATTCCGGATGCATGTACCCCATGCACAGCATGGCACAAAATGTCAATCAACCTGCTAACCATCCACCCTACAGAGTGCATCCCAGCCCTCTTTCCTCTAATGCTTGCTGTGCAAGCCTCTCTAAAAGCAGTGGGGATTACTTGAGAGTAAATGTGCCAAGGAGCCTAGTAGAGCCCTACTCCCACCCCCCAACCTGAACATCTTCCTGCTTAGACTCTCTGAGGGAAAATAAAATTACCTGCTCTACAAGAACTTCTTGGGCATGTGCATCTCTTCCTCTGGCCACACAGCCTCCTCCTTGGTGCCCAGCTGGAGCTTGGTGCTGCTGCTGCTTCTGCCAAGGCCTGCTTAAGTTCAGAGGAGGGTAGCAACAAGCAGCTGCTGGAGGGAAGTTGGACAGGACGGGTAGGATGCAAGGAGGTGTGCTCCGCTCCAGAGAAGATTGCTTGGAGATGCTACCATGCTCAGCCCTTCACTTTGCTTCCAGGGCAGTAGCCAAGAGCTCACTCCATCCCTGTATGCCCTGCAAGCATGCTCAGGATGGCCGGGAGGCATGCTCCACTCCAGAGAGGGCTGAGCAGGGAGATGCACCGTGCTGCACTCAGCCCTTCGTCTCACCTCTGGCACTTGGGAAGGCAGCCAAGGGGAGAGCCCAGCTCAGCCCACTCCACCCCCGTGCACCCTCAGACGCATTAAAGTTTTGCCCCCGATCCCCAGGATCCAGAAGAGAGGGGGAGGAGCACTCTCCAAGGAGGCGCTTTGGGGAAAGGGGCAGGAGGAGGGAGGCAACTTCAGCCTGATGGAGAAACCAGGGAGGGGTCCTTTCATGCCATTGGCCATAGATAAGCGTCATTTTTCCAAAACAGGGCTGGCTGTTGAGTTCATGCCACACTTTCCCACTCAGTCAGCTTTGGCAAAAAGCAGGGTTATTTTTGAGCCAGAGCCTTGGCCAACCCAGCCAGAACAGTGTTCCAGCTCAAAGCCCTGCCTCTAGGAAAGTGCTTTTGGGGGAAATGTCAGCACAGTTTCAGTGGTTTATAAAATATACCAGGGTTTCCAAGGCTGGAAAATTCACCCCCGATTGCTTTGAAGTTTAATAAACATTTTGATTGGATGGAGACTGTCTGTCTGAAAATGCATCAGTTCACTAACTGCCACAAACCATTTGAAAGTTCATGGAATCTTATACCATTGACGTGCTGTGAACTTCAGTTTGTGAACCATGAACCAGCCAAAATTCATCACAAACTTTAGTTTGTGAGCCAGTCCATGCCTGTGCCTACCACTTCTTGTTGCCATCTCACAAACATCTTAATCTGTTTTGGCAAAGAAACAGGTAGCATATATATGCTTAGAACTGAGCTAAAAGTTGTATTTGCAGTATTGTCATTGTTTTGTATATCAAAGTCTGTAGTACTGTCTTCTGGGGTTTTTTTTAGATGAACATGTAAGCTCAGAGACATCTGAAACAATATCACACCAAGAAGACCTCTGTTGCTCTCCAGATCAAGAGAAGCTCCAGTGTTCTTTCACACAAAATTATGAAACTTGCCGAGAAAAACTTCAGAGTACCAGCCAACTTGCTCTTTTTTCAGAACTGGTTTATAGTCAAGAACTGAATTTGCCACCAGCAGTAGAGATAATAAGTATAAAGCCATCTGCAGGTTTGTAAATTATGAAAGGGATGTGAGGATGAATGGGCATTGATTTATTTGTATCTCTAACTCTTCCTTTGTGTTGGATTGTTTTCTATATTTTCATCATGCCTTAATACTGGTTTGAAAATCTAATAGTTTAGTAAAGTAAGTTTAGATCTAAGAATAATATTAAAATGAATCTTAAAAATCATAGCAACTATTGTAGCAATCTTCATAATGTAAGGCACAAGGTCTTTTTAAGGGAATTTGTACCGCTTTTCTTAAACCCTGAAAATTTAGATTTATAAATCTTTTTTAAAACACACACACATACATACATTGGTTTCCTAAGAATTTTCTTTTTAATTTTAGGTCACTTGAGTTCTTCCTCCATATATCCAGTCTGTCAAGCTCCTTATCTTCTTGCAACTTTATGCTCGGATGATAAGGTTAGATTTTGGAGGTGCAGAGTGACATTGGAATCAGGTATTGTTTCTGAACCAGGGAGTAATCCAAGCATCGGTACATATGTATGGGAAGAATGGCCATTGCTAATTGAAGATGGATTTCTCAGTAGCAGTTCCCTTAACGTGCCAGGTAAACCTCTTGAAATTAGTTGTGCACATACAAATCGATTAGCTGTGGCATACAAACGAAAAATGCTTCCAGATGATGGTTCTTCTCAAGATTCTTCTGTGAATGTTAGCATTTTTGAATGTGAATCTACTGGAGGATCTTGTTGGATCTTGGAACAAACTCTTCATTTGGATGAATTAAACCCGACATTGGATTCTTTGGGTATTGATAGTAGTTCAGTGGCAGATGGAAAAGAGAATGGAATACCTCGCACAAAGCATTTAGTTCACTTAGACTGGATGTCTAGAGAAGATGGCTCACATATCCTAACGGTAGGTATTGGGCCAAAGCTTTATATGTTTGGTCACCTGGCTGGGAAATTGCAGGAACAAACTGGTAAAGAAGTATTTGTCCTGCCACTGTGGGAGAATGCTAAGACTTCAGGCCCTTCCAGATTTGTATTGCTGAGATGTGTGGATTTAGTGTCATCTGTAGAAGGCTCTCCCCCTTTACCCGTTTCTTTGTCTTGGGTTCGTGATGGCATCCTTGTAGTTGGAATGGATTGTGAAATGCATGTTTATTCTCAGTGGCAGCCTCTTTCAAAGCAAGAGCCTGTTTCCATAGACTCCTACAGCGGGAGTACACCATCCATAACAAGTTTAATAAAACAAAACCAATCATCTGGTCTCCATCCACCAAAGCGAACTTTAACCAGATCAATGACAAGTCTTGCTCAGAAACTTAGTGGAAAGAGAACTGCATTTGATTTGTCATTAGAGATGGCAGATTCTGGATTGTTTGAAGCAGCTCATGCATTATGTCCTACTTTACCTCAGTACCACCCTCTTCAGCTTCTGGAACTCATGGATCTAGGAAAAGTACGTAGAGCAAAGGCCATTCTGTCTCATCTTGTTAAATGCATTGCTGGAGAAGTTATTGTAGTAAATGAATCTGAACCCAGCCATGAAAGGCGGCACCACTCTCTCTCAATTTGTGCTAGTGGGAGCACTACACGGGACCCAAAGACATTCAGCCAACGCCTTAGTGAAGTTTCAGACTATACAGAAATAGACTCTGTTCCACCACTTCCTTTATATGCATTGCTTGCTGCAGATGAGGAATGTTCATATGCTTGTACAGATAAGTTGAACAACCAAAGGAACATTAACAAGCAAAATGTGCCAAATGAAAACTATGAAGATCTTTTTCAGAATTCTAGTCTTCATACAGATGACCTTACTTTGTGTGACATGGACGAAGAAGACAAAAAGCCAAGTGTTATTGATCTTTCTCAGTATAGTCCAACTTACTTTGGACCAGAGCATGCTCAAGTCCTTTCTCGTCACTTACTTCATTCTAGTTTACCAGGCATGACCAGGATAGAGCAGATGTCATTAATGGCCTTGGCTGATACAATTGCCACTACCAGTACTGATATAGGAGAAAGCAGAGACAAAAACCAAGGTAAGCTGAAATTCAGTGTTTGTCATACCTACACATTTTTTAAAAACTTGTAGTTTCTACAAACTGGCCCTTCAGATTTGTATTTTATGTATATTTTTGTAAATACCTTTAATTTTGCTACATATTTGTCAAAAGCTGTAAAGTTGGTAAGCTAGTTCCACTCTAGTTACAAAACAAACTACTAATTATGGAAGACTTTGGGTGAAGGGATCTATGCAATTTGGTGTTCTAGAGCTTGATTTTCAAATATTTTTAATAAGACAGGCTTAGAATAACTTCGAATGCTATTTGAGTCCAGTGGCACCTTTAGGACCAAGGAAGTTTTATTCTGGGTATAAGCTTTTGTGTGCCTACACATTTCTTCAGATACATTAAAACAAGACTTCCTCAACCATTACATATAGGTAGAGGGGAGGTGTTAGTTGCCAGAAAGGGCTGGTTAGAGTCAAGATGCTTAAGTAATTAAGTTTGAGTCCAGTGGTACCTATAGGACCAACCAACTTCAAGTAAATTAGATATTGTATTATGAAGAACTGTTGAAGATTGGAGGGCTGATTTGAACAAGAACAATGGTAGCAGAGCTTGCAATAAACCCAGTTGCCTACTTTGCTATCACATACACCCAAATGACACAATCAGTGGACCTAACAACATCAACTACACCATCTCAGGCACATTCACTTGTTCATCTTCAAACACGGTATATGCCATTAAATGCCATCAATGACCTTCAGTTCTCTACATAGGGCAAATAGGTCAAACTCTACGCCAAAGGATAAATGGGCACAAATCTGACATCAAGAATCACAAAACTGAGAAACCTGCAGGAGAACATTTCAATCTCCCAGGGCACTCAGTGGGGAATCTCAAAATAGCTGTTTTATTGCAACTAACCCCCCACCCTCTTTCTACCTATGTTGAAGAGGTCTTGTTTCAATGTATATGAAGAAGTTTGCTTGCACATGAAAGCTTATACCCAGAACTAAATTTTGTTGGTCATAAGGGTGCTGCTGAACACAAAATTTGTTTTGCTTCAGACCAACACAGCTACCCACCTAATCTATTGTTGTGAATGCTGTCTTTTAAAGCAATATTGGAGTGTGGTTTCTTGAATACTCTGTAGTCTGTTGTGAATTTGAATATAAATATTAGCACTTTTGTTAGAGACAATGTATCCGCCTCTCCCAGCCCCTCCAGGAGATTCAAAGACACTCCTCTCACTTTTAAAGATTTTTTTATACTTCTAACTGGTCTGTCAGTTGACAGTTTGCTGTATCAGGAATTATAGTTGATTATAAAAAAGTAACTAGCTACGCTCCATATCTGTCCATTAAACTCTTTGTTAGTGTATTGTATGGCAACTGTTAAAGAATAATTCCAGGTGTGTAGCTGTGTTTTTCTGATACATTAAAAATCTAAGTCATAAGACCATAACAGCCCTGTTGAAACACACCGGTTCTTCTTGCCCAGCAGCATGGTTCACATAATGGCTAACTGTTGTGTGGGAGGGCCCGCCAACATATCCATGAATCTGCCTAATACTCAAAGTCTTCTATGCTTGTAATCATTTTTGTGTCCTCTGGCAGTGAATTCCACTATTTAATTACTCATTGAGTAAAGTGGCACTTCCTTTTGTCTGTCTTCAATCTATTGATCAGGAACTTAATTGGATGTCCTCATCTTCTGATACTATGGGGGGGAGTTCTCTTTATCCATTTACTTTATTCTTGCACAAGTTCATAAACCTCTGATATGTTACCCTTAGCTGTATTGTTTCTACACGGAAAAGTCAAGACTCTTCAGCCTTTCATCATTGGAAAGGTACTCCAACCACTTAGTCATCTTGGTTTTCTTCTTCTATACTATTTTCCAGCTGTGCAGTATTTTAATTTGAGATAATGGCAACCAGAAATGCTCACAGTATTCCAAATAAGGCCCTGCTATATTTCTAAACAGAAACCTTGCAAAAGTGGCAATTTTATTTTCCGTTCTTTTCCTAACTATCCCCACTATGGAGTTTACATTTTCACCACTGTTGCATATTCACTGTTTTCATCAAACTGTTCATTACAACACCAGATCTCTGTCCTTCTCAATCTTAGCCAATCCAGATCACATCTGGAAAAATCCAATGCATGATTATAGGATGGGAGAGACTTGTCTTAGCAGTAGTATGTGCGAAAAGGATCTAGGGGTCTTAGTGGATCATATGCTGAACATGTCAACAATGTAATGCAGTGGCTAAAAAGGCAAATGCGATTTTGGGCTGTATCAGCAGAAGTATAGTGTCGAGATCATGTGATGTGATGGTATCACTTTACTTTGCTCTGGTAAGACCTCATCTGGAGTATTGTGTTCAGTTTTGGGTACCACATTTTAAGAAGGATATAGACAAGCTGTAACGGGTCCAGAGGAGGGCGACAAAGATGGTGAGGAGTCTGGAGACCAAGTCCTATGAAGGAAGGTTGAAGGAGCTGGGGATGTTTAGAAGAAGACATTTTCACCACTGATGTTTAGCCTGGAGAGGAGGCAGCTGAGAGGTGATATGATCACCATCTTCAAGTACCTGAAGGGCTGTCATATAGAGGATGGTGTGGAATTGTTTTCTGTGGCCCCAGAAGGTAGGACCATTGGGTTGAAATTAAATCAAAAGAGTTTCTGACTCAACATTAGGAAAGAACTTCCTGACCGTTAGAGCGATTCCTCAGTGGAACAGGCTTCCTCAGGAGATGGGCTCTTCTTCCTTGGAGGTTTTTAAACAGAGGCTAGATGGCCATCTGACAGCGATAAAGATCCTGTGAATTTAGGGGGAGGCATTTGTGAGTTTCTTGCATTGTGCAGGGGGTTGGACTAGATGACCCTGGAGGTCCCTTCCAACTCTATGATTCTATATATTTAACATTAGGATTTTTTTGTTACAGTTTGCACAGTCTTAAACTTACATACATTGAACTTCATTTGCCATGAATTTGTCCGGACACCCAATTTAGAGGAATACTCCTGGAGCTCTTCACAGTCTGTGTTGGTTTTCTCCATCCTTAATACTTTGGTATCATCCATAAACTTAGCCAGTTTACTACCCTCCCAGTCTTGTGGCATCTTAACTTTAATGTTTGTTTTTATTTGTAAAGAAGTTTCCTCACTCTATGGATGTAAAATGATAGCTTTTGTTGATTAATGTTGTAAATAAGGGAGGGAGGAAGAATCCTTATTTGCTGTCTAGTGCTGTGCTTTAGCTGCACAGTTTTGAAATCCTTCTTATACTGCAGTAGTGACAATATAGCCTTCTGCTTCTTTTTTCAAGAAAGTGTTTATTTTGGGTGCAGTCAGTCAATACTAACAAACTAACAAACTGAGAGCCAGTTTGATGTAGTGGTTAAGTTTGTGGACTCTTATCTGGGAGAACCGGGTTTGATTCCCCACTCCACTTGCACCTGCTGGAATGGCCTTGGGTCACCATAGCTCTTGTAGGAGTTGTCCTTGAAAGGGCAGCTGCTGTGAGAGCCCTCTCAGCCCCACCCACCTCACAGTCTGTTGTGGGGGGAGAAGATATAGGAGATTGTAAACCGCTCTGAGTCTCTGATTCAGGAGAACGGCGGGATATAAATCTGCAATTCTTCTTCTCTGGAAAGTATCTTTATGGAATTCTACAGCATTTTCACTGTATCTGTAGGCATTAGACTCTGTGCCTTTTGTACCAGTATGAATATCATTTAAATCGATGTAAAATGAGATTGCTGAATGAAAAGTCATATTACTGTCTTTGGAAAGAAATTGTACAGACTATCACTCTCTCCATAGGAGGAGAAACACTTGATGAATGTGGTTTAAAATTTCTTTTGGCTATCCGTCTTCACACCTTTTTGACAACTTCTCTGCCACCTGCTCACAGAGCCCAACTGCTTCATCAAGGTATCACTTTCCCCGTTGCTACTTGTATATACACCAAAAATTGTAGGGACAGCTGTTTATAGGCGACAAGTAAGATGAAAAAATGTTAAAGAAATGTGTGAATTTGGGCCACTTTTATGTTTTTAGGAAGCTGGATTGCCTTCTTAGGTAAATCTTGAAGCTTGTTTGGGCTTTAATTACTTTGACTTCGGATTTATGATTCATGTATCTATGAAATTCAGCTACTTTTGTATTTTGGTTATTTAAGGCTAGTAATTCATCAAATAGGAGCCCCATGGTGCAGAGTGGTAAAGCTGCAGTACTGCAGTCTGAACTCTCTGCTCATGACCTGAGTTCGATTCCAACGGAAGCTGAGTTCAAGTAGCTGGCTCAAGGTTCACTCAGCCTTCCATCTTTCCAAGGTTGGTAAATGAGTACCCAGCTTGCTGGAAGGAAAGTGTAGATAACTGGGGAAGGCATTAGCAAACCACCTTGTAAAAACTCTGCTGTAAAAATGTTGTGATGTGATGTCACCCCAGTCAGAAATGACTGGTGCTTGCACAGGGGACTACCTTTACCTTTAATTCATCAAATATCAACATAATACAGCTTACAACTTCTAAATTTACAATGTCAGTTTGAGATAATTACATGCACAGATTATAATGATATTTAGATATAGTAACAAGCTCTGTTTGTCATTTTGAAAAAAAGCCCTGGAAGTTTGCAAGCCTCTCCCTCCCTCTCTTATCTGTTTTGGCATGAGATTCAGGAATTGAAGAGTTTCTGGTCACAAATAACGCCTTGAATTGTACGATGCAGACATTCTACTTGTCTAAGAGGACAGAGAGACAATTTCACCACTTACTGTAATCCCCAGACCCACTTTGGGTATTTGTTTGCAAGAAAGCCTTGAGTCTAAGGCAAGGGTCTCAAACATGCAGCGAGGGGGCTGAATCAGGCCCCCAAAGGACTCCTATAGGGCCCCCGAGCGACTCGCTGTCATCTGCTTCCTTCTTCCTCTCTCTTGCTTCCTTCTGCATAACAGCTTGCTTTGCAAAGCTTGTTCAATCACACAGAAGCTATGGAGTAAAATGTCCATTGGGGAGGAAGGGGGGGGGGGAGGCAGAGCTTGCTTTGTCAGGCTCTCTTTATCACACAGCAGAGATTTTGAGTTAAACCTCTTTTCCTTCTATTGTCTGAGGCTCCTTCCCCTCCTGGTTCCCTGGGGAAGGAAAGAGCCAGAGTTTCCTTTACCCCGTTCCCTGGATCCCATGGGAGAAATACAAAAACAACAGCTTTAAGACCAACAAGTGCTAATTTTTAAGTTTTATTTTAAGGTTTTCAGTATATGGTTATAAACATACACTTTTTGGATAATACAGGTTTATCGTCTAGTCATTTTGCCTGGGCATTTCATTCAGTAGCGGAAGAAGAACTGTTAAGCATGCTGCCAGCAATGCAGAAGGGTGATCCCACATGGTCAGAACTCAGAGCAATGGGAGTAGGATGGTGGCTTCGAAATACTCATAGTTTGCGCCAGTGCATCGAGAAGGTAAATGAAGTTTATAGTAAACAGTGTTACATCAGGTGATCATTCTGCTTTTATAGTTTTTACTAATACAACACTTTGGTATGGCTAATTTAAATCAAAAGTACTTTAATTTCGGTCTTTGACTTTGATTCTGTTTAATGAGAGTGGAAGCAGATTTTTGAGGGTCCTTCCTTTCAGTACAGCCTGATGTATCCCATGGGAACAATGCGGGGGGGGGGCAAAGTGGCATTTTTCAGTGAAAAGAGGGCATAAATAAAATCCCTTGTCCTCAATTTCCATTGATAGAAATATCTTTTTAAAGTATGTGTTCCGTCCACTACTATTAAATGAGTAGCTTTATTTCAAGTAGAGATTTTTGTGTCTTTGAAAATATTGAAAAAACCAGGCTGATTTGGAAATACTTCAACTTTTTTTAGCAAGAGAATTATAGGCACATTTTTTGAGATGACCATATCATTGTTACCTATAGGTAGGTTTTCCTCTATTGCTTGTGCAACCCCACTTTTTAGGATTTAAAGGACCAAGGCCAGATACACATCTTCTGCTTATGTTGTTGTGAGCTACTGCATGAATTAGTTTGCTCTGGGGCCATTTTACCTGAGCTAGAACAAAAATGTATGAGCCAGAGGCTAAAAAACTGAGCTAGCTCACACTAACTCAGCTTAGAGGGAACACTGGTAAGGACACAGAGTGTCCATTTTTGTTCACTATTGGTTAGTCTCCAGGAGACAGGCAAATAATTTAAAAGTACATAAGCATCCTCAAAAATCAATGAACATTCTAGTACAAAATTAACATAAGTAGTACTTTCTTCCCAGAAAATGACTGGACACACTTCAAGCATATGTTAAAGAACCTATTCTGTGAGTTACAGTGCCAGCAATTAGACATTTTATTCAGTCCTTTAGTAAAAAGTCACTGTGATGTCCAGTGTATCCTAAACATTTTTGCTGAATGAATCTCAAGATCCATGGAGAGAGCAGGTATAAACTCTGTAGCTTAGGCAAAATAGGGTGATCTAGCTTCTTATTCCATTCATTTCTGAGACTCTTGAGTGTCATATTTATCAATCAGCATCAAATATTTGTGAACAAATATTGTAGGTTTTGTTTTCTGCCTTGATTCAATTGGAGTCTCCAGAAGCAAATGGAATTCTGAGATAATTAATGTCACAGGACCATATTTAGATATCAACGTTGCAACTTTAAGTATTTAACAGAAGGTGACCAATCATATCTAGACCTCAGCTGAGAAAATAACAAAACCGCATCATCATACCTGATCAATTGCGCCAATATAAACTCTCTATAAGTGTAGGCCTTCCGTAAGAATCCCTCCCCCCTAATTTCTATATCTGGATTAGCCCATAATATTAATTTAGCATGTGAAAATTGATCAATTGATATTGTCATGGCCAGGGCTTTTTTTATTGGAAAAAAGTGCCAGAACTCTCAAGAGGGGAACAAAGGAGAAACACATGTGAGTGCTCCTCATGAATTTTCAATTTATTTATTTTTGAGAATTTTGTTTCCACACAGAGGTTCCAGAACTCCATTCCACTGTGTCCTCCTACCCCCAAAAGCCCTGGCCATTATGCAGCATTGTTCTTTAGTTGCAAAAATTGCAAGAGGAATAGGTTCTATTCTAGCATAAGTAGACCCTAACACATTCCACTTAGAGACCCCAGACCAGAGGCCTCCAAAAGATCCCAAGATGAATAGCCAAGCTACAAAGTAACAAGTATGCCTGATATAAACTAAGAACTGGGAAACGCAATTCTCCTTAGTTGAATGGAAGTTGCATCCACTATAAACATACATACATACACTTTATTGCATTAGCAATAAGAGCCATAGCAAGTAAACTTAAAAGTAAAAGAGCATAATACAATAATCAAACTGGCAAAACAATTAAAAATTGGATAATTCCAAAACGTAAAATACAAGTATAAACATCATTACATCAGTAAAATTTATATATCAATGATGAAATTGTAATTAAATCGGTACAAACTTTAAAAAAAAACAATTTAAAAATTAACCAGAAGCAGGTTAAATGTCACATTTTTCTTTTTCTCCACTTTTCCTATAACAGCAGCAACAAATTTGGCCCCTTGGATACTGATATATTTTTCCCTATCTGACAATAGAAAGACCAGTTTCTCTTGGTCTGTTTTTTAGAAAGGTGAGATATAATGGGACATGAAAACCTATTTCGTTCAGCTTCATGTTTTATGCAATAGAATATAGCATGAGGTAGGTCTTCAATGGACTTTTGATCACAAGAACATACTCTTTTCCCATATGGCAACCCTTTGTAACAACCTTCTATGGCCATGAGTGGTAGAATGTCAAAACTAGCCCTAGTAAAGGCCTTTCTATATTTAGGATTGTTTAAATTGGCAAACAATGGAGAGGATGTCAAGGGAGATAGAGATAATTGTTTATAGATCACGGTGGTTCTCAATTTGTCAAGTAAACCCATATCAGTCTGTGCACTCTGGTCAAGCAATCTTTGTTTAATAAGAGATTTGGCATCATCAAATCCTAGAGATGTAATAGGTGTTGTAATAGAAGGCAGTGATCAAGAGTAGAATGGCCCTGCCTAAATCCAATTTGTTGTGGTGCAATTAAATTGTTCTCAGTTACTCACGTTTCCAGCTTGGATAGAAGATGTCTGGCATAGAGTTTCCCTATCACGTTATTGGTTGATAGTTTTTGGTTGATAGTTAGCTGGATTAGTACGTTCACCTTTTTTATAAATTGGGACAATGATGGAAGAAGTCCATTCTTTAGGAAGTCTACCAGACCTATCAATGTTAGTGAATAAAGTGCCCACCAATCTTGAAAGGTCTTAAGCATATCTGGTGGGATAAAATTTTCACCTGAGGTCTTATTACTCTTCATTGCAGAAATGAGAGATTTTATTTCACTCACAGTCACAGGAGACCACTCAGTTGAGCTAGTTAATAAAGTTATGCCTGGGCAGTTAAATGTACTACTTACTCGGGTTTTGTCATTAAATAGTTCTAAAAAGTGACCTTCCCATTGCTCTTTGGGTATTCAAGAGTCTGATTCAAATGTCATCCTCCCTTCTAAAGTGGCATGCCAAAACTTCGACATGTCTCTCTGGTCTAAGGCCAATGCAAGTTCTTTCGAAGCTTCTCTTTAATTAATTGCTTATATTTATTTCGAAGATCAAAAAAAGATTTAGGTAAGATCTTTACTCCTTTTATATGCCCTAATGGTACTTCTGAGCTGCTTTCTCATGTTTATACATTCTCTATCAAACCAACTATTATTGGTATGGTGCTTCCTACCAGATAATTTACCACTTTTGACCAAAAAGGTTTTAAATGATTCCGTTAATTCTCCATAAAAGATCAAGGCAGTCTCAGGGTCCTTTGCTGACAAAAGTTTATCTTTGATTTCAAGGAATGATTCACTATACAGGGCCTCTTCAACTTTATTTTGAAGTGTATCTGTCCATCTTAATCGAATATTAGTTGTAATTTCAGTTTGAAGGGCATTGCCTCACATACATTTAATGGGTCCGATACCAAAATATAAAATATAAGAGGCTAATGATCGCTCTCAGGGAGCGACCCTACTTCAAAATGTAGTATTTTACTACAGAAAGATGGAGAAATTACTAAGTAATCAATTACACTAGTGCCCTTACGGCTAAAATAAGTAAATTCACCATATTTATCACCATCAGGGTTCCCAATTAGTATCATGAGGCCTAACTTATCAATCAGTTGGTTGAAATTCCATGTTTATTTAGTATATGATCTTTCGTATTCCTCTCACCATTAAAAGAACCACCATCAGAATGGGCATTAAAATCACCTAGTAGAATTAATTGTGCCTTAGGATATTTATCTTCAAATTCACAAATATAATCTTCCAAATCTAACCAACAGTTCTCATAGACAAAAGATGAAGAGTAAGGGGGAATGTATACATTCACTATCAAAATAACTTGCTCCTTAAATATCAAAAGACATGCCATTGCTAAAGAAGTCAGAGAAGGAAGAGGTGTAACATCACACTTTAATGAGGTAGAAATTAAGCATACCAACCCACCACTAGGACATCCTTTAGCAACAGAGGAAGTGGCATTAAGTGAGTGGGTAAGAAATCCATTTAACATTAATTTTGTTGTTAACCAGGACTATTGAACAAAGATTATATCATAACCTCTCATAAATCGAAGAAAGGAAGGATCTTGAAATTTATTAGCCCAACCTGACACATTCCATGAGATGCAGTTTAAGTAACGTTTGCTCTGGGCCTCTAGTTGTCAATTTACCATCTCTATTTTATCATTAAAATCCATTTGGATTGATCCATTTTTATGCATGTGGGCTATTACTAATTTAGAGGATTCTACAGGCCCAATAGGAAGAGGGCCCATTGTACCAATCTCATGTTCGTCCGAGTAGCAATTAAAATGTTCTCCCATGGGTAAATCAGACTTTATTTGAGGCCAAAGAGGGACATAATCTGAACTTAAAAATAACAAGTCACTAGTAGGAGAAGTAGCTTTTGGACTAGCAGATTCTACTGTTGGACATGACTGGCATGGCACCTTTGTTTTAGCCAAAACAACTGTTGGGGAGAGTGGAACAGGATCCTGGGATTGATCATCTATCTCCAATAATCTAGTCCTCAACTGCTCAAGCCTGTCAGTAATAGACTTTTTCTTCATTGATGGAAGCTCCCTATAAGAATTTATTAGGCTCGACTCCATATCATTGAAAGATGGCAGCTCACCTATTCTAGGCTCCAATTGGTCAGGAGTTTTAATTCAGTTAATTAGATCACGCTCCATACAGCTATCTAAAGTCTCAAGATTTATCCTTTGATATTAGCTCTCGTTTATACACCAATGACTCAGGCCTAACAAGGGGGGTACATAGAGTATTGTGAAAAACTCCGGAAGGAAAGATACCACAAGAATTCAAGGTTTTTCTTTTTCATAATCAGTGTTGGAGTAGTTGGACCATCAAATGATAGCAATAATCTTCTTGTTCTTTGTGAGCTATATAAAGTTTAAAGAGATTTCAAGACAATAAAAGATCCTTTAACCCCAATTGAGCTTTTAAAAACTGAACCATAGCAAATTTAGAATTCAGAAAACTAGTCCTATTATTCAGCAAAACATTAAGACAAATCTTGTGGGATAATAACAGCAGTTGACTAACATTTGGTACCACTAAAGGTTGTAACTGCCATTCATCTGAGGTACAATGCAGTGATGCTATAGAATCCATTGAAGCAGGCTTATCACTACTAGATTTATCAACTACCTCAATGAGTTAGTCCAGTTTGGTGAGAATAGTATGTAGGTGTCCAAAAATAGTGGACACAGTCCTTGCAGTCAAGCAAGAAAGATCAGTAAGCATATCAGCCCTGTATATTAGCAGAAACACCAGTTGAAGCAGTGCCACTTAACGATTCCTTTACAGGTACGTCAGAAGAGGTATCAATACAAGGGGTTTGCCAATCAGGTAATTCATCAAGGACTAAAAACCTGTTAGTAGTAGGAATGGTAAATGTAGGAGCATCAGGCATTGTTAAAAAGTCATCAGTTCTGCTGTGCTTGGAATTCCTGGTGTACCCAGACTCTGACCGTTCTCTCTGGCGTTTATTTGCACTCATGATACATCATAGAGAACTACCTCTGACGTTTTATGCTAGAGTTCTTTGATAATCTTCAGTGTTCTTAGATGTTCTTCGAAACATACATCCACAGTGCACAGTACAATAGTTCACCCAGCAGATGGCAGCAAAATCACCTGTGACACCGTTAACACGGTGTTCTTTATCACAGCTCCTTGGCTGGGAGAAAATCAGATGGGTGTGGCAGATTATAAAATGTATCTTACAAATAGTCATATATAGCTGGACACACTGGCAATTCCTGTTCCGGATTTCAAAGTTCACGCAGAAAAAGCCCAAAGGAAACAAAGGTGAGTTAAAATTAACAGCCCCTTTTGGCTCTTTATTAATCAGTCCTTTGTTCTGTGGAGCACAACTCCTTTCTCCAAATGAGGTAATTCTGTCACCTTTTCTATTCGTTATCCGGCAGTCAAGATGAGTTTTAAAACAATTCTCCACATCAGCAGCAAAGCAGTAAAACAATCTTATCTCTTTTGCTTCTGGGGGAGTCATAAATTTAAGTCTTCAAACTCCCGAGGCAAAAAAAAAGCCATTTAATTAATCACTTTGAGTCCAAGGCTAGATAAAAGAGTAAGACAGCCAACCCCAGAACTAAGAGCCTGTTATCAGAAGGAAAAAAGTATATAAACCAATTAGAACTTGTGATATCTGGAGAGCTACGTTCAGCTTGCTGCTGCCACTGCCATCTTTTTTCCACCCCCTCTTTAAACAAACCCAAGATGGTGAGGAACCCAACATAAATTTCTGAAACAATTTCTTTTATTACCGTATCTGCAAGTGTATATAGAAAAGAATTGTAAGTAAAATATAAATAATTCTAGGTGCAATATCCATTTTTTTCTTAACATTTCAAAATTTTATTAAGAAATTTCAAAAAAAAATACAGAAATAAGAAAAAGTCACCAAGCAAAAAGATACAAAAGCAGGTAATACAAAATATGTCAAGCTGTGGTAATGAATTAGACCAATAGAAATTGTAATCAAGAAATCATAATATTATTCATACTTAAAAATTCTTTAAAAAGGCAAGAGGAGACCCTGGGCAAGACAGTAATAACATGTTTACCATGAAAAAAGGGAAAGACAGAGTAAAAAGAGGAGAGAAGTAGGAAAGTATAAAAAGTGGGGGGGTAAAGACAGTGTAAAATAGCATAATATCATCCACTCCTGTGTCATGGAAGAAAGACAAGTAATGAGAGTAAGAACAGGAAGATTTAGAAATGCAGCAGAGACATTTGTGAGGGGTTCTAGGGAGGAATTTCTTGGGAAGTGACATACTCAACAAAAGGAAACCACTTAGCAGAGAAATTGAAGGAGTTAGAATGTTGGAGATTAGAGGTAATTTTTCCCATGATAAAATGCTCCCACACTTTGGAGAGCCAGGTGGTTATAGTGGAAACAATAGAGGCTTTTCAGAAAGAGTCCAAAAAGTTCAAAAATATAAGAGCAGGGTTGAGAGGTATGTGGTAGAAAGTAATGAGGTGAAACATTGAAGAATATCAGTTCAAAATTTTAGTACTACTGGACATTCCCACCAGCAATGAGCAAAAGTGCCTTGTCGGCCACACTTTTTCCAACATAAAGGAGAGGTTGATTTTGAGAATGAAGCAAGTCGAACGGGCATGAGGTTCTATCGATTGATAATTTTGAAAGTCTGTAGTCTAGTGTTGATCACCAATGAGGAGTAAAGAGAGGATAAGTAAATATCATTCCATTGTTCTAGAGAGAGAGAGAGAGAAAGTTTGCAATCTTGGTGCCACACCAGCTGGTGGCCCAAGGGTTTCAGGCTGTCTAGGCGGAGTAATATATCGTATATCACTGATATGAGGCCTTTGTTGTTAGAAGACGACAAGTGAAGTGGATGTTCAAAGTCAGGCCTTTTCAGCTCTGGCCCCTGCCTGGTGGAATCAGCTCCCTGAGAAGATTCGGGCCCTGTCTGAACTATTGGCATTTCGTAGGGCCTGCAAGATGGAGCTGTTCCGCTGGGCTTATGGCTGAGGTAGTGGGCATCCTATTATTCCATCAGTTGGCCTCCCTCGTGGGGACCTTGTGGTAACATTGTGCCCTACTGCAGTGCTTTCTTACTACTAGTACCATCATTTAATATGGGCCTATAACTATTTACCTTGTATGATGTGCCCTTCTCGCCAGTGGTGTACTTTATTTACTGTTTTACTTGTTTAATTTTAATGTAGTGTTTTAACTGTGATCTGTAGATTTAGGGCGGAATATAAGCCTATTAAATAAATAAAAATAAATAAATAGGAGGAGAATGAAAAATGTTATGAAGATTCAGTTTGGCAAAAGCATGATTCAGCTGTAAATAAAAGAACCAAGGGATGCGGTGGCCAGTTTTTTGTTCCAAGATGTTCCTTGGCAAGGAAACCCTTTGTGGAAGAGATATCTTTGATGCAGTAAATATTTGCAGATTTCCATGATTGGAGAATTGAGGTAGAATGCCCTGGAGGAAATCATACTTGGCTAGAAATGGAGGAGTGATGAGAGAGTTCAGGTACCAATTGTTTGCATAGGGAGTCCCAGGTCTTAAAAATCACATTAAGCATAGGATTCTGTATAATACCAGTAGATCAAAGACTCGGGGTAGTCCAGATAGCATCTGGTAGTAGAAGTTATCTGAATGGTTTAGACCATTCTGCTGAGTCACCAAAATGTGCCAGTTTAACCGCAGAATCCAAAAGCACAGTCTTATTATAGAGCATTAGGTCTGGGAAATTAAGTCCCCCAGCATAACTTTGATGGCAAATAACATGGAATCCCTCAGCTTCTTATTGTTCCATAAAAAGGAATTAAACAATGTTTGCCATTTACATATGAGTGACAAAGGGATAACAGTTGGGATAGTGCGGAAGAGTTATAAATATTTTGGAAGTGCAAAAGATTTCAGTAGATATAATCTATCAGCAAATGAAACAGCCAAGTTATCCCATCTTTAAATTTCGCCTTAAAGTTGAGAGGTAGTAGTTGACACAGAGGTCATTTGGTAATTGAATTCTCTGGTATGGAATGGAAGATTTAGGCCATTGAAAAGAATAACACTGTTTAAGAGAGTTCACAGATTCAGCTGGTAAGTTGAGAGTGACACGTGTAGAGTAGTGACCTGGGACTCTAACCCAGAACCTGGGACTCTAACCCAGAAGGAACTGTCCCCCTGACAGTAAAATACTCACACGGTTGGGTCCAGCAAGGATCGTTTATTGAAAACGTGATTTGCAAAGCACGGAGAGTCAGGAGCAGAGAAAATCCACCCACCGACTCTGCCTTTGTGACACAGCACAGCTGCTAATATACCTTTCGCCTGAAACCTAAAATCCTGTGAGACCACCCATTTGGGCAGGCCTCCTCACAATCTTTTCTAACAGTACCGCACATGCCCCAAGCCATGAGTACATTTCCCCCCTCCCAATTTCCCTCTTTATCTTATTTTCCTGCATACCAACCCTTCACCCCCTTTCCAGCGCCTGGTACAAGGCCCCTAGCACAGACATCCTCCTGCTCTAACACATTCCTTTCTTCAGACTAGAGAGAAACAAGAGGCCTCTCTCTCAAGAGGAAGAACACTTGATTTTGATTGGTTGATATGTAGACCAAATACTGAGCCTAAAGGACAATAGCAGGACTTGGAGTTGAGGAAAAGAAGATTCAGGTTTGGCGATGTAGAGCAGCATATCATCGGTGAACATGCTCAATTTTACAGAGTGAGATCCACAGGTGACACTATTTATGTCATCATTATTGTAGATTAGAGCTGCCAGAGGTTCAGTTACCAGTGCAAACAGAGCGGGGACAGGACAACCCTGTCTTGTTCCTTATATAAAAAAAATCGTGTTCAATGTTTGGCCATTGATGTTGATCTGTGCTGAAGGTCTTAAGTAGATTGCCCTGATAGCTTGAAGGAAGTTAGTCCCAAAGGTCATACAGTCCAGGAGAGCAAGCAAGTACAACAATTCCAAAAAGTACAACAATTTCAAAAGCCTTCTCGATGTCAAAAGAAAGTAATACCACTGCCAATTTAGCTTGTGCACAAGATGAGATAATATGCAGAGTTTTGGGGATAGTGTTGGTAATCTCCCTGCCAGGCATAAAACCAGCCTGATCCAGATGAATGCAACTTGATATTAGAGAACTGAGTCGTTTGGCAAGAGTTGCAGTGAAGATTTTGTAATCTTAATTCAACAGCAAGGTGGGATGAAACGAAGCTGAATTTCTAAGATCTTTGTCAGGTTTAGATAACACGATAACTTCATTCCATGTAGAGGGTAAGGAACCTGTTCATAGCACCTCATTGCAAGAATCAGTTAAGGGTTGAACAAGGAGATGAGCATATTTATTATAAAATTCCGACGAGTAACTATCTGTACCTGTGGACTTACTGGTCTTGAGATTTTTAATGATGTCTAAAATTTCAGAAGATTCAAAAGGTCAGTCCAAGAACAAGCGATGTTTGTCTGGTAAATGCCTGATCTGAGGATGTCAAGAAAGAAAATCTGAAATTGAAAGCAATGAGGGTTTCCTAGAAGAATATAAGTTTTTGTAGTAGTGCAAGAATATTTTGACAATATCTGAGGTTTTGTATAAATGACCATCCATGGCATGAGAAGCAGAGGTGCAAATTTGTCTTTGACCTGCCAGGAAAGCAACTTAAATGATAGAGAAGAATTGAGCCAGTGCTTTTGCTTGATATAAAGCAGATTTCTCTGGATTTTGGAGCTTTCCAGTGACTCCAAATTTTACTCTGCATCATCAGGTTTTTTGTAGATTTTTTTGTCACCACGCTCTTTATGGAGAAACTCCAATTTTCAAATTCTGGATAACACCTCGCGTTTAAGAGCTTCTCTGAGTTTCTTCAAGGAAGATGATAAAGAGATCTCCTCTGATCACAGCTCTGAGCCTCCCACTGTGATGAAGCAGAAGTTTCAGAAACAGCATTTTCTTTCAGGAAATGCCAAGTATGAGTCTCAATTTGTTGGGAACATTCTTCATTTAGCAATATGGATTTATTCAGAGACCAATGTTTGGGTGACGGTTGAGAGTAGTCAGTGTCCATTGAGCAGCAAATCCAGGCATGATCCAACCAAACTATAGGGCCAATATCATACTTTGTAACTTTATTCAAAACGGAATCTGAAAAGAGGATGTAATCGATGGTGTAAACATCAAACTGTGAGGAATAATATGTATAGTTTTGTTCAGTTCCATGTTGTGAGTGCCAAACATCTGACAGATGAAACCTCCTGAAGAGATCAGACAAATTTGTTGAGTAATTGTATTAATGGGAATGTTTATGAGAGTGCTATGAGTGATCAAGAGCAGTCATTAATGAGGTTGAAGTCACTTCCTAAAAGGAGTTTGCCATCCTGAAAATCATGTAGAGCACCAAAGGTCTCTTCCAAGAATACCAGTTGATTGTTCAGCGCATAAACCGAGGCAATGGTAACCTGCATGTCATCTGAGAGACTTTTAACAAAAATAAAACTACCACAAGGGTCTTGTTGTGTGGCCTGGAGTTGAAACCTCACTCTTTTGAAAAGCAGGATAGAGACACCACAAGAATTGGAGCTCCCTGGAGCAATATTTGGTGATGTGGGCAACACATCAAAGCACCATGTTAAGGCTCTAGCGTAATCAGACTGTAGAATTAACCCGCATTGTAGGAAGAAGAAGAGTGATGTTGCTTCTGGTTAGTATTGGGGGCATATAGAGATGCTTTAATGTGGAGAGATTTAAGTAGTGCAAAGCCTGGAGGTAAGTTGTCCACAAGGTAGAGTTTATCTTTAAAGAAGATCTGAAGCCGTGTTAGATTCTTCCACTTATAACAAATCTGAGCCTGATGCAGAGTGTCTATGATGGGTTTAAGGTTCCAACAGCAGCTAAGGACTTCAGGGGACCGATCTTGATAAACAGAAATCTGATCTCTTGTAATTTAAGTGATCATTGGCATGGGCAGCATCAAGGACTGCTTTCCTTATCTGCACCTCAGGGATGACAGGAATAATATTGCGTGGTCCTTGGCGTGCCGGATTATTAAATTGCTCCAAACGATATGCATTGGTAATGAACGGAAATGGGTCATTATCAAGATCTAGTTCACATTTCAGCCAGTCAAAGATAAAGTGGATAATATCAGTGTTCAAAGTAAACTGGTCATTAAAGCCACGAAATTTCATTATAGGAATGATCACTCGACACGTGTCTTGGGAGAGGAAAAAGTTCTGCTCTCTCTCTGAGCAAGGTTTATTTTATATGCGCCAAAAATACATCAGCTTACAACATCGTAACGGACAGGGCAGAACAGGAAACATCTGCTCCATACAAGGAGGTGGCTTTTACATAGTCTATCAAGATTAACACCTAGCCAGCAATATGTAAAAATACATTTGTCAAAAAAGGGAAACAAGAACATGGAAGGGGAACAAGAGTGTTTTGTGATCCCAGACATAACGGATGACTGGACGATCTTCTTCGTGGTCTCTGTGCAGTCCCACACATGGGTTTTCCGTCAGGACGAACCCTACCTCGGAGATTTTAAAAGCTAGCCTAGGCGTTATTTTTGGCGCGCGTTCCCTTCCACTCTGGGGAGCAGGCATCCACTGCGCATGCCTGGAGCGGGGGGAAGGCGCTCCACCCACCCAATTTCTTTCCGACCGCCACCCAGGATAGTCCTACCTTGCTGCGTTCCTTCATTTTCCTCAGCTTACTAGCCTTCGCTTCTTCAACTCCGTTTTTTTCCTTCTTCGTCTCCTCATTCTTCTACCTGGTATCGTATATAATATATATATATATATATTTTCCCCGCTTCTATCGCCTCACTCCCTTCCTTCTCTTACCCCCCTCCCCCCCTCTCCTCCCGGGCGTATGGAAGGAAGAGACGCAAAAATAACCTTTAAAAGGTGCACGCGTTGCAGAGCTAAAATCCCTACCTCAGACGGCCATTCGCTCTGCCTGTTCTGTTCAGGGGAAGGCCATAAAACCGACGCCTGCGCCCACTGTCTTCAATTTGGAAAACAGGCGAGAAAAAACAGGGCCGCGAGACTTAAAAGTCACCTGTTAGAGTCTGCGCTTCGCTCAGATATGTCGCATTCCTCCAGTCTTCCAAAATCGCCACCCTCCTTAACTCCTCAAGGGGACGGCGCGAAACCGGCAGCTTCAGTGGCCTCGGCTCCCAGTAAGCCTAAGTCTGGAAAACATACCAAGAAGTCTCACGATTCCAAGAGGAAACATTCGGATTCATCCTCATGCAAGTCCCACAAGGACCCGAAGGACCCGAAAAAGGCTTCGGATTCGACCCACTCCAAACCGAGAGCGCACGAATCAGAGACTTCTACTGCTACTGCCTCTCCACTCCAGACAGAGAGGATGGAGGAAATTATACCAATCCACTCTTGCTCACCTTCCATTCACAAGACCATGCCGGAAGATTTTCTCACTGACGAACCCGTGGAACTTTCGACTCAGATGCAAGAACATCAGATCGACCCACGCTCCTTCCGCGACATGTTGGCTCCCAAAAAATTGACGAGTACTACTTCCTCTCCGCACCGCCTGGCCCCTCGCCAAAGAGAGCAATGCACCCTTCGGTACCGTGAAAGATCCTCCAGCATAGAGAGAGAAAGATATCTACGCGCTCGGTACCGTGAAAGGTCTCCAAGCCGAGGAAGGGACTGCTACCACTATTATAGTCAATCCCGATCTCCGTCCAGATCACCACGAGGTCACTACTACATGACTTTGAGATCCCCATCAATAGACTACCGTCGTCATCAATACTACAGCCACCATTATCCTCAGTACCGTACCGAACGATATCAAGAGCACCGTGAGGATACCTCCGCCTACCAGGGGGCTGAAACAAAACGCCCTACAAAGCCTGCCTCGCCGGCTCCATCAACATCGACTTCTAAGCCCCAACAGAAGTCGACTTCCACAATGCCCACCCTCCAGCAGACTGCCCCTGACCTCACTGAGGAAGAATCGGAGGCAGAAACATCGGAGTCCACGCACTCCATATCCTCCCCGGCATCTCCGGTATCGGACATCGTGAAACCTGCAGATCTGTCTCCCTCCGAGGGAGCTAAGACATACTTAGATTTGATCTCCAACATGGCCTCTACCCTCAACATTAAACTCACCACCGATGCGCCCAAGATAACGGACGTAGCCCACGATCTTGTCTACTCGGACTTACCTGCTGGGTCCTTTCTGCCAATGCTTCCAGTCCACCTTGAAGCCCTGAAAGAAGCCTGGGACAAGCCAGCCTCCATTCCCCCGACATCGAAACGCATGGAGTCATTATATAAGATCAGTGCACCGGAATCCAAGTTTTTATTCAACCACCCAGCTCCGAACTCAATGATTGTTCATTCCTCTTCAAAGTCGAAGCAGACACGCCACCCTGTACCCCCTGAGAAAGAGGGGAGAAAACTGGACACGTTGGGAAGAAAGATGTACTCTATTTCCACAGCAACAGCCAAGATCAGCAACTATCTGGCATACTTTGCTGCCTATTCCTACAATATTTCCTCCCAACTTAGCTCATTAATAACAGCCCTGCCAGAAACCTCTCAAAAGCAGGCTTCTAAGCTGTTACAAGAGTTGAATAGAATCAGCAAGCAACAGATAAACACAGTTAGACACTCTTTGGGATGCACATCCAAAGCTATGGCTGCCTCAATAGCCTTGCGAAGACATGCCTGGCTGCGCTCCTCCTCGCTTCAGCCAGACATAAAATACAAGATCGAAGATCTCCCCTTCGACGGCCAGGGCCTGTTCAACGCCACTACCGACGCCATACTTACCACGGTAGATGACAGTCGCAAAAGGGCTAAAAGGCTTGGTGTCACCCAACAGCAACAACAGGGTTACAAACCGAGACCTTGGAAGCCAATGGCATATAAACGACCTCGCTCCCCCAAGCAAATGGATTATTGAAAGTGCAAAGCTCCTCCCAACAAAACAACCTTTCAACCAACAGCAACGGTCTCAACCGCCTAAGAAGACTGCATCGACAACCAAACAGTCTCTTTGATTTTCCAAACCTATCACCACACCATTACCACCCTACTGCCCCCAGACTTCTACCATTTTACAACGCATGGAAATCAATAACAACAGACAATTGGGTCTTGAACATCATCCTCAGAGGTTACTCAATAGAGTTCGATTCGCCACCCAAGAAACACCACTTCATCTCAACCCCTCTGTCCCTCCCTCTCCAAGAAGAAATTACCGCTTTGCTGGCCAAAGCGGCCATAGAACCAGTCCCAGCTCAATACCATCACACAGGGTTCTATTCCCGATACTTCCTGGTCCCGAAAAGGGATGGAGGGCAGCGCCCGATATTAGACCTACGCGCGCTCAACAAATTCATCCGACACAAAAAATTCCGCATGATTATCCTGCAGTCCATCCTGCCTCTAATCCCCAAGAACGCATGGATGGCCCTCATCGATCCTCAAGATGCATACTTCCACCTTACAATCCACCACTGTCACAGAAGATTCCTGAGATTTGCTGTAGGGAACAATCACTACCAGTTCCGTGCACTTCCATTCGGTCTGTCCACGGCACCCAGGATCTTCACAAAATGCATGGCTGTGGTCGCTGCATCTCTACGTCAGCAGGGAATCGCAATATTCCCATATATAGACGACTGGCTGATTGTGGGAACTTCAAGAACTCAACTAGAAGAGAACATTTCGACAACTTTGAAACTTCTGTCAGATCTAGGCCTCCAAGTGAACGAGCAGAAATCCAACCTGACTCCTACATAAGATATACAATTCATAAGAGCACGTCTCTGTACCATAGATCACAAGGCCTACCTCCCCACAGACAGGATAGCCTTTATCCAGACACTGGCTACAAGTATAATCCTGCAACCAAAACAAACAGCCTTCACGTTTCAACGGATGCTAGGGCTCATGGCAGCCACTACATCGGTTCTACCGCATGCAAGACTTCGCATGAAACCTCTGCAACTATGGTTTGTACGGACATTCCATCCTCAACATCAGTCGCAACAAACCCTCTTCACAGTTCCACAACATATACTGCCACCACTGGACTGGTGGACGGTACAAGACCACTTACTCACAGGGATGCCATTCCTGTGGCAAAATCCATCAGCAATCGTCACTACAGATGCTTCGAGGTGGGCCTGGGGAGCCCATTTCGATGCACTGACAGTCCAAGGGCAGTGGACGACATATGAAAAGTCTCTCCACATCAACTGCCTAGAACTTTTGGCGGTACACAGAGCCCTGAAGTCCTCCTTACCATCCCTCCATGGTCGTCATGTTCAGGTAACATCAGACAATGTGGTGACCGTGTTTTACATAAACAGACAAGAAGGGACTGCATCCATTCGCCTCTGCAAGAAGGCTCTGCACCTCTGGTACTGGAGCATAGCGCACCATATCCACCTTACGGCGGTGCACCTACTGGGCATTCAAAACACCCAAGCAGACGCTCTAAGCAGATGTTTGGTCAACGACCACGAGTGGTCCCTTCACAAATCATACCTCCGACCGGTGTTTCAAAAGTTCGGGACACCTCTCATCGATGTCTTCGCCTCACCGGACAATGCGCAGTGTGCTCTATTTTATATGAGAGGTCCGCCCTCAAACCAATCTGCGGGAGATGCCTTCATCCAACAATGGACAGGTCCACTGCACTTCCTCTTCCCACCTATCCCGTTGATAACGAGGACACTCCAGAAGATTCAATTAGACAACACAAATTGCATCCTGGTTACACCATGGTGGCCACGCCAGCCGTGGTTCACAACACTCCTCTTTCTCTCGAACAGCACATTCCATCAATTCCCTCAGGTGCAGGACATCCTCTCACAGCAGAATGGCAAGGTCCTACATCACGACCCGGACCGCCTCCGGCTAACAGCATGGAGGATCAATTTTCCGGATTCCCTGAGGGAGTAAGACATGTCCTGCTAAACGCAAGAAAGCCATCGACCAGAAAATCCTATACTATGAAGTGGAAAAGATTTACCATGTATGCAGCCAACCACAACTTTCAACCTCTATCTTCTTCAATATCACAGATCTTATCCTATACACTATCACTTTCTGAGAAAGGACTTACCTATTCATCCCTCAAGGTGCATTTAGCAGCTATCTCAGCCTTCCACCCTAACATAGAGGGCCGCACTGTGTTCTCCCATCCTGCTGCAAAATCCTTTTTAAAGGGAATCCTGCACCTCCATCCACCATTACGTCAACTATACCCCACTTGGAGCTTGTCCTTGGTGTTAAGTCAACTAATGAGACCTCCCTTCGAGCCCATGGCATCGATACCATTACATCTCTTATCGTGGAAGACGGCAATGTTAGTAGCACTCACATCTGGCAAGAGAGCCAGTGACATTTGTGCGTTCCGAGCTGATGCTCCCTACACCGTTTTCCACCACGACAGAGTGGTCCTGCGACCAGACCCTACTTTCCTTCCAAAGGTGGTATCTCCATTCCACTTGCAGAGAACGACTACACTACCTTCCTTTTTTCAGGACCCTACAGATAGAGACCAAAAAGCCCTTCATTGCCTGGACGTCCGAAGAGCTCTTGCATATTACATAGACAGAACCATTGCGTTCCGCAAGGACTCGAGACTCTTTGTTGCTTATGGACTCCGCAAGAGAGGGCAAAAGATATCTACTCAAAGACTCTCAAAGTGGCTGGTTGCTACCATTGCGTTGTGCTACAGGCTCACAAAACAACTGGTCCCAGAGCATCTACGAGCTCACTCTACAAGAGCTTTGTCCACATCTTCGGCCTTTGCCAAGGGTGTACCCATGGAAGACGTCTGCGCTGCCGCAGTTTGGTCCTCCACGTCAACTTTCGCCATGCACTGCACTATGGACGTCCGTGCACGGCGAGACGCATCCTTTGGTCAGGCTGTACTTCACTCAATCTTCGACTGAAGCTAAAGCTTCACCTGCGGTAAGTGCCATCTTACCACGTTGTCTGATACCTATCTTGACTGATATGCATTAACCTATGCAACTTTCTTTTTAGCACCAGCACCCACCACCGTGCAGTTCAGCTTATCAGTCACCCATGTGTGGGACTGCACAGAGACCACGAAGAAGATAAACAGGTTGCTTATCTGTAACTGATGATCTTCGAGTGGTCATCTGTGCAGTCACACATGTCCGCCCAGCCGTCCCCGCTGCTGGCTACTCTTCTTAAACAACATCTCCTTACCTACTGTCAGCGGTGGGAAAGAAACTGGGTGGGTGGAGCGCCTTCCCCCCGCTCCAGGCATGCGCAGTGGATGCCTGCTCCCCAGAGCGGAAGGGAACGCGCGCCAAAAATAACGCCTAGGCTAGCTTTTAAAATCTCTGAGGTAGGGTTCGTCCTGACGGAAAACCCATGTGTGTGACTGCACAGATGACCACTCGAAGATCATCAGTTACAGGTAAGCAACCTGTTTTTACGCCAGATGCATCATTCTCCCTCACTTCTGCTTTCATACTTTGTGGGGTGCAGGCAACCAAACAACCTTCCAACTGTATGATCCCCAATTCCACTCTTTTTTCTTTTTTCCTGAAAACCTAGTGCATTAACCAAAGTGATTTTAAATGACCGTTTACAAAAGCAGTTAAGTGACAGTTTGTTTCGACATTCCCAGAAGGGAGTGAAATGACACTACAATGGGGTAAGAATGGACAGAGACAGGGTAAAGATGAACCACAGGAGGAGAGAGACAGTGATGGGATTATTCACTTACACTGGCACATCTCAGGATCGTTTCATCTAGAGAAGATGTGTGTGTGGAGGGGAAAAAGTCACTTAGAGGCATGCCTTAGCTATGCAGCCCAGCCTTCCAGTATGGAGTTTTCCTGGTCTCCATCATGAGGCTTTACTGGGCACACAGGTTAGCTTAAGAGGGTCCCCCCAATGTAAGGCTACCCTCTTTATTTAGCAGTACTCCGGTATCAATTCCCCTCCTTTTTGCTGCCTAATCCTTCGAAGATGTGTGCCACATTTTATGATGTGCTGTCATTCAGACTTCATACAATCAGGGTTGAAACACAGTTGGGACAAAAGTAAAGGTCTTAGGAATGCCAACCACCAAAAAGTAAGCTCTTCATGTATATAAAAAAACTATGTGTCTTAGTACTGACAACTCTTTATCAATAATCACTACTAGCTGTGTTGCAAAAATACAAGTTGCATATCTTAACTTCTAGGCACATAAGCAATAATAATGAACGTATTCAAGTGACATGCTGTTTAATATTCCTCAGCTAATTCGGCCATTATTGTGGCATAATCAATGTCTTCAGCCAATTCAATCTCTCTCTCTTCTGGGGAGGAGAGATCCGGGAGATTACGTCTCACGGCCTGCAAGTGCAAGAGCTTAACAGGATCCTGGTTTCCTAAGGCTGCTGCCTCAGCCTTGGTTATCACAGATCGAATTACTGGAATCAGACAAGGCAACATCATTAAACCCCCTAAAATTAACAGTCCCATTAGCAGAGCCTGTTTCTAATTTGCAAATAAAGCCCATAACCACCCCCCTTCACCCAGCACTCCAGTCCAAGTTTGGACTGGCACATGAGCAGTTTTGTGAATCTCTAATGCTATATCTTGCACAACCTTTCCATTGTCATCGATATTAAGACAACAGTTTGTGAGATTAAATTTTCCACAGACACCACCTTCTGCAGCTAATAAATAATCTAAAGCCAAGCGATTTTGATATATGGCAACACACATCTGAGTCTGCTGTTTAGCCAACAGATCCAAGGCCATGGCTGTCTGATTGGTTATTACTTCCACCACAGCTTGTAGTCTAATAATACAATTAAGCATATATACAGGGGTTCTATATCCCCAAGACCCATCCTATACCCAAGTAGCCGGACCATAATACTCAATAATTTGCTGTGGGGGCCATTCATTACCCCACTGTCTTCCTCCAATATCTATGGAGCGTTTTGATCTAACATAATCATCAAACAATGGAGTTCCCAGGGCAGCTCCAACATTGGAGGGCAAAAGAAAGAAGCTGGGACGTATTCCAATAATACAAGTCCCTTGCCATTTCCTAGGCAGAAGGGTATAAGCCCTTTTCCCACAAATCCAATACAATCCTTCAGGAGCCCTCCACTGTTCAGAGGGGTTTGAGAAATCCTTCAGATATTTATTTATACTGCTAACATTTTCCCATGGTTGAAAATCCTCTATCATATTATTGATCTCCACCCCCTCCCATGCTGGTTCTTTGCTAGTGCTGTTCACTAGCAGCATTTGGTGACATGAGGAGTGCAATTCTGCACTTGCCACTGTTTGCAACTCCCAGATCCTTTTTTCTACTGTTGTTGACTCCGGCCCAGGCAAATTCCACTGAACTAGATCAGTGGGCAGGACCTCAAGGCCAATCCAAGGCCATCTTTCACTCATGAGTGGGCCTCCACACACCCAGCAGACTGAAATGTTGAGGGAGGAGGCTATTTGTTCTGCTAGGGCTATAAAAAGATTGCTGCTAGGCTCTGGAATGACAAATTTTTCATCTTGAGCCTCTTTAAATTCAATCAGTTTAGGCTTAGGAGTGGATGATTTTTTCAAACTTGACTTTGACTCAGCGTGCCAGCATACCCACAATTACCTTGGGCAGCTGACCCTGCCTTGACCAATCATTGTTCCAATTGAACCAGGGTTTTGTATGTTTGCTTGGTAATAGGATACTCCACGTTCCACACAAACTGTTTGAGAACTAGGTTTTATATATCTTCCAGGTACTTTTGTTGTGTGTACATGCAGCAATTTTTCTACCCCTTGCATTTCCCAACGTTTATTACATCTGGCTGTTGGGGCACAATATATTGGCACACTAGTAAAAGCACAAAGCACAACAATAAAAGCTTTAAAAACATGCATGTTTAAATCTTATTAAGGTTGATAGCTAAGTTTCAAACAGTTCGTCACTGTCCCCACTATAATAATAGTCTGCAGAGTTACTGGGGCTATTCTCGTCTTCAGAGGAATCGGAGGTATCTCCATGTAGGGGCACACTTGACACACCACTGACTGCCAAAATTCAGGATTGGAAAGGTTTCCTAGGGGTATTGTTTCAGAGAAAGGCAAGGTGTTCTGGGAGTGTTCCCACGCATGAAACCACCCACCAGTGTTAGACCGGACTTGAAGGTAGTAACAAGTTTTCCACGTCTGATGTTTGTAAGGGTCAGAATGCTGAAAACACACTTTTCCCCAGCCTTCGATTATCCCCTCGAAATCACAATACCACCAAAACTGCCAGTTATAGTTTTCACAAAAATGCCCAGTGGTTAGCAATTGAGGCCCATAAGGATACTACAGTGGATCTTCAAACTGCAGGGCAAACAGGTTAAAACTGTGTGTCACTCCACTCTGGGTTGTCTTCTTGATAATAATTCTGCAGAGGAAAGGCTTGCATGAGCACGTCAGGGAGAAGACAGGGAGCTAAATAAAGAAGCACACACATTATGAAAAGCCAATTGGCAGCAATAACCGCAAAGATGGCAGCACACAGATTCTCGGGAATTTCCTGCTGATGGCTGGTTTTCAGCACCTGCCAAGCCCTGATGGTCATTCATTTCACAGCCCCTCAGGTCATCAGAGGGGCCCGAAAAGCCCGGGGGCTCATCGGAGACAGCTCCAGGCTGACTCTCTTCATCTCAGGAACTGGGTTGAGGGTCACCTGAAGCCACGCCATGAGCAGGTCGGACACACTTCGCCGGCACCCACAAGGGACCTGCAGGGGTGAGAACAGAAGCAAAACCCCACCCCCAGGTAATGAGCGGTGCCGGCCCCAACCAGGTCCGATCAGGCAAGGCTCTGTAGTACACCAGAGGCTGCGGCAAGACTGGTCGAGCACGGAAATGTCGATCATAAGGCAAAGCCATCCCTGAAAGAGAAGAGGTGCCTACACCTGGGATTGAAAAAAAAAATAATTGATTATAGGTAAATAAAACTCTTATGAACTTGTATTATGGAAGCCAAATTAGGGGTCTGGAATTTCCCGTTTTAATTGTTTTTCCAAGAGCACTTCAAAGGAGCGATTGGCGTGTTCCACAATCGCCTGACCTGCGGAATTGTAAGGTATGCCATGACCAACATTGATGTCCCATTGCCTGCAAAAGTCAGCGAAAGCAGCAGAGCAATAGGCATGGCATTATCGGACTTGAGTTGTTGAGGCTTGCCCAAGACCGTGATTGCAGCCATCAAGTGAGCGATAGCATGGGTAGCTGATTCTCCTCGTTGAGGAGTAGCCCAAAGTACACCTGAGTAGGTGTCTACAGACACATGAACAAATTTCCAAGGGGCCAGTGAGGGAACGTGTGTGACATCCATCTGCCACAGTTCATTAGACCCTAGATCTCGAGGATTCACCCCACCTTTGGAGTGGTAGGAGAACCCTTCACAATGTGGACAGGCGGAAACAATGGCCTGAGCCTGGGAAAGGGGAATGCCAAAACCTTTACTTTGGCATTCTGATGGAAAAATTGGTGGCTAGAAACAGGGTCAGAAAAAAGAGAATGCACAGCTGCATCAGCACGCTGGTTGCCCTTAGCCACAGCCCCAGGCAAAGAACTGTGACTGCAAATGTGAGCAATAAAAAATTCATGGGTGCGTTGTTCTAAGTGCATTTGGAGGGTAAGAAACAATGCCATTAAATTAGAGTCAATGCAGGGGGTTAAGGTAGGCACCCGGTAAATTGCTAACCAGCCTACAGACATAATGGGAGTCAGAAATAATACTGAGGGGTTGATCAGAAAACAAAAAAACAAAAATTACGGCAGCCAATTCAGAGTGCTGGGGCGAAGCTTGACAAGCAGTATATTTAGTAACCCATTGTGAGCCCGTTTGATACACAATAGCGCCACAAGCGCGGCTGCCATCAGAAAACACAGTGACAGCGGAGCGCAGAGGGATCCAAGAATGCATTGGCTTAAGAAATATAGGGGCAGACTGCACCAAAGACAAGCAGCGGTCTTTGGGAAGGTGATATAAAATTTCACCTACAAAGTCTGGTAAAGCAATTTGAGAGGACAAAGGCATGAGCATTAGCTGATCAAATTCAGCTTTAGGAAAAGGCATGGTGATGGATTTCAAATCATTACCAAGGCGCTCTAAGGCTCTTTCCCGGGCGTGGGCGCATAGATCAGCCACAGCTTGTGAATAGGGAAGGATGTTCTTATGAGATCCATGAGAAAGGTACAACCATTCAAGCAGAAACACCTGAGACCCCTCAAAAGTGGTGAGGGCTCTAGTAGGGGTCTGAGGCGTAGGAAGGATCAGAAGAGACAATTCTTTGACACTAGAGGGTAGCTGATCCACACATTGTTGTCCTAAAATATAGTTAATTTCTTGTAATGCTCTATGCCCTGACGGGGGCACTGCAATACATCACTAGGATGTTTGGCAGTGGTTAACAAAGAAAATAACGGGCTGAGTAAACTGGTAGGCAGGGAAAAATAAGGATGGACCCAATTCAAAGTTCCTAGGAGCTGTTGTAAAGCAACCAGGGTTAAGGGAGAAGGAAACTTCAAACAAGGAACCACCGGAGCAGCAAAAGAGTGTAACATCTGATGGCCTAAGTAAAGATAAGGTTCTACTACTTGTACCTTTTCAGGAGCTACTTTAAGGCCAAAAGGCTGAAGGGACTGAATTAAGTCTCCTAACCACTCAGGGGGGATCTGGGGGGCGGCCACCAAAATGTCGTCCATATAATGGTAAACTACAGCCCCTGGGTGTTTGTCCTGAAAAGGACGTAAGGCCTGATCCACAAAATGCTGACAGAGAGTTGGGCTATTGAGCATACCCTGGGGTAAAACCTTCCAATGATAATGCTGTGTGGGTGCCTGATGATTGATCACCAGCACAGTGAATGCAAATCATTGGCGGTCACATTCACTGAGGGGGATTGTGAAAAAACAATCCTTAAGATCCACAATAAATAATTGAAAATCATGGGGTACTAAATTTGGATTTGGGGTACTGCATTGCAGAGAACTCATGGGTTGAATGCAAGCATTCACCGCTCTGAGATCCTGCAACATTCTCCATTTTCCACTTTTCTTTTTGATGACAAACACCGGGGTATTCCAAGGGCTGGTTGTGGGTTCAACATGGCCAGCTTGAAGCTGCTCCTGAACTATGTCATGCAAAGCCTGAATTTTTTCAGTTGGAAAGGGCCATTGATCAATCCACACAGGATCGTTTGTAACCCAGGGGCAACGCTGTTAAAGGCATGGTTCCTCGATACTCAAGGTGGTATCAAACTGGCCAAGGAGATCACGCCCCCACAGGTTCACATGGATATTTAAAACATAAGGGCGGAATTGAAAACAATATTTGGAATCAGGAAGGGAAGCAAACAAATATGAGACACTGCGATATGCTCCCTGTTCCCCCCCACACACCCCTTACACTAGGACACGATTCCAGGGGCCAGTCAGAGGGCCACTGAAGGTGACTGATCACCGTGACATCAGCCCCTGTATCAAGAATGCTATCAAAGGTCTTACCCTGAACTACAAAACTCTGAATAGGCCGCTCTCTGATTATGGCCGAGGTAATGCCTATCACCGGGTCTAAAGTTGGTGTAGACCCGAAGGCACCAGCTCCACGCTCCCGATCTGCCCCCCCTATGGGTAACAGATAGGGAATGAGAATGAGCTGTGCAGGGGCCATACCTTTAGGGAGGGTTTGAGAAAGATTAGTTCACAACTGAATCTGGAGAGTCCCTGTATAATCAGAATCTGTAACCCTGGGGAATACAAAAACTCCGCGCTTCCCACTGGAGGAAAGTGGCAGAATTAACCCTACATGTCCATCAGGAATCGGACCATGCATCTAGGAGGGAACCACCTGTACTTCATTTGGGAACTTAAATTCCACCTCCTCTTGAATGATCAGATCCATGCCAGCACTGCCCTTAGTGGCACTAGGAGAATTAGCCACTGAGGGAGAGTCTACATCTGGGGGGGTCTCTGTTTTGACCGGGGCCAGAGATGAGCCCGCTCGGGAGTTTCCTGAATGGCATTCATTAGCCCAGTGAAAACCCTTGTGACACTTAGAACATTTGGTGCGTGGCTTTCCGCGAGTTCCCCCTTCTTGAGGTTTAGATGTCCCTTTTTTATCCCCCACCTCCCGGGGCTCATCATTCAGCCTTAAAGTGTCCAGGTTTGCCACAATTAAAACAATTGCCCTTTGGTTGAACCCCTCGTCGAAAAGCAGCAGCAAGCAATGAGGCTTGATGTATCTGACTGCCCACATTTTGACATGCCTTCAACATATCTGTTAGGTCTGGATCTTTACCCAAACCAATAATGGCCCACCGGCACTCAGTGGTCGCATTGTCTTTCGCAAGCTTCATAAGTAGGTCTGCCTGAGCATCAGGGTTGTCAATTTGTTGCTTAAGTGCTTCCTGTAAGCGATTTATGAAATCTGAATATGGCTCATTAGCCTTCTGACGAATATTAGAGAATGTCAGTGTAGGTTTGCCGGATGCTGGCACCCTTTGAAAGGCACGAAATGCACACTCAGAGGAAACTTGCAGGGTGGCTGCAGGCAAAACAATTTGCTGATCAGTATGAGAAAAATCGCCTAGCCCATAAAGTTGTTCTGGGGTATAGGCACCCCCTGAACTATTTCCTCGAAGAGCACATTGGTGCCTAAATTCACTGTCCCAAACTACATATTGAGCAGAGTTGTAGTCTTATTAAGGTTTATTTTTCCCATTAAGCTTGAATATTGTTTGTCAGATAATCTGTATGGAAATAAAAACAATTTTCATATTCATTAGACAAATTGATGATTTTAGATATTGTGTTTTGCAGGTTGCTAAAGCAGCATTTCAGAGAAATAATGATCCACTAGATGCAGCCATTTTTTACCTTGCAATGAAAAAGAAGACTGTGATTTGGGGGTTATACAGGTATGTAATTACTTACTTAATGCAGCACAAACAGAAACTGTCTTTCCTATTGTATTTCATATGGGCAAGGAAAAATAGCATTTTTCAGTTATTGTAAAAACTTCAAATAAATATTTGATGCTGATACTTTATAGTTGGCATTTATGATCTTTCCATTGTAATTTTGCCATTAGGAGTTCAAATGCCACCATAAAGACAAATCCTGATGGCAGAAGTTATGTGGGGTCTCACAAAATCTTGTTTCTAATGTCCATAAATATGCCCTGCTAAGAAGACTATACTGATGTTTAACAACTGCCCCCCACCACCACCTTTTAAAAAGCATTGTATTTTTCAGAGCATTCTGCAAGAATGCTTGGGAAAAAAATGTGCCTGGGTGCCAGAAAAAATGTTGAGAAGCCCCTACTTTTTCTACTGGAAAAAGCAAGGTAGGAGGGAAACCGATAGTAGACATGATGGCTTGAAGCCCTGAGACCGAAACCTGAAAGGGTGCAATGACTTAAGTAGACATGGTGGCTCAAGGCCCTGAGAAAGGTTGGCAATGCACAGCAATCATCTCTTCAGTGAGGTGAGTGAATGACTGCTTCTGGGGTGCCCATTTGGATAACGCTGTTCTATGCCCTGAGATAATGACCTCTTAGAGGATGGCCTGGAAACTGGCCCCGAGTTACCAAAAACCCAAAGCGTTCCCAGAAAGCTCAAAGCCCTGCCCCACCTATAGTACTTGGAGGAGAGATGGAAAGGCAGATAGCCCCAGGCTTTCGATAGGGGCTCCCCAATGTATCCCCATGACAGTTGGGAGGGTGTAATAAAAGTGGGCCCTTGTCCAAGCCACCCACCAGCTAAGGCTTAAACACACAGGTGCACCAATGGGGGTGTTTTATTCTACTCTGCAACTGAGTCCAGAGCACACCCATCCATCAGGCTGAATTCTGCAAACACATGTGAAGCTGGCAGGGCCATCCGTCAAGTCTAAAAAGACAGGTTGTGAAAGAGATAGAAAGGCAGACCAAGCATCCTCAGAATTTCGACGTGGGCTCCTTGGCAGATTGGCAGGCACGCCAGCCAGACATTACAAGGAAAGAACCGTGCCCACAATGCTCACAGACCTTACCTCTGAGCTGAAACACACAGTCAGTATTTGGAAAACTGACAGAAGGCAGATACTCCAGCTAGAAACCACGAAGGAAAGTGTGCCCACAGCTCTCCCAGGCTCCCTCAGGAAACACATAGTTCCTATGGTCACAGTCTACCCTTAGGCTGGTTCTTCACCATTAGTGGAATGCATTGTAGAAATAAGAAATCACCTGTTGTGATTGTGAATTGTACAAAAGCAATGGAAAGGGGTAGTCAAACGGGTATGCTTCCCAGACAAGATGTTTGTTGAGGTAGATGGTTTCCTGCAGTAGATGTAGCTCCATGAGAGTAGATGTTGGTTCACAAGGTAGGTGTTTTGTTACAATGTTATTTGCGTTATTTGGCAGCGGTGGCCATCCTCCCACTCAAGCGGCAAGGGTACAACCTGCAGGCCACAGACTGGATCACCCAGAGAAGAGGAGTAATAGGGAGACATGGGTGGGGGGGATACTGGGAGGCCTGGATGTTACTCTGTCAGGTCCAGAGCAGGGTAGCCCAGCAGGGAGAGGTTGACCTTCAGGAAGACCAACTTGTCCACCCTGGCCAGGTCCAGGTGGGAGTGGTGGGGGCTGAGAATGTCTCCCAGATGGAGAATACCCACTCACTCTGAATGCTGGTGGGAGGGCAGAAGAAGAGATTCATGGCCACAAAAGAGAGATTGGTCCCGGTAATGATCTTGCATGACTAGTATTTGAGAGGATCAGCATGGGCAGACTTAGGGGACTCAGGGAGGTACTCCCTCACCATCACTGATGCCGGATCCTCTGCCATTGCACTCCTGGCCTTCCCGTTGCTGCTGCTGATCTTCCACTTTACTACCAACAACCAGTAGTGGGGCTTCTGCCTGGTTGGGCTCTTGGAGGCAGAGGTGCTGGTATTCAGCTTCTCCTCCACAGCATCTTCCACCCATTGTTTCATATGGCCATTTTTATTGGCCTGAAATCTCTGCACTTCTTTGCAGTGCTCACACTTCCACTCCATGAGATCTGCATTATGGAGATCAATGCTGCCTTTAATCCATGGGTTGCAGATACAGGCCAGCTTGTACTCCTTTTCCTGATTTCACAACCTGGGAATATCCTGTTCTGAATTTGCCCCATCATTACAAGACATGCACCAAGTATCCTATGATGGTACCTTCTACTTTCTTTATTCATATACTGTGCTAATGGTTCTTCTGACTATGTACTAGTTCATCTGACTATGTATCTTCCAAGGAAAAATTGGTGTAAGCAGTTTGCTGATATCCAAACTGCAGGCTGTTCCTAGTGGGTGTCCTAGAGTCAGCTAATGGCAAATATCAAATTATTAAATATCAAATGATTTCACACCGCTGAGTACTTGGATTAGACAGAGACTAGCATTTGAAATTTTCAGAAGCAAATTATACATACGAGATTATTTTGTGGGTGTCCACTTAACAAATCTCTTAATTATGATGATGTATATAGAATGTTTATTTACAGATCTCTGAGAGACACTAAGATGACACAGTTCTTTGGACACAATTTTAGTGAAGACAGATGGCGCAAAGCAGCATTGAAGAATGCTTTTGCTCTGTTAGGAAAACAACGTTTTGAACATTCGGCAGCATTTTTCTTGCTGGCTGGTCATCTAAAAGATGCAGTTGAGGTAACTCACTTGAAATTACAATACAATACATATTCTAAATACATTCACCAGTGTATGTTCGTCCATTGAGATGTTTTCTTCTGTTTACAAGCTGCTCCTGCATGTATTTCAAATAGGTTTGTCTAGAGAAGCTACATGATATTCAGTTGGCCCTTGTAATATCCAGACTTTATGAATCAGAGTTTGAAGTATCTGGGACCTATAAATCAATTCTGCAGAAAAGAATTCTGGGAGGCTGGCATCATAGCAAGGAAAATCTATTAAACGTACACAATGATCCTTTTCTTCGAAGTATGGCTTACTGGATTTTAGAAGATTATACCCATGCTCTTGATACTCTTATAAGCCAACCTATTCTGGATGAGAGTGGTAAGTCAAAATGCATTTTAAACATATTCTTCAGTATGAATACATATTTGAAAATACTCCTTTGATATATTCAATGGATAGCAAATTTAAAATGTATGTGCCATAACCATTCAATTAAATAAATTTGCAAGTGTGTGTTCAAGTAGGATCTGTTGTTGTTCACGTCTATCATATAGTAGCAAGAATTTATCTGGAAATCAAAGCTTCTTTTTATACCATCTTCCAGGATTGTACATAGGATGAAAATGTGGGCCTTATTTTCTCCAGTCTTTACCATTGTGTCCTTATAATGGGGAATGGTTTTAATCTCAAAGAGTCCAGGTGATCTGCAATCAAATAAGTATGGGACCTTACTGTCTTCCCCTTTCTCCTTTTGGGGGAGCAGGGACCCAACCCCCCTTCATGAAACAGAGGCCCAGTTGCACTGAATACTAAGCATTTCCTTAACAGGCTATTTGAGTTATCACTTCTGTGGGGGTTTTTTCCAGATAGAATTCAAATGGTGTTTACTGTGTTTTTTCTCTGTTCGTTGGGTTTTTTTTCTTCTGTATAATCCCCAAAATACTTTTAAAAATAAGAAAACCATACATATACACCTACAATTTCATATTGACTGGCCAGTTGTGTTTAGTATTAAGATTAACATTAGATCTGTTGTAGCATAAATTGTTTCGATCCAGAGTTCTTGACAAATATAAAATGTTTTCTCAGAATTTCAAATTTATCCATGTGATTGATCATGTGCTTACTCTTCGTTGTCACTTGTATTAACTGTGTTTCTCTGAAAACTAACATCTAGTGTATTAAACGTAGAAGGTAAAGCCACTTGAAGAATGTATCTTGCTACAGAATTCTCAGTGTGGTTGTATAATTTTAGAGAGGAGCTAGGGATTTATTGTAGAAGAGCTGTGATCCATATGTCAAGCCGTTCTCTTGTGTGATATTTTTACAGATGAAGGAAGCATCTCAAATTGTCACCCTTCAGTATTTAATTTTTATAATTATCTAAGGACGCATCCTTTGTTGTTGAGACGGCATTTTGGTTCTTCTGATTTATCTTCAACAAGGATTTGTGTAACTGGAGAAAATGGACTAGCAGATGAAATCAATTTAGATGAAAGAAGATTGTTCTTCACTGCAGCATATGCTCACTTAAAGACTGGTTGCCCCATGTTGGCTTTAGAAGTGTTATCAAAGATGCCCAAAGTAGTCAAGAAGTCCAGGACTTTAGGAAAAACACCTAGCTTAATAGACATTAGCAAAGGCAGTTCATCTGATTCTCCAGTACCAGTGGAATCAATGGATGACCAGTCTCCCAGCATTGATTGGTCACAACCAGTTGTAAATGGCTTAGGATCATCTTCAGACTTCTCAGACAAGCATCCAAACTCTGCACTTTCTTTTGACTGGAGTCAACCAAGTATGCTCTTCCAGAATGAACCTTTGGAGCTAAAATGGGACAGTGACAAAGGTGAGGAAAGTGAAGATTCTTGTCTTGAAATGAAACCTTTGCAGAAAACAGTGCACGAGAAACCAATCAAAGTTAGCACTAGCTATACTGAAACTTACAGTGAAGCTGGTGATGATGATGCTTTAAGTTTATCACAAGACATCATTTTGTCACAGCTGAAATTTAGGGCATGCTTGAAGATTCTCACCATGGAACTCCGTACATTATCTACTGGCTATGAGGTAGATGGTGGGAAATTAAGGTACCAGCTTTATCATTGGCTTGAAAGAGAAGTGGTAGCTCTTCAAAAGACTTGTTCTTATAATGCTGAAGCAGAAGACATTCAGTCAGGAATTAGCCCAGTAGTTGATGCAGCCTCATTAAATGAAATAGCTGAAGAACCATCAGACAAACAGCTAAAAGTACAGCAGAAAGAAAATTCTCAGAGAAGACAGTGGCTTACAAAATATCAGTCACTTTTGAGGATGTTTCTAAGTTACTGCATACTCCATGGATCTCATGGTGGAGGTTTGGCATCTGTAAGGATGGAACTGATTTTGCTTCTTCAAGAATCCCAGCAGGTATGCTTCCCCCCCTTTTTGTTTAGGCGTAGGAATGCAAAATAATTATGTTAGAATTATGTCATTGACAAAATTATGAAGCCTGTCTACTTCTGTGGTGTAATCACTTCCTATTTATTTGGTCCTCAAATAAAATACAAGTTGTTTAAATTTACTTGGATCTCTTAGTTACAGAGATGGAAAGTATTCCTATTCTCCCTCATGGAAGGGAAAAGGTCTTAGTTTTACTTCCAGGCCTTATTGGTATTGAGAACTACTGAGTTTATATCTCACCTGTTGTTTATTTTAATGTCTAGGCAAAAGCAGCTGTACTAGGAACCAAATTGTGAATGAGTGTTCTCCCATCCCATCAGTTATTAAAACTGGACTTGGTGTTTGAATTCGCAGCTTGAGCACCACAAGCTGCAGTTTTGTTGACCAGGCATAGGCAGACAGCTAGTATTTATGCCTGGTTAGTCAGTGAGAAGCTCCATAATACCTGCTTATTACAAGAGCCTGTAGTTAGTGCCTAAAGAGTATTTGGGGCAGGGGGTGCTACAACACAGTCTTGGATAATTTGCCAGGATAAACAATAAGGTTCTCGTTTCAAGTTTTAGATTCCCAGTTATTTTCTTCCTGTTGGTATTCTGTGCGATGGAGTAATGGTGCCATGAACATTTTGTATTTTCATGTAACATTGTTACTCTTTTCAGCTTCAATTTTTTAAAAAAAGTATTAGGAGATAATACTAATCTAGCTACAAATGAAAAAAATGATGCAGATATACATAATTAGAAATTAGATACATTGTATGATAGAAATGTCTTCAATAAATGAAATTCTGTAGGACATTATTGTTGTTAAGCATTGTAGTAGTATACAGAGTATTGCAAAACTCAGGTATTAAGCCAAATTTACTACATTTTCTCCCTGCAAAGGAACAGACAGAGCAGTTGCCTACTAATAACATGTCAGAAGAAAGTTCAATACCACTTTTGTTTGCCTGTACTGCAAGTGCCAAAACTGTGGTGGCCAATCCATTATTACATCTTAGTAACCTGACACATGACATACTACATGCAATCATAGACCTTGATTCTCCACCTCATCCAGATGTACAGAACAACAAGGCAAGTACACTGTTACTAATATCAGACATTTAATTTATGTTGTCTTTTATTTTTTCTTAAAACCTGGGAACATTTATATTTATGCATATGTTTCATACAGCACAGAAGTCTGACCTTTGAGATATTCTAAACAAATCTGCAGTAATACATGTGTATTAGCAGTCTAAATGTCGGCCACTTTGAATTGTTTTCAGGCATGTAATATGTGACCACTTGCATTTGAGTTGGTAATACCTTTCTAAATTTATCTGTACAAAAGTTCTCTCTGAAATATAATGTGTCCTACAAATCTCTTTTCCAGATACATGTAATGCATACCTTAGCAGCATCTCTGTCAGCTTGCATATACCAGTCTCTTTGTGGAAGTCATACTTATAGGTAAAGATCTGATATGGTGCGCAGCATTTCACTTTTATCCCTGTTTAACCTTCCCTATATTTTGGGGTAATAATAGCTTATGCCACAGAAATAACCCCCTCCTCCCCATTCCCTTATCTGTTCTATTCAATGTATTTCCTCATAATAAAGGGTATATGAAATTTAAGAGTTGTTTCAGGCCTTGTCCAGTATGTGCATGTGCTCTAAATATGATTTCACTAAAAAGGCTTTGGGGGAGGCAATAAGGTAAAACTTTAAAACTGCACACTTCCAAAGTATTGGATTCTAAATAATCTAATGTGATACAAATGCTCATTTAATGACACTATAGATACTTTATAATGATAAAACAGTTAAGCTAAAAGTTCTCTAAGAAGTTTTGAGTTGAAGGAAAAAGTTACTAATACAATCCATAGCTGTGTCTCTACACTATATGTAATAATCTTTAATATAGTGTTGTATTTTTTTTTAAAAAAAGAAAAATATAATTATTTCTCAGATTGTTCTTTTAATTGGCAACCATGGGCTCAGTGTCTGATTACTGAAGTCCCTTTTACAAACACTTTAAAAGTTCAAAATTTAATATATTGATACTTGGAATCTGTGTGATATGCATAAAATACATAATTAATATAATGACTGGCTTTATTTGATCTTAATTTCTTTTATATAGTTCATTACAAGCAAATCAATTCACTGGGACAGTTTACCAGACGCTGCTTCTTTCTCATCGACGTTCTTTAAGAACTGCAAGCTTAGATGAAACAGTAACTCCCAATACTGCACCAGCTCAATGGCCAGGTAGTGTATACTTCTTGGAGTGTGTGTGTGTGTGCGCGCGCGTGTGTGTGTATGTGTGTGTGTGTGTATATATATATATATATATATATATATATATATATATATATATATATATATATATATATATATATATATATATATATATATATATATATATACATACACACCACCTCTCCAGATATTTTCTTGAGGCAGTTCACAAAACAAAACCATAAAAAGTAGCAACATTAGAAATTATGGATAACAAAACAAACTGGGGATATAGAAAAACATAGCAGCCTAAAATGTTAGAAGTGCACTGTTTTTAGAGCCATATATGCAAGTACATGTGTATTGTCTGCACTTTAAATGTTCATTTGGATTAAAGTTTGTGCATTGGCATACAATGATCTGCTGCTTCTAGTGTCCAGTATTAGAGGTGCCATCTGGAGTGTATGCAGTATATGGTTATGAGAAGAATAGGCTTACATAGACGTTAACATAGCTTTTTAAAAATGTATATAAATTGTATACCAGAGATTCAGCAGAGGTTGTTGAAGTTTCTGCAAAGGAATCAGCGGCCTTCAAGCATTCACAATACAGGGACTGCAATTCTTCTTTCTACCTGTGTGTGTCTGAGGATAATTGTATATTATAACTAATTGCATATTATAGTGTTCTGTTTGTTTGTTTTTAAATGCATGTTTATTTTTATTTTTCTAGGAATAACAGCTTTAATACAGTTGTTGAATTGTGCTGGGGAAGAAGCCCAGCCTGGAATTACAATTTTGCTATGTGAAATTCTGACAGCAGTCTATCTTAGTCTCTTCATCCATGGCTTAGCTACACATTCCAGCAATGAATTGTACAGAATTGTGGCCCATCCTTTGAATGACAAAATGTGGTTTGCTGTCTTTGGTGGAGGAGCTAAGATCCCTAAAAGAGGACAAATTCAACAAGTGGCAAAGATGGGTTAGTTTACACTCTTTACTTTTTAGACTCAAACTATGTGTGAACTTTGTTCCTTCTTATTTTATGAACTGACTCAACCATCTGAAACTTGTCTTTCCTGATATCTGCTACAGTCAGGTCTAAATAAATTAATATATTTGAGGGATCTAGATTTTTTAAAATAAGTTCTATGCACTTGCTGTGCAGCTTCTAAAGAAATTTCAGTTTGTTGGTAATTGAAGTGTGGATGTTAATATTTAAAATGACTGGTGAAAAAGTAACTTTCCTTTATTTAAGATAATCCTATCATTCTAAGAGCAGAATATTTTTTTTCTTTCTTTGGCAGGTAGGCACTTCTCTATGCCTAGCCCACATCAGGTAGTAGTATTCTCCATGGAATGTGTGGGGTTTACCAAATCTCTAACAGCCAACACTACTCATAGCCCTGCCAAACTTGCAGGCAAGATATTAGCTTCAGTTTTAGGCATTTAAATGCAATGCTGCAGTGTGATCTTGCATATCTAGAAAAACAACTAAAATGAAAAATTTCTGTTTTATAAGTCATGGCTTCATGTTTTAACTCTCTATTATTCAAATGAGTTTAATTCTGAAAATATATTGGCCATTCATATGTTTGGAACACTCCCTCTTGAATCACATTTAAATATTTTTAGTAATATTGAGGTGAGGCCATGGCTTGCACTTACCAGAAATATTTCCAGTATATTTTTGTTCGTTACAACTGCTTTGTTTTGTTTCACATGACCATTGCAATATGGCTGTGGATTTCTAAGTGTTAATTTAGCATATAAAAGTAGTATTTGATTCATAGTGAAAATGGTTCAGTAGCTTCCAAAGACTGGATTAGGACAGCAAATAGTATAATATAAAATCTGGCATTCCCGTGGTAGTGGAGTGACAATTACGGCTATCACCTGGCCAGGCACAGCCAACTAATTTACAACTGGCCTTGACGACTGGGAGTCTATTTTTGTTGTTGCTAACTTTCTATGTGGAGCTTTTCCCCGTACAGAAAATTTGGGAACCTCTCTAAGTTGTAAAAGGTTGCTCTACTTCTGCTGCTGTTTCTTCTCAGAAAAGGAGTTTTGGAGCAAAGAATATTTTTGCATGTATCATTCTAAGGTCTATTTAATCTTAATAGTACTTGCCTTTGTTATTGCTTTGAAATTTGAACAGCAATGGCTATCGGCAAGCATCCGAGGGATGCAGAGGAATCATCTTCTATCCCTGCTATGAAGCAGTCTAAGATTGGGGGTTTTTTAGTCTCCAATACCAAATAAAAAGCTTCTTCAACTGCTTTTTTTGTTACTGAAATAAAGAATATAAGGAAGCATCCATGTGTGTATATTATATATTCTGTACAGTGTTCCAGGAACTGTAGCAATAACTGAAATGGAGAACATTGTTTCAATATCTTGAATGTACTTGTCTAGAAAAATAATTCCTGAGAACAGTCTGCCATCTGTGAATGGGCAGTTGTATTTTGTTCTATTCATCCTTCCTTGATACATAAAATTGTGACATTCTTAAGCTGTGCCAGAGAGCTAGCGCAGTTTCATAAAGATATGCATTTCCCAGTGTATTGAGATTTTTCCTCTTTTTAACAGTGACATCATTTCCAATGAAAATCAGATCTGAATATTTAATATAATGAACTGTTTGGTAATGTTAGAAATACTTTCAGAGGGTAATGAGAGGCTATCTTGTCGGAAATAATTGTCAATTTATTCAGAAGGTTTTTTTAGGATTTCCACTTGTTTTATTTTGTAAGACACTCAAATGAAATAATTTCTTGAGTTATGTTGTACAGTAGAATTAGGCGGTATGTCGTTCAAAATGTGTGATGGGTGTCACCCTCTGAGCCTGCATGGTAAAGTATTTTGAGTGCCAGATTTTCATATGAGATATCCAGGATCTAATTCCTTCCTTCCTTGCATTTTTTTATTCTACCGTACCCCACGAATAGGCTCAGCGCAGATTACAACAAAAACAGAACAATTTAAATCAACAAAACATAGCCGTTAAAACAATTTAAACCACTTGATTTCAGGGCAGGAGACAAAATTGATTGAATTAAATATAGTTTCAGGATGGTGTCAGTAAATCAGAAGGATGACATCAGGCTTTGATTGGGCCAACTGAAGATGGAATACTTCAGCAAGGGAGACAGATTTAGTTTCATTTTATTAAATATTACTGAATACTATCGAAAGAATTCAGTTTTACAGAAAAATTTTGAAACTTTAAAATAACAACTAGAAATCCATATTATCCTTCATTTAGTGTGTTCTGTTGCTTGACAGTATTTTCTTCCCCCAAAAAATCTTAGACCCAAAATTTGTCATGCAAAAGTAGTTCTGTGGGCCATGCTACCAAACTTATTGCAAGCTGTTGTTTTGGGCTTCAGATGACAAATGGAATGCAAATTGGCTGTGCTAATTGTTGCAGTTTATCATTGTAATCTAAGGAATGTTCAAAAATCTTGCTGCTTATACAAAACATGATACAGTTTGTAGTGATTTATTACTAGCAAAAACTCTTTCGTAAAGCTTTCAATATCTCAATGCTAATCTATATTGCTAATCTATATTGCACATTCAAATTGTTCTTGTTAATACCTGCCTGTTAGAAAACTTAATCTAAATCAGAAATGCTTAAATTAATTTTTGTTTTATGGGAAAAATCATTGTCTTAATTACATGCTTTGGTTTGTAGTTTATGGGTGTTTATTTCTTTGCCTAGTATATACTATGAAGAGCCTTCCTAATTAAGATAACAACCCTTAAGCATTAAGAAGTAAATTGCCTGCATCAGTGAGGGCTCACTGTAATATCTTTGGAATTAATTGGTAGTCTTATATGTGTCAGATTGTTGGTATGGCAATCCAATTTGCAGAACTCAAATCAAAGAAATGAGATTTAAGCATAGCTATGACTTAGAAGATAAACTGGGAATGCAATAAATTGTCAAAGGATCCATATTTTTAAAGCTCTGTATCATGTAATATTTTTATTAACTTAATATTTGGTGCCTTTATTTTAGCATAAGGTTTATTTGTTTTTTAGCTCGAACTAATGCTCTTTATTAAACAATGCATGTGCATGCTTGTTATGCTGGCTAAAATCAAAGCAAATTATATTATACAAGACTATATTACAATATTATGTTGTTTTATCTTTGAAAAAAAGGTAGGTAGCATTTAAGAACCACTTTACAGTTCTATTTTAACAAAAAGATTATAAGCTGACAAAATATTTTGAAATAATAAATGCTAAAATACAAAAATACTTTATTTCCTACTCAGGAAGAGCAAGAGGGAAAGATCTGCGTGCTATTGAGACTTTTCTTTGCTTGTTCTGCATAGCAGCAAGCTAAGAAACCATAGTATAACTGCTTGATTGAGAACTAAGACTGTTGTCCTCAAGCTTTGTAAAAATAAATGTTATAAAGTATATGCTAAAGAAATGTTATGCTCTTTTGGAGTGGCAGAGCATTGATCATGGCTAGGTCTGAAAGCTAAAGACTAGACCTTTTTTTAAAAAAAAAGTATGACGGTTGGTATAATGAATTCTGTATGTGAGAGAGCTTAGTATTATGTATCTGTTTGTTGCCTGAAATATTAAAGGAAATCTTGTTAAACTGAAGGTTGTATCTGGAAAGTATTTCCAAACTTGACTATAATTGTGTATTTTTTTAAATCTCTGTAGCTTGTCCTCCTATAGATGATGGTGAGAAACAGCATAAACGGTTTAGACTGTCATCAAAATTATCTCCAAAAGAGAGCTTGCATCCTGCTTCTTTACCTTTGGTAGAACAAGACTCTTCAAATTACAGAGAAAAGTTTATCCCCCCTGAACTTAGTATCTGGGACTATTTTATAGCAAAGGTAACTCCCCTTCCCTCCCTTCAATAGAGTTGCAAACCCTTAGTGGGACCTTGAGATCTCCTGGAATTACAACTGACACCCAGGCCACAAAGATCAGTTATCCTGGCCTTGGCCTGGATAGCCCAGAAAAGACCAATCTTGTCAGATCTTAGACACTAAGCAGGGTTAACTCTGGCAAGTACTTGGATGAGAGACCGCCTTGAAATACCAGGAGTTGGGAGGACAGGGCTTTATTCAGCCACCTCTGTGAATATCCTTCAGACTCCCACTAGTGGTCAGTCACCAGAAGTTGCCATGACTTCCAGTTCAGACACACACATAAAATACAAAAAATAAAAAATAAAATCAGTTCTCCTAGAGAAAATGGTTGCATAGGATGGTGGATTCTGTGGCATTATTCCACACTGAAGACCCTCCCCAGGCTCCACCCCCAAATTTCCAGAAATTTCCTAATCCAGAGTTGGCAGCCCTACTCTTGAACTGCTTCCTCTAAGTTAAAAGTGCTGCTTTCCCATTCTTTCCCAAGCTGGAGAGATGTGCAAATTAATTGTTTGTTTGAGGGGTGGGGCAAAAATGACATGAAAAATCGTCACAGCAGAAAAATATATTATGGCAAAACCTATGAAGAAAAGTCTCAGCTAGCTTAAGGAAAAAAGAAATATGATAAGGAAGCTTATTTGGAGAAGGCACCAAATAACAAAATGAAGAAAAGAAATTGGATTTATACCCCACCCTTCACTTGGAGCCTCAGAGCAGTTTACAATCTCCTTCCCTTCCTCTCCCCACAACAGACACTCTGTGAACTAGGTGGGGCTGAAAGAGCTGTCAAAGAACAGCTCTTTAAAGAACAGCTTTGTGAGAATTGTGGCTAACAAAAAGTCACTCAGCTGGCTACAAGTGGGAGGAGAGGGGAATCAAACCTGGTTGTCCCAGATTAGAGTCAGTGCCCTTAACCACTGCATCAAACTGGCTGTCTTGATAAGCTTCCTTATCAAAATGAAAGTATAGACATGCTTGACATTCAAAAGATAAATTCAAAACAGTGGGGAAGGGAAGCCTGACATTCATATCTGCACACCACATTCGTGTGGGTGCCACAGAGAGGTCTGCTTACCAATTGCCACCCTTTGTCAGTGTACACTGATGCTGCCTTATTTTAATTTACTTTAATGGTCTGTTTAAATTTAATTGTTTTATGATGTGATTTTAATTATTATGTTGTAATCCTCTCTGAGCCCAACCTGGGAAAGGGCAGACTAGAAATCAACAAAAATAAATAAATCATTAAATTTGCACCTACTTTTTCAGGTTAAAACACATAAAAATGAATTATCATGAAGCAAATCCCTACAGAAAGATGTCAGGTTTTTTTGAATCCAGCTCAATTGTGACTTTTTTTTTTTTGTTGTATGATGTTTGACATTTAGTATTCATTTACCCTCTGTTTAGCCATTTTTTCCATCATCACAAATCAAAGTTGGATATGATTCTGAGGAAAGTCCAGAAAGCAGTGATGATGAAGATGGTGATGATGAACATTTGAAGCTTCAAGAACACTCTAATTCAAATTCATATAGGTAATAACTTTGAGTTTATCTGTAATTTTTGACCTGTGAGTATGTAAAATCTAACAAAGGCTAATTTTCTTACCTTAAACCACACACTTACATATTCATAGAATGCATATGTTGGTACTTTTTTGGTTTCTGATACTACTTCTTCATACTATCAGATTTTGTTAGAGAATCCTGTGACTTTCAGAAGAGATCCCTAAGGGGCACAATTATATAGTATAGGCTTTGTTAGGCCCCATGGCACAGAGTGGTAAGCTGCAGTACTGCAGTCCAAGCTCTGTTCACAACCTGAGTCCAATCCCAGCAGAAGCTGGGTTCAGGTAGCTATCTCATGGTTGACTCAGCCTTCCATCCTTCCAAGGTTGGTAAAATGAGTACCCAGCTTGCTGGGGGTAAAGTGTAAATGACTGGGGAAGGCAATGGCAAACCACCCCGTAAAAAGTCTGCCATGAAAATGTTGTGAAAGCAATGTCATCCCAGAGCTGGAAATGACTGGTGCTTGCACAGGGAATTACCTTTACCTTTTATGTAATTATCCTGAATGCTCATGTAATCAGCATTACCCAGAGAGAAGTTCCTCTTCTTCAGTCACCATACCACTGCATCTTTAGGAATAAATGTACTCCACTCTTGCCTCTGACCATCGCTGGGTGTCTGACAGTCAATGCAGCCAGCTGATGTCATCTTTGGATGCCTCTTTAGCCCTCAGCCTGCCCCAAGTTGTCAGGATCCAGCTTTTCCTGAAGAGTCTCAGGCAATTGCCTTCTGCATAGGCTTGCTGGGGGTGAGGATCCTACTGAGTGAGCTGTCACCATGGCATTCCCACTAGTTCCTCTGGATTGGGGGTGGGGCAGAGCAATCAGTTTTAGTATTTGGCAGAACCTCCTATTCCCCATGATTGCGATAACCTTGTACAGAAGTTACATAGTTAAGCTGTAATCCTACAGAACCATGATAAAAATATTCCTAAAATATGGGAGTAAAATTATAGTTTTGAGTAACACTCAGTAAATGTTGAAAATTTATTTATTTATTTGGTTAATTTATATTCCGCCCTTTCCCAAGCAGGCTCAGCGCGGATTACATACAGATAAACCAAGCAAATACAATACAATAAAACCAATAAAATACAGTTAAAGCAGCAACATAACACAGTACAGTATAACAAAGGCGGGTGAAGTAAAGTAAAGTAAAGTAAAATTTTATTTACTTTACTTTACTTTACTTACAGTTAAAGCAGCAACATAACACAGTACAGTATAACAAAGGCGGGTGGGCTCATGGTGCAGGTTGGAGTATAGTCAGTGGCCCGGATACAATAGTTCAGATCACTGTGTGGGAGGATAGCCGATGGTGTAGGCAATAGAGCAAAAGGCGTCTGCCTGCCTCAACCAAACGCCTGGCGGAACAGCTCCGTCTTACAGGCCCTACAGAAAGGTAACAAATCCAGTAGGGCCTGTATCTCCACAGGGATCTGATTCCATCAAGATGGGGCCAGGGCCGAAAAAGCCCTGGCCCTGGTCAAGGCAAGGTGGACGTCCCTTGGGCCAGGGATAACCAGAAGATATTGGTTGGCAGATTGTAGCTGCCTTCAGGGCTTGTATGGGGAGAGGCGATACTACAGGTATGTTGGTCCCAGGCCACGTAAGGCTTTGAATGTCAGTACTAGAACCCTGAAGTGGATCCGGTACTCAACTGGTAACCAGTGCAGTGTGCACAGCATTGGTCAACTGCTTGCCCGTATGGGCAATCTAGTCAAGAGCCGTGCTATCACACTTTGCACCTGTTGGAGTTTCCGGATCAGTCTCAGGCAAGCTTGCGTAGAGCGAGTTACAGTAGTCCTGCCTGGAAGTGTAGCTAGGTCCTGGGACGTCAGATAGGGCACCAGCTGTTTGGCCTGCCGAAGATGATGAAAGGCAGATCGTGCAACTGCAGTGACTTGGGCCTCCATGGATGCATCCATTCTCACCTGCTGAGCTGGCACCAAAGGGGCACCATCTAGGGTGGGAAGTCGGATGCCTGATCCTAATCCCCCCTGACTCAGGTACAGGACCTCCGTCTTAGTTGGGTTAAGCTTCAGCCGGCTTAACTGCAACCATCGCACCACGGCTTCTAATGCCCTGGTCAGGTGGTCTGGGTGGCGTCTGACTGGCCATCCATCAACAGATAGAGCTGGGTGACATTCGCAAATTGGTGACAACCCAGCCCAAAACCTCGTGCAATCTGGGCAAGGGGGTGCATATAGACGTTAAACATCATTGGTGAGAGAATAGCTTCCTGTGGCACACCACATTCGTGTGGGTGCCACAGAGAGGTCTGCTCACCAATCGCCCCCCTTTGTCACCAACCATGGAGAAAGGAAGAAAGCCACTGCAAGGCTACCGCTTGAACTCTGATGTTCTGCAATAGTTCTGCAAGCAAATTCTGTTTTGCCAACATGTAGAGGTTAGTAGAGAAGAAATTTGTTACCGCTGGAAAGATAAGGTGAAAATGCCATTATTTTTTATTTTTCTCTAATTAATGATAAAATAATTAGGTTATGACATAAGCGTGGCCCAAAGTATGTGGGATAAGCTATAGATCAAATTTCAGGGCATAAATAAATTCAAGGGTGGCCTTAGGATGCCTCTGTCTTTCAAACTCCAGAGTAGTGTGTTGATATTTTGAGTTTACATACATTCGATAATGTTTATAGAAATCCTGTGGAATATTTGAGCATTTGGGGAAAAGTACTGTAATCAGGATTATAGTGGTTAAAATTCTGAGTCAGGGAAATTATTTAATTATTGTATTCTTCATAGTAATGTCAAAGCAGGATATGCTACTTTGTAATGTGAGTGCATTTTGACTATCAAAAGCAAATATTAAATTTTCACAGGAAAATGTTTGAGATTGCAACTTTTTGAACATCACCAAAAATTCAATAAATGCTTATTTTATTTAGTTGGTCACTGATGAGACTGGCAATGGTTCAGCTGGTTCTTCAAGATTTGAAGATTTTCTATCCTTTGGCTGGGCATGATCTTTCAGGTAATAATCTGTCTTTGTAATTAGTTGTTTTTTGAAGAACTTCACCATCTATTTTTAATATCAGTTATAGAATCTATTGACAGATTCTTCTGATTTGTTTACTTGCAGGGCTTTTTTTGTAGCAGGGACTCCTTTGCATATTAGTCCACACACCCCTAAAGTAGCCAGTCCTCCAAAAGCTTACAGGGCCTACTGTAAGCTCCAGGAGGATTGGCTACATAACAGGGGTGTGGCCTGTTTATTTGCGTATTCTTTATGGTCACATTCCTGTTCTGTTGAAGTATTACACTTTCAGTCTTACTAATGATTCTTAATTTATCGAAGACATGTAGCTTAGTTTCTAACTAGGTGGTACAAGTGTCCAAGGTTTTGTTCCTTCTCAATAAAATATATGATTGATATTGTGGTAACAGAATAGCAAGAAGAGATAGCAGTTAAAAAAAATGTTTTTGCCTATTTTCAGATCTTCCCGTTAGCTCTCCACTATGTCACACAGTTTTAAAGGTGCTCCAGCGCTGGGAGCAAGTTCTTCTCAGAAGACTTGAAATGCATGGTGGCCCACCAGAAAATTTCATTTCTGTTCATACTTCAGAAGATTCATCCTCTTCAGGTCCTGCACTACTCCGCCACAAAGCATTGCTAGAACCTACAAACACCCCTTTCAAGTAAATACATACAGTGTCTGAACTATGTTGTAAATATGTGTTGTTAATATTCTTTAGGAATGTGTGTGAAATCTGCTGTTTGAAATGAACATTTTTACATTCAGTAGTATTGGTCAGTTGAGCATCAGTTGTCTTAAACCAGTAGTCTTCAGCCTTTCCATATTTGGAACCTACCTTTAACCTTCTGGTGTGATAGCATGGAACTCATTGTGCTACAATCACATGATGGGCAGTCACCATTAGATCTGAGCCATAAGACAGGAAAAGGGGCTAGGGATTTGTGACCTCACCAAAGTCAAGGTTATTATTGTAGACAGCAAACCCAGAAAGTCAGGGACAGGAAGCACCAGCTGAACACCAAGCATTAGAGCATTTGAGAAGTACTGTCTCCCTCTGAATAGCTTCACTGCTCTGCTCCTCCTCACTGTGTATGTAAAATACATCAGGAATTGTGGCATCCTTGTCTATGCATGGATCAGATTCTTCTTAAAATCAGGAAAAAAGGATAGCTATATAGGGGCTCCTGACCTAGGAGGTGGGGTTCTGCAACACAACTGAAGATTCTTAACCCTTGAGCTGAAAACCACTGTCTCCATCAGTAGTTTGTTGTTTAACTGACATTGTTATTTGTAATAGAGTATCTAATAGAAGCTTACATTGCAGCATTAGTGTTAATATTTACTTGCAGGCACAATGTAAAACCAATGTGAAAGTTTGATTTCCACACTTAAAAATATAAAAAGGGCTTTTGTTAATATACGTCATGATGGGAGCTGTGTTTGTCTGTCTGTAGCAGTAGAAAAGAGTAAGAGTCCAGTAGCACCTTAAAGACTAACATTTGTGGTAGAGTATGAGCTTTCATGAGTCACAAAAGCTCATACCTTACCACAAATGTTCGTTTTTAAGGTGCTACTGGACTCTTATTCTTTTCTATTAAAATGTGTGTTAGACATAAACTTATCAGGATGCTGTCATGAGCAGAATCTCTCTCAAGCGTATACTCAGTATAATGTCCCTGGCTGTGAAAGGCCTTTGATTGCTGAATCCTTCTGTCTCCACATGTTCTTTAGTACTAAATAAACATAAATATGTTAAAAGATTGTATGTGGAACATGAAGTATTGACAGAATGTGTAGAACATTTTCTGTTTCTCCACAAAAAGAAATAGTTTCATCTTGGGAAAGCAAAACACAGAATGCTGTCAGCACTGACTCTGGGCACAAATGTGTCTTTTGCTTCTTGAAAGCTATTTCTTTTCCTTGTGCTCAGTTACCACCATTGAAATATATAGTCTCAAACACTGAAGTGATCTCATGAGACAAATGAACATGAGTGAGAGAGAAGAAGAATTGGTAATGCTTATATTTGTATTAGAAAACTATGTTAACATCTTACTTGCATAGGGAGATGGTTTGGGTCTGGCATTCTGTCAGTGGGCTGAGAAGGGATATACTTTTGCTTATATTGCATGTTATTGATATTGTATCAAGGGATAAATGCCTCCCATAGCTTTTTGTTTATAAGGATTATTGTCAAAATACAATAAGTATAATTTACTTCATTTCTTTAGTTATGTCATCTTGGGTTTGCATTCTTTTTGTACAGGAGTGGAAGACATGTCCAAACTCATTGTTTATTTTAAAATGAGGTAAAATTCTTCATAAACTTAAGAATCTGGACTCTAGAGAGTTCAGCTGGTTTACAGTAATTGCAGAGAAATAATAACACAAGACATAATAATGTATCAGTAATCATTTGCTTGATTCTGAACTGGAATCTGACAGTAATTTACACCAACATAATGTGAGCTTCAGTCTTCTGGCCAGCCACTGGAGGCTCTTTTATAGCTATTTCTAATACTATACAACACTTTGAGTGGAGTCTCTTCCCTGCTCAGCTCATTAGAGGGCATTTTCCAGCCCAAATAACCACATGCTCTGCAGGGTGGGGGCCTTTCCCTCAGTCCTTTCTTTGTTGCTGCATGGTTTGGACCTTCTCATCAGCTCTGATCTTCATGTGTTGTTCAAAGTTTTCAAAAACATTCCTTGCTACTGGAGCAACTTCTTTGTTTATTTTGCTTCGGTGAGGCCCACAACGCTACCATCTCGGGGAGGGCAGGATATAAATAAAATAAATAAATAAATAAAATTTGTCTCCAGTTTACCCTAAAAGCCCACTGTGACTGAGTGGCACAACTAAAAGCGAGCTTATGGGGGGAAATGCATCTGTGCTCTGATAGCTTGGCAGCAAACATATCTGTCCCAACAGAGCAGAGTCAGCCATTGTCATCAAAATTGCTAGCTTGGACTGACCACCTGATGAGTCCACCTTCAAGCACCTTGGTTCTGCCATTTCCAAGGTCAGATTCAAAACTTCAGACCTGATCACCCATCCAAACAGATAAACAGTTTTCTTTGGAACCACTACCTAAGAAAACTTGTATTAAGATGAAACACAAGGAAAAGCACTGCACCGGTTCCAAGATGCTTCCAGAACCAAATGACTCATCAATTCTGGGTTGCCTCCAGGTCTGATTAAACGGGCAGAGGTTCCTCCTCCACAAACGCCTTCACCGCATGCATCTCCAGTGTGCTCCTGTTCTGAAGGGGAGATAGAACCTGGTCAGGGTGTTTTAATGATTCTAGCAACTGATCAACATTCAGAACCACCCTCTCCAACACCATGGCAAGGCTCAATGCCACCATCACAGTAGCAAGGCTATCCCTTCTACTTCACCTTTCCAAAACCACAGGAATGAGATGATTGACAGTCAATAAAGGAACGCCCAGAACCAAGATCCTCCTTCTCACGGAACTGAGAACAGCGGATCTACCAGTTTTTAATCAATGTTTTGTAGAACATCCAGATTTTGAGGAGGAGGAAGTATTGAGGGCTAATTCCCCTTCTGCTTTGAGAGCCAGTTTGGTGTAGTGGTTAAGTGCGTGGACTGGGAGAACCGGGTTTGATTCCCCACTCCTCCACTTGCACCTGCTGGAATGGCCTTGGGTCAGCCAAAGCTCTGGCAGAGGTTGTCCTTGAAAGGGCAGCTGCTGTGAAAGCCCTCTCGGCCCCACCCACCTCACAGGGTGTCTGTTGTGGGGGGAGAAGATATAGGAGATTGTAAGCCGCTCTGAGTTTCTGATTCAGAAAGAAGGGTGGGGTATAAATCTGCAATTCTTCTTCTTCGGGCTCAGATCTACCATCAGATCCCTCCCATAATGACACTGGGGGAGACCCAGATCCAGTATCACTCAATGAGAAAATAAAGCTTGCTTGCTTTATTTTATTTTATTTTATTTGTTTGTTTATTTTACCATCCCAATCGGGCTCAGGGTGGTTTACATCAAAGCAGCAACAAAGATCAGAAATACAATAAAGCAAAACATTGACCTAAAAATGCTAATAATAATAATAATAATTTTTTTTAAAGATGGCATCAAAACCAGAGATACTATCTCATGGGGGAGGGGGAAGTGAAAAACAGAGAGTTGGGAGTGCCGGGATGGAAACCTTTGCTGTCCTCAGTCAAATGCCTTGTGGAACAATCTCTGGCTTGTAAGCCCTGTGGAACCACAAAAGGTCCCACAGGGTCCTGATAAAAAGTGGCAGAGAGCTCCATCAGGCTGCAGCCAGGGCAGAAAAGGCCCTTGTTGAGGACAGCTGGACATCTCTCGGGCTGGGGACCACCAGCAGATGCTGCCAAACAGAGTGCATGACTCCCTTGGGGGTATACCAGGAGAGGCAGTCCTGAAGGTATGCAGGTCCCAGGCCGTTAAGGGTCATAAAGGTCAACCCCAGGACCTTGAACCTGATCTGGTACCACACCAGAGCCAATGCAGCTCCTGTACCACAGAAGAGATGTGCATGTGTTTGGGGTCCCCATCAGGACCTGGGCTGCTGCATTTGCACCAGCTGGAATTTTTGGGTCAGCCTCAAGAGTAGGTCCATGTAGAGCAAGTTACAGTAATCCAGGCTGAAAGTGACCATTGCATGGATTACAGTGGCTAGGTTGGAGCAAGACAAGCAGGGAGCCAGCTGCTGGGCCTGGTGCAGGTGATAAAACACCAGCCTAGCAATATTGGTGACCTGGGCCTCCATAGACAAGGATCTATATAAAGTCATCCCCAGCAGGCTCTGAGCAGTAAGTGCCAGTGTCAACAGTACCCCACTGGGAGCCAGCATCTCACACCGGCATCACTGTGACCCATCCAGAGAATCTCCATCTTAGAAGGATTCAGTCTCAACTGACTCTGCTTTAACCAATCCACCATGGCCCCCAAATGCTTAGTCAGATTAACTAGGGCCACCCATCAACAGATAAAGCTGAGTGTTATCAGCATATTGATGATAACCCAACCTGAACTACATGCCAGCTGGCCAAGGGGGTGCATTTAGATGTTAAATAACATGCTGAGCAGATGGCGTGAATGGCCAAGTTGCTGGACACAGAAATAAGCTCCAGCAACCCTAGACCTATGGATAAGATTTTGGGGGAACTATGCAGAATCTTCTGGTACAATCACCTTCCCTATTCTAGAAAACATTGGAAACAGCTCAAAGGCTTTCTGGCAAAAACCAGCCAGCACAGGAGGAAAGCTGTTCTTATAGGTTTAGCCATCCCCCAACTTCCTCCCTCATAACTAAATAGATGCAATCAAAACCATGTCCAGGAGTACATTCCTCACCAGTGATGAAAAAGCTGCAGGAAAGTTTTCTCTTCAGTGACACTCAACCTTCATATAACCAGTTACAGTGCTATCATGAGAGGATACCAGCTGTTCCTTTGGGAAAAGATAGCTGCATATATAGATTTGTTATCAGAAAATAAGAAACATCTAGCAAAATTACTACAAGCAGAAGCACTGCATTTATTGAAGCAACAAATTAGCACAGGCAGACATGCAACTGATTCCTCATCCAGAGCCATTGGTTTAGCCCTTGTTCTCAGAATCCATGCATGGTTACACTCCACAGCCCTCCCTCTTGACTCTCAGGAGAAGGTGGAGGATCTCCCTTTTATGAATATGGCACTGTTTGCCTTTTTGACTGATAACTTTTTGTTGCAGATCAAGAAAAATAAGTAGACGGCTTGGTCATTTGGCATCACCCCCGGTCCTGCCTCTCCATGCAGACCTAGGCAATCATACCAGTTCCATCAGTCATACTTACCATATTCTTGAAACTAGCAGCCTCGAATGCCATAGTATCCAGGATCTTTCTGATTAGCACCAGTTGTGGATCAGTCTCCTATTGTCTTTAAATACAGGCTGGCTGTTTTTAGTGTTAAATGGCAAGAGATTACCCAGGATTCCTTGGTACTGCCTATTGTTTAGGATACAGATTAGAAAGTACTGCACTGGTTACCTGTTGCATACTGGATTTGTTTCAAGGTGCTGGTTCTTACCTTTAAAGCCCTTTATACTTATGAGACCACTTTTTCTCACATGTTCCTCAGAGAGTACTACAGTCAGGGTCTCAAAACCTTTCAATCTGCAGCCTCAGAGATATCAGACTGGCTACAACTTGAGGAAACGCCTTCTCAGTTGCAGCCCCATACTGGTGGAATGGGCTCCCAAAGAACATTAGGGCCCTTCAGGATCTTCTACAATTCCACAGGGCCTGTAAAATGGAGACCTTCCACCAAGCTTTTGATCACTAAATCTGGACGCTCTGCCGGAACCAAATTGAACTGGTCACCGTGGAGCCTGGCCCTTTGATCCGATCTGTATCTGGAGGATATGAACATTTAATATCTGAAAAAGATTTGCTTCACTTCAATCACCAATATGGCACTTTTAATGTTGTTATAATAGTTTTAAATGGTTTAAATGTTTTAATGTATTGCTGTTGGCCTTGTTCACCACCTTGAGCCTGCTTTCATTTGTTTTCATTTCATTTTATTTGATTTATATCCCGCCCTACCCCACCAAAGCGGGCTCAGGGCGGCGTGGGCAGGATATAAATGGAATTAAATAATTAATTCAATTAATAATGTAATTCCTATGTAGTTTATATGTAGTTCAAGTTTAGTTCAAATGTAGTTCATATGAAATTTATTATATTGAACAATGATACTACTGAATTCTTAATATCTTCTTCTTTCAATTTTAAATTTTTAGTTCTGATTTTGTTCTTGAATTGCCAGAATCTGTAGATGTTTATCTTTCACTTACAGGTCTACAAATCATAGCACTCTGTCTGTGAAAAGACTTTGGCAATATCTCATTAAACAAGAAATGGTCCAGGAAACCTTCATCAGAAACATATTTACAAAGAAAAGACACTTAAATGAGGTGTGTATATTAATGCTTCTATATGAAATTGCTTACCATTAATTATGTTTTTACTGAAACCAATGAGTATCAAAACTTTTGACCTTTAGGGCTCTTCCTGGTGTTTTTTCTGTTTTTGGGTCAAATTGTTCTCTCATTTAAGGCATCCTATTATCACAGTGCCAATCATCTGGTCCATGAAAGTGCAGGAATCTTTGTAGGCATCTTGGTACTTCATATGAGAATCTGAGAGTAAAGGTGTATAATAATAGGGATATTAGAGAAAATCAATCATTCCTTCTTTACTTTTAAGTTTATATCTAACCACCATTAAAGCAAGTTACTTGTCTGCTATTCACATATATTAATATCTTTATGTATTTATGGAGATCACTGATACTCTACTCTTTGAGGCTGTCAGTAATACACTTAAGTTCTGTCACCCTCCTGATTCTTCACAGCAGTTTGATGGCAGTTACCAAGATACAATTGTTGATTTCTGGGTTATCAGAGTGTTCCATTCTGATGCTATGTCTCTAATTCGGTGGGGAGTGCAGACTTGTTGCTCATTACTTCGTCAGATTTTCTTCCATTTGTAATATTCATATAATCTGTCATCCAGTTTTCTTGCTTGCTCTGCTTCTTTGCTTTTTTAAATATAATATGAACCACTGGCAATTATGCAATGGGAAAAATCAGATTTGATTATCTCTTCTAAACAGCTAGTTTTGGCCCAGTATTGCACATTACACTAACAAAACCACATGTAAATATATGTTTTTTGCATTCAGCCTGTTGTACATAGAGTTGTAATAATGGGACTTCTTGTAAGAAAAATACACTGCTGAACACATTTTATGAAAAACAGATCTATAGTTAAGGTCTGTGTGACCTCAAGTAAAGGTCTATGTGGTATTGTTGGTTATAAGTTTCATTACATTCTGTTAGTCCCAGGGGATTGGTTTGCTGCACCGCTCACCTTTAATCTTGCTGAACTAGACAAGTCTGTGTCTGATAAAATGCGTTGGAGCTTCATTAATGTCTCCTTACAATCAGTGGAAGAAAGGTGGGATATAAGCACAGTAGAATCCATAACAAAGCCGCCCTGAGCCACTTGTGGGAAGGGCGGGATATAAATTCTAAATAAATAAAAAAAATAAAAGCCCTAATATCAGTAGTACATATCAAGGTGATATCATAATGGTGGTTTGCATCAGCTGTTGTATTTAAGAAACTAAATTATTTAATATGTCTTACATCACATTCTACATTTCAGTCATTGCTTTCTCCACTCTTTAGTCAGAATCATTTTTAGATTGAAAGTTAGTGTCTGACAGTGAACAACACAGTCCCACTAATCAGGGTGTACAAGTCAATTTTACATTATATCCTTCGCTGTTTGAGAATATACTGACTTTTTATTTGTCTAAAATGTTTATAAGCCAGATATTAGAACTCAATAATGTGTGAGCATGTGATGTGGATGCCATTCATTAAAAAAAAATTATACAAAAATTATGATTAGATGTGTTTATCTTCTGTCTTCCTCAAAAAGAGAATTCAGCCTTTATACTATTTAAGACTTAGGGTGCTTTACATGCTTCTAAGAAAATGCTATAAAGAATGGACCCCAACACTATAGGCATTAAGCACTGATATAATAAACAAACCAAAAAACTGGACTATTTTCCCCCACTTTCTTCTATATTTTTAATATGTACTGCAGACTGAACAAAGACATTTGCCCATCACAGTTTTTGAAGGGAAACACTGAGAAGGAATATCGGTGTTCAAAATATTGTCTGTTGTGATTTTGTAACTTGTTTCGTTAAGTGTTAATGCTTGTTCATAAATATAAACTGTTTACCTCACTGTTCAGAATTCATTTTATGTCTCATAGTGTCTATTGTCATGTGATTATTCTTTTTTGGTATAGTCATTAGAAGAGCAAAATGAACCTATCAGAAGTACCCCGGTTGAAGAACATGGAAATAAGGTATCCTTAACAGAAACTGTCATATGGGAAAAAATACATATTTTGCATGCAAAAATCTGTTATATGTATATGTATATATAATCCTGTGCTATGTATATGTATATATAATCCTGCAATGCAGAGTTGTATGTGGGGGTGTGTAGGAAAAAACCCTCCATTTTTTAATCTATTGGACCTGGAAATATCAGTATTTCCTGATACTCCAGAATCCCAGTATCGGTATGGCGTTGAGGTTTGGGTAAATATTTGGGAAACCTGAATTTATTTGTCTCCATTATACCCTCTTGGGACTGTCCCTATAGGGTGTAATGGAGAATTGATGTCAAGGGGAACTGATCTCTGCCACCTGGAGGTCAGTTGTAATTCTGAGTGATCTCCAGCCCTCATCTGGAGATTGGCAACAGGAAATGGCATTGTACCTGTGTGAGGTCCCACCCCACCTCAAACTCCATCCTTTCCAGGCCTCACCGCTTAAATTTCCAGGAATTTCCTAACTGGGAGTTGGCAACTGTATCTCCTCTTTATCTGCTCCTCTGACTTCAGCTTTCCATTGCCTTCCCCCTCCCTGCAACCTTTACATAGGAAAAGGACAATCTTTCTCCATAGTGTGTATGTGGGGGGGACAAAGCATCTGACGACATTCTCTTCTTCCCCCCTTTGAACTGAACAACAACCCTGTGAGGCAGTTTAGGCTGGAAGCCTGTGACTGGTCTGAAATCACCCAGTCAGCTTCCACAGCAAGAACCTAGGTCTGGCAGACCCCCTCTGAAGTCCTAACTCCTATGCCCTCCTCAAACTCCACCACAGAATCTCCAGGAATTTCCCACCAACCTGGAACTGGCAGCCTTAGTCAGGACTGGCCCCAATGAGTTCTGCCTCAGAGGCCTTTAGTGGTACCTTTCAGACCAGCAGTTTGTCTCTGATAATGTTGTTGGTCTTAAGCACAGGGCTTTAGTCTCTCACTGTGTCTCGCTTTCCCTCTGTATTACTCTCTCTGTATCTGGTCTGTTGCCAAAGGTCACTGTTTTCTCCCCTTTTCAGAGGAGAACAGGGAGGAGTCCTCAGCCAATCAAGGGAAGCCTTTCTTTGGCTGTTTCCCTCCTCCCTCAGCCAATCAAGGGAAGCGTTTTTTTTCTCCTCTGTGAATCAGTGGGACAGGTGGCTCAGCCAGTGGGAGAGTAGGGAGAGCCAGTAACTGCCAGAACTAAGGTTGGCTGCCTATTACAGCTTTGCTGGCTAGCAACAGCCAATCAGGCAAGAGACAGGAACAAACTCAACTAACGGCATGCAAGTACTCTTGATTGATAGTTTGATGGGTCAAAGGTTGATGCACCACAGTCCCACCCACTCCCAACTGATTAGGGTACTTCACTTTGCCAAGATGAAAGGGCTTTCATTATTTATGATATTTTTATGCCATCTCTTCAGATTTGACTTGAGGTGGCCTACAATTAGAATCACTATACAATTAGAATTAGAATCACTCTACAATTAGAGAGCCAGTTTGGTGTAGTGGTTAAGTGTGTGGACTCTTATCTGGAGAACCAGGTTTGATTCCCCACTCCTCCACTTACAGCTGTTGGAATGGCCTTGGGTTCGCCATAGCTATTGCAGGAGTTGTCCTTGAAAGGGCAGCTGCTGTGCGAGCCCTCTCAGCCCCACCCACCTCACAGAGTGTCTGTTGTGGGGGGAGAAGATATAGGAGATTGTAAGCCACTCTGAGTCTCTGATTCAGAGAGAAAGGCGGGAATTTTTCTTCTAGAATCACCGTAATATCAAAAAACAAGGCATTATTTAAAAAAACAAGAAGAAAGATCATATAAACATAATGGAAATGATTGCCGTAGTGTAGCAACAAAATGGAATTTTTAAAGTACATATAGCTTTAAAATGAAGATGAGGAAGAATCTGGTGATGAAACTGTTCAAAGGAATGGTTTGGAATGGTATGATAAGAACAATGAGCAGAAAATATCAAACAAGCAGTATCATCAGTGTTGGATTCTCTGCACTTGGTAGTGCTGGAGAACCACGTAAAAGTAGCAGAGTGCTCAGGGCTTTAACACAACAGAGCTGGTGCTAGGTGTGACAGCAGACTTGACAATGTTACATGGAATCAGCAATTAGTTCTAAGACTAATAAACAACTTTTATTAAAGGAAATACATGTTTGAGAGTGCAGGTGAGAGATAGGGATAGATTATCTATTCTTACTAACTGTGTTGGATGCTGGCCACATGTCCAGCCTCCATGGTGCAAATGAAGAGACCTCTCACCTTCTTTGTGTGTGCGAGAGACGAGGTGTGAGAGGAAATTGCACCCTAAGAATAGCTTTCTGCTATCAAATAACAGGAAGGAAAGGATGCTCTGTGTGTCATAAAAACATAAGAGAAGCCATGTTGAATCAGACCAATGGCCCATCCAGTCCGACACTCTGTGTCACACAGTGGCCAAAAACCCAAGTGCCATCAGGAGGTCCACCACTGGAGCCAGGATTCAGATGTCCTGAGCTCTCTATCTGTCTAAACTCTTTGCTGCCATCTCTCAGGTTTGAGACAGGAGATGGTGCAAAGTCCTCCACTCCTAACGCCCCTCTCAGTGTCTCATGGTTCAATCTACAAGATTCATTTTCTGTCATAGAATTTAACAGTCTAAAACAGAATGGGGTGACTTAAAGATGAAAACACTAATTTAATGTGCAAAGAACTATAAATAGAACAAATATAGAGAAGGCATTTTTGCCACCTGCTTCCTCCCATTGATGCCCACTCTACTACCCTGAAAGCCATTTTTTGTTTTGTTTTGGTATTTTGTGTGTATGTTGACCTTTGGTGCCTGAAAGCCATTTCTGAGGGTTGGCAGATTATCTGGAATGGCACAGAATGTTGGCATGATCTGCCAAGAAATCAGGAAATCCACAAAATCTCCCTTATGCAAACTTCATCAGCAGTTTTTTAGAATGATTGTATACTAGTAACTTGTTTCTTGCCAGTGGAATGGTTGATCTCAGACATTTTATATATTTTCTAAGCATTTTCATAGGTCATCATGTTTACATTGTGTTTCCACTAATTTCTCATTTTTTTCCTGTGTAATTAGGAATTAAATGTAATAATAATGTTACAATAAATGGATCTAATGTATACAGGTTCTGTAATTACTAATAGTTTTATACTGGCTTATATGAGAATGCTGAAAAAATTAACTTGAATGAAGAGATATATTTTTTTATTTTTAATTTCAATTTAGATAGATAGATAAATTTATTGTCATTGTTCTCAAGAAAATGAGAGCAACGAAATGAGGTGCTCTTCCACAAACATACCAACACATCAACACCCACAAAAGAACATATACATAGACCATTTAAATGCATTATATACCACCCTTCCCTGAGTTAAGAACATAAGAGAAGCCATGTTGGATCAGGCCAATGGCCCATCCAGTCCAACGCTCTGTGTCACACAGTGGCAAAAAATTTTATATATACACACACACTGTGGCTAATAGCCACTGATGGACCTGTGCTCCATATTTTTATCTAAACCCCTCTTGAAGGTGGCTATACTTGTGGCCGCCACCACCTCCTGTGGCAGTGAATTCCACATGTTAATCACCCTTTGGGTGAAGAAGTACTTCCTTTTATCCGTTTTAACCTGTCTGCTCAGCAATTTCATCGAATGCCCACGAGTTCTTGTATTGTGAGAAAGGGAGAAAAGTACCTCTTTCTCTACTTTCTCCATCCCATGCATTATCTTGTAAACCTCTATCATGTCACCCTGCAGTCGACGTTTCTCCAAGCTAAAGAGTCCCAAGCGTTTCAACCTTTCTTCATAGGGAAAGTGTTCCAGCCCTTTAATCATTCTAGTTGCCCTTCTCTGGACTTTCTCCAATGCTATAATATCCTTTTTGAGGTGCGGCGACCAGAACTGCACACAGTACTCCAAATGAGACCGCACCATCGATTTATACAGGGGCATTATGTTCATATAGCTTAGGGCAGTTAACAACAAGAAGTACACTAGAAACCAGAATTAAAACAGTCAAGTCAAATTTTTAAAAACATTTTTTAAAATTAGATGGTGCTAACTAAATACAGTAGTCTTGCAGGCAGGGATAGAGCAAGGTGGCGGGAGGCGGGAAGGGAGGGCCATATAAGGTGGTATCTATTCCTCAGCCAAAAGCCTGGCAGAACATCTCTGCCTTACATGTCCTGCAGAACTGCATAGAACATGGATGTTATTTGGCAGAGTTCCACCAGGTAGGAGCCCTGGCTTTAGTCGAGCATAGACAGACATCTTTAAGGCTAGGAATCACTGATAGATTATTTCCTGCTGAGCATAAAGCTCTTTGGAGGACAAACCAGAGGAGGCAGTCCCTAAAATGTTAGTGCATTAACAAAAGTGAGAGTCTTTGGTTTGTTTGTTGTTTTAAAAATACAGATAGAGTATGATTTGGGACATCCTGGAAGTAAAGCAAGAATCATCCATAAAGAATCTGACATTATTACTGCTTTTGCTGTCAATAAGGCAAGTATAGACCACTTTTTTTCCCCTTCAGTGTTTTGAATATTTTGAAATGGTGTTATGATAGGTTCATAAACAGAGAGAGTTGCTATAATTGTAACAGTCTAGAAGATTTTTTTTTAAATTGTCAGTTCCTAGAAAGCAGAAATCTTCATTTCTTGCTCATGCATTGAAGATTATTCTTGTTTTTGTAACCATTAAAAACACAGCAATCTCTTCTATCTTGAAGGTGTAAACATAAGAATCTACCATTTCTGTGATTAAGGCACTGATTATTTACCATCTCCCTTTACTTTCCATAAGTTTTAAATCTTACCCACTGTCCACTTTATGCCCTACAACATCACTTGAGAGAGGTACACTAGTTAAATAAATAAAGGGTTATAATGTGGACGAACAAATCACTTTTCCCTAGGTACCTAAGAGTATGTTATATTACAGGTATATGGTTTTGTCTGAGACTTCTCCATTTGCATACTTGGGGTAACTACTCCATGTATAAATTGGTAATAATTATCTGGTACCAGTAGCTCACCTACATTTTACATTTAGCATATAGTTCATTTTATACTTTAAACCTCCTAAATAGCCCATTTTATCAGGTACAAGTCCCTGATAAGGATTTGTTTCAAATTTGTGGTTCAGTAACAGTCTACTAATTTTCCTAATGTTATTGTCATTGCTGATGAGTGGTTAATTGTCCCAAGCATATTCATATATCCTCTACTATATTGTTCCATGTATTTATATATGCATTTATGTACATTTATTCATGACTGCACTAACCCCTGTATTACAATACCAATATTTACTAACCTTTATATATATTTATTATATTCTCTTATGGATTTATGTAGCATAGTATTGGTAACATATGAGGCCATAATAGAGAGTAACCTCTTGTGGGAAGCAAGGGCCGAATCTTTTCTCCTTGGTAACAGAAGATAGGTACCAACTGAAAATATCTGCAAAGCTGGAATATGACCTTGGAGAAAAGCCACACAGTGGTCTGGGAACTAATTCAAAGACTTTTGAGCGGGAGACCATTAGGTGGAAGAAATGATGGGCCGTTAACCTGTAACCTATATTTGAAGTGCACCTTTCACTTATTGTCAGTCTGGCAAGACAAGTAGTCTTATATGCACATGCTACAAATGTTTGCTACATGATTCGTCATTAAGAAGAAGACTGCAGATTTATACCCCGCCCTTCTCTCTGACTCAGAGCGGCTTACAATCTCCTATATCTTCTCTCCCCACAACAGATACCCTGTGAGGTGGGTGGGGCTGAGAGGGCTCTCACAGCAGCTACCCTTTCAAGGACAACCTCTGCAATAGCTATGGCTAACCCAAGGCCATTCCAGCAGCTGCAAGTTATCTCCCAGATAAGGGTCCATACACTTAACCACTACACTGAACTGGCTCTCTAATTGCTTATTTTGCATTCACTCAAGAAATTTTCTGATATATTCCGGGCAAAATGTTACACATCTCTTCAGATTGACAGAAGCATGTTTGGTGTAGTGATTAAGTGTGTGGACTCTTATCTGGGAGATCTGGATTTGATTTCCCACTCCTCCACTTGCAGTTGCTGGAATGGCCTTGAGTCAGCCATAGTTCTCATAGCAGTTGTCCTTGAAAGGGCAGCTTCTGTGAGAACTCTCTCAGTGCCACTTACCTCACAGGGAGTCTGTTGTGAGCAGGGCTGGTGCACAAGCGCAAGGGAGCTGGACAGACTGGCCAGCTCCTGCGCGCCACTGCTGCCCTCGCCACCCCACTCTCACCGCTGCCGCCACCTTGCTTTCGCTGCTGCCACCCTTGCCACTGCCCTTATTTCTGCGTGGCCCTGGAGTAGCTGTGGCGCAGAGGTGAGCAGTGGGTGGTCAAGGTGAGAGGCGGGCATTGGAGGGTAGCACACAGCAGCTTTGCCTCAGCCACCGCACACCCTTGGAACACCCCTGCCCATCAGGGAGAGGAGGCACAGGGCGGGAAGCCTGCCTGGGGCGCCCCACGCCCTAGGGCCAGCCCTGGTTGTGGGGGGAGGGGTGGGGAGGTAAAAGAGATTGTGACCACTCTGAGACTCTGAAATTCAGAGTATAGGGTGGGATATAAATCCAATATCATCATGATATCATATCGTCTTCTCCTCCTCCTCACTTATTGATGTGTGAAGTATTACTGTCAATAATGCTGTTTAATGTCACATAATGAGCCTTACTTATGATTCTGTGCCCCACCCAGTTGAGCCTCAGGGTTTGAGATGATGATTACAGTTCTACTGTGTACTTTGGAGGAACCCTCAGCAGTCCAGTGTGATCAGTTTTACTGGTAAAGTGCTTAGAAAAGTGTTCACATCTGCTCTGACTGGGACTCTGCTTTAACAATAATAGATGCTCCCAAGGTGCCCTTTTGTCAGGTTCATGTGAATACTTCTAAATTAATTGAGCCTGCTGATGTGGACAAAATTCTTGGAGAAGTGTGGCCTGCTCTCTAGATTCACATCTTTTATGGTTGGTGAAATTGACCAAATCTAAATTGGCATAATTTATGCCAAATGTAAACTGTTCCTTGGTAGAATGTGTACTGCCAGCAGCCTTATCAGAAAGACCTTTATCAGAAAGGGGAGGGACCTCCTTCAATAGTCCTTATATCTGAATAATCATAGATTTGCCTCAGATCTTTTCTCTTTCAGGAAGGAATTCCAGGTACTCCTGGATGACATCGGTTATCTGGATACTATTTCTCTACAAGCTATGATACATAAACTGCTTTAGTTGGCCTTTTAGATTATATATTCCTCCAATTGCCCAACATGGGAACTTCTTGTTGATTCTCTTGGATTTCTCAGAAGCCTTCAATGCCATAGATCATAGCATCCATCTGTACTGCCTGTCAAAGACAAATTGGAGTAGAATTGTGTTGGACTCACTCAGCTCATTGCTTGATGGCAGGTTCTAGAAAGTGGTTCTGGTAGACTCTGTGGTTTCATGTTTTGTTTTGAGGTAGTAATAAAATTAAATATTTTTAACATTGCACTTTCTGACTGTGGGTTTGTTTTAATAATTGTATTGCAGGCCAACAGAAACTGTATTGCTATAGCTTCCAGTCATGACATTCAAGAGCTAGATGTTTCTGGGATTCTAGCTACACAGATTTATACTTGGCTTGATGACGACTTAGAAGCAGAAGCTAAAGGGTACTATGTTTTAACTTTTCCATTTGGTTGCATCTATTATTGTTCTACATTGGGATTATATGCTCTTCTTTTCAGGACTCTGCTTTTTCATCAGAATATCCTGCTTATTCCTGTGATGTCCTCTGTGTACATGGACTGGGTAAACATGAACTTTTGGCAACCATTTGCTTAGTCCTTCAAGACTGACCTGCTCTACCATAGCTATCTTCTTAACTAGTCACCAGAAGCCTTATGATTTTAATTTTGAGAACCCAACATATCTTATATGAACTTGAAACATAAATCTAATTACTGAGTACTAGGGGTGTGCATTCAGGTCTATCTGAGCCAAAAATACATCCTGATAACACCTTATTGGTATTTTGGGGTATATTTCAGCATCCCAAATGTAGCCAAGATTTTTCAGGAGAACAAAAAAGAAAAGAAACCTGATATATTCGGGAATTACTGGCAAACTCAGAACAACAGAACCTCAATATTACAGCTGTAAATTTCTATTTAAATACAAAATTGCTCAGTTATCCTGTCTCTTGTGTGTGTTTTATAATAAATATTCCAATTAAATCTCTTATAACAGTGTTCTCCATCACTGTTAGATGGAACTGCTGAAGAGAGCCCCAGTGGAGCCTGTGGGGAGGGTTCTCCCTCCACGAGTGGCTGTTTTGTAGACTCATTGGGCAGTCTGACTTAAACTGAGCTGCCCAGCAGAGCCCAACATAGCCTGCAGGGAGAGCTTTAGCTGCAGAATGGGTTGGTTTGCAGGCTCAATTGAGTCCCAGCAGAGCCTGCAGGGAGAGCACTCCCTACAAGACTGGCTGCTTTGCAGGCTCTGTTGGGCAGTGTAGTTTAAAGGGACTGCACAAAAGAGTCCCAGTTGAGCTGCCTTTCAGCTGTTTTTGCAGCTCCTTTTTTCCCCTCTGCCTTTTTTGGTTTGGGCTTATTGGACCTGAAAAAAAGTTGGGATTTCCAAAAAATCTGGGATCTCCATACTGTACTAGTATCGGGATCTGGAGTTTTGGGAGAATCCCAATTATTTTTATTTTTTGGGGGGGGGGGGGCGGGGTTCAGTAGACCCAAACAGAAAACTACTGAGAAAAAAAATTGCATTCCCTACTAAGTATCTTATTGGCTGTCAAATGAAATTTGCAGACTGAATAAACTACCACTGTGCCTTTCACTGGAAGAGGACATATGATACTTACTGTTCATAAAGCATTATCAGTCCTCATTATAGCAATTTTTTTTCTTTATAGATCTGATGACTTTTTAGTTATACATGCTCGTGATGACCTGGCCAATATTCAGGGAACAACACCATATACTCATAGTAATCCTGGCACTCCAATCAACATGCCTTGGCTCGGTGGTACCCAGACTGGAAGAGGGGCTGTTGTGGTGAGTTTCTTCTTATAAAACCCTATAGTCACAACATGAATAACTAAAATCTTTTCCTTTCATAGCTGCTGCTACAGATAGTGGGAAGGAGGCAAAGCCTTGTGCTGTTACCTATGATGTTGATTTTTGATGCCAGGCAGTATGAAAATGATTAGAACCAATCAAGCCTGATTCAGTCCAGGGTTTGTCTTGCCTTCCTTGCTTCATAAAATTTTATTATTGTGAATGTGAACTTAGAATGGTTTTTAGATAATGTTGATTTTAATGTCTTGTATAACTACTGTATTGTATATTTTATGGATGTTGTTAGCCGCCCTGAGCTGCTTAGGTGGGGAGGGTGGGATATAAATAAAATTTTATTATTATTATTATTATTCATAGCAGACCTAATTGTTAGCTCAACTCAGTCCATAAAATATTTTTCTCTTATTCATTGTCTTTTGCACATCATTAGTTTTAAAGTCCATACATCGAGAAGACCAATAAGACAAGATATGGTTTTCTCATCATGATGTTTAGAACAGTAGGAAAGGCTATGCCTATTAGTGTTTTTCTTTTATGAATCTCTTAAAGGAACAGGAGCCTCCTGTGGTTTGGATCTGGCAGTTTTATATCTGCAGTGGCTTTCTGGCCATGGCCTTCGACTTTCATAAACTCATTTTGTCATTAGGATTGCCTTGATTTTCTTGTTACTGAATGAGGGCCCATAGTAAAGGAATCAAGGCTATGATGCTTTCCCTATCACTCTCTTTCTCTGCCAGGAATAGGAAGGAATAGCTCATATTAATACAGCAGCTAGAATTCTCCTGGCACAGAAATGGAAACTTCAGGAAATCCCCAAGAGATCAGACTTGGTGGAAAAAATTCTGGAAACGGCAGAAACAGACTATTTATCCCAGTTGTTAGCTGGGAAATCTAAGGACGAAACAAGGAAGCTTTGGGAGAAGCTATATGCAAGGTTAGATACTTAAGTCATACTGGTGTGAACTTTTATTCTCCAGTGGTCCCAGGAGTGGTCCATTCCTTCTACTCCTGGGATCATAGCTCCTCCTCTCTGTGGGCAGGGCCAGCAGACTTGAACCCAGAGGGGAGGTGCTTGACAGTCTGCTTCCAGTTTGTTTGGCCCTGCCATCGGAGCAGGATGTGCCAGCAGAGCTCTAGACTCTTTTGGCCCAGAGTTTAAAAAAAAAAAAAAAGGTTTTGAAGGTTGCGTGGTGCGCCGAAAAAGACTTTGGGGGAATAGTTCCCCACCGTCATCGTTTCCAGCATGGCCAGTGAGCTGGTTCCGACAGTCTGCGGCCTCACAGCAAGCAGGGAGGCTGCATATCACCGCGCCTGGCTCCCGTGCACAGCGCAAAGGCACCCTGGCGATCCTGGGGGCCTGCTGAGCGGCAGTAGAGCAGGGAGAGGACACGCGGCTTCGTGCTGCCCTTCCAGACTGCCGGAAGCCACCGGAGGAGAAGCAGCTGCGTTCCAGGCTCCCAGCAGCAGTGGCAAGCACCGACGGCAGCTTGCAACACTCTGGAGGATCCTGGAAAGAGCTTCCTCTTAAGGAAGCCAGGGAGCGGACTTGGAGCAGGGGTGAGGCGCTCGACCTGGGTCTGCCCCCACTGGTTCCCTCCCCCCCCCCTTTTTTTCTCTTCCCTTTGGAGATATTTCTAAAGGACTTTGGGCTTGCAGGGGCTTGGTTCCTAAGAAGGGACCTTTACCTATTGCTTTCCAGGGGAGGGGAAGATGGGAGCAAATATATCCTTTCAGCAGGATCCTTTTTGGGCGGGAAGAGTGGCCATTTTTTGTTCTCTTTCACTTTCATATTGAGACTTTCAAGATGGCCACTCCCTTTTCCTTCCCAAAGGGAACAGTATTGGAGAATGAGACCTGTGATCTAGACCTGGCTCCCCTATCGAGGAAGATAATGCAGACAACCACTCTGTGCTCCTTTCAGGGGAAGAGGCCAAACCAAATCTTTTTTCTTGGATCCAGCAACTGGTCACAAGGGAGGTTCAGAATGCTTCTCTAGCCAGTACCCCATATGAACCCCAGTCCAAGAAGGCATCCAAAAAGAAGCATAGAGAGGACTTGCTGTCCCCCATCCCTTCCAAGCATGCAAGATCAGGGGGTCAAGCTGAATACCAATCCCTGAGTCCTGCTCCTTCAGACCAGGAGGAGGACTCTGATGCTTCTGATTCCCTACGCAAAGATGATGGGGAACTCTCAGAGGAAGAAGAGGAGGTGGTTGCAACTAATCACTCTAAACTGTTTCCTCAGGACATTTATTCACGACTTTTACCTAAGGTTATCAGGACTCTTAAGCTTCAATATATACCTAAGCTTAAGGAGGAGGAAGAGGTGGATTTCCCAGTGGGAGATGAAGACACCACCCCCAAATTCAGCTACAAGCCTCTTCAAGTTCCCCTACCAGCAGGCTTCTTCACCATCATCAAGTCTGAGTGGGAACATCCTGCAAAACCCAAGGCTGCTTCTTCTAACTTCTCCAAATTCTACTCATTCATTCCTGAGGCTACCAGATGATTGAAACTGCTTATGTTGGACGACTCCATCAACAGCCTAGCCTCAAACTCTATCCTTCCTATGGATGCAGACGAGATGCCAAAGGACCCTTCAGACAAGAGAATAGAACAGGCCCTCCAGCAAGACTTTGAAGCATCTTCAGATTCCCTTAAAGTGTCAGCTGCGGCCTCTCTCTTCTGCAGAGCCTCCTATATTTGGCTATCAGATCTTTCCAAAAGGGACGACCTTCCCAAGGATGTTAAAGATGGTCTGAAGAAAGCCACTCTAGCCAATGCCTTTGCGTCAGACGCCACCTTGGAGGCAATGCAGCTTCCAGCTACAGCTATGGCTTCTAGTGTCACCACTCGCAGGAACACCTGGCTGCAGAGTTGGGACTCTGACCCTTTTGCCAGAGCCAAGGTGACTGCCGTTCCCTTTAAAGGCGGTTTCCTGTTTGGTGATGCGCTCGACAGATACCTGATAGAAGACAAAGATAAGAAGAAGGTCCTTCCTTCCAAGAGAAGGGAAAATAGGAACAAATGCAGATTTCAGTCCTTTGGGGACAACAGGAGAGAACCCTGGCAGAACACCCACAAGACTTTCAGACAGAAATGGGAACCCAAGTCTAGAGATAACATGCCCTCCTTCTCGGGAAGGCAGAGTATCCCCTCCAAGGGTCCAAAGAAAAACTCTTCAGCATGACTACCCCGAGTCAGCTCCCAGTATGGAGATCAGGGGGGCATCTCCAGAGGTTCGCTTCCAGGTGGCAGCAATCGGTGTCGGACAAGTGGGTATTGGAGACAGTCTCCAATGGCTACTCACTGGAATTTCACTCCATCCCCAGAGACCATTTCCTGGAGGTCTCCAGATCTGTCACCCGAAAAACACCGACCGCTGTTGCTCGCCATCGACCATCTGATCAACATAGGAGCAATAGAGGAGGTTCCATGACTAGAAAAATCTCTGTGAGCCCACTTGGTGTTTTTCGTAGTTCCAAAGAAGAACAGGGATGTCCACGGAATCTTGGACCTGAAGTGGGTAAACAGGCGCATCATGACGAGGAAGTTTCACATGGAAACTCTAAGATCCATCCTAGCCTCCATCCATCAGGGAGATTTCCTAGCATCGATCGACCTGTCAGTAGCCTATCTTCATATCCCGATTGCCCTTTCTCATCGTCGGTTCCTGAGGTTCACATACGACGGACGTCATTTTCAGTACCGGGCACTTCCGTTTGGACTCAAGTCATCCCCCCAAGTGTTTACCAAAGTTCTAGTGACCTTGGTGGCAGTCCTTCGGATTCAGGGCGTGTCCCTGTTTCTGTACCTGGATGACATTCTGGTAAAAGCCCCATTCAAGGAACAGACCAGACTGCATCTGGAACAAACTATAGCGACCTTGTCAACCCACGGTTTTGTCATCAACACTCAGAAGAGATCTTCTTCGTGGTCTCTGTGCATCACACTGATGGGATTAAGGCGCCTGCACCGATCACGATCGGTAACTTTCAAAAGCTGCGGATTTCCGCGCCCCAGGCCCGGTGCGCATGCGCACAGCCCCCACTGCGCATGCTCACCGAGCCCGGAGCGGACATCCCGCCAGTTCTCTTCTGACCGCCGCTCGGATCAGTCGATCTTTTCGCTACGGTCGGTATTTTCTCCTATATCTATACGTAGACTGTGGATTTCCAGAGGTTTTTCTTAGTTTATTATTTTCGTTTTAAGAGGAGGGAACGAAATTTGGATTCTCCTCTCCAGTTCCCGTTTTTTCCTCGCCTTCCCCCCCCCCCTCATCCTTTCCCGCCACGCATGGAAAGGCGCTGGGGATTTTTCCGGAGGTGCACGAGGTGTGGCAGCAAGATAGCCCCTCCAGACGGACACTCCCTCTGCCTACTCTGCCTTGGGGAGTCCCATATTCCTGACTCTTGCATACATTGCTCGAGATTTTCAAAGCAAACCAGAAAAAATCGCGCAGCCCGGCTGGCCGCCGCATTAATGGAGAGGGCACTTTCACCGAAGAAGATGTCGACCGCTTCAAAACCGTCGACATCCGAGTCGGTCGGTACCGACAGGGCCCTTACCGACGCCGATCGCCCCAGCAAGAAAGCGGGCTCGGCACCGAAGTCGGACTCCTCTACGCCCGCAAAACGGCCTAGAGAGGAGAAGGTCGCCCACACCGAAACAAAGAAAAAGAAGGCAGACAAACCCAAACCCAGTGGGCATTCTGCTTCTTCCGCCCCGACATCGCCATCAGTACAGGCGATCGGGAAGGTTCCACCGCTTAGGCTATTCGCCTCGCCTAGCCATCGTCACAGCTCACCGACACTCTCAGCCATGTCGACGCAGATAGCGATTTCATCGGACTCCGACATCGAACTCGCCCAACGCTCGGGAACGGAACAGAGTCCTACGGACGAGCACCGCCCTCGAACCCCATCCCCGCAACCTAAGAGAGATAACCGTGTTACTCCCCCAAGGGGTCGGTCGCGGAGCCCACGCAGACCTCTCACCCCCCGCCATCGCTCCCGAAGCAGACGTCGGGACCGATCACATAGCCGCTCCAGGAGCCCTAGACGTCGGCACCGATCACGTGAGTCGACCAAGGCCAGATCGCCGGTCGATCGTTCACCGAGATCGAAGCCCAGAGACATTTCACCACTCCGGAAGCCACCACCCCCGATACCATGGGACCAGAGACAGTGGCAATACTTATACGGCTCTTACCAGATGCCTTCAGTTTTTCCTTGGTTGCCCCCCAGACAAATAGACTGGGACCAGCAATCTGAGGCGTCAGTGAGATCCAGAACCTCCTATCATACACCGAGGCATGCATCATCGGCGTCACTGGCAAAACCCCCGAGCATCGAAAAGCCCCCAAAGCAAAGCTCTCCTCGACCCCGAGGACAGGAAAAGGTGACACCAGAACCGGATAAGACCCCAGAACCCCATCCTAGGTCAGAGCACTCAGAATCGCCAGACGATTCGAAGTCAGGGGAGGAGTCTGCCTCAGAAGAACAAGGCACCCCTTCCTCCCCAGAGGAACCATCACCTCCGGAGAAGGTCGGGGAAGAACAACCTATATCCCCATCTGAAGACCTTAAATCTTATGGGGATCTTATCAAACGCATGGCCCAGACACTGGCCCTGACTACTGTTCAGCCTCAACCGGTAGTCACTGACAATGTATTCGATGTAGTGCAACTCGACACCTCCACGGCAGTGGCACTCCCTCTAACGTCTGTCATGCTACACACGGCCAAATCCGCATGGGACAAACCTGCGTCGACACCAATATCGTCACGCAGGCTTGACCACATGTATAGAATTCAGGAATCGACTGCTGAATTTCTATTTAACCACCCTAAGCCGAACTCGGTGGTGGTCGCCTCCTCTTCCAAAGCTAGGAAGACCCATTCGACCCCCCCTGACAGGGAGGGCAAGAAGCTGGACAACCTGGGTAGGCGGTTTTATACAGCGGGTTCACTAGGCGTGAAAATGGCGAACTACACAGCATGCATGGGGCGCTACCAATATGCGTTATGGGACCAACTCTCCTCCATTTTACCTACTCTCCCAGAACAAGCAAAGACAGCAGTCAGGAAACTGCAAAAAGAGGGAATCCTACTGGCGAAACAACAAATCAGTTCCGCAAAACACGTCGGCGATATAGGGGCAAAGACCATCTCCTCGGCCGTGACACTCAGAAGACATTCGTGGCTAAGGTCAACGGCCCTCCAACCGGATACTCAATCATATATAGAGGATTTGCCATTCGATGGTAGCGGTCTGTTCAGTGCAAACACCGACACCGCTTTACAAGAATTAGATAAAAGCATTAAAACATCAAGAAACCTAGGGGTATCCACCTCATCGAAAACACAGACCAAACGACCTTGGTCAAAGACTTGGAACAAGAAACCGTTCTCAAAGCAGCAAGGGGACCAGCAGTGGAGACCAAAAAGTTCGGGCTCTTTCTCCAAGCCTCAGTATGGTGCAAAGACGAAATACTCACCAACTTCTACGCAGACCCCTCGCCAAAAGGGAAATAGGCAGCCCAAACAGAGCCTTTGACTGCCTCCCCCTGTGTTTTTCCCTATCCCCATCCCCTGGGAACCAGACAAGACTCTACCCTTTCTTCCCAGCTTGGACCAAGATTACTACCGACAAATGGGTCCTATCTGTTATTCTACTGGGCTACCAAATAGAGTTTCAACAACAACCCACTGTCCCTACGGTCGTCTACACCACACACTCTCCAATACTAAAAGAAGAAGTACAAGCTCTTCTACACAAGAATGCAATAGAGGCAGTCCCACAGTGTCAGGAAAGACAGGGATTCTACTCCCGATATTTTATAATCCCCAAGCGGGATGGTGGCCTCCGGCCGATCATGGACCTGAGAGCTCTCAATATTTTCATCACTCATCACAGGTTCAGGATGACCTCACTGCAAAACATTCTACCTCTGCTCAACCAGGGAGACTGGATGGCCACGTTAGACCTGCAGGACGCATACTTCCATATAAGTATCCACCCAGACCATCGGAAGTTCCTCAGGTTTACCATCGGGAAATCCCATTTCCAATACCGGGCGTTGCCATTCGGACTTTCAACGGCCCCAAGGGTCTTTACGAAGACCATGGCAGTAGTGGCAGCACATCTGAGACTGCAAGGGATAGTGATATTTCCCTATATAGACGATTGGCTCCTGGTGGCAAACTCCAAGGACCGTCTACTACACCACATCCAAATAACCTTAACCCTTCTACAAGAACTGGGGTTACAGGTCAACAACAAAAAGTCACATCTCCAACCATGCCAAAGGATACAATTCATAGGAGCGATCCTAGATACAAGGAAATGCAAGGCGTTTCTCCCACCAAGCAGAGCAAACGACATAGTCTCGCTTGTGTCAGAATTCTTCCACAACCCAACGGTGAGAGCGAGACAGATACAGCGCCTTTTAGGGCTGATGGCCGCAACCACAGCAGTCATCACGTTTGCCAGGTTCCACATGCGGATGCTCCAATTATGGTTCATCAATGCATTCAACTGCCTGAGGGACCCCCCGTCACGCAGGATGCGTATTCCAGAACCAGTCCTTTTCTCTCTAACGTGGTGGCACCAGAGACAACATCTAACGGAGGGTGCCCCATTTCACAAGAGGGCCCCTTCCCTGACGATAACCACAGATGCATCCCTATGGGGCTGGGGAGCACATCTGAACGGCATGTGCGTTGGGGACAGGTGGCCTCCATGCCACCTAGAATTTCACATAAACTTTTTAGAGCTGTTGGCAATCCATCACGCCATCATCTCATTCCGGAAACTACTCACCAACAGATCGGTGGCAATTCTTACAGACAATACGACAGCCCTAGCATACATAAACAGGCAAGGGGGCACAGTGTCCCGGAAGCTTTGCCTGCTAGCTTTACGCATTTGGGAGATATGCAGAGAAACGCGGACAACCCTAACTGCAGCACATCTCCCGGGCACTCTCAACTCTTGTGCGGACTCTCTAAGCAGAGGAGGTGCCGTACTCCACGAATGGGAAATGAACTGGCAATTCCTTCAACCAGTTTTTCAGAAGTGGGGAACACCGGAAATAGACGTGTTTGCGACTCGCAGAAATTCAAAGTGCAGGAAATTCTGCTGCAGGGGGGGAGCCGACCCGAGATCGCTGGGAGACGGCCTGATATTTCCATGGAAGGGACAGCACGTTTACCTGTTCCCTCCCATCCCGCTCATAACCAAGGTGATCCACAAGATTCACAGCGAAAGGCCACGGGGAATCCTAGTCACCCCTTGGTGGCCGAGACAACATTGGTTTGCCCCAATCCTAAGCATATCCGAAGGGGTCTACCATCAGTTCCCACCAGCCGCAGACCTACTAGTATCGCATCAGGGAAGGGTGACTCATCACGATGCACCGCACCTGAAATTGACGGCGTGGCGGCTATAACTGCCCCATTATCGGCCAGGGCACAAGAAGTTATTCTGAACTGCAGAAAACTATCCACTCGGAAGTCCTATGACTACAAGTGGTCTAAGTTTGTGGAGTTTGCTTCATCAGAGGGAGCAGACCCCGCCACAGCGGGCCTTTCCACGGTGTTGGACTTCATCCTCGCCCTAATCGACAAGGGACTAGCAGTATCATCAGCTAGAGTGTACTTGGCTGCCATATCAGCTAATCACGTGAACATTGAAGGCCACTCGGTGTTCTCACACCCAGACTCTAAGAAATTCCTTCGTGGCCTTGCCAGACTGTACCCTGTAGTAAGGGTTCCAGCCCCCGCATGGGACCTCCCTGGAGTCCTACACGCCTTATCGGGGAAACCATTTGAACCCATGGCGACATGTCCTCTGCAGTTGCTAACGTGGAAGACGGCTTTCCTCTTAGCCATTACGTCGGCCAGGAGAGTAGGTGAACTGGCCGCTCTCCGATGTGACAACCCATACTTACGCTTTAGTGCAGACGGTGTCTGGTTAAGACCAGATATCAGATTCCTCCCCAAGGTGGTATCCTCTTTCCACTTAAATAAGGAAATATACCTGCCGGTGTATTTCCCGAACCCTACGACAGATGGGGAGCGCAAACTCCATGCACTAGATGTCAAAAGGGCATTATCCTTTTACCTACACAGAACGGGGCCCTTCCGGAGGGACTCCAGACTTTTTCTGTCCTACACCCCAGCGTCTCAAGGGAGCAAGGTCTCAGCTCAGAGGATCTCAAAATGGATCTCAGAGACCATAAAACTCTGTTACTTGATAAATAAGAGGCCCTTGCCTGGCCCCATTAGAGCACACTCCACGAGGGCGATGGCCACTTCAGCAGCCTTCATGAAGGGAGTGCCCCTGAGTGACATTTGTGCAGCAGCCACGTGGTCCTCGCCGCATACCTTCGTTAGACACTATGCGTTGGACCTGAGATGGCATCAGGGCACTTCGGTGGGCCAGGCGGTACTGCAGTCGCTGTCTTACTGATGAACCGGAGCACCCTCCTCCAGGTAGGACATTGGCTTGCTAGTCTCCCATCAGTGTGATGCACAGAGACCACGAAGAAGATAAACAGGTTGCCTACCTGTAACTGATGATCTTCGAGTGGTCATCTGTGCAGTCACACTACCCGCCCTCCTTCCCCTCTGCTGCCGGTCCATCAGTGGATCATGCAGCGGTCAGAAGGAACTGGCGGGATGTCCGCTCCGGGCTCGGTGAGCATGCGCAGTGGGGGCTGTGCGCATGCGCACCGGGCCTGGGGCGCGGAAATCCGCAGCTTTTGAAAGTTACCGATCGTGATCGGCGCAGGCGCCTTAATCCCATCAGTGTGACTGCACAGATGACCACTCGAAGATCATCAGTTACAGGTAGGCAACCTGTTTTTCCCTGGTGCCGATGCAGAACCTGACTCACCTAGGAGTACAGATAGATACACTCAGGGACAGAGTCCTTTCTCAGGAGAGGAGGTCCAAACTTGCAAATCTCCTGGTCCAGGTGTCCGAGAGGAGGACAAAAAGCCTCATGGGTCTAGTACAACTACTAGGAATGTTGGTTTCCTGCCAGGATGTGGTGCAATGGGCCCGATTCCACACTTGGCCCCTTCAGATTTTCCTTCGTCCCTTTCAGAGGGAAATCAGTCTAAAGAAACCCCTGATGCTGACAATTCCCACACATCTAAGACAAGCCCTACTCTGGTGGATGGCCCCCGACTGTTTCACACAGGGTCAAGTGATGAGGGATCTGAAGAAGTTGGTAGTGACCACCGATGCAAGTTATTTTGGTTGGGGGGCCCATCTAACGGGTACAGTGACCCAAGGCAAATGGTCCCTTCAGGAATCGACCAAAAGCATCAGCTTTCTGGAGCTAAGGGCCATTCGTTTAGCCTTGCTAAGTATGGCAAGACACATAGAAGGGAAACATGTTTTAGTCCAAATGGACAACATAATAGCCAAGGCTTATATGAATAGACAAGAAGGTATGAGGTTCAAGATGCTTCTTGCCGAAGCGAAACTTCTCTTCCTTTGGGCGGAAAGCCATCTTCTTTCTATCAAAGCAACGCATGTGGCCGGTTGGGACAACACAATAGCAGACTGGCTGAGTCGCCAATCCATAGCCCAGTCAGAATGGTCCCTTCATCGGGCAGTCTTCCTTCAAATTTGCCAACGGTTCGGGACTCCAGAAGTCTGCCTGTTTGCCTCAGCGCAGAATCACCAAGCGGACAAGTACTTCTCCAGAACAAGAGACAGGGCATCGATGGGCATAGACGCCCTAAATGCGGATTGGCCATCAACTCTGCTGTATGCCTTTCCGCCATTCCAGATTCTGCACCAGTTCCTGCAAAGAGTACAAGAACTAAGGGCAGACGAAATCGTGGTGGCGCCATTCTGGTCCAGACGGGCATGGTTTCAGGACCTTCTGGGCCTAGCAGAGGGTCCGGCATGGAGACTACCCTGTCGTCCAGACCTTCTCACCCAAGGGAGTCTATTCCATCCACATTCGGAGTTACTCAAACTCACTGCCTGGAGGTTGAGAGGAATCAGTTAGTTAGTCTAGGGAATCCCAAGGAGGTTGTAGACACCATGCTTTCTTCACAGAAAGCCATTTAAAAGTTTGTGGACTTTGCCTGAACTTTTGCCTGAACTTTTAAATGACACTTGCGCTGAGGTAACTTTAATGGTGGCTAGATTTCTCCAACAGGCCATGGAAATACGACAGAGAATGGTTCTGGAATGACCACATTTTATCTTTTAATTATTTAATTTGGCTAAACTCGACTCATACATATTTTACTTATTTTATGTATTTTAGCTCCCTATGTACTTTATAATCTAGGATTTTATATTATTTATATTGCTATTTTACTGCTAAATCTGTTTTATGCCAATAAAGGCTTGCTATTTGCTATATTTGCACAGAAAGCCTCCACTTACAGAGTATATAACACGACCTGGCAAGTGTTTGGGGTTTGGTGTCAGGAGAGACCAATTGACCCCAATTGCTGCAATCCTCTCTTTTCTTTAGACTGGTCTAGAAAAAGGGCTTAGCAGTAGTACTCTTCGTAGGCAAGTGGGAGCCATCTCTACGATAAGCGGGGGGGGGGGGGGGCGAAGAAGGGAAGATATATTTCTTCCCATCCTCATATTAGTCGTTTCCTAAAAGGGGTTACCCAGATTAATCTCCTGCAGGTACACCGCTTCCCTTCCTGGATTCTGAACACGGTTCTAGATGCTCTATGTTTCAAGCTGTTTGAGCCCATGGCGTCGTGTAGCCTAAAATTTCTGACTTTTAAGACGGTATTTTTAGTTAGCATTACCTCAGCACGTAGGGTTTCAGAAATTCAGGCCCTTTCTAGTCATAAGGAGCTATGCCTGTTCCACCAGGATAAGGTAGTGCTTAGGCCAGACCTGGCTTTCACCCCCAAAGTTAATTCCAGTTTTCACCGGGGTGAGGATATTATTTTGCCCTGTTTCTGTCCGAATCCAGTGCATGATAAGGAAAAATTGTGGCATCAGTTAGATGTCCGTAGGGCACTTTGTTTTTACCTCAACAGGACTAAGGCAGTTCACAAGACTGAGTCTCTTTTTGTTTCTTTCAGGAAGACCTCGATGGGGAGCAGAATCTCTCCTGCCACTGTTAGTCAGTAGCTTCGAGGTTGTATCATTGAGACCTATAAAGCGAAGGGTGTGGAACCTCCACACGGGGTTACAGCTCATTCCTTTGGGGGGCGGCCACGTCAGCAGTATCGTTCCTTTCCCTCCATGGAGGTAGTCTGCAAAGCTGCCACATGGAAGTCGATCCATTCCTTTACTAGGCACTACAGAATAGACAAATTTGCTTCTGCTGAGGCTGCCTTTGGTAGGAGGGTGCTTCAGCACGCTGTCTAGTTGGGAAGCTGAAGAGACCTCCCCTAGGGACACTGCTTTTTTTCGTCCCAGGAGTAGAAGGAATGGACCACTCCTGGGACCACTGGAGAATGGAAGATTCTGTTCACTTACCGTGAAGTCTTCTTTCTCTGTGGTCCCAGAGTGGTCCATTCCTACCCACCTTTTTCTTGTGGTTCTTCAGCTTCTGCACTATTCTGGGTTCTGAATCAGTTAATACATTACCCGCAACCCCGGGCGTAGGCCCGCTGCAGGGGTGGGGTTTTTTGCCCTAAAGATTCTGGGGCATATTTAGGGGAGAGTGTTGTCTGTGTTTTTTCTCTCCTTGTTATATGGTGTTAGTTAGATACAGGGAGGTGTGAGGGCTCGAAGACTGACTGGAAGCAGAGAGTCAAGCACCTCTCCTCCGGGTTCAAGTCTGCTGGCCCTGCCCACAGAGAGGAGGAGCTGTGATCCCAGGAGTAGAAGGAATGGACCACTCTGGGACCACAGAGAAGGAAGGCTTCACGGTAAGTGAACAGAATCTTCCATTCTTATCTCTTAAAGATATATTAAAATGTGGAAAAGTAAGCCAATATGGATAGATAAATAGCTTAAAGGACAGCTTACAATATGTATAATATTTTATATAGATAATGATGATATAATGTAAAATGAATGATAATATTTTAATGATATTTCATTTGAAAGATTTTTTAGCATGCAGACTGGATTACAATCGCAATGTTAAGTGTAACTTTAACTTTCTAATTCCCATTTCCCTTTTCCCTTTCTGTTCTGGAAAAACAATAAAACTTTTAAAATTGGATAAAAAAGGAAGGAATAGGAGGAAAAGAAGGTAGCAACTTTCCTTGCCAGTCCCATATATTTGCAGGGCCAAAATGCAGGACTTCTGTTCCTTTTTAAAAGTTGTATGACATGCTGGAATAAAACTGTTGCAGCTTTTTCAAACTGATAGATGCTTTTGGAAAACTTGCTTCTCCCTCTGAGGTGGAGGCTGTCTCTGTGGGTGATTCCCATTCATCCTTCAGGGAGGCAGGAAATACTTTTTTCTGTTGGCGTCTTTGGAATGACCCTCCCTTCAGTTCTTTTCCTGCCTCTACAGGGAAAGCAGCTTAGATCAGGCCTTGCCTTTATCTATCTCTTAAACTCTAGATTTTTCTTATATATTTTCCCTCATAACTACCTTTATATACTTCCTTTAAGAACATAAGAAAAGCCATGTCGGATCAGGCCAGTTGCCCATCCAGTCCACCACTGTGTTACACAGTGGCCAAAAAAACCAGGTGCCATCAGGAGGTCCATCAGTAGGGCCAGGACACTAGAAGCCCTCCCACTGTTGTCCCTCCCAAGCACCAAGCACCTTTGCCGTTCTTCCTTATATTCTAACTCATTTTGGTGAAGACAAACAAAATCTGCTACATTTTCCCTCAGAGGAGAATGTCCCTTCATGTTCTGTGTTTCCTTTCTATACCTTACCACTTTTTTCCTCTGCCTCGCTCCCTCTCTCTCTTCAGAGGCCTACAGAGGATCGATACTTTTTTGCACTTTTGAAGTGCTCCTGTGTAATATTTTTTCTTTCACCAAATGGTGGAAGCAGAACACTCAGATTTTTTTCTGACTGACGAGGAATCAGAGGCGTCCACAACTGTGATTGCTGTATATTTTTTAGGCAGGGCTGACATGCCTTTTTGGCTTGTTCATGCCATCTGTCTCGATGGAGCCCAGCAGTCAGTGACAGTGGCTGCCGACTGACAGGTCAAGAAGTACCGTCTACTTTTCAGACGGGACCAACATGCCTTCATGGCTTGTTCGTGCCGTCCATCTCGACAGACCCCAGCAGTCAGTGACAGCGGCAGCCGAATGACAGACCAAGAAACACCACTTGCTGGTAGAGCATGCCAGTCCTTCAGAGCTGTCAGTAGTTGGTGGTGGCTATTTTGGAGGATCAGAGTCCACATCCACTCCATTCATTCCACACCAACTGGCCCTGGCCATGGCTGACAGTGACAGAGGTGCCTGTTCAGCAGGCCTAAGATTCAGTGGGAGCTCACAGAAGCGCAGCTCCTGCACCTTTCTGAGAGTTCCTCCTCCTCCTTCTGAGAGTTCCACTTCCTTGTCCATTGAATAGTATGTGCAATTGCATAACAATCCCTGGATGAGCTTCACCACTTATTTTTCTACAAAATGACCGCTGCTGTTCTGCATACCAGACAGAGCAGGGTCTTCACAGAGCTGCCCTCCTTGGTGATAAAGTAACCACTTCTAAGTGTTTCTTTATTCCTCCTGGGCTGGTATGAACCTTCTGCAGAGACATGCAAGAGGGGATGGCTTCTTTCTGCCCTCAAATGGCATTTATTTCACAGGGCTCTGGTCAACCTCTTCAAACTTCTCAACTTCTCCTGCCCTGTCACTAAGGCACCCAGATAGGCTATTACCCATACAAAGAACTGGAGCAGAACCTAGGTTCTCTGACTCTGAGCCTGTTACTTGGGAGGACAGGGAATCCCTATCAAAAAGGAAGAGAAAGAAACCCAGGTGCCATTCTTAACAAAGGCTATAGCAGTCCTTGAGTTTCATATCTTCCACATAGGAGCTTAAGATTTCTTGTAGAAAGGTAATGGCCATGGGTACTAATGAGTTTTCCCTTTCGTACTGTGACTGAATATTTGAATGTCACCTCAGGGTGGAATGGGACAAACCTGACTCAAATAGGCAGTTTCCACATTTGTTAAAATGCTTTTATGTTCTGTCTAATTATGCTGATGAGTTATTTCAGGTTTCCTCAGTTGACAGCCTGTGGCACCATTGCAGTCTACTGACCTGCTTTCTGAGGATGGTCAGAGCTTCCACTACATCCTCCATCGCATCCAGAGCAACAATTGTCTGCATCCGCAAGGTTATCCAGGTCTTGTCAGAGAACCACTGCTTCCTTGAAGGCACTAGCTGGGGACTGAAAGGCTGCCTTCTTTCTTGTTGATGCTATCTTGGACAACTTAATGTTCATTTCTGAGGCCATGACTTTCACCACTGTGACTGGGAGGTTGAGTGCTTGGCCTGCAGGTATGCTTCCCAAATCCATGGTATCTGACTATCCATACCAGAGTGATAGTCTCCTTGGTGACTGCCTTTGTAGATTTCTGGTAAAGACACATGAAGAAAAACAGACCATGCCTCAGTACATCTGTCATTTCGATGGATGGGGAAATCACTCATTTTGTGCCTGGGACTCCTTGTTGTGTCTGCTGATCTCCTGCTTAGACAGAGGGCGATTTCCCACACAGCTTACTGAGGAGCGAAGTCCCTCCTCACCACGCAGCGTCTGCTCGGATTTCCCACCAACTGCTCCGCGGATTCAGGAAGTGCTGGACCTTTTGCGTCTCAAATGGAAATCGCTAAAACCTTTTGCTCTTACAAGTGACTACTGCATGGAAAGTCAGTCAGTCAATCAATTTATTGCATTAGCACATACTGCCATAGCATCAAACAACCAAATTCAACAATAAAACAGGTACAAGAGGAAAAAAACAGAATACCTCATGCCTTAATACAATGATACATTAAAACCCAATTTTAAAAACCAGATATAAAATTTAAAACATCAGAGAAAAAGGAAAAAAACTACCCAAAATGAACAATTAACGAGGTACAGTCTTCATTTTCTTTTCCATAATACCAGTCATAAATCTTGCAACTTGGAGGGTAATGTGTCTATCTCTGTCAGACAACAAGAAGACTAGCTTCTCCTGATTTGACATACCAAAAAGAGAAGACAAAATACGATCCAGAAACCTATTCCGTTCAATGATAAAATCAGGACAGTAAAACAGGGAATGGTAGAGGTCCTCAATGGATGTTAAGTCACAAGTGCAGACTCTTTCCTGAAAAGGAATCTGCCTAAATCTGCCTTCATTGGCCAGTAATGGCAGTAAATCAAAGCGAGCCCTCGTGAAGGCTTTCTGGTGCTTCAATTTTTTTTTTTATACCTGGGCGAGGTATAAAAAAAACCAACCCTAGTTTACGTTAGCAACGCAAAAGGTGCGGCACTTCCTGAATCCGCGGAGCAGTTGGTGGGAAATCCGAGCAGACACTGTGCGGTGAGGAGGGACTTCTTTCCTCGGTAAGCTGTGTGGGAAATCGCCCAGAGTCTGGTGGGCCAGGCTTCACTCCAGATCACTGCAGCATTCTCTTTATCCCTACAAGTTATCCATCATGGGAAGGAAGATTTTTCATCTCCGGATTCCTGTATCCATCAGATCCAGTCTTCTCCGACAGGTGGAGGTCAGCAGTCTTTGACAGGGCAAGGTATTCTATGTGCAGTTCTATAGGGAGGTTTTCACAGCTGTGAACCCTCAATATTGGGGAGCTATACTGAACAAGGTTCTGGTACAGAGTCAGTGGACTCTCAAATAACAGAGTCTTCCCATCAGCTTCTAGAACTCAGGATCATCCGGCTGGCTCTGAATTGCTTCAGGTTGGATCTGGCCCATCAGCATGCCTTAGTCCGGAGGGACAACATCTCTGCTAAGGCATATCTGAACTAGCAAGGGGCTCTAAGTCGTTTCAGCGCCACTGAGTGCCTTTGAGGATCCTGGCCTGGGAAGAGAGGAACCTCATCTCCATCGGAGTGGAGCACATCAGGGGGGTGGACAGCACATGGGTGGATTGGCGAAGCAGGCAGACCATCTGCAAAAGGGAATGGTCCTTCTATCCCAAGACCTTCAACCTCATTTGCCTAAGACGTCCTAAACCAGCTTGTATCAAGCACAAATCAACATCTTCCTCGCTTCTTTCATGAGGTAGTTACTGCACGAAGGTGGAGGTGATGGACGCTCTCACATCTCCCTGCCCCAGGACTCCTCTTTGCTTTCCTCTGCTTCTACTCATTCCCAAGACCATTTGCAGGATTTGGGAGCAGGAGGCTGAGGTCGTACTGGTGGCCCCTCACTGGGCTCGTCATCCTTGGTTCTTGGCGATTAGAGAATTGTTCTCCTCTGTCTATTCCAGTGTCTCCGGACATTCTTAATCAGAGCCTGAACTGGCACCCCCAGCCAGACTGGCTTCATTTTCCCACTGGAGACTGAGTGCAAAACACTCTCAGATCTAGGTTACTCTTCTGAGTGCAAAACTCACTCAGATCTAGGCTACAGACACTATCCTTTCCTCCAAATGCCAATCACATTCACAACACTATCTTGACAGCTTTTGTGAGATGGTGCAAACAAAACTAGATTGAATTGTTGCACCATTCACTGTTTTTCTGTGGTAGTCTTTCTCCAGGCTGGTCTGACATTAGGTCTAAAGTTCTCCACTATCTGCAGACAGATTGCACTCTTACCACAGTGCTTCCTGTTTATGGACCAAACATCATATCCTGTGTTTTCCCGCAAAATGCTGTGCTCTGGGCTCCTTCTCCAGTACATTGCTGTTCTGTTTGGAGGTTATGGTATTGTCTGCACTTGCAAAGTCTCCCTTTGGGCATTTATGGGAAGTTGGCCTGTAATGGGCACGTGTGATGACTCTCTTTTTAATTGTTGTAACCTCAGCTCACAGAGTCTCAGAGATTAGTGCCTTCTCTGTAAAATCAAAGCTTTACATCCTTCACACAGATAAGGTAGTGCTTGGGGCTGATCCAACATTTTTGCCTAAAGTTTCTTTGAATTTTCACAGATCACTAGAGATCTATCTTCGCACATTTTACCCACAGTCCAAGCATCCCAAGGAATTTGTGTGGCATACATTGGACATCCACGGAGCGCTCAATATCTACATTTCAAGAACAGAGTCTATCAGGAAAACAGATAGCTGCTTCAGCAACATTTCACCCTCCAGGTCTGGAAGTCGAATGTCTAAGACTTCCATTAGCTTAGTTCTCAAGGCTTGTAATATTGTAGCCTATAAGGCTTCCAGTCTGGAGACACCTACCAGAATTATGGCACATTCTTTGTGTAGTTCATCCACCCACACAGCCCCACTTAATAGAGCATCGGCGGAAGAAGCTTGTGAAGTGACTGCATGTTTTTCCATTTCCACTTTTGTTTGTCATTACAAGCTGAATTATTTGGATTCAGCTGATGCTGCGGTTGGAAGAAGAGTTTTACCCATCTAAGGGACACTGTTCTGGGAGGTCCCACAGAGATGGTCTCCACCTCAGAGGGAGAATGACCATTGGTACTTACTGGGAAGGGTCCTTCTCCTCTGAGGTCAGGAGGCCATCTCGGCCCTCCCATCATCATCAGCATTCCTGTTTCTATGTGCTATTTTCTTCTTGCCTTTCTACCCTGTATCTCACTGGGTACTATTATGTGGCCATTAATGTTCTTGTTAATGTGGCCATTAATGTTCTTGTTAATGTGGCCATTAATGTTCTTGTTAATGTGGCCATTAATGTTCTTGTTAATGTTCTTGTTCTTGAACTACGGTTACTGCTTTCGGAGTCCCAGAACTGAAGGGAGAGTCATTCCGAAGGCTCCAACTGGAAGCAGAAAAAAGTATTTCCTGCCTCCTTGAAGGATGGATGGGAATCACCCACAAATGGGAATCACCCACTTCTCAGAGGAGAAGGACCCTTCACAGTAATTACCAATGGTCATTCTACAACATTTCTGCAAGCTTTTGAAAACAGGAAAATAGGTAAATTTGGTGATAGTCCCTTCTTTCTATTTTTTTTCAGTTCTATGCCTCTTGTTTCTCAAAGTCCTTGCTTTTGCTCCCACTGCCTAGTCTATCTTCCCATTCTGTCCTAACTATCTTTCCAGTTTTTCATTTCATTTATTAGACTTTTCTGTCCATAAAAAGCCTGCGTGAAGTCTGATTTTTACCCAAACTCCTCTACTTCAGCAATTGCCTTCTGCAAGCCTGTTGCACTTGTGGTTGAATCATGCTCTAGTTTTCAAATTTTATTTTATTATTGGCAAGACCTTTTGGGAGGGGTGAACATGCAAAATCCAATCTGTATAGATAATTTGCGTGTGTGTGCATATGTCTCTGGGACTGGATTCAGTAGTAGTAATCTTTATTTCCTGATTGAAATAAAATTTGGTAAATTAGTTCTGTGAAAGGTGAAATAAGATGAATAAAGTTGATGCACTGTAGTGACTTAATTTAGTATATGTAAAACCTTTGGGAAAGTTACAGAAAATCGATACTTCTAGGTTCACTGACATACAGCTTTTATTTTGAAACCATTACATCATTTTTACATCTACATAAAGTGTGAGTAAAATTATATACATCAAATTCCTCCACATGGACTTTTAATGGAATACATATAATTTTAACTTGATTGCCATAAATATACTATGTAAAAGATCAGTTTCTCAAATAGTAGTATGTTGTGTTACCAGGTGGGTTCTTACTAGTAATATATTTGTTCTGAGATAGACCAACCAAAGGGGAAAAAATATGCATGTTTGCCATGATTTTTTTCAAGTCATAAAATATGTTTATTGAAATATGCAAAAGTAAACAGAACATCAACAATCTTAGTGAATGATTTCAAGGTGTATGGTTATAGATACAACAATAAAAAATAAAGATAAGTAAAACATTAATACTCTGCCAGAGGAATATGTTACAATCAAGGAAGTTATTTTTAATGACTATCAGTATCAACGAAGCATTTATAACAAAATTACTAGGTATACATTTAAATCCTTATTAAATGAAGAATTAATTAAATAATTAAATAAAGAATTCTACTCCTGTATCATAACCTAAAATTCTGTGCAAGAGAGAGACATTTGTCATGATTTGATGCATGATGTTGAGATGCAGGGATGCTTTTTGTAAGGTTTTGTGGGAGTAAGATTGCATTTACCCTTCAGATTGTGGTAGTATGGAAAGTTCTGTCAAGTTGCAGTCAATTTAAATCAACAATGATAGGTTATCGCACTATAATACATTAAGGAGATGTGCTTATATTTCAAGTTCAATTTGTAGAAATTATATTTTATAATTGATCTTTAATTTAGAAATAAGCACTGCTAGTCATAGAAAATATTCCTGATGTTGCCGTAAACCACAAATGATAGGTTTTTCTCTTTTTAAAAGAAGTAAATGTGATTGCCTATGTTATTTAGGGGGAGAAAAAGATAAATTACCTTCTTGCTCTGTTATGTTATTAACAATGCTCCATTGTGCATTTATATCAATAGAATTCTGTGTGCAGGTTTTCATTGTTTCATTTGGTTAAGTATTTCTGCTATCACTGGTCACAAACCCTGTATAGATTTCTATGTACTCATGTTCTACATGAAGCAGGTGGTTGTTGGGTCCACATCAAACACAATCTTCAGTAGTTTCTCATGATACATTATCCCAACCTAGAGAACAGCATTAAATTCACTAACACTTTTTTCCCTTTCAAAATCTACCCATGGTTTCCAGCTGCATTACTTTTTCCAACTTTAATATTAAGACCTAGTATGCTGTGGCAGTTAAGAGTTCTGGATTAGTATCTGAAAGATCTGGGTTCAAATCCCTACTTATGCTAGGAAAACTTGGATGTGAGGGTGACCCGGCTGTGACATCTGTCACTTCATTGATCGCCAGAGTGAATTCGGCTGATCTGACTGGCTAGGCAGGTGTCCCCTGCCTCCCTCACTGCTCCATGTGTATCTCTCCCGAAGCTGCATGTTCAGTGGAAGAGGACAAGCATCCCAGATAGAAGGAGTATACTGTTCTTTGGTCAAGGGTGACAACTGTGCTCCCCTGCTAAAACTTCCAAACAACAAACAAGCTATGAAAACTATCTGGGTGACCTTGGACTAGACATGCTCTCTTAACCTAACACGCCTCACAGGATGTCGTGAGGATAAAATGGAGGAGAGGAGAATGGTGTAAGCTGCTATGGGTTTCCATGGGGGAGAAAAGCAAGGTATAAATGAATAAAATATAATATTATTACATTATTATACTTTCACATTATTATTATTTCCAGTTTTATTGCTTTTACACTGTACTGTCCTTTGGTATTTGGCTACATTTCCTTTTCATTTAAGTGGCATTGAGACCATAGATGCTACAAAGGAAGGAATAACATGCAAATGTTTATAATAATTTTTTAACTAAGTAGAAAGAATATAAATGTCCTGAATAATAAATACCACTGAGCTCAAATTTACTCACAAGAAAATGAGTTCTCCTGTTAGCCAGCTAAGCTGTTTGAGCAGTAATTGTAGAAGTAACATATTTTTCAGTAGCTTGATGTTACACTGAAAGGATGTGCTGCTACTCAGTATTTATTTCCCAGCAATTGATGCATACATAGCCTTAACTAATCTGTATTGGCATATTGAAGTAAGAAACATAACAAATACTTTCATCCAACTGTGGTATCTAAAGTATCTCGGCGGGGAGGGCGGGGTATAAATAAAAACTTATTAATATTATTATTATTATTATTATTATTATTATTATTATTATTATTATTATTATTATTATTTTAAATAAACAATCCGCTTCATGCAGAACAAGAGTACACAGAAAACCATACAGGGTCTATTGTTTTATTATAATAATCCCTCAATTGTAATTCAGTTCTTTAGTGTCTGTTGAATTTATATTCATTAAGAGCTATTTAGATCAGTCATGTTCAAATTAATGTCTGTAACTCACACTTCACATTTCTGTGATTGAATATATGCAAAACCTAATTTCTTCATTCCAGTTTAATTTTTGAAAAAGTTTGTTTGCCTCTCTCTTACATGCTTCTGCCTGCCTTACTTACCTTACAATATACAGGAATATTCCAATAGATTTAATGGAATCAGAAAGGAATTGGCAAGGAAAGAGGTAAGATTGCAGTCTAGAGCATCTCTGTTGAGATCATCCGAACTGTGAAACAAAAGCTTACACACACACATGGGCTCATGTTTGATATTACATATATATTAATATTTCATTGGCTTTCATCCATAGGATCTTCATTTTGCATCACCAGTTAGTATAATAAACTTCTGAACAATTTTACAGCTTACCTGTTTAATTTTGTACGTTTAACAGATGATCAAGAAGGCTATCAATAATGTTCGAAGAATGGCTTCGCACCCAACACTGCCTTATTGTAAGTTTAATGCTTTTATGTCATATTTTTGTTAACATTACTGTACTGGATTATTGTATTTATTTAGTTTTGAAATTATGTCCTTCTTCCAGACAAAGGTACTACAAATGCTAATAAAAATACATTTGAGCAAAAATAAATTGCATTGTCTTGGAGCTACAACCCAAAGAATCGGAAAAGTCCCCCTCCCACACTCACAAAATTCAAGGTGTGATCGAAGCCATTAAGACTATCTAATTAAAAAAAAAACCTCAATAATTTCAGTCATCTGTCCTTTACGCTGCACAGCCATTAGGACCATACAATCAGTAAATGTTCATGTTCTCTGTGCAGTCCACACACCTGGGTTCTACACTTACACTGAGCCCAACCTCAGAACTTGTAGAGCTTTCTCAAATTTTTCTTTTTGGCACATTTTCTCCCCAGCCTGGGGAGCAGGCTTGCACTGTGCATTCCTGGAGCTGAGAAGAAAGTGCCAACCACCCAGTTCCTTTCTGCACGCTGCACTGCCCACACTTCCTTATTGTCTCTCCTCATCAAACTAGTTTGGAACACTCCCTTTTACTTATTTGTCTCTCTTTTCTTCACTTCTTGAATCTGGAAAAAAAAGTTTCTTTTAACTATTCGTTGACCTTCCCCTCCCTCCCTCTTCATCTCCCCTTCCCTCTCAGGGCATCTGCAGCATATAGAAGGAACAGTGTACTTTAAGAGGTGTACTCCTTACAACACTAAACACTCATCCACAGCTGGGCACTAGCTTTGCCTATTTTGACTTGGGGAGGCCCACAGAGTTGACATTGGTGTACATTGTTCAAAATCTACTAAGCAAGCGAGAAGAGCCCTACAGTAGGGCTCACTGCTTCAGCACCAGTGGGTTAGGATACAATTCATGTTTCTTTATGTTCATCTTCTGTACATTTCTATTCTTCTCAGAGACATTGGGACCGTTCCGTATCCCAGACACACTGATTGCATTGTCAGCCATCACATAGCTCATTTCGAGGCTTTGACAGACCCCCTTCCAGGGTTTGACACTATTCATCCTGTCATCATTTCACCCAGTGGCATGAGTCTGTTCCACCATACTGTTATGCAGACTCCAATGCTTACTCTGTTTGCGCTTCGGTGTCAGGATCCCCCTGTAGGCATAGATACCTGGCACAATGGGCTTGACATGTGAAGACATCATCCTTCCTCATCTCCTTTCCTTTCTCGTTACCATTCTTCACATTGGTCCCACCTCTCTACTGTTCACCATGGACTTCAACATTCTTTCGTCACCAAGCCCATGAGGTTCACTGACACGTTATTCCAACAACTTTGACTGTCTCAGTGCTGACACACTCAGCTATTGGGGAGGTCTCAGTGACACAAGCTAACCCACAGGGACCGATCCCCAATCCAGTGCCCAGTACCTCTCAGGGTCTGACACATCCAAATATATCTATTTCATCAGAATTCATTCCCAGCAGTGCCTCAGATAAGTCTAATACTTGGTCCAATGAATCTGTCTTAGAAGTAGGCAAGGTATCTCAGTCACCTCTTTCTCCATCCTCTAAGCAATCTGGAACTCTTGGAAGGTTCAAAAGCCTTTTAGAACTGATTCAGTACATGGTGACTGCCTTGAATGTACAAATTACAACTAAAATCCCAAATGTCACAGTTTCAGCAGTCTGATCTCCCTCTGGCACAGATTCTCCTGATGCTCCCTGTATATCTTCAAACCTTAATGGAGGCCTAGGACAAACCAGCGTCAACAGCTTCAGTTTCTAAATGGCATAAAGCAATATATCAGGTCCTAGCATCAGACTCAAAGTTTCTCTCTGAACACTCAGCACCTAACTCTATTGTGCATTCCTCTTCTCAGTCTTGACAGTCCAGAAACACTGCTCCCCCAGACAGAGTGGGTAGGAAGATTTACTCCACAGAAAGAAAACTGTATACCTATATTTATATATGTACGTGTGTGTGTGAGTGTAAATAATTTCACTCTTTCCTGGATGACTGGATATATGGTCTTCACTGTAGGTGCAGAATTAACTAGGTGGGATTTGTCTTGTGGAGTGCCACAGGGTTCTATTCTCTAACTCACATTTTATAATTTTGTGTGTGTACACGCGCACTGCTGAATGAGACTGTCTAGAGCTTTGGAGTTGGTTATCATTAACTCTACACTTCATTATCCATATGTGTCCATCTTGGTTTTAAACTGGTGCTTTGAGGTTGTAGTTAGTTGACTAAGGCAGAACAAGGTGAAGGTCAGTCCAGGCAAGACAAAGGTATAGAATCACATACAGGCCATCTAGTCCAACCCCTTGCTCAATGCAGGATCAGCTTAGAGCAGTGATGGCGAACCTTTTAGAAACTGAGTGCCCAAACTGCAACCCAAAACCCACTTATTTATCGCAAAGTGCCAACACGGCAATTTAACCCGAATACTGAGGTTTTAGTTTAGAAAAAACAACTCATAGTGAAATTAACAAACTGAAAGAACATTTGGTCTGGATAGCATTTGCTTAGGAAACCAACAAAATAGTAACATAGAATGGGAGAATGATGGTGAGAGTGTCATAAGGCAATAAATGGAGGCTGTTCATTGCTCTGTTGCTTGTAAGTCTGGGTTAAACTGAGACTATGCCTTTCCCAGAGGTGTTCCTGTCCACCTAATTTACTTTTGAATATATAACATTCATTATAAACATCATTCTAGTTTGCTATTAAGAAAAAAGAATACTTTAAAATATAGTGTGTTTAGTAGGAGCTGGTGGTTAGGGTGTCCAGATCTGGGAGGTCCTGATTCATATGCCCATTCTGCCCTTGCAGCTTGCTGGGAAATCTTGGACCAGTAATATACTCTGAGTTAATCCACCTCATAAGTTCGTTGTGAGGATAAAAGAGAAGTGTGTCAAACCACTTCAGTGACCTTTTGGGGGAGGAAGGCAGGGAATACATGTTAGTTAATAAATTAAGTAGGTGAAAGATTTATATGGCTAAATCTGAGTCCAGCAGCACCTTAGAGAACAAGATTTTTGAGAGTCAAAGCTTCTCTTATCTAATCGAGGGAGCTCTAATGCTGGAAAGTTTGTGCCCCCTCCCCCAAATCTTGTTGGTCTCTAAGGTGCTCCTGGGCTCAAATCTAGTTGTTCTACTATGGACCAGCATGGCTACCCTTGGAAACGTCAGGGATAGTCTGAATTGTATTAACTAGAAAGTCTGCTGTGAGAAAGGAGGGCCAGTTTGGTGTAGAGGTTAAGTGCGTAGACTCTTATCTGGGAGAACCGGGTTTGATTCCCCACTCCTCCACTTTCAGCTGCTGGAATGGCCTTGGGTCAGCCATAGCTATCACAGAGCTGTCCTTGAAAGGGCCGCTTCTGGGAGAGCTTCTCTCAGCTCCACCTACCTCACAGGGTGTATGTTGTAGAGGAGGAAGATAAAGGAGATTGTGAAATACTCTGAGACCCTGAGATTCAGAGTGAAGGGCAGGATATAAATCCAATATCTTCTTCTTTCTTTAATCTAAAACTGCAGTCCTGTGCATGTGTAGAGAGTAGGTGCCACAGTGCTCACTGTAGATTACTTCCAAGTAACCATGGAGAACAAGCCCAATGAGGAAAGGCTAAGGGATTTGGGGATATTCATTCTGGAGAAGAGGAGGTTGAGGGGGGAGACATGATTGCTCTTTTGAAGTATTAGAAGGGCTGCCACTTAGAGGAGGGCAGGGAGCTGTTCCTGCTGGCAGCAGAGGAGAAGACTGGCATAGGAAAAACCTTTTAACAGTAGGAGTTGTTCAACTGTGCAATTAACCCCCTCACTGGCAGTCTTTAAGCAGTAGCTGGACAAACACTTGTCAGGGATGTTCTTAGAAACCAGAACAGCAGTGCAACAGTTCAAAAACAGCTTATCAACAATTTGCCTTATGGTTCCTGTAGCTTGAAAGAGCTCTGCTCAGATACTGCTATCGGAAGCATCGTATTTGAAAGCAAGGAAGCCTGCAGTTCCTCCCTTTCCACTCCTAAACCAGAGGCAATCCCGGCCATTGTTTCTGCCAGATTAGTGGGATCCAACATTTCCTGTAATAAACCCACATCCCTTCAAAAAAAATGTGCTTGATTCAAGGTCCAGATCTCCCCCCCCCCCTCATCCCCACATGCTCATGCTCTCTTCTTCCCTTCGGCTTGGACTGTGCCACAACAGTTTTGAAATATGAAATGCAACCAGGCCTTGGCCACATGAAAATGTGAAGCTGCTTATACCCATCTCTCTAGTGCAGGGGTGGGCAAATTGTGGCTCGGGAGCCACATGTGGATTTTTCATACACATCGTGTGGCTCTTGAAGCCCCCACCAGAGAAGGCATTTGTCTTTTTAAACCACTTCTTCAAGCCAAGCCAGCCAGTGGCTTGGAGAATGCATTTAAAGTTCAAGTTCCTTTCTTTCCACCTCTCTCTCTCCCTCCCCATCTATTTTCCTTCTCTCAGACGTCTGACATTTGCGTCTGGTGGCTCTCACACATCTGACATTTATTCTATGCGGCTCTTATGTTAAGCAAGTTTGGCCACCCCTGCCCTAGTGGGTCCCATCTAACCCCCTCCCTAAAACTGCAGGAACACCTGCAAGGAATTTTCCTCTGTGTTTTGTGCTTGGGGGCTGAATTGTGGTTGCACCCCCCATGTCAGAATTCCAAAGGTGCCCACGAGCTCAAAAAGGTTGGAGTGCCCTGTTGCCTCTCTGAAGGATGCCTAGTTAGGGTTGCCAGGTTTGGGTTGGGAAATACCTGGAGATTTGGGGGAAGGAGCCTGAGTTTGGGGAGAGGAGGAGCTTCAGTGAGATATGACTCCAGAGTTCACCTTCCAAAGCAGCCATTTTCTCCAGGAAAACTGATCTCTTATCGCCTGGAGATTCGTTGTAATCTCAGGATGTTTTCAGCCACCACCTGGGGGTTGGCAACCCTGTTATGCACCCATGCTCAGAAGGGTATAATGGCACAGGGTTCATCTTCCAAAGCAGATATTTTCTCCAGGTGAACTGACCTCCATCACCTGGAGATCAGTTATAAAAGCCAGCAACCTCCAGCTACCACCTGGAGCAGGGGTGACCAAACCTTGACTTGGGAGCTACAGGTGTTTCTTTCACAACTATTGTGGGGCTCTTGAAGCCCCCATCGCCCCATCAGCCAGCTTGGAGAAGGCATTTGTTTCTTTAAATCCCTTTCCAAACCAAGCCACTCAGAGCCCCCTCTGTGGGCATGCGTGCTCCCTGCCCCCCCGCGCATGAGGCTTGGCTCCCCCTGTGGCCCCCCCCGCCTTCCTTCCTTCCCCGGAGCTGCAATGCAGCCATGCTCCGTGGCCCCCTCCTCCTCAGAGGCGCGCCGAGCCGCGCTGTGCTGAAGCTGGACCCTACCAGCTTTGATGTGGCCAGCGCGCCTTCTAACTCTTTGAAGCTGGAAGTGAGGGGGAGCGAAGCCTTCTCCCGTGCAGGCTTCAAAGAGTTAGAAGGCATGCCGGCTGCATCAAAGCCGGTAGGGTCTAGCTTCAGCCAGGCCCATAACTACGAGGGGGCCTGTAGGGGTACAGCCCCCTAACTGCTAGGTGGGGGCCCCTGACTTGGGGCCCCTAACCAGCCTCTAGTGCCTCAGCTGCATCCTTCTCCATTCTGCCGTCATCATATACTGTTGCTTCTGCTTGCTTAGGGGACGTGATCATACACAGTTGCTTCTGCTTGCTTAGGTGCTGGAAGAAATCTCTGACCCCTCAACAAGCAGAAACAACGGGGCGCTTTCAGCGCCCAGGATTGAAAGTTAAGCTCCGTGTTGCTTCTGCTTCCTTAGGGGCTGGAAGAAATCTCTGACCCCTCAGCAAGCAGAAACAATGGATCACTTTCAGCGCCCAGGACTGAAAGTTAAGCTCCTTGTTGGGCTGATGTTGGGCTAGAGGGCGCCTGCAAGAAGAGGCCATTCTGGCCCTCAAGTGGGGCGGCGGGGGTAGGGAGTGAATGGCTCCATTGCAGGCTTTCTCTGCCAGACAGGGCAGGGTAGGGTAGGCTAGTGCACACAAGTGGATGTCCCGGCTGCAGTCCGGGGCTGGGGATCAGTGGAGAGGTGATGTTTGCCTGCAGGGGTTTTCTGGCCTGGTCTTGCTGGCCACCCACCTCGGCTTGCCCTCTGACAGGAAGAAATCCGAATTGGAGGTCTTGTAGCCCCAGAAATCAGCTGCGACTTGGTGGCGCCTTCCACTCCCCCCCTTGTCCTGCCAGGCTTGCCTAGCTGGATCATGCTACTGGTAAGGGCAGGAGACCATGCGGCATGTATCTAAATCTCTGCTCCCCATCAGAGCTGCTGGAAGAGGGGTGGAAAGGGACCACCTTGGGGCAACTGTGGGGAGGGGGGAGGCTGTATGGCAGCAAGCTGGCAGTTTTTCTCCTCAGCAGTGGTAGGACAGAAGGTCATGGAGGTTGGGGCCACTATGTGCCACCTGAAAAAAATCAGGGCCCCCCAATTCTCCAAATCCTGGCTACGGGGCTGGCTTCAGCACAGCTCAGCACGCCACTGAGGAGTAATGGGGCCACGGAGCACGGCTGCATTGCAGCTACGGTGAGGGAGGGAAGGTGAGGGGTAGCAGTGGGGAGGCCGCAGGGGGGGAGCTGAGCCTTGTGCTCCGGGGGGGCGAGGGAGCACACGTGCCCACAGAGAGGGCTCTGAGTGCTGTCTCTGGCACCCATGCCATAGGTTTGCCACCACTGACCTAGGGCAAACCCGACAAATGTTCAGCTGCTGCTTAAAGACTGCCAGTGAGAGGGAGCTCACCAACACCCTCAGTAGCTGATTCCATTGTTGAACAACCCTTACTGTAATTTGTTTTCTAATATCCAGCTGGTACCTTCCCACCCTTAATTTAAATCCATTATTGCAAGTCCTATCCTCTGCTGCCAACAGGAACAGCTCTTTGTCCTCCTCTAAGTGACTGCTCTTCAGATACTTAAAAGAAAGCAATCATGCCCCCCCTCAACCTCCTCTTCTCCAGACTGAACATTCCCAAGTCTCTCACCCTGTCCTCATTGGGCTTGGTCTCCAGGCCCCTGATCATCCTTGTCACTCTCCTCTGCACCTGCTCCATTCTGTCCATATCCTTCTTAAAGTGAGGCTTCCAGAACAGCACATAATACTCCAGGTGTGGCCTGACCAATGCAGTGAACAGCAGGACTATCGCTGCTTGTGATTTGGTTGTTATGCCTCCGTTGATACACCCCAAGATTGTATTAGCCTTTTTTGTTACTGCATCACACTGGCTGCCGATATTTAACTTACAATCCATCCATACCCCAGGATCTTGTTCACACACACTGCTACCCAGAAGAGTATCCCCCATCCAGTATGCATGTTCTTCATTTTTGTTACCCAAATGTAGAACTCGACTCTTTTCCTTGTTATTGCATCTTGTTCACTTCCAGCCAGTTTTCCAATGCGTTCAGATCTTGTTGAATTCTATCTCTGTCTTCTGGTGTGTTCACTGCTCCTCCCAATTTGATGTCATCTGTGAATTTAATGAGTAGCACCTCCACATCCAGATCATTTATAAAATTACTGAAAAGTACTGGGCCCAGAACTGAGCCCTGTGGCACTCTACTGGACACCTCCCATCATTCAGATGAAATGCCATTGACAACTACTCTTTAAGTGTGGTTCTCCCAACAGTTCCCTTTCCACCTAACTATCCTAGAGTCCAGTCCACAGTCTTCTAGTTTACCCATCAGCATATCATGGAAAACCCTGTCAAAAGCTTTACTAAAATCAGATAAGTAACATCAACAGCATCCCCTCAATCCAGGAAGCTCATCACTCCATCAAAGGAGGAGTCCGGCAGGATCCGTTAGGGACATATCCATGCTGACTTTCCCAGATCAATCTGCAAACACTTTAGATGTTTGCAGATTGATCCCTTTAAAATCTGCTCCAGTATCTTCCCTGGGACAGAGGTCAGACTGACTGGCCTGAAGTTTCCTGGGTTATCCCTCCCTTTTTTTGAAAATTGGGATAACATCTGCCCTTCTCCAGTCTTGTGGCATGTCTCCTGTCCTCCAAGAGATCAGGAAGATACTTGACAAAGACTCTGCAAGTTGTCTAGAAAGTTCTTTGAGCATCCTTGGGTGCATAGTATCTGTCCCAGGGGATCTGTACTCATTCAATGCAGTATGGTACTTCTCAACTACCTCTCTGTCCATGTCAACCAGCAGCTCAGATGATGCATCTTGCCTACTACCATCTTTAGATGAGCCCAGGGCTTTTTTAGGAGCAAGAACTCCTTTGCATAGTAGGCCACACCCCCTGATGTAGCCAATCCTCCTGGAGCTTACAGTAGGCCCTGCACTAAAAGCCCTGTAAGCTCTTGGAGGAATGGCTACATCAGGGAGGTGTGGCCTAATATGCTACCAAAAAAAGCCCTGAATGAGCCTGTACTTTTTTCAGGGGGGAAAACTTAAGGTAATACCTATTAGGAAGTCTGATATTCTAGAGGGACTGGACCTACTTAGATGGGCAGTGATGATAGATGGAAAGTTACCCACAAGTAGTTTCAAGTGGCAGTTGGTAGTGGGATATAAAGATAAGTGAAGATAAAGAAAATTTTGAAATGGATTGCAGCAGTACGGCTGGTGAGGGAGCAGCGGCAGTGACGTGTAAAGACTGTGGGGTGTTTGTATTTCTACCTGAGAGTAGCACAAATTACACTTGCAACAAGTGTAAGTTAGTGGCCCTGCTGAAGGAGAAGATACAGGGACTGGAGGCACAATTGTCCACACTGCAGTGTATAAAGGAAGGTGAGGATTTTCTTGACAAAACGCATGAGGCACTCTTGAAAGGACAAGAGGAGGGAGAGGAAATGGTATTTCAGCAATTAGAAGAGAACTCAATACAGGAGGAGGGTTCCTGGAAAAATGTAACCTGAAAGAGAAAGAAAATCAGATGTTCTAAGCCCCTGCTGCTCAGCAATAGGTTTCAGAATCTCCCCACAGTAACTGATTTTGAACCATTGGTACAATGCCTACTTGCCCAGCCTCCACGAAGCTTGAACAAAGTTTCTCAGGATCCTGTGGATAAGAAGCCTGGAGCTTCTGCTCCCCAGTATAGGAAGAGGAAGGTGGTGGTGATTGGAGACTCCTTGCTCAGAGGGGTGGAGCCCAAAGTGTGCCGACCGGACTTGTCATCCCGAGAGGGCTGCTGTCTGCCGGGAGCATGAATCCAGCATGTGATAGAAAGGATTGGAGGACTTATCAAGCCCACGGATTACTATCCTTTCTTGCTGATCCACGTGGGAACGAATGATACTGTCCATCATAGCCCTGAACGTATTAGAAAAGACTATGTGGCTCTGGGTCAGAAGGTGAAGGAGCTGGGCGTACAGGTTGTGTTCTCGTCAGTGCTTCCTGTTGAAGGCCGTGGCTTAGACGAAAAAGAAGAATACTTCAAATGACTGGCTACATTGATGGTGTCGTCAGGAAAGATTTGGGTTTCTGGACCATGGCTTATGCTTTCGAGATGGTGGTCTTCTCTCGGGAGATGGTTTGCATCAAACTGGAGAGCCAGTTTGGTGTAGTGGTTAAGTGTGTGGACTTTTATCTGGGAGAACCGGGTTTGATTCCCCACTCCTCCACTTGCACCTGCTAGCATGGCCTTGAGTCAGCCATAGCTCTGGCAGAGGTTGTCCTTCAAAGCGCAGCTGCTGTGAGAGCCCTCTCCAGCCCCACCCACCTCACAGAATGTCTGTTGTGAGGAAGGAAGGTAAAGGAGACTCTTCGGAGTGGAGGGCGGGATATAAATCCAATTTCTTCTTCTTCTTCTTACAGCGGTAGGGAAAAGGGTGTTTGGTAACCGCCTTGCTAACCTACTAAGGATGGCTTTAAACTAAATTGTATAGGGGAGTGAGACAATAATTCAAAGCCTCATATGATGCCAGAAACTGGGGATAAGAACATTAAATATTTGCAGAGAGTGGCACATACGCTAGGTAATGTTAATTTGCAGGCTTGTACGGAAACCAAACCCTCGGGATGCATAAAACGTGGATTCTGATGTCTCTACACTAATGCACAGAGTATGGGAAACAAACAGGAGGAACTGGAAGTCCTAATGAAGGAGACTCTGAGACATCCAGGCTATGTCGCCTTGCTAGCAGGTGGATACGCGAGCTCTCCTGCTTGTGACTCCCCCTGATCGGGGGGGGGATCTCTCAGGCAGGGGGCTTTCACAGTGAGATGGGGGTGCAACGGTAGTTGCTCCTGTTTCTACTGTGTGCTCTGAAGCTCTTCCCGTCGTGATCGCTAATACAGCAGCAAGAGGTGAATGCTCGATTTCTTGCCTTTCTCTTCTTTAACAAGCTTCTGATCTATCACCCCTCTATCTCAAGCATGACAAATCTGCAATGCAAGTAAGTTCATTTTCAATTGCCAAGGGCTAATGGGTCCTTTTTACATTTCAATGACTTAGTAGTTCAAAGGAAGGGAAACAGATTGATATCTCTAATTTCCCTCTGAATGAGGCTGTGGAAAGTTAAAGAATGTCTTTAAGTACTGGAAACAATTTGAACTAATTGGAATATAGACATTTAAATCGACCCAGATTATAATTGGATATTTATTAAAGAGACTACTATTTGGCTGCAACACGGTCTGAACAAAATGAGGGATTTGTTAGAGGGATTTTTCCTTGTTGTCTGATCTGAAATTCATATGTTAACATCTAAAACTTCAGTTGGAGGAGACTGAGAAGGATGGGCTATCTGGAACTCTGAGCTACTTTTTAATCAGGATTAATGGACTGAGTTTGCTGACAGAGAAAAATGGCTTTGCTAAGTGAAATTTTTTTTATAAAAATGATATTTTAAGCAGTTTGAAATCTCTGAGGCAAGATCTTGGTTTATTGGCAGACTTGGTTAAGAAGCCAATGGCAGCTTTTTTGCTGAAAGCTAGAGAAACATCAAATTTACATGAGCAGAATGCTAAAGAGAACCTGGTGATGTCTGTGGAATTGAAATGGTAGACTGAGCTGTTGGGAAATCAACAAAAGAAAATTAAAATGGAATCTTGTGGCATACTTAAAAAAGAAGACTGTAAATGGAGACTGACTCAAGCTAGGTTGAGAGGAACAAAGGCTGTGGAATTTTTCTCATCTCTTTCAAGAAGGATGACTGCATTAAGAAGTAAGAAGATGCATTTTAACTAGAAAATCATAATGTGGAAATCTTTCAGAAAAAAGAGCCTCCTGAACTAGATTTTTCTCAGTGGATAGCTGGACATGGACTTTGTAAGAAATTCTGATATGTGAAACTAGAAGGCTAAGTGAGACTTATTTTATTTTAATTTTTTTGTTTGTTTTTGGGCTACAATAAGCTATCTTGTCTAAAACAATATGGATTTAAAAGTTAAAGGGCTAAAAAGTTTTTGAAAAGAATTTTATGTAAAAATAGTTACTTCAGATTAATTTTTAAGAAGGCAGATAACGTAAGTTCCTGACAAATTGCTGAACTTGTTTTTAATAGATAATGATATTAGTTTCTATGTTTGTTATAGATATAACTAATTTTACAAGTTAATATATAACTCAGGAGATAGACCTTTTTAGTAAGAAGGGTTTCCTGGAATGTTTTTATCGTTGTGGATAGTTAGGTAGGTAACTCTCAATAAGAACAGGCATGAGACTTTTATTTTTGGGTCATAACTTGTTGACAAGTTGGTAAAATGTGGTTTGGATCCTGTTACCGTTAGGTGGATCTGTAACTGGTTCCTCATCCACTTGGAGAGGAGTGACAAGTGGAGTGCCTCAAGGATCTGTCCTGGGATCTGTTTTGTTCAACATCTTTATCAATGATTTGGATGAAGGAATAGAGGGAATGCTTATTAAATTTTCAGATGATACTAAATTTTTGATAAAGTTCCTCATCAAAGGCTCCTTAGAAAGCTTGAGAGTCATGGAGTAAAAGGACAGGTCCTCTTGTGGATCAAAAACAGGCTGAGTAATAGGAAGCAGAGAGTGAGTATAAATGGGCAGTCTTCGCAGTGGAGGACGGTAAGCAGTGGGGTGCCGCAGGGCTCGGTACTGGGTCCCATGCTCTTTAACTTGTTCATAAATGATTTAGAGTTGGGAGTGAGCAGTGAAGTGGCCAAGTTTGCGGATGACACTAAATTGTTCAGGGTGGTGAGAACCAGAGAGGATTGTGAGGAACTCCAAAGGGATCTGTTGAGGCTGGGTGAGTGGGCGTCAACGTGGCAGATGCGGTTCAATGTGGCCAAGTGCAAAGTAATGCACATTGGGGCCAAGAATCCCAGCTACAAATACAAGTTGATGGGGTGTGAACTGGCAGAGACTGACCAAGAGAGAGATCTTGGCGTCGTGGTAGATAACTCACTGAAAATGTCAAGACAGTGTGCGTTTGCAATAAAAAAGGCCAACGCCATGCTGGGAATTATTACGAAGGGAATTGAAAACAAATCAGCCAGTATCATAATGCCCCTGTATAAATCGATGGTGCGGTCTCATTTGGAGTACTGTGTGCAGTTCTGGTCGCCGCACCTCAAAAAGGATATTATAGCATTGGAGAAAGTCCAGAGAAGGGCAACTAGAATGATTAAAGGGCTGGAGCACTTTCCCTATGAAGAAAGGTTGAAACGCTTGGGACTCTTTAGCTTGGAGAAACGTTGACTGCGGGGTGACATGATAGAGGTTTACAAGATAATGCATGGGATGGAGAAAGTAGAGAAAGAAGTACTTTTCTCCCTTTCTCACAATACAAGAACTCGTGGGCATTTGATGAAATTGCTGAGCAGACAGGTTAAAACGGATAAAAGGAAGTACTTCTTCACCCAAAGGGTGATTAACATGTGGAATTCACTGCCTCGGGAGGTGGTGGCGGCCACAAGTATAGCCACCTTCAAGAAGGGTTTAGATAAAAATATGGAGCACAGGTCCATCAGTGGCTATTAGCCACAGTGTATGTGTGTATATAAAATTTTTTGCCACTGTGTGACACAGAGTGTTGGACTTGATGGGCCGTTGGCCTGATCCAACATGGCTTCTCTTATGTTCTTATGTTCTTAAATTGGGAGGGGTTGCAAACACAGAAGAAGACAGAAACAGGATACAGGATGACCTTGACAGGCTGGAAAACTGGGCTAAAACCAATAAAATGAATTTTAACAGGGATAAATGTAAAGTTCTGCATTTAGGTAGGAAAAATCCAATGCATGGTTATAGAATGTCTTGTCTTAGCAGTAGTATGTGTGAAAAGGATCTAGGGGTCTTAGTGGATCATCCGCTGAACATGAGTCAACAGTGTGATGCGTTGGCTAAAAAGGCAAATGCAATTTTGGGCTGTATCAACAGAAGTATAGTGTCCATGTCATGTGATGTGATGGTATCGCTTTACTCTGCTCTGGTAAGACCTCACCTGGAGTATTGTGTTCAGTTTTGGGCACCACATTTTAAGAAGGATATAGACAAGCTGGAACGGGTCCAGAGGAGGGCGACGAAGATGGTGAGGGGTCTGGAGACCAAGTCCTATGAGGAAGGGTTGAAGGAGCTGGGGATGTTTAGCCTGGAGAGGAGGCGATTGAGAGGTGATATGATCACCATCTTCAAGTACTTGAAGGGCTGTCATATAGAGGATGGTGTGGAATTGTTTTCTGTGGCCCCAGAAGGTAGGACCAGAACCAATTGGTTGAAATTAAATCAAAAGAGTTTCCGGCTCAACATTAGGAAGAACTTCCTGACCTTTAGAGTGATTCCTCAGGGGAACAGACTTTTTCAGGAGGTGGTGGACTGTTCTTCCTTGGAGGTTTTTAAACAGAGGCTAGACAGCAATGAAGATCCTATGAATTTAGGGGGAGGTGTTTGTGAGTTTCCTGCATTGTGCAGGGGGTTGGAGTAGATGACCCTAGAGGTCCCTTCCAACTCTATGATTCTACTTGTCCTTGATGGAGTGGTCTTTTTCAGAGCAGGTTAAGAGACTGGGGGTGCTCATGGACCCTGCCTTTCTGTTTGAAAAGCAGGTTGGCATGGTAGCCAGGAACATTTTTGCTCAGCTGCAACTGGCTTGCCAACTCTCTCATTACCTAGACTCAGCTGATTCTAGCCATGCTTCTCTAACCTTACAGTTACTGCAATGTTTTCTATGTGGGGCTGTGCTTCAAGACAAATTAGAAACTATTACTTGTCCAGAATACAACAACCCTAGGGTTGCTGCTCATGCACTGCTCACATGCCAGTCTGTTTCAATTAAAGATGCTGGTTATTACCTTTAAAGTCCTTCATGGCATTTGAAGGGCCATCTCTTTCCATATGTTCCTGTTCTTCAGGCAGCCATTTGTTGGCTAGCCCACCACTTAGATAAATATATTGTTATTTATTTTTTTTTCAGACTTAACCGGTGCTCAGGATGGTAGTGTGCGAATGTTTGAGTGGGGCCATTCTCAGCAAATTACATGTTTCCGGTCTGGTGGCAACTCTAGGATTACACGGATGAGATTCAATTATCAGGGCAATAAGGTAATGTATCTAACAAAATAAAAAGTTCGTTTGTTCCATTGTAACAGGAGTTGTACAGATCACATAATGACAAGGTGTCGTAAAGTCAGATAACAAATATTTGACTTTACGATACCATTACTTTATGATAGAGTACTTGACTTTACAAAAATCTTTGTTGTGTTTTTTGTTTAAATTGAATAATATTTCACTAGCTGAATCATCCTAGCTAGCTTACTGATTTTAACGTGGCATATAGCTTGGTCAGTATCTGCAAAACAGTTAGATTGTCAGCTCTAATAGCCAAAAGGGGCTGAAACAAAAGTCATGTTTCACCAACGTTACACCAATGCAGCTGTCACAACTTCTTGTTTAATTTGTAATGCTGCCACCAGGAATTTAATTCCAAACAGTTTATTTAATGCTCAGTTTTGTGCCCAAGCTCTAAGGCTTCTTCATTGGACTATGTGGACCTGAGAATGAGACTCTTATATCTTAAAATCATAGTATTCCAAGATAATATAAAACAAAATAAAACTGTACAAATGTTATTTGTACATTTTTTTTGTTTCAAAATGTTTATAGCTTATTTTTTTTGTTTCAAAATGTTTATAGCTTATTTTTTTCTTTCAAAATGTTTATAGCTTATTTTTTTTCTTTCAAAATGTTTATAGCTTAATTCTTCAGTTAATAATAATAACTTCTGACTGAGGTGTCACCAAAGACTGACACCTAAGTCAGAAGTTGTTATTATTAACTTCCCCCATTTCTCCCCTCTCGAATTGTCCTTTCTCTTCCTAACAACTTTTTGACAGCTTCTGTCTCTCACACTCCTATAATATGCTTACAATATTAGGTTTCGGCTCTCTATCTAGCCTCTAATATGCCCTCTACTTTTCCACTATAGAATATTAATGCTTTTCACAGCACTAATATGGGATTCTAATCAGAAGACTGCTTCTCAGACTCTGTAGATTGCTCACTGACGACAACTGACATTTAGCTGCTGTCAATCTGCTGAGAGTTCACTACTGACTGACTTCTCTCTCTCTCTCTCCACACATACTTCTTAGCTCTGCCTGCACTCTCTCAGTCACCAACCAATCATTTATCTCATCCTCCTCATTCACTCCCCCTTTCTCTACTACAACTTACCAACAATTAAAGGAGTACACATATATACATTCAAATCATTACAGCAACCAGGGCTTTTTTGTAGCAGGAACTCCTTTGCATATTAGGCCACAGACCACCTGATGTAGCCAATCCTCCAAGAGCTTACAGGGCTCTTATTACCGGGCCTACTGTAAGCTCTTGGAGGATTGCCTGCATCGGGAGTGTGTGGCCTCATATGCAAAGGAGTTCCTGCTACAAAAAAAAGCCCTGACAGCAACAATGCACAATGTGTAAAGAAACTGGGGAGAATAAATGTCAGATGTCTGAGAGCTGCAAGACTTAAACATCAGATGCTTGAGAGTCAGAAGGAAGGAAGGAAGGCAAATAGATGGGGGAGGGAGGAAGGGTGCAGATGTGCAAGGAGAACAACTTTAACTTTAGATGATAATGATGATGATGATGATATTGGATTGATATCCCACCCTATACTCTGAATCTCAGGGACTCAGAGCAGTCACATACGAACATAAGAGAAGCCAAGTTGGATCAGGCCAATGGCCCATCCAGTTCAACACTGGATAGTACTAAGAAGAAGAAGATATTGGATTTATATCCCGCCCTCCACTCCGAAGAGTCTCAGAGCGGCTCACAATCTCCTTTATCTTCCTCCCCAAAAACAGACACCCTGTGAGGTGGGTGGGGCCGGAGAGGGCTCTCACAGCAGCTGCCCTTTCAAGGACAACCTCTGCCAGAGCTATGGCTGACCCAAGGCCATGCCAGCAGGTGCAAGTGGAGGAGTGGGGAATCAAACCCGGTTCTCCCAGATAAGAGTCCGCACACTTAACCACTACACCAAACTGGCTCTCTAAGCTTTTGGGGAGCATGGGTTCAAAGACCCCTTTTTCCCACTCTTCCACACACACCCCTCCCCCAATCCGTCCTTCCTTCTGTTTATCGTATGGAAAGATGGGGATTTTTCCAGAGGTGCTCTAAGTGTGGGAGTAAGATCGCCCCACCTGACGGACATTCGTTGTGCCTACTGTGCCTTGGGGAGCTCCATAGAATGGACTCTTGCACACACTGCACGAAGTTCTCTAAACAGACCAAAAAGAACAGAGCTGCCCGCCTTGCAGCAGCCCTTATGGAGCAGGCGCTATCCCCTCGGAAACTGTCCTCAGCAGAACGGGTCGAGCAACAGACCGCACCGGCTGACCCATCAACATCGCTTGAGACCAATCGTCCCCTTTCCGACGCCGGTCACCCTCACAAATGCTCGGGCTCGGCTGCTATGTTGGATTCCTCTAAGCCTGCTAAGCGGCATAAGGAGGATAAGGGCGCTCATAAGGAAAAGAAGAAGAAAGCTAAGAGATCGGATAAGCCAAAACATACCAAATCTGTCTCTCCAGCTCCTCTGGTCTCACCATCGGTCCTGACGGCACCGTTTGTCCCACCACTGAAGCTATTTGCTTCACCGGGTCATCGGCCAAACCTTCCGATCCTCGCCTGGATGTTGTCGGAGCTCATCATATCCTCTGACTCCGATCACGAGATTGAACCAGCACAGCGTTACAGCACCGAGAGGAGCCCGCCTGGTCTATCCTGAAGGGCAGCTGAGGTCTCTCGATCCCGGAGTCCGCTCCTTCAAGGTCGATTGCATGAATCTCAAAGGGACCGCTCTTCGAGAAGCCACTCTCCTCGACACCAAGAGGTCGATCGTTCTCCTCCGCACCGCTTGCCTTCGCAAATCCCATGGGATCAGCGTCAGTGGCAGTATTTATACGGGGCGTATCCCATGCAACCTTCTTTTCCTTGGCTTCCACCTCGCCAGATGGACTGGGATCAGTTTTCCGAAGCTTCTCGTCGATCCTGAACCTCTTATAGACCATCTAGAAGGGCGCCCTCTGCGTTGGTGTCGAAGCCACCCGATGTTAAACCGATTCGACACTGTCGGGACCCTGCTTTACAGATTTCTCCAGAGCATTCGAAGGGCATAATAATGGAGCCTGTGTCATCCCCGACTCCACACTTGTCGGAGCACTCTGATTCCCCTGATGCGTCACCCAGGTCCATTGAAGGGTCGACTCCGGAGGAACAAGAAACAACATCATCACCTGGGGAACCCTCTCCTCCACAGAAGATAGCAGAGGGGCAACCCATTTCGCCTTCAGAGGACTTAAAGTCTTATGGTGACCTGATTAAGCGTATGGCTCAGTCTTTGTCCCTCACTACTGTCCAACCTCAACCAGTGATCACAGACACCATCTTTGACATTGTTCAAATGGACACTTCTACTGCGGTAGCTCTACCACTCACTACTGTCATGCTGTATACTGCAAAATCATCTTGGGAGAAACCAGCCTCTACACCCATCTCATCTCGTAGGCTGGACCACATGTATTGCATACAAGAGTCCAGTGCGGACTTCCTCTGCACCCACCCCAAGCCGAATTCCGTAGTGGTGTCCTCATCTTCCAAGGCAAAGAAGACCCACTCTGCTCCACCAGATAAGGAAGGAAAAAAATTGGACAACTTAGGAAGAAGGCTGTATTCTGCTGGCTCCCTGGGTGTTAAAATTGCCAATTACACCGCCTGTATGGGTCACTATCAATATACTCTCTGGGAGCAGGTTTCCAACATCTTACCCAGCCTCCCGGAACAGAGCAGGATTGCTCTGCGGAAGATTCAAAAGGAGGGAATGACCCTAGCCAAGCAGCAACTAAACTCGGCCAAGCACTCGGGTGACACCTGTGCCAAGACCCTGACAACGGCCATCACTCTATGACACCATTCCTGGTTACTCTCCGTGGCCTTATAACCAGACACCCAAGTCTATATTGAGGATCTACCTTTTGATGGCAATGGCCTCTTCAGTTCTAATACCGATTCGGTGCTGCAGGAGTTGGATAAGAGTATCCGAACATCCAGGAACCTGGGAGTCTCCACGCAACGTTCCCAAACTAAACAATCTTGGCCCAAACCGTGGAATAAGAAACCTTATTCGAAATCTCCGTCAGAGCAATCTTGGCGCCCGAAATCGACTCAGCCATTCACCAAGCCTTCGTATGGAGCCAAATCTAAATACTCTCCTTCCTCTGCTCAATCTTCTCATCAGAAGGGCCAAAAACAGCCCAAGCAGGGGCTTTGACTGCCTTTTGTCCTTCCTCCCTTCCCACCCATTCTCTTTGGGCCATACCTGCCTCTCCCCCTATCTCCCGGCCTGGTACAACATAACTTCAGACCAATGGGTCCTATCCATAATCCGGCGGGGTTATGTGATTGAATTTCATCAGAATCCAACCACTCCGACATTCGTTTCCACCAGTCCTTCAGACACCTTGCGAGAAGAGGTTTGGTCTCTTCTTCTCAAACAAGCCATCGAACAAGTTCCGTTAGATCAAAGGGGACTCGGTTTTTACTCTTGCTTCTTCACGGTCCCAAAACGAGACGGAGGTCTTCAGCCAATCATGGACCTTCGAGCCTTGAATTTGTTCATCACCTACAACAAATTCAGAATGACCTTGTTACCCAACATCCTCCCTCTTCTCAATCGCGGGGATTGGATGGCCACGCTGGATTTACAAGATGCGTACTTCCATATCTCCATTCACCCTTCTCACAAGCAGTACCTCAGATTCACCATTGGAGCAGCCCATTTCCAGTACCAGGCGTTGCCCTTCAGTCTTTCTACAGCCCCCAGGGTTTTCACCAAGACTATGGTGGTTATCGCAACTCATCTGAGATTGCAGGGGATAACCCTATTCCCGTACATAGACGATTGGCTCTTCGTGGCAGAATCCAAGGTCCGTCTTCTACAGCACATCGCCATTACTCTCGTTCTTCGGGAGCTGGGTCTGCAGGTCAACCAGAAGAAGTCCCACCTACAACCCTCTCAGAGGGTGCAATTTATAGGAGCCATCATAGACACCAGTGCTTGCAAGGCCTTCCTGCCTCCAAATCGAGCGGAGGACATAATCAATCTGGTTCAGACCGTTCAGCGCAGGCCTACAGTCACAGCACGTCAGATTCAGCGTCTTTTGGGCCTCATGGCAGCCATTACTTCGGATCTGGTCTTTGCCAGGCTGCCTATGAGGACCCTGCAACTATGGTTCCTCAAACACTTCAGATGCAACCTCGATTCTCCATCTAGTCTGATGACCATCCTTCCAGAAGTTCTATCCTCTCTCACCTGGTGGCAACAGCGGCAGCACCTGATGGAGGGGCCTCCCTTCCACCGACCATCCTCGTCAGTCACAATAACGTCAGATGCATCCCTATGGGGTTGGGGAGCACATATGAACGGCTTATGCGTGGGAGACAGGTGGCCCAATCACCACGCGCATCACCATATAAATTTCTTGGAACTGTTGGCGATCTTTCATGCTATTCAGTCCTTTCAGTCACTTCTCAAGGGCAAAATAGTAGCCATTCTGCCAGACAATATGATGGCCATGTCTTAAACAGGCAGGGGGGTACGGTCTCCCGCAGACTCTGTGTACTTGCTCTGAACATATGGGAGATGTGCATAGCAAAGGGTGTGTCTTTGGTGGCGGCACATCTTCCGGGGGACTTGAATGTGTGTGCAGACTTCCTCAGTCGAGGGGGAGCTTCGCTTCATGAATGGGAGCTCAACTGGGACTTCCTGCATCCAGTTTTTCTGTGTTGGGGAACACTGGAGATAGACATTTTTGGCACACACAGCAACAGGAAATGCAAACTGTTCTGCTGCGGGGGGGGGGGAAAGATCCCCTGTCCTTGGGGGATGGCCTCCTCTTTCCGTGGGATCAGCAGCATGTGTACCAGTTTCCTCCCATTCCTCTGATCAACAAGGTGGTGCAGAAGATTTCGAGGGAAAGACCTGTGGGCATCCTCATGACACCCTGGTGGCTCAGACAGCATTGGTTCTCCCTGGTCCTTCATCTAGCCAAGGGAAACTTTCACCATTTTCCTCAGGCCTCAAATCTTCTTCTCACGCACCAGGGTCGTGTGGTACGCCACGATGTACCAGAAATTACCAGAGTGGCATCTACAGTGACTTTACTGTTAGACAGAGCTCAATTTGTTATATTGAACAGCAGGAAGCCTTCTATGCGCAAGCCCTACGCCTATAAATGGTCACGTTTCGTTCAGTTTTCTTCTAATCTTTCTTTAGACCCGTCAACAGCGGGCCTACCTGCCATTTTTTATTTTCTCCTTTCCCTTTTGGATAAGGGATTGGCAGTCTCATCGTTGCGTGTTTATTTGGCTGCCATATCCACTAATCATTCCCAGATAGATGGACACTCTGTTTTCACACATTCTGATACTAAGAGGTTCCTCAAGGGGCTCTCTAGACTGTATCCTGCTGTAAGACAGCCTACTCCGACTTGGGGACCTCCCCTTGGTCTTACGTGCTCTAGTGGGGAAACCCTTTGAGCCGATGGCCACTTGTCCTTTGAAATTATTGGCATGGAAAACGGCCTTTTTGGTGTCAATTACTTCTGCGAGAAGAGTGGGTGAGCTGGCAGCGCTCAGATGTGACGCCCCCTACCTGTGTTTCACCAATGAAGGTGTAGTGCTTCGCCCAGATGTCACCTTGAAAGTCCAGGCAGATTATCTAAGCAGAGGGGGAGCACAGTTACATGAGTCGGAGTTGAACCCAGTTTATCTCCAAACTGTATTCCAATAATGAGGCCACCCAGAGATGGACGTTTTTGCCACACGTCACAACCGCAAATGTCATCGCTTTTGTGCTCAGGAGGGTCTGGACCCTCTATTGGAGGGCGACAGCCTCCTTTTCGATTGGTCTCACGACTTCCTGTAGATGTTCCCACCCATCTCTCTGTTATCCAGGATGCTGGTCAAGATGAAGAGGGAACAACCCAGTTGCATTTTGATAACTCCATGGTGGCCCCGGCAGTTGTGGTTTCCAGTTCTCCTTCATTTATTCCGAAGACAGGTTTATCATCTCCCAAAGGAGCCGGATCTCCTATTCATCAACAGGGGATAGACGTACCATCACGACATCCCTCACTTGAAACTGATGGCTTGACTCATCACCTAGCTTCTGTTTCTGATAGAATTGACTTTGTTTTGTTAAACAGCAGAAAGCCTTCCACCAGGAAGTCCTACAGCCTAAAATGGAAACGTTTCGTTTCATTCGTTGTTTCTTCTCGGATCAGCCTAGTCTTCACACAGTTTTTTCATTTCTATTACATTTGTTGGATTCTGGTCTATCATACTCCTCCATCAAGGTTTGCCTGGCATTGGTTTCTGTGCATCACGCTCAAATTGAAGGCTATACTGAGTTTTCTCACCCAGAAACTAAGTGTTTCTTTTTCGTTTGCATCCACCGGGCCGTCTTGTCGTCCCTGCTTGGGATCTCTCTGTGGTTCTCAGAGGTCTTATGCACCGCCCCTTCGAACCGATGGCTTCATGTTCCCTTCACCTCTTTTCCTGGAAAGTGGCATTCCTGGTGGCAATCACGTCTGCTAAGAGGGTTGGGGAGCTCTCCGCCTTCAGATCAGACCTTCCATACCTGCAGTTTCATGATCAAGGGGTCGTCATTGCTCCAGACATTCGTTTTTTGCCCAAGGTGGTGTCGAAGTTCCAGCTACATTCCAAGACTTTGTTACCGGCCTTTTTTCCTTCCCCGCAGGGTCCAGAACAAAAAGCCCTGCATACGCTTGATGTTAAGCGCGCCTTGTTGTTCTACCTCCATAGGAGTCTCATTTAACGCCCAGCCTGTTTGTGTGCTATTCCGGTCCATTTAGGGGAAAGCGAGTCTCCTCCGAGAGACTGTCAAAATGGATTGTGGGGACTATTACGTTAGCGTATCTACAAGCCAAATGCCCTTTGCCGGGACCTCCTAGGGCTCATTCTACACATGCTATAGCTATGTCCACTGCTTTCCTCAAGGGGATGCCCCTTACCGACATCTGCAGAGCAGCTTCTTGGGCGACCCTGGATACCTTTGTGAAGTGTTATGCCTTGGATGCGTGTGTGACGGACCACATGCGTGTGGGGAGTGCGGTGCTTCAGGCTGCAGTCATCTACTGTGCCAGCTCCCTCCTCCAGGTAAGCTTTAGCTTGCTATTCTCCCAAGGGTGTGATGCACAGAGACCACAAAGAAGATAAACAGGCTGCTTATCTGTAACTGATGATCTTCGAATGGTCATCTGTGCATTCACACCACCCGCCCTTCCTCCCCTCCGCTGGCAGTTCTTCAGAGGTTTATTGGAGTTGCTTCAGCAGTCAGAAGGAAACTAACAGGATCTTACTGCCCCACCTACTGAGCATGCACAGTTGTTGCCGTGGGCATGCCCAGTGGTCGGGGCATAAAGATCTATTCTAGAGCTTTTCAGTACCGATTGGAGCCAGCACAGGCGCCTGAAATCCCAAGGGTGTGAATGCACAGATGACCACTCGAATATCATCAGTTACAGGTAAGCAACCTGTTTTTAATCACCCTTTGGATGATTAACACAATCTCCTTTGCCTTCCCCCCCCCCCCCACAACAGACACCCTGTGAGATAGGTGGGGCTGAGAGAGCTTTTTACAGCAGTTGCCCTTTCAAGGACACCTCTACAATAGCTATGGCTGACCCAAGGCCATTCCAGCAGGTGCAAGTGGAGGAGTGGGGAATCAACCCCAGTTCTCCCAGATAAGAGTCCGCGCATTTAACCACTACACCAGACTGGCAAATGGGGCAGTGAAGGCTTCAAGAGCCACACAATATGTGTGAAAGAGCTGCAGTTTGGCCACCCCGATCTAGACTAACACTTTGTTCTTGTTCACATCCAGATTTTCTGTGCTGATAGTTGTCAACATGGAACTCACATATTCTCTGTGGTTCTTGCATTAAGCAAGTTTGGCCACCCCTGGCCTAGATTCTGACAGTAGATGCAAACACTTGGCATATAACTTTTTCAGGTCAGAAGATAACAGCTGGTCTTAAAGATGCTGTAACATTGCAGAAAAAAATGTGCATTTTAAATGCCATTATTTCTTGCAGAGTACTTGAAACAAAAATTAAACTATAGAAGAAAATCAGTGGATTTTTATGTAGGAGAGTTTGTTGAAGCAGATTGGGAGATTCAAAATAAAACAAGTTGATACAGTTTTGTTTGAAAATAAAGCAGTTTCTTATTGTCTTTTCATCTAATATGTATTGAAATTTGCAGCTCAGTGAGAACTCATAATATGCTTGTAGAACTTCCATATAAACATAGACTTTCACATTCACTTCAGTGTAATTAAGGGGGTTATGGTTAATGGTTATCATAACATGGAAGTGATGCTTTTGCTTTGCATGTTTGCAAATGTTAAATATGAAGGAGCAAGGCTGTATTTACTAACAGTTTTTCACTCTTGCATATATGTGGTGTTTTTGTTTATGAAAGAAATAACTGTTTTTCAAATTTTGCAGTTTGGGATTGTTGATGCTGATGGATATATAAGTCTGTATCAGACAAACTGGAAAAGTTGTTTACATACTGGAAGCACACCCAAACCATATTTGGTGAGCTAGAAAAAGGAAAAGTTATTCTTTTATTATAAAGCTTTTAAAAGTTTTGTTGTGTTCTAGCCAGGACTGTAGCATTTAAGTCTGTATTTTAATGATTGAAAGCTGCTTTGGGAACCAAACCTTGACTGGAAAATGGGGAATAATGCAGGCATACCCGCACAGGTACTTTTAGTTAGTGCTTTACAGGCTTTAAATCTCTTCCATTCTTATTATATATTTGTTTGAAAAAATTCAAAGAGGTCACAGCTTTATAACCTCTTTGCATTTTTTAACCAATTATATAGTATGAGCAGCAGAGATTTAAGGCCCTATAAGCACTACTTAAAAGTACCTTTCTGAGTGTGCTCTTTTCATTTTCAGTAGGACAGAGGAGCCCAGCATATCTACAAACAGGCAGGGCAATTTAGTGCCTCCATAAGGCCAGCAAACTAGGCCTAGTGGCAGGACCGGCCTTGCAAACAGGCTTATTTTTTCTGCTGGAGGTGCTATCTTCAAGTATTGTTTAACATTTTCAATAAGTTTTGAGGATCTTACAAAATCTGTGCTCCTGTTATGATCCAAAGACTCATACAGTTAGTTTCCAAATAATGTAGGGAGAGAGTTTGATACAGTAATAGACTTTGGCCTGAACGCAGGAAGACCTCTACTGGATCCAACCCGTGATCCATCTAGACAAGCATGTCTCACGCAGTGGCCAACAATTTACTCTGGAGAGCCAACAATAGGGCATAGAGGCTAAGGCTTCTGATGTCGCCTCCTGGTTTACTGCCTCTGAATATGGAGGTTCCTTTTAGTCACCATGATTAATAGTCCTATCTTCCAGAAATCTGTCTAAAGTCCTTTTAATGTGTTTATGCCTGTGGGCATCACTGGCAGCATATGCTATATTTGCATCCAGGCTAAATTGGCAATTTCCATTGATTCCTCCATCCAACTTGCAGGACCCCAATGACATCCTTCAGTGTCTGCTGTCCCCCAGGAGCAGCATTTTGTGGAGATCAGTGGGCTGTAGTGGGAGGGGGAGATAGGAAGGCTCCATTCTTCCACTGGAAATTTTCATCTGAATAAAATCCTGTTTCACATTGAGTTGCTGGCATCTCCAATTAAGAGATCTTCTGGAATTCTGCATAGACAGTACTGAAGTGCAAGGATCCATAGGCTGACTCAGCTGGCAATATTGTAAGCTCATAAAGCCAAGGTAGAATTGCAGTTTTGTAAATCAGTTCCCCAACCCCCACCTGATGTATATTGAGTATCTGCTATTTAAAGAAAGTCAAAAGTCTGTGGACATGCCTATAATAGCTCCTTGGTTCCCAGCTACTCTTAGAACTGGCTTCTTTACATAGCTAAAGAACAAAGTTTGAGTCCAGTGCTACGTTTAAGACCAATAAAGTTTAATTTCATGCACGTAAAAACGTATACCCAGAATTAAACTTTTGGTCTTAAAGCTACCACTGGACTCAAACATTGTTCTGTTGCTTCAGACCAACATGGCTACCTACCTGAATCTAAAATAGCTAAAGCTTACCTATTAAGAAAGAGCTTCTGATTATTGATTACTTATACATTATTTATAAAACCAATAAAATCTTGTGTTCATTTCCTCCCCCTCCCCCTCTTCTCTTAATTTCTAATTGTGCTTCATCGTTTTCCAGACTTGGCAATGCCATAACAAAACAGCCAATGATTTTGTTTTCATCAGTTCTTCATCTTTGATAGCCACAGCCGGGCAATCTACTGACAACAGGTACTAAAAATTTGTTTCAAGATTATAGTGGTTAAGGTGGTATATTTGAGAAAACTACTGCTTAATTTATACTGGGCTGTAGCTGTCTTCTAAGGATTTATCAATTTGTCGTTTTTTACTTCTGTAAACACTTCGGTGCGAAGGGCGGGGTATAAATCCCAATATAAATAAATAATAAATAAATAAATAAATTTTTTATTTCTACTTAATCTATTTATTTCTACAGCAGATCAAAAGAGCTGTGTAAAATAAGATGTCAAGCCTTTCTGCAGTATAGTTAAGCACATGGCTCAACCAAGGACAATTGTGGCTCCAGTTATCCTCAGTTTCTTCTGCATTCACTGAAGTAAATTCAGATAGAAAACATTATCTAAGGATTTAGAGTTGCATCCAAATAACTGCCAGTGGAAGGCTCTAGTAAACATGTATTTTCCCTGCATCACACAGCAGTCCTCTTTTAACTCCAGAAAAATGATGACTAGAGTAATGAAATCTACAAGGACATAAAATTATGAGGGGTATAATTGGATGGGGCTCTGGTGAAATCACTTCCTCTTTTGTGTAACTTTGTAGAGCTCTGCTTACAGTAGAGGAAGAAGAGGTTATTTCACCTTATTCCCCTTCCTTACTGTAAGCCCCATAGCTCACATGATGTTTGTCTGTAACATCAATTTATACTGAGGCTAGGCCTAAAAATGCTGAGCAACTGAGAGAATTCGAAGAACCTCCTAGGATATTAAGTATTGGATGGGAGAGGTGTATCTTCTTGCAGAAGATGAAGATCTATGGAAGCTGGGCTGGACAAACCCTTCCAACTCTATGATGTTTGTCTGATGTTTGTCTATAATTGATGTTTGTCTGTAACAAAGCAATGTGTTGTAAATAAATACGTTATAGAGAGGGAGGTGTTTTTAATCTCTTCACAGCTAGAAGCTGGAATTCCTGTGAGAGCTGCAGGGTTTTTTATCATTTGAGAAAATTGAATTTGAGCAGCCATCTGAGTGGAGGAGCTACATGTTACAGCATAGACCAGGAGTAACAAATTCACATGGGCTAGAAGACTAAATTTGGTGTACATCGTATTTTTTCAGGATTAGCTGTCTGGGGAAATGGCAGCAGTAGCTAGATAGTTCAGTACTTCCAAGCACACTTCAAAAGTGGCATTATTTTCTCATTTAAAGCCGCTTATTTATCCTTTAATCTGCTACTTATTGAAGTATTTTTTACTGTTGCTGCCTTCTATTTGTTGGTTATTGATTCTTCATTACTACTTGGCATCTAACCCCCATTGCCCACATTTCTGCATCTTGCCTTTGACCAGCACCACTAATGCAAATTCCACCAAACCCTGTCCTCCTTCATCTAGACCAAAAACCCTGGAGCTCTCACATGCCCCAAATATCCATATGAGATTGCTTGCCCCCTCCACTCCTGCTAGCTTAAATGTTCCTCTCATCCACAGCTTCTACTATGTCACTACCTTTAGTTGCAAATGCAGACAAATTGTAAATTTCATTCTTGTGCTGCTCTAGGGTTACCAACTCTGGGTTGTGAAATACCTAGAGATTTTGGGGATGGAGCCTGAGGAGGACAGGGTTTGAGAGGGGGACTTCAATGGGGTAGAATGCCCTAGAACCCACCTTCCAAATTAGCCATTTTCTCCAGGTGAACTGATATCTATCACCTGGAGATCAGTTGTAATAGCAGGAGATCTCCAGCCACCACCTGGAGACTGGCAACTCTATGCTGCTCTGATATAATCCCCACACTCTTTTCTGTACTCTTCACATTGTTTGACACCCATGTAACAAATGTAAAGGAAGATGTGGGAAGCAACACCAAGGTCATCTGCTTTATAGTTCTGAAGAGAGTTTGGTCCTTTAATGCATAGAGTTAAAAGCATATTGCAAACCACATTAGGAAACCTGTAGAGATGAAGGCCTCTGGCCTGTACATTTGGCACTTGAAGGATAAGCTGTTCAAATATGTAGTGGCAATAGTTTCCACTATCTAGGAAAGGGAATATAATAAAGTTTCACACTTGTTCTCTGAAGAGGCTGTCCCAACAACAGCCGACATGGGGATCCAGGGATTAGTCTTGCAGTGGCTGACCTCCTACTCCATGGTCGGGGACAGAGGGTGTTTCTCAGGAAGGAACTGTCCCAGTGGCATCCACTGGAATGTGAAGTGCCTCGGGGCAATCCTTTCACCGACGCTATTCAACATCTGTATGCACCCCCTTGCCCAGATGGTCCAAAGGTATGGGTTGGGTTGTCACCAATATGCTGATGACACTCAGCTCTATCTGCTTATGGATGGCCACCTGGGCTCTGACTGGGTGAGGCATTGCAGGCCATGGCTGGCTTGTTGCATCAGAGCCAGCTGAAACTGAATCCATCAAAGACAGAAGTCCTGTGCCTAGGTGGTGGGGGAGTGAGATCAGGCTCCCATCCTTCAACAGTACCCAACTGGTGCTGTCGACAGAGGTGAAGAGCTTGGGGGTACTCCTGGATGCCTCTTTATCTGTGGAGGCCCAGGTTGCTGCCACTGCAAAAGCCACCTTTTTTCATCTGAGGCAAGTCCAGCAGTTGGTCCCCTACCTTGCCACCCACGAACTGGCCACTGATTCATGCAGTGGTCACTTCCAGCTTAGACTATTGTAACTCTCTCTACATGGGGCTACCCTTGACACTCAGGAAACTCCAGTGAGTGCAGAACGCAGCAGCATGGTTGTTGACATCGAGGCCTGTGCAAGTACAGATGCACCCAGTGCTGTGCAAACTCCACTGGCTACCTCTTGAGTACCGGATCCACTTAAAGAGGTCGGTCCTTACCTTTAAGGCCCTTTATGGCCAGGGCCCAGCATATCTTCAGAACCACCTATTCCCATATGAGCCTCCCCAGGCCTTGAGGTCTGCTGCACAACATCTTCTTGTGATCTCTGGTCCTAAGGACACCTGACTGGCCTCAACAAAAGCCAGGACCTTTTCGGTCTGGGCCCCTACCTGGTGGAATGAACTCCCGCTAGAGATCTGGGCCCTGCGGGGACCTATCAAGGTTTCGCAGGGCCTGCAAGATGGAGCTTTTCCACCAGACTTTTAATTGACCCAGATGGCGTCCCTTAGATTGGTTCTCCACTATTTCACCTTCATGGTGATTGAGTTGTTTGATAGTCACCAGCCTATTCGCTATTGTATGGTTTAGCTGCTGTGTTTGAGATATTGTATTGCCTTCAATTTTATATTATCTGTTTTATATTGTACGTTTTTAATCTGTACTATGTATTGAAATTGTTGTTGTGAGCCACCCTGAACATGCTTGTGGGATAGGGTGGGATATAAATAAAAAAAATTAAACAGGAACCTTGTGAAGTAGGTGGGGCTGAGAGAGTTCTGAGAGAACTGTGACTGGCCCAAAGCTACCCAGCAGGCTTTATATTGAGGAGTGGGGAAATCAAACCTAATTCTCCAGATTAGAGTCTGCTGCTCTTAACTACTACACCATGTGGCTCTCAGCATTAGATCCTGTTGAGGAAGTCTCATGTTCAAAAATAATGTTTGTCAACATCACAAATAGTTGAGGTTCATTCGTTTCAGAGGGTGGATGTGTTGGTCTGCAGTACAACAGTTAGATTCAAATCCAGTTGCAACTTGGAGACCAACAAGATTTTCAGGATATTGAGTCAGAGTTCTCTTCATCAGACATGAGGTTCATTGTAACCATTCTGAATTAACTAGTCCCCTGAGCTAGATTAACCTATTTAAATAGCCAGATTTGGAGTAACTCTTGCTGTCAACTGCTTATAATTATTGAAATGTGGAAATATAGTTAATTGGGGAGGAGTACTTATTCTCAATTATTTCATTTTAATTATTCTTAAGTATACGTTAAATTATCCCAAAGGCTGTATGAAATTATTTAAAGCTAGTTATAGTGATTATTTCTTATTTTAGAAATAACTTCCCTAATTATTTTTATCTTTCTAGAAATATTTGTCTGTGGGATACTTTGGTTGCACCTTCTAATAGCTTAGTACATGGTAAGTTTAAATGTTATAAGGTAGTGTTTATATGGATAAAATTTTTAAATGTTTAAAAACTTAAAACATTGTGATTATAGTACCCAGGGGGTTGCTTATTCATTAACTTTGTGGGAAACAAAGATCTTGCTTCTCTTTTTTTTCTTTTTTGTTGGGGGGGGTGGTTGTCCTAACAGACTGCTAAGTTACTACTATCTGTTTTATATGCAGTCGATATAATTGCCCATAAGATGGGGACAGTTGTGCTGAAATTAGCAGGTAGCCTGATGTAAGGAGAATTCTCCATTGTGAAGGAAGGTGGAATACAGATGAAATAAATAATAAATGTTGCTGAAGATATGGGGCAGATAACAGGTGGATAGGTTAGTGCGGGGGTGTCAAACTCATTTGTTACGAGGGCCAGTTCTGACATAAATGAAGCCTTGTTGGGCCAGGCCGTGTGTGTATTTAAGATTAGATAGCAGAGATATAAACTTTATAAGAAACACATACAATTAAATTTTTTTTTTAAGTTAAAATTAAACATTAGCACTCGTTGGTCTTAAAGTGTTTTGTATCTCTCCCATGGGATCCCGGGAACTGGGCAAAGGATGCTCTGGCTCTTTCCTTCCTTCCCCAGGGGACCAGGAGCAGGAGGAGCCTCAGCCAATAGAAGGAAGAGAGGCTTGGCTCAGTAGCTCTGCTGTGCAATTCAGAGGACCTGGCAAATCAAGCTCTCCCTCCCCTCTTCCTCCCCAAGGGAGGAGCCTCAGCCAGTGGAGAGAATAGAGTCTTTGCAAGTTTGGAAAAGCAAGCTGTTATGCAGAAGGAAGCAAGAGAGAGAGAGAAGGAAGCAGATGACAGCCAGTTGTTTGGGGGCCTGATAGGAACCCTCCGAGAGCCTGATTTGGCCCCCAGATTGCATGTTTGACATCCCTGGGTTAGTGGGTGGGTAGGAAAGAAAGGAGGAGGGAAAGGTGAGGATATAGGGGCTGCCAGGAGAAGAAACAAGAAAATAATGTGTGGAGGGGATACAGGCTCCTACAAGTCTTTGCAGGTTCCCAAACACACATTTGGGCCCAACTGTGTGTGGCCCAGCAGCCAGAACTGTGCAACTCAACTGTAGTTTTTACAGGTAGAAGTTGCCAGGGGGAAGGAAGCAGGGAAAGAAAAAATGGGGGAAGGGGAAAAGAAATGTCCCTCTACAAATCCTTGCTGGTAATCCCAACTTGTAATATCTAATTCCCATGGATGACTCTCTGTGCATATCAAATGTTCTGTACAATGGGAGCCACCCAGGATTAGGAGAGATGTTTCTGCAAATCTGGAGAGAGCCCATCTTAAAAAAATGGAGAAGCAGTGTCTGCAAAAGCAAAGATATCACCAGGGCTTTTTTTGTAATAGGAACTCGTTTGCATATTAGGCCACATACCCCTGATGTAGTCAATCCTCCAAGAGCTTACAGGGCCTACTGTAAGCTCTTGGACATCAGGGGTGTGTGGCCTAATATGCAAAGAAGTTCCTGCTACAAAAAAAGCCCCGGATATCACAAATTTAAAAAAAACCTGAATATCATGATATCAGCTGACATGTTGAGGTTGATAGGCAACCTAGTACAACATCACTGAGGCCTCATGATTTGGCTACTGTGTTTTATAGAATTTGCTGAGGGGCCTTTTACCAAACACGGGGTGAATGTTGGTTCACAAAGTGCTTGGGAGTGGGCCCCTTAGCTTTTGAGCAATCCCATAGACTAGAGCACTCAATGTGATGCTAGAGGCCTTATTATTATGAAAGGCAGTGTCTCTCCCAACTCAAATTGCAGTTAGTTCACTAGGAAATCTCAAAATTTCTTAACAGCCATTTTGGGTTGCTAGTCAGCCCCAAGTAAGATTGAGGAGCCTCCCTCCCCACCTTACTGAAGATCTTTGGAAATATGTATTAGTCCCTCTCAAAAACTCTTGAGTAGTCAGACTTTCACCTTATCCTTTGAAAAGACGATGCAGTAAATTCCAAAGAAGATTTTAATTGATGCAGGAAGGCTCGGTGATGTAGTCTGGGGGCTGATTTGCTAACTCAGATGTCATGACAAGAAGGGGGATGAAGAAGAAAAGTGGGGTCAGAACAGGGGAGAAGAAAGTTCAGGTGTGTGGATGATGGGAGAAGAAAAGAAAGGCTAGAGGGCAGAAGTACAGCCAGAGCAGAGAAAGAAAGGTAAGGCAAAAGGAGGAGATGCAGTGGCTGGTGGGGGAGGGAACTAAAACTCATCTGTCCACAAGACTTCACAGGTTCTCTGCTTCTTGAATTTCAGCATTTACTTGTCACGATACTGGAGCAACTGTCTTAGCATATGCCCCCAAACATCAGCTTTTAATATCGGGGGGCAGAAGAGGCTATACCTGTATAATTGATCTTCGTCAAAAGCAACAACGACAGCTTTTTCAGAGTCATGATTCTCCAGTTAAAGCAATTTCTGTGGATCCAACAGAAGACTATTTTGTCACAGGATCTGCTGAAGGGAATATAAAGGTAATGTTTCACTTAGCTAGTTGTCTAATCGACAAACAATAATGACTTTGTGAAAAGAAAAGTCTTACAAATAAAACATTTCCCTTCTTTTAAAGGTATGGAGTCTGTCTAACTTCAGTCTTCTTCATACTTTTATCAACGAACATTCTCGACAGTCTATTTTCAGAAATCTTGGGACAGGTGTCATGCAGATTGAGACAGGACCGGCAAATCACATATTCTCATGTGGAGCTGATGGGACAGTAAAGATGAGAATCTTACCTGATCGTTTTAGCTCATTCAGTGAAGTGTTGAAAAATGATGTAAAACTCATGCTCTAATGTGGTATTATCTCTCTGTTTTCCCTGGAAAATATTTTGCAAGCAGTTGACAAATGTAAAGTATGATAATTATACAACTACCACCAGAGTGACAGTTCCCACTGTTTATATTTATTTCTTGGAGCTTTTTAGTCCTTGATGCACTGATGCCTTAAAGGTTAACAAGTTCCTTCTAGTATTTTGCCTAAAGAATCTTATATTTATAATGTGTATGTTGCTAAAGTGTTCTTCATTCTTAATTTGTGATACTGCCTCATCCTGTGTAGGAAGGTGACCATGTTCTTTTAATTTACGTTTCTGTAAACCGCATGGAAGCCTTATGATATCATCTCTTAGTCGGATAAATAGAACATTGCCAAATTCCTGCTTCAAGTTGGCTGTGAATATTACTTGCCTTCATATAAAACAAACTCTTGCCTCTGAAGAAGATTCCTATGCTATAATGAGAGTTGCTGGTGGAGGCATTTTGTAAGGCATTCTTCCAGTTGAGACACCATCACCACCTAATTTATGGGAATCGTAATTTATCATTCTTACAGTTTGAATTCTGTCTACAGAACTGAGACCTGAAAAGATGGCTGCTACCCTTAAACCAAGATATATATATATATATATATATATATATATATATATATATATATATATATATATATATATATATATATATATCTGAGCCCATTTTCAAAATATGCAAATATTGTGTGAATATTTCCCTCATAAAACTGTATAAGGATGATATTAAAATTTTCATACACACAACTTTAGTGTTAACAGGAAGAATTATCATTGTTTTGCATAGGATACCAGATCTTTCTTTTGTAAAGTTGTGTTTGAACTGTAAGTAAAATTACAGGAAGTAGATAAATAATGTTATTTACTCTTACCAATGAATTTGTATTCATTGGGCCCAAAGATGCTGATTTTTTTCCCCAGCACATAGTATTTAGCTTTGAAATTATCTTTCTGAAGCAAACAAATTTTAAAAGAATGCAAAAGAAAATGTCTATTATTGTAGTGTGTTGCATATATTATAGATTTATAAATGAAAAAAAAAATCAAAGGTATATTGAGGTAAAGATTTTGATGTTTCTTTTTTGCCAAAATGTAAAATTGTATAATTGTATACATTACCTGTTTTGACAAAAATATACAAATGCACAAGGCCTTTAGCATTTTCTATGTGCGAAAATCAGTTGATGTAACTGTTTTTAGTTACACTTTTACTTTAGAAGTGCAAAAAGCCTGAAAATGTATAAACCAGACAAGAGACTGTTTACTCAAATGCAAATGATAAACTTTTTGGTAAAATATTTTATGAAAAAAGGAAGATTATTTCATGTAAAGTTAATTTGTTTGGGAATGGATGGTGTAAATAAAATGGAAGGGCCTGAATAATGAACTTTGTAGTATTCTCAGAACATTAATTTTAAAGGTTTAATTATACATTTTGTAAATTTTATATCATTTAAAATCTACTTTTAGCTCATTTCTATGGAGCATTGGGTGAACAGATGTATTTACATATTTAACGTTATTTTAATTCCCCCCTCCCCCAATAACATGCTAGTATTGTTAGAGAACAAGAACACTGAAGCATCTCACAGAACTGGCAATGCTTTTTATGCAATTAATCTTTATTACTTTTCCTATGCATTACCTGTTATCAAGATTCTGAGTTTTGAAATATAGTGCTTCAGGTAATTCTGATAATCACATGGGTGATTCTGATAATAGTCTTATTGTGTTCATTTGTTAGCAAAATTGCCCTCAAAAGAGGTTTGGGGAATTGGTCTGGTGGGCAAAGATGACCAACTAAAGTTGGGTAAAAACCTTTGTATACAGGAGGTGGTCTCCCAAGAATTTCCCTTTAAATAATAGAGAACATTTTGGTAAACTAAAAGTTATTTTTATTAAGAAATCATTCACTCAAACAGGGTAGACAATTCATACAGCAGTCATACAGTTCCTAAGAAAAATAGAGGTGAAATTGATATAGGGGTTACATAAGGGTAAAACATAGACAGGGTGATACTTTACCTCTCAAAGTCTTCAGAAGAAAACACTCCCAAAAGCGATGACAATATGGGAGTTGGGGGACAAGTAACGACCAGCGTAGCATGTGATAATGAACCCACAACTGATCAGGTTTATGGGGGTGACTCAAACAGCAGGGTAGAAATACTGACTGAGGCACACCTGAATAGCCATGGATTGGCCTTGATATAGCCAAGTTTGTGCCCTCAGGTGATGATGTCACGTGGTCTGTGACATGTAGGTCAGATGACCTGTGACACTGCATGACAGCAGTACATGTGACTCCTGATGTCACAAAAAGGGGCGGAAAGGGGGGAGGCACCCAGAGGGTTGACAAGATTAGTGAGTCACGATGAGTTTACCTAATGTAAACAACCTTAAACAAAGGAAAGGATTGGTCAGTTTAGAGCCACATTGTAATCTACTGTAACACCATAGCTAACACAATGGGGCTGGTCTGCATGACAGGATTATGCCCTCAGTGACAATCTTTCTCTTAGGCTTCTTTCTGTCCAGTGATCTTCTCAAATTAAAGTGCAAGTGCTCCAAATCATCCCATGTCTGTAGTATCTTCAAATCTCCATTAGATATCTTTATAATTTCCAAGTAGCATATTTGAAAGCTTCATAGTCTCGGAGAAATGAATTCTTCAGCAGTGTGTATAACAGCAGCCTCTACAGCAATGCTAGCATATACTGTTTCTGATTACACCTTCTTCGTGGAGGCATTCCCCACACATCAGTTCACACCGGATCACTATGTACAGCACTCAGCATGGAGAAAAGCACTTGCACTTTAATTTCCCTGCGGGAGTGGGTGAATAGTCTTTAAAGTGTTGGAAGTTGGAAATTGACACGCTTACTGAGAACTTTGAATCTTTCTTACTGAGAACTTTGAACCTTTATATGATTATTTATCTTGGCAGTTTGTTATATAAAATGTTTGAATACTTAGATTTATAAATAGTGCGATTGATTTGAATTTTGGTTTTGAAATAGTTGTTCATTATCGTTCCACAGGTTTTTTTGGGGTGCGTTTGTGATAGCTTTCTTCTGTGGTTCTCTAGAATTGTTTAGCTTCTTGGGGAAGCCTGATCTGGAAACCTTCTATGCAGGGAGAGGCACAGTCACAGCAATGGCAGGAACACGCAGGAAGCTTCCCTTGGCTGGAGTGTTTTGCTGCTTGGCCACATACACAGAGTGAAATGTTCATATTGGACTGGTACTCATGTACTGGATTGGACTCAAGTAGGTTAATAGTCCAATGTAGCTCGATATGTGCGAGTGTAAGGTACATAACTAAAAGTCCAGGGAGTGGCACCAAGGCCAGAGTGAACGCAGTCCATTAAAGATGGAGGAGGGGGCTTTGGGCTTACAATTGCAGCTCTATCATGTGCCTGGTGGGCCTGAGTTTTGTAATCTGTCTCTGAAACTTGTTATACCAACAGACAGTTGTTTAAGTGTTGCAAGTCCCTATTGTAGAGCTAATGCAAACTTGTTAGCAATTATGGTCTGCTAAGGTTGCAGAAAAATGTCCACACAACTTTTTATGCTGTTCATACATTCATTTTCCACATTCTGCTGTAAGATTGCAAATGTTGGTGCTGTAACCATTTTATTCCTTTAAAGTCACTGATTATATAAACATTCAGCTTCATCTTAAATTCAAGAGAGATGTGGGTAGAGGCATTTCAGCATTTATGATACTTCATATTTGAGATACACAGATGTTTTAATGTTTAATGCTTCTAAACAAATAATAATTTTGTAGTCTTGGCGAAACAATCTGTTAGGGATTTCTGTTTGAAATTCTATTTCTTTATCTCAAACAGTGCGATGGATCACTGGATCAAATAATCATTGAGAGGCATTTAATATAAAAAAGCAAAAACGTATTTATTTCTACAGGGAAAGGGAGATAAAACAACGAACACTATAGAACTACATGCTTAGACTAGAAGATCATGTACTTAATGGAAGACCACTTCCTCCTCCTTCTTGACCTCTGTGCCTGAACAAAGGAAGTCACCTTACTAGCTGACCAAACAAAACAGGTTTTCCTGCTTCTAGATCTTGATTGACAGCAGTCAATATCTTCTTCCTAGGTCATGCAGACAATAGGGAATCAGGCACAGTGTTACCCCTATAATGACTGGAACTTTATAACATTGCAAAGGACATACAAAACATACATATTTCCAACACAATAAAGCAGAGGATGGCTGTGATCACTAAGATATAATATAGTAAAACCCTACACTAGGCTGCTTTAAGAAATGAATAATTCACGTAGTCTTTGAGTTCTGCCCGCTCAGTCCCAGACGGAGACCCTGGGTTCTTTATTACTCCATTTCAATATTATTTCTTCAGTGGAACAAGCTTCAGTCAATTACATTGGACACGTTGCAATCTTATTCAGTCAACATATGATTTCTTTGTTTCCAATTTCTGTATATAGTTTATGTACAAATTATTCTGTATATGGGTTCAGGCCTCATGTATCATCAATTACATTGGATGCTCTTGATGATACATGAGACTTGAATCCATATACAGAATAATTTGTACATAAATTATATAAAGAAATTGGAAACATAGACTTAAATAAATGTTTACTGAATAAGATTGCAACAAGTCCAATGTAATTGATTGAAGCTTGTACAACTGAAGAAATAATATTGAAATGGAGTAATAAAGAACCCAGGGTCTCCGTCTGGGACTGAGTGGGCAGAATTCAAGGACTACGTGAATTATTCATTTCTTAAAAGAGCCTAGTGTTGGGTTTTGCTGTATTGTATGATTTGTATACCGTCACTCCATTTTTGTATTGTATATCTATTGGGTTTCTCAAGAAAAGTCATGTAATCTGATTTTTTTTTTTTTTAGAAAGTTATTACCTTGCTGCAGACATAGTTTGTGTTGATTTCATAAGACCTTTGATAAGGTTCCGCATACTATTCTTGTTGACAAGTTGGTAAAATATGGATTGGATCTTGTTACTGTTAGGTGGATCTGTAACTGGTTGACAGGTTGCACCTGAAGAATGCTTGTGAATAGTTCCTCATCCTCTTGGAGAGGAGTGGCTTGTGAAGTGCCTCAAGGATCTGTCCTGGGCCTGTTTTGTTCAACATCTTTATAAATTATTTAGATGAAGGATTAGAGAGAATGCTCATTACATTTGCAGATGATACTAAATTGGGAGTGGTAGCTAAAATGGTAGAAGACAAAGTCAGGATACAGGATGATCTTGATGGGCTGGAAAACTGAGCTAAAGCAAACAAATAAGATGGATTTTAACAGGGATAAATGTAAAATTCTGCATTTAGGTAGGAAAAAAATCAAATGCATCGTTATATGTTGTGGAGACTTGTCTTGGTAGTAGTATGTGCAAAAAGGATCTAGGAGTTTTAGTAGACCATACACTGAAGATGAATCAGCAGTGTGATACGGTGGCTAAAAAGGCAAATGCAATTTTGGGCTGTATCTGCAGAAATATAGTGTCCAGGTTTCACAAAGTGATGGTATTGCTGTACTCTGGTTAGACCTCCCCTAGAGTATTGTGTTCAGTTTTGGATACCACAATTTAAGAAGGATATAGACAAGCTGCAATGTGTCCAGAGTATGGCAACAAAGATGGTGAGGGGTCTGGAGACCGTTCTGTGAGGAAAGGTTGAAGGAGTTCAGTATGCTTAGCCTGGAGAGAACTGAGAGGTGATATGATCAATGTTCCCTCTAAGCTGCAGTTTTGTGAGCAAAAATTCTACTTCGTTAGCTTAAAGTTGTGAGCTACAACATAAATTAGTGTGCTCTGGGGTCATTTTCCTGAGCTAAGACAAAAATGTGTGAGCTAGCTCACGCTAACAGCTTAGAGGGAACATTGGATGTTCTTAAAGTACTTGGTGTCAAAGATATAGCTGGAGTTGTTTTCTGTTCCTCAGAAGGTCAGATGAGAACCCACAGATTAAAATTAAATCAAAGAAATTTGGCTAAACATTAGGAAGAACTTCCTGACAGAGTGGTTCCTCAGTGGAACAGGCTTCTTTGCCAGGTGGTGGGCTCTCGAGGTTTTTAAACAGAGACCAGATGGCCATTTGGCAGCATTTCAGAGAGTTCTGAGAGAGAGCAGAGAAGCTCTGAGAGAGAGCAGAGAATAAGTGATATAAGCTGGGGAAGTTGCTGAGAATTTCTGAGTTTGTGTGACTGCTGAAAATTCTGAGTTTCTGGTTGCTGGGGAACTGCTGTCTATTTGGTTTGAGTGGGCTGAAGGTGAAGGTGATTGTTGCTGATGGATTAGGAGTGGCTGTGTTCTCCGCCCTCTTTGCATTATTAAGCTGAGCCTTGCCAGAGAGCTAAAGGGCTCTTGGCCTGTGGCTCTTAGCCTGGGGACTGTGTAAGGACTAGGAACCCAGATCCCTAATTTCCTAGTGCTCCCAATAAGGTAACTTGACCCTCCAGAAGGGGAGCCACATAAACAAACAGGATTTAAAGGGGACTGTATATTTTTTTAAAAAGCTATCATGAAGGTAGAATGCCAGCAGGGGGGTGGGGGCTTTCCAGTGTTTTGCACTGAGTGTCACATGTATGACTATCTGCACACAGGACAGTAGTCTTGGGTGTGTTCTCGATGCAAGCAGCTCCTGGTCCTCAGGGAACGAGTTCGTACCCTTGAGGCCGAGGTGACTGACCTGGAGAAGCAGAGACAGTCAGGCACTCGAGAAAGAATCTTTGGGACGTATTAGATGAGCCCCGCTCCAAACATGGCAGCCCCATTGCTGCCAGGGATCATGAGGGTCGAGAGGGAACAGGGCACCGTGCTGATGATAAGGGGAATGCGCCCTAAGAAGGGACCTCTTCTTCAGTTGGTGAGCGGGAATCTTTTCACGCCAAGGAACCATCCCTGGGCAGGGGGAGAGGAGGGTGTCTTGGTAGTTGGTAATTCGATCCTTAGCAAGTAGACAGCTGGGTGGCAAAACCGCGTACTGACCATATGGTGACTTGCCTGCCTGGTGCGAAGGTAGCAGACATTACACGTGTAGTAGATAGGCTGATAGACAGTGCTGGGGAGGAGCCAGTGGTCGTGGTGCATGTTGGCACCAATGATGTGGGCAAATACAGTCATGAGGTCCTGGAGGAAAAATTTAGGCAGCTAGGCAGGAGACTTAAGACCAGGACCTCCAAGGTAGCCTTCTCCACGTGCAGGGCTGGAGAGACAGGCACAAATTAGAAGTCTCAATGTGTGGATGAGACAATGGTGTAAGGAGGAAGGGTTTAAGTTTGTTAGGCACTGGGATGCTTTCTGGAACAAGCGGGAGCTGTACAAAAGAGACGGTTTCCACTTGTCCCCAGATGGAACCAGGCTGCTGGCGCTTAAAATCAAAAAGGTGGCAGAGCAGTTTTTAAACTAAATCTTGGGGGAAAGCTGACAGGAGATGAAATGTCTCTGGTTCGGGAGGCCTCAAACTGGAGAGCCAGTTTGGTGTAGTGGTTAAGTGTGTGGACTCTTATCTGGGAGAACCGGGTTTGATTCCCCACTTCTCCACTTGCACCTGCTGGAATGGCCTTGGGTTAGCCATAGCTATTACAAGAGTTGTCCTTGAAAGGGCAGCTGCTGTGAGAGCACTCTCAGCCCCATCCACCTCACAGGGTGTCTGTTGTGGGGGGAGAAGACATAGGAGATTGTAAGCCACTCTGAGTCCCTGATTCAGGGAGAAGGGCGGGGTATAAATCTGCAATTCTTCTTCTTCTTCAAAGAGATGAAGGGTTAGCTGTTACTTTTCTACCGGGTAATGGATCAGAGTTGTCCACTGAGATGGTGACAAAAAGTATGGAGTGTCTGCCAAAGTCTCAAGGCGGCAGGAGGAAGGTTGCGGGCCTAACTTGCCTGGGAAATTATAGATGTTTGTATACAAATGCTAGAAGTGTTTGAAGTAAAATTGGTGAGTTGGAATGTTTAGTGTTGGGGAAAAACATAGACATTGTGGGAATTTCAGAAACTTGGTGGAATGAGGAGAATCAGTGGGACACGGTGATTCCTGGATATAAGTTATATCGGAAGGATAGGGAGGGAAGAGTTGGAGGTGGGGTGGCTCCGTATGTCAGAGAGGGTATACAGTCCAGTAAGACTGAGGTCAAAGAATTAGATTCCCTTCTAGAAATGCTTTGGGTTGAAATAGAGGGCCCAAAAGGAAATTTAACTATGGGAGTTTATCACCCACCAAAACAAAAGAAAGAGGACGATTATAATATGATGGAAGGATTAAAGATAGTGGCTAACTGTAAAAACTGTGTCGTAATAGGTGATTTTAACTACCTGCAGATTGATTGGGTCAATATTTGTTCAAGTCAAGAGAAAGAGACTGAGTTTCTAGATGCTCTGACTGTGCTATGGAGCAGGTGGTAACAGAACCTACCAGGGGTGGGGCAATCCTGGATTTGGTCCTAAGTAATGCCCAAGACTTGGTGAGAGATGTAAAAGTGATCGCACCGCTTGGGAGCAGTGACCATAACGTTATTGATTTCACCATTTGTATAGGGAGTTTCCCCAAAAGACCGGCACAACCACGTTTAACTTTAAAAGGGGTAAATTCTCTGAGATGAGGAGGCAAGTGAAGAGGAAACTGAAAGAAAAAGTAAATACAGTCAAAACCCTTGAGAAGCGTGGAGGCTATTTAAAACTACAATCCTAGAAGCTCAGATAAAATATATACCAGGAAAAGCACAAACAGGTATAAGAAAAGGCCTGCATGGTTAACAAACAAAGTAATGGAAGCTGTAAAAGGTAAGATGGACATCTTTAAGCGGTGGAAAGCTAGTCCAAGTGAGATTAATAAAAGGGAACACAGGCTGTGGCAAATCAAATGCAAGATTGTGATCAGGTAGCCATAAAGGTAGTATGAGGAGCATATTGCAAAAAACATAAAGACCAACAATAAACATTTCTTCAAATATATTAGAAGCAGGAAAGTGGCCAAGGAGGCAGTGGGGCCCTTGGATCACCTAGTGGTAAAAGGATTACTGAAGGAGGATAGGGAAATGGCTGAGAAGCTGAATGCATTTTTTGCCTCCGTCTTCACTGTGGAAGATAAGTGTTTTCCTGCTCCAGAACCACTTATTTTGGAAGGGGTTGAAAGACCTGAGTCAGATTGAGGTGACAAGAGAGGAGGTCCTACAACTGACAGACAAATTAAAAACGAGTAAGTCACCAGGTCCGGATGGCATACATCCAAGAGTTCTGAAAGAACTCAAGCTTGAACTTGTGGATCTTCTGACAAAAATATGTAATCTTTCATTGAAATCATTCCTGAGGACTGGAAGGTAGCAAATGTCACCCCCATCTTTAAAAGGGGTTCCAGAGGAGATCCAGGAAATTACAGGCCAGTCAGTCTGACTTCAATACCAGGAAAGTTGGTAGAGACCATTATCAAGGAGAGAATGAGTAGGCACATTGATGAACACAAGTTATTGAGGAAGACTCAGCATGGGTTCTGTAAGGGAAGATCTTGCCTCACTAACCTGTTACATTTCTTTGAGGGGGTGAACAAACGTGGACAAAGGGGACCCAATAGATGTTGTTTACCTTGACTTCCAGAAAGTTCCTCATCAAATGCTCCTTAGTAAGTTCGAGAGTCATGGAGTAAAAGGACAGGTCCTCGTGGATCAAAAACTGGCTAATTAATAGGAAGCAGAGAGTGAGTATAAATGGACAGTCTTTGCAGTGGAGGACAGTAAGCAGTGGGGTGCCGCAGGGCTCAGTACTCAGTCCCATGCTCTTTAACTTGTTCATTAATGATCTGGAGTTGGGAGTAAGCAGTGAAGGTGCCAAGTTTGCAGATGACACTAAATTGTTCAGGGTGGTGAGAACCAGAGAGGATTGTGAGGCACTCCAAAGGGATCTGTTGAGGCTGGGTGAGTGGGAGTCAACGTGGCAGATGAGGTTCAATGTGGCCAAGTGCAAAGTAATGCACATTGGGGCCAAAAATCCCAGCTACAAATACAAGTTGATGGGCTGTGAACTGGCAGAGACTGACCAAGAGAGAGATCTTGGGGTCGTTGTAGATAACTCACTGAAAATGTCAAGACAGTGTGCGATTGCAATAAAAAAGGCCAACGCCATGCTGGGAATTATTAGGAAGGGAACTGAAAACAAATCAGCCGGTATCATAATGCCCTGTATAAATCCATGGTGTGGTCTCATTTGGAATACTGTGTACAATTGTGGTCACCGCACCTCAAAAAGGATATTATAGCATTGGGAAAAGTCCAGAAAAGGGCAACTAGAATGATTAAAGGGCTGGAATACTTTCCCTATGAAGAAAGGTTGAAACGCTTAGGGCTCTTTAGCTTGGAGAAACATCGACTGCGGGGTAACATGATAGAGGTTTACAAGATTATGCATGGGATGGAGAAAGTAGAGAAAGAAGTACTTTTCTCCCTTTCTCACAATACAAGAACTCGTGGGCATTCGATGAAATTGCTGAGCAGTCGGGTTAAAATGGATAAAAGGAAGTACTTCTTCACCCAAAGGGTGATAACATGTGGAATTCACTGCCACAGGAGGTGGTGGCGGCTACAAGCATAGCCAGCTTCAAGAAGGGGTTAGATAAAAATATGGAGCAGAGGTCCATCCGTGGTTGTTAGCCACAGTGTGTATATATATGTATGTATATACATATGTATGTATTTACATATATATATATATAAAAATTTTTGGCCACTGCGTGACACAATGTTGGATTGGATGGGCCATTGGCGTGATCCAACATGGCTTCTCTTATGTTCTTAATGCTGATTCTGTGAACTTAGGCAGATATGAGAGGGAGGGCAGGAAGGGTATCAGTCCTTAGTGGCCCTTCGTCTTCTTCATGGTCTCTGTGCATCACACCCTTGGGTTTACAGGCGCCAACCGGTACTGAGAAAAAAAATGGACATTTAAGGTATCTTTATTTATCTGTAGCTTATTTATAGCTACAGATTCCTTATTTATAGCTACAGCACAACCGCCCCTCTGGGCTTTGCTGTCTTCCGAAAAGAAAAGCACAGCACCTAGGGTTGCCAAGTCCAATTTAAGAAATATCTGTGGACTTTGGGGGTGGAGCCAGGAGACACTGGGGTGGAGTCAAGATCAAGGCTGTGACAAGCATCATTTAACTCCAAAGGGAGTTCTGGCCATCACATTTAAAGGGATGGCACACCTTTTCAGTTCCTTTCTTCCATAGGAAATCATGAAGGATAGGGGCACCTTCTTTTGGGGCTCATAGAATTGGACCCCCTGGTCCAATCTTTTCGAAACTTGAGGGGTATTTTGGGGAGAGGCATTAGATGCTATATTGAAAATGTGGTGCCTCTACCCCAAAAAACAGCCCCCCCAGATACCCGCGGATCTATTCTCCATGGTTTTCTATGGGAATAAATCTCCATAGGGAATAACAGAGTTCCCAGCAGACATTTCCCTCCCCTCCCCCGCTTTCTGACGACCCTGAAGCGGGGGGAGGGCCTCCAAACCAGGGGATCCCTTGCCCCCACCTAGGGATTGGCAACCCTAACAGCACCTTAAGGATGTAAACCAGCTCTCCTGCTTTCCACGCGCAACCCACCCTGCACACCTTTCAAACTTGTATCAACTTTCCCTCTGCGCTGAGCCCCAAGAGGCTCCACCCGCCTTCCTCTCTGACTCTCATGACTGGTCCAAAATCTCAAACTCCCTTTCCTCTGGCTCCGCCTACGCCTCTTGGCTTGTCGGTCCGAGCTGCCCTGACGCCTTCTGAGCGTTTGGACGTGAAGCTGGCAAGGTGCTGCCGATAGCTGCTGGGGTTCCTCCCGCTCTTTTCCGTCCGCGGAAACAAAGTAAGTGACGTCGTCACGGGGGAGAGAGACCCTGTGGGCCTGGTTTATGGGAGGGGGGGAGAGTAGCTCGCAAATATGGGGGGGAGGAATGTGTTTGTGTCTGGCATGGCTTTATGTTTGAATAATAGGAGAGAGAGAGACCGCGCGGGACAAGCAGGCGTCTGCAGTACTGGACTTCTCTCATTTTCCCATGAATGAATGAAACTTTGTTGATGTTAAAGGTGCTACTGAATTCAAACTTTCTCATGAACGTGAGGTAAACGACTGACTGTATTTTGCTGAGCCGCCCCTGCTCATCCATTAAAGTAGTGCGACATCCTTTTTCGCCTGCTTTAGGGATCAAACTTCTGTCCAGAACTGCCTGGTTCTCCAGTCAAGCCACCCGAGCGATTACCTGGGCGAGTGCCGACTAAGCGGATTCCTTTCGCCTCCGGTCTTCGAGAAGGAGGGAGGAAGTTTGTGGGTGCACCTCGCTGAGGATGGCAAAATACCTTGAAGGGACGCTGGGCACGTTTCAGCAGTTCTGTTTGTGAGACAGGATGTTCAAGGAGGTGCCTTTCCCCTTTATCGCAAGAGCCAGATACAAAGCTGACTTTTCAAGCAAGAAAGAAATGAATTCTTGTCAGGTTGACTCCAACACTTTTTGTAAAAAGTAACCAGGGAGATCGCCCCAAGTCATATAGTGAAGCAAATAATGTTGGGAGTCATATGATGTGTCTCTGAAAGCGTTTTGTTGCTGCATCTTATGTACATTCTTTTCTCTCCCCTCTACCTTTTTGCTCCACTCTAGGGTTTATTGTGGGCGTGGCCTACTTGGTGAATTCTGCAGAAATTATCCCCTGAATTGGGTATTTCACCCTGTTGTTTTCCCTGGAAACTCATGGAAAGAGCTTGTACATTTGAAGATGAAGTGCCATGCTAGAGTGCACCTATAGTATTTACACTATGTGAAGTTTGTGTTGTTAGTTCACTTGGAATAGTTAAATGTCAACATAAAACTTTAAAGTTGCCGGTTTCTGGGCCATCTACTAGAGAAAACTTTCCAAAAATAGCATAAGTAATGTATTTGTCTGTAAAAGGTAATTTAAAAGTCTTGGTTAATGGTAAATGTAAACAGTAGAATGTACATGAAGATTGAATGGTATGAAATCGTTAGATGTCTTGGTCCCCTCCCCCCCCATCCCAGAGATATGTTTGGGTTTTCTTGTTCCAAAAGAAGGATTGCTTCAAGTTGTTAAAAATACAAAAACTTAAGTGAGCTAAAAGCAGGAAATGGTACCCACCAATTCTGTGAATTTGACTATAAAATAAGTGAATTATTAATGAATTTCCTGAGAGCAAGGAGGTTCCAAGTAAGTTGCTGCTGTTTAAGTTCCTAGAATAAACTACATTTGTGATGCTTGATGACACTTTATAGTGCTTAACAATAACAGTGCATCATTCAACTGACTTTGAAGTTAGGATTGTAAAGATTTCATGGACAGTTCCTGTGGTAAAATGGGTAGGGGATATGGTTTCAGTTGTACCATTGTTATAGATATATAATTCCAGTCTTTCTGCCTTTGCTTCCTGCCCTCTCCTCCCTCTCTGTCTCTCATTTTCTCTTTCTCCTCCTTTTCTCTGTCACTCATGGACCGATTTCACACTAGGGCTTGTTCCAGGTGGAGAGCCCTTTTGTCCCCAGGGCTTCTCTTGTTTTTTGCAGAAGCTGCTCCAGAGCTGCGAGTTGGCGCACGGCTTTTCCGCAGCAAGCAGAAACCGCTTGTAAGAGGATCTGGCTTGCTGTGGAAAAGCAGCGTGCCAACTCGCAGCTCCAGGGCAGCTTGTGCAAAAACAGAGAAGCAACAGGAGCAAAAGGGCTCTCCACCCACAACAAGCCTAGTGCAAAATCAGTCATGCTCTATCGCTTTCCTCTGACCTTCCTGTCAATCATGCCTTCTCCCCTTCTTTCTCCCCATCCTTCTTTCTCGCTTCTCCTGAGTGCCTTCTGTCACTTTCTCTCTCACCCTCACTAAAAAGCCATGTTTACCTATATTCATACTATCTCAGAATGAATATATACTGATTTCTTCTCAAAGCTGTACCCCAGCTATATGTCTATTAAACAAAATGTTAAGCTGTAACTCTGAAGCACTTACAAAAATACCTAACCATAACAGAATTGGTAAGAAAGCCAACCGAGGTGAGTATCAGGATGTGAACTGGGGAAGGATGGGATCACTGGGTTCAGAAACATCCAAACAGAAAAGGAGAGGGAAAGAAGGCATCAATAGAATAAGTGAGGACCAGAGATACAAATAGCAATTAAATTTGCACTGCTTCCCACCCCTCTTTCAGAAGGTGCAACTAAATTCATGCTTGTATGTACACAAAGTTTATCAAGGAAGTGGAGAAGGGAGGCAGCATAGCCTCCCTGACTCCTTTAAGCTCTAAAAAGTCTCATCAGTCTTTGAGCTGAGAAGTCTCTTCCTCCACCACCTCCAGGTTCTCTCTGCTTGCTTTACCTTCTCCATGTTGACTCATGGTGGGAACCCTGTCAGCTTGCTGGTCAGAGCAGCACTGCGTCTTCTTCCCTTCATCCACCAAGAGTCTTATGGAAAGTTTTTTAACAGCCACTGTCCTCTCCCTTCCTACCTCCCTGGGGCGAGTGGCTGGGGGCTCCCTTTCCTCCTCATCCATGCATTTCCAGCACTGCTACCTGAGTGACAGATACTCCAGGGCTTCCATGTAGGTATGTTCTCTGCACTTGTACAGAGAATGATCTTTTCTTTGAGGGTGGAATTTTTGAAAAAATGTTTTTAAATCACGTTTTTTCTGCAAATCTAGGGAGTTTCCCAAGTTTACAAGAAAATCTGTTTAGTGTCAGTATGGGGTTCAACTATAGATTTAGATATTCACAGATCAGGACCACCCTTGGCTGTTTTATGTTTACCTTGGCTGTTTGTATTTACAAATGTAACATGGCTGACTGAGATTCTTATGGCATACTTAACTGTAATATGTATAGACATTATAATTGTTTTGAGACAGGTAACAGAGCAATCCTAAGCAAGTCTACTCAGAAGTATTTTGTTCATTGGGGCTTACTCCCAGGAAAGTGTTTTTAGGATTACAACCAATATTTTCTTACTAGATTTGTCTACACAGTGTTCACTATGTTTAAAAAAATTCTGTTTGGAATAACTTGTGATTTTCTTCCTCTTCATGTCATTTAAAGCAGGGTTTCCCAAACTTTTCTTTCCCGTGACCCAGTTATTTTTACACTTCTCCTTCGTGGCCCACTAAAATTTGGGGGTGAGGCCAGGAGACTTCGGGGGTGGAGCTGGGAGACAGGAATTATGTCATTTCCTGTGGTGTCAAGGGCCAAGTGATGTCACCTCCGGGGCATACTGAACCAAAACTCCACATCTTCCAGGGCACTCCCCCAAACCTGCCTCTTCTGAAGTAAATTCATTTTCAGAAAAATCTCTCTGAAACTCATACGGAGTCAAAATGGGAGTGGAAAGTGGGCTGTCCTCTCTTTCCACTCCCACACCTGCATGCACCTATCTGTTTGTGTGTTCTTCTCCAGCTTGCAAGCACTCCTAATGCCCATGTTCAGTTGCCTGCACCACCTACACATCCCTTCCTCAACAGCACTGGCCAGTGTATGCAGTTGGGAGTGCTCTTGCCATTGCCATCAGGAATGCCAGCGCTGTGTACCACCCACACTGGGCCCTGGCAGCTGCTCTACCTCAAAATATGCTGACACACTTAGTAGGCCCTTCCTTCAGCTGCTACTACTGGAACCCTTCCTTAAGCTACAACCAAGCTTGCTTGGTTTCAAGAAAATCTTTCGACATCTATTTTTCATACTTTTCTTTGGTTGAAACACTGGAAAATTGCTGTGAAAGGTAGCAAAGAATTGTACTGCAATTAATGAATTAATTTCAAGTTATATGAAGTTCATACAAGCTTTTCTGCAGTTATCCCAAAAAGGATATTTATGAGGGGCTTGCAGCTTTTTTCCCATGCCTTTAAAAACAACCTGTTGTGCAGATACTTAGCCAGTGAACTACTTTAATCCTTTTTAATATCTACAGGAGGAGTTTAATTTTGGTGTCAGCTGTTAAAAGCAGGACCATTAAAATGGCGCCAAGTTCATAGTACCATCACTTCCAGTGCTGTTGAGATATACCGCAGTGATCTCCAATAATCTCTTTCTGCCCCATACCTCTCACTCACTCACACAGAAATCTCATAGAAGGCCAGCTGGCTACAACTGGGGGTGCCAGCTTTTCATTGGCAGAGCTCCTATGTCTGCAACAACAGTATGATGAACAGAAGTTTCATCCAGGAAGGAAGAAAGAGAAAGAAAGAAAGAAAGAAAGAAAGAAAGAAAGAAAGAAAGAAAGAAAGAAAGAAAGAAAGAAAGAAAGAAAGAAAGACATGGAAGGAAAGGGAAAGAAAGACATGGAAGGAAAGGGAAAGAAAGACATGGAAGGAAAGGGAAAGAAAGAAAGACAGACATGGAAGGAAAGGGAAAGAAAGACATGGAAAGAAAGAACATAAACATAAGAGGAGCCATGTTGGATCAGGCCAGTGGACTATCCAGTCCAAAATTCCCTCATACAATGCCCAAAAGCACCAGAATGTCTACCAGTGGGGCCAGGGCACTAGAAGCCCTCCCACTGTTGCTTCCCCCCCTCCCAGCACCAAAAATACAGACAGAGCATCACTTGCAGGGAAAGAAAGAAAGAAATGGGGGGGAAGCCTTCCTCACCATCAGATGACCCCAGCCAGCAACAATTCTGCCCAGGGGTCGTTTGGTAAAAAAATTAGCTACTGGAATGCCCACTCACTCCCCGCCCCTCCTGGCTGAAAAAAAGCGCACACACCCTTCTTTGCTGCCCTGGCCTCCCGGTGAAATCTCCCCAAAAGAACATACTGCAAGGCACATGAAAGCTCATACCTTGAAGAACATTTAATGGGTCTGAAGTGCCAGTGGATGCCAGCTTTTTTCTCAAACACTGGGAGCGGGGGAGAAGGAAGGAGAGGCAGCCCAACTCCCCTCTGTACAACACAGAGATGGAGCGTGGCTAGCTTTGCTGGGGTTAGCTTTGGCTTTTCTTGTGACCCGGTAGTGAGGCTTCCGTGGCCCGGTAGCGGGTCACGATTCTGCAAATGGGAAACACTGATTTAAAGCAAATGTTTGCATAATAAGAAAACCAAATACGCATTTGATACATCTGTTTAATACGCGGATGAACGAAGCATAACACATGCATTGTGATCAGCACAGTGTGATGTTTATGAATTGGCAAACCAGACAAATGTTCATAGATTTGTTTGATTTTAATTTCTTTCCTTTTGCTATTTAGCAGAGGAGCAGTGAACTCTGCCCTTCAGAGCACTGGATTTATGATTCCTGCTGCTGAAATCCTGCTGAGCTTCCTTCTCTTGCTTCTGAATTTTTCACAAGGAGTGCTCCAGGGCTGAAAAACTATATGCCAATAAGGATTTGTAACTCCTCTTGGATTTAGTCCTAGTACTAATGCTCTTTACTTGTAGAATATGTGGAGTTCTGATTATGATGCAAGAACTCCATCAAAAGGTAATGTAATAAGGTATCTCTTACTGAAAGACAGGTAATGAAACTACATCTGAAGGACCTGATACTCCCTTATGAACCTACTCAACCCCCGTGGTGGTCTGAGGCCCTTCTTGGGTCTCCCCAACCTTCTGAGATTAGGCGACTTAAAACAAAGGAAAGGGCCTTTTAAGTTGCAGCATCAAAACTCTGGAACTCTTTCTATCATGTTGTCTTCTGTTGAGGTTATCTGCCAAAAGAAGGCATTTCTGTTTCATTTGGCATTCCTTCAGTGATTCCTCCTACCTGCCTTAAGTTTTAATTACTGGGGTTTTTTTGTTTTTGTTTGGATATTTTAGCTTGATTTTAATTGTTCAGTGGTGTGTTCTTGGTTTGATTTAATGGTTTTTAAGACTTGTTTATGCATGTTTTTAGTCTGTTAGCCATCTTGGTGGCACTGATGTGGGCAGAAAGGGAGGATATACGTTTTGATAAATAAATTAATAATCCAAAGTAAGATGTACCCAGGAAGGTCACTTTTAAAGGGCTTTCCCAATACACAAAGGGGTTAGGCAAGGATGCTTGTCAACACTTAAGTTGTTTAATTTATATGTATCTGATATAGTGACCTCTTCGAATAGTGTTAATTCACATATTCCTATTCTGTCAAAATCCCCTGTTCTCCTCTACATTGATGATGCTGTTTATGCACCAGAACACCTGTGGGGCTGTGATGCTTAGTAAAAGTGTTTGTTGATTATTGTGGACAAGAGGAACTTACTGTTAATTACAATAAGTCAAAAATACTGATTTTTTTCCTAGTGCACCACAAAACTTACTTGGAAAATTTGAGAATCTTGGAACAAGTAAATCAGTTTTATTATTTGGATGTTTATTTCCAATCAAATTTGTCATGGGAATCCAGCTTGAAAATGTGCGGGAAAAGGCTTAGATAACCACTAATGCTATAATCTGATTATTTTTTTTAGTAAGGGTGGGCAGTATCTTCCCACAGTGCTTACAATACCCAACTCTAAAGTAGTAATGCAGGTGTCTATAAGAAGCTTCCTTACTCAAATAGATTGTTTGTGTCAATTGGGGGTGAATTAAGACATTGAAGTATTGTCTCTTGGATTGTGTGTTTTACTCAGGTTTAAGAGAATTATGGATTTTGCCACAAATATACCTACTGAAGAGAAACTGAGAGTGCTCCTAGCAGGTACTGGACACAAAGCCACTTTGGCTGTTGCAAAGTTCTTTTCCCAAACTATAACAAGATAGTGTCATGCTGCTCAAAGCCATTGGGTTGAATGAGTAGTTGCATTTAAGTACTAGAGTAGTGAAAAATAAATGAATAAATAAAATAGATATTGTTGGTAGCAACATTAGTCCATAGAGAAGAAAATACCAGTGTAAAAACTTTTTTATTAAAACCTAACAAAATGTTACAAAATCGCAAGCATGACACTGAAACATTGTGCTTACTATTTTGTGATATTATGATTGTTCCTAATAAAATGGTATTATACTGCAGTTGTCTGTTTTAGAGACAGCAGTTACATTACATAAAATAGTTTGCTTAGTATAATGTCCTGTCTTGACAGATTCAATGTGAAGATAAATGCTTCTTTTATAGTTTGGATTGGTTTAGAGAATAATTTATCTGTTGTCAGCTTTAATTAGACAGGAGCTTTGAGCTTCAGACAAACATTTTGCTGAGTTAGTTTAGAACTGAAAAGGGGACAAATTTTTCCACTGCCAGAGGTCTGAGCTGGCATCTTGTTCTGATTTACATACAATTTTCTAATGCTGTACAGTTCTCTGTAACCATCATCCCTTATATCTTCCCGAAAAGCTTAACAATTACTATAGTATCAGGTACTTTAGGTCAATAGGGTTCAGCTTTCCAGACCCAAGACCCACTTTTAATCTCCAAGTGACATTGTAGGACTTGCTGAAAGCAATGGAGAGTTGTGGAGAAAGAGCCTCTGAGCCATAACCACATATGTTGAGTAGTGGAGGATCAACTGACGTGAGAGTGAGTGGGGAGTGCTAGGCAGCAAGAGAGAGAAGGCAAGGATGAGATTTTGGTGGGAGGTAAGATTGCTGAACATTCTTGTACTAAAATGTTATCACACTTTATCATCCTTCCACACTTCTCTGTGCATGTGTAAGGAAAGGAAGAGGGCACAGTGCACTTGCTTTGTATATGTTCACTGTCAGCAGGTCCTCTGAAAACAGCAAAAAATATACAGGCTTGTGTCCCAGTAGATGGTGTCCCAGGATTTGCACCTAAATTCCTTCCTTCTTCCTCCAGGAAGGGTATCTATACCAGTATTCTAGATTATTGAAGTCCCCAATACTGTTTCAGAATTTGGTTTCTTTCTTTGTTTTCCTGAATTCCAAAAATTTGGGTGTGCATTATTCCCTACTAGGGACTCCTTCTGGCACAATAGAGTGGATGTTGACACCAAATGACACCAAATGAAAATGGCAGAGAACTAGTTTTACTCATCCACTAAAGACCATCCAAGTTTCAAATGAATTGGATCAAGGGTTCCATGCTCCAGCCATTCTGCTTGTTGCCATTGTTTCCTATAAGGAAAAAAGTCATACTTTTTCCCGGGCAAAGAATCTAATAGCCAAACACACAGGAGCAAAACTGGCCAAAACCCTCCAAATGCTAACAGAACCAACAACGAACTTTTTAACTACAAACTAACACAACCAACATCAAATCAGAGAAGGCAATGAGAACAGGCCAGTGTGGCAAGTTGAACAGAACCAATGTCTAACCAGGGAATCCAAGCCAAACCAACCTGGCAAGCCAGTACCATAGTAGCCAGCCAGTCTTGGCAAGACACTGGACACACATACCAATGTCACTTCCATGAAATGAAATCAAGCTGCAGGTCTGCTTTTTGCCCATACTCAAAGAGCCATGGAGAGAATTGTCATGATTTGGCAGACAGCGCTAGTGGTCACCCCCAGTGTCTGAGTCTATTGCCTGGAAGGACCTGCCTTTCTCCTGTTGAGCAGGAATCCTGTAAAATTAAAGAAAAACAGGCCTGCTCCTTTCAAGATCCCAATACTAAGTAAGCAAAGGGATGCCAAGAAACACATTGGTGGACCCCGTCTTGGGGATCACTTGGTCAAGTACCAGATTGCAACTGAAAAAAACATGGATTCAAATCCCCATCAGGCAATGAAGCTCAGTGGAATATCTTGGATGAATGATCCTTTTTCATCCTAGTAGTAAATGCCTAGGTTTTAAGATTAAATCCATGGAGTAGGGGTTTCTCCTAAACAATTCTTATCTTTGCTGAATAGTTGGAAAAGAATTCACAGAAGTATGTTGTGCGTCTGGTGGAGTATTGTTATTTTTGCTATCCCAGCACAGCAATCTGTATCTGGCTTTGATTTTATTATAATTGTTGGCTTGTATATGAATTTGAATCTCTTGTTTCTAAATGTCACAGTGGTAAATTTTTGTTTGTTGGTCTGTGGACCAATATTTTGTTTATACAAGCAGAATTAGTTAGATCTGATGCAGCATCTAAATGGAAAAGGGTAGTCCAATTTGCATTATAGATAGTCCAATTCGCATAATAGAAAAATATGGCAATTTCTTTGTAGTTTATGTATTTCATATTGCTTCAAGAACAGCTGATTAAATGACAAATGCAAATAGGGTTTTCTTATAATAGCTACCTTTGTAGGTTTGCATAGCAGGTTTTGGAACTAGTTGGAGGGGTAAATATTCTTGTCAGTTAGCATATATTGAAGACTATTAACTGGGCTGCTTTCATCCTGAAACATACAAGGTAGAATGGAAAAGACCACTGGAAAATAAGGCCATTGTTTAGACAGAATATCCTATGACAATAGCAAAAGCAAAGTTGTGTTTGAACAAAAAGTCTACGACTACTATGAGATGTCACTGAGATTATTAAACTGTGTTTTTACAATTGACTCCTCAATTTTCATATTGTACTACAACTTGCCAGCAAAATAAATAATTAATTTATGGGAAATAATCTCAATATAACCATGTCATATTGCAGAGGTGCCGAACTCATTTGTTATGAGGGCTGGATCTGACATAAATGTCACTGCCAGGCCATGCTTGTTGTAAAATGTAACACAAAGTACTGGAGATATAAATTTTGTAAAGGTGATTTCAGATGCCAAATGACAATAGCAGATTAATCACAATATCAAGCTTGATTAGATTAAGTGTGATATGCAGAGGGATAGTGGGTGTGGAGATACCAGCATTGATAATGAAACAATAAACTTGGGTCTCAAGTCCATCCAGGAGGATTCAGTCCAGGAGGATGCAAAAAAATAAATAGACATAAGTCTGACATTAAAAACTATATTAAGTGCTCCCTTTGTATTGGATTAGATTCAATAAAATAAAATCTATTTTAAAAAAAATATTCAAAAACTAATGGGGGAACATTTAACTTTCCAGGACATTCAATTGCTGACCTAAAAGTAACACTTTTCTTAAAAAGGAATTTCAAAGGGAGATTAGAGAAGGAGACTGCTGACTTGCAACTGATAATGAAGCTCAAGACAATGCATTCTCCTGAATTGAGATCTAGATTTCCTGTCTCATTACCAATGCCTGCTATTGTCATTTGGCATCTGAAATCACTCCAGTCTCCAGAATATCAGGACCGATGATGATGATGATGATAATAATAATAATTTAAAAAAAATATTTATATCCCGCCCTCCCCGCCAAAGCAGGCTCAGGGCGGCTAACAACATATCCATATAATTATACAAAGGTTTAAAATCACATTTATCTTAAAAACATTCCAATATAAAACAAATACAAATACATTTCAGGTGCTAATTCTGTTCATAAAAATAATGTTGATAGAAGTCACCTAGCATCAGTCACTCAGCCGGCAAAGGCCATCCTGAAAAGGCCCTGCGGAACTGGTCAAGGCTCCGCAGGGCTCACACTTCTTCCGGGAGCTGGTTCCATAGGTGTGGAGCTGCGATAGAGAAGGCCCATGTGCGAGTATTTTGTAGTTTTGCCTCCTTTGGTCCGGGGATAGCCAGCTGGTTCTTCCCTGCTGACCTCAGTGCTCTCGGGTTCGTATGGGGAAAGATGGTCCCTCAGGTAGGCAGGTCCTCGGCCATATAGGGCTTTAAAGGTAATAACCAGCACTTTGTAATGAACCCGATAAGTAACTGGCAACCAGTGCAGCCCCAACTGTATGTGCTCCCACTTCGGGAGCCCCAATAACAGCCTAGCCGCCGCGTTCTGCACCAGCTGCAACCTCCGGGTTCGGCACAGAGGCAGCCCCATGTAGAGGGCATTACAGTAATCCAATCTTGAGGTGACCGTTGCATGGATCACTGTTGCTAGGTCCCGGCACTCCAGGAAGGGAGCCAACTTCCTTGCCCACTTCAGGTGAAAAAACGCCGACTTGGCAGTGGCTGCTATCTGGGCCTCCATTGATAATGAAGGCTCCAGTAGAACTCCCAAGCTCTTGACCCAGTGCGCCGCTTTCAGCGGCACACCGTCAAAAATCGGGAGAGGTATTTCTCTCCCTAGGGTGCCGTGGCCCACGCAAAGGACCTCTGTCTTCGTCGGGTTCAGCTTCAGCCCACTCAGCCTAAGCCAGTTTGCCACGGCCTGCAATGCCAGGTCCAGGTTCCCTTGAACGCAGTCAGGCCGGCCGTCCATTAGCAGATAAAGCTGGGTGTCATCTGCATATTGATGACACCCAAGCCCATACCTCCGGGCAATCTGGGCAAGGGGGTGCATATAGATGTTAAATAGCATCGGGGAGAGAACTGCTCCCTGCGGCACCCCACAATCTAGTGTGTGCCTCTGGGACAGCTCACCCCCGATTGCCGCCCTTTATCCCCGTCCCTTGAGGAAGGAGGAAAGCCATTGTAGGGCCAGCCCCCTAACCCCTATGTCGGCGAGGCGGCGGGTCAGTAGCTGATGGTCGACCATATCGAATGCGGCCGACAGATCTAATAGCATCAGCACCGCCACGCCGCCTCGGTCCAGATGCTGCTGGAGGTCATCTACCAAGGCGACCAGCACTGTCTCTGTCCCATGACCTGGGCGAAAGCCGGACTGGCAAAGGTCTAGGATGGAAGCGTCATCCAGAAAACCCTGCAACTGCAACGCCACTGCCCTCTCAATGATTTTACCAAGAAACAGTAAATTAGAGACCGGTCGGTAATTTGCCAATGGACTCACATTCTGTTGTATTTGAGGAAATGAGCAGTGACTCACAAAAGCTCATGCTCTGTCACAAATTTTGTTAGGTGCTATTGGATTCTTGCTCCTTTCCTCTAATAAAAATTGCAAGCTGTGCTGTTAGGTTCCTCCCCCCCCCCCCCACTTTTCATTTGTTTAAAGAGGAGAGGGGGGTGGGTCTTTTCAGGTGAAATACTTTGGCAAAACTGGGCAAAATCAGTGCTATTGCATCAGAAGCAAAGAGGAAGTGAAGAAAGTTAGCCAGAGAGGAAGGCATGTTGAACTGGAACATATGGAACCATAAATATATTGCAACTTCTGGAATGGCCTTGGGTCAGCGATAGCTCTCACAAGAGTTGTCCTTGAAAGGGCAGCTTCTGTGAGAGCTTTCTCAGCCCCACACACCTCACAGAGTGTCTGTTGTGGGGGAAGAAGATAAAGGGAGATTGTAAGCCGCTCTGAGACTCTGATTTAGAGAGAAGGGTGGGGTATAAATCTATAGTCTTTGTAGAAAATGTAAATGTGTTCTTTACCAGGAAGAGGGATTTGGGCAAAAGCAAGCTGCAGTGTGGTGGCAGCAGAGAAGGAAGCAAGAAAGAGCCAGCTGCTTGCAAGATGGATCCAATCCCTGCAGGGGCTGGATCCAGTCCCCAGAAAGGAGGCAGACTCACTAGGTGCCACAATAAAATTTCTAGGTACCATAATGACTTCAGACCTGGAGAAAAGAAGTGAAGATATTCATTAGGTAGAATATTCATAAGGTAGATATTCATTAATAAGGTAGATATTTTGGATATTAATAACAAAGAACATTGACTATGTTACTTCTGACAGCTGCAAATGGAGATTCTTTAATCTTCTGAATTCCTTATATTTTCAAGGAATGATGTTCCTTAAGAAAATTAGTTCAGGTATGTTTGGCACTGTGTATATGCTAAGAAGGCAAATTTAATTACCATAGGATTGTATTTTTAACCTGAATGTGGACAAACAGAGGGCCGAGGGGAGAGAGACAATCTGGGAGAAAATGCCAATGACAGAGATTCACATGTCTTCCAGAAAAGTGGGCAGAGGTCAAAAGCAGCCATGCTCGAGCAAAATGACCAGCTAATAAATACACAAGGTCCTATTTGCTAAACACTGATCTTTTTGAATAGGAAAGATGTCATTAGCTGCTTTTTTTCCTCCTGAAACAAAGCCTAAGAATGGTGTGGAAGGCAGAACTGAGTTGATATCAATCTCAGACTAAGGCCAGATTAAGGCATGCTGGGGGTGCCTAAGGCATGCTGGAGCCCCCAAAGCCTTGCCAAAAATACTAATCTAGTAATTTTTAGTAATGTTTGTGTTTAGCGGCATCTCATTTAGCTTGTGCATGAATACAGTTCTGCCTCAAATGTGACAGCTTGCATTGCTAACTGCTGAGCTTGACTTAGAGGAGTGGAGAATTGAGGCCAAGCAAAACTCCCAAACCAGCATTGGGGACTTTCATCCAAGCTGCACAGTGATCTGAAGGCAGAAATGAGATGACTGCCACTTTCAAATGCATTAGTGGTTTTCTTCCCCCCCGCCCCTCGCTGCCAATAAGTCGCATAATATGTGTATCAGGAATATTATTTTACTGCATTCATTATGTATAAAAGCTGACATATAAAGCCTGGCATAAATGACAGTGGAGGGCTCCAGCAAACTGGGTCCAACTTAATGATTCAGTGAAAGTGGTTGTTGAAGAAAAAACAGCTCCTGAGTATCTGTGTTCAGAAATGAAGCTTAACTCGGTGTCATACCAACATGAAAAATTTTTATTATGATTTCCCATGAGAAGGTAAAGAGCAGCAACAGAAAATCTGTGCACTTTTTGATAGGGCAGTTCCCTGTAAAACACTTTCTGCTCCTAGGAGGAGCTTCTGTTATTTGTTTTAGGTAAAAAAAAAAAAGGATACTCTTAAAATGCATGGTTTGACATGTGCTGTATAAAGCAGTGGCTCTCTGCCAAGAAATAAATACTGGGTAAGTTGGAACTGTGTTTTCACATCAATTCATTTAATTTTTTTAACTTCATCTCTCTTCCTGAATGTTTCAATTCTCTGATGAGCACTAGGCCTTATGGTCTATACCAATATGTCAATATTTTAGCCTGCCATCATGTATCTTACTATTGGGTTTACAAATTTTAAATTGCATGTATTGTGTATTAATTTTAACTGTTTTAACTATTTGTTATGACCCTCCCTGAGGCTGCTTGCAGAGGAGGAAAGGATAAATATTCCCATAAATAAAGACTTGCAGGCTCCTGTTTGTGGTTATCTCTTTCCATTGAACCCTGAGAGGCTTGGTCCAGCTTAACCATCTATACACTATTTCCTACAAACCAATTGTAGGAAATAGTGTATAGATGGTTAAGCTGGACCAAGCCTCTCAGGGTTCAATGGAAAGAGATAACCACAAACAGGAGCCTGCAAGTCTTTATTTATGGGAATATTTATCCTGTTTCTGTTCCTCCACAGAGATCAGGGAGAGTGGAAGGATAGAAGGAGAAAATTAGGTTAACTGATACATACAATTGTACCTTGCCTGTGTTGTGTGGTTTGTGTGTGTGTGTCAAAGAACTACAATTCTCATTGTGACTCCTCATGGTCTATTGCTTGTTTGTAATGGAAGTCACTTCTTAATACTTGAATGAACACAAGAGGCAATTAATGCTTTGATTAATAAAGTCAAGATAGTTATTTTGTGAGTTCAGTGAAAACTGGCAAAGAGTGGTCAGAGATCTGACAATAAAATTTTTTTAAAGGACAGTAAATTGTTCCCTGATAGGCTATTCTGGGTGCAGCCTGTAGGAGAGGGTACCCATTGCTTTGTAGGGATCTGACAGCTGTTCAAAATACATGTAATATCTGCTCTGTTTACAAATATACGACGAAACCATAAACTTCCAGTACTGTTTCATCAAAAGGTATTTAGTAATATTGCCTCATACAGCGGGGAAAAGGTAATACTAGAAGTGGTCAGGTGTGGTAACACTAGAAGTAGACAGTGCAATAATTCAGGTGTGTGTCTGCTTTAAAAAGACTGCTGTTGCTCTAAACAAAACTTTTCTTCCCAATAGGCTTACAAAAACATTTAGAAGAGGAAAGAGAAATCAAAGGGAAGAGACATCAATCAAAGAAGATGGAGAATGAAAAAAAAAAAGTTGTTAAGTCTTCTAAGATCAATAGATGGCAGTAAGAAATATGTACATTCCAAGGCTGTAAAAAGTAACATGGTTTCAAAACCATTGGTTTCAAGTGACTTAGCAAGTGTACTTCATCTTAATGAATTAGATCCTGGAAGGTATTCTTTATGGTAGATTTTCCCTTTCCTTCCCCATCCCACAGTATCCCTTTGCAAACTACCAAAACGCATTTTCAGAGTTATCGAATCCCCATGACAAAAAGCCATCTAGAATGGAGTGGGCTTCAGTGAGGAAGAATTGGGCAAAACAGACTGACCTCACTCTTGAGCAAGAGAAAAACTTAGTGAAGAAAGCACAGCAGAGCAAGAGCCCCCTGGTGAAAGAGTGAAGTGGGGCCAAATTTGTACACTTCCTCATTCTCACTACAGCCCCTTCATATCTGATGGCATTATGTACGAGGGGCTCCCTGTGACCCCAGGGTACATTTTCAGATGCAGAAAGCTGGTATGGGAAGGAGATAGTAAAGAAAGATCCGTCACTGAGTGCATTTTCTTCAGTCAAGCAGGGGGTTTCCATTATGTATAGCATCTACCTGTGAATTTTAAAAATGCTCATAAATGGGGTTTACAGGCAGGAAGCAGATATTTCTTCAAACTGTGGGAAACTTAGTGGGGGAAGGGTAGATGAGATTTTCTTCCCCAGCTAGTCACACACACACACCCCGCTGCTTGTGTGGTCTAAAGACAGTCCTTTCCACAGAGCATAAAGAGCAGGTTTGTTATGGGGGTAATTGAAAGACAACAGTATGAAGATTGTAGGAGAGAAGGGTTCTTTTGCCAAAAGGCAGTAAATTCTGTGTAGTGCTGATGATGAAAGGGTCAAGCTTGATTCAAAATAATTGATCAAATACTTGGCTAACTCTCCTTCTGACTGATCAGCTGATCAGGAAACTACTCATGTAACATTCTCCTACTGAATTAAGTAGCCATTCATTTCTATCCATTGTACATTGAGACCTTCTGCATCCCTCTGAGTTACAGTTTTTGAGACAAGATTTTTACCCAAAACTCACTCCCTATGAATTTGTTTTCACTTTGATAATGTGTATCTTTGTATTTTTATATTTAACAGCAACCATGTGTGTATCAGATTTCTTTCTTTGAAAAGTTGGTAACTTTTTACTGGAGAAGGAAATAAAATTATTAGGAAACTTGTTTTAAAAAATCAAAACATTTTACTTCAGTTACTAAAATATTAATAAGTTCAATAAGACACACACAGCTAATTGTTGAGACAGAAATATGGACTGAGTGTTAAATATCTTTCTTTTTCTTAATGATTGCACTGCACAGAATGAAAGGGAAAAATATAAGTGCTGTATTTTAGAGTGCAAGAACCTTTGCTTTAAAATTAAGTTAGTTGATACTTTATAAAGCAAAGTTATGTCAAAGAACTACTTCTTCAGATGATCTTTATATCTACCACCTCCCACACATCTCTTTAACTATATCCTCTTCCTGTTTTGAAGCCTATTTTCCCATGCATAGATTATTTATTTCTATTGCTGATAGTGTTTTTCCACCACCAAGGGATCAGCTGATACAGTACTGGATAAGTTTCTACAGAGCACTGAACTGGGAAATGCATACAATAAAGCACTTCAGTCTGCCCATGGCTGTGGGATAAGCACCATCCATTGATACGAGTAGAAATGCAGTAGTTGCACACTCTCCAAATGAGGTCAAAGGGTAAATCATAGTTTCTCTTGTTTGTTGGATTTTACTGTTCTGTACACTTGCAGTATATGTACTGAACTACAGCTTTGCTGTCTGTGTAGATCTGCCAACTTTATTTTCAATGGCAATTTCACTTTATGTTTCATACAGGATGGTCCCCTTTCCAGCCTTATAGTAGATTTATTTCCTGGGATGAAATGTCATATAGAATAGATGCTACAAATTGTCTTTTAAAGTTATGTAATTTTAACTTATCAAGTCTGCCTGACTTTGGCAGCAGAAAAGCCAGACAGCAACTTTAAAATGTATTTGGTGTACGCTTGGAAAGTCTTTGAAATTCATAATATGGGAATAGTGACTAAAATTTTATAGGGTTCCTAGGGACCTATGGGGCTTGTCTGTCAAGTTCAGCAGCATACTTCCTAGGTGGGACTAGGTCTGTATAAGTGGAGGGGCCCCTTCCCTTGCCTCTACCTGGTACAGCCATGGAGAAATTATAGGGGAGGGAGGACTGCTGTTGTGCAACACAGTGACATAACTTCTGGTTAGGCAACCAGAAGTGATGTCGTGTGTTGCTGTGATGCTCTAACAATCTTTCTTTGAGGGGGTGAACAGACATGTGGACAAAGGAGACCCGATAGATGTTGTTTACCTTGACTTCCAGAAAGCTTTTGATAAAGTTCCTCATCAAAGGCTCCTTAGAAAGCTTGAGAGTCATGGAGTAAAAGGACAGGTCCTCTTGTGGATCAAAAACTGGCTGAGTAATAGGAAGCAGAGAGTGAGTATAAATGGGCAGTCTTCGCAATGGAGGACGGTAAGCAGTGGGGTGCCGCAGGACTCGGTACTGGTTCTCATGCTCTTTAACTTGTTCATAAATGATTTAGAGTTGGGAGTGAGCAGTGAAGTGGCCAAGTTTGCGGATGACACTAAATTGTTCAAGGTGGTGAGAACCAGAGAGGATTGTGAGGAACTCCAAAGGGACCTGTTGAGGCTGGGTGAGTGGGAGTCAACGTGGCAGATGCAGTTCAGTGTGGCCAAGTGCAAAGTAATGCACATTGGGGCCAAGAATCCCAGCTACAAATACAAGTTGATGGGGTGTGAACTGGCAGAGACTGACCAAGAGAAAGATCTTGGGCTCATGGTAGATAACTCACTGAAAATGTCAAGACAGTGTGCGATTGCAATAGAAAAGGCCAACGCCATGCTGGGAATTATTAGGAAGGGAATTGAAAACAAATCAGCCAGTATCATAATGCCCCTGTATAAATCGATGGTGCGGTCTCATTTGGAGTACTGTGTGCAGTTCTGGTAGCCGCACCTCAAAAAGGATATTATAGCATTGGAGAAAGTCCAGAAAAGGGCAACTAGAATGATTAAAGTGCTGGAACACTTTCCCTATGAAGAAAGGTTGAAACCCTTGGGACTCTTTAGCTTGGAGAAACATCAACTGCGGGGTGACATGATAGAGGTTTACAAGATAATGCATGGGATTGAGAAAGTAGAGAAAGAGGTACTTTTCTCCTTTTCTCACAATACAAGAACTCGTGGGCATTCGATGAAATTGCTGAGCAGACAGGTTAAACGGATAAAAAGAAGTACTTCTTCACCCAAAGGGTGATTAACATGTGGAATTCACTGCCAAAGGAGGTGGTGGCGGTCACAAGCATGGCCACCTTCGAGAGGGGTTTAGATAAAAATATGGAGCAGAGGTCCATCAGTGGCTATTAGCCACAGTGTGTGTGTGTGTGTGTGTGTGTATATATATATATATAAAAAAAAAAATTTGGCCACTGTGTGACACAGAGTGTTGAACTGGATGGGCCATTGGCCTGATCCAACATGGCTTCTCTTATGTTCTTATGTTTAATCCCCAAAATCTCTGTGATTTTATTATAAAATTTGTGAGGATTGCTAGAGCAACTGGCAAGGATGTCTTGCATTGCACGATCCCTTGACATCTCTTCCTACATAGGCCCCAGGAGTTGCCAGCAATTATAATACTTCCAGGGATTGGGTCAGGTGTAGACTGACAGACTGACATATCCATCTAATGGACAGCCCCGGTGACAACACATTTGTAATTTGGGGGACAGAGAGCTGTGTCCCTGTCACTGCTGCATTTCACAGATGCCCCTGCCTGAGTATCAGTGCTGCCCTGCACCTAATCTCTGGCTGATCTAGGATTCAGGATTTAGGTTGTTTTATGACAGGTAGACCAGCTCCCAGGAGGTAGGGGGTCAACTCTGGATGCATCTGGGCAAGAGGCATCAGAAAGGGTAGAAGGCCAGAAAGAGTGGGGATAATGGGCAGGGAAGTAGGAGGAAGACTCTGATGCAGGAGATAACGCTGCCCTTGGCTGATTGGGGGAAGAGATTGGCTTTCTGGACTCAAGGAGATAAGTAGGTGAGTGGAAGCAGTGGAACCAGTTGTATCTCAGTTACAGTAAAGTCAAATTACTACTTTGATTTCTGTCATTTCCCAACTCATTCACAGAGCATAATTCATATAAGATCCCCCTCAGGGTGATAGCAGGTGGCAAAATGAATACTTTGAGATTTAAATTCAATAAAATGGGAGCTTACAGTGAGAAATACTTAAAAATAAATGTTGGGGTTTTTTTGTATGAACCTGTGAGTGACTTGTTTCCTGATATGAGTATGCACATGTAATCTGGTGGCTGGTTTGTAAGAATGTGGTGATCTTCCTAATTCAACTGGACAAATCATAGCATCTATCAGATACTTAAGATCTCAATTTGTATTTGTGGGGGTTTGGTTTTCAAAGCATTTTATTCCCAAAGCCAAATGGGTCAGTGAATTTCAAAAGTGATCATATAATGATTTCAATCTGAGTGTCAGAGACTATATGTGAGAAGAACATTTTAAATTTGAAATAATTATTTTAACTTAGAAAACATGATTTAGAACTATACATATTCTCTTTACATATAGTCATTAGCATGCCGACTCATATTTTGAAGAATAGCTTCATAGATTTTTTAGCAGTAGGGCCATGGAATGCACCAAAAGACGTTGACTCCTCTTTGATCTTCGAGTGGTCTCTGTGCATTCACACCGATGGGATATAGTACACCTGCGCCAGTTCCGATCGATACTTCAAAGCTAATTCTAGAAGGATTTTAGTGCCCTCTCCAGTGGTCACGCGTGCTGGCTCCACCGCGCATGCCCACTGGGATGGGCGCGAGGGTCCTGCCAGTTCCCTTCTGTTCGCTGTGCAGATCGGTTCCCTCTTCATCCGCTCGTCGGTACTCACCTTCCTTTTTCTCCTCTCAGCATTTTTTGTCAACCTTTTTCTCCTGAAAATAAGGAAAGAAACCTTCAGTGACAGGGTAAGCACTATTACCCAGACGCACCCCTCCCCGGCAGGGGAAACTACCTCCAACCCACCCCGGCCTTTAGGGCGGCATAGTCCTCTGGCACCGCATGGGAAAATCTTGGGGGTTCTTCAAAAGGTGCAAGCGGTGTGGCAGTAAAATCCCCCCTCTAGACGGTCACAAACTTTGCCTGTTGTGCCTTGGAGAAGCCACTGACCAGACTGCAGCACACATTGTGCAAAATTCTTGAAGCAAACGAGAAAAAATCATGCAGCGAGACTCAAAACAGCCCTCATGGAATCTGCACTTACTGCGTAGTCCACGACTCCGTCGCAATCTGACTCTGGGCTAGATTCCACTTCGACTGTTATGCCCCCCGCTCGATCCGATGCCAAACGATCGGTGCCGAAACGCTCGACCCCAGCGCCCAAATCGGAAGCCTCCACTCCTGCAAAAAGACGCAAGGAGAACAAAGAGTGTAAGCAGGAGAAAAGGTGCAAGAAAGACTCTGCTAAAAGCTCGCGCCCGCCTCCATCGTCCCCAGGCCCTCTCCCAGCACCGGAGAAAATACCACCGCTCCAATTTCTGCATTCTCCGATACACCAACTGTCAGGACAGAAGGGAGACACCCAGGACACTAGTTTGTCTGATTTCGAAACTGACCTGACCCAACAATCGTCCAGACATACTTCCTCAGGATCGAACAACTCTCCCACACAACCAGCAGACCCCGTACCGGGGGATACTCCCTCGATACCGAAGTCACTGACCCAGCCAAACCCAGAGCAACCAACACCAATACAGCTGGAAGCTCCAAAACCACCACACAGGGTGAGCCTGGCCCCTGATCTGAACTTACCAAAAGTCATTTTGGAGTTCCACATCAGCGGACATTGTTCTACCCATCTTTTTTCCTGCTCCTTCCTTGGACGAGGAGAGGAGATTGCATATTTTGGCTGTTCTCCCTCTCTCTTTGTTTCATACACAACCCAGACCAGAGGGACTAGAATTTCTGCACAGCGGCTATCTAAATGGATTGTAGAAACCATTAAGTTATGTTACCTATTGGCAAAGAAGCCGCTCCCGCAGTTTGTTCGTGCGCACTCCACAAGGGCACTGGCTGCTTCCACGGTCTTCCTCAGGGGGGTCCCCCTGGTGAACATCTGCAGAGCTGCCACCTGGGCCACACATTCATGAGACATTATGCTCTAGATGTCCGTTGCTCTCAAGGAGCTCCGGTGGGCCGGGCAGTCTTGGAGGCAGTTCGCTTGTGAGAACCTCCAGCACCCTCCCTCCAGGTAAGACGTATACTGCTTGCTATTCTCCCATCGGTGTGAAGCACAGAGACCACGAAGAAGATAAACAGGTTGCTTACCTGTAACTGATGATCTTCATCTGTGCATTCACACCACCCGCCCTCCTTCCTCACTGCTGTCGGTCCTTCAAGGGTCACAGTAGTCAGAAGGAACTGGCGGGATCCTCGCACTTGTCCCAGTGGAGAGGGCGTGAAAATCCTTCTAGAATTAGCTTTGAAGTACCGATTGGAACCAGCGCAGGTGCACTATATCCCATCGATGTGAATGCACAGATGACCACTCGAAGATCATCAGTTACAGGTAAGCAACCTGTTTTTACTGCTAACTATGAAAAGGCATAAATCTACTGAAGTGCTGAAATTCTGAAATTCAGGAGTTTCATCTTCTGTATTCTATACAGTCCCACATTGGGACTGTGCATACACAGCCCAGCTGCAGATGGAAGTTTCTGCTTCCTATGGAAAGGGTGCCCCTCCTCTCCAGAGTGAATGCAACAGGTTTTTCCCACCTAAACTGTCCATGTTCTGAAGGAGCAGCACCTCTTTCACTCAGTTCCTTTCTTGCTACCATTGAGTTAAGAGTTAGTGATCTGTCTAATCTTACTTAACCCCTTTTTAGTCATCATTTGACCACTATAGTTGGGAAGAGGGATTGACTGATCTTCTCCTTTTGGGTATTATTTTCAGCTGGTGCCCCTCTGAGTTACCAAACTTTGACAGTGAAAGATAATGTTGGTAAAGGCACTTTTGAAAAACTGTGCTAAGTGTAGCCCCAATTGACTTATACCAGTGAGCATGAGGTGTGCCTTGGGGAGGGTCACCATGTCTCAGCCTGCAAAATGTGCCTGGCATTTATCCCTGAAGTATGCAGCAACAAGGACTGCTCAGTTTTCCCACTGGCTTATTACAGCATCACTGAGAGAGGAGCTAATTTCTCAGGTATATTTCACAGCGGCCATTTATTGAAACCTGTGTTTGGTTGTTAACTGGGACACATCAAAGTTAGAGTCCACACAGGTGGTTCAAATAATTAGTGCAGTTTTCAATTCTGCTAAGGCCAGAACTGGTTCATTAGAACTTGTTACCTGCTCACAACACCAATATTTCTCGGTCCCCAGGAGTGTTCTAGGGTCTACTCTGGAACCCCTTTTGGTTTTTTGGTACCCCAAAAATCTTTCATAGTACAGGAAGTTGTGCTCCCATGGTAAAACTTCTAGATTTTTTAATTGATGTGACATCACAGTGTTGCTGACAGCATTTTTAAAAAATTCTCCTTCTGGCTGCTAGACTGTCAGTGGGCAATGCCCACTGGGGGCAGAAGATCTCATGCCACATCATATGGCAGCCCTATGATAAATATGTTTCCATTTGCCTAGCAAAACAGGGAACAGATTATACACTTTTAGCTGTCATGTCTGAAACAATCCAAAATAAAATAATTTGGATTTTGGATTTTCAAATCTATCATCTGATCCAAAATCAACACTCGGCTGTGGTATTTCAAAAAATAGTCTGTTACTCCATTTTGTTGTATATGTGTGCCAAGGAAAATAACAGAAGGAATAGGGAGAGATTGTTGGATTTTTGGTGTTTAGATTGTGTCCATTTTATTTACATCCAGATGATATAATTTTATATATGTATAGTGAATAGAAATGGATCTAAGTCAGCCTCCTTTCTAACAGTGACAAGGAGCTTAATCCCATGCAACATTCTAGGGCATGGGTGGCCAACGGTAGCTCTCCAGATGTTTTCTGCCTACAGCTTCCATCAGCCCCAGCCATCAGCCATGCTGCCTGGGGCTGATGGGAGTTGTAGGCAAAAAAAATCTGGAGAGCTACCGTTTGCCGCCCCTGTTCTAGGGTATGAAGTTCCAATCTAGGATCAGCATAGGGTTAGTACATAAACACCTAGTTTCTTTAAATGAAACTAAGTCCTCAGGGCCTCATGAATTGCATCCAAGGGTTCTAAAAGAGCTTGCAGATGTAATATCTGAGCCTCTGGCTATTATTTTTGAGAATTCTTGGAGAACAGGAGAGGTGGATTGGAGGTGGGCGAATGCTGTCCCCATCTTCAAGAAGGGGGAAAAAAACAATCCAGGTAACTACTGACCCATCAGCTTGACGTCTATACCTCAAAAAGTTTTAGAACAAATCATCAAACAGTCGGTCCTGGAACATTTAGAAAGAATGGATGTGATTACTAAGAGCCAGCATGGGTTTCTCAAGAACAAGTCATGTCAGACTAACCTGATCTCTTTTTTTGAGAAAGTGACTGCCTTGCTGGATCAGGAGAATGCTGTGGACATCGTTTATCTTAATTTCAGTAAGGCTTTTGATAAAGTTTCACATACTATCCTTGTTGACAAGTTGGTAAAATGTGGTTTGGATCCTGTTACCGTTAGGTGAATCTGTAACTGGTTGACAGATTGCACCCAAAGAGTGCTTGTGAATGGTTCCTCATCCTCTTGGAGAGGAGTGACAAGTGGAGTGCCTCAAGGATCTGTCCTGGGATCTGTTTTGTTCAACATCTTTATCAATGATTTGGATGAAGGAATAGAGGGAATGCTTATTACATTTTCAGATGATACTAAATTGGGAGGGGTTGCAAACACAGAAGAAGACAGAAACAGGATATAGGATGGCCTTGACAGGCTGGAAAACTGGGCTGAAATAAAAAAAAATGAATTTTAACGGGGATAAATGTAAAATTTTGCATTTAGGTAGGAAAAATCCAATGCATGGTTATAGGATGGGGGAGACTTGTCTTAGCAGTAGTATGCGCGAAAAGGATCTCGAGGTCTTAGTAGATCATACGCTGAACATGAGTGAGCAGTGTGATGCGTTGGCTAAAAAGGCAAATGCAATTTTGGGCTGTATCAAAAGAAGTATAGTGTCCAGATCATGTGATGTGATGGTATCGCTTTACTCTGCTCTGGTAAGACCTCACCTGGAGTATTGTGTTCAGTTTTGGGCACCACATTTTAAGAAGGATATAGACAAGCTGGAACGGGTCCAGAGGAGGGCGACGAAGATGGTGAGGGGTCTGGAGACCAAGTCCTATGAGGAAAGGTTGAAGGAGCTGGGGATGTTTAGTCTGGAGAGGAGGCGGCTGAGAGGTGATATGATCACCATCTTCAAGTACTTGAAGGGCTGTCCTATAGAGGATGGTGTGGAATTGTTTTCTGTGGCTCCGGAAATGACTGACACATAAATACTTCAGGTGCAGCCCTACCTTATGCCACATGCTGTATGAGCTACAGTGCATAAGTTGACAAAACAGACATTAGATAAGTCAACAATTATCAATGGCTGTAGGCAAATAGTGGTATTCTCTGCTCAGGAGATCTGAGACACCTGTCTGGCCATAGTCAAGTGACCGGGGAGGGGGGGGGGCACAGAAGCAGTACTGTCTTGGCAAGCATTTGAGAAGAAAGATGATTAACCTCAATTCCATTTTGGCTTCATCATTTTTGCTGCTGTTATTTCTGATACTGTTGTTTTATGTTCTGGTATTGTTCTTCTATTGTTTTCACAGTTGCTTTTTTTTAGGGTTATAATTGTTAACTTCTTTGAAAATTCTTAGATGAAAAAAAACAGAATGGGCTATTTTCATAAGAACAAAATATGTCACAACCAATGTTCCCTCAAAGCTGTTAGGGAATTCTGTTTGAAAATCTATTTTTTTATCTCAAACAGTGCGATGGATCACTGGATCAAATAATCGTTGAGAGGCATATAACATGAAAAAGCAAAAACATATTTATTTCTACAGGAAAGGGTACTGGGAGGTGAAAATAACAAACACTATAGAACTACATGCTTACACTAGAAAATCATGTGCTTAACAGAAGACCACTTCCTCCTCCTTCTTGAACTCTCTGCCTGAACAAAGGAAGACACCTGACTAACTGACCAAACAGACAAAACATGTTTTCCCGCTTCTAGACCTTGATTGACAGCAGTCAGTATCTTCTTCCCAGGTCATGCAGACAATAGGGAATCAGGCACAGTGTTAACCCTATAATGACTGGAACTTTAGAACACTGCAAAGGACATACAAAACAGATACATATTTCCAACACCCCTTCTCAATGCCTAATGTGCAAGTCATTATACATTCAATAGTCATTACTCATTATTCACTGTAACATTCACATCAACTAGATCCATCATTCCTCGTAAACGTTCAAATCCAGCACAAGGTAATGGCTTTGCAAGTATATCAGCTACCATAGCTTCTGTACAACAATATTCCATCTTAATCAGCCCCTTCTGGTGTAGATCTTTCATTAGCTCACATTTAATACCAATATATTTACTTCTGGCTGTTCTACTTTCTCCTTTACATATACCAACACAAGTTTGATTATCTTCAAACATTACAATAGGTACAGGTTCTTTAATCTTGAAGTCTTTCAGCAGATGAAAAATCCATTCAAGTTCACTGCAGGCACTGGCTGCTGACACACACTCAGCTTCCGCTGTAGATTGTGCCACTATAGTCTGTTTTCTGCTAGTCCATTCTACAAGTCCATTTCGTAGTAGAACAAGTATCCACTGGTTGATCTGTAATTGCACGATTCTTCTGCATAGTTGGCATCCGTGTATCCAACTAGTCTGGAATTCTCAGAAGGTTCATTGATCAGTCTTAAGTCCATAGTCCCTTTTAAGTATCTGGCAAGTTTCTTTACTGCATTCCAATCATGGTGATTAGGCAATTTCTGCTCAGTATTCCGACAGCAGCTGTGATATTAGATCTGGTAGTTTTACTCAGGAACAGGAATTTTCATATAGCTTCTCTGTACTCTCCAATGTCTTTGAGTGGTTGACCACCCTGAGCTCTCAGCTATGCAGGTTCAAGAGGTATCTTAGATTCTTTACAGTCTCTCATGCCAAGAGATTCTATAAAGTCCATAATCTTTCATCTTTGGCACAGTTGAAAGGTTCCATCCTCGAGTCTCTCAATCTGTATTTCTAGATAGTGTTTAATATCTCCAACTTCTTTGTTCAGCTTTTCAACGATGTCTTTAATGTCTTCTTTGTTCTTACAGCTCACGACCAAATCGTCAACGTAAACCAGAATGTATTGATATTCTCCATCTTTGAGTCTAGTGTACATGCAGGGTTCTGCTTTCCCTTGCTCAAATCCTTGTTGCTGTAGTAGTCCAGTTATTTTGTCATACCAACTTTTTGCGGCCTGTTTCAAACCATACAGTCTTTTGTTGAGTTTGAAAACATAGTTCTCTTTGCCAGGGATTTGAAAACCTTCAGGTATTTCCATATAGATTTTCTCTGATAGCTCATTATTAAGAAACGCTGTTTTAATGTCTAGGTGCTCTACAAGCATATTTCTAGATGATGCCACACTCAATACTTTTTTAAGTGTAGCACTATTGATAACTGGTACAAAAGTCTCTGAATAATCAGTTCCAAATTCTTGTGCATAGCCTTTGTCTACTAGTCTTGCTTTGTACAAGTCTATAGTTCATCTTTGTACTTAATTTTGTAGACCCACTTGCATCCAACAGGCTTTCTTTCTGCAGGTAGCTTTGTAAGAGTCCATACATCTTTTTCATAAATGGATAGTATCTCTTGTTCCATTGCTTGAATCCATTTCTCCTTTTCTTCATTAGGTAGATCACACACTTGTTTCCAGCTCTTTGATTCCTCTTTAGGTTTCACAGTCTCTGTAGATCTCTCAGTGTCACAGTATCCATATTTATGTGGTGGTTGCCCTTTTGTGCTCCTTTCTGATCGTCTTAAAATGAGTGGAGGTTCTGTCGCTCCCTGCGGTGTGGTCCCCGTTTCACCTTCTGGTTCAGTAGAGTCTTCAGAAGGTAGATCTGCCAGTTCACTGGTGGCTATTACAGGTAACCAACTATACCAATCTTCAGAAGCATCATCAGTAACCTCAGGATCAGATTCAGGTACACAGGGTGCTTTAGGCAAATTGCTGTCATCCACAAACACAACATTACAATGTTTAGTCGTATTCAGCTTTGGATCATATACTCTGTAGCCTTTTCCTACTGAGGGATATCCTAATATGAATCCAATCTCAGTTCTTGCATCAAGCTTCCCTCCATTTTCTCTAAGAACATATGCATAGGCTTTTGCTCCAAAAGTTTTAATAGGCTTAAGTCTTGGCTTCTTACCAAACCAAGCCTGGAACGGAGTAATTCCTGTTATTTTTGAAGGTATTCTATTGTGGATATACACTGCTGTATTTATAGCTTCAGCGCACAGGCCTTTAGGTAATCCAGAATGCATGAGCATTGCTCTGGTTATTTCCTGTAACACACAATGAAGTCTTTCTGCACCCTCATTCTGCTGTGGAATGTATGGGACAGTCACTTTGTGTTCAATTCCTTCTGCTTTCAGAAATTTCTTAAACTTATTATTGTAATATTCACCACCTCCATCTGTCAGCAAACTTTGAGGTGCATGCCCAAATCTGTTTTTAACCATGGCAACATATTCTTTAAATTTATCAAGAGTCTCATCTTTTGATTTGCACATATAGACAGTGCTATATTTTTTCTTTGCCTCTGTGAATACTGAGAAAAATTTATTTCTCCCAATCGAAGCTTTTATAGGCCCAATAACATCACTGAATATTGTTTCCAAAAACCTTACATTATGCACACTGCTTTTTCCACTGAAGCAAGGTGCAGTTCCTTTTGCTCTCAGACAAACACCACATCTTTCCTTGGATTTATCACAATGCACAACATCAAGTCCACAATCCTTTAGCAACTGCTCAACACTCTGCATGCTTCTGTGTGCTAACTTTACATGCCAAGCATAAACACATCTCCTATGGTCACACTTTCTGCCTTCAATCTGGCAGTCTTTTCCACAACATCAACAGCGTCTGACCTTTCACTTAAGCCCATAATATAATGGGCTCCATTTCTTTCATCCAGTTTAAAACTAATTCCAGAATTCTTCTGAATAATTTCACCATCATCTCCTTTATCAAGATATACAGCATAATTATTTCTTATAAGCACTTGGCTTGAAAGTAAATTCTCAATTGATTCAGGTTCATGAGCTACATTTTTCAGTCTTACTGGCATTAAATCTCCATCAGTGGTAAGCAATTTCATTTTGATCTCACCCACACCACTAACTTGTAAGGGTTTCTGGTTGGCACCTATCATTTCAGGTCTCTGATTTTCATCCAACTCTAAAAACATGCCTTTATATCAACACATATACATAGAAGATTCACTATCAATCAAAAATCTTCCTCTTTCACCAATAAAATTCACATTATTAACATGCACGGTACTTTCTCTGTTCCTTTCTTTGTTTCCACCTGGGCCATGTGGCTTGGAAAATTTCTGTTTTAAAAATTTCTGGCTGCTATTATTTCTATGGCCATGAGAGGGCGCCCGTGTTCCCTCATTTGAAACACGTGCTTTAAAATTGCTATTCCTTTGTTCAGCAGCAGCATCACAATTATTATAATATCTTGCTATATGGCCTTTTTTCCCATATCCATGGCATATTACATCTCTTCTTGACTTATTCTTATACTGTTGTTTCAGGCTTAAAGCAGACATAGAATAAGACAGTTCAGTGTCCTTGTCCCCAGATCTGGAGGCTGCTTCCTCCTCGATAGCATTTAACAGGCCTTCCAGACTCAAATCTGCTTGCAGTCTCAAAATCATCTTAATTGGTTTCTAAATACTGGGTAAAGCTTCAATATAGTTGATATTAAGTCTCTTTCTGCAATAGGTTCACCAAGCTCCTGTAGTCTGGATTGCATGCACATAAATTCCTTCAGACGTTTAGTCACATTCTCCCCTTCTTGCACTTGAAAACCAAATATTTTGCCCTTTAAATCATGAATAGTGTTTATGGGAGTTTTGTTATATTTATCTTTAAGGCATTCAAGCATTTCTTTTGCAGTTTTAAGAGTTTGCAATTCAGGAATTTCATATGCCTCAATAGATTCTAAATGAGAGTTTTTGCAAAACCATCTAGCTGTTTAAAATTTGATTTTTCTTGCTCATTCTCTGGGGGATTTTCAGTCAAAACTTTTTCAGCTCCATAAATCTCAAGTCTTTGCATTAAAAGTGAGAGCCAAAATGAGAAATTATTCTTTGTTAATGTCAGGGTACTAAATCCTATCACTGATAGGTTACTCACGGTACCAAAACCAAGATTTGCAGTGGCTGTTCCTGAAGATGTGGAAACAGACAGTCCAGTGGCTCGTCTCTCTGGGTTCGACATTTTTTACAGCAATCAGGCAGGCCAGGGTTAAAGATTCTTCCTTCCTCACTGGAGAGAAAAGGCGACTGAATGTGCGTGCACGTGGCTGCAGCAAGGCTCTTCCAAGGTCTCCGACGTAATCCACAGAAAAAGGGTTAAAAAGCTCCAAAAATTTTCTTTCTAGCACATCTGGGGCTTTTAGACAAAAGTAGCAGCATTTCCAGATCAAGACAATCTGAATTCAAAGCTCATTTAAGTCAGAACGCTCTCAGTAATGGCAAGAGGGGAAAAAAAGTGTTGTTTTAAAATTGAGGCTTGTCTGCACAGCATAGCAGCTTTTTGCCTATTGCTTTCTAAATGCTCCTAAAGGCGATCCAGATTTTAAAAAATCATTTAGAGTTTAAAAAACAGTCCATGCTATAAGCTACAAGCTTGATGGCAAAAACCAAGAACCGTCTGCTCTGCTATCAATTTTGTTAGGGAATTCTGTTTCAAATTCTATTTTTTTATCTCAAACAATGCGATGGATCACTGGATCAAATAATCATTGAGAAAAAGCAAAAACATATTTATTAACATGAAAAAGCAAAAACATATTTATTTCTACAGGGAAAGGGTACTGGAAGATAAAACAAACACTATAGAACTACATGCTTACACTAGAAGATCATGTGCTTAATCAAAGACCACTTCCTCCTCTTTCTTGACCTCTGTGCCTGAACAAAGGAAGTCACCTGACTAACTGACCAAACAGACAAAACAGGTTTTCCTGCTTCTAGACCTTGATTGACAGCAGTCAGTATCTTCTTCCCAGGTCATGCAGGCAATAGGGAATCAGGCACAGTGTTAACCCTATAATGACTGGAACTTTAGAACATTGCAAAGGACATACAGAACAATGCTTTAGGGGCCCACCACATTACCTGTGGAACTCCTAGAACATAGAGTATTGAACTTTAGTAACAAAAATGGTTGACTTGCCAATGGCTGCTTTTGTGCTGTTTTGTATTGTATTTGGTTCTTCCACCCATTCCCAAATATTTCTAAATCACAGCAAAGGGAAAGGAACATGCAATACAATGTAATGGAGTCTCTGCTTTGAAGCCTGAAACAGTAGAATGAAGGTTGGTGTTCATGTTTAAAAAACAGTCTTATGTTTCATGTTCATTTGAAAGAATCTGGATTGTTTGAAGCTGGCAATCCTGAAAGGAGAACGAAAAATCATACCTTATTGAGAGACACTTACAGAAGACTATTTGTGTATAGCAGGGGTTGCCAAACTTGCTTAATGTAAGAGCCACATAGAATAAATGACGGATGATTGTGAGCTGAAAGACATGAACATCAGATGTTTGAGGGACACAAGACAGGAGGGAGGGAGGAAAGCAAAGAGATAGGGGAGGGAGGGAGCGATGGAAAGAAAACAACTTAAACTTTAAATGCATTCTTCAAGTTGCCAGCTGACTTGGCTTGGAGAAGTGATTTAAAGAAACAAATGCCTTCTCCAAGCTGGCCAACGGGGTGGTGGGGGCTTCAAGAGCCACACAGTATTCATGAAACAGCTGCATGTGGCTCCTGAGCCACAGTTTGGCTACCCTTGGTGTATAGCATGCCATTTTTAAGGGGATTAGCATACTAATTTTAAGGGGGAAAGTTGGAAAAGTTGCAGCCTTAAATTACCAGATGATCAAAAGGGGTACATAGATGTGAAGAAGTTGGTTTTTTTAAACTAGGATGAAACTCATTAGGGAATTTGCTGCAATGGCACAAAAGTAACTGAATGTTGCATTGTGGGTTTTTTTTAGTAAAATCTAAATTGAATTTCCCTGGTCACAATGTAGGATGCAACAGAAGTCATTGGGCTCAGAAGAATTAACTCTGTTTAGGATTGGACTGTAAATCATTCAGAAATGGTCATGCTTGTGGACAGTGTATTCTTTGGTAAATAATCAAAGAATGATGCATATCAACATTAGATTTCCCACCAATCGTACTGGCAATGCTGTATGATTGAAATGTCAGCATAAGTCAGCTTAAGTCAGCATACAAGAGATACAGCAGCTGTGTCACAAAACTTTTATTTTGTGTCAGGGCTTGATTGACTTTCCCTGAAGCCTATCCATTGAAAAAGATAGCTAAGTTCAGAAGTAGAGTAAATATTTAACTTGAGAAATCTGATACTACAGGTGACAACATCTTTTGTGGCATAAAGTTCATTCTTATGAGATGATAGTTTTCCAGTTCTGCTTGTGTTATGTTTAAACTTTTATTAATAAACCTTCCAGAGTGGAAAGCTGCTTATATAATCAGGAGTGGGCTGCCAGATCTTTTCCTTCCTTCCTTCTCCTTTTTGGAGCATGATTCCACCCGCCTCAAAACATACTCCAGATTTTGATCATGGCGAACTGTTAGTTAGCAGTGTTTACCGTGATAAGGGCTGAACTGGGTTCTCACAATCCCCATAACCTGAAACCATAGTTGAAATTGGCTTTTGATCCTGTGCTAATCAGGGACCCCAAGTTATGGGTAATGTTGCTGACAATGGGCTTTCAGAATGTAAAGGCTTTAATGGGGGAGCTAAATGTCACAAACATTCTCAAGTACAAACATTCTCAGAACACAATTGCAGATCAATCTTCTTCTGTGGCAGTTAGTCAGTTGCAGAAATGTGATACAAGTGCTCTGAAAGCAACCTTTGTTTTTCACATATATAGATCAGCAATGGAAATGGGCTGAAAAATTGCACCTAGGAATTCACATTGTCAAAGTCCTTTTTTTTCCAAAGCCTTTTAACAACCAGATCCAGTCAGAAAGCATGAAATGGAATGTGTTTCTGCAGACATCATTCAGCTGCTGGCAGTGACAGATGACTGTAGTAAAGAGTAAATCTAAAAAGGTTCCCTAAGAAAAGTAGGAAGTGCCAGGAAAGGAAGTGGGTCTGTTAATTACACAACAGTGAATGGTCAACACAACTGATATTAGTGTTGCATCCCATGTTCTTCACAAAGCAATCATTGCTATACAGGAAACAGTAATAAATCCTAGGGGTAAGCTGACTTCCATAGAGAAAAACCAGACTGGAATGCATGAAATCATAGTATGATATCTTAAATGGCCTTGAGTCAGCCATAGCTCTTACAGAAGTTGTCCTTGAAAGGGCAGCTTCTGGGAGAGCTCTCTCAGCCCCACCTACCTCACAGGGTGTCTGTTGTGGGGGAAGAAGATAAAGGAGATTGTAAGCCTCTCTGAGACTCTGATTCAGAGAGAAGGATGGGTTATAAATCTACGGTCTTCTTAAAGTCCATTACAGGACATAAGAAACTAAAGGTTTCATGGAGATGTAGGATCCCAGAATCTTGATTGTAGGGTATGCTTCATATTGGAATTCATATTCAAGTGGTATTGGGATTCACTCCCCATACTTACAGCAGGGTGAGATGAAAGAATCAGATTGATTAAAACAGACTAGTAACTTGACAAGATAGAATGCAAAGAATGGCTTCATCAGAAAACAAAATGTTTTGTAGCTAGGTACATCTATTTATTTATTAGCATATTTACATCCCATCTTTCCTTGTGGCTTACAAATTACCATGAAAAACATCACAATTTAAAACCAAAAAAATAAAAGCCCAAATAACTCCTTTCCTTCAAAAGATGCCTGCAGGTTTTATCCCATCAAAAGCCCAGGGAAATAAGGCAGGCCTTATAGACACTCTTGAAAGCTTCTAAAGATAGCACCCACTGACCTCTACAGAGAACCTGTTCCACAGAGTGAGAGCTAACAGTAGTAAAGAAACAGGTAGATGCCATGTGGGATACATTCAGTAGGAGAATACCTAGTAGTTAGCAGCCTGAGGACCACATTTGGCACATGGTAACATGTGAAGAAATAGTCTTCTAGATGTGTTTGTCCTAGATTGTGAAAGACATTAAAGGTTATAACTAGTGCCTTTAATTGGACTCAGAAATAAACTGGCAGGCAATGCATGTACTTTAAAATTGGTGATATAACCCTGGAGCATGTGAATACTTTATTGGATTCTTGGTTTACAGACAACTTCGTCTTGGTTTACAGACAGCTTACACCCCGTATCTTAAAAACTTGCTGATTCAAAATGGAAGACACAGTTTGAACAGTTGGTGACTCCTACATGATTTGCTACTAGGTGAGCTTGCAACCCAGTGGGGATCATGCAGAGCAGGGGTCCCCAACCATTTCAAGGCTGTGGGCAACGAAAGATTAGTGAGCACCATCTCAAAATGGCAGCCACAGGAAGTGAACTCAAAATGGCGACTGGAGAATATGGAAACAAAGAACAATACTTCCCTTCTCCCTTTGCAACAGAATTGCACAACAACCACGCTAAATGCATGAAGCTGCCTTATTCAGAGCTTGGCCATTGGTCTGTCAAGGTTAATATCTGTACTTTAGTTGGAAACATAGTTCAGCCACTGGGAGGACAGCAAGCCTGGAGAAAGAATAAGTGGGCCTCTGCTCTTGCACACTTACATCTCTTCCTGTAACAATCCACCTCCTAGACTAGACTAGAGCAAAGTTCCCTCTCTACTTTGCAATGACAACAGTAAGTCAAATCTGAAGACAGAATGAACACACACCAAGGAAAGGTTGGGTGCTTATCAGTCAACCTGATTCTCCAGTAACTGTGTCTCTATTGCAGCTGTGGAAAACCATTTTCATTTGAATGAGGGCAGCTATTAGGGATGCCAGTCCACAGACAGAGGTAGGAGATTCCCTGATTTGCAGATTCCAGCCCACCACCAGCCAGGTGGCCAGTGAGGGAGGCCCCACCCCCAAGAAGGACCACTGGGCAGCCATCCCTCCTCCCTCCTCTCTTGCAAGGAAAAGAGAAAAGACTGGGTGCTGTGCTTGCCTGCCCTGCAAGCAATGAATTGCAGAGCAGGTGTGCACAGTACCTGCTCTTTCCGGGGGGGGGGGGGGGCACCGGCTCCTGCTCTGCAGGAGGCAACTTCGCCTCTTGCAGAGCTAGGCTTGCCAATCCCCAGGTCCCAGAAGGTGCCCCTATCCTTCATTATTTCCTATGGAAAGAAGACATTTTAAAAGGTGTGCTGTCCCTTTAAATGTGATGGCCAGAACTCCCTTGGAGTTCAATTATGCTTGTCACACCCTTGTTCCTGGCTCTGCTCCAATGTCTCCTGGCTCTACCCCCCAAAGTCTCCTGGCTGCACCCCCAAAGTCCCCAGATATTTCTTGAATTGGACTTGGCAACCCTATGCAGAGCAGGCGCATGTGGCCCTTACTTCCCCCTTCCCTTTAAATTGGGTGGGGAACCTTTTTTCTGCCAAGGGTCATATGGATACTTATAACATCATTCACGGCCCATAAAAAAATTATCAACTTTTAAAAAGTGCTCCGCCGGGGGAGAATAATTCAGGCCAGCAAAATTAATGCAAATAATTGTTTTTCTATTTTAAGTCATGTGGGGAGAGCCTAATCTGGCATGCATACACACACACACCTGACCCGCCATCCTAGGCAAATGCATAGGTCCAGGGCTTTTTTGTAGAAAAAGCCCAGCAGGAACTCAGTAGCATATTAGACCACATCCCCTAGTATTAGCATATTAGTTCACACACTCATTATATTAGCATATTAGGCCACACCATCTGGGATAATCAAGTGCAAAATGAACTGTGACAGTAACTTTTCCAGGCCCTGCAGCAATTCTGGCCGGGCAGCCAGGCCCCAGGGAGGCTGCCACACAGTACATCTGGGCCCTGTGATCCCTGGGGAGGCTGCTGCACAGCGCAGCTGTGTCCCATGATCCTCGCTGGACAGCCAGGCCCCAGAGAGGCTGCCGCATGGCTCAGTTTGGCCAAGCAGTCCTCGAGGGCCACACCAAGTGACCTTGAGGGCCGTATATGGCCCTTGGGACAGAGGTTCCCCACCCCTGCTTTAAATGGTTGAGGGAAAGTGCGGTGTCTGGGATGTGATGATGTCACTCTATACAATGGCATCATGTCAGAGATGGCCATGCCACTCCTGGAATGCCCCCTCCCAAATCCCTCTACTGTGGAGAAGATTGGGCCTGGCAAAAGATACAAAGAAATTGTTTAAATCTTCTACTTTATCCCTTGAATAATTTTAATATATTTTTCTTCATTGTTTGCAAAGCAGTCTAGTCTCAGTTGCTACACAGCTAACTCCTGGTAACTGGAAAATACTATTATAGATCTAAAATATGTCATGCAAGATGAGATGGGGCCATGCTGCCTGCCAACCTCCTTATGGGATGTTAAAACTCAGTAGCTTTTTCCTGCATCTTTCAGCCTGAATGCTTTTCATTTTGAGTTCCCTACTCTCAACAGGCTGTAACAAGTAAAACTCTCCCATTTCAAAGGCTAAAATAGAAGAATAAAAGGCGTATATGCCATATAAAATGAGTGCCTGTAAAGGTATTCCTTCTCAGGCAGTTGCTCAGATGCCATTCAGAAAGGGGTGGAATCTTTTAGCACAACTGAACTGCGAATGGTTGACTTCACCAAACTTTTCCTCTTACAGTCCCAACCCCCTCTCTCTTTTTTTTGAGAAACTGACTAGCTGCTTCTCAGACGTGCACGTCAACTGTAATCTCCAGAGATTTAGCCTGATACCATGAGCTCCGAAGCAGAGGAATCTAAAGAAGGTATGACTTGAGATGTTTAAAGACTTCGCTTTTGCAGAAAAGTTAGCACTGCTTTCAAAGCAACTTCTGCAGCAACATGAGATGATGAAGAGAAATTTGTGTTCACGTTTGATTCTGAAGTGTTCGAATGGGAAAGGAGAAAACAGTGCATTCAAAACTGCTTTTCAGATTTTGCTGAAAATTCTGTTGCAAAAGCTTTGACATTAAGGATGTTTAGCTACTTTGTGTTGAAACTAAATATTTTACAAAGTATTAGTAATGTGGAAGGCGTTCTTGTTCACAGGCAATAACGGCTTGGAGGGGGGAAGGCATCCATTAAAAAAAATTAGATGCTCTGTTCCTTTGTAAAAGGAAGTTGTGTAATACAGAGAACTGAAAGATCGTTATTTTAGGAAACAGCTTTTCTGGTGTTAGCAACTTTTTCCCTCAGTGTGCATTCATATTGCTTGATACAGCTTAAGTGAGAACTGACAAAGGAGATAACTATCTAATTTCCTTTGCTATTGTGAAGAACATGTAGAATCTACAGATACTCCAAGAAAATGCAATTATTTATTAGTGTAAATTGAGGGAGGGGTATTGTCTGGTGAGCCTAAAGATTTGAGACAAAAGGCCATTTGAATCAATAGTATGGTGAAAGGGTTGAAGAACTAAATATAGCATATGTGGATATTTTAAATGGCTGGAATTTCTTGACTTTAAGAAGCCAGGTAAATAGAAAATTAAAAGAGGTAATAATATAAACTAGACTAGCCTTATTAGCAGACTGGTAGAAAATTACACATTTTAAAACATTGCAGAAAGTGTCTCTATTCCCCCACTGATTGTCTCTGCATCCCTACCATTTGAATGCTTCTACCATGAATCTAATCTAATCCTCCTTTGCTGAGTTGAGGGACCCTTCAAAACATATTCTCACTAAATAAAATCCCCTAAAATCAACATATGGACATTACTGAGTCAAATGTGATGCTGAGAGCTTCCACATGCTCCCTTTTCCTCTTCAGAGACAAATGTGGTCCAAGTCCAACAAACAATTGCTAGTTACACTGAACCTTTCTCCTATGGCAACTCCTGAGTGCAGCATTCCTCTGGCAGCATGCACATTCCAACTTCTTTTGTATTGTAGATGAGTAAGAAGCATGCATGCCAAGACATGATGACTTATGGGAAACGCTCTTTAAATGTGAACAATTTGACGCACCAAATCGGTTAAGACAATATATTCCAGTTGTCTCCCCAATAGTAGTAAGGATCATTGACTTGACAGAACTCATCCGACTCTTCTGAAGGTCTTGGGATGCCCCTGTATGCTTCTGTATTGTGTAAAATCTAGTAGCAAAGACATTTCTGTTGATTTATAAATGGAGGCAGGATGAATGTTTGTCTTTTGATAGAAGATAATTATGCACGTTTTAACATCTGTGAAAATAACTTTGCATCTGGTTTTACAGTTATGTTAGAATATTATAAAATGGTGTATTTCTTTAATTTTTAAAGCACTTTGGTGTTTGTGTGCGGATTACTGTTTTCAGTATTTTGTAGATTAATATTGGTTTTATATAATCTGCAGTAAGAGATGCCTAAAAACAATACTGTGGTGCTACTGAGATGGAATTGCACTAGAACCTTGTGATTGATTTGTAAACCACATATTTTGCATCAATTATATTTTGCATCAATTTTAATTCTAGTACACAACTATTTATAGCATCAGGCAAATATACAGTACAACTAAATTTTAATCCTAAAAATCTAACATGCATAGAAGCACCTTTTTATATATAAAGAAAACCATTCCCCTTGTTTGCAGGTTAATAACAAACTCTTAAGTTTAGGTTGGCATTTGAAGGGCAGGTAAAGGTACATGTATGAGAACTGTTCTTCATGTTGTTTTAGTTGTTGATCAGCATCAGTATGTTTCCACCTCACTTGGTAGTAATATCTGTCCCTTTATACAAACTTGTAGCACAAAGTAGCAGGGTTACAGCTAAGGCTGAATTTAGACACCCCCTTGGTAAGGTTGCCTACTCTGATTTGGGAAATTCCCTAAGTTTTGGGAGTAGGTTCTGAGAGGGTGGACTTTTGAGAGAGGAGGGAACTCAGTATGAATGTGCTTCCATATAGTCTATGGAAGCTGCCATTTTTTCCAAGGGCACTTAATCTATGTATCCTGGAAATCTGTCGTAATTCTGGGAGAAACCCAGATCTATCTGGAGGCAGCTAAGCCTACTCTTTGGTTTGAGGAGAGGAGATATAGAACAGGAGAAGAAAAATAGAGGCTGGGGAAGAAATGCTTAGTTGAATTGCATTAACGAGTGGTGTTTCAATGATAACTTTTCTTGGTAAGAATCCATATGGTTTTTGCCTTGTTCTGTTACTATGTATTTCTAGGTAATTTCTGTGTTTTTCTAGGTAATTGATCAACTGATAAAAATACATGCATATGCAGGCCACTGAAAAACAAATGTTCTCTTATCTGATTGAAAGCTGCTATGTGGTTTCTTAACATTTGGATAGTGTTGCAGCAGACCAGTTCTTAATGCACCATCAGTTTCTAATAGGACAGAAGCCTGTCTTCATTAATCTTTGTATTATTCTTAAATGCTATAACTGATTTCAGCACAGTAGTGTGTAAGACTGTACCTTTCTGTTTGAAAATAGTTTTATGGTGCAGTCCTGCACAGAATTACGCCCAGTGAAAGTCTATTGAAATCAACCCACTGAGACTGCAGTAACTCTGCATTAGATTGCTTCAGGTGGGGTAGCTGTGTTGGTTAGTATAAGAGTGCAGTCAGTTGTTCTGAATCCGACCACATGTGCACCTAGTTGTTATGCAATGTTGCAAACTTCCTTCTGATTCAGTTGTGCCACTAGTATGAAGTACTTACCTAATTCAGATGTAATTCAGAGACCAGAGCTTCTAAAAATAACTGTAATTTTGTGAATATTTTTGCTCAAATTAAAAGTTGGCAGACAGCCTTTTGAAGCTACCTGCTATGTACAGAGCAAGGATGTCAGATCAGCTTCTTTTTCCAGAAAGGATGTGAAGAGCATACTGCTCATAAAGAATATTCTACCATGAGCTTACTCTTCACTACAGAACACCTTCCATGGTCATGGACTTGATGCTAGTGAGGTCATAATTATGGTCCCCCCTTTTCTTGTCACTTAACTTCTTGTCACAAAGAGGTTCAGTGGGGTCTGAATCTACTTGAAGACCAATTATTTAGAACAAGAGACTTGGCAAGCAACTGCACAGCTCAACACTTAGATGCAAAGTGTTCTTTGCAGGTGTTAATAGGCTGGCTATTTGCATTTCACGGAATGATTTCTATTGGGCTCTATCCCCGTTGGATGACCTCCTGGAATGAGCCAAAAGAAATACCAGGACAGCAATTTGTTGTTTTGAGTAATCCCAACAAACAGAAAGTGAACTCAACTATTTTGCACATGGTCTGAACTACAGATTTCATAGTGCAGCACCACATGTTCTTCTAGTTCTTATAGCTCCCTCCTCCCCCTTCCACACAATGCAGTTGCTTTGGGTCATGACATTGTCATTAGGCCCTGTTGTTGCATGCGAACTCTAGTCTACAGTTTGGGCTACTCCAAGGGGTTCCGATCCTCCAAGGCAACAGGAGTCTGGATGTTTGGCCAGCAATTAAAATGGTTGGACTGACAGTCTCGTAGGTTGTTCTCCCTTGCATGCTGAGTTACATTAACATGACATTTTGCTGGCATATGCCAGAATATTTCCAAAGGAGGTCACCTTTCTGAATGACGTATATTTAGCCTGTGTCCCATGTGGGAGATACTACTGAGACAGGAAGAGATGCAGAGTCAATATACAGTAAGTACATGTTGTTGGGAGGGGTGCAATTTGCAGTAGCTCAAGTCTGAGGCAGTGAACCTCCATCTGTTGTCTGCCTGTATAGAGTGTGCTGTCTTTGTATGCTGGTTGGAGGAAGAGAGGATGAGATTTTGTGTTTGTGTCCTGAGGTACCTGTAAAGGTTCGGAGCAGAATATTAGCAATATTCTATAACATTGTTATCATATTTGATGGTTTGTGCAAACTTCTCTCTTTATGTACAAAGTGCCCTTTATCTGCCCTTTCTCATCACCAGTCTCTCCTGTACATGCTCTAAATCTGTAGAATGCCAGAAACTGCAGACCAAATGCCTTGTCTTTGAGAAACTGATATTAGTAAGTAAGTAAGTAAGTAAAATTTTATTTGTATCCCGCCCTCCCCCGCCGAAGCAGGCTCAGGGTGGCTAACAACACAATGACCAATGGTACATTAATAAATATTCAGTGTAGAATTCATATTAATGCTTAGGTGAACTGAAGACCTGATTGGTACCCTAAGGTGCTCCATGGCTATATACAGGCATAATGAGAGGACAGTATGGGGGCAGGAGGCAGGATTTGTTTTTAACTCTTATTAATTCTATTAATAAGTCTATTGGCCTTAGCATCTGTCTAGTTCAGTATTTCATTTTCTACAGTGGTTAACCAAATATTTTAAGAGACCAACAAACACCACACAAAGGATGCAGATGCCCCCACTATGAATCTTAAGTAGCATTCCAACATACACGACCTTTGCATAGGAGATACATTCTAGTCTTAGGTTGCTTTCTCATTTTCAATTCCCCCCTCTAATCCCACCTAAGAGTCCAAGAAACTCATTCTAGTAACCATCAGGACACATTTTACTTTGTCAACATATATATGAAGTGAAGAAGGAAAAAACCCAACTAATGTATGACCTGGAAGATAGTGTTTCCAGGTTTCCAAAATACAAAAGAGAGCAGTGAAAAGGGCAGGGATGGCCATTTGGAAGAGCTGCCCATGGCCCAGTTTTGGGTCCCAGCTCATAGGTTGGGAAGCAGTGCAATAGACTAATGGTCTGATTCAGCATGTGGTAGGTTCACGTATTCAACCTGAAAAAATGTTAGTTTATTGACTTTTCAATAGTTGGACTAAAAAGTCTTGCACAATCTGAGGATCCTATCTTTTTAAGAATTCACGATTTGTTGATTTATTGATGTGATTTCTATCCCACCCTTCCCGCTGAAGTGAGCTCAGGGCTCAGGTAAAACAGTAAATACATCATATAATAAATGGTCACTGCAATTGTTTTAATTACATCAGTTTGAATTACATTTAGATGGCAACATTAGTTCCTTTGTCTGATCAGATGTTAAGAACTCATCTGCTCAATAATGGTTCAAGCCAACAGTTTAAGTCATCAGTTTAGGCAATGTGAGCAGGTTTAAGCAGGTTTGGGCAGGAAGAGCCAATCCTATTGGATGTCCGCTGCCTCAGGTAAAAACCTGGCAGAATAGCTCCGTCTTGCATGCCCTGATCAGACTTTGCATAAGCTACAGCATTGAGCTTTTGACCTGGCTGGCAGCAACAGAGCTCCATTTTAACTAAGCACATAGCAGAAAATATGGAGATCGAAAACTTGTCTGTTGTTGCGTCCACACAGATTTTTGTTTCACCTTTGCTTCCAAACTGGGGCACTGTTTGAAGGAGAAGAATCCCCTACAGTGGCAGTTGGGAAAAATTCTGTGAAAATGGCAGCTGATGGAGAAAAATACACAGAAAACTTTTATCTGGATACTTTCATCAATACAAGTGTCAATACAATCGAATGCAAAATGGAAAATTTTCAGCATGTTGTTATGCTGCATTGCCTTTGGTATATGTTTCTAAAAAAGAAAATGTAAACTCTCTGTGTATGTACAAATTTTGTTCAGACCTCTTTGTGAGTATATTGATGATAATGCTATGTTCTCTTATCTATTTTGGCAAGCTTTTTTAAACATACCAAATGGTTAAGATTAGGTGACTTAAGTAATTGTTTGTTTCTATTGCTACTTTAACAGTGGTGTAAAGAGGAAATGGAACCAAACCCAGTGTGTGTTGGTCTGAAATCTATTTGATAATACCTTTAAACTCTTAACACTCTTGCTTTTCCAAGAATGACTAATGCATACTTCAACTGTAATGAAACCACGATCTGAAAAACAGTAGCAGAAGTTACATAAGTTGGCTAAACTATATCTTATACCACAAGTAATGTGTTTTCCATTATTTAAATTTTTAGACAAATTACATTTCAAAGATTGGTGTGATTTCTGTCCCCTGGTTATATTGCATAATGTGGGAGTTTCACATAACAATTGCCTTAGTATAGATCTTGAATGTGAGTTGTAGTTTCATAGAGATGGGCAGGCAGTTCTAGGAACTGGACAATGGTGGCTGAGTGTAATTTGTGATGCAGATATTATATGGGCAGATGTAAAAATATTTCAGTGCTTTGCATAGAAATGATGCGTAGCTATAACTGGTTTCTCTGATACCTTTGTGTAGGTTTGTTTTTTTGTAACCAGCTCATATCCTTTATATAATAAAAGCTCTGTAGTAATGGCCAAATCGCATTGATTGCGGGATGCAACTGCATTGGCCCATCAACTGCCACTCAAGGCCTGTTGCATTCCATTGGTTGAGGATTAAGGCACTGCTTCACAAATGAGAGAAAGAAAGCCTACCCTCGATTGGCTGATGGAGGGAGGAGGGAAACTGCTACAAAAAGCCTTCCCTCAATTAACACTGTTTCACAGAGGAGATAAAGAACGCCTTCCCTTAATTGGCACTGCCTCACAGACGAGATAAAGAAAGCCATCCCACAACTGACTGAGGGCTTCTCCTCCTCTGAGAAACTAAATAGCTGGAGGGACATGAACAAAATAATGGCATCCCTTGGTAGGAGAACAACGACATTTTATTCTAGATACAGAGAGAGACAGAAAAAGAGAGATGTGGAGTTCTGTGTTTAAGATTGGGCCACTAGGGAAGCAGCCCTCCTCAGTGCCTGTTGCTAGCCAACCAAGCTCAGTTTTGTCAGTAAAAGGTGCGGGGAGGCCCTTTCCAGGCCTATTTTGGCCTTTGAGGGAGAATCCATTGGGGGCAGTCCTGACTAGGGTTGCAAACTCCAGGTTGGGAAATTCTGGAGATTGTGTGGTGGAGTCTACTACAGAGTTTGGGGAAAGGAGAGGCCTCGGCTGAATATAATGCCATAGAGTCCACCCTCCAAAGCAGTTATTTTCTCCAGGCGGAAAGAGATCTGTTGTCTGGAGTTCAGTTGTGATAGGGTGTTGGTCAGCAAAGGAAAAGACCTCAGATGAATAGAATAGCATACAGTCCACCTTCTAAAGCAGTGATTTTCTCCAGGATGGGAAGAGAAATGTATTGTCTGTAGTTCGGTTGTGATCCCAGGAGATCTGGCTCCATGTGGAGGTTAGCTACCCTAGGTCTTGCAGCACCCTCAGGGTGCCTTGAATCTACCAGCCATGCCCTCCCAGGGAACCACTGTTGTTAATCTCCTGGTGAGGGCAGAAGATCACTCAGAACTGCTCTCCAGATGACAGACATCAGCTCCCCTGGAGGTGGGTGAGAGAGTGAATGTCTTCACTTGGGTGGGTGGGAAGACAGCAAGAGTGGGGGGGGGGGCACTTGTCCAGAGCCTCTTTCTAGAGCCCATTGTATTTTCTCCCACAATGGGCCTTATTCCTAATGTGGGTGGGTGTGTAGTTCAAGACTGGAAATTTGCACTTGCTTGTTTGTCCCTTTTTATTTTTGAGTTGAAGATACCATTTATTTATTTATAATATTTCTGTGTTGCCACTTCAAAGTCCTGCTCGAGGTAGTTTACAATTAAAGGCACTAGCCATTTAAAAACACACACACACACAAGCCGCTAGACATAAGCAGCACAACATACATGAACACAGCAGACCATTAAAAAGCTGATAAGCCTGGGTAAAAACATGCGTTTTTAGCTTGGTACCTAAGAGAAAGTGCAGTAGCTGGATGGCAAGCTGAAAGGGGGAGGGTATTCCAAAGGTGAGGTGCCACCAAAGAAAATGCCTTCTCCTTAATCACCACTCCCCTCACCTCTGAAGGTGGCACTGAGAATAGGGCTTGAGAGGTAGAACTTAACTGGCAGGCTGGATAACATGGGAGGAGACAGTCCTTCAGATACGCTGATTTAGGGACTTAAAGATAAGATATATGTGTATGGCATTAGCATTAACCATGTTTTGTGGTCTGGTAAGCTTTATCTGTTTGTTTGCTAACTTAAGCTAGTACAAATACTTGTCAGGTAGATTTGGTGATGAGAAAATATCAAATTGGCAGACATTAACCTTGGAATGCTATACTGCTATCAACTTCATCTGTATGTCTGCATTGAGTTTGTTTACTCTCCTAGTGAACTAGGTAAGCAGAAAGCTCACTTGGAGCCAGTTTTAACTGAGTATTTTGGCAGATTCTTAGCTTAACAATAGAATTCAAGATATGAATATCCTCACTTCAAATATTGTTCCAAGAGTTTCTCAACTTTGTTATTTATATATCTGTTCAAAATGGCACAGGGTACAAAGGTGATATCCATGAACACATGAAGCTGCCATATCATTAATCTACATTTTTAAATAAAATCAAACCATTGGCTCATGTTTTTGAATGAAGTTCAAGAACACATGAAGCATTTGGCCTGTTAAGTACTATCTACTCTGATCGGCAACAGCTCTCCAGGGTCCCAGATAAATTTTTAAACCCAGTGGTTATAGAAATACAGAGCTATTTGTGCATCCCTTTGGGGTACTGTACATTTGTGTTTCTGTAAGAACAATCCACCCCATGATATCTTTTTTTAAAAATAGTTTGCAATATGGCATGATAATACATTGGGTTTTTAAAAAAATTTATTGAAAAAATGGAAAACCATACATAGTACAGTATAGTGACCAGGTTACAGGAGTCAATGAGAATAATAACCAAAATTTTAACACTCGCATGTAGGATTAACAGCAAATGTGATTTACAGACAGGAACTAAAATAGTGCCTCAGTAGGTCCAGACTGAGTTAATACCGTCATGAAAGGTGGCAGTAAAATGAGGATTAAGCAGTTAAATAAGCATCAGAAAGATAATAATAATAAGTCATAACAGCAGTAATAAGGAAGCAATGACCACGTTTATATTGTAAGCTAACCACATGTAAAATAACCATAAAAAAAGAAAAGAAAAAGATAACAAAAATAAACAGGAGGAAAGGAGTAGAGGATAGGGAAGAAAGAGTAAGATTATAAGACTAGAATATCTATAGGGGAAGAAAAATTGAATAGAGAGGGGTTGTGAGAAATGTGTTCAATGAGAGGAGACCAAATGGAGATGAACGAGTCGTGGTTTAGGGTTGAAATGGAGAGATATAATGAAGAAGTGATTTTTTTTCCATCAATATAAAATCCCAGATTTTCTTGTGCCACAAAGGAAGAGATGGAGGGGTAGGGTCCTTCCAATCAGAGGCAATGATTGCCTTAGCTGCTGTGCAAAGAAAGGCTACCAAAGTTCTGCGAGTGTCAGGGATAGCAGAATCTTGCCAACGATTAAAAAGCAAAATTTCGTAAGTAAAGGGGAAATTATGGTTGACTATCAGTTGAGTTTGAGTATGAACCAATGCCAGAAGGGTTGTAATTTGGGACATGACCACCAAGAATGAAAGTAGGATCTAATAGAAGAGCATTGTTTCCAGCAGGTGTCACTATAGGCCGGAGTAATGCGGTGAAGCTGAGCTGGGGTGTAGTACCACCGGGCAAGGAACTTAAAAGATTGGAACACAATATTAAGGGTTTTCGATTTGTGAACTGGGGAGGACCATATGTATTGCCATTGAGAGGAGGTAAATGGAGGCCCACCGTTTGCCTGCCAGGCAGACGTATAAGAAGGTAGGGGTGGCTTGGAAGCGGCCAGAAGGATTTGATAGAGTATAGAAATAATATATTTAAATGAGGGAATGCATGATTTCAAAAGAAGTTCGAATGCTGTGAGAGGTTTGCGTAGTGCGGCTATCATGTTAGGCTGTTCTAGGAAATGTCGGAGTTGGAGATATTGGTACTATGGAAGGATTAGCTTAGCTTTGGAGTCCAGATGGGGTTTATCACACATTTGCGAATCCTTGATGATATCCATAACTCTGGTTAGGTTAGCAGAATTCCATAAGCTAAAAGAGCTGGGAGATACGGCCGGGTGAAACCAGTCTTGTCTTAGAAAGGTAGAGAGAGGAGAGAGAAAAGGAGCTAAACTCTTACGACGTTTATTCCAAACAGTGAGAGAGGAGAGTAAGAAGACATTATTCTTGATAGGGGTGGGACATCTGGATGGCATGGACTAGATTTTTTTTTCTGAAGGAGATAATGGAGAAAAAGATAGGGCTTCTATCTCTGCCCATTCAAAGTGAGAAGGGTGGAGAAGAAGCTTGCAGATCTCAGTCATGTTGAGTCATAGTAAAGTTGAAGATCAGGTACACCAAGACCGCCCATTAAGTGAGGTTTGCATAAAGTGGAGAAAGCAATTCTGTGCCTTTTACGACACCAAATAAAGGAAAAAAGGGAGCAGTGCCAGGCTACAAAATGACTTAAACGAAGTGTGATAGGTAAGGTTCTGAAGAGATAAATGAATTTAGGTAGAATAAAGGAACGAATGAGGTCAATACGTTCAGGCCAAGTTAAAAACTTTGTTTCCCATTGCTTAGTCAGTGATGAAATGGGTTGATGCAATGTGGAGAAGTTAACCTTATAGAGGTGGTTTAGGTTGAGTGGAATGTTGACTCCAAGATAAGTCCATGAATTTGTAACCCATTGAAAGTGAAATGGTGGATGAAAATGCCTTCTTCCTTTCTGTTAAAATTGTAGGTAAAGCCTTCCTGACCTACATAAAATCTGTCACTGACCGCATTGGCAAAATTCTCAAACGCCACAATGTTGACACTGTCTTCAAGCCCACACAACAGATCCGCCACATGCTGCGCTCGGCCAAAGATATGAGAGATCCACTTTCAACCCCTGGAGTCTACAAAATACCCTGCTCCTGTGGTGCAGACTACATTGGCACTACCCAACGCAGTATCAACACCCGTCTCACTGAACACAAGAGACACTGTCACTTGTTTCAGCCAGAAAAATCAGCTGTAGCTGAACATGCACTTCAAGAAGGAGACCACATCATCCACTTTGAAAGAACTGAAGTCCTTTCTACGGTCTCACATTATCATACCCGCCTGAACAGAAAAGCTATTGAGATTTACAAACACCAGCACAATTTTAACAGAAAGGAAGAAGGCATTTTCATCCACCAATCTTGGTACCCAGCTCTGCAAAACACCCTACAGACTATAAATTGCAGAAAGTCTCAGAACAACCAGCAAATTCCACAGAACAATCAGCACAGTCAACAACCATCTTCCTTATCTTCAAACCCCTTCCAACCCTCCCAGCAATTAACACGGAACAATGGTCACATTCAACAGCCAGTTTCCTTATCACTACCCTTCCAGGAAGCCCCACCAAACAATGGGCACATCCACAAACCAATTGCCCTTTCATCACACCCCCTCCAGCCTAGAAATAGCAGCTCTCCAGCAGCCCTGGCCCCACTCAATGCACAGCAGCCAAGAAGGTGTGAGCGCCTGCTCCGGCTGCAACGCCACTGAGGATGTTCTCCGCAGCTGAGAACGAAACGTCTGGAAGGAAAACTTTCTCCAGTAGAACACGGCACTTGATCCTGAAAGATTCTACAAACCCTAATGATGTTACCAGCCGTGAAAACCTGAAATCTTTGATAATTTTTTTATGGTTTTGTTCTGGTTATATTCATTTGGAGGCCGGCAACCCAAGGGAACACAGCTTTTCCCTTTTGAAAAGTTTAAAAAATAGGAACATTGAAAAAAAATGTTTTCTCTTTGAGCTTTTTTGAAAATACAAGGGTTTACTCAATATGCTTTCTAAGTACTATGTAATACAAAGATTTTTATGTAAAGAAATCTGAAGTAGTAGATAATTGCAGCGCATGTCATCCAATGTTGTCCATATATAATATTAACTACTATGTCCGGAATGATAATATGCTCTTGAAATCAATGTCTTCAGTGGCATGTTAAATTTAATTCCATGTCCAAGTCTCTTGCTGATACTTTTTAATACTGTGGCTATATCAAGATTTTTTCCAAATCTAAATAAGCTTTCTTTTATTCACTACTAATTTCTAATTGTTTTCACTTCTCTTTTTTCCTACTTCTCCAATGGCATATATGTGTATTTAGCGTGACCACAGCAGTTTAAAATGGTCTATGTCTAGTAGTGGCTGTGTTTCCAGTTTTATTTGAACAAAACATTTCTGTTTTTTTAAATTTCATTAGCATGCCTAATAGTAGGGCTCTTTTTCTAGCAGGAGCTCCTCTGCATATTAGGCCACGCTCTCCTGATGTAGCCAATCCTCCTGGAGCATACAGTAGGCCCTGTACTAAGAGCCCTCTAAACTCTTGGAAGATTGGCTACATCAGGGGGGCGTGGCCTAATATGCAAGAGGGAAGCCGTGTTGGTCTGAAGCAGTTGAACAAAGCAGCTTTGTTCAAGTAATATTTATAGTTTAGATTTGATAAGGAAGTATGTCTTGTATATATTTCGCTGTTTTCTCAAACGGTTGACAAGGGGGGGAGGGTGAAGCCGACTGTTAACTCTTCAAAATGTCAAAAAAATTATATCTATAGTAAAGATTTATCAGGATATGAGAATGAAATGATGGGTGTGGGCAAGTCATGTATAGCTGTGAAGGTAAAGCAGAGCTGTACTTTCTGGTGGTTCTAATCTTCAAGTATCTTAATACGTTAGTTATTGAATATTCCATGTTGTTGATTGTATTGACTTACTAGGTGTAATCCACCTTGGGTCCATGTGACAAAGGTGGATTATAAATTACATGAATAAAATAAAATCTGCTAGATTTTGAAATATACATGGTGTCAGTATTGTGATTTAAGTAGGGTTGCCAGGTCTGACTCAGGAAGTATCTGGGGGGGGTTGGGAGTGGAGCCAGGAGCAGGGTTGTGACAAGTATGATTGAACTCCGAAGGGAGTTCTGGCCATCACATTTAAAGGGACCATGCTCCTTTTAAATGCCTTCCCTTCATTGGAAATAATGGAGGATGGGGGCACTGCATTCGGGGCTCATAGAATTGGACCCCTGATCTAATCTTTTTGAAACTTGGAGAGTTTTTTGAGAAAAAGGCACCAGATGATATACTGAAAACTTTGTGCCTTTACCTCAAAAAACAGCACCCCCCCAGAGCAATAGATACCCATGGGTCGATTCTCTTTTATACCCTATGGACACTGGTCTCCATAGGATACAATGGAGTGCTCAGTGGACATTTCATCTCCATCTCCCACTGCTTTCTGATAACCCTGGGGGAGAGGCCTTCCAAACCAGGGGATCCCCTGGCCCCAGCTGGGGACTGGCAACCCTAGATTTAAGGAGTGAGGTTACATTGTAAGAACTGTAAAAGTAGTTAATGAGTTTGGTGGCCAACTGCTAGGTATGGATGAAGGCACTAAGCTGTTACAACAAAAGACCAGAGAGAATGTTGTCAAGGTGAAATACAAACAGCATGAGTATGGAAATTTTCCAGGGGGCTGTATTTCTTTAAAAGTAGTGGAGAGTGAAGGGCTTATGACTGTTGAGGCAGTCAGTGAATATGGAGATGTTCAGAAGTGATGAAAAGTTTGTTCTTGGACATATTGACATGAGCTGGCATGACAAATCTAGACCTAAATATCAGGCAAGCAGCTAGAGGTGTGGAACTGGATAGAAGGAGGAAATATAGGGGCAGAGGCACAGAGTTTACTGCCTTTGTCATAATGGATTCATAATATTCATAAGGTCATAATCATAAGATTCATGCGGTCATCTGGAATTAGTGTGTAGAAACAGAGCAAAAGTGTCACGGCCCGAGTCTCTGACACGAAGCTGCGGCTGCTATCGTCCTGGCAACGAGCCAGGATCTCTCGCAGACAGCTCAGGCGAAGCACAGGGAGTGGTCGTAAAACAGTCCAGTTGATTGATAACGTAAACAGGCAGGCTGGAGGGTGAGACGGAAGCTTGGTCAGGGAAGCCGAGAGTCAGAAGCCGGGGAGCCGAGCCGAAAGTCAGAAGCCGGGAAACAGAGCCGAGAGTCAGAAGCCGGGAAGCAAAGCCGAGATCAAACGATACCTAAGCCAGTCCGATAAGCAAAGCCAGAGTCCAGAATACCAGTCTATGAGTCAGGCCGGGTCAGGAATGCACAGGTTCTTTCCGAAGCAAGGGGTGCGAGACGCAGACACATCCAAGGGTGTTCGCTTGTTGCCAGCACAGTTTGGCCTGAGGCCAGGATCCCAGATATACTGCTGGCTAATTGGCTCGTTAGAACTCCGGGCTCAGATCTCTTCTAGCCCGCATGCGCGCCTCTCTACGCCTGTTCCTGAATTCTAGGCGTCTCCTCTCGCGCAGGCGGGCCCCAGGTGTTGGTGAGTCTGGGGGAGATGAGCTAGTACCTGGTGTGGCCAGATTGGTTTCAGGTGGCCCCTGCTGCTGGCTGGCTCCTTCAGGACTTACGTCCTCTGTTGCTGAAGGCATCTGCACAGCAGGGGCGGGGTCAGAAGCAGGCACCTGCTCTGAGTCAGCAGGGGCAGGCATGACACTATCCCCCCCCTCAGGCCCCCCCTCATCCAAGCCGCCTGGCTTATCTGGGTAGGCCTCATGAAACTGCCGGAGCAGGTCAGGGGTATGCAGGTGGGCAGCCGGTTCCCAGGAGCGATCCTCGGGAGGGTAGCCTTCCCAGTCCACCAGGTACTGGAGTTGACCTCGGTGCAGCCGGGAGTCTAGGATCTGGTGGACTTCAAACTCTTCCTCATCGTCCACCAGCACCGGTGGCGGAGGCGGTGGTGGAACGTCCCGGTTTGGGTCCGGCGCTGCCGCTGGTTGGAGGAGGGAGCGGTGGAATACGGGGTGTATCCGGAGGTGGGCCGGAAGGCGTAGGCGGAATGCCACGGGGTTGACTTGCGCCTCTATGGGGAAGGGCCCGATGAACCGATCGGTTAGCTTGGAGGACCGGCCAGGGGTCCGGAGGTACCGGGTCGAGAGCCAGACAGAATCTCCGACCTTGAGGGGGGCTCCGTCCTGGCGATGTCGGTCCGCGGCCAGTTTGTAAGCGTCCTTGGCGCGCTGGAGCTGAGTGCGCAGGAGGGCGTGGAGCGCGTGGAGTTCCTCAAGTCGGTCGGTGGCTGCGGGAACGTTGGCGGAGGGGCCGAGCGGAGGGAAGAATCGGGGGTGCAGTCCATAGTTGGCGGCAAACGGCGTGGTCCGCGTAGAGCTGTGGACCGCGTTGTTATACGCGAACTCTGCCAGGGGTAGCAGAGTGGCCCAGTTGTCTTGCTGATAGCTGGTATAGCAGCGCAAGTACTGCTCCAAGGTGGCGTTGGTCCGCTCGGTCTGCCCGTCGGTCTGGGGATGGTAGGCGGAAGACAGGTGTAGTTCTGTCCCCAAACCGTGCTGGAAGGCCTGCCAAAAGCGGGATGTGAATTGTGGGCCCCGATCCGAGATGACCTGCGTGGGTAACCCGTGCAGGCGGAAGACGTGGTTTAGGTACAGCTGGGCAGTCTCCGGCCCGGATGGTACTCTGGCACAGGGGACGAAGTGGGCCATTTTGGTGAACAGGTCCACCACAACGAAAATGCAGGTGTGGCCCTGGGATCGTGGCAGGTCTACGATAAAGTCCATGGACACCACGTCCCAGGGACCGGCGGGAGTCGGCAGGGGTTGCAGGAGACCGGAGGGCTTGGCCGGTACGTTCTTGGCTCGGCGGCAGACCTCGCAAGAAGCCACGTAGCGACTAACGTCCGCTCGGACGCGAGGCCACCAGAAGTCCCGGGTCAACAGATGGGCGGTCTTGTGCTGCCCGAAGTGCCCAGCCGGGGGGGCATCGTGGGCCAGCCGGAGGATGCGGGATCGGAGAGGCCCGGGAGGGACGTACAACTGCTCCCGATGGTAGAGCAGCCCATCCCGGGTGGATAGTTCTCCGGCAGGGTCTTGCTGCGGTTCCTGCCGGTGTTTCTGCGCCCACGGGTCGGTGTCTTGGCTGGCCTGTATCTCGGCCACCAGGGCGGGTGCGGTCAGAGTGGCGGCAAAGACCGAGGGTGGCAGAATACTAGCCCTGGGGGCTTCGGTGGCACTAGAGGTGTTATAGTCCGGCCGGCGGGACAGAGCGTCGGCTCTCTGGTTCTGGGAGTGCGGGACGTAGGTGATGGTAAAGTCAAATCGTGAGAAGAACAGGGACCACCGGATCTGCCGCTGGTTCAGCCGGCGGGTGGTCTGCAAATGTTCCAGGTTACGATGGTCGGTGAAGACTTGGACCGGATGCCTGGCCCCCTCAAGGTGGTGGCGCCAGACCTCAAAGGCCACCTTGATAGCCAGGAGCTCTCTCTCCCAAATGGTGTAATTGCGTTCGGCAGCCGAGAGCTGCCGGGAGTAGTAGGCGCAGGGCTGCCATGGCTGGCTAGGCTCGTCCCGCTGGGAGAGCACGGCTCCGAGGGCCACATTGGAGGCGTCTGCTTCCACCATGAAGGGCAAGCTCGGGTCAGGCTACCGCAGAAGGGGACTGGAGGAAAAACTCTGCTTGAGCTGGCGGAAGGCCCGGTCGGCTTCGGGGGTCCACTGAAAGGGCTCCTTCGGTCGGAGGAGTCTGGTCAAGGGCTTGGTGAGGTCGGCGTAGCCCGCGATGAATTGCCTGTAATAATTGGCGAAGCCCAGGAGGCGCTGGATGTCCTTCCGACTTCGAGGGGCCTGCCATTGAAGGATGGCGTCGACCTTTCGCGGATCCATCTGGGTTCCCTGGGGGGAAATGATGTGCCCCAGGAACTCAACGGACTGGAGGTGGAAAGCACATTTCTCCAGCTTGGCATACAGGTGATTGGCTCGGAGTCGCTGTAGCACCTGGCGGACGTGGTGGATGTGCTCCTGTTCGGATGCAGAGTAGACCAAAATGTCATCTAAATAAATGATCAGGAACCGGTCTAGCAGGTCACGGAAAACGTCATTCATAAAATGTTGGAAGACGGCGGGGGCATTGGTGAGCCCAAAGGGCATGACCAGATGTTCGTATTGGCCATACCTGGTGCCAAAAGCGGTCTTCCACTCATCCCCGGCTTTGATACGAACCAAGTTGTAGGCCCCGCGAAGGTCGAGCTTGGTGTAGATCGTGGCCCCTTTGACGCGGTCGAGGAGCTCAGGGATCAGTGGGAGCGGGTAGCGGTTCCGAATGGTAATCTTATTGAGGGCCCGGTAGTCGTTGCAGAGTCGCAGGTCCCCGGTCTTCTTCTTAACGAACAGGACAGGTGAAGACAGGGGCGAGGTGGAGGGTCTAATGAACCCTCGGGCCAAGTTCTTGTCCAAGTACTCCCGGAGGGCAGCCAGTTCCGGGTCTGCCATGGGGTACAGGCGGCCTGCGGGTAGCGGAGCGCCGGGCACCAGGTCGATGGCGCAATCGTAGGGCCGATGTGGGGGAAGCTGGTCTGCTTCCTTCTCATTGAAGACGTCCGCGAACTCCTGGTAGGGAGTTGGGAGTGTGGTGGCGGCCCCCAGGAGGCTGGTGGTGCGTGGGGAACCGGGTTGGTTGACAGGCGGCACCTGAGTCGAGTCGGGTGGTAGCGGGGAACAGGGTGCGAGGGTACTCGAAAAGCTCAGTTCACGTTGCACCCAGTCCACATGGGGGTTGTGGGCTTGCAGCCAGGACAGGCCCAAGATAACAGGGAAGCGTGGCATGCGGGCCAAATCGAAGGTCTGCTTCCCTTGGCGCTGTTGGACCCACAAAACGAGTGGTAGAGTTTCGTGGCGGACCGGCCCCGAGCGCAGCAGACGACCATCCACTGCCTCGACCAGTGTAGGAGTTCCCTTTTCCCGAACGGGGACGCCATGCTCCTTGGCAAAGTGGCTGTCCATGTAGCAGCAGGCAGCCCCTGAGTCCAACATGGCATGGACGAAGATCCACCGGTCGTCGGGAAGCTGCAGGCGGATCGGGACCAGGAACGGGGTGGGTGGTGGATGGACGGAGCTAGAGGACCTCAAGGAGTGCCCCAGGCCAGGAGATCCGGCTAGACCTGGGGCTGGCCTTTTACCGAGGCAGCGGAGCTCGGGGTGCGCTTTGATTTGGCCGGGCAGGAGCTTGCAAAATGCCCGTCCCCTCCACAATACAGGCACAGGTTGTGGGTGCGCCGTCGGTTCTTCTCCTCAGGGGTCAGGCGAGGGCGGGCGCCGCCCAGCTGCATGGGTTCTACAGCCGGCGGTAAAGCTGGGGTACCTGGAACGGGAGCCGCCGGGGGGGACCTTGTTGGAGTAGTGCCCCTCTTCTGCCTCTGGCGCCGACCTTGCAGTCGCCCATCAATGCGTAGACACAGCAGGATCAGGTCCTGGAGGGCGGCTGGGCGGTCGGTGCGTGCCAGTTCGTCCAGGACGGCATCGGAGAGGCCTTCAGTGTACTGGTCCACCAAGGCAGCTTCATTCCAGGCCAGGTCTTGAGCCAGCAGCTGGAACTCTGTGGTATACTGAGACACAGAGTTCTGGCCTTGGTGCAGAGCCCGTATCTTGCGATTAGCTGTCTCAGCACGCACAGGGTTGGCATAGGCGGCCTGGAAGTGTGCCTTGAACCGTGTGTAGTCTGCTAGCAGCGGCGAGGGCTCTAGCAGCAGAGGAGTGGCCCACTTGGCCGCTGGCCCTTTAAGCAGGCTCAGGATAAAACAGACTTTTGTTTTGTCTGTAGGGAAGTCGCCCTGCCTTATCTCCATGTATAGTTCACACTGGGCGAGGAAGGCAGGGAACTCTTCCAAGTTTCCTGCGAATTTCTCAGGAATGCTCACCGGGCAGCGAGAGCGGGGAGCAGCGGCGGCAGCCAAGGCCACGGCATTGGACGCAGTCTGCTGCTGCAGAGTAATCACCGCTTGGGTTAATTGCTGCACCTGGTCTAGGAGCCCCGGCAAGGGGTCCATGCCTCCTGCCGCTTGGTCCGTCATGAGCGTGCCTGGTGAGTTTTGGGTGCTGGCAAGCTGTCACGGCCCGAGTCTCTGACACGAAGCTGCGGCTGCTATCGTCCTGGCAACGAGCCAGGACCTCTCGCAGACAGCTCAGGCGAAGCACAGGGAGTGGTCGTAAAACAGTCCAGTTGATTGATAACGTAAACAGGCAGGCTGGAGGGTGAGACGGAAGCTTGGTCAGGGAAGCCGAGAGTCAGAAGCCGGGGAGCCGAGCCGAAAGTCAGAAGCCGGGAAACAGAGCCGAGAGTCAGAAGCCGGGAAGCAAAGCCGAGATCAAACGATACCTAAGCCAGTCCGATAAGCAAAGCCAGAGTCCAGAATACCAGTCTATGAGTCAGGCCGGGTCAGGAATGCACAGGTTCTTTCCGAAGCAAGGGGTGCGAGACGCAGACACATCCAAGGGTGTTCGCTTGTTGCCAGCACAGTTTGGCCTGAGGCCAGGATCCCAGATATACTGCTGGCTAATTGGCTCGTTAGAACTCCGGGCTCAGATCTCTTCTAGCCCGCATGCGCGCCTCTCTACGCCTGTTCCTGAATTCTAGGCGTCTCCTCTCGCGCAGGCGGGCCCCAGGTGTTGGTGAGTCTGGGGGAGATGAGCTAGTACCTGGTGTGGCCAGATTGGTTTCAGGTGGCCCCTGCTGCTGGCTGGCTCCTTCAGGACTTACGTCCTCTGTTGCTGAAGGCATCTGCACAGCAGGGGCGGGGTCAGAAGCAGGCACCTGCTCTGAGTCAGCAGGGGCAGGCATGACAAAAAGCAAGCCAAGGACAGATCCATGAAGGATGCTAGTAGAGAGAGGGAAAAACCAAGGAAAAACATCCCTTGAGGAAATACTAAACAAATAATTTGAAGAAAAAGAACCGGCAAGTCACAAAAACCTAACGTTTGAATAAAGTTGAGCAGGAGGGAGTGATTACACGTATGAAAACATCAAAAGGATCAAAGAGAATGAGGATAGATTTGGCACTTGAGGCAATCAGCTGTTAGATTGGTTTCACAGAAGTGAAGAGGGCAGAAACAAGATTGTAGGGTTTCAAGAAGAGCTGGAAGACAAAGTAATCAGAAAACTGTATGGTTGGAGTTGCCTACAGAGGACAAGTGCTGGGGTGAGTTTGCACTCCTCCAGGCATGGTTGTGGCACACCTGGCAGTCTGCCACACAGGGAGGTGCAGAACTGTTTCCAAATTGTGGCCTTAGGATTGGAGAAGGTGGGAGGCACAGCTGCTTTCTGGTACTGGGCTCAGAGGGACCGTGGAGGGTTGTATTCATAGCAGAACCTGCAACAGGGAGTTGGGATGTGGAAGGGGAAAATACTTTCCCCCACCCTCTGAATCACTGCTATCAGAGTCCTCTTATCTAGAGAGTGTTAGCAACTGCTGGTGTCTCTGGGCAGTACTGCTAAAAACTCTTTTGCCTTTGCGGAGATGGGGTTGCCAATCTCCAGGTGGATAATCAATAACACAACCAAAAGGTTATAGTGACAAATGACTAATGATTTATACCAACAAGAAACAATAAAGAAATATAGATCCCTAATAAAGTCCCAAAGAAAAATAGTTCACGTGTTTAATATAAAGTGTCTGGTTAATTGCTACCAACAATTTTAATGGCTACAACAATGAATTAACTTCTTTTTGAAATATTGCAGGTTATTGTAGTCAATAGGCTATTTAAAATGTATTTTTCTTTGTCATTGAAATTGTTTTGATTTACATCATAGTGGTTGAACTAACATTGCTAATAATTCTTTCTTTCAGTGGCAACAGATGTCTTCAATTCTAAAGGTTTGGCCATTCAGGCCCAGAAGAAGATTCTTGGCAAAATGGCATCCAAATCAATAGCAACAGCTCTGATAGATGACACTAGCAGTGATGTGTTGGATGAACTCTACAGAGTGACGAAGGAATACACACAAAACAAGAAGGAGGCAGAGAAAATAATTAAAAACCTCATCAAAACTGTTATCAAATTATCAATTCTTTACAGAAATAACCAGTTCAATCAAGAAGAAATCATTCTTATGGAGAAGTTTAAGAAGAAGGTTCACCAGCTGGCTAAAACTGTGGTTAGCTTCCATCAAGTGGATTATACCTTTGACAGAATTTTTTTGTCAAAACTGTTGAATGACTGCAGAGATCTTCTTCATCAAATCATTCAGCGTCACCTCACTGCTAAATCACATGGACGTGTCAACAATGTCTTTGATCACTTCTCAGATTGTGAATTTCTGGCTGCATTGTACAATCCGTTTGGACCCTACAAGTCTCATTTGCAGAAGCTTTGTGATGGTGTCAACAAAATGCTAGATGATGGAAATATATAATTAACTGCAACAGACTGATCATATGTTCAAAGACCGAGGATGACTTATGTCTCATTGTTTTCATGAAGGAAGGAGGGAGGTGTAGGGAAAAAGTAATGTGGATAGTGGTATGAAGCAAATGTTTCAAATATCAAACAAAATGGTATAAAATGTCTTACCAGTGGACCCATCACTGCTTCTAGTTATGCTTTTTGCAGGGCTTTGCTTTAAAATGTGGGATATAAAGGTGTGTAATAGGACTGCTCAAATGAAATTGGCCTTTGTAAAATAGGCAAGAATATTGTATGGCTAGAAAATCCAAATGCATATTTCTTCATATAGACAAATATTTATAACCTATCAAAAATCAGTGTTTTTATATATAAGATTTATGACAATGGCACATAACTGGATTTACATTTACAGAAACTCTTAATTAATTTCAATTCATATATGCTGGACTTAGATCACATTGTTTTCTTAGGGCTGATTCACATATAGGATAGTCGCGGACAACCCAATCACTTCTGAAATCTGCAGGTTGCTGCCAAACTTGAAGCACATTGGTGCAAATGAATATTTCTGTGTGGTTGCATATGCATAATTTCTATGCTAGTGGTGTTAGTTCTTCAAGATCCTGCAATGAGTCTAATGTGTAAGGGTGCTGTTTTACCAGAAGTGCTTCCACACTAACCCTGTACATGCTTTTGCATGATGCAATGAAACTGGGCTTCCTTGTGTGACTTTCATCTAAACATTCAATTTATTAATCTGTAGTACAATAGTTCTGCGTTATCAAGTAATTGGCATACATTTCGGAGCTTTTGGGGGAAAGTGCATAAGGAGAGACAGCACTTCTAATACAGCAATGTCAGTTCTGGAGGTGATGTCACTGTGCCAGTGATGCTTTAGGAACTTTCTTAATCTGTATGGTCAAGATCATGGAGATTGGGGAAATTCCTAAAGTGTCATTGAGACAGCAACTGGAAGTAATGCTGCCGATTTTGTGATGTTGCTGCCCTCCACCACTCAATTGCCCAATAGCAGAAGGGGAGCAGAAGATTGTCTGCCATAGGCAGGCAACTGGCAGCCTTAGATGGGTTTGATTGGTTCTGAATTATCGCTGTTTTTAATTAGCTGCAGCCAGGGCTTTTTTCTGGGGGAATATGCCAGAATGGAGTTCTGGAACATCTTTCAGAGATTTCAAGATTTCAGTTCAATGAAAGATAAGTCATTCAAGCCTTTAGAGAACATCTAACATTCAGAGAAGAAATACCCAAGGAACTGCCTCAGATTTGGTGTACTCTCTCCTTTCCCCTTCCTGTAATTTCTGATTTGTGCTCACTCTCCCCCTGCTCAGAAAGTGGCCAGGTACTTGGGATGGAAAACTTACAAGGTGCCACCTTAAACTTTTTAAAATTTGGTTTCTTTACTTTTTATCAACCTTGTTATACTGAATTTAAATGTTCTGTACATTTGTTTTATGGTATTATACCTCCTTTGTACATTGCCCAGAGCCAACACAAGAGTTATCTGCGTGTATATTTGATCACTCTGTGAATCTCTGGAGTGATGTGATAAAAAATGAAAGTCCTCATGAAAAAGGGTAGCTGGTAATGTGTTCTTAGAAACTGTTAAGTATCTGAAACAAATGCTAAGTAAAATTCTGGCCAATATCTGTAAAAACAGAAATCCATGTGTATAGCCTACGATAAATGTATAGTGCAAAAGCAAAAAAACAGCTTTTGAAACCAGATCATTTTATGTCCAACTTACAGTAGGCCAAGATCAATTTATGTGCAGCTTACAGTAGGCCCAGTACTAAAAGTAGGCTCTTGGAGGATTGGCTATATCAGGGATGTGAAGCATAATATGCAAAGGAGTTTTTGCTACAAAAAAGAGCACACAATGGAATATGATTAAATGTAAAACTTGTATACTTTGAGCAACTCAAAACTGCTTTGATTAAGCTGCGCCTTGCCAGAGGCTGAGCACATTTCGGAGAGTTCTGAGAGAGAGCAGATAAGAAGTGCTATAAGGGTGAGGTATGGCTTTTTAAACAGCTGGGGGGGTTGCTGAGAATTTCTGAGTTTGTGGTTGCTGGGGAACTGCCGTTTGTTTGGTTTGAGTGGGCTGAAGGTGATTGTTGCTGATTGATTAGGAGTGGCTGTGTTCCTGGGGCAGACTGAGGCCCCACCCTCTTTGCATTATTAAGCTGCACCTTTTGCCAGAGACATGAGCCTTTGGCGCGAGCCGAAGGGCAAGAGCTAAAGGGCTCTTGGCCTGGGGACTGTGTAAGGACCAGGAACCAAGATCCCTATTTTCCTTTGTTCCCAATAAGGTAAGTAGACCCTCCAGAAGGAGAGCCACATAAACAAACAAGATTGAAAAGGGGACTGTATATTTTTAAAAAGCTATCATGAAGGTAGAATGCCAGCAGGAGGGTGGGGGCTTTCCAGTGTTTTGCACTGAGTGTCACATGTATGACTATCTGCCCACAGGACAGAAGTCTTGGGTGTGTGCTCGATGCAAGGAGCACCTGGTGCTCAGGCAACAAGTTCGTACCCTTGAGGCCAAGGTGACTGACCTGGAGAAGCAGAGACAGTCAGTTAGGCACTCAGAGAAGACTCTCAGGGATATATTAGATTAGCCCCACTCTGAACATGGCAGCCCTGTTGCTGCCAGGGAGCATGAGGTTCGAGAGGGAAGAGGGCACTGTGCTGAGGATAAGGGGAATGCACCCTCAGAAGGGACCTCTTCTTCAGTTGGTGAGCGGGTATCCTTTCGCGCCAAGGAACCATCCCTGAGCAGGGGGGGGGGCTTGTCTTGGTAGTTGGTGATTCGATCTTTAGGCATGTAGACAGCTGGGTGGCAAAACCGCATACTGACCATATGGTGACTTGCCTGCCTGGTGTGAAGGTAGCAGACATTACGCGTGTTGAAGATAGGCTGATAGTGCTGGGAAGGAGCCAGTGGTCGAGGTGCATGTTGGCACCAACAATGTGGGGAAATGCAGTTGTGAAGTCCTGGAGGAAAAATTTAGGCTGCTAGGCAGGAGACTTAAGACCAGGACCTCCAAGGTAGCCTTCTCAGAAGTGCTACCTGTTCCATGTGCAGGCACAAATTAGAAGTCTCAAAGTGTGGATGAGACGATGGTGTAGGGCAGAAGGGTTTAAGTTTGTTAGGCACTTGGATGCTTTCTGGAACAAGCGGGAGCTGTACAAAAGAGACAGTCTCCACTTGTCTCCAGATGGAACCAAGCTGCTGGCGCTTAAAAACAAAAAGGTGGCAGAGCAGTTTTTAAACTAAATCTTGGGGGAAAGCTGACAGGAGATGAAATGTCTCTGGTTCGGGAGGACTCATCTCAAAGAGATGAAGGATTAGCTGTTACTTTTCTGCCGGGTAATGGATCAGAGTTGTCCACTGAGATGGTGACAAACAGTATGGACTGTCTGCCAAAGTCTCGAGGCAGCAGGAGGAAGGTTGCGGGCCTAACTTGCCTGGGAAATTATAGATGTTTGTATACAAATGCTAGAAGTGTTTGAAGTAAAATTGGTGAGTTGGAATGTTTAGTGTTGGGGAAAAACATAGACATTGTGGGAATTTCAGAAACTTGGTGGAATGAGGCGAATCAGTGGGACACGGTGATTCCTGGATATGTTATATCGGAAGGATAGGGAGGGAAGGGATCTCTTGACCATATATGTAATCTTTCATTGAAATCTGCCTCCGTTCCTGAGGATTGGAAGGTAGCAAATGTCACCCCCATCTTTAGAAAGGGTTCTAGAGGAGATCTGGGAAATTACAGGCCAGTCAGTCTGACTTCAATACCGGGAAAGTTGGTAGAAAGCATTATCAAGGACAGAATGAGTAGGCACATTGATGAACACAAGTTATTGAGGAAGACTCAGCATGAGTTCTGTAAGGGAAGATCTTGCCTCACTAACCTGTTACAGTTCTTTGAAGGGGTGAACAAACATGTGGCTAAAGGGGACCCAATAGATGTTGTTTACTTTGACTTCCAGAAAGCTTTTGATAAAGTTCTTCATCAAAGGCTCCTTAGTAAGCTTGAGAGTCATGGAGTAATAGGACAAGTCCTCTTGTGGATCAAAAACTGGTTAATTAATAGGAAGCAGAGAGTGAATATAAATGGGCAGTCTTCACAGTGGAGGACGGTAAGCAGTGGGGTGCCGCAGGGCTCAGTACTCAGTCCCATGCTCTTTAACTTGTTCATTAATGATCTGGAGTTGGGAGTAAGCAGTGAAGTTGCCAAGTTTGCAGATGACACTAAATTGTTCAGGGTGGTGAGAACCAGAGAGGATTGTGAGGCACTCCAAAGGGAACTGTTGAGGCTAGGTGAGTGGGCGTCGTGGCAGATGAGGTTCAGTGTAGCCAAGTGCAAAGTAATGCATATTGGGGCATGATGGGTTGTGAACTGACAGAGACTGACCAAGGAGAGATCTTGGGGTCATGGTAGATAACTCACTGAAAATGTCAAGACAGTGTGTGATTGCAATAAAAAAGGCCAACGCCATGCTGGGAATTATTAGGAAGGGAATTGAAAACAAATCAGCCAGTATCATAATGCCCCTGTATAAATCAATGGTGCTGTCTCATTTGGAATACTTGGAGAATTAGGAATTAGCTTGGAGAAATGTCGACTGCGGGGTGACAATATAGAGGTTTACAAGATTATGCATGGGATGGAGAAAGTAGAGAAAGAAATACTTTTCTCCCTTTCTCACAATACAAGAACTCGTGTGCATTCGATGAAATTGCTGAGCAGTCAGGTTAAAACGGATAAAAGGAAGTACTTCACCCAAAGGGTGATTAACATGTGGAATTTACTGCCACAGGAGGTGGTGGCAGCTACAAGCATAGCCAGCTTTAAGAAGGGATTGGATAAAAATATGGAGCAGAGGTCCATATACACACACATACATATATTGGCCACTGTGTGACACAGGGTGTTGGACTGGATGGGCCACTGGCCTGATCCAACATGGCTTCTCTTATGTTTTTAAGGATGAGCCTCTTCAGTAATCACAGCCTCACAGATTGTTTTCTCATGATGAATTGACACCATTACTCTACAGGCCTCTAAATATTCTGCAACTTTCCGCCCCCCAAGAGAGATCCAAAGTGTGAAAAGGAGGAAGAAGAGGCCGTGGTGGTGGGCTCTCACTTTCCTTTTCCTCATTTTTTCACTAAAGGAGTCAAGGAAGAATGGACTGAACCTTTAGGTTAATGCTTGCATATTAGCCATGCCAAAAAGATATCCTATTTTCCTCCGAAGGTCTCTCATCTCAAAATTCCAGTGGTAGATGTCCAGGTGGCCAGATGGGCCTCAGGTATGACTTTACCTAAAGAGGGGGACAGCTCCTTAAAATATTCCACTGATAAAAAAGCAAGGCAGCCTTATGCAGAACTTATGAAACAATGGCCTATGCCATTAGAGTTTCAGCTGCTGCCTCCCTCATGGCTAGTGCCTCCATCATGTGGCTTCACAAACTCCTGTGCGGAAACTCCTGATTTATCAAGATAGCTGACTGGCTACCTCTCTAGACTAAAAACAGCCACAGCCTGCATGGTTAATGCCACTTTTGATTCCTCAACAAATTTGTTTTATACATTTTTTAAAAAATGAGACACTAAAATCAATTGTGGAGGCAATTACAGCAAGGGACTTCATGATATTCATAAATCCCAAAGAGACCTACTTACATATCCCCATCCCCCCCCCCCCCAAAAAAAAGTATCTCCATGTTGCTTTGGGAAGGGATCACTACCTGTCCTTTGGATTATCATTGCCCCTGAGGGTGTTCACAAAAGTGATGGTTGCCCTTGTAGTAAGCCTCAGATCCCAAGGTATCCATATGTATGCCTGCTTCGATGACCTCATCAGGTACCTTTTAGCAGAGAAGGTGTCCCAGGACATGCAGTTCACTGTCCAGCATCTCTCATCACATAGCTTCTTCATCAAAAAGCATCAATTGACAGGTGGTAACTCAGAAGCTATTGTGAACTCAGTCCTCACAATGCTCTTCCTCAGAAAGAAGTGGCAAAGCTAAAAAGTGCAGCAAATTTGGACAATGCTTCAAGATCAGTAGACCTAATATTTCTGACCCAACTCTGGGACTCTATAATTGCAACCATTTATCACAGTCCTATGGGCTTGAGTGCACTCCAGGGACTAGTAGTTTTTACCTCCTCACCAAAAGCCCTCAAGTACTACTTGAGACTGAGAATCAATCTATAGTCAAGGATTCTTTTCATTGGTGGACTCTCTTCATATCTGATCACAGGCAAAGAAATCCATCCAGAGATGGACTTACTGGATATAACAGATCAACCTTCTTGGGCTGGGGAGCCCGCTTCTTTCTAGATCAGATCCAAGAAACGTGGTACTGGAGCAGACCATGAGCATCAATTTCCTGAAACTCAGGACGATTTTCCTGGCATTAATATTCTTCCTGAAAGCATCTCAGCACCTTCATGACATCACAGCCAAGACTCATGTCAATTGCCAGGAAGTGTCCTTGATCTGTGAAGTGGTCAGAAAGACACCTAGCATCTCTCTGAGTGGAGTACATCATAGGTGTTCCCATCATAGGTGCTCCCAAGGTCAATTGACTCAGCTGGACTTGCTTGGATCCCTGTCCTGGGTGCTATTCAAACAACTGACTCGTTGATTTGGTCAGCCCTTTATAGATCTCTTCTCCTCTCCTCTCATAATTTCTTCAATGAAATGAAGACCACCCACTACTTTTCCCATTATGTCTCTCCACAAGCAGAAAAGACAGATGTGCTACTCTCCAACTGGCCAGTCAGCTGGTCTACCATATACCTTCTCTCTGATTCCAATTATCTCCAGAGTTCTGAACAAACTCAAGGAGATAGTGGAAATGATCTTCCTGGCTCCTCATTAACTTCGGAGGGCCTGGTTCTCAGATCTGATTGCTCTATTGCTCCAACCTTCCTGGATACTTCCAGTAAGTATGCCCCAGGGTCCAATATATTAGCTGGAACTAGCATGGTTGCATCTGGCCACTTAGAGATTGGGCAGCAAGTGATGCGAGATCTAGGATTCTCTGAGGAGATAGTGAAGACTGCTGGCTATAAACAGCCATAAACAGAAAGACTGCACTTGCAAGGTCTTTGTCTGATTGTACTGAAGAAAGTACAAAACCCTGACTGAGATGGATGACCTTACCATCCTTTCTTTCCTTCAAGATGGATTTGATCGAGGTTTAGAGCTTTTTTTTAAATTTTATTTCTATTTTTTCTAACATGCTCTGTAGGTAGGTAGGTAGGTAGGTAGCAGCTCTGGTCTCAGTTTTGTCTCCAATTAAAAGCATTCTTCTCTTATGCCACACTTATGGTGCTATTTCTTACAGTCATCACCTCTGCCAGACGTGTCTCCGAATTGGGAGCTCTATAGCTAAAGGCTTCTGCATTTTCCAGAAGGACATGGTGGTTCTCCATCTGGATCTTTCATTCATCCCAAAAGTGAATTCTGAGTTGAACAGGTCTCAGGAGGTATACCTTCTGTCCCAGTTCATCACACCCCAAGGAGAAGAACTGGTATACCATCAATGTGTGAAGAGCTTTACATATTGGATGCTCTATTTGTAGCTTACCATCCAGTAGCCAAGAGCAGAAAGATGTCTAAAGCATCTCTCAGCAGGTGGCTGAAAGAGTGCATTATTTAGGGTTACTCTTCTCAAAGGCTTAAACCTCTGGGAGGAATCACAGCACGTTCAACCAGGAGTGCTGCCACTATGTCCATCTTTCAATCCAATGCATCAGTTTTGGAGATCTGTAGACCAGCCACCTGGGCAGCTACTTCTGTTTTCATATGCCATTCTAAAATGGACTCATACAGCATCTGATGCAGCCTTTGAAAGCCATGTCTTTCATCATGTGGTGTGAGAAGAACCAAGGCAGCAGGCTGCCCTCCCATCTTGGAGGAAACTTTGTAACATCCCAAAAATCAAGAGGCCCTGTTCTCAAATGAGAGAGGACATTCTGGACTGACCCTGATACAGGGAAAATTGATTGTTTTGTGGACTGCTTTGCCCTCTTTTTTCAATTGTCTTAAATATTTTTTATGCGGCTACTGTCATCACTAAATGTTGTTTCCTCTCTGAAATGGGCTTGGCCTTTGGCCTCAACCCATAGGTTAAGTCCTGTTGGCAGCAACGGACAATGGCACACTTTATGGTTTTCTGTGGAAAGCTATGCAAGTCTCATAATTGAAGAAGGAGGTACTCCTCTGCTTAGGGGCAGGAAGGAAAAATGACCTAATATCCTGCCTTCAAGGATATCAGGATATCCTACCTCAAATAGAAGGAACCTTCACAGTAAGTTTAAAGTTCCTAACTCTTTGGTGAATCTTTTGGTTTTTTGTTTTAAATTTGATGCTACTAGCTGTTGTAGCAAAGGAACTAAGTTCTACAGAATAATTTATTCAAACCACATGTGACCTATTTTGTCGATTCTTAACACATGGTTGTCCCATTCCACTATTTTGTCCGGTTAGAACTCTTTATCATTCCGAATACCGCAGCCCTAAATGCAGCTGATCTATCACATGGGGTCACCTTACTAATTTTTGTTTGTTCGTTTTTCTCAGAGACCAATCCAGACAGTAAATAATACCATAGTGCAATGCTGCTGTGCTGGGAACACCACCAGCAAAACCAAATGTTTATGTGCTATAGATACAAAGCTTGCTTCCAGTTGCCAAATAGAGCAAACCCCTCCTGTACTCAAGGAGTGTAAATTACTTTCTCAATGTCTGCATTTGCCAGTTTCATTCTAAGAACTCCCTAGAGTATCACACAATATCACAGTACTTGATTGCTATCAAATCCAGAAAACAGCTTTTCAGCTCATGATGGTGGCAAACCCGTGTGTCTGCAAATCTTTGACTTTCTAGAGTTTGTAGACTTCTGGAGCAAATAAAATTAAACAAACAATAAAATAAGTATTATGGTTTATCTGTATGGACACTTGACAATGGACTTGCTTCAGGTGATATTACTAGTTCATTCATTTCAGGAAATGCATAACAAATTGTACTAATGTCCTGGAGAGGCTCAAAAAAGCTGTTTAACCACTTGCCTCTTTTATACAAGGTTGTGCCAGCCTGAGGTAGTACTGCAGACACACATGATCCAGGAAACATCAGGATTCACAGTTAGAACAGCTACTACAGCTAGATAATTTGTTCATGTTTTTATCCATAATGGAAGTTTTCTCTTTAACATGTCAGAAAATGGATGCCATTCCCTCTCTTCTATAGCTAGCCAGTTATTAACCATTCCTAATTACAGACTACTGCACGTACTGAAACTGCTATTTTTGCCATGATTAGCTTTAGGCGCAAAGCTGCAAAGCTTTCAGGTTGCAGTGACAGAATAGGTTCTTTGTTTCCCAAGCAATGTCTAGTATCAATATAGTGATCACTGATGTGCACTGAAACATCTTGTGCTTGCTTAATCACACAAGTCAAATGTCAGTGCAATATTTTGAAATATTTTCATTATTTTCTCCCTGGGACATAAACTGACCAAGTGCACTGTTTTTTCTTGCCAAACACACACTGTGTGTACCTGTCTGTGCTGTCATTCCAAATCCAATCTTTGAACCTCAGGAGTTCCAACACCAAACAGTCTTCCCTCAACCAGAGTGTGATTTCCTGGGCCATGGGGCAATTGGAGGGGTGCTTATTTTTTGTTTTGTAGTTGGTAGTGGATAACTTGTATTAAAAACAAAAACAGAAGCATATCTTATCATTTTAGCTGAAATAATGCAGCAGTTTCTGATGCTTGTTACACCCAAATCTGTTTCCAGTCCGACCTGCTTGAATGAAGCCCAGCCTATTTAAAGTGTGTGATAAGCTAAATTGCCAAGGGATTTGTTTATGCATGCCCCAATGTATTTGCTCACAGCAGGTAATACCTTTTGTCTGCAGCTTATATTTCTGCATGGGTTATGGCTTTTCTACAGCACTTGTTTCTGGTCTCACTAGGCCTCCCAGGGTCTGGGCAGTCAGCTGCATCAGAAGCTTTTAATTCTGACAAGTGAGTTCATTTTTTCACACACAGAATGGACGCAATGTCTCTGAGTCAGATATTTACCACCTTAAGACAATTGACACAGTCAAAAAGAAACCTATACATTTAGATTATTCCTTGAGTTTCCATAGCTATACTTTCTCCTTGTGTGGACATATATTGATAGGCCCTATAAACAAAAAATGCTAGATTTATTGCCATTCTTTTCTCCTTGGGCTTGGATATATTGCACTGGAACAGGTTTAGAAGTATTTGTTTCAGTGTTTTGAGAATCTGTGTGTTTGTGTCCGCTTGATCTTCCAGAGTTTGAAAACCTCCAGTGATAAAATAGGTCCTCTGAAAATTAACGCAAAAGTTGAGAAGGTTGCATAGATGATGCTTTAGTAACATGCCTGGGCAAGGTCCATAAGGAGTGGTTGTTCATGCAAAAGACATTTTGTAGTATGATACTCCCTCTAGTGGGGAACATAACAGGTTTTTACAGAGTTGTGTTCACTCTGGTGGCTTATTTATCATTTCTCTATGAATCTTGGGATTTAATTTTTAATCCTCCAATGTTATGATCACAAAAATAGTGCTTGAAGATACCCATATTAGCTTCCACCTAAAAAAAATGCCAAAAATAAAAACCACAGACAATCTGGGGAAGTCAAAGATTGCACATTTAGTAAAAGGTATGTTTTAGGATTGCAGACTGTTGAAATTCAAAGGCATTTTATTGGGAGTAAATCCCATTGAGTAAGACATGGCTTACTTCAGAGTAGAGCATCTCATAATGTTCTTACTCTGCACAATGAGTATAGAAGATGGTTCTATCAAGCCATATAGGAAGAACAGCAACCAGCATCACCATTCTCCTTAAGATATTTGTAACAACAGAGTGATTTCCCCTGCTTTTTGGTGTGTATAGGATAAATCAGATCCTTGCATTAATTAAATAATATTTTAATACACAACAGTTTCCTAAAACTACACAAGGCTTATAGACACGATGGATCACTTTGGGAAAACGGATCACTTTAGGAAAATGTTGGTCTTTATGCTCTTTGCAAGGCTGGTGCCAAGCTTTTTGGCACCCTAGGTGAGGCTAGCAGCCTCCCACCAACCCCCACAGGCTCAAAGTGGTTTAGGAACCCCTGCTGTAGACAATGCTCAGCAGCAGCAAGACAAAGAGGCCCGGCAGCACTGCACTGGAAGAGAAAGGGAGTCTGTCTGAGCCCGCCTGGTGGGGGGAGTGCCGACCCCCTCTTTCTGCCCATACTCAGAGGCACTCTCACTTGGCCTGCCCTGTCCCACTGAGGGAGGGCTGGCTGCTCCCGTGGCCCAGGGCAGCAGAGGGAGAGGGATGGGCAATGAGAAGGCCTCCCTGCTCAGCCCCACCAATGCCTCTTCCACGTCATCCTCACAGGGTTCTCCAGTACTGCAGCCTGCTTGGCTGAGGGCAGAGCCAGTTCCCTCACTCCGTGGGCTTCCTTCTGCAGGGTGCGCCTGTGGCCATATGCCACCATAGACAGTGGCCTCCCCTGCCTATTCCTTATTAATGGCCCTGGCTCTCTTCTGTTTCCTCTTCTGAAGCAGCTCTGTCTCTGAGAAGTCTGACTGCTCATCACTCTCTAACAAGACATTAAGGATTGGGCATTACTTCTATTTCTCTTGGCTGTTTGCCACAAAATAGGGATAAACAGCCCTCCTTGAGCAACCAGAATGCTTGTCTTCCCTCTTTATTTCTATAGACTCTACCTACTGTAATGTCATGATCCACTGCAGGTTTAAATTCTGCATTAAAAACAGTGGATACTACATTGCACAGTTTGACTGTCTTAAACACATTTGCAAATCTAACATCCAGTGTCACACTAGAAAGATGTGGTGAAGAGGACACTGTACCCTGGGTCTAAAACATCAGTGATGCAAGCAGCCTGTCTAACTTTTAATTATGTGCAGCCTACTTTAAAGTCTATGCTGCTTTTATTTATTTAAACCTACATATAGAATTCAAGGTGTGGTTACCATCATTCTAAAGGTACAGTGAAATCAGATTCAGAAACTTTCATAACACAACAAAATCCACATAAAATGGCAGCTGCAAAATTATTTGCAGATTAAAAAAAACCTGAACTAAAAACCATCAAAGGACTGCCATTTAAAACTCGGCAACATGGATGCCAAGACATTGGACAAACTGTGGTGCTGCAACAGTAAACACCCTGTCTTCAGAGGGTAGGGATATGCAGAACAAGGCTTCTGGAGACCATATGTGGGCAAATTTGTATGAGAGAATGAGATCTTTCCGCTATCCAGATTCAAAACCGCTTGTATGAAGCAGTCCATCACAGCATGCCCAAAAACAAATGGATAGCCAGTACTATTGTTTCCACAGTGCCATAAGAGCTCCCAAATAAGCTTTGGACCACTCTGAATCATTCATCCTGGCACTGGAGACTGTCCCCTACAATGTGACTGACATACACTGGTGCTTGGTCTAAACATTGGTTCCAGCATCAAGAGTTTCTATCTAGTATCACCCCCACCCCCCCAAGAAAGATCTATTATTATAGTGGAAAGATGCTTGAATAAGAATTTGGAGCACCTGCATGCACTGCACCCCAAAATGAGCTTTAGATCATCCTGAATCACACAGCTGGGGATGGTACCAAAACCAGAGTCTGGATCGAGTACCAATGCATGTCTTCTTGCAGGGGAAAGTGTCCAGAGTCTGGAGACATGTGATCTGGAATGGTCCACAGCTCATTTAGGTGTAGAAGTCATGCTACTGCTCCAGTTTCTGAGTCAGGGCATCTTTCTAATATAGTCATGTAGGCTTCCTGAGAGCATCTTCTTATTTGGATAAACATATGGAGCAGAGGTCCATCAGTGGCTATTAGCCATAGCATATTGATGGAACTCTCTGTCTGGGGCAAGTGATGCTCTGTATTCTTGGTACTTGGGGGAAGGGGCAACAGCGGGAGGGCTTCTAGTGTCTTGACCTCACCGGTGAACCTCCTGATGGCGCCTGGTTTTTTGGCCACTGTGTGACACAGAGTGTTGGACTGGATGGGCCATTGGTCTGATCCAACATGGCTTCTCTTATGTTCTATGTTCTTATCCCAGACTCTTGACACCAGAACCAATGTTTGGACTGGGCACCAGTGCATATCCCTTGAGGATTATAGTCCCCAGGGTATGATTCTGGGTGATTCAAAGTTTATTTTGTGGTACAGCTACTTCCAGATTCTTAACCTACAATTCTCCTCCTGACATGCCCCATTTTGAAACAGTAAGTGCAAAAACTACTCTTAAGACTAGAAGAAGATGAAGAAGATGATATTGGATTTATATCCCGCCCTTCACTCTGAAGAGTCTCAGAGCGGCTCACAATCTCCTTTACCTTCCTCCCCCACAACAGACACCCTGTGAGGTGGGTGGAGCTGAGAGGACTCTGACAGCAGCTGCCCTTTCAAGGACAACCTCTGCCAGAGCTATGGCTGACCCAAGGCCATGCTAGCAGGTGCAAGTGGAGGAGTGGGGAATCAAACCTGGTTCTCCCAGATAAGAGTCCGCGCACTTAACCACTACACCAAACTGGCTCTTTATATTACTTTATTCTTATTACTAAATATAAAGTAATAAACTAGAAAACAGCACAGGCCAACCTTGGTGCTCAGGCAGGGCAAGGGGCTTGTGTGGATGCCAACTCAACCCTGTATGGCACCCCATGGCTGGCTAGAGGCTCTCCTTGTGGGGTGAATGAGTCAGAGCTCACTTTGCAGTGTAGATACCCACCGCTGATGTGGGATGTCCACATCAATGTGCCCAATGAAGGGAGCTCTAACTCACCCCAGTTGAAGCTGGAATAAATCTTATTACGGAGAGGGAGGGGAGACCTAAAGGACCTTCTCAGACTTTGCCTTGGTTTATGTGTGTGGGCAGGTTAAGTGCCCCCTAAGAAATTTAAATGCCTCCCAATGAAAAAAATCCTAGCTCTGGGCCTGCTGCTATGATTTGTGCAGGTCCAAAGCTCATTTTGGAGTGCAGAGTTTTTAAAGTATTGTAAATGTTTGTCATTGTATTTACTGTAAAAGAACAAGGAAGAACATATAAGGAACAGGAGACCAACTTCAGCCTCCTGTCACTAAACTTCCAGGTGCAAATTCATCCATTAATATAATGGAGTTTGCTTAATAATGCATATATTCACCCGTTGCCACATGCTATTTTGTAGTAGATGACAAAATACTGAGTTAACTAAAATATAGTTTTATGCAAATCTAAATATAAGGTAATTGCTGGATTAATTAAACCGCCTCACGCTCAGAGTTAGCAAAATCCAGGATGCTTTTCCAAGCCCTTTTCCATTCGAAAGTTGTACATGAGCTAGTTTGAGTATCTATGCAATCTTGAAAATAGCAATAGCAACACAGCAGTTACCGACTCGCAAGGTTTCTTTCTTTCTAAATTTTCCAAAGATTCAGTTATGTTTGTCCACTCACATCAGCTCTTTCCGGTTGCATCTCATCCAATACGGTTTGTTTACAAAAGCCTCAACAGCTTTTACCATTTCCTTCCCATAGAAATAAACAGACGTCCATAGAGAACCCGAGACCTCAAAATAACTGGAGCTTTCCACTTTGCTTACTGCCGTGCATGCATAGCCTGTGCACGATGTGCCATTTTAGTACCCTCGCTCCCCGGTTCCACGCCTTGCTTTCCAGCACAAGGAACGCCAGTAATCAAACTACATTTCCCAGGATGCAGTGAATCCATTGCGCACGCGTTGTTCCTGCGCCCTTTGCCCGGCTTCTCTCCCATTTACTCTGCGCTGTTTGCTGGCTCCGCAGCTTTCTTAGGCGGAAAGCCTGTGGGGTGTTCGTGCGGTATGGCTGCTCCGTTGAGGTTTGACGGGCGAGTGGTCTTGGTGACAGGTGCCGGGGGAGGTAAGCAGCGACCTTGGTTGCTCAGGAGTAATTTCTTGGGCTGCAGAAAGGAAAAGTGATGGGTGTTAGTCTGTAGGGTTCTTGATCACAGGTAGCTGAAGGATAAATGGAAAAAGGGATCCTGTGTGCAGATCTGTTGTGAGAAAGCATTAACGTTAAATGAAATTACGTCCAAGGGCCAAGCTTAAAAATTCCGAGTAACCTGGTACTCTGGTAGATGCTTCTGAGCGTTCCCAAGTGAGGGAGGGTGATGGTGGTGGTGGAATCGTAAAACAATTGCATATTAAGTCCACCTGTTAGCATTGTTTAAGGCTTGCTTTAAATATTAATATCCCTAAATACTTAAAAACTGGACCCAAATTATTTGGATGCTCTCTTGATGAAATGTCGTTCTTTATAAGTCTGGCACTGGTCTCCAGTAATGGCAAGTTGTTTTAATTTGCACAACTTGATAGCTACTACATCTAATCTTTGTGGGATAATATTGTTAGTAACTCAACAGGATAAATCCCTAGGAAGTTTGCTTCTTAGTTTTAACAAGCCTTTTTCAAAGTATTGATATCACCTGTTTGAAGACTCCGCATTCCTTATTGTAATTCAACACTTTACAGATTAAATATTACAATCCCTATTGTGAAAGCTTTCATTTTGAAAACTTTTAAACTTAGATTTATAGTCCAGCCAAGCAGACATTCACCTTTATTGTTGAGTAATGTTGGGAGTGAAAATCAAATCAAAAGTTTCTTTAATGGAGTAACAATTTGTAATGCTGTGTGCTGGTTTGTCTTGGAAAGATATATGCTTAATGTGCACCCTGGTCAGGGAAATTTTGAATGTATGACATTCTGGTTTCAGCATGAAATCCCTCAGGAAGTATAGAAATTTTCAAAATAAATACAAACAAATCCAACATTTCACTCTGATCTTTTTCTACATACAAATCTGTCCAGGAACATGGTAGGCCCTATATCTTTTCCTTATACTACCTATTCTTATCACATGCTTAAAAAAAAGCGCAAGTGCTTCTTGATACCAGAAAGACAGGTTGTATATTTCAATATAATTGTCTTATTTGCATAATGGTGTTTTTGAAGAAATAGTTTCTGACATGCTACAACATGTTTATGGTAAGTTATGTTCTGCCTTAATAGTGAGATATATGAAAACAATCATTTTTATCAATACAAGAATGTTTATCTCAGACTGTTTTTCAAAGCCTTATGGGGGTAAGAAACTGTGTTTCCTTGTGTAGCCCAGTATTGTCTACATGCACTAACTGTGATACTGAAAGTCCTTTTCTGCATTTATCTATAAATGCTGGGGATTGAACCTGAGATCTCTAAATATTAATTTGGTGCTGTTCCATAGAGTTGTGGCTTCTCTTATAGTTTCAAGAACATGCTTCTATCTCTCATAAACTACCGGTATTTGTTTCTTAAAATTCCTTGTACAGTTTTGAAAATGGCCATTTTCCTTGTGAAGATACTTAGGATGTTGACTTTATATGCATATGAGTGTCTTAAGTGGTATATACAGACTGCACACCTGTTTCTTTGGAAACAAATAATCCACATTGGTTGTCTGTTGGAATCAAAGCTCTTTCCTTAAAGAACTGGATGACATTTACATGGAAGCAAGATTATTTGGTGCTCATGGCCTATCAGAGATGCACATAAAACTTTAAAACTCACTAGAGTATCACATTGCACATGTTAGCTGAAAAACAGCGAGTTAATTCTACCAGTAGAAAGCTCCATTCAATAATAGCTGGTGCACAATTGTTGCTATAGGAAGCACTGTGGAACTCTGAAAATCTAAAGTGATGTTGAACTACGAAATGCTTTTAGGAAGCTTTGGATCTAGGAACATGTGTTACCATCTCATTATAGCAGCAGTTCTTCCTCGACGAGTGGCTTGAGAACATTCTTCTAAATAAGCACAACAGAGAAGGAATATTGTTTATTCTGTGAAGGTGATTCTTTGAATTTGTATGTAGCTTTTTTTTGCCTAGCCACATGCTCTTGTCAGTTTGTTTGGAGAAAAGTTTATTTCAGTGGAAAGAAATTATAATATCCATGAATCTTAAACTTTTGAAGAGAGTTGGGCCATTGAAAGAGCTTTTGGAGCTAAAGTCTCAACAATAGCAAAGTTGAGAGGTGTGTACAGAAACAAAATTGCATCATTTTATAGTGTTGTATATTTACTGATGTTAAACTTGCAAGACAGCATTACTAACTTGGTTAGTATTATTTCCTTTCCTACTAACTTGGTTACTATTTATTTCCTTCATCTATCATGAAAGATTAAAATATGGTTGGGAACTTTGATTTGTTAATGTTTTGCAGTTTATTATAAGGGCATCTGAAGCAGAAAGCACTAGAATTTGCTTAGAGTGTAAACATAGCTTCTTCTGGGATGGCCTTTCTGGGTACATGATCACTGAATAAGCTGGAGTGTCTCTAACATTAGCCTTCTGTTTCTGAGGCTGTTGAACTTCCCAATATCTGATTGCCCTGGTCTACCTGGTCTCTCATTTCAGAGAGCTCTGAGACAGAGCAGAGATGCTGTGAGAGAGAGCAGAGAATAGGAGGAGCAGAGAGAGTTCTATAAGGGTGAAGTTTGGCTTTCTAAGCAGCTGGGGAAGTTGCTGAGAATTTCTGAGTTTGTGCGACTGCTGAAAATTCTGAGTTTGTGGTTGCTGGGGAACTGCTGTCTGTTTGGTTTGAGTGGGCTGAAGGTGATTGTTGCTGATTGATTAGGAGTGCCTGTATTCCGCACCCTCTTTGCATTATTAAGCTCCGCCTTGCCAGAGGCTGAGCACATTTCAGAGAGCTCTGAGAGAGAGCAGAGAAGATCTGAGAGAGAGCAGAGAATAAATGCTATAAGGGTGAGGTTTGGCTTTCTAAGCAGCTGGGGGAGTTGCTGAAAAATTTTGAGTTTGTGTGTCTGCTGAAAATTCTGAGTTTGTGGCTGCTGGGGAACTGCTGTTTGTTTGGTTTGAGTGGGCTGAAGGTGATTGTTGCTGATTGATTAGGAGTGCCTGTGTTCCGCATCCTCTTTGCATTATTAAGCTGCGCCTTGCCAGAGGGCAAGAGCTAAAGGGCGCTTAGCCTGTGCCTCCTAGCCTGGGGGCTGTGTAAGGACCAGGAACCGAGATCCCTATTTTCCTTGTGTTCTCAATAAGGTAAGTTGACCCTCCAGAAGGGGAGCCACGTAAATAAACAGGATTTAAAACGGGACTGTATATTTTTAGAAAAGCTGTCATGAAGGTAGGGGGGTGGGGGCTTTCCAGTGTTTTGCACTGAGTGTCACATGTATGACTATCTGCTACAGGACAGAAGTCTTGGATGTGTGCTCGATGCAAGGAGCTCCTGGTCCTCAGGCAACAAGTTCGTACCCTTGAGGCCGAGGTGACTGACCTGGAGAAGCAGAGACAGTCAATTAGGCACTCGGAGAAGACTCTCAGGGACGTATTAGATTAGCCCCAATCTGATCGTCGCAGCCCCGTTGCTACCAGGGAGCATGAGGGTGAAGAGGGAACAGGGCACCGTGCTGAAGATAAGGGGAATGTGCCCTCAGAAGGGACCTCTTCTTCAGTTGGTGAGCGGGTATCCTTTCGCGCCAAGGAACCATCCCTGGGCAGGGAGAGAGGGGGAGTCTTGGTAGTTGGTGATTCAATCCTTAGGCAAGTAGACAGCTGGGTGGCAAAACCGCGTACTGACCGTATGGTGACTTGCCTGCCTGGTGCGAACATTACGCGTGTAGTAGATAGGCTGATAGACAGTGCTGGGGAGGAGCCAGTGGTCGAGGTGCATGTTGGCACCAACGATGTGGGGAAATGCAGTTGTGAGGTGGAGGAAAAATGTAGGCTGCTGGCAGAAGACTTAAAGCAGGACCTCCAAGGTAGCCTTCTCAGAAGTGCTACCTGTTCCACGTGCAGGGCTGGAGAGACAGGCACAAATTAGAAGTCTCAATGTGTGGATGAGACGATGGTATAGGGAGGAAGGGTTTAAGTTTGTTAGGCATTGAGATGCTTTCTGGAACAAGCGGGAGCTGCACAAAAGAGACGGTCTGCACTTATCCCCAGATAAAACCAGGCTGCTGGAGCTTAAAATCAAAAAGGTGGCGGAGCAGTTTTTAACTAAATCTTGGGGGAAAGCCGACAGGAGATGAAATGTCTCTGGTTCGGGAAGACTCATCTCAAAGAGATGAAGGGTTAGCTGTTACTTTTTTTACTGGTAATGGATCAGAGTTGTCCACTGAGATGGTGACAAACAGTATGGACTATCTGCCAAAGTCTCGAGGCTTTGCTGGAGGAAGGTTGTGGGCTTAGCTTGCCTGGGAAATTATAGATGTTTGTATACAAATGCTAGAAGTGTTCAAAGTAAAATTGGTGAGTTGGAATGTATAGTGTTGGGAGAAAACATAGACATTGTGGGAATTTCAGAACCTTGGTGGAATGAGGAGAATCAGTGGGACACGGTGATTCCTGGATATAAGTTATATCAGAAGGATACAGAGGGAAGGGTTGGAGGTGGGGTAGCTCTGTATGTCAGAGAGGGAATACAGTCCAGTAAAACTGATGTCAGAGAATTAGATTCCCTTCTAGAAATTATTTGGGTCGAAATAGAGGGCCCAAAAGGAAATTTAACTATGAGAGTTTATCGCCCACCAAATCAAAAGATAGAGGATGATTATAATATGATGGAAGGATTGAAGATAGTGGCTTAACGTAAAAACTGTGTCGTAATAGGTGATTTTAACTACCTGCAGATTGATTGGGTCAATACGTGTTCTGGTCGAGAGAAAGAGATTGAGTTTCTAGATGCTCTCAATGACTGTGCTATGGAGCAGATGGTCCCAGAACCTACCAGGGGTGGGGCGATCCTGGATGTGGTCCTAAGTAATGCCCAAGACTTGGTGAGAGATGTAAAAATGATCACATCGCTTGGGAGCAGTGACCATAACGTTATTCATTTCACCATTTGTATAAATAGAGAGTTGTCCCAAAAGACCAGCACAACCACGTTTAACTTTAAAAGAGGTAAACTCTCTGAGATGAGGAGGCATGTGAAGAGGAAACTGAAAGGAAAGGTAAATACAGTCAAAACCCTTGGGGAAGCTTGGATGCTATTTAAAACTACAATCCTAGAAGCTCAGATAAAATATATACCACAAGTTAGGAAAGGTACGAACAGGTATAAGAAAAGGGCTGCATGGTTTACAAACAAAGTAATGGAAGCTGTAAAAGATAAGAAGGACTCCTTTAAGCAGTGGAAGGCTAGTCCAAGTGAGATTAATAAAAGGGAACCCAGGCTGTGGCAAATCAAATGCAAGACTGATCAGGAAGGCAAAAAGGGACTATGAGGAGCATATTGCAAAAAACATAAAGACCAACAATAACAATTTCTTCAGGTATATTAAAAGCAATAAACCAGCCAGGGAGGCAGTGGGGCCCTTGGATGACCAAGTGGTAAAAGGATTACTGAAGGAGGATAGGGCAATGGCTGAGAAGCTGAATGCATTTTTTGCCTCCGTCTTCATTGTGGAAGATGAGAAGTGTTTGCCCGCTCCAGAACCACTTATTTTGGAAGGGGTGTTGAAAGACCTGAGTCAGATTGAGGTGACAAGAGAGAAGGTCCTACAACTGATAGATGAATTAAAAACTAATAAGTCACCAGGTCCGGATGGCATACATCCAAGTGTTCTGAAAGAACTCAAAGTTGAACTTGGATCTCTTGACCATATATGTAATCTTTCATTGAAATCTGCCTCTGTTCCTGAGGATTGGAAGGTAGCAAATGTCACCCCCATCTTTAAAAAGGTTCCAGAGGAGATCCGGGAAATTACAGGACAGTCAGTCTGACTTCAATACCGGGAAAGTTGGTAGAAACCATTATCAAGGACAGAATGAGTAGGCACATTGATGAACACAAGTTTTTGAGGAGACTCAGCATGGGTTCTGTAAGGGAAGATCTTGCTTCAATAACCTGTTACATTTCTTTGACGGGGTGAACAAACGTGGATGAAGGAGACCCAATGGATGTTGTTTACCTTGACTTCCAGAAAGCTTTTGATAAAGTTCCTCATCAAAGGCTCCTTAGTAAGCTTGAGAGTCATGGAGTAAAAGGACAGGTCCTCTTGCGGATCAAAAACTGACTAATTAATAGGAAACAGCGAGTGAGTATAAATGGGCTGTCTTCGCAGTGAAGGACGGTAAGCAATGGGGTGCCGCAGGGCTCAGTACTCGGTCCCATGCTCTTTAACTTGTTCATAAATGATTTGGAGTTGGGAATGAGCAGTGAAGTGGCCAAGTTTGCAGATGACACTAAATTGTTCAGGGTGTTTAGTCTGACTATTCCAGCAGATTTTTTGTAAGGACGAAGACTCCAACAAGTGTATAGAGGGATTAAGGGAAGAGTCTGGAGAAGACTCTGTATGAAGGGTCAAGATAAGTGGAAGGTGATCACTAATAATGAGATCACCTATACAGAAATCTTTTATGTAAAATTCTAGTGAGAAAGGGACAGTAATATAATCAATTATACTGCAACCTTTCTTAGAAATGAATGTAAAATCCCCCAAATGAGAAAATCTTTCCAAACCATTTAACCAGACCCTATTGTGTTGGATACAAAATTTGGCAAAGCAAATGCCTGCCAAATTTGAATAGCTATCTTTAGATTGCCTCCTATAGGAAAAAAAAGGTGGTAAGGTATCATCTAGATTGAGGTTAAGGGCCTTAAAAAAGATTTTATCATCATTGCCCACTCTTGTATTAAAATCTCTTGCTATTATTATTTCAAAAGAGGGAAATTTGGTTTCCAATTCACTCACAATTACATTCAAACGTTCCCAATGTTGTAAAAGGGCCAATTTATCTAGGGCAGGAGGGATATATATGTTTACCAAAATCATAGAAAGATTCCCATAATCAAGCTTGATAGCTTGTTCCATAACACTTCCAGCCTGTAGGCGGATGCCTACAGAATTATGAAGAAGAGACACAAATATAGACAAACCCATTTGAAAATGGCCTCTTGAGTTGGTTATAAAGGCTGGGAGCGAGTAGGATTTATAACCTTCAAGATGAATCGGACTTTGGGACCAAGTCTCTTGGAGTAAGATGACATCAAAGTTCTTAAGGTAACTAATAAATTCAGCATCTTGGATTTATTCCACCAACCAGCCATGTTCCACGAGATGATCTTAATGTCCAATAATGGAGAAGTATTTGAAACTGAAGACAATGAAGAGGATCTCAGTCAGTCATCTTGGGAAAATTGGTTTGGCAAGCAGGAAGAAACAAAAATCATACCTTCCTTTTTGAGGCCCCTAGAAATATTTTTGCTAAGTTCACAAAGGCTTGGCCAGATGAAATTATCCTTAGGATTGATGGAATTGTCCATAGACGTGGTGGGCGCTGGATGGATTTCAGCAACGACCAGCCTTTCCGAAGGCAGCCTGATTTCAGGTTGGGGGTAAGTGGTTAGTGAAATCTCAGATGGGAAAGTAGATATCGTATTATCCACATTCGAGTTTGTTAAAGGAGGGCAAATGGAAATTGAAGAGTGAGGAGGATCTTGTTGATCTAGGTCGATCAAAGGCACATCTTGAAGCTCTCTCAACTCGATAGAAGAAGACCCAGAAGAGCTCTTTTGCTGCTCACTCTGCTTCAATAAGAGGCTTTCTTTCAACAAGTCTAGTCTTTTTAAAATGTCTTGTTGATCATAAGACTGAAGGGATTGGAACTGATCTCTAATATTGTCTTCCAAGATGTTGGTTGCAGAAAGAACCTCCATAGATTCATTAAGAGGGTAAGATTGAGGTGACAAATTTGCTGTGGCGGATGAAGTGTTTGCATTCAAGATGTCACCTGATCTATCTGCAACTATTGAAGAGTTATCCTGTAGGTCTAGATATTTCTTTCGATGAATCAGGGGTAGAATGATTTCATTCTTAAAGACGCGCGTAGGGAAGTTTCCTTTGGATGAGAGATATTTTTTTGATCGCAACAGAAGCTGAGGAATCTGCGCTGACCTAAATGATAAAAGCACCCTCTGTGACTGGGAACAAGCATCAAAGAAATCTATCTCATGTAGATCAATCCAAGCCGTTTCCCCTGGGAATAAAGTTTTTAGATGTCTTTTGGATAGTTGCATAGAGTTCCACAAAGGGCCCCTCCCCTTGTAGTTGCAGATGGTTAAACAGATTTTGTTTGGGGTGAGGATGAGTTTATAAAGTTGCTCTCGCTCATCGGATGAAGATTTTAATTTGTAACCTGTTGTTGACTTTGTTACTTGCTTTGGAAAGGCAGTCTTGGGATAACTATCCAAAAAGGGTTTTTTTGGAGATTCAATCTCTCCCAGTTCCTGGAGTCTCTTTCCAAAGTAAGAGATCTGCTTACTGGCATGATCAATTTTGCTATGCAGCAGTTTTAGTTGATTATAGATGTGCTCAACTGTTATAGCAACAAGGCTGATCAAATCAGATGGGTCATTAGAGTTGTTGCACTCAGTGCTGCTTAGAGGACTCCGCACTGCCCCCTCCGGCTTACAGCTGGTATTAATTACTGGGTGTGAATCACCAAGTTTTTGTTTGGTTAAGGCTGATTCATTTAAAGCTGGTTTATTTAAATCATCATTATAGTCAGCCAGAATCTCAAAACGATTGGAGGTTGGAATTTGTGCAGAGTAAAAGTCTCCAATTCTCTTTTGCTTAGGAGGAGGTAATAAAGGTTCCTCTTGGTCTCTTCTACGCTTAGACACACCCATATTAGTCTCAAAATGTAATAGCAAAAAGTAACTGCATTATTTCCTTGGCTCAGGCTGATATTAAACCGCAGGGATGCATCACCAAACACAGCCTCTTTCAGCCAGGGCAAAATTTAGCAACTTCTCAAGTTGCAAGCAATTACATGCTATTCCTCTAAAAACATCAGCTGGGAAACGAGCCAGTAAATATCTAAAGAACAGATATTTATAAAACAAAGAGATAAAAGTCGGCCAGGAAGAATTAACTATGTTGCTGTTAAGCTGCTTCAAACAATTAACAACCTAAAGAAACAGAAAAAAAATAAATGCTGTTTAAAAGGCTAATAAAACAACTTAGCATTTTTGGAGCTTCGGCTGCGAGGTGACATGATAGAGGTTTACAAGATAATGCATGGGATGGAGAAAGTAGAGAAAGAAGTACTTTTCTCTCTTTCTCACAATACAAGAACTCTTGGGCATTCAATGAAATTGCTGAGCAGTCGAGTTAAAACGGGTAGAAGGAAGTACTTCTTCACCCAAAGGGTGATTAACATGTGGAATTCACTGCCACAGGAGGTGGTGGCAGCTACAAGCATAGCCAGCTTCAAGAGGGGGTTAGATAAAAATATGGAGCCCGTGGTCCATCAGTGGCTATTAGCCACAGTGTGTGTGTGTGTGTGTGTGTGTGTGTGTGTGTGTATTGGCCACTGTGTGACACAGAGTGTTGGACTGGATGGACCATTGGCCTTATCCAACATGGCTTTTCTTATGTTCTTACCTGGGGCAACTTCAGAATGAATTTTATTTTGTGGTTATGTATTTTCCCCATTAAATTGAATTAGGTGCAATTTTAACATTTCTTTGTCTTTAATTCCTACTAGGATTGGGCCGAGCATATGCACTGGCTTTTGCTGAAAGAGGAGCTTCTGTGGTTGGTAAGTTTACTTTTGATCTTCTGCCAGCAACCTTTGTCTTCATTGCTGTTAGTTAAAATGCTGCAAGTTGTTCTGTCAACTTTGAACTTTTTAATTAATCATTTCTTTCTGAACTCTTGAAGGTCATTTCCCTTACTGAGCTGCTTTTCTGTTGAAACTTTTCTGACTTAATTTAGATGGCTGGGCAGAAGTGTTTGTGTCTTGCATAACACTTAATGGTACAGCTTTTCTGTCAAAAGTGCAGCTAATTCTTATGGGGAACCAAATGCTAGATGGTTTTTATAGCTAGTTTGATATTAATTCTGTCCAAAATCAAAGGTACTTGTGACAGGATAAAGCCATGTGAAATTTTGGAAAAAGTGTCTTAGAAAATACTGTTTATGAAGTATACTATAAATAAAGGTAACTTGACATGAACTTTTGCACATAGTCAGCCTTTATTGGCAAGAACGTCATCTGGTGCATTAAAGGCAACTGAAGAGCACATGTAAAGATCCAGCATATTAAGAGCAACTGTAAAGATCTCAGATTACAATGTGAGAGACCAGGTTCAAATCCCCACCCTGCCATGAAAGCTTGATGGGTAACTTTAGGATAATCAATCAATATCTCTCTCTCCCTCTCCCCCCCCCCCCTCTCTCTCTCTCTCTCTAATTCACACACACACAAAATCAAAATCCTATCTCATAGTGTGGTGATTGTGAGGGTAAAATACAGAAGAGAATGATGAGAGAAATAGCTAAATAAAAATAAATCCCTTTCTCTATTTTATCATCAAACAAGCCCTTTGAGATAAGCAGGGTGACAGTAAGTGACGGACCTAGAGAGTTTCAGGTCTGAGTGGGGGTTTGAACCTGATTTCATAATACTAATCTGATGCAGCTGCTCTACAGTGGTTTTGGTTAATTTCCAGGTTAATGAAATATGATAAGAGATATACAAAATATGTGAGTGTTTTTATGCCACAGTGATAGGGACAATGCCTTTCTGTTAATCACAAAACTGTATTGCCCTATTTTATTTGCTTCCAGCTGCACTTGATGACACTTACAATCCTAAGCGCATTTACTTATGCCAGTACGTTGCATGGAAATTAATTGGACCTTCTTGTTGGTAGATGGATTTAGGCAGACAGATGCTTCCACTCTGCCCAGAGGCGTCAGCAACTAACTTCACTGGTACCATATAGCATTATTTTGCTTAGGATACGCTTGGGGCTCTTTAGCTTGGAGAAACGTTGACTGCGGGGTGACATGATAGAGGTTTACAAGATAATGCATGGGATGGAGAAAGTAGAGAAAGAAGTACTTTTCTCCCTTTCTCACAATACAAGAACTCGTGGGCATTCGATGAAATTGCTGAGCAGACAGGTTAAAACGGATAAAAGGAAGTACTTCTTCACCCAAAGGGTGATTAACATGTGGAATTCACTGCCACAGGAGGTGGCAGTGGCTACAAGCATAGACAGCTTCAAGAGGGGGTTAGTTAAAAATATGGAGCAGAGGTCCATCAGTGGCTGTTAGCCACAGTGTGTGTGTATGTATATATATATGTAATTTTTTTGGCCACTGTGTGACACACAGTGTTGGACTGGATGGGCCATTGGCCTGATCCAACATGGCTTCTCTTATGTTCTTATGATAGTTTGACAACTTCAAACCAGGCAAAAAGTCATTTGGCACAGAGCCAAATGGCTCCTTTAATGAATAACTGTTGTTTCCCAGGAGCTCATGCAGAGGATGGGCTTTCCATATGAATGAATAATTCCATTATATTTAGAGGGAGCATTTTGACTCAGTCCTATAATAGACAAGATTATCCAATTTTACAACAAAATGCTGTTGAAGCTATAAATTGGCAATGAGTTGAGCATGTTTTATTTTATACCCTACCAACACCAAGATGCTAATTTGCAATATTGCTTTGTGAATGTTAGCACATCCCAAACATCTTTGGATACAAACCATGTATATTCTAGTGGTCATGATAACCAGCAATTCCACAAAGTATTGACTGATCCCATGCTCTGGTTCACTGTGGCCTTTCACCATGAAGTGTCTGTAAATGTCTTCCTGAGGTAGAAGACAAGAAAATCAAATGCTAGCCTTCCCTAAGGCACAAAAATGATCTGAGTAACAAAAGCAATTAGAAATCAAGAGATTATACTGCTAACTTTGAAGACTTTGATTCGAAAACGAATCTGGGTGTACTAACAAATGAAGAGAAGCTTTCTAATGAAGACTACAAAAAAAACTAAACTGTTTTGTACCAAGATTGCGTCAATCTTCAGAATCCTAAATTGAAACAAACTGTGAGAAGGAGAGGAGTATGTGAACTCTGGCCTTATTTCCAAGCTTCCAAACCATCCTCTGAAACATCGCCTGAATTGTTCAAGGACCTGAATCTAGTCAGGGAAAATGTGCTACTCAGCTTCCCAGGCAGTCTAGAACTTGCAGAGCTTCACTATAAGCCTATGCAGGAACCAAGGCTTTAAATATTTTAAGGCAGCTTTGTACCTTTTGAGAACAAATGTCCCATTCATTTGTTGAGGTTTGCAATTCTAGCAGTATGCAAAACTCTTTTGCTGCCAAACAGCTTTTCTGTAATTCCAAGCTGTTTGTTACCTTGTAGATTTAGTAGCTGCAATCCAAAGGACCTGTTTACCCATGCAGAGGGAGACAACATGTTTTTGTGTAATCTGTTGAGGCTGGGTGAGTGGGCGTCAACGTGGCAGATGAGATTCAATGTGGCCAAGTGCAAAGTAAAGCCCAGCAGGCACTCATTTGCATATTAGGCCACAGCTTTTGATGTCACCATTGTTTCACACAGGGTTTCTTTTGTAGAAAAAGCTCAGCAGGAACACATTTGCATATTAGGCCACAGCCTCTGATGCCAAGCCAGCCGGAACTATGTTCCTGTGCATTCCTGCTCAAAAAAAGCCCTGACCATTTTTAATTGAACACCCTGTTTTTTTCCTCACTAGAAGGTGTTATGTTGTAGTAGCCTTACAGTGGAGATCTCTATGGAAGGGAATCATAGGAAGGTCCCAAAACTCTGTGTGACTTGGTTCCAAAATATTTCTGAAACCATCTGCCACCTAGCACCTGAAAGATACCAGCTACAAATCACGTATTTTCTGCCAGTTCAAGAAAGACACAAATGCAGGAAGTAGCACAAAAATAACTGAATTTGTGGTACAGCAACAAAGTGCTGCACAATGGACAATATTTCCTCAAATGTCATATGTATGGTCAGGGAAGTACTTCTTCACCCAAAGGGTGATTAACATGTGGAATTCACTGCCACAGGAGGTGGTGGCGGCCACAAGCATGGCCACTTTCAAGAGGGGGTTAGATAAAAATATGGAGCAGAGATCCATCAGAAATCCTGAAATCAGTATCTCCTTTTCACCATAATCACTAGTGCTGTCAAGCAAAGATGTTATTTTCAGTCTTTATTTACCATAGTTTCACTTTTGCATGCTCTTCTTAGTGTTTGACCTATAGATAAGTACTATTGAACTTTTGCCTTGTGTACTAACCTATCATCAACAGTCAAGATTAAGAACTGGTTGTTATATGCCTTAACATTTTATAAGATCTCTCATGTATGCATTGTGTTATGCAACTCCAGCTGGCATAATTCACAGAGATCTTTAACTGTGTCCACATACTTCATTAAGGTGTTGTAACCACCATATCATCCTGCTTTTCTGATCAAAGGACAGTTCTCCATAATGAGTTTCTATGCAAGAGCCTGAATTGTTGTTGAGCTGTTAGCTAGTGGGCTGTTAGATTTCTTGCTTTCTAATGTTGGCCTATTTTAACTGCCTATATTCGAATTTAAAAGACTTTCCCTTTATATCACTAGCCATATATCAGACATATACCATATTTCTTGTGAAGATTTTAATATATGTCAGTATATACTCTTGAATAGTTGCGATCAGTGTTCCCTCTAAGCTGAGTTAGTGTGAGCTAGCTCACAGATTTTTAGCCTCCAGCTCACACATTTTTGTCTTAGCTCAGGAAGGATGACCTCCAGAGCACAATAATTTATGCAGTAGCTCACAACTTTAATGCCAGTAGCTCACAAAGTAGAATTTTTGCTCACAAGGCTCTGCAGCTTTTGTTGGAAATATGTATCTGTTTTGTATGTTCTTTGCAATGTTCTAAAGTTCCAGTCATTATAGGGTTAACACTGTGCCTGATTCCCTATTGTCTGCATGACCTGGGAAGAAGATACTGACTGCTGTCAATTAAGGTCTAGAAGCGGGAAAATCTGTTTTGTCTGTTTGGTCAGTTAGTCAGATGACTTCCTTTGTTCAGGCAGAGAGTTCAAGAAGAAGGAGGAAGTGTCTTCCATTAAGCACCATGTTACCTATATATAATATATATATATATATATATATATATTTATATACACACACACATATATATATACACTGTGGCTAATAGCCACTGATGGACCTCTGCTCCATATTTTTATCTAACCCCCTCTTGAAGCTGTCTATGCTTGTAGCCACCACCACCTCCTGTGGCAGTGAATTCCACATGTTAATCACCCTTTGGGTAAAGAAGTACTTCCTTTTATCCATTTTAACCTGACTGCTCAGCAATTTCATCGAATGCCCACGAGTTCTTGTATTGTGAGAGGGAGAAAAGTACTTCTTTCTCTACTTTCTCCATCCCAAGCATTATCTTGTAAACCTCTATCATGTCACCCCGCAGTCGACGTTTCTCCAAGCTAAAGAGCCCCAAGCGTTTTAACATTTCTTCATAGGGAAAGTGTTCCAAACCTTTAATCAGTTGACCTTTTCTGCACTTTTTCCAATGCTATAATATCCTTTTTGAGGTGCGGTGACCAGAATTGCACACAGTATTCCAAATGAGACCGCACCATCGATTTTTACAGGGGCGTTATGATACTGGCTGATTTGTTTTCAATTCCCTTCCTAATAATTTCCAGCATGGCGTTGGCCTTTTTTATTGCAATTGCACACTGTCTTGACATTTTCAGTGAGTTATCTACCATGACCCCAAGATCTCTCTCTTGGTCAGTCTCTGCCAGTTCACACCCCATCAACTTGTATTTGTAGCTGGGATTCTTGGCCCCAATGTGCATTACTTTGCACTTGGCCACATTGAATCTCATCTGCCACGTTGACGCCCACTCACCCAGCCTCAACAGATTCCTTTGGAGTGCCTCACAATCGTCTCTGGTTCTCACCACCCTGAACAATTTAGTGTCATCTGCAAACTTGGCCACTTCACTGCTTACTCCCAACTCCGAATAATTTATGAACAAGTTAAAGAACATGGGACCCAGTACCGAGCTCTGCGGCACCCCACTGCTTACTGTCCTCCACTGCGAAGACTGCCCATTTATCCTCACTCTCTGCTTTCTATTAATTAATCAGTTTTTGATCCACAAGAGGATTTGTCCTTTTACTCCATGATTCTTGAGCTTTCTAAGGAGCCTTTGATGAGGAACTTTATCAAAAGCTTTCTGGAAGTCAAGGTAAAAAACATCTATTGGGTCTCCTTTGTCCGCATGTTTGTTCACCCCCTCAAAGAAATGCAGCTGGTTAGTGAGGCAAGATCTTCCCTTACAGAACTCATGCTGAGTCTTTCTCAATAACCCATGTTCATCCATGTACCTGGGGGAGGTTCTGGTTTCCGGCCGCTGCTGCCGCGGCTTGTTTTGAGCTCGGAAGACTACAAACTTAAAAAGGTGCTAAATAACTTTTTCTTGTTAGAAACTGCTTATCTGCTGCTCATAGATTGACTGAGACTCAAGTTTGCCGGCTAATTGAGATAAATGAGCTACTGGGAGTCCAGGCAGTGTTCCAAATAATGAGAAGGAATGTTATTGGGAGAAGAATTGCAGCCGGAGCCTGCTTGAGTTGGTATTTATTAGTAGAGGCCTGTTGAGACAACAAGGCACGAAGATAAAATAAAAAAAAAATAAGTTTTTAATTAAAGTAATTCCCAGACAGCCTTTGAAGCTGTATGGTGGTGACAAAGAGAGCATTATAAGCTATTCTATCAAAAGCACATACTACAGAAACTACAGGACTATAGGATTTAAGGTGCAAGATTTAAAGTGGCAGAAGTGAATGTGGAAGATTTGCAAGGAAACTAGAGGAGCTTCAATTCTCTCTGGACAATAAATGGGGTAGAAGAAAAGACCATATCCCTTTGATGGAGAGAATGTATCTCCAACATACAAGCAACCTAAGCAATACAAGTTGGAGGACTTTTTTGCACCAATTAAATTACAAAACAGATTTGAAGTTCTGAAAGTACTGGGAGAGGAAGAGGGAGGAGAAGCTTTTTCCCTTGAGCCAGCCCTCTTGTAACTTTAATGAAGCCCAGAATGATAATGTACCTTGCCAACTAAGTGAGAAACAATTAAATAGGCATGCGGAGGGACTGGAGTTGCTAGCACAACAAACAACTCTGGTGGCAGAAGCCTTGCAGACAATCTTTACTTACTTACGAGAAATAGTATCCTTGTTAAAGAAGGGTGGAGAATATGCAAAAGAAAATAAAGAACAGGCACTGGAGGGAAATAAAGCAGATGCTGCTAAGAAAGGAGGTCTAACAGGTACTGGGACTAAAGCTATCATGACATCAAAGAAACCAAAGGTTGTTAAAGAAAATTTATTTTCACTGGTATACAGCCCAAAAAGTATTGCTATAAATATTTTCCCATTGCATTGGAGATTTATTGATTGGAGCCCAAAATGGAAGGCAAATGGACATCTAGCCAATTTACTAGGGATAGCTCCCCCTTTGGTTGACCTCATACAGATGGAAAGGCTGCCAGGTCCTATACGATTTGAACGCTTTTTACTTCATTTTAATACAGACAAAATTCCCTCGTACTTGTTTGCTCATGCCAACAGATATGAGGCGCTAGGGATTAGATTACAAAGACATTTTAAAAATTCTACAACTTGGAAAATAGTTCCAAAAACAAAAGATGTTGGCTCTAGAAAGGACTGTAAAAAGCAGTTGCTGGAGGCAGAATTGAAATCTACCAACTCTGTATTAATTTTAGATCAACCAACTCCTTCCAATTTACCCCCTCCATTGATGGAATTAGCTCTGAAGCTCTCTATTGCCTCTACTAATTCAGACAAAGAGGTACCTTTAACAGGAGATATTGGGAACGGTCTGAAAAATCTGGGTTCCAGTTGGCCAGAGGAAGAACTTAAGAAACAACTGCTTGCAAAATTTATGTTGTTGCAGGACTGTGAGCAAGAGTCCTTGATAGTCCGTTTTGAACAATTGACATCTACCCTGAAGGGCCTCAGAGATTCTACTGATTGTAGGGAGGTGGAAATAGAGGGAAGTACTAATGCTTGTGAGCTGAGAAAGAGTGAAGGTGAAGGGACCCACTCTGCAGAGGGGGCCCATCATTTTCCACTAGAACCAACTGTAATAATTAATATAGGAAAGCATAATTCCAACCTGATTGTTGCAGCTGACGACCCCGAAATATGTGAAATAAGGAATGTCCCCCATGCACCTGATGGAGGAAAATGCTTATGACTGTCCTTAGTGCAAGATACGGGGATTACTAACAAACCTATTGAAATTTTATCATGGAATGTGGCGGGATGGCTAAGATGTATATATTCGTATATAGAGGTTCCTTTTTTCCAGAGAGATTTTGATATTATATTGCAGGAAACGTGGATGTCAGAAACTCCTTTATTGGATGGTTATTCCTTTTATAATTTCCCGGCGGTTCCAGGAAAGCGCCCAGGGAGGTTAAGGGGAGGCCTGGGTATTTTTATTTCTAATGCCCTTAAGGTTCAATGCGTGTTGAAACCCTCGTTGTACCATTTAGCTATGGCTCTATTGGTGAGATGGGATAGGGGAATTCTGATAATCATAAATGTATACCTCCCACCTCTAACAAAGCAGTCATCTATAGAAGGAAATTGGGCGTTACTAAACCAATTTATAATAAATCTTTCCCTGGAACATCCGGAAGCTCAAATCTTACTGACAGGGGACTTCAATGCCCGAATGGGAACAAATGATGCCTTTTTAGTAAATAAATTTAATTCCCTATTAGATGATCAGGAACAAGGCCAGAATGGACTTCCCTTCACAAGAGATTCTAAAGACTGTAAGGCAAATTTTGCCAGCCTATGTTTAGCTAAATTAGCAGGTAGAAGAGAGCTCCATATTCTAAATGGGGCATTCTATGGGGATTATCCAGGCAAATACACGTTTATGTCTGGGAATGGAATGAGTACTATTGATTACATGCTGGTATGCAGTTCTCTATTATTTCGGATTAAAAATTTCCAAGTATTACCATACTTGGAGGGTGACCATCTACCTCTATGTTTGCAGATAGCTCTCCCATTAGACTCTAACCAAAAAGAGCCACGTTCTCCAGTGGTCCCAGGAGTGGGCCAGTCCTCACTCTTGGGGATCATAGCTCCTCCTCTTCGATAGCAGGGCTTAACAAACTTGACCCGGAGGGGAGGTGCTTGATCCTCAGAACTCAGTTTGTTTAGCCCTGCCATCGAAGCAGGACGTGCTATAGAACCCCTTTGTGGCTACTGGCCCAGTAAATTATAGAAAGAAATAAAGACGAAGAAGAACAAGAAGAACATACCTATTGAAAATTTCCTAGACGGCAGAAGGGAAGGCAAGAGCTCCCTCTTGTGGCCGTTCTGGGAGGATTTCTTCCTCCCGCGTTTTTTCCAACGGCGCCAGAGGAGCCTCGGAGTGAGGCACCCGCGTGCGAAGCCCTCCCTCTGCTCTTTCCAGCCCGGTGGACGTGCCGAAGGCTGTTGATTGTTCCTTCTCCCAGTCGCCCTGCAAAGGCACTCCGGCAAACCCGGGGGCCTTGGGGGCAAAGGATTTAAGGGAGAGGAGGAGAGAGGGAGCGAGCAGCTGGGAGAGGACTCGTGTTAGCACGCAGCCCTCCTGGAACGACGGAGGCAGAAGCGTTTGGAAACCCAGCAGCGGTAAGGCTTGCATTGGGAAAGCTCTGCAGAGTGGTGGGGGATTAGAGGAGGTCAGTTGACCTAGCCCTTATGGTCCCATCCCCAGGAAGCCTCCAGAAGAGGAAAGTTTTATGTTGGGAGCTACTGGCAGCCAGTTATGGTTTTCAGCGCTTCCCCCCCCCCCCCCACTTCCCCTCCTCCCATTCATTCCCTATCCCTTAGCCTCTCTGGTATAGAGAGGTCTGGCTAGCTATTTGGCCATTGGGAAAAGGGGAAGGAAACAAAACAAGGAAATGTTTGGTTGTTGTTTTTTGTTGTTGAGAGGATTCCAGTGTTGAGCTGGTGGGGGAAAGGAGTGTATGAAGGGGCTTATTTTGGCGGGAATGGAAGCCATTTTGGTTGTGCCTTCTTTTGTTATTGCAGGGCCATACATTCTAAGATGGCCGCTTCCACCAGATTCCCCAAGGGAGCTGTAATGGAGGAGGGCACTTGTGATTTGGAGCTGGCTGATTCACCAGCACAGGAAGAAAGGGCAGAAGTTCATCATGATGATATTTCTGCAGATGAGGCAAAGTCTAATCTTCTATCCTGGATACAAGAATTGGTTAGAAAAGAGGTCCAGGCAGCCTCTGTGGCTACTCCAACCCCCCCGCTCAAAAGAACATCCAAGACTAAACACTTAGAGGCTGATAAGGAAGAGGAAAGTTTTTCCCCTAGACCTCTTAAGCGCAGCAGGACAGAGGTATGTTCCTGTCCCTCTGATCAAGAGGAAGAGGATTCTGACTTATCGGATGCCTCTTCATCTCCAGATTCTGGGTAACTCTCTGAGGAAGAGGAGGGGGTAGCCTCTACTCATTCCAAACTTTTTTCTGCGGACGTGTATACACGCTTATTCCCAAAGGTGATTAGAACGCTGCAGATTCAGTACACCCCCAAATGCAAAGATGAGGAGGATACAGAGTTTCCTTTGGGTATGGAAGACATCATTCCAAAATCAGGGGCCAAACCCCTACAGGTGCCATTGCCGTCAGGTTTCTTTTCTATTATCAGGTCAGAGTGGGAGCACCCGGCCAAGCCGAAAACAGTTCTTCTAATTTTTCTAAGTTCTTTTCATTCATCCCAGAGGCGGCTAAGAGGCTGAAGTTACCGGTGGTGGATGACCCGGTCAATAGTTTGGCTTCTAATTCCATACTCCCGATGGATGCAGATGGAATGCCAAGGGACCCTACGGATAAACGCATTGAGCAGGCTCTGCGGAGGGATTTTGAAGCCTCGGCCAGCTCTTTGAAGGTGTCAGCCACCACGTCTCTCTTCTGTAGAGCTTCATATATTTGGCTATCTGACCTGGCTAAGAGGGATGACCTGCCTAAGGACATCAAGGACTCTCTTAAAAAGATAACGTTAGCCACGGCTTTTGCATCAGACTCTACTCTGGAAGCGGTTCAGCTGTCAGCTAGAGCTATGGCCTGTAGCGTTAGGGCCAGAAGAAATACCTGGCTACGAAATTGGGATGCAGATCCTTCGGCTAGAGCTAAGGTTGCTGCAGTTCCGTTTAAAGGGTCCTCACTCTTTGGAGAAGGTTTGGATAGATACCTTATTGAGGACAGAAATAAGAAAAAAGTTCTGCCATCCAAACGAGATAACAGGACGAGACAAAGGTTTCAGTCCTTTCGTAGTAATAGAAGAGAGTCCAGGCAAGCATCCTTCAAGCCATACAGAACAAAGTGGCAGTCGAAGCCTAGAGATGGTAGACCTTCCTTCACGGGGAAACAGAATCAGCCCGCTAAAGGCCAAAAGAAGCCCACCTCAGCGTGACTGGGACGAGTCTACGGACACAAGTCAGATAGGGGGACGACTTCAGAGATTCTCCTATGTGTGGCATCAAACAGTTTCAGACAGATGGGTGTTGGACACAGTGACCATCGGCTACTCTCTGGAGTTTTACTCCCGCCCCCCGACACCGTTTTTTGGAAGTACAAAGATCACAGTCTCCTGAGAAGCATCGAACATTACTGCTAGCCATCGACCATCTAGTTTCGATAGAAGCCATCGAACTGGTACCTCCGTCAGAGAAATTTCAAGGCACATACTCAGTCTTTTTCGTGGTACCCAAAAAGAATGGGGATGTTCGGGCGATACTGGATCTGAAGTGGGTGAACAGGTCGGTTATCACAAAAACGTTCCGGATGGAGACACTGAAGTCCATACTTCTTGCCATCCAGCGGGGGGGACTTCATAGCCTCCATAGATCTGTCGGAAGCCTATCTTCATATCCCGATCACCAGGGGTCATCGGAAGTTTCTTCGTTTCTCTTACGACGGGCGCCATTTCCAATACAGAGCCTTGCCTTTTGGGCTCAAGTCGTCTCCCAGGGTGTTCACAAAAGTTCTGGTCACTCTGGTGGCAGCCCTCAGGTTACAGGGGGTGTCGATTTTTCCATATCTGGATGACATTCTGGTCAAGGCCCCGTCGGCGGAGCAGACAAAGAAACACCTCGACCTGACCATGAGGCTGCTCAGGGCGCATGGGTTCGTCATAAACATTCAGAAGAGTTTCTTGCTTCCTTCCCAGTCTCTGACGCACCTAGGTGTTCAGATCGATTCCAACAAGGACAAGCTCTTTCTGACTCCGGAGAGACAAAGATTTTACAGCTGATGGCAGAAGTCAAGCAAAGGAAGCGAGTCAAACTGATGCTACTGGCAAAATTACTGGGAATGCTGGTCTCGTGCCAGGACGTAGTTCAGTGGGCGCGTTTTCACACGAGGCCACTTCAGAAATTTCTTTTACCTTTTCAGAAGCAAATAGGTGCCAGAAGCCCAATCTCTCTGACACTGCCAGCCGACCTATCGAGAGCCCTCGAGTGGTGGCAGGCTCCCGGCCTTTTTTCCTTGGGGCAGGAAATGCGGGAACCCAAGAGAGTGGTGGTGACCACAGACGCCAGTCTTTTTGGTTGGGGAGCTCACATGTCAGGAGCAGTAGCGCAGGGTCAGTGGCGCGACCAGGAAGCCAGGGAAAGCATAAACCTTCTGGAGTTGAGAGCCGTACGTCTGGCCATGCTTCACATGAGACAATGGGTGGTCGGGACTCACGGTCTGATACAAACAGACAATATGACGGCAAAAGCCTATGTAAATCGCCAAGGCGGCACCAGGCACACAAAGCTACAAGACGAAGCGGAGGCCCTCTTCAGGTGGGCGGAAGGTCATCTTCTGTCCATCAAAGCCACACACGTGGCAGGAAAAGACAATGTGGTGGCAGACTGGCTGAGCCGACAGGCGCTGAACCAGTCGGAATGGTCACTTCACCACGAGACATTTTGCGAGATTTGTCAAAGATTCGGGACACCGGGTGTGGACCTGTTTGCGTCGGATGACAATCATCAGGTGCCACAGTATTTCTCAAGGACAAAAAGCAGAGGAGCAGTTGCTATCGACGCTCTAAATTCAGACTGGACGAGGACTCTATTATATGCCTTTCCTCTGTTCCAAGTCCTCCAAAGGTTTTTGCAGAGGGTCCAGGAACAGAACGCGGAGGTGATTGTGGTGGCCCCCTTTTGGCCTCGGAGAGCCTGGTTCCCGGAGCTGCAATAGTAGAGCCATGGCAGATTCCTACGAGGTGGAATCTACTTTCTCAGGGCTGCCTGCAGCATCCGCAACCAGAAATGTTTCAGCTCACTGTTTGGAGATTAAGCGGCAGCAGTTAGTTAGGCTAGGTTATTCCACTCCAGTAATAGACACCATGTTGTCCTCTAGAAAGGCTTCCACTAACAGAAGCTATAATGTCACTTGGCAGATTTTTCATGCCTGGTGTGTGGTTAAAGGGGAAGATCCTCTACAGGCCTCGGTGTCCGTGGTGTAGTCTTTCCTACAGGAGGGACTGGAGAAAGGCCTTAGTACCAGTATGCTGCGTAGACAGGTGGCGACCTTAGCAGCGGTGAGGGGATCTAAGAAGGGCAATGCTATTTCAACGCATCTACACATCCGGAGGTTTCTGAAGGGGGTGGCTTTGATTAATCCACCGCAGGTCCATAGATTTCCATCGTGGAATTTGGACACGGTGTTGAAGGCACTCTATGGCAAGCCCTTTGAGCCTATGGCATCATGCAGCCTGAAGTTGCTCTCCTTTAAGGTGGTATTCTTAGTGGGTATCACTTCAGCGCATAGAGTGTCGGAGCTTCAGGCTCTGTCCATACATAAGGATTTGTGTGTATTCCACCAGGATAAAGTAGTGCTCCGCACTGATCCGGCCTTTGTGCCAAAGGTGAACTCCCGTTTCCATAGGGCGGAGGACATTGTGCTTCCCTCTTTCTGCCCTAATCCGGTTCATGAGAAGGAGAAGGTGTGGCACTGTCTGGATATTCGTAGAGCCCTTAGCTTCTATCTGGACAGAACCAAGGACTTTCGCCGGTCTGATTCCTTGTTTGTTTCTTTCAGGGCTGCAGACACTGGGCGCAAGGTATCGGCCTCCACCATTAGCAGGTGGATCAGGGGGTGCATTAGTGAGGCCTATAAGGCAACAGGACTGGAGCCCCCAGTAGGGGTGACGGCTCATTCACTTAGAGGGGCTGCTACTTCGGCGGCCTATAGGGCTTTTCCTTCCCTGGAGGTGGTGTGTAAGGCGGCTACTTGGAAGTCGGTTCACTCCTTCACTAGGCACTACAGGATTGATAAGGTGGCTTCAGCTTCGGCTGCATTTGGAAGGAAAGTCCTCCAACACTTGGTCTCTGGGCAAAGCTGAGAGGCCCACCCTGGGACACGGCTTTTTTACATCCCAAGAGTGAGGACTGGCCCACTCCTGGGACCACTGGAGAACGGAAGATTCTTTTCACTTACCGTGAAGTCTTCCTTCTCTGTGGTCCCGGAGTGGTCCAGTCCTACCCACCCAGTTGAGTCTAACGGGTTTCAGCTTTGACATGGGACCTCGGGGTTGGAAGTCGTAACTGAATCCGGTGTAGTACACTGTTAGGTTCCGGTTTTTCCTCCATAGAGTCCTTTAGACAGGGGCTCAGGATATGTGTAGGAGAGGGTTGTGTTTGTTCCCTGGAAGTTTCCTTTCTCCTATTTATGTTGGAGTTATACTTAGGGAGGTGTGGTAGCTGGCAGACGATCTGAGTTCTGAGGATCAAGCACCTCCCCTCCGGGTCAAGTTTGTTAAGCCCTGCTATCGAAGAGGAGGAGCTATGATCTCCAAGAGTGAGGACTGGACCACTCCGGGACCACAGAGAAGGAAGACTTCACGGTAAGTGAAAAGAATCTTCCGTTATACAACAAGGATAAGAATTAGGGGGAGAAGAGTAAGGTGGGGTGGGGAACTGGATAAAAAAGTGAAAGAAGTCTTAACTCCAGAAAATTTGCAGAAGCATGTGTCAGTGTTTGCAGCTTTAGAGGGAAATCAAGACCCGCTAATAGTTTACCAAGATATAATTCAGGAGACTCACTCTATCATGACTGTACCAATAAGGAATAGATTACATCAGCATCATAGGAAAATAAAACGTTGGTTTGATTATGAATGTGTTCAATCAAAAAAAGAATTAAATCGTTTGTATTACCTTGCTATGAGAAGTAGCACAGAAAAAAGGGTAGAGATCCAAAATGCCCTAGTGAGTCATAAAAAAAACCTATAAAGGCATTAGTCAAAGGAAGAAGAAGGAGTATACTGGGAAACTATGGCAGGAACTTATACAGGCTGTGAAACTAAAAAACTCTGCGCTTTTTTGAAAATTAACAAAGATTGGGGGATTTAAGACAGCCTTTCCCCTGGACATGTATATCCCTGTGGAAACATGGGCTGCTTTCTTTCAGAATTTATATGATGACAATGTTCAACCCCCTTTCTCAGGTAACATAGAGAACCTCTCTCAGTGGCCACCAGTTAGTACGCAAGAAATAAAAGCTCATAACTGAAAAATAGGAACTGAAAAATAGGAAGGCCCCAGGTATGGATGGCATACCAGCTGAGATGCTTAAAGAGAATGTAAACTGGTGGGCACAGTTTCTGGCATCTTTTTTTACTTATGTTGATCAAACAGGCCGAATTCCAAAGCAGTGGGGGACGGCTATAGTTGTCCCTATTTTTAAGAAGGGCAATCGAAATAATCCTGCCAATTATAGGCCCATAAGTCTTTTAAATATTATAAGTAAGATTTATACAAGACATCTTTTAGAAAAATTAGAAATATGGATGGAACAAGAAGAAACCATCCCTTTGGAACAGGCTGGATTTAGGAAAGAAAGGTCGACAACTGAGCATTGTCTGATATCGCAACAGCTAATTGGGAAGTACTCTGATAAAGGTACAACTGCTCTATATGCTGCTTTTATTGATTTAAAGGCAGCATTTGATTCCATCTCAAGGCAACGATTGTGGCAAAAACTAGCGGCTTCTAATATTGATAAAAAGCTGCCCTTGTGCTATGGGAGAGGTGGAGTCGATGACTCATATGTTTTTTCGATGCCCATTCCACCAATTACATAGGGATAGGTTTGTCTCCCCGTTTGTAGTTAATCCAATGGCAGACGCGGACGGGGTGTGTTTGGAGAAACTCTTGGTGGATGCAAGTCCATATATCTCTAGACAGATAGCTAAATTCTGCCATTACCTTGTGAAGTTCCATACTAAGAAACAAGAAAATTGCAGTCTTGTATGAACTGTTGAATTTTAGGTTATATATAATTTTACATATTATGATTTAAAGGATTTTATATAAATTTGAATCAACTTTGGATTTTATAATTGGTAAAATGTATTTTAGTTATCCTGGATCTGTATAGCTGGGGAAAAGTTTTATGTATTTTATTGTGTTTATGTATTTTAGGAGGGTTTTTACATGATGTGTTATAGCTTTTATATTGGTCTATGACCGTAATAAAGTTTATTCATTTATTCAATGTGCCTACTCATTCTGTCTTTGATAATGGTTTCTACCAACTTTCCTGGTATTGAAGTCAGACTAACTGGCCTGTAATTTCCCGGGTCTCCTCTGGAACCCTTTTTAAAGATGGGGGTGACATTTGCTACCTTCCAGTCCTCAGGAACGGAGGCAGATTTCAATGAAAGATTACGTATTTTTGTCAGGAGATCCACAAATTCAACTTTGAGTTCTTTCAGAACTCTTGGATGTATGCCATCCGGACCTGGTGACTTATTAGTTTTTAATTCGTCAATCAGTTGTAGGACCTCCTCTCTTGTCACCTCAATCTGACTTTGGTCTTTCAATACCCTTTCCAAAATAAGTGGTTCTGGAGCGGGCAAACACTTCTCGTCTTCTACAGTGAAGACGGAGGCAAAAAATGCATTCAGCTTCTCAGCGATTTCCCTATCCTCCTTCAGTAATCCTTTTACCCCTTGGTCATCCAAGGGCCCCACTGCCTCCCTGGCTGGTTTTCTGCTTCTGATATATTTGAAGAAATTTTTATTGTTGGTCTTTATGTTTTTTGCAATATGCTCCTCATAGTCCCTTTTTGCCTGCCTGATCACAGTCTTGCATTTGATTTGCCACAGCCTGTGTTCTCTTTTATTAATCTCACTTGAACTAGCTTTTCACCGCTTAAAGGAGTCCTTTTTACCTTTTACAGCTTCCATTACTTTGTTTGTTAACCACGCAGATCTTTTCTTATACCTTTTTGTGCCTTTCCTAACTTGTGATATATATTTTATCTGAGCTTCTAGGATTGTAGTTTTAAATAGCCTCCATGCTTCCCCAAGGGTTTTGACTGTATTTACCTTTCCTTTCAGTTTCCTCTTCACATGCCTCCTCATCTCAGAGAATTTACCCCTTTTAAAGTTAAACGTGGTTGTGCCGGTCTTTTGGGGCAACTCTCTATTTATACAAACGGTGAAATCAATAACATTATGGTCACTGCTCCCAAGCTGTGTGATCACTTTTACATCTCTCACCAAGTCTTGGGCATTACTTAGGACCAAATCCAGGATCGCCTCACCCCTGGTTCTGAGACCATCTGCTGCATAGCACAGCCATTGAGAGCATCAAGAAACTCAATCTCTTTCTCTCGACCAGAACACATATTGACTCATTTTCAAACAGAACTCCCTAACAAAATTGATAGCAGATCAGATGGTTCTTGGTTTTTGCCATCAAGCTGGTAGCTTATAGCATGGGCTGTTTTTTGAACTCTAAATTTGTTTTTTAAAATCTGGATCACCTGTGATAGCATTTAGAAAGCAATAGGCAAAAAGCTGCTTTGCTGTGCAAACAAGCCTCAATTTTAAAATGATGCCTTTTTTTCCCTCTTGCCATTACTGAGAGCGTTCTGACTTAAATGAACTTTGCATTCAGATTGTCTCGATTTGGAAACGCTGCTACTTTTGTCTAAAAGCCTCATATGTGCTAGAAAGAGAATTTTTTGAGCTTTGTAACCCTTTTTCTGTGGATTACGTCAGAGACCTTGGAAGAGCCCTGCTGCAGCCGTGCGCACGCACATTCAGCCGCCTTTTCTCTCCAGTGAGGAAGGAAGAATCTTTAACCCTGACCTGCCTGATTGCTGTGAAAAATGTCAAGCCCAGAGAGAGAAGCCACTGGACATTCTGTTTCCACGTCTTCAGGAACAGCCACTGCAAATCTTGGTTTTTGTACCATACCAGTGATGGGATTTAGTACCCTGATGTTAACTAAGAATAATTTCTCATTCTGGCTCTCGTTCCTAAAGCGAAGACTTGAGATTTATGGAGCTGAAAGAGTTTTGTCTGAAAATCCCCCTGTGAATGAGCAAGAAAAATCAAATTTTAAACGGCTAGATGGTTTTGCAAAAACTCCTTTAGAATCTATTGAGGCATATGAAATTCCTGAATTGCACACTCTTAAAACTGCAAAAGAAATGCTTGAATGCCTTAAAGATAAATATAACAAAACTCCCATAAGCACTATTCATGATTTAAAGGGCAAAATATTTGGTTTTTAAGTGCAAGAAGGGGAGAATAAGACTAAACGTCTGAAGGAATTTATGTGCATGCAGTCCAGACTACAGGAGCATGGTGAGGCTATTGCAGAGAGAGACTTAATCTCAACTATATTGAAAGTTCTACCCTGTACTTACAAACCAATTAAGATGATTTTGAGACTGCAAAAGGATTTGAGTCTGGAGGGCTTGTTAAATGCTGTCGAGGAGCAAGCAGCCTCCAGATCTGGGGAAAAGGACACTGAACAAAGGAATAGCAATTTTAAAGCACATGTTTCAAATGAGGGAACACGAGTTGCTATCTCGTGGCCATAGAAATAATAGCAGCCAGAAATTTTTAAACCGAAATTTTCCAAGCCACACGGCCCAGCTGGGAACAAAGAAAAGAACAGAGAAAGTACCATGCATGTTAATAATGTACATTTTATTGGTGAAAGAGGAAGATTTTTGATTGATAGTGGATCTTCTATGCATATTTGTCGATATAAAGGCATGTTTTCAGAGTTGGATGAAAGTCAGAGACCTGAAATGATAGGTGCCAACCAGAAACCCTTACAAGTTTGTGGTGTGGGTGAGATCAAAATGAAATTGCTTACCACTGATGGAGATTTAATGCCAGTAAGACTGAAAAATGTAGCTCATGAACCTGAATCAATTGAGAATTTACTTTCAAGCCAAATGCTTATAAGAAATAATTATGCTATATAACTTGATAAAGGAGATGATGGTGAAATTATTCAGAAGAATTCTGGAATTAGTTTTAAACTGGATGAAAGAAATGAAGCCCATTATATTATGGACTTAAGTGAAAGGTCAGACACTGTTGATGTTGTGGAAAAGACTGCCAGACTGAAGGCAGAAAGTGTGACCATAGGAGATGTGTTTATGCTTGGCATGTAAAGTTAGCACACAGAAGCATGCAGAGTGTTGAGAAGTTGCTAAAGGATTGTGGACTTGATGTTGTGCATTATGATAAATCCAAGGAAAGATGTGGTGTTTGTCTGAGAGCAAAAGGAACTGCACCTTGCTTCAATGGAAAAAGCAGTATGCATAATGAAAGGTTTTTGGAAACAATATTCAGTGATGTTGTTGGGCCTATAAAAGCTTTGACTAGGAGAAATAATTTTTTCTCAGTATTCACAAAGGCAAAGACAAAATATTGCACTGTCTATATGTGCAAATCAAAGGATGAAACTCTTGATAAATTTAAAGAATATGTTGCCATGGTTAAAAACAGATTTGGGCATGCACCTCAAAGTTTGCTGACAGATGGAGGTGGTGAATATTGAAATACTGAGTTTAAGAAGTTACTGGAAGCAGAAGGGATTGAACACACTGTCCCATACACTCCACAGCAGAATGGGAGTGCAGAAAGACTTAATTGTGTGTTACAGGAAATGACCAGAGCAATGCTCATGCATTCTGGATTACCTAAAGGCCTGTGTGCTTAAGCTGTAAATACAGCACTGTATATCCACAATAAAATACCTTCAAAAGTAACAGTAATTACTCCGTTCCAGGCTTGGTTTGGCAAGAAGCCAAGACTTAAGCCTATTAAAACTTTTGGAGCAAAAGTCTATGCATATGTTCCTAGAGAAAATAGAGGGAAGCTTGATGCAAGGACTGAGATCGGATTCTTAGTAGGATATCCCTCAGTGGGAAAAGGCTACAGAGTATATGATCCAAAGCTGAATAAGACTAAACATTGTAATGTTGTGTTTGTGGATGACAGTGATTTGCCTAGTGCACCCTGTGTATCTGAATCTGATCCTGAGGTTATTGATGATGCTTCTGAAGATTGGTGTACCTGGTTACCTGTAGCGACCACAGGTGAACCGGCAGATCTACTTTCTGAAGACTCTTCTGAACCAGAAGGAAAAACGGGGACCACACCGCAGGGAGCGACAGAACCTCCACTTATTTTAAGATGATCAGAAAGGAGCACAAAAGGGCAATCATCACCGAAATATGGATACTGTAACACTGTGAGATTTATAAAGACTGTGAAACCTAAAGAGAAACCCAAGAGCTGGAAACAAGTGTGTGATCTAAACTAATGAAGAAAAGGAGAAATGGATTCAAGCAATGGAACAAGAGATACTATCCATTTATGAAAAAGATGTATGGACTCTGTGATCTAAACTAATGAAGAAAAGGAGAAATGGATTCAAGCAATGGAACAAGAGATACTATCCATTTATGAAAAAGATGTATGGACTCTTACAAAGCTACCTGCAGAAAGAAAGCCTGTTGGATGCAAGTGGGTCTACAAAATGAAGTACAAAGATGACAGAACTATAGACTTGTACAAAGCAAGACTAGTAGTCAAAGGCTATGCACAAGAATTTGGAACTGATTATTCAGAGACTTTTGTACCAGTTATCAATAGTGCTACACTTAAAACACTATTGAGTGTGGCATCATCTTGAAATATGCTTGTAGAGCCCCTAGACATTAAAACAGCGTTTCTTAATAATGAGCTATCAGAGAAAATCTATATGGAAATACCTGAAGGTTTTCAAGTTCCTGGCAAAGAGAACTATGTTTTCAAACTCAGACTGTATGGTTTGAAACAGGCTGCAAAAAGTTGGTATGACAAAATAACTGGACTACTACAGCAACAAGGATTTGAGCAAGGGAAAGCAGAACCTTGCATGTACACTAGACTCAAAGATGGAGAAAATCAATACATTCTGGTTTACGTTGACGATTTGGTCGTGAGCTGCAAGAACAAGGAAGACATTAAAGACATTGTTGAAAAGCTGAACAAAGAGGTCAAAGTCAAAAGACTTGGAGATATTAAACACTATCTAGGAATACAGATTGAGAGACTCGAGGATGGAACCTTTCAACTGTGCCAAAGATGAAAGATTATGGACTTTATAGAATCTCTTGGCATGAGAGACTGTAAAGAATCTAAGATACCTCTTGAACCTGCATAGCTGAGAGCTCAGGGTGGTCAACCACTCAAAGACATTGGAGAGTACAGAGAAGCTATAAGAAAATTCCTGTTCCTGAGTAAAACTACCAGACCTGATATCACAGCTGCTGTCGGAATACTGAGCAGAAATTGCCTAATCACCATGATTGGAATGCAGTAAAGAAACTTGCCAGATACTTAAAAGGGACTATGGACTTAAGACTGATCATTGAACCTTCTGAGAATCCCAGACTAGTTGGATACATGGATGCCAACTATGCAGAAGAATCGTGCAATTACAGATCAACCAGTGTATACTTGTTCTACTACAGAAATGGACTTGTAGAATGGACTAGCAGAAAACAGACTATAGTGGCGCAATCTACAGTGGAAGCTGAGTATGTGTCAGCAGCCAGTGCCTGCAGTGAACTTGAATGGATTTTTCATCTGCTGAAAGACTTCAAGATTAAAGAACCTGTACCTATTGTAATGTTTGAAGGTAATCAAGCTTGTATTGGTATATGTAAAGGAGAAAGTAGAACAGCCAGAAGTAGCTCTATTGGTATTAAATGTGAGCTAATGAAAGATCTACACCAGAAGGGGCTGATTAAGATGGAATATTGTTGTACAGAAGCTATGGTAGCTGATATACTTGCAAAGCCATTACCTTGTGCTGGATTTGAACGTTTACGAGAAATGATGAATCTAGTTGATGTGAATGTTACAGTGAATAATGAGTAATGACTATTGAATGTATAATGACTTGCACATTAGGCATTGAGAAAGGGTGTTGGAAATATGTATCTGTTTTGTATGTCCTTTGCAGTGTTCTAAAGTTCCAGTCATTATAGGGTTAACACTGTGCCTGATTCCCTATTGTCTGCATGACCTGGGAAGAAGATACTGACTGCTGTCAATCAAGGTCTAGAAGCGGGAAAACCTGTTTTGTCTGTTTGGTCAGTTAGTCAGGTGTCTTCCTTTGTTCAGGCAGAGAGTTCAAGAAGGAGGAGAAAGTGGTCTTCCGTTAAGCACATGATCTTCTAGTGTAAGCATGTAGTTCTATAGTGTTTGTTATTTTCACCTCCCAGTACCCTTTCCCTGTAGAAATAAATATGTTTTTGCTTCATGTTAAATGCCTCTCAACGATTATTTGATCCAGTGATCCATCGCACTGTTTGAGATAAAGAAATAGATTTTCAAACAGAATTCCCTAACAGCTTTGAGGGAACATTGGTTGTGACATATTTTGTTCTTATGAAAATAGCCCATTCTGTTTTTTTCATCTTAGAATTTTCAAAGAAGTTAACAATTATAACCCTAAAAAAAAGCAACTGTGAAAACAATAGAAGAACAATACCAGAACATAAAACAACAGTATCAGAAATGACAGCAGCAAAAATGAAGCCAAAATGGAATTGAGGTTAATCATCTTTCTTCTCAAATGCTTGGCAAGACAGTACTGTTTCCGTGCCCCCCCTCCCCGGTCACTTGACTATGGCCAGAAAGGTGTCTCAGATCTCCTGAGCAGAGAATGCCACTATTTGCCTACAGCCATTGATAATTGTTGACTTATCTAATGTCTGTTTTGTCAACTTATCCACTGTAGCTCATACAGCATGTGGCATAAAGTAGGGCTGCACCTGAAGTATTTATGTGTCAGTCATTTCCATGTCAATATTTGTCTTGAGTTTTCATGCTCAGGAACAGCCCTAAGACTATATCTCCAAAGAAAAAAAGTGACAGGAATCTTATAGGCATCTCAGTAGCCAAAATGACACTGGCACAGATGTTGAAATTTACATGGATGAAAAGTAATAACTCAGTAATCTGCTCTAAGAGCTGATCTGAATATGAAATACAGCATGTATAAGATATATTTTGAGCTATTTACATGTGCGGAGATCTTGACATGAGGTAAGTGTGTACTCAAACATGCACTCCCATGTGCATATATGAAGTGCTATAGCAGTGGCATAAAACTGTACCATACATGATTTTAAATGTTTATGTGCTGTTTGTTTTAAAACAAAACTTGAAAAGAATATCTGTGGTTTAAAAGCATACATAAATGCTTAAGAATATAATACGCTCTTTGAATTATGATACTGTCTCAAACCTATCCATTTTATTGCTTCACTGTGGTTTGGGATATTTGTTGGGTTGTCATAACCTTTGAAATGCTTTGCCTCATGAAACTGGGAACTCAAGCATCCTCTGATTTTATGATGAAAAATTACTGCAAATAAAAGACATCAGGTGTTAAAATTCTTGCTGTAACACTCCGTTAGCATATACTAGGGTCCTCCAGATAGTAACTGAACATGCAGGTTGCACACTGAGAATAAGATTAGCAAATGCTTAAAAGGGGTTGTAGTAGGGGTCCCATACAAGATGCCTGTGCAGTGGCTTATTACTGCACATACAGCCAGAACTTTTTAGTTGCTTCTGCTTTGGAGTTGTTGGGAAAGAGTCCCAAGCTCTTTGCTGTTGTGTGTCATGATGTTCCCAGGCCTTACGTGGCCTGGGATCAATATACCTGCGGGACCATCTCTTCCCATTTATGCCCCAGAGGTTGCTTCGTTCAGCCTCCCAAGATAGGCTGCCTGTCCCCAGCCCAAGAGATGCCTGTCTTGCCTCTACCAGGGCTAGGTCTTTCTCAGTCCTGGCCCCAACCTGGTGGAATCAGCTCCCTGTGGAGATCCGGGCCCTACCTGGCTTGCTAGCCATTCGTAAGGCCTGTAAAACAGAGCTGTTCTGCCAGGTTTTTGGGTGAGGCAGCGGGCGTTTATTTATCAGATCGGTTGGCCTCCCCTACTGTACTACCCTACTTCACTGATTTGCTGTACTGTCCTGCTACACAATCTGGACCATTCTATTGTACTGGATATTGTAATCAGTTTTATTGTCATGCTACTGTGCTTTTACTATTTATGTTGTGCTCCACTCTTAGCCCCTATGGGGGAATGGGTAGAATAATAATAATAATAATAATAATAATAATGAACTCTGCTTTTAAAAACTCCTAAGTGCTATATAAACATGTAATGGACAGTGAAGGGTTAATGCCTCACAAAGCCAGAGAGCCTTTAAGTGACAGGCTACTTAAACAGATTTCATTGGACAGCATCAGTTGAGAAGAGAGAGTTGGGAACTGACCGCTGAAAAGAATTCAGTTTAGCAGTAACTAAGGACTGGAAAGGTTGACAAGGAGGAGTGGAAGGATTGCTGAAGAGCCCCATTTGGGCCAGAAAAGGGACAGAGCTTCTAGTTTAGAAAAATAACTCCCTGCCATGTTGAAAAGAGAGATAGCTCAAAGAAAAGAGAGATTCCTGGTGTGTTTAGAGAAGGATTTTTGGATACTTGGTAGTGTATCCCTGTCCTCTGAAACCTGAAGGTTAATTTAACTCAAGAACATATACTGGAGTGTTTAGTGGTCACTAAACATTCAGCCTCACATCTCAAAGATTCTAAGACTTTGTGAAAAGCTTAACACTTTTATTTATTTATTTAGTTCAATTTATACCCCACCCTCCCCGCTGAGACAGGCTCAGGGTCGCTGGAAAACTATTAACTGGAGTTTGTGAAATTATTAAGTTACCTCAGAGTTATTCTTGATTCACCTCAGATATTTCATCCCTGACTCCACCTGACGTGAATAAAAAAATGTTTTTGAACTTTCAAAAGCTTCCCATGTACCATTTCCAAAGAATAAGTTAAGGAGATGATTTTGTCTCTTCCCTCAAGTTCCTGGGCTGAGCCAGCATCAAACTAACAATGTGACAGGGTGGGATAGCCATAAACCTTCAGATAAGAGGAAAATAGATAAAAGGGACTGTTTGACCAGAAAGGAAGGAAAAACGGGAAATTCTGCATATGACAGAGGGAAGATGGCAAGATAGCCATATGTGTTTTTCTCATTCAGACATGGCCCTTTGGTGCCTGTTTTCCTAACCGTTGTTATCTTATTTCTAATTACAGTCAGGAACCTGCAGCAGTAAGCAACCTGCAGGGTGTTTAATATTTGAAATAGCAATATAGTTTTTAAGTAATTATTAGGCTTCTGCATGATAATATTTATTATTGCGCTATGCTTTCATTCAAGAGCCTTTTCAGAACAAGTCTGAGGACATATTTTTAACATGCTTTATGAGCTCTGATGAATTATTGAACAAGCAGTGGAAGCAAACTCTAAATTGCATTTTGTTACTTAACCACATGGGGGAAATGCTGCACCATAAAAAAACTCTGTGAGTGGACTTCACCTTCCTTCTTAAGCTCTCTTCCTAGATAAGTTGGTTTTCATTTTTATTATATAATCAGTGTCTGAAAACATGTAAATAGACCCTGCATCTTTTCAACAGTTCTAAAACATTGAATTGCAGTACTCTAGAGAAGGATTAAAAACAAGTGTTGTTTCTTTCTGAAGTCTAAGTACACTAGAAAAAAGATTACTGTAAAATGAATTTTTGTATTCAGGATGCTTGGGAATTTTATGCTTAACAATCCATTATGCTTTCAAATTAGAATTGGCAACAGATGGCCTGCATATGGCCCCAAGATAGTTTTGTTCATCCTGGATGCTCTGGTCAGAACTTTAACAATTCCACTTTTAGTTTATATGCATGTTGTGTGCTTAAATGTATTTCTGGTACTTGTGTTTGCAAAGATATTTGAGAACATGTATAAATGCTCGTAGGCAAGCCATGTTAATTAAAATTCTAAAGCCATCTGTTCCTGGTTTCTAAATGTAAACAGCTTGATTTAAATTTGAAGTACTGACTTGAGCTTTTCATGTTTGAGGGTAAAATGCGTTGTGGGGGGGGAGTGCACGTCTACTAGTAGTATGCAGCTGTATTTAAAAGTAGGCCTGTTACATAATGCAAGGGTTCGTTGTTCTGTCAATGTATGTGGCATTGCTTTGTAAATTGTTTGTGGCAGGCACATAATGCCACAATGTTGCTGAAATTAAGCCAGTTTGGAGTCTGGTCAGACTGGGCCTGGATGGGCAACTTCCTAGGGATCTGTGTACATTGCTTTGGATTCTGTGATGGAAGAAATGAATGTCATAATTATAATTTTCTAAAGAACCCATAATTCTCTAACGAACCAATTAAGGTTTTAAGGTTATCTCATTACTCCAACTAGAATAGGTTTCACTGGTCCGGTACTTTCATTGCTTAAGAAAGCTTGCTATGAAAAGTGTTCCAAATGTGCAAGTGTAACTGAGACAATACAAACATCAGATCCAGTCTGGTTAGTGGTTCTTGCTGTGATCTCTGATTGAAAGGAGTGGGAAGTTGCCTTAAAAGGCACTGGCAGACCCCACTGGAGCTCTATGCTTTCTCAGAGTTAAAGAAGCCCTAGTTCTGGATACTTCATAGTTGGTTAACTATGTTCCCATGAATTCTTCTGGCAAAACTACTTTGAGCAGTGTAAAAAAATAATTGTACCCTCAATAACATCTTCTTGGAGGACTCTGTTGCTGTCTCTTCTTTGCCTCATTTGCTGTTGAAATTGTATTCCATTTTCCCCAGCCCCCATAAGCCTCCCAAAACAATACAGATAGGAAGACTCAGTGTATAACATTCCTTGGGGGAGGGATATTCAGCTAAACTGGGATCAGACATGATGGAAGTGATGCTGCTGCAAATACTAGCCATGCAACTTTTCTTCCTGTGCTGAAGAAAAGTTTCATGGCTAGTATTTCTTTTCTTCAGCACAGGGAGGCTGACAATATTAGAGCATTACCTGAAGTCTTTATCCCATGTAATTTTCTTGTCCACAGCAGCCACACAAGTGAACTAATGTCTTGAATTCTCACGGAAGACCAAAGAATGGGAAGCATGTTTTATCAGTAATGGAGGCGTACATACCATAGTACTAGTTGGCCCTTATTTCTCTTGTTTCTATGTCTGCAGTGAATGATCTTGGAGGTGACTTCAAAGGACATGGAAAAAGCTCCTTGGCTGCTGACAAAGTTGTTGAAGAAATAAGAGCCAAAGGTGGCAAAGCAGTAGCTAACTATGGTATGTTTCTTCTTTCTCCATATCAATAAAAATGTTTGCATCCAGAAATCTATATGTACTAACATACTACAGAATACAACTGACCGCTAATTTGAATTTGATTGAATCAGGTGATCCCTTGAAATTTCAAGTCATTCATTTGAGTCCTTAAATCTCTGTTCTCTCCAGTTGAATTCTATCTTTAAACTTGTAACTTGGTTCTGGTCTCTGATTTGGAAGTGAAATCCAGATAGAATGGAAAGCTGGCCAAATTACTAAATTCAGCTATTATTTGGGGATTGCTGTATTAGGTAGACAGTGTTGGAGTGATGACTCAAAAGCCCATGTTTTTTAAAAAAGAACTGGATGTCTGTTTATTATTTCATTTATATCCTATCTTCCCCACCAGTGGGGACCCAAAGCAGCTTTATGCCATTCTTCTCTCCTCCATTTTTTCCTTACAACAACCCTGCTGCAGGCGCCCAGATGAAATAATTCTGTTGAGTCATCTATTTTATACCAGTTGGGGGATGTATGGGAGGTTTGGAGGCAACTGAGACCACCATCTGCAGAATTGGAGTTTGTTTTTTAAAATGTTATTTTATTATACGAATCTGATTTTAACTCTGTATTAATTGATTGTTGTTACCCGCTCAGTTGGGGAAGGGCAAATTATAAATTGAAAATAATAATAAAATGAATAAAAGTAGATTAGGCTGAGAGAACGTTATTGGCCCAACATCACTGGCAAGCTTCCATCACACAAAAGGTGATTTGAACCTGAGTCTTCCAGATAGTAGTCCGTTGATCTTTTCCACTACATCATATTGGATGTTATGCAAATACACCAAAAGTATAAATTGGTCTACTTCCCATTATATTTTATTTGTGATACTTGAATTATTTGCCTTGCAAGCATGCAATAGTTGACTTGTCCTGGGGCTGTTACTGAGAGTAGCTAATTCTACCTAGTACTTTTATGGTAATTGTGCTTCTTTATATAGCAGGAGTTCTTGAAGGCTACCTAAATACGTCCTATCTGTTAGTTGACCTTAGACTGTCCTTAACTGTTGTGATATGGAAGTACCTTCTAACATTACATTTTAAAGATAAGAAAGCATATTGGTGAACTTTTTCACCCATTACATTTCTAATTGTAAATGTATGAAATATACGAAATTAATATGTGCATATGAAAAACATTTATCTTAATCAGGTACCTGTTTATGGAGTTGGGATTGGTGCTGCTGCTTCCAGTACTTCCATTTATTATGACAAACTTACATTTGCTACCATTTAATGTGTGCAATGGCCCTGAGATACTCCTGTGTCTGATAGTAGTTAACGTATGTCTGTTGAAAAAGGGTTATACTAACTCCAACAAAGAGAGCTCAGAAGAGCTATGTTTTTTGGATCATAGATTATCTAGTTTGATATTTTAAGTGTTCTTGTGTGACTTATTCATGTATCTTCCTGACTTTAAATTGTGATGTTAGAAGTAACCATGAGCTTGGGTTGGCAAAATGTTTCCTGTATCTCCACAAATGACAAATTTAGTCATTTAAACAACAATAAATACAAAATCTGTCTATCTCTGTTTTTCATGCTTAAAGTATTATTTAACTTTTAAGGTCACATACATGGGCTTGGATGCAAAGAACTATATGTGCATCATTTTCCAGTGCAATGACTTGTCCCCCCATCCCCCCTCACTCCCTAGTGATGGAGAATCATTAGAAAGGCACACAGTCCACTGAGCTGGAGCTGAACCAGGGAATGGATTGTACAAGTAGAAGTGTCTTCCATTCATGCCAGGGCCACTTTGAATCCAACTCAATACGGTCTTCAGTCTACAAAGCATCCTGTCCACCTGTGCATGTGTATATTCATTAACAATTTGTCATGTGAATGAGATACTCATGGATACATCTGAGAGTGTGGTTAAAAAAACCTGCAGAACAGCTGTAGTCACAGGCTTTATTCCCATCAATATTTATTATTTATTTATTTAGTTTGTTTATACTCCCTGCCAAAGCAGACTCAGGGAGGTTTACAGGCCAGTTGAGAGACATAGACATTTGAAACCCAGTTGCCTCTTTCTTGTATTCCACTGCAAATGTGACTAAAATCAGGACTGTTGTATCTGAAATAAACTGGCAGAACCAGCGCCAGAATATCTTTATTGCTGCCAGATATATTTAACTTAAATTATGTATTTTAATTCAATTAACTGGTTTTTATATATTTAATTTTAATTGTTAAATTTAAAGTTTTTATCTATCAATGTAAATGCATAAAATGTTGTTAGCCGCCCTGAGCCGCCTAGGCAGGGAGGGTGGGATACAAATAAAATCTATTATTATTATTATTATTATTATTATTATTATTATTATTATTATTATTATTATTATTATTATTATTATTATTATTATTATAAAATTTTATCAGTCAACTGGCCTAAAAGACTTCTCCTTTCTGGGGGTGGAAATTTGTATTTTGTATTACCTGTATTTTAAGAAATCAATGTGTTTTTGTGACTGACAGATGTTGTTTTTCCTTACCGGACCTTTGCAGATTCAGTGGAAGCTGGTGAAAAGCTAATACAGACAGCACTGGATGCATTTGGGAGGATAGGTATGATTTCTGGATTATGTGGCTCAGTCGGTGGGGGAATAGATGCTTGGAAGCTCCTGCCTTGACCTTGTATCCCATTGCTCCATTAAAGTTAGAATCTGTCACAACAGAGAAACACTTTTATTAGGATATTTGAAAGTGTAGTTCTTTGTGAAATATCTTTACAGTAACTTAAAGACTTCCCAGAACTATTTCTACTTTTTTCAGTTTATATGGTTGTAACTCATTTTTATTGTAGAATTGTCACAACCATGCTATTAGGAAGTGGAAATGTTTTAAGAATAGGAATGATTTGCTAGTTTCTCTAAAATGGTTAAACTGGCTGGGATTGCAGGAAAGTTTATTTTGAAGAACTTTTTTCACTTGTGTTGTGTTTTTTTTATAGCCATGGAAATTGTAAAGATGTAGGAAGATTTATGAGTAAAGTTAATAAACAGTGCGTACAAATACCTAAAATTAACTCTTTAAAGGGTCTGTGTAAATTTGGAGCTTTTTCCTCAACTCCCCTCTTCATTTTAGATCCTTTAAGCAGCTGTCCCCTTACTACTTGTGTTATGTAGTAACAGTGTTGTATAGTAGTTAGAATATAGGACAATATTATTTTGCAACAAGTTCACAGTTAAGACAGTTCAACCTACTTTTACGCTAATCTAATTCACCAGATTATTGTACAAATAAAATGGAAGAATAAAGAACCATGCACACTGCTGATTTCTGAAAGAAACAGCAGGATAAAAATTCGAAAGATTAACTAAAATTAATGATAAATATTTTTGCACTAATTGTAGGAAGGTAGTATATAATTTAAAAATAAATGTATTTTGCATTTATAGTTTTGAACTGAATAGTTTCTTCCTGTGTTTGTGATAGGAGTCTGCCTTAGAATTAAACCAAGAATACACAGGGCTGCCTATGAAAATGGCATTTTTGCATCAAGTACTCTCTTCTTAAATCTTGGATAATTGACCTCATTATATGTAGTTCCATGTGCAACATGATGTTGAATAGATGCAAGGAAAACAATCTAGTAGTGTCCTGGAGATAGACAATTGATTTGAGGATGCCAGTGGCAGGCCTACATCTCTGCAACCCCGAAAGCTCCAGACTTTGTATAAATATTTTATATAGTATTTCTGTGTTATGGAATAGTTTCCTTGAAAGAAAATCCCTCTTGCCTGCAGTTTCAGAAGGCTTTTTAAAACAGAAATCACTTCTTGGAACAAAAGGCTCTTCTAAAAATACCTTGAAAGACTGCAGTGTCTGGACTGTATACTGCTTTATTTTTATGCACTTCCACTGTTGGTTTAATTCTGGTTTTAGAATTGCCATCTTGTACTTGGGTTTTTTATCTGCCTTGGGTCCCAATTATCTTATCAGGGAGATAAGATAATTAACAGATCTTATAAATGTTTTAAATAAATAAAATATAACACATTAGAATTACATAAAACAATTAAAAGCAGTAGCATTTAACAGTCAAGCAGCACCCAGCCTATAATGTAGATAAAATGTAAAACAGGATTGAAGTAGGCCAATTATTAAGAGTACATATCTAAGAATTATACCCTTGTAAGCCCATATACTTCAATGGATTAAAAAAGGTAAAACTCTATTTAATATTTAATTCACTTATATTTTATTAACCATTATTTGTTCTCTATGAAAGGTTTTTGCAAGTGTATATGTGAGATACTCCTTTCATTTTGTCCACCCATTACCACTTTGTAAGCAATGTGCAAAAAGCCCATGTGAGCCACAACCCCTTCCTTTGACAAGTCTAAGCATTCTGTGCCCTTGCTGCTTGGGTGTTTTCTCTCTCTGAATTAATCAGATTTGGTGCAGGCCAATATTAAATGCAGTAAGGTAGTAGTAAATAAAATAGGAATGGAATAGGTTCATGTTTTTGTGCCTTAATATTTTATATCCATTTTTTGCAGATATTTTGATCAATAATGCTGGGTAAGTAGATCCAGGGCTTAGTTGCTTGTTTGTTTTTCTCTTCAGTTATATGATCTTCTTGTTCAGCTTGATAATTTTATTCCTTTTTTGTTTACTTAGCATACTGAGGGACCGTTCATTCACTAGAATAAGTGATGAAGACTGGGGTGAGTTGATTAAATAGCCAAGCCCCTTTTACTTTATACATTTGCTTCTCCACTTTCAAGAAACATCTAAGAGAACTGCCTGATTTCTCCCCCTAGATATAATTCACAAAGTTCATTTGAGGGGGTCCTTCCTGGTAACCCGAGCTGCATGGAACCATATGAAGAACCAGAATTTTGGAAGGTGAATATAGGTTTGGCTGTTCACTGAACATAATGCATATAGGTACAAGATTAATAAGATGGAAAAAAAATACTTTGTGACTTTGCTAGTTATAATTGTTTCCCTTTAAGATCTGAAGAACATGTTAATTTTGTTTCTACTTGGCCGATTTGCATCTTTCCTTTCTTTTTGCAAGAAATACCCAAGACAGATCATTCAACTGAACCAGTTTTGTCATGGTAGCCAGAAATATTTTGCAACATTTCAATAAATTCTTCAGAATACATCCTTAAAAGCATATTTAAAATAGACTTTAAATATAATTTTTTTAAAAAATCAAACTATTTGTGCCTATCCTACTGGTTCAATCAGATTCCATCTATGGTCCAGGACTGGGTGTCCTTCTACCCATGTAGTTTCTCTGCAACCCCGAATGTGATGAAACCTAGGTAATCTAATTCTGAGGGTTCAGTTATCACTATCCATGTATTAGGATACAATACTCTACAATGGACTAATTGTGCAGTATTACACAGAGTTATCTCCAGTCTAAGTTTATTGATACCAATGGGCTTAGAGATGAGTCATTTTTCATAGTATTGTACCAGAGCAGCATTTCCCAATGGCAGAGTTGCGACCCGGCAACAGGCTGCTCAGGCCTGATTCCTGGGTCGCAAGGCCTCCCGCCGACATCCCCCCTGTGCCTCCACCCCGCGGCATCACCCCCACCCCAGGCCTCCTCTCCCACCCCAGGTCAATTGCAGGCTGTGTAAACCCCTCTGCCCCCTTCCCTCCACCGACCACCTCGTTGGGGAAAATGGCGCACATCGAGCCCTGATTCATCTCCCAGCAGCAGATTGAAGGGACAGCATCCGAAAAGGGCGCTACGGCTTCTCATGCCCCCATACTTCCTGGATGGGAAAGAAACACTATTTGTTTCCAATGCTGTCCCTTCGATATGCCACTGGCCTGCTTGAGAGATGAGTCAGGGCTCGACGCGCGCCATTTTCTCCGCTGACGAGGTCGGGGGGGGAGGGGGACGGAGGGCTTTACACAGCCTGCAGTTGACCTGGGGTGGGGAAGGGAGGGAGGAAGAGGCGTGGGGGGACACAGTGTCGCAGGGGGGCGGTGTGGGGGGACAAACTAGGCCTGACTTCCCCCTGGCCAGCAGAGTGGCCAGAGTCAGCAATTTAAAAGGTAAGTTGCTTATATCCCGTTTTTCTTTTCTTTTTTCTTTTCCTTTCTTTTCTTTTTTCTTCCTTTTGTCCCTTCTTTCTTTCACTCCTTCCCTCCCTTTTCCTTCCTTCCTATTTCCTTTCTCTTTCTTTTTTCATTTTCTCTCTGTCTATTTGTTTTCAACTCTCTCCCCCTCCCTCCCTCCCTTTCATTCATTCTTTCTATCAGTCTTTCCCCCCCATTTGCTTTATTTCCCTCTCCCCTTTCTCTTTCTCTCCATCAGTCTTTCTTTCTCTCCATCAGCTTTCTTTCTTTCTTTCTTTCTTTCTTTCTTTCTTTCTTTCTTTCTTTCTTTCTTTCTTTCTTTCTTTCTTTCTTTCTTTCTTTCTTTCTTTCTTTCTTTCTTTCTTTCTTTCTTTCTTTCCAGGAAGAGAAGCTTGAAATGCCCTGCCATTTCATGTTTTCCCAGACTGAGAGCATTTAATATTTTTAGTTTTCTGCTGAGTTATCCTTGTGCTTTTTCTTGATGTTTTATTTTTAAAATTGCATTGCAAAATCCCACTATTCTCCTACCTTTCCTAAACAAAATATTGCAAGAGTTTTAGGCTTGATTGTACATCATTCCTTGGCTCCACCCCCACATTTTAGTGGGCCACAAAGGAGAAGTGTAAAAATAACTGGGCCACGGAGGGAGAACGTTTGGGAAACACTGCAGTAGAGTTTGTTGTTCTCAGCTCTTTTAGATTCTTTTAATTAGCTTTCATTTGTTGTTCTAGTTGTGACCACCATTCAATATTCTCTCCCTAAATTAGTTCAGAGGGTCCAATTTTTTGTGCAATTAATTTGACTAACCATACAGTGAATAAGCTCTGTTTGGCACAAGATAATATTTTAGTAGTTTTTTCACTCAATAGAAGGAATATTCTTAAGCAACTCTCAGACCAATTCTGAGTTCCGCTGCAGAGTCCCGCCCAAGTGTAGAACTAATGTAGGCGAAGCTAGTTGGCTTCCATAGGAGGGAAGTTACACCAAGTGGGGAGGGGAAAGGAGTGTAGGTGGAAGAACAGGCATGAAAAAGAAGCCATTGCCATGGTGATCCCACCCATGTGTGTGCTATTGGCTTGCTGCCGAGGTGGGTGTGGGGGCACGGATGGGGCAGTGCAGGACCACAAGATTGGCCAGTCCGTTGTACATGACTGGGAGAGGAGGTAGAAAGCCTGCTCCTGAGAGGCTGTCAACCCCCTCACACCCACCCACTGTCAGAGACTCATGCCAATGGCAAGCAGACAGGCAGAGGCATGCACCCCCAGGAAGCACAAAATGCAGGAGTCGGCTTCCAAAGACAGCAGCTGGAATGTGTATATGGGACTGAGCAGACAGAGTCTCAGCATGCTGCCAAGTCCAACAGGCAACCTCCTCCCAACACAGACTCAGAGACCCCCTGTGTTGCCTTGATGCCCCCTGCTGTGTGCATGAAACTCCTCCCCAGGGGGCCACAGAACTTAGAGTGTGAGGCGCCAGCCATGCATCCACTCCATTAGCCCCCTCCCCAGGTTGTGCTATGAGCACAACAGCCCTGTGTGGTGGAAGCCAAGCAGGAGAAGAAGATGATGATATTAGATTTGTATCCCGCTCTCCACTCCGAAAAGTCTCAGAGCGGCTCACAATCTCCTTTACCTTTCTCCCCCACAACAGACACCCTGTGAGGTGGGCGGGGCTTAGAGGGCTCTCACAGCAGCTGTCCTTTGAAGGACAATCTCTGCCAGAGCTATGGCTAACCCAAGGCCATGCCAGCAGGTGCAAGTGGAGAGTGAGGAATCAAACCCGGTTCTCCCAGACAAGAGTCCGCACACTTAACCACTACACCAAACTGGCTCTCTAAAGAGAGACAAAGTAGGTGCACATCTATGGTTTTATTGTGCTGGAACTAAGTGGAATAGTATCCCAGGTGGCAGTTGGAAAGGCTTCAGTCAGAGAGGAGGGCAGGAACAACTGGCTGAGTAGAGCAGGGGAGACAAAGTTAGAATAGCCACAAACAGAAGCCTCTCTATTGAATTCCAACCTGCAAAACAGAGAAAGAGACCCTTTGAACTTGGGGAGCAGTGCCATGCCACTTGCAGCCAAGGAGGTCCCGTCCTGACAGGGGCAGAAGAGTTGGGGAGGGGGAATAAAAAGAAACAACCCGCAGAACTTGATGAAACCAGCTAACACACACACACCTGTCCTGAGTTAAAGCATTCCTGACTTCCTTGTAATTCTTCAGTCATGGCAGCTGCAGCATGGGGCTGTGTCTTGCCAGGGACTCTCTTAAAGGGACAGTTGCTGATCTGTCTTCCCACAGGCAATGGAGCAGCTGCCAGCCCCCCCCCCCGCCCCTGCTCAGTGCCCTGCCAGGCAACAAGGCAAAGGACAGTCCAGGGGGGGCTCCAGCAGCATGCAGGGGCTGTGGTGATCACCCCATGCCTGATCTTGCTGCCAGGTTCCAGTGCTGTAGATGCTGTCAAGGGGAGGGAGGGCAACTTGAGGGTGTGCAGTCGCACTTACCCATTCATGTGCGAACACCCTTACATGCTGAGCCTCTGGAAGCTGGATACCTTTTGGGGCTTGGAAACAGGAGAGGTTAGCCACGGAGTGAAGACTTTGCTCTCCTCTTTGCAAGTCAGAGAGCTCACACTGTGCTGTCTAAGTGCCTTCTCTGTGCAGCTCCCACCACCAAAGTGCTCCAGTCCTCATGCTAAGTCCACATGGCAGGGAGCTCTGTGCCCTATAGGCATAGTCTTGTGCTGCGTGCCCTACCCTACCTGAAGAGTTTACAAGACTGGGGCGGAAGCTTTTCTGGGAGACAGGGAGTGGTAATTGGGTGTTGGGGAGGGGGCTCGCTCAGCCTGGGGCGCAAGAGGATTGGTGAAGCAATTGCACAGCTCCCTAAGGGGTTTGCGGGCTCGTGCAGCAGCGGGGGCAACCTTTGTTTTCTGTTTCAACGAGTGTCTATGGGATACGCCAGCATTTTTGTTATCGTAACTTTACACCTCTTGTGGGGAGTGTTCCCAGGCTGAAAGGTGTTAGGGAGCCAACACTGACCACGCCCCTTGGACCCCCCCTCATACGCCGGGCTAGCTCCCTATGCTGCAGTTCCGCTGCTGGCTGGGCGTGGCGCCACTCTGTCAGCAGTCATGGGCGGGCGTATGCTGAGGCACCCAGGGACTTGCACAAGTCCCATTTGCGCAAGCGTGGAGGGAGTTAGAATGGCACAACTCGCATTTCTGCCGATGTAGCCGTTAGTTTGCTCCCAAAGCATTTTCAGCCCCCCCCCCTTAGGATTACACTCTCCGTCATTTGTTTTTGAACAGTGAGATGAGCGTCTCATTTTATCACAAATTGCTTTGTAGTTGTATGACGGAGCTAGTACTGATTATTTCTTAACACGTAAGATACAATCTGTTTGCTTTTATGGGATTCAGTTTCTCATGCTATTACTTGTTAGAGCTTTTGTTGCTGTGACATTTAATTTAGGAGTTTGCATTTTGTGTGTTCCTTTGAAGGATAATAATGACTTCCTCTGCTGCTGGAATATATGGCAACTTTGGTCAGGCCAACTACAGCGCTGCCAAATTGGGTCTTCTTGGTCTTTCAAACACACTTGCAATTGAAGGCAGGAAGTACAACATCCATTGTAACACAATTGCTCCTACTGCAGGATCCAGACTAACTGAGACTATCATGCCTCCAGGTAAACAACTTAAATCTACGCAACTGTTTTTCTGCTTTTAACTGACTTTAGCTCATTTTAGTTCTTGGAGTGCCTGAATAGACTTCCAAGAGAGTGTTCTTATTGTTACTGTTTATATTTTATTGAGATGGATAGCTATATTAGCCTATCTGTAGCTGTAGAAAAGATCTAGAGTCCAGTAGCACTAACAAAATGTGTGGCAGGGTTTGGGCTTTTGTGAGTCACTGATCACTTCTTCAGATACAGTGAGGTATATTTTATTGGATCACTTCTTCAGATACAATGAGGTATATTTTATTGACTTAAAATATTCATTATTTTGAAACTTACTGAGGGTACTGATTAAATACAGCAAGAGGCTACTGACCTTTGATATATTAGCACCTATGTGTGCACAAACACATAAATTGTATAAATCAGAAGAAGCTGTTTTCCAAAATTCTCTTAACAATTGTGAGCCCAGTTCTTGAAGTGAACAGGTCTCCAAGTAGCTACTGAAAGCATCATACTTTTTAAAATTAGTAGGTAATTTATTAACTCTTTGTCAGAGTTTTTATCACAAATCATAGCTCTCTGTTTGAATGTATGTTCACAAAAGTAGCACATTGTGCTTTTGAGGAACCAGCTGTGCCAATTCAATAGGCAAATGGTGGTTTAGAAAGGAGCAGTTAGAGCTTTTAAGATTTGATACAAGTAGAGTTAAATGATAGAAAAGATGTCCACAGCATTTTTTTATGCAATGTGGAATATTCCTACATCCTCCTGAATGATTGTGATGCCTTTAATTGGACATGGATTTCTAACTGTTCTGGAAAATGGCTGTAATGTTTGAAAGAAATGTGAAGTAATGCAAGACATGAAGTTTAATTTGTTCTCTGAAAATCCATAACATATTTTGATGGGTTAATTTGTCATCTTTATTATTGCACACAGAGATTGCTGTATTGCACAAGCATTCAAAATTTCTTTAAGATTACACTTTATACCAACTTTATAGCAGGAAGACACAACTGCTAAATGTCCAGTGTCATGGCAGAAGCATATCAAACAGCTGCAGATGTAGATTGCTAACATACAGCTGATAGGTTTAGTTCTTTACTTCAGTGATGCACATTGGTGACTTAAAATGCACATCTACAAGTGATAGTTTTCGCATGCTTTATGCTGACAGCTACTGGGCTATCAAATAACATTACAATTTTCTGCAGTTTATACCTTTCTAGAAAGAAAACAGGGTATGTTCAAATCTCTCTTTTAGCAAGCATTGCTGAAGCTAAAGTTACTATCTCACAGGGCCCAGACCACTAGAGACTTAGTGGCACCAACTGAAAACCATGTATATGGTACATGTACAATCTATTTTAAGTTATCCTGGTTTTAATTGTTTTAACTATCTGTAATTTATTTGTTTTAGCTCTGCTGTAATCCACCTTGAGCCTGCTCATGGGGAGGGTGGAATATAAATTCAAATAATAAATAATAAATAAATATTATTGTTATCTCTAGTTATCTGTGATGTATGAACATAGGCATGCAGGTTAACCAGTGTTAGCTGTTATTTTGTCCTTGACTATTAGAGATAGAGACTCTGTTGAATGTGTACAATTCTATATAAGCATATAGTACTTAATGAAAACATAATGTTGTTTAAAATCTCTCTAATCTAGATATGCTAGATGCTTTCAAACCAGATTATGTGGCTCCCTTGGTTCTTTGGCTTTGCCATGAAAGTTGTCAGGAGAATGGTGGACTGTTTGAGGTAATATCCTGGCAATTACTTGTTTTCACAGCCCATCGTATTTTCCTCATTTTTGTGTTTTGTGCTGAAGTATTTGCTTTTATTCCACAATTTTGTAATCTTATCCTTATATGATGAGTAAAGTTGAAAATACATTTTGCTTCATAATAATTAAGTTGGAAGGTAACTGTGGTTTTCAGTGATAAGCATAAAGCATAAAATGTTGCCCCTTGACCAGAGGAAATTGGTGGAAACTGCTGTGCGATCATTACATTGCTCTATCTCATTTATACAAAAGAGATTTAAATGTACAATAATGTTGGGAAATGTGTTGCATTGCAGAAGAGTCAAAGCTTTTTATAGCCCTCATTGTCTTGTATAAAATTATTTCCCTGAGGAATTGCTCAGACTGTGAATGCATCAGGATCCTTTTCATCTAGTGTGATAATCTTTACTGGAGTGGAGAAATGAACATGGGAGCTTTGGCAGTAAGAAAAACATTTATATAGTCTATAACCCACTCAAAGGAATGTCAGTGGAGAGAACATCACAGTTCAACCCTGATGTTCTCCAGTACCTTATCTGTTAAAAATAAGATCTCCACAATACATTAGTTGTTCGATGTGGCTGTCAGCCTGCCATATCTAACCAAATATTGTGTGGAAAAAACTGGTAATGTCTCTTATTCTTCATTAACATTTGTTGGTTGTGCAGTCCTTCAGCCTTGAACTTCAGGGAACATGGGTAGGTTAGGTGGTTCTTATTTTTAATCTGTGAGGACAAAACAAAATGATGCGGTTTCCCCAGGGTCATCACTGCCATTTTACGTCTGAATTCCCTCACTTTACAAATGCTTTGGGGCCCCAGTCTCCAGGACTAGGTTGCTGGGATGAAAGTTCACAGAATTTCATGTCTTCCCTCCCCTCAAACGCTATTTTCAAAGTCCTGCCCCCCCAAGGGTATTTGGGCTATTGAAAACAGCCTGGAAGAGGAGAGAGAAGCCCCTCCTCCCCGCTGCATGCAATCCTGAGCCGGATCAGGGCCTTGCAGCCTTTACAAAGTAAGAAAATTCAGAGATAAAATGGTGGCAGCATCCCCAGGGGCACTGTATCTCCATATTGCCTAGTATGGCCCTAATTCTCCTTCCTCAGATTTCTGGTGCATTGATTATATGTACCTTATATTGGGCAATAGAGATATATTAAGGCCTTTGCAGCTTTACTGATCCCTTAAGTGACCAGCAGGTGCTCTTAGCTTAGTTGGCAAAGATTGTCTTTGACTTGGTGATAAATTCCACTAGATTGATTGATTTTGGGGGAATTGGACTAGGGATGCTATGTCTGGTCAGGTTCAGGACTTCATGGCTACCATGGCAGCTGTGAGACTGACCCAGCTGGTTGTTGCACCAACGTTTGAGAGAGATCATATGCTGGAACCTACTTTTTGAAAAGGCATGGTTCTCATGATCTGGTAAAAGAGTTAAAAATAAAGTTTTTGTTGTGCTCAGTTTGCTATCTGCTGAAAGTATGTGTGATACTATTGTTTGCAAAGGGTAGGGTGTCTGATTAGAATGCTCCATCTTTGAGGACGAATGGATCCAATGGGTTTCCAGAGTAATTAGCACACTTTCTGTGCCTTAGAAAATAATATTGGCAAAAAACCTAGTCAGATAACATGAAGAATCCCAAAGTTAATTGATTGTTCTTATAGACAAAATATGATCAAGACATAAGATGCAAAAAACAAAGCTTGTAGAAGTTTACTAGTTCTTTCATTCCAGCTAAAATAAAAGATACTGCTCACTCCTCATTGATTAGAAATGCAGATCCCCCCCCCCCCGCGCTTATCAGTTGCTTTTTGAAGTTTACTGATTCTTCAAAAATTACTTTTGTATCATAGGTTGGAGCTGGATGGATTGGAAAATGTAAGTTGTGGTGATCTGGTTTAGTATTTCAAAAACAACACATGCGTGGTACAATTTAATACTAGAATAATAAAAGTAAATATTCAGTTTAACTTATCATTAGTATGGAGGGCATCAGATCATGATGAATATTTAGTCGTTATTGAATAGAATTGGCTTATTTCTTTAGCCACAAGTAAATACTTTTAGCAGTGGCTTGCTATTCTTGATAAATTTGGATCTGCTGCCATGTTTGGAAGGAAGTGGCTTATAATTGGTTTCCACAACAACAAAATGCCTTTCCTTGGAAATTCAGATGAGTATCTCTCACAAACAATCTGTATCCTTTCTTTTATATGCTGACTGGTTTTTCATAGTTGGAAGAAAGCCAGAAAAGGGTTGGGGCATTTAATTGAACACCATTTGAAGTTGAATGGAACATTTTGTAGTAGTTAATCAACTTTCACTCACTTCATTTTCACAGTGATTAAGGCAGAATCACCTTCCAGCATCATTCATTTATAGGATTAATGTAGTCCTTGATGTAGGACTACTGTTGAATAAACAGTTGGGGTTATGAAAAATGTAACATTTGGATTCCACTTTGGGTTGTTGCAGCATAAGTTGTTTGCTCTTCAGATGAAACTAGTGCTTTGCAAAGAAGCTGGTGATGCTGCAGTTTTGACTGGTCTTGCTGGTTATTAAATATTTCCTATTATTGCTGTTTATATAGTACGCTGGGAACGATCTGAGGGAGCTATTGTCAGACAGAAGAACCATCCAATGACACCAGAAGCTGTGCAAAATAATTGGGGAAAGATCTGTGACTTCCATAATTCCAGTAAACCTCGAACTGTCCAAGGTATATGTGATTCTAAATACTCTATGATCCTTGGAAAAACCCAAAGACATATAATTGATATTGCTTCTTTATACTTTTAAAATTAGTTAGCATAACAGTATACAAATTCTGTAGTACTTCTGGTAGCATCAGGATTTGTAAGAATGCATTAGAGGGGAGAATATTTAGCTTCCTTCTCTAGAGGTTTCTGGCTTGATTAATAACCTCTTTGTAGCTCTGACCACTTACTTTCTGAAGGACAGCAGTAATCTAACAGCAAGATACATAAAGGGCAGATTGCACCTGTACAGAACAAATCAATGATTAGGGATGGGCACAAAATGACTGATAGACTAAAGTTTGACATGAATTTTGGCGTTAGTGGTTTGTGAAGCAATGTTCGTAAACTGAAGAACTGCCATGAACTTTCACTAATTTTGATGCGATTCATCGCCAAAGCCTTTTTTTGAGCCAAAGTCTTTTGGAGAGTTTGTCAGATATATGGAGGAAGTTTAATCCTGAAGTATGGAACTATACCTTTTTTTCATCTAGACATAGCTCTTTCTCTAGAATTGACATGTTGTGGGGTACTAGAGATTTGGGACTTATAACAAAGAAAATAGAGATAACCTAAAATAGGAGCTGATCATAACCCAATAATGTGGATTACAAAACTGTCGAAAAAGTCAAGAAGATGGAGATTAAATGAAGATTTACTACAAAATAAAGAAATAGTGACATCTCTAAAAAATGAAACCAAAGCGTACTTCGAAGTAAATGACAGAGAGGATATAGAATTTCAGATGGTATGGGATGCCTACAAGGCAGTAATGAGAGGATTACTAATAACATTGAATAATAAAGACAAGAGAGCAAAAGATAAACAAATGTTGGACATTCAAAATGAAATTAAGAAAAAAGAAGGTGAATTAAGGAAAAGGCCAGGAAAAAAGAAAATTATAAGGGAGATTACAATATTGCAAGCACAAATGAGACATTTGTTAAATAAAGAATTGGAATGGAATTTGAAAAAATTAAAACAGAAATCTTTCGAGGGAGCGAATAAACCTGGAAAACATTTGGCCTGGCAATTGAAGAAAAAGAGAGAAAGTAAAATTATTAATAAAATTGTGGCTGATGGAAGAGAGATAGTAAATCAAGAAGGAATAAAGAGAGAATTTTTTAAATATTATGCTAAACTATTTAAAGGTGATAAAGTAAAGAAGAAAAATATGGAAGCGTATTTGCAGAAGATTAAAATAGCACCCTTAACTGGTTATATGGAAAAAGTTTTGAATGATCCAATTGAAAAAATAGAAATTGAAGTAGCGATTAATGCAATGCAAATTGGAAAGACTCCTGGACCAGATGGATTTACGGGAAAAATTTTTTAAATATTTAAAGAAGAATTAATACCGAAACTTCAAAAATTAATGAATGTGATAAGAATAAATGGGAAAATACCAAATACATGGAAGGAAGCAGTAATTTCATTGATTCCAAAGGAAAATTGAGATGTCACTAATGTAAAGAACTATAGCCCAATCTCATTATTAAACAATGATTGTAAGATATACACAAGAATCTTAGCAGAACGGCTTAAACAATATCTAATAAATTTTATAAAGGAAGACCAAGCAGGTTTTCTCCCTAAAAGGCAAATAAGAGATAATATTAGAACTGTTGTAAATATTGTAGACTACTATGAAAGACATCCAGAGAAGGAAGTTGCATTATTCTTTGCGGACGCAGAGAAAGCTTTTGATAATTTGAATTGGGACTTTATGTTTGCAGTAAAGGAGAAAATAAAGTTGGGGAAAAACTTTATAAGAACGATAAAAGCAATTTATACTGAACAACGTGCAAGGTTATGTATAAATGCAGATCTTACAGAAGAAATGATAATCAGCAAAGGTACAAGGCAAGGTTGTCCGCTTTCACCATTGTTGTTTATAATGACTCTTGAAATCTTATTGATGCAAATACAAGATGATGAAGAAATTGAAGGAACAAGAATTAAAAAGGATTTTCCTATAAATATAGAGTATTTGCAGATGATATAAGGTTTATAAATGAAAATCCTACGCAAGTAACACTTTTGTTGTTAGCCAAAATACAAGATTTTGGAGAATTGGCAGGACTTTATGTTAATAAAGAAAAGTCAAAATTTTTATGTAAAAATATGCAAGTAAGTAAACTAAAGGAATTGCAGAGATTAACGGGATGTGAAGTTACCCCTAAAGTAAAATATTTGGGCGTGGAAATAACAGTGAAGAATATTTATTTGTTTAAAAACAATTATGAAAAGTTGTGGCATAAAATGGACGAAGATATGATAAAATGGAGCAAGCGTAATTTATCACTGCTTGGTAGAATAGCTGCAATTAAGATGAACATTTTGCCAAGAATAATGTATTTGTTTCAAACTATTCCGATTGTGAAAGACAGTAAACAATTTAATAAATGGCAAAGAAAGATTTCAGAATTTGTATGGGCCGGGAAAAAACCAAGGATTAAAATGAAAGTTTTAACAGATGCTAAAGAAAGAGGAGGATTTCAACTACCAGATTTAAGATTATATCATGAAGCAGTTTGTCTAGTGTGGATAAAAGATTGGGTGACGCTGTTGAATAAAAAACTTTTAACATTGGAAGGTCATGGAGATAAATTCGGCTGGCATGCTCATATGTACTATGGAAAGAAAAAGTCAGATTGTTTTTTTTCTCACCATTATATAAGAAATAATCTACTAAATATTTGGATGAAGTATAAGAAATATGGCGATGAGAGAAAACCACTATGGATAGTGCCAGCAGAAGTAATAAGAATAACAGCTGAGACAGGAGAGGAAAAAGGGATGTCATATAATCAATTATTAAAAATACAAAGCGGTAAAATAGAATTGAAAACTGCTGAAGAGTTGAATAAGTAAGAAAGATTGGTTTCAAATGCAATAAAAAGTTTGGTGGAAAGTGATGTTAAAACTGAAGGAATAAGACTAGAACAAACAGAAATGGAAAAAGTTCTGCTTGGAGATAATGAAAAATTAATTTCGAAAATCTATAAGTTACTTTTAAAATGGTCTATGGAAAATGAAATAGTGAAATCTCAAATGATAAAGTGGGCAATTAATGTAAATAAAGAAATACAGATGGATACATGGGAATATTTGTGGAAGAACTCTATGAAACTCTCAACATGTCAGAGTATTAAAGAAAACTGTTTTAAGATGATGTACAGACGGTATATGACTCCTAAAAGTTGGCAAAGATGAGCAATAAGATGCCAGATAGATGTTGGAAATGTAAAAAACATGAAGGTTCTTTCTACCATAAGTGGTGGACTTGTGAAAGAGCAAAAAAGTACTGGCAGATGATTCAACAAGAGATTTCTAAGATCTTGGGATATGAATTTAACAAAGTTGCAGAGACTTTTCTGTTGGGATTACAAATGGAAAAATTTCCAAAAGAAGATAGAACTTGAATTTGGTACTTGCTCTCAGCTGCTAGGACAATGTATACGCAGTTGTGGAAGCAAGAAAGAATATCAGAGAAATGGGATTGGATTGTAAAAGTTATGACATGGAGTGAAATGGACAAGTTAACAAGGACCTTAAGAGACTATGATTTAGAAGTATTTAAGATGGAGTGGGAAAAGTTCAGAAGATACGTAGAAAAAGAGTGGAAAATAAAAGGACATTGGACAATTTTTGATAATGACTAAGTACAAGAGGGAGGAGGATATTAATTTTGGATCTTATTAATTAAGGGTACCTTTAATATTAAGATTTTAAGTATATAACACCGGCGGAGGTCAAGTAATGGGGGGAGGGGTGGGTAGAAAGTAATATATGGGATAGATTAAAAAAAAGTAATTATTAATGTAGTAAACAAATTGAAATTTATTACCATATGTTACTAATAAAATTGTTTGAAACACTAATTTTGATGCGATTTGTGGCAGTTTGTGAAGATCAGGGGTTTAAATGGCTCTGAACCACTTTTGGAAGTGAGCAGAAAGCGGGGTGAAATGGCTTGGAGCCATTTAAACCTCTGCTTTCTGCTCACTTCCAAAAGCAGAAGGGAGCGAAAAGCAATTTTAAACTTTAATTGACTCAAAAACTGATATGAACCAGGTGAGTTTGCAAACCAACCTCCCTGTTTGTATGGGTTCATGATTCGGTTCATGGCTTAGCCATGAACTGAAGCACAAAAATGCAGCCCATCCCCTACCAATGATATTACATCAATGAGTTGCATCTGGAGATGGGAACAAACCTCATTTTTGAGGTTCGGTTCATTGTTCATGGCTGAACCGCAAACCCATACAAATGGGAAGGTTACTTTCTGCTCCCTGCGGAATTAATGAAAGCTTGTGGCAGTTCTTCAGTTCTCGGACATTACTTCATGAACCAGCCAAAATTTGTGATGAACTTTAGTTCGTCAGCCATTTTGTTCCCTAGTTACATCAGCCAGAAAATGTTATTATCATCATGAATATTGCACAGTGGTGCCACAGGAATGTAGTATGTAATTATGAGTGTGCAATTGGCTTTTTAATGAATTAATAAATGTATGCAAAAGTTTAAAAATGTAGTCTGAATATTGTGATATTACATCAACGAGTTACAATATTGTGCTGCAGATCTTAATCTTCTGATTCAACGCTAGATTGAGAATAGTAGCCAGCCCCCTCGCACCAACACCCACCAATCCTGGGAATAAAATGGGCCCTAATCTCCCCTGACCACCGACGAGGCTGGATAGGCCACAACCTAGTCCTCGCTGTCGTTGCCAAAGCTATGCTGCCTGTTGCTGAGTGCCCAATGAAACAGGAAGAGTAGGGCCAAAGCCTTCCTTAAATCCTTGCTGGCATCGTCCACACACCACAACACTGCAACGTTGGACATCACTGGAATCTTATTTCTTCTTTATTTTGAAGGTGGGAAAACAGCCCCTGCCCACAGCAACTGTTGGTTCTGTTGGCTCCCTTGGGGAGCCAAATTACCTTTCATGTAATCAATCATTGGACAACACTAAGTCATAGTTGGAAGGGGCTTTATGGTTATCAAGTCTGTCAGAATAGAAATTCTTCTTTTGTCCATGGGAGGATCAGCCTATCTCCAGTGAGTTTAAATGGCTGGATGTGATTTCAGAACGCGCAGCTGGCTACAGAAGGTCACAGATTTATTTCCGGAAGCAGATTGTTAGAGAAGACTTCTCTGTGTGTGACATCCTGAATGACTGCTGCTGGTCACAATAGAGAGCGCCAACTATATAGACTAATAGTCTAACCAACTGTAAGGTGTTGTTTTCGTCCTCCAGGAAAGTTTAGGTTTTAGGACTTATCCCTGGGATTATAGTATACTTGTGAATTTCAGAGATTATGTTGCATTCTAGGAACAGGCAGCAGACAAGCCATCCAACCAAGGTACTCTTCTGATCAATGGACAAACTCTCAAGTCTAGCCAAAGAATAGTATCCAATCACCAGGAATCTGAAGGCTAGCCTTCTGCCAGTGGATCCATTGTGGAGGAATTTAGAAGTTAAGGATGGAAATGGAAGCAGCTGGTCTGTCTGTTCCTTTCCATCCCCTAAAACACCATGTACTATTTTCTGTTAACATCTACTCTGTGGGTCCCATATAATAATCAGATCATTTAAAGCAGTAGTTTTGTAAACTGGAATGGACCAGATCATCCATTTTTCTACTCTTTTCCTCTCCTGGCCAGGCCAGTTAAATGGATGCACTGTACTCACTGTCCTCCATTAAGGAGCAAATATTGCCTGTTTCTATGGGATTGTATTAGAAATTCCGATAAGGCAAACTCTAATCAAAACATCTGATGCACAAAATGAGTAACTCACCCTATATTTTGCTTGCCAGCTTAGCTGTGTTTTAAAATTCTGGATGTCCTTAAATTTTTGGCTAGGTCAAAAATTAAGCAGGGTTGCTCTTGGAACATAAGGCCTTGGATTTGGATCAGGGCATCTTTGTTTAATCTCTTATCCATGGGAATTAGCAAAAGAGGCAGGGAAAATGCTGTGGAAATCTGTCAGACTAATTCATTTAATTTTTCAGTGTAATAACATTAGAAAGCTTCCCTTGGTAAGAGAGCCCCTTTCCTCAGCCTCAAGGCACTGAACTGTTAAGTAAGGAAAACTAATTAGAGTACTCACATTAAAAATGAAAACTATGTTCCTTTATATCCGCAAGTTTAAGCTGTCCCCACAGATTTCATTAAAAACTATTACCAGCATTAATGTAACTAATTTAATGCTGTGAAAAGCTATTATATACTAAACCATCATATATAATTACAAAAAATACCAATTAGTGTAAGCGTTCACCTATCATTTGCAGGAATAGCCCAGAATTACAAGCATAAAATGAGAGTCATAATAGTGTGTGGATATTTAGACTCTTGGTGTGTGGTCTGATTTTTTTTTATTTGCCCCAGATTTTAAGAAGTTTAGTTGTGTCATTCTGAGAAGTGATTTCTTCCTTTATAATGAGGTTTCACTAATTGAACTTAACCCTTGGTAGTGGAAAGACAAAATTAGAATTTTGTGTATACCCTTACTGAAATAATATTTTTGTCCCAAAAGAATCAGAGAAGGTATTGTTAAGCTAATTGATGCTCAACACCCAGCCATTTGTATTGAAGTTAATTTGGAAACCAGTAAAAATAGTCTTGTGGCATCATAAAGACTAGCAGATTTATTGTGGTACAAGATGGAAGTCTGTATATTTCAGCAGCAAGCATGTTGAGTTTGTGATGAGAAATGCAAACTCAGATCCACACTTGGCTTTGAAGTTCTCTAAATTATGCTCTCTCTAAGCCTAATCTAAAGAGCCCCATGGCACGGAGTGTTAAAGCTGCAGTACTGAAGTCTGAGCTCCCTGCTCACGACCTGAGTTCGATCCCGGTGGAAGCTGGGTTCAGTTGGCTGGCTCCAGGTTGACTCAGCCTTCCATCCTTCCGAGGTCAGTAAAATGAGTACCCAGCTTGCTGGGGTGGGAAGTGTAGATGACTGGGGAAGGCAATGGCAAACCACCCCATAAAAAAAGTCTACTGTGAAAACATTGTGAAAGCAACGTCACCCCAGAGTCGGAAATGACTGGTGCTTGCACAGGGGACTACCTTTACCTTTAAGCCTAACCTGCCTTGCTGGGTTGTTTTAAGATAGAAGGCCTTTCTGAGCTCACCATAGGAAGGGGATACAAACATAACATAACTAATTTCTGGTTTTGCTTGATGGGAAAATTAATTAAAAAGAAGCAATTGAGATCCTGTTTGTATTTTTTATTCATTATTTTATTATGCCATTAAAGGTTTTGAAACTTGAATTAATTAAGGTTATTGTAGTTACTTATTTTGTGTAGACTTTCCAAATATCCTGTGGATTTTTTAGTTTTTTAGTTCGCAAAGCTGAAGGTTTCTTCTGGCAGGGTGGCATTAGAAAATCCTGGCAGTCTGGTCAGTAAGAGATGCATCTTCTTCGTGGTCTCTGTGCATCACACTGATGGGAGAAGGCGCCAACGCTGATCACGATCAGTAAACTTCAAAGCTGCGGATTTCCACGCCCACGTCCCAGTGCGCATGCCCAGAAGCCCCACTGCACATGCTCACTGAGACGGGAGCGGACATCCTGCCAGTTCTCTTCTGACCGCCGCTTGGATCAGTCGATCATCGCTAGGGTCGGTGAACTTTCTCTACTGTCAGAACGTTTTTGGATTTCCAGAGACTGTAAAAAGCCCTTTTTTCCTTATTGTTTGTTTTGTTCCTGTCCATGGAAGTGGGGAGGAAAGAGGCGTTTTTCCCACTCTTTTTTCCTCTCCCCCCCCTTCTCCTCGCATGGAAAAGCGTTGGGGATTTTTCAAGAGGTGTGCAAAGTGCGGCAGCAAGATCGCCCCACCAGATGGCCACACTCTCTGCTTACTTTGCCTCGGGGAGGCTCACAGACCGGACTCGTGCACTCAGTGTGCAAGATTTTCGAAGCAGACTAAGAAAAATTGAGCGGCCCGTCTTTCAGCTGCGCTGATGGAACAGGCTTTGTCCCCTCGGAAGATGGCGGCTCTGTTGGAGCGAGCACACAAACAATCGACATGGGAGTCAGTCGATACCGACAGACCCCCTTCCGACGCTGATCGCCCCACTAAAAGAGCGGGCTCAGCTTCTACGTCGGATTCCTCCACGCCTGCAAAGAGGCCAAGGGAGGATAAGGGAGCTCCTTCGAAAGCGAAAAAGAGGAAGAAGGCGGATAAGCTGAAACACAGCAAGACCGTTCCCCTCTCCTCTCCAAAGTCACCATCGGACCCGACGGCTCTTATTGTCCCACCACTGATGCTTTTCGCCTCACCGGGCCGTCGGCTAAGCCCACCGATGCTAGCTTCCATGTCAATGCAGATTGCCATCTCGTCCAACTCCGACCGCAACCTGGACCTTGCACAGCGCTCCGGCGCGGAAGACAGTCCCCCTGAGCTCACTCACATCGGAGGGGAAACCCCTCGGTCCCGAAGCTCTCGAGATCAATTGGGAAGCCCTCATCGAGGCCGATCCCGAAGCCCTCATCGGGGTCACTCTCAAAGCCCTCGTCAGGGTCGCTCCCGGAGTCCACGAGGTAGATCCAGAAGCCCTAGACGCAATCGCTCCAGGAGTCTTCAACGGGACCGATCCCGAAGCCCTCAACATCGACATTGCTCTCGGGAAGTGGATAGAGACAGCTCCCCATACAGCTGTTTGTCTAGAGTAAGGCCAAGCGAAGGCTCTCCATCTCGATGTGTACCACCTCCATTACCATGGGATCAACGCCAATGGCAATATCTGTACAGATCCTACCCGATGCCGTTGGTTTTTCCATGGTTTCCCCCACGTCCGGCTGAGTTGGACCAATACTCAGAAGCATCCTGCAGATCTCAGACATCCTATAGACCTCCAAAGCGAGCCCCATCCGCGTCAATATCCAAACAGCGAAAAAGTTCTCCACGCCTCCCGGCTTCGGAACAGGTCACACTGCCAGAACCGATTCCAGACCAACCATTACTTCCCTCTGAACATTCAGAGTCGCCCGCGGGTTCCCCGAGGTTGGTAGAAGGTTCGATACCGGAGGAGCAAGCATCATCATCATCTCCAGAGGAGCCTTCACCTTTGCACAAAGTAACTGAGGAGCAACCCATCTCTCCTTCGGAGGACCTAAAGTCTTACGGGGACCTCATAAAAAGAATGACTCAGTCCTTATCCCTTCCCACATTCCAGCCCCAACCCGTCGTCACAGCCAATGTCTTTGACATTGTTCAAATGGACACATCCACAGCTATAGCTCTTTCACTAACCATGGTGATGTCGCATACAGCAAAAGCTTCATGGGACAAGCCTGCGGCCACGCCTATTTCATCACGCAGACTTGATCACATGTATAGGATACAAGAACCCACAGCGGACTTCCTTTTCAACCACCCAAAACCTAACTCGGTGGTGGTAGCAGCTTCATTGAAAGCAAGAAAAACTCATGCTGCCCCCCCCCCCCCCAGATAAGGAAGGAAAGAAACTGGACAATTTGGGAAGACGGGTCTACTCGGCGGGTTCGCTGGGATTGAAGGTGGTAAATTATTCAGCCTGCATGGGGCAATATCAATATGCTTTATGGGACCAACTTTCCACCATTCTGCCAGGTCTCCCAGAGCAGAGTAGGAATGTGATCAAGAAGATCCAAAAAGAAGGCATGCTATTGGCAAAACAGCAATTAAACTCAGCCAAGCACTCAGGCGACATAGGAGCAAAAACTCTTACAAAGAAATCATGTCTCTAACCCTCCCAGAGGGTTCAATTTATAGGAGCAATCCTAGATACCCGGTCTTGCAAGGCATTCCTACCAGAACAGTGAGCAGACGACATTATAAACCTGGTTCAGATTTTTCTACACAACCCGACGGTCACGGCTCTTCAAGTTCAACGCCTGTTGGGCCTAATGGGGTCCACCACATCAGTTCTGGTCTTCGCCAGATTCCACATGAGAATCCTGCAGTTATGGTTCCTCAAGAACTTCAGGTACCAAATAGACCTTCCCTCACACAGGATGTCTGTTCCACAAGACATCTTGTCTACCCTGGATTGGTGGCAGCAGAAGCATCACCTACTAGCAGGGGCTCCCTTCCACAAGCAGAACCCAACAATGACCATAACCTCAGATGCGTCCCTGTGGGGCTGGGGAGCGCATATGAATGGGCTCTGTGTGGGAGACAGGTGGCCCAGTTGCCATCTACAGTATCACATAAACTTTCTAGAGCTACTGGCGATTCATCATGCCATTCTCTCCTTCCAGCCGTTACTTGCAAACCAAACGGTGGCAATCCTGACAGACAATACCACGGCGTTGGCATACATAAACAGGCAAGGGGTCACGGTGTCAAGGAAGCTGTGTATCTTAGCTCTACGCATATGGGAAATTTGCAGAGAAATGAACACGTTTCTAGTGGCAGCACATTTCCCTGGCGACCAGAACACATGTGCAGACTTCCTCAGTCGGGGGGGAGCCTCCCTCCACGAGTGGGAACTCAATTGGGATTTTCTCCAGCCCATCTTCCAGAGATGGGGGACGCCGGAAATAGATGTGCTTGCCACCCGCAAGAACAAGAAGTGCAGGCGCTTTTGTTGCCGGGGAGGAGGAGATCCACTATCGCTGGGAGACGGCCTTCTGTATACGGCACGTATACCTGTTCCCTCCGATTCCACTGATCACCGGGGTAGTTCAGAAGCTGTACAGAGAATGTCCGAGAGGAGTTCTGATCACCCTCTGGTGGCCCAGACAACACTGGTTCTCCCCCATCCTTCGCCTATCCAAAGGAATCTTCTATCAGTTTCCCATGGTTCAGAATCTTCTGCTATCTCACCAGGGATTAGTGGTCCACCACGATGTCCCGCATCTGAAGCTAACAGCGTGGAGGCTGCTGTGAGTTATCTCTGATGGCTCAGCATGTCATCCTAAATAGCAGAAAGGAATCCACTCGAAAGTCCCACGCTTATAAGTGGTCACAATTTGTACAGTATACATCAGATACCAGAGTGGACCCGAGTATAGCAGGCCTCCCCGTGATTCTGGACTTCTTACTTACTCTACTTGACAAGGGACTAGTAGTGTCATCCATAAGGGTGTATTTAGCCGCTATCTCTGCCAACCATGCGTGGATCGAAGGACATTCTGTCTTTGCGCATCCTAATACGAAAAAGTTTCTGCGTGGGTTGATGAGGTTATATCCCTCTATTAGGTACCCGACTCCATCCTGGGATCTTCCCGGAGTTCTGAATGCCCTGGTGGGGAGACCTTTCGAACCCATGACGACATGTTCCCCCCAATTGTTGGCATGGAAAACAGAGTTCTTGGTAGCTATTACCTCGGCGCGAAGAGTGGGGGAACTCGCAGTGTTGCGATGTGATGGCCTACACCTCCGCTTCAGTACCGAAGGAGTATGGTTGCGTCCGGACATTACTTTTCTACCCAAGGTGGTTTCATCGTTCCACTTAAACACGGAAATTTATTTACCGGTTTACTTTCCTAACCTGATTACTGAGTCCGAACGCAGACTCCATGCTCTGGACGTTAAACAGGCACTCTCTTTTTACCTGCATCGTGTAGGGCCCTCTCGGAAGGACCCTAGGCTTTTTGTCTCGTACGCCCCAGCGTTGCTGAGCTGGAAGATCTCATCTCAAAGACTTTCAAAGTGGATAACGGAGACAATAAAACTTCGTTACCTGCTGAACAAGAGACCTCTTCCAGGGCCTATCCGGGCGCATTCTATGAGGGCAATGGCCACTTCTGCAGCTTTCATGAAAGGTGTGCCGTTGCGGGACATTTGCAAGGCTGCCACTTGGTCCTCTCCACATACCTTCGTCAGGCACTATGCGCTGGACCTTCGTTGGCACCAGTGTTCGTCCATGGGCCGTGCTGTTCTTCAGTCGCTTCCCTGCTGACGGACCGTGGCACCCTCCTCCAGGTAGGCCGTTAGCTTGCTATTCTCCCATCAGTGTGATGCACAGAGACCACAAAGAAGATAAACAGGTTTCTTACCTGTAACTGATGATCTTCGAGTGGTCATCTGTGCAGTCACACTACCCGCCCTCCTTCCCCACTGCTGCCGGTCTGCTCTAGGGCTCATGCAGCGGTCAGAAGGAACTGGCGGGATGTCTGCTCCCGTCTCAGTGAGCATGCACAGTGGAACTTCTGGGCATGCACACTGGGACGTGGGCGCGGAAATCCGCAGCTTTGAAGTTTACTGATCGTGATCGGCGTTGGCTCCTTCTACCATCAGTGTGACTGCACAGATGACCACTCGAAAATCATCAGTTACAGGTAAGAAACCTGTTTTTTCCAGTACATCTCAGTCTTTCTTCTCTCTGAATTCCAGCTCTTCTCTGTGGGCTAAGCAATGTTAGCTTAGTTTTGTGTAGGGGAAGAAAACGAGCTTCCTGAAGTACCTAAACTGTGGAGGTTGTTACTGGGAAAGAGTTCTTGGTTATTAAACACTATGAAGCAAAATGCAGCTACAAATATTTGAATTAATGAGGCCATTAAATAAGCTAAACCACAAGAAAAAAACCATAGTGGCAAAGACATACATATTTGAAATAACATGTAAAATCAACAATGCTGATCTTCAGAGCCTTCTGAAATACCTGCATGTGTACTTTTCAGCAACATTAAGAAGCGATGGGGCCAGATTGATTTCCCTGGGGTAGCGTTTGGTGGTGCCACAGCTACAAAAGCCATCTTTCATTACACATATGGTCTCAAATCTCTAGGAGTCATGGTTAGGAACATGAAGAAACAAGTGGCAGGGGCTGAGAAGGTTGTCACTCATGCATTTTCTGTGTATTCTGCAGAAAGATACTTAATGTGGTTTAAAATGGGGGAGAGTAGGTTGACAAAAAATATAATGCATCTATGCATGTGCCTAGCTGGCTTTGTTATGAAGATTCCAGGTGCTTGACGGTTTATAGAGAAAACATATAAGTATAGGCAAGCAGTACTGTAACTTAGAGATGAATTTAAAATGTGTGAAAATGGGTCTTAAAGGAGAAATAGCAGCATTATATATTCTAAGAGAAGGCTGTATCTTCAGCTTTGGTACACTCTTTTTATCCTGCCAAAAAGTTCAGAGTAGTATTTTTACCTGTTAGTATCAGAAGGAGTTTAGGAGAGACTATGTAACTTGTTCAAAGGCACACTGGATTCAAATCTGGATTTTTTCTGTCATAGGCTTCCCAACCCCCCCCCCCCGCCCTGGCGGGGGACTCCAGAATTTATAGCCTCCTCCCCCGCTCTTCAAAAGTCCAGAAGCGGGGGGGGGGGGGGGGGAGGGAAAGGCGCCAATTTCATGCCACTCTCCTGGAGAGAGCCTGCCTGATTCCCTGCACCCACCGAAGGCTCGGCACTGGAGTCCAGTCATCACCCAGGCATGCTAAGAAAGAGCCTAAAAAGAAGGGAAGGGAGGGGGGGGTGTCTGTCCTGTCCTGTTAGTAAGGAAGATTTGTAGAGCCTGCGCGATTTGTAGATCTCATTGCTCAAACGGTGGTTGGTGTGTAAATAAACATTCCTTCCAGGCACCGAGAGAGGGGAGATCTAGCAAACATTTTCTCCTCACACAAACCTGCCCTGTGCCTTCACTACAGAACAGAAAGGCATGGGGTGTTCTTGATGAGATTTTGAATGATGCATGAACTGATAAACTGCCTTGCCCTCAACCTGTCAGCAGCAACTTCTGCAGAACTTTGCAGTAGAATACTTATTGAGAACTTTTGGGGTCGCTTTGCTTTTAAGAAGAAAAGCCTCTCTTCCAGAACAGGAATTGCAGTGGGTGGGTGTGCAGGCAAGGAGTAGTCTTCTGACGCTGTTTTGCTCTGCGACTAATGTTCTTTCTACAATGATTTAAGGTATTGGTTTAGAGTGCTTAAGTTTTCGTTTTATGTGCTTTTCAGCCGGGCTGGGCTAAGCGCAGTCCCAGCCTTGTGTTCTTGTGGAGACTGTTTATTTTTTCATTGTCTTATCTGATTTATTGCCTCCTCTGCTTTTATTGCCTTTGGCTATCCCATGTTCAGCTTAACTTTAGTATATGCTGGCCCGGGTGTCTGGAACATTCTGAAGAAATTTGTCTTAATTTTTAAAACCTTGCTAAAACTTTGAACCCAGTGGCACCTTTAAGACCAACAAAGTTTAATTCAAGGTATATTTTTTCATGTACAAGCATACTTATTCAACTCATTTCCAGATTACAGAAGTCATTTTCACTTGAGAAAATGGGTGTTAAAACTAACCTATTTTTATTTGCTAGCATTGTTTAGCTGAGTTAATTATCTTGCTCTCCTTCCCCCCCTTAAAATATAGCAGGGGTTTTTTTATCACAACAAACACACTAAACAAACCAATCCTATAACAACTGGGGGGAGGGATTATCCAGGTAAAGATCAGATAGTTTGACAGGAATTGTATTTTTTGTGAAAAAGAAGCAATATAGTTTATTGCATTATGAATATGTTGGTTCTAGATGACATTTAAACATATTTTTGAGCAATGTTTCCTCTAAGCTGAGTTAGAGTGAGCTAGTTCAGTTTTTAGTCTCCAGGTCACATATTTTTGTCTTAGCTCAGGAAAATGGCCCCACATGAAACTAATTTATGCAGGAGCTCATGACTTCAATGCCAGTAGCTCACAAAGTAGATATTTTGCTCACATGACCCCACAGCTTAGAGGAAACATTGCTTCTGAGTCTCAGGTGTTCTAAATGCAGTACTGCAGATATTGTTTTGATATTGTGTTCTTTTCTAATCCCACTAAATGGAAAGACGAATAACTGATACTTGAAAGTATTTCCTGTTATTATGGCATATCTCCAGATTACAAAGTCAATTTCTACTGGAGAAAATGGATGCTTTGGAGGGTGGCCTTTGGGAGCATTGTAATCCCCTGAGTTCTGTGTCCTCCCCAGGCTCCACCTCCAAGTCTCCAGGAATACCCCAACCTGGAGCTGGCAACCCTACTCCTGCCTCTGGTCAGTGACAGGTCCTGGCAACCCTAGAGCTATTCTATTACATGATGGTAACCAGAGCTGCTTATTAGGATTTTTGGTAGGGGTGATATATGCAAACCTCCACTCCCAATTGCTAGACATAGAGGAGGACATAATATGCTCTAGTGTGCATATAAGAATTTTCTCTGGTGTGAATTATCTTAAGCTTCCAAATTGCCAAGTTCCTAAAGCATAAAGAGCTACAAATTCTTTTTTGTGGCAAAGGGAATGCAACTGAGAAATACTTGACCACAGAATTACCAGAGGTATGATAGAGCTACTTAGCCTTGTAATTGTGTTTGACCTGAGAAGACAGCAGTAACTAAGTCTTACTAGGTTGGGAATGGCTTCCACTGTTTAAGGGGGAAGCCCATATCTGTTTTGAATTAAGTGACATTATTTAGCAAGCTTTCATCCAAATTTGTCAATTAGAATCTTATCATTTGAATTGAGTCTAGCACTAAAGTCTCTCCCCCCCCCCCCTTTAGAATCAGGTGTGCTGGAGTATCTAATAAAAGTTCTTCAATAAAAAATTCAGATTAATTACAGCACCTTGCTATATCTGATCATTTTTGCTGGGGAGGGATATATACATTTAGTATTAGAAGAGACCCCATTTTGAAGTGTAGGAGGATAGCCATTGCCCATGGGTTTGAATTTTTTAGATGGACACATTCAATTTAAGTGATGTAGAAATTAGGATTCCTAAACCCCCGTGAAGGGTTTTAGAGGTGGGGTTTGATGCAGTGTGCTGGAAGTGATATAGAGGAGTGAAGCTCAGGAAGTGACATCACTTGACCTTTGACTTGGAAGTGATGTCACTTCCTTGCTCCTGGCTCCACCCCCAAAGTCCCCAGATATTTCTTAAATTGGACTTGGCAACCCTATTCTGTCATGTCCAGTACTTTAGCTGCTGTATACATGTTGATTCTACATGTTCTGCCTAGAGCTGAACTAATGTTTTCCTGATTCACTGATAATTTATAGATGAAATCTTTCTAACAGTCTGTGGCTTTTGTTTCTTTTACTTGTCAAACTGTTAATGCCCAAGTTGGTAAGCTCTACAAGGCATTACATTTTGGATAATTCACATAATCCAATTAATTTAGCATCTTAGTTGGAGACACTGGAAGTATGACCTTGCATAACATGAATGACTCAGCCTGCTCAATTGCTGACACATTCCTGTAAATCTTGTGCTCCAGTTAGGACTGGAGAGTCCTCTGCCAGGCAGCAGAAGGTCAATGCACAGTCCTGTAGTAGTCCCCACTTTTTTGCCTTATTTGTATTCATTATGGAAATTAATGCATAACAGAAGAGATGACCAAAAAGGGGAGAATACAATTGTCTATATGAGACACTCATTACAGCTAAAGAAATACCAGGTACTATTTATACTGCTAGTTATGCTTTTGGAATCTATAAGTATGCAATGAAAAGAGTCAGTAGAGAGCATGATAACAGCAAAAAAAAAAAGATGCTTGAAGATTTAAAGCTTCGAGATTAAAAATAAGTAATGTTTAGAAGATGTGTTCAAAAATGATATCCCATTGTTCTGAATGACATGGCACAGCAACCAAGAAGGTCTGAGCGCCTGCTCCGGCTGCAACGCCACTGAGGATGTTCTCCGCAGCTGAGAACGAAACGTCTGGAAGGAAAACTTTCTCCAGTAGAACACGGCACTTGATCCCGAAAGATTCTACAAATCCTAATGACATGTAAAATTGTTGCAATATCACATACTTGATTAGGGAAGCAGAAGGCAATGCACATTGTATAGAAAAATAGCAAGTGTTTATAGGTCATTGTTGTCAATATGATGATTAACTTATGAAAGAAGGTGTGATTCAGAGAACCATGGCCAGAATGTGAGTAACCAGCTTCTATAATAGCTTCTGCCGTGGTTCATATGCACAAGCGTTGTCCCTCTCTTTTAGTGGAAGTGGTGTCCTTGGACATATTAGGATCCAGCCCACAGGAAAGAAGAAAAAGACAGAAAAGAAAGCTAAATTATTATAACAGTGGTAGTGTTGAAAAGTGCTGTCAGGTAACAGTTGACCTATAGTGATCTTAATCTATGTCTCTATGAGGATCCCATTTTCATTGCAAGAGACAAATATAGGTGGTTTGCTATTGCCTGCCTCTGTGTAGCAACTCTAGATTTCCTTGTTAGTCTCCCAGCCCAGTAGTAACCAGGGTTGACCCTGCTTAGCTTCTGAGTTCTGATGAGATTAGACTATCCTGGGCCATTTACAGTAGCAAAGATTATTTGGTCAGTAGTTCTTTTTTCATATGCATAAGGTTTTTTAATATCTTTAATTGTGGTGTTTTACTTTTCCAGCTATCCAAACATGACACACAAGTTAACACTATCATATTTAGTAGGAGATACATGCAGTGTTCTAAGACACTCTATTGGGCCCAGCTTTGTTGATGGATAAATAAGAGGGTGATGTTGCTAGGAGAATCTTATTTGGTTACATCTGGTTCTCAAACTGGCCCTTTGTTTAGACTCAGCTGACAAAGCCATGATGATCCTCACTGCTATAATCTCCAGATTGGACTACTATGACATGCTTTATGTGGGGCTGGCTTTTGAAGATGTCTCAGAAGCTTCAGCTGGTGCAAAATGCAGCAGTGAGACTTATCTGGGGCCAGCCACTTGAAATACGTAATGTCAGTGCTGAATCAACCACACTGGTTCCCTGATTGCTCTTAACCCAATTCAGAGTGCTTGTTGTTACTTTTAAAGCCCTTTGCAGCCTGGGACCTTCATAGCTTCATAGCTCTTGAAGATCATCTCCTGCTATATTAACATATGCTAGTTATACTTTTCAGATAGAGTTCTGGTGGTATTATTACTATGACTGTCTGTTCGGCAACAATTAAGCCCCAGGCGTTCTCAGTGGCATTTCTGTTCCTCTGGGATGGCCTACCAGAGTGAATGCAGCTGGCGCTTTTCATTTACCACATTCAGAAAGGTTTAAGACTGTTTTGTTCCAGAGCGCATTTGGTGAAGGATAAACTGTTTTGGGCTGCATGTATTTTTAACTTTATATCAGTTCCCTTTCAGCTTTTGCTGTTCTTTTAAGTGACCTAAGTTTGTGGAGATAAGGTTGAGTATAAATGTGTTTTTTTTTAATTTAAGTAAAATGTTCTGTTATGAATTTTCTACCAAATTGATATCATTAGCTAATAGATGCTCAACACCAGCCATTTGCATTGTATTTTCTTATTGGGATTTTTACTGGACTTTTCCCCTCTGAGAATGTCATTAGTTTCAGCAAGTAATTGTAAGTTTTCACTGTATTTATATTTCCAGAATCAGTCGCCATACTGCATAATGTGCTGAGTCAAATAGATTCTCAGGACATCTCACTAAATCCCACCAGCCACACTGGATCAGCAGTTTCTTCAGGCTTGGACTCTGTAAGTAAAAAATGCTTCAACAAGGTACTGTTTGTATTTAGACTGTTGCCAGATCCTAGAAATTAACTGGTTTGGGTAAACCCTTTAGTGGTAGAATCAATCATCCCCAGTTGAGATTTAAATCTAATTGAAACTTGCGATGAAAGTTACTTTCAATCAGAGTTACTTTAGTCCAATTCCAAACCTATTAAACTTTGCATATAGGACTTAATGAGATTATCCTGAAATTGCACATGTTCTGTTGCAGCCTTACAAATAAAGACCACCCAAACTACTAGTGCTCAAGAATTTAAAGTAACATGTTAATTATTTGTGCCACACAGAAGGCCTGGGGAAAGAGAAAATCTACTCTCTTACTGCTTGTGAAAGCTTTCTTATCTGGTCACCCAAAGATGTTCTCCTTGGCAAGTTGTATAAGTGTCAGTAGGGCTGCCAACTCCAGGTTAGGTTTCTGAAGTGAAAGGTGGAGTTTGGGGATGGGAGAGAGCTCAGCAGGATATAGTGCCATAGAGTCTACTTTTCAAAGCAGCAATTTTCTCCAGGGGCACTATTCTTTGTAGTCTGGAGATCAGTTGTAATTCCAGTGGATCTCCAAGCTCCTCCTGGAGTCTGGAATTGTTATTAACTCAATGCTCCTTGACTTCTTAGCATATAGTAAGTAAATATCTAATCTAATAAAATCTTAATGTGTAGTCTTGTCTTTAATCTCCACAGGCAAAGTTTGTTGATCACAAGTTGCCATCAGTTGAATACAATTACACTCATTTGCAGCCAATTTTGTATGCACTTGGCGTGGGCATGTCCACAAAAGATCCAGACCACCTGAAATTCCTTTTTGAAGGAAGTGAAGGGTTCTGTTGCCTTCCTACTTTTGGTGTTATACCGGCTCAAGCCTCTATGCTTGATGGTGGATTGTCTAGTGTTCCAGGACTCAATATTGATTTTACAAAGGTAAATAGTAAACACTGGAGTTGATTTCATGTATGAAAGTATTAGTTGATAGTGCAATCCTAGTTATGTGTACAGATTTACTAGTTGACGGAGTTAGTTAAAATCTGAGTTAGCACTGGATACACACCGGATATAGTTTGGCTTTTAAGTCTGGCACACACCCTAATTCTGCATTCTACTGAAGGTGTCAGGCAGACATAATCAACAGTAACTGTAAGAAGGTAACTTGAAGAGAAAAACTTTTTGAAGATGTTACTATCTTATATTACTGAATATTAATCATTTTCTGATGTTGAGGAACAAATAGATTGGACATACTTTGTATACTGTGTGGTAAAAATAAAGGGTTGTGAAGATTATGCTACAAATGTAACAAAAATGAAAGTGGAAGTAATTTAAGTAAAACTACTGTTTAAATTTGTGTGTGAAGAAGACATTGGATTTATATTCCACTCTCCACTCAAGAGTCTCAGAGTGGCTCACAATCTCCTTTATCTCCCTCCCCCACAACAGACACCCTGTGAGGTGGGTGGGGCTGAGAGGACTCTCACAGCAGCTGCCCTTTCAAGGAAAACCTCTGCTAGAGCTATGGCTGACCCAAGGCCATGCCAGCAGGTGCAAGTGGAGGAGTGTTCTGCATATATTAGAGCAGGGTTTCCCAAACTTTTTTTCCCCATAGCCCGGTTATTTTTATACTCCTCCTTTGTAGCCCACTAAAGTTTGGGGGTGGAGCCAGGAGACTTTGGGGGTGGAGCTGGGAGACAGGAAATTACATCATTTCCTGTGGTATCACTTCCAGGTCAAGGGCCAAGTGATGTCACTTCTGGGGCACACTGAACTAAAACTCCACCTCTTCCTGTGATGTCACTTCCAGGGCACTCCCTCAAACCTGCCTCTTCTTCTGAAGTAACTTCGTTTTCTGAAAAATCTTTCTGAAACTCATGCTGAGCCAAAATGGGAGTGGAAAGTGGGTGGTCTGCAACTTTTTCATACATTCCCAGGGTCCTCTCTTTCCATCCACACACCTGCATGCACCTATCTGTTTGTGTGTTCTTCTCCAGCTTGCAAGCACTCCTAATGCCCATGTTCAATTGCCTGCACCACCTACACACCCCTTCCTCAACAGCACTGGCCAGTGTATGCAGTTGGGAGTGCTGTTGCCATTGCCATCAGGAATGCCAGCACTGTGTACCATCCACACTGGGCCCTGACAGCTGCTCTACCTCAAAATATGCTGATACATTTAGTAGGCCCTTCATTGCTAATACATTTAGTAGGCCCTTCATTGCTGCCATGTGGCCCACCTCATCATCACTGCTTGCTCCTGGATACTTTATTATTTCAAACACTGGCTCTGTCACTGAGCTTGCTGAACCAGGGTCTTGCTTAGAAAGATAGTCCCTGAGGAATGGAAGTCAACTTCTACACTGGTCAGGCTCTGGCTCCTGGCTTTAGCTGCTTTTCAGGCTGACACAAGGAAAATATTTAAATGTCTGGCCCCAGGAGAATGCTTTAGGGCAGCTGATCCTGCATTGAGCAGTGAGTTGGACTAGATGGCCTGTATGGCCCCTTCCAACTATGATTCTTCTATGAGAAAAGGCACAGGGGTCAAAGACTCCTGCTGTTGTCCCTTTGCAACCAGTTTTCACAGGATAAACTGATTCTGAATGTAAATGTCAAATGTAGCTGCCATAGCAGGTAGCCATCCATGGCTCTGTCCTGTATTTCAGGGGTGGCCAACGGTAGCTCTCCACATTTTTTTTGCCTACAACTCCCATCAGCCCCAGCCAGCATGGCCAATGGCTGGGGCTGATGGGAGTTGTAGGCAAAAAACATCTGGAGAGCTACCGTTGGCCACCCCTGTTCTATTTGAATCCCTATTTAAAGTCATCTAAGAAAGCTATCATTGCTTCATTCTCACTATGGCAGTGAGTTCCATAAATTCGTTATACTTTGTATGAAGAAGTCCTCCCCTTTATTTGCTCTGCATCTATTGCCCATCAATTTCACCAGGTTCCTCAAAGTTCCAGAATTAAAAGGAAGAAAAGTCTACCTCTCCCCCCCTCCGCCGCATAATTTTAGTCCTCTGTCTTCCCACACTTTGTCGACATTTAATGTGATCATTTTTTTTTATGTTTAACTGATTTTTTTAATGTTTAACTGATTTTTAAATGTATTGTGATTTTTAATTATGTTGCTTTTGTAAGCTTTCTTTTAAGGCTCCGCAGACTGGACACTACATTTTTGGAATAAATAAACATTGCTTAGCTGCCTTTACATTGTAAAACATACCTAAGTACACAAACAAGTTGAACAGGAATCTGACAAGGGGAGGGAGGGAGAGAGAGAGAGATCACAGAAGTAATTAAAAATTGCAGAGACTTTGTGCATGAGACAGACAGAAAAATCCAACAGGTAAAAGCTCCCCCCCTCCTTTTCTTGTCACAGCTGCTTCTAGGCACAAAAGACCAAAAAGAAAAGACAGGGCAGCTTTTGTAGCCTGTGGCTGGATTAGATGATCCAATGGCTTCACTTCCTTCACTTCACTTCACTTGGCCCTATATGGCCAAGGACCGACCTACCTAAGGGACCGTCTCTCCCCATATGAGCCCCAGAGAGCACTGAGGTCAGTAGGACAAAACAGATTGACTATTCCTGGGCCAAAAGAAGTTAAACTTCAAAACACCCGCACTTGGGCCTTTTCCGCCACGGCCCCACACCTTTGGAATCAGCTCCCAGAGGAAGTGTGGGCCCTGCGGAACTTAGATCAGTTCCGCAGGGCCTGCAAGACCACCCTCTTTAAACAGGCGTTTATCAACAACTGAATTACAGGTGCACAATAAAGGAAACGCCAAAATGGTCTGGTCTAGGGATCCATCGCCACTACATCATCTGACAGACATAGCGTCAAACAATAATGTTTACTGCCAGATTTAAATAGTGTTAAATTTAGAAATGTTTTAATTAACTATTGATTGGTTTTAATGTGATTTTAATATCTTATTATTGTATTGTTCACCTTTGAATGTTGTTAGCTGCCCTGAGCCTGCTTTGGCGGGGGAGGGCGGGATACAAATAAAATTTTACTTTACTTTACTTTACTTACTTCATCCCTCCCCCCCACTCCAACTCAGTCTTTGTGTGCTGCTGCTTTAAGAGGCTGGGTTGGGATGGGGCCGGGTTTAAGAGGCTTGCAACAAAATGCAATGCAATGGCAGGGAAAAGAAAGACATGCACCTGGGAAAGGAGAGAGGAGGTATTCCGCAAAGCAGAATAAATTTAAAGGCAAAATCTTGAGAGTTGCAAATGTAGTCACTGCACTTTTTTTCAAAAAACTGGAAAACAAACAGATTTCATTTTTGCATCATATTACAAAGATGGGTCTATATTTAAAAGTTTTTTGTGGGAAGGAGAGGGGGCTCTTAGCTACTTTGATCTCTGCCTCAGATTTGCAGCAGACTACCACTGTGGCAGTATGCCTCGATCTCTCCCATCACCTCACCTCTCCCTGGGAGGGTGGGCAGGTAGGCAGGCAGAGGAGACAGCAGCCAGGCTCTTGGAGCCAAGCCGGGCCGTGTGGTGGCTGTTCTCCTCTTCCTCCTCATCCCTGATCCTTCCAGTCACCTCCGCTCTCCCTGGGCGGGCTTGCAGGCAGGCCGATGAGACAGCAGCCGGGCTCTTGGAGCTGAGCCGGGACCCATGGTGGCTGTCCTCCTCCTCCTTGTGCCTCCACTGGCTGGCTGAGCCCCACCACTAGCCTCTTCCACTGGACCCTACTTGGTCTCTTTTCAGAATGGACACGACTCACTCCTCCCACTCGTTCGCGCCTCAGCCTCCAGCATGTTTTTGAACTTCCAGGCAGAGAGGCTGGGAAAGGGAGGAGCCTGTTGCTGGCTTCCAGGGCTATTTTGAACCAGAACACTTGCTGAGCCAGCTGTGCAACCTGGCTTTGAGTCTTTGGTGGACCAGTGCAGGACCCGACAAATGGAAAGTGCTGCATTAGAGTAATGTAGACTTGCAGGTATCTATAACATTCTAGTTACGTTTCATTCTTTTCAGCAGTCAGCAGGGCTTTGAGCAGGAACGTACTTCCAACTGGCTTGGCATCGGGGTGTGATCTGATATTCAAATAAGTTCCTGCTGGGCTTTTTCTTCAGAAAAGCCCTGTGTGAAACAATGGTGGCATAGCCTAATATGCAGATGAGTTTCTGCTGGGCTTTTTTTACAAACAAAACAAAAGCCCTGGCAGTCAGAAACAGTGGCCTCATTTTGATGGAGGGAGAAATCTGACATTTTTCTATGCTATGCCTCATTTCCTGAGAAAATGATACTCTTTACCCATGGGCCTTGTTTTCTCCAAACAGTAGCATCCAAAGCTTTAGTATTGTTGGGGCTGATAAAGCTTCTTATAGTGTACTGAAATAAATCTAATTTCTGTTGAAATGGTTAACACAGTTAAAAAGAATACCATTAAGTAATCTTTCTTTAGGAGACATTTCTAGGGAACATTTTATCTCTCCTAAAATAACTTTCTCAAGAATTGGGTAAAAATAATAGTAACTTCTGCTAAAATGCTTCTAATTTTTCTGCAGGTATTACACGGTGAGCAATACTTAGAACTGTATAAACCGCTGCCGACATCAGGTGAGTGTTCTGCACAGCTAATTTTTAAGAAATCATATCCTCCTAGGTATAGGACAAAAGCCTCTCTTTTACCTTCTGTATTTGTTTACTATTGCCTTTCTACCAGTTCTACGTGTCTAGAAACTCTTATCTAAAATTATCTAGCCATCCAATGCATTTGAGCGTGTTAAGTTTGTATTACATATCTGAACAAGGTGGCTATTGATTTCTCTGTGTAAATTTATGAAATAGGTTGCTTGCTTGTATAATGTGTATTTCATTTCATTTTCAATTTTAGGAAAGCTAATTTCAGAACCCACAATTGCTGACATTCTTGATAAAGGCTCAGGAGCAGTTATACTTTTAGATGGTAACTTTTTTGCTTTCTTCTATAAGCAGATAATTAGAGGAAAGAAACTCAGTTTGAATTTGCCATACCAGTTATGTTGCAGTACTTTAAGAGTAATAGACACATTTATCAGAGTTTGCCTAAAAATATTGGATACTCAAAGGGAAAATGTGCAACACCCCCCCCCCCCGCCGCTCCCCACTTTTCCTCATTGAAGCTACGTACCATGCTTTTACCCTAGGATCTCATGACTCACAGAAGCTTTCCAGGAGGCTGCAGAGATGGTGGCTTAACTTAAAACTACCCCAACAAATTTGATAGCTGAGGAAGGGTTTAAATACATTTTTTCTTCACAGCCAATCCCATCATAATGCCCATAAGAGAAAAAAGGTCTGTTCCTTCACTACATTCTTTGTTCTTTGACTCTGACCAATAGGTAATGTTTAGTCTTATGTCTGTACCAGTGTTCCCTCTAAGCTGAGTTAGTGTGCGCTAGTTCACAGATTTTTAGCCTCCAGCTCACACATTTTTGTTTTAGCTCAGGGAAATTGACTCCAGAGCACAATAATTTATGCAGTATCTCACAACTTTAATACCAATAGCTCATGAAGTAGAATTTTTGCTCACAAGACTCTGCAGCATAGAGAGAACACTGGTCTGTACATATATCGTCCATCATGCTGGAATATCTGCTTAATTATGTGAAATTATGGAATATTGCATTTCTGTAGGACTGTGTCTCAGAATTTAGAAATCAAAATAGGACTGCTGTCTTAGGATGTGGCCAATAAAACTGTTTGTATGATGTTTGCCTCTAGGCAGGGATGGGAAGATTCCTGTAGTTGGATTCCTGTGAGCAGTAGGAATACTATATAGACCCTTTCCCTTTGTGAACTTGGCCAGGCTGACAGAGTAGCCCACCTGCACAAGTTGCCTGGTGATGCTGCAGCCAAGCCATAAGGTGTTCACAACTTACCTGATCCAGGCCTCCCTCTGAGGGTGTGCATGTCTGCAACATTAAGTCTGTTGACAGTGACCTAGAAAGTGAGACAAGACTGCCTTGTGATACTCATTGTCACAAGTTCACAAAAATAAAAATGTTAAATTCATGTTCATTTTTAAAGGTACCATATTAGTACTATTTGTTTGGTATTTGTGTATGTGCTACCATGTGTGTATGTGCTATCACTAGCTTACTACCATTTGTGCACAACATAAGCATATATTTTGAGAGAAACTCATTTTAGAAGAACCTTTGAAAGTCATATGCCATTCTCAGCCCCGCCCCCCCCCAAAGGAGTCTTTCCTGTTTGACTAAAACCTCCTCTTTCCCCCCCTGTGTTTCTGCACAGTTTACACATACTCTGGGAAAGAACTTTTGTGCTATAATCAGTTCTCTGTCTTTGTTGTTGGAGCGGGAGGTTTTGATGGAAAACGATCATCAGAGAAAGCCAAGGTAAAGATCAGTGTTAGGATCATAGGTACATTTATTCAAAAATGCTATTTGACTGCTAATTGTTCTGCACTGCCTGTGGAAAGCTTCTTATAAAACACCACACACTGAGAAACTTGGCTGGTGATGAACAACATTACTTGGACTTGCTCCATAATTTCTCAGGTATCCTGGAAGTCTCTTAGAAAAAGCTCAGCTTTTCCCCACCAAGAGTTTTGTTCTAGCTCATAATAGAAGTCATGAGAAGCTCCTTAGCCTTCTGTATCCATTCCTACTTTTCCCAAATATTGTTCTTGAAAAGTGGTGGCAGGGCAATGAGGGACATCATCTGCAGGTGGCAGCAGTGAAGGATTCATGTGTAAGGCAATGGCTGTTTATCTTGAATATAATAAGCCTCAGCTAGGAAGTATTGTTAACTGCGTTTCTCATGTTTCTTGGCATTTACTTTGTGTGACTGTGTCCAGGTTTTAAAAGTTGGGTCTCTGCTATTGGTGCCAGCCACCCCAGCTGCCAGTTTCCTTTCTAGTGGGCTGACAGAACACTGGTCTTTACAACAAGGGTGCATGTCTCTTCCTTCCCCCTTTTGCTGCAGCTGTCAACTGTGTTGAATTGTGTGCAAATAGACTATGACCACATTGTCTTCCTATCTTGCAACCCACAGCAAGAAATCTAAGGAGATCCACATATGCTGAAATCAAAGACTTCAATTAAACCACCACTGATGTCAGGTTACAAAGCAAAGTCCCCCAAAGAGCACTACACTTTGCAGAAAATCTACTGGTGATCCCCAGACCAAAAGATGTCCAGCTGTCTTTGACCAGAGCCAGGGCTCCTGCCTGGTGAACTCTCTGCCAAATAACACCCATACCCCGTGGTACTTAATGCAGTCCCACAGGGCTGCAAGGCAGAGATATTCTGCCAGGCTTTTAGTTGGACAGCGACTTCCCCCCCCCCCCCATCCTTTGCTTCTTTTCTACCTTGCCCACAAGATAGTGGCACAGTCTAGAATCCTGAAATTTAGTGCCACTTGAGAATGTTTTAATTCTGTACTATTTAAATTGTGTGCATTGTTTTATCTTACGAATGTTTTTATAATTGTTCACTGCCCTGAGTCTTATGTACTCAGGAGAGGGCAATCTATAGATTTAATTTTTATAAATATAAAAGGGCACATATCTGACTTGTCAAACTTGCTTGCTCAGGGAGTTGGAATATGAGAGTGTGTTCTACAATCCAGAAGAGGCTAGATGGCCATTTGACAGCAATACTGATTCTGTGAACTTAGGCAGATCATGAAAAGGAGGGCAGGGGGAGGTGCCAGATGATCCTGGAGGTCTCTTTCAATTCTATGATTCAATGATGAGCTGTGCTTGGATAGCACAAGAGCAGCAGAAACTGGTTCATGTGGTTCTGATATGCAAAATTGTTTAATCTTTGGGTATAAAGCAGAAACTATTAGCATGAACATATTTTGGGGGAGAAAGAACGTTTGAATGGCAGGAAAGGAAAGGCCGACTTAGCATCCGTGTTATGAGCCAATCCAGACATGGTTATGATTTTGGGTTGATTCATAATGGCTTAAGACCATTGCTATACAAAAATGTGCATGTGTAGTTATATTTTAGCATTTTAAAAGGCTCATATGTGAGATTTGTGGCCTTTCTATTGAAAATTCTCACAAGTGACAGCCAGAAAATGAAAATTGCTTCTTCTGGGGGTTTTTTTTCTGAGTACATATTCCCCATAGTTAGTTGAGGTGCTACCACTCTCTGCATAGACTTTGTCATGCCTCATAGCGGAATAATGTGCGACTTAGTAGGTCTGAAGTGATAATGGGTAGTTCATTGTACTGAGAATATATTTTCTGAGTCATTTCTGACTCAGTTTTAAACAATTAAAACTGAAATAACATGTTGTGTATGATTTTTAGCTTTTTAAAAGACAGAATATGCATATTATTGATCTATTTTTCTTCTAGGTAGCTGTAAACACACCCAAAAGACCACCAGATGCTATAGTCACAGATATCACAACAGTAGATCAGGTACATTTTAATTTTGTAAATATTTTTGTTTGTTTGTTTGGAAATTCCCAGGCCGTGCTGATTTTTACAAATTTTGGGAGCATGTTGGAAAATCAATATTTGTGCTAAATACAGCTAAACATTGTGATTTTACTTAATGGTAACTGTTAGAATAAACTGGATCTATTATTCTTGTTTAGTATAGTTTTATCCCATTTTCTTCCCAAAAGAGCTTATAGAAAATATACTTTTACAAATTTGCATAAACTGCAGTATAAAAAGTAAACAAAATGGACCAGGGTGCAAGCCATGGACTAAGAGTCAAGGGTCAAGATCTGTCTGTCATTTGAATCCTCTATGCATAGTTTTTGTGCCATCACTAGTCTACAGAACACTTGTTTTGTTCTTGTTATGCACTGTTGATTGCATGTAGGATCTGGTCTGCTTATGGGCTAATAAATTTGGACTAGTTTTCTTCTGTTTGCAAATATCTCCATAACTTTTTTTTTTAAAAGAGAACCATGTTCAGTTGTAAAGGAGCAAGTACACACACTCCTCAAGTGAACACAGCTTACTTTGTTTGCTTTCATAAATCTCTGTACAAAATGGAGATGTTGACAGGTGACCAGAGTGATTTCAGAAGTATTTACATTGTGAAGATCTGATTCAGTCAATTTCAGCCACCCAAAGCTGTACAGCTTTAAAGTATAATTTCATTACTTTTTCCTGCCAATTATGAAATCGTTATTTTAAATCAATGAACTAAGAACTATTCCATTAAAGGATTAATGTTGAAACATGCATTGTCTGACCTGTGTCCAATTGATTTCTTACTATTAGCCCTTCCCCTAAATCCATATTAAGAGACATCTTTCGCTGGAGACCAAAAGAAAAAAAAAGTGTTAATTTACAGTAAAAGGGAAATGATCACACATGACTATTTGACCTCCTCTTAAATGCCACAGTAAACACTGACTCATTGTAAACAAGTGGTTTCCTATTTCTCCTAAGGATGAGGGTTGAATACTTTAATAAACTTCAATTGTTGTCTTTTTTCAGAATCAGTGTTAGAGTGATAAAATTAAATTTTCATGAGAATCACTTTCAACTATGGTTTGTATTCTGTAGATTTGTTCCTTTGCATCCTATTTCTAATGATTTCATGTTTGCAGTCTCATTTGTGACTTCTCCAACAAATGTGGGCCTCGGTTAATGATTGAAAAATACTAATTCCTATGGTTTGTTTTTATCTACCATATCTCTGTATGATATTCCACAAGTATATTTAGTTATGTACAATGAAAGAAATAAAAAAAACCTTTCAAAAATAATTATAAAACAGTTGACAATACAACTTATGTAAAGCAACAAAGCTGCAAGTAAAAGCAATTCAGATTCTCTGCATTAAAATAAAAATAAAAAAGATAAATATGCCACATTAACAATGTCGCTCAGCCAGCTGTAAATCCAGTGCTGAAAGCATAATGAACCAGCAAACCTCTTGTGGGATGAAGTTCTGGGAGGGAGGAGAGGAATTACAGCAGTGGTCCTTTCGCAAGTATCCACTTTCTTAAGCAGATGCACGCACTGAAGACTGAGCTGCTGGGCAGATTTTTATGGGAAATAGTAGGCACTCAGGTATCCTGTGTAATATAATTATCAAAACCTGGTTAAAAATGGCCACTGAACCACAAGTAGTTTCTGAATACTCTTCAAAGGCATGATGTCAAACCTTTTGTTACTTAGACCAGTAGTGGAAAGACCACTACATTCCAGAAATCCATGCAATTAGTGTACAAAGCAGTTACAAAGATGTGCCATGCTTAGCACCATTTGAAAATCATGGGTCATCTGAAAAGGTAAAAGAAAACTTGGTTTATCAGCACACCGATGACACCTGCATTTCAGATGACCTTTTATCCCACCAATTTCCTATAGATACTGAAAAGTATGGGGGATAAAATAGACTGCTTGTTGTGGAAATGATTTGTTGAATATGACTGGAGACAGTAGAGTGCAGTGCTTCCCAGCCAACCAAGCATACCATGGTTCATGTTATTAAAACCTTCTATCAAGGAAGATCAGTAGAGTTCCACTCCTTCAGCTCCTGTCAGAAGTTGTCCACCAAGGTAATGAAAGCAGCTTTAAGCTAATAACTGGACTGAAAGTAGAATTTTGGCTATCTGTACAGCAAACATGAGTATGCATAGTTGTGTTGATGCTATGGTTCTCTTAAGAGGACTGGGTTTTTGAACAACAATTGCAGCATTTAGTGTAGCTACACTAGAAACTTTGTTATCTATCAAATTCATACTTTTATTTCCTCTGAACATTGAAATGATCCTTTTTTTGCTACTGAATATGGTATAGTAGTTAGAGTGTTGGGCTAGGGTCTGGGTGATCCAGGTTCAAATCCCTATTCTGCCATGGAAGCTCCCTGGGCAACCTTGTACCAGTCACACATTTTCAGCCTAATCTACCTTATAGGGTTATTGTTAGGATACCATAGAGGAAAGAGCTATGTAAAACACTTTTGAGTCCTCACTGGGGGGGAAGATGGGATATAAATGAACTACATAAATTTTTATTACATTTTTATGCTGCCTTTCCACCAGATCATGATTCCCAAGGCAGAGAACTAAAACATTAAAACCTTAGGACAATTTAAAACAAGGATTAAAGCTATAATATAACTTAATAAAATACATAAACAATCAACACCAGAACCAAGGAGGAGAGCCAATAACTGTTATGGGGCTATCCCAAATGAAACAAAAAAAATCTTCAACCTGTAGAGGAAGAGACAGACTTCACTGGGAAGGGAGTTCCACAGCTGTTTTTTGGATTGCCACCCATTTAGCCAATGGATGATTTTGAGAGATTTGATAATGCTTTGGTGCTAGATGTAGTAGGATTACTTCTTGGTGGGCACAAGTGTTAATGTTAGAACATGTGCTTTAGATAAAAACATCTGCAGCCTAATTCAAGCTGTTTATGATATTAAATTTCAGTGGCAAAACCACTGTGTGCCCCCTGCTGCCAGTTAAATCCTGTTGGTTTGTTGTTTACAGATGACAGCTGTGGTTCCTATTAGTTTCAGATGGCTATAGACCCTTTCCTATTATGCTCTGAAGTCTCTGTATGTTCATAGGGGTGGGAGGGTAGACACCACTGTATATAAGAAGCGACCACTGTAGTACTCCTCTCCCTAAAGTAAGCAATGTATAAGCATGCAACAGATTATTGTACAATGCCATAGACTCCACTCTCCAAACCAGCCACTTCCTCCTGGGAAGCCATTATTGCCACTCCCCAGGTTTGGACTAGAGATCACTCAGAATTACAACTGCTCTCCAGATGGCAGACATCAGCTCCATTGAAGAAAATGGCTGCTTTGCAAGGTGGACTCTGTGTTGTCATACCCTGATGACATTGTTTCCCTCCTGCTTTGGTCCACACTGTGATTTTGGACCAGTCACAGACTTTCAGCCTAACCTACCTCCCAGGGTTGTTGTGCAGATCAAAAGAGGGAGAGGAGAATGATGTAAGCTGCTTTGGTCCTCACTGCAGAGAAAGTTGAACTTTTCCTAGGTAAAGGGAGAAGGGGAGGAGATGGAAAGCTGAAATCAGATCAGTTTCCCTACAGAAAACAGCTGCCTTGAGTGCATGGGAAGACACTAAGGTTTGGGGGAGTGAATGCTGTCACTTGGGTGAGTGGGTGGGAAGACAGCAAGTGGGGGAGGGCAGTCACCTAGAGCCTCATTCTAGAGCCTGTTGTATTTCCCCTCACAACAGGCCTTATTCCTACTGCTATTATATTCCAAAACCAATTCCAAAACCAAAAAACCTTCCTAAAACTTATATACCCAGAAGTATTATAACTGGATTAAAAGTAGTTAAATACCATAGTGAAACACTAGTTTCTCCAGTGGTCCCAGGAGTGGGCCAGTCCTCACTCTTGGAATCTTGGAATCATAGCTCCTCCTCTTCGATTGCACGGCTTAACAAACTTGACCTGAAGGGGAGGTGCTTGATCCTCAGAAGTCAGTTTGTTTAGCCCTGCCATCAAAGCAGGACGTGCTTTTAGAGCCCCCTTGAGGCTCTTGATCCAAAAAAAAGAAGAAGAAAACACACAGGAAGAAGAGTCAGATTACCTGTGTTCAGTGGCAAGGAAGCTCCCAGCACGGGAGGAATACAGCGCCGCTTTCTTTGAGGGAGGATTTTTTCCCTCCCGCATTCTGGCAGAGTGCTTCAGTAGCCTCAGGCAGAGGCACACGCACGCGCCATTCTTCCCTCCTCTGTTTCCGGCCCGACGGACGTACTGAGGGCAGTCAATCGCTCGTCTTCTCTCGCTCCCAGCAAAGACACCCCGGCAACCCCAGGGGTCTAGGGAACAGCAACTAAGAGAGAGAAAAAAGAAGAGAGAGAGGGGTGGGGGATAGATTAACAGGGAGTGGAGTCGTGCTTGGCACGCAGCCCGCCCAGAGCGCCGATGACAGAGCCTTTGGCGCGGTTGTTTTCCTGGCGGCGGTAAGCCCTGCATAGAGAGAATTCTAAGAGGGAGGATTTTCCTGGGGGCCGCAAGGGACCAGAGGGGGTCTACAGACCTAGCCCTGAAGCCCTTTTTTCCAGATATAAGCCGGCAGGACGCTGAGAGCCTTCCAGGATTCAGCTGCATGCCCAGCGTCCCCACCCTTCCCCCCCTCCTTTTTTCCCTTGTTTGCCTGGGCTCAGGAGAATGGCCCCTTTTTGGTATGGCATTGGTTATTTTTTGGAAAAGGGAAAGGGAGTAAGACTAGTGTTATGCTAGGGGGGCGGGGAAGGGGACAGCCTCTGTTTGGAGGGGCTGTTTCTTTTGGCGGGAATGGAAGCCATTTTGCCCGTGCTTCTTGTGTTTACAGGGCCATTCACTCTAAGATGGCTGCCCCCACCAAGTTCCCCAAGGGAGCCATAATGGAGGAGGGCACCTGTGATTTGGAGTTGGCTGACTCACCAGCACAGGAAGAGGGGGCAGAAGATCACCAGGCTGATATCTCAGTAGATGAGTCTAAATCTAATATTTTTTCTTGGATTCAAGAACTGGTCAGAAAAGAGGTTTAAGCAGCTTCTGCGACCCCCCCCCCCCTCAAGAGAACATGCAAACTCAAGCACAGGGACGCAGATAAGGAAGAGGAAAGTTTCTCTCCTAGACCTCTAAAGCGTAGCAGGTCAGAGTTACATTCCTTTCCATCTGACCAGGAGGAAGAGGACTCTGATTTGTCTGAAGGCTCTTCGTCCCCAGACACCGGAGAACTATCTGAGGAAGAGGAGGGGGCATCCTCTACTCATTCCAAACTGTTTCCAGCGGAAGTGTATTCACGCCTTCTCCCAAAGGTGATTAGGACACTTCAGATCCAGTACACTCCCAAAAACAAGGAGGAGGAAGACGCAGAGTTTCCTTTGGGAATGGAGGATATCATCCCTAAATCGGGTTCCAAACCCTTGCAGGTTCCATTTTTCTCCATAATCAGGTCAGAGTGGGAACATCCAGCCAAGCCAAAGTCAGTTTCGTCAAATTTCTTTAAGTTCTTTTCATTCATCCAAGAGGCGACCAAGAGGCTGAAGTTACCAGTGGTAGATGACCCGGTGAATAGTCTGGCCTCTAATTCCATGCTTCCAATGGATGTGGATGGGATGCCAAGGGATCCGACGGACAAGCGTATAGAGCAAGCCTTACGTCGGGACTTTGAAGCCTCGTCTAATTCTTTGAAGGTGTCAGCCACCACATCTCTCTTTTGTAGGGCTTCATATATGTGGTTATCTGACTTGGCTAAGAGGGATGACCTACTTAAGGGCGTTAAGGACTCGCTTAAGAAAATTATGTTGGCCACCGCCTTTGCATTAGACTCTACCCTTGAAGCAGTTCAACTATCAGCCAGAGCCATGACCTCTAGCATCACGGCCAGAAGGAATACATGGCTACGTAATTGGGATGCGGATCTTTCAGCCAGGGCTAAAGTAGCCACAGTTCCGTTTAAAGGGGCTTCACTCTTTGGAGAAGGCCTTGATAGATATCTTATTGAGGACAGGAACAAGAAAAAGTCCTGCCTTTCAAGAGATGGGATAACAGGTCGAGACAAAGGTTTCAGTCCTTTCGAGGAAATCGGAGAGACTCCAGACAAACCTCCTTCAAGCCATTCAGAACAAAGTGGCAGTCAACGTCTAGAGACGCCAGAACATCCTTCAGGGGGAAACAAAGTCAACCAGTTAAAGGTCAAAAGAAACCCACATCAGCATGACTGGGAGGGTCCTCTAGATCCAAGTCGGATAGGAGGACGACTTCAGAGATTCTCCCGTGTGTGGCACCAAACAGTATCAGACCAATGGGTCTTGGACACTGTTACCAACGGGTACTCTCTGGAATTTTATTCACCTCCAAGACACCGTTTCCTAGAAGTACAAAAATCTCAGTCTCCCGAGAAACATCGAACACTGTTAATGGCCATCAACCATTTACTGGCGATAGGAGCCATCGAAACGGTTCCTATGATAGAAAAATTTCAAGGCACTTATTCAGTCTTCTTCATGGTTCCCAAAAAGAACGGGGACATTCGGGTGATATTGGATCTGAAGTGGGTGAACAAGTCGGTCGTTACAAAAAGGTTTCAGATAGAGACTCTGAAGTCCATTCTACTGGCTATTCAGCAGGCAGACTTCATGGCATCCATAGACCTGTCGGAAGTCTACCTTCATATCCCCATCGCCAAGGAATATCGCAGGTTTCTCCGTTTTGCCTACGACGGGAGTCATTACCAATACAGGGCCTTGCCATTTGGTCTAAAGTCATCTCCCAGGCTGTTTACAAAAGTCCTAGTCACTTCAGTGGCCGTCCTGAGGCTACAGGGGGTGTCCCTGTTTCCGTATCTGGACGACATTCTGGTCAAGGTCCCGTCGGCAGAGAAGATGAAAAGAGACCTCGATTTGACCATGAGGCCACTCACTTCGCACGGGTTCGTTATAAATGTCCAGAAGAGCTGGCTACAACTTTCCTAGGTTCTAACACACCTAGGGGTCCAGATCGACTCCAACAAGGACAGGGTTTTTCTGACCCCAGAAAGACAGTCAAAAATCTTACAGCTGATAGCGGAAGTCAAGCAACAGAAGTGAGTCAAGCTGATGCTACTAGCAAAGTTGATGGGTATGATGGTATCTTGTCAGGATGTAGTTCAGTGGGCATGGTTCCACACGAGACCATTCCAGAAATTCCTTTTACCGTTCCGGAAGCAGATAAGTATCAGGAGTTCGATCTCATTGACACTGCCAGCCAATCTGCTAAAAGACCCCGAGTGGTGGCAGGCTCCCGATCTTTTCTCCTTGGGGCAGGAGCTGCGGGAACCCAAGAGAGTAGTGATAACCACAGATGCCAGCCTTTTTGGCTAGGGAGCTCACATGAGAGGAGCTGTAGCACAAGGTCAGTGGAGCATTCAAGAGGCCAAAGAAAGTATAAATCTCTTGGAATTAAGAGCCATATGTCTGGCTATGCTTCAAATGGAAGAAGGGGTGGTCGAGACTCATGTGTTGATACAGACAGACAATATGACGGCAAAGGCTTATGTGAATCGCCAAGGAGGCACCAGGTACTGGAAGCTTCAGGGCAAAGCACATATGTTGTTCAGATGGGCGGAAGTCCATCTTCAATCCATCAAAGCCACTCACGTGGCAGGAAAGGACAATGTAGCAGCGGACTGGCTGAGTCGACAATCACTGGACCAGTCGGAATAGTCAATTCATCGCGAGACCTTTCGAGAAATTTGCCAAAGATTTGGGATGCCGGGAGTGGATCTTTTTGCCTCAGACAACAATCACCAGGTGTCCCAGTATTTCTCAAGAACAAGAAGCAGAGGAGCAATGGCTATCGACGCTCTGAACTCGGACTGGCCGAAGACTCTACTATACGCTTTTTCTCCATTCCAGATCCTACAGAGGTTTCTGCAGAGGGTTCATGAACAAAAAGCGGAAGCGATTGTGGTGGCCCCCTTTTGGCCCAGGAGAGCATGGTTCCAGGAGCTTCAGAGTTTATCAATAATGGAGCCATGGCGGATTCCTCCAAGAGGGGATCTACTGTCTCAGGGCAAGCTGCATCATCTGCGACCAGAAATGCTGCATCTCAGTGCTTGGCGATTGAGTGGCAGCAGTTGATCCGTCTGGGTTATTCTTCTCCTGTAGTAGACCCAATGTTGTCTTCCAGAAAGACTTCCACCAATAGAAGCTATAATATCACTTGGCAGGTTTTTCATATTTGGTGTGAGAAGAGGGGGGAAGACCCTTTATGGGCTTCGGTCCCTCTTATCTTATCCTTTCTACAAGAAGGGCTTGAAAAAGGTCTCAGCACCAGTACCCTGCGCAGACAGGTAGCAGCTATAGCAGCAGTTAGAGGGTCAATTAAGGGCAAGTCTATCTCTACACACCCACATATCAGAAGGTTCCGAAAAAGGGTGGCTTTGGTTAATCCACCGCAGGTTCATAGGTTCCCCTCTTGGAATCTGAAAATGGTGCTGAAGGCACTCTGTGGCAAGCCCTTTGAGCCCATGGCATCGTGTAGCCTTAAGTTGCTGACCTTCAAGGTGGCGTTCTTAGTGGGCATCACCTTGGCGCGAAGGGTGTCGGAGCTTCAGGCTCTTTCTATACATAGGGATCTCTACATTTTTCATCAGGACAAGGTTGTGCTACGCACTGATCCAGCTTCATTCCAAAGGTAAATTCGCGCTTCCATAGAGCAGAGGACATTGTGCTTCCTTCCTTCTGCCCTAATCCAGCTCATGAGAAAGAGAAGTTGTGGCACTGTTTGGATGTCCGTAGAGCCCTTAGATTCTACTTGGACAGAACCAAGGGGTTTCGTCAGTCAGACTCTTTGTTTGTCTCCTTCAGGGTTTCCAATAATGGAAGCAAAGTATCAGCGTCCACCATTAGTAGGTGGATTAGGGGATGCATTTACTAGGCTTACAAGGCGAAAGGGTTGGAGCCCCCGGCAGGGGTGACAGCTCATTCCCTTAGAGGGACAGCCACATCAGCGGCCTATAGGGCCTTTCCTTCTCTGGAGGTAGTGTGTAAGGCGGCGACATGGAGGTCGGTTCACTCCTTCACTAAGCACTACAGGATTGATAAGGTGGCCTTGGCTGAGGCTGCGTTTGGGAGAAAGGTACTCCAACACGTGGTTTCGGGACAAAGCTGAAGTGCCTACCCTGGGACAAGGCTTTTTTATGTCCCAAGAGTGAGGACTGGCCCACTCCTGGGACCACTGGAGAATGGAAGATTTTATTCACTTAACATGAAGTCTTCCTTCTCTGTGGTCCCGGAGTGCTCCAGTCCTACCCACCCAGTTGTGTCGGAGGGTATCAGCTTTGCGCCGGGTCTTCGGGGTTGGAGGTCGTTAATGTGTTCGGGATGTTACCAAGTTGGTTGATTGGTCCCTCCGTGGAGCCCCTTAGGAAAGGGTCCAGGATAAGCTCTGGAGGGAGAGTACCGTGTTTAAATTTTCCTAGAGGTTTTTTTTCTCCTGTTTTGTTTGGAGTTATACGTAGGGAGGTGTGATAGCTGGCGGAAGAACTGACTTTTGAGGATCAAGCACCTCCCCTTCGGGTCAAGTTTGTTAAGCCCTGCAATCGAAGAGGAGGAGCTATGATCCCAAGAGTGAGGACTGGACCACTCCGGGACCACAGAGAAGGAAGACTTCACGGTAAGTGAATAGAATCTTCCGTTCACACTAGTAACTCTATGTTCAACTGACCCATCCTTTCTAACCAACTAGATGCCCATCTGACACCAATGCTGATTCTGTGGTCTCAGATAGATCATGAGAAGGAAGGCAGGAAGAATTGCATCAGTGCTTAGTTCTCATGGCCCTTTCTTACATGTCCAAGGAAATGCTGATTGCCACTTCGGATTAAGAAGCAGTTTTTCTTCAGGCCAGGGCTCCTGGAGTTTGACCAGGGCTCGTGGAGGTTTTTTGCCATCTTCTGGTCATGGAACAGAAATTACTGGGGGTGCATGGTGGGAAGGTATCTGTGAATCTCCTGCATTTTGTAGGGGATTAGACTAGATGATTGTGGAGATCTTTCCTACTCTATGTTCCTATTAACTGTTATGAAAAGTTTAAATGTAGACAAAATTGAAAGTATCCTTTGAACTGCATACAAAATGTCATTAATGGATCTTTTCTACAACTCCCTTTCCTTGTGAGACTCTAGTTGTGATGAAAGTTATTCACGTCTTTGAACAAAATACTCTGGTGTATGGTATGGAATCTGGAGCATCACTCCACTGAGGGAGTTTACCCTGATATGAGGCTACATTGTCATAAGAGTGAAATGTATTAGGTTTTCACTGTAGTCCATCATGTTATGTGACACTTTTTTCACAAGGCTTGCATAGCTGTCAATGTCAATTTCTTGGAGGTCATGTAAGACTTCTGGGTGAAGGAGGTTGGTGGAAAGATTTGTCTTCTGCTTGCAGTTGGTAAGATGCAGTCGTTTGGGATGGATGCCACCAATAATTTCTGTTAACAAAAGGCACCGACAGTAGCAGATTCTATTGTCAAAAGGTGATAAAATAGTTGTGATATTCATTTTGATTTGCTCGCATTTTGACTGTTAACCCTCAGATAAATTCTCTTTCTCAGTTTGATGCTTCAAGCATGTTTTCATCTCTCCTTTCCTTCCTATGCTACCTCAAACGCCCTTCTAGGGAGTTTTAGAGTTACACAAGAGGACTGGCCTTAATTCACTACAGTGTTGTTTGTTAATCTAACAGATAATTTTATTGGGATTAATCCCAAAGATGGCAGAGCTAATTCCATTTTGGATAACTCTCAGGAGTGTCCTTGAGTCAACATATTGATTACGGAAGGATGGCAAAATGCTGCTAACTCTCCAGGGAGACATATGGCTCCTGTTCTTTTTCCATACATGAAGGATACTTGGTTTACAATTGAGTTTAATTTTGAGCAGAACACAATCTTTTCTTTGTAAGAATGTTTGGGGGCTATGGTAAAGCGGTAAAAAATTTGACCCAGCTCTTTTGCTTCACTGCTTTCACTGCCTTTATGATTGAAAACAAATGTCAGTTTATTAATCTTAAAATGCTTTTACCCTGCCTTTCTCTTGTCAAGCAGGACCCACAGTATCTTACAATTTAAGTCACGCCCAATAGCACAATACCACAGAAACACATTAAAAAAAGATCTCTCGGGCAGGACAGATCCCAGTTCTTTGTCCAGGAGCTTCTCTGGGTTCTTATAGTTCCACAGTTACAGAAGAGGGCAGGACTGAGTAGCTGCTGGTCATTAACGCTGTCTGGAAACACACTCTCTTCTGAAAGCAGAGTCACAGATTTCAAGACAGGAGTTCTGAGCTCAGGCACAGAGGAGCTCTTTTTCACGAGGGCCAAACTAGATGTACTCTGTGTGCACTGTCTACACCATGTGGAACCCCACAGCAGGGAATATACCATCCCCCCACATGCACACATGCTGCTTTAGCCTAGGAAAAACATGTAGAAGGCTGAAGCTTTTCCTCCTGCCACATCCTAAAGCCAAAGAATGCTTGGGAATGTTAATTCCCTAATGTCAGATCTGTCTATAAAATGGGTCAGAGAACCCAGCCCATGTCATGGCAGACATAATGTCCAGTTTGGCCTTTAACACTTATCTGCCTACCTGTCTCACAACAAAGTATTTGCTATATACAGTAAAAACCACTTGAAGCACATCTGAAATGAGACATGTTTGTGTGTTTCCAGGCAGTGATATTTCAGAGTGTAATGAAAGTCAGTTTTAAACTTTTTCCTTCCCTGCCCTGTGATGTACTTAATTAGTTCTAAAGAGTCAGATGAAATAGAAAGTGGAGTTTTGGGGCTTGAAGAAGAAGAAGATATTGGATTTATATCCCGCCCTCCACTCCGAAGAGTCTCAGAGCGGCTCATAATCTCCTTTACCTTCCTCCCCCACAACAGTCACCCTGTGAGGTGGGTAGGGCTGGAGAGGGCTCTCACAGCAGCTGCCCTTTCAAGGATAACCTCTGCCAGAGCTATGGCTGACCCAAGGCCATGCTAGCAGGTGCAAGTGGAGGAGTGGGGAATCAAACCGGGTTCTCCCAGATAAGAGTCCGCACACTTAACCACTACACCAAACTGGCTTGGACATCAGAAACACATGGTATTCTCTCAGCCATTAATTTGTTGGGTGGCTTTGAGCAAGTCACTTTCTCAGTCTGTTGCACCTCAGGATTTTTCTTTTTTTGGTGGTGTGTGGAGATGCATTGGGGTGCAAAATGTATCTAAAAGATAAACCAGTGAGAAGTGGGGGAGGGCGTGAAAATTTGATAATACAAATACATTTTCATGCTTATTTTGAAAAATGTTATGTGATCTCTCCTGAGGACCTGCCTAAAACAGCTTATAAAATAATACATAATACAACATTAAACGTTAAATAAACCTAGCCAGAGCATAAAGACATAAATCACGTAGCAGATTAAAATGACTTGTTTCCAGGATAAAAGCACCCCATAAAAATGGTGTTTAAAGATCAACTCCTTAGTTAGAAGTCTGGGTAAACAAACATTTTAGTAACGGCACCTGGCAAGCTTCAAGGGGAAGAACATTCCACAGGTGAGGTGCCACTACATGGGGGGAAGGAACTTGTGTCTTGTTTGCTTTATCCAGCCTCTGACAGTAGTCTAGCTGGACAGGTTTTAAAAGCAGAGCCAAGTGGAGTACATTAGACTGATCTAACCTGGATGTAATCAGAGCATGGATTAATGAAGTCAGATCATGCCTCTAGCTTCCTTTAGGTATAGAAAAGAGCTGTAAAACAAAATCACCATCCAAAGGCCATTTGGATAAATACAAGTTTTATTTGCAGAATGCCACCCAGTGTTCAAGTGTGCTCCCCCCCCCCCCTTAATCTCTTTAAAAGAAAGAGGTTGGCCAGAAATTTCATAAATAAATAAATATGGTTGAATAGCAGAAGCTCATTACTACTGAATTTGTCCTTGTGCAGATGTGAACATTTCAGACCTTTAATAATAAATGACAGAAAAGTGTGACATTTTTCAGGATGCTGTGATGTTAGATTTTTACATCAAAGCAGCATAAAGGTAAAGAACTTCCTAACATGCAAATTCAACACAATATTCATAACGATTTTAACAATGCTTAATGTTGTAAATACTATTTTACTTGCCATAGTTTGAAGTATCATTGTCAAGATCCTGAGCTTAGGTCCCCCTGGGTCTGCATGTCTGAATCTTGACCATGGGTAACCTCCACCTCATGAACAATAGGTGAGTCTCCTAGTTGGTAGCTCTGCAGCTGCCATCTTCCCTGTCTTTTCCATGCTAGCTCTCCAAAATAACAGCACTGCTTAACCTAGAGAATTCGCTGCCAACAGATTTATCTGTGTCTAAAGGCCTTGATCCCCTTAAGCTGACACTATGTCAATAACTAAAGCCTGGGTCTCCATCCTACACGGGCCACCACTCCCAGCCCTGTGGATTCTTGAGGTTAAATGCACACAAATAAAGCAGACTGTTACAAAAATGTATAAAGGTTTACTGAATAGATTTTTTTTTTAAATGTTACTAGGCAGCACAGTCCCCACTGCTTATCAGGAAAGAAATTAAAAAGCTAACTTTTTATTTTAAAAGCTAGTTTTCTATCCAATACATTCAGTAACTGATATTAGATAGCCTACCTTCTTAGAATATAAGTGTCCAGGCTAAAGCGTTCTCCCTAAGAGGCGGAGGACATCTTGGGTGTTTCCCACCGTCCAATCAGGGAGGCAGGAATCTAAAAGATCTTCCTGTGGCTGTGGGAACCACCCCTCTCTCAGTTCTGTTCCTGCCTCGACAGGGAGAGCAAGTAGTTAGGATAGGCTCCTATCCCCTTTTTGATTGCAGGCTACTATTAAAAAAAATTTCTTCCTCTTTCTTCCTCTTCTTCTTCTTACCTTGAGCCGTTCTTCCCTTCAACTGACTAATAATACCTTCTACCTTACTGGCTATTCTTCCCCTCTCTGTCTCCTCCACCCTCTTCTGTTTCCCCTCTATACTTGCGAGGAGCGGCGCCGTGGCAGCCTCAGGCCGAATTTCAAGCCGTGGCACGAAGAGGAGCCAGATGGCACATCGGGGGAAGGGCGCCTTCGTGGAGGACGACTCGGCTCCCGGTGCATTGCGCGGGGCCGAAAGGCCACTTCCCAGAGCCGGCATGACCGCGGGGCTTGCCACGGCTGCCAGCAACGTGCCCTGTAGGGGCAGAAGGAGCGAACGCAAGTGGCTCTGGTCGTCATCAGCAGCGGAGGAGGCTTCTTCAGAGCTCTGTCCCGGCCACAACGGCCATTTTGAAAGGCGCGAAAGGAGGCGGACCAGCAACCTTGCAGCTTCCAGTGGCAGGGGCTCACCGATGCCAACCTCCAGGCAGGAGACTTCGACTCCTATGAAGCCCAGCCACACCAGGAAGCTACGCAGACCTGCCAGCCCCAGAGGGGCTTGGGTAACGTACCCACTATGGGATCTTCTTTATTTTCAGAGTTTTTGGACTCAATAAGGCAGACTGTGGGCGGTGCAGTTAAGGCAGTGACCCATAAGAGACCAAGGCCCTCTAGTTCATGCTCCTCCTCCAGGTCTCCATCGCCCAAGAGATCCAGGGACCAAGGCCACCATTCTAGGGCTCCAAGGAACTCCCTAGTCAGTGATTTCCTGGAGGGTGAGAGATCCCAATATGGGGGTCTATCGGAGGAATCTTATGAGGGAGAACGGGAAGAGGGCGAATTTCTATCGGATGAGGAAATGGAAGGTACTACTGTGCCAGAACCCTCCTCACGTTTCTTCAAGCCAGAAGAGTTCCAACCTCTCCTTTCTAAGGTACTGTCTGCCCTGGACCTCCAGGTGTCTCCTGAAGAACAGGAGGCTCCCAGTCCCCTGACTAACCCCAAAAATAAACCCAAGGGGAACACAGAGTTCTTTCCAAAGTACCGATCCTCGGACAAGGTCTTCTCCTTCCCAGAATTCTTTGAGCGCCAGTTAAAATCAGAATGGGCCAAACCAAGTGTTAGCAAACAGATCCCCAATTCCATTAAGAAGTTGTATGAGCCTCCTTCCTTTGCTAACGACATGCTACAGGTACCCCTGGTGGACGCACCAGTTGCAGCCCTACAGTCCCATGGTTTGCTAGCTGAGGACGGCCAGGGTTCGGTCCGTGACAACTGGGACAGAAAGATTGACCTAGCCTTGAAGAGGAGCCACAAAGCTATGGCCCTGGCCATCAAGGCATCTGCCACTAACTCTATAGTGGCTAGAGCAGCAATAGTGTGGATAAGACGCTTCAGACGTTAGCCAGGTTCATGATCTCAAATCTCGAGGCACTGCAGTGGGGTCGTTACCATACCAGGCGGTTACAGATGTTTCTATGCCCTTACCAACTCCAGATCATGGAGAGGCGTTCCATCTCACTGACGGTGCCTATGAAGGTCAAGGAGAGTCTTCTGTGGTGGACCAAGACCACCAACCTACACCAGAAGATAGAAGAAGAAGATATTGGATTTATATCCCGCCCTCCACTCTGAAGAGTCTCAGAGCGGCTCACAATCTCCTTTACCTTCCTCCCCCACAACAGACACCCTGTGAGGTGGGTGGGGCTGGAGAGGGCTCTCACAGCAGCTGCCCTTTCAAGGACAACCTCTGCCAGGGCTATGGCTGACCCAAGGCCATTCCAGCAGGTGCAAGTGGAGGAGTGGGGAATCAAACCCGGTTCTCCCAGATAAGAGTCCGCACACTTAACCACTACACCAAACTGGCTCTCCAGGGGAGAATCTGTCACGGAGGGAGAGTTACAGCTGTTTTCAGATGCCAGCCTCTCGGGCTGGGGGGTGACCCTCAACGAGATTCCCACGCAGGGCCAATGGATGACCAAAGAGTCAAGCCTCCCGATCAATCTCCTGGAACTTCAGGCCATTCGATTAGCGCTGCTGCACTTTCAGGACTGAGTATCGGGACAACATGTGCTAGTGCGAACGGACAATATAGCAGCGAAGGCTTACCTAAACAATCAAGGGGGGTCCAGGTCCAGTTCCCTCCACAAGGAGGCCGGGAAGCTGTTCGAATGGGCGGAACTTCACCTGAAGTCAGTAAGAGCGGAACATATCAAGGGGACCTGCAATGTCAAGGCAGACTGGCTCAGTCAGGAGAACATTCAAGTGGGGGAGTGGTCTCTCAACAGGACTCTGTTTCTGAAGATAGTGGATCAATTTGGCCTACCTGCGTTGGACCTATTTGCATCTCATCAGAATCACCAACTCCCTCGATTCTTCACAAGGTACTACCACAGTCAGGCGGAGGCCACAGATGCTCTAACATTTCCATGGCCGCAAGACCTTCTGTATGCCTTCCCTCCAATCCTGGTCATCCCGAGGCTACTCAGGAAGATCATCCTGCTGGGGGCCGAGGTCATACTGGTTGCACCCTGGTGGCCTCGTCGTCCCTGGTTCTCTTCAATCCAGCAGATGTCTATAGAAGAACCTCTGCACCTACCAGCCTGGCCGGACATGCTATTGCAGGGGCCGGTGTGGCACCCTCATCCAGAATGGCTGAGTCTGACCGCGTGGAGGTTGAGAGGAGATCGTTGTTAGACCTAGGCTATACTAGTGAGGTAGCTAATACAATTCTGGCTTCCAGAAAAGAATCCACTACGCGGATCTATAACGTATCTTGGAAAGCCTTTCACAGGTGGTGCCGGAGAAAGGGTGTGGATCCATTGCATCCTACTGTCCCTAGGGTTCTTCAATTTCTTCAGGACGGTCTCCAATCCGGGCTGAAGCCAGCTACCCTCAGACGTCAGGTTGTGGCCCTGTCTTCAGTGCTTCAACAGGTGAACGACATTCATCTGCCATCTCATCCGCATATCCGTCGGTTTCTTAGAGGGGCTTCTTTGAGTTCTCCACCACAAACTCACTGTTTTCCCAATTGGAGGCTGAATACGGTGCTTTCGGCCTTAACTAGTCCGCCTTTCGAGCCGTTAATGTCGGTGCCTTTAAAGATGATGCGCATGAAGATGATATTTCTAGTGACAATAACATCAGCCAGAAGTGTCTCCAAAATCGGTGCCCTGTCGGTTAAGAAAGAGCTATGCGTGTTTCACAAGGACAAAGTTGTTCTTTATCTGGATCCTACCTTCCAACCGAAGGTATCATCTAGGTTCCACCAAAGTCAAGAAATCAACCTACCGTCCTTTTGTCCGGATCCTAAGCACCCGAAGGAGCGCACGTGGCATACCCTGGACGTGCGCAGGGCAATCAAGGTTTACCTAATTAGAACAGAGACCTTTCGTAAATCTGATTCCATGTTCGTCAACGTAGCAGAGCCCAGAATGGGCCAGAAGATGTCCAAGTCGGCCATTAGTTATGCCATTAAACAGTGTATAACGGAGGCGTACAAGGCATTACACCTCAAGGTTCCACCAAGGATCACAGCGCATTCGACCAGAAGTGCGGCCACCAACACAGCTTTCAATAAGAACGCCTCTGTCGAGGAGGTGTGCAAGGCAGCTACGTGGTCGTCTATATCCACCTTTATTCGACACTACAAACTGAATGCTTACGTGTCAGCAGATGTGGCCTTTGGTAGACGAATCCTACAACATGTTCTGCCTGAGTAGGGCGACCCCACCCTGATTAACATACTGCTCTGGGAGCACCCAAGATGTCCTCCACCTCTTAGGGAGAACGACCCTTGGCACTTACCGTGAGGGGTCCTTCTCCTAAGAGGACAGGAGGACATCTTAGCCTCCCATCTATCGCCCTACCTTGGGCAGTCTATTCCTGTATCTCGTCTAGCAACCTGCACCTGAAGTCTTTTAACACTAATGTCTGTTGCCTATTGGCCTGTTCCTTTTTTCCCCTTTAGGGTTTACCTTGGTTGTCAGCTTGCCATGTTTAAGGCAGTTGTTGCTGACAGACTGTTAATTTTTTACATTAGAAGTTTTTTAGATGCGATGATCTTCGTACTGCTTCTCGGAGTCACCCGAAATGAGAGAGGGGTGGTTCCCACAGCCACAGGAAGAGGAAGATCTTTTAGATTCCTGCCTCCCTGATTGGACGGTGGGTAACACCCAAGATGTCCTCCTGTCCTCTTAGGAGAAGGACCCCTCACGGTAAGTGCCAAGGGTCGTTCTCTACACAGGTGTCCATTACACAGCAAGAGTACTAGCATGGTAAAATCACAAAGTTAGCATAACTTCCCTCTGTCCTATAGCCTTATTAAAGTCTTTTGCCCTGGCTCCAGGTAGTCCTGCAACCCAATCAGGGAGCTTGCTTGATGGGACCTTCCAGAAGATGGTAACATCCACTTCTAATTCCCCCCTCCCATCTAGCTGCACAACTGAACACAGGTTCTCATGATTAACCGATTACCACATTCTTGAATCTGGCCTTGAAATAGATAAAGATAGTGTCAGTAGGAAGGCCCAGTTATGGACACCTGCAAACTGGAGCAGGCCTGCTAATAACCAAGTTAACACTTAAAGGGAATCAGGGTGCTTTGCCTCACAGTCATACATTCTGTATGAAGTTATCTAGTTTTCCACCTACTTCCTCTTATAGATAAATCATCCCAAAGGAGATCCATTGTTTAACTAATATCCATACTAGTAATAGTGAATAAACTTCACAATATTTGTCATAACTGGAAGAAAAGAAGAGGAGATTGGATTTATACCCTGCCCTTCACTCAAGTCTCAGAATGGCTTACAATCTTACAATTTGGGGAGGGATGGTGGCTCAGTGGTAGAGCATCTGCTTGGTAAGCAGAAGGTCCCAGGTTCAATCCCCAGCATCTCCAACTAAGAAGGTCCAGGCAAATAGGTGTGAAAAGCCTTAGCTTGAGACCCTGGAGAGCTGCTGCCAGTCTGAGTAGACAGTACTGACTTTGATGGACCGAGGGTCTGATTCAGTATAAGGCAGCTTCATATGTTCATCTCCTTCCCTTCCTCTCCCCACAACAGATAACCTGTGAGGTAGGTAGGGCTGAGAGAGCCCTTTGAGCACTGCTGTTGAGAGAACAGCTCTAAGAGAGTTGTGGCTTGCCTAAGATCACCCAGCAGCTGCATGTGTAGGAGTGGGGAATCAAACCTGTTTCTCCCAGATTAGAGCCCCTGCTATTAACCACAAACTGGCTCTCAACTGGTTTATAAAATATTTCAGATATCTAAATAGAATTTAAGGAATAGTGGCATATCATTCAAGAAGCATGATAATGTTCATTTAACTTCATATTCAGAAAATTCTAATTATTGAAAGCTTTTTTTTTTAATGTGACTGTTGCTTCATTTTATACTCCTTTGTGACTTCTCCCATCAACCCCAACATATATAAACACTTTCTCATTTCTTACTGATTACCCTTTGTTAGTTTCATCATCTTTGAGAGCAGCAGTTTCTAGTACCAATAAAAACCATGACAAAGAGAGAGTGCCTCAGGTAGGACTTGGCTGTGTAATTGTACATTTCCATAATCTAATTTACAACACTTTAAACAGTATCTTAACCAAAAATTTAAATGCATGCTTAGTGTGAAACAATGGTAGTTAATCTTTCCCAAGATGCTCATTTGTTTCTGTTTATCACCTCTCCAATTGGAGATAAAATGCTTATTGTGATGGCTTGCGTTCAAATGCTTGTTTTGGCATAGCACACTGGGCAAAGAATTAACCACTTAGTATTTATTGGTGTGGAAATGGCAAGTATAAGCATCCCTCGGGCTTCTGCTTCTCTGATAATGCAATATATGATTCCCTGATGCACAGCTCTTTCCCTCAGTCTGAGTTGTGTGTTTGAAATGTTCATTTTTGTAGGAAATCTTAGCCTTTGGGTATGACCTCAGGGGAGTGGAAGCTGCTTCTTTGCCTCTGCTCTGTGAGAAATCCCAGATCAGTGGGTGGAGCTTGTCTTGCAGTTTCTTCCTGTGTTCATTTGATATGGCTCAGGAATACTCTCCCTCCAGTTTCTCTGCCTTCCAACATTTAGTACCAGTGCCTGTTATGAAATAGTAGGCTGTGGATAGAATCCTGGACTATACCACATTAATCTGTCAGTTGAGAGCAGTAACTGTATTTCAGAATGTTCCTGCTACTGCAAAATATCCCCTAATTACAGTAAAACGGAGAGAAAGCTTTAGTATAACATTCTCTATCTCAGCCTTTGGCTTAACTTGCTACATGCTAGGAAATTTGTACATTCATTCAAAGAAATGATCAATCAACTGCAGGCTGAAATGGTACAGTCCAGAATTCTGTTTTTCCAATCTGCCAGATCATTCTACAAAATGTGTAGTGCACCTCTAATCTATAGAACACTCTTCTTCCTCATCCTCTTTAAATTTGACAGCTTCAGTGACCACGAATCAGAAGATCTTCTTCGTGGTCTCTGTGCTTCACACTCATGGGGATAGAGCGCATGTGCCGATCCCCAAATCGGTATCTAAAAAGCCCGGGATTTTTTCGCGCTCGGCACCAATGGGCATGCGCAGGCATCCCAGTGCGCATGCTCGCTGGCGCCCAGAGCGAGGATCCCGCCAGTTCCTTTCTGACCGCCGCACTGAGAGGATCTCCTTTAGTGTCCCTGGTCAGTAAAGTAATCTTAGATTGCTTTTTTCCCTGTTGTATATAGCCCATTTGTTATTTTCTTAGTGTAGTTAGTTAGTTAGTTGTTAGATAGTTAGTGTTGTTTTAAAAAAAAGTTTGTTGGATTTGCCCTTCGGGGCTCAGTTTCCCCCCCGTGTTTTTCCCCTCAGAGACTTTCCTGGAAAGACGTCTATGGAAAGACATTGGGGGTTTTTTAAGAGGTGCCGCTCCTGTGGGAAGAAGATTGCCCCCCCCGACAGCCATTTCCTCTGTCTCCTCTGTCTGGGCGAGTGACATCGTGTCGACTCTTGCACACACTGTCTGAGTTTCTCCAAGCAAATTCGTAAGAATTGAGCGGTGAGGCTTTCGACGGCATTGGTCGAGTCGGCACTTGGTCCTCAAACAATGGCATCGGGCCCGTCGGTATCGATGGGAGAGGCCGCGGCCCCTACTGTCACATCGGCTGTGGTTTTGCCGATCAGGACCGAGATGCCAGTGGAGCGTGGGCATTCCACAAAACGGCCTTCTGAAGGGTCAGTGGACACCCCGGCTAAGAAGCGTCGGGATGATTCGGGGACCCGATCATCCACGCCGAAGAAGGTGAAATTGAAGGAGAAGTGGAAGAAGAGACCATCCCGCACCCCTTCGCCTTCACATGATGCTTCGACATCAACAGCTCCACCGAGGAAGATCTTGGCGTCCCCGCGTCATAGCCCTTCAGTGTTAAGAGGCAGTGCTTCGCAGCTGCACCTATCGGCATCGGAGCAAGAGATCGACCTGACTCAACGCTCCCACTCTTCGGGGTCCAGGCATTGCAGTGAGAGCGACTCGGTCTCGGAGGTGGAGGTGTCGGCGCCGATGGAGCCTTTGGCACCGATGGATCAGGCAAGAGGTCAGAGAGAGCTGGAACCGATTACAGTAGCTCGTTGCTTCCCACCGCTTCCACCATGGGAGCAGCGCAAATGGCCTCCTTACGCCTATCCCTACCCACCGTACCAATGGTACCCTCCTCGTGAGTTCGCAGACTGGGTCCAGCAGTCCGAGGCATCCCATATGTCCAGGCTGTCTCAACACTCTAGACAGCGTCGTTCAGCATTGATCTCTGTCCCGCCTGACAGATGCAGCATAGTGGTGGAGAAAGTCCAACCTCGGTCGTCGGTGTCGATCTGGTTACCCGTCAGAGAGTCAACGCCGGTGCTCTCAGAACAATCTCTATGCAGAGAGTCTTCATCGTCGGACTCCGAGGTCAGTACCAACGATCCGGACCGGGCTTTGGAACCTTTGCCAGTGTCTCATACGGCTGAGGATCTTCCCATCTCACCATCAGAGGATCTGAAGTCGTACGGGGACCTGGTGAAGAGGATGGCACTCTCCCTCTCGCTTCCAGTGACACAGCCGCAACCCATTGTAGACGATACCGTGTTCGACATGCAGTGGGATACATTTACAGCGGTTGCCCTGCCAGTGACGAAGGTCATCCTATAGGTGGTGAAGGAGCCCTGGGCGAAGCCTGCTTCTACACCCGTGTCATTGAGAAGGTTGGACCATATGTACCGTGTCCATGAGTCCGGGGCTAAGTTCCTTTTTACACACCCAAAGCCCAATTTGGTGGTCGTTTCCTCCTCGCTGAAGGCCCGCAAGACGCACTCCTCTCCACCAGACAAGGAAGGAAAGAAGCTGGATAACGTCGGGAGGAAGTTCTACTCTGCTGGGGCACTGGGAGTAAAGGTATCTAACTATGCCACGTGCATGGCTAGATACCAATACTCAGTGTGGGAACAACTTTACACCCCTGAGTGAGGAGAAGAGGTCGGCTGCAAAGAAGTTGCAGAAGGAAGGCTTTGCTGGTCATCTGTGCATTCACACTACCCGCCCTCCTTCCCCACTGCTGATGGTCTCCCTCCAGTAGGGTCTTCCAGCGGTCAGAAGGAACTGGCGGGATCCTCGCTCTGGCACCAGCGAGCATGCGCATTGGGATGCCTGCGCATGCCTGTTGGTGCTGAGCGCGAAAAAATCCTGGACTTTTTAGGTACCGATTCAAGGATCGGTGCAGGCACTCTATCCCCATGAGTGTGAATGCACAGATGACCACTCGAAGATCTACAGTTACAGGTAAGCAACCTGTCTTTGCTTGGCCAGGTGTCTGTTTTTTCTTCTAAAGTGTATAAATGGTGCGATATCAAGGAGATCCATATGTCAGTAAACATGTTGGTAGGCGAGAAAGCAAGAGTAACTGATCTCTGAAACTTGAAACTGGCACACAGTTCTTGCCCACAGTCCAGATTATCTCTCTGATCTTTGAGGAGGTGACCTGTGACACTGACATAGGAAAGACTAATTATGTTTTCCCCCTTCACAAATAGACTTTTTTGCATTTTCAGAGAAATGTTATTTTAGGATTGAAAAATAATTTTAGTATTTGCAAAAAAAAAAAAATCAATATTTCATTCACAAAATATTGATCTTGCCAGTGACCTTTATTGTTTTCAACATTAACTATTGTGAAAAATGGCAGAAACAGGTTGGGTATTGCCTTTCTTCTTTTGATCCAGCAGAACTTTTAAAAATTATTAGGAAGTTAAAGTTGACATATCCATTCATGAGTCACCACATACTCTTGAACCACGAATCAGCCAAAATATGTCATGAACTTTTGTCTATGAACTGGTTCAAGCCCATCTCTTGTGTTAACAGACAAACAGTTTTGTATGGGAGAAAGTCCTTCTTCAGGTTCTCTAGGCAAATACTGTGTAGAATTTAATAGGTAATGCCCAGAACTTTTACACTGGAAGCCAACTAGCAGGCAATGAAGATCAATTAAAATGTGGTGTAGACCCTGAAACTAACTTCTATTAGTGGTCTAACTATTATATGTTGAATTGGTTGAAGCTCCTAAACTGTCTTCAAAGAACCGTGTATATATAGAGCATGTTACAATTTGTTTTTTGCAGCATAGTAAACTAGTGCCATCTCTGTGAATTGAAGATTTTACATGGTTGGAAAAAATGGGGTAGGTAACAGATAACAAGCTTCATTTTGTTATCCCAGTAGATAATTATGGCAGAGAGTTGGCTTAAAATTTTTGTGGAATTTTATCAGCAGTTTGGTTCTCTGCTATCATTAATATCTTGTGTTTTTGCAAAAGGATAAGAAAAAACACTCTGTTCAAGGAGTTTTCCTGTATGATGTTTTTCCTGGTGTACTGAGATCTTCCTTCCTTTAATACTTAGATTAACCCATGTCCAGGTGCAATTCTTGTCATGTTTAGTAGAAATCATCTTATTACTTGTTCCACTTGGTTAAAACTTGCATTGCAGCAAACATTTGTGGAGATACCACCATAGTGCATAACAGACCCCTGGTTTTCTTTCTTTCCCCTTCTAGGTGAACAGACAAATGCCATACCAGACTACTAAAGGAAATATTTCTTTACTCAGAGAGTGATCAAAAAGTGGAATATACTGCTAGTGGATGTAGTGATGGCCACAGGAATAGGCAGCTTTTAAGAGTGGATTAGATAGATTTGTGGAGGATAGGTCTATAAGCCGCTACAAGCCATGGTGACTCAAGGAAATCTCCACATTCAGAAGCAGTCACTCTCTGAATCCCAGTTCCAGAAGGCAACATTAGGAGAAGGCTTTGGACTGTATGCCCTGTTGTTGGTCCTCCATAAGAATTGGATGGCTACTGTGTGAGTCAGGATGTTGGATTAGATGGACCGCTGATCTGATCCAGCAAGGCTTCTTCTATATTTTTAGTATGGATGAGAAGCCTTTCTACATCTTCTGAATCCCCATTCAGCCTTCCTCCAATGCCAAGGAATGTGGCTGAATCTGACCCTTTATGATGCTCATGTGTCCTAGAGTCTCTTTGTTTGCCCTTGCAGCTAAGAAGATAAGAGCAAGAGTAATATCAAATGCTGTAACTTCTTGAAGTTGGCCTTTCTGGGGAACTTTTAAGGTGTTAATTGTAAACTTTGTTGTCCGAGTTCTGTTTTGTAACGGCCAGTGGCTATACACAATAAATTTTTCTGATTTTAAAGTTTTATTAAGCTTTCATAAGCAGAAATAAGGGGCAAAGGGGATAAAAGAGTATAGAAAAGAAATAGTACATAGACAGAAAAGTAGTCCATTCTGCACGACCATATGTCATTCACCATACAAAAGACCATAACATCTTTCCGTATTTTCAGCATAAAATCTCAATGCTCAATGTTATATACATATCATTAACTCTTGCTCCAACTTAATTTGGCTCATAGTCTCAGTATACATACAATACCGCATAATAGTAGTAAGTTAAAAAAAATTATGTTTCACATCAGACAATCTTAATTAGAAAATTACCTAAGTCAAACCAAACGTATAATGGCTCCCAGTTTTTTCTTGCTTGTTCTTTAGATTTGCCACTCAGTAATGAAGATAAATAGTCCATCTCAGCTGTCTCCAATATTTTCCCAACCAACTCATACTTTGTAGGCACTAGTTGTAGCTTCCATTTCTGTGCGAACAAAATTCTGGCTGCTGTGTTAAGATGTGCCATTAAATGCTTTGCCTCTTTTGTATATTCATTGGAGTATATATTCAATAAAAATAACTCTGGTTTAAATTGAATCTGTATTTTCAATATATTCTGTAGCAAATTTTGCACCATCTTCCAATAGCTTTTGGCTGTCTTGCAGGTCCACCACATATGATAAAAAGACCCAACATGGGTCATACGTTTCCAACATTTGACATTAGCATACATTTCTGATAATTTTGGGGGGGTTGTATACCATCTATAAAACATCTTATACATATTTTCTTTAAATGCCATTGCCTTAGTCAATTTAATGTTACCACACTGCCTCTTACTCATCTAAAGTGATATTACGACCAATATTCTTAGCCCATTGTATCATACAATCGTTTATGGTCTCTAAACAATAAATTTTTGACTGACTGACTGACTTTATGGTTTTGTGGAGAATCTGTGGTGTGATTTGTGACACAGTTTATGGCAATAACTAACATCATAAAACTTTCAGTTATTCTAATCTCTGCTAACCTTACTCATCTTGGTTTTCTTAATAGGCTGCTTTATATCGGCTTAGTGGGGACTGGAATCCTTTACACATTGATCCTGGTTTTGCTGCTCTTGGCGGTAAGTGTTAAAGTACCATTTTCTACTGGATTTCATGAAACTAGTAGAAGGGGTTTTTTTTGTGTTATTGTTTGAGAACTAAAGGCTGATAGAAGAGTAAAAATAAGAGATGGTAATCCTGTGTATTTCAGATGCAAATTGTAACTGTCTTTCATTATACTTCTTCACAAATCTTATCAGGTGTGCTGCTATTCCACAATGTTCCAAAGACCTACTTTTAGATTTTTTCTAAGGTAGAGGGTATGGCCAGTATACCTTAACTCGCCCCCCCCCCCCCCATTCAACAGTGGATCTTCATACCATATTATTTTGTTGCTGTTGTTTGTCTGTTTTAACTCCTCTTCCTTTATTTCAGGACTAGGGTGGCCAGACCGTCCCGGTCTCCTGGGACTTTCCCGGTTCTGGCCACCAATTCCCGGCTCCCGGGCTGCCTATACCGGGACCATTACAAAGTCCCGGTATAGCCAGCGGGGAGCCGGCAGGCTGGGAAGGCGGGGAGTGAGGCAGCCAGCGTCCCTGCGCGTGCGCACAGCGGTGTGCGCACGCGCAGGGACGTTGGCTGTCTCACTCCCCGCCTTCCCCGCCCGTGCGCGGGGTCCGGAGAGGCCGGCGCTGGTCGCTGGAGGCCTCCAGAGGCCAGCGCCGGCAGCGGAGAGGCCTCCGCTGGTCCCTGGAGGCCTCCAGAGGCCAGCGCCGGCAGCGTGGAGAGGCCTCCGCTGGTCCCTGGAGGCCTCCAGAGGCCAGCGCCGGCAGCGTGGAGAGGCCTCCGCTGGTCCCTGGAGGCCTCCAGAGGCCAGCGGAGGCATCGTGGAGAGGCCTCCGCTGGTCCCTGGAGGCCTCCAGAGGCCAGCGGAGGCATCGTGGAGAGGCCTCCGCTGGTCCCTGGAGGCCTCCAGAGGCCAGCGGAGGCTTCGTGGAGAGGCCTCCGCTGGTCCCTGGAGGCCTCCAGAGGCCAGCGGAGGCGTCGTGGAGAGGCCTCCGCTGGTCCCTGGAGGCCTCCGGAGGCCAGCGGAGGCGTCGTGGAGAGGCCTCCGCTGGTCCCTGGAGGCCTCCGGAGACCAGCGGAGGCTTCGTGGAGAGGCCTGCGCTGGTCCCTGGAGGCCTCCGGAGGCCAGCGGAGGCTTCGTGGAGAGGCCTGCGCTGGTCCCTGGAGGCCTCCGGAGGCCAGCGGAGGCAGCGTGGAGAGGCCTGCGCTGGTCCCTGGAGGCCTCCAGAGACCAGCGGAGGCAGCGTGGAGAGGCCAGCGCTGGTCCCTGGAGGCCTCCAGAGACCAGCGCCGGCCTCCGCAGCCGCCGCCAGCCCCGCCAGCAGCCCGGAGGAGAGGCCGCCACCGCCCTGGATCCAGGTAAGCCAAAAGCGGGGGGGGGCGGCTGGCGGGGGGGGCGGCTGGCCTTCCTTCTTTCCTTCCCTCCCTCCCTCCTCCCTCCCTCCCTCCTTCCTTCCTTTCTTCCTTCCTTCCCTCCCTCCCTCCTCCCTTCCTTCCTTTCTTCCTTCCCTCCTTCCCTCCCTCCTCCCTCCCTTCCTTCCCTCCCTCCCTCCTCCCTCCCTTCCTTCCTTCCTTCCTTCCTTCCTTCCTTCCTTCCTTCCTTCCTTCCTTCCTTCCTTCCTTCCTCCCTTCCTTCCTTCCCTCCCTCCCTCCCTCCCTCCCTCCCTCCCTTCCTTCCTTCCTTCCTTCCTTCCTTCCTTCCTTCCTTCCTTCCTTCCTTCCTTCCTTCCTTCCTTCCTTCCTTCCTTCCTTTCTTTCCTCCCTCCCTCCCTTCCCTTCCCTTCCCTCCCTCCCTCCCTCCCTTCCCTCCCTCCCTCCCTCCCTCCTCCCTTCCCTCCCTCCCTCCTCCCTTCCTTCCTTCCTTCCTTCCTTCCTTCCTTCCTTCCTTCCTTCCTTCCTTCCTTCCTTCCTTCCTTCCTTCCTTCCTTCCTTCCTTCCTTCCTTCCTTCCTTCCTTCCTTCCTTCCCTCCCTTCCCTTCCTTCCCTCCCTTCCCTCCCTCCCTCCCTCCTCCCTTCCTGACTGAATGGGCCACTGGCCTGATCCAACAGGGCTTCTCTTATGTTCTTATGTGACACAGTGTGTTGGACTGGATGGGCCACTGGCCTGATCCAACAGGGCTTCTCTTATGTTCTTATGTGACACAGTGTGTTGGACTGGATGGGCCACTGGCCTGATCCAACAGGGCTTCTCTTATGTTCTTATGTGACAATACTGACTTTGGCGGACCCAAGCACTGATTCAGTGTAAGGGAGCTTTGTGTTTGTGACTGGAGTGGACAATACTGACTTTGGCGGACCCAAGCACTGATTCAGTGTAAGGGAGCTTTGTGTTTGTGACTGGAGTAGACAATACTGACTTTGGTGGACCCAAGCACTGATTCAGTGTAAGGGAGCTTTGTGTTTGTGACTGGAGTGGACAATACTGACTTTGGTGGACCCAAGCACTGATTCAGTGTAAGGGAGCTTTGTGTTTGTGACTGGAGTGGACAATACTGACTTTGGTGGACCCAAGCACTGATTCAGTGTAAGGGAGCTTTGTGTTTGTGACTGGAGTGGACAATACTGACTTTGGTGGACCCAAGCACTGATTCAGTGTAAGGGAGCTTTGTGTTTGTGACTGGAGTGGACAATACTGACTTTGGTGGACCCAAGCACTGATTCAGTGTAAGGGAGCTTTGTGTTTGTGACTGGAGTGGACAATACTGACTTTGGTGGACCCAAGCACTGATTCAGTGTAAGGGAGCTTTGTGTTTGTGACTGGAGTAGACAATACTGACTTTGGTGGACCCAAGCACTGATTCAGTGTAAGGGAGCTTTGTGTTTGTGTCTTCTGGTGCAATTTTGTTCTCAGATCCTGTATTTACTTCATCAGTATATGGGATAAGGCACTTTCTCAACTGTGCTGCATAATGCAGCCTATTTATTTTGTCCTGTTTGCTCTGTTGGCTCTATCTGCGCCACCTTCATCACTTTCGGGGTGTGGATCCCCCAGTGGGGTGGTCTCGCGACTCCCTCCGCCGGCTGTTTCTGATAGCCCTGCGCCCCCTCTTTCATTTGATATGTGTCCCGTGGGGATGCCACCCTCCCGCCGGGAGATGCCGCAAAATGAGCCCCCTTGAGGCTTATGGCGGCAGGGCTCGGGGGAAGCGAGCTAGACTGCTGTTCTTTTGAGGGGTCATAGAGTGTTTCGAGCCCGTCCCTGTGGCATCGGTCCCATCGTTGTGGGGCCCAGGGAGCCGGCGCAGCGGCACGCTGAAGCAGCCTGTCGGTCACTTCCGGGTTCCTGTCCTGCATCTCGACCTGTGACAGGCTGCTTCGGCGTGCTGCTGCGCCGGCCCCCTGGGTCCCACAATGATGGGACCGATGCCACAGGGACGGGCTCGAAACACTCTATAACCCCTCAAAAGAACAGCAGTCTAGCTCGCTTCCCCCGAGCCCTGCCGCCATAAGCCTCAAGGGGGCTCATTTTGCGGCATCTCCTGGCGGGAGGGTGGCACCTGCATGGGACACATATCAAATGAAAGAGGGGGCGCAGGGCTCTCAGAAACAGCCGGCGGAGGGAGTCGCGAGACCACCCCACTGGGGGATCCACACACCGAAAGTGATGAAGGTGGCGCAGATAGAGCCAACAGAGCAAACAGGACAAAATAAATAGGCTGCATTATGCAGCACAGTTGAGAAAGTGCCTTATCCCATATACTGATGAAGTATATACAGGATTTGAGAACAAAATTGTTTCCGGCGGTGATATTTGGGGGATTTTGGGGGACGTCACAGGAAGTGCTGTGAAGTCACTTCCTGTTTCCGGCAGTGGCATTTGGGGGAAATGATGTCATTTGCGGGAAGTGATGTCACTTCCCGTTTCCGGCAGGTGATGCGGGGAAATGATGTCACAGGAAGTGGTGTCACTTCCTGTTTCCGGCGGTGGCATGACGTCACCGGAAGTGACGTCACTTCCTGTTTCCGGTGGGGCGCGCGTTGCGCGCGCACACCCCTACCTTCCACACACCCCCCCCCAAGGTGTCCCTGGCTGGCTTTCAGACATTATGGTCACCCTATTCAGGACCCTCTGCTGTTAACATACCATATTATAAATGCTTTTTGAAAGTTCATTCAGTTTCAAAAGTGGTTTGCTATGTGTCATAGGGCCTTGCTGATAAAGAAACGGAAGCTGAAACTTCCCTTGAATTTGCTAAATTTGATCCGCAGGCCTTCTGGAATTGTATCCTTTGAATCAACAACACAAGTAGACTACTTCCTGCTCTGTCTGAGGCGCATATGGAGAGTTACCACAATATTGTGCATAGTATTGGAGAATGTTAAATGCAGTTATTTGTTTGGTGACATAATAGATGTTTGTTCTTGGATATTTTTATTAAAAAATTTCAATATAGTGTTTATAAGGAGAGCTGTCAGCTATTTTGGTGGCCATCTGAAACAGAATATATTTCAATTTGCAATTGGTGTGATTATATTTATTTCATACTACAGCCATTCTTGATCTACCAGTGTTGTTAATTATCTTAACACCAGTTATTTGAGATATATCCTTCATCCATATTTGCTGTGTAACTCCCACACATTTGTTTACTGTTGCAATCCTGTGCAAACAATTCTTTCATTTGCCTAGGTGTTTTTTTAAATTATTCCAGTGGTTCTTATGACCACTGGATAAATATGCAAACACATATACATGATCCTGTCTGTGTGTATATTTATACTAGTGCCTAATATAAACATGTTAAACAGGAAATGAAGCTATTATGTTTGTGCTCTTTTAACAGGATTTCACAAGCCCATATTGCATGGACTTTGTTCTCTTGGATTTGCTGCCAGGCATGTTTTGAAACATTTTGCAAATAATGATGCATCGAGGTTCAAAGCAATTAAGGTCTGGATGTTTTTATGGGAATAATATTTTTGTTATTGTTTTAGAGTGCTGATGATAACTTACTCTCATTCACAGTAGCTGAGAGATGTTGGCGTAAAATAACGAATTTGTTATGTCAGCTATGATTATTGTTCTTTGTTGTCAGTTTCAAAGTGGAATATGCACTGTTTTTTGCATGATAGCCATGATAAAATTACCATGAATTGCTTTAATAGGCAAGATCCAAAGGTCATTTCCACTTAATGAAGGACATTTCTTTCAGTGGAAAGGATGTGTGTGTCATTTTTTTCCAGTTTCCCCCATCCTCTGTAGCCTCCGGACCTGATCCTGAGGGTTCCCTGTTCCTCAGGAGTAGGATGTTGGGGGATTTGTGGGCTGCAGCAGAAGGCAGAAAAATTTGATTTCATTAGTGGAGCTTCACCAATATTACTTTGGCTCCAGTTCAGTTGCATTTTATTTCAAAATAAAATAAAAATGTCTAATCTTTTCTTTTGATAGATTCGTTTTGCAAAACCAGTCTTTCCAGGACAAACTTTGCAAACAGAGATGTGGAAAGAAGGCAGCAGAATTCATATTCAAACGAAGGTCAGAACTTGAAGTGTGTAATTGTGACACCTGAGTAGAACAGTTGTGGGAAGAATGGCATAGTTGTGCATGTGTACTGTAATTTTATTACCAGTTATTATTTATGCAGTGTATCCATGTGAGAGGGACTTAACAGAATACAAGAAGAAAGATTGCTGCCCCGAGTAGCTCTAAAATGTAGTGTAAGCCAGCCAGAAGGGTGGTAGAAGCAAGGATAAACAGGAATAAAAGGTGCATTCATTTCAGTTATAGGTTAAGGTTTGTTTCAATAAGGAATGAAGAGTAAGTAGTTTGCTTGAAGCTGAAGGCCAGCCTTGAGTGATTTGAAAGAAGAGTGTGAGATTACATTGTGTAGGTGTTTTGAGAGGCAGTTCTAGGCATAAGGGAGATCATAAATGATACTGATATCTTTGGAGATTAAGCATATGTAGTTGTGCATAGCTAATATTTTTATTTCTTGAAAAGTTAAAAAGCTATTTGAAAGTTTGCTATCACCACCAGGAGGACCATGTACATGTTTGTGTGTGGTCCTGATGGTAGTAGCTAAAACTCTCAAATAGCTCTATGTGTGTGTGTGTGTACACACACACATATATACACGTGTGACTTTGGTTGGATTGGGTGTTGGTGCCACAGTACATAGACTCATAGTACATGGAACAGTAGAAATAGTTCCATATTACAGACACATGTAACAGTGTGTCACCATCACAGTATTTAGAATACAAATTTCTTTACTCAAGGTAGGTTATCCAATTCACAAGTTCTCATTAACCAAACAGTGGGACCTGGAAAGAAGAAATAGACTGGCAGCTCAAAACCTTAGGTTTTGTGTGCCTGATGCTTTCCTTTAGTAAAAATGCATTCTGCTTCTTTTGATGTCTTTTAAAATGCATGTAAATAGAGTTTTTTGATACTGCCCCTGGCTTTTAGTCCCTTGGTATCTTTTTAAAAAGCGATTCTAAGATCTCCATTTTTCTTCACTGCTTTTATTTTTCCTTAATGTTTCATAAAAAGGCCAGCAAGCAAATTCAGAAAATGACTGTTGCTTAAGAGTTTTTAAAAGTAATTTTAAAATATTTTTCTAAAAAAGACAGATTTCAATTAAATAACTGAAGCTTGTTGAATGCTGGCAGCCTGCCCTCAATGTGCTTTCTGACAAATAATAATGAGATTGAATCAAACATGTTGCCCTATCATTGAAAAAAAAAATCTGCATTTAATATTTGAAATGATTGGAATTGTTTTTGTGGGTTTTACCTACCAGAAGATTGTTACTAATTGTTCTTAGATTTATTTTTTTCATGCCTATGAAAGATTCAAATACAATTGTTTTAGGATTATCTGCTTCAAAATTTCTAATTATTTCAAGCCTCCTTCTCTTTTGTTTGTTCTTTAAATAAGATCTTTATGATTTTCTGCTTGGAACTGTGAAGTTTAAGATGAAAAGGTTTGTTGCAAAATGTGTTTGTTCATGGGTCTTGTTTCTGTGTTTGGGTAAAAACCCATTGACATTATGTAAAAAAAAAACTTAACAGGTCAAAGAGACCGGGGAGGTTGCAATTGCTGGAGCCTATGTGGATCTGACACTGCCGTCCAATCAACCTTTGGTGAAGGAGCCTGTTCAGGTATAGAGAGCATGGTTTTTCTTTTGGGCATGTAGCCATGGAAACAGATGAGCTGCAGCCTATGTACTGTTTTGCAGTCTATGTACTGTTTCCTCTAATGGAAGAATCGTTTTATGGAACGATCCTAGACATATCTTCTCAGAAGTAAGTCTCATTTTATTCTGTGGAGCTTTCTTCCAGATAAGTGTGCATATGTCTGTAGCCTTACAATGTAAACCCATACATGCTTATCTGAGAGTAAGCCCCATAGAATACAATGAAACTTACTTCTGAGTAGAAAAACATGATTGAATTGGAAGCCACTTCCCTAGCTGATGATAGCCGAGAAATGGGCTATGAAAGCAAGGGGCCACTGTGAACCATTTTTCCTAAGGCCATTTTTAGCTTCCCAGGGGGCCTCAATCCAGGACTATTAGGCTTCTGTTGTTAAAATAAATACTCCACACTAATGGCACAACTTTTTCATTAAGAAACCAGATTTTCTGATCTATCTAAATGACATAAATCAAGCCAGCTTATTTGGCATAGTTTTGGTTGTCATTTAGGCAAGTAGTATGAAGTCTTGCACAGGATGTTGAGGTCCTTCCATTTGACTGTTTGACATTTTGCTGAGCATCCACTTTGCCCCCTCCAACTCCTGAGGTTTCAGCAGGCAATGTTCTCATAAACTTTCAGATTTATCTTTGCAACCACAAGTAGTAGAAATATGATTTTTCAAGAATGAAAGCAGAGAATCCAGGGTATCCCCTAGCTTGCATCTGCCACCACATTGTATGATTGCATTGAACTTGTTCAGCACTATGCAGGTTGGGGGGGTGGGCTTGAGTGAAATATAAACTAATCAGTTAAAGTGCTTAATTTCTGTCCATATTTTTTCAGACTGTCTAAACATAGTAACATATGCCCATTATAGGTTGGGCTGTGATTCTTTGCTTTTAGCCACTGCATGGTATTCAGGAGCCTTAGCTATACATTGATTTCACATAATTTGTCACTTGCTCCAAGCCCTTGCATCTTTGTATCCAAATGGCAGAATATTTATTTTTTCATTTGGTTTCTCTTTGCTTAAAATGTCCCAATAAGAGGTTGTAAAAATATTTTGGTGTACACCAGTTTGGTGTAGTGGTTAAGTGTGCGGACTCTTATCTGGGAGAACCGGGTTTGATTCCCCACTCCTCCACTTGCACCTGCTAGCATGGCCTTGGGTCAGCCATAGCTCTGGCAGAGGTTGTCCTTGAAAGGGCAGCTGCTGTGAGAGCCCTCTCCAGCCCCACCCACCTCACAGGGTGTCTGTTGTGGGGGAGGAAGGTAAAGGAGATTGTGAGCCGCTCTGAGAATCTTCGGAGTGGAGGGCGGGATATAAATCCAATATCTTCTTATATAAACAAGGAGTGTAGAATTCATTACATGGAGCAAACACTAGAATATAGGGAGGGTTTGGTGTAAAATCCTTCAGGACCTCTTCATTTATGTATTAGACAGGAGGATTGCAGAGTGACCTTGTGTTTGAAGAAATTGGTCACCGCATCAAAGAACTTGGAAATCAATTGGTGAAGAAAGTAAATGCTGTATTTCAGTGGAATATCACTAAGGATGGAAAGACTGCAGTGCAGTGGAGTAAGTCATAGATTTAATTAATTTATGGGATGCCTTATTATATTCCTTAATGAAGTGGGAGCTGTTAGGTGCTCAAAGCTCTAGTTCGCTAGGTATGTAGCAGCACAATGTTCAATTGGACTATACAGCTTTTGTTTTATAACAGTAGAGGTAGGGCTGTTAAAATATTGCTTTAACATTAAAAGATAGCAATTAATCTTGTCTGAAAGCTGGTATATTCAATAGAGTCTAAGAAAAGAAGAGGATAGTTGAGAAACCCTAACTCAGATATGACCATACTATTAGCAAACGACCATCTTGGAGGAGCAGAAGACATGATTCGCCTTAAATATTTATTCTAAGATTTTCATAGTAAGTTTCTTCTAGAGATTCTGGAAAGGGGATTTGACTATACAAATGCTGGGTATTATTGGGTAATATCCTTCCATCTATTTCTAACAACATAAGGATAATTATGAGGATGTGGGGATGATTTCCTCCAATTTCTGCCTCCCATGTTGATCATGGGAGTCTGCTGACCCACAGGAATAAAACTTTAGGGTGGTCTGTGGAATGCAGTGGCTAGGAAGCTGGAAAGTTCCATTTGGCAGGCTCCACTCATGGAACTCATAGAATACAAATCTTCATTTGTTTTTCTTGCCCTTTTCCTTCAGTCTTGAGCACAATTTTATTTTTCATGTTTGACACTAAAATTCACTGCTCATTTTGTAAATGTAAGTTGCATTATCTTCTGTGAAGCACCAGGATAAAAAAATCACGTATCTTTGTGCTTAGAGAAGCCTTCCATTAAAATAACACATACCCATGTTAACAAGTAAATAATGTGTCATGGAAACGTCACTCTAAAATATTTGGGACTTACAGAGTAACTCAAGGAAATTTTTTACTGGAGTTTTGTCTGGGTTTTGAGAGGGAGAACCTGTTGTATTTGGGTCTGAGGCAACAGGTGATTGAATTTTGTATTGTACGTTGAGCTATTTATTTGATCACTTTCCTTTTTAGAAGTAACTAGGAGTGTTCATATAAAAATTTGGATTAATTTTGGACTAATTATTTTTTATTTGGTTTGGGGAGGGCATGCTTTTTGCTATTCCAAACTTTTGTGACTCTCTTTGATGGATAGTGATCATCACAGATACTTAACATATTCTTCTAAACAATATGACAAAAATAAAATTACCACCTCAGAAATCCCACTGTTCAGCAATAAGCAAGAAATTAAAAACATAACTAAACATAATTACAATTTAAAATAAGCAAGTTAGGGCTTACTGCAATGATCTTGAATGACTGGTATCAGAAAAGGCAATCTTTCTGACCTAGCAGCATTTCTTTTTCAGCAGAGGGAGGTTTCAAACCTGAATCTTTATTTATGCTAGTACAGTATACTTAAAAGTTCAAAAATGCCAGACATAATCTTTAATAACCAAAAATATCTTTCTGGGATCTGATTCTTTGTCAGAAAGTCATAATAACAACAAAGCGTCATTGGAAATTTCTCTCTCTTCAGCCAAAGCATTTAGAAAAACGTGCCCAAGGAAGTCTCCCTAGCTTAATTTGATTAATTTTCTTGCAGTTTAAAACCAGGACTTTCCTCAAGCCTCAGGCCCTAGTTAAGGCTTGGATTCCTTGGACACTAAGGAAGCGTGTTGCTACACAGAGGCAGGCAATGGCAAAGCACCTCTTATTTGTTTTTCCTTGAGATTCCCATGAGAGGTTGTCATAAGGTTGCTGAGACTTGACAAAATTTTACTCACACATGCACAGAATGCTAAAGTCAATTATTCCATGTGGTAATAGAAGAAGAAAGTTGCTGCAAAGGCTGTGATAAAGATTTGATCGTAATATGTGAACATTCCTGGGCAATTTCTGTCTTGTTATAGATTGCTTGAGACTTTGTTATTCAGAGCTTTTCCTGTACTAGTTATGTCAAACTATCAGGCTCCCTTTCCTTTTTCATAATCTTAAATATCTTGTTCAGCTAGCTAAACTTTGTTGTAGAGCTTTGTCTTAAAACGTCTAACTTCAATGGTTTTTAGGATTCCTTTTTCAATAGGGATGTTGACAAACCATTTTTGTCACAAGCCTTTAGTTAACTCTGATGATTCAAGACTCTCAGGATCTTCTTCAGCCTGCTCCTGTCTTCAGGGTCTAGTTAGTATGACTTTGCAGATGGATTGAAGTCTAACAGGCCTTTGCTGACAATGTGCTTTATTCTAATTTGTAAAGGACTGCAAATTAACTAAAATCATGGCCAGGAATGGCGGGTCCAGATACAAAGGACAGGTCAGAACATAATGTAGTAGATATTCCACAGAACTTTTACATAAGCAAATACATTGATCAGTTGGAATTTTGGTGTACCAGCCTGTTAATAGCTCAGTTGGCATTGTTTGAAAGTGCAACACTGTGAATGCCGTTCTTAAATTATGAGCTGATAAGAAGCTCTAGAATGCTTGTTCTTTATTGCTTTGTACCATCTGGTGCATAATTGAGAAGTTATCAATTATGGACTCCTCTTTAAATACCCATTCCCGCAAGTGCAAGTTGTTCCTCGGAAGCTGGAGCAAATTGTCTGGGATGGTGTAGTGAGCGATAATACTAGAAAACAAATCAAAATGGGTCCTATCCCTGCATAACAAAATATGGAAACTAGTTGCTGAACCTGGTTTTTTTGGCCACTGTGTGACACAGAGTGTTGAACTGGATGGGCCATTGGCCTGATCCAACATGGCTTCTCTTATGTTCTTAATGAGGCAGTGTTAGATAGTTGATTTTTCCTTCCATAATTTTTCCTTGATTGAGGGTTGGCTGAGCTCTTGACCTACCAGGCTTTTGCTAACATCGTGCTTCCTGCTAGCCCTCTTCTGTTGTTAAATTTGTATCTCCAGTTACCTTGGCTTTGATCATTTAACTTACCATTTCCCCCCACATTTCGACTGCTGTGCAGTCTTCAGTAGCTGACAACACTAGATCTTCTCTGGGCCCCTGCAACTCACTGGTGCTGTTGGTGGTGACTGAAACTTTGGTGTCTTTGTCTAATGTCCACAAAGGCTAAATATCAAACAAAAAGTATGAGAAGCAGCTCTGAAGGGAAATTATTTGCAATTTTGGTTGACATGGCCAGTAGTTTTCTTTTTTCTAAATTCACGTATGCGAAAAAACCTTTTATTCTTGTGAAATTGACTATAACCTCCTTCCTCATACCATTCCATATCAAGCCCGCCTCTTAATTTCATTATTAGCTGTCACTGGCAGGGATGTGTGAACAGGAATTTATATTTGCAATGGAAGCAAGAGTTCTTTTACACAAAAGGTAACAGCTCATTGATTAACAATAAAGTTCCATTATAGACTGCATGGAATTAATCTGACATCAAGTGAGAGTGCATTCACCCTTCCCCTTCTTTAAATTTAGAGGCATACTTGCCGCCTCTTTAAATCTAGGGGCATATGTCTCCAGTATTCCATAGGGTAAACTGGTCTTGTGAAAAGGCCTTGATGTAATAATCAAGACGTGACTGCTTAGCAGTTATTGAATGCATTTCAGATGTTCAAAGCACTTTGCATACAAGAATACTCACAGCACAGTGTTAGAGTTATACCCTTCTAAGCACATTGAATTCAGTGGATTTAGAATTATGTATCTCTGCTCAGGATTGCATTGATACACTTGTAATTGCTAAACCAGCTGTATACCATAAATAGTTCCCATCAGTTTGAAGTATTAATAGTGGGCCTATATCATCATATGGATACTTTTCTAAACCAAGACCATCATACTGTTAAGTAATCATTGTCTTATATTCTAATAGTGTTGCAGAAAAAATAGGTTTGCAGAAAATCAGAAACCAGGGTAGGGAATTTGGGGGGGGGGGGTGTCGCTTAAAACAGAGGAGTGTTTGTCTGCGCATGAACACATAGCACACCTCTGTTGGAATCACTTCCACTACACTCTCTCCCTCCCCACCCTCTCCCCCCCGCTTATCTGAGATGGAAGGAAATCTGCTCTACACAACTGTGTATTAGAGGCCCAAAGCCAAACACTGGCTGGGTCAGGAACAGAAGAGGCAGCCCTGCCAATTCTCCCTCATTTTGCCCCCAGCAGGCCTGCATCAAGTTGAATTGCCAACTGAAACATCAACAAGAGTTGCTTGAGGAGGATAGTTGGCAGAATGGTGTGGGTACACAGATAGTCAAACCACCAAGGAAGGGGCAGTGTAGTCAGGCAAAGCAGTGAGGGTGAGATGGGATGAATACAGTGCAAAAGTGGGGGGCGGGAGTAGGGAGAACAGGAAGCACTAAGGCAAGAGACAGGAGTCACCGCTGCCCCCCTGCTACTCTGCATAATATGGAGGAAGCAGGGGGTTATAGTCACCACTCCCTCCCTCACACACTAAGCTGAAAATGTTGGAAGTGATACACTGCACAAGAGCTGAAGGATGGCCCCTCCCCACAAGTTTCTTGAGGGTCCCAGCTTGTCAAGATACCTAATTCTCAGTGTGGATACTTGGTAGATTGGAGCCATGAACAGGCAAGACAGCTTTTTCAGCAAACCTGAGAAAAACCCTAGCTTTGCACAAAAATCTGAAATCTAAAACATACAGACACATACACACTGGAAGAGTTAACCCCCCTCGAATAATAGAAACAGCATCTTTAGCTTTAAGAAATAAATGACGTCAGTTGCCATTGCTAGGCAACCACAGCAGTAATGCCAGCCTTGATTTCTGTCAGCAAAAGGCAGGGACCAGGGACAGGAGAGGAAACTGATGTAAACTCCTTTTAGTCCCCACTGTGGAAAAAGTGGGTGTAAATGAAATATTAAATATAGCTATGTTCAAACATTTTAATGGGTTTTTGCACTCTGTGATGGGGGGAAAGAGAGAAGGAAACTGCTTTGGAAATTTGCAAAATGTGAAAATGAATTGGCAAAACAAAATCTTGCTGTAGCATACTCCATTGCAAGCAACATGGTGCCTGACAGTTTATACGTCTTGTAGTAGATCATTTTGGCAGTGCATTTTGTGCAGGAAATGGGACTTCAGGAAAACAGACACTTTGAGGAATTGTTGGTGTTTCTAAAGAGAGGGTAGGTAGATACTTGGCTAAGATTTAAGATGCTGCTGAAATGGAACATTTGAAAATAAAACAGCTCTACAAAAGAGGGTATCCCACACTGAAACTAATTGGGTGGTGGGTTAAATGAAAAAGACACACCTGCATGCAAAAGAAAGTTATGAATCATATTGAGAAGAAATAATGGTACCTTTACTCAGATTGCAAAAACGTTAAATGAACACTGCAATCATTTTTTTGAAGTAACTGTTTCAAAAACGTTCATAGGAATTTCCCACCTTTATAAGTCCAGGGCAGTTAACATTTTTGTTTACAGTGTTTCTCTGTCAGTGCTTAGTTATGAAAAGAATCTGGCTTTTCTATTGAATTTGTTGGTACAGATCACTTAATAAATATTTTGAAAGCTGTGGACTTCCTTTATTCAAACACAAGCGTTCAACATTAATAATAAAATCATAGAGTTAAAAGGGACCTCTTGTCCAACCCCTTGCACAATGCAGGAAAATCACAAGTACCTCCCCCTGCCCTCCTTCTCTTGATCTGCCTAAGTTCACAGAATCAGCATTGCTGCTAAATGGCCATCTAGCTTCTGTTTAAAAATCTCCAAAGAAGGAGAGCCCACCACCTTGCAAGGAAACCTGTTCCACTGAGGAACCACTCTGTCAGGAAGTTCTTCCTAAAGTTTAACCAAAAACTCTTTTGATTTAATTTCAACCTGTTGGTTCTGGTCTGACCTTCTGGTGGGGAATAGAAAACAACTCACCATCAAGTACTTGAAGATCACCTCTCAGTCATCTCCTCTCCAGGCTAAGCATACTGACACTATACTTCTGTTGATACAGCCCAAAATTGCATTTGCCTTTTTAGCTACTGCATCACTCTGCTGATTCGTGTTCAGTGTAGGGTCCACTAAGACACCTAGGTCCTTTTCTCACACACTACTGCCAAGACAAGTCCCCCCTGTCCTATAATTATGCATTTGAGTTTTCCTACCTAAATGCAGAACTTTACATTTATCCCTGTTAAAATTCATTTTATTTGTTTTAGCAGTCTAGATTAAGCAACTTATATCATATTTCTGAGCAGATGTGTTGTTTTCTTGATAAAGAAAATTAGTACATTTTGCCTTTTCCTCATTATGAAGCACCAGAGTGCTAATTAGATGAGTTTCCTAGAAAGTTCTTCTGTGTAGTCTGTGGAAGTGCTGCAGTAGTTAATCCCATTTTAGTATAAGTATTTAGTTTGCTTGGTTCATTTTTACATAACTGTAAGTTGAATTAAGAAAGTGCTTAAGTGGCTTTAATATCCTAATTTCTAATAGCTGTTGGGTAGAATCCAGTGGCACCCTTCTGCCAATTACGGGTATCCTTCTGCCTGAAGAAGGCACCTTCCAATGGAGGAAGGCATCATGATTAACAGAGTGTAGTCACTGAATCCAATACATTAATGTTATCATTCTTTTGTGATTTCTGTGGGTTTTAAAAAAATATATTTTAGGTTTCCTCAGGGTTTGGGATAATTTTGTTTAATACAGTCTCCATGCATACAAATATTTGTTAGTTCTTCATTCAGTTGTTTCCTGTGAACAGCAGTTCCCCCCATCACCATCCCATTATTTACCACATTGCAAACTGTTAAAGGAATAAATTTTATAAAACTACATTATACACTTCTACAATTCTAAGCTGTGATTTCAACAAAGGGAATTTCCCAAATAAATCAGTTGTTGAAGCATGTGCCTAGCCTCTTCATTCAGATATTTAATTGAGGCAGATTACAGGATACCATGAAAATGGAAAATGCATGTCATTCTGTGAATGAAATTAAAAAGTACCCATGTCCTGGGGAAAGTACAAGTTGATAATTTAGAAGGTGCATTTTTCTCATAAATCCAGCCACTGAAGAGAAGAGCTTTGCCATAGCAGGTGATTGTAATGATTGGACAGGATGTGCATAATTAGGTAGATTTTATTACTTCTGTGTTAATAAAATAATTTAAGAACTTAATAGCTAGAAATCTGCACCAGGTGCTAATGGGAATGGTTTCCCCACTTCTGTTGTGACCTGAAGTTTCCTAACTGTTCAGGCTAACACTAAACTCAAGTCAAACCACTATTAAGAAATATTTTCCTAGTAAGTATGTAATTGTTTTTGCCTATATTGACTTTTTTTGCCAAATAAACAGATGAACAAGACAGAAATAACTAGTACTGTCTCAATTTATTTTTGCTTTGTCTTCCTATTGTAACCTTCCATTTCTCTAGCCATTGACTTAAAGAATGGCTCTGGAGAGTTATATAAAGGACCTGCCCAAGGCAAAGTGGATACCACTTTTACCTTGTCAGATGAAGACTTCATGGATGTGGCACTGGGCAACATCACCCCACAAAAGGTAAGGGCCCTGTTAACACTCAGCAGTAAAATATTGCCTGTTTAACTTGAATATGAATGTTACCATAACAGGTCTAGTTAACATATAATTAAGGAACTGCTGAAAATAACTTCAAAACAGTTAAGTAGCAACATGTTCCATGAGTATAATGTTAGTCATCTTGGACAATATCACTATGATTCCTATTCTGCTAAAATAGATTTCATAAAAAGTTCCATAAGTCATGTGTTACAACTTTGCTAATATATGGATAACTAAATATGTGTCTCAAGATAGCGCTCTATAGCCCTAAAGACAAGAGCCATGCAGTCACCTCACCAATGGTATAGCTATTGCAATAAGAGCTTTCTTGTTTTCTTCAAACACAATAGACAGTTGTAAAGTTGTCTTCTCTACTGATGTGAATAAGCAAGCCAGTATGTGCAGGAGCTGCATGTGAGCTAGAGTTGCCAAGTCCAATTTAAGAAATATCTGGGGACTTTGGGGGTGGAGCCAGAAGTCTTTGGGGGTGGAGCCAGGAGACATTGGGGGCGGAGCCGAGAGCAAGGGTGTAACAAGCATAATTGAACTTCAAGGGAGTTGTGGCCATCACATTTAAAGGGACTGCACAAATTTTTAAATGCCTTCCTTCCATAGGAAATAATGAAGGATAGCGGCACCTTCTTTGGGGGCTCATATAATTGGACCCCCTTGGCCAATCTTTTTGAAACTTGGGAGGTATTTTGGGGAGAGGCACTAGATGCTATACTGAAAATTTGGTGCCTCTATCTCAAAAAACAGCCCCCCCCAGAGCCCCCGATACCCGCAGATCAATTCCCCATCATTCCCTATGGGAATCGTTCATGGAAGTGCATGATGGCTCTTGGGGCGGGGCTTCCCCCACCAGCCAGCTGGGTGGGGGAGGGGGGAAGCCTGTAAAACCGGGGGATCCCCCTCTGGGACCTGGGGATTGGGAAGCCTAATGTGAACGTTAGAGTTCATTCTCACTTCTGGATCTCAAGTTTTGTTTTGCCTATTGGAACTTATTTATTCATTTTCTGATTTGTTTCTTATTCCATTTTCTCATGGGGCTGTCAACATGCAGTAAAAGTAGAAAGTCCTGACCTGGATAGTCCAGGCTAGTCTGATCTCATCAGATCTCAGAAGCTCAGCAGGATTGGCCCTGGCTAGTATTTGGATGGGAGGCCACGTTGCTACACCGAGGAAGGCAATGGCAAACCACCTCTGAACATCTCTTGCCTTGAAAACCTCTCAAGACCACCAAAAGATGGCTGCAACATGACAGGGGAAAAAACCCCTATAAAAGATAGTACTTAAGTAATACTTTAAAGGAAATGATCCTCAAATGGTACAAGAATGTAAACTGGAATTTTTATTATTACAGCTGAGAAACCTATGGTGAAATCAAAGGGAAAGAACAATGCTAGTCTCTGCTTTACTGTCACATCCTTCTCCTGGTCACCTTTTCCTCTGAGCTACCACCTTATCTTCTTTATGGTTACCACCTCCAGCTACCACATTTACTGTCTCAGGCCATATTTTGTGTTATAATAATAATAATATAATAATAAATTTTATTTGTACCCCGCCCTCCCCTGCCGAAGCAGGCTCAGGGCGGCTAACAATACGGTGACCAATGGTGCACCAACAATAAAACAGTTACATTAGAAACATTAAATTAAACATTGAATTAACCTTAAAAGCCTGAATTAAAACAATTAACTAAAACATATTAAACGCTATCCTTGAGACTCTTCTAGTTGATGCTGATGGCGGATTTTCAGTTATTCATAGGCTAATTTAAAAAGGGTGGTCTTGCAGGCCCTGCGGAACTGATCAAGATTCCGCAGGGCCCGCACCTCCTCTGGGAGTTGGTTCCAGAGATGTGGGGCTGCGGCCGAAAAGGCCCGAGAGCGAGTGTTCTGTAGTTTAATTTGTCTTGGCCCAGGGGTAGTCAGTCTGTTCTTTCCTACTGACCTCAGTGCTCTCTGGGGTTCATACGGGGAGAGACGGTCCTTCAGGTAGGCTGGTCCTCGGCCATATAGGGCTTTAAAGGTGATAACCAGCACTTTGTACTGGACCCGGTATACAATCGGTAACCAGTGCAGTTCGCGTAGCCCCGGCCGTACATGTTCCCATCTTGGGAGACTAAGTAGCAGCCTGGCCGCCGCGTTCTGCACTAGCTGTAACTTCCGGGTCCGGCACAGAGGCAGCCCCATGTAGAGGGCGTTACAGTAGTCCAATCGTGAGGTGACCGTCGCATGGATCACCGTTGCTAGGTCCCGACGCTCCAGGAAAGGGGCCAACTGCTTTGCCCGCCTCAGGTGGAAGAAAGCTGACTTGGCAGTGGCTGTTATCTGGGCCTCCATTGATAATGAAGGCTCCAGTAAGACACCCAGACTCTTCACCTGTTGCGCCGCCTTTAGCTGCACACCATCGAAGGTCGGGAGGGATATTTCCCCCCCTGGAGCGCCGCGACCCACACAGAGAACCTCTGTCTTTGCCGGATTCAGCTTCAGCCCACTCAGTCTAAGCCACGTTGCGATAGCCTGTAACGCCCGATCCAGGTCTTCCGGGGGGGAGGCGGGCCGGCCGTCCATTAGCAGATAGAGCTGGGTGTCATCTGCATATTGGTGGCAGCCCAGCCCAAACCTCCTGGCAATCTGGACAAGGGGGCGCATATAGATGTTAAATAACATCGGGGAGAGGACTGCTCCCTGAGGCACCCCACAATCTAGTGTGCGCCTCTGGGATCGTTCACCCCCGATCGCCACCCTTTGTCCCCGACCCATGAGGAAAGAGGAGAGCCATTGTAAAGCAGACCCCTTAACCCCAATGTCGGCGAGGCGGTGGATCAGTAGCCGATGGTCGACCGTATCAAATGCAGCCGACAGATCTAATAACATCAGCACTGCTACACCGCCTCGATCCAGTTGCCGTTGGAGGTCATCTGCCAAGGCGACCAAGACCGTCTTCGTCCCGTGGCCCGGTCGGAAGCCAGACTGGCACGGGTCTAGGACAGAAGCGTCATCTAGAAATCTCTGTAGCTGCAACGCCACTGCCCTCTCGATGATTTTACCTAAAAATGGTAAATTAGACACCGGTCGATAGTTCGCCAATTCGGCCGGGTCTGCTGTTGATTTTTTCAAGAGGGGGCGGACCAAGGCCTCTTTCAGAGGCGTTGGAAAACGCCCCTCTAAGAGGGATCTATTTATGATGTCCCGTAGAGGACATCTAAGCTCCCTCTGGCAAGATTTAATCAGCCAGGAGGGGCAAGGGTCCAGATCGCATGTTGTTGGGCGAGCAGCGGAGAGAATTCCATCAACTTCTTCCAGGCTGAGTGGGTCGAAGTGGTCCAGCAGTAAATCCGAAGACAGGCGCGGAGCCTCAGTCTGACTTACTGTATCTAATGTGATAGGTAGGTCTTGGCGGAGTGATGAGATTTTATCTGCAAAATATTTCGCAAATGCCTCACAGCCTATCTCCAATTCTCTAACGTTTGGTTTGCCTTGTGGCAGTGTTATAAGATCTCCAATTACCCTAAATAATTGTGCTGGGCGCGAATTTGCAGATGCAATCTTGGCTGCAAAGTATTAATAAGGCAAGTGTTAATAAGTGTTAATAAGGCATGACCTTGTGAGACTTCAAGCTTTGTTTTGTTGCTGTAGTGACCACAATTGAAAGAGGCCACCTGGCTGATGATTCAGTGTGAGGGCTTGGTGTGAGGGCCTTAAACCTGGCAGTGGGTTGACAACCCGGAATGGCAACACTGATATCCAGAGAGACACCCCTGGACAGATACCCAAACATTGCACCCCTGGAATGTGATATTGCAATGTAACCCTGGAATATGAAAATTATACAGCAATGCCCATCTGAACTGGGATGGTCTCTTTTCCACAGAAGAGAGGCAAAACTCAGTCCAATTTCTAGGCCCCTAGGCAGGCTGGAATGACATCAAATTTGGTTCACAGGCTTGGCAGACATCTTGGCTGTGCTGAAAGGCTAAAGAAACAACCATTTTCTGATCCTGGAAATGGAGAAATCCAGGCCCAAAGAAGGATATTGTGGGCAAAGCTGTAAAAACTCCTTCACCCCTTTTGGCAACCTCTTTCAAGTCCTATTCTCAAAACATAAAAACAATATAAGGGATACAAGAGCCCCTGCAACACTTAAACAAATGGTCTATATGTATGGTCTGATATTCCTCAGGAAAGACAGCAGAAACACAAAGGTTAAGTACCATATTGTTGGGTAAATGTGTGCTTTATCTGTAATCTGATTTCACATTTCTGCCAGGGAATATGAGTTCTATAGAATCTCTATTTTTCTTTAATTACTGCTAAAGGCTGTCAAAGTCAAACCATCTCCTGAACACGTGATGAATGACTATCCATCCTGACAAGTAGAGAGAGATCTGTCACCTCTTGTGAGCTTCAAAGGAACCAGCCTCAGCAATACCAGGGCCATAAACTCATTTGGCCAAACTAATTAAGATTCCTCTTTTGGGGGTTTGTGCATATAACACCCTGCTTTCTCATTGGATATTTGGTTTTTGACACTCTGCTTTCTCATTGGACACTTGGACCTCTTGATGTGACGTAACTTACCCTAGAAAACAGGCCACCCTACCTGTCAAGTGTGTGCATCTTTCCATCCTCCCATCCTCTTCCTGTGCATCCTTCCTGCCTCCCAGCCTTCCCTCCATCCATCCCTTCCCACCTTTAAACCGCCCCCCCCCCCCCGATCTCAGGAGAAATCTCTCTCCAGAGGTCTCTGGCATTCTCTGACCAGCCTACTCTGCAAGAACTAGGTATTGTATCAATCCCCCCCACACTTATTCAGCTAACTTCTGTAATTCCTCTTGTATACTTGAAAATTATTTGATTGGGATGTAACCATTTGAAAATCATTTCCTATAATAAAATCCGTTAATTTAACCAAAGGATTATTTCCGTAAACACTGGCAGAGATCCTGCTTTACCTCACCTCTTGCAGCCTCCTGCAAGAGGTGAGGTAAAGCTGCTTTACCTCACATTTTGAGCTAAGAAATATTAATATTCCGCAATAAAAAGCTGGTTGAGGTAACAACACAAGATAGTGCTTAATGGGGAGCAGAGCTTTTTTTGAGCAGGAACTCACAGGAACACAGTGCCTAATAGTCCCTGCTGGGCTTTTCCTACCAAAAGAGTCCTGTGCTAAACAATGGTGATGTCAGGGGGTGTGGTCTAATATGCAATGAGTTCCTGCTGGGGAGGTTTGGTTTTTTCATTGTGTGCATCATGGGTAGAGTTGAATTTTTCTGATATTTTGGGTGGCAGGTTTCTCTTGTTTTCAGAATTTTCATTGTTAGTTGTTTGAATTTCATGACCCAAATGGAACGAGCTGTTCACATAGCAATTACAAATGGGGAATATTGGTGGTGGGAAGAAGATAGGAGAAGGAAAGGTATTGTTCATTGTGCCACTTGCTTCTTTATGTCCCTACTACTGGCATGCCTTTCTCAAGTTTTCCACTGGGCTTCTTAACTTAAAGTAACCCAACCCTGGTTGGACCAGAATGTTCCCCAGTCTAGGTGGGCTGGCATTGTGTTCATTCTTGGGCTCGGAGGGAGCTCACAGCCTGACACCAGCTAGTTAATAGATCTGATCCAGGTGCTAACCAAAGGACATGGAAAGCAGTCATACATTCAGGGATTATGTATATTATGCCATAGTAACACATTTAATTGCAGTAGTTTAACTTTCTGCTAAAAATTGCCTCTTCATGGTCAAGCCACTAGTTAAAACAAAAAAAAAGCATTCAGCAAGAATGAAGATATGATTCAGTTGACTATTTAGCTTTACACTTCTTGTTAACCATAAGAAATGCTGAATTCAAGGGGAAATTGGTGGATAGGTATATGATTATGTGCTTAAAGGAAATACTGGAGAAGGGGGGATAAGCTGAAATTATATTTTTGAGTATGTTGAATGCCCTAGAAGGCCTGTAACTGACTATTCAAAATTATTCTGGTCCTTTAGTTGAAGGAAGTGGATCCTGGTCATTTCAGTAGGTTTGACCTGTGTGTCTATTGTGTTTTTTTAGTTTGGTCTTCTGCTTGGTTCCTAGTTAAAGTCTCTCATGCAACTGTTTTTAAAAAAGCAACTCTGAGAGAGTGGACTGAATGTCTAATCGTCCCTCCTCCCCACCCCCTCACCCCACTTCTTGCTGTAGGCATTCTTCTCTGGAAAACTAAAAGTTAAAGGAAACATCATGCTGAGCCAGAAACTGGAGATGATTCTCAAAGACTACGCAAAGCTGTGAATTCCCTGCTGGATTGAATTAGCCTAGGAAGAACAAAGGAGTGGTTTCCTCTATGACATCCTGAATCCTTATGCTAATTCTGCATTAGATACTTTCTGATACACTTTACTACTAATGTGCAAGTTGCCTTGATACTTTTAGATTTACATAGCTGATGTGGATGTGACAGGTTAATAGGTCTCTCTTCTTCAATTCGAGCCTTTATCACTTTATATTTTTTCCTCAGAATTTATTCCAATTAAAACATGTAATTAATATATTTCGATATTGGTCTAAACATAATTAAATCAAACATACTTTGATACTTCCTTCATGTTTCTGGTTCTTTTCATTTCTACTGATCAGGGGTGGGGATAAAGGTATGTCATCTTGGTTTAAGAAGAAGAACTGGATTTATACCTCACCCTTCACTCAGGTCGTTTTCGCACTCACCTTAATCAGCAGCGACGACCCTCTTCACTGCGCAGGATCTGCGCGGATTTCGCACTAATTGCCGCGGAGCACCCAGAAGAGCCGGAAAGTCCCGGCGCTTTTGCGGCGCAAATGGAAACTGGGTTTTGGCGGTTTCCGTTTGCGCCGCAAAAGCGCCGGGACTTTCCGGCTCTTCTGGGTGCTCCGCGGCAATTAGTGCGAAATCCGTGCAGATCCTGCGCGGTGAAGAGGGTCGTCGCTGCTGATTAAGGTGAGTGCGAAAACGACCTCAGAGTGGCTTACAATCTCTCTCCCTTCTCCCCAGAACAGACATCCTGTGAGATAGGTGGGGCTGAGGGGGCTCTGAGAGAACTGACTGACCCAAGGTCATCCAGTTGGTTGCATGTGGATAAGTGGGGAATCAAACCCGGTTCTCCAGATTACAGTCTGCTGCTCTTAACTGCTACATCATACTGAAACACCCAATGTTTTATTTTCCAAATAGGTAAAAAATTGGGGGGTGTTAACATTCTTTATGGAACCCAAAACATTGCCCTCCACCTGTTCAGATGTCATTTTACTTGAGTCCCTGATTACCCTTCCCACTATCAGATTTCCTTGCCTTTCAGAGTTGGTTGTGTTAGTTTGATTCTCAGGATTTCTTCTGATTTTCTCATACTTAGTACTCTGTTGCATCTGGGCCTTCTGCCCCTGTTCCATACAAAAGGATTTCGGGTTCACCTTCATACAGGGCTAGGATCCTTTTGATGCAGGGCAAAAAAGGTGGCAAGAACATAAGAGAAGCCATGTTGGATCAGGCCAGTGGCCCATCCAGTCCAACACTCTGTCACACAGTGGCGAAAAAAATTATATGTATATATATACACACACATACATATACACACTGTGGCTAATAGCCACTGATGGACCTCTGCTCCATATTTTTATCTAACCCCCTTTTGAAGCTGTCTATGCTTGTAGCTGCCACCACCTCCTGTGGCACATTGATGAACACGGGTTATTGAGGAAGACTCAGCATTGCCTCACTATCCTGTTACATTTCTTTGAGGGGGTAAACAAACATGTGGACAAAGGAGACCCAATAGATGTTTACCTTGACTTCCAGAAAGCTTTTGATAAAGTTCCTCATCAAAGACTCGAGAGTCATGGAGTAAAAGGACAGGTCCTCTTGTGGATTAAAAACTGGCTAATTAATAGGAAGCAGAGGGTATAAATGAGCAGTCTTCGCAGTGGAGAACGGTAAGCAGTGGGGTGGCCGCAGGGCTCAGTACTGGGTCCCATGCTCTTTAACTTGTTCATAAATGATTTGGAGTTGGGAGTGAGCAGTGAAGTGGCCAAGTTTGCAGATACACTAAATTGTCCAGGGTGATGAGAACCAGAGAGGATTGTGAGGCATTCCAAAGGGATCTGTTGAGGCTGGGTGAGTGGGCGTCAATGTGGCAGATGAGGTTCAATGTGGCCAAGTGCTAAGTAATGCACATTGGGGCCAAAAATCCCAGCTACAAATACAAGTTGATGGGGTGTGAACTGTCAGAGACTGACCAAGAGAGAGATCTTGGGATCGTGGTAGATAACTCACTGAAAATGTCAAGACAGTGCGATTGCAATAAAAAAGGCCAATGCCATGCTGGCAAGTATTAGGAAGGGAATTGAAAACAAATCAGCCAGTATCATAATGTCCCTGTATAAATCGATGGTGCGGTCTCATTTGGAATACTGTGTGCAATTCTGGTCACTGCACCTCAAAAAGGATATTATAGCACTGGAAAAAGTGCAGAAAATGTCAACTAGAATGATTACAGGTTTGGAACACTTTCCCTATGAAGAAAGGTTAAAACGCTTGGGGCTCTTTAGCTTGGAGAAACGTTGCATGCGGGGTGACATGATAGAGGTTTACAAGATATTGCATGGGATGGAGAAAGTAGAGAAAGAAGTACTTTTCTCCCTTTCTCACAATACAAGAACTCGTGGGCATTCGATGAAATTGCTGAGCAGTCAGGTTAAAACATAAAAGGAAGTACTTCTTCACGGAAAGGGTGATTAACATGTGGTACTTCGGGAACTGAAGGAGACATGGGTAAAGGCCATCTGGTATGTCTCTTAAGAGGTACAGTTCATGATCTCAGATAGGATGAAATTGGGATGTCTTTAAAAGGGGAAGGAGATAATAACAGCTGGATAAAGATGAGGACTGGAAAACATTGACTAATTGTTTAAAGTGCCAGTTCTGGGTCAGGTAGGACTTTTCCAATTATACCTTTTTTTCCCAGTTGATTGAATGATATCAAATGTGGTCCTGCTTCATGTTCTGGTTTTCTTCCTTTTCTATGCTGAATTTTGTTCTGACCAGCATAGGAGCAAGCAAGCGAGTCTCAGCATCAAGACAGGGAAAATGGTAGCAGCACGGCACTGGGTTTTTGAGGCAAATTTACGTTAATCTGCTTTACATCTTACTTTTTTGCATCCCCTTAAGAACAGTATTGGGAGGGGCATGTTGGGCTTCAGCAGAGGAGGGGTAAGGAAGTCATGCTCTGCAGGTGGAAATCTTTCTGCTGTTGAATCGTTTAGCTGGAACCCAGCTATGATGTGCTTTCCTCAGTACAAAGTTTCTCAACTTTTGCAAACTGTTGGTATACCGTAGTAAGGGGCAACATTTCAAGCAAACCATGTTTTTTATACAAGCAGAAAGATGCAGTGTGTACAAAAACTTTAATAGATTCAACACATGAATATATCCTAAATTGCTGTGTCTGCCTATTAAAGGAAGAAAGCAATGCAGTGATTTAGGGTGATATATAAAAAGCCTTTTTATTGAACAATTGATACATTTATCCAAATAAGTTTTGCCTGCTGTCTCTAGCAAGAATTCTGTGCCTCTCCCCTGTTGTTTGTTGTTAAGCCCTATTTTCAGCAGGCTAACTGAAGTATCACAGCTCTTAAGTGACCCATGTAATGCCCTTCAAATAACATGTAGGAATGGAAGTGAAAATGGGGAAAGCTCACAATATGTTTCTTAGAGTCAAACCCAGTCACCTGCTGCTGAAGATTTGCTCTTCATTAGGGTATTCTGGAGGATTTCTCTTCACCTAAGAATTGTCCTTAGGAATCAACAGATATCTGCACTTCAGATTTCTAGTGCATTCCTTATTAAAGAATCACATTAAAAATGGTTGGGAACTTTGCAGTTCTTACTTCTTAAGTTGTAGCAAGCTTTGAATATATGATCTTCTGAATACCATTTCAATAGACTGATGTTGATTCAACTGAACTAAGTCATGGTTCTGTGGAACTGTGAAGTTACCTATAGGGAGCACAGGTGAATTAATTCCTTAAGTTTTAAGAACACTTTTAAAGTACATCATGGTGGTTCTAACTCTGAGGATGGGAAACTCTGTTACTGCATTCGAGTCCCGTGGGATGTTTCAATCCTACTAATCTCTTGGATGACAGAGGTCAGGTCAGAAGTGAACCAGAGCCATCTGTGCAGTCTTGTGGAGAATCCAAGGGTATAATAGGGAGTGCTTTCAGCAGTGCTGAATGAGGAAAGGAACATTTTTCAAGCCAGTTCTTCTAATTAAAATTTGCAACAAAATCATATTTGTTTTCTTATTTGTATTCTAACAATCCCCAGCTATGGAATTGTAGGTTTTAGCTAAAATAGTTAGTGCCTTCAATATGCAAGCTTTTTACTTAATTGCCTTAGAATTAATCAAAGCTTAACCCAGCATTGAAAATCTGCAACTAGTTTTGTGAGTGTGAATGCTTGGCTTTTAGTTTGATTTTCTTCAAAAAGCCCTTGCCACTGGGAGTATACTGTTGAAAGAGAAGAGATTTTACAATGCCACTGGGCTTATGGGATCTTGGAAGCAAAAAAAAAAAAAATGAACTTCAAAATTCTCAAATCAAATTCTGATATTTAGCTTAAGGTTGAAGTTGCAGAAAAATGCATTTGCACTTTGTCTAAGGTACTCAATCGGTAATGCAGAAAGATGGCTGTGCCACCTAGGTACATCATTCTGCAAGCAGCTTCATAAAAATAAATGGGAGGGGGCTAGTATTCAGGTATAAAGAGAAAGGATGCACTCCCCAACTATGGGATCTTGTCATCTGCTGGTCATGCAAGTATCGTGTTTAGTACTGAATTCAAACCTTGTTAAAAAAAAAAACCCACAGTGTCCTTGTGCTGTGTCAGCAGTTGACAGACTGATTCAAGAAAATATTTTCTTGTCCTTACAGATGAACAAAGATGTCAGAAATTTTTGGAAGACTTTAAAAGTATAGATGTTCCTCCAGGCATCTGTGTGGTCACTCAGAATTTAAATTTTCAAGCATGGCAGTTGTGGTTTCAGAAACAAGTCCTTTTTTAGTTTTATAACATTCACACTTCTCTTGCATTTATGTCTTGTTCATTTACACGCTTCTCTAGCCATATGAATTCACCTAGAGATTATCCCACAAACTTGTTATCTATTTGGCTTATCCAAATTCTGTATTTTGAATCTAATAAACATTACAAAGTTCATATTTTATCACTCTTCTCTTTAACTGATCATCAGTCTTTGCAGAATATAAATGGCAGAAAGTTGGCTGGGAAATTTTGCTGCATGTTGGACTTATTTTCCTTTGTCAGGACACCTACATCTGTTAAACAAAAGCTCATAACTAAAGAGGCACTAAACTCTTCTTGGAAAAACAAAGGACAACCAGGAATATTGTTATATCAGCTGTAAGAACAAGAGATAAATGTATGCTGTGTGACTGCAACACAAAGAATGTGAGCCATATGTGTGGTGATATGCCCATGAATCAAACATAACTATCTTATCTGCAAAACCTTCCTCTGACCAAACAAGACATGGTACCTGCAGGAGGACATGCTGAATGGATATATTTCAAGTAGGTGAATTTATGAGTGCTTTCTTACTGTGTGTGACTGGGCTTTGGTTAAGATTCTTATTTTCTGTCAAGTTCACCCAGCCTTAGAAAGAAGCACCGGCGTTTTAATTTTACACTTGGTTCCCCAATCTTGTTAGCACTTTCTGAATGCATTCAAAGACAACTTTCATGTAGTGGCATACACCAAACCAATTTCAGCCTGGTAGAGAAATTTGATTGTAGAATGTGTCCATCACTACTCTTGAGATAATTACATTTTGAAATAGCATGGCAGCTCTTCCCTACAGGATCTGTAGTCTGGCCTTGCCTTGCTATGCCTTTCTTTAAAATAAAGATGCAATAACTTCCACAATCTCAGAAAACACTTTTATTTGCAGAAGAAAGTTAATGGCAAATACACATGAAGTATATACTTTTATTTTTAGTGTTTCAGGTTAGATTTAATATTTTTCCTACTCTCCGAGAGAAAACAAGGAGAAAGGGAAATAAGTACATGCAAACAGGTATGCAGAGCTTCAAGAGCAGCCCATGATGGACAGTAAGCAACAAGAATGAAATATCAGTAATTTGTTGTAAATATACATTCTAGTGGAGGCAACTCAGAGGAACAATCAGGTTATAAGAGGCAGATTTGTAGCCTGGGGATGCTGCTGAGTTCTGGCCTATATCTGGAGGCCAAGGTCTTTTCTATGAAACATAGCAACTTTTACAATTGCAGCTGTTATGCCAGCCATGGCCATTCTTCCAAAAGCATGATCTGTTCACAGTGATCCATGTTCTAATCACATCCAGGTTATATCTCCAAACATATAAAAATGCATTCCAGGGCCAGATCTGGGGGGGGGGGGCAGAGGGGGTGCTTGCCCTGGGCACCAACAGAGGTGGGGCGCCAAATTGGGTATGGAGCCCATTGTATTCTATGGGAGCATAAGAGAATGTACCATAAAGGGGCACCATTTTTTAATTTTGCCCCCCCCTTCAAAAATGTAGATCCGGTCCTGATGCATTCATGCACAATTGTCATCTATATGCCATACATTCAAATGCCATACATCCATACCATACACTCAAAAGTTGTAAGGTCCTCAATCCGTTGGGTTATGGGAAGTGGGCATTTATCACTTGAATATTGCAATGTAAGTCTTTTAGCAACAGTAAGGGCACAGAGGATATTTGGCTGTACAAAAGGATGAATGAAAGAAGCACATTGACAAGGACAAAACGCCAAGGTTTAGGATGAGAGTATTTTTAGGGACAGTGGAATAAATGTCTTGATAGGAAGATAATGATGAGTTGAATACTGAAGCTGCAAAATCATAGGTGTTGGAGCAAGTGATACAGGGGGAAGCCACTACATCAGTCATGGAAAGATAAAGTTGCAGAGTGTGAGAAAGGAAGTCATTACACAGAAGGAACTCCACAAAAATAATTTCACAGAACAGAGGCTGGAGAAGTTCTTGGGGAAGAACAAAATCAAGGTTATTCCCTGAGTAAGGATAAGTTAGTCTAAAGGTAGATATTAGGGCTCATAATTATTAGGAAGGAAGGTTCCCACTCTCCTGGGTTTCTACAAACTTTGCAAAACTGAATTTTCAAGAGGCTTTTCTACACAGGCAATGGAGTAGCATTGTTACAAAAGGCTTCACAAAGTTACTTGGATAAATTATTGGGGACTGTGGTCTACAACTGTGTATAGTTTGCTGTGGGTTGACTTATGTTGTATAATTTTGCATCATTTTGTGTGTCATGTTAATGGTTACACTTTGTTTCACTTCTGTTTTTTAGACTTCTGATTGGATTTACAACCTAAGTCCTATGCCATTATTTATTGAATGTCACTTCTTTTTGATTGTATTGAATGTCTTAAGGGCAGAATCAAAAACATATTGATTTTTTGTGAAATTTGCCTTGAGTTTGATCCCGACGGAAGCTAGGTTCAGATAGCTGGCTCAAGGTTGACTCAGCCTTCCATCCTTCTGAGGTCGGTAAAATGAGTACCCAGCTTGCTGAGGGTGAAGTGTAGATAACTGGGGAAGACAATGGCAAACCACCCCGTAAAAAAGTCTGCCATGAAAACGTCATGATGCGACATCACCTCAGAGTCGGAAATGTCTGGTCCTTGCACAGGGGACTGCCTTTACCTTTAATTTGCCTTGAATCCCAGTAAGAAAGGCAGACTATAAATGGTAAATAAATAAATATTGGTAAAATGTCCAAGAAAAATGTGGGAAGTTTTTAGAAACAGAATGATAAGCCAAATGCCATGACAGTTATGAGAAGAGACCATATTGGACAGCACCTATACTCAAAGGGAAGGAGTAGGGAATATATTTCAAGTTAAATTGCAATGGGACAGGGATTGAAACTAGCGGAATTTATAAAAGAGAAAGCTAATGCTGCCACCACCATACATAGAATTGGAAATATGTGTTGAAGAATGATATTAAAAAATCAGAAGAAGTCATAATGATAGCAGGGGAACCAAGTTTCAGTGAGGGCGATAGCTGTAGACATGAAAAATAGAAAACTCCTGGTGGACAGCTGACTTCTTAGTGAAGGAATGCCAGTTCCAAAGGCATTGGAAGAAGGGAAGAAATGAAGGAAAATGCTGCTATAGAAGATATCCAGGGAAAGGTTATATTCTCATCCCCCCTCTGAAATGCACCCACCTTTTTCCAGATCTTTCAAGTGTCCTTTCTTTTTTTTCTTTCAGGAGGTTGCTACAGAGGAAATGTGTCACCTCTTATGTACATTCATGTGATCTATGATACAGGTTGTGTCAGCGGCATTACTTTGTGAGGTGTAGTTGTGAAGGCTGTGTGTGTTTGTGTGTGTGAGAGAGAGAAGCAAAGCTTTTCAAGCAATTGAATACAAAGTTTAGAGTTGGGATTTGAAAATGCACTCTTTGCTAAATGGCAAGCGCAACTGAAATGGAATAAAGTATCTCCAACTTTTCCCATTGTGTTTTCTCTATAAAGTAGGAGCAGCTTTCATTCATGCTCTTGATGGCACTGGCTATCCTCATTGTCTAAAGTAGTTGATTACACAGAAAAATGCATGAAGTTGATAAGAGATTTTTCTACAGGGTAATTACTTTTGTGTTACATTCTTCTGAAAAGGCAAAGGAACATGAGTCTTATCAGTAATTAATATATTCCGTACCATAAATAATGCTATGTTAATCAGAAATATTGTTTCTTTACTTTTTTAATTGAGTTAGAGAAAAATGGTGCACCTTAAGAAATCTATTATTTGATGTCTTTTTGATCATGAAAAAATATGCAAATAAGCGCTCAGTATGAAATTCTAATTAGCTGAACATGCATTGTTATATGAAATCGGAGGAATTAATTAAACACTGAATTAAGTTTAGGCATCCTTTGGAACTCTTCATCCATTTTGGGGGTTTTAATGAAAAGGATTGACATACACAAGAGGGACTGGATAGCTCATAATTCAGTATATTCAGCCTTTTTCAGAAAATAAGAGAGGCTGCTTATCTGTAGGACAGCTGGGCTCTCATGACTCTCCTGCCAGTAGTGGGCACTTTGTCTGCTGAATGCATTCTGGATCTTTTGGATTACCTTGAAATCCCCAAGGTATTTTGCCATAGCAGGAGCCTCAAAACTGTGCTCTAATAGACAAAAATAGGTGTCAACCTGTAATACCATCAATTGCATTTTGCAGCTTTGTAGATATGTTTTGCTACTGTTACATAGACCCTGATATTATACTCACCATAAACAGACAAACAACAGTAGCAGCCTTCATTTTTTCACAGGAAAGAAGTTTTAGCAGAGGAATTTTCAAAGTAAAAAAATGAGAGAGTTCTTATAGGGTTTTGTAGAATCTTTCGGGCTCAAGTGCCGTGTTCTACTGGAAGTTTTCCTTCCAGACGTTTCATTCTCAGCTGCAGAGAACATCCTCAGTGGCATTGCAGCTGGAGCAGGTGCTCTGACCTTCTTGGCTGCTGTGCATTGAGTGGGGCCAGGGCTGCTGGAGAGCTGATATTTATAGGCTGGAGGGGGTGTGATGAAAAGGGCAATTGGTTCGTGGATGTGCCCATTGTTTGGTGGGGCTTCCTGGAAGGGTAGTGATAAGGAAACTGGCTGTTGAATGTGACCATTGTTCTGTGTTAATTGCTGGGAGGGTTGGAAGGTGTGTGAAGATAAGGAAGATGGTTATTGACTATGCTGATTGTTCTGTGTAATGTGCTGGTTGTTCTGTGACTTTCTGCAATTTATAGTCTGTAGGGTGTTTTGCAGAGCTGGGTACCAAGATTGGTGGATGGAAATGCCTTCTTCCTTTCTGTTAAAATTGTGCTGGTGTTTGTAAATCTCAATAGCTTCTCTGTTCAGGCGGGTATGATAATGTGAGACCGTAGAAAGGACTTCAGATCTTTCAAAGTGGATGACGTGGTCTCCTTCTTGAAATGCATGTTCAGCTACAGCTGATTTTTCTGGCTGAAACAAGCGACAGTGTCTCTTGTGTTCGGTGAGACGGGTGTTGATACTGCGTTGAGTAGTGCCAATGTAGACTGCACCACAGGAGCAGGGTATTTTGTAGACTCCAGAGGTTGAAAGTGGATCTCTCATATCTTTGGCTGAGCACAGCATGCGGCGGATCTGTTGTGTGGGCTTGAAGACTGTGTCAACATTGTGGCGTTTGAGAATTTTGCCAATGCAGTCGGTGACAGATTTTATGTAGGGCAGGAAGGCTGTACCCACATTTGTGTGTGGCTCGGGATTTGGTGTGGATGGTCTCCTGGGATGGAGGGCTCTTCTCATTTCTTGTTGGGAGTATCCATTGGCCTGCAGTGACTGTTTGAGGTGGTGTAGTTCCTGTTAGAGTTGGCTTGGTTCACAGATGCGTGATCCACGGTGGATGAGGGTTTTTACAACTGTACGTTTTTGGCGAGGATGATGATTGGAATTCTTATTTAGATAGCAGTCGGTGTGTGTGGGTTTCCTGAATACAGTGTGGCCGAGTTTTCCATCATCTTTCCTAGTAATGAGGACGTCAAGAAAGGCAAGTTGACCATCGTTTTCTTTCTCCACAGTGAACTGGATACGAGGATGGACTGAATTCAGATGAAGGAGAAATTTATTCAAAGCAGCCTCTCCATGACTCCAGACGGCAAAAACATCATCCACATATCAGAGCCAGCAACGTGGTTTTAGGAGGGCGGATCTTAGTGCTGTATCTTCGAAGGTTTCCATGTAAAAGTTAGCGATGACAGGGCTTAGGGGGCTTCCCATGGCAACTCCATCAATCTGTTCATAAAAGTTATTGTTCCATTGGAAGTAGGTAGTGGTGAGCACGTGGTGGAATAGGGCAGTGATGTCATCAGGAAAGATGTGTTGTAGTTGAACAAGGGTTTCTTTGACGGGAACCATGGTGAACAACGAGACAACATCGACGCTTACTAAAAGATCGCTGGGTTGGAGTTTTAGGGGTTTGATTTTTTCCAAAAAATGATGAGTCCCTGATGTAAGAGGTAGTGTTGCCCACAAGGGGTTGAAGAAGGCCGGTCAAGTGTTTGGCTATGGCGTAGGTAGGTGAGCCGATGGCGTTGACTATTGGTCGAAGAGGAACATTGGGTTTGTGGATCTTAGGTAGGCCATACAGTCTGGGGGGCAGAGCTTCAGACTTTCTGAGCAGGCGTTGATCCTCAATTGGTATTGAAGATCCTTTGATGAACAGATTTGTTTTCCGAATTATTCTTGTGGTGGGATCACAGCGAAGTCTCCTGTATGTATCTGGCTTGAGAAATTCCTGAATTTTATTAGTTCTTATAGTTTGTCCATCTATCCCTTCTGATCAAATGTCTGGTTAAGTTCAAGATGATCAGTTGATGTAGTAGTAGGTAGCAAGTGGAGACCTACAAGAACCTTGTGGGACTGATCATCTCATTCCTCCCACCTTTGTTTCCTCCCTCTCCCCCAGCTTCTCTCAGTCTTTCAATCTCTCCTTCTCCCCCCTCTTACTTTCTGTCTCTCTCACTTCTGTATACCTACTGTCACACTTTTTGCCTTTCTCACCTCATCATTCTTTCTTCCCTGCAGCTTACCCCCAGCACCAGCACCAGCACCATCAACCAGGACCGGATCTACATGTTTTTTGAGGGGTGGGCGGCAAAATTAAAAAATGATGCCCCTTATGGCCCCATTCTATCTTATCTATCCATAGAATACAATGAACTCCATAACCAATTTGGCACCCTCCCTGTATTGGCACCCGGGGCAAGCACCTCCTTCTGCCCCCCTAGATCTGACCATGCCACCAATGCTTATGGGTGACTGCTGGCAGCTGCCAACACCACAGAAAAAGCACACCCACACTCCTGCCCACCAGCCCACTCATCCGTCAGACCCCTTCCCAAAAAAATTTTCACCAATGGCAGTATTCCCTTTCCTGGCCTCCCTCCAATGACCTCACTCACCCACTCATGCTTTGGTGAGGATTTAAGTGGGAAGTGGTGATCCCTTTGCTTTAACCCTTCCATGGTCACTGACCCTAGCATCTAGTATCTGAGCAGAACGTTTGGCACAGACTCACACTCCTACATTCTCCAGAGAAGGAAAGGTTTTCCTCCCCGCCCTCTGTTTTTTCTTTTCCTTTCCCTCTAACAAAATTGGAGTCCAGTAGCACCTTAAGACCAACAAAGTTTTATCCAGAATGTAAGCTTTCATGTGTTTACATTCTGAATAAAACTTTGTTGGTCTTAAAGGTGCTACAGTAATCCAGTTTTGTTCTATTGCTTCAGACCAACACGGTTGCCCACCTGGATTTCTCTTTAACAGTAAACCATAAAACTAATTGGCTGCGGGGAGGTGGGGGCAAGAGAGAAGAGGAGAGACACTGAGAACATCTCTCGTCTGCTCTGTAGGGCAGAATCAAAGACATGTTGATTTTCTGCTGTGTCCCCCCCCCCCCCACAGGCCGTTTTCCCACTGACCTTACTCCGGAGCGACGTCCCTCTTCACCGCGCAGCGTCTGCGCGGATTTTGCACCAACTGCTCCGCAGAACCCGGAAGAGCCGCGAAGTACCGTGGCTTGTGCGTCGCAAATGTAAACAGCCAAAACCCAACTTTACATTTGCGAAGCAGAAGCCGTGGCTCTTCGCGGTTCTTCCGGGTTCTGCAGAGCAGTTGGTGCGAAATCCGCGCAGACGCTGCGCGGTGAAGAGGGACGTCGCTCTGGGGTAAGCCCTGTGCGAAAACACCCACAGTTTCTTGGGGGTTGTGTATTGTATATTGAACTCTGTCTTGAGTCTTCAGCTAGGCTCCTAAGAATTCTAAGCTTTGCCCAATCAGGAAAGGTACTGTTTTGGAGGGAATATCATCATCATTATTATCTTAGTCTTATATTCCGCCCTCTCTACAGGCAGACTCAGGGCAGCTGACAATCAATTTGAAAACATTTACAATTACAATTTTAAACAATAAAATAGCAATTTAAAATAAATTTTAAGGTGCTGTTCAACTTCAGTCTAGGCAGGATCTTTCTTTTTTCTGGCAGTGATCCTATAATGATCGTAGTTCCTCAGCAGTGTAGGGTGGCAGTCCTCTCCTGGTTTAGGTGTTGAAGGCCTGTCGAAATAATTCAGTTTTGCAGGCCCTGCAGAATTGAGAAAGATCCCACAGGGCCCTTATGGCCTCCAGGAAGGCATTCCACATTTCTGGTGCTGCCACTGAGAAGGCCCTAGCCCATGTGGAACACAGTCTGGCCTCCCTTGGTCCGGGGATCGATAGTAGGTTTTGCATCCCTAAACGTAGTGCTCTCTGGGGAACATATGGAGAAAGGTGGTCCCATAGATAGGCAGGTCCTCAACCATATAGCGCTTTAAAGGTTAATACCAACACCTTGAAATGGACTCAGAACACAATAGGTAGCCATTGCTAAGTCGTTGTGCTCCAGAAAAGGGGCCAGTTGCTGTACCTGCCGAAGATTTAAAAAGGCAGATTTGGTAGTGGCTGCTACCTGGGCCTCCATTGCCAGAGAGGACTCCAGGAGCACTCCCAAATTATTTACCTTAGGGGCCGGTATTAGTGGCACCCCATCAAGAGTTGGCAAAGGGATCTCCCTGGGCCACCCCGGCTTAGATAGAGAACCTCCATCTTCGTCGGATTCAGCTTCAACCGATTCAGCCTGAGCCAAGATGCTATGGTTTGGAGAGCTAGGTCTAGATTATCTGGGATACAGTCAGACTGGCCACCCATCAATAGATAGAGCTGGGTGTTATCTGCATATTTGTGACATCCCAGGCTACACCTCCTGATAATCTGGGCAAGGGGGCTCATATAGATGTTAAATAACATCGGGGACAGAACTGCACTCTGTGGCACACCACAAATAAGTAGGTGCCTTTGGGAAGATTCTTCCCCTATCACCACCCTTTGTCCCCAACCCTGGAGAAAAGAGGCCATCCATTGCAAGGCAGACCCCTGAATCTCCATATCAGCGATTGGACCTGAAACAAACATTCAGATTAACTGACTTTTGGACACTTGTAACATTGTATATAGTTATTAAAAGATGATTGGCTGGAGGCAATGTCAGGAGTGCATAGACGTGGGGATATTGTTGCACTGTTCTGTGTGTGTGAGAGAGAGATGAATAAATCACTTACTGTTTTCAAAGAAGAAATGTTCTGGCCTCAGTTTATAATAGTGTGTATGCTTCCTTCTTGCAATCACATGGAAAATGGAAGGACCTTCTGGTGCAGAGTGAAGAGAGCCAAGACGTGCTGCAGTTTATTTTAAATTGCTGTTGTTGTTGCCCACTGGAGGCTTGAATGTTCAGTGGAGGGGGCATGGCTAGGGGGAGGATGTACACAATCAGAACTGCAGGAGAAAGAGGGAGGGGAGACAAGGCTTCTTGTCCTCTGCCTCAGTAAGTCCATTTTCTGCAGATGCACAAAGAAAGCTGTTTTACTTTAGGGAGGAATTTAAGTATCCCCTATATACTTTTTTAAAGATGTAAGATTTTTCTGCACACCTGGGGAGTGCCCCAAGTGGGCAAAAAAAAAAAAAATCTCTCTACCCTCCATATGCCCTTTATCTGTGGAAATAAGTATTCACACATGGAGGCACAGTTAGGAATCAGATATATAGATAATGAGACATTCTTTCGTTTGTTCAGACTCTTTTTTGCCTTGTAATACTCATCAAAGTATCAGTCTATGGGTAGTAGAAGGGGACAGAAAAAAACAGACTGGAGCCTATGTGCAATATCTTTAAAGAGACACAGAAGGAGAGAACTGTAAGTTAATCAAAAGCTGAAACATGCCTCTCTAGAATCCAGTGCAAGTTTATCTGATTTGTTGCATGCTATAGATGGTGACTGTAGCCATGAAATTAAAAGACGTTTGCTCCTTGGGAGGACAGCTATGGCGAACCTGAGCAGTATAATAAAAAGTAGAGACATCATCCTGCCAACAAAAGTCCGTATAGTCAAAGCGATGGTATTCCCAGTAGTAATGTATGGCTGTGAGAGCTGGACCATAAGGAAGGCTGAGTGCAGAAGAATAGATGCTTTTGAGATGTGGTGCTGGAGAAGACTCTTGAGAGTCCCTTGGACTGCAAGAAGATCAAATCAGTTAGTCCTAAGGGAAATCAACCCAGACTGTTCCCTGATAGGTCAGATGCTGAAGCTCAAATACTTTGGCCACCAAATGAGAAGGGAGCACTCCCTGGAGAAGATTCTGATGCTAGGAAAGACAGAAGGCAAAAGAAGAAGGGGACGGCAAAAGATGAGATGGCTGGACAGCATTACTGATGTAACAAACACAAATTTGAGCAGACTTCAGAGGATGGTGGAAGACAGGAGGGCCTGGCGTGACTTTGTCCATGGGATCACAAAGAGTCAGACTCGGCTGTGCGACTGAACAACAACAACAAATAGGAGTGATGATTTGATTCTTTTATGCTTTGCTTGTATATTTGTAAATCAATTGGTATAAAAGCACCTTAATTCTTCAGTAATCTCTTACTTCTAGGAAACCAAGACTGAAATCCTAAAAACACTTTTTCTAAGATTACCACCACTGGATAAAACTGAACTTACTTCTGAGTAGACCTGCTTATGAGTTCTCCCTAAATCTGGTAACACTACTCCTAAAACTTCAGGGAAAGAGAAAGCACCTAACTAAATAATTATCCCCCTGGTCTATACATTATTTGATCATAAAAATGATGAATAACATAGGCTTAAAAAGCCTGGCAGTATTTCATAAAATGCAAAAAATTTATCTGAGTCCAAGCGAGAGATTGTTTTAGTGGTTTAAGTCCCTTCTTTGTTGTGTTGGCAGGACTTTTGTATATTCCCTCATAATGCCAATTACCTTGTCAAAAAAACAATCTTCCTCTAATTCCCACTGATTTCCATGTTCTTCAACAGAATTCTCAACCGTATCAAAGACTGGTGAAAAATTAATCAAAATTAACGAATGAATAGTAACCTGGACAACTGAAATACTATTATTCCTCCTCAGATGTATAGTTTTATAGGATCAATGTTATAGCCACTGATGGACCTAATAGCCACTGATGGACCTCTGCTCCATATTTTTATCTAACCCCCTCTTGAAGCTATCTATGCTTGTAGCCGACACCACCACCTGTGGCAGTGAATTCCACATGTTAATCACCCTTTGGGTGAAGAAGTACTTCCTTTTATCCATTTTAACCTGACTGCTCAGCAATTTCATTGAATGCCCGCGAGTTCTTGTATTGTGAGAAAGGGAGAAAAGTACTTCTTTCTCTACTTTCTCCATCCCATGCATTATCTTGTAAACCTCTATCATGTCACCCCGCAGTTGACATTTCTCCAAGCTAAAGAGCCCCAAGCATTTTAACCTTTCTTCATTGGGAAAGTGTTCCAACCTTTAATCATTCTAGTTGTTTTTTTCTGGACTTTTTCAAATGCTATAATATCCTTTTTGAGGTGCGGTGACCAGAATTGCACACAGTATTCCAAATGAGACCGCACCATCGATTTATACAGGGGCATTATGATACTGGCTGATTTGTTTTCAATTCCCTTCCTAATAATTTCCAGCATGGCGTTGGCCTTTTTTATTGCAATCGCACACTGTCTTGACATTTTCAGTGAGTTATCTACCACGACCCCAAGATCTCTCTCTTGGTCAGTCTCTGCCAGTTCACACCCCATCAACTTGTATGTGTAGCTGGGATTTTTGGCCCCAACGTGCATTACTTTGCACTTGGCCACATTGAATCTCATCTGCCACGTTGATGCCCACGCACCCAGCCTCAACAGATCCCTTTGGAGTGCCTCACAATCCTCTCTGGATCTCACCACTCTGAACAATTTAGTGTCATCTGCAAACTTGGCCAATTCACTGCTCACTCCCAACCATTTATGAACAAGAGCATGGGACCCAGTACTGAGCCTTGTGGCACCCCACTGCTTACTGTCCTCCACTGTGAAGACTGCCCATTTATACTCACTCTCTGCTTCGTATTAATTAGCCAGAGGATCTGTCCTTTTATTCCATGACTATTGAGCTTTCTAAGGAGCATTTGATGAGGAACTTTATCAAAACATTTCTTGAAGTCAAGGTAAACAACATCTATTGGGTCTCCTTTGTCCACATGTTTGTTCACCACCTCATATTTTTTACATATTTTTGTCAGAAGATCCACAAGTTCAACTTTGAGTTCTTTCAGAACTCTTGGATGTATGCTATCCGGTCCTAGTATAGGATCTGTATCTTTGGTTGTGACTGTGAAACCAGATATCACCAAGACTAATGTCAACATATCTGAAATAAATTACTTTATATGTCTGCAGTGGTTTCAGACACCAAATATATTGGGTTACATACTTGGAAATGTCACTGTTTCTTAAAATTTGTTTTATATGTTTGTGACAAGAACTAATGCTGAATTATTGGGGTAATTGTAAATTTGATTACTGAACTAGAGCCTTCTTCAATAATCAAATTGTACACATGTACAACTGTAACAATATCAACAGAAAAAGTAAAATTTTGGGGCTGAAATGCATTGGGCCTTTTGGTTAATAGTCATGTGTAATTATTATTGTGATTCTCTGTTATGGGACATGCAATTTCACCTTGTTGCTATATATTATGATTTGAGTTTTTAATGATATTCTATGTATGTCATTTTTGATCCTAAAATTATGTGCACAGTATAATATTGGCGTTTTGTTTTCTAGTGGCTGAATCTTTTGGTTCTTGACTTGATTTTCAGGTTGGATTCTTTTTCATATTTGTTTTTCTCATGTCAACTGGTATTTCATTGCAAGTACAAGGAATTATTCTGGCTCCATTTGTAACTGATCTCTGTGCTGTGAAGACTTTTCAGATTCCCGGCTTATATTTTGGAGCAGGATAATTCTGTCTCCATCTGAACTGCTGTTTATATTTAAGCATTTTGAAAACAGCTTATGTGGAATTTAGAGAAGATGGCTGCCAGCTTGAAACATCCAGGCTGTGTGTTTTGTTTTTTGTTGCTACAGTTAATTATAGCCTGGATGTAGCCAGGGGTACAAGCCCTTGATTGCAAACTGAAACCTTGGATCTCTTATGTAAATTTGTTTATAAGTAATTCTTTTTTGTAAACTGCTCTAGAAAAGTTGCTGTAGAAAACAAGGGCAAAAATACACTAAATTCATAAATCAGAGACTTAGAATCATAGAATCACAGAGTTAGAAGAGACCTCCAAGGTCATCCAGTCCAACTCCTTGTACGATGCAGGAAACTCACAAATACCTCCCCTAAATTCACAGGATCTTCATTGCTGTCAGATGGCCATCCAGCCTCTGTTTGAAAACCTCCAAGGAAGGAGAGCCCACCACCTCTCGAGGAAGCCTGTTCCACTGAGGAATCGTTCTAACGGTCAGGAAGTTCTTCCTAATGTTGAGCCAGAAACTCTTTTGATTTAATTTCAACCCATTGGAGCTGGTCCTACCTTCTGGGGCCACAGGAAAAAATTCCACACTATTCTCTATATGACAGCCCTTCAAGTACTTGAAGATGGTGATCATATCACCTCTCAGCTGCCTCCTTTCCAGGCTAAACATCCCCAGCTACTTCAACCTTTCCTCATAGGACTTGGTCTCCAGACCCTTCACTACCTTCGTTGCCGCTGCAGAACAACTGCCAGTATGAGAAGACAATACTGACTTTGATGGATCAAGGGTCTGATTCAGTATAAGGCAGCCTTATATGTTCATATATGTTCATATGCCCTCCTCTGGACCCGTTCCAGCTTGTCTATATCCTTCTTAAAATGTAGTGCCCAAAACTGAACACAATACTCCAGATGAGGTCTTACCAGAGCAAAGAAAAGCAATACATCACTTCACGTGATCTGGACACTATACTTCTGTTGATACAGCTTGAAATTGCATTTGCCTTTTTAGCCACCGCATCACACTGATGACTCATGTTCAGCGTATGATCCACTAAGACCCCTAGATCTTTTTCGCACATACCACTGCTAAGACAAGTCTCCCCCATCTATAACCATGCATTGGATTTTTCTACCTAAATGCAGAACTTTACATTTAGCCCTGTTAAAATTCATTTTATTGATTTTAGCCCAGTTTTCCAGCCTGCCAAGGTCATCCTGTATCCTGTTTTTGTCTTCTACTGTATTTGCAATCCCTCCCAATTTTGTATCATCAGCTAATTTAATAAGCATTCCCTCTATTCCTTCATCCAAATCATTGATAAAGATGTTGAACAAAACAGATCCTTGAGGCATTCCACTTGTCACTCCTCTCCAAGAGGATGAGGAACCATTCACAAACACTCTTTGGGTGCGATCTGTCAACCAGTTACAGATCAACCTAACGGTAACAGGATCCAAACCACATTTTACCAACTTGTCAACAAGGATAGTATGTGGAACCTTATCAAAAGCCTTACTGAGATCAAGATACACGATGTCTACAGCATTCCCCTGATAAAGCAAGGTAGTCACTTTCTCAAAAAAAGAGATCAGATTAGTCTGACATGACTTATTCTTGAGAAACCCATGCTGCCTCTTAGTAATCGCATCCACCCTTTCTAAATGTTCCAGGACTGACTGATGATTTGTTCTAAAACTTTTCCAGGTATAGACGTCAAGCTGACAGGTCGGTAGTTACCCGGATCCTCCTTTTTTCCCATCTTGAAGATGGGGACAACATTTGCCCACCTTCAGTAAACTTGGGGACTACTTTAATAATTTCCTTCTACTATCCATCCAACAGGAAAGTTCACTTAACAGTAGGGAATCTTTAAATCCAGATAATGACTTACCCAGGGCTTTTTTTTGTAGAAAAGACCCAGCAGGAACTCATTTGCATATTAGGCCATGTTCACTTACATCACCAGAAGTGACATCATGCATTGAGTAGGTTACTTTCTACATATTGACACAGAACAGTACAGTGCCATCAGCTGCATTTCATGGATTTGTGTTCTCACACAGCCCAATGAGAGACTTTCTTTCATCCCCCCAACATGGTGTGAAAGAGCCACATGCAGCAAAGCAGGCTGCGGCAGGTCCAGTTTCTCCTGAGAGGGGTGCTCCTGGGCAGCTCCATGTCTCCCACTCTCTTAGCAAGGCAGCAGAGAGGACAGAGCATGTGGTCTGGAAGCATGTGGCTATCTAGTGCCCTCTGCCAGAGACCTTTTTTTTTGAGCCTGAGCCCTGTTCCTGCTCAGAAAAAACCCTGGATTTACCTTTGGCTGTCCAATGCACTTCACAGCCATGAAGGAATTTGAACTCTTGCCTCTCTGGTCAAAGTCCACCTATTTTAACATTGAATTTCTAGTAGTCATGTTATTTACCAACTAAACATAGCCAGCTATTCAAAGAATATGGGTACAGAGGGCTTACTATAATAATTGTAAAAGGATTTCAACATTTCATGTAAGTTTTGTTGTAAAGATTTACAGCAATGTAATTCCTTTGTTCTGATTATATTAGTTTATTTAATGGTGATTTCAACAGCTTAAAATGAAGCACCCAAGAAAATAGTTATTTTCACTATTTTCAGGAGAAGACAGGGAAGTCAGGTGTGGAAATTCAAGAAATCTCAACAGGAGCTCTCATTAATAGTATAATAATTTGGTTATAGATGTCCTATGGAGATGTCCTTAGAGATAACATTAGATAATAAAGTGCCTGACGATTATTCATTCAGCAATTCCAGCAATTATATCTATTTTGGTGGCTTTAATCAGCCAGTTGCTAATTTCACTATCTGTTAAAATCAGAAACAATGATATGATCATATAACTATAAGCAATTAGTAGAAACAATGTTACATTAATGACTGAGTATTTGGATTATGTGGTATCTTTCAGAATCTGCAGCCAGCAATTATGGGATTACAGTAGTCTTGCTTATAACTTCATTCTTTATTTCTTACAGAGATATGCTAAACAACTGAACAGTCTGCTTATTTGCCTTGCAGGTTGTTTGTCCCAGGTTCAATTCTTGGCAATTACAGTTAATGACTGCAGGTGTGGGTAAAATTCTTATCTGAGATTTGCAATAGCTGCTGAGGGCACAATATAATTTAGATTTATTATGGACCTATTCTGATTTAGGCCTATTATATGTTTTCCCTCACTTTCACCATGCATGTCCATCAAGTTTTCTTTGTCATTCTGAATTTATTTCCTCTCATTAGTGCACAGTTTGCTTTCTGGTCACTGTTTCCCTGGGTTTTCTGGGAGTGCTTTTGTGATGTTTCCCCTCTTGTTTTGCTTCCAAGTCAAAGGTAATCAAAAGCATATGGATTCTATTGGATTTCCCCCCTGCCTTTTTGCTAATCCTCAAAGGTCATTCCACCCACTCAGCACCTTCTGCCATCCTTCCTCTTCATTGATATACAAGCTCTATTTCCTCCTTGTTTTTAAATTTTTATTTTTTTGGACAAGTGGCATGAGTCTAATGATATGAGACTATTGATAGTCACTGAATTAACTTGGACCTTTAGGCACATGTCTATAAAAACCAGCCAAGGGAGACTGTTAGGCGTGGAAGAACAAGTCAACCTACCACTGACTCTGCAACCACAGCTTTCGATCCTGCCATGCCCATGTGATTTTTGAACCAGCTTCTGACTATGGTTTTCAGCTCTGCTTGACTTCTGCTCATGAGTAACCCTTGGACTGCTTGACTATGCCTCTTGGACAGCAATGGCTCTCTTGGTTCTGAGCTCTCATTTAGACTTTGACAGCCCTCCAGGAAGAAGATGATATTGGATTTATATCTCGCCCTCCACTCCAAATCTCAGAGTCTCAGAGCGGCTCACAATCTCCTTTATTTTCCTCCCCCACAACATACACCCTGTGAGGTGGGTGGGGCTGAGAGGACTCTCACAGCAGCTGCCCTTTCAAGGACACTCTCTGCCAGAGCTATGGCTGACCCAAAGCCATACCAGCAGCTGTGAGTGGAGGAGTGGGGAATCAAACCCAGTTCTCCCAGACAAGAATCCGCACACTTAACCACTACACCAAACTGACTCACCAAAGTGGCCAAAAAAAACATGTGCCATCAGGAGGTCCATCAGTGGGGCCAGAACACTAGAAGCCCTCCCACTGTTGCCCCCCAAGCACCAAGAATACAGATAGTTCCAACAATACACTGTGGCTAATAGCTACTGATGGACCTCTGCTCCAGTTTGGTGTTGCGGGAGAACCAGATTTGATTCCCCACTCCTTCACTTGCAGCTGTTGGAATGGCCTTGGATTAGCCTTTGGCGGGGGAGGGCGGGATATAAGAATACATTTATCTTATCTTATAACTATCGCAGGAGTTGCCCTCTCAGAACCTACCCTTGGCTCTGCCTGACCCACAACACTGACTTTGCATAGGCATGCATGCATGCACATACACACACATGTTGCCAGTGATCACAGCTTGCAATGCTAGTGGATTCTAGCATGCATTCTTATATACTCAACATGTTGTCCCATGTTAGATCATGGGACTCTTTCCCATTTTTCACAGTGGCTGATAACACAGCAGAAAATCCCCATGTACTTTGCAATATGAAAAATGAGGCTTCACAGTTGCTTGTCAGTTTTTTTAAAAGTGCTGTCAATTTCAGCATCAGGTCTCCCCCCCGCCCCTTTGTCTGCATTCCTTTATGCTTCCAACTGCTAAAATGTGTGCACAAAACCTGAATGGTGAGATTTTAAATGGGAGGTGTTTGCTGGGTGCTATTGCACAGCTGTGATAGGGCAATTGTGCAATTAAAAAAAAACTTTGGACACCACCCCCCACATGTCATAAGTGATGTTCCACCACTATTTAGAAAAGTGTGTTTTTACAATTGTAGTTGCACAATAAATACACTGTCGATAAAGAATGGTACTTAAGACGGGCACAGAATCTGAAGTCAAGATTAAAGTCGTTCTGCTCTGAAAATCTGCAGTAAGATTTGCATGTTTAATGGCCCTTAGTATAAGGTAGTTTCTTATGTTCAAAAGCCTTACATTTAAGGAAGATTTTTAGAATGATAAAGATAACATAGAAAAGAGATGACTATATTAAAAATGTTTTCTGAAGATTCTCCAATTCCTATGTCTAAGTCACAATAACTAAATGTATTGGATAACTCTGCTGCAAGGAAAAAAATGTATTACTATACAATTGAACTCAAGTCAGGAAGTGAAAAGACTCATCTGAGTACTATTGTAAAGTTGCCATTTTCCAGTTGGCCTTTTGCTACTATAGTTTTAAGATGATTTATGCACAAGCAATGATATGGCATCAGTTGTACTGATGTACCACATTGTATATATCGCAAGACAATTGGTCCAATTTAAACAGTTCTTCTCCTGAAGTAGTTGTCATCACGGGAGGTGGTGGTTGTGGTGCACAAGTACTGAGCAGTGACTGGGTGCTTTGACTGGCTGGACAAGATATAAACCAGATATAAACTCACAGCACTGGCCAGAAGTGATGGGATGCAACTGGCAGACAACTGAGGACTACATAATTGGCTCAGGAGCTCAAAGAGGAGTGCAAGCTGAGAGCAATGGAGACAGGTGACTGGATGGAGACCTTCAGAGAGCACCAGGGGATGCCTAGAGCCCTGCAGGCAGAAGTGGAAGAGGGTGTGGGAGTTAGCAGTAAAGCTGGAGGGGTGTGCCTGCTGAAAGGCATGCCTGTCCAAGGAGGAGTCCAGAGAGGGAGGGAAGGCAGTGAGAGCACAATGAGCACTGGTAAAGAAAAATAAGAAATAGAAGTTCCTGATGTATTGCCAGGTGTTGCTAAAACAGTTCCTTTTATATAGCAAATCTAGTTGAAATATCCTAACTTGTATTAAGTACACAGCTCTGGCTTCTCTGTTGTCTCACTTCCTGCCTCTTTCATGACATCACATTCAGTCAAGTCTACCTTGCTTATTCTCCTTAACTTAGGTTTGAGTCTTCAATTAGTACGAGCTCAGCTGTTGTCTCTTCTCTTTATCATTCCACATTGTTTTTGTTTATAAGGTTTTTATATATACACATAGTCAAGACATTTTGCAGCAAAAAATAGCAGCGCTTTGCCATCTCTTTCCCAATAGTATCAAGGACTACAAAATTATATATTTCCATCACAGTCTAGGATCTCAGCACACATTCTCTGTTTTCATTGACTGCCCGCTGTGATATCTTTTTATACGATACATTGTTTTGGGGTGGAAAGAGGAGGAGGTGCAGGGCTGATGTGTGCCTATGTGTGTGTTGGTGATCGCATTCTCCTGTTATGTTGTGCTTGACAGGAGTATGCATTTCTGCCACTATGTCTTCCACAACTTTCAGGACAAGGGTGCTTATGTGATCTAATAGTTTAACTAACAAACAGTTAAACTAAAATATCTGGGGACTTTGGAAGTGGGGCCAGGAGACATCAGGGGTGCATCCAGGAGCAAGGATGTGACAAGCACAATTGAACTCCAAGTGGAGTTCTGGCCATCACATTCAAAGGGACCGCACACATTTTAAATGCCTTCCTTTAATTAGAAATAATAGCAGATAGGGGCTTCTTATGGGGCTCATAGAATTGGACCCCTAGTCCAATCTGTTTGAAACTTGGATTTTTGAGGAGAGGCATCAGATGTTATGCTGAAAATTTGATGACTCTACCTCAAAAAAAGCCCCCCCCCAAGCCCCAGATACCCATAGATCAATTTTCCATTATATCCTATGAGAATCAGTCTCCATAGGGAATAATGGAGTGCCCAGCAGATCTCCCCCTCGCTTTCTGATGACCCTGAAGTGAGGGGGAGGGCCTCCAAACCAGGGGATCCCCTGCACCCACCTGAGGATTGGCAACCCTCAATTAAACTAATGCACATAAATATCAGAGAAGGGAAGCAGACTGCTGCATTGTAATTCATGTAAAAAATACACAAAATCCTCTTCTTTACTTGGGGAAATCTCTCAGCACAACTTCAACTTTACAAAGATAAGGAAATAGAGGTTACTAGCATTTGACTCACACCACTGAGATTCAGTTTTATAACTTATCTATCATACAGTATTGTTTTTTTAAATTAGCAGGCCTCAGTGACTTGACCGCCACCCACTCTTAGTCTCTTAGATGGAGGGTTTTGGTAGGATACCTGGAGTATATTTTCTGATCTGGAACTTTATCAGAGATCTGTCCTGAAATTGCCTCATCAAGTGTAGCAACATGTTCTGGGGAATGACCTTTTCTCAGCTGCCTACTATTTCTTTGATAGGAATTTCTGCTGGGTGTTTCCACTGTATAAGAATTTGGTTTAGCCATTTTCCCCATGGCTGATGCTGGTTCTGGAGACCAAAAGGACAAACAGGATCACTTCTGATACCATGTGTTGTTGAAGGTAAAAAATAGTGTACTCATTCAGGTTTCTGCTCTTAGCAGAGATAGGAACTTATGCAGTCTACAGTTTTAATGAACAATGAGAACTAGTCAAGCAAGGTCTCTACCCCATAAAATTAAGCAAATGTACACACACAAAGTTTTTAAAAGCAAACTATTCCAGTTTAATGCATATAGTAAATACACTACAGGCACCATAAAAGCAATTCCGCTGGCACACTAACTCACCTTAGAGGGAACACTGGTTGTAACCTGCCTAAATCAATATCAAGAAACTTTCAAGCATTGTATGACTGAAGTTACAGATAATATGAACACAACAGTATTGGCTGTTCACAGACTTTAAAGAAAAGTCTGTTTCCCAGCTATTGTTTGTTTGTCCATTTAGCAGTTGGTATTAACATGTTGATTCTCAACTGAAAACAAATCAGAAATTTAAGATCCTGATTTTAATTTTTCCCCCAGTCTATTCCAATAATGTTTCTGTGGGTTTTGTTTTTGTTTTGTTTTTTGATAACACATTGTTTTTCCTTATCTGGACAATTTGGTTCCTTGGTTTTGAAAGATGAATAGGGAAGGTAATGGAAGCAAATGATGAGAAGTGAAGTGTGATCAGTAGCTTACAACATTTTTAAATGCCAGAGGGAATTTCTCTCTGTAGAAGCCAAATAAAATAAGCATAGTAATGAAGACTGATTTCCCATGGCATTTGTTAAGGTGAAAAGGTGTTCTAGGATGCTACCTTTTAGTATTTGCATCATGCTTTCATCAATGTAGTTTATTTCAAGATCGATGTGCACCTGCCTAAAAACTCTTTAGCCTTTGTCACCATCATATTTTTGTCTCTAAAAAAATTTATCTTTTCAAGATGCACATGATAATAGTCAGCTGGGAATCACAAAACTTATACACTTCTATTTTTATTGACTAAGAAAAATACTCTGTGTTCTCTCAATCACTGCCATGTACTCAAATCACCATTTAATCTGTAGAACAACAGGACAGGAAGTTACTTGAGGATGATTAAATTTAATCTTTTACTGAAGAACGGGATTCACTGCATATTGACCTCTTACAGATCAGTTCTATACTACCCTCAATATCATCTTCCAAAAATTAAGACTAAGGAAGCTACATTGTGATAATAATAATCATTGAACAGGTTGTTCTAGATTACGTAATTTGAGAAACCAATGTATTATGAGAAAGGAGGACAAATCCCTCCACGGCCAGCAGCCAAACTAGCCTAGAGGAAATTCTTCCATTATATTGATCCTGAATTGGAAGCCAAACCCATTCACTGAATGAACCAGAGAGAAAAGAAAGTGGGGTGGAACATACAATTTTACTCCATCCCGTATCCTATCTTTAGCTAGTCCATGGTGGTTTCTTTAAAAAAAAATGTTTCAAATAATGTTATTAAGAAACTTCAAAAAAAAAACCCCAGCATATAATATCAGTGAATAATAATAGTGGATATAATACCAAAAAAATCTCATATAGAATTATCATAATAAACACATACCAATGGTGGTTTCTGATTATTGATGGAAAGTTGGCTTCCATAACAAAGTATTAATTGAAATTATTTTCTTTTTCCTCATTGCTATTGCTCTGTAAAAAAGCACATGGTTTGCATGTAAAAGATCCTAGATTTGTCCAAGGAAGGATTTCAGTCAACAGATGCTGGAGAAAGACCTTGCTGTGCCTGAAACCCTGGAGAGCTGATGCCAGACAGAAAGACAGTACTGAGTTGGATAGAGAAGCTTGGATAGGAAAGAAACTGAGTACTGAGTTGGATAGAAAAGTTGGATAGGAAAGAAAATCTGGTTTAGTATAAAATGTCTTCATAAGAACATAAGAAGAGCTCTGCTGGATTAGACCAACAGTCCATTTTGTCCAGCATCATGTCTCACACAGTGGACAACCAGTTCCCCTGGATGACCAAAAACAGGGCATAGAGGCCGAGGCTTTCCCCTGATGTTGCCTCCTGGCTCTGGGATTCTTATGATCACATAAAGTAGGGTACTAGATTAAAATAAAAAAGGTTAGCTATGCCTATTTGTGAACACACACACACACAGGACAAGAAAACAAAATACCAGCTTCCTGCTCCATTGAAGGTTCTACATGCTATGACAGTTAAGACCTGCATGTATGCATTGGCCACTAATCTCAAACACACCACTACCCAAAAAATAGTAATCCCGCATGATTTTAAACAAGTCACTAACTATGGTTACTTAGCTGTGCATCTAACTTTTCACTAATATAACAACAAAGCATTGTTTTAAGATGTTTAGTGACTGAGGTTGCATCAGTATTGCATTGTAAGTAGAAAACAAATGGTGTTTGAATGAAACAGAAATTTTGATCTCTTCTCCCGAAGTGCAGGAAAACAAAGGAGGGAAGGCAGGAAAGCAAGGGAGGGAGGGCAGGCAAGATGGCAAGAAAAAAAACTAAGAATGAACTGGCTGTGGCAAGGGGCCTGACTATATGATTGTATGTATGTATATAAGGGACCTCCAGGGTCATCTTGTCCAAACCCCTGCACACTGCAGGAAACTCACAAATACCTCCCCCTAAATTCACAGGATCTTCATTGCTGTCAGATGGCCATCCAGCCTCTGTTTAAAAACCTCCAAGGAAGGAGAGCCCACCACCTCTCGAGGAAGCCTGTTCCACTGAGGAATCATTCTAACAGTTAGGAAGTTCTTCCTAATGTTGAGCCGGAAACTCTTTTGATTTAATTTCAACCCACTGGTGCTGGTCCTACCTTCTGGGGCCACAGAAAACAAATCCACACTATCCTCTATATGACAGCACTTCAAGTACTTGAAGATGGTGATCATATCACCTCTCAGCCGCCTCCTCTCCAGGCTAAACATCCCCAGTTCCTTCAACATTTCCTCATAGGACTTGGTCTCCAGACCCCTCACCACCTTTGTTGCTCTCCTCTGGACCCGTTCCAGCTTGTCTATATCCTTCTTAAAATGTGGTGCCCAAAACTGAACACAATACTCCAGATGAGGTCTTACCAGAGCAGAGAAAAGCAATACATCACTTCACATGATCTGGACACTATACTTCTGTTGATACAGCCCAAAATTGCATTTGCCTTTTTAGCCACCGCATCACACTGTTGACTCATGTTCAGCGTATGCTCCACTAAAACCCCTAGATGCTTTTCGCACATACTACTGCTAAGACAGGTTTCCCCCATCCTATAACCATGCATTGGATTTTTCTACCTAAAGTTTCTACCTAAACTTTACATTTAGCCCTGTTAAAATTCAGTCCAGTTTTCCAGCCTGTCAAGGTCATCCTGTATCCTGTTTCTGTCTTCTGCTGTATTTGCAACCCCTCCCAATTTAGTATCATCGGCAAATTTAATAAGCATTCCCTCTATTCCTTCATCCAAATCATTGATAAAGATGTTGAACAAAACAGATCCTTGAGGCATTCCACTTGTCACTCCTCTCCAAGAGGATGAGGAACCATTCACAAGCACTCTTTGGGTGAGATCTGTCAACCAGTTACAGATCAACCTAACGGTAACAGGATCCAAACCACATTTTACCAACTTGTCAACAAGGATAGTATGTGGAACCTTATCAAAAGCCTTACTGAGATCAAGATACACGATGTCTACAGCATTCCCCTGATAAAGCAAGGTACTCACTTTCTCAAAAAAAGAAATCAGGTTAGTCTGACATGACTTGTTCTTGAGAAACCCATGCTGCCTCTTAGTAATCACAGATATCCTTTCTAAATGTTCCAGGACTGACTGATGATTTGTTCTAAAACTTTTCCAGGTATAGATGTCAAGCTGACGCATCAGTAGTTACCCGGATCCTCCTTTTTTCCCTTCTTGAAGATGGGGACAACATTCACCCGCCTCCAATCTTCTGGCACCTCTTCTGTTCTCCAAGAATTCTCAAAAATAATAGCCAGAGGCTCAGAAATTACATCCACAAGCTGTTTTAGAACCCTTGGATGCAGTTCATCTGGCCCTGAGGACTAAGTTTCATTTAAAGAAACTAGGTGTTTATGTACTATCCCAACGCTGATCCTAGTTTGGAACTTCATACCCTCCTTATATTTTCTGTTTTTGCCATATTGAGCACTGTTTCCCTCAGAAGAGAAGACTGAGGAAAAGTAGGAATTGAGCTGTCCTCTCTTCATTACCTGTTACAATTTCAGTTTCCTGCTCTCGCAATGGGCCTACCATGTCCTTGCTCTTTTTCTTACTCTGAACATAAGAAAAGAAACCTTTTTTGTTGTTTTTAGCATCTTTGGCCAGCCTAAACTCATACTGAGCATTAACTTTCCTAACTTTTTCTCTACAAGCACTGGTGATTTGTTTATATTCATCCTTGGTTATAAGGCCCTCCTTCCAATTCCTAAAGGAGTCTTTTTTGTTTCTCAAGTCTTTAGAGAGCTGTTTATGGAGCCAACTTGGCTTCTTTAGGCTTTTTCCATTTTTTCTTCTCATAGGAATTGTCTGTGATTGCACTTTCAGTAATTTGCTTTTAAGAAGCTCCCACCCCTCTTGAACCTCCTTCTTTGTAAGTATTTCTGACCATGGGATTTTACCCAGCATAGTTTTAAGTTTATCGAAGTTTGCCTTTCTGAAGTCCAATCTATAAGTCTGACTACATATAGCTTTTCCCTTTCCTAAGACTGTAAATTCCAAAATCACATGGTCACTACTGCCCAGGGTGCTCACTATTTCCACTTCTTCAATCAATTCTTCCTTGTTGGTGAGAATCACATCCAAGATAGCAGATCCCCTTGTTTCCTTCTTCACTTTCTGGAAAAGGAAGTTGTCAGCAAGACAAGTCAGGAATCTATTTGACCTTTCATTTTTATCAGAGTTGGACTTCCAACAGACAGCCAGGTAATTGAAATCTCCCATGATCACTGTATCCCTTCTCTTGGAGAACTTTGCAATCTGTTGTAGAATTATCTCATCCAAGCTCTCTGCCTGACTTGGTGGTCTATAGCAGAACCCACAATAATATCACTTATTTCTTACTCCTTTTATTTTTGCCAGAGACTCTCAACTGAGCTGCCATGCTCAGATTCACGTATTTCCTCACAAGTATATACCTCCTTCATATATACTGCTTCGACTCTGCCCTTTCTCATTTGTCTGTCCTTTTTAAATGTTGTACCTCTGATCCTAATATTCCAGTTGTGAGTGTCATCCCACCAAGTTTCAGTAAGGCCTACTATGTCATAGTCTCCTTCCCGTATTATCAAAAGCCTTACTGAGATCAAGATACACGATGTCTTCAGCATTCCCCTGATAAAGCAAGATAGTCAGTTTCTCAAAAAAAAAAGAGATCAGATTAGTCTGACATGACTTGTTCTTGAGAAACCCATGCTGCCTCTTAGTAATCATATCCATCCTTTCTAAATGTTCCAGGACTGACTGATGATTTGTTCTAAAACTTTTCCAGGTATAGATGTCAAGCTGACAGGTTGGTAGTTACCCGGATCCTCCTTTTTTCCCTTCTTGAAGATGGGGACATTTGCCCACCTTCAGTAAACTTGGGGACTACTTTAATAATCTCCTTCTACTATCCATCCAACAAGAAAGTTCACTTAACAGTAGGGAATCTTTAAATCCAGATAATGACTTACCCAGGGCTTTTTTTTTGTAGAAAAGACCCAGCAGGAACTCATTTTCATATTAGGCCATATTCACTTACATCACCAGAAGTGACATCATGCATTGAGTAGGTTACTTTCTACATATTGACACAGAACAGTACAGTGCCATCACTGCATTTCATGGATTTGTGTTCTCACACAGCCCAATGAGAGACTTTCTTTCATCCCCCCAACATAGACTATTAGGACTCCCTCCTGTTTGTTTCCCATACTTTGTGCATTAGTGTAGAGACATCAGAATCCATGTTTTATGCATCCCGAAGGTTTAATTTCTGGACATACCTGCAAGTTAATATTACCTAGCATATGTGCCACTCTCTGCAAATCTTTAGTGTTCTTATCCCCAGTTTCTTGCATCATATGAAGCTTTGAATTATTGTCTTGCTCCCCCATACAATTTAGTTTAAAGCCCTCCTTACTAGGTTAGCAAGGCTGTTACCAAACACCCTTTTTCCTACTGCTGTAAGGTGCAAACCATCTCCCGATAGAAGACCACCATCTCAAAAGCATAAGCCATGGTCCAGAAATCTAAATCTTTCCTGACGACACCATCAACGTAGCCAGTTGTTTATTTGAAGTATTCCTCTTTCTCATCCTAAGGAGTGTGTTTTCAATTCACTCCTAATACTAGTGAAAGAGCAGATGACTGTTTCATCAATTATTTAGAACATCTTTCCACCAGCCACTATAGAGAGTTTTGACAACCATCTGGAAGCATGAATCAGTACATGCAGCAATCTGTTTGAAGAGAAAGCACTTTGCTGGGATCATCTGAGCAAAGAAAGCCGGCGTGGTTCAGCTGTGTTTGTAGGTTCATGGTTGCCAATTGGTGCAGATGTGAGATGTCTTCAAAAATAGTCTGTTGGATGGCATTCTGAAATATTTTTGCAGTCGCAAAGATGTCAAAATTTATATCCTGCCTTTCTTCTCAAGCAGGACCAGCAAGGCAGCTAACAAAATAAAAAAACAGAGCATTATAACACACACACATATACACAAACAAACCAAGACAGCAGTTAAAACAGATGTTGTACATCACTCAGAGCCCAGCACAGGCTGGGATGGGGTGATTAAGCAAGTTCAATAAATCATCATCATCATCTGAGGCACTTGCAAAGTGAAGCCCCACATATATTGAAAAAATTGTATTATGTCTGGATTCAGGATGAAGTTCCAGCTCAGGAGTGGTCAAAATTGCTTAACATAATGCATGCCAGATGTTTGAGAGCTGCAAGACAAGGGAGAGGGAGGGGAGAGGGAAGGCAGGCAGACAAGCAAACAGATGGAGGAAAGGTGGAAGTGGAAAGAAAGAAACTTTAAATGCATTCTCCAAGCCGCTGGCTTGGCTTGGAGAAGTGATTTAAAGAGGCAAATGCCTTCTCCAAGCCTGATGATGGCATTGTGGGGGCTTCAAAAGCCACACAGTATGTGTGAAAGAGCCACATGTGGCTCCCAAGCCTTAGTTTGGCCACCCCTGTTCCACCTGATGGTAACCAGCACTGAGGTCAAGCTTTGAGTAGAATTGTACACCATTCAGATCTGTAGTGGGAGTAATGTGTCTCTCCCTTATGTTAGCCTGGTTAGGCAGGTGCATATCCACACAAATTTGTATTTTACTTGGTTGTTTAGGATCTTGGGCTGCTACTATTAGTTATATAACTACCAACCCAAGAGAAGGCCTTCTCAGCTAGGCAAGCCTGATATTGTCAGATCTTGGAAGCTAAACATATATATACGCTGGTAAGTACTTGGATGAGACATAAGTCCAGGTCACAGAGGCAGGCAATAAAAAGCCACCTCTCTGAAAGTCCAAGTCCCAGTAAGAGTTGTAAGAAGTCAGCCATAACTTCCAGGCATGCACCCACACCCACCCACCTTCCCTAAGGAAAGAATAAAATAAAAAGAACCCTTTAAAGAGGGCCTTCTCAATCATGATGCCAAAATTATGGGCTTCCCTCCCCAGGGATATTCATCTGCCCCCTTCTTTCACTGTCTTTCCATCAGTGGGTGAAGATTTTGTTGTTTCCTGTGGTATTCCCTCAATGACCTCTCCGTCCTGCCTTCTGTTTTAGTTGCTATCTTGGTGTTTTTATATAGGTTCTATATATAAACAGAGCATTATAAAAGCATTATAAAAGTACATCTTAAAGCAAATACACACACACATGTTTTAATTTGCTTTATAATGTACTTTTATAGTGCTTTGGGGATTTTTATGTGTTAGCTGTCTTGCTGGCCCTGATTGAGAAGAAAGGATATAAATTTTGTAAATATATAAATACATGTTGGATGGCATCTGATATACTAAGCTTATCTGCCTATTTTGACATTTCAAAAGACTGAGCCTCAGATTGGTCTTAGATTGGCTGTATTTAAAGTGCATTTCTTATTTGTTACTGTGATCATAATGATATTAAAAAAAAGTTGAACCATAATGAACTGGTTAGAGTGTCAGACTATTAACTGCAGCACTAGGTTCAAAATAAAACTCATTAGGTCCTTTACACTTTGTCTCTCAAAACATTACTTATGTTTTGATGTTAAAACAGAAGGGAAAACCAGCTCTTGACAGCTCTTAATGGTGTGCCTTTAACACCTGTGCTGTCAAAAATCTGGTTGTGTTTCTGAATGCCATCTGATTGATGGAGACCCAGATCACAAATGTTGCTAGACTGGCATTTCTTTAGTTATGCCAGGTTAGGCACCTGGTTCCCTTCCTGTCTTGCCCTGACCCAGCAACAGTGATCCATGCAATAGTCACCTCCAGCCTAGACCACTGTAACTCAGTCTATGCAGGATTACCCTTGACCTAGAAACTCTAACTGGTCCAGAATACGGCAGCATGGATTCTTATGGGAACTCCATCTACAGCCCACATTCATCTGGTGCTCTGCCAACTGTGTTGGCTGCAGATTGAATACTGAATCAGGTTCAAGGGTTTGGTATTAACCTTCAAAGCCCTAAACTGTCTGAGACTAAGGTATCTCTGGGACCGCTTCTTTTGGTATACCCCCCAGAGAGCACTACAGTTAGAGGGAAAAAACTTATTGGTGATCCTTGGCCTAAAGAGTGTCAGGCTGTTCTCAACCACGGTTATCTTGACCCTGGAGCTGGCCTGGTGGAACTTTCTGTTGAATGACATCTGCACCCTCTGGGACTTAATGCAGTTCAGCAGGGCCTGTAAGACAGAGATGCCATGGTTGAACAGTTTCCAGATAGCCTGGTGCCTTCCTTCCTTCTCTCCTCCATGGGATAAAGGACACCAAGTTGTGTTCCTTTAATACACCTTCTGTAAGATGTTAGTTGAATTGTTCAGGACATTTTTAATGTTTTAAACTTAATTTAAGAATATTGTTATTTGGAAATGTCATCCACCCTAACCCTGTTGCTCAGTAGAGAGAGGGCTAGAAATCAAACAACAACCATGTAGGAAAAAATTAATTACTTGCTCTGCCAAGTGATCTCCACTGACACAAGAAAGGGGTGTTAATTCTCCAAGTTTCTCCTCCTTGATACAACCACCTGTGTTGGTTTTCATCCATGTGGTCTCCAATCCTCTGTGTTGTCTTACAGGCAACAACTAAGGGGAGGTGGAGGCAGCATACATCTGCTTCTGTCAGACTTTTTTGCTTGTGCATAAAAACTCAGTCCAATGGAAAGCACCAACAGTTTGGGCTCTGCCCTGCCCTCCTGCCCATCCTAGAGCTTTTTTCACTTCTGGGAATCTTTATTTCCAGAGTTGAAGATGTGTGTGTGCTAATAGCTACCATGGTCAGGTAGCTGTAGTGGGGAAAGGAAAAGGAATGAGATTGCCCTATCCCTCTTTTGTGTAAGCAGAGCTTCACTTATGAAACTCTCCCCACTGCAGCCATACAACCAAGTCCCTCATCCCTGAGAATAAGCTTATTTAGGACTAGAAAATGCTCTGTGGGGAGGAGTGGGTGGGGAGTATCCTGCAAGCCTAATACCCACTGCTCAGTATCTTTAAATATGTGTGTAAGTAATTTTTTCCCTCATCTCTGAGGTAGTATTTCCATATTGACAGGACCATATCAGCACAAATGTATCCTAGAATTAATAGTAGGGTAACAAATCATTGAATGGTTTATATAGTTCAGGACAGAGCAATGACTAAATAATCCACATCTTGCTTGACTTTCTTCAGCCAGCTGTTCATGAAGAATTGTTGCTATTCTGAGATACATGTTATCATGAGGGACTTAGGGTGTGTGGGCAGAAAAGGAATCTAAAATAAGCTAGGAAAACCATTTATGAAAGATTGTGTTGATATTTCTAATTATGTATGACTCTGAGGAAAGTACATATATATCTGAATTTATATAGGTTCTACAGAAGTAGGTAATGCATTTTCTATATGGACCCTTATAACATTGCTTTGTATTATAGGAAGCAATTATATAAAAGAATACTGACTGGACCAGCTGTTATATTTACAGTGTGTTGAAGATCTTCAATTGTGCAGCTGCTGCAGGTGAAAAGGTATTACATTTTCATCTATGAAGTCATCTCACTAGGCTCATTCAAACTTTCTATAGTTGAAAATGATCACTTAAACAGTCATAACTTCCATAAATTCAGGCTTTTTAGAGGAAAGCTTGAATATACATAGTTGTTTCTTTTGCATGGTTTTGCTGACATGTTTATATGTGGCCTTCCTTCCTTCCTTCCTTCCTTCCTTCCTTCCTTCCTTCCTTCCTTCCTTCCTTCCTTCCTTCCTTCCTTCCCTCCCTCCCTCCCTCCCTCCTTCCTTCCTCCCCTCCCTCCCTCCCTCCTTCCTTCCTTCCTTCCTTCCTCCCCTCCCTCCCTCCTTCCTTCCTTCCTTCCTTCCTTCCTTCCTTCCTTCCTTCCTCCCTTCTAATAAAACTTCAGTTTAAGTTGTGTGGATCTTCTCAATAATCACAAGGTTGTTTTTTCTCCTGTCCCTCCCCATTGTTTGTTATATAGTCAAACTGGGAAAGTGTTGACTTCCTGTGAGTACCTCCCCCCTTGCTGGCCCCACCTCTCAGAGCTTCCGTGGCGGGGTGGAGGGAGGCAAAAGAGCGCTTGTGGCCTCAGAAAGTGGAGGGGGTGGGTGTTACTTCACGCCACTGCCACCTCCACGGAGTCAGGCTCTCTCTGCGTTCACCTGCTGCTCCCCACTCTTTTTTTCCCTCCTTGGCCATCAGCGTTGCTCCCTTTTATTCCTCAAACCTCTGTGACCCAGTCCTCCGCCCCCTCCTCCTCCCATGCTCTCCTGTCCACCCCCATCCTGTAAGCATCATGTGTTATGGGAAAGGTGTGGCACAAGCAGAATGGATTCAGTACTGATTAATGTGAGGCAAATTGTGAGAAGGGAGAGGAGTTTTAAAAAACCCATTAAGATTGACATAAGTTATGAAACTATAGTGGGAGAAAGGAGAAAGTTTTATGAGCCAAAAAAGAAAAATGAGAAAAAGGAAATGAAGAGAAGTCTATCCTAACATAAAACCTGAAATACCTCAACTTATTCCTGGGTAAGTGAACATCAAGAACACAGACCTGATGAAGTGATTAATACTAATGAATATTGATTGGTTGCCCTGCTGATAATAGTAAAGAATTATTTTGATGCAGAAGAAAAAGTAGTTCTGGACATCAATATGTAGCTCAGGATGGATTCCTTCCGGTAAGATGGCATGGTGAAGCACAGCGTTTCTGCCGAGCTCTGGCGTTCGCTGAGTTTGGTGGATTCCAGAGAGGACTTTCACTTTGAAAGTACCTTTTAAAGAAGCATCTGGGGGACGCTTCGCAGTCTGAGGAGCTGGTGGAAACTTGAAAGGGTGGTGGAGGCTTCCCTTTTAATTCCCGTCCTTTCCCTTGCCTGGAGCCCACTAACGCTTCGGCGTTTAACTGGGCCACCAGACAGGAGTGGCAGGGCAGCAGAAAGCTCACACGAGACTGCCCAAACTGGAAACTTTTTTCTTTTTTTCCCCCTTGGGTTTGTGTCTGGAGAGAGCGAAATACCTTGAGGAGACTGCGGAGCGGCTGGAGAGAGGTTGGCATGGTGGCGGCAGTGGCGGACGGAGAAGGAGTGAAAGCGGAGGTGGGAGAAGTTTTGCCTTGAGTGACGACAGGCGACCGTGAGTGGAGAACGGAGAGAAAGAGCGGGCGGGTAGGTGAAGGAAGAATTGAAGAGAATTAGAAAGATTGATTTTTGGATGGTGGTGGAGAGAGGAGAAGAGAAAGAGAGGTGGAGGAGAGAAAAGACTGGAATATAGAGGAAAGTTAAGCGGAGACCTGGATGGTGTAGCTGAAAATGGCGAAGAGGGAGAAATGGCGGCGCCAGAAGGAACTGCAGTGAGTAAGAGTCGGGACGGTGTTTGCAAGTAGTAGAAGGCTTGAGTAGGTTTGAGTAAGAAAGGACAGTGTATTTGGAAGATTAAGAAAGTTAAACTGAACATTGTAGGTGTGTTGTGGATTAAGAGAAGAACTGATAGGAAGACGGACCTTGAAGATAGATGAGCAGAGGAATATAAAGGAGGAAGAGACAGTTTTTAGTGATAGACTCTATTGCGGCTGTCTCTTCCTTTAAGAGTGGTGTAAGATACTGAGACTGAGGTAAAACAATAGAAGACTTCTAGAACAAGACACAAGATATAAGAGAGAAGAAAGAAGGAAGAAAAAGAAGAAAGGAAGGGACAATAAGTGAGACTGAGTTTTAAAATTGATTAAATTGACTATATTGAAGATAATGAATTATTGACAGTATTGGAAAAAAGTGAACTATTGGTTTAATGAATTAATGATTTATTGTATGAATTTATTGAATGAATTGTTTATACTGAATTAGTTTTCGTAGGAGGGGGAGCTGTATAGTTTTAACAGTTTAAAACTGACACTGTCATAGAATGGTATGGTGACTAATTGATTTATGGAATTAATTGGATGCTTAAATGATTTAATTGATTTAAAGTGGTTGATAGTACTCAAAACAAATTAGGGGGGGGGGTTAAAGGGTGTGTTGATTTGCTGGTGAAATATTATGTGCAGAATTTGATGAACTCAACTTATATTGAACTTATATTGGAAAATCTTAAGGCTGAGAGAAACAGAGAGATATGGAGACTAAAATCAAGAAGTTGGGTCAGGGTACCTCACCAGGAGGAGGAAAGCCAACACCACCAATTGTAAATCAGGATGCTTTGGAAAAATTGCAGAATATAATGGTGGCAGGCTTCAAGCAGAACCAAGAGGCCTTGGAAGAAATGAAAACTGAGTTTATGGGAGAAATAAAAAAAAAACTAATGAGAAGGTTGAGGATTTCCAAAAGCAGCTGTTAGCAAACACGCAACAAATACATAGTTTAGTTGCAAAGGTAGAAAAACTGGAAGACCAAAGCAGGACTGCTGTGGTGAATACACGGGAAAATAAATCAGGTTTGGTAGAACTTGAAGACAGATTAGCAAGACTAGAAATGGAGAAGGTGGCATATGTGTTACGATTTCAGAACATTCCAGAAGAAAAGGGGGAGAACTTAGAAAGTAAAATATTTGGAATATTAAACACAGAAGAAGAGGAGTTATTGGAGGAAGGAGGAAGATCGATTGGGCCAGAAGAACTGCTTTGTCTTATACGAAGAGACTCAATCTTCCAAGAGAGGTCCAGGTCAAGTTCGCACGAGTTGCAACTTGTGAGAGGATTCAGAAAGAAGTAAGAGAGAAAGGCTTGAAATGGAAAGATATCAGTATAAAGGTTCTGAAAGATGTCCCTTGGTCGGTGCAAAAGAGAAGATTTGGATATAGGAAATTAACAAATTGGCTGTTGAAACATTCAGTACAATTCAGGTGGTTGATTCCAGAAGGAATATTCTTTGTTTACCAATCCAAGAGATATAATATCACATCACTGGAAAAAATGGAAGACTTTTGGGACAAATTTGCTACCCCAAGTAGCCAGGGGTCAGAGACAGGAGACGATCAAGACGAAGAAACTGATTTAAGCAGGAAAGACGAAGACACCCAGAAATTGAAAAGAAAAAGAATTAAAACAAGACAGCAAACAAAAAGAGACCAAACTAACATATTGGATAGTTAGACGGTGGTGATGTGACTAACAAAGCAGGATTACAGATTATATCTGTAAATATAAATGGAATAAACAAACCAAGAAAAAGAAGACCTTTTTTACAATTTCAAAAGACAAACACTCAGATAATTTGTTTACAAAAAACACATGTCAAAAAAAAAGATATAAATTTTTTACAGAATAAAAAGTTGGGACAGTTATACTACTCATGTGACTCTGGGAAAAAAAGGGGAGTAGCCATATATGTGCAGAAATCTATAAATTCCAAGCTGCTATATAATGATGAAGAGAGAAGAATCTTAATAATAGAAGCGATAATTAATGATAAAAAAAATGATTCTTGCAAATATATATGCTCCAAACGATAAACAAGAAAGATTTTATAAAGTGTTACATGGAAAGTTATTGGATTTGGCCATAGAAAATTGTTGTATCATTGGGGACTACAATGCAGTATTTGATTTTAAAAAAGATAAAAAATTTGAGAGATCTAAAAAAAGCATATCACGTAGCGTTCTACCCAAGACGTTTTTTAGAATGGCAGAAGAACTTAATCTGATTGACGTTTGGAGAGTGAAAAGCCTTTTCAGAGGTATTGCAATCAGCTATGCCGCAAGGAGGAAAAAAGAGCAAATGAAGGCATATAGTGATTTGATGGCAGAATTAAAAGAACAGGAGAAGCAGCAAAAAATTAGGAATACAAAAGAAATAAAACTTAAGATCCAAGCTATACAACAGGGAATCAATTTACTATTAACAGAGGAGTTAGAAAGAAAATTGAAATGGACCAAACAAAATTATTTTGAAGATGCCAACAAAATTAATAGATGGCTGGCATATAAACTTAAGAAAGAAAGAAGAGAAGAGAATTATAAAATCATTAAAAAACAATGAAGGTGAAGATGTTACCCAGGAAGATCAAATTTATTTATTTTATTTATTTATATTTTGACTTATATCCCGCCCTTCCCACCGAAGTGGCTCAGGGCGGCTCACCACACATAAACTTACATAAGTTTATCTTAAAAACATTTACATAGTAAGGATTAAAACAATAAATTCATATGAGATTAAAATAAATTAAAATGATAAAAATTGTTCAAATTTTTTATCGGAATTTATACAAAAAGCAGGAAATCACAGAAAAGTTGCAAGAAGACTATATAGAAAGCGTTAAGATGAAACAATTGACGAAGGAACAGCAGGAATCTTTAGAGAGTCCTATCACAATACATGAAATAATTGAAGCAATTAAGCGACAGAAAAACAATAAAGCTCCTGGACCGGATGGCTTACCTGTGGAAGTATATAAATCTTTCGAAGAACTCCTCCTGATCCCTTATAATAGGAAAAATTCAAGAATCAGCTGTGATGCCAGCCTCTTGGAGAGAAGCACTGATTTCGTTAATTTATAAAGAAGGGACAGAACCATCGGACATCAAGAATTATAGACCGATTTTCCTTCTGAACGCAGACTACAAAATCTTTGCGGCAGTGTTATCCAACAGACTTAAAAAAATTATAACATCCATAGTGCATGAAGATCAAACGGGGTTTATACCGGGAAGAGTGATGTGACAAAATGTAAGATTCTTTTTGAATATTCTAGAATACTATAGGGAGCACTCAGAAAAGCAATTTGCAGGCATCTCGCTAGATGCTGAAAAGGCATTTGACAATGTTGACTGGAAATTCATTAATAAATCATCAGAAGCGGTAGGCTGTGGAAAGATTTTTAGAAAACTTGTGGAGGCTATATACACTAAACAAAATGCGAAAATAAATATAAATGGATTCAACTTGAAATTGATTGAGATAGAACAGGGCACCAGTCAAGGATGCCCTTTATCTCCCTTACTTTTTGTATTAACTTTAGAATTCCTGATAAAGAAAATAAGAGAAGATAGTGAAATTAGGGGTACAAAAATTAAAAATGAAGAATTCAAAATTCAGGCCTTTGCAGACGATGTTTTATTTACATTGGAAGATCCTATTTCTTCAATTGATAACTTGAAGATAAGGTTAAAACAATTTGGAGAGGTATCTGGATTCAAAGTTAACATACAAAAAACCCAAATTTTTGACCAAAAATATGAGTAAAGAGCAAGTCTTGCAATTGGAAATTAGATCTGGATTTAAGCATGAAAAGAAAATTAAATACTTAGGTATTCATTTAACAAATGAGCTGAAATCTATACAAAGAGATAACTACGAGAAGATCTTAAAAGAAATTGGAATAGATCTGGATAGATGGAAAGATCTGCAAATCTCTCTTTTGGGGAGAATAGCTACAGTCAAGATGAATATCTTGCCCAGAGTTTTGTTCTTGTTTCAGATAGTTCCAATTGTTTTATCAAAATCGTTTTTCCAAAAACTTAACAAAATGGTCATGGCTTTCATTTGGCAAAATAAGAAGCCGAGGATAAAGCTAAAAGTGCTGCAAGAGAGTAAATTAAGGGGTGGAGTCTATATTACAAAGCAAGCTGCTTAGCCTGGGCTAAAGATTGGCTTTTATTGGAAAATAAAAGATTGCTAGTACTTGAAGGTGCAGGATTGGTTAAAGGCTGGCATGCGTACATTTGGTATCAAACTCCCCAGAGAAACAGTATTTTCTTGAACCACGAAGTAAGAAAAGTAATCTATAAGGTTTGGATGGAAATTAAAAGCAAATTTTATACATATACTCCACTTTGGGTATCTTCGGTAGAAACGGTCATGCATCCAAACTTATACGATTGGGGAAGCTCTTACAATTATGGCATGTTGCTGGATACTGGAAATAACTTAAAATTAGATGGCAACATAATATCAGATTGGTGGGTCAAGTGTCAAGTTAAATCAAGATACCAATCCGATAAAGAATTAGGCTTTCCCAAAAACCTGGAATTAAATGAATTTGATACACTGATCCAGGACTCCCAAAAACTCATTTTGAAAATTTATAATTGGTTACTACAGATTAAGATGCAAAGTGAAACTGTAAAAGAAAGCTGGATAAAATGGTTAGAGGATTTTGGATACACTATTGATTTGGCGGAATGGGAAAAGGTTTGGGAACAAAATATAAAACTGACCAAATCATCGGTTTTTAAGGAAAACTTATATAAAATGATGTACCGATGGTATTTGACCCCGGAAAGATTGGCTAAAATATATCCAAGTTATATAAACAAATGTTGGAAATGTAGGAAAGTTAAGGGGACGCTTTATCATATTTGGTGGAAATGTGAAAGTGCCAAAAAAATTTGGATTCAAATTAGTATCTGGATTCAAAGAATTTTTTTTAAAAAAATTTAAACACTCTCCGGAATTGTACTTATTGAGTATATGTAAAGAACATGTATCTATATCTGAGAAAAAATTGCTAATTCATATGATTACAGTTGCTAGAATTTTATACGTGAAGTATTGGAAAGTCCCCAAAATCTCTGATAAGGAAGAATTTTTATCTAAGTTGTTGGAAGCTGCCGAAATGGATACTTTGACTATAAGGTTAAGAAATGGGAACTTGCAGGAGTGTAAAAAGACTTGGGAACCAATATATGTTTGGGCCAAAAGTATGGGACTTGTCATGAGAGAATAGAATCTGTATACAGTAATGCCCTTAAACTCCTAGTATGAGAGGGAAGGTAGGTGGTGGTATGGGTGATGGTAGCTGGTTTTATGTTTGTATTTCTGTATGTGTGTGTGTGTGTGTTTTTTCTTATAATAAAGAATTAAACTATTTTAAAAAAAACCCAATATGTAGCTCAGGATAAATAGGTGCAGCTGAAACAAGTATTTTTTCACAAGTCAATTATTTACTGCCTTTTTTTTTTTACACAGGATTCCTAATGCAAAGCTGTTTACTTTCTTACTGATTATTTTATATCCATTTGTTTTTCTTTGTTTTTCAGTATTTGGAAATCCTTAACTGGAGCTTTGAAACAAATCCAACCAAATCATTTTATTGCGGTTAAAGGGCGTTAAAACTACTTGGGTAAATATAATATAGTGGGTTCAATGGATCGATGAGTAGAGGTGGTAGTGAACATCAGCTCTTTATTGATTACATAGGCTAAGCATAAGACTGAAGACTGGTCCCACAAGGCCAACTATATACACGCCAGGGTTTCCGCGCAAACACTCTATCGGTCCATTCAAACCAGCAGGGGGCCCGTGATTGGAGTGGGCAGAAGGAATTAGGATCCTGCTACCCATTATTCCCATGTTCACAAGCTCTGGTGGTCTGGCTCCAATAAGCTGGGCAGAAACACCCGATTCAGTTCTCACATGAGTCTACATATATAACAGTAAATTAAAGAATAATATGTCAAGCTTGCACTTGAGTCAGAGAATATTTGTTCTAGGAACATTTCAAATATATGTAGTTTTATCCATTTACATTGCCTAGAGCCTGGCATCAGCCAAGATGGGGCAATTCATTTAGTCAAATTAATCAATCAGTGGTCATTAGTCAGTGTGATGGATGATGATGATGATGATGATTAATTATGTTAGATTTATATCCTGCCCATTCTACAAAGACTCAAGGTGGCTAAAAACATAAAATAAACAGAGGCAACATTAGTAAACAGAAAACAGCTGCCTTGGATGGGTGGGAAGACAGCAAGGGATAGGCAATCACCCAGAGCCTTTTTCTAGAGCCCATTGTATTTTTCTTCACAATGGGCCTTATTCCTAGTCTCTGATAATATCAACCAACCACTAGCCCAATTCTTAAGGAAAATACTGAATATTCCCTGCTGTAAAGTAAAGTAAGTTTATTTTTATATCCCGCCCTCCTCCGCCAAAGGCAGGCTCAGACACAATGCTGTGCGTCAAGCATTGCATTACGAGCAGAACTGGACAGATATCCTTGGAAGCAAGAGCATGGCTTTTGCTGAAGATGGTTTGTTAGACACTTTAAATCAGGATACCCACAGATCAACCTGGATGAAAGCCCTGGATGAGAAACTGATGAAAGTTAGAATCAGCCCCATAGCCTGAAATTTTATCCCCTGGGGGACCCAGGGGATAACATTTTGGGCGGAGGGGCAATGGAGCTTGGCTGCTTCTTCCAGCGGCCAGCCACCCAGCCTCAGCTCTCTCTCTTACACCCTCTCCTGTCTAGCAATTGTGAAATTTGTCTCAGTCCTTGCACCAAAAAATAAGGAATAAGTGTCTTCTGCTGCTCAAGATTTGTGAACCAATGAGCTTCTAACAAAGGAAACTCAAAGGAAAGGAACTAGGTGGTGCATGCAGATTACACCTATTTGACAGTCATTCAGATGACTGCCCAGTACAATTCAAGATAGTGGCCATCACATACAAAGTATCTCCTGGCCTTGGGCCCTCATATCTGAAGGTCTGCCTCTTTTCCTGTACCCTGCCCTGACAACATCACTCATCTGAACAGAGTCTTCTACAGGTATCACCCTGCAAACAGACAAGTTCAACAACTCCCTGTACATTTGCATTCTTTGTAGTGGTCTCCACGCAATGGAATGCCTAGCCTGAGGAGATCAGGAAAGCTCCCACTCTTTCAGCTTTTCACAAACTATTTTTAAAAGAACTGCGTTTTTGTAAAGGGATAGGGCTGAGTTACAACAAAATGATTCAGGAAGATGTATCTAGGGGCCCTACAATCTCCTTGTTGCAGCAAGTCCTTTTAGCCCTGCAGCTGATGCAGTGGCTCCTGAAGGCTCTGCCAGTTGCAGAGGGTTCTGACTCTGACACAGCAGCTCTCAGGGCAAGGACAGCCCCAATGGCCCAAGAGCAAGTTAAGGTAAGTGGGGGGGGGGGGGAAAGAAATGGGGATTTAAACAGAGAAGATGAAGTATAATTGTTGTGTCCTAGGTTCAAATGGAGAACTGTTACTTTTGGAGGGAACTGTTACTTTTGGAGGGAAGCTGAACAAGCCAAGCTTGTACTCCACACCAGGGTTCCAGAGAAGGCCTAAGCGTGCCCAATCAGGGGAAGGATTGAAACATAAGTAGCCAATCAACATCTAGGCTCATACTGTACCCTGATAGGCCCTTAGGCCTCTGTAAATAGCCAATCCATGTACATAGTTAAGGTCCAATCAGAAGGGGGCAAGAATTGTATAAAGGAGCGGGAGGTTTGAATAGAGCTCAGTCTGTGTTGTGTTCCTGAAGTAAAGCTTGCTGAAATCACTCTCCGACTCTGGTCTCTTACTGCGTCGACCCCAGTACTTTACACTGGCGACGAGGATGGGATGCCAGTAAGAACCAGCAACAGAACCAGGAACACGGAAAGGTGGCTAAATCCAAGCCATCTGGGTCCGCACCTCCGCTCTGCGCACACCCCATCTCGCAAGCCACCCAGACACGCTGCCAAGAATGGAGGCTCCAGCCAACCTCCTGCAGCCCTTTAGCATCGATCGCCCTGAGCTGTGGGACTCGTGGGTCGAAGGCTTCCAGTCATACCTGACCTTCCGGAAGATTACAGAGACTACCATGCAGAGAGCTCTGCTTATCAGTACGTGTGGCACGGAGACCGTGGACTTAGCCAGGGCTCTTCTCCAACCCAGGAAGCTCTCAGAGACGCCGGTGGACGACATCATCAGCGCTCTGGAGAAGTATTTCCAGCCCCAGCCAACCAAGCTCACCTGGCACTGGGACTTCCGACAAAGGACACAGAAAGCAGGCGAAACCACGATGGCATTCTTGACAAGCCTGCGCCGGGTGGCAAGCCGATGCAGTTTCGCAGACCTCAACGAAGCCCTTCTCGACCAGTTTGTATGGGGCTTGAGGGACGAAAAACTAGTACAGAAACTCCTGTCCCTCTCCGAGTGCGACCTAACAAAGGCAATCGAAGTGGCCACCAGCTGGGAGAAGGGCAGATCAGCAGGGCCACGGCTGACAAGACAGGCTGCGGCACACCAGATCAACCCTGAACCATCTACAGAGGACTCAGACGAGGACAAAGCTCTACAAACCGGCTATCGTTCAGCAGGAAGGAAGACCACCCATGCCCCACAGGGCATGAGACACAAGACACCACCTGCATGTGCAAGCTGCGGGGGCCAGCACGAGCGAAAGACCTGCCGATTCCGGAATGCCACCTGTCGACTCTGCAACAAGGAAGGCCACATCGCCTGTGCCTGCAGATCCACATCCCGAGCACGCGTCCCGCAAAGATCTGCGCACTCCGAAGGCCAGCCAGACTTCGAGACCGACGCTCTCCACGCCCACCTATACCCGGTACAGTACCTACCCTCGCCGGTCAGGCCCTCCAAAATCCGGGTCAATGTAGGGATCGGGGGGGTGCCCTGCCAAATGGAGGTGGACTCTGGGTCAGCATCATCTATTATAGCGGCAGAGACATTTTTTAAAATCCCCACCAGGCTGAGGCCTCGTCTCAGGGACCCGGGGTTTACCTTAGTGGACTTCCAGAAGAATAAGGTGCCTATCTTGGGAGTGGGCCCGGTCCCAGTCCAATACAAGGGGTTCAAGGGCCAGCTACAAGTGCTAGTGGTCAAGAACCACCTTACAAACCTTTTGGGTCTCGACTGGTTCAAGCCCCTGGGAATAGAGATCAGGGGGGTCAATAAGACTGTCGGAGTGGACTTTAACAAGGTTTGCGAAGAGTTCCCGGCCGTTTTCGATGGCACCTTGGGCTGCTACACGGGTCTCCCGGTTACACTACACCTCGACCCTATTAGGCTTAAAGCGTGGCGAGTTCCATTCGCACTCAAGCCTAAAATTGAAGAGGAACTGGATAAACTGATTGCACAGGGAATACTAGAGCCTGTCACCCACGCAACCTGGGAAACTCCCATCGTGACTCCAGTCAAGCCCAGTGGGGAAGTGCGGATTTGTGCAGACTATAAGTGCACCCTCAACAAGGCTCTTCAGGCCCACGCATACCCTGTGCCCATCGTCAGCCACGTTTTAGCCACCCTAGCCGGCGCAAAATTTTTTGGCAAGTTGGACTTGGCCCAAGCTTACCAACAGCTGCCGGTGGATGAGGCCACGGCCAACGCCCAAACAATTGTGACCCACCGGGGGGCCTTTAGAGTAAAGCGGTTGCAATTTGGCGTGAGTGTGGCTCCGGGGTTGTTCCAGGAACTCATGGACTCTCTTTTAAAAGGACTTCCCGGAGTCACTCCATTCTTCGATGATGTGCTGATCGCTGCAGCCTCGCCTGAAGAATTCGCCGCCCACCTTAGAGGAGTCCTACAACGTTTTGAAAAAGCCGGCCTCAAGGTCAAACGGGAGAAGTGCCTCCTGGGCGTGGATCGGGTGGAATTCCTGGGGTTCTCCATCGATGCCCAGGGGGTCCACCCCTCTGACGCCAAGCTGCGTGCCATCAGAGATGCTCCAGCGCCCACCAACAAGCAAGAACTCCAGGCCTTCCTCGGCCTCCTAAACTTTTATCATGCTTTTCTCCCCCACAAGGCAGCGGTGGCCGAACCCCTGCACCGGCTTCTAGACAAGAACCGACCCTGGGCGTGGGGCCGCCAGCACGCTAAAGCCTTCCAGGATATCAAGGGCCTCCTGATATCCAACTCAGTCCTTGCCCATTTTGACGAGACCCTGCCCTTGGTCCTTGCATGCGACGCATCCCCTTATGGCGTGGGGGCAGTTCTGGGCCACCGACTCCCTGATGGGACCGAAGTCCCTATCGCGTACTACTCACGGACCCTCTCGTCGGCGGAGCGGAACTACGCCCAAATCGACAAAGAAGGGTTGGCAGTTGTGGCCGGCGTCAAAAAATTTCATGATTACATCTACGGCCGGCCCTTTACCCTCTATACGGACCACAAACCCCTCTTGGGCCTCTTTGCATCAGACCGGCAGACCCCTCAGGTGTTGTCCCCATGGGTCCTCCGTTGGTCCATTTTTCTAGCCGGCTACACTTACACCCTAGTGCATCGCCCGGGCAAGGCAATGGGCCATGCTGACGCCCTGAGCCGCTTGCGCTTGCCTGACGTGGATCCCGATCCAGCCCCAGCTCATCAGATCCTACTGATGGACATGCTTCCGGACAGGCCATTGCTCGCCCTCGACGTTGCTGCCCGCTCCGCTCGTGACCCAGTCCTCTCCCGTGTCTTGGACTGGGTGGGGAGGGGGTGGCCCAAGGGCTCGACTGGGCCGGAATTTACTCCGTTTGCAGCCCAGAAAGACGAACTATCCACCCACAAAGGCTGCCTACTATGGGGCAACAGAGTCGTCATCCCCAAACCCTTGCAAGACCAAGTGCTTAGAGCCCTGCACGAGGCACACCCGGGCATAGTCCGCATGAAGGCTCTCGCACGGAGCTATGTCTGGTGGCCCGGCCTCGATGCAGAAATTAAGGCTTGGGTTAAAAGGTGCCCGACATGCCAGGTGTCAAGGCCTGACCCCCCACGTGGCCCAGTGCAACAATGGGAATCCACCAAAACCCCCTGGTCAAGACTGCATATGGACTTTGCTGGCCCCTTCCATGGGCGGACTCTACTCATACTAGTGGATTCATACTCCAAGTGGTTGGAGGTGGTCCAGGTGCCCTTGCCATCATCGCAGGCGACCATCACGGCTCTGAGGGCCATCTTTGCAACCCACGGGTTGCCGGAGACCATCGTCACCGACAACGGCACAGCATTCACGTCCGCAGTGTTCCAGGACTTCTTAGCCAGGAACCTCATCAGGCACATTCGCTCTGCCCCGTTCCATCCAGCCACCAACGGTCAGGCAGAGCGGACGGCAAAGGAGGCCTTGAACCGTCTGGGCCCCTCAGACTGGCCAAAAGTCTTGGCGTGTTTCCTAATGGCCTACCGGACCACACCCACCGCCTCCACAGGTCGCAGTCCAGCCGAACTCCTCATGGGCCGCCGCATCACCACCCTGCTGGACAAGCTGTACCCTGACCGAGCCCCAGACAGGTGACCGGCGCCGGAACACCTTAAAGCCCCCAGAGGGTTCTACCCAGGTGAGACAGTGTGGGCACGGAACTATGCCACCACTGGCCCCGCCTGGCTCCCTGGAAAGGTGGACCACGTCACCGGACCGGTCTCCTATGCAGTGACCTTGGAGGGTGGACATCTCCTGAGGCGACACATCGACCAACTCTGTGGTCGCCTGCCTGCCGGGGAGCCAAGGTCAGAGGCTCCAGATCCGGACAACGTAAGTCCCTGTGAGCCTGACACAGAACAGGGTTCCGTGGAGCCCGCTTCGGCCCAGCAGGAGGAGACCCCCGACCGCGCAGCTGAACCCAGGTCTCCCGGGGCCGCCGTCCCAGATGTCTCCAGCTCTGCAGCCGTGGAACCACCAACCAAGTCGGAACGCTCAGTCCCCCCGGAGCTCCGACGCTCGACACGAGACCGCCGCCCTCCGGCATATCTCCAGGACTATGTCACCTGATAGCTGGAACTATGGGGGGAGGGGTGTTGTGTCCTAGGTTCAAATGGCGAACTGTTACTTTTGGAGGGAACTGTTACTTTTGGAGGGAAGCTGAACAAGCCAAGCTTGTACTCCACACCAGGGTTCCAGAGAAGGCCTAAGCGTGCCCAATCAGGGGAAGGATTGAAACATAAGTAGCCAATCAACATCTAGGCTCATACTGTACCCTGATAGGCCCTTAGGCCTCTGTAAATAGCCAATCCATGTTCATAGTTAAGGTCCAATCAGAAGGGGGCAAGAATTGTATAAAGGAGCGGGGAGGTTTGAATAGAGCTCAGTCTGTGTTGTGTTCCTGAAGTAAAGCTTGCTGAAATCACTCTCCGACTCTGGTCTCTTACTGCGTCGACCCCAGTACTTTACAATAATATAGTGGGTCCAAAGCATTGAGGAGGTAACAGTGATAACAGCTCTTTATTAGAAGCAGCATGGTGAGGGCTGCTCCAACACGACTGGGGAAAGGGCCTTCTGGACAAACCTATATACAACTCTCAGTTCCTGCGCAAGCATGCCATTGGTTCATTCAAACAGGCAGGGGTCCTGTGATTAGAGTGATTAGAATACAGCAGGTATTTGGATCCTACTGTCCATTGTTCCCAAGTCCCCAAGCTCTGCTCTCCTAGCTCCAATGAGCCTGGCAGGAATCTATACTTCAATTCTATACATAACAGGAAGATTGACAGAGAAGGGGAAGGGGGAAGTGGTTGGGGGAGAAAGAAAGGGGGGATTGTCAGGGAAGAGAAGGGGAGAGAAAGAGGAGGGAAGATTGACAGAGAAGGGGAGTGGGAGAAAGAAAGGGAGGAGACTGTTAGAAAAGGGGGACAAGATAAGGAAGCAAAGGGAGATATGTGATGCTCTATCCCCACAAGTCACTTGTGGGTCTCCACTTATCTATTGCTGTATGTTTTTGACTTGCTCTCATTTCTTGTATTGTTTAATGTATGTTTATGCCTTTTCAGTCCTATTGTATTGTTTATTATATATCTCCTCATCTTTCCGTTTATACTGACTTACATTATATAATCCACTTTGCCACTCAGTGAGAAAGACAGACTATAAATAACATAAACAAAGAAAGAAATAATGAGTTCTGTAAAACAATAGCAGCATGATGCCTAATTTTTAATCAGGCTAATATGACAAATTTTAGGGCCACAGCATATGTTAATCCAGCCCTATCTCCAGTTTAGCTAACACAATGTTTGTGTTTTCCTCTACTCTTTGCCTTCCAAGGAACCTGGGATTCTGAATAGCCTTCAGTTACAAGTATCCCTAAATGAATTAGTGTTGTATTTCCAAAGGAGATCTAGTGTTGATTTACTGCCTTGATCTTGGAGGTATGTCAGCTTTAAATGTTTTGCAGTGTTATCAAACTGGGAACAGTTTTAACCAAGTTTAGTGCCTGCTTCAGGTCTCTCCCTCTGTTAAGATTGCCTGCAAAGATCTAAATTTGGTACAATAACATACCTTGGCACAGAACATTATAACTTTCCTCCCTTTTTCATTTTTTTTCCTCATCATATAACCAAAGGAAAGGCTAAATATCACTTGAAAACTTGCATTTAAACATGCATGAAAATTTGAAAATTGTGTCTGACTCAAATTTAAAATATTGTCTTCCCTGTTCTGTGGTTTGACTGTCTATTAAAATGCTAGAAAAGTAGGAAGAACTTGACATTTCCATGCTTTTTTTGTCATGGAAACTAGTGAAAAGTGTGACTAATGTTTGAAGAGGAATCTTACCATGTTTCTCTTTGTTAGTTTTGCCCATAGACTTGGCTCCCTTCCAAGGTCACTTTTTTACACAACATGGTGCGAAATGCTTGTCACTGTTCTGACTTTCCAATGGCTGAGCTAAAAGGGGAGTGGGCTCAGTTTGAACTTAACAGGGTTTGTATATGATTTGACACCTGTGAGATGTTAAGAGGGTTCAAAGGCTTTCTGAAAGCACTTCTCTGTCACCTTGTTAATCATACATTCCATATGAATAAACCTGACTGTTCAGAATATATGACAGCTGTGAAGAGCTTTAGCACTTACCACAGGCAGAAGGTCTACTTGATGCGCGACATTATGTTCGTTTTGCATCTAATTTTTATGTGTAGCTGAAGGAGAGTAACTTTTCAACTTTAGAGAACTTGTGTTTAGCTTTTCATCAATGGAAGAGTAGAAGTATTCAAAATAATCAAGACTTTGCCTTGCAGGGAAAACTGTAAAAGTCATTTTGTTTTGTCCTGAATCCCTTATTAACAAATCATGGACTTCACTCACATTTGCATTTTATTGGTTCCACGAAGAGAAATCAAAATGTATTGCAATCTTTCTTGTTAAGTCCTGGTACAGACAGGCAGATGTTATTTGACTGTTTACTCTAATGGTATCTCTCCCCACACCCCCATGATATTTCCCACCTATAGGATCAATCTTGGGGAAAATGTGTTGTCTCCTTATTCACATAAATATCTATAGTTTCAATTGCTTGCATACTGTTAAGTTACCCAGATAAACCTTAACATAACACAATTTGAAATAATCATAATCTTCACATTGCAAACTTTCACCTTGGACAGAGTTCAACCTTGAGTTGGCCATATTTAAGTCCACATTTTTTAAAATGAGTGCTGTTAGGGCTCTTTTCGCCACAAGAAACCATGCAATGTAATATGGCTCAATGTCATCATAGATCGTATGTTGCTATAGATTTTTTTTCCTCAATAGAAAGCACCTTCTCTTTTTCATTGTAAAAATCTCAACAACATCCTTGCCTATAAATAAATTTCCTATCAGAAATAAAACCATATAAATGGCATTATCTTTATTTATTTCTACTTACAGGGCTCTTTTTCTAGCAAGAGCTCCTCCACATATTAGGCCATGTCCCCCTGATGTAGCCAAACCTCCAAGAGCTTACAGGACTTTAGTACAGGGCCTACTGTAAGCTCTTGGACGATTGATGTAGCCTAATATGCAGAGGAGTTCCTGTTAGAAAAAGAGCCCTGTCTACTTATATCCCACTATTTCCTCCGAAGCCCCAAATACACAGGTGGGTTACATCAAAGAACCAAATAATAAAACAGTTAAAAACAAGATAAACTCCCTATGCAAAACCACTAAAGTACAATCTAAATTTAAAGTCTGCCTCAACAGTAGTGACCTATCAGTCCAAAAGTCCATCAGATCCTAAGTCACTGGAATGGGAGGGGAGTGGGATGTCTGCCCACCTCAATAGCAGGTGATGTCTGCCACCTCAACTAAAGGCCTGGCAGAAGAGCAGATAACACAGGTCCCGGATCTCTAAGGGAAGCTCATTAAACCAGACAGGGGCCAGGGCCACAAAAGCCCTGGCCCTAGTTTAGGCAAGTTGGGCATCTCTGGGGCCAGTGACCACCAGAAGGTGTTGGGTTGGGTCTTGATTATCATACTGTTGTACGCAGTGGCCTCAAATAAGAAAAGATTCCCTTAACAAGATACAAAGCTAGAAAAGATAAAGCAAGGGAAAAGATAAAGCTGTGTTGCAATACAGTAAAGCTATCCTAGCAATTCTGCCCTTGACTGCTGCCTAATTGGTGAGAAAATGAGCTGAGAAGAAATAAAGGGAGAAAGGAAAATCATACAGGAGTGGTATGTCGTATACCTCTCTATATACATGTTCTTTGTGTTGTTAAATACGCGGCAGACTTCTTTGCTTAGAAGGTTACAGATCTCTACAGAGGTACCATTGCCTTGAAGGCTCCCTCAGGTGTAGTCCAGGTGGCAATGGCTCTCAATTAAGAGTTCTGCCAACTGTGATGGGCTCAGCACACACAAAAAGGCCTCCTCCTTGTTGCAAGAAGGGTTTTTTTTTTCTGGTATATCTGTTTGCCCCCCAAGTCGGAATGAAGAGTTGGACACAAGGTATTGGTATAACTAAGGGCCACTTTATTAAGTATAATAATAAATGGCAAGGGCAACCAGAACTGCTGCCTAGTCAGGTCCAGGAGTCTCAACAGACCGCTCCCCTGCCATTAGCGGGCAAGGCTATTAGCAAGGAGGCAAGCCCCAGAGGGCCCAACCACCAGACACACATCTCAATGGAAGGCACCTTCTAGTCAAGCCTCAAGGACAGTCTGCATTCTCTTGAGTACAGATTTCCATCTGTCTGCTTCATATATTTTGGTTATTTTCCTATTTTTGGGGGGGCGGGGGAATATTGAAAAGTCTGTCAAATCATAGAGTTCAGCCAAATTCTCAGAGGGGGTTGAACAATGGAGCCTAATCTGATTGGTTAGCATCAGTTGAGCAAAAAAAGTCTTGAGAGAGCTGGTTGCTGAAGAGATTGTGTCAGATTCCTGCCAAGTGAGAAGAGACATGTTCTAAGACCATCTGAGAACAGCCCTGACAGAAAAAGGGTTCAGTGTTGACCAGTCTTCATTTTAAGCAGAGCTCACAGCAGTGGAGCTCTGGAACCACTAAATTTTATTGTGCTCTTTCTTTCTTAACCAGCCCCCCCCCCCCCCAATACTTGCTTCTAGGCTCCATTGTTCAACCTTCCTCTGAGAATTTTGCTGAACTCTAAGTTTTGACAAACTTTTTAATACCCCCCCCCCCCCAAAGTAGAAAAATAATCAAAACATATAAAGCAGACAGATGAAAACTGTGCCACTGTGGCCACATAGGAGAAAGTAATTTTAAAAGTATGATGGGAGTAGGGTTTTATTATGACAATTATAATTCAAGAAGCATTTTAAGGTAGATGCTGAGCTGATATAATTTAGTACACCTACCCATATGGCATATGCGAATAAGTTGTGCTAATGAGCTTTGGCACCTCTTTTTTCTACAGAAATGACCCCTGGTGTTGACAGAGTAAGATTTCCACCTTGATTGAAAGCAGCCTGAATTCAGCATTAGCTGAGAGCAGTTTGAACACACACAGAGAACGTGGGGCGGTGCGGGGGGGGGGGGTTGGCAAGGAAGTTTGGGTATTAGAGAAGATTTTGATTCAGGTCAAAGGAAAGGGGGAAAGATCTTCTAGAGAGAGATGAATATTCCCTAACCAGTCAAACAGGGAGAGTTATCTCTGAGGAGTACAGAATTCCCTGGTCTAATATGATTGGAAACTGCCTGTAGTGACCTTAAAACTCATTAAGAAGCTCCAGAAGAGTACTGGACAATAGAAAGTGTTTGGTTACTGAGAAGAGAATACCAGCCTTCTGGGCACTAAAAGAGTTGGTGATTCTACAAATCAGGGGTACTATAGTGTTTGGAAAAACACTGGAACAAAATAATATAAAATATAAGTAGCTGTGAATAAATTAAGAACCTCTCATTAGCATGATATAAAAAATCATAAGTCTGCTTGTACTAGTTTTACCTCAGTAATTTCAGCTCCTGATTTCACTTGACTTTCCCCTTTGTAATAAATAAAATATTTTGTTAGTTTTGGATTTTGAAGTGCCATTTCCAAAAGTTTAAGGACAATCCTATCCCTTTCAGGCCTGTAGCCAGAAAATTTTAGATGGAGGGGCCTGGAAGCTAAAACATTTGGTGGGCGGGGTCGTGGGGCTTTGCTGCTGCTTCCCTCCAGCGGCCAGCCTACCCTAGCCCCAGCTCTCTCTTGCACTCTCTCTCTGGCTGTTGCTCTCTTGCTCTCTGTTGTCGCTGTTACTCTCCCACTTTTTGTCTCACTGTCGTTCTCTCTCTGTCCCTTCTCTCTCGAGCTGCCATTCTCTTTCTCTCTCACTGCTGCTCTCTCACAGTCCCCCTTTCTCTTGTGCTGCTGTTCTCTCTCTCTCTTGCCACTTTTTCACTGTCCCCCTCTCTCCCATGCTGCCGTTCTCTCTCTTTCTGCTGCTCTCTCACTTTCCACCTCTCTCACACTGCCATTCTCTCTCTCACTGCCACTCTATCTATCTGCCACTCTCCCCCTCGCTGCCTCCTCTCTCTCTCCCACTCTCCTATTCTCTCTCTTGCTGCCCCTTCTCTCTGCCACTCTCCTATTCTTTCTCTTACTGCCCCACTCTGTCTGCTGCTTTCCCACTCTCTCTCTCTGGTCCCGCAGGTCCTCCAACTGAGGGGCCCTACATAGGGGAGGGGTATTTTAATAGAGTGGCCTGCCCCCTCCAAATGTAGCTATGGGCCTGATCCCCTTCCTCAGGTTCCTGGGCTGAGCAAATAGACAAATATATCTTACTGGCAAAATGGGACAGTCTAGGTTTCTTCAGGGAAAAAGAAAACACATTACCAGGGTTGTTCAGTCAGAGAGAGGACAGAAAAAACAGAGGAAAAATCTAGCCTCTGATGGAGGGAAGTGGAAAGGGTCCATCATAGTTTCATTTATTTTGTTTTTGTTATTAATTATAAAAAACAGTATGTGTGTGTGTTTGTGTGTACACACACATATATTGGCCACTGTGTGACACAGAGTGTTGGACTGGATGGACCATTGGCCTGATCCAACATAGCTTCTCTTATGTTCTTAAGACCCAGACTAAGGAGAAATCTGGCATTTCAGGGCAGACACTTGGAAAAGAGCAGAATATTCATTAGGATTGGAATAATCCACAGATGAATGTAACCATTGTTAGCTAAAATGCCTTTTCAAGTTAATTTGGGAAATTTTAGTCTATTGGCCAAGATGGCAAAAATTAGTATGGGATCAATGATCTATGTATACCAGAGTCAGTATTTCTCAGGAGTCCTTAAGTTAATGAGATGTTGGGTATAAGCAAGTTATATTTATTAAAGGGAACTCAAGCATACAAGAGAAGAGTCATACATTCATCACATAGTTCAGAACTAAGAAAATAGGAAAAGATTGCATTAACAGGGGTATCATTGGTGGGTAATATGTTACCTGTCTAGCTGAGAAGCAGAGATTTGGCAGTGAAGAGGGGGGGACCTGCAAGATGATCAGCTTCACACAGACAAGGACCCAAACTGATCACGAGTAGGGATGGCTTCTTCCTGCAAGGTAGCTGTCAGGAAAAAGTCACACCTGAATGGCAGGAGGGTCTGCCTTAAATAGCCAATTTTGTGACCTGGAGCAGGGTCTTCTGACAGGATTACCTGACTGGTCAATGGTTCCCAGGAAATATAACAGTAGCACCCAGAGAGTGATTAATGTATCTCTGAATAGCAACATACCCTGGATTTAAAAAAAAACAAACTGGAACGGACAATTTGGGATCTGATAGTTTACTATAGTGACACTTCCTGGGGAAAAAATGGAAAACAAAAGGGATTGGAAAGGGTGGAGATGGATAGCAGGTTTTGGCTGATGATGACTAGGATGATGAGATTAGTCCAACGATGTTCCATTGACAGAGGTGCAGCTTGGATGGGTGCCGGGAAGACTCCTTTGCTCACGAGCTATTGTTATGATTGCCTCACATCAGTTCCTTTGTCTCTGGCTGGGCAGCCAACATCTGCATGATTAAAGCTGATGCAAGGACCCTAAAACGCAGTATGTGGTGAAGATGCAGCCTCTTCATGGCTGCTTTAAGAAAATAATGTGTAATTTTGAAATCTCCAAGAACATGGCTTCCACTAGGTCTGCTGCTGGTCTTGTCTCTGTGAAGACAGGTTGGCAGGCATCAGCGACCGGGGCTGGGCAGCTAAGGGTGAAGCCTAGCCTGAAGCTTTTATGGTTTCTGTAGGCAAAGCAGCCCACAGCATATTATTCCCAGTGAGGAGTGCCTTGTGCATGGCTTGGCTCAACACCAAGCCAGTCCAAGAGGGCCAAGTGCCCGAAAGCTAATCTGACAGAAGTGCCAATTTCTGTGCAGTCCATTAAAGTCCAAAGTCAAGTGAGCGGGCTGCTGGAAATAATGGTTCTTCAGCCACCCCATAATAGCTATAACTTGCAGTCAATCAGATAAGCCCCAAAACTCTCTTCTCCCTTTCACTAAGGAACACTGTACTGTTTCTATGCCCTTATTTTAAAGGGTTAAATAATAATTTTTTAAATTCTTTTTTTACTGTTATAACCCTCAAGTCATCAGATTTTAACATGCAGATTCTTTGTGGGACTTTTTATAAGGTACTTTTAAGGTTGTTCTAGATGACTAAAATGTTCTGGTCAATGACTGTAATAATAAACTGAGCTGAATGCCCTTATTAGGAAAATTTACCTTGTAAAAGTAAAGCCAGAGGAGTCATAGAAAGGCAAGACAGCAATAATGAAAGAAAAAAAACAAAACAAAAGACAGCCAGGTTTTTTTTTGTTATAGGCTGTTTAGAAGGGGAATTTGATTTCATTTGATTTCATAAGACATATCATTGTCATAAGTATTGTTAATGACTAAAGGGACGTGGAAGTCAGCTTATGACTTGTGCTCAGCTTGGCTTGGGTCCCGACTAATTTGTCATTTCCAGTCTTGCTCCATATGTTGTTAATCTCTTTGAATTCCTATTCATGCCAAAGCCTGGACTCTTGCCAAATGAGCCATCCTGTGACTCCTAACATTTGAGTTGGTGTGGGCCCACTCAGCATATAAGCCACAGCAGACATCCCCACACAGAAAATGATAGGTAATTTCCCCCCTCGCTCCTCTTTTTCTCCTTCTCTTTATCTTTCCTTCAGCTTTCCCTCTGTTCTTTGAAATGCATACTACATAGTGTGAGTATTGGGACTAGATAGACACATCCATGGATTTCTTAGTATTTTGGTGTCCAAATGGACTTAAATATTACTCTGACTGCTTGTGTGTACTTCTTTCAATAAATTTTCTCTGATTTTTCTGCTAAATCCCTATCTCTGTCTTCATTCCAATCTTGCATTGGGGCTCTGCCATTGCCCCCCTAGATTGGAATGAAGAGTCGGACACAAAGTTTTTGGTATAATTATGGGTCACTTTATTAATCATAATACTTCCAACAGCAAGGGCACCCAAAAGCGCAGCCTGGTCAGGGCTAGGGGTCTCAGCAGACCGCTCCCCTGCCATTAACGAGCGAGAGACCCAGCCCCCAGCTGGAGCTGTGAGACACAGCTCCTGCCAGGCCAGCCCAGCAGGGAGGCCCGCACCAGAGGGCCCAACCACCAGACACACATCTCAAAGGAAGGCACCTTTTAGTCGCGCCTTCTGGACGGACTGCATTTTCTCCAACCCAAGGTTGCCTATGCCAGACCCCAAAAACTCCCCAAAAGGGGGGTGGCTTCGTGGTCCTCCCCTAGCCACAAAGTACCCAAACCCAGTAAAACCTGCCAAACTCAAGTGACCAGTACCTAAAATGCGCCTCCCGATAGCCAATTCCACAACCCACTGCTTTGCTATGTAGGGTAGGTGAAAAACCACACTCCAGCAACAGCCAATCAGCTGGGGTGCCAAAAATTCCTATCCGGCCCCTCAATAGAGACAACCAGCAAATGCTTACATAACAAACAGGGCGGGCGGGAGGGCCGACACAAAAAACGGACTGCTGAGAAGAGCGGAGGCTTGACTGTTAACAGTGCCAAGCCCCGCCTCCTCCATTTCATGCCCAAACGGGCTGACAGAAATCCTCTTTTCCCTCACCAGGGAAGCAAACATTGCTATTGCAGCCTAGCAGCTATGCTGCAGGCTGCAAGCAATCCATTTTGTTCAAAAATTCCCTAAAACAGTGTGTACAGGTTTGGGACATAGTTGTTTCCAGGCCTTGAATTCAACAGGAGCTTACAAGAGCACAGCTCCTGAACCTTTCTGACAGTTCCCCCTCCTCCTACCTACCTTTCCATTGAATAGTAGCTGCAGCTGCATAACTATCCCTAGATGAGCTCCACCACCTATTTTTCTACAGAACGATCCTTGTTCGTTTCTATCAGTTCCTGCCAGGATATGAAGCAAAAGCAAATGAGAAGTTTCTTTCCTGTTGTTTACTATCTGGGTCCAGTTTGGGAAGTCAGCTAATTGACACAAGAAATTTATCTAATACAAGGTATTTATATGACACACAGAAGTGAGCAGTTCTTGAAAAAGACTAGATGAAATGGAGGGATAACCGGCTAGCCATAGAATTGTGCAACACAGAATTGCAACTGGAAATTTTGTCATATAGCAAGTTAAAGAATAAGACAACATAGACTGTTTCAAGTTGAATGATAGTTTACTATTGAAAATTAAAATTTATTATACATGGTAGAAATGAAATGAATATTTTCATACATGGTGATTATCTGATATGATTTCTGAAACGTGGAGGGAGCCTTTTTTTAGATTATGTATATTATGGGTTTAATATCCTATGTGTTGCACAAAGTTCTTCCTTGGTGATGGTGGCAAATTAGGTTTCATGAAGAAAAAAAAGGAATAAAAGCAGTTGTACAGATTTGCAACCACGATGAGTGAATGAAAACACTTCTGATCACATTACTGGTGAATCTGTGATCCATAAAAGATGGACTGGGAGAGGACCTTCTTCTTTACAGTAGGACTTTTGTAGGGCTTAACATGCATGCTGGAGAACTTAAAAAATTATGCTTTGTCTCATTCTGTTCTCTAAATAATTGATTCTGTAGGTGGACTTTTCAGGTACACTTGACAATGATGACTGAAGTGATTCTTCATTTCTTAATGTCAAAAGAATGCTTTGTGCTTTGCTGTGATTGTGTCAAGGGAAAGGTTGCAATGGACAAAGAGTGAGCAGAACTGAGCCAGTTAACATTTTCAGAACAAGTTATTGACTTTCCTTTGAATCATTTATGGAAGCATTTTCCCCCTTTCAAGTCCAAAAACACCCTCTGGAGAAATATGCTTTCATATACAGAAAGCCAGTCATATATTTTTTTAAAAAAATAAAATTGTGGTATATCTAAACTACTTGTATGCAAAATACTTTAAAAATCAGATAAGACTGAATAAAAGTATAAAATTACTATTAAGCTTGTGTGTACACATATGCTTCTGAATGTTGTCATTATGAGCCCTTTGATTTAACTCATTTTTCATTGTTATGTGATAAATGCAAAAACAGGCATAGATTTTAACAATTCTCTTTTATTTTGTTATAATGCTTGGGGGAAACTGTCAGAAACTAGATTTTTCAAATAAGAACAGCATGCTCATAGAATTCAGTAACAACCCTAATTGAAAGTTCACTTTAATTTTGCTGACTTGATCCAGAGTTCCACTGGAATTCCTCAGAAATGTCATGGCAGCATTGTGGCACTTAACTGACTATTATTATATTGTGGCACAAGTTTTCATTAGCCAGAAAATACAGTTTTCATTAGCCAGAGGAGCCAGAGTGGGTTACACTCAAGGACAGGAATATGGGATGAACGTTCAAGAAATATGGAATGAAGCCTCTACTAGAAGTCAGAGAAGAAAGAGCTAAGGTGCATGAGTATCCATGAATCTTTGCCTAAATGATATTCACATAAGTACAGAATAACTATATATATGATGTCCAAAACATCATAGGAATAGCTTGGAACAGTTCCATTCTTAACACAATCATGTTTGCCTCAGGTACATGATCACATCCTTGTTGTCCACAGCAAAACTATACAACATCGAAGATTGACGTGCATCCTAAGCAGCTGTGTAGATGTGTCCAGAAACCCTGATTTGACCACAGCTCCCAATGCATATACCCAGATGCTAAGGCTGTATGACCATCATTCACACTTTGTGTATTTGCTCCAGGAGATGTCGAATATATTTGCTATATATATATATAAGAAAAGCCTTATAGATAATCCATGAGCAATGTTAGGAATATTCTAGAAATATTTCTAATAATAAATCTATCTTCATAAAAAGAAATAAAATACAGTTCTCTACATATTTCACTGAAAAGCTATTTTACTAAATAATTGCACACACCTAATTTTTTCAAGATAGGTAGGACAATGTGCTCTTGTGGTAGTAAGTCTGCGCTATGTGTGTGTAAGACTTTCTCCCTTATCTGGTGCTCACAGCAGTGATCATTGATGAGGCTCTGGTATCCTAGGGTACAATTACAATGCATTTCACCTATGAGAAGCATTCCTGTGAAAGATTGCTGGTGATTAACTGGGTTTGTTATTCTCATGTGAAGAATACTTAGTACGTAGAAGATATACACCCTTTGCAATCTTGAAAAGTCAGTAGTCAAACATGAAAGGATCTGAATGCTAATAGTTTTCCTTAGAAAAAAACTCATCTTTATTTCATATGGTAGCTCTTCAGTGCCTCTATAAATTATTTTACCTCTTTTCATCATTTGAGGAATAAAAATATCATATCCTAAAATCCTATATAAGAAAAAATGGCTTAGAATAGCAATTTGTAGTGATGTGGTGAAAAGTGCCTTACCAACATGCACTACAATCCCTACACACTACAATCATTACACTGAATATTCTATGATGTGGTAACAAATTCTAGCAAGGTAGTGCCTTAGAGACTAATAAGGTTTTAGGGGTATAAGCTTTCAAGAGTCAAAGCTCCCTTCATCAGATACCTCTGTGACAAACAGGGCTTCAGCTCTCAAAAGCTCATACCCTAGAAACTTTGTAAGTCTCTAAGGTGCTACTGGACTCAAACATAATCTGAGAAAGGATCTTCTCAGTCATGGTGCTGAAACTTTGGAATTCTTTCCTCAGGGAGATTCATCTGTCTCTTTCTATCATTGTCTTCTGCACATTGGTAAACCCTTTTTCTTCTTTAGGGTTTGTAGAATCCTTCGGGCTCAAGTGCCGTGTTCTACTGGAGAAAGTTTCTCTTCCAGACGTTTCGTTCTCAGCTGCGGAGAACATCCTCAGTGGGGTTGCAGCCAGAGCAGACGCTCTGACCTTCTTGGCTGCTGTGCATTGAGTGGGGCCAGGGCTGCTGGAGAGCTGCTATTTCTAGGAGGGAGGGGGTGTGGTGAAAGGGCAATTGGTTTGTGGATGTGTCCATTGTTTGGTGGGGCTTCCTGGAGGGGTAGTGATAAGGAAACTGGCTGTTGAATGTGACCATTGTTCTGTGTTAATTGCTGGGAGGGTTGGAAGGGGTGTGAAGATAAGGAAGATGGTTGTTGACTGTGCTGATTGTTCTGTGGAATGTACTGGTTGTTCTGTGACTTTCTGCAATTTACAGTCTGTAGGGTGTTTTGCAGAGCTGGGTACCAAGATTGGTGGATGAAAATGCCTTCTTCCTTTCTGTTAAAATTGTAGGTAAAGCCTTCCTGACCTACATAAAATCTGTCACTGACCGCATTGGCAAAATGCTCAAACGCCACAATGTTGACACTGTCTTCAAGCCCACACAACAGATCCGCCACATGCTGCGCTCGGCCAAAGATATGAGAGATCCACTTTCAACCCCTGGAGTCTACAAAATACCCTGCTCCTGTGGTGCAGTCTACATTGGCACTACCCAACGCAGTATCAACACCCGCCTCACCAAACACGAGAGACACTGTCGCTTGTTTCAGCCAGAAAAATCAGCTGTAGCTGAACATGCACTTCAAGAAGGAGACCACGTCATCCACTTTGAAAGAACTGAAGTCCTTTCTACGGTCTCACATTATCATACCCGCCTGAACAGAGAAGCTATTGAGATTTACAAACACCAGCACAATTTTAACAGAAAGGAAGAAGGCATTTTCATCCACCAATCTTGGTACCCAGCTCTGCAAAACACCCTACAGACTGTAAATTGCAGAAAGTCACAGAACAACCAGTACATTCCACAGAACAATCAGCACAGTCAACAACCATCTTCCTTATCTTCACACCCCTTCCAACCCTCCCAGCAATTAACACAGAACAATGGTCACATTCAACAGCCAGTTTCCTTATCACTACCCCTCCAGGAAGCCCCACCAAACAATGGACACATCCACAAACCAATTGCCCTTTCACCACACCCCCTCCCTCCTAGAAATAGCAGCTCTCCAGCAGCCCTGGCCCCACTCAATGCACAGCAGCCAAGAAGGTCAGAGCGCCTGCTCCGGCTGCAACCCCACTGAGGATGTTCTCCGCAGCTGAGAACGAAACGTCTGGAAGAGAAACTTTCTCCAGTAGAACACGGCACTTGACCCCGAAGGATTCTACAAACCCTAATGATGTTACCAGCCGTGAAAACCTGAAACCTTTTTCTTCTGTCTGATATTCCCTCACTAACTCTTATTAGGTCTCCTCTGTTTCTGTTTTTCATGTGTTTATATTTTATGTTTTTTTATGTGTGTGTGTGTATAAATTTTAATTGTTTTAAATATCCTATTTGCATTTTGAATGGTTTATAATGTTTGAAATATTTTAATGTTTGCTTCCTTGGATACCCTGAATTGAATGAAAAGGCAGCAAAGAAATATTCCAGAAAGTAAACAAATAATCAACTATTTCATTAAAGTTGAAGCACATTTTTAGGTGTATTTATGAAGTCTCCATTCCCTAGCTGTAACAATGGTGGATGTGCCATTCTTCTTTATTCTCCTTCACAAAGGGCGTACAGAAGCTTCAAGTTCTGTAGAAAATTTTCTCTGTGGTGGAAATGAGCCCCCTAAGTTCTTTTTGTTTGTCCCCTGCTCCTCCACAGACTAACGGAGTCTGGATTGTCTGTTCCCAAGAGGTAAAGAAGGAACATTCCATCCATCTTTAATGAATCAGCTGGAACAGGATCATCATCATTGCAGTTTACGGGAGCCAAGGGTGATTTATCACCATCGCCTACAATAAATTGAGACACCTGCCTTCTGTTGGCTGGGTAAGTGTTTACTGTTTTGTCAAATCAAGAGGAAAGATTGATGATAGTTATGTGTTGAGATTCTGAACAATTTTGTGTTGCCTACTCTAGCTTACTTATGGTAGTAGGAAGTGAAAGAGGAGTTGAATAAAGGTGGGGAATGAAAAAAGACATTTCTGAGAAGGGACTTAAAAGCTGGGAGGGACACTTGATCTTTTCTTGATGGAAAGAAAAAAATATTTCCACTTTGGAAATCAGCTGCATATTTCCCTATATCTTGAAATAGAGATACATTACTTTTTCTAAGACCTTATTTTGGGCAGGAGCTTACAGGAGTGGAACTCTGAAACCTCTAAATTTTATTGTGCTCTTTCCTTCTTAAACCCTCCCCCCCCCCCAAAAACCCCCTTGCTTCTGGGGTCCATTTTTCAAACCCCCTGTGAGAATTTTGCTGAACTCCAAGATTTGACAAACTTTTAAATATTTCCCTTCTAGGGCCAGCCCTAGGGTGTATGGTACCCCAGGCAGACTCACTGCCTGCCCTTCCGTTTCGCAGTGCCATGCCCCACCACCCACACAGTGGACAAGCCATGAGGTCCCATGACTTGAGAGCTGTGGGGGTCCTTTCCCAGCTCCCCAGCCTCCTCTGTGCCACTGCCCCCTCCCTCCTGCTTTTGTTCACAGTGCCACAAGGCACCGTGCCCAGAAAAACAACACTGTGCACTGTGCTCAGAAAAGCGACACTAGCAGGCTCCTTACTGACTTCAACAGTGCTCTGACTAAGAGTGTGCAGGCTGAGAGAGCCCTGTTCCCCCCCTTCTGGAACTAGAAGGAAGGAGGGGGTGATGCTCTCTCAGCCTGTGTGGTCTTAGAGAGAGCATCACAGTCAGAAGCCCACCATCAGAGCCTGCAAGGAGCAGGCTGGCTTCACTCTTCAGAGCATGCCTTTGGCCGTGGCGGCAGCGCTGTGTGTGTGTGTGTAAGATGGCCTGCAGACCTGCTGGCTGGTGGGCAGCCAATTGGTGTCATCAGCCGTCCTGAGCCTGCCTTGGTGGGGAGGCGGGATATAAATAAAAAGTTATTATTATTATCAGTGGTGTCGAGGGGGCAAATTAGACATTTATCTAGGGCACTAGGAGGGGGGGAGAGCCCAATCTGGTGCCTCCCTCCAGGCGTCCTAGGTAAATGCTTTATTTGCCTAGTGGATGACACAGCCATGCTTTCCACATAAAAAATAAAATAATAATCAAGCATATAAAGCAGACAGATGGAAATATTCATCATGCCATTGTGGCCATATAGGAGAAAGTAATTTTAAAAGTATAATTGGAGTAAGGTTTTATTATGACAATTATAATTCAAGAAGCATTTTAAGATAGATGCTGACCTGATATAATTTAGTACACCTTTCAGTGATGTCAAGGGTGTGTAGTATATGTAAATGAGTTATGCAAATGAGCTCCAGAACCTCTTTTTCTGTGAAGGGACCCCTGCTTTTTCTTAAGCATCTACTCAATCTCAGTCTACAATAGATTTCTTTCTTTGATATCTTTCTGGATCCCTTTCCTCCAAAATGTATAGTCTGCCTTTCTCATTGGGACTCAATGTGGATTACATTGAATGAGTCAATACAATCAACAGGATGGGACTAGGGTGGCCAGACCGTCCCGGTCTCCCGGGACTTTCCCGATTCTGGCCCCCAATTCCCGGCTCCCGGGCTGGGTATACCGGGATCATTAGAGGTCCCGGTTTAGCCAGCCAGAGAGCCGGGGGCCGCGCGCGCGGGCGGGGAAGGCGGCAAGTGAGGGAGGGAGCGACCCTGCGCGTGCGCAGATTGCCCTGCGCACGCGCAGGGACGCTCCCTCCCTCACTCGCCGCCTTCCCCGCCCGCGCACGGGGCCCGGCGGTGGCGGCGGAGGCCCGGGAAGGCGTCGGAAAGGCCCGCGGTGGTCGCTGGAGGCCCTCCAGCGACCACCGCGGGCCTTTCCGAGGCTTCCCGGGCCTCTAGCATTCCCCCCTTCTCCTCCACCCGGGGGGGGGCGTCGGAAAGGCCCGCGGTGGTCGCTGGAGGCCCTCCAGCGACCACCGCGGACCTTTCCGACGCTTCCCGGGCCTCTAGCATTCCCCCCTTTCTCCTCCGCCCGGGAGGGCGTCGGAAAGGCCCGCGGTGGTCGCTGGAGGCCCTCCAGCGACCACCGCGGGCCTTTCCGAGGCTTCCCGGGCCTCTAGCATTCCCCCCCCTTCTCCTCCGCCCGGGGGGGCGTCGGAAAGGCCCGCGGTGGTCGCTGGAGGGCCTCCAGCGACCACCGCGGGCCTTTCCGACGCTTCCCGGGCCTCTAGCATTCCCCCCCCGTTCTCCTCCGCCCGGGGGGGGGCGTCGGAAAGGCCCGCGGTGGTCGCTGGAGGCCCTCCAGCGACCACCGCGGGCCTTTCCGAGGCTTCCCGGGCCTCTAGCATTCCCCCCCCGTTCTCCTCCGCCTGGGAGGGCGTCGGAAAGGCCCGCGGTGGTCGCTGGAGGCCCTCCAGCGACCACCGCGGGCCTTTCCGAGGCTTCCCGGGCCTCTAGCATTCCCCCCCTTCTCCTCCGCCCGGGGGGGCGTCGGAAAGGCCCGCGGTGGTCGCTGGAGGCCCTCCAGCGACCACCGCGGGCCTTTCCGAGGCTTCCCGGGCCTCTAGCGTTCCCCCCTCCTTCTCCTCCGCCCGGGAGGGCGTCGGAAAGGCCCGCGGTGGTCGCTGGAGGCCCTCCAGCGACCACCGCGGGCCTTTCCGAGGCTTCCCGGGCCTCTAGCATTCCCCCCCGTTCTCCTCCGCCCGGGAGGGCGTCGGAAAGGCCCCCGGTGGTCGCTGGAGGCCCTCCAGCGACCACCGCGGGCCTTTCCGAGGCTTCCCGGGCCTCTAGCATTCCCCCCCGTTCTCCTCCGCCCGGGGGGGCGTCGGAAAGGCCCGCGGTGGTCGCTGGAGGCCCTCCAGCGACCACCGCGGGCCTTTCCGATGCTTCCCGGGCCTCTAGCGTTCCCCCCCGTTCTCCTCCACCCGGGGGGGCGTCGGAAAGGCCCGCGGTGGTCGCTGGAGGCCCTCCAGCGACCACCGCGGGCCTTTCTGAGGCTTCCCGGGCCTCTAGCATTCCCCCCCCCGTTCTCCTCCGCCCGGGGGGGCATCGGAAAGGCCCGCGGTGGTCGCTGGAGGCCCTCCAGCGACCACCGCGGGCCTTTCCGACGCTTCCCGGGCCTCTAGCATTCCCCCCCGTTCTCCTCCGCCCGGGGGGGCGTCGGAAAGGCCCGCGGTGGTCGCTGGAGGCCCTCCAGCGACCACCGTGGGCCTTTCCGACGCTTCCCGGGCCTCTAGCATTCCCCCCCGTTCTCCTCCGCCCGGGGGGGCGTCGGAAAGGCCCGCGGTGGTCGCTGGAGGCCCTCCAGCGACCACCGCGGGCCTTTCCGAGGCTTCCCGGGCCTCTAGCATTCCCCCCCCCGTTCTCCTCCGCCCTGGAGGGCGTCGGAAAGGCCTCTCCGCCGCCACCGGCCGCCGGACTCGCCGCCGCCGCCGGACTCGCCACAGGTAAGGGGGCCGGGGGGGGGGGCTGGCGGGAGGGGGTGGCCTTCCTTCCTTCCCTCCCTCCTTTCTTCCTTTCTTCCTTCCTTCCTTCCCTCCCTCCCTCCTTTCTTCCTTTCTTCCTTCCCTCCTTCCCTCCTTCTTTTCTTCCTTCCTTCCCTCCCTCCTTTCTTCCTTCCTTCCCTCCTTCCTTCCTTCCTCCCTTCCTCCCTCCCTCCCTCCCTCCCTCCCTTCCTTTCTTCCTTCCTTCCTTCCTTCCTTCCTTCCTTCCTTCCTTCCTTCCTTCCTTCCTTCCTTCCTTCCTTCCTTTCTCCCTTCCTTCCTTCCCTCCCTCCCTCCCTCCCTCCTTATGTTCTTATGTGACGCAGAGTGTTGGACTGGAGGGGCCACTGGCCTGATCCAACAGGGCTTCTCTTATGTTCTTATGTGACGCAGAGTGTTGGACTGGATGGGCCACTGGCCTGATCCAACAGGGCTTCTCTTATGTTCTTATGTGACCCAGAGTGTTGGACTGGATGGGCCACTGGCCTGATCCAACAGGGCTTCTCTTATGTTCTTATGTGACGCAGAGTGTTGGACTGGATGGGCCACTGGCCTGATCCAACAGGGCTTCTCTTATGTTCTTATGTGACGCAGAGTGTTGGATTGGAGGGGCCACTGGCCTGATCAAACAGGGCTTCTCTTATGTTCTTATGTGACGCAGAGTGTTGGACTGGATGGGCCACTGGCCTGATCCAACAGGGCTTCTCTTATGTTCTTATGTGACGCAGAGTGTTGGACTGGATGGGCCACTGGCCTGATCCAACAGGGCTTCTCTTATGTTCTTATGTGACCCAGAGTGTTGGACTGGATGGGCCACTGGCCTGATCCAACAGGGCTTCTCTTATGTTCTTATGTGACGCAGAGTGTTGGACTGGATGGGCCACTGGCCTGATCCAACAGGGCTTCTCTTATGTGACAATACTGACTTTGGTGGACCCAAGCACTGATTCAGTGTAAGGGAGCTTTGTGTTTGTGACTGGAGTAGACAATACTGACTTTGGTGGACCCAAGCACTGATTCAGTGTAAGGGAGCTTTGTGTTTGTGTCTTCTAGTGCAATTTTGTTCTCAGATCCTGTATTTACTTCATCAGTATATGGAATAAGGCACTTTCTCCACTGTGCTGCATAATGCAGCCTATTTATTTTGTCCTGTTGGCTCTATCTGCGCCACCTTCATCACTTTCGGGGTGTGGATCCCCCAGTGGAGTGGTCTCCCGACTCCCTCCGCCGGCTGTTTCTGATAGCCCTGCGCCCCCTCTTTCATTTGATATGTGTCCCGTGCGGGTGCCACCCTCCCGCCGGGAGATGCCGCAAAATGAGCCCCCTTGAGGCTTATGGCGGCAGGGCTCGGGGGAAGCGAGCTAGACTGCTGTTCTTTTGAGGGGTTATAGAGTGTTTCGAGCCCGTCCCTGTGGCATCGGTCCCATCATTGTGGGGCCCAGGGGGCCGGCGCAGCGGCACGCTGAAGCAGCCTGTCAGTCACTTCCGGGTTCCTGTCCTGCATCTGGACCGGTGTTATTAGTGACAGGCTGCTTCGGCGTGCCGCTGCGCCGGCCCCCTGGGCCCCACAACGATGGGACCGATGCCACAGGGACGGGCTCGAAACACTCTATAACCCCTACCCACCCACCCACCCCCCAGTGTCCCTGGCTGGCCTTCAGACATTATGGTCACCCTAGATGGGACATTCAATAAACAGTATCTGGGTAGTAGAACCAACCAGAAATCTTTTAAAAATGGACCTGAGACAAGGCTTCAGGCTATTTTGCAAGATGGCACATGTTGATTTTGCCCATTTGCAGGGAGGCACCTGCAGAAGACCCTTGGCAAGTGAGAGATGCCTATCTTGGTAAGTGAGGGATGTCTTATTTCCTTAACCAGTTAAAACTATTGTAGATATTTTGAATGCAAATGTAGCATAAATATATCAATGTCAGTGCTTTATATTAATGTCCAATCATGTATATCTAAATATGTTGACCACATTATTAAAAAATATTTTATATCTTCTATGATACATCACACAATCAATTTAGTAAAGAAGTGTTTCCACCACTTAATATATTGGCAGGGATGTCTTCCAGTGCTTATGTTTATTTTAAAAAAATATTTATTGATCACTGTTTTTCTCAACTGTAGGAGATTGGAGAATTCTTGGACATATTGTTTGTCCTTTTTCTCTGTGCATTCTATTGGCTGTTGCGCCAATAGTAATACTCCATACAAAGTAACTGTTCCAACAATTTATACTCCATACAAAGCAACTGTTCCAACAATTTATACTTAGAGAGTTTGATCCAAAGTTATGACAATGTAGTAACATGATGGAAGTAATTTTATCAGCTTTCCTTTCTCCAGCAGCCTCCACCTCCCCATGCCACAGCTGAGAACCCTCCACAACAGTATGCCATTTAGTGCAAGGAGTGCAGTGAGAAGGGAGACTTACCAGGAATCTTTCTCTTTCTTTACCATGATTGCTGCTTTCTACCATCCCTCGCCATTCTGGGTTTCCTTCTGGTTGAGAAACTCATGCCTTGGAGTTGATGCCTGGCCATGGTGGCACCCTCCTCCCCACTATGAGATTCAAATTAATTTTGGTTTGGTTTGGTTTAAATGAAAATTTAAAATTGCAGTCTATGCAGCTGGACTTCAAACCTGGCTGGCTTTATTGGCAGCCGTTTTTGATACGATAAGTTCATCACAAGTCAAAATTCCCCTGTAATTCTAATGAGGTCCAATACATAGAGCTCCAGCTCCTGTCAAGGGTCATCCCCTCTGTATTCCTCTTGCCATGCTTTTTGTAATGTAACCATTTGCCTGGGTGCATTCCTGCTTAACTTATCTCCCTGCATGCTTATCTTGTGAACTTATTACTCAAGCTGTTTCCACCGGCTTTAAGATCAGGCATCAGTGAAGTATAGATTAGATACCTGGACTCTAAAACTTGGGGTGGGAGGGGGTCCTGACAAAGCCCCGGTTCCCTCTCTGCTTTGCTGCGCTTGCATTTGAAATGTAACGGTTGGGGTGAGGAGTTAAAAGGAGAGTCACTGGGCTAAGAAGTTAGTCTTAGCAAAGGTGGTGTACTGCCTTATGATGCTTATGGAATAAACTGCTGTGTTTGGACTGTGTTATTCCTTGACTCATGGTCCTGACATATTACTAAGACTCACCTACTACCTTAGCTGCCTATCCATCATCGAGGATATTGGGAGTCGAGGAGGACAAAGCTAAGGAAGAACCAGTTAAACCAGTAGCGGAGAAACCAAAACCAGAGGGACTGAAACTAGTTCCCACCTCTGTTACAGTCAGAAAAAAGGAGTAGGGGCCCAGGGGTCTCCTGGAGAGTATTATCAGAGACACGTATGGGGGACCCCTCTCCAGACATAGGTCCTCCAGCCTCTATGGAGCCTTCTGCCCATGGGGGTTCGACGACGAGGCTGAAGATGTGGAGCGCTCCCACAGGAGCGGGGTGAGCAAAAGTTCGGGTGACTGGGACTTCCAGTTTTGAGTCATGGAGGATTGAGGTGCTTCTCATTAAAGGAGCAGACCAGAGCTTCTGTTCTGGGCAGAGAAGGCGATCCTAATGCCTGCTGCCTTCTTCTCACAGGCAGGGAGAAGCCCAAGACATGCTTGTTAAATTCTGAGGGGATTTACTTTGGCTGATGAGAAATTCCAGTGGGGTTCCTTTTTGGCTTTGAAGGGTCCCCAGAGAAGGATTGCATAGCAACATCTACAGAGGACCTCTGAGGTCATTAAATTGACTTAAATTCACCAGGATTCAAAGCTTCTTTAGAACTAAATAGCGTCTACTTTTGAAGAGAATGGTGTTTAAAAGGATCACAATTTCAAAGGTAAAAGATCTTTATCTATCACTCCGGGACTAAAATAAGACTTATTTGAAATAAAGATAAAGGTCTGGATCCAACTATGTTATGTTAAAGTAAGGAAGATAAAGGAGGAGATAAATTTGGGACTAAAGAACTTAGAGAAATAAGGTTAAAAGAAGGAAAACAACTGTTGTTTTGCATACCTGCTCAACAACCCCCTCTGAAAACAGATCTGCTGACTTGTGGGATGTCACAGGAAATGACGTTACAGAACTAACGCAAGACTTCTTAACCATTGAGAACAAGTCTTCGTGGCGAGAAAGGAAGGAAGTGGCCATTAAGAGAAAGAAAAATTGCAAGCCTCCTAGCCATCTCTGGAACTATAAATCATAGAGAAGTACCGGCGGCCATTAAAAGAAGGTCAAAAGTTTAAAATTTTTTAAAAAGTATTTGGGACTTTAAAAAATAGTGGAGCTGGCAGATATCATAATTAAAAGGGGAGATTTATTGGACTATATGTTTTGATTTCATTTTGGAGCATTTAAGGAGAAAAAGGAATTTTTTAAAAAAGGAACAGAAAAGCTGCGGACGCCATTTTGAAGAAAATAAAACTTTAAAAAATTAATATCTCAACTTAGAAGACTCTGAGAATGGCGATTTTAGGCTCATCTAAAAGGGCATGCCTTAATCTATAAGACTGTGATATTAAAAATTAATTTGATGAGGTCAACTTTTGAGCCTATTTCAGCAATGGGCAGACAGTGATGTCTGTGAATAAAGCAGGAGCAAAGCAGTTTCGTACAAGGGCTAGAACACTTGAAGAAGCAAAAATGTCTAAATGGCAGGAGGCAATGGAGGCCATGGAGGCAAGACTGGTAAAAGTTATAAAGGATTCAATATCAGAGAGTAAGAAAGAATTAAAAAAAGGAATTGAAGATCTAAGAAAAGACTCCCAAGCAGCGTTAAAGAAAGTGCAGGAGGTTGAAGAGAAGGTGAAAGACCAAGACTTAAGAATTGACACAGTGGATTCCACTATTAAAAAATGCAGGAGAAAGCAGTGCTACAAGACTGTAAATTAATGGAAAATCAGATTCATCTGAGAGGGGTGCCTGAATCTATTGAGACTGATTTAAGGACATACATAATAAAAATCATTGCTGAGTTTTTGGGGGATGACCCTGATGAAACTAGTTATTTTTACGACTATATTTACAGGGTTAATTCAGAGTATGCCAGAAAAAACAAACTACCAAGAGACATGGTAGTAGTGTAAGAATCATGAAAGAATTGCCAAGGAAAGTTATAAATGACAGGAGATTTTACAAAAAATTGACTGAGAAGCTGAGAGAAAATGAAACGAGATACAGATGGATACTTCCAGAGGGTTTAAGTTTTGAACATAAAGGGAAGAGATTTACAACTACAAGCACCCAGGAAATGACAAAGTTCTTGGATGAACATAAGGAGTTTGGGGGTACAGACTAAAAATAGAAAATCATGATGGATTACAAATTAATATCTTGGAATGTAAATGGTCTTAATTCACCACAAAAAAGAAAGGCAACGTTTCATTGGATTGGGAAACAAAAATGTAATATAATTTGCCTGCAAGAAGTACACATTAAAAAAATAATTATAAAAGGCGAAAGATTTATGCGATCTGAAGAGAAACCAGAGTCAAAAAAATAAAAAATAAAAATAAAAATAAAAAATAAAAAAATAATTATAAATTTTTATGGAATAAACAACTGGGTGTGGAATTCTGTTCATTGGCTAAGGAGAAAAACAGGGGAGTTGTTTTCTATGTTAAACAAGAATTGGACCCAAAATTGATTTTCAAGGATGATGATGGCAGATATATTGTGGTGGAAGTGACATTGAACTACACAAGAACTTGGTTATTGGGATTGTATGCCCCAAATGGAGCAAAGGACTCTTTCTTTAAGGGCATTATGCAACAATTAGACCAAGTGATGTATGAGCAAATCATGCTAATGGGGGATTTTAATGGAACAGTCAAAAATATTCTGGACAGATCTGGGGAAAAAAACAATGAAGGAAAATTACCAAAGTCATTTTTTGAGTTAGTAAAACAAGAAAGTCTGGAAGATATATGGAGGGAATTTAACCCTAAAGAATGTGATTATACTTTCTTTTCAGCAAGGCATAATTCTTTCTCAAGAATTGATATGCTATGGAGTACAAAAAATCTTGGATTTGTAATGAAAAAAATAGAGATTCTTCCTAAAGTAGGGGCAGACCACAATCCATTAATGTGGTCTACAAAACCTGTGAAAAAGACTCTAAGATGGTGGATAAATGAAGATTTGCTACAGAAAAAGGAAGTAGTGGTGTCTCTGGAAAAGGAGACCAAGTCCTTCTTTCAAATAAATGAAAAAGAGGACATTCAGTTTCAAACTGTGTGAGATGCATATAAAGTGGTAATGAGAGGAATTTTAATTACACTGAACAATAAAGACAAAAGAGCCAAAGACAAGGTAATGTTGGATATTCAGAAAGAGATTGGAAAAAAGGAGAAGGAGCTTAAAAAGAGACCTGGGAAAAAGAAAATTATAAGGGAGATCACAATATTACAAAGTCAATTGAGACTTTTGTTAAACAAAGAAGTGGAATGGAATTTAAAAAGACTTCAACAGATATCTTTTGAAGGAGCGAATAAACCTGGAAAATATTTGGCCTGGCAAATGAAGAATAAAAGGGAGAATAAAATTATTAACAAAATTGTATCGGGAGGTAAGGACATTGTTGACCAGGAAGGAATCAAAATTTATAAATACTACGCTAAGTTGTTTAAAGGTCAAAAGGTGAACAAGGGAAAAATTGACGTATATCTACATAAAATTAAAGTAAACCCCCTAACAGAAAATATGGAGACGGTACTAAATGAACCAATTGAAAGAGGAGAAGTCATTAAAGAAGAGCAAGCAGGATTTCTTCCCAGGAGGCAAATTAGAGAGAATAGTTGTAGATATTATCGTATATTATAAGAAACATCCGGAAAAAGAAGTAGCTATTTTTTGCTGATGCAGAGAAAGCATTTGACAATGTGCAGTGGGATTTTATGTTTGCAGTGATGGAGAAACTGAGATAGGGAGAAGATTTTATAAGAATGGTGAAGGCGATATATACTGAACAACAAGAAAGACTTTGTATAAATACAGATTTGACGGAAAAGATGACAATTAGTAAAGGAACAAGACAAGGTTGCCCTCTATCTCCATTGATATTTATAATGACTTTAGAGGTTTTGCTTATGCAAATTCAAGAAGATAAGGAGATAGAGGGTTTGAAACGGAGAGGTTTTTCTTACAAATACAGTGTTTGCAGATGATGTAATGTTTATAAATGAAAATCCCACTCATGTAACACCATTGTTGTTTCGTAAGATACAAGAGTATGGAGAACTTCCTGTTTTTGTCACCATCAACTCTCAAGAAGATCTCACGATACTTGACGTACTTCCTGTCTTGCTCAGATGTGCTGCAGGTCTGTTCCAGTGTGACGATGTTGCTTTTACTTCCAAACCGCAAGTAGACAAAACAATAAATTCCTTCTCACTTTTTAGCAGTTTTTAGCACTGTCCTTTATATTTATAAAATCCAAACTTCACCCCTTCCTTCTTCTTCTTCCAAGCTTTCTATAGTTCCTTTTCCCACCTTTTAATTTTGTCCCTTTAAGCTATAAATAGCTCCGGAATGAAAAAAAACCAAAAACTTCTGTACCTTTTCTTCCAATTATCCAAGTTTCCACTGGTCTTTCAAAGCTTTAAATGTTTAGAAATGCCCAAGAAGGTTAGGATCCTGATGAGCTTATGTCAAATAAATGACTCTGGGCACTTCTGCAGACGATGGCTATGCAACTTCCCGAGAGCCCTCAAAGCCTCAAAGAAGACCCTCTCCAGGGCTCCCTTTAAGCCAAGGTAAATCTCTTTTCAAAGTTTCCATGCATGTCTTGGACTCTTCTCTCACTGAGAAAAGTAGGCAGTAGGCATTAATTTGCCTTCTACTACCCTGAACAGAAGTTCCAGCCTGCTCCCGTTATGAGAGACAGCTCAGCTCGGCATTTTCCTACTCTAACAAAATATACCATAGAGAAACATCGGCAGCCATTGCTGGGAGGCTAAATTTAAAACATTGTTTTTAAAAGAATCTGGGACATTAAAAATTGTCAGAATCAACTGGAAAAAGGGTAAGAAGATAAGTACTATTGGTCACATTATTTGTGGGCTCCTAGGGAAGTTTTAAAAGGAAAGAAAAATTTGAAGGAGTAAAAAGTCGCGGCCACCATCTAAGCTCCCTCTGGCAAGATTTAATCAGCCAAGAGGGGCAGGGGTCCAGATCACATGTTGTTGGGCGAGCAGCAGAGAAGATTCTATCGACTTCCTCCAGGCTGAGTGGGTCGAAGTGGTCCAGCACTAAGCCCGAAGACAGGCACGGAGCCTCAATTTCACTCACTGTATCCAATGTGGTAGGCAGGTCTTGGCGGAGCAATGAGATTTTATCTGCAAAATGTTTCGCAAATGCCTCACAGCCAATCTCTAATTCCCTAACATTTGGTTTGCCTTGTGGCAATGTTATAAGGTCTCCAATTATTCTAAACAATTGTGCTGGGCGCGAATTTGCAGATGCAATCTTGGTTGCAAAGTAGTCTTTCTTTGCAGCCTTGACTGCCATCTCATAAGACTTCATAAACGTTCTATAGGATGTTCTCGTCGCTTCGTCCCGAGTATGCCTCCACTGCCTCTCTAGTCGTCTGAGCCCTTGTTTTAGCTGGCGCAACTCCAAGGTGTACCATGGAGCCAGCCTCACACAAGGGCGCAGAGGGTGCCGAGGTGCAATTTCGTCGATAGCCCCGGACAGCCGGCCTGGACAGCCTGGTCATTGTGGGAATTGCCAGTGGGCCAGGGATCCCTCAGGGCCATTTGGAACCGTTCCGGGTCCATCAGGCCCCGAGGGCGAGCCAAAATAGGCTCTCCGCCCATACAGGGTTGGGGCGGCGTCCCCACATGGGCCTTAAGGGCTAGGTGATCCGACCATGGAACCGCTTCTACAGCGATATCGTTCACCATAATCCCGGACACAAAGATCAGGTCTAATGTGTGCCCGGCCTGATGCGTGGGAGTCGTAACAAATTTAGAGAGTCCCAGTGTCGCCATGGAAGACACTAGGTCCATCGCCTGAGTGAAGGCCGTGTCGTCAGCATGGACGTTAAAGTCACCCAGGACCATAAGCCCTGGGTACTCCAACGCCCAGCCCGCCACTGCCTCCAATAGTGATGGTAAGGCGTTAGCTGGTGCGTTAGGCGGACGGTACACCAGCCAGACTGCAACCCCTCTCCAACATCCCATGCCAGACCGGCGCATTCGATACCATCAATCTTTGGGTCCGGGAGAGCCCGAAAGGAGTAACCCTCCTGTATGAGCAGCGCCACCCCCCCTAATCCGTGATTGGTGAAAGACCGAGTACCCCGGGGGGGACATCTGAGAGAGAGCTACTGTCTCCCCGTCCCTCACCATGTTAATGGACTAAATTCACCACAAAAAAGAGCAACATTTCATTGGATTAAAAAAACAAAATTGTAATATAATTTGTTTGCACGAAGTACACATTAAACAAAAGGATTACAAATTTTTATGGAACGAACAATTGGGAATGTAGTTTTTTTCATTAGCTGAACAGAAGAAAAAGGGAGTAGTTTTATATATTAAACAAGAATTGGAGCCAAAATTAGTATTTAAAGATAATGATGGAAGATTTGTAGCAGTGGAGAGAATATTGAATGGGAAAAAAACGTTGTTATTGGGACTACATGCACCTAATGGTGCAAAGGATACTTTTAAAAAAGACATTACACAACAGTTAGATGAGTTGACTTACGACCAAGTATTGTTAATGGGAGACTTTAATGGAACAGTTGAGAATTCATTGGTCAGATCTGGAGGGAAAAAAAGATGGGAAAGAAGGGAAATTGCCAAAGTCTTTCTTTGAACTGGTTAAACAAGAAAATTTAGAAGATATATGGAGGAAATTTAATCCTGAAGTGCAGGACTACACTTTTTTTCCTGCAAGACATAAAACCTTTTCTAGAATTGACATACTGTGGGGAACTAAGGACTTAAGTCTAATCACAAGGAAGATAGAGATTTTACCTAAAATTGGGGCCGATCACAACACAATAATGTGGATTACAAAATTGTCCAAGATGGAGATTGAATGAAGATTTGCTACAGAACAAAGAAACAGTGACGTTTCTAGAAAAAGAAACTAAAGCTTTTTTCCAAGTGAATGATAAAGAAGATATAGATTTTCAGATGGTCTGGGATGCTTACAAAGCAGTAATGAGAGGGGTGTTGATTACTTTGAATAATAAATACAAAAGAAAAAAAGAAAAACAATTACTGGACATTCAAAATGAAATAAAGAAAAAAGAAGGGGAGTTGAGAAAAAGACCAGGGAAAAAGAAAATTCTAAGGGAAATTTCAATATTACAAACTCAATTGAGACATTTGTTAAATAAAGAAGTGGAATGGAATCTGAAAAGACTTCAACAGAAATTGTTTGAAGGGGCAAACAAGACGGGAAAGTATTTGGCTTGGCAATTGAAAAAAAAGAAAGAAAATAAATTAATTAGTAGAATTGTGATAGATGGAAGAGGAGTGGTTACTCAAGAGGGAATAAAAAGAGAATTTTTAAGTACTATGCCAAATTGTTCAAAAGGGTTGAAGTAAAGAAAGAGAAGGTAGATGAATATTTACAAAAATTAAAAATAGAGCCCCTAACTGAAAATATGCAAAAAGTTTTGAATGATCCAATTGAAAAAATAGAAATTGAAGCAGCAATCAACGCAATGAAAAATGGGAAAGCTCCCGGGCCAGATGGAAATACAGCTAAATATTTCAAAATGTTTAAGGACGAATTAATACCAAAATTGCAGAAGTTGATGAATATAATAAGAATAAAAGGGAATGTACCAAATACATGGAAAGAAGCTGTTATTTCCTTGATACCTAAAGAAGATAGAGACGCCACGAATGTAAAAAATTACAGACCAATTTCACTATTAAATAATGACTATAAAATATTTACAAGAATCCTGGCAGAACAACTTAAACAACATCTGATAAATTTTATAAAGGAAGTTTTTTTTTGAAGATTTTTTATTTAAAAAATTACCTTTTAGTTTTAGCAATTTACTTAAAATACACCATTGGAGGTCACGAAAAGGGGGGGAGGAGGAGAAAAATGCAATGTTTTTGTATGAATTTTTAATAATTGATGATGAGTATTATTGCAAAATATTACAGGGTAATAAAATTGTTATAGACGGAAAAAAAAAGTTCGAATGACTGGATTCACAAAGTGCTAATGTCGCAAAGCCGGCAACTGCGAGAGGAGATGCTGGTGATGAATGAGAAAAAGATGAGAGGACTCACCCGTCAACTACAAGATGTAGCTGCTCAGGTCTCTGGGGTGCCTCCTGAACGAGAACCAGGAGTCACTCTGGGTGGAGGAGCGCCAGGGGGAGGGCTGCTGGTGGGCGGCGACTAGCCCCGCCTCCCCCAGCGTCAGAGGTGCTCGGAGGGTTGAGGGGTCATGAAGCAAAATTTGATGGGGATCCAGCAAAGCTGGAATACTTTATGGTGCTGGTGAGGAGCCACATCAGAATGTGGGCGCACAACTTCATGACAGAGGAGTCAAGAGTGATCTATTGGTTTTAATGTGAATTTAATATGAATTTATTGTTTTATTATTCTGTTGTTCATCTTAAATGTTGTTAGCCGTCCTGAGCCTGCTTCGGCGGGGGAGGGCGGGATACAAATAAAATTTTACATTTTACATTACATTACATATATCAGGGATTGCCTAGAGGGAGCAGAGGTGGACTGGTTTGTGACCCTATTCGAAGCATGCTCCCCCAACCCTGCATTCCGCTAGAGAACTGCTCAGGGCCCTACAACCCCACTTTGAAGACTCCCTGCAAGAAATTAATGTAATATCGACCCTGCAAGATCTGCGCCAGGGCTTGAAATCGGTGAGAGAATATACCAATGAGTTCCACCTCCTAAATGCAAAGGTGTACCGCTGGGACGATGGGGCCAGAATTGAACAATTCAAAAGAGGCCTCTATTCCAGCATCTTTGGGGAAGCCCTCAAAAAGGGGGACCCCCAGTCACTGGTGGAGTATATCCAGCTAGCTTGCGAGTTTGAAGACCACCACAAGATCATAGCCCTCCAAGCAGCAGGGGGGAGGAGGGCCCCGAGACTCAAAGGAGAAATTCCAGAAATCCACCCCAAGTAGACGGCCCCAGGAACCTTTGCTCACCCCTGGAGAGAAGGAATGTTGGGCGAGGGCCAGGCTGTGTTTCAAGTGTGGTGGAGAAAATCACATAGCCAGCGAATGCCCCAGCAAACCGAGAGAAGCCAGACTGGCCACTCCAGCAAAGGGGGAGGCCAAGAAGAAATATGGCCCCATCGAGGCCCCATCCATCAAAGGAAAGGCTGCAGTGCTGCATTGTCAGGACCCAACCCCCGAGACTTCGGGGGAAGAAGACAATGAGGAACGGCTGTCAGGAAATGACAATGACTAACTGTGAAGAGCGCACAGCAGCAGGTCAATGTGACGGCCATGTCACTATGGGTGAGAATCTCAGGAACTTTGTATTTTGTGCCCATCATGCTAGCTTTCCACCACTTGAGTCTGCCTTGGCGGGGAGGGCGGGGTATAAATAAAAATTTACTTACTTACTAGTGAACCCAGTGACTAAAAGGTTCTCATGCATCTGGGCCCTCCTGGACTCGGGGTGCTCCAAGGACCTACTGTCCCCAAGTTTAGTGGATGCATTAGGATTTAAGAGGAAACCATTCCAAAACCCCTTACTCTTTGAACAGATGGACAGGGAGCCAATGAGGAGGGAGACATGTACTGAGGGAATAGAGATATGTGCCCTGGGAGTGGGGGAACATTGGGAACCCTGGACTTTTGTGATAGCACCTTCCGCCAAGTTCCCCTTTGTTTGTTCACCCCCTCAAAGAACTGTAACAGGTTAATGAGACAAGATCTTCCCTTACATGCTGAATCTTACAGAATCCCCTTACAGATTTTCCCTTACATGCTGAATCTTCCTCAATAACTTTTGTTCATCAATGTGCCTACTAATTCTCTCTTTGATAATGGTTTCCACCAACTTTCCCAGTATTGAAGTCAGACTGATTGGCCTGTAATTTCCCGGATCTCCCCTGTAATCCTTTTTAAAGATGAAGGTGACATTTGCTACCTTCCAGTCCTCAGGAATGGAGGCAGATTTCAATGAAAGATTACATATTTTTGTCAGGAGATCCACAAATTCACCGTTGAGTTCTTTCAGAACTCCTGGATGTATGCCATCCAGGCCTGATGACTTATTAGTTTTAAATTTGTCTATCAGTTGTAGGACCTCCTCTCTCGTCACCTCAATCTTACTCAGGTCTTTCAACACCCCTCCCCAAATTAGCGGTTCCGGAGTGGGCAAACACATCTCTACAGTGAAGATGCAGGCAAAAAAAGCATTCAGCTTCTCAGCCATTTCCCTATCCTCCAGTAATCTTTTTACCCCTTGGTCATCCAAGGGCCCCACTACCCCCCCTGCTTCTAATGTATTTGAAGAAATTTTTATTATTGGTCTTTATGTTTTTTGCAATATACTCCTCATAGTCCCTTTTTGCCTGCCTGACCACAGTGTTACATTTGATTTGCCACAGCCTGTGTTCTCTTTTATTAACCTCACTTGGTCTAGCTTTCCACCACTTGAAGGAATCCTTCTTACCTTTTACAGCTTCCCTTACTTTGTTTGTTAAGCATGCAGGCTTTTTTAAAATACCTATTTGTGCCTTTCCTGACTTGTGGGATATATTTTATCTGAGCTTCTAGCAATGCAGTTTTAAATAGCCTCCAAGCTTCCCCAAGGCGTTTGACTGCATTTACCTTCCCTTTCAGTATCCTCTTCACATGCCTCCTCAGCTCAGAGAATTTACCTCTTTTAAAGTTAAAAGTGGTTGTGTTGGTCTTTTTGGGGCAACTCCCTATTTATATTCTGTAACATTATGGTCACTGCTCCCAAGCGGTGCAATCACTTTTGCATCTCTCACCATTACTTAGGACCAAATTCATGAGTAAAATTCATATTGGGACTGCTGCTCAGGAGAAGGATAAATTCCTGCTTTCACCTCTGTACTGTTTTCAGCAGGTGAAACAGCCCTGTGGCTGCAGGAGGGAAAGTGTTATTTGCTCTGTGGGGAGCCAGCATGTGCAAGTATTAAGTGCATCTGCTGGATCTCAAGGGAGCAAATAATGCTTTCCCCTGCAACCCCTGGGGTGTTTCAGCCACAAAAATAGCACAAGGGAGAGACAGGAATTCCTTCTTCAACTATGCAGTAGTTCTGATCCAAATCAGGAATCCTGCACATTTATTCATGAGTTGCCACCAGAAACTAGCAGTTGTGTGAGTGTGTTAAGTGCCATCAAGTCACTTCCAACTTATGGTGGTTCTATGAATTAATGACCTCCAAAACATCCTATCATTAACAGAATTGCTCAGGTCTTGCAACCTGCAGGCCAGGGCTTCCTTGTTTGAATCAATCCATCTCATGTTGGATCTTCCTCTTTTCCTGCTGCCTTCAACTTTTCCTAGCATTATTGTCTTTTCCAGTGACTCATGTCTTCTCATAATGTGACCAAAATTTGGTCATTTTAACTAATAGGAAGTGTTTAGCCCAGGGCTGTTAGCCAGCAATGAGGCAACAGGACTAGTGCCCCATCTGGAATTAGAAGTTCTCCTTACCCCCCCCCCCCCCGCCTGCTGGTCCCCATCCCCTCCCTGCAGAGGATGTGGAAGCCTGGGGCAACTTTGGAGTGACTGAGAGTTGACCACTGGGTTCTGCCTCCATGCCTCCCCTCTCTTACCCCTGCCTGCCAGCTGAGCAGAGAGGGGGTTTAAAGTCGCTGGAGTCATGCCACAGTGGTGGCATGATTTCTCCTTTGGATACAATGTTGCAGCAGCAGTGAGCTCTTCCTGCCCACCAGCAGCGTTCCCCACCAGCAGCCCCCCTGGAAACCTGGTGCCCCCCAGATAGAAAATTCTGGCTATAGGTCTGGTTCTGGCTTGATTTGATCTAGAACCCACTTATTTCTCTCTCTCTCTCTCTTTTTTTGGCAGTCCACAGTATTCGTAAAACTTCTTCAGTGCCACATTTCAAAAGAATCAACTTTCTTCCTGTCAGCTTTCTTTACTGTCCAACTTTTACACTCATAAATGTAATGGTAAATGCTATAGTATGAATTAGCTTGATTTTGGTTAACAGCAACACATCCTTACATTTAAAGATCTTTTCTAACTCCTTCTAAACTGCCCTTTCCAGTCTTAGTCTCCTTCTGATTTCTTGGTTGCAGTCTTCCTTTTGGTTGATGAACAGAAGGAACAGAAAAAACTTCAGTTTTTTCATCAGACTTAAAGTTGTATAATTCTCTGATAGTCATTACTTTTGTCTTCTTGATGTTCACCTGAAATCTTGTTTTGACAGTTTCTACTTTAACCTTCATCTCAAGTCATTTTAGTTCTTCACTACTTTCTGGCAATAACGTGACATCATCTGCATATTTCAAACTATTAGTCTTCCTTTACCAATTTTCACTCCTCCTGCATCTAAATCTAATCCAATTTTCCTTATATGTTCTGCATATAGATTGAAGAGATAGGGAGATAAAATACATCCTTGTCCAACACCTTTGCCAATTGGAAACAATTCTGTTTCTGCATATTCTGTCCTAACAGTTGTACAGAGTATAGGTTAAGCATCAAAACAATAAGATATTGTGGTATAGCCATTTCTTTTACAACCAAACACAACCATAGTTTTTCATGATCCACAAAGTTAAAAGCTTTGCAGTAATGTATGAAACACAAGCTGATTTTCTTCTGAAATTTTCTTATATGCTCTAGTAACCAATGTAAATTTATAATATGATCTGTAGTGCCTCTTCCTTTTCTGGATGCAGTTTGAACATCTGGCATTTCTTGTTCCATATATGGTAACAGACCGCTTTACTTGTATGGGAAATTAATGTGGTGGTCTAATAGTTGCTGCAGTCTTTGATGTCTCCTTTTTGGAATTAGAATATAAATTGAGCATTTCCAGACTGTGGACCATTGTTTTGTTTTCCATATACGATGGCAGATTCTTGTTAAGATTTTGATGGATTCTTGTTAAGATTTTGATGGATTTCTGTAGAATGGAATAGCTGTATTGATATCCCATCTGCTCCTGGTGATCTGTTTCTTCCTTCACTTCACTTTCTAAAACTATAGATTCTTCTGTCATCCTTTTATCTCTTCTGTATAGTTCTTCAGTGTATCATTCCTGTCTTTTCTTTTCTTTTTTCCTGTCCTGTTCAATTCATGCTTTTCTGAGATGATCTTTCTAACTGAGCTTTGAATTTCCCCTTGATTTCTTGGATCTTGTGGAACAGGTCTCTTGAAGGATATACCATCTGAGTATTTCATCCCAGTGGTAGAGGAGAGCAAAAAAGTTAAAAGCTTAAATATGTTTCCCACTGAAAATTATAATCCATCAGTTATATATTGGAATGGTTTTCCAATACATCTAACATTAATACTAGCCATAAAGAATCCAACTCAATCCAATAATCCAGTTTAAATGGCATACAACGCATTTCTGACTCTGACTTTTTCATATTTGTAATAATGGGTATAATAACCTATTTTTTCTCATTTGTAGAAAAGCTTATGCAAGATGAGAAGTGGTGATTTCAGTTTCCCCCTCAGTTATAGCCACACTCTGCATTGTATCATTGTCTGATCTCTTGGATACCCTGACCCTGAAGGGATGTAAAATGTAGAGAGATTGGAGAAAGGGGCAAAATCCTTTCTCTAAACTTCTTCAATTCATAGTATCCAACCTAAAATATCTTAAGATTCCTAAAGAGCAGAATGATTGGATTTTGTTACACATAAGCAAGTGTTCAATATATCCATCGTGTTTCAGGATATGCCATCCTTCTCTGGGAAAAATCTTATTTGGTATATAAACATTTGCCATGCAGAACCTAATTCAGAGAGTCTATTATAACCCATCAAACCCCATTTATGTTTCTCAAGGAACTGTGGGAAGCTGAATTGCATAGCTGTCTTACTAGAACTGTAAATCTATGTATGATTTTAGTAAGTTTTAGTCATTTTATTGTGTAATCATTTTCCTTGTGTGATTGTTGTGATATTTATATATTTCTATACTGACCGTGGGCTGTTAATAAATCTAAATCAAACACCATCAAACACCATGAAAAAGGGACCAATATTTGTTTAAAATACATATTGCTTGAACCTTTTTACTAAATTCTTTAAAACAAACTGGGAGGCAAATGTGTGATTCCTAATAAATAAACACAAAGAACACAACAATGGCTTCTCTGTTCCTGAGGATTAGATCACAGAACTGAGTCAGAAAAATAACCATTATGGTTCCTTTTCACATTTCTTTTAGCTTGTTTCTTTTCAGATTTTAATAAGTTTTAAGGCCAAAAGGGACTACTACCAGTTTCTAGTTTGACCTCCAGCACAACACAGGTCACAGAACTGCCACTGAACCCTCTCTGAAGGGAATAATTTTTTTTCTAATATACAAGCCTACATGTTCCAAGCCAACAATCTAACTGAAGTAGGGCACTTTTGGATGCCACCTGTTTTATGCACCACACTACAGAAGCAGTGGTAAATATAATTGGCCTTGTCAAACTAATGCAATTTTCATACAGAAACAAATTTTTGATCTGCGCAGTGGACAATTGTTTATCAGAAAAATCACAATTTCAACACTTTTCAGTTCTTCATTGGATTCTTTACAGAACCAACTATACAAATCATAATTTAAATCAAACTTATATTTTATTTTAACAGCCATTTAAAAAAAAAAATCCAACATGAATCTACCAAAAGTATAAAATATAAATACATTCATAGAATAGTAAAATCCACTATTATACTAAGATGTTTCTGAACACCTGAAAAGGATATATATTAATTTTAAAAATCAACATAAAAGTACACAAAATTGTATTACTTGTTTCTTTAATAAGACTCTATACTATTTTGCATGAACTGTACATTGAAAACTACATAATGTGGTTCCCTTTCAGTATTTAAACTGGCTCAAACTAGGGTTGCTAACTGGGGGCTGGAAATTCCTGGACATTTTGGGATGGTGTCTTGGAAGGTTAGGGTTTGGGGAGTAACCTCAGTAAAGTATAATTAGCTTGGGATAATAGACCAGCCATTTTCTCCCAGGGACTTATCAGTGAAGATCAGTTATAATTCTGAGAGCCCTCCAGGCTCCACCTGGAGGTTGATAACCCTAGGCTAGCATAGAATTTTTAAAGTACTATGGGAATATATATATTCCATATGGTTATGAAATCCCATATATATGAAATCTCATAACCAGAGCCATGAAGACTGCAATCAGCAGATAAGTAGAGCAAGGATACCAGTAATTCCTGATATCTATCTGAAAACTGTTGAGCGTATCAGACTTCTGTTCATTCTGACCCAAACTAGAGGTTAACCAGCAGCCAAAGATGGGCTCCATAGTCTGAACTGTGGTTGCCATCATCAGGTCACTACCCCCACACTGATATTCTTTTAGTGGTGGGAATCTCTGCTGTAATTCTTTTGAGCCTAATGAAGCAGCTTCTGTCTTCCTTGTTTTGTGGTTGCTTAAAGGTAATTTTTTTTTAGGGGGGGAGGATGGTCAGGGCTTGCAAGAAGGAGAACAAAACAAATCTAACTTCAAAGAAACAAGCTTTAAAGGAAGCTTGGGTAGGGAAAGGCTGATAGAGGTGTATTTGGAATGAGGTATTTCTGTGAACTCTGGTGAAGTTGATGGGGTGTGAATTGGCAGAGACTAACCAAGAGAGAGATCTTGGGGTCATGGTAGATAACTCACTGAAAATGTCAAGACAGTGTGTGTTTGCAATAAAAAAGGCCAACACCATGCTGGGAATTATTAGGAAGGGAATTGAAAACAAATCAGCCAGTATCATAATGCCCCTGTATAAATCGATGGTGCGGTCTCATTTGGAGTACTGTCTGCAGTTCTGGTCGCCGCACCTCAAAAAGGATATTATAGCATTGGAGAAAGTCCAGAAAAGGGCAACTAGAATGATTAAAGGGCTGGAACACTCTCCCTATGAAGAAAGGTTGAAACGCTTGGGACTCTTTAGCTTGGAGAAATGTCGATTGCGGGGTGAGATGATAGAGGTTTATGAGATAATGCATGGGATGGAGAAAGTAGAGAAAGAAGTACTTTTCTCCCTTTCTCACAATACAAGAACTCGTGGGCATTCAATGAAATTGCTGAGCAGACAGGTTAAAACGGATAAAAGGAAGTACTTCTTCACCCAAAGGGTGATTAACATGTGGAATTCACTGCCACAGGAGGTGGTGGTGGCCACAAGCATAGCCACCTTCAAGAGGGGTTTAGATAAAAATATGGAGCAGAGGTCCATCAGTGGCTATTAGCCACAGTGTGTGTGTGTGTGTGTGTGTGTGTATATATATATATATATATATACATACACATAATTTTTTTTGTCACTGTGTGACACAGAGTGTTGGACTGGATGGGCCATTGGCCTGATCTAACATGGCTTCTCTTATGTTCTTAAAAACTCCCAGCTTCTGTGGGAAAAAAAATCATAATGAAAACAACACTCATTCCAAACTGAGATGAATGAAGTTCATCCTTCTCAAAGTTCTTATCAGCATGCTAAATTCTGCTCTTGAAAAAATAAATCTTTTTTACTATGCATGTCCTAGTAACCTCTTGACTGTACTATGTAAAAATAATTCAGAAACTTTATTTGGTCCAGAATGAGAAGGCAAGACAAGAGAGTTAGTGTGAGTTAGTAGGACAATATCACAATATAAGAGCTTCACTGGTTGCCAATGTACTTCAAGTTTCACATCCAGATTTTTGTACTTAACTTTAAAGCTGGGATCTAGACTGTGCAGTGGCTATGAAGGTCAATGAGGGACCATGGTCTAGTCACTCTCTCTAAGAGTAACCTACTTCACAGGAGTACTGTGAGAGTAACATGGGAGAAGAAGATGTACATGCCACCCAAAGATTCCTGGAAAAGAAGATGGATACAGATCAAACATGTAGCAATAAGCTAAAGGAGTCTCTACTCTTATTTGTAGTTCCCACAACCTTCTTCAGATATTCGTCTGCTGCAGCACCAAGTTTATGGAATTCCTTTTGGCTTGAAGTTCTGCAGATTCAGCAAGCTGGCCTGCTTCTGACCAACTATTAAGATTTTTATTTTTAAAACAGACTTTCTACCTAAAAGGAATTCTATAGGACTCTTATAATGTACCTGAAGTTAATGTTATGCTATTGATTTACTTTGTTTTCCCCTCCTGAATTTTTTAAATATTATTTTCTACATACTTGAGTCAAAAAGTGAGTTATAAATCTTCAAATAAATAAATGTAAACAAAAATGGAACAACTCATTGCCTTGAGATGATTGCATTCCATATACCAAGGCCAACATATGGAGCACTGAACTATAGAAAACCGATGACTGCAGTTCACAACATTTAACAAAGCTGTGCTGTCAGTGAGGCACCTTGGATAAAGCAACTAAAAACTACTATATTATTAAGCATGCTGCAGTAAAGATAGATTTTCTTATAACTGGTTACTAAAATTATATTTCATATATATATATATATATATATATATATATATATATATATATATATATATATATATTTGTCTCCTTCCTCAAATGGTAAAAATTCAAGGTAACCATGATCAAATTGCTTTCCTTGGATGGAATCTTGTGGCAGCCTTGTAAAATCTTTGTTTTCTGAGAAAATGTTCAGCTTAGAAAGAAATAGTAATGCAGCAAGGCCAGACAATACAAGTTCCAAGGAAAAATCAATATAATCTAGAGTAGCCATCAATAAAATATTTTAAAGTTATTATACTATTTGTAGTTTCAAATTTTAAATTATTACCTGATTTTAATTATTACCAGATGACATATAACAGTAGCAGCTAGGGTTGCCAAGCCTGACTCAAGAAATATCTGGGGATTTTGGAGGTGGATAGGAGCAAGGGTGTGCCAAGCAGGATTCAACTCTGAAGGGAGTTCTGGCTATTACATTTAAAGGGATTGCACACCTTTTGAATGCCTTCCTTACAATTGGAAGTTATGAAGGATGGGACACCTTCTTTGTGGGCTCATAATTGGACCCCCTGGTTCAATCTTTTTGAAACTTGGGGGTGTTTTGAGGAGAGGCACTAGATGCTATACTGAAAACAGCTCCCCCCAGAGCCCCAGACACCCACAGATTCAGTCTCCATAGAGTATAATGGAATGCCAAGCAGACATTTGCCTCCCCCCCCCCATCCCGCTTTCTGATAAAACAGAGGAAGCAATGAAAGAAATTACAAGGGTGAGGAAACAGTCCCCAATCATATAATCAACACTGCTGAATAAACCTAAGTGATTTGTAACAGACACTCTGAAGATTTTATGAATGGAGACTGAAAAGAAGATTATTTTGTGAGTACGGTTCTTAGTGCACCTGGCCAAAGCTGAACAGTTGCTCATTTATTTATTTTAGCTGTCACTCTCCTGTCAATCTTCAGAAAAGTGTATCAACCAAACACAGGCTTTACCCACACGTTTAGCTATTGTGCTCTCAGTCCACTAGAACAATCACTTGCAACTGGATTTTTGTGTGTGGACAAGACAAACCATGGCAAACACACAGCAACAACTATGTGCAGATGAAACCACTCTTTATTTGTATCAGTACATTCTGTGTATTCCTTTATACATGTATCTCTTTGTGAAATAGATTATCAGCTGTTTCTGTGAATAATTTGTTTTAAAAAAATCACACATTTTAAACCTCTCCCATCAACCTGCCTTTCCAAACTTGGGGGGGGGGGATCCCCTGCCTTCAGCTGGGGATTGGCCATCCAAGTTGCAGTGCTGAATACTCATACATAATCTGCTGGGTACCCTTCACGCCTCTTCTAGAGGTACAACTATATGATATGCCCAACAAGGCTGTACTACTGGACTCACAGCCGTGTGTGTGTGTGTATATATATGAATGACAACTCACTTTTTAAAAGCACTGGTTTGCTTGGCACTGTAAGGGACTGCTTTGAAGGGAGACAAGAAGCTTCCAGTTTCCTTCTCATCTATTGTTTCTGCTCATGCAAATGGGGCAAGAAAGAAACTGGAAGCTCCTTCTTCCCCCTCACAGCTCTTCATGGCAGTGCCAAGTGAAGAAGCACTTTTAAGGTGAATGGAGATTCTGTGACTCCTATCTTCTAGGTGTCAGACAGAGCTATAACAATGGAGGAGAACATGGGAAAAGTGTATGCCTTCCACACACAGGTGGTAGGATAATGTCCAATGACGTCACTGCCCCGCTATATGTAAGTAAAAAGATGTCCTGGAAGTTGAACATGGACACATTTACTTTCAAAAGAAGAAAAGATTTAAAAAGTTGAAAAATGCAGATCAGAATGTTTGAAAGTTCTTGAATGTCACAATAAAAGAAGCATAGTTAAAATGTGTACCACAGATTAGGAAAGTATAAACAAGATTCATGCTGCACCAGCATGTTTTTATGATCTCTGTGTTGTATTACTGTAGCATACACCTTGAGTGGCTCTCCAAGAATCCAGCTGGTTCAAGATGTGGTGACTTGACTGTTGGTGTTAATTGATCATAGAAAATAAATCACATCTGCAAAAAGTAACTACATTGGCTCCTATGTTTTAAATCATTAAACATATCAGGGCCAAGGTATCTCAGAGAATGCCTTTACCGTATGTACTTTCCTGTGGCTTTGGGTCAGAAAGGGCCCATTTCCAAGCACTAGTACTGCCTGATATTTGGATTGTCCCGGAAGCAGGATACTCAGTGGTGCTTATCACAGGACTACTTCCCTAGTCTATTTCACCAGGTTTGCTCAGTTTTAGCTTTTTGAGTTTAGCGCTTATGCTTCTACTATAAATATGGAGAGAATCTGATGTTGCTTTGTGACATTACTGGTTTCTGTTATATGAATATTTGTTGTTTATTTTAAAATGGTATACTGCTGATAAATATTTTTGTTTTGTTTTAAATTGTTTCAGCTTCCCTGAAGTGCAAATTTAAATGATTGCGTCATTTAGATTACCAGATCAATCAATGACTTGATAAATGTGCCCCCCTTGCTATCAAATCACAGCTGACTCTGTGGGGTTTTCACGGCAAGAGATGTTCAGAGGTGGTTTACCATTGCCTGCCTCTGTGTCATGGCCCCAGTGTTCCTTGGTGGTCTCTCTTCCAGATATTGACCAGGGCTGACACTGCTTAGCTTCTGAGATCTGGGCTAATTAGGGTTAACCAGATCGGGGCAAATATTACTATAGATACCACAAAACTACAATTCAGGAGAATTTCTGAGTCCCCTAATTACTATATAAAGTAAGATTACAATTTAGTAATTAAAGTGATGGAAAATGAAATATTACATAAGATCAAGATGGCTTAAAAAATAAGCAAGGCAAACAAAAAATCCCTTCTGTTATTTTGAAACCTTGATTAAAATATATAGTGGCATTTATTTCTGCTGAAGGAAGTTTCAGTTGTTCCTGTACTTAGAAGGTAAGCCATAGTAGGTTCATCTGTGAATACCTGCTAGAAAAGTCTTAACAACAATGAAATCCCCCCATATTTAAATTTTGTTTCTGCACAACTTGGCACAGGGCAGAAACAATTAACTTATCTATAAAACTTGAACAGTAATAGACCCTACAAGACTTCTAGATTCTTGATTAGAATAGGTTCACAAATTAATTACATGGAGATTTTAACCTATGATTAATACTTTTGTTGATTAGTCAGAGCTTGGAGACACAACACTTACTTCAAATTTCTACATACTCAAAGTATGCCAGCATTTTTCTGCCAGGCTTTTGTTTGCCAGTATCCAAAATAAGCAGTCTTTAAGGAGAAAAGCCAATCCTTTTTTTACTTGAGACTCCATTGGCAAAACATTCAGTCTCTAGCACAATCCAGTAACTTCAATTAGATTTGCCAATTAAACAGAACTGTTTCAGAGAAATGCAGAACTTGTTATCTTGAATCCATTGACAACTCAATATGGTTCCAAGAAGTAAATATATATTCCAATTAGGAATAAGGATCATTATAGGAATAAATACAATTGGCTCTAGAAAGAGGCTCTGGGTGAGTGCCCTGGCCTTGGACACTTAGTGTTAATTTGCTGTGGCATCAAACCATGACAACAATCACAAAAACACTGAAGCTCAGCATTCCTTTCATCTGCAGTGCATTGTTGCTGCCTTTTCCGGATGTATTCAGCCTTGCCCAGCTTTTAGAATCAGTATGTGCTTATGATGTGATCTGTCTTTTTTGGCCTGACCTGGCTGCATTCCCCCCCACCCCCACTCTCAATTAGTTTCTTATTTGATCTGAATGCATCCAGTAAAGTGAGCTCAATCTTGTGAAAGCTCATGCTGAAATAAACAGGATACCTGATATTTTGCTGCTACCAACTAACACTGCTACCCATATGTTTCAGTCTGCAGCTATTCTTTTCTCTTATGAAATCCACAGCAGTTGTCAACTCTAGGTGCAGTTTTTATAATTGATATAGCTGTCAAACAGTCACTTTCCCAGTGTTCCAGTCTTTGCCCAAATGTTCCTGCCATAGTTTTCCTTTTTGTGTATGTCTTCATGTTTCTCTTCCCTGTTCCTAAACTGTCAACTTAATTTATCTTTCAGTGCATGTTCAGAAATGCAGAGACGTGCTCACCTGATATTCTAATGATTATCTCTATTTTCTCTCTTTTTTAAAAAAATTGCAAACTCTTTAGGTTATATTATCAAATGACAACTTAACTTGCAGAAATTATCATTTCTAGAGCAGGCTGAGTAGAATACTTACTTCTTTTGTACTCAGGTTTTGTTCACCATTTCCTGATGTGTATTGCTCCATCAAAAGGAACCAGTGCCTGTTTTGGACCAAGGAGTCTTTTGGCAACCAACATATCTGCGTGCAGTAAAACCTCTCTATGAAGAGCAGAAAGGTGGCTGCATGGACAGTGAAACCTGCTATCTTGATTATATAGCTTGAGCTGATTGTATCATTTCATTCCAGATATGCTTATGTGGCTGTAGGAAGGAGTTGCATGGTCAATATAGGTTAGGCTCAGGTGATCATGTATTCATACAGAGGCAATGTGAGAAAATTTTTAGGAAACAGTTTTTCAGCTGCTTCCATCTCACCTTGGTAACATATGGGCACTAGCATAGAATTTGCTTTTTTTGGTATACGGCTTTGCAAAGCTTACATAGGCTTTACAATCAACAATTGGAATGAAATATATGAAAAACTGGATGCAGTCATTAGCTAGTAATTTTTTGGCTTTTATTTCCTATAATATATTTAGCTGGCGCCTTAATGAGCTTTAAATGCTTCTAAATATGAAAATGTTTTAGATTCAAATTACATGTTATTTAACATTGCTAGTTAGGAATGACAATGCAAAGAGGATGATCTCAATGCAAGTTGAATGAGCTCAAATTGATTATCCTATAGACATGTTTTGGTGGGTGTGCTTGTAGCTATACCTAGATTATGTAAATGCCATGAAAAGATATTTAAGCACTTCTGCACAAATGGCGATTTGATAATCTTTTTACAATTTTTTTTAAAATTTGATTCAGTTCCTATGAAATATTAGTATAGCATGTTCAGAACAGAAAAATTAAAATATATATTTAAATTCAATTGTTCTTTTTATAGCACGTATCATTGAATAAAGTCCAATACAATTTAAATTACTTATCTGATTTTTGTGAATGATATTGAGAAAGTCATCTTAAAAAGTGAAAGCAAAAAGATCACCAGACCAGGTCACACTGTAAAGTTAACTTTGCATATATTTCAAGTGTTGCTGTTAACTGTAGTGATGCATTTTGTTACAATAGCAGAAGGGCCTGACAAGGACAATATTACTTTGCTGCATTGGGCTGTAAAACATAATACAGTAAGAGAAATAGTGGGCCTTTTGATGCCTTTTCTAAATGACACATCATCATAGATATAATAAAAGCTGAATGTGTCAGCTCGATCCTCAATTTTTATTTTAAGATGTGGCAACCACAGGAGGGGCCTTGCACTCTATCTGTCACCTCTCCCCCCTGTCATTGGGTAGCCTCTCTGTGACCCGCCTACTGCCAGCCCTATCAGGCCAGAACTCCAGCAGTCATCCTCTGATGTCTGAGGGAGATAGTTCTCTGCTGAGAGGTTCTCCTGGAGCCTTACTGATCACTACTGCCTCTCCTCAGTCTATCTCCCCCACCCCCCAAACAATGCTGCCACCATTTTGCCACTTCCAACACTCCCCACCAAAGTTGCACTCGCCCAGTACACCTCTCTGCCCCTACTGTTTGGGAGGTGAGGTGTGTGTGTGTATGTATATATACCTAGATCATATAAATGCCATAAAATATATATTTAAGCACTTCTGCACAAATGGTGATTTGATAATCTTGTTACAAAAAAAATTCTTCAGTTCCTATGAAATATTAGTGTGTGTGTATTCTATTTATAAATTCCATTTATATATTCTATTTATAAATATGCCAGAAACCCCTCCTTATAGGGCAATATTCCACCTCTTCATTTACAGCACAGTCTGTGATTGAATCCAGTGTGAACAAATATTGTGTGGCAGACATACTTGCTTAAGTAACATTGAACATCATTTAATAACTATATACACTGAAGCAAATTCTGACAGAAAACTGTTAAATCTCTTCAATGGGCAGAAAAGGAATGTTCCATCACAATGGGGGGGGGTCAGCACCAGAGAAACAGACTCTATATTCTATACTCTCTATACTCAAGCCCTCTTTCCACCTGCAAATAGTCTTTATTCTTTCTATTCAAATTAGGCTACAGTGGGCTGCTTGCTTTAAGAGGCAGGAAGCCATTTGAAGACTCCCTTTCACTCCCCACCTCTCGCAAGTGGGAGGGGGTGAAAGGCAGGCTTCTAATTTCTGCCTAACTTCCTGCCTGCTTGCCTGTCTTCCTGTCATTTCTCTGTCTCCCTTCCTTTCCCTTTATTTTATTCATTTCTGCCAAATTTTTACATAACTCTCACTTTATTCATTCCTCGCATTCTTTTGGCTGTTTCTACACTTGGCAGAAGATCTTCTCTCAGTACTCATTTTAAAGTGATCATCTACCTTGCATATCATCTTCATTTCTGTCTTGCTTTGCATTTTCTGATGTTCCCTACACTCAGTTTGTTGAGGGGGCATCGAAAATGGTTTCACCCAGGAGTTGCCCCTCACTTTACAAGAGTACTATTGAACAGGAGTTTTCCTGAACATCCAGATCTAAGGTTGTAATTGTAGAACTTTCCCTCTGAGTTTTCAAACTCCTCCCCAAAGCCCATTCCCACATTTCATTGTTGGCTTGCGAGAGCACAACTCAGAAAGTTGTTAGGTGCACTGCTCAGAGGCGTGTTGGCATGTGCTCTCTTCCAAGCAGGGCTTCCCTTGTCAGGAAAGCCCAGCTCGGAGGAGAACACACCCTGCCTGGCTGCTTTCACCTTCAAGGTGAAAGCAGCTGGGTGGGTCATTGGCACAGTTTCTCTGAGCTGTGCTTCCCTCTCAAGGGAGGCCTGACTCGGAGGAGAGCACACACTGTCCACCTGCTCTTGCCTTCAAGGTGAAAACAGCTGGGCGGGGTGTCGTTGTGGCTTCTCTTAGCATGACTCAGAGGAGACCACCTCTGCAATGTGCTCTCAGAAGTGCTCCACACCTCTGAGAGTGCACTGTGCAGGCCTGGCTCAGCCAGAGCCTGCCCAGTCCTCCTTCCATGCCATGGCACCTGCTCTCCCTGTGGGTGGGAGTGCAGCAGCAGGGCAGGCATGGGTAGGGGGCATGGGCAGGTGCTGGCCAGGGGCAACCAAGGCCCTAGCATTGGGTCTGTCCACATCCCAGGCAGGCAAAAGAGGCAGTGGTGACATGTGCGCGGCTCAGAGGCTGCCTTCCTTTGTAAATGAATGTAGCCTTCAAGTGGCGGAGAGGTCGCCCGCTATATGCTTCACCTGTCTGGGTCCTTGGCAGGCAGAAGAGGTGGTGTGTGGCAGCAATGTATGCACTGCCACAAGGGGCAGGGGTCCTTGCCTGGAGTGGTATGACCCTGGTTGGCAAGGTTGGAAGCAGCTTGGGGCACCACCTCACCTATGGCGTGCTCCCTCCTCACTATTTGGCCAAGAGTGGCTGGATGGTGCCGGCCAGGCCAAAAACTCCCCTCCCCTTCAACTAAAGCCTCGATCACCAGAAGGAGGCGAATTTAGAGGGAGGCATGAATACGATCCACATTCTACAGCATTGAGCTGTAAACCCCATCTGCCGTTCCTGCGTATCGCCTGCACTAACATGTGCAGTGGCCTGGGTGCTCACCTGCAAGGCATAAACCCCTTGCTCCTTCTGCCACCACCAATGCCAAGCCTCTGCTTCGGCATTAGCGCCCCACTGGGTGGCCTAACGCCACCCAAAGCCCTTGCCGAATATCACTTCAAAAGGCCCGAATATCACTTAAAAAGGCTCCGACAGATGCATGTCATTTGGCCGGTAGAGCTCTCCCAAATCCACCCTAATTCCAGGGTGGGGCAGGAAAGTACCCAGACCTCCTTCCAAGGCCTTCCACAGGGCCCGGTTTGCCTTCCGTCTGGCCCGCTCAATCCCCGCAGCCCGCCAGACTCTTCTCGGAAGGATGGCGGACCAAATTATACGGACTCCAGGCCACCTCTGCACGATAGCCCGAAGATCCGACACCGCCTGCAATGAGAGGGCCTTCCCCTTCATCAGCCCCAAGTCATTCCCACCCAAGTGGATGACCAATATATGAGGCGGGGAACCAGCTCTCCCAGAAAACAACAATGGCAAAAGCCCTGGCCATCGTAGCTCACATCGCCCCTGCCATTCAACCACGGCCCACTCGCTCAACCCCAACTGGGTTCCGAATGACGATCTCTTTGCATAGCGAGCCGCCCAAAAAATCATGTTGTGCCCGCATAAGAGGATCCGCAGCCTCCCTAGCCGAGACATAGCACCTGAAATGAAAATTTAACCGTCAACAACTGAACTTAACTACTTAACCTTAACTGCCAATCCCCAACAACCAAAGGGGACACCAGTGGGTGCACATAAGTTTGGAAAGCTGCTGAACACCAGCGGCCTACCCTTTGTATGGCCGGACCCGGATAGCTCAATGCAGCAGCGGTTGAAGCAGCCCCAATTCGGAAAGAATGGGTCCCAAACTTAAACCTAGTCAAGCCCAACTTGTCTAAAGCCCTAGAAGTAACAGTCCAAAACTGGGACCCACCCTCATGACAGAAAAGCGGCCCTTGGGCATGCCCCCTAACTGACAAATAATGCTGTAATGCTTGGACCGGGCAAAGACCGGCCTCCTCACAAGGACCAATCGTGATCTTGGTACCCTTACAACTTTGATCTGTTTTAGACCGCCAGACTTGCAACACCACATGTCCGCCCTCAAATTTGACATCCCCGCTCTGCAATGCCCAGTCAGATTGGCCATTCCTTGACAGCTGCACCAGTTCGCAGACCCTTAATGCCCCCCAAAATGCCGTTAACACTGCTGCACGGAACAGTGCCACTACATAGTCAGAACTACACACCTCAGGCCAAACCTGGGCCAACCCCCTCAATATGGATGGAGAAATGGGTTGCTGGGCGTCCACTCGTGACCCCCATTCCCTGGACCATCCTTCAAGCATCTTCCTCTATCTGAAGTACCCAACCTCCGCTGGGTACCCCTGGGCCTTACTGATAAAGGCCAATGTGGCCAACTGGCCCTGAATGGACTTGACTGCAAAGATCCTTACCTTTGAAATGCACGCCAAACTGCATCAGGTGCTGAACTGGAATGGGCCAGCAATCCTCCAACTCCGACATATGTCTGAAGGCCCTAAACTGTAGCACAGCCCGGTCGTACACTTTCCGTGTACTTGGGGCCAAAGCTAGCAAAATTGCCCTACTGACTTCAGCCTGCCAAGCTGCCACAGGTCCTGGGGCATCCGCACCGGCTGTGGATCAGCCTCCGGGGCTAGCTGGAAAAAGCGCTCCATCTGTCAGTGAGACAGGGCGTTTGCTACCCCATTACAATACCAGGAACATGTTTTGCTAAAAACAACACATTCAATTGGAGGCAACGTAGTGTAAAAGCCCTCACCAAGTTCATAACCGGTATTGACTTGGAGGATAAAGAATTAATAACGTGGACCACCAACAAATTGTTGCACCAAAAGTGCACAACCTGATTTGCCAGCTGCTCCCCCCAAATCCAAACTGCCACAACAATAGGAAAAAACTCTAAAAAGGTTAAATTCCTGCAAAGTCCATTGGTTTGCCACTCCTTAGGCCATTGCTATGCGCACCAATGCCCCTGAAACACCACCCTGAAACCAGAAGTGCCAGCCGCATCTGATGAAATCTGAAGGCCAGCTTCGACCTTCCTGTCTTCCCGCCAAAAGGACACCCCATTGAATGATTCCAAGAAGGTCCCCCATACCTCCAAATCACTGCACATATTCGCCGTTATACGCACCCTATGATGGGGTAGCCACAGGGACCCCATGGCATCGCACAGGCGTCACAGAAATGCCCTGCCCGGTGCTACTACTCTGCAGGCAAAATTGAGATGCCCAACTAGCTGTTGCAATTCTAACAGAGACACCTTGCGTTTCCTCCTCAGCGCTGCTAGCCATTCTCTAAGTTACCGGACCTTTTCTTCCGGAAGTCGAAAGGCTTGGTTCAACATGTCCAACTCAATGCCCAAAAATGTCAGCTGCATCGCCGGGCCCTCAGTTTTCTCATGAGCCAATAGCACACCAAGTTCTGCTGTCAATTCCATAAACAACTTGAGCAACCGGGTGCACTGCCCGGTCGCTGCCGCACCCACAAACAAAAAATCATCCAGGTAATGAACCAATTCGTTACACCCAGATCAACTCTTCAACAGCCATTCTAAAAAGGAACTGAACCTCTAGAAGGCTGCACAAGATATGGAACACCCCATGGGCAGGGCTCTATCCATATAATACTTCTTCTCGAACTTAAACCCTAACAACTCAAAGTCCTCTGGGTGTACTGGTAAAAGGCGAAATGCTGACTTAATGTCGCATTTGGCCATTTCCGCTCCCTGCTCACACCCCCGCACCACCTTGACCACTTGGTCAAAGGAAGTGTACCAAACTGAATATAGATGGTTGGGAATTCCATCATTCACCGATCCACTGCTGGGATAAGACAGATGATGAATCAACCTGTATTCACCCTCCGCCTTCTTGGGTACCATTCCCAAGGGGGAAACCCGTAAACATGGAACTAGGGGGTTGTCAAAAGGACCGATGACTCGCCTCTCTGAACATTCCCTCGCAATCTTCTCTCTGACCACATGCTCGAGCCCTACAGCAGAACGAAGGTTAGAAGCCATACAAGGTGCCCGAGGCCCTTGAAATGGGATCCTGAATCCCAAAGTGAATCCTTCCCATAAATAGACTGCATCCGCTGCCCTGGGATAGCCTTCCAAAAAACGCTTAAGAACCTTCAACTGAATGAAGCTGGGCCCCTTTTCCAGGAGTCTGTGAATTGCCTCCACCCCCGGGGCGCTTAGCTCCCCCTTTTTGCTTAGTCTTACTGCATGCTGAGAATGCGTGGGGCCCGCTGCATACTGGGCATTCGTGCCTGAACTTACATGCCTTTCGGGAGCACACTCCCTGTGAAGTGTACTCCCAACATAACAGCCGGGGTTGAACTGGCTGGCCCGCTGAAGAGCGGGCAACGGAAACACCAGGTTGTTTATGCACCAAGTGCTCACTGACAGCCCTATCCCCCGCGTTGGGTTTCGCTGGGGCCATCAGCTGCTGATTAATTTAGTCACATGGCTGTCAAGTCTGATGTTTCAATAACGAGTTCTTGTTGATAAAAGTTTCAAGTTTATTGTAACATATTGCAAGACTGGTCGACAGAGATTGAGAGAACTGGCGAGCATATACAGAGGGCAAACATTTAAGGTACAGATCAGAGAATTCCTACGGGGGGAGGTGTTCTTAAGCGAGCACATTCACACCTCGTTGTTACTTTATCGTTCTCAGGCCTGGCTGGCCTTGGGCACTTCCTTGGTACCCATTATCTCTGAGAAGGCACAGTAATCTTTTTCTCATAGCTAGTTGCAGAGCTTTGCTACATAACAAAGGGAAGGAGGGGGGTAGGGAGAGGTTGAGCTAGCAGCACTTGAATACAGTATGGTTTTTACCCAGGAGTCATTTCCTGAACCAAAGTTTGAACCAGAGTTTAAATCTATACTACTAAAGCATACTTCAGACTTGACAATGGCAAGGCCGGATTAAGTGCTGCCCTCATCCGAAAAGTTTCATCATATTGTAACCATGCAGCACCCATAAAATCAGTGTACGCCCTGTATATAATATCACAATACTGGAACAAAGGCGCGGCCCTGCATGGCTGAGCCCTCGTGATGACTCCCGCGTATATAAGAAAACCAGGAAGCCAACTGGCCCATGTGCGGTCAACCTTCCTGCGTCTAAGCTTTTCTTTCTCTTTTTCATCCATATCCTCCTTGCTCTTCTTTTCCAATTCTCTGTACAGAAGACTAAAAACGTCTACATATTCCCCTCTCAGAATTTTCTCCCGCGTTGCGGGGGTCAAATGGTCCCCTAACGGTATTGCTGGATCCCTGAAGGGGAGGGCCAGGAAAGGCACTGACCCATAAGGATTTGGGGGAAAACCCCAAGCATTCCCTTGTGTACTCTGCCACCCCATAGGCTGTGGCATTGCCATGTGCCGACCCCAAAGGAGGACCCCCATCACTGATGACAATGCCGAAGATGCTTGACTGGCCCCTGCCTCTGTTGGTAACACTGGTGGTAGACACCACCCCACTGTGTTACCTTGTACTTGCCCCACAGTGGGACCTCCTGCTGCCCACACCGGGCCAGGTTGGCAGGAAAAACCCACTGTCCACGTTGATCCACCAATGCGGCAGCTTGTCCCACACTAGAAGGACCCGGTGATGCACCATAACCCCATGGCCCCCATGGCCAAGCCTGCGAGTGTTGTGTAGGTGTAATATTACCTTCAATTCCTGCTGGCGTAACCGCTACAGCCAATGGCTGAACCAGCTGCTGCCCTTCTTCAATAACCTCCGAGTCCACGCTTCCATCACCCGTCAAGGCGTCCTTACTCGTCCCAGCTTCCTGGCTCCGATTGGGGGCCGTCCGTGACCCCATGCCCTCCTGCAATGCAGACAGCCACGCCAATTCTTCTTTCTCAAAAGTAAGAGACCCCGACTGCTTCGAAGCCCTATGGCGACCGGACCAAGTGGAAGGCGCCCCAGCCGCGCCCCTTTCTCTTTCCAAGGCGCACAGCCGCTCCATGATGGCCTGCCTCGTATCGGTCTCCTCTGTCTGCTCATCCACTGGGCGAGCCCACTTACTATCGCCCTTGGCCGGCTGCTTGCCTTTTGATGGGCCTTGCCCCTTCTTTGGGCCCATAATTCCCTTATAAACTGCCTTCCAACAAGACAATTGCAACAAGAAAAAAGGGGGGTGAGGTCTCCCCCCTATTATCCCCAGGCCGTTGCTAGGCCAGAAAACACCCCAGTTCTAACAAGAAAGGGAAAGAAGGCCAGGAAGGGGGGAGCCTAACTCCTGGCCCACTCACTCCCTCCTGACCTGCCTCGCCTTGGTGATAAGCCACCCAAACCTCCAAATTGATCCCTTCCCTTCCGTGCCGCTGAAGCCTAGAGCGAGGGCGGATGGGGGGGGGGGGTTAGAAGCCACCTATACCCCACTGATGCCAGCCGCCCACAAGCAGCCCTATCATCCTATCAAGGCCTCCCCGCACGGCCTGAATACCGTGGGCGGCACGCCTCTGTGCTGCCCTCAACCACGCCGCTCGATCACTTGCTCCCCCGCGGGGGTTGCCCAGCCGACGAGCCTGCCCATGCCACGCACCAGCTGCTGCCGCTGCTCTTAGGCCTGCAATGGGCCCACCGCCTCCTCTCGCCTTGCTCTCGGCTCAAACCGCAGAACGTGCGTCCGACTTTGCTGAGAGCAAAAGCAAACTGCGACATCCTGGGCGGGGTCGGGGCTATATATAGCCCCGACACACCACCCACACGCAGCCCCAGATGCCCGTGAACTCTCTCCAGCCTCCCTCCTTCCAGGGAGGCAAAACGCGGCCCTGTGGTGTGTAGCCACTTTGCGGCCCGGCCAGGGCGGGGCCGAATTCTCTTTTTTCCCTCTCACTCTTTTCTCCCCATCTTTTCCCTACCATTCTCTCTCTGTCTCTCTTCCTTTTTCTTTCATTTTGTTTGGTGCTGGGGTTTTTGCTACCCCTGACTACTGCCCCACCTGTGTCTCCCTGCTATGTGGAGAAGCAGCAGAAGCAGCTGATCTGTCTTCTCCTCTCATTTAAAGACTTCTGCTGATCGAATGATCAGGGTGGGCAAAAAAGGCGGCTCAGCATCTTTACCTCACTATGAGGCTGCCTTTCCTTGCAGGGGAGGCAGCCTTGGAGCAAGACCACCCCACCTCTTTTGTCCACCCGGGTCTCGGTCGGGCAAAGAAGAAGAAGAAGAAGAAGAAGAAGAAGAAGAAGAAGAATTGCAGATTTATACCCCGCCCTTCTCTCTGAATCAGAGACTCAGAGCGGCTTACAATCTCCTATATCTTCTCCCCCCACAACAGACACCCTGTGAGGTGGGTGGGGCTAAGAGGGCTCTCACAGCAGCTGCCCTTTCAAGGACAACCTCTGCCAGAGCTATGGCTGACCCAAGGCCATTCCAGCAGGTGCAAGTGGAGGAGTGGGGAATCAAACCCGGTTCTCCCAGATAAGAGTCCACTCACTTAACCACTACACCAAACTGGCATGGCACCTTTGCCTGACTCTGAGGCTGCCTTTCCTCATAGGGCAGGCAGTCTCAGAGCAAGGCCACTCCAACTCTTTCATCCACCTGAGACGGATGGGCAGAAGGGCAAGGCATCAGGAGGTGTGTGGGGACCGGGCACTTAGCGGCACCCCATAGGCCAGGTGGTGCCCCAGGCAGCCACCTACATGGCCTACTCCTATGAACCAGCCATGCTGCCACCTACACATTCATCACCCCACTTCTGAACATTTTTCTAGGATCTATTATATTTCTTCCTACAACAGGCTTTACTGCTAGTAATATAATAATTAAGTGCAGTCATGAACCTCAGGATTGAAATGTGCTCTTCTCAGCCCAATTTCTTGTTTCATACTAATCTCCAATACATGGGGTATTTGGAAGCAATACTCCCTCTAAGCTGTGGAGTCTTGTGAGCAAGAATTCTGTTTCAGTTTATTAATTCTGTTTCAATTCTGTTTCAGTTTATTTCAATTTATATCCTGCCCTTCCCGCCGATGCGGCTCAGGGCGGCTCACAACATATAAAATCTAACATAAAATTTGGCTTTAAAATACATCAATTTACAACAATGGCTTTAAAAATACATCAATTTAGACAATTTAAAACAGTAGAATAATAAAACATATAGAACAAGCGATCTGCCAAAATTATACACTACAACCTTCCATAAAGTTTCCAATGTCAGTTAGTTATAGGTCAGCCAAAAGAGGGCTGTCTTGCAGGCCCTGCGGAACTGCCCAAGGTCCCGCAGGGCCCTCACCTCTTCCGGCAGCTGGTTCCACCAGCAAGGCGCCATTACCAAAAAGGCCCTGTCCCTGGTGGATTTCAGACGGGCCTCCTTTGGCCCAGGGATTACAAGCAGGTTTTGAGAACCCAATCTCAGTACCCCCAAACTCTTGTCCTTGTGCGCAGCTGTCAGTGGCGCCCCGTCAAAAACTGGCAGGGGGATTTCCCCTCCCGGGCCACGACAACCCAAGCAAAGGACCTCTGTCTTCACCGGATTCAGCTTCAATCCACTCAGCCTGAGCCACCCAGCCACCACCTATAACACCCGGTCCAAATTTTCTGGGGCACAGGCAGGCCGGCCGTCCATAAGTAGATAGAGCTGGGTGTCATCAGCGTACTGGTGACACCCCAACCCATACCTTCGGGCGATCTGGGCAAAGGGGCGCATATAGATGTTAAACAACATCGGGGAGAGCATCACCCCTTGAGGCACTCCGCAATCAAGCGTGTGTCTCCGGGACAGTTCACCTCCAATTGCCACCCTTTGTCCCTGACCATCAAGAAAAGAGGAAAGCCATTGTAAGGCCAACCCCTAAATCCCCGCGTCGGCGAGGCAGCAAGCCAGCAACCGATGGTCGACCGTAAAGAACGCTGCCGATAGGTCGAACAACATCAGTACCACCGAGCCGCCTCGATCCAGATGCCGTTGAAATTCTCTTTTGTGAGCTACTGGCATTAAAGTTGTGAGTGAGTGATTTGGCTACTGTATAAATTAGTTTGCTCTGGGGTCATTTTTCCTAACCTAACACAAAAATGTGTGAGCCTAAAGCTTAAAAAAATGTGAGCTAGCTCACATTAACTCAGCTTAGAGGGAACACTGTTTGGAAGTATTTCAAAAATGAAAAGGGAGAAAGGAGAGACGGGCTGTGGCTCAGCTGTAGAACACTTGATTGGCATACAGAAGGTTTCTGGTTCAATCCCCAGGATCTCCAGTTAGAAAGATCTGGTAGCAGGTGATGTGAAAGACCTCTGCCAGAGACCCTGCCAGTCACAGGAGATAGTACTGACCTTGACTGACCAAGCCCTCATTCACTGTAAGGCAGATTGATGTGTTGAATAAGAGTTTTTGAAGAAGGCTGAAGATGACTACACCCTACAATATGTCTGGCACTCCTCTCTCACTCTGTATTGCACAAGAAAGTTTGGTCACAACCACCATTCTGCGTGTGACTTGTCTATGATTACTGACCTTTTTATGGTGAAAATCTAAAATTCTTTGTATCATTTATTATTCCAAGAAAAGTAGAGCAATGGAAAATGTGCTTCCCAATGGTTATTTGATCTGCACTGTTGATGATGGTAAGCTATATAGTCATTAGTCAGAGAGACCATGTATGAAATTATTGGATGAAGCAATAATGTGGCTGAAGATAGCACATTTCAATCCTGAGGATATTTGTTTTGAAGTAAATTCTATTAGAGCTTGCTTACAGCAAGCATAGTTATGACTGCAACTTTAAATGTATTTGCTACTATTTGCAGTGTTTAGGCTATTAATTATATTATTTTATTTCAAACTCTGCCCTGCTTAACTGGACAGAGTTAGTTTATTAGGGTTTGTAGAATCTTCCGGGCTCAAGTGCCGTGTTCTACTGGAGAAAGTTTTCCTTCCAGACGTTTCGTTCTCAGCTGCGGAGAACATCCTCAGTGGCGTTGCAGCTGGAGCAGGCGCTCTGACCTTCTTGGCTGCTGTGCATTGCCCCACTTAATGCACAGCAGCCAAGAAGGTCAGAGCGCCTGCTCCGGCTGCAACGCCACTGAGGATGTTCTCCGCAGCTGAGAACGAAACGTCTGGAAGGAAAACTTTCTCCAGTAGAACACGGCACTTGAGCCCAAAAGATTCTACAAACCCTAATGATGTTACCAGCCGTGAAAACCTGAAATCTTAGAGTTAGTTTAATTTAATTTTAATAAAAGTACTCAAAATCTTCAGACAACAATCCACGTTGATTGATTGATTGCAGAAGAAGCATTCCCTCCAATTTGTGAAAGAAGAGAGAATAATTTTAAAACCATACCTACTTTGGCACATACATATACATTTGAAAACAACAAATGCCCTTTTCCTTTAGCATGAATGTGTTTTTAAATATGCACATTTAATTAATTAATTGATTAAATGGCTAAAACTCATATACTTAATTAAGAATTGTTTAACTGAGTGAAATCCCCAGTTAAAACATAAAAGTGAGCAATTCACCGAACTGAGAATATAACAGTATTTCTCCATTTGTTCTGTTGTGTCCAAATGTAACTTCTCATAGTCCTGTTAGTCTTCCTTTGTCCTCTGTTTCACCCTATAGTTTACTCTGCCTCAGAGAGGCAGTCTAACCCTTCTTAGCTGCTTGTTGAAAATCGAAAGTAATATGATTCACCTGATGGCATTGGTCAGTACAAATCCTATTACAAGAGTGCACTTTTTAATAATTACCATTGCCTCCACCAACTCAGTGGGTGGTGCTACACAATCTCCACAGTATCCTAGCAGATCCCACTATACATCTGTGCTGATTAAAAGACTATTGTTTTTGTGATTCTGTTCTGTTACATATGACGTTGTTTCTGGGGCATCAGTAAATGTTGTACCAATTATCTCAATCTATGACTTTCAGACTAGAGTGATTTCCCCCTACAAGAAATGCATGAGCTAGGGAAACTCTTTGATTCCTAGTTTTATGGAGCATTCTGTTTACAATTACCAGTGCTCCAGATGTTCATGCATTTTAAAGGCATATTTTACAGTCACTTATGTTTCCCATCAGAAAACACCAGTAGTTTATGTTCTGGTAGCTGTCTAAAGAATCTTTCTTTCCTAAATTCAGTTTTAGCTGAGTAGAGAGCAGACGTGTTTGCAGAATGAACAAATAGGGTGTTTTTACTCTCTGCCTTCATAATTTTTGTCTTTAAAGACCATGTTCCTTCCCCAATCCTTTAAGCAAATCTTTTTTTAAAAAGACAAACAACATATTTTCCTGTCAGGAACTCAAACTATGCCTTTTGCTATTTTAATTTTCATTTATGATTGCTTGGAATAAACGTTAGTGCTTTCATTGAGCCTTGATATTAAGAAAGTATGCATTGGATTGCAACCTAGGTGAGTAGGGTTGCCAGCTTCCTAGCAGAAACTGGAAAACAAGCAAAAGCTCCGTATAATGTCAGCTTAAGTATAAATTGGTATTTAAAGAGCCTATCATACAATCTTTCATGTCCTCATCTTGAAGTTTCATTTGAAGGAGCATTGAGTAATTTGTTTAATTAAATGCAACTTGTCAATTTCACAACAATTTCACAAGCATTGTGATATTGACAAGTTGGTTTTCTGAATGAACAAGCTGTTGCTTGGATAAAGCATTAGAGTGAAACAGGAAGTTAAACCTGTTAATTCTGTTGTGTTATTGGTGTTTTTGCTGCCGAAAATAGGAATGTCTGTTCATGCAGCTATTATATAATAACATTGGTGGGAAAATTTTTTGAATTTGTCTACATCTTATTTCCTCACTTTTTGGAGGCACGATGCCTAAGAAATAAATGGAGACAAATTATAATCAGCTTGGCTTTTTTGGATGATTTCTCTTTAAATACTGATTTATACTTCAGCCAACATTACATGGAGCTTTTGCTTATTCTCCAGTTCCTTCTACCATGTGACTCTTTTGGTAACTTCCTAGCAGAGCCTGGGCATCTCCTGGTATTACAACTGATCTCCATAGCACAAAATTAGTTCCCCTGGAGAAAATGGCTGCTTTGCAGGGTGGAGTAAGGCATTAATACCCTACTGTAGTCCCTCCACTCCCCAACTCTATACTCAGACCACATCCCCAAATCTCCAGTAATTTCCTAATCCAGAGATGGTAACCCTAGTTGAGACTGAAAGTAAAGGATCTGGCTTCATATTTGTGCTTTCCCTGTCCCATTGTGACATTTCTTTTTTTAATTCAGTGAGTTACAACATCAGCTATAGATGAAAAAGAGTAGGTTTTATACCCCACTTTGCTTTTCCTTAAGGAGTCTCAAAGCAGCTTATAATCACCTTTCCCTTCTTCGCACAACAGGCACCTTACAAGGTAGGTGGGGCTATGAGAGTTCTGAGGGAACTGTGGCTGACCCAAGGTCACCCAGCTGACTTCATGTGCAGGAGTGGAGAATCAAAATCAGTTCTCCAGATTAGAGTCGACAGCTGTTTACCACTACACCATACTGACTATAAAGAACAATAATTTCATTCATTATATCATTTTGTGAATTTTTTTCCTTAGCAGAATTTGCAGCAGGTATCATACCGTTGGGGTTTTTTTGCTCTAATTTGACAGGTACATTTACTGTACCAGTTAAAGATTTGCATCAGTTTATACTCATAGAGCTTCTCCCTTCCAGTGAATGGTGGCTGTTGCACTTGAACCAGCAAATGTGTTTCCAAGATGTCTACTAAAATGTTTAAAAGGAACAACCATTTAAGTAAATATGCAATAGAGGCAGACTGAAGGCTAATTGTTCCTTCCTAGAATGTACCACACATTTTCAGGTCATTTATAGGAGGAATACATCTCCATTTAAATATTGTGGTTATCACATATTGTAGACACTTCAGTCACATCTTCTAGGTGAAATCTGAAGCAGTGCTGAAGAGCTATAGTGACCATGCCTGGAAGAACTACTAGGTCAGGGTGCCAATCCAAACACACTTAGCAATTTTGCCTAGATTCGGGTGCATATTTATTTATCTGTTTCAATAAGTCTTAAATCATTTTTGGACTATATTAAATAATTGCAAGTGTTTTTTTGGAGATTTGGATTCAGATCTCAAGCCGTCTCAGAAAGATCAGTACTGGTACTGTTGACAGTACTGAGCATCTATGCTTCAGTCTGCTGTATGGGTCAAATTGTGCTGTGGATTGAGGCCAGTACACTAAAACAGACAATGGACTAGGACTTCTGTCTCTGTCCATAACATGGTTTTACCATATTTGTACATCTGCTGGCAAGATAGCTCTGCCACATCTAAATCTAATGTTATATACTAACAATAAAAACAAAAGGGTTTATTGACTATGTGTGTGAAAGGAATTCTGGAGAAGTATAGCTTTTGTGTATCTTTTGAAGTCTTTGACAGGATGATAGCTGCACTATATTCAACTGATAAGAATTATAATGATGGAAAAATTCAGCTAGCAGGAGGTACCTTTGGTATGTTTCTGGCAGCTGTTTATATTTCAAATACAATGGAGGTTTTTTTTAACTTTGGGTGTCTGTAGTTAATAATAATACATTATTATTAATGCAAACTGGATGGAAAACATTTGATTGACAGAAAAGACATATAGATCCATAGCTGTAAAATATAAATGTTTCCAACTGCAAAATAAAAAAGTGTATTAATATATTTCAAGTGGCAAATTAATGTGTAAAATGTTGACACTGTCCTTAGTCAGCATTTTAAGTAAGCAAACATCATCTTTTGACTATAGTTTATAGCATTGTTTATCTGTATACAGAGCTACTGTTGAAAATACCTGATTTTTAAAAAACCTTGGGGATAACTGCTTTGATGTATTTTAGCAAAGATACACAGAATAAATGTAAACATTTTCCCATTGCTTTTATTGTTTTACATATATATAATGGATTACTTTTGTTTTAGATTTGGGGCAATGTATACAGGTGGAAATTGTATAACCAGCTTCTTCTCAGGCCAAGAGATAAATAATGGTGAAAGGTGTTGCAGAAATTGCATGGGTTATCTAGCACTCTTTTATCTTTTGCAGAAGGAAGATGCAATAATGCAGTCAGCAGATTTTGAGAAAAATGCAGCACAGTAGTCATTTTGGAAATGAGTTGCATGTTCCATTTCCAGAATAACTTCTATTCTGTATTTTTTCCTGGATCATCTATTGAAATCCAACAGGGTAACTGCTTTGTAACTATTAATACACTGTAATTTCCAAACACTATAATCAGTAAATACAGGAGATAAAGAAATCTGTGATCAGATTTTCCTCTTCTTTAAAAGTTCTAAACGCCACTGGGAGAGATCAGATTGGGGCTGGGATACCCTTCTCCCTGCACTATTTTCCAATAAAAATTGCCCTCAAAGTGACTACTTCTCAAATGAGGGAAAATATAAGGTTCCTGTGTATGTTTCTTCTACAAGGCAAATAGTAGTTTCATGAGCTTGTGATTTATACTGGGAAAATACTGTGTGAGGAAAGGGTCTAGCCTCCTTTTCCAGCGTCTGGGCTCAGAAGCTTACAACTACCTTTGAATATTTTGAAAATGTGGGAGAACTGAACAGATTGACCCAGCTCTTTCTGCTTGAGCAATAGTTATAGAATACCCATAAAACAAGTACTAGCAGTTGCAGCCTAAGAGATATGGTAATTCTTCTGTGCTGTAATGAACATTCTTGTAGTAGTAAATATTCAGTGAAAAAGGGAATTATGGAGGGAAGGCAAGCAACATTCTCAGATTTGATGGTGGATTGTCCCAGCAGCATACAAGTAACATGAAATTTAGGCACATGGATAGCTGTTGAACTGTCAGTTTGGTGCAACTGTGTGTTCTTTACAGACTATAAATGTTAATATCTTCAAGAGAAGAAGAGCACATGAACTTATGTGTAATAATTACAATTTTTTGCTGTTTAGGATGTTTTCAAGCTGGGACTTCCAAATCTGTTTGGAGCAGTGTCAGTTGCTGTAGTTTTTCTGTGTTCCTGGTCCTACACTTCAAAAGCACAGATAGCACATTTCAGTGTAGCCAGAGCAGCTGCCACCATTCTGCTTGGGACATCATTGTTCAGTAAATATATTTTGTTGTAGTTGCTCTGGAGATTAGTGATGCTTGATCATGTCCTGTTTACCTATTGTAATCAGGGAGTCAATTATTTAGCAGGCACTTTGGGTTGCTCGTGAGCAGCTTGAGTCTGTTTGCTAGTTTCCATGCATACAGACAGTCATACATAACGCACATCAAATCCCACCATTTGCCTCTGCCTTTTGTGCTTTACTGCAGATTGTTGACAAAAAAATAAAAAAACACATACTTTTTCATAGTTATCTATGAATATTGGTGTTTTTTTTAAAGTCTTACCATTTGATATTTGTACCACTCTGGATCTACAGCAACTTGCACGTGTGCATTTTGCATAGCCCATTGGAGTCATATTTTTCCACATTCACTGGCATAATTTAATTAACTGACACAACTGTCCATGATCCCAGGGAAAATTTGATTTCATCAACTATACGGGCAGAAGGAAGTGAAATACCACAATCACAGCTACTGTGTGGCTGCAAAGCTGCTCAGCATGTTGCTTGAGTCAGATGTCAGACAAGGAAAATGAGATGAGTTGATTCAAAGTTAAGATCATGGGTGATCATGGCTGCCAAAATCACGATGTTCACCTTCTGAACATATTCATCATAAAGTTTTCAGCATTCCTAGAGGGGATGAGGAATAATTGTCAGTTCAGCTCTTATCCTGCTCATGGGTTAGCCATTTTTAATCAGGTATTTTAACAGTGAACAGCTTCTTACTTTCTTCACATTAAAACAGTAGTCTGGGGATGGGAACAAACCTGTAAAATGCAGTGTGGTTAGTGGTTTGTGGCAGAACCATGACCCAAACTGAACTGAAATGGCCTTATACAAATTGAACCATTTCTTGAAGTTCATGATGTGGCAGAGTGGCCCCCTGGTGTGCTAGAGGTGCCAGACTCGTGAAGAATCTCCTACTTACTATCCTCTACCTGCCCTCCATGTAATGTGTGGCTTGGACTTAGGGAGACTGAGCATGGTCAACTTCCCTTCTCCCCTGGGTTCAGGAGTTACCCACACTGTTATGGATGGCCATGTCCCTGGACCCTGTTCACTTGGTAATGCACAGCAATCATCTTGTCAGCAGGGTGAATGAAAGGGAATAGCTCTGGAGCCCTGGAACAAAGGGAAGGCCCTTTGAAATTCTATATGAAGTCCTGGGGAAAGCCTTGGTCATGCACAGCAATCACTTTGCCAATGAGTTAACTTTGTGAGTTAAAGGGGATATCCCTGGAGTCCTGAAACAAAGGGAGACCCCCCAACTCCCAAATGTTCTATGTTGTGCCCAATGTTCCTTCTAAGCTGCAGAGTCTTGTGAGCAAAAATTCTACTTTATGAGCTACTGTCATTATAGTTGTGAGCTACTGCATAAATTTGTGTGCTTGGGGGTTATTCTTCCTGAGCTAAGACAAAAATGGGTGAGCTGGAGGCTAAACATCTGTAAGCTAGCTCACACTAACTCAGCTTAGAGGGAACACTGGTTGTGCCCCCCTCCCAATGTGGCTTACACTCAATGTCCAAAGAACAGATAGAAAGTCTAAGTAGGACATGATGATGTTCCACACAAATTAGTGATCAACAGCCATCCCCTCAGGGCCTGGCTGTAGTGCAGAGGCCAGAGCCTGGTCCAGCCCTCAAATTCAAGGGGATGACTTGCCCCTTGATAATCACATCTTCCACCCACTCTCACCCTTGTGGCATTGAAACCCTGAGACCACTCCTGAGTCCTGACACCAAGTCCTGACCCACCCGCAGCCCAGTGACTTGACCCCAAAAAGGAGGAGTGGAAAGTGTTTAAATGCAAGAGAAACCCACAGCAGAAGCTAAGCCCCCAGCTCAGCATGAATAGAAAGTCTTAGTGGCCCACTAAACACCCAAAGCCCAGCAGCTAAGCCCCATTGCTCTGCATGAGCAGAAAGACTGGGTGGCTTAGAAAGCCTTGAGTCCACCTATTTGAAAAGCAAAGAACAATCTCCTGCCCAGCAAAGCTGATTAGCTTCTATCTCTCTGTGTTTCACTCTACTTCAACTCCCAGCAAAACTCATCAGAGAACTTAACTTCAGCTTGGGCTTTATAGAGTTTTCAGATTCCCTAGGGATGAATGGAAGCTCTGTTATTGGCAGCCAGCAGTGCCTGTGAAGTTTTGGAGGGTCCCTATTGCAAAGCTGGAGAATTTCCTCCCCACCACCACTGTTGCCTTGGAGTTTAATTAATCAATTCTGGTTTTTCCAGAAAATGTATTCATTTCACAAATTGCCTAAAAACTTGTTAAATATTTGTGATGCAGGATCATTGCTTTTCAACCTGGAGGACGCTTCCATCCTTGACCCACTTCAGTCCGGCTTCCGCCCGGGTCATGGGACGGAGACCGTGTTGGTTGCCCTGGTGGATGACCTTCATAGGCATCTGGATCGGGGTGGCTCGGCGGTACTGATGTTGTTGGACCTATCGGCGGCATTCGATACAGTCGACCATCGGTTGCTGACTTGCCGCCTCGCCGACGCGGGGATTCAGGGGCTAGCCTTGCAGTGGCTTTCCTCTTTCCTTGAAGGTCGGGGACAAAGGGTCGCGGTTGGGGGGAGCTGTCCCAGAGGCGCTCACTTAATTGTGGGGTGCCCCAGGGAGCGGTTCTCTCCCCGATGTTATTTAACATCTACATGCGACCACTTGCCCAGATTGCCCGGAGGTATGGGCTGGGGTGCCACCAGTATGCTGATGACACCCAGCTCTATCTACTTATGGACGGCCGACCGGTCTGCGCCCCAGAGAACCTAGATCAGGCATTACAGGCCGTGGCTGAGTGGCTCAGACTGAGTGGACTGACACTGAATCCGGCGAAGACTGAGATCCTTTGTTTGGGCTGTCGGGGCCCGGAGGGGGAAATCCCCCTGCCAACTTTTGGCGGTGTACCGCTGAGGCTGGCGGACAGGGTCAAAAGTCTGGGGGTGCTATTGGAGCCGTCCTTAAAGATGGAGGCTCAGATAGCGGCCACTGCCAAGTCCGCTTTTTTTCACCTTAGGCGGGCAAGGCAGTTGGCCCCCTTCCTGGACCCCGACGACCTAGCAACAGTGATCCATGCTACGGTCACCTCGAGGTTGGATTACTGCAATGCCCTCTACATGGGGCTGCCCCTGTGCCGGACCCGGAAATTACAGCTGGTGCAGAATGCCGCGGCCCGGCTGTTATTGGGCCTCCCAAGATGGGGGCACATTCGGCCGGGTCTTCGGGCTCTGCACTGGCTTCCAATAACATACCGGGTCCGGTACAAGGTGCTGGTCATTACCTTTAAAGCCCTATATGGCCTGGGACCTGCCTACCTGAGGGACCGTCTCGCCCCACATGTCCCCCAGAGAGTACTGAGGTCTGGGACCCAAAATCTCCTTAACATCCCCGGGCCCAAGGAAGTGCATCTCAAGACAACTCGAGACAGGGCCTTTTCTACAATGGCCCCTATGTGGTGGAACCAGCTACCGGAGGAGGTGAGGGCCCTGCGGGATCTTACTCAGTTCCGCAGGGCCTGTAAGACGACCCTCTTCCGGTTAGCCTACGCCTGACTGGACAAATGTAGCTCTCTAGATATCTGTGATACTGTATAGTTAATATTAATTTTAGGTTTTTAGGTTTTTAAATGTCGATTTTAAATGTAACTAATTTATTCCGATTTTACTGTTTTATTGTTTGTTGTAAGCCGCCCTGAGCCACCCGTGGGAAGGGCGGGATATAAATCCCGGAATAAATAAATAAAAATAAATAAATAAATAAACCTCTGAATCGGCCAAGTTCACAACAAACTTTGGCTCATGAGCCGTTTTGTGCCCATCTCTACAGCAGACCACAGTGCAACTAGGAGGATTTCATACCTGTATATTTTCATACATTCCAACAGGACTCCTATTTCTTTCCCCTTAACCTGTGCACCACTCCACAGCTAATAGTTTAAATAAAAACGAGAAAGGAGTTAATGAGTTATTAATAAGCACTGCTTCAAAGGATAGTGTGAGGCAAAGCACCTAAGTTTTCCTCACATGATTATTAATATGATTATTAGAAGGCATAAAATAAAAAATAAATAAAATAAAATACTCTGGCTCACAGGTGTCCATATTCCAGCAGATACCAGATTTATCTCTTTCAAGGGATAAATTCAAGAATGCGGGTAATTGGTTAATCATGAGAACTTGTGCTCAGTTGAGTAATTAGGACTGGTAGTTAACATCTTCTGGGAAGTTCTATAAAGGGGTGGGTGGGTTCCTGATTGGATCCGAGAGACCACCTGGTGCCAGAAAGCAAAAGACTATAATAAGGTTTCAGGCCTAAGGGAAGCCATGCTGACTTTGTGCTCATGCAATGTTAGTATGCTTTGGAATGTTATGTTTCATCATGATGGACTGCAACATATAAAACGATTTTAGGCTACAGCTTGGATTCTTATGCTGCAAGAAAATATGCCATCTAATACCAGGTATCTAACATATTAAATAGAACAGTTAGCTTTTTTGTTTTCTCTTTCACTAAATTATAGAGATTGTACTGCATAGTGATACTTTCTTTTAATCTTTAAACAAATCTTTATATATATTTTAAAGGTCTGATTTATTTGTGTACATTTAACCTTGAGGGCCCACAGTACTGGGTATCGCTCAGGTGACAAGGAGCAGTGACCCAGGGGGACCTGTGCTTGGGACTTTGACAGATAAACATGCTAGTCTTCAGTAGAAGAGCTAGATTCAAGTCTAGTAACACCTTAAAGGCCAACTAGATTTTTGTGTTATAAGATTTCAAGACTCAAGACTCCCTTTGTCAGATTAACAAGCATTGAGCTTTTTAAAAGTCCTGCTGTTTGGTGTTAATTTATATCTGTGTATTTTGTGTGTCAGAATTTTTGCATAGCATTATGGAAGCTGCATTCCGCCCCCCCCCTCCCCATCATTTACTAACTTGACCCAACCATCCATAACCATAGGGTATAATCAATTTCAGCTGGTGTGCAGATACAAAGTGGTTTCAAAATGGAAGGAAATGAAACTCCATGACCATTGCAAGACTGCAAAGCTGTTCAGCATGCTGCTTGAATCAGGCAGCAGTGACATGCTGAAATCTGAGGCTCAACTCACTAGTGATTCTGGCTATAAAAAATGGTATTTTCACCCGCCAAATATGTTTGCTGCAAAGAGTGCAACATCCCTAGCTGAGATGCTGATATAGGTAATTGCCTTTTGCCAATATTTTCATGAGTGGAATACAATATGTATGGACATTATTTAATGATATTAAAAACATTATTTCAATTATATTAATTCCATGCAGTGTTTTGCAATGTTATGAAAAATGTGTTCCCCATCAACTTGGTGTATATTAAAAAGAAAGATGCTAATTAGCTATTTAATACAGTATATTCTGTCAAATTCCACTGAAATGTTAATACCTTTTTACACTCCCCAGGAGTAATATCAAGTACACATCTTCTGTAAAGTGCTGTAATATACTTCTACCAAGCTGTCTGCCATTTAAGCAACCGATCTATAACTCAGGTTAAGACAAAGTACCTGGAAGTAATCCAGTTAAACCCACTGAGACTAAAGCAGCTTCAGCCCATCTACTTTGGCTTAACCTTGGTTGTGGATCAGACTGTAAATGTGCCTGACTGATGGGTAGTTACTCTGGTAATATTAACTGAACAAAAAAAAAATTGAGTTCAGTTTTTGTGCAATAATTATGTACCAAAGGGATGTATGAGGTAGTCTTGCTAAATGTTAATTTTCCTATATTGAAATGTAATAAATAGATCAGTGTAATTGTCATCATTCAGGACATTTAAGTACTTTCGTCCTTAGAATATATTCATAGGCTCTGGAGTAACTACAAGATCATCTGAAATTGATGAGCTTTCAAGATGTCATATATTCTACTCCAATGCAGTCCATTGGCCATATATTGCGACTCCCAACCGGAGGCAAGCTGCACAGTCTTGTCTCCGGGGGCTGTTTTGCCCCTTTGTAAGGAGGAGGAGCAAGCAGGGCATTATGGGATGTGAGGGCAGAGTAGGCACACCTTAACGGCTGTCTCCACTTTTGCCTCCCAGTCTTCACCTTGTACTCGGAGAGTGGAGAGCTTGGACGAGCTCCTCTGTCCTGCCCAGCACGGGGCCTTTTGGTGCATTGGTTTTCGTGCTGAGGCAAGCCGCGGTGGCGATCCCTCAACTGAGCTTCAGAGGAGGGTCCTGTAGCTCAGTGGTGGTGGTTTCCTGGTGGCCGCAGCCACTTTTTGGCATTGAGGGACGGAGAGTACCCGGTTTTCGGCTGTGTGGAGCCAGCGGGAGCGCTTTTTGGAGCGGTGGTTTGCTGCTGGCTGAGTTTTTTCGCTCAGCCAGTGTTTTTTCTCTGCCTTTTCCTGGGTTTTTTTCCCCCTCTGTAGCTGGGAATATTGGGTCTAGCTTTGGGGCCCTCTTCAGTCCCCCCGTCCTGATTGTTGGGGTGGTCTGCACTGTTGCTGGGTGGGCCGTTTAGGAGGTATAGCTTTGGGGCCCTCTTCATTCCCCCTGTCCTATTGTTGGGGTGGTCTGCACTGTTGCTGGGCAGGGCGGTGGCCATTTTCCCTGCTTATTACTCCCCTGTTGCTGGGCGAGGCAGTGGCCATTTTCTTTGCTTATTATTTCCCTGTTGCTGGGCAGGGTGGTGGCCATTTTCTCTGCTTATTACTTCCCTGTTGCTAGGCAGGGTGGCAGCCATTTTTTGTTAGTCTCAGCTTACAGCCAACCCCCCCCCCCTTGTGTTTTACAGGCTTGATATTGGGCTCACTAGCCATGCCTAAGGGGTAAGGAAAATCAAAGGGCAAGAGCCCTGCACCAAAATCCCAGCCTCGCCAGCCAGTTTCTTATAAGTGCCCGGCGCCTCAGCCTAAGTTGTCTGAGGATGAGGATGACTACTTTGAGCAGTCTGTATTAGCTAGGTTGGCTGCTTTGGAGGGTTCTAGTGGCAAGCCCCATATCACAGAGGTTGGGGGTAAGAAGGGTGTTTCATCCAAAGCTGTCAAGGCTGCTGATAGGAAACGGTTGCAAGAAGAGATTCTTAACCGCCTGTCTTCTCTTGAGAGCAAGTCCGGCCCGGTTGAGACGGATGGAACGTCACCTCTCCCGGTGGAAGTTCCTGATGTGGACACCCAGCAAGGTGTGCAGTTTGATAGGGGCAAGTCTGTACAACACACTAATGTAGCTTGGCCCTGGGGGCTGTGGGGGCAGTCAGATACATTTGGGCCTGTGGCCAATAGCCAGTCTGCAGTGTTTACTAATCCTCAGCCTTGGGCTTGGGGTTTTAATTCAGCTAACCCTCTAGCATCTTGGGGTGGCCTGCCTGGCCAGTTTCCTGGACTATCCTTGGCCCCTTGCGGTGGCTGGAGTTTCCTTTATCCCTGGGGCCCATCTTACTCTTCAGTGCCTGCTAATGCCTTACCTTTTGGTGATCTGGCTCTTCCCTTAGGGGATCACTTGCTGCCAGCCACCAAGGATAAAATATTAAAGGGTGAATTTGTGGACCTTTTTTCTCTGCTCTACAGGGAGCTAGAGAAAAAGGATAAGGAGGACCTTGATGATAGGGAAAAGGAGAAAATCAAATGGTGTAAAAGTTGATAGGACCTGGGCAAATTGGGTGCCCGGTTTGATTATTTACGCCGGAATAATTTCCAGGTCTCATCCATGGAGGGCCACTTCCCTTTTACAGTATTTTGATATCATATGCAAGAGCTACACCAGCTTTAGTGGCCCTGCCTGGCTTTAGTACGATGAGGAATTCAGGATGAGGGCCTCCTTGAATCCATCCCTTCAATGGGATCAAATTCAGCCACAGTTGTGGCTGCAGATTATGTCTCCAGCGAGACCTAATCTTGGAGATAGATCAGACAGCGGCCATGTTGTGCAGTGCACAGCTACTGCTTCTGGTTCCCGCAGTAATGCAGGGCAGCCGGCTCAACCCTGCTTGCTCTGCTGGGAGTTTGGGTCGCAGGGGGGTGTGTGGAAGGAAAAACTGCCCATTTAAGCACGAGTGCCCTCTGTGCGGAGGGTCTCACTCCTTTACGAATTGTTCCCGGGGTAAACCCAGGAGTTGGCTGTGCAGGCAGGGCTCTGGTGGGACAAATAAGCCTTTTGGAAAAGGGCCCCAGCCCAATAAGGGTGACAGTGCTTGAGGCCTGGCTCTGTAATTATCCTAAGGTTGAGGATAGAGTTTACTTGTTCAACGGTTTTAAGTTCAGTTTCAGAATTCCTTGTCAGGGACCCAGAAGGCCATTTTTGGCCAATAACCTGAAGTCAGTTACAGGTATGGAGCATATAGTTCGACAAAAAATAGGGAAAGAATTAGCTGAGGGCAGGGTGATTAGTCCATTTCCTGCACCTCCTGTGAGTTCTCTGCGGGTCTCTCCTTTGGGCATTGTGCCTAAAAAGACCCCAGGGGAGTTTAGATTGATGCACCATTTATCTTACTTTCGTGGGGAGTCAGTGAACGATGCCATACCCGAGCTATTGTGTACCGTGCGGTACACATCTTTTGATGCAGCGGTTCACATGGTGAGGCACTGTGGGGTGGGTGCGGAGTTGGTGAAATGTGATATAAAGTCTGCCTTTCACCTTCTCCCTGTTCATCCTTTGGATTTTGAATTGCTGGGATTCCAATTTGATGGGCAGTTTTACATGGATAGGGCCTTGCCCATGGGGTGCTCTGTTTCTTCTGTTGTGTTCGAGCACTTTAGCTCTTATTTAGAATGGGGTGTGTGCTGTAGGGCTGGTTTAAGCAATGTGGTGCATTACCTTGATGACTTTTTGTTTGCTGGCCCCTTGGACTCCAGCAGTGTGCCCACTTGCTGGCAACCTTTACAGTGCAGTCTGAGGAGTTGGGCGTCCCCCTAGCCCATGAGAAGACAGAGGGCCCTATACAGCAATTGACATTCTTAGGTGTTGAACTAGATTCCTTGCAGCAAACTTCTTGCCTCCCAAGGGAAAAAAAATTGAGGCTCCAGGGGCTGGTTGCCCAGTTTTGTTGCAGCGAAAGGCAACTTTGAAGGAGTTGCAGCAGTTAGTGGGACACCTAAACTTTGCTTGTAAGGTGGTCGCTCCTGGTCGTCCTTTCTTGAGAAGGCTATGTGATGCAATGGCTGGTCTATGCCATTCGCATTACAGAATTAGGCTTTCCGGATGCATACGGGAGGACCTCTTCTTGTGGCAGGAGTTTTTGACCTCATTTAATGGTGTCTCCTTTTGGAGGGAGGATTTGAGGTTGGAAGCCGAGCTTCAAATTACATCGGATGCTGCAAGGTCTTTTGGGATTTGGCATCTATTTTCGTGGACACTGGTGCACGGAGGAATGGCCTGTGGAATGGGTAGATGCCGGGTGGACCAGGGACTTGACCTTCTTAGAGTTCTTCCTGATCTTGGTGGCTGTTTGGTTGTAGGGAAATGAGTTGGCGGACCATACAGTTCGCTTTTGGTGTGACAATTTAGCTGTGGTGCATGTCATCAATTCCCTCACTTCTAAATCACCCAGGGTTATGAGGTTAGTTCGGACTTTCACACTGCAATGCCTGCGGCGTGAATATTTTATTTTTTGCCAGGCATGTGCAAAAAATGGGGTGGCTGACACTCTCTTTTGCAAACAAATGCAGAGGTTTTGTCAGCTCACCTCAGATGCAGATCTTCTTCCTACAAGGATGCCCTTGGAGATTTGGACGATTGGCGAGTCATGGCCGGCAGAGCAAAAAGTATTGCTATTGCTCCTAGCACTAGAAAATCATACAGAAGGGCAGTGAGCCAGTTTGAGAAGTTTAGGAGCACCGTAGGTTACAGCATGGAATGGCCTCTTCCAGTGGAGCATTTACTCCACTATTGCATATCATTGCAGTGCAGGGGCCTGGCAGTTCGATCCCTTCGGGGCTGGTGGTCTGCTTTGGCTTTTGCCAGTAAAGCCATGGGGTTACAAGAACTAACTAGTGATTTCCACATTCGGAAGATGCTCAAAGGGTGGGCCAGAGAGGCCGGGGTTAGGTTGGATGCAAGGCAGCCAATTTCACCCGTAATTCTTAGGGGCTTACGATGAGTCTGGGGCCAGGTGTGTCGGTCGGAGTATGAAACACTTCTCTTTCATGCTGCCTCCCTGGTGGCATTTTGGGGCCCTTCAGGTGAGTGAGCTGGTAGCTCAATCCAGAGGGGATGTTTCTGGAAGGGCCTTATTGGCCCAAGACATTCGTATTGCTGATGGAGTGGCATATATCACAGTGCGTCTTTCTAAGGCTGACCAGTTGCAGCGGGGGAACACTATTCATTTGGGAGCCTGTTCCTAGGGGGAACTATGTCCTGTAGGAGCTTTAACACGCTATCTAGCTGCCCGTGGTTCTGGAGCTGGTCTGTTGTTCTGGCATGGGGATGGTAGTCCCCTGACGAAGCATCAGTTTTGGTCTCTGACAGTCAAAGCTATTGCTAGGCTTGGTCTGACAGGGTTTAAGTTTGGCACTCATTCTTTCCACATAGGGGCGGCTTCTACGGCGGCGGATCTGGGGTACTCCCCACCGTCCATTAAGAAGCTTGGTAGGTGGCGTTCCTCAGCCTATAAAGGCCATGTCTGCCCTGTGGTGCTGCAGTAACTGGCATCAGGTTATTAAGGGTGTGGTTATTCACTGTTTTCTTCTTTTCTCAGGTGCTGTTGTCCGTGGGGAGAGACGACGCGTCCTCATATGCGGGCACAGCTTCGTGTTCTGGGCTGCCCATAGGGCCAGGAGGACTTTGGCTGGGTCACAGCTGGGGCTCAGCAAGTGGGCTACCATCGAGTGGCATGGACGGCGGGGTCTCCATTGGTCGGGCCTGTTGCCCTTGCTTTTTGAAAACATTCATGTTTTGCCACCACATGTTGTGGTGATACATTTGGGAGAAAACAATCTAGGGTTGCTCAAGGGTAAAGCCCTTGTGCTGCAGGCTTTTGAGTCATTAGGAGTTGTTGGCCTCAAGTTTTGATTGTGTGGTCGGCCATGATCCCGCACCAGGTATGGTGTGGGGCATGGGATCCATGGGCAATTGAGAGCCAATTTAGAAATTGCAAAGGCAATTTAGAAATTAAAAAGCCCTTGAGGGGGGGGGTTGGGCCACTTACTCCCTCATCCCTGGATCCGTGCTGATTGCATGGATTTATACAGGATTGATTGTGTCCATCTTTCCAATAAGGGAAATGACGCTTTTTTGGATGACTTAAAACTTGGGCTTCGGGAAGTGCTAGGCGTTTAGTGGGCACAGCTGCCTAAGCAGAGGCTTGGCCTCGCAGTGGCTGTTTTTTTTGCCTAACTTCCATTATACAGCTTGGTGAGCACCAATAGCACTCCAGTTTTGGGGCACGGGGTCTAGCTAAATCATTCCTGGCCCGTGCGGACTAGTTGAGTAATGAAGCAGACGCCTTGGGTTTGCATGGATTGATCCACCCTTCAGCCATGCAACTCCAGGGCATAACCTTTGCTAGGTCGGCTGGGTACAAGCCATGCATTTTGGCTATACCTAGGGGCAGGGTGGCTTGCCTGTCATATGGCAGGGGAGGGGTATTTCGTTCCCTGGCCCTGCTGTGCTGCCTGTTATGTTTATAGCCCTTGTTGTTGATTTAATAATAAAGAAAGTGGCCCTTAGTTACCCAAACCCTTGTGTCTGTCTCTTCCTTCCATCTGTGGGGGAAGTCTATTACTGTAAATCAGTTATCAATGAATGGCAAACTATGGAAAAGCTCTTTATAATGAATAATTGAATCAGTTCAATACTGGAAATCTCTAGCCTTATAGTATTTTAAATTGCCAGTACCAGCTTGACACATCATACCATTTAAACACTTGATGTTATACTGACTCAATGCAAAAGTAACACTAATAAATGGTCTTGCTTTTCATGCCAGCATCCCTACCTTTTGTAGGGGGGTAAAGCAATTTACACTGCAATCCTAAGCAGAGTTGCACTCTATCAAATTCCCTGAAGTCAATAACCTCAGAAAGGGGTAACTGTGCTTAGTTAACAATGCACTGCATTGTTAACCTCCCATTAATCATGCCTAAACTCATGAAACACCTAGAAAAATTCCAGGATTAGCATTTTGCAGGTTTCCTTGGCATAATGTCAGTGATCAAAGTCATGTGCTTTTATGTATTGTTCCTTTAATAAACAGCATGTTCTGAAGGTAGTTTTCTAAATGAAATAGTCAGAATGATGATCACACTGTCTGTTAGCATGAGCACCACATTTTACTCATATGTTGGCTGGATCTTAATGTTAAGAACATTAATGGAAGACAAAATCAAGGTGACCTCAGGGTGAATGTGAGTTTCTGAAAGCAGTCTGCTTCTGCTTTGAATATTAGTGTGAAGATAAATGGTAGCTTGCACAAATGATAGCCAAGATATATTGAAATTAGTTGAAAACATCTCTGTGGTTAGGCTCCAGAGAAATAGTATTGTTTTCTTAGTCTCATAATGTTGGTTCCAATGCATGTGTATATGATGACTTAAAGAGATTTTTAGGCCATAGTGGGCAACCTTGTCTTACTCCTCCTTGTATGGGAAATGCTTGTGAATGTTCATTATTTACTCTTACTTTCGCAATTCTTCCTTTATAAATCTCCTGAGTTGCCTGTAAGAACCCTTTCCCTATCCCTATTTTCTTCAATATTTGCCATAAATACTCATGAGAAAGAGTGTCAAAGACTTTATCAACATCCAATTTTAGTAACCCTGTTTTCTTCTGCTGACCATGGTATAGGACATTGAGAATATTTCTAATGGGGTGTGCTATATTTCTACTTTTAATAAACCCATATTGATCCCCTTTTATGATTGTCGGAATGACTTTCTATAGTCTATTTGCCAATATTTTTGCAAAGATTTTGTAATTTATAGGTCTATATGAGCCTACTTCTTCCGGATCCTTCTGAGGTTTTAGGATTAATATTATTTCTGTTTCCCTCCACGTATCTGGGGCATTCTTCCCTTTCAAAATTTTGTTAAAGACTACCTGCATTTCGAGTGCAACAATCTCCATCATTTCTTTATAAAATTTGCGTGTAAAACCATCTAACTCTGGCGATTTGCCTTTTTAAAATTCTTTTATTACTTCCCTTATTTCCTGAACTGTAATATTGCCCTCTAGTAATCCTTTCCCTTCTTTCTTCAAAACTAGACTGGTTGTCTCCTGAAACTCTATTGTGGTCTTTTTCTTATATAGATTTTAATAAAAGTTCTCAAATACCTTGATGATTTCCTTGGAGCTTTGTGTTGAGTTGTTATTAATTTTTATACTTCTAACTTCTGTTTTGCTTTTTTGATCTTCAAATAGTTCGCCAATCTTTTCACTGTGTTAATGCGATTCCTCTGAAAGTCGTTCCTTACCATAATTTCCTTTTTCCATATTGTAGCTATATCCAGTGCCTCCAACTGTTTTTGAATCTCTTTAATTTTGCTCTGTACTATAGGGCAATATTTTACTATTTGTTCCCTTTGTAACTTCTCTAGTTCTTGAAATTTGGTTTGTCTTTTTTCGTACCATTCTCTTTTTATACTCTTTTCTTTCTTTATACAATGACCCCTTATTACTGCTTTGGCAGCATCCCATAGTATATTAGTGGGTACTGTTCCTCTATTTTCCTTAAAATATAAGTTTATCTGTGTTTTCATAAATTTTCTGTCCTCTTCTTTCACCATTATTAAATTGTTATATCTCCAGGGTCTATTGGTTGTGCGTAATTTTAACTCCAATTCAATACTTATGGGAGCATGGTCAGATAGAAGACTTCGAAAAGTTCTCAGGGCTAGGGGTCAACATGGCAAAATCAGAAATCATATATTTTAATGTAAATAGAGAAGAAAGGCAAGAGATAAATAGGAGTATGAACATAGGATTGGGGGTTAAGAAATTTAAATATTTAGGTATAGTTTTGCAAAAAAATTGATAAAATGATAAAGGATAATTATGATAAAATATGGAAAAAAATAGAGAGAGGCATGAAAAGATGGACAAATAAAACGTTGGGGATATCATCTAGAATAAGGAGTGCTAAAATGTTTTGGGTACCAAAGTTAATGTACCTATTTCAAACGTTGCTTCTGGGAACAATGAAAAATAAAACTGAACAATGGAACAGAGCATTAAAAGAGTGGATATTTGACAGTAAAAATGCAGGTTCCATAAAATAATAATTTATAGTCATAAATCAGAATTTGGATGGGGAATTCCGGACCTAAACAATTATTATGAAGCTTTTCAACTAAAACCATTATTAGAAATAGGTAAGGAAAAGACTCAGAAGTGGGTTAACTTTGAGAATGAAACTAATAATAGTATAGGTAGATTAGGCATTTTTTTTTAAGTTATGAATAAAGACTTAAAATTAACAATAGGCCATAGAAGAGCATCATTAGAAGTTTGGAAGAAATGGCAACCCTATTGGTTAGGAAAAGTTTCTAAATGGGTACCCCTCAAAACTGTTAACAAGGAAGTGCAAGAAATTAATTGGTGGGAAATGTTAAATCTTAAAGGTTATCACAGAGTGGGGGATATGTTTAGAAGTGGAAATCTTAAACCCTTACAGGAAGTAACAGAAGAGATAGGTAAACAATATTGGTGAAAAATAGCTGGGCTATATAAGGTAGTAAAAACAATTAGCGAAAATGAAGAACTCTGGATAGATGCACCAATGTACAAAGAAATGGCAAAGCAGAAAAAGGGTTTGGTAGGGAAAATATATAGAAAGATGATAATAAATAAGGATAAAATAACAGAATACTTACAAAGGAGATGGAGCCATTAAGGTCAGATATCAGAGAGGATGGCGAATAAAATTATGAAAGGAATAGAAGAAATCAAAGTAACCAAATTTAAAGAACTTGAATATAAATTCCTTACAAAAAGGTATAAGACACCAGCACAGCTGGCTAACATGATTCCAGGGTTAAGCCCATTATGCTGGCACTGTAAACTCTCTAAAGGTTGGTATGCACACATGTGGTGGGAATGTTCGAAAGTAAAGACTTTTTGGAAGGAAATTATCAAAATTATTAGAAAAGTATGCAATATAACACTAACTATAGATTTTAATCTAATGTTGTTTACAATAGGAGGCCCGATAATGGATATGAGTATTCAAAATTTAGTTAAGGCTAAGATACTGGCGGGAAAGGCAGTTATAGCTTTGGGTTGGAAAGACAAAAGTAAATGGACAGTAGAAATCTGGCACAACTATTTGTTTGAATTTATATAGTCAGACATTGTGGTGTCAATCAACAAAGAGATAACATGGGAAGGGAAATCTAATGAAATTAAGACCAGATGGAAGACCTACTTAGATTGGATATTGGAAGAAGGAAGAAAAGACATTCAGTGGAAGATTAAGACTTTGTGCCCATGGCTGGGGTGAAAAGACTAAGAGTAAAGGGAGGGAGGGAGGAAGGGAGAGATCGAAATGTATACAGCTACAAATATTTGTTGTAACAGACTAAATGGAATAATAAAAAAGAAATACTTAAAAAAAGAGATTTTTAGGCCTTTCCAGCCTTTCAGGTTTAGTGCAATGAAACATGCTGTTGTATGTTAAAGTATGTTATTAGCAAGGCATGGAGTCAGGCTAAATGCCCTAGGCTGCCAAAGATGATCTTTTTGGGAAAAGGCTAAGTGTATTGTGACAGTTGTACAGTATAAATATAGAAAACAAACCCAATAAAAATTAATGCATTACAGACTGTTGCCCCAATGTGTTCAGGGCAATAAGTATAAACTTCCTTGTCCATGTGAACAGAACTCAGGTCCAAACTAGATGGAGGGCAATAAATATTATGTGCCCAGAAGTTTGGAGTCAAAATTAAAAGTGACAGATTAGTTTTAGAAAGGAAAACAGAAGCAGTAATAAATTAGAATAATCAGATACAGTTTGTTGAGGAGAACCAGGATTACAGATAAACAGCTGGAGAAATAATTTAACACATTTCAGCACAAAGTACCATACAGCCCATCAATACCAGTATCTGATTCTAGCACCTAACCACAATATAAGCTCCCACAGAACAGTGGAGAGAATAAAAAGGGGAGGGGGAGAAGTGAGTGGAGGAGAAATATTACCAATCACTTTCTGCATTTGTTGTTGTTCAGTCACACAGTCGAATGCGACCCTTTGCAACCCCATGGACAAAGTCATGTCAGGCCCTCCTGTCTTCCATAATCCTCCAAAGTCTGCTCAAATTCGTGTTAGTTACAGCAGTAATGCTGTCCAGTCATCTCATCTTTTGCCGTCCCCTTCTTCTTTTGCCTTCTGTCAGAATCTTCTCCAGTGAGTGCTCCCTTCTCATTGGGTGGCCAAAGTATTTGAGCTTCAGCTTCAGCATCTGACCTTCTAGGGAACAGTCAGGGTTGATTTCCTTTAGGACTGACTGATTTGATCTTCTTGCAGTCCAAGGGACTCTCAATACTCTTCTCCAGCACCACATCTCAAAAGCATCTATTCTTCTGCGCTCAGCCTTCCTTATGGTCCAACTCTCACAGCCATACATTACTACTGGGAATACCATCACTTTGACTATACAGACTTTCGTTGGCAGGGTGATGTCTCTACTTTTTATTATACTGCCTAGGTTCGCCATAGATGTCCTCTCAAGGAGCAAACGTCTTTTAAGTGACTACAGTCACCATCTGCAGGGATCTTGGATCCCAGAAATGTGAAGTTTGTCACAAAGAATTGCCCTGCTGGTTATTTCAGGTCTTACTTTATGTTTTTCCTTCTTTCGACAAGCCAATGATAGCTGTTCTAACATCTCCAAATTGTTGAAATGTCTGGCAAAGTTGACACAATGCCACTCAGCTGTTTTATCCCTGAGCCTATGGGAATGATGCTCTTTCAGAAGAGGGAGAGAATGTTGGAGGGAAGGAGTCATAGTTTAAGTCTGCCTCAGCAAAACAGCAGACAGTTTGAACAAGGGTATCTTTACCTGGCAATGTGGCAGAGTGGTTTAGCACCACCTCTGGGAGAGGACAGAGTACCCAATTATTAGGCCTGTCTCTGGTGATGAGCAGACTTCATACCATCTATTCAGACTCTTAAAAAGGCAGTCTGGTGTGGGTGGAATCATGTATGTATGAAAGGATCCAATCCAGTGGTGAGTCAGTGATTGCCTGATTTGTACCTGGAAGAATGAGAGAGAATTCAAACCACATTCTGAAGCCAATGCCATAGCTAGCTTAAACTCATGTGTAGGAACTTCCGGGATCCGTCATCTTGGCTTCAGAGTTGCTTGCAGATCATTTCTCTGCAGCAACTCTGAGTCTGGCCATTGGAGGGGCGTCACAGAAGTGATGCCCCCATAGAATAAGCCCGTAGTGGCTTTTTCTTCGGCATGGGACTTTTATGAGGGGGGGGAGGGGCCAGCGGCAGCTGCCTTCTGTGCTCTCTGTTCGTCCTGAAGCTCCACAGCCATGAAAGCTGGCATACCAGCAGAAAAAGAAGAACGCTCGATCGCTTTTTGCTTTCACTTTTCCAGTATGACTTTGAAGCAGCATTTTTCAACTTCTAAAGCAATGACTCTACTTAACAAGAAGGTGTTCTGTCTAATTCTACTCCCTGATGGGTCGCTCTGCATAACTACAAAAGACCAGCTCAAAGCATTTAGAAGAGGCCTCGAAATGTCACGAGCGGTCTTAATCACTTAAACTGGATTGAATATAATTACTAAAATTGACCTGGACTATAATTGGACATATATACATCAAAGAATTTACTAAGAAGTTGCAATACGATATGAGCACAAAGGAGTTATATTGCAGAGAGCTCTGTCTCTATCGCCTGACTGTATCTGAAAGAATGGTTTCTAAAACTTCAGTTGGAGCTGTTGTGGAACGGGGATTAATAGGAGCTTGAAGCGAATTTACAATCTGATGTAAGAGACTGAGTTTGATATTAGAAATGGCACAGTTTAATGAATTGTCACATGGAAAAGATATTTGCTCAAATCTTATCTCTCTGAAGGAAGATCTTATCTCATTTATGCAGCTCCTTAATGACCAAATGGAATATTTTATGCTGACAGCTAATGAAATTGCAAACCTACAGGGGTCCGGTTCTAAAAAGAGTATATTGATGGCAGTGAAAGTGGAAGGGGAAAGTGATACTCTCTGAAATAAACAAAGGAAAAGTAAGATACTCTCTTGTGACGCATTTTCAAAACTTGACCGGAAATTAAGATGCAGTAAGACCAAGCTGAGAGGGAAAAATGGCAACGAATTCTTCCTTCTGCGGTTGAGGGGGCAGGCCATGTTGAGAAGCGAAAAGTTGCACTCCAATCAACAAATCAGGATTTGGAAAGCATTTTGGAAAAAGGATTTGGGATTTTTTTTCTGCTTTGGTGAATGGCTGGACAAGGAACTCTGACTAAGAAGTGAAATGTGATATCAAAAGACAGACTGATTAAATGGACTGCCTCGGATGCAATATGGGTGCAGAAATCAAGTGAATTTAAAAGTGTGAATTGCCTATAATGATATAAGTATAAGATCAAAAGTTGAAAAGGCAGATAGCATAATTGCTGTGGAATTGGGTAGACTTGGTAATTTGGCAGACTTGCTTTTAATATGTTATCAGGAGAAATGGCTTAGACGGAGATAGACAAAACATTTAGTTGTATTTTATGCGATTTGCTAAGTATAAAGAAATGATTTTTATGTGCTTTTTTAAATAAGGATTTCGCTAAATCAACACTTTAATTTGTGCTTATAATAGGTTTAAGTTAAGTGAGATAAAATTGGCATTGGGACATTTTTAAAGAAAAAAATCTTTTTTCTTAACTGGTTATATTTAATTTGTGTTTAAGAAGTGTCTAGATTTACATTGTTTTATTAGTTTACTAAAAGAAAGCATTCCTTTTTTTTAGTCTGTTAAAGGAAGAAAGGAAGGTAATATTTAAGGAGATTTTTATACTTGTAGGTAGAATGATCTGAACATTTTATTGGGAAGTGGAATTATAATTGATATATATGTACTGGTTTCTGTTTCTGTTTTCCCCATTCTGTCAAGGCCCCTTTCCCCCTCTTTTATATGTATCTGCAATGCTTCTTTTCTTTGTAGTTTAAATCAATAAACTTTTTAAAAACATAAACTCATGTGTCACAGCCAAGTTTATCCTTTGACTCTCTGGAGATGTGTACTGCTGATCTGTTCTTTAATACTAACCTGTAAATAAATAAAACTTCTTTGTTATTTACATAAAACTTCTGCTTCAGTGATCTCCATATTCTACTTGTTCACCATGAAAATTACCTCAAGTGGGTAAACCCAAAGCCTATATACTTGCTGCCTTAAGAACATCTTGTAACTGAGGGAAAAGTTTACAGTTTAAAACAAACCCAATCCCCCAAAATCATAAGAGGCTGTGTGAGTCTCCTCAGTTGTGACAGAACAGTCACAGATGCTATGACAGTTTTTGAGGGGGAGGGAGTTATGGGGGGCTGCATCTGTCGTAATTTCTGCTTCTAGGTTCCAAGTCACCTAATGATAAATAGTTAAAAATATGAACAGTCACAACTACATAAATACAATTGTTTGTGTTCCTGTTTTTGTTTTTGACAGTTGACCATGTAACATTTTTTCTTGCTAGCGTATTGTACAGGAATTAAAAAAAATGTGTTAAACCAGGGGTGTTGAACTTATTTTTTATGAGGGCCGGATCCGACATAAATGAGATCTTGTCAGGCTAGGCCATATGTGTCATAAAATATAATGCCAGGTAGCGGAGAGATAAACTTTATAAAGGATACAGACACAATTAAAGATTTTAAAAACTTAAAATAAAAAATACTTAAAACATTAGCAACCTTGTTGGTCTTAAAGGTACTTTATTTGTATCTCTCCTGTGCAATTCAGGGAACTGGGCAAAGGAAGCTCTGGCTCTTTCCTTCTTTCTACAGGGGACCAGAAGGGGAGGGAGCCTCAGCCAATAGAAGGAAGAGGGGCTTGGCTTAGTAGCTCTGCAAAGTTGAGAGAGCCTGGCAAAGTAAGCTATCTCTTCCCCCAAGGGATAAGCCTCAGCCAATGGAGAAAATAGAGACTTTGCTCTGGAACTTCTGTGCAACTGTGAAAGCCTGGCAAGGCAAGCTGTGATGCAGAAGGAAGCAGGAGAGAGGGGGAAGGAAGCAGAGGACAGCCAGTTGCTCGAGGACCTGATAGAAGCCCTCTGGGGGCCCGATTCCACCCCAGGACCACATGTTTGACACCCCTGTGTTAAACTGCTCATAAGAGCATAATGCAGTTAACCAAAGGCTTTGATCTTGTTACTCCATGAAAACTAGCTTGTACCTGATTATAAAAGTATTAAGATCTGATCTTCAGCACCTCTGCCCATGGTGTCCCCATTTTAAGAGGTCTTATGATGACAGTTTTATGAATGTTCATGCAATTATATTTGGCTGACCCAGCTCCTCAGGACCATGAATGCTGTTAATTATGACCAAAAAGTATGCCAAGAAGGCAATAAGATATTGAGTTGTGAAATATTGCACTAAACTGATCATATCCATCTGCTTTCATAATGTATGCTTCCCTGTAGTTATTGAAGAAATTACAGGAAATTGATCTAAAGAGACATCGCTAGGTCGATTTCAGATGGATGAGAGTAGCCTTTTAGGGACATGCTGTTTATTGAGATAGAGCTAGTGTTTTTAAAAAACATTTTTGTCAAATGGAAAGTATATTAAATATGCTTACAGTTTGATATCAAAATGACTTCCAAAGGTCTCTTGTTTTTGATGTACTAAATTTTCTTTATATCATTCTGGGCTGTCTTGTTTACTTGTCTCCTGGCCTTCCATTTCATCTATGGTTGCACTTTGATGGCAGTTTTCAATTTCCTGGTTCTAATGTCAACTCTGTTTATTTAGGCATTCTTCAAATACTGGAAATCAAAACTAATTTTTAGTGCCTACTGTACAAATATTGAGGGATGTTCTTCCTTTGCCATGGCCTCAGATGGCAGCTTTCTTGAGGTACATGTGACTGTAATTTCAGGGATCAGATAAGATTGCTTCAGCTCATCTGATCTCCTGTATGTAAAGGCTTGACTTCACTGCTCCCATGTAGCCTGCAATGACCATTGATAAAACAGCTTTGCCTTTTCAGCTGTAAAAGCTGCACTGCTTCAAAACAAACAAGATGTACAGAAGAATCATATGTCACAGCCTCCTGGGACTGTACCACTTCAGAAGTGGGGTAAATTAGCAAGAATATTGCCATGTGAACAGAACATTGTTGTCATGGAGAAGATAAGGCTTCTTGTTCTTATGGTAGCTTTTCACAAGTGATGTTTACATAGTATAACACTCAAGACATGATTTCCCCACTTGTGCTCTCAAGTGGTACAATCCCAGAGAATTGTTCCAAGAGAAGGTGCCATGTACAGTATATGTATTAAAAATATTTATGTGCTGTCTTTCATAGACCACTTGGAGGCAGCTAACAAAGTAAAGCAATTCAATAAAATAATAAAAACAACTTTAAGAATCATTTATAGTAAAACAATTCAGACAGAGAGAGAAAAAAATAGGCATAAAAACAGATGTGCTTGTTTCTAAGGAGCTGGATCCAGGTTCCCAATACCCATCTCATGTTACTTGTAGCTACATAGTATTTGTGTGTAAAGTGCTGTCAACATGCAGCCAACTTACGGTGATGCCAGCAAAGAGCTTTGAAGGCAAATGAGAAGCAGAGGTGGTTTGCCATTATCTTCCTCTTAAGAGTCATCTTTGGTGGTCTGTCTTCCAAGTTTGAACCATACCACCTTCCCTCCTTAGCCCCAGCATGACTGATAAGAAAATAAAAGAGCCCATTTGGACTCAAAATGCTGCCACGAGGAGGAAGAATACCTTCTGCCTGCCCTCCCCCCCATCCCCGGCCATTTTCCCTTGTCAAAACAGTGCAGGAGGAATTATTTCCTCATTTTTGCTGCCCGATGGGTAGAATATTCCATGCAGAGCAACAAAAATATTACACCTGGACCCTACTTTTTAAAAACAAGAACATTTACTTTGGCTCTTACCACTATACCACACTGTATTTCATATGCTGCTGTTGTCTGCACATGTCCTTTCTCTATTGGATGGCAATGTAAGTAAGTTGGGAGAAAAGGAAGCCATGGTGGGCCCAGTGACAGAGGCTGGGAAGTGCATGGAGCTTGTTGGGAGCATTGGCTAGAGGGACGAAACCTTGATAGGCCCAATGGTGGAGGTTGAGAGCCATGCCAGGTCCAGTAGCAGAGATTGGAAGGGAATAAAGGTTAAGAGGAGGAAGGCAATCCCTTGGTGAATCCCCATTGTATATTCTAATTTTCAACCAAGCCAAATCTGAGCATTCTTAAATTTGAGCATTCTTAAATCTGGAGACTAGAGCTGAATGGTCAAGACACATCTTTCTACAAACCTAAAAAATGTCCCAGACTTGCAGAACAATTTGAAATCCAATGCAAATAAAAACCCTACACTGGGGGGGACGGACTCAAAAATCATGAATGCCTTTAGTTTTAAGAAGCAGATGTCCATAGTGGCTATTGCTAGGCAACCACAGCTGTTATGAAAATATTCCAGGTTTTGTGTCCATCAGGAAAAGGCAGGGGGAAGGAGCAGAGCCCCTTCTAGGGCTGTCTGAGTCCTTGACAGAGGACTTATCAGGGCCAGGTCTGGCAGCAACCGCTGGCTCCTTGCTACTACATGACTTGCATGATTAACTCAGGCCCAACTGTTTGCTACTGTTCAATAGCAACCACCCTACAAAAAACAGTGTGAAGTAGTAGTTAGAGTTTCAGACTAGGACCTGTCAGGCCCATAGCCAAAAAACTTTAGGTGGGGGAGGCCCAGGGAATAACATTTTAGGTGGGGGGCACAGGGGTTGGCTGCTTCTCCTCTCCACTGGCCCAACCCCAGCAACAGATACACCAAACAGAGAAGGGGCTTCCCTTCCCCCTTTCCCCCTCAACTGTTAAGCTGAAGGGGAAAGCCCTCCCCCCTCATACACACCCCATCACAATGTAGGTGCCTGCATGCCCCCACACACACCCTTGTTGATCTTGGGGCAGCAGCAGCTGAGATGGCACCCTCCCCCCCTCCACACACCTTGCAAATTCTTTCCTTGCCTCAGTCAGTCACTTAGACAGTCAGCCACCTGCCTGCCCTTTTCTCTCTCTCTCTCTCACTCCGCACTCTCACTGTGGTCTTTTTCTCTCGCTCCCTCACCAATGCCAGGCACCATATGGGGCGAAGTACAGGGAGGGTGAAGAGAGCGAGAAGAGGAAAGGAGCAGCCAGCAGTGAGCACCAGGGAAGCCACCATGGCCTCTGAGGGCTCTGTGGCCATAGCATAGTCTTCACTCAGCTCCACTTCCACCTCCTCTTTTGTTTCCTCAGGTCCTGTCACCAGCCCTGCTGCCACATGAATGAGAGACTCATCAGTGGAAAAACAGATTGGAGGCCCTTCAATGGAGGGGCCACACAGATGGAAGGGGGGTTTGAATGGCGTGGCCTGGCCCGCCACTGTAGTTACAGCCCTGGGACTTTTGATCTTCATTCTGCTATGGAAGTTCACTTGGTGACCTTAGGCCAATTACACATTCTCAGCCTATCTCACAGGCAGGATGGATTGACCATTAAGATCTCAGGGACACCTCTGATGGACTCTGTCCCACACCAGAGCCAAGCCAATCCTGTGACAGAAGGGTTGAGCCCAACCTGCCTGAGTCCCTTGCAAGGTGTGCTGGTGAGGGATCCTGGCCCACTCAATCCCCAGGAAAGGCTCTGGCAGTCCACCAGAGTCCCATCTGTAATGGGGAAGGCAACAGCACTAGGCCTACCCAATTCCTGCATGAGACAAGGTAAGTAGCCATGTCCAGCCTGTCCAACCCTGTGTGAGCTGAGGCAAGCAGCTGTGGCCAGCCCAGGCAACCCCTACGCAAGGTGAGGCAGGTGGCAATGCCCAACTCAAGCCCTGTGTGAAGTGAGGCAGGATGCAGTGTTGGCCCATCCTACACAAGTGGAGAGAGGCAATGACAGCACTCAGCCCACCCAAGCCTCACACTAGGCAAGGGAAGAGGTAGCACCCAACCTGCCCCATGAAAGGGAAGGCAGCACCCAGCCTGACCCATGCAAGTCCCACCTAAGGGAAGGAAGGTGACAGCACCTAGATTGCCTGAGCCTCCGGCAAGGTGAGGTGAACCTGGCTCAGCTACCCAAGCCCAGGGTTGTTGTGAGGACCCATCCTGGTGGAATCAGCTCCCAGTGGAGATACAGGCCCTACCGGATTTGTTACCTTTCCGGAGGACCTGTAAGACGGAGCTGTTCCGCCAGGTGTTCAGCTGAGGCAGGTGGACGCCCCTGGGTTACTGCCTATAACATTGGCCATCCTCCCCCACAGTGATCTGAACAGTGATCTGAGCTGCTATGTCGGGGCCACTAATTTACCCCAATCTGTATTATCAGTCCGCCACTTTGCTACATTATACTGTATTGTGTTCTATGTTAATTGTATTTATTGGCTTTTATTGGTTTTATTGTATTGCATTTATTGCATTAAGTATTGATTTTATATGTATGTGATCCACCCTGAGCCCGCTTGGGATAAGGCAGAATATAAATGAACCAAATAAATAAATAAAATGGAGGAAAGGGAAAGGATGTAAGCTGCTTTAAGAAAGGTGAGGTATAAATGAACTAAATAAATAATATAATAAAAGTACCTGAAAATAGGAAGAGCCCCGTGGTGCAGAGTGGTAAAGCTGCAGTACTGCAGTCGGAGCCCTCTGCTCATGACCTGAGTTCGATCCCAGCAGAAGTTGGTTCAGGTAGCTGGCTCAAGGTTGACTCAGCCTTCCATCCTTCCGAGGTCAGTAAAATGAGTACCCAGATTGCTGGGGGAGAAGTGTAGTTGACTGGGGAATGCAATGGCAAACCACCCCGTAAAAAGTCTGCTGTGAAAACGTTTTGAAAGCAACATCACCCCAGAGTTGAAAATGACTGGTGCTTGAACAGGGGACTACCTTTACCTTTTTAAGCTGAAAATAGGAAAGAAGGAAGCAAGGAAAAGTGAGGATACGGGGCTTGCAGGAGACAGGCAAGAGAAAATAGTGTGGGGAAGGTGATGCAGAGGAAAATAAGCTATCACATTCAAGTCCTTGCAGGTTCCCCATTATGCTACTGGCCCCGGACTGACATCCAGCATCATGCAAGTGGGCCATAGTTTTCCTGGGTAGAGAGGCAACTAAGGATATAGAAGAAGGGGAAACTGAAGACCCACAGTGGAGGGAAGAAGAAAAAGGTAGGTTCTCCGGTGGGTGGGAAGGACTGAAGGAAGCAGGAAAGGGGGATAAGCTATGGGAGTTTTAAGGAATAAAGAAAATAGTAAGGAGGGGAAAATGAGAACCTCCCCCTAGAAGTTCACTTGTATTTGTATATTTTTTGTAAAGCATGTAAGAGTGCACACTTCATTAAAATAACCCAAAGGCATTGATAACTAAAGACATTGATATAAACATGAGCTGCAATATTAAGCATGCTTCCTTGGAAATAAAGTTAGGATATCACTGTTGAAGCATTAATTCTCTACTTCTTATTTTGCTGTGAAAACATTGCAGCAAATGCCCCTCCTTCTCTGGGTGGTTCTCATTACACAGCTATTTCCACTGACCAAAGTATATGTCTAACTGCATTGCCTCTATGGGCAAGCATCCAGCCAGTGCTGCACCAATTGCATGGCTACCAATAGATGGAATCAGCTCCCTGTGGAGATCCGGGCCCTACCTGATTTGATGCCATTTCATAGGGACTGCAAGATGGGGCTGTTCTGCCAGGCCTTCGGTTGAGGTAGTGTACATCCTTATTTCTATTTGCTTGGCCTCCCTTGCTGTCATGATGCTATATTATTTTACCTTAATTTATTATTCCATCTCTGGGCCAACTGCTGTACTGATATATAGAATGCGCCCAATGGAAACCACCGCCTGTAACATATGTGTTATTTGTTTTATTGTATTTTATGGTTTTAACCTGTAGTTTTTAATTGTTTTAACTTTTGTTGTTATCTGCCCTGAGCCCGCTTGCAGAAAAGGGCAGAATATAAATTAACAAAAACAAACAAACATGACGACTGGGGAAAGTCTAGCATGAGCCCCACTCCCCTTCAGGCTTTAGCTGGTGGGAGTAGTATAGCAGCTTTCTGTTTGTTATATACGGCAGCTAAAATTAATATAGTAAGTAGATGCTGGTAATCTTGGCAGCTAAGAGTGTGTGGATCAATTTTCTGAACTACATTCCTGTATTTCCGCCCTAAAGACTGCAGACCAAATTTGGATGAAAAATGTCCATGACTTTGCCCTGTCAGAAAGGTCAGATATGCAGTCTGATACACAGATCTTTGGGAGCTTTGCAAGATTTGTGTATCAGTGTCAGCTGTGACCTTTCCAATGTGATAAAGACTCACATCTTCAGCTCTTTTCTATCTAACTGAATTCACAAAGCACAAGTACTGGAATATAATATTGGAGTCCCAGAGTTGCCTAGAGAAAGTCATTATTTCTCAGTTTCATTTCCCCATCTATAAAAAAGGGAAATTGTAATGATGACATCTCAGAAGGTTATGATGATTGAGGTGCACTTTGAATACTAAAAGGCTACAATAATGCACACTTTTGTCTCTATATCTTTTATCATTAACACTTCATTAGAAGATGTCTAATGGACTATAGTGTCAGATGCAATAGATCAATAAAAAAAAGGGTTAGATTCCACCAAGTTTTCCATTGGCACAAGAGGAGGAGATATGAGGTCCTTCTGCATGAGTTATTTGCCCTCAGTTTGATACTTTTGGGAAGTGGGTTTCCCCTCCCTCCCATTTTTACAGAGCATTGTTGGACATGTGTGCAACTTTCAGAGTTTCCCTGATTTTTCTCTTATCTTTCTCTAACTTGCTTTTTTCTGAAATTTTGGATAGAACTGCTGCAAAACCTGGAAGGCTTCCATGTGATTGGAAAAGTCCCACCCACCCAGCAGCCATTTCAAATCAAATCAAATCAAATTTTATTCTTATATCCCGCCCTCCCCCACCAGAAGGCGGGCTCAGGGCGGCTCACAGACATGACACATCATGATTTAATTAAGACAGATAAACAACATTTTAAATATAGTACAGTTACATAAATAGATTAAAATAGATAAAAATAGGTGCTATAAATTCTGTCATCCCAATTACATACTATCAAACATCAGTTTCAGTTACACATAAGATGGCTAAAGTTACGATGATTTAATCAGTTTAGTCTGGTCCTAATTCAAATGCGAGCTGGAAAAGAGAGGTTTTGCAAGCCCTGCGGAACTGGTTCAGGTCCCGCAGGGCTCGCACCCCCTCTGGAAGTTGGTTCCACCAGCGAGGGGCCATTAATGAAAAGGCTTGCTCCCGAGTTATCTTCAGTCTGGCCTCTCTTGGCCCAGGGATTTGTAGGAGGTTTTGGGAGCTAGATCTTAACGCTCTCCTGGGGATATATGGGGAGAGGCGGTCCCTGAGGTAGGCAGGTCCTCGACCATATAGGGCTTTAAAGGTAATAACCAGCACCTTATAACGAATGCGGTAGACGACCGGTAGCCAATGCAGATCCCGCAGCACAAGCCGCACGTGTTCCCACCTAGGTAGTCCCACCAACAGCCTGGCCGCTGCATTCTGCACTACCTGAAGTCTCCGCGTTTGACACAAGGGCAGCCCCATGTAGAGGGCATTGCAGTAGTCTAATCTTGAGGTGACCGTTGCGTGGATCACAGTTGCTAGGTCGTCGCGTTCCAAGAAGGGAGCCAACTGCCTCGCCCTCTTGAGGTGGAAGAAGGCGGATCTTGCGGTGGTAGCTATCTGGGCCTCCATTGATAGCGAGGATTCCAGTAGCACCCCCAGGCTCTTGACCTTGCGCACTGGTATCAGTGGCGCACTGTCAAAAGCCGGCAGAATAATCTCCCCTCCCGGTCCGTCCCGACCCACGCAAAGGACCTCAGTCTTCGTTGGGTTCAACTTCAACCCGCTCAGCCTGAGCCAGCCAGCCACGGCTTGTAACGCCCGGTCCAAATTTGTAGGGACATCACCAGTCCGGCCTTCCATCAGTAGATAGAGCTGGGTATCATCAGCGTACTGATGACAACCAAGCCCATACCTCCGGGCAAGCTGGGCAAGGGGGCGCATAAAGATATTGAACAATATCGGGGAGAGAACTGCCCCCTGAGGCACCCCACAATGAAGCGGGTGTCTCTGAGACAGCTTCCCCCCAATTGCCACCCTTTGTCCCCGATTTTCAAGGAAGGAGGAGAGCCACTGTAAGGCTAGCCCCCGGATTCCTGCGTCGGCGAGGCGGCGGGTCAGCAGCCGGTGGTCGACCATGTCGAACGCCGCCGACAGGTTGAGCAGCAGCAATACCGCCGAGCCGCCCTGATCCAGTTGCCGCCGGAGGTCATCTATGAGGGCGACCAAGATTGTTTCCGTCCCATGGCCCGGGCGAAAGCCGGACTGGCATGGGTCCAAGGTGGAAGCGTCCTCCAGAAAGTCCTGTAACTGCAACGCCACAGCCCTCTCTATAATTTTGCCCAAAAAGGGCAAATTTGAGACCAGCCGATAATGTGCCAATACGGACGGGTCTGATGTAACTTTTTTCAAGAGAGGGCGGACCACTGCCTCTTTCAGAGATGTTGGGAAAACACCCTCCGAAAGAGATCGATTTATAATGTCCCGTATAGGACATTTCAATTCCTCCTGGCAGGCCTTAATTAACCAGGAGGGGCATGGGTCCAGGTCACAGGTTGTGGATCGTGCAGTGCCAAGAATTCTGTCAACTTCCTCCAAGCTGAGCGGGTCGAAGCAGTCCAAGATTACGTCCGAAGACACGCATTGGGCCTCAAGTTCACTTACTGCATCTAAATTGGCGGGGCAGTCGTGGCGGAGCGATTGGACCTTATCTGCAAAGAACTTCGCAAAAGCCTCACAGCCTATCTCCAATTCCTTAGCTTTTGGGTTGCCCTGTGGCAATGAAGTGAGGTTCCGAATTATTCTAAACAATTGAGCTGGGCGCAAATTTGCAGATGCAATCTTGGTCGCAAAGTATGTTTTCTTTGCGGCCTTGATTGCCCTCTCATAGGTCTTCATAAACTTCCTATAGTCTAGTTGCTTCGTCACGGGTACGCCGCCATTGCCTCTCTAGCCGTCTAAGGCCTTGTTTCAGCCGGCGCAGTTCCGGGGTATACCACGGAGCCGGCTTAATCCGAGGCCGCAGAGGACGTCAAGGTGCAATCTCCTCGATGGCTCTGGAGAGCCGATTATTCCAGGACTCAACCAGGCCATCGAGGAAGGTGCCAGAGGGCCAGGGATCCTGCAGAGCCATTTGGAACCGTTCCGGGTCCATCTGGCTCCGCGGGCGAGCCATAATAGGCTCCTCGCCTAAACAGGTTTGGGGAGGCATATCTACACGGGCCTTGAGGGCAAAGTGATCTGACCATGGCACCGCCTTGGCGGTTATATCGCTCACTACAACCCCGGCCGCAAAGATCAGGTCCAACATGTGACCAGCCTGGTGAGTGGGGGTTACAACAAGTTGAGAGAGTCCCAGTGTCGCCATGGAAGACACTAGGTCCGTCGCCTGACTGGAGGACGGGTCATCAGCATGGACGTTGAAGTCACCCAGGATTATCAACCCTGGGTGCTCCAACGCCCAGCCCGTCGCCGCCTCCAGTAGGGATGGTAAGGCGCTGGCTGGTGCGTTAGGCGTACGGTACACCAGCCAGACCGCCAACCCCTCTCCGGCCTCCCACGCCAGGCCGGCACACTCAATACCTTCAATCTTTGGGGCCGGGAGTGCCCTGAAGGAGTAAGCCTCCCATACAAACAGTGCCACCCCTCCCCCCCGCCCGCTAGTCTGTGATTGATGTAGGACTGAGTAACCTGGAGGAGCTGTTTGCGAGAGGGCCACTGTCTCACCCTCCCGGGTCCAGGTTTCAGTCACGCAAGCCAGGTCCATATTTTGTTCGAGAAGAAATTCTCGAAGAATTGAGGTCTTATTATTGATGGACCTGGTATTGCACAACACCAATGACGGAGGTGGGGTCCCCCGTGGGACTCATTTCCTATCACTACTGTAAAGGGGGCTTCTTTTTTAATAGGAAAAAAAATAGGAAATAAGGCATATCTCTGTAACAAAATGGGTTAGATACTTTTTAAAAAATAAAATGAAAGCTGATGCATTTTTTGGTATAACATTATATCACTATGATGCTATTAAATTGCCAATTAAAAAAAGAAGAAAATACCAGGGAAACCTGCTGTGTGGTAGCCCTATCACTGCTGCACTGTATTAGCAGTAGGGGTGTGCATTCGGTTCGGCCGAACCGAATCAGCTGCTGAATCACCACTGATTCGGCTGCATACGGAATCGCCTGCAGCTGATTCCAATTGGGGCCCATTATGCGGGAGCCGAGTACAGCTCCCCATATACTTCCATATATATATTCGGAAGTATATGGAATTCAATGCAAAAGGCGGGAAAGGGGCTTCTGCAGCCTCAGGGGAGCTGCTTGCCTCCTTTCCTGCCTTTGGTAGCCTTTTCCCTCCTCTCCCATAGCCTCCCTGGGAGAGGGGGAAGAGGAGCTCCAGCAGCCAATCCAAAGCATGCATTTGCAAAATGCATTGCAAATGCATGCTTTGAAGGGCTTTTGTGTAGCTGATCCTCCAGCCATCAGCAACAATGTTGTTCTTTTGTCTGGCCAATCACAGAGCAGTGCTGCTGTGTTGGTGTGAGAGATTGTGCTCTGCTGCTGGCTGGCCTCAGCCTCAGCTGCTGCTGCTCTCTCTCAGCTTTACCAAACTTCCCTGGAGTAGAGAAGACAAGATAAGACAGTCTTGGGGTTCTTGTTTTTATTTTAGTTGGTAAAAGGACTTTTTAAGACTCAGTGTCCCTTTACTTATCCAGATTTGGGTGGTGATGGTGGGTAGCTTATTTGGGGTTAGGGGTTTCTGCTTGGGGAGGGGGCCTGTGGTGAGGGGGTTTGCCAATTTGCCCATATCTTACTTTAGTGAGAGGACTTTTAAAAGTGCAGTGTTCTTTTACTTTTACTTATTTGGGTGGCTTGGATTTCTTGGGGTTAGAGTGAAGGTTTTTTTTTGGGGGGGGGAGGGGTTGGTAAAGTTCCTGTATTGTTAAATGTTAATTTTTTTACTGTTTTAAAAGGATTCTTTGTTTGATTTGTTACTGCTGTGTTCTGCTGCTTTTGCTCCTTTTCTCTTCTGGTTCTTGGGGGGGGGGTGCTGTTTGGCCTAATTTTCATTGTTTAAAAGGCCACTTTTTAAACAGTTGAGTTTCTTGGCCTTCTCCTGTTTTCCCTTTTCCTGGTTCTGGTTTTGGGGTGGGGAAGTTAGCACCTGGGTGAGAGACCCAGAACCAGCAGGCTTGTTGTGCTTCGCCAGCTCTCCCTGTGTTGTTTGGGGCAGGGCTGGAGAGCTGGCATCTGTAGATTGTGTGTTCTGTGGCAGGGAAGCTGGCACCTGGGTGAGAGACCCAGAACCAGCAGGCTTGTTGTGCTTCGCCAGCTCTCCCCGTGTTGTTTGGGGCAGGGCTGGAGAGCTGGCATCTGTAGATTGTGTGTTCTGTGGCAGGGAAGCTGGCACCTGGGTGAGAGACCCTGAACCAGCAGGCTTGTTGTGCTTCACCAGCTTTCTCCGTGTTGTCTGGGGCAGGGCTGGAGAGCTGGCATCTGGGTTTGCCGCAGCCAGGTCTGAAGAGCAGCCCTTGAGCAGATTGTGTTTTGTGTGGCAGTGACGTTGGCAACTGGGTTTATATTTGTTCCAGGCCTGCAGGGTTCATAGAGTAGATAGAGGGATGTAGTGCATTTGGGTCCTATAGAGATTATCTGGTGTGAAGTTAGGTTTGGCTTTGGTGCCCCAGGAATTGGACCCCCTGGTCCAATATTTTTTAGCCTTGTGGGTTTTGTGTGGGACAGTGCCCTGAAGCTGCACAGCAGTTTGTCTCCTCAAAACCTCCTGCTCCCCAGAGCCACTTTTCCCATGACAATTACAGTGAGGAAGTGGCTCTAATTGGTTTTTTCTCACCATTGGGAGCAGTGTTCCTTTTGGGGTGCCCACAGATGGGTGCAGTCTTTTTGGGCCAGGGGGGTTGCATGCTGGGGAGGCCCCTGAAGCTGCCCTGCAGTTTTGGGGCCTCTCCCTCAAACTCCCCTCTGGCCAGAGCCACTTTCTTCACAGCAATTATAGTGGAGGAAGTGGCTAATTGGGCTTTCCCCATCATTGTTGGCAATGGGCCTTTTGGGGAGCCCAAAGACAGGGGCTTGGGGGTTTTGTAGGGGAGAGTCCCCTGCGGGTTCCCTGCAGTTTTTGGGGCTCTCCCTCAAACCCCTGCCCCCCAGTAACCTCTAATTATGCCCTATGTTGATATTGATTTCAATGGCCCATAGGGTATAATGGTGGAATAGAGGCAGCCTCTTTGGGTGCCCCTGGAATGGGACCCCCTGGCCCAATCTTTTTGGGACTTGGGGGGGTTGTAGGGGAGAGTCCCCTGCAAATTTGGGGGCTCTTCCTCAAACCCCCTCCCCTCCAGGTGGCTTCAAATACACCCTATTTGCCATTGATTTCAATGGCCCATAGGAAATAATGGGGCCGTATATTCGGAAATAGCCGCGCATCTACCGTATATGCGGCTATTGCGACTATGGAATTCAGAAATATACAGGATTCCGAATTTTTTTCCCCCGTATACTTCTGAATCCGTGTAATTCTGAATTATTTTTTTTTTGCACATCCCTAATTAGCAGCTGCAGCAGCAACAGGGAAACTACACACATCTACCTGTGTGGAAAACATTGTGATCTTCATCCCATATGACTTTTTACCCAGGTGGTTTTCATAATGCTTTCATAATACAGCTTCACCTGTAGTCAAAGGGGTCCTTTGTACAAACAAAAAGGCTGGAAGGGACCCATCCTACCATGCTATACAATTTTATGCTCCGGAGGGACCAGCTCAAGCTGCTAATCCATGTAGTGTGTTTATGACATTTCAGGAATAAAACTATTTTTTGTCCCATGACTGTTAAGATTGTATGTTTAGCATGATATCATTTAACAGCTTTTTGTTTTAGCCCCAGAAAGCTAGAACTTGTAATCTGCATACACAAGATCTGTTTTGTGCTGTTAATGAAAAATAAATGTGTAACATAGTTCTAGTTTGATATTCAGAGTAGAGACTATACCAATGAACTTCCTGCTGTATTTATTCTTCCTGCTAGTTTTTAAGAATTATGAATAGGTTGGTGTTATTTTAGTTCTCAAAATGAAAGTGTTCTGAACAAGTTTTTTTTTTTTTAACATGTAAGTATGGTAGTATAGATGATTGTAGTATGGAGCAATAATGAACAGTATCTTGACAAGCTTAGTCTATCTAGGGAAAAATTCTCCAATTAATCTACCTTTCCCTGGCATTACAGCAATACCACCAATTAAAACATGATGCATTTTGTCATATTTTTACAGATAAAATTTATTATTTAATAGATTGAAGAATTTACATTTTGGCAGGTATATAACAGACTGTCAGATTAGATTAGATAATTTTATTTGTATCCCGCCCTCCCTGCTGAAGCAGGCTCAGGGCGGCTACTGTCATTTAAATTTAGCTATAAATCACATGCTCATCCATCAATATTTGTCTATTTCAATGGGAAAAAAGAATGAGGTGGAATGAGCAGGATATGAAAGTGACCAATGCTCTCTCTAAGCTGTGGAGTCTTGTGAGCAAAAATTTTACTTTGTGAGCTACTGGCATTAAAGTTGTGAGTGCCTGATTTGACTACTGCATAAATTAGTTTGCTCTGGGGCCATCCTTCTTGAGGTAAGATGAAAATGTGTGAGTCAGAGGCTAAAAAAAAACCTTCGCTAGCTCAGACTAACTCAGTTTAGAGGGAACACTGACTGTGACTGAGCCCCACTCTAAGGGAATCTGAGCTGTTGTTTTTCCAAACTGCATCATGCTTGTGGTGCATCAAAGGAAGCCTTTCCTTTGTCTCCTTTTGCCTCCAGGTGTCTAATATGTCTCCATATTAGAAATATGTATTTCTGTCAAATAAGATTCACACCATATCTGATGAAGTGGGTTATGGCTCAGGAACGTTTTACAACAATGTATTTGTTGTGCCACTAAATTCTTTGCTGTTTTAGCTACAACATTATCTTGGGTACCCTGATGGAACTTATTAACTTTGTTTTGTAATTTTTGTTTTTGAATCTCAGCAAGTTTTACTTTAAGGCAAAACCATCACAGAAAATGTACCTAAGAACAAAGCAGTATGCACCTTATAATCTTTTACGTATAATTCATTAGAATACAATTCAGTCAAGTGTGGCCTATAACTATTATCAGGCATAGTAATTCTCTTTATTCTTTTAACTGTCCTTTCCCTCTAATATATATCTACACCAGGGACCCATGAGGTCTTATGGATGAGGAGTCATCTCATCGCCTCTTTGTTTCTTCCTCCTACCTTTTCTCTCATAATCTCTCTCTCTGTCTTTCTATCTTCCTTCCTTCCTCTCCTGCACACTTCTCAATCAGTCTCTGTCTTGTCTATCTGTCTTTCTACCCTTTCATCACAGTCCCACTCCTTTCCCCAGTTTCTCCACTGCCTGCCTGCCCACCCATTATGTTGCCTCCCTGCTGCAGCAATGTCTCTCTCAGCTTCCTGGCCGCTTGCCTACATAGTGTGTGTGTGATGCCATCTCTCTTTTCCTGCAAAATACCTAGAACCATACAATTTTGAATTTGTCCTGGTAGGTTGAGGTTTAGGGACTTTTAAAAAGGTAAAGGTAGTCCCTGTGCAAGTACCAGTCATTTTCGACTCTGGGGTGACTTTGCTTTCATGTTTTCACGGCAGACTTTCCATGGGGTGGTTTGCCATTGCCTTCCCCAGTCATCTACACTTTCCCCCCAGCAAACTGGGTACTCATTTTACCGACCTCAGAAGGATGGAAGGCTGTCAACCTTGAGCCGGCTACCTGAACCAGCTTCCGCTGGGATCGAACTCAGGTCGTGAGCAGAGGGCTCTGACTGCAGTACTGCAGCTTTACCACTCTGCACCACAGGGCTCTCATGGGGATGTTTACAAAGTTCCTTTCTTTTATTCTTTACTTGTCAGTTTTTTTTCTGCAAACCTGGGAGGCCCCCTAAGGTTGTAGAAGTATCTCATTTCTCCATACATGGCATCAGTCCATAGATTTAAGTCTCTGTAGACTGCTGACTATTAGAAATATGGATTTCTGTCAATTAAGAGTCACACCATATCTGATGAAGTGGGTTATGGCTCAGAAACATTTTACAACAATATATTTGTTGTGCCACTAAATTCTTTGCTGTTTTAGCTTCAACATTATCTTGGGTACCCTGATGGAACTTATTAACTTTGTTTTGTAATTTTTGTTGTTGAATCTCAGCAGGTTTTACTTTAAGGCAAAACCATCACAGAAACTGACTCATTTATAACCATTAGACAGCAAACCTACAGCAATACATATGTGAACTACACTTTAGTTGTGGTTGCTTCCAGGTTGCCATTGTGTAGTGAGAGCTGCTACTTGTTAGGAGCTCCTGTTCTGGTTCCATGGTAACAAGGAAATGTTGATTCCAGAAATTGATTTTCATATTGTGGTAAGACACCACAAAATATGCATATTTAGGATGTTTGGGCTATTAGTTCCAATCAGCTAGAATTCTGAGAAATCATTTTAAATCTTTTGGACCTGTTGATTGAGGAACTGTAAAATTTTATTGTGAAAATCAAACTGTATTAAAGTTTTTCATTAGTTACACATTAAAACAGGCAATAATTCAATTGTCACATGATAATACCACTTGCTCTGTAATACTTTTGTTCTCTTCATAGAATAATTTACGTTATTCGTTTTATGAGACTATAGTAGAACAAAAAGTTATTCAAAAATTAGTTACTGTAGCTGAATAAAATTAGCTGGAAATAATGTACTTCAGATTTACTTTTAAAGAATACTTTGATATGTAGATGTTACTCTTATTCCACCTCAAATATAGATTTTACAAATTTTATATGTTGCACTTGTGACTTTATATGATTGCATGACATCTTATTGCTGTGCAAGGTAATGTTTTTATCTTATCCTAAAGATAAAAGTACATTCTTCCTTTAAATAACTTTTTGAAATACTACTTGCAATATCCGGAGCTTTCAAAGTTATATACAGCCTATATAAATGATGTGTTATAAAGGATGTATTAACAATGTATTAACAAATGTCTATTTATTTCAAATCATCTAAGATTTCACAGATGCAGATAGGGATAATAATGTGTATAAGTATTTATAACTAGGGTCTGAGGATGGGCATGAACCAGGAAAATGTGGTTTATGTGGTTTGTGGTTCATGATATGCCTGGTTTGCGAACCATGAACTGTCATGAAATTTTTCAGGTTTCATGACATGGTAGAATGGCTTCCTGGTATGCTACACCAAACTCCCAAGGGATCTCTGACTGAGTCTCCTCTCCCTGCCTTTCATGTTTGGTGAGGACTGGATTTATGGGGTCTGAGTTATGGCACCCCCCCCCCCCCCAAGAAGATGCCACATCCTAACTGTTTTCAAATGGAAGGAAAGACAGCAAAAAAAAAAAAAAAAGAGCAATGACAATAGAAGCCCAGCAAAACAGAATCAAAATCCCAGAGAATCTCTACAGTAGAAATTGAAGGTGGGGCCATTTTTGCAATACACATAGTGCCCAGCAGAACCAATGCCACTGTGGAAGTGCAAACCCAGCAGAAATAGTCTGGCAAGGAAAAATTAACACTAAAGAGTATCAGAAGAAGAGTGGAGAATATTTATGATTACTGTCCTTAAGCACCAAGGACCAATCTTCATCTTACTTTGAAACTTTTTATAGCTTACTTTCTAGTACTATTCCTTGCAACCTTAAGTCACTCTATTGGGAGGAAAGTTTTTTTTAAAAAAAAGTTTAATTGTTTTTATTAATTAATAAAAATACAATTCTACAAACATCAACTATAACAATAACAATATCTATAACACAAGCCACCCTGTTTTGTATATGATATACAGAGTAAATATCTAGTAAAAAGCAAAATCTAAGTATTTATCCGGTAATTTACAAAGTGCACTTTGGTCAGCTTGTACATAGGCAAAAAAATGAAACCATTTCTCTATAAACATATTCTTCTTGCTTCCTTTGTCAAATGCTTCTGAATTTTGTATAGAACCAGCTATTTTATCCATCACTATTAGGTCCAAATTTTAAGAAACCATTTATGTTTAGAAGGTAGAACTGTAGCTTTCCACTAATGAGCTATTAATAATTTTGCTGCTAAAATAAGCATAGATGCCAATTCTTTCTTATGTTTTGGTATTTCCAAATTATTCCATAGGTTAAGTAATATTGATTCAGGGGAGAAGGGCACATTATGATTTATAATATGTTCAATTGTGGGTAAGATTTTCTTCCAGAATTCCAAAACAACAGGACATTCCCACCAACAGTGAATAAATGAGCCAATATGGCCGCACCCTCTCCAGCAGTTAGCATCTTTGGATCTTTTAGAATAAAAAATCTGCAGTGTTGTCAAGTACCATCTGGAGTAAATCTTAAAATTTTGTAGTCGCAAATTCAATATAGGGGTGTGGTATAAAGATGATGACCAGATGCTTGACCAATTTTCTATTGTAATTTTAGTCCCACAATTTTAGTCCCACAATCCTTATCCCAAGCTTTTACTATTGAGCTTTCTATATTTATTTTAAAGTTACTTAGTTCTTTATAGATAATCGCAGTTTTTCCCTTGAGTTTAGGTTCCGGGTCTGTCATGGCTTCTTCAAAGGTTTTTAAAGGTCTATTCAACTGGGACCATATAGACAAGGCATCCATACTGAACCGGTGGTCAGAGTATTTTCAGGTTCTCTTCAGTGCCAACCGTGTAGTTCAAGATTCAGCAATCCACCTCACCCCACTTCAACCGGTGAAAACAGAGTTGGATGAGATCCCCACCCTAGAAGAGACTGTTAAAGCCATCAAGCAACTGAAAAGTGGCAAGGCAGCAGGAGTTGATGGAATTCCACCAGAGATCTGGAAGCATGGGGGCACAGTACTACATAGCTCACTTCACAAAGTACTTGTCACCTGCTGGGAACAAGGCAAATTACCACAGGACTTTCGCGATGCAATCATCATCACCCTATACAAGAACAAAGGGGAAAAGTCAGACTGCTCCAACTACCGGGGGATAACCCTGCTCTCCATCGCAGGCAAAATCCTTGCCAGAATACTCCTGAACAGACTGGTGCCCACCATTGCAGAAGAACTCCTCCCAGAGAGCCAGTGCGGCTTCAGAGCTAACAGGAGCACCACCGACATGGTATTTGTTCTCAGGCAGCTCCAAGAGAAATGCAGGGAACAGAACAAGGGTCTGTATGTGACTTTTGTCGACCTTACCAAAGCTTTCGATACCGTTAGCAGGAAAGGCCTGTGGCAAATCTTGGAACGTTTAGGATGTCCCCCAAGGTTCCTCAGCATGATCATCCAGCTACACGAAGACCAGCGAGGCCAAGTCAGACACTGCAACGACCTCTCGGAGCCCTTCCCAATAGGCACAGGTGTAAAGCAAGGCTGCGTTCTCGCGCCAACTCTCTTTACGATCTTCTTTAGCATGATGCTTCAAAGAGCCGCAGTAGATCTAGATGAGGACGATGATGTCTACATCCGCTATCGCACCGATGGCAGCCTGTTCAACCTGAGGCGACTAAAGGCACACTCCAAGACAATGGAAAAACTCATCCGAGAGCTACTGTTTGCTGATGATGCTGCACTCGTCTCCCACTCGGTATCAGCTCTGCAGCATATGACGTCCTGCTTTGCAGAGGCTGCCAAGCTATTCGGCCTAGAAGTTAGTCTGAAGAAGACAGAAGTTCTCCACCAGCCTGCACCCCAGGAAGATTATCACCCTCCCTGCATCACTGTGGGTGAATCAGTTCTGAAGACAGTCCAGCAGTTCAGCTACCTGGGGTGCATCATCTCCTCAGATGCCAAGATCGACAAGGAGATTGACAACAGGCTGGCAAAGGCAAACCGTGCATTTGGCCGACTGCACAAAAGAGTGTGGAGCAACAAGCATCTGAAAAAAGGCACAAAGATCAATGCTTACAAAGCGGTTGTGATGACAACCCTCATCTATGGCTCCGAATCGTGGGTTTTATACCGTCATCACCTGCGACTCCTCGAGCGCTTTCATCAGCGCTGCCTTCGCACCATCCTCAACATCCACAGGAGTGACTTTGTGACCAACACTGAAGTCCTCAAGAGGGCGGAGGTTACCAGCATCGAGGCACTGCTGTTGAAGACGCAGCTGCGCTGGGCAGGGCATATTTCTAGGATGGAAAACCACCGCCTTCCCAAGATTGCCCTGTATGGTGAACTCTCCACCGGCCATCGAAATAGAGGGGCACCAAAGAAGAGGTACAAGGACTCCTTGAAGAAATCCCTTAGCACCTGTCACATCAACCATCACCAGTGGTCTGACCTAGCCTCAGATCGCAAAGCATGGAGGCACACCATCCACCAGGCTGTCTCTTCCTTTGAGAACACACGCATAGCTGGTCTTGAGGACAAAAGGAGATTGAGGAAGAATCGCACTGCTACAGGACCAACCCTAAATCAGACTTTTCCCTGCAGCCGCTGTGGCCGGACCTGCCTGTCCCACATTGGTCTTGTCAGCCACCAGCGAGCCTGCAGCAAACGTGGACTATTGCACCCTTCTTAAATCTTCGTTCGCGAAGCCAAGCCGAGAGAGATTCAACTGGGACAAAATATTTGGGTTGTGTAATAAATGCTGTACCTGGTTGTATTGCATCCAATTAGCCTTAAGATGGAATTTTCTTTCTAAATTTTTAACCGATCTCATTAAGTTATTTATAATTAAATGTTTGAATCTAAAAATACCTGCCTCTCTCCAGTTCTTAAAGCTTGCTTTTTCCTTTGCAGCTGGAAACCAATCTTGCCCCCAAAATACTGTTGCTGGGGAAGGATGAGGCGCTAGTATATTCCTATATTTGTCCCAAACATTCAAAGTTAATTTCAAAAATGGTTTCAATTGAATACTTGAACTACGTGAGCTAGGCCTATTCCAAATTGTTTCATATATTAAGTTTGGTTCTATAAAAGATTGTTCTATATGAACCCAGTCTTTTTCTGGGTGTGGAGTCACGTATAACAAAACATGTTTTAATTGAGTCGCCAAATAATATTTTTCCAGATCTAGAAGCGCCATTCCGCCTTGAGTTAAAGGTTTCACTAAGGTTGAATAGGCTATCCTATGTTTTTCCCCTGCCCATATAAAATTTAGAAACAACAATTTCCATTTTTTAAAAATCTCAGGTTTAATAACTATGGGGAGGTTTTGAAATAAAAATAAAATTTTTGGTAGGATAAAGACCTTTAGTTGCTCTATTTTTTCTAATAAACTTAATGAAAGTTTCTCACAGTCTTTGAAAGTAGTTGTTATAGATTTTAATAGGGGGGTCAAAGTTTTCTCTAATATACTCTAGGTGGACATAGAGATATCTGAAAATAACTACTGAAACAAAACAGTTATTGATGGCTAAAAAAGGGGAAACTGAAATTTAATGGCAGATTGATAGGTTTGGGAGCCCCAGCTATAAGCACAAAGTGGTGGAGGAGCTACATTGCGGAGTACCCAACAGGTTTCCAACAAATTCAACTTGAAGACCAGTATACCATACTGGAGCAGCATATCTGATGACCGAATCCATAATTGCTCTATAAAGCATCATAAGTGCTGGAACAAATTGCCCTCCTTTGTAATAAAATAATTTTTAAAGAAAATAAGGGAGTTTAATTTCTGTGGTATGTGGATGTGCAAACCACAAGACAGATTTTGTGTAAACATAACCCTGGGGTACTTGACATTTCTTACTATCTCAATTGAAGAAGAAGATATTGGATTTATATCCCACCCTCCACTCTGAATCTCAGAGTGGCTCACAATCTCCTTTATGTTCCTCCCCCACAACAGACACCCTGTGAGATGGGTGGGGCTCAGAGGACCCTCACAGTAGCTACCCTTTCAAGGATAACCTCTGCCAGAGCTATGGCTGATCCAAGGCGATTCCAGCAGATGCAAGTGGAAGAATGAGGAATCACACCCAGTTCTCCCAGATAAGAGTCCGCACACTTAACCACTACTCCATACTGGCTTTCCACTCGATTAAAAACACATCCTTTTTAGTTTGAATTTAAAGATTAGTACCTTTGTTTTATCAAAGTTTATTTCTCACTATTTTTGATGCAGGAATAATAAAATTTGTTCAATATTTTTAATAACCCTGAGAGAGAATGGGTATAATAAAACTAACTTGTCTGTGTATGCTAAATATGCCGACCACTTAGCTGAGGAGAACAGGATCTACAAGTCCTGGTTAGGATGAAAATCATTTATATAAAAATTAAATAAATGTGGAGCCAAGATGCAGCCCTGCCTTACACCTCTTCTTACCAGGATTAAGTTTGAGATGGTGGAGCTACTTGATATACAAATCTGGAGAATATTTTCAGAGCATAGATTCCTAATAAGCACCAGCAATTTCCCAGGCATACTTTTGTTTAAAAAGTTCAAGTAAACTCCCCAGCTCATATCGTTTTAGTATTTCTCCAAAACTACTGCACAAAAGAAATATATCACTCCTTGGATAAAATAGCTAACACTTTCTGAGTAGTAGACACTGCTATCTGCTATCAAGTAGATTGGTGAACCATGTGGCAATTTTTCCTCTTTATAGTGTCAAGAGGGAACTGACTTTCATTCTCACTTTGTGTGTGTGAGAGAAATTGAATAAATAGCTAATGGCTGTTAAATCTAGGGAAAAGAATGTGAGAGGCTTGAAGGCTCATTGAAGCTAATGGAAGCTAGGAATGCCAGTTGACTTGCATGGGCTATATTGAAATACATTACAACATAATATAGTTGAAATGAAACTGTGGAGTGGATTTAAATTAATATATCTGGGTCCAGATAAACTGGAACAGGACTGGAATGGCAGCCTCCCAAGTGGAATGACAGCCCCTGGAAGTAGCACAAATGTTCTGGGACTAGAATAAAAGCCCCCAGAATGGAACGGGGCTACTGTCCTCCTCACAGTAGAAGAGTGACAGGTCACAGAGTAGAATGATAGCCCCTGGGTATGGCATAAGAGGGCTGGAGCTGAAATGACAGCCCCTGGGAGTAACAAAATTGTCCTGAAACTGGAAAGACAAGAGTGGAATGGCAGCCACTAGGAGTAGCAGAAGTGTTTTGCCTCTATTTATCCAGTATTAGTTTTTCCTGAGAGGAAACATGCCATCCTTAACCCATCTCACCACACACTCACTCTGTGGTTGATCGTTCAGATTGTTGCTGTGTGGTAATCACAGAGTGGGCAGTCTGGGGGCTGTTCATTTTGTTCATTTGTCTTTCATGCAAGCACTCAGGCATATATCCAAAGCTCTGGCTCCTTTTTGACAGCTCTGCAATCCCTCTGCCAAGTGATGCAGTCCCTCTCAACCTCCTTTACCTTTACTGTTTTTGCACACAGCTTACCTCGCAGGCACAATCCTGTTCCCTCTGTAGCGTCCGGTTAGATTTCCCACCATCTGCGGCGGAGTTACAGGAAGTGCCGCGGTTTTTGCGTAGCAAACATAAACTGCTAAAACCCAGTTTACGTTTGCTACACAGAAACTGCAGCACTTCCTGCAACTCTGGCGCAGATGGTGGGAAATCCGACGAGACGCAGCGGAGGGAACAGGTTTGTGACTGCGAGGTAAGCTGTGTGCGAAAATGGTACTTGTCTCTTCCTTGGAATACATGGGGGAGGGGAGTGTAAACATCATGCTGGTTTACATGAGAGTAGCCCCATTGAATTTAATGTATTACCCTTGTGTCAAACATGGAATGCTCTCAAACAACCCTTTTTCTGCTAACAGTTTGCATGAGGAAAAGTGGGATGGGGAGTAGAGTTGCCAGCCTCTCCAGGTTTCCTGCCTATATGGGAGCCTAACTAGGGACTATTTCTTGACTTTCCAACCCCAAGCAACAGGATGCAAGTGTGTGTGGGAGATTGTCACTCAAAAACAAATCCCCTGGGGGCCCCTGATCCTGACAGAATGTTGGATGCAGAAACACACAAGCAACAATTGTTGACCCAGGGGCATTATGCACACCTCATTACCTGATCTAAAAATAAATAAATAAAAAGGTGGTGTTGGTGGAAATGGGTAAGAAGGTTCACACTTCCCAACAGGCTTGAGTTCACAACAGGGAAGTTCAGACATCCAGAAATTCAGGGTGAAAGTGCTGACATCCATAAAGACCAGACTTTCCGTAATGTCTAAGAACTCTGATTTGAAAGTAGATCAGAATGAGATGCTAATGACTGGGGAACAAGGGACAGATGTTGCTGTCTGATTGTGCACTTTAAATCCAGCAGGGAACAGCTACAACATTGGATCAAAGTGCTCATCTGACTGCAGCCTATATGGAGAAATAATCTCAAAGGTCCAAGTGCTGAATGGCTGAGTGGGGATGTGAGAAGGTTTCCAGCTTTCCAGTTACTGCCACACATTGACGTAGTAGAAATTAAATACACTGCAACTATGTGCTACGTATAATAAAGATACTTCTTTATTTTTTTGAAATTGTAGTTTTGTCTCTCCCCAACAAGTACGTGAGCCATGAGACAAAGTGAGTGTTGCTATTTCTTCTACCTAACTCTTCCTAAGACAATTATCTCATTGTTTTAATTTCATTTTCTTTTACTTGCCAGCCTGTTCCTCCTTCCCAGGCCTTGATTGTAGTTCCGGATGCATGTACTTTGTCACAGAACACTCAGGGAATTTGTCTCCAATTTTCACTGACAAAAACTTGCAGAAAAAGAAGCATCTTGACAAGAGTTAAGATATTCTGCTTGTACTTTCTCTTGTATCTATCATTTTCCTCAACACTGGCTTAATCTCCTCCATTGCTTCATATGATTATTATATTTATTTCATATGCTGACAGTTGGTCCCTCTCTTTTTTCCTTCGTTTTTGCTGTTGCTATGGAATATATATCTAGCACTCCTAATAGCTCCTTAGAGATAATTGAAATAATCCAGACATCTGCTTACTTTTTTTTCCTTATTTTATATTTCAGTCAATGATGCTGTAACTTGGAGCAGAATGTACAGAGATGAAATGAAAACTACACTTTTCTTTTGAAGAGCAGTTTCTACTCAGGATGCAATAGAGTTGTTAACTGCCTTGCATAACTGCCAGTCTGTGCTACACTACAAGATGCTAGGATTGATTGGTACATATTTTTAAAGTAGGCTGTATGTTCAGTTTCAAAGAGCTCAGTGTGGTAACCAAAAGGAAACAATTACTCATAGCAAAAGTATTTCTGAACAGTCCTCAACTCATAGAAGCTCAACAAGAGTTATGATCATTTTAATGTAAATTTTCAGGAGATGAGCTCCTTACCTTTGATCTTCAAGGGCTCTCTCAGTGGGGAAGTGCATGAATTTCCAAATCAATCAAAACACAGGAAAAGGTCCACTTTTCTTTCATTCATATGAATAACAAAAGTGAATAGAAGTTGACTGTACTATGCTGTGTGAGACTACTGCTGTTTTGCAGGTGCCATGCTTTTGGCAATGACTAGTGAGCTGCTGCATGAATAGGAAAGGATTTCCTCCCTCCCTTCTCCTGCCTACCTGTCAGTCACCTCTTTCTTGAAATCTCCAACCAATTTCGCACTAGACCTTTAACCCTGGTTTATCCCTGTCTCCAAGCTGACATTCTACACTAAAATAATAGAATCATAGAGTCACAGAGTTGGTTTCTCTGATTCTAGTGTAGAATGTCAGTTTTGGGACAGAGTTAAACCAGGATTAAAGATCTAGTGCGAAATTGGTCTCCTTTTTCTCTTAAGATGAACCTTTTTGTCTGTGTCACCAGCCCCCAGGGTTCTGACAGCTGACAGGAAGAGGTAAACATTAAATCTAGGAAACAAAGGCAGAGATTTCCAAAACCTGACAGGTCCACTTGTACACAATAATGGGGCCAGCTAGCAGTACAACCTATGAATGGATCCCACCATGCTTTTAGATTGGTCCATGAATCTTCCATCAGACTGGGTGAGATCAGCCCCAATTTTCTGCTAAAAATTAAGCCAGTGGGATAGCTGTGTATCACATTTCAAATATTCTATAATTTGTTTATGCTTTTCAGTTTAACCTTGGCTAGTCTGGATCAGTTCAGCATGGTTTACTCTTGTGCTGCTTAGGTAACTAGAAAATGTATTAGCTGATATGTTCATATTTATTTCCTTTTCCTTTTCCTTTTCCTTTCCTTTCCTTTCCTTTTTTTGCTTTTATGGATTCTGTCAGTTCTGTTTTATTTCCAGTTAGATCTGTTCTTATTCTGATACCTTCACTTTCCTCTTTTGATATCCACATAAACTTTCACTTTTGTTTGGAATTAATTATAGCTGTGTTTTTATCCTGAGCTCTCTACATATGCTCTCAGCACTGCTGCTTCAGGAAAGCATGAAGAGTGCTCCACAGTTAGCTCTTCAGGAAGGAGGAGTAGGAGTAGGAGCTGGATTTATACCTCGCCCTTCACTTGGATTCTTAGAGTGGCTTACATTCTCCTTCCATTCCTCTTCCCACAACAGACATCATGTGAGGTAGGTGGGACTGAGAGAGCTGTCTGAGAACTGCTCTTGAGAGACCAGCTCTGAGACAACTATGACTGACCCAAGGTCATGCATCTGGCTTCATATCGGGGAGTGGGGACTCAAACACATTTCTCCAGAATAGGGTCTGCCGCTCTTAACCATTGCACCAAACTGGCTCTCCTAAACTAAGGGATCACTGTCCAAGGTCCTGAATGAGTCAAAGGTGGTATGTAGCATTTGTTTATAAGCAATTTTACTCTTGGAGGTAGCAAAAACAACCTTGCCCAGGCCCTGATTTTTGGTGGTTTTCAGATCCTTTTACTCTTTTACTCTTCTCCCTGACCAAAGGGAAACTTATTTTAGATTACCACATTACTCCTGCACTCAAGGGGGGGTTTTTAGACCATAAGCTGCCTTTTGCGTTTTTACGCATGTTGTGCCACTTCTAATTATCATGTAATTAATATGATCCATTCAGACTTCCCCTCAAAAGTTCCATCTGTCTTGGGGTTTTTTAATGCTTTTTTGCATTGAAGCATTGGAGCATTCAGGGGAGCTTACAGTAGGCCCTGTACTAAGAGTCCAGTAAGCTCTTGGAGGATTGGCTACATCAGGGATGTGTGGTCTAATATGCAAAGGAGTTCCTGCTACAAAAAAAAGCCCTGGGAGCATTTCATCAGTCTGGTTCACTCTGCCATCTTTTCATGAGAGTAGGCCCATTTACTCTTGCATAAAACACAGTTGCTGAAGCACAAAAGATAATCTATTTGCACCTTTATTGACTTTGGCATCGAAGAGGGGGACATGATCCTGGCTAAGGCTGGAGAGAGAGGCAGAGACCAGATCAGAGAAAGAGACATGCACACCCACAAGGCAGAGCAGAGGAAGCTGCCACAGCACAGGCACCTTCAGTCAGTATTGAGGAAGGAGACATTATCCCAGCTCAGGCTGGAGAGAGAAGCAGAGAGAGGAGACCAGTCCAGACTTACATGAACAAGTTGACTGCAGTCATCAGAAGCCAACTCCAATGTGATAATGGATCAGCCAGGATCCAAAGTTTGCTCTGTATCCAACAAAGTAGGGTTTTATGGGAGAGAGGAATAAGTAGTTGACTCCCAGCTGATCATCTGAAAGCTGGGTTCTTTTGATCACCTATCCTGAAACTTTGCTGGCTCCCATACTTGCTGAGATCCATCAAATTTAGTGTATATGTGTGTGGGGGGGGGACCCCAAAGCCTGGCTGATTTCCATCCCTTCACTCCAAGCTGTTGGTTTGGGTGGCAGAAAAAGTAGAGAATGTAGCTCTTTCTTCTCTGTCTTTTAAAATGCAGTGAGTCAAAGCATTGCTTCTGTCCCAGCCTAGCTTCGATAGGGAGTTGGAAATAAAAAAGTATGAACAACCTTGCTTCTGTCCCTGTCCAACTTTGAAGGGAAGGAAAAGAACAAATTCTTTCCCTCATTCTGCAATGTAGAGATCAAAATAATTTCTTCTTTCCCCATCTACGATTTCCTTTTTGTATCCAGAAAGTATGTGGATCCCAGATCATATAATGCTTTGAATGAAAGAATCAACAAATTACATTGACCCTGAAACCATCTAGGTAACCAGTGAAGTTGCTTTAGAGCAGATGTTGTGCACTAATGTTAATGTCACACTTGTCAACACACAAGGTGATGCATTTTACACTAACTGAATTTTCTGACCAGTCCTATATGAAGTGTTACAGTAACCTAACTTTGGTTAAAACAGCATCAATAATCATGGTCATATTGGCTGAATCTGGAAGCTAACAGATGGGCAAGATGCAGTTGACAGAAGGAACTCTTAGTAACAAAACTAACTCATTATTTCAAACAAGAGGTCTGGATTGAAGAACACCCCAAACTCTTTACACAATCTGCAAAAGACAACTTTAATCCAGAGAAGCAGATCATTCTCTTCCAAAAATCAACCTAACCAACCAACATCACCTCTGTCTTGATTGGATTAAGCTTTTCTTTTAGCCTCTTGACTGTAATTTCTAGGCACTGATTTAGAACAGAAACACCTGCTTCTGGTTGTCATCAGCATATTGATGAAAGCATCCCTAACTCAAAACTCCAGATAATGTCATTCAGTGGCCAGACAAATATTAAAGAGCAAGCAGTGACAATTTCAGTCCTCAGGTTAGGTCCCAAAGTGCTACTCCTGCATCTCCAGTGCAAGCTGTCTGCACCCGAAAAAGTATCAGAACCACTGCAGAGCTGTGCCTTTAATCCCTCCTCCATTTTCCAACCGGACTGAAAGGGTGTATCAAAAGCCGATGATAATTCCAGTAAAACCAAAAGAAAGGTATTCTTATCTAGTTGAATGGAGTTTGTTCAGGTTAGGCTGAAGTTGCTTTGCAACTACATCTCAATCACTTAACCCAAGAAAGGAAGATTCAACACAGGCATATAGTTAGTCATGTTCTCTTTTGCCAAAGAAACTTTTAAAAATAAAAATCTAATCATTGTCTCTTTCAAAAGCATGGAGGTGACTGCCTCTACCAACAAAGTCGTTTTATCAAGAGTGACTTCCATTTTCTTCTGGCATGTCTTCATTATCTGTGATGGTGATGGCAAGAACCCAACTTGCAGATATTTTTCTAACTCCATCTAGACCAACCCCAAACTGTTCATAGAACTTTGGCAAGTGGATTCTTCTTTCACTTCTGGTGGTATAAAGATCTATTGTCAACCTTTGGTTCAAGTAGGAAAATATATCTGGTGTTGTTTGCAGCATGTATTTGTTTTGTCACATCTGTAGTGATACAGCATGAAGGATTCAGAGTTAATCTCATCATATTGGCATGTAGAGTTTTGGAAGGAACTAGGGCATTAAACTTGGAGAAGCATGATGGAATTACTAGAACAGATTATGGGTATTTCCCACAATCCAATTATTGCTGTCATTGTTTAACCTTGTTGTAATTTATTACATTACACACTGTTCTCAATAGCAAGGGTGCCTGTTCTACTCCTTCTTTTCCACAAGGTTCAGCTTTTCAAGAAATAATAATTAAGTTAACTGTGTATGTAAGTTGTTCTCTCTATTTGGTACCTGGCAGTATATGAAAATAATTAAAGAGATGATGCAATTCCCAGTAACACCAAAGCAGCCTGAACATATAACTGGCTGGATCAGCATGGCTGTTTGCAACCATTTGGACAATAATTTGGGTGATTTCTACCCTGGGTATAGGCACGAACCAAACCACAAAGCAAACTTCATGAAAAATTTTGCTTTAATTGTGGTTTCGGAACCAAATCCATGAGAGGTCCACAATCAGAGACGTCCATAAACTTTAAAGGCAGTTTTTGGGGTTTGTGTCAGTTCCTGAGTCCCTTTAAACTCTTGCTTTCTGCTGCCACAGAAAGCCACAAAAACAGCTGAGCAGCTGCCCTTCATGAAATGGGGAGCAGCCTGTCCAGGGTGGGGCCGCTTTTACAGGAGAAAACACCATCCATCACCCTGCAATCCAGGAGTGCCTGGGCATGCATCCACCCTCCTCCCCGTTACCTGAGGATGCCACCCAGATCTCCCATTGGGAATTCACCCAGGAGGCTGCCAGCAGCAGGGCAACAGCCAGGGGCTGCAGTACAGCTCAGCTGTTTTTGTTGCTTTCTGAAAGCCCTGTTTAAACAAGGTTTGCTGGGCCTACAATCCATGAAATGAACCAGTTTGTCAGATAGCAAACCAGTTCGGTTTGTGGTTCAGTTCATGTTTTGGCCATGAATCATAAATCAAACTGCATTTTTGTGATTTGTGCTTATTCCTAATTCCCCCTACAAGACATTTAGTGAAACCTCTACAATACAGGATACATTTCCAGTTGAATCATGTGATGAGAGTTAATATGATCAATTCTATACTTTATGAAGTTTTAATAACCATATTTTGAGATACTGAGTTTTTGTGAGGTAACTTTTTATTATCTCAATAAAACATCTTGATGCTGTTAGCCCAAGAAATAGAAGGTTCATCTACTCCACAGAGCCTAACAGAAGAGGCTAACTATTATGATACTATGTGTCAGTTAATAGATTTTGTTCTTTAGAGGGTGGCACTTACTTGCAAATGGCAACAGTGAGATTAAAAGGGGGATTTCCTGTTCGTGCTAAGTTTGGTTCTTCATGCCATTGTTCATTATTCAACTAAGAAAGACATATAGTTGAATTGCTGCTATTTCTACAAGTGAATTTTCTAGGATACATACATTCTAATTAGTGCCCAGCATAACCATGCTATATTTTATTTCTAATTTGTGAGCAGGAACTTGCTGCTTTAAATACAAATCAACTTTCATACTGAAAACCACCTGATAGCTATTGAAATGCTGTGGGATAATTTATAAGCCTTTGAAGACAATGTCATATAAAATGCGATGGTAAATTACAATTTTTCAGTAAGTTATTTATCATATTATGGGAAAGAAAGAGAATAAGGGTGATTAACTGTGAATGGAATTTGTTTCATTTATACATTTCCCCAAAGCCCTAGCATTAATTTATTGTGTAATATTTATCATCAGAATAATAAACAGATAACAGAAACATTAATTAAATTATAAGTTTTACATTTAAACAGCAGGCCAATTTCTTTATTTCTTTCAGGCTATTTCCCTTTGATCACAAATATTATTTATGTGCTGCAGTTGATGAGGCTTGCCAGATTATCAATAAAAGTGTTTATTCCTCTTAATCCTTATTCCCGAATTAGAATCATATTTTAAATGCCTTTGCCTGCAATTGCTATTTTCCTGCTATGTTCTCCCCTACCCTACTGGTGTTTTCTATTTAAAAATGTGTCTTATTCCTGATTTCTTACTCCTTGCACGAGCATCTCTCTTTCCCCTCTGGAACACAATTTAAAGCACCATGTATAATGGCGGCACTATAGAAATAAAGTCCATTGGGTTAATGATTTATTCATCAAGTTCCTCATTACTATTAGGAATCTTAGATGATTCTAAAGCCTTTTAAAATAGTTAGTTACAATAGAGGAAAAGTTCCAAACACTAATAGACTGAAGGGCTAAGATATATGCACTATACTGTTTATTTTTCATACTATAAAATTATGTTTATTCTTAATTTGTTTAGCATATTCATTATCCAGTCATCCAGAAGTAGTCTGGGCAGTTTACAGCAAACCAAATACAGTTCATATGATTCCCTCCCCCCCATTAAAACACTAAATGCAGCAGAAACTCAATAATATTAAAAATTTCAAAACAACCTGAAAACTGAGCACACATATTTGCAAAGATACACAAAAAGCCAAGGAAAACAATATAAAGAATTGAGTAGAACTAGCCAAAAACAAGAACATGATATAAAACAACAAGAAAGCACTCAATAAGTCTTCACAGTAATCCAATATTTGATGCCAGTGTATCGAAATATTAAACATAGTTCCTAAAAAAAATATTATTTTGCTTGTGCAAAATAGTTGTGCAAGCTCTTGCAGACATAAAAGTAAAACCACCTACCCCAGTTGTTATTTTTAACTGATAATTTTTTCAGTGCAGTCCTAAACAAAGTTGCATTCTTCTAAGTGTTAGCAGAACTGAGAAAATAACCCAGTCTCACAGTTGTAGAGTTATTTTTAATGAAGTTTGCTGCAATAACAAGATTTGCTGAATGAATGAATGAAACTAGCCGCAGGCCTTCGAACTACAGAAACGCCTTCAGGATATAGTTATGTGTGTAAAGTGCTCTCAAGTTTATAGCAACTCCAGTAAGGGGCTTTCAAAGCACAAGAGAAGCAGAGGTTGTTTGACATTGCCTTTCTCTGCAGAGTCTTCCTTGCTGGTCTCCATTCTTAGTATTTATTTATTTAATTTATATCCCACCCTTCCCAGCAAAGGCAGGTTCAGGGCGGTTTACAGATTTAGGATCATGTAATCAGAATTAGTGTGACCGAACAAGATAAAACAACAGTAAGAACATAAAAACATAAGAACAATTATTAAAACATCAACATCAAGAGGTGCTAGTACAATAGTTTCAGACAACATTTAAAATTCTAATGGTGGTAAATAGCTAGATGGTCGATATTAGATGTTCTAAGAGGTCCCAGGATCACCATAGTGTGATGAGATAGATCCATTGGTAGTATTTTTGGGCCTGTCCCGTTGCTGCAGGTGTTGCCATTATGAAAATGTGTGGCGGGAGAGTACCGTTTTGCAGGCCCTGTGGAATTGTGGAAGCTCTCGCAGGGCCCTGACCTCCTCCGGCAACTCATTCCACCAGCTAGGGACAGCAATGGAAAAGGTCCCAGTTCTAGTTGATAGAAGTCTAACTTCTCTGACACTGGGAACTGTCAGCAGGTTTTGAGACCTGGACCGAAGTGTTTGCTGGGGCATATGCAGGGAAAGGCGGTCCCTAAGGTATGCAGGACCCTGGCCATATAGGGCCTTAAAGGTAATGACCAGCACCTTGAAGTGAATCCAGTTCACTATAGGTAGCCAGTGCAGCGCTTTCAGCACAGGCTGAATGTGTTCCCGTAAAGGAATTCCCATTAACAGCCTGGCTGTAGCATTCTGCACTAGCTGTAGTCACTGGATTTGGGACAAGGGCAGCCTCATGAAGAGGGCATTACAGTAATCCAGTCTCGAGGTGACCGTAGCATGGATCACTGTTGCCAAGTCGTTGCATTTGAGAAAGGGGACCAACTGCCTTGCCATCCGCAGATGGTAAAAAGCTGACTTGGCAGTGGCAGCTACTTGAGCCTCCATTGTTAGAGAGGAATCCAAGAACACCCCTAAGCTTTTAACTTTGGGCACCAGCATAAGCAGCGCTCCATCAAAGGTTGGTAAACGGACCTCCAGTCCCATACCGCAGCAACTCAGACCTCAGATTTAATTTCAGTCTACTCAAGTTGACTGACCCTGCTTAGCTTCTGAGCTCTCATGAGATTGGGCTATACCTTTCTTTCTCATGATACAATTACCTACTTAAAAGTTTTTAATTTGTTGAGATAACTTAAAAAAATCTGTAGCATTTACATTTGTTTAGTTTATATTAATGCTGATTTTATTACATTTATCTTTGCGATTGATACAAAAAATACATCAACTTTTCTAAATAAGTAAAATAAATCTAAGATGTGGTCCATAAGATACCAGGGTCAAATATACCAAAAGCCTCTGAGAAGAGTAGTAAAAACATCACTGAATTTTAACTGCATAGTTAATCAGCCCTTGATGTACTCTGCTTGGCATACATAACAGTACATTCATGGAGGAATTTTGGATTATATTGGCATTTATCCTCTCACAAACCTGTCCTGCTAGGGCAGGGTTCTCTGTGTTTGTGCATGTCTGTTCTTTGATATGACATGACTCCATAAATCCAGTCGCTTATGTTTTCTGGTAGTCTGAGGTCAACAATAAAGGTTGTCTCTGTGCATATACAGATGTTGAAATTCCCAGCTCCCCCTCTTCTCTGTGTGTGTGCATACTGCAAGTAGGCTGGGAAAGTGAGGAGGTATCTGAACAGTCTGATCTCTGAAACAGAAAAGGAAATTTATTTTACTATAGCTTAACAAACCAGAGCAAGATACATGGGAAAATGACTACCAGACAATAGGCTATAGTAGATACAGGAATACAAAAGGTAAATCATAAACTAGTCTGACCTTAATATTACAGTCCTTTACCTGCACATCCCTTCTTTGGACTTATCATGGAAAAAATACTGATCATGGCTCCTGACCTGATCCCTGGCATTTTTACTATGTTAATGGTTGTTCAGACCTTTTAACCCTTCCCACCATAGCTGGCTGGAAGTTCCTTCCTATGCCAGGGTGTGGGAGCAGCGCCAGATTAAACCCTGTGGAGGCCCCTAGGCACTCAAAATCTTGAGGGGCTCCTTGCAAATTATCTCAGAATCAGAATGCCTGCCCCACCACCCACAGCCCCTGCTGCAGCCTGCAACCTTCTCAAAAGCCCGTTAGACAAAGCTGAGAAGAGAGGCAGCGAGAGACAAACTTAGCACCGATGTCACCAGCAGGCAAGTCAGGCAAAGAATGGCTCAGCACATAGAGTCATAGAGTTGGAAGGGACCTCTAGGGTCATCTAGTCCAACCCCCTTCACAATGCAGAAAACTCACAAACACCTCCCCCTAAATTCACAGGATCTTCATTGCTGTCAGATGGCCATCCAGCCTCTGTTTAAAAACCTCCAAGGAAGGAGGTATAGGCTGGGAGGGCTGCAAGCAGAGGAAAAGCTGGCCTAGGGCCCCTAAAGGTGTGGGGGCCCATAGGCCAGTGCCTACTTGGCCTAATTGTTAATCCAGTCCTGTGTGGGAGTTTTCTTCCCATATGGGACCATAGGCCCCCATCTCCAGTCATTATAGAGTTCATGTAGTTTAGCAATAGCTAAATTTATCCTTCCTATCAGTTTGAGCAAATGATTATCTACTCACGGAAGCTCATCTCTGCTTGGCTGACACATCATGCATTTTATGGCTGTTTTTGCTGAGGAAAAGGGATGTTCTCAGAGCACTGAGGACCGCATCGATGAGCTTACATATCTCAGGCATGATATATCCTGCATTAGAGGCCTTCCTCCATCCTACTGTCTTATGAAACTATTCAATCACAACAGTCATCTTCCAAGATCCTGCTTTGAGTGCCTCTGCCTTCTGAAATTAGATGGCGGCACCTTGGGAGAAGGCATTTTTGGTCATGGCACCAAGACTCGAATGTTTTCCCCAGGAAGATTTTTCTGTCCCTTTCTACCTTCCACCAGCAGGTGAAGTCATTTTTATTTCATTAAGTGTTCTCTCAGTGATCCCTCCTTCTTGCCCTATTTTTAAATTTTTAATGTAAATTTTAAACTTTGGTTTTAGAAGAAGAAGAAGAGATTGGATTTATACCCCACCCTTCATTCAAAGTGGCTTACAATTTCCTTTCCCTTCCCCTCCTCACAACAGGCACCCTGTGATGTAGGTGGGGCTGAGAAAGTTCTCCAAGAACTGCTCTTGAAAGGAACAGCTCTGAGAGTTATGACTGACCCAAAGTCATTCCAGCAGGTGCAGATGGAAGAATTTTTCTTTAATAATTTGCTTTTTTAAAACCAGGCTTAGTGATTTTTGATTTTATTATGTATGTTTTTATTCTGTTAGCCTTGATGATGGCAAAAAGTTGGGGCATGAATAAATAAATAAATAAGGTGCCTTCCTCTGGTTAAAAAAAACACCAACAGGGTTCTTAGGTTGAAGGAAAGCTTTGCAATTAGCTGAGTGGAGTGGAAAGATACTGGACACTATTAGTCAGCAGAGTTTTTAAATTTGTATATTTTTCTGCAAATCTGGAGTTTCTGCAAATCTGAGGTTGTTAGGAACGTCTCTCCTTTCTATTAATGGAATATTTTGTGAATTAATTGGGAATCTAGTTATTTAAAAGTCACATTTGTATTTGGGTTTTCTTTCTTTTCAGTAGTTGTGTGATTTAATTTGTTCATAAAATCTGAATGGAAATAAACTCAATCTGAATCACAAGTATATGCTTATATGTGCGCCTGATTCATTAACACAGTTAGTAATGGAGCATGCAATCATAAACTTTTTACAGCTGTAATCAAATGAGAAACATTTCAAGATTTACAAAGTGCTACATCTCAATTGGAAAGATGGGTCAAAACAGTAAGGGAAATTACAGGTTTCAAACTGGATGTGACAGTTTTGAAGTACTGCAATTAGAACGTAATGTTTCAATCCAAATTATTTAAGGAATCAATTATATATATATACTCTAACTCAGCAACAAATACAAAAGGTAGCAGGGTTCAAACTAATCAATAAAGCCAGAAAATATTAAGTTGTGGAATTAATCAATAAAGCCAAGAAAATATTAAGCTGTGGAGAGTCAGTTTGGTGTAGTGGTTAAGTGTGCAGACTCTTTTCTGGGAGAACCAGGTTTGATTCTCCACTCGTACACATACAGCTGCTGGAGTGATCTTGAGTCAGTCATAACTCTCTCAAAGCTGTTCTCTCAACAGCAGTTTCTGTCAGAGGTCTCTCAGCCTCACCTACCTCACAGGGTGTCTGTTGTGGTGAAGGGAAAGGAGATTGTAAGACACTCTGAGTAAAGGGCAGAGTATCCAATCTCATCCTTCTCTTCTATAAAGATTATTGTCTGAGGTTAGTGCCTCTGCTGCCGCGTTTATTCAAGGGCACTGCAAGCCCCATCAAAGGTGCACTGTACCAGCAAGCCCTGAATCTGGGGAAGCTGTCTGCCAGTTTGCCGAAGTCTATTCAGGAGACCTACTCAGGTAGCCTTGACAGAGTCTACTCAGAATGGAGCCAGTCAGCTTAAAGGAGGCCAGCCAGCTCTTTGTTTCAGAATCAGCAGCAGAAGCCAACCCATCCAAATTTCTACAAGAGATGATCCTGGCACTGAGATCCAGAGGAGCTCTGACAGGAGGGCTGAGACAGAAGGTAGCATTGACCTTCTTAAAAGGTCAGATGAGGGAAAGGCCAGTGAACTCACTAATCCAAGGCAAATATCCATTGGCCCAGGGGCCTGTCACTCCCCAGGACTGGGTTGGGGAGAGAGGATTGTATGAACCATTGGTTGGCCATACCTTGGGGAATCCTTTAAAAGGCATATCCATATGGTAAAAAAGACAAGTCACATTTTAGAAAGGTGACTGTGCACTCTGCTGTGGAAAAAAAAATAGTAACACCTTAAATTAATCTTTTTTTTTTTTTTGCAGTGTAAGTTTTGTCAGCTGGCACCCACTTTTCACTACACTACGCCTAGTTCTATTCATGAGGAAAGTTCACTTTCTCAGGCTACTCTAAAGAGATATACAAATACTGGGAACCATCTAGCTATCATCAGATATAAAAAAATCAAATCATATGAAAACTTTAGGGCATCCATATTGTCTTAGAGGGGGCAGTTGAAAGAAAGCTTGGCTCCATAGCTCTACCATGAATGACAAACAGGAAGTTTAATATTCTCAGAAGGACTATATTTCTGTCTTATTGTGAAATATGACGGTGACGGTGATGATGATGATATTGGATTTATATCCCACCCTCCACTCTGAATCTCAAAGTCTCAGAGTGGCTCACAATTTCCTTTATCTTCCTCCCCCACAACAAATACCCTGTGAGGTGGGTGGGGCTGAGAGGGCTCTCACAGTAGCTGCCCTTTCAAAGACAACCTCTGTGGGAGCTATGGCTGACCCAAGGCCATTCCATCAGGTGCAAGTGGAGAAGTGGGGAATCAAACCTGGTTCTCCCAGATAAGAGTCTGCACACTTAACCACTATACCAAACTGGCTAGACAGAGAAAAGGAAGGTAAAGGGAGAGTGTTACAAGGCATTACATTGCTGGATAACAATATATGCCATTACTTATATGTTGTTTTTAAGGTTGCTTACTGATTACAGTGTGAATGCTAATTATTGTTGCTTCTTATATACACAATTAGCTCTATTGCATGCTTTTTGTGGTTCCTTATTTTATATCTAAATGACACTGCTTATGTACTTCTGAACCTCATTGTAATGTTATGTCATATGTTACCTATATGATGCTACTAGCCTTTTTCAGGTGTCCAAGATCTCATATGTTGTACAATATAGTAGTGAGTAGAAATGTGGAAGTGAGCGGAACTACCCCTTGATGTGCACATACCAGCATGATTTGCAAGAGCTCTTTGTGGATGTTGTTATTGACAGGTCTCTATGTTGAATAACAGAACAAATCTGTCTTGTTTCAAGTGTGCAGTAAATCCCAAAACTCCATTTGATGGAGATGGGTACAGCACATCCACATCCAAGATGGGAGGGAAGAAAGATAGAGAGAATTCAGCATACAGATGTCACACTCTCCTGTAAAACTAGTTTATAAAGGGGACTGTAGTATAGTCTTTCCAGTCTGACACCTATCCCTCTTCCATTGCACTTAGTTCACTTTTTGAATGCTGTACCATTCTAGGGACTGTAAACAAACCTCTAGGATCATAAAGTAAAAGTGAATTGGTTAAAAAAAATTTTGTAAGAGTTTTGAACAGCTACTGCACTTTTTGCTTGGTCCAAAAAGGTAAATTTCTGATTCCTGAGAGCCCTGGAAACATGGATGCCAAAGGATATCTGTCAGCCTTGCACTTTCAGTTTTTGCTAAATCCCAGTACCAGCAGAGGACTGATCCATCTCTCAAGAAGGGAAGATGGTCTAATGTCTAAAGTAATCATTGAAGTACTAGGCAACTGTGTTTTCATTTATTTCATGTATTCCATGGTCTTTTGCTTTTCTTTTTTTTATTTAACAGTTTTAATCAAAATTTCAAAACAATATAAATAAACAGCAGGTATAGAAAATAACAAAATAAGCATAAGACAGAATTACAAACAAATCATACATAGAATTAAATAATAATTTACAAATTCAGACTAGAAAATGCAAATCAATAGAAAATAAAGTCTAAATACTTCCCAGGCAATTTACATTCTATTGTATTATGAGAGGCAATATATTGAAAAAAGAAAAAACTATTTCTCCTCAAAATCAGATTTATACAATGGATTGGGGAGGGACGGTGGCTCAGTGGTAGAGCATCTGCTTGGGAAGCAGAAGGTCCCAGGTTCAATCCCTGGCATCTCCAAAAAAGGGTCCAGGCAAATAGGTGAGAAAAACCTCAGCTTGAGACCCTGGAGAGCTGCTGCCAGTCTGAGAAGACAATACTGACTTTGATGGACCGTGGGTCTGGTTCAGTATAAGGCAGCTTCATATGATTATCGACTATTAATAGCTGGGTCACTATTTTATCAGACACTAGTAAATCCCAGACTTTAAGGAAACATTTTTAAACCATCGAAACAAAATCACCCCCCCACCCCAGCATTGAGCTATCACAATTTTGTTGTTGTTGCTCAGTCGCACAGTCAAGTCCAACTCTTTGCAACTCCATGGACAAAGTCACGCCAGGCCCTCCTGTCTTCCACCATCCTCCAAAGTCTGCTCAAATTCGTGTTTGTTACATCAGTAACATTGTTCAGTCCCCTTTTTCTTTTGCCTTCTGTCTTTCCTAGCATCAGGATCTTCTCCAGGGAGTGCTCCCTTCTCATTTGGTGGCCGAAATATTTGAGCTTCAGCTTCAGCATCTGACCTTTCAGGGAACAGTCTGGGTTGATTTCCCTTAGGATTGACTGATCTGATCTTCTTGCAGTTCAAGGGACTCTCAAGATTCTTCTCCAGCACCATATCTCAAAAGCATCTATTCTTCTGCGCTCGGCCTTCCTTATGGTCCAGTTCTCAAAGCCATACATTACTACTGGGAATACCATCGCTTTGACTATATGGACTTTTGTTGGCAGGGTGATGTCTCTACTTTTTATTACACTGCCCAGGTTCGCCATAGCTGTCTTCCCAAGGAGCAAACGTCTTTTAATTTCATGGCTACAGTCACGACCTGCAGTGATCTTGGATCCCAGAAATTTGAAGTTTGTCACTACTTCCATGTCTTCCCTTTCTATTTAATAGGAAGCAGAGAGTGAGTATAAATGGGCAGTCTTCGCAGTGGAGGACGGTAAGCAGTGGGATGCTGCAGGGTTCGGTACTGGGTCCCATGCTCTTTAACTTGTTCATAAATGATTTAGAGTTGGGAGTGAGCAGTCAAGTGGCCAGGTTTGCAGATGACACTAAATTGTTCAAGGTGGTGAGAACCAGAGAGGATTGTGAGGAACTCCAAAGGGATCTGTTGAGGCTGGGTGAGTGGGCGTCAACGTGGCAGATGTGGTCAATGAGGCCAAGTGCAAAGTAATGCACATTGGGGCCAAGAATCCCAGCTACAAATACAAGTTGATGGGGTGTGAACTGGCAGAGACTGACCAAGAGAGAGATCTTGGGGTCGTGGTAGATAACTCACTGAAAATGTCAAGACAGTGTGCGTTTGCAATAAAAAAGGCCAACGCCATGCTGGGAATTATTAGGAAGGGAATTGAAAACAAATCAGCCAGTATCATAATGCCCCTGTATAAATCGATGGTGCGGTCTCATTTGGAGTACTGTGTGCAGTGTGTCCCACCCCACTGCCCACAGCCTCTGCTGCAGCCTGCAGGCACCTTCTCAAAAGCCCCTTTAACAAAACTGTGGGGGAGAAGCAAACTTGGCAATAACGCCAGCAGCAGCCACACCTGGCAAGATGGGCAAAGAGTGGCTTAGTTGCTGGTTGCGCATGCAGGCTGGGAGGGCTGCAAGCATGGAAAAACCATGGGGAAAACCAGCCCAGGGCTCCTAAAGGTGTAGGGCCCATAGGCCAGTGCCTACTTGGCTTAATTGTTAATCCAGCCCTGATCTCTCAGGTCCAAAAAGTGCTGGGGTGAATCCTGAAAGCATCACTATGATTAGAAAAACACAGAAGTCTCTATAGAGAAGGCTCATCACATTGCTGCACAATGCATTATAGATGTAGCCTAATGTTAGAGTAGTTATAGTTGTTGTGACCTGTAGTTCAGATTTTGTTCAATGTAGCAGGACAGCATGCTGAAAAAGAAGAGCTGGTAAATAAACATTAACATGTAACTAAACAAGTATAATTATTTAAATTTGTTTCTGATACTTATAGTAGAATTGTAAGATAACAAGGGAAATTGATTCACAGTGGCTGAAACCAGACAGCTGGCTTGGGGCAGCTTACAGCCACCCTGAAGAAAGCTGGCTGGACGAAGAGTGCTCCAGAGCTTCTGGACGGCGCTGGAAGAAGGGGCAGGCCTTGGGCGGCCGGGGAGCATCTGGAACTCTCATGTGTCCCGCTCGCAGCTCCCCAGGTGCTCTTAAGGTGCTCTCCGGCCTTCCAGACAGCCGGATGCCACCTTAGAGCCACCTCAATGAAAAGGGAACTCTTTCCAAGTGCTGCCTTTATGAGGTGGTTGGAGCGTCCTCAAGGACAGGGTAAGTGCGGGACAGGGGTGGGCGGCAGATATTGCTATCTGGCTGTTTTTTTGGGGTCCAAAGTGCTGGTCTATAATCAGCCAGTGAGTCCTTTAATATGAAGTAGGTCTTGTTTTCCTTTGGAGACCTCCATTTCCCTCTCAGACTAGGTCTATATTGCCAGTCATTCTCCATGCTAAGAAAATCTTTTAAAATACAAGTGTGTATCTCTGACTATGATAAAGTATGAATGATATTAGCCTGCCATCACTTCTTTTCTCTCATTCTGTTTGTCAAGGCAGCTTTCTGCATCTTCCCTGGAGCAGAAAGAAAGCATTTCTCTTTGATTCCCCATTCCTTCTTTGTTTGTTTTTGTTCCATTTATTTTCATTTACACTCCTCTCTACTTTGCCCTAAGAAATGGAGTGCCAGAGGAGAGACAGCAGCATCAATTGTGTGGAGTGGTAGATAATTGAAAGGGTTCAGGTGGGAAGTCAACAGCACCCCAGGGGCTGAAGTCATGTGGCCTAATGAAAGCCCAAGCAGGGTTGTGGCAGCTCCTAGGAGAGAGATCTTCATTGCTCTTGTCATATTTCTCTTTGTTAGTAACTGTTTGATCCCCTGCCATACAAATGAGAGGTGGCAGATTGGAATTTCTTTGGAAGCCTGGACAGGCAATAAAAACCACTCAGTTCTCTCTCTCTCTCTCTCCCTCACCTCTCCTACACCTGCTGAACCTGGCAAACAGAATTTCTTCTGTCTGTAAAGACATACAGGCATAGAAATCCTGAGACTTCCTTCAGCTCTCAAGAGTTGAAAATGATACATTTAATGATGGTTTAAATATTTTTTGTCCCTTTTAAAATTCCCAGCTTCAGTTTTGTTCTTTCCATTTACAAATGAACTGGAATATCTTTATGTGAAAAGAGGAGAACTGAAACTTGGACACAAATGAACACAAAAGGAAATGAAATAGGAAGCATATACTCATCCCTAATTTTAGTCTGCAATCTTAAACATACTTTCTTAGAATTTGGTTCTAAAATGAGATTTATGAAGGAATGATCACTCGACACGTGTTCCAAGAGAAAAAGCCTGCTCAGAGGAGAAGAAGCCCTCTCTTCTCAGCAAAGTTCCTTTATTTTTATACATGCTGCAATCACATTGAAGTCACTCAAACAGGAAACGTCTTCCCAGTTACGTGTAGGTCGTGTCTGCATAGTCTACTAATACAAACTCAGCAGTTATCAGGAATAGATTTATCTGAGGGAGCAGAAATAAGGTTGAACACGGGTGTAAGGATCTTGTGCTCTTGTATCTGCAAACATAATGGAATCTGGGTGGCCAGACGCATGATCCTCCCACACTCCTGTTTTCAGACTATGTGGTGTGCAGATGATCAGATAACATTACAACCACATGATCCCCACATTCCACTTTCTTTCTTTTCTTTTTTTTTTCTGAAAACCTAGTGCATTAACCAAAGAGATTTTAAATGATCATTTACAAAAGCAGTTAAATGACAATTTGGTTTCGACATTCCCAGAAGGGAGTGAATTGTTCCTGAACCTGCATTTGTGTAGGACCCCTCATTTTCACTCATTTTAATTGTTTTTGAAGAGTGGTTTTCAATGTCTGATTAGCATGTTCCACAATAGCTTGACCTGTGGAATTATATGCAATGCTATGCTGGATTTGAATGTTCCATTGTGTACAAAAACCAACACATTCAGAAAAACTATATGCTGAGGCGTTAGCAGTTTTCAACAGTTGCAGATGACCCATTGCCGCAAAGGCAGAAATAAGGTGAGCCATGACATGTTTTGTGGCTTCACCACAGTGAGCAGTAGCCTAAAGATATCCAGAGTACATGTCTATGCAAACATGGACACAGTATCAGGGTTTCAGGGAAACTATATGGTTAATATCCATTTGTCAAAGTTTGTTAGGGAGCACTTTCCCTATGAGAAAACACTTGAGGCTCTTTGGCTTGGAGAAACATTGACTGCAGGGTGACATGATAAAGGTTTACAAGATTATGCATGGGATGGAGAAAGCAGAGAAAGAAGTATTTTTCTCCCTTTCTCACAATACAAAAACTTGTGAGCATTCAATGAAATTGCTGAGCAGTTAGGTTAAAACAGATAAAAGGAAGTACTTCTTTACCCAAAGGGTAATTAACATGTGGAATTCACTGCTACAGGAGGTGGTGGCAGCTACAAGCATAGCCAGTCCCAAGAGGGGACTAGATAAAAATATAGAGCAGAGGTCCACCAGTTGCTATTAGCCACTGTGTGTGTGTGTGTGTATATATATATATATATATATATATATATATATACACATACACATACACATATATGTACATGTGTGTGTGCATAGAAGAAGACACTGGATTCATGTTCCGCCCTCCACTCAAGAGTCTCAGAGTGGCTCACAATCTCTTTTATCTCCCTCCCTCACAACAGACACCCTGTGAGGTGGGTGGGGCTGAGAGAGCACTGACAGAAACTGCTCTTAACCAGAACAACCTCTGAGAGAGTTATGACTGCCCAAGGTCACTCCAGCAGTTGTAAGTGGAGGAGTGGGAAATCAAACCCAGTTCTCCCAGATAAGAGTCTGCACACTTAATCACTACACCAAACTGACACATATATTGGTCACTGGATGACACAGAGTGCTGGACTGGATGGGCCACTGGTCTGATCCCACATAGCTTCTCTTATGTTCTTATGTTAGTTTGCAAACCACACAGGTTAAAAGCATGATCAGCAATATGATTAGTAGAGTCACAATGTGCTGAGCCTGATCAAAAGCAGAACTGTTTGTCTAGTGCTTTGGTATTTTGGTAAAAATAGCTGTGACTGAGAAAGGAAAAGTAAATAGAGAAATAACATCTTTCAAAATCTTATCAGCAAATGCATTGCCCTGAGCAATCACACTAGGAAGATTAGAATGGCTTCAAATAGTGAGCAAAAAATTAAAACCTGCAAGATTAAAAATATAGCCAATCAAATTAAGGTCAATTTGGAGAGATACATGCACCAGGAAGTTGATAAATCAAATTAAATGCATATAAGGTGTCAACTATTAAATTGAAAGGCCGTTGTGAATAGAGCTGGAAAAGCCATTGCTCTAGCAGCAATCTCAGCCTGTTGCACTGAGCACTGCTGCAAAGTAAAGTGTGTATTTTACACTTTCTCCCCAGCAAACCGAGTACTCATTTGACCAACCTCAGAAGAATGGAAGGCTGAGTAACCCTGAGTCAGCTACCTGAATCCAGCTTCCACTGGGATCAAACTCAGGCCATAAGCAGAGCTCAAGACTGCAGTATTGCAGCTTTAACACTCTGCACCACGGGGCTCTTTTTGAATCCAAATTAGCACTTTCCTTGGCTTCTTGCTGCATCAGGATTATCAATCTGTCTTCTGATTGCTGCCTGAAGACAATTGATAAGGTCTAAATAGGACTCTTGTGGCTTTTGACAGACAGTTGCAAAACTATGAGCTGACCGCCCTTCTATAGGTACTTTGGCAAAGGCCTGTAAAGCACATTTAGACACAACAGCAAGGGTTGCAACAGGGAGCACAGTTTGTACTTCAATGGTACTGAACTGTCCAGATCCATATAGTTGTTCAGCAGTATAAACCCCATTGGAGCCACACACTTGAACATCAGCCAAATTACAATATTCAATGTCCCATACCACATACTGTTCAGGAGTTAACATCATCCTTATCATATTTTTCCAATCTTGAGGAATCACAGTGTATCCATTAGAGATTCCTTCTAAAAGACCTTGCACATTGCTTCCCCCTATGCCCATATCTCTGATAGCCTTTTGAATTCCACTCAAAACAGAGTGGGGCAACACATTATAGTTAACAACCTGCTGCCTATTCTCATTCTGTGCATATGTTACTGGGCATACCGATAAAAGGTCAGGCAACTCTTCCCCTGTCAAATGTACATGGTAAATAGACAACATTTCTGCCAATTCTGGGACATTTTCCAATTTAGCCTGATCAAGTTCTTTCTCCAAAACTTCACAGACCATGCGTCCCGGGGCATTAGATGGTGGGCCCACGGGTGGATCTGTTGGTGGAGGAGGGGGAGAAGGAGGAGGAAGAAGAGGAGGTGCAGGGTGCACAAGTTGGACACCAGTGCATTTTAAGGGACAATCTTTGGAGAGTTGGCTTGTGTTAGAAACGGGCATAGATTTCTCTACTGCATACCTGCATTGATGCCAGGCTTGAAGCAGTTCAACAGAAGCTCGGGGCTCTGTGTGAAAGGTCTTCCCTATCTTCTCCCAGTCCCGAAGTTTAAGAGAACCTTCCTCCGGGTACCAGGGGCACTGCTTACTGATCTCTTGTAACAGAGTCTTAAGTTGACCAGAAATCACGGACCCACCGGACTTTTGGATCAAAAACTTTAACTCATCTAAATGTTTCTACTCAGCCTGTGATAACTGTCCACCCATACTTACCAATGAAAGGGGTTGTTGAGAACAATGGAGTGCGCACTTGGGGCCTGTGCCAGGCATTGATATGTAGGAGCTGAGTTGTCTGAGCTGTGCCAGGTGTTGATACCTGCAGCTGACCCTGTTCCGAGAGCTGAGCTGTCCCTGCTCCAGGTGTCACTTGTAGGAATGATCACTTGACACGTGTTTCGAGAGAAAAAGTCTGCTCAGAGGAGAAGAAGCCCTCTCTCCTCAGCAAGGTTCCTTTATTTTTATACATGACTTCACACTGAAGTCACTCAAACAGGAAACATCTTCCCAGTTACCAGGAGGTTGTGTCTGCATAGTCTACTAATACAAACTCAGCAGTTATCAGGAATAGATTTATCTGAGGGAGCAGAAATAAGGTTGAACACGGGTGTAAGGATCTTGTGCTCTTGTGTCTGCAGACATAACGGAATCTGGGTGGCCAGACGCATGATCCTCCCATGCTCCTGTTTTCAGACTATGTGGGGTGCAAATGGTCAGATAACATTACAACCACATGATCCCCACAGATTTACTAGGGTAAATTAGGACTGGGCTGCCACATTTCATTTTATGTTTTAATTGAGAGAAAGCAGAATTTAATTGAGAGAAAGCAGAATTTACAATTCTGTTAAACCTCATGCCAGTTGCCAAATTCAGATTGCCAATAGTTAAAAACAATGTGTTTGATATTTATGCCAGTTCTGTATACCTGTACAAAAATCATTATGGGTTAGTATTTCAGGACCTTTGTCCATATTAGGAGAAAACAAGTAGGGACCAACAAAAAAAAATCACATTTTTTGTGCCTAGACATGTGTGAGAATATGTGTGAGAATATCACATCCCATACACTTCTTCATACATAGATTCATATTTGAACATGAAATCACCTTCTGAACTCTGAAATTCTGCAGAAGCATTTTCACTATACATCATATAATTAGTGTATGTGTGTGTGTGTGTGTGTTTCAGTTCAGAGGGTAGCACTGTTTGTCTGCAATAGAGCAGTTAGATTTGAGTTCATTTGCATCTTGGAGACCAACAAGAATTTCAGAATGTAAACTTCCAAGAGTCAGAGCTCCCTTCTTCTGACACAAGTAGGAGTGGAGAACTAAGTCTTTTTTTCCCAGTCAGAAAAGGTGTCGTGTCACCCCTGATTTGGAAGTATACGGTGCCGTATACTTCTGAATTCAATTTGCAGCCATAATACAGGAACCGTATATGGCTCTCCATATACTTCCAAATCAATATTCGGAAGTATACGGAAGTCCATAGAAAAGGTGGGAAAGGAGCTTCTTCAGCCTCAGAGGAGCTGCTTGCCTCCTTTCCCGACTTTGGAAGCCTTTTCTCGCCTCTCCCATAGCCTCCCTGGGATCAGGGAAGGAGGGAGAGAAGGAGAGGAGCCCCAGCAGCCAATCCAAAGCATGCATTTGCAAAATGCATTGCAAATGCATGCTTTGCAGGGCTGTTGTGTAGCTGATGGCTGGGCTAATCCCCCAGCCATTAGCAACATTGTTGTTCTTTTGTTTACTTGGGTATCCAAGTAAACACTGTTCTCTGGCCAATCACAGAGCAGTGGTATTTTTTGAAACTGCTCTGTGTAGGGCCAGAGAACCTTTTTAAGGCGTCTGCTTGGCTGGACTCCATTCCATTGCTGCTGTGTTGGTGTTGGTGTGAGAGAGAGATTGTGCTGCGCCGGCCCTTGGTCTCAGCTGCTGCTGCTCTCTGTCAGCCTTGCCTGACCTGCCTGGAGAAGAGAAGACATCTAAAGGTAAGACAGTCTTGGGGTTCTTGTTTTTATTTTAGTTAGTAAAAGGACTTTTTAAGACTCAGAGTCCCTTTACTTATGGGGAGGGACAGTGGCTCAGTGGTAGAGCATCTGCTTGGGAAGCAGAAGGTCCCGGGTTCAATCTCTGGCATCTCCAAAAAAGTGTCCAGGCAAATAGGTGTGAAAAACCTCCGCTTGAGACCCTGGAGAGCCGCTGCCAGTCTGAGAAGGCAATAATGACTTTGATGGACCAAGGGTCTGATTCAGTGTAAGGCAGCTTCATATGCTCATATGCTTATCCAGATTTGGGTGGGTGGGTACTGGGTAGCTTATTTGGGGATAGGGTTAGGGGATTCTGCTGAGGGTGGGGGCCAGGGGTGGGGAGGTTGCCAATTTGCCTATATCTTACTTTAGTGAGAGGACTTTTAAAAGTGCAGTGTCCTTTTACTTTTCCTGATTTGGGTGGCTTGGATTTCTTGGGGTTAGGGTGAAGGTTTTTTGTGGGGGAGAGGTTGGTAAAGTTCCCGTATTGTTAAAACTCAAGTTTTTTACTGTTTTAAAGGATTCTGTGTTTGATTTGTTGTTGCTGTGTTGTGCTGCTGTTGTTCCTTTTCTCTTCTGATTCTGGTTCTTGGCAGGGGGGGTCTGTTTGGCCTAATTTTCATTATTAAAAAAGTCACTTTTTAACAGTTGAGTTTGTTGGCCTTTTCTCAGTGATCTTTTTGGATCTGTTGCTGTTGGTTTTGCATCGTGTCCTATTGTCCCTTTTCATGGTTCTGGGTTTTTTTTTGGGGGGGGGGGTGTTGTTGACTGATTTGGCCTGAGGTTTTTTATTGTTGAAAATGTCACTTTTTTAACAGTTGCGTTTTTTGGCCTTTTCTCAGTGATCTGTTTGGATCTGTTGCTGTTGGTTTTGCATCATGTCCTGTTGTCCCTTTTTCTGGTTCTGGTTCTGGTTTTGGTGTGTGTGTGTGTTGTTGTTGACTGATTTGGCCTGAGGTTTTTTATTGTTGAAAAAGTCACTTTTTAAACAGTTGAGTTTCTTGGCCTTTTCTTAGTGATCTGTTTGGATCTGTTGCTGTTGGTTTTGCATCCTGCCCTGTTGTCCCCTTTCCTGGTTCTGGTTTGGGAGGGGGTGTTAAAAGTTAAGTTTCTTTCTGTCATGTTTTAGTTTTTTAAATTACCTCTGGTTGGTGTGGGGGTTGGTGTGTGGGCTGTGTGGGGTGGGTCACTTTCATATTTTTATAGAGCTATTTTTGGAGTCTGAGGGTGCTTTCGTTTTGGCTAGGGCCACTAAATAGGCTGCCCCACTAATAAGGGTGTTTTTAGGGATTGTGTTTTTTGAAATTTTTAAAAAAATTAATCCAGTTTAGGGCTTTATCTTTTTTTAAAATTCAACTAGGCCATATAGGAGTAATTTAAAAAGATTTTAGATTTTTCATAAAAGGCAGCGTGACTACTAGATCACATCAGGCTCCCTTTTAAAGAGACGAGGGTTGCAGTGCATCTTGCTTTCAGCCACTGAAAGCCGGTACATCCTTAGATTTTCATAGGGTAAACCACAGTTTCTCTCTAGTTATAGGGGACACCTGATTTTTAGTTTGCAAAGATATTTGGTTTGTCCCAGGATCTAGTTAGGAGAAGTTTAACTAGGAGGATATAACAAGGGTTGCCTTCATCTCAAGGTAGCCTTTTAAAAACTGTAGCCAGGTAGAGGCAGGTTCACCTAGTCTCCTAAACTTTATCAGACTACTACTACCCCAACCCAAAGAAAGACATGTTAGGGACCAAAAAAACCAACAAACAAGTTTTGGTGGGAGGGTATTTAAAAAGAAGTCAGGGCACCTGTTGGTTCATGGTATAGTGTAGAGAGTTAGGTTTGTAAAAAAACCCACTCTCAGTTCAGGTTGTGTGAGACTGGCCAAGGGTGACATGAATGACAGGCAGCAGAAGAGGGGCCCTGGGAGCAAGGCCAAGGAGAAGACTAGAGGGGTGGAGAGGAGGGGGAGGACACAGTTTCCCCCCTCCACCTGTGCGTAGGGCCCTCTACAGCCACCTTCCAGCACTCCAACCTCCGGCCGGAGTGTGATGAAGAAGGCCCACCTTGAGCCTTTCATTGAGGCTGCTGAAGAGGCACCCTCAGCAGAAGTGCCATTAGGTGCTGGCACTGAGCAGGGATCTGCTGCTCGGTCAGTCACTCCTCCAGCTGATTTATTTATTTATTTATTACTTTTCATTTATATCCCACCCTCTCCGCAAGCGGACTCAGGGCGGCTTACAACATTATAAAACAATTAATCCGATAAAACATATAAAACCATAATTTACATATCAACTTTAAAACCATTCTATAGCACTATTTCAATCCAGTATAGGCGGTATTGACTTCTTAACTATGATCAGACCCACCGGTGTCCGGTGGCAGCCCTTTTTCAGTTAGACCACAAAAGCCTGTTTAAACAGTTCGGTCTTACAGGCCCTGCGGAACGCAGATAAATCCCGCAGGACCCTTATAGCTTCTGGGAGGGTGTTCCAAAGTTCTGGCGCTGCCACCGAAAAAGCCCTGGATCTCGTTACACATAGCCTGGCTTCTCTTGGGCCAGGGGCGGACAACAGATATTTTGTCCCTGATCGCAGTGCTCTCTGGGGGATATATGCGGAAAGGCAGTCCCGTAGATAGGCAGGTCCCTGACCATAGAGGGCTTTAAAGGTTAATACCAACACCTTGAAGCGAACTCGGAATATAACAGGCAACCAGTGCAGCTCTCTCAGCATTGGCTGAATGTGCTCCCATCGCAGCAGCCCCATTAGCAGCCGTGCCGCAGCGTTCTGCACTAGCTGTAGTCTCCGGGTTAGTGTCAAGGGTAGCCCCATGTAGAGAGCATTACAGTGATCTATTCTTGAGGTGACCTTGGCATGGATTACCGTCGCTAAGTCGTTGCGCTCCAGGTAAAGGGCCAGCTGCCGCGCTTGCTGAAGATGAAAAAAGGCAGATCTAACAGTGGCTGCCACCTGAGCCTCCATTGTAAGGGAGGACTCAAGGAGCACGCCTAAGCTCTTGACCTTAGGGACCGGTATCAATGGTACCCCATCAAGGGTCGGCAGCTGGATCTCTCTCCCCGGACCGCCCCGACCCAGGTATAGAATCTCCGTCTTCATCGGATTCAATTTCAGCCGACTCAGTCTGAACCAAGAGGCCACGGCTTGTAAAGCCAGGTCTAGATTTTCCAGGGTACAGTCAGACTGGCCACCCATCAATAGATAGAGCTGGGTGTCATCCGCATATTGATGGCAACCCAGTCCGTACCTCCTGACAATCTGGGCAAGGGGGCGCATATAGATATTAAATAGCATCAGGGATAGGACCGCTCCCTGCGGCACCCCACAGCTAAGAGAGTGCCTCTGGGATGCTTCCTCCCCTATCACCACCCTTTGTCCCCGATCTTGGAGAAAGGAGGTTAGCCACTGTAAGGCCAATCCCTGAATCCCCACATCGGCAAGGCGGCTAGTCAGTAGCTGATGGTCAACCGTGTCAAAAGCGGCTGACAGATCTAATAATAACAGCACTGCGGAACCGCCATGGTCCAGATGTCGCATAAGGTCATCTATGAGGGCTATCAGAACTGTCTCCGTCCCATGACCTGGCCGGAAGCCGGACTGGAATGGATCCAGTGCGGAAGTGTCCTCCAGGAATCCTTGCAGCTGAATCGCTACCGCCCGCTCTATGACCTTGCCCAGAAAGGGAAGGTTTGACACTGGCCGATAGTTCGCCAATGTGGCCGGGTCTGCTGATGGTTTTTTTAAGAGGGGATGGACCACTGCCTCTTTAAGAGCTGTGGGAAAGATCCCTTAGGTCACGGACCTGTTGATAATGTCCTGTAGTGGTTCACGCAGCCACGTTTGGCTAGCCTTTATAAGCCAAGACGGGCACGGATCTAACCTACAGGCCGTAGGGCGCACAGCTGCAAGGATTCTGTTGACTTCCTCCAGACTGAGTGGGCCGAAGGAGTCCAAAATTGGACCAGAAGACGTGCTCGGTGCTCCAAGTTCATCTACTGTATTAATTATAGCGGGTAGGTCGTGTCGGAGCGATGAGACCTTATCTGTGAAAAAACTCGCAAAAGCCTCACAGCCTATTTCCAATTCTCTATTATTTTGTTTGCCCTGCGGCAATTCTGTTAATGACCGAATTATACTAAACAATTGTGCTGGGCGCGAGGTCGCAGATGCGATTCTGGATGCAAAGTAATCCTTCTTTGCAATCCGAATAGCCATCTCATAGGTCCTCATAAATGACCTATATGATGTTCTCGTAGCTTCGTCACGAGCGTAGCGCGATTGTCTTTCTAGTCGTCTTAATCGTCGCTTCATTGATCGCAGCTCCGGGGTATACCACGCAGCGGATCGTGATCGAGGATGAAGAGGACGTCGGGGAGCGATTTCGTCGATGGCCTCGGGGAGCCGGTTATTCCAGGTCTCCACTAGCTCATCCAACGAGTCGCCGGTGGGCCAAGGATCCCGTATAGCCGTTTGAAGCCACAACGGGTCCATCTTACTACGCGGGCGAGCCCAAATCTGCTCACCGCCTAAATGGGACAGGGGTGGCATGTCCACACGAGCCTTCAGGGCCTGGTGGTCAGACCATGGCACTGCCTCGGCAGATATCTGATCCACTACTACTCCTGATCCACTACTACTACTACTGATGTTGCTCGGCCTCAGCAGCCGGAGGAGGGGCAGCAAGAGCAGCCCTCCTTGGAGATGAACTTTGGGGACAGTTTTCTGTCCAAAACGATCACCCCAAGGATGGTGCAGAGTGTCGTGCAGGAGCTGGAGGAAAAGCTGGTTGAGGAGGACCAGTCCCCTTCTTCGGTTCCTTCGGGCACCAGCAGTCCTTCAGGGGATGGCCAGGAGGGGAGGCTGCATGGGGTGGAGGGGGAAGAAATGGAGACACACGAGATGCCTCCATCTCCGCCCACTTCTCCCTGGCGGCCAGCCTTTTTTGCCACCCCGAGACACAATGTGTCTGCCCCGAGCACCTCACAGGAGGTGGCTCCGGACACCCAAGCTGCCATACACCTCTGAAGTCTGGAAGCATTTCCGACTTACAGAGGATCCATGCTATGTGCAGTGCCAGCTGTGCAGGGCCCGGATCAGTTGTGGGTGGGATCCTGCCCACCTGACTCTGGGGGGGATGCGAAACCACCTGCGGAAGCACCATCAGGTGCTGCTTCTTAAGGAGGAACTGCTGGGGTGTACAAGCAGCCAACACCACCCAGCCAGGAGGTCCATCCCATTGGAACTTCCTCCAGAGCTTTCCAGGAGAGTTCTGTGACGGCAGGGACACCAGCCATCTCTGCCTGAGATGTTTGGTGGGGTGGCACCTGTGTGCCAAGAGGGGGAATCAGGTGCAACAGGAGGGTGATCGCCTGAAATCTTGCCAGGTCGATTACCCGTGAGCTTCCATTTTCAGTGGTCAAGAATCCTGGAGTGCTAGGGTTGCTCAAGTTCCTGGCACCCTGGTACAAAGTTCCTGCTAGAACTACCATTAGCAAGATCATTGTGCCATCTGTTTTCAGGGCGACCAGATCTCTGGTGAAGGAGCATTTGTCCCATGCTGCTGGGGGAACTGTTCATTTCACCTCAGATATCTGGAGCTCCCATCATGCGTTAGAGGGGTATCTCTCTCTGACTGTGCATTGGTGGCAACCCAGTGAGCTGCAAGGTGGGGTGGCAGTAGTGGGAGGAATGGTCAGGGCCACCAGGCCAGCTATCACAGGGCCTTGCTGCACGCCGAAGCAGTCGACGCACCACACATGGCAGACAGAGCCATCCTCTCACGGCAGTTAGAGGGCTGGGTAGGCAGCGGGGACGTCGCCACTGGCTTAGTGGTGACTGATGGTGGCTCCAACATCAAGGCAGCTATCCAGCGTCAGGGCCTAAAATGGCTTCCTTGCATGGCCCACCTTCTCCACCTCGTGGTGAAGGACGCATTGGGCCAGATGAAAAGCCAGGATCGTCGGTATCTAGCCACGACCCATGAGTACCGACTTCTGCTCCAGAAGTGTTGGCACATCACAGGTCACTTCTCATGCAGCAATACGGACTCATATTTGCTGCATGAGAAACAGACACTGACAGGCGCACCAGGGCACCGCCTGATCGGTGACATCAGCACACGCTGGAACTCCACCTGTGCCATGCTGGAGCGCATGGTGGAACAGAGAGCAGCCCTGGATGCCTTTGTTTCTGAGTCTTTTGGGATAAGAATCGTCTTACCCAAGAGGATTGGGTAGTTATTTCTCAGACTGTGGAGGTTCTTGGGCCCTTCAAGACCCACACAGAAATGCTCTCGTCTGATATGGAGAGCATCGCACTGGTCATCCCCATGGTCCACCTGACTCGTTAGGACCTGGCCTCATTTCTAGTGCCAGCTCAAGGCCATTTTTCCAGCGTTGTGCACCCTGGTTGTTAGGCTGCAGGAAGGAACAGAAAGCTGTTCCTAAAAGTGTGTGTTGCTTGTATTGATGGCTAATTCACTTTTCTGTTGTATCTTGTTTACTGGATCCAGTCCTGAAACATTTGGTCATGCTTTTGTCCCATTGAAATTAGTGGGACTTGACTTGCAATTAATTTGCCCCCTATTGATTTCAATGGAACTTAGACACAACTAAATCCAAAAACAACAGAAGAGTAATACTTTTATTAGGACCAACCAAAACATCACAAAATCCGAATAAGTTTTTATGTTCTTTAAAAGATTCTTTAGACCATATGGTAAGCAGTTATATTAACATGGTTGAGGGAAGAGAAAAATTTTGAAGGGGGGCATAAGAAGAAAACACAAGTCTTTAGATGAAACATAGGTGCTACATGCACAATAACGGTAGATTGTGCTGTGTACAACCGATCTTGATTGTTTCTATTGCTACTAGGACAGAGACATGGTAGCAGCTCTTCCTTTGAAGAACTGACACTGGTTCCTTATAAGACAAAATGCAAAAGTTTAAAAAATGGCAGTCCTTATATTAGCAAAGTCAACAAGGCCAAATTCAGTTGGGTTAACACGGCCAAATTTAGTTGGGTTGCCTATGATGATGAAGTTGGCATCATCAAGCAGTCTGGGTTTCACAGGCATGGAGAATGTGTATTTGGATGATATAAGATCACTAGTTTGGAAGGAGAGATGAATGTCCTCCCTGAAAGTTCATCTTAAGAAGCAGTTGAGGCCCGCTTTCAGACTTTCACCCAGGATAAGGTCTACATGATATCAACCATGTTAGACTCACGCCTTAAGGGAATGATTGCTGAGTGGGCCTACGAGCTCGATTGCTGGTGAGACAAGCTCTCCCAGAAGATCAAGCACTGAAGAGTCAGGGCGGGCCCAGTTCCGGTAGGTGAGGAGGAGGTGTCAAGTCTGAGGTTTCAATAACGAGACTTTCTTGATAAGAAGTTCTAGTTTATTGTAACATGTTGCAGAACTGTAGCTGAGAGATTGCGAGACTGGCGAGCATACACAAAGGGCAAACTTTTAAGGTACAAATCAAAAGCATTCCTGAGGGGAGGGCACACTATGCAGGGTACATTCACACATCGTTGTTACATTTATCGTTCTCAGGCCTTGGTTGGCCTTGGGCGCTTCCTGGCGCTCGTTATCTCTGAGAAGGCTTCATAATCTTATTCTCATGCTCTCGTTACCAAGCTGTACTACATAACAAAGGGGAGGTGATGGGGGAAGGTAAGGATGAGCTAGCAGCAGATGAATATAGTATGGCTTTTACCCAGGATCCCTTTCCTGAACCAGCGTTTGGGGCCTAGACTACTCAGCATCATAACAGACTTGACAGGAGGGGGGTGGAAGCAGCTCATCTGCCACTTCCACTGCTGTTCATCCCCAACCTCCCTGGCTAGGCAGTGTTTCCCACCAGACTCACGCCAAGAAGAGGGCCAAGATGACACTCGTCGGGTGGCTCGTTGGCCCCTCTGGGAGTGGTAGGCCCCTGAGACCGGAGACGGGTACTGCGATGGTGAGGGACTATCTTTTGGAGCCCAACAAGTCACAGGAAATGTCTCCTTTGGACTACTGGGTTGCGAAGTAGGGGGTCTGGCTGGCCCTCTCCTCCGTGGCCAAGGCGTTCTTCTCATGCCCACCGACGAGCGTGCAGAGCAAGCGCGTCTTTTTGCATATGGGCGACATTGCCCACATCACAATTGCCTGCAACCCTGGACAGTTGAGCAATTGGTCTTCCTGAAGGTCAACTTGCCTCTGTTCGGCCCCCCGAAAGTAGACTTTGAGAGTGAATAAAGTGAGCACCTACTTGTGCCTGCATCCTCTCTTAGCCCGTGCTTGGAAGGTGGTTGTAAAACGCTCTCCCACTAAACATAGACTCCACTCCAGGTGGCTTCCAATATACCCTCTTTTGCCATTGATTTCAATGGCCATACGGTATAATGGTTCAGGTAGCTGGCTCCAGGTTGACTCAGCCTTCCATCCTTCCATTGGTAAAATGAGTACTCAGCTTGCTGGGGAAAAAGTGTAGATGACTGGGGAAGGCAATGGCAAACTACCCCGTGAAAAGTCTGCCGTGAAAACGTTGTAAAAGCAACGTCACCCCAGAGTTGAAAACGACTGGTGCTTGCACAGGGGACTACCTTTACCTTTTTAATGGTATGGCATCCACAGGCTGAACCTGTGGGTGCTAATGCTATTTTACAGAAGGATCTGACCATTTCAAAATGCTGTGATGGTCTGATCCTGACTGGGCCCACAGTGTAACAGGACCATGAGGACAAGTCTACCAGTGGCCACTAGCCATGGTGATTGAGGGAAACTTCCACATTCAGAGGCACTTAAGCCTTTGAATCCCAGAGCCAGGAGGCAACATCAGTGGAAGGCCTTGGTCTCTATGCCCTGTTGTTGGCCCTCCAGAGGAACTGGTTGGCCACTGTGTGAGACAGGATGCTAGACTAGATGGACCATTGGTCTGATCCAGCAGGACTCTTTTTTATGTTCTTATGACCAGGTGTTTTTGCTGCCCCCATATTTTTAAGATGTGATGTTTTGGCACTTGAAAAGATGTGATGTGGGGAGCAAGATTATCTGGTCTCAGTATGTCAGTCCACTGGTCAAACCTGTGGTCTCCATAATATCTAATTTGTTTCTCTATCTGTATTCAATCTGTGACTAGTCAATCTGTTCTCTGATCTGTGAAAAATCTTGTCTACATAATTGTCAGAGGGTATGTGTACACAACAAAAAGTTGGATTGGGAAAGACAGGAGTGGGTCACAGTTGCATGACTGAAATTTATTTATTTATTTAATTTTATTTATATTCTGCCCTACCCCATAAACAGGTTCAGGACAAAGTACAACAAATTTAAACACAGAAGTCGTTTTTGCACTCACCTCCAGCCGGCGCGACCCCCCTCTTCACCGTGCAGGATCTGCGCGGATTTCGCACTAAATGCCGCGGAGCAGCCTTTTGCGCCGGAAACTCCCGGCGCAAAAGCCGCTCAAACGCCAAACTGCTTTTTGGCAATTTATGTTTGAGCGGCTTTTGCGACGGGAGTTTCTGGCGCAAAAGGCTGCTCCGCGGCATTTAGTGCGAAATCTGCGCAGATCCTGCGCGGTGAAGAGGGGGGTCGCGCCGGCTGGAGGTGAGTGCGAAAACGACCAGAGTGAAATTATTGGATAGGTCTTGCAGGAAAATTATATACATGGCACAAAAAGACAAGCCTAGAGGAATGACTCAATCAGGGTGAGCAATTTTTGAGAGAATAGGCATCTGGTGTAAAAACTGGTTTGGACTTCGCTGCACTGAGTCTCTACTCAATGAAGTCCCTTTGCACACATTTTGCCAACCTCCTTTGGTCCTATCTATCGGCTCAGAGGAGGGCATACTTTCAGGGATGGATTCACAGACAGATATGACTCTGGAGCACCATTGCATGTGGAGAGATGCCCCAATGATTTGAGCCCCCTGTCTTACAAGTTTGCCTATGCCTAAACATTTATCAAATGTTCTAAGCCTTATTTTTTCTCTATGAACATGTTGCTTGGCCAACCATTCCTCCTACCCTTTACTCGTAAAAGATAGGGAAAAGGTATTTCACATAACACATATCTCCACAAGAAGGGACTGAAACTTCCTTCAGGCTGCAGAAGGCCCCTAGGACCCATCTTCAAACACTCATACTGCTTTTCCTTGTGATGGCACTGTCTATGATGGAATAATTAAGTGTTACTCCAAGGATCTAAAGCTGGAATCTAATTGTACATACCAGGATAGTAAGGCAAATTGCCATTATGGTTTGTTGGCAAGGCAATTGATTTAACATATAAAGATAGTAAGGCAAATTGCTGTTATGGTTTGTTGGCAAGGGAATTAATATTACTGTGTGGGTGCAGCTGTGAACTCCTTTCCTACTGTGAATTATTGCACAGCTGTCCTCTGACTTTACATTCATAGAAGCACTTAGAAGATATGATGCTTTGGGGGAATAAAGAGAGATTTGTGTCCATATAGATTATTATTATTATAACATGCAGATCCAAGATCATTCTGTCACAGTATTTCAATCTTCAGTGAGTGTTGGATCTACAACTCTGATAGGAAAACAGCAGCCACAATTCAAAACTACACACAAGGGGGGAAGGAAGGGGGGGGGGGGGTAATGCTGCTAGATACCAGAACTTACTTCACACTACAAAATATGTCACATACTTATCCCTTAAGGCAAGGGTACACAAATGTACAGTAAACAGTAAATTTACAGCCCCAATCAGCATAAGAGAGATGTGAAAGGTTGATGCTGCGGTTTGCCTGGGCTAAATGCTATAGCTTTTGCACCTAATGAAGTTTTCTTTGGATTTTTGTGGATTTTTGTGGATTTTCTTCGGTATGTTTACCGAAACCATACTTTGGCATGTGTTAAGCACAGAACTTTTTTTGTAGTAGGAACTCCTTTGTACATTAGGCCATATACCCCTGATGTAGCCAATCCTCCTGGAGCTTACAGTAGACCTTGTAAGAAGTTGTGGGTCCTGGCTGCGCCTTCTTAAGAAGGTTTTGTGATGTTATTGGCTGGTTTGCACCTCTCACATCACAGGCTGAGGATTTCCAGGGGCCTGTGGGATGACCTGCTGGTATGGCAGGAGTTTTTGAGCTCTGGAGTCTCTTTCTGGAGAGAAGATTTGAAACTTGAAGTGGAGCTTCAAATCACATCTGACACTGCAGGATTGCTAGGTTTCGGAGTCTATTTCCATGGACATTGGTGCACAGATGATTGGTCTGAGGATTGGGTAGCTGTGGGATGGACTAGGGACCTGACCTTCCTTGAGTTTTTTCCTATATTGGTAGTTGTTTGGCTGTGGGGTGATGAGTTGGCTGATCACACAGCCCACTTTTGGTGCAACAGTTTAGTTGTGGTGCATGTCATTAATTCCCTCCCATCCAAATCTCCAAGGATCAAGAGGCTGGTTCACACTTCCACTCTGCATTGCCTTCGATTTAACATTTTATTTTTTGCCAGGCAAGTGCCCAGGGTGAACAATGGGGTGGTCGATACTCTCTCTCACAAGCAGATGTGGAGGTTTTGTCAGCTCACCCCAGAAGGTGATTTTCATCCATCAAGGATGCCCCTGGAGCTATGGCTGATCGGAGGGTCAAAACTGGCAGAGCAATAGGGCTTGCCATCACTCCTAGCACCAGGAGGTCTTACAAAAGGGCAGTGCTTCAGTTTGAAGGTCTTAGGGGTAACATAGGGTACCGTAGGAACTGGCCCCTTCTGGTGAAGCATTTGCTCCATTTCTCTGTGTTATTGAAAAATAAGAGTTTAGCTGTCCATTCCATTAGGTGTAGGCTTTCTTTGTTAGCCTATGCCAATAAGGCAATGGGGTATAAGGAGTTCACAAGCAATTTCTGAGTGTGGAAGATGCTGGAGGGCTGCTCTACGGAGGATGGCGCATGGGCAGATCAAAGGCAGTCAATTTCCCCAGTGATTCTTCGAGGTTTGAAGTCTGTATGGAGTCAAGTTTGCATCTCATAATTTGAGACATTACTTTTTTTCATGTGGTTTCCCTGGTTGCCTTCTTTGGGGCTCTCCGTGTGAGTGAATTGGTGGTTCAGTCCAAGGGAAATGTCTTTGGCCATGCCATCATGGCTCAGGATGTTTGTTTGGCCAAAGGAATGGTTTTTCTTACAATTCGCCATTCCAAAACTGATCAGCCCCAGTGGGGATCTGTCATTCAGGTGGGTTCTTGTTCTGAGAGGGAGCTGTGCCCGGTTCTGGTTTTATCCCATTACTTGGCTGCCCATGGTCCATGTGCAGATCTGTTGTTCCTTCATGTGAATGGTGGTCCCCTGACCAAACACCAATTTTGGGCAGTGACAGCCAAAGCACTTGATAGGCTGGGATTGGATGGTGTGAGGCTTGGCACTCACTCATTTCACATTGGTGCAGTGTCTACGGTGGCTGCCTTTGGTTATGCAGATATTCAACGCCTGGGCAGGTGGAGGTCAGCAGCCTCTTCAATTGCGGTAGTTGTTGGTTTCTTCAGTTGCTCACTGTTTCTGTTTCTCCTAGGTGCTGTGGTCTGTGGTGAGAGATGTCGCATCCTCCTTTGCGGGCACAGTTTTGTTTTTTGGGCTGCCCATCAGGCCAGGAGTACTGCCTCTGGTTCACAGTTGGGCCTTAGCAAGTGGGCCACTTTAGAATGGTGTGGACGGCGGGGTCTCCAGTGGCCAGGCCTGTTGCTCTGTTATTTGATGTTGGCTTTCAATCCTTACCGCAGGTTCTTGTTATTCATCTAGGGGTAATGATCTGGGGCTAATTAAAGGTAAGGCCCTTATTTTGCAGGCTAAAGATTACTTTAGAGTCATCATGAGCCAGTGGCCGCAGATTCTGCGATGTGGTCTGCCATGAACCTGCATCAGGTGTGGTGTGGGGTATGGGACCCATGTGCTATTGAGAAAGCATGGTGTAAAGCTAACTTAGAGCTTTAAAAAGCCCTTGAGAGTGGGTTCGGCCATTATCTGTCTCACCCTCAAATCTGACCTTATGAACTGGATTGGTGTCCATCTTTCCGATAAAGGAAATTACATCTTCCTGGTGGATTTATGGCATGGGTTTAGGTTGGTGTTAAGTCTGTAGATGGATGCAATGGCCTAAGCAGAGGCTTGGTCTTGTGGTGGCAGGATTTTCTGGTTAATGTTATGTGGCTTGGTGAGCACCAGTAGCTCTCCTTTTTAAGGGGGTTTGGGGGTCATGCTGAATCATCCTGGACCATGTGGACCAGTTGATGAGGATGCTGACTGCCTGGATTGATCTGCCCTGGCAGCCTTATGGCTGGGGGTTGGAACTCCAGTCCGTTTGCTGTGCTGGCCGGGTATGAGCCATTTTAGGATGACTCTACCTAGGGTCAAGGGTGGCTCACCCATTATGCAGCAGGGGAGAGGTCGTTTGACCTTTGGCCCTGCCCATGCCACTAGTTATGTTAGTACCCTTGCTGTTTATGTGTATTAATAAATAAAAGTGGCCCTTAGTTACTCAACGCTTTGTGTCCGTCTCTTTCTTTTGATTGTGAGGGCAATTACATTTTCTACATCTTTCTATCTGACTACAGATTCAGAACTACACATTTCTCATTAGAACTGCGCTAATGTGATTGAGAACTGCTCAGTTTGTGTTGATCTATGCATTAGGATCCTCTGGTATATTTTCAGAAGGCTATAAAAAACTGTTGGGGATATTTGTTTTTGCTTCTGAAAAAAAAGAAGCAGCCTGTTATGAAGAAAAAAATTGCCCTGCTTTTAGTTTAGTTGAGAAGCTGCTTGTCATTTTCACACAGTGATTGGAAGCTTGAGTGGAAAGAGAAAGTACCTTCAGGCATGAGAATGTCCATCAGTGAGGCAGATGAAATGTGTCCTGCAGAAAAGAATTATGTTGGAGACAATTGGTTAAGAATACTCTTAAAGTGGGAAAATAGGAGGCAGGCACAACAGTGTGTGCAGTTTCTCCTTTTCCTTTGGAACAATTAAGTGTCTTCTATTTAGCTGCAAGAGAACATAAGGAAATTGACGTTTTTGAAGGGCTACTTCATCCGTCTTTCTTATTTCACAGCTTTATTTATGTGTGGAAGATTTGATAATTCAAATGGACTGATAATGTACAAAGTGCTTAACTATCTTTATATTCAGAATATTTCTGTAAGTATGTAGCTATTACATACTACACATATGCAACTGAAACTTGAAGACAGTGGTTTACTGACTGAATATAAATAAAAAGTTGAACCCAGATCAGCAAGATCAAAGACCAATATTTAGTCATTATCAGGGCTTTTTTTTAAGCAGGAACACACAGGAATGCAGTTCCGACTGGCTTGGCATCAGAGGTGTATGACCTAATATGCAAATAAGTTCCTGCTGGGCTTTTTCTTGTGGCTGAATGCATATGGTCATATTGGTCATTTGATATTTTCATCTACTGTGTATGTGAAATAATCAACTCTGTATGTAAAATTATTATTGACGTTGTATGTAGTCTGACCTTGACAGGCTGGAAAACTGGGCTAAAACCAATACAATGAATTTTAACAGGGATAAATGTAAAGTTCTGCATTTAGGTAGGAAAAATCCAATGCATGGTTATAGGGTGGGGAAGACTTGTCTTAGCAGTAGTATATGTGAAAAGATCTAGGAGTCTTAGTGGATCATATACTGAACATAAGTCAACAGTGTGATGTGGTGGCTAAAAAGGCAAATGCAATTTTGGGCTGTATCAACAGAAGTATAGTGTCCAGATCACGTTGTAAAGCGATGGTGTTTTTACTCTGCTCTGGTAAGACCTCACCTGGAGTATTGTGTTCAGTTTTGGGCACCACATTTTAAGGATATAGACAAGCTGAAATGGGTCCAAAGGAGGGCGACGAAGATGGTGAGGGGTCTGGAGACCAAGTCCTATGAAGAAAGGTTGAAGGAGCTGGGGATGTTTAGCCTGGAGAGGAGGCGGCTGAGAGGTGATATGATCACCATCTTCAAGTACTTGAAGGGCTGTCATATAGAGGATAGTGTGGAATTGTTTTCTGTGGCCCCAGAAGGTAGGACCAGAACCAATGGGTTGAAATTAAATCAAAAGAGTTTCCAGCTCAACATTAGGAAGAACTTCCTGACCGTTAGAGTGGTTCCTCAGAGGAACAGGCTTCCTCAGGAAGTGGTGGGCTCTCCTTCCTTGGAGGTTTTTAAACAGAGGCTAGATGGCCATCTGACAGCACTGAGGATCCTGTGAATTTGGGGGGAAGTATTTGTGAGTTTCCTGCATTGTACAGGGGGTTGAACTAGATGACCCTGGAGGTCCCATTCAACTCTATGATTCTGTGATCTTCAGGTCATTTGTTCTTAATCTTTTAATCTTTGCCATTGTGTACACCATAAATTTAAATACATATATTTGATAATATTTACTTTTAGGTTAGCTTGACCCTTTTAAAATTATGCCCAGTTTGCAAAACCATGGACTATCACAAACCTTTTGCAGCTAGACAAACTGGTTCAGTTTGTTAAGTCCATAATGCAGTAGAATGCCTAGGGTGGCCATAATGTCTGAAGGTCAGCCAGGGACACCTTTTTTGGGGGGGAAGGTAGGGGTGCGCACGCTGAAGCAGCCTGTCACTAATAACACAGGTCGAGATGCAGGACAGGAACCCGGAAGTGACCGACAGGCTGCTTCAGCGTGCCGCTGCGCCAGCCCCCTGGGCCCCACAACGATGGGACCGATGCCACAGGGACGGGCTCGAAACACTCTATAACCCCTCAAAAGAACAGCAGTCTAGCTCGCTTCCCCCGAGCCCTGCCGCCATAAGCCTCAAGGGGGCTCATTTTGCGGCATCTCCCGGCGGGAGGGTGGCACCCGCACGGGACACATATCAAATGAAAGAGGGGGCGCAGGGCTATCAGAAACAGCCGGCGGAGGGAGTCGGGAGACCACCCCACTGGGGGATCCACACCCCGAAAGTGATGAAGGTGGCGCAGATAGAGCCAACAGAGCAAACAGGACAAAATAAATAGGCTGCATTATGCAGCACAGTTGAGAAAGTGCCTTATCCCATATACTGATGAAGTAAATACAGGATCTGAGAACAAAATTGCACCAGAAGACACAAACACAAAGCTCCCTTACACTGAATCAGTGCTTGGGTCCACGAAAGTCATTATTGTCTAGTCCAGTCACAAACACAAAGCTCCCTTACACTGAATCAGTGCTTGGGTCCACAAAAGTCAGTATTGTCTAGTCCAGTCACAAACACAAAGCTCCCTTACACTGAATCAGTGCTTGGGTCCACGAAAGCCTAGTCCAGTCACAAACACAAAGCTCCCTTACACTGAATCAGTGCTTGGGTCCACCAAAGTCAGTATTGTCTAGTCCAGTCACAAACACAAAGCTCCCTTACACTGAATCAGTGCTTGGGTCCACGAAACTCAGTATTGTCTAGTCCAATCACAAACACAAAGCTCCCTTACACTGAATCAGTGCTTGGGTCCACGAAAGTCAGTATTGTCTAGTCCAGTCACAAACACAAAGCTCCCTTACACTGAATCAGTGCTTGGGTCCACGAAAGTCAGTATTGTCTACTCCAGGGGTGGCCAGAGGGAGGGAGGGAGGGAGGAAGGAGGGAGGGAAGGAAGGAAGGGAGGAGGGAGGGAGGGAAGGAGGGAAGGAAGGAAGGAAGAAAGGAAGGAAGGAGGGAGGGAGGGAGGGAAGGAGGGAAGGAGGGAAGGAGGAAGGAGGGAGGGAAGGAAGGGAGGAGGGAGGGAAGGAGGGAAGGAAGGAAGGAAGGAAGGAGGGAGGGAGGGAGGGAGGGAAGGAAGGAGGGAAGGAAGAAAGGGAGGAGGGAGGGAGGGAAGGAGGGAAGGAGGGAAGGAAGAAAGGAAAGGAGGGAGGAGGGAGGGAGGGAAGGAGGGAAGGAAGAAAGGAAGGAAGGAGGGAGGGAAGGAAGGAGGGAAGGAAGGAAGGGAGGAGGGAGGGAAGGAAGGAAGGAAGGAAGGAAGGAAGGAGGGAAGGAGGGAGGGAAGGAGGGAGGGAAGGAGGGAAGGAAGGAGGGAGGGAGGGAAGGAAGAAAGGAAGGAAGGGAGGAGGGAAGGAAGGAAAGAAGGAGGGAGGGAGGGAAGGAGGGAAGGAAGAAAGGAAGGGAGGGAGGAGGGAGGGAGGGAAGGAGGGAAGGAGGGAAGGAAGAAAGGAAGGAAGGAGGGAGGGAGGGAGGGAAGGAAGGAGGGAAGGAAGGAAGGGAGGAGGGAGGGAGGGAAGGAAGGAAGGAAGGAAGGAAGGAAGGAAGGAAGGAGGGAGGGAGGGAGGAAGGAGGGAAGGGAGGAGGGAGGGAAGGAGGGAGGGAAGGAGGGAAGGAGGGAAGGAAGGAGGGAGGGAGGGAAGGAAGGAAGGAAGGAAGGAAGGGAGGAGGGAAGGAAGGAAGGAAGGGAGGAGGGAAGGAAGGAAGGAAGAAAGAAAGGAAGGGAGGAGGAAGGAAGGGAGGAGGGAGGGAGGGAGGGAAGGAAGGAAGGAAGGAAGGAAGGAGGGAGGGAGGGAAGGAAGGAGGGAAGGAAGGAAAGGAGGATGGAGGGAGGGAAGGAAGGGAGGAGGGAAGGAAAAAAGGAAGGAAGGGAGGAGGGAGGGAAGGAAGGAAGGAAGGAAGGAAGGAAGAAAGGAAGGAAGGAGGGAGGGAGGAAGGAGGGAGGGAAGGAAGGAAGGAAGGAAGGCCGGCGGCCCCCTCCCGCCAGCCGCCCCCCTGCTTTTGGCCCCCCCTGCTTACCTTGTTCCAGGGCGGGTGGCGGCCTCTCCTCCGGGCGGCTGGTGCTGCTGGCGGGGCTGGTGGCGGCTGCGGAGGCCGGGGAGGCGGCGGAGAGGCCGGCGCTGGTCTCTGGAGGGCCTCCAGGGACCAGCGCCGGCCTCTCCGCGGCCTCCGCTGGCCTCTGGAGGGCCTCCAGGGACCAGCGCCGGTCTCTCCACAGCCTCCGCTGGCCTCTGGAGGGCCTCCAGGGACCAGCGGTGGCCTCTCCGCGGCCTCCCCGGCCTCTGCCACCGCTGCCGGGCCCCGCGCGCGGGCGGGGAAGGCGGTGAGTGAGGGAGCCAGCGTCCCTGCGCGTGCGCACGGCGGTGTGCGCACGCGCAGGGACGCTGGCTCCCTCACTCGCCACCTTCCCCGCCCACGCGCACTGCCCACCGGCTCCCCGCTGGCTATACCGGGACTTCTAATGGTCCCGGTATAGCCAGCCCGGGAGCCGGGAATTGGGGGCCAGAACCGGGAAAGTCCCGGGAGACCGGGATGGTCTGGCCACCCTAAGAATGCCCCCACCCAGCATACTAGAGACACAAAACTCACAGAGGCTCTCTGGCTGACTCTCCTCTACATGTTTTCCAAGTTTGGTGAGGATTGGATTTAAGGGGTCCAAGTTACCACCCCTCGCCTTCCCCGAAAAGGTATCCACAGGAAACTGCTTTCTGGAGAAACGATATGTAGGCTCAGGAGGTTCAGGAGTGTATAGAATGAACTCTGAGCAAACTAGAGACAATGCAGTAGAACTCTGATTCACTCACCCCTACCAGCCCTCCAGGTTTGGTGAAGATTGAATTTACAGAGTCCAAGTTACAGCTCCCCAAAGAAGATATTCCCATCCTCCATTATTTCCAATGGGCTAGGGTCAAACCACAGAATCTCTCAGTAGAAACTGAAGTTGGGCATTTTCACAAGCCCAGCAGAACCAGTGCCTCTATGGCACTGCAAACCCAACAGGATGACCCTGGTTAAGCCAAGGAAGTGCTTTTGGGAAAAATGTCAAGCATAGGTTCAAAAGTGCATAGAATGGACTCCCTGCAAGCTACACACACCAAATGCATACAGAACCTCACCCTGTTCCCTGCTCCTCTACAATATCTACAAGTTGGGGGCAGATTACATTTCTGGGGTCCCATTTAACAGCCCCCCCCCAATCTTTCTTGCGGTCTCTCTGGAAAAGACAGCTGCAGTTACAGATTCTATAGAATGGCTCAGGAACAAACCAGTGACATCAGACTAACAAGGAAAGTTCACTTGGGCAGACCTCCCCCCAGCCAGACACTGGAAGCAAGGTAAGTGTCCTTGCTTCCAGTGTCCCCTCGTTCTTGAAAAGAAGGTTCTGAAGGACAGAAAGGCAGACATCCCCAGAGTTTTGACAGAGGCTGCCGAAAGTTACCCCATGACAGCTGGTGGGCACTTTAAGTGATCATAAGGTAGCTGTTGTATTATGAGGTAGATGTTGTTTCATGAGGTAGATGTTGGGTGAGGTAGTCCACCCACACCTGGCAGAGGTAGTGATCCTCCCACCCAAGCACCAAGGGCACAGCCTGCATGCTGGATCACCCAGAGAGGAGCAGGAATGTGGGGATACACAAGGTGACAACTGGAGGGCTGGAGCTTGCCCTGTGAGGTCAAGAGAAGAGTAGCCCAGCAGGGGGAGGTAGGGCTTAAAAAAGGCCAACCTGTCAATCCTGGCTGGATGATGATGATGATGATGATGATGATGATGATGATGATAATAATAATAATAATAATAATAATAATAATAATAATAATAATAATAATAATAATAATAATAATAATAATAATAATAATAATAATAATAATAATAATAAATTTATTTTTGTATCCCGCCCTCCCCCGCCAAAGGCAGGCTCAGGGCGGCTATGCAGATCCATACAGAACAGTGGGAACTGAAAATATTTCCCAGGTGGAAGAACATACACTTGATCTGGACACTGGTGGGAGGGTAGGAGAGGAGAATCATGGCTACTCAAAAGAAGTCAGGCTACAGTGACCAGTATTCTATAGGATTGGCATCAGTGGGCTCAGGGGATTTAGCAAGGTACTCCATCACTATCACCTCTGCTGAACCCTCCACTATCATTTGCCTAACAGCCCTGCTGCTTCTGATCTCCCAGTTTACCATTACCAACCAGTAGCAAGTCTTCTCCCTGGTTAAGCTCTTTGAGGAAGAGGTGGCAGGCTTCAACTCCTCCCCTCCCCAGCCTCTTCCAGCTGCTGTTCCCTCTGTCCATGTCTGCTGTCCTAAAGCCTCTGCGCTTCTTTGCACAGCTTATGCCTCTGCATGAGCTCTGCGTTCTGAAGAACAATGCTGCTTCTTATTCGGGGTGGGGGTGGGGTCACACATAAAGGCCAGTCTTGCAGAGAGGATGCTGTCTGATGGTGATGCCCACCTGCAACCTCTCTGCCAAGGCCCTGACCCATGGGAGAGCAGGCATTCATTCAGGGCCTGGCTCCAATGCAGCCAGTGCCTAGTTTAACCCTACAATCAGGGGAATAACTTGCCCCAGGCTGGCCATATGGGTAAAGAGTACAGTGTCCTGGAAAGCCTTGAGGACGTGCACCATTTTAGAGAGGGTCAGCCACTCATTAGAGCTGATACTGAGCTCCTTTTTTCCATGTAGAATGGTCATGGAGAAGGTAACATCCTGACAGAGCTCTTCTGGTCCATAAAATGTATACTCATATTGTAGCTGGGGTTCCAATGGGTGGGTAAGTCCAGAATGAGCTGGTGTTCATGTAATTCCCCATCCCTTTCGTGCAGCCCATGGGCAGAATTGATGCTGCACAAGAAGTGGACAGCCAGGTGCCGGCAGGTCTCCAGAAAGGCCTGCATCTCAAGGGTGACAGCATACTTGGTGCTTCCCAGCCTGAGACCATACTTCACCACCAGGTGAAATGTTTGCATCAGGCAGACAAAGCCCTGGAGACGTGCAGTCTTCACTGCTACCATTATACTGGTACCACAGATGATATTGCTTCTCCCTCAGGCTACTCTGTATCACAGAGGCAATGTTTTGTGCCATGTGGTTTGCATCCATCCCCCATGCATGGAGCAGAACCATTTTGTAGCCTGGTGGTAGGACTGTATTGTCCTGGGACCTGGGCCATGCCCCAACATTCTGAACAGACAGATTATCTGGTTGCTACCAGTGGGCAGTGAGGGAGAGATAACCATGCTGCTGGCTGCTCCAGAGGTCTACCATGAAGTGCACAGTTTTGCCTTGCACTCTGGAGAGCTTACCCTTGACCATCACCATTGTGGAATGGTTCATGGTGGATAAGGCTCATTGGCTCATGGTCCTCCATGAGGGAATGGAATACCAGGGAGCCAGGTGTTGCAGCAGCTGGCAAAAGGCTATATCTTTGATGAAGGAAAACCCTATCTTTATTAGGACTGTATGTGTGTTGTGTGACTTTATATCCTTGTATGTTTGCCTTTATTCTATAATAAAACCCCTTAATTATTATATTATATAGTCTCATTATTGGGTAACTTCCAAAGCAGATACCTTCTGTATAAATAGGTTTTAGATCTCACTGAAAGGCTGATTGCCCTCCACTCTAAATCCCCCCAAATCCTATTTTTAAGGCAATTGACTTAACAGATATTGGTGGAGAAAGCGTTGGCAAAACCCTGGTTGTCAGAACACATGTGAGTTGACACGTGTGTTTTCTGGCAGCAAGACATGGAAGGATACTTCTTTGAGAACTTACCCTGTTAGGCTTGAGTGGTTGTGAATGAGCAAATGAGAACTGTGTGATTGGCTCTAGAAGAGCATTCTATACCTCCCACTCTATCATTCAGCGCTGATTCTCCAGTAGCACCCAGAGGGTCAGATACCACCTGTATAAGGGCTGAGCCTGACTGGAAAGCAAGGGGAGAATCATGTGAAGCCCAGCCACTGTCCCTACTCAATGTGTCTATCGAGAGTTGGGAAAGAGATCTGGCTAGGTCAGTGTTTAGGAATGGATAGGTCCCAATCCTCGCTTCTCGCCCTCATTTCCTGTGCATTACACACATGTAGGATAGCACTTAGTCTTGTCTTCAGAGTACGTGCACTGGTTGGAGTGACTCTCCGGAAGTACAGACTTTGTATTATCAGTGATGTGCTCAGTGGAGCAAGGCTAGTATATACAATAGAGTTGCCACAGGAGGGTCAGGCTACCTTGAGCAGGTCTCCTCATGAATAAACTCACTGCCTCAGCAGATAATTGAAGCTAGCTAACCTGACTGAAGAGCAAAATTAAAATTGCGGCAGGAGAAACGGGCTACCTTGAGTCGATCTTGCGCGCAAGGAAAGCGCTAACCTAAGTTGACAGCGAGCCATAGATTACCACAGGAGAATTTGGGCTACCTTGAGCTGGTCTCCTTGTGTGTAAGTAATAGCCCAATCAGGTTGCTCACTGTTTGGAGTGGCCCTGATCCTAGAGCATGGAAATCCCCTTGCCTAATCATAGTCCTGTGTCACCAGCTACCTACCAGCCCATGGAACCGGAGCACCTTAAGGATGTCACCACTACTGCACCCTCCAGAAAGAAAACCAAGGAAGTAGTTAGTGAAAAACAGCCCTTGAGACCAGATGAAGCTAAATCTGTAGCAAATAGACTGGGTCTGTTACTCAATGGATTACCAAGACCCTAACTATTGATAGTACAGTAGATGGTGCAGACTTCACCCAGCTGGCAAGATTGTGTACTACCAGCCCAGATGCTGCGAAAATCCAGTCTTGGATTTCCAGTAAGAAACTAGCCCAGAAGACATCCACAGAATGGATGAAAGTCATTTTGACTAGCTTTCGCCCTGGGTACATGCTAAATAAAATTTACATGAACGAAAGATAGCAATCGGGAGAGGACCCAGTGGAGTATTTAACTAGAATGAAGCTATTAGCAGATTTAGCAGATCAGCTTAATTATGATAATAATGATGAGTCTGATTACGAGGATGACGACCTTAAACTGCTAGTATTTCAGGGTTTCAATGCCCAAACCAAATTCCTCTTTGGCAATTTTAGGCCAAACCTCTCAGTATGCTCCAGTTACTGTCAGCTACGGGCAATCTGACCGGGGAAAGATGGACACTTCTAACCCCACCACAACAGAGCATGGGCTTATTTAAAGTCATTAGGGTACGATATGAGAATATCACAAGATGCCCACAGAAGCCATACTTTTTGTAGCATCAGAAGCTTACAAAGAACAGGCGGCCATGCAAGCGCAACCAGTTGCCTTGTTGCAGACACAGTTGTGTCCTCACAATCCTTTCTCTGAAAAATATGATCTCTGCTAGGGGTGTCTGGAGTCCAAAGATCTCCCAACAGGAGTTGTGGCCAAATTAAAGCCTGACACCTGGGGGAGACCAATGGTTAAGGCAGACATCGGGACTCCAGGAAAACGTAAAACTGCCACCCTTCTAGTAGATACAAGAGACTCTTAATGTACTCAATCCAAAACTGGTTTCAGGAGGAACCAAAACCACACGGTCTATGCAACTGGCTGGCTATACAGGAGGAAGTTATAAGTCAAAGATTTGGGACAGCATTCCCAGAATTGTAGGAAGACTTGCTACTTCCATCCAGTCATGTTGAAATCAGGGAGAAGATGCAGGCATGTTGGGCATTCCCTTTATCAAAGGCAACAAACTCACTATAGATCTAGCGAACTGTATGTTATGGCATATACCTGGGGGCCCAGAATTTATTAACGCCATCCACCAATGTGCAGCTTTAAAAGCCCCACTTCCCCCAGCTACAGTAACTACGGATAAGTGGGTTCAGAACTTCCCAGATGTACGGATCACTGACAAAGCAGAGTGTGGGACTGTAAAAAATATGTGCGTCCTCATCGAAGACAGGGATTCTCCTCCTCAACGCCAATACAAATATCCAGCAGAAGTAGGCATAGGAAAAACTATTGATGGTCTTTTAAAATGGAACGTGATTAGACTTATGCAATCCATTTGTAATGCCCCCTTGTGGCCAGAGTTGAAGGCAGACGATGACACTTGGAGAACGACAGTGGACTTCAGGGCTCTGAATGCTGTCACCCCTCCAGTGGCTCCGGTCATTGCAAAATACAATGAAATTTTGGCTGCCATTGTGGCGGGCTCAAAATTCTACAGTGTTTTAGACTTAGCTAATGTGTTCCATTCCATTAGGCTACATGAGGCTTGTTGGTATAAATTTGCCTTCACTTTCCGTGGCCAACAATACGTTTTCAAAAGGACCCAGCAGGGTTTTCATTCCAGCCCAAGTATTTGCCATGTTCACGTGGTACAAATGTGGGACCACCTACAGCCCTCTTCAAGGGGCCACGTGCTCAGTTATGTAGATGATATTTTAATACATGCAGAAACTGAACAAAAGGCTCACGAGGTCACCCAGGAAGTGTTCAGATTAATTCAAGAAACTGGATTTAAGGCTAACTGTGAAAAAGCACAGTTGGTAAAAACTGAAGTGAAGTACCTAGGTCTGTCTCTAGGGGCAGAAGGGAGAACCCCTGACTCCCAGCGTGTAGAAGTAATATCTAAACTCCTCGCCCCCACGGACACATATTCATTGCGCGAGTTGCTCAGCGCTTTTAATTTTTCACTGGATTTCATTGAGCTATTTTCTGAAAAGGCGTGCCCACTTTACAAATTGTTGAGAAAGGATGAGCCATGGTGCTGGGGGGCTGAGCAGCAGAATGTGGAACTCAAAATGGGTCTGGCAAAGGCGCCTGCTCTTGCGCACCCAGACATGGTGCAGCCTTTTTACATCCAATTAGCTATCTCGGACCATAGCATGGGGGCAACACTCACACAGATTCAAGCCGGAGCTCAGAGAGTCATCGCTTATGCTTTCAGGAATCTTTCCCAAGTAGAAACTAAATTTTCTCCTTGTGAAAAAGTCTGTCTTGAGCTAGTTTGTAGTCTTGCTCACTGGGAGTTCATAATAGGAGGCACTAGAGTCATTGTACAAACTACCCACTCACCCCTTAAGTTCATTTTGTCTGGGAAGGTAAAAGATGGGCAGGTCTCTAATGTTAGGATTGCTCAGTGGATGCTGACTCTTGCCAACCGCAGTGTAGATTTTCAGAAAGAGCAGAATGAACCCCCTGCCCCTTATGGGCTTATCGTTACGAGGAAGAGCATGAGTGTCTGCTGCCCATTGTGCAGCACACACCCTGGCCAATAACTGCAGGAGGCACCCTAGCAGAAGCCAAGCAATAAGGGATTTATATGCTGGTTCTGTGATGGATCATCCTACCATGTTGATGGCTCAGCTTGAGCCAGCTATGGAGCAATCAGGGTATGGGATTTGTTCTTAAAGGGACAGTTCACCCCCACTCTAGCCAAGCAGCAGAAGTTGAAGCCTTGCACAGATCCTCCATTTTAAGCCTCTGAATGTTCCACTGGCAATCTATATGGATTCACATTGGACAGCACAAGCAGCTACAATACGGCTTCCCATCTGGAAAAATAGTGAGGGAAAACTGCCCACACATTTACAGAAATGGCTCCAGGTAACTGACCGCATAAAGTCTAGAACTGGCCCTACCCATGTCACACATGTTAAGGGACACCAGAAAAGTAATACCTATTTGCTAAGGTAGGCGACAGTTTAGGGCTTTATCTCCTTTCAAAATTCAAGTAGGCCAGATAGGGGTGATTTAAAAAGATTTTAGGTTTATCATAAAAGGCAGCGTGACTACTAGGCCACATCAGGCTCCCTTTTAAAGAGACTAGGGTTGCAGCAGTGCATCTTGCCTTCAGACACTGAAAGCTGGTGCATCCTTAGATTTCCGTAGGGTAAACCACAGCTTCTCTCAAGTTATAGGGGACACCTGATTTCTAGTTTGCAAGGAAATAAGGTTCGTCCCAGGATCTAGTTAGGAGAAGTTTAACTAGGAGGATATAACAAGGATTGCCTTCATCTCAAGGTAGCCTTTTAAAAACTGTAGCCAGGTAGAGGCAGGATCACCTAGTCTCCTAAAATTTACCAGACTACTACTACCCCAACCCAAAGAAGGACAGGTTAAGGACCAAAAAAGCAAACAAACAAGTTTTGGTGGGAGGGTTCTTAAAAAGAAGTCAGGGCACCTGTTGGTTCAGGGTACAGTGCAGTGAGTTAGGTTTGTAAAAAATCCCACTCTCAGTTCAGGTTGTGTGAGACTGGCCAAGGGTGACATGAGTGAAAGGCAGCAGAAGAGGGGCCCTGGGGGCAAGGCCAAGGAGAAGACTAGAGGGGTGGAGGGGAGGGGGAAGACCCAGGTCTCCCCCCCACCTGTGCGTGGGGCCACTCCACAGTCGCCTACCAGCACTCCAACCTCTGGCCAGAGTGTGATGAAGAAGAAGGCCCGCCTTGAGCCCTTCATCAAGGCTGCTGCTGGGGCGCCCTCAGCAGAGGTGCCAGTAGTTGCTGGCACTGAGCAGGGGTCTGCTTCTCGGGCAGTCTCTCCTCCAGCTGATGTAGCTCGGCCTCAGCAGCCGGAGGAGGGGCAGCAAGAGCAGCCCTCCTTGGAGATGAGCTTTGGGGACAGTTTTCTGTCCAAAACGATCACCCCAAGGATGGTGCAGAGTGTCGTGCAGGAGCTGGAGCTGGAGGAGAAGCTGGTTGAGGAGGACCAGCCGCCTTCTTCTTCTTCAGGCACCAGCAGTCCTTCAGGGGATGACCAGGAGTGGAGGCCGCATGGGGTGGAGGGGGAAGAGATGGAGACACACAAGGTGCCTCCATCTCTGCCCACTTCCCCCCCGGCAGCCAGCCCTTACTACCTCCCCGAGACACGATGTGTCTGCCCCGAGCACCTCACAGGAGGTGGCTCCGGACACCCAAGCTGCCAGTCAGTTTGGGCATCCGTTCACCTCCGAAGTTTGGAAGCATTTCCAACTTATGGAGGATCCACGCTATGCACAGTGCCAGCTGTGCAGGGCCCAGATCAGTCGTGGGCGGCACCCTGCCCACCTGACTCCGGGGAGGATGCAGAATCAAGGGGGAGAAGCAGGCTGGTGCTGTGGGGCCTAAGCGGCCAACACCAGGCAGCCAAGAGGTCCGTCCCATCGCGACTACCTCCGCTTTCCAGGAGCATTCCGTGGAAGAACAGGGACACCAGGCATCTCTGCCTCAGATGTCTGGTAGGGTTGGTACCTCTGTGCCAAGAGGGGGAATCAGGTATGGCAGGAGGGTGATCGCCTGGAACCTTGCCAGGTCGGTCGCCCATGGGCTTCCATTTTCAGTAGTTGAGAATCCTGAGGTGCTAGGGTTGCTCGAGTACCTGGCGCCCTGGTACAAAGTTCCTGCTAGAACCACCCTTAGCAGGACCATTGTGCCAGCTGTTTTCAGGGTGACCAGATCTGTGGTGAAAAAGCATTTGTCCTCTGCTGCCAGGGGGACTGTGCATTTCACCTCAGATATCTGGAGCTCCCAACATGCATTCGAGGGGTATCTCTCCCTGACTGCGCATTGGTGGCAACCCAGTGAGGTGCAGGGTGGGGGTTGCAGTAGCGGCAGGCAGGGTCAGGGCCGCCAGGCCGGCTATCGCTGGGCCTTGCTGCACGCCGAAGCAGTTGACGCGCTGCACATGGTGGACACTCTCAGAGCCATCCTCTCACGGCAGTTAGAGGGCTGGGTAGGCAGCGGGGATGTCGCCACAGGCTTCGCGGTGACTGATGGTGGCTCCAACATCAAGGCAGCTGTCCAGCGTCAGGGCCTAAAACGCCTTCCTTGCGTGGCCCACCATCTCCACCTCGTGGTTAAGGACGCATTGGGCCAGACGAAAAGCCAGGATTGTCGGTGAATGAAGTGAGCACCTACTTGTGCCTGCATCCTCTCTTGGCCCGTGCTTGGAAGGTGGTTGTAAAACGCTCCTCCACTAAAAGTAGACTAGAGTCCAAAGACAGCCCAAAAACTCACTCACAAATTGATTGGCAGTGCATCCCCCCCCCCATCCCTCCCCAAAGCAAAAGTGAATGCTGGTTTAAAAACTGCTGCAAAGCGATTCAAATTTCCCCAGTCCCCCATCCACACATGCCTAATAATTTATAAAGTGCCATTGCAGCCCCCAACTGTAACCGACAGCACCCACAGGCCCAGCCTGGATAACCCAGGTTTTTTTTTTTTTCAGGGGAAGGAGGAAGAAAGAGGGAGGTGCCAGTGATGATGACAGGCAGCCAGCAGCCATACCAATGCTGAGGTCCCTCTAATGGGACAGTGATGCTGGTGTGTTGCTGAGCTGAGAGAGAAGGAATGCTTGCCTTCCTCTCACACAATCTGAGGCCCTCCCAGTGATCTTCCTCATTTGGGGTGCAATTCTGGCTCGCCTCCTCGTGGTGCATCCTGGGTAATGCAAAAGAGCCTGGACCAGCCAACCATCCATCACTCAAGGTAAGTCAAAATGCTTCTTGCTTTGTGTCAGATACAGAATGATATGGAGCTAGGTGTGGTGGTCCACCACTTCTCTTGTTTGAGAGTAGTGTTGTTTGGGGCAGGGCTGGAGAGCTGGCATCTGCAGGTTGTGTGTTCTGTGGCAGGGAAGCTGGCACCTGGGTGAGAGATCCAGAGCCAGCATGCTTGTTGTGCTTGGCCAGCTCTCCCCATGTTGTTTGGGGCAGGGCTGGAGAGCTGGCATCTGCAGGTTGTGTGTTCTGTGGCAGGGAAGCCTGGCACCTGGTGAGAGACCCAGAACCAGCAGGCTTGCTGTGCTTCGCCAGCTCTCCCCGTGTTGTTTGGGGCAGGGCTGGAGAGCTGGCATCTGGCTTTGCTGCAGACAGGTCTGCAGAGCAGACCTTGAGCAGATTGTGTTTTGTGTGGCAGTGATGTTGGCAACTGGGTTTATATTGGTTCCAGGCCTGCAGGGTTCATAGAGTAGAGAGAGGGATGTAGTGCATTTGGGTCCTATAGAGATTCTCTGGTGTGAAGTTAGGTTTGGCTTTGGGTGCCCCAGGAATTGGACCTCCTGGTCCAATTTTTTTTAGCCTTGTGGGTTTTGTGTGGGACAGTGCCCTGAAGCTGCACAGCAGTTTGGGGGGCTCTCCTCAAAACCTCCTGCTCCCCAGAGCCACTTTCCCCACGACAATTACAGTGAGGAAGTGGCTCTAATTGATTTTTTCCTCACCATTGGGAGCAGTGTTCCTTTTGGGGTGCCCACAGATGGGTGCAGTCTTTTGGGGTGAGGGAGGTTTCATGCTGGGGAGTCTGCTGAAGCTGCCCTGCAGTTTTGGGGCCTCTCCCTCAAATCCCCCTCTGGCCAGAGCCACTTTCCCCACAGCAATTAGAGTGGAGGAAGTGGCTAATTGGACTTTCCCCATCATTGTTGGCAATGGGCCTTTTGGGGAGCCCAAAGACAGGGACCCCCTGGCCCAATCTTTTTTGGGACTTGGGGGTCTTGTAGGGGAGAGTCCCCTGCGTGTTCCCTGCAGTTTTTGGGGCTCTCCCTCAAACCCCCTGCCCCCCAGTAGCCTCTAATTATGCCCTATGTTGCCATTGATTTCAATGGCCCATAGGGTATAATGGTGGAATAGGGGCACCCTCTTTGGGTGCCCCTGGAATGAGATTCCTCTGCAAATTTGGGGGCTCTCCCTCAAACCCCCTCCCCTCCAGGCGGCTTCAAATATACCCTATTTGCCATTGATTTCAATGGCCCATAGGGTATAATGGGGCTGTATATTCGGAAATAGCCGCGCATCTACCGTATATGCGGATATGCGGATATTCCGACTACGGAATTCAGAAATATATGGGATTCCGAATTTTTTCCCCCTGTATACTTTTGAATCCGTATAATTCCGAAATTTTTTTGGGGCACATCCCTATATACAATGGATCAGAGATTGGACTGGGTAAAGAACCCCCGCACATGGGAGATATGACAGTAAGTGCTGTACAGGAAATTTTCTCAGGATGAGCATTCCTTAGAAGCTAAATGACAGGGCCCAGTCCCAAACACGCAAAAGGTGGGTCCTGCAGTATATCAAGTCACTATCCCCAATCGGCATGGAGCAACCTGGCATAAATATTTTCACTGCTCCCAACTTAAGGAATGGAAAAGGGATGTGCCTGAAAAGTTAAACCTGCCAGTTGTAGCACCGCCTACAGAACTGGGGAAAACTGGAATGGTAACCATTAAGCAGATCTCTCTGAAGAAGAAGAAGAAGATATTGGATTTATATCCCGCCCTCCACTCCAAAGAGTCTCAGAGCGGCTCACAATCTCCTTTACCTTCCTCCCCCACAACAGACACCCTGTGAGGTGGGTGGGGCTAGAGAGGGCTCTCACAGCAGCTGCCCTTTCAAGGACAACCTCTGCCAGAGCTATGGCTGACCCAAGGCCGTGCTAGCAGGTGCAAGTGGAGGAGTGGGGAATCAAACCCGGTTCTCCCAGATAAGAGTCTGCACACTTAACCACTACACCAAACTGGCTCTCTGGTAACCCACTATGAACCTCCTAATGTCTCTTTAACAGAAACATTTAGAAGAACACTGGAAGGGGCCGAATTGAGTTGCTGACGGGCGGATTAGGGCGGAGGCTGTGTGACGAAAGGGACGCGGGGGGCTTATACCCCCCGAGCTCCCCGAGTCTGCACGGGACGTTGTCCGAGTCTGCCGGTCGGCCAGTCGGCCATACAAGTAATATAAGAACATTTCAATGACCCTTACCCAACTATCTACCTCTCGGCATTCCCCCCCCCCCCCATCACCCTACAAGAAGCAAGCTCCATATGGATATCAGTACGCCAGAAGATAAAGATAAGGACATGGCAAAAATGAGAACATTGCACCCATAGGCACTAGCACTTTAAAATCATAGCACTTTACTCAACTGTTTACATCCCCTGTCTTATCCCTTGCCCATCAGATCTAGCTGCCAATTGAGTGACATTTATTTATTATTGGTTGTGATTTATAGGCTATTTAAATTAATTAGAGATTGTTACTGGCTAAAGTGAGAGTTGGAATTATAGCAAATTAATTAAGGAAGAAGTTATTGGGAGGGTTTTTTATGATTAATGAGCTTTTGAAATTAATAATTGACTTGTGGCAAATTAACTAAGGAGGGATAATTATTGGGAGGGTTTTATAGTTAATAAGCTTTTAGATTATACTAATTTAAATTTAGCTAACAATTGGTGGGAAGTTTGGAAGAGATCTAGTTAAATAGCTGATTAGTAAATTGGCAGATTGGATTAAAATAGATAGATTAGCTGGGAGGAGGGGGTGGAGGAGGGGGTAGGTCTGACGGCTCCATCAAATCGAGGTGGCATTAACAGGAGATGATCGGCCTGGGGATTCCAGTGCTCCTGGGGAGGGGAAGATATGACGGTGGGACGAGGCAGAACTATAAGGGAAGGAGGTTGAGACATAATAGTGCTCGACCCCCTTCCAGCCTTCGCCCCATCCCGAAGGTGACAGGTAGCGGGGCCAGGTTGAATCACCCGCCTCCGTCACTGGTGTTATGCAATGCCAGGTCCATTAATAACAAGACCTCTGTCCTACAGGAGTTCCTGACCGAACAGGACATGGACCTGGCTTGCGTGGCCGAGACCTGGGTGCGTGAAGGGGAGACGGTAGCTCTCTCTCAGACCGCCCCCCCAGGATACTCGGTCTTTCATCAGTCACGGACTAGCGGGCGGGGGGGTGGGGTGGCACTTTTCATACGAGAGGCTTACTCCTTTAGGGCTCTTCCGGCTCCAGAGATTCCGGGCGTTGAATGTGTTGGCCTGATGTGGGATGTTGGGGAGGGGTTGGCGATCTGGCTGGTGTACCGACCGCCTAACGCACCGGCCGGCGCCTTACCATCCCTGGTGGAGGCCGCGGCGGGCTGGGCGCTGGAGCACCCAAGGCTTTTGGTCTTGGGTGACTTCAATGTCCATGCCGACGACGCGGCGTCCAGCCAGGCGATGGACCTGGTGTCATCCATGGCGACACTAGGACTCTCCCAGGTTGTTACAACACCCACTCATCAGGCGGGACACATGTTAGACCTGGTCCTTGTGGCCGGAATATCAGTGACTGATATTGCAACGGAAGCAGTGCCATGGTCAGATCACTTTGCCCTTAAGGCCCGTATGGAGGTGTCACCCAAAACCTGTTTAGGCGGAGAGCGTATTTTAGCTCACCCGCGGAGCCTGATGGACCCGGAACGGTTCCTAACGGCTCTACGGGATACCTGGCCCGCTGGCGATTCCCTGGATGATCTGGTAGAGTCCTGGAACGATGGGCTCTCCAGGGCCATTGAGGAGATCGCACCCAGGCGCCCCCTGCGCCCCCGCCCGAAACCGTCGCCCTGGTTTAACCGGGAGCTGCGGCAACAAAAGCGGGAGCTCAGACGACTAGAGAGGCAATGGCGGCGTACTCGAGACGAAGTGACCCGAACATCTTATAGAGAGAGTTTGAAGGCCTATGAGATGGCAATCAAATCCGCAAAGAGAGTATTCTTTGCGGCTAAGATTGCGTCCGCAACTTCGCGCCCGGCACAATTATTTGATATAATTAGAGGACTTACAACGCTGCCACAAGGCAGGTTAAATTCTATTGAATTGGAAATCGGCTGTGAGGCTTTTGCGAAATTTTTTGCGGATAAAATCGCGTCACTCCGCCCCGACCCCCCTGCCAGTTTGGAGACAGTTAGCGAACCTGAGGCCCCGAGCCTGTCTTCGGATTATACTCTGGATGGCTTTAGACCCCTCAGCCTGGAGGAAGTTGACAGGATTCTCTTATTGGCTCGCCCAACAACTTGTAAATTGGACCCATGCCCTTCCTGGCTTATTAAATCTTGCCAGGGGGATCTTAGATATCCTGTGCGGGATATCATAAATAGATCCCTAACGGAAGGGCACTTTCCAACGCCACTCAAAGAGGCTGTGGTCCGTCCCCTCCTAAAAAAACCATCTTTAGATCCGGCCCAATTGGCACATTATCGGCCGGTTTCTAATTTGCCCTTTTTGGGTAAACTTATTGAGAGGGCAGTGGCGATGCAATTACAGAATTTCCTGGAGGACGCTTCCATCCTTGACCCATTTCAGTCCGGCTTCCGCCCAGGACACGGGACGGAGACAGTGTTGGTCGCCCTAGTAGATGACCTTCAACGGCATCTGGATCGGGGTGGCTCGGCGGTGCTGATGCTGTTAGACCTGTCGGCGGCGTTCGACACGGTCGACCATCGGCTACTGACGTGCCGCCTCGCCGACGCGGGGATTCAGGGGTTGGCCTTACAGTGGCTTTCCTCTTTCCTGGAAGGTCGGGGACAAAAGGTCGCAGTAGGGGGGGAGCTATCCCAGAGGCGCACACTTGATTGTGGTGTGCCCCAGGGGGCGGTTCTCTCCCCGATGTTATTCAATATCTACATGCGGCCTCTTGCCCAGATAGCCCGAAGGTATGGGCTGGGGTGTCACCAGTATGCTGATGACACCCAGCTCTATCTACTGATGGACGGCTGGCCGGTCTGCGCCCCGGAAAATCTGGACCGGGCATTACAGGCCGTGGCTGAGTGGCTCAGACTGAGTGGGCTGAAGCTAAATCCTACGAAGACAGAGGTCCTTTGCTTGGGTCGCCGCGGCCCGGGGGGGGGGGATCCCCCTGCCAGCTTTTGACGGTGCGCCGCTGATGGCGGCGGACAGAGTCAGGAGCTTGGGGGTGCTGTTGGAGCCTTCCTTAAAGATGGAGGCTCAGATAGCAGCCGCTGCCAAGTCCGCATTTTTTCATCTTAGGCGGGCAAGGCAGCTGGCCCCCTTCCTGGAGCGCGACGACCTAGCAACAGTGATCCATGCTACGGTCACCTCGAGGTTGGACTACTGCAATGCCCTCTACATGGGGCTGCCCCTGTCCCGGACTCGAAAGCTGCAGCTGGTGCAGAATGCCGCGGCCCGGCTGTTATTGGGTCTCCCAAAGTGGGGACACATTCGGCCGGGTCTTCGGACTCTGCACTGGCTTCCAGTGATGTATCGAGTCCGGTACAAGGTGCTGGTTATTACCTTTAAAGCCGTATATGGCCTGGGACCTGCCTACCTGAGGGACCGTCTCTCCCCATACGTTCCCCAGAGAGCACTGAGGTCAGGAACACAAAATCTCCTCTCTATCCCCGGGCCAAAAGAAGCCCGCCTGAAAGTCACTCGAGATAGGGCTTTCTCCGTTATGGCCCCCACTTGGTGGAATCAGCTGCCGGAAGAGGTGAGGGCCCTGCGGGACTTGGCTCAATTCCGCAGGGCCTGTAAGACGACCCTCTTCCGGCTAGCCTACACCTAGCCGGGATGGAACCTGACGTAACTGGCCTGCCATCTGTTTATATAAAATGATATGTTATTGGTTTTAAGCTGCATTGTTTTTATGAATTGAAATGTATTGGTTTTAATGTTTAAATGTGAAGTATTTAATTGTTTATATTTAAATTGTTAAATTGTTATTGTTGGAAGCCGCCCTGAGCCACTCGTGGGAAGGGCGGGATACAAATCCCGAATAAATAAATAAAAAAAATAAAAATTTATGCGGATGGAAGACTGCTAAGGAATATAATAACTAAGCTTTCTGTGAAACATGAAGTTCCTCAGAAACCTGGGGGGAGGGGGGTGATACAGAAATAAAAGAGAAAAGCACCCTACAAAGGCAGATTCAAAAAGTAGCATCACAATTTTTTTTCCTCGCACACAATGCTATACAGCAAGACCATGCAAAGGTCAATAGCTCCAATTTCTATTTATCCATAGGTATACACAATGGGGAGTTATATCGAAAGGGATACAGGAAAGGGAAAGGTGAGACTGTCATGGTGGTTGTTGTATGCATTATCCCTGTTTGCCATCCCACAAAATTGTATGGTCAACAAAAAGGTACCGTATTTTTCGGACCATAAGATGCACTTTGCCCCCCCAAAAAAGTGGGGGGGAAAGTGTGTGCATCTTATGGAGCAAAGGTGCGTACCTTCCAGGGGGGGGGGTCGATCCACTGCCTCTGCCTCCGATCCGGTGCTTCCCCCGCGCCTCCCTGCCTGGCTCCACCTCTGATGCTTAAAGCAAGCACTGGGATCACTCCCTCCGCCCTCCAATCCCAGCGCTTGCTTTAAGAATCAGAGGTGGAGCCATGCAGACGGACAAGGAGGAAGCACGCTGCCCTCTCCACAGCTGGCACTCACGAAGCGCTGGGTTTGCGGAGGGGGTGGGTGCTTCCTCCCTGCCTGTGTGTCTGGCTTCATCTATGATGCTTAAAGCAAGCGCTGGGATCGGAGGGCGGAGGGAGTGATCCCAGCGCTTGCTTTAAGTATCAGAGGTGGAGCCAGGCACACAGGCAAGGAGGAAGCACGCTGCCCTCTCCACAGCCGGCGCTCGCGAAGCGCTGGGTTTGCAAAGGGGGTGGGTGCTTCCTCCTTTCCTGTGTGCCTGGCTTCATCTGTGATGCTTAAAGCAAGTGCTGGGATCGGAGGGCGTAGGGAGCGATCCCAGCGCTTGCTTAAAGCATCAGAGGTGGAGCCAGGCACACAGGCAAGGAGGAAGCACGCTGCCTCCTCCGCAGCCGGCGCTCGCGAAATGCTGGGTTTGCGGTGGGGCCACGTGGAGCGATCCCAGCGCTTGCTGCAAGAAGATGGAGCCAGGCAGGGAGGCGTGGGGGAAGCGCTGGATCGAAGGCAGAGGCAGCGGATTGCCCCCCAGGAGGAAGGTGCGTCCTATCGTCCGGAGCGCCTTATGGTGCAAAAAATACGGTAATTCCTTTTTCTCTTTGGAGGTGTAAAAATAGTCTAAATCAACAAGAAATTATGGTGTGCAAAGTTATTAAGTCTAATTACTATAGGAATGAGCATCTACTTCCCACAAGTAGTCACAGTTTCTGTAGTTGTGAAGAAGAATGGATCCGACCCCCGGATCTAGCCTTACTCTGTGCGGGTACCAAATCAGAAACACAGGAATTATACTGTTTTTCACACACAGATGTAGCAATGCCTCTAGTACCTGTACAGTGTACCTATGTCCCAATAGGTACATGTAGAACACCTAAGAATTTTGACAAACCCCGGATTTACCCAACTGTTGCTCCAGCCTCCAATAATTTTTCAGAGGACATGGATCCATACTGTGATATAGCTATTGTGTCGGCTGCAGTATGGAAGACAGGGGACCCTTTTAAATTAATAATCACCATTGGTTCCAGAGAAATTCTAGAGGTAGCCATTTCCATAACATCACCTAAGGGAATGGCACACAAATGCAATGTTACAGAATGGAAAAATCAGACATGGGTAATTACAGAAAATTATCTCATGAAAAAAGGTCCTCCGAATTGGCTTATGGTACTAAATAACACACGTTTTGAGGAACGCGTAGAGATTATGAAGTTTACAAAATTAGGGTCCTTAAGCACAGAGCTTCGTTCAGAAGAAGGTGACTGCATTTTAATGATAGGGACATCCAACCTCACTCAGCTACAATTTAATCCACTGATTGGCAGTAATGGGACCTTAGAAAAGGATTCTCACATAATTGGATCTCATGTTTTAAAAATGAATATAATGGAACAAGTTTTAATTCGACCCCAAATGCTGCTAAAGGAAATTCGTGTCAGCCTCACAGGACTGAACACCACCCAGCGCCTGCCCCAATGTTCTCCATATCTAGAACCCAGCAGGAAGGGTTGGGAGGCATGGCTCCAGCTTTGGGCAGGAAAAACCCACCACTTGCGCCAGTTGCTGGGAGAGTAGCTGTACTAGACTCCGTGAATATCGAAATCCTGGCTAATAAATTTGCTTATGCTACCTCGTATATGTCGCAATTAGGTAAACCTATTAACGACTTTTTTCATACTGTATCAGAAATCTAGCATTCTATTAGTTCAATCTTAGTTAATTGAGAAACCCAAATTGAAAGGGATTTTGCTCTGCTCAAAGGGACTCAATCACTCCAAATCAACATGTCCACGGTACTGGCGTGCACTCAGGCTCAGTCTATGAATCTGGCTATGGCTATGGACATAATTCATCAAGCTACTGAAGGGCACATCCCTCTAGAAATAAGAAAATTAATTAAACCTAAATTAACAGACATTGAATTGGAATTGGAGTCATGGTGGACGTTGGTAAACACTTCTTTTATCACAGAGACTTGAGAATTAAGACTCCTCCTCTTAACTCCTAATGCAAAGAGGTATTTCTATATACACCTCAATGTTCCTTTGGGTCTGCAAACAGGACCAAATGAAGTTTTATATTCTCTGGATTCAGATAAATAGGCAAGACCCATTGGAATGGGATGGGAAGCAGTAAGTATGCAAGAATGTGTCCATAAAGACAATTTGGGTTTTATTTGCAAGGAGCAAATCCTAGCTTAACACCACCCTTGTGTGGTCCCCCAGAGAGATTCCCCTGAAGAATGGCATTATAATTTGAGGCATGAAAACAGCTCTGCATTTATTTATTTGGGGAAAGATTGTGCATGTGTGAGGTCACCCAGTGATTATGCTATTATTAACACCTACCAAATACAACCAATGCTCCCAGGAGTGAATCAATGCTTTTGCAACTTGCCCTCTATTGTAGGATGCGACTTCATGTTCATGTTCAAAGTTCCCATATGGACTCAAGAGGAAATTTTAATAGCCCCCACCCTATATCAGACCGTCAAACTGGTTTTTCTAGGAATGGGATTAGAAGCCATCCGATCTCTATTCATACATCCACACCTTAAACACACCTTGCAAGCCATTCAGAGAGCTGGAGACACTGCCTCCATGATAGTGCAGCACAATGGAAAAGAGATCTCCAATATTTTTGCAAAAATAAAAGAGACAGGAAAACATTCTTTCATAGACACACTTGTAGGATGCAGCCCTACTGCTAATGGTGTAACAAATGTATTATTACTTGTTGTATAAATCGCCTTCACCATTCTTATAAAATCTTCACCCAATCTCAATCTTTCCATCACTGCAAATATAATGTCCCAATGAACATTATCAAATGCTTTCTCTGCATCCGCAAAAAAATAATGCTACTTCTTTTTCAGGATGTTTTTCATAATATTCAATAATATCTATCACCGTTCTGATGTTATCTCCAATTTGCCTCCTGGGAAGAAATCCTGCTTGCTCTTCTTTAATAAAATTATTTAAATGCTACTTCAGGCATTCTGCTAATATTCTAGCATATATTTTGTAGCCATTGTTAAGTAACGAAATTGGTCTATAATTTTTTACGTTCGTGATGTCTCTGTCTTCCTTCGGTATCAACGAAATTACTGCTTCTTTCCACGTATTAGGTATTTTCCCATCTTTTCTTATAGTATCCATCAACTTCTGAAGTTTTGGTAAAACCTCCATGAGGACTTTATAAAATTTTGCTGTAAAATCATCTGGACTGGGTGCTTTTCCTAATTTAATTGAATTAATTGCCGCCTTTATTTCTTCCTTTCCAATTGGTTCATTTAATATCTTCTTCATATTATCAGTTAAGGGATTTACATTAATTTTCTGTAGATATGCATCAATTTTTCCCTTATCCACCACATGACTTTTAAACGACTTGGCATAATATTTATAAAATTCTCTTTTGATTCCTTCCTGGTCAATAATTTTTTTATCTCCCAAAATAATTTTATTAATAATTTTATTTTCCCTTTTTCTTTTCATTTGACAGGCCAGGTATTTTCCAGGTTTATTCACACCTTCAAAAGACTTTTGTTGAAGCCGTTTTAGATTCTATCCCACTTCTTTGTTTAACAAATGTCTTGATTGACTTTGTAATATTGTAATCTCCCTTATGATTTTCTTTTTCCCAGGTGTCTTTTTAAGCTCCTTCTTCTTCTTTCCAATCCCTTTTTGTAAATCTATCATTTGTTTATCTTTGGCTTTTTTGTCTTTGTTATTCAATATAATTATGATGCCCCTCATTACTGCTTTATATGCATCCCACACCGTTTGAAATTGAATGTCCTCATTATCAATTATTTGGAAGAACGATTTAGTCTCCTTTTCCAGAGACTCTACTACCACCTTTTCCTGCAGCAAATCTTCATTAATCTGCCATCTTAAAGTCTTTTTAATGGGTTTAGCAGACCACATTAATAGATTGTGGTCTGCCCCTATTTTAGGAAGAATCTCTATTTTTGTTGTTGTAAATCCCAGATTTTTTGTAATCCATAACATATCGATCCTTGAGAAAGAATTATGTCTTGCTGAAAAGAAAGTATAGCCCCGTACTTTAGGATTAAGCTCCCTCCATATATCCACCAAACTTTCTTGTTTAACTAGTTCAAAAAATGACTTTGGTAGCTTTCCTTCAGTATTTTTTCCCCCAGATCTGTCTAAAATATTTTTGACCGTTCCATTAGTCTCCCATTAGCATAATTTGCTCATATGTCACTTGATCTAGTTGTTGCATAATGTCCTTAAATAAAGAGTCTTTTGCTCCATTTGGGGCATATCGACCCAATAACAAAGTCCTTTTATTGTTTAACATCACTTCCACCGCAATAAATCTGCCATCATCATTTTTGAAAATCAGCTTTAGGTCCAATTTTTGCTTCACATAAAAAACCACACCTCTTTTTTTCTCCTTGGCCAATGAACAAAATTCCACTCCTAGTTGCTTATTCCATAAAAATTTATAATCCATTTGTTTAATATGTACTTCTTGTAGACAAATTATGTTACATTTTTATTTCCCAATCCAATGAAAAGTTGCCCTTCTTTTTTGTGGTGAGTTAAATCCATTTACATTCCAAGATATTAATTTGTAATCCATCATGGTTTTCTATTTTTAATCTGTACCCTCAGATTCTTTATGCTCCTGCAAAAACTCCGCCATGTCTTGAGTGGTTGTGATGGTAAACCTCTTCCCCTTGTATTCAAAACCCAGACCTTCAGGAAGTATCCATCTATATCTTATTTCACTTTCTCTCATCTTGTCAGTCAGCTTTTTATACAATCTTCTGTCATTTATAACTTTCCTTGGCAATTCTTTCATAATTCTTACACTACTGCCATCCACCTCCAATTTTCTCTCAAATTGTTTACTTAAAATCCTACTAACCAAGTCTCTTGTCACAAATCTCACTACCACATCCCTTGGTAGTTTATTTTTCTTTGCATAGACTGAATTTGAGGGTACATGCTGGGAATTATTAGGAAGGGAATGGATAACAAATCAGCCAGTATTATAATGCCCCTGTATAAATCGATGGTGCGGTCTCATTTGGAGTACTATGTGCAGTTCTGGTTGCCGCACCTCAAAAAGGATATTATAGCATTGGAGAAAGTCCAGAAACGGGCAACTAGAATGATTAAAGGGTTGGAACACTTTCCCTATGAAGAAAGGTTGAAACGCTTGGGGCTCTTTAGCTTGGAGACAGGGTGACATGATGGAGGTTTACAAGATAATGCATGGGATGGAGAAAATAGAGAAAGAAGTACTTTTTTCCCTTTCTCACAATACAAGAACTTGTGGGCATTCGATGAAATTGCTGAGCAGTCAGGTTAAAACGGATAAAAGGAAGTACTTCTTCACCCAAAGGGTGATCAACATGTGGAATTCACTGCCACAGGAGGTGGTGGCGGCTACAAGCATAGCCAGCTTCAAGAGGGGATTGGATAAAAATATGGAGCAGAGGTCCATCAGTGGCTATTAGCCACAGTGTGTGTGTGTGTATTGGCCACTGTGTGACACAGAGTGTTGGACTGGATGGGCCATTGGCCTGATCCAACATGGCTTCTCTTATGTTCTTATGAATTGACCCTGTAAATGTAGTCATAAAAATAACTGGTCTCATCAGGATCATCTCCCAAAAATTCAGCAACGATTTTTATTGTGTATGTCTTTAAGTCAATCTCATCAGTTTCAGGCACCCCTTTCAGACGTATCTGGTTTTCCATTAACTTGCAATCTTGTAGTACTGCTTTCTCCTGTATTTTTTTAATTGTGGAGTCCACTGTATTAATTTTTACATCATGGTTTTTCATTTTTACATCATGGTCTTTCATTTTTACATCATGGTCTTTCATTTTTACATCATTTTCTCTTCAATCACCAGCATTTTTTTTTTCACTGCTTGAAACTTCTTAGAGAGAATTTCTGTCTTTTTTTAGTTCCTTCTTACATTCAAATAGAGTCTTTTATTACTTTAACCAATCTTGCCTCCATGGCATCCATTTGATCTTGTGTTTTAGACTATTTCACTTCTTCCAATGTCTTAGCCCTTGTCTGGATCTGCTTTGCTCCTGGTTTTTGGGCTGACATCACTGCCTTCCCATTGTAAATGTAGGCTTTAAAGTTGACCTCACCAAATCACTTTTTAACAATGCAGTTATATAGAATGGAGCATGCCCTTTCAAATGAGCCTAAAATCGCCATTCTCCGAAGCTCCAAAGCCAAGATATTATTTTTTAAAACTTTTGATCTTCTTTCAATGGCCACCAATGTTGCGCTATGATTGTAGTCCTAGAGAAGGCTAGGAGGTTTACAGTTTTTCCTTCTTTTACTGGCTGCTTCCTTCCTTTCTTGCCACAAAGTCTTGTTCTCTATGGTTGAGAAGTCTCACAATACTCCTATGGCACCACTTCCTGTGACATCCTGTTGATCTGCAGTTCTGTTCTGTTTCGGAGGGGGTTGCCCAACCGCAAGTATGCAAAACAATTTTCTGTTTCCTTTTTTTAACCTTATTCTCTAATTTTCTTTGTCACAAATTTACCCCCTCCTCCTTCTTCTTTACTTTAATATAGTATAAATGTATCCAGACCTTTGTTTTTTCTCCAAATAAATCTTATTTTAGTCCCAGAGTGATAAAGATCTTTACCTTTAAAGATCACGATCCTTTCAAGCACCATCTCCTTTCAAAGCAGCTATTAATTAGTACCAAAGAAGCTTTGGCTCATGTTGAATTTATGTCAATTTAACTACCCCAGATGTCCTCTGTAGACGTTGGAATGCAATTCTTCCCTGGGGACTCTTCAAAGCCAAAGCATGTCTTTGCCATCTCCTTGTCTAGAAGATGTAGGCAGCAGGCGTTAAAAAACCCTTTTCTGCCCAGAACAGAGGTCCTGGTCTGCTCCTCTATGAGAAGCCTATCAGTCCTCAATGACACAAAGCAGGAAGTCCTAACAACAAGCAAGACTCTGTATAAATGCAGACCTGACAGAAAAAATTATAATCAGCAAAGGAACAAGACAAGGTTGCCCTCTATCTCCATTGATATTTAAAATGACCTTAGAGGTATTGCTTATGCAGATTCAAGAAGATAAGAAGATAGAGGGACTGAAACTAAAAGGTTTTTCCTATAAGTACAGAGCGTTTGCTGATGATGTAATGTTTATAAATGAACACGCAACCCAAGTTACACCATTGCTGCTTTGTAAAATAAAATAATATGGTGAGTTGGCAGGCTTCTATATAAATAAAGAAAAGTCAAAAATTTTGTGTAAAACATGTCAAAGAATAAACAGGAAAAATTACAAAGCTTAACAGAACGCGAAGTGACTTCTAAAGTAAAATATCTAGGTGTAGAATAACAAAAAAAAAACAATTTTTCTGGCGGAAAATTGATGGAGTTTTATTAAAATGGAATAAGCTGAATTTGTCTATACTGGGCAGAATCTCTGCAATTAAAATGAATGTATTACCAAGAATTATGTTTTTGTTTCAAACAATTCCAATAGTGAAGGATGACAAACAATTTAACAAGTGGCAAAGGAAACTTTTAGAATTTATATAGGCCAGCAAGAAACCAAGAATTAAAATGAAAATATTAACCAATGCAAAAGAGAGAGGAGGTTTCCAAGTGCCAGATCTAAAATTATACCAGGATGCAGTATGCTTGGTATGGATTAAGGAATTGATAACGTTATTAAATAGAAAATCATTAGAATTGGAAGGCCATGGAAATGTTTTTGGTTGGCATGCATATCTGTGTTATGGGAAGAGCAAGATGGATGGCTTTTTCTTACATCATTACATAAGAAGTAATTTGTTAAAAACCTGGTTGAAATACAAAAGATTTGGGGATGAGAGGAAACCGCTTTGGATTGTGCCAACAGAAGCAATAAAGTTATATTCAGATATAAGTGAAAAGAAATGGTTATCATATAAACAATTGTTAAAAATACACAGCGGTAAGGTGGAGTTAAAATCGGCGGAAGAACTGGAATATAAGTATAATTGGTTTCAATTGCAACAAATTAAAAGTTTGCTTGAACAAGATGTTAGAAATGGTGGAATAAGACAAGATCAAACAGAACTGGAGAGAATGCTGTTTGGCGATAATGAAAAATTGATTTCGAGAATTTATAAATTACTATTGAAATGGTCAACAGAAAATGAAGTGGTCAAGTCTCAAATGATAAAATGGGTGATAAATATAAATAAAGAAATATAGATGGAACAATGGGAGTATTTATGGAAGAACTCTATGAAGATATCAACATGTAATAATGTTAAAGAAAACTGTTTTAAAATGCTTTACAGGTGGTATATGACACCTAAGAAACAGTCGAAAATGAATAATCCAGTGTCGGATAGATGTTGGAAATGTAAAAAACATGAAGGATCTTTCTACCACATGTGTTGGACATTTGAAATGGCAAAACAATTTTGGCAAATGATTCAGCAAGAGATTTCAAAGATTTGGGGTTATAATGTAAAGAAGGCACCAGAGACCTTTTTGTTGGGATTACAAATGGAAGGTTTTCCGAAACAAGACAGAACAATGCTTTGGTACATGCTTTCAGCTGCACGGACATTATATGCGCAGATGTGGAAGCAAGACAAAATACCAGAAAAATGGGACTGGATTATGAAAACTGTGCATTGGAGTGAAATGGACAAGCTGACTAGAATCTTAAAAGAATATGATTTAGAAAAGTTTAAAAGTGAGTGGAGAAAATTTCAGAAGTATGTTGAAAAACAATGTTAGGTGAAAGGACATTTAGTGATTTTTGAAAATAGTTAAATGCTAGAGAAAACGTAAATGGACTTTAGTGAAAAATGTGAATATGGGAATATAACCTTTCTTAAGATAATAACGAAGATAGATAATAATCATAGTTAATGGTCTTTTCCTTATTATTAATTTACTATAATTATAAGGTCTTTTTTTTAATGAAGATTCTTAAAATGCAAATTACCTTTTATATTTTTTGTAGTACTTTAAGTAAAACGCACCGGAGGAGGTCACAAAAAGGGGGGGAGGGAGGCAGAAAATATAATGCAATGTATTGGTATTAAACATTTAATAACAGTTGAATATTATAAAATGTTGCAGAATAATAAAATTGTTTTAAACACAATTAATGTATTATTACACCCAATCGTCATAATTTTGATATTCAAAATTATATTTTGCATTGCCTTAATTGGTCTTGAGTGTTGGGTGAGAAAACAAATTAGGAAAATTGAAACCTTTCAGTTAATGTGGAAGTACTGCCCTGTGCAGGAGCAAAGGTAATAACCCTGAAAATTAACCCATGCATTCTTCCCACAGGAATTTTTTAATGATACCTCCTCCCTTTTAAAGAGTTTTTTATTTTTTTTTACTGTATAAGGTAGGGCTGAAAAGCCCCAGGTGCTGGGTAAGGGTCCGAACCAGAGAGTGTCAGAGACTTGGGATACACAAACTCCGAATGCTCCTAGAAGTCATGTAGCCAACTTACAGCAAGCGGTCAGATGCATGGTTTCCCCAAAGCTCTATGAGCCTTAAGAACCATAGTGGCAAAAATATAATGGACAATTACCTAACCGCGTCTAAGTTGACACATTAGCAGAGCCTGTTCTGACCCACATAGCCATCTGGAGATGCAGCCCTTGATCGCAGCATTGCGAAAGGGAATCAGACTGGCTTAAAGCCGAACCAGGAAGCTGAGATCAGCAACATTCTGAGACCACCTCATTCATACTGCCTGATTTTTGTGTTAGAGGAAGCGCAGTGCATATCTTATTGTTTCTGTAATTCGGACGGTCAGCCACTTTTCAAAACCACTGACCACCCATTTTTCGACAAGTATACCAGTAACATAATTCTTTTTTTAATTTTTGTCCCCTTCGCTGGGAGTGTTTTCAGAAGGCCTTGGGCTCAAAACATTTGCATTTTTACACTCTGCACATGCTCCAGCTCATACCCCGGATGCAGAGAACCATGGGAAATGAAGTTCTTCCCCTATGTGCAACCAAATATGTATTGAATCTGTCTTTTACCAAAGAAGGTTGGGCTGTACCGAAGGCCCTGAGGGTTAAAAGAGGGCAGGCGCTGACACTTGCCCTCCGGAGTGCATGACCTTTGCTTTGGATCCCACCAAGCCCACCATCCAATCATATATAATGTCCTTTGCTTTATATGACCTTTGCTTTGGATCCCACCATGACCTCATGAACTTTGCTTTGGATCCCACCAAGCCCACCATCCAATCATATATAATGTCCATGGGCAGAGCTTACACCACGGAAATAATAGATCCTTGGCTTCATTGCAGCACCCTAGACTGAAAACTTGGTTTCGAACCACAGATCCTCATGTATCCTCATGATTTTTGCTTTGGGCCACCCCAAGTTCACCATCCAGTCACATATCATGTCCATGGGCAGAGGTTGCACCACAGAAATCATGGATCCACAGCTTCATGGTAGCACCCTAGAGCAAAAACTTGGTTTTGAACCACGGATCCTCATTGATCCTCATTATTTTGTTTTGAGCCACCCCAAGCTCATAATAAATTTTTATATCATGTCCATGGCCACAACTTATATCCCAATACCATGGATCCACAGCTTTGTGGTGACACCGTGGAGCAAAAACAGATACTAATAGATTTTTCTGTTCTTGCTTCGAATCACCCCAAGTTACCCGTCAAGTCATATGTCATGTCAGTCGTCACAACTTATATCCCAAAACCATGGATCCACAGCTTTGTGGTGACACCATGGAGCAAAAATTGGTCCAGCACCATGGAACCACATCTATCCTCATGGATTTTGCTTGGGGTCTCTCCAACATCAACATCAAAGCACATATCATGTCCATGGGTAGAGTCTGCACCACAGAAGTTATGGATCCATGGGTTTGTGGCAACGCCATGGAGAAAGAAGAGGGTTTCAGACCATAGATCCTCATGAATCTTCAGGATGTTGTTCCAAAGAATGAATTTTCGAAACTTTTTGTGTGAGCACCACAAACTCAACATCTACTCACTTATCACATCCCTGGCCACTGATTATAGCACAGAAGTTTACTCAATCATCTCCCTACTACCATGTTACAAAATCAGATATCTAAAGTACAGATCTCTCATAGGTTCATATTTATGATTGGACCCTCTGAAATGCAACATCGAATCACATTTCACAGCAGGGTCCACAGACTATAGCACAAAAAATACCATTTTGTGACACTAACTTTATACAAAAACTGTGGTAGAAACATGGATCATCATGTAGCATGTCAGTAAATGCTCAACCCACCCAGTTCTGTGAGTTATGCTGCCTGTGACTCTTCGGGCCCAAAAAAGGGAGAAGGGAGAAGGATGAGGCTCACTCTCCCTTTTCATGGTGTTACCAATCCAAAGTTGGCCTCCATGGTGATTTCTCAACAAGGAGCTCACAGCTCCCTTCCTGCTGCAAATCCCTGCAGCAATCGTGTGTTTCATGGTCTTCTACCACTCTTTCTTTTGCGATGCTAGAACACAGTGTTTCCTTGGTCGTCTTATAACAGGATTAATTAGGGTCTCCAAGTTGAATTCAAGAAATATCTGGGGACTTTGGGGGTGGGGCCAGGAGCAAGGTTGTGACAAGCATGACTGAACTCCAAAGGGAGTTCAGGCATCACATTTAAAGGGACTGCACGTTTCACATGCCTTCTGTTCATTGGAAATAATGAAAAATGGGGCATCTTCTTTGGAGGCTCATAGAATTGGACCCCCTAGTCCAATCTTTTTGAAACTTGAAGGGTATTTTGGGTAGAGGCACTGGATGCTATGCTGCAAATTTGGTGCCTCTATCTCAAAACACTCCCCCCCCCAGAGCCCCAGATAGCCGTGGATGAATTTTCCATTATACCCTATGGAATCGGTTGCCAAAAGGAATAATGGAGTGTTCAGCAGACACTACTCTCCCCCACCCCCGCTCTCTGATGACCCAGAAGTTGGGGAAGGGCCTCCAAACCTGGGGATCCTCTGCCCCTTACCTGGGGATTGGCTACCCTAGTTTCTGGGTTAAAGGGTAGGCCAGCATAGAGCGAGTTACAGTAATCTAGCCTGGAGGTGACCACTGTATGGATTTGTTGTTGTTGATCAATTGCACAGTTGAGTCTGACTCTTTATGACCCCATGGACAAAGTCAAGCCAGGCCCTCCTGTCTTCCACCATCCTCTGAAGTCTGCTCAAATTTGTGTTTGTTACATCAGTAACGCTGTCCAGCCGTCTCATCTTTTGTCGTCCCCTTCTTCTTTTGCCTTCTGTTTTTCCCACCATCAGGATCTTTTCCAGTGAGTGTTCCCTTCTCATACGGTGGCCAAAGTATTTGAGCTTCAGCTTCAGCATCTGACCTTCCAGGGAACAGTCTGGGTTGATTTCCCTTAGGACTGATTGATTTGATCTTCCTGCAGTCCAAGAGACCCTCAAGATTCTTTTCCAGCACCACAGCTCAAAAGCATCTATTCCTCTGCACTTGGCCTTCCTTATGGTCCAGCTCTCACAGCCATACATTACTACTGGGAATACCATCGCTTTGACTATACAGACTTTTGTTGGCAGGCTGATGTCTCTACTTTTTATTATACTGCCCAGGTTCGCCATAGCTGTCCTCCTCAGGAGCAAACGTCTTTTAATTTCATGGCTACAGTCACCATTTGCAGTGATCTTGGACCCCAGAAATGTGAAGTCTGTCACTACTTCCATATCTTCCTCTTCTATTTGCCAAGGTGTGATGAGGCCGGATGCCATGATATTAGGTTTTTTTTTTTTTGATGTTGAGTTTCAAGCCTACTTTTGTGCTCTCCTCTTTCACCCTCAACAAGAGGTTCTTTAGATCCTCCTCACTTTCTACCATTAGAGTGGTGTCATCTGCATATCTGAGGTTGTTGATGTTTTCTCCTGCAATCTTAATTCTGGTTTGTGCTTCATCCAGGCCAGCATTCCACATGATGTTCTCTGCATTTAAATTAAATAAGCATGGACTGTATAGATTACCATGGCTAAATTTGAATAAGGCAGGAGGGGAGCTAGTTGCTTGGCTTGGTGTAGGTGGAAAAATGCCATTTTAGCAATATGTGTGACCTGGGCTTCCATTGAAAGAAAGGCATCCAAAGTCACTCCCAAGCTCTTGACTGTTGGTGCCGGTGTTTAGGGTGCCCCATCAAGAGCAGGCAACCTACACTCTAGCTCCAACCCTGGTCCCCCCAGCCACAGAACTTCCGTCTTTGAGGGGTTCAGTTTCAACCTACTCTGCTTCAGTAAGCCCACTATGGCCTCCAAACCCACAGCCAAGGATAATGGGATCCAGGCTGATCAGTCACAGAACAGCAAATACAGCTGAGTGTCATCTGCATATTGATGACACCCTAGCCCAAAACTCAATACCAGCTGGGCAAGGGGAGAGGAGTGCCCCTTGAGGAACCCTGCAAACCAGGGGGTGTCGTAAGGACACATCATCTCCTTGCACCACCATTTGTCCTCGTCCGTGGAGAAAAGAGGAGAGCCATTGTAAGCATGATGCTGACCCTGGCATGATGATGTCACCTGGAAGTTACATCATCATGTCAGGGACATCACATCAGGGACTTTCTAGGAGTTGCAGTAAAAACTCTATAGTACCATAGCATTTTACCACAAATTCTAGTGTTTCTGGTGTGACTCTTTCTGGTTTCTGGTTGTGACTCTTTCAAATTGCTCTATGGTACCAGAGAGTTCTACCACAACTCCTAGAGCATCCCCAGCGCAGCTCTCCCCATGTGATAATGTCACTGCCAGCAGCGGAGGGACTTGGCAACCCTGGGTGTGAGCCCGCGGATGCAATGGAGGCTGCGTAGAACTCCCTCATCACACTGCCATCTAATAGGACTTCACCAACATCCTATGAGTTGTTTGAGCCACCTTGTCACAAGTTCACTGTCAAACTTGCTCTAGTCATCAGAGCTCCTGTTTCATCCCATGGATTTCCTCTGTATACCAGGAGCTGATTTGCCCAGGAGCACAGAGAACGTTGGGGTGCAATCTCTTCAATGGCTTCAGTAAGACAGGAATTCCACTCCCCTATCAGCTCATCTAAGGAGGTGCGGGAGGGCTGTGGATTCTGCAGAGAGTTCTGGAACCCAATAGGGTCCATAAGTCTCAGCAGGCAAGCAAAAACCAGCTCGTCACCCAGACAGAGAGGAGCGGAAATGTCCAACCAGGCTTTCAAAACCAAGTAGTCTGACCATCGCACCTCTTCCTTTGAGGCTAGGCTAAATTCAACACCATACTAAAGATCAAATCCAATGTGTGGCATGCCTGATGTGTGGGGCCTGAGATTATTTTTTTTTAGTCCCAATGCTGCCATGGAAAACATTAGTTCCATAGCCTAAGCAGAAGTGGCAGGTTTGTCCACATGGACATTGAACTCTCCCAAGATGAATAGTAATGGGAACTCCAAGGCCCACTCAGCCACCATCTCCAGCAGGCTTAGAAGGCCATCTGCTGGTGAGCTAGGCAATTGGTACATCACACAGATGGCCAGAATCAACTCTGACTCCCACACCAGGCCAGCACATTCAATTCTGGTGTTTTTCGGGATGGGGAGTGGTTTGAAAGAGAAAACCTCACAGATGAACAAAGTCACCTGCCCCTTGAGTTCGAGACTGATACAAGACAGAAAAACCTGGTAGGGTAAGCTCTTTCAGGGTGAGTTTCCCCTTCCTGAACCCAAGCATCAGTCACACAAGCCAGGTCTACTGACTGAGCTACAAGGCAGTCTTGTAGAGTCTTGGTCTTTTTATTGCTAGACCTGACATTGAATAGCATCAGTGACAAAGGGGAGTATATAACCTGTGTCCTCTCACCAAAGTTTCAAGAGATGTGACAAAGGTTGGAAGGGGACCAAGCATTTCCATATCTCAGTCTCCTTCCATGCCAAGACCTTCTCCCACAGCCATACCTCCCTCTGCCCTGGATAACTGAAATCCCCAGCCCAGGGCTGTCATTTTGCATGATGTTCTCCATAGAATCATAGAATCGTAGAGTTGGAAGGGCCCACCAGGGTCATCTAGTCCAACCCCCTGCACAATGCAGGAAACTCATAAGAACCTCACCCTAAACCCACCCTAAATCTTCATTGCTATCAGATGGTCATCTAGCCCCTGTTTAAAAACCTCCAAGGAAGGAGAGCCCACCAACTCCCAAGGAAGTCTGTTCCACTGAGGAACCACTTTAACAGTCAGGAAGTTCTTCCTAACATTGAGCTGGAAATTCTACTGATTTAATTTCAACCCATTGGTTCTGATCCTATTTTCAGGGGCCACAGAAAACAATTCCACACCATCCTCTAGATGACAGCCTTTCAATACTTGAAGATGGTGATCATATCACCTCTCAGCCACCTCCTCTCTGGGCCAAATATGCCCAGCTCCTTCAACGTTTCTTCATAGGATTCAGTCTCCAGATCCCTTACCATCTTCGTTGCCCTCCTCTGGACCCATTCCCACTTGTCTAAATCCTTAAAATGTGGTGCCCAAATCTATGTATCCACACTGCAGTGTATAAAGGAAGGTGAGGATTTTCTTGACAGAACCCATGAGGTGCTCTTGAAAGGACAAGAGGAGATGGTTTGCACCTTATGATAGTAGGGAAAAGGGCGTTTGGTAACAGACTTGCTAACCTGATAAGGAGGGCTTTAAACTAAATTGTATGGGGGAGCAAGACAATGATTCAAAGTCTTGTCTGATGCTAGAAACTGGAGATAAGAATACTAAAGCTTTGCAGGGAGTGGCGCATACACTACGTAATGTTAGTCTGCAGGTATGTACGGAGACTAAACCCTCAGGATGCATAAAACATGGATTCTGATGTCTCTACAATAATGTGCAGAGTATGGGAAACAAATTTTAAGCTTGGGAAAAAACCCAGTTTTTTTCCTCGGAAAAAAATGGAAATTTTTGAAAAAATTAACAAAAAATGCTACATTAGCACTTCTTTTTTTCCCCAGATTGAAAGTCATTCTGTTACTTTAGGAACATAAAATATAACTATGGACAATTTTACTTGGCAGGAAGTTTTCACTACTAACATATTAAAAATACAGTGTATCTAAACAATTACTACAAATAGAATTTACTTTTTAAATAATATTTATTTGTAATCGTAACAAATGGAGCAACAATCTCCTGAAGTGTTTACTACTTTATTTATTTATTTATTACTTTCCATTTATATCCCGCCCTCTCCACAAGCGGACTCAGGGCGGCTTACAACATCATAAAAACAATCAATCCAATAAAACATATAAAACCATAATTTACATATATCAACTTTAAAACCATTCTATAGCGCTATTTCAGTCCAGTATAGGCGGTATTGACTTCTCAACTATGATCGCCAGCATTCTGTAGGATGTCCGGTGGCAGCCCTTTTCCAATCAAACCGCAAAAGCCTGTTTAAACAATTCAGTCTTACAGGCCCTGCAGAACGCAGACAAATCCCGCAGGGCCCTTATAGCTTCTGGGAGGGTGTTCCAAAGTTCTGGTGCTGCCACCGAAAAAGCCCTGGATCTCGTTATAAATAGCCTGGCTTCTTTTGGGCCAGGGGCAGACAACAGATTTTTTGTCCCTGATCGCAGTGCTCTCTGGGGGATATATGGGGAAAGGCAGTCCCATAGATAGGCAGGTCCCTGACCATAAAGGGCTTTAAAGTTTAATACCAACACCTTGAAGCGAACTCGGAACACAACAGGCAACCAGTGCAGCTCTCTCAGCACTGGCCGAATGTGCTCCCGTCGCGGCAGCCCCATTAACAGCCGTGCCGCAGCATTCTGCACTAGTTGTAGTCTCCGGGTTAGCATCAAGGGTAGCCCCATGTAGAGAGCATTACAGTGATCTATTCTTGAGGTGACCGTAGCATGGATTACCGTCGCTAAGTCATTGCGCTCCAGGTAAGGGGCCAGCTGCCACACTTGCCGAAGATGAAAAAAGGCAGATCTAACAGTGGCTGCCACCTGAGCCTCCATTGTAAGGGAGGACTCAAGAAGCACGCCTAAGCTCTTGACCTTAGGGACCGGTATCAGTGGTACCCCGTCAAGGGCCGGCAGCTGGATCTCTCTCCCTGGACCACCCCGACCCAGGTAGAGAACCTCCGTCTTCGTCGGATTCAATTTCAGCCGACTCAGTCTGAGCCAAGAAGCCACAGCTTGTAACGCCAGGTCTAGATATTCCAACAACAACAACAACAACAACAAATTTTATTTGTATCCCGCCCTCCCCGCCGGAGCAGGCTCAGGGCGGCTAACAACATGGTTCAGAGTTAAATTATACAAGTGAATAAAACTACATTAAACATTATCAGCATTTACTTAAAATCTGATTAAGCTTTAAAATTAAGTTAATTTTTAAAAGTGCTAGTGCTATGTTTACAGGGTACAGTCAGACTGGCCACCCATCAATAGGTAGAGCTGGGTGTTATCCGCATATTGATGGCAACCCAGTCCGTACCTCCTGACAATCTGGGCAAGGGGGCGCATATAGATATTAAATAGCATCGGGGATAGGACCGCTCCCTGCGGCACCCCACAACTAAGAGAGTGCCTCTGGGATGCTTCCTCCCCTATCACCACCCTTTGTCCCCGATCTTGGAGAAAGGAGGTCAGCCACTGTAAGGCATATCCCTGAATCCCCACATCGGCAAGGCGGCTGGTCAACCGTGTCAAAATCGGCTGACAGATCGAATAATAACAGTACTGCAGAGCCGCCCTGATCCAGATGTCGCATGAGGTCATCTATGAGAGCGACCAGAACTGTCTCTGTCCCGTGACCTGGCCGGAAGCCGGACTGGAATGGATCCAGTGCGGAAGTGTCCTCCAGGAATCCCTGCAGCTGAATCGCCACCGCCCGCTCTATGACCTTACCCAGAAAGGGAAGGTTTGACACCGGCCGATAGTTCGCCAATATGGCCGGGTCTGCTGATGGGTTTTTTTAAGAGGGGATGGACCACTGCCTCTTTAAGAGCTGTGGGAAAGATCCCTTAGGTCACGGACCTGTTGATAATGTCCTGTAGTGGTTCACGCAGCCACGTTTGGCTAGCCTTTATAAGCCAAGACGGGCATGGATCTAACCTACAGGTCGTAGGGCGCACAGCTGAAAGGATCCTGTCGACTTCCTCCAGACTGAGTGGGCCGAAGGAGTCCAAAATTGGACCAGAAGACGTGCTCGGTGCTCCAAGTTCATCTACTGTATTAATTATAGCGGGTAGGTCGTGTCGGAGCGACGAGACCTTATCTGCGAAAAAACTCGCAAAAGCCTCACAGCCTATTTCCAATTATCTATTATTTTGTTTGCCCTGCGGCAATTCTGTTAATGACCGAATTATACTAAACAATTGTGCTGGGCGCGAGGTCGCAGATGAGATTCTGGATGCAAAGTAATCCTTCTTTGCAATCCGAATAGCCATCTCATAGGTCCTCATAAATGACCTATATGATGTTCTCGTAGCTTCGTCACGAGCGTAGCGCGATTGTCTCTCTAGTCGTCTTAATCGTCGCTTCATTGATCGCAGCTCCGGGGTATACCACGCAGCGGATCGTGATCGAGGATGAAGAGGACGTCGGGGAGCGATTTCATCGATGGCCTCGGGGACCTGGTTATTCCAGGTCTCCACTAGCTCATCCAACGAGTCGCCGGTGGGCCAAGGATCCCGTATAGCCGTTTGAAGCCACAACGGGTCCATCTGACTAAGCGGGCGAGCCCAAATCTGCTCACCGCCTAAACGGGACAGGGGTGGCATGTCCACACGAGCCTTCAGGGCCTGGTGGTCAGACCATGGCACTGCCTCGGCAGATATCTGACCCACTGCTACTCCCGCCGCAAAGATCAGGTCTAGTGTGTGTCCAGCCTGATGCGTGGGCACTGTTACATATTGGGAAAGTCCTAGTGCTACCATGGAAAGCACTAGGTCCATCGCACGAGTGGAAGCTGCGTCCTCAGCATGGACATTGAAGTCACCCAAGACTATAAGTCGAGGGTGCTCCAATGCCCAGTCTGCTGCAGCCTCCATCAGGGACGGCAGGGCACTGGCTGGTGCGTTAGGTGGACGGTACACCAGCCAGATTGCCAGACTTTCCCCAATGTCCCACACCAGGCCCACACACTCCACGCCCTTGATCTCTGGTGGTGGAAGGATCCTGAAGGAGCAATCCTCCCATATGAAAAAGGCCACCCCTCCCCCCCGCCTGCTAGTCCGGGCCTCGTGAAGGATGGAAAACCCAGGCGGGGCAACTTGGGAGAGAGCAACTGTCTCCCCCTCCCGCACCCAGGTTTCCGTCACGCAAGCCAGGTCCATGTCCTGCCTGGTGAAAAATTCTTGCAGGACTGAGGTTTTATTATTTATGGACCTGGCGTTGCACATCACCAGGGACGGAGGCGAGTGTCTCCACTTGGCCCTCCCACTTGCCATCCTTGGGATGGGACACAGGCTGGAAGGGGAGCGAGCCCTCTTGTGTCTTGTACTCCTTCCGTTCACACTCTGCCTGCTCCCACCGCTGTACTTTCCCCTCCCCAGAAGCACTGGAATCCCCTGGCCCGACATCACTTACCAAAGATTTTCCGAAGTCTGGGTCTCTGTCTTGAATCAGCAACCACACCATGTATTCTGTTCTTTTGCCCACTCTACCTAAAAATTTCTGACCACCACTAGTCGTCTCAACCAATTAAAGAAAGAAAAGCAGAATAATAATTATATTTTTATATTTTTTAATTTATTTTAGTTCACCCCTCCCCCCACCCTCTTCTAATTAATTGGTCACTATCTTATCTCAATTTAGTGGATAAATAATCCCTTAGGTCTAAATAAAAGCATTCAATCAAATTTTAAATCAATTTAAGACCCAAAAATAACCCTAAATAATAAGTGGGTGGGCCACTAGTTGCAGCAGGTAATTTGTTTGCTGGGAGACTGGAAGTGCTGGTATGTTGCAGTTCTTAAAGTGCTAGATGGTTTTATGTGGAACAGAGCAAAAAAAACTCCAGAAAACAATTTTTAAAAATTCAGAAGTAACAATTATTCATATTTCCTCTCCACAGTATTAAATAAAAATAAAAAACTCATTCTCATAAAAAGAATTGAAGAAGGGGAAAGTGTATAGAAAGGAGTGTAAGACTAAGTTTCAGTGAATGGGCATGACCTAGGATTTGCTTGTCCTCAATGCACAGAAATTAGAATAATCTGATACCATACATATTTTTTAGAAATGATTTGGAAAATATTTGAACACTTTCTCTTAAAATATCTTATTCATCATATTAAAATAAAATGTCCCATAATTAATTTTTTTCCCCTTTCCTTTCCTTTTTTTCAATTTTTTCAATTTTTCAGGAAAAAACAAAGGCTTCAGAAAAGAAAACCTGGAAAAAAACCATTTTTCCCCGAATATTCCCAGTTTTTTTCCTGGGCCTTCACATCTCTAAACTGAATGCAAAAACTCCGAGCATCCAAGAGGATCTGTGTTTCAGAACCATCTTTGGCAGAATGGTGTCATCATGAACTTGTGGATCCAAGATCTTTCTGATGTAAACCATGACCATGGGCATGATATGTGATAAGATGTGGGTATTGGGGTCCATGGTTGAAAACCAAGTTTTTGGTCCATGGTGCTGCCACGAAGCCATGGATCCATGATTTCTGTGGTACAACTTCTGCCCATGGACATGATATGTGATTGGATGGTGGGCTTGGGGTGGCCCAAAGCAAAAATCATGAGAATCTGTGGTTCAAAATCAGGTTTTTGGTCCATGGTGATGCCATGAAGCTGTGGATCTATGATTTCAGGGGTGCAAGCTCTGCCCAAGGACATTATATATGATTGGATGGTGGGCATGGGGGGATCAAAAGCAAAAATCATGAGGATCCATGAGGATCCATGGTTCAAAACCAAGTTTTTTGTCCATGGTGTTGCCATGAAGCCGTGGATTCATGATTTCTGTGGTGCAAATTCTGCCCATGGACATATGTGATTGAATGTAAAAATAATATGAATTCATGAAGATCCGTGTAGATCCGACTTACCTTTTTCCCACTTTGGCACAAGAAGCGAGGCAAGCACCACGACTGTCTTGTTCTCTCTGTCTGGGACTGGCTGGCTAAGCTGCATCTTGCTTTCACTGACAGACAGTGGTTCATTGCCCAACTAAATGGAGCTTAAGAAAGAGGGCTGGAAGATCACCTCTTCCTGGGAAGGAGGGGAGGTGACCGTGGTCAGGAAGGCAACTGAAGGCCTCTGGGTGGGAGGGCCAGTGGAGCCTCCTCCGCCCCTATGTCTCAAGAACTAGCCTCTGCAGCCATGATCCCTCCGAGTCGGGCAACACCATTGCTTCAACCGCAAATTTAAAGGGAGTCTTTTGCAGCCTGCTGTGAGGATACTTCCTTCTCTGCAGCCTTGATCATGCCTTGATCATGCCTGGGAAGCTTTTGGGGCTTGGGAGATGGTCAGGAGGAGTGGGAGTGCCCCTGCCTGCCTGCCTCAGGTGGTGCATGGGAAGGGGGAGGGTGCATGGAGCAAGGTGATGGGGGTCAAACGTGCGGAGGCCAGCCTGGACTGGGACTTTTGCCGGGCGCACTTGCACCCAGCTGACTGAGTGAGGTAGGTGTGCAGGAGCCACCCCTGCCACCAGATGGCGATATAGGCAGCCACCTACCTCGCCTACTCCTATGCACTGGCCATGTATGAAATATAATGCAGAACAAAACTTTCTTTGAAGCCAGTTAATAAGATCACTCCAGACATAAATAGTATGAGCCTTCATTGTTGTGATTACAGCCTGACTTAGTGTGACAGATTATGGTTTCTTAGGCACAATATATCAGTCTTCATACATGAACACACTTTTGCTTTTAATGGGATCTTTCTGCTAAACTAATCTTTACCTTGCACTCCGTAGTTCAAGCTTCAGGATACTTGAATGTGATGTTTATTTGGATTGATGAGGTCTCAGTTATATAATAACCCCAAAGTTTGTTAGTTTCTTTGACATGATGAATACAAAATGTCATTTGAGTTTTGTTCACCAGTCTGTTACATTACACTTGAAAAGGGCAGCCCATTTTCTGACATAATTTTAAAAGCTTTTTATTATATATGCTATTGACATTTTGATTAGCACTTATTAGCCTATTGGATTTTGGATTAAACTGCTTTAGCTACCATATACTTTCAGTATACTCTTCTGCTTAAATTGTATTCTCTTAAAAGTTTCCAGGTACTGTACGTAACAAGAAGTGAGTTTCGTTGGTTTAAAAACAACAACAAAACAGTGACTAGCTGGAACAGTATCAGTGAGGACCTGGCTAAAGAATTCATAAATCACATAAATCATATCCTCTCCTTTATACCATCATGTTCAGGAAGCAGATTACTTTCGATGCTAGAGGGAAGTGGAATCTGAATGAATATGATAAACAATGGCTGCAATATTATGGCTCTTATTGTGAAGTTTATTTGCTGGTACTGAGAGTCTGAAGCTCAGTACAGAAGGCCTGGGGAAGATTTATTGTGAAGATGAGACTCTGTTGATCTGAAAGAAAAAACCTCAAACATCAATAGGCCTAATACAGAGGACTTCAGTCAGCACAATGACACAAGTTCTATTTTATTCATCCTTAACATTGGATTGGATCCTTCAGGTATTCCATTTGCCCCCCAAGTCAGAATGCAGAGTCGGACACAAGGTATTGGTATAACTAAGGGCCACTTTATTAAATATAATAATAAAAAACAGCAAGGGCAACTAGAACTGTGGCCTGGTCAGGGCCAGGGGTGTCAACAGACTGCTCCGCTGCCATTAGCGGGAAAGAGACCCAGCCCCCAGCCAAAGCTGTGTGGCACAGCTCCCGCCAGGCCGGCCCAGCAAGGAGGCATGCCCCAACCACCAGACACACATCTCAATGGAAGGCACCCTCTAGTTGAGCTTCCAGGATGGTCTGCATTTACCCACCTTGGGTCATGGAAACCCAAAGGTTGATCCTGCCAGACCCTTAACTCCCCAAAAGGGGGATGCTTTCTGGTCCTCCCCTAACCGCATAGTACCATAAACCCAGTAAAACCTGCCACTACTAAGGCCAAGTCTCTACTTAGGCCTTAGCACCCACCGGGATGCCCAAGGCCACCCACAGCCCTTGCCGGAGATCTCTCAAGAAAAGCATGTTACCTTTTTCAGAGAGATGCACCCCATCCCCTCTGTAGAGGTCAGGAAATTTTGTAGCAATATCCGGGTGGGGCAAAAAGTGGCCCAACCCCCCATTCAATGCCTTCCTAATTTCTTTGTTAGCTTTATAATGGACCCTCCCTATAACTGCCAGGTCCCAAGCACTACGCCAGACAAGGCGGGAATAATGGCTGATCAAAAGGGAGAGATGACCAGGCCATCTTTCCCTAATGTGCCCAAAATCCTCTCATGCCTGCAGGACCAAGGCCTTGCCTTTTACCAGCCTGAGATCATTCCCTCCCAGGTAAATGATTAAAACCTGAGGAGGAGGGCCCGCATTCCCATGAAATAACAATGGCAGCAGGCCGGGCCACTGAAGACCCCGGCGCCCCTGCCATTCGATAGTAACATATTGGCTGAGTCCCAGCTGAAAGTCGACCAAAGTTCTTCGAGCCTGATGTGCGGCCCAAAACACATAGCTGTGTCTGCAGACAAGAACTCGGCTCCTCTGGCCAGGAACAACAGCATCTAAAAAGAAAAAACAGTCAAACTAGAAACAAAACCATAATATTTCAACTACAAACAAACGAAGGTAAGAACTGAGCAGAGGGCGAACATAAGATTCAGGCGCTGAATAGAGGAAGAAGGATATCCCAGAGCAGCGGCCGTAGAGGCTGCCCCAATTCTAAAGGAGTGGGTACCAAACTGCACCCTGGACAACCCCAGCTTAGTTAAAGCCTGAGAAGTCACAGCCCAAAACTGATGCTTTGTCAGTGGGCTGCCATTAAGGTGACAAAACAAAACCCCCTAATTGTTACCCCGCACTGCCACATAGGCAGTCAAAGTGGAAACTGGGCACAACTGAAGCTCAGAGCACGTACCCAGCTCCAACGTGGTCCCTTTGCTACGCTGGTCAGTCTTAGAGCGTCGAATGGTAAGAACTGCCTTACCCTCAACTAACCCTCGATTAACCCTCGACTTACCCTCGACTAACCCGTAGCGACAATGCATCACCAGAAACATCATTTCTGGAGCTTGCTACTAACTCACTAACTCTAAGGGCCCCGAAAAAGGCAACCAAGGAAGCAGCATGAAACAGTGTGGATTCAAAATAAGAAGCACACACTGTACCCAAACCCCTTTCAGGCCCCTAAGAATCAAGGAAGAACCGCTCCAGGAAGCAGCTATTGCCGCCTTATGTCAAGCTGTTCTGCACTATATCCCCTAAAAAATGGCCTCCTTCCAACCACCCCTAAAATGGCCGCCATCCCAAGAAGAACAACCCCTAAAATGGCTGTCATCTAAAGAAGAAGAGAAAGCAAAAATGGCTGTCACCTAGCAAACAAAAAGGTGGACCAAATATGGCAGCCTCTGTCCAAGACAGCCCCAACCAGCCTCAGATAGGCTGAAAAAGAAACCCTCACCACCAAAAGACTGGATCATAAAAACAACCAGCTTCCACCCAGAGCTAGCTTTGTCGAAGGGGGTGGTGGTGGTTGAGGCTGAATAAAGCTGATCGCAAGGGGGGGGGGGGGTTGGCTAAAACTGGCTGTGAAAGCGCTGCATTGATTGATGCTGAAGCATGCCCTGATCAGCACGCCGATGCTGCTGGCCCCGGCTCTGTAGCTGCCTCCTCCACGCCAACGTAGCTCAGCTTATCAGCGATCTGATCACTGATAAGCCCGACCAACAGGACCCGAGCAGAAGCATAGGAAAACGCTCCCTTGGCCCTTCCACTGCCTAAAATCCCTCAGCAACAGCTTGGAGCACTAACAAATGCTCCCACCAAGCCGAGCTTTGAAGAGGGACTGAGGTCCGGCCGTTACTATGACCAAGCTCCGCCCCCTCCAAAGAATGCCCAAATGGGCTGTAGAAGTCCTCCCTTACCCTCCAGGGAGGCAAATTGAGTTGCTGCAGCCTAGCAGCGATGTTGCCAGCTGCGAGGAATGGATTGTGGAAGCAAGCCTTACCCCACTCTTTCCCCCACCAAACCCCAGGAGCTGTACAGAGAAAGCAGCTATGCAGGTCACAGTGTAGCAGAAAGGGAGAGGAATCAGGCAAGTTCGCCACATCTCTCTATTCTATTGGTAAAGCAGCTATATGACCCTATCCCTTAGTAAAATGAAGGGCTGTTTATTTTGAGTACTTATAGGCTACCTTTATAGGAGAACTGCTTGACAAACTTCATAACAACAGTTTGTCAAATAACAGTTTTTTGTTGTTCAGATGCACAGTCAAGTCTGACTCTTTGCAATCCCATGGATCAAACCACACCAGGCCCTGTTGTCTTCCACCATCCTCTGAAGGCTGCTCAAATTCATGTTAGTTACATTAGTAATGCTGTCCAACCATCTCATCTTTTGCCATTCCCTTCTTTTGCCTTCTGTCTTTCCCAGCATCAGAGTGCTCCCTTCTCATTTGATGGCCAAAGTATTTGAGCTTCAGCATCAGCATCTGATATTAAAATAAATAACCAATAATGAATCCGATCATCAACAACAACCAATCTAACATCAGTACAGGAAACTCATCATCATCATCATCAACAACATAAACAGCTTATTTATTCACTACTGAGACTTCAAAATATTGTCCAGATTATCATATACAGGTAAGACAGAAAATATAAAATAACATGGGCCATAAAAACTGCAGTGACATTTTAAGGAAAAGTTATGATTCACATTTTACAGATGTATTACTGAGTTATTTGTGGCTAAATGTGAGCTGGAATTCATCCATCTTTAAAAAAAACACCCTGGTTTCTAATATCTTCAATCAATTTTGAAACAAGCAAACTAATAATAAAGAAAAGAACCTGTAAAAAGAGCTTGTAACTTTCATTATGGGTGCTTGTACCTGAGAGCACTAGCAAAGCAAACACAAGGGACTTGTGAACATGTTTGAACACTAGAATCTTTGATGTGCATTAATATTCTCTTAAAAGCTTTAATAATAGTGTTCTATTTTAAACTTACAATTTTGTTTTACTTTATATAAAGCATTTGGATCAAAGATTATATAAAGTGACTAAACATAATATTGAAATGACAGTATAATGACAGAGAACTATTTGGAGAAAATTATTCCTTTGCCAAAAGCAGAACATAGAACTTTAAAATAAACAGTCAAGAGACTTTTTTTGAACTGCTGATTTGGAGTGTGCTTACATTAATAACAATGGATAGTAAAGAAGGGGCCATTCCCAAGGAACCGGCCAAGAAAAAAAAATTAAAAAAGGGAAACCATCTTATTCACCTGGTGGCCAACTGGGCCCAGGGAAATTTATATCTATGCAAGGTGACTTGAAAGATTGGCAAACTACCTTAATGACTACCATAACATGGATGGCAAGTAAAATAGACAAGATAGATGAACAGAAGACAGAGATTAAACAAGAACTCAAGGAAAATAGTAGACAGAGAGCGGAAACCAACAAGGCCTTAAAAGCATTAGAGGGTCAGGTAACAGAGAACATTCAAAAAGTGGAACAGTTGGGAAAAGAACAGACCTTACAAGATTCTAGACTTCTTCAGTTGGAAGTAGATAAAGCGGCCTACATGTTGAGGTTTCAAAACATACCAGAAGAGAAAAATGAAGATTTACAGAAAATACTAAGTGAAGCCTTGGCTGAAATTCTACAGGTGACTCCTCAGAGGATGGAGGATGAGTTTGACCAAATTAGAAGGGTGCCATCGAGCTACATAAGATGAAACAAACTACCTAGTGAAGTTCATTTTGAGGCTGGCAAGAAAAAAGATTAAAGATGACATCCTGAAACAAGCAAGAGACAGACCCATGGTGATAGCTGGAAATACGCTGAAAATTTTAAGAGAGGTCCCTTGGCCAGTGAGACGAAAAAGGAGAGAATAACAAGAGTTAACAGAGTTTCTGAGAGGAAGAGAGATACCCTACATGTGGCTGATGCCAGAAGGCCTTCTTTTCATGTACCAGGAGAATAGATATAGGATCAACTCCATTTTCAAAGCACAGAATTTTTTGGAAAATATAAAGAAAACAAAGAAAAGGATGATGAGAAGGAGCGAGAAGAAGAAGGCTCAGGTGATGAAGATCCAAACCAGACAAGGAGATATCATACAAGGCTACAATTTAAAAAAGATAAGAAAGATAGTGATAAACAAAACCTATAATGGCCTCAATTGTTTCAATTAATGTAAATGGACTTAATTCTCCTGCTAAAAGGAGGAAGACATTTAGATATTTGGCAAAAATGGAAATGGACATAATTTGCTTACAGGAAACTCATATCCTAACCAAAGATCAATTTTTTTTGAAGAACAAAAAACTTGGCAATCTATTTACAGCTACGGACTTATATAAAAAGAAAAGGGGAGTGGCAATTTATATTAAAGATAAATTTAATCCACAACTGTAATTTGCTTCTGAAGATGGTAAGAACATAAGAACATAAGAGAAGCCATGTTAGATCAGGCCAATGGCCCATCCAGTCCAACATTCTGTGTCACACAGCGGCCAAATATATATATATATATATATACATACACACACACACTGTGGCTAATAGCCACTGATGGACCTCTGCTCCATATTTTTATCTAACCCCTTCTTGAAGGTGGCTATGCTTGTGGACGCCACCACCTCCTGTGGCAGTGAATTCCACATGTTAATCACCCTTTGGGTGAAGAAGTACTTCCTTTTATCCGTTTTAACCTGTCTGCTCAGCAATTTCATCGAATGCCCACGAGTTCTTGTATTGTGAGAAAGGGAGAAAAGTACTTCTTTCTCTACTTTCTCCATCCCATGCATTATCTTGTAAACTTCTATCATGTCACCCCTCAGTCGACGTTTCTCCAAGCTAAAGAGCCCTAAGCGTTTCAACCTTTCTTCATAGGGAAGGTGTTCCAGCCCTTTAATCATTTTAGTTGCCCTTTTCTGAACTTTCTCCAATGCTATAATATCCTTTTTGAGGTGCGGCGACCAGAACTGCACACAGTACTCCAAATGAGACCGCACCATCGATTTATACAGAGGCATTATGATACTGGCTGATTTGTTTTCAATTCCCTTCCTAATAATTCCCAGCATGGCGTTGGCCTTTTTTTATTGCAAACGCACACTGTCTTGACATTTTCAGTGAATTATCTACCACGACCCCAAGATCTCTCTCTTGGTCTGTCTCTGCCAGTTCACACCCCATCAACTTGTATTTGTAGCTGGGATTCTTGGCCCCAATGTGCATTACTTTGCACTTGGCCACATTGAACCGCATCTGCCACGTTGACGCCCACTCACCCAGCCTCAACAGATCCCTTTGGAGTTCCTCACAATCCTCTCTGGTTCTCACCACCCTGAACAATTTAGTGTCATCCGCAAATTTGGCCACTTCACTGCTCACTCCCAACTCTAAATCATTTATGAACAAGTTAAAGAGGATGGGACCCAGTACCGAGCCCTGCGGCACCCCACTGCTTACCGTCCTCCACTGCGAAGACTGCCCATTTATACTCACTCTCTGCTTCCTATTACTCAGCCAGTTTTTGATCCACAAGAGGACCTGTCCTTTTACTCCATGACTCTCAAGCTTTCTAAGGAGCCTTTGATGAGGAACTTTATCAAAAGCTTTCTGGAAGTCAAGGTAAACAACATCTATCGGGTCTCCTTTGTCCACATGTTTGTTCACCCCCTCAAAGAAATGTTACAGGTTAGTGAGGCAAGATCTTCCCTTGCAGAACCCATGCTGAGTCTTCCTCAATAACCCGTGTTCATCAATGTGCCTACTCATTCTGTCCTTGATAATGGTTTCTACCAACTTTCCCGTTATTGAAGTCAGACTGACTGGCCTGTAATTTCCCGGATCTCCTCTGGAACCCTTTTTAAAGATGGGGGTGACATTTGCTACCTTCCAGTCCTCAGGAACGGAGGCAGATTTCAATGAAAGATTACAGATTTTTGTTAGAAGATCCACAAGTTCAACTTTGAGTTCTTTCAGAACTCTCGGATGTATGCCATCCGGACCCGGTGACTTATTAGTTTTTAATTTGTCTATTAGTTGTAGGACCTCCTCTTTTGTCACCTCAATCTGACTCAGGTCTTTCAACACCCCTTCCAATATTAGTGGTTCTGGGGCGGGCAAACACTTCTCATCTTCCACGGTGAAGACGGAGGCAAAAAATGCATTCAGCTTCTCAGCCATTTCCCCATCCTCCTTCAGTAATCCTTTTACCCCATGGTCATCCAAGGGCCCCACTGCTTCCCTGGCTGGTTTCCTACTTCTAATATATTTGAAGAAATTTTTATTGTTGGTCTTTATGTTTTTTGCAATATGCTCCTCATAGTCCCTTTTTGCCTGCCTGATCACAGTCTTGCATTTGATTTGCCACTGCCTGTGTTCCCTTTTATTAATCTCACTTGGACTGGTTTTCCACCGCTTAAAGGAGTCCTTCTTACCCTTTACAGCTTCCATTACTTTGTTTGTTAACCATGCTGGCCTCTTCTTATACCTGTTTGTGCCTTTCCTAACTTGTGGTATGTATTTTATCTGAGCTTCTAGGATTATAGTTTTAAATAGTCTCCAAGCTTCCCCAAGGGTTTTGACCGTATTTACCTTTCCTTTCAGTTTCCTCCTCACATGCCTCCTCATCTCAGAGAATTTACCCCTTTTAAAGTTAAATGTGGTTGTGGCGGTCTTTTTGGGCAACTCCCTATTTATACAAATGGTGAAATCAATAACATTATGGTCACTGTTCCCAAGCGGCGCAATCACTTTTACGTCTCTCACCAAGTCTTGGGCATTACTTAGGACCAGATCCAGGATCGCCCCACCCCTGGTAGGTTCTGAGACCATCTGCTCCATAGCACAGTCATTGAGAGCATCAAGAAACTCAATCTCTTTCTCTCGACCAGAACACATATTGACCCAATCAATCTGCGGGTAGTTAAAATCACCTATTACGACACAGTTTTTACGTTTAGCCGCTTTCTTTAATCCCTCCATCATATTATAATCGTCCTCTCTCTTTTGATTTGGTGGGCGATAACAAACTCCCATAGTTAAATTTCCTTTTGGGCCCTCTATTTCAACCCAAAGCATTTCTAAAAGGGAATCTAATTCTCTGACCTCAGTCTTACTGGACCGTATATCCTCTCTGACGTACAGAGCCACCCCACCTCCAACCCTTCCCTCCCTATCCTTCCGATATAACTTATATCCAGGAATCACCGTGTCCCACTGATTCTCCTCATTCCACCAAGTTTCTGAAATTCCCACAATGTCTATGTTTTCTCCCAACACTAAACATTCCAATTCACCAATTTTACTTCGGACACTTCTAGCATTTGCATACAAACATTTATAATTTCCCAAGCAAGCTAGGCCCGCCACCTCTCTCCTGCCGCCTCGAGACTCTAGCAGACAGTCCATACTGTTTGTCACCATCACAGTGGACAACTCTGATCCGTTACTCGGTAGAAAAATAGAAGCCAACCCTTCATCTCTTTGAGACGAGTCCTCCCGAACCAGAGACATTCCATCTCCTGTCGGCTTTCCCCCAAGATTTAGTTTAAAAACTGCTCTGCCACCTTTTTGATTTTAAGCGCCAGCAGCCTGGTTCCATCCGGAGACAAGTGGAGACCGTCTCTTTTGTACAGCTCCGGCTTGTTCCAGAAAGCATCCCAGTGCCTAACAAACTTAAACCCTTCCTCCTTACACCATCGTCTCATCCACACATTGAGACTTCTAATTTGCGCCTGTCTCTCCTGCCCTGCACGTGGAACAGGTAGCACTTCCGAGAAGGCCACCTTGGAGGTCCTGGCCTTAAGTCTCCCACCTAGCAGCCTAAATTTCTCCTCCAGGACCTCACGACTGCATTTCCCCACATCGTTGGTGCCAACATGCACCATGACCACAGGCTCCTCCCCAGCACTGTCTATCAGCCTATCTACTACACGCGTAATGTCCGCTACCTTCGCACCAGGCAGGCAAGTCACCATACGGTCAATACGCGGTTTCGCCACCCAGCTGTCTACTTGCCTAAGGATCGAATCACCAACTACCAAGACCCCCCCTCTCCCCCTGCCCAGGGATGGTTCCTTGGCGCGAAAGGATACCCGCTCACCAACCGAAGAAGAGGTCCCTTCTGAGGGCGCATTCCCCTTATCCTCAGCAAGGTGCCCTGTTCCCTCTAGACCCTCACGCTCTCTGGCAGCAACGGGGCTGCCACATTCAGAGTGGGGCTCATCTAATACGCCCCCAAGAGTCTCCCCCAATTGCCTAACTGACCGTCTCTGCTTCTCCAGGGCAGTCACCTCGGCCTCAAGGGTACGAACTCGTTCCCTGAGGACCAGGAGCTCCTTGCATCGAGCACACACCCAAGACTTCTGTCCTGTGGGCAGATAGTCATACATGTGACACTCAGTGCAAAACACTGGAAAGCCCCCACCCCCCTGCTGGCAATCTACCTTCATGATATATATATTAAATATACAGTCCTCTTTAAATGCTGTTGTTTACGTGGCTCCCCTTCTGGAAGGTCAACTTACCTTATTGGGAGAACAAGGAAATCAGGGATCTGGGTTCCTGGTCCTTAGGAAGCCCCCAGGCAAAGAGCCACAGGCCAAGAGCCCTTTAGCTCTCGCCCTTCGGCTCGCGCCAAAGGCTCGCGCCTTTGGCAAGGCGCAGCTTAAAATGCAAAGAGGGTGGAGCAGACCACTCCTAAGCAATCATCAACAATTACTCTCAATCAATCAATCAATCACTTTCACCTTTAGCCCACTCACCCAAACGTACAGCAGTTCCCCAGCTATCACAACTCAGCCTTTTCAGCAGTCACCCAAGCCTCAGAATGAAGTCTTTCAAAATGCAGAAATTCTTAGCAACTTCTCCAGCTGTCTCAGCTTATCAGAGCTGCTCTGCTCTGTTCTGTTCCTCTCAGGCCTCTCTGAGATGTGCTCAGCCTTTGGCAAGGCGCAGCTTAAAATGCAAAGAGGGTGGAGCAGACCACTCCTAAGCAATCATCAACAATTACTCTCAATCAATCAATCAATCACTTTCACCTTTAGCCCACTCACCCAAACGTACAGCAGTTCCCCAGCTATCACAACTCAGCCTTTTCAGCAGTCACCCAAGCCTCAGAATGAAGTCTTTCAAAATGCAGAAATTCTTAGCAACTTCTCCAGCTGTCTCAGCTTATCAGAGCTGCTCTGCTCTGTTCCTCTCAGGCCTCTCTGAGATGAATTTTACTAGTGGAAATTACGGTGGACGATAAGAAAATACTACTTGCAAACATCTATGCTCCAAAGAACATCAAGATAATTTTTTTTTCAAGATTTGCATTTTAAATTATCAAACTTGGAATATGTGCAATACTGTCTAATAGGTGACTTCAATACGGTGTCTGATAGGCAAATGGATAAGAAAACACATAAACAGTTCAAAACTAAAAGTCTTCAGCTTCCTACAAGCTTCTGGAAATTAGCTGAAGAACTGGAGTTGGTGGACGTTTGGAGAACAAGATACCCCAGTTCTAAAGATTTTACTTACTACTCTTCTAGTCATCAAACCTGGTCTAGAATTAATATGTGTTGGCCCTCCACAAGCTTGATTAAAGACTTAATGGACACAGAGATTCAAACAAGAGTCATATCAGACCACAGCCCTATAATGATAAAACTAAAAGGTGCACGGATAAGAAGACCATGGAAGTTAAACACAGTAATTTTGAAAGACAAAGACTTCTTTAAAGAAACCAGACTAGAAATGGAATCTTTCTTTAAACTAAATACAACACAAGAAGTAAAGATGCAAACAGTGTGGGACACTGCAAAAGCTTTCTACAGGGGCCTTGCAATTAGATACTGCATTAAAAAGAAGAAAGAAAGATCTGAAAGTCATCAAAATTTAATGTCACAATTGGGAGAAGCTGAGAAGAATCTTAAAAAGCATCCAACAAAGTATGAATTTCAAAAAAAGTGAGAGAAATGCAGCACAAAATGAATTTAATTCTTATGGAAAAGGTGGAGATTAAATTAAGATATGCTAAACAAAACTTTTTTGAGCATGCTAATAAACCTGGAAGGTGGTTGGCCTATAGGATGAGAAAAGAGAAGGCTAAAAGAATAATTGCAACATATTAAAATGAATTGGTGGATGAGAATGCAAGTTATGTCAAAGGCAAGATATGTCAAAGACGAGGCGATAGGCTTCACTAGTGAACAATATTTATTTGATAAAATTCTTTTGGGACCACAAGAAAAGTTAATTTCTAAACTGTATGCATATCTACTCCAAATGATGACAAAAGATGAAGTGGTAAAGGATTGTATGGTCCAATGGCCGAAAAACTTTGGTTATAACATTTCACTAGAACAGTGGGAAAGATTGTGGAAACTTAATGTAAAACTAACTAGGTCAGTGACTTTCAAAGAAAACCTCTATAAAATGTTTTATAGATGGTACTTGACTCCACAGAATCTTATGCTTGCAACCTGCAGCATAGCTGCTAGGCTGCATGAGCAGAGTTTGCTTCCCTGGATGGGAAGAGTCAGGGGGCGCCTGTTTCAGCGCGCAGAGAAAAAGGCACTCTTCATCGGCTCCTTCATCTTGGCAGATGATCGGGCTGAGGATGAGGCTTTTCTTTTGGTTTTGGTTGGACGTTGGGGTTTGTTGTGGCAGTCAACTGGGCAGCGGTGGGTGAAGCGTTGGCTGGAGCGTCGGCTGCAGTGCTGCGGGCTGGCGGTGGCATCGGAGGTGGAGGAGGACGTGGCGTCCTTCTTGTTGGCTGAGTCTGCCTAGGGTTTGGGGTCTGCTGAGGCAGGGGTTGTGGAGCCAGGGGCTGGTCTTTCCCTTTTTAATTTTTGAGGGTGTGGGCCTCTGGGGCAACCTCGTTTTTTTATTATTGCCCTTGAGGTTGGCAAGTGACCATTTTGGAGAGCCTCCCCCCCATTTTTCTCCTTCTGGGGACATTGGTGTTCAGCAGAGGCTTTCGTGGCCATTTTGAGTTCCCTTTTTTCTTCCAGGGGGAAGCCATTTTAGAATGGAGCTGCAGGAGGCCATTTTGTGGTCTTGTGCTTGTTATTTAGATGGCTGGTGGAAAAGGTTCGGGCAAGCCCAAAGGAAAAAAGCCAGCGCCTAAGGCGCCCAAGGCTCCTGCGAAAAGGCCACCACCGCCGTTATCCTCTTCTGATGAGGAGGGTGATATGGTGGTTGATTCCAATATTACTTGTAGATTGAGAGTATTGGAACAGGCAGCGGGCATCCTTTCTCCAGGTGGGGAGGATGGTGTGAGGCTGGTGGGGAGGATGGTGTGAAGAAGAGGAGGTAGGGAGGATGGTGTGAAGAAAGGTAAGCAGGCTAGTATTCTCACCAGGTTGTCTATTCTTGAGGGCAGGTCTGGTGGAGTCGTGCCTGGCAGGGACGTTGGCCTTTGCGGTCCAGATGTGGGTTCAATGGCGGCTGGGGTCGGTTTGCCATTGGTTCCTGCTGGATTTGGAGGTAGGTTGGGTGATAATTTACAGGCGGGGCCTGGGCAGGTTTGGCCATGGGGAGCATGGGGGCCTGCTTCGGCGGCTGGGCAGGGTGCTTCCATGTCAAGTGCGGGAGCGCCTGCCTCCTCTGCATTGGGCGTATTTCAGAATTGGGCTTGGCAAGGCGTTCCTAGTGTGTACCCAGGCACAGGGCAACCTGGCATGGCTGGTTCCTTTATGGGGGCACCCTCAACATATGGGATGGTGCCTTTTGCTGCTTTGCCGTTTGGGGAGGTTGCCTTGCCGCTGGAGGACCACTTGCTTCCCACTACTAGGGAAAAAAAAATATTAAAAGGGGAGTACGTGGATATTTTTTCTCTTCTGTTTCGGGAGGTTGAGAAAAAAAGACAAGGAAGAATTGGATGAAAAAGAGAAGGAAAAAATGAAAAAACGGAAGGTGGACAGGACCTGGGCTAATTGGCTTCCTGGGTTCTGTATTTATGCTGAGGTGATTGCGAGGGCGCAGCCGTGGCGGGCGGCATCCCTTTTCCAGTATTTGGACATAATTTATAAAGGCTATACGGCCTTTAGTGGACCAGCCTGGTTACAATATGACCAGGAATTTAGGATGAGGGCTGCCCTGTATCTGTCCCTTCAGTGGGATCGGATCCATCAGCAGCTTTGTCTGCAGGTTATGTCCCTGGCTAGGCCTAATCTGGGTGATCGCTCTGATAGTGGTCACTTGGTGAGTAGGTCATCCACATCCACTGCTGGTTCATCAGGCTCTCCCCGCGGTGCAGCAGGGCAGGAGGTTCAACCCCACATGCTCTGCTGGGAATTTGGATCCCTTGGGGTATGTAATAGGAAGGCATGCCAGTTCAAGCACGAGTGCCCCATGTGTGGTGGTTTCCACTCATTTGACAACTGCCCAAGAGCCCTTGGGCATAAAAATACGAAGAAGCCTGGTGGGAGCGGAGGAGCCTTTCCAGCTAAGAAAGGGGCCCAGCCCGATAAGGGTGGGAGCTCCTGAGCAGTGGCCATCGAGGTACCCTCGAAGGGTTGATAGTTTGTATTTGTTAGAAGGTTTTAAAGTTGGATTTATGATCCCTTTTCAGGGTCCTCGAGTTCTGTTTATGTCAGGAAACCTTAAGTCAGTTCAGGGCTTGGAGCAGTTCATTAGGGACAAGATTGCAAAAGAACTGGCTGAGGGAAGGATACTGGGTCCTTTTCCACATCCTCCAGTGAGTACTCTTAGAGTCTCACCTTTGGGTGTGGTGCCTAAAAAGGCGCCTGGTGAATTTCGTTCAATTCACCATTTGTCTTTTCCTAAGGGGAAGTCCGTGAATGATGAGATCCCGGAGCACTTATGCTCTGTTAGGTACACCAGCTTTGACCAGGCTATTGCCGTGGTGAGGCGTTGTGGAGTGGGGACAGAATTGGTGAAATGTGACATTAAGTCTGCGTTTCGCCTTTTACCTGTCTATCCCGATGATTTTGAACTTCTAGGGTTTTCTTTTGAGGGTCAATTTTACATGGATAAAGCATTGCCAAAGGGCTGCTCTGTATCATGTTTGGCTTTCGAGCGTTTCAGCACATTTTTGGAATGGGCTGTGTGGGAGAAAGTGGGTTTGCAGGATGTCATTCATTATTTGGATGACTACCTTTTTGTGGGTCCCGAGGGGACTGGGCGTTGTGGGCAGTTGCTGTCTGGCTTTGTTGAGCTGGCGTATTCTGAGGTAGGGTATTGCAGGGTTTGGCCCCTCTCAGTGGAGCATTTGCTCCATTACTGTGTTTCGCTGTGCGATCCATTAGGGGGCGCCTGTCTACATTGGCTTTTGTCAGTAAGGTGCTGGGTTATATGGAAGAAACAGCTGACTTTCATATTCGAAAGATGTTGGAGGGGTGGGCCAGAGAGGCCGGTCCCAGGGTTGATACGCGGAATCCTGTGTCTCCTTCGATTCTGCGGGGTTTGAAGAAGGTTTGGGACGTGGTGTGTGCTTTGTCATTTGAAGCATGTTTGTTTCACGCTGCATCTTTGTTAGCTTTTTGGGGGGCTCTTAGAGTAACTGAGCTGGTGGCACAGTCTAGAAACGATGTTTCTGGTAAGGCTCTGTTGTTAAGGGATCTGCAGCTATTTGCGGGTAATGCAGTCATCACTGTCCGTTGCTCTAAGACGGATCAGTTGCAGAGGGGTACGGGGCTCGAGTTGGGTAGTTGTTCAGAGCTTGAGCTGTGTCCAGTTATTGCGTTGGCTGTTTATTTGGCAGTTAGGGGGCCCATGGAGGGGTTTTTGTTTATACATTCGAATGGTAGCCCATTGACGAAGCATCAGTTTTGGGCAGTAACGTCATGGGCTTTGGGTGAGTTGGGGTTGTCTGGGGTGCGGTTTGGGACCCACTCCTTTAGAATTGGGGCAGCCTCAACAGCTGCTGTCATGGGGTATCCTTCCACTTCCATTCAGAGATTGGGCAGGTGGCATTCCTTGGCCTATAAGGCTTACGTGTGACCTTTTATTAGGCCGTAAGTGACTTGTTGTCTGTTTATTGTTGGTTCTGTTTTTAACTGTTTTTTCTCTTTAGATGCTATTGTTCCTGGCCAGAGGAGCCGAGTTCTCGTATGCGGCCATAGCCACGTGTTTTGGGCTGCTAATCAGGCTCAGAGAACTGCAGTTGGCTCTCAGCTGGGACTCAGCCAGCATGTGTGTATCAAATGGCGGGGGCTCTGGGGCTTTCAGTGGCCAGGCCTGCTGCCTTTGTTGTTTAAAGATTGTGTGGGTCCTCCTCCTCAGGTTTTAATTGTTCACCTGGGAGGTAACAATCTGGGACTCTTAAAGGCCAAGGCCTTCGTTTGGCAGGCCTGGGATGATTTCCAGCACATTCAGGAGCGATGGCATGGGGCCACCATGATTTGGTCAGCCATGCTGCCCCGCCTGGTGTGGCATTGTTTTTGGGACACTGCAGCTATAGAAAGGGCTCGGTATAAGGCTAATAAAAAGATCAGAAAGGTGCTGGAAAAGGGGTTGGGCCACTATTTGCCCTATCTGGACATTTTGTTGAAATTTCCTGACCTCTACAGAGGGGATGGGGTCCATCTCTCAGAAACGGGTAACATGCTTTTGCTGAGAGATTTGCAGCAAGGGTTGTGGGTGGCTTTGGGCCTCCCGGTGGGCACTAAGCCGTAAGTAGAGACTTGGCCTTAGTAGTGGCACGTTTTTGGGGTTTAGGGCACTATGCGCCTAGGGGAGGACTGTGAAGCATCCCCCTTTGGGGGAATTTGGGGTCTGGCATGATCAGCCTTGGGGTTTGAAGACCTGGGTTTGAAGAATGCAGACTGTCCGGGAGACTAGGCTAGAGGGTGCCTTTCTGGTGAGACGTGTGTCTGGGTTTGGGCCCTCTGGTGCGTGCCTCCCTGCTGGGCCTGCCTGGAGGGAGCTAAGTAACACTCAGCTCTGGCTGGGGGGCTGGGTCTCTCGCCCGTTAATGGCAGGGGAGCGGTCGTGGTGACCCCTAGCCCTGGCCAGGCCGCTGGTGGGGTACCCTTGCTGTTTATTAGAATATTGAATAAAGTGGCCAAATTTTATACCAATACTCTGTGTCTGACTCTTTATTCCATCCTTGGGGAGCAATCTTATGCTTGCAGCCTGCAGCGTAGCTGCTAGGCTGCATGAGCAGAGTTTGCTTCCCTGGATGGGAAGAGTCAGAGGGCGCCTGTTTCGGCGTGCAGAGAAAAAGGCAGGATCTGACAGTCTGTCATATCTGCGCTCCTTGTCGGCTTTTTCATCTTGGCAGACAATTGGCCCTCCCGCCCGCCCTGCATGTTATGTGGGCAATTGCTGGTTGCCTCTTTGGAGGAGCCGGGTAGGAATTTTTTACACCTTGGCTGATTGGCAGTGGCTGGGGTGTGTTTTTTGCCTACCCTACATAGCAATGCAGTGGATTAAGGATATGGCTATCAGGAGACACTGTTAAATAGGCAGGTTTTTGGGGTTTAGGGCCCTATGTGGCTAGGGGAGGACTGTGAAGCATCCCCCTTTTGGGGAATTTGGGGTCTGGCATGATCAGCCTTGGGGTTTGAAGACCCGGGTTTGAAGAATGCAGACTGTCCAGGAGGCTAGGCTAGAGGGTGCCTTTCTGGCGAGACGTGCATCTGGGTTTGGGCCCTCTGGTGTGTGCCTCCCTGCTGGGCCTGCCTGGAGGGAGCTAAGTAACACTCAGCTCCGGCTGGGGGGCTGGGTCTCTCACCCGTTAATGGCAGGGGAGCAGTCACATGTCTGACTCTGTGTCTGACTCTTTATTCCGTCCTCGGGGAGCAAACTGTGCAAGATTTATACTAACATAAATACTAACATACTAACATGTCTAATAAATGTTGGAAGTACACCAAACAAATTGGTACTTTTTACCATATGTAGTGGACGTGTGAGATGATGAAAGGTTACTGGAAAATGGTACACAAAATGTTACAGAAGATCATGAAAACCCAGATACATTTCAAACCAGAACTTTTTAAATTGAATATATTTCTATAGGATTATTCTAAAAAAATGAGACACATGTTGGCATACTTTAACACTGCAGCTAGAATCCTTTTGGCACAGAGATGGAAATGTCAAGAAATCCCTTCGAAAATGGACTTGGTGGGGAAAGTTTTGGAGACTGCAAAACTCGACTTTCTATCCCAACTGACAGCTGGGAAATCTAAAGAAGATGCGAGAAAAAAACTGGATGAAATGTTATGTTTGGTTGGATACTCAAAACTCTTAAGATTCTCTGGTGTGATCTGATTTCTTTTGCTTTTTTCCTTTGTTTATAATTTAATATTCATCTTTAAGCGAACTTTTAAATCCATTTTGGGAAAAACTGGCAAGTCATCAGAATACAACTAAAGATTTATATTATACAACTTTAAAATGGAATATATATATATATATATATATATATATATATATATATATATATATATATATATATATATATATATATATATATATATATATATATTCCATTTTAAAGTTGTATAATATAAATCTATCTATCTCGTTTAGATTAAAATAATAACAAGAGAGAATATTTTTAAGAAAATATGGTAGAAATATCCCTTTGACTCTGGAAAGTATTTATAAAAACAGGACCAGAATGTATGGTGCCTTTACCCTTCCCTTTCTTTCTGTTTCCTATTTTCTAAACTTTTCTGAAGTTAATAAAAACTTTTGAAAACTGAGAAAATTTCTATGCTAACTCTCCAGAGTACCATAGTACCTACTTCTATAACTTTGTTGCCCAACCCAAATATATGAATTATTAGCATTAGAAATGTGTGAAAAAGAACATATTAAGCTTTTTCTGTCTTAAACATTCCTTCTTTAAATTATACTTTACTCCCTTTAAATATATTGCCATTCACTCAGCTGTAGAATCCAAAGGGAAGTGATATTGGAAAGGATCCATCTCAAGTCAGGGGAAATCTCAGTTGGGCTGAAGCAGGTGGATAGCATTTGGTGCACTTCTATTTGAGGGAAAGATGGAACTAGTCCAACACTTTTTAAAATCAGAAAAGATCCCAAAAAGCAAGATATCATTCTTTACAACGAAACTCTTATTAATTTAAAAATTGTTTTCCAAAATGTGCATTACTTTGCACTTGCCCACAATGAATCTCATTTGCCATGTTGATGCCCACTCGCCCAGTCTTGGCAGTTTTGGAGCTCCAAATGAAGTAAAACAGTAGAGGAACCAGGATCATAACTATCAAGGCAGGGACTGTCAGTCTCTGATGATTAATTTGAAGCAAGGCAGCTGGATGTGGTATGACAACGTGCAGAAATACAGCTTAACATTGGTACAGGAAGTGAATTTAAAATACAGTCAAGACTCAACAAAATAACTGTGTTTATAGCAAGGAAATCTGAATGTAGCAATTTTCAGTATACATAGCAGAAGTTGTATGTGTTGCTTTGAGGTGATGTTTTTAAACATTGTTATTTTGATGCAAATAGGGTGCTAACCATCCTGTACGTTCACTTCTTTTCAATCCATGTAAGCATCAGCTGAGTTTTTCAGAAAGAGAGTGGTGTGGCAAGACCCATGCAACTTAACAGCAGATTGATGCTATGCTATGCAGCAGTTGTTCTCTATGAGGGGACTCTATGCACTTGAGAAACTCCCTAGGACTGCTGGCTCTATAACTTTGTAAACTCATCAAAATTGTTTTAAAAGCCTAATGAAGACCAAATGTTGAGATCACAAAGTGTCGGTTAAAGCACATATATATATATTTGCTAACATATGCTCCAGTAGCACTTCTGACCTTGGGTGCCATAGTAAGTGGCACTCCGTCAAAAGCTTGTAAGAGAATTTCCCTGCCGGGACGTCCATGACTCAGGCAAAGGACCTCTGTCTTCACCAGGTTCAGCCTTAATTGACTCAGCCTAAGCCATCCTGCCATGGTTTGCAATGCCAGGTCCAGATTTTCTGGGACACAGACTGTCTGTCCATCAGTAGATAGAGCTGGGTGTCATCTGCATACTGATGACAGCCCAACCCACAACTCTGGGCAATCTGGGCAAGGGGGCGCATGTAGATGATAAACAACATAGGGGAAAGCACTGCTCCCTGAGGCACACCACAATTAAGTGAGTGTCTCTGGGATGACTATCACCACCCTTTGTCTCCGACCTTGAAGGAAAGAGGAAAGCCATTGTAGAGCTAACCCCTGAATCCCTGTGTCAGTGAAGTGGTGGGTCAGTAGCTGATGGTCGACTGTAACAAATGCAGCTAGAGGTCTAGCAACATCAGCACTGCCAAACCACTTCAATCCAGATGCTGCTGATCATCTATGAGGGTGACCAGTACTGTCTCCATCCCATAGCCTGGGTGGAAGCCGGACTGATGGGAATCTAGGATGGAAGCATCCTCCAGGAAGTTCTGCAACTGTAGCACCACTATCCTCTCAATAATATTACCAGAGCCATTTCCATCCCATGGCTGGGCGGAAGCCAGACTGGAATAGTTCAGGCTCTGATGTGTCATCCAGGAACTTCTGGAGCTTTGAATGGGTCGAGTGCCGATGCATCATCCAGGAACTTCTGGAGCTGGTAGATGGATAAATGCCTCTTTGAGTGGCTGAGAGAAGTTGCCCTGAGTTAATGATGGATTTATAATAGATACTAAGAGTTTGTTGATGTGATCCTTACATGATTTAGCAGCCAGAATACAAGTAGTGGCCTACACAGATTCCAGGATCTTGTCAACATCAATCATAGAAACTGGGTCAAAATGAGCTATAAATTGACCAGGTGATGTATTAGGCCTTTCTTCAGGTGTACCTATGTTACAACTAACATCCAGGTCAGCAAAAAAGTTGGCAAAAGTATCATGGCAAATTGTCTCTTCTAGGACAATGAAGGTTCATATTTAGGCATAAGCAGATGTTGAGCTACCTAGAACAGTTGGGATGGATAGTTGTGATATGAACTAGCTGATACTATGATAGCAGAGAAATTACTGTTCTCTCCCCCCATCACTTTCATTCCATAGGCCTTACAATGAGCTGTATAGCATGATCTGTCAGATTCAATACGGTTACTCTGCCAGTGTCACTGTAGATGTCTCCCAACCCCTTTCAGACCATCCAGCTCTGTGGCAAACCAGGAACCTGGGTTTTGTCCCAAGGGTGGGAAAAGTTGACAAGTGGCACTTTTGTTGAAAGCCTCAAGCTGCTTCATGTTCTATGCTTTCATTGTGGCCTCAACAGAGTATGTGCTAAAATCCTAAAATCTCCCAAGTGTTCTGGAATCCAGTAGGATTAATGAGCTTCTATGAGCAGACTTTTTAAACTGGGCTCCTTCATCACAGTAGAAGCCTGAAAGTCTTCCTTCCTGTCTCTTATATTAATGACTACTGAAGATTTTTCTAGGAGAGGTCAAATCGCTCCATAATACTACAAAGTAGTCTATGTATGACAACAGCATTTCCCATTACTAATAATTCAGTGTGAGTCCCATGCTTTCCCAGAGCCACAGGGGAAGTCTGACCATGCCATCTTCCAAAACCTTGCCTTTATGGAATTCAGGCATGTAATGCTGAATACAGACTGAATACAGAGAAGGAATATTTACTTTTATGTCTGAGGAATGCTGGCAATTGATTAACTTTGTCATAATTAATTTTGCCATACATCGCTTTTTGACTAGCATACTGTAGCGGGAAAACCCCGCCTGGTGGTTCTTACGGATAGGTGCAGAGACAAAAGGTCTGAGACGAGATCAGGAAAACAGCTCTTTATTAGCACACGTGTGGGATCAGCTTCCTAGGCATCTGCCTCAAAGGTGGAAGTCTGAACACCCGTTACAGTTGCCCGCCTTCTTTTATAGGGTTTCTCAACCCACCCACTGCCTTAACACATCTCAGTTCCCCAAGTCCCTGGGACACTGACAAAAACATGCTTCAACCACAACTTGTGTGGTGTGCTAGTTCGTTAGTTCATCTTCCTGGGTTTGTTTACCTTATATGGGCCTTTTCTCGTTGCCAGCTGTCCCTTGTTTCCTTATTGAGAATATCACCAAACACATTCCTTATTGCTAAATTGCTATTATCCTGCATATATGTTCTACCTTCAGAAAGAGGAAGTTCTTCTTAAGCTTGCTGCTGGTGTCCCAGCTGTCCTGTGGTTTCTCTTAAAAGGTCAATAACCTTTCGTCACCTCTCTGGTTTCCTTTCGCCTCAGCAAGCTGACTTCTCTTAAGCTTAAACTGCCACAAAAAGACTATTTTCTAAAAGCACTGTTATTTCCCTTCATTCCAAGCACTGCTAAGCCATACATATTGATTAGATATTGATATAATTTTGTTCTTATTGATCCACTGCTATATTTCCCCTCTTTCAAGCAGAGCTTGAATTTTCCTGACCAGCCTGCTTTGCCACATATTGCTGGCGAATTGTTTTCATCATTTCATACACAGGTTCTTTATCTGAGGGTGAAAATAGCTGTTGACAACTTTTCATTATCCCTGGTAGGCAGCGGATACATCCATAGATGAGCAAGGCAGCTATTATGAACATGAAAACGATGACAAACCCATGACGTAACCAATAAAAATCTGGGAGCCAACTTGTCAGCCATTGGAATAGGTCTGACCCAGAGTTAAAAGTTTTGTCCGCCTCTTGAGTCTGTTTAACCAGGCCTCTAAGAGTTTTGACTCCTGAAAGGATCTGACCAGACTTGTTAACATAGAAGCAACATACTTCTCCCAAGTAAGCACAGGCACCACCTTGCTCTGAGAGCATTTGGTCCAAGACTCTGCGGTTCTGGAGAACTACATTAGCGATACTGTCAACCTCTTTCTGCAGAGTGAATAGGGACGAGGCTGTTTTCTCGAGACCCTCTTGCAGGATTCGAGAAAGATTCCTAGTATATATCTGCAAATCAGAAACTCCCCAACCGGGTATCACGGCACGCAGAAAGTCTAGCAGGCCTGAACTTTTCTCATAAGAACTTCGTTTTTCTCTTAAGTTGGGGCCTGTACGGGCTGTAGGATAGCCCAAGTTTAACGCCTCATGTGCCATTACATCACTTCGGAGGTGTCCCGCCACCGTCAGGTAGCCTACAGAGCACATTCCTTTCCAATGAATGGGCAGGTATTTGTAACCTGTCTTCCCACATATCCAATACACACCGGGGAGATCAATATATATACCATCTACAAGGGCATAAGAAGCATTACACAAATCGTTGAATAAGGTCAACGTTTTGGGGTGCTTGGTGGTATTGCAAACTTGTAGATAGGCCAGACCTGTAAGCCAAACAGAATCGTGTGTAGAAGGGCCGGACCCCTCTTCAAGTGCCTTCCACAACCTTCCTCGAGTGCTAATCTGTAAAGAATAATCCTTGCTACGTAGATATGCAAACGATCCGGCCACAGTGCCATTCCTTTGCCAACCAGTTTTGTTCGGATCCAGGTAAAGGACATATTCACAATTTCTACTCTGTAAATATCCTACATTTGGACCGGCACCACTTCCCATGATGCACCAAGGGTATTGTCGCTGATGTTTTGCCACAATGGGATGCAGATCAAACATAATCCCATCCCGGCCCTTTATCCGAAAAGTATCATGGGGGTTCCAAGATGTATTTCTGCCATCAGGGGTTTGGAAGACTTTTAGACTGAAGGTCTGAAAGCCTATATATGGGGAATTGGATGAATTTAATATCCAATCAAGGCCATGTAGGGGCTCCCAAGCTAATGCTCCTCCAGCCTCACGAGTGTGGGCACAAAGCCAGCATTTCGATAGGTTGGCTATTTTTGACACATACTCTAGTGGAGCCTGATAGGGGTGTTCTGGGGTTTGCTCATGGGGAAAAGGCGCCATGACCTTCCGAATGCCAGGGGAAAGAAATTCCTTAAGTGGGCTGTAAGTGGAGGTGGGAGTAGTGGAGGACTGCAGCATTTGTCGGAGCTTAGGAAAATCCACATCCCCCGTATCAAGTGAGATGACGGTGTCGAGAGGGACCCTAAAAGCGGGGATCGTCCTCACGACACGGGTGTCTTTCAGAGCTGGGGTCCGGGTCCGAACTCCCGCCATAATCTCCGGCCAAACACTCAGACCCCGGTGGCTCACCCCCACCCCATCAATACTTCCATCCAGAACAGTAAAATAACGATGCGGGTGGTGCGTGGCATCTCTCTTAGGGGTTCTAGCCCTACTGACTCCCTGTTGCACTTTCTTATTTTCTCTATAGGCTATACAGCACAGCATAATACAGATAGCAGCCAGAAAAACAAGCGTCAAGGCTGCCCCTCCAAGCAGGGGCAAAATATAACCATGGGTCTTAAGGAACTCTGGGAGCATTTACGCTGAAGGTGGATGATCTCTAAGAAACCTGTCTATCAACCTTTGCTGGCACAGTTGTTTCAGATAAGGATACAACACAAGAAACAAGATTATCAGGAACCCTATGCCAAGCAAAACAGCTAAGACTATACCCGTCTCGGTGTCATTCCCCTGTCCAAACATGTATATACACAGATCTTCGCCGCACTCGGCTGTCGCTCCTCGATGGCTTTCTTCTCCCGAGCATAGAACAGTCAGCTCCTGTGTGACTGTAGCTGGGGGTCATCTCAGATGCCTGTGGAATCCTGCTGTTTCCGGTAAGCAAGGATTCCAGAGGGAGTTGCCTGTGGAACCTCACTACCTCCGGTGAGCGAGGTCCAGAGGGCGGTTTCTTTGAGTGAGCTTCAGTCGCAACCCGTCCCCGGGGATCGGCTGCACCTGCCAGTCAGTAGCCGCCCGCTTCAGATGCGTCCAATGGATCCACCTGGGCAGTCCTTGGACCTTAACTGCAGTTGGGGTAGAAAGTAAAACAGTGAACGGGCCTTTCCACCGTGGCTGGAGCGGCTGGGCTCTCCAAATCTTTACCCCGATGGAGTCCTCGGGTTGGAACGGGTGGACCGGATTATGGACCTGCAAAGGGAGAGTCTCTAACACATATTTAGATACATCATTCATTGCTCTGCCCAGTGACTGTATCTCCTGGAACCAAACAAGATTCCTAATCTGGGCTGGGTCACCTTTTATCCCTTTCACTATGGGAGGTGGCCGCCCAAAGACCACTTCGTATGGGCTAACTTTCAGCTCCTTCTTGGGCAGGCAACGCAATCTAAACAAGGCAATGGGCAATGCGTCTGGCCATTTCAGACTAGTTTCTTGGCACAATTTAGAAAGCTGGGCTTTTATAGACCTGTTTGCTCGCTCACATTTTCCCGAAGACTGTGGTCTATAGGCTGCGTGCAGCTTCCAGTTAATGTGCAGCACCCGTGACACCTCCTGCACCACTTTATGAACAAACGCCGGTCCGTTATCGGAGGAAATCATTACTGGTAACCCCCAGAAAGGGAGAATGCTTTTTAACAAATGTTTCACTACCTCTGCCGCCTTTTCCGTTCTTGTCGGAAAGGCTTCAATCCAATTAGAATAAGTACACACAAATACAAGCAAGTATTTCCAACAACCTGCACGAGGCATTTCTGTAAAATCAGTGATAATAGATTCAAAGGGGGTTGTCCCTATATGCTGTATACCTGGGGGATGATTTGGACCCTGTCTTGGGTTATTCTGGGCACAAGAAACACACCGAAGGGCAGCTTTTTCACACAAACTGTGCAATTTTGAAATATACACTTGCCTATCTAGTAGTTCTGCTAACGCAGTTTTCCCAAAATGGGTTCCCTCATGAGCCTGTAACACAAGGGGCCATGCTAGGGATTCAGGTACGAGCAGCCGATTATCGGGCAGCTGGATCCACCCTTGTATTCGGGCCTTGGGAGCCCCATGGGCCTCAGCCCACGCGTCCTCAGCTTTGCTATATCGGGGGCTCCACTCAGACAACTTAACCTGGAATATGGGGCAAACGGGAGTCTCCCATTTCTGCTCGACTCCTTGGGTTGCTGCCCATTTGGCAGCCTCATCGGCTTTTCAGTTTCCCATACTTACAGGGCTGAGGGGCTTTTGATGAGCCCGGCAGTGCATTACGGCGACCTTTCGTGGGGCCCAAACGGCCTCTAATAATTTTAAAATTTCCGTACCGTACCGGATGGACTTCCCTGCGGCATTTATAAGTCCTTTTTCCTTGTATAGTGCTCCATGGGCGTGCAAGGTCAAAAAGGCATACTTGGAATCGGTGTAGATGTTTGCAGTCACTCCTTCTGCCAATTCCAGTGCGCGGGTCAGGGCGATCAATTCGGCCTTCTGGGCAGATGTTCCTGGGGGCAAGGGTCGTGCTTCCACAGTTCTCTGGCATGTAACGACCGCATATCCAGCATAGCGATGCTCGCCCTGCATGAAACTGCTTCCATCCGTGTAGTATTCAACATCCGGATCGGACAGGGGAGTGTCCGTTAAGTCGGGTCGGCTGGAATAGATCTCGTCCATGGTCTGGATGCAATCGTGTTCACCAGGCTGATCGCTGATGGGAAGCAAGGATGCAGGGTTCAGAGCTCCGGTGACAGTCAATCGGATTCGTGGGTTCTCACACATCATGGCTTGGTACTTTGTCATCCGGCTGTTTGTGAACCAATAGTTACCTTTGTAGTCCATCAGGGTCAGGACGGCGTGAGGCACCTGTACTTCCAGCTCGTGCCCTAGGGTCAGCTTGTCGGCTTCCTTGATGAGTTCTGCGGTCGCAGCGACAGCTCGGATGCAGCCTGGCCAGCCCTTAGCGACCGAATCTAGTTGCTTTGAGAGATAGGCCACAGGGCGCTGCCAGGAACCAAGGGCTTGAGTTAAAACACCAATTGCCACTCCCTGCCTTTCATGAACGAAGAGGGTAAAGGGTTTTTCCACATCTGGTAACCCTAAGGCGGGGGCTTCCATCAGTAGCCGCTTCAGTTCCTTGAAGGCGTTCTTCTGCTCATCCGTCCACGGGAATGGATCCCGCTCCCCCCCTCTTGTAGCTTCATACAGGGGCTTGGCGATCAAGGCGAAATTTGGGATCCACACCCAACAGAATCCTGCTGCTCCTAAAAACTCTCGAACCTGTCGTCATGATGAGGGTTCTGGCAGGGCGCAAACAGCCTCCTTCCTTTCTCGGCCCAACGTGCGAGTCCCTTGGGCTACATGAAACCCCAAATACTTCACTTGGGCTTGACATAGTTGGGCCTTCTTTCTTGAGACTTTATACCCTGCTCTCCACAGCAAATCTAGAAGCTCGAGGGTTGCCTGGTAACAGCGTTCTTGTCCCCGGGCGGCTATGAGCAAGTCATCAGCATATTGAATTAGGACACACTCGCCCGGGACCGCATCGAAGTTCTGCAGGTCTTGTGCCAACGCATTGGAAAACAAAATGGGGCTGTTTTTGAACCCTTGGGGAAGGCACGTCCAAGTGTATTGGAGCCTTCTTCCAGTGCCTTGCTCTTGCCACTGGAACGCAAAGATGGGCTGACTTACTGGGGCAATTCGCAAACAAAAGAAGGCATCTTTTAGGTCCAAGACTGAGAAATAGTCAGCCTGTTGTGGCACCAATCCCAGCAGAACATAAGGGTTTGGTACCACTGGATGTAGAGTCACAGTCTTCTTATTCACTGCTCGTAAGTCTTGGCAAGGCCGAAACTCGCCAGTACCGGGCTTCTGAACTGGGAGCAATGGGGTGTTCCAGGGGCTCTGGCACTCTTTGAGGATGCCATATTTTAATAGTCTGTCCAAATGTTTTTGAATGCCTTCTATGGCCTTCCAGGGGATGGGGTACTGCCACAGGCGAACAGGCTGTATGCCTGGTTGAAGTTAAATGACAATGGGAGCGTGATTTCGGGCTAGACTTGGCGGATTGTCTTCTGCCCAAACTCCTGGAATGATGGAAGCCCACTGATCCGACAAGTTTTTCTCTGGGGATGCCTGGAAGAGCCACCATTCCTCTTCCAGCGGGCAGGTGAGCACAAAGACACCAGTGGGCTTAGCCCTGAATTCCACACTGGCCTGACCATCTTCCTCGAAGTAGATGGCTGCTCTTAGCTTAGACAGTAGGTCTCGCCCCAACAACGGGAGGGGGCACTCGGGGACATACAGAAATTTATGCTGGACAAGGTGGGTTCCCAGGTCACAAATACGGTCTTGCAGAAAAGGTCTTGGGCCTGTCTTTCCAGTGGCCCCTGCAATGGGCACAGTCTGTCTGGTGGTGGGCGCCACCTGCGTGTTGACGACTGAGAATTCAGCCCCGGTATCAATCATGAATGATAGATCACGGCCCCCCACCTTGGTCTTGACCATGGGTTCCCTGGGGCCAAGCGATAGGGAACCCGGTCTGGCCAAATCGTCCCATGGGTCCTGGGGTCCCATAGCGGCTAGGCCTATGAAATCCATGTCTCCCATGGGCGCCCTTTGATCGTAACGGGGTTCCCGTCCTCGTCCCCTTATGGGTGGCATTCCTCCGCGACCTCTGCCTCTCCCCACAGAAACGAGAGGGGCGGCTAGGTTCCTTTGCGGGCAGGTGTTACGCCAATGTCCCAATTCGTGGCAAAAACTGCATTCATTTCGTGCCAACGGCGGCCTCACGGCCCCTGGCCCTTGGGGTCCCCTCTGGGGCATGGCTCGAGCCCTCCCATTATTCTGATTTCTATTCCGTTCCCCTATGGCCGCGGCGAGCAGAGCGGCCTTCATTTTCATCTTCTTGTCTTCTGCCTTTTTAACCTCTTGCTCTCGATTCACAAACACCTTTTGGGCTATTTCTAATAACTGGGTAATGTTCATGCCTGCAAACCCTTCCTGCTTCTGCAGCTTTCGTTTAATGTCTGACGCGGCCTGGCTCACAAACGCGCAGTTTACCATCCGCTGATTTTCAGCCGCCTCTGGATCAAAAGGTGAATACAATCGGTAAGCCTCATACAGCCGCTCAAGGAAAGCCCCTGGGGCCTCATCTGGCTTCTGCAGAACCTCCCCGATTTTGCTTATGTTGGTGGCCTTTTTGGCTGCCTCCTGTATTCCAGCTATGAGGTAGCCGCTGGAAGCCCTCAACAGTCTCATATGGTCTGTGTTATTTGCGTCCCAACTAGGGTCAGTCTCTGGGAAACTTTCTGCTAGCCATTGGGCGCGGTTAGCCACATCAGCGGGGGTGGCCTCTTCGGCCTTCTTTTTGGCCGCCCTTAGAATGCGTTGGCGCTCCTCCGTTGTGAAGAGGGTCAAGAAAAGCTGCTGACAGTCCAAATACGTTGGGCTGTGAGTCCCCATTATGCTAGTCAAAAGTTTTGTAAGAGCTTCCGGCTTCTCGGTGTAGGAGGCCACATGAGTTTTCCAATTAAGAAGGTCAGCAGAGGAGAAGGGAGTATAAAGGTAGCGGCTCTGACCTCCCTGCACCTGCTCGTTTGCTCCCAAAAACTGAGGCGTCTGGACCTGCCGCAGTGGCATTATTTGGGCCACTGGGGAGCTGGGTGAGGCGCTCGGGTCGGGCGGGGCCGCTGTGCCCCCTGGCGGGGTAGTTTCCTTTTCCTCGGCTACCTGGGTCTTAACCCGAACTGCACTGCCAGGGCTCCGAACAAGCTCCTCAGGGGAACCAGGAACGGGGGAACCGGGAGCGGAGCAACCCGGAAAAGAGCCCCTTCTGGCTTCAATTTGGCTCTCAACCATCTTGGATAGAGCCGGGCTCCACCACGTGAAGTCCCAGCCCCATGGCGTTTGGGCCGGAGCCGTTGACGCCTGAGATCTGGTAACCATAGGATGCTGCCTCGCCCCCGCTGGCGGCATGCCCAGTGGCGGCGGCGCAGCGGGTGGAGCCGCTTGAGCTGGGGCCCGTGCTCCCCCCTCCGCGGGACCCTCGATTTGGACCACAGGCAGGGGCGGCGCGGGTGGTGGCACGGGGACATAAAGAGGAGGCCACTCAAAGTCTGGTGCCTCCATACCCGCCTCCAAACTGGGGTATATCGGCTTTGACTGGGACTGTGACAGCGGCTTCTGGGGGTCACACGTTTCTACTTTACTGGGGTAGGAAGCCTTCCCAATGTCAGGTGCGCTGCCAGCCCTCTGAGGGCGGCAGCCGCTTTTTGTTCTCAGGGGCCGCTCTTGCGGCTGCATTACCAAAATATTTTTCGTTGATTTAATACACTGTTTCAACCAGGGGGGTGGTTTCTTGAGTAGGGACAACCATGAGTCAATGTAGGGGAATTGCTCCGGGTGGTCTCCCGGTGGGGTTACAACGATGGGCTATGTCCACTGGGCTATGTCCACTGAGAAGGTGCCTTCCGCGGGCCACCCTACCCCTAATGCCGGCCACTCTGACTCACAGAATGTCCTTAGCAGAAAGGGTGTCTGGCCCTTTCCCCCATAGTCGTCAGTAAACCCTTCCTTGAAGTGCGCCAACATGCAATCCAAGGGGGTGTTGGTAGATTGGGAGCCGCCCATTTTGACTGCTAACAGAACAACCCGGCAAAAGGGTCAACCTCACCGCGCGACGGCGGAGCAGTCTGATCCCAAGTGGCGCGACCAGGCGTTTGGGGATCAGGATTTTCCCACAATGGCGACGGCGGGAGATAGGGCAGATCAGGACACAGGGAACACCAGAGGGAATGACGCGCCCCCAAGGCCGCGGAGATTACCGAGGGGTTGCTATGCAAAATTTGATACTGCCAGGCGCCGGCCCTGGCCTCCACGGAGCCGTCGGACCCCAAGAGGTCTAAATCGGGCAGGGCAGTTTGATTCTTAATTTGCCAGGCCGATAGGCGTTCACCGGCCTTTAGCCGGAAAAAGTACCAACGAGACCAATAGGAATTCCAACGGCCCCCCAGCGGGGATCTCTTCTGACTTTTCAGCAACCACACAGTTACCGGGTGCTCTGGAAATTCCCCTTCCCACAACTGGAGGTTATAATTTTGACACAATGACTGCTGCCACACCCGGACCCAAATATCAGGGATGCTTAGCCAAGGGTTAATCAATTTTCTGAACCTCTGGGGTGAGCTCCAAGAAGCCTGATAGTCCCGGCTCAACACTGGGGAGGGGCTGTACACACCGCTGCTCCTCCGCATCGGGCTTCAGACATGGACCGGGGGTAATCCTAGCAACAGGGGGGTCGCACCTTATAGCCAAGGTGATGACCCACGGGGGCGGGGGTGAGCTGCTAATTGCAGTGGTCGCAATGCAGGTAATGGAAATGCTCCAAGGCTTGGGGATCCTGTGCAAGCAGGGGAGCCCAATCTACATCTCCCCACCTTAAAGGCCCCTTATTTCACACGGGCTGTGCAGTGCGGCGAGTTATTGTCCAGGCGTTAATACGATCGCCCGCCTTCTGCCTAAAGAAGTACCAGCGTCCCCAAAATGATGACCAGTAGTTCTTGGAGCGCCCAGCAAGATGCCTAGTGCATCGTGTTATGAGCCACCCAGTTGTTGTACCGTTGGACCCTTCCCACAGTTGGATTTTAAGGTGATTAACAGAGGGCCTCCTCCCACCGAAGGGACAATTTATGCGGGGTGCGTACCCAGGGACCAACTAAATAGTGGAACCTAGCGCCTGGTGTCCATAGATCCTGGTCCGCTCTGTCGTAAGGACAAAGGGAATGTGGCCCCCCCCCCGGTGAGACAGACAGGACAACTAAAACAGTTAGTGAGGGAGGGAGAGCACATATGGGAGCCTAGGCAATCGCGGCCCTGCTTTTGCTGCCGGTTCGCACTCGTGTGGACCGGAAACGAGCGACTCACAGGTCAGCTATCACTTCGACACTGGGTGTCGTCTCAGCCATGCATCAAGCACACATCAGGCACACCAGACAGATTATGTTACAGTAATAAAAACTCTCTGCTTCTGGGGAGGTACAAAACCTCCTTTCTTTCCTCACTTTTTTTTTTTAGGGTTTTTGTTTCTCTTTTTTTCAAATACACGGCTTTGTATCGCCGTGGGGGCTAGGCGCCCCAACCGAGGGCATGAACAACAGGGCCCTCACCTAAAAGCAGACACCGTTAAGAAGGCTGCAGCTGGAAGCGGCTCAGAAGGGCCCCTCTCTTCCCAATCTGCAGGGTTCTGCGGGCGCTGCAGCGCGGTGGCCAGGCGCGCCGTCCCTCCGAGATGAGCCTAGTGCCAAGCAATCTCAAATGGAGGGGTCTAACTGACAGTGTACATGGTTCATACTTACAATCCGGATGGGTGTCAATTTACAGCTGGTTCCTGTCGTCTGTCAAGGTCCGCGTAGACCGGCAACCGCCCGTAGGCTGGAGACGGGGTAGGTAGATGACGGTCAGCCGAAGAAGGCCGGGAGCTCCATACCGTTGATCAGATCTCCCCCGCCCGCAGCCGCAAGCGGTCGGGCTAGGCGGCCGGGGCGCAAAACCCCAACCTGACCCGGGCCAATGCACCAAGAAATATGTAGCGGGAAAACCCCGCCTGGTGGTTCTTACGGATAGGTGCAGAGACAAAAGGAGGTCTGAGACGAGATCAGGAAAACAGCTCTTTATTAGCACACGTGTGGGATCAGCTTCCTAGGCATCTGCCTCAAAGGTGGAAGTCTGAACACCCGTTACAGTTGCCCGCCTTCTTTTATAGGGTTTCTCAACCCACCCACTGCCTTAACACATCTCAGTTCCCCAAGTCCCTGGGACACTGACAAAAACATGCTTCAACCACAACTTGTGTGGTGTGCTAGTCCGTTAGTTCATCTTCCTGGGTTTGTTTACCTTATATGGGCCTTTTCTCGTTGCCAGCTGTCCCTTGTTTCCTTATTGAGAATATCACCAAACACATTCCTTATTGCTAAATTGCTATTATCCTGCATATATGTTCTACCTTCAGAAAGAGGAAGTTCTTCTTAAGCTTGCTGCTGGTGTCCCAGCTGTCCTGTGGTTTCTCTTAAAAGGTCAATAACCTTTCGTCACCTCTCTGGTTTCCTTTCGCCTCAGCAAGCTGACTTCTCTTAAGCTTAAACTGCCACAAAAAGACTATTTTCTAAAAGCACTGTTATTTCCCTTCATTCCAAGCACTGCTAAGCCATACATATTGATTAGATATTGATATAATTTTGTTCTTATTGATCCACTGCTATGTGCTGTGAAGTTGCAACTGACTTATGGCAACCCCAGCAATGGATTTCCAAGGCAAGTGAGAAGCAGAAGTGGTTTGCCATTGCCTTCTTCTGTAGAGCCCTCCTGTGTGGTCTGCCATCCAAGTACCAATGCTTCTGATGAGGTCAGACTATGCCAAGCTGTCTTTCCTCCAAATCTTTTTTATTCTCCAAAAAAGTATATCTTGACTGAATGCATTTTCCCTATTGTATATCAAAGCCATCTTAAGGGGCAAATTATTTTCAATGATCTTTTTCTACCAGATAGATTCACAAGCCATCAACATTCAAAAAGGACAGAAACTTCAGAAAAAATTAATGTCTTGGTACAACTCTTAAAGCCTTCCAGGCTAATACAGGAAGAAATGAATTCTTGATTTAAATAGGATAAAATTTACCTTGATTGGGAAAAAAAAAGTTAGCAGGAAGCTGTTCAATAAATCTTAAAATGCATTTATTCATCTGACAATTTAGGGTGATAGTAGCTTATACAGCCATTGGAGTTTTTTCTTCCTTTTTCCTCCCCCCTCCCTTTTGGAGAGGTGAATGAAGATAAATGAACCCTTTCTAGGAGCTTGACATCTTTCACTCAATCACTGGTGAAAAACTGGATTTACAACAGATTGAAGAGGATGTTTTTGGACTGAAGATGACCTGAATTTCAAAGTCCATTTGTTTGTAAATAAAATGAGAGAGACTAATGTGGCAGCCTCACAACATGGTATAAAACTTGAAAGGAATGGAAGCAGGAAGGATAGTTCATGATGGAAAGGTTATTCTGCTTTTAAGCTGCTACAATTTGAGTTAAAAGGTAAACTAGACATTTTAAAATAAAACAAATGGATTAAGTCTATAAGGAGTTGTTTCCAGAGATTGCAAAAGCCTTTTTAAATATTAGTTCTAGCTCTCCCTTTTATGCACATGCAAACGTGGCCATTTTAAGGTATTTTGTCACTCTAAGCAGGCCTTGAATTCAGCAGGAGCTCACAGGAGCACAGCTCCTGAACCTTTCTGTTGGTTTCCCCTCCTCCTCCCCACCTATCTTGTTCATTGAATAGAAGGTGCAGCTGCATAACAATCCCTGGATGAGCTCCACCACCTATTTTTCTACAAAAGACCCCTGACTCTAAGCAAGGCAAAATTTTGTGTCCCCAATTAACTTCTGAGTTGTACAACATGGGCTCATGGAAAATAACCTATACAACATACCTTTGTGTTTCTTTTATCCTTTCCCTCTCTTTGCTCTACTTTCTTCCTCATAACTCTTGGCATAGATCTGCAGCTGGCAGAATAGACAGAGCGGATGTATACTTGGAACCATGAATACCATTGAATGGACTATGACATCAGCTTTGGCTGATCACTAATTTGTATCTGGACTGCTTTATAGGCTCTTTGAGGCTGACAGAATGTCTATTGCTGTGGATTTCTTAGCTGTACTGATGGCTGCTCTTTACTGAACATGTTGTTCAATGAGGGTACTATTCCTGTGCAGATGTGAGCTGGAAGATATTGGGGTATAGGCTGTGAAAGTTAGATGAGGAGACATAACTATGCATGCTTCTTACTTAATGTCTGTTCTATCCCTAGCAATGCTGCTGCAAGGCACCTTCTGTCTCTGCTTCTTCACTAATATTGAGCAACACCAGAGTGGCAAGGAATAAACTGCTGTCCTGTGTGGGTTGCTCGAGGAGGAGAGCATTGATCTACTTTACATGGCAGAGACTGGCTGGATTAAAATGATGGGGTTATCTGTTGCAGATAACTCTGCCTGGTTATGCAGTTCATCCTTCATCAACCCCACAGTGGAGGCTGGGGGTAGTGGCGGCTTTCATTCTTCATTAATTTTCCCCCCTTTCACAGATTCCCTATGTAAACTATAGCTGACATTGTCTGCTCCTTATGTTAGATAGATTGGCCACTCTACTTATTTACTCGCTGCCTACTTCCCCAATGGGCAATGTGTCTGACCTGGTGGAACTAATCTTGGACTTCATGATGCAGGAACCTAGATTGATCATCCTGGGTTATTTCAACATTCATGGCAATTACTCTTATATAGGCCACTTCAGGATTTTATAACTTCCCTAATTGCTATTGGCCTCTCTCAGGACTTCTTTTTTGCATTGAATCACTGGGGAAAGATCTGGTATGGAGGCTGGAAGTTCAGACTGGGCAGTTGTTTGACCACTAACTTCTCAAGGCATGGGTGAAAATTGAACTGATACTTTGCAGGGTTGGAGAGTCAGTTACCATGGTCATCTCACAGAAACTAATGAATCCAACTGGGTTCTGGAATGCTTAGGAGGAATTTTAAGATAATAATTGACAGTTCTGTCAAGGCCAAGGTGGAAGTTTGGAATGAAATCGCCTGAAAACTATTGAAGTGGTTTACCCTCCCCCAACCCTCAAGGCAGAATCTGGTGCCTTGATTTACTATGGAGTTGGGTGATATGAAGAAAGCTGTGAGAAATCTTGAATGGTGTTGGTAGCCCCTCTGAGTAAAGCCTCCTGAATGTGCCACCATGCAAATGGATAAGATCAGCAACTTCCCACTCACACACTTTCTCTGTGGTGACTCTCACCTTGTGAAATGTCCTGCCTGAGGAGATCAGGAAAGCCCCCAAACCCTTTTAATTTATAGAATATGCAAACCAGAAATGTTCTTATGAAGGAATTAGAACTGTAGTATAACCCATTTCTTAGGCATTATGGTATATCATGCTTTAGACAGAATTGTTTGTTTGCATTGTTTTCCAGTCGCACAATCCTAGTCCCACTGCATCATTTGTTAGATATTTTATGTTATCTGGTTGAATATTATACATATAATTTGCAATCCACATTGAGTCTTAGTGAGAAAGGTACGCTATTAAATGAAGCAAATAAATAAAACATATCATCATCATTGTATGGCAGAGTTACATACAGAGTTACATATGGGAAGCATAGATTTACCACATTGCATTCTAAACCACTGCCCACTAGCTATATGTAGTTCTGCTCACTGTACCTCATTCCTTGTCTGAAGAAGTATGCATGCATACAAAAGCTTACATTCTGAATAAAACTTCATTCGTATTAAAGGTGCTACTGGACTCCTACTTTGTTCTAATACAAGAAGCATATACTTCTTGCATGTAACTTTGCTGTATGATAAATAAATAAAATTGATAGAGAAAAGAAGGGTGTGTTCATGGCAGCATATGATTTGTGTGATTCATTATGATATTCTACTAATGAGATATGGATTTTTATCCTCCTGTTCTTTCTTCTAAACATTAAAATGTTTCATGAACGGGTGCTGCAATCCTATTGTGATCTGTGTTTTTAAAAACCAACCTACTATATATCTTTATTAAACAAATGTTTTGTCTTTGCAATACGGAACTTGTAAACAGTAACATTTCAGTGGTGAAATATGGAGAACAGTGTATATTGTTTTATTTAATGTATAGTGCTTGCTGCATTTAGTAATCATTCTGAATAAATGGAAGTATATTTCCTGAATATCCAAAACAACAAATATCTTATTATTACTTTTTCTTATTCCATATTTTCTGGTCTTCCTAATGCCAAAGGATATAAATTATTCCTTGTGCTTAGTCACAAAGACATCACAGTCTTTGAAGCACTTCTATTTATTTAGGACAGGTGAGAGAGGTCAGGGTTTCAGGATCCAGAAGCTCTTAGTGGCAGCAAAACCAAGCCATATCTACATTTTGATGATTTATCACCAATACAGCAGAAAGCAAAGTGAAGAGATTCCTGTAGAATAGTATTAATCACCCCTGCAAGTCATCTTTGTGAGGCAGCAATTTGTTGTGAACAGAAGAAATGAATGGGACAGTCTGTATTTTTGCCTACTGCAAATCATTTAGGGGTTTTTTTTGCTGTTCATGCTAGCATTTTTTTTTGTGTTACAATACACAGCCTTTGGAGAATTCTCTTTTATATCTATTCTTAATGCATTATTTATAATTCAAGGTTTCAAATCAAGTACTGAGAGCTGTAGTCTATTATGAAGTAATTCAGAACTAAAATAAATAGGTCATTGGAGCTCTGACTTGGAAGTCCAGTTTAGCTTGGTAACCTTCCAGTTCAGCTTGCATCCTGCGTGTGTGAAATGGTCAGGGAGCTGATTGTTCACCAAGATGCTTGAATACTTCAGAGCATATTTAAATGTGTGTATGTGCACTATTACATATTATTTTGTCATCATAGCTGCCTCCTCTCACTATCTGACTATCAGCACCACTAGCATGTGCAGTTAGTGAAAGGCATATAATTAAAAGGAAAAAAAATGATTTTTCAGTTGAGACTTAGGAATCTCTATTTGCATTTGGCACCTTTCCATGAATCTTGTAATAAATTCTTGCAGTCACCTCAAGATAGATGCTGCTGACTTCACAGGTAGAAAAAAAATTGCAAAATATCTATAGAACAAAGTATGAGTCCAGTGACACCTTTAATAACAATGAAGTTTTATTCAAGGTATGAGCTTTTGTGTGCAGATACTATCTGAAGAAGTGTGTGTGCACACAAAAGCTCATAGCTTGAATAAAACTTTGTTGGTATTAAAGGTGCCGCTGGACTCAAACTTTGTTCTATTGCTTTAGACCAACATGGCTACTCACATGAATCTATTATGTGTAGAGTTATTTAAAAGATTATTCTGATTACACAGGCACAAAAAAGTGAATGACGCATAAGTAATTCCAAACTTGGCATGCAGGCCACTTTAATAACTTAACCATGACCCTGGCAGAGGTATATACCTTTTATTCAGTAACTGAGAAAATTCAGTTTGCATACTGCAAAGCACAAAAAAGCAGCCATAAACTTCAACTCATCACCAAGACATGATCTGGCCCTGCAGCGTAAGTGGATACTGTACAGGCACAAAACTAGTTAGCATGGTTCCCAAGATGACAGAAAATATCAATGCAATCTGCCTATGAACTCACCTCACGTGTAAGCAAGGGAATTCATTCACAATACTGAATAATTGTGCCCATGTTAAAAAACTCTTGGTCCACTTATGTTATTTGATTTATAAAGGAGCCACAGAGGGTCCTGGTAGGGCCAAAGCAGGGGATAGCGGGGTTTGCCATCATTTTTCTCATGCTGATTTTAGTCAAAAAAGTCTTAACTAAGATGTCTTAAACCCTCTAAAGTCAGAAAATAAATATCCATATGGTGCCTGTCTTATTGTTCCCTATCAAGGCTCAAAGTAAGCACGGAGAGATATTACTATTGGAAAAATGGAACAGTGGAAGTTAACCTTCCTTTAACCAAAGCCATGATTCCACTCTCCATATGGGGACCAATGTCTGGAGGGGACCATGTCTGGAGTTCCAAACACTGAGTGTGAACAATCTGTTTCATATGGTATTTCAGAAGGAAATGTCCAGTGCATTCATTGGAATATGTTAAGAGAGCCAGTATGGCATAGTAGCTAGTATCAAACCAGGGGACCCAAGTTCAGACCCCCCACTCTACCATGGAAGCTTGCTGGGTGACCTTGGCCCAGTCACTTACCCTCAGCCTAACCACTCCACAGAGGCATTCTGAGGATAAAATGGAAATGAGGAGAATGGAGTAAGCTGCTTTGGGTCTCTGTTGGGATGAAAAGTGGGTATGAATGAAGTAAATAAATGTTTACTTGTAGCTATGTTAGCCTATTGAGGAACAAACCATTGAGGTATATAGCACATCAAACTTTTAATGATTTTTCACACGAGGATTTAAGTGCTGTTACTGCAATTGTCCGGTAATGCAAAGGTAAGCACTCCATCCATCAGAATACTAGTTCCCAATACAAGGTCTTACAAATAAGCAATTTTTATTTATTTATTTATTTATTTACATTATATTTATATCCCGCCATTCTGTACAGACTCATGGCAACTAACAGCATAAAATAGGCAATAAACAAAAACAATATTAAAACAATAAAACAATCAGATAATGACAATGGTGCTAATTCAGGCAGATCATGTAATATTTTCTTTCTCATGCACACAGATCCTAGGCAGTTAGTACCAGCGCGATGGATCCAGATATGGTGGCAGCCCTCTCTCATAAGATGTTACATGCCATCCAAAACAGTTCAATCCTGCAGGCCCTGCAGAACTGTGATAAATCCCGCAGGGCCCTGATGGCTTCTGGGAGGGTGTTCCAAAGCAATGATCAAACATCTACTTAAAATATTGCAGACAAGGCTCAAAGGGAATCTAAGTCTCATGTGAGAAAATGCTTTAATTTATCATAGTGATCGTTTCTGTAGAAAACAGCCTACTTCATCTAAAACTTGTTAAAATAAATTAGTCCTGAAAGCTCCACTAGCCATTTTGTCTCCAGCACACAATTCTTAAAATTACTAGTGATGTCACTGAAGGTCATAATTACGTGATTCAGATGTGAATTTGCCCAGCTTGTAATGCCAGGCTATTAGAGACTGCATAATTTTCCCGAGAAGTGCTTCTGCAGCTTGGAATGTAAAATGAGATTCTGTACACACAGCTACAAAGTAGCATTCCAGGGGGAGTGGAGGATAAGTTTTTATGAAAGTCCTTTGAGAAATCTTGTAAATACTAAGCTGATTCTGAAATGAGCTGGGGTGTAATGTAACACTTGTATTCTGTTATGAAGTTGGCTAGCAATGATTGACATTAGTTACCTCTTAAGAAATGCTAATAGGTCTAGCTAGAGACAATAAGGAGAGTCCAGCCATCCATTCTCCAAGCAGAGAACAGATTTGAAGGTGTTAGATATTAGAGAGGTTTCAGGAAGAAGTTCCTGGAGATATCCAGAAAAAGGCTCTTTGACCTGGGCTGACCTGGTCAGTGGGTGAGGAAAAGAGAGGTGATAATACTCAAGGGATTAAGGAGGAAGTTGTCTTTCTTTGGGCCTGAGTCCATGAGGGCAGACAGAACTCTTAGCTGAGATCTGCAAGTGGCAACCATTGGCCATGCTTGATCACTGTCATGCATTATTCCACTTGATTGGTAAGTATACCATTTCGAGAAAGGGCTTTTTATACACAGCCTTTGTAGACCTTTCCTGTGCATTTGATTGTATATCTAGAACCCGTCTATGTGCTAAACTGAAGCAAACCACAAATGACAAGAGATTGTTATGGTTAATTAAAAATCTCTATACTGATTCTACTGCCCAAGTGCAATGCAATAGTTAGGGTCACTTAACTGCTCCATTTCCGGTTGTCCAGGGGGTTCAACAGGGGTGCCTTCTAGCACCATCTTTATTTAGTTTGAATTTATCTGGTTTGCCAGGGTTCTTTTTACTGATCTTTTTTTGTGCTCACCTGAATTACTTGACATTTCAGTCCCTCTTTTACTTTATGCAGTTGATCCTGAATTTGGGTCAGTCTTTTTCAGGTTTTGAAAAGCTTCCATACTTATTATCTGCATTAAGAATTACCTATTAATTTTAACTTTACTAAAACTATTTAATTTTATTGGGTTTATATCCCACCCTATCCAAAGATGAGCTCAGGGTGGGTTACAACTGAAATTGTTAAAGCTTACATCTCATTCTTCAACCAAAAGAGAGACATGGATAGTTAATGTGGGGAAGATCTCGCATGTTTCCTCTTTTTAGGTATTTGAGTGTTTTATTGCAGTTTACATTGTCCTGTAGAAGTCATGAACAATTGGTCCCTCAGAAATCTATGGCCAGAGAGAGAGAGAGAGAGAAAGAAAATATTACATGATCCGCCTGAAATAGCACCATTGCCATTTATCTGATTGTTTATTGTTTTAATATTGCTTTTGTTTACTGTCTATTTTATACTGTTAGCCGCCTTGAGTCTGTATAAAATGGGTGGATATAAATATAGAGTAAAATAAATACATAAATAAATTGTGAAGGGGATTTTGCACTTCTTTTTTTTCTAATAGGGCGCATTACACCCTAGCAGCTGCTATTAGAGTCTTAAACTCAGTGATGTCCCTATTTTGATTTTTGCTGTAGATGTATAGAGTACAGTCCTTGTTCCTTTGGGCATTTGGTACATTTCATCATCAGCCCTTCCTTATGGATTTGGTCTTAGTCGGGATGAGGCAATTCATATATTAATAATAATAATAATAATAATAATAATAATAATAATAATAATAATAATAATAATAATAATAATAACAACAACAACAACAGAAGCCTGTGCCAAGTATGCACCTTTCATTTTTGGTTTTTTTGTCTCTTTTTTGAGGCCTCTGAGGGTAGCTTGTTAGGCTTAGCCCTCAGGGACTCTTATAAGGCTCCCTGGCTCCAACCTTTTGAATGAAAGCTATCTCCTGTAAACCCTGAGGTGGAGAATATTTTTTCTTCCTCTATAAATCAATGCAAAAACATGTGGTTCAGCTGATTTATGCCAGTGTTTTGATGCTTGGAGGGATATGTTCTCTGCTTGCCTTGGGCCTTAGATCTAAGGGTAAACTCCCCTCTTATTTGGACTCCTTGGTTAGCCCAAAGTTATTTTAGGACCTTTATGTATTCAGTAGGGGTGTGCAATTCCCGCCCCCCCCCCCCCAATTCAGATCTATTGGACTCAAAACGTATTGGTATTCCTGAATATTCCTGAATCCCAATATTTGCATTGTATTAGGATTTGGGTAAATATTCAAGAAATCTGAATTTATTCAGCTCCATTACAGCCTAAGGGGACCATTCCTTAGGGTATAATGGAGTTCAGAAGTTCACTCACTGAGTTGCACTACCACAGTAGCATGACTCAGAGTTCAGAAGCCATGCTTGAAAAAAAGCTAAATAATATTGGCTTTTATTTGGGTGGCTATTTTTATTTTGGTGGCTATTTTGGTAGCCAGATCAGATTCTCTAATCTCATTTTGGCTGACTAAATACCCAAGAATAGAGATAAGGTATTTTTCAGGTATTATTTGGCTTGGTGTATACCAAGCGCACACCCCTAGTGTTCACAATCCAACTGCCCATTTCAATGGTATTGCTGGATTGTCTACTAAGGATCACTTTTTTAGATCAGTTATGTCCCTGCCCCTTCCGGTGGACTCTTTTGTACATATTCTTCTGCAGTGTCCTTATGTCCTCCAGTTTAGGCTAAAATGGATTATGCCATGCCTTGATAAATGGACTATGCTTCCTCTAGTGACTTTAGAGCAGAAGATTCAATTCATCTTAGAGGATTCTGATTCCAAACGTTTTGTTTTTCAATTTCTAGAGGCTGCAGAGAAGTGTCAAAGGAAAGTGGTTTTAGACATGGGTTTTATTTAACTTCTTTAGTTTTATTGTTCAAGACTTTGGTCTAGGAACAGGAGATGAAAGTTAAAAAAAAGATTATCTGAATATGTGAGACTTCAAGTTCATTCAAAGCACCTAGTTGCTAAATATTTGTGGAAACATGTCCACACATGACAGATCATATTCAGATAAACAATCCAAAGTGGGATTTCATCATCAAGTCCAACCTGAAGTACTTTCAATATGAACAGACTCTTTAGAGACAGGCCATTTGCATGTAGGTTTTATATGCACAATTGAACCTTGAAACAGCCCCTCTTCTTACCGGCATTCATGCTCACTGGATTCTTTGTCTGAACAGAGAAATACTATATTTATTTCATGCGTTCCTGATTCTCATTTTTTCTAAATAATAAGCCCACTTTTTTGTATGTTTGAAAAAGATTAGGGTTAAGGAAGAGATTTATTTTGTTTTTTCATCCCATTTGATGGCTTTCTTTCTGGGAAGTTCTGACTATGGTCAGTTGGGGCAGGGGGTGGCAGTTGGAACTGAATTTCCTCTCTGCCTCCGTTGGAAGGCCAGGTGTGGGCAGGCCAGCAAGAATGGACACAACTTCCCCTGTCAAAGAAAGACACCACAGTCTTATTCAGGTGTTGAGAATTGTATGTATCGAATAGGTATGAGCACAAACTGACTCACAAGCTAAAGTTTGTGATGAATTTGCCCTGTTTTGTGATTTGTAAACTGAAGTTGTGGCTCATGAACTTTTAGTGGTGTTCATAGTGGTTTCTGGCACTTTGTGACAGACTGGGAAATGCTTGGTATTCTTGGTTCTTGGGTGGGGAACAGTGGGAAGGCATCTGGAGTTCTGGTCCCACTGGTGGACCTCCTGGTGACACCTGGATTTTGGCCACTGTGTGATACAAAGTGTTGGACTGGATGGGTCATTGGCCTGATACAACGTGGCTTCTCTTATGTTCTTTGTGTCACCACATCTACTGTATATATGTCATTCCACACTTTCAAGTTTGGGTCTCAGGTATTCTCAGGGCTTTGAGTCACCATGTCTACATATGTTGTTGCACAATTCCAGCTTGCTTTCAGCTGGTCTCAAGGCTTTGAGCCACCATGACTACATAAAGTCATTGCACACTGACTTGTCTTTGAGTCTCAGGACTTTGAGCCACCATGTTTACATACATCATTGCATGCTTTCAGGTTTGTGTCTCAAGTGGCCTCAGGACTTTGAGACACCATGTCTACAAATGCCATTGCATGCTTTTGGGTGCAAGTCTAAGGTGGATTCAGCTTAAAGCCTTTACATCTACATATGTCATTGCAGCAGAACAGCTCTGGGAGAACTGTGGCTGACTCAAGGTCATCTACAGGTGCATACGGAGGAGTGGGGAATGAAATCTGGTGCTCCCATACACTTAACCACTACACCAAACTGGCTCTAAAATCTCTGGAAAGAATGTAGATGAGTGGCAGGGTGTGTGTACCTTGTGAGGGCTCCATTCTATATGCACTTTTGAACCTTTGCCTGTCATTTTCCCAACAAATAGTTTTCCTGGGGGCATCTTCCCTTGGGGGGGCCCCAAAGAAGATACCCAGAATCAGAAAAATACCAAAATTTTTTTTGCACACTCCTATTTTTAAAGCAAAATGTCTACAGCAAGCCTCCACATGGACATTCATCTCCACATTGTCGGTGCGGGTGTTAGCAGAGAGAGCTGTGTGATGTGCTCAACGGTGAGCCCCAGGAAAGAAGTGAGCCAAACTCCTGCAGCTAGTGCTAAAATAGTGTATTTACAATATATACAACTCGTGCTCACTAGTGCATAGATATACATTAATCACAGGACCAAAGTGCTCCGCCAGCAAGTATATTCTCGAAGAGAGACCTGTGCATTGCAAGCACAGTCCATATATAATTCTGCCAGCCAATCCTGGCAGTCCACAGTCATGCTGACTCAGCAGGTCCTTTCCACCTGTCTTCAGCCGGCTCAAACCGGCCTGTAGATAAGGTCACTGTGACCTAGCATGCCAGCTAGATCACCTGCTGTCATAACAGAGCTGTCAAACTGTGTTAAGATAGATTCCATTACTGACACACCTCCTAATCTATCGTACACAGTAAACCCAAACACAGTGAATCTCAACATTGGACACAGTTTACATACACATTTGATAACTGTATATCACACACAATGTTATGCAATGTTACATTCACATGCTTACACATTGTTCCCTTGACAGCAGTATCACACACTTATCACATTCACAGGTTCACAGTTTCCAATCCAGGAACTCATCACCACTGTCCTGGTCAGCCAGTTACCTCTGGCGTTTGGCTTCAGCCTCCTTGTTCCGTGCCTCACACTCTGCCACCCAGACCTTCCACGCCTCAGCCTTTTTCCTGAGCGTTTCTTGGAACCCTGGAGGGTCTGGTTTAACTACCAGTGTTACATAAGGCACCTTGTACCTAGCAGGAGGGATACCCTTTGTGGCTCTAGCAGATACCCGGGGTCCTGCACTCGCACCAGGCTCAGCTTCTTCAAGCTCACTGCATGCCACCTCCTGGGCTGGTTCTGCCTCTTGACTCAGAGGTTGCACCTCCTGACTTTGCACCTGAGGCTCTGTGCCAACTTTGGGCTCACCTCCTTCTGCCTGTCTGCTTGCCAGCTCCTGGGCTGGAGATTGTTGTTCCTGCTTAACTACCCTTGGCAGGACTCCAGCACCGTTATCAGTACTTGGCAGCAGTGCAAGTTCTCTTTCAGTAGAATGTAATTGAGGCCACCTGGCGCTCTCGTTAAATCTGGCAGTTCTACTGAAAGTTAGCTTGGCCCTCTTATCACAAAAGCGATAACACCTAGCTTCTGGCTTGTAGCCCAGAAAAGTTAGGCTCACTGCCCGGCCAGCTCCCTCCCTCCTGTTCTGGAGGGGATAGTGTGGCGGAACCGGCCCGATTCTGCCTTCAGACCCGGTCCCGTCAGCTCCCTATTGAGTCGCCAACTCCTGGAGGGAGCTATTTCTCCTTCCTGCCCCTTGGGCGCGCTGCCACCACCTGCTCAGTCCCGGGGTTCAGATTGAGAGGAACAGGACTCCCAATCCCCCTCTCCAGCTGTGAGGCCAGGCCTCAAGGTCCTCTGCCACCCTGCACTTGGGTTTCACAGAGACCTCAGCGCTTCTTTGGGGCACCCCTGGAGGATTGGCACCTTATTCAACTGCATGCCTTCCCCCTTCCCCGGGGCCCCCTTCTCAACACAGCGTGGTCTAAAGCGGTCTGGGGGTCTAGGTGGTACAGAGATTGACTGCCAGCATTTAAACAGTAAAAATATATTTATTTAAAAAGAGAAAAAGATAGGAAAAGGAAAACAAACAAAACAAAAACAGTTGCATCTACAAAATTAGCACAGCACAGCACACGCACAGCAAACAGCCTGACAAACAAAATGTGTTATAAACGCGTCCTGCTGGCCCTGATCTAAACTTGCCCTGTCTTGTGAATTACTTACGTAGTCTGCCTGCCTGGGGGCCTCCCAGGCAGGAGCCTCCATTGCTCACCACATGCTCGCTCGAGCGCTGGCTTCCAACTGCCCTTCTCTTCCTGCTAACACACATGCCAAGAACAAAAGCACTTCCTGCCTCTCTAGGAGATTTTCCCCCTAGCGTTGTTGGTTTGGCTCTGGAAGGGAGGGGGGGAGTGAGGGGAAGGCTACAAAGCCTGCTGAGGGATTTACTGACCCCTGCCAAATGAAGCACCACCACTGACTAAAATGGCGTTTCTCCACAGATGTCAACCCAAGCCTTCATCCCAAAGACTCTTAAAAACTTTAAGTCTGGAACCTTATTGTATAGCCTTCTGTAAGGCAAGTCATTCACAGCTTTACACCAAATTCGATTGTGCAAGTACACTGCTGAATACATGGCCTCTGCCCAATAAGAAATTGGCAACTTGGCATCCTCCAACATGCTATACATTAAAGTCTGCAATACAGCTTCATTTTCCTGGGGCGTGGCTGGGTCGGCTAATCTGTGGGCAATGCCCTTGTTCTCCAGCCAACGTTTTAACTCATTAGACAGAAATTCACCCCCGCGGCCAGTCTGAATAGCTTTGACATGCATATCCAACTCCCTTTCCACCGCTTTTGCCCATTTAGTAAACACCTTGTAAACCTCGGATTTGTGCATCATGGCAAACACCCAGGAATACCTTGTACAGTCGTCGGTAGCCACTAGGCAATACCGCCTCCCCGACAGACTCCTTGGAAATGGGCCAATAACATCAAGATGAATGAGCTCTAAGGCACGCTTACTTTCTCTGTTGCTTTGCCTAGCAACTGCACAAGCCCTGCTCTTAGTCCTTTTGCAGACTTGGCAGTCTAAGTAACACCTGCAGGGCTTTACCTTCAGACCTGGCACCAACTGTAGGGTTTTTTTCAATGCATTAAACCCACAGTGCCCAAGTCTCCTGTGGAACAGATGGATGCATTGGTCGTGCACTGGCACATTTGACACTTGTGCAACCTGGGCACAATGACTCTGAACCACATACACATTCCCATCTCCTTTCCCAGTAGCAAGCAGTTTCCCCCCACCTCCTAAGATCTTACAACAGGCTTTTTCAAAATTTACCTGATAGCCATCATCAATTAACATGCTTACACTTAGCAAATTTGATCTTAATGAGGGGACACACAAAACATGCTGCAATTTTCAGTCCAAAACAGGAAACTCTACACAGCCAGAACAAGTAACAGCCGCGGTAGAACCATCGGCTAATCTAACATGACTGAGCTCAGGAATGTCAACATCTCTTAGCAGCTCCTTGTCGCAGCAGAGATGGCTCGTTGCACCAGAGTCTAATATCCAGGCAGACCCGGTACTCTCTCCTGCAGAAGTGACCAGCCGGGCTTCTTCCTCACATCTGCTGGTGGTCCTCTGCCCTCGCTGCCTCCATCCACGCCGCTTCCCTTTCTCTGGGCAGACACGCAAAAGGTGCGAGGATGATCCACAACCAAAGCAACGCCTGACAGACAGTGCAGTCAGCTCCACTTCAGCCTTTGGTTGTCTGCCAGCAGCACAAGCCGGCTCGCTCTTGGACGCCTTCCCAGACGAGCCGATAGCCACACACTCCCCAGCCGACACTCCCGGATAGCTCACGGCTGCAATCCTCTCTTGGAAATCAAGCAGGTGGGCACACACGTACTCCATAGTCAGAGTCGCCACATCAACCGTCTCCAGGGATGTAATCAGGGGAGTAAACTCCGGCGGCAACGAAGACAGCAAAATATAAACTCTGTCATCAGGAGCTACAGTTTTGCCCCTGGCTTCAAGCTCAACAAAGCAGTCTGTCAGCTTCTTGATGTGCTGCCTTACACACCCTCCATCCGGCATTAAAGTGCGGAACATTCTCCTGGTCAAGGCCATTAGGGAGCCTGCAGTGGTACTAATGTAAACCCCACTGAGTGCGTCGCAGGCAGCCTTGGCAGTGTCCTTCCCATGCACATATATCAATTGGTCATCTCCCACTGCTAGCACAATGTTTGCCAGCGCCTTGTCGGCCAACACAGTCTGGGCAGGAGATAACACGGCAGGGGGATTACTTACAAACAGCCGTTGCCCCTCACGCTTTAGGTAGTGTTCCATTCGCAGGCTCCACACCGCGTAGTTGGCTGAGTTAAGCTTCTCGACGGCCACTGCAAGCTGCTGCTGAGCCATGATGCCGACTCCTCCACACAGCTGGCTGCCGTCCTCCCTCTGGCTCTCGGAATGAGATAGCTGGTACGCTTTGTCCTTCAACCGGCGTTCCTCGCCTCCAGCTCCTTCACAACTCTAGGTCAGCTCAACACTCACGGTGCTCCTCCGCGCAGCGGAACCACCCTGGGCCCATAACCCTGTCGGTGCGGGTGTTAGCAGAGAGAGCTGTGTGATGTGCTCAACGGTGAGCCCCAGGAAAGAAGTGAGCCAAACTCCTGCAGCTAGTGCTAAAATAGTGTATTTACAATATATACAACTCGTGTTCACTAGTGCATAGATATACATTAATCACAGGACCAAAGTGCTCCGCCAGCAAGTATATTCTCGAAGAGAGACCTGTGCATTGCAAGCACAGTCCATATATAGTTCTGTCAGCCAATCCTGGCAGTCCACAGTCATGCTGACTCAGCAGGTCCTTTCCACCTGTCTTCAGCCGGCTCAAACCGGCCTGTAGATAAGGTCACTGTGACCTAGCATGCCAGCTAGATCACCTGCTGTCATAACAGAGCTGTCAAACTGTGTTAAGATAGATTCCATTACTGACACACATGACTAGGACTCTGCTTTTTGCAGTGCTTCTGATTTTGTGTAGGGCCTACACATGCAATTTGCAACCATGTACATGCATATGTTCAGGATCTAGTTAGCACTGATGAATGCATAGTGTACAAGGTTTTGAATGTAGGAACAGGTCTCAAATTATAGGAAAAAAACTGGCTATCTGAATATATAAGAAAATTGAAAAGAAATTAAAAATATAAAAAAAGAAAAATTAAAAGAAATATAATAGAGAATTTGCATGTTGATCTTAGAAGAACTTCGAGATGATTTTCAAATTCTTAACATGGAAGAATAGCTGAGACAGGAAAGGTTCTCTGCATGAAGGTAAAAAATATCTGGTCAGTTGAGTCCTGACCTCTAAAAGCATTTCTCTTTGCTTGAACCCTAATTGGAGATCTTACGCTCTTTATTTCAATGAAAGACTGACTCTCTTCACTAGAACAAATAATGATGGGAAGAGTTGGTGCCATAATCTACAACCATTTTGCCACTGAGCTGTAGATTTAACACTTGTATTCTTTATAATCTTTTGACACATTTATTCATCTTTCTTTCTTGTGCAGCATTGTTAGTATTCCAAAAATATGTATAGCTGTCCAAGCATCTTGTAGCACAACTCAACATTTCCAGCAAATAGGGAGAAAAATCATTTTCTGAGTTAATGTATTTAATGCATATAAAGCATTAATTGTTATAATGCTATGAATGAAAAATAATGTAAATCAAGGCTAGATTAACATATCAATATAACCAGGAATGCATTTTTAGAAATTATTAATCTTCAAACTGAGTTCAGGTAGCCTGTTCAAGGTTGACTCAGCCTTCGATCCTTCCGAGGTTGGTAAAATGAGTACCCAGCTTGCTGGGGGGGAAATGTAGATGACTGGGGAAGGCAACGGCAAACTACCCTGTTAAAAAGTCTGCCGTGAAAACATTGTGATGCGACGTCACCCCAGAGTCAGAAATGACTGGTGCTTGCACAGGGGATTACCTTTACCTTTTATATTTTCTTTCTAATCCAAATCTATTCAGGAAGAGTCTTCTTTGTATCATTATATAGTTACATTCAAAATATGTTTCCATTGGCTGGTAAACACAGTTATCATGGGCATATTCAGTTTGCATTATGGTTGTGCAATTTAGTTTAATAATCTCTCTCTACTTTCTCACCCCAAATAAAGTTGAAATGCCATACTTTGCCACTCTTTTCCACACTTGCAGAAAGCACCACACATATAACAACTGCCATGGTCTTTGAAAAATTATGTATTAAAACAAAGAAAAAGAGACAGACAGACAAAGAAAGAATGAGAGAAAGAACAGTAGGAAAAAGTTGGGGAGAAAGGAATGCGAGAAAGAAAAATGAAAGGAAGCAAGGTAGACAGACAGAATGATATAAAAAGACAGAAAGACAGAGATGCAGAGAAAGAACAGAAGGGAGAGGTAAAAAAATGAGGGAGAGAAAGGAGTGAGAGAAAGAAAATGAAAGGAAGGAAGGATGACTGGGAGACAGAAAAATGACAGGAAGACAGACAGGCAGGAAGGAAGGTAGGCAGCCATTAGAAGCCTCCCTGTATTTAATAGACAGTTTACACTACTGCGCAAGGCCAGACTCCAGTGGGACTATAATAGAAGATTTTGATAAATCTAAAATCATGGCTTTTGGGAAAACCTAGAAACCTGTCAAGTGGAATATAAGAGGGAACAGAATTGAACAGGTCCAGAGCTTTAGATACCTAGGAGACTATTTCTATCAAAGAGCTGGATGGGTTATCCACAAAAAAGAAGTAATGAAATCTGTGAATAGTAACATACTTGCAATCACTCGTTTCTATTATTCTAAGGGAAATCAATACATTCTTGCAGCCCTTAGAGTTTTTAACCACAAAAACAGTGCTAAACTGCTTTATGGATCACAGCTCTTAATAAAGCAGTAGAATGAATACAATCCAGCTTTTAAAAGAAAATATTAGGGCTGCCAGGATGTGTGCCCTATGCAGCTATATGCTTGGAGACCAATCAAAGACTCCTAGAGACAAAAGCCTGGATTATAACAATTAAATTCTGGTTTACATTTTAGGAGTAGCCCCAATAGTTGCATTGCATGCATGCTATCTGAACCCCAATTATCTGCATGGCTACTCAATATGGGGGGGGGGGGGAATCTCCATAATAGGGTTCCATTTCAATGATTTAGTCTCCCTCCCTGAGAGGACTGCATTTGCTCTGATTAAACAACGACTTGTAGATATTGAAATGCAAGAACTCAGAAGCCTTGCCTCTGGCAGATGTTCCCCTTTGAGGTGGGGGATCTCCTCTAGTGAAACCTTGGCAACATATCTTTCTTGCTTGACTTCCCCTAACCTTTGTAGAGCCTTCATGTTAGCTCGCTTTAATGTCCTCCCTTCTGCTGTGCTATATGGGATGTTTAAGAAAATTCCATATTTCAACAGGTTTTGTGGTTGTGGTTCAAGGGATATAGAAAGTACTGAACATGTTTTCCTGCATTGTACATTTTACTGTGATATTCGTGCCATGTACTTAGATCCTCTACTTTGAAATCATGAGGGACAATCTGCCCCTCCACTTGAATCAGTTGCAGCGCCGTTGGACGAGGGTGCCAATTTGTAGTCCTGGTTCCCGGTGCAAAAAGCTGCAATGAAAGGCAGGGTGAATTTTACTAAACAACTTCAGCAATTCTAACTCCACTGCTACTTTATTTATAACTTTTTTATTTTAAATGGTCCCAGGTATTTATAAGCCAATTTCTTAAATGTTTGTGGCAGGGGTAAGTTCTTTGTGGACAAAAACACCATCTCCCCCACTTTAAAGTCCTACATCCGAGTGTGTTTCTTGTCATAGTGTTTTTTGTAAATCTCTTTGGCTGTCTCCAAATTTTCCTGTATTACTTTCCATCCTTCTCCCAAGGACCCCCACCATTGTTCGAATGAAGAGGGAGTTTTAGTAGAGTCACCCCCGGGTAGCAGTGGGAAAGGCTTCCTCTCATAGCCATTCACTATTTTGAAAGGGGAAATTTAGGTCGAACTGTGGATGCTGTTATTATATCCATATTCGGCGAAGGGTAGCAGTCCCACCCAATTAGACTACTGCTGGTTCACATAACACCTTAAATATTGTTCAAGGAGTGCATTCACTCTCTCATTCCGACGGTTGGTTTGGGGGTGGTACGCGGAGCTCAAACCCTGCTCCATTCCTGTCAATTTACAAAACTCCTACCAGAAGTTGGCAACAAACTGCGGGCCCCTGTTGCTAATGACCTTGTCGGGCAATGAGTGTACTTTGACCACGTGCTGAAAGAATAAGTACGCTAATTTCTTTGCATTGGGTAATTTGGTGCAGGGGATAAAGTGAGCCTGTTTGGAAAAAGTGTCCACTATTACCAGAATTACGGTTTTCCCTTGAGACAGGGGGAGTTCTACTATAAAGTCCATGGATACTACTTACCACAGCCTCCCTGCTGTTTCAATTGGTTGTAGCAGTCTGGGGGGTTTCCCTCCCCTCTTTTTTGCCATGATGCACACCGGGCAAGTGGAAACGTATTCTGAGATATCTTTTTTCATTTGTGGCCACCAGAATTGTTGGTTGACCAAATATAATGTCTTCACATACCCAAAATGTCCAGAAAGTTTACTATTATGGCAAAATTGCAATACTTCCTTCCGGAGGCTTTCCGGTACGTAGAGCTTCCCCTAGCGGTACCAAAAAACCCCTTCTCCCTTCTTTACTCCCTCTGGCTTGGCTTCTCCTTCCGCTTCCACCTCCTCTATCAGACGCTGCCCTCCCCATCTGTCCTCTATTTTGTCCTTTTTAGATCTGGTAGTGACCATTCCGGTCAAGTGATCTGGGGATATGATCAAGTCTATTACTTCTTCCTTCTGACTATCATGCTGGGGTAGTCAGGAAAGAGCGTCTGCTAGAAAGTTCTTTGACCCCGGTATGTGTTTTAAAGTGAAATCGAATTTAGCAAAGAATCCCGCCCATCTAATTTGTTTCTCGGTCAGTTTTCTACGTCCCGTGAGGGCTTCTAAGTTTTTGTGGTCTGTCCAAATCTCAAACAAGACCCTAGCTCCTTCCAACCAAGACCTTCTCATTTTCAGGGCAAAAGTTACTGCGAACATCTCTTATCCCAAACGGACCAATTCCGCTGCTCTTGGGAAAATTTCTTAGAGATATAGGCACATGGCCGTAACCTCCCTTCCTCATTGGTCTGCATTAATATTGCCCCCATGGCCATGTCGGAAGCGTCACATTGGACCATGAAGGGCCGGAGTTCATCTGGGTGGCTCAGAATGGGCTCACTGGTAAACAGTCTCTTTAACTTGTTGAATGCCTGTTGGCACTCAGGCGTCCACTTTCACCCCCAGTTTTTTGCCTCTGGCCCCTTCCCTTTAGTCTTTAAGAGATCAGTGGGGGATAACAATGTCTGCGCAAACCCCTGAATGAAATTACGGCAAAAATTCGCAAATCCAATGAATGATTGGAGCTGTCTACGTGTTCTCAGGGGTTTCCAGTCTAACACTGCCTGGAGTTTGGCTGGGTCCATGGCCAGCCTTTTCCTGGACACCTGAAATCCCAAGTAATCCAATTCTCGTTTATGGAATTCGCATTTTGATAATTTGGCATACAGTTTGTGTTCATACAAGGTTGTGAGTACTTTCCTCAACAATTTCACGTGCGAATCCATGTCCTTTGAATAAATAATTATGTCATCCAGGTACATCACCACTCCCCGGTACAGGTGTTCCCTTAGAACTTGGTTGATAAAATTCATGAATACTCCGGGGGCTCCTTGTAATCCAAATGGCATGACTAAACTGGCCCATCGGTGTGTTGAAGATGGATTTCCTCCTTTATTCGCACTCTAAAGTAAGCGTCTCTCAAATCCAGTTTAGTGAAGATTTTCCCTTCTGAGATGGTGCTCAGTAGATCTCTAATTAGGGGGATGGGATAAGCATTGGAGGTTGAAATCCCATTAATCCCTCTAAAATCTGTGCAGAGCCTGAGGCTGCTGTCATTCTTCTGGAAGAGCACAGGAGTGGAGTACGGGGCGGTTGCGGGTCTAATAAAGCCCCTCGAGATTTTTGCTTAAAAATTTCCTCAGCTCTACTTTCCCACCCCATGGAGTACAATTTTGCCTTGGGTAGCTCCTGGCCGGGGATGAGTTCAATCGCACAATCTGTGCTCCGGCGGGGAGGGAGTTCATTCGCTTCCTCCTCACTAAACACCCTCTTCAGGTCCTGGTACTCTTTAGGGATAGATCGGACCTCTTCCATGGCTAGGCATAATTTCTCATTCCTGGGGGTGGATCCAACCCCCACCCCTTATTCCACTGGTGGCATTTGCTCCGGCGGGGGAGGGCGGGATATAAATAAAAATTTACATTACATTACATTTGCATTTACTGTCCGTAAAGTCTATGTTTTGGTCTCCCCATCTAATATCCAGTTCATGCTTGGTTAGCCAGCTGACTCCCAGGACCACATCAAAGGATTCAGAGAGGGCAATTACAAACAGTTCTATGTCCCAATGCTACTCTATGCCCACGGGCATCGCCTGGGTTTGTTCAATGCATGGCTCCCCCTTCATTAGTGGACCATCCATTTGTTCAAACTGGATGGGGTGGGGCAAGGGGGTTTATGAGAGGCCGAGAGCCTCCACCAGTTTGGGGGTGATTATCTCCCTTGTACACCCAGAGTCAATTAGGGCTCTTACGTGCAAAAATCTTTTTAGCTTTGGGTTCAGTAAAGTCAATGGGACAAAAAACAAAGATCCAGTTATTCTCACCCTCAATGGTGCCGTTCGATCCACAATCTGCTGCTCAGCACCTTTCAGTGCAGGCCGGCCTCATTTTCCGCTGGCTCTTCCTCCCACGACATCTCGCTCAGCTCATCCAGGATGATGGTTTCTTCCTCGGTGATAGTTGGAGTGATGGTGCTCCCTTTTGCCGACTCCCTTGCACGTGCTGGTGCTTTCTTCGGTGCCGCCACAATGGGTTTCGGAGTCGGGGGGGGACCTTGAGGTCTCTCCGGGCAGTTTATGGCTAAGTGGTTTGGGTCCCCACATCGAAAGCACTTGCGGGCCAGTGGGATTTTAGCTGTTCCTCCTGCTTGTGGCGCCTTCCTCACTTCGGTTTTCACTCCTGACTGAGACTCACGTCCCCCCTTTCCCTCTTGCTGCTGCTGGCGTTGCAGGGTCACTCTCTTCATGTTGGTTTCTACCTCTCCCGCTAGCTGCACCCTCCCCACCAGTGTGGTGGGGCGTGCCTGCTGCAGGGCCCGATCCAGCACACTTGCATTCAGGCCCCTTTGGAACTGCTCTATTTTCATCATTTCATTCCAACCCCGGACTTCCGCGGTGTTGGCTTTAAATTCGGCCACATACTCATGCACTGACTTCGACCCTTGTTGCATATCCCGCAAGGCAGTTAATGCTCGGGTCTCTTGCAGTGGGTCTTCGTATTGCGTGAGCAGGGCTTGCAAGAACGCCACTACTGTGTCTAGCTCCAGGCTTCTGGTTTTGTACAGGCTTACGTACCATCCCTTGGTAGCCCCCTTGAGCTTTGAACCCAGGCAGTCTACCCTGCTGAATTCGTCTGGAAAAGTATTCCCCTAATACTTCATGTAACTATTGGCCTGGATGTAAAAGTATTCCACTTCTTCAGGATCCCTGTCGAAGGTTGCATCAAGCTCTCTTCCCCATTCCATAGTCACGGCGGGCAGGAATCACCGGCAGTGGAGCCGGGACTACTGGCCGCGCTGGAAGCTGCAGGGCCGGGATCGGGGTGGTGGTACTGCTGGCAGAGCTGCGGGGCTAAGGGTGGTCTCCCCCCCGGAATTCCCGGTATCCCTCTCGGGTCCCCAGGTCTCAGCAAGCAGTCGATTTGCCTTCGCATCTCTTGGGCCATAAAGGCGGTATTGGCCTGAATTTTGTCCCTCAAGCCCCTCGCCATGTTAGCCATCTTACCCCTCATCATCTCGAGGACGTCCAGTTTGCCCAGTCCCTTGCCCCTGTCTGCTTCCTTGGAGTTGCCCCTTGGCACCCCTCCACCGTCGTCGAGTCGGGGCTCCCACTGTTCCTCTTTTTCCCCAGTTGGGTCCCACTCACCTCCCGGGGCTCCACTACCCTTTTCTCCATGGGTGTGCCTCGTTAGGATGGTGTCTCACGGGGCTGGGGCTTCTTCCATCAGGGTGGTTGAAGTTCTTGGCTCCCACTTCTGTGGGGTGTTGAAAAGTTGTTGTATGTGTAGAGGAAACCCGCACCCCGTGACTCTTCTCACATTCAAGACATGCCACGGGGAGGTCCGCACCTCTATTTTGTCTCCCAGCCCTCTCTCCAGTGGATTAATAGGTTCGCTGTTATCTGGAGCGCCCTCAGACATTCGGTCCGAAAGTTGCCAGGTCAGCTGAACTTTAATGTGGATCACTTTCAAAATGTCAAGCATGGAAGTTTCAAAAGAACAAAGCGATGTTTTGGATACAAAGTCTTAGTTTATTGATAATCTATTGTTCTCATGTAAGGAACAACTTGAAAGTGATACATTCTAGTGTATAGCAGCTGGCTTTAAGGGATACTTCAAAGAGAGCAGTAGAGATAACTAGGAATTCTATCACAAGCGTGTGAATTACTACAATCATACATTTGGCTATCTTTTGTGGTTAGCAACATCCTGAGACCCAGGCTTGAGCTTGGGAATTGTCCCGGTAGGCACGATCTTCAAAGCAGGCATTCCTGCATTTGTTACAAGAGGTGAGAACTAAGGAATGGTTTACATAGCTTTGATATGCACCAGTAAAGTAACAGACTAAAGAATACAGTTTTATATTAAGGATTATTTGTATGCTTGACACCAAGGGGAGGTGATCTGAGGCTCTGCTCACACAGAAGAGCTGCTGTTGAAACTGGTATCTTCACCTGCAACATCCTCAGAGTGCCTAGTTGCATATCTCTGCACAGGAAGTCATGAGGGCTTGGATGACAGACCAGAGGACTGGAGAAAGTAGTAACCATGTCCCACATTTTCATGAGTATTCAGCTACTTCTTGATTTTTCATATGTCATCATCAAATTGGCAGCGGCTTTTACTTTTACCAGAAAATGTAATTAGTATAAGTTCATCATGAGGCGCAACTTCAGCCAAAAGCAAGAGTAGGTTCTACGTCCTTGTTAGTTAACCAAATGTTCTTTTCAGATTACAGCCATGTTCAATATCACAACATTTTTGTTTTAATTTATAAGTGTATTTAATGGATTTTTTAAAAGCACCATATTGCTAGGATACAGAAAATGTTATATGAGTAAGTGCCATATGTGATCTAGTATTAATAAATTAGTGATTAACAAACCACTAGTCAATTTGGAGTTTATATTATATATATTAGTTTCTGTACGCACTAGAAAATAATAATAATTATTCCTAATTTATGTTCATGTTGATGAATTATTCCTAATTTATGTTCATGTTGTCCAGTGTTAAAGAAAGTAAGTGTTTTTTTTTAAAAAAAAAAACCAAAACATTAAGATGTTTTTGTAATAAGAATTAATCGTGCTTAGGATTCACTTCAATCACAACCTAAAACATACTTGTTATTTAAGGAGATTAAGAGGTACCTGATTCAACAATACTACTCTCCACCAGTCACTTAATTTCTGTATGTTCTCTTATGTATCTAATAACAGCATTCAAGGGAAGGCTCCTTTTCATTTGGTAAAACTGTGAAACTTCAGCTGGGTGAGGTCCCACCTTCCCATGGCTTGTTGGTCCAGAGTCAATTCAAGATCATTCTCTGAGCTTTCCCACTTTCCAGTAAATGCTGTTCTAAGAAGATATCAGTGGTGTTTTCCCATTGTTCCCTGGCAAGCACAACTCACAACAGTTGAAGTTCAACATGCTGACAACCAAGACAAAGCTTCAGAAATGTGAATGGCAACCAGAAGTATACTTAAAGAGGTGGGCAAAAACCTAACTAGATGAAATTGATCTGGGTTTATGCATGAACTATTTTTAAAAGTGTTTAAACTATTCATATCCAATTGTTAAATGGGACATAGGAGTGAATTGATGAACAGTGGTTTGTACATTGTTATCTTTAATTGCATTTGTTTCATGTTATGTTAATTTGTCTGAGTTATGGGGAAAATCCCTCATTGCTTTTGAATCAGGCCATACTTCTCTGTTTTTTGAGTTTTACTTTATAATTTTGTTATATTTTTATTACTTTGCACTTTCTTTTTATTTTTATGAACAGGAAATCATTGCTTATTTCCTACACCATAGTTTTTTCCATTGCTGGTTTCCACACAAATATGGAATACAATATGCATGTAATCAGTATTCCATATTGGTTTCATATATATTAACTGAAAAATAGCAGGGTCTTGCAGATGACTTCTGTGTCAGTATTCTTTTATTACCCTTTGTTAAAATGTCTTCTAAATACAGACAGATCATCATCATAAAGATGATTTATAATGTTATTCTTCATCAGTTAAAGGTTTCAAAAGCAGGACTGCCATCTCATCATAGCAAACTACTGCATTTTAAATCCACTAGGTACTTGTGGGCTATTCATCCTTCAGTGCCTGACAAAGCTGCCTATTCTGATGCTTACTACTAGTGGCCAGTGCCACAAAATATGTCATCAGATTTTGATGACCAATTATACTGACTCCCTGAAGGCCTCAGTTCCATGTGAACTCTTTTCATGTCCAATGTCAGATTCTGTTCTGCATTTCACAGCTTTCAGACCAAACAGATGTTGACACTTTTTAAAAACCTGAGTCTTACTAAACGCTGGTCTCCAAATGTGAGCAATGTTGTACTTTACCAGACTGTTTTAGTATCCCATAGAATTATTCTTTTGCTGTCACTAAATTTCTTGAGGGCACTAATATTATTGCCTATATCATATTGATATTTTATTCTAGTGGAAGGACACTAGCTTCTGGATGGGGTGATTTTCAGTTATTCCTCCTTCCCCCTGTAGCAGAGGTCCCCAGCTTTTTTGAGCTTGTGAGCACCTTTGGAATTCTGACATAGGAATAAGGTTGCCAAGTCTCTTGGCCAAATGGGCAGGGGATGGGGGTGCACTTACTCGGAGGGAAGGAAGAAGAAGCAGGAAATAAATATGACATACCTACATCACTTCCATGTAACATAGGCACATCAGGGATATTGGAGGTGATGCTCTGATTTGTCGGCAAAACTCTGTGGTAGAATTAGCTTCAGAGTTTTGCCCCAAAATCAGAGTATTGTGCCCCCCCCCCCCCAAGTCACCAGTGTGCCAATGTCACTTCCAGGTAGTATAGGCATGTCACATATACTTTTGATTTCTTGCTGAGGGGGCTATTTCAGCCAGTCTCCTCCAACTCTATGATTCTTTGACAGCACACAGTATTACCTCAGCACTGGACAGACCTGCACCACTCTCTGGTTGTAGGGATTATACTGAGCTATTAGGGCATGCACACATTTGTGAGTGTGCCTGAAGGGGTTGTTCTGCTCCAGGGTGGATAGGTCCTTCCATGGGTCTCTTCCTTAAAGCCTGTGCTACAGTTATGTATTCAAAGTCCCTATGCTTCCTCTCAGGCACCAGATAACAACACACTACCTACTATCTCCACCAGAAATCTGTACAATTGACCTCCTGCCTGCACTGAATATCTGGATAGTAGAACAATGTCACAGGAGGTGCTGTGTCAAGTACTACTGTGAATGCATTGGCACCCTACAGATTTCTGATGAAACCTGCCTGAAGGTGTCCAGGACGGTGTAACATGGCAACAATCAAAGACCTAAGAGAGGCCTTCAGGGTCAGACACTTGCCCACAGGCCATCCCTGCCCTCTGGTGCTGTTGTCCTTTCATTACCACACCTCAGGCATCTTCAAAGTGGTTATGGCCAAGGTACTTGAGGTCTCTCAATTCTCGATGAGTTGCTGCCTCAACAGCTTCCTGGATGCCATGGAGGACAAGCTGTCCTCAACTCATGACTGTTTTTCCTGCATTCATGGGGCTCCTGAATGCCATTTGGAACATGGACTTCACCCATATCGTGCTCACGGGTAAGCTGCAGGCCAGTAGAGCAATTACTACTTCTATAACCCAAATGGACAGGCCAGCTGTCACCAGCAGGGCATCTTCAGAGACCTTGTGGCCAAGTTTCCAGAGAATGAGTGCAGTGCATAGGTCTTCACTGCAAAAACTGCCCACTGGTAGCCTGGTCAGAGAGCTAGTTGGTTGGCTGCTAAATCAGTCCCTCTGCCAGGATCAGCTGGTGGCAGCATCCTCAAAGATAGGGATGGGTAAGTGATGGTTGTCTTTATCTCCACCACCAGTAACCAAGGCTACCCCTGTTCCCATACTTGTTCTTGCTATAAGTCAGGGACAAGCCATTAACCGCACAATCTACAACCAGACCCACATGGTCATTGAGCAGATGTTTGATCAGTTGAAGATGCTGTTTTTACCAAATGGGAGGCACCCTAGACTGGGGATACATACGGCATACTTGACTCTTGTGCCATCCATGCTACACAACAGGAGGGTTGATAAACAGCCCCCCCCCCCGACTAGCTGTTCTGTACCCCCTCTCTGTGTAGACCAATGGGGACCCTTGCTCCCTGCCCCTTTATAACTCCTTCTCAAATTCTATCCCATAGAAATGATTAGGCTGGGTACAGGCAGCAACCACCTCAGTGAGTGTACCTGCCTCAACCATTAAGAACATAAGAGAAGCCATGTTAGATCAGGCCAGTGGCCCATCCAGTCCAACACTCTGTGTCACACAGTGGCCAAAAAAAATTATATATATATATATATATATATATATACACACATATACACACTGTGGCTAATAGCCACTGATGGACCTCTGCTTTATATGTTTATCTAACCCCCTCTTGAAGGTGGCTATGCTTGTGGCCGCCACCACCTCCCGTGGCAGTGAATTCCATATGTTAATCACCCTTTGGGTGAAGAAGTACTTCCTTTTATCCGTTTTAACCTGTCTGCTCAGCAATTTCATCGAATGCCCACGAGTTCTTATATTGTGAGAAAGGGAGAAAAGTACTTCTTTCTCTACTTTCTCCATCCCATGCATTATCTTGTAAACCTCCATCATGTCACCCCGCAGTCGACGTTTCTCCAAGCTAAAGAGCCCCAAGCGTTTCAACCTTTCTTCATAGGGAAAGTGTTTCAGCCCTTTAATCATTCTAGTTGCCCTTTTCTGGACTTTCTCCAATGCTATAATATCCTTTTTGAGGTGCTGCGACCAGAACTGCACACAGTACTCCAAATGAGACCGCACCATCGATTTATACAGGGGCATTATGATACTGGCTGATTTGTTTTCAATTCCCTTCCTAATAATTCCCAGCATGGCGTTGGCCTTTTTTATTGCAAACGTCTTGACATTTTCAGTGAGTTATCTACCACGACCCCACGATCTCTCTTGGTCAGTCTCTGCCAGTTCACACCCCATCAACTTGTATTTTAGCTGGGATTCTTGGCCCCAATGTGCATTACTTTGCACTTGGCCACATTGAACCGCATCTGCCACGTTGACGCCCACTCACCCAGCCTCAACAGATCCCTTTGGAATTCCTCACAATCCTCTCTGATTCTCACCACCCTGAACAATTTAGTGTCATCCGCAAACTTGGCCACTTCATTGCTCACTCCCAACTCTAAATCATTTATGAAGAAGTTAAAGAGCATGGGACCCAGTACCGAGCCCTGCGGCACCCCACTGCTTACCTTCCTCCACTGTGAAGACTGCCCATTTATACTCATTCTCTGCTTCCTATTACTCAGACAGTTTTTGATCCACAAGAGGACCTGTCCTTTTACTCCATGACTCTCAAGCTTTCTAAGGAGCCTTTGATGAGGTACTTTATCAAAAGCTTTCTGGAAGTCAAGGTTAACAACATCTATCGGGTCTCCTTTGTCCACATGTTTGTTCACCCACTCAAAGAAATGTAACAGGTTAGTGAGGCAAGATCTTTCCTTATAGAACCCATGCTGAGTCTTCCTCAATAACCCGTGTTCATCAATGTGCCTACTCATTCTGTCCTTGATAATGGTTTCTACCAACTTTCCCGGTATTGAAGTCAGACTGACTGGCCTGTAATTTCCCGGATCTCCACTGGAACCCTTTTTAAAGATGGGGGTGACATTTGCTACCTTCCAGTCCTCAGGAACGGAGGCAGATTTCAATGAAAGATTACAGATTTTTGTTAGAAGATCCACAAGTTCAACTTTGAGTTCTTTCAGAACTCTCGGATGTATGCCATCCAGACCCAGTGACTTATTAGTTTTCAATTCGTCTATCAGTTGTAGGACCTCCTCTTTTGTCACCGCAATCTGACTCAGGTCTTTCAACACCCCTTCCAAAATTAGTGGTTCTGGGACGGGCAAAAAGTTCTCATCTTCCACAGTGAAGACGGAGGCAAAAAAATGCATTCAGCTTCTCAGCCATTTCCCTATCCTCCTTCCGTAATCCTTTTACCCCTTGGTCATCCAAGGGCCCCACTGCCTCCTTGGCTGGTTTCCTACTTCTAATATATTTGAAGAAATTTTTATTGTTGGTCTTTATGTTTTTTTGCAATATGCTCCTCATAGTCCTTTTTTGCGTGCCTGATCACAGTCTTGCATTTGATTTGCCACAGCCTGTGTTCCCTTTTATTAATCTCACTTGGACTGGTTTTCCACTGCTTAAAGGAGTCCTTCTTACCTTTTATAGCTTCCATTACTTTGTTTGTTAACCATGCAGGCCTTTTCTTATGCCTGTTTGTGCCTTTCCTAACTTGTGGTATGTATTTTATCTGAGCTTCTAGGATTATAGTTTTAAATAGTCTCCAAGCTTCCCCAAGGGTTTTGACCTTATTTACCTTTCCTTTCAGTTTCCTCCTCACATGCCTCCTCATCTTAGAGAATTTACCCCTTTTAAAGTTAAATGTGGTTGTGGTGGTCTTTTTGGGCAACTCCCTATTTATACAAACGATTAAATCAATAAATCAGTAAATCTCCCAGGAGAAACTGTTTATATTGAGATAGACAAAATATCATGTTTTATTTCTTTTTAGTTTTTTAAGGATAAAGATATGAATTTTTTGTGTCTATGTTAATGAGGATACTGCTAAACTAACAAATTAGTCTGTATTTTTAACAAGGTTAAGCCAAAGCAGTTAGTTTCGTGCTGAGAGTGCTCTGACTTGTTTATACATATGTGTTGAAGAAGAACTGTTCCGACTTGTATTGCAAATAATAGCTTAGTAAAAATGTTTTATAGTGGAAGATAAAGATGGTAAAATATATGGAGAATTTTATACTTGCAAGTAGAACGAATTGGATATTTTATTTGGAGGTAGATTTAAAATGGATATATTTGTATTTTCCTTTCCCCCCCCCCCCCACTTTCCCATTCTGTATATGCCCCTTCATTGCTCACTCCCAACTCTAAATCATTTATGAAGAAGTTAAAGAGCATGGGACCCAGTACCGAGCCCTGCGGCACCCCACTGCTTACCTTCCTCCACTGTGAAGACTGCCCATTTATACTCACTCTCTGCTTCCTATTACTCAGCCATTTATGACCCAAAAATAAAAATCCCATGCTTGTTCTTATTGAGAGTTACATACCCAACTACCCACCAAGATAAGAACATTTCAGGAAACCCTTCTTACTAAAAAGAAATCTATCTCCTGAGTTATAGATTAACTTGTAGGATTACCCATATCAATAACAAACATAGAAACTAATATCATTATCTATTAGAAAGAAGTCTAGCAATTTGTCAGGAAATTACGTTATCTGCCTTCTTAAAAGTTAATCTAAGATAACTATTTTTACATAAAATTCTTTTCAAAGACTTCTTAGTCCTTTAACTTTTAAATCCATATTGTTTTAAACAAGACAACTTATTGTAGACCAAAAACAAACAAAAATAAAAAAGGAAAATAAATCTCACTTAGCCTTCCAATTTCACATATCAGATTTTCTTACAAAGTCCATGTCCAGCTATCCACTGAGAAAAGTCTAGTTTAGGAGGCTCTTCTTTCTGAAAGATTTCCACATCATGATTTTCTGGTTAAAATGCATCTTCTTACTTCTTAATGCAGTCATCCTTCTTGAAGGAGGTGAAAAAAATTCCACAGCCTTTGTTCCTCTCAACCTAGTTTGAGTCAGTCTCCATTTCCGGTCTTCTTTTTTAACTACACTACAAGATTCCATTTTATTTTCTTTTGCTGATTTCCCAACAGCTCAGTCTCCCATTTCAATTCCACAGACATCACCAGGTTCTCTTTAGCACTCTGCTCATGTAGATTTGAGATTTCGCTAGCTTCCAGCAAAAAAAAAAAAGCTCCCATTTGCTTCTTAACCAAGTCTGCCAATATACCAAGATCTTGCCTCAGAGACTTCAAACTGTTTAAAATACCTTTTTTTAAAGAAATTTCACTTAGCAAAGCCATTTTTCTCTGTCAGCAAACTCAGTCCATTAATCCTGATTAAAATGTAGCTCAGAGTCCCAGATAGCCTGTCCTTCCCGGTCTCCTCCAACTGAACTTTAATGAATTCCAAATCAGACAACAAGGAAAAATCCCTCTAACAGATATCTCATTTTCTTCAGACTGTATTGCAGCCAAATAATAGTCTGGGTGATCTGGGTCAATTTAAATGTCCATATTCTAATTATGATCTGGGTCAATTTAAATGTCCATATTCTGATTAGTTCAAATTGTTTCCAGTACTTAGAGATGTTCTTTGACTTTCCACGGCCTCATTCACAGGGAAATTAGAGATATCGATCTCTTTCCCTTCCTTTGAACTGCCAAGTCATTAAAATGTAAAAAGGACCCATTAGCCCTTGGTAATTGAAAGCCAACTTACTTGCATTGCAGAATTGTCATGCTTGAAATAGAAGGTGATAGATCAAAAGCTTATTGAAAAAAAAGCAAGCGATCGGGCATTCACCTCTTGCTGCTGTAATAGCGATCGCAACAGGGAGAGCTTCGGGGCACACAGAAGGAAAAGGAGCAACTGCCATTGCACCCCCGTCCTGCTGTAAAAGTACCATGCCTAAGAGCACCATGTCTCTTTGGGGGTGTCACATCCATGGCGTCCCTCCCCCTGCCCGATCAGGGGGGTTCATAAGCAGGAGAGCTCGCGAATCCGCCTGATAGCAAGGTGACGTAGTCCGGAAGTCAGCTTTTTCAGTTCTCCATCAAGATACTATAGTAGTTTTTGCCACAGAAAGAAAAATAGTTAATAAATCCTTTTGAATTTGTGGGATTAGAATATCATGCCAATAATTTAAAAGAACAGTCTCAGGTTGGAAAGGGGACTCTATATCCTGTTAAACATTCAATGTGAGATAGAATTTCATACCAAAAACTGTTTATAATCTTACACTCCCACCAACAATGAATATATGTCCCAATTTTACCACATTGCTTTCAACATAAAGTTGAATTCTTTCTGTTCATGTAATAGTGTTTCCTTGGAGTTAAATACCATCTGGTCATTAATTTATACTCTTGTAATTATATATTAATAGATTTTGTAGAAAAAGCATAGGAAGACCATATGGATTCCCATTGTGTGGGAGACAGCAGCATCTTACAGTCAGTTCCATCTCTCTTTTGTCAGTGAGGTGTGCCCTATATGGTGCAGCCATCACCCATGGTGCAAGTTGCTAACTCCCATGGTTATGGAGCAGGTTGATGTAACACTGTGCTGCATAAGTTAACATCAGAAGTGTCTTTGCACTTGTGGCTAACTTTGTTTGTGGGCTGAGAGAGATTGCTCAGGGGCCAGTGGAGTGCACTTCATACCACTCTTCAGCTACCCTCCTGTGGTAGACATGAGAGTGCTCGACCACCTTCCAGCCTGCGTCCCATCCCGACGGTGACAGGTAGTGGGACCAGATGAACTTACCCGCCTCCAACACTGGTGTTATGCAACGCCAGGTCCATTAACAATAAGACCGTTGTCCTTCGGGACTTCCTGCTGGAGCAGGATGTGGACCTGGCTTGCTTGACCGAGACCTGGGTGCGAGATGGAAAGACCGTGGCTCTCTCCCAGATGACCCCCCCAGGTTACTCGGTCTTCCACCAGTCCCGGACTAGCGGGCGGGGGGGAGGAGTGGCACTATTCATACGAGAGGCTTACTCCTTTAGGGCTCTCCCGACCCCGGAGATCCCGGGCATTGAATGTGCCGGCCTGATGTGGGACATTGGGGAGGGGTTGGCGATCTGGCTGGTGTACCGACCGCCTAACGCACCAGCCGGCGCCCTACCATCCCTGGTGGAGGCCGTGGCGGGCTGGGCGTTGGAGTGCCCAAGGCTATTAGTCTTGGGTGACTTCAACGTTCATGCCGATGACGCGGCCTCCAGCCAGGCGATGGATCTAGTGTCATCCATGGTGACACTAGGACTCTCCCAGGTTGTTACAATGCCCACTCATCAGGCGGGACACATGTTAGACCTGGTCTTCGCGGTGGGAGTACAGGTGAACGATATTGCAATGGAAGCAGTGCCATGGTCGGATCACTTTGCCCTCAAGGCTCGTGTGGATGTGTCACCCCAAACCTGTTTAGGCGGAGAGCGTATTTTGGCTCGCCCGCAGAGCTTGATGGACCTGGAACGGTTCCTGACAGCCCTGCAGGATACCTGGCCCACTGGCAATTCCCTGGATGATCTGGTAGAGTCCTGGAACGATGGACTCTCCAGGGCCATCGAGGAGATCGCACCTAGGTGTCCTCTGCGCCCCCGCCTTAAGCCGTCCCCCTGGTTTAACCAGGAACTGCGGCAATTGAAGCGGGATCTCAGACGACTAGAGAGGCAATGGCGGCGTACTCGAGATGAAGTGACCCGAACATGTTATAGAGGGAGTTTGAAGACCTATGAGATGGCAATCAAATCCACAAAGAAGACATACTTTGCGGCTAAGATTGCGTCCGCAACTTCGCGCCCGACACAATTGTTTGATATAATTCAAGATCTTACTACGCTGCCCCAGAGCAGATCAAATTCTATTGAATTGGAGATAGGCTGTGAGGCTTTTGCGAACTATTTTGCGGATAAGATCGCATCACTCCGCCTCGACCTCCCCGTCAATTTTGAGACAGTTAGCGCAACCGAGGCCCCGAGCATGTCTTCGGATTATATTCTGGACGGTTTCAGCCCCCTCAGCCTGGAGGAAGTTGACAGGATCCTCTTATCTGCCCACCCAACAACTTGTAAATTGGACCCATGCCCTTCCTGGCTTGTTAAATCCTGCCAGAGGGATCTCAGATATCCTGTACGGGATATCATAAACAGATCCCTGATGGAAGGGCTTTTTCCAGCGCCGCTTAAAGAGACTGTGGTCCGACCCCTCCTAAAAAAACCATCTTTAGACCCGGCCCAATTGGCACACTATAGGCCGGTCTCAAATTTGCCCTTTCTGGGCAAACTTATTGAGAGGGCAGTGGCGAGGCAGTTACAGACTTTCCTGGATGACGCTTCCATCCTTGACCCACTTCAGTCCAGCTTTCTCCCGGGCCATGGGACGGAGACGGTGTTGGTTGCCCTGGTAGATGATCTTCAATGGCATCTGGATCAGGGTGGCTCGGCAGTGCTGATGTTGTTGGACCTATCGGCGGCGTTCGATACGGTCGACCATCGGTTACTGACTTGCCGCCTTGCCGACGCGGGGATTCAGGGGCTGGCCTCGCAGTGGCTTTCCTCTTTCCTTGAAGGTCGGGGACAAAGGGTCTCGATTGGGGGGGAACTACCCCGGAGGCGCACACTTAATTGTGGAGTGCCCCAGGGAGCGGTTCTCTCCCCGATGTTATTCAACATCTATATGTGACCCCTTGCCCAGATTGCCCGAAGGTATGGGCTGGGGTGTCACCAGTATGCTGATGACTCCCAGCTCTATCTACTCATGGACGGCCGACCGGTCTGCGCCCCAGAAAATCTGGATCGGGCACTACAGGCCGTGGCTGAGTGGCTCAGACTGAGTGGACTGAGATTGAATCCTGTGAAGACAGAGGTCCTTTGTTTGGGTCGTCGGGGACCGGGGGGGGGGGAAATCCCCTTGCCAGCTTTTGACGGTGTGCTGCTGACGGCGGCGGATAGGGTCAAGAGCCTGGGGGTGCTATTGGAGCCTTCCCTAAAGATGGAGGCTCAGATAGCAACCACTGCCAAGTCCGCATTTTTTCATCTTAGACGGGCAAGGCAGTTGGCTCCCTTCCTGGACCGTGATGACCTAGCAACAGTGATCCACGCTATGGTCACCTCCAGGTTGGACTACTGCAATGCCCTCTACATGGGGCTGCCCCTGTGCTGGACCCGGAAATTGCAGCTGGTGCAGAATGCCGCGGCCCGGCTGTTATTGGGCCTCCCAAGATGGGGGCACATTCGGCCGGGCCTTCGGGCTCTGCACTGGCTCCCAATAACATACCGAGTCCGGTACAAGGTGCTGGTCATTACCTTTAAAGCCCTATATGGCCTGGGACCTGCCTACCTGAAGGACCGTCTCTCCCCACATGTTCCCCAGAGAATACTGAGGTCTGGGACTCAAAACCTTCTCACCTAAGACCTCGGGCCTAAGGAAGTCCGTCTTAAGACAACTAGAGACAGGGCCTTTTCCACAATGGCCCCTACATGGTGGAACCAGCTGCCGGAAGAGGTGAGGGCCCTGCGGGACCTTGCTCAGTTCCGCAGGGCCTGTAAGACAACCCTCTTCCGGCTAGCCTACGCCTGACTGGGAAATAAATGTAGCTTATTAGACTTCTGTGAATTATACTGTATAGATGTGATGTTAAGATTTTAAGGCTTAGGTTTTTAAATGCTTTGATTTTAAATGTTTATATATGTAATAATATTTTAAACTCTGTTTTATTGTTTGCTGTGAGCCGCCCTGAGCCATTTTATGGGAAGGGCGGGATATAAGTCATAGAATAAATAAATAAAAATAAATAAATAAAATCCCTGGGGTAGTTGATGGGGGGGGTTGCTTTTCCCCAGTTGAATGGGTGCCTATGAGTTATGCCACTATTATTAGAGGCCTAGCTTTGTGCTGTCCTTGGAGCTGTTCATGGGCTGGAATGGCTCAGAGGGCTGTATTGGTAGTGCTCTTGCAGGCATCTGCAATGTTGCTGCACTAGTACTGAGCCACCTTGCTGTATCTCTTGAGACGCACAGGCATAGCAGCTGTTCAGCTACATGTGTGCTCCCTGCCATGGTCCTAACTGTTTGGAAGTAGATAAATATGACTGCAAGAACCTAGATTTATTTTTATTCAATTTTCACAAGCAAAACTTGAATTAATGTTTGCATTTCCTGTGTTTGAATTCATATTGAAAAATCACATAGGTTGAATGTGCATTTAATTTTTCATTGGCTCTCTTTGTTTTGCTGTCCTATGTTAACAATAGTCCCAGTGACCTCATTCCAGACTCATGGGCAATCCTAACTGCATTATTTTCTAAAAACAAACCAATATAGTAATTTATTGTTGTGATGGTCTAAGAAGTAATCTTTAAAAATGAAGGCAAGAGCTTTACACAAGTTTCATTCTGTGAAAATGAGCTAAGATCACAGCTGGGCTGCAGATGAAAGCAAGAATGAAAGTTAAACAAATGGAGCTGAACAAATACTTCCTTGTCAACTTGTAGGAATTTGCCCACAATAGCTGTATTCAACTAAGTGAAATTGAGAAGTGTTGTGTTGTTGTCTACAAATATTTTTCCTTTTTACTAGGAGAACTAGGAAGTTATTCTTTTAAAAAACTCTATTACAGATTAATGAAGAAAAGTCCAAGGACTATCTATTAAAGCATTTTTTAAGCTCAGTATTGGAGCTTCAACATGTCATAATAGTTATGACCCATAAATACATAATAGAACTCCTTGTTTCATATGTATGTTTTAATTCATCAACCTCATGTTGCAACTAACTTTACCCCCAACAAGGGGTGTGCACTCCAAAATAGTGGCTCTTATGCCCACTGCCCAGTTTGGGACCAGTGAAATAAAGGGCAGTAGACTTGGCTTCTGTAGTCCAGAGATCAAATTTACCACATAGGAAATAATAGCCTTTAAACTTTAAAAGCTTATTGTTTTTGATGTGAATAAATCTGGTCTCCCTATTGAAAATAATGCCCCTTAAGTTTAAAGAGCACAAACTGGAGAGTTCTCCCTCTTCCCTAACTGCTCCTGCCTTTCCAACATATTTTGCAGCTTCAATATTAGAGGATCAGTGTCCCACCTGTGAAAGTATCTTAAATATAACTAAAAGCATGACTGAACAGAAAAGATTTTTCCTGGAGCTATAATGTTCATCTTAATTGACTGAATGATTGAGTGAGCTGGTTGCTGACTGTAACAATAAACTAATGTTCATAATAATAGCATCTATAGCTTGTTGTCACCACAGAAAAGAGCCTTTCTCTAGACTTTGTTACTTAGTTTATGTGATTATTCTCTCTGTGGAGACTGAAGGAACAATCAGGTGTATTCAAAAGCCAATCTCATGTGATTCAGTCAGCCTTACTCCCAGGAAAATGCCCTTAGGATCTCCAGAATGAGAAACTAAAAGCAGAATGAAGCTGGAATGTACTCCATCTTGTCATATCTCTGCCCACTAATTCCAGAGACAAATATGCATTGATTGGTTTGGTCACTCTAAGGCATTAAAAATTCAGCTATAGTTAGGTAGCCACTTGCAGACTTCAGAATCCATGAATGCTCTGTTTTGGCGATAAACTGCTCCACTGTTTATCCAGACGTGCCTTTATTCAGCTGCAGGACCGGATCTACATGTTTTTTGAGGGGGAACAAAATTAAAAAATGGTGTCCCCTTATGGGCCATTTTATCTTATGGTCCCATAGAATACAATGGACTCCATACCCAATTTGGCGCCCCGCCCCCTGTCGGTGCTTGGGGCAAGCACCCCCCCTAGATCAGGCCCTGTTCAGCTGAAGATGAAAAAGTGACTTATATAATTTTGTGATATTTGGGGGAAAAAATCTTTTTTATCTGTCTTTGACTCATAGGTTCTTTAAAGGAAAGTGAAACACTTTGGTGACCTAAGCATTTTTGTTTTTAACTTGTGCCTTTTTAATAGAGGCATTTGCAAAGAGTTGCAAAGAGACAGGGCTCCCTGTCAGAAGTAGTCATGATGATGCAGAATTTATATACATAAAAGCATAATACCAAGGCAGAAAAGAAAGTGGGAAATATATTTCTGAGCCATTAAAAAAAATCCTTAGAACTCGTGTTAGATACTTATGGATTCTGCTCCTACTGCTTATATCTTTGTGCATAAGAACAGAATGCTTAGCAACTAATTTTCTAGATACATTTTAGTTTTCTTAATACACAATATATTCCAAGTAAGAAAACATGACAGTAAAGGCAGAAAAGTCATTTTAATTCAGCAATTTCTGTTTAATTTGCTAGAAGAAAATTCCATTAACAAGGCAATTCAATCATACCAGTACTGCTGAAATTTAAAAAAAAACTTTTTCTACTTCAATATGCACACTTTCTTCCAGTATTGCAGATACATTAGAATAATGGCATTCTTTTCTTTATGCATTAATTTGATTTAAGGTGGAGACTGAGGCATTTTTTGTTGCAGATTTGAATTCTTTTGGTAAACAAGTTATTCCTAAATCACAAGCTGTCCTTAATTCTTTTTTGTGGGGGGGAGAAATAGGAGTATTTCCATACACTGATACGTCATGCCCATCTCTGTCTTTGGTGAATAAACATGAAACCATTATATCTTTGATAAAGTGATGTATACAAAATGCATGCTAATTTGCTTTTACATAGTTTCTTTTATAGCAAGCAGATTCAGCCCTTCAAGTACTAGTCACTAAAGGCACTGGTTGGTTATGTGATACCTGTGTGCTGGCCTGGGACATTTGACCCCTGAGGGAGAGTTCTCAGGATAAGGTATGAATAGACTTGTTTTTCCATCCTATTTGTGGAGAATCCAGCATGCAACACTGATATTTTAGCAAGACCTCTAGTTTTCAAATTTTCATTTTTGCTGGACTATTCCCCTGATTTCAGTTCATCTGTCAGTCTTATTTAATATTTAAAAATGACGTAATGTAGAATATCGAGACAGTGTGCGATTGCAATAAAAAAGGCCAACGCCATGCTGGGAATTATTAGGAAGGGAATTAAAAACAAATCAGCCAGTATCATAATGCCGCTGTATAAATCGATGGTGCGGTCTCATTTGGAATACTGTGTACAATTCTGGTCACTGCACCTCAAAAAGGATATTATAGCATTGGAAAAAGTGCAGAAAAGGGCAACTTGAATGATTAAAGGTTTGGAACACTTTCCCTATGAAGAAAGGTTAAAACGCTTGGGGCTCTTTAGCTTGGAGAAACGTCAACTGCAGGGTGACATGATAGAGGTTTACAAGATAATGCATGGGATGGAGAAAGTAGAGAAAGAAGTACTTTTCTCCCTTTCTCACAATACAAGAACTCGTGGACATTCAATGAAATTGCTGAGTAGTAGGATAAAAGGAAGTACTTCTCCACTCAAAGGGTCATTAACATGTGGAATTCACTGCCACAGGACATGGTGGTGGCTATAAGCATAGCCAGCTTTGGATAAAAATATGGAGCAGAGGTCCATCAGTGGCTATTAGCCACAGCATATTATTGGAACTGTCTGGGGCAGTGATGCTCTGTATTCTTGGTGCTTGTGGGGGGCAAAGTGGAAGGGCTACTAGCCCCATATGTGAACCTCCTTTTTTTTTTTGGCCACTGTGTGACACAGTGTTGGACTGGATGGGCCATTGGCCTGATCCAACATGGCTTCTCTTAAATTCTTATGTTCTTAGGGCTGGTGCAATACAACTACGGGGGGTTTTGGATGACATTTTCACATTAGACCCATTTCAGTCCAGCTTTTGCCCAGGCTGTGGGATGGAGACTGTACTGGTCACCCTCATAGACGATCTCTTGAGGCATCTGGATTGAGGTGGCTTGGCAGTGCTGTTGCTATTAGATCTGTCAGCTGTATTTGATACAGTTGACCATCAGCTACTGTCTCACCACTTTGCTGAAGCAGGGATACAGGGATCTGCCCTTCTATTGCTTACCTCTTTTCTCCAAGGCTGGGGACAAAGGGTGGCTATATGGAAGCAATTATCCCGGAGGCACCCACTTTGTGGTGTGTCTCAGAGGGTGGTTCTCTCTCCAATGCTATTTAACATCTATATGTGCCCCCTTGACCAGATTTTCTGGAGATTTGGGCTGGGTTGCCATCAGTATGCAAATGACACCCAGGTTTATCTATTGATCCGGCTGTGCCCCGAAAAACCTGGACCTGGCATTACAAGCCATAGTGAAATGGCTCAGGAAGAGTCGACTGAAATTGAATCCAGCAAAGACGGAGGTTCTGGGCCTAAGCTGCAGCAGTTTGGGAAGGGAGATCCTTTTACCGACCTTTGATGGGGTGCCTTTAGTGCCAGCTTCTAGGGTCAAAAGCCTAGGGATGCTCCTGGAGACCTCATTAACTATGGAGGCAAAGGTGGCAGCCACTGCCAAATCCACATTTTATCATCTTAGGTGGATAAGGCAGCTGGTTCCGTACTTAGAATGTGGCAACTTGACAACAGTGATCCATTTGACGGTCACCTCGGGGGCTGCCCTTGATACAAATTTGAAAGCTGAAACCGATGCAAAACGCAGCAACAAGATTGCTAATGGAGTTACCTCTATGGGTGCACATTCAACCTGCGCTGAAATCATTGCACTGGTTGCTTGTGGTGTTCTGGGTTCACTTCAAGGTGCTAGTTATTACCTTTAAAGCCCTGTATGGCCTGGAACCTGCCTACCTCTGGGACTGCTTCTCCCCATACGAGCCTCAGAGAGCACTCCTATCATGTTCACAAAATCTCCTCATGATCCCTGGGCCAAAAGAAACTTGGCTGACCACCACTAGAGCTAGAGCCTTTTCAGTGGCAGCCCCTGCCCTGTGGAACGCCCTCCCTGTAAACATCAGGCCCCTGCGGGACTTGCTGCAATTCTGCAGGGCCTGCAAGACAAAATTTTTTAGGCTGGCATTTAACATCTAATGGGGAGGTGACCACTATTCCACCATCCCAAAGCACTGGTATTTGAACCCATCCCAATATAAATGTAGAGCACTAAACAACACTTAACATCATCATTACATGTAGTGCTCAATAAGAACTAACAGCGCCATCTTGGACACTAGGGAATGAAAGTGAAACTGAAAAGATTGTTTTTAAATTGTACAAAATTGTATGAAATGTTTTTAATGATTTTATTGTGATTTTATTTTAGCACTTTGTTGTTTTAATTGTTGTTCGCCGCCCTGAACCCGTCAGGGGAGGGTGGGATACAAATGTAATAAAATAAATAAAAATAAAATAAATAAACAATACAGGAGGATGAGCAAATTGCCTTCCTAATAATTCCCAGCATGGCGTTGGCCTTTTTTATTGCAAACGCACACTGTCTTGACATTTTCAGTGAATTATCTACCACGACCCCAAGATCTTTCTCATGGTCAGTCTCTGCCAGTACACACCCCATCAACTTGTATTTGTAGCTGAGATTCTTGGCCCCAATGTGCATTACTTTGCACTTGGCCACATTGAACCGCATCTGCCACGTTGACGCCCACTCACCCAGCCTCAACAGATCCCTTTGGAGTTCCTCACAATCCTCTCTGGTTCTCACCACCCTGAACAATTTTGTGTCATCCGCAAACTTGGCCACTTCACTGCTAACTCTCAACTCTAAATCATTTATAAACAAGTTAAAGAGCATGGGACCCAGTACCGAGCCCTGCGGCACCCCACTGCTTACTGTCCTCCACTGCGAAGACTGCCCATTTATACTCACTCTCTGCTTCCTATTACTCAGCCAGTTTTTGATCCACAAGAGGACCTGTCCTTTTACTCCATGACTCTCAAGCTTTCTAAGGAGCCTTTGATGAGGAACTTTATCAAAAGCTTTCTGGAAGTCAAGGTAAACAACATCTATCGGGTCTCCTTTGTCCACATGTTTGTTCACCCCCTCAAAGAAATGTAGCAGGTTAGTGAGGCATGATCTTCCCCTACAGAACCCATGCTGAGTCTTCCTCAATAGCTCGTGTTCATCAATGTGCCTACTCATTCTGTCCTTGATAATGGTTTCTACCAACTTCCCCGGTATTGAAGTCAGACTGACTGGCCTGTAATTTCCTGGATCTCCTCTGGAACCCTTTTTAAAGATGGGGGTGACATTTGCTACCTTCCAGTCCTCAGGAACGGAGGCAGATTTCAATGAAAGATTACAGATTTTTGTTAGAAGATCCACAAGTTCAACTTTGAGTTCTTTCAGAACTCTCGGATGTATGCCATCCGGACCCGGTGACTTATTAGTTTTTAATTTGTCTATCAGTTGTAGGACCTCCTCTTTTGTCACCTCAATCTGACTCAGGTCTTTCAACACCCCTTTCAACATTAGTGGTTCAGGGGTGGGCCAAAAGTTCTCATCTTCCACAGTGAAGACGGAGGCAAAAAATGCATTCAGCTTCTCAGCCATTTCTCTATCCTCCTTCAGTAATCCTTTTACTCCATGGTCATCCAAAGGCCCCACTGCCTCCCTGGCTGGTTTCCTACTTCTAATATATTTGAAGAAATCTTTATTGTTGGTCTTTATGTTTTCTGCAATATGCTCCTCATAGTCCCTCTTTGCCTGCCTGATCACAGTCTTGCATTTGATTTGCCACAGCCTGTGTTCCCTTTCATTAATCTCACTTGGACTGGTTTTCCACCGTTTAAAGGAGTCTTTCTTACCTTTTACAGCTTCCATTACTTTGTTTGTTAACCATGCAGGCCTTTTCTTATACCTGTTTGTGCCTTTCCTAACTTGTGGTATGTTTTCACGCACATATCAAATTCAGGTTGTGAGCAGAGTTTAGGACTGCAGTACTGAAGCTTTACCACTCTGCGCCACAGGGCAAGCATGTTTTATTTTAAGTAAAAAAAATCTTTAATTGTGCGTGTCTGTGTCTTTTATAAAGTTTATATGTCCATTACCTGGCCTTACATTTTATGACACACATAACTTGGTTCAACAAGGTCTCATATATGTCAAATCCAGCCCACAAAACAAATGAGTTCGATACCTCTGTCCTAGAGTGATAGGCAATGGGGGCTTCCTGGCCATCAGGCAATTTGTGACAAAGGACAGGCCTGATTCTGTACAGTGATGCATCAGAGGCTAGCACCAGTGGCTTCTTTTTGTCAAAGTGGGTTAGTAAGTTGCTGGAGGAGAGAAGGTCTTTCAGGGCAGCAAACACTCAACTTTCTTTGGGGTCCCACTTACAAGGACGCGTGTCCTCCAGTAACTTATGCAGTGGTTCTGACAAGGATGCTTTGTGTGGCAGGAAGGAACAGTAGAAGTTGAGGAGCCCTAAGAATGATTGCAGTTCTTTTCTTGAAGAGGGTGCTGGAGTGCTGCAAATGGCTCTCACCTTGGCTTCTGTTGGATGGACACCAGCAGCGTCAATGAGGAATCCCAGAAATTCAGCTTGAGGAACTCCAAAATGGCATTTTTCTTTTTGTATTTGGAGCCCGGCTTGTTGAAGCCTCTGTAATGTCTTGCATAGGTGTTTGGTCAGTTCTGGTGTGGAGCTTCCTGCGATGAGGACATTGTCAAAATAGGGAATGACATTGGGTATTTCCTTAAGCAGGCCTTCCATCACTCCTTGGAAGATACCTGGAGCCACACTCACCCCAAACAGGAGGTGGTTGATTTTGAAGATGTCATGGTTAGTGATGATGGTCTGAGCCTTTGCTGTGGCATCATCCATGGGCAGCTGTTGGTACACCTGTGCCAAGTCAATCTTGGCAAAAGTTCTGCTGCCAGCCAGAGATGCTAGGAGGTGACTCACAACAGGGACTAGGTATGTGTGTTGTTGTAGTGCCTTGTTGATAGTGCACATAGTCTGCACATATTCTGATGGCCTTGTTCGATTTGATGGGCATGATGATAGGAGTCTCCTACTTCATGTGAGGCACCAGTTCCAAGACTCCTTGCTTGATGAAACAATCGAGTTTGACCTCAATTTTTTGGTTTCAGAGCAATCTGTGAGCATTGAGGCAAACAGGCAGCATGGAAGACCCAGTATATAGTCCAAAATGCTGGCGAATTGAACACAGACAACTTAAAAGGTGGACTGGTTGATTTGCTGGAAACCCATAACATGAATGCTCAATGTCTCAAACCAGTCACATCCCAATAGACTCGTCTGGCAACCTTTAGCCAAAACAAGGTTCAGAGGTCCACAAAAGTCCTTGTAGGGTACATTGACTTGCACACCCAACCCTGGAAGTCAGTGAGATGGACCCCACATGTCTCTGGACAGTGATGTGACAGTTGTGGGCAGATTTGACAGTACGTCTCTTCTGAGATGATGGAGAGTGTGAATCTGAAGTCCACTTTCATCTCGCACAGTACTCCTTCCATACGGATTGTCACCGTTATCTTCTTCTGCTGCTGTAGATGGATTTTTTTTTTTTTTGGACTGTAGTTCTCAGGACCTGGTCTGGTGTGCAGGAACACTTTGATATGCTGTGGCACCCTTTGAATTGTCTGCCCTTTCTGTCTTGGTCATGTGTGTGGAGATGCAGGTTGACTTTCGTGCCCCGACAGGCATGTGTGACATGCCCAGTCTTGCCACAGTCTCTGCATTGGACATTGTGAAAATGACAGTTCTTATGGAAGTGGGAGCCCCCACAGCTGGCACATAGTGTCTTGGTGTACATAGGGAGGTCTTTTTTCTTGGATCACACAGCCTTTGTGCAGTGGACCTCATCATCATTTTCTGAACCTTCACTCTGGTGGAAAGTTTCCTTCATAGGCAACGGGGCAAGGTTGCTAGTTTTGCGAACCTCTTGTGTTGATTGTAGGCTGCTTTGGAGGCAATAGCCTCCTTATAGGCTGTTTTAAAGTCCAATTGTTTTTTAGCGAACAGCCAACATTGCAGTTTCTCATTCCATAGGCCACAAACGATATTTGCAGAGCCTCTTCAAGGTTGGAGAAGTTTCAGTGCCTGGAGGCCTTGTGGAGGGTGGCGACAAATTTGGCCATGGATTCATTGGGTGCCTGGACTCCTATGTAGAAGGAGTGGCAGCAAGCAATCTCAGATGGCTGAAGCACAAAGTGATTCTTCAGCCACTCATTGATGTTAGCGAACGTGATATCTTTTAGCTGTTTCAGAGAGCCAAGCACCTGGGCGATCTCAAATGTGTTTGACCTGCAGACACTGAAGAAAGTACCCTTGGAAACTTCCTTGCTTTTGATGTGAGCAGTGAGGTAGAACCCAAACTTTGACGTAGGCTTCCAAATGGTTCAATTTGGCCCTTGGTGGCCATGCTGAGACTCATACTGGAGCAACAGGTGGCTGTGTATGTGCTAGATAACTGAGGTGACACTTCCTCGTGGGCAGTGATTCAGCCTAGTGATTTCAGCAGTGATTCCAGTTCGGACCTCAGGGTTGCCTTCCCAAGTGATCGGCTTGTGAATTCAGCTCGGTTGCATAGGCAATATCCCATCTTCATTTCCAGTATTATCAAGTGAGTTCAGCCACTCATGACGTAAACAACCATTTATTGAACACAGCAGAACTGAGAACACAAGGCAACAGGTTGGAAATATATACACTGGGGGTTGTTAAACACACCCCCTGGAGTTGGCGGCAATCCACCTGATTGGTCTCTCCAAGATCCTTCATTTCCTTGAAGAAATGCCTCATGTCCTGATTGGCCAGTTCAAATGAATGGCCAATTGGAATGTAGGCATCAGGATCCTGGAAGGCTACGAAGCATGCTTCAATTAACCATACAAACTATACACAGAATGAAAAGTCAGTAGCACAATACAACACAATACACAACACAGAGTGAGACAGAGATAGTTCAGGAGATAGAAGTAGGGTTGCTTAATAAAGAATTTTCCTTATTACTCCTGCCTGACTCTCAGTTAATGCCTACCTCACTTGAAACATGATGGCAGCAGTTTAGAAGTAGAACCCAGCTAACCTAGCTGCAGGAACAACTAAAGCAGCAAAGAGTTTTGCAACACAGAGAAAGACCTGAAACCTGCATCACCATTGGACTTTACTGCAGTCAATCTAGCACAAACATGGAGATACTGATAAATCTGATATGTACATGGAGTGGGAGTGGAACTGGTCAGAAAGTGCTTAGGAGGCATTTGAGAAGATTATGGACACAATAGCAAAGAGTGCTATACTTGTTTCTACATTTCAGATGAGCAGCTAGTACTACAGTGTGGTGTATCTGAGACAGGATTAAGAACTGACCTGTTACAAAATCAGTGGCCAAGAGAATTCACCAGTAGACTTCTTTCATAGCTGAATGTTCAGGTTGGAGAAAAGGAGTTTAAGGGGAGACATTATTACTCTCTTTAAGTATTTGAAGGACTATCACTTACAGGATAAATTAAGACTATTCAAATTTTGAGGAGTTAGATCCATTTCCAGACAACAGTTCTCAGTTAATAGGAAGCTTAAGAATCATTTTGTCCACTATGGAAGAGCTTGATACTATTATCAGATAATGGACCTCAGTTTATGTCCGAAGATTTCAGAACCTTCCAGAATTTGATCACCAGATATCCTCCCCTGTCTACCCCCCCCCCCCAAGTAATGTTGAATCAGCAGTCAAAATGGCTATGTGATTTTTGGGCAAAGCAAGAAAGATTAATCCATATCTGACTGTCTTTGATCACCTGAACATACCTTCACAGGATTTGGATGGCACTTAACTTGACCAATTATAGTATGCCTGCTGTGGTATGTTTTTTCTATCTCTCTCTCGGCTTGGCTTCGCGAACGAAGATTTAAGAAGGGTGCAATAGTCCACGTTTGCTGCAGGCTCGCTGGTGGCTGACAAGACCAATATGGGACAGGCAGGTCCGGCCACAGCGGCTGCAGGGAAAAGTCTGATTTAGGGTTGGTCCTGTAGCAGTGCGATTCTTCCTCAATCTCCTTTTGTCCTCAAGACCAGCTATGCGTGCGTTCTCAAAGGAAGAGACAGCCTGGTGGATGGTGTGCCTCCATGCTTTGCGATCTGAGGCTAGGTCAGACCACTGGTGATGGTTGATGTGACAGGTGCTAAGGGATTTCTTCAAGGAGTCCTTGTACCTCTTCTTTGGTGCCCCTCTATTTCGATGACTGGTGGAGAGTTTGCCATACAGGGCAATCTTGGGAAGGCGGTGGTTTTCCATCCTAGAAATATGCCCTGCCCAGCGCAGCTGCGTCTTCAACAGCAGTGCCTCAGTGCTGGTAACCTCCGCCCGCTTATTAATAGGCATAAACATGTCCCTGTGGCCATTCATGTATTTAAGGATAAAACTGTAACCCAGCTATTGTATGGTGTTCCCATTTGGGTCACTGTATTAACTCAGTCTGTCCTGAAAATCCAAGCTACCTTATTCATTGCATCCTGAGTATCCCAAATTATTTTAGCAATGTAGCCATGTCTTTGGAAACAGTGCTGGTCGTTTTGGAAACTAAAGCCTGGATATGGACTTTGAAATTCTGGCTGCACATTCATTTTTTATTTGATCATCTTAGCTATGTGCACACCATGTTATCAGACTCTTAGGCTGATTCCACACTCACCTTTCTCTGGGGCAGGCTTCCGTTTCTGGGTGGAGTAAACTGGTGATTTCGTACCAGTTGCTCTGTGCTGGCATTTTGTGCAGGGCAAACCCACGATTTGCCCCGCTGTAGTGTAAACCTGAAAAAACAGGTTTACACTGCAGCAGGGCAAATTGCGGGTTTGCCCCATGCAAAATGCCGGAGCAGAGCAATGTCGTTGTATAAATTAGCCGATTTGTGACTGCCTTTGTCTGCCACTGTCCATCCACTCCGATGAGCAATAGTTTAACACAGCCAACACCACACTGTGTTCTTAAACTATATACAAGGTTTTATTTTACATATATACAAACTCTGCATCATAATGCTCCGCCAATCAATCATAGAATAGTAAGAGGGTAATATGTACAGCATAGCTACATTAATATAGTTTTGCTCCTAATTACTGTACCAATAAGGAGGCAGTGCTGAGTCATTCTGTACTCCTCACCCGATTACATCATTCTACTGGCTAGAACCAGTTCTCCTCTGACAGATCTTCCTGAGTCATCTACCTGACAGTAGCTGTCAGATCAGCAGCAGTGCCTCATGCCTTACTGGGATTATTTCCTATGCCAACAAGCAACTGGTGTGAAATCACCAGTTTGCTTCGCCCAGAAATGGAAGCCTGCCCCAGAGAAAGGTGAGCGCAAAATCAGCCTTACTTAAGTAAGTGGTTGATCATGGTTCTGCAGAAAATTAATTCAATTGGCATTCCACTTATAAATAAATAAATAAACTTTTATTTATACCCTGCCTGGGCAGGCTCAGGGCGGCTAACAAGACTTGAATTGCCCCTTATGTTAGATAATTTGTTTCTAGCAGCCAGCAGCATGCTGCTAGGCTGTTGGAATGATTTTGCCTCCCTGGGAGGAAAGGGAGGACTTTCATGGTCCATTTAGGCTGTGATAGCAGGAGCACCATCCGCCCCCTACCTCAGTCTCCAGGCTGAGATCTGGGGCAGACAGAGCTTCATGGGCTGCTCTTCCGCATTTATTAATTTCAGGCTGGGAGGCAGTGAGTTTGCTTGCTCCTCTGCTGCCTGGAGTGTAGATAAGGCTCCTGAAGAGTGGCCTGGACGGAGGCTGTAGGGGCTTGTATTCAGTTCAGCTGCTGCGATCGGGCCTCTGATAAGGCCCCGTGGCTGGCTGTTTTGCAATGTTGGACTGCTGGCATTTAGGAAGAGGAGCTCCATTTTAACAGCCTGTTATTTCTTCCCCTTCTCCCCTACCCCAACTAAGGATTTGAGGATACTCAGGGTGGTGGAGTTTTTCTGTGCACCTTTCCCTTTCAGTTTGGCTAAGGGGAAGGGGATTTTGTTCAGGGCCTAAGAATTTTGTTTTCTGGGCTGCTTCAGGCAGGGTCAGCCATATTTGCTTCTTCTACATAAGGGCAGCGACCATTTTGGAAGCAGTGGAGCGGAGGCCATTTTGGGGGTCTGTTTCAGTATAAGGCAGCTTCATATGGGCATTTAGTATCAGCTTCCGGTGGTTGTTCTTTGTGAAGGTGTAGGCAGCCATTTTAGAGCGGCAGCCATTTTAGGTCAGTTTCAGTGATTTTAAGGGCAACCAATTTTTAGGGGCATTTTGTTCATTTTTATTCTTAACTCGGTTTGCAAATGCCTGGGAAGAAAGGGCCTGGGAAGCATAAAGGCAAGCAGCCGGCACCCAAGGCCCCGCCAAAAAGGCCAGCCCCCCTTTCATCTTCTTTCGATGAGGAGGGCGATGAGGGGGTTAATACAGCTATTCTGCAAAGGCTTTCAGCATTGGAAACGGTGGCGGGAATTCCTTCCTCTCAGAGGTCAGGCTTGGGCTTGGGAAAAACCTTTAAAGTGGCATTGCAGGCTGATATATTAACTAGGTTTTCCATCCTTGAGGGAAGGTCTGCAGGACCCGGCGCTGGAGGAGTCGAGGGCACCAGTGGTGCAGATGGAGGTGCAGCTTTGTTTCTAGCAGATGCCGGAGCAGGGTCAATACTGGTGCCTATTGGATCCAGGGGTAAGGCTGAGGGCACTACGAAGTCATGCACGGGCATGGCTTGGCCTTGGGCCCCCACCTTGGGCCCTGGCTTCTCAAGCAGTGCCAGGTGCTACTGCTGGGGCTTCAGGTACTTCTCCCTCCATGGGCACAGGTCCGCAGCAAGCTTGGTCATGGCCAACAGGCCAGTTTGGCCCCTATGGACCCTAGCCTGCGGCCGGTCAGCAAGATATGCCATGCCCCTTTTCGGGGGGATGGGGCTGTTCCCCTCAGTTTGGTGCTGCATATGGGTCAGTCCCATTTACTGCCATGCCTTTCAGGGATGTAGCATTACCTTTAGGCGATCCTTTGTTGCCTGCAACAAAGGATAAGATCCTAAAGGGTGAGTATGTTGACATTTTCTCCCTCCTCTTCCGTGAATTGGAGAAGAAAGATAAAGAGGAGTTGGATGACAAAGAAAAAGAAAAATTGAAGAAGCGCAAGGTGGACCGGACTTGGGCCAATTGGCTGCCTGGGCTTTTTATATATGCTGGCGCGGCTGCATGCGCACAGCCTTGGCAGGTGGCTGTGCTTATCCAGTATATGGATATAATTTATAAGGGGTACACGATGTTTAGTGGGCCCACCTGGATTCAATATGATAAAGAATTAAGGATGAGGGCCGCTTTGTACCCTTCCCTTCAGTGGGATCGCATCCACCAGCAGTTTTGGATTCAGGTCATGTCCCCAGTGCGACTAAATTTGGGTGACTGCTCTGACAGTGGTCATTTGGCCGCTAGGACATCAGCTACTTCTTCTGCTTCGTCATCCTCTTCCTGCAGTTCTTCAGGGCAGGCAGTTCAACCCCGCTTGCTTTGCTGGGAGTTTGGCTCCCAAGGAATAGCTTGTCAGTTCAAGCATGAATGCCCCATGTGTGATGGCCTGCACTCCTTTAGTAAGTGCCCCAGAGCCTGGCCACGTAATAGCCAAAAGAGACAAGGTGGGGGTGGAAGTACTTACCAAGCTGGAAAAGGGGCCCAGTCCAATAAAGTTGGGGCCTCTGGAGCAGTGGCTGAATAGGTACCCGTGAAGGGCTGATAGGGTGTACTTGTTAAATGGTTTCATGTTTGGTTTTAGAATTCCTTTTCAGGGTCCCTGGGTTGCATTTCGGTCTGGGAACCTTAGTTCTCTTAAAGGTTTAGAGCACATAGTTGAGGATAAGATTGCCAAGAAGTTAGCAGAGGGCAGGATTTTGGGCCCATTTCCTAATCCTCCAGTGCCTAACCTTAGGGTTTCCCCCTTTGGAGTGGTGCCAAAGAAGGTGCCTGGTGAATTACGTTTGATTCACCACCTTTCCTACCCCAAGGGTGTGTCAGTTAATGATGGGATTCCTGAGCATTTATGCTCAGTTAGGTATACCAGCTTTGATCAGGCCGTGGGCATTGTACGACGCTGTGGAAAGGGGGCAGAGATGGCTAAATGCGATATTAAGTCTAAGTTTCGCCTTCTACCTGTTCATCCGGCTGATTTTGAACTTTTAGGATTTTACTTTTAGGGGCAATTTTACATGGACAGAGCTTTGCCAATGGGCTGTTCTGTCTCATGTGCGGCTTTTGAGTGTTTCAGCACGTTCTTGGAATGGGCTGTTCGCGAAAAAGTTGGTCTGCAGGATGTTGTTCATTATTTGGATGACTACTCTTTGTGGGTCTTGCGGGGACTGGGCGTTGCGCACAGTTGTTGTCTGGCTTCATTGAGCTGGCTGCAGAACTAGGGGTTCCATTGGCTCAGAAAACGACGGAAGGTCCGGCCCAAAAACTTATCTTTTGGGGGATTGAGCTGGATACCCTGGCATGATTGTCCAGAATTCCTATTCAAAAAGTGGAAGATTTGAGGAGTAGGATTAATTCCTTCCTTCTTAAGAAAAAGGTTACATTGCTTGAGCTCCAGCAGCTGGTTGGGCATCTTAACTTTGCTTGCAAAGTGGTTGCTCCTGGACGAGCTTTTCTTCGTAGGCTATGTGATGCTATGGCAGGACTCTGCCTGCCCCAGCATAGACATGTGTTACCAGCAGCCTGAGGGAGGATTTAAGGGTATGGCAAGAATTTTTGGAGTCCTTTAATGGTATTTCTTTTTGGAGAGACAACATGAGGCTTGAGGCGGAGCTTCAGGTCATGTCTGATGCTGCTGGGTCTTTAGGTTTTGGGGTTTATTTCCGTGGACATTGGTGCATGGATGCATGGCCAGAGTCATGGGCTCAGGCAGGTTTGAACCGAGATCTAACGTTTCTCTAGTTTTTCCCATTCTTGTTGCAGTTTGGCTGTGGGGGAATTATATGGCCAATCACACAATTCATTTTTTGTGCAATAACATGGCAGTAGCTCATGTCATTAATTCCCTTTCATCCAAATCTCAAAGGGTTATGAAATTGGTGAGGGCCTTCACTCTGCGTTGTCTGCGGCTTAACATACTGTTTTTAGCCAAGCATGTTCCGGGGGTAGATAACGGGGTAGCTGACGCTCTCTCTCTTAAACAGATGGAGAGGTTTCGTCAGCTGGCGCAGATGCCGATTGAGAGCCGGTGCCAATGCCCCAGGAGCGTTGGCTGATTGGAGAGCCGAGGCCTGCAGAGCGATAGGCCTAGCCATTGCGCCTAGCACCAGGAAGTTTTATGAACATGCTGTGTGGCAGTTTGAGGACTTTAGGGCTGAGGTAGGATATCATATTGTTTGGCCCCTCCTGGTGGAGCAGTTGCTCTACTACTGTGTTTCTCTAAAAGGTAAGGGATTGGCCATGCGATCCATTAGGGGACGCCTGTCTGCTCTGGCTTTTGCTAGCAAGGTGTTGGGATACAAGGAGGAAACAGCAGACTTTTGGCTTCAAAAGATGCTGGAGGGATGAACCAGAGAGGCTGGGACTAATCTCAATACTAGGAAGCCTATTTCTCCTCTGATTCTTAAGGGTTTGAAGGGGGTTTGGGGCACAGTGTGTGCATCTTACTTTGAGGCCGCACTGTTCCATTCTGCTTCCTTGGTTGCCTTTTTTTGGGCCCTTAGGGTTAGCGAGTTAGTGGCGGGCTCCAGAAATGATGTTTCTGGTAATACTTTGTTGCTACGGGACCTGAGGTTAGTTTTTTTTTCTTACTGATTCCTGTCTTTGTCACCATCAACTCACATGAAGATCTCACGATACTTGACGTACTTCCTGTCTTGCTCAGATGTGCTGCAGGTCTGTTCCAGTGTGACAATGTTGCTTTTACTTCCAAACCGCAGATAGACAAAACAATAAATTCCTTCTCATTTTTTAGCAGTTTTTAGCACTGTCCTTTATATTTATAAAATCCAAACTTCACCCCTTCCTTCTTCTTCTTCCAAGCTTTCTATATTTCCTTTTCCCACCTTTTAATTTTGTCCCTTTAAGCTATCAATAGCTCCGGAATGAAAAAAAAAACTTCTGTACCTTTTCTTCCAATTATCCAAGTTTCCACTGGTCTTTCAAAGCTTTAAGTGTTTAGAAATGTCCAAGAAGGTTAGGATCCTGAGGAGCTTATGTGAAATAAATGACTCTGGGCACTTCTGCAGACAATGACTATGCAACTTCCCGAGACCCCTCAAACAAGACCCTCTCCAGGGCTCCCTTTAAGCCAAGGTAAATCTCTTTTCAAAGTTTCCGTGCATGTCTTGGACTCTTCTCTCACTGAGAAAAGTAGACAGTAGGCATTAATTTGCCTTCTACTCCCCCGAACAGAAGTTCCAGCCTGCTCCCGTTATGAGAGACAGCTCAGCTCGGCATTTTCCTTCCCCGGAAGTCGGGACCTGAGGTTAGTTGAGGGTAAGTTGGTCATTACCATTCGACGCTCTAAGACTGACCAGTGTCGCAACAGGACTATGTTGGAGCTAGGCACGTGCTCTGAGCTTGAGTTGTGCCCAGTTTCTGCTTTGGCTGCTTATTTGGTAGTTCGGAGGACCAATGATGGGTTTTTGTTTTGTCACCTTAACGGCAGCCCACTGACAAAGCATCAGTTTTGGGCCGTGACTTCAGCCAAGCTGGGGTTGTCCGGGGTGCGGTTTGGTACCCACTCCTTTAGAATCAGGATGGCCTCTACGGCTGCTGCTCTGGGATATCCTTCTTCCTCTATTCAGCACCTGGGCTGTTGGTGCTCATCGGCCTATAAATCTTCTGTTCACTCTCTACTCAGTTCTTAGCTTCATTGTTTGTGATTGAGATGTTATGGTTCATGTTTCTAGTTTGACTATTTTTTCTTTTTAGATGCTGTTGTTCCTGGCCAGAGGAGCCAAGGTCTCGTCTGTGGACACAGTTATGTTTTTTTGGGCTGCACATCAGGCTCAGAGAACTTCGGTCGGCTCTCAGCTGGGACTCAGCCAATATGTTACTGTCGAAAGGTGTGGCTGCTGGGGTCTTAAGTGGCCTGGCCTGCTGCCATTAATGTGAGCCCTCCTCCCGATGTTTTAATCATCCACCTGGGAGGGAATGGTCTTGGACTAGTAAAAGGCAAGGCTTTGGTCTTGCAGGCCCATGAGGATTTTTGGTACATTAGGGAGAGATGACCCAGGGCCAGTATAATTTGGTCAGCCATGCTTCCCCACCTTGTTTGGTGCAGTGCTTGGGATCCTGCAGGAGTAGAGAGGGCCTGTTACAAAGCTAATAAAGAAATTCAGAAGGCATTGGAAGGGAGGTTGGGCCACTATCGCCCCCCCGGATATTTCTACGAAATTTCCTAACCTCTACAGAGGGGATGAGGCACATCTCTCTGAAAAAGATAACATGCTTTTCTTGAGAGATCTCTGGCAAGGGCTGCAGGTGGCCTTGTGGATTAGTTGTGAATGACCATGAATAATTTTTATTTTTATTCAAGTTTATGATAATTTATTATTGTGCTCTTTGCTGTGCATATTTGTGTTAACTGGCTATGTAGTATTTTATTTTGTTTACTATCTGTACCAAGTAAAAAGAGCACAACGAATCAGTGGTGATTTTCAGGGTGGGAAATTGCAATGGTGGTGGGGGAGGGGAGAGTCCTCTCCTTCCAGCCATTATCTATGGAACTCATAGCCCCAGTGGGTGCCATCTGAAAAGAAAAGTAGTCATTTGAAAAGTAAATTCTGTGAACTCTTCCAAGGTTCTTTTCATATAGAATCATGAAGCAATTTTTTTTAAAAAAAATTCAAAAACATACTAGTTTCTTAATTTAAATAGAGATGTACTTTGTGTTCCTGAAATATACAGAAGATACATAACATCCAATAGATTATTGAAATGGCAGACCATATTTTGTCTGGTGCAAGTATCTCCATGTTTATATTATCTTCCTGGAATCATTTTCCTTTTCCCTGCCTCATTGGCTCTTTGGATGACCTTCTGAAGGTAATCTTTTTTTTTTTCTGTCAAGAAAAATGGTATGTCTCTTCCTTCACCCAGCTAACCAATTGCACTATGACATAAGTTCACCTTGATTAAAAAACACTCATATTTCTGCACATGATTGGCAGGGTGTATGGGTAGCTCACTTGACAGACAGTCTGCTACTTATATTCTCAGTTGCTAAGTCAAAATCTTGTTCAGAAAAGTTTTTGAATAGCTAGGCAATTCATTTAATTGTGGCTTTTGGGGTCTCTTTCTTTTGTTGAATTGAATTTAATGTCCTGCTTTTGAAGACTGTGAGCTTTTCTGCACAGGTTTTTTCCCCTTGGTTCTGACCTCATATAGCTTTGGGTTATCCTCTAAGAACATAAGAACATAAGAGAAGCCATGTTGGATCAGGCCAACGGCCCATCAAGTCCAACACTCTGTGTCACACAGTGGCAAAAAATGTTATATACACACATACACTGTGGCTAATAGCCACTGATGGACCTGTGCTCCATACACTGTGGCTAATAGCCACTGATGGACCTGTGCTCCATATTTTTATCTAAACCCCTCTTGAAGGTGGCTATACTTGTGGCCGCCACCACCTCCTGTGGCAGTGAATTCCACATGTTAATCACCCTTTGGGTGAAGAAGTACTTCCTTTTATCCGTCTTAACCTGTCTGCTCAGCAATTTCATCGAATGCCCACGAGTTCTTGTATTGTGAGAAAGGGAGAAAAGTACTTCTTTCTCTACTTTCTCCATTCCATGCATTATCTTGTAAACCTCTATCATGTCACCCCGCAGTCGACGTTTCTCCAAGCTAAAGAGTCCCAAGCGTTTCAACCTTTCTTCATAGGGAAAGTGCTCCAGCCCTTTAATCATTCTAGTTGCCCTTCTCTGCACCTTCTCTAAAGCTATAATATCCTTTTTGAGGTGCGGCGACCAGAACTGCACACAGTACTCCAAATGAGACCGCACCATCGATTTATACAGGGGCATTATGATACTGGCTGATTTGTTTTCAATTCCCTTCCTAATAATTCCCAGCATGGCATTGGCCTTTTTTATTGCAAACGCACACTGTCTTGACACTTTCAGTGAGTTATCTATCATGACCCCAAGATCTCTCTCTTGATCAGTCTCTGCCAGTTCACACCCCATCAACTTGTATTTGTAGCTGGGATTCTTAGCCCCAATGTGCATTACTTTGCACTTGGCCACATTGAACCGCATCTGCCACGTTGACGCCCACTCACCCAGCCTCAACAGATCCCTTTGGAGTTCCTCACAATCCTCTCTGGTTCTCACCACCCTGAACAATTTAGTGTCATCCGCAAACTTGGCCACTTCACTGCTCACTCCGAACTCTAAATCATTTATGAACAAGTTAAAAAGCATGGGACCCAGTACCGAGCCCTGCGGCACCCCACTGCTTACCGTCCTCCACTGCGAAGACTGCCCATTTATACTCACTCTCTGCTTCCTATTACTCAGCCAGTTTTTGATCCACAAGAGGACCTGTCCTTTTACTCCATGATTCTCAAGCTTTCTAAGTAGCCTTTGATGAGGAACTTTATCAAAAGCTTTCTGGAAGTCAAGGTAAACAACATCTATCGGATCTCCTTTGTCCACATGTTTGTTCACCCCCTCAAAGAAATGCAACAGGTTAGTGAGGCAAGATCTTCCCTTGCAGAACCCATGCTGAGTCTTCCTCAATAACCCGTGTTCATCAATGTGCCTACTCATTCTGTCCTTGATAATGGTTTCTACCAACTTTCCCGGTATTGAAGTCAGACTGACTGGCCTGTAGTTTCCCGGATCTCCTCTGGAACCTTTTTTAAAGATGGGGGTGACATTTGCTACCTTCCAGTCCTCAGGAATGGAGGCAGATTTCAATGAAAGATTACAGATTTTTGTTAGAAGATCCACAAGTTCAACTTTGAGTTCCTTCAGAACTCTCGGATGTATGCCATCCGGACCCGGTGACTTATTAGTTTTTAATTTGTCTATCAGTTGTAGGACCTCCTCATTTGTCACTTCAATCTGACTCAGGTCTTTCAACACCCCTTCCAAAATTAGTGGTTCTGGGGCGGGCAAAAAGTTCTCGTCTTCTACAGTGAAGACGGAGGCAAAAAATTCATTTAGCTTTTCAGCCATTTCCCTATCCTCCTTCAGTAATCCTTTTACCCCATGGTCATCCAAGGGCCCCACTGCCTCCCTGGCTGGTTTCCTACTTCTAATATATTTGAAGAAAGTTTTATTGTTGGTCTTTATGTTTTTTGCAATATGCTCCTCATAGTCCCTTTTTGCCTGCCTGATCACAGTCTTGCATTTGATTTGCCACAGCCTGTGTTCCCTTTTACTAATCTCACTTGGACTGGTTTTCCACCGCTTAAAGGAGTCCTTCTTACCTTTTACAGCTTCCATTACTTTATTTGTTAACCACGCAGGCCTTTTCTTATGCCTGTTTGTGCCTTTCCTAACTTGTGGTATGTATTTTATCTGAGCTTCTAGGATTATAGTTTTAAATAGCGTCCAAGCTTTCTCAAGGGTTTTGACCGTATGTACCTTTCCTTTCAGTTTCTTCCTCACATGCCTCCTCATCTCAGTGTATTTACCCCTTTTAAAGTTAAACGTGGTTGTGGTGGTCTTTTTGGACAACTCCCTATTTATACAAACGGTGAAATCAATAACATTATGGTCACTGCTCCCAAGCGGCGCAATCACTTTTACATCTCTCACCAAGTCTTGGGCATTACTTAGGACCAAATCCAGGATCGCCCCACCCCTGGTAGGTTCTGAGACCATCTGCTCCATAGCACAGTCATTGAGAGCATCAAGAAACTCAATCTCTTTCTCTCGACCAGAACACATATTGACCCAATCAATCTGCGGGTAGTTAAAATCACCTATTACAACACAGTTTTTACGTTTAGCCGCTATCTTTAAGCCTTCCATCATATTATAATCGTCCTCTCTCTTTTGATTTGGTGGGCGATAACAAACTCCCATAGTTAAATTTCCTTTTGGGCCCTCTATTTCAACCCAAAGCATTTCTAAAAGTGAATCTAATTCTCTGATCTCAGCCTTACTGGACCGTATATCCTCTCTGACATACAGAGCCACCCCACCTCCAACCCTTCCCTCCCTATCCTTCCGATATAGCTTATATCCAGGAATCACCGTGTCCCACTGATTCTCCTCATTCCACCAAGTTTCTGAAATTCCCACAATGTCTATGTTTTCTCCCAGCACTAAACATTCCAATTCACCAATTTTACTTTGAACACTTCTAGCATTTGCATACAAACATCTATAATTTCCCAGGCGAGCTAGGCCCGCCACCTTCCTCCTGCCGCCTCGAGACACTGGCAGACAGTCCATATTGTTTGTCACCTTCACAGTGGACAACTCCGGTCCGTTACCCGGTAGAAAAATAGCAGCTAACCCTTCATCTCTTTGAGACGAGTCCTCCCGAACCAGAGACATTTCATCTCCTGTCGGCTTTCCCCCAAGATTTAGTTTAAAAACTGCTCTGCCACCTTTTTGATTTTAAGCGCCAGCAGCCTGGTTCCATCCGGGGACAAGTGGAGACCGTCTCTTTTGTACAGCTCCCGCTTGTTCCAGAAAGCATCCCAGTGCCTAACAAACTTAAACCCTTCCTCCTTACACCATCGTCTCATCCACACATTGAGACTTCTAATTTGTGCCTGTCTCTCCTGCCCTGCACGTGGAACAGGTAGCACTTCCGAGAAGGCTACCTTGGAGGTCCTGGCCTTAAGTCTCCCGCCTAGCAGCCTAAATTTTTCCTCCAGGACCTCACGACTGCATTTCCCCACATCGTTGGTGCCAACATGCACCACGACCACAGGCTCCTCCCCAGCACTGTCTATCAGTCTATCTACTACACGCGTAATGTCCGCTACCTTCGCACCAGGCAGGCAAGTCACCATACGGTCAGTACGCGGTTTCGCCACCCGGCTGTCTACTTGCCTAATGATCGAATCACCAACTACCAATACCCCCCCTCTCCCCCTGCTCAGGGATGGTTCCTTGGCGCGAAAGGATTCCCGCTCACCGACCGAAGAAGAGGTCCCTTCTGAGGGCGCATTCCCCTTATCCTCAGCACGGTGCCCTGTTCCCTCTCGACCCTCACGCTCTCTGGCAGCAACGGGGCTGCTACGTTCAGAGCGGGGCTCATCTAATACGCCCCCGAGAGTCTTCCCCAAGTGCCTAACTGACCGTCTCTGCTTCTCCAGGGCAGTCACCTCGGCCTCAAGGGTACGAACTCGTTCCCTGAGGACCAGGAGCTCCTTGCATCGAGCACACACCCAAGACTTCTGTCCTTTGGGCAGATAGTCATACATGTGACACTCAGTGCAAAACACTGGAAAGCCCCCAACCCCCTGCTGGCATTCTATCTTCATTGTATATATATATATATATTAAAATATACAGTCCTCTTTAAATGCTGTTTAAGTGGCTCCCCTTCTGGCGGGTCAACTTACCTAAACTTACCTTATTGGGAACTTACCTTATTTGGAGAACAAGGAAGCCAGGGATCTGGGTTCCTGCTCCTTAGAGAGCCCCTAGGCGAAGAGCCACAGGCCAAGAGCCCTTTAGCTCTCGCCCTTCGGCTCGCGCCAAAGGCTCGCGCCTTTGGCAAGGCGCAGCTTAAAATGCAAAGAGGTGGAGCAGGGCACTCCTCAGCAATCACTCTCAATCAGCAGCAATCACTCTCAATCTCTTTCACCCTTAAGGCAGTCAACCAAACAAAGAGCAGTTCCCCAGCTATCACACCTTAGAATTTTAGGCAGCCCCACAAACCTTAGAATGTAGTCCTTCAAAACTCAGAAATTCTCAGCAATTTCTCCAGCTGTCTCAGCTATCAGAGCTGCTCTGCTCTGCTCCTCCTAGACCTCTGTGATTTCTGCATACATTTTTGTGCCTTTAGTTTTCACTTTTTGTTTTTGTTTTTCCTGCAGTTTTTTTCTGTTTCATTTGAGATCACTTTTGCCCTGATCTTTTTCTGGAAGTTAATTTTTAGTTCCCTTCATCCTCTTGCATACTGTTTTTATCAGTTTTCACCCATTTACATTCACCTGCAGCCCACTTTTCAATGATTTAGACTATTGTCATGGTCAAATCACTCCCTCTCCTCTTCTGCCTTGGACAAGTGGTTTCATTATTGATTTTTTTAAAAGACACTAAAATATCAATATATTGACATATTGTTGCAATGAAAGATCAAGCAGGTTCTCTGAATTACCAGCTTCCATTTAATTTCAAAGTAAGTCTCTGGTTCCTTTCCTCACAAAGCTATAAGGGAAAAGGCATATCACTATAGTGATATATTGATAAGTATGCACAAAAAAGGTGTGTGTGTGCTGTGATGATGACAGCACCTTCCCTTGACAATCCTGATTATTTAAAGGCACATGAGAAAGAAATTAAACTGACTCCACAACTGAAAAAATGCAAGAAGGCCAGTGTGTGGAAGAATTGTGCCCAAACTGGTTCCTGTGATTGTGGATTGATTGTCAAGAAAAGCATATGGAAAAGTCTTTTTTATAGGATTTTTGGATGATAATTTTTAATATAGTTGTAGATTAGCATTATCCTTATAACCAGTTGCACCTCTTTCTGCCAGAGGCATTTCTCATGTACTCCATGAGAGCCTTTCAGAAAACATGACAGACACTGACCCTGGGATCTATTACATGCAAAACATGTACTTTACCACACTGCTGTACTTCTGCAAAGGATGACCTCCAGCTGACATTTTATAAATGCCAGGTCTCAGTGGATGGGGAGTGTGAGACTTTCTAACATACAATTCATTTGGAATTGGACTTTGGATATGTATTGTTATTGGCTTTTGACTATTTTAATATCTTGTCAAATAATAAATTTACTTTTATTGGACTAAATCATGCATCTGTCCAAGGTTGAAGCTGTAAATTAGGTTGTAATTTATTATTTCATTGTTCTGATTGTTGGGTGTTTTTGTTAGATTTTATTATGCAAACTGAGATGGTATCCTTTTGTGATATAAAATAGACTAAACTATTTCATATTCTGGAATGCTCCCAGTTGTGAACAGTTCTCTGCAAACAAAAACTTAGCACAGAGAAGTGTGCTACAAATTAAAACACACACGCACAAGCACACACAAATAAACTGGAATAGAATCTGTTTCAAGGGTTAGTAATATAGCTTTAAAAAATCTGGAGGAAGTATTTTAAGTGTGAGAACACTAACATGTAAACATTCTGCTAGTAGGGAAAAAGGTATTCTTCTGTTTACTGTAATAAAATGAAACATTCTGTAATGATGCAACTAGAAGAGGATATTTACAATGGATAGTGGTGGCCTTTCAAATATGTTATTTGTATTCATTATGGGTCTTGAAAGCTCTCAGATAAAATGGCTGTCAATACTATTTTAATATGGGGATTATGATGGTCACAATAGTTTGCAATTTTTCTTCTGATGCTTATGGGGAATTTTCAGAAAGAAGTGTTGCTATGGACACAGTAGTTAAGCATCAGGAAGGGAATAGATATTTCACAAGTCCACCTGGACAAAAGTTACTAATTTTCAGACAAGTGAAGGTACCTGTAGGAAATGGGTCTAATATACTAAGAAAAGCTCTGCTGTTTAAGATTACACATGTTTTGCTCATGAAAGCAAAGGAGCAGCTGTTCTTTTGCTTAAGGCAGCAAAGATATGACTAAAAATAACACAAGCATCCTTGCTGTGTTCTTGTCAATGTCTTCACGGTCTCTTCATGAAGTGTTCTTGCTTCCAACAATTTTACATAAACTCTGACTTTTGTTCATAAAGTTAAAAGGCTAAGTGGAAAAAAATGCTTCTTAATCTTCATAATTTTTTCACTTCTAGTTTAGAAAATTGTTCTGAAAATAATCATTGCAACATGTGTCAAGCCCATCAGGAAAGTACTGAGGTGGTTCACAAAAGGATCTCACCATAATCAAATCAACAGTTTTAACAGGGACTGGTGGTTATATTGGCACAATGGAAACTTCTCCTGTAGCTGTTGACCAGTGGCAGAAAAATGATCATGCTGTCAAGCCTTTGACAATAGCAATAGGCCTTGCAGGATGCTTCACCATCTCCAAAGTTACATCCCCTTTGTCTTCCCATTGATGCTCTTATTACGGGAATTTGTGGCAGAACATTGGTTTATGGACTCAGCAGGGGAATCCTCTCCCAGAAGGTTGTAGTTTGAAGTATCTATCTATCTATATCTATCTCTCTATCTATCCATCTCCAACCATCCATCTTCATCTCCATCTCTATCCATCTCTAGCTATCTAGCTATCTATCATCTATCATTTAATTACTTATTGTGTTTCGAGGTGTTTCAAGGCAACCTCAGCTATATCAAGAGCAGTAATTCAATCCAGGGAAAGAACCTCCTAAATTCCTCACGTCCATTTCCTTACATACCAAATAGCATAAAAAATTGGCACCAGCTGGATGTGAAGAATTTTGAGCAAGCATATGGACGTGTAAGCCACTTACCCGCTTGTGGATTTTGCACCATTAGAGACTTCTTGTTGCCTTTTAAGCTATTGTCCTTTTGTGAGTGTGCACTAGTATTTTTCATTTTGTTGAATTTTTATGGCCATTTTAAGTACTTGATAAACAATAAAATAATATTCATAAAACGTTTGTCCTCAGTTGCTTCATGAACAGTAATAAGCATGTGGGTACTGTGAAGTCAATACCACAGTCCTGCAACTGGATTGTGAGCATGGTGGGACTATTTTCAACTGGAGAACAGCAATTTAAATATTCATATTCTGTCCCTCTAGCCATTATGAATTCTGCTGCAAACAGGCTAGTGGAAGAACAAGTTAGATCAAATCTTTTCCACATCTCTTTTTAACTGTAAATAAATATGCACATCTGGATATGGTTACAAAAGTGCTAGCCTTCAGATCATGCAGAACCTGAGGGATGTGCATTGTCAAAGAATGACCCCCCCCCCAAGAATTCCCTATTTGTTACTTCATTAAAATAAGAAAAACAATGGAAATGAATTAGACAAATGCCTGTTACTTCAGTCATTTATCTCATTTCACCCAGCAGCCTGGCTTAAGAAGGTCAGGGAGAAAGGGAGAGAATTAAGGGAGATTCAGGAGAAGCAGATCTGGCATTAAAATATTCCAGACATTTCATTCAAGCATTATTTGCCACAGAACAGCATTGCACTGATATGTCTTTGTTTCAAACAGTGTTTCCACCAATCATAGCTGGCTTAGTGGTTAGTTTCAGTCTATCTATTATGCTGTCTTCTTGTGTTACAGACTTATGTCTACACTGAAATGTTTCCACCTGTTGTGTTCTTTATGGTTGTGGTGCACAAAAATAATGAGCCTGTACATGCTGTGGTGAAATGCCTTCAGCCCCTTGAGTTTAATATCAAAGTTTGCAGACCAACAAGATAATTGCTTGGTTTGTATTATGTTCAGGCACAGAAGCCATAAAGTCCTCCATGCTAGTTAGCAGGAGGAAGATTGTGAGGAAGTAGGCATGCCCCCCCCCCCGGTGCAGTGCTACATTCAGGGCTACATGAATGCAGAATTCCAAATGAGGCAGCTCCATAGAGCTGTACAGGGGCATTATAATATCAGCTGTTTTATTCTCTTTCACTTTCATATGTTAGGGATTAGGAATGGGCACAAACCAGAAAATGGAGATTCATTCCAGTTCATGATTCATGAACTGAACCACGAATCTTTACAAACTTTCCCATTTACCAAACTGGTTCATTTTATGAGGTTTGTGTTGTGATACAATGCCCGCCCCCCCCCCCCCCGGGTTAGAGATGCCAATCTTGCCGGGAATCTCCAGCTAACTCTCCTCTACCTGCCCTCCATGTATGGTGAGAATTGGATTTAGGGTGGTGAGTTAATAATAATAATAATAATAATAATAATAATAATAATAATAATAAATTTTATTTCTATCCCGCCCTCCCCACCTCGGCAGGCTCAGGGCGGTTAACAACATTTCATAAAAACATACAATGGTTAAAACTTTTACATTTAACAATATAAAACAGTAAATATTAACTTAATAACATTAAAACAATCCAGTAAGTGCAGTTATTCAGCGGTGTGGTCTTAACCGCATTGGCGGGTGCTTAATTGCCGATCTTCTTAACAGTCCAGGTATGCGAGTTTAAAAAGGGCGGTCTTGCAGGCCCCGCGGAACTGGTCAAGGTTCCGCAGGGCCCGCACCTCCTCGGGGAGTCGGTTCCATAGGGTAGGGGCCGCGACTGAAAATGCCCGTACCCTAGTATTCTGTTACAGCCCCCCAAAGCAACTGCCCCCAGGAAAGTGCTCTCTGGGGAAATCACAGCTGTGTCAAATGGACCCTCCTGAAAGCTAGAGGCATCAAACTCACATAGGACCTTTACCTGCCCTCCAAGTATTGGCTGTGAAGGGGGTGAGTAGTGGCCCCCCAGAACAGGTGCCTCCAGGAAAGTCGTCTCTGGGGAAAACATAGCTGCAGGTTCAGGAGGAATGTGTCAGATGCCCTCCCTGCAAGCTAGAGGCATCAAATTCACAGGCCTCCTCTGGATGCCCTCCTCCAAATTTGGTTAAGATTGGCTTGGATGGGTGAATATTGCCTGCCTCCTCCTCATAGGCATTGTTGCTACAGATGGGCAATTCTTCTCCTTGGGCCTGGGAGGTGGTCACCAACCCATCTCACCTTGGTGACAAGATTTTTGGGGATCACCTACTACACTCCCCCTCAAGCCCGGGAGGTGATCACCTGCCTGCCTCGTATGGGCAGATGTGGGGAGAGGGTTGCATTTTTGTGTGTATGTGCCCATGCCTGAAATTCATGGTGACCTCTGGTAACTCTTAATGGGGCATGGAGGACATTCAGAGAAGTGGCTTGATGGCCTTCCTCTGCCTCCTGATGGTATTTTCTGGAGGTCTCCCATCCAAATGCATGCCAGGGTCAGCTCTGCTTAGCTTCTGAGATATGATGAGATTTGGCTTATCTGGGTTATCCAAGTCAGGGTAATGTTTGATAAGGTAGAGATTTGTATAGGTGAATGTTGGTCCATGAGGTGGGTGTTGTGCTATGAGATAGATCTTGGCTTTTGAGGTGGCTGTTGTGCTATGAGATAGATATAGCTTGTGAGGATGTAAACATGGATGGGTGGAGGATGGCTGGAAGTGCCAGTTCTTGATGAAACACAAGTCATGAAGAGGCAGAAATGGATGGGGGGAGGCTGGAAGTGATGATTCTTGGTGGGACACAAGTTGCAAGAAGGTAGATATGGATGGGGGGCGGGGAGACTGAAAGTGATGAGTCTTTGTGAGACACAAGTCATGATGAGGAAGAAGTGGACAGGGGAGAAAAGAAGTCATGAAGAGGTAGATGTGGACAGGGGGAGGCTGTAACTGACAATTCTTTGTGGGACACAAATTGTGAGATGGCAGATGAGGACAGGAGAGGTGGAAGTGCTGATTCTTGCTGGGACACAACTAGTGAGGAGGCAGATGTGGATGGAGGTGGGGAGGCTGGAAGTGCCAATTCTTGGTGGGACACAACTCATGAGAAAGAGGTATTCACAAATCCCAATGAGGGAGTGTGGCAGACCCACCCTCAAGTGTGAGTGTGGCAGAAAAACCCTCAAGTGTGAGGGAGAAAGTCTTTTTCACATGGATACATAGCCCTGGGTGAGAGTGACCACAAGTAATGAGGAGGCAGAAGTGAATGGGGGGAGGCTGAAAGTGATAATTTTTGGTGGAATGCAAAATCCCTTTTTCTCAGCAGAGCCAGTGTCCCCATGGGTATTGTCAAGACGTGGAACTTCAAGCAGAGTCGGACCATGTTGTTTTAACAATTAATCCATTTATTGAGAACACACATGCAGTATAGAAGCAGATTGAGTTTGATACTGGCCCAAGGTTGGAGCCAGTCTTTTCTAGGTTTCTACAGGCGGGAAACAATACAGTCTTTTTCACACCCCCAGAGACAGCCAGCTCTTCTCAGGGTGTTATCTCTTTCCCAGGGGAAGAGTCCTTGAGGATATGTACTTCAAAGCTGCAGCTGGCTTTTCATATAGGGGTGAGATTTCACTCTTGCGGTTACAATGTGCTAGGGAAAGGCATTTGCTACAATTCTCAGGGTTAGTAAAGCAGAGTTCATACTAAGGTACATCATGGCGTTAGTCATGTCAAGCATTTTATTCCACATTTCTGTTCCAGCAAGTTACACGTCTGACATACTGCCCCCCCCCTAAGCTCTCGCTCGGGGTTTGTCTGGGTGCAGTAGGTAAAACTTTTTCAACAGTTGAGGGGCTCGTAGGTCTCCTGATTTTACCCACTCATCGCAGCTGGGGGAAAGTACTTCCAGCGGACTAGATAGTACAGGATCCCCCGCTGGACCCTGGAGTCCAGGATTTCTTGCACCTCATGGTGGCTCTGGCCCTCCACTTGAATAGGACGTGGCTCTGGAGGGCGGGGGTGCCAAAATGTGGGCCCAGGGTCCTTCCGAAGAAGACTGCAATGAAAAACAGGGTGGATCTTACTAAACATTTTAGGCAGGTCTAGCTCCACAGTAACCTAATTGATGACTCATTTTATTTTGAATAGTCCCAAAAACTTGTAGGCCAATTTGCGACAGGTCTGGGGCAGGGGAAGGTTCTTTGTAGACAGGAACACTGACTCGCCTACTTTAAACTCCCACTGGGGGGAGTGCTTTTTGTCAAAGTAATATTTGTAAGTCTTTTTGGCCTCCTCTAAGTTTTCTTGAATCAGCTTCCACCCCTTTTGGATTCCCTCCCACCATTGCTGGCATGTGTTTGATGCGGGCGAATCTTTCTGAGCCGGCAAGGCAGGGAAAGGCTTCCCCTCGTATCCATAGACAATTTGAAAAGGGGAGGCCTTGGTAGAGCTGTGGACGCTATTATTATACCCATACTCAGCAAAGGCCAGTAGCTCTACCCAGTTGGTGTGTTGGTAGTTGATAAAGCACCGCAGGTATTGTTCCAGCAGCCCATTAACCCTCTCCGTCTGTCCGTCTGTTTGAGGGTGGTAGGCGGAGCTCAGCCCCTGCTCCATGCCAGTTATTTTACAAAACTCCCGCAAGAAGTTGGCAACGAACTACGGCCCCCTGTCACTAATTACCTTCTCGGGGAATGAGTGGAGCCGTACCACGTGGTGGAAGAAGAGGTGCGCTAGTCTCTTTGCGGTGCGGAGTTGGGGGCACGGGATGAAGTGGGCTTGCTTAGAGAAAGTGTCCACTACTACCAGGATTACCGTTTTGCCCTGAGAGGGGGGTAGCTCCACGATGAAATCTAAGGAGACTACGGCCCAGGGGCGTGTTGCCGTTGGAATGGGCTGGAGTAACCCCGGGGTTTCCCCCCCCCCTCCTTTTTGCCATGATGCAAACTGGACAGGAGCTGACATACTCTGAGATATCCTTTTTCATTTGCGGCCACCAAAATTGCCTATTCACGAGGTGCAGGGTTTTCACGTACCCGAAGTGCCCGGCCAGCCAACTACAATGGCACTGTTGTAAAATTTCAGACCGGAGGCTCTGTGGCACATAGATTTTCCCCTGATAGTACCAGTACCCCTTTTCCCCCTTTTCGACCCCGTCGGGGAGGTTCCCCGATTCTTTTTCTACTTCGTTTTTCAGTTTTTCCCCTCCCCATGGTTCCTCGAGGTCGGTCTTTTTCCCCGATCGGGTAGTTACCCCCCTGCAATGGCTGAGGGGGAAATGAGAGAGTCTATTACTTCCTCCCTCTGGCTCTCGTGCTGTGGCAGCCGCAAGAGCGTGTCCGCCAGAAAGTTTTTCGACCCGGGGATGTGTCTTAGCACAAAGTCAAATTTGACGAAAACCCCGCCCACCTAATTTGCTTGGCGGTTAACTTCCTCCTTCCTGTTAGGGCTTCTAAGTTCTATGGTCAGTCCAGATTTCGAAGGGAACCCTAGCCCCCTCTAGCCACGACCGCCATGCTTTCAGGGCGTAGGTAACGGCGAACGCCTCCTCATCCCACACTGACCAGTTCCGCTGCTCATTGGAGAATTTTTTGGATATGTATGCACAGGGTTTCAACTTCCCATCCTCGTCTTTCTGCATTAATATTGCTCCTACGGCCACGTTGGAGGCGTCGCATTGCACCACGAAGGGCTTTAGCTCGTCGAGGTGGGCCAGCACCAGTTCGCTAGTGAAAAGCCTTTTCAGCTTCTCAAAAGCGGTCTGGCATTCCTGTGTCCAGTGCAGGCTCACCCCGGGTCGCTTCGCCTCTACCCCCCTCCCTTTCATTTTTAGCAGCTCGGTCAGGGGCAAGATCACCTGGGCAAACCCTTTTATGAATCCCCTGTAAAAATTTGCGAATCCGATGAAAGATTGTAGCTGCCGTCGGGTTCGCGGGGCCTCCCAGTCTAGCATGGCTTGGACTTTGGCAGGGTCCATAGCCAGCCCCTCCCCCGATACTCGAAATCCCAGGTAGTCGAGCTCCGTCTGATGGAACTCGCACTTGGACAATTTGGCATACAGTTTGTGTTGGTATAAAGTGGTCAATACTTTCCAAACCAGGGGCACATGGGACTTTAGGTCTTTGGAATAAATAATGATGTCATCCAGGTACACCACCACCCCCTTGTACAGGAATTCCCGTAACGCTTCATTAATGAAATTCATAAAGACTCCCGGTGCCCCTTGTAAGCCAAATGGCATCACTAGGTACTCAAACTGTCCCATCAGTGTGTTGAACGCTGTCTTCCACTCATCCCCCTCCTTGATCCTAACGTGGAAAGGTCAAGCTTGGTGAAAATTTTCCCTTCTGACACAGTGCTAAGGAGGTCTTTTATGAGGGGGATGGGGTATGCGTTAGACATGGAAATCCCATTGATCCCCCTAAAATCGGTGCAAAGTCTAAGGCTCCCGTCCTTCTTCTTCCTTATTTATTTATATTTATTTATATTATTTATTTATATTAAGATTTATACCCCGCCCTTCTCACCTAAGTGTCTCAGGGCGGCTTACAACATAATAATTAAAACAACTTCAGTTTAAAACATTTAAAAATACAATTTAACCATAAATTAGTAAAAAACAAGATAGAATAAAACCGGCGGCCTATAGATACATTTTGTTCCACCCAAGATGTTTTACATTGTCAGCTAATGTCATAGGCCTGCCGGAAGAGGACTGTCTTGCAGGCCCTGCGGAATTGCCCTAGATCCCGCAGGGCCCGCACCTCTTCCTAAATAGGACGGGGGCGGCGTGCGGTGCCGTGGCGGGTCTAATGAATCCCCGCTTCAGATTCTTGTCGGTGAACTTCCTAAGTTCTTCCTTCTCTGCCCACCCCATGGAGTATAATTTTGCTCGGGGAAGCTCCTGCCCCGGGATCAGTTCAATCGCGCAGTCGGTGGGTCTCTGCGGCGGCAGTTCATTTGCTTCCTCCTCACTGAATGCCTGCTTCAGGTCCCGGTACTCCCTGGGGATCGACCTAACTTCTTCCACCATGACGCAGACTTTTTGTTCCGCGGCGGAGGGTTGGGGCCCCACTCCTCCCTCCACTTGTGGTGGGTGCACCTCCAGTCCATAAAGTCTATGGTGTGGGGGCCCCACTGGATATCGGGCTGGTGCCTGGCCAGCCATCCCACTCCGACTACCACATCAAACGTTGAGGAGGGGGCTATCACAAAAATCTCGATCCCCCGGTGTTCTTTTGTCCCCACCGGCACCGCCTGAGTCTCTTCCGTGCACGGCTCCCCCTTCATTACTGTCCCGTCCATCTGTTCAAACTGGATGGGTTGAGGGAGGGGGGTTCTAGCCAACCCAAGGGCCTCCACCAAACGAGGGGTAATTATCTCCTGGGTACACCCCGAATCTATTAGGGCCCGGGTATGCATGAACCTCTTCAGGTTGGGGTTCAGGAGGGTTACTTGTATAAACATCAGTTCTCCTGTTATGCTTACCGTGATTTGTGCCGGTGGCTTTACGACCTGCGTCTTGGCACCCATCAGTGCAGGTCACTGTCGTTTCCTGCCGGCTCGACATCCCACGATTCTTCACTGGAATCCTCGATGGTCATAACATCCTCGTCAATTGCCACCGATGTGGCGACGTTGCCCTGACTGGGCTCTTTAGGCCTTCCTGCTCCTTTTTTCGGGGCGCTCGCTGCGTAAGAGTTGCAGATCCTCTCCCCGGCGCGGCCTCTCTCTCTCCTCCTCGTCCCCGTTTCTCCCCGCGACGGCATCTCCTCCTTCTGCCCCGGTCAATAGCACTGTGTAGTGCCCCGCCGCTTCGTCCATCAATGCCGTTGAGGTTCGCGGCTTCCACTGCTTCGGGGTGTAGAGTAGGGTCGAGAAGTGAGTCGGTGACTTCACCTTCCTCCGCACCACCGTTACTCCCTTCGGGATGATCGGCTCTTCAATCGGTTTGGTGGGCTCTCCGTTAACTGGCGTCTTGGCGGCCATCCAGCCAAATTTCCAGTTCGGATAAGTTCCCGGAGTGATCAAACTCAAAATGTCAAGACGTGGAACTTCAAGCAGAGTCGGACCATGTTGTTTTAACAATTAATCCATTTATTGAGAACACACATGCAGTATAGAAGCAGATTGAGTTTGATACCTGCCCAAGGATGGAGCCAGTCTTTTCTAGGTTTCTACAGGCGGGAAACAATACAGTCTTTTTTACACACCCAGAGACAGCCAGTGTTATCTCTTTCCCAGGGGAAGGGTCCTTGAGGATATGTATTTCAAAGCTGCAGCTGGCTTTTCGTATAGGGGTGAGATTTCACTCTTGCGGTTACAATGTGCTAGGGAAAGGCATTTGCTACAATTCTCAGGGTTAGTAAAGCAGAGTTCATACTAAGGTACATCATGGCGTTAGTCATGTCAAGCATTTTATTCCACATTTCAGTTCCAGCAAGTTACACGTCTGACAGGTATGACTTCCTGGATGGTGGCTTGCCTGAAGGTTCCACTCCCACCCACAACAACCTCGGTGTGAGTCTTTTTGCTTGAAGGGGACCCCTGCTCCCCCTCACCTTCTCCCCGTTGTTACAAAGTGGACCTCTTCTTCCTCCTGCTGATGCTACTCTTTGCAACGGACTTGGGTTGGCCTTTTCAAGTACCTGCGGAGGGTGGAGGATAATAAGTGGTGAGAGTTTGAGCCTGTCCACATCTGGCCATTGCACACCCAGCACTCTGCCACACAAGGGTCATTGGGGAGGGTGCAGAAATGTTCCCAAACCATGGACTGGAAATGAGGACCCAAAATTGGGGCAAGTGAGAGGCTTAGCTACTATGGTCTGGTGCTGGGCTAGGAGGACTAACAGAGGAGTGGACTCAAGGTAGGAGCAGCCCCAAGGAGTTGGGATGTGCAGGGGCTGGATGTTTTTCCAGCACCCCCTAATTCATCACTTTCAGATTCACTTTGTTCATGGAAAGTGAATGGGACCTGAGAATGCAGTCACCCATAACAGTAAAGGTGACTCCTGGACTGAAGGAGGGCAGGGGAAGGGGGGGTTTGGTTGTACCCAGCTATCATATTGCCTGTGAAGAATGAATGGGGCCCATGGATGTGGCCACCCACAATAGTGGAGGTGGCTCCTGGACCCCATTGCCCAGCAATTTTCTTAACTGCAATGAGTGACTGCAACCCAAAGCTGTGGCCACCTGCAACAGTGTTGTTGACTCCTGGTCCTGGGGTAGGAAGATAATTGGCCATCCTGGGTGCATCCCAGGGAGGTCCACTGTGAGTTTAATACTTTGAAGTTGCACAGGGTCCATTCTATACATTCCTGAAGCTGTGTTTGACATTTTCCCAAAGGCACTTTACTTGGGGGCACTTTCTTGGGGGGGGGGGGACTGTAAATCAAATATCCCAAGTCCAATTCCACTTAACTTGGGGGGCATGTATGGAAGCAACCCAGGATGGTCCACTGCAAGTTTTATACTTCTAGCTTGCACAGGGCCTATTATATACGCTCTTGAAGCTGCACCTGACATTTTCTGAAAAGCATTTTCCTGGGGCACCTTCTCTGGGGGCCTTAACTAGAAAATCCTAAATCCAATCCTCACCAAACTTGGTAGGTAGGTAGACAAGAGTCATCTGGAGATCCCCTGTGAGTTTGAAATCTCTACCATACCAGGGGGCTGTTTTGCCATATTCACACCCTGCCTGCCCCTCAGGGGGTGCACCACTCTCTGCTGTGGCACCTTGACTCCAAAAGGGCTTTCTCAAGGTCTCAGAGAGAGAGGGGAGGGGTTTTTATTTCATCCTGTTCCTCTCAACTGTCTGGTTCCCTCTATGACCTGAATTCAATGCATCTATTCCTCCTTGGCCTGTCAGCAGGAGCCTCATTTTATTTCTTCCCTCCATCTGTTAACCATGCACCCTTCCCCAGTGAATGGCCACTTCCCCTGTCCTTCCTCCTGGTGCTGTGGGGGTTGGCAAGGAGCCTGCTGTCTCAGTCCGAGGCACCTACCCCAAGCATCTTCCATGCTCACCCCACCCTTGGCTGTTCTGGTCTGGCTGCAGGGAGCACTGGACAAGCTGCTCTTAGCTCCCATATGTCCCCTGCTGCTGGGACTGCCTCATCTGCTGTTGTCATTGTCTTGTTCTTGGAGCTGGGCTCTGTGTTGGCCAGCTGCAGCACTGCTGGCTGCAGTGCCATGGGCCAGCTCTCTGCTGTCCACTCATCCCATCTTCTGAAAGTTGCCACTGCCACTGCCTGGGCCTCACCATTGCCCTGCATGATAGCCTCTGATGTTTCTGCTCCAGACCCCATGGAGATGGGCTCCCAGGAAGTTTGGGTGTCAGAGTCATCTGCAGCTCCACCTGCCTTCCTGGTCCCTTTCCCATCCTGGGGTTGTCAGCAGTGTTCCCTCTAAGCTGAGTTAGCATGAGCTAGCTCACAGATTTTTGTCTTAGCTCAGGAAGGATGACCCCAGAACACACTAATTTATGCAGTAGCTAACAACTTTAAAGCCAGTAGCTCACAACTTTAATGACAGTAGCTCACAAAGTAGAATTTTTGCTCACAACACACTGCAGCTTAGAGGGAATGTTGGTTGTCAGCATGGGCTTATCCAGGCATGGGCCTGTCCTCTCTGGCTGTGGTGGCACTGCCTGCCTGACTTGCTCTACCACTTGCCCCAACTCTAAACACATGTCATTAATTTCACAAACCATTCAGTTCAGTGCACCAGAAACCATTAACTGAATCAAACCACTTTTTTCCTGTTCATGCCCATCTCTAGTCTTCTGTGCAATGATATGGAGAGTGACAGAGTTGCAAAACTGGTGCTAAGGTCTTTTAAGAGAATAAATGAGATGAAAGCCTGGCACAAATTCTTGGCTTGGCTGGAAAAGTCTATGAGATCTCGTCTGTTGGTGGTGGTGGATACCCTGAGAAAAGTGGCAGTGGGGGCTGTAACATAATGGAGGAAGAGATGGAGGAGGCAGGGGTGGTGTGCCATCTGAAATAGTGGTTACCCACTATTAAATCAATTGGGTACCAGCTTCCCACATTCATTGATGGCCCTTCCCCTCTGTCCAGCAAGGACCACCATAGCTGCCCTTGCTCCCCCCTTCTCTCAGCATCACAAACAGGATCCCAGGTCACTCTGGGCCCCAGCTTGACTTAAAAATGAGTACAGTTCAATGTGGCTCAGAAATACATGTCAGGAACTTGTACTTCTTGCCCAGTACTATCTGATAGATTCCTACAAGAGTCACAAAATTCTTTAGTATCTCTGATGGGAATATAGTCACACTTGAGCAGCATTACAGAGAGTTGCAACCCCCCCCCCCCATAAGAACATAAGAGAAGCCATGTTGGATCAGGCCAATGGCCCATCCAGTCCAACACTCTGTGTCACACAGTAGGCAAAACCCCCCAACAAAAACAGGTGCCATCAAGAGGTCCATCAGTGGGGCCAGGACACTAGAAGCCCTCCCACTGTGCCCCCCCAAGTACCAAGAATACAAAGCATCACTGCCCCAGACAGAGAGTTCCAACAATGCCCAAGATGAAATAGTGAATACAAACAAAAGTGAATAATAATTCACTGTAGAATTGAAAGAAAGACAAATGGTCAAGAATCAAATGGATTTTTCACTTTCTATGAACCAATCTAGACAACATTGGAGTGATTAAAAAAAAAAAAATTAGTCAGCCAAATGGTCATGATGTGTTTGCTTGGCAAGGTGAAAACTACTATTCTAATTAGTGTCTGAACCTCCTGAAGAAAATCCCTGCAGTTTTACTACTAATCTAAATTAAGAGGGAAAATGTAAACATTTTCTTGTTTCTTACTGAAGCCAGTAAAATGCAGTAGTGATATATAATATCAGAAAATGTCAAAGTTTAATATCCAGGAGATGGTGAGGTATCAAAAAAGCATAACCCCTCCCAAATTAAACATTATGAAATAAGGATTTCACTTTGGTTATACTTTGCCCCCAATAGTTTAATGTAGGAGTATGCAGAATAACTGAATACTCATGAACCATATTTAATTCAATATTTTCAAAATGTTTAGGATGGCTCAGTGTAACATCATTTTAAATTACAGTGCTATGGTAATTTCTCTGCACAGAGAAATGGTGAAAGAAAGCAATTGTTCTGGAAAAATTAACAAATGCCATTTATGGCATCTGACTTTAAACACTGAAGTAATTGAAAGAAAAGAGCCCCGTGGCGCAGAGTGGTAAAGCTGCAGTACTGCAGTCTGAACTCTCTGTTCACAACCCAAGTTCTATCCCAGCAAAAGATGGTTTTAGGTAGCCGGCTCAGGTTGACTCAGCCTTCCATCCTTCCGAGGTCGGTAAAATGAGTACCCAGTTTGCTGGGGGGGAAATGTAGATGACTGGGGAAGGCAATGGCAAACTACCCCATAAAAAGTCTGCTGTGAAAACATTGTGAAAGCAATGTCACCCCAGAAACAACTGGTGCTCGCACAGGGGGACTACCTTTACCTGTTTTTTAATTGAAAGAAGAAGACAACATTGGATTTATATTCTGCCCTCCACTCAGAGTCTCAGAGCGGCTCACAATCTCTTTTATCTTCCTCCCCCACAACAGACACCCTGTGAGGTAGGTGTGGCTGAAAGGACTCTCACAGCAGCTGCCCTTTCAAGGACAACCTCTGCCAGAACTATGGCTGACTCAAGGCCATTTCAGCAGGTGGAGTGGGGAGTGAGGAATGGGGAATCAAACCCGGTTCTCCCAGATAAGAGTCCGCACACTTAACCACTACACCAAACTGGCTCTCAAGAAAGCTTGGAAAACACTTTATGGTGTAATCATTTTCTATCTGAGTAAGCTATGGTTAGGTGTGGTGTATGTCCCTTTAAGAGGGTTATATATAAGTCAAGATAGGAAGTAGGGAGTGAACCTTGCAGCTGTAGGACAATTTTGTATAATTTGTACGGACACAAATAAGGCCTCTATTTATGTGTCTATTGTATATCAATTGGCATTTGGGCTGTACATATATCTAATCTGAACATATTTATCAGAAATAAAAACAACCACAACAGTAATACTTGCTGATGGAAATGTGTTAAATTTAGTGCACAGGAATAAAAATTATTGCTATGCAGAAAATGTGGTGAAACAATTTAGCACCTGGTCTAATCTGATCACTTATGTCTTTAACTTTTAAAAATGTTAAGAAGCTAGATATTTTAAAAAGAAAAAAACATTCATTTTAATTTCTCCAATAGCACCTGGTCTAATCTGATCACTTATGTCTTTAACTTTTAGAAATGTTAAGAAGCTAGATATTTTAAAAAGAAAAAACATTAATTTTAATTGCTCCAAACAGAAAGAATAAAAGTATAACAAAATATAGCAGCAATGGTTTTAATTCTACAGATAAACATTTATAAAGCAGGATCCAGACTGCTGGCTTGGGGCATCAGTGTGCTGACCCAGAACTAAGCCAGCACAAACAAAAGTGACCTGGGGCATCCAGACAGCATGCAGTCCACCACCAGAACAGGGATGGGCTGTGGGCATCTTAGAGAAGCATCCACTGAGCTCATGCGCCTTACTGATACTCCCTAGGCACTTCTCAGCCATCCAGATGGCCAGGAAAGACAATTTGCTACCACTTAATAAGTGGTAGTTTTTTAAGGCACTCTATGGATGATGAGGGATGAGGTGAGTACTGGAGTGGGCTGCTGGGCAGATGTGTGTGTGGTCTGCATTTTTTTGAGCCACACAGGGGCCGTCCCTATGTCAACTTAATGTGCTGGTCTGGACTCAGCCTAAATGTTTCAAGTACCTAAAAATATGTCCATGTGCAATTGTCTTCTTTATACCATACAATCACATGCTGATAAGGTTGTAAAGTCCTCAATTTATTGCATTACTGGAGGTGGGCATTTATCTTTCCAGTGCTATATCAGAGGTATCAAACTCATGGCCTGTGGGCCAGAACTGGCCCACCAAGGACTTTAATCAGGCCCACAGCTCTCTTCCCTTCTCATGGATTGCTGCCTTCATGTGGCAAGAGGACTTGTGCAGTTCAGTGAGGTTATGGGCTATGCCATGCAGGGCCACCCAAGATGGACACGCCACATTTGAGAACTCAGACAAAATATGATCCACTGGAGAAGGAAATGGCAACCCACTCCAGTGTCCTTGCCAAGAAAACCTCATGGACTGTAGCAAAAGGCTAAAAGATATGGTGCTGGAAGATGAGCCCCTCAGGTCAGAAAGTGCCCAATATGCTACTGGGGAAGAGAGGAGGACAAGTCCAAGTAACCACAGAACAAGTGAAGTGGCTGGGTCAAAGCTGAAAGGACACTCAACTGTGGATGTGTCTGATGGTGAAAGGAAAGTCCGATGTTGAAAAGAACAATACAGATTTCCAGAGAACAGCAAGGAGAGATAAGGAGGCCTTCCTGAAGGAACAATGAAAAGCAATAGAGGAAAATAATAGAATGGGAAGGACAAGAGATTTCTTCAAGAAAATTGGAGAAATCAAGGGAACATTTTGTACAAAGATGGCCATGATAAAGGACCAAAATTGTAGGGTCCTAATAGAAGCAGAAGAGATTAGGAAGAGGTGGCAAGAATACACAGAAGATTTATACAAGAAGGATCTTAATGTCCTTGCCAACCATAACAGTGATATCACTGATCTTGAGCCAGACATCCTGGAGTGTGAAGTCAAACAGACCTTAGAAAGCATTACTAACAACAAAGCGAGCGGAGATGACAGTATCCCGGTTGAGCTATTCAAAGACCTAAAAGATGATGCTGTTAAGGTATGCACACGTTATGTCAACAAATCTGGAAAACACAACAGTGGCCACAGGATTGGAAAAGATCCGTTTATATTCCAATTCCAAAGAAGGGTAACGCCAAGGAATGTTCAAACTATTGCACCATTGCACTCATTTCACATGCCAGCAAGGTCATGTTAAAGATTCTACAAGCTAGGCTTCAGCAGTTTATAGATCGGGAAATACCAGAAGTTCAAGCTGGGTTTCGGAGAGGTAGAAGAAGATGAATTGCAGATTTATACCCCGCCCTTCTCTCTGAATCAGAGACTCAGAGTGGCTTACAATCTCCTTTATCTCCTTCCCCCACGACAGACACCCTGTGAGGTGAGTGGGGCTGAGAGGGCTCTCACAGCAGCTGCCCTTTCAAGGACAACCTCTGCCAGAGCTATGGCTAACCCAAGGCCATTCCAGCAGGTGCAAGTGGAGGAGTAGGGAATCAAACCCGGTTCTGCCAGATAAGAGTCCACGCACTTAACCACTACACCAAACCACTACACCAAAGGTAAAGGAACTAGAGATTAAATTGCCAACATTTGCTGGATTATGGAGAAAGCACAGGAGTACCAGAAAAACGTCTATTTCTGTTTCATTGACTACACTAAAGCCTTTGATTGTGTGGCTCACAACAAACTGTGGCAAGTCCTTAAGGAGATGGAAGTACCAGACCACCTCACATGTCTCCTGAGAAACCTGTATAAGGGTGAAGAAGCAACTGTCAGAATGGGATATGGAACAACTGATTGATTTAGAATAGGAAAAGGAGTTCGACAAGGATGTATATTGTCACCCTGCTAATTTAATTTATATGCAGAGTACATTATGCGGAATGCTGGCCTGGATGAAGCAGAAACCGGAATTAAGATTGCCGGGGAAAACATCAACAACCTCAGATATGCAGATGATACCACTCTAATGGCAGAAAGCGAAGAGGACCTAAAGAACCTCTTGTTGAGGGTGAAAAAAGAGAGCGTAAAAGTAGGTTTGAAACTCAACATAAAAAAAACTAAGATTATGGCATCCGGCCCCATCACACCTTGGCAAATAGAAGGGGAAGACATGGAAGTAGTGACAGACTTCACATTTCTGGGATCTAAGATCTCTGCAGATGGTGACTGTAGCCATGAAATTAAAAGACGTTTGCTCCTTGGGAGGACAGCTATGGCAAACTTAGTATAATAAAAAGCAGAGACATTGCCCTGCCAACAATAGTCCATATAGTCAATGCAATGGTATTCTCAGTAGTAATGTATGGCTGTGAGATTTGGACCATAAGGAAGGCCGAGCTCAGAAGAATAGATGCTTTTGAGCTGTGGTGTTGGAGAAGAATCTTGAGAGTCCCTTGGACTGCAAGAAGATCAAATCAGTCAGTTCTAAGGGAAATCAACCCTGACTGTTCCCTGGAAGGTCAGATGCTGAAGCTCAAATAGTTGCAAAGAAAATGCTGAGTGGAGTTTCCATTCCCAGAGTAGTCTGTCTGTGCCTAGAGACCTTAATGGAAAACCCATTCTGTATTTTCTTTGCAACTTTTTGTATGTTATGGAACAGCCTGCCCCCCCACCCCCAATATCTATATAATTTAGTTTGTTCCTATTGGGTGGAAAGACAGACGTTCTCCACCAGCCTGCACTCCAGGAAGATTATTACCCTCCCTGCATCATTGTGGGTGAATCAGTTATGAAGACAGTCCAACAGTTCAGCTACCTGGGGTGCATCATCTCCTCAGATGCCAAGATCGACAAGGAGATTGACAACAGGCTGGCAAAGGCAAACCGTGCATTTGGCCGACTGCACAAAAGGGTGTGGAGCAACAAGCATCTGAAAAAAGGCACAAAGATCAATGTTTACAAAGCGGTTGTGATGACAACCCTCATCTACGGCTCCGAATCGTGGGTTTTATACCGTCATCACCTGCAACTCCTCGAGCGCTTTCATCAGCGCTGCCTTCGCACCATCCTCAACATCCACTGGAGTGACTTTGTGACCAACACTGAAGTCCTCAAGCGGGCGGAGGTTACCAGCATCGAGGCACTGCTGCTGAAGACGCAGCTGCGCCGGGCAGGGCATATTTCTAGGATGGAAAACCACCGCCTTCCCAAGATTGCCCTGTATGGCGAACTTTCCACCGGCCATCGAAATAGAGGGGCACCAAAGAAGAGGTACAAGGACTCCTTGAAGAAATCCCTTGGCACCTGTCGCATCAACCATCACCAGTGGTCTGACCTAGCCTCAGATCGCAAAGCATGGAGGCACACCATCCACCAGGCTGTCTCTTCCTTTGAGAACGCACGCATAGCTGGTCTTGAGGACAAAAGGAGACTGAGGAAGAATCGCACTGCTACAGCACCAACCCCAAATCAGACTTTTCCCTGCAGCCACTGTGGCCGGACCTGCCTGTCCCGCATTGGTCTTGTCAGCCACCAGCGAGCCTGCAGCAGACGTGGACTATTGCACCCTTCTTAAATCTTCGTTCACGAAGCCAAGCCGAGAGAGAGAGATTGGGTGGAACCTTTGTTTCAGTTTCCAATTTTGTATGTTAACTTCAAAAACCTACTGCTTCAGCTGTCTCCTTACAGAAGACCTGGATGCAGAGAGTGGAAATTTTGTGTGTTGATCCATGCAGGAATATTATTCTCTGTGGCTCCATGAAAAAATTAACATATCTCAAAGAAAGATCGAATTGCAAAAGATATGACGCCATTTTAAAAGTTCTGGAAATACGTGTCCTCTATCTCTTTGAAGAATTGTTTATTCTGAGGATTTCCTGGTTAATGTCATCTCTTTCTTTTCATTACTCAACATAAAGTTCTTCTGAACTCCAAGAAACAATTAAAATCTGTATGCCTATCAGAGGTGCTACATCAGATTTCCTCAGTGCAAGCTCAGGCAATGTTCCTTTTAAAGACACAGCACCAGGACAGAAATCCAGGAGTGAAGCTGGATTTAGATTATGTGAAATGAAGAATATTTTAATCATAATCACACTGATTTGGGAAGAATTTATAATAAATTTATTTCTATCTGGGCTCCTGTATTAAATTTCATGTTAGGACAGAATATCCTTCCTATCAATTGCTCCTATCCCTCTTGGTTATTTTAAAAATTTCATATGATCTGAAGAAACCACTTATGAGTGACTCATCTCAATAACTCACCTTTATAGTTTAACTCATTTTTACATGGTAGTAGTTACAATATTTATCCTGAGTATCTTAATCTCTGTAATGTTTGCTCTACTTTCTAATGTATTTAATATTTCATAATAAAGTATGTATTGTTTAAAAAAGAATATTTGAATTAAACAAACATGTTATACATGTAGTATGTTACACTTAAGTAAATAATTCATAAGAGTTCTGAGTAGTCAATCTTCAGTGATTTTTTTCCCATCTGTAAGTATACACCAAAGCATGTATATTTTGTGTATATGTTTCCTTGCAAATGACTGATGTTTTGAGGCAGCTTGTCTCTGCTGAATGGACCTGGAAAGGGTGCCTGGTGACTACTCTAACTTGGGAATACACAGCCAAAGCTAAGGGAGAACATTTACACCTGGAGAATCACAGGTACTCTGAGTAGATTGTGGGAGGGGGGAGAAGCTTGCAGTGCTCAGCCATTTCATATCTTCCTAGGATCAGAGCATTTTATATTTTTAGTCTATATTTTTAGTTTCTGCTGTGATCTTTGTGCTTTTTTCTAGATGTTTTATTTTAAAAAAATTGTACTGCCAAATCCCACTATTTTCTCACCATTCCATTTTAGGCAGGCATCTTTTAAAGGGGGGGGTGTTCGAACCAATCACAATTAAAATATAGAGTTCTACAAACTCAAGGAATGCCAGTTTTGCAGATAAATATTAGTTTTAACACATACACCTTCCTAATATGAGGTTCCAATGCAGAACAAGTGCTGAAGAAGACAAACAAAATTATTATCTCAAACAACCTGTAAAAAACCCTGAAACTCTGGAGAGCTACAGCCACTCTGAGCAGACCTTGGAGAAACTTGTACAGCCATTTCATATTTTCCTAGGCTCAGAGCATTTTATATTTTTAGTTTATGCTATGGTGTTTGCGCTTTTTCTTTATGTTTTGTTTTTAAAATTGCATTGCAAATCCTACTATTCCCCAACCTTTCCATTTTAGGCAGGCATCTTTTAGCAGGGGGGGGGGAGGTTTGGGAGGTGTCAGTTATCTATTAAATAACCAAAATATAGCAAGAGTGTTATTGTTTTAAGCATGTTTGTATTTTAAGTTAAAATAATATCTTTTTATTGTGTTTGTGTCCTTTATTAAGTTTATGTCTACACTACCTGGCAAGGCACTAGATTTTATGAAACACGTGGCCCAGCCTGACAAAGTCTTATTTATGTCAGATCCATCCCTCATAACAAATGAATTTGACACCCCTACAAAGTCTTTTAGCAACAATAAGAGGAAGGGTCCATTTTTGTTGACTATAATTTAATCTCCAGGAGACAGGCAGATAGTTTAAAAGTACACAAGCCTCCTCAAATATCAGTGAATATACAAATACAAATTATACAAATACTAATACAAATTACTTCCTCTCCAAAAGGCTGAATAACTGGAGAAGCAGAGAGTATAGGTATAACAGATGTGTCTTGTAAACTACAGCGCTAGCATTTACACATTTTTTTTTAGTCCTTTACTAAAAAGGGGCTGTGATCCAGCACCTTGAATTGTGGCTGGAAACAAATCAGGAGCCAGTATGTAATCCTCTTTGAGTCTCTGTGACAAAGGCAAACTATAAATAAATACAAAATAAAAATTTATCCATATTTCCTTTTTCTCCAATAGTCTCTTTTGATGCACTGATTTACCATACCTGTAGGGACAGAAGGCTATGCCAGTCAAGTCAGAATGTGAACTTTGCTTTATGCCCACCAGAGATGGGACTCTAACTGTTTACCGCTACATCTCACAGTGGAAAACTTTGAGGCACTGGACTTTCTGTGAGCATGCAGTTGCATCTTCTCTTATTGCTGCTTACTGGCTCTGTCCTTGATTTGCAAAAAGCTGCTCATTAGGACATTATCTGAAATATGAACCCTGAGAGAGTGAGCCCACGGGTTTTCCCTGGAGGTTAGCTCTCCTGAGTGAGTTGTGGAATGGCTAGCAGCCTTCCTTGCCTAAAAGCCTATCAAAAGAGTATGTGCAGGAGGGAATTAAAACCCACATCTCTGGAAATCACAGTTTCTTGGGTTGAGATGAGTTTTCTCTGCTGGCAAATCATAGGCATGCATACATTTTTGTGATTTAAAAAACAGTACAGGCCAGAGCCCACTTGAATTGAGCTGCAGTAAAAATGAATATTGCCATTCAAAAGGAAGGGTCAGAACATTAGCACCTCTTTTCATCTATAGCATGAAATCTGTCCAGAGTTCTGGGTCATTTAAGCATCCTTGAAAGCTGATCCTGATTAGACCTGAGGAATTAACGGCTCTGGGATTGTCAGGCAGAAGGCTATAAAGCTTTCTGTTGGCAATCGTTGTACATAATACTTTAATTTCTAGGCTTGAATAGATGAGAATAGTCATAGTGCAAAGTTTGTCTCCACCTTTTCAAGTTTTATTTCTCATTTTACTGCTGCATATGCCTCAGAATGTCTGAACACCTGACAAGGTCTGTTATTAACTAAGCTGAAATAAGAGCTGAGAGTGTTTACAAGAGTAAAATGTTCTTTGCTCTGAAGTTGCAAAGCACAGGTGCCCTCAGAAATGAGTACATGCTGAAATAGACTGCAGTGGTTTGTATTCAGATATTTTTGTACTTTCCCTTTCTATGACAACTGTGAAATTCATATTGATTTTTTTTAATGCTGGTTTATGATAAAGAACCAGAAATGAGCTAGAATCCTGTATTTCTGCTTTTCTGAGTTAGAAAAATGCAGCACACCCTTTACAGTTATGCATTGATAAGGTTTATGCTCAGGGGACCATTCTGATTTTAGTACATTTTTATCTGATGTTCTGGAAAAGATTACTCCAGCAGCATTTTCCATGGCATACTACCTAAACTGTTTAAAAAATGGGAGAATTTCTTTCACAGTCTCCCCCAAAATAAATGCACTTTATAAAATATCAGTACTATTAAATGAAATGTAATGGTATCTTGACCTTCTGATTTTTTTTTTTTAATTTTAGATGTGATTAAAGCTTGGATGCCAGATCAAAGGTCAATCCTATTCTAGAGATATCAGACACACACACATCAATTTTCTGTCAATTGACATTGACAAGATCCTGAGTTTAGTCATGGAAACCCCCATATTCACTATACCCTTGCTTGTTAAATTGCTTTCAGAAAAAAGTGATGGGATTCCTGATGTGAATTACAAATTTTTGATTTGGAGTGTGTTTTTTCAGAACTTCTAAGGAAGCAGTTATTAATTATCTGCTTAAGCATCCTTCATTGGCTAAAGATAATGTGTCTGATTCTAGGCCAGTTATCAACTTGTCCTTTTTAGGGATGGCGATTAAACATGTGGTAGCAGAGCAATGACAGGTATTCAGGATAACAATGTCCATTTCAAATTGGCATCAGGCTTGGTTTTTCTGAGCAAGACAACTTTAATTGCATTGGTGAACTATGAGACATTTGTCCTTGCTGATTTTGATAATTTTTTTGGCATTCCATCCTAATACATAATTAGAATATGGAGTAAATATTAACGTGCTGTATTAACAGTGTTGTTTTTTTCTAGATGGACACACAGAATTTTGGACTTGGTTGTGAAATGTTGTGGGGATCATTGTTCTGCATCTTCAGGGTTATGGGGAAAGGGATGTGTGTGTGAGAGAGGGGGAAGCCCATCATCCACCCCTTCCCATCAGGCCCATTGCCAGGAAAATTTAGTGGGGGGCATTGGGGAAACTAGTGGGGCTTGGAATCACAAAATTAAAAATGAATACATAAAATTAAACCCCCAGAATTCAGCCTTGTGCTCCAGCAGCAGCAGAAGCCGAGCACCTGGGTAAGCATCTCGGCAGAGACCCCCTTCCAGCAAGCAAGTGGGAGCAGAGATGCCTGAAGCTGGATGAGGGATGTAGCAAGCTGGTCCTAAGGGCCTGGCATCTGCAGCCACCAGCTCTGGGGATCTGCCTGTGGGTGTCAGTGGGAGGGGCAAGAGAGGTCAGCCACACAGCAGTGTGCTTGGATGGGGGCTGTCAGTGGTTGCTGGGGTGGCAGAAGGCAAACCAGAGTTGGCAGGCTTGTTTCCCTTGGCCAGATCCTGCCACTGGAGTGCCTGCCCACCACACCCAAGCTAGCCTGGGGACAATGCTGAATAAATGCACCCCATCAAGTGGTTTGGCCTGGAGCTGGGCAAGTGTGTAGGAGTTTTCTGTGGGTAAGTGAGGAATGAGCACATGTTGCCTACCCATTTGCCCCCCTGTCTGCCTGCTAGCGGCTGCTTGCTGGAGAACTAAACCAAGCTAAACATTGGCAACCCCCCCTTGTTTCCAGAAAAGAAAAGTTGTGGGGCATGGAGGAAGAGTTAGGGGGCATGGCCATTATATGCCCCACCGTGGCTACAGGCCTGCTTCCCATTCTCATTTTCCCATGTATCCGCTCTTCTATTATTTCCTCATTCCCTTCTGTGGCAGTCCTGATAGTCTCTCCCCATTTCTTGCTTCCTTCTCTCCTTCCTACCTACCAGCCTACCTACCTGTATGTGTCCCTGTCAGCCCCATAGCCAGGATTTTCAGGGGGCACATAGTGGCCCCAACCTCCATGGCCTTCTCTCCTACCACCACTGAGGAGGAAAGCTGCCAGCTCACTGCCTTACAGCCTCCCCCCTCCCCACAGCTGCCCCAAGATGATCCCTTTCCACCCCTCTTCCAGCAGCTCTGGTGGGGAGCCACTCAGAGGTTTAGATACGTGCCGCACAGTCTCCTGCCCTTACCTGTAGCATGATCCAGCTAGGCAAGCCCAGCAGGACAAGGGGGGTGGGGATGGAAGGCACTACCAAGTCGCAACTGACTTCTGGGGCTACAAGACCTCCAATTTGAATTTCTTCCTGTCGGAGGGCAAGCCGAGGCTGCCCAAGCGCAGCTCCCACCCTTGCTTGGGTGGCCAGCAAGACCAGGCCAGAAAACACCTGCAGGTGAACATCACCTCTCCACTGATTCCCAGCCCAGAACTGCAGCCGGGACCTCCACTTATGTGCGCCAGCCCAGCCTACCCTACCCTGCCCTGTCTGAAATGGAGCCATCCGCCCCTATCCCTGCTGCCCCACTTGAGGGCCAGAACGACCTCTGTCAGAGTTGTAGAAGCAATGATCACTGGACTCACTAGTCACAGGGAGCAGTCCCAAGGAAGACACTCAAAACAGACAGCAGGTTACTGTATTGGGTTCAGGCAGGTAACAGAGTCAGTAGGCAGTCCAAGAGTCATACACTTACACAAAAATAAAGCCAGGCAGAGGTACAAATACAGAATCCAAGAGAATAGTCATACATGGTCCAAAGACATCATTCCAATATCCATCATCCAAACAGTATGCCACGCTAGTATCGTTCTTTCACTAACCCACAGTGAACTGGTAGCTGGCTACTGTATTTCTAGTGGTCTTAGCCAATCACAATGCAAACTGGTTAAGTGGCTCACAGGGTTGCATCATACAAGCTTAGCAAGCAACACCTGATGACAATGTACCACCTGTAGTCAAGGATGACGCAATCCCTGACAGTTCCAAGCCTCCTTAAAGGAATAGGACACTGTCAGCCTCTTCTTGCAGGCACTCTCTAGCCCAACGTCAGCCCAACGTGGAGCTTAACTTTCAGTCCTGGGCGCTGAAAGTGCCCCGTTGTTTCTGCTTGCTGGGGGGGTCAGAAATTTCTTCCAGCCCCTAAACAAGCAAAAGCAAGGTGGAGCTTAACTTTCAGTCCTGGGCATTGAAAGTGCCCAGTTGTTTTTGCTTGCTGAGGGGTCAAAGATTTCTTCCAGCCCCTAAGCAAGCAGAAGCAACATGGAGCTTAACTTTCAGTCCTGGGCACTGAAAGTACTCCATTGTTTCTGCTTGCTGAGGGGTCAGAGATTTCTTCCAGCCCCTAAGCAAGCAGAAGCAACTTTGAGCTTAACTTTCAGTCCTCTTGTTCCTGGGTGCTGAAAGTGCCCCGTTGTTTCTGCTTGCTGAGGGGTCAGAGAATTCTTCCGGCCCCTAAGCAAGCAGAAGCAACGGTGTATGATGACAGCAGAATGGAGAAGGATGCAGCCGAGGCACTGGAGGCTGGTTAGGGGCCCCAAATCAGGGGGCCCTGCCTAGCAGTCAGGGGGATGTGTCCCCACAGGGCCCCTCGTAGCTACAGGCCTGGTCCCTGTATTCAGCTTCCCTCCTTCACTTCCCCTAGGAAAACTCTGGTCAAGTTGTGCAGTGCCAGTGGAATGGAGTCCAGTTGAGCAGTGAAGAATTTGAAAAGACTTCCAAGGTGGGGCTCAGTGTCCCTTGCATCCCTGTCCACCCTATTTCCTCTTTCCTGGCAGCCCAGGAAAGAAGAAATACTAATTCACCTATATCCTTAACTTTGCCTGCTTCCTTCTCTGCAGAGATCCTTACACATAGTATGCATATAACATTAAACCACTTTTCTATCCAATGAGGACCCAGACTAGTTTATATCATTTATTTTATCCTCGTGACAATCCCATGAGGTAAGTTAGTGTAACTGGTTAATAGTCACCCAGCAAGCTTCCATGGCAGAGTGGGGATTCAAACCTGGATGTTCTAGATCCCAATCCTACACTCTACCAACTATACCACACTGGCTCTTTTTGTTGTTTCTTTATTAATATGAAAAAGTGCTCTGTTGTGAATCTGCAAGTAGTAAATTCCAGATCCAGATTTACCATATCTGTGTAATCAGGACAGATAGTCCTGAAAGGGGGGGGCACAGTGGGAGGGCTTCTAGTGTCCTGGCCTCACTGATGGACCTCCTGATGGTGCCTGTTTTTTTTTTTTTTGACACTGTGTGACTGGATGGGCCATTGGCCTGATCCAACATGGCTTCTCTCTTATGTGGTATCTTAAAGCCTAACAAATGTATTACAGTTCTGTAGTTAAACATTTCTATTTAAAAAAAAATATATATATTAAATTTCCAACATCACAATAATATTTAATTATAACATACAGTTCAGTCCTATGCACTAACGGCAATCCACGCCATTAAGAATCAATGAAATAATTATAAAGGAGTAAATCTGCATAGGATTATGCAGTTTAGCAAATGATATTTCATACAGTATAAAAAGGGGGTAATAAGAGACACAATCTAGCCAAAGCTAAGCATTTTAAAATTCCCATTGTCCTGAAAGGGAAATAGCATATGCTTAACTCTCCCACTGAAATCACTGGAACCCTAACTGTGCTTACTCAGAAGTAAGTCTCAATATACTTAGCAGTGTTTACTCATGGGTAAGTGTGCAGAGTCTCGAAGACTTAATAGCAATAAAGCACCTGCAGTCACTAAGGTGGTGCAAAAATAAGACTGCAAGACAGACACTTTGTCCAGGTACCACTCTCCAAGGGACACGCTGCTTCTGAATTCACTAGCATCAGGGAAGGGCACAAACCTCATCACAAACCTAAATTCATCACAGAAATCAGCCAGTTCATGGCTTGTGAGCCAAGAGTCATGTGATTGCATCTGCAATGACCCTCCTATGATCCTCCATGGTTTTCAGGGAGGTTAATACCATTTATGTTGGCAGTTTGTGCAGCAGACATGCTGGTATTGATCAGATAATCAATGGGAGCAGAATAGATATATGTAGCAGGAAAAAGCCCATACTTTACCAATTTCAGTCGGATCAATAACAGAGGCAGCGTGAGGCGAAGTCAGGAAAACAGCTTTCTTTATTTAACGTGCACATGGGCCCTGTACACGGGCTTCAGACCCGAGAGTCTGAGCAAAGACCACAGCGGCACGCAGGCCTTATATACCATTTGCACAATCACTGACTCCTTTCAGTCAACTTTGCATAAACCACATAAACCAAAACCACAATTACCTAATATATGTTCTCCTCTTTGGTTGCCTACTAGTTCCCTTCCTAACCCCTTTTGGACCATCCGTTTCCTAGGCAACCTTACCCACAACTCAACTGTGGTCTTTTGGCGGTTCTGCTTGTGGGAAGTCTTTCTGCTTCCTCTTGCTTCTAGCACTTGCAAAGCCTGAGCCACCCCAAGCCAAATCACTATTGTCGCGAGCCTGAGCTAAGCCGAGCTACCTTGCTATTTTTATATACCTGAGCTAAGCTAAGCCATGGTGCTATGTCAGCAAGCCTGAGTCAATACAATCTATTAGCCAGGCAAGTCGGGACATGCCCGAGCAGGCCTGTCCCTATTGATCCCTGCATCCTAATATATTCCTTTTTCCATAAATCAAAAACTCTTTCCAATATCTCCTTCTTCAATATACACCCTCAGCTCTCAAAAAGGTGTTGTTACTTTGCAGCAGGCAGTTAGAGGAAAAGAAGAAAGGGAACTGAAAGTCATTTTGCAGTGTAAAAACTGGGATTTGAGGTGTTTGGTGCTTACTCCTGGCCCTGAGGCACCTGTCCTTCTCAAACTGAGCAGAGGGGCTCAGCCAGTGAGTTCCTTTACTGAGGACCTATACCCCCCTCAGTGGGATTTTTGAACCCTCAATTTCTCTCCCTGCCCTTTGCCCTTTGGACCACTGGATCCTCATCTTCTGCTCCTATGCCTCCCCCTCAATTTTGTTTTCCAGCTTCTCACCCTTCAGGGTCTTCCCCTTCTGCACTTTAGATTCTCAACTTTCCCTTTTGCATTTTAGATCCTAGGATCCTCAACTTTCACTCTTCTTGGCACCCCACTGCTGGGCTTAACATCATAAGCTGTCCTTGCTCTGCTTGCCCCTCATCTTGGTTTTCCAGCTTTTCAACTCCTCTCCAGATGTTCTGCAGGGTCCCCCCTTTTATACTTTGGACCCTAAGCACCTCAATTTCTGTGCCTCTGGGTATCCCTCTGCCAAGCTTAACATCATCAACTACCATTGCTCTGCCTGTCCCTCATATTGGTTTTTCAGCTGTCAACCCCACCTCCCCATGCCAGACATCCTGTTGGGTCCCCTCTTTTGTCCTTTGGACCCTAGGATCCACAACTTCCATGCCTCTGGGCACCCCCCTCACTGGACTTAGCAACATCAGAGCCCTAGTTATGCCTACCCCTCAATCGTGGTTTTTCCAACACTTGTCTTGGTTTTCCAACTTTCCAAAAAGAGCACATTTTTTGCACAGTTTGCTTCCTGATTCTATGACTGAGTGCACTATTGTTAGAATAATTGAAGCCCTGATATATTGACACCATTCCATTTATTTATTTGATCATATTTCTATTCCACTCTCCCCCACAAGTGGGCTCAGGGCAGGTTACAATAGAGTAAAACAATTTAAAATATCACAACATAATTAGTTAAAACCAACAAACCCCAAATGACAGAATCCACAAGATGGCAATTACAGTTCAACAGGAATTCCTACATGAATCCAGCATGAGTGCCCACGATGGACCAGAATATCAGAATACATGACCATCAATAGCACAATTAAATTAGTGCGTTCCCCAATAATTAAGTGGGGCAAGATGGAATGGGGGAGTTTGATGCAATTTGGACATCTGCCACCTCAACCAAAGTCCTGGCAGAACAACTCCATTTTGCAGGCCCTGTAGAATGGTAATAAGTATCACAGGGCCCTGATCTCACTTAGCAATGCATTCTACCAGCTGAAAAAGCTTTGGTGCTGGTTGAGGCAAAACAGAAGTCTTTCAGGCTGGGGATCACCAGTAGATGATGATGAAGAAGAGGAGATTGGATTTATATCCCACCCTTCACTCAGAGTCTCAGTGCAGTTTACAATCTCTTTTCCTTTTCCCTCCTCACAACAGACACCCTGTTAGATAGGTGGAGCTGAGAGAGCTTTGACAGAAACTGTTCTTGAGAGAACAGCTCTGACACTGACCCAAGGTCATACCAACAGCTACATGTGGAGGAGTGGGAATCAAACCTGGTTCTCCCAGATTAGAACCTGCACACTTAACCACTACACCAAACTGGCTCTCTTGGAGAGTTGAGGTCCTGATTTATGGACCTGGCTGTGCACAATATCAATGTCAGAGCAGGATATAGCTTCCTAGCCCCACTACCAATATGTCTCAAGATTAGGCTTGCCAGTCCCCAGGTCCCATAGGGGGTTCTCCCACTTTCCCAGGCTCCTTCATGCTCCCAGTCAGCTGACCAGTGGAGGAAGCTCCACACCCACAGCTACCATGTGCCTTTCCCCTTCAGAATGCTAGGAGAAACCTTGCAAAGTCTTCCTTTTTGGATGGTGTGTCTGTGTTTTTAAGGCTAAATGCGGCCGGGGTGAGCAGCAGAAAAACGTGGCTGCTCCCAGTAGCTGTGAAAGAAGCCCAGACCCTCCGTTTGTTGTACGAACTTTTCAGAGGTCATTTGCATAGTAAAGGGTAAAATTGAACCTTTGCTTTCCCTGTGTTAAGTAAATTGCTCCAGTGAGACCACACGAGTGTGGGATTGCAAACTGTTTTATTTTTGCTTCTGTGTATGTGTGTGTGTGTGAGAGAGAGATGATTTGCAGCTGCTTGGGTGAGGAAATGAAGACTGTATTCAGGGGAACTGCATTGCTGCATTTTAATTTATTTATTTTAGAGAAAGTCTCCTGGCCCCACTCTCAAAGTCCCCAGATATTATCTGAATTAGACTTGGCAACCCTACTCAAGATGGGGCAAAGGTTGAAAGCAGACCAAGCATATCCATATAGAAAGGAGTTGTGGAGAAGAGTAAGTTAATAATACAGTGTCATGTCATAGGATATTTGTCACTGCCAGGAGCTCAGCTGGTTGTGTATTCATACTGTAAAATCAGTGTTTATATCTAACATCTGTCGTTCATAGAGTTTTAGCAGTTCATGGGTTTTTATATTATCTGAATTTTAAAACCAATACTATGTGGTTTAGTTTTCAATTGCATCAAAGCCAGATTCCCTAAAGTCCTAGAATGTATAAGGTACTTTGTTAACAGATAAAGTATACAGGGGTCTGCTCCTATATAATAAAAGGGGATCTTTATTCAGATACTCTGGGAAGAACACCCCTCAGGGACAAAGACACCAGACTTCAGGTTCTAAAATATATATTGGAAATTTATTTAAAACTTAGTTACTGTGGCATTCTGACAAGATTACATGATTAAATGACTACATTGACTCATGGGTGTGTGTGGTTACATGACCCATGGTTACATAGCTTCTTAGTTACATGGTCATAGTCTTTCCTATGCTCAGGTTCCTTAACCTATTACAGTCAGTAAAAGCAAAGCCATTGTAAAGATAGCAAAAGGCATTTCATCCTCACCTCTCCTATGTCTGTTCCATTTGTACTTTCTTCTGATTAGTCCCTTCATTTTAGTGAAGTTCCCTTTTTGCCAAATTTCCCCACAGGAACGAAAGGAGATGTGTTCAGCGGGAATGAATGGAGGTTGCTTCATCATGTCTTCTCAGAGCTTGTAGTCCACCACAGACTACAAGGATTTCAAACTGGAGCTTTCCTGTCTATCCCACCCAGGTTTACATTCCTATTAACTTCCAGTAGTGTTTAACAGTTCTCATCCAAGAACCAGCTGCCTTTCACGGACACCAGTCATAGTGTCAGACAATCTAATTTACTGCAGCAACACACACACAGAAAATTCACTTGACAAAATAACGGATCTTGACACATATTCAATCTTTTACTTCTTTCAAGTTTTTTTCTTCTTCTGTTGTATTTTAAGCCAATTGGAAGGGCTCCCTGCAGTCAAGAACTTAAGAAATTCTTCAGGTACAAAGGCAACACAATGGCATAAACATGATCATCTCTTTTAATAACAATAATAATAATACATTTTATTTATATCCCACGCTCCCCACTGAAGCAGGCTCAGGGCTGCTCACAACATATAAATTCATTATACAATAAAACATCCGTACAATTCAATAAATAATACCTATTTGCCGGTGTATAAGACGACTGGGCATATAAGACGACCCCCCCAACATTTCCACTCAAAATATAGAGTTTGTTATATACTCAAACTCAAAATATAGAGTTTGTTATATACCCCCTTTCCGCACACCTTCCACACACCAAATAAAAGGTAAAAGAACATCCGGCCCGCCCCTGCATCTCTATGTGATCGGCACTAGTGCGCAAGTGCGCATGTGCAAGCTCTGCGTAGACAAGGGGCGGGCCAGAGCGCCGCTGCTTCCCACCGAGCAGAACGGGCCACTCATGCCGAAAAGGCTGGCACCCCTTTCTCGCTGCTGATGCTCGCCGCAGCCACGCTGATGACCCGCTGCGGCCGCGCTGGATACCACACGATACTGGACGGTATGTAGAATGAGGTGGGCGGGCATCGGGAGGCCACTATGGGCACCGGGCGAGCATCGGAAGGCCACTATGGGCAGCTATGTCTATCCCAACTGAAGTGCACCCGGCGTATAAGACGACCCCCCCCCACTTGGAGGCATGTTTTTCAGGGCAAAAAAGTAGTCATACGCCAGCAAATACGGTACATTAAATAAAACCATCCTTTAAAACCAATATTACTATTAAAATTTAACATTTTTGGTGCTACATCTCAGATCTTCAATGAATTTAATGGCTGGATATGTCTACAGTGGGTCTAACTTAGCTCTATATTTAGGCGAAGGACATCTTAAAAAGAGTAGTCTTACAGGCCCTGCGGAATTGATCAAGACTCCGCAAGGCCCGCACTTCATCCGGAAGTTGATTCCACCAGTGTGGAGCTACAATCGGAAAGGCCCGTTCTCATGTGCTCTTCAATTTGGCCTCCTTCGGCCCAGGGATTGTCAACCAGTTCTTTCCCATTGACCTCAGTACTCTCTGGGGCTCATATGGGGAGAGACGGTCCCTAAGGTAGGCAGACCCTTGACCATATAGGGCTTTAAAGGTAATAACCAGCACTTTGTAACAAACCTAGTATACAACTGGGAGCCAGCTCGCGCAGCCCCGGCTGTATGTGCTCCCACTTCGGGAGCCCTAATAACAGCCTAGCCGCCGCTTTCTGCACCAGCTGCAGCTTCCGGGTTCAGCACAAAGGCAGCCCCATGTAGAGGGCATTATAGTAATCCAGTCTCAAGGTGACCGTTGCATGGATCACTGTTGCTAAGTCATGATGCTCCAGGAAGGGGGCCAACTGCCTCGACCGTCTCAGATGGAAAAATGCGGATTTGGCAGTGGCTGCTATCTGGGCCTCCATTAACAATGAAGGCTCTAGTAGAACCCCTAAGCTCTTGATCCTGTGTGCCGCTTTCAGTGACACATTGTCAAAGACTGGGAGGGGAATTTCTCTTCCTAGAGCGCCATGACCCAAGCAAAGGACCTCCGTCTTCATTGGATTCAGCTTCAACCTACTCAGCCTGAGCCAACCTGCCACAGCTTGCAATGCTAGGTCCAGATTTTTTGGGGACGCAGTCAGGCCAACTGTCCATTAGTAGATAGAGCTGGGTGTCATCTGCATATTGATGACAACCAAGCCCATACCTCTGGGCAATCTGGGCAAGGGGGCATATGTAGATGTTAAATAACATCGGAGAGAGGACTGCCCCTTGTGGCACCCCACAATCTAGTGAGTGCCTCTGGGACAGTTCTCCCCCAATTGCCACCCTTTGTCCCCATCCATCAAGGAAGGAGGAAAGCCACAGTAAGGCCAACCCCCTGATCCCTGCGTCAGCGAGCCGGTGGGTCAGTAACTGATGGTCGACCGTGTCGAATGCAGCCGACAGATCTAGCAACATCAGCACCGCCAGCCACCTCGATCCAGATGCCGCTGGATGTCATCTACCAAAGCGACCAACACTGTTTCTATCCCATGACCCGGGCAGAAGCCGGACTGGTGAGGAACTAAGATGGAAGTGTCATCCAGAAAACCCTGCAACTGTAATGCTACTGCCATCTCAATAATTTTACCCCAAAATGATAAATTTGAGACCGGTCGATAATTTGCCAATTCAGCCGGATCTGCTGTACTCTTTTTCAAGAGAGGACGGACCATAGCTTCTTTAAGAGGTGTTGGAAAATGCCCCTCTGAGAGGGATCTATTTACGATGTCCCGTATAGGACATCTAAGTTCCCTCTGGCAAGATTTAATCAGCCAAGAGGGGCATGGGTCCAGATCACAAGTTGTTGGGCGTACAGTAGAAAGAATTCCGTCAACTTCCCCCAGGAGAAGTGTGTAAAAGTGATACAGAACTGAACAAGAAGACAGGCACGGAGCCTCGAGTTCTTGCACTGTATCCAATGTGGCGGGAAGGTCCTGGTGGAGCGACGTGATTTTGTCTGCAAAGAACTTCGCAAAAGCCTCACAGCCAATCTCTAATTCTCTCACATTTGGTCTCCCTTGAGGCAGTGTTTTAAGGTTCCCAATTATCCTAAATAATTGTGCCAGGCACGAATTTGCAGATGCAATCTTCGCCGCAAAGTAGTCCTTCTTTGTGGCCTTAACTGCCGTCTCATAAGACCTCATAAACGTTCTATAAGAAGTTCTCGTCGCTTCGTCACGAGTATGCCACCACTGCCTCTCTAGCCGTCTGAGCCCTTGTTTCAGCTGTCTTAGCTCCGGGGTATACCACGGAGCCAGCTTAACACGAGGGCGCAGAGGACATCAGGGTGCGATTTCATTGAAGGCCCTGGATAGTCGGCCATACCAAGCCTCAACCAGGTCATCAAGAGAATCGCCAGGGGGCCAGGGATCCCGCAAAGCCATTTGGAACCGCTCAGGGTCCATCAGACTCCACAGGTGAGCCAAAATAGGCTCTCCGCCCATACAGGGTTGGGGCAATACATTCACATGAGCCTTGAGGGCAAAATGGTCCGACCGTGGCAGCGCCTCAGCAATAATACCGTCCACCAGAATCCTGGCCGCAAAGACCAAATCTAACATGTGTCCTGCCTGGTGAGTGGGAGTTGTAACAAATTGGGAGATTCCCAGTGTCGCCATGGAAGACACTAGGCCTATCGCCTGACTGGAGGCCGCGTCATCGGCATGGACATTGAAATCACCCAGGATCACAAGGCTTGGGTATTCCAATGCACAGCCAGCCACGGCCTCCATCAGGGATGGTAAGGTGCTGGCCGGTGCGTTAGGCGGATGGTACACCAGCCAAATTGCCAACCCCTGCCCCACATCCCATGCCAGACCGGCACATTTTATTCCATTGATCGTTGGGGCCGGGAGAGCCCAGAAGGAGTAATCCTCCCGTATGAATAGCGCCACCCCTCCCCCCCACCCGCTAGTCCGTGATTGGTGAAAGACCGAGTAACCTGGGGGAGTCATCTGGGAGAGAGCTACCACCTCCCCATCTTGCACCCAGGTCTCAGTCACGCAAGCCAGGTCTATATCCTGCTTAAGGAGGAACTCCCTAAGAATCAAGGTCTTATTATTTATGGACCTGGCATTACATAACACCAATGACGGAGGCGGGCTATTCCTCTTGGCCCCACTACCTGTCACCATCAGGATGAGACGCAGGCTGGAAGGGGGTCGAGCACTGTTTCGCTAGTAGAGATAAACCTCTCCCACCCTCCTATAAGATCTTAAAAACTTCTTAAACTTCAACCTCCCACTTCCTATCCCAAAATTGGCTGGCTCACTACTAATTTTTTCAATAGTTAATTTAATTTAAAAATCCCAGCCCTAAAAACTTTCCTCTAATTGATTATCCAAAATATTTAATTTCATCAGTAGCATATTAATAGATTAAAAAAAACCCAATTTCAATCTACCCAACAATTAATTTGCTAAAATATATATAAATCTCTAAATCTCTTCAACGCTAAACAATTAAATAATATTTGAAATTAAATAACTAATAAAAAATTCCAATTGATTTAGTGGCCAGCAATATAAAACATTCAAATCAGTGGAGGATGGAGGTTAAAGATTATAAATTAGGAGTGATAGATATTAAAGTGTTGATATATGTGGCAGTATCCAGATTACAGCTTACAGCTGACAGCTGACGTGACAGTAGATCATCTGGCTGGAGGGGGCAACGTGGCAGAGTGCCAGGTTGCATCAGCCAAGGTAGAGTCAGCATAATTTAGCACTGGCCTGATTGGTCAGACATCCATGTAAATTGTATAAATGTACAGAAGTACCTTGATAGTTGCTGGGAGTTTGGATGGTGAAGGTGTGCGGAGCATTTTGTCAGCCTGAGATATATTCTGTAAATAAATGTACATAGCTAGTTTAACAGCTACTGTGTGCTAGACTTAATCTCTATGTCTTCAGTCACTGCACTCATTATGAAGCGGAGCACCAACAGGGTTATGGGCCCAGCACGCTTCCGCTGCACCAACGGACTGTGAGTGTAGTTGGAGAAAGTCAGCTGAAGTGCTCCAGAGTGGAGAAGGAAGCTACCTCGGCAGAGGGGAGCAGCAGTAGCTGAGAAAGCAAGGCTAAGTAGGATGGCTACAGCGGCGGCTACACTGCTGATTGAAAAGCTGACTTCTACCAACTATAACATGTGGGCAGTTCGTGTTGAACATTTCCTGAAAAGAGAGGGGTTGTGGAATGCTGTATCTGCTCCTCCAGAGGAACCCACGCCAGAAGATACCATCCGTGACCAGAAGGCTCTTGCAACCATAATCTTGAGCCTATCTGATGATCAGCTCGTCCATGTCGGAGGAAAACAGCTGGCAAAGGAGGCTTGGGACACACTCAAGGCCATCTATGTACAGACCACAGCAGGCTCACAGCGTTAACAAGGAGGCTGTATCGGAAGAGGATGCAGGCCGGGGAGATGGTGAGAGAGCATTTTAATTCTTTATCTACATGCTTTCAAGAGCTAGAGCAGCGTGGCAAAACAATCCCAGAAGAGGATAAAGTATACATAATCCTGAGTTCCCTGCATGAAAGGTTTGATATGCTGTTGATGGCGTTCGAAGGCCAAGATGCAGAGAGGCTAACCTTGAGCTACATAACGGGGAAGTTATTGGCAGAGGACCAAAGACAACAGGAATGCCGCAGGCAGAAAGCTCACATCCAGCAGTGCCAGAGGAAGCCAGAGCCGGTAAGTGGAGGAGTTGCTTCCAGCTGGCAGCAGCCACCAGTGGAGAGGGTGCTGCAGGTAACAAAAAAATGTTTTTTGTGCGGGAGCAATTCACATCTGTGAAGGAGCTGCCCAGAGCGACGGAGAGGCAAGCAGAGGTCGTCACAAAACCAGCTGGCAACACTGGTGAGGACTAACATGCATCTGCAGAAAACTCCGTGGATTATAGACTCTGGAGCCACCCAGATGTTTTGCAATGAGGAGAGACTGTTGGTGGACACTAAACCAGCAAGCCTTAAAGTCATGAGTTTGGCAGATGATAGGAAGGCTGAAGTCTTATGCCAAGGAACTGTCTACTTTTCTGAACTGAGACACAGATTTGTAAATGTGCTTTGTGTGCCTAGTTTGGAGACAAGCCTATTAAGTGTCTCTGTGCTGAATAAAGCAGGCTTTAATGTATTCTTTAATGAGCATGGTTGTACTATATCTAAGGCACGTAAAGTGCTGGCCAGAGGTATGCTAAATGATAATGTATTTGTGCTTGACCAAAAGGGAGTAAGAGCGCAGGTGGTTTATAACCGGCAGCCTCACCATAATTGTATCCACAGGTTGCACAGGAGGATGGGGCATGCCAGCTACAATACTCTAAATAAGACCCTAGCTATTCTGGGAAAGGAGAAGGTTGAACCATGCAATGCTTATCTTGACTGCAATGTCTGTAAACAAGCAAAATCCAAAGCTTACCCGTAGCAAGAATGAGTAATAGGGTCTCTGAGAGACCATTACAACTAATACATGCTGATATAATCGGGCCGTTTGCCCCTAGTGTGTCTAAAAACAAATTCACCTTAATCTTGGTAGATGTCCTTAGTCGCTTCACTTGGGTGTATGCCATGCAGAAAAAGTGTGATGTGTTTCCAATTTTTAAGTACTGGTCTAAACGAGTGCAGAGGCAGCTAAACTGTAACATCAGTGCCCTGCAAAGTGATCTGGGGGGAGAATTTACAGGAAAGGAATTTATCTCCTGGCTCGGAGACCAGGGAATTCATCATAGGTTGGCTAATGTTTCTACCCTGGCAGAAAATGGGGTAGTGGAGAGACGTGGGGGCATTCTTCAGACGATGACTCATGCAATGTTAAAAGACAGTGGGCTAAAAATCTCCTATGGGGGGAAATGCTAAAGACAGCGTGTTTTCTAATTAATAGGCTTGGACTGAAGCAATAGATGATATACCTTACAGAGTTTTGTATGGGAAGAATCCCAATTTAAATTTTCTGAAAATCTTTGGCACAAAAGCCTGGGTAAATATTCCACTCAATAAGCGAAGAAAAGGAGGTCCCAGGGCAAGAAAGCTGTTATTCCTGGGATATCAAAATGGAATGAAAGCTTACAGGTTCACTGATGACTGTAATGCAATAAAGTTCAGTAGGTCTGTGTCATTCTGCGAGGACAATAGCTGGATCAGAGTGCATGCCAATGAATTGCCTAGTAGTGTAGCATTACCAGCACAGCAGGCTGAGGAGGGGCATGATAAACAAGAAATTTCCTCAGGTGAGGAGGGGAGTGTTAAACAAGAAACTTCTCCCTCAGAAGAGGCTGGGCAAAGAGCTGAAAGCTCTATCAGTGCAGAGGCTGTAAAGCAAGAAATGCCTGATGAGTCTGATAACCTTCAGGCAGGAGTCTGAGTGTCATCCAGACTAAATAAAGGGGTGCCTCCGAAGAGGTATGGCTATGACACTGATGTAAACTATTTGCCTACTGCAGAGCCTCAGTGTTACCAAAGTGTGCTGGATTTAGACTGTGGAGATTGATTGTAACAGGCTGGAAACTAAACAAAGAAATGAAACTCTAGATATACAATACAATGTGTTAAACTGGTAAAGGTGCCAGCAAATGTGAATGCAATAGGCTATGTGAAGCCAATTAAACTAAGCTGCCTAGAGGACGTGAGTATTCAAGCAAAGGCAATGCTGGCTGCTACATGTGTGTTGACACAATGGTACTGAGAGAAGCCATAAATAAAGAACTGGTAATGTTAAAGCGTTGTAACTCTGAAGACAATGTTGCAGATGTATTCACGAAAAATGTAACCATTGAAAGATTTGTAAAACTAAGAGAGCTGTTGCAACTTGTAATCTGATCCTGAGGAGGGGTGTTGATATATGTGACAATATCCAGATTACAGTTGACAGCTGATGTGACAGTAGATCATCTGGCTGGAGGGGGCAACGTGGCAGAGTGCCAGGTTGCATCAGCCAAGGTAGAGTCAGCATGACTCAGCACTGGCCTGATTGGTCAGACATCCATGTAAATTGTATAAATGTACAGAAGTACCTTGATAGTTGTTAGGAGTTTGGATGGTGAAGGTGTGCAGAGCATTTTGTCAGTCTGAGATATATTCCGTAAATAAATGTACATAGCTAGTTTAACAGCTACTGTGTGCTAGACTTAAACTCTACGTCTTCAGCCACTGCACTCACTATGAAGCGGAGCACCAACATAAAGTGCCATTCTTAAAGTGCAGGTGCTCATAAATGTTCATAGTGTGTGGTCTCAAACACAGTTCATTAAAGTGCGGCAGTGTTGTCTAAGGGCTTAATGGACACTGAACAGCTCAGGCAACCTGGGGGGGATAAGACCTGGGGGATTTAATGGTTTGTCACCCAGAAATGGAAGCATCAGTGATAAAGTTTTTATAGCTACCTGCTCAAAGCACTTTATTTTAAAAGGTTTTATGGTCTATAGAAAAGGCAAAGGAAAAACAAATTCTTTAGTGTATTGAATTTAACTGCAACAACAAAAAACACCATTAACAGCAATAGATAGATTTAAAGGTTCCCTATCTTTACATTCAAAATTGCCATTCATGACTATCAAGGCATTTCAAAAGAACATAAGGCATGTTTTGTAGTACAATTATAAAGCCTGATCATATTTCTTCTGCACCTTAAGGGACAAATAGCTCTTTACCTGAGACTGTATTTCACAAAGCTATATTGCTTATAGCCTGCTGCTGATGCATTAAATGTTAGTGATTCTGTATTATTTGTTTGTTCTGGGTGACTGTCATGCTGTTCTAGCATGAATATACAGGATAGATGGTGAGTACATTGAAAAGCTTCTCTATAAAAATATTTTAATTAATTCATCCTTGACTGAACAAAACACACTGCATGGTAATTTGGGTGAAGCAAGACAAGCCAATAAATCTTCACAATGTTCTGAAAGGCATTTTTCCTTCTGCTATTCTTACAAAATACATCCCAACTTCATTTTGTTCAGACATTCTTCTTAAAGTACAGTCAACTATTAAAGTTTAACTTAATTAGTTGTGCTTATTAAGACCAAAGTTTGGCAGCCTGAACAATAATTACAGCTTTATGGGGAAATAAGTAAAGAACAAAAGAACTGAAGCTTAATTTGCCATTTTATGCCAATGAGAGAAGAAGACTTAGTATTACATAAAAGCAGCAGTACAGGGAGAAAAGATTATACTGGTTTTTCACACACACACACACACACCATACATTATGACAGCAACATTTTCTCTGAGGTACAACTCTTAGCATGCAGAAATTTTAACATTTTTGTCTAAAAAGCAATTTGCCATCAAGTCACAACTGACTTATGGTGACCCCAGAGGGTTTTCACGGCAAGAGACATTAAGAGGTGTTTTGCCATTGCCTGCTGCTGAATCACAACCCTGGTATTCCTTGGCATCCTCCCATCCAAATACTAGTCAGGGTCAACCCTGCTTATCTTCGGGATTGGACTAGATGGCCTCGGCTATTCAGATCAGGGCACTTCCCCATTCCCCCATCAATCAATGGTGATAAAATAGCTCTATTGAAGTTTCCATGGTAGGTCAGCAAATGACATAGTTATTTTCTACTAGACACAGAAGCAGACACAGTTAAGAATACATATTCTTACAGATCAAGATTTCAATATCTTTTGTTTATTCTATCTATTAAATTATGTAAAGTATTTATACACCACCTGCTATAAATGCATTGGAGGACCAATAATGCAATATATTCTCCCCCAGTAAGTTGCTTTAGCTGCTGTTCTTTAAGGACTTTACAGTGGTGAAGAAATGCCCCCTACTCCTGATGTGCCACCAAGTAACCAGGATCAGGTGTCCCCCCCACATCCAATAAAATAAACTGAGTTGGCCAGGGATAACATTAGGAAAGGAACCGCTAACTACATAATAAGGAAGGCGATGTATGAAAGATTAACACAATTAGCACTGTTCCTCATATAGATGTTTAACTTGTACTTTGGCTCATCATTATTTAGGCGCATAAATAGTAACGAAGAACTTGTTTTTGAATTTCAGCTCCCATTTTGTCTTTATGGTATACATAGCTAACTTTTGTTATTTTAAAATAGGTTAGATTCAGTGTCCTTCTGCCAAATTGATCTCAGTGCCTCAAGGGATTCTTCCACAGAAAGAAGGATTAGCAGAAGGAAATGATTGGATACAACTTGATGCAAGTCATATGGGAAGCTAAACATAGCAGCTGGGATCAAAAGTAATGAAAGCAGCACTGAAACTGTGGCAGCAATGAAACTTTTCCACCTCATTCTTCCATTGCAGTTTGCTGTCCTTCCCACCCCCCACTGCTACATCCGGAAGACAGGGAATCTCAAAGCTAGGAGGAATGTGAGAATCTACAGTTGGATGGGAAGAATCAGAAGAAAATAAAACTTCCTTCAGTGGCACCTTTGTATTTGTTTACAGGCCAGTATTTCCTAATGTTGAAAGTAAATCTGAGCCTAAATATTTCCTAAAAATTTCCATCAGTCAACACTTTGTTCTTTAGGCATTGTTTGTTTTTTGCTACAGTGGGTACAATGTTCAGATACAGGCAACTTTCCTTAGGAGAGGCAAAAGCATCTCAGGGGACAATTTGCAAAACCAAATCTGAATGAGCAAAATTGGAATTTAGAAAATCCATTTCTTTTCATCTTCTAAAAAAGTACAGGCCAATAACTACAATTAAAAATAATACAATTTGGCAAAAAGAAACCATACATAAAATGAAGTACTGCCCTTATGCTTAAAGAAAACAACAACTTTATCCTATTTATATTCCTTTCTTCTGCCAACAGTTCTCTCATTCAGGGTCAAATCTGAATTTTAAAAGGTATGGGTTTATTTCCACTAATGTGATAATGTAACTTTTTATTATGCTTTTACCCTTGTATATCAAGTCCATAATTTCCTGATGTTTTCATATGCTCAATTACAGAAAGTGTAATAAACTTTTATTTATAAAAGACTATACCATCTGTGTGCGTATCATAAACATTTAGCTTGCTTTTCCATTGTGATATTGAAATGCCCTGAATTTGATTTATAAAAGGAATCACTTCTATAAGCATTATAGAAGCCGATATTTTGTCAAGATAGACTGATTCTGCTCAAAGACTGATGGGTCCCGCCTGTCAGAACAGGCCTGGTTAGAATCATCCGGGACCAAATGCTGCTAGTTTATTTCCCTGTAATGACCCCCCCTCTCCTTTGTGTCTGGTAACTGTTGTGAATCAAGTAAATTGTTCCTTCCCAGACAGTGGTGTGAGGGAGTGAAAGCCCTCCAAGGAGAACAAGGCCAAGGATGCCAAGGGGAATGTCTCTTTGTAGTAACGTTGTGATAACTGGCCTGGGAATGTATCTTTTAGTTATGTGTGAATGTTCTCTGCTACCCTCCCCGTAGGAATTTCTTTGAAGTGTATCTTATAACTCCTGTATCAATGTATTGGTTTCATTCCACTCAAGCTATCGGCTTGAGCCACAGTGATGGTTAATCAATAAATGAAGTCTTTGTATCAATGTTGACTCCTTGTTGAATCCATCTACTTGACATATTTGGAACGGGGACTGGCTTACAATAAATCTCACTGGAAAAGGAATATCACAAAACCACAACTTTATCACTGTTTGTTAATTCAATGCTTAGGGCAAAAGTGCACAGAAGACTAAGAGCTCTTACAGTACGTCACAGAAGTGAGTACACCCCCTCACATTTTGTAAATATTTAAGTATATCTTTTCATGTGACAACAGTGAAGAAATGACACTTGGCTACAATGTAAAGTAGTGAGTCTACAGCTTGTATAACAGTGTAGATATGCTGTCCCCTCAAAATTATGAGGGGGTGTACTCACTTCTGTGACATACTATATATGAAGCATTTTTTTAAAAAAAAATCAAGACATATAGGCTTCAAAACTGAATCAGAACCATCACATTCAGGAGGAGAGTTCAACCTTTCCCCTCTGTTGTTTTTCTTACCTGAAAGGACCTGCAGAGCTACTAAATGGCCCAGAGCCATTTAAACCCCTGTTTTCTGCTCTTCATAAACAAACATGAACTGCATCAAAATTCATGGAAGTTCACAAATATCACTTCATGAACCACAAACTGGCCAAATTTTTAAACAAAATTTAATTTGACAGCCAGTTCATACACATCCCTAGTTAAAGGTATGTAACTCTGCTTAGGATGCAACTTTGTATGCAGAAAAACCTAGATCATCTTAAGTTGTCCTATAGTAATAGACCCACAATCTACATAACCAGAATCTGAGATGGTGTCAAAAATGTACTGCTCTATCCAGACCAAGACTTCACATGATATAACAAGCTTTGGATGGAATACTGAAAGAATTCAAAGAACTCAATCAAAGTTCAAAATATTTGCCCATGCTGCCAATACTGGGTTCCAAATATTCTCTATAGCAAGTAAAGCATATAGTGAAGTTGCACAAAACCATTCTAAGACTAATTACAATAATTATTATGTGGTATGTCTGTGACAATCTAATAGGACCTCACATGCTTATAAGCTTCATCAAGCTGTTGGTCAAGTTCCCTGGAAATAAAACTGTCAGTCTTCAATATTCACCCCCCACTCCCGGTATTTTAAACAACTGTAAATCAAGCATATAAGTCACTCAGTCCCTCAGGAAAAAAAAGGACTTGCCATGATTAGGGTCTAAGGGTGACTCCCCTTTACTAAAATAAAATTAAAAAGGCAGATTTCTTTACTTCTCCACCTTAGCCAGTGCTTCACAGCATTACTGATGGATGATGTTGTAATTAACCTGGCAGCTTCCTGAAGATATCTTTAAAAGTAAATCAAATCTCCAATGACCAATCAGGAGCCTTGGTGGGAAAAAACCCATCTGACACTGGCAGGGAGAAAAGCTTTCCTTATTAAAGGATGCTAACAGAACTTTAATAACATTCTCTTGCTAGAGAAATGTGCTTTGAGATATGCAATTTGCTTCCTTTCATATCTATTATGCTTAGCAAGGATTCTAATATAGGAGAATTCTAATATAGGAGAATACAAACTGCTATTTACTATGTAGTCCTCCTTCAGATTGTTTTACTGATAGCTTTCAGTTTATCAAGTGAGTAAGTCTTTCAGCATAAAAAATTACTCCTCTTGTCATTGGTTTTCATTTTTAAATTCTGGCCCTTAAATCCAATAAGCAATATAACTTGTGAAATAATAACCAATAATAAAATTGCAACTTTAGTCTTTCAATCCATTTAAGAACAAATGTTTTTATCCATATAATTTATATGCTAATAAGGAGTGAAAAATTAACTGCCTTTCAGATCTGAAATTATTGCTGATGGATCAAGAGCACAAATAATGTTAAAATACAAGTAATTATCTGCTAAAAGAGAAGATAAATAAGCATGTAGAATAAAATTATATACATAACCTAGTGATTTGCATAAATATTTTCAAATCCGTCAGAGCAACTAAAATATTAAAACCTTGGAAAATCAGAATAAAGACATTATTTTTTTCCAGCTCAAGTCTATTAAGATAATGAGTGCCTGTAGCTTTATATATGGTTGTGCCAGCATTTTTCATTACAAGTCTCTTTAGGTTATTTATGTAGTTAAGACACAAAAGCAACTTGACATGTTGTTTTCAAAATTTAAATGAATTCATAAATGGCAATAAAGAAACACAGATCAGACACCATACCTGAACTGTGTCTTGATTTACATTGTTCAAAAGATCTTGCTGTTTATATTGACAGTAAGACATTGTGCATTTCTAGTGTTGCAAAAGATGCTGGCCAGAATTCAACACATCATTAAATTGGGTAGCACTATGATTAATTCTAACTATAGATAATTTTCTCTGTAGACCACATTCATTAAACCCTGGAGACTACTCTCGAACTCTTCACTAAACATGTGACTGTGAAGGTCATGACAAAATATCACCTTATTAATATACCTCTCCACTGCATCAGTGATTGCTGTATTCAGCTATAGCAAATAAAATTATGCAACATTTAGAGCTACAACTATGAATAAATGTGAATAAATTAAAAAGTCTATTGTGTATGTTCCTTAGGCACTGGTCTAGCAAACTAAAAGTAATTAGTGCCCTCCAGACAACTAGGGATGGGTACAAACAGGGAAAATGTGGTTTGGTTTGGTTTGTAGTATGCCTGGTTCATGAGTCATGAACTGTCACAAACTTTTAAAAAGGTAAATAAATTGGTTCCATTCATGAGATTCATGACATGGTAGAACTTGCAGAAGATCTCCAACTGACTCTTCTCTACCTGCCTGCCAAGTTTGGGGAGGATTGGATTTACAGGGTCTGAGTTATGGCCACCAAAAGAAGGTGTCCCATCCTCTATTGTTTCCAATGGAGGGGAGGAAAGCAAAAAAAAAGCAATGGCAATAGAGGCCCAGTGAACAGAAACAAAGTCCCAGAGAATCTCTGTAGTAAAAACTGAAAGTGGGGGCATTTTTGAAAGCTCAGCAGAATTAGTGGCACTATGGCAGTGCAATCCCAACAAAACTAAGGTAAAACCAGAGAATACCTGCAGTAGAAACTGAAAGGTGAGGCATTTTTGCAAGCCCAGCAGAACCAGTGCAATATACTAGTGCCCAGAAAAACCCAGTGCCATTGTGATAATGCCAGCTCCACAGGAGTAATGTCTAGAACAGAATCATACTCCAAACAAGAGCGAGGTAGTGATGGATGCAAGTCCAGCAGAATTAGGGCAATGTGCTAGTGACTAGTGCCAATGTGGCAATGCCACATCAACTAGTGCCAATGTGGCAATTCCAGATCAATCACAATCAAAGGGGGACATTTTTTCAAGCCCAGCAGAACCAGTATAGTGTAATCACAGAGTGCCTAGCAGAAACAAATGCCTTTGTCAGGCCCGTAACCAGATGTGTGGGGGGGGGGGCAGGAAATGAAATTTTAGTTGGAGGGGCCCTGGGGGCCAAAATGACATCACACACTTTTTAAAAAGATAATTTAAAAAGGAGAGTGGCGGTGGCAGTGAGGGTGACTGAGACAGCAGGGCCGTGAGAGCAGCAGGGCCAGCAAGACTTGGGCAGCAAGAGAGGTGCGGAGACCGTGGCAGTGAGAGTGGGGGCAGTGAGAGCAGCTGCGGCAGTGGGGAGAGCATGGCAGGGAGAGCGGTGGTGGTGAGAGCAGCAGGGAGAGCAGGGCAGCAAGAGTGGTAGGGAAAGCCTTAATCAGACTGACGCAGAAGAAGATGATTTTGGATTTATATCCCGCCCTATACTCTGCATCTCAGAGCGGTCACAATCTCCTCTACCTTCCCCTCCCCCACAACAAACACCCTGTGAGTTAGGTGGGGCTGAGAGGGCTCTCACAGCAGCTGCCCTTTCAAGGACAACCTCTGCCAGAGCTATGGCTAACCCAAGGCCATTCCAGCAGGTGCAAGTGGAGAAGTGGGGAATCAAACCCCGTTCTCTCAGATAAGTGTCCACATACTTAACCACTACACCAAACTGGCTCTCCCCAGATGCCTCCGGCTCGGTCAGGAGGGAAGGAGCCAGGGCCTCTGTTTCGGCCCGTTTGGTTGATGATGAGGTTGGAATGGCTGGTTGGTCATTGCGGCTGTAATTCTCAATCTCATCCCCTGGGGCCTCGCATGACCATAACTTGTCAATGTGCCACCTAATGGTGGACCCGCCCTCATGATGATATTGGATTTATATCCCGCCCTCCACTCCAAATCTCAGAGTCTCAGAACTGCTCACATTATCTTCCTCCCCCACAACAGACACCCTGTGATTGTGAAATCAAACCCAGTTTTCCCAGATAAGAGTCTGCACACTTAACCACGACGCCAAACTGGCTCCCATGGTGACATACAGGACTGACCCTAAAACCCGGGTAACCTGTGCCAGGATCCAGGTTGGGCTACCCCTGAAGCAAAAACTGAGTCCCCTGTATTGAACCCGTGGGGTGCCCAGATTGCCTCTAGCATCTCCTGCAAGTCTAGGCTCAGTCCAGGTGCATCTGGTCCAGGAGCGTGGACAACCATTGGCCCATTAGGAGCTCTGCTGGTCTGCGGCCGGTGATGGTGCAGGGGACAGTGTGCTGGGTCAGTAGGCACTTGGCAAGGTGGGCCCTCCCAGCTGGAGAGGGTCTTGTCCTTGGCAGAGGGTCTTGTCCTTGGCAGAGAACCAGGCAATGTCCCTGGCATGTATGAGGAGGTCTGGTAGGGACTCGATGAGCAGAATCTGGTGTGCTGGGGCAGGATCAGGGTCCCCTGATGGCAGCAGCAGATGGCTCAAGGCATCTGCATGGCCCATCGCCTTCCCTGGGCAATGTTGGAGGGCATATTGGTACCCCACAGGGAAGATGGACCACCGCAAAACCCATGGAAACAGCATTTGAGGCATTTGATGGTCAGGGACAAAGAGGCCCAGCAGGGGTTTATGGTCTATAAGGATGGTGAATGGCCGGCCATAGAAACGTCTTAAACCCCACTACTATGGCCAGACCCTCCTTATCTATCTGCACATAGTTGCGCTCTGGTTTCTGTAAGGTCCTTGAATAGTTAGCTACTGGGAACTTGTGGCCGTCAGGCAGCACATGCACTAGGACCGCCCCCACCCTGTATAGAGAGGTGTCGCAGGCCAAAACAAAGTGCAGCCGCTCGTCAAGATGTACCAGCAAACTGTTGGCGGTTAGGAGGTCCTTTGCCACCTGGAAAGCAGCAGCTTGCCGGTGGCCCCAGAACCACTGAGCCCTTTTGTCCGTAGCCTATGGAGAGACTCAGCCACAGTCGCCTTGTGGGGAAGGAAGGTGTGGTAAAAGTTAAAGAGGCTGAGGAAGGCTTATAGCTCTGCCTTGTTGCTGGGGTCCTATGCATCACAGATGGCCCTGATCTTCTCCTGCAATGGGTGGATCCTGCTGGTGTCTACCGAGTAGCCCAGAAAGTAAGGGATATTGGCTGCTTATCTCATTACATATACTTAACCCATTTTCATTTTACGTATTCTTTTTTTCCTAATGGCAAACTAGAATGATGTTTATACTGTATAGATTGACGTTGAGAAGTAAATTAGGTGGATAACAAGGAAATACATGTCCTTTTGTAATTTACGTAGACTTGCAGAAACACCAATTGGCAGGCTTTTATTACCTTTATGACTATCCAGACCAAATGGCCTTCTAAATTGTCACACTGTTCCGTCATGTGATCCTAGCTCTGTATAAATTTGCCCTCTTAATCAACAAACTGCACTTATTTTAGCCCACTGTACCTGATCCCCTTGTCTGAAGAAGTGTGCTTTTAGCACACGAAAGCTTATGTTCTGTATAAAACTTTGTTGGTCTTAAAGGTGCATTTGACTCCTGCTTTGTTCAACATTATAATATTGTTTGTACCTTTCTTCTCCAACTTGAAATCTGAGCATGCATGTTAAATGAACAGTTTATCACAGTTTCAGGAAGACTTTTATATTACTAGTAATGAAATGACCAAACAAAATACAAAATTGGTGAGTTAAACAAAAGGCCTCATTTTTTCAACCTGAATTAGAAACATTATGGGAGCAGGAAAGAACATCAAATATTAAAAGGAGAAACAAACAGTGCTCTCCTTAGCCATTAGTTTGGAAGCAGGGGACAGCTGGCTTCCTTCAGTCCTTATATGCAAAATTAGTCTAAATTTGTTATCTTCAATTTTGCTGAAAGTAAGACACGTGAATGTTGTCAAATTGCTTACTGTTAATAATTTGAACTCTTTGCATCCAGAATCTATACTTCATTCATTTAGATTTAAATTATGTCATATTAGCCTATTTTTGGTGTTTGTTTTTGTTTCTGTGCTGATAAAGCTGCAGGAAATGCTGTTCAGTATTTTATTTTCTTGATTATTGGGGTTCCGTGGTATATGTCTAGAGATCCTCAGTCTGATGAGTTGATCTGGGAAGTTGTTGAGGGGAAAACTTTGGAAACCACTGTTTGTATATATAACAGAATCTTATGTTTAGGCAATCTGAAGTAGCTTTACAGAAACTAACAGAGCAATCCTGTTTTTACATTCTACCTGAGCCAGGATAGATCACTCATAAGTCTTCTGCAGTGGTAGAACACACAGAAATTCCAGGGAGACAAATGATGCTGGTATAGCAATATCACTACACTGAAAGTATGTATCCAAGGCAAAGTGTAAAAACAAGGCTTCTCACTAAGTTATTTCAGTGCTAAATCCTATTAAATGTATAAGCTGTGGCTTAGTCTTTTCAGTTGCCTGGCAAGGAAGGTAATTGTTACATCTGTTTTTCAGACATAAGGAATTATTAGTTAAATTACATGCTGAAAGGTATCAAAGTCTGGATTGGTATTTTTTGCACCTATTAATATCCTGTTTATGGTGTGAAGGCAAGAGTATGACACACAGGGTTGGTGCCAGGTTTTTTGGTGCCATAGGCTGACAGCCCCCTGCCCCTGACTTCCTGCCCTGCTGTCTTTTACAGCTTTCACCACCCCACCCTCCCAGCTTTCACCCTAGCCCCACAGAAGGAAGAGGCAGAGGCCATCGCAGGGGCAGGGGAGTGAGTGAACCAAAAATTTGATGCCAAGAGCACAGCCACCTCACCAAGGGGACAGCCCAAGCTGGGCAAGAAGTGTGGAGGCAGGGCTGTAGTGGCAGGGGACTCTGAGGACCACCAGTCTTCTCCCCCATCCCCTGCAGCCGGAGTCCTGAGCCCTGTCAGTGGCCATTGTAGGCTTCTCTCCAAAGAGGCAGTGCCAGAGGAGTGGGTAAGCCTGGTGGGCACACAAAGGGAGTGCTGAGTGGCCACTTGTTGGGCTGCCCCACCAGCTTTTCACCTTGCCCGCTTGAGTCTTTTCTCTTTTTTCCATTTTTTTTGGTGTGAGCTGCAACTTTGTTAGGTAAGGGAGAGGAGGAAGTGGCAGCAGGAATAGTGGCACATGTGAGGAGCAGCCAAAGCTAGCCAGTTGCCAGGTTCTCCTGCCCCATACCCCCGTGCTGGAGAGAGCTCAGGCTCTAGCCTCTGCTTGCACTTAGATGGCAGTCACTGCGTTGGCCTCTTCACCCACATGGTAGCAATTGCATGCAGCTCCAGCCTTGCTTTTCACTAGCCTTTCTCTGGCCAGTGCTGGGTGGGTTGCAAGGAGGGAGGGATGGCAGGAGGAAACTTTCCAAAGAAGCATTTTCCCTCTCTCCCCTTGCTGGGATTGAGGGTAGCCTCAGCCTGCAGAAAACATAAGGTACCCGCAAACCCATCCAAATCCCATTGGAGGCTGATGCTTGGCTGCCTGATGCACTCTCCTGGGCAACTCTCAAGGGTCCCTGAAGTAAGCTCTTTGCCCCATTCTCCCAGCTTTTGCTCCAGCCCCTCAGAAGGAGACAGAGGCCATGGCAGCAGGGGGGAGTGAGCAAGCGAGGAAGGGGGAGTGCCCAGAAGCAGCCGCTGCCCTTCCCACATGTGATATAAATGCCCTGCCAATCAGCTGATTGGTGAGTCCTTTCAGTGGTACAGGAAGGGCAGTGGCTGCTCCTGGGCACACTCCTGCGTGATTTAAATTGCCCAGGAGGGAGAGGCAGCCCCCACCCTCTCAGCTTTTGCCCCGGTGTAGCTGCAGCTACTGGAAGTCACGTGGGTGGTGCCCAATTCAGTGCCCCCCCAGGGCCGCCACCCGAGGCGACCTCCTAAAGTCATCTAATGGGCGTGCTGGCCCGGATGACACACCTTTCCCCCCATTCCTTTTACCTGCCACATCTACCCTGTTTGTACTGGGAACTCACATAGATGTGCATGTCAAGTACACGTGCTTTCTGGTAAAAATATATTCGGGACCACTGCCCATGTATAGTGTGGTCTTGGTTTTGGGTAGCACTTTACTGTGAGAATGGGAAGATTCCTGGAAATAAAAGGTGAAAGAATAAAATTTAAATCTTTATTTTGAAAAACAAGAAAAATAGGCAAGAAGAGGCTTATGCAAACACACACACAGTGAATCCCACCTAAACAATTCATGCAAAAGGACTACAAAGAAGGGGGCCAAATGACACATACAAGCTTGTCCTTCAGGGGGTTTCGGGGGGGGGGGAGGAAGTCTTGGAGGGTCTGGAGTGAAGGAGGAGGATGCACAGCAGCATTGTGTGTCAGGATATCCCAGGTAGCAGTCAGGAACTAAAGTCAGACAGAGGCTGAGACTGGCTGTAAGTCCCTGGGATGTTCCTATGATGAGCCACAGGGCAGAAGGTGGATAATTTAAAAATGTAGTGAAATACTGGAGTTTGGGGGACTAGATAGATAGATAGATAGATAGATAGATAGATAGATAGATAGATAGATAGATAGATAGATAGATAGATAGATAGATAGATAGATAGATAGATAGAAAAAATGCAGAAACTACAGTAGTTCATGGACTCCTGGATAGAAATTGGATTGGAGCCAAGAAGTTTGAATCTTATTGACCCATTTGGATTTAACTGCTAGGCAGAAAAATTAGACAATGAGTCACTAGCATGATCAAATTGCCTGATAGTTTGGAGAGTGGACAAAAGACTTGAGAGTGTCTTAATGGCTGTGTCTAGGAAAATAATTGTTTTAAAATAAAAGTGATTCTTGGTTGGATCCTACTATACATATAGAGAATGTTATTAGTCAGTCATGAGATATTGCTGAAATTTTAGTTGGGGAAGTGATTGAACTGATTATCTCTCAGTAGACCTATTTAGGTTGCTTCCCTTTCCCCCCATATTGGAAGTGCCTTCAAGCTGTGTGGAATTTTACTAGAAAACCATATTGATTTACTGCATATCACTATCATGCCTTGACTATTATGTCCAAGCTAGCCCAATCTTAAGAACATAAGAGAAGCCATGTTGGATCAGGCCAATGGCCCATCCAGTCCAACACTCTGTGTCACACAGTGGCAAAAAAATTTTTTATACACACACACAAACACTCTGTGGCTAATAGCCACTGATGGAACTCTGCTCCATATTTTTATCTAAACCCCTCTTGAAGGTGGCTATGCTTGTGGCCGCCACCACCTCCTGTGGCAGTGAATTCCACATGTTAATCACCCTTTAGGTGAAAAAGTACTTCCTTTTATCCGTTTCAACCTGTCTGCTCAGCAATTTCATCAAATGCCCATGAGTTCTTGTATTGTGAGAAAGGGAGAAAAGTACTTCTTTCTCTACTTTCTCCATCCCATGCATTATCTTGTAAACCTCTATCATGTCACCCCCGGTCAACGTTTCTCCAAGCTAAAGAGCCCCAAGCATTTTAACCTTTCTTCACAGGAAAAGAGTTCCAAAACTTTAATCATTCTAGTTGCCCTTTTCTGCACTTTTTCTAATGCTATAATATCCTTTTTGAGGTCCAGTGACCGGGGGGGGGGGGTGGGCTCCCTCTGGGTGTCCTGCTCCCCCTGGGAAAGTGCACACGCAATACATCGCCTCTCCTTTCCCGGTGTAGTGAAAGCTGCGTGGTCACTGTCTGGCTATGCCTGGCAGATGGTCACTGCAATGGCCTCTCCTACATTACTGCATTGGTGGCAACACCTTCTTGCTGGTTCCCCCCGTTTTCACAGAGTTTGCCACGTCATGGTGCGACCGAATGTCCGGCGGTATAACCGGATGGGCAGGCTGGGCTCACCAACCTCGCCAGCCAAGAGAAGGAAAACTCTAACATCAAGCCCAGGCAGACAGAGCTTGTTAATGTAATATCTACCAGCTGGAGGACTCGCTGCCGGCGTCCCAGCTTACTGGGCCATGGCAGATGACCCCATGGTGAAAGGGTGGAGCCAGTATTGCGCACACTGCGCTTCACCTAAAAATTCCTCTGCGCAGGCCTGAAGGGTATCCACATCCACAACCCACAACATACCAAGTCCTGCAGCGATGGGCAAGGGGCGAAACGGCAGGTGGAAGATGCCACTCGAAGCCGCAGTCCCGATCCTGCATGTAGGCGGTTCAGGGTATTGGTTGCCTGATGCTGACCCGGAGACGAAAGCATTTTTCGGCAGCACCCTGAACGACCAAGCAGCCTTATTTAGGGACGGCACTGCTTGCTCTGTATGGAGAGGGGCCTAGAAAAGGTGGCCTAAATAAAGCTCGTCTCCTCCCCCCCAGTTGGCTAGCCGCGGTCAACAGGCATCCTTACTTGCGGTCGAAAAATAACAACAAAGAAAAGGCATGCACCTGCCTCACAAAGTGTGCAAAGACTAAAGCTTGCGTGTTGGAACATCAGAACCATGCTTGACACAGTAGACAGTGGTCGCCCTGAACAACGCTCTGCTCTAGTTGCCCACGAACTTCTCAGGTTGAATATCGACATAGCAGCTCTCAGTGAAGTCTGTTTCCCAGAGGAAGGTAGTCTTCAAGAACACGGTGCTGGCTATACCCTCTACTGGTCGGGTAAGTCAAAGGGTGAGAGCCGCCTTTCTGGCGTTGGCTTCATGGTCAGGAATTCTATTGCCTCTAAACTCGAAAACCTGCCAACAGGTCACTCAGATCGCATCATGTCTATGCGCCTCCCACTTCAAAACAAGCAGCATGCAACACTCTTCAGTGTGTATGCCCCAACCCTTCAAGCAGATTCTGCAGAAAAGAACAAGTTCTATGCTGATCTACGCTACCTCGAATGGAAGACCCCTACAGAGGACAAGGTGATCATCCTTGGCGACTTCAATGCCAGAGTAGGTAAAGACTCGGAAGCCTGGAAAGGAGTACTTTGCAAACACGGCATTGGCAACTGCAATGATAACGGGTGCCTCCTGCTAGAATTCTGCACGGAGCATCAGCTCACCATTACCAACACTATCTTCCAGCAGAAGAACAGTCTGAAGACAAACTGGATGCACCCACGGTCCAAGCATTGGCACCTTATTGACTACATTCTGTTGTGCCAGAGAGACCTTCAAGATGTCTTACACACCCGAGTAATGCCCAGTGCAGAATGTCATATGGATCACCGTCTTGTACACTGCAATCTCCGTCTTCACTTTAAATCTACACCCAGGAGAGGCGGTATTCCCCAGAGGAAGTTTCAGGTTGGCAGCCTTCAGTCAGCCAAAGTTAATGCTGACTTCCAGGCAAAACTCTAGACAAGAATTGAGGACCCCAGTTGCCTCACAGATCCTTCTCCAGAAGCACTCTGGGAACACCTAAAAACTACCATCCTGTTGACCTCTGAAGAAGTCCTCGGGTTCTCCACAAAGAAGAACAAGGACTGGTTTGATGAGAACAATCAAGAGATCCAAGAATTACTGGTGAAAAAGAGATCTGCCTACCAAGCACATCTTGCTCAGCCCTCCTGTCCCGGGAAAAAAAGCAACCTTTCGTGCTGTATGTAGCAACCTCCAGCGCAAGCTTTGAGACATTCAGAACGAGTGGTGGACCAAGCTTGCAGAGAGAACCCAGCTGTGTGCAGACACTGGTGATTTAAGAGGGTTCTACGAAGCCCTGAAGGCAGTATATGGTCCATCATATCAGGCTCAGAGTCCCTTGCGTAGTGCAGACGGCCAAGTGCTCCTCACAGACTGAACCGGTGGTCGGAGTATTTTCAGGTTCTCTTCAGTGCCAATCGCGTAGTTCAAGATTCAGCAATCCACCTCACCCCACTTCAACCAGTGAAAACAGAGTTGGATGAGATCCCCACCCTAGAAGAGACTGTTAAAGCCATCAAGCAACTGAAAAGTGGCAAGGCAGCAGGAGTTGATGGAATCCCACCAGAGATCTGGAAGCATGGGGGCATAGTACTACATAGCACACTTCACAAAGGACTTGTCACCTGCTGGGAACAAGGCAAACTACCACAGGACTTTCGCGATGCAATCATCATTACTCTACATAAGAACAAAGGGGAAAAGTCAGATTGCTCCAACTACCAGGAGATAACACTGCTCTCCATCGCAGGCAAAATCCTTGATAGAATACTCCTGAACAGACTGGTGCCCACCATTGCAGAAGAACTCCTCCCAGAGAGCCAGTGTGGCTTCAGAGCTATCAGGAGCACCACCGACATGGTATTTGTTCTCAGGCAGCTCCAAGAGAAATGCAGGGAACAGAACAAGGGTCTATATGTGACTTTTGTCGACCTTACCAAAGCTTTTGATACCGTTAGCAGGAACGGCTTGTGGCAAATCTTGGAACGTTTAGGATGTCCCCCAAGGTTCCTCAGTATGGTCATCCAACTACATGAAGACCAGCGATGCCAAGTTAGACACTGCAACGATCTCTCGGAGCCCTTCCCAATAGGCACAGGTGTAAAGCAAGGCTGTGTTCTCACGCCAACTCTCTTTACGATCTTCTTTAGCATGATGCTTCAAAGAGCTGCAGTAGATTTAGATGACGACAAGGGTGTCTACATCCGCTATCGCACCGATGGCAGCCTGTTCAACCTGAGGCGACTAAAGGCCCACTCCAAGACAATGGAAAAACTTATCTGAGAGCTACTGTTTGCTGATGATGCTGCACTTGTCTCCCACTCGGTATCAGCACTGCAGCATATGACGTCCTGCTTTGCAGAGGCTGCCAAGCTATTCGGCCTAGAAGTTAGTCTGAAGAAGAAAGAAGTTCTCCACCAGCCTGCACCCCAGGAAGATTATCACCCTCCCTGCATCACTGTGGGTGAATCAGTTTTGAAGACAGTCCAGCAGTTCAGCTACTTGGGGTGCATCATCTCCTCAGACACCAAGATCGACAAGGAGATTGACAATTGACTGGCAAAGGCAAACCGTGCATTTGGCCGACTGCATAAAAGGGTGTGGAGCAACAAGCATCTGAAAAAAGGCACAAAGATCAATGTTTACAAAGCGGTTGTGATGACAACCCTGATCTACGGCTCCGAATCATGGGCTTTATACCGTCATCACCTGCGACTCCTTGAGCGCTTTCATCAGTGCTGCCTTCGCACCATCCTCAACATCCACTGGAGTGACTTTGTGACCAACACTGAAGTCCTCAAGCGGGCGGAGGTTACAAGCATCAAGGCATTGCTGTTGAAGACGCAGCTGTGCTGGGCAGGGCATCTCTCCAGGATGGAAAACCACCGCCTTCCCAAGATTGCCCTGTATGGCGAACTTTCCACTGGCCATCGAAATAGAGGGGCACCAAAGAAAAGGTACAAGGACTCCTTGAAGAAATCCCTTGGTACCTGTTGCATTAACCATCACCAGTGGTCTGACCTAGCCTCAGATCGCAAAGCATGGAGGCACACCATCCACCAGGCTGTCTCTTCCTTTGAGAACGCACGCATAGCTGGTCTTGAGGACAAAAGGAGATTGAGGAAGAATCGTACTGCTACAGCACCAACCCCAAATCAGACTTTTCCCTGCAGCCACTGTGGCTGGACCTGCCTGTCCTGCGTTGGTCTTGTCAGCCACCAGCGAGCCTGCAGCAGACATGGACTACTGCACCTTTCTTAAATCTTCGTTCGCGAAGTCAAGCCGAGATAGAGAGAGACCAGAATTGTACGCAGTATTCCAAATGAGACCACACCATCGATTTATACAGGGGCATTAGGATACTGGCTAATTTGTTTTCAATTCCCTTCCTAATAATTCCCAGCATGGCGTTGGCCTTTTTTATTGCAATCGCACACTGTCTTGACATTTTCAGTTAGTTATCTAACATGGCCCCGAGATCTCTCTCTTGGTCAGTCTCGGCTAGTCACACCCCATCAATTTGTATTTGTAGCTGGGATTCTTGGCCCCAATGTGCATTACTTTGCACTTGGCCACATTGAATCTCATCTGCCACGTTGACGCCCACTCACCCAGCCTCAACAGATCCCTTTGGAGTGCCTCACAATCCTCTCTGGTTCTCACCACCCTCAACAATTTAGTGACATCTGCAAACTTGGCCACTTCACTGCTTACTCCCAACTCCGGATCATTAATGAACAATTTAAAGAGCATGGGACCCAGTACTGAGCCCTGTGGCACCCCACTGCTTATCGTCCTCCACTGTGAAGACTGCCCATTTATACTCACTCTCTGCTTCCTATTAATTAACCAGTTTTTAATCCACAAGAGGACCTGTCCTTTTACTCCATGACTCTCAAGCTTACTAAGGAGCCTTTGATGAGGAACGTTATCAAAAGCTTTCTGGAAGTCAAGGTAAACAACATCTATTGGGTCCCCTTTGTCCAATCTTAGCTAAGAGCCCTGTGGCACAGAGTGGTAAAGCCTGGTGCTTGGTAATGCAGTCCAAGCTCTGCTCACAATCCAAATTGAGCCCTACTGTGATTAAATGTTCTGTATCTGCTGTGTGGTTGCCAGGAAAGTGATTCAAAGTGGGAGAGCCTCAATTTGTCTCATGGCCAAATGTGCAGCTTGGTCCTTTGTTTCATGGACCATGGAAGTCATTGGAATGAGTCCATAGATTTCACTATGATTGCTCATTATATAAGGATCAAAGGAGAGCCCAAACTATGATAAACATTTACAAAAAGTACCTTTTAACAATTTGAGCTAATACAATAAAAAAAAATTATTCTGCTCATTTTGTGTTTCTCACGGACTAAAAAGAGCAAAAATATTTCTATTAAAATTATATTACAGCAATTAAATGTCCAAACAGTATTTTTAAGCAAGTATGGAAAGCCATTCAGACATTAAGAATGCAATTATACATGCATTGTTGAGGTAATTTGACTTCGCGATTTTGCTTATCTCTTGCATTCATTCTAAATATCAATAAGTGCCTTTTAATGATCAATATTTAATTAACTCACAATAAAGCTGCTTTTTAAGATGCAAATTAAATGCATGTTATAAGACACTTAAGGAGGAATAATGGATGGACCAAATGTAGGAGGAGAACTGCATAATTATAAGCCGAAAGATGTTATTTCATCATTGGTGTCAGCAGCTATGACTAGCTATCTAGGTAAATGAGGAATATTAGCGTTATCCAGTAAAATATGAAAAAAGTCTAATGGACTCCTGGGAAGGGTTTTATATAAACAAAAAGAGCTGGCATCCCCAAAATGTAAAAATGCAGAATTAAAATTTTCAATCACAATTCAGTTTCTGAACAATAAATTGGAAAGGGAACTACAGAATTCATAGCAAGGCAGTACCCTCAAGTATCCTCCCTAGTTACAGGTATGCAATTAATCCTTTGTTATGAGTTATTGGAATAGTCTTGGAGTTGTTGGAATAGTCTTTCAAAAGTACAATTTGGACCAATGAAAGGACACCTTGGTACCACCTCAATGGAACATGCCAGCTTTCAAGCCTGTTTTAAAGCCTTCTTCACAGAGGGGTCTGAATGCTGCCCTGCAGCTTCTTATCTGTCCAGTCCTACAAACATGATATTATATATATATATATATATATATATATATATATATACACACACACACACACACAAAATAACTTTCCAAAAATTCAAACTAGATACACAAAATACAATTACAAATTTACCAACTAAGATCAGTCAATGAGTTTCACAAGCAACAATTTTCAGAAAAAACGTTCTAAACATAAACACAAGAATCATTGTCTTATAACCACAAAAGCAGCTGCTAATTTCAGAGACCTGTAGGCTAATAACTGCAGCCACCCCGAAGAAAGCCATCGAGAAGAACACCCTGGTGCTTCCGGAGGGCACCGGAAGAAGGGGCGGGCCTTGGGAGGCCGGGGAGTGTGTGGAAAGCTCCCGCATCCCGCTTGCAGCTCCCGGGGCACTTGTAAGGTGCTCTCCAGGCTTCCGCCTCAGATCCACCCCAGCAAAAAGGGACCACTTTCTAAGTGGTCCCTTTTTGAGCTGGTTTGAGCGTCTCTCAGGACGGGGTAAGTGTGGGACGGGGGCAGCCAGCAGATGTTGCCGTGTGGCTGGTTTTTTGGGTTGACTTCAGTGGCATCTCTGAGGGCGTTTTCGCACTTACCTTACTCGGGAGCGACGTCCCTCTTCACCGTGCAGCGTCTGCGCGGATTTCGCACTAATTGCTCCGCAGAACCCAGAAGAGCCACAAAGTCCCGCGGCTTTTGCGTCGCAAATGTAAACTGGTTTTTGGCCAGTTTACATTTGTCACTTATTTGTCTGTCACTTATTTGTCTGTCACAAACCAAATCACAAAAATCAGTTTGTGTCCATCTCTAGTCCAATCATTGCATTTCATCACCATTTTCAAGTGATTTAAAAATGCTGCAAGGGCCCAGTCTCCCCTTCTTCCTCCCCTGTGCCTTTTTAAGTGCCAAAAACTGTCTCAAGTATGAAGTGTGGCCATTTAGGCACTTGATAAGACATGGGGGGGGGGGGGACAGGAGAGCCTCAATCAGCTGTGCTGTCCTCATGACATTTTAAATTGCTTTGAAATGGTGGCAGTCTCCATGGGTAGACACAGTGATGCCAACATATCTGTCCCTGAGTATAGACCAAAGGGATTATGTGTCAGGGTGTTTTTAAAGTGATGGTTTTTAATGTTCTAATGCATTTTATTTGAATGTTTTAATTATGCTGTTTTGTGTATTATTGTTATTGCTTTGGATTTTGTTACCACCCTTGGGGCCTGATAGGAGAAAGATAGAGAGTTGAATGATAGATGTTTATAAAATTATGCATAAGGTGGAGAGAGTAGACAAAGAAACTTTTTTCTCACACGCCCCAAATTCTAGAAGTTGAGGGCATCCAATGAAGTTGATGATAAGTAGGTTCAGGAGGGACAAAAGGAAATACTGCTTTACTCAACGAGTGACCAAAATGTGAAATTTGCTGCCAGAGGATGTAATTATAGCTGCAGGCACAGACAGCTCTGAAAGATAACTAGACTTTCATAGAGGAAAGGTCTATTAGTAGCTACTAGCTATGGTTCCATATTCCATATTCAGAATCACTAAACCTCTGAATGCTAGTACCAGGAGGCAAAATCAGGAGAAGGCCTCAGATTCTGTGCCCTGTTGTTGGTCTTTTGTAGTAACAGGTTAGTTCCTGTGTGAGACTAGATATACCACCAATATAACCAAGCAGAGCTGTTCTTATTTTCTTGTGATAAATATTATGAATATCAGCTGCTGGTGTGTAAACAGTGGGAGAAAGTGATTGCCTCCATGTTCTATTTGCACCCCCCCAGTTGGAATAACGATGCAACAAGCATATTTTGGGTATTAGCAGGGCCACTTTATTAACTTGGATCAACTGGCCTCGGGCAATCTAAGCTAACAGGACAGGCCAAGGGAAACCCCTGACCCTTCCCTGTCCTGTATTGGCGAGGCACCCTGCCCCCAGCACGAACCATTTGCTATGGTTAATCCTGGGCCAGCTTGGCATAGGTTGCCCTCTCAGGTTGGGTTACCTAATCTGACTTGCAGTCATGTGGGCTGTCGTGGAACTAATATGCCCAAATTCCCTGGAATCTGATTTAGCTAGGGTTGTCCCAGGGGAGGTGGAGGAGCCCACACGTCAGGTCCTGCTCCCCACTGCCAATCAGCTGGCTTTTGGGAGGACTTACTAGCAGGGAAGGCAGGTGTAAGCGAGCAGTGTGGTGATGCCACTTCCAGACGTGACTTCGCAGGCTGCAATCAGTACACAAGCAGGCCCACAGCAAGGCAAATGCCCCCCCCCCCGCCCATGACGGTTTCAGCTCAGGAAAATGGTCTGGGAGAAAAGGCTGAAACCTCTTCTCCCCCGACCATGTTTCCAAGCAAAATCAGCCCAACCAGGCCATGGCATGTTTAGGAACCTGATCCAACATTTCAAACATTATCATATAGTCTTTCAATTATTTTAATTGAATTTAATTGTTAACTAGAAAAAAAGAAAAAAAATCTTTAAAAAAATCTGTCAATCAATAGGGAAAATTGGGCATATTTGTTCATTCAAATGGAAACGTATATGTAGGAGTTTCAATGATTAATTATATTATAAAGCAACAAGGTAAACTTCTCTGAAGGAATGGTTTGTTCTAAGGAAAGAGTCTTTAACTGTGTTAGAAAGCAAAATGTGGAATTTTTTATTTTTTAATTAATGAAATTTATATCTCACCTTTCTGCTCTTACAAGGTAGAATACAGTGAACAATTTAAAACATATAAGATAAACCAACATTATAAAAGCAATTAAAATCAACCTCCTTCCCAAATGTATATAATTAAAACAATTATTAAATTAGTTAAAATGCATACAGAACAGTTAAAATCAATTCAAAATATTTTTAAAATTGGGTAGAAAGGAGAAATAGTTTTTTTGAAGGCGGGTGCAACCCATCTAGAATGACTGGCATCTTAAATCTTGGATCAGGCCTTCTGCCCACCAGTGGCCTTCTGTCTTGTTGTGATTCAGTTTATTAACCCACACCCACTTCAAACTGCCTCCAGGCATTGCTTCAGGGTTTCTACCCCCACAAGTATCAATGAGATAGAACTTAATGTCAAAGGCTTATTGACGACAACCCAGCCCAAGACTCTGGATGATGTCACCCAGCAGTTTAATGTAGATGTTAAAGAGCACAGAGGACAAGATGGAACCTTGCAGAACCCCATAGACCATAGAACCCCAAGAGGCTGAGCAGCAGTCCTCAAGACCACCTTCTAAAAGCCTCCCAGTCCCAGTCCAGATAGGCAGTTTAGAAGAATACAATGATTAATGGTATCAAAAGCCACTGAGAGGTACAGCTAGATTTGAATCCAATAGCATCTTAGAAACCCACAAGATTTTCGGGGTATAAGCTCTCAAGATGGGGGATGGGGAGACAGTTGTGCTCTCCCAAGTAGCCCCGCCTGGGTTCTTCGTCCTTCACCAGGTTCGAACTAGTGGGCGGGGGGGAGGGGTGGCCTTTTTCATACGGGAGGATTGCTCCTTCAGGGTGCTTCTGCCACCAAAGATCAAGGGTGTGGAGTGTGTGGGCCTGGTGTGGGACATTGGGAAGAGTTTGGCAATCTGGCTGGTGTACCGTCCGCCTAATGCACAGGCCAGTGCCTTACCGTCCTTGATGGAGGCTGTAGCAGGCTGGGCATTGGAGCATCCTCGACTTATAGTCCTGGGTGACTTCAACGTCCATGCCAAGGACACGGCTTCCACTCGGGCGATGGACCTAGTGCTTTCCATGGCAGCACTAGGACTCTCCCAATATATAACAGCGCCCACGCATCGGGCTGGGCACACACTAGACCTGATCTTTGCAGCGGGAGTTGTGGATCAGATTTCTGCCGAGGCAGTGCCATGTTCTGACCACCAGGCCTTGAAGGCTCATGTGGATATGCCACCCCTTTCCTGTTTAGGCGGTGAGCAAGTTTTAGCCCGCCCGCATAGCCAGATGGACCCTCTGCAGCTTCAAATGGCCATGTGGGATCCCTGGCCCTCTAGCGACTCGCTGGATGAGCTAGTGGAGATCTGGAATAGCCAACTCTCCACGGCCATCGACGAGATCGCTCCCCGACGTCCTCTTCATCCTCGTTCACGATCCACTCCATGGTATATGAAACAGCGATTAAGACGACTAGAGAGATGATGGCGACATACTTGCGACGAAGCTACGAGAATATCCTATAGGTCATTTATGCGGACCTATGAGATAGCAGTTTAGGCTGCAAAAAAGACTTATTTTGCATCTAAAATTGCGTCTGCGACCTCGCGTCCAGCACAATTGTTTAGTATAATTTGGTCACTAACAACTCTATCACAGTGTAAACAAAATATTAGAGAATTGGAAATAGGCTGTGAGGCTTTTGCGAGTTTTTTCGCAGATAAGGTCTCGTCACTACGATGCGACCTTCCTGCCATAGTTGATACAGTGAAAGAACTTGGGGCACCGAGCATGTCTTCTGGTCCAATTCTGGATTCCTTCAGTCCACTCAGCCTGGAGGAAGTCGACAGGATCCTTTTGGCTGTACGCCCTATGACTTGAAGGTTGGATCCATGCCCATCCTGGCTTATAAAAGCTAGCCAGACGTGGCTATGTGAACCACTACAAGGTACTGTCAACAGATCCCTAGTAGAAGGGTTAAAGAGGCAATGGTTCATCCCATCTTTAAAAAACCATCTGCAGATCCGGCCGTATTGGCAAACTATCGGCCGGTATCAAACCTTCCCTTTTTGGGTAAGGTTATAGAGCGGGCGGTGGCAACTCAGCTACAGGGATTCCTGGAGGACACTTCCGCACTGGATCCATTCCAGTCCGGCTTTTGACTAGGTCACGGGATGGAGATGGTTCTGGTCGCCCTCATAGATGACCTCATGCAACATCTGGACTGGGGCGGCTCAGCGATGCTGTTGTTATTAGATCTGTCAGCTGCTTTTGATATGGTTGACCATCAGCTACTGACTAGCCACCTTGCTGATGTGGGGATTCAGGGGTCCGCCTTACAGTGGTTGACCTCCTTTCTCCAAGATCGGGGACAAAGGGTGGTGATAGGGGAGGAAGCATCCCAGAGGCACTCTCTCAGTTGTGGGGTGCCACAGGGAGCTGTCCTATCCCTGATGCTATTTAATATCTATATGCGCCCCCTTGCCCAGATTGTCAGGAGGTATGGACTGGGTTGTCATCAATATGCAGATGACACCCAGCTCTATCTATTGATAGGCGGCCAGTCCAAATGTACCCTGGAAAATCTAGACCTGGACCTTCAAGCCGTGGCTTCGTGGCTCAGGTTGAGCCGACTGATATTGAATCCGAGGAAGACAGAGGTTCTCTATCTGAGCCGGGGTGGTCCAGGGGGAGGGGTTCATCTGTCGGCTCTTGATGGGGTGCCATTAATACCGGCCCCTAAAGTCAGGAGCTTGGGCATGCTCCTTGAGTCCTCCCTTACAATGGAGGCCCAGGTAGCGGCCACAGTTAGATCCGCCTTTTCCCACCTTCAGCGGGCACGGCAGCTGGCCCCATTCCTGGAGCACAATGACTTAGTAATGGTGATCCATGCTATGGTCACCTCAAGAATAGATCACAGTAATGCTCTCTACATGGGGCTACCCTTTACACTAATCCGGAGACTACAGCTAGTGCAAAACGCTGCGGCGCGGCTGTTAATGAGACTCCCTCCATGGGAGCACATTCAGCCGGTGCTGAAAGAGCTGCACTGGCTTCCTGTTGTGTTCCGAGTTTGTTTCAAGGTGTTGGTGTTGACCTTTAAAGCCATTTATGGTCAGGGACCTGTCTATCTGCGGGACCGCCTTTCTCTGTATATTCCCCAGAGAGCACTGCATTCAGGGACGAAAAATCTACTGTCCATCCCAGGACCAAAAGGAGCCAGGTTGTGTATGACACGAACCAGGGCTTTCTTGGTGGTAGCACCGAAACTCTGGAATGCTCTCCCAGAGGCCATAAGGGCCCTGCGGCATCTGCCTACTTTCCGCAGGGCCTGTAGGACCAAATTGTTTCGACAGGCCTTCGATATCTAACTGAGAGAGAGCTGCCACTGGACATCATATAGAGCACCAAGTAGAGTACTGGTGGTCACCACCGAATTTTCAGAACCGCCTATATTGTACTGTATTAACACAGCACCATGAAAATGGTTTTAAATAATTTAAATATGTAATTATGTTTTATATGTTTTATTGGTTTTTAATGGTAGTAATGTAATGTTGTGAGCTGCCCTGAGTCCGCTTGCCAACTGATCAGGAAAAGACAGGGAGGGTGTGGGTGGAGTGACATAAGTTTTTTATACCATGGGTCTTAGGGCAAATTCCTTCTTTGAATTTTGTATGCTAACTCCCAAACTACAAAAGGGTCCCTTCTTTGAGAGTGAGCTCAAACATTACAAAGTTTTTCTTGGGAGCTGACAATATCACATTCAATTATGCTTGACCTCTTGCCCTCGTTTTCCCTTTCCATTTTCATCCCTATGGTGGCAGCACAAGAAAAGCACTCAGAAGGTGAGGAGGAATCATCAGTTGGGGAAGTCAGTGAATAGCAAAACACATTTTTGCAATCTTAATCTCCCTCCCAATAGTAATAAAGAAATATTGCAAAACGAAAGTGCAAATTCAAACTAGAAAAGATTAGTTTGCCTATGACTGTTTCCCCTCCTCTAGCCCTACATCATGTTTTATGTTTAGGACTTCCATAAGGTTGAAATATTTAGATGGTCCATGGAGACAAATATTCCCCATCTAATAACAGTGCACTAAAATAATATTCTTTGACCATTAAGAGAATGGCAACATTCCATCATGTTTAATTGGAATTAAGTGAGCTCAGCCAGCATCAGGCCATCTAAATATCCATAATCATTACAGTCTTCTTTAGGCTTGCCTTTCCATATATAGGGGGTGATTCTCCTATTCATATTGTATTAATCTGAATTGAGTTTATGCTGAAACAGCACTTGGTGGAATGCACATTTTTATCCTGCCCTTCCCCCAAGGAATTATATGGTTTGTCCCTTTTTCATTTTCTCTTCACAACATAACCATATGAAGTAAGTCAGACACATTATGAAACGCATTGTGAGATATAACTTACAGCTTTTTTTATAGTGCCTTGCACATGGTGCCCAGTTCAGATGTGACTGGCATGCATAGAGAAAGATCTTTAACCTCCCCTACCTGCTCTGTTTTCCTGCGCTGTTATGGTCCATGGGATTTGTGACTGGGCCATTGGAAAAACTCATGTATATATACTTGTAAGTTTCCTCAACAGGTCAAATAGCACTTCCCAGATAGTTTCTGGTCAGGAAACATGGGAAGAGGCAAAAGACCCTCCTTCACATGTGCTTCAGTTGTAACCTGAATCAGGCACCAAACACAGAGGAATAGAAAAGAAACTGTGAGTTGTACATGATTGTTACCTGCAGGGTTGGGATTCCAGACCCAACCTATATATCTTAGAATGTGTCTATAAAGAGCAATTTCTCTGTTATGATTAGGGAGATCATTCCCTGCTGCAGCTTAACAGGGTGGTAAGGGAAGAACGAGGTTTGAGTCGGTATTGCATCAATGCATAACATCACTTTCAGCAAAAAACTAGAAATGACACTCTAGGATTCACCCCAGATGCTATCATGAATTCTTCCTACAGGATGCCAGCTAAGACTGGCAACCCTACTTACAATCAAAAGTTATATTTCTAAAAACTGAGGCAAAATATTGTCATGTTACATTAAATTTATTTGTTTGTTTGCATAATTTATAGTCTGCCTTTCTCACAGGCACTTGAGGCAGATGCAGTGATTCAATACAATGCTAGTTATTACCTTTAAAGCCCTATATGGCTGACCTGCCTACCTTAGGGACCGTCTCTCCCCATACATTCTCCAGAGGGTACTGAGATCTGGTTCGCAAAATCTATTGACAATCCCTGGGCCGAAGGAGGCCAAACTGAAGGTTACAAGAGAAAGGGCCTTTTCGATCACAGCTCCCCACTGGTGGAACCAATTACCAGAAGAGGTACAGGCCTTGCAGAGCCTTACCCAGTTCCACAGGGCCTGCAAGACTACCCTCTTTCAGCTGGCTTTTTCTTAATGTGGAACCTATTGTACTGTCGTCACGTAAAATTGTAAGATGAGTAACATCGAGACTGTAGCACCAAACTAATTTGTTGGTTTTTAAATTTGATGGTTTTAATTAGATGGTTTTAATGTAATAATACATATAAATGAACTGTAATATATAATTGTTATGTAACCAGTGTACTTTTATTATTGTATTATTGTAATGTTTGCATTTTATATTATGTTATGTAAGCTGCCCTGAGCCTGCTTTGGTGGGGAGGGCGGGATATAAATTAAATATTATTATTATTGTTATTATTATTATTGTTGTTATTAATACAATTAAGAAAGTGGGAGATTCAATAAATAATGCAATAGGATTAGGATTGTAGAAGTCTAGAACCAACTAGAAATCTAAAAGACAGAACTGAAACAAAGTATAAGTATTCACACAACACATTAAACAATGCAAAAATTACATAGTAGGATCCACACTATACTCAGTAATATATACCACAGTCCCTTATATACCACAATCATTTATTATTTATCCAGGTAACTTTGCAACCATTTTGTACAGTACAACCCTATCACCTGATTAGAAAAGCCCTCCTGTATTATTCAGTTTTGCATAGTTTGCAGAAAGCCAGGAGAGTGGGAGACTTCCTAACCTCCTTGGGTAGACCATTCCATAGGTGAGAGCCACAACTGAAGTTTGTGTATTGGCTTCTGTTGCTTTTGCCCATTTGCAGGTTGGCACCTGCAGAAGGCCCTCCTAAAATGTCTTGTCAGGATTCAATTTCAACTTGTTTACTCTTAGCAAGTTATGCAGCTATTCAGGACCTCTACCACATCACCAAGAAATTTGGATAAGGATATATAGAGCTGGGCATCATCAGCATACTGATGACAACTAACCCCAGAACTACATACAGTTCATCCTAGAGGCTTTACATAGAAATTGAGAAGTAAGGCAGATAGAATTGCACTATGTAGGACTTCACACGACAAGTGCCACATTGAGGATAACTAATTTTCAATGGTAACCTTTTGAGTCCAGTCCCTGAGGAATGATTAAACCAGTTCAATGTACATCCCCTGATAGCTACTTCTGTCTTCAAGTGCCTCAATAAGAAGGCATTATCTACTGTATCAAAGGCTGCAGATAAATACAGTTTGAGCAACATGGGGAAATGACCTGTGTCTACCATCAGATGGAGATCTTCAACTAAAGCTGGAAGAACTGTGTCTGTCCCATAGTATGCCCTGAAGGCAGAATGAAAAGGATCTACAGCGGATGAGTTATCCAAGAAAACCTGATCTCCTGTTGCTTTCTCAATCACTTTGCCCAGGAAGGACAGATAAGAGACTAAAAAATAACATCATTTTGGCAACATCATTTTTTCTGTATGGATTTTTTTAAAGAGTAGAGGATGGATAACTGCCTCTTTGAGGGCTGAGCGAAGATGCCTTGAGTAGGGGTGTGCATTTGGACAAACTGAATAAAACTCTAAAAAACCAGCTGATTCAGCTGTATTCAGGCCATATACAGCTGAATTCAACTGCTGATTCAACTGCTGAATACAGCAGCTGCAAATATCTGTGGCTATTTGGCTCCATTATACCCTATGGGCCATTGAAGGCAATGGCAAAATGGGGTATAATAAATTACATCTTGGGGGGAGGGGTCTGCAGTAGAGGCTCCAAATTTTCAGGGCAGCTGCAGGATCGTCTCCTCCACAGAACCCCCAAGTTTCAAAAAGATTGGACCAGGGGGGTAGAATGGGCCATAGAGTCAATAGCAAAACATTATATAATGAATTGCAGCTGGGGTGGAGGGGGTTTGAGGCAGAGGCTCCAAATTTGCAGGGCAGCTACAGGAGCTTCTCCCACACATAACCCCCAAGTTTAAAAAAGATTCTCCTAGAGAACCTCTGCAGTCAAGTCAACTGTGCTGAGGGTGCTAGCTTGCAAGTAACATAGTTGCCCAGCAGCAACTGTGGCAATAGTAGTGCAATGCACAGGACCTTAGTTCAAATTAGAGAATCTCTCAGATTTAAACATTGGGATAAGGACTTTCTGTTGGGACAGCACATTGAACAAGTAGCAGAGATGGGGCATGGACTTTCTGCATGCAAAGAAGTTGCGTGCTGAGTTATAGCCCTACAGAAGAAATACCTGTGGGGAATGCTGTAACACTGCACTGTAAGAAAGAAAATTTTTGGAAATCAGAACAGGACACTTGGATTTTTAAGAAGCTCCTGAGATGTCAAGGCTGCTCAAGGGGAACCTTAACTCATGTGGCAATAAGTTGCACAAATATCACCTCTAGTCTTCTTTTAAAAGCAAGTAGCTTTGGAAGCTGTCACTGCACCATACTTATTCTAGCTCTTGGTTCTGGCATTCCTATCTATCATAACAAAGCTGAGAAACCAGTCCCTGCAAAAATACTCGAGACACAGGAACCCCCAGAACTATCTCAGTAGACATAATAATTTGCTCAGCTCTTAATTTTTTCCCAGAATTCAGACTTTGTTGGTTTTTAAAGTGCTACTGGTCTCAACTTTAGTGCTCAGGCATGTTATTAATAGGGCTGTGTATATCCTTGTGACCTTCGTATACCAAAAGATAAATGGACACATATCTGAAATCAAGATTCACAAAGCTGAGCAATCTGTTTTACTGCAACATTATTTCAGAAACAGAACAGGATATGCTGAGTTACAATCATTACAAAACTTAGGGCAGTGGAACTCCCAGGACCCAACAGAGATATTGAATTTTCATCTCATTACACAAGCTAAGTCACTCAGTTCTTGCTTATACACAGAATTTTAACTTTGGCCGTTTTCCCACTGACCTTACCCCAGAGCGACGTCCCTCTTCACCGCGCAATGTCTGCGTGGATTTCCCACCAACTGCTGCGCAGAACCAGGAAGTGCGGCAGCTTTTGCGTCACAGATGTAAACCGCTAAAAACCAGTTTACATCTGCGATGCAAAAGCCGCGGCTCTTCCTGGTTATGCGCAGCAATTGGTGGGAAATCCACACAGACGCTGCACGGTGAAGAGGGATGTCGCTCTGGGGTAAGGTTAGTGGGAAAACGGCCAATGTTAGTCTGAAAGGGATCACTGGACTCAAACTTGGCTTTCACATTTGTTTTTAACTCCTTTATTATCTATACGTCAATTTGCTGCCATTTACATGTCCTAGTAAATGTGTTATTCCAATCATTACTGTGTTTATTGCTCTGCTACATATGCATATTGACTCTAATCAGCTCTTTCTGGCTACTAACCCAATCCCACCTGTATGTAATATTTGAGAAAATCTGATTTACTGTGTGAACTTGGGCACCTGCATTATTTATTGCAATGTGTCTGAGGAAACGTACTTACACAGAGAAACTTATACTTTAAATAAAAAATTGTCTTAGAAAGCCATAAGAGGTCATGGAGGGGATGGCAGCAACCTCTCTGGTGCCTGGGGGTTCCATTGCCCTGAGTTTTATGATGAGTATTGCAATCCAGGTTTTAGCTTCTAATTATGGTTCTTCAAATTCCAATCAAATTGCTGAACCAGAGGCACGTGTTGGTAAATTAGACGTGGATCATAAAAAGAAAATTAAACAGGAATCAAATTTCTCATTAACTTTGGCAATAGCCAATAGTACCCCAAATAATAATAGTGGCACTACCTTAGCTTTAAATGTCTGGATGGCAGCTGGCAAATAATTGCCTCCTGAAGTCTGAAAGAATCTCAGGAGGGCTGCTGAATGTACAGATGCTAACTTCATGACATCGGTCATATGGCCTGTCCATGACATGTTGTAAGAGAAAAGGACAGCTAAGCACCAAAACTTGTTAACCTGCTCAGTTTGGTGGCTGCCCATATTCCCTGAGAGGTGACAAGATGGAACATCTTTACAGAACACTATGACTTTAATCTTTTGATAGTTTATGTCTAAGAACTCTTGCGAGCAATATAGCACAAATGCATCCATTAGACGTCTTAACTCCATATGGGACCGTGAAATTATTACAGCAATGTCAGTGTAAAACAAATTTGAAACTGGTGTCTGAAACCTTCCCTCAAAGGCTAAGACTGTGACCTTTTTCATGTGATGGGCTGATTACAATTTTCTAGCAAGTCGTGGTTCCTATAGATAGGTGCCTTCATTCAAACAAAAGAAAAATAAGCAACAATGACAACTTAAAACTATAAATGGCAGCAACACAACATATTTTTATTGTTACCTTTTTGAGTTTTATACCATGCCAAGCAATGGACTTTCCTCTCATCTTTATACTGTGCAAGGAAAATCATATAAGGCCTTTGTGCAGAGTTACTGCAGAAATATCTTTGATGACTGATATTTGTGCAGTAACTCTTTCCACGTAAAGAAGAAGACGACGACATTGGATTTATATTCTGCCCTCCCCTCAGAGTCTCAGAGCGGCTCACAATCTCCTTTATCTTTTTTCCCCACAACAAACACCCTGTGAGGTGGGTGGGGCTGAGAGGACTCTCACAGCAGCTGCCCTTTCAAGAACAACCTCTGCCACAGCTATAGCTGACCCAAGGCCATTTCAGCAGGTGCAAGTGGAGGAGTGGGAATCAAACCCAGTTCTCTCAGATAAGAGTCTGCACACTTAACCACTACACCAAACTGGCTCTCTCCCTTAGAACAAAGAATTTCTATTCTGCAATGAGTATGAGGGTGGAAGACTTTAAGACATGCAGAGAACCTCTCCTTCCAGTATGCTTAGCATTGTTCAGAAAATAATTGAAAGAGAAGATACTATTTAAAGGATTGGACAAATGTGTTAGATGGGTTCGTTTTTAGTAAAAGACATGCTGTGATTCCAGGCTGTCTAGAAACCATTCAGTTTAATATGTAAGTCTTTCCTTTTAATGAGAGATTTAACCTATGGACTAATATTCTGATGCCATGCAAAAAAACCCAAACCCTCTTTAGGTCTCCTCACAACTGTATAAAGTCCAGAGGAAGAACTAAAACCATCCATAAACCAGACAATGTGTTAAACCAGCTTATTAAATGGCAGTGAGGTATTTAACTTATATAACTAATATTTTTTAAGGAAGCAATGCAATTTGGCAGCCATTCAGTTCCTACCCTGACTCCAAACTTGGTTAGCAATAGCTGGCTGTCTTGTTTAACCTTTCCTGTACACAAACAGACACTGAAGGCAGGAGCAGACATTTTGTTCTGTCTGAGATAGGTAGCATTATACTGCAGGCAGCAGTTTGTATTTGGTGTCCTGTATTCTTTTTCATATTTTCTGCACTTATGTGCCTGGCAACCTACAAAATATAATAAAAACATAAAACATCATAAAAGTTTTTGAAACATGCCATTCAAACACACTGTAGCTTCTATAAAATAATAAAAGCTCTTTCATCTTGGCAAAATGGAGCAACATAGTTGGTTGTGACTGGGTGGGACTGTGGTTCATCAAACCATCAATCAACTGCTCTTGTGTCACATTGGCTGACTCTGCTCTCCCCCACCCACTGCTGGCCCCAGGACAGACAAGGATTGGCTCTCTGGGGAAACTGCTAGGTAGTGGCTGCTGCTAGGAAACTAACCTTGATTCTTTCAGTAAAAAGCAGTCAAGCTTGGTTCTCTCAGCAGAAGCTGGTAGGACTTTCAAGTCCTATTTTGGCCTTTCAGGAAGAATTCATTGGTTTACCCCTTTGCAAAGGAGAGAAAGAAAGCCTTCGCTTGACTGGCTGATGGACAAAGGAAGAGGGAAAGAACCATAGAGAAAGCCTTCTCAGATTGACTGGGAGTGGAGGGGAAGAGGGAAGGCTTTCTCTCAATTGACTGAGGACTCCCTTGATTGTCTGAGGACTCCTCCCTACGGTTATGCCAATAAAGGTTTGTGTGTATTTGGGTGTGTGTATGTATGAGAGAGAGAGACTCCTCCCGATCCTCCTCTGGAAGGGAAACAGACAGAAACAAGGAGAAAATGGTATCCTGTAACAGCAGGCCAGATACAGAGAGAGAGAGATAGGGAAGGAAAGGGAAAGACAGAGAGAGGTTGAAGTCTTGTGCTTAAGACCAACAACATTATCAGAGAGGCAGTGTTGGTCTGAAAGGTATCACTAAATGCCTCTAAGGGAGAACCCATTGGGGCCAGTCCTAACTAGGGATGCCAGTTCCAGGTTGGTGGGAAATTCCTGCAGGTTTTGTAGTGGAGTTTGAAATGGGCACAGGAGTTAGGACTTCAGAGCAGGTCTGCCAGACCCAGGTTCTTTTTGTGGAAACTGACTAGGTGATTTTGGAATTCCTGCCTCATAGGGAATTCCTGTTACAAAAAATATCTATCTATCTATCTATCTATCTATCTATCTATCTATCTATCTATCTATCTATCTATCTATCTATCTATCTATCTATCTATCTATCTATCTATCATCTGTCTGTCCGTTTGTCTGTCTTCATCATCATCATCATCATCAATCAATCAATAATCTACTGTATCTGTATCTTGTCTTTCTTCCCAATGGTATCTCAAAGCAGCTTACCTCATTCTCCTCACCTCTGTACAACAATCCTGTGATGTAAATTAGGCTGACAATGTGTGCTTAGCCTAAGATCACCCAGTAAGCTTCCATGGCTGAGTGGGGATTCAAACATGGGCTACCATGTTCAACACTTTAACTACTAAACAATGCTGGCCCACTGTATTGTGGATTCATTTCTGTAATCTAGTGCACACACACACACACCGAGATCTGGTCCATGAACAATGATATTTCTACTATGGATTCATTTATCATGTTTTGATTTACAGAATTTCAGTAGCATCATTTACAACGTTAGAATGGATAAATTGATTTTCAGAATATGTTCTGAAAAATACCTGCTTTCCGTTGGTTTTGAGCTTTTATTTCTCAACTCTGTCCCCTAGAGCATGGTCTCTACCTCTGAGTAGGCCCTGCCACTTGCCAGATTTGTCTTCTATCAATGCCATCTTAAGCAGATCTCCACAGAATTCTATTCAAATCTTTTCAATTGAACTTACTCCTAGGAAAGGATTCTTAGGATTGCTCTGAAGCCCTAACTCCTATGCTTGTCTCAAACCCTATCTACTTGCTCCTCACACTTTGTCACACCACTTTATATCCCATTTTTAATTGTTCTAAGGAACATTCTGACCACCTATGCCTCAGGATTCATTTTTGCCTACTTAAGGAGGCACTCTGGACAAGCTCAGTGTTGTGTGTTCCTGGATCCAACCACAAACTCAAGATACCTCTGTGAACTAGTACTGGTATACACTTTGTGGAATCTCACTCCTAAATAGCTCTGCTTAGGTCTGCCTCTGTTAATTCCCCCATGAAAAGAGGAGAGCCCCAGAATTTCTGCATTTATTTTGACTGCTTTGTGAGTGTGAGTGTGTTCACTTTCATTTAGTGGTAGTGCAGCCAGCTGCTGGGGTATGGGGAAATGAAGACTGTTTTCAGGGGAATTGCACTGCTGTATTTTTATTTATTTATTTTGGGGAAAGGGAAAGTCTTCTGGCTCCACACTTAAAGTCCCTAGATATTTTCTGACTTAGACCTGGCAATCTTAAAGTACATTGAGCCATATCACCTGCTAACAGGGAGAATGAAGGCAAGCAAATCAGTGTGAAACAAATCAAGGAATTTTTTTGAGGAGGGAAAGTGTATGCCTCCCAACTCCTGTATTGTCTCCAGAAATATTTGTCGGGGGGGGGGGGAATTGTCTCTATTCTATGTAGAAATTCAGTTCCATTCATTTTGATACATGGTCAGCTTGGAAAGTATTAATAAAACAATAAAAACTACCATGTTCAATACCAAGTCTAACAAAAAAAGACCTATATGTGTCATTATATTCCAACATTTCAAAATTCTTGTGCACATTTCACAACAGAAAGGGTCAGTTATTTGCAGACACAACCATCTGTTTTTGTATTGCACATTTATATAGCCTCTGTAACTCCATTTTGGTTTTTTGCTAGTGCCTGACCTCTAGTGCCTGGGAAGATGGCCAGCAGGCCACTCCCAAGACAATATTTCTCCTGTTTTCATTAGTACTGTTTTCTTTAGTACTTTCCAGAGTTCTAAGAAAGCTGATGTTTTTCTCAGCTTCTAGGTGCCAGGTACAAGATATGGTCTGGCTCTTCTCAGTATTTAGGGATGTAGCTTTGGAGATGATATTCTTGTCTTGTAGCCAATAATTAGAATATAAGATATTTAGTTTTAGCTAAACATAATCTCTCATTTCAGATTCTGGCTAGCTTCACTGTGTATGCTTGTGTTTGAGGCCCAGTGGATAAAAGGTTAGCCTGCTTTTTCTGTACGTTTGCTGATTTATTAAAATCTCCTTGTAAGCAAACTTGGATCGTGCATATTGTTTTCTTGGGATTGCTGTAAACCTTGGCGCTTTTGACCAGAGCTCCAAACAGCATGCCACTATATACCATTTTGTTACATTATGAATTATTTCTTTAGAGGAGTCTGAAGGGAGGAGGGAAGTGTAGAATTGTTCTAATCTTTCAGGGGAATTTTATTAATATATTGGGAATGTATATTATCATAGAAGGGACAGTGTAATTTTTTCTTATTTGACAAAGGCAAACCTGTTGGGAATAAGGAATGTGAAGATATCTGCCTCTCAGGATGTTGAAGACTATAGTACCATTTTCTGGCCTAGAGTACTTTAAAAGTTAGTGGAATATCTAAAGCCTCATATTAAAACAACCTTGAAACTGGGTAATACCAGTGTAACCTCTGTTTGTGGGTTCTGTGGGGGCAGAAATTGAAATGACTCTTGCAACAATTTAAAGGGAATAAAACATTTTTACTTTTCATTTAACAACATATAATGTAACAAAAATATAGATCTTAGTAACACAATAGAAGGAAGAGCTCCATGGCACAGAGTAGTAAAGCTGCAGTATGGCACTCCTAAACTCTGTTCACAACCTGAGTTCAATCCTGGCAGAAGCTGGGTTCAAGTAACCGGCTCAAGGTTGACTCAGCCTTCCAGCCTTCCGAGGTCGGTAAAATGAGTACCCAGCTTGCTGGGGGAAAGTGTAGGTGACTGGGGAAGGCAATGGCAAACCAGCCTGTAAAAAGTCTGCTGTGAAAGCAACGTCACCCCAGAGTTGGAAATGACTGGTGCTTGCACAGGGGACTACCTTTACTTTTTTACATTTTTTTAACACAATAGAACAGTAATCTAAAGTTCAAACAGTTAACTTTTCCCTCCTTCACAGCTTGTCACCCCCGAAGTCCATCTCTTTCTTCTTGTTGGTGGCCCAAGAAGCCTCTGGCTGAACACTCTGTGCAACAACATCCCAAATGAACTTCCCATTGGATAACACGGCCCTGAAATTCTAAAATTTACAATTTAGAACAAAAGTTTCCTTCCCTGACCAGTTTCCATCCATAAAACATAGTTGCCTTAACAAGGTGTTAAGAGCTGATTATTAAGGTTCAAGCTCCCCAGCAGGGCAGTCTTGTTTCCCTCCTCCGCATATTCTGCACTCTCCGCACATTTCCACCCTTCTGGCTCATTCCATTCCTAGCTTGGGCTTACACCAGAACAAGTTGTTATTCCCTCCATTTTCTGTCAACTAATATAACCCTTAATCTGTCCTAGAGTTCACAACTAATTGTTCCAAACAGCATGTGTTGTTTGTAACAATTGGCCATAGAGACAGCACAATTTAATGTGGCTTTTGAAAAAACATATTTAAGGATTTAATTTGTTATTCTGAAAAAAGAAACTATTTCTTAAGAGATTTCATCCAAATTTTCCAATTTTTCAACTAGAAATTTTGTTTTAAAAACAGCTTTAGAAAGCAATTAAAAACTGCTTTTTCTTCTCAGTTTTTCCATTCCTCTGTAGAATCATACTTTCACATTTGGGGGAACATATAGGAATTTACAATTTATTGGATGAAGGCATTTCTGGAACCTGACTATACAAACATTATAAGCAAGGATTACTGGCACTCATTAAGTTTTTATATATTAAATGTGGTTTAACTGAAGTATAAACATCTGGTTCATGATGTCATAAAGAACCCATCTGGTCTAATTATGAGAGCATTTTGATTCAATTCTTCTAATCCCTTAAAGAACCAGAAATTGCTCATGGGGTGCCAATGTACAATACTGAAGTAATTCAGACTCACATAATGCTGACAAGAAAACTTGCTAAACTTGACTATTCCTAATCAATAACAATATCAGTTAGTGGAACAGAGTTGTCACAACATCACAAGTAGAATTCTGAGAAGGCCGGTTTAGGATTGATCTAAGATTGCCATTCCCCAGTTAGGAGTGGGGATCCCCCTTTTTTGAGCTTCTGCCTGCCACTGCCCCCAGACAGCAATGTCACCAGAAATAAATGTGATGTATTGACATCACTCTATGATTTTACCAGAGAGTTTGCTCAAAACTCAGAGCATCACCACACTACACCCCCAACATGCTGATGTCACTTCTGTGTGATGTCAGCACATCATGGCACTCCAACCCACTCCCAGAAAGTTCCCTCCCACTCTCCGCTGGCATGGCATTTGGACCTGGCAACTCTAGATTACTCTCTAAATAATCATCTTGAAGAAAAGAGATTTCCTGTGTGTTATGTATGTGTACTCAAGGGAAGACTTTGGGTGTTCCCGCTGGGCTCATTGGAGCCAGGCGGAATGAGCTTGGGGACTTGGGAACAAAGGGCTGCAGGATTCAAATCCCTGCAGTCCTAGACCAATCACAAGCCCCCACCGGTTTGAATGACCCAATGATGTGCTAGCGTGGGAATCCAGAGATGTATATAAGTTGGGCCGGCAGGCCCCATCCCCAGTCTTGTAATGTAGCCCTATCCTATATGATGTCTATTAAAGAGCTTGTTATCACTTACTCTGCCATGCATAGAACCCACTATATTATAGTGGCGACAAGGATGGGATCCGAATAAGCATGGTCCAGGGCAACCCAGCACCGCCAAGCACATCGAGCTCCAGCATTGCCGCGCAAGAAGCACCGCCGCCCAGCCTGATCACGGCCCCTGCGGAGTGGAAAACGAAGTTTAAGACAAAGTGGAAAAAGTTTAGACGATATATAGAAAAAGAGTGGAAAATAAAAGGACATTGGACAATTTTTGATAATAATTAAGTTTTAAAAAGAAGAATATAAATTCTTGTTTTAATAGTTAAGGGTACCTTTAATATATTTTTAAGTAAATAACACTGGCGGGGGTCAAGTAACGGGGGGAGGGGTGGGTGGAAAGTAATATATGGGGTAGATAAAAGAAATTTTTAAAGATGTAAGATATAGATATAGATTTATTACCATATGTTACTAATAAAATTGTTTTACCAACACAAAACTCCATTCCGAAGTTCGACATGGCACAGCCCAAGGCCTGGGAAGCCTGGGTCAAAAGACTCAAGTACCACCTCGTGGTGCAGAGAATCAAGGATGATGAACACAAAATCAAGAAGACCACCTTGAGCAACTGCAGCATCACCATGCTACAGCTAGCAGAGAGCCTGGTCGGGCCGGAGACACTTGAGGTGTCTTCTTTCGACAAGATCATCAAGGGTCTGACCGGCCATTTTGTCCCGAAGCATACTCTACTCACCCGGAAGCTACAGTTTCTTGACAGCTTCCAGGAGCCGAACGAGACCATTGTGACCTTCCTAGCCCACCTGTGAGACCTGAGCAGGAAAGCGGAGTATGGTACACAACTGGAAGTGACCCTGCTTGTAAAGTTCACTCGCGGCCTCAGGGACGTGAAGGCATGTTGGAAAATTGCAACGGAATCAAAGCCGACCTTGGAGAAGACCCTACAAATAGCCACCACAGCCGAGGATGTGCAAAAGAAGAAGACCCGCTGCCTGGGAACCAGCTCTCACCAGCTACGACCGGCCACGGAATCGGGCAATTCAGACGGGGATGATGCCCTCAAGCTGCACCAGGCGGGCCAACAAAAGCCAAGGCCATGAGTGATGGAATCGACCATCCCCAAGGCTTGCGCCAGTTGTGGGGAGCCACATGAGAGGCACATGTGCAAGTTCAGGAGCATGACTTGCCATATATGCGGGAAGGCTGGGCACATAGCTTGGGTGTGCCGGTTGGCGGCGCTATGCCAAGGAAAACTTCCTTGCCAAAAGAATGGCCACCACCACGAGGTCGCAATGGTGGACGACATCCAGGCACTCACCGCTTCAGAGACCCAGGTATGCCAGTTGCCTATTCCCTCCCCGGATAAATATTACGTGACTGTGTTCATGGAAGGCAAACCCTGCAAAATGGAGGTAGACTCTGGGGCGGGCCAGATGGTCATTTCAGCCCACACGTTCAGGGAGATGTGCCCTGGGGGGGGAAGCTCAGTTAAAACCAACCTCATTCATTGTCCGGGACTTTCAAAAGCGGGAGGTTGCAGTCCGGGGAGTGGGCCTGGTCCACATTAGGTATGGAAAGTTCAAGGGCGAGCTCTCCCTCATCGTGGTGGAGGGCGATCTGTGCAGCCTTCTAGGTCAGTCCTGGTTCCAGGTTCTGGGCATCCAAGTGACGGGGATCCATTACACCCCGTTCAAAGAGATTATCAAAAGATGTGCGAAGAGTTTCCCACGGTTTTCAATGGAACTCTGGGGACATACACTGGGGCCCCCATAGCCTTACAACTGGACCCCAACGTGCAGCCCATACATCCGAAGGCCAGACGTGTGCCACTAGCTCTTAGGCCCAAGATCGGAGAGGAGCTGGACCGCTTCATGGCCCAAGGGGTTCTGGAACCAGTCGCTAATGCAAAGTGGGAGACTCCCATAGTAATCCTGATCAAACCCAATGGCAGCGTATGCATCTGCGCTGACTATAAATGCATGATTAATAAGGCGTTGCAAGGCCATGCATACCCCATCACTGTGGTGAGCCACGTGTTGATCCCCACCAGTCTGGCATCTGCCCGGGCCATGGGACAGAGACAGTGCTGGTTGCCCTGGTGGATGACCTTCAACGGCATCTGGATCAAGTCGGCTCGGCGGTACTGATGTTGTTAGACCTATCTGCAGCGTTCGATACGGTTGACCATCGTTTGCTGGCTTGTCGCCTCGCTGACGCGGGGATTCAGGGGCTGGCCCTGCAATGGCTTTCCTCTTTCCTTGATGGTCGGGGACAAAGGGTGGCGATTGGGGATGAACTGTCCCGGAGGCACACGCTTGATTGCGGAGTGCCTCAAGGGGTGGTGCTTTCCCCGATGTTGTTTAACATCTATATGCGCCCCCTTCCCCAGATTGCCCAAAGGTATGGGTTGGGTTGTCATCAGTACGCTGACGACACCTAGCTCTATCTACTTATGGACGGCCGGCCTGCCTGTGCCCCAGAAAATTTGGACTGGGCATTACAGGCGGTGGCTAGGTGGCTCAGGCTGAGTGGATTGAAGCTGAATCCAGCGAAGACAGAGGTCCTTTACTTGGGTCGTCGTGGCCCGGGAGGGGACATCCCTCTGCCAGCTTTTGACGGGGCGCCGTTGACAGCGGTGCACAAGGTCAAGAGCTTGGGGGTACTATTGGAGCCTTCACTGACAATGGAGGCTCAGATAGCAGCCACTGCCAAGTCTGAATTTTTTCATCTTAGGCGGGCGAGGCAGTTGGCTCCTTTCCTGGAGCATGACGATCTAGCAACGGTGATTCACGCCACGGTCACCTCGAGGTTGGACTACTGTAATGCCTTCTACATGGGGCTGCCTCTGTGCTGAACCCGGAAGTTGCAGTTAGTGCAGAATGCCGCTGCCTGGCTGTTATTAGGGCTCCCAAGATGGGAGCACATTCGGCCGGGGCTTCGGGATCTGCACTGGCTGCCAATAATATATCGAGTCTGGTACAAGGTGCTGGTTATTACCTTTAAAGCCCTATATGACCTAGGACCTGCCTACCTTAGGGACCATCTCTCCCCACATGTTCCCCAGAGTACTGAGATTGGGTTCTCAAAACCTGCTTGTAATCCCCGGGCCAAAGGAGGCCCGTCTGAAATCTACCAGGGACTGGGCCTTCTCAGTAACGGTGCCTTGCTGGTGGAACCAGCTGCCGGAAGAGGTGAGGGCCCTGCGGGACCTTGGGCAGTTCCACAGGGCCTGCAAGACAGTCCTCTTCTGGCTGGCTTATAACTAACTGACACTGGAAACTTTTGAAGGCTGTAGTGTAACATTCTGACAGACCGCTGTTCTATATGTTTTATTATCTTACAGTTTTAAATTGTTGTAAATTGATGTTTTAAAGCTAAATCTATGTTAGATTTTATATGTTGTAAGCCGCTTTGGTGGGAAGGGCAGGATATAAATGGAAATATAAATAAATAAATAAATAAATAAATAAATAAATAAATAAATAAATAAATAAATAAATAAATAAATAAATAAGCAAGCAACCTTAGCAGGAGCAAAATTTTTTGGAAAACTGGATTTGGCACAGGCATACCAACAGCTCCCCATGGATGCCACCACAGCAGAAGCTCAAACCATCGTAACACACCGGGGGGCCTTCGGAGTTAGACGCTTACAGTTCAGGGTCAACGTGGCCCCAGGACTGTTTCAGAACTTGATGGACTCCCTTCTTAAAGGCATTCCCAGGGTCCAGCCATTCTTCAATGGAGTGCTGTTTGTGGCAGCCACCGAGGACGAATTTGTCGACCATCTCCGAACGATGTTGCAGCGTTTCAAGGGGGCAGGGTTAAAGGTAAAATGGGAGAAATGTGTATTGGGGGTGCCCACCATAGACTTTCTGGGGTGTATGGTGGATGCGAGCAGCATTCATCCGGCCCAGGATCAAAACAAAGGCCATTTGTGATGCGCCAGCTCCCACCAACAAGGCAGAACTACAATCGTTCTTGAGAATTCTTAATTTCTACCATGCCTTTCTTCCCTACAAGGCGGTGGTCCCCACAGACTGCTGGACAAAAGGGCACCGTGGGTTTGAAGTCGTCGGCAAGCTGCCACTTTCCAGGCAGTAAAAGACATTTTAACTTCAAACAGCTTGCTGGCGCACTTCAATGAGTGGCTACCCGTCGTGCTCGCATGCAGCGCCTTGCCTTATGGGGTCAGTGCCATGTTGGCCTACAGACTGCCAGATGGTCGCGAGGTTCCAGTAGCATATTATTCCAGAACATTACAGAAACCAGAGCGAAACTATGCTCAGATAGACAAAGAGGGCCTGGCTATCGTGACTGGGGTAAAAAAATTCCATGATTACCTGTACAGCCGGCCCTTTACTATCTTAACGGACCACAAGCCCCTGCTGGGCCTGTTCACCCCTGACTGACAAGCACCCCAAATGCTTTCACTGTGGGTGTTGAGGTGGTCCATTTTCTTGGTGGGTTATCAGTATGACCTTAAGTACTGCCTAGGGAAAGCAATGGGTCACACTGATGCTCTGAGCCGCCTGCCACTGCCCTCCATGGACCCAGACCTGGCCCTGGCGTTCCAGATCATGTCACTGGAAACCTCCTGGACCACCCGGTACATGCAAAGGACATTGCCCGCTGCTCTTCCAAAGACAAAACCCTCTCCCGAGTTCTGGACTGGGTGTGGAGGGGGTGGCCAGAAGGACGGGTGGGCTCAAAATTTTCAGCATTTGCATCCTGCTGGGATGAACTGTCTGTGCATAAGGGGTGCCTGTTGTGGGGAAGTAGGGTGGTGGTGCCCCTGGCACTGCAGCAGCGAGTCCTAACAGCACTGCACGAAACCCATCTGGGGATTGTACACATGAAACTGCTGGCCCGGAGCTATGTATGGTGGCCAGGAATTGACAATGTCATTGAATCCTGGCTGGCCAAATGTCAGCCATGCCAGGAGACATGTCCAGCATTGCCCCATGCCCCGAGCCAACAGTGGGAGTCCATTTGCAACCCCTGGTCCCACCTGCACCTTGACTTCGTGGGGTTCTTCCAGAAGCATATATTCTTCCTCATTGTGGACTCCTACTCCAAATGGTTAGAGGTAGTGCCAGTAGCCCCCACCTCTTCTCGGGCGGCATTAGAGGCGCTCTGCAGGGTTTTTGCCACACATGGCCTCCCAGACATTTTGGTATCCGATAATGGGACAGCCTTCACCTCTGATAATGGGACAGCCTCGGCTGAGTTTCAGGATTTCTGTGGCTGGAATTTAATAAAACACATAAGGTCAGCCCCCTTCCACCCAGCCACAAACGGCCAAGCGGAAAGAATGGTGCTGGCTACGAAGGAAATGCTCAGCTGCATCATATATGGGGAGTCTGAAGCACATCACGGTGAGTGCCTCCTGGCGCAACATACCACCCCCAGTACGGTCACTGGCCGCAGCTCAGCAGAGCTTCTCATGGCCGGCGGCTGACAACCCTCCTGGATCGCATGCACCCAAACTGCATGCCCGATCTGCAAGAGGTGCCAGAGGTGGTCTGGGCCCCGCCGGGGGTTCGACACAGGGGACTTGGTGTTTGCCAAAAACTTTGGGGGTGGGCCAGCATGGATAGCAGCATGAGGATCCCGTGTATTGGGGCTGTCATGTACAAAGCCATCTCAGAGGGGGGATTCACAATAAGGCAGCACATTGACCAATTATGTGTGCGAGAGGCACCCGGGGGGGGGGGGTGGAAGGCAAGGACGAGAACACAACCAACCTGGTGCCTGCTCTAGGCGAAACAACCCCTGAGCCGAAGGAAGCAGAAGAGCCCGCAGCTACACCTGTGCCAGCTCCAGCAGAACAGATGGAACCACCCTCAACGCTAGAAACCTCAAAGGATCCAATCCAGCCGGTGGAGTTCTCCTCGGCACCAGGACCTCCGCCAGGAACGCCGGGCACAAAAACCGCATCACTGTCAACTCCAGTGCTCAGGGGGTCAATGGGAAATCACTGCAAGCCCATGTACCTTAAAGACTATGTTTACTAGGCTTGCGAACTAAGGGGGGAGGGATGTTATGTATGTGGACTCCTGGCCATTTTTTCTTTGAGAAATCAATTTTTTCTTTGGGAAATCAATTTTTTCCTCAGATCTTCTGCTATCTGCATGTAGGTCACTTCCTTTCATTGCAATGGACCAGCTGTCTTCCAGGTTTTTTCTGTCCTGCTTTCCATACAGTGGTTCTGTGTGGTGTTGTAGTGCTTATAAGCAGTGGACTCTAATCTGGAAAAGTGGGTTTGATTCCCCTTTCCTCCATATGAAGCCTGCTAAATGACTTTGGGCCTGTCACTGTTCTCTCAGATCTCTGAGCCCCACCTACTTCACAAGGTGACTGTTGTGGAGAGAGGAAGGGAAGGCGATTGTATGCTGCTTTGAGACTTTTTAGGGTAGAGAGAAGCAGGGTATAAAAACAGCTTTTCTTCTTCTTATACCTGTCATAGGACTTTTAGTGCAGTGGGTTGGACTAGATGTCTCTGGAGGTCCGTCCCAACTCTATGATTCTATACCTGGCCTACTTGTCTTGGTTCTGCAGGGAAGTTTTATCCTTTCCCTAAGATTCTATTCTATAGGAAAGACTTCTAGTTGTTACTGCCATTTTCTTTTACTAGAGTTGGCATGTTCTCCCTTCTTCCACTTCAATTTGGATGGCAGCAGCAATAAAAAGAACTCAGTACCCACACTGCATTCTGTGCCCACACCGAGATAGCATCCTCTATAATTAGCAATCCATCAGGCAACTTATTCCCAGTGTTATATAGTGCCCAAGTCATTTATGCAACACAGATTGTGGTATACTATTGGCAGAAAAACAGAGGTGTACCTGACCTAGTAATATAATGTCTAAATCATCTCTTATGGAGAAGCACTTGTGTGCTCCTTAAACCATCTTTCGTCTTTCACCTTCTGTGTAAGGAACGAGAGAGCCCATAGTTTAGCTGCCATTTACTTCTGCTGTGCTGTATTCTTTGGGGTTTAAACATGTAACTGCAATATCACAGGTGTTAGTCCGGGAGCAGAAATCCTTAGTTTGGAGCCCCTGTTCAAAATCTAAGCTACGCTCTAGCAGAGTCCACACAGCAAAATCCAAGATGATGTTTCATATCAAATTATAATTTATAGGCTGCTGTTTATCTATGCCACTAAAAGGAAATGAGCATAGCTCTTGCTGTCTCCTTGAAGCATACTGATAAATTATAATAGGGATTCCAATTATGCTGCAAATATACTGTGACATAAACATGTTTAAACACAAATTACAAAATTAATTTTTTCCCTAGTGATTGCCAAAGGAGTAGTTCATGTTTATTGGGGGGGGGGGAGGACATGATAGAACATTTAGAGTTTAGATTTTTGAATCAGAGAATATAAATAATACATCAAGTGTATTGTGAATGATCACAATGCATACTTCTGAAAGTCAACATTTCTTTAAACCACTTGAAATCATACAGCCCAATCTTTAATGTGGCAGAATAGGATCAAGGATTAGGCTTTCTACACTGGGTACATGTGTAGGGCCTTAAATATATATTTTTAAAATGTGCATGCATGTGTGTGCGTATGTGTGAATGCTCCTGGAAGTCATGGTGACTCCTGGTGACTGACCCCTACTGGAGGGGAGGCATGGAAGATATTCAGAGAGGTGGCTGAATAAAGCCTGCTCCTGCCCTCCAGACTCTGGTATTCCAAGGAGGTCTCCCATCCAGTACTTGTCAGCCCTGCTTAGCTTCCAAGATCTGACAACATTGGGTTTGTCTGAGTTATCCAAAGAGTTATTTGGAGCATCCAACACATGCACTTCTGGGCAATCTATATTTGGGGTCACTGTCCAGTGTATATTGCTATCTCAACTTGGGCAGTGCATAGTAAATGGTAGAAAGGGGATTTTAGCATTAATTTGGACAGAAAATAATACATTTTTATCTTTATTAGGAAATACAGAAAGCAAGACAGAAAATAAGACAGACAAAAATAATACAGTTTTGTCTTTATTGGGAAATTTAAAAAGCAAAAACAGAGAGAAGCAGAATGAAATGTGCCAGTACAACACACACACACACACCCTATAGCTTAAACTATCTGATTGAGATTGCTGAAGGAGTAAGAAAGAGGGAAAGAAATCATAATCCTGATGGGAGGAGAAGGTCCAGGAAGGTCCAATGAAGGGGATGAAGGACACACAATGATGCTGCCCAGGATGATCCTAGGTAGTGATTGGGGTCAGGGACTGAACAAGCAGGAGGAAACTGAAGCCTACTACAGCTCTCAGGGACACTGTGATCTTGCTACAAGTTACCAGGAGAAACTGGAACTACTTCTATGGACACATAACCTCATTATATGTATCAGGATTGGACTGCAAAGAAGAACCTGAATTTTATGTAATGGTTTAACAATTAATTGCTTCCAAATTTAGACAAGAAGGATTGGGGAATATTACAGAAATTTAGGTGATCTTGTTGAATGGGAAAAGGTTTTCAGATGTTGCTGGTTTGATATGATTTCAGATAGCATGCATGGACTTAAGAAGCCTAGACATCTAGTGAGCTTTCCTGCATCACTGATCTCCTGGCAGGAAGTACACTCCAAACAGTTTTTTGTTGGTGACAGTGCTGCATAGGGAATTGTTCTTTCATTTTTTTTTCATTAAAACATATTACTATGTTCTAAAAAGGCAATTCTTATTTCATGGCATATTACACAGTATTTTGTCCTCCAAGGATATAACTTCAAGAGGTAAAACACTGCAAAATCCATGCAACAAGAGAGAAAATTAGAAAATGTAAAATGAGAAATTGGGCTCAGAAATCTATTAAACAAGAAACTGACATGAGTTGACCTTCCCACAGGTTAGCGAACCTGGCCACACCCCAAGAAAATGGGTTAGCAGAACGGCACGGAGCTACACTACAGACTTTAATGTACTGTATGCTAGAAGATGCCAAGTTGCCAATTTCTTATTGGGCAGAGGCCATGCATTCAGCAGTGTACTTGCACAACCGAATTTGGTGCAAAGCTGTGAATGACTTGCCTTACAGAAGGCTATACAATAAGGTTCCAGACTTAAGGTTTCTGAGAGTCTTTGGGACAAAAGCCTGGGTTGGCATCCCCTCCGAGAACAGGAGGGAAGGAGGTGGCCGGGCAGTAAGCCTAACTTTTCTGGGCTACAAGCCAGAAGCTAGGTGTTATCGCTTTTGCGATAAGAGAGCTAAGCTAACGTTCAGTAGAACTGCCAAATTTAACGAGCACGCCAGGTGGCCTCAATTACATTCTACTGAGAAAGAACTTGTGCTGCTGCCAAGCACTGATAACGGTGCTGGAGTCCTGCCAAGGGTAATTAAGCAGGAACAACAATCTCCAGCCCAGGAGCTGGCAAGCGGACAAGCAGAGCAAGGTGAGCCCAATGTTGACACAGAGCCACAGGCACAAAGTCAGGAGGTGCAACCTCTGAGTCAAGTAGCAGAACCAGCCCAGGAGGTGGCAACCAATGAGCTCGAAGGAGACGAGCCCGGTCCGAGCACAGGGCCACGAGTATCTGCTAGAGCCACAAAGGGTATCCCTCCTGCCAGATACAAGGTGCCTTATGTTACACTGGTAGTTAAACCAGACCCACCAGGGTTCCAAGAAACGCTCAGGAAAAAGGCTGAGGCGTGGAAGGTCTGGGTGGCAGAGTGAGAGGCACGAAACAGGGAGGCTGAAGCCAAATGCCAGAGGGAACTGGCTGACCAGGAAAGTGATAATGAGTTCCTGGATTGGAAGGTGTAAACTTGTAAATATGATAAGTATGTAATGCTGCTGTCTGTGAACCAATGTGAAGGCATGTGTGCATAACAATGCAGAGCATTGTGAGTGATGTACAGTTACCAAGTATAAATGTAAACTGTATCCAATGTTAAAATTCACTGTGGTTGGGTGCACTGGGTTCGATAGATTAGGAGGTGTGTCGGTTAAGGAATCTATCTTAACCCAGGTTGACAGCTCTGTAATGACAGCTGGTGATCTAGCCGGCATGCTAGGTCACAGTGACCTTATCAACAGGCTGGTTTGAACCGGCTGAAGACAAGTGAAGGAACCTGCTGAGTCAGCATGAGAGTGGACTGCCAGGATTGGCTGACTGAACTATAAGTGGACTGTGTCTGTAATGCACAGGTCTCTCTTTGAGAGTGGACTTGCTGGCGAAGCATTTTGTTCCTGTGATTAATATATTGGACTGCACTAGTGAGCACGAGTTGTATATACTGTAAATACACTACTTTGGCACTAGCTGCAGGTGTCTGGCTGATTTCTTTCCTGGAGCTCAGTGTCAGGCTCATCACACCGCTCTCTCTGCTAGCACCCGCACCAACATTCCCTTCTGACCTTCAGAAGGTCAGAAAACGGACTTGATTGTTAACTTGTCCTCTTACCCTTTATCAGCAGCTGAGATCCGGATATTGAATTTGGGATTGGGATTTGTGCCCACCCCTCACTATGATGCTTTCCAGACTAGGCTTGATTTATATAAACTAACCAGGCAGTTAAAACTCAAAGTTTTTTTCATAATGAGAATAACACCACTGTATCTGACACACCTTTTAGGACTAGGTCCGCTTTCACTCCTGCACATTTTGATCCTTCAGTCTTGGTGTTTGAGAAGCTTGTTCTCCATGAGATTGAATGGGTGGAAAGACAGTTTAAATCCAGATGGTGTAACTTTTCCAATAGGGACAAATAAATCTTACAGTCTCTAATCGATAACGAAGAAATCATAATCAAACCTGCTGACAAAGGCAAGAGTATTGTTGTCCTTAATACCTCTGATTATCTTCAGGAGATATACCGTCAATTGAATGATGACACTTACTATAAATCATTGGATTTTGACCCTACTGATAAAGTTAAGAGGTTAATCCAATTTGTTGTGGTTGAAGCAAATAACACAAAGCAAGTAACACAAAGAGTAACGTGGAAAAGTGAAGCAGGAGCAAAGCCCAAAGGCATCCACGAAAAACCAGTCTCAATATTGAAAAACTTTATTCAAATTACTTCCTACAAAAACAACAATACCTCTAATAAGGGGGCGTGGCGTCGGCGTGAATGGCGACAGATGTGTGAGGCTTTAGCTCCTGACCCGATCTCCTCACCCTCCCTCATTGACGCAGGTTTTTATATCCTATTTCTTATCAGACTATGGGAAAATCGTCCCATAAAAAGAATAACTCATCTTTAGCTAGCGCTCGGCTTCTTAAATCCTTTCTGGACTCCAGCTCACAATCTGATCGCTCCCTGTCAAGGCCGCACAAAACGTCAAATATGGCAGATGGTGCTGCTAGTCGGCTTCCCTCACCAGATCTCCTCACAGTGAAAGAATTCCATAATACCCTGAGCTCATTTCAGTCAGAAATGCTAGACAACATGGCGGCTATACTCAAGGCAATTACAGATCAGATCAGCTCCTTACAAATCACTTTACAAGAAGCCACAGCCACAGCTAACTCAGCATTAGAAACAGGCCTTACTAATCAAGAGGAAATCCGACATCTTCAGAGGCAAGAACACTGGGCCACAGACAAAATTCTGGCACTAGATAACAAAGCGCGGGAATGACATGTTAAGCTGAGAGGCTTTGAAGAACACGAGGAAGGAACCTCAGACCTGGCCAGCTTCCTAGCATCGTGGTTTTCTACAGCCCTTCAGCTGGAGGATGGCATCGCTCCTTACATTGTTCGTGCTTATCGACTGGGTTCAACCTTCTCCTCCCGCTCCCACAGCTCCTGAGATGTCATCATTGAACTGGCTGACATACGAGTTAAGAAAAAGATCTTAGACACTGCCAGAAACCTTAATGGTCTTCCCTATAAGGAGAAGAAAATACTTGCTTTCCCAGATCTATCAGCAGAAACCCTGCAGAATAGGCATTTCCTCAAACCTATTGCTCAAAAGCTGGCCGCAGCAAGCATCCACTATAGATGGTCGCCCTCAGGCAGACTTGTCATACATCGCCAAGGGAAAAGCTGGACTATTGAAGACCCTGAAGCTGGTTTGTATCTACTTCAGTCACTCAACATAGATGTTCCGATGGAGCTGGATCGTAAGTCACAAAAGCGAAAATGGACCTTCGTGTCACCGCCTAAGGATCGTAAAATCTCAGCCCGTTCGCATGAACCAGCCCAGGCTCCGGACTCTATACAGTCACTGCAATCAGTAAACTCATCATAAACCTGCGTTGTTATGTTATCTTACTTTAAAGCTTTGTCTTATATGATAATTAACATCTGAGGGAGGGGGGAGTGAGGGTAGAGTGGGGCATGGCTCTCCAGCTCTCAAGAATGAGGGGAATGTGTAGTGGAAGGGTACAAGGACCCCGCTCTTGGGTGGTTTCCTGGGACCCACGGGTTTTCCCCATGTGCTGGTTACTGGTTCTGTTATTTAATGTATCCAATGGGAGTTCTGTCCCCCTGCAGACATCTTTCCAATCTATCTTTGACCATCATTTATATACAGAGGGGACAGAGAAAGGGGGAGGGGGGTGGGGATGAGGTACACTTATTGCTGTTACTTGTATTATAGTGTTAGATATGCTGGTTACCACTTATGCTGCTACTCTAGTACGCCATCTGCTGTTCAACTAGGGATATCACATGATTGTCTATTAGTTCTGTATAGGTTTCTTTGCCTTTTTTCTAGTTCTTGTTTGTTTGACTTGACACTGATGCAGTTCATTTGTCCTAGGAACAAAATGTATATGCCTTCATGTTTTATGGGCTTGCTTTTTGGATCAGTGGCCCTTTTTCTCCTGTGCTCGTCATTTTTCTTTCTCAAAGGCCTGCCAAGTTGGCTTAAACTACTATTTCTATTTAGCCCTGTTATAGCAATTAGTACCTTTCCAATATCCCATTATATTCCCACAGTAATCATAGATTGGGACACTGTTTTACATCCAGTCACATACAAACCATCCTTTTTCATAGTCATGAGGTCTCATACTGCATTTCCCTGCTATGGATCTTACATTGTAATTGTCTATCGTCTCCGTCCTTTGTCCCTGACGGGAGACCTAATTTATAATCCATATATTTTGACCTAAATGGTCCTGGACCTAAAAATCTTTTCGCTGAACTGTCGAGGGCTTAATAGCAAAATCAAATCTAGACGCATCCTCTCAGGGTTGAAGAAACATGCTCTAGACATTATCTTTCTACAAGAGACACACTTACGAAATGACATTAATCCCCTATTTCGCTCTGCCCATTTTCCTGTGTCTTTCACAGCCTCTGGTTTCTCTCATGCCAGGGGGGTTGCCATTTTACTCTCATGTTCAGTTCAGTTTTCTTGCTTGGCCTCTGAGATAGATGAACGTGGTAGATTTCTTTTTGTTAAGGGTAGACTCAATGATGAAATCACAACCCTAGCTGCCATTTATGCGCCTAATTCGGGACAACTAGAATTTATCCGGGAGATTATGAACAAATTAAAAGCTTTTCAGGAAGGCCCTTTAATTATCGGAGCTGAATTTAATTTCCTTATGGACACTCGGCTAGACAGAAAATCAGAACATTCGCCTCTCCACTCCCCCCCCAGACGAGGCTTTTCCCCCTCAGGCTTGAATAAAATAATGTCAGAAATGGGGCTTACAGACTCCTGGAGGTTTCTCCATCAAAATGAGCGGGACTTTACCTACTTCTCTTCGCAGCATCAAACTCACACGCGCATTGATTATATCTTTATTTCTGATTCTCTTTGTAATGCTCTTGTAGATGCCTCAATTGAACCAAAACTCTGGTCTGCTCTATTAAGAAAACTGTACAATATGACCGTAGCTTTTCCTGGAGACTTGACAATTATTTATTATTAGATAAAGAACTTTTCAACCTAATCAAACAGGAAATTAAGGAATTTTTTAGCCACAATCTTTCTGATGACATCCCTTCCCAAACGGTCTGGGATGCGTGCAAAGCCTTCCTAAGAGGCAAAATTATTGCATTGGCTGCCACCCCAAAAAAGAAAAAACAACATCTTATTAACCTCTTGACTGAGAAAATCAAAGATCTTGAACTCCAACATAAACGCACTTGCAGCAAAAAAACATTTCAGCACTTGCAAGAGGAAAGGAAAAGGTTAGAGGCCCTGGATACTGAAAAAATCAAACGTAATCTGCTATTTAACAAACAAGCCTTTTGTTATCGGGGCCCAAAATTTCATAGGCTTCTAGCGTGGAAAGCCAAACAGCAAGCCACCAACCTGAATGTGAAGGGTCTCAGAAATCGCGAAGGCGTTGTATGCACTTCTTCAAAGTCTATTTTAGATATTTTTAGTCAATTCTACTCTTCTCTATACCAATCCAAGAACCCACCACCTGAAGCGATCTCTGAGTTTTTTCAATCCGTTACTACACTCCCCACTTTGCTAGAAGCCCACAGAAAGTGTCTTGACCGCCCCATTGATGAGCTGGAACTTGCTGAAGCCATCAAATCATTGCGCACAAACAAATCGCCAGGTCTGGATGGCTTCACTTCTGAATTTTATAAAGCGTATAGTTCTACATTATCTTCCTACTTACTATCTCTTTTTAACTATATTCTCGATTCTGGCTCAGTCCCTCAGTCTTGGAGTCTTGCCAAAATTATTGTTTTACACAAAAAAGAGAGAGATGAATTAGACCCCAAGTCTTACCGACCGATATCTCTTTTAAACACCGACTACAAACTTTTTACTAGCATCTTAACAAGGCGACTGAATAGTTTTATGGCAAATTATATTGCCTCTGATCAGTCGGGTTTCATCCCTGGTCGTGACTTAACTGATGTCACCCAAAAACCACTGAATTTGATTCATCATTGCAAAACCAAAGCTGTTCAGGATGCCTGCATCCTATCTATAGACATAGAGAAGGCCTTTGACTCGGTTGAACCTCTCTACCTGCACTCCTTACTAGAAAGAATGAATTTTGGTCCCAAGTTTCGTACTCTTATTGACTCCCTCTATCTCTCTCCTTCAGCACTACTTCGGATTAACAATTTAAACTCAGCTATTTTCAGTCTGTCTAGAGGCACACGGCAAGGCTGCCCTCTCTCGCCCCTACTATTCGCTCTTGCAATTGAGCCGTTGGCCATCAAAATCAGGAACGATGCTCGCATCCATGGTATTCTCGTGGGGACCGAAGCTTTTAAAGTTAGTCTCTTCGCAGATGATATAACCTTGTATCTTACCAACCCTTCCTCGTCACTTCCAGCAACTCACTATCATCTTTCAGACTTCGCTATCGCCTCAGGCCTCACCATAAACTTTGATAAATCTCTCTTGCACCCCATTACCCTATCTTCTACCTCTATTTCTTTTATCAGCAAGCACTACCGATACAAATGGGTTAGAAAATCTTGGAAACACCTTGGTGTTCACATCCCGTTAGACTTCACTACTCTCCCAACCGTTAACCAGACAGAAATTTCCAAATCTATCAATTCTCTCCTATCCCACTCGGGGAAAAATTTTTTCACCCTTTTGGAGCGTATCTATCTAATTAAATCATTAATCCTACCTAAGATTGTGTTCTATTTACGGGCGGTCCCTCTGTGTGTTCCAGCCTCTCTGCTGCATAAATGGCAATCCCAAATAAATGAATTTGTGTGGCAGCATCGGAAGCCAAGGCTCAACTTTGCCTCAAGTAGATGGCCTATTTCGCTGGGTGGATTAGCTGTCCCAGATATTTCAAACTACCATGATGCTATTATCCTCACTAATTTGGTGAAATATTATAGGTCCTCCTACGTGGCGGACTGGAAGTCGATCGAGGGTTTTTATCTCAGGGCCCCCTCTCTCCAGGAGGAACTCTGGTGTGTGTCTAAGCGCGTCAAAACTTCTTCTTCTCCGAACCCTTTTTTGGCCTCCATGCTGCAGGTTTGGCGTAAACACCGTAATAAGTTAGCTCCCCCGACCTCCTCCTTAACCACTTTTGTTAGACAGCCCTGGTTCGCTTCGGCGCTGAGTAAAGACTCGTTTATGCAATGGAAACGTCTAGGACTGACCCGATTTGCTGATGTTCTTCTTAAGGGGGTACTGAAAGATAAAGTGACTCTGGAGGCTGACTCTGACCTTCGACTACCCTGGTTCGAATACCTTCAACTTAAACATTTATTAGATACACATTCCTTCAGTCCCCCTCTGCGTGTCCACCTTGCTGGCTTTGAAAAGATCCTATTTGGTGATTCAATCCCGATCAAAGGACTGATATCAAAAATATATCAATTGCTACTCAGCCCCCTTAATGCAAAGCCGCACTCCTATCAAGGTGCCTGGGCTCGAGATTTGCAGGTAGAACTAACTGAGGAGCAACGGCGAGCCATCTGGGGTTCTTCCATATATAAAACGAAAGCAATGAATGTCTAACTTCAAGCCCTTAAAGTCCTCACACGATGGTACTGTACCCCAGTGCAGCTAGCGCACTCGTCTTCCATCTCACCCCTCTGTTTCAAGAACTGTGGACAGAGGGGCACTTTTCTCCACTCCTGGTGGCACTGCCCAATCATAAATAGCTTTTGGAGACAAATCTATCAAGAAGTACAAGAACTCACATCATACTCTCCTCCATTTACGCCCGAATTTGCCCTTTTAAATCTTCTAGATAACTCAAATATCCCCGAATCTGCAGAGGAATTGATCTCACTCATGTTTGTGGCTGCTAAATTTGCAATAGCTCTAGTTTGGAAACAACACTCTCCCCCCTCACGACAAACTTGGTGGTTAAAATTGTGGGATTATTTTGCACTGGATAAGCTCACTTATGACTTAGGCCCTCATCGTTCCCAACAAATTGCTTCCTCAAATTTTATAGAAAAATGGCGACCTTTCATTGATAAAGTTTATGCTGATAATAGAATCCCCAATGCCTCATACCACACTATATTGATGTCCTGTCAATTACTTTCGTAACTGCACTCTGTAATGTTTCATGGTGTCATGTTTTGATATTTGATATTTGATGCATACTCATGGTTTTCATTTGTTATATCTGTATCGCACTTCTTAACTCAATAAAGCATTCTTAAGTTTAAAAAAAAATACCTCTAATAAATGCAATTACAAAATACCCCAAAACCAAAGTCCTTCCGTTCAATGCCAAAGTTCATTTTTTTGTGTGTAGAAGTCCGGGGAAATCCTTGACAAGTCGTGAAGTAGGAGTCCAATGCTTCGACAGTCCTTTCAACAAGGAAGGTGTGTAGACGAAAAGCAGCACAACGTTATTTCACATAGGCAGCACAGCGCAATTTCACAACAGGGAAGTGCATATAGCCCTGTTTCACCTGAGGCTTTAACGAGTTACACAAAATAACATGGGGTATATTTCTGATCAAATAAAAGAATGGCTTTGTAACCAATTTCCACATACACCGGTCTTTTATATACTCCCTAAAATCCACAAAGCTGGTCATCCCCCTCCGGGGAGACCTATTGTTTTCGCTTCTGCCTCCCTTTTAGAACCTATCAGTCAGTATGTGGATTTTTTTCTAAAACCTTTTGTGGCTCTGTCACCTACCTACATTAAGGATACTACTGATTTTATAGCTAAAATAAAAGGTCTTCAGGTGACAGAAAATGCAGTGTTGGTGTCTCTTGATGTCAACACTTTGTATACCAACATTCCTCATGATGAGGCGAGACTTGTGTTGGAACACATCCTTGATTCTAGAGAGGAACATCTGCCCCCTACTCATTTTCTACTCAAGCTTATTGATATAATTTTTGAGCGCAATTTTTTTCAGTTCCAGGATCTATTTTATGTACAAGTCAAAGGGGTCTCAATGGGAAGCCCCTTTTCTCCTAGTGTTGCCTGTTTGTTTATGGACTATTTAGAGAAATAATTTTATTACCATACCAAACCTTTAATGGCATAACTTGCAAATAAAAATACAGAGAGTATAAAAATTTAAACATTAGAGATAAAATCAAAATGAAACTGAGCTTACAGATGCATTCATACATGGTCAGATTTAAATTTAAGGATGTCAACCAAAAATTTTGCCACACCCTCGCTAACCTACCCCTCAGTATCATTCAATAAATAATAACAGGGTGGCAAAATAGACAAACCTGGGGAGAAAGAAAGTTTACAAAATAAATATTTACGGAGATTATGATAAAAGGAACAATCAAGCAATATATGCTGAATTGAGTCGGGAATATTCGCTCCACAGGAATAGAGTCTGTCGCCTAAAGGGATTCGATGATATCTCCCTTGTAAAACTTTGGAAGGAAACACATTTAGCCAACATAAATGCCCTGCGATGACTTGGAATGGTTAAGTCTGATAGCATAAAGACCTAAGGAAGCTGGGGAGCAAATATAAGGGTCTGTTGGCCATAGTTTTGTTTCCTCCAACTCCCACAGTCTCAATTTAATACATCTGAAGATATATGACGCATCAGAAGTATGATGACTATTTAGAGAACTAAATGATGGACTAAATGATGGACGATGATGGACTATTTAGAGAAATAATTTTATTGTAATTTTTTGGTCAATCCAAGTTTTTCTTCTGTAATATGGTTTCATCATTATATAGATGACGTCATGGCTATTTTTTTCTGATGTCGACAGAGTGGATTCTTGGATAGATTGGATGAATAGTATCCATCCATCTATTCAGTTTAGTCACAAGGCTGATATTCAATCTATGGCCTTTTTGGATACTGTAGTGTACAAATTACAGGACAACACCTTAGCTGTTAGACCCTATAGGAAATCAATTGATAAATTTCTTCCATTGAGATACGATAGTTGTCCTTCCACCCATTTAAAAAAGAGCTTGCCTGTTTCACAGATAATAAGGGCTAAACGTAACTCCACGAATATGGAAGACTTTGAAGCTGGAAAAACCCGTGTTTGCACCCAATTTGTTTCATGTGCATCCAAAACACATAATTAATTCAGCTTGCAAGCGGGTCAATAACATGTCTAGAATGACAATGTTTTCTAAACACAAATGCTATGAAGAAAAGGCGGGGACAGTGAAAAATAGATTGACGTGCTTTTCAATTTTTCCCTTTGGCCTATCCTATCCAAAACATTCTTAAAATTTTTTGGTTTGTAGTAAGAGACCTTACTGGTTGTGAGAACTTTCCCCAAATTGGATATAGGAGGACTAGAAATTTATCTGATTCTCTGGTTCAATCTGACTTTAAGAAAACACCTGTGTTTAAAGGGAATGGAGGACATCATAATGCAGGCTTGTTCCACTTGCCCATTATCTTTGGACTTGAAAGAGTTTATACATCCCATCACAGGCTTTTATGTCATTTTGAATGACATTACAACTTGTTCCACTAAAGCTTGTATTTATATTATTATTATTATTTAAAAAAAATAAAAAAAAACATTTTTATTATTCTGGAATATATAATATTAAAACTTGTCTATTATTAAAATACCAATACATTGCATTTTCCTCCTCCCTCCCTCCTTTTTTGTGACCTCCATCGGTGCATTTTAACTAATGTACTAAAAAGTACTGAAAAGAAATAAAAGGTAATTTTTACATTTTTAGAATTTTCATAAAGAGAAAAAACTTATAACTGTAATAAGATGAAGATAAGGGAAAGAAAAAAATCATTTACTACTATTATATTCCTTAAACTCTTATCATAAAAGCAAAATTTAAAAAGTATATATTTCCATAATCACACTTTTAACTATAGTCCTTATCAGAGAAGAAAAGCAAAAGAAAAGGTCCATTTACTAATCCACCAACATTCAACTATTGTCAAAAATCACCAAATGTCCTTTGACCTTCCATTGTTTTTCAACATATTTCTGAAATTTTTCCCCACTCCATTCTAAACTGCTCCAGATCTTGTTCTTTTAAGATTCTATTAAGCCTGTCCATTTCACTCCAATGCATAACTTTCATAATCTAGTCCCAATTTTCTGGTATTTTGTCTTGCTTCCACATCTGTGCATACAATATCCATGCAGCTGAAAGCATGTACCAAATTATTGTTCTATCTTGTTTCGGAAAGTTTTCCATTTGTAATCCCACCAGAAAGGCTTCTGGTACCTTCTTGATGTTATAGCCCAGAATTTTTAAAATCTCTTGCTGAATCATTTGCCACAATAGCTTTGCCTTTTCGCAGGTCCACCACATATGGTAGAAAGATCCTTCATGTTTTTTGCATTTCCAGCATCTGTCCGACACCTGATCGTTCATTTTTGACAGTGCCTTAGGTGTCATGTACCACTTATAAAGCATTTTAAAACAGTTCTCTTTGATATTATTACAAGTCGATATCTTCATAGAGTTCTTCCATAAGTACTCCCATTGTTCCATCTATATTTCCCACTTTATCGTTTGAGATTTAACTACTTGCCCACTTTATCATTTGAGATTTAACTTCATCTTCAGTAGACCATTTCAACAATCATTTGTAGATTCTTGAAATCAATCTTTCATTATCGCCAAACAGCATTCTTTCCAGTTCTGTTTGTTCTTGTCTTACTCCATCATTTTTAATATCCTGTTCATTTGTTGCAGTTGAAACCAATTATACTTATATTTCAATTCTTCCGCAGATTTTAATTCCACCTTGCCGCTTTATATTTTCAACAGTTGTTTATATGATAATCATTTCTCTTCTTTAATGTCTGAATATAACTTTATTACTTCTGTTGGCACAATCCAAAGAGGTTTCCTCTCATCCCCAAATCTTTTGTATTTCAACCATGATTTTAACAAATTACTTCTAATATAGTGATGTAGGAAGAAGCCATCCATCTTACTTTTCCCATAACACAGATATGCATGCCAACCAAAAACATTTCCATGGCCTTCTAACATTAATAATTTTCTATTTAGTAGTGTCATCCATTCATTAATCCATGCCAAACAAACTGCATCATGGTATAGCTTTAGATCTGTTAGTTGGAAGCCTCCCCTCTCTTTTGCATCGGTCAAAATTTTCATTTCAATTCTTGGTTTCTTGCCAGCCCATACAAATTCTGAAAGTTTCCTTTGCCGTTTATTAAATTGTTTGTTATCCTTCACTATTGGAATTGTTTGAAACACGAACATAATTCTTGGTAACACATTCATTTTAATTGCTGAGATTCTGCCCAGTATAGAAAGTTCAACTTATTCCATTATAATAAGTCTCCATCAATTTTCCATCAGAGCTTCCCATAATTATTTTTATACAAATCAATGTTTTTTGTTGTTATTTCTATACCTAGATACTTTACTTTAGAAGTCACTTCACACTTTGTTAAACTTTGTAATTCTTTTTGTCTACTCTTTGACATATTTTTACACAAAATTTGTGACTTTTCTTTATTTATATAGAAGCCTGCCAGCTCTCCATATTCTTGTATCTTACGAAGCAGCAACGGTATAACTTGAGTTGGATTTTCATTTATAAACATCACATCATCAGCAAACACTCTGTATTTATAAGAAAAACCTTTCAATTTCAGTCCTTCTATCTCTTTATCGTCTTGGATTCGCATAAGCAATATCTCTAAGGTCATTATAAATATCAATGGAGATAAAGGGCAATCTTGTCTCGTTCCTTTACTGATTATTATTTTTTCTGTCAAATCTGCATTTATACAGAGTCTTGCTTGTTGTTCAGTATATATCGCCTTCACAATTCTTACAAATTTTTCTCCCAATCTCAGTTTCTCCATCACTGCAAACATAAAATCCCAATGCACATTGTCAAATGCCTTCTCTGCATCTGCAAAAAATACCGCTACTTCTTTTTCAGGATGTTTCTCATAATATTCAATAATATCTATCACCATTTTAATATTGTCTCTAATTTGCCTCCTGGGAAGAAACCCTGCTTGCTCTTATTTAATAAAGTTATTCAAATGCTGTTTCAGCCGTTCTGCTAATATTCTAGCATATATTTTGTAATCATTGTTAAGTAATGAAATTGGTCTATAGTTTTTTACATTTGTGGCATCTCTGTCTTTTTTCAGTATCACTGAAATTACTGCTTCTTTCAAAGTATTAGGTATTTTCCCATCAATTCTTATAGTATTCATCAGTTTCTGAAGTTTTGGTAGTAGAGCCTCCATGAGGACTTTATAAAATTTATATTTTTTTTATTATAGGTCCCAGATTTTTTGTAATCCATAGCATATCGATCCTTGAGAAAGAATTATGTCTTGCTAAAAAGAAAGTGTAGTCCCGTTCTTTGGGGTTAAATTCCCTCCATATATCCTCCAGATTTTCTTGTTTAACTAGTTCAAAAAAAGTCTTTGGTAATTTCCCTTCATTATTTTTCTTTCCAAATCTGTCCAAAATATTTTTAACTGTTCCGTTAAAATCTCCCATTAGCATAATTTATTCATATGTCACTTGATCTAGTTGTTGCATAATATCCTTAAAGAAAGAGTCTTTTGCTCCATTTGGGGCATACAGTCCCAATAATAAAGTTCTTTTATGATTCAACATCACTTCCACTGCAATAAATCTACCATCATCGTCTTTAAAAATCAACTTTGGGTCTAGTTCTTGCTTCACATAAAAACCACACCCCTTTTTTCATCTTAGCCAATGAACAGAATTCCACACCAAGTTGCTTCTTCCATAAAAGTTTATAATCCATTTGTTTAACATGTACTTCTTGTAGGCAAATTATATTACATTTTTGCTTCCCAATCCAATGAAAGATTGCCCTTCTTTTTTTGTGGTGAGTTAAGTCCATTTACATTTCAAGATAATGATTTGTAATCCATCATGTTTTTTTATTTTTAATCTGTTCCTCCAAAGCCTTTATGCTCCTCCAAAAACTCCCTCATGTCTCAGGTGGTTGTGATGGTAAATTTCTTCCCTTTGTATTCAAAACCCAAACCTTCTGGAAGTATCCATCTGTATCTTATTTCACTTTCTCTCAGCTTGTCAGTCAGTTTTTTATACAATCTTCTGTCACTTATAACTTTCCTTGGTAATTCTTTCATAATTCTTACACTACTACCAACCACCTCCAGTTTTCTCTCAAATTGTTTGCTTAAAATCCTGCCCACCATGTCTCTGTCGCTTGTATATGAAAGAATAGACAGCTTATAGCACATGCTGGGAAGTGAAACTAATGCTGGAGGCTAGATCATCTAGATGACAGTAGGTGGCTGGGTGCCAGGGATATTGCATCAGCTAGCACAGTCAGCATGACACAGCAAGTTGCTGATTGGCTGCTCAATGTATAAATGTACAAAGACACTTTGGTGTGTGTGGATTAATGAAGTTGGAGTGCAGCAGAGCATATTGTCGGAGTGGAGAGTGATTGGTGTGTAAATAAATGTATATAGTGGTTTTACAACTACTGTGTGCAACCTTCATTCTTGTGTCACTAAGGATCACCCTCTTGGGCTCTAAGCGCATCAACAGGGTTATGGGCCCAGCACGCTTCTGCTGCGCCTAGAAATCCTGAGAGAGGTGGTGAGAAAGGACGGTGAGTTGCTCCAGAGGCTGCCTAGGAGGTGAGACCAGCAGTGGCTGAAAGAAGGAGGCTGAGCAGGATGGCTACAGCAGGAGCTACCGTGCTGGTGGAGAAACTCACCACTACCAACTACAACATCTGGTCATTAAGGTTAGAGCATTTCCTGAAGAGAGAGGGGCTTTGGGACTGTGTGTCAGCTCCTCCCGCTGATCCCACGCCAGCAGAGGCCGTTCAGGACCAAAAGGCTCTAGCCACTATCATACTAAGTGTCTCAGACAACCAGTTGGTGCATGTCTGTGGGCACCAGACAGCAAAGGAGGCTTGGGAAGCTCTCAAGGCTGTGTATGTGCAGAAGTCAGCAGGTTCGCTGATATCCCTTGCTCGGAGGCTCTACAGGAAACGTATGCTGGCTGGGGAGTCGATGAGGGACCACCTCGACGGTATGTCTATTTGTTTCCAAGAGCTAGAGGCGAGAGGGAAAGCGGTGGCTGAGGAAGATTAAGTCTACATAATATTGAGCTCTCTGGACGAGAGATATGATATGCTGGTGATAGCGTTTGAAGGGCAAGATGCCGACAATCTGACTTTGCCTTACGTGACCGGCAAACTCCTGGCAGAGGAACAAAGGCAGTTGGAAAGCAAGAAGGAGCAGACTGACCGCAAAAAAGACAAGCAGAAGTCTGTGGGAGCTGTTTCCAGCTGGCAAGCCAAGGAGGAGGAAAGAGCCTTGCAAGTGCGGAGGAAGCACTGCTATTTGTGTAATCAGGTCGGGCATTTGCGAAGAAGGTGTCCTCAGCAGCAGCAGAGGAAGAGCTGACAGCAGTCTTCAAGGACACCACAGGCAACTCTGGTGAGAACTGGCCCTGGGCTGCAGAGTGTGCTGTGGATTGTTGACTCTGGGGTTACACAGATCTTTTGCTGCAAGCAAGACCAACTGCAGCACAGTAAACCAGCTAACCAAAAAACCGTAAGCTTAGCTGATGGCTGGGAGGCAGAAGTGCTTTGCCAAGGCACGGTCCATTTTCCTGGACTTAATCATACTTTTGATAATGTGCTGTGTGTGCCAGAGTTAGAGACTAATTTGTTGAGTGTCTCAGTCCTGGCAACAGCTGGGTTCACAGTAATGTTTAATGATAAGGGCTGTGAAATCTTAAAGAAGGGTAAAAGGCTGGCTAAGGGTGTTTTGAAAGTAAATGTTTATGAGCTTGTGCAGAGAGTGGGTAAGGCACAGACGGTGTGGAATAAACAACCACACAGCAGGTGCATCCACCGGTTGCATAGAAGGCTCGGTCACGCCAGCTACAATACCATAAATAAAACCCTGGAGATATTGCAGGGGGAAAAGGTTGATAAATGCAATGTATTTCTAGACTGTAATGTCTGTAAGGAAGCCAAGTCAAAGTCATTTCCAGCATCTAAAAGGAGTGAGCGTGTGTCAGAGAGACCGCTCCAATTAATCCATGCAGACGTTGTGGGGCCGTATGCACCCAGTGTTTCTAAAAATAGATTTGGTTTGGTTCTGGTCGATGACCACAGCAGGTTTGCGTGGATGTATGCTATTAAACATAAAAGCGATGTGTTTGCTACTTTCAAGTACTGGGCTAAAAGGGTACAGAAGCAACTGAATGCCAAGATAGCCACGATCCAAACAGATCAGGGAGGTGAATTCTTAAATAAAGACTTTGCCAGCTATCTGAGGCAAGAGGGCATAGCCCACAGGGTTGCCAACGTCTCCTCTCCGTGGGAAAATGGGGTCGTTGAACGGAGAGCGGGTGTACTCCAGAATATGTGCCATGCTTTACTAGAAGGTAGTGGTTTGAGGCTGGCATATTGGGGAGAAGCCTTGAAAACGTCCTGTTATATTTCTAATAGGTTGTGGACTGAGGCTCTAAATGATATACCCTACAGGGTCCTATATGGGAGAAAGCCAACCCTGGACTACCTTAGAATCTTTGGGTCTAAGGCATGGGTAAACATTCCTCTAGACAAAAGGAGGAAGGGTGGTGCTAAAGCCAGGAAACTAGTCTTTGTGGGCTATCAGAACAGCATGAAGTCCTACAGATTTGTGGATGGGCAGGATGTAATAAAACTGAGCAGATCTGCCTCGTTTTGCGAGGATGATAATTGGTCTAAGATACATGCCAATGAAATGCCCAAAGAAACTGAACTGCAGCTGTCTCTGAAAAGTGAGGAGGGGCAAAAGCCAGAAAATAAGCAGGTTCCCTCACTGAAACAGGAGGAAGAAGCTGCTGGAGGTTCAGCCAGTTCAGACAGTGTAAAGGGCAGAGCTCTGAGGCTGTAAAGAGTGAGTCAGCTGAAATCAGGGTCTCTGCAAGAGAAAATAAAGGAGTACCGCCAAAGAGGTACGGATATGATAATGAAATCCATTATCTGGGCAATGGAGGTTATCTGCCTAATGGAGAGCCCAGGTGCTATCAGAGTGCACCGGATTCAAATGTTGATACCTCTTTCACAAAGGAGGAAGGAGGTTATGTGTATGTGTATGATGATGAACCTAAGAATTATCCCAGTGTACTAGAATTACTGTATGGCAAGTCTCCTAAGGAAGAGGGAGACACAAAAGCAACAGCCTGGAAAGAGAGGCTTTAAACAGTAACTAAATAAAAGAGTTCAATGTGTAAGCAAATATATGTGCTAGAATGCAAAAGGAATGATGTAACATCAACACACAAGTGGCTCCAAAATGTGTATTAAGCTGTAACTGAAAATTGTAACTGTTAAGCTGAAATGTAATGAAATTCCAAACTGTAACTGTTAAACAAAATGTAAAACTGAAAGCTGTGAAAATGTGTATTGAAAAAGAATGTGCCTCTGTACTAAACTATACGGTATCGTTCTAACAGACTGAGCCAGCAAAGATAAGGGGAGTGCTCAGTCTAGGAAGTGAACCAACTGATAAGAATGTGCTTGCAGGGTAATTAGCAAGCAGAGCGAAATGTGTGTGTGTTAGCACAAGAAGTTCAGGGAATGAAATACTGAACTGTGAAAATTGTAAATAAGGAAAGAAATGTAACTGGATGTATTAATGGTAATATGAACAATATGAATATGGAATATTGTGTATTATATTGCAGCATGAGCCTATAATATGAGGAGGGGTGTCGCTTGTATATGAAAGAAGTGACAGTTTATAGCACATGCTGGGAAGTGAAACTAATGCTGGAGGCTAGATCATCTAGATGACAGTAGGTGGCTGGGTGCCAGGGATATTGCATCAGCCAGCACAGTCAGCATGACACAGCAAGTTGCTGATTGGCTGCTCAATGTATAAATGTACAAAGACACTTTGGTGTGTGTGGGTTAATGAAGTTGGAGTGCAGCGGAGCATATTTTCAGAGTGGAGAGTGATTGGCGTGTAAATAAATGTACATAGTGGTTTTACAACTACGGTGTGCAACCTTCATTCTTGCGTCACTAAGAATCACCCTCTTGGGCTCTAAGCGCATTGACAGTCTCTTGTCACAAATCCCTTGGTAGTCCTGTCTTCCCACCACAAGGGTGCAAGGTGAACGGCTATACAACCAGCCAAGGGAAAGGAAATATCCTAACCTCATTTGTTTCCCATTTGTCAATGTACCAAAATGAAACAGAGAAATAACGCGGTCCGCACACATTACTGGTATGAAATGAGGTTTACTTTTGGCACCAAGAGCAGAACTTAGCCGGCCATGGGCCTCCAAAATGACTAAGTTAAAATCATCCTACATACAGGCAGTTTTATTCACATCCAAAACAAGCAGGCAGGCCCCAGACTTATCTGATTCAACATTCCCCACCCCCCTTGTTCTCCTTCTAGTACTTTTCCATTTCTTCTAGTACTTTTCCATGTCTCTATGCATTATCAGCTCCAGAAAAAAGCTTCTCAAGGAGGCCCCTTTGTGTTATCCTAATACACATCTGTGTTTCACACACCCACTGAAGGCTGTCTGTGCTTCTAATGAACATTGCATCAGACACCCTCTTTTTGAAGGCAGAAGCATGCTTTTATTCATTATCATAGGGGTATTCATTAATTATTCAGGGGTCCCCCTTCAAATACAGTCTTCATGTCCTTGTCCTGCAGCAGCTGACTGCACTTCCACTGAATTAAAGTGAACACACACACTCTCTCAAATACAAAGCAGCCAAATAAACACAGTTTGCAAGAACACACTTTTTGTGACCTCACTGGGGCAATTATTTACTGGAGCAATATACCAGAGCCATCTACTGTATTGCAACCAACTTCTTAAGAGTAACAGGAAAATGAAAGCAGAGCAACTCCAAACAAACAGGGAGACTCTGCTCACTTCTGTTTCTTTTATACACTCACCAGGAAGATTCAGGAGCCCTCAGCCAATTGGAGGAAGGCTTTCTGTGGCAATTTCCCTCCTACTTCCTCCATCAGTCAAATGAGAGAAGGCTTTCCTTATCTCCTCTGCAAAGCAGTGCCTCAATCCTTAGGCAATCGTATGCAAGAGACCTTGAGTGACAGCTGATGGGCCAATGGTTTATGGAGTGCACACCTAAGCCAATGGGAGACCTGGTTTTGTCCTCACCACAGGGCTTTTATTATGTAAGAGATATCACATTGTGAACTTTGTTTAACTGATTCCAATAAAAGTAGAGCTGGGGATGAATAAGTAAATATTAACTGCAGTTGATGAGTTGAACTACACATTGGTCAACAGTACAGAGATAATTTGAAATCCTTACATTGACTCATATCTCATGCTTCATCAGCATCCCCAACTCAATAGAAGAATGTGGGCTATAAACTGACTATTTCTAAATCTGGATAAGTACTAGCAACAAGAGTGACCTGTGTATCTTTGGGACCATGTCCTCTGGTATGTCCCTGGGAAAGTGCTATGCTCTGCTGAGAGCAATCTACTGGTGATCCCTGGCCCCAGAGATATCTAGCTATCATTGACCAGTGCCAGGACTTTCTCAGCCCTGGTAGTTATCTGGTGGAACTCTCTGCTTCTACCAGGGCCTTGCAGGATCTAATGCAATTCTGCAAGGTCTTTGAGGCATAAATGTTCTGCCAGACTTTTGGTTGAGGACAGTAGTGGTCTTCCATCACAGCTGCCACTTTCCTCTTTTCTTCTATCTTACCTGCTCTGGCCTGCTCCTTAACCTGCCTGTGGGATGAAAAAACAGTCCAGAGTAGGGTTTAGATTAAATTATTACCATCATCTAGAGACTACCAAATTGAGATTAACTGATTTGTTGATTTTAAGGTTTTAATATTGTGTTTTAATAATTATATGTGGATGTTTTTAACTTGTTGTAAATCATCCAGAGCCCTGTGCAGTCAAGGATTGTGTGATTCAGAAATTTAAAATATAAATGAATAAATGAATGAATGAATGAATGGGGAGATTTTTACATGTATTGTATTAGGTAAGTTTCTCATTATGTAAGATTTTCACATTAAATTGTATTTATGTATTTATGAGTTGGGTGTTATAATTTGGTCATGGTAGTTGTTTTGCACTGTGTGATTTGTCTTTGAACATAACATCCTATTAGCAAGTTTCAGGACCAAATGTTATGTATGGAATCTATGGCCACAGTCAGACAACAGGCTTAACACCATCTGATTGCACCTCTAATTAATCCAGGGTTGTTGTTGTTGTTTTTTGTAATGGAGAGTTTTGATCAGTCATCCCAATCTTAACCCACTTCACTGCATGCTTACTCTGTGGTTGATCAATTACTGCTGTGTGGCAACCACAGAGTGGGTGGACAAGCAGCTTTTAAAATTATTTGTCTTTTGAGCATGCACATAAGCAGTGCTTCAAACTCCTGGCAGGATGGTGATGACTGGTGGCCAATGAGATTGCTGGAGGAAGCTGCTGGGATATGTAGTGCAGTGTGCAGAAATGTTTTTTAAACTGTGTTTTGGAGGTCTCTTAAAAAAAAACATAGTCTTGAGCAGTTCCTGTAAAAAATAAATGCACAAGCAGTGATTGACAACCAAGGAGTGATTATGTGTTTACGCACATGTCACTACCTGCTAAAGGGGGGGGGGGCAGAAATGGATGAGAAGGTTCACACTTCCCAACTGGCTTTGATTTCACAGTAGGTCTGCAAATAAGGCAAAATAGATCCTACAGTCCCACAAAATGTGTGCCATCAAACATTGACCAGATGCATGTCTGGGAAAACTGATCCTAAAGGTGCATTGTAAAAGGGTCTGGTTTCTGGCAGTTCCCTTCCCTCTTTAAATCCATCAGTGTCAAAAATTGACTTCCCAGAAAAGACAGTAAAACTAACCAATTCCTTACCTTACCTGATCTTTCCTTACCTGATCATCCTAATAAAGTACTTAAATCACTTTTATTATCCCATAACACCTCTTGTAATGATATGTTTTGCCCTGGCTCTTAGGAGTCACCAAACACAACAGACATTTCACATGAATGTTACATTGCCTTTGCAATTGCTGCAGAAGCTATGAAGTTTCCTTGCTCAGACACATTGGTTCATTCACACCATCACACCATTGTTCTAAGAGCAGTCACATCATATCCCAAAGGGTATATTAAGCCACAATCTGTCTCCCTTCCTGCCTCCATGTGTGTGTGCGTGAGCACCTGGACATCCACTAATTTACACCCCCAGCATGAGGTTGGGTACCCCTCCTTCCTTGAGTGGAATGCTGGTTCATTTTGCTCATTCTTCTCAGATCTCTGTTCTTTGGATAAGTAAATATAGTTCCATAGAATAAGTTCCCTTCTTTCACTCTATAAAGCTACCACTTTTATTTTCTGTACTTGTATGTGTGTTTATAGAGTGCTCTCCAATTAATAAATTTGATTTTATTTCATTAATTCGCTTTAATAATAATAATAAAAAAACATTTCATTAATCACAGCCTGGTTCATTTGAGAGTTCTACTGAGGGAAAAATCCCAGTATATGTAGTTGGAGATCCTGCTTGATTACCCCCTCTCACATTGTTTGGGTTTCCTGGCTAATACCTCAACACACTCAGGAGAGCCTCACAACCACTTAAGGTAACAGTAGCTACTGCTGGATGGGTCACTGGTCTGATTCAACATGACTAGATTTATGTTGCTTTGTTTTTACTTGACCAATGAGGGAACAAAACCCACTGGTATGAAATTATCTTAATCTGGCTGTCTAATCAGTTTTCAAGACTAAACGATGTTCGCTCTTCAGCAGTAAATGTACCATGTCAGCAATCCTAATTAGGTCTACTCAATAAATCACATTGATGTAGCTTACTCCCAGGAAAGTGTTATGATTGGAGATTATGTCACTTCTATGATAGTTTTTCCCCCATTGTGATATAACAGTAATGATGCTAACTCCTATCCTTTAGTATAGGTAAATTAAAATTATTAGAATGGCAATAAAAGAATTGCACCATGCATTTGAAAAAAGAAGAAGACTGCAGATGTATACCCCACTCTTCTCTCTGAATCAAAGACTCAGAGCATCTTACAATTTCCTATATCTTCTCCCCCCACAACAGACATCCTGTGAGGTAGGTGAGGCTGAGAGAGCTCTTATAGCAGCTGCCCTTCCAAGGACAACTCCTATGACAGCTATGGCCATTCCAGCAGCTGCAAGTGGAGGAGTGAAGAATCAAACCCAGTTCTCCCAGATAAGAGTCCACACACTTAACCACTACACCAAACTGGCTCTCCAGGAGATGGCAGGTGAAGAGGATGGTACCACAGGAATGTAGTATGTGATTATGAGTGTGCAATTGGTTTTTTAATGAATGAATGAACGTATGCAAAAGTTTAAAAATGTAGTCTGAATATTGTGCTGCAGATCTTAATCTTCTGATTCAAGGCAAGATTGAGAATGGAGATCACTGTTTACCTTTGGTGTTCATATCAAAGTTGAAAATTCATTTATTCAAAAAACTAATCTTGGCTACTCTGAGTAGCAATAATTTTTTTTTTATCATGTATGTAGCCTGCCACTGTGGAGATCTGTGGATTAAGGTACTATAACACTGAAAAAAAGGAAATGGATCTCTAATCCTTCTAAAATCATATACAGGAAGGTATTACCAAGCCTTCTATGATCATGGGAATCATGAAGTACCAGAAAAGAAGTAATCCTCCAACATCAGCATGTCCTGAGGTGGGGTAGCTGCCAGGGCCCAGGACTTGGCATGGGGCACACTGCCACTGACCCTTACTCACCCACCTTCCCTGCTACCTTTCTGTACCTGCAGTCTGACCTGCCCAGAGACATTGAATAAAGGCATATGGATAGTACACAATGGTGCCTGTACATTCTGGTCAGTGCTGTTGGGAAAAGGATGTGCAAGTGATGCAGATAACTGAGTATGGGCAGTGGGATGCTTGCAAGTAGGAGAAAAACACCCAGACAGGAGGGGGTTGTGGAGGTGAGGGTGGAAAGGAAGGCATGAGAGGTGACCTGGTGGTGATCACATGGGGACTTTTGCATGCTGTCTAACCAGGGCCCTCCAAACCTGGGACTTGCCCTGCCCTTCACAATTCCAAATTAGTGTGGATCCTCTGCTTGAGGGCTTTCATTCTGTTGAAGGGAAGAGGGATCCAGGAATGCATTTCCTCTGGAAATTTGTGCCCTTCCAGATATTATGCACATCTCCCAAAGGGTATCCTTTACAAAGTTTGAAAAACACTTTATTAATGAATTTCACACATTCAAGTTTTCAAAATGAAAATAAAAATGTTTTCCCTTTCTCCATGCCTCCACATTCATGTTATGTAGACTTACGATCATCTTAAACTTATGTTTAGTTCCAAATTGAGGCCAGCAACCTGTGCAGTATCAGTTCCGTCAGGAGCGTAGGACGCCTTGCAGCTTTTTGGCTTGAAAGCATTGCATGTTTGACTTTACAGTGTATGGACTAGTTTAAGGAGAGATGGAAACGGTAAATGAGCACACAAGTCTGATCAACTGACTTTTAAAAATGTATAACTTTATTTTGAAATTTTAGATTGAGGTATATGCACCTGTTTTTAATGTTGGATTATGCTTATACTTAGAAGAGGAACTGTGAATCCTCCAGCATGGGGAGTGGATGGGAAGGGACTGTACAATTCAGAAAGTAGAAGAACAGGTTGATACATCCTTCACTGTGGCTGAACTGGACCGGGCATATCTCTCTCTACACTGAGGACAGACTGCATAGGCATGTCCCTTGCTGTGCAAAGCTGGTCCAGGTAACTGCAAGGCCAAGTGAGCATATCTCTCACTGTGGCCATGCAAGATGCATCCCTCACCAACATGTGGCTGATCCAGGCAGGCACATCCCAGTCACAGTTGGGCCAGACAAGGCATATCCCTTGTGGTGATGAGACTGGACTGGGCAAATTGAAGGATGGGCCAGGGTCATCTTTACCATTCTGGGCAGGATGAAGCTGAATCAGGTCCCTACATGCTTGCAAAAGGGTGTGCAGGTGATGCAGACAACTGAGCATGGCAGTGATGATCACAGTCATAGCAGAGTGTACTCACTTCCTTGTTGTGTGTTGCAAAGAGAAGCAGCTCCCAGGCCATCAGCCCACTGGAACTTTTTGTGTAGACAAATGTGTCAAACTCATTTGTTATGAGGGTGAATCTGACATAAATGAGATGTTGAGCTGAGCCATGTTGGGCCAGGCCATGTGTGTACCTATTTAAGATTAGGTAGCAGAAATATAAAGAAAGCAGACAAACATGACTGAAGGTGTTTGTGTTTTTTTTTTTTTTTTAAAAAAACTTAAAATAAAACATGCTTAAAACATTAGCACTTGTTTGTCTTAAAGATGTTTTCTTTGTATCTCTCCCATGGGATCCAAGAAACTGGGTAAAGGAAACTTTGGCTCTTTCCCTCCCTCCCCAGGGGACCAGGAGGGGGAGAAGCGTCAACCAATGGAGAAAATTGAGGTTTTGCGCTGTTGCTCCTATGCGATCTTGAACAAACCTTGCAAAGCAAGTTGAGATGCAGAAAGAAGCAAGAGAGAGGGAGAAGGAAGCAGACAAGAGCCAGTTGCTCGGGGGCCCAATATGAGCACTCCAGGGACCTGATTTGGCCCCAGGGCCACATGTTTGACACCCCTGGTGTAGACTTTAATGGCCAATCTGCCACTTGTCAAATTTCTCAGATTTAGAGTTGGATCCCACGGATCCTTTCTGCTGGTGGTAATGCCTTTTGCATCAGGGCAGGCCTTTGTCGTCGTTGTTGTAAGAAAGTGCCACCACTAACAGCAGTTTCACAGGATTTAAACTTTGCTTTGTTGTTGCAAATCTTGTGGTGCTGCACTGTTGTAACTCAATTTGGACATAAGAACCTAAGAGAAGCCATGTTGGATCAGGCCAATGGCCCATCCAGTCCAACACTCTGTATCACATAGTGGCCAAAATACACACACACACAGTGGCTAATAGCCACTGATGGACCTCTGCTCCATATTTTTGTACAATCCCCTCTTGAAGCTGGCTATGCTTGTAGCAACCACCACCTCCTGTGGCAGTGAATTCCACATGTTAATCACCCTTTGGGTGAAGAAGTACTTTCTTCTATCCGTTTTAACCTGACTGCTCAGCAGACAGCAATATCTCCTTTGTCTGTTTTAACCTGACTGCTCGGCAGACAGCAATATCTCACATCATCTTAGTCACTGCTTTCCAGAAGTTGTCACTATGTTTATATTTAGCCCATAGATTCTAAGATAGTTCACATATAATTGTTGTCTTGAAAGCTCAAAGCTCATGTTTGCCAGATGGCTGATTTACAATCCTTTCCCTCTGCAATCATCTTGCAAAGTTTAATTACAAATCATGCCAAATACAGTTGGTCTGATTCCTCCTTTTTTACTAACATTCACTAACATGATTGCCTCCCCTGCACTTGGTCTTTTCTCCTGTTAAAGTAGGCATTAACTGAATTTATCCTATGAAAAATAAGTTCTTATTAAAAATAACTCAATAGTCCATTAACTAAAATGAAATTAAACTCATCTTTTATTTCACATAATGGTGCTACAATCATATTATGTAGCTGAAATGTGAAATTATCAGTCTTTAAGATTATGTAAAACTCTTATCAGTAAACATCTCACTTAGTTAAGAGACAAGTTTGGTTGTTTCTTAGACCATTCAAGTATTGCATTAATGAGAGAAAAATAGACAAATCACTTTTTAAGCTCTTTTTAGCTAACAATTACAATTAATAAGAATTAAAGTTATTTTAAATTGCTTTTACAGTCTGCTTCTTGACTGAGGACCATTGCCCCCCAAGTTGGAATAAAGAGGCGGACACAAATGAGTTGGTAAAACTATGGGCCACTTTATTAAATGAACACATAAACAGCAAGGGCAACCAGAACTGCAGCCAGGTCAGGGCCAGGGGTCTCAACAGACCGCTCCCCTGCTTTTAGTGGGTGAGAGACCCAGCCCCCCAGCCGGAGCTGTGCGTCACAGCTCCCATCAAGCAGGCCCAGCAGGGAGGCACGCACCGAAGGGCCCAGTCACCAGATGCACGTCTCAGTTAAAGGCACCCATCCAATCGAGTCTCCAGGACAGTCTGCATTCACATACCTTGGGTCTCCAATACCCAAAGGTTGGTCCTGCCAGACCCCTAACTCCCCAAAAGGGGGAGGCTTACTGGTCCTCCCCAGGCCACATGGAACCATAAACCCAGTAAAACCTGCCACAACTAAGGCCAAGTCTCTACTTAGGGCTTAGCACCCACTGGAAGGCCCAGAGCCAACCCCAGCCCTTGCCGAAGATCCCTCAGGAAAAGCATATTCCCCTTTTCCAAGAGATGCACCCCATCCCCTCTGTAGAGGTCAGGATATTCCGTAGAAATATCCGGATGGGGCAAATAGTGACCCCAAACCACCCTCCAATGCCTTACGAATCTCCTTATTTGCTCTATAACAAGCCCTTTCTATCCCAGCTGGATTCCAAGCACTGCATCACACCAAGCGCGGAATCATGGCCGACCAGACTATAATGGTACAAGGCCATCTCTTCCTAATGTACTTGAAATCATCTCGAGCTTGCAAGGTCAAAGCCTTGCCCTTAATCAGCCCAAGATCATTCCCCCCCCCCAGGTGAATAATTAAAACCTGAGGAGGAGGGACCACACTCCCATGAAATAACAGTGGAAGCAAACCAGGCCACTGAAGACCTCGGTGCCCCGCCATTCAACAGTAATATATTGGCTGAGCCGCAGCTGAGAGCCAACAGCAGTTCTCCAAACCTGATGTGCTGCCCAAAACATATAACTGTGCCCGCAGATGAGAACTCAGCTCCTCAGGCCAGGAACAACAGCATCTAAAGAGAAAAACAGACCAGTTATAAAACCCAACTATAACTATCCCAGCTCCACAGCACAAAGCTAAAAGTGGAACAAAGGGCGAATATAACACTTATAAGCTCAAGACCGCCAACGGCCAAGGCGCTGGATGGAAGAAGAAGACTATCCCAAGGCTGCGGCCTTAGAGGCCGCCCCAATTCTAAAAGAGTGGGTACCAAACCTCACTCCAGACAACCCCAACAGAGCTAAGGCCCTAGACGTCACTGCCCCAAACTGATGTTTTGCCAGAGGGCTGCTTCCAGAACAACAACTGTTCGCAGCCTCCCCGCACTGCCAAATAATCAGCCAATGCAGAAACCAGGCAAAGCTCTGCCTCTGAACACGGAGCAAGCTTCACTACCATCCCAATGCCCCGCTGGTCCGTCTTGGAGCACCAGACAGTAAGAGCCGCCTTACCCTCCAATAACCTAACATCCCTAAGTGACAAGGCCCTGCCGGAAACATCATTCCTGGAGCTTGCCACTAATTCACTGATCCTAAGTGCCCCCAAAAAGGCCAACCAAGAGTCTGCATGAAACAAAACAGCCTCAAAATGAGATGCGCAAACTGCACCCCAAACCCCCTTCAAACCCCTAAGAATCTCGGGAGACATAGGATTTCTGGTGTCAGGATTAGGCCCAACCTCTCTGGACCACCCCTCCAGCATCTTTCGAAGATGAAAGCCTGCTGTTTCGTCCTTATACCCTAATGCCTTGCTAGCAAAAGCAAGCGCAGACAAGTGTCCTCTAATAGATCGCACGGCCAATCCCTTACCTTTTAAGGAAACACAGTAATGGAGCAACTGCTCCACCAGGAGGGGCCAAGCAATGTGATATCCAACCTCGGCCCTAAAGTCTTCAAACTGCCGCACAGCACGTTCGTAAGACTTCCTGGTGCTAGGTGCAATGCCTAGGCCTATAGCTCTGCAGGCCTCGGTTCTCAAATCAGCCATAGCTCCTGGGGCATTGGCACTGCCTCTTGATTGGCCTCCGGGGCCAGATGACGAAACCTCTCCATCTGTTCATGAGAAAGAGCATCAGCCACCCCGTTATTCACCCCAGGAACATTCTTGGCCAAAAACAAAATGTTAAGCTGCAGACAACGCAGAGTGAAGGCCCTCACCAACCTCATAACCCGTTGCAATTTGGATGAAAGGGAATTAATGACATGAACCACAGCCATGTTATCACACCAAAAATGTACCGTGCGATTGGCCGTATCACTCCCCCACAGCCAAACCGCAACAAAAATGGGAAAGAACTCTAAAAAAGTGAGATCCCGGCTCAACCCAGCCTGCACCCATGAATCCGGCCAAACATCCGTGCACCAGTGTCCACAGAAGTAAACCCCAAAGCCCAGCAACCCAGCAGCATCAGACATGACCTGAACCTCCACCTCAAGTCTCATGTCCTCTCTCCAGAAGGAAATCCCATTAAAGGATTGCAAAAACTCCTGCCACACCCGCAGATCCTCCCTCATGCTGCTGGTAACCCTAGTCCTGTGCTGAGGCAAGTGAAGGCCCGCCATAGTGTCACATAACCTATGAAGAAAGGCCCTTCCAGGGGCAACCACTTTGCAAGCAAAGTTAAGTTGCCCAACTAACTGCTAAAGCTCAAGCAGCGTAACCTTTCTCCTGAGGAGGAAAGTACTAATCCTATTCTTTAAATCCTCCAGCTTCTGAAAAGGTATTCTGGATGATTGTGCCAGGGTGTCCAATTCAATTCCCAAAAATACAAGGCATAGGGCCGGGCCCTCAGTTTTCTCCTTGGCCAGTGGCACACCCAACTCAGCAGCCAGCTCAATAAAGCCGGATAACAACTGAGCACAATGCCCAGTACCCGCAGGACCCACAAACAGTAGTCATCCAAATAATGAACAACATCCTGCAAGCCTACTTTTTCGCGCACAGCCCATTCAATAAATGTGCTGAAACACTCAAAAGCCGCACATGATACAAAGCAGCCCATAGGCAACGCCCTGTCCATATAAAATTGGCCTGCAAAAGAAAAACCCAAAAGCTCAAAATCATCCGAGTGAACAGGGAGAAGGCAAAATGCAGATTTGATATCGCATTTTGCCAACTCAGCCCTCTGACCACAGCGTCTAACGATGCCCACGGCCTGATAAAAGGTAGTATACCTAACTGAGCATAGTTCCTCAGGAATCCTGCCATTAACAGAAGAACCCTTGGGGTAAGAAAGGTAGTGAATCAAACAAAATTCACCAGGTGCCTTCTTAGGTACCACCCCCAAAGGGGAAACCCGAAGGTTGACCACTGGAGGAATAGAAAATGGGCCCAAAATCCTGCCCTCCGCCAGCTCCTTGGCAATCTTAGCCTCAACTACATGTTCTAAACCATTAACCAAACTAAGGTTCCAGGACCAAGTTGGCACCCAAGAACCCTGGAAAGGAATTCTAAAACCCAATGTAAACCCATTCAACAAGTATAAACTATCAGCCCTTTGTGGGTACCTATGCAGCCATTGCTCAAGAGGTCCCACCCTTATTGGGCTGGGGCCCTTTTCCAGCTTGGGAAGAACGCCCACTCCCGCCCTGTCTCTTTTGGCCCTTACGTGGCCGAACTCTTGGACAGTTGCTAAAGGAGTGTGGGCCGGCACACAAGGAACATTCATGCTTGAACTGGCAAGTTTTCCGACTGCACACCCCTTGTGAGCCAAACTCCCAGCAAAGCAAGCGGGGTTGAACCACCTGCCCTGCTGAACTGCGGGAAGATGATGACGAAGCAGAAGGAGAAGTGGAACTCTTAGCAACTAAATGACCGCTGTCAGAGCGGTCACCCAGATTGGGCCGCGCAGGTGACATAACCTGCAGCCACAATTGCTGATGGATACAATCCCAAGGGAGGGAAGGGTACAAGCAGCCCTCATCCTGAATTCCTCGTCATACTGAATCCAGGCTGGGCTGCTGAACATTGTGCACCCTTTGTATATAATGTCCATATACTGGATCAATGCTGCAGCCCGCCAGGGCTGAGCATGCGCTATCACTCCAGCATACACAAAAAACCCTGGCAGCCAATTAGCTCAGGTCTGATCCACCTTCCCCTTTTTTAACTTCTCCTTCTCCTTGTCGTCAAGATCCTCCTTGTCTTTCTTTTAAAGCTCCCTAAATAAAAGGTAGAAAATATCCACATATTCTCCCTTAAGGATTTTGTCTTTTGTGGCTGGCAACAGGTGGTCGCCCAAAGGTAAAACGACATCACCAAAGGGCATGGCACCAAAAGGGACCGCACCATATGGGGAAGGTAAACCCCAACCCCCAGTTAAGGAAAGTGCAATCCCCTGCTGTCCAGCCCCTGGCCAATTCCCAAATGTTCCAAACTGGCCCTGCGGCCACACCCAACTAGCCTGAGGCCCCACACCCAAAGCGGAAGGAGTGTTAGAACCCCCAGGAACCATGCCAGCACCATTAGGTGCAGCAGGTCCCCAAGGCCCCCATGGCCAAACAAGTCCTGTGAAGGCAGTAGAACCATCACCAGCCTTACCTGGCAATCCAGCAGGTTCCAAGGTAGTACCTGCACCCACAGCACTAGAGGAAGGGCCAGATCTGGCATCATGAGCACCCAGACCCACCGCTCCTCCGGTGGCAGCAGCAGACCTGCCCTCTAAAATAGATAGTCTTGTTAGTATATCAGCCTGAAAAGCCATTTCTGACACAGGCCCCTTCTGAGAACTCAATGAAGGTGGCATCCCAAAAGCCTGTTCAAAGGTCCACAGCCTCAAAAGAATAGCAGCATTCACCTCGTCCTCCCCCTCCTCATCAGACAATGAAGGTGGTGGAGGACACTTCTGTGGAGGCTTGGGTGCCTTGAGGCCGGCTGCTTTCCCTTTGCCTTACCTGAACCCTTATGCCCAGATATATCTCAGCAAACAAACCACAGCAGGATAGAAAAAACCCCAAACACTCAAAATCAAAAGGCCAAAGAGTCCAGCCCCGCACACAGCAGCCTTAAAATAGTAGCCCACAAAAACAACCACCCTTAAAATGGCTGCTCAAGCACCTAAAATGGCCGCCTAGCACATGTGCACCTAAAATGGCCGCCAAGCCACGAGGCACCAAAGAAAGAGGGTGGAGGGGGTGTTGGAGGCAAAAGCCTACCAAGAGGAGCCCCCCAAAGCCACCTAACACCACAGCCCACAACAGCACCCAACCCCACCATGCGTCAAAAAAACCCCAATCCTTTTTTTTAATAACAAACTGTGAATCCAGCGATGCTCTCCTCTTTTCCCAGCCAACGCTGGCCTCCACGAAGCAGACCGTGTCCCAGCTAGACACAGATGATGAGGCTAATGGCCTCCAGCCAGACCTAATCCCTCGCTACTCAGCAGAGCGACAAACACGCTGCTTTTCTCTGAGCATCGTCGAGGGACTGAAGAGAGGTGGCGGAGGCTTGCAGAGGCATGTTCAAGCCCCACCCCACCCCAACAAAAGACACGCCCAAACAGGTGCACAGCATCTGCTCTCCTTCCAGGGCTGCAAACGTTCCCTGGCAGCTGAGTTGCAATGCAGCCAGCTGCCGGAGATTCCATTTTATTACCACTGAGGCAAAGATGGAAGAATTCTGGGAGGACTGTGGTAATATTGTGGTAATATTGTATCGCTTGGCTTGGTATGTAAAAAATAACCCTTGGGGGATAAGCCATCTACATTGTATTTCATGTTGGATTAGCCAGTTAGACAATTTCTTAAATTTGAATCTTCGCTGTGGCTAGTTTTTTATTGGTTATTATTAATTTTATTGTTTTCTAATTTTGTCATATTTTATTATGTTATGATTTTTATTTGAACAGATCTCTAGATCTTAGTCACATATTATATACCTTGAGTAGTTTTGTGGGAAGGTGGCATATCAATATATCTAATTCTTATTGTGGCCTCATATGTACATAATTGAATTTGGAGACTGGGGCTATGGACAGAGAAGACAGCTTTCTTTAAAAAACTAAGAAAAACCCAGATTTGCAGAATATTCTGAAATGTTAAAAATAAAATAAAATTGGGTGGTTATGAGCTCCAAATAATTCTAGGAGCACCAGAACCTTTAACAAACAGATGCCCTCAGTGGCCAGTGATAGCCAGACACAGAACAACCAGTACATTCCACAGATCAGCACAGTCAACAACCATCTTCCTTATCTTCACACCCCTTCCAACCCTCCCAGCAATTAACACAGAACAATGGTCACATTCAACAGCCAGTTTCCTTATCACTACTCTTTCTGGAAGCCCCACCAAACAATGGGCACATCCACAAACCAATTGCCCTTTCACCACACCCCCTCCAGCCTAGAAATAGCAGCTCTCCAGCAGCCCTGGCCCCACTCAATGCACAGCAGCCAAGAAGGTCAGAGCGCCTGCTCCGGCTGCAATGCCACTGAGGATGTTCTCCACAGCTGAGAACAAAACGTCTGGAAGGAAAACTTTCTCCAGTAGAAACGGCACTTGAGCCTGAAAGATTCTACAAACCCTAGTCACAACAGTGTTTTCCAGCCTTCAAGCCTTGGTTTCTGTTAGGAAAAGACAGGGGAAGGGACAGAGACTTTTTGAGAGCTGTTTTGGGGACTCATCAAGGCCAGGCCTAGAAGCAACCATGATAACTTGCTATCATTTGACTTTCATGACTCACCAAGAACTGGCTGCTTGCTACTGTTCAACAGCAACTACTGCCCAAATGCCAATGTGGTATAGTGCTTACAACTTCAGACTAGGATTTGAGGCACTAAGATCTAAATCTGCCATGGTGCTAACTGGGTGACCAGTTAACTGGATGGACCAGTCACACACTTTCAGCCTAATTTACCTCACAGAGCTATTGTGAGGATCAAATGGAAGAGAAAATATTATCTAAGCTTCTTTGGGTTCCCATTGTGGAGAAAAGCAAGACATACATTAAGTAAATCAATAATATATATAGAAAAATGGGGTGAGGTAGATAAAAAGACTGGCTGATGGGTGGATAAGAAGTAGAAAAGGAAACAGGGAAACAGGTTATGAGGGCTACCAGGAGAAGTGGAGGAGGAAATGGGGAGAAGGAATACAGAGGAAAGTGAGATGCTCCCCACAAATCCTTGTAAGTTCCCGACTATGTAGCTGTACCAAACCCAGCCCAGTGGTGGGAATCGTACAGATTTCCCAGGGAGAGTCTGGTAGGGAGAGGAAAGGAGGGAAAACTGAACAGGTCAGATAAAAGTAGGTTGGTTGGTGAGTGGGAAAGAGGGGGAAGCAGAAGAAGGTTAAGGGGGTTTTCAGGGAAAGAGAAAATAGTAGGAATACAAGGGACAATGAGATGTCCCCTACAAGTCTTTGTTGGTCCCCCACTTATCAATATATCTAATTTTCACCATGGTCCAATTTGTAGATACTTAAATCTGGAGACTGGAGCTGTGAACAGATAAGACAGATCTTTCTACAAATCTGAAAATAGCCCCAGGTTTGCAGAAAAATCTGAAATCTAGAACAGATAAAATTGGGGAATCAACCCCCCTTGCAAATAATAGAGTTATACCTGTAGCTTTAAGAAATTGATGCAATCTGCAATGGACTTTGTGGGAGTTGCTAAGCAGCCACAGCAGTATTGCCAGCATTCACTATTAAGGTTTTTACAAGTGAGCAGATAAAAGCAGAGTAGGAAGAGAAGGAAACAGGAAAAAACTAAAGACTGTAGGGACTTTCAGGGAAATAGTGGGAAAGGGGGAAATGAGATGCCTCATATAAGTCTTGCAGGTCATCACTTGTAAACATTCTAAATAAATAAAATAAAAATTTCTTATTATTCAATATGATGTATCAGAGGTATGCTTCTCACGGGCTGTGGTCAGATGACAGGCTTGGCATGGTCTGGCCATGCCTTTAATTGCACTAGTTCTAGTAGCAGGAAGGTTTGATCAGACAGCACACCCTAAGGTGGCTTCACCAGGAACTCGCTCCATGTTCAGTTGTCCAGATTAATGCTGTATGCCAACCATAGAGCATACTGTCTGGTTGGTTTTTTAAAAAATTTAATAGGTGCACATGTACATATGTGTACATTGCCAACAACTCTGAAAAAAGAAATAAAGGTAAAAGAAAGGTGAAGGTTCACATTTCCCAACTGACTTCAGTTTGCAACATGGAAGTTCATACATCTGGGACTGTGAAGTATAAAGCCCTGACATCCATAAAGATGGGACTTTCCTCAATGTCTAATAACTACACTTTGAAGGTGGGTCAGAATGGGGTGTCAACAACTGGGAATGGGAGGCAGATGTCACTGTCTGATCATACAGTTTAAATCCACAAGGGAACAGCAACGACAACAGATCAAACTGCTTATCTGACTGCAGCCATGGTATGCTACAGTTTGATTAATATCGTCCTATTGCACCCAGCAATTACACTATATTTATTTATAATTCTCATGGAACTATCTGCTTCATGTGAGTGTAGATCAATTTAGATTCCAAGGTGAGCAACATGAGAGAAACGATTGTCAATAATGGACATGGGTTGTGGAGCTGAAATCTGTAACTGAGACAGATAATACTGTTTAGCATGGTGGTAGCCAGACTTCAAGCTATAACACCTACTTTGGGGCTCCATTAATTGGTACCAGTTGCAAATTACCTCTTCTAGAGTTCATGACTGATGCTCTGCTCCTTAGATTGGCACATTAGTTTCTACAATTACAAATTCATATCTAAATTGTCATACATCAGAAATTTCAATATCAGATCCTAACATTCTTAAAGTCTTGATGATAGGCAGCCAAATAATCCTAACATTTTATAAATGAAGAACACTTAGGATGCAAGATAAATAATTCAGTATTCTTATTTACAATTTTTAAACAACAATTTGTACTACAGCAACTTTACTAGGGAGGAGGGGCTACAAGGTGACCAAGAATATGACTTCTTCCTAAGATTTTATGTGAGGCCTTTTTGTGGCAGAATGATCATCATTTTGATTGCTTAAGCCATCACAGTAAGTGACAGATTTTCTAGGGTCACCAAAATAATTGCAAAGATTGTATTTTGAGCAAAATATCAATAACGGAAATGTTTTAAATTCCTCTTAGAAAAAGGGTGGTTTCTTGAAGAATACTATGACTGGCTCTAAAATAAAATTGAGTCTTCAAAGTGTAAGAGAATATTTTAGTCTGTCTTCAAGTGCAACTTTCAATTCAGCCTTTGCTATGGTATTGCTTTAGTTACTTTTGTAATTTGACTCAATGGTGTCTTCTCTACTGGAGGGTGGATATAATATGAACATTAAGGTTTTGTAGGAATTTGCAATACCATTCCCCTAAGGGCTTCTGACGCACTGCAAAGCTTTCTTTATCATGAAAAATACTGTGCAATAAAACTGAACAATAGAAGTGTTATAGATAACTTGACAAACATGAACCAATGAATATAGGGATTCTAAGTCTTAACCATTTTTACTGGATATAAATACAGTTATGGGTGACTGCAACCCAAATTTCTCACATTGTCAGGATTTTTTGGTTGGTTTGCAGATTAAGATATACATAGATGTATATTGCTTGATTTATCTCTTCTTGATTGTTGCTCCCTTGTTGCAGCAGAACGTATGAGCAGGCTCACAGCACAGAGATGCAGACTTCATAGAATGCATTTTAACTCCGATTATGCCAACAATTAAATTTCCATCTATGGTGGTGGACTGAATGGTTGGACACAGAAATTATTGTCATAATTGTTCTTTACTGATACATTATTATTGTGCCACAAAGTTTCCCATTGTTTACTAACAACTTCAAACTGTGGTTCTTACTTGGTTTTGCTGGACTGAATGGGCCATCACAATTTATGTCAGCAATTATTTGAATTTTCATGAGTGAATCTTAGCAACTGTGCTAACTTGCTACTTGCTTTCTCATATACCCTTTACTACCTAGGCTCTGAAATATGATTGCCTTCTGTTGAAGAATGATAAAAATCCAAATGTTATTCTAGATCTGAGGATAACAGTGCTGCCTAAGATATCTTGAGGGGAAAGTCCCTTTCATAATGATGAGAAATATTCCTTCTCAAATAATTAATTTTTCACTACAGTGATCAAATTGTTGCTGATGATAGCATGAAACTGAATAATTGCTCTAGTAGAATTGTCAGCTACTTGCTGTCGTCTTTTCTGTTTTGTTCATAAGTTACATGTTCCATTTAGCTAATAAATTGCTGTTTCCCTAAAATTATATACTGCAATATTTTTTACAAATGGAAGTTGTTGCCATAAATTCTTATATTTGATGTTGCACTTGGCTTCATCTTTGCTTCCTCAAGGAATGCTATCTAAATTACACATTGCAGCAGCATGTGTGTAAATTGCCATCAAAGCACAGCTGATTTATGGCAACCCCAGAAAGGGGCCTTCAAGGAAAGGGAGAAGCAGAGGTGGTTTCCTCTGCAGGTGGTTTCCATTGCATTCCTCTGCAGTCTTCCTCAGTGGTTTCCCTTCCAAGTACTTTCCACGATCTGATGAGATCAGGCTATACTATGCTGCTTTCCCTCCCTCATAGCTGCTTTCCCTCCCTCTACCTTTACCACAGTTACAATGCGATTATAATTTAAAAGTTATGGGTATTCAAAGCGCTCTGATTTTACGATCAAGATAAATAATTGATTTTTCTCAGGAATCATGACAATTCTTCTAACATAATTTAAAGATTAACAATGTGATGGGTGGTTTTATAAAGTTAGTTTAATGTGCAAATATGAAAGAGTGATTGCCCCCCAAGGTCGGAATAAAGAATCGGACACAATACATTGGAATAAAATTGGGCCACTTTATTAACTGAACAGTGTAAACAGCAAGGGCACCCCACCAGCAGCCTGGGTAGGGCTAGGGGTCACCGCGACCACTCCCCTGCCATTAACGGGCAAGAGACCCAGCCCCCCCGGCCAGAGCTGAGCAACTCAGCTCTCTCCAGGCAGGCCCAGCAGGGAGACCCACACCAGAGGGCCCAAACCCAGACGCACGTCTCGCCGGAAAGGCACCCTCTAGCCGAGCCTCCTGGACAGTCTGCATTCTCCAAACCCAAGGTTGATCATGCCAGACCCCAAATTCCCCAAAAGGGGGATGCTTCGCAGTCCTCCCCTAGCCGCATAGTGTCCTAAACCCCAAAAACCTGCCAACTAAAGTGACCACCTATTTAGAGGCACCATCCCTGAGCCAATTCCACAATCCACTGTCGTGCTTTGCAGGGTAGGCAAAAAACACACCCCAGCAACAGCCAAACAGCCGGAGCGTAAAAAATTCCTACCCGGCTCCTCAAATGAGGCAACCAGCAAAGCCTACATAACATACAGGGCAGGTGGGAGGGCCGATCGACGTCGAAGTGCCTGGAAGGGAGTGCAGAGCCAGCCGTTAACACGGCTATGCTCCGCCCCCCGAATTGCACGCCCAAATGGGCGAACTCCTCCTCCTCCTCCCAGGGAGGCAAACGGAGCGACAGCAGCCTAGCAGCTATGCTGCAGGCTGCATGCTCTAGATTCCTGATGGAAATGATTTTTAAAACAATTGTGAGGAACTTGTTCACACTATAAAGAACATATAACAAAGACTTTTCAGCAATCTTAACTTGGCATTGCTTTCCTCATCATTTCATATAAATCTATATCCTAGCAGAGCTGCAACTGTGTAAAGCGCTTTTCATATACAAACAGAACACTCCCAAAGGACTGAGTATCTGATGAGTCCAGAGGTTAAGGAAGGGCAGAAGTGTAGAGAGGAAATAAAGGTCAAAAGCATTTTTTAAAAAATCAATAGTTCTAATAGATAGATCCAAGCAGGCAGCCGTGTTGGTCTGAAGCAGTTGAACAAAGCAGGAGTCATGTTATACCTTTAAGACCAACCAATTTTTATTTAGAACGTAAGCTTTCGTGTGCACAATAGTTCTAATCTAATACCATACCATGTTGCCCTTCCCAATTCCTTACTGCTCTGTTCAGTGATAGGGAAACTGTATGAGATTTGGCTGCTTCTGATCATAGGCATCTCAGTGTATGATCCAGAGCTCAAACCCTCCCCTTTCGTTTCACATTTCTAATAACAGAAAAGAAACATTTGTCTCTGTGCAGCATATGTCAGGGGAAAGGTGACATGAATTTCTTTATTTGGATCGTGTATAAGTTTCGGCTTTTTTCCCCTGAGAAAGTCCCTTCTACAAAAATAGATGGAAAATCTTATGTGGTTTTACTTTCTTATAAATATTTTCTCAATAGTCTTGTTAGAACATCCAGTCAACAATAACTGGTTCACTGAAACAGTAAAATAAATGTAGCCTAGCTAGCTTTTGTCCCCGGGGTATTTTTGAATTCAAATAGGAACTCTGTTCACTTGCTTTCCTCTTGAGTATTTGTTTCTTGCTTCTCATGTAGATCCCTTTATAATTTTACAGGTTATAAGCAGTTGGACATATTGTCAAGAACAACCAGATTCCATCCAAATAGACCAGGTAAGTACATAAGAAATTATTTTAGTGGTAATAATTAAAAAAAGTTAAAATGCTTGTGAAACACATTTGCAAATGTAAGAAGGACATTAGCTATTCTGCAGTCATTAATCAAAATAAGCATTCTAATATATATATATATATATATATATATATATATATATATATATATATATATATATATATATATATATATATATATATATATATATATATATATATATTTGATACAGAGACCAAAAACGGTCCGAGAATATAATAAATCCAAAGAAGAATATTGTATAGAGAAGTGGAGTAAGGAGGAGCTTGTTTTATTGCTGAGAAGCTACATGAAATTGCCGAGAATCTATTTGTGGTAAGACTGTTGAAGGAAAACAGATGCACATTCATTACAAATCTATCATTCACCATCTACATGTGCTTCTGATTGCTGCAAGTATTGTGTCCCACCTTAAAAACTAACAAACATCTACAGTGGACTGTTGAATATTGTGCAATTAACACATTGTTGTCATCATTCACATCTGGGATTGTCCACAAAGGAATGATTACTATGTGGTAGTGATATGTTGATCCAGCCCCAATCTAACATGTGAGGACTAAGACAATAATTTGAATTCTAATCATTATTGCATTATTACCATTTACCATCACCATTACAGAAGCCTGGAAAGGAGCACTTGGCAAACACGGCATTGGCAACTGCAATGACAACGGGCGCCTCCTGCTAGAATTCTGCATGGAGCACCAGCTCACCATCACCAACACTATCTTCCAGCAGAAGAACAGTCTGAAGACAACCTGGATGCACCCACAGTCCAAGCACCGGCACCTTATCGACTACATTCTGGTGCGCCAGAGAGACCTTCGAGATGTCTTACAAACCCGAGTAATGCTCAGTGCAGAATGTCATACGGATCATCATCTTGTACGCTGCAATCTCCGTCTTCACTTTAAACCCACACCCAGGAGAGGAGGTATCCCTTGGAGGAAGTTTCAGGTTGGCAGTCTCCAGTCAGCCAAAGTTAAAGCTGCCTTCCAGGCAAAACTCCAGTCAAGAATTGAGGACCCCAGTTGCCCCACAGACCCTTCTCCAGAAGCACTCTGGGAACACCTAAAAACTACCGTCCTGCAGATCTCTGAAGAAGTCCTTGGGTTCTCCACAAGGAAGAACAAGGACTGGTTTGATGAGAACAATCAAGAGATCCAAGATTTACTGGCGAAAAAGAGATCTGCCTACCAAGCACATCTTGCTCAGCCCTCCTGTCCTGGGAAAAAAGCAATCTTTCACGCTGCATGTAGCAACCTCCAGCGCAAGCTTCGAGACATTCAGAACGATTGGTGGACCAAGCTTGCAGAGAGAACCCAGCTGTGTGCAGACACTGGTGATTTAAGAGGGTTCTACGTAGCCCTGAAGGCAGTATATGGTCCATCATATCAGGCTCAGAGTCCCTTGAGTAGTGCAGACGGCCAAGTGCTCCTCACAGACAAGGCATCCATACTGAACCGGTGGTCGGAGTATTTTCAGGTTCTCTTCAGTGCCAACCGCGTAGTTCAAGATTCAGCAATCCACCTCACCCCACTTCAACCAGTGAAAACAGAGTTGGATGAGATCCCCACCCTAGAAGAGACTGTTAAAGCCATCAAGCAACTGAAAAGTGGCAAGGCAGCAGGAGTTGATGGAATTCCACCAGAGATCTGGAAGCATGGGGGCACAGTACTACATAGCTCACTTCACAAAGTACTTGTCACCTGCTGGGAACAAGGCAAATTACCACAGGACTTTCGCAATGCAATCATCATCACCCTATACAAGAACAAAGGGGAAAAGTCAGACTGCTCCAACTACCGGGGGATAACCCTGCTCTCCATCGCAGGCAAAATCCTTGCCAGAATACTCCTGAACAGACTGGTGCCCACCATTGCAGAAGAACTCTTCCCAGAGAGCCAGTGCGGCTTCAGAGCTAACAGGAGCACCACCGACATGGTATTTGTTCTCAGGCAGCTCCAAGAGAAATGCAGGGAACAGAACAAGGCTCTGTATGTGACTTTTGTCGACCTTACCAAAGCTTTCGATACCGTTAGCAGGAAAGGCCTGTGGCAAATCTTGGAACGTTTAGGATGTCCCCCAAGGTTCCTCAGCATGATCATCCAGCTACACGAAGACCAGCGAGGCCAAGTCAGACACTGCAACGACCTCTCGGAGCCCTTCCCAATAGGCACAGGTGTAAAGCAAGGCTGCGTTCTCGCGCCAACTCTCTTTACGATCTTCTTTAGCATGATGCTTCAAAGAGCCGTAGTAGATCTAGATGATGACGATGGTGTCTACATCCGCTATCGCACCGATGGCAGCCTGTTCAACCTAAGGCGACTAAAGGCCCACTCCAAGACAATGGAAAAACTCATCCGAGAGCTACTGTTTGCTGATGATGCTGCACTCGTCTCCCACTCGGTATCAGCTCTGCAGCATATGACGTCCTGCTTTGCAGAGGGTGCCAAGCTATTCGGCCTAGAAGTTAGTCTGAAGAAGACAGAAGTTCTCCACCAGCCTGCACCCCAGGAAGATTATCACCCTCCCTGCATCACTGTGGGTGAATCAGTTCTGAAGACAGTCCAGCAGTTCAGCTACCTGGGGTGCATTATCTCCTCAGATGCCAAGATCGACAAGGAGATTGACAACAGGCTGGCAAAGGCAAACCGTGCATTTGGCCGACTGCACAAAAGAGTGTGGAGCAACAAGCATCTGAAAAAAGGCACAAAGATCAATGTTTACAAAGCGGTTGTGATGACAACCCTCATCTACGGCTCCAAATCGTGGGTTTTATACCGTCATCACCTGCGACTCCTCGAGCGCTTTCATCAGCGCTGCCTTCGCACCATCCTCAACATCCACTGGAGTGACTTTGTGACCAACACTGAAGTCCTCAAGCGGGGGGAGGTTACCAGCATCAAGGCACTGCTGCTGAAGACGCAGCTGCGCTGGGCAGGGCATATTTCTAGGATGGAAAACCACCGCCTTCCCAAGATTGCCCTGTATGGCGAACTCTCCACCGGCCATCGAAATAGAGGGGCACCGAAGAAGAGGTACAAGGACTCCTTGAAGAAATCCCTTGGCACCTGTCGCATCAACCATCACCAGTGGTCTGACCTAGCCTCAGATCGCAAAGCATGGAGGCACACCATCCACCAGGCTGTCTCTTCCTTTGAGAACGCACGCATAGCTGGTCTTGAGGACAAAAGGAGATTGAGGAAGAATCGCACTGCTACAGCACCAACCCCAAATCAGACTTTTCCCTGCAGCCACTGTGGCCGGACCTGCCTGTCCCGCATTGGTCTTGTCAGCCACCAGCGAGCCTGCAGCAGACGTGGACTATTGCACCCTTCTTAAATCTTCATTCGCGAAGCCAAGCCGAGAGAGATACCATTTACTATGCTGCTGGGAAGAGCCTGGATTCTTCATCTGTTTGGCTGCAGGCAGGGGGACCTCTTTCTGCATAAACCCATATCTCCAGTACGATTTCCTTTATGAAGATCATGGGATATTTAAAGTGGAGCATCTTGGACAATAGGGCAAGGGAAAATACATATTACATCATTCCTCATTCTTCTGGCATATTCATAACAATCACTCTCCTTTCAATTGTATTTACTGTGCCTCTTTTTATTCTTTGTAAGCCTCCTTGGAGACCTGTTGCCATGCAGGAAGGCAGCATGTAAATACCAAAAATTAATAAAGAGGTAAATGCATTGCATAATTTTACACAAAATGATTTCAAAAGGAAGTTAAAGAAATATTTCAGCTCAGTTTTAGTATTTTAGAACCATTACATAATATTATGATTGACTTTCAAACACATTTTGTGGTAACAAGGAAATAGATGATGACCAGTATAGAAAGGTTAATTTAATCCTTTAATAAATAATCATCAATTTTCTCTAATTGACTGAACTTTTGTTTAATTCCCATGGTTAAACCAGATGTGACAGAGATCCCAGTTCTCTATTAGTCCTTTATAGGAAAATTGCAGCAATTTAGGAACTAACCAGAACCGTGTGACAAACAGAGGTGGCCTGTCTACTAGGCAGCCCTCCCTCCATCCAGGGTGATAAATATCATCCAGGAGGAGAGTCCCCTGGGAGCCTGGAAAAGGCCGCATGCTGCCCAGCCTCCTCCGTGGCAAACTGGTTGAGGGTGCTCTTTCTCCATGCAGCTCCAGTTTGGATCAGGCTCTTAGCTGAAATTGCAATTGAAAGAATATGGGAAGGATAATCCCAAATCTCCAATGTTATCTAAATTTACTTTCATTCCCATTCTTCTCGTGTAGGTCTCCAGCAATTTTTTTATTCACTGCTGTCAGATGATTATATACTTGTCACTTACTTTTACATAAATTATTTCTGTTAATCTTGATGTGCCTTTCCACCTTCTTGAAAGAGCTGCTCTCTCAAAAGCAGTTCTCAAAAGAGCTCTCTCAGCCCCACCTACCTCATAGGGTGTCTGTTGTGGGGAGAGGAAAGGAAATTGTAAGCTACTCTGAGACTCTGAGTGAAGGGTTGGGTATAAATCCAATCTCCTCTTCTTTCTGAAAAGCATAAATAATTTTGCATGAAAGCTAATACTGAAAGCTTTATGAGACATTGAACACCTAAGAATATCCATGTGCATCCAAACTTGCAGTACTTGCTACTGTGGGAGATCACCAGGTCCCACCTGGAGGCTGGCATATACTCTGAGCTGCCCTTGAAGATGTTCAAAAGCTATCATAGATACAGCATGCTGTTGCCAGAATTCTGACTGGAATTGGTTATAGACACTATATTACTTTAGTCTTCTTCCACTTATACTGACTCCCAACTTGCTTCCAGACCAATTCTTGTATTGACCTTTAAAATCCTATATGGCTTGGGGCTAGTATACCTTATGGCCTGCCTACTCCCATTTCCGTCAATTTCTAGGCCGCCCTTTCCCATAATGGGCTCAGGGCGGCTTCCAACATAAGAAAACAATCAAAACAGTTTAAGAACAATTAAAACAGTTTAAAAGTAAGACATTTAAGCCACATTTTGTCTGACGAAGTGCGCCTCTAGCACACGAAAGCCGACACTCTGAATAGAACTTCGCCGGTCCCAGAGGTGCCGCCCGACTCCCGCTCTGTTCTACTGCTTCAGACCAACACGGCTGCCCCCCCTGGATCTATCTAAAAATAGGCAACAGCGTGAGAAGGGCCAGCCATGGGGGGGGGCTTTCATGATGGGTATAACCCTTCCCTGAGGCCCGACAAGAGCAGAATAAAGGAGTCCAAGGGAGCTCAACCTGGTTTTGGCTGCCCCCCTGACCAGTTCTGAGTTTGGAGCAACAAGCAGCTAACGGAATGTGACTTTCATTGAGGAACGGGCTGGGGTGGGGGCTGCATTTGCTACCTGGCGCTTTCGGCTCTCAGGTCTGTGACGTTCTGGGGCTCATCCGGGAGCCCCCGGGGCCGAGTCTGCTGCCCCCCGCTCGGGGCCGTGCATGTGCAAGTGGTCCTTCAGCGACTTCTTGTGCCAAAAGGTCTTCCCGCACTCAGCGCAGGCGTAGGGCCTCTCCCCGGTGTGGGTGCGCTGGTGCTCCAGGAGGTGATGTTTGCAGATAAAGTCCTTCCCGCACTCGCCGCAGTGGTAGGGCCTCTCACCCGTGTGGAGCCGCAGGTGGGGGACGAGGTGCTGCTTGCAGATGAAGCCCTTCCCGCAGACGCTGCACCTGTAGGGCCGCTCCTTGGTGTGGATCATCTCGTGGCGGAGGAGCTTCGAGGGGCAGCCGAAGGCAAGGCCACAGCAGGCGCACTCATGGCGCTTCTTCTTCCGGTGGTTCATCTGCTGGATCTCCAGGCTCAGCAGGAGGCTAAACATCTTCCCGCACTCCGGGCAGGTGTGGGGTCGGTCCATCCCCGCTTCGGGGGTTGCAGCGGGAGAGCTGGGGTCGTTCCTGCTGGCTCTGCTCTCAACGCAGGGGCCCTGAAGGCTGGAGAGGGGCTGGCTCTCACCGATGGTGCCGTTGCAGATGGGGGCCACGGATCCACCTGGGAAGAAGAGCAGCAAGGGTGGGTTGGCGGGGTCTTTGGCTTGGTCCTCAGCAGGCAGCAGGCTCCTGTATTCAACTGGTTTCTGCACAAAAGAGATGGTGTCAGCTTCTGGTTCTACATCTTTCTGGAAAGGAATGCAGGCTGAGACCTCTTCCTTGTCCCTTGGCAAACTGTCCAGTTTAGAAACCGTGTAGTAGTTGCAGGTGGTTCCACTGGGTGTTTTCCCCTGCTGCCTTCCGGACGGGCCGTTTTCTTGTTTAATCCAAGAGATCATCTCTGTTCTTGCAGCAGATTGTTCTGTTCCGGTATCAGTGGAGGGCTCTTGGGCTCCCCTCGAATCTGCCTGCGTGAGATCACCAGGGCCCCCTCTTCCTTCTGCACAGGTCAAACCTTCCAGTTTAGAAACAGCAAAATCAAGGGAGATGAGAGACTCGCAGTTCCCCTTGACCACATTTTTGTACAGCTCCTTCTGCCACTCCGATAGTTTTCCCCATTTCTCGTGAGAAAAATGACCTAAGATGTCCTCCAAGGTGGATGAGCCCTTAAACTTGGAGGCTGCTCCAGAGGAGCCAGTGGGGACTCTCAGCACCCAGAAGTTCCAGTTTTTGAGCAGGTTTTCCATGTTCTCCAGCCGCCTCTGGAGCTGCCCGTACTCTTGCAAGAGGGTCCCCAGCACGGCCCACCGACTCTCCAGCTGGCTCCCGAGCTCCGCCACGGCCTTCTCGCAGGCCGCAAACCTCTTCTCAGCTGTTCCTGATCTCTGCTCCAGGCTCAGAAGTTGCAGGGCGTGCGCCTCCATGGTCCTCTCCATGGCCTGCACAGCTCCCACCACTGTCCACAGGGAAATCGTGGCCGTCTGCAACTGGGCCTCTTTGCGGAAGCCGGCATCTGGGAGAGAGGCAGCCTGTGCTCCAGAAGCCCCCCTTGAAGACTGTGCGGGAGGTGCCATGGCGGGCAGGTGAGGCCACCGGGGGAGGGGAGGCGGGCTTACCATATGAACTTACCCAACCTGTACAATCATCTTCAGAGGCCATGCTGTAAGTGCCTCTCCCATCTGAAGCTAAATGGGTGGCAAGCCAAGAGTGGTCTTCTCAGTCATGGCATTCCTTCCCTAGAAAGATTTGTTTGTCCCCCTCTATCACTGACTTCCACCAGCTGGTGAAGACTTTTCTGTTTTGTTTGGCCTTCCCTTAGTGACTGTCCTTCCCATTTATGCGTTTACATGTCTGTGTTTGTGTTTTGTTGAATTATTTTTTCTCTCTCTCGGCTTGACTTCGCGAACGAAGATTTAAGAAGGGTGCAGTAGTCCACGTCTGCTGCAGGCTCGCTGGTGGCTGACAAGACCAATGCGAGGCAGATCCGGCAGATCCGGCCACAGACCAATGCGAGGCAGATCCGGCCACAGTGGTTGCAGGGAAAAGTCTGATTTGGGGTTGGTGCTGTAGCAGTGCGATTCTTCCTCCATCTCCTTTTGTCCTCAAGACCAGCTATGCGTGCATTCTCAAAGGAAGAGACAGCCTGGTGGATGGTGTGCCTCCATGCTTTGCGATCTGAGGCTAGGTCAGACCACTGGTGATGGTTGATGAGACAGGTGCCAAGGGATTTCTTCAAGCAGTCCTTGTACCTCTTCTTTGGTGCCCCTCTATTTCGATGGCTGGTGGAAAGTTCGCCATACAGAGCAATCTTGGGAAGGCGGTGGTTTTCCATCCTAGAAATATGCCCTGCCCAGCGCAGCTGCGTCTTCAGCAGCAGTGCCTCGATGCTTGTAACCTCCGCCCTCTTGAGGACTTCAGTGTTGGTCACAAAGTCACTCCAGTGGATGTTGAGGATGGTGCGAAGGCAGCGCTGATGAAAGTGCTCAAGGAGTCGCAGGTGATGACGGTATAAAACCCACGATTCGGAGCCATAGATGAGGGTTGTCATCACAACCGCTTTGTAAACATTGATCTTTGTGCCTTTTTTCAGATGCTTGTTGCTCCACACTCTTTTGTTCAGTCGGCCAAATGCACGGTTTGCCTTTGCCAGCCTGTTGTCAATCTCCTTGTCGATCTTGGCATCTGAGGAGATGATGCACCCCAGGTAGCTGAACTGCTGGACTGTCTTCAGAACTGATTCACCCACAGTGATGCAGGGAGGGTGATAATCTTCCTGGGGTGCAGGCTGGTGGAGAACTTCTGTCTTCTTCAGACTAACTTCTAGGCCGAATAGCTTGGCAGCCTCTGCAAAGCAGGACGTCATATGCTGCAGAGCTGATACCGAGTGGGAGACGAGTGGAATAATTTGTTGAATTATTTTTTAGTGTTATATATATTTGCTTTCATGTTTGGATTATCTGCCATTTTAGGCAAACCAGAACTGGGTGCAAAAACTGCAGAAAAATGTTTGCTTCCTCAAGGAATGCTATTTAAATTGCACATTGCAGCAGCATGTTTATAAAGTGTTTCAAATAAATAAATGGTTCGCAAAACCTGCATCCTTCTTCAAAAGAAGTTAACTAGATTAGATAGTGAACTACTAGTTGTTGCTGTTTCATTTGAGATTCATGCTCTGTTATGCAAACAATGTACAATGTAGATTTGCCCCACATATCTTCAATAGTTCACACATAGACTTGCCAGTCCCCAGATACAACAGGAAATTTGTTAATCAAATGTTTGCAAAAGTGTAATTATGCAGTGATTTATTCTAGTTGCTACTAATCATTACACTGCAGTTTCCAGTTTGCCTAGTCCCCAGATCCTGGCAGAGGATCCCCCAGTTTTTCAGACTCTTTCCTGGTGCTAGTCAGCTAGCTGATGGGGAAAAATGCCACCCCAACAGCCAGGATATGCCTTTCCACCTTGGAAGGCTTAGAAGAAGCTTGGAAACTTGGAAAGTGTGTGTGCCTTTAAATCTCAGTAGGAGCAATGCTGAATGGGGCAGGGTGGTAGAGCCACATGGCTGTTCTCGGTGAGTCTGTGAAGCTGTAAGAAAGGAAGAGAGCCCAGTCCCTTCAATTGTTTTACATTCCTTTCAGAAGTCATTTGTATAGTAAAGAGTAAACTAGAACCTGGCTCCACCCCCAAAGTTCCTAGGTATTTTCTGAGTTGAACTTAGAAACCCTATTCACAAATCATTAAATTAAAAAAAGGAATGAAACTTTGAAGAATAACATTTCCAGTTACATGTGACACTCAACTATGTAATATAGTTCAAGGTCACTACTCTGACAGAATGTGCTAAGATGCATGCAATTTAATGAGATAAGAGAAAATCAGAGCAAGAGAATTAAATACATAAATAAAAAAATGAAGTGTAAAATGAGTGCAAAATAACATGTAAAAATAAAAACTCATTGTACTGTGCATAATACATATGTGGCCTATTTTCAAACAGTCATTGCTTTTTAAGTGATTCAGCATGTTCCTGACCTAACTCTTGTTAATTTATACACTTTTAAGCATCCATTAGGCTGCACAGTTTCTGTTTTTGTAGAATTACATGACTTCAGGTTTTGGCTTAATAGAATGGCTGATGAAACCCAAGGAACATATGGGATGTCTGGCTCAACCAAAGTTGTTTTAGATTGCAATAACATTTCATTAAAAATGGGGGTGGGGGGGTTGGTGAAAAACTGAAAAATTGTTCCTCCAAATTCCTGTTTTATTTGTGTGATTTGTGAACATGAATTGTTGAATTATCAATATTTGATATAAATTATTTTGGAAAAAGCTATTTCTTCTTCCAAAATTATTCCTGGCCATGTTTCTAACTCAGCCATGACTAGAGGAATCTAACAACAGCCTGGAAATTTTTACCATAAATTAGGTGTAAAGGGGTGACAGCCCCAGCCAAAGATTTCCTCTGGAACCCAGTTCACATTTATAAGCATTCACACAAGTGTTTAATGATGACAGGCAGGGCTCTTTTTTCTGGGGGAACATGGCAGAATGGAGTTCCAGAACCTCTTTGTGGAAACAAAATTCTCAAAAAATGTTTAGAGGTTCATGAGGGTCACCCATGTATTTCTCCTTCATTTCCCTCTTGAGAATTCCAGCACCTCTTTTTCCAGCCAGAAAAAATGATGACACCATACACAACTTTACTGGAACTTCAGGGCAACCAGGGTCTCCAGAGTTTTGTACTCCTAGTTACCCATCTGGACAAGTCTGCCCTTTACAATAAAAGTTAAAAAAAATATGATGTGGAACTAATTCTGTAAAAATCAGGGGAATTAACATTCCATTTTGTAATTCTAATCCAAAATATAGCAATCTGTTTCTATTGTGATTGTAACATACCTGCATGACTAATTTAGCATCGTAGTTTAAGTCATCACTGACTATGAGATAAAATTTTAAAAGGGCATTACTGAATGACCTAGTATAAGGTAAAGAGTTTTAAAAGGTATGGTGAAAGCAAGTTTAAATTATCATGTTATTAATGAAATTTGCATTAATCAAAGGCAAAACATCTAGCAGAATAAATTACGGATATAGTGTTGGATAAACTGTCTAAAACAATTCCATTTTATATACAGTTTCAGTAATGATTTTATTTATATGATTTGTACTTTTTGGAGCTTTACATATTATCTAATTGGATGCTGGATAAAAATTTATGCATTGAATAAGAAAAAACTTTACTTCCAGTGTCTACATCTATCCTAGAAGTGGTCCTGAAATATGAGATTATACCTAGTATCAATAACAGCTTTTTAAAAGCTGTTAGACTGAAGTTCCCAGGAACACCTCTGCTTAGAAAGGAAAAGGCAATAAATTTAACACACTTAGGGTTACCAGATCCTTCTGAGCAACCAACGGGGGATGGGGTATACTTACTGGGAGTAGGGAGGAACACCCAGCATTTCAGGGGCATTCCTACGTGACTGAGAAGTGACATAGGCATGTCATGGAGAGTAATACTTAGGTTTGGGGCAAAATTCTGTGGTAGTACTTACTTCTACTATACAGTTTTTGTCAAAAAAACAAAAACCACCTCAAAACAAAACAGAGCATTGCCCCTGACATCGCTGATGTGCCTGCATCACTTCTGGGTCATGTAGGCATGTATGTTCTCCCATATATTCCTGCATGGGAATTAAAATCAGAGGGGAAGGCCTTTCTGACTGTCCCACCAATTTAAGAAGCTCGTCTGACGGGCACATGAGAGAGAGAACCTTTTTGTTGGCATTCCCAACAATTATGAGATAAGCTGTTCAGGGAAGTCAACTGAACAGTCCACTGAGAGCCAGTTTGGTGTAGTGGTTAAGTATGCAGACTCTTATCTGGGAGAACCAGGTTTGAGTCCCCACTCCTCCACTTGTACCTGCTAGAATGGCCTTGGGTCAGCCATAGCTCTGGCAGAGGTTGTCCTTAAAAGGGCAGCTGCTGTATGAGAGTCCACTCAGTCCCACCCACCTCACAGGGTGTCTGTTGTGGGGGAGGAAGATAAAGGAGATTGTGAGCCGCTCTGAGACTCTGAGATTCGGAATGGAGGGCAGGATATAAATCCAATATCATCATCACTTAGCATCCTTACTTTTGATCATTAGAAGCAGGGATCTTTTGTAGAAAAATAGGTGGTGGAACTCATTAACACAACTCATTAGCATATGCTGCCCTCCCCTGCCAAAAGCAACTCAACACAAGAAAGGAGAGGCCCGGGCAAGCAAGGCCTGCTTGGGCTGACTAGAGATCCAGCCAGCCCAAGCAGGCCTCACTTGCCTGGGGCTCTCCTGGGCCACCCCCCCCCCAAGTCAAAAGGCCAGCAAGCCACCTGCCACCCAAAATCACATCAGAAGTGGAGAAAGGGTGGCGTGGGCTTCTCCAGGAGTTAATGAGGGCTGCTGGAGGTATGGCAAAGCTCTTGGTGGCTGGCTGTCTGCCCGCTCTCCTAATTCAGGGATTGTTATGCAGCTGCACCTACTATTCAATGGACAAGGTAGGTGGGGAGGAGGAGGGGGAAGCCCTCAGAAAGGTTCAGGAGCTGTGACCTCCTGCTGAATCTGAGGCCTGATTAGGAAGCAGATAAAGACAGTTTTATTTAGGTATGTTTTATTTATTTAGTTATGCATGTAGTTTTTATTTATTGGCAGTCATAACTGAGATTTTAAAATATCATATGTGTGTGCTTTATAGCTGTTTTATTTATATTGTAAACTGCCTTGAGTTCTGCAAAGTAGAAAGGTTTTAAATAAATAATTTGCAGTTGTGGATTAGACTGTCATCAGTATACTGATGACTTCCAGCTCTATATATTTTTATCCAAATCACCTGGTGATTCTATAGCGATCTTAAACTGAGTGTTTTACTGCTGTGGTCCATAGGCTAAGCTGAAACTGAATCTTGATAAGATGGAGATAATGTTGGCTGAGAAGGCTGAGATCTTGAAGGATGCTGGGTTTTCCACTTCCAGTGAAGCCGCTAACATATTGTGAGTCAGTTAAGAGCCTAGAGCTTAAACTGGACTCAGCATTAGTACTGAAGAAGCAAGCCAATTAAGCTGCAGGGAAAAAAGCATTTTATCAGCCTCATCTGGTCTGACAGTTGGCCTTGACTTGGCTGATCTGGTCACATGGATCCATTTCATGGTTACCTCAGGCCTTGACTACAGTAATCAGGGTTTTTTTTTTGTAGAAACAACCCAGCAGGAACTCATTTGCATATTAGGCCCACCTCCTGATGTCACCATTGTTTCATACAGGATTTTTGTAGACAAAGCCCGGCAGGAACTAATTTGCATATTTGGCCACACTAGGGTTGCCAATCCCCAGGTGGGGCAGGGGATCCCCCGGTTTGGAGGCCCTCCCCCCGCTTCAGGGTCCTTAAAAGGCAGGGGGAGGGGAGGGACATGTCTGCTGGGAACTCTGTTATTTCCTATGGAGATTTATTCCCATAGAAAATCATGGAGAATTGATCCACGGGTATCTGGGGCTCTGGGGGGGGGCTGTTTTTTGGGGTAGAAGCACCAAATTTTCAGTATAGCATCTAGTGCCTCTCCCCAAAATACCCACCAAGTTTCAAAACCATTGGACCAGGGGGTCCAATTCTATGAGCCCCAAAAGAAGATGCCCCTATCCTTCATTATTTCCTATGGAAGGAAGGAATTGAAAAGGTGTGCCGTCCCTTTAAATGTGATGGCCAGAACTCCCTTTGGAGTTCAATTATGCTTGTCACAGCCTTGATCTTGGCTCAGCCCCTAATGTCTCCTGGCTCCACCCCCAAAGTCTCCTGGCTCCACCCCCAAAGTCCCCAGATATTTCTTGAATTGGACTTGGCAACCTTAGGCCACACCAAGCCAGCCAGAACTGTGGTTTTGGGTGTTCCTGCTCAAAAAAAGCCCTGATTATAATACAGTTTACATGGATGTTCTCTTGCAGTCAACCCAGAAACTCCAGTTGGTACAGAATGTGGCAGCCTGATTGCTTATGGGTATCAGGCAGCATGAAAGTCATTCACATCCTGCAGCCACTCCATTGGCTACCAATCACCTTCAGGCACAATTCAAGGAATGGTTATCACCTGCAAGGCCCTTGATGATCTAGGACACACATACTTTCAGGACCACTTATACTGCATGGTGGAGCTTCAGTAATCTGAACAGACCTTTTAAAGGTTCATCCATGTCAATTGGTAAGATTTGCATTGGCCTGTTCTCTGTACATTCTCTGTGATGGCTCTGACTTTGAGGAACAGATTGCCTCAGGAGGCCAGGAGGGCTGCCACAATACTATCCTTCTGCAAAATATGCAGAACAGAAATGTGCAGGAGAGCATTCTTGTAATGGAACTGAACTATAGTGGGGCAGAACTGCATAGCATATAATTTTGTAATTCTACATTCTGCAGTGTTCACATTATACTGGTCTGGGCAAGTTTAATGTTCACATTGTAATTTAAATGTGCATTCCTACTTGTATTGCATTGTTCATTTACATTGTTTGTTGTACACCTTACTGTAAAATAGCATTGTTGCTGGCATAGTTCTGTTTTGTACTTCAAGTCTTATTGCATTATTAATTTGATATCCTATATTGTATGACTGCATTTTTCTGTGTGTGTGCATGTATACTCTGTGATCCAGTGAGAAAGGTGGCCTATAAATAAGCTAAATAAAATTTAAAAATAAAGATACATGGGGAATTTGATTGATGCGAATTCTTCAATAGCGTGGGATAAACATGCAGTTCATATGTATGTTTATACAATTATAGTCTTCAGAAGATATAGGCTGTAATCCTTTCCTGAGAATAAACCCAGTGAATAAAATAGGGCTTAGATCTGCTTTTTAATGTTTCCTCTAGTAACTGGATTTTAGTACATTTGAGAAATTTACCATGGAAATAAAACACACTAAATGTCTAGAAATAGCATAGAAATAAAACAGGATTAAGAATTTTAATACTTTAAGATTTGATTCCAAAAATCTTCAGGAATTAGATGGAAAAGGAAAAGATGGAGTTTGTTCAGACACTAACTTTTGTATCCAAGGCAACCAACAAATTTCCTCTAGGTTAAATGGCTTCCTTTCCATATGGAGAAAGATTTATATCTTCACACTTCCTTTCTTTGAAGCATAGATCTACCCAGGTCAGGGTATTTTTCCTAGTGTCTGTATGCATAGGATTTCTTAGGTAGAGAGCTACTGTCTTATATTTTATTTTTGCAGCTTGAGGGCACCTTTTTGTTTTTCTGCCATATGAAGTCATTTCCAGTTGTGCTGGTACTTGGCAGGTTGCCACTGGAGTTGTGCATCCCTGCTTTGGGTTTCTCTTTTTGAAAAGGCATACCAGTAAATTGTTCAGAGTAAAAAAAATAAGATGATAAAATTTTTGAAAAGCAAGGTATAGAAGGAAATGTGAAAGGAACCAGACATAAACCTTAGGTATCTGACTAATACAGCAGGGTTGGATGGACATATGCTTGGATTATATTAGAGATACAGGAGAACCAATAATGGCAGTTGAGACACTGTAGCAAGATCTGATAGGTGGGAACCAAAATGTTGGTGAGATGCTTTCAGACGTTAGGGTTTGAGATCTTTCTTTTAAAAAAAAATTCCATAAACAAAGTGACTCTTTGGGTTTAACAAAGGAGACCGTACAAACATTCTTCAACTTCATTATTTATTTATATCCTGGGGTTTTTTTTTAATTGTCAGAAGCAGAAAATAACTGGCACACCTAGAATTCATTTAAAGCAAAATACATTTGAAATAAGTTAGACTTTACAACCATCTGGAACTGTATAATATCAAAGAATAATTCACATATTATTCCTCTTAGCATGTTCATATAAGCAGGAAGTTTTTGTTATTAAAAGTACAAGGAGCTGCATGTCTCTCCACATTTACAAAAATGGGAAAATGAACTTACTGAATATGCAGTTATGGCAGAATTAACAACCTATTTGAGAAACAGCTATATTACAAAATTTCAGGAAGATAGAGCGTGTATTATGTATATTATGCTAGCAGGAAACAAAGTGAGAAAATATATACAAATGTGTGGTAACAAAATAGAAGTAGAATTAAAATCTGTTCCAAACATAATATCTCAAATATAAATGGAGATCTCTATATAAGATATATAATAGACTTTCTTTTACACTGTGATATTCTACTATTCTATTAAAGATTCTAATGACTATGTAGAAGTGGTAAAAATATGTTAGGTCAAATACATAATAATAATGAAACCAGTGTAGTCAAAACAGATTCATTATGAAGTTTGAAACTTTTAAAACTTAAATGATGGATATGGTTGTATTTCAACAGAAATAAGAATTATTGTATTTTATAAACAATACCTTAAAAATTACAGCAGCCCCATGGCACAGAGTGGTAAAGCTGTAATACTGCAGTCCGAGCTCTCTGCTTACGACATTAGTTCAGTCCTGGCAGAAGCTAGGTTCAGGTAGCTGGCTCAAGGTTGGCTCAGCCTTCCATCCTTCCAAAGTTGAAAAAATGAGTACCCAGCTTGCTGAGGGGAAACTGTAGATGACTGGGGAAGGCATTGGCAAACCACCTCATAAAAAGTCTGCTGTGAAAATGTCGTGATGTGACTTCATCCCAGAGTCGGAAACGACTGGTGCTTGCACAGGGGACTACCTTTACCCACCTTTTTTTAACCTTAATTATTATGGAGATGAATGGAAAATTATTCTCTGTCCTATACATTATATGCTACAGGATTATCTTCAACAAATGTAATTGTTGTATAACCCTTTTTTTTTCTTTCCTCCATTTCTTTTCTGTACCCTCACTGTTTTTCTAGCATAAATAAATATATACAACCTCTGAGTCAGGAAAGAAAATCTCAAAACAACCTTCTGAGGTAGGTTAAACAGATAGAGTGTGACTGTTCTGGGGTCACCTGGTGAGCTCTGTAGTGGAGCAGGGATTTGAGTACAGGTTCTCCCTGCTGCATATAGAATGCTAAACATTTCTTTATCTGATGAGCTTGAAGCCTAGCTAGGTCCCCTTGGACCTGGTAGTGACTGTACCCATTAACTCCTCCCCCATGGTTGGACCCCATTTGCACAGTTTATGATAGAGTGCTAAGGGACTGTGACTAGTGCAACTGAGACACTACACTGATATCAACGGATACCACTGTTTGGCCTCCTGCACCACTCCAAATTTCCTTTGCTAGGATGTATGCATAATGTATGTGTACAGCTCTCACTTTTCCATAAAGTTTTCTATTAGTTTATATAGAGAGAGCAGCTCCTACATGCCAGCATGGTGCAGTGGTTAGGGTGCTAGATTAGGATCTGGAAGAGCCAGGTATGAATCTCTGCTGTGATGTGAATGCTTACTTGGGGTACTTTGGACTCTCATCTTTATCTTCCTCATAGGGTTGTTGTTGTTAGGATGAAATGAAGGAAGAAGGAACATTGTTGTCAGCTGTTTTTGTCTTCATTGAGGTGAAAACCAAGGTACAGAGAAAAATTACATGCAAGGAGAAGCTGTTCCTGCTGTTAACCACTGTGTACTTCTTGTAAATGGAAGACTTTTTTCCTAGTGTTTGTTATTATTTATTTATTTATTTATTACTTTCAATTTATATCTCCGCAAGCGGACTCAGGGCAGCTTACAACATCATAAAATACAATCAATCCAATAAAACATATAAAACCATAATTTATGTATATCAGATTTAAAACCATTCTATGGTGCTATTTCAGTACTGTATAGGCGGTATTAAATTCCCGAATGTGATCGCCAGCATTCTGTAAGATGTCCGGTGGCAGCCCTTTTTCAAACCGCAAAAGCCTGTTTAAACAATTCGGTCTTACAGGCCCTGCAGAACGCAGACAAATCCCGCAGGGCCCTTATGGCTTCTGGAAGGGTGTTCCAAAGTTCTGGTGCTGCCACCGAAAAAGCCCTGGATCTCGTCACACACAGCCTGGCTTCTTTTGGGCCAGGGGCAGACAGCAGATTTTTTGTCCCTGATCGCAGTGCTCTCTGGGGGATATATGGAGACAGGCGGTCCCGTAGATAGGCAGGTCCCTGACCATAAAGGGCTTTGAAGGTTAATACCAACACCTTGAAGCGAACTCGGAACACAACAGGCAACCAGTGCAGCTCCCTCAGCACTGGTTGAATGTGCTCCCATCGCGGCAGCTCCATTAACAGCCGTGCTGCAGCATTCTGCACTAGTTGTAGTCTCCGGGTTAGCACCAAGGGTAGCCCCATGTACAGAGCATTACAGTGATCTATTCTTGAGGTGACCTTGGCATGGATTACCGTCGCTAAGTCGTTGCGCTCCAGGAAAGGGGCCAGCTGCCGCGCCTGCCGAAGATGAAAAAAGGCAGATCTAACAGTGGCTGCTACCTGGGCCTCCATTGTAAGGGAGGGTTCAAGAAGCACGCCTAAGCTCTTGGCCTTAGGGACCGGTATCAGTGGTACCCCATCAAGGGCTGGTAGCTGGATCTCTCCCCCCGGACCGCCTTGACCCAGGTAGAGAACCTCCATCTTCGTCGGATTCAATTTCAAATGACTCAGTCTGAGCCAAGAAGCCACGGCTTGTAGCGCCAGGTCTAGATTTTCCAGGGTACAGTCAGACTGGCCACCCATCAATAGATAGAGCTGGGTGTCATCCGCATATTGATGGCAACCCAGTCCATACCTCCTGACAATCTGGGCAAGGGGGCGCATATAGATATTAAATAGCATTGGGGATAGGACCGCTCCCTGCGGCACCCCACAACTAAGAGAGTGCCTCTGGGATGCTTCCTCCCCTATCACCACCCTTTGTCCCCGATCTTGGAGAAAGGAGGTCAGCCACTGTAAGGCAGATCCCTGAATCCCCACATCAGCAAGGCGGCTAGTCAGTAGCTGATGGTCAACTGTGTCAAAAGCGGCTGACAGATCTAATAACAACAGCACCACAGAGCCGCCCTGATCCAGCTGTCACATGAGGTCATCTTTGAGAGCGACCAGAACTGTCTCCATCCCGTGACCTGGCCGAAAGCCTGACTGGAATGGATCCAGTGCAGAAGTGTCCTCCAGGAATCCCTGCAGCTGAATTGCCACCGCCCGCTCTATGACCTTACCCAAAAAGGGAAGGTTTGACACCGGCCAATAGTTCGCCAATATGGCGGGGTCTGCTGATGGTTTTTTTAAGAGGGGGCGGACCACTGCCTCTTTAAGAGGTGTGGGAAAGATCCCTTCAGTCAGGGACCTGTTGATAATGCCCTGTAGTGGCTCATGCAGCCATGTTTGGCTAGCCTTTATAAGCCAAGACGGGCACGGATCTAACCTACAGGTCGTAGGGCACACAGCTGCAAGGATCCTGTCGACTTCCTCCAGACTGAGTGGACCGAAGGAATCCAGAATTGGACCAGAAGATGTGCTTGGTGCCCCAAGTTCCTCTACTGTATTAATTATGGCGGGTAAGTCGTGTCGGAGAGACGAGACCTTATCTGCGAAAAAGCTCGCAAAAGCCTCACAGCCAATTTCCAATTCTCTAATATTTTGTTTGCCCTGCGGCAGTTCTGTTAATGACCGAATTATACTAAACAATTGTGCTGGGCACGAGGTCGCAGATGCAATTCTGGACGCAAAGTGATCCTTCTTTGCAATCCGAATAGCCATCTCATAGGTCCGCATAAATGACCTATGTGATGTTCTCATAGCTTCGTCACGAGCGTAGCGCCATTGTCTCTCTAGTCGTCTTAATCATCGCTTCATTGATCGCAGCTCCGGGGTATACCACGGAGCGGATCGTGATCGAGGATGAAGAGGACGTCGGGGAGCGATTTCGTCGATGGCCTCGGAGAGCCGGTTATTCCAGGTCTCTTTCTTTCATTCATTTTATGTATCTATCTTCCTTCCTTCCTGCCACCTACACATTCATCTGGTGTTGAGTTATGCATTTAAGGAAATGGGAGAACTTGATTTATGTTGTTTTTAACAGGATATTTCATGGCTCAGACTTGGGAAGAACTCTATGAACTACTTTGCAAGTTGCCTCCAAAATACCTGTAAATATTTCAGGCACCCAGGGAAGAAAATCTCATGCAGTTTTAGAGGTGTTAGTTTGCATCAGAACAGCTAGATTTGAGTCCAGTAGCACCTTAGAGACCAACAAGATTTTCAGGGTATAAGTTTAGAGAGTCAATGCTTCCTTTATGAGATACAAGTTGGAATAGAGTTCTCTGAGTACTTATATTCTAGTCAGATGGTGGGAGGAGTGCTGGAAAGAAGGAATTTGGGATGCAAAGGTACAATGCTTTTTGTAATCAGCTTGATTAGAGCAGAGGGGAAATGCTTTGGGGAAGGAAATTAGCATATATAGTGAGACGATCTTCCTGTTCAGCCCTGGGGGGGTGGAAGTTCATTGTTCTGAACTACTGAATGAACTCAGGTGCTACAACATCATGTTGTAATCTCCCCTTGAAGCTTCTCTGTTTGAGAACTGCCATTCTTAGGTCAACAATGGAATGACATGGAAGATTAAAATGTTCTTCCACTGGTTGCTAAGTGTTGTTGTTTGTAACAATGGATTTATGTCATTTTTTGTTTTGCATAGGATCTGACTTGTTTTTCAGATATAGAGAGCAGAAGTGAATTGCCGACATTTGATGCCATATGTAATAATGGGAAGATGAACAAGTGAATAAACTTGAGATGGTGTGGAAGGTGTTTTTAGGTCCAGTTACTATGTTGTCAAAATGGACAGAGTTGTCATCTTCATTTTTTGCAAGCTCCTGTCCCAGTGCCAAAGTTAGAAAGGGCATTGTTGTGGGTATTTAAGATTAGGAGGCTGTCTATGGGCAAAGAAAGGCTTGCCTCCCAGTGCATGAGAGAGAGCTATCATGATCCAGCATATTTAGTAGGTTGCTGGTGATGAATTAAACCAGTTTCAGCTGAGAGCTGTATGTGACCCATGTTGGTCTTGTTTCATTTGGGCCTCTCTTGTAGCAGGCTATCACTTGTTAACATTCTGGCTTTCTTGATCTGTTTCCTTAATACATCAGGTGGATATTGTAATTCCAGAAATGTCTGTTGTAGACATTTCTGCAGATGTGAATCACTGTGTGAGGGATTAGAACAGATGGGACAAGCATTTGGAGTGTTTAGGATGGTGAATGTAAGCATGTAGAAACATATGACCATCAGTAGGTTTCTATTATAAGGTTGTTTTTATGCTTACATTATGTACAGTGGTGTTTAAAAAATGTACTTCTTGTGTGGATTGGTTCATGGTCAGGTTGATGGTTGAGTGGAGGCTGCTGAAGGCCTTGTGAAATTTCTCCAGTGCTTCTTTCCCATGTGTCCAAATGATGAAAATATCATCAATAAATCTCAGGTACAAGAGGGGTATTAATAGATCAGAGCTGAGAAAGTGCTGCACCAGGTCAGCCATGAAAATGTTGGCATATTGCATTGCCATGTGGATGCTCACAGCTGAAAGAATAAATCATCACCTGAAGTAGTTGCTGGTGAGGACAAATTGGCAGAGTTGGTAGTAAGGCTGACTGTGGTGTTGTCAGAGACGATGTTCCTAGAAGATGCTAATTTTCTTCCCCCAAGCAGTTTCCTTCTGGTCTATTCAAACTGATTACAAAGTGCATCGAACCTCTGCATCCTGAGTTTATTCTTTGCAATGTCCCTCAAACTTCTGACTGGGAACATAAAAAACTTAATTCCAATTCATATCTGACAAACATATCTGAGTTTATAAAAGTAGTTTATATCCCAAAAATCTTGTTGATCTCTAAGGTGTTACTGGATTCAAATCTAGCTGATTATTATTTTTTTATTTATCTGGGATTTATATCCCGCCCTTCCCACCGAGTGGCTCAGGGCGGCTTACAACATATATAAAACTAACATAAAAGTATAAAATTACACTTTAAATTAACATTTCACAATATATAATTAAAATCAACATTTGTTATAACTATACATCATTAAAACAGACAGCAGTCGTGGAGCTACACTCTATTCAGCTTCAGATAAAAAATTCATTATACAATATACAGCATTCAGTAGTCGGTATACAGGGCCGTTAGTTGTGGGCCAGCCGGAAGAGGACTGTCTTACAGGCCCTGCGGAATTGGGTGAGATCCCGCAGGGCCCTTACCTCCTCCGGCAGCTGGTTCCACCAAAATGGAGCCATTACAGAGAAGGCCCGGTCTCTTGTGATCTTCAAGCGGGCCTCCTTTGGCCCGGGGACAACCAAAAGATTTTGAGATCCCGATCTCAGTGCTCTCTGGGGAACATGCGGGGAGAGACGGTCCCTCAGGTAGGCAGGTCCTAGACCATATAGGGCTTTAAAGGTAATAACCAGCACCTTGTACCGAACTTGGTAGGATATTGGCAGCCAGTGCAGCGCCCGAAGTCCCGGCTGAATGTGCTCCCACCTTGGGAGCCCCAATAACAACCGGGCGGCGGCGTTCTGCACCAGCTGCAATTTCCAGGTTCGACACAGGGGCAGCCCCATGTAGAGGGCATTGCAGTAGTCCAGCCTCGAGGTGACCGTAGCATGGATCACCGTTGCTAGATCGTCGCGTTCCAGGAAGGGAGCCAGCTGTCCAGCCCGCCTAAGATGGAAGAATGCGGACTTGGCAGTGGCTGCTATCTGGGCCTCCATAGTTAAGGAAGGCTCCAGAAGTACCCCCAGGCTCCTGACCCTGTGCGCCGCCATCAGCGGCGCACCGTCAAAAACCGGAAGGGGTATTTCCCTTCCCGGGCCACGACGGCCCAAGCAAAGGACCTCTGTCTTTGCTGGGTTTAGCCTCAGCCCGCTCTGTTTGAGCCACCCAGCCACAGCCTGTAGCGCCCGGTCCAGATTTTGTGGGGCGGAGACCGGCCGGCCGTCCATAAGCAGATAAAGCTGGGTGTCATCAGCATACTGGTGACAACCCAGCCCGTACCTTCGGGCAATCTGGGCGAGGGGACGCATGTAGATGTTAAATAACATCGGGGAAAGAACCGCACCCTGAGGCACCCCGCAATCAAGCGAGTGCCTCCGGGACAGCTCATCCCCAATCGCGACCCTCTGTCCCCGACCTTCAAGGAAAGAGGAAAGCCATTGCAAGGCCAACCCCTGAATCCCCGAGGCGGCGAGGCGGCGGGCAAGTAACTGATGGTCGACCGTATCGAACGCTGCCGATAGGTCCAACAACATCAGTACCGCCGAGCCGCCCCGATCCAGATGCCGTTGCAGGTCATCTACTAAGGCGACCAGCACCGTCTCCGTCCCATGGCCCGGGCGAAAGCCGGACTGAAGAGGATCAAGGACGGAAGTGTCATCCAGGAAGGTCTGTAACTGCATCGCCACTGCCCTCTCAATAAGTTTGCCCAAATAGGGCAAATTCGAAACCGGACGATAGTGAGCCAATTGGGCCGGATCTAGAGATGTTTTTTTTAAGAGGGGGCGGACCACCGCTTTTTAAAGCTGTGTTGGAAATTGCCCTTCCGCGAGGGATCTATTTATGATATCCCGTACAGGATATCTAAGCTCCCTCTGGCAAGATTTAATGAGCCAGGAGGGGCACGGGTCCAATTTACAAGTTGTTGGGCGTGCAGATAAGAGTATCCTGTCAACTTCCTCCAAACTGAGAGGGCTGAAACCATCCAGAACATAATCCGAAGACAGGCCCGGAGCCTCGGTTTCACTAACTGCCTCCAATGTGGCAGGGAGGTCAAGGCGGAGCGACGCGATCTTGTCCGCAAAAAAGTTCGCAAAAGCCTCACAGCCAATCTCCAATTCCTTACAGTTTAGTCTGCCCTGAGGCAGTGTTGTTAGATTCCGAATTATGCTAAATAATTGTGCTGGGCGCGACGTTGCGGACGCAATCTCAGCTGCAAAGTATGTTCTCTTTGCAGTTTTGATTGCCACCTCATAGGACTTCAAAATCTCTCTATAAGATGTTCGAGTCGCTTCGTCTCGAGTACACCGCCATTGCCTCTCTAATCGTCTGAGTTCCCGTTTTAGTCGCCGCAAACCCTGGTTATACCAGGGACTCGACTTCAAACGGGGGCGCAGAGGACGCCTAGGTGCGATTTCTTCGATAGCTCTGGAGAGTCTATCATTCCAAGACTCCACCAGACCATCCAAGTAATCGCCAGGGGGCTCAGGGTCCCGTAGAGCCGTCAGGAACCATTCCGGGTCCATCAGGCTCCGCGGGCGAGCTAAAATACGCTCTATAGTGTTGGTAGCAACTTTTTTTTCCTGCTGAAATACAGTCTACACCTACCTAGGGGAGGAGGAAAATGCTAATCTCTGTTGAGCACTGATATATATTTTTTTGCCACTGGTGATACAAGGTTTTTTTTTCTCTTTGCTTACATTTCCTCCTCGCTACGTCAGTAGAATGTCTGAAGTCATTCTTGGTTATAGTGAAAAACAGATTGATAGAGATACTTCTTCCACATATGGTGGTATTCTTCATACATAATTCCTTTAAAAGCACATCTATGTAGCTGTCCTTTCTTTTTCTTTTCTTTTTGAATTTTAAATAGTTTATTAAAATCTCAAAGTAATACAAAAATAAAATAAAAAGTGAAACTCAAAATTACAGTGCAAAACTAAAACAAAAACAAAATAGAACAACACTGCAAAATAATACATACATAGTATATCCATACAAACAAACCATCAGACACTCAATAACAAACAAAATTCAAGTATCTCCTTGGCAATTTTCAACATGGGTTACTTTGGGAAGTTACATTATGACTAAGAAACCCCTAATTTCGGTTATATACGGACATCATAATCACACATTTGGTTGCCAGAATGTCTGGAGATTCAATTTACACACATCTTCTATAGAACGTGGGTTTTATCCACCAGGGTATAAGAGACTGATGTGAGTACTAACAGCCTCAGCGTTACAATAGCACTCTATATCTCTGGAAGAGTGCTAACCAGAAGTACAGATGGGTTTCCCGCCGCTCTGTGCGTGCACCATCTTGGCTGTTGCAGTGGAAGAAGTCGCGTCGCCAGGATCTGTCTGGACAAGCGGTTTCCAGCATTGACCATTAAAGCCATGTTGGTAGGCTAACATCATCAGCGACCATCTTCCTGCAGTGCCAGACTCCATGACAGAGAGACGAGAGGCTCACATACTCAACAGCTATGGTGTTTGCATAAGGCAATCAATCTTATCTTAAGCACAGACCCTGTCAGACTGTCTAAGCTTTTATTCAACGGAACCCAAGACAATAGATGGTGGAGATAAAGAAGAGGAAGAACATCTTCACTTAGAGCCAGATTTCTTTGTATAGATCGGGTGTCACCTTAGGAAGCAATTTGGCCCTCTATTGTCACCTTTAGATAAGTTTTGATAGCTTGTTAATCACTTCCATTTCAATACCCTCACCCATGCATTGCCCTAATTGTCACTCTGGAGCCTCCGCCTTCCTGCCCATTGTTGCCTGGAAGCCCAATCAGGTAATCAGGTCCATGTCCACTCATTGGCCAGGTACGGGCATCCAATCAGGTGCCCCTAATAAACTAGCCATTGGTTACCGCACAAGTCCAGCCCTTATGGTCACTGCAGAGCCTCCAATTTTCTGAGGTCATGTACCAGCTGACCACCTGTCATCCGCCGCTGCACCTCCTACCCCCTTTGGGCTCAAGGTAGTCCTTATAACCTCTGACCCAACTCCTCACACGTGTGCATCTGACAGTACCCCATATCCCACTGTTAGATATGCCCCAGATTCCTGATCAGTTGAGGGTCCATTCCCCATCTCCTTTTTGTCGCCATTGGAGTCTTCCTTGAAAACTACGGTAGGTAATTATTACCCTGTTTGTCAATCCGTTTATGTACTCCTGTCTATTTCTATCTTATTTTAATTAGGACTGTATGTTTGCTATGTGACCTTATACTCTTGTATGTTTGTCTTTATTTCACAATAAATCCTTTTATATTATATTACATTGTCTCATTATTGGGTAAATTCCAAAGCAGACACCTTCTGTATAAACAGGTTTTTGATCTCGCTATAAGGCAGATTGCCCTCCACTCTAAATTTCCCAAAATCCTATTTTTAGGGCGCTTAACAACATATTGAAAAAAACAAAACCATTTCTCTTCAAAATTTGACTTATACGATGAGTTATCAGATGTAAGAATTTGTGATGCCAACTATCTGAAATAAGGATATCCTATACTTTTATAAACCACTTTCTAACTGTTGGAGCAGACCTTTTCTTCCAGTATTGAGCTATTCCAATTTTTGCAGCAAGTATTAAAGAAGCTACTAAATGTTGCTGCAATTTAGTAATTTCTGTATTTCCCCATAAGTTTAGGAGCATAGACTCTGGAGAAATAGGAATTGTAGCTCCAGCTATACAGTTAATGAATGGCAGAATCTTGTTCCAGAAACACATTATAATTGGGCATTCCCACCAGCAGTGCAAAAATGAACCTGGTGCCCCACATTGCTTCCAGCAATTTGGTGATGTTACTGACTTGCAGTGATAGAGTTTTTGAGGAGTCATGTACCATCTTGAGAAAATGTTGTAATTTTGAAATCTAATGTTGTTCGACTTCAATTTAAACAAACAGACCATATCATTTTCCATTGTGACTCACTCAGTATTAAATGGCATTTCTATGCCAAGCTTTTTGTTGCGATAACAATGACCATTTCTTTCTATTTAAGAGCTCATAAATGGATTTCAATACCCCCTTCAATCTAGGAAAGTCGGCTTTAATAACTGTTTCAAAAGTTGTAAGATCCCTTTGCAAAGCATTTTTCAAATCATTCGCCTTACTCATAGAAAATATTTGTTGATAGTTAAACCAAGGTATGTTGAACCCAATTTTTTCCATCTGCTTTTGTAACCATAATTTCCCCCTGTAAGTTAAATCACATAGGGTGTTTTCGCACTCACGTTTTACTGGCGCCACGACCCTCCTGACGCCGGCGAATCTGCATGGATTTCGCACCAGAAGCGCCGGCGCACCCAGAAGCGCCGGCTACTTCCGTCGCTAAGCCAGCGCAAACGTTTTCCTGCATCTTTGTGATTTGCGTTTGCGCTGGCTTAGCGACAGAAGTAGCCGGCGCTTCTGGGTGCGCCGGCGCTTCTGGTACGAAATCCATGCAGATTCGCCGGCGTCAGGAGGGTCGTGGCGCCAGTAAAACGTGAGTGCGAAAACGGCCATAGTCTAAAGACATTAACTTCTCTCCACTCTTTAAAGGAAATTGGAGATCTTCCAGGAGCAAATCAAGGGCATTTTCGCACAGAGCTTACCCCCGGAGCGACGTCTCTCTTCACTGAGCAGCGTCTGCGCGGATTTCGCACCAACTGCTCCGGAGAACCAGGAAGAGCCACGAAGTGCCGAGCCTTTTGCGTCGCAAATGTAAATCGCTAAAAACCAGTTTACGTTAGCGACACAAAAGCTGCGGCTCTTCACGGCTTTTCCTGGTTCTGCGGAGCAGTTGGTGTGAAATCCGCACAGACACTGCGTGGTGAAGAAGGACGTCACTCCGGGGTAAGCTCTGTGCGAAAACGCCCCAAGTCTGACCTAGAAAGGCACTCACAGGCGAGATCCCAGGTGCCAACACCCCTCTATATCTATCCCAGATAGCCAGACAGTGCAATAAAAAAGGGTTCTCTTTTATTTTTGTGGGCCTCTCTCCTGGGCGATTCCATGACACCTCATGAAGAGCATTAGGATGGCAATACTCCCAGTTCTATGAAAACCCATTGTTTTGATGGTATTGGATATGAATAAAACAAAATTGTTTTTAATTGAGCTACCAAATAATATGTGTGCAAGTCAGGAAGTGCCAATCCTTCCAGACCCAAAGGCTTCATTAGCAAATTAAAACTGATTTTTGAAAACTTTTTATCCCATTAAACTTTTTCCATTGTGCTTGTCAGACTTTAAAACAATTAAATGGAATTGAAATAGGTAGGTGCTGAAAAAGAAAAAGAAATTTTGGAAAAATAAGTGAGCGAATCATTTCAATTTTTTCAAGCAACAAGAGATTAAATTTATTCCAGTCCTCCAATTTAGTTTTCACTGAGGTTGTAAGTTATACTATAGTTATATTTGTAAGTTATATCATAGCTATATTTGTATAAATCTGAAAGTTGCAAAGCTATTTTAATACCCAAGTGTCTCCAAGCCTTGGATACCCATTTAAATGGAAACTTCCCGCTAATGTACTGTTTGATTTCATTAGATATACATATTGGAAATCAGATTTATCTAAGTTAATTCTAAATCCTGAAATCACACTGAATGATGAAAGCTGCTGCATAACTGACTGTAATAATAATAATAATAATAATAATAATAATAATAAGTTTTTATTTATATCCCGCCCTCCCCGCCAGGGCAGGCTCAGGGCGGCTTACAAAAACATGATGTGATATCATGATATAACAATACAGGTAAAATCAACTCACAGTATAAATACAAATACAACTAAAAATATAAATATAAATTAATGTTAAAAAGCTAAAACAATACGGTGGTGCTACAGTCTCTATTTATCCAGGCAGCGTAATATTCAGTCTGGTCACGTCTTGAAGGCTTCTTGGAAGAGGGCAGTTTTGCAGGCCCTGAGGAACTGGTTGAGGTCCCGCAGGGCCCGCACCTCTTCCGGCAGCTGATTCCACCATTGGGGCGCTTTTATAGAGAAGGCCAGCTCCCTAGTTGTTTTAAGAGCCAGTTTGGTGTGGAGAGCCAGTTTGGTGTGGAGAGCCAGTTTGGTGTAGTGGTTAAGTGTGTGGACTCTTATCTGGGAGAACCGGGTTTGATTCCCCACTCCTCCACTTGCACCTGCTAGCATGGCCTTGGGTCAGCCATAGCTCTGGCAGAGGTGTCCTTGAAAGGGCAGCTGCTGTGAGAGCCCTCTCCAGCCCCACCCACCTCACAGGGTGCCTGTTGTGGGGGAGGAAGGTAAAGGAGATTGTGAGCTGCTCTGAGACTCTTCGGAGTGGAGGGCGGGATATAAATCCAATATCTTCTTCATCTTCTTCTTCTTCTTCTTAAGTTTGGCTTCCTTAGGCCCAGGGATTTCCAAAAGATGTAACGATGATTCAGGATTACTCAAGTATAATACAGCATCCGCAAAGAAACTAAGCCAGTGGCTCTAATGAAATTGCAAAAAGTATTGGAGATGGGGGCAACCTTGTCACGTACCTTTGTTAAGAAGAATGTCATCAGATCTAAAATTATTAACTGAAATTTGTGCTATGGGAGAGTGATATACCGCATTAATGGCACATAAAAAATTGGGACCAAAGCCCATATGTTGCAAAACTTCTTTCAAATAAGAGATTTTCACCCTATCAAATGATTTCTCAGTATCCAGAGCCAAAAATACCGAACTCAAATTCTTAGACTGGCAAAAATCAGGTTCAAGCTCTTATGTATATTATCGTTAATTGATCTACCTAGAATAAATCCTGACTGATCCTCATGTACATATTGTGAAATTATCTTGTTTTATCTGGTAGCCATGATTGTGGAGAATATCTTAAAATCATGGTTTAAAATTGATATTGGACAGTACGGTTCAGGGTACATTCTGTCTTTACCTTCCTTAGGAATCACTACAACCCTAGCCTCTTTCCAAGAGAGTGGCATTCTACCCATAGACAACATGGCATTACAGGTTTTTAACAGTGGATTTAAAACCAGACTCTGGTATTTTCTATAGAACTCCACAGGGAGACCATCTCTACCTGGAGTTTTATTATTGTTTAATTTGGACAAAGCCTCTCTCAACTCTGACTCTTCTATGGGGCTATCTAAAAAAACTGCATGTATCAGTCAGTCAGCTTTGTATCAAAATGAATTGATTTCAAGTAACCCATAGTTTGACTAGAAATTTCTGATGTATAAATCGATTTGTAATATTGTGAGAAAGCCATTGTTATGTCTTTCAGCGATGTGTGAATAGTCCCATGAGAAGATTTAATAGCATGAAATTATCTAGAGGCTTTAATTTTTGAAACATGATTTTTTAGCCACCTAATAGATTTTGATGTTCTGGTACTGTTTAATTTATTCATCAATGATCAGGAATTAGGGGTGAGTAGTGTAGTGGCCAAGTTTGCAAATGACACAGACTTATTCAATGATGAAAAAGTGAAGAGCTCCAAGAGGATCTTATGGTGATCTCACTGTTTTCCCTTCCTCACACACAGGATTGTGTTTCTACTTTCTTTCTTGCTGAGCAGCACCTATATCTATTTTCTTCTTTTGCATTGGCCTATGGCTGTCCCACTGTCATGCTATTACCCTTTGAAGGAGGCAGTGGTTCGCTCTCTCCTGAAGAAACCATCTTTGGACCCTACGGTGCTTACTAACTACCACCCAGTACCGAATTTTCCGTTCCTGGACAGGGTAGTGGAGAAGGCAGTGGCAATGCAGCTCCAGGATTTCTTGGAGGAAACAGACATCCTGGACCCCTTCCAATCCAGTTTTTGCCCCACCCATGGGACAGAGACGGTGTTAGTTGCCTTAGTAGATGACCTCTGGAGGCATCTGGATTGTAGCGGTTCAGCGCTCTCGGGGGGAAATTGTCCCAGTGGCACCCACTAGAATGTGGAGTGCCACAGGGGGTAATCCTCTCCCTGATGCTATTTAATATCTATATGAGCCCCCTCAGCCAGATGGTCTGAAAATATGGGCTGGGTTGTCATCAATATGCTGATGATACCCAGCTCTATCTGCTTATGGACAGCCATCCAAACTCTGCCCCTGAGGTATTGAGGTATTGGAGGCTGTGGTTGGTTGGTTGCATCAGATAATAATAAGTGAGGTAACTTTGTAATCACACAGAATTAAAGATAACTTGTTCCCAACAAGTAGGCTTTTCCACAAGGTCTTTGAAACTTTAAGGCTTTATTTTCAGTGTCAGTTTAAACACTCCTGAGTTTCATTGAATCTTCAAGATTTCAGAAGACAGGGATACACAACCAAGTAGCCAAAAATCCTTCTCTCTAAACAAATCAGGGATCACTTATCTCTTTTGATAGGCAGGGTATTACTTCTCTATATTAAAAGTTCTTTCCCCTTCTCAGCTTGAATGGGGGTCTTCAGCGATCTCACTTTTCCTTGCCACTTTCCCAGTCCTCAGCCAGTGCTAAATTGTCTTCTACTATCAGTTCCTAGCTGTCATTTCTTACTGACACTGTACCCAGAATTCCATTTGAATAGCCTGTCGGTCGAAGGCTGGTTTCACACTGTGAAATTGACACAATTTTATCCTGTTCATAAAAAAAATCAGCTTCAGTTTGAACCATTTCAGGGCAATCAGATAGCTGCTGCTGAAGCAGCAGGATCCCAGCAGTGGTCAGTGGTTGCCCATTCATACTGCTAGCCAGCTCAACCATGGACCTGCTGTGGAAAGGGTTGTCACTTTTTAAAAGCCCCAGTGTGTGCGCTCAGTTGGAGAAGTGGAGAAGCGCACCTCGCAGAGGGGGGAGGGGGAAACCCAACCTTGCCAGAAATGGCTTGGTGCGATCACACAGCTCTTCCACTTATGAGTCGCCCCAAGGCATTCAGGCAGCAGCCTATTATGCAACCTATATTCAATTCAGGGGGATGGTACCGGGAAAATCCAGGTAGCTTTTTAATGCAGATAGGAGGCATCTGGAGACGGAGTGAGTACGGGTGCAGCTCAGAGGGCAAATGTGCTCGTGTGATCATGCACTATTAATCCAAATGGGAGGCAGGGCTAGGTCAGGGCAAATCTATGTGAAACCATCCAAAGATTATCTGACTCTTTTAGGCATTATCCCTTGACAGTCCATAACAGACCTCCACAAACTGGATGAGTGGGTGACAATGTGGAGAATGAAGTTTGATGTTGGTAGCATCATGTTCACCTGGTAAATAAGCAGGAGCTGTGTGGGCAGCACCGCTTCCAAAACATCCAGATACACCCTCTCCTGGTCCCCTGACCTCCCTCTCCTATTGTTTATTCTTTGCTAATTAAATTCATCCCTCAGAGCCCCATCCAGAGAACAAAACGGGAAATACACCTTTTGCCCCATTCATACAAAATGGCATCGCCATGTACTGGAAAATTACATGTAGTGCATACTCCGTTATGCACATTTAAAACATCAAAATCGAATGTCTGGAAAGGGCTTCAGAGGCAGATGGATGCTTATGTATCCAGGATATATGTGTTTAGTGTAATCTGTATACAATGTGTTCCTTCAGGTGATCATTACAGGTCTGAGGTAAGGATTGCAGTCATCTGGCTCAGATTTATAAGGGGTATAATGTTTAATGGGCCCTCATGGCTTCAATATGACCAGGAGTTCAGGATGAGGGCTGCTCTATACCCTTCCCTTCAGTGGGATCATATCCACCAGCAGCTTTGGCTCCAAGTCATGTCCCCTGCTCGACCAAATTTGGGCAACCGCTCTGATAGTGGTCATTTGGTAGCCAGGGCATCTGTGATTTTTTCCTCTTCTTCCCACCGTTCTGCGGGGCAGGTGGTTTAACCCCGCTTGCTTTGCTGGGAGTTTGGCTCCCAAGGAGTGTGTAGCAGGAAGGCTTGCCAGTACAAGCATGAATGCCCCTTGTGTGGTGGCTCTCACTCCTTTAACAACTGCTCCAGAGCCCGGCCATGTAAAAGCCAAAAGAAGCAGGGTGAGGGTGGAGGCAATTACCAAGCTTGAAAAGGGGCCCAGTCCGATAAAGGTGGGACCTCTTGAGTGATGGCTTGCCCAATATCCGCACCGTGTTGATAGGGTTTATCTGTTAAAGGGTTTTATGTTTGGTTTTAGGATTCCTTTTCAGGGTCCCCAGGTTGCATTTCAGTCAGGGAACCTTAGTTCTTTTAAGGGTATGGAGCAAGTAGTTAGGGGTAAGGTTGCCAAGGAGTTGGCGGAGGGCAGGATTTTGGGCCTGTTTTCTACCCCTCCAGTGCCTAACCTTCGGATTTCCCCCTTGGGAGTGGTGCCAAAGAAGGCGGCTGGTGAATTTCATTTGATTCACCATCTCTCCTGTTCCAGGGGTACATCTCTCCTGTTCCAGGGGTACATCATTAAATGATGGCATTCCTGAGCATTTATGCTCTGTTAGGTACACCAGCTTTGATCAGGCCGTTAGCGCTGTACAACACTGCGGTAAGAGGGCAGAGATGGCTAAATGCAATATTAAGTCTGCCTTTCACCTTCTCCCTGTCCATTCGGCTGACTTTGAGCTCCTGGGTTTTTCCTTTGAGGGGCAATTCTACGTGGATAGAGCTCTGCCTATAAGTTGCTCTGTCTCATGTGCGATTTTTGAGCGCTTCAGCATGTTCCTTGAATGGGCTGTTTGTGAGAAAGTGGGTTTACAGGAAGTAGTTCATTATTTGGATGACTACCTCTTTGTGGGTGCTAATGGGACTGGGCGTTGTGCAAAGTTAATGTCTGGCTTTCTTGAGGTGGCGGTGGAGCTGGGTGTTCCACTGACACAGGAAAAAATGGAGGGTCCAGCCACAAGACTTACTTTTGGGGGGTCGAGCTGGACACTCTGGCACAATTCTCCAGAATACTTGTTGAGAAAGTCACTGATTTGAGGGAGAGAGTTGATTCTTTCCTTCTTAAGCGGAAGGTTACTTTAGTTGAGCTTCAACAGCTCGTAGGGCATCTCAACTTTGCTTGCAAAGTTGTGGCTCCTGGACGCGTCTTCTTGCACAGGCATTGTGATGTGATGGCTGGTCTACAACTTCCACAGCATAGAACGTGGGTTACAAGCAGCATGAGGGCAGACCTATTGGTATGGCAGAAGTTTTTGGAGTCCTTCAATGGGATTTCATTTTAGAGGGAAGACATGAAACTTGAAACAGAACATCAGGTTATGTATGACACTGCCAGTTCCTTAGGTTTTGGGATCTATTTCCGTGGACATTGGTGCATGGATGTGTGGCCAGATTCGTGGGGCCAGGCGGGACTGAACAGAGATTTTACATTTCTTTCCCATCATGGTAGCTATTTGGCTGTGGGGGAATTATATGGCCAATTGCACTATTCATTTTTGGTGTGATAACATGGCTGTGGTACATGTCATTAAATAGTTGTTGGAAGCCGCCCTGAGCCACTTGTGGGAAGGGCGGGATACAAATCCCAAATAAATAAAATTAAAAATTAAAAATTAATTCCATTACATCCAAGTCGCAAAGGGTTATGAAATTAGTGCGGGCCTTCACTCTGCGTTGCCTGCAGCTTAACATGCTGTTCTTAGCCAATCATGTTCCCAGGGTGAATAACAGGGTGGCTGACGCTCTCTTTCGTAAACAGATGGAGAGGTTTCGTCAGCTGGACCCAGAAGCTGATCGAGAGCCGGCGCAAATGCCCCAGGAGCTATGGGTGATTGGAGAGCCAAGGCCTGCAGAGCAATAGGGGGAGGGATGGTGGTTCAGTGGTAGAGCATCTGCTTAGTAAGCAGAAGGTCCCAGGTTTAATCCCTGGCATCTCCAACCAAAAAGAGTCCAGGCAAATAGGCATGAAAAACCTCAGCTTGAGACCCTGGAGAGCTGCTGCCAGTCTGAGTAGACAATACTGACTTTGATGGACCAAGGGTCTGATTCAGTATAAGGCAGTTTCACATGTTCATATGTTCAATAGGCCTAGCCATTGTGTCCAGCACCAGGAAATCTTATGAACTTGCTGTGCGGCAGTTTGAGGACTTTAGGTCAGAGGTAGGGTATCACATTGTTTGGCCCCTCCCAGTGGAGCAGTTGCTCTACTACGGTGTTGCTTTAAAAGGTAAGGGATTGGCCGTGCGATCCATTAGGGGATGCCTGTCTGCTCTGGCTCTTGCTGGTAAGGCTTTGGGGTATAAAGAGGAAACTGCAGACTTTCGTCTGCAAAAGATGCTGGAGGGCTGGGCTAGAGAGGCTGGGCCTAATCCTGACACTAGGAAGCTTATTTCCCCTTTGATTCTTAGGGGCTTGAAGGGGGTTTGGGGCACAGTGTGTGCATCCTATTTTAAGTACACACTGTTTCATGCCGCTTCCTTGGTTGCCTTCTTTGGGACCCTTAGAGTCAGTGAGCTAGTGGCACGCTCCAGAAATGATGTTTCTGGTAGTGCTTTGTTACTACAGGACCTAAGGTTAGTTGAGAGTAAGGCGGTCATCACCAATCGATGCTCCAAGACTGACCAGTGTCACAAGGGAACCGTTTTGGAGCTGGGCACATGTTCTGAGCTGGAGTTGTGTCCAGTTTCTGCTCTGGCTGCCTATTTGGCAGTACGCAGTCATAGGGAGGGATTTTTGTCAATGGCAGTCCGTTGACAAAATATCAATTTTGGGCTGTGACTATTTGGGCTTTAGCTAAGCTCGGGTTGTCTGGGGTGCGGTTTGGTACCCACTCCTTTAGAACTGGGGCGGCCTCTACAGCTGCTGCCCTGGGTTATCCTTCCTCGGCCATTCAGCATCTGGGCTGTTGGCACTCAGCAGCTTATAAAGCCTATGTTCGCCCCCTGCTCAGTCCCTAACTTCATGGGAGGGTTTAGCTTGGAGTTTGTGGTTATTGTTGCTAGTTTAACTGTTTTTCTTTTTAGATGCTGTTGTTCCTGGCCAGAGGAGCCGTGTTCTCATCTGTGGACAGTTATGTGTTTTGGGCTGCTCATCAGGCTTGGAGAACTTCAGCTGGCTCTCAGCTGGGACTCAGCCAGTGGGTTATCATTGAATGGCGGGGGCGCAGGGGCCTTCATTAGCCTGGCCTGTTGCCATTGTTATTTCAAGGGAGTGCTTGCCCTCCTCCCCAGGTCTTAGTTATACACCTGGGAGGTAATAATCTTGGGGTGATGAAGGGCACAGCTTTGGCCTTGCAGGCAGAGGAGGATTTTAGGGCTATCAAGGAGAGATGGCCTGGGATCGTTATAATTTGGTTGGCCATGATCCTTTTTTGGTGGGGTGTTTCGGATCCTTTGGGCATCAACAGGGCTCGTCACAAGGCTAATAAAAGAATTCAGAGAGCCTTGGAAGACAGTTTGTGCTACTACTTGCCTCATCCAGACAATCGCATTAGTTGTCCCCAGCTCTATAGGGGTGATGGTATTCATCTTTTGGGTGAGGGTAATGGTCTCTTCTTGGGAGACCTTCAGCGAGGGCTGCGGGTGGCCTTGGGCCTCCCAGTGGGTACTAAAGCCTAAGCAGAGGCTTGGCCTTAGTGGTGGCAGGTTTCTGTGGTTAATGAGCTTATGCGGCTAGGGGAGGACCAGAAAGCATCCCCCTTTTGTGGGGTTAGAAGTCTGTCAGGATAGACTTTAGTTTAATCAAATTATTGCGTCTGACTATTTCAACCGGGGGGGAGGGGGGAAATTCGTCCCAACTACCTGCAGCCTCACTGTAAGGATGGAGGGACACATTTGCCACCCTTGGGGGAAGAGAGGAAGATTGGCAGCACAATCGGCTTATGCTTGGGGACGGGGCTGGCTGCAGCAGCAGTGCGCCTTCCCCACTTATGCCAGTTTCCGTCTGGCAATCGGCCCTCCCTCCCACTCTGATTGGTATGTAGGCATTGGCTGGTTGCCTCTTATTAGGGGGACCAGGTAGGAATTTTTTGATCCCCAGCTGATTGGCGGAACTGCTGGGGTGTTTTTTCGCCTACCCTACATAGTGTCACGGGCTGGGGCCGGGTCAGGCAAAGTCCAGGGGCAGTCCAAGGTCTGTAGCCGGTGAGCAAAGAGGGTCCAAGGCGCCAAAACCAAATCACAGTCCAGGTATCGCAGGTCAGAGGTTCAGAAGCCGAAGTTAGGGGGTTCAGAAGTCAAAGCCAAAGTCAGGAGGTCCAGAAGCCAAAGTCAAAAGCCAAAGTGGATGCTAGAACGTCAGGGAAGTGACTAGTTGCTTCCACAAAGCCTCCTCCCAAAGCCCACAGCTATATAGCCCTCTGCTGTCTGTTGCCCATTTGGGCTAATTGCTGGCTCAGAGGGGCAGCCAGGATCCTGCTGAGACTCAAGCATCCTCACTCCTAGAAGGGCCAGAATCCTTTTAAAACTCAGGGCTCAGGGAGCGTCTTGCTCGTGAGCATGCCACCCTTTTCCGATCCCTGAGGTCCTGACGAAGGCGGTCACGCACACGAGCCACCCGAGAGGGCGAGGCAGGGGGTCTTGGATCTTCTCCAGCAGGAGGCAGGGGCACAGTTTCTTCTGCAGGCTCAGCTTCTTCTGCAGGGTCCCCAGTACCCATGACACTATCCCCCCCCCAGGGCCCCCCTCCGTCGAGGAGCCTGGGAGGTCGGGGTGGTCGTTGTGGAACCGTTGCACCAAGTCAGGGGCATGAAGATTGTCCACGGGCTCCCAAGACTGGTCTTCCGGGCCATATCCCTCCCAGTCCACAAGGTACTGGAGGCCTCCACGATGGTATCGGGAGTCCAGGATCTGGCGCACCTCATATTCTTCTTCGTCATCCACCAGCACTGGTGGTGGCGGTGGTGGGGAAGGAGGCCGAGCTGGGTCAGGGGGTGCAGCCGGAACAAGGAGGGAGCGATGAAACACAGGGTGAATGCGGAGGTGGGGTGGCAACTGGAGCCTGAAGGCGACGGGGTTTATTTGTTCCATGACGGGGTAGGGTCCAATGAACCGCGCATCCAGCTTGTGTGACTGGCCAGGCTGGCGCAGGTAGCGAGTTGAGAGCCACACATGATCCCCCGGCTGCACTGGAGGGCCTTCTTGCCTCTTCCGGTCCACAGCCAGTTTATATGCCTCCTTGGCCCGCTGTAGCTGCTCTCAGAGCAAGTCTTGGCTGGCGTGGAGTTCTTGCAGGTAGGCATCGATGGCGGGGACATTCGTGGGTGGCAGGATCGCCGGGAAGAACCGAGGGTGGTACCCGTAGGTTGCAGCAAACGGGGTCATTTGGGTGGATGAATGGACCGCGTTGTTGTATGCAAACTCCGCTAGGGGCAACAGAGTGGTCCAGTCATCCTGCTGGTAACAGGTGTAACAGCGGAGATATTGCTCTAGCGTGGCATTGGTGCGCTCTGTCTGACCATCTGTCTGTGGGTGGTAGGCTGAGGACAGGTGCACTCGAGTACCCAGGCTGGAATGGAGGGCTTGCCAGAACCGAGAGGAGAACTGGGGGCCCCGATCTGAGATTAGGTGGGCTGGGAGTCCGTGCAGATGAAAGATGTGTTGCAGGTAGAGCTGGGCCGTCTCCTGAGCTGTGGGAAGTTTCGGGCACGGAATGAAGTGGGCCATCTTGGTAACTAGGTCGATGACCACCAAGATACAAGTGTGACCCTTGGATCGCGGAAGTTCTGTAATGAAGTCCATCGAGATGGTATCCCAGGGTCCTGAGGATGTGGGCAAGGGCTGTAACAACCCTGAGGGTTTGGCTGGGATGTCTTTGGCCCGTCGGCAGACGTCACAGGAGATGACATAACGGGAAACATCGGAGCGAACTCGTGGCCACCAGAATTCCGTGTCAGCAAGTGGGTGGTCTTATGCTGTCCAAAGTGCCCGGCGGGTAACGAGTCGTGGGTCAGGCGTAGCACTTCTGCCCGCAAGGGCCCGGGCGGCACATAGAGGCATTCGTGGTGTAGCAAGAGGCCGACTCGAGTCGTGAACTCGCCTGTTGAGTCATCTTGGAGTGCCTGGAGGTGTTGCTGGACCCAGGGATCATTGGCCTGGCTAGCACGAATGTCCTCCACGAGTGTTGGTGAAGTGGAGGTGGCTGCAAACACTGAGGGTGGCAGGATGGGAGCAGCGGGCGTGGTCTCAGTTGAAGCAGGGGCATATTCCGGTTTCCGCGAGAGCGCGTCTGCTTTCCGGTTCTGGGTATGGGGAATGTAGGAGACCTGGAAGTCGAAGGGGGAGAAGAATAGGGAGCACCGGATCTGGCGCTGGTTGAGACGGCGGGTGGTCTGGAGGTGCTCCAAGTTCCGGTGGTCGGTGAGCACTTGGACAGGGTGGCGAGCCCCTTCGAGGTAATGTCTCCAAACCTCAAAAGCCGCCTTGATCGCGAGCAACTCCCTCTCCCAGATGGTATAGTTCCTCTCTGCAGCAGTGAGCTGGTGCGAGTAATAGGCACAGGGCTGGAGTGGCTGGGACGGCTCCTCGCGCTGGGACAGCACTGCTCCCAGGACCACGTTGGAGGCATCAGCTTCCACCGTAAAGGGAAGCTGGGGGTCGGGGTATCTCAGAAGTAGCCCGGTGGCAAAGCGGGTCTTCAGGGTGGAGAAGGCATTATCGGCCTCTGGAGACCAGCGGAAGGGTTCTTTGGGGTGGAGTAGTTGAGTCAGGGGTGTGGTCAGGGATGCATAGGCCGGGATGAATTGTCGATAGTAGTTGGCAAAACCAAGGAACCGCTGCAGGTCTTTGCGATTCTGAGGAGCCTGCCAGGCCAGGACCGCTTCCACTTTTTTTCGGGTCCATGAGGATTCCCTGCGGCGACACAATGTGTCCAAGGAACTCGATGGAGCGCAGGTCAAAGTCGCACTTCTCCAGCTTGGCGTAGAGGCCATGGGCTCGTAGGCGCTGCAGGACCTGGCGGACGTGCTCGGCGTGCTGGGCAGGGTTGCGGGAGTAAATCAGGCTGTCATCCAGGTATATGATCGTGAAGCGGTCGAGCAGGTCCCGGAATACGTCATTCATGAACCTCTGGAAGACAGCGGGGGCGTTGGTCAATCCGAAGGGCATCACCAGGTGCTCGTACTGCCCGTATCGGGTCCCAAACGCGGTCTTCCACTCGTCTCCGGGCCGTATGCGCACCAAATTGTACACTCCATGGAGGTCCAGCTTGGTGTAGATTTGGGCCCCCTTTAAGCGATCCAAGAGTTCAGGGATCAGTGGTAGAGGGTACCGGTTGCGGATGGTGATCTTGTTCAGGGCCCGGTAGTCATTGCACAGCCGGAGCTCCCCACTTTTCTTCTTCACGAAGAGGACTGGGGCAGACAGGGGAGAGGTTGAGGGTCGGATGAATCCGCGTTTCAGGTTCTTGTCCAGGAAGTCTCACAGAGCTGCCAGCTCAGGCTCCGACATTGGGTACAGACGCCCCACCGGGAGTGGTGCCCCAGGTACCAAATCAATGGCACAGTCATAGGGCCAGTGAGGGGGAAGCTGATCAACTCCTGCTTCTTCAAAGACATTGGCAAAATCCGCATACTTCTGAGGGAGCTGAGGACCACCACTCAGGATGCCGGCTGCTAGGGTGGTGGGAGGAGTCAGATGGGGGCATGGGTCTCGGAAGCGTAGTTCCTGCTGGGCCCAGTCCACGATGGGGTTGTGCAGCTTCAGCCAGGAAAGGCCTAGAATCAGTGGGAAGCGAGGCATGCGGGCGACATCAAACTGCAGCTGTTCTTGGTGCTGCTGGACGTGGAAGGTGATGGGACAGGTCTCCTGGTGACGGGGCCAGAACGGAGGAGGCGCCCATCAATAGCCTCCACCAGCATCGGAATCTCTTTCGTCTGCACTGGGATCTGGTGCTGCTTTACAAAGGCGGCATCTACAAAACAGTGGGCCGCTCCCGAGTCCAGCATGGCATACACGAACAGCCAGCGTCCATCGGGCAGATGGAGTTTGACTGGTAGCAGGAACGGGCCCAGGGTATCAGCCTGCTGGTCGGCGGACCCAGCTAGTCGCCCCAGGCTGAAGGGTCCACTTATGCCTGGGGCTGACCTTTTGGCGGCGGTGGCAATGAAGGTCCAGGTATCCGACGCTTAGCAGGGCAGCCAGAGGCATAGTGGCCTGCCATGTCGCAGTAGAGGCACAGATTCTGCATGCGGCGTCTGGCCTTTTCTTCTGGAGTCAGGCGGGGTCGAGCAGCTCCAAACTGCATAGGCTCACCCTCGTCTCTGGTACTAGCTGGGGATGGGAGAGGAGCCAAGTGGCATGGCTCAGGGAGCTGGCGCCCTCTGGTCTTGGCTTGGCGGCGACTTTCCAGGTGGCCATCGATGCGGAGGCAGAGGGTGATAAGTTCTTGGAGCGTGGGTGGCTGCTCCACCCTGGCCAGTTCGTCCAGGACTTCCTCTGCCAACCCCTCGGTAAACTGGTCCATCTGAGCAGCCTCATTCCACGCCAAGTCTTGGGCCAGGAGCTTGAATTAGGTGGCATACTGAGCCACCAAGGATTTGCCTTGTTTCAGGGCCCTGATTTTCCAGTTGGCTGTGGCTGCTTGGACTGTGTTTGAGAAGGCAGCAGACAGGTGGGCCTCAAACCCCTGGTAATCAGTCAGTAGGAGAGAGGACTCAACCAGTAGGGGTGTGGCCCACTTGGCCGCCTGCCGCTTTAACAGACTAATAATAAAACACACCTTTGTCTTGTCATTGGGGAAGTCCCGTGCTCTTAGTTCGAAGTACAGCCGACACTGCGCCAGGAAAGCAGGAAATTCTTCCATGGCACCCCCAAATCTGTCAGGTGGGGGAACTGGGCACTTGGCTGGAGCACTGGCCGCAGGTTGTTGCTGCAAGTGCACTATTGCCTGTGTCAGCTGCTGTACCTGGGCTTGGAGGGCAGCCAGTAGTCCTGCGGTTCCACTTGCTTCAGCATCCATCCTGTGGAATGGGTGTTTGTGGTGGTGGAAGCAATCTGTCACGGGCTGGGGCCGGGTCAGGCAAAGTCCAGGGGCAGTCCAAGGTCTGTAGCCGGTGAGCAAAGAGGGTCCAAGGCGCCAAAACCAAATCACAGTCCAGGTATCGCAGGTCAGAGGTTCAGAAGCCGAAGTCAGGGGGTTCAGAAGTCAAAGCCAAAGTCAGGGGGTCCAGAAGCCAAAGTCAAAAGCCAAAGTGGATGCTAGAACGTCAGGGAAGTGACTAGTTGCTTCCACAAAGCCTCCTCCCAAAGCCCACAGCTATATAGCCCTCTGCTGTCTGTTGCCCATTTGGGCTAATTGCTGGCTCAGAGAGGCAGCCAGGATCCTGCTGAGACTCAAGCATCCTCACTCCTAGAAGGGCCAGAATCCTTTCAAAACTCAGGGCTCAGGGAGCGTCTTGCTCGTGAGCGTGCCGCCCTCCTCCGATCCCTGAGGTCCTGATGAAGGCGGTCACGCACACGAGGCACCCGAGAGGACGAGGCAGGGGGGCTTGGATCTTCTCCAGCAGGAGGCAGGGGCACAGTTTCTTCTGCAGACTTAGCTTCCTCTGCAGGGTCCCCAGTACCCATGACACTTAGCATGTCAGTGGATTGGGAATTTAGCTGTAGGGAGGTGCTGTTAAATAGGTTTGTCACTTTGGTTGTGGCAGGTTTCTGTGGTTAATGAGCTTATGCAGGTAGGGGAGGACCAGAAAGCATCCCTCTTTTGTGGGGTTAGGGGTCTGTCAGGATCGACCTTTGGGTTTGCTGGCCTGGGGTGGGAGAATGCAGACCGTCCTTTGGGGCTTACCTGGAAGGTTCCTTTCATTGAGTTGCCTGACTCATGGTTGGACCTTCCCGGTTTGTTGCCTATTTGCTGAGTTGGCCCTTAGTTTAATCCAATTATTGCATCTGACTCTTTATTTCAACGGGGGGGGGGGGGGCAAAATAGCCTTCTGAAACAGGCCACAAAACTTCTGATATGAATAAGTATACATTTGTGTAGTTCCATAGAATATCACTGTATTTGGAAGGTATTCTGAATACATTTGTCAGGATAGGAAGATATTTCAAAATACGCAACTTATATTGGTCATCTCATGGTTACTGAAGCTTAGAATAAGGCAGTGCTGCTGAGGTCAGTAAATACTTAAAACCACCCATATGAAAACTGACTTGCTTCATTTGAATTGTATATAATGTATTTAAAAAGGTTATTTTCTTCTGTCATGCTAAGCATTTGATTGAATCATTGCTAGGTTAGCATTTTAGGATTCAACCATGTTTTGACAATTTTGAATGGTAAACAGATGACTGCTAGATGTTAGCACAGTACTACAGTATTTTAATATGCCAGTGATGTAAAAAAAAAAGCACATTGTTTTCCCTTTACACATCCCTAGAACATTGCTTCAGGGTTAACACTTACTACAGAGATGATTCATTTCACCTCCAGAAATAATAATAAAGTGTTAGATGAAGTGAGTTATAAAAAAATAATCATTTGTTTACAAAATGTCTTCATTATTTTCTTTTTATAACCATTTAATGGTCTTTGCATCAGCAAAAAGCTTTGTGGACTAAGCAAAATATGCTTTTAATTTTCCTCTCTGTCTCCCCCTCCCTCCCTCTCTGTCTCCCCCTCCCTCCCTCCCCCCACCTACTTACCTTCCTAACTATCTATCCACACACACATGCACGTGCGCGGGTGAATAAGGCCCATTGTGAAGAAAAATACAATGGGCTCTAGAAAGAGCAGGCCTCAGATTCAGCAGGAGCTCCTAAACCTTTCTAATGGCCCCTCCTCCTCCTCCCCACCTACCTTCTCCATTGAAGAAGAAGATATTGAATTTATATTCCGCCCTCTACTCTGAATCTCAGAGTCTCAGAGTGGCTCACAATCTCCTTTATTTTCCTCCCCCACAACAGACACCCTGTGAGGTAGGTGGGGCTGAGAGGATTCTCACAGCAGCTGCCCTTTCATTGTTTCAAACAATTTTATTAGTAACATATGGTAATAAATTTCAATTTCTTACATCATTAATTACTTTTTTTTATCTATCCATATATTACTTTCTACCCACCCCTCCCCCCTTACTTGACCCCTGCCGGTGTTCTATACTAAAAGAATTAAGATTAAAGGTACCCTTAATTAATAAGAACCAAAATTAATATCCTCCTCTCTCTTGTGCTTAATCATTATCAAAAATTGTCCAATGTCCTTTTATTTTCCACTCTTTTTCTACATATCTCCTGAACTTTTTCCACTGCATCTTAAATACTACTAAATCATAGTCTCTTAAGGTCCTTGTTAACTTGTCCATTTCACTCCATGTAATTTTTACAATCCAATCCCATTTCTCTGGTATTTTTTCTTGCTTCCACAACTGCACATACAATGTCCTAGCAGCTGAGAGCAAGTACCAGATTAAATTTCTTTTGGAAATGTTTCCATTTGTAATCCCAACAGAAAAGTCTCTGCAACTTTGTTAAATTTGTATCCCAAGATCTTAGAAATCTCTTGTTGAATCATCTGCCAATACTTTTTCGCTCTTTTACAAGTCCACCACATATGGTAGAAAGAACCTTCATGTTTTTTGCATTTCCAACATCTGTCTGGCATCTTGTTGTTCATCTTTGCCAACTTTTTAGGAGTCATATACCATCTGTACATCATCTTAAAACAGTTTTCTTTGATACTCTGACATGCTGAGAGTTTCATAGAGTTCTTCCACAAATATTCCCATGTATCCATCTGTATTTCTTTATTTACATTAATTGCCAACTTAATCATTTGAGACTTCACTATTTCATCTTCCATAGACCATTTAAAAAGTAACTTATAGATTTTCGAAATTAATTTTTCATTGTCTCCAAGCAGAATTTTTTCCATTTCTGTTTGTTCTCGTCTTATTCCTTCAGTTTTAAGATCACTTTCCACCAAACTCTTTATTTGTTGCATTTGAAACCAATCATATTTATAATTCAGCTCCTCAGAGGTTTCAACTCTATTTTACCACTCTGTATTTTAATAGTTGATTGTATGACATCCATTTTCCCTCTCCTAACTCAGCTGTTATTTTTATTACTTCTGCTGGCATTATCCATAGTGGTTTTCTCTCATCGCCATATTTCTTATACTTCATCCAAATATTTAGCAAATTATTTCTTATGTAATGGTCAGAGAAAAAACCATCCATCTTTTTCTTCCCATAGTACATATAAGCGTGCCAGCCGAATTTATTTCCATGACCTTCCAATGCTAAAAGTTTTTATTCAATAGCATCACCCAATCTTTTATCCACACTAAACAAACTGCTTCATGATATAATCTTAAATCTGGTAATTGGACTTTCTTTATCATCTATTAAAACTTTCATTTTAATCCTTGGTTTCTTTCCAGCCCATATAACTTCTGAAATCTTTCTTTGCCATTTATTAAATTGTTTACTGTCTTTCACAATCAGAATAGTTTGAAACAAATACATTATTCTCGGCAAAATGTTCATCTTAATTACAGTTATTCTACCAAGCAGTGACAAATTAAGCTTGTTCCACTTTATCATATCTTCATCCATTTTACACCATAACTTTTCATAATTATTTTTAAACAAATCAATGTTCTTCATTGTTATTTCCACACCCAAGTATTTTATTTTAGAGGTAACTTCACATCCCATTAGCTTCGGCAATTCCTTTTGTTTATTTACTTGCATATTTTTACATAAAAGTTTTGATTTTTCTTTATTAACATAAAGTTCCGCCAACTCTCCAAAATCTTGTAGTTTTGCTAACAACAAAGGTGTTACTTGTGTAGGATTTTCATTTATAAACATTATATCAGCTGCAAATGCGCTATATTTATAGGTAAATCCTTTAATTCTCATTCCTTCTATTTCTTCATCATCTTGTATTTGCATCAATAAGATTTCAAGAGTCATTATAAACAACAATGGTGAAAGCGGACAACCTTGTCTTGTACCTTTGCTGATTATCATTTCATCTGTAAGATCTGCATTTATACATAGCCTTACACATTGTTCAGTATATATTGCCTTTATCATTCTTATAGTTTTCCCCCAACTTTATTTTTTCCATTATCGCAAACATAAAGTCCCAGTTCAAATTATCAAAAGCTTTCTCTGCATCCACAAAAAATAATGCAACTTCCTTCTCTGGATGTCTTTCATAATATTATACAATATTTACAACAGTTCTAATATTGTCTCTTATTTGCCTTTTAGGAAGAAAACCCGCTTGATCTTCCTTTATAAAATTTATTAAATATTGTTTAAATCGTTCTGCCAGGATTCTTGTGTATATCTTATAATCATTATTTAATAATGAAATTGGTCTATAATTCTTTACATTCATGACATCTCTTTCTTCCTTTGGAATCAACGAAATTACACCTTCTTTCCATGTATTTGGTATTTTCCCATTTAATCTTATCGCATTCATCAATTTTTGAAGTCCAGTACTAATTAACAACAACAACAACAACAACAACAACAACAATAATAATAATAATAATAATAATAATAATAATAATAATGATAATGATAATAATAATTTTTATTTATATCCCGCCCTTCCCGCCGAAGCAGGCTCAGGGTGGCTAACAGGACATGGTATATACCATGATTATTATACAAACCAATTATAAAAAACGGTTAATAAATACATTTAAAAACAGTTACATACAATTTTTAAAACCACAATAAGTTAAGGTGCTACATTCAGTAAGGTGCTACATTCAGTAAGTAATTCTTCTTTAAGCTTTTTAAAAATTTTTACCGTATATCCATCTGGTCCAGGTGCCTTTCCAATTTTCATTACATTAATCGCTGCTTCAATTTCTATTTTTTCAATTGGATCATTCAAATTTTTTTTCATATATTCAGTTAAGGGTGCTGTTTTCATCTTTTGCAAATAGGTTTTAATCTTTTCTTTCTTTACTTTAACACCCTAAAATAATTTAGCATAATACTTAAAAAATTCTCTTTTTATTCCTTCTTGATCTACCATCTCTTTTCCATCAGCCACAATTTTATTAATAATTTTACTTTCTCTCTTTTTCTTCAATTGCCAGGCCAAGTACTTTCCAGGTTTGTTTGGAAAGTACTTAGCCTCAAAGGAATTCTGTTGTAATTTTTTCAAATTCCATTCCATTTCCTCATTTAACAAATGTCTCATTTGTGTTTGTAATCTCCCTTATAATTTTCTTTTTTCCTGGCCTTTTTCTTAATTCACCTTCTTTTTTCTTAATTTCATTTTGAATGTCCAAGATCGGTTTATCTTTTGCTCTCTTATCTTTATTATTCAGTGTTATTAATATTCCTCTCATTACTCCTTATAGGCATCCCATACCGTCTGAAATTCTATATCTTCTCTATCATTGACTTGGAAATAAGCTTTAGTTTCATTTTCTAAAGATGTCACTATTTCTTTATTTTGTAGTAAATCTTCATTTACTCTCCATCTTCTAGACTTTTTAGACAATTTTGTAATCCACATTATTGGGTTATGGTCAGCTCCTATTTTTGTAAAATCTCTATCGTCTTTGTTGTAAGTCCCAAATCTTTGGTACCGCACAACATGTCAATTCTAGAAAAAGAATTATGTCTAGCTGAAAAAAAGGTATAGTCCCGTACATTAGGATTGAACTTCCTCCATATATCCTCCAAATTCTCTTGTTTAACCAATTAAAAAAAAACACTTTGGCAATTTTCCTTCTTTATCAATTTTTTTCTTCCCAGATCTATCTATTGTGTTCTGAATTGTTCCATTAAAGTCCCCCATCAACAAAATTTGCCCATAGGTCACTTCATCAAGATGTTGTGTAATATTTTTAAAGAAATTGTCCTTTGCACCATTTGGACCATAAAGTCCCAACAATAAAGTTTTTTTAGCATTCAATGTAATTTCCACTGCTATGTATCTTCCATTTTTATCTTTAAAAACCAATTTCGGGTCTAAGTCTTTTTTAATATAAAAATTTACTCCTCTCTTCTTCTGTTCAGCCAATGTATAAAATTCTAGTCCCAATTGCTTATTCCATTAAAATTTATAATCCTTTTGTCTAATGTGCACTTCTTGTAAACAAACTATGTTACAATTTTGTTTTTTTATCCAATGAAATGTTGCCCTTCTTTTTTGTGGTGAGTTTAGTCCATTTACATTCCAAGATATCAATTTGTAATCCATTATGGTGCACATTCTATATTTTCTCCATAAAATCTACGCAATTCCTGTGTGTTTGTAATTGTAATCCTTTTCCCTTCCAGTTCAAAGTTCAAACCTTCAGGTATTATCCATGTGTACCTCATTCCATTGCCGCGTAATTTTTCTATCAGTTTTTTATATGCGTTCCTGTCAGTTAACACTTGTCTTGGCAACTCTTTCATAATTCTTATTCTACTACCTCCCACTGTCAATGTCTTTTCAAAATTTTTGTTCATGATTTTTCTCACCATTTGTTTTGTCGTAAATCTTATAACCACATCTCTTGGCAGATTGTTCTTTTTTGCATAGAGTGAATTTACTCTATACATATAGTCATACATATTTCTATTCCCTTCAGGATATCCCTCCAAAAATTCTGCAATTATTTTTATTATGTATTCTTTCAGATCAGATCCTTCATCTTCTGGTACACCTCTCAGACGGATCTGTGTCTCCATCAACTTGCAGTCATGAATTATCACCTTTTCTTATAATTTTAACAAGGTGCAATCATGTGTTTTCACTCTCTCTCCCACCTCGTACTTTTTTTGTTATTACTACAGTCTCATTTCTGAAATTCTCTATTTCTTTTTTTAATTCTTTTTTGAGTCCTCAATATCCTTTCTTATTTCTTTTTTAGAGGCAGTTATCATTTCTTTCACCCCCTTCATTATCCTGGCTTCCATTGCATCTAATTGGGCTTGCATTTTCTGCATTGAAGCAGACCTAGCATGAGTTTGCTTCGGGTCTGACATGTAAAAAAGATCGAACATTTTTATCTCACCAAATTAAATTTGGACCATCAGGTTTAATAGAGTGAAGCTTGCCCTTTCCAATTTCGCCATCCTCTGAGCCTCCCAGGCTCAGATATTAATGTTTAAAGCTTTTATTTTTCCAAAATGGCGGTCGCAACTTTTGCTTCACTTTAAAAAGTTTTCCTTCTTTTCCCTTTAACCAATTCAAATCTTCTTCACCACTATCCAATAGTCCTTATTTTATAATTGCCAACTCAGTTAACTCCACCAATTTTTATTCTCCCAGTCACTTTAAAAACGTTGTGAAAACTTTGTCCTCCCAGCAATGGCCGCCAATGTTTCTCTCTGATCTTATAATCCTAAAGTAGGCTATTTACTTCTCTAACTTCCTTATTCTTCCTCTGGTACTTCCTGCTTTTCCTGCCACCAAGTCTCATTTCACTGGTAGAGAAATCTCACTATGTCTGACGTACTTCCTGTGTTGACTATGAGTGCTGCAGATCTATGACGATAGGGCTGCCTCCTCAACCGCAGATAGACTAAACAATAAATTCCTTTCTCCTTTTAGCACTGTCTTTTAAATTTACAAAGTTCAAATTTAGCCCCTTTTCTTCTCCTCCTTTCAGGCTTCCATTATTTCCAACTCCCACCTTTTAATTTTGTTTTGTTTAGCTTTAGTTAGTCCCGGAGTGAAGATAGCAATCAGTACCTTTTTTTGGTAGTTTATCCAGATCCACACCAGTCTTTGTAAATTAGATGCTTAAAGTTATAAAAGAAGATTTGGATCCTGTCGAGCTTATGTCAAGTCAATGACTCTGGAAACTTCTGCAGACAATGAATATGCAACTTCTCTCCGGAGATCCCTCAAACCCTCAAAGGAGCCCCCGCCGGGACTCCCTTTTAGCCAAGGTAAGTCTCCTCAAAGTATCTGTGCATATCTTGGACAATTCTCTAGCTGAGAAAAGTAGGCAGAAGGCATTAATTTGCCTTTTACTACTCCGAACAGAAGTGCCAGCCTGCCCCCGTTAAGGAAGGCAGCTCAGCTCCAGCAGCTGCCCTTTCAAGGAGAACCTCTGCCAGAGCTATGACTGACCCAAGGCCATTTCAGCAGGTGCAAGTGGAGGAGTGAGGAATCAAACCCAGTTCTCCCAGATAAAAGTCTGCACACTTAACCACTACACCAAACCGGCACTTGAATAGTAGATACAGTTGCATAATAGTAGATACAGTTGGATTAAGAGCGCAGGCAGTCAGCCAGTCACCAGGAGTTTTACCATGCCCCCAGCAGCCCTCATTAACCTCTAGAGAAGCCCACACCACCCTTTCTCCACTTCTTATGTGAATTTGGGCAGCAGGTGGCTTGCTGGCCTTTTGACTGTGGGGGGAGGGGCAACCCAGGAGAGCCCCAGGAGAGTGAGGCCTGCTTGGCCTTGCTGGATCCCTAGCCAGCCCAAGCAGGCCTTGGTCACCCGGGGTTCTCTTTTCTTGTGTGGGGTTGCTTTTGGCTGGTGGGGGGCATATGCTAATGAGCTCCACCACCTATTTTTCTACAAAAACAAACCCTGAGAAATCCCTTGGGCAAGTGCTGCCCCTGGTGTCTTCCCACCCACCCACCCAACTTACTTCTCAACTACCCCTGTACCCTTGACACTCCACTACTTCCCCCACCCTTGACATTCACTTACTCTCCACCCACTCCCCCCCCACATGTGTGTGTGTCTTTGAGTCTGTCATGGCTCAAATCCCTGAGATAGACCCAGAATGGAGAGAAGAAAGAATTATTATTGGGGGGAGGGTTTCAGAGGGGCCTGACAACAGTCACACAGATGCTGAAGCTCAGCATTCCTTTTGTTTACAGGGCATTGTTGATGCTTTTTCCTGCCATATTCAGCCTTGCAGCATTTAGTATCAGTGTGTGCTTGTGGTATGATCTGTTTGTGCTTTTTTGGCCTGGCATGGTTGTGTTTTAGTATACCACAGAGTATGCACCTCAATGTGGCCATTTTGGGTAGGGAAATTTATCTGACTTCAGCTTTCCATCTCCTTCCCCCTCCCTACAGCATCTACCTAGGAAAAGTACAGTCTTTCCCTGTAGTGTGAACCAAAGCAGGAGGGAAGCATCCTCAGCAAGGTATAATGACACAGAGTCCATCCTATAAAGCAGCCATTTTCTCCAGGGGAACTGATATCTGCCATCTGGAGAACAGTTGTAATTCTGAGTGATCTTCAGCTCTCACCTGGAGATTGGCAACAATGGTTTCCCAGAAGGAAATGGCTGGTTTGGAGGATGGAGTCCATGGCATTGTACCTGTCTGAGGTCCCACCCCTCCTCAAACCCCACCCTTGCCAGGCTCCATCCCTCATATATCCAGGAATTTCCCAAACTGGCGTTGGCAACCCTATCTCCTCTCCAGCCAACTATCAGTCTACCTTTATCAGCTCTCCACCCTCTCCCCTCTCCCAGCATCCTTTCCCTTAGGAAAAGAACAGTCTTTCCCCACAGTGGAAACCAAAGTAGCTTACCTCTCCCCCTTTTGATCTGCACAACTTTGTCAGGTGGGTTAAGTTCAAAGACTGTGATTGGTCAAAATGACCCAGTAAGCTTCCACAGCAAGAACCTGGGTCTAGCAGACCCTGCTCTGTAGCACTGACTGCCATGTCACAATGGCTGTCATAGTGGGGCTGCTGTTAAACAGTAGCAAGCAGCCAGGCCTAGTTAAGTCATGCCAGTCAGGTGGCATCAAGTCATCCAGAGGGTGCTGCCAGGCCTAGAATAGCCAACCTCCAGGTGGAGTCTGAAGATCTCCTGGCATCACAACTGAACTCCAGACCACAGATCTGTCTCTCCCTGGAGAAAATAACTGCTTTGGAGGGTGGACTCTATGGCATTATATTCAGCAGAGAGCCAGTTTGGTGTAGTGGTTAAGTATGCAGACTCTTATCTGAGAGAACTGGGTTTGATTGACCACTCCTCCACTTGCACTTGCTGGAATGGCCTTGGGTCAGCCATAGCTTTCACAGGAGTTGTCCTTGTAAGGGTGTCTGTTGTGTGTGTGTGTGGGGGGGAGAAGGATTGAGGAGATTGTGACCACTCTGAGACTCTGAGATTCAGAGTCTAGGGTGGGATATAAATCCAATATCATCATCATCTTCTTCTTCTTAATTTCCCACCAACCTGGAGCTGGCAACTGTAGCCAGGACTGGGTCCAATGAGTTCTTCCTCAAAGGGCAAAACATGCCTAGAAAGGGCCCCCTCCCCAGCCTGCTACCGACAAAACCATGTTTGGTTGGTTTTTATTGACAAAAACATGCTTGGTTGCGTAGCTACAGCCACTGCCTAATAGCTTCCCCAGTGGCCCAGCAGACAGGAGAGAGGAGCAGACTCAACCATTGGGGGGTAAGTACAGTTGAGGGACAGCTGATCTGGCTGATGTGGTACCCACAGCCAATGGGAGAGCCAGAAAATGCCAGCACACACTAACACAGCTTAGAGGGAACACTGCAACCAAGTCAGCCTGACTGAATATATCTTATTCTGATCATGAGAGAAATGGCACATATAATAATTGGTGGCCAGGATGAGACAAAGATGCCATAGGTTGTACTCTGAGGTACATATTGCCATAAAAAGCTTCTCTTTGAGCAAAAACCCAAGGATAGAATATGAGAACTGTCATATCACCTGCTAGAATGGCCTTGGGTTAGCCATAGCTTTCACAGAAGTTGTCCTTGAAAAGGGTGTCTGTTGTGGGTGGGATGAAAGGTAGAGGAGATTGTGACCACTCTAAGACCCTGAGATTCAGAGTATAGGTTGAGTGGATTAAAGGTGAAGGTGATTGAAGGTGATTGTTGCTGATTGATTAGGAGTGCCTGTGTTCCCCACCCTCTTTGCATTGTTAAGCTGCGCCTTGCCAAAGCTAAAGGGCTCTTGGTCTGTGGCTCTTAGCTTGGGGGCTGTGTAAGGACCAGGAATCCAGATCCCTATTTTCCTAATTAGGTAAGTTGACCCTCCAGAAGGGGAGCCACATAAACAAACAGGATTTTAAGGGGACTGCATATTTAAAAAAAAAAAAAGCTATCATGAAGGTAGAATGCCAGCAGGGGGTGGGGGCTTTCCAGTGTTTTGCACTGAGTGTCACATGTATGACTATCTGCCCACAGGACAGAAGTCTTGGGTGTGTGCTCAATGCAAGGAGATCCTGGTCCTCAGGGAATGAGTTTGTACCCTTGAGGCCAAGGTGACTGACCTGGAGAAGCAGAGTCCATCAGTTAGGCACTCAGGGAAGACTCTCGGGGATGTATTAGATGAGCCCGCTCTGAACGTGGCAGCCCTGTTGCTGCCAGGGATCATGAGGGTCGAGATGAAACAGGGCACTGTGCTGAGAATAAGGGGAATGCACCCTCAGAAGGGACCTCTTCTTCAGTTGGTGAGCAGAACTCCTTTCATGCCAAGGAACCATCCCTGGGCAGGGAGAAAGGGGGGGAGGTCTTGGTAGTTGGTGATTCAATCCTTAGGCAAGTAGACAGCTGGGTGGCAAAACCACGTATGACCGTATGGTGACTTTCCTGCCTCGTGCGAAGATAGCAAACATTACGCGTGTTGTAGATAGCCTGATAGACAGTGCTGGGGAGGAGCCAGTGGTCATGGTGCATGTTGGCACCAACGATGGGGGGAAATACAGTTGTGAGGTCCTGGAGGAAAAATTTAGGCTGCTAGGCGGGAGACTAAAGGCCAGAACCTCCAAGGTAGCCTTCTCAGAAGTGCTACCTGTTCCACGTGCAGGGCTGGAGAGACAGACACAAATTAGAAGTCTCAATGTGTGGATGAGACGATGGTGTAGGGAAGAAGGGTTTAAGTTTGTTAGGCGCTGGGATGCTTTCTGGAACAAGTGGGAACTGTACAAAAGAGATGGTCTCCACTTGTCCCAAGATGGAACCAGGCTACTGGCGCTTAAAATCAAAAAGGTGGCAGAGCAGTTTTTAAACTAAATCTTGGAGGAAAGCCAACAGGAGATGAAATGTCTCTGGTTTGGGAGGACTCATCTCAAAGAGATGAAGGGTTAGCTGTTACTTTTCTACCGTGTAATGGATCAGAGTTGTCCACTGAGATGGTGACAAACAGTATGGAGTGTCTGCCAAAGTCTCGAGACAGCAGGAGGAAGGTTGCGGGCCTAGCTTGCCTGGGAAATTATAGATGTTTGTATGCAAATGCTAGAAGTGTTCAAAGTAAAATTGGTGAGTTGGAATGTTTAGTGTTGGGAGAAAGCACAGACATTGTGAGAATTTCAGAAATGTGGTAGAATGAGGAGAATCAGTGGGATACGGTGATTCCTGGATATAAGTTATATCGGAAGGATAGGGAGGGAAGGGTTGGAGGTGGGGTGGCTCTATATGTCAGAGAAGGTGAGACTGAGGTCAGAGAATTAGATTCCCTTCTAGAAATACTTTGGGTTGAAATAGACGGCCCAAAAGGAAATTTAACTATGGGAGTTTGTTATCGCCCACCAAATCAAAAGATAGAGGACAATTATAATATGATGGAAGGATTAAAGATAGTGGCTAAACCTAAAAACTGTGTCGTAATACGTGATTTTAACTACCTGCAGATTGATTCGGTTAATATGTGTTCTGGTCGAGAGAAAGAGATTGAGTTTCTTGATGCTCTCAATGATTGTGCTATGGCGCAGATGGTCTCAGAACCTACCAGGGGTGGGGGCGATCCTGGATTTGGTCCTAAGTAATGCCCAAGACTTGATGAGAGATGTAAAAGTGATCGCACCGCTTCGGAGCAGTGACCATAACGTTATTGATTTCACCATTTGTATAAATACAGAATTGCCCCAAAAGACCAGAACAATAACATTTAACTTTAAAAGGGGTAAATTCTCTGAGATGAGGAGGCATGTGAAGAGGAAACTGAAAGGAAAGGTAAATACAGTCAAAACCCTTGGGGAAGCTTGGAGGCTATGTAAAACTACAATCCTAAAAGCTCAGATAAAATATATACCGCAAGTTAGGAAAGGCACAAACAGGTATAAGAAAAGGCCTGCATGGTTAACAAACAAAGTAATGGAAGCTGTAAAAAGCAAGAAGGGCTCTTTTAAGCCGTGGAAAGCTAGTCCAAGTGAGATTAATAAAAGGGAACACAGGCTATGGCAAATCAAATGCAAGACTGTGATCAGGCAGACAAAAGGGGGCTATGAGGAACATATTGCAAAAAACATAAAGACTAACTGTAAAAATTTCTTCAAATATATTAGAAGCAGAAAATCAGCCAGGGAGGCAGTGGGGCCCTTGGATGACCAGGGGTAAAAGGATTACTGAAGGGGGATAGGGAAATGGCTGAGAAGCTGAATGTATTTTTTGCCTCCATCCACTGTGGAAGACGAGAAGTGTTTGCCTGCTCCAGAACCACTACTTTTGGAAGGAGTGTTGAAAGACCTGAGTCAGATTGAGGTGACAAGAGAGGAGGTCCTACAACTGATAGACGAATTAAAAACTAATAAGTCACCAGGTCCGGATGGCATACATCCAAGAGTTCTGAAAGAACTCAAAGTTGAACTTGTGGATCTTCTGACAAAAATATGTAATCTTTCATTGATATCTGCCTCTGTTCCTGAGGACTGGAAGGTAGCAACTGTCACCCCCATCTTTAAAAAGGGTTCCAGAGGAGATCTGGGAAATTACAGGCCAGTGAGTCTGTCTTCAATATCGGGAAAGTTGGTAGAAACCATTATCAAGGACAGAATGAGTAGGCACATGGATGAACACGGGTTATTGAGGAAGACTCAGCATGGGTTCTGTAAGGGAAGAACTTGCCTCACTAACCTGTTACAGTTCTTTGAGGGGGTGAGCAAACATGTGGACAAAGGAGACCCAATAGATGTTGTTTACCTTGACATCCAGAAAGCTTTTGATAAAGTTCCTCATCAAAGTCTCCTTAGAAAGCCCGAGAGTCAGGGGGCGTTTTCGCACTGACCTTCAAGTAGCGCGACCACCCTCTTCACAACGGAGGATCTGCCCGGATTTCGCACAAGAAGCGCCGGCGCACCCAAAAGAGCCGGCTACTTCTGTCGCGAAACCCGCTCAAACGGAAACCGCCAAGAAGCAGGAAAACGTTTGAGCGGGTTTCGCGACGGAAGTAGCCGGCTCTTTTGGGTGCGCCGGCGCTTCTTGTGCGAAATCCGGGCAGATCCTCCGTTGTGAAGAGGGTGGTCGCGCTACTTGAAGGTCAGTGCGAAAATGCCCATGGAGTAAAAGGGCAGGTCCTTTTGTGGATCAAAAACTGGCTAATTAATAAGAAGCAGAGAGTGGGTATAAATGGGCAGTCTTCGCAGTGGAGGACAGTAAGCAGTGGGGTACCGCAAGTCTCAGTACTGGGTCCCATGCTCTTTAACTTGTTCATAAATGATTCGGAGTTGGGAGTGAGCAGTGAAATGGCCAAGTTTGCAGATGACACTAAATTGTCCAGGGTGGTGAGAACCAGAGAGGATTGTGAGGTACTCCAAAGGGATCTGTTGAGGCTGGGTGAGTGGGCATCAACGTGGCAGATGAGGTTCAATGTGGCCAAGTGCAAAGTAATGCACATTGGGGCCAAGAATCCCAGCTACAAATACAAGTTGATGGGGTGTGAACTGGCAGAGACTGACCAAGAGAGAGATCTTGGGGTCGTGGTAGATAACTCACTGAAAATGTCAAGACAGTGTGCGATTGCAATAAAAAAGGCCAACGCCATGCTGGGAATTATTAGGAAGGGAACTGAAAACAAATCAGCCAGTATCATAATGCCCCTTTATAAATTGATGGTGCGGTCTCATTTGGAATACTGTGTGCAATTCTGGCCACCGCACCTCAAAAAGGATATTATAGCATTGGAAAAAGCACAGAAAAGGGCAACTAGAATGATTAAAGGGTTGAAACACTTTCCCTATGAAGAAAGGTTAAAACGCTTGGGCCTCTTTAGCTTGGAGAAATGTCGACTGCAGGGTGACATAATAGAGGTTTACAAGAGAATGCATGGGATGGAGAAAGTAGAGAAAGAAGTACTTTTCTCCCTTTCTCACAATACAAGAACTCGTGGGCATTCGATGAAATTGCTGAGCAGATAAGTTTGATAAAAGGAAGTACTTCATCCAAAGGGTGATTAACATGTGGAATTCACTGCCACAGGAGGTGTTGGTGGCTACAAGCCCTTCAAGAGGGCGTTAGATAAAAATATGGGACAGAGGTCCATCAGTGGCTATTAGGCACTGTGTGTATATATATATGTGTGTATATATATAATTTTTTTTGGCCACTGTGTGACACAGAGTGTTGTTCTGGATGGGCAATTGGCCTGATCCAACATGGCTTCTCTTATGTTCTTAGGGTGGGATATAAATCCAATATCTTCTTCTTCTCCTCCTCCTCCTTCTTCTTCTACCTCCTCCCCAAACTCTGGCTTCCATAGACTCCACTGCAAAATCTCCAGGAATTTCCCACCAACCTGGAGCTGGCAAGTGTAGTCAGGACTGGGTCCAAGGAATAGAGGTAATGCTTATTAAATTTGCTGATGATACTAAATTGGAAGGTGTTGCAAATACAGTAGAAGACAGAAACAGGATACAGGATGACCTTGACAGGCTGGAAAACTGGGCTAAAATCAATACAATGAATTTTAATAGGGATAAATGTAAAGTTCTGCATTTAGGTAGGAAAAATTCCATACATGGTTATAAGATGAGGGAGACTTGTCTTAGCAGTAGTATGGGTGAAAAGGATCTAGGGGTCTTAGTGGATCATTCGCTGAACATGAGTCAATAGTGTGATATGGTGGCTTAAAAGGCAAATGCAATTTTGGGCTGTATCAACAAAAGTATAGTGTCCAGATCACGTGAAGTGATGGTATCGCTTTACTCTGCTCTGGTACTCTCATCTGGAGTATTGTCTTCAGTTTTGGGCACCACATTTTAAGAAGGATATAGACAAACTGGAACAGGTCCAGAGGAGGGTGACAAAGATGGTGAGGGGTCTGGAGACCAAGTCCTATGAAGAAAGGTTGAAGGAGCTGGGGATGTTTGCCTGGAGATGAGGCGGCTGAGAGGTAATATGATCACCATCTTCAAGTATTTGAAGGGCTGTCATATAGAGGATGGTGCAGAATTGTTTTCTGTGGCCACAGAAGGTAGGACCAGAACCAATGGGTTGAAATTAAATCAAAAGAGTTTCCAGCTCAACATTAGGAAGAACTTCCTGACCGTTAGAATGGGTCTTCAGTGGAATAGGCTTCCTTGGGAGGTGGTGGGCTCTCCTTCCTTGGAGGTTTTTAGAGGCTAGTTGGCCATCTGACAGCAACGGAGATCCTGTGAATTTAGGGGGAGGTATTTGTGAGTTTCCTGCATTGTGCAGGGGGTTGGACTAGATGACCCTGGAGGTCCCTTCCAACTCTATGATTCTATGATTCTTTGTGTTTATAATGTTACCAACAAAAGAGCCAGTGGGGTTGGAATGTCAGACTAGGATCTGGGAGATCTGGATTCAAGACAACACTACCATGAAGCTCACTGGGTGATCTTGGACCAGTCATTCACTCAGCCTAGCGTATCTCACAAGATCGTCGTGAGGATAAAATAGGGAAGAAGCATGCATGCCATCCTAAACTCCTGGGTAGAAGAGTGGGAGAAAAATGTGCTATAACAGAGGTGGCAAACTCATCGGACATACGTTTCACTTTGTTGGGTGCCAGGCCATTAGTGCCATAAAATGTAACACAATGCACTAGAGATATAAGCTTTATAGAGGTGATTTCAGATGTTGAATGGTGATAACAGATGAATGACAATTGCAAGCTTGATTGGATTAGGTGTGATATGCAGAGGGGCAGCAGGCATGGAGATACCAGGATTGGTAATGAGACAGGAAACGTAGGTCTCAATTCCATAGAGGAGGATTCAGTCCAGGAGACTGCAAAGAATAAATCGACATGACATTAGAAGCCACAACATTCAGTTGCTGACCAAAGAGTAGCAGGGCTCTTACAAAGGAATTTCAAGGAAAATTAGAAAGAGTGACTGCTGAATTGCAATTGACAATTTATGCTCCTTGACTGAAATGAGACCTAATTTTCCTGTCTCATTACCAATGTGTATTGTTATCATTTGGCATCTGAAATCATTCTACTCTCCATGATAAAAGGACCTAATCAGAAAATCAGGAATTTGAAAGAAAATAAATCCGGATATGCACGGCTTTTTTTGAACAGGAATGTACAAGAATGCAGTTACAGCTAGCTTGGCATCAGGGTGTGTGGCCTAATATGCAAATGAGTTCCTGCTGGACTTTATCTACAAAATGCCCTGTAGGTAGGAATAGAAAAATCCAATTTTTTTTTAAAAAAATTCCAGAATAAGCCACAATAATTTCCTCAATGTACATTGGGCTTGTCAGAAGAATCCAATAAGCCTCCCTCCATCCTTCAAAAGAAGAAGTATGCTTACAAACAAAAGCTTATACCTGGAATAAAACATTGTTGATCTTAAAGCTGTCATGACAGAACTCCACATTTGTTTTCTCTCTGTTTCCCTCCCTCTTTCTCCTTTCCTTCCCAAAATAGGAGAAGCAGCCTTGGTGCAGGAAGCAGAAGCTGCGTGTGTGCACACGTAAGAGAGAGCAAGAGCATGAAGCAATATGTAGCCATGGAGCTCTCTTTGTCTTTGTGTGTTTGAGAGAGAAGGGGGTGAGAGAGGAAGGGGCAGGGAAGGCAAGAGGCAAAAAATAGGAAGCAGGAAGCAAAGAACCATTGAAGAAGCTAGGAATCTCCCCTGGTGTTGTCAGTCACTACAGTCAAGTAGTCTTTCTGGATCAGGAGTCCCCTGGGAAGTAGGAAGTTGGAAGCAGAAATTGCTTGGGGGCCAGATTTGACTCTTGTGCAGGCCAGATCCATCTCATAGGCCACATCTGGCCTATGACCCCGTGTGATACCCCTGGGCTACACTTTGGAGGTTCATAGATTCTGCATGATAATGAGAGAATACTTGACTGTTCTATAGCAGTATGATTTTAAATAGAAATGCAAAGTATGTGTCTTCTATGGTGTGCAATTATTACAGTCAAGCTTTAATGCAGGATAAGGGTGTGTGTATTAATTAAGTGACTATGTTTTCATTCACCTTAATTTCTCCTTCAATACAGGACTGTCACAAAGAAGCTCAAGAAAACCTTTTGCATTCAATGTTTATGAGTAGGGGAACCCTACTGTACTTTTATATTGGCTAAGAGAATACGCTGTGAACCTGGAAGCCGCTAGTTCAAATTATACCAGTCATTAACTCACTAGGGCTACAGTCATACTAAAGGCTTAGCACAATCTGACTGCACCTCTAATTACACTTTTATTTTGTAGGTGAAAATGTTGATCACATATCTCACCCAGAACCAGCTTCGCCACACACTCATCCCGTGGTCAGTCATTCAGATTGTTGCAGCATCTCCCCCCCCCCCCTTTTGTCTTTCACTCATGTGCAAGCTCTGGCTCCTTTTCAACAGCTCCACAATCCTTCTGCCAAGTACTCCAGCCTCTCTCAGCCTCCTTCTCTTCACTTCTCTTTCTTGGAATACATGGGGTGGTGGTGGTGGTGGTAAAGATTTACATGTGACACTATGAGAGTAGTCCCATTGACCTCAGTACGTTTTCCCTTGTATCAATCATGGGATGCTCTCTGACAGCAAATTTGACACAGAAACAGCAGAGAAGGGGTTGGGGCGTTGTTGCTCAAAAACAACTCCCCAGGGGACTCCTGATCCAGAAAGACTACTTGACTGTAGTGACTGACAACACCAGGGGAGATTGTGCACTATTTCTATCTGATCCATACATCTCTACCTGATCCAAAAGGGGAAAAAGGAGGCAGAAATGGAAGGGAAGGTTCAGACTTCCGAAATGGCTTGACTTTGCAGGAGGGGTGTTCAGGCAGCTGGAAATGAGGGGTGAAAGTACTGGCATCCATAGAGACCAGACTTTTCCTGGTGTCTGTTAACTCCTCTTTGAAGAGGTTGGTGGCAATTGGGGCATGGAAGGCAGATGTCACTGTCTGATTGTGCTCTTTAAATCTGCAATGGTACTGCAATGATATCAGATCAAACTGCTTGTGTGACTGCAGCCTAGGTGGTTTTATTCTAACATCCTAAATGAAGAAACCAGAATATCTTTCATGAGTTAAAATAGATTCTGCTAAGTACACCTCATCTCCTTCACACAAACCATTTCTTTCCCTTATATAGTAGGTCATCCTATTTAACAGGCAGTCATAACAAATGACTAAGATTTGGGCAATCCATTCTGTCTCAGGCTGCTGTGACTATGGCTGATAATTCAGTGGCAATTGCCCACAGCAGAAAAGATATATATTCCTCCTAGGAGATAGTATAAACTTAGATTTTAAAAAAATGAATATGGCAAGTAGTCATCTTTTGACACTAGTCTTGGCCTACGTGATCACACATAGATGGAAGGGGAATGAGGTAAAACCAAGTTATTGAAATTTATTGATGGTTCATATGTTAGTAAACTGCCCATATTTTTGCTCAGCTAACTGGGTGAAAATGACATACTGAAACAGACCAGCCATAGCTTGCCTCTAGAGACCACATAAGATGTTGCTTTTGTTAAGTGGGTATTTCTGGTATTGGGAATAGTGTATTCTATCTGCATGGATAATAAAATACCAGCTGTACTGTGAAGAGTATGGGGCCATTGGGAGATAGGCAAGCTGCCATGATGGAAATTGTTGAAATAGTATGTTGAATGTAGGGTTGCCAGCCCTTCACCATGGAGCATGTGGTACATGGCTTCTAATCTGATAGGCGAAGAGTTTTGATGTATCTCCCATGCGGGGATGAGCTCTAAAGATTAATTGAGTAAGTTTTCCACTGAAGCAGGCAAAATGTTTTAAAAGGTAGAGTCTTCTTTTCCCAGATGCTGTGATCCTATGCTGGACCATATGTAACTGTATACTGGAATATTAGTATTTTCTGATATTCCCAAATCCCAATATTGATATGATATTTGGATTTTGGATTTTTTGGAACTCCATCGTGTTTTTTTTACTCCATTACACCCTATGTGAAGCGTTATAGTCAATAGTCCCTATGGGGTATAATGGGGACTTGTTCTAGGGGTAACTAGGGATCTGGGGAGGTATTTTTGAGGTAGAGGCACCAAATTTGCAGCATAGCTACTAGGGGCTCTCCTCAACCCTCTCCTAAGTTTCAAAAATTCTATGAGCCCCCAAAGAATGTGACATCATCCTCCATTGTTTTACTGGAGTGGGGAAAGATGCTCAAAGGAATTGCAGTCCCTTTAAGTACCTTCTACAAAGTGAACATTCAGTCCAAAGGCATTTAAAGTGATTGTAGTCCCTTTAATGCCTTTGGACTGAATGTTCACTTTGTAGAAGGTACTTAAAGGGACTGCAATTCCTTTGAGCATCTTTCCCCACTCCAGTAAAACAATTGGGGTGGGGGGGCGGGGGTGGGGGGGCTCCCTCTGGGTATCCTACCCCCCCCAGGGAAAGTGTATGCGCAATACATAGCCTCTCCTCTCCCGGTGTAGTGAACGCCGCGTGGTCACTGTCTGGCTATGCCTGGCAGATGGTCACTGCAATGGCCTCTCCTGCATTACTGCATCCATAGCAACACCTTCTCGCTGGTCCCCCCCATTTTTCACAGAGTTTGCTACGTCATGGTGTGACCGAATGTCCGGCGGTATAACCGGATCGGCAGGCTGGGCCCACCAACCTCGCCAGCCTAAGAGAAGGAAAACTCTAACATCAAACCCGGGCAGATAGAGCTCGTTAATGTAACACCTACCACCTGGAGGACTCGCTGCTGGCGTCCCGGCTTACTGGGCCATGGCAGATGACCCCAGGTGAAAGGGTGGAGCCAGTACCGCGCACACTGCGCTTCACCTAAAAAATTCCTCTGCGCAGGCCTGAAGGGCATATCCACATACACAACCCACAACGCATCAAGTCCTGCAGCGATGGGCAAGGGGCGAAACGGCAGGTGGAAGGTGCCACTGGAAGCCGCAGTCCCAATCCTGCATGTAGGCGGTTCAGGGTATTCGTCGCCTGATGCTAACCCGGAGACGAAAGCATTTTTCGGCAGCACCCTGAACGACCAAGCAGCCTTATCTAGGGACAGCACTGCTTGCTCCACACGGAGAGGGGCCTAGAAAAGGTGGCCTAAACAAAGCTCGTCTCCTCCACCCCAGTTGGCTAGCCGTGGTCAACGGGCATCCTTACTTGTGGTCAAAAAATAACAACAAAGAAAAGGCATGCACCTGCCTCACAAAGTGTGCAAAGACTAAAGCTTGCGTGTTGGAACATCAGAACCATGCTTGACACAGTAGACAGTGGTCGCCCTGAACGACGCTCTGCTCTAGTTGCCCACGAACTTCTCAGGTTGAATATCGACATAGCAGCTCTCAGTGAGGTCCGTTTCCCTGAGGAAGGTAGTCTTCAAGAACACGGTGCTGGCTATACCCTCTACTGGTCGGGTAAGTCAAAGGCTGAGAGCCGCCTTTCTGGCATTGGCTTCATGGTCAGGAACTCCATTGCCTCCAAACTCGAAAACCTGCCAACAGGTCACTCAGATCACATCATGTCCATGCGCCTCCCACTTCAAAACAAGCAGCATGCAACACTCTTCAGTGTGTATGCCCCAACCCTTCAAGCAGATCCTGCAGAAAAGAACAAGTTCTATGCTGATCTACGCAACCTCGTACGGAAGACCCCTACAGAGGACAAGGTGATCATCCTTGGCGACTTCAATGCCAGAGTAGGTAAAGACTCGGAAGCCTGGAAAGGAGTACTTGGCAAACACGGCATTGGCAACTGCAATGACAACGGGCGCCTCCTGCTAGAATTCTGCATGGAGCACCAGCTCACCATCACCAACACTATCTTCCAGCAGAAGAACAGTCTGAAGACAACCTGGATGCACCCACGGTCCAAGCACTGGCACCTTATCGACTACATTCTAGTGCGCCAGAGAGACCTTCGAGATGTCTTACACACCCGAGTAATGCCCAGTGCAGAATGTCATACGGATCATCGTCTTGTACGCTGCAATCTCTGTCTTCACTTTAAACCCACACCCAGGAGAGGAGGTATCCCTCGGAGGAAGTTTCAGGTTGGCAGTTTCCAGTCAGCCGAAGTTAAAGCTGCCTTCCAGGCAAAACTCCAGTCAAGAATTGAGGACCCCAGTTGCCCCACAGACCCTTCTCCAGAAGCACTCTGGGAACACCTAAAAACTACCGTCCTGCAGATCTCTGAAGAAGTCCTCGGGTTCTCCACAAGGAAGAACAAGGACTGGTTTGATGAGAACAATCAAGAGATCCAAGATTTACTGGCGAAAAAGAGATCTGCCTACCAAGCACATCTTGCTCAGCCCTCCTGTCCTGGGGAAAAAACAATCTTTCGCGCTGCATGTAGCAACCTCCAGCGCAAGCTTCGAGACATTCAGAACGATTGGTGGACCAAGCTTGCAGAGAGAACCCAGCTGTGTGCAGACACTGGTGATTTAAGAGGGTTCTACGAAGCCCTGAAGGCAGTATATGGTCCATCATATCAGGCTCAGAGTCCCTTGCGTAGTGCAGACGGTCAAGTGCTCCTCACAGACAAGGCATCCATACTGAACCGGTGGTCAGAGTATTTTCAGGTTCTCTTCAGTACCAACCGCGTAGTTCAAGATTCAGCAATCCACCTCACCCTACTTCAACCAGTGAAAACAGAGTTGGATGAGATCCCCACCCTAGAAGAGACTGTTAAAGCCATCAAGCAACTGAAAAGTGGCAAGGCAGCGGGAGTTGATGGAATTCCACCAGAGATCTGGAAGCATGGGGGCACAGTACTACATAGCTCACTTCACAAAGTACTTGTCACCTGCTGGGAACAAGGCAAATTACCACAGGACTTTCGCGATGCAATCATCATCACCCTATACAAGAACAAAGGGGAAAAGTCAGACTGCTCCAACTACCGGGGGATAACCCTGCTCTCCATCGCAGGCAAAATCCTTGCCAGAATACTCCTGAACAGACTGGTGCCCACCATTGCAGAAGAACTCCTCCCAGAGAGCCAGTGCGGCTTCAGAGCTAACAGGAGCACCACCGACATGGTATTTGTTCTCAGGCAGCTCCAAGAGAAATGCAGGGAACAGAACAAGGCTCTGTATGTGACTTTTGTCGACCTTACCAAAGCCTTCGATACTGTTTGCTGATGATGCTGCACTCGTCTCCCACTCGGTATCAGCTCTGCAGCATATGACGTCCTGCTTTGCAGAGGCTGCCAAGCTATTCGGCCTAGAAGTTAGTCTGAAGAAGACAGAAGTTCTCCACCAGCCTGCACCCCAGGAAGATTATCACCCTCCCTGCATCAGTGTGGGTGAATCAGTTCTGAAAACAGTCCAGCAGTTCAGCTACCTGGGGTGCATCATCTCCTCAGATGCCAAGATCGATAAGGAGATTGACAACAGGCTGGCAAAGGCAAACCGTGCATTTGGCCGACTGCACAAAAGAGTGTGGAGCAACAAGCATCTGAAAAAAGGCACAAAGATCAATGTTTACAAAGCGGTTGTGATGACAACCCTCATCTACGGCTCCGAATCGTGGGTTTTATACCGTCATCACCTGCGACTCCTTGAGCGCTTTCATCAGCGCTGCCTTCGCACCATCCTCAACATCCACTGGAGTGACTTTGTGACCAACACTGAAGTCCTCAAGCGGGCGGAGGTTACCAGTATCGAGGCCCTGCTGCTGAAGACGCAGCTGCGGTGGGCAGGGCATATTTCTAGGATGGAAAACCACCGCCTTCCCAAGATTGCCCTGTATGGCGAACTCTCCACCGGCCATCGAAATAGAGGGGCACCAAAGAAGAGGTACAAGGACTCTTTGAAGAAATCCCTTGGCACCTGTCGCATCAACCATCACCAGTGGTCTGACCTAGCCTCAGATCGCAAAGCATGGAGACATACCATCCACCAGGCTGTCTCTTCCTTTGAGAACGCACGCATAGCTGGTCTTGAGGACAAAAGGAGATTGAGGATTGAGGAAGCACTGCTACAGCACCAATCCTAAATCAGACTTTTCCCTGCAGCCACTGTGGCCGGACCTGCCTGTCCCGCATTGGTCTTGTCAGCCACCAGCGAGCCTGCAGCAGACGTGGACTATTGCACCCTTCTTAAATCTTCATTCGCGAAGCCAAGCCGAGAGAGTCCCTTTAAATGCCTTCTTCAAGCTGCAAGTTCACTTTTAAACACTCTTTAACTTTGACTATCCAGTGGTCCAGAAAAAAAAAACCCTCAAATATTTTTGGTATTTAGGAGGCTTTGCTATTTCAGATAGACAAAAAGATATTCAAATGTACATTAAGCTTAAAGATCAGCTGAAAAATACCAATAAGGTGTTTTCTGCCTATTTTTTCCAACTATGATATAGCTGAATGCACCTTTAGTCTTCTCTGCCAAGGGAGCAGCTGAGAGTCTGAGAATGTGTTTGCTCCACCAATTGTTTTGTAGTAAAACTTATTCAGACTTTAAGTTTTCTATTCTTTTACTTGTGTTTGTTTTCCATGTATATGCTCTACCTTAATATGTAGTAATAAGAAATCTGGAATTAAGGTATTCAGATTTCCAAATAGGCTGGGGAAGCCTATCCAGAAATCCCCGTTTCTAAATATCACTGAATAGGCAGGTATATGGTAAATATTTGGTAAATCCTTTATCAAATACAAAGCCCTCGAGTCAAGCAAGTTGCCTGGTGGATGCTCCTAGGCCTGTCCCCGATGAGTCTCCCTCAGATGTTAAAACAGCCCTGGAAAGCCTGTCCTGACAGAAAGCAAGGCTTCAAGGCTAGCAATATTGTTGGGGTTGTCTAGTTATGGTCACTGAAACATTCATTTCTTAAAGTAGAAGTTGTTGCTTTGATCATATTGGAAGGTTTTAATATCCCTTTGTTTTTTGCTTCAGATTTTTGGGGAAATCTGGGTTTTTCCTCAGGTTTGTAAACGAAAATGGCTCAATAGAATAAAAAGTTTTTAATAACAACAAACAAACAAAAAATTAAAAGAGTATGTTTGTACATCATATATGATAACATATATATGTGCAATAACAGCAAGAATGGCTCAGATGGAAAATTTGTTTTGTATCTTCAAAACATTATAGCTAACAAAGAAGATAAAATTCTGGATGCATACCAACTCTCATCAGTCTGTGCCTTAGCCTTTTAAAAATGTTCATTAAATCCAATACCGAATGGCTATGAACTGATTATTTCTGAGTTCTGCTGGTAGGGAATCTTTTTCATGTGATAATCTTATGTGGAACTTCTTCCACATTAACTGAGAAACAGATGCATAGCCACATACTGTTTGAAGCAACAGCAGTCAAGACAGTATGACACAGCTGCCTGCCAATGCTTTTCCCACTATGCTCTAAAAAAACAGGCAGACTATAATCCCATGTATGTTGATGGTTCTGTATGTATAAATTAATGCGGGGCGCTTTTTTGAGCAGGAAGGCACAGGAATGCAGTTCCAGCTGGCTTGGTGTCAGGGGGTATGACCTAATATGCAAATGAGGTCCTTCTGGACTTTTTCTACAAAAAGCCCTGTGCAAAACAATGGTGATGTCAGAGGGTGTGGTCTAATATGCAAATGAGTTCCTGCTGGGCTTTTTCTACAAAAAATCCCTGAATTAATATAAAATAGATGAGAGAGGCCATTCTTTCCTATAATTAACCAATGGTCAAGAAAGAGAATATTTCCACTGATCTTTCTTCAAACATTGCAGTATGTTGCAAGAGTGAATTAAAATTACATAGTAGAAAATGCTCAGTTACTGAAAAAAACAGTGAATCAGTATGCTTGATTTGCATGATTTATAAATGATTTACATAATGTGCTAATTAGGTTGCCCTAATTTGGATATCAGGGAGTGGCAGTCTATAAATTGCAGGGAGAAGCATCCACTTGTCACAGATGACATGCTACCATCTTTTCCGTTCAGTCTTGCTTAGCTAATTGTCAATACATGTTGTGTCTACAAAAGTCTGCTCTGGTTACTGATAGCCAGTGATATCAGTGCTGGCTCAAGGAATTTTGCCCCACTCACTCCCTGATCTCAAAATATTAATAATTTGAACTATAGCAATCGACCTTAGTACCTTATAGTGTTTGACTTCAAAATTCACTTTGTTGCACTTCTGTAAGTAACTCAATAAGTTATTCTGATTTCTGCAGCCATCTTTTTTTTTCAGTGCTTAGGAAAAATCAACAGTTTGAATTACTAATATTTTAGCAATTATATGTGCTACTTTTGCTGACAAAATATTCCACTTCAGGCTAGACGACTGTAGAGTTTTCTTAACTCTCCTCTCTCCTATCTGTACTACCTGTCTTCTGCTACTGCATGGAGATGGAAATGGGATGAAATGACAGATCCTAGATGCCTTTACTTTGGAGTAAATCCATTTGAATCTTCTGAGACTTAATTCTCTGTAGACATGATCTGTCTGTGAAGCAGGGAGAGACAGATCGAAGATGGGGGCAACAAGTCCTCTCTCCATCTTCCAACTTCCAACAAAGCAGACTGGAGGGACCTGATCACCATTCCTACTCCAGCAAAAGCTCATAAAGAGCAACAAAGCATAATAGCAACAGTCTGGCTTGACAACTGGGGAAGAGAAAGTTTAGCAACATCCCAAGCCTTTGATAAGCCTCAGCTTATAGGGAACTCTATTTTTCTTTTCCTGCCTGAGGCTTTGATTGGACAATAGCTGCTGTTGCTAGCATGCCTGATGACACTACCATGGAAAGCAAACAGCAACTGCAACTAGTCACAGTGGGAGGGTCTAGTGCCCCTCTCCCCATGTCTCTTGCCTCATGGCAGAGGTTGCCTTTCTCACTACTATTTCCATGAATTACGATATGAAAACGAAATGTTCTTTCAACTCAGCTCTCTTCTGCTGCTTATAGAGTAGCCTAAAAAAGAGCCAACAATGCTATTACTCTTTGTTAGAAAGGATTTATTTTACTAGGCATGCCTTAATGCACGCTATATCTAATCTGTACCTACACAACAAAGTCTTCATTTTCTGCTGTTTTCTTACTTTGTCTATTTTTGTATCAAGAAACCAGGTGCAGGGTGGGGGAGTGTCGATGCGCGTAGAGACCAAGAGGATGATTCTTAGCGACGCAAGAATGAAGGCTGTACACAGTAGTTGTAAAACCACTATATACATTTATTTACACCACCTCACTCTCCTGATTGACAATATGCTCCGCTGTACTCCAACTCCTTTAACCCACAATCACCACAGTTGCTCTGTACATTTATACATGGGACAGCCAATCAGCAACTTGCTGTGTCATGCTGACTCTGCTGGCTGATGCAAGACTTCTGGCAGCCAGCCACCTGCTGTCAGGTAGATCATCTAAGCCTCTAGATCTACTTTCTGTTCTGCAGCACGTGCTATAAGCTGTCTCTTTCCATATAATAGTGACACCCCTCCTCAGGTTATAGCTAGTGCTGTCATCCATACATTACAACATTGCTTATATATATTGAATCAATAATCATCAATACATTGGTTACATACATTCCCATATATACATTGATTTCAGTTCAGTATTTTGTTCTCCTGAACACTTGTGTTAATGCACACACATTTTTCTCTGCTTGCCAATTAACCTGCAAGCACATTCTTATCAGTTGGCACTCTGCCCAGACTGACCATATCTCCTCAGTTGGCTCTCTGCCCAGACTAAGCACTTGCCTTATCTTTTTGCTGGCTTGTTTCCCAGACTTGTTAATAACACAGTACCGTGTAGTGTGGTGTACAGGTGCACATACTATTCTATTCACATTTGCTTACAGATCTCAGGGTTTTCTTACACATAGCTTAACATTTGCAGTTTTGAAAATTGTTTCATCTCTTCAGTTCAATTTTACAATAGTTTTGTTACAGCTCATCATACATCTTCAAACAGTAAATTTGTTTAACGTTACAGCATTGCTTTTACTCTCCAGCACTTTATTCATTGTACATTGCACCCTTTTTAAATCAGTTACTGCTTACAGCCTCTTCTTCCAGGCTTTGCTCATGTGTCTCCTTCTTCTCCAAGAGACATCTCATTCAGCAGCTCCAGCACACTGGGATATGTTTTAGGATGGTCATCATATACATAAGTATAACCTCCTTCCTCCCTAGTGAAAGAAGTATCCACGTGTACATCTGGTGCACTTACACAGCCCCTGGGCTGTTCATTAGGCAAACTATCTCCATTGCCTAGATAATTCACATCAGCATCAAAACCATATCTTTTGGGCGGCACACCCTTATTTTCTCTTGCAGATACTCTGACCGGCTCCCTTTTCACAGCCACAGAAGTCTCCTGCTGTTTACTGCTGCCTGCTGAACTGCTCGCACTGTCCTCCTCCTGCTTCAGTGAGCTTTCTGGCTTTTGCCCCTCCTCACTTTCTAGAGACAGTTGCAGTTTTGTTTCTCTAGGCATTTCATTGGCATGAATCTTAGACCAGTTTTCATCCTCGCAAAACGAGGCAGACCTACTCAGCTTAATCAAGTCATTATTGTCCACAAACCTCCAGGACTTCATGCCATTTTGGTACCCTACAAACACAAGCTTTCTGGCTTTGGGACCTCCCTTCCTTCTCTTATCAAGAGGAATGTTCACCCAAGCCTTTGAACCAAATATTCTTAGGTGATCCAGGGATGGCTTTCTCCCATACAGGACCCTGTAGGGTATACCGTTTATAGCCTCCGTCCACAAACGATTGGAAATATAACAGGATGCTTTTAAGGCTTCACCCAAGTATGCCTGCTTTAGTCCACTATCTTCTAACAAAGCATGGCAAATCCCTTGGAGTACTCCCGCTCTCCGTTCCACAATCCCGTTTTCCCACGGAGAGGAAACATTAGCAACCCTGTGCTCTATGCCTTCTTGCCTCAAATTGTTGGCAAACTCTTTGTTCAGGAACTCACCTCCCTGGTCAGTCTGGATTGAGGCAATCTTAGCATTTAACTGTTTTTGCACTCTCCTAGCCCAGTACTTGAAGGTGGCACAGACATCACTTTTGTGCTTAATAGCATACACCCACGCAAACCTGCTGTGGTCATCGACCAAAATCAACCCAAACCTGTTTTTAGAAACACTGGGTGCATACGGCCCCACCAGGTCGGCATGTATTAATTGGAGCGGTCTCTCAGACACCCGTTCACTCTGTCTGGTCGATGGAACTGCCCTTGATTTGGCTTCTTTGCAAACATTGCAATCTAGGAAAGCATTGCATTTGTCAACCTTCACTCCCTCTAATATCTCCAGAGTTTTATTTATTGTGTTGTAGCTGGCATGACCCAGCCTTCTATGCAGCCTATGAATGCACCTGCTGTGTGGCTGTCTATTCCACACAGTCTGTGCCTTCCCCACATTTTGCATAAGCTCATATACATTAGCTCTTAGAGTGCCTTTAGCCAGCTGTTTACCCTGCTTCAAAATTCCACAGCCGTGCTTATCAAATATTATGGTAAACCCAGCTCTTGCCAGGACGGAGACACTTAACAAGTTAGTTTCTAACTCTGGCACACATAATACATTCTCAAACCTGTGATTAAGTCCAGGAAAATAGACCGTGCCTTGACAAAGCACGCTAGCTTGTCTCCCATCAGCTAAGCTCATAATTTTCTGCTCAGCTGGCCTGCAGTCTTGCAGCTCCTCTTCCTGGCAGCAGAATATCTGGGTAGCCCCAGAATCTACAACCCAAGGCAGACTCTGCAGTCCCGGACCAGTTCTTACCAGAGTCACCTGGGGTGTCCTTGAAGACTGCTGCCGGCTCTTTCTCTGCCGCTGCTGAGGACAAAACCTTTGCAAATGTCCAAGCTGTTTGCACAGATAACAACGCCTCCTCCGCAGCTGCAAGGCCTTTTCCTCCTCCCCGGCTTGCCAGCTGGAACCAGCCCCAACAGACCTCGGCTTATCTTCTTCTTTGGGTCGAGTCTGCTCTCTCTTGCTTTCCAGCTGCCTCTGCTCTTCAGCCAGGAGTTTGCCGGTCACATAAGGCAAAGTTAGCTTGTCGGCATCCTACCCTTCAAATGCTATCACCAGCATGTCGTATCTCTCATCCAGAGAGCTCAATATGATGTACACCTTATCATCGTCAGCCACCGCTTTCCCTCTTGCTTCTAGGTCTTGGAAACAATTAGACATACCATCGAGGTGGTCCCTCATCGACTCCCCGGCCAGCATTTGTTTCCTGTAGAGCCTCCTCCATAGGGATATCAGCGAGCCTGCTGACTTCTGTACATACACAGCCTCGACAGCTTCCCAAGCCTCCTTTGCTGTCTGGTGCCCACGGACATGCACCAGCTGGTCGTCTGAAACACTTAGAATGATTGTGGCTAGAGCTTTTTGATCCTGAATGGCCTCTGCTGGCGTGGGATTAGCTGGAGGAGCTGACGCACAGTCCCAAAGCCCCTCTCTCTTCAGGAAATGCTCTAACCTCAGCGACCAGGTGCTGTAGTTGGTAGTGGTGAGCTTCTCCACCAGCACTGTAGCTGCTGCTGTAGCCATCCTGCTCAGACTCCTTTCAGCCACTGCTGGTCTCACCTCCTAGGCAGCCTCTGGAGCAAGTCAGCGTCCTTTCTTTACCACCTCTCTCAGGTCTTCTAGGCACAGCGGAAGCGTGCTGGGCCCATAACCCTGTCAATGCGCGTAGAGACCAAGAGGGTGATTCTTAGCGACGCAAGAATGAAGGCTGTACACAGTAGTTGTAAAACCACTATATACATTTATTTACACCACCTCACTCTCCTGACTGACAATATGCTCCGCTGCACTCCAACTCCTTTAACCCACAATCACCACAGTTGCTCTGTACATTTATACATGGGACAGCCAATCAGCAACTTGCTGTGTCATGCTGACTCTGCTGGCTGATGCAAGACTTCTGGCAGCCAGCCACCTGCTGTCAGGTAGATCATCTAAGCCTCTAGATCTACTTTCTGTTCTGCAGCACGTGCTATAAGCTGTCTCTTTCCATATAATAGTGACAGGGAGCAGTAACTTGAGACATCGGTTTGCATTATGTGTCTTGTGCATAATCACTGCCCTTTCTTCAGCAATCCAGCTCACTAAACTACATTGCAACATATGCTATAGTTAGCATGCTGTGTGGATAATTAAAAAGTAATGTTGCACGATTTATCCTTTACGAGAAAGGAGCTAGAAGTGACAGCAGTCCATTGACCTCACTGGGTTTAAAAGGGGATAGTTAGAATTAGACACTGTAAAGTATTGGTTACTGTAAGTAATTATTTGACACCTCCCCCCTTGGAAGTGCAAATATATATTGATGGGATACCCCAGCGAAGACCATATTAAGGTCATTATAGCTGAGTCCAGACTGGCACTTTAAGCTGACACAGGGATGGCTCCTGTGCGGCTCAAAAAGTGAAGACAATGAAAAAGTGGAAGGACATAGTTACTTTAAAAACTTTTATTTTTGTTTCAGATGATACCGACAAAGCTCAATCAGTCTTTCTTTAAGGAGCTGAAAACTATTACTTCAAAGTTTATATGACAAAATAAGAAGCCTAGAATTAAAATGAAAGCTCTACAGGACTTTAAAGAGAGAGCAGGATTTGCACTCCGAGATTGGGAGATATACTATAAAGCCTGTGTTTTGACATGGCTAAAAGACTGTGTCATTAAATAATGAGAGATTGTTGAAACTGGAGGACCATGATCTTAAACTTGGTTGGCATGCATTTCTCTGGTATCAAAAAGTGGAAGGACATAGTTACTTTAAAAACCATTGGATAAGGAAGTCTCTGTATGATACATGGATAAGGGTTAAACCTATAGTTTACCAGAAAATGCCAAGATGAGTTTCACCAATAGAAGCCTTCTCACACTCATCATTGAACAACTATGACAACTGATATCCTACAATGACTTGTTAGAAAGAAATGGAGATTTAAAGTCTAAAGAGAAATTAAAAGAAGAGGGCATTGAGTTGGACTGGTGGACAAGATTCCAAATGGAATCATGCTATGGGAAAGACCAACAAATAAGCTTTAGCAATGTCCTTTGGACAAAAGTATGTGTGGTTTAGAAGTTAATACCATTAAACTTATTTATAAATTTCTCCTACAATTAAAAATGGCAGGTGAAATGGTAAAAGAATGCATGATCAAATGGGCACAGAATATTGATCACAACATTGAATTAGATGCTTGGACATAGATATGGAAATACAATGTTAAAATGACTGAGTTGGTGACCCATAGAGAAAACATTTATAAAACATTTTATAGATGGCATTTAACTCCTGAAAAACTGGCTAAAATGCATCCTAATATGTCTAATAAATGTTGGAAATGTAAAACACAAACTGGAGCTTTTTATCATGCAAGGTGGACATGTGATACTGTTAAAAAATATTGGCGGATGGTCCATGAATGTTTACAGAAAATGCTAGGAAGAGTAATACCATTCAAACCGAAATTGTTCTTAAGTATAATTCCAAATGACTTTGATTTTAAAAATGTTAAAATTTACTGATTCATGTGATAATGGCTGCTAGAATTTTATTAGTAAAGTGGTAGAAAAAATCTGGAACACCCCTGAAAACAAAACTAATTGAGAAGATTTTTGATACAGCTGAAATGGACATTCTAACAACTTTAAATGATGGAAATATTTTTTAAAAAACTAAAGATATTTGGATACCTTTTTACAGATGGCTTAATACATAAGTTTTGAATATGATCTATATGTATAAAAAGAATGGAACTTATAGTTTATATGAAATGTAATGACATGGTAGATCATTTTAATGTACTTTAGTGTTCAGGGAAGAATCTTTTTTTTCTACATATGGATTAGATAGGTTGGATTGTATATGTTAGCTGAGTTACTATTTGTAAAATTTCATTTCCCCCCTTCTATATTCCTTTCCTCCTTTTTCCTTTCTTTTCTGTTTCTAATATGTTTTTAAACTTTAATAAAACTTGTAAAAAATAAAAAAAAACGAAGACCATATGCGCATATCTGCCCAGCAGCCTGCTCCTGTACTCACCTCATCCCTCACTGTCCATAGAGAGCCTTAAAAAGCTACCACTTGCTAAGTAGCAAATGGTGAGGCATTTCTGAGGTCCCTTTCCCAGCCATGTGGGTGGCCAGGAATCACCCGGGTAGGAGCAATAAGGTGCATGGTTTCTGTGGACGCTCTTCTGAGGTGTCCACAGCCTGTCCCTGTTCTGGCAGCAGGCCGTGCACCATCTAGATGCCCCAGGGTGCTTCTGTTTGTGCCAGCTGACTTCTCGGTTGGCACGCTGCTGCCCCAAACTGGCAGTCTGGACTAGGCTTCCCAATCCCCAGGTCCCAGCAGGGGATTCCCCGGTTTTACAGGCTTCCCCCCTCCCCCAGCCAGCTGGCCGGAGGGGGAAGCCCCACCCCCACAGCCATTATGCACCTCCATGAACAATTCTCATAAGGAATGATGGGGAATTGATCTGCGGGTATCGGGGGCTCTGGGGGGGCTGTTTTTTGAAGTAGAGGTGCCAAATTTTCAGTATAGCATCTAGTGCCTCTTCCCAAAATGCCCCCCAAGTTTCAAAAGTATTGGACCAGGGGGTCCAATTCTACGAGCCCCAAAAGAAGGCGCCGCTATCCTTCATTATTTTCTATGGAAGGAAGGCATTTTAAAAGGTGCGCTGTCCCTTTAAATGTGATGGCCAGAACTCCCTTGGAGTTCAATTCTGCTTGTCACACCCGTGCTCCTGGCTCCGCCCCCAATGTCTCCTGGTTCCACCCCCAAAGTCTCCTGGCCCCACCCCCAAAGTCCCCAGATATTTCTTGAATTGGACTTGGCAACCCTAGTCTGGACCCTGCCTATATTGGCCAATCTAGTCTACATTTGTTTTACTTAGTCTACTTTATTCTCTTGTCTCACTAACCTCAATCCCAGCTTTGTGTCCAATTCTTTAATCAAAAAAGGTAATATTATCTTATCTGAGCTTGTATTCCACATAGTTTTGATGTCATTTGTGGAAACTGGCACATTTAAACGTTAGACTGATGCAGTTAAACTTCTTCAGTATAGTGGATATTCAAAATCTTACTCCCTCCCCCTGGAAAGCATTTGAAATCCATTTATTAAATGAAAGTCTCACCAGTAAGGTTTCATTAAACCTACCCAAAGACAGTCTTTGAATGACCTTTATATATGGAGTAGCTTTTTTCCTTGCAAACACAGAATTCATTTGTAATTCAGAATCAAATAGAAGAGCAGATGGTCAGACGCAGAGGCAGTGTAAGCCCTGCAATCTAGCACTGTGCAGACTGCAGTGAGCTGCAACAGAGAGAGGCCCTGAGACAAATTCTACTGTGATCAAGGGCATAAATTCAAAGCAATAATGCTGAATTCACCAGTGTGATTAATTTAGGGTTCCTATTAACTCAGATGGCAGAATCTGCCACTGTTCTAAATGAAAATTGATTATCTTTTGTAGCTCCTTTTATTTTATTAAAAAAACCCTGTCTTATGTTAATTACTACTCTCTAAAGAATACCTTATTTTTCAAGCAAGCAGCATGAAGTGAACACATATTTTCACAGTAGGGATGTGCTGTAAATACATATACAATTGCAGAGTAAGGCTGGATTCCATAAACTGTTGTGTTGGCCTTGGATGATTTACTCATCATATCTCTCACTGTTTTGAGCAGCTAAATGAGGGCTGGTGACAGTTTTCTAGAAGACAAAAATGCTTCATATTCCATATTTATTCAATTCTGTTTTCATAATAATAACATGATTTCTATTAACAGACCAGCAAGGTAAGATGATATCAAAGATTTCAGGTTTTCACGGCTGGTAACATGATCATCAACAGTGGACATCTTTGTTCGATATTAACCAATATTTTAGAGTGAGGGTGTCAAACATGCGGCCTGGGGGCTGAATCAGGCCCCCGGAGGGCTCCTATCAGGCACCGGAACAACTGGCTGGCATCTGCTTCCTTCTCCCTCTCTTGCTTCCTTCTGCATAACAGCTTGTTTTGCAAGGCTTGCTCAATCGCACAGGAGCTATAGAGCAAAACCTCTGTTTTCTCTATTGGCTGAGTCTCCACCCTTGGAGAGGGAGGGGGAAAGACAGAGCTTGTTTTTCCAGGCTCTCTCAATCACACAGCAGAGCTACTGAGCAAGTCTCTCTTCCTTCTATTGGCTTAGGCTCCTCCCCCTCCTGGGAAAGGAAGGAAAGATCTAGAGCTTCCTTTGCCCAGTTCCCTGAATCCCGTGGGAGAAATACAAAGAAGGCACCTTTAAGACCAACAATGTTTTAAGCATTTAATTTTTTTAAAAAAATATTTGTGTTTGTGTCCTTTATAAAGTTTGTATCCCTGTTCCCCAATCTTAAATAGGTATACACATGGCCTGGCCCAACATGGCCAGGCCCAACATGACATGGTCCGGCCCAACAAGGTCTCATTTATATCAGATCCAGTCCTCATAACAAATGAGTTCGACACCCCTGAGCATTGCTTTTCTGAATACTTTCTTTGTGTTTCTGGTTTCAGTATTTAGCATCACTTGTTGGAGGCTGAGCACTTCTTTCTGCTTCTGCTGTATAACTAAGCAATGCTGTTAACTGCTGAAGTGCATTCCAGCCTCACTGGGAGGGATCAGTCAAGGAGGGGAGGTTTCCACAGGCTGGAGAGAAGTTGCCTCTCCTTATTTCCTACCAGAAGGTCACACACACCAGTCAGTTTCCAAAAAACATGTTTTATTCTGTAATGGAGACATTGTCATATGCCTCCATGCTGGGGAGTTTGTTCACTTCCCTGCCTGGTTCCCTCATCTGGCCATGTGCTCTCAGGTTCTGCACAGAGTCCACTCCAGATCCTTTGCTGTCCTTGCTACCTTCTGCACAGTTCTTAACCATGGCCACTCTTAAATCCACTCCTAGGATCTGCCTTCCACCTAGAAGCAGGGGAAAAAGTCCAGACCAATGCCTCCTTCTTTATTTCCACCAACCCAAGGGAATTTCTTCCCCTGATTGGGCCATCCCTGAGTCTGCCAGCCAGCCCTGACCCAATTGATGCCCTTCCAGCCATACTCCCACCATCCAGCTGCACCCTCTCAGTATCAAGCTGCCACAACCAGCTCACTGTGCAGCAAATGTATTTCTCATTTGTACAACCCACGGCAAAGAGGCATAGAACTAGCATTGTAATACAACTTCAAAAGGTTATTTCTCTAGATTCAGGTGTTTTAATTCATAAATATTTTCTGTGAAGATGAATCAGAATTGTTGTGCATAACAACCTGGTTAAATGACTGCACATGTTCTGAAGGTATAAGCCTATTCTAAAGATATCTTTTGGTCATAAAAGCACAGCCTTTAGAGAATGGATTCTTTACAATATATTAAAGTTCAGAAGCAGACTTATAATCCATGCAAAATGTTTCTATTTTTATAAATATTAAGTTAGAGACAGTGGCATATTGTATCCTCTAGCATTAGGGACAGTGCGTTCTGGTATTTGTCCCTCACAAAAATCTGCCCCTATTTTTTTCTGTGTTTTCCAGCTGTCAGAGCTATTCCAAGCTACCAAGTTTATCAAAATCTTAACAAGAATATGCCAACAAATATGGAAAACAAAACTATAACCCACAGACTGGAAACTGTCCATTTAAATTCCAGTTTTGAAAAAAGGAGACACCAAAGACTACAGCAACTATCGGACCATTGTATTAATTTCTTACACAATCAAAGTGATAATGAAAGTATTACAACAATGGCTGTTACTATATAAGAAATGAGAAATGCCTGGATTCAGAAAAAGAAAAGGTAATAGAGATCATATTGCAAATTTATGTTGGCCACTGGAGCATAAGAGTATTTCAGGAGACCTTTTTAAAAAGGTCGCAGCAAAAATCATTTGAAGGTGCTAATAAACCAGGGAAATATCTGGCTTGGCAACTTAAGAAAAAAAGGGAGAAAAAGTTTGTGAATAAAATTTGTGTGGAAGGGAAAGAAATTGTAGATCAAGCTGAGATCAAAAGGGAGTTTTTTAAATTCTATGCCAAACTATATAAAGGTCAACAGATAAAAAAAGAAAAAAATTGATGCCTATCTGCAAAGAGTAAAAGTAAAGCCCTTGAATGATAATATCGAAATAATCTTGAATAAGCCAATTGAGAAGGTTGAAATTGAAGCAGCGATTGGTTCAATGAAATTAGGCAAGGCTCCAGGTCCAGACGGCTTCTCAGCAAAATTTTACAAAGTCTTGGCGGATGTACTAGTACCCAAAATGCAAAAGTTGATGAATTGTATTAGAGAAGATGGGAAGGTACCAGATTCTTGGAAAGAAGCGGTTATTTCATTAATACCAAAAGAAGAAAGAGACTCCACAAATGTTAAAAATTATAGACCGATTTCACTACTGAATAATGATTACAAAATATTTGCTAGAATTTTAGCGGAAAGACTCAAACAGCATTTAAACATTTCTATTCAGGAAGAGCAAGCAGGTTTTCTCCCCAGGAGGCAAATAAGGGACAACATCAGAAAACACCCAGAAAAGGAGGTGGCCTTATTCTTTGCGGATGCGGAAAAAGATTTTGACAATCTTAATTGGGACTTTATGTTTGCAGTTATGGAGAGAATGAATCTAGGAGATGATTTTATAAGGATGATTAAAGCAATATATACAGAACAACAGGCAAAACTTTGTGTGAATGCCGACTTAACTGAACAACTGAAGATTAGCAAAGGCACTAGACAAGGTTGCCCTCTATCTCCATTGCTGTTTATAATGACCCTAGAGGTCTTGTTGACTCAAATCGATGAAGATAGTGAAATAGAGGGTTTGAAGTTGAAAGGTTTTTCCTATAAATACAGAGCCTTTGCAGACGATGTGATGTTCGTCAATGAGAACCCAGTACAAGTGATGCCTTTGTTGTTAAAGAAAATTAAAGAGTATGGTGAGTTAGCTGGCTTTTATATCAATAAAGAAAAATCAAAAATCCTTACTAAGAATCTGACACTAAACAAACAGAAAGAATTACAAAATGCCACTGGATGTGAAGTTGCCTCCAAGGTAAAATATTTAGGTGTGGAGATGACGATGAAAAACATTGTCTTATATAAGAATAATTATGAAAAGCTCTGGCATAAAATAGAAGGTGATATGTTAAAATGGAATAAACTAAACATATACATGCTGGGGAGGATATCTGCAATTAAAATGAATGTTCTACCAAGGATGATGTTTTTATTTCAAACTATCCCAATAGTGAAAGATAAGAAACAATTTAATCTGTGGCAAAGAAAAATTTCAGAGTTTATTTGGGCGGGCAAGAAACCAAGAATCAAAATGAAAATCTTAACAGATGCGAAAAAAAGAGGCGGCTTCCAACTACCTGATTTAATGTTATACCATGGTGCAGTCTGTTTGGTATGGATTAAGGAATGGATGACTTTGATCAACAAAAAATTATTGGCGCTAGAAGGACATGGAAATGTATTTGGTTGGCATGCGTATATGTACTACGGGAAAGAGAAGATGGATGGGTTTTTTTCACATCACTATATAAGGAGGAGTTTGCTGAATACTTGGAAAAAATATAGTAAATATGGAGATGAGAGGAAACCACTTTGGATTGTGCCAACTGAAGTAATAAGTATGCCGCAAAGTGTAAAGGAAGGGAAATCGGCATCATACGAACAACTGCTAAAGTTCAAGGGGGGCAAAGTTGAAATGAAATCGGTTGAAGAATTGCAGGACAAATTTGATTGGTTTCAGCTGTTACAGATTAAAAGCTTGACAGAGAAAGACATTAAAAGTACAGGTATAAGACGAGAGAAAACAGAAATGGAGAAAATGCTGCTGGGCGAGAATGAAAAATTGATTTCAAGGATGTACAAACTGTTATTGAAATGGTCTACAGAAGAAGAGGTGGTGAAGCCTCAAATGATTAAATGGGCGATTAATTTTAATAAAGAAATACAAATGGAGACGTGGGAACACCTATGGAAGAATTCAATGAAAATATCAACGTGTTATAACATAAAAGAGAACTGTTTCAAAATGCTGTACAGATGGTACATGACACCTAAAAAGTTAACAAAAATGAGTAATCAAGCCTCAGATAGGTGTTGGAAATGTAAAAAACATGAAGGTTCTTTTTACCACATGTGGTGGACTTGCTAAAAGGTGAAACAATTTTGGTCAATGATTCAACAGGAGATCTCGAAAATCTTGGGTTACAATATTAAGAGAGCACCAGATGTCTTTCTGGTGGGATTACAAATGGAAAGCTTCCCGAAGCAAGACAGAACATTGTTGTGGTATTTGCTTTCAGCTGCGAGAACATTGTATGCGCAAATGTGGAAGCAAGACAGAATACCTGAAGAATGGGACTGGGTCTTAAAGGTTCTTAACTGGAGTGAAATGGACAAACTTACTAGAATCTTAAAAGACAACAATTTGGAGAAGTTTAAAGAAGAGTAAATTCCAAAGTTACGTGGAAATACAATGGAGGGTGAAGAGCCACTTAGTGGTTTATGACAACATTAACTGAACTTTAAATGATAAAGAAGAATTGTGATTATTGAATTAGTAGAATATAGTTATATGGTAATTATGTATATATGAGTTAAGATAAAATCAAGACAGTTGGAATTCCGGAGTTGGTTTTATAACTTTGGGTTTTGTGTTTAATAAGCACTAAGGGAATTATAGAGAAAGGGTTAGGGAAAGATAACTCTTTGTGTAAACATTTTATAATGGTGAAAAGATATTTAGTAGTGCATGATAACATTAATTGAACTTTTAATGATAAAGAGGTACTGTGCTATTGTGATAAAAGTATTAGTAGAACATAGCTACATAGTAAATATATATATATGAGAGTTAAGATAAGACTAAGATAGAGGAAGCCCTGGAACTGAATTAATATTTATGTGCGATGTGTTTAATAAGTGTTAAGTGATTATTAGTGAAAAGGTTAGTGAATGATACATATATATGTATATATATATATGTATTTTTCTCTCTTATTTCTTCACTAAGATTCTATAATTGTGAATTTACCTCTAATATGTTTTTAATCTGTTTTAAGTACCGGTGGAGGTCATGAATAAGAGTGGGGGGGGGGGAGGAAATATGTAATGTATTGGAGAAGTATATTTGAATCTGAATAGGTGAATGTACTTCAATATATTGCAAAATAAAAGTTTGGACACACAAAAAGAGTATTTCAGGAGAAAAGTAGCTTGTGTTTCACAGATTCTCTCGGCTTGGCTTCGCGAACGAAGATTTAAGAAGGGTGCAATAGTCCACGTCTGCTGCAGGCTCGCTGGTGGCTGACAAGACCAATGCGGGACAGGCAGGTCCGGCCACAGTGGCTGCAGGGAAAAGTCTGATTTAGGGTTGGTGCTGTAGCAGTGCGATTCTTCCTCAATCTCCTTTTGTCCTCAAGACCAGCTATGCGTGCGTTCTCAAAAGAAGAGACAGCCTGGTGGATGGTGTGCCTCCATGCTTTGCGATCTGAGGCTAGGTCAGACCACTGGTGATGGTTGATGCGACAGGTGCCAAGGGATTTCTTCACAGATTACAGCAAAGCTTTTGACTGTGTGGATCATGAAAAACTATGGCTGGTTTTAAAAGAAATGGGTGTGCTACAGTGTCTAACTGTTTTGGTGCACAGTCTGTTCTCTGTGCTACTGTTAGAATACGGCTACTGTTAGAATATGGAGGAATCAAATGGTTTCCAATTGGCAAAGATATCAGACAAGGATGTATGTTATCTTCCTGTCTCTTCCATTTATATGCAGAACACAGCATAAGGAAAACTGGATTAGATGCAGGTGAAGGTGGAGTGAAAACTGGGGGGAAGAACATTAACAATTTGAGATACGCAGATGATACCACATTGCTGGCAGAAAATAGTGGAAACTTGAAATAACTATTTATTTAATTTAATTCAATTTAATTTAATTTTCAATTTATTCCCCTCCTTATTCCACAAGTGGGCTCATGAAGTTTAAAGCAGAAATTACCAAGCAGGATTGCAACAGAACATCAAGAAGAAAAAAGTAATGACTACTGGAGAATTGTATAACTTTAAGGCTGATGAAGAAATTGAAATTGTTCAAGATTTTCTATTCCTTGGCTCCATCATCAACCCAAAGGAAGACTGCAGTCAAGAAATCAGAAGAAGACTGATACTGTGAAGGGCATCCCTGACAGAACTAGAAAGGATTCTTAAGTGTAAGGATATGTCACTAGCAACCAAGATCAAGTTAATTCATGCCATGTTATCATCCATTAAAATATATGGATGTGAAAGGTAGACAATGATGAAAGCTGACAGAAAGAAAGCTGATTCCTTTGAGATGTCAGAGGAGAGTTTTATGGATACGATGAATCACCCAAAAGACAAATAAGTGGGTTCTAGATCAACTCAAGCCTGATCTTGCCCTAGTAGCTAAAATGCCCAAACTGAGGTTATCATATTTTGGTCACATAACGAGAAGATGAGAATCACTGGTAAAGATCACTAGAAAAACTGAAGGCAGCAGGAAAATAGGAAGACCCAATATAAAGATGGATTGATTCAATAAAGGAAGCCATGACCCTCCTCTTGGAGGACCTGAGCAAGGCTATTAATGTCTGGAGGACATAGGGTTGCTGTAAGTCAAAAGCAACTTAATGGCATAATACACATACACTCATCCATCTCTTGTACTTGCCCAAGCACAACATATTGGAATCTATACTAAGAATGGAAATCTGCAATGAGATAAAACATTCTATTAAACTTCCTTATATTCTCCCCACAATAATAGGTGCTTCAGACATTAGAGTTGAATAAAGTGTCCCAGTAGATTAAATTAATATGATGGATTGTAAGTGGAGAAATCCATGTGTCAATGTAATACCCAGAATGCTGGACTTTGACTGGGAAAATACGGGTTCAGCTTCTTACTCTATCATGAAGCTCACCAGCTGAACTTGGGATAATTTATATCTCTGAGTGATACCCATTTATTTATTCATTTATATCCCACTTTGTCAATGGAAACCCAGAGCAATATCCGCTTTTAAATTTTCTTCTCACAAAAAACTTGTGATTTAGGTTGTGTGAGAGTGTGTAACTAGCCCAAGGTTAGCCAGCAAGCTTCCATTGCAGAGTGGGGATTCCAATCTGGGTATACCAAAACCCAATATGACACTCTAACCATTAACCATACTGGTGCTAATTTGTAGAGTTGCTGTAAGGATACAATGGAGGAGAGAAAATGTTGTGCATACCTTAACTGGGAGTGGCTGGGAGTTCTTTCATGGGGGGGGGGGAGCCAGAGAGCACCCAAGCCATGTTCCTTCACCATGATTTGCCCATGGTCAGTGCTGCTGTCAGCAGAAGGAACTCTGTCTTTCAGAGACCATGTACCCCAGGCAGACATTGCTCCTTTTAGAGCACCTGAGATGTTTTCTGGAGGCAGTAAAAGCAAGCATTATGGACTAAGAAAGGTAAGAGTTTGTTTTTCCTCTAAGCCACCCACATTGTAAATGAATGTTTGAATCACCTGCATCAGTGGGGAGGCTGAAGCTCACTGGAAGAGCCTCTGCTTTGCTTGTAGAAGTTCCCAGGTTCCATCCCCAGCATCTCCATTTAAAACAGACCAGGCAGTAGGTGATATGAAAGATCACTGGCTGAGACTCTGAATATCTGCTGGTAGTTTGAGTGAACACCACTGACCTGATGGACTGATGGTCTAGGTCAGTATAAAACAGCTTCATGGTGAAGGTGAAGCCAGCTGCACTGTTGGAGGAATTATCAGGAAGGCTTGCCTGGAAGGGGCTGTTGCTCAGTGGCAGAGCATCAGCTTGATATGCAGAAGATCGCATCTCCTGCTAGAAGAATCAGGGTGGAAATAATGTGAAAGACTTCTGCCTGACACCCCAGTGAGCCACTGCCAGCCTGAGTCGATAATACTGAACTTGGTGGACTGATAGTCTGATTCAGTCTTGACAACAACCTTGGGAGGTAGATTTGTTTGAGAAAGAGTGACTGCCCATGGTCACTCATTGAGCTTGCATGGCAGAGTAATCAGCTGAATGTCAATTTTTCCAGTCCTGTTCTATGCTCTGCTACATAGGCTTACCATTCTCCAGATGGACTCCAGAGTTCTCCTGGAATTACAATTGATCTCTAGACTACAGAGATAAATTCTCCTGGAGAACATTCCAGCTTTGGAGAGCAGAATGTAGGGAACTGCATCCCTGACAGATTCCCTCCCCAGGTTCTGCCCCTAAATCTCCATGAATTTCTCAGGCTGGAGATGGAAACCCTAGCACTACATACAGTTGAGAGTTGGTGAAAGGGGAGTTGAAGAAATGGACATGCTGATGCCCCATATAAATAGGAGTCTCTTGAGACACCTTCAGGCCCATAGCCACGGAGGGGCCGGCCCTTCCACCCAACCCCCCTTGGATCCTTATGGCCCCTCCTTTCCCCAGCCCTGCTCTCTCCACCACCACTTTTCTCCCTGTGACTCTGGCGGCCCACCTCCACACAGCACCTCCCCCTCCCTCCCTCTCACCTAGCCACCCACTCACCCACCGGGCAAAACTGTAAAGAGCAGACTCCTGGGGCTCTTGCAAGGTGCCCCCCACCCACACTAGTAATTTGATTGGCTCGAAAATCCTCACCGAAGCTGGCAATTCCTACGCTGGCTTTCCGCACGATCAGCAAATTCAGTGCTGGTCGCCCCAGCATTGAACTTGCTGATCATGCTGGAAAGCCAGCGTAGATACCTCTGGCTTCAGAGCAGCTTTTCCAGTCAATCACGTGATCGGCAGGGGGGGCACCTTGCAAGAACCCCAGGAGCCCACTCTTTACAGTTTTGTCCCATGGGTGAGTGGGTAGCTGGGTGGGAGGGAGGAGGAAGTGCTGTGTGGAGGGGTGCAGCCAGAGCCACAGGGAGAAAAGTGGTGGCAGAGAGAGTGGGGGCCGCCAGAGGGGGGCCCCTCCATCCAAATTTTTTTCTGTGGGCCCTCCCTTACCGGAATTTTCTGGCTACAGGCCTGGGCACCTTTAAAAACTGAGGCTTTTATTCTAGCATCAGCTTTTGAGGATTAAAATCTATCTTTACAGTTTTATAAACTAGGTCCTCATTTCACAGAAAGATAGAGTTATGTGACGTACAAAGGAAACAAAGCTACTGTTATGAAATATAGAATGTGAAGATTGAGTTGTAATTGTGTTGAACTCAGGTGTAAGTGCATAGCTCATCCTTTAGTGTGATATGTGGCATCATGTGCCCACAATGCCTTTCTGCTCTCTACATTGGGCAGCCAGATTAGTTTACCTGTATAAGAATAAACAAAAATCTGGTACTAAAAAGGCCAGTAATCAGAAAGTATGTCTTCCAGGAACACTGCTGCATAAAAGTCACTGTTCTCTCATGTTATTGTGTTGCTGAATTTGTAGTTTTCTTGATTACACCTGCATTCTACAGTCTCTGTCAGACGATGGAGGTTCAAAGTAAACGGGCTTCCATTTGTTACAATATTAAGACGTTTATTTGATATCTCAAGGTTCTGAACAAAGGAGCATTGGAACTGATACCAGTTGGCGGGAAAAGCAATGGTTTAAGCAGTATACAGCAAAGGATTTCTAAACAATATTACATTCTCACACTTCTAGGATACATGTAACACCTTCCCTCCCTCTTATCTCTTGTGGTTCCTTTTCTCATGGAGGAGCCCTGCTGGCTCTCCTTGAGGCACGCTATCTTCAAAGGGCTGTTGCTTTTGTTAGTACTATGAAGAAGAATTCCCAGCAGGGGTTAGTAACATCTCTGTCGCTACTTTGATATGCAAGGCCCCTGTTTCATGGTTAGTAGCAAATGCTCAAAATGGAGTTAGTCATGTCAAGCTACACATTGCATTTCAGTAATATTTATCATAACACAGTATTAAGATTCCCCAGTGTCTGACATACTGCCCCCCCTAAGCTCTTGCTCGGGGTTTGTCTGGGTGAAGTAGGTAAAACTTCTTCAGAAAAGAGGGGGCCCGCAGGTCGGTTTATTTGACCCATTCATCACAACTAGTAGGAAAATACTTCCAACAGACCAGATAGTACAACACCCCTCTTTGGATTTTTGAATCCAGCACTCCTGCACCTCATGGTGACTCTGACCCTTCACTTGAATAGGTGTGGGCTCTGGAGGGTGGGGGTGCCATGACATAATTCCAGGATCTTTGCGAAGGTATATTTTATGCATCTTTGAACCTGCAATTTACAATTTGTTTTCATAACTTTATGCATATATGTCTGCCTAGTGTGGACTTACAGCATGTATTTGACAAAGTGGCCTCTAGAATACAAAAGTTTATGTTGGCTGGTGTTTGAAGTACCAGAAGTCTCCTGCTATTTTTGCTGTAGTAAAGTAATGCAATTACTCCTCTGGAATTAACAATATACAGTACACCAGAGATGAAAGCTAGAGGGAAGGGCAATTTGTTTACCTTTACTGACTTGCAAATGGCATTTTACATCAGTGCCTTCCAAAAGGAGTTTACAATTGAGACCTTTATTGAGGGCAAGTTTGTTAAAGGCAGAAGTGTGTGACTACTAAGGTTAGATCTGTTTGCTCATTTTTTGAAAGTTTGAAAAGTTTATTGAAAGTTTGGAAACTGTTTTTTAAAATAATATTTTATTGGTTTTAACAACAAACTTTACGCTTTATTTGATTTATATCCCGCCCTCCCCACTGAAGTAGGCTCAGGTAAGCAGCAGAATAAGCAAAAACATTTCAGAGAAAGAAATTGTGTTGGAAACTTCTTTAAAGCTAAGGTACATGTGCTGTTTGCTGGAGTGACTATAGTGTCTTTATTCTCTCTAGAACTTCCAGCATCAATCAGCAGAAACTCCATGAGGTGGGCGTGGCTGGATTACTGCACTTCCAGTTATGTCAGGGGTGTGGTCTAATATGCTAATCAGTTCTTGATATCAGGGGTGTGGCCTATTATACTAATGAGTTCCTGCTGGGCTTTTTCTAGGGGGAAAAAGCCCTGGCCGCATAATTCTGGAGATGTGCTACACTGTTCTGGAGGTGTGGTAAGACGCTGACACAAAAGTGACAATGCTTGTCTGTTCCTCGGTTTAAACAATTTTTTATTAATAACATATGGTAACAATGTCTGTTCATATCATTACTATCCCTAACCCATATGATATTTTCCAATTCCCCCCTCCCTCTGTTACTAGACTCCCGCCAAAGTTATATACTTGAGTTCACTTATAAAGGTACCCTTAACCAATCAAAGTTCAATTTCTCCCTTTTCTCATACTCATTATTAAAAAATTGTCCAGTGTCCTTTTACATCCCACTCTTTCTCTATATATCCTCTAAATTTCTTCCACTCCCTTTTAAACACTTCCAAATCATAGTCTCTTAAAATTCTCGTTAATTTGTCCATCTCACTCCACGATAAAACTTTCACAATCCAATCCCATTTCTCTGGTATTTTTTCTTGCTTCCACAACTGCGCATACAGTGTCCTAGCAGCTGAGAGCAAGTACCAAATTAGAGTTCTATCTTCTTTTGGAAATTTTTCCATTTGTAATCCCAACAGAAAAGTATCTGCAACTTTCTTAAAGTCATATCCCAAAATTTTAGATATTTCTTGTATCATCTGCCAAAACTTTTTCACTTTTTCACAAGTCCACCACATATGATAAAAAGAACCTTCATGTTTCTTACATTTCCAACATCTATCCGACATCTTTTTACTCATCTTTGCCAGTTTTTTCAGAGTCATATACCACCTGTACATCATCTTGAAACAGTTCTCTTTAATACTCTGACATGTTGATATTTTCATCGAGTTCTTCCAAAGATACTCCCATGTATCCATTTGTATTTCCTTGTTTACATTAATTGCCCATTTTACTACTTCTTCTTTTGTAGACCATTTCAACAGTAATTTATATACTTTCGATATTAATTTTTCATTATCTCCATGCAGAACCCTTTCCAATTTCGTTTGCTCACGTCTAATTCCAACAGATTTAATATCATTTTCCCTCAAGCTTTTTATTTGTTGCATTTGAAACCAGTCATACTTGTTATTTAACTCTTCTGCTGATTTTAATTCAGCTTTATCACCTTGAATCTTTAACAGTTGGTTATATGACATACCTCTCTCTTCATCAGATTCAGCTGTTATTTTTATTACTTCTGCTGGCACTATCCAAAGCGGCTTTCATTCATCACCATATTTCTTATATCTTATCCATGTATTTAGTAGATTATTTCTAATATAGTGGTGAGAAAAAAGACCGTCCATCTTATTTTTCCCATAATACATATAAGCATGCCAGCCGAATTTGTTCCCATGAGCTTCTAACAATAAAAGTTTTTTTTATTAAACAGCATTATCCAATCCTTTATCCATGTCAAACAAACCGCATCATGGTACAGTCTTAAGTCTGGAAGTTAAAAGCCTCCCCTCTCCTTTGCATCTGTTAAAATTTTCATCTTAATCCTTGGTTTCTTCCCAGCTCATACAAAATCAGAGATCTTCCTTTGCCATTTATTGAATTGTTTGCTATCTTTCACAATCAGAATAGTTTGGAACAAATACATTATTCTTGGCAAAATATTCATCTTAATTGCAGCAATCCTACCCAGCAAAGACAAATTAAGTCTGTTCCATTTCATCATATCTTTGTCCATCTTGCACCATAACTTTTCATAATTATTTTTATACAAATTGATATTCCTCATAGTTATTTCTAGACCTAGATATTTAACTTTAGGAGTAACTTCACATCCCGTCAAAATCTGCAATTCTTTCTGTCTATTTGATTGCATATTTTTACATAGAAATTTTGACTTCTCTTTATTTATATATAGTCCTGCCATTTCTCCGTATTCTTTTATCTTAGCTATCAAGAAAGGTACCACTTGAATCGGATTCTCAGTTATGAACACAATGTCATCTGCAAATGCTATATACTTATAAGAAAAACCTCTAATTTTCAATCCTTCTATTTCTTTGTCATCTTGTATTTGCCTTAACAAAATTTCAAGAGTCATTATAAACAACAATGGTGAAAGCGGACATCCTTGTCTTGTACTTTTGCTCACTTCATTTCTTTTGTAAAGTCTGCATTTATACACAATTTTGCATATTGATCCGTATATATTGCTTTCGTCATTCTTATAAAATGTTCCCCCAGATTTATTTTTTCCATTACTGCAAACATAAAGTCCCAGTTCAAATTATCAAAGGCTTTTTCTGCATCCACAAAAAATAATGCCGCCTCTTTTTCTGGGTGTTTCTCATAATAGTCTACAATATTTACAACAGATCTTACATTGTCTATTTGCCTTTTAGGGAGAAATCCCACTTGGTCTTCCTTTATAAACTTAATCAAATATTGCTTAAGTCGTTCTGCCAAAATTCTTGTGTAAATCTTATAGTCATTGTTTAGTAATGAAATTGGTCTATAGTTCTTTACATTTGTGACATCTCTATCTTCCTTGGAGATCAATGAAATTACAGCTTCTTTCCAGGTATTTGGAATTTTCCCTTTTATTCTTATTGTATTCAACAATTTTTGCAATTTTGGTACTATCTCATTTTTAAGCGTTTTATAAAATTTAGTTGTATATCCATCTGGCCCGGGAGCCTTACCTACTTTTATTACATTTATTGCTGCTTCAATTTCAATTTTTTCTATTGGGTCATTCAAAATCTTTTTCATATACTCAGTCAGGGGTGCTATCTTGGTATTTCGTAGATACTCTTCCATTTTTTCTTTTTTAATCTTCACGCCTTTAAATTTTGCATAATATTTAAAAAATTCTCTTTTGATTCCTTCTTGATCTCTTTTCCATTTGCCACAATTTTGTTGATGATTTTATTTTCTTTCTTTTTCTTCAATTGCCAGGCTAAATACTTCCCGGGTTTGTTCGCACCTTCAAACGATTTCTGTTGCAAACTTTTTAAATTCCATTCTTGTTCCTTATTTAACAAATGTCTTACTTGGGATTGTAATATTGTAATTTCCTTTATTAATTTCTTTTTTTCCTGGTCTTTTTCTTAATTCCCCTTCTTTTTTCTTTATTTCATTTGTAGATCTAACAACTGCTTTTCTTTGGCTCTCTTATCTTTATTATTCAATGTGATTAATAGTCCTCTCATAACTGCTTTATAAGTGTCCCAAACTGTCTGGAATTCTATATCATCAGTGTCATTTATTTGAAAGAACGCTGCAGTTTCCTTTTCTAGAAAAGTCACAATATCTTTATCTTGTAGCAGGTCCTCATTTATTCTCCATCTTCTTGTTTTCTTTTGCCATTTTGTAATCCAACATATTGGGTTATGGTCTGCACAAACCTTTGGTAGAATCTCCACTTTTTTAGTTATGATGCCCAAGCTTTTGGAGGCTCATAACACATCTATTCTGGAAAAAGAATTATGTCTTGCTGAAAAGAAGGTATAGTCTCTTACTTCAGGATTAAATTTTCTCCAAATATCTTCCAAATTTTCTTGTTTAACCAGCTCAAAAAAAGATTTTGGCAGTCTTCCTTCTTTGTCCTTCTTCTTTTGGCTTTATCTATCTATATTATTTTGTATTGTTCCATTAAAATCACCCATCATCAGGATCTGGTCATAGGGCATTTCGTCCAACTGTCGATTAATGTCTTTAAAAAAATTATCTTTTGCTCCATTGGGCGCATATAATCCTAGTAACAATGGTTTTTTTGCATCCATCATCACTTCCACTGCTAGATATCTTCCATCTTTATCTTTAAATATCAATTTTGGTTCTAATTGTTCTTTAATATAAAAGACCACACCCCTTTTCTTTTGATCTGCCAATGAGAAAAATTCCAATCCCAATTGTTTATTCCACAAAAATTTATAATCCTTTTGTTGTATATGAACTTCCTGTAAACAAATTATATTACATTTTTGCTTTTTAATCCAATAAAATGTTGCTTTTCGTTTTTGTGGTGAATTTTGTCCATTTATATTCCAAGATAATAACTTGTACTCCATTATGATGCAGAGTCTTTATTCTCTTCAAAAAAGCTATACATCTCTTGCTCATTCCTTATTGTAACCCTTCTTCCACGTTGTTCAAAGCCCACACCCTTGGGTAGTATCCATCTGTATCTTGTGCCCTCTGCACACAACTTCTCTGTTAATCTCTTATATTTCTTCCTGTCGTTTATCACTTGTCTTGGCAGCTCTTTCATTATTTTGACTCTACTCCCTTCCATTGTCAGGGCTTTTTGAAAACTTTTATTTAGAATTTTCCCTGCCATATCCTTGGACCTTAGTCTTATAACTATGTCTCTTGGTAGGCCTTTGTCTTTTGCATATGATAAATTAACTCTATAAACACTGTCCAACATATTTCTAAATTTTTCAGGGTCTTCCTCTAAATAGTCAGCAATAATTTTCACCATATAGTCCATTAAATGAATTTCCTCCCCTTCAGGTATTCCTTTCAGACACACTTGAGTTTCCATTAATCTGCAGTCATGGATTGTTACCTTCTCTTGAAGTTTTAGTAAGGTGGAAGCATGTATATCCACTTTTTCTTCAACCTCCTTGACCCTGTTGTTAACCATACCTAGTTCATCTTTAAAATCTTCAACTTCTTTTCTAAGATCTCCAATATCCTTTTAAAGTTCTTTTTTACTGGCTGTTATCATCTTCTCCATGCCCTTCATAATCCTGGCTTCCATGGTATCAAACTGACTTTGCATTTTGTCCAAAGAATGAGACCTTGCACGAGTTAATCTTCCTTCTGACATAAAAAACCCCCCAAAACTCAGAGGTCTCCGAATCTAAACTCAGCACCAAGTCCAGTAGCTTAGAACTTGCAGTTTAAAATAAGACTAATTTAGTCTTTCTCCTACCTTCCTGGGCTGAGATATTGATTTTTAACAATTTTTGGCAATTTTCCCTCTTTCAAAATGGTGATCGTACTTTCTCTATGGTTAAAAATTCCTAGCCAGGACCTTCTTCTTTGTCTTCTCTCCTTCAACTTTTGCTTCCTGGTTCACATTCTCCAACTATCACGATCTTTGTGATCCTTTTTACATTGGCTGTCAGTGCACCTTCAGCTTTCACTTCCTGGATCACTAAGATCAGCTCTCATTCTCCAAATATTGCAGTCTTTGAATGCTTGTTATGTTGCTTGCAAGTACAGAGCCCAAACACAGATGCCTACGTCACTGACCACAGGTATTCACAACAATTTTCTTCTTTCCCAAATTCTATCAATGCCTTTAAATTAACAGATTCCAAATTACACAGTCTCTCCTCTCCCCCTTGCTTTCATTCCTGTTCAGGCTTTTCCACCTTCTACTGTTATTTAAATTAGCTTAGAAATGTCCTGGAGTGGTAGATAATGATCAAAGTACCTTAGCGGCTATGCTCTTTAAACTCCGATCTTCCTGGTCTTTCAAATGCTTATCAGTCCCAAAAGAGAGTGAGATCCAAACATGCTTAAGCCAATTGAATGGCTCTTAATCCTTTGTAGATGCTGAACGATGCTCCTCTTCCTTGCCGGCTCTACAAAGCCTCAGAAAGACAACCTGCGTTATCAATCTTTAGCTGAAATCAACGGCTCCAAGAATTTCTGGCGTCATCTTGGGCAAATCTCTAACTGAGAAATGCAGACAGAGAACCCGAAAAAGTTCTTTACTACCCTGAACAAAGGATTAAGTTCCCCCCTTATCCAGAGGGCGTCAGCTCTGTTGGAAACTCACACCGGAAGTCAATGCTTTTCTGTTCCTTATTTATTTATTTTATTATTACATTTGGACATTCTGTGAGGAAATTAACATGTGCCCATCTACACGGCACAGACACTAGCCACATGGCATGGACTTTGCTTTTCCTCTTATATGTAATTGATTTTGTCTCTCAGTGTGCTAAGTACCCTCTTTGTGACTCTTCTGCCACCAAAGTACAATGCTCTGCAGTTTAACTGTGCATGGCAAAGTCTTCTGAGACAGAGTCCCACGCTACATGCCCCTACTTACTGAATTATGGGCCCTCCTGGCTGGGATTGGGTGCAGGGGAGGGAGATGGGGGACCTGCATTGGTAACCAGTATCTGGGCTTCTCTGTGACTTTGGGGAGGGGCTGCACCTCTGGGGGACCTTTTGAGCTGTCCCACTGTATGAGTACTTATAGATTATGCCACATTCCACCAGTTTAGGATGCATTCCTGGGCTGGGCCAGTTTAGGAAGCTAACTCCTAAATGTCCCTGGGTCTGCCCCTTTCCCCACTGGTGCAGCTACTTTTATTGGCATTGCTCCACGATATTGCCATACCAGTACCTGACCAGGGCATAGTGTATCAGGGCTCTCCATTGACACATCTCAGAGATACACTGGTGGAGTGTCTTATTGTCTTCCTGTGTGCTTTCCCCTGCTTAGGATCATTATGTGAGGGAGTGTATCATCAGTCTGTTGTAAAGTAGGTTGACATGGTCAACCAATGGAGTAAAATTTATGCAATACTATATAGAAATAAGTTTGATGCTTCTTCATCAGGGATTGGTGCCACTTGCCTGAAATGGGATGTTCTATGACATATGTGGCAGATGATAGAAACAATGATCCTGTCATGAGATAGCTGTAGTCCCACAAAACACATGGCTGAAATAATCCTTTCTCTATATAACCTAATGGATAATGGATTATAGTTAGATACATAATTTGTTAGGCAATTGATATCATCTGCTTCTGGACTCTATCAACAAAAGGATACAAAAGAAGTAGATGACAAAGGGTTTTTTTTAAAAAAAATGCTTGTCATAAATGACTCCTTAATTTGAGTCATAAAAATAAGGCTACAATATTCTGCCTCTGTTCCTGAAGACTGGAAGGTAGCAAATGCCACCCCCATTTTTAAAAAGGGTTCCAGAGGAGATCCGGGAAATTACAGGCCTGTGAGTCTGACTTCAATACCGAGAAAGTTGGTAGAAACCATTATCAAGGACAGAATGAGTAGGCACACTGATGAACACAGGTTATTGAGGAAGACTCAGCATGGGTTCTGTAAGAGAAGATCTTGCCTCACTAACCTGTTACATTTCTTTGAGGGCGTGAACAAACATGTGGACAAAGTGTCAAGTCTGCTGTAATGCCTAGATAGTTTAGTCACAAACTCTGGTTCAGGAAAAGGATCCTGGGTAAAACCACTCTGTATTCAGAAGCTGCCAGCCTGAACTCTCCTTCCCCCCCCTCCCCTCCTTTGTTATGTAGCAATGCTTGGAAATGGGAATATGGGAACAAGATTGTGGTGCCTTCTCAGAGATAACCAGTGCTAAGAAAGCGCCCAAGGCCGGCCAACGCTTGAGAATGCTTGAGAAAGATAAAACAGTAACAATGTGTGAATGTGCCCTGCATAGAGTGCCCCCGCCCTAAGGAATTCCTTTGATGTGTACCTTAAATGTTTGCTCTTTGTGCATGCTCGCCAGTCTCTCAATCTGCTTCTACAGTCTTGCAACATGTTACAATAAACTAGAAACTTTTTTATCAAGAAGGTCTCGTTATTGAAACATCAGACTTGACACAAAGGAGACCCAATAGATGTTGTTTACCTTGACTTCCAGAAAGCTTTTGATAAAGTTCCTCATCAAAGGCTTCTTAGAAAGCCCAAGAGTCATGGAGTAAAAGGACAGGTCCCCTTGTGGATCAAAAACTGGCTAATTAATAGGAAGCAGAGAGTGAGTATAAATGGGCAGTCTTCGCAGTGGAGGACGGTAAGCAGTGGGGTACCGCAGGGCTCAGTACTGGGTCCCATGCTCTTTAACTTGTTCATAAATGATTTAGAGTTGGGAGTGAGCAGTGAAGTGGCCAAGTTTGCAGATGATACTAAATTGTTCAGAGTGGTGAGAACCAGAGAGGATTGTGAGGAACTCCAAAGGGATCTGTTGAGGCTGGGTGAGTGGGCGTCAACGTGGCAGATGAGGTTTAATGTGGCCAAGTTTGGCCAAGTTTGCAGATGATACTAAATTGTTCAGAGTGGTGAGAACCAGAGAGGATTGTGAGGAACTCCAAAGGGATCTGTTGAGGCTGGGTGAGTGGGCGTCAACGTGGCAGATGAGGTTTAATGTGGCCAGGTGCAAAGTAATGCACATCGGGGCCAAGAATCCCAGCTACAAATACAAGTTGATGGGTTGTGAACTGGCAGAGACTGACCAAGAGAGAGATCTTGGGGTCGTGGTAGATAACTCACTGAAAATGTCAAGACAGTGTGCAATTGCAATAAAAAGGGCCAACACCATGCTGGGAATTATTAAGAAGGGAATTGAAAACAAATCAGCCAGTATCATAATGCCCCTGTATAAATCGATGGTGTGGTCTCATTTGGAATACTGTGTGCAATTCTGGTCACCCCTGTACTTATTCCCAAGCCATGCACCCCTGGAATGTGATATTGCAATGTAACCCTAGAATATTAATTGGATACAGCAATGCCCATTCGTATTGGAATGGTCTTTCTTGCACATAAGGGAGACAAATCCAGTTCCTTCTTGACCCAAAGTAGGTCTGTAATGTGATTCTGGTCCACAAGCCAGACAAACATGATGCCAGCTGAAAGGTTGAGAAGCATCCATCTTTCTGCTCCTGGGAATGAAAATGTTCTGGGCCCAGAGAGACTGGTGGGCAATGCCATAAAAATTCCTTCACTTTTGGCAACCTTTAAAAGTCCTGTTATCAAAGCATAAGGACCCAGGAAACCTCCAACACAAATAAATGGCTTGTATCTGGTAATCCTCAGGACAAGAAGGCAGAAACACGAAGGTTAGAGGCTAAGTACTCCTCTTGTTGTGAATGTGTGGTATAACCTGTAAACTGATCTCACAATTTTGACTCTTAACAAAGTTTCTATTTTTCTTTAATTAATTGCTAAGGCCATCAAAGTCAACCAGTCCCCTGACCACTTGATGGATGCCCATCCATGTTTGACACTAAGGGAGAAATCTATCACTTTTGGGGAGCTTCAAAGGAACCAGTTTTGGGTAAAACAAGGCCATAAAGTCATTTGGCCAGTGTAATTAAAATGCCTATGTTGGGGGTATGGATCTATGATGCGAATGGTCTCTGATTGGATATTACACATATGACACCCCGATTTTCCATTGGTGTGACACTCTTCCCCCTCATTGGGTAGGTTAATTGAGTGATGTGACATAATTTACCCTAGAAAACAGACAACCCAACCTGTCAGGTTAGAGAAGGAGAACGCGGGTTCAGGGGATGCTGGTTGCAGAAGAAGAAAAAGGAAGGAAAAAGGGAATCCCTTCATCCTCTCCTTCCTCCACCCCCTTCCTACCCTCACCCCCCCTTCCTCTCAAGAGAAATCTCCCTCCAGAGGCCTTGCATTTCCTCTGACTGAGCCTACCCTGCAAAGATCTAGGTATTGTATCACTTTCCCCCATCCTGCTTATTCAGCTAAACTCTTTATAATTCCTCTTGTATGCTTGAAATTGTTTGATTGGGATGTAACTATTTGAAACCTATGCTTAATAAAATCCATTATTAACCAAAGGATTTTCAGTGGTCTATCTCCGTAGACAAAGACATAGATCCTATACACCTCACCTCTCATAGGCCTACCATTTTGAGCTAAAGATTAATATTCCCCAATAGAAAGTTGTTTGAGGTGTAACAACCGCACCTCAAAAAGGATATTATAGCATTGGAAAAAGTGCAGAAAAGGGCAACTAGAATGATTAAAGGGTTGGAACACTTTCCCTATGAAGAAAGGTTAAAACGCTTGGGGCTCTTTAGCTTCGAGAAACGTCAACTGCTGGGTGAAATGATAGAGGTTTACAAGATAATGCATGGGATGGAGAAAGGAGAGAAAGAAGTACTTTTCTCCCTTTCTCACAATACAAGAACTCGTGGGCATTCGATGAAATTGCTGAGCAGTCAGGTTAAAACAAATAAAAGGAAGTACTTCTTCACCCAAAGGGTGATTAACACGTGGAGTTCACTGCCACAGGAGGTGGTGGCGGCTGCAAGCATAGACAGCTTCAAGAGGGTGTTAGATAAAAATATGGAGCTATTAGCCACAGTGTGTATATATGTGTGTGTGTGTGTATGGAACTCTCAGAAAGGTTATATATATATATAATTTTTTTGGCCACTGTGTGACACAGAGTGTTGGACTGGATGGGGCATTGGCCTGATCCAACATGGTTTCTCTTATGCTCTTATGTTCCTGATTCAGCGTTCTATTGTAAAACACTCTGCTGGTACTTGTTTTCATTCATTTCAACAGAGGATCTCAGATCTCTGCACCACACATACAGATAATTTGATTTCTGAAAAGTACCCCAGAATTATAAAGTAAGTAATGTGTTTCAATTATTTACATGGTCATTAATGTATATTGATTTTCTGACTCTCTGTTGATCTCCAAATATACTTATGGAGTATGGCTCTACTTCAAGATATTCTTGGTTGGTTTTAGCATTCCAAAGATTTGAAATTATCATGCATCACAGCTATTATTTATGTACTTTCAAAAAAGATTGATTACAAACAGATGCATTGAAAATCTCAGAGAGTGCCTGATTCACTTATTAAAAGATGATGAGTGGTCTGTTTATTCTGAGTAAATAGGGTTCTAGACAGGGGTCATTTTGTAGAAAAATAGGTGGTGGAGCTCATCCAGGGATTGTTATGCAGCTGAACCTACTATTCAATGGACAAGGAGGTGGAACTCTCAGAAAGAGGAGGTGGAACTCTCAGAAGGAGGAGGAGGAACTCTCAGAAAAGTTCAGGAGCTGAATCCAAAGCCTGGTTCTAGATCAAAAAGCATGACTTTTAGGGTTTGAAGAGCAGGACTACAAATGATAGAGTCAAAATTGCTATGAGGGGCTATGCAACCTAGCAAATGCCCAAAACTGTCTGTCTGTCTATCTGTCATCTCTTAGTCGCCTTTCTCTCTTGGAATTCAAGACTTATAACAATATTAATAAATATATCATAAAACACAATAAAAATATACATAAAATGATTATGAGAACACTTTAAAGGGAAACTTTTTTAAAAAAAAAATCCAGTTCAGACTGCTAATAAACAGTCATATGTAGTCCTAAATAAAAGTGTCATCAAACTATCTTCAACTGCCTCCTGAAGCTCAGCAGTGAGGGGGCCAGGCACACCTCCCTGGGAAAGTTGTTCCATAATTGTATTTAATTTCACAAGCATTGCCAGTTCTTCTTCTTTTTTTAAGCTCCACTGTTTTGTATGTACCTATGTCTGAACATTGGAGTGTGTGAGTGGTGGTGGTAATAGTTAATGCCTGCAAGTAACTTGGGACTATGTACAAGCACCCATTCTCTTAGCTGGATTGCTGCAGGTTGAACTATTCTAGTCTTTAACAGACAACTATGGAGAGGAGGAAGAAAATAGACCATTGTTCCATTGTGAAAGAAAATCCTTCAATTGCTGTTCTATCATATTATGCTAACACTCAGAGACACATCCACACAATGCATTTTGCATTTATGACTTCCACAAACACAAAGGCATTCATGGTGAAAACAGCACACACACCCAGAAGTTTCAATATGCTGTCCTCCATCTGCAGTCTTTCTAGAAAGATTGTAGCAAACCAGATTGAAAAAAGGGTTTTGAGAATAATGAAAGAATTCGTGGGGCATGATAAGAGCATGATGTCATGTGGGCGTTCCAAAAATAAAATGGTCCAGTTCAGGTATCAGACCGATGTAAAACCTCAATATCAAAATAGCTTAAATTGCTGGGGTAATGAGATTGCTCTAGCACATTACCTCAGCGACTTGTTCCAGAATATAGTGTTGGGGAAATGTAATTCCTTTCACACTTTTGTCAAGTGGGCCATGGCTGCCTGCATGAATGTCAGACACACTTACTAAAGAGTACCCATGACAGGAGTTACAGCCACACATACACTTCCACCCGTCAGGCAATTTATTAACAAACTCTCCATTTTCATTTGTTGAAAATGTGCTCCCACACTTTTAAGGCTTTCACATACACTAAATAATCACTTTCAATCCACTTTGCAACTGAATTTTATTGTGTGAAATGACAAAATCCACTTGCAAATGGCCACTGAAGTGGATTGAAGCTGCATTATTTCGCAAATGTGAAAGCACCTATATGGCTCATCTGTTAATAGTTTATGATACTTAAATGATTTCATTTTAAGTACCCAAAATATCCAATAGGGGCCCAAGAAGACAGGGTGCGGTCACATGTCACATTAAGAGTGGGTGTGCAGCGCTCAAGTTTAAACCTCTGAATATTGATTCGACACAGGGTCAATCAGACGAGCATCTAAGAATGCGTCTTGTCCCGATATCATCCTGCTGTTGAATGATCAGACATATTGAATGCTATCACGCTCTTTTCTTGGAGCATGTGCACAACAATCAAGCAGATTCAAAGTCATCTCACTCTCATTCAGTTGCTGAGCAATCATATGGTGATTCCTGCCATGGTGTTTTCATTAAATATCCACCCAGACGTTGGAAGGTGGGGATTTAAACGTTGCTTCAAGGGCGGGGGGGAGTTCCGGGAATTAATGTTGCCAATTCAAAGTAGGGGACTGCCAGGAACTACTTTTCTGAAAATGGGCAGTGACAATGATATCTGGAAATTCTCCACATTGAAAAAATATTTTTTTTCTTCTGTTCTTCCACTCATGTGGATTCTGTGTTGATCAGAAAAGCAGAAGCCTCACCTCGGATTCCTGATGATGTGGTTGTACGCATGTCTCCTGGGGCTCTTTTAAAAAAAGGTGGGAGGGGCAGAAGGCGGATGCCAAACATCCCAAGGGGCAGTATCCCGCATGACCTGTCCAAACAGGAATAACCCGAATGTGTGCCGCTTCTGTGGAAAAGGACCGGTGTCTAATAATGCCGACATCATACCGGGGCAAGTTGGGATGCTGACGAGTTGCATTTGAGGGACAGATGTGGTTTTCTGGATGTGCTAATAAAATCCGAACAAGAACCATGGGTAAGACATAGCTAAAGGTGCGTGTGACCACACCCACAGAGTAGTAGATAAATAAATATCTGGAGAATATCCGTTATGCAATATATTATATTTTTGAAAGGTCTGAAGTAAATTTCAGCTTCATAGCTCCAGAAAACCTAATGTCCTTTAACTGGAGAATGCAACAGATGCAAGGCATTTTCCTCTGCTTCCAGCTCAGTTTTGGTGTTCAGATTACTCCTCTGACAGTAATCCTTGTAATCCTCCCCTGGCCCCCATCTGTCAGATTACTTTCTCTTCTGATTTGTGAGTGAGGCATAATCCTGCTCAAAGGCTAGGGTGAATTTGTTTTGTTCAAAGGAAACTCAAGTTTCTCTGTGGGAATCTCTCTGTTCCCTAACTTTCTTAAGAGTAGGCATGGGCACAAACTGGATCACAGTTTGTCATGAACTTTGGCCAGTTTGTGGTCCATGAAGCAATGTTCACAGAGGTTCTATCATCATGGATTTTCATGAACTTTCAGCATGATTTGTGGCAGTTCCTGGCAGTTTGTGAGAGGAGATAGACTGGCACCGCTCAACTAAATTGTTTACAAAACTCTAAGGCAACAGTGGGGGCTTAGTTCTCTGGCCTTGGAAACACCAATAGGAGCCTTCCAAAGCAACAGGCACTGCTGGCTACCAATAACAGAGCTCCCAGTTTGGTCTATGTGCTGAGAAGGCTATATATTGAGTGCTGCTCTCCTTTCTTCCCCTCCTTTGTTTGCTGGTGAAACTAAAGAGAAGGATAGAACTTTTTTTTTTTCCTAAAATTTTATATCCCGCCCTTCCCATAAAATGGCTCAGGGCGGCTCACAGCAAATGATAAACAATAAAACAAAGTGCAGAATTATTACATTTAAAAAGTCAAAGCATTTAAAAATCTAAAAACCTTAAACTCTTAACATTAAACTATACAGTATATTTCACTGAAATCTGATAAGCTACCTTTATCTAGTCAGGCGCAGGCTAACCGGAAGAGGGTTGTCTTACAGGCCCTGCAGAACTGAGTAAGGTCCCGCAGGGCCCTCACCTCTTCCGGCAGCTGGTTCCACCATGTGGGGGCCAATGTAGAGAAGGCCCTGTCTCTGGTTGTCTTGAGACAGACTTCCTTAGGCCCGGGGATGGTGAGAAGGTTTTGAGTCTCAGACCTCAGTACCCTCTGGGGAACATGTGGGGAGAGACGGTCCCTCAGGTAGGCAGGTCCCAGGCCATATAGGGCTTTAAAGGTAATAACCAGCACCTTGTACCGGACTCGGTATGTTATTGGAAGCCAGTGCAGGGCCCAAAGACCCGGCCGAATGTGCCCCCACCTTGGGAGGCCCAATAACAGCTGGGCCGCGGCATTCTGCACCAGCTGCAGTTTCCGGGTCTGGCACAAGGGCAGCCCCATGTAGAGGGCATTGCAGTAATCCAGCCTCGAGGTGACCGTAGCATGAATCACTGTTGCTAGGTCGTCGCGATCCAGGAAGGGGGCCAACTGCCTTGCCCGTCTAAGATGAAAAAACGCGGACTTGGCAGTGGTTGCTATCTGAGCCTCCATCTTTAGGGACGGCTCCAATAGCACCCCCAGGCTCTTGACCCTGTCCGCCGCCGTCAGCAGCGCACCGTCAAAAGCCGGTAGGGGGATTCCCCCCCCCAGTCCACGACGGCCCAAACAAAGGACCTCTGTCTTCGCAGGATTCAGTCTCAGTCCACTCAGTCTGAGCCACTCAGCCACGGCCTGTAGTGCCCGATCTAGATTTTCTGGGGCGCAGACCGGCCTGCCGTCCATAAGTAGATAGAGCTGAGTGTCATCAGCATACTGGTGACACCCCAGCCCATACCTTCGGGCAATCTGGGCAAGAGGTCGCATATAGATGTTAACATCAGGGAGAGAACCGCTCCCTGGGGCACTCCACAGGTAAGTGTGTGCCTCCGGGTAAGCTCCCCCCCAATCGCGACCCTTTGTCCCCGACCTTCAAGGAAAGAGGAAAGCCACTGCAAGGCCAGCCCCTGAATCCCCGCGTCGGCGAGGCGGCAAGTCAGTAACAGATGGTCGACCGTATCGAACGCCGCCGATAGGTCCAACAGCATCAGCACTGCCGAGCCACCCCGATCCAGATGCCGTTGAAGGTCATCCACCAGGGCAACCAACACCGTCTCCATCCCGTGACCTGGGCGAAAGCCAGACTGGAGTGGGTCAAGGACGGAAGCATCCTCCAGGAAAGTCTGTAGCTGCCTCGCCACTGCCCTCTCAATAAGTTTGCCCAGGAAGGGCAAATTTGAGACCGGCCTATAGTGTGCCAATTGGGCTGGATCTAAGGATAGTTTTTTTAGGAGGAGACGGACCACAGCCTCTTTAAGGGGCGCTGGAAAAAGCCCTTCCGTCAGGGATCTGTTTATGATATCCCGTACAGGATATCTGAGATCCCCCTGGCAGGATTTGATAAGCCAGGAAGGGCATGGGTCCAATTTACAAGTTGTTGGGCGGGCAGATAAGAGGATCCTGTCAACTTCCTCCAGGCTGAGGGGGCTGAAACCGTCCAGAGTATAATCCAAAGACATGCTCGGGGCCTCGGTTGCGTTAACTGTCTCAAAGTTGACGGGGAGGTCGAGGCGGAGTGATGCGATCTTGTCCGCAAAATAATTCGCAAAAGCCTCACAGCCTATCTCCAATTCAAAAGAATTTGGTCTGCCCTGGGGCAGCGTAGTGAGAGCCCGAATTATATCAAACAATTGTGCCGGGCGCGAAGTTGCGGACGCAATCTTAGCCGCAAAATATGTCTTCTTTGCGGATTTGATTGCCATCTCATAGGTCTTCAAACTCTCTCTATAAGATGTTCGGGTCACTTCGCCTCGAGTACGCCGCCATTGCCTCTCTAGTCGTCTGAGATCCCGCTTCAATTGCCGCAATTCCTGGTTAAACCAGGGAGACGGCTTAAGGCGGGGGCGCAGAGGACGCGATCTCCTAGGTGCGATCTCCTCGATGGCCCTGGAGAATCCATCGTTCCAGGACTCTACCAGATCATCCAGGGAATCGCCAGTGGGCCAGGTATCCCGCAGGGCCGTCAGGAACCGTTCCGGGTCCATCAGGCTCCGCGGGCGAGCCAAAATACGCTCTCCGCCTAAACAGGTTTGGGGTGACATATCCATACGAGCCTTGAGGGCAAAGTGATCCGACCATGGCACTGCTTCCATTGCAATATCGTTCACTTGTACTCCCGCCGCGAAGACCAGGTCTAACATGTGTCCCGCCTGATGAGTGGGCGTTGTAACAACCTGGGAGAGTCCTAGTGTCGCCATGGATGACACTAGGTCCATCGCCTGGCTGGAGGCCGCGTCGTCGGCATGGACATTGAAGTCACCCAAGACCATTAGCCTTGGGTACTCCAACGCCCAGCCCGCCACAGCCTCCACCAGGAATGGTAAGGCGGCGGCTGGTGCATTAGGCGGTCGGTACACCAGCCAGATCGCCAACCCCTCCCCAACGTCCCACATCAGGTCGGCACATTCAATGCCCTGGATCTCCGGGGCCGGGAGAGCCCTAAAGGAGTAAGCCTCTCGTATGAGTAGTGCCACTCCTCCCCCCTGCCCGCTAGTCTGGGACTGGTGGAAGACCGAGTAACCTGGGGGGGTCATCTGGGAGAGAGCCACGGTCTCCCCATCTCGCACCCAGGTCTCGGTCACGCAAGCCAGGTCCGCGTCCTGTTCCAGCAGGTAGTCCCGGAGGACAACGGTCTTATTGTTGATGGACCTGGCGTTGCATAACACCAGTGTCGGAGGCGGGTAAATTTGTCTGGTCCCACTACCTGTCACCATCGGGATGGGACGCAGGCTGGAAGGTGGTCGAGCACTCTCATGTCTCAGCCTCCTTCACTTATAAGTCTGTCTGCTCCCACCGTCATACCTTCCCCTCCCCAGGAGTACCGGGATCTCCAGGCCAGTCATCTTCTGTGGTGGACACCAGTTCGTCGACTGATGGTAACAGTAACTCGGGAAGTAAAGTGCTGCTGTATACAACTACGGAGTAGTAGGTGCAGGGTGTTAAAGTGCGAAGTTCTTCTTCTTATATTATAGGCTCTGAGCTGATTCATTACTTTGCTTTCTGTTTGCTTGATTTGCTATCTGTTGTTGGGGTTTGGGATTAGGGTGCAAAGGAGGACTCTGTATATTCAGCACTGTATATTAACTTTTGTGCCTCCCTTCCCCTACATTTCTCCTGCTAGTGATCTGTTCTACTTTTGTTGTGGGGGTTTGGGAGTTTTCTGGAACCAGGGGATCTGGTTCTGCTCTTCCTGCACTCACGCTGAGCACAGGAACTCATTTATTATGATCCTTTTTATCCCACCCACCTCTCCTGCTACTTATCTGCTCTGCACTCTGCTGTGGTGGTTTTGAAATTTTATGGAACCAGGGATTTGGTTCTGCACTTCCTATAGTCATGGTGAGCACAGCTATTATATGTTTTCTACCCCCCACCCCTTGCTACTGATCTGCTCTGCTCTCTGTTGTGGAAGTTTGAGAGGTTTCTCAGTTCTGGAATTGGATTGGCATCATGTTCCTACACTCATGCCAAGCACAGGGGCTTAACTATTTGGTGCCTTTATATTTCTCCCTCCCCTCTCCTGCTAGTGATCTCTTCTGCTGTCGGAGTTTGGGAGTTTTATTGAATTCAATGGGATTGGCATCTTGTGATCATGCTGAGTGTTTTGTATTGGGTGTTTTTATCTTTTTCCACCACCTCTCTTGATAATGATCTTGTCTGCTGTTTGTGTCAGGGTTTGAGAGGTTTCTGGAATCAGGGGTTGTATTGGCATCTTGTTCCTGTGCTATAGAGACTTAGTTATTGGGTACCTTTATTTTCCTCCTCTTCCCATTTGCTGTCAGAGGTGGATTTAGAGCTTGGAGCCACCACATCTACATATGTCATTGCATGCTTTGAGGGTTGGGTGTCAGGGGTGGACTCAGGGCTTTTGTGTCAACACATCAGCATCCTTCTCAGAGGTTCAAGCCACCATGTCTAACCACTAATTAGGGCTTTTGACTCCCCCCCATAATCTACTCCCTTCTCAGGGTTTTGAGCCACCACATCTACTTAATTATTAGAGCTTCAAGCCATCAGGTATGACTATTTCTCAGGACTTTCAAGCCATCCCATCTACTTATTTCTCAGGGCTTGGAGCCACCATGCCTATAGATTTCTCAGGACTGGGAGTCACCATGTTTACATATGTCATTGCACACTGGTTTGGGTATCAGGTGGTCTCGGGACACATTGCCCTGGTTCTGCTGAGCTGGCAAAAATTCCCCCTTCATTCAGTTTCTATTGGAGAGATTTTCAGGAACTTTGATTCCACTTCTGTTTGGCTGGGCTTCTGCCTTTGCTGTTTTTGTAACTTGAACCCCATAATTCCAATTCTTACTAAATGTGGAGAGCAGGTAGAAGAGGGCCGAAAGAGGTAAAACTACAGAGTACCCGCATGCGGGCCTTCTCTGCTATGGCTCCACACCTATGGAATCAGCTCCTGGAAGAAATGCGGGCCCTGCGGGACTTTGAACAGTTCCGCAGGGCCTGCAAGACCATCCTCTTTGGGATGGCCTTCACCGACTGCTAAGTAAATTTACCATCTGCTGAAATAGCACCAGGATGTTAATTTTATTAATTTTAGAATTTTAATTAAATTTGTTAAACTAGTTATTGTTTTAAACATTATTGTATAACTTAATGTATTGATTTAATGTTGTTAGCCGCCCTGAGCCTGCTTCGGCGGGGAGGGCGGGATATAAATAAAATGATTGATTGATTGATTGAGTCAGCTGGAGATCCACTGTGAGTTTGTTATCTCTAGGAGGCTGCGGGGGGTCATTCTACCACATCACAGATTTCCAAAACTGGTTTGGTTTGTACAAGTGAGTTTTTGTTTATGATAGTGTGTTGTTCAGTTCATGGATGCACCACAAACCATGAACTGAACCATATTTTCCCAGTTCATGCCCATCCCTACTTAAGTTCTGGCTGCTACCAAATCTTGGAATACACTACTCTCACCAACTTGATGCCAGGAGGGCCATCAAACAGGGCTGTGCATGGCAAGGCTTGCAGGTAGGAGTCAATGCAGCCTCTTTCAAACAATACAAAACTTTAGTCCACTATTAACATTTCTAAAAGGTATACAGGCCACAGAAATGAAAGTGTAGGTTCCAATAAGGAAAATTAGAGCCTAATTTGAAATGGAACAATTATCTGGCATTTGCCCATGCTGGAACAAACAGGTATATGTATGGAGACAGCTCCCTGGTGGCAGGCTCCTTTTCAATTTTGCCTTCCAGGTGTGCTGAAGGTCATGGGCCTATCTAGACTCAGAAATCCTGACTATTGGAGTTTACCAGAAAATGACAGCAAATGGTCAGATGCTATTCATATCAGAAGTATTCATTATTTTCCCTGCAGGGTGCAAAAACATCTTGAAACAGGGACTGACTGAGATTTTCCCAACTAAGCTGTCTCCATCTCACTAGTCCATCTCCATAAATGTCAGCCCTTCCTGTGGTGAAAGTTTCCCCTGCTCTCAACCACAACAGCAGTATTATCCATTTTTGTACCGTTTCATGAGCTACAAATGGCTACTTGTGGTAAGAATGACTAATCCATAAAGCACATTTGGGTCACGGATAGCTTGATTGTATGGAAAAACCCTTGTCTAGCTTGCTTATTATCCAGTTATCTATTTCAATAACAATCTCAGTACATTTACTCCCAACACACTGGCTGTAATTCTCATTTCTGTGAGATCAATGGAAAAAGGTCCTATTGATTTAAATATTTCTGGATTGTATCCATTACACTTACCATTTCATTTCATGCTGAGATTGTTCCACACAATGCCAGTTTAAGCAGTTGCTTGAATGATATGTGGTTCATTTTGCTGAGAAAACAGGACACCTGTTCACAATTTAACTTTGTTTTATTCTTGCCTTTTGTTCCTAATAACTAAGCTCCATTATGTTTGAATTACTCCTTTGTATTATCAAATTCTGCTTTAGCTTTTCACAATGTATGCCTATCACCTACAGTGGTGTAAAAATCCCCTTTAAGTATGTTTTATTTTATATTATTGAATGCAAATTAGTTGGGTTTTTTAAAACCCTCCTGTGGTTTGAAATGTCTTGTTGGAATATTTAGCTTTCCCCTGATCCATTAAATCACAAGGAGGTGATCCATTAAAATAAATTAGGCTGACTTTCAATTCCCAACATATGTGCTCAGGACAAGGATACAAAGCTAACAAAGACAGAATTGTTATATATTGTTTGTTTTATTTGATTTAAGAATACCAGTCCTGAAACCCAGGCATATCAGGCAATATGCATATGGAGCTGTTTCAGAAAACTGACAACAGTGAAACTATAAGCCTTGAGGTCAGAACTCATTTTGAGATATTATTTATTTAGTCAGATCAGTGGAGGCAGCAGGAGCTGAGATTGCAGGCCTACTTAGAACTCCTGAAGAAAGAAGCTTGGCATTCCATACAATGTCAGCCCAATTCTATGCAAAATTATGTATATGTAAATGCTCTATAATGTATATATCTTCTCTAAAAACATTATATTTATAATTAGAAATAAGGCCCATTGTGAAAATAAATACAACAGGCTCTAGAATAGGCTTCCCAATCCCCAGGTCCCAGCAGGGGATCCCCTGGTTTTACAGGCTTCCCCCCTCCCCCAGCCAGCTGGCCGGCGGGGGAAGCTCCACCCCCATAGCTATTATGCACCTCCAGGAACGATTCCCATAGGGAATGATGGGGAATTGATCCGCGGGTGTCAGGGGCTCTGGGGGGGCTATCTTTTGAGGTAGAGGCACCTAATTTTCAGTATAGCATCTAGTGCCTCTCCCCAAAATACCTCCCAAGTTTCAAAAAGATTGGACCAGGGGGTCCAATTCTATGAGCCCCAAAAGAAGGTGCCCCTATCCTTCATTATTTTCTATGGAAGGAAGGCATTCTAAAAGATGTGCTGTCCCTTTAAATGTGATGGCCAGAACTCCCTTGGAGTTCAATTATGCTTGTCACTCCCTTGCTCCTGGCTCCGCCCCCAGTGTCTCCTGGCTCCACCCCCAAAGTCCCCAGATATTTCTTGAATTGGACTTGGCAACCCTACTCTAGAAAGAAGCTTTGCACAGATGTCCCGGCCTTGGGCACTCAGCATCAATTTGCTGTGGCATCGTACCATTATGATGATCATGCAAATGCTGATCTGAAATCACTCAGTCAGCTTCCACAGTAAGAACTTGGGTCTGGCAGACCCTGTTCTAATGTGCTACTGCTAAGTTACACTGGCTACCATGGGAGGCTGCTGCTGAACAGAAGCAAGCAGCCAGGCCTAGTTAAGTCATGCCAGTCAGATGGCATCAAGTCTCCCAGAGGGTGCTGCCAGGCCTAGGGTAGAAGATCTCCTGGGATCACAACAGATCTCTCTCCCCATCCTGGAGAAAATAACTGCTTTAGAGGGTGGGCCTATGGCATTATATTTAGCGAGGCCTCTCTCCTTCCCAAACTCTGGCTTCCATAGACGCCACCACAAAATCTCCAGGAATTTCCAAAGCTGGAGCTGGTGTCTCTAGTCAGGACTGGCCCCAATGAATTCTCCTTCAAATACCAAAATAGGCCTGGAAAGGGCCTCCTCCCCTTGCCTGTTACTGACAGGGGCTACATAAATCTCCCTAAAACTAAAACTGATTGCTCTACACATGTTCAGAGGCCTGACTTATGGTGGTATGGAAACAGCCATTGCACTCACACAAGGCAAGCCACCATACCACTATCCATCCCACTGCTGGTCAAGCTGGTCAAACCCCACAGCCAGCAGGACACTCTGGGAGCTGCTGCTACCCCCAGTGCCTCCCAAGGCTTTCCTGCAGCCAGCAAAATGCCGCAGGAGCTGCCGCTGCTGTTGCTGGGTCCCTCCTGCAGCCAGCAGGATGCTGCCAGAGCCAAGGCTGGAATGGTTGCCATCACCAGGCCCCTTCCAGGCAACCAGCTCGCCCCCCTCCCAACCAGCATAATGCTGCTGGAACCATAGCAGGAGAGCCTCCTTCTGGTGCATCTAAATGCCTCTTCAGAGTCAGCAGCTCCTGTCCTGAACAGGCAACAGGACATAGGTCACCCCCAACATAACTCCCTCTTCCCAACAGGACATTAGAGCTTACGCTTCACAACATAGAACTGTCCTCCTCCACCAGCTCCTCCAGAACGTGGAGCTTTCTCTTCTGCTGCTGGATCCTCTTCCAAGCCTGGGGCATTAATTGAAAATCTTCCTCCTCCTCTCCCCCATCTCCCACCCAGCATTGAGGCTAATGACTGCAGGTAAGTTCTGCCTTAAACAGCTGTAAGTATGCTGGATCACAGAAACTAAGCAGGATCTGCCTTTGTTGTTGTTGTCAAGAAAAAACAGAGAGGGGAAAGAAACTTAACCCAAAAACTGGAGTAAGAAACCTAAAAGGTTAATATGCAATTAAAGGGTCAAACGTTAAAAGCAAACTATATAATAAATCATAAGCAAACATACATGTATTTATTATAGAAAGCTAAAACCATTTAGGGGCCTATCATTAGCCTCTATCCTTTGTACAATCATAAAACCACAATGGGAACCCACTTAACTTAACCCGACGCATTTCAACCTAGACTGGTCTTCAGAGGTCAGAAAAGTAAGTACACATATTGTCTCATAATACAGAATACAATAGAACAATGCTGGACCACAGGGAAATTTAATGAAGTGACAAAGGCTTAAGGATATTCTTGAGGCCTCTTATTCTACAGCCTTATGTCCTAATTAAGGGCATACATATTGCATCCAATGTGCCATAGGCCTTACACCTACCTTGATCAATTCTGGACCATGTGGTGAGGCATACAATAAGACATTGATACCAATAAGATCAGCTACATTAAAAAGAAATCATAAACCCTGATGGCATCTCATTTAAAATACTATTGTTCAATTTCATTTTCCAGTCACTACTTTGGGGGTGGGGGGATTCCCCCAAATGGGAGTAGAGAGAAGAAAGTGCCAGCACGGCAACTGTCGCTATCCTTATGCAAAGGCTTGGTGGAACTTCCTTGCCTTACAGGCCCTGTGGAACTGTAAAGGATTGCGCAGGGCCCTGATGTCTTCTGGCAGAGCGTTCCACCAAGTCATACTTGGATGGGAGACCCCAAAGGAAGTCTAGGGTTCCTATGTAAAGGAAGGTCATGCCAAACCAGCTCTGTTAATCTCTTGCCTTGAAAATCCACAGAACTGCCATACGTTGCCTGTGACTTGACAGCACTTTCCACACTAATGGCTAAACAATAAAATTAAGATATGGAAGATCCAGGTTTAAATCCCCACTCTGCTGAGAAACCTGCTCCCCCAGCATAACATGCAGTTAACTTATGGAACAAGTTAAAGCAAGCCGCAATGCATTATGCGACATTTTGTTGTGGGTCCCCTCTTGTAAATAAAAATGACTTCTGATACAAATGTAGCCATTTATGTCTACAGTTTTATGTCCTACACATTCTTTACTCAGTAAATGATCAAGAGCAGTGGCCACAATCATCTCCTTGCTCACTCCTCCTTCATCGGTTACATCTTAAAGGTACCATTGGGCTCTAACTTTGTTCTGTTGCTTGAGACCAACATGGCTACCCACTTGGGTTTACTTAATGTGAGAAGTGAAGTGAATTGTGGCACCTGTCCTAACCTCAGGAGACACCAAAATGAATTTGGTTGTCTCTGAGACCAGCATAAGATTGGGGCAATTTACTGTTTACACCATGCTTCTGAAACAGTGTGCTATGGTCCATGAAAGCTTTTTGTCATAATCCAGATCCCTTTCGATGGCAGGCTAACCATCCATGCCATCAGGGAACCACCTTTGCCTCCATATTAGGAGGAAGAGTGGCAGGGCACAGGGCATCCTGGGAACTTCAAGGGTGGGGGTGAAGCTCTAACGGCTGGCTCCGCTCCCACCTTAGGCAATCTCTGCCTCGTGGTTGGTGAGAGAAGAGCCTGTTGCTGCTTCTCCCCGGCCTGAGGCTCCAGGCTTTTTACCATGGCAGTTGGTTGGGCTGCTGCTGGAAGCATCAGGGGATGGTCAGGCATTGCAGCAGCGGCTATTTAATGCCACAGCTGCTGGAACCATCGCAGTCGCTTTGTTGGCAGACAAAGCAGCAACTGGTCACAGCAAGGAACGACAGAGGAGCAAGAGCGGTTTGTGAGGGTGACAGAGCAGTTTGCAGCCGGCTACCTTGCGAGTAGCACAGCTGGTGTTTGTAGCTTCCCCCCCCCCCACCTTTTGGTCTCACTCTGGTGGGAGGCTGCAGCACTTGTAGTGCAGATGGTGCGGGTTGCTTCCCTCCATTTTTGGTCTTCTTCTCTCTCTCACCCCATGTCTTTGCAGACTTTCCTGGTGGCAGTAGGAGGGCATTGTCTTTTTCCTGGGGAGATTTGTCAAGGGTCCCTATTTTCTGATGCCCTTTGCCCCCCCCCCTTTTAAGCAGATAGTTAGGCAGCCATTTTAGAATTTCCTTGGGCAGCCATTTTAGGTGTTCCATGTGCTGGGCCGTCTTGGGTCCCTATTGGGAGCCATTTTGGGAGCCTCTTTAGTATAGTTTGGTACACACTCCTCCTTTGTCTGTCTGGATTGGTTTTTAGAGTACTGCATCTTTGTTTGGCATAGTTTAGCCATGCCAAAGGGACAGGAGAAGTCTAAGGACAAGAACCCTACCCCTAAATTGCCACCTAAACATTTTACTCCATGTAAATGTCCCGCACCACAGTCATCGTCATCAGATGAGAACGATGACAGTTTTGAGCAGTCAGTGCTGGCTAGGTTGGACGCTTTGGAGGGAGTATGCAGCAGGGCTCCTGCGATGCCTAAAGGGGATGGGTCAGGTGATAAGTCCAAGGAAGCCAGGAGGGCTGCTAAGCAACATTTTCATAGGAGATACTCAAGACGTTGTTTTTCCTTGATAGCAGGTCTGGCGTGGATGGGACGGATAAGACATCACCGCTTCCAATGGAGCCTCCTGATGTGGATGTGGATGTACTTCAGGGTGGGCAGTTTGGTAAGGCTGAATTCACACAATACCCTAGCAGGGTTTGGCCTTGGGGTCCTTGTGGGCAGTCCCCCACCTTTGGACCGCTAGCCAATAGCCAGTCTCTCGCATCGTTTTCAGGTTTTAAGACCCCTCAGCCATGGCCTTGTCGGCATAGAAAATAATGCCTGGTAAGGCATGAGGCAATGCAACTGACAGCTGCTGTCAAATAGCTGTCAAGTAGATGGACTGAAGATGATCTGGCATATGAGAACTGGTTAGATGATGTAACCAGGTGAGGAGTGCAGAACTGACTCAGAATGACTCAGCATTGTTTCCTCATTGGTTCAGCAATTAAACTGCAAATGTATATAACTAGAACTGTGCTGAACCAACTACCCTCTCATTATTATTGATTGTCTGGCGGAGCGTTATGTTGGAGAGCTGTATATATGTGTATAATAAACCTTGTAAATAGTTTAAGAAGCACAGTGTGGAGTGGACTGTGTTGAACTATTCCTCATCGAGTGAACTGGCAGAGGCAGACAGAGGCAGTTCACAAATCTGCTAATTTCTACATCGACAGGGTTATGGGCCCAGTCTGACCAGTTTGGAACCATCTGCAGTGCTCAGTGAGTTGGCCTGCTGTGGAGTGTCAAGCCAGAGTGGACTTGACACAACCGTGGTTGTTGTGCGGAAGGAGAGACTAGCTCGGAGAGGCTTGGAATAGTGGTGCTGAAGGTTTTCATCATGGCTGTAATTGCAACAGCTCAGATAGTGGGAAAACTCACCTCCACTAATTATAGTGTGTGGGCTCTTCGCATGGAGCATTATCTCAAACGTGAAGGTTTGTGGAATATGGTCAAGTCACCTCCAGACCAGCTGGGTGAGGAGGACACCGTCAAGGACAAGAAGGCACTAGCAACTATAGTCCTGAGCATGGGAGACGATCAAATGATCCACCTAACCGGTAAGCGCACATCGAAGGCTGCTTGGGACTCTTTGAGAGCAGTTTATGTGCAGTTTATGTGCGGTTCACTTATTGCACTTACCAGCGGCTTTATAAAACTGTAATGAAGCCGGGGGCATCCGTAAGAGCACATCTGAATGCCCTAGCTCTGTGCTGCAATGAGTTGGCTGAGAGAGGAAAAACTGTGTCAGAGGAAGATAAGGTTTATCTTATCTTGAGCTTGCTGTCGGCAAAGTACAATATGCTAGTAACTGCTATGGAGACGGTGGAGGCCAGCAAACTAACTTTGGAATATATTACCGGACGTTTACTTGATGAGGAACGTCATTTGCAACAGTCTGGTTTATCAACTTGGCAGCATACCAGACTGGGGGAGTCTGCGAAGCAGAAGGCCAGCCGGGAAGCATCAGCCGGGAACCGACTGGGAGCAGAGTCAGAGGTTGCCCTAAATGTGAAGAAATGCTTTCGTTGTAGCTCTGGAAAACATCTGAGGCATGAGTATCCAGAGGGGAGAGCCAGGCAGAAGTATGAAGGCCGTTCTGCAGGAGCTGAGGGCCATTCTAATGTATCTCTTGTGGTGACTGACAATGCTGCTTCCTCTGGAGTGTGGATTATTGACTCTGGGGCTTCGCAGATTTTTTGCAAGGATGAAAATTTACTGCAAAATACACAATCATCCCGCCACCACACTGTCAACCTGGCTGATGGCAGCTGTTCATATGTACTCTGGCAGGGGTGTGTGACTTTTCCCAACTTGTGTCACACATTTCCTGATGTTTTATGTGTGCCAGCTCTGGAGAACAACTTGCTAAGCATGTCTGTGCTGGACAAAGCAGGATTTACAGTGACATTCACTGATAAGACTTGTAAGATAAGCAGAGACGGTGCAGAGCTTGGAACGACTAAATTGCTAAATAATGTGTATGTGTTAGACACAAATGCTATGACTGCTAAAACTGTATTAAATGTACCACCACATAATAACTGCGTGCATCTTTTGCACAGAAGATTGGGGCATGCTAACTTTCATGCAATTTATAAAACACTGCAAATTGTGGGGAGGAATTGTGTGAAGGAATGTAAACAGTATTTAGACTGTGATGTGTGTAAGCGTGTCAAATCAAACGCTTTTCCAGTTGCACAGAGGAGTGACAGAGTAACAAATAAGCCCCTGGAATTAGTCCATGTGGATATAATTGGGCCATTTGCTAATAGTCACTCAAATAATAAATATGCTTTGATGCTGACAGACAACTATTCCAGATTTTCATGGGTTTTTCTGTTAAAACATAAATCTGAGTGTGCAACACTATCAAGTATTGGCACAGGAGCTGGGGAGTCTATGTGCTATAGAGACTGACATGGGTGATGAGTTCATGTCTACAACATTCAAACACTGGCTACAGAGTCAAGGCATTAAACATAGGGTAGCCAATACAGCAACACCCCAAGAAAATGGTCTTGCTGAACTCAGAGGAGGAGTACTGCAAAACCTGAAGCATGAAATGCTTAAAGATGCTGATTTACCAATGAGTTACTGGGTAGAAGCCTTGAAGGCTGCCTGTTACATTAAAAATAGACTTTGGACAAAGCCTATAGACAATATTCATTATCAATGGAGGCCCAGATAACAGCCACTGCCAAGTCAGCATTCTTTCATCTGAGGCGGGCGAGGCAGTTGGCCCCTTTCCTAGAGCGGCAGGACCTAGCGATGGTGATCCATGCGACGGTCACCTCAAGACTGGACTACTGTAACGCTCTCTACATGGGGCTGCCTCTATACCGGACCCGGGAACTGCAGCTAGTGCAGAATGCAGCAGCCAGGCTACTACTTGGTCTTCCAAGATGGAGGCATATACGGCCTGGGCTGCCCGGACTGCACTGGCTGCCGATTGCCGATTGTATACCGGATCCAGTACAAAGTGCTGGTCATAACCTTTAAAGCCCTATATGGCCAAGGACCGACCTACCTGAGGGACCGTCTCTCCCCATATGAGCCCCAGAGAGCACTGAGGTCAGTAGGCAAAAATAAACTGAATATCCCTGGGCCGAAAGAAGTAAAACTGCAAAGCACCCGCACTCGGGCCTTTTCCGCCGCAGCCCCGCAACTCTGGAACCAGCTCCCAGAGGAGGTGCGGGCCCTGCGGAACTTAGATCAGTTCCGCAGGGCCTGCAAGACCGCCCTCTTCAAACAGGCGTTCATTAATGATGGTACCAATGTTTACTGCTAAATTAATAATGCTTACCACCACTGTTAGTCTAGGAATGTTTTAATCACTGATTGGTTTTAATGTGTTCTTAATGTTTTATTATTGTATTGTTCATTTTAAATGTTGTAAGCCGCCCTGAGCCTGCTCTGGCCGGGGAGGGCGGGATATAAATAAAATTTTACATTACATTACAATATTCTGTATAGAATGTTGTATAACAAAACCCCTTCTCTGGACCACCTGAGAGTTTTGGGCACAAAGGCATGGGTGAATATTCTCTTGAATCAGAGAAGGAAGGGGGGCAATAGATCAAAGAAGCTTGTGTTTCTTGGTTATCAGACAGGCATGAAAGCCTACAGATTTGCAAATGAGAACCAGAAAATAAGCTTCAGTAGGTCTTCCAATTTCTGTGAGAATGTGGGTTGGAACTGGCTGCACACTAATGATGTGCCTGAACAGATAGCTTTACCTATGACAGAAGGAGGTGTAGGCACTACCATAAAACAGGAGATGAGATCTCCAAGTGTGTCTGAGGATGTGCAAAGTGCTGAACCAAGGCGGTCAGCTCAAAGTACTAAAGGGATACCACCAGAGAGATATGGGTATCAAAATAACTGTGTAAACCATGTTTTTATTAAGGAGCCAAGAAGCTATGTAAAAGTGTTAGCTATGGCTGCGCAAGAGAGTGCCTCTTGGCAGCAAGCCAAGAAGTGGGAGGACAACTCCATATAAGCATGTAATTGCTGTAACATAGAAGCCAAAGGAGAAAATGGCTATTGCTTGCAAGGAACTATGCAAGGTAAAAAGTTTCCAGATGAAAAAAAAAAGCAAAGTAAATAAAGGATGGTAAAGTCCGCAAAGGTGAGTGTTGTATACGCTGTATTGTTATATCTGGCAAACACTGTATGTGTAGCAGGACATACTATAACAGTATTTGTTTAATGCAGAGTAAATGGTTAGTAACAATTGTTGCTGGTAAGCAATGTAAGATGTAAAGAAACCTGTGGAACAGTATAACAGGTTAAAATGTAATTTGGGACCCTTGCCTAATCCCTCAGGGGGAGTGTCGGCATAGAAAATAATGCCTGGTACGGCATGAGGCAATGCAACTGACAGCTGCTGTCAAATGGCTGTCAAGTAGATGGACTGAAGATGATCTGGCATATGAGAACTGGTTCTGGCCAGATTGATGATGTAACCAGGTGAGGAGTGCAGAACTGACTCAGAATGACTCAGCACTGTTTGAACATATGAACATATGAAGCTGCCTTATACTGAATCAGACCCTTGGTCCATCAAAGTCAGCATTGTCTACTCAGACTGGCAGCGGCTCTCCAGGGTCTCAAGCTGAGGTTTTTCACACCTTTTTGACTGGACCCTTTTTTGGAGATGCCAGGGATTGAACCTGGGACCTTCTGCTTTCCAAGCAGATGCTCTACCACTGAGCCACCATCCCTCCCCATTTCCTCATTGGTTCAGCAATTAACTGCAAATGTATATAACTAGAACTGTGCTGAACCAACTACCCTCTCACTATTGATTATCTGGCGGAGCGTTATGTTGGAGAGCTGTATATATGTGTATAATAAACCTTGTAAATAGTTTAAGAAGCACAGTGTGGAGTGGACTGTGTTGAACTATTCCTCATCGAGTGAACTGGCAGAGGCAGTTCACAAATCTGCTAATTTCTACACCGACAGGACTTGGGCTTCTAATTTTGCCAACCCACAGGCAGCTTGGGGTAGTATGCCAGGTCAGTTTCCAGGGACGTATTCAGTGCCTTGTGGGGGCTGGAGCTTCTCATACCCATGGGGTCCTTCCTACTTCACAGTTCCAGCTAAGGCATTACCCTTTGGAGATCTTGCCTTCCCTTTTGGGGGCCATTTGCTGCTGGCCACTGTGACAGTAAGGTATGGGTTAACAGAAAACCAAGGAAAACTGAAGACGCACAGAGCCTGCATCAGGTGACCTGAGGGTGAGGGCCAGAGTGCTTGGAACTCTGAGTGTGAGATTGACAGCTAACGGCTGAGGAGAGTCAGTTAGTGCCTGACAGAGTCTTTGAGAGAGCTGAGACAGTGGCTGAGGAGAGAAGAAAAGCTCACTGCTAGCTCTATAAAACAGCAAGGGGCTGTGTGTGACTAACAGAAGAGTCTCGGTAAAGACCTGAACGGTCACAGACACTGCCAAGTCAGCATTCTTCCACTGAAGTGGGCAAGGCAGTTGGCCCCCTTCCTGCAGCGTCACGACCTCGCAAAAGTGATCCATGCAACGGTCACCTCAAGATTGGACTACTGTAATGCCCTCTACTTGGGGCTACCTCTGTGCCGGACCCGGAAGCTGCAGCTGGTGCAGAACGCGTCGGCCAGGCTACTATTGGGGCTCTCGAAATGGGAGCACATACGGCCAGGGCTGCGCGGACTGCACTGGCTGCCAATTACCTACCGAGTCCAGTACAAAGTGTTGGTCATTACCTTTAAAGCCCTATATGGCCGAGGACCAGCCTACCTAAGGGACCGTCTCTCCCCATATGAACCCCAGAGGGCACTGAGATCAATGGGAAAAAATAAAATGACCATCCCCGGGCCGAGAGAGGTCAAGCTCCAAAACACCAGAGCACGGGCCTTTTCAGCTGCGGCTCCTGTACTGTGGAACCAGCTTCCGGAGGAAGTGCGGGCCCTGCGGAACCTTGACCAGTTCCGCAGGGCCTGCAAGACCGTCCTTTTCAGACAAGCTTACACTGATATCGACTGCTGAGTTGTTAGGGATAAAGGAACTGCCATCTATAATACTATTATGGAACTATTTAAACTGGCAGAACCAGCACCAGAATATTTTTATTGCTGCCAGACACATTTAACTGAACTTAAATTATGTATTTTAATTCTATTAACAGGTTTTTATGTTTAATTTTTAATTGTTAAATTTAAAGTTTTACCTATTTATGTAAATGTATGAAATGTTGTTAGCCGCCCTGAGCCGCCTAGGCGGGGAGGGCGGGATACAAATAAAATCTATTATTATTATTACACATATACATCTCTTAAGAGCTAGAGAGGTGGTTGAGGGGATATATGTGGGTCTAGAGGTCTGAAGGGCTGGGAGTAGAGGCTCCAGTCAACTTGAGAGACTTGGCACATTACTCCCAAGAGGCCAGCCTTTGCTAGTGTTGGAGAGTGTTTATAGAGGAACTGTGAACCTGAGAGACCTAAGAAAGAAGAAGTTATATTAGAAAGCCTGAAACAACCGAGCAACTTGTTAACTGTATGAGAAACCTTATAGCCCATATCCCCAGTTTAAGTCTTTGTGTTGAAATAAATATCTGTGGTTTATTTTAAAGTTCTGGTGCCTATGATTTGGGAAAACTAACAAAACTGCTGTGGTCCCCTACAAATTGAATTAAACATCCATCTGAAAACAAATACCCCGAAGAGACTAAGATAGAGAAATCCATATCGTACCCACCCCTTGAGTTTTATATTCCTGAGGTAAAAGTTATATCAGGAAAGAATGAGGAGAAAGAGGGGCTGGGGTAGCTAAAAACAGCACATAGAATCAATCCAGTGGGACTGTGAGGCGGGTGCTGTTACAGCCACCAAGGACAAAATATTGAAGAGGAAATTTGTCAACCTTTACTCTGCTCTATAGGGAGTGGGAGAAGGACAGAGAGAAGGAAAAAATTAAATGGCATAAAGTGGACCGGTCCTGGGCCAACTGGGTTCCTGGGTTCATTATTTATGCAAGCATTATTTCTCTATTGCAGTCATGGATGGCTCCGTCCTTGTTTCGATATTTTGACATAATCTACAAAAATTACACCAGCTTTACTGGCCCCATTTGGTTACAGTATGATGAAGAATTCAGAATGCGGATGGCCATGACCCTTCAATGGGACCAAATTCAGCTACAGCTATGGCTGCAGTTTATGTTCCCGGTGAGGCATAATTTAGGTGATAGATCCAATAGTGGCCATATTGTGCCATGCTCAGCTGCTGCTTCAGGGTCCTGCAACAATGCAGGGCAGGCAGCTCAACCCCGCTTGCTCTGATGGGAGTGTCCATGATTCAGCGGTGCAGGGTGGATGTCAAGTTGGCGATATCAAGTCAGCCTTTTGCCTTCTTCCATTGCATCCACTGGATTTTGAATTGCTGGCTTTCCAATTTGAGGGCCAATTTTTTTATGGATAGGGCCTTGCCTATGGGGTGCTTTGTTTCTTGCGCTGACTTTGAGTGCTTTAGTTCTCAGAATGGGTGATGCATGGCAAGACTCGTTTCAGCAATGTCATGCATTACCTGGATGATTTTTTGTTTGTGGGTCCCCAAGGCACTGGCCAGTGTGCACGTTTACTTGCAGCCTTTACAGAGCTGTCTGAGTTAGGCATTCCTCTAGCTCAAGAAAAGACTGAGGGCCCCTTCCAGCAATTGGCATTCTTGGGGGTTCAGTTAGATACAATTTAGCAGACCTTGTGCCTGCCTAAGGAAAAAATCTCTAGTTTGAAGAATATGGTTGCCAAGTTCTTGTCATGGCAAAGGCAACCTTGAAGGAGCTGCAGCAGCTGGTAGGGCACCTAAATTTTGCCTGCAAGGTTGTTGCTCCTGGCCATCCCTTCTTGAGGAGGTTTTGTGATGCTATGGCTGGTTTGCACCTTCCGCATCACAGGTTCAGGATTTCCAGGGACATGTGGGATGACCTTTTGGTACAGGAGTTTGAGCTCCTTTAATGGAGTTTCTTTCTGGACAGATGATTTAAAGAAGCTGAGCTTCTAATCACATCTGATGCTGCCAGGTCACTAGGCTTTGGGGTCTATTTCCACGGACATTTGTGCGCAGATGATTGGTCTGAGGATTGGGTAGCTGTGGGATAGACTAGGGGCTTGACTTTCCTTGAGTTTTTCCCTATATTGGTAGCCGTTTGATTGTGGGTTGACAAGTTGGCTAACCACACAGTCCACTTTTGGAGTGACAATTTAGCTGTGGTGCATGTTATTAACTCCCTCACGTCCAAATCGCCGAGGGTCATGAGGCTGGTGCAGGCGTTCACTCTGCGTTGGCTTAACGGGGAGGTTTTGCCAGGAATGTGCCTGGGGTGGACAATGGAGTGGCTGATGCTCTCTCTTGCAAACAGATGCAGAGGTTTCATCAGCTTGCTCCAGAAGCCAATCTTCGTCCAGCAAGGATGCCCCTGGAGCTATGGTTGATTGGAGGGTCAAGGCCGGCGGAGTGATAAGGCTTGCTATTGCTCATAGCACCAGGAAATCTCACAAAAGGGCAGTCCGTCAGTTTGAAAGTTTTAGGAGTGAAGTAGGGTTTGGTAGGCTTTGGCTCCTTCCAGAGGATCACTTGCTCCATTACGGAATATTTTAACAGACAAGGGCTTAGTGGTCCGTTCTATTAGTGGCAGACTGTCTGCATTGACTTTCGCCAATCAGGCCATGGGCTACCAGGAATGCATCAGCAACTTCTGAGTATGAAAGATGCTGGAGGGTTGGGCCAGGGAGACCAGCACCAAGTCAGATGCAAGGCATCTGATTTCCCCAGTGATTCTTAAAGGTTTAAAATCAGTATGAGGTCAGGGGTGCTTGTCAGAGTTTGAGGCATTGCTTTTTCATGCTGCCTCCCTTGTTGCGTTCTTTGGCACTCTCTGTGTGAGAATGCTTCTTTGCATTCTTTGGCGCTTTCCATGTGAGTGAGCTTGTGGCTCAATCTAAAAGAGATGTTTCTGGCCGGGCCTTGTTGGCCCAGGACATTTGCCTTCCTGATGGAACTGCTTACATTACAGTTTGTTGCTCCAAAACTGACCAGCTCCAGCAGGGAACCATTATTAGGTTAGGCTCCTGCTCTGACAGTGACCTCTGTCTGGTGTTAGCTTTGTCTCACTACATGGCAGCTCGGGGTTTGGACGCTGGTTTGTTTTTTTTGCCATGGGGCTTGCAGTCCCCTGATGAAGCAACAGTTTTGGTCAGTGACTGCCAAAGTGCTTGCGAGGCTTAGCCTGGACGGCGCAATATTTTGGCATTCACTCCTTCCATATAGGAGTGACATCTACCACTATGGCTTTGGGTTACACTCCCCCTGCTATTCAGTGATTAGGCAGGTGGCGTTCTACAGGATATAGGGGCTATGTGCGCCCTCTTGCTTTGCAGTAGTTGGTAATTCGTTATAAGTTTGATTGGTTATTTACTGTTTTTCTTTCATCAGGTGCTGTGGTCCATGGTGAGAGATGTTGCGTCCTTATACAGTTTCATTTTCCAGGCCACCCATTAGGCACAAAGGACTGCCATCAGTTCGCAATTGGTCCTTAGTAAGTGGGCTACCATTGAGTGGCATGGACAGTGGGATTTCCGGTGGTAGGGCCTGTTGTCCTTGCTCTTTGAGGGTGGTGTTGCTCAGCCACCTCATGTTCTTGTAATTTACCTTGAGGTTAATGGTGTCGGGTTACTCAAGGGGAAGGCTCTGGAGTTGCAGGCCAAGGATGACTTTAGAGTTATCAAAAGCAGATGGCCAGAGACTTTGGTGGTATGGTCTGCCATGATCCCATGCCAGGTGTGGGGTGGGATGTGGGACCCTTGAGTCATTGAGAGGTCTAAGTGTAAAGCTAATCTGGAGATTTAAAAAGCCTTGGAGGGTGGTTGGGGCCACTTTTTACCTCACCCTGGAATTCATGCCAATTGCATGGCTCTATACAGGGTGGATGGCGTGCACCTTTCTGATAGAGGAAATGATGCCTTTTTAGGGAGGTTTTAGGTATTTAGATGGGTGCAACAGCTTAAAAAGAGGCTTGGCCTTGCGGTGGCAGGATTCTGTTTATTTAGTGTTATGTAGCTTGGTGAGCACCATTTACAACCCCCTCTTTTGGTGGGGGGGTTCGGGGTCTTGTTGAATCATCCCAGGATTTTGCAGCCTGGTTGAGTGGGGTGGCAGACTCCATTGGGTTGCCTAGATTGATCCTTCCCTTCAGTCGTTTGGCTGGGGGCAGAATTCCAGGGCATTCCTATTTTGCTGTGCCAGCTGGGTATGAGCCATTTAGGGATGGCTCTACCTAGGGGCAAGTGGCTCACCCATTATACAGCAGGGGAGGGGTTGTTTTGACCTCTGGCCCTGACATGCTGCATGTTATGTTATTGCCCTTGCTGTTTTAATGCTGTATTAATTACATATGTAATCTTTCATTGATATCTGCCTCCGTTCCTGAGGACTGGAAGGTAGCAAATGTCACTCCCATCTTTAAAAAGGGTTCCAGAGAAGATCCGGGAAATTACAGGCCAGTCAGTCTGATTTCAATACCGGGAAAGTTGGTAGAAAGCATTACCAAGGACAGAATGAGTAGGCACATTGATGAACACAGGTTATTGAGGAAGACTCAGCATGGGTTCTGTAAGGGAAGATCTTACCTCACTAACCTGTTACTGTTCTTTGACGGGGTGAGCAAACATGTGGACAAAGGAGACCCAATAGATGTTGTTTACCTTGACTTCCAGAAAGCTTTTGATAAAGTTCCTCATCAAAGGCTCCTTAGAAAGCTCAAGAGTCATGGAGTAAAAGGACAGGTCCTCTTGTGGATCAAAAACTGGCTAATTAATAGGAAGCAGAGAGTTAGTATAAATAGGCAGTCTTCGCAGTGGAGGACGGTAAGCAGTGGGGTGTCGCAGAGCTCAGTACTGGGTCCCATGCTCTTTAACTTGTTCATAAATGATTTGGAGTTGGGAGTGAGCAGTGAAGTGGCCAAGTTTGCAGATGACATTAAATTGTTCAGGGTGGTGAGAACCAGAGAGGATTGTGAGGCACTCCAAAGGGATCTGTTGAGGCTGGGTGAGTGGGCATCAACGTGGCAGATGAGGTTTAATGTGGCCAGGTGCAAAGTAATGCACATTGGGGCCAAGAATCCTAGCTACAAATACAAGTTGATGGGGTGTGAACTGGCTGAGACTGACCAAGAGAGAGATCTTGGGGTCATGGTAGATAACTCATTGAAAATGTCAAGACAGTGTGCGATTGCAATAAAAAAAGCCAACACCATGCTGGGAATTATTAGGAAGGGAATTGAAAACAAATCAGCCAGTATCATAATGCCCCTGTATAAATTGATGGTGTGGTCTCATTTGGAATACTGGGTACAATTGTGGTCACCGCACCTCAAAAAGGATATTATAGCATTGGGAAAAGTGCAGAAAAGGGCAACTAGAATGATTAAAGGGTTGGAACACTTTCCCTATGAAGAAAGGTTAAAACGCTTGGGGCTCTTTAGCTTCGAAAAACGTCAACTGCTGGGTGAAATGATAGAGATTTACAAGATAATGCATGGGATGGAGAAAGTAGAGAAAGAAGTACTTTTCTTCCTTTCTCACAATACAAGAACTCGTGGGCATTCGATGAAATTGCTGAGCAGTCAGGTTAAAACGGACAAAAGGAAGTACTTCTTCACCCAAAGTGTGATTAACATATGGAATTCAGTGCCACAGGAGGTGGCGGCGGCTACAAGCACAGCCAGCTTTAAGAGGGGATTGGATAAAAATATGGAGCAGAGGTCCATCAGTGGCTAATAGCCACATTATATATATTGCTCTTTCTAATAGAGTAACTAGTTTGCCAGAAGAAAACAGGGTCTAGAAGTGAGAGGCCTGAGTCTATTAACCCAAGGGATGAGGCAGATACACTCAAGCTTGTCTGACTAAAAAGAGAGAAAATTCCTCAGAGATCTAGAATTATAAAAATATAAACCTTTAATATCAAGGTTACTTTTAGTGAGTGTTGAGCCATCTAAAGGAAACACTGCATTTTATGAAATAATTTGCATGTGAAGGAGTTCTGTATTCATTTTTTGTTCTGTCTGCCCAAAAATTCTAACTTCCAGAAATCTCTGTACAAATCCCAACTTTTACATGCCTATTATTATTATTTTATTTATATTCTGCCCATTCCCCTATGGAGGCTCAAGGTGGGGTACATCAATTTAAAACCTTTTTTAATTTAAAACCTTTTTATTTAAAAGGTCTAGTAAAGATCCAGAAAATTACAGATCTGTGAACCTGACCTTGCAGCCAAATTGGCATATAGAGGGTGAAATAAGGCCAGAATTTATAAGTATATAAAAGAATGATGCAAATGAGAAATAATAAAATGCATGGCTTTTGCAAAAGGAGGACTTGCTTCTCTAAACTTTTTTTTTAAAGTATCAATAAGCATGTGGAAAGTGATTTGGTAGGAACTTACCTCTTCGCACATTATGGAGTACAGAGATTGCATCTGGGGTCCCCATGTAACACAATCTCATATGAGAGGTAAGTTTCTCTGTATTTCATGAGTTTGTGATGCCTTTTTAGGATCAGAACCATGGTGCATGTAGACAGGGGTTTTCACTGTTCCTCCCCACACCAGTTTCCCAACCTATGTGTATCCCTGGGGATTCATGTGTTTCCTCAGACAGCATCCCCTGTGACTCTTTCGGGTTCTTTCTAGTGCAAGAGTCTCTCTCTGGTAATGGATATATTTACAGTTTTGCTTATAGAAAACTAAGGCATTTTGACTTTTAAATTTCACAAATATGTCCAATAGTGCAGTTCTATATGCTAAGTTATAAATGGTGCTAAAAATTGATTTACAAGAGATAGTCTTGCATTGCAGTAAACCCCATGACACTAGCCTAAATCCAGCAGATGGCCCTAGCTATAATCACCCTAGATGGACAGCCTCATTGGAAAGGAGAATGGGTCTTTTTTTTTTACCTCTGAGTCTGCTAATAACACCCTTCACTGATTGGTGAATGCAGTCAATATTGATACCTGCCTAGAGGAATATAATCTAATTTCAAGGGAGATACAGAAGCAACTGAAAAGTGCTAAGTTGGGGCCTTTAAACCAAAGAACTGGATCACACATACTATGGTTTGATGCAGAATGCAAAAAGGGCAAATTATACCCTTATTGTTAACTATGAAAAATATAGAATTAACCCTGAAGCAACATCCATAATAGCTTTTAAACACCAAAAAGCCCAATATAAGGACCTCATTAGAAGAAAGAAACAGGAAGACATTATGGCTTTTTGGGAGGAATTTTGGAAGGCAGTAGAAGAAAAAAAAACTTCAGTATTATTCTGGAAACTAGTCTCCGATCCATCACCTAGGTCACCAAATATATTTAATAACTATTTTGTCAGATGCTTGGTTACACCATTATAAGATGGTATATGGGGAAACAATTACAAGCCCACTCAATTTTGATATCATCCATAACTTACCAACTTGGCCCCCAGTGGGGTGTACAGAATTTAAGCAGCTCAGTGATACTTTGAAACCAGGAAAAGCTCCAGGCATTGACCTAATTCCACCAGAGCAATTTAAAATGATTGCAGAATTGTGGGCCCCGGTTTTGGCAGCTTTGTTTACATAAATTGATCAATTGGGGAAAATTTCCAAGGACTAAGGAGCAGCTATCATCCCCATATATAAAAAAGATAACAAAGAAGATCCAAACAACTATAGGCCAATCAGCCTGTTAAGTGCAACAAGCAAGCTATATGCTAGACACCTTCTGTGGAAACTTGGAGACTGGCTTGAGAATGATTTTTGCCTAGGTGAGAAACAGGTTGGCTTCAGAGAAGGTTGTGCCTTATTGAACCACTGCATGCTGTTGGACCACTTGATTGAAATATTCCTCAAATTCATCAAGTGTGTCATTATATGCTGCATTTCTAGACCTAAAGTCAGCATTTGACTCCATCTCCAGGACCTTCCTATGAGATAAATTAAGAGCCACCAACATTGACAGATGGTTGTTATTTCTTATTTAGGCCCTTTATGATCAAACAACCATCCAGGTCAAATATTCTCATCAAGGCTATTTGACAGGCCCCATTTCTACCTACAAAGGGGCTAAACAAGGATGACTCCTGACCCCCCTACTTATTTAACTTCTACATTAATGACTTGGCATCATAAATAAATAAATTGGAATGTCACCCACCAAAACTAGGTAACAAACATATAGGGGTGCTCCTTTATGCTGATAATGCTGTTTTACTTTCAAGGACTCCCTTAGGCCTCAGAAGAACCTTGAAAGCTTTCACTCAATATTGCCTAGAAAAAAACCTAGAGGTAAATTACACTAAAACAAAAGTAATGGCCTTTGGCAAAACGACACCCAGATCACACAATTGGTACTTAAATTCTATTCCCATCGAACAAATTTCATGTTTTAAGTACCTGGGGGTTATGTTTCAAGTGAATGGAAGAAGAACCATCAATATAAACATGATTACCTTAAAAGCCAAAAGGAGTGCTGGGGCTAGCCAAAAATTCTACTGGGGCAAAGTGGGTAAATGCTTAATTGCGGCCCTTAGATTGTTTAAGGCTAAATCCCTCTGACAGCTAACATTTGGTGCCCCAATCAATATCACTACAAATTACAAAAAACTGAAGAGTGTTCAATCAAAATTTTTAAGAATAGTCCTCCAGTTATCCAAGGGCATTCTGACTGCATTCATTAGGATAGAAATTGGCATGATTACAGTAGAAGTGAGGCTTTGGATTTTGGCCATCCAGTTCTGGTTGAAACTTATGTTTTTTCCTAAGGGCTTGATCAATTTAATTCTGCAGGATACCTTGGTCCCAAGATAGAGGATAGAGGACAGAATTCATTATTATGGCCTTTCAAAACAATATCTCAGTTCTCTTACTTATGATAATGCTAGGGAGATAGTGAAACAGAGAATATTGGATGTTGTCAGACAAAATGACCTTAATAGCACAACTAAATGGCGAGCTCTGACAGAACCAATCAACGGGGTGACCCCGATACACTACCTATACCACTTAACAAATAATGAATATAAGAGAACGTTTACTCTTATGAGATGGGATGTTCTCCCTTCAGTTGTGGTGGAGGGGAGATACAAAAAAGTGCCATTCCAAGAATGGTTATGTTTCTGCTGCAATGATGGTACTGAATCTTTAGTCCATGTCATATTTGACTGTGAGGCTTATAATGATCTTCACAAAGTACTTCCATTTTCCACGGCTATACCTTTTACCAGTAGTCAAAAACTGCAACTCCTTAAGAATTTTCTTGATGATAAGAACCCTGATGTTACATACAAAATAGAAAAAATTGGCTGGCTTGCCACAAGAATAAGGAAAACTCTAATAATTCAGTTAGGAAATGGCTAAACACCTTTACCAATCTGTTTGCTGTAACTGCCATGTTCTGTTATATTTGTAGTTTTACAACAGTATTTTATGTCTTTTTATGTATGATTTTATGGTCATTCAGTTTTAATTTTGTATGATTTTACTGTTTTAAATGCTGACTTAGACTGTGAATAAACTAAACCAAACTAAAACTACCCCGCCCTTCACTACCTGAAGGAGTCTCAAAGTGGCTTACAATCTCTTTTCCCTTCCCCTTCTCACAACAGACACTCTGTGAGGTAAGTGAAGCTGAGAGAGCTCTGACAGAAACTGCTTTTGAGAGGAACAGCTCTGAGAGTACATCAATATAGATAATAATAAAATCACAATAAAACCACAATAAAATAAATTACAATAACTAGTTCATAGTACAGCAGGATCGTCCAGTAGGATGATATAGTAGGATGGTATAGTAGTATGGTACTGCAGTGTGGTACCACAGGGGAGGCCAATCGATCTAACAAGTAGATGCCTGCCACCTCATCCAAAAGCCTGGTGGAACAGCTCTGTTTTAGAGGCCCTATGAAAGGCTAACAAGCTAGGTAAGGCCCGGATATCCATAAAGAGCTGATTCCACCAGGTTGGGACCAGGACCAAGAAAATCCTGGCCCTGGTAGAGACAAGATGGGCATCTCTTGGGCCAGGATGGTCAGAAGATCTTGGGAGGCCGAACGAAGCGACCTCTGGGGCACATATGGGAAGAGACAGTCCTGTAGATATGCTGGTCCCAGGCCGCGCAATGTTTCAAAAGTCAAGACTAACACCTTGAAATGGACCCGGTATTCTAAGGGAAGCCAGTGCAGGCCACGGAGCGCTGGCCATATGTTCACCTTTACAGGTGATGCAGTCAGCAGGCGAGCTGCCACTTTCTTCATCCGCTGAAGTTTCTGGATCAGCTTCAAGGGCAAGCCAGCGTAGAGTGAGTCCAACCTGGAAGTGGCCATTGAATGGATCACTGCAGCCAGGTCTTGGGGAGATAGATATGGTGCTAGCTGCCTGATCTGCCGTAGATGGCAGAAGGCAGACCCAGCAGCCGCCGTGATTTGAGCCTCCATGGAAAGAGAGGCATTCAGAATCACTCCCAAACGCTTCACCTGTTGGGCTAGCGCTAAAACAGCATTGTCCAAGGCTGGGAGTTGGATGCATGGACCCATCCCCCCTCAACTCAGGCACAGGACCTCCGTCTTAGTTGGATTTAACTTCAGTCAGCTCTGCTGTAGTCATCCAGCCATGGCTCCTAATGCCTCGGACAGAGGACAGTCTGCCACCCATCAACAGATAGAGCTGGGTGTCATCAGCAACCCAGTCCAGCTGGTGACAACCCAGTCCAAAACCTCAGGCAATCTGGGCAAGGGGGCGCATATAGATGTTAAATAATATTGCCAAAAGGATATGAGTGGGTGCCACATGGAAATCTGCACACAAAGCACCACCCTCTGTCCCCATCCCCAGAGAAAGGAGGAAAACCAAGGCTACCCACCCCCCCGTACTCTGGCAATGGTGAGGCACTGGGTCAAAAGGTCATAGTCAATCATGTCAAACACTGTTGACAGATAGAGAAGAATCAGCCATGCTGACCCACCATGGTCCAGATGTCTTCTTAGGACATCTGTGAGGGCAACTAGCACCATCTCCATCCCATGGCCTGGGCAGAAACCAGAGTGGAATGGGTCCAGGGTAGATGTTTCATCCAGGAAAACCTGCAAATGCTCTGCCAGTTTTCTCAATGACTTATCAACCTGTTTTAAACAAATCAAATTTTGTTTTTAAATGCTACCAGTGCCTAGTGTGCCATATTTCTGATAGGTAAAGTTTTGACACCTGAAGTAACAGCCAAGGTGATCATTTAAGTGTGTTGATAGTAAGAAAGTGGTTGCCATGCCTCATCTTGTAACACCATCAGAGATAACACAGGGCTTTTTTTCTAGCAGGAGCTCCTTTGCATATTAGGCCATGCCCCCCTGATGTAGCCTATCCTCCAAGAGATTAGAGGGCTCTTAGTGCACTGTAAGCTCCAGGAGGATTGGAGCTCTTACTGTAAGCCCCAGGAGAATTGGCTACATCAGGGGGGTGGCTTAATATGCAGAGGAGATCCTGCTAGAAAAAAAGCCCTGGACAGCCATTAATAGACCAATTCTTCATGGGTATCTTTTTAAGTTGGCTTCCATTATTACATGCTGTGGCAGTGAATTCCATAAGATGATTATGCATTGAGTGAGAAAGTACTTTTTCTGTCTTTCCTGAATCTCCTGCTCAACAATGCACCAGATGCCCACAGTTATAGTATTATGCAATCCTATACAATTATATCCTTCTAAGTATAGTAAGGAAGGCAGTAATGGGATACAATCTCAAAAATGACAGAATGATCTTGGTCCGTATCCAAGGCAAACTATTAAATATCACAGTAATCCAAGTCTATGCCCCAACCACTGACGCAGAAGAGGCTGAAGCGGACAGTTGAAGATCTACAACACCTTCTAGAACTAACACCAAAAAAAGTTATCCTCCTCATCATAGGGGACTGGAATGCCAAAGTAGGAAGTCAAAAGGTAACCAGAACAACGGAACATTATTTTTGGAGTCTTTGCACTCATTTTGAAAACTCTGTGACTGTGTGGGGTCCTCCTTGGATTATTGTTTTGAGACTGTTGTTTTCTATCAATACTGTATGAATGTATGCCCACTGTTGTGGGCTGTTCATTTCATTATAATAGAACTTTATGTACACCAGTTAAGAGTGTTTGTTTGTGCACAATATTTTGTATTTTTGTATTGTTGTATTTCATATATTATGCTGCCACTGTTCTTTTGCATTGCAAAATTCAGGCTTAAACTGAAGAAAACTGGGGAAGCCATTAAGCCATTCAGGTTTGACCTTGATCACATCCCTTATGAATATACAGTGGAGGTGAATAATATGTTTAAGGAACTAGAGTTGATAGATAGAGTGCCTGAAGAACTATGGACAGAGGTTCATGACATTGTACAAAAGGGCAGTAATCAGCACCATCCCAGAGAAAAAGAAATGTAAGAAAGCAAAGTGGCTGTCTGATGCTTTACAAATAACTGAGAAAAGAAGGAAAGTGAAAGGCAAAGGTGAAAAGGAAAGATTCACCCAACTTAATGCAGATTTCCCAACAACATCAAGGAGAGATAAGGAGGCCTTCCTGAAGGAACAATGCAAAGCAATAGAGGAAAATAATAGAAAGGAAGGATAAAAGATCTCTTCGAGAAAATTGGAGAAATCAAGGTAACGTTTCATGCAAAAATGGCCATGATAAAGGACAAAAATGGTAGGGACCTAACAGAAGCAGAAGAGATCAGGAAGGGGTGTCAAAAATACACAGAAGATTTATACAAGAAGGATGTCAATGTCCTTGACAACCATGACGATGATATCGTTGATCTTGAGCCAGACATCCTGGAGTGCGAAGTCAAATGGGCCTTAGAAAGCATTACTAACAACAATGCGAGCAGAGATTATGGTATCCCGGTTGAGCTAGTCAGAGTCCTAAAGTTAAAGTGATGCACGCATTATGTCAGCAAATTTGGAAAACGCAATAGTGGCCGCAGAATTTGAAAAGGTCCATTTATATTCCAATCCCAAAGAAGGGTAAAGCCAAGGAATGTTCAAACTAGGAATGTTCATTCACATGCCAGCAAGGTCATGTTAAAGATCTTACAAGCTAGGCTTCAGCAGTATGTAGATCGTGAACAACCAGAAGTTCAAGCTGGGTTTTGGAGAGGTAGAGAAACTAGAGAGCAAATTGCCAACATTCACTGAATTGAGATATGGAACAACTGACTGGTTTAGAATAGGAAAAGGAGTTCAACAAGGATGTATATTGTCACCCTGCTTATTTAATTTATATGCAGAGTACATCATGTGGAATGGTGGCCTGGATGAAGCAGAAGCCAGAATTAAGATTGCAGGGAAAAACATCACCAACTCAGATATGCAGATGACACTACTCTAATGGCAGAAAGTGAGGAGGACATAAAGAACTTCTTGTTTAGGGTGAAAGAGGAGAGCACAAAAGTAGGCTTGAAACTCAACATCAAAAAACTAAGATCATGGCATCTGGCCCCATCACACCTTGGCAAATAGAAGGGGAAGACGTGGAAGTAGTGACAGACTTCACATTTCTGGGATCCAAGATCACTGCAGATGGTGACTGTAGCCATGAAATTAAAAGATGTTTGCTCCTTGGGAGGACAGCTAAGGTGAACCTGGGCAGTATAATAAAAAGTAGAGATCACCCTGCCAACAGAAGTCTGTATAGTCAAAGCAATGGTATTCCCAGTAGTAATGTATGACTGTGGGAGCTGGACCATGAGGAAGGCCAAGCTCAGAAGAATAGATGCTTTCGAGCTGTGGTGCTGGAGAAGAATCTTGAGAGTCCCCTCAACTGCAAGAAGATCAAATCAGTCAGCCTTAAGGGAAATCAACCCAGATTGTTCCATGGAAGGTCAGATGCTGAAGCTCAAATACTTTGGCCACCAAGTGAGAAGGGAGCACTCACTGGAGAAGATCCTGATGCTGGGAAAGACAGAAGACAAAAGAAGAAAGTGATGGCAAAAGATGAGATGGCTGGACAGCATTACTGACACTAGCCATTTAATATGGAGCATTTTATGTTCAGTCCCTTTCTCAATAATCCATAGCAATGAATCTGTTTTTTTTCATAGTTGCGGCATAATGTCAGCATTTTCAAAGAGTTATCTAGATTCCAAGAGAGCAAGTTTGGTGTAGTTGTAAAGAGCAGCGGACTCTAATCTGGAGAACTGAGTTTGATTCTTCACTCCTCCACGTGCAGCTGGCTGGGTGACCTTGGGTCAGTCACAGTTCTCTCAGAGCTGCTCTCTCAAGAGCAATTCTCTTAGAGCTCTCTCAGCCCCACTTACCTCATAAGGTGTCTGTTGTGGGGAGAAGAAGGGAAGGAGATTCCAAGTGAAGGGTGAGGTATAAATCCTCCTTCTCCTCTCTTCTTCTTCCCTGGTTAATCGCTTCCTTATCAAAGTGTATGTAGTTAGAGGGCTTTTGCTCTACTGTGTTTATTAATCTCCATTCCCCATGCAGATGCCCACTCACGCATCTTGATGATCCTCTTGGAACTCTGTACTGTCAGCTCATTTAAATAGAAAAACAACATGGAATGTGAGTCCTGATGTTCTTAACAAATACAAAGACACTTTAAGTGAACAAAATAAGGTGGAGCTGAACAAAAAAAAAGTGCACATCTCTAAATGGCAGGACAAGAATTTAAAATCCAAGTAAAAGTGATTTTAGTACAATTTTATTGTACTTTATTGTACTAAGCCTCCTAATTTCTTGTCTCTCCAAATCAAGGAGTGTGAAACTCTGGAAATTGTAACTTAATCATAGAAAAACTATCTTAAGCATATAGATACATTTTTAGCACACTATGAAATACACATAGATATAAAAATCATGGAAAGAGAAGATATATCTGAATATCAAAGTCCCTAGTTGGGAATATGTTCCATGACTCTATGGTGTGCTGTGAGGAATAAGATCTTGAACTAGAAGTTCTTTCTTTTTATCATGAGAAGATAGTGCTGTTGAGCAATTTGAACTCACCAGCAGATATCCAACTGGCTAGCGCTTATAAATATACATATTATCAGCAATGCATTCAATTAAAGTCATTGGCGAGAAACTATTCTTTTTGCCACTGTACTGGATTGTGTGAGCCTGATTTGGCTTTCTGTTCAGAACAGGCTGACATTATGCATTGTTATGGAAATGATGCTTTTCACTGAAGACAGATGCCTGATTTCACTAATGTCTGGACATGGATGACTGAATTCTACCTGCACAGAACAGCAAGGATGAGAACCTAGCCAAACCATTCCAGTTTGAAATGCATCCAAATATCTCCAGAATGTCTTATGAATAAAAGACTCTCTTTGACTATCCATTTGGTAGATAACCTTGGAATGGCAAGGAACCAGAACAGCTATAGCAATTATAAGAGTTGTGGTTGGAAAAACAATTTCAGACCTTTCCATTACTAAGAGCAGCTCTGCAAGAATAGAAATTAATTAAGACAATCCCTATTAATAATGCTAGTGCTGGAGTTCCATTTCTTCCCCTGCCCCATGTGCATTAAACTGGAGTTCAAGTAATGAAATGAAACCTCTGGGTTGCACATAACAAAAGGTAGAGATAAAAGGGATGAATGGACTCATGCCTAATTGAATAACATTGCCGGAGAAAATAAGAAATCTGGGAGAAGTCATCTAGAAAGTAGTCCTCAGAATAATCATATCCTTAATCATGGACCTACATGATTATTCTTCTTTTCCCATGGAAGAGGCCTTCCTGCAGTCGTTACCGTGTCCTCTTCTTTGTCCAAATTTAAGCTGAACTGATAGTTCCTGTGGCCACCATTACATCTAGCCTATCTGTGGCCAGTGCCACCATTTTAGAGGTGAATTTAACCATTTAAAAATTGGAAGACATGGTGTCAACAGGCAATCTTGTTCCACACTTGCACACCTTTTAAAATACTGAAACAGCCTTGAGGGAAGCTATTTCTGATCTTGAAAAGGCACAGAGGGAGGGGGGGAATCACCTATTGCAGCTGGGCCATGGGTCTGATCAGGATCATGTTATGGCTGTGCACTTTTTTCAAATGGTATTTTTGAGATTCAGATATCAGGGAGCTGGGAGCTGGAAAAAAATAATAATAGTCCTGGTTATCTGGGTTCTAAACACCAGTTAGGTATTTGGATCTGGGTTTTTGAAGGAGGGGATTCTGATATTATTTGGCTCCTTTATTCCCTATGGGGACACTTTCTTAACCATTAGAGAGACAGTCTTTTGAGCAAATTGCAGCAAAATTGCAGTACAACAGCTGGTGTCTGTCTTTTAAATAACCCCTTGCTACTAATCAAGGTGACCTCAGCTATCTTCCATTGTTTCCTATGTGTATGGATGGTGTGTGGGGGGGGGGTCCATGTTTTCTTCAGGGCAAAGAGTAGCCAAAGACAAAAGAGCTAGCAAAGGAATCCCAGGCCAAAATCATCTCAAACAGACAGAAACAAGAAGCCCAAAGAACCTATATAGAACTAGGGAATCCCAAAAGAAGCATAGGACAATGTGGTAAGCCTAAAGCAACAAATATACAATGTGAAAATCCAAACCAATTTCAAACCAGAGAATCACCCAAGACAAGTCACATAGAACCTCTGCTCCAAGCCCAACAAGTATACAATCAGAGGATCTAACCCAATGTACAACTGGAGAGTACCACCATGTTGAAACAGAGAATCCACTGGAAACCACAAACCCAACACAAACCAACTCACACAAAGAACACAGTGTTGCAAGACCTATCTAACTAATTTCAGAGCACAGAATCTAAGCCAAATCAATCTGGCAAGCTGAAACCAAGCCCTGCAAAGAAGACACCGACAAAGACACAGCAAAATTCTTATATGTGTGGGGAGGAAATCCTGGAAGCCTTAAAATGCTGGATCCTGATATTTCTGGTTTCCTCCTGAGTATTTCCAAAATTTTTGGAGACCTACTTCCTGGTATCCAGTAAAATCTGAGATATCATCCAGAGGCCGAAATATGGCCTGAAAATATTGATAAAGTGTGTGTGTGTGTGTGTAATATTTTATCAGTATCTACCTATCTATCTATCCAAACCACATCTGTTCAAATGCATACCCCTAAATCAAGTTCTCCACATCAGTTTTTAAATTGTCATTATCGTGTTCCTGAAATCATTCCCACCCAAGTGGAGCAACAGTACATGAAGCAGAGAATTCCATCTCCCCTCAAACTGCTGTAGCATGAGGCCAGGCCAAATCAACCACTGTCATGCCAGTCATTCCATTGAGGCAAACTCACTGAGCCCCAGCTGCATACCATTGGGGCACCTTCTGTCCCAGTGGGCCACCCAGAATACAAGACTCTCAGAGCAGCCAGCAGGACCTAGGAAGAGAAGACAATTAAATGCAGAATACCACTCTACTAAGTAGGAAGCAGCCAAACATAAGCCCTGTAATACCACAACCTCCAGTGTCCCAGTTGCTGAATGACCAGAGCTGTCATGAAGGCCACCCTGATCCAGAAGGAGTGGTTCTCAAAACACCAGTGACCCAAATAGTGGGGGTGCCGCAGGGCTCAGTACTTGGTCCCATGCTTTTTAACTTGGGAGTTGGGAGTAAGCAGTGAAGTGGCTAAGTTTGCAGATGACACTAAATTGTTCAGGGTCGCAAAAACCAGAGAGGATTGTGCGGCACTCCAAAGGGATTTGTCAAGGCTGGGTGAGTAGGCGTCAACATGGCAGATGAGGTTCAATGTGACCAAGTGCAAAGTAATGGGGCCAAAAATCCTATAAATACAAGTTGATGAGGTGTGAACTGGTAGAGACTGACCAAGAGAGAGATCTTAGGGTTGTGGTAGATAACTCACTGAAAATGTCAAGACAGTGTGCGATTGCAATAAAAAAGGCCAACGCCATGCTGGGAATTATTAGGAAGGGAATTGAAAACAAATCAGCCAGTATCATAATGCCCCTGTATAAATCAATGGTGCGGCCTCATCTGGAGTACTATGTACAATTCTGGTCACCACACCTCAAAAAAAAATATTATAGCATTGGAAAAAGTGCAGGAAAGGGCAACTAGAACAATTAAAAGGTTGGAATACTTTCCCTATGAAGAAAGGTTAAAACACTTGGGGCTCTTTAGCTTGGAGAAATGTCGACTGCGGGGTGACATGATAGAGGTTTACAAGATTATGCATGGGATAGAGAAGGTAGAGAAAGTAGTACTTTTCTCCCTTTCTCACAATAAAAGAACTCGTGGACATTCAATGAAATTGCTGAGCGGTTGGGTTAGAATGGATAAAAGGAAGTACTTCTTCATCCAAAGGGTGATTAACATGTGGAATTCACTGCCACGGGAGGTGGTGGCGGCTACAAGCATAGACAGCTTCAAGCATATGGAGCAGAGGTCCATCAGTAGCTATTAGCCACAGCTTATCCTTGGAACTCTCTGTCTGCTGCAGTGATGCTCTGTATTCTTGTGCTGGGGGGGGCACATTGGAAGGTATTCTAGCCCCACTGGTGGACCTCTTGATTGCACTTGGGGTTTTTGGCCACTGTGTGACAGAGTGTTGGACTGGATGGGCCATTGGATGGGTCTGGATGGGCCTTTCTCTTATGTTCTTAAACCCAGCATGTCCAGTGCTCACCTGGTAACTTGACAGAATTGAAATTTGGTCACGGGGCTAGTGTCTTTGTGCTGGGACAGCCACCTTCCAAACCCCTCACTGCTGCCACAGTGCCACTACTGGGCAAAGGTCAACCTCTGAACAGGACCCCACTTGAACTTTAATCTCCTTTTGCTGTTGATCACTTTTTGACTGTCTGACAATGATGTGGACACTGTTCCCAAGTGAATGTGCTGTCTCAGGGCCCTCTCTGAACTATGACTATGTGAAGCCACTGCCAACTTGCTAATCCATAATGCCCCCCAAAAGGCCACCAGGGCAGCAGCATGAAGAAGAAGCTATCAGTACTGATTACTTCCCATGTCCCCCAACAGTACTCTCAGGACCTCAGGGGAACTGAGCTCCCTCCTGTCTGCCTGTGGCCCAGCCTCATGCGACCAGCCCTCCAACATCTTCCTTGTTCAAAAGTCCCCTGTGACTTCACCAAACCCCCCTAGCTTTGCTTCTAAAAGCCAAGACCACATCACCATGCTCCTACCTCTCAGGTACACAGTGCTACATCAAGTGTATTGTCACGGGCTGGAGCCGGGTCAGGCAAAGTCCAGGGGCAGTCCAAGGTCTGTAGCTGGTGAGCAAAGAGGCTCCAAGGTGCCAAAACCGAATCACAGTCCAGGTATCACAGGTCAGAGGTTCAGAAGCCGAAGTCAGGGGGTCCAGAAGCCAAAGTCAAAAGCCAACGTGGATGCTAGAATGTCAGGTAACTGACTAGTTGCTTCCACAAAGCCTCCTCCCAATGCCCACAGCTATATAGCCCTCTGCTGTCTGTTGACCATTTGGGCTAATTGCTGGCTCAGAGAGGCAGCCAGGATCCTGCTGAGACTCAAGCATCCTCACTCCTAGAAGGGCCAGAATCCTTTCAAAACTCAGGGCTCAGGGAGCGTCTTGCTCGTGAGCGTGCCGCCCTCCTCCAATCCCTGAGGTCCTGACGAAGGTGGTCATGCACACGAGCCACCTGAGAGGGTGAGGCAGGGGGGCTTGGATCTTCTCCAGCAGGAGGCAGGGGCACTGGTGCAGGTGGCAGGGGCACAGTTTCTTCTGCAGGCTCAGCTTCTTCTGAAGGGTCCCCAGTACCCATGACATGTGTTATCAATACTGGCTAGACCTGATGAAGCCCTACCTGCTGCCTAAAGGACTTGAACTGCTGACCTGCACAGCTATAGGTCCTTTTGATGTTGGGCACCAAGGCCAGCACTATTGCCCTCTCAGCCTCAGTCATCCAGTCTACCATAACTCCATGGGCATTCAGCTGATGTAGCCTCTCAATTTGTTTATCAGCCACCCAATTGCTAACCCCTGGCATGTGTTTAACTATGAAAAAGATATTATACCAAAAGCAATGCAATGTGCAGGCCCTTACTAACCTCATAACCCTTACTAACCTTACTAACCTCATACTTACTTTTATCTCACATTATGTGGGAAATATACTCGTGGAATGTATTTGGAATAGTGTTCCCAGGAGTATGTTCATCCACAAACAGTTTACAGGATAACTTCGAAAAATTATACATCATGCTCCTCGAAGAGGACAATCTATGCAATTTTATGTCCATGTCAATTTCTGTACATCAGAAGTACTACAAGACCAATGAAGACACACGTTTGGAACACCATTCTAGAATTAAAAATAGGGTCTCAGAGACACCCCTCTGAAGTTCACTCATGATCCTGACTCCTTGAAGTTTTTTATTATTTCCAAATACACCCCACGAGTATATAACCCACAGGATGTAAGTAAATTTTTACTCCAATAGGAAATGAGGTGCATTTTAACTACAAACTTTGATACCGCTTGATATAAACAATGAATGGTACTTGTATTTCTTCTCATAAACTATATCACAACACATTTCAGAATAATACATACTATCCATTTTAAAGGAACTCTTTGAGATAGCAGTCAACTGCACCTGATAGTTTTTAATGGTAACAGTAGTCTGGTTGATTGCAAGAATTTTTCTTTAGAGAAAGGAAGCAGATTGTGACTGTATTTTGTCTTGTTTATGAAAAGGTATGTGCAGATTAATATGACTGATGATTTGACTTCCGGCTTGAGTTTCCAACAGAGCTGCAGCCCTCTGAATAAGGGGGAATCTTAGTCCTTTGTTCAGGGTATTAAAGAGCCCCCAGGGGTTCTATGCCCACTTCTCTCAGTCAGAGATAAGACCAAGATGACGTCAGAATACCTTTAGCCGTAGATCTGGGCTGAAAATTGGCAAGGTAGCTTGCCTTTTGGAAGCCTTGAAGATCTGGTGCGAAGAGGGAACGTCTTCTATTCATCTACAGAGGATTAAGAGCCATCAAATTGGCTTAAGCCTGTTCGGAGCTCACTCTCTTTTGGGATTGATTTACATTTTAAAGAACAGAAAGACCGAAGGTGAAAGAACATAGCTGCTAAGGTACTTTGATCTATATCTCCGCTCCGGGACTTTTCTAAGCTAATCTAAATAACTGAAAATAGCCTGAATTGGGGCGAAAAAAGGAGGAGATAAGAGTCTGCTTAATTTGGATTTTGTCAAGTTAAAAGCTTCAATAGAGTTTGAAAAAGAAAGAAATTGTTTTGAATACCTGTGGTTAATGACGCAGGCTCCTGTGCTTCTCACTCTGCACTTGCAACCAACATAACAAGCTTCAAAGACTGCGATACTTGGTGAATGAGAATTGAGCAGTGTAACCCAGGAAGTAAAAGCTTGCTAGCCAATGTAATAAAGACTATAAAGATCGCAATAGTTGGAGAACATGAACCAGGAAGGAGAGAAGACTAAGACCAAGAAGGTCCTCACTAGGAACTTTTTTTAACCATAGAGAAACAACAATCGCCATTTTGAAGGAGGGAAAATTGCCAAATTTGTTAAAAATCAATATCTCTGCCCAGGAAGGTAGGAGAAAAACGAAACTAGTCTTGTTTTAAACAGCATGTTTTAAGCTACTGGACTTGGTGTTGAATTTAGATTTGGAGACCTTTTGCGTTTTGGTGAGGTTTTTATGTCAGAAGGCAGAGTAACTCGTGCAAGGGCTCATTCTTTTGACAAAATGCAAAGCCAATTTGATAATATGGAAGCCAGGATTATGAAGGGTGTGGACAAAATGCTTATAGCCCTTTAAAAAGATATTAGAGATCTCAGAAAGGATGTTGAGGACTTTAAAGATGAACTGGGTATGGTTAAAGACAGAGTTAAGGGAGTTAAAGAGAAAGTGGATACACATACCTCCACCTTGTTAAAACTCCAAGAGAGGGTTACAATCCATGACTGTAGATTAATGGAAACACAAGTGCGTCTGAGAGGACTACCTGAAGGGGAGGAGACAGATTTAATGGATTACATGGTGAAAATCATTGCTGACTAAGATCCTGAAAAATTTAGAAGTATGTTGGATAGTGTCTACAGAGTCAACTCAGCATATGCAAAAGACAAAGGCCTACCAAGAGACATTGTTATAAGACTAAGGTCTAAAGACACAGCAGGAAAAATTCTAAACAAAAGTTTTCAAAAAGCTTGGCTAATAAAAGGGAGTAAAATCAAAATAATGAAAGAGTTACCAAGACGAGTGATTAATGACAGGAAGAAATACAAGAGGTTAACAGAGAAGCTGCGTGTGGAGGGTACAAGATACAGATGGATATTACCTAAAGGTCTTGGCTTGGAACAACATGGAAGAAGGATTATAATAAAGAATGAACAAGAGATGTATAGCTTTTTCGAAGAGAATAAAGAATCTGCATCATAATGGAGTACAAGTTACTATCTTGGAACATAAATGGACTAAATTCACCACAAAAAAGAAAAGCAACATTTCATTGGATTAAAAAACAAAAATGTAATATAATTTGTCTACAGGAAGTTCATATACAACAAAAGGATTGTAAATTTTTGTGGAACAAACATTTGGGATTGGAATTTTTTTCATTGGCAGAACAAAAGAAAAGAGGGGTAGTCTTTTATATTAAAGAACAATTAGAACCAAAATTGATATTTAAAGATAAAGAAGGAAGATATATTGCAGTGGAAGTGATGATGGAGGCAAAACCTCCCATTATTATTAGAATTATATGCGCCCAATGGAGCAAAAGACAAGTTCTTTAAAGACATTAATCGGCAGTTAGACGAAATGTCATATGACCAGATTTTGATGATGGGTGATTTTAATGGGACAATACAAAATAATATAGATAGATCAAGCCAAAAGAAGAAGGACAAAGAAAGAAAACTACCAAACTCTTTCTTTGAGTTGGTTAAACAAGAAAATTTGGAAGATATTTGGAGAAAATTTAATCCTGAAGTAAAAGACTATACCTTCTTTTCAGCAAGACATAATTCTTTTTCCAGAATAGATATGTTATGGGGCTCCAAAAGCTTGGGCCTCATAACTAAAAAACATTGTGACATTTTTAGAAAAGGAAACTGCAGCGTTCTTTCAAATAAATAAGACTGATGACATGGAATTTCAGACAGTTTGGGATACTTATAAAGCAGTAATGAGAGGACTATTAATTACATAGAATAATAAAGATAAGAGGGCCAAAGAAGAGCGGTTGCTAGGTTTACAAAATGAAATAAAGAAAAAAGAAGGGGAATTAAAGAAAAGGCTAGGAAAAAATAAGTTAATAAAGGAAATTACAATATTACAATCCCAACTAAGACATCTGTTGAATAAAGAACTAGAATGGAATCTAAAAAGTTTGCAACAAAAATCGTTTGAAGGCGCGAATAAACCTGGGAAGTATTTAGTATGGCAATTGAAGAAAAAGAAAGAAAATAAAATTATTAACAAAATTACGGCAAATCAAAAAGAGATAGTTGATCAAGAAGGAATTAAAAGAGAATTTTTAAATATTATGCAAATTTACTCAAAGGTGTGGAAATCAGAAAAGAAAAAATGGAAGAGTATCTACGAAATATCCAAATAGCACCCCTGACTAAGTATATGAAAAAGATTTTAAATGATCCAATAGAAAAAACTGAAATTGAAGCAGCAATAAAAGCAATGAAATAAGGTAAGGTTCCCGGGCCAGATGGCTTTACAACTAAATTCTATAAAATTCTTAAAGATGAGATAATACCCAAACTGCAGAAATTGTTGCATATGATAAGAGAAAAAGGAAAAATTCCAAATACTTGGAAAGAGGCGGTAATTTTGTTGATTCCTAAAGAAGATAAAGACATCACAAATGTAAAGAACTATAGACCAATTTCACTATTAAATAATGATTATAAGATTTATACAAGAATTTTGGCAGAATGTCTTAAGCAATATCTGATTAACTTTATAAAAGAAGATCAAGCTGGATTTCTCCCTAAAAGGCAAATAAGAGACAATGTAAGAGCCGTTATTAATATTGTGGAATACTATGAGAAACACCCAGAAAAAGAAGCGGCTTTATTTTTTGTGGATGCAGAAAAAGCCTTTGATAATTTGAATTGGGATTTTATGTTTGCAGTAAAGGAAAAAAAAATTGGGGGAACATTTTATAAGAATGACGAAAGCAATATAAGAACATAAGAACATAAGAGAAGCCATGTTAGATCAGGCCAATGGCCCATCCAGTCCAACATTCTGTGTCACACAGCAGCCAAATATATATATATATATATACACACACACACACACACTGTGGCTAATAGCCACTGATGGACCTCTGCTCCATATTTTTATCTAACCCCTTCTTGAAGGTGGCTATGCTTGTGGATGCCACCACCTCCTGTGGCAGTGAATTCCACATGTTAATCACCCTTTGGGTGAAGAAGTACTTCCTTTTATCCGTTTTAACCTGTCTGCTCAGCAATTTCATCGAATGCCCACGAGTTCTCGTATTGTGAGAAAGGGAGAAAAGTACTTCTTTCTCTACTTTCTCCATCCCATGCATTATCTTGTAAACTTCTACGGAACAATATGCAAAACTGTGTGTAAATGCAGATCTTACAAAAGAAATGAAGGTAAGCAAAGGTACAAGACAAGGATGCCCGCTTTCACCATTGTTGTTTATAATGACTCTTGAAATTCTATTACAACAAGTACAAAATGATAAAGAAATAGAAGGATTAAAAATTAGAGGATTTTCTTATAAATATAAAGCATTTGCAGATGATATTGTGTTTATAATTGAGAATCCGATTCAAGTGACACCTTTGTTGTTAGCCAAGATTAAAGAATATGGAGAAATAGCAGGATTATATATAAACAAAGAGAAGTCGAAATTTTTATGTAAAAATATGCAACCAAATAGACAGAAAGAATTGCAGACTTTGGCGGGATGTGAAGTTGCCTCTAAAGTTAAATATCTTGGCTTAAAAATAACTATGAAGAATATCGATTTGTTCAAAAATAATTATTAAAAGCTATGGTGCAATAAGGACAAAGATTTGATGAAATGGAACAGATTTAACTTGTCCTTGCTGGGCAGGATTGCTGCAATTAAGATGAATATTTTGCCAAGAATAATGTATTTGTTCCAAACTATTCCGATTGTGAAAGATAGCAAACTATTCAATAAATGGCAAAGGAAGATTTCTGATTTTGTATGGGTCGGGAAGAAACCAAGGATTAAGATGAAAATTTTAACAGATGCTAAGGAGAGAGGAGATTTTCAGCTTCCAGATTTAAGATTGTATCATGATGCAGTTTGCTTGACATGGATTAAAGATTGGCTAATGCTGTTAGATAAAAAAAACCTTTATGGCTAGAAGCTCACGGGAATAAATTCGGCTGGCACACTTATTTGTACTATGGGAAAAGTAAGATGGATGGTCTTTTTTCTCACCACTATATTAGAAATAGCTTACTAAACACTTGGATAAAATATAAGAAATATGGTGATGAGAGAAAGCCGCTTTGGATAGTGCCAGCAGAAGTAATAAAAATAACAGCTGAATCTGATGAAGAAAGAGCGATGTCATATAATCAACTGCTAAAGATTCAAGGTGATAAAGTTGAATTAAAGTCTGCAGAAGAGTTAAACAACAAGTATGACTGGTTTCAAATGCAACAAATAAAAAGCTTGATGGAAAATGATATTAAATCTGATGGAATTAGACGTGAGCAAACAGAATTGGAAAGGGTTCTGCTTGGAGATAACGAAAAATTAATATCGAAAGTATATAAATTACTATTGAAATGGTCTACAGAAGAAGAAGTAGTAAAATCTCAAATGATTAAATGGGCAATTAATGTAAATAGAGAAATACAAATGGATACTTGGGAGTATCTTTGGAAGAACTCGATGAAGATATCAACATGCCAGAATATTAAAGAGAACTGTTTTAAGATGATGTATAGGTGGTATATGACTCCGAAAAAACTGGCAAAGATGAGTAAAAAGATGTCGTATAGATGTTGGAAATGTAAAAAACACGAGGTTTCTTTTTTTCATATGTGGTGGACTTGTGAAAGAGCGAAAAAGTTTTGGCAGATGATACAACAAGAAATTTCTAAAATTTTGGGATACGACTTTAAGAAAGTTGCAGAGACTTTTCTGCTGGGATTGCAAATGGAAAAATTTCCAAAAGAAGATAGGACTTTAATTTGGTATTTGCTCTCAGCTGCTAGGACATTGTATGCGCAGTTGTGGAAGCAAGAAAAAATACCAGAGAAATGGGACTGGATCGTGAAAGTTTTATCGTGGAGTGAGATGGACAAATTAACAAGAACTTTAAGAGACTATGACTTGAATGTGTTTAAAAAGGAGTGGAAGAAATTTAGAGGATATATAGAGCAAGAGTGGAATGTAAAAAGACATTGGACAATCTTTTAATATGAATGTGAGAAAAGAAAGACATTGAATTTTGATTGGTTAAGGGTACCTTTATAATTGAACTTAAGTATATAACCTCAGCGGGAGTCTAGTAACGGAGGGAGGGGGGATTGAAAATATCATATGGGTTAGAAATAGTAAGGATATAATTAAACATTGTAACCATAAGTTATTAATAAAATTGTTTAAACTACAATATGATTGATGATTTTAAGGGTATTTTTGCAATGCACTGTGTATTATACTGTACTTTATGTTTTGTACAGCTTGGAAAAGGCATGAGTGAAATGGGGCATTGAGTACTGACCTGTTGCTGCTATATCTACACAAGCTGAGTAACAGTGTATTTGCAGAAGCTGACATCAGGAGCAGAAGACTCTCATTTGCGAAGTTTAAATGGACTATAAAAGTAACTATGGACTGAAAATTTAAAAGGATTTGTGGATATTTAATATTGAATTAATCTGCTTGATGTTGTGCAATACATGTTCTTACCAGATGGATATTATTATGAGAATTCACTTTTGATAATGAAATAGAACTTGGAATACAATTTATTCACTGTTTTTTTTTTCATATATTCTGGCTTAGGTTACACAGAGGCTTTGCTTTATTTTTTGCCACCTCTTTTCATGATTCTCATTGGGTTGCTCAGGTCCTCTTTGTAAACTGTCTCATTATTAGACTTATTAGAAAGGTAAAAATGCTATAACCTACCATCCTTCTGTTTGTCCTGAACCTTACAAGTTTTGGGCTTCTGAAAATGTTAGCTTTAGCATCTTCTGTTGCTTTTACTGAACAATATTCATGCTGCAAGAGAAGTGAGTAATTCAACTGAAGCACCTGAAGCTTGCAATAATAAAGAACATCAAATAGATAATTTTTTCAGAAAATTGATCATAATCCAGCATTCCAAGGGTTTTTACAACCTTTAATTCAGTGGTGTAAAATGTGTGGCCCAAGGGCCTAATCAGGACCCTGGAGGACTCCTATCAGGCCCATGAGCATCTCACTGTCATCTGCTTCCTTCTCTCTCTCACTTTCTTCTGCATCACAGCTTGCTTTGCCAGACTTGCTCAGTCGCACAAGAGCTACAGAGCAAAGCCTCTATTTTCTTCATTGGCTGACCAGCACATGAAGCAATGAATGAAATGGCTTCCTCTGGGTCTTAGGCTCAAAGCATTGACTATAAGATTTCTGTAATGAATGCCAATTAATCAAAAGTAGGTTTGCAACTTACACCCACCCACCTGAACAACACCTGAACAGCACATTCAAGATTGCTGCAGCACAGACATTGTCTCCAGATTTTGATGCAATAATGCAGAGCAAGAGGTGTCAGTTAACAGAGATTATTAAATAAACAAAATATTGCAAGAGTGCTAATCTTTTAAGCATATTTTAATTTTTTTAAAAAAATCTTTAATAGTGTTTGTATATAAAGCTTATATCTCTGATACCTGGCATTACATTTTATAACACACATGGCCTGGCCCAACAAGGTCTCATTTATATTAGATCCATCCCTCATAACAAATGAGTTTGACACCCCTGCTTTAATTCAGTCTTCATTGATTGGCATTGAGAAAGATTAGATGCATATTCAAATTAAGCATGTACAAAACCAGCATCACAGTTTTCAATGCCTCACTGGGAAAGAGCTGGAGAGTGCCATCTTATGAGAATATAGATTCATTGTCTCTGAAATGTTTGATCTGTTTGTGATTCAGCAGATAATGTTTCTGTGGCTGCTCAGAGGTGGGACCTGGCTCCAGATCAAGAGTATCCATTGCACCATTGCATCAGATTTAGGGCCACTATTCCATTCAGTATAAACTATGTGCCTGTAAAGAGGTTCAAGGAATTCATTCATCAAATGACATATTATTTATTAATGGAATTTCCCAGAAGATAGCAAAACAACCAATTCTGTCATCACTAGTTTTGAAAGTGGCAAGATTAAAATTTTTCTGTATGTATTGGGTTATTAATCCTAGTTCTATACTAGTGTTAGCTTTTATTTAGTTTATAAAGAAAAATTCTTTTAAACAGGCAGCATTTAATGTTTTTTTAATATGTTTATTTGAGGTATGATAAGACCAAAACTAAACCCTATTTATTTCAGTTACAGAAATTTAAGTACATCTTTAATGCTCCCATTAAAATCAGTGGAACTCAATATACTGAGTTTGGCTGGATTGCGTCTCATACAGTATATTACCTAAGCAAAATACAACTGCACCAGTTATCAGTTTATTAGTATTTCCACAGCAGTTTCACATGCTTATTATGACAGCCAGGACTGGATCTACATGTTTTTGAGGGGAGCCAAAACTGAAAAATGACTCCTCCTTACGGGCCATTCTATCTTATGGTTCCATAGAATACAATGGACTCCATACCCAATTTGGCACCCCCCTCTGTCAGCGCCCAGGGCAAGCACCCCCCTCTCTGCCCCCCCTAGATTTGGCCCTGATGACAGCCATCAGAGCTATAGAGGCTAGAGTGTTAGACTAGGATCCAGGAGACCCAGGTTCAAATCCCTACCTTACCATAGAAGCTTGCTAGGTGATCTGGGGCCAGTCACACACTCTCAGCCTGACCTACTTCACAGGGTGGTTGTGAGGATAAAATAGAGGACAGAAGAATTATGTAAGCCACCTTAGGCTTCCAAGATAGGATATAAATAAAGTCAGTAAGTCAGTAAAATACCAAGGCTGCAATCCTGCATACACTTAAGAAGACCGCAGATTTATACCCTACCCTTCTCTCTGAATCAGAATCTCAGAGTGGCTTACAATCTCCTTTATCTCTTTCCCCCACAACAGACAACCTGTGAGGTGGGTGAGGCTGAGAGAGCTCTCCCAGAAGCTGCCCTTTCAAGGACAACTCCAAAAATGAACTAATAATACGGACGTCCAGGGTTGGAAAATGCTGAGCTGAATTGCTTCTCAGAAGGGGAGCAGGCTGGGGCTTCTGTTTGGGGTAATGGAGGGCAATTTAATGCCTACTGCCTACTTTTTTCAGTCAGAGATCAGTCCAAGATATGCACAGGAAACTCTGAGGAGATTTACCTTGGCTAAAAGGGAGTCCCGGGGGGGGGGGGCTCCTTTGAGGCTTTGAGGGGTTTTCGGAGACGAATTGCTGCAGCAGTTTCCAGAGTCATTTATTTGACATAAGCTCGACAGGATCCTAACCTTCTTTGAGACTGCTAAACATCTAAAGCTATACAAGACTGGTGTTGGATCTGGATAACTGCAGAAAAAAAGGTACTGAAAAAAAGGTACTCATTCCGGGACTATTTAAAGTTAAACAAAATAAAATCAGAAGGTGGGAAATAGAGATTCAGAAAGCTTAGAAGAAGAAGGGGAGAAGGGGCGAAATTTGAACTTTGTAAATTTAAAGGACAGTGCTAAAAAGTGGAAAGGAATTTATTGTTTTGTCTACTTGTGGTTTTGGTGAAAAAGCCCCATCGTCACAGATTTACAGCTCTCACAGTCAACACAGGAAATACGTCAAACATCGAGAGATCTTTTTACCAGTGAAAATGGGATTTGGTGGCAAGAAAAGCAGAAAGTGTCAGATGGAAAAGGGAAATCATTGAAGCAGCTAGCCTACTCTAGGACTATAATATCATAGAAAAACATTGGCGGCCATTGCTAGGAGGTCAAAATTTAAACAAAGTTTCTTAAGTGTTTGGGACATTAAAAATTGGTGAAGCTGACAGAGGTGACAATTATAAAGTAAATACTATTAGACATTATCGCTGATAATTATTTTAGAAGCCTTTTGAAGGAAATTTTTTTTAAAGGGAAGCAGAAAGTTGCGACTGCCATTTTGGAAGAAATAAAAACTTTAAAAATTAATATCTGAGCCCAGGAGGCTCTGAGGACGGTGAAATTAGGCTTATTGAAAAGGGCAAGCCTTACTCTATCAAACCGGATAGTTTAAATTTAATTTGGAGAGGTCAAAATTTTTGGTGTTTTTTAAATGTCAGAACATAAGTTAACCCGTGCAAGGACTGCCTCAATGGAGAAAATGCAAGAGCAATTAGAAGCAATGGAAGCCAGGATGATGAAAGGGGTGAGAGACATGATAACTGCTTCTAAAAAAGAAATTAGAAAAGACATTGAAGAGCTAAGGAAAGATATAGAAGATCTCAGAAATGAGACTGTGGTAACATCAAAGAAAGTGCAAGAGGTAGAAGACAGAGTGAAAGTACATGATTTCACCTTGTTAAAAATGCAAGAAAAGGTGGCAATTCATGACTGCAAATTGATGGAAACCTAGATACGTCTGAGAGGAGTACCTGAGAATGAAGAGACTGATTTAAAAGGATATATAATAAGAATAATTGCAGAATTTTTGGAGGAAGATCCTGAAGGAACTAGAAGCATGTATGACTATATGTATAGAGTGAACTCACTATATGCCAAGAAAAATAATCTACCAAGAGATGTAGTTATAAGATATATGACAAAAGAAATGGTTGGAAAAATCTTGAATAAAAATTTTGAAAAGACATTGATAGTGGAAGGCAGCAGAGTAGAAATCATGAAAGAATTGCCAAGACAAGTGATAAATGACAGAAAAGCATACAAAAAATTGACAGAAAAACTACATGACAATGAAATGAGGTATAGGTGGATAATACCTGAAGGTCTGAGCTTTGAGCTGCAAGGAAAAAGGATTACAATTACAAGCACTCAGAAACTGCGTAGTTTTTTTATGAAGAACAAAGAATTTGCACTATGATGGATTAGAAATTATTATCTTGGAATGTAAATGGATTAAATTCACCACAAAAAAGAAAGGCAACGTTTCATTGGATTAAAAAGCAAAATTGCAATATAGTTTGAAGTGCATATCAAACAAAAGGATTACAAATTTTTATGGGATAAACAACTGGGACTAGAATTTTATTCATTGGCTAAACAGAAGAAAGGGGGAGTGATTTTTTTATATTAAACAAGAATTGGAGCCAAAATTAGTGTTTAAAGATAAAGATGGAAGATTTGTAGCGGTAGAAATAATATTAAATGAAAAAAAAAATTGTTATTGGGACTGTATGCACCAAATGATGCAAACGATGGTTTTTTTTAAAAGACATTATACAACAATTTGATGAACTGACTTATGACCAAGTTTTGATAATGGGAGACTTTAATGGAACAATTAAGAACACACTGGATAGGTCTGGGGGTAAAAAAAAATAAGGAAGGAAAATTGCCAAAGTCTTTTTTTGAATTGGTCAAACAAGAAAATTTGGAGGATATATGGAGGAAATTTAATCCTAAAGTGCGAGACTATACCTTTTTTTTTAGCAAGACATAAAACTTTTTCCAGAATTGACATGTTGTGGGGCACTAAAGACTTAGGCCTTATAACAAAGAAAATAGAGATTTTACCTAAAATTGGGGCTGACCATAACCCAATAATATAGATTACAAAATTGTCTAAGAAGTTGAGAAGATGGAGATTGAATGAAGATTTACTACAGAATAAAGAAATAGTGACATCTCTAGAAAATGAAACTAAAGCTTTCTTCCAAATGAACGATAAAGAGGATATAGAATTTCAGACGGTCTGGGATGCTTATAAAGGAGTAATGAGAGGGATATTGATTACATTGAATAACAAAGATAAGAGGGCAAAAGAAAAACAGATGTTGGACATTCAAAATGAAATAAAAGAAAAAAGAAGAGGAACTGAGAAAAAGGCCAGGGAAAAAGAAAATTATAAGGGAGATTACAATATTACAAACGCAAATGAGACATTTGTTAAAAAAAGAACTGGAATGGAATCTGAAAAGATTGAAGCAGAAATCTTTCGAAGGAGCAAACAAACCCAGAAAATATTTGGCCTGGCAACTGAAGAAAAAATGAGAAAGTAAAATTATTAATAAAATTGTGGTGGATGGAAGAGAGGTGGTAGATCAAGAAGGAATAAAAAGAGAATTCTGTAAGTATTATGCCAAGTTATTTAAAGGTGTTAAAATAAGGAAAGGAAAGATGGATGAGTACTTACAAAAGATAAAAATAGCACCCTTAGGAGAAAATATGCAAAAAGTTTTGAATGAACCAATTGAAAAAATAGAAATTGAAGCAGCAATTAATGCAATGGAAAATGGAAAAGCACCTGGGCCAGATGGATATACAGTTACATTTTTTTAAAACCCTCAAAGAGGAGTTAATCCTGAAACTTCAGAAATTGATGAATATGATAAGTACAAAAGGGAAAATACCAAATACGTGGAAGGAAGCTGTTATTTCGTTGATTCCAAAGGAAGATAGAGATGTTACGAACGTAAAAAATTATAGACCAATTTCATTATTAAATAATGACTATAAAATATATACAAGAATCTTGGTACAACCGTTTAAACAATATTTGATAAATTTTATAAAGGAAGATCAAGCGGGGTTTCTTCCCAAAAGGCAAATAAGAGACAATATCAGAACTGTTGTAAATATTGTAGAATATTATGAAAGACATCCAGAAAAGGAAGTAGCAGCGAAATGGGATTGGATTGTAAAAGTTATGACATGGAGTGAAGTGGACAAATTAACAAGAATTTTAGGAGACTATGATTTAGAAGTTTTTAAGATGGAGTGGAAAAAGTTCAGAAGATGTATAGAAAAAGAGTGGAAAATTGGACACTGGACAATTTTTGATAATGATTAAGTCTTAGAAAAAAGAAGAATATTAATTTTTGTTTTTATTAGTTAAGGGTACCTTTAAACATTAGTACTTTAAGTAAATAACACCGGCAGGGTTCAAGTAACGGGGGGAGGGGTGGGTAGAAAGTAATATATGGGATAGATAAAAGAAGTTATTAATGATGCAAGAAATATAATTTGTTACCATATGTTACCAATAAAATTGTTTTAACGTCAAAAATGAACTAATAATACAAGCTGTTGTAGAAGATGAGCCCTCTTATGTATTAGGTCTTTCAGGGATATTTATAAAATGAAAGTGAAGAAGACACTAAAATATTGAGCCACATATTAGCATGTTCCATTAGTATTTTCCCATTATAATTGACTCTCTGACCAATTTCACACTAAACCTTTAATCCTGGTTTAGCCCTGTCCCCAAGCTGAAATTCTACACTAAAATCATAGAATCATAGAGTTGATTTTTCTGAATCTTTGATTCTGGTATAGAATGTCAGTTTGGGGACAGGGCTAAACCAGGATTAAAGGTCTAGTGCAAAATCTGACTCACAGTGCTTAAAACCAGTATAATTAGCTGTTGAGAATGTACAGACTTTCTGTTTCAAGTATACAGTCCCCATGTTCATCAGCTGGAGATCTCAATCCCATTGTTGTTCTTCAGCAGGTTCCTGTGACATTTATTTATTTATTGGATTTATATCCCACCCTTCCCGCCGAAGCAGGCTCCGGGTGGCTTACAACAATAAAAACATTTACAAATATTGAGCATTAACTAATTAAAACCGTAAACAGTATAACCATTAAAACATAGTTAAACAATTTGGTGCTAATGGTAGATTCCAATAACTTCAGTCTTCTTGAGTATCCTCATATGTAGCTATCAATTAAAAGCAAGTTGAAATAAAGCTGTCTTGCAAGCCTTGTGGAACTGGGCAAGGTCCCGCAAGGCTCTTACTTCTTCAGGAAGTTGGTTTCACCAATAGGGGGCCACTATAGAGAAGGCTCTTTCCTGAGTGGTCTTCAATCTTGCCTTCCTTAGCCCAGGAATCAATAACAGATTCTGTGTCCCTGATCTGAGTACCCCCGGGGGACATATGAGAAGAGACGGTCCCTAAGGTAGACAGATCCTCAGCCATACAGGGAAGCAGAGAGAAGGGTGCTCCAAAGAGTGACGAGAAGAGCACAAAAGATTTGTGGATGTTCTCTCCCCTCATTGGTGGATCTGTATAATATGGGATGTAAAAGGAAGATACAAATGATCCTAAGGGACCCTTCACATCTGGGCCATTTGCTATTTGAGATCTTACCGTCAGGTAGACGATATAGAGTGTTGAAGGCTAGGACAAACAGATTTAAGGACAGTTTCTATCCAAGTGCTGTGGTTAGGCTAAATGCAGGGTTATGAAGGATTATCTGTTTTAGATATGTTTAAATGGTTTTTAATGGTTTTATGAATGTTTATCTGTTTTAGATGTATTTAAATGGTTTAAATGGTTTAAATGGTTTTAGATGTATTTAAATGCTATGAATATGTGTGTTTGATGTGTTGGTATGTTTTGTGGAAGAGCACCTCATTTCGTTGCTCTCTTTTTGTTGAGAACAATGACAATAAATTTATCTATCTATCTATCTATCTATCTATCTATCTATCTATCTATCTATCTATCTATCTATCTATCTATCTATCTATCTAATAACCAGCACCTTGTAGCGAATCTGGTACGCTATTGGTAGCCAGTGCAGTTCCCGCAGCCCAGGCTGTATGTGCTCCCGCATGGGGAGCCCCAATAACAGCCTAGCTGCTTCATTCTGCACCAGCTGCAGTCTCTGGATTTGAGACAAGGGCAGCCCCATGTAGAGGGTGTTACAGTAGTCCAATCTCGAGGTGACCATAGTGTGGGTCACAGTTGCCAGGTCGCCACGGTCGAGGAGAGGGACCAACTGCCTTGCCCGCCTAAGATGGAAAAAGGTGGATTTGGCAGTGGCTACTATCTGGGCCTCCATTGTCAATGAAGGCTCCAATAGGACTCCCAAGCTTCTGACCTTGGGTACTGTTGCAAGTGGTGCACCATCAAAAGCTGGTAGGGGGATTCCCCTTCCCGAGCCACCATGGCTCAGGCAAAGGACCTCTGTCTTTGTCAGATTCAGATTCAGTCGACTCAGCTTAAGCCACCTTGCCATGGCCTTCAGCACCAGATCCAGATTTTCTGGGGTACAGGCAGACTGGCTGTCCATCAGTAGATAGAGCTGGGTGGCAGACTGGCTGTCCATCAGTAGATAGAGCTGGGTGTCATCAGTATACTGATGGCAACCCAACCCATACCTCCTGGCAATCTGGGCAAGGGGGTGCATATAGATTTTGAACAGCATTGGGGAGAGAACCATCCCCTGAGGCACACCACAATTAAATGGGTGCCTCTGGGATGACTGTCCCCCAATCACCACCCTTTGTCCCCAACCATGGAGAAAAGAGAAGAGCCATTGTAAGGTCAATCCCTGAATCCCTGCGTCGGCAAGGTCGTGAATCAGCAACTGATGGTTGACTGTGTCGAAAGCAGCTGACAGGTCCAACAACATCAGTATCGCTGAACTGCCTCGGTCCAGATGGCACTGGAGATTTTCCACCAGGGCAACCAGTACTGTCTCCACCCCATGACCTGGGCAAAAACCGGACTGATGGGGGTCCAGAATGGAAGCGTCCTCCAGAAAACTCTGTAACTGTAGCACTACTGCCCTCTCAATAATTTTGCCCCAAAAGAGCAATTTGAGACCAACCAATAGTGTGCCAATTCAGCCAGAACTAGTGATGGTTTTTTCAAGAGAGGGCGGACCACTGCCTCTTTGAGGGGCCCTAGAAAGAGCCCCTCAGAGAGGGATCTGTTTATGATATCCCGTATAGCCATCAAACTGGCTCTCAGACATTATGCATTTAATAATTTATACGAGGACAAATAACAGATTCATTCTTGGACTTATGGGAATGAGTCATTCTAAAGCCTCTTGGCACTGTCACCAGAAAAGACACCACTGTCTTTTGTATTAAATAGGTTCCCAGGGCAAAAATCCCAGCAGGATGCAATGCTGCTGACAGCTGTCTTCTCCAGGGTGACCATAATAGCAGCCTGAAAATCATTCTGGTAAATGTTATCCTCTTGATCTTATTAGTTCTTCCAGCAGTCTCGTCAGCAGACCATTATTCTGGCCTCTATAACCTTGAATTATGGGCTGCTGTGATGTATGTCTGACTTCCTCACTGTGAACAATGAAGGACAAGAATGTGGAATTTCATCTTCATTAATGTTTGGGTTGCTAAAGCAAACTGGCAATGCTAAATAAATAAAGATACTGCATGTTAGTGCTGCTGCATATGTTGGGGGCACAGTCCATTTCTGAAGGAATGTATTACTCCAGGGGTGGCCAACAGTAGCTCTCCGGATGTTTTTTGCCTACAACTCCCTAACCAACAACAACAACAAGCCTTTATTGGCATAAAACAGATTTAGCAGTACAAATAACAGTGTAAGTACATCATTGGGAATGTCTGAATGTAATTATGAATGAACTGGAAACCAAATTTCCCTCCACTGAAATAATAATAGCAGGGGATTTTAATGCAGGAGTTGGTAATGAAGAAAAAATATTTTTTAAGGCCCTTAACCTCAATTTAGATTCTACCTTACCACCTTTTTTTCCTATAGGAGCCTACAACTCCCATCAGCCCTAGCCAGCATGGCCAATGGTTGGGGCTGATGGGAGTTGTAGGCAAAATACATCTGGAGAGCTACCGTTGGCCACCCCTGTATTACTCTATGAAGGATGGTTATAGTGGGAATTAAGATTCTTGACTGATATCTTAAATACATTCACAATATGATACATTTCAGTTTTCCTCTATCCATGTATTTCTATATGCTGTTTTCTTCATTACGTATGACACCTTCCTGCTCTGGTAAAAGTAAGTTGATTGTCAGTAACACATTATATTGTTTGTGTGCTCTCCCCACCATGTTTGACATATTTTGTATCCAGTTATTGCCCTCCCTATCTTATTATACAGTATATTTGTATTAAGTAATATACGACAAAGCCTGTAGTTATAATAAATTAATTATTGTTATAGGTACCTTTTCTGTTATTCTTTTTATGTGAAAAAACACTTTCATAAATTATCTTTTCTAACAAGAAAAAAAAAAGTAAATGGAGGTCAGGGATTCAGTTCAAGGATGTGTGTTCAGGGCTCTGAATGGAAAATGGAAAATGAACACACTAACTTGTTTTGAATTGAGGTTAGGCACTTCTTTTAAGCTGTTGTGTATATATGGGTATATACATGCCTATGGGAACTGCCTGGCTGTCTGATCACATTACACTGGGGTTTGCTGAGTCTCAGTTTTAGCTAATCTCTTCGCAAGAAATAAATAGTGTTAGATGTTTTATTCCTGGTGGTCTGGTGTTTTATTCATGGTCATTAGGTTATGCACTGTGGTCTAATTATAAAATACTTGTATTTAATTTTAGAAATAAAAGAAGTTCAGGCCATAATGAAAATCAAAACTTGTATCCTTGATAGCTTACCTCATCATTGCATGCGTATATGTGTTTGAACAGTTTGAAAAGCTACAGTTCAAAAGACAAAAGTCCTAATCAGACATAAGCAGAAAACATGTCATGGAAGGGTGGCATCTAGAAATTTATGAACTGAGTAGACAGATGTTCAATGTTCACTAATGTATTTTTAAAATCCAAGCAAAATCCAATCCAATCCAAGACTTTGAAGGATACTAAAGGCCAAAGGAACAAGACTCAGATGGGGGAAAGCAATAATGTTTCCAGCAACACTGAAGATGAAGTGGATAGTTCACAATGTTTGGAATGGTTAAATCTGAGTTCAAATTTTTCTTCAATCTTGAGGGTTTACCTTCTATTCTAAGGAGTTTCATTTTCATAACTGAACTAGTGAAGCATTCAATGCTGAACTCTATGACAGATATTTTAAATTAATTTAAATCCTCCTTTGAAGCATAGGCAGAGTTTTAAGTCCATTACTCAGCACAGAGGCTTATGTACCATCACAACTGAGTGTTGAAGAAGAAAAAGAAACATCTAGATAGTAATGGGTTGCTGGTACTCTTTACCTGTAGGCTTTGAGGCCTTGAATAAAATGCTAAAAGTGGCTCACATTTAACCCTAATATCTTACTACTAGACATTTCTTATGCTGTCCCTGTAAAAGCCACATCAGTTTTGAAGCCAATGTTTCCAGCTTCTATTCAGTATTCAGTATCCATCATCCAAGCTACTAGACTGCCAAAAAGATCTGATGCTTCACCTGCCAGAATGTTCTTGTAGAAAACAAATGCTTGCCAGTAGGCGTGTGTGTTGCTTCACTGACATATAGCTGTTTGTAGGCTTTATGTTACTCATCAAAGGGATATCTATATGCTGTCCAGGACTGCTTCCACTCAATCTGTCATATAAATAAAATGCATCAGCAACAGAATGAAGATAAGTGCTGGACGTGATTCATGCTCATGGGAGAATGTGAATATTTGGACTGCATATTTTTTGAGGTTCTGTACTCTTTTCCCCATCTTCCTGAAAGAATCTTTGTTAACCAGCATGAATTTACAAATGGCTACTGAAAGATGCTGCCACAGTCAGTTTGTGGCAGAAATGGGAGTTGAATTCAGTGCAAAGTGTAAGATCCAAGGTGTGCTTGTCTATTTAGTTTGGTTGGAAGTCTGTGGGAAATTATGGAGGTTAGGAGTTTACTTTTCCTTTGTGTCTCTCAGATAAAGAATCTAAGAGTACAAATCTACTGTCTAAATCAAAGCCGTCAGATGGCCAAGGAGATTGAGCAGAGGTACCACAGTGCCCTAAGTAGCCATTGAGCACCTCTGCCCCCGAGGACTCCCAGAGACAGCTCCTAGGGCCAGCATCAGGTGGGCAGGGTCCTGCTTCCTGTGCTTGACCCTGTCCCACTGCTTCTGCTTGCAAAAGAGGTAGCCATGGCTGCTCTCCAATCTCACCCCTCCCCATGACACTACAAGTGGGACCTGGGTGGGTTGAGATCCTGGCTTTTGCTTGCCAGAAAGGGATTAAATTACTGAGTCTAGGAGTTTACTTTTACTATGTGTCTCTCAGATAAAGAATCTAACAGTTCCAATCTACCATCAGAGTAAATGTTGTTAATGGTAATATGATTTTAAAATGTTCTCATACTCTTATTTTAATTTTTGAGGGCTAAACCCCCCATTATTTTAATTATAAAGGATTAAAACAAATGTCCTTCTGTGTTCAGTTTCTTACTATGTTTAAATTTGTTACTATGTTTAAATTCCTTATATTGATTTAAATATGACACTTCTTATGAGAAGGCAGCATAAATTTCCACTGGGACAACTTGTTTCAGAAAAAGAATCCATTAGACATAATCTATTCTATCTGATCATTTCTACCACTGAAATCTTACAGGTTGTCTAAGGAACCTTGTATCTCACAGAGGAAGTTGAAGTCAGATTGGGTGGGATCTAATCCAAAGCACTGATCTGTAAATCAGAAGCCTGTAGAGCCAGTATCAAATATGTTGCATAATCTGTTTGACAATTTTGTTCTCCATAATACTCTCTCAGTGAAGGATGAACAGTTCTTGAAATAGACTGAGGGGCATCTGCCCTAGCAATGTAGAGCCAATAATGTGTAGTATTAGAGAAATGGTCCATATGCTGTGGATTTTGTTTGTTTGTTTGTTTGTTTTACAATTACATGAAACTACAGCTCCATAAAAAATAAAACAGCAACAACTCATGTTATGTGTTTTTTGTGATAAATATTTTTGCCCTTTTATAAATGGTACAGTACATATTTGTACATATTAAAGAAATTTCCCATACAGAAGAGAGATAGCTCCAAATGAACAAGGCAACAGATTCAGAATAAATATGTTTCAGAACTTGTGGTTTATTGCATTTGTTGTGGTAGATTCTACTGCAGAGACACCCTCCCTTAAACTGCTAATTATGATGTTTGAAAAACAGAAACCTAGATTTATTAGAATATTGGAATTTATGTCTGCCATCATAACAATAACACAAGGTAGTCATGTCTATCCTTAATTTGTCTCCTGTTTATATTCTTCTACTTTAAAATCCTATTAATTGGAGATACCATCTAAAATTCATTCCCTCTTGTTTTTGGAAGACACTGTAGGTATTATAATAAAATAATCAAATCAAAGCTTTTGCCAATGCATATAATGAAAGAAATTTAAGGAGAACAGAGCCTCCGGCAGCCCGCCGCATCGCGGCATGGCTGCCGGTGAGATTTTGCCCCCCCCCGAATGGAGAGCAAACTTTTCAGCGCGCTTTTGGTGCGTCTTGAGGGGGCGGGGCTTCTGTGCCTGCTCGGAAGCCTCCGCTCCATGGATGTCAGTCCTCTTCGGGTGCATGGCCAGCAGGGAGCGTGTGTTTGAGCTCCTGGCTTGCACCTGAGGGGGATTAGGCCTGGGAAGGTCGTTTAGCGTGTCGGCGGAGTCGGCTTGAGATCGTCATGGCATCCGTTAGGCTTGTCAAGCATAATTGTTTTGAGTGGTATAAGGGCTGCTGGCCTCGTGCTTCAGCCCAGCGGGGTGGATTGGGGCTGAGTGCAGTTGTGGGGCAGCGGGGTGGGAAGAAGTTGCCTTGTTGGTGAGGGCAATCATTTCTCCCTGCGACTTCTGTTTTGGGGGGGTTGGGGAGCTCCCTTGCAGTGGCATTGTTAGCCATTTTAAGTGGCACTGAGGTGGTTATTAGTGGGAGAGCGGTTCGGCCATCTTGTAGGAGCCTGGGTGGTTGTTCTTTTGCCTGGGGCTAGGCGGCCATCTTGTAGGAGCCTGGGTGGTTGTTCTTTTGCCTGGGGCTCTTTTGTTGGGTTCTTCTCCCTTCTTCTTGGTGGCCATTTTAGGTCTGGAGAGGCGGCGGCCATTTTAAGACTGAGTGAGGCGGCGGCCATTTTAGGTGTAGGCTTTGGCCCTCTCCGCCCCCTCTTTTTTCTGTTAAGATAATTGAAGGGTTTGGTGGGTTTCTGTGACTCATCTTTTTGGCTCAGAGTGGTTAGCGGTGTTACAGCTGTCCATTCTCCCCTTAATTTGATTTGTGCTGTGCTCTTTAGTGAGCATGTCTGGGCGTAAAGGTAGTGGAAAATCAAAGGGGAAGCAGCCTGCCCCTAAGGCTCCTAAGCCTCCCCTGAAGCGTCCTCCGCCCCCTTCGTCTTCTTCTGATGAGGTGGAGGATGAGGTGAACGCAGCCATTTTTCAGAGGCTGCAGGCCCTGGAGCAGGCATCAGGGTTTCCACCTTCCCAGATGCCTAAGAAGGGGCAGGTTCCTAAGCGGGCTTTGCAGGCAGATATACTGACCCATTTGTCTATTTTGGAGGACAGGTCTGCTGCATCTTCGACCGGAGGAGCTTTAGGGCTTGTTGGCTCGGATCTGGGAGCAGGCCCATCGTTCGTTGTGCTCAGTGCCGGGTCTTCATTGGTGCCAGCTCTACCGCCTGGTAAGTCAGGGGATGGTTCGCTGCCTTTCGCTGGGCCTGTGTGGCCCTGGGGGGGCTTGGGAATCCGCTGCTTTTAATGGGATCGGGGCTACATCGGGTAGTTCAAGGGCTCCCTCAACTTTGGGTTTGGGGCAGCAGAACAATTGGATGTGGCCGCAGGGCCAGTTTGGTCCATTTGGAAATTGGCCTGGGGTGGGGCAGCAGGGGGCAGGGGCAGCTCTGTCGGGTGGATGGGGTCTCCCATCTCCTTACAGGGCAGTCCCCTTTGGCACTATGTCTTTTGGTGAGGTTGCCTTACCTTCGGGGGATCACCTGCTGCCTGCCACGAGGGACAAAATCCTAAAAGGGGAATATGTTGACATATTCTCCCTCTTATTCAGGGATTGGAAAAGAAGGATAAAGAGGGACTGGATGATAAAGAGAAGGAGAAGCTGAAGAAGAGGAAGGTTGATAGGACCTGGGCCAATTGGCTTCCGGGGTTTTTTATATATGCGGGAGTGATTGTGCATGCACAGCCCTGGCGGGCTGCTGCGTTGATCCAATACATGGACATCATATACAAGGGTAGGGCCTTTCTCCGTAGGTTCTGTGATGCGATGGCGGGCCTTCACCTGCCCCAACACAGGACCAGGGTTACTAGCAGCATGAGGGAGGATCTGCGAGTATGGCAAGAATTTTTGGAATCCTTCAATGGGATTTCGTTTTGGAGAGAGGACATGAGGCTTGAGGCAGCGCTTCAGGTCATGTCCGATGCTGCTGGGTCATTAGGTTTTGGGGTCTACTTCCATGGACATTGGTGCATGGAGGTGTGGCCAGAGTCATGGGTCCAGGCTGGTTTGAGCTGGGATCTCACATTTTTGGAATATTTTCCTATTTTGGTTGCGGCTTGGCTGTGGGGAAGAGATATGGTTGATCGCACTGTTCATTTTTGGTGCGACAACATGGCCGTTGTTCATGTGATTAATTCCCTTTCATTCATGAGGTTGGTGAGGGCCTTCACTTTGCGTTCCTGCGGCTTAACATTTTGTTTTTGGCCAAGCATGTTCCTGGGGTGAATAATGGGGTGGCTGATGCTCTCTCTTGTAAACAGATGGAGAGGTTTCGTCACCTGGCTCCGGACGCCAATCTGGAAGCGGCGCCAATGTCCCAGGAGCTATGGCTGATTGGAGATCCGAGGCCTGCAGAGCGATAGGCCTAGCCATTGCGCCTAGAACCAGGAAGTCTTACGAACGTGCTGTACCACAGTTTGAAGACTTTAGGGCTGAGGTAGGGTATCACATTGTTTGGCCCTCCTAGTGGAGCAGTTGCTCCATTATTGTGTTTCCTTAAGAGGTAAGGGACTGGCTGTGCGATCGATCAGGGGATGCTTGTCTGCGCTGGCCTTTGCTAGCAAAGCCTTAGGGTATAAGGAGGAAACAGCAGATTTTCATATTCGAAAGATGCTGGAAGGGTGGTCCAGAGAGGTGGGGCCTATGCCTGATACTAGGACCCCTATGTCTCCTGAGATTCTTAGGGGTTTGAAGGGCATGTGGAGCGCAGTCTGTTCATCTCATTTTGAGGCTGTTTTGTTTCACGCAGCCTCTTTAGTGGCCTTCTTTGGGGCATTGAGGATTAGTGAATTGGTGGCAAGCTCCAGGACTGATGTTTCTGGTAGAGCCTTGTCACTAAGGGGCATTAGGCTGCAGGGGGGGTTGGCAGCTCTTACCATCCGTCAATCCAAGACGGATGAACTGGGCATGGGGACCATGGTGGAGTTGGGTCCATGTTCAGAGGTGGAGCTTTGCCCAGTTTCAGCATCGGCCGATTACTTGGCTGTGCGGGGAGGTTGTGAAGGGTTGTTGTTTTGTCATTTTGTAGGCAGCCCTCTGACAAAGCATCAGTTTGGGGCGGTGACATCCAGGGCTTTAGGTTTATTGGGGTTGTTGTGGGTGAGGTTTGGTACTCATTCTTTCAGAATTGGAGCGGCCTTGGGTTACTCTTCAGCATCCATCCAGCGACTGGGCCGTTGGCGGTCTCAGGCTTTTAAGGGTTATGTTCGCCCTTTGCTCCACTCTTAGTTGTGTTTGAGGGAGCTGCAGTGGGTTAAGGTTGGTTTTATAACTCATTTGTTTCTCTTTTTAGATGCTGTTGTTCCTGGCCGGAGGAGCTGAGTTTTCATCTGCGGGCACAATTATGTGTTTTGGGCGGCACATCAAGCTCGGAGAACTGCTGTTGGCTCTCAGCTGGGGCTCTGCAAATATGGTACAGTTGAATGGCGGGGGCGCCGGGGTCTTCAGTGGCCTGGCTTGCTCCCCCTTTTATTTCATGGGTGTGTGGGCCCTCCTCTGCAGGTATTAATTTTTCACCTGGGAGGGAATGATCTCGGGCTGATTAAAGGCAAGGTGTTGATCTTGCAAACCCGATATGATTTCAAGTACGTAAGGAACAGATGGCCTGGTACCATTATAGTGTGGTCGGCCATGATTCCGTGCTTGGTGTGGCGCAGTGCTTAGAATCCAGCTGGGATAGAGAGGGCTCATTACAGAGTGAATAAGGAGATTCGCAAGGTTTTGGAGGGTGACTTGGGCCACTATTTGCCCCATCCGGATATTTCTACGGAATGTCCCAACCTCTACAGAGGGGATGGGGTGCATCTCTCAGAAAAGGGTAATATGCTTTTCCTGAGGGATCTTCGGCAAGGGCTTGTGTTGGCTTTAGGCCTTTTGGTGGGTGCTAAGCCCTAAGTAGAGACTTGGCCTTAGTTGTGGCATGTTTTAGGGGGTTTATGGCACCATGTGGCCTGGGGAGGTCCGGTTAGCCTCTCCCATTTGGGGAGTTAGGGGTCTGGCAGGATCAACCTTTGGGTGTGGCCTGAGGTGTGTGAATGCAGACTGTCCTGGAGACTTGATAGGATGGGTGCCTTTCGCTGAGACTTGCGTCTGGTGTCTGGGCCCTCCGGTGTGAGCCTCCCTGCTGGGCCTGCCTGATGGGAGCTGTGACACACAGCTCTGGCTGGGGGGCCGGGTCTCTCACCTGCTGAAAAAGGCAAAAGACCCCTGAGGAGACCCCTGGCCCTGACCTGGCCGCAATTCGGTTGCCCTTGCCGTTGCAGTGTTATTTAATAAAGTGGCCCATAGTTTTACCAATCTAATTGTGTCCACCTCTTTATTCCGACTTGGGGGGGGGGGGCAACGGAGCCTCCGGCAGCCCGCCGCATCACGGCATGGCTGCCAGGGAGATATTGCCCCCCCGGAGGGAGAGCGGACTTTTCGGCGTGCTTGTGGTGCGTCTGGAGGGGGCGGGGCTTCCGCGCCTGCTCGGAAGCCTCCGCTCTGTGGATGTCAGTCCTCTTCGGGTGCTTGGCCCTCCTGCCCGCCCTGTTTGTTATGTAGGCAATCGCTGGTCGCTTCTTTTATGGAGGGGCCGGGTAGGAATTTTTTACTCTCCGGGTATTTGGCTGGTGACTGGGGGGTGTTTTTTGCCTACCCTTCATAGCATATCAGTGGATTGAGAAATTGGCCTCGGGTTGGTGCCTTTGTATAGATTGGTCACTTTTCAGGGCATGTTTTACGGAGTTTATGGCACCATGGGGCCTGGGGAGGATCGGTTAGCCTCCCCCCTTTCGGGGAGTTAGGGGTCTGGCAAGATCAACCTTTGGGTGTGGCCCGAGGTGTGTGAATGCAGACTGTCCTGGAGACTCGATTGGATGGGTGCCTTTCGCTGAGACTCAAGTCTGGTGTCTGGGCCCTCCGGTGCGAGCCTCCCTGCTGGGCCTGCCTGACGGGAGCTGTGACACACAGCTCCGGCTGGGGGGCCGGGTCTCTCGCCCACTGAAAAAGGCAGGGGAGTGGTCTGAGGAGACCCCTGGCCCTGACCTGGCCGCAGTTTGGTTGCCCTTGCCGTTGCAGTGTTATTTAATAAAGTGGCCCATAGTTTTACCAATCTAATTGTGTCCGCCTCTTTATTCCGACTTGGGGGGGGGGGCAAAGAGACTTTCTACTCAAAGATTAAAGAATATAGGAAAGGCTCTATTAAAATCTATAACTGAGGCAATGTTGATTGAATGTAATAATGTAAGTAAAATGATTCAGTGTACATTATTTTAAAGATAATCATAACCATCAAGCTAATGCTTAGGAAGTACTGAGAAGGTACTAAGCAATAACTAGTCTCAAATTAGAAACAGTTTTAACACAACAGGAAAATTTTGTATCATCAATTTCTCACTCTTTGTCTCTAGAGACTGGGTTGGGGGGGATATATAAGAACAACAAACAAGAATAAGCACTGCTTATCTTTAATGTCACTGAATAGTTGTTTTTAAAAATCAGATTTTCAAATAACACAATGATAGTCTATGGGAAAATAAATCTATGGGATAATAATTAGAGGATTCCTAGCTAATTAGGGACATGGGCCTTGTGGGGTTCACAAAATGGATCGTTAAGAAAATAGAACTGGCTTACAGCCTAAAACCCACAAATTTGTTTTCCAGAAAAACCATTTCTCTGCCCTCAGGCACTGGTTTCTTCAAAGAAAAAACAACTTAGTATCAGTTTTTTGTCATTCTATTTTTTTCTTATCAGTTGGAAAAAATTAAATGTGGACTTTTGGTTTGAATATGCATATAGAAAGGGTAATACTGAAGCTTTTTCTTAGAATCTTTGTGACCATGAACATTTTATTTATATTAGTGAGAATTTTATTTCATTCCATGCTGGAAAAATAATTTTCAGACTTCTAAACAAGAGGTGTCAGTGTGTCCAAGATAGGTACATATGAAGGTGCCTTACACTGAATCAGACCATTGGTCCATCCTAGTCATTGTTATCTGCTTGGTTTGGCAGTGGGTCTCCAAGGACTATGCTAGAAGTCTTTCACATAACCTACTACCTATCCTTTAAACTAGTGACATTGGAGACTGAACCTGAAACCTTCTTCATGAAAGGTGAGTGCTGTACCACTGATTTGTCTCCTGTTTGTACATTGATTTGTCTTCGTATTCTTCTACTTTAAAAATCCTATTAATTTAAAAACCCTACTACCGATCCTTTACTAGTGACATTGGAGATTGAACCTGAAACCTTCTTCATGGAAGGTGAATGCTGTACCACTGAGCCGCAGCCCCTCCCCTCTAACATATGTGCAGTAGTGATTTAAAATTAACAGCTTCTTCTATTAAAAATAATGCACATAGTTTTCTTAGACTATGCATAATTCCTAAACATTCCTCTGTTCAGTTCTGGAGATAAGCTAAGCATAAGAATAGGTAGACTGAATTCTTGTAGTTTTGTTGGCCCAGATATTCCATAATTTCCCATTTAATTACTGAAGTCTAAGAATAGATGACATTTGCCAAACTCATGTCCTTTTAGGCCGGAAAATGGAGACCTATCCTAATGTTCTGACACATTTTCTTGTACAGATGTAGGTAGTGTTTCCATTCTGAATGGGATAGAGAATTCAAGACAATTTGTCTTACTAGAATGAGTTTCTAATCAACCTTACTGATTAGAAACAAAGGTCTGATAAAAGGCGGTAAAGGGTGGTTGCCAAAAGCTGCATATCCCTATCAAGATGGTCCAATAATATTTGATTGTCCATGGTATCAAATGCAGCTGACAGATCCATAAAAAGTAACAAGGATGCATTGCCTCTGTTCTGTTTGCAACAGGAGGTTATCCACCACAGCAAACAAAACTGTCTCAGTCCCAAAAGCAGGCCTGAAAAATGGGTCAAGTGCAGATGAATAATCCAGGTATATATTATGTTGTTTTGTTACCATCCACACAATCACTATGTTCTGAAACAGGAGTTTTGTCACAGCCTATAATTGGCAAGATCTTTTGCCATAATTCTTTTTTTCCAGTAAAGATCATGGCTCAATTTCCTTCAGAGCCATTATGAAGTTTCATTCCAGTAAAAAAGAATTCTGGTAAGCAACATTATTAATTTATCTTTTCAAGATTTAATCCTCAAGATGAGCAAAAAGCTAATTTTCAGGTAGTGGCTATCTACATCAGTAATGTAGATTAATCCAAACTATCATTTCTGATATTACCGACAATGAATATGTGGATAAACTGGCATCTCACAGACTGGATCTGAAAAACTTTGCAAACAAATAATCTTTCAAAAGCATCATAGTGCACAACAGAATGTTTTTGGATTCAATTGCACTTTGGTTGTGGAGTACTCTGCACAAAGAATTGAATTCCAACAAGAATTCCAACAAAGAATTGATTGAAGAAGTGGAAATAGTGGGCACCCTGGACAGTAGTGACTATGTGATTTTGGAATTTACAGTTTTAGGGGAGGGAAAAGCTATATGTAGTCAGACTTATAGGTTAGACTTCAGAAAGGTATCTTCAATAAACTTAGAACTATGCTAGGTAAAATCCCATGGTCAGAAATACTTAGGAAGAATGGGGTTCAAGAGGGGTGGGAATTTCTTAAAAGTGAAATACTGAAAGCACAATCACAGACGATTCCTATGAGAAGAAAAAATGGAATAAATCTAAAGACGTCGAGGTGGCTCCATAAATAGCTCTCTAAAGACTTGAGAAATAAAAAAGATTCCTTTAGGAATTGGAAGGAGGGCCATATAACCAAGGATGAATATAAATAAATTACCAGTGCTTGTAGAGAAAAAGCTAGGAAAGCTAAAGCTCAGTATGAGCTTAGGCTGGCCAAAGATGCTAAAAACAACAAAAAAGGATTCTTTTCTTATGTTCAGAGTAAGAAAAAGAGCAAGGACAAGGTAGGCCCATTGCGAGGGTAGGAAAGTGAAATTGTAACAGGTAATGAAGAGAGAACGGAACTGCTCAATTCCTACTTTTCCTCAGTCTTCACTTCTAAGGGGAACAGTGCTCAACATGGCAAAACAGAACATAGAATAAGGGTAAGGAGTTGCAACCTAGGATCAGCATAGGAATAGTACATAAACCCCTAGGGTGTGGTCAGACGTACCACTTTAAGTGAGACAGAAGAGCCTTTTCATTACCAGAGCAGAAAAATCCGACATGGCAACGTTCACAAGAACAATCGCATAAAGGGCTGGTCCCGTTAGTGAAAAGCAGTTGATCGATCAAACTAAAAGTTTTGCCGCACATCATTGCTGTAGGGGTTGGGCACGCACACTGTTGGATTAGACTGCATCTCGACAGTGTCCCACTTTTCAGCGATCACATGTCGGATTGTGTGTTGGGTTTTCCTTCCAAGCATGCGCAGGAATCAACCCCCAGGAGTAACGTCGTGGATGAACCACTCACTAAGATGTGTGCTGATCTCGCTCAAAATGCCTTTTGCAGACGGCAATTCGACTTCGTACTGTGCCCTTTCGCCTCATGCAGAGATTTTATGTTTCAAACAATTTTATTAGTAACATATGGTAATAAATTTCAATTTCTTACATCATTACTAATTACTTTTTTAAATCTACCCCATATATTACTTTCTACCCACCTCTCCCCCTGTTACTTGACCCCCGCTGGTGTTATATACTTAAAATCTTAATATTAAAGGTACCCTTAATTAATAAGAACCAAAATTAATATCCTCCTCCCTCTTTTACTTAGTCATTATCAAAAATTGTCGAATGTCCTTTTATTTTCCACTCTTTTTCTACATATCTCCTGAACTTTTTCCACTGCATCTTAAATACTACTAAATCATAGTCTCTTAAGGTCCTTGTTAACTTGTCCATTTCACTCCATGTAATTTTTACAATCCAATCCCATTTCTCTGGTATTTTTTCTTGCTTCCACAACTGCACATACAATGTCCTAGCAGCTGAGAGCAAGTACCAGATTAAATTTCTTTTGGAAATGTTTCCATTTGTAATCCCAACAGAAAAGTCTCTGCAACTTTGTTAAATTTGTATCCCAAGATCTTAGAAATCTCTTGTTGAATCATCTGCCAATACTTTTTCGCTCTTTCACAAGTCCACCACATATAGTAGAAAGAACCTTCATGTTTTTTACATTTCCAACATCTATCTGGCATCTTATTGTTCATCTTTGCCAACTTTTCAGGAGTCATATATCATCTGTACATCATCTTAAAACAGTTTTCTTTAATACTCTGACATGTTGAGAGTTTCATAGAGTTCTTCCACAAATATTCCCATGTGTCCATCTGTATTTCTTTATTTACATTAATTACCCACTTAATCATTTGAGATTTCACAACTTCATCTTCCGTAAACCATTTTAAAAGTAACTTATAGATTTTCAAAATTAATTTTTCATTATCTCCAAGTAGAACTTTTTCCATTTCTGTTTGTTCTCGTCTTATTCCTTCAGTTTTAAGATCACTTTCCACCAAACTTTTTATTTGTTGCATTTGAAACCAATCATATTTATTATTCAACTCTTCAGCAGTTTTCAATTCTATCTTACCGCTTTGTATTTTTAGTAATTGATTATATGACATCCCTTTATCCTCTCCTGTCTCAGCTGTTATTCTTATTACTTCTGCTGGCACTATCCATAGTGGTTTTCTCTCATCGCCATATTTCTTATACTTCATCCAAATATTTAGTAGATTATTTCTTATATAATGGTGAGAAAAAAAACCATTCAACTTTTTCTTTCCATAGTAAATATAAGCGTGCCAGCCAAATTTATTTCCATGACCTTCCAACATTAAAAGTTTTTTAATCAACAGCGTCACCCAATCTTTTATCCACACTAGACAAACTGCTTCATGATATAATCTTAAATCTGGTAGTTGAAATCCTCCTCTTTCTTTAGCATCTGTTAAAACTTTCATTTTAATCCTTGGTTTTTTCCCGGCCCATACAAATTCTGAAATCTTTCTTTGCCATTTATTAAATTGTTTACTGTCTTTCACAATCGGAATAGTTTGAAACAAATACATTATTCTCGGCAAAATGTTCATCTTAATTGCAGCTATCCTACCAAGCTGTGACAAATCAAGCTGGTTCCATTTTATCATATCTTCGTCCATTTTACGCCATAACTTTTCATAATTGTTTTTAAACAAATCAATATTCTTCATTGTTATTTCCACACCCAAATATTTTACTTTAGGGGTAACTTCACATCCCGTTAATCTCTGCAATTCCTTTTGTTTACTTACTTGCATATTTTTACACAACATTTTTGACTTTTCTTTATTAACATAAAGTCCCGCCAATTCTCCAAAATCTTGTATTTTGGCTAACAACAAAGGTGTTATTTGCATAGGATTTTCATTTATAAACATCATATCATCTGCAAATGTTCTCTATTTATAGGAAAATCCTTTAATTCTCGTTCCTTCAATTTCTTCATCATCTTGTATTTGCATCAATAAGATTTCAAGAGTCATTATAAACAACAATGGTGAAAGCAGACAACCTTGCCTTGTACCTTTGCTGATTGTCATTTCTTCTGTAAGATCTGCATTTATACATAACCTTGCACGTTGTTCAGTATAAATTGCTTTTATCATTCTTATAAAGTTTTCCTCCAACTTTATTTTCTCCATTACTGCAAACATAAAGTCCCAATTCAAATTATCAAAAGCTTTCTCTGCGTCCGCAAAGAATAATGCAACTTCCTTCTCTGGATGTCTTTCATAGTATTCTACAATATTTACAACAGTTATTATTGTCTCTTATTTGCCTTTTTGGGAGAAAACCCGCTTGGTCTTCCTTTATAAAGTTTATTAGGTATTGCTTAAGCCGTTCTGCTAAGATTCTTGTGTATATCTTATAATCATTGTTTAATAATGAGATTGGTCTATCGTTCTTTACATTAGTGACATCTCTATCTTCCTTTGGAATCAATGAAATTACTGCTTCCTTCCATGTATTTGGTATTTTCCCATTTATTCTTATCACATTCATTAATTTTTGAAGTTCCGGTATTAATTCTTCTTTAAAAGTTTTAAAATTTTTTTCCATAAATCCATCTGGTCCAGGTGCCTTTCCAATTTTAATTGCATTAATCGCTACTTCAATTTCTTTTTTTTTTTTCATTTGGATCATTCAAAACTTTTCCCATATAATCAGTTAAGGGTGCTGTTTTAATCTTCTGCAAATATGCTTCCATCTTTTCCTTCTTCACTTTAACACTTTCAAATAGTTTAGCATAATATTTTAAAAATTCTCTCTTTATTCCTTCTTGATCTACCATCTCTCTTCCATCAGCCACAATTTTATTAATAATTTTACTTTCTCTCTTTTTCTTCAGTTGCCAGGCCAAATATTTTCCAGGTTTATTCGCTCCCTCGAAAGATTTCTGTTTTAATTTCTTCAAATTCCATTCCAATTCTTTATTCACAAGGTGAAGTCATGTGTTTTCACTCTCTCTTCCACTTCTTGTACTTTCTTTGTTATTACCACAGTGTCATTTCTGAGATTCTCTATTTCTTTTTTTAATTCTTTTTTTGAGTCCTCAATATCCTTTCTTATTTCTTTTTTAGAGGCAGTTATTTTTTTCACCCCCTTCATTATCCTAGCTGCTATTGCATCTAATTGGGCTTGCATTTTCTCTATTGAAGCAGACCTAGCACGAGCTTGTTTTGGGTCTGACATGTAAAAAAAGATCAAAAATTTTGATCTCACCAAATTAAATTTGAACCATCAGGTATGATAAAGTGAAGCTTGCCCTTTCCAATGCACCCAATTTTGCTGTCCTCTGAGCCTCCCAGACTCAGATATTAATGTTTAAAGCTTTTATTTCTCCCAAAATGGCAATCACAACTTTTGCTTCACTTTTTTAAAAAATTCTTTTTTCCCTTTTACCAGTTCAAGTCTTCTTATCTAATATCCAACAGTAGTAATTTTTTAATTGCCAAATCTGTTAACTCCACCAATTTTTAATGTCCCAGTCATGTTAAAATTTAGTCCTCCCAATAACAATGGCCACCGATGTTTCTCTCTGGTATTATAATCCTAGAGTAGGCTGTTTACTTCATTGACTTCCTTTTTCTTCCTCCAATACTTCCTGCTTTTCTTGCCTTCAAATCTCATTTCAGTGGTAGAGAAATCTCATGATAGCTGATGTATTTCCTGTGTTGACTGTGAACGCTGCAGATCTGTAATGCTGGGGCTGCCTCCTCAACCACAGATAGACTAAACAATAAATTCCTTTCTTCTTTTAACATTGTCTTTTAAGTTTATAAAGTTCAGATTTAGCCCCTTATCTTCTCCTTTCAGGCTTTCAGTATTTCCAACTCCCACCTTTTACTTTTGTTTTGTTTAACTTAGTCCCGGAATGAAGAGATAGCAATGAATACCTTTTTTCCATAGTTTATCCAAATCAACACCAGTCCTTTTTAGATTAGATGTTTAAAATTTTAAAAGAAGGTTTGGATCCTGTTGAGCTTATGCCAAATTGATGACTCTGGAAACTTCTGCAGACGATGAATATGCAACTTCTCTCTGGAGATCCCTCAAAGCCTCAAAGGAGCCCCCCCCCCCGGGGACTCCCTTTCAGCCAAGGTAAGTCTTCTCAAAGTATCTGTGCATATCTTGGATAATTCTCTAGCTGAGAAATGTAGGCAGAAGGCATTAATTTGCCTTTTACTACCCTGAACAGAAGTGCCAGCCTGCCCCCGTTAGGGAAAGCAACTCAGCTCTCCATTTTCCAACCCCGGAAGTCCCACCTCATTCAGAGATCTGATTGGTTGAAAGGGCCCACCCTGAAACACTGTCAGAATTTTCCCTGCTCAATGTTTGAATGGGGAGATGGCTGTGTGCTTTGAATGTTTGCCGCGGTTATCGGTCTTGTGTTAGATGCGGCTGCACTAGTGTCAACTAGTTTGGCCATCTTTTCTCTAGATCGGCAGGAGGATGTTGGGAGAAGGAGAAGGATAAACAATAGCTATATGTCTCATAGGCGCCGGTGCATGAGACAGCGCACTCTTATCTCCCAAACTGCAGATTTCTGCCCCCACTTCTCCCTATGGGCACGCATGTGTTGTCTATGGGCAGGTGCTGTACTTAGTCAGAACTTGATATCCTTTTATTCCAGTGGTCAAATGTGGTCCCCATTTCCCCATTGGCAATGTTCATATTTCTCTAGAACCAGGCGTTTATAGTCTATGGGCAGGGGCTTATCTGAGTTCTTGAATGTCCCGTCGAGGACGGACTGGATAGTTTTCCACCACACCCACAAGTCCCAAGCCCCAGACCGAGGTTGTCCTAATTAGTCCACATTTCCCAACTCTGATGGCAAGTTAGTAGCATGCTGGTTTTAGTGATCATCATGAGGTCTCTTGCACATGTGCATAACTAATTGACCGAAGAATGATGAGGAAGAAATGGCGACACAAAAAAGGGGGTTTTACTGGCAGGAGCGAGAGGTTCAGAGGCTGCTGCAAGCCCTTCACAGGCTCAATGCTGGGGAGAGAGTGATGCCCTCCACCCATCTGGAGTCACTCTTGGGGTTCCAAAAGGTGGCGGACACCTTAATAATAATAATAATAATAAGTTTTTATTTATTCCCTGCTCTCCCCGCCAAGGCAGGCTCAGGGCAGCTTACAAAGCATGATATAAATATCATGATATACAAAGAAATACAATCAATAAACAGGTGACATAAATAAATACAATATATAAGTTAACATTAAAATTAATCTAAAAACAATACAATGGTGCTACAATCTCTGTTTGTACAAAATGGCTTGATATTAATTCTGGTTTCATCTTAAAGGCTAGTTGGAAGAGGGCAGTTTTGCAAACCCTACAAAACTGATTAAAATCCCGTAAGGCCCACACCTCTTCCGGTAGCTGATTCCACCATTGGGGTGCCTTTATAGAGAAGGCCTGTTCCCTGGTTGTTTTTAATTTGGCCTCCTTAGGCCCTGGGATTTCCAGAAGATTTTGTGAGCTGGAACGCAGTGCTCTCTGGGGAACATATGGGGAGAGGCGGTCCCTAAGGTAGGCAGGTCTTCGGCCATATAGGGCTTTAAAGGTGATAACCAGCACCTTGTAACAAACCCGGTATACAATTAGCAGCCAGTGCAGTTCCCGCAGCCTAGACCGCACATGTTCCCACCGAGGTAGTCCCACTAGCAGTCTGGCTGCTGCATTCTGCACTAGCTGCAGTTTCCGAGTTCGGGACAGGGGCAACCCCATGTAGAGGGCATTACAGTAATCCAACCTCGAGGTGACCATCCTATGGGTCACTGTTGCCAGGTCACCCCATTCCAGGAAGGGGGCAAACTGCCTCACCCGCCTAAGGTGGAAAAAGGTGGATTTGGCGGTGGCTGCTATCTGGGCCTCCATTGTTAGGGAAGACTCCAGTAGCACTCCCAAGCTCTTGACCTCGCGCACCGGTACCAATGGCGCCCCGTCAAAAGCTGGAAGGGAGATCCCTCCCTCTGGACCGCTGCAACCTAGACAAAGGACTTCTGTCTTTGCTGGATTCAGCCCGCTCAACTTAATCCAGTCAGCTATGACTTGCAATGCCTGGTCCAGATTTATAGGGACGTCAGCAGCTCGGCCGCCCATCAATAGATAGAGCTGGGTGTCATCAGCATACTGGTGACAACCCAGCCCATATCTCCGGGCAATCTGGGCAAGGGGGCGCATGTAGATGTTAAATAACATCGGAGAGAGAAGCACACCACAATTAAGCACACCACAATTAAGTAGGTGCCTCTGGGACAGCTCTCCCCCAATCGCCACCCTTTGTCCCCGACCTTCAAGGAAAGAGAAAAGCCACTGTAATGCTAACCGCTGGATCCCTGCATCGGCGAGGCGGTGGGTCAGCAGCCAGTCAGCATGCCCCTCCTGGCAAGCTTTAATTAGCCAGGAGGGGCATGGATCCAGATCACAAGTTGTTGGGCATGCAGTAGAGAGGATTCTGTCAACTTCCTCCAAGCTGAGAGGGTCAAAACAATCCAGGGTCAAACCAGAAGACAGGCACGGAGCCTCGAGTTTACATACTGTATCCAACATGGCAGGGCAGTCATGATGGAGCGACTGGACTTTGTCTGCAAAAAAATTCGCAAAAGCCTCACAGCTTATCTCTAATTCCTTAACGTCTGGTTTGCCTTGTGGCAATGTAGTAAGATTCCGAATTATTCTAAACAATTGTGCCGGGCACGAATTTGCAGACGCAATCTTAGCCGCAAAGTACATCTTCTTTGCGGCCTTGACTGCCATCTCATAGGACCTCATAAATTCCCTATAAGATGCTCTAGTCACTTTGTCTTGAGTACATTGCCATTGCCTCTCTAGCCGTCTGAGACCCTGTTTCAGCTGGCGTAATTCCGGGTTGTACCATGGAGCCAGCCTAGTCCAGGGTCGCAGAGGGCACCGCGGTGCGATCTCATCAATGGCCCTATTCCAGGTCTCAGTCAGGCCATTGAGGGAATTGCCAGAGGGCCAGGTATCCCGTAGAGCCATCTGGAACCGTACCGGGTCCATTTGGCTCCGCGGGCGAGCCATAACACGCTCGTTGCCTAAGCAGGTTGGGGCCCTGAGAGCGTAATGGTTTTCTGTGTAATCCTTCCAAAGTAGGCTCGAATGTCCATTCCGTGGGCAAGCCGTAATTATTCTTGCCCTCCTTTATTCAACCCCCCCAAAAAAACACCTTACGCCAATTTCTAAAGTTCCCTGGCATATGCACGTTTTCTTTACGAGAGCCACTTTGATGCAGTGGTTAAGCATGTTACTTCCTATTAGGGTGACACTCTCACCTTCTGGAAAGGCCCACGGCAAGCCATGGCCTGGCAGGGGTTGTCCTCCAAATTGCTGCTGCTGTAAGAACCCTCTCAGCTCCCTAAGGCTTGCATGCCTGGTGGCTGTGGTTACACACTAACACAACATGGTGGCCAGCGCTCCACGACAATTCCCATCTCTCACCACCTCTCTCTATATTTTTCCAAGAATTCAAGAGAGTGAAGAAGCGCTCCACCTACCTGGCAGAACAGGCATCATGTGAGGAGGGGCCAAGCAGCCGTGGTGAGGAGGCTTCAGGTGAGGACCCCTAATAATAATAATAATAATAATAATAATAATAATAATAATAATAATAATAATAATAATAATAATAATAATAATAATAATAAATTTATTTGTACCCCGCCCTCCGCCGCCGAAGCAGGACCCCTTCACAGTAAACACTAGCACTGCTGAGCCCTAGTACTGTGGATAACAGTGGACATGCGCCACTTTTTCTTCTTAGCTTAACGCCTCCCAAGAGGGCATTAATATTTCCTGGTGCACCATGAAGATTAGGGGCTGGCCTCCACCACAATGTGGTGTTACCACTGTGGACATCATTCCTAAAAAAAAGGCAACTTTGCTCTTGATTAAAATGGATAGTCAATGTGCAACATGGCTATAGACAGCATTCCCCTTTTTAGGGGCATGGCTGCATCGTGAGTTATGGTGGGCATTACTCATGATGGTCCCTTGTGGTTGCTGGCTTGCGAGTCCGCCTTCAGGCATGAAGGGGGTGCATGGCAGAGAGGGGGGTAGTGAACTGGGATGCTTCAGAGCCGTTGAGAGGCAAAAACAGGTCACTGAGAAAAAAAAATTGTTTTTCTAGCTTTGAAAAGACCACCAGGTGACCCAGTCCAATTGAGAGTTATTTCTTCTATCTACTCGCAGGTGTTGTCGTGGTGAGCAGCTCTGAGTTGACACTGGGGAGTGACCAGCTGGAAGAGGCAGGTGAGGGTGGACATTGATTCCCACACTATGTTCTCAAATGCGTGGCACCACTAGCGAGTTCCTGATGTCACATTACCATCATTGCAACATTGCTAATGCAGCCCGAAATTACAACTTTACACTTTTCTGAACAGGTGATAAGGTGGAGGTGGAGGTGGAGGTGGAGATGGAGCTGGCAGTGGAGGAACTGGTTGTGGTCACCTCGGGCCAGGATTCTGACGATGGTGAGTCTTCAATCCGTAAATGTGAGGGCATCTGTTACACCCTGGTGTCTCCCCATTAAATCGTGTCATCATCTTCAGATTTTGGTAATTGAGAAGGGTCCGTGGGCATCTTTGGACAGCTGCATCACATGTCCTGGGAAGCCACATATTTTGGCCCCCCAAAACACCACCCACCAAAAAACCCCATCATCTCCGCCACTATCCACATCGATATGGTCTGATGATCACGATCTCTAGACCACCAATGCCACCCCTTTGCATGACACAGGTTACCTATCTCTCCTCATTCACAGACCAATTAAGCTCCTGACACTCCTCCAGGGGAACCCACATACCCCCTCACAATCCCATCATGAAGTTCACCATGGTGGGCCTACCCACTAAGAGAGTATGACAACAAGTCATAAAATATGGAAGGGAGGATGGAGGAGGGAAGGGAGGAGAGAGGGAAGGAGGAGAGGAAGGGAGGAACGAGGGAAGGGAGGGGGGAGGAAAGGGAAGGGAAGGGAGCCAGGGAGGAAGGAAAGAATGAGGAAGGGAGGAAGGAGGGGAGGTGGGAAGGCATGTTGGAAGGGAGGGAGGGATTGAGTGGGGTGGGGAAATCAGAGCAGACAAATGGGAGAAGAAATCAGAAAAGCTGTAATTGATCATCAAGTCAGAGAAATGATGTGATTTGCAGGAGAAGGAGCGGTGGGTGGCCACGCTAGAATAAGAGATGATGAAGGAGTGCTGGAGGACCTCACAGAGTGGCTCGCACAAATGGAGATATGCATGAGAGATGTGGAGAGCAGATGTAAGTCACTGGCAGACTCTAGCAATTGGCCATGCCATGGCATGGAGTATGCGAAACTAGAAGCTAGGCTACACTTCGTGGCTGGTTGATGGTTTAGCTGAACTCATGACTGTAAGATAAGCTGACTTCCTCCTCCATCCAGTGTTTCACTGCCAGAAACTAGCTGTCATGCTATTGTCTGTCAGCGTTGCCCAACACCCCCCTATCTGTTTATCTTACAGTGAGACACCATGAGTACCGGCTGAATTTCATGCAGCGTGGGATGCAACGTTTGCACCAAAGAGATCTGAGGAGGCAAATGGATGTGTCTCTGCGTCAGCAGCGTCAGGAGTCTGGTGCGAAGTTGGAAAAGCATGGCAAAGTTGTGAAGAGGCAGGGAGAGGGGGAAGTGAGGGGAGAGGAGGAGGACTGGGTGGAGGACGGGGATGAGGAGGAGGAAGAGGTGGGGCAGGATGAAGAAAGGGAGGAGGCGGCTTTGGATGCTGGCAAAGTGCGCCACGCACCTTTGGAAGGTGGTGAAGAAGGCAAGGTGGTAACCAGGCATGGAGACAGTTCAGAGGAAGGCCAAACTACCCACTAGAAACCTGGACATGTTACATTGTAGACCCCAAGCACTGAGTTACAGGCTTGACTGCCAACTTCTACTTTTTTTTGTCTGCACTATGTAAAAAAGGTGTGTATGCGCCAATACCTATCCCAGCACTGTTGATTTGTATGTGCAGTAAATAGTTCCTTAACTTTGAATGTGTCAAAGCTGTTTATTCTTAACATGAATGGTACAATTGTGCAGCATTCCAAAATATAGAACTCTTTTTCTGTGCCCTATGACTCATGGGGAAACATTTTCAAGCACACTTTTGTTATGGTCATGAACCTCGTGTTGTTTTAACAAACTTGCACATCCACTCTGACCAAGAGGGATGGGGGTCAGGGGACATGAACCATGATGAGACACCCTTCATGTGAAAAGTAAATCCAAGAGGCGGCACTTGAGGGGCCAGTAAGGAACATTCTTCTGGGGGGGGGGGGACACTTTCAACATTGGTAGACCTTCCCTCCACCTTTTGAAATCTTTGAGGGCCCACCCATAACATTGGATGGGATGCCACCTGCATCAACTACATCTGCAGTTGGGGCTTGTCCCTGGCTGCTTGCAAAGAAAAATGGGTGTCTAGCTGTGATGACTTGCACTGGAAAGACCAGGGACCTTGAGATGTCTCCCAGGATTCTCACGGCAGCCTACAAGAAACCATGCATTGACTACTTGAAGGTCCGGTCCCCCACCCTGCCAGCCCCAAGGTCCTCCATGAACTCTGAATTATAAGCATTTAAGTTCAAATGAGTTTTTAAAAAAATTCTTAAAGGATATGATGACTGTATGGGCACGAGACATGCTGAGGCCTACACAGAAGGAAGATGTGGGCAAAATTGCAGAGAACAACTCATGTCCCGCAAGCTCAGATGTTTGGATGTCAGGGTAAGCAACTTGAGATACTTATCCATGATTTCCAATCACAACGTGTGTGCCATGTTGGATCTTCAAAGTGTGTGGTGGGGGGGGGGGTGGGACAAAAAGCATTGCAGAAGGCAACATTAACTTAAATGGTCTAAAATGGCAGGAATAAGAATTCACACCTCGAGGAAACCAGAAATCTGATGCTTCAATCCAAATAGGCTTAGTGAGGTGGATGTTGCCATTTTGGGAGGACCCGCACTCAGTAACAGGCAATGGCAAAATACCTCTGAATGCATCAGGTGTGGATAGCATTTTAATAACTGATAGCAGGGGGGTGGGGCCAGTGCTGCCATGCTTGTGGGATGCGTTGGTTCACCCACCTTGTAAGTGATGTGCGTGAAAGGAAGGGAATGTCTGATCAAGAACTCAAACCAGCACTTGACCGTGGACTATAAACACCTGCCCATATAGGAATTTTGGCAGGGAATGATAGTGACGCTAATTGTGGCGGAAGACGTCTGGTCACAACACAGTTGAGTCAACTACTTGTTTGGTCGGTCTTCCAACTCTATAGATCACTCTGCTGGTTCATGTGTTCTACCTCGCGCTCCACATAGCTGTCAAGGCTTCCCGCCTCAATTTGAAAGATGGAGCTGGAAATCTTGGCCACTGTGCTCGGTCTGTTGGCAGAGACATTGTCTGTGATATTCATCCTAATGCTGGCTCTATGCAATGGTCTGGATGAGCCAGGGAGTGCCAGGACAGGGAGGTTATCGACTCCCTGCGGCTGCCTACGAAGGCGGCATAGACGGCTTAGGCGGCTCGCCCAACGTCATAGCGCCAACATTGCAAATGTTTGCCGACTCGCAATGTTGACATGTCACCGGAGATGGTGGACCTACCCAAGGTCCACGGAGTGGTGGCTTGTCTTTGCCACATATGTGTGGGAGGATGAACACTGGATATTTAACTTTAGGATGTCCAGGTAAATGTGCTAACAGTTGACCACTCGAGATTGACATGCGCCGTTATCAGTGCCCTTCCCTTGGGTCCCCACAGTTATGATCCCATCCTCAATGTCTCGGAGTATCATGATGCTGCATGCATTAAAGGATTACTCCACCACCCCAGGGTTGGTCTCTCCTTCCAATGTCCCACCCCATCCTGGTGGAATCAGTGCTCACGCTCAGCTGCACACTGATGTCCAATGAAAGGGACATGTCTCCGCAGTGCTGCACGGCTGCAGATAAACCAGGGAGCACACAACATGGTGATTCATGCTGGGGTGTGCCAAAGCGTTTAATATAATTTGTGGAAGGATGGGCTATGGAGGAGCCACTGATGTCCTGAGATAAAGGTCTACCCTTACAGTAGTCTGTACTACCTGGAAAGTCCTTCAAGCTAGAAGTGAGATGCTAGGAAAGGAGAATGGGTGCTGGTAAATGCAGGTATGGATGATCTTCCATTGGACCTATGGCCATCACATTGTAAGGCACTGCACTCCTTTTTAAGCCTTCCCTCCAGTTGTGAAAATGATGGATGGTTTTTTTTTCCTTCGTGGAACCTACAGGTTTACTCCAGAAGCCGATGTCCTTTAAGCTTCGTGACTGGTCTTGAAGGAGTCAATTCCCGACATGCTAAAGATTGGCTAACCCCAGTTCATGTCTCCCACACAGGTTCCCGAGGATGATTTATCCAGTGTAAACCTTGGGAGTCTTTCTTCATGGTGAATGATGTGCTGGCCATCATACATTCCCCCCACCTGCTCTCTAAAGCATGGGCTCTCATGCGTTGGGTATTCCCTGCCCTGACCTTGGGGTTGACAGCGCTAATTGGGAGGCAACATATGATGGTGCAGTTTTGTAAAAGAACTGCACATGTATGGGGAAAAGTGGATCACCACCACGTGTTTAATGACTGGGGTGAGGGGAGCTGCGAGATGCCATCATGAGGGATCTTGTTTAACAATGCTTGAGTGGGCCAGAGATCCATTCAAACATGTTCACTGATGAACCTGCAGAAATTAAATGCCATGTATTGTTTGCAGGGGAACATTTGCATGGCTGGTCCGCTGCCTGAGACCAAGATTGAAGCGGCAGAGTATGTGCATGTGGCAGCCAGTCCCTGTTGAGAAAAGGGTTGCGATTGTGATCTGGTGGCTGGCCAACACCACAAACTACAGACTGGTGGGAAACCAATTTGGTCTGGCTCTCTCAACAGTGACAGGCATAATGCTGGAGGTCACACAGGCTATGGAGGAGGATCTGCTTGACCGTGCAGTCTACCTTGGTTCTCACAATCGGGTGCACCGTGGGTCATGTTGTTTGGGAGATGTTGGGAAGGGTGATTAGGGAGATGGTGCAACATGCAGCACACAGAGTATCATAATGAGGGTTGGCCAAAACGCTAAAACAATGACAGAAGAAGTTTCACAGCCCTCATGGTTTTGATGGCGTGATGCTGAGTGCAGGTCCATTTCTTGTAAAAATTACTCCACAGCTGTCTCCTTTGTGTCGTCCACCTATCAAAGTGATCTTCCAGAAACACATGCTCCAGCACTCCCATCATGATGGCCATGTGCAATTTGTGGGATAGTCAAACCTCACATTTACATTGAGCTTGGGGGAGAGTTGTTTCCTCCTGATCGATGAGAAAAGGATCTCTTTTTGAGGATGGGGAAGGTTTTGGGTGTTGGACGGCCTCTGGTAGCTCACTGCTCCCCCCCCCCACAGATTATGCAAGCTTTCGCGAGAATGGGTTTTCCAAATTGCCATGGATGGGCACCGTGGATGGGTGTCACATACCAATCCGCACCCCGCCCGGACTTGCAGATGACTACATCAACTGGAAGCGTTTCTACTTCATTCTTCTTCAGGGCACAGTGGACCACACCGGTCACTTCACGGATGTGGTAATAGGTTACAGTGGCAAGTGCCATGATGCCTATGTTCTACGCTGCTCCAACCGGATAGACCTGATGGATTCTGGGGATTGGGTTCCTGGAAATCCTATGGTGACAATCCAGAATGTGCAGGTTCCTCCTCTGATCCTGGCTGACGCAGCCTACCCTCTGAGAGGTTGGCTAATGACGCCTTACACTGGGCACCTGGCACCAGAGCAGGCTAGGTACAACGTGGTGCATAACAAGTGCAGAAATGTCGTGGAATGTGCTTTCGGAAGGTTGAAGGCATGATGGCGTTGCCTGAACTCAGAGATCCTCGTGGACATTAGCAATGTAAATGCTATAGTGGCCTCCTGCGTCATCTTACATAATTTCTGTGACGCAAGAGGCTATGAGGCTGTGATGCTCTCAGAAGACACCCCTCCAATAGTAGTTCAGGATGATGATGAAGGAGCAGATGACCATGTGGATGAGCGGCAGCTGGAGATGGGTCGTGCTGTCCATGCAGCACTAACCGCACACTTTCAGAGTGTGTGTAGGTGTGCACCTTGACATGCCTTGCAATACATCATGAATTGTGGCTTCATGGAGTTGACACTGAACCCCAACCTATGAGCCACGAGCACGTGAGGTATGCCTGTCACCAGTGTTGGTTTTTAGTTTTTCTTTGGTGTTGTGGTCCTTACCCAATGTTTACTTGTCTCAATCTCCAGGTGTTACAAGTGTTTATTAAAATAAATTAATATTTTGACCCAGCTTGCTATCAATCTCACTTTGCACATTTCAGTGTGTCCTTGGAGGTTTTAAATTTCCTTTATTGCCAATTTATCATGTCTCAGAGTCCACAAACCTCCCTTTTTCCCCTGTCAATGTGGACCCATAAGCTGTCTACTCCCTCTTTGCCAGCCAATCTAATCCTAGGAGAGATGATGATGTGAATAAAGCAGCTTGGTCTAGAAGGTGCTGGGCATGTTTAGCCTGGAGAGGAGGCAGCTGAGAGATGATGTGATCATCATCTTCAAGTACTTGAAGGGCCGTCATGTAGAGGATGGTGTGGGGCTGTTTTCTGCGGCCCCAAGAGGTTGTGCTAGAGATTAAAGCAAAAGAGTTCCCAGCTGAACATTTGGAGGATCTTCATGACTGCTTGAGAGACTCCTCAGTGGAACAGGCTTCTACAAGACGTGGTTTGGCTCTACTGCCTTGAAGATTCACCAGCAGAGGCTAGGTGGCCATCTGACAGCAATGAAGGTCCTGTGAATTTTGTGGGCTGGTATTTCTTAATGTCCCACAATGTGCAGGGGGTTGGACCAGGTGACCCTGGAAGTCCCTCCACCTCTATGACGCCATGATTCTATTATTCTATGTCCACAGGTGTGCATGTATGGGCTTCATCATGATGGGGTCATCTTCTCCCAACCCCCAGTCCCGGCCATGGTTAACCCTATTAGTGTGTCCTGAAATATTGACTCTGACTTCAGTGTGACTTAGCCTACCCTCAATTCTAGTTTGGCTAAAATGAGTTCCCATCTTGCAAAGGATGGCGTGTGAATTACCTGCAAAGGCCATGTCAAGCCACCCCACAAAAAGTCTCCCTTGAAAAGATTTTGAAAGGCATGTCAACAAAAGGCCAGAGAGAATGGGAGAACTGCCGGGAGCAACTAAAGAAAACCACGGAAGTGAGGAGATTGAGGAGGGGTCTTAGGAGCAGGGGAAAGAGGAGGAGGAGGAAAAATCTTCACAGGTCAGCCGAAAGGCACCCCCGCCCTTGGTTAAAATGTTGGATTTGGGGTGTCTGGAAAGTTCAATATCTGGTTGAGTTGTCCTCAGTCTATGAGGAGTGCATAGGCAGATGGTGGTGGTCTTCACAGCACTCCCTGAATTTGATTTATAGTTCTCTGACCGGTTTTTGTCACGCATTAGCTCAACATGAATTACCTCCCCCTTTTCATAGAGGGTGGAGTTTGCAATCTCTGTGACTTAGTGAGGAGCTGTGCCATGCCCACTCACAACCACAACCTTTAATTTAGATGTTTAAATAAAAACCTACTACGAAATGGCAGATTCAGGAATCTTTATTTTCAGAAACCCACTACAATTGCGGATTTCACTTCAGGCCAAACCCTGCATGAACTGTGGGGAAACGACACCAACTCGTTAACATTGCCATGGCATGACATTAAAGGAATCTTAAGATCGTTTTGCCAATAACTGAGTCGTGATTGCTCTATAGCCAATGGACTTTTGATAGCCAACCTCTGCTGTGCCATCATCATGACATTTCAGTTTGGTGATGTGTAGGGGGTTTTCCTTTTAGGGGCACGCCTGGAGCGTTGACTCTTGCCGTTAATGCTGGAGTCTTTAGGGGACCCCAGCTCTCGGGCAGCATCACCTACAGAGGCACCTCTAAAACCGCCATCACCCACTCTGTTCAAGTTGGCATCATTTCCATTGAAGTCCAGCTGACATGCTGTTATCAACTGGACCAAGGGAAGCAAGATTTTTGAGATGTCCCCCATGGTGGTGACTGCAGCTTTCATAAAGCCTTCCATGGTTTCCCTAAAGGCTTCCTGCTCCTGCCGAGAGGCCTGCATTTCCTCTAGAAAGGTCCTTTGCTTGGGTCGGGGCCAAAAGACGTAAAACTCCAGAGTACCCGTACTCGGGCTTTCTCCGTTATGGCTCCACAGCTGTGGAATCAGCTTCCAGAAGAAATGCGGGCCCTGCGGGACTTTGAACAGTTCCGCAGGGCCTGCAAGACCGTTCCCTTTCAAATGACTTTCACTGAATAAATTGCTAAGCAAATTCACCATCTGAATAGCACCAACATATCAACATACTAACATTAACTTATTGTTTTTAGAATTTTAATAGTTTTTAATTACCTGTTGGTTTATATTGTTAGTTATAACTCAATGTATTTTAACTCAATGTATAACTCAATGAATTTTGTTGTGAGCCGCCCTGAGCCTGCTCCGGTGGGGAGGGCGGGATATAAATAAAATGTGTTGTTGTTGTTGTAGAACCTGCAGGTGCTCCTGTCATGAGGACACGATCATGGACTTGTCACGAGTGGTCTGCTGCGCGAGGTGCTCTCTCATCTTGTGAAGTGCCAAAACTTTCTTCCTCCTAGCCTTCAAAACTGCCTCGCATGACCTAGGGGTCAGCTCAGACATTTGTGTTCCTGGTGGAATCTCTGAATAAAATGATACAGTTACCTATTAAACCTGTCAGGCAAACATAGAACTCCACATAGCAGGTTCTGACATTGCCCTGAAAAATAGTGAGAACTACTTGTGCTTGAGAGATGGTGGGACTGGGTTCACAGGCTGGGTCTTGACATCATCCTGTGCTTCTGTAGGACATGTCCAGGGTAATGTGGCTGAGGCTGGGCACGGGGTGAAGAGAAAGTTATTGGGGAAAGACATAAATAAAGGTTAATGGAATGATGGTGCACCGTGAGTAACAGGCTGAAATCATAACAAGGATTGGACTTCTCATTGGTTAGACCATGGTCACCTTTTGGGCAACAAAAATCCTCCAAAACTCCCTCCATTCCAAACCCAATAGCCAGCTATGGAGGTGTTCGAGGGAAGAAAGAACTGGAGCATGGTTGCTGAAGGCTGAGTGTGAGAGAGTCTATAACATGGACAGGGGTGAAGGAAGCTTTTTAGGCAAGTCTTTAAAAAGTGTCCCAGCAAGGGCCGGGATTATCCCATCAGAAATACCCGGGATCAAAGCATGTCCACCATTCCTGACCATGTGAGGCCATCAGGGGAGGAACCCACACCTGGGACAGAGTGGAAGGACAACAAAACTGAGACTTTATATTCTGGAAACTTGCTTCTACTACCGCTAGTCTGTGACATCGAGCCCATCATCACTCAGACATGGAATTAAAACAGCGTATCAGTCAAGATTAGCCATTTTAATTGAGGGTCAGATCACCTACTCCACTTGCAAACTTACTGTCAGGGTCCCTCTCACTCACAGAGTATTTCTCCTTCTTGGGTGTAGTTGGTGGCGGTATGGAAATGGCAGTAGCTAGGGGAAAGACAAGGGAACAAGGGTGAAATGTCTGGCCCAGGGAAACGTGCAATTGAGACATCAGCTAGAAATGCTGCAGCAGAGTTCTGAGGAGTGTCTTGGAAAATGAACGCCCTTCGCAACATCAGACAGCTGGTGCGGTGTTGCAGTCAGCAATGCTTTGCTGCCCTAATTTGAGATGTGAGTCCCGAGCCAAATCATCACCTCTCAAAGGTCATGGTTAAAGATTGTGATGATTCCCCGTTTCACAGTGCTCCCACCCAACCTCCCCCAGCCAGAGGGCCCCAGGAAAAGAGACCAATCTAAATTCTGTAAACATTTAACCAAACTTTTAGCAAGGGCAACCCTCACTAACTCACCTTCAACAAACCAACACTTCCATTCACATCCACCTGAACCAGGTCCAGTGTGATTGTGTGTTCTGTAGAGAGAATTAGGTCTCTCTTAGTCCAAGTCTTGGAGGAGTGATGTGAAACAATTATTAGAGTTAATCATGCACTGTGCGTGTTGGATGAGGAGCATGGAAAGCTGAATCCAAATTGTCAACCACTGCTCAAAACACACATTATAGCACAGCACGTGACATAGCTTGACAGCTAGGACACCTAGAAACAGAGTGGCTGAGAAGTAATCATACCAGGTTAAACTCACCCAAACTCTCCAGGAAGTCCACCTGCATGGCATCACTATCCAGGATCTCTGCCTCCACAGCATCCATTGCTGGTGAACCGCAGGAACCTGCAGAAAAAGAAATAATTCAGCACGTGATCATGGGGTGAGGGGGCAGTAGGCCTTGAGGGAAGGAGAGAGGGGGAAAGGAAGGGAGACAGGAAGAGAGGAGGGAGGGTGGGAAACACAAAGGAGGGATTGAGGGGGGAGGAAGAGGATAAAAGGGAAGGATGGGAGGAACTACGGGAGGAAGCAAGTAAGGAAAATAGGTGGAGGCAGCAGTGTCTAGTTAAGCAAGACAAAATGTGAGCAAGAAAATCCAAAGAAATTCCTGATAGTCAAGTAACTGAGCCATTGCATCGCTCAAAGAGTAAGAGATGGCGAGACATGCGTGCCAACCAGTGCCAAAGCTCTTATCTTAGACCTTTGAACATTCAGAGCTTACTCTGACGGGAGGCCGGTAAGCGTTCCCGCCAAAAGCGGTCTATCGCAGACCCTGTGGGACATGGCAGCAACGCGATCACAGGAAGTCGCTCAATTTAACCACCAGAGTTGGTTGTGCCGCTGAATGGGAAACGCCCCCCCCCCCCAAGAAATGTGAAACCCATTCTCCATATCCCACAGCACCCAAGCCTTGGGAAAATAAGACTTTCCATCCCAATCTCACCGCCACCAACACTGTTTTGACAACCCACCCTCCCCAAACAACATGGGGACACTTACAAGTAGACAGGACAGTCATGATTGTTACCTGACATGATGGCTTCTCTTGCAGCCTCGCCCTGCGTCTTTCCGGTAGTGCTTTCCTCCTGGGAAAACAGAAGAATGGAGTCTGGAGGCTCACCTCCCTGCCCCCCCTCCAACCCGGAGCAAGAGCTCTGGCGTCTAGTGCTCTGCATCACACGGTTCAGACAAATGTCTGCCTCTCCGTGTAGAATGGCGTCAAGCTCCTCAAAGTACGAGCAGCTTTTCTTGTTGGATCCCGATTTCGCATTAGCTGCAATGACTTTACGATACTCAGAATGAAGCACCTTGGTCTTGGTGCGGCACTCTAACGCCATCCTCTTGTGGCTCCTTGCCACCATCCCCTTTGCAATCTTCTCGTAGATATCTATATTTCTGTGAGATTGCTGCACCCTGCTTTCCCCCCAGAGTGCAAGCAAGTCCAAAAGCTCCTCTCTCCTCCATGATAAGACGCGAACTCCAGTCATGTTGTGCAGCGTGTTCTAAACGTTCTCTGCAAGGCGGACAAAAGTGTTTAGAGCGATAGGAAGGAAAATAAGTAGTTCTGTCAACCAGCCAGTGGATTTCAAATCAAGTTTTGGTGGGGCACTACTTTGTTGTGCAGTCAATTTTTTAAAAAAGATAAACACATTTTCTATATTCTTTACATCTGTGAAAAGTTACATTTCCTTCCTTTTAATGCCTTGGCATTTAATTTTATATTAATTTGAGGAATATGCCTTTTGGTTCAGTGAGTGGAAGAATACACAAAATACGAATGTGAGCTCTGGAGAAAGGGTGGTGTTCCATCACACCTGTATCCCACGGCGAACATCCACACTGTGAAAACCTGACCTGGTCGTGGGTCTTCCAAAAAGGACCGGACTTTGTCTGCTGTCAAATTATCCTGATATAAATGCGGCGCAAGCCGGGATGATGTTGCCTCCACATTGCTTGACAGAGGTGGATGTCTGGATGTCCCATTTAACTCCACATTGGCGGTGTGGATGAATTGTTGTTAATGTTCCGTCTGACTGCACCCCTAATTTCTTTAAATTAATTATTTATTTATTACATTCAGTTTATATCCCACACTCTTCACAAGCGGACTCTGGGCGGCTCACAACATTATACAATACAATCAGTCCAATAAAACATAAAACCATAATTTACTTATTTCAGTTTTAAAACCATTCTATGGTGCTGCTTCGGTACAATATAAGCGGTATTGAATTCTCGACTGTGATCACCAGCATTCTATAAGATGTCCGGTGGCAGCCCTTTTTCAATCAAACAGCAAAAGCCTGTTTAAACAATTTGGTCTTACAGGCCCTGCGGAATGAAACTTAATCTTCAGTGAAGGAAAGGGCAACAGCTTGGCAAACCAACCTTGCCTGGATTTCATCTATAGACTTAGAAGGGAGGCTTAAAACCTTCCTGTACTTTGCCCTACGCAAGAATTCTGAGGGTCTTGGAATGTGCTGACCTTTTTACCTCCTTCCTGGAATACACATCTGGGGTAGACAGCTAAAGTAAATATCTGTTTCCTTGCTCTGTATAATGCTAGTAAATGATTGTGTAAAAGAATGTATAAAATAAAACACCACCACGGTCAAAAAAGCAGCAGCAGACAAGCAGCAGAGACAGACTGGTGTGATGAACCTCAATCCTGAGTCATGTGACATTCCTGCACTTCAGGGCCAGATGAACTGAATCCAAAGGTTCTAAAAGAGCTTGAGGATGTAATTTCTGAGCCTCTGGCTATTATTTTTGAGAATTCGTGGAGAACAGGAGAGGTGCCGGAAGATTGGAGGTGGGCGAATGTTGTCCCCCATCTTCAAGAAGGGAAAAATGGAGGATCCGGGTAACGACCAACCCGTCAGCTTGGTGTCTATACTTGGAAAAGTTTTAGACCAAATCATCAAACAGTTATTCCTGGAACATTGAGAAAGGATGGATGTGATTACTAAGAGCCAGCATGGGTTTCTCAAGAACAAGTCATGCCAGACTAACCTGATCTCTCTCTCTCTCTCTCTTTTTTGAAAAAAAAACAAAACAAAACAGGTCTCAGGACAGATCCTTGAGGCACTCCACTTGTCCCTCCTCTCCAAGATCTCTCTTTCTCTTTTTTTTTGCTGGGTCAGGGGAATGCTGTAGACATGGTTTATCTTGATTTCAGTAAGGCTTTTGATAAGGTTCCACATACTGTCCTTGTTAACAAGTTGGTAAAATGTGGATTGGATCCTGTTACCATTAGATGAATCTGTAACTAGTTGACAGACCGCACCCAAAGAGTGCTTGTGAATGGTTCCTCATCTTACATAAGAACATAAGAGAAGCCATGTTGGATCAGGCCAATGGCCCATCCAGTCCAACACTCTGTGTCACACAGTGGTCAAAAAACCCAAGTGTCATCAAGAGATCCACCAGCGGGGCTAGAAACCCTTCCACTGTACCCCCCCCCCCACCAAAGCACAAGAATACAGAGCATCACTGCCCCTGAACAGAGAGCTCCAATGATAAGCTGTGGCTAATAGCCACTGATGGACATCTGCTCCATATGCTTATCCATTCCCCTCTTGAAGCTGTCTATGCTTGTAGCTGCCACCACCTCCTGTGGCAGTGAATTCCACATGTTAATCACCATTTGGATGGAGAAGTACTTCCTTTTATCCGCTCTAACCCAACTGCTCAGCAATTTCATTGAATGTCCATGAGTTCTTGTATTGTGAGAAAGGGAGAAAAGTACTTCTTTCTTTACCTTCTCTATCCCATGCATAATCTTGTAAACCTCTATCATGTCACCCCACAGTCGACTTTTCTCCAAGCTAAAGAGCCCCAAGCGTTTTAACCTTTCTTCATAGGGAAAGTGTTCCAACCCTTTAATCATTCTAGTTGCCCTTTTTTGCACTTTTTCCAATGCTATAATATCTTTTTTGAGGTGCGGTGACCAGAATTGTACTCAGTACGCCAAATGAGGCCGCACTATCTTGGAGAGGAGGGACAAGTGGAGTGCCTCAAGGATCTGTCCTGAGACCTGTTTTGTTCAACATCTTTATAAATGATTTGGATGAAGGAATAGAGTGAATGCTTATTAAATTTGCAGATGTCCTAAATTGTGAAGGGTTGCAAATACAGTAGAAGACAGAAACAGAATACAGGAAGACCTTGACAGGCTGGAAAACTGAGTTAAAACCAATCAAATGAATTTTAACAAGAATAAATGTAAAGTTCTGCATTGAGGTTGAAAAAATCCGATGCATGGTTGTAGGATGGGGGAGACTTGTCTTAGCAGTAGTATGTGCAAAAAGGATCTAGGAGTCTTAGTGGACCATACACTGAACATGAGTCAACAGTGTGATGTGGTGGCTAAAAAGGCAAATGCAATTTTGGGCTGTATCAACAACAGTATAGTGTCCAGATCACATGAAGTGATGGTGTCGCTTTATTCTGCTCTGGTAAGACCTTTCCTGGAGTATTGTGTCCAGTTTTGGGCACCACATTTTAAGAAGGATATAGACAAGCTGGAACAGGTCCAGAGGAGGGCAATGAAGATGGTGATGGGTCTGGAGACCAAGTCCTATGAAGAAAGGTTGAAGGAGCTGGGGATGTTTAGCCTGAAGAGGAGGCAGCTGAGAGGTGATATGATCACCATCTTCAAGTACTTGAAGGACTGTCATATAGGGGATGGTGTGGAATTGTTTTCTGTGGCCCCAGAAGGTAGCACCAGAACCAATGGGTTGAAATTAAATCAAAAGAATTACCGGCTCAACATTAGAAAGAACTTCCTGACCGTTAGAGCAGTTCCTCAGTGGAACAGTCTTCCTCGGTAGGTGGTGGGCTTTCCTTTCTTGGAGATTTTTAAACAGAGGCTAGATGGCCATCTGACAGCAACGAAGATCCTGTGAATTTAGGGGGAGGCATTTGTGTGTTTCCTGCATTGTGCGGGTGGTTGGACTAGATGACCCTGGAGGTCCCTTCCAACTCTATGATTCTATTATTCTAAGAAGAATTAGGAGTAGGAAGCTGTCCAGGAGCTGGCTGGGCCCCTAGATGACAAAGGAACAATTGTTAGATAATAGGGAGATGTCAAAGAAACTGAATGAATTATTTGTGCCTGTTTTTGCTATGAAAAATGTGGAGCTCATTCCACATTCAGGAACCTCTGTTTTCAGGAATGTGCCTGAAGAACTGAGTCAAAATGAGTAAAGTTCTTCAGAGTAAAGTTCTAGAATTACTTGCCAAAATGAAAATAAATATATTTCCTAGTGCAGATTGCATATACCCAAAGGTTCTTAAGGAGCTCTAATGTGAAATAGTTGATCTCCTAAACTTTGTGCTGGAGGACAGCAAAATAGCAAATCTCAAAAAGAAATCTGGGAGAATCCAGGAAATTACAGTCAGTTAGTCACTTGGTATTACTAGTTTGCACAATTCATTTAGGGAAAAAATATTTTATATAAGGAAAATCATGTATCAATGTTAGGAAGATTTATTTTTCTTCTTAACTGTTACCGCCTCCATAAAACCTGCCATGTAAGGGTTTAATCAGGCTTTCTGCTGGTGGCTTCCAGGCAAAGAACACCTTATATTGAGTGTACAGCAGTGATTTTTTGTTAAAGGCAAGCTCCATGATAGAGATAATTAGAAAAGGAACTTAAAATAAAGCAGCCTACATTGTGAAGCCCCTGCATAGGTCTTTAGTGAGGCTTCGTTTGGTGAACTATGTGCAGGTCTGGTAACTGCATTTCAAAAAGGATACTGCACAGCTGGAAAAAGTACGGAAGAGGACAATCAAGATGATTACACGGTCAGAGTACTATCCAGTGATCAAAGACTGAAGAGTTTAGAGGAGTTTTTCAGTTTAGAAAAAAGAATGATTACTAAGGAGGGACATGATAAAGGTTTACTAAATTAAGCATGGGATAGAGAAAATGGATACAAAGAACTCCCCCCCACACACTCCCCACCCCCGGATTAGAAATTGAAAGCATCCAATGAAGTTGGTTGGGAGTAGATTTAGGACAGGCAAAAGGAAACATTTATTTATACAATTAGTGATTAAAATGTGGCATTTGCTGCCAGAAGATGTAGAGATGGCCTCAGGCATAGACAGGTTTAAAAGGAAATTAATCAGATTCATGGAGAATAGGTCCACTAACAGGCTGCCAGCCATGACAATAAAAGGGAAGCTCCATAATTGCAGCAAACCCTGAACACCAGTGCTGAGATACAACATCAGGTCTTTGATTCTATGCCGTTTATTGGCCATCTGGAAATATAGGCTGGGCCCTATGTGAAACAGTATGCTGGAATAGATAGACCACTGCTCTGATCCAGCAAGCTCTTATGTTCTTATAAAGCAGTCCATCGGTAAGCATAAGCCATTTCCGCAAGCAGAAACACTTTTTAATCCAACCGGTAGTGCCTGCATAGGGTTTTAAATTTCTAGTGTTTGCATCAGATGCAATAATGTGTAAGGCAACAAAAAGATGTTGTTAGTAATGAGCAAGTATTAACTTGATGTAAATATAAAGAGGCAGTATGTGTTAATATTTAAATGGTTTTATTCTCTGTGTAAAAAAATTGCATGTCAGGGTTTTCATCTTTTTTCTGACATAATTTCTAAAATTCTTCTTAAGGATATTTCAGTGACAAGAATTTATTCTATATGCTTTCAGTCATTATCAAGTATTCATTCAATGTTGAAAGAGTGACTTGAGTACTGTGAAAACAACCACCAACAGTTCCCATTACTACAACAGCTAGGAAAAAAAATCACCATAACCAGGGACTACTACCAGCTGGTTGATAAAATTTCATGTGATGAAGAGTAGTTGGAACTAGAGATGGGCATGAACCGGGAAAATGGAGGCTTGTTGGAGGTTCATGGTTCACCATTTTTACAAACCCCAAGCCTCCAATGAATTCCTCAACTGGATGAACCAGTTTATGGTTCGTCTGGTTCAGGAGTTTAGCCCCATCCCAAGTGAGCTCCACAGGCATTTAAATGACTTCAGAGCTTACTTCTGGGTTGGCCTGTATGAACAGAAGTGAGCTCCAGAAGTGAGCTTTATAGGCCTTCAGAGCTCTCAGAGTGAGCTCTGAGGGCTTTATAAGCCTTACATGACCCTATATGGTCAGGCTCCACCTGGAGGTGGGCTTTGAAGGTCTATAAAAGCCTTCAGAGCTCACTTTGAGAGCTCACTCGAGTCACGCCACCCAACTCGATTGAGCTCCAAGGGTAAGCTCCAAAGGCCTTCACTCTTGGAGCTCAGTTGGGCTGGCTCAACCTGGAGGTGGGCATTTATATGCCTTTAGAGTGGCCCAAATGCCTTTGGAGCTCACTCAGGTCAGATTCCACAGGTATTTAAATGCCTTCAGCATCTGCACCAACCCTTCCCAAACCTCACAAACTTCCATGGAGGTTCAGGGAAGATTTGTGGGGGCACATTTTTCCAAACCCCTGGTTCAGGAACCACAAACCAACCCAGTTTGTGCTCAAACCAGGGTGCATCTGTCGGTTCATGCTCATCCCTAGTTGGAATGTCTTAACAATTTAAGCAACTTATTTTGTAAGAACTAAGCAATCACTAGAATTGATTCTCAGGGAAACTCAAGAGATGATTTTTGAAAGAACATTTCAACTGCTATCTGCCTTCAACAATGCTATTTTAACATGGGTATTTACATTTGTGAATTTCTTCTTTCCTTACAGATGCTGCTGCCACAATAACCATCCAGACTTAATGACTGAGTTCTCTGGGAAAAGCCAGGGGCAACTTGCAAAGCAGGGATATCAGCTTTTGAACTAGCATCAGTATAAGGTCTTTAGTTACAGTGTAATATGCAGATATCATTCTCAATTAAAGATGCAGGAGAAATATAAGTGATTTTTTCCTGACTTTTTGACCAACTTAGCCCAAAAGTGGAAGCACATGGGTTTGATTCCCTAGAAATTCTTTCCTTGCAATATCAGAAGTGCTGAGGATACATAGCAGCTGCAGTACTGAATCAAGAAGCACTTCCAGTAATCTTGTCATTTCGCTCCTCTAAAACAGATTTCAATGGAATGGGACAGTGCTTCAGGGCAGTACTTCAAATGATGCCAGAGGGGATGCTTTGTAGTTTTCTCATATATCCAACTATGGTGCCAGCATTGCCCAATAACTTCAGTGCAATTTTCTGGGTATATCATATGCTACACACATTTTTCATAAGCCTAATAAAGGCATGCAATATTACTCTGAGTAAATGTAAATTGCCACAGCTGAACTTATACCAGAACTTTATGTAATATTTCATTCTTGTAAATCAAGATGAAACATGCATCTACATATTTTTAAGAAAATTATATAGAAAATGTTCTATAGAAACTACCAGTGAATATTTTTAAAAACACATTTCCAAAGGACAGTCTTCTCTCTCTACCCTCTAACTGCTGAAATGTTGTGGCTGAAACCATTCCATTATGTTGGTTTCCAGTAAGTATGACAAACTGTTCTAATTAAGCCATTTTAATGTAACAACTTTATGGAAAACATATGTGAAGCCAAATGTGTTTTAAAATTAATTTTCTATTGCTCTTTTGTGCGAATGAGCATTTCAATCAAAGTGACTACGATTCAGGAAAATTAGAATCCTTAGGACTTGCTACTTTGCAGTTGAAATGAGCACTAGAGATGGGTGATGCTGGAACAATATGAAATATCTGTTATTGTAAATATAACAATTAGAATTATTTTAACTAATTTTTGTAACAAATTGGGATGGGAGTCAGCATGATGCTTAACATATAAGAGCCTTCAATGTACTACACTGAGCCAGTTTGTTGTAGTGGTTAAGGGCAAAGACTCTAATCTGATAGAACCAAGCTTGGTTCCCCACTTCTCCACATGCACTTGCTGATGTGACTTTGAGTCAATCACAAGCTCTTTCAGAGATGTTCTCTCTAGAGCAGTTCTGGAAGAGCTCTCTCATCTCCATATACCTCACAGGGTGTCTGTTGCAGAGAGAGGAAGATAAAGAAGATTGTAACCTGTTATAAGACTCCCAGTGAAGGGCAGGGTATAAATCAAATCTCCTCCTCCTTCTTCATTCAAATTCAAAATTATTAAAATACAGAGTTTTCTAGTTTTATGAAACAACACATCTATTTATTTATTTATTTATTTAAACTTTTATCCTGCCCTCTCTACAAGCAGACTCAGGGCGGCTAACAATCAATTCAGACATTTACAATTATAGTTTTTGAAATGATAAAATACGATTTAAAACATGGTGCTGTTTAACTTCAATATAGGTGTGGTCTTACTTTCCTCTGACAGTGATCCTATATCTATTTAAGTGGTCTTTTGTTGGCATTTTCACCATGAATTCTTTTAGGGGTTTTAACTGTTGGTTGCCATAGTAGACATCTCTTTAAAAATCCTGATTTACTTTTGATAATTGTTTACTCTTGCTCAAAATCTGAGAAAATAAACAGTTTTGCTTTAGTTGTATTTCAATTTCCTGATTTGTAGACACAAAGCAAAGCATTTCAAGAAATAAGAAGTTTAATTTATTTGATTTTATTTAACATTTGCTTGTATGCAAATACTCTTATTTTGGTTGACTGTTCAAGAAAGTGCAGGAGTTCAGTCACTTTTAAAACCCATAGCTATACTTATTTTTCCATGCTGCATCTTTTACATAACAAGAACAATGGTCACCTTAATAGCCAGTTGACAGACATAGGCTGTGGTCAGATGAGCAGTTTGATCTGAAATCATTGCTGTTCCCTTCTGGATTTAAAGTGCACAAACAGGGACATCTGCCTCCCATTTCCCAGTCATTGGCACTCTGTTCTGACCCACCTTTGAAGCAGAGTTCTTAGGGATTGGGGAAAGACTGGTCTTTACAGATGTCAGTGCCTTGTTTTCCAGGATTCTTGAACTCCCCTGCTGTGAACTCAAGCTGGTTGGGAAGACTGAACCTTCCTGTCTATTTTGAACCCTCCCCCCTTTTTTGAGCTGGTAGAGATGTGCACATATAATCACCCTGGGTAATCAATCACTGCTTGCAGTTTACAAACATATCTGTCTCTGTGTCTCTCACAGCAGTTTATCAAGACTGTGTTTTTCTCATGAAAACCTCTAAGATATAGTTTCAAAAACACTTCCCCATGTTTCAATACATATCCCAGCAACCTCCTCCAGCAATCCCACTGGCCACCAACCACTACCATCCTGCCAGGAGTTTAAAGCACTGCTTCCTATACACACTTATGTGCACACTCGGAAGACATATTATGACAAAAATTGCTTGACTGCCCACTCTGTGGTGGCCATGCAGCAATAATCTGATCAATTGACCATGGAGTGAGAACATGCTGAAGTGGATTGTGATGGAATGTCTGATCAAAACCTAGATTAGTTAGGAAAGGCTTAATAAGGAAAGGCCAGATCACGCTATGCCTGTTGTCTGACCACAGCTATAGTCACCAAATTGTATTTCCATTCAAATGTAACACATTCAAAGGGTGATGCTGATCTTCACAATTTTTGTGTCTGCATTAATTCATTATATAGGTTAAGGCTAGCCTTCATGTAAAGAACTCTGGTTACAGATATTTAGAAGGACTTTTAAAATTCAATTTTGGGGAGCCCTAAACATATCCTTGTGAAATATTTTCTCCTATTTTATAGCATTTTTCACCATTTACCATTTATACCATTTATATACAACCTGGAATTAAAATAAATACAATGGACTCTAGAAAGATGCTCTGGGCAGGTGTCCTGGCCTTGAAAACGCAGCATAAATTTGCTGTGGTATCATATCATGACAACAATCATGCAGACACATTTCTTTTATCTGCAGTAAATTGTTGTCACCTTTTCCTGTCATATTTGGCCTTGTAGTTTTTAGCATCAGCTGTCAAGATCGACTGATTCTGACTAAAGACTGGGGGGATCTTGGCCTGTTGTATCAGACTTGGTTAAAATAATAATGGATCCACTGCTGCTAATGTTTTACCCTTAGCTACTTCCCTTCCCCCCTTCTCTTATTTTGATTTGCAACTGGTGTTGGTGCCTTCTCAGGGCCTGAGGTGGGAGGAAGCCTTGCATGATAATACAAGGACAAACAGCTAGCTATCGCCTGAGAAAGTATCTTGTAGTTATGTGTGAATGTTCCCTCCTGGACCCCCCCCCCGTAGGAATGTTTTTGAAGTGTATCTTAAAACCCATGTATCAATGTATTGGTTTCATTCTTAGCAAGCTAGAGGCTTGCGCCAGAGTACCGGTTATCAATAAATGTAGTTTTAGTATCAACTTTGGCTCATTCTTGAATCCGTCGACTTGACATTTTGCTAAGAATTGGTTTGAAGCTTAACTACCCTGGCCACTTTGTAGCCAAATGGCTGAAAAGATACCAGAAGGTGGTGATCTTCCCGGTGCTGAAAAAGGGCTGTCTATTCCATGGCACGTCCTGGATGCCAGGAGAGTAGCAGCCTCTCCTCCGCAGATCCAGTAGCTCCTCATTACCCCTAGGCAGTGGCAACCCCGGACCTCCACCAGCACAATGGACAAGGCCCCAGCTAGGCAGGAAGCCATCCTAACCCAGCACATGTGAAGGATGCGGATGGTGAACGGAGGGGCCCAATCCGGGGCCTATGGAGCCAGAGGAGTTCAACACTATCGTGGTCATCCCAGGGCATGAGGAGTGCCTAGAGCCGGACGAGGGAGAGCCAGGGGCGGAAGCTCCAAAGGACGAGAAGGACAAGATGGCTAGGGAATTTCGAGCGATGGTCCGTAAAGAGGTAGAGAATGTGGTCAGGGGCCTGAAGGCTGAGATGCAGACCATGACCAACCGCATGGCGGGAGAGATTACCCGAGAAATCTCTCACTCTCTGAGGCTGCCCGGGCCCAGAAGGGTCCCTCAACCCCCACCGATCTGGCAGCAACCGACACCAGCGATCCCAGCCCCAGCTGCACCAGCAGTGGCCCCGGCCAGCGGTACCCCCTCCAGCCCCTTGGGATGGAGGGCAAGGAAGGGAGCTCAACGCTACCTTTGACAGGGACCTGGATGAAGTAGAGTGCTTCACAATCCAGGCGAACAGCTACATGCATTACTGGGGGAACACGTTACCTGATGAGTTCAGTCGAGTGGACTACCTGGGGCCAAAGCTAAAGGGGGTGGCTAAAAGATGGTACGTGAGCCTGTACGAAGCTATGAGCCCGGAACTGGACTATGTAGCAACATTCCTTCAGGCTTTGTTGGGCCCAGTACGAAGACCCCCTTCAGGAGACCCGAGCTCTGGCGGCCCTATGCGACATGCAGCAGGACCAGAAGTCAATCCGGGAATATGCCACAGACTTCCGGGCTAACGCAGCCAAGGTTCACGGATGGAGTGAGCTGATGAAAATCAAGCACTTCTCCCGGGGCCTGAATGCAGGCATTTTGGATCGGGCTCTCACCCAAGCCCGACCTACCACGTTGGTAGGTTGGATCCAGCTAGCGGGTGAGGTTGAGATTAATATAAAGCGCGTCGCCATGCAACGCCAGCAGCAGAGTGGGAAAGGGGGACAGGACCCAAAAACAACCCTGAAAACGGAGACAAAGAAACCGACAGGGGGGTCCAGCAGGGGGAAACCCGCCGGACCCCGCAAGTGCTTTCAGTGCAGGGACCCAGGGCACCTAGCGAGCAGTTGCCCGAATCCCCCACAGGCACCACCAAGTGCCCCGAAGCAGAGCACCCCCATCCCAAAGAAGGGCCCTGGCCGCCCTAAGGAATCGGCGAAAGGCAACGTAGCGGCCATCGAGGAGGCAGAAGAAGACACATTCCTGGCGGACGAGCTGAGCGAGCTGGTGTGGATGGAGGAGCCATCGGGAAATGAGAACGACCTGCTCTGAGAGGTTCCCACCAGCAGGCCGCAGAGGAGCCGGCACCAGTGAGGGTGAGAGCAACTGGATCCCTATACTTTGTACCAGTAAGACTGTTGGACCCCAAGCTCAAGAGATTCATGCAAGTGAGGGCCTTAATTGACTTTGGGTGCAATCGAGAGCTAATAACGCCCAAAATAGTGGAGGCTTTGGGCCTGACTACCACCACCCTCCCCTGCCTTATACAATTTGAGCAGATGGACGGGACGGTAATGCAGGGGGAACCCTGCGCCTTAGAAACCCAATTTTTGCCCGTGGGAATCGAGGAGCATTGGGAGCAAGAGTCTTTCATGATCACTCCCTCCTGCTCCTACCCGGTAGTGTTGGGGGTAGGGCGGTTGGCCAGGCATGAACTGGACATTCGATGGGGAAGGCAGACCATAAAATTTGTAGACCCTTTGTGCAAGGACCACCTATGGAACTTAGAGTGGGGACCTCAGCCCCCGCCCTCCACCGAGAGGGTGTGTTTGACAGTGGAAGAAGTCCCGGAGATCCCCCAGGCATATCAGGATTTGATGGGGATGTTTAGCAAACAGGGTGCCAACGAGCTGCCACCCCACAGGGACACTGACTGTGCCATTGAGTTAATACCGGGGCAATCACTCCCAAAAGCCAAACTATACCCGATGGGATGGGTGGAGAAGGCAGAGCTGCACAAATTTCTGAACAAGAACCTAAAGTGGGGGTTCATTAGGCCGGCCACAGCCCCCCACGCAGCCCCGGTTTTGTTCCAGAAAAAGAAGGACGGCTCGCTTAGACTTTGCACAGATTTTCGTGGGATAAATGCAAAGTCAAGAGTTTAGGCGTGCTCCTTGAGTCCTCCCTTACAATGGAGGCCCAGGTAGCAGCCACTGTTAGATCTGCCTTTTTCCATCTTCAGCAAGCACGGCAGCTGGCCCCTTACCTGGAGCGCAGCGACCTAGCGACGGTAATCCATGCTACGGTCACCTCAAGAATAGATCACTGTAATGCTCTCTACATGGGGCTACCCCTGACGCTAACCCGGAGACTACAACTAGTGCAGAACGCTGCGGCACGGCTGTTAATGGGGCTACCACGACGGGAGCACATTCGGCCAGTGCTGAGAGAGCTGCACTGGTTGCCTGTTGTGTTCCGAGTTCGCTTCAAGGTGTTGGTACTAACCTTTAAAGCCCTTTATGGTCAGGGACCTGCCTATCTATGGGACCGCCTTTCCCCATATATCCCCCAGAGAGCACTGCGATCAGGGACAAACAATCTGCTGTCTGCCCCTGGCCCAAAAGAAGCCAGGCTATGCGTAACAAGATCCAGGGCTTTCTCGGTGGCAGCACCAGAACTTTGGAACACCCTCCCAGAAGCTATAAGGGCCCTGCGGGATTTGTCGGCGTTCCGCAGGGCCTGTAAGACCGAACTGTTTAGACAAGCTTTTCTGGTTGACTGAAAATGGGCTGCCACCGGACATCCTACAGAAGCTGGCGATCATAGTCAGAACCCAATACCGCCAGACTGGATTGAGACAGCGCAAATAGTTTTAAATTGATAAGTGAACTATGTTTTTATATGTTTTATGGAATTGATTGTTTTTATGATATTGTAAGCCGCCCTGAGTCCGCTTGCGGAGAGGGCGGGATATAAATGTAAAGTAATAAATAATAAATAATAAATTTCAACTTCCAACGCCTACCCCAACCCCCTCATTAAAGACTTGTTAAGTACTGTGTCGGAGGGGAAAATTTTTACAAAGCTGGATTTGAGAGATGCGTATTTCAGGGTGCGCATCAAGGAGGGGGATGAGTGGAAAACAGCGTTCAACACACCACTGGGACAGTTCGAATACCTGGTGATGCCATTCGGACTACAAGGGGCCCCCGGGGTGTTCATGAGTTTTATAAACAATGTGTTAAGAAATTTTTTCTTTAGAGGGGTGGTGGTCTACCTGGATGACATCATTATTTACTCACAGGACGAAAAGTCTCATGTGAAATTGGTGCGGGAGGTGTTAAGCACCCTGTTGAGCCACAAACTGTATGCTAAACTGTCAAAATGTGAATTTTATAAAACAGAGCTGGATTACTTGGGTTTCTGAGTATCCGCCAGGGGGTTGGCAATGGACCCGGCAAAAGTGCAAGCGGTATTGGATTGGGCTCCCCGGAGGACATGTAGACAACTCCAATCGTTCCTTGGGTTCGCAAATTTTTATAGGACGTTCATACTGGGGTTCACCCAAATCATGCTCCCTCTGACTGAGTTGTTAAAAACCAAGGGGAAAGGCCAAGAGGCCAAACGGCCGGGAGCACATTTGAATTGGACACCCAATTGCCAGTCGGCATTTGATAAATTGAAGCGGCTGTTCACGAGTGAGTCGGTCCTGAGTCACCCCAACGAGCTCAAATCCTTCGTTGTGCAATGCGACACCTCCGATGTAGTCATCGGAGCCATCCTCATGCAGAAAGATGAGGAAGGGAAACTGAGGCCTTGTGCTTATATCTCGAAAAAATTCTCGGCAGAGCAAAGAAATTGGTCGGTGTGGGAGAAGGAGGCGTTCGCAGTAATGTTTGCACTGAAAACATGGCGGTCTTGGTTAGAAGGGGTGAAAGTACCATTTAAAATATGGACCAACCACAAAAACCTTGAAGCCCTTACAGGGAAGAGGAAACTGAGTGAAAAACAGATCAGATGGGCAGGGTTCTTTTCTAAATTTGATTTTGTGCTTAAGCACATCCCGGGCACGAAAAACTTTCTAGCAGACACGCTGTCCCGCCTGCCCCAGCACAATAGTCAGAAAGAAGAGATAGTAGACTCTTTAATTCATCCCACTCAGGTGGCTGTGGTTGTAACCACCCGGTCACAGAAGAAACGCCAACTACAGGGGTTGGGGACAGAAAGGATGGCAGCAGAAACCGAGAAGGAGGGGGAAGAACGGCCAGGGGAAATTCAGAAATGAGAGGATGGGCTATGGTACAAAAAAGAAAAGCTATATGTTCCCAAGACCATGGGATCAGAAGTGTTACAGTTCTGTCACTCCAACAAACTGGCTGGGCACTTTGGGTATATCAAGACCCTGCATTTGGTTAACAGACAATTTTGGTGGCCCTCCATGAAAAAGGATATATCTGAGTTCGTGTCTACGTACCCAATTTGCATAATGCCCAAAAGAAGGGGGGGAAGCCCCCCGGGCTACTCAAACCGCTGGAGACCGCCTCTAGACCTTGGTCGATAGTCTCCATGGATTTCATTGTGGAGCTACCGCCCTCTCATGGCAAAACAGTAATATTGGTGGCAGTGGACACTTTTTCTAAACAAGCCCATTTTATTCCCTGTGCCCAACTCCCCACCGCCAAGAAACTGGCTTACTTATTCTTCAACCATGTAGCGAAACTACACTCAATCCCAGACAAGGTGATTAGCGACCGCGGCCCACAATTCGTTGCCAACTTCTGGCAGGAGTTTTGCAAACTAATAGGCATGGAGCAGGGGTTGAGTTCCGCCTACCACCCGCAGACGGACAGACAGATGGAACGCGTGAACGGGTTATTAGAGCAGTATTTGAGATGTTATATCAACCATCAACAATCCAATTGGGTAGATCTACTTCCCTTCGCTGAATACTGCTATAATAATAGCGTTCACAGCTCCACTAAAGCCTCACCATTTCAAACGGTGAGTGGGTATGAGGGAAAACCCCTCCCTTTGCTTCCAGGGAGGGACACCACGAAGGAGCCAAGCCCGTTCGATCAGTGGTGGGGCACGCTGACTAAAAGCTGGAAGGAAATACAGGAGAACCTGGAAGCAGCCAAGGAGGCTTACAAAATGTGACAAAAGCCATGTCCCCGCTTGGGATTTCAAAGTAGGGGACTCGGTATTTGTGTCAACAAAGAACCTTCCATTAACCCAACCATCCAAAAAATTGGCATATAAGTACCTGGGTCCTTTTAAGATCAAAAGGGTGATAAATAAAGTTACAGTAGAGCTGGAGTTAGCAAAGATGTTTAGTAAAGTACACCCTGTCTTTCATTGCAGTCTTCTTCGGAAGGATCCTGGTTGTTCCCCTTGGCAACAATGGTTCCCTAGGAGGAAATGAAAGGTCTATAGCAAGGGTGGCCAATGGTAGCTCTCCAGATGTTTTTTGCTTACAACTCTGATCAGCCCCAGCCATTGGCCATGCTGGCTGATGGGAGTTGTAGGCAAAAAACATCTGGAGAACTACCACTGGCTACCCCTGGTCTATAGCATTGCACCTGTCTGGCATTCCACCTCTTCTCAAACCTCACCCTCTCTAGGCTCCACCCCTCAAATCTCAAGGAATTTCCCAACCTCGAGTTGGCAACTCTACCTTCTTCCCTGCCATCCATCAACCTACTTTTATCTGCTCCTCTGACTTCAGTTGTCCATCTCCTTCCCGCTCCCTGAAGCCCCTACCTAGGAAAAGTACAGTCTTTCTCCACAGTGAGAACCAAAGCAGCTTTTATTATTTTCCTCTACCCCTTTTGATCTGCACAACAACCATGTGAGGTAGGTTAGGCTGAAAGTCTTTGACTGGTCTGAAATCACTCAGCTTCCACAACCCTGCTCTGAAGTGCTAACTGCTGCATCTCACTGGCTGTCATAAAGTGGCTGCTGTTAAACAGGCCTTGTTAAGTCATGCCAGTCAGGTGGTATCAAGTCACCTAGAGGGTGCTGCCAGGTCTAGATTAGTCAACCTCCAGGGGGAGTCTGAAGATTTCGTGGTATCACAACTGAACTCCAGGCAAAAGATCTCACTCTCCCTGGAGAAAATAACTGCTTTGGAGGGTGGATACTATGGCATTATATTCAGCTGAGGCCTCTCCCCTCTCCAAACTGGTTTTCATAGACTCCACCACAAAAACTCCAGGAATTTCCGAAGCTGGATCTGGCAACCCTAGTCAGGACTGGCTCCAATGAATTCTCCCTCAAAGGCCAAAATAGGCCTGGAAAGGGCCTCCTCTCCCTGCCTTTTACTGACAGAACCCAGGCTTGGAATACTATGGTTTCCTAGCAACAGCCACTGAGGGAAAATGGAGGACCCAATGGGATGAGCTAATAGGAAGTGAAGGTAGATTTCCCAGTGGCCCAATCCTCCTCTGTCCTGAGGCTGGAAGGGTTCAGTGACACATGGCTCAGCCAATAAGAGGGTAGATGAGTCATCACCACTATGGCTTGTCTTTTATAACTATAGGATTAATACAAAATAGCAACAAAATGCAAATCTAACAAGAAAAAATAGGGTACAGAAATAGGAAATGATGCAAAAATTAATACTCATGAGTTTGATCTGCACAAGAGAAGCAGATTTTCAAGTTACAACAATAGGATTGCAAATTCAATAATATTTCTATAACCTCCCCACCCCAAAGTTAGCAGATGGCATAGAATCAGATTATATTAGAGCATTCATAATGCTCTTTAGCAGCTATATACGCTTCCAACAACAAATGTGTAATGGTATGAGAATTCAGAAATTTGTGGAAACCAATAATAAAATTAAGGATGAGTATGAATGAGCTCACAACCTAAAGTTCATGATGAATTTTGGCCTTTGTGGTTTGTGAAGTGCAGTTTGTGGCAGGTCAACTGGAACGAGTATTCCATGAACTTTCCAGCTGCTCATGGTGGTTCACAGCAGTTTGTAAATGAATATAGTTCCAGACAGACTGTCTCCACTCAATCTAAATGTTTACCAAACTTCAAATCAATGAAGTGGCAGAACATGGAGGACTCATTCAGGAGAATCTGGGGGAGGTCCCGTGCAACTTTGATGTCTCTAGCTTGCACATTATCCATTCTGTACACTCCTGAACCCAAGCAGTCATTTCCCCAGAAAGCACTTTCCTAGGTCACCATAACTCAGATTCCATTAATCTAATCTTCACCAAACTTGGATGGCAGGTAGAGGAGAGCCAGTCAGAAATCTCCTGTGCATTTAGTGTCTCTAGTATACTGGAGGGCAGGGTCTACTTGATCACAAGCTTCAAAAACTGAACCATTTGGCTCCTAAAAGTTGGCTTACTGGGTATGCCATGAATGAACCACAAGCCAAACCACATTTTCCCAGTTGGTGTCCATCCATAATAAAAATTATATCAGTGGAAAGATCTCTAGACTGAAAGATAATAAGGTTCTAATGATCTGGACTGTGTTTGACTTCCAGAGAACTAAGGTTGCAAACTGAGAGCCAGTTTGGTGTAGTGGTTAAGTGCATGGAGAACCGGGTTTGATTCCCCACTCCTCCACTTGCACCTGCTGGAATGGCCTTGTGTCAGCCATAGCTCTGGCAGAGGTTGTCCTTGAAAGGGCAGCTGCTGTGAGAGTCCTCTCAGCCCCACCCACCTCGCAGGGTGTTTGTTGTGGGGGAGGAAGATAAAGGAGATTGTGAGCCGCTCTGAGACTCTGAGTGGAGGACGGAATATAAATCCAATGTCTTCTTCTTCCAATTATAATAAATGCAAGAACTCTGTTCCAGGATTTATTTGCATAGGAGATTTTTTTTTTTTATTCTATCCTTCCTCCAAGGAAATCAGGGTGGCATATATGGTTCTCTCTTCTCTTCCATTTTTTTTTTGTCACAACAGCCCTTTAGGGTACATTAGACTGACAGAAGGTGACTTGCCCAAGGTCACACAGTGAGTTTCATGGCAAGTGCAGAACCCTAATCCAGCACTAGACTATACCACATTGGCTTTCAAATTGCCTTTGGGTGACATGAAAAAAAGTAATCACAAATCTAGAGAGCAATTGTAAATCTGAGTAATCTCCAGTGGTTACGAAGGGAATCGCATTGTACCTGTCTGAGATCTTATCCCTCCTCAAATCCCATTCTTTCCAGGCCCCACTCCTTAAATCTCCAGGAATTTCCTAATAAAGGTTCTAGGTTGACAACCCTATCTACTTCCCTTTATCTGCCCCTCTGACTCCAGGTTTCTATCACCTTTCTCCTCCCTGCAGGCTCTAAATAGGAAAATGACAGTATTTCTTCACAGTGGGGAGGAGGAGCAAAGCAGTTTACATCATTCTCCTCTCTCTTCCATGGAGCAGGAAATGGAGACAGAGTGTTAACCATGAGTCCTGGTGACTTGAACAAATCAGGATGCTGGGATATGCCACCACAACTTCGGTTTTATGACTAAAGTATATATATTCCAAGTTTGTAGTCAAACCCAATCATGCAATAGTTATTGTGAGAATTAGCCAAAAGATACAAACATTTCCACCCATATCTTTGTTGTAAACGCCAGTGTTAATGCCAGCAGGGGGGTGGGGGCTTTCCAGTGTTTTGCACTGAGTGTCACATGTATGACTATCTGCCCACAAGAAAGAAGTCTTGGGTGTGTGCTCAATGCAAGGAGATCCTGGTCCTCAGGGAATGAGTTTGTACCCTTGAGGCCAAGGTGACTGACCTGGAGAAGCAGAGACCATCAGTTAGGAACTCAGGGAAGACTCTCGGGGATGTATTAGATGAGCCCGCTCTGAACGTGGCAGCCCCGTTGCTGCCAGGGAGCATGAGGGTCGAGATGAAACAGGGCACTGTGCTATGGATAAGGGGAATGCACTCTCAGAAGGGACCTCTTCTTCAGTTGGTGAGCAGAACTCCTTTCATGCCAAGGAACCATCCCTGGGCAGGGAGAGAGGGGGGTGTCTTGGTAGTTGGTGATTCGATCCTTGAGTAAGTAGACAGCTGGGTGGCAAAACCGCATATGACCATACGGTGACTTGCCTGCCTGGTGTGAAGGTAGCGGACATTACGCATGTAGTAGATAGGCTGATAGACAGTGCTGGGGAGGAGCCAGTGGTCGTGGTGCATGTTGGCACCAACGATGTGGGGAAATGCAGTCGTGAGGTCCTGGAGGAAAAATTTAGGCTGCTAGGCAGGAGACTAAAGGCCAGGACCTCCAAGGTAGCCTTCTCAGAAGTGCTACCTGTTCCACTAGCAGGGCAGGAGAGACAGGAACAAATTAGAAGTCTCAATGTGTGGATGAGACGATGGTGTAGGGAAGAAGGGTTTAAGTTTGTTAGGCACTGGGATGCTTTCTGGAAAGAGCGGGAGCTGTACAAAAGAGACGGTCTCCACTTGTCCTTGGATGGAACCAGGCTGCTGGCGCTTAAAATCAAAAAGGTAGCAGAGCAATTTTTAAACTAAATCTTGGGGGAAAGCCGACAGGAGATGAAATGTCTCTGGTTCGGGAGGACTCATCTCAAAGTGATGAAGGGTTGGCTGTTACTTTTCTACTGGGTAATGGATCAGAGTTCTCCACTGAGATGGTGACAAACAGTATGGAGTGTCTGCCAAAGTCTCGAGGCAGCAGGAGGAAGGTTGCGGGCCTAGCTTGCCTGGGAAATTATAGATGTTTGTATGCAAATGCTAGAAGTGTTCAAAGTAAAATTGGTGAATTGGAATGTTTAGTGTTGGGAGAAAACACAGACATTGTAGGAATTTCAGAAACTTGGTGGAATGAGGTGAATCAGTGGGACACGGTGATTCCAGGATATAAGTTATATCGGAAGGACAGGGAGGGAAGGGTTGGAGGTGGGGTGCCTCTGTATGTCAGAGAGGGTATACAGTCCGGTAAGACTGAGGTCAGAGAATTAGATTTCCTTTTAGAAATGCTTTAGGTTGAAATAGAAGGCCCAAAAGGAAATTTAACTATGGGAGTTTGTTATCGCCCACCAAATCAAAAGACAGAGGACGACTATAATATGATGGAAGGCTAAAAGATAGTGGTTAGATGTAAATACTGTGTCGTCATAGGTAATTTTAACTACCCGCACATTGATTGGGTCAATATGTGTTTTGATCGAGAGAAAGAGATTGAGTTTTTTGATGCTCTCAATGACTGTGCTATGGAACAGATGGTCTCTGAACCTACCAGGGGTGGGGCGATCCTGGATTTGGTCCTAAGTAATGCCCAAGACTTGGTGAGAGATGTAAAAGTGATCACACCGCTTGGGAGCAGTGACCATAACATTATTGATTTCTAGGGTTGCCAAGTCCAATTTAAGAAATATCTGGGGACTTTGGGGGTGGAGCCAGAAGACTTTGGGGGTGGAGCCAGGAGACATTGGGGTGGAGCCAAGATCAAGGCTGTGACAAGCATAATTGAACTCCAAAGGGAGTTCTGGCCATCACATTTAAAGGGACGGCACACCTTTTCAATGGCTTCCTTCCATAGGAAATAATGAAAGATAGGGGCACCTTCTTTTGGGGCTCATAGAATTGGACCCCCTGGTCCAATCGTTTTGAAACTTGGGGGATATTTTAGGGAGAGGCACTAGATGCTCTACTGAAAATTTGGTGCCTCTACCTCAAAAAACAGCCCCCCCCAGAGCCCCAGATACCCGCGGATCAATTATCCATTATTTTCTATGGGAATAAATCGCTATAGGGAATAATAGCATTCCCAGCAGACATTTTCTTCCCCTCCCCCCCGCTTTCTGATGACCCTGAAGCGGGGGAGGGTCTCCAAACCGGGGGATCCCCTGCCCCCACCTGGGGATTGGCAACCCTATTGATTTCACCATTTGTATAAATAGAGAGTTGCCCCAAAAGACCAGCAAAACCATGTTTAACTTTAAAAGGGGTGAGATGAGGAAATATGTGAAGAGGAAACTGAAAGGAAAGGTAAATACGGTGAAAACCCTTGGGGAAGCTTGGAGGCTATTTAAAACTACAATCCTAGAAGCTCAGATAAAATATATACCACAAGTTAGGAAAGGCACAAACAGGTATAAGAAAAGGCCTGCGCGGTTAACAAACAAAGTAATGAAAGCTGTAAAAGGTAAGAAGGACTCCTTTAAGTGGTGGAAAGCTAGTTCAAATGAGATTAATAAAAGGGAACACAGGGTGTGGCAAATCAAATGCAAGAGTGTGATCAGCCAGGCAGAACGGGACTATGAGGAGCATATTGCAAAAAACATAAAGACCAACAATAAAAAATTCTTCAAATATATTAAAAGCAGGAAACCAGCCAGGGAGGCAGTGGGACCCTTAGATGACCAAGGGGTCAAAGGATTACTGAAGGAGGATAGGGAAATGGCTGAGAAGCTGAATGCATTTTTGCCTCCGTCTTCACTGTGGAAGATGAGAAGTGTTTGCCTGCTCCAGAACCACTTATATTGGAAGGGGTGTTGAAAGTCCTGAGTCAGATTGATGTGACAAGAGAGGAAGTCCTACAACTGATGAATTAAATACTAATAAGTCACCAGGTCCGGATGGCATACATCCAAGAGTTCTGAAAGAACTCAGAGTTGAACTTATGGATCTTCTGACAAAAATATGTAATCTTTCATTGAAATCTGCGTTCCTGAGGACTGGAAGGTAGTAAATGTCACCCCCATCTTTAAAAAGGGTTCCAGAGGAGATCCGGGAAACTACAGGCCATTCAGTCTGACTTCAATACTTGGAAAGTTGGTAGAAACCATTATCATGGACAGAATGAGTAGGCACATTGATGAACACAAGTTATTGAAGAAGACTCAGCATGGGTTCTGTAAGGGAAGATCTTGCCTCACTAACAAACATGTGGACAAAGGAGACCCGATAGATATTGTTTACCTTGACTTCCAGAAAGCTTTTGATAAAGTTCCTCATCAAAGGCTCCTTAGTAAGCTTGAGAGTCATGGAGTAAAAGGACAGGTCCTCTTGTGGATCAAAAACTGGTTAATTAATAGGAAGCAGAGAGTGAGTATAAATGGGCAGTCTTTGCAGTGGAGGACGGTAAGCAGTGGGGTGCCGCAGGGCTCAGTACTGGGTCCCATGCTCTTTAACTTGTTCATAAATGATTTGGAGTTGAGAGTAAGCATTGAAGTGGCCAAGTTTGCAGAAGACACCAAATTGTTCAGCGTGGTGAGAACCAGAGAGGATTGTGAGGCTCCCCAAAGGGATCTGTTGAGGCTGGGTTAGTGGGCATCAATGTGGTCAAGTGCAAAGTAATGCACATTGGGGGAATTATTAAGATGGGAATTGAATGATTAAAGGGTTGGAACACTTTCCCTATGAAGAAAGGTTAAAACGCTTGGGACTCTTTAGCGTGGAGAAATGTCGACTGCGGGGTGACATGATAGAGGTTTACAAGATAATGCATGGGATGGAGAAAGCAGAGAAAGAAGTACTTTTCTCCCTTTCTCACAATACAAGAACTCGTGGGCATTCGATGAAATTGCTGAGCAGTCAGGTTAAAACAGATAAAAGGAAGTACTTCTTCACCCAAAGGATGATTAACATGTGGAATTCGCTGCCACTGTGTGACAGAGTGTTGGACTGGATGGGCCATTGGCCTGATCCAACATGGCTTCTCTTATGTTCTTAAAAGAAAAGACCAAAAGAATAAATACAATATTGAAAAATGAGAACAATAAAGAGAAAAGTTAGAAGCAAGAAATATGTCAAATCGTCGAACAGTTTTATAAAAAATTATATGAAGATAAGCAAGTTCATAACATAGATTTACAAGAATATATATCAATCAAAATAATTTACAGAAGAACAACAACAAATTTTGAATGAGCCAATAACAATAAGGGAACTGGGAGAGGCAATGTCATCTCAAAAGAATGGTAAAACTCCAGGTCCAGATGGATTACCTGCAGAACTCTACAAAGCTTCTGAAGAGTCTTTACTCTTACCATTCAAGTGCCTTATTGAAAAGATTCAAGAGGAAGGTCAAATTCCAGTTTCATGGCAAGAAACTACAATATCATTCATTCCACTTTGGGTGTTTCTAGGCTCTCCACAAGCCCATCAATTGCATTGGCCAGGAATTTATTGAATCAGTGCCAGGCTGTCTGTAAAATGAGCCACAAAAATTAATCACCTGAACCTCCATGAAAAAAGGCAGTTTGTTTTGGGAATGACACCACCAAGCATACTGGTTTGAAATGAACCATGACCTGGCCTGGTTTATGCTCGAATCATGGTACATTTTTCAGTTCATGCCCATCCCTAGTTGTCAGAGAAATAAAAAACGCTACAAGTTTTGTGTAATTCGTGAGCAGTGTTATGTAGATATACAGAAAAGGTTGTGTTTTTTAAACAAAAAACTTCTTTATTAAAGTAAGCAAGAATCAACAGTCTTATCAAAAGATTCCAAGGAGTATGAATACAGACATTACAATATAAAATAAAATCAGATATAATAATTAAACAGTATCAAATGGATATGTTACAACTAAAGAGATCATTATGAACAACTAATATATAAATTGAGCTTTCATGAAAAAAATACTAGGTATAAATTCAATTATTATTAAACTAAGAATTAAATGAAGAAATGAATAAGAATAAAATAAAGAACTAAATAAAGAGTTAAAAAAGAGTTTCACTTCTGTGGCATAGCATAAAACAATTGTTGTGCAAGAAGGAAAAGAATATTAAGTATCTTGTGTTAAAAACAAAGCAAAGACATTTGATAAGAATTATAGGGAGAAATTTCCTGATTGAAGATATATTCTACAAAAGGGAACCATTTTACAGTGAAATGAGAGGGAACAGGAAAGGAGTCAGAGTGATGTAAGTAGTCAGTGATTTTGTCCATTATAAAGTGTTCCCAGACTTTTGTAACATAACAATTGTGGTGGGAGCTTTTGATGCTTTCCATGAGGAGGCAATAGAAGGCTTAGCTGCTACCAAGAGATGGATAATTAGCTCACAACGTATTTTTGGAACATTCAGAGAACCCCAGACATTTTTTAAAAAATAGTTCCAGAATAGGAACTTCCGGGGGAAAATGGCACAGTGACACAGGGTACTTGACTGAACTCTCAGCAAGTATACAGATTATTAGCCTTAGTGGGGACTCGTTAGTTGGAGCACCCCTAAAAGAGAGTCCGTAAGACTCTCTGCAGCAAAGGGAGTTGGTGGAAAACTTTGTAGGGGAGGGCGGAGGTTTCTCGCCTGTCTCATGCCAAGGCTGGTAAGCGCTTAGAGTGACTTAACTGGGTCTCCGGTGCCTGGAGAAGTGAGGGCACAGAGTTTTCATCAATTTGGAATATTGGCCTACAACAGAAAAAGAAGAAAATACAACTAGACTCTAATAACTAAAAGGTGCACTTACCAAAAGCTGTGTGCAAGAATGGAGTGAGAAGTGGAGGTGAGACTGAGTGGTGGAGAGATGGCGGCAGCGGTGCTGTGGCTGTTGTGAGAGCAGTGTCTGGAGAGAGGCAGGAGTGGAGCAGAGAGCGGTGAGAGAGACGGGTAAAGAGTTGCAGTGATCAGAAAGAGACCAGAGTGGAGAGAAAGACAAGAGAGTGTTGTGGTGGATGAAGAAAGGTGGTGGAGGAGAAGCATTTGGAGTGAGACTTTGAAAAGCAGACTGCGCAGAGAGAAGTGAGCCAGGAAATGGAGGTAAAGAGAGAACGGAGGTGAGGCAGAGAGTTAGAGGTGGAGGCAAAGTGGAGAGACTGAGAGGTGTGGTGACGATAGTGAAGGCATTGTGGTGCAACTAGCAGAAATTGTCAGGGAGACATGGGAGCAGAGTAGAGAGAGAGACTGGAATGTGCAGTGGTGGGTGGTTGAGGGGGAAGAGAGCAGGAAGTTAAAGAGATGGATTGCAGGGGAGAGAAGGAGAGAACTAGACATGTTGATTGGTTTGAAGTGGAAAGAAAGTGAGAAAGTGTGCTGTGGAGGTTCTGGGTAGCATTGCAATCTTTGTCAAAGTAAAGGAGGAAGAGGCGGTTCTTGGCGAGAACTCGGCTGCCTCTTCTTTGAAGAAAGGGCTTTGGATTATGGTTGGCTGGCCGGGAAGTGGCGAGGAAAGAAGATGGGTGAGCTTGTTGAAGGAGGACAGTGTGTTTGATCTAGAGTGCATTTGGGTTGATCATGAGGAAGAAGCTGTACTTTGAACTTATAAGACCTACAGAGGACATTGGCAATTGGAGCACAGGGACTGCTGGGAAGAAGAAGGAGGAAGAAGGAAAAAGGAAGGACGGTATTGTAAAGGGTGTAGACACTCTAGTAATAGAACTTGCTGTCCAGGAGGAGGAAGTAAGTTGAAGACACTGAAAGTAGGACTGTGTATAATTTAGTAAATATTTCAATTTAACAAATAAATCTTAATGAACTCAATTAATGTAATGAACTGGATGTGATTAATTAAGATAGTAATTGTGTGTAGCTAATGAATTTGTAAGAAATTTGGCTAAAATAATTAATAAGTGTAAGTTGTAGAATTAACAACTTTAGTGGAACTGCTTAGTGAATTAATGAACTGAAGGAATTGAAGAATTGGACTCAATCAATGGTTAATGATTTATTGAACTGGATAAATGAACTCATTGAATCTGATTATTAGAGTTGACTAGAGGGCTTGGGAGAGTAAGTGAATATGTTAGATAACTTACATGAACCAGAAACTGAGCGTGTTGATTGGAGTTTAATAAACATTTTAGTATATATAGAATAAGAATAGGCTGAGCAGAATATAAAGTATAGTAAGTAATTGCTAAGAGTGATAGGGGACATTAAAGGGGAACTAAAAAAGGAAACAGCAAGTATGTTGAAGAAAATTAACTGTGTGTAAAGCAACTCTTGAAGAGAAAAGAGAGAATGGGGGAAAGAAATAAGGAACCTATGCTGAAAAAAACTGGGCAGAGTGCCTCACCAGGGATAACTAAGTCTGTTTCAGCAGCAATAACTCAGGATGCCATCGGAAAACTACAAAATATGATGATGGCAGGCTTTAAACAAAACCAAGACTCATTAGAGGGAATTAAAGTAGAGCTGAAGGAAGAAATAAGGAAGACCAATGAGAAGGTAGATGAGTTCCAAAAACAGCTCTTGATTAACAATCAGCAAACCCATAAATTAACAGCAAAAGTGGAAGAGCTGGAAGAGAAGGTGGCAGCCATGAATGCAACATTACATTAGTGGAAAGACAAATGTAAAGAGATTGATGATAGGGCAGTCAAGCTTGAAATGGACAAAGTAGCATGCATCTTGAGATTCCAAAGTGTCCCAGAAGAAAAGGGGGAAGATATACCCCGGAAAATTAATGAACTTTTAGCAACAAGTGTGGAGGCTGTCCTGAAAGATATCAAACAAGAGATTGACTGTGCCAGAAGAGTGGCTGCATCTTATACTAGAAAGTTCAATTAACTGAGGGAAATCCTAGTAAGATTCACAAAAGTCTCAACATGTGAAGCCATCTTAAGAGCTACAAGGAGAGTAGAATTAACCTGGAAAGACAACAAAATAAAGATCTTAAAGGAGGTCCCCTGGAATATGCGACAGAGATGAAGTGGATATAGGAAGCTAACAGCTTGGCTGATGAAGAATGATATTCAATTTAGATGGCAAATACCAGAGGGCGTCTTTTTTCCATTTCAAGATAAGAGGTTCAACTTGAACTCAATAGGCAAAGCACAAGATTTTCTAGACCATTATGGGGAGGAAGGTAGTCACTTATCGGATTCTGAGGAAGATGACAAACATGATTACGAGGAGGAAGAAGAAAACAAAAAAATGGATAGTGTCTTGGTACAAAGAAGGGGGGGGGGAGAAAATGAGAACAAGATACCAAACTCAAAAGGATAATAATAATAAATTTTTACTTATATCCCACCCTCCCTGCCAAGGCAGGCTCAGGGCAGCTCACAAGACATGGTACATATACCATGATAAAGAAATGATAGAGGGTAGTAATAACCAGAAGAAGTAATGGATAGGGAAGGATTAAAAATAATTTTGGTCAACGTTAATGGTCTAAATATACCCCAGAAAAGAAGAATTTTTCAACAATTGAAGAAACCACAGGCTGTGGTAATATGCTTACAGGAGACACATATCACTCATAGAGATGTGAAATATTTGCAAAATAAAAGGCTGGGAAAACTATTTACAGCATCGGATCATACAAAAAAGAGAGGGGTTGCAACCTATATCAAAGATCAGATCGAACCTAAGCTGTTATATGCTGCAGAAGATAGTAGTGTTTTAGTGACAATTGGAAAAAAAATATTATTAGGAAATATCTATGCTCCAAACAAGAATCAAGAAAAATTTTACAAAACTGTTTATGAGAAAATTGTTGAACTCGATTATCAAGAACATTGTATTATACGGGACCTCAATGCAATTTTTGATGCCAAGTTGGATAGGAAGTCAAATAAAAAGACCAAGAAAAAATGCCAGAATCAACTTTCCAAAACTTTTCTTAACATGGCTGAAGAGTTAAGGCTCTTAGATTCTTGGAGAACGAGAAACCCCAGATCCCAAGGCTATACCTTTTACTCTGAAGTACATAACTCGTGGTCAAGGATTGATATGTGCTGGATTTCTTCCTCCCTGTTCAACATTTTTGAAGATGTGACAATATTGCCCTAAATGTTCACAGACCACAACCCAGTGCAGATTACCCTGATAAGTTACAGAAATAGACCTCGATGGACTTTAAACTTACAGCTTCTAAAGGAAGAAACATTTTTGTAAGAGGCTAAAGAAGAAATTAATATGTACTTTGGAAAAAACTTGGGAAAAGATACACTGATACAAATGATTTGGGATGCCTTTAAAGCCTTTTTTAAGGGGAATTGCAATTCATCACTTCTCAAGGAGGAAAAGAGAGAGAGTGAAAGCATATAAACAGTTGGCTGAAGACCTAAAAATCCAAGAACAAAAATGAAAAGAAAACAGTAGGGAGGAAATTAAGATTAAGATCCAGAGTCTACAGCACCAAATTAATCTATTGTTAAATGAAGAGATAGAAAAAAAATTAAAATGGGCCAAACAAAATTTCTTCAAAAATGGCAACAAAGTTAGCAGATGGCTGGCATTTAAATTAAAGAAAGAAAGGGAAAAGAGAATGATAAAGGTTTTAAGAAATGACCATATGGAAGAAGTGTAAGAGAGGAGCCAAATGGAGAAGATTGTGAGATATTTTTATCATAAATTATATAAGATTCAAGAACTTTTGAAGACAGAACAAAAAAAATATATAAAGAAGGCCAAAGTGAAGAAAATTTCCGGGGAGCTACAGAAGACTCTAGAGACAAAGATTACAATTCAGAAAATTGTGGACACAAAAATTCAGAAAAATAATAAAACTCCTGAACTTGATGGTCTACCAGTGGAATTCTTGCAAATGCTTTGAAGAGGAACTTCTACTTCCATATAAAAATGTGGTAGAAGGCATACAGCAAACTGCAAAAATACCGAACTCATGGAATGATGCTATGATATCCTTGATCCATAAAGAAGGGACCGATCCAGCGGATGTAAAGAATTATAGACCCATATCACTTCTAAATGCTGATTATAAAACCTTTGCTGCTATTTTGGCCCAAAGATTTAAGAAGGTGCTTCTAAATATAATTAACGAAGACCAAACTGACTTTTTGCAAAAAAGACAGATGAGACAAAATTTCAGGACTATCTTAAACATATTCGAATTTTATAGGGAGCATCCAGACAAACAAGTAGTGTGGTTTTTTTAGATGCAGAAAAGCGCTTGACAATGTAAATTGGAATTTTATGCTAAGATGTTTGGAAGATATTGAATGTGGAAAACTCTTTAAAAGTTGTTTCCAAGCCATCTATACGAAGCAAACAGCAAAAATCAATATTAATGGAGAGATGATGAGTTTGATACAGATCCAACAAGGCACAAGGCAAGGATGTCCACTATCATCTTAACACTGGAATATTTGATTGAACCTATCTGGGTAGACCGAGAAATAAGAGGAACAAAAATTAAATGAGAAAATTACAAAGTCCAGGCTTTTGCAGATGACCTGGTATTTATAATAGAAGATTCAACCAGCTCAATCAAAAATCTTAAAGAAAAATTGGTACAATACGGTAAATTGGCTGGTTTGAAAATTAACTATAAAAAAATAAAGTTTTTGGCAAAAAAATATGACAAAAGAACAAATTAATGAACTGGAAAATAAATTGGGCTTTGGATATGAAAAAAGTGAAATATCTAGGAATCTATTTAACGGCTGGGATAAGAAAGTTGAAAACGGATAATTATGACAAGCTATTAAAAGAGATTAGACTGGACCATGAGAAATGGCAAGATATGCAAATATCATTATTAGGAAGATTAGCGACAATTAAGATGAATGTCCTGCTGAGGTTGCTATTCTTGTTTCAGATAATTCCTATAATGTTGCCACAGCTTTTTTTTCAGCAGCTAAATACAATTGTTTCTAAATTTATTTGGCAAAACAAGAGACCTAGAATAAAACTAAAAATACTGCAAGATGTCAAAGAAAGAGGAGGGTTTGGACTTCCAGATTGGTAAATATATTATAAAGCCTGCACATTGCTGTGGGTGAGAGACCGGGTTCAATTGACGAATAAAAGACTCTTGGTCGTAGAAGGAGCTGATCTCTTTAGATGGTGGCACTCATACATCTGGTGCCATGGGAATGGATTAGACCGCAAATATATACGAAGGTGCCAAGATCGATATCGCCAGTAGAAGCATCAATGCATCCAAATTTATTTAAATGGAATGAAATATATAATTACCAATCACTTCTAGACCAACAGGGAAATTTTATGATAGAGAAAAATTAAATTGACAGGTACCGATGAAAAATTGATAAAGAAAATATACAATTTATTACTAGGAATGAAAATGCAAGATGAAGTTATTGAAGAAAGCATGGTGAAGTGGATGCAAAATATCGAGCATGTGATAGAACTTACAGACTGGGAAAAATTACGGAAAATGAATATTATAATGACTAGATCATCCACTTTCAAAGAGAATATATATAAGATGCTGTATAGGTGGTACACCACTCCAATAAAACTATCAAAGATATATCCAAACACTTCTAATAGATGCTGGAAATGTCAAAAGGCAGTTGGGACTTTTTACCATATGTGGTGGCAATGTGAGAAAACAAAGAGATACTGGATCCTAATTCACAGCTGGTTACAAAAAATACTAAAAACAAATGTAAAACACCTACCTGAATTATATCTATTGAATATATATCAAACCCCTACACCTAACCACTGGTGACGAAAACAACGAGGAAGAATATACTGCTGACCATTGTTCAGAAGATAATGAAATATTACTTTCTTGATTCCAAACTAGTTGATGACCCACCGGATTAGAGTTGTCCAGACATATCAAAATATCGTATATGACTGAGATGAGGCCTTTAAACTGAGAGGTTGAGAAGTCCAAAAGTCATTCAAAGTTTGTAGGTGGGGAGAGAAAAACTTTTGAGAGGTCAATTTTAGAGACAGCATGATTTAATTGCAGGTAAAAAAATCATGGAATAAAGCTTTTAATTCTTTTTCTCCTGGATGGCTTTGGATAGCAAACTCGATGCAGATGAAGTATCTTTAAGATGAGTAACATGTGCCAAATACCAAGATTTAGATAGAGCAGTAGAGTTGCAAAAGGCTGGGGTTTTTTGAAGGCTTGCATTAATTGTGCAAGTCTCTTCAGCACTACAGATGCAGTTGGAAATTTAAAACACAAAATATAGGGTGGACAAGGATTCATGATGGAGGAGAGGTGACAATGGAGGGAGGGGATCATGGTAATGCATATCTGATGTGAAAGTGAAAACCTGTCTAATACCAGATTCTCTTTTCAAGTGCAAATGGAGAAAATTTCACAATGAGAACAGTAAAACTTCGTAGTATGAAGCACCCTGGGTCAGCATTCCATCCAACTCATAGTGGCACTTCCTCAGCCTAAATACTAGTGTGAAAGTAATTGTCCACACATGAATACACATGAAGCTGTCTTCTAGTGAGTCCAACCACTGATCAGTTTAGGTAAGTACTCTGACAATTTATCAAACGCATCTGTTCAAAGAATTTTGCTGCATTAGCTACACATCACCAAAAGCCTTATTTTTAGAGATTGTGACATTATGCAAATATGAGCACATTTTAAACATCTTGGAATGAATGAAATATGTTCTTTCAGATGGGTTAACTGATGTTGGTATATCCAGATCCAAGCTCTAGGATCATTATGAACAAATCTGACAAAGCGATAACCTAAAGGTGGGGACTGCATTCAAGTCCTGCATTGAGAATACCAGTTTGCAGACAACTGACACATGACAAATTAAAAGAACCATTCTGCATATTTAGTTTTTTACATGTATGCACTTATCATTTCTATTAAGAATTCCATGGAACTGCTTTTCTTGAACTGCATCTAGGTCAGTTTTCACTGAGTTGGTTGTTCATGAAGGACATATACCTTTATAGTCACATGACATCCATCTTTAATTCCTTTAACACTTTGGATACAAACTATGACAAACTTGGTAGTAATCATCTCCTAGAACTTGAATTTGGAGACATTAGCATAAACCAAATCTTTTTGAAGGAACAATATTGCATTCATCTCAGACCTTTGGGAGCAAAAAGTTGGCTAAGTAGTTGTGCTTACAGGATTTCCTCAATGGGCATATACAATGTCAGTAAGAAGGACATCAGTGCTGGGGTCTGTCTAACCAGTAGAGAAAAGTGTTTTATGGGGGAAATTATCAATAAATAATGAATTTTTCATAATAAAGGTACAGTGTATAAAGGGAAATTTATCTGTGAATTATCCCATGGATATCAGCAGGGACAAATGTAATCACATTGATCTCCATGGAACTTGCTGATGGAGAGTGTTCTGACTGATTTGCTTACTTCCATTTGTATACAACTTTTACCTGCAATGTGCAACTAGAACCTGAAATATTTTAATTCTACTTGATACTAAACCCATGTCTGATTGGCTGTTTAATTCTAATTGATATCAGGAACTTTTATACAGGATTGCAAAAATAATTTCTCACTGAAACCATGTGTGAATAAAGAGATAAGCTGCCATCACCCATTTTGTTTGTTGGGCTATATTGCCATCTATCACTTTTCAGTATATTAAATTCCAGTAATTGTATTAGTTTCTGCTCTTCCTTTAAATTCAATAATGGTACTGTATATTCATACCTGGAATTTAAACAGTCTTGAACTTGCCCTTCTTTGACCTCGATTTATTTTATGCTAAGAAAAAGAAATATTTCTGACAGTCCCTAACATGAAAACTTATTTGAACTGAAAGTGAACCAATGGTCATCTTACTTTATTCACAAGCTATTATTAGTTAGCACAGAAAGATTTTAAGAAATATTTTATACTGGTTTAAATAAAAGGAATAAACTCCAAACTCTGATTCAGATTAATGGAGGCATTAACTAAATCAAATTTTAATAACAATAATAATGTTTACATAGTGTATTTCAGTGGTTCCTGGTCTTCACATTCATCCAACACAATCTTGAACCCTATTAAATGTGACCATTACCATAGCTGAAGCAGTATCTGCAGTTAATTCTAGATTTAAAATTGTATTAAGTATACAATATAATCAGCAGAGATATATATACACTCTTTAATTTAAAAAGTGGATCAGAGACATTGGTGTGTCTCCAGAAACTGATAGATCCATATAGCTTTCTTGTTGGTGACTTTTCTGTAGGCATGATCAGCATTCATGTTGAAGCTCTGGGTGATCTACAGAAATGATTAAGGACATAGGCATGATCAAATGCCATGTTCCACAGTAAAGGGTTTTTTTCTTGCTACAGAACTAATTTCTCCACATAGGCAGCATGGATTTTAATACAGGATCAGTATAGCTAATTCAGCTAAGTCATGAGAAAACCTATAGTTCTGCACAGATGAAAGAGTGTGAGGTTTCTTCAGCTGCATTCTGGTTAGAATGGTATGTTTTCCTCCCAAGTGTCTTTGTTGTTGGACTTTATTCTGTACAGATGGCCAACACAGACACAGGTCTTATTTGTTTTTGTACTCTGTTCAAAGCGCTGATACTGACTTTCACAGCACAATCCATGGTGTGTGCGTGGGGGAATGAAAGCACTCAGGGAACTGACTTAGAAATATAATACTATATCTTGGAGTTATGTCAGTGTAGTGCTCCTGAGCAGTACCATGGAAGTCAGTCACATGTGAGCCCTCACAGCAGCTGGTTGCTGTAGATATGCTGGTGCATCTGCCATATTGGTGCAGAAAGAAATGTTCCTTGAGGTGTGATGAAATTAGTCATTTCTATGAATGGGCACAAACTGTAAAAATGTCGTTTATGATGGTTTGCTATTTGTGCTGTGCCTGGTTAGCAAGCTACAATCTGTCATGAATGTTTAGGCATCAAACAAAGTGGTTCAGTTCATGAGATGTGCAATGTGGCAGAATGACCCTCCAGCATGCTAGAGAAACCAAACTCTAGCTAACTCTTCTCCACCTGCACATCAAGTTTAGCAAGGATTAGATTTATAAGGTCTGAGTTATGCTCCCCCAAAGAAGGTGCCCCCATCCTCCAATGTCTCCAATGGCAGGGGGAATAGCAAAAAAGCAAGGGCAACAGAACCCGAGCAGAACAAAATCAAAATCCACAGAATCTACTGCAGTTATGAAGGTGGGGTATTTTTGCAAGCCCAGCAGAACCAGTGCCACTGTGGCAGTGTAAACCCAATAGGACTAAAATAAAGCCAGTTAATCCCTGCAGTAGAAACTGGGGGCCATTTTTGCAAGATCAGCAAAACCAATACAAAGTACAGAGTATCCAGCAGAACCCAGTGCTAATGTGGCAATGCCAGCTCAACAAGACTGATGACAAGTACTGAATCACAATCCAAGAAAGTTTGGGGGGTGGGTGGGTTGGAAGCCCATCAAACGCGGTGTAATGTACGGAATGTCCTGCAGAACCCAGTGTCAATGTGGTAATGTCAGCTCAACGGGACTGACGTTGAGCACAGAATCACAATCCGAGCAACGGGAGGGGGAGTTGGAAGCCCAGCAAAACTAATCCAATGTACTAGTGAACATAAGGACATAAGAGAAGCCATGTTAGATCAGGCGAATGGCCCATCCAGTCCAACACTCTGTGTCACACAGTGGCAAAAAAATTATATATATATATATATATATATATATATATATATATATATATATATATATATACACACACACACACACACACACACACACACACACACACACTGTGGCTAATACCCACTGATGGACCTCTGCTCCATATTTTTATCTAAATCCCTCTTGAAGGTGGCTATGCTTGTGGCCGCCACCATCTCCTGTGGCAGTGAATTCCACATGTTAATCACCCTTTGGGTGAAGAAGTACTTCCTTTTATCCATTTTAACCTGTCTGCTCAGCAATTTCATCGAATGCCCACGAGTTCTTGTATTGTGAGAAAGGGAGAAAAGTACTTCTTTCTCTACTTTCTCCATCCCATGCATTATCTTGTAAACCTCTATCATGTCACCCCAAAGTCGACGTTTCTCCAAGCTAAAGAGCCCTAAGCGTTTCAACCTTTCTTTATAGGGAAGGTGTTCCAGCCCTTTAATCATTCTAGTTGCCCTTTGCTGGACTTTCTCCAATGCTATAATATCCTTTTTGAGGTGCGGCGACCAGAACTGCAAATGAGAATGCACCATCGATTTATACAGGGGCATTATGATACTGGCTGATTTGTTTTCAATTCCCTTCCTAATAATTCCCAGCATGCTGTTGGCCTTTTTTTATTGCAAATGCACACTGTCTTGACATTTTCAGTGAGTTATCTACCACGACCCCAAGATCTCTCTCTTGGTCAGTCTCTGCCAGTTCACAACCCATCAACTTGTAGTTGTAGCTGGGATTCTTGGCCCCAATGTGCATTACTTTGCACTTGGCCACATTGAACCCCATCTGCCACATTGACGCCCACTCACCCAGCCTCAACGGATCCTTTTGGAGTTCCTCACAATCCTCTCTGGTTCTCATTACCCTGAACAATTTAGTGTCATCTGCAAACTTGGCCACTTCACTGCTCACTCCCAACTCTAAATCATTTATGAACAAGTGAAAGAGCATGGGACCCAGTACCGAGCCCTGCGGCACCGCACTGCTTACCGTCCTCCACTGCGAAGACTGCCCATTTATACTCACTCTCTGCTTCCTATTACTCAGCCAGTTTTTGTTCCACAAGAGGACCTGTCCTTTTACTGCATGACTTTCAAGGAGCCTTTGATGAGGAACTTTATCAAAAGCTTTCTGGAAGTCAAGGTAAACAACATCTATTGGGTCTCCTTTGTCCACATGTTTGTTCACCCCCTCAAAGAAATGTAACAGGTTAGAGAGGAAAGATCTTCCCTTACAGAACCCATGCTGACTCTTCCTCAATAACCCATGTTCATCAATGTGCCTACTCTTTCTGTCCTTGATAATGCTTTCTACCAACTTTCCCGGTATTGAAGTCAGACTGACTGGCCTGTAATTTCCCGGATCTCCTCTGGAACCCTTTTTAAAGATGGGGGTGACATTTGCTACCTTCCAGTCCTCAGGAACGGAGGCAGATGTCAATGAAAGATTACAGATTTTTGTTAGAAGATCCACAAGTTCAACTTTGAGTTCTTTCAGAACTCTCGGATGTATGCCATCCGGACCCGGTGACTTATTAGTTTTTAATTTGTCTATCAGTTGTAGGACCTCCTCTTTTGTCACCTCAATCTGACTCAGGTCTTTCAATACCCCCTCCAAAATTAGTGGTTCTGGGGCGGGCAAAAAGTTCTCATCTTCCACAGTGAAGACGGAGGCAAAAAATTCATTCAGCTTCTCAGCCATTTCCCTGTTCTCCTTCAGTAATCCTTTTACCCCATGGTCATCCAAGGGCCCCACTGCCTCCCTGGATGGTTTCCTACTACTATATTTGAAGAAATTTTTATTGTTGGTCTTTATGTTTTTTGCGATATGCTCCTCATAGTCCCTTTTTGCCTGCTTGATCACAGTCTTGCATTTGATTATCCACAGCCTGTGTTCCCTTTTACTAATCTCATTTGGACTGGTTTTCCACTGCTTAAAGCAGTCCTTTTTACCTTTTACAGCTACCATTACTTTGTTTGTTAACCATGCAGGCCTTTTCTTATGCCTGTTTGTGCCTTTCCTAACTTGTGGTGTGTATTTTATCTGAGCTTCTAGGATTATAGTTTTAAATAATCACCAAGCTTCCCCAAGGGTTTTGACCGTATTTACCTTTCCTTTCAGTTTCCTCCTCACATGCCTCCTCATCTGTGAATTTACCCCTTTTAAAGTTAAATGTGGTTGTGGCAGTCTTCTTGGGCAACTCCCTATTTATACAAATGGTGAAATCAATAACGTTATGGTCACTGCTCCCAAGCGGCGCGATCACTTTTACATCTCTCAACAAGTCTTGGGCATTACTTAGGATCAAATCCAGGATCGCCCCACCCCTGGTAGGTTCTGAGACCATCTGCTGCATAGCACAGTCATTGAGAGCATCAAGAAACTCAATCTCTTTCTCTCGACCAGAACACATATTGACCCAATCAATCTGCGGGTAGTTAAAATCTCCTATTACAACACAGTTCTTATGTTTAGCCACTATCTTTAAGCCTTCCATCATATTATAATCATCCTCTCTCTTTTGATTTGGTGGGCGATAACAAACTTCCAATTGTTAAATTTCCTTTTGGGCCCTCTATTTCAACCCAATGCATTTCTAAAAGTGAATCTAATTCTCTGACCTCAGTCTTACTGGATCGTATATCATCTCTGACATACAGAGCCACCCCACCTCCAACCCTTCCCTCCCTATCCTTCCGATATAACTTATATCCAGGAATCACTGTGTCCCACTGATTCTCCTCATTCCACCAAGCTTCTGAAATTCCCACGTCTATGTTTTTTCCCTACGCTAAACATTCCAATTCACCAATTTCACATCGAACACTTCTAGCATTTGCATACAAACATCTATAATTTCCCAGGCAAGCTAGGCCCGCCACCTTCCTCCTGCCGCCTCAAGACTCTGGCAGACAGTCCATGCTATTTGTCACCGTCACAGTGGACACCTCTGATTCGTTACCCGGTAGAAAAATAGCAGCCAACCCTTCATCACTTTGAGACGAGTCCTCCCGAACCAGAGAATTTCATCTCCTGTCGGCTTCCCCCTGAGATTTAGTTTAAAAACTGCTCTGCCACCTTTTTGATTTTAAGCGCCAGCAGCCTGGTTCCATCCGGGGACAAGTAAAGACCATCTCTTTTGTACAGCTCCCGCTTGTTCCAGAAAGCATCCCAGTGCCTAACAAACTTAAACCCTTCCTCCTTACACCATCGTCTCATCCACACGTTGAGACTTCTAATTTGTGCCTGTCTCTCCTGCCCTGCACGTGGAACAGGTAGCATTTCTGAGAAGGCTACCTTGGAGGTCCTGGCCTTAAGTCTCCCGCCTAGCAGCCTAAATTTTTCCTCCAGGACCTCACGACTGCATTTCCCCACATTGTTGGTGCCAACATGCACCACGACCACAGGCTTCTCCCCAGCACTGTCTATCAGCCTATCTACTACATTCGTAATGTCCGCTACCTTCGTACCAGGCAGGCAAGTCACCATACGGTCAGTACATGGTTTCGCTACCCAGCTGTCTACTTGCCTAAGGATCGAATCACCAACTACCAAAACCCCCTCTCTCCCCCTGCCCAGGGATGGTTCCTTGGCGCGAAAGGATTCCCGCTCACCAACCAAAGAAGAGGTCCCTTCTGAGGGTGCATTCCCCTTATCCTCAGCACAGTGCCCTGTTCCCTCTCGACCCTCACGCTCTCTGGCAGTAACGGGGCCTCTACGTTCAGAGCGGGGCTCATCTAATATGCCCCCGAGAGTGTTCCCCAAGTGCCTAACTGACTGTTTCTGCATCTCCAGGGCTGTCACCTCGGCCTCAAGGGTACGAACTCGTTCCCTGAGGACCAGGAGCTCCTTGCATCGAGCACACACCCAAGACTTCTGTCCTTTGGGCAGATAGTCGTACATGTGACACTCAGTGCAAAACACTGGAAAGCCCCCAACACCCTGCTGGCATTCTATCTTCATTATATATATATATATATATATTAAAATATACAGTCCTCTTTAAATGCTGTTTGTTTAAGTGGCTCCCCTTCTGGAGGGTCAACTTACCTTATTGGGAGAACAAGGAAATCAGGGATCAGGGTTCCTGGTTGTTAGGGAAGAGCCACAGGCGAAGAGCCCTTTAGCTCTCGCCAAAAGCCCTTTCGCTCAGCAGTACCAGTGCAATCACTGAGTGCCCAGCAGAACACAGTACTATTGGCATTGCAAGCTTAAAAAGACTGATTTTAAATTCCAGAGTCACAAATTCAAGCAAGGGGGTGGGATTTTGAAAGGTTTGTGCAAGAAAATGGGAAGGAAGCACACACACACAAAGCTCCAGTAAAGGAAAACTGAAACAAAACCTCTTGAAAGTTACAAGAAGTTTGGTAAACTTTTTAATTGAGCAGAGACTGTATCCATTCATGAACTGCATGAACTGTCCTCGAACTGCCTGAAAATCTGTGGAAAATTCATGCTGATTGACCTGCCACAAACCACCTAAAATTCATCAGCAAAGGCAAAGTGCCCCCACCACAATGCTTCTGCTCACAAGCCTCAGTGTAGCTCAGCATGTTAGCTATGAGTATAGCCAGTCACAAAGCCACTGCATAGGCTGGACACACCCCTTGCTTCACTGAATTGCAAACTCTGCCAGTACTATATAATCCCCAGTCAGGATGTCCATAGCTGAGATTATAGGGCCTACAGCACAGAATGCTATTTCTAAGGAGCCAGATGTGGACACTTAGAGCATGCTCATAAAACAAGGCCGTGTAGTGGAGGGCTGCTTGACATTGGTGGTGGGGGGAGGCCAATGTATAGGATTTTACCATCGCGTTTCTGGAAATCCTTAGATCTACCTTTTGTCACTATGGTAAGAACTTTTGGTAAATACAAGAGGTTGCATTTTTAAAAAATCTCCCATAATGCTACACCCCCAACCCTCTGATTGGTTGCAAGGCACCTAGGAATCCTGCTTCTATGGCCAAATCACATGCTATCTCCATGGGAGCACTAGCAATGCCTAGTAGCATGCCAGACTAAGTACATACTCTCTCTAAATTCGGGGGCTGTATAAGGTCACACTTTTCCCAATGGGTTTATAATACTAAAACTGTTTTGAAGGGTTATTAGTAGTAACCTGAACGGTTTGGAAAATTTTGTTACAGAGTATTTGCTGCTGATTGATATATTGTATCATCATCATCATCATCATCATCATCATCATCATCATCATCATCGTCATCATCATCATCATCATCGTCGCCGTCGTTTAATGAATCAATCCATCCCAGCCAGTACCAGGCTCTGGGCGCTGTACATCATAAAAATAAAATACATATAATAATATCAATAAAATCAGCTACATTAAAAAGAAATTATAAACCCTGATTTATAAATCATTTTATAAATTATACCTATTGTTTTTATTCTATAGGCTGTTTTCAGTTCAATTCAGTTCAGTACCTTTATTGGCAGTTTTAAACTGTGCGATAAAGCAATAAAGAAATGTTTAAATAGATCTGTTATAGTTGGTGTCTTTTACTAGCTTAGACTAGAACAAATCTCTATGCACATCTATTCTCTGTAACATCTGCTTTGATTATTGCAGTGGATTTATATTTGCAGATTCCTTAAAACTATATGGAAACTTCAACTGGTTCATAATAGTTCTACTAGCAACTGGTAAGATAGATAATAACCAACAAAACATACTCTCTAAATTAAAACCCACAGTTGATCTAAAAGGTCTGACAGAATTGTTTCTTTGTTATTGCATCTTTCAGAATCAGAGAGAAATCCCAAGGTTTATCTAGATACCTACTCAGGTCAGTTCAATAGGTTTTACTCCCAGGAAATTGTTCATAGGACTACACTATAGTTATCCATTTGTAAACTTGTAAGAGTGATCTCCATATGAGATAGGAACTGTAACAGACTCAGGCAAGTTAGCCTGGAAGCTGGGAACAGGCTTGCAATGATTGGTTGAGCTGCAGCTATGAAAAAAAGAATGCCTCAGAGTTCAGTCTGGAGTCGGAGCTTGTGTATTGAACAGTGGAGTAGAGACTGGGTACTGAAGCTGAAGAGATGCTGTGTGAAGCAACTGGAAAGGAGCTGAGAACAGCCAGTGGGGCTGAGTTCCTTTGGGAGACAGAAGTAAATAAAAGCTTCTGTCAGTGAGAGAGTTCTTGGTCAGAAGGGGGTCATAGCCAGGCATCTTCTATGAGGCAAAACTCTCTGTGACGAGTTCTGCCTGCACAAGACAGAGTCCTAGTTAAACTGAAAACACTCAACCACTCTGAAGGGAGGACTCTATTCTTGTGGCTAGAAAGCGATCCCAAGAGTCAGACTAGGAATCTAGCTGGGACTGAGACACACCAGGAGTTGAGGGGCTGGTTAGAGCACTCAAAAGGGTGTGTGTCCGGTGAGCTAGTGTGTATGTCTGTGAGGGAAAAGTTATCTAGCCCAAGTCAGGAGTCCTCAGTGTGTATGGCAAAGAGTGTATGATCATTTATTATTTTTATGATTTAAAGAAGCCTGAGCATAGGACTATTCCATCTCTGCCTAATGTTCCAAGTGCCAAGTAGGCACTGCCTGCTTGTCCAAAGTTTTGTGCATATATTTTCTAAAGACCTGGCTGTTGAAATTAATTCAGCCTGACAAATCGCTGGTGATCAAAGATAGCTTATTTTAAATTGCCTGCCAACTGATTTGCCTTTAAATAGCCTAATCAATATTATTTTATGATCCAATAAATATTCTTTGTGGTTTTTGAAATTCAAAAACTGTCTGGTGCCTAGTTTACTTTAGTTCTGACAGGATTTCTGTATGTGTGCCTGAGGAACTGAGGGAAGGTGACTGGGGAAAAATTATAGTGGTCACCCTCCCAAGCTGACCCTGGCCAGTTCCTCACAGCATTTTACATAATGAAAAAATATATACAAGTGATCAATCATTATGCATTCAACATTTTAAAGAAGGGAGTATTTGGTCATTGGTAAGTATTCATGGAAAGTGGCATTAAGGGTATGCATTTGTTAGTAAAGTATGGCATTCCTCATAATAATTTAAATTAGTCATGAATCAAGAAGCTTAGAGTGTATGAACACAACTGGGCAAATTTTTAAAATCTCCCAGAAACAGTTCTGTACTGAATGATGTAAAAGACTGATTGTCATAACTGAATATAAGGAACTGCATGCACATATGCACATGCACTGATTGCTTTTAAGTAAAACAATAATTATTTGTCCCACTGCTCCTAATAAGGATTCAATGTTTTATCTTCCATTTCCTCGCAAACCCCTCCTGGTTTTAGCCACACAATCCTTTTGCTTGGCCTGCCTTGATTGTGCTGCTTTTGGAAACATTCCAAGCACAGTGTCTCTGCATTGCTCCAGATGTTTGCAATAATGTATGACTGAAATGAATGCCAGTGGTAAAAGTATACTTTTTCACAGGAAATAGTTTGCATCTGACACCAATGAATTGCTCTTTGGCAGAAAGAAAAGGAAGATGTCTGCTCAAAGAGTTATTCAGTGAACAAAACAAACAAATAACCCCCTGATGTTTAGAAAACTATTTTTAATTAATGTAATATAAAAATGATAACCAACTGAGAAGTTCTCTTACACACACCGTATTTTAATGAATGGGAGACTTGCAGAGATGAGCTACCACCGATTTAAAGAGATTTGAGTGGGACTTTTTAGTACATTGTGTTCAAAAGTTATGGCTTCAATTGCCCCCTCCCATGTCTGTCTTTATTTTTTTAAATCATTCCATTTAATACTCTCATTTTCTTACTTCATAGCAAAATCTGTTTGAGCATCTATGCTAAGTTCCTCATATGATCAGTTCATCTTTATTAATCCTATAAAGTCGAAGCTGGCAATGTAGTACAAACAGTGAGACAAATGTTGCTGCATAAAAAAGGGTGTTTTTTTATATCCACTATTTTTGTCATGTCCCTGCCATCCTATCTTTCCTGTCCTGATTTTATGGTAGTTGACTTCTATGTTTGATCCAGAAGACCATCATTTGCAGCTTTGACAGTCTGTAGGCTCTCCCCAATACACCTGTGCTTCTTCCCTCATTTGTTGGAAGTGAAAAAAGAGGAAGTACATCCTAAAGAAAAAGAATGAAACAGCTGCTTTGGCTAATTTGTTCTTGTAGGAAGAACAGGCCCTTTTTAATATTCAAAGACTCCAGGGAGCCTCCCTTCCACTGTACTTTGTAGCAATACTTTTTTCTGAGTTGGAAAAAAAAATCTAGATATGCATATAATCTTTTTTTTTTTAAAAGCTTTCAGAATTGCCTCAGTATAAGATATTTTTATGCCAATAAAGGTCTGAACTGAACTGAAAAGATATTATGTCTTCAAAAGGATTTTTTATTGGTTTTGTTTGCAAAATACAATCTTCCAGCAAATCAACTATTTCCCTTTTTAATGGATATCAGTCAGTAATAATTATTTTCTGGTACTGGGAGAAAATGGTTGCATTACCTCGTTTCCAGGCAGGCTATCAAAATAGGCTATTGATCTGTTATCCTTTGTTCTTGTTGCCATCATGTCACAGTTGACTTATGGTGACCGCACAGGGTTTTCAAGGCAAGAGATGTTCAAAGAGATTTGTCCTTGACTTCTTCTGCGTAGCAACTCTGAACTTCCTTAGTGGTTTTCTCTCCAAGTACTAACCTTAAATTGTACCCAGACTGATGGACAAGTATTAGTATGCATGGTCAGGCCTCAGGATATGAAGGGTATTAATATGCATGGTCAGGCCTCAGATTCAGTGAGAGCTCACAGGAGCACAGCTCCTGAACCTTTCTGAGAGTTCCATCTCCTTCTGAGAGTTCCACCTCCTTGTCCATTGAATAGCATGTGCAGCTGCATAACAATTGCTGGATGAGCTCCATCACCTATTTTTTTTCTACAAAACGACCCCTGTGCATGGTCTACTTAGTGCCTAATAGTAACCAAGCTGCAGCATTCTGCTGCAACTGGAGTTTCTGAGCTGACTTTGATGGGAGACCAATGTAGAGTGCATTACAGTAATCTAGTCTCAGTGGTACCATAATATGGATCTAAGTGGCCAAATTGCCATGCCAAGGTAGGGGGCAATCTTCCAGGTTAAATTGAGTTGAAAGAAAGCATTTTTGTAGCTGTATTTGCTTGTTTCTCCAGCAGTAAAGTTGGGTTTTGTATAATACCTAAACTTTTGACTGAGTCAGCAAGTGACAGCTGAACCCAATCATATGTAGGAAGCACTATGTCCTTCTCAGTCTTCTCAGCCAGCACTATCTCTCTTTTGTCAGAATTTAGTTTCAATTTATTCACCTTTTAACTACAGTAACTACAGTAGACATGTTGTGATTCATTATACATTATAAAATGTAAAGCCAGGTAGCAGAGATATAAACTTTATAAAGGACACAGACAAACACAATTAAAGATTTTTTTAAAAAATAAAATAAAATATGCTTAAAAGCTTAGCACTCTTGCAATATTTTGGGTTTTTTTAAATAATCTCTGATAACTGACACCTCTTGCTCTGAATTATTGCATCAAAATCTGAAGACAATGTCTGTGCTGTAGCAATCTTGAGTGTGCTGTTCAGGTGGGTGGGTGTAAGTTGCAAACATACTTTTGATTAATTGGCATTCATTACAGAAATCTTATGGTCAATGCTTTGAGCCTAAGACCCAGAGGAAGCCATTTAATTCATTGCTTCATGTGCTGGTCAGCCAATGAAGAAAATAGAGGCTTTGCTCTGTAGCTCTTGTACGACTGAGCAAGTCTGGCAAAGCAAGCTGTGATGCAGAAGAAAGTGAGAGAGAGAAGGAAGCAGATGACAGTGAGATGCTCATGGGCCTGATAGGAGTCCTCCAGGGGCCTGATTAGGCTCTTGGGCCACACATTTGACACCACTGAATTAAAGGTTGTAAAAACCCTTGGAATTATGATCAATTTTCTGAAAAAAATGATCTATTTGATGTTCTTTATTATTGCAAGCTTCATGTGCTTCAGTTGAATTACTGCCCCCCAAATAACTCACTTCTCTTGCAGCATGAATATTGTTCAGTAAAAGCAACAGAAGATGCTAAAGCTAACATTTTCAGAAGCCCAAAACTTGTAAGGTTCAGGACAAACAGAAGGATGGTAGGTTGTAGCATTTTTACCTTTCTAATAAGTCTAATAATGAGACAGCTTACAAAGAGGACCTGAGCAACCCAATGAGAATCATGAAAAGAGGTGGCAAAAAATAAAGCAAAGCCTCTGTGTAACCTAAGACAGAATATATGAAAAAAACCACAGTGAATAAATTGTATTCCAAGTTCTATTTCATTATCAAAAGTGAATTCTCATAATAATATCCATCCAGTAAGAACATGTATTACACAACATCAAGCAGAATAATTCAATATTAAATATCCATAAATCCTTTTAAATTTTCAGTCCATAGTTATTTTTATAGTCCATTTAAATTTCACAAATGAGTCTTCTGCTCTTGATGTCAGCTTGTGCAAATACACCGTTACTCAGCTTGTGTAGATATAGCAGCAACATGACAGTACTAAATGCCCCATTTCACTCATGCCTTTTCCAAGCCATATAAAACATCAAGTGCAAAAATACCTTTAAAATCAGCAATCATATTAATCTGCACATACCTTTTCAGAAACAAGACAAAATACAGTCACAATCTGCTTCCTTTCTCTAAAGAAAAATTCTTGCAATCAACCAGACTACTGTTACCATTAAAAACTATCAGGTGCAGTTGACTGCCATCTCAAAGAGTTCCTTTTAAAGGGACAGTGTATATTATTCTGAAATGTGATATAGTTTATAAGAAGAGATATTCAAAGAGAGTTGAACTCCTTATAAGACTCCTTCTGAGAGTTCCACCTCCTTGTCCATTGAATAGTATGTGCAGCTGCATAACAATCACTGGATGAGCTCCATCACCTATTTTTCCACAAAACGACCCCTGTGCATGGTCTGCTTAGCACCTAAAACAAAACAAAACCCCAAAACTATCACAGCTAATTATTTGTTCCTGAGATAGTAAAGATTTAGGAGTCAGCAGTCTACAAGGGACCTTACACAACTGGGATGGCTGTGACCTAGCTGATGCAATAGTAGCAGAGAAGTAACTGCCATTGCTGCCCCATAGGTCTTCTAATGAACTGTACAGCACACTGTACAAGTTTTCCACCAACACTGTTTTAAACTTCTCCAGGATCTCTTCAAGTCACCCAGATCTGTGGAAAACCAGAAAGTTGGGTTCCACTTAAAGGAGAGAAGAGGTTGATGAGCAGCAGGAAGATAACTTTGATCCATCACAATTTAGAAACAAATGTGCATTACAAGTGCAAAAATTATATAGTCTGGGAAATACCTTACTATTCTTCCATTAGAAATGAAATTCGGATGTAGATGTAGACTAATTTCCCACTCACCCTACACCACTCTGATGTTCCTCTTTTCAGCGCGGCATCCTTCCAATTTCCCACTATCTGCCCCGGGGCTTCAGCAAAGACATTCAGCGGACATCTATTGGCCTCCCCTATTGGCACTGTCACTTGTGTCAAAAAGTGGATTATCATCTGCCATCTTTATGAGATATCATGATGTGAGATGGCCAGGCTGGGCAATATGTGATTTAGTAAACTTCTCTGAGTGCTGTTGAGCTGTCTGTTTTTAAAATGTTTTTATTGTATTTTATTGTTTTATCATATGCTGTACTCCGCCTTGAGCTCTACGGGGAATGGGCAGAAAAGAAATATACTAAAATAAAATTTAAAAAATGAAAACTATATTTCTATTTCTATAAAATATTTCTATTTCTCTGTGAACTGTTCAGGGTTTTTTGAAAGAAAAAAATATGGCAGGCCAAAAGCCTGTTCTGTTCTTCAAAGTATCATCCTAAGAGCTACACATTTATTTTTCTATCTTCTTATGAAAGTTCATCTATACTATTCAGAAAAAATGTGATTCATGATTCCTTCCATGTTATATGAACTGTTAAAAGAGCAACTATGAAACCCCATTCACTATTTTCACTTTCAAACAGCTATTTATATTTTATTTTAAAAAGTGACTTCTTGTTAATCAGTTTCAAGGGTACTGTTATTTTTTAAATAAACTTCATCCATTGATCTCAGCAAGAGGTATATTGTATCTTTGCCGGTAAAAGAAATACGACGACGATCAAGAATCCACTGAAAAAAATTGTTCACAGTTTGATAACAGTATTTAGTCATCAGTTGTGAATCAGCGAGTTTTGCTCAGTTTAGTTTAGCTTGTGAGAGTTAATAAGTTCATAACTGTTAATAGTCTGCTGTATATTTGATCAGTATTCATTAAATAGCTTATCTGGATGACCTCTGTTTTGTTATTCATTTTATCACTTTTTACTATCTGTAGGAAGACAGTTTGGATTTCATTTTATTTTCTGTGATTTCTATTACTAGTTCCTTGAATATGAAAACTTCAGACTGAATGGACTTCTGGGGCTTTTCCTAGTCATGCCATGGTTTTCCTTCTAGTGGAGGGTGTTGTGTTTCCTTTATTCTCTTTCTTGGTGTGTTCTGCATGTGGGTGGTGGTAGCCTGATGTGAAGGTGAATAGCTGCATCACTGTGCTGGTTGTTGCCACTGGCCTGTCACAGGAACATAATTTGATATCATTCTGTGATTGGTGAGTTGTGATGAGATTGCTATGGACTCTGGTGCAGTTGTTACACTCTTTGTACCTTTGTGCCTCAGCAGTGTCTTTTCTACTCCTTCCCCTTTGCTGAGCAGTAATAATATACTCATGGCACCAATAATGCAGTGGCATTAATGATGCTCCAGTGCTGAGGTTTTGGAGTGAAGCTGTAGTTTTAGGAAGTACAGAGGGTCATGCTGGATCAGATTAAAGCACCATCTGTTTTAGCTTCTTGCTTCCTAGCATATGCCTAGCCGGATACTTTCAAGAAGCCCATGTTAGGCATGAAAACTATAGAATCATAGAGTTGGAAGGGAATTCTAGGGTCATCTAGTCCAACCCCTTAAACAATGCAGGAAATTCAAAATACTTCTTTCCACAACCCTAGTGACACCTGTTCCATGACCAGAAGATGGGAGGAAAAACCCTCCAGGATCTTTGGCCAAACTGGCCAGGAGATAATTGCTTCCTGACCCCAAAGTGCTGATCAGCATTTCCCTAGGCATGAAAGAAAAAGCAATCAGAACAAAGCACTGATGCCACCCTTCCTGCTCTCCCTCTCAAGATCACAAAATCAGCACTGCTGTCAGATGGGCCATTTAGCCTCTGTTTGAAGACCTCCAAAGAAGAGCCCACCACCTGCTGAGTTAAGCCTGTTGCACCAAGGAACTGCTCTAATTGTCAGGAAGTTCTTCCTAATGTTTAGCTAAAAACTCTTTTGATTAACTTCAACCAACTGGTTCTGGTCAGACCTTGTGGGGCAACAGAAAACAACTACATACCATAATTCTCTATTGCTTTGTCTCCAGCTACCATTACTCAGTAGAAAACTGCCACTGAACCTGAAACCATTTGACCTTTATGGTCAGTTTCCTGTGATTCTTTATCAATGTGTGTTACTTTTTAAGGCCATCAGACATCATGCCATCCTGTAGCATTAATTCTAAATTAATACTGTATTGAATAAATATGTGTTTTCTTTTGTCTGTCCTGAATCTACTGGCAAATGATCTCATTGGGTAACTGCAAATTCCAGTGTTTTATGAGGGGAGGGGGAAGGAGAGAGTTTCCATCCACTTTTGGAGAACAGATGCAAAGTTGTTTCAAGGTGACAATGACTACAATGTGAAATCAGTTTTCACACAGCGACTTTACCAACCCTATCAAGCACCAGGAGTCAAATGAAATATAATTTCCTTCTGTACAAAATCCCCAAAGGACCTGTGGAAAACTGTCTTTTATTGTTAATTTTACTACTTATTCATAAATGTCACAATTCTCTACAATTCCACTAGAGCTTGTTGAACATTAAAAGGGCCAAATTTAGCTTAAATTTTTAAATAGTTTATCAGAAATGAAAGTGTATATTTTAGAAATCTGCTGTTTGCATCAGGTCAAGAGAAGCCTGTCCCTTGAAATTTTACTCTGCAGAACTATTTCCTATGACAATTTCATATTGTTGTGGAATTGTTCTTTCTAACATACTCTAGTTTCTCCTGAATGCCAGTGATTTTGTTTCCTTTGACATTCTAACAGGTTCTTTACCAGTGCTATCTGTAATGCAGACTATAAAATTACTGGAAATCGGCACCTATGTGTTGGTTTAGTGAGAGAGGTTCCTGAAGACGCAAAGGAATCCAGTCTTGTACACAGCTGCGATTAGACTAGCTATATACATTTAGCAAAATGCTCTGCGCACAATTCACCATCCAACCTCCAACAAGTAGCAGAGTACTACTATACATTTATACATGTCCTCTAGGCAAGTGACCAATCAGGTTTAGTGCTGAGTCATGGTAACATCACTCTGGCTGATGCAATCTGGCTGTCTTCCAGATGCCCCTGTCAGCCAGATCATCTAATGTCAATTAGATCCTTTGCTGTCAGTAGTGGTCTGTCGCCTGCACATACACTGACACCCCTCCTCAGGTGCTGATCACTAGTTTCAGCATATTCCTTAGTGTACAAATTTTTCCACAGTGACATTTTTAGTGAACACATCAGCAACATTACATTCAGATTTACAATGCGTCAATGTTACCAGTTCTTTATTTACTGCCTCTCTGACATTCTGATAACGTACATTGATATGCTTACTTCTGCATTTTATTCCCTTTGCCATTGCTAAATGTTGAGCTGCTGTGCTATCACAATGCATTTCTACAGGTGTTGGATCTGGTAACTTCAGATCTTTCATTAATTCAGTTAACCATTCTAGTTGTATAATGGTGTCACTGATTGCTGAGTATTCTGCTTCACAGCTGCTCATGGCGATGTGAGTTTGTTTTAGTACTCTCCAGCTTATTAGTGCACCGTGCATGAACACTGCACTACGTGAAGTGGACCTTCCATCTGGTCTTTCCCCCCAGCTGGAATCACTGTATGCCACCAGGACTTGATCGCTATCAGTACTCATTACTAATTTATGACCCATTGTACCCTTCAGATACCTGAGTACTCTTTTGGCAGCTATCCAGTCCTTCTGCTTCGGTTCTGCACAGTGCTGGCTTAACAGGTGGACCGCCATACAGATGTCGGGTCTAGTCCAACAAGCTAAATACAGCAATGACCCAGCTAAGGACTGGTATACTTGCTTATTTTCTAGTAAAGCGTCATCTTCCACTTTTGCATAACCAGTAGTCATGGGGCTCTGAACTACTTTGGCTTCAGTCATTCCATATATCTCTAATAGTTTCAGTATTTTTTCTTTTTAGCTTACTTGATAGTGCCCTTCTGTATTCTTGGTAATTTCCATCCCAAGATAATGTTGTATTTCCCCCAAATACTTGATTTTAAATAGTGTTTGTGTTTCCTCCACAAACCATTCCAGCTGTTTATTGTTCTTACAAAGGAGGCACAAATCATCCACATGAAATAATATATAGCATTCCTGCCCATGTACCTTGTGGCTAAACAGACATGGATCTGCCACACTTTGCTTAAACCCTAAGCCCTTGAGTGCTGTACTCAGGGACTTGTTCCATTCATGGGCTGCCTGTCGAAGTCCATACAATGCTCTAATTATCTCAAGTACAGGCATATTATTTTTATTTGGGAACCCAGGGATTGGCTGCAGGTACAGCTCCTCTTTTATGGTGGCGTTAAGGTATGCTGTGGTCACATCAAAATGATGTACTGCCATGCCACTGATATCAGCCGTACATAGTGTTGCTTTTAGTGTTTCGAGTCTGACCGTGGGGGCAAAACATTCATCAAAGTCCTTCCTTCTAGTTGGGTAAATCCTCTAGCCACTAGCCTAGCTTTTTTCTGAAGCCTCCCGTCTGTAAGCCGTTTAAGCTTATGCAGCCATTTACAGCCAATTACATTTTCCCCAGCCGGCAGCTCTGCAGGTGTAAATATGTTATTTTCAGTTAGTGAGTCGAACTCTTTCTGCATAGCTTGCAGCCAGCCGGCACGCTCTTTATCGTTTAGAACTAATGCGTCCTCGTAGCATTGTGGCTCTGTTGCGTGCACATAATTTAACCGTACACATTGCGTGCACATAATAACCGTAGCCGCCGCTGTAGCCATCCTGCTCAGCACCTGCTTCTCAGCTACTGCTGTTCTCCTCCACTGAGGAAGCTTTCTCCTCACTTCTGAAGCACTTCTGCGTCTTTCTCCAACACACACCTCCTCTACTCACGTCACTCAGGCGCAGCGGAAGTGTGCTGGGCCCATAACCCTGTTGATCTTCTGTGTTTAGTGAGCGAGGTTCCTGAAGAAATCCAGTCTTGTACACAGCTGCGATTAGACTAGCTATATACATTTATTTACAGCTATAATACAGACTAGCAAAATGCTCTGCGCACAATTCACCATCCAACCTCCAACAAGTAGCAGAGTACTACTGTACATTTATACATGTCCTCTAGGTAAGTGACCAATCAGGTTTAGTGCTGAGTCATGGTCACATCACTCTGGCTGATGCAATCTGGCTGTCTTCCAGCCATACACAGCCATGCACATACACTGACACTGCATTGTGACAAGTTTTAAGTTTCTGATTTTGCACCTTGCAGTTCATTTAGGAACTTTGCTCTGATGTTCTATTAACATTTCTTTCATTCATTTTGATCCTCCTGTAACTTCCTACATTTTTTCTTAGTTTCTTTTGAAGCATTTATTTTACCTGAGTAATAGAACTGAGTCTCATCAAAAGCAATTTATAACCTTTACTGTGTGTATCTTCTTTATTCCATCCCCTTCCTTAATCTCATATGAACACATTATTATTGTACACCCATAGTGTACACACCCGCCCTTTCCTCCTCAAAGGCGTTATTTTAAAAACTAACACAATCTAGTAGCTACTGCTTCCTAAGGCTCTGCTTGAGATCTCTGGATCATTAACATCTCTCTTTGGGCTAGACTGCCAAAAAAGCTAAGGTTAAGTTGGGGACAGTTTTTGTCATGGCAGACATGCGACCTGACTGTCTCTACCTGACTGACATAGGTGAGTGCTGTAGCGCCAAATCTCGGTGAATAAAAGGCCACGTTCCCCCGAACCCTTGAAAGCGGTTAGGCTTTCTTTTCCTTTGAAACCCTGGGATTACTGGAGGAAACTGGTGAGCCGCTCCCTGCTAAGGACGGCTTTAACCACTTGACGATCCCCTTATCCAATCAGCATCCTGCGGTATGTTCTTCTCGGAGCGGGAACTGCGTGCTGCAAGCAAGCCAGGAGCCAGGGAGGAAGGGAGGCAGGCAGGCAGACGAATGTTGTGGAGGAATGATTACCACCTACTTTCCTCCGCCTCCCTGGGCTCTTACGCACTTACACCTCTTCCCCGTTGCAGTCGCCAGAGAAGATAAACATTCTCTCGCTGCTTTTGCAGACTCCGGGCCAAACCATCCCCCTGAGAAGGGGGAGCGCCAGAGACATGATCGCAGGGAGGGGGGAAAGTTTCCAAAGGAGCCGGTATCCTCCTGCCTGCCTCCCACTCCCTCCATCCCGTCCACAGCCTGTGTAAGCACCGCTCGCTCTGGAGAGGATTAGCCCGGATTGGGGGTTTAAACGCGCCAGGTGGCCAGGCCTCTGAAGGAAGGCACGCGTGCCGCCGCCCGACCGGTGCTGCGCGTTATTTAGGGGGTTTGCTCTCCTGCCCGACCCTCAGGCTAACTGCGCGCCCTACATGTCTGTGTGTCTCTCTGTGAGGGAGGGAGGAAAAGCAGGCAGGCGCAGGCGCAACGCCCGCCTGTCTGATCGCCTGCCTGCAGCCCGAGCTTTCTCAGTGCAGTTGCCCGGGAGTTGATGGCAGCGCTGGAGCGCGCCCAGGGCAGCGCGCCACGGGGACCCGAACACAAAATGTGCCGCCGGGAGGGAAGCAGCGGCCGCAGCAGCTCTGGGGGGTCGAAGCGGGACGGGGACGGGCGTCCTTCGGGAGCCAGTCAGCTCTCCTGACCTGTCTGCGTCCTCTTCCCCACCCTGCGCCCCCACCAAAGAATGTCAGCCAAGTCCAAGGGAACCACCTCCTCCTCCGCCACCTCCTCCTTGGTGTCCTCTCCTGCCGAAGGGCTGCCTGCCGCCTCCAAAGCCAAGGTGAAGGAGCAAATCAAGATCATCGTGGACGATCTGGAATTAGTCCTGGGGGACCTGAAGGACGTGGCCAAAGAACTGAAGGAGGTGAGGAGGGGAACGGCAAGGCTGGGGCGGGGCGTGGGTCTTTCTGCGGAAAGGGGTCCGGAGGGAGGAGGGGAGCTCTCTTCCCGGCTGGGCAACTCTCGAAAAGCAAAAAACAACAACAGCCGGCGTAGACTGGGCTGCGCCAGACTTGCTACACTTTCGACTCTTGCTTGGCCCTCAGAAATCAACTAGTGTCTCCCCTCCTTGGGAGCGCGGGATAGAGAGACCCAGGCAGCCGTCGCCTTTGCCTTTGGCTTCGGGTGCCCTGCTTGGCTTGAGCTCGAAATGCTTCTTGATTCCAGTCCTCCGGGGAGGATGTGAGGGAGACGCAGCAGCACAGTCGGGGTGTTTCTTTCGCGTGACTGAGAACTGAAAGGAGTCCCACGCCTCAAACGCAAGGAAGGGTGGCCTGTATCTTGGTGGTTGTGTCCTGCGCTCCCCATCTCCGCCCACTCTGGAGTTTGGGTTGTAAAAGGGGAGGGGGGAAGAGGAGGAGTTGTGGCTCTCCATCTCTTCGCGTCAGGGACTGTGTGGGCATTTCTCTCTTGCTGCCTTTCTCCTCATACAGTATCTTGGCATCCAGATTTAGTCATTGCATTAGCTAAGGAAATGCTTCCTCCTTTGACAGCAGAGACGCCACTTCACGCCTTGCCCCTCCCCCCCCCCCGTGTGATTATTTCTAGTCTTTCTCCTGCGGATGTTATTCTTGGAAGGTTTGGGGGTGAAGTTGCAAACTCACTGAAGTTCCTGTGTTGAACAAAAGGGGGAAATATTACTTGTGAAGGGGACAATATGATTGATAAAATTTGACTGAATAATAAGACACCCTGGATGCCGGTCCCCCAATTTCTCTATCTAAACTTCTGTTCATGAAACACTACTGTGATTCTCAGCCCCTTTAAGCCAACCACTATGAACCAAACCAGGATGATATTGGGTACAATGCAAGACAGAGTTCATGGCTGTCCAGATAATCTAATCAGCACTACTATACATAAACATTTGCCTTTGGTGTTTGAGTGCATGGATTGTTACACCAGCTTTATTTTCCCATCTTCAGAAATTCCACATGTAGAATGTCCTATTTGTAGAGCTCTGGAGTGCACTCTTCCCCAAAAATGATTATTTGTAGTCTGTGCTGTTGCAACACAATCATTTGCAAGTTCACTTGGAAGTAAGCCTCAGTAGGATTTATTTTGAATTGTATACATAGAATTGAAACCTTGTTCTGGTTTTTGCATGACAAAACAGATTATTTGTGGCATTTTTATAGAAGAAGAAATGTCTGTTCTGATAGATGAGTGTTTGTTATTTTCGGCTGTCAGGATTCAACAGTGTGCCATTTTTCTTAAGATTGTATGCAGTTTTGATTGAATGTGGATCTGGATAACTCCATCGGAAGGGAAGGAAGAGTGGAGAACTATGAACCATTCTTTCCCCTTCAGATTAAGTTTACCATTATAACCTAAACATTTATCCTGCAGCTGCAGTCTGAATTGGATGATCTTAAATGACAAATATAAATCAGTTGCTTAAACAACAAGAGGCTTGTACATATGCAACAATCTGAAATCCCATTACTGGCTGCTCATTGGGATTTTTTTTCTGAGCAAACTGTGTATACAGTTCAGCTACAAAAGTGATGGGGAAGTAAAATGTGGAAGAATGCGGAAGTAAAATATCAACAGATGGTTCTCACATTTTGAAATACCATTGCTTAGATTTTCCTTATCAAGCTTGATTCATAGAATGAATGTAATACAAAATGTTTGTTTATATCAGAAATGGATGCAATATTTCTTTAGCCTCTGGCAAGTAGCTGTTGTAGTTCAGTTAGAGAACAGAATGCAATTATTGTGAAGATTTTGTGAAATATTAAAATGTTCTTGTTCAAATAATGCAACTTGTCTGCCCTGTAAAAGCTTGTATATCCTATAAAAGCTTGAATTTCTTTTGTATATATGCCCCCATGTGTGCAGTACAACTGGTGGACAGATGGTTGGATTATGCACTGAAATTCCAGTCCAAACCATGTGTTCATTGCTTTATAATCTATATTATAAGACACTTGTACCCCTATACATGCATTTCTTAATTTCACTGTTATTCAGCAAGGGGTTTGTTTTCCTTAAAAGAATTCAGAAGTAATTCTTAACTTAATGGAGAAAAGAGTGAACAACTATGTCTCAATCCTTTCCCCAGGATTCATTCTTGAAAATATTTCAGTAGCTTTTCTGTCATATATTATTATGACACGTTTCTTGATATTTTCCTTCAAATAATTATAGTAACCCTCACAGTTGAAATAGGCACCTACTTCTACAGCAGCATATATATATTTTTAGAGAGCCAAAAGCATATCTTACATTCTATCCCATGGATGTGATTTATGTAGTTTCTCTAGGTAGGGAGCAGGGTTTCTGTAAGTGAAAATAATGTGTTCATGTAATTTGTTTTAACTTGGTTCTTGGTAAGCAACTTTTCCAGACTGTACTGCTGAAAAAATGAAACAACCATTGGTTGTATTGGTTTGTGTCTAACTGTGATTGGCTTTTGGTAAAGAAATGAACCTATAGTGTAAAATCCAAGCTGTAGTTTGGAATTAGAGCACTGTACATTACCCTCCCCACCAACATTTTAAAGGGGTTAGTGTTGGTGATAAAATATAATTTTATTGATGCACAGCTTATGTCTTTGGTTTCCCTTTAAAAGACCAGAGCAAATATATATTTTTACATTTACAGTATGTATGACTATGGGTTGGCTCTATTATTTACTATTCACCCTCAAGATTTTCTGGGTGGAAAAAGCACCCAGAGCGAAAAATATGAATCAAAATTAAAATCCCAGTTTCATTCTTATGAATACTTAAATCAAATTAACGTTTTATTATTTTATTCTTTGAGCAATCCCAAACACGTAATTGTTGCTGAGGGCATAGCTATAAACCAATGCATTTATGGAAAATGTTTTCTGTTTGTACTCTAAATAGGACATGATGTGTATCTGTTTTTCGTTTCATAGACTAATGAAAGGAAATTTGATCAAAAGCAAATAGGCTATCAGCAAATCTTTTTGAGACAGCTAAATAAATAAGTTGACTATTTACAAATCAGGTCTAAAATAGTTTGTGTATCTTAACTGATCTTGAAAATTGTCCATTGCAAATCCCAGAGGCTTAGTATTATTTCTGGCCGCACAGGCTTCAAGGACCTGTGGCTGTTCAAACTAGAGAGTGGCTTGAGGGCACATGATGCACCAACCTTGTTGAAACTAAGGAGGGCATAAGTGTGGTCATTGCCTGGAGGGGAGACTTCTTGGTATTTAATGTAATCTGTGTTGAATTCCATCATGGAAGAAAAGCAGAAATGGACAGAAATATACAGCTCCATTTCTACCTATCATGTGCATTCTTCCAAATCACTGCATTTTTGGCTCCCCTTCCAGGTCAACTTTTCTATTGCCTTTCAAATATCACCTTGGTCTATTTTGAGTCCTGCTATTTTGAGCCATCTGCCATGGCTTCAAAATGATCTGTCATCTTCCATCATGTTGAGGCATGGATGTTTTGAAGTAGATTCTAATTTTTTTTTAAAGCAGATTCTAATTTTTTTTCTGTTTTTTGCATAGTGCATGTATGCAGTTGGTGCTAAATGCAACTGAAGTAATAGTATATGGGTTTAATTTATTGCAATGAAATATGATTATACATTTTTTCCAAGTTCAAATACATTTCTTTCTTTTTTTTGGTTAAAAAAAGAAATTCAAATAGTTACACAGAATCAACATGATGTAATAATAGAACTTGGGAGACTGAGGTCTGCATTTTCCACTCTACTACTACTATATATATAAAGAGGGCTCCAACTGCAGTACTGCAGCTTTACCACTCTGCGCCATGGGGCTCTTATATATATGTGTGTGTGTATACACACACATATATACATATACATAAATACATATATGTGTGTGTGTATACAGTAAATAAATATAGTAACATGTTAGAAAGTTTTGGATCAGCAGTTACAAAACTATCTGTAGTGTGACTTTCTATCTGCGTAGGGAATGAAGTTGTCAGGAGTGTTATCTATTTTATGAAAAAAATGGCAAATGGCAAGCTTTCCAGAAAAAACTTCTGATGCCCTTTGTAATGTGATCTGATTTTGTTTTCAAGTACTCAGTGTTAATATGTCTCCATAGTAACAAAGATTTGAACTGAAATATTTGATTAGGAAAAGAATAGCCATGTGATTTAAAATTTTTGTCAAATAAATTCAAAGTTCATGAGGAATTATAAATTTATTTATTATTTTTATTTTATTTTTCAAATTTATCTGCTATTTCCACAAGCGTGCTCAGGGTGGATTACAGACAATAGTTAAGACATTTGGCTTCACAACAGTGCAAAGATTGATAAATGGTTAAAACACATTAAAACAAAGAAAATGAATTGCACCAGTTGTTATGTGCAGAGTCTCCAAAACTGGTGCTGCTGGACTCTGAAAGTTTGTTTGATCTCAGCAGCATGAGAGTGGTGTCTTCAGCAGAGCTCCCGCACTTTTTTAATTAGATGCCTTACCATTTCAGCTAAAGGCCTGTTGGAACAGCTCCATTCACAGGCCATGTGGAACAGTGGAAGGTCCTGCAGGGCCCTGATCTAACACAGGAGCATGTTCTACCAGGCTGGGGCTGGGGCAGAGAAAGCTCTGGTCCTGGCTGAGGCTAAATGGGTGTCCCTTGGGCTGGGGACAGCCAGCAGATCTTGATCAGCAGAGTGCAAGGCTCTCCAGACACATATGGGGAGAGGCGGTCCCTCAGGTTTGTTGGTCCAAGGCTGTGCAAAGCTTTGAAGGTCAATACCAGTGCTTTGAAGTGGATCTAGTACTTTATTAGTAGCCAGTGCAATTGGCATAGCACCAGCTGAATGTGTCCCTGCACAGGCAGTGCAGTTAGCAGGTGCTCTGCCATATTTTGCACCAACTGGAGTTTCTGGATCAACTACAAGGGCAAGACTGTGTGAAGCAGGTTTGTTTGTTTCTGAACATTTATACCCTGCTCCTCCGAAAACAGCTCGGAGTGGCTTCCAACAATATTAAAATCAGTACAATAAATACAATAAAATAGTTACATATCAATAAAATCATATCATACTATAAAACAGGCATTGTATACAGCAATAATAATGATAATGTCCATGTGGCCTGTTGATCTTGTTAAGCAAAAGTATTCTTATTGCAAAGAACCCACAGGGAGACCAATCACTCTTGCCAGAGGCATTGAGATATTAGCTGAAGGCCATCTGGAAAAGCTCAATCTTACAGGCCTTGCAGAATTGAAGCAAGTCCCACTGGGCCCTGGTCTCCTCTGACAGTTCATTCTATAGCATAGGAGCCAGAGCTTAAAAAGCCCTGGCTCTAGTCAAAACTAGCCTGACTTCTTTCGATCAGGGGATAGATAAATGGTGTTGTAAACTCAATCGTAGTGCTCTCCAGGGAATGTATGGGGAAAGACGATGCCGCAGGTATGCTGGCCCCTGGTCATGTAGGGCTTTGAAAGTAAGAACTAGTACCTTAAAGCGAACCCGTTATGCTATAGGTAGCCAGTGCAGTTGTTGCAATGCCGGTGTTACATGCTCTCTCCTGGGAAGTTCCAGGAGAATCCTTGCAGCAGCATTTTGCACTAGCTGTAGCTTCCAGATTAGGGTCAAGGGTAGCCCCATGTAGAGAGAATTACAGTAATCCAATCTAGAGGTGACCAAAGCATGGATCACTGTAGCCAGGTCACCACGGTCGAGGTAGGGAACCAACTGCCTGATAAGCCGCAGATGATAAAAGACTGATCTGGCTGTGGCTGCTACCTGGGCCTCCATAGATAGAGAGGTATCCAGGCGCACTCCCAAACTCCTAACCTCCTGTGCTGGCACCAAAGGGACCCCATCAAAGGTCGGGAGAAGGAGTCCCACCTCTGATCCACCACGCCCCAGATATAGGATCTCCATCTTCGCTGGATTCAGTTTCAATCAGTTGTGTCTGATCCAACCAGCCACAGCCTGCAATGCTGTGTAAAGATCTATTGGTACATCATTAGACACACCATCTCACATCAGATAGAGCTGGGTGTCATCTGTATACTGGTGACACCCAAGCCCATACCTATGGGCAACCTGGGCAAGCGGGTGCATATAGATGTTAAATAGCATAGGAGAGAGTACTACTTCCTTTGGCATCCCACAATTAAGTGGATGTCTCTGGGAGATTTCTCCACCAAGTGCCACTCACTGTCCCCGTCCTTGGATAAAGGAGACCAGCAATTGTAAAGCTGTCCCCATAATCCCCATGTCGGCAAGCAGCTAATAGCCAACTGTATCAAAAGCAGCCGAGAGATCTAATTGTCAACATATGCTTGCTAGTAAGACTTCAGGCTGGAGTCTAATGCAAATGACAGTTCATGATCTGTGACAGTTCCTGACAGCTTCCCTTAGCAGGTTCATACCAGTTCATACCCGGCCGAGGCAGGCTCATCATCAACAAATTAAAACTGTGCCTATGCAGGATGACTCAGCACTGTGTGCTGATTGGTGCTTCTGTATAGCAATATGTATATAACTGGGAAAAGCTTGTACAGTGTATCTCTGCTCTCAAACGTGTTGTCTGGCGAAGCACTTTGTCAAGTGTATACCAGACCAACTATAAACTTGCATACTTGTAAATAAATGTAAATAGTTAGCACAAGTCAGTGTGCTGTCTATTATTAAGCCTCACAAATCCAGAGCATACCAGCGAATACAACAACACTAATAGCATCAGCAATTCTGAACCGCCCCAATCCAGGTGTTGCTGGAGATTGTCAGTGAGACCAACTAAAGCCATTTCCATGCCATGACCCAGGCTGAAGCCAGACGAAAGAATCTAATACAGAAGCATCATCCAAGAAGCTCTGTAGTTGACTCGCCACAGCCCTCTCAATGTTGTTGTTGTTGTTCAGTTGCACAGTCGAGTCCGACTCTTTGTAACCCCATGGACAAAGTCACACCACGCCCTCCTGTCTTCCACCATCCTCCGAAGTCTGCTCAAATTTGTGTTAGTTACATCAGTAATGCTGTCCAGCCACCTCATCTTTTGCCATCCCCTTCTTCTTTTGCCTTCTGTTTTTCCCAGCATCAGGATCTTCTCCAGTGAGTGCTCCCTTCTCATTGGGTGGCCAAAGTATTTGAGCTTCAGCTTCAGCATCTGACCTTCCAGGGAACAGTCTGGGTTGATTTCCCATAGGACTGACTGATTTGATCTTCTTGCAGTCCAAGGGACTCTCAAGATTCTTCTCCAGCACCACAGCTCAAAAGCATCTATTCTTCTGCGCTCAGCCTTCCTTATGGTCCAACTCTCACAGCCATACATTACTACTGGGAATACCATTGCTTTGACTATACGGACTTTTGTAGGCAGGGTAATGTCTCTACTTTTTATTATACTGCCCTCTCAATAATCTTGCCCAAAAAGGGCAAGTTGGATGATAGTTAGAAAGATCAGTCAGGTCCAAAGATGGTTTCTTCAGGAGAGGGTGAACCACTGCCTCCTTGAGCCTACTAGGAAAAAGACCCTCCAAAAGTGATTTGTTGACAATATCCCTCAGGATATCACGTAGCCCTTCATAACCAACTTTAATAAGCTACAAAGGGCATGGATCCAGGTGGCAAGTGGTTGGACAGGCCCTTGCGAGCAACCTGTCAACATCCTTGAGACTGAGCAAGTTGAAATAATTCAAGATATTATCTGAAGACATGCTCAGGGCCTCTAGTTCCCTTACTGCAGGGGTAGCCAACGGTAGCTTTCCAGCTGTTTTTTGCCTACAACTCTCATCGGCCCTAGCCATTGGCCATGCTGGCTGGGGCTGATGGGATTGTAGGCAAAAAGTATCTGGAGAGCTACCGTTGGCCACCCCTGCCTTACTGTATCAAGAGTGGTGTGAAATTCGCAGCGGAGTGATAGGATCTTATCTGCAAAATATCTTGCAAAAACCTCACAACCGAGTCCCAATTCCTTATTTTGTAAGTTGCTCTGTGGCAGCATAGTCAAAGTCTGAATCATCTTAAACAATTGGAATCAAGTTACGGTAATCAAGCCTGAAAGTGACCATTGCATGGGTCACTGTAGCCAAATCCTGGGGGAAGAGGTAAGGGGCCAGTTGCCTGCTTTGCTGGAGATTATAAAAAGCAGACCTAGCAACTGTGATAACCTGGGCCTCCATGGAAGGCAAGGCATTCAGGACCAGAATTCCTTGGGATAAATGAAATAATACTTTGTAATTTTAAATATAGCATTTACAATAGGGCAAGTAATTCCCCTACATTGTTTAAATTTAAGGATGGAAAAACTCTGAAGACCCTGAAAACAGTTGTCCCATTAACTTTAGCACACTCTGTGGATGTAGTTGTTCACTGATATGTTTCAACAGAATGTAACTCTTCCATAAAGATCACTGGAGCACCTGAGTTCCACTGTCACTCTCTGTAGCATCATTTGTTAATTCTATTAATGATTAGAAGAAGAAGACGACTGCAGATTTATACCCCGCCCTTCTCTCTGAATCAGAGACTCAGAGCGGCTTACAATCTCCTATATCTTCTCCCCCCACAACAGAAACCCTGTGAGGTGGGTGAGGCTGAGAGGGCTCTCACAGCAGCTGCCCTTTCAAGGACAACTCTTGCAATAGCTATGGCTAACCCAAGGCCATTCCAACAGGTGCAAGTGGAGGAGTGGGGAATCAAACCCGGTTCTCTGAGATAAGAGTCCGCACACTTAACCACTACACCAAACTGGCTCTATTACAATATCCCTTTCACCATCTGAGAAGAGGCAGTAAGAATTTTAGCACTGGTTTTAATTTGTTTTACACACTAATTGGGTGGTTTTGTAACTTGTATTTTTCATTTGGATTAATATACATTTATTGTTTTATTCCCCTCTCCTCCATATTTTAAATGAATCAATCAGCGGATCGACCAATAAAATATAAATAAATCAATAAAATTCTTGTATTTTATTGATTCCTTGGAATAATTACCTGAAAAACATTTGAAAATGCCAAGCTTGCCTGATGTCAGCAATAGCAATAACAATCCATTCATTGTTATTAATTTTATGATATAATGAATGTTTAAATATAGAAAATTTTTCTACAGGAGAGAATAAAGCAGAATTCCCTTCCCACCCAGTATCAATGACAGAATGTTAATGGTGTGACTTCTATGAGAGATGTATAAGTCAGCTTTGGGGGTTTTTGTGTGTGTTTTTAAAGTGTTTTTTAAAGTAAAATTGTATGGGTAAGGGTGTGAAGCTGAGTTAGACCTCTAGGAGGTAAGGAAGCTAAAAGGAGAAGCTTGAAGCATTACAGACTAAGAAGCAAATTCTGTTGATTTCAGTGGACTTAATTTCTGGTAAATATTTTTAAGCTTAGAATTTTAGGATATTTATCTTGACAAGTTGATGAAAAGTCAGAATTTAAATAATCGCCATCATCATAATAATAAAATAAAATTTTATTTATACCCCGCCCTCCCGGCCGAGGCAGGCTCATCATCAACAAATAAAGTTTAAGAGTTTTTGTTAAAGTTATTTTTTTCTAGTGGTTTGTTGTCAAAATGGATTGACAAATTTCTTTCCAATCCACTTAGGCTTGTATTGCCTTTGTTTTTAGTGGAGGTGCAGTGTGGATTGGGCAGATGTGAATGTTTTTTCTTCCTGAGGTTCAAATATTCTTTTAAAGTGAAAATACATAAAAACACATGAAAACCCCATTGAACATTTCTGAAAATAATGTAACAGACTTTACACATGATTACACACAGTAAACATAGTTTCCTTGTTCCAGCTTTAAAGTTGCTTTGCCACACGACATAGAAATAACTGATATTTTTCAAAATAGTTTGATTATCATGGTGTGTTGCTGCATTCTATTCATTTATTTAGGAAGAGTAGAGATACCGAAAAGAAAAGGGCAGGGTTTTATTTGTATAAAAAGCCGAGCAGGAACTCATTTGCATATTAGGCCATACCCCCTGATGCCAAGCCAGTTGGAACTTCATTCCTGTGTGTTCCTGCTCAAAAAAAGCCCTGGAAAAGGGCAAGAAAAAAGGGGCGCAATACAGCATAATTATGTTTGTAAAGGACAATCATGTAATACAAAATGAATAAGTCAGAAAATATTTTCCCTTACATCCTCATTGCTATAATTTTTAAGGGATGGCCAAACTTGCTTAAGGTAAGATCCACATAGAATAAACATCAGATGTTTGAGAGCTGTAAGAAATGAACACGTCTTTATTAAAACTCTTAATACATTCTTTCACAGAAAGATGAAATACATATGTATGTACATTACAACATGACCATGCTAGGAGAAGATTTTTTTAAAAGCCCAAAAGCTGGGAATAACAGTCCTCATAAGACTAGTATAGGGAAAGATTAGGGCATTATTTTTTTTGTCAACAGTGGGAGAAACACACGCACATGTACCATATAAATCACTGGCCACCATTTGCATCATTATGTATCTCTTTTTGTCTTGACACCAAGGTTAGTAAATACAGCTCCTTCAAGAGTTATGAAACTAAGGGGGGATCCTGTGCTAATCTTTTTAATTCCATCCCTACTTCCAGTGACTCCCTTGACTCTTTCACTCTCTTTCTCAGCTCCAGGCCTCTGGTGGAAATAGTTACCTACCCATGGGTCAGTGATTAGAGGCTGACTGAGGTCCCAATGCTAAGCATGCTCACTTGAGATTAATCCTGCATTAAATTCTTCCTTGACCTCCCAGAGCCACATAGTATGTGTGAAAGAGCTGCATGTTGCTTCCGAGCTGCAGTTTGGCCACCTTTGAATCTACAGTAGTTCTTCTGTTGGGATATGATTGTATTCAACATTTTAAGTTTCAAACTTCATAACTAATTCATTTTGACTACATTATTAGTTTAATCATTACTACATATTCAATATTACATATTTTTACCACTTCTATATATGTATTAGAACCTTTAACAGATAAAAATATATCAAGGCGTGAAGGAAGGTCTATTAGATATCTCATATCAAGAACCCCTTGTATTCAAGAGATAACATTTTAAATAGATGTAATTCTATTTTATTACCTTACATGTGTATATAATATTTTAAACTGCTTCTCACTCAGAGTGTGTCTCCTGCTAGCATAGTACACATAATACACACTCCATCTATCCTCAAATTTCATAATAGACTTGTTTCTCAAGTAGGTGGTTAATTTTGCCATTATTGCTTATTTAACAAGTTTATTTTCCCATTCTTCTAAACCCAGACAGATGTCTAATTTCTGTTTTGTTGCATAAATAGTTCCAGCCACTTTCACCATGCATGTGCCTTATAGTCATCTGTTCAAATTCACTTGCATCTCTTAGAACTCCCCCTTAAGTGTTCATGATGTATTGTGACTGATTGATAGTATAGAAGCTATTGGATGTTTACACCATCACCCTTAATATCTTGTCAAGACTTGATTTCCCCCTGAGTATTTATCATCATGTGATATCTTAAAAAATCATTTGATTATCATGATATGTGGTACTTTTAAAATAAAACATTGCTCAGGTAGGAGGAATTACTAAAGAAATCCCAAATGAAACAAAAATCATTATTGAGCTCCTATTTGATGATTTCAACATCAGTGGACTGATGAATCTTCCTGGGAGAGTGTTTCAGCATTTTAGTGCCATGTCTGAGAAAGCCCACTCCCAGGTCATCACTCATTTAATCTCAGAAGCTGGAGGCAGTGCCTTCAAACACTGAAAATTTGGGAAATAATGAAATAGATTCAAGAGTTACCCTCCTGTCAAACATGAGCTTCTTTTATTGCTTTATCAACGTAAAATGCATGTTTTATAATTTAGCATATAAAAATTTACTATTTAAAATATTTATGGAGTTTACAAGTATAGATATCTTTGTTTTCTGTAAGAACTGCAAGTACCTAGTACTTGAGAAAAGCTTAAAAAGTTTTGAACTACCATTACAATGTGTATCTTAATTTCTGCCATCTGAGAGGTAGGGAAATATAAACACTGAAGACAGAAACCAAATTCTGTTGAAAAAAAAAAGTAGGATTTGATCAGAAACTCTCTCATAGAACCTTCAGGTGGAACTACAAGCATGTTTGGATATTCAGCTAAGCTTATAGCATTGAAAATACTGCATTTCCTTGAATAAATTTAATTTCCCCCTAAACTTTCAATGGGGCGACCTTTCCCCCCTTTATGTTCAAAATTTCCAGAAAGTTTACACCTCTAAACAAGACTCAGAAGATTTTACTGGAATATCTAAACACAATTATTTATTAAGAATTTATTAACAAAATGATCGGAGCCCAGTAAAATTCCTGTGCAATCACTATCAAGTTGGGGACCCCTTTTCCCTAAAGTATTTTTTTTAAAGTTCAGTATAACTAAGATTTTGCTACAACACACTAACAGAGCTGCCCTTTTATAAGGGCTGGTTGCGCAGACAGCACTATGGATTTGGGTGGAACTAAAACAAGAAGGAATATAGACTGCTAGAGACAAGGACATTGTTAGACATTGTCCTGGCAATGACTGTAGCAGCCATGAGCTGTGCTGGCTGGTCTTGCCTTGCTCCAGTGCTTGTTTGCTGGATGGATTTTGCAGCATCTGATAGTCAATGATTCATATCAGTCTAAGAGTAAATACTCTTTATTACGCAGATACTCAGAGCTTAACTGCACTCTGCCTTCCCTGTGCCTCTACTGGCTGCAGTGCAGATGTGCATTAGAAGCAGGGCTTTTTTTTTAGCAGGAATGCACAGGAACACAGTTCCAGCTGGCTTGGTGTCAGGGGCTGTGGCCTAATATGCAAATGAGTTCCTGCTAGGCTTTCTCTACAAAAAAGCTCTGTGTAATACAATGGTGACATCAGGGTGTGTGACTTAATATGTAAATGAGTTCCTGCTGGGATTTTTCTACAAAAAAGCTCTGATTAGAAGTAAAATAAATCAAGACGCATTCTGAATGCATCATGAGACTGGCTTCAGGGAACCTCCAGCTGGCTTGGACCCAGCAATTTTGTCCCCCCCTCCTCCCGGTCGCCTCTTTCAGCAGTCTTGAAAAGATAGTAAGCAAGGTTCTTTGAGTCGTGTTGTACTGCTATGACCCCAGTTCAGGGGAAAACAAAATAGATGCTGTATGTCATCTTTACACATATATGGTATATGTGAGAAAGTGTGATGCAGCCTGTCAGTAGGAACTGTTAGGCTGGTGATCTAGTATTCTACATTCTGGCCAGGAGCATTATCAGCCTATCTCTTAGAACAAAGTTAAAGAGGAGCAAAACACTCATGTGGTTATTCCTTCGTTTGTCCATTCACATAAAAAATGAGTGAGGTGTCTTTTTATGTGAGGGGAAAGCATGTGGCTGTCATCTCAGTATGCTTCTTCTTTTGAAATATTTTTTCTCCAATTCAGGCTCTGATTTCAGAAATGAACTGACTGACATTAAAATGTTTAAATCAATGAAATGCAGTGAAGTGGGGAATAAACAGGCTTAAGCTTCCCTTGCCCAGATGTGTTGTTTTCTGAATTAAAAAAACAGATATAATCTGAATCCTGATTTACATTTCAGTGAACAGGTATTTGAATGTCATGTATAGTTTTGCCCTGAAATGTTGATTACAGTGGTTTTGATACTTGGCAAAATTTTAAATAAGTAAGCTTGTGGTTAAGAGGGAATAAATAAAGTGTAAATAAATAAAATTTTTTAAATATGTAAGCTTGTGGTTAAGAGGAAATAAATAAAGTGTAAAGAAATAGCAGACTTGACTTCTATTTCTAATATAGTATTTTTCAAGGCTTTTTTCATCTAGAATTTACTGATAATGTCATACATGGTGCAGTTTTCAGTTGATTGCATTAGAGAATTTTCTGGTATTGTATTGTATTTTCTGGTATTGTATTTTGTGGATAGAAAAACTCATCAGCCAGAATAAATTATTGAAAGTTATTTGAGAAATATTTGCATAATTTTAAATAGGCAAATGAATGTGCTTCTTCATTTTACCAAAGGAAAGCAGCTATGGCACCTACTACCATAAACTGTAGAAAACAATGTAAAATGGAAGTTATCTATATTGTGTGGTATGCAGGGAAAATAATGGCTTGTACACATAATTATTTTGGCTTCATTTAAGCGTTGTCTACACTGGTAATTTATTCAGTTGACTGCCTGCCATTAAACTTGTGGTTTCTATGCATCACTGAATTTTCCATTTCTACCTCAAACTTGCTATGTTTTGATTGATTTAGTGAATAATATTCTCTGTCAAACAAGGCTGACTATTCCACTTCAATAAAGATTTTAAATGGAAAATGCAGGTGTCAGCTGAAGTTGAGGAACAGATAATATGCTGAGTCTAATATGAGAAAACCAGAATATGCTGTTCAAGTCTGTGATCTTTCCTCATTGAATACATTTATATGGACTAAATAAAGAGGATTACGAGTGCCACAATGATGGCTCTAGAATTTTTTTTAAGTTGAGGAAGACAGCAAAGAAAAGGCAACATAAGATTTGTCTTTAATGTGAGAGTGAGGTAGGGAGTAATGCAGACCACTAGCTCTCTGCAGTTGCTATTCTGGTTGTTGATGATTGCTACCTATACTGTTTGCTGTTCGAACCAACAAAGCAAGAATATAATGGTGCTTTATTTGAGTTGTAGCATACAAAGCCTCAGCCAGGCATCTATTTTGGAAAAAAACTGAAATAATCCCCACCCTGTCTTAGGACCATGCTAGTCTGACAGCTCAACAAAAAGTATATGTCACTCGGCCAATAGGTGACAGCTAACAGGAACATATATTACACTACCCATTCAACCATGCTGCTCTGCGGGATGAACAGATGTAGAGAAAAAGTGGTAATAATTTTTAAAGACAGGACTTGCTCATACTTGCCACCTGATAGTGTCATTAATGAGTTTGAAATGTTTTGTATTGATTAAGGATTTGCAAAAGACTACTTAGGATGGGTTTATATAAAGAAATTTTTGAATTAATGGTTTGGTGTTCATGGGTTACTTAGGCATATGATTGTCTAGAAATTATTAAAGTATATTGTAACATGTTGCCTTGTGTTAGGAATAGATACTCTTTTGAATTTGGTTGACAGTATTTGAATTTTAAATGTAGCATAGGCTGCACAACCTGTACTGCCTCAGAATGTCAGCTTTCTGTCTTTGTTGGGAAAAGCTTTTTGTATGGTAAAGGTCTTTGTCAGGTTTTTTCCCCCCTGTTGGAGCCCACAGGAGCGGAGCTCTGCCAGGGCTGGCCAGGGCTCCGGCTGGCCCAAACCACCATGTGGCAGCCACATGCTCCGAGGCCAGGTGGTGTGGCCTAATAGGCAAATGAGCTCCTGCTGGGCTTTTTCTACAAAACAAGCACTGGTCTTTGCAAACTAGCTGGAGCATGCAGGCCATACATTGTTTATTTCTGACATCTATGAACCCATGCTATTAATGTATGATGTGGACCAGGGATGATCTAAGTGATTCTGTGGCCCTGGGCAAAAATTCAGGATGGGGCTCCAGAATAACTACTATCAATCTCATTGTATCCCTTCCAGAGCTAGCAGCTCTAGGGTTGCCATTCCTAAGCTGAGAGTGAGGGAATCCCCTCTTTTTTTTTTGTCTTCCCACCAAATCTCACCCCCCAAATAGCAACACCACTAGAAATAAGCATGATGCACTGATGTCATGTGGAAATGATGTCAGGGATGTCGCATGTCACATTGAGCCTGCTTCGGTGGGGAGGGCGGGATATAAATCTGAGAAATAAATAAATAAACTCTATGATTTGAGGCTGATTTTGCCATAGAATTTTGCCCCCAAACCAGTGTAGCAGTGTAACTTTCCCGACATGCTTATGTCACTTCTGTGTGATGCAGAACATCACAACACTGTGCCCCACTCCCAGAAAGTTCCCTCCCATTCCCTACTGGTACAGCATTCGAACCTGGTAACCCTAAAGCCCCACACAGGACAGGCAGGATCCTACTCTTCTTCTTTTATTCCTCCTTGTTAGTGGTTATGATTCTGGCTCCCTCAAGTATGGGGCCTGGGGCAGTTGTAGGAATGAACACTTGACAAGTGTCTTGGGAGAGGAAAAGTTCTTCTTGCCTCTCTGAGCAAGGTTTATTTAATACATGCATACATGTCAGAAAAGGGAAGCAAGAACATGGGAAGGGAACAAGAGTGTTTGTGTCCCCAGACTAGCAAATGTCTGGTTGACTGGGCGTTATGCCAGATATATCATTCTCCCACACTTCTGCTTTCATACTTTGGTGGGGTGCAGACAATCAAACAACATTCCAACCATATGATCCACACATTCCACCTTTTTTTTTTTAAAAGCCTAGTGCATTAACCAAAGCAATTTTAAATGACCGTTTACAAAAGCAGTTAAGTGACAATTTGTTTCGACATTCCCAGAAAGGAGTGAAATGACACTACAGTGGGGTAAGGATGGACAGAGACAGGGTAAAGATGAACCACAGGAGGAGAGAGACAGTGATGGGATTATTCACTTACACTGGCACATCTCAGGATCGTTCCATTTAGAGAAGATGTGTGTGTGTGTGTGGAGGGGAGAAAGTCACTCAGAGACATGCCTTGGCTTTGCAGCCCAGCCTTCCAGCATGGAGTTTTTTCTGGTCTCCATCATGGGGCCTTTCTGGGCACACAGACTAGTTTGAGAGGGCCCACCATGTCTTTCAGGGCTACCCTCTTTATTTAGCAGTACCCTGGTATCAATTCCCCTCCTTTTTGCTGCCTAATCCTTGGAAGATGTGTGCCAATTTTATGATACGCTGCCATTCAGACTTCATGCAATCAGGGTTGAGACACAGTTGGGACAAAGGGGAAGGGCTTAGGAATGTCAACCACCAAGAAGTAAGCTCTACATGCATGAGAGAAAGCTATGCGTTAAATGTAAAACTAATAGCCTTGACAGGAGACAAAATACATAAACACAAACAACAAAAAATCATTGTGAGCTGCAAAAACAGCAGCCACCAAATTCTCTGGAGAAGGCTCTTGCCCAGCCTCTTCCAGCGTTTGTTGAGCTTGATTAGTTAAGACACTTCCCATCCACCCATGTGATATCACGAGTTGTCTGGGTGTGTGGGCATTGCACAATCTCTCGTTTGAGGCTGAGAGTGAAATTGGGAATCAGATTTGGGAGACCCTGATGCCATGCCATCTTTTGCTGGGCAAACGCAACATGCCAGAAGCCACAAAGGACCTGCAAGAGAAAACACAGCAGCATGCCTCCACCCCCAGGTAATAAGGGGAGCTGGACCATGCCAAGTTAATAAGCCCAAAGACCAAATTCAATTGTTCCTGAACCTGCATTTGGGTAGGAACCCTCATTTTCACTCCTTTTAATTGCTTTTGAAGAGTGGTTTTCAATGTCTGATTAGCATGTTCCACAATAGCTTGACCTGTGGAATTATATGCAATGCTATGCTAGATTTGAACGTTCCATTGTGTATAAAGATCAATAAATTCAGAAAAACTATATGCAGTTTTAGCAGTTTTCAACAGTTGCAGATGACCCATTACCACAAAGGCAGAAATAAGGTGAGCCATGACATTTTTTGTGGCTTCACCACAGTGAGCAGTAGCCTAAAGGTATCATAAGAACATAAGAGAAGCCATGTTAGATCAGGCCAATGGCCCATCCAGTCCAACATTCTGTGTCACACAGCGGCCAGATACACACACACACACACACACACACTGTGGCTAATAGCCACTGATGGACCTCTGCTCCATATTTTTATCTAACCCCCTCTTGAAGGTGGCCATGCTTGTGGCCGCCACCACCTCCTGTGGCAGTGAATTCCACATGTTAATCACCCTTTGGGTGAAGAAGTACTTCCTTTTATCCGTTTTAACCTGTCTGCTCAGCAATTTCATCAAATGCCCATGAGTTCTTGTATTGTGAGAAAGGGAGAAAAGTACTTCTTTCTCTACTTTCTCCATCCCATGCATTATCTTGTAAACCTCTATCATGTCACCCCTCAGTCGACGTTTCTCCAAGCTAAAGAGCCCTAAGTGTTTCAACCTTTCTTTATAGGGAAGGTGTTCCAGCCCTTTAATCATTCTAGTTGCCCTTTTCTGAACTTTCTCCAATGCTATAATATCCTTTTTGAGGTGCGGCGACCAGAACTGCACAGTACTCCAAATGAGACCGCAGCATCGATTTATACAGGGGCATTATGATACTGGCTGATTTGTTTTCAATTCCCTTCCTAATAATTCCCAGCATGGCGTTGGCCTTTTTTATTGCAAACGCACACTGTCTTGACATTTTCAGTGAGTTATCTACCATGACCCTCTCTCTTGGTCAGTCTCTGCCAGTTCACACCCCATCAACTTGTATTTGTAGCTGGGATTCTTGGCCCCAATGTGCATTACTTTGCACTTGGCCACATTGAACCTCATCTGCCACGTTGACGCCCACTCACCCAGCCTCAACAGATCCCTTTGGAGTTCCTCACAATCCTCTCTGGTTCTCACCACCCTGAACAATTTAGTGTCATCCGCAAATTTGGCCACATCACTGCTCACTCCCAACTCTAGATCATTTACGAACAAGTTAAAGAGCATGGGGCCCAGTACCGAGCCCTGCGACACCCCACTGCTTACCGTCCTCCACTGCGAAGACTGCCCATTTATACTCACTCTCTGCTTCCTATTACTCAGCCAGTTTTTGATCCACAAGAGGACCTGTCCTTTTACTCCATGACTCTCAAGCTTTCTAAGGAGCCTTTGATGAGGAACTTTATCAAAAGCTTTCTGGAAGTCAGTATCTAGAGTACATGTCTATGTAAACATGGACACAGTATCAGGGTTTCAGGGATACTATATGGTTAACATCCATTTGCCAAAGTTTGTTAGGGAGCACTTTTCCTATGAGGAAAGGTTAAAACACTTGAGGCTCTTTGGCTTGGAGAAACATTGACTACAGGGTGACATGATAAAGGTTTACAAGACTATGCATGGGATGGAGAAAGTGGAGAAAGAAGTATTTTTCTCCCTTTCTCACAATACAAAAACTTGTGAGCATTCAATGAAATTGCTGAGCAGTCAGGTTAAAACAGATAAAAGGAAGTACTTCTTTACCCAAAGGGTGATTAACATGTGGAATTCACTGCTACTGGAGGTGGTGGCAGCTACAAGCATAGCCAGTCCCAAGAAGGGACTATATAAAAATATAGAGCAGAGGTCAATATAGAGCAGTTGCCATTAGCCACAGTATAGATATACATGTGTATGTGCATGTGTGTATGCATAGAAGATGACACTGGATTCATGTTCCGCCCTCCACTCAAGAGTCTCAGAGCGGCTCACAATCTCCTTTATCTCCCTCTCTCACAACAGACACCCTGTGAGGTGGGTGGGGCTGAGAGGATTCTTACAGCAGCTGCACTTTCTAGGACAACCTTTGCCAGAGCTATGGCTAATCAAAGACTGTTCCAGCAGGTGCAAGTGGAGGAGTGGGGAATCAAACCTGGCTCTTTCAGATAAGAGTCCACACACTTAACAGGAGGTGTGGCAGTGAATTCCACATGTTAATCACCCTTTGGGTGAAGAAGTACCTCCTTTTATCCATTCTAACCTGACTGCTCAGCAATTTCATTGAATGCCCACAAGTTCTTGTATTGTGAGAAAGGCGTTGGCCTTTTTTATTGCAATTGCACACTGTCTTGACATTTTAAGTGAGTTATCTACCACGACCCCAAGATCTCTCTCTTGGTCAGTCTCTGCCAGTTCACACCCCATCAACTTGTATTTGTAGCTGGGATTCTTGGCCCCAATGTGCATTACTTTGCACTTGGCCACATTGAACCTCATCTGCCATGTTGACGCCCACTCACCCAGCCTCAGCAGATCCCTTTGGAGTTCCTCACAATCCTCTCTGGTTTTAATCACCTGAACAATTTAGTGTCATCTGCAAACTTGGCCACTTCACTGCTTACCGTCCTCCACTGCGAAGACTGCCCATTTATGCTCACTCTCTGTTTCCTATTAATTAGCCAGTTTTTGATCCACAAGAGGACATGTCCTTTTACTCCATGACTCTCGAGCTTACTAAGGAGCCTTTGATGAAGAACTTTATCAAAAGCTTTCTGGAAGTCAAGGTAAACAATATCTATTGGGTCTCCTTTGTCCACATGTTTGTTCACCCCCTCAAAGAAATGTAACAGGTTAGTGAGGCAAGATCTTCCCTTACAGAACCCATGCTGAGTCTTCCTCAATAACTCGTGTTCATCAGTGTGCCTACTCATTCTGTCCTTGATGTAAGTATTTGTGATGCTGATTTATCTGAAACAAGGATATCCCATACTTTTATAAACCATTTTCTAATGGTTGGAGCAGTTGGAGCAGACCTTTTCTTCCAGTATTGAGCTATTCCAATTTTTGCAGCAAATATTAATGAAGGCACTAAATATGTGTGACCCAGGCAAGCTCCCTTTATTCTTCAAGTCTGCCAATCACAGGCAGCTATAATTGAGTCCAGGAGCACCTTAGACTAACAAGATTTTGGGGGCATAAGTTTTTGAAAGTCAAAGCTTGCTTTGTCAGATATGAGTTGGAAATATGGGCAAACTTTTATGATGGCTTCTGAGTCATGGTTGCTTTTGGTCTCTGGGTCTGGAGAAGCTCCTTTCTTCCTTACATTGAGGAATTCTGAATTATCCATTTGCTTTACTTTATTACTTCGCTTTACTTTATTACAGCTTGTTAGATGTTCAGTCTCTTCCTGCACATTCTGTATTTTTGATATATGTCCTTGTAGTGAGCATTTTGGAATAAAGTATTCCTTGGTTTTCTGAATTTATACATCATGAAAGCCTCTGCTGGCTGTCTAAGGTCAGTTTCATGAGTAAGATATAGGCTTGCCAATCCCCAGGTCCCAGTGGGGGTTCTTCCACTTTCCCAGGCTGCTTCCCACCCCCAGTCAGCTGGCCGATGGGGGGAAGTCCCGCCCCCAGAGGACCATGTGACTTTGGAGACTTCAGTCTTTGATTGAAAGGCTTCCTCTTGGGATGGTGTGTCTGTGTTACTTTGAAGAAGTTGGCAGCAACTTGTGAGTAGAGAGGCCAATCCGTCGCTTCAGAGTCACCAGAAACGGGCAGCGGGGGGGGGGGGGAAGGAAACATCTGCTGAGCACTTCATTATTCCCTATGTGGAAATCGATTCTCATAGGGTATAATGGGGAATTGATCTGGAGATTTCGGGGGCTCTAGGGGACCTGTTTCTTGAGGTAGAGGCACCAAATCTTCAGTATAGTATCTAGTGCCTCTCCCCAAAGTACCCCCCAAGTTTCAAAATGATTAGACCAGGGGGTCCAATTCGATGAGCCCCAAAAGAAGGTGCCCCTATCCTTCATTATTTCCTATGGAAGGAAGACATTTAAAAAGGTGTGCTGTCCCTTTAAATGTGATGGCCAGAACTCCCTTGGAGATTAATTATGCTTGCCACACCCTTGTTCCAGGCTTCACCCCCAAAGTCTCCTGGCTCCACCCCCAAAGTCCCCAGATATTTCTTGAATTGGACTTTGCAACCCTAGTAAGATAAGCCATCCAAATATATAGAAATATAAGCTTAGAAGTAAAAAGATTAGGCGCAACTCTTTAATTTATCATGCCAGATGATCAGGTACATATCTTTGATTATTCAGGACACATTTTTTCCTGTCCGAATCAGGGTGAAATCAATTTATATTTAATAGACAAAGTTTTAAGTCCAATATAACATTTAGTTGGAAAGAAAAACCAGCATATATGTTTGATATAGTTCATGAGCATCATATAAGCTGACAGAATGGTGCACACTGTCACATTTGTACTAGCTATTTTGTTTTCTAAACATTTGTGTCAGGTGTAGTCAACCTTTTTGTTCAATGCTAGTCTATCTCAAAGTAAAGTATATTGTACAACTGTGAGCTAATTAGAGCATATATAAATTTGATTTTCAAACAATGTAGTGATGGAAAGAGATCCTACTAAAGATGCATTCATGTAGTGTGGCAGCTGCCAGCCCTGAAACAGAAACAGTAGCATAGTATAGGTACGCTCGAGTTCCCCATAGAGCCTGTGAAAGTTCTCCTTAAGCTGCAGACTTTTCTGATTAATTATTATGATCCTAAATGTTATTGTCATAGAACCTGAATGAAATTTGCAAATTGTAATGTTAATATTTAAGGGCAAAGTTGTACACATTCTTAGTATTTCTGATGAAGTGTACATGCATGCAAAAGCTTATACAATGGATAAAACTTCGTTAGTTTTAAAGGTGCCACATATTATTACTTACATGTGCATACACATGCATATACACTAGTAAGGGTAATCTGTGTAAACTATACTTATCTGTCATTTTATATTTTACATAGTATCAAATACTTTACATTTGAAATGCATAGGTTTTTAAAGATTATGGTTTGGATGCTTTAAACTACAAGCAGAAGGTGGTAATGGTTACAATTCCCCTTTTACCAAGCAGCCCCTGAAGAACATAAGAGAAGCCATGTTGGATCAGGCCAATGGCCCATCCAGTCCAACACTCTGTGTCACACAGTGGCCAAAGAAATTATGTATACACACACACACACACACATATACATATACACACTGTGGCTAATAGCCACTGATGGACCTCTGCTCCATATTTTTATATAACCCCTCTTGGCTATGCTTGTAGCTGCCACCACCTCCCATGGCAGTGAATTCCACATGTTAATCATCTTTTGAGTGAAGAAGTTCTTCCTTTTATCCTTTTTAACCCGACTACTTAGCAATTTCATCGAATGCCCACGAGTTCTTGTGAGCCATGCAGTATTGTGAGAAAGGGAGAAAAGTATTTCTTTCTCTACTTTCTCCATCCCATGCATAATCTTGTAAACTTCTATCATGTCACCCCGCAGTCGACGTTTCTCCAAGCTAAAGAGCCCCAAGCATTTTAACCTTTCTTCATAGGGAAAGTATTCCAACCCTTTAATCATTTTAGGTTCCCTTTTCTGGACTTTTTCCAATGCTATAATATCCTTTTTGTGGTGCAATGACCAGAATTGCACAGAGTATTCCAAATGAGACCGCACCATCGATTTATACAGGGGCATTATGATACTGGCTGATTTGTTTTCAATTCCCTTCCTAATAATTCCCAGCATGGTGTTGGCCTTTTTTATTGCAATCGCACACCGTCTTGACATTTTCAGTGAGTTATCTACCACGACCCCAAGATCTCTCTCTTGGTCAGTCTCAGCCAGTTCACACCCCATCAACTTGTATATGTAGCTGAGATTTTTGGCCCCAATGTGCATTACTTTGCACTTGGCCACATTGAACCTCATCTGCCACGTTGACGCCCACTCACCCAGCCTCAACAGATCCCTTTGGAATGCCTCACCACCCTGAACAATTTAGTATCATCTGCAAACTTGGCCACTTCACTGCTTACTCTCAACTCCAAATCATTTATGAACAAGTTAAAGAGCATGGGACCCAGTACTGAGCCCTGCAGCACCCCACTGCTTACCGTCCTCCACTGCAAAGACTGAGTCTTCCCCAATAGCTCGTGTTCATCAATGTGCCTACCCATTCTGTCCTTGATAATGGTTTCTACCAACTTTCCCGGTATTGAAGTCAGACTGACTGGCCAGTAATTTCCCGGATCTCCTCTGGAACCCTTTTTAAAGATGGGAGTGACATTTGCTACCTTCCAGTCCTCAGGAATGGAGGCAGATTTCAATGAAAGATTACATATTTTTGTCAGAAGATCCATAAGTTCAACTCTGAGTTCTTTCAGAACTCTTGGATGTATGCCATCCGGACCTGGTGACTTATTAGTTTTTAATTTGTCAATCAGTTATAGGACCTCCTCTCTTGTCACCTCAATCTGACTCAGGTCTTTCAACACCCCTTCCAAAATAAATGCGGGCAAACACTTCTCGTCTTCCACAGTGAAGGCGGAGTGAAGGCGGAGGCAAAAAATGCATTCAGCTTCTCAGCCATTCAGCTTCTCAGCCCTATCCTCCTTCAGTAATCCTTTGACCCCTTGGTCATTCAAGGGCCCCACTGCCTCCCTGGCTGGTTTCCTGCTTCTAATATATTTGAAAAAAAATTATTGTCTTTATGTTTTTTGCAATATGCTCCTCATAGTCCCTTTTTGCCTGCCTGATCACAGTCTTGCATTTGATTTGCCACAGTCTGTGTTCCCTTTTATTAATCTCACTTGGACTAGCTTTCCACCACTTAAAGGAGTCCTTCTTACCTTTTACAGCTTCCATTACTTTGTTTGTTAGCCATGCAGGCCTTTTCTTATACCTGTTTGTGCCTTTCCTAACTTGTGGTATATATTTTATCTGAGCTTCTAGGATTGTAGTTTTAAATAGCATCCAAGCTTCCCCAAGGGTTTTGACTGTATTTACCTTTCCTTTCAGTTTCCTCTTCACATGTCTCCTCATCTCAGAGAATTTACCCCTTTTAAAGTTAAACGTGGTTGTGATTGTCGGATTGTTGGGAGAAAATGGAAGAAGAGGGGGAGATTGTGATGGGGGAGAGAAAGAGAGGCAAATGGGGGAAAGGACATTGATAGAGAAGTGCTGGGGTAAGAGAGGGTTGAGAAGGGAGAAAGAAAAGGATGGATTGCTAGAGAAGGGGCTGAGAGGAGAAGGGGAGGTGAGGGAAGATTGATAGTTGAGTGGGTGCAGAAAGACAGAGGAGGGGACTTTGACAGAAAAGGGGAGAGAGGAAAGCAAAGGTGGGGGAATGCCCCCTCCCCGCAAGTTTCTTGTGAGTCTCCTATTTTGTAACCTTTAAATCCCTAATCGGTTAGGGACAAGGATTTTTAAAGTGCACTCTCACAGATGTTCCTGCCTGACAAACAAAATATTTTCCTTATGTCTCCATCTTCAGTCTCTAGCTACAGAAGAAAGGGTCTGTTTATGGAATGTCCTTTGAGTGAAGGTTCGCCTAGTTTTAGTCTTGCTAGCCTAGTTCTATACATCAGGCCAAAATAGTTGTTATGTATTGGAACTGGAGTTTGGCCTTAGGGCCAGCAGAGACTTGGCTGAGCTTGAGACCCTAAAACAATAGCCACCTGGATTCAGGAAGGAGGCCCATCAGGGATCATTAGGCCAGCTATTAACCTATAGTTGTGTGTAATGGGATGATGGTAATGGGTTTTTGTGTGGGGAGGTTTGCATGCATATAAGTAGGGCCGTTGGTCCTGCCAGACAGTTCTGTTCCTATCTCACTATGCTGAATCACTGAATAAAGAGCTGAACTCACTATCTCTTGGGCATCCTCATGCTTTGAACCCAGTACATTTTAATGGTTCTTTTAGCCTAGGCCTTTAAAGCAGATGATTTGTATTTTACTTGACGGGTGGGGGGAGGCTTGTTTCTTCCTATTTTCCTACCTCATAGCAGCACTCCTTTGGTAGTGCATCCACTCTTTATGGTACAATATCTTCTAAGGTGTAGTGCTGAATGATGGGTTGAAATATATAGTTAGGTAGTAGCTACCTAGAGAGCCCCGTGGCGCAGAGTGGTAAAGCTGCAGTACTGCAGTCGGAGCCCTCTGCTCACGTCCTGAGTTCAATCCCAGTGGAAGCTGGTTCAGGTAGCCGGCTCGAGATTGACTCAGCCTTCCATCCTTCTGAGGTCGGTAAAATGAGTACCCAGCTTGCTGGGGGGAAAGTGTAGATGACTGGGGAAGGCAATGGCAAACTACCCCGTAAAAAGTCTGCTGTGAAAACATGATGCAACATCACCCTAGAGTTGGAAACGACTGGTGCTTGCACAGGGGGACTACCTTTACCTTTTTAGTAGCTACCTATACTTTCTGTTCTATTTGTCACATGCAGATTGATTCCAGATTGCTCACTTAAAGTTTTCACTCTGAGTCAGGCCATTAGGCCATCTATCTCAGTATTGTCTGTTCTGTTAGTAGCCCAGGCAAAACACACACACACAGTCTTTCCCAGCACCTTGTACCTGACTGTGATGGTTGTGAAGAGCCATACTAGGCCATGTAAAACCCAGAAAAACCCCCCATGAATTAATGCAATATATTTTACTGAGGCCAACCCAGATAACACAAAACGTTGTGCTAGCTTTTGAGTTTTATAGAAAACTTCATCAGACAGATGTTATGAAAAAATAAAAAGCACAATTTCCAGTTTGGATCTGAAGGCCCAGTCATGTCTGCATTTGATGTTAGACGTGGTACTGCTCACAGTTTGATTACTCTGGGTGTTATGTTATAACACTGGAAATAAGAAACAAACAATGGAGAATTATCTCATTTGAAACAAAGTAAAACAGAGTCTAAAATGTCATCCCCAAAATCAAGTGAGAATTACGGTTCTCTTTACAGGACAGAGTGAATTGACTGTTGGTAGATCATCTTCTTTCTTCACTTTTCAGATGGTACCATTAATTTTCGTCTCAATTGATGTGGACAAGACAGACTTCTATGAGTGGAATGTTTTATGTAAGATGACTGGCAGTTCTGAAAGGACTGAATCTCCAAATGTGATTGGTTAATTTGGCTTGGTGACATGATTTGAGGACTTCACATGATCTTACAGATAATATTTTGGAAATAGAGCACAACATTATCCTTAGTCGAAACTGTAGCCTTTCAGCATTTTATTGGATACCTTGGATCTGCTAATGAGATAAAATGTCAGTCTGCCTGCATGCAAGAGAGTAATTGCCAACTTCTGGCAGTTGCACAGCTGCTAATTATTTTTAATAGAATCAAGAGAGAAGACTTCCCCCCCTCAACTTTTATAAATAATTGTTACAGATTTTTCTCAAAAGCATATGTAAAACTGTCAGTGGAGTCTCAAGATGCTAAAGAGGCAATTTTATAGGAAAAAAAGTCAGTTTGGTAGAGATTATGAAATAAATCTTTACGTATTTCTTTAGACTAATTCAGACATTACTTTTATCAAAGGTATATTTCCATCTCTTTGAACAAAATCGGCTTCTTGCTACAAGTATTTTTTAAATGTAATTGTCCTGAAATTGATTGTGTTAATTTTAGTGAATAGCTTCAGATTTTCTTACATGATCGTATTTCTTACATTGTCTTATTTCTTACATGATTTTGTTATAATGATTTTGTTATTTCTTAAATGATTCTGTTAATTTTAGTGAATAACTTCATATTTTCTTCCTGTAGGTTATGTTGGTTTTACATAGGAATTAAAGAGGTTTGCATACATAACTGATTCATGAAAGCATTTGTTATGAACATTATATCTGAATTCACATCATCCTGCATAGTTATGAATTGTAGTGATAATTGGTTTTCATCAGTCATTTTTGGTTATTGCACATCATTGCGTCTCCAAATATTTTAAAAGCTATTTCTCCTTTATGACTTGGAATTTCTATCTGGTCCATATCTTTATGTAATATAAACTGTATGTTTTATCTGTTTTCTACCTTTGTGGGGGTAGGGGGAGCTGTAACCTAGATTAGAAATTCTCAGATGATGAGGAAGACAGAACAGTGATCCCCATTGTGGGACCCCTGAGAGTCACGGTATCAGGGTGGATCTGATTTAAATCACTAATCAGTAAGACTTGATTTAAATACTAGTTTTCTACATAAAGACTCCTTTTTGCTGGTATAACCTTAATATTCACAATTAGATGAAGATTTCATTTTTAGAATAACAACTGTTCATATTAGTGTTACAGTTATATAAAAATATTGATATTTAATAATATTAGAAACACATTATAGATAGGTAATTATGAAAATATTGTGAGGTGAATTATCTCCAGTTTAAAAGATTAATCATTCATTTTTGGACAACTTTTCTGCTGTACTTTATTGGAAGGAGAAAAATAATCATTACCTTAATAATAATAATTTAAATCATTTTATTCAACTAAAACAATAACATTATAGCATATATTTGCTTAAACATCCATGTTTGTTAACTGATGTGGTTAAACAAAATATAAACTGCCCAGTAATCTTACAGAAACCTCTGGAAGAGCATGACATTGTGAAAGGATTAATAGAATTTATTACCAAAAAATTTAAACATTGCATGAATATGCAGCCTTATTCTTCAGAATTAAAAACTAATCCTTATTTCATGATGGAATAACTTTTGGATAATAATATGTTTTCCTCAAAACCATTTTATTTAAAAAATCTGATTTAAATTTTAAAAAATCCGCTTTAAATGAATTTTTTTAAAAAAAATAAAAAAAAATCATTGATTTTTATCCACCCTGCATGGTATCTACTGCATTGATTCTGGTGCCCACATTCTTCCCCTCTAAAGCAAAGAGCCAGTCTTGGTTTCCTTTCACCCCTCTGGAGCAGGTATTTTAGAGGATCCCAGTAGGATCTTCAGATATCACCTGTTAGGAAATAGCTCCATCATAGGAGGATGTTTAGCTTGGAACCTCCTGACATTGGGTGGTTGGCTTCTGCCCTTTCCATGGCTGCCATTTTGTGATTAGCCATGGCTTCCACTAAATGTTCTCAAAATTGCAATAGTGCACACAGACTCAGCAAAATTGGTAATAAAGGATATCACCCAGATGTGTTTGCTTTTGGTTTCATAAGGGCAGAGACAGGTATGAGTAACTGTGTTATAATAATAATAATAATAATAATAATAATAATAATAATAATAATAATAATAATAATAATAATAGTAATAATAATAATGCATTTTATTTATATCCCGCCCTCCTCGCCGAAGCAGGCTCAGGGCAGCTCACAACATGTAAATTTGATATACAATAAAACATTTGTACAATTCAATAAATAATACATTAAATAAAACCATCATTTAAAACCAACATTACCATTAAAATTAACATTTATGGTGCTACATCTCAGACCTTCAGTGAATTTTGTGGCGGAAACGTCAACAGCTGGTCTAACTTAACGCTATATTTAGACGAAAGCCATCTTAAAAAGAGTGATCTTGTAGGCCCTGCGGAATTGATCAAGACTCCGCAGGGCCTGCACTTCATCCGGAAGTTGATTCCACCAGTGTGGAGCTACAATCGAAAAGGCCCGTTCTCGTGTGGCTTCAGTTTGGCCTCTTTCGGCCCAAGGATTGTCAACCAGTTTCCCCCCGCTGACCTCAGTACTCTCTGGGGCTCATAAGGGGAGAGACGGTCCCTAAGGTAGGCAGGCCCTCGACCATATAGGGCTTTAAAGGTAATAACCAGCACTTTGTAACGGACCCGTTATACAACTGGCAGCCAGTGCAGCTTGCGCAACCCCGGCTGTATGTACTCCCACTTCGGGAGCCCTAGTAACAGCCTAGCTGCCACGTTTTGCACCAGCTGCAGCTTCCGGGTTCGACACAAAGGCAGCCCCATGTAGAGGGCATTACAGTAACCCAGTCACGAGGTGACTGTTGCATGGATCACTGTTGCTAAGTCATGACGCTCCAGGAAGGGGGCCAACTGCCTCACCTGTCTCAGATGGAAAAACGTAGATTTGGCAATGGCCGCTATCTGGGCCTCCATTAACAATGAAGACTCCAGTAGAACCCCAAGCTCTTGACTCTGTGTGCCGCTTTCAGTGACACAGCCAAAGTCTGGGAGGGGGATTTCTCTTCCTAGAGTGCCATGAGCCAAGCAAAGGACCTCCATCTTCGTTGGATTCAGCTTCAACCTACTCAGACTGAGCCAACCTGCCACGGCTTGCAATGCTGGGTCCAGATTTTGTGGGATGCAGTCAGGCTGACCGTCCATTAGTAGATAGAGCTGGGTGTCATCTGCATATTGATGACACCCAAGCCCATACCTCCGGGCAATCTGGACAAGGGGGCACATGTAGATGTTAAATAACATCGGAGAGAGGACTGCCCCTTGCGACACCCCACAATCTAGTGAGTGCTTCTGGGACAGCTGTCCCCCAATTGCCACCCTTTGTCCCCGTCCATCAAGGAAGGAGGAAAGCCACTGTAAGGCTAGCCCCCTGATCCCTGCATCGGCAAGCTGGCGTGTCAGTAACTGATGGTCGACCGTGTCGAATGCAGCTGACAGATACAACAACATCAGCACCGCCACGCCGCCTTGATCCAGATGCTGCTGGAGGTCATCTACCAAAGCAACCAGCACTGTCTCCGTCCCGTGACCCGGGTGGAAGCCGGACTGGTAAGGATCTGAGATGGAAACCCTGCAACTGTAACACTACTGCCCTCTCAATAATTTTTCCCAAAAATGGTAAATATGAGACCGGTTGATAATTTGCCAATTCGGCTGGATCTGCTGTACTCTTTTTTAGGAGAGCGTGGACCATAGCCTCTTTAAGAGGTTTTGGAAAACGCCCCTCTGAGAGGGATCTATTTACGATGTCCTATATAGGACATCTAAGTTCCCTCTAGCAAGATTTAATCAGCCAAGAGGGGCATGGGTCCAGATCACAAGTTGTTGGGCGTACAGTAGAGAGAATTCCGTCAACTTTCCCCAGGCTAAGTGTGTCAAAGTGATCCATAACTGAACCAGAAGACAGACATGGAGCCTCGAGTTTTTGCACTGTATCCAATGTGACGGGAAGGTCATGGCAGAGTGACGTGATTTTGTCTGCAAAATTTTTTGCAAAAGCCTCACAGCCAATCTCTAATTCTCTAACATTTGGTCTGCCTTGAGGCAGTGTTGTAAGGTTCCCAATTATTCTAAATAATTGTGGCTGGCGTGAATTTGCAGACGCAATCTTAGCCGCAAAGTAGTCCTTCTTTGTGACTTTAACTGCCATCTCATACGACCTCATAAATGTTCTATAAGATGTTCTCGTCGCTTCATCATGAGTATGCTGCCACTGCCTCTCTAGCTGCCTAAGCTCTTGTTTCAGCTGTCATAGCTCCAGGGTGTACCATGGAGCCAGCTTAACACGAGGGCACAGAGGGCGTCGGGGTGTGATCTCATGCCAAACCTCAACCAGGTCATCAAGGAAATCGCTAGGGGGCCAGGGATCTCGCAAAGCCATTTGGAACCGCTCAGGGTCCATCAGACTCCACGGGCGAGCCAAAATAGGCTCTCCACCCATACAGGGTTGGGGCGGCGCATTCACACGAGCCTTGAGGGCAAAATGGTCCAAATTGGAAGAGTCCCAGTGTCGCCATGGAGGACACTAGGCCCATCGCCTGACTGGAGGCCGTGTCATCGGCATGGACATTGAAATCACCCAGGATCACAAGCCTTGGGTATTCCAATGCCCAGCCTGTCACAGCCTCCATCAGGAATGGTAAGGCGCTGACCAGTGTGTTAGGCGGATGGTACACCAGTCAAATTGCCAACCCCTCCCCCACATGCCACGCCAGACTGGCACATTCTATACCATTGATCGTTGGGGCCGAGAGAGCCCGGAAGGAGTAATCCTTCCATATGAATAGCGCCACCCCCTCCGCCCGCTAGTCTGTGATTGGTGAAAGACCAAGTAACCCAGGGGAGTCATCTGGGAGAGAGCTACCGTCTCCCCATCTTGCACCCAGGTCTCTGCCTCCTTTCCTTATAACTCTGTCTGCTCTCACCATCATATCTTCCCCTCCCCAGGAGTACTGGAATCCCCAGGTCGGGCACACAGAGAGGAAAAAAGCGTGGAGGGAAGAATTTTTGTTAGAAAATCTCCTCCCGCAGTATGCACTTCTGATCCAGACTGCTTTTAGGATGTAAAGTGGGATAGGTAGAGTGAAATAGAATTTCGCTCTTCTAAGACCGTTGACTGTATAAATTACTTACATCCAAATCCATGCATTTACAGAGATGTTCAAATATTTATACATAATAGTGAATAACTGTGTAAAAAACATAATCAACATTGTGTAAATCTTTAAAATACTTTATTATTTGTGCTGATATAAACTTCTTTTATGGAGTCATATTGCGCTAGCAGATTTCATGTTACTGGGAAATACATTTCTAGACTTGTGCACTTTTCTGATCTATATTTTAAAGCTTGTTCTATGGACTGTTTTTAAGCTGTGCCTTGCCAGAGTGCTAAAGGGCTCTTGCCCTGTGGCTCTTCGCCTAGGGGCTCCCTAAGGACCAGGAACCCAGATCCCTGATTTCCTTGTTCTCCCAATAAGGTAAGTTGACCCTCAAGAAGGGGAGCCACTTAAACAAACAGCATTTAAAGAGGACTGCATATTTATATATATATATATATATATATATATATAATGAAGATAGAATGCCAGCAGCGGGTTGGGAGCTTTCCAGTGTTTTGCACTAAGTGTCACATGTACGACTATCTGCCCAAAGGACAGAAGTCTAGGGTGTGTGCTCAATGCAAGGAGCTCCTGGTCCTCAGAGAACGAGTTCGTACCCTTGAGGCCGAGGTGACTGCCCTGGAGAAGCAGAGACGGTCAGTTAGGCACTTGGGGAAAACTCTCGAGGGTGTATTAGATGAGCCCCGCTCTGAACGTAGCAGCCCCGTTGCTTCCAGAGAGCGTGAGAGTTGAGAGGGAACAGGGCACCGTGCTGAGTATAAGGAGAATGCGCCCTCAGAAGGGACCTCTTCTTCGGTTGGTGAGCGGGAATCCTTTCGCGCCAAGGAACCATCCCTGGGCAGGGGAAGAGGGGGGGGGCGTTGGTAGTTGGTGATTCGATCCTTAGGCAAGTAGACAGCTGGGTGGCGAAACTGCATACTGACCATATGGTGACTTGCCTGCCTGGTGCAAAGGTAGCGGACATTATGTGTGTAGTAGATAGGCTGATAGACAGTGCTGGGGAGGAGCCTGTGGTTGTGGTGCATGTTGGCACCAATGATGTGGGGAAATGCAGTCATGAGGTCCTGGAGGAAAAATTTAGGCTGCTAGGTGGGAGACTTAAGGCCAGGACCTCCAAGGTAGCCTTCTCAAAAGTGCTACCTGTTCCACATGCAGGGCAGGAGAGACAGGCACAAATTAGAAGTCTCAATGTGTGGATGAGACGATGGTGTAAGGAGGAAGGGTTTAAGTTTGTTAGGTACTGGGATGCTTTCTGGAACAAGCGGGAGCTGTACAAAAGAGACAGTCTCCACTTGTCCTTCGATGGAACCAGGATGAAGGAGGATAGGGAAATGGCTGAGAAGCTGAATGAATTTTTTGCCTCCATCTTCACTGTGGAAGATGAGAACTTTTTGCCCGTCCCAGAACCACTAATTTTGGAAGGGGTGTTGAAAGACCTGAGTCAGATTGAGATGACAAAAGAGGAGGTCCTACAACTGATAGACAAATTAAAAACTAATAAGTCACCGGGTCCGGATGGCATACATCCGAGAGTTCTGAAAGAACTCAAAGTTGAACTTGTGGATCTTCTAACAAAAATCTGTAATCTTTCATTGAAATCTGCCTCCGTTCCTGAGGACTGGAAGGTAGCAAATGTCACCCCCATCTTTAAAAAGGGTTCTAGAGGAGATCCGGGAAATTACAGGCTAGTCAGTCTGACTTCAATATCGGGAAAGTTGGTAGAAAGTATTATCAAAGACAGAATGAGTAGGCACATTTATGGACACGGGTTATTGAGGAAGACTCAGCATGGGTTCTGTAAGGGAAGATCTTGCCTCACTAACCTGTTACATTTATTTGAGGGGGTGAACAAACATGTGGAGAAAGGAGACCCGATAGATGTTGTTTACCTTGACTTCCAGAAAGCTTTTGATAAAGTTCCTCATTAAAGGCTCCTTAGAAAGCTTGAGAGTCATGGAGTAAAAGGGCAGGTCCTCTTGTGGATCAAAAACAGGCTGAGTAATAGGAAGCAGAGAGTGAGTATAAATGGGCAGTCTTCGCAGTGGAGGATGGTAAGCAGTGGGGTGTCGCAGGGCTCGGTACTGGGTCCCATGCTCTTTCACTTGTTCATAAATGATTTAGAGTTGGGAGTGAGCAGTGAAGTGGCCAAGTTTGCGGATGACACTAAATTGTTCAGGGTGGTGAGAACCAAAGAGGATTGTGAGGAACTCCAAAGGGATCTGTTGAGGCTGGGTGAGTGGGCGTCAACGTGGCAGATGTGGTTCAATGTGGCCAAGTGCAAAGTAATGCACATTGAGGCAAAGAATCTCAGCTACAAATATAAGTTGATGGGTTGTGAACTGGCAGAGACTGACCAAGAGAGAGATCTTGGGGTTGTGGTAGATAACTCACTGAAAATGTCAAGACAGTGTGCGTTTGCAATAAAAAAGGCCAACGCCATGTTGGGAATTATTAGGAAGGGAATTGAAAACAAATTAGCCAGTATCATAATGCCCCTGTATAAATCGATGGTGCGGTCTCATTTGGAGTACTGTGTGCCGTTCTGGTCACCGCACCTCAAAAAGAATATTATAGCATTGGAGAAAGTCCAGAAAAGGGCAACTAGAATGATTAAAGGGCTGGAACACTTTCCCTATGAAGAAAGGTTGAAACGCTTGGGACTCTTTAGCTTGGAGGAACGTCGACTGCAGGGTGACATGATAGAGGTTTACAAGATAATGCATGGGATGGAGAAAGTAGAGAAAGAAGTACTTTTCTCCCTTTCTCACAATACAAGAACTCGTGGGCATTCGATGAAATTGCTGAGCAGACAGGTTGAAACGGATAAAAGGAAGTACTTTTTCACCTAAAGGGTGATTAACATGTGGAATTCACTGCCACAGGAGCTGGTGGCGGCCACAAGCATAGCCACCTTCAAGAGGGGTTTAGATAAAAATATGGAGCAGAGTTCCATCAGTGGCTATTAGCCACCGAGTGTTTGTGTGTGTGTATAATTTTTTTTTTTGCCACTGTGTGACACAGAGTGTTGGACTGGATGGGCCATTGGCCTGATCTAACATGGCTTCTCTTATGTTCTTATGTTCTTTAAAAATAGCAGTTTAGTTTTGCTTTTCTATTGGAGGCAAGAATCCAAATAAAAAGTTCTGTTGTGCAGTGTTTCTAGTTGAAAAGATGAGGTTGGAACAACATTTTGCCTGTGACAAGCGACTCAGAAGGTAGAACCCAGTTACAAAAGTTACAAGTTTGTGAATTTGATAATAGGCTAATCTCTAAATATCATCCAATGAAAAAATGCAACAAAAGAACTTTTATTAAATTACAATTTATAGGAAAGAGCAAAAAATCAAATTGGTCACATTTATTTCCAAGATTTTTTTGAAATGCTTTGTGACCCAATTTGAACGATAATGGCCTGCTCTGAAAGACTCTGTTGTCAGCAACTGAAGACTGAAGCATCTGGAGGGGAAAAACTACAGTTAAAGCAAAATCTCCTAAAAGCTGAATGCATAGATTTTAGAAAAGTATAAGAAATGACAGTTTTGAACACTTATATGAATTTAAAAAGACACAACTTGTAATAAGTGAACCAAATATGCTATTCATTAACATTTTGTATCTACCTAGGGAAAAGGCTACTCTTTTGCTGCTGTTGTTGGATCCTTTGGGAATATACCAATGGCATAACTAGAGTATTTGATACCTAGGGGTAATAATTTTTTGACACTCCCTTCCTCTATATGACAAAACTTTCTTTGATTGAACTGCAATACCACCATTCCAGTCTGTACTTTCCAGGCATAAACAAATCTAGTTACCATTAATTGTAGTGGGCTTATTTACAAACCTGAAATGTACTCCTCATGCACAATTTTAGATTGCTTTTAAAAGAGGTTTCCATTTTTTCTCCTTCAAAGATAGTTGCAATACTTGCCTGCTCACAGTCTTGGGGCAAATCACAGAAGATGCCACTATTTTGGCACCAGGAAGACACCAGTGATCTGCTGGCACAAGCATTGCCGAATTGGATCGGAATTGAGAGTACCACTCTGTTAGAGACTGCCTAGAACTGAAATCAAACCTCTTTAGATACAGAACTCCATTCCATTTTGGATTTTGATACACAGGAGACAGCCAGCAGAGGGTTGGGGCAGGGCAGTGTAGTTACGAAAGGGACCCCCAATGTGTGCCATAGCACCCACTAACACTTTTCCTGATGCCTACCAAGTGTTTGTAGAAAGTAGATGGAGCTGGCTGGAGCTTTTGCCCAGCAAGGCTTCTGATTGGCCATTGGAGGTTTGATTGACTGCAGATTTTTTTAAAAATTACTTTGGCAACAGCTGCCACCACACCTCAAGTATCGTCACTGTGACTGAAGGTAAGTTGCAACAGCTGTTGTGTGTCTCTGCCCACCATTTAGAGGCTGTGCCCAACATGTTGTGTCATAATTCTAAAGGTGCCTACATGTTCAAAAAGTTTGGGGACCTTGAGTTAGGATGTCCAAGTAGGCCTGGGTCTGAACCCTAAAGCTGTCTGGGCCAGCCACTCTCCCACCCTGACCTACCTCACAGAATTATTATGAGCAGGACTTTTTTTTTGAGCAGGAATGCTGGCTTGGTGTCAGAGGGTGTGGCCTAATATGCAAATGAGTTCCTACTGGGCCTTTTCTTTTAAAAAAACCCTGTGTGAAACAATGATGATATTGGGGTGTGGCCTAATATGCAAATGAGTTCCTACTGGAAAAAAAAGCCCTGATTGTGAGGATCAAAGGACAGATAGGATAACAAAGGAAGAGCAGGGTAAAAAGATAGGAAGTGAGCTGTCCTCCCCAAAAGCAATTAGACAAGCACTCTTAAATTTGAAAAGGGTTCAATGATGGCGTTTTGCAGCCAACAAGCTGATAAAGTAGCTAAAGGGAAAGAATTACCATATACTAAGGTGGGAGTGAAAATGAGATTGCATGAAAATTAACATTTTTGTACAGGTGGGGAGTAATGTAATGTTGCTTGCCAACACCTTTAATAGTGCCCATCAAGTGTTTTTAGAAAGTGATAGGGCAAACCACCTCTTAACATCTCTTGTCTTGAAAACCCCATAAATTGGATGCAACTTGATGGCATTTTCCATCACCACCTAATCCTAGTCTAATATTCTAACCCCTGCACTACACCACACCAATACTACCTCTGATAGGTCTCTCTCTCTCTTTCTCTCTCTCTCGGCTTGACTTCGCAAACGAAGGTGGATGTATTAAAAATGGGGGGAAGGGGAAATGCACTGTCTTCTCCTGATGAACAGTGCAGTTAAATGAGATCAAATTGGAGAATGACATATGAAATGATATTTGAAATTCTAGCTTGTGTTGAATTGTGTTGTGTTGAAGGTGGTAGCAGCTACATGCATAGATGGCTTCAAGAGAGAATTGGATAAACATATGGAGCAGGGGTCTATTAGTGACTTTTAGCCAGAGGGATAGATGGAACTCTCTGTCTGCGGCAGTGATGCTCTGTATTCTTGGTGCTTGGGGGGACAAAGTGGGAGGGCTTCTAGTGTCCTGGCCCCACTGGTGGACCTCCTGATGGCACCTGGTTTTTTTGGCCACTGTGTGTCAGAGTGTTGGACTGGATGGGCCATTGGCCTGATCCAATATGGCTTCTCTTATGCTCTTACGACATGTTCTACTACTTATATGATGTCTCTCTTTGATGAATCAGAAATAAGTGTGGGAATGTTTAACTACTGCTAGTTGCTAGGCTTCCTTAGTACTGATGGAAGGGTTATGTTCAAATACAAGGACATGTGGGCAAGTTTCTCACGATCCCTGGTATGTGCCTAGTAAAGGACTTCTTAATTTATTGTTCATTGTTTTTAACCATGAAAGCAGCTGTGAGCTACCACTGGGCTGTTTTCCCTCTCAGGCAGAGTACATCTTGATGGGTGTTTCCCACTGACCAATCAGAGAGGCAGGATTTTTTTCAACTTTCTGTCTCTTGCCTGTGGGAACCACCTTCTTTGGTTCTTTTCCTTCCTCTACAGAGAAGGCAGCTTAAGGCCTTGCCTTTATCTAATTCTTAAACTAATTTTTTCTTAGCTTTATTTAGTCTTATATATTTTCCCCTCATAACTATCTTTATATACTTTCTTTAGTTCAGGGGTGTCAAATGTCTGGCCTATGGGCCAAACCGGCTCATCCAGGGCTTCAATCAGGCCCATGGGGCTCTTTTCTTCTGTCCTCACCCTTTGAAGCTCCAAGACTGCCAAAGTTCCCAGCTCCTTCTTCCTTTTCTTTGCAGAGGCTAAAGCAGAAAGCAAAGCTGCAACGAAAATGTTGAGTGGATTTTCCATTCAGGTCTCTGGGCACATAGACCTGAATGGAAAATCCACTCCACATTTTCCTTGCAACTTTGTCTGTGCTGCAATATGCTTCAGTGGAGTGGAGCTCAGTATAACTTCCTGGTGTTCCTATAGTCAGCTGAAGCTTCTTGGAATTTGTTTTTGTTTTAAAAATTTATTGATAACATATGGTTACAAATCTTAATTTTAAATTTTCAGTGCTAACCCATATGGCATTACAATCCCCCCTCCCTCCAATGTTGACTTCCCCGGAGTTATAGATTCAATTTCAATACTAAAGGTACTTCTAACTGATCAAAATTCAATACATATATATATATATATATATTTTTTTTTTTCCCATTAATGCTAAAAAATTGTCCAATGTCTTTTTACGTTCCACTCTTTCTCCGTATATCCTTTAAATTTCTTCCACTCCTTTTTTAATATCTCTAAGTCATAGTCTCTTAGCGTTCTAGTTAGTTTGTCCATTTCACTCCACAATAAAACTTTCATGGTCCAGTCCCATTTCTCTGGTATTTTTTCTTGTTTCCATAGCTGCGCATACAATGTCCTAGCAGCTGATAGCAAGTACCAAATTAGAGTCCTGTCTTCCTTTGGAAATTTTTCTAACTGTAATCCAAGCAAGAACGTCTCTGCAGTTTTCTTAAAGTCGTAACCCAAAATTTTGGAGATTTCTTGTTGTATCATCTTCCAGTACTCTTTCGCTTTTTCACAAGTCCACCACATATGAAAGAAAGAACCTTCATGTTTTTTACATTTCCAACATCTATCAGACATCTTTTTGCTCATCCTAGCCAGTTTTTTCGGAGTCATATACCATCTACACATCATCTTAAAACAGTTCTCTTTTATACTCTGACAAGTTGAGATCTTCATTGAGTTCTTCCAAAGGTGCTCCCATGCATCCATTTGTATTTCTCTATTCACATTAATTGCCCATAGAAGCTTCCTGGAATTGATGCTTTCAGCCAGCTTTTTCTCTGCTCAATGTACATGAGAACTGGTGCCTAGTGAGTACTCTAACTTGGAAATCCACAGCCAAGGGGGGATATTACACTGGTAACCATTGCTAATCTGAGTAGACAGCAGGGGCGAGGGGTAGAAGAAGCTTGCAGTGCCTACCATTTTATATTTTCCCAGGCTGAGAGCATTTCATATTTTTAGTTTCTGCTGTAAAATTGCATTGCAAAAGCGCATTATTCCCCCATCTTTCAATTTTTAACAAAGTATTACAAGACTTTTAAGAGTGTTTGTATTTTAAGTTAAAAATAATATCTTTAATTGTGTTTGTGTCCTTTATAAAATGTATATCTCTGCTATCTGGCATTACATTTTATGACATGCATAGTTGCCTTCATGAAGTTCCACTTATGTCAGATCTGGCCCTCAACAAATGAGTTTGACATCCCTGCTTTAGTTCTTTCTTCAGTTTTCCTTATATTCTAACTGATTTTGAAGACCAGCAGATAACATATAGAGGCCATCTCTGGAGCAATGGCTATTTTAAGAGTTCTTCTCAAACTCTAAATTTCTTACTCACCTTTATTCAGTCTGCTAGCTATATCTTCCCTCATAACTGCCTTTATATGCTTTCTTTTCACTGTTCTTCCTTACATTCTATCTCTTTTCAAGAAGAACAAGAAGATATAGAATTGTCTCTTGCTGTAGCAGCCATTTTATGAGTTCCTCTTAAACTCTAATTTTTTTAATTAGCCTCATTCAATCATATATATTTTCCCCCATAACTATTTTAAAATGAAGTATATAAAATGATTTCTTTTCACTGCTTTTCCTTATATTCTAACTCCCTTGGAAAAGAACAGGTTATATATAGAGGCCATCTTGAGCTGCAGTGGCCATTTTAAGAGCTCTTTCATTTACTGAGTGAGCTCCCTTTGACTACTCATATTATGGCAGATCAACAAGGAGACAGCAAGGGTGTTCCTTTTGCTGAGGTTGGGCATTCCCCCTCATTGCTGGTGCCCGGCAGGTTACAAGATGAGCCAGCATGTCTTCTCACATTGCCTTGTCATCCACAGTGAAATTGCCTTATACACATTAAACTGGAGCCAGCATGACTCATGGTGGCCATACCCTGGCATCCCCAACACGATTGCCTAAATCAGATGGTCATAGTAAATGCTCAAAAAAACATTGCTGGCTTTGGAGCCTGCGGTTACTTCATTCACCTCAGCAACCAAAGGCACTCTGTGTACCCACTTTGTGGTCACAGCAAGATCTCTGTTACATCCACAGACCTCATGGACACAGTGGAGCCTCATCTACTAAGAGCAAGAAGCTATAGACCCAGATGACATGCTATATTTTCAATGTTATGTCAACATATTCAAATAGGGTTGCCAAGTCCAATTCCAGAAATATCTGGGGACTTTGGGGGTGGAGCCAGGAGCACTGGGGTGGAGCTAGGAGCAAGGGTGTGACAAGCACAATTGAACTCCAAAGGGAGTTCTGTCCATCACAATTAAAGGGACCTCACAACTTTTTAAATGCCTTCCTTCCCTCCACCCTCCCCTTCTTTGATTTCACCTCAGAGGCGGAGCGGGCGACGCCGCTGCGCGGCTGCCGCCTATTCTACGCTTCACCGTAGCTGCTCCTCCGAGATGGGCTCAGCCTGAGCCCATCTCGGAGGAGCAGCTGAAGCGGAGAAGAGGCGGCAGCGCAGCGGCGTCGCCCGCTTCGCCTCTGAGGTGAAATCAGAGAAGGGGAGGGTAGAGGCAGGCCAGGAGCGTGGCGAGCCGCGAGTCCGGGTCCTAGAAGGACCCAGATTCGCGGCTTGCCATGGTCCTGGCCTGCCTCCACCCTCCCCTTCTCTGATTTTACCTCAGAGGCGGAGCGGAGCGGGCGATGCCGCTGCACTGCTGCCGCCTCTTCTCTGCTTCATCTTAGCTGCTCCTCCGAGATGGGCTCAGCTTGAGCCCATCTCGGAGGAGCAGCTACGGTGAAGCAGAGAAGAGGCGGCAGCAGCGCAGCGGAGCTCCGAGATGGGGCGGCTCGCCACGCTCCTTGGCGCCGTTTCCCCCCTCCCCCCGCTTCCATTTTTTGGGGGAATGGGGGAAGAGGCTGGAAATCCTGGGGTCCCTCGCCAGGGCGGGAGGGTTGGGAAGCCTATATTCAAACCTGGGCTGTTTCTTTACTTTCCAGATAAATCTCTCATTAAGTCTGGAAGGCTGTGGAGTAGTTATCCCTCCTCCATAAGCTATTTAGACACCTAGCTGGGACCATCTAAGCAATTACTTAGTACGGTAAGTAGTGGTGACAGCTGTACCTAACACCGGCAGTGGGTCTATGGGTCTACTCATGGTTAATATGCCTAGTTTGAACCTCAGCGTTTCCCCATGAATTTTAGTCTTCTTTAGTCTAACCATGCGGGAGGAGGTTACCAGATTATATCACAGTGCAGATGATAGGCAGGTCCCTCTCCAACTCTTCTTCCTGCTCCTTCATTTCATGGGGAATTTGGAAAACACAGTATCTTCCAAAGGGAAACTTAGCTGGCTCCCTAAGGCAGTTAGGAAGGGATCTTGAGGCACACAGGGAATGCGAGAGAGATTTATGCCACCCTGTTCCTGCTTGTGGTCTGGTGGACCCAACAGCCTTACATAATAATAAGTAAGCTACAGCCCCTCACCCTCCCCAAAATACTTTGCTTGTTGAAATGGCTACATGTGCCATGACTAATAAGCATTAGTATATGTCTGACAAGGGTAAAATGAATGGGTGTAAAGCTGTTTTCCATGTACATCAACGGATAAGTGAAAGGGGAAATTTCCCCCCAATCTACGACTACAACAGCATTAGAACTGTAGCTGACTACCTCAAAAAACATTCCTGGTCCTGTAATTCTCAGGCCAATGGTTGGCCAAAGAGAAGACTAAGTCCTCCCTAGGTCTAGCATAATAGAGGAAGTTTTTTCCATCCAGTTGATTGTTTGGGAAACAGTTAAAGGATTAATGGGTAAAATTTATAGAATAGAATATTCTATTCTATCCAATAGAAATAGAAATTTCTTTTGCATAGAATATTTCTAGCCAATAGAAAATTACAAGATTTTCTAAGAAACTTTTTTTTTACTATCACTTACTACTCAGTTCCTTTGCAGGTCCCACTGCTGGATGCTTCAGCTGCAGATTTGCAGTCATCTGGATTATTTCAGAGGATGGCAAGGACACATTCTGGCATAGCTGGTACATGAGAGACAATTTTGTTCTGAGGAAAGCTGATGACATCACTTACAACCATTAAGGCATCTCCTGCAGTCTCAACAGTCTCACGTAAAATCTGGCTAAGAATTTTACAGCTCCTACATGCCATGTCTATAGTTTTGGCCTATGTCTTTGAAAGTGATATGCTATTTGGGGTCACTTCAATAAGGTTTTTATAAAAACCTGTTTTAGAAAAAAACGTGTTACCCTAAATAGTAAATGCCTTGACAAAGAGGAATATTGGGAACTGCTTCTCTGTTTTCCAATGTGTCCTACTGAAGTTCAAAAAGAATAGGAGGTTTTACTGGGGTTTCCCACACAACCCCTCACCCTCCCTGCATCACTGTGGGTGAATCAGTTCTGAAGACAGTCCAGCAGTTCAGCTACCTGGGGTGCATCATCTCCTCAGATGCCAAGATCGACAAGGAGATTGACAACAGGCTGGCAAAGGCAAACCGTGCATTTGGCCGACTGCACAAAAGAGTGTGGAGCAACAAGCATCTGAAAAAAGGCACAAAGATCAATGTTTACAAAGCGGTTGTGATGACAACCCTCATCTACGGCTTCGAATCGTGGGTTTTATACCGTCATCACCTGCGACTCCTCGAGCGCTTTCATCAGCGCTGCCTTCGCACCATCCTCAACATCCACTGGAGTGACTTTGTGACCAACACTGAAGTCCTCAAGCGGGCAGAGGTTACCAGCATCGAGGCACTGCTGTTGAAGACGCAGCTGCGCTGGGCAGGGCATATTTCTAGGATGGAAAACCACCGCCTTCCCAAGATTGCCCTGTATGGCGAACTTTCCACCGGCCATCGAAATAGAGGGGCACCAAAGAAGAGGTACAAGGACTCCTTGAAGAAATCCCTTAGCACCTGTCACATCAACCATCACCAGTGGTCTGACCTAGCCTCAGATCGCAAAGCATGGAGGCACACCATCCACCAGGCTGTCTCTTCCTTTGAGAACGCACGCATAGCTGGTTTTGAGGACAAAAGAAGATTGAGGAAGAATCGCACTGCTACAGCACCAACCCTAAATCAGACTTTTCCCTGCAGCCGCTGTGGTCGGACCTGCCTGTCCCACATTGGTCTTGTCAGCCACCAGCGAGCCTGCAGCAGACGTGGACTATTGCACCCTTCTTAAATCTTCGTTCGCGAAGCCAAGCCGAGAGAGAGATATAACCAAGGAGGACCTTCCATCAGGGCCCCCACTGGTTACAGTAAAATCTAGTCTTGCTTGGTGGACGAGGATTCTCAATTTGCTTCAGGTAAGAAATACCGCATTCTGAAAGGGAGGGGATGGTTTCTGAGAAGAAGCCTCAACCAGCTGATCATGTACCACTTTGTTTTTTCTTTAGCAGTCCAAATTGCCTTGCCATACAAACATCAAGTGAATCAGTGTTCCACCAGATTTTTCCTCACCCATCCTCTGAAGCAATTGGTACTTTAACATTGCAGTGAACAAACTACATTATGTTTGCCTTTTCCCCAGTTCCGAAGAAGAAGAAGAAGAAGAAGAAGAAGAAGAGGAAGAAGAAGAAGAAGAAGAAGAAGAAAGATTAGGAATGAAAGGCAGTACTCATCTTTTATATCTAGAGCTTTTGACAGAAGTAACAATCCCTTACTAGATCTGGAAGATGGTTATCCAGCAGAATTTACACTGCTTCATGAAAAGTTCCTGTCAGTGGAATAAGAGGAGACACAACAACCTCTTGTAACCTAAGGTAAATCGGTCCTGTTCTTTTAACAAGATGAACATGGCAGCAAACTTGGGGATCCTATGTCAAAATGTCAAGTTGCATCCCTGACAGTGTTGTCTCCATTCCAGGATCTGAGCCTATCCAGATACTCCCAAGTTCTCTGTCTTCCCTGGGGTATTACTCTTAATGGTTCATCATGAGGTGCAGGTTTCCAATGCAGGATCTGTGTACCATACTTTCGGCTTTTACCAGACACCCTCTTGAGCCTATTAAGGAGGTTCCACTTAGATGACTGGGGATCAGTACTGTGTTTGTTATAGCAGTTCATCTGTAAGCATGGTGCCTACACTAGGTACTCATTCAGTAAAGCAAAAATATTAGTCTTGATGAAGACGAGTGGCCACTAGGACAGAGACCCTACCTTTAAACTGAAGGTAAATTTGACCATCTACGGTCTCAGGGAGTTTTACCTTCCATCTTTTTTCATCCAGATCCTATTCATCCAAAAGAGAATCCATAAGATTTCTTGGACATAAGATGTATGATTAAACCAATTCCTTATTCATAGCCATTTCTCCGCTGAATGAAGGAAGGAGGATGTCAAAATGGACTTCGGCAGTTCTCTTACAGCCTGCATTGTTGAAGCACACAAAGTTTAAATTAGACAGACTAATTAGACAAAGTTTAAATTAGACATACTAACACACTCAGTTAGATGGGCCGCATCTGACACAGCCATTATCTAACACCCCACAGCTGAAGAATCCTGCTAGGAGACTATATTGTTGACAATATCCACCTCTGTAAGACATTTTAAGATGACCATCTATTACTCAGCTGACACTGTGTTTGAAACAAATGAATTACAACGTATTGTAGATCCAGAAGATGATGATCCACATGTTAAATGAGGACACTGTTTTGGAAGGGCCCATCAAGATGTCCTCTGCCTCAGAGGAAGAATGATGGTTGGATACCTGTGAAGGGTCATTCTTCTCTGAGGAAAGGAGGACATCTTGGGAGGGACAGTGGCTCAGTGGTAGAGCATCTGCTTGGGAAGCAGAAGGTCCCAGGTTCAATCCCCGGCATCTCCAGAAAAGGGTCCAGGCAAACAGGTGTGAAAAACCTCAGCTTGAGACCCTGGAGAACTGCTGCCAGTCTGAGAAGACAATACTGACTTTGATGGACCGAGGGTCTGATTCAGTAGAAGGCAGCTTCATATGTTCAAATGTTGTTGCTCCCAAAGTCATCATCAGTCATTGTTCAGCAAATACACTTCTTGTCTCAATGGTATGAATTGCCTGTTTTTCTTATCTAGGTTGTCCATTTGTTTTTCTTTCCTAGAATTGACGTTCAGTTTTACTGCTTTCAGAGTTATCAGAACTGAAGAGGGTGGCTCCACATGCAAAAGACAGTAGGGTTGCCAAGTCCAATTAAAGAAAAATCTGGGGACTTTGGGGGTGGAGCCAGGAGACTTTGGGGGTGGAGCCAGGAGACATTGGGGGTGGAGCCAAGAACAAGGATGTGACAAGCATAATTGAACTCCAAGGGAGTTCTGGCCATCACATTTAAAGGGACAGCACACCTTTTAAAATTCCTTTCTTCCATAGGAAATAATGAAGTATGGGGCACCATCTTTTGGGGCTCATAGAATTGGACCCTCTGGTCCAATCGTTTTGAAACTTGGGGGGTATTTTGGGGAGAGGCACTAGATGTTATACTAAAAATTTGGTGCCTCTACCTCAAAAAATAGCCCCCCCAGAGCCCCCAATACCAACGGATGAATTCCCTATTATTCCCTATGGGAATCGTTCTCCATAGGGAATAATAGAATGCCCAGTAGACATTTCCCTCCCCCCCCACGCTTTCTAAAAGGGGGGAGGGCCTCCAAATCAGGGAATCCCCTGCCCCCTCCCTCTCTCACACACACACACACACACACACACACACACTTACCAGATCTTCTTCCGGAGAACTCTTGCTGTGAAAGTGAAAGCAAAAGAAAGGGCGGGGCTGTTCTCCCAAGCCCTTCCTGCTCCCTGCCCAGCCTTAAAGGGGCAGACATTTTACAAACGGCTCAGGAGCTCTATAATGAAGCCTACAGGTATGTTCTCCCCCCCCTCCACCCCCCCCCCCGCTTCCCACTTCTTGAAGACTGGGAGATGAGGCTGCAAACTCAGGGGACTCCCGCCAGAGCAGGAGGGTTGGGAAGCCTAAAAGACAGGAAGTTGATTCATAGAATCAAATCTAACAATTTAAAACATGATGATTTGGAGTTCTGCACACCTAACTTCTGTTAGGGCAAGATATGGCTTACAGATTGTGGGTTTAAATTGTAGTGAATACTTTTCAAAGCATATATATCCCAGCCAGGTTTTTTGAGATTTTATTTTTTTGCACAAAGATGTAACATTGCTGCCACAGTCTGGCATGGGGGAAGAGAAATCACTGATTATACTCACCAAATCTTTTATACTAGTACTTTGCTTTTTGAGAGATGTTGAATTTATATTCCTTCTATTTCCTCTTGCCTTCTTTCTGGCTCTTTCTACCCAACTCTCTAAACACCCTCTGTTTGGAAATGTTTATGATAATCCTACTTTAGATCCAGGTGGGCAGCCGTGTTGGTCTGAAGCAGTAGAACAAAGCAGGAGTCAAGTATTACCTTTAAGACCAACAAACTTTTATTCAGAATGTAAACTTTCGTGTGCATGCACACTTCTTCAGATGAGGAATGAGGTACAGTAAGCAGAGCTACATATAGATTGTGGGGTTTAGAATGCAAAGTGGTACAAAGTTAAAATCCAATAGCAGAATAGTAAAATTAACAAATTCAGAAAACTTTTGATCTGAGTTGCATTAGCATGGGAAAACCAATAAAGCAGTAACATGTCAGAATGTGAGAATGTCTGTTAATTATTCTATTACTAACAAGCCAGGGTCAAAATGAGGGCATTTATTTCCCAGAAGTTTTTCCTATCCAACTAATTTACCTTTTAACATGTAACATAAATGTATACATCATTCTAGTTTGCCATTAGAAAAAATGCCATTAGAAAAAATGCCATTAGAAAAAATGCATTAAAAGGCTCCACTTTGTTTACAGCATATGACGCCTCGGGTGAGATACTATTATCCAAGTTAACCCCCTCCTCTCCTAAATCAAGAGTTAATAAGAGAAAGGAATGCTCTCCTCTCAACCCTCCAAGGACAACCCGTGTATGTACAGAGGAAGAAAATATGGACTCTATTTAAAAGAAATTGAAGCAACAAGAAAAGGGAAAAGCTGAAGAAACTTATAATTTATAATTATTGATTTTTCTTTCAGAATTAATAGCTGGGTGGGGACAGCTGGTGAGAGCACCTGGGTAATTTCCCTCCTTGTTTAATTCAGTCCAGGTGAAGAAGAAGAGAGTTTTTTTCTTTTTGACCTTAAACTTTAAGTTCTCCAGAGACTGAGATATATTGTTAGAATTTATTCTTTATGGATTTTTTTTTTAGAGTGGAAGGAATAATCAAGATATAGAAGAAGTTATATTGAATGCGTGTGGCACTAAGTTTTAAAAAGCTGTTAGGGAAATTAGCATTGTTAAGCTTCATTATTCCTCTGCTATAAAAATATAGAAAATATAAATAGACATAAATATATATATATATTAAGTGGTGTGGAATGGTAACACTTGAGATAGCTTTAAAGTGTGTTGTTTTTGATTTGTTATTATGGTACACCTACCTGTTGGAACAGGTAGTAATTGTAATGAGTCTATAATAAAATTTGAGTTAAACAACAGAAAAAATGCATTAAAATATAGTGGAAGATGGGTTTAGTATATGTAATGAGATAAACAGCCAATATCCCTTGTTTAAGTATGTCAATATGGAAACATTATTCTGATACATTATCCTAAATGAAAAATTCATTGGAATACTGTGGATATATAGCCATAATTGGTGAAAGTGGGTTTAGCATATGTAACGAGATTTAAAAAATCCAATATGCGTGTTCAGCCCTGGGGATGTGTTTGTTCCAAGTTCCATAATAATTTGTAATTCAGCAATTTCCCTCTTCATTCTGTTCTTGAAGTTCCTTTGCAGTAAAACAGCAACTTTGAGGTCACCCAATGAATGTTCTGGGAGGTTAAAATGTTCTCCCACAGGTTTCTCAGTTTTGTGATTCCTGGTGTCAGATTTGTGTTTATCTATCCTTTGTCGTAGGGTTTGTCCTGTTTGCCCAATGTAAAGAACCGAAGGGCATTGTTGGCATTTAATGGCATTATAATGTTGGAAGATGAACAAGTGAATGAGCCTGACATGGTGTAGTTAATGTTGTTAGGTCCTGTGATTGTGTTGTCTGGTTGTATGTGGCAGTGAAGTTGGCACTTGGGTTCATTGCAAGCTCTGGTACCTGTGTCCATGCTCAAGTGAGATGTTGTTTTTTTGTGGGTGAGGAGTTGTTTGAGATTAGGGGGCTGTCTGTGTGCAAGAAAGAGAGTGCCCCCCAGTACTGTTGAAAAAGAGCTGTCACTGTCCAATAGAGGTTGTAAGTCATTGATGATACGTTGAACTCTTTTCAGTTGAAAGTTGTGTGTGACCACTAATGGTGTTCTGTTGTAACAGGTTTTTTTCTAGGTATCATTCTGGCTTTATTAATCTGTTTCTTGACTTCATCAGGTGGGTACTTTAGTTCCAAAAAGTTTTGTTGTATATTCCTCAGGTGAGAATCTCTGTCAGTAGGATTGGAGCAAATACGGCTGTAGCGTAGAGCCTGGCTGCATACAATAGATTGCTTGGGATGGTAGCTGGAGGCATGCAGGTATGTTTGTCGGTCAGTAGGTTTCTGGTATAAGGTAGTGTCTATGTGTCCACTATATATTTTTACAGTGGTGTCTAGAAAATGTATTTCTTGCATAGACTGGTTCATTGTCAGGTTGATGGTGGGGTGAAAGTCATTGAATGCCTGGTGGAATGCATCCAAGGCTTCTTTCCCATGTGTCCAGACCATAAAAATGTCATCAATGTAACACAGGTATAATAGAGGTAGGAGTGGGTGCGAGTCTAGGAAGCATTGCTCCAGATCAGCATAAATATGTTAGCATATTGTGGAGCCATGCGTGTGCCCATGGCTGTACCATTGATCTGGAGGAAAAGTTCTTTGACAAATCTGAAGTAGTTATGGGTGAGAACAAAATGCCACAGTTGGTGGCAAAGTTAGCTGTATTTTTTTGTCAGAGATTATGTTACTTACAGTTTGTAATCCCTCTTGGTGTGGGATGTTGGTATATAAAGATTCTACATCCATGGTGGCTAAGATAGTATTCTCTGGAAGGTTGTTCAAAGATTGTATGTTCAGCTGGATGATAATTAATCCAAAGCAAAGATATCATGATCTTTAATAATTTTAACAAGTCTTACTTTAAAAATGAAAGAACTTTTCAAATTATTTGTAATAACAATTCCATAAAACTCATTCCTCCTTGTCATTCTTGTACTTTGCTTATACCATTTCAGTTTATCATGTACACAGGCAATGGAAGCGGAAGTGGAAGATGAGAAAGACTGAGTCAAAACAGCAGCATGTTTGGATATAATTTCTAAGACTGCATTGATAGGTTTCTATGCATTGTATTATGGCTGATCATTGCACTATTGGAGGAGGCTTTTGGGAAGTGCCACTATTTCCCTCGCCATGGCAAATACATTTATTGCCAATTCTCACTTCCTGATTAATTCCTCCCAAATTTAGGATTGGTAACAGTGTGTCATAATTGAAGTTACTTCCTTCTGAATCCATGGGCTTAGAAAGGTATAACTCTATTCAGGATTGCATTGCAAATGTCTCCTTGCAGGAGAAATGGCTACATCAGGGGTGTGTGGTCTAATATGCAAAGGAGTTTCTGCTACAAAAAGCCCTAAGGATAGGACTTCAAAGCCCTATGGCGTAGAGGAAAACCCGCAAGGTCAGACTGAAGAGCCAGTGGTGGAACACTGGGCAGACCCCTGCACAGCCTCCCACCACCAATGTTGTGAGCCTGGGCCTCAGGGTAAGAACACAGAGTGGCTGGGTATTGTGAACTGCTTCAAGCCCCATTTCTGACCATGGGTAAAATCCCATGGTCAGAAATCCTTAGGAAGAAGGGGGTTCAGGAGGGGTGGGAGTTTCTCAAAAGCAAAATACTGAAAGCGCAATCACGGATGATTCCTATGAGAAGAAAAAATGGAAAAAACCTAAAGAAGCCGAGTTGGCTCCATAAACAGCTCTCTAAAGACTTGAGAAATAAAAAAGACTCCTTTAGGAATTGGAAGGAGGGCCTTATAACCAAGGATGAATATAAACAAATCACCAGTGCTTGTAGAGAAAAAGTTAGGAAAGCTAAAGCTCAGTATGAGCTTAGGCTGGCCAAAGATGCTAAAAACAACAAAAAAGGGTTCTTTTCTAATGTTCAGAGTAAGAAAAAGAGCAAAGACATGGTAGACCCACTGCGAGGGCAGGAAAGTGAAATTGTAACGGGTAATGAAGAGAGGGTGGAACTGCTCAATTCCTACTTTTTCTCAGTCTTCTCTTCTGAGGGAAACGCTCAACATGGCGAAAACAGAACATTTAAGGAGGGCATGAAGTTTCAACCTAGGATCAGCATAGAGGTGGTACATAAACACCTAGTTTCTTTAAATGAAACTAAGTCCTCAGGGCCAGATGAACTGCATCCAAGAGTTCTAAAAGAGCTTGCGGATGTAATTTCTGAGCTTCTGGCTATTATTTTTGAGAATTCTTGGAGAACAGGAGATGTGCCAGAAGATTGGAGGCAGCCGAATGTTATCCCTATCTTCAAGGAGGGGAAAAAAGAGGATCCGGATAACTACTGACCCGTCAGCTTGACATCTATACCTGGAAAAGTTTTAGAACAAATCATCAAACAGTCGGTCCTGGAACATTTAGAAAGAATGGATGTGATTACTAAGAGCCAGCATGGTTTTTTCAAGAACAAGTCATGTCAAACTAACTATCTCTTTTTTTGAGAAAGTGACTACCTTGCTGGATAAGGGGAATGCTGTAGACGTCGTTTATCCCGATTTCAGTAAGGCTTTTGATAAGGTTCCACATACTATCCTTGTTGACAAGTTAGTAAAATGTGGTTTGGATCCTGTTACCATTAGGTGGATCTGTAACTGGTTGACAGATCATACCCAAAGAGTGCTTGTGAATGGTTCCTCATCCTCTTGGAGAGGAATGACCAGTGGAGTGCCTCAAGGATCTGTCCTGGGACCTGTTTTGTTCAACATCTTTATAAATGATTTGGATGAAGGAATAGAGGAAATGTTTATTAAATTTGCCAATGATACTAAATTGGGAGGGGTTGCAAATACAGTAGAAGACAGAAACAGGATATAGAATCAGTGGCGGAGAAAGGGGGGGCGGGGAGGGCGGGTCGCCCCAGGTCTGGAGGGTCTGGGGGGCCCCTTGGCAATGCCAAGGGGCCCCTCAGAAGCCGGCTGCACTCGCCGCCTTCCCCGCCCGCGCGCGGGGCCCGGCGGCGGTGGCGGAGGCTGGAGAAGCAACGGAGAGGCCGGTGCTGGTCGCTGGAGGGCTTCCAGCGACCAGTGCCGGCCTCTCCAAAGCTTCCCCGGCTCCGCGACCGCCGCAGGGCCCGCGCGCGGGCCTCCAGTGCAGGCGGAGGCCGGGGAGGGCGTCGGAGAAGCCGGCGCTGGTCGCTGGAGGCCCTCCAGCGGCCTCGCCGCCGCCGGCCTCGCCGCCGCTGGCCTCGCCGCCGCCGCCCTGGAAGCAGGGGGGCGGCGCAGCGGCCCGCTGAAGCAGCCTGTCGGTCACTTCCGGGTTCCTGTCCTGCATCTTGACCTGTGTTATTAGTGACAGGCTGCTTTGGTGGGTCGCTGCGCTGCCCCCCTGGATCCCACAACGATGGGACCGATGCCACAGGGACGGGCTCGAAACACTCTATAACCCCTCAAAAGAACAGCAGTCTAGCTCGCTTCCCCCTAGCCCTGCCGCCATAAGCCTCAAGGGGGCTCATTTTGCGGCATCTCCCGGCGGGAGGGTGGCACCCGCAAGGGACACATATCAAATGAAAGAGGGGGCGCAGGGCTATCAGAAACAGCCAGCGGAGGGAGTCGGGAGCCCACCCCACTGGGGGATCCACACCCCGAAAGTGATGAAGGTGGCGCAGATAGAGCCAACAGAGCAAACAGGACAAAATAAATAGGCTGCATTATGCAGCACAGTTGAGAAAGTGCCTTATCCCATATACTGATGAAGTATATACAGGATTTGAGAACAAAATTGTTTCCGGCGGTGATATTTGGGGGATTTTTGGGGACGTCACAGGAAGTGCTGTGAAGTCACTTCCTGTTTCCGGCAGTGGCATTTGGGGGAAATGATGTCATTTGGGGGAAGTGATGCCACAGGAAGTGATGTCACTTCCTGCTTCCGGCAGGTGGCGCGGGGGGAAATGATGTCACAGGAAGTGATGTCACTTCCCGTTTCCGGCAGGTGGCGCGCGGGGGGGAATGGTGTCACAGGAAGTGATGTCACTTCCTGTTTCCGGCGGTGGCATGACGTCACCGGAAGTGACGTCACCGGAAGTGACGTCACTTCCTGTTTCCGGCGGCGTGCGCACACGTAGGGGGGCCCACATAAATCTTGGGCCCCGGGCCCCGAAAGCCCTAGCTACGCCACTGTATAGAATGACTAAAACCAATAAAATGAATTTTAACAGGGATAAATGACAAGTTCTGCAATTTGGTAGGAAAAATCCAATGCATGGTTATACGATGGGAGAGACTTGTCTTAGCAGTAGTATGTGCGAAAAGATTCTAGGGGTCTTAATGGATCATACACTGAACATGAGCCAACAGTGTGATGTGATGGTTAAAAAGGCAAATGCAATTTTGCGCTGTATCAACAGAAGTATAGTGTCCAGATCACGTGAAATGATGGTGACGTTTTACTCTGCTCTGGTAAGACCTCACCTGGAGTATTGTGTTCAGTTTTGGGCAGCACATTTTAAAAAGGATATAGACAAGCTGGAACAGGTCCAGAGGAGGACGACGAGGATGGTGAGGGGTCTGGAGACTGAGTCCTATGAGGAAACGTTGAAGGAGCTGGAGATGTTTAGCTTGGAGAGGAGGCGACTGAGAGGTGATATGATCCCCACCTTCAAGTACTTGAAGGGCTGTCATATAGAGGATGGTGTTGAATTGTTTTCTGCAGTCCCAGAAGGTAGGACCAGAACCAATGGGTTGAAATTAAATCAAAAGAGTTTCCAGTTCAACATCAGGAAGAACTTCCTGACCGTTAGAGTGATTCCTCAGTGAAACAGGCTTCCTCGGGAGGTGGTGAGCTCTCCTTCCTTGGAGGTTTTTAAACAGAGGCTAGATGGCCATCTGACAGCAATGAAGATCCTGTGAATTTGGGGTAGATATTTGTGGGTTTCCTGCATTGTGCAGGGGGTTGGACTAGATGACTCTGGAGGTTCCTTCCAACTCTATGATTCTGTGATTCTAAGCCATCATGGAAGGGACTGGGAAGACAAGTTGGACTAACACCGCATCTGCAAAAGCAGGGTGGCGGTGGCCCAGGCATAAGACCACATGCACAATGGGATCCAGGTTAAGCAAAGCTTGATAAGCCAGAGGTGGCTGTGCAGCAGCAGCCACCTCCAGCCAAAGCTGCCATGTGATCTATGGTGACATGATGTTGGCGGTTCAAGCCAGAAATTATTGGTAAACTGTACCACCTTCATGTCGTGGCAGTTGCCCCAGGTCAAACCACTGGAAAAAATGATGGGGAGCAAGCACCACACATGCAAGGCCATGTGTGTGGAAGAGGCCCCAGGCTTCTCAGTGACCTGGAGATTGCCAGCACGATCTTCCTATGAGGTGGCAGCTGTCCACTACTGAAGGCCACTGAGTATTCCGTGGGGGAAGAAGGGACTAAGCCCCTGCTATATGGAAGAAACTGCCAAAGAATGCTTTCCATGGGCTAAAGCACAGCTGCTACATAGGGGAATGTGAATATGGTGGAGGCACTGGCTGCCATCAGGCCCCAGCAGAGGATCATCTGCAACTCCCCACATGCAGCCATCCAGGACAGCATCACAAGAGCTGCAGGCTGAGCAGAGAGGCATGCAACCTCACTTTGGAACCCTAAGCCAGCATGAATCTGGCTATGGCAGCTCCCAATTTACCAGTGAGGCTACTGCTGAAATTAAGGGGTTCTACTTGGCTGTTGCAGGCAATGTTTTTGCACCGTGCTGAAACCAAAATTGGAGTGTCAAAGTAGAAGATGATGAAGAAGAAGATATTGGATTTATATCCCGCCCTCCACTCCGAAGAGTCTCAGAGTGGCTCACAATCTCCTTTACCTTCCTCCCCCACAACAGACACCCTGTGAGGCGGGTGGGGCTGGAGAGGGCTCTCACAGCAGCCGCCCTTTTTAAGGACAACCTCTGCCAGAGCTATGGCTGACCCAAGGCCATTCCAGCAGGTGCAAGTGGAGGGGTGGGGAATCAAACCCGGTTCTCCCAGATAAGAGTCCGCACACTTAACCACTACACCAAACTGGCTCTCCACACCAAACTGGCTAAAATAAAGTATTTTATTGTTGTAGCCATAAGCCATAACAACCCAGCAAACCCCACAAAGTGTACAGTTTTCTTCTAGCCATAAAAATTAAAACATAAAAAATACATAGTAGAATACAGAACTATGAACAAGATTTAAAGCATAAATAATAAAATAACGTGACAGAATGAGACTAAAACTTGGCCAAAATTCTTGTATGGGTAGCTGTGGTTATCTTCTTCCTTATTTTTGTTGCTAAAAAGATGAAAGTAGCCACCTTAAGGGTAACATCTGGAATGGCATCAGCCAATAAAAATTTAATATATTCCTCTTCTGATTGAAACTTTGTGAGATATTGATTCAGCAGTTTATTTCAAATGGGCCCATAGAATGGGCAGGATAGAGTACAATGAGCAATATCTTCTATCTGATTGGTACCACAGGAACAATGACACTTGTCTATGGGTATTTTTTGAAATCTACCCTGAAGGTACAAGGATGGCATGGTCCTCTCACCCCCTCCCCCTGAGCAGCCTCCTGTTCCCTCTAACATACCAGTTGTTTTCGAGGCAGATAAGATCCCTGGAAAGACCAGTTCTATACCCCGTGCCTTATGTTTGACACCCCTACTCTAAAGGAAAGATAATAATCAACCATTTGGGTGGAGAATATGTTGAACAGCAGAAGAAAATTCTGCTCATGACTGTATAATAGATAGAATAGACTGTAATGTATGAGTCTATGCACATAGAAATCTCATACAGAAAGAACTGAAGCACATAAACCTCTAATATAGTCCAGGGAGCATTTGTAGGTCAGAGTGGAGTGTGTTGTCATGATTCTGTCCCCTCATACAGATTCATTCTCCAATACTAGGCTATGTTGATTTAGCCTATGCAAATAATAAAAAAAGAAATGTTTACAGGGCATAGAGAGAGCAATTACCTCATCCACCTGACAAGAGGCTGGCCAGAACCTGCTTACAATGGTATTAACAGCCAGCATGCTGAGTTATTTCAGGTGGTTTCCTCATGGTACCTGGAATGTGTAGACCAAGTTTTGATCTTTACTGGTGTATAATAAGCAAGTTCATAAGTATGCATAGTTAGTAAAGGGTAGCCAGTGAATGGCTCTCACATGGTCATTTACAGAAACTGTTTGGATGGCTCAGCATGATACAGGACCTATAACTACAGTGTTTTGAGAAGATGAAATGGCTTGGGAAAATATTGCCATATACTTAATTCCTATGACTTAGTGATTTATATTTTGCAATCAAATAACCATAATAAATCTATAGAATGGAAGATCTAATAATGTTTCATTAATATTGCTGTCCTTTATTATATCTTAATAAATGAAAAGTTTTCTAGAGTGTCTGAATGCACTCTTGAGTGCTAGTATTCTGATGCTTCTGCCTCAGCTTGATAAGTGTGAAGAACACCTCACCCATTTTCACACCCATTTTCTGTGGATAAAATGAGGTTTGGGTTCCCAGTAATGCTTTAAGGACTATAATAGGAGTGACAGGTGTAAAAAATGCCCTGCAGCTACCTCCTACACAAAACCTAGAAGTTGTGCTGGAAATCTTCATTAGCAATCGACAGACAGTCATAATCTTTATTGGCATAACAGAAAAGAAAAACAACATCCAAAGGAACTTCAAAATGGGACATACAAACCACAGTAATTTGCAAGCCCAACCAACATGGGAATACAAGGTTACATGCAAAATTTAACTAAGAAAAGTGGAGCAATGCATTCCCCTACCTGACTCCGGAAACTTCAGATAGTGCAGAACGCGGCGGCCAGGCTGCTAATGGGACTACCCCGGTGGGAACACGTGCGGCCTGGGCTGCGGGATCTGCACTGGCTACCGGTTGTGTACCATGTTCGCTATAAGGTGCTGGTTATCACCTTTAAAGCCCTATATGGCCGAGGACCTGCCTACCTTAGGGACCGCCTCTCCCCATATGTTCCCCAGAGAGCACTGAGATCTAGCTCTCAAAATCTTTTAATAATCCCTGGGCCAAGAGAGGCTAGATTGAAGACAACCAGGGAGCAAGCCTTTTCAGCAATGGCCCCTCGATGGTGGAATCAACTTCCAGAGATGGTGCAAGCCCTGTGGGACCTGAACCAATTCCGCAGGGCTTGCAAAACATTTCTCTTTCAGCTTGCTTTTAAGACAGAACCTGGCTAAACTGACCTGTAGCCATCTAGCCATCTTATGTATGATTGTGACTTATAGCACCTGTTTTATCTATTTTATCTATTTAATTAATTTATGTAACTGAATTGTATTTAAAATTGTTGTTTACATTGTTTTATTCAAATCATGGTATTCCATGTCTGTGAGCCGCCCTGAGCCCGCCTTTGGTGGGGGAGGGCGGGATACAAAAATAAATTTATTATTATTATTTTAATTTCTTTCTCATTCACTGCTAGGGCCAGAAATTCTGCAACCTGCTCAGTAATTGAGGGACGTCAGCCAACAAAAACTCTATCCTTTTGCTTGTCACCAAGTTGGGGGTTAAGAGGAGAGGTTTGATCAGGCACCATCGGCGCTGGGAAAGTAACGGGCAGTCTAATAGAATGCGCCATATTGAGTCAGGTTCTCTACCACATCTATACTGTCGCTGTTCATAAGGGATACCCTTATATCTACTAGGTGTGCGCAAAAAAGAAAAAATCAGAAGTAATCAGATTCGGAAATATACGGGGCCAAAATATTCAGAATACCGTATATTTCCAAATACTGGTATTTGGAATAGCCATATATACTGGAGATATATGGCTGTTTCCGAATCTACGGCCCCATTATACCCTAGGAGCCATTGAAATCAATGGTAAAATAGGGTATACAGGAAGCCGCCTGGAGGGGTGGGGGTTTGAGGAAGAGTCCCCAAATTTGCAGAGGACCTGTAGGGGACTCTCTCCTACGAACCCCCCAAGTTCCAAAAAGATTGGGTCAGGGGTTCCCATTCCAGGGGCACCCAAAGAGGATGCCCCTACCCCACCATGATACCCTATGGGCCATTGAGCTCAATGGCAACATAGGGCATAATCAGAGGCTACTGGGGGGCAGGGGGTTTGAGGGAGAGCCCCCAAAACTGCATGGAACCCTCAGGGGACTCTCCCCTATAAAAACCCCAAGTATGGACCAGGGAGTCCCTGTCTTTGGGATTCCCAAAAGGCCCATTGCCACCAATACTGGGGAAAGCCCAATTAGCCACTTCCTCCACTATAACTGCAGTGGGAAAAGTGGCTCTGGCCAGAGGGGGGTTTGAGGGAAAGGCCCCAAAACTGCAGGGCAGTTTCAGGGGACTCCCCCACATGCAATCCCCCTGGCCCAGAATGACTGCACCCATCTGTAGGCACCCCAAAAGGAACACTGTTCCCAATGGTGAGAAAAAACCAGTTAGAACCACTTCCCCCACTGTAATTATCATGGGAAATGTGGCTCTGGAGAGTAAGGGGTTTTGAGGAGAGCCCCCCAAACTGCTGTGCAGCTTCAGGGCACTGTCCCACACAAAACTCACAAGGCAAAAAAAAAAAAAAAATTGGACCAGGGGGTCCAATTCCTGGGGCACCCAAAGCCAAACCTAACTTCACACCAGAGAATCTGTATAGGACCAAATGCACTACATCAATCTCTCTACTCTATGAACCCTGCTGGCCTGGAACCAATATAAACCCAGTTGTCAACATCACTGCCACACAAAACACAATCTGCTCAGGGCAGAGCAGACCTGGCTGCAGCAAACCCAGATGCCAGCTCTCCAGCTCTGCCCCAAACAATGCGGGGAGAGCTGGCCAAGCACAACAGGCATGCAGGTTCTGGGTCTCTCACGCAGATGCCAACTCCCCTCCACAGAACGCACAATCTACAGATGCTAGCTCTCCAGCCCTGCCCCAAACAACATGGGGAGAGCTGGCAAAACACAACAAGCCTGCTGGTTCTGGGTCTCTCACCCAGATGCCAGCTTCCCTGCTACAGAACATGGGTGAGACTGTTCTCATCCCGAAAGACCCTCGTCTCAGAGACAAAGCCATCCAAGGCTTCTCTCTGCTCCACCATGCGCTCCAGCATGACACAGGTGGAGTTCCAGCATGTGCTGATGTCACCGATCAGGCCTGTCAGTGTCTCTTTCTCACACAGCCAATACGAGTCCGTATTGCTGCGTGAGAAGTGAACCGTGATGTGCCGACTTTTCTGGAGCAGAAGTCGGTACTCATGGGTCACGGCTAAATACCGATGATCCTGGCTTCTCGTCTGACCCAATGCGTCCTTAACCATGAGGTGGAGAAGGTGGGCCACGTGGTTTCCAGGCTTGGGTCATGGAGGATTGAGCTGCTTCTCAAACGAGGAGGAGACCAGAGCCTCTGTTCTGGGCAGAGAAGGTGATCCTAACACCTGCTGCCTACTTCTTCCAGACAGGAAGAAGGCCAAGATATGTTTATTAAATTCTGAGGGGATTTACTTTGGCTGACGAGGAGTTCCAGTAGGGTTCCTTTTTGGCTTTGAAGAATCCCCGGAGAAGGATTGCATTCAACCGTCTTCAGAGGATCTCTGAGGACATTAAATTGACTTAAATTCACCAAGATTCAAGGCTTTTTTGGAAATGATCAATATTTATCTTTTAAAGAGCAGTGTGCGGAAGGATAGCGGCAGAAAAGGTAAAAGATCTATATCTATCACTCTGGGACTAATATAAGGCTAATCTAAAATAAAACTAAAGATCTGGATCCAGATCAAGGAAGGTAAAGGAGGGGGTAATTTTGGGACTAATGCAATTGGAGAAATAAGGTTAAATGAGGAAAAACAAACTTTGTTTTGAATACCTGTGGTCAGATCAGACAACCCCCTCTGAAATAGAACTGCTGACTTGCTGAAGATGACACAGGAAGTGGCGTCACAAAATACCGCGAGACTTCTTAATCATCAAAAATGAGACTTTGTGGCAAGAAAGGAAGGAAGTAGCCATTAAGAGAAGGGAAAACTGCAAGCCTCCCAGTCTTTTCTAGGACTTTAAATCATAAAGAAGTACTGGCAGCCATTAAAAGTAGGTCAAAATTTTAAAAATTAATTAAAAGAAATCGGGACGTTAAAAAATAGTGGAGCTGGCAGATATCATCATTAAAGGCGAAATTTATTGGATTATATGTTTTGAATCAATTTTGGTGCAGCCCAGGAGAAAAAGGGAAAAACTTTTTAAAAGGGACAGAAAAGCCGCGGATGCCATTTTGAAGAAATAGAAACCTTAAAAAATTAATATTTGGGCTTAGGAGCCTCAGGGAACGGTGATTTTTGGCTCATATAAAAGGGCATGCTCCAATCTACAAGACTGTGTAACTGAAAATTGAATCTGTGAGGTCAACTTTGGAGCCTATTTAAGCAATGGGCAGGCAGTGATGTCTGTGCAAAAATCAGGAGCAAAGTAGATTCGAAAGAGGACTGGGTCACTTGAAGAAGAAAAAATGGCTAAATGGCAAGAGGCAATGGCTGCTATGGAGGCAAGATTGGTAAAAATAATAAAGGAGTCATTAACAGAAAGTAAGAAGGAAATAAAAAAGACATTGAATCCAGTGCAGAAGAAGTTAAAAAAGAAATTAAAAAAGAAATTGAAGATCTCAGAAAAGACTCTCAAGCAGCGTTAAAGAAAGTTCAGGAGGTGGAAGAAAAGGTGAAAGGCCAAGAGTTAAGAATAGACACAGTGGATTCCAGTATTCAAAAAAATGCAGGAGAAAGCATTATTACAAGATTGTAAACTAATGGAAAATCAAATACGGTTGAGAGGGGTGCCTGAATCTGCTGAGACTGATTTAAGGACATATATTATAAAAATCATTGCTGAATTTTTGGATGAAGACCCAGATGAAACCAGCTATTTTTATGACTACATTTATAGGGGAAATTTAGACTATGCCAGAAAAAATAAATTACCAAGAGATGTGGTAGTGAGATTTGTGTCAAGAGATATGGTTGGAAGATACTGAGTAAACAATTTGAGAATACATTGGAGGTGGATGGCAGCAGTGTAAGAATTATGAAAGAATTGCCAAGAAAAGTTATCAATGACAGCAGATTGTATAAAAAGCTGAGAGAAAATGAAATGAAATACAGATGGATACTTCCAGAGGGTTTAAGTTTTGAATACAAAGGAAAGAGATTCACAATTACAAACACTCAGGAAATGACAAAGTTCTTGGGGGATCATAAGGAATTTGGAGGAACAGATTAAGAATAAAAATCATGATGGATTACAAATTAATATCTTGGAATGTAAATGGACTAAATTCACCACAAAAAAGGGCAATTTTTCATTGGATTGGGAAACAAAAATGTAATATAATCTGCCTGCAAGAAGTACATATTAAGTAAACGGATTACAAATTTTTATGGAACAAACAACTTGGAATGGAATTTTGTTCATTGACCAAGGAGAAAAAAAGGGCGTTGTTTTTATATCAAACAAGATTGATTTTTAAAGACGATAATGGCAGATATCTTGCGGTGGAAGTGACGTTGAATTATAAAAGAACTTTGTTATTGGGAGTGTATGCCCTGAATGGAGCAAAATACTTTTTCTTTTAAGACATTATGCAACAATTAGATCAACTGGTGCATGAGCAAATTATGATAATGGGAGATTTTAATGGAACAGTTAAAATATTTTGGACAGGTCTGGGAAAAAAAATAACGAAGGGAAACTACCAAAGTCATTTTTTGATTTGGTAAAACAAGAGCACTTGGAAGACATTTGGAGGGAATTTAACCCCAAAGAACGTGACTATACTATCTTTTCAGCAAGGCATAATTCTTTCTTGAGAATTGATATGTTAATGGACTACAAAAGATCTTGGACTATTAATAAAGAAAATATACTTCCTAAAATAGGGGCAGACCACAATCCAATAATGTGGTCTGCAAAATCAACGAAAAAGACCCTAAGATGGCGGATAAATGAAGATTTGATACAGAAGCAGGAGGTAGTGGCGTCTCTGAAAAAGGAGACTAAATTCTTCTTTCAAATAAATGAAAAAGAACACTCAATTTCAAATTGTGTGGGATGCATATAAAGCAGTAATGAGGGGCATTTTAATTACATTGAATAATAAAGATAAAAGAGCCAAAAATAAGCAAATGATGGACATTCAGAAAGAAATTGGAAAAAAGGAGAAGGAGCTTAAAAAGCCACCTGGAAAAAGAAAATTATAAGGGGGATTACAGTATTACAAAGCCAACTGAGACATCTGTGGAATAAAGAAGTGGAATAGAACTTAAAGACTTCAACAGAAATCTTTTGAAGGAGTGAATAAACCTGGAAAATACTTGGTTTGGCAAATGAAAAAAAAAAGGGAGAACAAAGTTATTAATAAAATTGTATTGGGAGGAAAGGACATTGTTGATCAGGAAGGAATTAAAAGAGAATTTTATAAATATTATGCCATGCTATTTAAAAGCCAAAAGGTGGATAGAAAAAAAATTGATATGTATTTACAAAAAATTAAGGTAAATCCTTTAACAGAAAACATGGAGAAGGTATTGAATGCATGTATTGAAAAAAGGAGAAATAGAGGCGGTGATTAATTCAATGAAGTTAGGAAAAGCACCTGGACCAGATGGTTTTACGGCAAAATTTTACAAAGTCCTTGTGGAGATGCTATCATGAAAACTTCAGAAATTGATGAACATTATAAGAATAGATGGGAAAATCCGTAACATATGGAAAGAAGCAGTAATTTCACTGATACAAAAAGAAGAGAGAGATGCTACAAATGTAAAAAATTATAGACCAATTTCATTACTTAACAATGATTATAAAATATATGCCAGAATTTTAGCAGAACGCCTTAAACAGCATTTGAACAATTTCATTAAAGAAGAGCAAGCAGGATTTCTTCCCAGGAGGCAAATTAGAGATATATCAGAACAGTTAGATATTATTGAATATTATAAGAAACATCCTGAAAAAGAAGTAGCATTATTTTTTGCAGACACAGAGAGAGCATTTGACAATGTGCATTGGGACTTTATGATTGCAGTGATGGAGAAACTGAGACTGGGAGAAGATTTTATAAGAATGGTGAAGGCAATATATACTGAACAACAAGCAAGGCTCTGTGCAAATGCGGATTTGACAGAAAAAAAGATAATTGGTAAAGGCACAAGACAAGGTTGCCCTCTATCTCCATTGATATTTAAAATGACTTTAGAGGTTTTGCTAATACAAATTCAAGAAGATAAAGAGATAGAGGGATTGAAATTGAAAGGTTTTTCTTATAAATACAGAGCGTTTGCAGATGATGTAATGTTTATAAATGAAAATCCCACTCATGTAGCACCATTGTTGCTTCGTAAGATACAAGAATATGGAGAATTGGCAGGCTTCTATATAAATAAAGAAAAATCAAAAATTTTGTGCAAAAATATGTTAAAAAGTAAACAGGAAGAACTAAAGAGGTTTACAGAGTGTGAAGTTACTTCCAAAGTAAAATATTTAGGGATAGAAGTAACAACAAAAAATCTGGAGTTATATAAAAATAATTATGAGAAGCTTTGGCGTAAGATTGATGGAGATTTGATAAAATGGAATAAGTTGAATTTATCTATGCTAGGCAGAATTTCTGCAATCAAGATGAATGTCTTACCGAGAATTATGTTCCTGTTTCAAACAATCCCAATAGTGAAAGATAGCAAACATTTTAACAAATGGCAAAGGAAGCTTTTGAAACTTGTATGGGCCGGGGAAAAACCAAGAATTAAAATGAAAATTTTGACTTATGCGAAAGAAAGGGGAGGATTTCAATTGCCTAATTTAAAGTTGTATCATGATGCAGTATGCCTGGTGTGGATTAAGGAATGGATGACATTACTAAACAGAAAATTACTAGCATTAGAAGGCCATGGAAATGTTTTTGATTGGCATGCTTATATGTATTATGGGAAAAATAAGATGGACTTTCCCCTCCGCATCATTATATAAGAAGCAATCTGCTAAATACTTGGGTCAAAATATAAAAGATAGGGGATGAGAGGAAACCGCTTTGGATTGTGCCAACAGAAGTAATAAAATTATATTCAGATACTAAAGAAGAGAAATGGTCATCATATAAAAAGCTTTTAAAAATACATGGAGGAAAGGTGGAATTAAAATCGGCTGAAGAATTACAATATAAATATAATTGGTTTCAATTGCAACAAATTAAGAGTTTGCTTGAACAGGACATCAAGAATGATGGAATAAGACAAGAACAAACGGAATTGGAGAGAATGCTGTTTGGTGAAAATGAAAAATTGATTTCAAGAACTTATAAATTATTATTGAAATGATCTACGGAAGATTAAGTAGTTATATCTCAAATGATAAAATGGGCGATAGTTATGAATTAGGAAATACAGATGGAGTCATGGGAATATTTATTGAAGAACTCTATGAAAATATTGACATGTTATAACATTAAAGAAAATTGTTTTAAAATGTTATATAGGTGGTATATGACATCTAAGAAATTGGCAAAAATGAACAATCAGGTGTCGGACAGATGCTGGAAATGCAAAAAACAAGAAGGATCTTTCTACCATATGTGATGGACTTGTGAAAAGGCAAAACTTTTTTGGCAAATGATTCAGCAAGAGATTTCGAAAATTTTGGGTTATAATATCAAGAAGGCACTGGAAATTTTTCTGTTGGGATTACAAACGGAAACATTTCCAAAACAAGACAGAATGATAATTTGGTATATGCTTTCAGCTGCTTGGACATTATATGCGCAGATGTGGAAGCAAGACACAATACCAGAAAAGTGGGAATGGATTTTAAAAGTTATGCATTGGAGTGAAATGGACAAACTTACAAGAATCTTAAAAGAACATGACTTAGAGAAGTTTAAACATGAGTGGGGAAAATTTCAAAAATATGTTGAAAAACAATGGAATGTTAAAGGATACTTGGCAATTTTTGACATTGATTAAACTCTAAAGGAACGTTAAATGGACTATAGCTGAAAAGTGAGACTAATAGAATATATTTTTCGTCCTTTTGATAATGACTAAACAATTACTATGAAGATGGAGTATAATTATAATTATGTTTTTTTCTTTCTTTTTCTCTCTTTACTTTATGATGCTTTTCTTTTTTTTTTAATGTAGAGTCTTAAATAGATAAAATTGATTACCTTTTTTTTATTAGCAATTTAAAATACACTGCCGGGGTCACCAAAAGGGGGGGAGGGTGGAGAAAATGTAATGTATATGTATGAATTTTTAATAACAAATAATAAGTGTTATTACAATATATTACAGTATAATAACTTGTTTTACAACGAGAAGGTGGGCCACGCAAGGCCCTTTAGGCCCTGACGCTGGACAGCCGCCTTGATGTTGGAGCCACCATCAGTCACCACGAAGCCCGTGGCGATGTCCCTGCCTACCCAGCCCTCTGCCATGAGAGGATGGCTCCGAGAGTGTCCACCGTGTGCGACGCGTTGACTGCTTTGGCGTGCAGCAAGGCCCAGCAATAGCCGACCTGGCAGCCCTGACCATGCCTGCCGCTACTGCCACCCCCATCCTGCAGCTCATTGGGTTGCCACCAATGCGCAGTCAGGGAGAGATACCCCTCGAACGCATGTTGGGAGCTCCAGATATCTGAGGTGAAATGAACAGTCCCTCCAGTAGCACGGGACAAATGCTCCTTCATCACAGATCTGGTTGCTCTGAAAACAGATGGCACAATGGTCCTGCTAATGGTGGTTCTAGCAGGAACCAGGGTGCCAGGTACTCGAGCAACCCTAGCACCCCAGGATTCTCGACCACTGAAAATGGAAGCCCATGGGCGACCGTACCTGATTCCCTCTTTTGGCACAAAGGTGCCACCCCCACCAAACATCTCAGGCAGAGATGCTTGGCATCCCTGCCCTGTTGCAGAACTCTCCTGGAAAGCTCTGGAGGTAGTCGTGGTGGGATGGACCTCCTGGCTGGGTGGTGTTGGCACCTTGGGCAACCCAGCACCAGCCTGCTTCTCCCTCTTAAGAAGCACTGCCTGGTGGTGCTTCCACAGGTGGTTCTGCATCCCCCCCCCCGGAGTCAGGTGGGCAGGGTCCTGCCCACAACTGATCTGAGCCCTGCACAGCTGGCACTGCACATAGCGTGGATCCTCCATAAGTTGGAAATGCTTCCAGACTTCAGAGGTATACAGATGCCCAAGCTGACCAGCAGCTTGGATGTTTGAAGCCACCTCCTGTGAAGTGCGCGGGGCAGACACATCGTGTCTCTGGGTGGTAGGAGGGGCTGGCCACCAGGGGGAAGTGGGCAGATATGGAGGCACCTCGTGTGTCTCCATTTCTTTCCCCTCCATCCCATGCGGCCTCCTCTCCTGGCCATCCCCTGAAATACTGCTGGTGCCCGAAGGAACCGAAGAAGGGGGCTGGTCCTCCTCAACCAACTTCTCCTCCAGCTTCTGCACAACACTCTACACCTCCTTGGGGTGATCATTTTGGACAGAAAACTGTCCCCAAAGCTCATCTCCTAAGAGGGCTGCTCTTGCTGCCCCTTTTTCGGCTGCTGAGGCCAAGCGACATCAGCTGGAGGAGAGATTGCCCGAGCAGCAGACCCCTGCTTAGTGCCAACACCTAATGGCACCTCTGCTGGGGGCGCCCCAGCAGCAGCCTCGATGAAGGGCCCAAGGCAGGCCTTCTTCATCACACTCCAGCCAGAGGTCAAAGTGCTGGAAGGTGGCTGTGAAGTGGCCCTACGCACAGGTGTGGGGGAAAACTGGGTCCTCCTCCTGCCCCTCCCCTCCACCCCTCTAGTCTTTTCCTTGGCCTTGCCCCCAGGGCCCCTCTTCTGCTGCCTGTCACTCATGTCACCCTTGGGCAGTTTCTCACAACCTGAACTGTGAGTGGGGTTTTTTACAAACCTAACTCACTACACTGTACCCTGAACCAACAGGTGCCCTGACTTCTTTTTAAAAACCCTCCCGCCAAAACTTGGGGTTTTTTTTTGTCTCTAACCTGTCCTTCTTTGGGTTGGGGTAGTATTCTGGTAAAGTTTAGGAGACTAGGTGATCCTGCCTCTACCTGGCTACAGTTTTTAAAAGGCTACCTTGAGATGAAGGCAATCCTTGTTATATCCTCCAAGTTAAACTTCTCCTAACTAGATCCTGGGACAAACCGGATTTCCTTGCAAACTAGAACTCAGGTGTCCCCTATAACTAGCGAGAAGCTGTGGTTTACCCTATAGAAATCTAAGGATGCACCGGCTTTCAGTGGCTGAAAGCAAGATGCAGTGCAACCCTAGTCTCTTTAAAAGGGAACCTGATGTGGCCTAGTAGTCACGCTACCTTTTATGAGAAACCTAAACTCTTTTTAAATTGCCCCTATCTGGCCTAGTTGAATTTTGAAAGAAGATAAAGCCCTAAACTGGATTAATTTATTTTTAAATTTCAAAAAACACAATCCCTAAAAACAGCCTTATTATTGTGGCAGCCTATTTAGTGGCCGCAAGCGAACTGAAAATACCCTCAGACTCCAAAAAGTAGCTCTATAAAAACATGAAAGTGACCCACCCCACACAGCCCACACACCAACCCCCTCTCACCAACCTGAGGTAATTAAAAAAAACCAAAACATGACAGAAAGAAACAACTTTTAACCCCCCCCCAAAACAAACAAACAAACAAACAAAACAAAACCAGAATCAGGAAAAGGGACAACAGGACAGGATGCAAAACCAACAACAACAGATCCAAACAAATCCAAATGAGAAAAGGCCAGCAAACTCAACTGTTAAAAAACTCAGCTTTCACCAATAAAAAACCTCAGGCCAAATCAGTCAACACTGCCCACCTCCAAAAAAAAAATCCAGAACCAGGAAAAGGGACAACAGGAGAGGATGCAAAATCAACAGCAACAGATCCAAACAAATCCAACTGAGGAAAGGCCAACAAACTCAAGTGTTAAAAAACTGACCTTTTTAACAATAAAAAACCTCAGGCCAAATCAGTCAACACCCCCCGCCCCCCAAAAAAAACCAGAACCAGGAAAAGGGACAACGGGACAGATGCAAAACCAACAACAACAGATCCAAACAAATCCAACTGAGAAAAGGCCAACAAACTCAACTATTAAAAAACTAAACCTTTTAACAATAAAAATTAGGCCAAACAGCACCCCCCTCCATGAACCAGAAGAGAAAAGGAGCAATAGAAGCACAACACAGCAGCAACAAATCAAACACAGAATCCTTTTAAAACAGTAAAAAACTTGACCTTTAACAATATAGGAACTTAACCAACCCCTCCCCACAAAAAAAATTTTCAACCTAACCCCAAGAAATCCAAGCCACCCAAATCAGAAAAAGTAAAAGGACACTGCACTTTTAAAAGTCCTCTCACTAAAGTAAGATATAGGCAAATTGGCAAACCCCCCCACCCCAGGCCCCCATCCCCAGCAGAACCCCTAACCCTAACCCCAAATAAGCTACCCACCCACCCAAATCTGGATAAGTAAAGGGACTCTGAATCTTAAAAAATCCTTGTACTTTTATCCTAACTAAAATAAAAACAAGAACCCTAAGACTGTCTTACATTAGATGTCTTCTCCAGGCAGGTCAGGCAAGGCTGAGAGAGAGCAGCAGCAGCAACTGAGGCCAAGGATCAGCGCAGCACAATCTCTCTCTCACACCAACACAACAGCAATGGAATGGAGTCAAGCCAGGCAGACTCCTTAAAAAGGTTCTCCTGCCTTACACAGAGCACTTTCAAAAAATACCACTGCTCCGTGATTGGCCAGAAAACAGTGTTTATTTGGATACCCAAGTAAACAAAAGAACAACAATGTTGCTGATGGCTGGGAGATTAGCCCAGCCATCAGCTACACAACAGCCTTGCAAAGCATGCATTTGCAATGCATTTTGCAAATGCATGCTTTGGATTGGCTGCTGGGGCACCTCTCCCACTCCGTCTCCCTCCCTGATCCCAGGTAGGCTATGGGAGAGGCGGGAAAAGGCTTCCAAAGGCGGGAAAGGAGGCAAGTAGCTTCCCTGAGGCTGCAGAAGCTCCTTTCATGCCTTAGTTCCGTATACTACCGAATATGCATGCAAGCTGGAATCGGAAGTATACAGCGCCGTATACTTCCGAATCGGGGTATTCGGTGGTCTGTTCGTTTCAGCGGAATTGAATGCACACCCCTAATATCTACCAGAGACCACAGATTATGGAAATATGTTGAGTCTGGCCAACATAAAAGCTCGGCGTTGATGTGGGCTTATTAGATTTGAGAAGTACTGAGCCAAGCAAATTTGGGAAGGGGGAAGGTCCAAGAAGTGGGGTGAACATGTACCCCTTGGTTCACCAATTATTATTGGGAGTCAATATCCACTATTCTTCTGCGGATCAAGTGAAATATGTAAGTTTCACTGCAGTTTGTCAATGAATCTAAATCAATACCAATTGATTTAATTTTCCTGAGTACTGAACAGAACCATTTAGGGGTAAAAGGGTCTGCAAGTAAAAGAAAAATCAGACTGTTGGGTAAGGGGTGAAAATGTAGGTGGAGCCAGTATTTGATTGTGGTAATCCAGGTTCTAGATTCTACTGTGTGGAGACCCAATTCAGCATACAGCGTGGAATAACGCACTGAGTTGGGAATGACCAGGATGCAGTATAAAAAAGAAGCTGTGGTTTTTTCAGTGTTTTTGCTGAAACACTTGAACCACACAGGGATCCCATAAAGTAGCTGAGGGAGTAGTGTGGTGCAAAAGATTTACAAAGCGGCTGGGACAAATTGATTGCCTTTTTGATAATGGAAATGAGTTAATACCGATAACTTGTTCTTGGCCATGAGAAGGGCTTGATCATGATGCATGCACCATTTCAAATTATAATGGAAAAGAACTCCCAAATACCTAAAAGATTTAACTTGGTCAATGCATCTGCCATTAATTTTCTAGGTATGCTGTTTCCATGATTTGGAAAACAGCAGGATTTTGGTCTTATCATAGATGATGAATAAGGAGTTCTGGGTGAAGTATGAAATAAGAGATGACAAAGAACGCATTAATCGCACTTTGGTGAGGGATAAGGTAGCAATGTCGTCGGCATATAAGAGAATAGGGACTGGTTCGTTATTTGGTTTAGGGGCATGTCCATCTAATTTAGCTAAATAAAAAGGGAGGTCTGTGAGAAACAAATTGAACAAGAAGGGGACCAAGATACAGCCCTGTTTTACCCCCTTGGAAATAGGAATTTTTTGCATCACTGCGCCCTTTTAGTAAATTTGATCTGGCTAGAATTAGAGAGATGGAGTTTGCATATCAAAAACAAAAGGTATTGATTGATGCCTAATTTAAATAGTTTGTCCCACAAAAGCTATCTACCAATTGAGTCGAAAGCTTTGTGGAGATCGATAAGTGCCACATATAGCTTACCTCTGGAGTGTTGAAGATATTTTTCGGCTAAAAAGGATAATGTGATGCAATGGTCCAGTGTGGAGTGGTTAGCTGTGAAACCTATTTATTCCTTCCCTGGCAAACTATGGTCCACCATCCAAGCAGATAGCTTCTTTAATAAGTGTTTAGCATAGAGTTTCCCAATGATAGATAAAAGGCTAGTAGGTCTGTAATTCTCAGTATTGTTGGAATCACCTTTTTTAAAGATTGGGGTTATTATGGAGTTTAGCCATGTTTCTGGAAGGGAACCACATTTATCGAGCAAAGTAAAAAGATATGCCAGTGAGGAGGACCACCACTCAATGTTGCTTTTTAAGAGCTCAGCTGATATGCCATCAGGGCCTGGAGCTTTGTGCATTTTTAAGGAAGAAATTAGCTCAGCTACTTAATCTTGTGTAACCAGTGGTCATTCAGGAATGTTGGAAAGTGTTAATGAGACGTTAGTGGAGGCAGTTGCAGATACATTATTAAATAAGCAAGTATAGTAAGAGATCCATTTCTGTGGTGAAATTGGGCAGATGTTGGGGGCACCAGGATAGTGAAACCAGGGACCAGACGTCTTTGTTATTATTGTTTTCGATGGCTTGGAAAAGTTTAATCCAATGTCCTAAGGAGTGGGCATGTTTTTTCTGAGAAAAAAGTATTTGACATTCCCTCTTTATTGTGCAATAGTGTTGGAAGTTCCATGGAATGTTATCTTTGCACATCTGATGGAAAAATTAACGTAATTTGTGTTTGGAAAGGAAGCAATCAGCATCGAACCAATTATTAGTAGGGAAGACTTTGCTTATGATTGGGGGGTTGAACTAAATCATTGACTTTTCTTATTATAGAATCATAAACTGAGAGTGCTTCTGAAGTAGAATTAGCACTAGAAAGCTTAAAATGTAATTGCAGTCCTGCTTCACTAAGTATCCATCTTTGTAATTGAGTCGAGATAGATGGTGAACATCTTAGCTTCTTGTGTGTGGGGTGGATAGAGTGTTCAGTGCTAGGTTGCAGATGGCTGGTGGACTCAGGGCCTGTCCTTAGTGAAAGCAGTATAAGTAGATGGTCACTTTCTGTTTGGTTGCCTAACAAGAACTTAGTGATGTGGTCTTTTGCGTAATCAACCGTACTGCAGCCGCGTGAAGAGATGTAAGTGTATTGGCCTATAGAGTCATGTTGGGGGGATCCATTTAATATGCAAAGGTTAAACTGCACACAAAAATCAGCCAGATAATGGCTGGTCTGACTCACAAAAGAATCTATGGAATAATGGGGAATTAAGAATGAAAGGGGTATATGATCCTCTTCATCCCAATTCAGATGATTGTGTCAAGCATTAGATCTCAAAATAACCAGTCCTTGATTTTGAAACAAAGTATTGGTTTATTGATAATCCATTGTGCTCGGATAGGCACCAGATTGGAAGTGATACATTGTAACTCAAGAATACTAGCTTTAAGGGGACACATCAAAGATACCTTAGGAATTTCTACTCCAGCGTGTGAAATTTACACGCTTGCTACGTTATCTATTACTGCTGTTTAGCAACATCCTGGGTTCAGACCTGAGCCTGAAAAAGTGTTCCTGGAGGCCTTATCTTCAAAGAGGACATTCCTGCATTTGCTACTAGTGAGAACTAAGGAAGAGGTTACATGGCTTTGATGTGCAAAACATTAGAATAGCAGTTAGCAATACAGGCATACCAATAAAGAAACAAGACGCTTGACAGATTGCTTAGCTGGGTGTTACAGGAGCCTATCCTAGACTTGAAATCACCTACTAGGAGCAGGGCAGCCTCAGGAGCTTTTCCTGAGAGCCTATCTAAGTAAGCGACTTTAGAGACTTCCAAACAGAAATAGATTTAGATACAGAAACATGAGGGAGAATGTAAACATTAATTAATAGAATTGGGGAGTCCTTGGTAGAAAGACAGAAAGCCAGAGGAGGACAGAGGTCTAATTGGGTAGTCTGTAAATTGGATAGCTGATTGACTAGGCAGCACCGGCCGGCTTTATAGCGGCCCTTAGTATTTGTTTTCACAACAGGTTGGGAGAAGGAAGAAAAACCATTAATTAAGATGTCTTTTGGGGACCAAGTTTCCTGTAATAGAATAATATAAAAATCTGTCAAAAAATTCATTAGGTCAGGATTGTCACATTTTCTTTAGCAATCACCAGGAGGCAGCATCTGCACTAGAAACATGATAAAGACTATCATCATCATTGTTGTCGTCTTCCTCCTCCTACAATTCCCAAGAATTCCTCCTCCTACAATTCCTACATCTGCAATTCCCAAGAATATGGCTAGATCTCGGAACACCATCTACCAGTCAAATATCTGAGTATGACAATTTAACAACAACAACAGGCCCTAACTGGAGAACAAAGTAACATTTGCTGATGTATTGTAGTGCCTTGGATTTGCTGAACTCTAGAGACACTAAGATTTAGATTTAAGACCTGCTGTAATGTAATGGGCCAACTTGGATTAGTATTATATGAATAAGTCTTGTGCCAGATAACCTCCGTATTAGATCATCTTTCTTCCTGTATGTTATAGGACAGGGGTGGTCAAACTTGCTTAACAGAAGAGCCACATAAAATAAACATCAGATGTTTGAGAGCCACAAGACATGGACATCAGTGTCAAGCAGAATGAAAGAGAAGAATGAAACTGATACATTGATACACAACTTTTAAGATACACTTCAAAGTGATTCCTATGGGGAGGGGAAGCAGGGGAGAGTTCACACATAGAATATCTGACAGAGTTTGAATGCGTAGGAAGGTGTGGTCCCCTGAGTGAGTAGATAGTTGGGTGCACTCCAGAACACTGTGGTAAAAACAAAGACTCCACAACAGCCAGTTAACAGATATATTTTGGGTTAAACGTAAGAGGCAGTCAAAACAGGCAATGGTCATACACAGAATAGCAGTCCTCCAATATGCAGCACCAAATCACAGTCCAATAGAGAAGTCAAAAATCAGTCCAATACATTACATGAATCCAGCAAGTCAGTCAGTCAAAGAAACAGTTCAACAGAGTTTCTCCTTCACATATGTCATTCATACAGCATCGCCCAAGGCCAAGGCACAGCATGTAACCAAGGCAAAGTGCTGTGGCTAATGCTACCACAGATATAGTGCAGCCACCCAATCCTAAGCCTGATTGGTAACATGAGCTACACCTGTGCTTCTCGTGACTTCTATCACAGCTGTATAGTTTTAGTTGCATAACCTTGACTCAGCAGTTTAGTTCTTAAAGGAACTCAAACACTGACATCCTCCCCTTATGGAACTAAAAACATTCTATACAGGTAACATAAACTATTTACATTCATAGTTCACATACATATCAACAACATGGTAGTAATATTGCAACTTCACTTCAGACCAAGTTTTATACAGTTGTCTTTATGCTTTACTGGTGTCTGAGCCTTTGTGAAAATGTCTGCAATATTGTCACTCGTGGCACAGTATTCTAGAGTGATTAGCCTGTCTGTTAAGCATTGCTTCACATTGTGGAACCTGACGTCTGTGTGCTTGGATCTTGATTTAACTCCAAGATTGGTTGCTAGCTTTAGAGCCGCCTGATTGTCCTCAAACACAGTGATAGGTTCTATGTAAAACAAACCAAGGTCAGCTAGTAGCTGTTTGTACCAGGTTAACTCACTACAGACTGTACTGAGTGCGGAATACTCTGACTCGCATGTCGAGAGAGCCACATGTCGTTGTTTCAGAGATCTCCACCCTACCAGGACACCACCCATGAAAATTGCCAGACCGGTGGTTGACTGCCGGGTGCTCTGATCACTAGCAAAACTTGCATCTGCGTAAGCATGCACCTTTAGAACCTTACCAGGTGTTATATACAAGCTTAACTCTAGAGTATGCTTTAGGTATCTAAGGACATGTTTAGCAGCAATCCAATGGCATTGTCTTGGCTCCTTTACAGCCCTTGCCAATTGGTTAGTTGCCATAGCTATATCAGGTCTTGACCAGTTAGCTATATAAGATAAACTTCCAATCAAAGACTGATAGATGCTTTGGTCAAACAGTGGACTATTACTATCATTTAAGTCAAAGTTCTGCAGCATAGGAGATTGCACTCCCCTGCATTGGTCCATTTTATAGCTCTTTAGCAACTGAGCTATTTTACCCTTCTGTGAGACACGATACCCACCATTTACAGGTTCTATGTCTAAGCCAACATATTGTCTGATGTTGCCCAGATCCCTCACAGTAAACTGTTCATTCAAAGTTTCAACAACAGATTTCATCATCTTTTCACTTCTACAAATCAAAGCTAAATCATCAACAAAGACAAGGATTAAACATTGCTGCTCCCCTTTTCCTTTGAGAAATATACAAGGGTCAGCTATGCCTTGCTTGAAACCAAGCTTCTTTAAACATTCAGTTAAGAACTGATTCCATTGATGCCCAGACTGTTTTAAACCATACAGTGATTTTTTAAGTTTCCAGCAAACATTTGCATTGCTATTTCCACCAGAAACACCAGGTGGCAACTTCATATACAATGTGTGTTCTAGAGGAGCGTGTAGGTAAGCGGTTTTAACATCTAGATGTTTTACAACACAATTATGCCTGGCTGCATAAGTCAGAGCACAAAAGATTGATGTAGCCTTGAGTGTGGGGGCAAAAGTTTCGTCATAATCTTGCATGGACTGCAAGTACCCCTGTGCTACTAGTCTAGCTTTATAACACACATTTCCGTCTGCCCCAGATTTTAATTTGTAAACCCACCTACAACCCAAGAGTTTATGATTAGGTGGTAGTACAGACTCTTCGTAGACTTGTAGCTCTTTTAACGACTCAAGCTCCGCCTTCATGGCTGCGTTCCATCCAGCCTGTTCGTCTTGCGTGAGATGCTTGATGCTGTCGTAGCAGGAAGGCTCAGCAAGGACGACACACGCCTGACCAGGACTGTAGCGATCTGGAGGACGAGTTTCTCTCGTAGATCGTCTGAGAACTGGTTCTGGTTCCTCATCTGACACTCCATGCTGGCTCACCGGCTGCTGCTGCTGCTGCTGTGACACTCCCGCTCCAGAAGACGCAGGTGTAACAGGTTCCGGCTTGATGACTCTGCTGCTGGGTGAAGGACTCCGCCTCTCGCCTCCAGTTGGTAGTTGCGAATCAGTTTCCACTGCTGTAGGCAGGAATACTGTAGAGGACGTTCTCTCCCAACCGACAGAGGTTTCCAGGAACTTAGCAGAGCAGGACGTTGTTATCTTCTTGTCACCTACTTGGGAAAATCTATAAGATTGGTGATTGTTGGAGTACCCAAGAAATAACAACTTTACAGCCTTATTTCTCCCCTTTCGCTGTAGCTGTTTTGGGATGTTTACATAGGCTGGTATCCCAAAGATCTTTATATGGCTAATGGACACTTTCCTGCCGTACCAGACCTCAGCAGGGATCTTTCCAATAGCAGAAGACCAGGAATAATTCAGCACATGGGAAGCACTCATGATACTTTCCCCCCAATAACTCATTGGAAGGTTACTGTCTCTCAACATAGAGATACACATATTGTAGAGGGTTGCATTCCTCCTCTCGCAAAAAGCATTATGCTGTGGCCTATAAGGTGCTGTTCGTTGATGGCTGATGCCATATCTCCTAAACAGAGAAGGCATGCGGTCATTACAAAATTCTGTGCCGTTATCAGAAACAATAGCCCTTGGAACTCTCCCAGTTTTCCTGTTGACAAAACGAAGCCAGTTGCTGATGTTTTGGTAAGTCTCAGCCTTGGATTTAAGTAAATAACAAAAACCATAGCGAGAATAGTGATCTTCTATGTGTAAACAGAACTTAGCTCCGCCCACACTTCTGGTTGGGAATGGTCCAATCAGATCCATGAAAACTAGGTCCAAGATTTCTGTAGACTGGAATTTTGAGACACTGTGGGTGCTGCCTTTGATTTCGTTGCTTTGCATATCTCACAGTCAACAAAACAATGACAGACTCTGGGGGTAATTCCTGCAGCTTGCAAGGTTCTCTTGACTGCTTGGAAATTTATGTGCCCCAGTCTCCTGTGCCACATGTGTATACATTCATCATGAGGGGGTCGGTTCATACTCACATGTTGCACAAGGTTTTCTCTCTCCAGAAAATATAAGTTGTCTCTCCTTTTAGCCACCACTGAAACGCCATCACCACTAATCAAGCAGCTCTCAGCTGTAAAAGACACTTTAAAACTCTGCTCAGTCAAAGTGGAGACAGATATCATGTTGTACTTAATGCTGGGCACGTGAAGCATTTGGAATTTTTTCCTTAGACAAGGAATGTTAACAAGCCCAGTTCCTTCTACGTTGGCACAAAGCCCATCAGCTAACATAACACACTGACCTTTAATTGGTGTGTAGGTGTTGAAGAGACTCTTGTCCTTAATAACATGCACAGTCGCGCCGCTATCAATTAAAAACTGATTGCAGAAGGAAGAATAGTTAACAACAAGGTTCACATGCCTGCCTCCCACCGGAGGTACAGAAGACTGTTTCCCTTTGAAACGTTTACAGCTCCGTCTGAGATGATTAGGGCTGTTACATATAAAGCATCTCCTCACTGAGTAAGTTTTCCCAGCTGCTGCATGACTGTCGGCCCCTTTAAATTCCTCCCGGGCGGGAGACTTGGCTGAATGAGCTGGAGACTCACCGAACAAAACTGTGTTCCTTCTCCTCATGTCCTCATTCAACAAACGTTGAGCGATGTTAGACATAGTTATCTCAGCTTTTGGCAAGATATCCAAACAGGATACAAACTGATCATAACTAGCATCCAGGGAGCAAAGGATTATGTAGGCTTTCTGCTGCTCAGAAAAAACCACCTCCTTCTCCTGTAACTGTTGCAAGGTACGTTGCATAAACTCTAGGTGGACATTCATTTCCCCACCAGGCACATATTTTGCACTAAGGAGTTTCTTCATTAAGTATATATGGGAGCCCACACTCTCACTGACATAGAGAGACCTTAAAGCGTCCCAACAAGACTTTGCACTGCTGGAGGACTTTATGTGGATAAGCTGGCTGTCTTCCAACGTTAGACCAATTAATGCGCAAGCTTTATCCTCATTGCTCCTGTGTTTTGCTATAACAGCTGCGTCATCAGCAGCGTCTAACACGGCTATATTGGGTGGACTTGTCACGTACTCCCACAAACCATGATATTTGAGGATCATTGTGACCTTCTCCGACCAGGTGCAGTAATTCTCCCCGTTCAGCCTCTTGATGAGGAATCCGGAGACTTGGATACTGGACTCCATTCTGCCTGTGTAAAAATACAAAAAACTGCCACGCCCCAAAATGGCTGTTACTCACGAGTAGACCTCGAGTAGACCACAGGAACTGATGGCACGTAGCGCTCTTACTCTCCAGGAGACCTACGCTCTGGGCCCATAACCGATGACAGAGTTTGAATGCGTAGGAAGGTGTGGTCCCCTGAGTGAGTAGATAGTTGGGTGCACTCCAGAACACTGTGGTAAAAACAAAGACTCCACAACAGCCAGTTAAGATATATTTTGGGTTAAACGTAAGAGGCAGTCAAAACAGGCAATGGTCATACACAGAATAGCAGTCCTCCAATATGCAGCACCAAATCACAGTCCAATAGAGAAGTCAAAAATCAGTCCAATACATTACATGAATCCAGCAAGTCAGTCAGTCAAAGAAACAGTTCAACAGAGTTTCTCCTTCACATATGTCATTCATACAGCATCGCCCAAGGCCAAGGCACGGCATGTAACCAAGGCAAAGTGCTGTGGCTAATGCTACCACAGATATAGTGCAGCCACCCAATCCTAAGCCTGATTGGTAACATGAGCTACACCTGTGCTTCTCGTGACTTCTATCACAGCTGTATAGTTTTAGTTGCATAACCTTGACTCAGCAGTTTAGTTCTTAAAGGAACTCAAACACTGACAATATCAAAACTACATACATTCCCAGGGCGTTATCAGGCATTCGGCCTTGCAATGCCCAGATGGCTCATCCTCCCGGAGGAGAATTCATGGGAAGGTGCTGATTGCTTTGTTCCCTCTAATTAACAGTCATAAAGCAAGAGAGGAGCCAGGAAGGAATAATAAACTCTCATCCTCCAGGAGGAGAATTCATGGGAAGGTGCTGATTGCTTTTTACCCTCTAATTAACAGTCATAAAGCAAGAGAGGAGCCAGGAAAGAATAATAAACTAACAACATTTGGTTCTCAGGGATCTTACCCAGATCTGCTTTTCGTCAGGCCCTAAAACCAACAGTTATTGATCAGAATTAGCCATTCTTGACTTAGGTTTTAGAGAAGGAAGGAAGGAAGGAAGGAAGGAAGGAAGGAAGGAAGGAAGGAAGGAAGGAAGGAAGGAAGGAAGGAAGGAAGGAAGGAAGGAAGGTGGGGAAGGGAGAGGTGGAAAGAAAGAAACTTTAACTTTAAATGCATCCTTCAAGTGGCTGGCTGGCTTGGCTTGGAGAAATGATTTAAATAGAGAAATGTCTTCTCCAAGCCAGCTGACGGGGTGGTGGGGGCTTCAAGAGCCACAAAATATGTGTTAAAGAGCCACAAGTGCCTTCCAAGCCACAGTTTGGCCACCTCTGTTATAGGCTAAACATTTGTCCAGTAAAAGTCCCATGCGAACCTGCTCACTAATTACATACATAATCTTTGGCCCAGCTTGTGAAGTGGGGCAGGTGGTCATAAGAAACACTGTCTTTTCAGAAATAATGTCTCTCCTGTATATGGAACACCTTACCCCTATTTGTCTAGCTTCAAATTTGACTGGGCTTTTCTGTTTTACCAGATCATTTAACATGTAGTTATACCTTCTATTTTACTTACCTTATCTGTAGACCATCTTTCTCATTGATTCTGAAGGTGAATTACACAGTGCAGGTCAATGAAAACAGTAGAACAAAACATCAAATAAGCAATATAATAGGACTATGATTACATAAATCTGAGATAAGCAAAAAGTATTAGACATGATATATTAAACAATGCAGAAAATAGTATGACATAAGTAGTAAAAATGCAATGACAGCAGGACAATACATACAGCAAACAGTTAATATATTCTACAAATGGTATCGTCCATAGTCCTGTTTCTTGTATAAATTCACCTTTCTGAATTGTTTCGTTGTTATATGGCTATACTACCTTTATCAAAATGCTCTCGTGAACAATTCTTTTTTACATAGTTTGCAGAATGACAGAAACATGGGATCCTTCATGACTTCCTCAGACAGACCATTCCACAAGGTGGGGCCCATGAACAAGTATGGGCAGTCATCAGTCATATCCATTTGCAGTTTGCATATTCAGAAAGCTTTGCTCAGATCATGACAGAACATAACAAGAGAGGTGGTTGTTACTGGTGATATCTTGAATTCCACACCTCTATTTTGTTTTGGTTGCTGTATCACAATTCTCACTTTTATGTTATGACGTATAGAACTTTAGAAATATTTCCATCCTGTTACCCAATAAGTGAATTTACATCCAAGACATATATGAAGTATCTCTTCTTCCATTGAGCTATGGATCCTTCTACCAGGCTTTTGGGATCTTTTCAGTCCATGCAAAAATTGCCCTTCATTTTCTCCAAAATACCTTTTCTAGGTTTTCAACACTAGACCTTTAATCCTGGTTCAGCCCTGTCCCCAAAATGACATTCTACACTTGAATAATGGAATCATAGAAACCAACTCTGTGAGTTCAATTCTAGTGTAAAAAATCAGATTGGGGATAGAACTGAACCAGGATTCTGTGCAGAACTGGCCAAAGTCTTCACCCTCTTCTCTACTTTGAGTTCTCCCTATTCAGTGAACATAGATGCATCAACCCTTGTTGACAGGGCAAAGCTGATTATTTAAATAAGAAATCATATGACATCTATAGGAATTTTCATAAGGCTGCACCTTGATTTCTAATACTGGGTGCATTTTTTAAGAATAGCAAAAATCCAGTTGCAAAACACATTATTTAGTGTCGTGTGAATACACCCACTGTGACTTTTTTTAAAGGCTGTGTGCTGTTTTAGGTTTTAGTTGTCTCTTACAATGTTTAATTCTTAAAATAATTTTATCTTATCCCTAAGTTTTGTTGTGTTTTACATTTTTGAAACAATTTTAAGATATTTTAATTATGTGGTGTACAAATTAAAGTAATAAATGAATAAAACAAATAAAAGTTCAGTCAAGTTGATAATGCACTCAACATTATAAAGATCATAAGTTAAAGCAATAATACCCTTCAACAGACTCTCACATTGTGATCTTGTATCATTACGTTTCCATGCACTCACAGTTTCTGGGCCTTTTACACCAATCTTTCTGTATGTTTGAGAAACACAGTAGCTTAGTAAAGCATGGTGGCACTGGCAGTCTAGCTGAACACTGGTACCCAGCAGTTTCATATGCATTCATTTGGTAAGACTGGGAGGCAGATAAGTGACAGAATATAGGGTGTGGAGAATATATAAGGGAGTGGAGAAATATGATCGATACAAAGGCCACAGAGGAAGGCAAAAATGGGGATAGAGAAGATGAGCATTGAAACCAGGATTTAGATCATCATGAGGTGACCCTGTACTGAACAGTCCAGGCTAGCCTGATCTTGCCAGATCTAAGCAGGTTTGGCTCTGGTTAGTATTTTAATGGGATACCAGAAGGAAGTCCAAAGTTGCTATGCAGAGATAGGCAATGGCAAACTGCCTCTGAGTCTTGCCTTGAAAGCCCTATGGGGTTGCCATCAGCTGTGACGTAATGGCACTTTCCAACACCTAGTGATGTATTAATCAGCAAGTTGAGAAAAGGCCAAGAAAAGTGGGTATTAGTCTCTTATTTATTAGTAAGCATCTTGGTCTATACAGCATGTTGGCACTGATTTAAATTAATAAATTGAATCTGTACAATTTAAAAACAGAGTAAGGCTACTATATTGTTCTAATACCACTCGAATAAGAATTCTGAAGCCTCCCAAGCCTCAGGAAGCTTTGGAAGAGTAGGGGGGCAGGCACACACTGAGCCAGTGGGCTCAGAGTCTTCTGAAGCCTCCTGAGCTTCATGAAGCTTTGGAAGCGTGGGGGGGGGCAGGCACACAGTGAGGGTGTGGGTGCAGGGAGGTGGTAGCAAGCAGTGACAGGCACAGCAGGCGAGCACAAGCAGCACAGCAGGTGAGCATGGGGAGGCGGCAGTGGTGGGTGGTGAGTGCAGGGAGTGGCGGCGGGCACAGGAGGCGACAGCGGGCAGAGGAGGCAGCGGGCACGGGGAGGAGAGGGGGTGCCTCATGGCACCCCTAGATTAAGTGGCGCCCCAGGTGGCTGCCTACTTGGCCTACTCCCACGTGCCGGCCCTGAGAAGAGCAGAAGTTATGTGTTGTCTTGGTGGAAAGGAGAGATAAAATTGGAAGATGTGATGTGCCAGGGTAAAGATAGATGGAGGTTGGTGAACTACATTGACTATGAATGTGGCTAGTGGGCTAAGTAAAACATGGGGATACGGTTGCTGGCAAGGAGCTGGGATTTATGGGTAAGGGGACTGACAAGACATAGAGACAGGAGGCTAGATAACAGTTGAGTGCTTGTTAAGGTTATGTGGATAGGTGGGAAGATTACTGTTCTCTTAAACAAGATTATTTTATTAGATTATACCCTTGTGCTTATTTTGTTTGGAAACCCTTTAATGAAAAAAAAAACTTTATAATTACATCTGTTTGGAATTCATAGGGTTGCCAGGCATGACTGTTGCACCAGTAGGGGGATTTAGGAGCAATCTGGGAGTGGGCAGATGTGATGTGATGTAATTGCGTCAGGAGTAATGCTATACTTTTTTGCAAACTCAATGGTTAAAATTGGCTAATTGGACTAAAGCTATAGTTTTGCTTCAAAAGCAGAGCATCACTGTGCGAGTTCCATGAAAAAAGCTCACAGGAAAAAACCCACAGAGGAGCCTCAAAGGGGAGGGCATTGCAAATTTTTTTCAAGATTTTCAATTACCTTACTGCCACGGCCCCGGACTCTTCCGAAGCTTTGGAAGGCTTTGGAAGGGGAGTGGGTGGGCACGCTCTAAGCCAGTCGACTTGAACTCTTCTGAAGCCTCCCAAGCCTCGGGAAGCTTTGGAAGAGTGGGGGGGGGGTGGGCACACACTGAGCCAGTGGGCTCGGACTCTTCTGAAGCCTCCCAAGCCTCAGGAAGCTTCGGAAGAGTAGGGGGAGGTGGGCACGCTCCAAGCCAGTGGGCTCGGACTCTTCTGAAACCTCCTGAGCCTTGGAAAGCTTTGGAAGAGTAGGGGGCGGAGGCGGGCACACTCCGAGCCAGTCGCCTCGGACTCTTCTGAAGCCTCCCTCTGGAGACCAATTTCCATAGGGTATAATGGAGAATTGATACGTGGGGTTCTGGGGGGCTGTTTTTTGAGGTAGAGGCACTGAATTTTCAGCATAGCGTCCAATGTCTCTTCCCAAAATACCCTCCAAGTTTCATAAGGATTGGACCAGGGAGTGCCCCTATCCAGTGGAGGGAAGACATTTAAAAGATATGTGGTTCCTCTAACTCTGATGGCCAGAACTCCCTTAGGAGTTCAATCATGCTTGTCACAACCTTGTTCCTGGCTCCACCCCCAAAGTCCCCAGGTAGTTCTTGAATTGGTCTTGTCAACCCTGCTTTTGGGCATCAAGACGAAACACATCTTTTTTACCCAGGTTTTTAATTAGGTGTGTTTTCTTACCAGTCTTTTAACAACCTGCTCTGTTTTATGGACAGTTTTTATCCAGTTTATGTCTAATGGCTTATGGTTTTAGATGGTTTGTGGTCTATGTAATTGTAAGTTGCCTCAGGCAGAATTCTGAAGATGCAGCATAAAAATATTTTAAATAAAATAAACATGCTAATGAGGCAGGACCAGGCCCTTTTATTACTCCATTTTACCCTTCTTCTTGTTAAGGAAAGGTATAATCCAGGAGTTCTTTTTAGTGACCCAATATTTCTTTCTAGAAGGGTTGCCAACCTCCAGGTGGACCAGAAGGTCTTCCAGAATTTCAGTTGATCTTCAGACTAAAGAGATCAGTTCCCCTGGAGAAAATGGAGTTGTACCCAAATTTGGTTCCGCCCATCCCCAAAATCTATCCTTGTCAGACTACCTCCCTCAAATCTTCAGGAATCTGCTAATCTGTAGTTGGCAATTCTATCTTCTACCCACCCACTCAAACCACTGGTGAGTGGGTGGGAAGACAAGCCAGTTGAGGTTTTACTGGCAAGATCAGATAAGAGGAAGGGGTGTTGAGGCCATAGATTCAATTTTTCTGTGTACTTAAACGAGCCTATTCCAAAGGATAGAAAGATAGTGTAGTTTAACACACACAAACTTTCCTATGATAATTGAAGATGACTCTGTTGGATTCCAAGTGATTTCACCTAAACCATCTAACTTTGCCAACTTATTAGATGTCTTGATTTGCTCCATTAAATAACCAAAAGGAAATGGGGAAAAAAACCTCTTTGAATATCCATGTGATTGGACTTCATTCACATAGAAATAAATTGTTGTTTGTGTGACTTCCTATACTTTTTTGTCAGCAGGAAAAGAGTGTGAAGATAAAATGGTTAGACTCTGTAGGCTGACTAGGCAGTTGTCAAGTTTTTGAGATTGGATGAATGCTTATAAATGGACTGTTGCATGTTGCTTTTCTTGGTTTGGTGTTAGTGCCTAGATCATAAAAACTAAGAAAACTGGTGATTAAAGGAAGTTCAATCTTTTTCAGCATCCACAGAAGGAGGTATGCATTGAGCTAGACATATAATTGTCACTACTTTTGAGAATTTCAGTGAAAAACAGATTCTCTTGCTAATTGAAGCAGTGTCTTTTCATCTTCTGCTCTTTAGCCCATGTGTTATCATGGGTGGACTGGCCATTTACTTTACTGAACCAAATCCTAATGCTGCAATGGGGAGCTTCTGCGATTCTTAGTATTACAGACAGGTCAAGTTCTGCCTAAAACTTTCATATATTATCTAGATATATGCTAGGGTTGCCAAGTCCAATTCAAGAAATATCTGGGGACTTTGGGGGTGGAGCCAGGAGACTTCAGGGGTGGAGCCAGGAGACATTGGGGGCGGAGCCAGGAACAAGGGTGTGACAAGCATAATTGAACTCCAAAGGGAGTTCTGGCCATCACATTTAAAGGGACAGCACACCTTTTAGAACGCCTTCCTTCCATAGAAAATAATGAAGGATAGGGGCACCTTCTTTTGGGGCTCATAGAATTGGACCCCCTGCTCCAACCGTTTTGAAACTTGGGGGGTACTTTGAGGAGAGGCACTAGATACTATATTAAAAATTTGGTGCCTCTACCTCAAAAAACAGCTCCTCCAGAACCCCCAAAACCTCCAGATCAATTCCCCATTATTCCAAAACACATTAATTATATACTTGGCTAAAATTAAACATTATGTTTTATATATAACCTGTTGTACTTTGGTGACCATATCCTTGTACATCACAGCCATATTGCCATTCATGGTGTTAATTAACGCAGATACAATAATCTCAGATTGCAGAGTGGTGAAACCATTTTCCTCCGTAAGGCACACAAGGGCATGGGTGTCAAAATAAAGCTTCTTGCTTCCTGACCGGGGGGAGGGGGGGAGGGACTCGCCTTACTGGTTTCTACGTGTAGGGGTGATGCACAGATGCTGATATCTTGCTGTTTGGAGGTGAGGGAACGACCCCCATCGAGGCTGAGGAAACGCTGACGCTCTTGCAGAATAAAAAGCCACGCGCTGCTGAACTTGCGCGGCCGTTGGTCTTGAGGCCAGCAGAAGCCAGGAGCTTGCTGCCAGCTCCCACCACGCCATTATTACTCCTCTGCCTCCAGTCTCCTAGGCAACGGCGCGACATTACATGAGGCACCGGAAAGGAAAGCTCGTTACTCCTGCTGGATAAGGAAGACTCTCTTCCTGCCACCCACAACCACTACGACGGCTGCAGCCTGACCTCTCACCATCCCGCTTCTTCAGATCCCCATCGGGGATCGGTGGGAAGGGAAGGGGGGAGGAGAAGCTGGGTGGGAAGGGCCGCCATTCCCCCCCGCTTTCCAGATTTCTGGCGCGCGGGGGATGGAGGCTCCAAATCGGGGGTCTCCAGCCAGAGCGGGAGATTTGGGAAGCCTAATATATGCTGAAATCATGCAATGTGAATTCAGTCATAGTATGCAATTAACAGGAGTGCAACATGTACATATTAATAGTTTAGATAGTGTCTGACTGTTGAAACTTTCATATTTCCCCCTCCCCCATTCGGAATAATGAGGCAAAAACGGGAAAAATTGGGTAAAAAACAGGGCTGCTTTATTAACAAATTTCCAGCCGCCATAGGGGAAACAAAGAAACAGGACAGGCCAAGGGACATCTGATACCCTTCCCTGTCCGGTATGGGCGAGCCACCCCACCCCCAGCATGAGCCATTTACTTTGGCTAGTGCCAGGCCAGCTTGACCAGGGTTGCCCTCCCTAGCCAGGGCCACGACTTGTCCGAGCCAAGTCCCCTTGTAGGAGGCACCCTATGGCAGGCACTCACAACAGAGAGCCATACAGCCCAGCTGCTGTTCCAGCCCGCCTAATAAGGAAAACCATGGGGTGCTCACCAGTGATTGTAAAAGCCCCAAAGCTTACTTCAGCCACCGCCAAAGCCAAGCCTCAACTTAGGCACTTGTGCCCACCAGGTGGTCCAGAGCCACATGAAGCCCAAGCCGGATTTCCTCCAAAAAGGCCCTGTTACCCATTACGGACAGGTGGACCCCGTCTGCACAATACAGATCACCGCACTCCACCTTTATGGCAGGGTGTGGAATACCCAAGCCCCCAGCCAAGGCCTTCTGAAGGGCCCTATTGGCCTTTCGCCTCACCTCTCAATCCCGGCTGGTTCCCAGGCTGCCTGCCAGACTCGGCAGGGGAGAATAGAAGACCATATGATGAGCACACTTGGCCACCTGTCCCGAATGAGCTGAAGATCCTCCTCAGCCTGTGTTGAAAGGGCCTTCCCTTTCATGAGGCCCAGATCATTTCTACCCAGGTGGATAACTAATATATGAGGCGGAGGACCCTTCCTCCCCTGAAACAGTAGTGGCAGGAGCCTGGACCAATGTCGGCCCCACCGGCCCTGCCACTCTACAGTAGCCCATTCACTGAGCCCCAACTACCATGCTGTGCCCGGTTATGAGTATCCTGAGTCTCTCTTGTCGAGCCACAGCACCTAAAAGAAAAACGGGGGTTAGAACAGTGTAACTAGCCCAATGGGGCAACATAGGACAGGGGAAAAAACAAGTAAATTAGGGACCACTCAAGGGACGAGCATAGAAATGGTAAGCTGAGGACCGCCACCAACCAACCCTCTGGATAGCCAGGCCTGGGAAACCATTGTGGCTGCAGTGGATACTGCCCCAATGTGGAATGAATGGGTACCAAATTTGACACCGCCCAACCCAAGCACCTCCAGTGCCTTGATGGTAATAGTCCAAAATTGGAATTTGGTCAATGGGGACTGATCCGAATGGCAAAACAAGCCCAACGACTTCACCCTGGACTGAAACGTATTGCCTAAGAGCTAGAACTGAGCATAGGTCCCACTCTTGGCAGGGACCCAAGGTAATCACAGTACCCATCTGCTTCTGGTCCGTTCATGACCAGCTCGGATTTTGAAGAGAATGCGTTAATTACGTGAACTACTTCCTGGTTGTTGCACCAAAAATGCATGACATGGTTGGCTAACTCAGCCCCCCACAGCTGAACCACTACTATTATCGGAAAAAATTCCAAAAAAAGATTACAGCATGGATCACTATCCAACCACTCCCTAGGCCAAATTTCCACAAACCAGTGCCTACGAAAGTATACCCCAAAACCTATGGATCCGGCTGCATCAGAAGTGACCTTGAGGTCAGCCTCAATCCTCAATTCATCTCTCCAAAAGGAGATGCCATTGAACGATGCCAAAAATTGATCCCAAACCTCCAAGTCACTTTCATAGAGTTGGAAGGGACCTCTAGGGTCATCTAGTCCAATCCCCTGCACAATGCAGGAAACTCACAAACACCTCCCCCTAAATTCACATAATCTTCATTGCTGTCAGATGGCCATCTAGCCTCTGTTTAAAAACCTCCAAGGAAGGAGAGCCCACCACCTCCCAAGGAAGCCTGTTCCACTGAGGAATCGCTCTAATGGTCAGGAAGTTCTTCCTGATGTTGAGCCGGAAACTCTTGATTTAATTTGGTTCTGGTCCTACCTTCCGGGGCCACAGAAAACAATTCCACACCATCCTCTATATGACAGCCCTTCAAGTACTTGAAGATGGTGATCATATCACCTCTCAGCCGCCTCCTCTCCGGGCTAAACATCCCCAGCTCCTTCAACCTTTCCTCATAGGACTTGGTCTCCAGAACTCTCACCATCTTCGTCGCCCTCCTCTGGACCCATTCAAACTTGTCTATATCCTTCTTAAAAGGTGGTGCCCAAAACTGAAGACAGTACTTCAGGTGAGGTCTTACCAGAGCAGAATAAAGCGATGCCAGCACATCACGTGATCTGGACACTATACTTCTGTTGATACAGCCCAAAATTGCATTTGCCTTTTTAGCCACCACATCACACTGCTGACTCATGTTCAGCGTATGATCCACTAAGACCCCTAGATCCTTTTCGCACATACTACTGCTAAGACAAGTCTCCCCCATCCTACAACCATGCATTGAATTTTTCTTACCTAAATGCAGAACTTTACATTTATCCGTGTTAAAATTCATTTTATTGATTTTAGCCCAGTTTTCCAGCCTGTCAAGGTCATCCTGTATCCTGTTTCTGTCTTCTGTGTTTGCAGCCCCTCCCAATTTAGTATCATCTGCAAATTTAGTAAGCATTTCCTCTATTCCTTCACCAAATAGTTTATAAAGATTTTGAACAAAAACGGTTCCAGGACAGATCCTTGAGGCACTCCACTTGTCACTCCTCTCCAAGAGGATGAGGAACCATTCACAAGCACTCTTTGGGTGTGATCTGTCAACCAGTTATAGATCCACCTAATGGTAACAGGATCCAAATCACATTTTACCAACTTGTCAACAAGGAAAGTATGTGGAACCTTATCAAAAGCCTTACTGAAATCAAGATAAACGACGTCTACAGCATTCCCCTTATCCAGCAAGGTAGTCACTTTCTCAAAAAAAGAGATCAAGTTAGTTTGACATGACTTATTCTTGAGAAATCCATGCTGGCTCTAATCACATCCATTTTTTCTAAACATTCTGACTGTTTAATGATTTGTTCTAAAACTTTTCTAGGTATAGACGTCAAGCTGATGGGTTGGTAGTTACCCAGATCGTCTTTTTTCTTCAATCTTCCAGCACCTCTCCTGTTCTCCAAGAATTCTCAGAAATAATAGCCAGAGGCTCAGAAATTACATCCGCAAGCTCTTTTAGAACTCTTGGATGCAATTCATCTGGCCCTGAGGACTTAGTTTCATTTAAAGAAACTAGGTGTTTATGTACTACTCCTATGCTGATCCTAGGTTGGAACTTCATACCCTCCTTATATGTTCTGTTTTTGCCATGTTGAGCACCGTTTCCCTCAGAAGAGAAGATTGAGGAAAAGTAGGAATTCAGCAGTTCCACCCTCTCTTCATTACCTGTTATAATTTCACTTTCTTGCCCTTGCAATGGGCCTGCCATGTCCTTGCTCTTTTTCTTACGCTGAACATAAGAAAATAACCCTTTTTTGTTGTTTTTAGCATCTTTGGCCAGCCTAAGCTCATACTGAGCTTTAGTTTTCCTAACTTTTTCTCTACAAGCACTGGTGATTTGTTTATCCTTGGTTATAAGGCCCTACTTCCAATTTCTAAAGGAGTCCTTTTTATTTCTCAAGTCTTTAGAGAGCTGTTTATGGAGCCACTTTGGCTTCTTTAGGCTTTTTCCATTTTTTTTCTCATAGGAATCGTCTGTCATTGCGCTTTTAGTATTTCGCTTTTAAGAAACTCCATTTCCTCTTGAACCCCCTTTCTCTTAAGTATTTCTGACCATGGGATTTTACCCAGCATAGTTCTAAGTTTATCAAAATTTGCCTTTCTGAAGTCCAACCTAAAAGTCTGACTATGTATAGCTTTTCCCTTCCCTAAGACTGTAAATTCCAAAATCACATGGTCACTACTGCCCAGGGTGCCCATTATTTCCACTTCTTCAATCAATTCTTCCTTGTTGGTGAGAATCAAATCCAAGATAGCAGATCCCCTTGTTTCCTTCTTCACTTTCTGGAGAAGGAAGTTGTCAGCAAGGCAAGTCAGGAATCTATTAGACTTTTCATTTTTAGTAGAGTTGGACTTCCATCAGATGTCCGGGTAATTTAAATCTCCCATGATCACTGTATCCCTTCTCTTGGAGATTTTTGCAGTCTGCTGTAGAAGTATCTCATCCAAGTCCTCTGCCTGACTTGGTGGTCTATAGCAGACCCGCACAATAATATCACTGTTATTTCTTACTTCTTTTATTTTTACCCAGAGACTCTCAACTGAGCTGCCATGCTCTGATTCATATATTTCCTCACAAGTATATACCTCCTTCACCTATACTGCTATGCTTCCGCCCTTTCTCATTTGCCTGTCCCTTTAAAATAAGTTGTATCCCTGAATCCTAATATTCCAGTTGTGAGTATCATCCCACCAAGTTTCAGTAAGGCCTATTATCTTAGTCTCCTTCCTTTATTAGGACTTCCAGTTCCTCCTGTTTGTTTACCATACTCTGTACATTAGTGTAGAGAATCCACGTTTTATGCATCCCGAGGGTTTCGTTTCCATACAAGCCTGCAAGTTAACATTACCTAGCATATGCGCCACTCTTTGAAAATCTTTAATGTTCTTATCCCCAGTTTCTGGCATCATATGAGGCTTTGCATGCCCCTGCTCAGCCGGATCAGATGGTGAGGGAGCCGTAAAGCCCCCATGGTGTCACAAAGACACCGCAGAAAGGCTCTACTTTTGGCCAATACTTTGCATGCAAAGTTTAAGATGCTCCACGATCTGCTGAAGCTCCAAAAGGGAAACTTTTCACCTTCTTTTTAGAGCCACCAGCTTATTCCTCAGCCCCTGGATCTTTTCCACAGGTAACCGTGAAGTTTTCTGCATGGTATCAAGTTCAATGCCGAGAAATGTCAACACCGAGGAGGGGCCTTCTGTCTTCTCATGTGCCAAAGGGACACCCAGGTCCCCAGCCAGCCCCACGAATATCTCAAGCAGATGGGCACATTGGCCTGACCCTGCTGGACTCATGAAGAAGTCATCAAAGTAATGGACCATGTTAGCTGAACTGACCATACACCTGAGGGCCCATTCCAGAAAGGAGCTGAAGCATTCAAAGGCCGCACATAATACAGAGCATCCCAGACTCTGTCCATGGAATATTTTCCTGAGAACTCAAAGCCTAACAGTTCAAAGTCATTTAAAGTCATTGGGGTGTACCAGAAGAAGACGAAAGACAGATTTAATGCCGTATTTTGCCATTTCCACGCCCAACCCAATGAGACACCGCTTTGACTGCCTGGTCAAACAAGGTGTACCAAACAGAGCAGAGGTAGTCGGGAATGGCGTCATTCACCAACCCACCCCACAGATATGACAGGTGGTGAATCAACTGAAATTCACCCGTCGCCTTTTTGGGCACTACTCCCAAATGGGATATGCTCAGGTTAGGAACTGGGGGAGCAGCAAAAGGGCCAAGAACTCTCCCCTCAGAGCACTCCTTGGCAATCTTTTCCCTTACAATATGCTCCCTCCCTAGAACCGAGCACAAATTTTGCGCTCGCACCAGGCCCCTGGGGCCCTGAAATGGAATACGGAACCCATAAATGAAACCCTCCATCAAATAAACTCTGTCTGCCATACCAGGGTAGTCAGATAATAGTTTCTTAAGTAGTTTGATGGGACTGGGACCCTTTACCAGGAGGTTGGGAAGATCCCCCAGCTGCAGGACATTTGTTGTCTCCCTCTGACTTTGATTTGGTACAAGCCGAGAAGGCATGGGCCCCCCGCACAGTGGTCACTCATCCTTATATTTACAGGTCTTTCTGGCGTAAATGCCTTAAGATGTGTACTTCCAACACAGAAGCCGGGGTTGAACCGGCTGGCCCGCTACCACGTGGGGACCAGAAGCACTTGTTTGCTTGCTTAAAAGGTGGCCACTATTTGACCTGTGTCCAGAACTGGGCTTAGCTGGTGACATCAACTGCAGCCAAAGCTGCTGGTTGATGTGGTCCCAAGGAAAGATGGGATTGAGGGCTGTGTGCATACGGAACTCCTCATCGTACTGCAACCAAGCAGCATCCGAGAAGTCCATATAAGCCTTATAACTGATATCGCAGTATGGAAACAGCAGCACCGCCCATAAAGGCTGTACATGCGCTATGATCTCTGCGTAAATCAAAAAGCCCAGCAGCCAGTTAGCCCAAGTCCTATCTACCTTCCTGCACTTCAACATCTCCTTATCTTTGTCATCTAAGTCTTCTTTGTCCTTTTCAAGCTCCTTATAAAGAAGGCTGAAGACATCAACATACTTGCCTCTCAGAATCTTCTCATGGGCCGCCAGCATCAGGTGGTCCCCTAAGGGCATAGCTGTGTCCTTGAAGGGGTGACAGGCAAATGGAACCACCCCATAGGGGGCAGATGTAAAACCCCATGCCTCTCACTGGGGAGCGGAACAGCTAGATGCCTTTTGCATATAGGGGTGCTGACCCCAGGACATGGACCCCAAAGTTGGCTGCTGAGATGGAGCAGCCTGAGCGGGTGTCTGAGCACTCACAGCTGGGGGAAACTGCATAGGCCCCCATGTGTAAGATTGGCCCTGTGCCTGGGTGGCTGCCACCCAAGAAGAGCAGGACTGACCCAGAGGGCTTCCCGTCATGCCAGGTCCCAACATGGGACTCAGAGGAGATGGTTGCCCCCAAGGTCCCCACAGCCACCCACCGCCGGTCTGCTGTGTGATATGCTTACCTTCAGATTCCCCCACTGCTACTGCCAGTGCCACAGCTGTTGGGGCCAATGGTCAATCCATGGCCGCCCCTGGACCTTGCACACTGTCCTCCTCTTCTGAGCCTTGATCCTCCTCAACCGCTGGAATTTGGCTCGGGCCTTCGCCTCCATTATCTTGGTCAGGTCTACCCTGCAAAGCAGACAAACGTGCAAGGACCTCCTTTTCAAATGCCCATGTGGACATCCTGGTGGCCTCTGGCCTGCAGTGAAGGCCCCACTTCAAGGCCCCTCTGCCTTTCAAGGGCCCCTAATTGCTCGATGATTGCTCGCTGAGTAAAGGCCTCCTTCTCCCCCGGTGCAGGGGTCATAGGGCACCTTTTTGCAGGTTTATTAAGGGACTGCTTGCCCTTGGTTGGGCCCTGGCCCTTCTTTGGACCCATTGTGACAAGCAACAGACCAAAGAAAGCTAACTCAACTGGGAAGAATTCCCAGGAGTGATTGTGGCCTGCTGGCCAAGGACAAAACCCAATATTCAGGGCCCAAACCTGTCCCCCCAGGCCCTAAGAAAACTTCTAAATGGGGGTGGGGGGAATCTCCGGCCTCTAAGGACAAAAAGGCTCCAGTGTGGAAAGGCTGCTGCTGCCAGCACTCCACGGCTGCCCTAGCAAGCGCTCTGCCGCATGCCACTTTCTCTCCCCTCGGGGAGCTGCGCTGCTGCCACTTCGGCCGGTGCGGCAACACCCGTCTCTACTCTTGGCCTAAAGAAAAAGAGCGCTGCCTGCGTCCTTCCTGGCTGAGAGCAAAAATGAACTGCGTGTTTTGGGGTGGGGCTGGGGCTGGGGCTAATAAAGCTTTACCACTCCACCCCTGACTAGTTCCTGGGAAGCAGGAAGGCCTGTTAGCCTCCCATCCTTCCAGGGAGGCAAACATGGCCCCTGCCCTGAGCCATCGAACAGCGGCGTGGTTGGAAAGGGCTGCATTCCTTATCTTGCACCTTCCAATATATTTGTTTCACATTCAATTTGATCTCAGTGTCTCAGTATTCAAAAGAATAATCGTTGAACCATTTATCTTCAGGCTGTCCTTGGTTGTTAAAAAAAGATCGGGGAGGAAAAAGAAACGAAAGTATCGTAACAAAATTAAAAAATATATATATTATTCACAGTGTATGTAGATTATTGTCACCTTGCCTAAAGCTGAAATAGATTAAAGAGATAAAAGTATTCATTTTTTTTAGTTTTAAATAGTTTATTAAAATCTCAAAAGTAATACAAAAATAAAATAAAATTAAAAAGTAAGCCTCAAAACTACAGAAGAAGAAGATATTGGATTTATATCCTGCCCTCCACTCCGAAGAGTCTCAGAGCGGCTCACAATCTCCTTTACCTTCCTCCCCCACAACAGACACCCTGTGAGGTGGGTGGGGCTGGAGAGAGCTCTCACAGCAGCTGCCCTTTCAAGGACAACTTCTGCCAGAACTATGGCTGACCCAAGGCCATGCTAGCAGGTGCAAATGGAGGAGTGGGGAATAAAACCCAGATAAGAGTCCACACACTTAACCACTACACCAAACTGGCTTTCCTAAAACTAAAACAAAATTGAGCAAGACTGCAAAATAATACTTACATAGTTTAGCCGTACAGATAAACCATCAATAGCAAATAAAATTCTAGTATCTCTTTGGTAATTTACAATATGAATTTCTTCAAGAAGTTACATATTGAAAAAAGTGAAACCATTTCTCTTCAAAATTAGACTTATACAATGGGCTATCAGATGTAATAAGTTGTGATGTCAATTTATCTGAAACATACTTTTATAAACCATTTTCTAACAGTTGGAGCATACCTTTTCTTCTAGTATTGAGCTATTCCAATTTTTGTAGCAAGTATTAAAGAAACCACTAAATGTTGCTACAATGTAACTTCTGTATTTTCCCATAAGTTTAGGAGTGTAGACTCTGGAGAATTAGGAATAGTGGCTCCAGCTATACACTTAATCAGGGGTGGCCAACAGTAGCTCTCCAGATGTTTTTTGCCTACAACTCCCATCAGTCCCAGCCATTGGCCATGCTGGCTGGGGCTGATGGGAGTTGTAGGGAAAAAACATCTGGAGACCTACCGTTGGCCACCCTTGCAGTTAATGATTGGCACAACCTTGTTCCAGATGCACTTTATAGTTGGGCATTCCCACCAGCTGTGCAAAAATGAACCTGGTGCCCCACGTTGTTTCCAGCAATTTGATGATTTTACTGATTTACAGTGATAGATTTTTTGAGGAGTTATGTACCATCTTGAAAAGACTTTGTAATTTTGTAATCTAATATTGTTTGATTTCAATTTAAACAAACAGTTAGATCATATCATTTTCCATTGTGACTTGCTCAGTACTAAATTGCAGTTCCTATGCCATGCGTTTTGTTGCAAGGATAACAATGACCATTTCTTTCTGTTTAAGAGTTCATAAATTGATTTCAATACCCCCTTCAATCTAGGAAAGCTGTCTTTAATAACTTTTTCATATGATGTAAGATCTCTTTGCAAAGCATTTTTCGAATCATTCACCTTAGTCATAGAAAATATTTGTTGATATGTAAACCAGGGTAAGCTAAACCCATTTTTTTTTCTCCATCTGCTTTTGTGACCATAATTTCTCCCTGCACGTTAAATCTCATAATCTATATCATTAACTTCTCTCCACCCATTAACATAATTTGGTGATCTTCCAGGAGCAAACCAAGTCTGAGCATACACAGGTGAGATCCCTGGTGCCAACACCCCTCTATATCTATCCTAAATAGCCAGACAGTTCAATAAAAAAAGCATTCTCCTTTATTTTGGGGAGCCTCTCTCTTGGGCAATTCCTTAACACTTCTTGAAGAGCATAAGACAACAATACTCCCATTCTACAGAAAACCATTGTTTTAATGGATTTGGATATGAGTAAAACAAAATTGATTTTAATTGAACTGCCAAATAATATGTATGTAAGCCAAGGAGTGCCAATCCTCCCAGACTTGAGGGCTTCAATAGCAAATTAAAGCTGATTCTTGGAAACTTTTTATCCCATAAAAAATAAGCAAGTGAATCATTTCTATTTTCTTAAGCAACAAGAGATTAAATTTACTCCAGTTGTGTTTTCACTGAGGTTGTAAGTACTTCAAAGTTATATTTGTGCAACTCTGATAATTGCAAAGGTATTTTAATACCCCAGTGCCTCCAAGCCTTGGATACCCATTTAAATGGAAATCTCCCGCTAATAATACTGTTTGATTTCATTAGATATACATATTGGAAATAGTTCAGATTTATCCAAATTAATTTGAAAGCCTGAAATCACACTGAATGATGTAAATTGCTGCATAACTGTCTGTAATGATTTCAGGATTACTCAAGTTTAATACAACATCATCAGCAAAGAAACTCAGTTTGTAACTTCCTGAAAGTGTATGAATTCCTGTTATATTAGGATCCAATCTTAGAGTATGAGCCAGTGGCTCCAATGAAATAGCAAAAAGTATTGGAGACAGGGGGCAACCTTGCTGCATACCTCTGTTAAGATGAATATCCTCAGATCTAAAATTATTGACTGAAATTTGTGCTACAGGAGAGTGATAGGTAGTATAAATGGCTCCTTGAAAATTGAAACCAAAACCCATGTGCTGTGAAACATCTTTCAAATACGTCTCCACCCTATCAAATGTCTTTTCAACATCCAGCGCCACAAGTACATAACACAATTTTTTAGACTGGCAAAAATGAATCAGATTCAAAGTCTTACACATATTATCATACATGAAATTCTGTATGTTCCAGCTGTTTCAAAGTGGGAGAATATATAAAGCCACCCTTGTAATAAAAGTTGGAAGTTTTAGACTTTGAAGTGTTAGTCAGTACTAAGAATGAAGACAGGTATGCTTTCTAGTGTTGAACATATATTCACTTTATAATATAGTGTTCAATGCATGGAAGAGGCAAGGTGGTAGTGATAATCAGTTCTTTATTAGATACAGCATAGTATAGGGCTGCACTATAAGACTGAAGAACTGGGCCCACAGGGCCCTTTATATACACTTCAAGGTCCCCGTGCTAGCATGCCATTGGATCATTCAAACCAGCCAGAGGCTCGTGATTGGAGTAGGGCAACAGGTATTTGGATCCTGCTTCCTATTGTTCCTGAGTCCCCAAGCTCAGTCCTTATGGCTCCAGTGAGCCAGGCAGGGTCACACACAAATAATCTTCACTTTGGTCCGCATACACAACACACTTCCTTCCAGGATGTCTGTTTTAAGGTTTCAAACTATTCCTACACTTGGGCTTCCTCTATATGGAGGTTTTGCCTCTCTTTTTTTGGAGCATCCATATATTGTCCCTTAATTTTTTAAAAATGTTTTGCTATTTTCTTTCCCAAAACTAGTTTGGTACCATCTTTCTGGAAAGACTGCAGTCAAATCATGTTTTATGCTGTGTGTAGTTTTACAGGTCTTGTTCACATCAGCATTATTTTCCTTACCTCAGTTCTTCTGCAGCCACCTACAGTGTAATGTTATCTACCATCTCATGTAACTTCCCAGCTTCCAAAAAAGCAAGTACTTTGCTTTTTAAAAAGCAAGCTGTCCTTGAAGAAATATCTGTTTGTAGTGTGAGTGACTTGTTTTTGTTTTTAAATGAAAGTTGAGAAGTTGCAAGAACTAGTTGGTAGATCATTTTATAACACTGTGGCAATATGTAAATTACTGGGGTTTTTTTTTTTAAAGGCTCCAAAAATTCTTTTGATGGCTTAGCTCAGTGTTTCCCAAAGTGGGCGAAATTGTCCCTTGGGGGGCGCTGTAATACTCCAGGGGGGCAGTAATAGCCTTTGGGTGCAATTGGGGGAAGGTGAATAAAAATAAGGGGGTGGTGAAAGCATAAAGGAAGAAGAGAAGAGGGTGGGAGGTGTCAAAACATCACATTTCTGGGAGGGTCCAGAATTTCTAATTTAGAGAAAAATTCCAATTAACAAAAATGAAGAGTCCCTTTTTGTCTGCTACTTGGTGCGAATTCACCCAATTAGACTAGTAATGAGGAGCAGAACTCGTTCCAATTAAAATATAAGAAAGATGCAGTTTATTTATAAGACAGAATAAAAAAATAGAGGTGTACAGACTAACAAGACAGAAACAAAAAAACTTTACTAGTCTATTCTAGCCAATACTTGCTATAGCTAGCAGTTTCTCAAGGTTGCTTGCAGTTTCTCTCTCAGCAATACAGTTCAAGTCAGGACAGTGGAAGCACTGAAGCAATTACACAATCTTCTCTAAAGAGTTTCAACCTGTAGCTTGCTCCTCACAAGGTTTTCTGCAGAGCATCAAGCTTCTTACAGTCCTCTGGTTACCAGGTGGTTGCTTCTGTTGATTCCAGCCAACTGCAATGCCCCAGACACAGAGACTGATTTCCCACTTGCCTTACGCCACCCTCAAGTTCCACTTCTCAGTGGGGCTTCTCTCCGATTTCACACTATCTGTCCCGGGGCTGCAGCTAGTGTCTGCTTTTTTGCACCACAAACAGAAACTGGGTTTTAAAGGTTTCTGTTTGCAGCATGAAAAAGCCGAAGCTAGCTGCAGCCCCAGGGGCAGAAATCGGAGGGAAGTCCCACTGAAAAGAGGAACTTGAGAGCGGCATAAGACAAGTGGGTAATCAGTCAGAGTGTCTTCTGCAGGGCCAGCGCATGGTAGTAGGTGGGTAGGTGACCACCTAGGGTGCCACCCTGCCAGGGGGCACTGCTGGGCACCCCCTTACTCCTCTCCTTGTGGCACAATTGCACCAGCCAGCAGGCAAGCCAAGAGCCGCAGGTAGCTGCCACACTGCTGCTTTTCTTTGCAGGGCAAACATTGCCTGTGCTTGTCAGAGGCTTCTAAGGAAGCCTACAAAGAGCGACCCATTTTACCTCTGCCTGCTGCTTTCAGGTTGAAAGCGGCTGGGCGGGGACCTTCCCATTGTGTTAGTTGGAGCTGACAAGGGGAGGGTGGATAATAACTATAAAGTAATTTCAAAAATTCTCTGTGTATGGGAATGTTACTATGGTTGATTTTATAAAATAATTTTAGAATTTCAAGCTTCAAAGTGTCTTCTTTACAACATCTTTGTTTACTCTGCGTGCAAATATGTCATTGCATCTTTTAGTCCACTTCTTGAAGGCAGATTTCCAGGGGTTCGCTGTGTAACTTTTTTTCTGAAAAGGGGGTGTTAGTTCAAACAAGTTTGGGAACCTCTGGCTTAGAGTAAGAATCATGGCTGGCAAGGGTGGGAGGTGAGGCAGTGATAGTGTGGAGAAAACTATCTTGTGGATTCTCTCCTCTGCATTCACATTGATAATGAAAGTTACACAGAGAATCATTGTGGGTGGAAACAGAAGTGGGAAGGCTGCCTTCCCTCCGCCCAGTCATGGTCTATCAGTATATTTAGTGAATCTTCAAATGATAACAACAGTGGGCTTAACAAGCATTCTGGTAAGGACATGCTATTGTAAATGATCTGCCACTTTTTAATGGTCAGATTCGATTTTGTCAGTCTGCTGCATCACATTGATTTACCTTTTGAAATTAGATATATACATTCATTGTCATGCTTTTATTTATTTATCAGACTGGGCCCCTTTTCCAGCTTGGGAATTACCTCCACCCCTGCCTTGTTTCTTTTGGTCCTTACGTGGCTGAGCTCTGGGGCAGTTGCTAAAGAAGTGAGAGCCACCACACAAGGGGCATTTGTGCTTGTACTGGCAAGACTTCCTATTATACACTCCTTGTGAGCCAAACTCCCAGCAGAGCAAGCGGGGTTGAGCCGACTGCCCCACAGAACTGCGGGAAGAGGATGAAGAAGACGCAGATGACCTGGTAACCAAATGACCGCTATCAGAATGGTCGCCCAGATTTGGTCGTGCAGGGGGCATGACTTGGAGCCACAGCCGCTGGTGTATACGATCCCATTGAAAGGAGGGGTATAAAGCAGCCTGCATCCTGAATTCTTCATTATATTGAATTCAAGTGGGCCCATTAACATTGTATACCCCTTATAAATAATATCCATATACTGAATAAGCGAAGCTGCCCTCCAAGGCTTGGAGCATGCTATCACACTAGCAAATATGAAAAACCCAGGCAGCCAATTGGCCCAAGTCCGATCCACTTTGCACTTCTTTAATTTCTCCTTTTCTTTGTCATCCAAATCCTCCTTATCTTTCTTCTCCAACTCATGGAACAGGAGGGAGAAGATATCCACATATTCTCCTTTTAAAATTCTATCTCATTGTTGGCAACAAATGGTCCCCTTAAGGCAGTACTACATCTCCAAAAGGTAAGGCAGTGAAAGGAACAGCCCCATAAGAGGCACTCAAAGTGGGAGGAAAGCCCCATCCCCCCATCATGGGACCTGACATGCCCTGTTGTCCAGCTGTTAGCCACAGTCCATAGGGGCCAAACTGTCCAGATGGCCAAGACCATCCTTGCTGTGCACCCATGCCAGGGAAGGGGAAAACATCTTGCACCACCGTAGCAACACTGGGAGTAGCAGGTGCAGCCAGACCCCAAGGGCCCCATGGCCAAGCCGGCCCCGTGTACGACTGTGTATTGGTTCCAGCCTAACCCATAGCTCCAATTGCACCCCCGATCCTGCTCCAGCATCCATAGGCGATGACCCTGAGGCCCCTTCTGAGCCACTGGAACCCATGATTCCTCCACCAATGCTACCAGCCGACCTGCCCTCAAGGATAGACAGCCTGGTTAAAATACCAGCTTGAAATGAAGCTTTAGAATTTTTCTCCAAACCAGAACCCAAATCCTGTGAGGGAAGAATCCCAGAAGCCTGCTCAAGCCTTTGCAAAATTGCAGTATTGACACCTCATCACCCTCCTCATCTGCAGAGGATAAAGGAGGGGGCTTTTAGACAGAGCTTTAGGAGCCTTAGGCAAAGGGTGTTTACCCTTGGACCTGCCCATCCCTTTTTTTCAGGCATTTAAACGGCACCAGTTGAAAACAACTAATAGTAAAAAATCAACCAAAATTACACTAAAATGGCCGCTGATCCCCAGCACCCAAAATGACTGACTCCTCCCACAGAAAGAAAGCCTACAGGGAAGCTCAATGCAGTTGAAATTAAAATGGCCCCCTCTCCACAGCACCTAAAATGACTGCCCTCTTTTCAAAAAGAAAGACACAAAGGTGACATAAAATGGATGCTGCTGCCCTGCTACCAGCAGCTGAAAAAATCCTTCTATTCAGGGAGGGCCTTTTAAAGAGGGCATTAAAATATATAAAATATATAAAAGTTTTGTTAGTATTAAAATGCATATTCACTAAATGAGATAAATCTATTCCTTAGTTTTGTTTGAACACAATTTAAGAAGTATCCAGTACTATAAAGTGCTATCTAAGTATATCTGTGAAGTTATATCAGAGAATAGGAAATAAATAAATACAACAATATCAGAATTATCTGATAAGTAGGAAAAATAAAAATAAAAAAATGGAAAAAACACTTTGTAGTACATGGTAGAAAGATTATTAGTTGTTTTTGAAATGTTTTTATATAATAAGATTGTTTATCTTTATTTCAAATAGTCCAATGACTGAATGACCTGGAAGTAATCAGATTATTAAGGCTTGCCATCATATATATATTGATTTAGCAACTGAAAACATTGATTTCTTCACAGGTGGACTGTTAACATGCAATATATCAATTGTTGACAATAATATTTAAACATTAAATATATCTTTGTATGTGTCTACAGCAATTCCACTTAGAGGTTATAGGCATGCATGCCCCATCCTTTGGGCTCCTGGTAGACAGTCACCTCCAGGAGAGATCCATGTATGAAACTGCTCTAGCTGTATGCAGTTTTTCATTGCGATGCTTGTTTGTGAGCAGATGCTAATCTCTCCAACCAATTTTCTGGGGTAAATTACAAGATTTATCATTGGTTTCAAACTCTTTAGAACATGCAGCTTGAATTTAATAATGTGGTTTAAAATGTGAAACCATTAGGGTTGCCAGATCTTGGTTGGAAAATACCTGGAGACTTTGAGGGTGGATCTGGGAGAGGCCAAGGTTAGAAGAGGGGAGGGGAGGGGCCTCTGCATGGTACGATGCAATACCAGCACCATTAAATGTATTTTAAGTGTTATTTTATTGTTTTAAATTGTAACCTTTTAAATTGACTGTTAGCCGTCCTGAGTCCACTTGCAGAGACGGCAGGATAGACAAACAAACAAACAAATAAATAGAAGCCACCCTTCAAAGCAGCCATTTTCTCCAGGATAGCTGATTTCTGTCAGCTGGTGATCAGTTGTAAAAATGGGAGATCTCTAGGCCCCACCTGGAGGCTTGCAACCCTAGAAACCATATCAGTTGTGTTTCTTTCTATATTGGTCCTCTTTCTTTTCACCTAAACATTTTTGAAAGATAGCTCAAATCATTTTTTTTTAAAAATTGGCAACCATATTTTCATAATGAAACATGAATTATGCTGTCAATATTTACAAGTTATCTGGATATAAAACAACATCTGTATATCTCTTGTGAAAAATGGTGGCAATTCACAGGTCCCTGATTAAAAGGGAAGTCTTCTTAATTAACATAAATAGAGTGCACTTCATTTCACTGACCAGTTGTCATATCATATTTTTAGAAGAGTTTCATGTGTCTCCTAAAATAAATGTAACTATGGGAGGTGTAGCTCCCACCTTCTTTATTTAATTGGAACGGGTGGGTGTGAAGACAGGATCAAGAGAGGCTGTATGTGTGTTGGGCAAAGGAATGTGAAACAAATGGTACTTGGAAGTTCAAAATAAATACCTGGAATAAAAGGATACCACAGAGGAGGATGAGTATAACCAGTCAACTAAAATAATAAAAGCAAACAATATGTGCTCTTACTAATTTAAATGGACAGGCAAGCCACAATTCAATGTGAGAGATACCTCAATATGTGGTCTTTTATGCTAGGAAACAATTGTGAACATTCTATAACTTCTTTTTGGCGGGGGTGTATTCCTTTGTATTTTGTTGTTCATTGTTTAGTCACACAGTCGATTCCAAATCATTGTGACCCCATGGACAAAGTCACGCCAGGCCCTCCTGTCTTTCACCATCCTCCGAAGTCTGCTCAAATTCATGTTTGTTACATCAGTAACACTGTCCATCCATCTCATTTTTTTGCTGTCCCCTTCTTCTTTTGCCTTCTGTCTTTCCTAGCATCAGGATCTTCGTAGCATCAGGTGGTATTACAAATTAAATTAGAACATTTTGGGGGAAAAAACCCCTCTTAACTTCTTGACTGGATATTAAATCCCATTTTTCCCAGTGTATCTTAAAGTAGAACCTACATTTTGAAAGTAGAGAAATTTGCATAAGCATCGAGTTCAGTATTCATTCACCTCTTGTAAATGTACACACCTCAGAGTGTTTTCTGAGATAACAGTAGAATCTGGAAATAGTGAGTGAGGACAGCAGATGTCATCCAGTCCCTGCCCCCCCCCCCAAGGAAACTCCACCACATACCATTGCATTCTGTTACATCATTGATTGTCTCTTGCAATTAGAAAGTTTCTTCTAGTATTTCAGCTAACTCTACTTGATTGTCATTTCCATACATTACTTTTCTTTCTTTTGGAGCAAGAGAGAGCAAATATGCTTCATCTAGATTACAGCTCTTCATATATTTGAAGAAAGCATCCATATCTCCCCATAGTCTTCTCTTCTTCAGACTTAACATGCCCAGCACTTTCAACTCTTCTTCTTAGGGTTTTGATTTCCAAATCACCATCAATTTTATTTTTTGTTTATTTCCCCTTGGTCTCAGAAAATATATTCTTCCCATTCTTGTGACGTGCATCACATCTCTTGCCATCACTCTCTCATTTCTTCTTCTTCCAAGAAACCAAACCTTCCTGAGGACTCCATATGGGTAGCCAGCTATTCTCTTCCAGTATCTTGCTTTCCTTTCCAATGCTGTGACCATCAACAGGAAAGAGCAGGGGAAACATCCCTTGTGTCCCCAGGTTCTTCACTATGCTACTTAGAGACATATAACACATGAAGGTGGGGCCCAAAGTGTCAATATTTTGTGTGGCCACCATTATTTTCCAGCACTGCCTTAACCCTCTTGGGCATAGAGTTCACCAGAGCTTCACAGGTTGCCACTGGAGTCCTCTTCCACTCTTCTATGACGTCATGTAGCTGGTGGATGTTAGAGACCTTGCGCACCTCCACCTTCTATTTTAGGATGCCCCACAGATGCTCAATAGGGTTTAGGTCTGGAGACATGCTTGACCATCACCTTTACCCTCAGCTTCTTTAGCAAGGCAGTGGTCGTTTTGGAGGTGTGCTTGGGGTCGTTATCATGTTGGAATACTGCCCTGCGGCCCAGTCTCCGAAGGGAGGGGATCATGCTCTACTTCAGTATGTCATAGTACATGTTGGCATTCATGGTTCCCTCAATGAACTGTAGCTCCCCAGTGCCAGCAGCACTCATGCAGCCCTAGACTATGACATTCCCACCACCATGCTTGACTGTATATATTTAAGTATATCTTTTCACACTTGTCTTTGTACTTCTCACCTGGTTGCTGCCACACATGCTTGACACCATCTGAACCAAATAAGTTTATCTTGGTAAGTACCAACACCTTGAACTGGATCCGTTACTCAACAGGTAGCCATTGCAGTACATGCAGCACAGAATGAATCTGTGCCTGTACAGGCAATGACAGCAACATCTGTGCAGTAGCATACTACACCAGCTGGAGTTTCCAGAGCAGGGCCAACGGCAGCCCCATGTAGAGAGAGTTTCAATAGTCTAGCCTGGAAGTGACCATTGCATGGGTCACTGTGGTCAGGTTGTGGGGGTGAGATAAGAGACCAACTCACCTGCCTCAGAGGGAAAAGACAGATCTGACAGTGATAATCTGGGTAACTTTACATATGAACATTAGGCCTTGGATTTCTGCTACATTTTTCCTATAAATATTTGTTACAAATGTTACAATTGTAGAGGGAAAAGTCACTTTTTAAATTTAAAAGCATCCTATCTCTTTGGCAGTGGGAACTACTGCATTCAGTACATAAATCGAAATCCCAATTTGAATCTGTTCTAAAAGTATCTCTTCTGATTTTGCATGCTGGGTGTGCAGAACTCATGGTTATGTCTGAGAAATAAATAGTTTAAAACAATTTAAAACAATTTTGGTGTTAGTATCAGTTGTTTCAATATTTAGCAATGTTGAGTGTCTTCTTATACTATTATTCAGCTGAAGGCAAGTCAAAATAGTGCTGTTTTACAGGCCTTGCGGAACTGAGCAAGGTCCTGCACGGCCCTTACTTCTTCCAGAAGTTGGTTCCACCGGTCGGGGGCCTCAATAGAGAATGCTCTATCTCTAGTAGTCTTCAGTCTCACCTCCCTTGGCCCAGTGATCGCCAATAAATTCTGCGACCCAGATCTGAGTACCCTCTGGGGAATATGTAGGGAGAGACAGTCCCTGAGGTAGACAGGTCCTTGGCCATATAGAGCTTTAAAGGTAATAACCAGCACCTTGTAGCGAATCCGGTATACTATTGGCAGCCAGTGCGGTTCCTGCAGCCTTGGCTGTAGGTGCTCCCATATAGAGAGCCCCAATAACAGCCTGGCCACTGCATTTTGCACCAACTGCAGTTTCCGGATTTGAGACAAGGGCAGCCCTATGTAGAGGGCATTGCAGTAGTCCAATATCGAGGTGACTGTTGCATGGATCACAGTTGCCAGGTCACTATGCTTGAAAAAGGAAACCAACTGCCTTACCCGCCTAAGATGAAAAAAGGCGAATTTGGCAGTAGCTGATATCTGGGCCTCCATTGCCAATGTAGGCTCCAGAAGCGCCCCATTATCAGTGGCATCCCATCAAAAATCTGGGAGGGGGGAATTCCCTTCCCAGGCTGCCGCAATTCAGGCAAAGGACCTCTGTCTTCATTGGATTCAGCTTTAGATGACTCAGCCTAAGCCACCCTGTAGATTTTCTGGGGCAGAGGCAGACCGGCCATCCATCAGTAGATAGAGCTGGGTGTCATCAGCGTACTAATGGCAACCCAGCCCATATCTCTGGGCAAGGGGGCAGCTATAGATGTTAAACAACATTGGGGAGAGCACCGCCCCCTGAGGCACACCACAGTTAAGCAGGTGTCTCTGGGATGACTGTCTCCCAATCACCACCCATTGTTCCCAACCGCAGAGAAAGGAGGAGAATCATTGCAAGGCCAACCCCTGAATCCCAGCATCGGTGAAGCGGTGAATCAGCCGCTGATGATCAACTGTGTCGAATGCAGTTGACAAGTCCAACAGCATCAATACTGCTGAACTGCCTTGATGTCACTGAAGATCATCCACTAGGGTGACCAGTACTGTAAATTTGAGACTGGCCGGTAGTGTGCCAATTCGGCCGGGTCTCCTGTTGGTTTTTTCAAGAGAGGGTGGACTATTGCCTCTTTAACGGGCCTTGGGAAAAGCCCGTCAGAGAGGGATCTATTCACGATATCCCATACAAGATATCGGAACTCCATCCGGCACGCTTTAATCAGCCAAGATGGGCAAGAGTCCAGATCACACACTGTTGGGTGCACAGTGGAGAGAATTCTGTCAACTTCCTCCAGGCTGAGTGTTGTAAAGTGGTCCAAAGCTGGTCCAGAAAACAGGCACGGAGCCTTGAGCTCACATACTGTTTCAACTGTGGCAGGGAGGTTGTGATGGAGTGACGAGATCTTATCTGCAAAAAAAGTCGCGGAAGTCTCTGCAAAATTCCGCAAAAGTGTCTTTTTATGTAAGTTTTGTGGAGTACTTTTTGAAGAAATACAAAATATTGTGTAGATGCAGCTGTTCATATGACCTTTTTTACTGCTAGACCGTGTGTGTGTGTGTGTCAGTCATACTATATATAAAACAGCATCTGAGATCAGCCTCTTTAAAAAAAATAATAAATGTATTTGTCGAAGCCATAAAACGTGTTCAGACTTTCAGCAGAGTTTTCATACAGCACAGGGTAATCCAGTTTTTCACTGTTGTCATTTGTGGTGCACCTTTCACACCAGTTGAAGGTTACATCATTTCCCCCACTGACCCGTTATTATGCTGCTGTCATGATTCTATCCCCATCTTTTACAATTTTAAATATTTTATTTTGATCATGTACATTTTAAAAAACTAATTGGAGTCCTAGTTTTGGAGAAAGGGAGAGAATACTTCAGGAACCTGTCAGATGCTAACTGGGATTTATTTAGTTTATTTATACCCCAATGGAGACTCAAAGTGTTGTGATAGAATTTACAATTTCAAGATATTTCCTTTCATTAGTCCAGCATGTTAATTCAAAGACTTTTCCTAAGGTCAGGTTCAAGTAGGCAGTTCAGCACTTTCAAATTTTAATAAAATTTTAATAGGAGAGCCAGTTTGGTATAGTGGTTAAGTGTGCGGACTCTTATCGGTGCTCGGCCACCTTCTAGTCTACTTCCCATCCCAACGGTGGTAGGTAGTGGGACCAAGAGGAAATGCCCGTCTCCGTCACTGGTGTTATGCAACGCCAGGTCTATTAACAACAAGACCTCGACCCTCAAGGAGTTTCTACTCCAACAGGATGTGGACCTGGCTTGCGTGACCGAGACCTGGGTGCGGGACGGAGAGACAGTAGCTCTCTCCCAGATGACCCCCCCAGGCTACTCGGTCTTTCACCAGTCACGGAATAACGGGCGGGGGGGAGGGGTAGCGTTGTTCATACGGGAGGATTACACCTTTCGGGCTCTCCCGGCTCCAAGGATCGATGGCATTGAATGTGCCGGCCTGACGTGGGATGTTGGAGAGGGGTTGGCGATCTGGCTGGTGTACCGTACGCCCAACGCACCAGCCAGCGCCTTACCATCACTATTGGAGGCAGTGGCGGGCTGGGCATTGGAGTTCCCGGGGCTTATGGTCCTGGGTGACTTCAATGTCCATGCCGATGACACGGCCTCCACTCAGGCGATGGACCTAGTGTCTTCCATGGCGACACTGGGGCTCTCTCAATTTGTCACAACTCCCACGCATCAGGCCGGGCACACATTAGACCTGATCTTTGCATCCGGGATTTTGGTGAACGATATCGCGGCTGAAGCGGTTCCATGGTCGGACCACCTAGCCCTTAAGGCCCGTATGGAGACGTTGCCCCAACCCTGTATGGGCGGAGAGCCTATTTTGGCTCGCCCCCGGGGCTTGATGGACCCGGAACGGTTCCAAACAGCCCTGAGGGATCCCTGGCCCACTGGCAATTCTCTCGATGACCTGGTGGAAGTCTGGCAGGGCCAGCTATCCAGGGCTATCGATGAAATTGCACCTCGGCGCCCTCTGCGCCCTCGCAAGAGGCTGGCACCATGGTATACCTTGGAGTTACGCCAGCTGAAACAAGGGCTCAGACGACTAGAGAGACGGTGGAGGCATACTCGGGACGAAGCGACGAGAACATCCTATAGAACGCTTATGAGGTCTTATGAGATGGCAGTCAAGGCTGCAAAGAAAGAATACTTCGCAGCCAAGATTGCATCTGCAAAATCGCGCCCAGCACAATTGTTTAGAGTAATTGGAGATCTTATAACATTGCCACAAGGCAAACCAAATATTAGGGAATTAGAAATAGGCTGTGAGGCATTTGCGAAATATTTTGCAGATAAAATCTCATCGCTCCGCCAAGACCTGCCTATCACATTAGACACAGTAAGTGAAACTGAGGCTCCGCGCCTGTCTTCAGATTTAGTACTGGACCACTTCGACCCACTCAGCCTGGAGGAAGTCGATGGAATTCTCTCTGCTGCTCGCCCAACAACATGTGATTTGGACCCTTGCCCCTCTTGGCTGATTAAATCCTGCCAGAGGGAGCTTAGATGTCCTCTACGGGACATCATAAATAGATCCCTCTTAGAGGGGCATTTTCCAGCGCCTCTGAAAGAGGCCTTGGTCCGGCCCCTCTTGAAAAAACCTACAGCAGACCCGGCCGAATTGGCAAACTACCGACCGGTGTCCAATTTACCATTTTTAGGTAAAATTATCGAGAGGGCAGTGGCGTTACAGCTACAGAGATTTCTAGATGACGCTTCTGTCTTAGACCCGTGCCAGTCTGGCTTCCGACCGGGCCACGGGACGGAGACGGTCCTGGTCGCCTTGGTGGACGACCTCCAGCGGCAACTGGATCGAGGCGGTGCGGCAATACTGATGTTACTAGATCTGTCGGCTGCGTTTGATACAGTCGACCATCGGTTGCTGATCCACCGCCTCGCCGACATAGGGGTTGAGGGGCTAGCCTTACAATGGCTTTCCTCCTTCCTCATGGGTCGGGGACAGAGGGTGGCGATTGGGGGTGAGCGATCCCAGAGGCGCACACTAGACTGTGGGGTGCCCCAGGGAGCAGTTCTCTCCCCGATGTTATTCAACATCTATATGCGCCCCCTCGCCCAGATTGCCCGGAGATTTGGGCTGGGTTGCCATCAATACGCAGATGACACCCAGCTCTATCTACTAATGGACGGCCGGCCCGCCTCCGCCCCGGGGAACCTGGATCGGGCTTTGCGGGCTGTTGCAACGTGGCTTAGACTGAGTGGGCTGAAGTTAAATCCAGCGAAGACAGAGGTTCTCCATGTGGGTCGTGGCACTCTGGGGAAGGAAATATCTCTCCCGGCCTTTGACGAGGCGCCGCTGAAGACGGCGCAGCGGGTAAAGAGCCTGGGCGTCTTACTGGAGCCTTCATTATCAATGGAGGCCCAGATAACAGCCACTGCCAAATCAGCCTTCTTCCACCTGAGGCGGGCGAGGCAGCTGGCCCCTTTCCTAGAGCGTCAGGACCTAGCAATGGTGATCCACGCGACGGTCACCTCAAGATTGGACTACTGTAACGCTCTCTACATGGGGCTGCCTCTGTACCGGACCCGGGAGCTGCAGCTAGTGCAGAACGCGGCGGCCAGGCTGCTACTTGGTCTCCCAAGATGGGAGCATATACGGCCAGGGCTGCGCGGACTGCACTGGCTGCCAATCGTATACCGGATCCAGTACAAAGTGCTGGTCATAACCTTTAAAGCCCTATATGGCCAAGGACCGACCTACCTGAGGGACCGTCTCTCCCCATATGAGCCCCAGAGAGCACTGAGGTCAGTGGGGAAAAGCAGACTGAATATCCCTGGGCCAAAAGAAGTTAAACTTCAAAGCACCCGCACCCGGGCCTTTTCTGTTGCGGCCCCACAACTCTGGAACCAACTCCCAGAGGAGGTGCGGGCCCTGCGGAACTTAGACCAGTTCCGCAGGGCCTGCAAGACCGCCCTCTTCAAACAGGCGTTCACCAATAACTGAATTAATGTTTACCGCCAGATTAGTAACGTTTACCGCCAATGTTGACTTAGGAATGTTTTAATTAATTATTGATTATTGACTGATTTTAATGTGAATTTTAATGTGAATTTAATGTTTTTATTACTATTGTTTACCTGAAATGCTGTTAGCCGCCCTGAGCCTGCTTCGGCGGGGAGGGCGGGATATAAATAAAATTTTACATTACATTACATTACATTATCTGGGAGAACCAGGTTTGATTCCCCACTCTCTCACTTGCAGCTGATGGAATAGCCTTGGGTTAGCCATAGCTCTGGCAGAGGTTGTCCTTGAAAGGGAAGCTGCCGTGAGAGCCCTCTCCAGCCCCACGCACCTCACAGGGTGTTTGTTGTGGGGGAGGAAGGTAAAGGAGATTATGAGCTGCTCTGAGACTCTTCGGAGTGGAGGTCAGGATATAAATCCAATATCTTCATCTTCAATATCTTCTAAAAGTTATTTATTGTTTTGTTTTTTGTTTTTTAAAGTAGGCAGTTCAGGTAGTTGAGAGTGCTTGCATAGACCTGTTGGAGTTGCTGTTAGATTAAAACTTTTAAAACGATTTCTCTTTCTTCTGGCCTCTTTCTTCTGGCCTCTTTCTCTCTCTTCTTCTGGCCAGAACTCTATTTTTTGAACCCGAGGAGAAAGAGCATCAGAAAAACCCAGAGGCACTGAGAGAGCATCAGAGAAACCAAGTACCAGAAATAAGGATTCTGGTGCCTGTCAACCTCCTTCCTCCTGCATTGTCTGAGGCCATAGTCAAGCCAGCTAATTGGAAGTCACGTCCTGGAATACTGTGCCATACTGAGCAGCCCCAGGAATTGAAAGCCAGTTTGGTGCAGTGGTTCAGGGTTGTGAATTCTAATCTGGGAGAACTAGGTCTGATTCACCATTCCTCCACTTGCAGCTGCTGGATGACATTAAGTCAATCACAGTTCTCTCAGAGCTGTTCTCTCAAGAGGAGTTCTCAAAAGAGCTCTTAGTCCCACCTACCTCACAGGATGTCTGTTGTGAAGAGAGGAAATGGTAAACTACTCTGAGATTTTGAGGATGGGGTATAAATCCAGTCTCCTCCTCCTCCCACTTATACTGTCATAGTATATGGCCAAATTAGATGTTTCAGCATCCATAGGTCCAATCTGTGGATGCTGTCACCATTTTAGAGGTAAACTTGGGCCATTTAAAAATGCCAGGAGGGTCTGATCCTGATTGGGCACACAGCACTGTGGGACCAGGCAATCTTGTCCTCCCCACCATGCCTTTTCAAGTGCTGAAACCTATGATGCCTAGTTGGGCCTATAGTAAGTGTGCAACAATATTGCCCTAAATTTTGTTTTTAAACCTCAGTTATGTTGGTATCAGCAATGGCACCAAGGCAATTCATTGTGAAAATGAAAAGGAAGGGTGAAAAGAGGACTTTAGTGAAAGGAAACACAGTTCTCGGAAGCTAAAAAAGGTTGGTACTTAGATAAGAAACTATCAAGGAAGATTGCGGATGAAGTCAATGGAAAACTACCTCTTCTTCTCACTTGCCTTAAAAGCCCCTTGCGGGGTCATCATAAGTCAGTTGTGACTTGACAGCACAGACTTATGAAAAATAACACATTTTGCAAGCTTTTGAATTCTCCAGAATTGTTTGTAAGTCTTCCTTTCAGGATGCAAAAGAATCATCCCAACACTGCTATGCCTGCAAATACAATTTTTCTAAGAGTGGAAATTTACCATTAAGTCCAACCGAAGAGAGCCTTAAGATCATGGCTGGACAGTTTTTCTCCTTTTGGTGTTTGTGTTTTAACAATCAGACTTTATTTTAGTTAATCTTAATACAAGACAATAGTAAGTTGGAGATGGTTCTAGGAGGTGGAGTAACCTCCTAGAACATAATCTTACAGAAAGAAGACTAGTTTACAGAAGGATGAACTGTAAATCCTTTTCTATTTTTAAACTTTAAAAATATTAAGCCGTTCTCCCCATTGTCCCTCTCCAAATTTCTCCCTCAATTTTGCAGAATTTCATTTTTCTTTTGTTTTTTACAATATGTTACCAATAATGTGTTAGCAATCTGTTGTCCTTCCATCCAGATTTAGTTCATATTGTTGTGCATATGCCACAGTTTTTATCTTATTTTTCTTCTAGGTTATTAATATGCACTGCACATGCAGATTGATTAAATCACTGCAAAAAAATTTTATGTGATTGCAGGAAAACATCAAGATTAAATTTTGTACAGTGATTTAATTGTTGTGGAAAACTATGCACACTTAAAGTCAGAATTAATATTAAACATTCTCCAAGATAAACCGAAATATGTGACAGTAATGTGGGTCAGAGGCAGAGTAACAAGAACAGAATGGAGAAAGACCCCTCATTCTTAACCTTTATATGTTATGTATTTCTATTTTGGTATCAGAAGCTGCATTGTATTCATGCATTTACTGCATTATGTCCTACCATTTCTTCAGGGAACTCAAAAGAGGTTTTCTGGGAGGGGGGAGTCATTCCAATTTTTTTTTCATAACAGTTCTGTCAGGTAGGCTTGGCTGAGAAGGAATAACTAGCCCAAGGCCATCCAGTGCATTTCATGCCATACAGGGGAATTGAATCTAGGGCTGCTTGCACACAGGGCTGGGAAAAGAAGATGATATTGGATTTATACCCCACCCTTCACTTCCTGAGGAGTCTCAGAGCAGCTTACAATCTCCTTTCCCTTCCCTTCCCTACAACAGACACCTTCTGAGGTGGGGCTGAGAGAGCTCTGACAAAAACTGCTCTTGAAACAAACAGCTTGGCAAGAACTTCTGACTCACGCAAGTTCACATCAGCAGGTGCAGGGCTTTTTTGTAGAAAAAGCCCAGCAGGAACTCATTTGCATTTTAGGCCACAAACCCTTACATTACCTTTGTTTCACACAGGGATTTTTGTAGAAAAAGCCCAGCAGGACCTTATTTGCATATCAGGCCACACACCCCTGACACCAAGCCAGCCGGAACTGTGTTCCTGTGCATTCCTGCTCAAAAAACCTGAGGGGGTGCATGTGGATAAGTGAGGAATCAGACCTGGTTCTCCCAGATAAGAGTCTGCACTGTTACCCCTGACAGAATCATTAATTATTGCCTTTGATCTTTTATTTGGGGAAATTAGATTCTAAAGGCAGAGCGTAGCAAGAGGTGGAATACAGTAGGGATCTATTATCTATGTTTACAGAGATAGCCCCAAATGGACTATCACCAGAGAAACAGATGCCCATGAGGAGAGGGACAAGATAACCAGCATCTTAGGTGTGTGGTTGGATCCAGGTACACACAGCACACAGAGCATGAATAAAGCTGGGTATATTTGTACCCCAAAATTTATTTTATTTATTTATTTTTAGTATATTTCTATTCTGCCCATTCCCCGTAGAGTACAACATATGATAAAACAATAAAATACAATAAAAACATTATATAAACAGACAACTCAACAGCACTCAGATTACCATATCATCACATATTGCCCAGCCTAGCCATCTCACATCATGGCACTTTTTATTCCATTTCCTAGCACAGATGACAGTGCTGGCTGGGGAGGCCAACCAGATCAAGAATAGATGCCTGCAGCCTCAGCTAAAAGCCTGGCTTTTAAAATGTATCCTGAAGATATAAAAATGTATCCTGAAGGTATGGCTGGGTATGTTAACTGGTTTATACAGTAGGTTGATGGGATTCCCATTATGTAGTGAGGGTGAGTTGAATGCCTCCCAGGTGCTAGACACAAAAGTGTAATGTTCTCTGGTTGCTCAGAGAATGAAGAAGACGACATTGGATTTATATTCCGCCCTCCACGCAGAGTCTCAGAGTGGCTCACAATCTCCTCCATCTTCCTGTGAGGTGGGTTGGGCTGAGAAGGCTCTCACAGCAGCTGCCCTTTCAAGGACAACCTCTGCCAGAGCTATGGCTGACCCAAAGCCATTCCAGCAGGTGCAAGTGGAGGAGTGGAGAATCAAACCCAGTTCTCCCAGATAAGAGTCTGCACACTTAACCACTACACCAGACTGGCTCTTTATGGGGCCAGGAGATGAGTCTGAAGTATAAGCAGGAACTGTTAATGTTTCTTAATGTAATTTGTCCAAGGAGATCAGAATGCTAACATTTGCTGATAATCCTAGATCGCTGGAGAGAAAAGGCTTCCCAGTGGTTGGAATGGCCCATTAATTAAGGTGAAGGATTAGGAAAGGAGAATCCAAAGGCTTTTGTCATAAGGAGTGATTTCTTGTTTCCTACAGGCTCCACAATAGCTAGAAATACCTCTTTTGTTTTAGATGGGAGGGGAACCTATACCCAGAGATGACCTACAGCCACCTCCCAAAATAATGAGCACATATTTGTCCTTTGCTTCCAGAACCATTTTGTTTGGTCATACTCCATCTTAGTTTATACTGTACACTTCCAGACCTCATTCTGGCCCACTCCTGAGCCAAATAAAAGCTGGCGCTTGTACTGTAAAATAAATGGGGTGAAAGATTATAAGGGACTTTTTCCTAGTGTGACCTTTGAAGGGGTACATGGGGGCCTTACTACACCAAGCTGGCTTTCAGAGTATGTGTAATCAGTAGAGAGTGTGATCACAAGGACAGCATGCACATGTCTCAGCTGCATGCTAGCGCTATTCCTCTCTACCCTTTTGTGATTGTCATGTTGGTGCAGAAATAGCTTAAAGAAAAGCTTAAAGAAAAACAAAGAAGGGAAAGAAACTTAACCCAAAAACTGGAGTAAGAAACCTAAAAGGTTAATATGCAGTTAAAGGGCCGAACATTAAAAACAAAGTGTAAAAAAATTATAAATCAACATACATGTATTTATTGTTGAAAGCTAAAACCATTTAAGGGCCCATCATAAGCCTCTACATAGGCTCTGACTTTATTGATCAATTCTGGACCACGTGGCTTACAAAAAAACACTGAATGCTATAGGTATGCTCTTGATTAAGACATAAGGCTATAGAACAAGAGGCCTCAAGAATATCTCTAAGCCTTTGTCGCTTCACTAAATTTCCTTGTGGTCCAGCATTGTTCTATTGTTTTATTCTGTTCTGTATTATGAACCAATATGTGTACTTACCTTTCTGACTTCTGAAGAAGACCAATTTAGGTCGAAATGTGTCAGGTCAATTTGAGTGGGTTCCCATTGAGGTTTTGTGATTTTACATAAGTTAGAGGCTTATGATGGGCCAGCCTTGTAGCCAGGATTTGAAGAATTGGGGGGCCCTGATTTTTTTCAGGGGGCACATAGTGGCCCCAACCTCCATGGCCTTCTCTCCTACCATTGCTGAGGAGGAAAGCTGCCAGCTTGCTGTCATGCAACCTCCCCCCTCCACACAGCTGCCCCAAGGTGATCCCTTTCCACCCCTCTTCCGGCAGCTCTGGTGGGGAGCCACTCAGAGGGTTTGGTACGTGCCGCATGATCTCCTGCCCTTACCTGTAGCATGACCCAGCTAGACAAGCCCAGCAGGATAAGGGGGGGAGCGGTGGAAGGTGCCACCAAGTCGCAACTGACTTCTGGGGCTACAAAACCTCCAATTCGGATTTCTTCCTGTCGGAGGGTGAGCCGGGGCTGCCCAAGCGCAGCTCCCACACTCGCTCGGGTGGCCAGCAAGACCAGGCCAGAAAACCCCTGCAGGCGAACATCACCTCTCCACTGATCCCCAGCCCCGGATTGCAGCCAGGACCTCCACTTTTGTCTGCCAGCCTACCCTACCCTGCCCTGTCTGCAATGGAGCCATCTGCCCCCTACCCCCGCCACCCCACTTGAGGGCCAGAATGGCCTCTTCTTGCAGGCACCCTCTAGTCCAACGTCAGCCCAACATGGAGCTTAACTTTCAGTCCTGGGCACTGAAACTGCCCCGTTGTTTCTGCTTGCTGAGGGGTCAGAGATTTCTTCCAGCCCAAGAAAGCAGAAGCAACTTGGAGCTTAACTCCCCATACGAACCCCAGAGAGCACTGAGGTCAGCAGGGAAGAACCAGCTGACTATCCCTGGACCAAAGGAGGCCAAACTTCAAAACACCCGTACACGGGCCTTCTCCATCGCAGCTCCACACCTATGGAACCAGCTCCCGGAAGAAGTGCGAGCCCTGCGGTGCTTTGACCAGTTTCGCAGGGCCTGCAAGACCACTCTTTTCAGGATGGCCTTTGCTGGCTGAGAGACTGCTTTGGGTGACTTCGCTATTATCATTTATAAATGGAATTAGCACCTGGAAATCTGTTAATTGGAATGTTTTAAAGTTAATGTGATTTTAAACCCTGTAAAATTTTATGAAATGTTGTTAGCCGCCCTGAGCCCGCCTCGGCGGGGAGGGCGGGATATAAATAAAATTTTATTATTATTATTATTATTATAACTTTCAGTCCTGGGCACTGAAAGTGCTCCATTGTTTCTGCTTGCTGAGGGGTCAGAGATTTCTTCCAGCCCCTAAGCAAGCAGAAGCAAGGTGGAGCTTAACTTTCAGTCCTGGGCGCTGAAAGTGCCCCATTGTTTTTGCTTGCGGAGGGGTCAGAGAATTCTTCTGGCCCCTAAGCAAGCAGAAGCAACTGTGTATGATCACGTCCCCTAAGCAAGCAGAAGCAACTGTGTATGATCACGTCCCCTAAGCAAGCAGAAGCAACGGTGTATGATGATGGCAAAATGGAGAAGGATGCAGCCGAGGCACTGGAGGCTGGTAAGGGGCCCCAAGTCATGGGGCCCTGCCTAGCAGTCAGGGAGCTGTGCCTCCACAGGCCCCCTCATAGCTAAGGGCCTGTGATGAGCCCTTAAATGGTTTTAGCTTTCAACAATAAATACATGATTTATGATTTTTTTTTACACTTTGTTTTTAATGTTCGGCCCTTTAAAAAAGCTTTCCATGCCCCTCCCAGTACAGAAACTCACCTCCTATCAACAGTTGAGGTACAGCTCACAACTGAGGCTTGACTAAATTTTTTGAAAAGACTTGTTAGAGGGTTAAAGGAAAAGACACTGAAGTTCAGCATTGTGATTTGGAAAGTGGAGCTAAACTCTGCTTACATCCAGATGCTTGCAAACATCACAATATTGCTCCTTCAAGCTGCATAGTTGCTCTTTAAGACCATAGTATTGTATGGAAGCGCCCAAATAAAGTGGTGGCATGCTGTTTGCCATTTGGAGTAAAAATCCCCATTTGGAAACAGCACACGCTTCACCAATCCAAGTCTAATCACTGTATTCCTATTCATTGCTTCCAGAGTATCCTTAAATCAAGCACCCTTTACTAGCTCTTTCCTGTATGTGTATATTTCACAGTAGAAGAGAAGTCCTTGGATACTGGACATGACTAAATATTGTTACAATATACTGGAAGTTGTTTTTACTCCATGTATGTGGGTGTGGGGTCCTTTGTAACAGTAGTGTCTTTCTAATAGTAGATCCTTTCTATCATACAGAGTCAAGGGACCAAGATTTTCTGAAATAAAGGTTTTGAACCCTACTGGGGAGCCTGTGACTTAGTGACAAAACATCTGATTTACATGTAGAAGGTCCCATTTTCAATCTCTGCCATCTCCATTTTATTAAAAAAGGGCATCTGATAGGTGGTGATGTGAAAGACCTCTGCCAGTCAGAGTAGGTAATATTGCCCTTCACAGACCAAAGGTCTGACTAAGTATAAGGCAGCTTGATGGTTTTGTTGTTCAGAGGTGCTACTAATCCCTAACTGCCCTATGATTGATTATTTCAAGTTGGTGATGAAGAGTAGGATATGTTTGTTTGAGGAAATACGGAAAGTAAGAGCAAGGCTGGTAGAGAAGAAATAAGATTCAGGAAGGCTGAGTGCAGAACTTTCCAAATTTGGCATCTTGTCTAGTGCATACAGAAGATGAACATGAAATAAAATTTGCAGACAATGATTTAAGATTGCTCCAAGAAGCAGGTTGATATCATATTTATTATCCACAAAACATATTTGTTCCCCTTACTTCTTAATATTCACATCATTTGTTCCATTATTTGCTATCTTGTCTGTGTTGTTTGCTTCTGTCACACAACTACCAAATCTATATTCCTTAGTTAAAACACTATTCCAGTTACAATGGGATCTCTTTCTACAGCCTGTATTTTTGTGCAGTCAACATTGTCAAAGTATGCAAATATCGGGTCTCCTCAAGATGACAAATTGCAGTCTCTCTTGAGTATAGAGGTATTTCTTAAAAATTAGCTAGGGTAATAGAGTTTAGATCTGAAAACTTTGGTACAAAGTCAGATGGGTAGAGCAGCCACTTAGATTCTCCTGGAAATACTTTATACCATCATTTGGCAGCCTGTGGGTTGTGACCTAGAAGTGGGTCCCACAACCTTTGGATGTGGGTTGCAGGTTCATTCAGCAAAAGTGCAAAGGATGGGTGGCTCCAGACAGAACCAGCAAATTCAATGCTTGCTCTTCCAAGTGCAAGAACAAGGCAAGGGGAGAATGACAGCTGTACACATTCATTGTGATATGATTTAGGAAGGCTCTCCCTTTCCCCTGAGGGTGCTTGCTGCAAAGGCATCAAGCATCAATTTGCTCAAATTGGAGGACAGGACCAATCTGATCATGTGCATATTTACACTTCCCGTAGGGAGGGTCAAACTCCTATATAACTATGTGTAGGATTGCAGAGAGATAACTGTGTTAGTCTGTTGTAGCAAAATAAAAGATATTTGTTTCAATATGAGCTTTCGTGAATCGTAGCTCACTTCTTCAGTTTATTTCCTCACACATATTCAGCATGAGCCCACTGTAGAAGGTGACTCAGGTGGGATTTGTTGTGAGATAAAATGTGCTCTTTGGTGCCTGGCAGGCTTGAACAGTATACCTCTGAAGGGCAGGCTTTTGCAAGAGCAGGTGGCCTCGCTGTCCTTTAGAAAATGTATGTAATCCTCTCTGCTGTTTATTGTTTTAAAGTGGGAAAGGCAAGTTGCACTGCATGCATTTGAGCAAGAGTGGACCACTTTAAGATTAATTGGGAAGAGAAACAAATCTGCTTCCCCCCCAAATGAGAAGAGAATTTTCTCTGATTAGTAGTATTGTCTATGGACTTTTTGGATTCTCATTGATCTTGCTTGGAGGTTCCTGATGCTCTGGACTTTTTTCTGTTCTACATATGTTTTGCTCCCTCTAGTGGTTGATTTGATATTGTATCAGTTTATGTCTAGCACAGGGGTGGCCAAACTTGCTTAAAGTAAGAGCCACGAAGGAGGAGGAGAAAGAGATGATGATGATATTGGATTTATATCTATCAAGAACCCCAGCTGTTATTTATTAAACACACAGCTGCTAACATGTCAAAACAGATATCCAGGCCCAGGGAGTATATGCCACGCCCTTTTAAGGCCTGCTAGAAGGAAGGGAGAATAAAATAACTTTGGAAAACTTAAAACAATATCCTCGTAGGTTCTTGTGGTTGTGTATTACCTGGTCCCAGGTCTACAAAATAATGAGGCAAAACTATAGAAAAATATATACAATTTATTTACAGAAAAAGGGGGGGAAGGAACATAAAAAGGGATATAAAACCAAACTAAAATAACACAGTATGCACAGAGGAACACAGAAACAAAACCTATGGCAATTAGGCAACCTTTCTCTGCACTGGACTGTGCAGCCTACTTTGGCTAGTTACCTAAGCCTACTTACTAGACGCTCTCATAGTCAGGCACAGAACATCAGCAGACAACTTCCTACCCCGCCTTCCTTGTTATCGGTGCTGAATGCATATCCTTATCATCCTGGATATCTTCTTGATCTTGATGAATGTTGGTGGACTCCTAGCCTGAATATATTCTGGCTGGTTAATTGGCTGCCCAATCATTGACATGATCTAATTAGAGAGTTGTCACCTAGCTCTGGAGTCAGATGTTGAACTGTCAAAGCTAGATCAAAAGGATGTACCTGTCAACTTGGTCTGACTCTACAGGTGTGACAAATTACTTTTAGATTTTATTAAGTAATTGCATATTGACTCATGCTATACATTGGTGCAAATCTTGGTAAATATTTACAGACAAAGACATTGAGTGACAAACGCTTATATACATTACAGTTTCTTGACAATATCCCACCCTATACTCTGAATTCCAGAGTCTCAGAGCCGTCACAATCTTCTTTTACCTTCCACAACAGACTCCCTGTGAGGTTTGTGGGGCTGAGAGAGCTCTTACAACAGCTGCCCTCTCAAGGACAACTCCTACAAGAGCTATGACTGACCCATGGCTATTCCAGCAGCTGCAAGTGGAGGAGTGGGGAATCAAACCCGGTTCTGCCAGATAAGAGTCCATGCACTTAATCACTACACCAAAATGTCAGATATTTGAGTGCCACTAGACATGAACATCAGAGGTTTGAGAGCAGGCATGCAAGAAGGAAGGAAGGCAAAGAGATGGGGGAGAGGGAGGTAGAGGTAGAAAGAAAGCAACTTTAACTTCAAATGCCTTCTCAAAGCTGGCCAGTGTGGCGGTAGAGTCTTCAGGAGCCACACAATATGGTTGAAACATGAAACATGTGGCTCCCAAGCTGCAGTTTGGTCACCCTGCAGATCTCCCTACAGATTTAAACTTCAGGTATTTATGCAGAACATGTATGGAACATGTGGAATAGAGGGGAAAAGCATGAAGCAACAGAAACTCACAAGCGAGGAAAATGAGAATGTGGAAAAGTCTTTGGTGGATGATGCATGGGAAAAATTTATATTATTTTTAGATTTTTTTTTTACTATGGTGACTACAGTTCTCCTCTGTAACCAATTCCTTCTTACCAGAAATTGACTGTCTGCTCCATGATATATGCACAAAGGATATTCAATATGTTAAAATGGTTATGAGGGGAGGAGTTATTCCAGGCATGAGCTTCATTCAGGCCTGCAAGCTTTCTGCTTAGAATAAGGGATTTCTGTCCTGAGCACTTTTTTTTTTTTTTAAATCCTCATCATTATCATGGGCATGATACAGTATCATGGGCAATTTCCACGGAAAACCTGAAAGCAACCATGGTAGCTCTGGGAATTGCTGGAAACTCTATGGTTTTACCATTTTTAAGCGGTAGGAAATGCCATTTTCAGATGATTATCTCTCATTAGCATGGAACAGATAATCTGGAAAGTAGAGTGATAAATTGTAGAGTTCATAAAATTGTAATCTGCAAATACATGGTGGTGTTTTTGCATTTCCATAAACAAAGTTCTCAATAACTTTGAAAGAGCAATATATATTGCATTAAATTCAACATTTAGAGGGGCATTAAGTAAAGTTTTGCTTGGATACATAAAGCAATTGTTACAAAATGGTTAAATTTGCAGTTAAAATGCACAAAACTAACGACCACCAAATAACTAAGTTCCAAGATTCATGTTACCATCCCAAGTAAATTTGGGCTTGTGGGTTACCATACAAGAAAAGGTTGGAAACCACTGCTCTATGCAGCTTAGTATTATGTAAGAGCCTGGTTTCAGCAGCCTGATTTCATGGAAAGTCTCCAAAAAAGCAATTTTAAGAAAAACAGAAGAGTAATTTTTTAAAAAATATTTATTTGGAACACAAAAATTACAATCATACATTTTCCATTGTAACTCCATCATATTACATGACTACCATTCTGTTTCGAATTGTCTGACATTTGCGAAAAACAAAACAAAACAGAGAGGCATAGGTGGATACAACACTTTTTAGCATATTAACAATCTTACTTTATATATCATTATTTCTTTCCAGAACTTATTTTCTTAAATACATTTAATCATTATTATTATTACCTATTACTCCCTTTTCTCCAGCTTTTCCAACCCTATTATTAATCCAACTATGGAGCTTTTCCCATTTTTTAATTGCCTGTGCTTTAGATTTCCCGTTCATAATTGTAGTCAAAATATCAGCATCTACTGCTTGAAAGACCTTTTCTATCACTTCCTCCAAACTTGGGCATTTCATTGGTCTCCAATATTTGGCGTACGAAATTCTTGCAGCAGCAAGAACAAAACTTATCATATAAGTATCCTCTTTAGGGATCTCTTTTCTGACCATTGACAGCAACATTACTTCCGGTTTGAACTGGCAATCAATTTTTAAAAACCCTTTCAAAAATTCATAAATGTCAATCTAATACTTTTTTGCCACTCTACATGTCCACCATAGATGAAAGAAAGTACCGATTTTTTCGTCACACTTCCAGCATTTAGGGGAAAGACTAGGGTTAATTTCTGCCCACTGAATCGGCGTTATATGCCATCTATGAAACATTTTAAAGAGATTCTCTCTAAAATTAACTGCTTTGATTTTATAATTTATTTGCCAAATTCGTGACCACTGCTCCAACTCAATAGGCCTCCCCAAATTTTGTGCTCATTTTATCATCGCCTCTTTAACAGCCTCGTCTTCCAATTTAAACTGTATCAAATAATTATAAATTTTTTTGATTAACTTAGACATCATTAACTTGTCAAAATCAAAATTGTCTTTGGTGAAGCCCTTAAGTTTATCTTTATTAAATTTTGCACTAATTTGCATATTTAACCACCAATCCATTTTTTTCCCAGTGGCTCCATTTCCTCCTTTGTCCTTAAAGTATCATCCTCCTTCAATAAATCCTGGTATCTCAAAACCTTTGAGAAATCAAATAATTGTGGTTGCATAGAGGCTTCACCGGGAGATATCCATCTAGGAGTCTTGTGATAAATTATTCTCTTAACTTTTAACCAAGTGTGATAAATAGATTTATGAACTAGGTGGTTTGTAAAATATTTTTGCTCTTTTTCAATGTACTACATGTTAGCATGCCATCCTGACTTGAGGTCATGCCCTTCTAAGACTAAAACTCTTTTATTCTCTATTTATTTATTTATTTTATTTTTATGACTTCTATCCCGCCCTTCCCAACAAGTGGCTCAGGGCGGCTTACAACACAGGAATCGAACATAAATACATGTTAGCATGCCATCCTGACTTGAGGTCATGCCCTTCTAAGACTAAAACTCTTTTATTCTCTATTTATTTATTTATTTTATTTTTATGACTTCTATCCCGCCCTTCCCAACAAGTGGCTCAGGGCGGCTTACAACACAGGAATCGAACATAAATAGGCGTTAAACATAGAGCATTTAAATTTAAACATTAAACCATTTAAGACATTGAACCATTTAAAACATTTAAAACATTTAAACATTAAAAAACTAGACTTACCCAGTCCTTCAACCATATCAAATTTGCCATATAATACGTCTCCCAGTCAGGGAGGGCCAGCCCACCATTTTCTTTTCTGTCCCAAAGGATTTTCCGTTTAATCCTAGGTTTCTTACCTAACCAGACAAAATGCATCACAATTTTGTTCCGTTTTGTAAAAAAAATCTTTTTTAAAACTTAAATTAACTGTCTGAAACAAAAAGATAACTTTTGGGAGAATAGTCATCTTAATAACAGCAATCCGCCCCATGAATGACAATTGCAATCCTTCCCACTTTTTAAAGAGAATCTCAAGTTCTTTTAGCAATGTCTGATAGTTATTTTCATAGATATCACTACATTTATTCGTTAGAGTTACCCCCAAATATTTAACTTTCTTTTCTCTTTTAAAACCAGCCTTTTTCCCTAAATTCTTTACCTCCTGTTCTGACATTTTTTGTCAATAATTTTGACTTCTGATCATTTATTTTTAAGCCAGCTACCTGGCCATATTCTTTTAGTTCTCTTAACACCTCTTCAATGGATTCCATTGGATTTTGGAGAATCAATACCGAATCATCCGCATAGGCTAATAACTTATAATCTTCTCCCCTTATTTTGAGACCTTTTATTTCTGAATTCCCTCTAATAGTATTATTTAGGATCTCTAATGATAAAATAAAGAGAAGCGGTGATAACGGACAACCTTGTCTGGTGCCTTTAAATAACTTAATTTCCTCTGTAGGTTCTCCATTTATTATTATTCTAGCTTTCTGATTTTTATATATTGCCTTTATCGCGTTTATGAATTCTTCTCCAAAGTCCATTAACTTAAATTGAAGTGTCATAAAATTCAAGTTCAAGTTGTCGAAGGCCTTTTCAGCATCCAAAAGAATCAATGACAGTTGTTTATCCGTATTTACCTCAAAATACTCCAAAACATCAATGATAGTTCTAATGTTATTTTTCATGTGCCTTTTCGGTAAAAAGCCCAATTGGTCCAGATGAATCAGAACGTTCAATATCTTTTTCAATCTGTTAGCAAGAATGGCAGCGTATATTTTATAGTCCACATTAAGGAGGGATATAGGTCTGTAGTTCTTTACTTCTTCAGAGTCACCATGTTTTTTTAAAATAAGAGCTATATTTGCTTGACTCCAAGATTCTGGAACATCTGCTGTAGAACAGACATTTTCTACCATATTTTTAAATGGACCTACTAAACAATTTTTTAAGTTGATATAGTATTCTGCCGGAAGGCCATGTGGTCCTGGCGACTTATTTTTCTTTAGATTACTCCATACTTTGTCCAGCTCATACATTGTAATTGGACTATTCAGTACTTTCTTTTGATCTGCATTCAATGTTGGGAGGGCTCTTGTTAATAAGTACTCTTCTTGTTTCTTTACCCAGTAGAATTTATACCCTGCCTATCTACCCTTATGGAGGCCAGTGAGGTTGTCATTGTTATTTTCAAACAGCTCCCCTTTTCCTGACATGATGTTTTATTAGGCCTGGCTTTTATTCTGGTGTTTACTTTTTTTCTGAACTCGGTATCACTGTTACAATAAGGTGTGATGAAGCGTGCACAATTGTTTATTGAAACGTAATAATGAAGGAGGTTTGAGAATAGAATTTGCAGGAAAATGGTGATAGCTCTAGGGACGTGGTCTAAACAGCAATCTCTGTTTAGTAGACTTTGCAAGCCTGAAAAAAATATGCTCTAAAAAAATCTGTGATCTTTCTGAAGTAACAGCAATGTGGGTTCTTAGCCAAAGAAATTAGTTACAAACTGTGCTTTTTAAACATGTCTCAAGGCTATTGTGTCCTGTTTGTCTCTGTACAAGCTAGCAAAATATATTAAGTACTGATCTATGTTTGGGCTACATTTGTGTTTCTTGGGTACAACTCAGCAGGAAAAGGTTATCCAGTAAATATGCAGATTAAAATTCCAAGCACCTTATCATCTCTACTAATTGCCCTGAGGTGAAGGGAGGCGGTGAAGTCCCCTTTCCTGACAGTCTTCAAGTAGTGGCTGGACAAACATTTGTCAGGGATGCTTTAGGCAGGGGGTTGGACTAGATGGCCTGTATAGCCCTTTCCAACTCTATGACTCTAAGATGCAGTTCAGAAATAGGAAAGAACAGACACTAAATGCTTTATATAATAATCCATTGGATTTCTAGATGTGGGCATTTATCTTTCTAGGGTTCTAATATAAGTCTTTTAGCAACAGTAAGGGCATGGAGGGTCAGTTTTTACTAACCATCAGTCAGTCTCCAGGAGACAAGCAGATAGTTTAAAAGTTTATTTATTTATTTATTACTTTCCATTTATATCCCGCCCTCTCCGCAAGCGGACTCAGGGCGGCTTACAACATCATAAAAACAAGTATCATAAAAACAACATCATAAAAACAAAAGTACATAAGTATCCTCAATGAACAATGAATATTCAGATACAAAGACCAAATATATTGATAGGCCCAAAGCATACGTTTAAGAGATGTGTTCTGTAAGTTACAGCCCCAACAATTAGATATTTTACCTAGTGCTTCGTTGCTGTGGCCACCAGTGTATCATATTATATAACATAACATAACAACATAACACAAATTTTAGTGTATTGGTTAAGTGTGTGGACTCTTATCTGGGAGAACTGGGTTTGATTCCCCACTCCTCCACTTGCAGCTGCTGGAATGGCCTTGGGTCAGCCATAGCTCTCACAAGAGTTGTCCTCGGAAGGGCAGTTTCTGTGAAAGCTCTCTCAGCCCCACCTACCTCACAGTGTGTCTGTTGTGGGAAGTGGAGGTGAAGGAGATTGTGACTGCTCTGAGATGCTGAGATTCAGAGTATAGGGCGGGATATAAATCCAATATCTATAATATAATATAATATAATATAATATAATATAATATAATATAATATAATATAATATAATATAATATAATATAATATAATATAATATAATATAATATAATATAATATAATATAATTTGTGGAATAAGGAATAGCTTAAGGTCTGTTGAAACAACAGGTATAAAATTTAGGGCCATTACCCATTGCTTTGGCAAAAGAGAGCAATCTAGGTCCTTTTCCCATTCATTTCTGAGACTTCACATATCATATTTAAAAATTTATTAAATTAAACTTTTAGATTGACTATCAGGCCAAATCCAAGGACATATCAGTAAACAACTTATTAAGATAGTGCATGATTATGTGTTTTATATTTCTAGGAACCAGTATTACAAGCAGGGCTTTTTTGTAGCAGGAACTTCTTTGCATATTAGGCCACACACTTTGATATAGTCAATCCTCCAAGAGCTGACAGGGCTCTTATTACAGGGCTTACTGTAAGCTCTTTATTTATTTTATTTATTTATTTGTTCGATTTATATCCCACCCTACCCCACCAAGGCGGACTCAGGGCGGCTCTTAGAGGATTGGCTACATCAGGGGTGTGTGGCCTAATATGCAAAGGAGTTCCTGCTACCAAAAAGCCCTGATTACAAGATTAGTAATGAGAGCTGGGTACCACAGAAAATTTCAATCAGCAAATATATTGTCTCTCTATGGCATCGATTCAGGTGTTGTCCATTTTATGGAATAGCCATAAAAGTTTCACCAGCACTTTGTTACATCTGCTGTTGTTGTTCAGTCGCACAGCCAAGTTCGACTCTTTGCGACCCCATGGACAAAGTCGCTCCAGGCCCTCCTGTCATCCACCATCCTCCGAAGTGTGCTCAAATTTGTGTTCATTACATCAGTAATGCTGTTCAGCCATCTCATCTTTTGCCGTCCCCTTCTTCTTTTGCCTTCTGTCTTTCCCAGCATCAGGATCTTCTACAGTGAGTGCTAATTATAGCAACCCCAAAGGGGTTTTCCAGTCAGGAGCTGAGCAGAGGTGGTTTGCCGTTGCCTTTTTCTGCAAAGCAATCTCAGTTTTCCTTGGTGGTCTCCTATCCCAGTACTAACTAGGGCCCAAAATATATAATATATATATTATATATATAATATATAATAAAATATAGAGGGCCCAAAAGGAAATTTAACTATGGGAGTTTGTTATTGCCCACCAAATCAAAAGATAGAGGACGATTATAATAAGATATTATAGCATTGGAAAAAGTGCAGAAAAGGGCAACTAGAATGATTAAAGGTAGGCACGCTGATGAATATGAGTTATTGAAGAAGACTCAGCATGGGTTCTGTAAGGGAAGATCTTGCCTCACTAACCTGTTACATTTCTTTGAGGGGGTGAACAAACATGTGGACAAAGGGGACCCAATAGATGTGGTTTACCTTGACTTCCAGAAAGCTTTTGATAAAGTTCCTCATCAAAGGCTCCTTAGTAAGCTCGAGAGTCATGGAGTAAAATGACAGGTCCTCTTGTGGATCAAAAACTGGCTAATTAATAGGAAACAGAGAGTGAATATAAATGGGCAGTCTTCACAGTGGAGGACAGTAAGCAGTGGAGAGCCGCAGGGCTCAGTACTGGGCCCTTGCTCTTTAACTTGTTCATAAATGATTTGGAATTGGGAGTAAGCAGTGAAGTGGCCAAGTTTGCAGATGACACTAAATTGTTCAGGGTGGTGAGAACCAGAGAGGATTGTGAGGCACTCCAAAAGGATCTGTTGAGGCTGGGTGAGTGGGCGTCAACGTGGCAGATGAGTTTCAAAGTGGCCAAGTGCAAAATAATGCACATTGGGGCCAAGAATCCCAGCTACAAATACAAGTTGATGGGGTGTGAACTGGCAGAGACTGACCAAGAGAGAGATCTTGGGGTCGTGGTAGATAACTCACTAAAAATGTCAAGACGGTGTGCAATTGCAATAAAAAAGGCCAACACCATGCTGGGAATTATTAGGAAGGGAATTGAAAACAAATCAGCCAGTATCATAATGCCGCTGTATAAATCGATGGTACGATCTCATTTGGAATACTGTGTGCACTTCTGGTCACCCCACCTCAAAAAAGATATTATAGCATTGGAAAAAGTGCAGAAAAGGGCAACTAGAATGATTAAAGGTTTGGAACACTTTCCCTATGAAGAAAGGTTAAAACGCTTGGGGCTCTTTAGCTTGGAGAAACGTCGACTGCAGGGTGACATGATAGAGGTTTACAAGATAATGCATGGGAGAAAGCAGAGAAAGAACTACTTTTCTCCCTTTCTCACAATACAAGAACTCATGGGCATTCAATGAAATTGCTGAGCAATCAGGTTAAAACGGATAGAAGGAAGTACTTCTTCACCTAAAGGGTGATTAACGTGTGGAATTTACTGCCACAGGAGGTGGTGGTGGCTACAAGCATAGACAGCTTCAAGAGGGGGTTAGAAAAAATATGGAGCAGAGGCTTCCGGTATGAGATTCCAACAGAGCTGTCGTCTCCTGAATAAGGGGAAAATTTAATTCTTTGTTCAGGGTAGAAAGAAGCCTTTATGGACTTCCTGCCTGTATTCCTCAGACAGAGATTTGCCCAGGATAACGTACAAAATACTTTGAGCCGTGTGACCTCAGCTGATGATTTATCTCGAAGGGGGTTTTTCTGAAGCTTTGAGGTCCTGCGTTGATATGTGGCGTCGTTCAGCATCTACAAAGAATTAAGAGCCATTTAATTGGCATAAGCCTGTTTGGAACTCACTCTATTTTGGGACTGATAAACTTCTGAGCAGCAACAAGACTGAAGTTTAAGAGGCATAGCCGTTAAGGTACTATGATCATAATTTCTTGCTCTGTGACTTTTCTAAGCTAATCTAAATAACATTGGAAGGTGGGAAAACTCGAATAATTAAGAAAAAGAGGGGAGGAAAAGGAAACTTGAAACTTGGACTCTGCTAAATTAAAGACTTTGATAAAATCTGGAAATGAAAAGAATTGTTTTGAATACCTGAGGTTACTGACGTATGCATCTGTGTTATGGCTCTGCACTTGCAATTAACATAACAAGCATTTAAAGACTGCAATATTTGGAGAATGAGAGCTGGGCTCAGTGAACCAGGAAGTAAAAGCTGAAGGTGCACTGGCAATCAACATAACAAGTATCCTAAAGACCGCGATATTTGGAGAACGTAATCTGGGCTCAGTTAACCAGGAAGTAAAAGCTGAAGGTGAGAGGAGGAAGAAGATCGTCTTTGCTAGGGATTTTTAACCATAGAGAAATTGCGATCGCCATTTTGAAAAAGGGAAAATTGCCAAAAACTGTTAAAAATCAATATCTCAGCCCAGGAAGGTAGAAGAAGGACAAAATTAGTCTTATTTTAAACAGCAAGTTCTAAGCTACTGGACTTGGTGCTGGATTTAGAATTGGAGTCTTTGGATTTTTTGGAGGGTTTTTTTGTCAGAAGAAAGATTAACTCGTGCAAGATCTCATTCTTTGGACAAAATGCAAAGTCAATTTGATACCATGGAAGCCAGGATCATGAAGGGTGTGTAGAAGATGTTAACAGCTTGCAAAAAAGAACTTAAGAAGGATATTGGAGACCTTAAAAAAGAAGTTGAATATTTCAAAAATGAGCTGGGTATGGTTACAGAGTCAAGGATGTTGAAGAGAATGTTGATGTGCATGCTTCCACCTTATTAAAACTTCAAGAGACTGCAGTTCATGACTGCAGATTAATGGAAACTCAAGTGCGTCTGAGAGGAATACCTGAAGGGGAGGGAACTGATTTAACAGATTATATGGTGAAAATAATTGCTGACTATTTAGAGAAAGATCCTGAAAAATCCAGAAACATGTTGGACAGTATCTATAGAGTTAATTCATCATATGCAAAAGAAAAAGGCCTACCAAGAGATATAGTTATAAAACTTAGGACAAAAGATATGGCAGGGAAAATTCTAAATAAAAGTTTTCAAAAGGCTCTGACAGTGGAAGGGAGTAGAATCAAAATAATGAAAGAGCTGCCAAGATAAGTGATAAATGACAGGAAGAAATACAAGAGATTAACAGAGAAGCTACGTGCAGAGGGAACGAGATATAAATGGATACTACCCGAGGGTTTGGGCTTTGAACAACGTGGAAGAAGGATTACAATAAGGAATGAGCAAGAGATGTGTAGTTTTTTTGACGAGAATAAAGACTTTGCATCATAATGGATTACAAGTTATTATCTTGGAATATAAATGGACTAAATTCGCCACAAAAACGAAAAGCAACATTTCATTGGATTAAAAAAACAAAAATGTAATATAATTTATTTACAGGAAGTTCATATACAACAAAAGGATTACAAATTTTTGTGGAATAAACAATTGGGGTTGGAATTTTTTTCATTGGCGGATCAAAAGAAAAGGGGTGTGGTCTTTTACATTAAAGAACAACTAGAACCAAAATTGATATTTAAAGATAAAGATGGAAGATATATAGCAGTGGAAGTGATGATGGATGCAAAGAAAACATTGTTATTAGGACTATATGCACCTAATGGAGCAAAAGATGTTTTTTTTTTAAAGATATTAATTGACAGTTGGATGAAGTGTTCTACGACCAGATCTTGATGATGGGTGATTTTAATGGAACGATACAAAACAATATAGATAGGTCTGGCCAAAAGAGTAAAAATAAAGAAGGGAGACTGCCAAAATCATTTTTTGAGTTGGTTAAACAAGAAAGCTTGGACGATATTTGGAGAAAATTCAACCCTGAAGTAAGAGACTATACTTTCTTTTCAGCAAGACATAATACTTTTTCCAGAATAGATATGCTATGGGGCTCTAAAAGCTTGGGCCTCATAACTAGAAAAGTGGAGATTCTACCAAAGGTATGTGCAGATCATAATCCAATATTTTGGGCTACAAAATTGCAAAAGAAAACAAGAAGATGGAGAATAAATGAGGATTTGTTACAAGATAAAGATATTGTGACTTTTCTAGAAGAAGAAACTGTAGCGTTTTTTTCCAAATAAATGACACTGATGATATAGAATTCCAGACGGTTTGCGATACTTACAAAGCAGTAATGAGAGGTCTACTGATTACATTGAATAATAAAGATAAGAGGGCTAAAGAAAAGCAGATGTTGGACTTACAAAATGAAATGAAGAAAAAAGGGGAACTAAGAAAAAGACTAGGGAAAAAGAAATTAATAAGGGAAATCACTATATTACAAGCCCAAGTAAGACATTTGTTGAATAAAGAATTAGAATGGAATTTAAAAAGTTTGCAACAAATATTGTTTGAAGGTGCGAATAAACCTGGGAAGTATTTAGCTTGGCAATTGAAGAAAAAGAAAGGAAATAAAATTATTAATAAAATCATGGCTAGCGGAAAAGAGATAGTAGACCAAGAAGGAATTAAAAGAGAATTTTTTAAACATTATGCAATTTTATTCAGAGGTGTGAAAACTAAAAAAGAAAAAATGGAAGAGTATTTACGAAATATTAAAATAGCACCCCTGACTGAGTATATGAAAAATATTTTGAATGATCGAATAGAAAAAATTGAAATTGAAGCAGCAATAAATGTAATGAAAGTAGGTAAGGCTCCCGGACCGGATGGATATACAACTAAATTTTATAAAACTCTCAAAGATGAGATAGTACCAAATTTGCAAAAATTGATGAACACGATAAGAATAAAAGGGGAAATTCCAAATACCTGGAAAGAAGCTGTAATCTCGTTGATTCCCAAGGAAGATAGAGATGTCACAAATGTAAAGAACTATAGACCAATTTCATTATTAAACAATGATTACAAGATATATACAAGAATCTTGGCAGAACGACTTAAGCAATATTTGATCAATTTTATAAAGGAAGATCAAGCGGGATTTCTCCTTAAAAGGCAAATAAGAGACAATGTAAGAACTGTTGTAAATATTGTAGAATATTATGAGAAGCATCCAGAAAAAGAGGCAGCGTTATTTTTTGTAGATGCAGAAAAAGCCTTTGATAATTTGAACTGGGACGTTATGTTTGCAGTAATGGAAATGAGTTATCTATTTTAGGCAATCCAATTTAGCCAGTTGTTTCCTGACTGAGAAACTTCTGTGGTTTTGGGAGGCTTAGTGATGGACCAGGTTCCTGAAGGATTCCTGAAGGAACTATTCCCAAGCTCCTTTATTAAGAACTGCCACAGGAGAGTGCTAGGAATGTTTGGTTAGGAATGTAGGATGTTTTGCAACTGTAGGATACCTTTTCCCCAACAAGCCATATCCCTCCAAGTCTGAAAACATGGCTAAGAGTCAAGAAACTATTTACTGTGAAAGATGCTACAGCTGAGAGGGAAAGTTTCCTTCTGTAAATGGAGGCCAATGTGATGAGAAGAAGATATTGGATTTATATCCCGCCCTATACTCTGAATCTCAGAGCGATCACAGTCTCCTTTACCTTTCTCCCCCACAACAGACACCCTGTGAGGTGGGTGGGGCTGAGAGAGCTTTCCCAGAAGGTGTCCTTTCAAGAACAACTTCTACGAGAGCTATGGCTGACCCAAGGCCATTCCAGCAGCTGCAAGTGGAGAAGTGGGGAATCAAACCCAGTTCTCCCAGATAAGAGTTCGTGCACTTAACCACTACACCAAACTGGCTCTCAAAGAGGAACTCTTTTGGAGCAAGAAGTAAGTTAAGCCACCAGTGGTTAAACTGGCCAGAGGTTAGACGTTCCTACTTTTTCGGTTTCTCTGCAAGAGCTGCCTGGAAATTTGGAGAACTACCTATTAAATTGTTGATCAGTTCAATAAATAACTGCAGATTAAGCAACATACACAAGCAGCATTCCTTCTAAGCTGAGTTTGTGTGAGCTAGCTCACAGTTTTTTCGCTTCTGGCTCACACATTTTCCTCTTGGCTCAGGAAGGATGGCCCCAGAGCAAACTAATTGATGCAGCAGCCAAATTGCTCACTCACAAGTTTAATGCCAGTAGCTCATGAAGTAGAATTTTTGCTCACAAGTCTCCACAGTTTAGAGCAGGGGTGTCAAATATGTGACCTGAGGACTGGATCAGGCCCCCGTAGGGCTCTTAATCAGGTCCACCAGCACCTCACTGTCATCTACTTCCTTTTCCGTTTCTTGCTTCTTTCTGCATCACAGCTTGCTTTGTCAGACTTAGTCAATCTCACAAGAGCGACAGAGCAAAGCCTCTATTTTCTCCATTGATTGACCAGTACATGAAGCAACTTGTGTACAAGAGCTCACAATGCCATGTTTTTTCCTGGGTCTTAGGCTCCAAGCATTGACCATGAGATTTCTGTAATAAATGACAATAAATCAAGAATAAGTTTGCAACTTACAGACACACACCTGAACAATACCTGAGCAGCATACTCAAGATTGCTACAGCACAGACATTGGGCGTTTTCGCACTGATCTTAATCGGCAGCGACATCCCTCTTCATACCAAATGGAAACTGGTTTTTGGCGGTTTCCATTTGCGCCGCAAAAGCCGCGGGACTTTGCAGCTCTTCCGGGTGCTCCGCAGCAATTGGTGCGAAATCCGCGCAGATCCTGCGCGGTGAAGAGGGACATCACTGCCGATTAAGGTCTTAATCTTAAAGGAAGTACTTCTTCACCCAAAGGGTGATTAACATGTGGAATTCACTGCCACAGGAGGTGGTGGCGGCCACAAGTATAGCCACCTTCAAGAGGGGTTTAGATAAAAATATGGAGCACAGGTCCATCAGTGGCTATTAGCCACAGTGTGTGTGTATATATAAAATTTTTTGCCACTGTGTGACACAGAGTGTTGGACTGGATGGGCCGTTGGCCTGATCCAACATGGCTTCTCTTATGTTCTTATGTTCTAAGGTCAGTGCGAAAACGCCCATTATCTCCAAAGTTTGATGCAATAATTCAGAGCAAGAGATGTCAGTTATCAGAGACAGTTAAATAAACAAAAGTGCTAATCTTTTAAGCATATTTTAATTTTTTAAAAAAATATTTAATTGTGTTTGCGTCCTTTATAAAATTTATATCTCCACTACCTGGCATTACATTTTATGACACACATGGCCAGGTTCAACAAGATCTCATTTATGACAGATCCGGTCCTCATAACAAATGCGTTTGACACCCCTGGCTTAGAGAGAATATTGTATACAGGACAGGAGCAGAAGATGACCTAAGAAGTCACATCTGAGCTCACTATGAATTGCTACATCTTGCTTAAGCTGAGTTCACTTGCCCATGTATCTATTTTGAGCAGAGGTTGCCAATTTATATGAAAAAGGCTCTGTGCAAAGACCTTTTGGCAAACCCACACTCGTGCCTTAAAGAAACTTTCCAATAAAGGATCTAGGCTTAGACAATCAAACTCGGGAGAAGGAGAAACTCAAGGTCTTACTATATATTATATCATCCTTCCATTCTTCCCCAATTTACCATGAAGGCTTTTGATCAGATGTGCCTCCAAATTCCATTCTGGAAACTCAGGTCCCAAGTGCAAGGGGGGCTAATTCAGACTGGGATCACAGCATCCAAGGAGATTAAGCCTCCAAAAATAATCTTAGTACTTACATATGGGAGGAGCTTTGCAAGTGTTGGTTGCTAAAGTTCTCAGTGGGAAGTGATGGACAGGGATCTATGAAGAGAGCAACAGCATCCCCTTGAACAACTTGATGGGGAAAACATTTGCTGGGGAATTACCAATATGCTATGTGGCAGCAAATTGCTGTTTAATCATTTTGAACCACACTTTAATAAATGGGTCTTTTTCTTTCTTGCAATGAGTTGCCAACAAAATCTTTAGTATTAGTGATATTCAGCTGTTGAGGGGAGGGGGGGAAGTGAGAAAATGCCAAGCAATTGATTGGGTTTCTTTCAAATTAGGTTGTCAGCCAGAGTATATATGAGGACTGCACTGGCTTCGACTGACTCTTGTTACAATTAATTGGCCCAGCACAGAGATCACTAATAATTTAGTGCAATTCATTTTATAATAATTCTGTGATCCAAGGTTAGTTCTTTGTACAGCTGCCCAAATTGCTTTGCAGAGTTCATGTTTTCATTTCAATAGTTAATACCCTTAAGCTCCCAGCAATTATCCTGTATGATTTGTCATGATGCATTAAAACTACACTTTTTGGGGAGGTGACATCTCGGCAACTCTTAAATATGCATCTTTAAGAAGGGCTTCTGGAAGATGGCTGTAGTCCAAAGAGCTGCTTCCCATGCCACCCTCAAAGATTTATGGTAACATGTGTGGTCAGTGGTCAACCAAGTTGAGTTATAAGAAAGGAATGGAAGACGACATTATAAAATCAAAGCACCTATAAATTCTTAAACTAACAATTCTGGAGTAGCTCTATCAGCTGCAACAGCCTATATTGATGATTTCTTAGCTAATGCATTATATTTTTTTCTCATTATTGTACTCTGGGGTCATCCTTCCTGGGCTAAGAAAAAAAAAAGTGAGCTGAAGGCTAAAAAACTGTGAGCTAGCTCACACTAACCCAGCTTAGAGGGAACACTGCCGTGCTTTTCGCCATATTCATAATTTGTTAACTACTTTATTTTATTTCTATAAAAATGCTGTTCCTAACACTTGTTTATTAGCGTTTGACATCAAGAAAGCATTTTATACAGTTGAACCTTTGTATCTTCATAGTTTATAAAATTGGTGAATGTTGGGTACTAAAGAAGAGAAAAACAAAGAAGGGAAAGAAACAATCCAAAAACTGGAGTAAGAAACCTAAAAGGTTAATATGCAATTAAAGATTCCTCATAAGCTTTATAAAATTCTGCAGGTAGTCCATCTGGACCCGGGGCCTTGCCATTCTTTTGGGATGCCATTACATCTCCAAGTTCTCTTACTGTTATTGATTCATTTAAAAAGTTTTGCTATTCCTCTGTAAATTTATTAAGATTATTCTGTTTAATATAATCTAAATCTGTTTTATGAACTTGCTTCTCTTCATATAATTTTTTATAAAGCTGTTCCACAATTTGGCATAAGTCTTTTTTTTGAACTTTCTCTTTATTATTCTCATCTTTCAAAACTGAAATTATTCTTTTGGCCTTCTCTTTTCTCATCCTATAGGCCAACCACCTTCCAGGCTTATTGGCATGTTCAAAAAGGTTTTGTCTGGCATACCTCAGTTTTATCTCCATCTCCTCCATAAGTAACAAGTTCAATTGGTGTTGAATTTCTTTCACCTTCTTTTGAAATTTGTATCTTGTTGGTTACCATTTAAGCATTTTTTGGAAAAGATTCAAGATGAAGGCCAAATACCAGCTACCTGGCAGGAAGCTACAATATCTCTAATTCCAAAAGAAGGTGCTGATCTGAAGGATATCAAAAAATTATCGTCCAATCACCCTTTTAAATGTGGATTATAAAATTTTTGCTGCAATATTGGCTCAATGTTTGAAGAAAGTCTTACAGTCTATAATACATCAAGATCAAGCTGGGTTCCTCCCAAGAAGATATTTGAAAGACAATGTTAGAACAGTTTGCAATATTTTGGAATACTATGAAACTCATCCAGAGAAACAATTGGCCTTAATTTGTTTGGATGCTGAGAAGGCCTTTGATAATGTTGGTTAGCAATTTATGTTACAACAACTGAAAGGTATGGAATGTGGTGAATTTTTTTTGAGAGCAGTAGAAGCAATATACTCTCTCCAAAGAGCAAGGGTGACAGTGAACAGTGAATTAACAGAAGCAATTAATATTCAAAAAGGTACAAGACAAGGCTGTCCGCTGTCACCACTACTTTTCAGTCTATCTCTAGAGATACTAAACAATCAAATAAGAGAAGACACAAGTATCAAGGGAGCAGTGATAAAAGGTGAACAATATAAATTGAGAGCTTTTGCAGATGACCTAGTTTTTATATTAGAGCAACCAATAGCCGCCCTGAGCCATTCGTGGGAAGGGCGGGATATAAATCCCAAATAAATAAATAAATAAATAAATAAATTCAATAGTTTGTCTTATAAACAAGATCACACAGTTTGGGCACTGGGCAGGATTGAAGATCAATTATCATAAAACTAAATTCTTGACAAAGAATATGACGATGGATCAAATTCAAATTCTTCAGCAAAAAATCTGGGGTTTTGTATGAGAAAATAATCAAATATCTAGGTGTGCTTATCTCAAATAAGTGCAGCAATCTAAAAACAGACAATTATGACAAACTACTTAAAGAAATTAAAAAAGATTTGGAAAAATGGCATGATTTGAGCTTATCCCTAAAGGGAAGAATAGCTTCAATAAAAATGAATATACTTCCAAGGTTATTATTTTTATACCAAACTATTCCAGTATTCCTAAATAGTGGTTTTTTTCAAGAATTGAATAAGATGATTTCCAAATATGTTTGGCAAGGCAAGAAACCAAGAATTAAACTAAAGACATTGCAAGATTCCAAATCAAGAGCTGGCATGGGCCTACCTGACTGGCATTTGTATTATAAGGCTTCTGTGCTCCTGTGGGTAAGAGACTGGATATTATTGAACGATAAGAGACAATTGTTGTTAGAGGGACATGACTTCACTATGGGGTGGCATGCATACCTATGGTACCAAAGACTTAAAGGACATTCTTATTTTAAAAACTATTGGTATTGACCCCACAGAGATTGTGTAAGATTTATACTAAAATGTCTAATGGAAATGTATTAAACAAGTTGGCTCTTTTTATCATATGTGGTGGACATGTGAGATGGTGAAGGACTATCGGAAAATGGTGCACAAACTACTTCAGAAAATTATGCAGACACAGATTCAATTCAAACCAGAATTGTTTTTATTGAATATTTTTCCTGGGGATTATTCCAAAGAAATGAGACATTTGTTGGCACATTTCAACACAGCAGCTAGGATGCTTCTGATGAAGAGATGGAAATCTCAGGAAATGCCCTCGAGAAAGGACTTGATGGGAAAAATTCTAGAAACAGCTGAGCTAGACTTTTTGTCCCAGTTGATGGCTGGGAAATCTAAGGAAGAAGCAAGAAAATATTGCTTGAAATTTTATGCCTGGCTAGATACTCGGGACTCTTAAGATTCTTTGGTGTGAACGTATATCTCCTTTTTTCCTATATGCTGTATTACAAGATTGCCTTTATTGGATTTGTTAAATTTGATAGATATTTTAACTAAAGGATTTATAACATAAAATACTATAATATTGATGATATATACTCTAGAGACTTATAACATAAAATACTATAATGTTGATGATATATAGTCTAGAGATAATAATAATAATAATTGACAATGTATGTATTCTAAGAAAATATTGTAGATGCAGACTTGTATTCTTTGAAAATATTTTTATATAGAAAAACACTAATATGTACTTTTATTTTCTATTCCTCTCTATCCCCTATTCCCCTTTCCTAATTTTCTGAAACTAATAAAACTTTCAAACTCTAATATGCAATTAAAGCGCCGAATATCAAAAACAAAGTGTAAAAAAATCATAAATCAACATACATGTATTTATTGTTGAAAGCTAAAACCATTAAAGAGCCCATCATAAGCCTCTATAATATGTAAAATCATAAAACCTCAATAGGTTCATGTTAAAGATAGGTTTAGGTTTGAGTAAGAATTATCTTTCATATCATACTGAAAGGTAAAACCTTGATGGGGAGAATTTTTGGGATGTTTTTCCATTCTCCCTTAGAGCCTATGGTAATCATTGCAGTGAATGGGCCCATAGGGTTAGAGTTAGGATTAGGGTTAGGATTAAGGATCAGGACTCACTTATCTTCGAGTTCAAATTGAGGTTCGGTTTAGAATCGGGTAAGACGTATTTCTCATATCATACTGAAATGTATACTCTTGATGGGGAAAAATTTTGGATGTTTTTCCATCCTCCATTATAACCTATGGGAATCATGAAAGTGAATGGGAATAATTACAGTGAAAGGCAGCCCACGCCCGTGGGGATGGAGGGCCTCCTGTGCAATCCAACTGTCTCCAAAAATCAGATGTTTTAAGGGTTAAGTAACCCCGAAGGGTTATTTAACCCTTAAAATGTTTGATTTCAGGAGAACATTGGAATCCCCTGCTGAGCGCATTTTTGGCACTGCCAGGAAAGCCAGCCCACCTCTGCAGGGATGGAGGCCCTTCTGTGCACCCAACGACCGAAGGAATCCAACAGTCTCCAAAATTCTGTCATTTTAAGGGTTCAGTAATTCTGAAGAATTATCATTCGAAAAGTTATACTGTTGATGGAGGGAAATTTGGAATTATTTCCATTCTGCATTGTAGCCTATGGGATTCATTACAGTGAATGGGTCCATAGGTTTAGGGATATGGTTTGAGTCATAGTTAGGTTCGGGTTAAAGATAGGTTTTGGTTTTGGTAAGAATTATCTTTCATATCATACTGAAAGGTAAAATCTTGAAGGGAGAATTTTTTGGATGTGTTTCCAATCTCCAATGTCGCCTATGGTAATCATTACAGTGAATGGGCCCATAGAGTTAGGGTTAGGGCTAAGGTTTGGTGCACACTTATTTTCGGGTTGAAATTGGGGTTCACTTTAGAGTCAGGTAAGAAATATTTTTCATATCATACTGCTGGGAAAGGCAGCTCACTCCTGCGGGAATGGAGGCCCTTCTGTGCGCCCAACTGCCAAAGGAATCCAGCGGTCTCCAAAATTCTGTCATTTTAAGGGTTCAGTAATCTTGAAGAATTATCATACTGAAAGTTATACTATTGATGGGGGGCATTTTAGAAGAATTTCCATTCTCCATTATAGCCTATGGGATTCATTAAAGTGAATGGGCCCATAGGGTTAGGGTTATGGTTTGAGTCATAGTTAGGTTGGGGTTAAAGATAGGTTTAGGTTCAGTCTTGGGTAAGAATTATCTTTCATATCATACTGAAAGATATTGGCCATTTTCCCACTGAGCTTACCTTGGAGCGACGTCCCTCTTCACCGCGCAGCGTCTGCGCGGATTTCCCACCAACTGCTCCGAGGCTGCTCCGAGGAACCAGGAAGTTCCCAACCTTTAGCGTCGCAAATGGAAACCGCTAAAAACCAGTTTACGTTAGCGACGCAAAACCCGCGACTCTACTTGGTTACTCGGAGCAGTTGGTGGGAAATCCGCGCAGACGCTGCGCGGTGAAGAGGGACGTCTCTCCGAGGTAAGCTCAGTGGGAAAACGGCCAAAATCTTGAAGGGAGAATTTTCACAATGTTTTTCCATTCTCCATTATAGCCTATGGTAATCCTTACAGGGAATAAGCCCATAGGGTTAGGGTTAAGGTTTGGAACACATTTATCTTCGGGTTGAAATTGGGGTTCACTTTAGAGTCGGGTAAGAAATATTTTTTCATATCATTCTTAAAGGTATACTCTTGATGGGATAAAATTTTGGATGTTTTTCCATTCTCCATTATAACCTATAGGAATCATGACAGTGAATGGGAATAATTACAGTGAAAGGCAGCCCACACTGGGGATGGAGGGCCTCCTGTGCTCCAAACAACCAAAGCAATCCAACGGTCTCCAAACATCGAACGTTTTAAGGGTTAAGTAACCCTAAATGGTTATTTAACCCTTAAAACATTTCATTTCAGGAGAACATTGGAATCCCCTGCTGAGCGTGTTTTTTGGCACTGCCGGGAAATACAGCCCACCCCTGCGGGGATGGAGGCCGTTCTGTGTGCCCAATGACCGAAGGAATTAATGGTCTCCAAAATTCTGTTATTTTAAGGGTTCAGTAGTCCTGAAGAATTATCATATTGAATGATATATTGTTGAGGGGGGGGCATTTTGGAAGAATTTCCATTCTCCATTATAGCCTATGGGAGTCATTACAGTAAATGGGCCCATAGGGTTAGGGTTACGGTTTGAGTCATAGTTAGGTTCGGGTTAAAGATAGGTTTAGGTTTGGTTTTGGGTAAGAATTATCTTTCATATCATACTGAAAGGTAAAAACTTGAAGGGAGAATTTTCAGGATGTTTTTCCATTCTCCAATATAGCCTATGGTAATTATTACAGTGAATGGAATCATAGGGTTAGGGTAGGGTTAAGGTTTGGAACACACTTATGTTTGGGTTGAAATTGGGGTTCACTTTAGAGTCGGATAAGAAATATTTTTCATATCTTACTTAAACATATACTCTTGATGGGATAAAATTTTGGATGTTTTTCCAGTCTCCATTATAACCTATGGGAATCATGAAAGTGAATGGGAATAATTACAGTGAAAGGCAGCCCATGCCCGTGGGGATGGAGGGCCTTCTGTGCTCCGAACGACCGAAGCAATCCAATGGTCTCCAAAAATTGGATGTGTTAAGGGTTAAGTAAGGATTACTTAACCCTTAAAATGTTTGATTTCAGGAGAACATTGGAATCTCCTGCTGAGCGCGTTTTTGGCACTGCCGGGAAAGGCAGCCCACCCCTGCAGGGATGGAGGCCCTTCTGTGCACCCAACGACTGAAGGAATCCAACAGTCTCCAAAATTCTGTCATTTTAAGGGTTCAGTAATCCTAAAGAATTATCAAATATCTTTGATTCCAAAAGAAAATAATGGTTTGAAAGATATTAAAAACTATCATCCCATTTCCCTTTTAAATGTTGATTATAAAATTTTTGCTGCAATATTGGCACAATGTTTGAAGAAAGTTCAACATTCTACATTCTATAATACATTATGATTAAGCAGGGTTCCTTACTAAAAGATATTTGAAAGATAATGTCAGGTTTGGGTAAGAATTATCTTTCATATCATACTGAAAGGTAAAATCTTGAAGGGAGAATTTTTGGGATGTTTTTCCATTCTCCATTATAGCCTATGGTAATCATTACAGTGAATGGGCCTATAGGGTTAGGGTTAAGGCTCGGGACTCACTTATCTTTGGGTTGAAATTGGGGTTCAGTTTAGAGTCAGGTAAGACGTATATTTGATATCATATTGAAAGTTATACTCTTGATGGGGAAAAATTTTGGATGTTTTCCTATTCTCTATTATAAACTGTGGGAATCATGACAGTGAATGAGAATAGTTACAGTGAAAGGCAGCCCACGGTCCTCCTGTGCTACGAAGGACCGAAGGAATCCGACGGTCTCCAAAAATCAGACATTTAAAGGGTTAAGTAACCCTGAAGCGTTACTTAACCCTTAAAACGTTTGATTTCAGGAGAACATTGGAATCCCCTGCTGAACGCGTTTTTGGCATTGCCAGGAAAGGCAGCCCACCCCTGCAGGGATGGAGGCCCTTTTGTGTGCCCAACGACTGAAGGAATCCAAAGGTCTCCAAAACTCCAAAATTCTGTCATTTTATGGGTTTAGTAATCCTGAAGAATTATCATACTGAAAGGTATATTGTTGATGGGGGGAAATTTTGGAAGTATTTCCATTCTCCATTAAGAACATAAGAGAAGCCATTTTTGATCAGGCCAATGGCCCATCCAGTCCAACACTCTGTGTCACACAGTGCGTAAAAAAAAAATGAGGTCCACAAGTGGGGCTAGAAGCCCTTCCACTTTGCCCCCCCCTCAAGCACCAAGAATACAGAGCATCACTGCCTCCGATAGTTCCAATAATATCCTGTGGTTTATAGCCACTGATGGACCTCTGCTCCATATTTTTTGCAACCCTCCCTTGAAGTTGGTTATGCTTGTAGCCGCCACCACATCCTGGGGCAGTGAATTCCATATGTTAATCACCCTTTTATCCGTTCTAACCCTACAACTCAGCAATTTCATTGAATGCCCACTAGTTCTTGTATTGTGAGAAAAGGAGAAAAGTACTTCTTTCTCTACTTTCTCCATCCCATGCATAATCTTGTAAACCTCTATCATGTGACCACGCAGTCGACGTTTCTCCAAGCTAAAGAGCCCCAAGCATTTTAACCTTTCTTCGTAGGGAAAGTGTTCCAACCCTTTAATCATTCTAGTTGCTCTTTTCTGGACTTTTTCCAATGCTATAATATCCTTTTTGAGGTGCGGTGACAAGAATTGCCGGTTCACACCCTATCAACTTGTATTTGTAGCTGGGATTTTTGGCCCCAATGTGCATTACTTTGCACTTGGCCACATTGAACCTCGTAAGAACATAAGAGAAGCCATGTTGAATCAGGCCAATGGCCCATCCAGTTCAACACTCTGTGTCACACAGTGACAGCTTTGGGTGAAGTACTTCCTTCTATCCGTTTTAACCTGACTGCTCAGCAATTTCATTGAATGCCCATAAGTTCTTGTATTGTGGGAAAGGGAGAAAAGTACTTCTTTCTCTACCATTCCATGCATAATCTTGTAAACCTCTATCATGTCACCCCGCAGTCGATATTTTTCCAAGCTAAAGAGCCCCAAGCATTTTAACCTTTCTTCATAGGGAAAGAATTTCAAACCTTTTCTGGTTGCCCTTTTCTGGACTTTTTCCAGTGCTATAATATCCTTTTTGAGGTGGGGTGACCAGAATTGTACACAGTATTTCAAAAGAGACCGCACCATCGATTTATACAGGGGCATTATGATACTGGCTGATTTATTTTCAATTCCCTTCCTAATAATTCCCAGCATGGCGTTGGCCTTTTTGAATTGCAATCGCACACTGTCTTGACATTTTCAGTGAGTTATCTACCACGACCCCAATATCTCTCTCTTGGTTAGTCTCTGCCAGTTCACAACCCATCAACTTGTATTTGTAGCTGGGATTCTTGGCCCCAATGTGCATTACTTTGCACTTGGCCACATTGAACCTCATTTGCCATGTTGACGCCCACTCACCCAGCCTCAACAGATCCCTTTGGAGTGCGTCACAATCATCTCTGGCTCTCACCACCCTGAACGATTTAGTGTCATCTGCAAACCTGGCCACTTCACTGCTTACTCCCAACTCCAAATAATTTATGAACAAGTTAAAGAGCATGGGACCCAGTACCGAGCCCTGCGGCACCCCACTGCTTACTGTCCTCCACTGCAAAGACTGCCCAATTATACTCACTCTCTGCTTCCTATTTATTAGCCAGTTTTTGATCCAGAAGAGGACCTGTCCTTTTACTCTATGGCTCTCGAGCTTACTAAGGAGCCTTTGATGAGGAACTTTATCAAAAGCTTTCTAAAAATCAAGGTAAACAACATCTATTGGGTCCCCTTTGTCCACATGTTTGTTCACCCCCTCAATTAGAGGTTCTGGAGTGGGCAAACACTTCTCATCTTCCATAGTGAAAACAGAGGCAAAAAATGCATTCAACTTCTCAGCCATTTCCCTATCCTCCTTCAATAATCCTTTTACCCGTTGGTCATCCAAGGGCACCACTGCCTCCCTGGCTGGTTTCCGGCTTCTAATATATTTGAAGAAATTTTTATTGTTGGTCTTTATGTTTTTTGCAATATGCTCCTCATAGTCCCTTTTTGCCTGCCTGATCAGAGACTTGCATTTGATTTGCCACAGCTTGTGTTCCCTTTGTTTAATCTCACTTGGACTAGATTTCCACCGCTTAAAGGAATCCTTCTTACCTTTTACAGCTTCCATTACTTTGTTTGTTAATCATGCAGACCTTTTCTTATACCTGTCTGTACCTTTCCTAACTTGTGTATATATTTTATTTGAGCTTCTAGAATTGTATTTTTAAATAGCCACCAAGCGTCCCCAAGGATTTTGACTTCATTTACCTTTCCTTTCAGTTTCCTCTTCAAAGGCCTCATCTCAGAGAATTTACCTCTTTTAAAGTTAAAAGTGATTTTGCTGGTCTTTTGGGGCAACTCCCTATTTATATAAATGGTGAAATCAATAACGTTATGGTCACTGCTCCCAAGCGGTGCAATCACATGTGACACAGTGCAAAACACTGGAAAGCCCCCACCCCCCTGCTGGCATTCTACCTTTATGATAGCTTTTTAAAATATACGGTCCACCTTTAAATCCTGTTGTGTTTATGTGGCTCTCCTTCTGGAGGGTCTACTTACCTTATTGGGAACACAAGGAAAATAGTGATTCGGGTTCCTGGTCCTTACAGAGCCTCAGCCTGCCCCTGGAACACAGCCACTCCCAGTCAGTCAGCAACAATCACTTCCAGCCCACTCAAACCAAACAAAGAGCAGTTTCCCAGCAACCACAAACTCAGAAATTCTCAGCAATTTCCCCAGCTGCTTAGAAAGCCAATCCTCACCCTTATAGCCTTCTTGTCCACTCTCTCTCAGAGCTCTCATTATATATAGCCTACAGGATTCATTACAGTGATTGGGCCCATAGGGTTAGGTTACGGTTCAAGTCATAGTTAGGTTTGGGTGAAAGACAGGTTTAGGTTTGGGTAAGAATTATCTTTCATATCATACTGACATGCTCCCTTCTCATTTGGTGGCAAAAGCTTCAGCTTCAGCATCTGACCTAGGGAACAGTCTGGGTTGATTTCCATTAGGACTGACTGATTTGATCTTGCAGTCCAAGGGACTCTCAAGATTCTTCTCAAGCACCACAGCTCAAAAGCATCTATTCTTCTGCACTCAGCCTTCCTTATGGTCCAGCTCTCACAGCCATACATTACTGCTGGGAATACCATCACTTTGACTATATGGACTTTTGTTGGCAGGGTGATGTCTCTACTTTTTATTATATTTACCAGTTTTGCCATAGTTGTCCTCCCAAGAAGCAAACGTCTTTTAATTTCATGGCTACTGTCACTATCTGCAGTGATCTTGGATCCCAGAAATGTGAAGTCTGTCACTACTTCCATGTCTTCCTCTTCTATTTGCCAAGGTGTGATGGGGCCGGATGCCATTATCTTAGTTTTTTTTGATGTTGAGTTTCAAACCTACTTTTGTGCTCTCCTCTTTTACCCTCAACAAGAGATTCTTTAGGTCCTCCTCACTTTATGCCATTAGAGTGGTGTCATCTGCATATCTGAGGTTGTTGATGTTTTTCCCGGCAATTTTAATTCCGGCTTCTGCTTCATCCTGGCCTGCATTCCACGTGATGTACTCTGCATATAAATTAAATAAGCAAGGTGACAATATACATTCTTGTTGAACTCCTTTTCCTATTCTAAACCAATCAGTTGTTCCATAATCCATTCTGACCGCTGCTTCTTCACCTTAATACAGGTTTCTCAGGAGACACGTGAGATGGTCTGGTACTCCCATCTCTTTAAGGGCTTGTCACAGTTTGTTATGATCCACACAAGCAAAGTCTTTAGCAGTCAATGAAACAGAAATAGACGTTTTTCTGATACTCCTGTGCTTTCTCCGTAATCCAGCGAATGTTGGCAATTGGATCTCTAATTCCTCTACCTCTCTGAACCCCAGCTTGAACTTCTGGTAGTTCCCAACCTACATACTGCTGAAGCCTAGTTTGTAGGATCTTTAACATGACCTTGCTGGCATGTGAGATGAGTGCAATGGTGCAATAGTTTGAACATTCCTTGGCATTACCCTTCTTTGGGATTGGAATATAAACGGACCTTTTCCAATCCTGTGACCACTGTTGTGTTTTCCAAATCTGTTGACATACTGTGTGCATCACTTTAACATGATCATCTTTTAGGACTTTGAATAGTTCAACTGGGATACCTTCATCTCTGCTCGCTTTGTTGTTAGTAATGCTTTCTAAGGCCCATTTGACTTTACACTTCAGAATGTCTGCTTCAAGGTCAGCGATTTCACTGTCATGGTTGTCAAGGACATTGAGATCCTTCTTGTATAATTCTTCTGTGTATTCTTGCTACCTCTTCCTGATCTCATCTGCTTCTAAATCTACATTCTACATCTGCTGTAAAGCCCTCCAATGTAGGTTGTAGTAGTGATAATATTTCTTCTTGAGAGAGCGTGGGGAATTGGTGCCAATTTAAGGCAAGCATGCCTCCTTAACCATGCCAAAATCTTGAACATACCTTCTGATGAGGTATAGAAGTCTTCCTACAAACTTGTGTATACTCCACACAGGAAACAGTTTGCTGGAGACTTAGAATTGGAATTTTCATATTGTTGGAGAGGATGTGAACCTGTGCTTTCATCATGCCCATGGTAGTGAAGGCTTAGCAGCTTCCATGGGACCCTTGGTCTTGTATGGAAATGACATCGTTGACAGCATTTACATTTCTCCAGCCCCAGGAGGTAGGAAGGGAAGAAGCTGCTTTCAATGATTCAGCAGTCAGTGGGACAGACTTTGGCCTATTTAGTATTCTGGACTTCAACTCTCCAGCTCTCTTCTGGAAGTCTTCCAAGTTGAGTGATCTGTGTTGCTGGTAGGTTGTGACAATCCAGGATTTCTGAGCAGCACTGATAGCCTTTACCTTACACTGTCAATACTGGAAACATAGGGCCTTTTCAGATATCTTCCATAGGTTGACTGAACAGGCAGCAGATTTTCACAACCACTAGAAGCTGGAGGGGTGACCTAGTTGTAACTCAATACATCATGAACCCATCCTGATATCATCTCATTGCAGTAAGAGGTTAGCTCTCCTTACATTTTTCATACTTTAAAAAAACAAACCACTTGTAACTGTTCAATACAACCTTGAAACTTTGATTATAAATTATTGTGAAGAATCTGCTGTTCCCTTCGTCATCCTGAGCCAGATCAAGTTTCTGGAAGTCAGCCACTACCTTTTTCTTGATAGATCTCACTTATGACAACTAGCCCCTATCTGGCTCCCCAGGACCTAGTCACAGCGATCCATGCAATGGTCACTTCCAGATTGGATTACTGTAACTCGCTCTATGCAGGCTTGCCCTTAGGACTAATCCAGAAACTCCAATGGGCGCAGAATACAGCAGCTTGATTGCTGACTGAACTGCCTGTAAGGGCGGGCAGTCAGCTGTTGCTGCACAGTCTGCACTGGCTACCAATTGAGTACTGGATTCATTTCTAGGTCCTAGTATTGACTTTTAAAGCCTTATGAAGCCTGGGACCTACATACCTACAGGGCCGTCTCTCCTCATACAAGCCCCAGAGGCCTCTACAATCGGCCAACCAACATCTTCCGACTATCCCTGGCCCAAAGGACGTCTGGCTTGCCTCAACCAGGACCAGGACCTTTTTGGCCCTGGCCCCAACCTGGTGGAATCAGCTCCCCAAGGAGATTCGGGCCCTACCAGAACTTCTACCATTCCAGAGAGCTTGCAAAATGGAGCTGTTCCGCCAGGCTTTTGGCTGAGGCAGGCAGGTGCCCCCACACCATCTAATTGGCCTGCCTGGGCTCACTGCATCCTGTGTCTCAATCAGTGAATGATGTGAGTTTCAGAGCGGCTCGCAATCTGGCAGCCCTGTCACTGACAGGGAGGATGAGGGTCAAGGGGAAACAGGGCACTGTGCTGATGAAAAGGGGAATGTTCCCTCAGAAGGTCTCCCTTCTTGAGTCTTTTGCACTAATGACCCAGCCTTGGGCAGTTGCTGATTCAATCCTTAGGCATGTAGAAGGATGGGTTGTGAACCTGCATGCTGACTGCCTGGTGAGAAGGTAGAGGACATTATGCATTGTATAGATAGGCAGATAGTGCTGGAGAGGAGTCAACGGTTGTGGTACATGTTGGCACCAATGATGTGGAAAAATATATATGTGAAGTCCTAGAGGAAAAAAAAAATTAGGCTGCTAGGCATGACACTCAAGGCCAGGATATCTAAGGCAGCCTTCTCAGAAGTGTTGTCTGTTCCACATGCAGGGCCAGCTAGGTAGGCATGAATTAGGAGTCTCAGTGTGTGGATGAGATGATGGTGTAGGGAGGAAGAGTTTATATTTGTTAGACACTGGGATGCTTTTTAGAACAGAACCTGAACAAAAGAGATGACCACATATCCCAAGAAGGAACAAGGCTGCTGGCACTTAAAATAGTACACAAAACACTAGTAATACTTATGAGAGTGTTGGAGATATTAAGTACATCGTTTTCATTGAACAAGGGAGATATCTGGTGTTTTCTGGTTGTTTAATCTTTCTCCCCATCCCTGTTTTTATTTCCCATTATTGGCACTTAAAATAGTGGCAGAGCAGTTTTTAAATTAGATGTTTGTATACAAATTCTAGAAGTGTCCAAAGTAAAATCGGGGAGTTGGAATGCTTAGTGTTGAGGGGAAACATAGACATTGTGGGAATTTAGGAAACGTGGTAGAATGAGGAGAATCAGTCGGACATGGTGATTCCTGGATATAAGTTATATTGAAAGGATAGGGAGGGAAGGGTTGGAGGTGGGGTGGCTCTGTATGTCAGAGAGGGTATACAGTTCAATAAGATTGAAAAGGTCAGAGAATTAGGTTCCCTTCTGGAAATGCTTTGGGTTGAAATAGTGGTCCGAAAAGGAAATTTGACTATAGGAGTTTGTTATCACCCACCAGATCAAAAGATAGAGGATGATTATAATATGATGGAAGGATTAAAGATAGTGCCTAAACGTAAAAACTGTGTCATGATAGGTAATTTTAACTACTTGCAGATTGATTGGGTAAATACGTGTTCTGGTCGGGAGAAAGAGATTGAGTTTCTAGACAATCTCAATGACTGCGCCATGGAGCAGATGGTCACAGAACCTACCAGGGGTAAGGCGATCCTGGATTTGGTCCTAAGTAATGCCCAAGACCTGTTGAGAGATGTAAAAGTGATTGCATCGTTTGGGAGCAGTGAACATAATGTTATTGATTTCACCGTTTGCATAAATAGAGAGTTTCCCCAAAAGACCAATACAACCACTTTTAACTTTAAAAGGGGGTAAATTCTCTGACATGAGGAGGAATGTGAAGAGGAAACTGAAAGCAAAGATAAATAGAGTCAAGACCCTTGGGGAAGCTTGAAGGCTATTTAAAACTACAGTCCTAGAAGCTCAGATAAAATATATACCACAAGTTAGGAAAGGCACAAATAGGTATTTTAAAAAGCCTGCATGGTTAACAAACAAAGTAATGGAAGCTGTAAAAAGTAAGAAGGATTCCTTTAAGCAGTGAAAAGTTAGTCCAAGTGAGGGCAATAAAAGGGAACACAGGCTGTGGCAAATCAAATGCAAGACTGTGATCAGGCAGGCAAAAAGGTACTATGAGAAGCATATTGCAAAAACATAAAGGCCAACAATAAAAATTTCTTCAAATATATTAGAAGCCGGAAACCAGCCAGGGAGGCAGTGGGGCCCTTGGATAACCAAGGGGTAAAAGCATTACTAAAGGAGGACAGGGAAATGGCTGAGAAGCTGAATGCATTTTTTGCCTCTGTCTTAACTCTGGAAGATGAGAAGTGTTTGCCCACTCCAGAACTGCTAATTTTGGAAGGGGTGTTGAAAGACCTGAGTCAGATTGAGGTCCTACAACTGATAGACAAATTAAAAACTAATAAGTATCCAGGCCTGGATGACATACATCCAAGAGTTCTGAAAGAACTCAACGGTGAACTTGTGGATCTCCTGACAAAAATATGTAATCTTTCATTGAAATCTTCCTCCATTCCTGAGGACTGGAAGGTAGCAAATGTCACCCCCCATATTTAAAAAGGGTTCCAGAGGAGATCCAGTAAATTACAGGCCAGTCAATCTGACTTCAATACCGGGAAAGTTGGTAGAAACCATTATCAAAGACAGAATGAGTAGGCACATTGATGAACAGGAGTTATTGAGGAAGACTCAGCATGGGTTCTGTAAGGGAAGATCTTGTCTCACTAACCTGTTAGACTTCTTTGAGGGGGTGAAGAAACAGGTGGACAAAGTAGACCCAATAGATGTTGTTTACCTTGACTTCCAGAAAGCTTTTGATAAAGTTCCTCATCAAAGGCTCCTTAGGAAGCTCAAGAGTCATGGAGTAAAAGGACAAGTTCTCTTGTGGATCAAAAACTGGCTGATAAATAGGAAACAGAGAGTGAGTATAAATGGGCAATTTTCACAGTGAAGATGGTAAGCAGTGGGGTGCCACAGGGCTCAGTACTGGGCCCCATGCTCTTTAACTTGTTCATTAATGATATGAAGTTGGGAGTAAGCAGTGAAGTGGCTAAGTTTGCAGATGACACTAAATTGTTCAGAGTGGTGAGAACAAGAGGGGATTATGAGGCACTCCAAATGGATCTGTTGAGGCTGGGTGAGTGGCCGAGGGTTAATGTGGCCAAGTGGTAAGTAATGCACATTAGGGCTAAAAATCCTAGCTATAAATACAAGTTCATGAGGGTGTGAACTGACAGAGACTGACCAAGAGAGAGATCTTGGGGTCATGGTAGATAACTCATTGAAAATGTCAAGACAGTGTGCGATTGCAATAAAAAAGGCCAATGCCATGCTGGGAATTATTAGCAAGCGAATTGAAAACAAATCAGCCAGCATCATAATGCCCCTGTATAAATCTATGGTGCAGTCTCATTTGGAATACTCTGTACAATTCTGGTAACCTCACCTCAAAAAAGATATTATAGCATTGGAAAAAGTGCAGAAAAGGGCAACTAGAATGATTAAAGGGTTGGAACACTTTCCCTATGAAGAAAGGTTAAAACACTTGGAGCTCTTTAGCTTGCAGTAAGGTCGACTGCGGGGTGACATGATAGAGGTTTACAAGATTATGCATGTGATAGAGAAAGTAGAGTAAGAGGTACTTTTCTCCCTTTCTCACAATACAAGAACTCGTGGGCATTCAATGAAATTGCTGAGTAGTCAGGTTAGAACTAATAAAAGGAAGTGCGTCTTCACCCAAAGGGTGTTTAACATGTGGAATTCACTGCCACAGGAGGTGGTAGCATCTACAAGCATAGAAAGGGGAATGGATAAGCATATGGAGCTGAGGTGCATCAGTGGCTATTAGCCACAGTTTATCATTGGAACTCTCTGTCAGGAGCAGTGATGCTCTGTATTCTTGTGTTTGGGAGGGGCACAGTGGAAGGGCTTCTAGGTGGACCTCTAGATGGCACTTGGGGTTTTTTGGGGGTACTGCGTGACACAGAGTGTTGGACTGGATGGGCCATTGGCCTGATCCAACGTGGCTTCTCTTATGTTTTTATAAATCTTGGGGGGATGCCAACAGATTAAATGTCTCTGGTTCAGAATTTTTTGTTGTTCAGTCGCACAGTCCATCTTTAAGAGATGAAGGGGTAACTCTTATTGTTTTTAGAGAGAAATTAGGACTGACCACTGAAAGGGTAACAAACAGTATTGACTGCCTTACAAGGTCTAGAGGCCATAGGAGGAAGATTGCAGGCCTAATATATCTGGGAAATTATAAGAATTTATATACCAATGCTAGAAGCGTTCAAGGTAAAATGGATGACCTGGAACGCTTAGCATCAGAAGAGAACATAGACATTGACAGCATTTCAGAAACTTGGTGGGATGTGGATAATCAGTGGGATACAGTGGTTATATTAAAAAGATAGGGAAGGAATGGTTGGAGGTGGAGTGGCTCTGTATGTCAGAGGGGGTATACTAGGGTGACCATAATGTCTGAAGGCCAGCCAGGGACACCTTGGGGGGGGGAAGGGAGGGGTGCGCGCGCGCTCTGCGTGCGCGCCGCCGGAAACAGGAAGTGACGTCACTTCCGGTGACGTCATGCCACCGCCGGAAACAGGAAGTGACGTCACTTCCTGTGACATCATTTCCCCAAAATGACATCATTTCCCCCAAATGCCACTGCCGGAAACAGGAAGTGACTTCACAGCACTTCCTGTGACGTCCCCCAAAATCCCCCAAATATCACCACCGGAAACAATTTTATTCTCAAATCCTGTATATACTTCATCAGTATATGGGATAAGGCACTTTCTCAACTGTGCTGCATAATGCAGCCTATTTATTTTGTCCTGTTTACTCTGTTGGCTCTATCTGCGCCACCTTCATCACTTTCGGGGTGTGGATCCCCCAGTGGGGTGGTCTCCCGACTCCGTCCGCCGGCTGTTTCTGATAGCCCTGCGCCCCCTCTTTCATTTGATATGTGTCCCGTGCGGATGCCACCCTCCTGCCGGGAGATGCCGCAAAATGAGCCCCCTTGAGGCTTATGGCGGCAGGGCTCGGGGGAAGCGAGCTAGACTGCTGTTCTTTTGAGGGGTTATAGAGTGTTTCGAGCCCGTCCCTGTGGCATCGGTCCCATCGTTGTGGGGCCCAGGGGGCCGGCGCAGCGGCACGCTGAAGCAGCCTGTCGGTCACTTCCGGGTTCCTGTCCTGCATCTCGACCTGTGTTATTAGTGACAGGCTGCTTCGGCGTGCCACTGCGCCGGCCCCCTGGGCCCCACAACGATGGGACCGATGCCACAGGGACGGGCTCGAAACACTCTATAACACCTCAAAAGAACAGCAGTCTAGCTCGCTTCCCCCAAGCCCTGCCGCCATAAGCCTCAAGGGGGCTCATTTTGCGGCATCTCCCGGCGGGAGGGTGGCATCCGCACGGGACACATATCAAATGAAAGAGGGGGCGCAGGGCTATCAGAAACAGCCGGCGGACGGAGTCGCGAGACCACCCCACTGGGGGATCCACATCCCGAAAGTGATGAAGGTGGCGCAGATAGAGCCAACAGAGCAAACAGGACAAAATAAATAGGCTGCATTATGCAGCACAGTTGAGAAAGTGCCTTATCCCATATACTGATGAAGTAAATACAGGATCTGAGAACAAAATTGCACCAGAAGACACAAACACAAAGCTCCCTTACACTGAATCAGTGCTTGGGTCCACCAAAGTCAGTATTGTCCACTCCAGTCACAAACACAAAGCTCCCTTACACTGAATCAGTGCTTGGGTCCACCAAAGTCAGTATTGTCCACTCCAGTCACAAACACAAAGCTCCCTTACACTGAATCAGTGTTTGGGTCCACCAAAGTCAGTATTGTCCACTCCAGTCACAAACACAAAGCTCCCTTACACTGAATCAGTGCTTGGGTCCACCAAAGTCAGTATTGTCACATTAGAACATAAGAGAAGCCCTGTTGGATCAGGCCAGTGACCCATCCAGTCCAACACTCTGCGTCACATAAGAACATAAGAGAAGCCCTGTTGGATCAGGCCAGTGGCCCATCCAGTCCAACACTCTGTGTCACATAAGAGAAGCCCTGTTGGATCAGGCCAATGGCCCCTCCAGCCCAACACTCTGCGTCACATAAGAGAAGCCATGTTGGATCAGGCCAATGGCCCATCCAGTCCAACACTCTGTGTCACATAAGAACATAAGAGAAGCCCTGTTGGATCAGGCCAATGGCCCATCCAGTCCAACACTCTGTGTCACATAAGAACATAAGAGAAGCCCTGTTGGATCAGGCCAGTGGCCCATCCAGTCCAACACTCTGTGTCACATAAGAGCATAAGAGAAGCCCTGTTGGATCAGGCCAGTGGCCCATTCAGTCAGGAAGGGAGGAGGGAGGGAAGGAAGGAAGGAAAGAAGGAAGGAAGGAAGGAGGGAGGGAAGGGAGGGAGGGAAGGAAGAAAGGGAGGGAGGGAGGGGAAGGGAAGGGAGGGAGGAAGGAAGGAAGGAAGGAAGGAAGGAAGGAAGGAAGGAAGGAAGGAAGGAAGGAAGGAAGGAAGGAAGGAAGGAAGGAAGGAAGGAAGGAAGGAAGGAAGGAAGGGGGGAGGGAGGGGGGAGGGAGGGAGGGAAGGAAGGAAGGAAGGAAGGAAGGAAGGAAGGAAGGGAGGGAGGAGGGAAGGGAGGGAAGGAAGGAAGGGAGGGGAAGGGAAGGAAGGAAGGAAGGAAGGAAGGAAGGAAGGAGGGAAGGAGGGAAGGAAGGAAGGAAGGAAGGAAGGAAGGAAGGAAGGAAGGAGGGAGGGAGGAAGGGTAGACAAAGAAACAAAGAAAGCAAAGATAGTGGACGGAAGAAATGGAGAGAAAGGACAGGAATATTATGAGAGAGAGAGAGTGAGAGAGGGTGGGTGGGTGACATGGAAACAAAGCAAAAAGACAGGAGGACGGAGGGATGAACATCCACCCCTCTCCTCCTCCCCATGACTCCCACTTACCCACCATGAAGTTTCCAATGATGTGCTTGCAGCTGTCCATCCCCAAGGACAAGGCGAAGCAGGCTGGGGCCTGGGTGAAGCGAAGCAGGCCCACGCAGGCCGCCTCTCTGCCCCTGCAGGGAGTGGTGGGGCGGGGCCTGCTCCTGCTCCTCCAGCGTTGCTGCTCAGGGTCCTAGAAGGACCCAGATTCGGGGCTTCTCTGCTCGCTGTGCTGCTTCTCCGAGATGGGCTCAGGCTGAGCCCATCTCGGAAAAGCAGCCACGGCGAGCGGAGCAGAGGCTGCCGCGCCACGCGGAGGGAGGTAAGGAGGGAGGGAGGGAGGGAAGGAAGGAAGGAAGGAAGGAGGGAGGGAGGGGAGGGAAGGAAGGAGGGAGGGAAGGAAGGAGGGAAGGAAGGAAGGAAGGAAGGAAGGAAGGAGGGAGGGAGGGAAGGAGGGAAGGAAGGAAGGAAGGAGGGAGGGAAGGAGGGAAGGAAGAAAGGAAGGAAGGGAGGAGGGAGGGAGGGAAGGAAGGAAGGAAGGAAGGAAGAAAGGAAGGAGGGAGGGAGGAAGGAAGGAGGGAGGGAAGGAAAGAAGGAAGGCCAGCCGCCCCCCCCTCCGCCAGCCGCCCCCCCCGCCAGCCGCCCCCCCCCCGCTTTCGGCTTACCTTGATCCAGGGCGGTGGGGGCCTCTCCTCTGGGCTGCTGGCGGGGCTGGCGGCGGCTGCGGAGGCCGGGAAGGCGGCGGAGAGGCCGGCGCTGGTCTCTGTAGGGCCTCCAGGGACCAGCGCCGGCCTCTCCACGCTGCCTCCGCTGGTCTCTGGAGGCCTCCAGGGACCAGCGCAGGCCTCTCCACGAAGCCTCCGCTGGCCTCTGGAGGCCTCCAGGGACCAGCGGAGGCCTCTCCACGCTGCCTCCGCTGGCCTCTGGAGGCCTCCAGGGACCAGCGCCGGCCTCTCCACGAAGCCTCCACTGGCCTCTGGAGGCCTCCAGGGACCAGCGCCGGCCTCTCCGGACCCCGCGCGCGGGCGGGGAAGGCGGGGAGTGAGGCAGCCAGCGTCCCTGCGCGTGCGCACACCGCTGTGCGCACGCGCAGGGACGCTGGCTGCCTCTCTCCCCGCCTTCCCCGCCCGCGCGCGCGGCCCGCCGGCTCCCCACTGGCTATACCGGGACTTTGTAATGGTCCCGGTATAGGCAGCCCGGGAGCCAGGATTGGGTGGCCAGAACCGGGAAAGTCCCGGGAGACCGGGACGGTCTGGCCACCCTAGGGTATACTGTCCAGTAAGATTAAGAATGTAAGAGAAATAGATTTGCTTATGGAAATGCTATGGTGGGAAATAGTGTGCCCATAAGGAAGTTTATCTCTGAGTGTTTGTTATAGCCCACCAGATTAATTTATCCTCTAACAGCAAAATAATTAAGGAAAACAACTAGATGAAGTAATTATGCCACAATAGTTTATTTTAATTACCCTCATATTGATTGGGTCAAAATGTGTTCAAGTCAGGAGAGAGAGGTTGGGTTTCTAGATACTCTCAGTCATGGAGCAGATGGTCACTGAACCTACCAAGGGGGAGGCATAGACAACTCCAGGAGGGGATTGAATAAACATATGGATGTTCTATTAGCCACACAGTATGGATGGAACACTAAGTCTGGGGCAGTGATGCTCTGTATTCTTGATGCTTGGGGGCCACAGTGGGAGGGCTTCTGGAGTTCTTTCTGTTCCTGCTCTTTCCTGTTGTTTCTGTTCCTGATGGCACCTGGGTTTTGGCCACTCCATGACACAGAGTAGATGGGCCATTGGCTTGATCTATCACAACTTTTCTTATATTCTTAAGCCATTAATATTATTTTTCTGACGGCATAAACCAAACATTCCAAGCATAAGTGAAAAATAAGAGGAGAAAGGACAATTCTATCTAGTAGTCCAGTTGAGGGAAATGTGCAGAGAAGATGCCATTAGTTTGGGCCATAAATCTGGAAGTTGAATAAAAAATTTCGATCCATCCCAAAAGTTAACAAGGAAAGCCAAATTTAGTCAACATAGCAAAAATAAATGTTCAGTATATTTTGTTGACGGCTTTTACAGCATTGAGTGAAAGGATGGCAACTTGTTGGGTTTTGGAGAGGTAGAGAAACTAGAGATCAAATTGCCAACATTCGATGGATTATGGAGAAAGCACAGGAGTATCAGAAAAATGCCTATTTCTGTTTCATTGACTATGTTAAAGCCTTTGATTGTGAGGATCACAACAAACTGTGGCAAGTCCTTAAAGAGATGGGAGTACCAGACCACCTCACGTCTCCTGAGAAACCTGTATAAGGGTCAAGAAGCAACTGTCAGAATGGGATAGGGAACAATTGATTGGTTTGGAATAGGAAAAGGAGTTCAACAAGGATGTATATTGTCACCTTGCTTATTTAATTTATATGCAGAGTACATCATGCGGAATGCTGGCCTGGATGAAGCAGAAACCGGAATTAAGATTGCCGGGAAAAACATCAACAACCTCAGATATGCAGATGATACCACTCTAATGGCAGAAAGTGAGGAGGACCTAAAGAACCTCTTGTTGAGGGTGAAAGAGGAGAGCATAAAAGTAGGCTTGAAACTCAACATCAAAAAAACTAAGATAATGGCATCCGGCCCCATCACACCTTGACAAATAGAAGGGGAAGACATGGAAGTAGTGACAGTAGGTTTCCCAATCCCCAGGTCCCAGCGGAGGATCCCCCGGTTTTACAGGCTTCCCCCCACCCTCGGCCAGCAGGGGGAAGCCCCACCCCCACAGCCACCATGTATCTCTAGCACTCTAGCAGGTTTAGAAACCTGCAAACAGATCCTGTTTTAAAATGTGTGCTTCTGTTGTTTGTGTGCCTTTAAAGTTGAGCAGGAAACAGGAAGCACTTCAAGGGGAAGGTCAGCTGCAACTTCCATTTGTTTTGCTTTCATTTTCAGAGCAAGTAACCAGACCCAGTAAGTGTGTGTGTGTGTGTGTGTGTGTGTGAGTGAGAGAGAGAGAGAGAGAGAGGGAGGGTTGCCAATCCCCAGGTGGAGGCAGGAGATTCCCCAGTTTGGAGGCCCTTCCCTGCTTCAGAAAGCTTTAGAAACTGCGGGGGGGGGGAGGGAAATGTCTACTGGGCACTCTATTATTCCCTATGGAGAACGATTCCCATAGGGAATAATGGGAGATTGATCCATGGGTGTCTGGGGCTCGGGGGGGGGGGTGTTCTTTGAGGTAGAGGCACTAAATTTGCTGCATAGCATCTGATGCCTTTCCTCAAAACATCCTCCAAGTTTAAAAAGGATTGGACTAGGGGGGCCAATTCTATAAGTCCCCAAAGAAGGTGCCCCTATCCTTCATTATTTCTAATGGAGGGAAGGCATTGAAGAGTTGTGCAGTCCCTTTCAATGTGATGGCCAGAACTTCCTCTGGAATTCAGTCATACTTGTTCCAACCTTGCTCATGGCTCCAACCCTAATGTCTCCTGCCCCTACCCCCAAAGTCCCCAGATATTTTTTGAATTGGACTTGGCAACCCTAAGTGACAGACTTCACTTTTCTGGGATCCAAGATCACTGCAGATGGTGACTGTAGCCATGAAATTAAAAGATGTTTGTTCCTTGGGAGGACAGCTATGGCGAACCTGGGCAGTATAATAAGAAGTAGAGACATCACCATGTCAACAAAAGTCCGTATAGTCAAAGCAATGGTATTCCTAGAAGTAATGTATGGCTGTGAGAGCTGGACCACAAAGAAGGCCAAGCGAAGAAGAATAGATGCTTTTGAGCTGTGATGCTGGAGAAGAATCTTGAGAGCCCCTTGGACTGCAAGAAGATCAAATCAGCCAGTCCTAAGGGAAATCAACCCTGACTGTTCCCTGGAAGGTCAGATGCTGAAGCTCAAATACTTTGGCCACCAAATGAGAAGGGAGCACTCACTGGAGAAGATCCTGATGCTAGGAAAGACAGAAGGCAAAAGAAGAAGGGGACGGGAAATGGCTGGACAGCGTTACTAATGTAACAAACACGAATTTGAGCAGACTTCGGAAGATGGTGGAAGACAGGAGGGCCTGCCATGACTTTGTCCATGGGGTCGCAAAGAGTCAGACTCGACTGTGAGACTGAACAACAACAATATGGCAACTTGATCAGACCTCTTTTTTTTTCTTTTAAGCATTAACTTTTTATTAAAATTTAAACCATAAAAATAAAAATAAATAGTATCTTTAAAAACTGCACAGAGTAGCTCCAGAGGAGAGAACATGAAGTCTCACAAGTGGGAACAATTTTTGAGAGAAGTATGTTTGTTTGGAATATAATTCTGACTGCCATATGTGGTCTGAGTATTACATCATTAGCTGAAAAATGAAGCAGTTCCATTTCTGCTTAATCTTCTTCCACAGTTCACCCCTCCTCCTCCCAGCTGCATGGCTTCTTTTTCTGCAAGACCCCACATCCTTCAGGGATCATTTTGAGGGAGAAACAGGAGATTACTGTGGTAGTGGGAAACTGATAAAAAATAGCTTCCATCAATATTGCTATGCTGACATTAATTTGGATCCTACTCACAAATTTATATTTTGTGCACTTTTTACATTGTCAACTTAAATTTAATTTTGTCTTACCTCTGTTCTAAGAAGTAATTGCTAAGAAACTCAAAATCATTAGCAAATCATATTTGCTATCTTTTGCACATAATTAAGTTGCACAAAATTGATTGGTGACCCATTCATACTAAGTCAAGCAGCAACTCATAGGAGAGAATGACTTTTCCCTAAACTAATCTTATGAATAGATTGCACATTTTACTTGCCTAATCATACCTGATGTGTGTCCATAAATAATCTGTGCCACAAAGAATAAACTATTTCACAAATAATAAAAAGGGTAACTAAAGTCAAAACAGGCATTTCAAAAATGAGGTTATCTGCCAAATTCCATGCTAGTATTAGGGAACAATTCTGATTCAGTACTCAAATTCAATTTTATCCAGTGAAGCTTACTTCCAGGAAAGTGTTTTAGGATTGCAGCCTTACAGTGCAGTCCTAAGCAGTGTTATGACCTTCTGTATCTATGTCTCACAGTGGAGGGAAGTCAGCAGTGGGCTTCAACAAGAATTGGTATGGGGATCGGTACTATTTAATTTATTTATAAATGATCTGGAACTAGGGCTGAGTAGTGTAATGGCCAGTTTTGCAGATGACACAAAGTTATTCAGGATGGTGAAAACCAAGACTGACTGTGAAGAGCTCCAAAAGGACCTTCACAAACTGGGTGAGTGAGCTACAATGTGGTTGAAATGATGGAATTCAAATTGGTGTGAGAGCCAGTTTGGTATAGTGGTTAAGTGTGCGAACTCTAATCTGGGAGAACTGGGTTTGATTTCCTACTCTTTCACATGCACCTGCTGATGTGACCTTGAGTTAGCCACAAGTTCTCCAGTGGTCCCAGTAGTGGGTCAGTCCTGACCTATGGGAATATAGCTCCTCTCCATAGGCAGGGCCAGCAAAGCAAGTTCCTTCCAGGAGGGGGTGCTATTCCCCTTAACTTTCAGTTTTGCTTGGCCCTGCCTCCAGAACAGGACATGCCAACCCAAGAACGTTGCTGCAGTTTTCCCCATGCCTCCCTGAACACGACAGTGAGCAGCGGAGACTGCAGACGACCGGGGTGGAGACAGCAGCACACGTGTCGGTGACACCGTGGACATCTTGAGCCTCTTTCCAGACCCAGCAGCACTCACAGGGCGAACAGGATGGCGATGAACTCCTCCTCCCTTCTGAGGAACAGGTAGGGTCCCAGAGACCCATGGAATGGGGGTTTTGGTGGAGGAGGAAGTTCAGGAATGGGGGAAAGTAGAGCAGCCTGTGCAAGGTTGCCTGGGGGAGGACTTAATGAATAGCCTACCCTCCCACGCTTCCTCTCGCTGGCATAACTGAGCTTCAAGTGCCCCTAGTGCCAAGGTTTTTCCAGAAGGCACAACAGCACTAGTGCAGAGGCTGATTACTTCCATAAAGGAAGACCAGGCGGAGAGGAGGTCCAGAGAATGAAAGGGAGTCTCACAGCCCAGTAGCAAGGCATGAACAGGGCCTACAGGGTGTGGAAGGGGAAGGAAAATTTAGGTGGGAAAAGCGGCCATTTTGGGTCTTCTCTTTTTACAGTATTCTGGGCACTTCAAAATGGCTACCCCATCTGAATTCCCCAAGGCCAAGGACACAGCTATATGTGGTTTGGACTTGTATGACTCCCCCTTTCAAGAGGACCAGACAGAAAGCCCAATAGTGGATTTATCTGGAACAGAGGCCAAGGCAAATCTCTTTGCCTGGATCCAACAGATAGTTAAACAAGAAGTACGGTCTAGCAAAGAGGTTCCTAGTCAGACCCCCAAGCTGAAGTTTAAAAAAATGCACATAAAAGACTAAGCATCTGGTAGAGGAGGAAAGTTGAGACTGCCTCTTCCCAGAGAAAGAAGAGACACATAGATTTGGAAAGTATTCAAGCGTCTGAGCTAGGGGAAGACTCTGACTTTCTGAGGAAGAGGTGGAGATAATTCAACCATCTAAGAATAGGTTGTTTTCCCCTGACATTTATTCACGATTCTTCCCTAAAATTGTCAGAGCCTTGGAACTGAATTATGACCCTAAACTTAAAGAGGAAGAGGAAACAGATTTCCCAATGGGTCAGAGAAAACTATTCCTAAGGCCAGATCTAAGCCACAGCTGGTACCACTGCCAGCAGGGTTTTTCTCCATTATGAAGGCAGAATGGGAACACCCAGCCAAACCAAAGGCGACCCATTCAGTTTTTTCCAAGTTTTACACTCTTATTCCAGAGGCCATGAAATGGCTGAAGCTGCCCAGAGTGGATGACCCAGTTAACAGCCTCGCCTCCTCTTCCATCCTACCATTGGATGCCAATGGCACACCAAAGGACCCCACGGATAAAAGGATTGAACAAGCCCTACGAAGGAATTTTGAAGCTTCAGCCACCTCTTTGCAGGTGTCAGTGTTGGCTTCTTTGGCTGTCAGAGCCATTTATTCGTGGGCTTCAGAACTGGCCAAGGCGGAACAAGACTTGCCCAAGAAAGTTAAAGATGAGCTAAAGAAGATTGCCTTGTCTGCGGTCTTTGCAGCAGACGCCACTCTGGACGCTATGCAACAATCTGCGAGAGCCATAGCCTCGAGTGTGATGGCCTGACGGAACACTTGGCTGTGAAACTGGGACGCAGATCCGTCTGCAAGAGCCAAAGTAGCAGCGGTTCCTTTTAAAGACGATTTACTCTTCGACTAAGGCCTAGAGCGCTACCTGGTGGAGGACAAGGATAAGAAGAAGGTTCTTCCATCCAAAAAGCGGGACAGAGATAAGAGACACTTCAAGCCCTTTTGGGATCAAAGGAGGGACTCCAAGTCAAATTACTCCAAATCCTATAGGGGAAGATGGCAACAGAAGCCCCACAGTTCCTGATCTTCATCTTTTAATACCAAAAGGCAGTCCTCCAAAGGCCCGAGGAAAGGCAATACCACCTGACTATGCCCAGAACAGTCCCCCAGGGGCTATAGGGGGCTGTTTCCAGTGCTTTGCAGAAGTGTGGAGACAGTAACAGACAGATGGGTGGTGTTGACGGTGTCCAAGGGCTACAGTATAGAATTCAAGACAGTTCCATGGGACAGATTCCTGGAAGTTCTCAGGAACAAGTCTCCTCAAAAACATCAGCTTTTGCTATCAGCCATCCTCCATCTCCTCAAGATAGGGGCTATACAACCGGTGCCGGAGAAGGAGAGGACCCAGGGTGTCTACTCGATCTTCTTCATCATCCCAAAAAAGAATGGGGATGTGAGAGCAATCTTAGACCTGAAATGGCTCAACAGAAAGGTGGAGACGGAGAAGTTTTGGATGGAAACCTTGTGGTTGATCCTCCTAGCCCTACAAAAAGGGGACTTTCTGGCATCGATAGATCTATCCGAGGCCTATTTACACATACCAATTCGGCAGGGGCACCGCCATTTTCTGAGATTCTCTTATGACGGCAGCCACTACCAATACAAGGCATTGCCATTTGGCTTAAAGTCCTCACCCAGAGTCTTCACAAAGATACTGGTGACTCTAGTGGCAGCTCTGCGTCTCAGGGGAGTGTCATTGTTTCCATACCTGGACGACAACCTAGTCAAGGCACCATCATTTACGCAGACAATGGTGGCCCTGAAGGAGACAGTGGATGTTCTATCCTCCCATGGGTTCGTCATAAATCGGGAGAAGAGTTCCCTCTCATCGGTTCAATCCATCCTTAACCTGGGGTACAGATCGATACCAGGGAAGACAGAGTCTTCCTCACCCAGGAAAGAAAAGCGAAACTGACACAACTGATCCATTCAGTGTTGCAGGCCAAAACCACGCAAGTGATGACTAGCAAAATTGGTGGGACTCTTAGTCTCATGCCAGGACCTTGTGCAATGGGTACGTTCCCATAAACGACCCATCCAGCTCTTCCTACATCCCTTCCAGACAGCCATTGCTCAGAGGAAGCTGCTCCAGATAGGAGTGCCAAAATGGGTGAAAGTGGCCTTACAATGGTGGTTGTCGCCATGGCGGTTCCAAGCCGAACAGGCTCTGCGAGAACCAATTAGAACAGTCATGACAACGGATGCCAGCTTATTTGGATGGGGGGCACATGCGAAAGGACAGAAGGTTCAAGGGCGCTGGTCCGGTCAGGAGGCCTCCAACAGTATAAATGTCCTGGAACTGAGGGTGATCAGACTAGCTCTGCTCCACCTTTCGGACATAGTAAAAGGCCAACATGTTCTAGTCCAAACGGACAATATAACAGCGAAAGCCTTCGTGAACAAGCAAGGGGGGCTGCGATCGAAACTCTTGCAGCAAGAGGCAACTCTGCTGATGGACTGGGCAGAGACAAATCTTCTGTTCCTGAAGGCGACACATGTTGCGTGAAAGGACAACGTGTTAGCGGACTGGCTCAACCGTCAGACTCTGGATCCAGCGGAGTGGTCGCTGAACAAGATGGTCTTCTGTCAAGTTTGCCAGAGGTTCAGGTTTCCAAAGGTGGACTTGTTCGTGTTGGAACTAAACCATCAAGTTCCAAACTTCCTGTCAAGAACAAAACTCAAAAGGCCATGGACACAGATGTGTTGCACGCAGAGTGGCCCAAGACTCTTCTTTATGCCTTTTCCCCAGTGCAGGTGCTGCAGAGGTTCTTGCTCAGGGTACAGGAACTGGGGGCGGAGGTAATAGTAATACCTCCTTTTTGGATGAGAAGGGTCTGGTTCCAGGAGTTGATGCATCTCAGGGTAGCCAAACCCTGGATACTTCCGCCAAGGAAGGATCTTCTGCTACAGGGAGAGGCGCTGTGTCCACGACTGGAGATGCTAAGACTCACAGCATGGAAGTTCAACGGAGGCAACTGACTGAGTTGGGGTACCAATAAGGGGTTGTAGTTACCATGCTGGCCTCTAAATGAATGTCTACTAATAGAGTGTGCAATGCCACTTGGCAGACCTTTGTATCATGGTGTCAGGAGAACAGTGCAGACCCAATGGCTGCTAAGATAGCAGATGTGCTAGCATTTCTTCAGGTGGGTTTGGATTTAGTACCAACACCCTCTGAAGGCAGGTAGCGGCCATTTCAGTGGTGAGAGGTGATAGGAAGGGCAAGTTGCTGTCCAAACATTCACACATCAAATGCTTTTTAAGAGGGGTGTCTCTTCTTAATCCATTGCAGGCACACAGGTTTCCTTCTTGGAATTTGAATGTAGTGCTTGAGGCATTAAGTCACAAGCCTTTTGAGGCTATGGCTTCAAGCAGTTTAAAGATGCTTACTTTTAAAATGATTTTCCTGGTGGGGATTACTTCGGCACGCAGGGTGTCTGAGATTAAGGCATTGTTTATATACAAAGATCTTTGTGTTTTCCACCAAGATAAGGTGGTCTTGAGACCTGACCCAGCCTTTGTCCCAAAAGTTAATTCACTGTTTCATAGATCGGAAGAGCTTATTCTTCCTTCCTCTTGTCCCAATCCGCACTGTTTAGACTTTACAGAGCCTTAAACATTTACCTGGACAGAACTAAGCCTCTAAGGTCTTCTGATTCCTTATTTGTTTCTTTTAGTGCCAGAGCCCTGGGTAAAGCCATTTCTAAATCTACAATTAGTAGATGGTTGCGAGGCTGCATCATCGAGGCGTATAAGGCTAGGGGATTGGAACCTCCATCAGGCATCACAGCTCACTCCTTAAGGGGAGCAGCCACTTCGGCAGCTTACAGAGCTTTCTCTTCTATGGAGGAGGTGTGTAGAGCAGCCACTTGGCGCTTTGTTCATTCCTTTACAAAGCACTACCGTATTGATAAGCTCGCTTCAGCTGAGGCGGCATTCGGTAGGAGGGTGTTGCAGGCTGCTATTTGATCCAAAGGACTGAGTGGGCCCACCCTCGGGAACTGCTGTTATAAGTCCCATAGGTCAGGACTGACCCACTACTGAAACCACTGGAGAACGGAAGATTCTGTTCACTTACTGTGAAGTCTTCCTTCTCAGTGGTCCCAGAGTGGGTCAGTCCTCCCTGCCCGGTTTGGGATTGACTCAGTCTTTGCATCAATACACTGGGAGGCCCGGGAGTTTGGGCATTTATCTTTCTGCTGAGTTTACTGTGGACCATGTAATTGCACATGGGGAGTTATGGGTTACGGGTGTTCTGGTTTGGTTGTACCAAACTTTCCAGTTCCACCATTATGAATAAAGGAAATTGGATGATTCTGTGTGTGCTTCCTTGATTCTGGGTCTGGGAGGGGACGACAGATATTACTGTGGTGTTCTTCCCTCCGTTGCAGTTTGTTTTCTAGTTTCTAATTGGGAGCCGACTGGCTTGAAAATGAATTGAAAGTTAAGGGGAATAGCACCCTTCCTCCTGGAAGGAACTTGCTTTGCTGGCCCTGCCTATGGAGAGGAGGAACTATATTTCCATAGGTCAGGACTGACCCACTCTGGGACCACCGAGAAGGAAGACTTCACGGTAAGTGAACAGAATCTTCCGTTCTCACAGAGTTGTTCCTCTCAAGAACAGTTTTTGTGAAAGCTCTCTCACCTCAACCTACCTTACTTACCTTGTTGAGGGAAGGGGAAAAGAAAGGAAGACTGTAAACCACTCTGAGATCCTTCAGGTAGTGAAGGGCAGGGTATAAATCTAATCTCCTCCTTCTTCCTTTTCTTCTCTGCTCTATTCCATCTGCATTATTTCCATCTGGCTCTGATCTTGTCTGCCACTCCATCTCAACTTCAGTTACTTCTACCTGTATACACATAGGGAGCCCTGGAGTAGATTAACTTTAGTGCCATTTATAGTTACCCATTAATGCAAAATGAGATACAGAATTTGAAATTGTTTGCTATGTTTTAACTGGTTGATATTATGTTGTATTTATATTATTATAACCTGCCTTGAACCTGGTTGGAGAGTACAGAAGGTTAGAAACCAAATAAATAAATGTGGCAAATGAAGTTCAATGTGGTGATGCACATTGGGACAAAAATCCCAATTTCAATTATAGGCTAATGGAGTCTGAAGTGGCTAAGACTGAGAGAGAAAAAGAATTTGGGATTGTAGCTCAATGAAAGACATAATCCATTGTGCTGCAGTGGTGAAAAAGGCAAACTCTTTTAGGGATTATTGGGAAAGAATAAAATGGCCAATATTGTAATGTCCCTGTATGGATCTATGGTGTGGCCTCAGAGAGAGCCAGTTTGGTGTAGTGGTTAAGCGTGCAGACTTTTATCTGTGAGGAACTGGGTTTGATTCCCCATTCCTCCACTTGCAGCTGCTGGAATGGCCTTAGGCTAGCCATAGCTCTTGCAAGAGTTGTCCTTGAAAGGGCAACTTCTGTGAGAGCTCTCTCAGCCACAACTACCTCACAGGGTGTTTGTTGTGGGGGAAGAAGATAAAAGAGATTGTAAGCCGCTCTGAGACTCTGATTCAGAGAAAATTTGCAGTCTTCTTCTTCTTTGGAATACTGTGTTACAGTTCTGGTCACCCTATCTTCAAAAGGGTATTGCACAGCTGGAAAAGTACAAAGGTGGGCAACCAAGATGATTTTGGGGTTAGAGCACTTTCCTTATGAGGAAAGGCTGAAGTGTCTGGGACTTTTCAATTTAGAAAAGAGACAACTAAGGAGGCAAGGCATGATAGAGGTTTATAAAATTTTGCATGGGTTGAGAGAGTTGACAAAGAGAACCGTTTCTCCCTCTCCCCAAATACTAGAATTTGAGGAAATCCAATGAAGCTGATGGGCGGTAGGTTCATGATGGAAAAAAGAAAATTATTCTTTACACAGAGAGTAATTAAAATGTGGAGTTCACTGCCAAATTAATGTAGTGATGGCCACTGGAATAAATAGCTTTGAAAAAGGATTAGATAGATTCATGGATAAGTCTATCAATGGTTACTACTAGCCATGGAGACTGAAGGGAACCTCCAAATTCAGGGGCACTAATCCTCTAAATCCCAGAGCCAGGAGGTAACATCAGGGGAAGGCCTCAGCCTCTGTGCCCTGTTGTTGGCTGGCCATCCAGAGGAATGGGTTGGCCACTGTGCGAGACAGGATACTGGGCTAGATAGACTGCTAGTCTGATCCAGCAGGGCTGTTCTTATGTTCTTATGTCCATTGAAGTAAATACGCTTAGAAGTGTATAGTTTTGCTTAGGGCCACCCATTAATCATGTCAATCACTTAACTGATACCCATTATAATAAAAAATGTTCCATTGTTTTTAAGTAACCATATTAGGCAGGTTGAATGATAGTGGTAGAACAGACGTAAGCAAGGTTCAAATGCTCTGAGACACAGAATTCATTGATGAATATGTTCTTAAAATAGCCTACCTAAGGGCTGTTGTGGAATGAAAATATGACCGTAAATTGTCTTGATTACTTATTGGTAAGACAAAATGCAGTTGAATAATTTATTGTATGCATCACATTGTATGCCGTAGCAGACCATGTATCCAGACCTGCTGAAGCTAATCCAGGCTCATGAAAAAAGATTTCCTGGCAACACCCAGACCAAACCCAAATATTATCTAAACACCCAACTGCAAGGCTTGTTATGAGCTCTCAGAATTTTGTCACCCTAGACCTCCCTGCCAGCAGTCCTGTATGCATTTTTAACAAGTCAATTTTTTTTGTATTTTTGTATTTTGTGTGGGTGTCTGCACTTGGAAATCATGGCAACCTCTGGTGACTGATCCCTACCAGCAGCCTGGAGGATATTCAGAGAAGTGGCTGACTAAAGCCTGTCCCCATCCTCCCTACTGCTGGTATTTCAAGGAGGTCTCCCATCCAAGTACTTTCCAGAGTCAACCCTGTTTAGCTTCCACAATCTGATGAGATTGAGCTTGCTTGGGATATCTAGGTCAGGGATTTTTTTAGGAAGTCATTGATGGGGAAAATATTTGCAACCACGTGGGGCAGAGGAAATTCAGTGATACATTGGTCACTATAAAATTTTGAAGTGAAAGATGAACGGTGTGACAGAGAGTCCTGAAGAATCAACGTTTAATTTGATTAGCTCTTTGAACAGTTGATAGAAAGCTTCTTACTTCTAGGATTAACTGTGTGGTTAATTTAATATGCATTAGGGTCAGGACTATTTTTCTTAAAATGCCTTGTGAATATTAACATTTGACACTTGAAAATAAGATCTCACAAAGGTTGATTTGGAGACTGTTGCTAATTCAATTTTTTTTAAAAACTATACTAAATGCAACTTAAAGTAGTATCATTGCATTGTTTATAACAGAAAAAGAATAAAATAAGATTAGTGCAAATCAGGGGCACTAAAATATTTTGTAAATTTTGTGTTGCTTCACTTTTCAAGAAGCTCTATGAGATCCCCCCCCCCTTGTATATATATGTGGAAGAAATACTTAGAACCAAAGATCACCCAGTTATTTCTCAAAAGCATCAGGAGATGGAGGCATCAAATAATTGGTGTTCTAGTGGTGTGTCCCCAAATGAGATCCCTCCACTTATAAGGAGAGCTGCCAACTGCTGCTGTTTTTCTGGTGGGAGAGGCATGCCTGAGAGAAGCTCACCTCCACATCTCCTCTCAGCTCTTCCTCTCACCTCTCAGAAGGGTAATAATTGCAGTTTACTAGCCTTCATCTTAAGACATGAACTCTTCTACTCTGATTATTTCATTGCACAGTTCATTAGCTGTGCTAGTAGCTAGGAAACGTCTACATATTGCAAGGTAGTCATTTACCTGTGAATATTGGTCATCATCAGAGTTGTGGCTCAGGATGACTCTACTTTATGAAGTGAGGTGGATGAGGATGAATGACAGTGTCTATCTATTGTGGTTTCTCAAATTTGGAATGTCCTTCTCACAAGCATCTGGCTGGTATTGAGTATACTTTCATCACCATAATTGTTTGCTCTGACTTCTGTTTCAATGTTGTTTTGTCCTGGCTCTCTGTTATGGCTTTCAGTAACCACCCTACTTAGAACTGAGTTTTCCTGACTTTGAACATTTTATTCTTGTTTGTTTTTCCCAATCTACTTCTACATTGGTTTATGCTGCTGATAAAAAACACCCTCTGCTGCATTGTTAATTCTTGCCTTGTTATTTGAATTATACTAATGTTTTACTGGGTCTAGTTATTTTGTTTTATGTGTATTTTGTTATTTATGAGGTTGTGATTTACTTCAGAGTCAGTTGGTTAAGAGAATAAAGTTTGCATGTTCTTAACCAAGTGGATATTGTGTTGCCAAAAACTGCAAGTTTCCCTAATGCCCTCTTCTTTTCTGACAAAATGCAGAAGTGGAATGGAGAGGGAAAGTTCACAATGTAGTGATATTATCTTACTTAGGGTTGCCAAGTCCAATTCAAGAAATATCTGGGGACTTTGGGGGTGGAGCCAGGAGACATTGGGGGCGGAGCCAGGAACAAGGGTGTGACAAGCATAATTGAACTCCAAGGGAGTTCTGGTCATCACATTTAAAGGGACAGCACACCTTTTTAAATGTGTTCCTTCCATAGGAAATAATGAAGGTTAGGGGCACCTTCTTTTGGGGCTCATAGAATTGGACCCCCTGGTCCAATCATTTTGAAACTTGGGGAGTACTTTGGGGAGAGGCACTGGATACTATACTGAAAATTTGGTGCATCTACCTCAAAACACAGCTCCCCTAGAGCCCTCGAAACCTCCAGATCAATTCCCCATTATACCCTATGAGAATCGATCTCCACATAGGGAATAATGAAGTGCTCAGCAGACGTTTCCTCCCCCCCCCCCCCGTTTCTGGTGACTCTGAAGCGAAGGATTGGCCTCTCTACTCACGAGTTGCTGCCAACTTCTTCAAAGTAACACAGACACACCATCCCAAGAGGAAGCCTTTCAATCGGAGACTGAAGCCTCCAAAGTCACATGGTCCTCTGGGGGCGGGGCTTCCCCCCACCGGCTAGCTGACTGTGGGCAGGAAGTAGCCTGGGAAAGCAGAAGAACCCCCGCTGGAACCTGGGAATTGGCAAGCCTAATCTTATTTAATGTTTTGGATATTATTAAAAATGTGAAGGGGATGTGAGGCATTTGATAGCAGCCATACAAAATCCTGGTTTCAGCATGTAAAAGATAAACATATATTTTTTTCAAAAGTGGCAAGAAATTCTAAAATATATCTTCAAGGCATGAGATGACATCATTTACAACACAGAAGTAATTTAACTTCTGCTGAAAAAAGAATTTGTTATATTTTAATAACTCATGTGACCAGTTCTTATATATGTTGTTTTGTTTTTGGATATTTTAAATTGCTAACCATTATGAGTGCCTTGTCAGAGAAGTAGTATGCATTCAGTAAATTGGACACAATCTAGCCAATGTCAAAACCTCATAAAATCAATTGATTTCACTTAGAGAATATCTGAGCATATACATTTTTTTTTCATTGAAATTAATGGATTGAGGAGACAATTACCAACGTATTCTGCCTGTTTAGTGTTCAGACTTCATTTATTCTCTGCACTACTGAGAGTTTTTTATTCAGTAAGAACCCTGGGCCTGGAGGATGGCAATTCTGCAGTTCTTTTTGTCGTTAATAAGACTTTCAGTCATTTGTCATAGCTGATGGCATTATTGTATTTCATTCTTCATGAATATATCTGTCAAATGCCAACTGAATTTTTGTCATCTTATCTGTGTAGTTAATCACCTTGGCTGCTGTTATGGATTCTTTGCTATGATCCATTTCAAAGCACTTTGGGTTTGACCTGCAAATATGAGTGCTCATTTTGTTTTAATCTACCATCTTTCCTTTGCTCTGATAGCTGTCTTGACATTCAGGGATGTATGGAATGGCAGAATGAAAGCTGGAGAAACGATTAGCCTTACAGTTTGTTTCTATGATATTAATTTTTGCTTCTCAGGTAAAACAATTAGATTAAAGTCTTTTGTCTGCAAAGTCCCCAGAAGTTTTTTAGGAAGAAGCTGCACATCTGTTTTCAGGCATACAAGAGCTTCCCTTCATTATGTTTAAACCATGGCTACAATTTCAGCTAGAGGCACTGTTTAATCCCGGGCTTCTTTTTATGACTGATATCTCTGCAAGTGGTTAATGAATTAAACTTTTCTTTGTTAGTCTCTTGTCTCCTTTATTTTGGTCTGCTGAAACCTTCTGAAAGGAACATGTTGGCTGCGTCCAGATGGGCACTTTAAGCCAACACAGGCATGGTTTACAGATTAAAAGATCAAGTTCAAATGTGCACATCTGCCTCCTGTCCCACTCACCCCATCCTCCAGCATCTCTGAGGCAGCTCAAAAAGCTACCATTTAGGAAGTGGTAGCAAATTCTTCTGCAGCATGCCATCTGCCTTTCCCAGTGCTGAACGTGGGAGTGCACAAGCGAAATGGATTGGCAGTGTGAACCCACCAATCTGCTCTAGGCACTCACTGGTATTCTTTAAAAAAACTCCCCTAGGCACATGAACACATGACCAATAAATGAATGGAGGGGAAAGAAACCCAAGCTACGGGGATGGTGCGCAACACTAAAAACAAGATTGGAAACACTTACCGTGACACTTCCTTCTCTGTGGTTCTGGAGTGGAACGGTCCCTCACAAGTGGGTATAGGCTACTCCTCCTCGATACAAGGTTGGTTTCTTTAGTCGACCCAGCATGGGGAGTGGCCTATCCCCTGGGAACATCCCAGTTGTTGCCAAGCTGAATTCCCCTTGAAGTTCCTAAATGAGAAAATTCAGAACAAAGCATACATCATGCCAAACATAGTAACTGTTTCAAAGGTTTTAATGAAAACTTACAACACCTTTGTATAATACCTGAAGTATAAATACAGATCTCAGCATTTATTTTGGTTAGTACAACTCCCACTAACCAAAACCCTTCAGTTAACTATCTGGAAGCCCTTAACTTGGGTGGTTTGGACTGTCCCACTCTGGAACCACCAAGAAGGAAGCTTCATGGTAAGTGCTTCCAATCTTCCATTCTCCAGTGGTTCCAGGTGTGGGACAGTCCCTCACAAGTGGGACATACACAAGCTATATGCTCCAGGCTGGGAAGGGCTCCCCTTTTCAGAGTGTATGCTGCAGCACTCTACGACCAAAGGCCACCTCTGTTGAGGGAATGAGCTGTAACTCCTCCTGGTGGATCCATACCTTGTGATTTGTAGGCTACCTCAATACACTCCCTCATCCATCTACTCAGCAAGGAGGTGGATACCGGCTTTCCCAGGGAAGACTGACTAGAAGACATGAAGAGCATATCAGTTTTCCTATGCACTTTAATTCTCTCCAAATAAAAACTAAGCACCCATTTTACATTCAAGCAATGCCACTCTTTTTTCTTCTCATGCTGTGGATTGGGGCAGAATGAAGGAAGAACAATTTCCTGGGACCTATGGAATATAGAATTGACCTTAGGGATAAATGTGGGGTCCAGCCTCAGCACTGCTTTATCAGCATGAAAAACACAAAGCTCCTTGTCGACCAACAGAGCTCTCAACTCAGAAACCCAGCAGGCTGAAGTGATACAGCTTTGTACCAAATACAGTGTCTAAATGCAGTACTAAATACACTGTACTAAATACAGTGTCTTGAGAGTAAGTTCTTTTACCTCACAGGTAGCCATTGTCTCCTTAATGTACGAGCAGCCAACCCTTTTAACCAATCCCTCCTGTGAAAACTGCAGTATGGAATGAACCAGGACTGTTAAAGGATCTCCACTATTTTTTAGAAAACCAATCCTGAAAAACCTGCCAGATATTTTTATATACTCTATTTGTAGAGCCATTCCTAGAGGCCAAAAGAGTATCGACCACCTTAGAAGAATAACCCAAACTTTCTAGCTGGTGCTGTTCAAACACCAGACTGGTAACTGTAGATTGTCTGGTTGAGGATGAACAGTTGCCCCCTGCCTCAACATGTCCCTGGATACCGGCAGCTGCCATGGAATCTCTTTCGATAGTTTTAGCAAGTCCTGGAACCACACTCTTCTCAGCCAGAAGGGAGCTATCAGCACCTTGTCCGCCTTTTGTTCCAAAATCTTCTGAATGACACGTGCTATCAGTTGCACCAGATGGAAGGCATAAAGTAGTCCCTCCGGCCACCGGCAGTTGAGAGTATCGACCCCTTCTGCTCGATCCTCTCTGTTTCTGGAAAAGAATCTTGGTACCTGATGGTTCTTTGCTGAGACGAACAGGTCCACTTCCAGTTTGCCATACCTCTGTTCCAGTTGCCGAAAAACAGACCTGTCCAGCAGCCATTCTGTTTGGTCCAAGGTTTGTCTGCTTAGCCAGTCTGCCACCACATTGTCCTTCCTGCTACATGGACTGCTTTTAGAGATAACAAGGTCCTTTCTGCCCAAGTAAATAGAAGGTTGGCTTCCTGTTGTAGGGACTGAACTCTGTTTCCACCTTGTCGGTTCACGTACACCTTGGCTGTCACATTGTCCATCTTTATAAGAACATGACGGTGCTCTAGGGTCATCTGAAACTGTCGCAGCCCCAGCCTTATGGCTCCTAAATCCAAAGGGTTGATGCTCCTGCCCATCTCCTCCTGGGACCACAGACCTTGAGTCAGAAGCCCCCGGGAATGAGCTCCCCACCCCATCAGGCTGGCATCCGTAGTCACAACAGATCTCGGAGGGTCTCTCAAGGGCACTCTCTGGCTGAACCGTGAGGACTCCAACCCCCACTGGAGTTCCTGACATAGTTCCGGTAACAAGTTCACCCACTGAAGTTTTAGTTTAAGTTTATTTACAGCAGAAGCCAGCATAAACAATACAGATAAAACCAAAGCTAGTTACATTAACCCATATAAATTGTGCTTAGAGAAAAGAGGTAAAATGGCTACAATCAATTATAAAACATACATACAGTTTTATAATAGGATTAAACATTTTAAAAGCTACCAACTAAGAAAGAGAGAAAGAAAATGACTAGCTATTACCCTTCAGAACTACGAGTGACTTTCTAATCCTGGTGGCAAGCCAGCCAAATTTAGCTAATTTGAGTATAATCATAGGGTTCCCCTTTATCAGACAGGAAATTAGAAGCCTCAGAGTCCTCATCCTCATGAGAACTGGGAATGGGGGGATTCACTCCTAGGGCAAGCCTGCCTTGCTTGGGTCTGGTTGGAGAAGCTGTGGGGCTGTATGAAGCCCTTCTCTTAAGTTGTGCCCTGCTATGTCTGTCTTGGGTAGAGGGCTGCATCCAGTGTCTATAGGGTGTCCCATCTCTTTGAGGAGTTCCCCTTTCAGCCACTGTAACAGGTTAGCCTTGGCATTCTCCCCTGAGAGGTCTGGCTCTGTATCCTCTGTAGAAGACTGGAATATTTGGGAAGCTGTGAGGGAAGCCCTTTCATTGCTACATGGGGAGCTCATTGAGGCTTTTCCCAGCCAGTCCACCATTTTGGCTAGGTAGCTGCTGAAAGTGAAAGTAAAAGGGAGGAATACATATCAGGAGCCAGATTTTAAAATGGCTCCTGTTACTCCCTGATAGTGCCCCAAACCTTCCCTGGCTTCCTTCCTTGGCATTCTCTGCTCACCATGTTCAGGGCCCTGGGTAGCGGTTTTGCTACCCAGCTGTCTACTTGCCTAAGGATTGAATCACCAACTACTAAGGCCTCCCCTCTCTTCTTGCCCAGGGATGGTTCCTTGGCGCAAAAGGATACCCGCTCACCAACTGAAGAACAGGTCCCTTCTGAGGGCACATTCCCCTTATTCTCAGCCCGTTGCCCTGTTCCCTCTCTACCCTTATGCTCCTTGGCAGCAATGGGGCTTCCACGTTTAGAGTGGGGCTCATCTAAGACGTCCCCGAGAGTATTCCCTGAGTGCCTAACTGACTGTCTCTGCTTCTCCAGGTCAGTCACCTTGGCATCAAGGGTACGATCTCTTTCCCTGAGGTCCAGGAGCTCCTTGCATCGAGCACACACCCAAGACTTCTGTCCTGTGGGCAGATAGTCATACATGTGACACTCAGTGCAAAACACTGGAAAGCCCCCACCCCCCTGCCGGCATTCTACCTTCATGATAGCTTTTAAAAAAATATACAGTCCCCTTTTAAATCCTGTTTGTTTATGTGGCTCCTCTTCTGGAGGGTCAACTTACCTTATTTGGAACATAAGAAAAATAGGGATCTGGATTCCTGGTCCTTACACAGCCCCCAGGCTAAGTGCCACAGGCCAAGAGCCCTTTAGCTCTCGCCCTCTGGCAAGGTGCAGCTTAATAATGCAAAGAGGGTGGGGAACACAGCCACTCCTAATCAATTAGCAACAATCACCTTCAATCACCTTCGGCCCACTCAAACCAAACAGCAGTTTCCTAGCAACCACAAATTCAGAATTTTCAGCAGTCACACAAACTCAGAAATTCTCAGCAACCTCCCCAGCTGCTTAGAAAGCCATACCTCACCCTTATAGCACTTATTCTCTGCTCTTTCTCAGAGCTTCTCTGCTCTCTCTCAGAGCTCTCTGAAATGTGCTCAGCCTCTGGCAAGGTGCAGCTTAATAATGTTGCCAGCAGTTTAGACATTAATGGCTGTGTGTTGCGTAATTCTGAGGGGACCGCACATTTACGCTGTTATACAAGTTGTAGACTCACTACTTTACATTACAGCCAAGTGTCATTTCTTCAGTGTTGTCACATTAAAAGATATACTTAAATATTTACAAAATATGTGGGGGTGTACTCACTTCTGTGATATACTGTATGTGCTTGCATTCATGTCATGCATATTTGGGATTAGTTTTAGAGTATCATTTCTACATCACACTGTGCAAAAAGGGAGAAGTCAGCTGTGCACACAGGCTTTGCATACTGTTGTTGAAAAGAACAAGAGTCCACTAGCACCTTAAAGACTACCAAATATTGTGGCAGAATATGAGCTTTTGTGAGTCATTGCTCACCTCTTCAGATACCCATCTTGATCTATCTCCATGTTGTTGTTTTCCAGTTTTTTTTTAATGATTGTTAAATCATACATATGAATGCAGCCTGAATCAACATTTTAATTGAGTTTTTCACCACATCACCAAAATCTTCTTGTTCTGACATCCAGCAGTTTAATACTATCTATTGTTTATGTAAAACTAGGACTTTTACTCCTTCTGTCTCCTTCCAGGTGTTGAGCCATTTACTAACACACAAGAGGGATTGTTCTGTTACCTTTAAATTTCCTTTTATTTCCTTAGAAGCTCATTGATTTACAAATCTTGAGCAGCAGAAAAAAATTGTATTCTTCATTTTTTGGATGCAAACAATACCAGGATTTCTAAGCTTCTTTAGGTACATATTGGGAAGATCATTGTCAAACACTTCTTGAAAATGTGTAATATTTATTGGCTCACCCTTGCCCACATAGGATGATTACAGACCAGCACTTTGGGCCGATACAGAGATGGCTCTGAAATCAACCCAAGAAATCCTTCCACACACAAACAGACACTTTGCTGGGGACCCAGCATGTGGATGCTTCAAGATGGCTCTTTTTGAGCTGGCCCAATTTGGGATGCCTCCCAACCTCCCCAAACTGCTGGTCTGTTATCACTCATACTTTCTTGTGTTCTTGAAGAACTCTCTCTCTTTCTCTTTCTCTCTCATATTTTTTTTTACAAATTTGAGATCTAACACTTTATTTACTTCATGCTGCTTCATCAAGAAATAGAAAGCATAACCTTAATAGTCCTTTGTATGAAACAATGGTGATTTTTGAATAGGGTTGCCAAGTCCAATTCAAGAAATATCTGGGGACTTTGGGGGTGGAGCCAGGAGACTTTGGGGGTGGAGCCAGGACACATTGGGGTGGAGGCAGGAGCAAGGGTGTGACAAGTATAATTGAACTCCAAGGGAGTTCTGGCCATCACATTTAAAGGGACAGCACACCTTTTTAAATGCCTTCCTTCTATAGGAAATAATGAAGGATAGGGGCACTTTCTTTTGGGGCTCATAGAATTGGACTTCCTGGTCCAATCGTTTTGAAACTTGGGAGATATTTTGGGAAGAGGCACTAGATGCTATACTGAAAATTTGGTGCCTCTACCTTAAAAACCAGCTCCCCCAGAGCCCCTGATACCCGCAGATCAATTCCCCATTATTCCCTATGGGAATCATTCTCCATGGGGAATAATTGCCCAGTAGACATTTCCCTCCCCCCCCACTGCTTTCTGATGACCCTAAAGCAGGGGGGAGGGCCTCCAAACCTGTGGATTGGCAACTCTCTCTCTCACACACACATACACACTTACTGGGTCTGATTCCTCCACGACATCTGAAAACAACAGGGGCTACACTGCTCTCTCTCTCTCTCTCTCTCTCTCTCTCTCTCTCTCTCACACACACACACACACACACACTTATTTGCTCTGAAACGAAAGCAAAACAAACTGAGGGACTGTGTTGCTGACCCTTCACATGAAGTACTTCCTGCTCAACTTTAAAGGCACACACACACACACACACACATTTTGAAACGGACCTGTTTGCAGGTCTCTAAACCTGCCCAAAATCTAGAGCTGCATGGTGGCTGTTGGGGCAGGGCTTCCCCTGCCAGCCAGCTGACTGGGGGCAGGGGAAGCCTGTAAAACCAGGGGATCCCCCGCTGGGACCTGGAGATTGGGAAGCCTATTTTTGAATCATCAGACCAAGGATGAAGAAGAATTTGAGTTTAAAGCTGATTTAATACATGTAGCTTGTTGAGTTATTGATACATTAATGAAAACCTCATATTTGTGTATTTTTATGTTTCTAGGAATGTGTATCTATAGTTATTGTTTGTACATTTCACTCTCTAATACAGCAAAATATATGTAATTGCCTATGCTGCCTTTATAACATTAGGCAGTGAGAAAATTTTCTGTGATGGTTCACTTTCTCTGTTCTTTGGAGAAGAGAACTGAAAAACTTTGAAGCACTGTGAAACAGGAAATAATAAGAACATAAGAGAAGCCATGTTAGATCAGGCCAATGGCCCATCCAGTCCAACATTCTGTGTCACACAGCGGCCAAATATATATATATATATATATATATATATATATATATATATACACACACACACACACACACACACATACACACACACACACACACACACACTGTGGCTAATAGCCACTGATGGACCTGTGTTCCATATTTTGCATGTCAGCTTTTAAAGTATGAATGCAAATAATTCTTCAAATTTTTCCAAAGCCTAAATTGCCTTTATGCAAGTACTTTACCTATTTGAAATCTGATTATGCATGAGACTGAGCTGTAAGAAAAGTTCTAATGTCCTCTTTAATATCACTAGAATAGTTACTGAGATCCATCATAGTGTTGGACCCAGGGAAGAACTGTAAATGCTGATGTCTTAATACAACAGGTGCCTGCAAGTAAATATTTTTAGTTCTTTATTAATTCATCTAGTTCTGGACAACAGAAAAAAGCTCTGTGAAAATAAATTATTTTTTTCTGCTACTGCAAGGCAAGGAGATGATTCTTATTGGTGCTCTGAAGCTTACCTAGTTGCAGACACCATAGAAAAATGGAAGTAACATACTTTTACTGCTTTAAAAAGTAGTAGGCATAATTTTAGAATATCTACTGTTGGAGTTTTACTGCCAGAAATAATGTGGTACAAATCCAGAATGCTAAAGAGAAAAAAGTCAATGGAGGAGGAGTCATGTATAGTTTTAATTAAATGGGGAATGTTTGCTTTATTCACCATTTTAATTAAACCTTAGCTGAAATTAAAGACAGCATCACACAAATGGAACCCTTGAGATCTGTCAAGCTAGGTTCTTGTCTTTGAGTTAATGAACAATCAGATCTCACTTGTTATATCATTAAATGGTTCTCTTTAGATGTCCTTTGGACTCAACACTGGTACTGTTTAACTTTTGGTGGTAAATGGAAATTGCTTGTCCATTGAACTGGAAACAAGATATATTTACTTATCTTCTTTTCTCACCTCTTTGAGTATCCCAAATAAAATGGAAAAAAAGATGGACTGAAATCGCATAACTGTCTTTGGAGGAGGGAGTCAAATAGTCACCCAATCTTAGAAGAAGAAGAAGATGAAGAAGATATTGGATTTATATCCCACCCTCTACTCCGAAGAGTCTCAGAGTGGCTCACAATCTCCTTTGCCTTCCTCCCCCACAACAAACACCCTGTGAGGTGGGTGGGGCTGGCAAGGGCTCTCACAGCAGCTGCCCTTTCAAGGACAACCTCTGCCAGAGCTATGGCTGACCTTAGGCCATGCTAGCAGGTGCAAGTGGAGGAGTGGGGAATCAAACCCGGTTCTCCCAGATAAGAGTCCGCACACTTTACCACTACACCAAACTGGCTCTCCTTAGTCTTTTATCAGAAAACAAGCAAACAAGATATTAATCATAAACATTTAAGATTAGGTAAGGTATAGAAAGATGGTGGTGGGTGGGTGGTTGTTATTCCTCTGAATTATTTGCAGGTGAATTAGCAAACTGTATTCTATTGTTAACCTGCAGAGACAGGGTTGATTTTTAGATGAGAATGTTACTCTTTCTTAGTTTAGTGCTCTAGTACTCTGGAACATAGTTTCAATAAATAAATAGTCTGCTTTGTTTTGTATCTGAATAACTTGAATTATTTTTTATTTTTCTTTGTGCAACATTCATTTGATCTACATTATTCTGTAAACTTCTAGCAAACTTTAATCAACATGTTACTGTGTGTTAATGACAAGTGACTTGACAATCAGACAGAAGACAACTCAGAATTCCCTATTAAATCTAAATTATATATGCATGTATTAGGAATGCACATGCTGCTCTCCACAACCCTAGTTTTTTGTAATTAAAAAAAAATCATTGGGTCATGGTTCTCAGACCTAACTTCATTCCCATCCCTATCCATGACCATTCCTTAAGCTTCCACATGGTTTTTTAGAAGTTCATGGGGGGAAGAGGGGGGGAGAGCAAGAGGGACCACTGAAATGGCTTGCATCCATTTCTGCCTAACAACAGGGCTGGTGTGCCCATCAGCTCTCAGGCTGAAATAGACACAAGCCATTTCTCAGTGATCCCTTTCACTCATCCCCCACTTCCAGCAGATCGCTGAAATGATTTGCAGGTTCTATTGTGCAGTCTTGTTTGACCCAGGCTGCCCAGCAGGGCCCCAGCCCAGCCTGCAAGGAGAGTTCTCCCCCAGAATTGACTCCTTTGCAGGCTCTGTTGGGCAGCCCGGTGTGAACCAGGCTGCCCAGCAGAGCCCTAACTCAGCAATCCCTGAGGGGCAGACCAAGTAATCTCGAGGACCTTAAACAACCCTCAGGCTAGACGTTCCCCACCCCTGCCATAGGAACAGCTCCTCTGTGGGCTCTGTTTGGCAGTCCACTTTGAACCAGGCTGCTAGCAAAGCCCCTGCCAACCCTGCAGGGAGAGTTTTCCCTGCATGATTGGATCTTTGCAGGCTGTGTTTGGCAGCCCAGTTTGAACCAAGCTGCCAGCAGAGCCTCAGCCGAGACTGCAGCAGCATGCCTTGCAAAAGCCGTTTAAAGCCTAATGTTGTGAGCCGCCCTGAGTCCGCTTGCGGAGAGGGCGGGATATAAATGCGAAGTAATAAATAAATAAATAAATAAATAAATAAATAAATGGACATTCCCTTCCTTTAAAAGGCTTTTGCAAGGTGCACTGCGCAAGTGAAATCCAAGCAGTGAGTTCACCTGGAAGTGGGTAAACATACTACTCCATCTTCACTCTAGTATGGCACTCCTTACAAAAGCTGTATAGGGAAGGGAACATATTTTTAAATGGCTTTTGGTGGGTGCACTGCTCTCAATTGTAGTCCAAGCAGTGAGTTCACAGGATAATGAGCCCCACAAAATGAATCCATTCAGTAGCTAGGGAGGCTCATGAAGTTTCTGTTAAAACAATTTTATTTGGTAACGTACCCACCCCTCCCCCTGTTACTCCCCGCCGGTGTTATTTACTTAAAGTACTAATGTTTAAAGGTAACCTTAACTAATAAAAACTCATGAAGTCTCATGGTTTGTGTGACCTCACAAACTACAAACCCTGCCCATCTCTAGCATGTATTTTATGCAAAATTCACAAATTCATAATTGTTTTGTGTCCATGTAATTACAAGTCAGATTTTTATAAATATAAAGATTTGTCAGATCTTTATAAATATAGTTCTTGTCATATTAGGTTAATCTATTAGCATATTAGGTCAATCTATCTGTTATGGGCTAGTTTGTCACTTACTAGAGATAGCAATTGGATTTTAGTTCATTGACCTACCCAAGTAAAAGTATGGTGTCAGACTATGACAATTTAGCTTCCAGGCATACAGAAAAATGGTAAAATATGATATAAAAGTCAAGGTCTTTTATATATTTAATTTCACATTACCGCAAGGATACTATTTTAATGCTGGTTTTGAATGGCTGCCTTTTAATAATTATATTTGAAGGCAAATCATAAAAGGATTAGGCTTTGTTGATTGTACCTTATAGAAACAACAGTAACTATAGAATTTAGCAAAAGTCAGTACAGTCCATAACCTTTACGGGACTGAATGCAAATAATTAATTTATCTGTTGATTCGTATTAATAATAATAATAATAATAATAATAATAATAATAATAATAATAATAATAATAATACTTTTTATTTATATCCCGCCCTCCCCGCACAAGCAGGCTCAGGGCGGGTCACAACGTATAAGTGCAATACAATTAAATCATACATAGCAATAAAATCATCATAAATCAATTTACAAGTTACATTAAAATTAACATTAAGGTGCTAAAATAGGTCCTATGTCTCTAGCTTTTATAACTGAAAGGATGCTACTCATCCTGAACTGCTAGAAAGTTATTAAGTTTTGAGCCTTTTTTGAAAGACCAAAAATGGTAACATCAATTTCATCAATCTCAGAAAATTAAATTAAATTCTGTTCAAAATATCCATTTTGACTTTAGCATATTAGGAGATATTTGAATGGTCAATTTTTTAAAGTAACTGTCATGTTTTTATAGCCGTGACTTCATTCAGAAAACTATCCAAAATAAATCATTAACTGTCTTGGTACTTACAAAACAACAACAAAAACCCATTTGCCTGTATATATTAAGATCCAGATTCAGATCAACAATCAGAAAAAGTAAGTGGAAAAGACTTTTTAATCAAGTGAGTTTTTAATTTAGAAATAGTAGAGAAACCCAATTTATTTATGCAATACAGTAGAGCAAAATGGAAGTTACAAAATGGAAAAATGCAAAAGAGCAGATAAAGAAAAAGAAAAAATGTATTTTTCATATCTAGATATATTGGAGAAAAAATCAGTTCCTTGAGTTCCAAATATACTGGCATTTTGATCCCTTTTCGTTTTCCTGGCTTCCTGATTATTTTGGTTCCGATTCAGATTCAAATGGCATAAAAGGATGAAGCAAAAACATGGATAGAATTAATTTGGGTTCCATTATTGCCTTTGGGGAATTTTTCCAAGGAGCTGAGGGGGTGTTTTTAAAGGTAATGGCTTGCAAATTGCAGCAAAGCTGCTGATGCCTGTTCTTGAAATAAACCCCAAATTTCAGGTCAGTTGGACTAAGAGATCTCATTCTATGAGCCCCTGAAAAAAGGTGGTCCCAGATGCCCTCCATTGCAGGACACAAGGAGCCTACTTTGGTGGGGAGGGCAAAATACAAATCTAATAAAACAAATAAATAAATTTAAAATGTGTGTGTGTGTGTATACACACACACACACATGTTTTAAGCATGTTTTATTTTTAAATATATATATTTAAAAACCAAACATGCTTAAAACATTAGCATTCATGACTTCCGGGGTTGGGAAAATGGAGAGCTGACCCGCTTCTTGCAAGAGGAGTGGACAGGAGTTTTTGTTTTGGACATAAAAGGCGACTCCAACACCTGCTGTCTACCTTTTCCAGTGAGGGAATTGTCTATGACATGCTTGAAGAATTTTGAGGGGGTTTACTTTGGCTGTCGAAAAAATGTTATTGGGACTATATGTCCCAAATGGTGCAAGGAATGTTTTTTTTCAAAGACATTATGCAACAGTTAGACCAAGTGACATACGATCAGATAATGTTAATGGGAGATTTTAACGGAATCATAAAAAATTCTTTGGACAGATACGGGGAAAAAAATACAGATAGCAAGTTACCAAAGTCATTTTTTTAACTAATAAAACAAGAAAGTTTGGAGGATGTATGGAGAAAGTTCAATCCTAATGTGCGTGACTATACCTTCTTTTCAGCAAGGCATAACTCCTCAAGAATTGACATATTATGAACCACCAAAGACTTAGGACCATAATCCATTATTGTGGTTGGCAAAAGACAGGAAAAGGGTGAGGAGATGGAGATTAAATGAGAACTTATTGCAAAATGCAGGAACAGTGGCATCTATTGTAAAAGAAACTAAAGTTTTCTTCCAAATGAATGAAAATCAGGACATTCAATACCAGACTGTGGGACGCGTATAAAGCTGTAATGAGAGGAATCTTAATTACATTGAACAATAAAGACAGAAGAGACAAGGAAAAACAAATGGTGGATTTACAAAAAGATATAGGCAAAAAAGAAAGAGAATTAAGAAAGAGACCGGGGAAAAAGAAAATTTTGCAGGAGATTACAATTTTACAGAGTCAATTGAAGCACCTATTGAATAAGGAGATGGAATGGAATCTTAAAAGACTGCAGCAGAAATCTTTTGAGGGAGCTAACAAACCCGGGATATAATTGGCGTGGCAAATGAAGAAAAAAAGGGAGAACAAATTTATAAACAAAATTATAGTTGAAGGTAAAGAGATTGTGGATCAAGCAGGAAATAAAAGGGAATTTTACAAATACTATGCTAAACTATTTAAAGGCCAACAAGTAGATAAAGAGAAAATAGAAGCGTGCTCGCAGAAAGTAAAAGTAAAGCCTTTAACAGAAATCATGGAAAAAGCCTTAAATGAACCAATTGAAAAAGTTGAAATAGAAGCAGCAATTAGTTCAATGAAATTAGGCAAAGCACCGGGTCCTGATGGTTTTTCAGCAAAATTTTACAAAGTCCTGGCAGATGCATTAGTAGGAAAGCTCCAAAAGTTGATGAATATTATCAGACAAGAAGGGAAAGTGCCAAACACATGGAAGGAAGCAGTTGTTTCATTGATACCAAAGGAAGACAGAGATGCCAGTGTGTTAAAAATTACAGACCGATTTCATTACTCAATAATGACTATAAAATATTTGCTAGGATACTAGCAGAATGACTCAAACAGCATTTAAACACTCTTTATTCAGGAGGAGCAAGCAGGTTTTCTCCCCAGAAGGCAAATAAGAGACAATATCAGAACAGTAATAGACATTGTAGAATATTACAAAAAGCATCCAGAAAAAGAGGTGGCATTATTTTTTGCTGATGCAGAGAAAGCTTTTGACAATCTTAACTGGGACTTTATGTTTGTGGTTATAGAGAAATTGAAATTGGGAAATGATTTTATAAGAATGGTTATGGCAATTTATACAGAACAAAAAGCTAAATTTTGTGTGAATGCAGATCTGACAGAACAAATGCTAATTAGTAAAGGTACAAGGCAAGGTTGCCCTCTATCTCCGTTGCTATTTATAATGACTTTGGAGATTTTGCTGATGCAAATCAAAGAGGATAAAGAAATAGAGGGGCTGAAATTGAAAGGTTTTTCTTACAAATATAGGGCTTTTGCAGATGATGTGATGTTTATTAATGAAAATCCATTACAGGTGATGCCATTGTTGTTAAGTAAAATTAAAGAGTATGGAGAGTTGGCAGGCTTCTATATAAATAAAGAAAAATAAAAATTTTTAAGCAAGAATCTGTCATTAAGCAAACAGGAAGAACTACAAAGCGTAACTGGATGTGAAGTTACCTCGAAAGTAAAGTATTTAGGTGTAGAGATTACGATGAGAAATATTGATCTGTATAAAAACAATTATGAAAAGCTTTGGCGTAAATTTGAAGATTTGTTAAAGTGGAATAAGCTGAATTTGTCTATGCTGGGTAGGATCTCTGCAATCAAAATGAATGTTCTACCAAGAATGTTTCTCTTTCAAACAAATCCAATAGTGAAAGATATTAAACAATTTAATCATTTGCAAAAAAAGGTTTCAGAATTTGTATGGGCGGGTAAAAAACCAAGAATCAAAATGAAAATTCTGACGGATGCGAAAGAAAGGGGTGGCTTCCAGTTGCCCGATTTTAAGTTATACCACGATCCTGTTTGTTTGGTATGGATTAAGGACTGGATAACTTTACTTAACAGGAAATTATTGGCATTAGAAGGCCATGGAAATGTTTTTGGTTGGCATGCTTATATGTATTATGGGAAGGAGAAGATGGATGGTTTTTTCTCACATCATTACATAAGAAGAAACTTGTTGAATACATGGAAAAAATATAATAAATATGGTGATGAGAGAAAACCACTATGGATTGTGCCAACAGAAGTCATAGTTATCGTCAGATCCACAGGAAGATAAATGGTTATCATATAAACAACTGCTAAAAATACAGGGAGGCAAGGTGGAACTAAAACCAGTGGAAGAATTGCAGGGCAAATTTAATTGGTACCAACTGCAACAAATCAAAAGCTTGGTGGAGCAGGATATTAGGAATACAGGAATAACACAAGACCAAACAGAATTGGAAAAAATGCTGTTGGGTGAGAATGAAAAATTGATTTCAAGGATTTATAAGTTACTATTGAAATGGTCTACAGAAGGGGAAGTAGTGAAACCTCAAATGATAAAATGGGCAATAAATATGAACAAAGAAATACAAATGGAGACATGAGAACACCTATGGAAGAACTCTATGAAAATATCGACGTGTTACAATATTAAAGAGAACTGTTTTAAAATGTTGTACAGATGGTATATAACACCAAAAAATTAGCAAAAATGAATAATCAAATATCAGACAGGTGTTAGAAATGTAAAAAACATAAAGGTTCTTTCTATCATATGTGGTGGACTTGTGAAAAAGCGGAACAGTTTTGGCAAATGATTCAACAAGAGACCTTGAAAATTTTGGGTTATGACAATAAGAGAGCACTAGATATCTTTCTGGTGAGATTACAAATGGAAAGTTTTCCGAAACAAGATAGGACATTGTTGTGGTACTTGCTTTCAGCTGCAAGGACACTATATGTGCAAATGTGGAAGCAAGATAAAATACCAGAGAAATGGGACTGGATCTTAAAAGTGTTGCACTGGAATGAAATGGATAAACTTACTAGAATCTTAAAAGACTGTAATTCAGAAAAATTTAATGATGATTGGAAGAAATTTCAAGAATATGTTGAAAAACAATGGAAAGTCAAGAGACACTTAGTGGTCTTTGATAATATTACATGAACTTTTAATGGGAAGATAAAGTTGTTAATATGGTTTTCTGATCTGGTATGCAATTTTATAGGTGGTTAGATTATGAGAAAAATAGAAGGTTAATTTTAATAATTACTAATGCATAGTCTTGGTTTATTTTATGTTAAGATAACTGGAAGTGAAGATTCTATAATTGTGAATTTTACCTTTTTTTCTTTTTTAATTATTTTAAGCACCGGCAGAGGTCAAGAAAATGAGGGTTGGGGGGAGGAGGAAATTTGTAATGTATTGGTTTTTTTTAATGTATATTTTTTATTATTATTATTCATTATCCATTTCTCTACATGCTTTCTGGTATCCATTTTACATTTTTCCCCCAACCCACCCCCCTTAGTCTATACATCCTCTTCTTCTTCCAGCCAGGGACAAAGGACTTGAAGCTTCCACTGAATGTCCACTCTCCTTTCTTCCTTCGCCCATTTCAGGTAGGTCCACCACTTTTCTTTGATTCTTGATCTTCTTTCCTCCCATGATTCTTCCTGCGACATTATAGCAGCTATATCTGACTGGATAAAATCAAAGAGAAAGTTATGCCAAGTTCTTTCCTTCCATTTACTTTTATCCTTCCATCCTGCCGCTATTACCGCTTTACCCGCCGATATCATTGCTTTTAGTAAATTTTGATTATTCTTCCCTATTATCTCATTTCCTAATATACTCATCTGCATTAATTCAAAGTTAATTCTCAGCTCTACCTGAAAGAATTTCTTTATCATTCCCACTACCATTTCCCATAATGTCTTGGCCTCAGGGCACTCCCACCACATGTAGGTGTACCATCCCTTCTCTTTCTTACAGTGCCAACACTTACGGCTCAACCCAGGAAACATATTGGCTAAAGTAGCCGGAGTTCTATATCATTTGGTGAAAAATTTCAGTTCCATTTCTCTAACCTTATGAATCTTAACTTTTTTTAAACCTTCCATTATCTTCTCCCCTGTTCGTTTCGTTATTTGGCCTTCTGAACTCCATGTCCGCTGAAGGTAGCTTATTGCTCCTTCGTTGCCTGAATTCATACTCCTGTATAAGATTCTTACTAATCCTTTTTTTGTTTTTCCCATTAATTTGTAAAACCTTTCCATAGGTTCTTCTTCATTTAAATTACTCTTCTCCACTTCCTTCTTAACTTTAGTATACAATCCTGTAGCCTTAAGCCAATATTGTACTCCTACGGCTTCTCGTAACTCCTGTAATGGTTTTAACTTATCTAATATTAACAAGTCTTCTACCCTTCTAAATCCTTTAATCTTAAGTAGTTTGCTCCACCTGTGCTTCTTATCTCCCTCCATCAATGTTTCTAATGGCATCCATCTAGATACCCGATTCAGCCATTTCGGCTGCCATTTCTTCCAAACATTTAACCCATTTTTCCTTGGTCCCACGTTTAAATTAAGTTCCTTCGCCCCCATGTTCGTAAAGATGCCATGTTTTCCTACCCCATTATTAGCTTCATTCTCAAACCTTATCCATTTCTGATCCCCTTCCTTCTCTATCTCTAATAATGCCTTAAGCTGAAATGCTTCATAGTAATTAATTATATCTGGAACTCCCCATCCAAGTTCCGATTGATGGTTGTATGCTATTTTTTTTTGGGGGGGGGGGGGATTCTAAGTTTCCTACTTCCAAATATCCATTCCCTTATTTTAGTGTTCCAGTTAATCATTTTTTGCTTATCTAACTCCAATGGTATCGTTTGAAAAAGGTACAACAACCTTGGCATCCAAAACATCGATACACTCTTTATTTTAGTGGTCAAACTCATCATCCTTTTCCCCCACTGCTGCATATCCCTCTCTATCTTCTCCCAGATTTTTTTATAATTTCCCTCCACTATCCTGTTAATATTTTTATAGATTTCTATCCCTAGATATTTAAATTTCTTAACTCCCATCCCCATATTAGTTATCCTATTAATTTCTTTCCTTTCATCCAATCCAACATTAAAGTACATTATTTCTGACTTTTCCATATTTATTCTTAAAACCTGATGCGGCTTAAAAATCCTCTAATATAATTTTCGTTTCCCTAATGGCTTCTTTCAGGTTAGATATTGTCATAATTAAATCATCTGCAAACATTCCATTCTACAGCTTTCTATTCTACCTGAATTCCTAATTCTTTCTGCTAATTGCTGTATCACCATTATAAATAAGGATGGGGAGAGTGGACACCCCTGCCTTACCCCTCTCTCAATTGAGAACTGATCCGTATGCCCATTATTTACTCTTACCACTGCTGACCCCTCCCTATAGACTTCTTGAATGGCTTTTAAGAATAGTGGCCCAATCCCATACTTCTTCATTATGGACCATAAGAATTCATGGGACAGCGTATCAAATGCCTTATATACATCTAATTTAAGCAACGCAAGTTGCCCAGAATGTCTATGGTACAATACATTTAATATATTCCTTATAGGATGTGCAATACTCCTATTCTTCACAAATCCATATTGATCCTCTTTTATTATATAAGGTAATATGTTCCTTAGTCTATTTGCTAAAACTTTAGCAAATATTTTGTCGTCCTGGTTAAGTAGACTTATTGGTCTATATGAACCCACTTCTCGAGGATCTTTCTGAGGTTTTAATATTATAGTTATTTCAGCCATTCTCCAAGAGTCAGGAGCTTTCCCTCCCCTCAATATAGCATTGAACACTTGTTGTAATTCAGGGATCAGTAACTCCTTCATCTCCCTATAAAAATCTGCAGTAAAGCCATCTGGCCCCGGGGATTTACCCACTTTTAAATTGTTCACAACTTCCTCTATTTCTTGAACTGTTATTTCCTTCTCCCAACTCTCTTTATCTATGTCTTTCAACCCTTCTCCACTTTTTTCAATATGTTCCGTTATATCCCTCCTGGCATATAAGTCCTTATAGAATTCTTGAAACGCTTGCCTAATTTCTCTCTGGTTCTGCGTGACCCTTCCTTGTATACTTATACTTTCCACCTTTTGCTTTTCTTTCCTAGTCTTGAAATAATTAGCCAGTCTTCTAACGGAGTTTATTGAATCTCTTTGAAATTCATTTCTTACCATGGTTTGTTTCTTCCATAATGCCCTCGAATCTATAAAGTCCAATTGTTTCCTAATCTCTTCGAACTTTTTTTTCCTATCAGGGCAGAATCTAATACCTTGACTACTCTGCAGTGCACCTAATTCTTGGAGTTTCTGTGTCTTATTAGCATACCATTCTTTTTAAATTTCTTTCTCCTTCATCATGCAATGTCCTCTTAACACTGCCTTTGCCGCTTCCCACAGGATACCCGTGGCCACTGTTCCCTTATTTTCTCTAAAATATTGTTTCACTTGATTTTCCATATATTGTCTATTTTCTTTTTTAAATAAAACCATACTGTTAAATCTCCAGGTCCTTCCAATTTGCTCATTTTTTATCCCCAATTCTATATTCAGTGGAGCATGATCAGAAATCCATATTGGATGGGTTGTTACTTTCCTCAACTCCCAATTATTTGATTTTTTAAGAAATATATAATCAATACAGGAAGCTGTCTTATGTCTACTTGATAAATGTGTCAGCTTTGGAACCAAGCCTAAGGCTTCATGCGCTTCTACCAAGTTCCTTTTCCACTGAACTTCCTTCTCCTTAGTCATATCTATGTTAAAGTCTCCTGCTATAATAACTTCTCCCTCTGAGAATCTCTGAACTTTTTGCATAACTTTATTCAAAAATCTCCTCTATCCTGTATTTGGGGCATATATATTTATCAAAGGTATCACTCTGTTTTGGAACCTACCTTTAATAAACAGACATCTCCCTTCCCTATCACTAGTGAGATCTAATATCCTAATATCAATCCTTGTATGTACTAAAATTGCTACTCCTCTCGTCTTAGTTCTATTTCTAGCTTCAGCCAATACTTTCCACCCTGGGTGTTTAATCAACGGTTTAGTGTCGTCCTTTGCCTTATGTGTTTCCTGTAAATACATTATATCTATATTTTGCTGTTTTGCCATTCTTGTTAATCTATATCTTTTCAGGTCTGAACTTAGTCCATTGACATTCAGTGAAAGCATTTTCAAAGTTTTAGCCATAATCCTTCCCTTTCACACCCTTCCCTGGCTGGATTACAAGTTCTATTACGCTTCTCCCCTTTTTCCCTTTCCCCCTCCCACACCCTTCCCCCTCATCCCCCCTCCCCTCTTCTGGTATAGGGCTCGCATTTGGGTTGATCTCTCCACCCTCCCTATACCTTTGGGTGGGCACACCTCCCGCCCCTCCTGGATCTTTTATTGTTTCCTTCATTTAAGACCGTAACATCCCCTCCCTCTTATTTATGGGGTACTTCCCTTTTTTTAGAAGTTCCTCCTTCTCCTTTGGACGCCTTATAGTTTCGTCCTCTGTCGTTTCTCCTGACATGTAGAAGGCCCCTCCTCTGGTTCATTGACATTAAACTCTTCCTCTGGTTGAGTTCCTGTTTCCCCTGGGTCCAGACCCATCTTCTCCAAGAGTTTCTTTGCCTCAGCTGGGTTCCTTGCTGTGAGTCTTTTGCCTTCTTTATAAATTACAATAGTGGCTGGGTAAGCCCATGTAAACAATATCTTGTACTGAAAAAGTTTGTCTGCAAATGGCTTCATTTGTCTTTTTTCTTCCAGTGTCTCACTACAAAAGTCTTGTCTCACAAAAACCTTTTCCCCTTTAAATTCCAGTCCCTTCTTTTTCTTCAAAGCCAAAAACACTTGCTGCTGCACTTTTTCTCTTCTGAATTTAATAATCACGGGTCTAGGGTCTCTTCCAGATCTTTTACTTCGCAACCTATGAACTCTTTCTACATGGTCAGCACTAATTGATACTCCTGTTTATTGTTCTGAAAGCCATTTTATCATCCCGTCTTCCAAGTGTCGTGAGTCAATGTCTTCTGAAATACCATGGACGATAAGGTTTTCCCTTCTTGCTCTGTCAGAGAGGCTCTTAATCTTTTCCTTTAAATGAGTTATATCCTTCTTATTTGCCGAAGCTGTCTTATCTGCCTTAGTGGCCAGCTGCCTAATATCTTTCAGTTCCTTGTTTATATGAGTGACTTCATTTTTTATTTCAGCAACAGTTTCTTCTATCTTGTTCTGAGATTGTATCATTAACGCCTAAAATTGTGCTATTTGTTCCGAAAGCTGTTTCACTGTAGTGGCAGCCATTTCTATGCTGCTAATTACCTCCTCCGTTCCTTATCTGTTTTGCCAAATACTCCCTTCTTTAAACTGCTGGCTCTCTTCTGAGCATGCCTTTTGCTACTTTGACTTGTCTAGCCTCACTGCCAAGTATTATGACTCCCGTACTTCAATATTTACTTATCGGTCTTAATCTCTTTTCTTATTCGGAGAGGGATGAGCCGAGGCTTCTTCCTCTAGAGCATGCGCATTCCACCTCCATTTGTAATGTATTGGTTAACATCTTAAAGTATATGTTTAAATATATTTCAATATGTTGCAAAAAATAAAAATTTGTTCTAAAAAAAATATTAGCATTCATTAGTCTTAAAGGTGCTTTCTTTGTATCTCTTCCAATAGATCCAGGGAAATGGGCAAAGGAAGCTCTGGCTCTTTCCTTCCTTCCCCAGGGGACCAGGAGGGGGAGGAGCCTCAGCCAATAGAAGGAAGAGAGGCTTTCAGTAACTGTGCTGTGTGACTGAGAGAGCTTGGCAAAGCAGGCTCTCCCTTCCCTTTTCCTCCCCAAGGGAGGAACCCCAACCAGTGGAGAAAACAGAGGTTTTGCTCTTTAGTTCCTGTGCAATTGAGCAAGCCTTGCCAACCAAGCTGTTATGCAGAAGGAAACAAGAGAAAAGAAGGAAGCAGACAACAGCCAGTTGCTCGGGGGACTAATTGGAACCCTCTGGGGACCTGATTCGGCCCCTGGGCCATATGTTTGATATCTCCGCTCTAGAGGAACCCTCCCTGAAAAAAATGTAAAACCTGAGAAACTCCCCTATTGGAAAGTTACTGCAAACCCAACTAATGTAAAACCTAAAAATCTGAACCTATGTAAAACACAAGAACCTCAAGCTATGTAAATACAAGTCTCTATGTGAATCGCAAGTCTTTACCCCCAAAAAAAGCCTCATAAACCAACTCCAGCAAATAATGAACTTTTAAAAAAACACTTGAAAGAAGAAAAAGAATTGCAGATTTATATCCCATCCTTCTCCCTGAATAAGAGACTCAAAGTGGCTTATAATCTCCTATATCTTCTCCCCCTACAACAGACACCCTGTGAGGTGGGTGGAGCTGAGAGGGCTCTCACAGCAGCTGCCCTTTCAAGGACAACAACTGCAATCGCTGCGGCTAACCCAAGGCCATTCCAGCAGGTGTAAGTGGAGGAGTGGGGAATCAAACCCGGTTTTCTCAGATAAGAGTCCGCACACTTAACCACTACACCAAACTGGCTCCAAACTGCACGAAACTGACAGAATCTTATCTAATGCAGCCTGCCAAGGGCTGGGAGGTACAGAAACAAGGTGGGGGAGGAATAAAAAACAGTATTGGGATCCTGATATCTTGAATATTTCCAAGATGTTTCAGGACTCATTTTTCTGTATCCAAAAACTCCCAGATATTTTTGGTATTTTTTGGATATATATTTTGCTCAGTTATATCTGACCCCCCTCCCCCCACCTTCTGCCTATGAGGAGAAATAAACCTGTACAATACAATGAGATTTATGAGCCTGGTCCTGAAGAAAAATTGCGGGGTGGCTGAGTTTTGGAAGAGGGGAGCTTGTGAAGTTGCAGGAGTATCCAGGTAGTGGGAGAACCTGGCATACTTTCCACCAACTTGAGATGGTCTTTTTATGGGGAAGGGTCCCATAGCTAGACATGGAAATTCACTTACCCAGAGACATGATTCATCCAAGATATGAACCTTGAATTTGACTGGGAAGTTTGAAGTTAGCAGCTGTCAAAACCTGATCGGAAGATCAGTATGGAAATACCTGAATTCCAAGATGGGGCAATCACTGGACAGCTTTAACATATTGACAAAGACCAGGCATGAATGATGGGATTAAATGTCTTCTTGACGGCTCATCATTGGTGAATCAGATGTTAGGCTGCCTTTTTCCATGGCTGGATTGGATTAGTGATAGTTAAGGATTGACCAACTGTTTATGGCTGCAAATGGTTCACATTGCCTTGATGAAATATCCCTTTGAAAATTATGTTAGGCATTCCTTGAGAAGAGCAGACACTTTTTGAGTAGGATAGGATATTGAGTGATGCCCTTAGTGCTGAAATGGTTTTTTTGTTTGTTCTTGAGTAAGATAGGCCATGTGGAAGGAGGATTGCACTTAATCAGTTTTTAATTCCAGTACACTCTTCCTCTTCTATCTTGGGACTTCCCAATATCATGGCTGACCCCAGGTGTCTTTATAAGATTTCCCAAGTTTCAGATGCACTGGCACTTAGTCTCCAAAAGAGCGAGCCTATTAAAACGACGTCCAAAACAAGAGGAGGTCCCTACTGTCTTGGGGTCTCGACTGGAGAAGAGGGTGGGGTCCACACATGTGTAGATAATAAAAATGCAATATTTTGAAGATGAGCCTGAAAAGAAGTTCATATAGTAAAGGGGTGTTTTCTTTTTGTGCATGGGAAATATTTTTTTAAAAAATGTTCCTTTGGGGAGATTGGGAAGGTACTTGTCATGATTTAACAATGACCAGGTACTTCTCATGATTTAGCAACGACTGGAACTTTCCTGTCTCATCATATAGATACAGAGTAAATTGCTGGAACTGACCCATTGTTTAATGTGTTTGAAAACTGGGTTGTTAGTTGAAATCAAATTATGTAAGAGGAGGCTCTGGTGTCCTTGAGGGAAACAGACCTTGATTTAATCCGTTTTAGGGTGGGTTTTTGCATGATTGATAGAGGAAGTGCTCTGCATTCCTTTCTTTCTTTGGCACGACTCATTGCCCTTTGATACCAGTTTAACTCATAGAATTGGAAGGGACCTCCAGGATCATCTAGTCCAGCCCTCTGCACAATGCAGGAAATTCACAAATACATCCCCCAAACTGGAGATCCAGTTTGGAGTAGTGGTTAAGTATGCGGACTCTTATCTGGGAGAACCAGGTTTGATTCCCCACTCCTCCACTTGCACCTGCTGGCATGGCCTTGGGTCAGCCATAGCTCTGGCAAAGGTTGTCCTTGAAAGGGCAGCTGCTGTGAGAGCCCTCTCCAGCCCACCCACCTCACAGGGTGTCTGTTGTGGGGGAGGAAGGTAAAGGAGATTGTGAGCCGCTCTGAGACTCTTCGGAGTGGAGGGCGGGATATAAATCCAATATCTTCATCTTCTTAAATTCACAGAATTAGCATTGCTGTCAGATTTCTATCTAGCATCTATTTAAAATCCTCCAAAGAAGGAGAACCCACCACCTCCTGAGGAAGGCTCTGTCAGGAAGTTCTTCCTAATGTTTAGTTAAAAACTCTTCTGATTTAATTTCAACCTGTTGGTTCTTGTCCAATCTTCTGGATCCATAGAAAACAATTCAGCACCATCCTCTATATGACAGTCCTTCAAGTACTTGAGGATGATGTTCATATCATCTTTCAATCATCTCCTCCTGAGGCTAAACATACCCAGCTCCTTCAACCTTTCCTCGTAGGAGTTGGTCTCCAGACCCCTCACCATCTTTGTTGTCCTCCTCTGGATATGTTCCATCTTGTCTACATGATTCTTAATTTCTGGTGCCTGAAACTGAGCACAATACTCTAGGTGAGGTCTAAACAGAGCAGAGTAAAGCGATACCATCACTTTGTGTGATCTGTATACCATACTTCAAGTACTTAGATTGTGTTCCCAGTGGCAACCATGCTACCAAGATAGCATGGGAGCACATGGGAGCACATTCAGCCAGTGCTGAGAGAGCTGCACTGGTTGCCTGTTGTGTCCCGAGTTCGCTTCAAGGTGTTGGTATTAACCTTTAAAGCCCTTTATGGTCAGGGACCTGTCTATCTACGGGACCGCCTTTCCCCATATATCCCCCAGAGAGCACTGCGATCAGGGACAAAAAATCTGTTGTCTGCCCCTGGGCCAAAAGAAGCCAGGTTGTGTGTAACGAGATCTAGGGCTTTTTCGGTGGCAGCACCAGAACTTTGGAACACTCTTCCAGAAGCCATAAGGGTCCTGCGGGATTTGTCTGCGTTCCACAGGGCCTGTAAGACCGAATTGTTTAAACAGGCTTTTGCTGTTTGATTGAAAAAGGGCTGCCACTGGACATCTTATAGAATGCTGGTGATCACAGTCGAGAATTCAATACCGCTTATATTGTACCAAAGCAGCACCATAGAATGGTTTTAAAACTGAAATAAGTAAATTATGGTTTTATATGTTTTATTGGACTGATTGTATTGTATAATGTTGTGAGCCGCCCTGAGTCTGCTTGCAGAGAGGGCAGGATATAAATTGAATGTAATAAATAAATAAATAAATAAATTTATGAAAATAATGTAAGGACTGTATGGTTGAATCCTTCATAAAGGCATTGCCAGTACTTTAATTACTTTCCAGTATGGTATCCCCTTGCTCACATATTCCTGTGCTAATCATTTATGGCACATTGTAAGCCTCTTCCAGTTTACAAAAAGACTTTCTGTCTTGTTGTCTGGAAATGATTATTGGATGCTATTAGATGAATGTTTGCTTCCAAGCCTGGTTCCTGAATTAGATATTGGTTAGTCAAAATCAGCAGGAGAAACAAAAGTTCTTTACATCTAATCGATGTAGGGCAGTGTGGCAATCAGCTTTTAATAATTTTAGACAATCAATTTGATAGCTCTTTGATTTCCTCAACTTGATCTGATTACATATTGTATTACTGACACTACAGGTGCCTAATCAAGAATACCATTGTTATGGAAAGTATAATTTCTTTTTTCCAAAATTCATTTCTTTAGATATATTCATAGATTCCTCTTATTTTTTACTATTTTGAAACATGGGGTTTTTCTTTAATTTACCTTGCTAGTTTTCTGTAACATGTCTATGCGCCCTTTGTAATTTCAACCCTTGCAGGATGCATTGTTTGTTTGTTTTGATGTTACAAACCACAGAGAATTCTACTAGGACATTAGGATAGTTTGAGCATCCGCACAGCGGAATTCTAAAATTCTGCAAGAACCTCCATTCCTATTTTTCCACTCTTTGAATTTCTCTTATCAGAAAGGAACTGATTTCAAACAGACCCCACATCCTAAAAGTGGGAAAGAGTAGAAGGAAATTTTTGACATCTGATGGTGTATGTACAGGAAGATTTATTCAGTCTGTTCTTTTGTATTGGGACTGGCCTGTTTGCCCAGTGTAGATAATACAACAGCATTGTCAACATGTGATGGAAGATATGGTGTTGGATCTTTGATCTGGATAGCCCAAGCTAGCCTGAATTTGTCAGATCTCAGAAGCCAAGCAGGGTCAGTTCTGGTTAGTATTCAGATGAAGTCCAAAGTTGCTACAGAGAGATAGTCATTGGCAATCACCTCTGTTCACCTCTTACCTAGAAACTTTTTTGGGGTCACCATAAGTTGGCTACAACTTGATGGCACTTTCCACTACCAGAATGTTGGAAGCTGAACAAGTTAATGAACCTGAGATGGTATGGCTGGTGTTGTTAGTAGGGTGACTGTGTTGTGTTAGATTGTATATGGAGACAATGTTGGCATCTTGGTTTATGACAGGATTTTGTGTATGTGTGTGTGGTGGGTCAGAATGCTAGCACTAAATCCAGAGAGCAGCTGAGAGGAAGCATTCCCCTCCCCTCCATGTGTGCTGCCACATTGTTCTGAGAAATGGCAAAAATTCCCCTTTTAGGAAAAGATAAAAAAACCAATTGTCCCTTATAGGTCAGTGTTGCAACACAACCCTACAGCGGAGAAAACAGCTCTTGCTGCATTCCAGAGCAAGGATGCATCAAACATTTGGGTGACAGGCCATACACATGTGACCTGTGGTGCATGGTCTAAAGAATGTTGTACTCCATAAATGCACTTAATGAACACACATTAATAGGGAGCAAAAAATTGAACAAACCAGGAAAGGAACTGGAACATTTGACTCTTGGGCTGTGGTTACACCATCCTGTTATTATTTCTCCCACACTGTAGGAACACCAATGGTAAAGTCTTTGGGGCAGAGGACCACAGACCACCCAATATTCTATCCTGTGTGGATTATCAGATGTCCTCTTTTTAGAGGACATGTTGTCAAGTATGATAGAATTCCACTGGTAATTAATTGTTTTAGGGTCCCCCATAAAGCTTGTCTGTGAAATATCAGGGGGACCAAGATATGTTGGATCTGTTATTCTTTCCCCCTCCCCCTTCTTGTTTTATTGCTTGTGAAGTAGAATAGAGAGAAACGAAACTGACTTGAGAAAGAGCAATCGCACCTTCCCATACATTCTTGCTTAGGAGTGAAACATCTGGGGAAAGCAAGGACAAGATACTGATAACATTGTGAGAATGTAGACATTTATGATAGTTTATGTGTTAGAGCGCCCCGCTTGCCCCCACCCTTGGGAATCCTTTGAAGTATGTCTTAAAAGTAATGTATGCAATGTATTTTTGGCATTACTCTCAAGAACCTGTATCGAGAGAGCATATCAGTCTATCAATAAACGTAGTTTTGTATCCACTTGACTCGTCATTGAAAACTGCATGCTTGACACATGTCTTCTTTTTTATTTTATTTTTTTGATGCCTTTCCTCTTTTTGGGCCCTTTTAAAGAAACCGATGAAAAGGTCCTCTTTTGAGGTCAGAAGATTAGGAATATTCCTAGTTAGTAGCAATTATCACAGCTTGAATACTAGGAGTATTTAAAATGAGATTTTTTACTTGTTTGAAGTAGTCAGTCGGGGAATATGTCCTCTTTTTTGCTTTTCAAAATATGGTAACTCCTATTCTATTCTGTTGTGGGGTGTTTTGTTTTGGTGTGAACTTTTCGCAATGAGAACATTTTAAGAATGGTAAACGACATCTAGTGCTACTGAAACAGAGTACTGCTAGTCAGAGCTTAGAGGTCATATACCAAAGGTCCCTCTTAGGTAGCCTGTGATAGTCAGTAGGAGAAGGGGAAAACACCTCTGTAGACATTCAGAAGTAAACATTGTCATGTATGTATGCACTCTCCTGCCTCTGATGAAGCTCAGATCCTTTGACTTAACCATTCAGCTCTCCTTTCCTCCAGAGTAGGCATAAAGTAACAAGACTGAGGGCACATTCTCCCTCTATTTTTTTCCTACTTCTGCTGCCTTCCTCAAATCATCTTAGACTCCCTCCTGCCCTGTACTTGGCACCTCTGCTGTAGCAGCATATGAGTTTATCTGGTGCCCACCTCAGAAGTACCATGGGGCTGGGGGGAGGGCAGGTGCACTGAGGAGTACTGGGTGGTTGGGCTGGAGAGGCACCAGTAGGCAGCCTTGCCTAGGGCACCAAAAAGCCTGGCACCAGCCCTTTTCTCAATTCACACACCCCCCTTTCAAATTATTAGAATACATGAACATATAAGCAGATGCATTAAAATCGTGCATGCACCAATTCAGAATTAAATTTGGAAATTGTACAAGGTAAAGTAGAAGACAGCATAAAACAGAAAATGGGAGAACCAGTGCCTGGAAAAACAAACTACATGGAAACAGCAGCTCATATCGATTTTCAGTTTAATGAATAATAATATTTACATACATGACTATTTGCTATAAAGGAAAAACATCAAGCAAGGAAGGGAATTAACAAAAATAATTTATAGAAAGTATGAACATTCATTTAAAAAGGTAAAGGTAGTCCCCTGTGCAAGCACCAGTCATTTTCAACTCTGGGGTGATGTTGCTTTCATTACCGTCTCCCATAATTCAAGGGGAAAAGCCTTTAATTACATCATTGCACTTAAATAAAAATTGTTATTGAGTAAACCTAGGAAAAGAGGGTAAGAATTTCATTGCGGAGAACCTTAACATGTTTCTTTAAATTTTGGTTATGGAAGCAAAATCATATCTACCTGAAATATAATTTAATATGTAAAATGAGCAGTTGTGCTTTACACCATCATAATTAAGTAAAGAAATAACTTACCTATTAGCAAATGTGAATGAGCTACTTCTCTTTCTTTTGTCATAAATATCTATCCCAATTTGCATTTGGTTTTCATGCAGGTGGTTGACCAGATTGATACACTCACTTCTGACTTACAGCTGGAGGATGAGATGACTGACAGTTCTAAAACTGACACATTGAACAGCAGCTCAAGTAGCACAACGGCATCAAGTTTGGAAAAAGTCAAGGCGCGAACCAATGTACCACTCATCAAGCCACCATCTGCCATTCTCACAGTATTAAGGAAGCCTAATCCACCACCACCTCCTCCACGGTTGACTCCTGTGAAGTGTGAAGATCCTCAAAAGCCAGTTATCCCTGCCAACCCTGTAAAAACTAATGGGACTCTACTGCGAAATGGAGGTTTACCAGGAGGGTCAAATAAAATCGCAAATGGAGATATATGTTGTATACCTAATAATAATTTGGACAAAGTTCCAATGCAACCTCTGATGCATAGACCTGAAAAAGACAGGTGTCCTCAGCCTGGAACAAGGGAACGGGTACGATTTAATGAAAAGGTGCAGTACCATGGCTATTGTGCTGACTGTGATGTTCGGTATAATATTAAAAATAGGGAGATTCACTTGCACAGTGAATCTGTTCATACACTGGGAAAGCTTCCTCACCAGTGTCCTCCTTTACCACCGCCACCTCCCCCACTTCCTCCTTTTTCACTTGAAAATGGGGGAATGGGAATAAGCCCCAGTAGTAGCTTTCCCCCTCTCAGACCTGCAACTGTGCCTCCACAAACTGAATCAAAACCCCAGAAGACCATCTTGAGGAAATCAACCACTACAACAGTGTGATGTATCCCACCTGGAAAACTTTGTTTTTCTTATGTATAAACATAAAAAAGGTAATGAGCACTTTCTACTCAAGCAATAAAAAGCCCAATATATTACACCCTTTCCTCTGCAAAGTGACATAAAAATGACATGGTAAGTACAAAGAGAATTGTGCATTGATGTTTGATGCATAAACTGCATAATTTCATTGCTGAAAACTCATTTAATGGCTGTGTTGCAGGTCATCAGTCGTATAAATTACTACAGCAAAATGTCTTAAGTTATAGCTAACAATTCAGTTTGGAAACTATCTGTGTAGCAGTTAATGGTGAAGTTAAATCTTGTTTAGAGAATATAACAACTTGTACTGCAGAATTACTTTTTATAGTAGATGATACTTTCAAAATTCATTTTTAAGAATTTAATATGAGATTTATGTAGAACAATTTGAAACTACGAAGGTCTTGTACTTCAGCTAAAAAGGAAGACACCAACGTTAAAAGTAAAAGCAAGAGTAGATAATGAGCAGTTGAAGAACTAGAATACTGTACAATAAGTCCATGTTTTTCTTCAAGAATTTGGGATTGTTCAGGGGAGGCTGTTCAGGAGAGATGCAACATGGCCTAACAGGCTCAAGTGCTGCTTGACCTCTCTGCTCCTTTACTTTAACCAGTTCAAGGCACAACCCCTGATCTTGCCTTTGTGAAGCTTGGCAGGCAAGTTCCTCCCTTTAAGGACTCACCTATATAACTCTTTCTAGGAAGGAATAGTGGAAAGTGAATATCTTCATAAAAGAACACTGAAGGGAGGGGATCCCCAGCAGGAGGTAAAGAGATTGACAGACGTAGTCAGTGGATTTCTGGATTATGCTGTACAGTCAAGGACTCAGCTGGGGAACTGATTCATTGGATGAGCACAGTATTCTGGATTCATTGGATGAACATAGTCTGGTCTAGGCTGACTGGAGGATTAGTAAGTGTTCAGGCTACCACGGCCCTTCACCCTCTTCATTCCATCCAAGAAATGCACTGCAACTGAGTATGCATTTTAGCCATCTACACAAGGCCTGTAGATAGCTTTAGCTACAAACCTTTTCAGTGGAGAGGTTCAAAGCTTTAACCCAGTCTCTACTTTTTGTTGTCTCCCCACCAAGTGCATGGTGATGATGTTGGAAACACTGTTCCCTGTAAGCTGAGTTAGTGTGAACTAGCTCACACGTTTTTGTCTTAGATCTGGAAAAATGGCCGCAGAGCAAACTAATTTATGTAATAGCTCACAAAGCAGAACTTTTGCTCACAAGACTCCATAGCTTAGAGGGAGCATTGGTTGGAAGTGCTTGGCCACATCAGCCTGAGAAGCTGGTGAGAAAACACATAAGGTGTCAGTGAGTAGAGAATCTGCCAGCTTTGCTCTTCCTCAGCTTTGCCCTTCCTCAGCATCCCAGCACACACTATAAAGAAGTATAGGGCTTTCCAATTGGTAGCTGACCAAACGCACTGTGAGGAAGACAAAGTAGTCTCCTCATAGCATATCCAAGTACTTGATGGGGGTGGGGGGAAGCAAACTGGTGGAGATGGCAGGGTCTTTTTTCACCCAACCCCTGGCATCTCTGTCTCTCCTTGGCATCCATTTCATGCATCTCTGTCTCTCCTTGCCATCCATCTGGGTACACTACAATGAGAGCTAGCTGACCAAGGACAGGAAAGGAAAGGTCCCCTGTGCAAGCACCAGTCATTTCCGACTCTGGGGTGACGTTGCTTTTACATTTTCATGGCAGACTTTTTATGGGGTGGTTTGCCATTGCCTTCCCCAGTCATCTACAAAGGACAAGGTGAGTATAAAACAGCCCTCTCCTCCACATGTTTGTTTATTTTTATTTTTAGTCTGCCCTCCCCTACACACAGGCTCATGGTGGGTTACAACACGATTAAAAATATAACACAAACTACAGCACAATATTAAAAACTATAAAATTAAGTTAAACTATAAAATTAATTACAAAGTATTACTAAAACATTGCTAACACTGCTAAAACATTTGATGGTCTCTGTTGCACAATTAAATTAAAGTTCCAAGGGATTTTGGCTGTCGGTAGCTATAGATGGAATGGTGCAGAGCAAATTGGTGGGTGAAAAAGTCAGCCATTATGGAATAAAGCAGGGCAGAGCAGAGGAGGCCAATATAGGTGAATTGCTACTGCCTCAACCATAGGCTTGATGGAAAATCTCCATTTACTTTCTGTAGAATTGCATTAAATCCTGCAGGGCCTGGATCTCAGCTAGCAGAGTGTTCCACCAGGCTGGCAGCAGAGCTGAAAAAGTTCTGGTTCTGGTTTAGGCCAGGTGTACATCCTTTGGGTTGGGGATCACCAGTAGATGTTAATCAGAGGAGCGCAAAGCCCTTCAAGGGACATATTGGAAGAGAGGGTCCTGTAGGTATGTTGATTCTGGTCTGCATATGGCTTTAAATGTTAAAATAAGAACCTCGAACTTGATCTGAAATTCTATTGGGAGCCAGTGCAGCTGACACAGCACTGGATGTATATGTACTGTTAGTGATGTCCCTGTAAGGACACACACCGCTGCATTCTGGATCAGCTGTAATTTCCAGATTAGTCTCAAGAGTAGCCCAGAGTAAAATGAGTTACAGTAATCCAGCCTTGATGTGATTATTGCATGGATCAATGTAGCCAAATCATGAGGAGAGAGATAGAATATCAGCTGCTTGACCTGCCAAAGGTGGAAGAATGCAGATCTGACAATTGTCATGATCTCGGCCTCCATTGAGAGTGAGGCATCCAGCATTATGCCCAAACTCCTCAGTTAACAATCCCTGTAAAGAGATAGGAGCTGGGTCCCTAATCCCATTGCCCTGCAACCCAGGTATAGGACCTCCATCTTCTTTGATTTAATTTCAGTGACTCTGCTTTAACCATGCAGCCACGATGTCCAAACTCTTAGCCAGTACATCTGAGGTGGTATCTGGTTGGCCATTGGTATGTATGCTGGTATGTATGTGACTAAGATATTGCAAATAGCTTGTAATACATTATGAGAAAAAAGCCAACATCCCACATAGCTTGTTACTAATGGGACTTTTAAATCTACCATTACTATGAGAAAATCATGAGCCTAAAATAAAAATTACAATATTTACTCAAATGCGAAACTTGTTTTTCCCACAGGTATGTTACAGTTATCTATAATAATAATTATCTTGCAGTAGTAGCCACATCAAGCACAGCCATTGGCTTATATGTGTGGGAACAAACTATTGGCCCATCACACATCAGTCATCATCTCTGGCCTCCCATCGGCTGACTCCCCTGCCCCTGCCTATTGTAGGCCCAAGAATGTTGAACAAACTGCCAAAAGCAGTTTTAGCTCAGAGACAGCCACATCTCCAACTCTTCTCTGTGTCTTCTCTGTCAACTAGCCTCAAAAAGGGCTTGCAGAACTACTGTGGTCTCACAAAAGGTCTCCCAGCACACTTAGCCTCAAGGTCGCAGAAACAGGAGGCCAGGCCCCACTGGATATGTTTCCTCAGAGGCCATAGCTGCCATGTAAGAAGTGCTAGCCACTTCTGTCGCTAGGCAACCCTGCCTGCTTTTGTCCAACATAGACCTGGCAACCTTATCTCTTTCTCCCTCCTTTCCTCCCTTTTTAAAATGTCCCATGTTGCAGAGCCAATATTTTTTCTAACTATTCAGGTTTTAAAAGGTAAAGGTAGTCCCCTGTGCAAGCACCAGTCGTTTCTAACTCTGGGGTGACATCGCATCAACAGCATTTTCACAGCTGACTTTTTTACGGGGTGGTGTGCCATTGTCTTCCCCAGTCAAATACACTTTACCTCTAGCAAGCTGGGTACTCTTTGCGGCCGGGATTGTAGTGAGCGATATAACCACAGAGGTTGTGCCATGGTCGGATCACTTCGCCCTCAAGGCCCGTGTGAATATGCCCCCCCGAACCTGTTTAGGCGAGGAGCCGATTATGGCTCGCCCGCGGAGTCAAATGGACCCGGAACGGTTCCAGATGGCTCTGCGGGACTCCTGGCCCTCTGGCGGCTCCCTTGATGGCCTGATTGAGACCTGGAATAGCCGGCTCTCTAGGGCCATCGAGGAGATCGCACCTCGGCGCCCTCTGCGACCTCGGATTAAGCTGGCTCCGTGGTATACCCCGGAATTACGCCAGCTGAAACAAGGCCTTAGACGGCTAGAGAGGCAATGGCGACGCACTCGTGACGAGGCGACTAGAACATCTTATAGGAAGTTTATGAAGTCCTATGAGATGGCAATCAAGGCCGCAAAGAAAACATACTTTGCGGCTAGGATTGCATCCGCAAATTCGCGCCCAGCCCAATTATTTAGAATAATTCGGAATCTGACTACATTGCCTCAGGGCAATTCTAAAGCTAAGGAATTGGAAATCGGCTGCGAGGCCTTCGCGAAATTCTTTGCGGATAAGGTCCAATCGCTCCGCCAGGACTGCCCCGCCAACTTGGAGGCAGTAAGTGGACTCGAAGCCCAATGCGTGTCTTCTGATTCAACTCTGGATTGCTTCGACCCGCTCAGCTTGGAGGAAGTCGACAGAATTCTTGCCACTGCACGTTCCACGACTTGCGATCTGGACCCCTGCCCCTCCTGGCTAATTAAGGCCTGCCAGGAGGAATTAAGATATCCTATACGGGATATTATAAATCGATCCCTTTCAGAAGGTGTTTTTCCAACACCTCTGAAAGAGGCACTGGTCCGCCCTCTCCTGAAAAAACCGTCATCAGATCCGGCCGAATTGGCACATTACCGGCCGGTCTCAAACTTGCCCTTTTTAGGCAAAATAATCGAGAGGGCCGTGGCGGTGCAGTTACAGAAATTCCTGGAGGACGCTTCCGTCCTAGACACATGCCAGTCCGGCTTTCGCCCGGGCCATGGGACAGAAACAGTCCTGGTCGCCCTCATGGATGACCTCCGACGGCAACTGGATCGAGGCGGCTCGGCAGTATTGCTGTTGTTAGACCTATCGGCGGCGTTCGATATGGTTGATCATCGGCTGCTGACCCGCCGCCTCGCCGACGCAGGAATTCGGGGGCTAGCCTTACAGTGGCTCTCCTCCTTTCTTGAGGGTCGGGGACAAAGGGTGGCGATCGGGGGGGAACTGTCTCAGAGGTATCCACTCCATTGCGGAGTGCCTCAGGGGGCAGTCCTCTCCCCGATGCTGTTTAACATCTTTATGCGCCCCCTTGCCCAGATTGCACGGAGGTATGGGCTGGGTTGCCATCAATATGCAGATGACACCCAGCTCTATCTATTGATGGACGGCCGGGCTGGTGATGTCCCAGCAAATTTGGACCGGGCACTACAAGCCGTGGCTGACTGGCTCAGGCTGAGCGGGCTGAAGTTGAATCCGGCGAAGACTGAGGTCCTTTGCGTGGGCCGCGGCGGACCGGGAGGGGAGACTACTTTACCGGCCTTTGACGGTGTGCCACTGGTACCGGTGCGCAAAGTCAAGAGCCTGGGGGTGCTACTGGAGTCCTCCCTATCAATGGAGGCCCAAGTAGCTGCCACTGCTAGATCCGCCTTCTTCTATCTCAAGAGGGCGAGGCAGTTGGCCCCCTTCCTGGAACGCACCGACCTGGCAACTGTGATCCACGCAACGGTCACTTCGAGGTTAGACTACTGCAATGCCCTCTACATGGGGCTGCCCTTGTACCGAACACGGAGACTCCAGGTAGTCCAGAACGCGGCGGCCAGGCTGCTGGAGGGACTACCACGGTGGGAGCCTGCACGGCCTGGGCTGCGCAATCTGCACTGGCTGCCGGTTGTCTACCGTGTTCGCTATAAGGTGCTGGTCATTACCTTTAAAGCCCTATATGGCCGAGGACCTGCCTACCTAAAGGACCGCCTCTCCCCATATGTACCCCGGAGAGCACTGAGGTCTGGTTCTCAGAACTTATTAACAATCCCTGGGCCAAGAGAAGTTAGGTTGAAGGCCACTAGGGAGCAGGCCTTCTCGGTGATAGCCCCTCGCTGGTGGAACGATCTCCCAGAGATGGTGCGAGCCCTGCGGGACCTGAACCAATTCCGCAGGGCTTGCAAAACATTTCTTTTTCAGTTAGCATTTGAGTCACCATGTGGCAACTAAGACGGAACCTGATTAATGAATGAATAGACACTCAGCCATCTTAAATACATCATTTTAGCACCTATTTTTATATCTTATATGTTTATATGTTTTTATGTATTTTAAATAATTTATTGTAATTAATGTTTAAGTTGTTATGTTTTATGAATCACGGGACTCCCATGTCTATTATTGTTTAATGTGAATCATGAGACTCCCGTGTCTGTTAGCCGCCCTGAGCCCGCCTAGCGGGGAGGGCGGGATATAAAAATAAAATATTATTATTATTATTATTACTCATTTTACCAAATTCAGAAGGATGGAAGGCTGAGTCAACCTTGAGCTGGCTACCTGAACCCAGCTTCCACTGGGATCGAACTCAGGTCATGAGCAGAGCTGGAACTGCAATACTGCAGCTTACCACTCTGCACTATGGGGCTCTATGCAGTTAAACAACCATAGACTTTACTTTAAAATGAGTTGTTGAGGGGAAGAATGTCTGTAATCTTAGAATGTTAATGAGATTATAGATAATTTATTTACGGTGGCAATGTTAAATAGGAAATATGGTTGCAATTATTTTTTATTGCTTTACCTTTAAATGTCCATATTTGAATTGTTTCATCATATAGCATTATTTAGTATTTAAAGAAAAACTCAGCAAAATTAAATTTAAGGTCATTATCAAGCCAGTACCTGCATTTTTTTCTACTCTGGGCCATACTCCAGCTTTATTATTTTGATTAGGAAGTTAACAGTGTGTTGATGAAATTGGCAGGCTCTTGTGGCCATGTTTTACATTAAAGAAAATATTAGATGATATAGTCATAGATTACCTGTATAATGTACAGTTTGGCCCTCAACATAGCAATCATTTGCCAGATGTTTAAAATGTTCTTCTAAAATAGTTCAATCCTTCCTCTCAGATGAAAATATGTCTTCTCTTGCCTTATCTCATTGTGAAATCCATGTAATGCCTTGTATTAGAACCAACCAATTGATACAAAACATTGTGCAACCTTTTGAGCCCCCCCCCCCCCCCACAGCCAGATGTGTAGAAAGCCAATTTCTCATGCCATGGTGTGTAAAGGTCTGATCTTGCTGACTTCCTTAGTGAGATGTCAACAATAATCTTAACTTTATTGCTGAGGTGTGGTGTTACAGCATATTCTCTAGGAAGCTGAAATGAAGAAGCCATCTGAAGTCCATCCCAAATCTTAAATCTCATTGCCTCACTTTTAAACTCATCATTACATTTTTTTCACTGGTTCTCATGATAAAAAGCAAAACACGGTGTGCTTTCTGAAAAACTCATCAGAATCAATCTAACTTTTGAAGAAAGGGGCATTTGCACAACCCACTGATCTCAGCCGCCATGAGCCTGCCTTGGCGGGGAGGGCGGGATATAAATAAAAAAAATTATATTATATTATTATTATTATTATATTATTATATAAAGAGGGAGCATGAGGTGACAGATGTGTTGGTCTTTCAGGCAGGCCCATAGCTACAGGGGGCCCAGGGGCAGACCACTCTATTAAACCCCCTTCCCTATGTAGGGCTCCTCCATTGGAGGGCCTCCAGGACCAGCGAGGGGGAGAGCAACAGATAGAAAACAGCAGTGCAAACAATGGATACAGAGTAAGAGAGTGGCCGAGAGAGAGAGAATGGCAGCACGAAAGATAGGGGGACAGAGTAAGAGAGCGGCAGAGAGAGAGAAAAAATGGCAGCACGAAAGACAGGGATAGAGTAAGAGAGCAGCCGAGCAAGAGAGAGAGAGAACAGCAGTGTGAAAAACAGGGAGACAGAGTAAGAGAGCGGCAGAGAGAGAGAATGGTAGCATGAGAGACAGGGGCCAGAGTAAGAGAGTGGCTGAGAGAGAGAGAACGGCAACATGAAAAAAGGGGGACACAGTAAGAGAGTGGCAGAGAGAGAGAACAACAGTGCAAGAGACGGAACAAAGTGAGAGAGTGGCCGAGCGAAAGAGGGAGAGAACTGCAGCGCAAGAGAGAGGGGGACAGTGAGACAGCAGCAGAGGGACAGAAGGTGGGAGAGTGAGAGAGCAACACCCATGCCCCCACCACCAAATTTTTTAGCTCCCGAGCCCCTCTACTCAAAATTTTCTGGCTATGGGCCTGCTTTCAGGGCTTATTTTTGAAAATTAATGGCAGTTATGTGTATACTTTAAATACTAAAGATTTGACATGAATGTCTTTTGTAAAGATAAATTTTGTATGTGGTGCCAAAACCAAAGGTGTGATCTAGTCAGACTTATGAACATTTAAATCTCATTAAACTTTATAGGGAGGATATAAGAACTTGCTAAGTCATTTATTTCAATCAATATTACTTAACAAATTTAAATTTGACTGGATCATAAGAATATATTGAATCTGTCATATTTATTCCCTTCCAAAATTTACATAGCATCAGTGAATTGAAGAACATTTTGTTTTAAATATGTCCAACTTTTAATGGATGAAATGATTAGTGTGGCAGCAGCATCTTAAAATATACAACAGCATAGTAACATGAGGTTAAGTACATCATTTAGAACACATTAAAGCTGAAAAAAATGATGTTTCTGTATATGAAGCCGTGTATTGACTGTGACCTACACTCATTATCACTGGAACCTTCAATTTTCAGAAGCAATTAGAATAAAATACGCTATTGCATAATTTAATAGAGAAGCCACGGAGTTGTAGTCATGTAAGTGCACAATGGTGTAGTTCATAAAAATTGCAGCAATTTTTTTTTTATCATAGTTGTGTGTCAGAGAGTGGTGGAAGCTCCCTTCAGGTTGATTCAAAATATTTACAGTTTTTCTCAGCAGGTATTTGGGGAAAAGCTGGTCTGTTTTCTGAGACCCCTCTCTCAATTCATAAATTTGCTCTGAATATGCACGTTATCCTTTGGAATTAGATTCAGGTGGACTCCCAGGAAGCAAGAGCACTAGGATCTATGTAGTCCTGTGTCTGTTCAGAAGAAGCTATGGAATGTTCTAGAGCTCCAGCCAAGAAAGTGGCACCCAGAACTCTCAAGAGTGAAGTCTGTGTACATATCTTGAGGAAGGAGCAAATGTAGTTTCTGTATTCTAAGGACACATAGACACACATAAAAATTCTGTGGTTTGCATGATGCATTAGCTGGGTCTTGCATTTGACATGTTTGGTGATACAGAAAAAAAGTAATCATAATTATATTTTTAACCAAATGCTTCTTGAAGTTTCAGATTTAGAAATTATATTGATTGACAGACTAAGATCGCCTGGTCTTCTACAAACCCATCTGCATGATATCAGTCTCAAGAATATATTTGGCTTCCGGAACTTGCACCTTGTGTTAGTAAATAGCATTGTTTCAAAAGCCAAATAATTTTGGTTTTAGCCCAGATGACTAATGTAATCCTACACCAAGACCGATTTTTCTTCATTGAATAGTACTGACCTACTTCTCTAGCCTTATCATAATCTGTTCATTGACTTGCCATGTTTAATAGACTGCTGTTGGTCAAAACACAACCCACCTGAATGCTATAGCTCTTTAATTTTGGACTATATAAAATATAGCACAGCATAGAATATCAACACAGTCAATATAAATGTATGTTTATGTGCAAAAGAGTTTTAATTGTTCCACATTGTTTTTACCCTGTTAGAAACTTCCCTTTCCAGAAGATAAAATCCTTGCAACAGAATAAAGCAATGCAACAGAATATTTGATTCCTAAGGCTTACGGTTAAAATATTTGGAGGGGAAAGAAGAGTGTTGATATTGCTTCAGGACTATATGGTCTTATTACTCTCCTCAAGATATAATGTTAATCTACAACCAAATGAAAGCGAGTTGGCAAATATGGAAAAAGTGGGACAGAGACGTCATTACAATTTAACTTTAAACCAGAATAAAGCTTTGAAGGAATTGACAACTGATAACAATATTGTAATAAAACCTGCCAACAAAGGAGGGGCTACTGTAATTATGGATGTTCCTAAGTATTGTGTTATGGTTCATGAGTTACTAGATGTATCAGAACATTATAAGAAATTACTTTGGGGACCCAACACAATATGTGTCTAAAGTAATTCATGTTATGGTTACAGAGGCTGAAACATTAGGTTATATTTCAAGTCAGGTTTCAAAAATTCTGATTAATAAGTACTCAAGGTCTCCAGTGATATATACTCTACTAAAAATTCATAAATCCTTAGTTAATCCACCAGGACATCCTGTTCTTTCAGGGTCGGGTTCCCTTTTGGAACCTCTATCACAGTACTTCGACTTCTACTTACATCCTTTTGTATTTAAGATCAAATCATTTATTAAAGATTATTCACATTTTATTCAGACTATTGAAGCATTATGTTTATGTTTAATTCGATTTATACCCTGTTCTCCCCGCTGAGGTGGGCTCAGGACGGCTTACATCAAATCATAGTATACTATGACTGCAATCATAAAATCAATAAAACCATTAAACAGTACAAGTTAAAACAATCTTCAGTTAGTGCTAACAAATCAAACGTTACTCATATTCTCAGGATAACAGTTGTTACAGAATTTTCCTACAGTTGACTGAAGGCTTGCTGGAAGAGAGTGGTCTTGCAGGCCTTGTGGAACTGAGCAAGGTCCCGCAAGGCCCTAACCTCTTCCAGCAGATGATTCCACCATTAACCATATAAGCTGATTCTATTACATTAGTGACCATGGTTTTAGGAGCATTATATACAAAATATACCTCTGGAGGAGGCTAGGCAAATCATTGGAATGTATTTAGATCAAAGACAAGAACTATGGATGCCACTCACTTTCTGTTAGAGATTGCAGATATTTTTTTGTAACATAATTATTTCAGATTCCAGTCAGAATTTTACCTACAAGTGAGTGGTGTTGCAATGAGAAGCCCAGCAGCCCTATCAATCACGAATCTATTCATGAAACAATTTGAAATTAAATATATTTACAATGCTAATGTCAATCCATCTGTACATAATATTGTGGTGTATTTCAGGTTTATTGACAACATTTTCTGTCTGATAAATTGTGCCTCAGTTGTCCAGCCATTTGTAGATCGGTGCAACTCTTTGCACCCTACAATCAAGTTTACTCATCTGAGCAGTTCTAATAGTCTTAACATTGCTAGTCAACTGGGGGTTAAGGTTTTTCAGAAGCCCACAGATCGTAATTCCCTACTCCATTTCTGTTCTTTCCATCATATAAAGAAAAGCATGCCTTTTATTCAGTATTTAAGAATTAAAAGGAATTCCACTGCACTGAATGACTACAGTGTTAGTAGAAAGAAATCAACAAAGGCACTTGTAGAATGTGGGTATCCTCTAGAATAGTGAATGAGGCTAAGTTCTCAGCAGATATGATACCAAGGAAGGATCTCTTTGTTCCCAAACCTTCAATGCTGAATAAATTGATTTGTGCGCTAAATTTTTCACTCTGTAGTAAGCAGGTAGTATCATTACTGCAGAAACATTGGCATATCATTCAAACAACTTTGGGTAAATTGCCATTTCCAGTAGCTGGTTGGAAACGGGGTCGAAAACATGGCAGCCCAAACAATTTTCCAATTGTGAACCATCTAGAATAATTTATTATGTATGGTGCAGTTGTTCTCCCCCTCTGTATTATATGCGACCATTTAAAGTTCGCTTTTTGGAGCACCTTTCTCAAGTGAAACTGAAAATTATGGAAGCACCTATTGTGAGTCATAAGACTGATGAGAATCATAACCCTAAAGATTTAAGATGTGGTATTTTTTACAAACTAAAATTCAACAATCCATTTGATGTGAACATAAACTACTGTTACAAAAAGAATATTTTTTTTATTCATAAATTTGGTGCCATATCTCCATATGGGCTTAATGCAACACTGGATCTTACTTCTTTTCTGTAATAATTGCATACACATTATGAGTGGTTCCTTTAAGTGGTGATTATATGTGGCAATATTATTTAAGGATGTATGCGGCATGGTCCGCTTATGCGAACCATTGTGCTAAAAGAAATTGACTAGTTACTTTTTGCGTTTGTAGTGTTTGAAGCCCTGGGTGAGTTTAATGTATTTTGGGGGGAATTTTCATTCTTGAATAGTTGTATTTCCGAAGAATGAGTGTTTATGGATCTGAATTTATGAAGTGTCTATTTAGTCCCAGGTTATAATTACTGGTAAGGTGCGGCTTTTGCCACAATTGGGAGGACCGTTTGTTCCCGATGAATGAAATTGACTGTTACTTACATGTAGTATACAGAGCACTGGGTGAGTTGCGTTTTTTGCTTTTGTTTTTCTGTTGATGTAAGTAATATCGTGATACATATTAAGTACTTGTAATGGTATTTTTGTATTACTTCTGGAAGAGTGATTAATTGTCAGACGAAGGATCGACTGAAACATGCCCCATTTTACCTAGGAAGTGTGTCACTAATTTTAAAGCTTGTTCCTATCTTGAAGGAATTGTCTGCACCTGTTTGGGTACTGCTGTACTGAAGAGAAAAAATAAATTTTCATCTGTAGGCTCTATCCTTAAAAGAATAGTGACTGAATTTGTATTACTATTTGATGCATTGTTGTAATTAATATCTGTATTGAAATTAGATGAATTTAGAAACAGTTTTTGTTATATGATACATAATATATGAAAGAGTATTGAATTGTTGTATGTAGCTTTGTTTTTTGTTTTTTTTAAAACAATTTTTATTATTCTGCAATATATTGTAATAATACTCATCTATTATTAAAAACTTAGTACCAATACAATACATTTTTCTCCTCCCTCCCCCCCTTTTCGTGACCTCCGACGGTGCATTTTAATTAAAATAATAAAAAAATAAAACGTAATTTTATCCAATTAAGAATCTTCATGAAAAGTCTTACTTCCAAAGTATAATAAAAATAAGGGAAAAACCATATACTGTAATTTTAATCCATCTTCATTATGACCCTTTAGTCCTTATCATAAAAATAAAATTGAAGGGATAATATATTTTGTAGTCTCATTTTTAACTATAATCCTTGTCAAAATAAGTTGAAAACAAAAAAATATAATCACATAGTCTCATTTTTTAACGTTCAGCTATTGTCAAAAATCACCAAATAACCTTTTACCTTCCATTGTTTTTCAACATATTTTTGAAATTTTCCCCATTCATTTTTAAACTTCTCTAGATCATATTCTTTTAAGATTCTTGTAAGCTTGTCCATTTCACTCCAATGCATAACTTTTATAATCCAGTCCCATTTTTCTGGTATTTTGTCTTGCTTCCACATCTGCACATATAATGTCCGTGCAGCTGAAAGCATGTACCAAATTATCGTTCTAGCTTGTTTCGGAAATTTTTCCATTTGTAATCCCAACAAAAAGATGTCTGGTGCCTTCTTAATATTGTAACCCAAAATTTTTGAAATCTCTTGCTGAATTATTTGCCAAAATTGTTTTGCCTTTTCACAAGTCCACCACATATGGTAGAAAGATCCTTCATGTTTTTTACATTTCTAGCATCTATCTGACACCTGATTGTTCATTTTTGACAGTTTTTAGGTGTCATATACCGCCTATATAGCATTTTAAAACAGTTTTCTTTAATATTATTACATGTCGATATCTTCATAGAGTTCTTCCAAAGATACTCCCATTGTTCCATCTGTATTTCTTTATTTATATTTATTGCCCATTTTATTATTTGAGATTTAACTACTTCATCTTCTGTAGGCCATTTCAATAATAATTTATAAATTCTTGAAATCAATTTTTCATTATTGCCAAACAGCATTCTTTCCAAATCTGTTTGTTCTTGTCTCACTCCATCATTTTTAATATCCTGTTCAAGCAAACTCTTGATTTGTTGCAACTGAAACCAATTATACTTAAAATATAAGTATAATACATGGAGGCAAGGTGGAATTAAAATCGGCAGAAGAATTAGAATATTTCTGCCGATTTTAATTCCACCTTGCCCCCATGTATTTTTAGCAATTGTTTGTACGATAACCATTTCTCTTCATTAATATCTGAGTATAACTTTATTACTTCTGTTGGCATAATCCAAAGCGTTTCCTCTCATCTCTGTATCTTTTGTATTTCGACCAATTGTAATATTGTAATCTCCCTTAAAATTTTCTTTTTCCCAGGCTTCTTTTTAAGCTCCTTGTCCTTCTTTCCAATCTCTTTTTGTATATCCATCATTTGTTTGTCTTTGGCTCTTTTATCTTTTTTATTCAATGTATTTAGGATGCCCCTCATTACCACTTTATATGTATCCCACACCATTTGAAATTGAATGGCCTCATTTTCATTTATTTGAAAAAAAAGATTTGGTCTCCTTTTCCAGAGACTCTACTACTTTCTTTTTCTGCAGCAAGTCTTCATTTATTCGCCATCTTAAAATCTTTTTCATGGGTTCTGCAGACCACATTAATGAATTATGGTCTGCCCCTATTTTAGAAAGAATCTCTATTTTTTTCATTATAAGTCCCAAGTTTTTTGTAATTCATAACATATCAATTCTTGAGAAAGAATTATGTCTTGCTGATAAGAAAGTATAATCACGTTTTTTTGGGATTAAATTCCCTCCATATATCCTCCAGACTTTCTTGTTTCAGTAGTTCAAAAAATGACTTTAGTAGTTTTCCTTCATTATTTTTTTTCCCAGATCTGTCCAGAATATTTTTAACCGTTCCATTAAAATCTCCCATTAACATAATTTGCTCATATGTCACTTGATCTAATTGTTGCATAATGTCTTTAAAGAAAGAGTCTTTTGCTCTATTTGGGGTGTACAATCCCAATAACAAAGTTCTTTTATTATTAAACATCACTTCCACTGCAATAAATCTACCATCATCGTCCTTAAAAATCATTTTGGGGTCTAATTCTTGTTTCACATAAAAACCACTCCCCTTTTTTCTCTTTAGCCAATGAACAAAATTCCACACCAAGTTGTTTATTCCAAAAAAAATTGTAATCCATTTGTTTGATGTGTACATCTTGTAGGCAAATTATATTACATTTTTGTTTCCCATTCCAATGAAAAGGTGCCCTTCTTTTTTGAGATGAATTTAGTCCATTTACATTCCAAGAAATTAATTTGTAATCCATTATGTTTTTTTTATTTTTAATCTGTACCTCCAAACTCCTTATGTTCCTCCAAAAACTTCGACATTTCTTGAGTACTTGTAATTGTAAATCTCTTTTCTTTATATTCAAAACTTAGACCCTCTGGAAGTATCCATCTGTATCTCATTTCATTTTCTCTCAGCTTGTCAGTCAGTTTTTTGTACAATCTTCTGTCATTTATAACTTTCCTTGGCAATTCTTTCATGATTCTTACACTACTGCCATCCACCTCCAATGTATTTTCAAATTGTTTACTTAGAATCCTTTCCACCATATCTCTTGTCACCAATCTCACTACCACATCCCTTGGTAGTTTATTTTTCCTAGCATAGTCTGAATTAACCCTGTAGATATAATCATAAAAATAACTGGTTTCATCAGGATCATTTCCCAAAAATTCAGCAATGATTTTTATTATATATGTCCTTAAATCAGTCTCAGCAGATTCAGGCACCCCTCTCAAACGTATCTGTTTTTCCATTAATTTACAGTCTTGTAGTACTGCTTTCTCCTGCATTTTTTTAATAGTAGAATCCACTGTTTCAATTTTTGCATCATGGTCTTTCAGCTTTTGTTCTACCTCCTGCACTTTGCATCTTCCTCTGCAAAAGAGGAAGGGGAACTCTCTGAGGAGGAGGGTGCTACTCCTTCAGTGCAATCTAGAAGTTTTCCAATGGAATATTATTCTAAACTCCTCCCTAAGGTCCTCAGGGAACTGGATTTTACTGCCATACCCAGAGAGAAGGCAGAATTGGACCCTGACCTGCCTGCAGGCTCAGGGAAGAAGATGCCCAAAGTGGGGGGGTTTTCAGACCGGTGTGCCCTTGCCTGCCCCCTTTTTTAGTCTTATTAAGGCAGAGTGGGAACACCCGGCTAAGCCAAAATCTAACCCACATCTCAACGGCCACTGCGAGCTGCTGCTGAGCCATGATGCCGACTTCCTCCACACAGCTGGCTGCCGTCGTCCCTCTGGCTCTCAAAACGAGATAGCTGGTGCTGCTTTGTCTTTCAACCGGCGTTCCTCGCCTCCGGCTCTTTCCAAACTCTCGGCCAGCTCAACTCTCACGGTGCTCCTCCGTGCTCTGTGTTGGGCAGGTCACCACGCTCACTCTGCTAACTCCCGCACCGACAGGGTTATGGGCCCAGTTGCAGTGGAGAGCGCCTATGCCCTCTGCCTGATCGACCTTCTGTTTGGCAAAAAACTGTTGCACTTGATGATTTTCCACGGTTGCAAACAAATCCACAGTCACTCTGCCATATCTGCACTGATGTTTACTATCAAACATCTTGGACCAGTGAGCTATTACCTGGGGGTGGAAATGTCGAGGGGGGCAGATGGTTGCTTTGAACTGTCCCAGAGTAACAAAGTGAGAACGCTGCTAGCTAAGTATGGTATGGAAGAAGCTAGCAGTGTGCAGACACCCATGACCACAGGTTATAGCAAGGAACCCGAAGGTGAGGCATTTCAGAATGTGAAATTGTACCAGTCCCTGATCGGGTCGTTATTGCACCTAGCATGCTGGACCAGGCCCGACATTAGCTATGCGGTACATATATTGTGCCAGAAAAACGCTGAGCCCCACCGCAAAGATTGGGTGGCGGCCAAAAGGGTACTGCGTTACCTCAGCGGAACGTCAGAACGTAAGCTATCCCTCAGAGTGGGAGAAAAACCTGAACTACGCGCCTATGCCGATGCGAGATGGGAGGTGCCAGGCCAGGAGGTGGGAACAGATCAGCCTGAAGAAGATAAGGCCGGTCCTAGCACAGAGCCACGGGTGTCTGCTAGAACCACAAAAGGCAAACCTCCGGCCAGGTATAAGGTACCCTATGTCACTCTGACAGTTAAACCAGACCCACCTGGGTTTGAAGAAATGCTGAAGGAAAAGGCCAAGAAGTGGAAGGCCTGGGTGGCAGAGTGCGAGGCAAAGAACAGGGAGGCTGAAGCCAAACGCCAGAAGGAGCTGGCTGACCAGGACAGTGATGATATTTTCTATCACCCAGACGAGTTCCTGGACTAGAAATGGTGAATGTGTAAATATGAAAATGTATGTTACTGTCTGCATGTGAACATGAAGACTATGTACAGTGGTTGGGTGTACTGGGTTCAATAGATTAGGAGGTGTGTTGGTGTAATGAATCTATCTGCACCCAGTCTGACAGCTATGTTTTGACAGCTGGTGATCTAGCAAGCATGCTAGGTCACAATGACCTTATCAGCAGGCCGGTTTGAGCCAGCAGAAGCCAAGAGAAGAAACCTGCTGAGTCAGCATGACAGTGCACAGCCTTGATTGGCTAGTAGGACTATAAGTAGACTGTGTGTGGACCACACAGGTCTCTCTCCGAGAGTTGGTGTCTAGGCGGAGCATTTTGTCTGTTAGAGTAAGGTATTGGACTGCACTAGTGAGCACTTATTGTATGTATCTGTAAATACACTATTTTGGCACTAGTTGCAGGTGTCTGGCTGATTTCTTTCCTGGAGCCCTGTGTTGGGCAGGTCACCACGCTCACTCTGCTAACTCCCGCACCGACAAAGCGTGCCATGAGTTTTTTATATAGACAGAACCAAGGACTTTAGAAGGTCAGAGTCCTTGTTTGTTTCCTTTAATTTGCCCTCTTTGGGAAAACCAGTTACTTTTTCGACCCTGAGCAGGTGGTTGGGGCAATGTATTTCTGCAGTATACACGGTGTCAGGGTTAGAACCTCCAAAAGGAATTACGGCTCATTCCTTACGAGGAGCGGCCACATCTGCAGTGTACAAGTCCTTCTCGTCCCTGGAAGGCATTTGTAGGGCAGCCACCTGGAGTTTTGCTCATTTGTTCACCAGGCATTATAAGGTGGACAGGTGGGCATCCGCTGAAGCGGCCTTTGGCCGCAGGGTGCTACAACAGGTTATACATTAAATGTAGTGGTTCCCGCCCGGGGTACATATTGCTTTTGTATGTCCCAACAGTTTCGGACTGTCCCACTCCCAGGGACCACCGGAGAACGGAAGATTGGAAGCTCTTACCGTGAAGCTTCCTTCTCGGTGGTTCTGGAGTGGGACGGTCCATCCCACCCGGTGTTGTACCTTGCTCCAGGTTGGTAGCTGTGGGAACTTGGTCATGGGAGGTATTGGGGCACTGGTAGCGGAAGTTTCTTATTGGTTGCAGTTACTTCTGCTGTTGCAGTTATTAAAATGGCATTGCATCATTATGGTCTCTGAGTGGTTTGTTACCATGATGCAGAGTTTGTTTTATAGATTGCTACTGATGGGGGAGCATGGCTTTTCTATGAACTGGAGAGTTTCCAACGGAGAGGCCCCTCCCCCAAGCCAGATCAAATGATCAATGACCCTGTTTCCAGAGGAGGAGCCTACTCCCAACAGTTTTGGACCGTCCCACTCCAGGACCACTGAGAAGGAAGCTTCATGGTAAGAGCTTCCAATCTTCCATTCTCTGCCCAGAACAGAGGCTCATAGAATTGGACCACCTGGTCCAATCATTTTGAAACTTGGGGGGTACTTTGGGGAGAGGCACTAGATACTATATTGAAAATTTGGTGCCTCTACCTCAAAAAACAGCTCCCCCAGAGCCCCCGAAACCTCCAGATCAATTCCCCATTATACCCTATGAGAATTGATCTCCACATAGGGAATAATGAAGATGTTTCCCTCTCCTCCCCCCACCCCCCGTTTCTGGCAAATCTGATGCAGGGGATTGGCCTCTCTACTCACAAGTTGCTGCCAGCTTCTTCACAGCAACACAGACACACCATCCCAAATTGAAGCCTTTCAATCAAGCCTCCAGAGGTGCAAAGGCACATGGTACTTTGCGGGCGGGGCAGGGCGGGGCTTCCCCCCACCAGCCAGCTGACTGGGGGCAGAAAGCAGCCTGGGAAAACGGAAGAATGGCTGCTGCGATCGGGGCTGGGTGGGAAGGGAATGGCAAGGAGAAGCTGCTGCGATCCGGGGTGGGAAGGGAAGGGACGAGGAGAAGCATCGGTGGGAAGGGAAGGGGCAAGGAGAAGCTGCTGGGATTGGGGCTGGGTGGGAAGGGCCGTGATTCCCCCTCCCCCCCCCCCCGCTTTCCAGATTTTTGGCGAGCGGGGGGAGGAGGCTCCAAATCGGGGGTCCCCTGCCCAGGCGGGGGATTTGGGAAGCCTATTAAAAACCCTACAGGTCAAAACAGGAAAATGATATGGATATCAGAATTTATTCTCAGCTAAATTTATTCTCAGCTTTCTGCCCCCAGCTGACTGGGGGCAGAAAGCAGCCTGGGAAAACGGAAGAACGGCTGCTGCGATCAAGGCTCGGTGGGAAGGGAAGGGCAAGGAGAAGCTGCTGTGATCCGGTGTGGGAAGGGACGAGGAGAAGCATCGGTGGGAAGGGAAGGGGCGAGGAGAAGCTGCTGGGATCGGGGCTGGGTGGGAAGGGCCACCATTCCCCCTCCCCCCCCCGCTTTCCAGATTTTTGGCGAGCAGGGGGAGGAGGCTCCAAATCGGGGGTCCCCTGCCCAGGCGGGGGATTTGGGAAGCCTATTAAAAATCCTACAGGTCAAAACAGGAAAATGATATGGATATCAGAATTTATTCTCAGCTAAATTATGCTGCTTAATTCTAGAAAGAAGATCTCAGAAAAGTGAAAACAAAAACAAACTTTTAAGTTATAGGACAGACATGCCAATAGCCAGTCATCTGGTTATCAGATTTTCCTAACTGTGTGTCAGGAGTGGACTGGCAAGTTAAAATGGCCTTGGAGCTAGGCTTGCCCTTCCCGGGTCCAGGTGGGGGATCCCCCAGGTTTGCAGGCTCCTCCCCACTGCCAGCCAGCTGGCTGGTGGGGGAAAACCTAGCCCCAATAGCCATGATGTGCCTTTAAATCTCAGCAGGTTTAAAAGAAGTTTTCAAACTGTGTTTTGGAATGTATGCGTGCCTTTAAATCTCAGCAGGACAAAACCTGAATGGGGCAGCAAGCAGGCAGAGCCATGGGACTCTTTCTGGTTAGTATATGAGAAAGGGAAAGAACACAGTCCCTCTGTTTTGCATTCATTTCAGAAGGTGTTTGTATAGTAAACTACAACCTGATTATGGGATGAAGGAAAACTCTGCTACCCTAAACTTCTCTTTTCCTTACTTTTATTTAGCTGGGTTAGTCTGAAGAAGTTGATTGGAATACATCAGTTACATTCAGCAACTCCCTTGAGTAAAGCAATTTATACTGTTGCCTCAGTGAGATCACGAAAGTATGAGCTTGCAAACTTTGTTTATTTTGTCTGTTTTTTGTGTGTATGTCTCTTAATAAAACCATGCTTGAAGAAGAAGAAGACTGCAGATTTATACCATGCCCTTCTGTCTGAATCAGGGACTCAATGGGAAAACCTCCAGGCTCTACCCCCAAGGTCCCCAAGTATTTCCTGAGTTGGACCTGACAATCCCACTTGGAGCACACTAAGGTCTTCCTGCACTACAGGTCAGTGCTACAGGGTTACTTAGTGAAGTAGCACTACCAGTGATCATTAGCTCACCTATTGTTTTCTTCTATAAACAAACAGGAAGAGCAAATTGGTGACCTGACTTTGATTATTAATGCTGCTGAAATGTCTGAGCCAGTATCTCGTTAGGTGCTTGTTGGGAACTTACTGAAGCTTGGCTCCTAGAGCAGCTACCCACTGGAAAATGACCCTGTAAGTTAACTAGCCAGTCTGTTGATGACATATGTCAGGGGTGGCCAATGGTAGCTCTTCAGATGTTTTTTGCCTTCAACTCCCATCAGTCCCAGCCATTGACTATGCTGGCTGGGGCTGATGGGAGTTGTAGGCAAAAAATATCTGGAGAGCTACTGTTGGCCACCCCTGGCATATGTCTTTGCATTATGGTAGTTAACCCAGACTGAAAATCAGTAACAGCCTACCTATTCAGAAGCTATGTAATTATAATCATGGCATTCATCCTGACTACTGGAATTTAGAAGAACCTCCTCAAGGAGGTATGCCTCGCTCCTTACTTTCGGTCTTCAGGAGGCAGTAGATTTATTTTTATTTAGGACTGCATTTGATTAATCCAATTTTTATTTACTAGCAGCTGCAATTGGGATTTTAAATTGTGGTCTTTTAGGGTTTTTTTAACATGTATGATTATTTACATTGTAAACTGCCTTGAGTTCTCTAAGGTAGACAGGTGTCTAATAAACGTTTTAAATAGAATAAAATAGTATGTCCCCAATTAGATGTTTTGTCCATTTCTTCTCCTTCTTCTGCAGAATAGGCTGCCTTATTCATTTGTATGAGTATGCCTGATTTTTTCAATCAATTTATGTGTCAAATGATCAGGACTGTAAGTAAAGATAAGCCATGCTGAAAGAGAGGAAGATACACAGAAGATTAAGAGTAGCTGGCCAAGTACTGTGGCTATGGGAAGGTGCTGATAACCTGCAGCAAAGATTTGGGGTGGGGTGGCTATGAGAAGTGGGTTAGACATATCCTTTTTCATTCTCTTGGTTTATATATGTTGAGATTTTGAATGCTTTTGTTGCTTATATTCAGGTCTTGAATTCAGCAGGAGCTCACAGGAGCACAGCTCCTGAACCTTTCTGAGGGTTCCCCTCTTCCTCCCCACCTATCGACTTTCTCCATTGAATAGTAGGTGCAGCTCGTTAACAATCCCTGGATGAGCTCCACCACCTATTTTTCTACAAAATAACCCCTGTTTATATTGATTGTTTATTTGTTCCCTTTACGCATTTTAACAATGTAATTAATTAAAGCCTATGAACAGTTCTGTGGCTGAAAGGCCCATATATTGCATTTATTTACATACTAATTTTTATCGTCCTCCTTTCTTACTAGGATTCAGAGCAGATTGCGTAGTGTAGATTTGCAAAGGCTGTTTGTTGTTGACCCAGTTTCAAGTAAAGCTATACAGGGATAGGTGTTTCATACAGCCAATTTCCTTCTGTTAGTGAGCTGTCTCTGAAGCACTATAATTTCAAACAGTGCCACTTTCCCCCACTCTTTTTCACCCTGCACATGATCTTCCTTTCTCAACATTTTTTCAACATTATAAGATGAGCAGTGTAGCATTTTAGCACTCTAGTGATACCATTGAGATGCCTGGCCTCCATTGAAAAACACTGATATTCAATGAGATAGCCACTGTTGTTACCTAGAAACCCACAGAGAAGACATTTGCCTCCTTGAGATATATATCTGTGTTCCACTTGGGGGTGGGGGTGGGGGGGGTGGGCTCCCTCTGGGTATCCTACCCCCCCAGGGAAAGTGTATGCGCAATACATAGCCTCTCCTCTCCCGGTGTAGTGAATGCCGCGTGGTCACTGTCTGGCTATGCCTGGCAGATGGTCACTGCAATGGCCTCTCCTGCATTACTGCATCCGTAGCAACACCTTCTCGCTGGTCCCCCCCGTTTTTCACAGAGTTTGCTACGTCATGGTGCGACCGAATTGTCCGGCGGTATAACCGGATGGGCAGGCTGGGCCCACCAACCTTGCCAGCCTAAGAGAAGGAAAACTCTAACATCAAACCCGGCAGATAGAGCTCGTTAATGTAACACCTACCACCTGGAGGACTCGCTGCCGGCGTCCCGGCTTACTGGGCCATGGCAGATGACCCCCAGGTGAAAGGGTGGAGCCAGTACCGCGCACACTGGGCTTCACCTAAAAAATTCCTCTGCGCAGGCCTGAAGGGCATATCCACATACACAACCCACAACGCATCAAGTCCTGCATCAATGGGCAAGGGGCGAAACGGCAGGTGGAAGGTGCCACTGGAAGCCGCAGTCCCGATCCTGCATGTAGGCGGTTCAGGGTATTGGTCGCCTGATGCTAACCCGGAGACGAAAGCATTTTTCGGCAGCACCCTGAACGACCAAGCAGCCTTATCTAGGGACAGCACTGCTTGCTCCACACGGAGAGGGGCCTAGAAAAGGTGGCCTAAACAAAGCTCGTCTCCTCCACCCCAGTTGGCTAGCCGCGGTCAACGGGCATCCTTACTTGCGGTCAAAAAATAACAACAAAGAAAAGGCATGCACCTGCCTCACAAAGTGTGCAAAGACTAAAGCTTGCGTGTTGGAACATCAGAACCATGCTTGACACAGTAGACAGTGGTCGCCCTGAACGACGCTCTGCTCTAGTTGCCCACGAACTTCTCAGGTTGAATATCGACATAGCAGCTCTCAGTGAGGTCCGTTTCCCTGAGGAAGGTAGTCTTCAAGAACACGGTGCTGGCTATACCCTCTACTGGTCAGGTAAGTCAAAGGCTGAGAGCCGCCTTTCTGGCGTTGGCTTCATGGTCAGGAACTCCATTGCCTCCAAACTCGAAAACCTGCCAACAGGTCACTCAGATCGCATCATGTCCATGCGCCTCCCACTTCAAAACAAGCAGCATGCAACACTCTTCAGTGTGTATGCCCCAACCCTTCAAGCAGATCCTGCAGAAAAGAACAAGTTCTATGCTGATCTACACAACCTCGTACGGAAGACCCCTACAGAGGACAAGGTGATCATCCTTGGCGACTTCAATGCCAGAGTAGGTAAAGACTCGGAAGCCTGGAAAGGAGTACTTGGCAAACACGGCATTGGCAACTGCAATGACAACGGGCGCCTCCTGCTAGAATTCTGCATGGAGCACCAGCTCACCATCACCAACACTATCTTCCAGCAGAAGAACAGTCTGAAGACAACCTGGATGCACCCATGGTCCAAGCACTGGCACCTTATCGACTACATTCTGGTGCGCCAGAGAGACCTTCGAGATGTCTTACACACCCGAGTAATGCCCAGTGCAGAATGTCATACAGATCATCGTCTTGTACGCTGCAATCTCCGTCTTCACTTTAAACCCACACCCAGGAGAGGAGGTATCCCTCGGAGGAAGTTTCAGGTTGGCAGTCTCCAGTCAGCTGAAGTTAAAGCTGCCTTCCAGGCAAAACTCCAGTCAAGAATTGAGGACCCCAGTTGCCCCACAGACCCTTCTCCAGAAGCACTCTGGGAACACCTAAAAACTACCGTCCTGCAGATCTCTGAAGAAGTCCTCAGGTTCTCCACAAGGAAGAACAAGGACTGTTTTGATGAGAACAATCAAGAGATCCAAGATTTACTGGCGAAGAAGAGATCTGCCTACCAAGCACATCTTGCTCAGCCCTCCTGTCCTGGGAAAAAAGCAACCTTTCGCGCTGTATGTAGCAACCTCCAGTGCAAGCTTCGAGACATTCAGAACGAGTGGTGGACCAAGCTTGCTGAGAGAACCCAGCTGTGTGCAGACACTGGTGATTTAAGAGGGTTCTACGAAGCCCTGAAGGCAGTATATGGTCCTTCATATCAGACTAAGAGTCCCTTGCGTAGTGCAGACGGCCAAGTGCTCCTCACAGACAAGGCATCCATATTGAACCGGTGGTCGGAGTATTTTCAGGTTCTCTTCAGTGCCAACCGCATAGTTCAAGATTCAGCAATTCACCTCACCCCACTTCAACCAGTGAAAACAGAGTTGGATGAGATCCCCACTCTAGAAGAGATTGTTAAAGCCATCAAGCAACTGAAAAGTGGCAAGGCAGCAGGAGTTGATGGAATTCCACCAGAGATCTGGAAGCATGGGGGCACAGTACTACATAGCTCACTTCACAAAGTACTTGTCACCTGCTGGGAACAAGGCAAATTACCACAGGACTTTCGCGATGCAATCATCATCACCCTATACAAGAACAAAGGGGAAAAGTCAGACTGCTCCAACTACCGGGGGATAACCCTGCTCTCCATCGCAGGCAAAATCCTTGCCAGAATACTCCTGAACAGACTGGTGCCTGCCATTGCAGAAGAACTCCTCCCAGAGAGCCAGTGCGGCTTCAGAGCTAACAGGAGCACCACCGACATGGTATTTGTTCTCAGGCAGCTCCAAGAGAAATGCAGGGAACAGAACAAGGCTCTGTATGTGACTTTTGTCGACCTTACCAAAGCTTTCGATACCGTTAGCAGGAAAGGCCTGTGGCAAATCTTGGAACGTTTAGGATGTCCCCCAAGGTTCCTCAGCATGATCATCCAGCTACATGAAGACCAGCGAGGCCAAGTCAGACACTGCAACGACCTCTCGGAGACCTTCCCAATAGGCACAGGTGTAAAGCAAGGCTGCGTTCTCGCGCCAACTCTCTTTACGATCTTCTTTAGCATGATGCTTCAAAGAGCCGCAGTAGATCTAGATGATGACGATGGTGTCTACATCCGCTATCGCACCGATGGCAGCCTTTTCAGCCTGAGGTGACTAAAGGCCCACTCCAAGACAATGGAAAAACTCATCCGAGAGCTACTGTTTGCTGATGATGCTGCACTCGTCTCCCACTCGGTATCAGCTCTGCAGCATATGACGTCCTGCTTTGCAGAGGCTGCCAAGCTATTCGGCCTACAAGTTAGTCTGAAGAAGACAGAAGTTCTCCACCAGCCTGCACCCCAGGAAGATTATCACCCTCCCTGCATCACTGTGGGTGAATCAGTTCTGAAGACAGTCCAGCAGTTCAGCTACCTGGGGTGCATCATCTCCTCAGATGCTAAGATCGACAAGGAGATTGACAACAGGCTGGCAAAGGCAAACCGTGCCTTTGGCCGACTGCACAAAAGAGTGTGGAGCAACAAGCATCTGAAAAAAGGCACAAAGATCAATGTTTACAAAGCGGTTGTGATGACAACCCTCATCTACGGCTCCGAATCGTGGGTTTTATACCGTCATCACCTGCGACTCCTTGAGCGCTTTCATCAGCGCTGCCTTCGCACCATCCTCAACATCCACTGGAGTGACTTTGTGACCAACACTGAAGTTCTCAAGCGGGCGGAGGTTACCAGCATCGAGGCACTGCTGTTGAAGACGCAGCTGCGCTGGGCAGGGCATATTTCTAGGATGGAAAACCACCGCCTTCCCAAGATTGCCCTGTATGGCGAACTCTCCACCGGCCGTCGAAATAGAGGGGCACCAAAGAAGAGGTACAAGGACTCCTTGAAGAAATCCCTTGGCACCTGTCACATCAACCATCACCAGTGGTCTGACCTAGCCTCAGATCGCAAAGCATGGAGGCACACCATCCACCAGGCTGTCTCTTCTTTTGAGAACGCACGCATAGCTGGTCTTGAGGACAAAAGGAGATTGAGGAAGAATCGCACTGCTACAGCACCAACCCTAAATCAGACTTTTCCCTGCAGCCACTGTGGCCGGACCTGCCTGTCCCGCATTGGTCTTGTCAGCCACCAGCGAGCCTGCAGCAGACGTGGACTATTGCACCCTTCTTAAATCTTCGTTCGCGAAGCCAAGCCGAGAGAGAGACTTGGCAAGAAGTCCCTTATCAGCTAATCACATATGGGCATGGATAAGTGAGCATCAGGATGTTTGCTGCAGATACTTCCTTATGTTAGCAATATCTGTCACATTGAGCACTGTGAGTCCTGAATACCTGCTGCCCAATGAGCTTCTTCCCCCGCTCAGGTGACAACAATGGTGATCTCACTGAATATCAGTGGAGTCCAGGCATCTCAATGGTACCACTATAGTGCTAAATTGCTATAGCACTCATCTTAGAACATTTTTTTAAAAGACACCTAGGAAGAAAGATTGCACGTGGGGCAAAAAAAGGGCAGGGGGAAAGCAGAATTGCAGGAAGCACTATGGGCATTTTAAATAGCACATCACAGTGATTCAGAAGTGCAATGAAAGGGCTGAAAATAGATGACAGCATTTTACCTCAACAATGCCTACACCACACTTTGCCAACAGGAGGCAAGTGGTTTTGTCTGAACAAGTAAATAAATTCCATTAGCACCTGGTTACTAAAATTGGTCTGTTTGAAAAGACAGGAAAAATCCATTAGAAATCAGTTACTAAAATGGAATAGACAATATGAAAATCTTCAAACTAAGCATTAAAGGAGGATTACAGAAATAGAATCATAGGGACCTCCAGGGTCATCAAGTCCAACCTCCTGCACAATGCAGGAAATTCGCAAATACCTCTCCCTAAGTTCACAGAATCAGTATTGCTGCCAGATAGCCATCTAGTCTCTGTTTAAAAACCCCCAAAGAAGGAGAGCCCACCACCTGCTAAGGAAGCCTGTTCCACTGAGGAACCACTCTAACTGTCAGGAAGTTCTTCCTAATGTTTAGCCAGAAAATATTTTGATTTAATTTCAACTTATTGATTCTTGTCTGATCTTCTGGGGCAACAGAAAACAATTCTGCATCATCCTATATGACAGCCCTTCAAGTACCTGAAGATGGTGATCATATCACCTCTCCAGGCTACATACCCATCTCTTTCAGCCTTCCTCATAGGACTAGGTTTCCAGACCCCTCATCATCTTCATTGCCCTCCTCTGGACATGTTCCGGTTTGTCTATATGGTTCTTAAATTGTGGTGCCCAAAAACTGAACACAATACTCTAGGTGAGGTCTAACCAGAGCAGAGTAAAGCAATAACATCACTTTGTTTGATCTGACACCATACTTCTGTTGATAAAGCCCAAAATTGAATTTGCCTTTTTAGCCACTGCATCACACTGCTGACTCATGTTCAATGTATGGTTCACTAAGACCCCTAGACCCTTCTTGCACATACTACTGCCAAAACAAGTTTTTCTCATCCTATAAAGATATATTGGATTTTTCCTGTCTAAATGCAAAACTTTACATTTCCCCCCCCCCAAAAAAAATCATTTTGTTTGTTTTAGCATGTCAAGATCATCCTGTATTCTGTCTCTGTCTTCTACTGTATTTGTGACCCTCCATTTAGTATCATCTGCAAATTTATTGAGCATTCACTCTATTCCTTCATCATTTATAAATCATTTATAAAGATGTTGAAAAAAAGGTTCCAGCACAGATCCTTGAAGCACTCCACGTGTCACTCCTCTCCAAGAAGGGGAGGCACTCTTTGGGTGCAATCTGTCAACCAGTGACAGATCCACCTAACAGTAACAGGATCCAAACCACATTTTACCAACTTGTCAACAAGAATAGTATATGGAACTTTATCAAAAGCCTTACTGAAATCAAGATAAACTATTTCTACAGCATTCCCCTGATCCAGCAAGGTAGTAGCTTTCTCAAAAAAATGAGATCAGGTTAGTCTAACATGACTTGTTCTTGAGAAACCCATGCTGGCTCTTAGTAATCACAGCCATGTTTTCTAAATGCTGAAGGACTTACTGCTTGATAATTATTCTAAAACTTTTCCATGTATAGACATCAAGCTGACAGAGCAGTAGTTACACGGTTCCTCCTTTCCCCCTTTCTTGAAGATGGGGACAACATTTGCCCACCTTCAATCTTCCAGCACCTCTCCTGTTATCCAAAACTTAAAAAAAAACTATTGGCCAGAAACTCAGAAATTATGTTCATGAGTTGTTTTAGTACCCTTGGATGCAGTTCATCTGGGCCCAAAGACTTAGTTTCATTTAATTAAACTTGGTGTTTATGTACTACCCATATGCTGATCTTAGGCTACAACTCCCTTCTGTCATCATGTGTTCTGTTTTTGCCATGTTGAGCACCATTTCCCTCACAAGAGAAGACTGATAGGTCCAAGTAGAGAAGACTGAGGAAAAGTGGGAATTGGGTGGATCTGCCCTTTCTTCATCACCTGCTACGATTTTACTTTCCTGTCTCTGCAAGGATCCTACCATGTTCTTGCGTTTTTCTTACTTTGAACATAAGAAAAGAACCCCCTTTTTTGTTTTTAACATCTCTTGCTAGCCTAAACTCATACTGAGCTTTAGCCTTCCCAACTTTCTTTCTACAAGCACTGCTTGTTTATATTCATCCTTGGTTATAAGGCTCTCTTTCCATTTCCAAAATTATTCTTTTTTATTTCTCAAGTCTTTAGAAAGCTGTTTATGGAGCTACTTTGGCTTCTTTAGGTTCCTCCCTGTCAGCATTATTTCTTGTCAGGCTTTGGTTTCAGTTCATTCACTCTTAACCTTTTGACCACAGCAGTTAGGCAGTGGGTCAAGATCTCTACTGAATCACTAGGAGATTTGCATTGATCTGAACAGAATTCTGTCTACTTAAGATTGCTCTCACAGTCATTACCAGTCTGGTGTACAAATAATGTTCAAAAATGAATACATATGTTGCAAGGAATCACAAGAAGCAAAATTAAATCTGTGTTATTTGAACTGAACCAGCAAATTTATGGAATTTGATAGCATCCATAGTGTGTGAAAAGAGGGCAATATCTCTATATCAGACTTGAGGAACGCATTGCAACAAAAGTGTAGTAAAAATGATGGGCATATATGGGGTGTGGAGTGGGTGGGGGGGAGATATTTGTGAATTTCCTGCATTGTGCAGAGGGTTGGACTAGATAACCCTGGAGATCCCTTCCAGCGCTATGATTCTGTGATTCTAAGATATTTCAGTTACTAGTTTCAGTTTTCAACAACTGTGCTGTTTCATGGGGCTAAAGCAATACAGTTGTAATAAGAAAATAATTGGAAAAAGAGCATTACAATTGGAGACACTATTGGGTCCAGTGTGAGACCTGACTGTACTGCTTCTACACCAGTGGCTTTACAAGATATAATTAGTTCCTTGTATGTGGTCTGCCAGCTATGCTGTCCACAACACACGTACACAAGAAACACACAGCATCTTTGCTTTATTCCTTTGTGGTTATGCTGGCATCAGTTAGAAAGTCTTGAAAACAACCTGCATTTTTTAATACTAATGCTCATTCAGATGTGAGTAATTTTCACATCACTGCCAGCAATGCTGAAGTTGAGCCAAATAGTCAGTTACAGAATCTGCTTGGTTCTACAAAATAGTACAGTCAGAAAATTGTATGGAATATTGTTCACACCCTGTTGTGTCTTGCAAGAAGGAAGAAATGATTCTTCACTGATTTATTTGGTCTAGGATTCCAATTTTGGTTTAGCCTGACATTTATAATTCTTGCTTTGCTACTGTTGTAGTACAATTCATGCTGTCAGACCCTGGAAAGCTTTACTATAATGATATAAGGCTGTGTTCAAACTGCAGTGAGCTGCTTGACCTAACTGACTCCATTTTCTAGCATTTGCTACTAACCCCAAATAGAAGCCTTGCATATCAAAGTAGAAATGACATTGTTACTAACCCCGCTGTGAATTCCTGTCCTTGGTACTAACAAAGGCAACAACCCTTTGAAGATAAAATGCCTTAGGGGCAGCTAGCAGAGCTGTTCCTGTGAGAAAGGGAACCACAATAAGATAAGAGAAAGCAAACGTGTGAAATGTATCACAATAGTGTGGGAATGTAGTTTTGTTTAGAAAAGCCTTTGATGTGCTCCTAGCTAAAATATCTATGCTCCAAGGAAAGAGTATCAGTTCCAATGTATCTATGCTCAGAACCTTTGGATTATCAAATAAAGTCTTAACATTGTAACCAATGGAAGTCTGCTTAATTTGAAGTTCCACTGTCTAACAACAGCATGATCAAATATCCGGACATTTAATGTTAAAAAGTAGTCGCAGGGGATACCATTTTGTGTTTGTTCCCCACATCATATTCCCAATTAACATCTTTGTTACCACCATCATTCTCTGCAGCTAAGGAGACTCACCATAGGCATCCATACAAATATTCCTTCTCTTTCACACACAACACGGGTCTCACAGCACAAATATCACAAAACAGTAGATTGCATGACTTGCATGGTTTCATAGCTCTCATGTTTTAATCCTCCCATGTTTTAATCCAGACTTGGCGCTATCAGTCTGAGAAAGGAAAAGAGATCAGTGCAATACTAGAACCTGTACCTTTTTTTTTTGCCTACTGAGGGCCATTTAATAAGTTACCAAGTCTTTACATTTTGGGGTGAATGATACAAGGACTTTTATGAGATATTTTGCAGAGCTTTGTGCCTTCCAGACTCTTTGCAGCCACAACTCAGGAGCAGAAGTAGCTCCATTGTTTAGCTCCATTGTTTACCCAGTACCCTTCAATTGCCTGGTATAGCAGCTGTTTCCTGTGTTGCAAATCAAATGTGCAAGCACATAAGTAATGTTATTGCCTCAGTACCCCCAAATGAAATTTAAGACTACAATGTGAGTTTAAACTAGTTTATTTAAATATATTCAAATCTGCTCACCTACATCATCAATTATTTTGATGATATTTAATTGAGAGTGGGCTGTGCTAGGCAGCTTGTCCACAGCTGCCTTTAATCTGGCAAATCTTCCCTGGCACCAAACTCAGTCAGTGGCTGCAACCACCCTTGTTTATCTTCACCCAGACTTAGAGTGCTGAGATGTGCCCAGCCCCCTACCTTAATGCACTATTAAGCCACTACCAGGTTTAGGAAGATGTTGCTCAGCACCAAAGGCTCTCCTTCCCAAGCTCGCATCCCACCATCCAGCACGTGATGGTCTGTACAGGACAAGCCCCCCATCATGTCCAGCAGTTCAGGGTGCTCACAGTTTATCCCTACTGTTATGTATGTGGACTTATGTATGTATGTGAACTGAAGTGGGTGTCTTGCCTGGCTCATTGGAGCCATACGAACAGAGCTTGGGGAACTGGGAACAATGGGCAGCAGGATCCAAATACCTGCTGCCCTGCACCAATCACAGGGCCCTGGCTGGTTTGAATAATCCAATAACGTGCTTGCACGGGAATTCAGATTTGTATATAATTTGGGCCCCGTTGACCGGCTCTTCAGTCTTGTTAGGGCAGCCACCTACCATGCTGTACTCAACTAAGAGCTTGTTATCATGACCACCTTGTCTCATCGATGCATAGAACCCACTATATTATACCTACCTAAATGAGCAACTTGCCCTATCCCCACTAAACTAGTCATGGCCTAAACAGTCAGAAACCAGACCTAATTAATCCTAAAATTATTTACTTGTTTGTTTGTTTATTGCTATTATTCCCACCAGTCTGGACATCATAAAGCAGACAAGAAAGGGCCCAGCCCAAGTGCCAATCAATGGAAGCCCCCCCACACACGATTCCTGCATGGCCTCAAAGAGCAGATAGCAAATTCTGTGATATCAAGGGCAGGTGGGAGGGCATGGCGTTGACCTGAATGGCAACAGACACATGAGCTGTCTCCCAGATCCCCCTCCAAAATGACACTTTCAGGACTCGGATATATATAATTTTACTCCGAAAGATATGGGCAATCCTAAGTGTGTGAACCCCAAAGCTTCCAAACTGACTGCATCGACTTTAGGTAACCTTATTCAGTCAAATGAGGCCTCCTTCTCCTGCCTCTTCACAAGATTCCAACATGGCTGTCAGCTCGTCTGAAGTGCGCCAAGCTGACTTACTGTAGACGAGTTTCACTCTTCTTTTAGCTCTTTCAAGAAGGAAATATTTGGTCATATTCAGGACGTTTTGCAACCACTTGCTGGAAGTAATTCAGATCACTTTGAAGGAAGTCACCACAACAGCCGATTCAGCAGCAGAGGCAAGTGAAGTGAACGCAAAAGAAATTAAAAAATTGAACCCTCAAGAGCAGGGGGCAAAGGATCGTATTCTGACACTTGAAAACAAACTCTGGGAACAGAACATCAAGTGCCCCGGCTTTGATGATTGGGAGGAAGGCTCAACTCCCATTATTAACTTTCTCTCAGCTTGGCTCACCCCATTGCTCAACATAGAAGTACATGCTGATTCCTTCATCCTTCAGGCTTATCACTCAGGTTTCTGCCCTTCAACTTTTCGAAATGTGTCCAGAGACGTTATTGTTGAATTCGCAAACATTTGGCTTAAAAAGAAAGCTATGGCTCTTGTAAGAGACAAAGGCAGACTGCTATACAAAGATAAAAATGTCTTGATTTTTCCAGACCTGTCTGCAGAGACCCTGGGCGTTTTTGCACTGACCTTAATCGGCAGCGACGTCCCTCTTCACCGCGCAGGATCTGCGCAGATTTCGCACAAATTGCTGCGGAGCACCCGGAAGAGCCGCAAAGTCCCGCGGCTTTTGCGGCGCAAATGGAAACTGGTTTTTGGCGGTTTCCATTTGCGCCACAGAAGCCGCGGGTCTTTGCGGCTCTTCCGGGTGCTCCGCAGCAATTGGTGCGAAATCCGCACAGATCCTGCGCGGTGAAGAGGGACGTCGCTGCCGATTAAGGTCAGTGCGAAAACGCCCCCTATATAATTGCTCTCAACTGAAACCTGTTGCTCACCAGGTAGCTGAAGCCAACGTGAAGTACCGCTGGTCTTTTACTGGAGTATTGCTAGTGAAACATGAAGGCAAGTCATAGATCATAGAGAATGCTGATGCTGGTCTTCATCTGCTACAAGTACTGAACCTGGAAATACCTATGGAACTGAGTAAACCATCCTCCAAAAGGAAGAGACCTTCTTTTGCCACATAAGAACGCTAAAACCTGTTGCCCTCAAGAAGAGGAAGAAGACTTATGAATTATACGTTAAAACTACTTGACATGATTTCAGAGCTCTCCTGATTCCCATTCCCATTCCCCCTTCTCTCCTACATAAATAGCATAGCACCATAAGAACATTTATTTGGCAAAACAAAAAACTTAGGGTAAGTTTTCCCATTTTGTGCCATACTCTACCAGATGGAGGGTTGGCAGTTCCAGATATCCGACTATACTATTCAGCTGTATAAACAATATAGACTCACATATAATGCAGAATGGGAAAAAATAGAAGAAGTCAGTATTCCAGCATATAACTTCAGGGAATCATTGTAGAACTGCCGCTGAAAAATTTTTAGGCAATGTTTTAATCCTTTTGTGTGCGTGGAATACTGCATCTGGACTAAGTGAAATCAGCAGTTCGCCCCTATGACTTCTCCTCTAACAGAATTCACAAGTTCCCCTACTTTTCCTCCAGGTTTAGTGAAGCATTCTTTCTAGAACTGAAGAATAGCTTCAACCATATGATTCATTGATATCCACTCACAAGGTTGTCTTTGCACCAAAGTAGATCTTGAGCATTCATTCAACACCCAGCTGCCTTGGTATGAATACTTACAGGTGCAACATTTCTTAGCTACATATTCCTTCCATCCACCCCTACAGATTAAAACCTCTTTTTTTGAAAAACTTTTAGACACTGATGCTACCCCTATAAAAGCTCTAGTATCAATTTTATACCCTTTTCTTTGCGTACTACGCTCTCCTGATATTCTACCATATCAAAAGGCATGGCACTTTGACATCCAATGTGAGCTTTCAGCTGACCAATGGCAAAATATTTGGCAATCTTCTCACTTTGTATAAAAATAACTCAATATCCAACTCCAAGAGTTCAAAGCACTGTCACGCTGGTACCATCCCCCAGTGCGCTTATCGCATATATCCTCATCGGTGTCCCCTCTTTGTACAAAAGGTTGTGGTACCTGAGCTACTTACTTTCACAATTGGTGGCTTTGCTCGTATATCAAAAAGTTCTGGCTCTCGGTCTTCTCAACAATTTTTAATATTATGTGTCTTCATCTACCATTCACACCTCATTTATTTATGCTAAACGTATGGGACAGGGTTCATATCTCTTAACTCCACTGCATCCTGATCACATTAATGCTCACTGCAGCTAAATTAGCCATTGCCATAAATTGCAAATCTTCTGACCCTCCTTCTCTCAACACCTAGCTTAACAAGGTATGCGAGTATTTCATTTTAGAAAAAATAACTGAATAAAAAAAAATATTTAACTCCTGACTTATCTTCTTCCTTCTCCAACATTTGGTTGCCATACTTAACTTGGAAATTTCAAACCTCAGCAAGTCCTTCCTCTCTCTCCGTACAGGAATGCATTTCTTTAGTTTCACTTTCCTAAACCTGCTTTGTTACTTTGCCTTTAGATATTGCTTTCTCCTCTCATTCTCTTCTTATCTCTAAATCTTTTCCTGCTCTTTACTACTCTCAAGGTATATTATGAGTATGTATAACCAAGAAATTGGAGGGTTGTTTATTATTATTATTTTGCTTAAAAGAGAACATACTCATTTACTGTATTTTACTGACATACCATGTTTTGCTTGCGCTAACCATTCTTTATGTTGTATGATGGATATAAACTCAATAAAGTTGTTTTTCTTAAAAAAAAAAAGGCAGGTGGGTGGGTTGGCAGGAAGCAGCAAAAGGTGTAGCACAGATTGAGGGCAAAATTATTAGCCATCCTTGCCTGCCTTCCTGTTGCATGGCTGCATCTTTGCCAGCCAACCCTGCCTCAGGCTTTCTTTTGAACTGGAATGGGCAAATCAATCCATGGCTTTAATGGCTGTGAATGCCTCTTTCACAAACAAAGCCAATAGCACCTCCACTAGGCAGCTCTCTAGGCAGTCTGAGGAAGCAAAAATGGCTTAAGGAGAAAGGCTGAAGCCAATTCTACATGCTCCTTGCAGTCATGAGAAGAAAGGGACCTGCATGAATTTAGGAGGCAAAAAACTTCTATTGAACATCTGATGCAAAGTTATCAACAAATACCAAGACTTCCTAATGTGTGAAATAGCTCTTTGAGATTGAGACACCTATGGGGGGGGGGGGGAGTTGTCTTTTTTTTTTAAGGTAAGCAACAAGGGGATGGGAGAAATTTAACTTCCTATAACTTAGTGCTATGACACCAATCCAGAACTTCCCATGATTGCTTTTAAAGATAAACATCAATTCTGTAGACACGACCCCTTTATGTGCTGGCATGAATGTGCTGGGCCTCCCTCCACATTCACTTAATCTCTAGGTTGTTTACAAAGTGCAAACACAAAGAGAAAGTATTTGAACATATGTTCTCTCCCTGTGATTGGGGATGTTTCCAAATGTTGCAGATGATTTGGGTGGGGAATGTGTCCTTGTCATGTAGACACCATGTGTATGAGCTGGTAATTGCATGGAAGCAGGGAATGGGGCATATTGAATCAATATGCAGAGCTACTGAGAAATCTGATTACAGATATTTCCTTTCAGTTTCAGAGCCCTGATTATAAATTAAACATATCAGATTTTTACAAATTAATAAACTTCTGTCAATATGCTGCATCGGTTTCATGACTTTGTGATGTATTAAAAACTTGTTTTATAGCAGGTTAGCATAGAAGTTTAATATAAACTTTTAGTATACATTTTTAAGAACAGTTTTTGACTTTCAAGTAACAGGAAAGCTGCATGTGAGCTTACTACATGTTTATTAAGATAGTGTATGCAACCATTAGATACCCATAACATTTTCATTATTGAAAATATCTTGAGATACCCTACATCACTGATAAATTCTTATAGAGTTGCCATACTGTGGATATAAAAGCTGCCACGTGTGCCTATTTATTAGAGCATACGATTACTCGTGCTGCTTTAATATACTCCTTATTTCCCCAGAGAATGAAAACAGTTTGTTGTATTAATTATAAGGAAACATAAATTGTATACTTACAGAAGAATCATTGTTCCTAGGAAAATTACTGACATTTAATTTATAAGTTTTGAGGTATACAGAAAAACAATGGGTTCAATTGGGCATCAATTGTGGAAGTAAATGTTAAGTAGTTTTACATTAAAAGGTCATTATGATTGGGTCCAGATGGCCAGTTTAAGCTGATTTAGATATGGCCCCCAAGAAGGATTAAAAAATCAAGTTCACACATGAACATCTGCCTCCTGTCCTGCACTCACCCTGTCCTCTGATACTTTTGAGACAGATTAAAAATCCTTCAGCTGCACACCATCTGCCTTTCTGGGTGTCTGAATGTGGGAGTGTGCAAGTGAGGCAGATTGGTGGTGTGAACCCACAAATCTGCTCTACACACTCACTGGTATTCTTAAAAAAAAAAAAAAACTTTCCAGAGCACATGTGTGCATAAGCACATAACCATTAAAATGTATGGAAAAAAGAAACAAAAAATGCACCAAAGGTATGGTGTGCAACAACCGTCTGACTGTGCCAAAGCACCTCCCGTGTGGGAAACGGGTGACTCGCATGGAAGCATCTGACCAGGATTTGGCCGCTCCATTTTGAACTGGCCCAATTTGAGACACCTCCTATGTGCCTGAAGTGCCTGTCTGGACACAGCTTATTAGATGCTTCTTTTGAAGAGAAATTCACCTTGATTGGTCCTTTAGGGAAACATTTATTTAAAACACGCACACTACCAGCATTATGCGGGGTGACATGATAGAGGTTTACAAGATAATGCATGGGATGGAGAAAGTAGAGAAAGAAGTACTTTTCTCCCTTTCTCACAATACAAGAACTCGTGGGCATTCGATGAAATTTCTGAGCAGACAGGTTAAAATGGATAAAAGGAAGTACTTCTTCACCCAAAGGGTGATTAACATGTGGAATTCACTGCCACAGGAGGTGGTGGCGGCCACAAGCATAGCCACCTTCAAGAGGGTGTTAGATAAAAATGTGGAGCAGAGGTCCATCAGTGGCTATTAGCCACAGTGTGTGTGTGTGTGTGTGTATTTGGCCGCTGTGTGACACAGAATGTTGGACTGGATGGGCCATTGACCTGATCTAACATGGCTTCTCTTATGTTCTTATGCAATATCATCCATAGGAAGTGATCATGTCTCACCTGCTGGGTATGCAAAAGTTCCCAGGTTCAATCCCTAGTGCTTCCAGTGCAGGGATTTTAAATAGCACACAAGAAAAACACATCTCTCTGAAATCCTGAAGAACTGCTGCTATTCACAATAAATAATCCTGAGCTAGAAGGCCCGCAATAGATAATCCTGTGCTAGAAACTCAAAGTAAAATGGCAGAGTGAACATATGATATTGCATTATACCAAGTTCAACTAAGAAAGGTAAAGGTAGGCCCCTGTGCAAGCACCAGTCGACTCTGGGATGACGTTGCTTTCACAATGTTTTCACAGCAGACTTTTTACGGGGTGGTTTGCCATTGCCTTCCCCAGTCATCTACATCCCCCCCCTCCTCAGCAAGCTGGGTACTCATTTTACTGATCTCAGAAGGATGGAAGGCCGAGTCGACCTGGAGCTGGCTACCTGAACTAGATTCCAGCCGAAGCTGGTTCAGGTAGCCAGCTCCAGGTCGACTCAGCCTTCCATCCTTCTGAGGTCGGTAAAATGAGTACCCAGCTTGCTGGAGGGAAAGTGTAGATGACTGGGGAAGGCAATGGCAAACCACCCTGTAAAAAGTCTGCTGTGAAAACGTTATGCAAGCAATGTCACCCCAGAGTCAAAAACGACTGGTGCTTGCACAAAGGACTACCTTTACCTTTTTTAGTTTGACTTGGTATAATGCAATATCATATGTTCACTCTGCCATTTTACTTTTAGTTTAATTACATTTAGTTACATTTTAGTTTTAGTTATATTTTAGTTTTAATATTGTGATTTCACTTTACTATGTACTGTACTGTGAGATGATTGGATGATGCATATTCCATACTTTAATAATCAAAATTGATGTCAGATGACCAGACAATACCAAGGGAGGTACGACATTAAATATTGTGAGGTCTCAGAAGGAAAAAGCCATGAAATCATAAAGATCAAAGATATGAGTTATGATTGAAACGGTAGTTTTGTGACAAGCGTTGGAATGCAGAATTGGTCTCTGGAAGTTGCATGCTCATATTTAAATTTCAGTCATTCTTTCCATTTTCAGTACTTTCTCACTGAGATATCACAATCAAGAGACTTCCGAGCTTTGGTCATGGAGGATTGAGCTGCTTCTCAGCCGAGGAGCAGACCAGAGCCTCTGTTCTGGGCAGAGAAGGTGATTCTAACACCTGCTGCTACTTCTTCCAGATAGGGAGAAGGCCAAGACATACATATTAAATTCTGAGGGGCTTTACTTTGGCTGATGAGGAGTTCCAGTGGGGTTCCTTTTTGGCTTTGAAGAGTCCCTGGAGAAGGATTGCATTCAATCATCTACAGAGGATTTCTGAGGTCATTAAATTGACTTAAATTCACCAAGATTCAAGGCTTCTTTGGAACTGATCAACATTTATCTTTGAAAAGAGCAGTGTGCAGAAGGATAGCAGCAGAAAAGGTAAAAGATCTATATCTATCACTCCGGGACTAATATAAGACTAATTTAAAATAAAAAGAACGGTCTGGATCCAGTTACGTCATCTTAAATCAGGAAGATAAAGGAGGGGGTAATTTTGGGATTAATGAAATTGGAGGAATAAGGATAAAAGCAGAAAAACAAACTTTGGTTTGAATACCTGTGGTCGGGTTAGACAACCCCCTCCGAAACAGAACTGCTGACTTGGTGAAGACGTCACAGAAAATGGTGTCACAGAAATAATGTGGGACTTCTTAACCATTGAAAACAAGACTTTGTGAGGAAGGAAGCAGCCATTAAAAGAAGGGAAAACTGCAAGCCTTACAGCCCTCTCTAGAAAAGTACTGGCGGACATTAAAAGGTTAAATTTTAAAAATTAATTAAAAGAAAACGGGACTTTAAAAAATAGTGGAGCCGGCAGATATCATAATTAAAAGGTGAAATCTATTGGATTATATGTTTTGAATCAATTTTGGTGCAGTCCAGGAGAAAAAAGGAAAAACTTTTTTAAAGGGACAGAAAAGCCGCGGACGCCATTTTGAAGAAATAAAAACTTAAAAAAAAAATAATATTTGGACTTAGGAGCCTCAGGGAACAGCGATTTTAGGCTCATACAAAAAGGCATGCTCCAATCTACAAGACTGTGTAACTGAAAACTGAATTTGTGAGGTCATCTTTGGAGCCTATTTAAACAATGGGCAGGCAGTGATGCCTGCGCAAAAACCAGGAGCAAAGCAGATTCGAACGAGGGCGGGGTCACTTGAAGAAGCAAAAATGGCTAAATGGCAGGAGGCAATGGATGCTATGGAGGTAAGACTGGTAAAAATAATAAAGGAGTCATTAACAGAAAGTAAAAAGGAAATTAAAAAATACATTGAATCCAGTGCAGAAGAAGTTAAAAAAGAAATTGAAGATCTCAGAAAAGATTCTCAAGCAGCGTTAAAAAAAGTTCAGGAGGTGGAAGAAAAGGTGAAAGGCCAAGATTTAAGAATAGACACAGTGGATTCCACCATTCAAAAATGCAGGAGAAAGCAGTACTACAAAATTGTAAACTAATGGAAAATCAGATACAGTTGAGAGGGGTGCCTGAATCTGCTGAGACAAGAACAAACAGAATTGAATCTGCTGAGACAAGAACAAACAGAATTGAAGAGAATGCTGTTTGGTGAAAATGAAAAATTGATTTCAAGAACTTATAAACTATTATTGAAATGGTCTACGGAAGATGAAGTAGTTAAATCTCAAATGATAAAATTGGTGATAAATATAAATAAGGAAATACAGATGGAGTCATGGGAATACTTATGGAAGAACTCTATGAAAATATCGACATGTTACAACATTAAAGAAAATTGTTTCAAAATGTTATATAGGTGGTATATAACACCTAAGAAACTGGCAAAAATGAAAAATCAGGTGTCAGACAGATGTTGGAAATGCAAGAAAAAAAGAAGGATCTTTCTACCATATGTGGTGGACTTGTGAAAAGGCAAAACAATTTTAGCAAATGATTCAGCAAGAGATTTCGAAAATTTTGGGATATAATATCAAGAAGGCACCAGACATTTTTCTGTTGGGATTACAAATGGAAATATTTCCAAAACAAGATAGAATGATAATTTGGTATATGCTTTCAGCTGCTCGAACATTATATGCACAGATGTGGAAGCAAGATAAAATACCAGAAAAGTGGGAATGGACTTTAAAAGTTATGCATTGGAGTAAAATGGACAAGCTTACAAGAATCTTAAACGAACATGATTTAGAAAAGTTTAAAAATGAGTGGGGAAAATTTCAAAAATAGGTTGAAAAACAATGGAATGTTAAAGGTTATTTGGTAATTTTTGACAATGATTAAACTCTAAAGGAATGTTAAATGGACTATAGTAAAAAAGTGAGACTATTGGAATATATTTTTGTCCGTTCTTTTGATAATGACTAAAGGACTACTATGAAGATGGATTACAATTATAACCTATGGTTTTTTCTTTCCTTTTCTCTTTTTGCTTTATGATGTTTTCTTTTTTACGAAGATTCTTTAATAGACAAAATTGATTACCTTTTTTTAGCAACTTAATTAAAATAGACTGCCGGGGATCAGTAAAAGGGGGGGAGGATGGAGAAAATGCAATGTTTAATAACAGATTATACGTGTTATTACAATATATTACAGTATAATAAATTGCTTTAAACAGAGATATTACAATCAAGTAGTTAGCAGAATCAACATATAATAAAGCTTGCAGAAGATGACACATAATCAAATCAAGTATTTGAGAAAATTAGGCAGGATGAAATGTCTGAAGTGTATTGTGGATGAGGCTGGATAACTGACTGAGTAGGAAGTCAACTCAAGTCAAGCAGCTAGAGGGTTAGAAGTTTGTGTGATGCAATTGAAAGTCAGGATTCATGAAAGCAGAGTCTAGATAGAATCAAATTTGAAGTCAGATAAGAGTCTACAGGAGATGCCTGGCATGAGCTCAAGAACCAGGATTAACAGACTTGCCACAGTCTTCATTTTATGATGGAGAGATGCTCAGACTGAGGGGCCAAGCAGCTTTACACTTCCAGACTAGATCTGTTGGATCTTTCAGTCAACTGTTTCAAATTCCTATAGCTCTCATGTCTTCCCTACAGGCAGGGGGTGCTGGCCATCATCAGAAGAATGCTGTGGTGCAAGCAGCGCTGGCCCAAAAGTGTGCGGTACCCCAGGCAGACTTGCTGCCCATGTGCCTCCAGGCCGACCCCTCCTGTTCTTCACTCTGCCTCCCCTGGCGCGCTCAGACGCCAGCCTCATGCTTACCAGCTTTGGCTGGCATCACAATAGACCCTTCTGTTAATATAAAGCAGAAAGAGGCTTCGCTCCCCCTCTCCCTTCCTGTTCCAGAAGGGAGGGGTGAGAGCAAAGCCTTTTCCTGCTTTATATTAACAGAAGGGTCTATTGTGATGCTGGCCAAAGCCAGTAAGCACAAGGCTGGCATTGCTACTCTGAGCATGCCGGGGCGGGGGTGCAAAGGTGGCCTACCTGCCGCTACCCCACCCCTTCCCTCCCTCCCTTGTGGAAGCCATGACTGGTTGGTCAGATGTTGAGATCAGAGGCTATGTCTAGTGAGCAAGGTTGAAGACTGTTGAGAACTGGCTGTGGGGTGCTTTTGGCATTGTCAGAGGTGGCAGTTCATCAGTGGCTGCAATTTTCCATGCCATGGCTGGAAGGAATTGAGCCAGCAGTGATCTCTCCTTTTGGAGGGAGAGGTTGGGGAGTTGGGATCTAGGCTGGTGGGGTGTGGCTGACAAATGTTGTAGGATTGCAAGGCTTCTTGGTGGGATGTTGGTAGCTGCCAGTCCCCCTCCTCCCTCCCACATTTCCTTGCATTGTCATGTTCTCTTCCTGTCTCAGAGGATATACTTAGGGTGTGGGCCAGGCATATGGACTACCTCCTCCTCTTCACTCCTCTATGACATTGTGGGTTGGCAGTTGTGGGAGCTTGAGGGCTGCTGGCTATAAGGAGACTGGGTCAATTGGAGAGGCTTAAGGAGCTCAACAGCCGTAGAACCTCTCCCTTCTCATTGGTTGGTTATTACTTACAGGCTGTGTGAGTGGAGTTGTTGCCATGGCACCTAAGAAGGCCAGTCAGAAGAAAAGCGGCCTGGCAAAGTTGTCTCCCAAGAGACCCATTGTACAGTCAAGTTTTTTTTCTGAGGAATAGGATGCTCCTTCCATTAGGGAGATGTTGGAGCAAATGGAGGCTATGAAAAGGGCCAAGAATGGAAAGCACTCTGATAGTGGAGCAAGCATGTCTGTCACCTCTGTTTGTCCTTGAAGGACCAGGTTGTTAACTAAGACTCAGTTATTGCACAGTATCTCTAACAGGTTGGCTAAGATGGATGAGGAGGACATGTCAGCTGTTTTGTCATTGACATCCAGCTTACGTTCAAGCTCCACTGATTTGGAGGAAGCAACGGTGTCTGGTTAGCATAAGAAGAGCAAAGGGTGCAAAAAGGAGCAAGTATCTGGAGATGGGTGGTCGTCCACCTTTCTGCCATCCCAGGCTGACTTGGACTGGTATGGGGTGAAACGGGTGTGAAAAAGGACAACAACTAGCAGGCATGTTTCCTGTGGGGTCCCATCCTCCCTTGTGGGGTCAGAACACAGTAGGCTGGGTTTGGAGGAGCTCTGGGCTGGAACTGGGACTGGGTTTAGGTTATGGGGCTGCAGGCCAAGTTTTTTGGTGGCCATTAAATCAGTCAAACCCCACTGTGAGCCTCCCTTTTATCTATATGGAATGGTCTTTTGCTGGGCACCTTTTGCTGGGCACCAAGATTAAGATTTGGAGCGGAGAATATGGAGACGTTCACATTGCTGTTCTGGGATGTGAAGGCAAAGGAGGGAGTGAAGGATGACCCTAGAGAACAGGAGAAAATTAAGCATAGGCAAGTAGATAAGACCTTTGCAAACTGGCTTTCTGCCTATACTATCTATATGGGTGTAATGTTGCAGGTGCAGCCAGAGCGAGGCCCTACTTTAATGAAGTATCAGGATTATTCACAGACCCTATTGGAAGTCTGCAGGAACAGCATGGCTCAGGTATGATGAAGTGTATTGGTCACAGACAGCTCTTGACACTTTGCTCTCATGCGATAGGGAACATCACCAGTTGCAATCTCTGGGTGTTATGCTGATAGTGGACACCTGGTGGCACAGTCAGTTGGTGACACTGGACTAGGACCTGCTCAGAAGCAGTGAGTTCAGCCCCATCTCGTCTGTTGAGAGTTCAATGCCACAGAGAAATACAATATAAGACTCTGCAAATTTAAACATGCCTGCAGTGTCTGCAGGGGCTCTCATGAAGCCTTGGCCTGTGTGAAAAGGTCAGGAGGTTGGCATGGTGATGGTGACGCAGGAGGCTCAAGGATGCTTACTGGCAATGTCTCTGTGGAGGGTGTGCATTGTCTGTATTTTTGAGTGTCTACCTGCCGAGGGGAAACACAATTTATTTAGAAAATGGGTTCAAAGTAGGGTTTAGGATTCCATTCAAAGGCATGAGGAGTCATAGGATGGCCAGGAACCTTACATCAGTTAATGGTTTGGTGCATGTGGTGCATCAGAAGATAAATAAGGAGATTAAGGAGGGTGGGATTGCCAGCCCATTCTGCAAGCTCCCCATGCCAATGTTGCAGATGTCCCAGTTCAGGGTGGTTCCCAAGAAATCACCGGGAGAGTATTGGTTAATATGCTATTTGTCTTCTTCACATGATGCCTCGGTCAGTAATGGCATACTTGAGGAGTTGGCATCAGTGCAGTATACCTCTTTTACAATGGTGGTTCATTGTGGTTGCAGCACACTGATGGGTAAGTGCAACAATATTTTCCAGTGATTTTGATCTGTTAGGTTTTATATTTGGCAGTTTTATTTATGTTTATTTATGTTATGGTGCTGTCTATGGTATGTTCTATTTCATGTGCCACAATTGAGAAGTTTAGTTCATTGATGTAAGCTATTACAAGGGGGTCTTGAGCAATGCTAAGGCATCATGAAGCAATATGTGAGCTGGGAATACTTTTCCTTAAACTGCAATTCTGGCTTCACCTGTGGCTTCCTCTACTCAGTTTTAGTTGTATTTTTTCTGTATTTTTTACATTTTGCTTTTCAGGAGGATATGTGCTGTAATGGGATATGGAGAAAAAGTGGTATTTTGAAAGGCTAATGGAAATACCCAATTAATGTTCCGTTTGTATGCATATAATGAATCTAAGAGATCAGCAGTTGATGCTGTAGCTTTAGGCAACTACAGTTCTTGATTTCTGGTTAAAAATGGAAAGTAACAGCCAGCTTATTTTCTTTCTTTTTTAGGTCATTTAGGGTATCGAAAGGAACATACATTCATTAAATTTGTGCTAGTGGACTTTTATTAATGTACTAGGAATAAGGCTCATTGTGAAGAAAAATACAATAGGCTTTAGAAGGAGGCTCTGGGCGAGTGCCCCTCCCATCTTTGCTGTCTTCCCACCCACCCAAGTGAAGGCATTCACTCCCACCCCCACCTCAAGGGCAGCTGATCTGTGCCATCTGGAGAGTAGTTGTAATTTTGAGTGATCTCCAACCTCACCTGGAGATTAGCAGCAGTGGTTCCCCAGACTGGCATTGTACCAGTCTGAAGTCCCATTCCTCCTCAAACCCCACCCCTTAAATCTCCAGGAATTTCCTAACCTGTAGTTGGCAACACTATATCCTTTCATTTATCTGCCCCTCTGACTTCAGGTTTCCGTTGTCTTCCCCCTCCTTGCAGCTTCTACATAGGAAAAGCACAGTCTTTGCCATAGTGGGGGGGGGACCAAAGCAGCTTACATAATTCTCCTCTCCCCCCCCATTGACCTGAACAACAACCCTGTGAGGCAGGTTAGTCCAGAGGTTTGTGACTGGTCCAAAATTATTCAGTCAGCTTCCACAGCAAGAACTTGGGTCTGGCAGACCCCACTCTGAAGCGCTAACTCTTATGCACTCCTCAAATTCCACCACAGAATCTCCAGGGATTTCCCACCAACCTGGAAAGGTATCACTAAAGGCCTCTGGGTGAGTGCCCCCCCACCTTTGCTGTCTTCCTGCCCACCCAAGTGAAGGCATTAATCCCCACCACCACCTCAGGGAAAGCTGATCTCTGCCATCTGGACTCCAGACAACATCTCTCTCCCCATCCTGGAGAAAAGAACTGATTTGGAGGGTGGGCTGTATGGCCTTATATTCCCCTGAGGCTTCTCACTTTCCTAACAAAAGCAGCCTGGGATGCCTAGCAATAGCCTCTGGCTAGCACTTTCCAGCCATGGTTTCTAAGGAAACACTCCCAGCAGGGCCTGGCCTCCCAGCCTATTTCTGTGGCCTTTGGAGGCTGCATGTGCTGGGAGGCCTTTTGTGAGGCCACAGTAGCTCTGCAGCCCTTTCTGAGGCAAATTGACAGAGAAGACACATAGAAAAGTTGGAGATTTGGCTGTCTGCTTTTGGCAGTGTGTTCAACATTCCTGGGCCTGCAGTAGGTGGGGCAGGGGAGTCAGCCAATAGGAGGCCAGAGACGGTGGCTGACATGTGATCGGCCAATAGTGTGTTCCCACAGTAACTGCCAGAGCTAAGGTTGGTTGCCTTTTACTGGCAGAATCAACCTTGCTGGCTAGCAACAGCCATTTAGGTGGAAGAGAGGAGCGGACTCAACCCATGGCACATAAGTGCTCTTGATTGATAGTTTGATGGGCCAAAGGCTGATACCCCACAGTCTCACTGAACCCCAACCAATCAGGGTGGTCAGATTTGCTGACATGACAGGAGAAGAAGATGAAGATATTGGATTTATATCCCGCCCTCCACTCCAAATCTCAGAGTCTCAGAGAGGCTCACAATCTCCTTTATCTTCTTCCCTCACAACAGACACCCTGTAAGGTGGGTGGGGCTGAGAGGACTCTCACAGCAGCTGCCCTTTCAAGGACAACCTCTGCCAGAGCTATGGCTGACTCAAGGCCATTCCAGCAGGTGCAAGCGGAGGAGTGGGGAATCAAACCTGGTTCTCCCAGATAAGAGTCCACGCACTTAACCACTACACCAAACTGGCTCTCTTGTTAGTATTATATAATGATATTATATAATATAGGATTTTTTGGTATGACATCTTGTTAACGTGTTTCAAGCAACACTGAATTTATCATATTTTTATCTGATTCATTTTTTTTATTGTAGAAAAGTATGCTTGCCTTCTGATGTGTCGTGATGAAGTAGAGGTGGGAACAGTGAAATTTTATGTTAATGAAAACTGTAAAAATGTGGTATTAGTGTGGGTGTACTGCCAAATTAATTTCCCACATACATGTTGAAAACAAACAGAATTCAACAACTTGTGAGTGGTAGACAAAAGACATTGAATTACCAAATCAGTTACTGTTGATCAGATCAAAAGAGAACCAATAATTGTTGCTTATGTATGGAGAAGAGTGATAATTGATTATGACACAAAAACATTCTAAAAGTTTATTGGAAGAAAAAACTTGAACTTTAAGTGAAAGCTGTAATTTTACATCTGTGATTAATCTGATGCATATGCCCTGAATCTGATAAATATACCCTGAATAAGGTAGACAGTAACACGGCCATATAAAGGTAATTTACTTGTCTATGGCCGTTTTCCCACTTACCTCATCCCGGAGCGACGTCCCTCTTCACTGCGCTGCGTCTGCACGGATTTCGCACAAACTGCTGCACAGCACCAGGAAGAGCCGCGTAGTCCGGGGGCTTTTGTGTCGCAAATGTAAACCTCCAAAAAGCAGTTTACATTTGCGACGCAAAAGCCCCCGGACTACGCGGCTCTTCCTGGTGCTGCGCAGCAGTTTGTGCGAAATCCGTGCAGACGCAGCGCTGTGAAGAGAGACGTCGCTCCGGGGTAAGGTAAGTGGGAAAACGGCCTATGATTGTGTCTAATGTTTTGCTAGGATGGGCATTCGTAAGACAAAAATGTTAATGCACAATTGTCTCTAGAATAAAAGTCACACACCCTGTGAAGTAGGTGGAGCTGAAAGAGCTCTCAGTGAACTGCTCTTGAGAGAACAGCTCTGAAAGAATTTGACTGACCTAAGTCACACCAGCAGCTGCATGAAGAGGAGTGGGGAATCAGGCCTGATTCTCTCAGATTAGTGCCCACACACTTAACCACTGCACCAAACTGGAATTGTTATATGACCAAGTAGGTCCAGAAAGCTGCAAAAAAGCCATCCCTTAGGTGAAACTGTAAGGAATTTAAAATATTTCCAGTGTCCTATATTGTGGAAAGTGCCATCAAGTTACAGTTGACTTATGACAACCCCATAGAAAAGAGACGTTCAGTGGTGGTTTGCTATTGCCTGCCTCTGCATCACTCATTGCCCTGATATTGGAGGTCTCCCATCCAAATAGTAGCAAGGGCTGACCCTGCTTAGTTTCCGAAATCTGACAAGATTGGGCTAACCTGCACTATCCAGGTCAGGGTATGCCCTATATTGTAATTCTTTAAATAGTCTCAAAGTTCTTTTTGCCTTCTCCAGTAGGATATACAGTATACAGTAGGGTACACAGTAGGCCACCTGGCCTTTGAGCAGGCTTAAGACAAACCCCACGTTTGTTCAGTCATTGCTGAAATCCCATGGCCGTAGCCCTATAGAGAACTGGCACTGAGCCAGGCATGTGAGAAATTCCTCAATCTTCTATGATGATTTCTCTGGTGGCCTTATTGGGGCCACCAGCACAGGAAGTAGGGGCAGCTGGAGCTGTTATTGGCTAGTTACTTAACCTGCTCCTGCACCACCTGTGTCTGAGCTATCAGGGCTGCCACAGCCTCAGCATTCATCCTTGTAGGGGTGGAAGCAATGTGTCACATTCAGAGCTAAGCCTGGTCTACTGGGGGTTTCCCAGATACACAAATATGATTTCAGAAATACCCAAGAGCAAGGTGTACAAATTGGTCTAGAGCTGAATATTTGAAAGTTCAGTTCAAGGCTCAGAGAAGGTGCAGGTCAAATGTCCAGGGGTTCAGTTCCAAGACTTGGGAACAGGTGCAAGATATGGAGGTCTGGATCCTAGGCTTCAGGAGCAAGCACAAACTACCAGAGACAGGGTACAGGGCAGCAGGATCAGGGTAGAGCTCTGTTTGCTAAACAGATCAGTGCACAGAGGGGTGGTGAGCAAGTTTGCTTCCACAGCAAGCCTTGCTCAGCATGTTTCTTTTATCTGCACCTTTAGCTGACTCATCCCTTGGGGGCCAGGTGTCACTCCTTACTGTCAAGTTCACCTTCCTACAGGTGCAGGTGTTTTACTGTTTCCCTATCAGCCTGTTAGTCCTGGTCCCACAAGGACTCCACTCCAGGAACTAATACTGATCATTGCTGAGCAGCCAAGTGGGCACCTCTTCATCTTTCCTGAGCCATCAAGCACTCTCTTCTTCTTCTACGCTCTACTGGCTCAGGAAAGACTGGTGGGGAAGCTGGCCTTTGTGGTAACTCTTTCTTCTGGAAAATTGAGCAACTTAGCCTTTATTGGGAAACATCCTGATTCTTCCCTCATTGGGTCTGCTGCTGGATTTGTCTGCTCAGGCAGAGATTCCATTGGTGTGGGGCCAGATTCTTCAGATTCCTCTAAAGAGAAGGAGGTGGCAGCTGGCTGGCCCATGACAGGTTGATAAAAGTTTTGAATCTCTAACTTGATTCCCACTATCTCTAAACATCTGTATATTATTAGTGACATGTGGCCTCCATCTGCAGATACATAAACCCATAGATCTGGCCACACAGATGCTAAACAGATTTTTCAGCAAATTTGTGGAACTCTCAAGGTTTACAGCAAAATCTGAAATGTTTTAATATCCCCCAACATAATATTTAATGAAAAATTTAAAAAGCAGTGCCTGTAGACACAGAGAAAATGCACTTACTTTGCTTCTCTGGCACCTGGTGCTCAGCAGCAGCTGCAGCAGAGCCGTGAAACATGGCCACACTCTGGGCCCAGCTGCAGAGGAGCATGAGGAACAGCTCTAGGCCTGGCTGTGGTAGCACCAGTAGACTCTGGGAAGCACTCCAGGCATGGCAATGGAGGCAACAGACATTGGGAGCCACTCAGAGCCCAGCCACGATGGATGCTATGAGCCACTGTGGTAGCACATGCTTGGGAGCCAGTGGGGGCCAGGCCCTGATGTTAGTGGGTGGGCCTGGATGCACTTGCTCAGCAAGGTGAGGGCAGATTAGATTCCCTGCCATGAGTTTCATGCCCTCCCCCCTTTGTTGTACATATAATTGCATAAACTATTTAAAGATATAAGGATCTTTATAATACTAGGAGAAAGGCCCATTATGAAGAAAAATACAATGGGCTCTAAAAGAAGGCTCTGGGAGAGTGCCCCCCCTTACTATCTTCCCACCCAAGTGAAGGCATTCACTCCCCCCCCCCACTTCAAGGGGAGCTGATCTGTGCGGTTATAAATCTTAGTGACCTCCAGCCCTCACCTGGAGACTGAGGGCTATGTGCTTGTCTACAAAACTATGGTCTTCCCCAGAAAAATAACTACAACTCCTATGCAGCAGTGCAAGAACAGAAAGACAGCCATGTACAGTGCTCAGTATCAACCTACTTATTATCTGGAAAGGCTAAGGAATCAAAGAAAAATGTGAAAGAAAAATCAAGGGAAATTTGCTGAGCAAACCTGGGCTGCACACACACACTCAGCCTAATGCTGGCTTGTTATTGTGCTTCTAAATAGTTTGCATGCTTTCCTATTGAGAAAGACTGGAGGGCATGAATTCAGTGAAAAAGAGGAGGGGAACCCAGCTGTACCCATAACAAGCCCAACAAAACTCACTCTCTGTGTGCGTGTAGCAAGGCAACAACTCATACCTTCAATAAAACATTGCTAGCCTTAAAAGTGCTTTCTTTGTATTTCTCCCAATGGTGGGGACTGGGCAAAGAAAGCTGAAGCTCTTTCCTTCCTTCCCCAAGGGACAAGGAGAGGGGCTGGACTCAGTAGCTCTGCAGGGTGATTGATTGAGCCTGGTAAACTTAATCAACACAGCAGAGCTATAAAGCCAAGCTCCTTCATTGACTGACTTCCTCCTCCCTCCTCCTCCCTTTGGAAAAACATTGCAGTATGGCAGGATTTGGGAAAAGGGTGGGGGAAGAGGGAAAGAGCAGGGAGAGGCTGCTTTGCTGGCTGGCTTATCCAGGGAGAAACACAAAATGGTAACTGGATAAATCAGGCAAAGGAGAATGAAACAGACAACAGCCAGCTGCTGAAGGGCCTGATTGAAACTCTCTGGGGGCCATATCCATCCCATGGGCCGTGTGTTTGACACCCCTGACCTAGAGAGTCTAAATTACAGCCCAGGAGATCAGACAAGTCTCAATCTACTGTCCCCCTTGTCTCTGCGCCTCAGACATCCCAAGACTTGCCTGCCTGAAAAGTGCACAATGTATTTGCGGTGGCAGCTCTTTGGACAGGCTGGTATTTATGGAGTCCAATATACAGACCCCTTTGGACAACTCAGTTTTACATTTACTTGGTGACTGGAAAAGTAGGGTTTGGGAAGGGGTGTTGCCATGGGAAGAATATCCTGATTTTGAATCTGTCATCTATGTGATGAGATTGTAGAGAATGTGACTGTTTCTCAGACAATATAAAAGAAGAAGAAACTGATGAGGGGGTTGAGATGGGGGGGCAAGAAAGACTGAGAAGTTCATATTCACTGTTATTTTTTAAGGAATGGGAAAACATTATTTGTACTACTCTGATAGTACTAGCACCTGCTCAAAAGTTACCTAATTTTGAACATTATTTGACTGTGGGATATTAAACATTGCAGTATGGCAGGATTGTTAGCTGGTTCTAAAAGGTTTTATACTGAACAAATACTGGATTTGTGTACTGCAATCTGTATCTAGCTTCTAATGTTGAACCTTGTATAACATGGTAGCAGATGGCAATCACTCTGAGGTAAATGCCCTGTGTGATTGATTGTAAAGGACTTGTAAAAAATAACTTCCATTACAAAGAAACCAGGGAAACTTTAAATGAAGATACCTTTCAAGTTACATTAATGTGCTTGTATTCCTAGCAGTCTGGGCTCCGAAATTCAAAATCTTCTACACTTTCACAAAGTGAACTCAGGACTAGAAATTGTGGAGAAATGCTTGAAATTGTCCCATTATGTTTTTGTCAAATTCCATCAAATCAAGTTACATAGTACTATGATTTCCAGTACTCATGCTGCATCATTCCACTTAAGAACAAACAGGAGAACTGAGGTGCTTTTATAAATTGGCTTCCTACAGCTTTGGCTGACCTTTCTTGACCAGACCAAATTACAAACTGAGCAGAGGATTTCAGATGAGAGAAAGACAAGTTCTGGAACATCAACAAAGGAGGAAAACTAAAAAAAAAAAAAATGCTGAAGCAGTAAATACTTTAATAAATGTTTTAAAATCAGAGAGTAGAACAAATTATTAGGATATGGTAGCCTAACTTTAATTCAGGAAAATTGTATTTCAACACATTGGGGGGAAGGATTGACTATACTACTAATATTGGCTTAGATTTACCAGAGTGGCAGCACAGATCAAACACTTTAAACTTGCGGCATATTACTTTCTCACCTCTACTTTTCCACAGCAGCAGCAGAAGATGATATTGGATTTATATCCCTCCTTCACTCTGAATCTCAGAGTGGCTTACAAACTCCTTTACCTTCCCCCACCCCAACAGATACCCTCTGAGATAGGTGGGGCTGAGAGCTCTCACAGAAGCTTCCCTTTCAAGGGCAGCTCTGTGAGAGCTATGACTGACCCAAGGCCATTCCAGCAGCTGCAAGTGGAGGAGTGGGAAATCAAGCCTGATTCTCCTCGATAAGAGTCCGCACACTTAACCACTACACCAAATTGGCTCTCATGATCTGAGTACCCACTCATGCTGTTCCTGGAGGTTCACAGTCCTCCCAAAGCAGCATTTAGGGTACATTTTGAGCTGCAGTGGAAGAGGGAAAATAAAAATTTCTGTAAAACTCTGCAGAACTGTTTGAGAAACATTTTGGTGGATCCTACCCATTACATTGTTTTAGAGCTTCTTAAAAGTAATAAAGAACAGCTACTACAAAAAAATGTATTGTGAGCAAAGCTTGCTCCTTGCAGCCTGATACAAATTTGTATCACACACTTTTTATTTAATTAATAACTTGATAAAGTAACAGATTGGATTGTTTTCCTTTGATTTTTTAGCTGTAATGTGAAAATAATATTGGATGGGAGAGTAGTACTAATAATATAACTTGCAGTACAATCGTAAGCAGTTACCCCCATATAAGGCCATTGAAGTCAACTATAAGTAGCAGTAGAAAAGAGCAAAGTCGCAGCAGCACTTTAAAGACTAACAAAATGCATGGCAGGAGATGAACTTTTGTGAGTCACTGCTCACTTCTTCAGAAGAAATGAGGAATGGCTCATGAGACCTCATACCCTGCCTCAAATTTTGTTGGTCTTTAAGATGCTACTGGACTCATGCTCTTTTCTACTGTTACAGTCAGATTAACATGGCTACCCATCTTGAAGCGCAAGTAAGTAATTGGAGATGGTAGAGCCATAACAATTATTGCCACATGCTGATTAATAAGATCAGGGACTTTTTTTGTAGAAAAAGACCAGCAGGAACTCATTAGCATAATACGCCACACCCCTGATGTCAGTAACTGATTAGCATATTAGACCACACACCCTGCTATCAGGAACTGATTATTATATGCTGCACAGTGTTTTCAAGTTTAACATATAAGCAACCATATACATTGCAAGGTGAAAGGTTGTCCCTGGTCATAATCTAGTCAAATGCAAGCACTCTTAAAAACAACTGGAGTTAAAAATGCTTTATGATTGGCTGGATCAATTATCCTTTTGATTTTTAGTGCAAGAGCTCTTGACCCCTTTCAGCAACAGAATCATAGAGGTGAAAGGTACCTCCAGGGTCATCTAGCCCAACCCCCTGCAGTGCAGGAAATTCACAAATATCTCCCCCCCCACACACACACACCCAGTGACCCCTGTTCCATGCCCAAAAGATGCCAAGAAGAAAGCTCCAGGATCCCTGGCTAAACTGGCATGGAGAAATATTGCTACCTGAATCTAAAATAGCTATCAGCATTTCCTTGGGCATGTAAGAAGCAGAGATCCGGACTTACCCTGAACCCCATTTGTGGTGCCGCGGGGAGGGGTAAGAGGCAAGGCAGCCTTTTGCTGGTGGAGGGGGGGGGGGCAGACCAAGCGTGGGAAGCAGGGTCCCACCCTAACCTGATGCTGGCCCTATAGGCTGTCTTTGGGGTGAATCAGAGGGTAGGGGGCGGCCAGCAGCTACTTAGGACACAGCACTGCCTCCTCCTGCCCTCTTTGGCCATCAGATTGCTTGGCCCACCCTCCCAGCCCTTTATTTAGGTGTTTTATCAGGGGTTGCATATGGTTTGTCTTTTTGATTTTCTTGTCACAACTTGGCGGTATCAGCATGGGGCTGGATCCATTCTCTGGAAAATCAGCCTGCGTGCCCACTTCCAGAGTATGGGGATCCTTTTAAGGGATCTTGCCTGAGCGGCAACTGATGTACCCAGCCCGAGAGCATGTCTGGGGGATTATCCTCATGCTCAGATGGCAGGGGAGACCACCCCTGGGCTTCTGCCCTAGTGGAATCCCTAACCTGCCATTCCAAGGTGACCAGCAGAGCATCGACTGGCAGGTGAGTCAGTCGATGAGTGGGATCCTTACCCCATGCTGTGCCAAGGCTTACTACAGCTGTAACCAATAAAGTTGTGGCCAATTTTATTCCACTTTTTCTGAAAATGGTGTGCTTGTGTGTTATTTCAGTTGAAACTGTAAACTAAATTCAAATGTGTTAGTAGGCAGGAATTTTGCCTGGGGTGCTTGCTTTGGCCACAAGAACTAAGCACTGATGCAACCTTCCTGCCCTCTCTCTCTTGATCTGCCTAAATCTACAGACTCAGCATTGCATAATGCTTGATGTCTGCTAATAGTTGTAACTTAGACTTCATAAACTGCCTAAATGATTCCATAGGAAACTGAAGCACAGAATATATAAATGTGTCATAACAATTGCTTGAAAAAAGAGAGAATATGTTGCCAAAGCATAATCTGCAGAGGTCACTGCCACCAGAGTTGGGTAAAAGGAATACATTGCATAACTAAAATACTCAAAGAAACATAGTGGTTTAGCTCTTGAGATTAACTAGACAATCTTATTCTAACCTCAGTTTGGAATCATTGGATCATCCCGCCCCCCTCCATTTAATACCGGGCAACCATACAGAATTGTTGTTTTAAAAGGCCAAAAAAAAATCAGATATTCATGTGGATGGGTTAGGCAGCAATCACACCCTTTAGCAGGCCTCCTGCTAAATGATGATGGTGGTAGCAGGAAGCATGATTGGCTGCTGCCCCATCCAGACTTGGTCACTGCGCAACCTGGACACTTAACCTGGACACAGCAAATGTCCTCCTTTAAAGCACACACACACTCCAGAAAATTGCAGTCCTAAAGCACAAGAAAGGCATGCAAATACAGGCATATGGCAATCAAACAAGCATCAACCAAGGCGCTCATGCACAAGGCCCCCCACCCCATCTCTTGATGGCTCGGACCAAATTCCCACTGTTTCCACCTGGCAGAAACTACCTGAGTCCTGAACCAAGTGGAGAAGGAGGAGGAGAACGGCATGAGGAGGAGGCTAAAGAAAAGGGGCTTGGGGGTGGGAGGACACTGGCATGGATTGGCTCCAGATCTATGCTACTGCCCCATGGAGACTGCCGCACATTGGGCTTGGACCTTCCCTAACCTGGAAGCTTCCCTGGGCTTGGCTGTTCCCTGACCTGCCGGTGGAGGGACAGGTCCTACTCAGCTGCTGTGCATCACCATGCTGGGCTTCAGCTAGAGCAGCAGAGTGCACCTGGTAATGCTACTCACTCACTTGGCTCTCTCACCTGCCCACTTTGCCTCTGTGCACTACCCTGCCTGGGGAAAGGGGGTCTCTGCCTCATCCTGGTGACTAGGGTATCTACAGTTAGGTGTTCACATACCAAACTTTTCCACTTACTAAATAAATATCAACTCTGTGATATTTAGCGTAGGCTCCACAGTACAGAGCAGGATTATACTTATTTTTCTCCCAGATTTAAGTCATACACAAGAATAAACTATTTACTTTGTTCAGTCTCAGTTGCTGATCTTATTCAGGAGGCAGATATAGGTATCTTTGTATGGTCTGATCATGCATTTGTAGAATGTGTGTTGAAAAAATTAGACTTAATTCCACGACAATTTAACTGGAAGGTGTCTAAGTCAATTTTATTGAGAGATAGCATGAGAGAAGAATTAGAAATCTTTATTAGAAGGCTTTTTAAGGATAACAGTAATGAAGAGGTAGATAACTCTATGGTTTGGGATGCTTTCAAAGCAGTAATACGTGGCAAATTAATTTTGATGCAGTCCTTTCTTAAAAGAGAAAAAGACAAGAGAGTTAAAGAACTACTTATTAATATTCAGGATTTGGAAAAGGCTCATAAACAATCTGGATCGAAAAAGATATTTAAACACATCAAAGCGAAACATAAAATATTAGACTCACTGGAGACAAGTAATATTAAGGGGAAAATGTTATACTTAAAACAACAAACTTGGCAAAACAATTCAAAGTATTTAAAACTTCTAGCTTGGAGAATCAAAAAGAGAGTGATAGAATTTTTTCCATTAAGAATACAAAAGGCAATAGAGTATTTCAGACAACAGACATTGCCAACACATTTGTAGAATATTACAAATGACTTTATTCTTCTACTAATCCTAATCATGAAACCTCAATTCTCAAGAAATTCTCAAGAAATTTGTGGATCATTAGTCATTTCTAGATAGGGAAATTACAACCTTAGAGGTTCATGAGGCTATTTCTCAAATGAGGCCAAATACTGTTCTGGGCAATGATGGATTAAGTCCAGAATTCTACTTTCAAAGTCATCTTGGAAGACCCTCTTACTAAAGTTTGCAATCGCATCTTGACTTCACAAAATATGCCCCCTTCTTAGTCTAAGGCTAATATTGTTACAATACCCGAAGAAAACAAGGACCCAGAAAATCCTTCTTCATAAAGGCCAATTGCACTACACAACTGTGATGCAAAATTTTTTCCCAAAGTTTTAGCTAACAGGTTGCAAAAATTATAACACATTACATCAATTCAGATCAAACGGGTTTTATGCCTCAACGTTCTTTGATGGATAACATTAGGAGGGTTCTCAATGTTATTTCACACTGCAGACATCATAAAACAGATTCCATAATAGTGACGGTAGATCTGGAGAAAGCCTTTGACAGTGTGGAATTCTCTTATTTATTTAATCTCTTGAAAGGTTTGAACTTTGGCCCAAGGTTTCAAAAATGCTGTATCCTTGATATACTCTAAACTATCAGCTAGAGTACAAGTTAATAACTATCTCAGTGAGAGCTTCTTTCTATATCGTGGTACTAGACAAGGGTGCCCATTGTCTCCTTTGCTATTTGCAATTGCCATTGAGCCACTAGCTCAATGTATTAGAGCACACCCAGCAATAAATATTGATGGTAGAGCACATACTGTGAGTATGTATGCTGATGATTTGGTAACTTTTCTATCTAATCCGGCATTGTCTTTGCTAAATTTAGAAAAGTCCTTTGAAATTTTTTTCTCAATTTCCGGTCTAAAAATTAATTTTAACAAATCTAACATTATTCCATTGCAAGTAAGGAATGAGCTGAAATCTCAGATTATAAACTCAACAAAACTGTCCTGGAATAATACACAATGGAGATATTTGGGGGTATATATTCCCCAAAACTTGAATGATTTATTGTCCTGTAGTTTTGATAAATTTTATTTGGAAACTAAAACTAAGATACAACATTGGATGACTATGAAATGGGCAGATATAATCAGTCTTATTAAGAGTTTTTTTATTGCCAAAGGTTTTTTTTGTTCAGAGCTCTTCCTGTTCATATCCCACAATCTTAGTTGCAGATGTGGCAGAGATCTCTTAATGAATTCTTCTGGGCTGTTTAAAAAAGCCAGAATTAAATTTGATACGTTGTGTCGATCAATGTCAGATGGTGGTTTTGGGCATGTCAATCTTATTATGCTGCTTCGAATTTGGCTAGCATAGTCAGAGTTATTTCGAGTACAGCATATCTGACATGGCAAGTTGTAGAGGAATTCTATTCTGAGCACTTTTCATTGCAGGAGTTATTCTGGAACCCTAAAAATTATAGACCTGTAAACATTAAAAATAATATCTTTTTAGACAATTAATTACAAATATGGAATAAATACAGGAAGCTCCTACTCCCTGCGTGCTCGTGCTTGACTACTTTTCAAAATCAACATTGGTTTACCCCTGGGCAGAAATTTAATGCTTTTAGAGACTGAAGAGGAAAAGATATATATAGAATTATTGACCTTGATCATAAAGGTACCTTTGTAACTAAGGAGGATTTAGAGAAAAAACTAGGTGTAAAGATACCATGGTTTAGGTACCTGCAAATTAAAAGCATGTTTTTTTACAAACAACTTCAATGAGATTATTAAGGTTCCTCTTGTTCCTTTTGAACAGCTCTTGCATAAATATAAGGGAAAAGTCAAAGGTCTTATCTCAAGCATTTATATAATTCTGATTTCAATTATGTCTCAAAAGCCTATACATGCTCAATTATTTTGGCAGGATATTTGTAAGCAGAATATTCAAGAGGAGGATTGGCACTCAATTTATAATTCATATGGGCTTAAGTCTAATGTGTTTGATATTCGTTTTAATTCTTTTAAAGTGTTACATCAATGGTATCTTACTCCTTGCAGATTACACTGTTTTCGGACTGCTGTGAGTACAAAATGTTGGAAGAGATGTGGTCAATTGGGGGACTATATGCACTGCTGGTTGTATTGTCCTCACATATATCCATTTTGGCAGTTGATTATACAGCATATTTATATGATAACAAGAGCCAAGGTGCCTGTCAGGCCAGAAATCCTCTTGTTATCTATGCTACCAGTGAGCTTTGGAAACAAAAGCAGAAATATTTTGATTACAACTCTGTTAGCCATTGCTAGGATTGTAATTGCTTCTAAATGGGGAGATAAAATACCACTTTCTTTAACATCTTGGCAAAATAAGATGTGGGAATGTTTTGTTCATTGCAAAATCACTAGTTGTCATCTCATGCCTAACTTACAAAATTATCAAGAAAAAATTACAGCAGTATGGTTTCCAGTAGTATCATATTTGATTCAGCAACATGTGGTTCCTAATAAGGCTTATTATTGGGACTTGCTGTTTTTCTAAAGTATGTCATTCCATATTTGTATCATCTCTGCAGCAAATGTGTATTTGTCTTTGGTTTAATGCAGTATCATGTTGGATTGGTGTATATTATAAATAAAGATTATTTAAAAAAAAAACTTTTACAAACAAGAGGCTGCATGATACAACCCCCCCACAGTGTTGCCCAGCCCTGATCTTACTTCCAAAGAACCCTGTTGCAAGCAGCAAGCAAGCCACTAAAAGAAACCAGCCTCAGGAGAAGAGAAAGTACCACACGTGTGAACTCCGACCATGTGTGCTTGCAGAGCAAAGGGCCAGTGCAGTGGACCAGTATAATTGACATCACCCATGCAGCAAGCTCCACCTTCTGTAAAACCCCTGGGCTTCAGAAGAAAGTTTCCCTGAGACCTCTTAAGTACTATGAGAATGTGGGGAGGGGGGGGTGAACTGCTCGTCCAAATTCACATGGTTACCTTCTGCAGCCAGAATGCAGGGCAACCCAGCCAGAACTCCATTCCGGTGCGTTCTGGCTCAAAAAAAGCCCTTAATAAGATCAGTTGAGGCTACCAATCTAATACAATATAGATGAATTAATCAGGAAACATAACTTATTGTACCTTAGATCACCTTATAAAATATCACATTTAAATTTTGTCATAAAATGTAGTGTTCATATTTTTTCATTGTCTTTTATTCTATCAAGTTATGTATCATACTTTTTTAAAATAAAAAAACCCTAGAACTTTAGCCCATTTGTTTATTAGGCTGTGTTGATACACATTTGCACAAGTCTGGTATGTTCACAGTCTGAATGTAAATTTGCCATTTCATTCCTAATATAATATATCTTGTAGTATAGTTAACCATTCATCATTGGCATACGTTTAGTATGCCCTCCTTTGAGTAACCAAAATACATAAATATTGGTAGGTGTCCAAATAGTGTAACATAAAATGCTCAGACCAGATGAGAGTTGTATCCTCCTTAGTTTTCCATGCTTTTCAGGTGGCCTCATTTTTTTTGTGAAGACTGTTATTTTCTATTTATTATAATTTACTGAGAGACCCTCTTGTTTGCAATACTCAATGAAGGCATTAATTGTTTTCCAGAGACCAGCTTCAGATCTTGATAATAAAACTGCATCATCCACATAGAGCAGCACAGGAATTTCTAGACCTGCTAATAAAGGTGTGTGATGAGCATGTTTTTAAATATAGGGCACCATACCATTTAAATACAGGTTAAAGAGTGTGGGGGCCAATGATAAGCCTTGTTTTACCCTTTTCACAAAGTAGATAGAATTTGTAAGCTGGCCCTCTGGGCTATAACATATATGTGCAGAAGGCTTTTCTTTTAGTTTAAAAAAGAGCCATAAAAGCCTTTTATTTATTGTAGAATTGTTTAATTTAGACCACAGAAAAGACCTAGGGACAGAATCAAAAGGTGGTCCATAAATGCTACATAAAGACAATCATCAGCTTTGGATCAATATTTATTGACTAAATGATGGAGAACAAGGCAGTGTTTCAAGGCAGAAGCACCTTTTCTAAAACATCCTTGCTCAGAATAAAAGACCATGTTGGTTTCCAGCCAAGTCAATAATTTCCAGTAAAGGAAAGCCATGTATATCTTAACCTAAGGATGAGAACAAACTAATTGGCCAACAATTATCTGGGTTTTTTAAACTGAGCTTTTTTTGTGTATTGAAGCAATTATTGCATGTTTCCATGAAGGCATCATAATTCCTGTTATTTTGGGTAAATAATATTGCTCAGCCAAATAAAATTTGATTTCAATAGGTCAATCAGAATTAGGTCCGGTCCACTGCTTTGCCCGAGTGCATTTCTTCAATCAGCTGGTCTGTGGTGAGACCAGTGGCCAGAGGTCAGATAAGGGGGTTCAATTTGAACAAACTGGGAGTCAAGCCCAGATGTCTTTCTAAACCTGGAAGTAATTTTTTTCCCAAGTTGCAGATGTTATGCAATCAGAAGTTAAATTCTGTGAAGAGGCCCCTATTAACTATTTTCCAAAAACCTTGTGAATTATTACTATAAGTAGCTTGATTAACATCTATTCTTTTTGCCTACTGTTTATATCTAATTGTTGTCCTAAATGACCTTTTAAGATACTATATATATATATTTATTTATTAATATATATATATATATATATATATATATATATATATATATATATATATATTTATTATATAGTATATATATATAGTATTTTAAAAGGTCATTTAGGACAACGATTAGATATATATACAGTATGTCACAGAAGTGAGTACACCCCCTCACATTTTGTAAATATTTAATTATATCTTTCCATGTGACAACACTGAAGAAATGACATTTGGCTACAATGTAGTGAGTCTACAGCTTGTATAACAGTGAAAGTGTGCTGCCCCCTCAGAATTACGCAGTACACAGCCATTAATGTCTAATATGCTGGCAACAAAAGTGAGTACTCCCCTAAGTGATAATTTCCAAATGGGGCCCAAAGCGTCAATATTTTGTGTGGCCACCATTATTTTCCAGCACTGCCTTAACCCTCTTGGGCATAGAGTTAACCGGAGCTTCACAGGTTGCCACTGGAGTCCTCTTCCACTCCTCCATGACGACATCTTGTAGCTGGTGGATGTTATGACCTTGCGCACCTCCACCTTCCATTTCAGGATGCCGCACAGATGCTCAATAGGGTTTAGGTCTGGAGACATGCTTGGCCAATCCATCACCTTTACCCTCAGCTTCTTTAACAAGGCAGTGGTCATTTTGTAGGTGTGTTTGGGGTCGATATCATGTTGGAATACTGCCCTGCAGCCCAGTCTCCAAAGGGAGAGGACCATGCTCTGCTTCAGTATGTCACAGTACATGTTGGTATTCATGGTTCCCTCAATGAAATGTAGCTCCCCAGTGCTGGCAGCATTCATGCAGCTCCAGTCTGTGACATTGCTACAGAGGTTGAAGGGGTGGGGGGTCAGCCTGTCAGTGCTCAGACCATACGCCACATGCTGCATCAAATTGGTCTGCTGTCATCCCAGAAGGAAGCCTCTTCTAAAGATAATTCACAAGAGACTTCTGGGGTTGGAAAATGCCGAGCTGAATTGCCTCTCAGAAGGGGAGCAGGCTGGGGCTTCTGTTCGGGGTAGTGGAGGGCAATTTAATGTCTACTGCCTACTTTTCTCAGTCAGAGATCAGTCCAAGATATGCACAGGAAACTCTGAGGAGATTTACCTTGGCTAAAAGGGAGCCCGGGGGGGGGCGCTTCTTTGAGGCTTTGAGGGGTCTCTGGAGACGAGTTGCATATTCATCATCTGCAGAAGTTTCCAGAGTCATTTATTTGACATAAGCTCGACAGGATCCTAACCTTTTTTGAGACTGCTAAACATCTAAAGCTATACAAGACCGGTGTTGGATCTGGATAACTGCAGAAAAAGGTACTGATGACTATCTTCATTCCGGGACTATTTAAAGTTAAACAAAATAAAATCAGAAGGTGGGAAATAAGAGATTCAGAAAGCTTGGAAGAAGAAGGGGAGAAGGGGTGAAATTTGAATTTTGTGAATTTAAAGGACAGTGCTAAAAAGTGGAAAGGAATTTATTGTTTAGTCTACTTATGGTTTTGTTGAAAAAGCCCCATCATCACAGATTTGCAGTTCTCACAGTCAGCACAGGAAATACATCAAACATCGCAAGATCTTTTTACCAGTGAAAACGGGATTTGATGGCAAGAAAAGCAGGAAGTGTTGGATGGAAAAGGGAAATCATTGAAGCAGCTAGCCTACTCTAAAACTATAATATCATAGAAAAACATCGGCAGCCATTGCCAGGAGGTCAAAATTTAAACAAAGTTTTTAAAGTGTTCGGGACATTAAAAATTGGTGAAGCTGACAGTGGTGAAAATTATAAGGTAAATACTATTGGACATTATCACTGATAATTATTTTAGAAGCCTTTGGAAGAAATAAAAACTTCAATGGAAGCCAGGATGATGAAAGGATGAGAGACATGATAACTGCTTCTAAAAAAGAAATTAGAAAAGACATTGAAGAGCTAAGGAAAGATATAGAAGATCTCAGAAATGAGACTGTGGTAACATCAAAGAAAGTGCAAGAGGTGGAAGAGAGAGTGAAAGTACATGATTCCACCTTGCTAAAAATGCAAGAAAAGGTGGCAATTCATGACTGCAAATTGATGGAAACCGAGATACATCTGAGAGGAATACCTGAGAATGAAGAGATTGATTTGAAAGGATATATAATAAGAATAATTGCAGAATTTTTTGAGGAAGATCCTGAAGGAACTTGAAGCATGTATATGTATAGAGTGAACTCACCATATGCCAAGAAGGATAATCTACCAAGAGATGTGGTTATAAAATATATGACAAAAGAAATGGTGGGAAAAATTTTGAATAAAATTTTTGAAAAGACATTGATAGTGGGAGGCAGCAGAGTAAGAATCATGGAAGAATTGCCAAAAGTGATAAATGACAGAAAAGCATACAAAAAATTGACAGAAAAACTACGTGACAATGAAATGAGGTATAGATGGATAATACCTGAAGGTCTGAGCTTTGAGCTGCAAGGAAAAAGGATTACAATTACAAGCACACAGGAACTGTGTAGGTTTTATGAAGAACATAAAGAATTTGCTCCATGATGGATTACAAATTATTTTCTTGGAATGTAAATGGACTAAATTCACCACAAAAAAGAAAGGCAATGTTTCATTGGATTAAAAAAATCAAAATTGTAATATAGTTTGTTTACAAGAAGTGCATATCAAACAAAAGGATTACAAATTTTTATGGAATAAACAACTGGGACTAGAATTTTATTCATTGGCTGAACAGAAGAAAAGGGGAATGATTTTCTATATTAAACAAGAATTAGAGCCGAAATTAGTGTTTAAAGATAAAGAAGGAAGATTTGTAGCGGTAGAAATAATATTAAATGCAAAAAAAAAAAGTTGTTATTGGGACTGTATGCACCAAATAGTGCAAAGGATGCTTTTTTTTAAAGACATTATACAACAATTTGATGAACAGACTTATGACCAAGTTTTGATAATGGGAGACTTTAATGGAACAATTAAGAACACACTGGATAGGTCTGGGAGTAAAAAAAATAATAAGGAAGGAAAATTCTTTTTTTGAATTGGTCAAACAAAAAAATTTGGAGGATATATGGAGGAAATTTAATCCTGAAGTGCGGGACTATAACTTTTTTTCAGCAGGACATAAAACTTTTTCCAGAACTGACATGTGGGGCACTAAATACTTAAGCTTTATAACAAAGAAAATAGAGATTTTACCTAAAATTGGGGCTGACCATAACCCAATAATGTGGATTACAAAATTATCTAAGAAGTTGAGAAGATGGAGATTGAATGAAGATTTACTACAGAATAAAGAAATAGTGACATCTCTAGAAAATGAAACCAAAGCTTTCTTCCAAATAAACGATAAAGAGGGTATAGAATTTCAGACGGTCTGGGATGCTTATAAAGCAGTAATGAGAGAAATATTGATTACATTGAATAACAAAGATAAGAGGGCAAAAGAAAAACAGATGTTGGACATTCAAAATGAAATAAAGAAAAAAGAAAGGGAACTGAGAAAAAGGCCAGGGAAAAAAAAAATTATAAGGGAGATTACAATATTACAAACGCAAATGAGACATTTGTTAAATAAAGAACTGGAATGGAATCTGAAAAGATTGCAGCAGAAATCTTTTGAGGGAGCAAACAAACCCGGAAAATATTTGGCCTGGCAACTGAAGAAAAAGAGAGAAAGAATAATTATTAATAAAATTGTGGTGGATGGAAGAGAGGTGGTAGATCAAAAAGGAATAAAAAGAGAATTCTGTAATTATTATGCCAAGTTATTTAAAGGTGTTAAAATAAGGAAAGAAAAGATGGATGAGTACTTACAAAAGATAAAAATAGCACCCTTAGGAGAAAATATGCGAAAAGTTTTGAACGATCCAATTGAAAAAATAGAAATTGAAGCAGCAATTAATGCAGTGAAAAATGGAAAAGCACCTGGGCCAGATGGATATACAGCTAAATTTTTTTTAAACCCTCAAACAGAAGTTAATCCCAAAACTTCAGAAATTGATGAATATGATAAGAACAAAAGGGAAAATACCAAATACATGGAAGGAAGCTGTTATTTCGTTGATTCCAAAGGAAGATAGAGATGTTACGAACATAAAAAATTATAGACCAATTTCATTATTAAATAATGACTATAAAATATATAAATGGATAAAAGAATGGATAATGTTGTTTAACAAAAAACTCTTAGTGTTGGAATGTCATGGAAATAAATTTGGCTGGCATGCTTATATGTTTTAGGGGGGGGGAGATAGATGGCTTTTTCTCTCACCATTATATAAGAAAGGGCTTTCTAAATACATGGATGAAATATAAAAATATGGAGATGAGAGAAAACCATTATGGATAGTGCCAGCCAAAGTGATAAAAATAACAGCTGAGACGGGTGAAGAAAAGTGGTTGTCATATAATCAACTATTAAAAATACAAAGTGGCAAAATAGAATTGAGAACTGCTGAAGAGCTGAATAATAAATATGATTGGTTTCAAATGCAACAAATAAAGAGCTTGGTGGAGAATGACATTAAAACTGAAGGAATAAGAAAAGAGCAAACAGAAATGGAAAAAGTTCTGCTTTGAGACAAAGAAAAATTAATTTCAAAATTATAAAAATTACTTTTAAAATGGTCTACAGAAGATGAAGTAGTGAAATCTCAAATGATTAAGTGGGCAATTAATGTAAATAAAGAATTACAGATGGAAACTTGGGAATATTTGTGGAAGAACTCTATGAAGCTTTCGCGACGTGTCATAGTATTAAAGAGAACTGTTTTAAAATGATGTATAGATGGTATATGGCTCCTAAGAAATTGGCAAAGATGAATAATAAGATGCCAGACAGATGTTGGAAATGTAAAAAACATGAAGGTTCTTTCTACCATATGTGGTGGACTTGTGAAAGAGCAAAAAAGTATTGACAGATGATTCAACAAGAAATTTCTAGGATCTTGGGATATGAATTTAAGAAAGTTGCAAAGACTTTTCTGTTGGGATTACAAATGGAAAAATTTCCAAAAGAAGATAGAACTATAATTTGGTAGTTGCTTTCAGCTGCTAGGACATTATATGTGCAGTTGTGGAAGCAAGAAAAAATACCAGAGAAAAGGGATTGGATTGTAAAAGATATGACATAGAGTGAAATGGACAAGTTAACAAGATTTTTAAGAGACTATGATTTAGAAGTTTTTATGATGGAGTGGAAAAAGTTCAGAAGATATGTAGAAAAAGAGTGGAAAATAAAAGGACATTGGACAATTTTTGATAATGATTAAGTCTTAGAAAAAAAGAAGATTATTAATTTTTGTTTTTATTAGTTAAGGGGACCTTTAAACGTTAGTACTTTAAGCAAATAACACCGGCGGGGGTCAAGAAACGGGGGAGGGGTGGGTAGAAAGTAATATATGGGATAGATAAAAGAAGTTATTAATGATGCAAGAAATATAATTTGTTACCATATGTTACCAAACAAAATTGTTTTAACCATAAAGATGATGCAAAAGAAAGTCCGCAAATAGTTTGCTGCAGACAGACTAAGGACATAAATTTCTGGAACCATGTCCTGTGGTCTGATGAAACCAAGATAAACTTATTTGGTTCAGATGGTGTCAAGCGTGTGTGGCGGCAACCAGGTGAGGAGTACAAAGACAAGTGTGTCTAGCCTGCAGTCAAGCATGGTGGTGGGAATAGTATTTTAAAAGGTCACATATAAAATTAAAGCAGTTTTTACCCAGTGGGAAATAATTTCGTAAGATATTTATGCCTTTTCGTCTGATTATAAATTAAATATTGGGACTCATCTATGATGAGTTTTTCTGTTTGCTTTTAGAGGATTTAAAGTTAAAAAATACACCCCTTAATTTTTAATATGTTCTTCTGATTAACTTTCCAAACTTCTCTGCTAGAACAGTGCTCTATGTAAAATGTGCTGACATGTCTTTATAATTATGGAAAATGTAAACCTTTTTAACGCTTAGCACAGTTTATGTTGAATTAATGCAGGTGGTATACATACTTTAAAATGATACGTCCATTAGTCAGCATTAATTTGGCAATGTCAAGATTAACAAAATAGGCATTTAATCAATGGCTCTCTTTACATCCAGTAAACTTGGTGACACCATTTTAATCTTATAGAACTCTGGCACAACTTCTGGTTTTGTTGCAATATGTTTCGTTATCCTATTGTTACAATCAAGATCTTCTTCATGGTATCTGTGCTTCACACTCATGGGATAGTGCGCCTGCGCCGATCCTCGAATCAGTACCTGAAAAGCCCGGGATTTTTCCGCGCTCGGCGCCAATGGGCATGCACAGGCGTCCCAGTGCGCATGCTCACCGGCGCCAACGCGGGGATCCCGCCAGTTCCTTTCTGACCGCTGCGCTGAGAGGTTTTCCTTTCTGGTTCCCTGGTCGGTGAGAATTCTTGGCTTTGCCTTTTTCTCGTTATTAGCCCGTTTATTGTTCTTAGATAGTTAGTTAGTTGTTAGTTAATAGTTAGTTAGATTGGGGGGGGGGGAAGCATTTCTTTGTTTGTCTGGCGGACTGCCCTTCAGGGTATTTCGTCTTTGCTTTTCCCCCGCGTTTTCTCTCAGACTATTCTGAGTAGTTTTTTGCGGCGACCTTCTATGGAAAGTCGCTGGGGTTTTTTCAAGCGCTGCCGTGCTTGCGGAAAAAAGATCGCCCCTCCAGACGGCCACTCCCTGTGTCTGCTGTGCCTGGGAGAGGCGCACCAAGTAGAGGCTTGTCCGCACTGTCTCCGCTTCTCGAAGCAGACGAGAAAGAACCGTGCGGCCCGGTTATCGGCGGCGTTAACTGAATTGGCGCTTCGACCTCAACGACCGATGGAGTCATCGGTACCGAAATCGACGGACACCCCGGCACGGGAGCTCGCATCGGCTGATGCTGCTCCGACACTGACTCTCACTGAGTTGCCGGAAGAGCGTGGCTCCACGAAACGTTCCCATGAGGGCTCGGTGGATACGCCCGCTAAAAAGCGCCGAGAGGACTCGGGGACCCGAGCTCCTAAGAAGGCGAAAGCAAAAGAGAAGCGGAAGCAACCCCGCACTCCTTCCCCGTCGGTGGGCGCATCGGCATCGACATCGGCAATCCCCGAACTGCCGAAGAAGATCCTGGCTTCTCCACGCCGAAGTCCAATGACCCAGTCTCGCTTATCGGCATCGGAGCAGGAGCGTGAGATTGACCTAACCCAATGCTCCTCATCTTCGGGTTCGCGTCGACGTACCGCCAGCGAATCGACCTCGGAGGTGAAGGTGTCGGCACCGATAGCCCCTTCGGTCCCGTTCAGGCCCCGAGACAGGCGGGAACTGGAACCATTCCATGCACCTCAACGCTTCCCGATTCCACCATGGGAGCAACGCAGATGGCAGCCCCCATACTCTCGGTACCAACCCTACCACTGGTACCCAAAGGATTACCAGGATTGGGAACAAGCATCGGAATTCTCGTCAATGTCGAGGGTCTCGCATCGATCCCGAAAGGCGTCGGTGTCGGTTCCCCCAGACAGACGATTAGTCCCGGTCAAAGCTCCTTGGAGATCATCGCCACCGGTCCAGTCTCCGCTGCGAGAGTTGACCCCGATGCTCTCGGAGCACTCCGCCCACCAGGTCTCCTCGTCGTCCGAGTCTGACAGTGAAGCCCAAGACTTGGAACCTTCACCAGCCTCCCAGACGGCGGAGGATCTTCCGATTTCGCCGTCGGAGGATCTAAAGCATTATGGGGACCTCGTGAAACGGATTGCTGCCACCCTCAAGCTACCTGTGACCCAGCCAGAACCCATAGTGGACAACAACGTGTTCGATATAATGCAGAGGAACACGTCCACTGCGGTCGCCCTGCCGGTCACCAAGGTGATCCTCCAAGCTGTCAAGGATCCTTGGAAGAGACCATCATCGACGCCGGTCTCAACCAAATGGCTGGACCACATGTACAGGGTCCAGGAGACTGGGGCTGAATTTTTATTCACCCATCCACGACCTAATTCAGTGGTAGTCTCCTCCTCCTCAAAGGCTAGGAAGGTCCATTCCTCCCCACCGGACAAGGAAGGGAGGAAGATTGATGGAATGGGCCGAAAGGTCTATTCAGCGGGGGCACTCGGCATCAAGGTATCTAACTATGCGGCCTGCATGGCTAGATATCAGTATGCCGTGTGGGAACAACTTTCCCCCTTCCTCTCTTCACTAAGTGAGGATAAGAAGGCTGCTGCAATGAAGTTGCAGAAAGAGGGCCTCACTGTAGCCAGACAGCAACTGGCTGCAGCGAAACATATGGTGGAAGCTTCGGCCAAAGCCATCACCTCTGCCTATGCCCTTTCCTGCCTGCCTGGGAGTTGATCTCCACAGACAGGTGGGCTCTGTCCATCGTAAAAGAGGGCTACAAAATAGAGTTTGTTCAGACCCCGAGTCAGTCCGTGGTAGTTACCACTCCCCCTTCCCCACCTCTGCTGGCGGAGGTGAACAACCTCCTCCAGAAACAAGCCATAGAGGTAGTTCCACCAGAGACCAGGACAGGAGGCTTCTACTCCCGCTACTTTCTGGTCCCCAAACGGGATGGGGGCCTGAGGCCTATCATGGACCTTCGGAGTCTGAACAAATTTATTCTGTACCAGAAGTTCAGAATGGCCACACTGCAAACAATCCTGCCCCTCATCAATCAGGGAGACTGGATGGCGACCCTGGACCTCAAGGATGCCTACTTTCATGTCAGCATTCACCCTGCGTTCAGGCGTTTCCTAAGGTTTGCAGTGGGTGCTCGGCACTTCCAGTTCAGGGCCCTGCCGTTTGGACTGTCTACTGCTCCTCGGGTGTTCACGAAGCTGATGAGTGTGGTGGCTGCCCACCTTCGTCTTCAGGGAGTCGTTGTCTTCCCATACATCGACGACTGGCTTCTTGTGGCAAGGTCGAGGGAGAGTTGAACAACATACATTGCCATCACTCTGCGTCTTCTAGACACCCTGGGGTTGCAGGTCAACCTGGAGAAATCCCATCTTACTCCGTCAAAGACAGTTCAATTCATAGGGGCTCTGTTGGACACAGATCAACACCGAGCATTCCTTCCTTCGCAGAGAGCGAAGGACATCATCAGTCTGGTACAGCTTCTCCAAAGGCTGCAGTGGGGCATGGCCCAGCAGCTCCAGCGGATGCTGGGGCTGATGGCTGCGATGACAAGCGTGCTACGTTTCGCAAGACTAAGAATGAGAGGCCTACAGCTATGGTTCTTGCGCCATTTTCGTCCTCTCATAGACTCACCTTGGAAGAGGTTCACCATCCCACCTGGGACTCTCCAATCACTGCAATGGTGGGGATCGGAGAGCAACATCTGCCAAGGGGCTCCCTTCCATCTCCCAACCCCTACTGTGACTGTCGCTACCGATGCTTCCCTGTGGGGGTGGGGAGCTCACCTGGAAGATCTATGTGTGGGAGGTCAATGGCCACCGAAACTGGCTCGGTGCCATATAAATTACCTAGAACTGCTGGCGGTTCACTTTGCCCTTCGCTCCTTTCGTCCACTGTTAGCGGGGAGGACTGTGGCACTGCTTATGGACAATACCACTGCCCTCTGCTATATAAACAGACAGGGAGGGACAGTGTCTCGCAGGCTGTGCTCGCTGGTGATGGATCTCTGGACGGAGTGCCTCCAGTGAGACATTTTTGTGAAGGCAACACATCTGCCGGGGGTCCTCAACGTTCAGGCAGACTCCCTCAGCAGGGGTGGAGCTTCTCCACACGAATGGGAACTGCAATGGCGGTTCTTAGAGCCGGTGTTCCAACTATGGGGGTACCCACAGCTAGATGTTTTCGCCACAGCGGAGAACAAGAAGTGCCCCTTGTTCTGTGCCAGGGGAGGTGCGGATCCAGCCTCGCTGGGAGACGGACTCCTACTTCCGTGGGGGGGCTGGTTCCTTTACATATTCCCACCCCTACCTCTGCTGACAAGGGTAGTCCACAAGCTAGTGCAGGAGAGGCCAAGTTGCATCCTGGTGACTCCTTGGTGGCCCCGTCAGAACTGGTTCTCGATCCTGCTCCAGCAGTCGAGGGGGGTCTTTTACCAGTTCCCGGCAGAACCGGACCTGTTGTCGGCCCAGGGCGGGCACGTACTCCACCACAACGTGCCACACCTGAAGCTGACAGCTTGGTTCATCGACCACTAAGTTTTTCCACCAGGGTCCAGCAAGTCCTCCTAAGCAGCAGGAAGCCTTCCACCCGTGCCTCTTACGAGAGGAAGTGGAAGAAGTTTACTAACTTTGTGGCTGACTCCCCTCTGCCGCCTGACTCTGTCGGGCTTTCGTCAATTTTTGAGTTTCTTTTGGCTTTGGTGGATGAGGGGCTGGTATTCTCCTCCATCAAGGTTTATTTGGCAGCTATTTCTGCTTTCCATGGTTCAGTGGAGGGTTACTCTGTTTTCCTCACCCTCATTCCAAAAGGTTCATGAAGGGGCTGTTCCGTCTTCACCCCCCTTCTAGATCTCCTCCACAGTTGTGGGACTTGACTTTGGTTCTAGACAAGTTGACTCGTCGTCCCTTTGAACCTATGGCAACGTGCTCCCTACAACTTTTGTCTTGGAAGACTACATTTTTAGTTGCCATCACTTCAGCACGTCGTGCGGGGAAGCTCACGGCGATGCGTTGTGATTACCCCTACCTTGCCTTTAGGGAAGCTGGGGTCGCTTTAGCTCCAGACATCACTTTTCTCACTAAGGTGGTTTCCCAGTTCTACCTCAATTTAGAAGTTTGGTTACCCACGTTTTACCCTAGCCCTTCCTCGGATGAGGAACGCAGGTTGCACGCATTAGACGTTAAGCGTGCCCTCCTGTTTTATTTGAATCATTCACGGGGTTTTCGTAAGGACAACCAGCTGTTTGTCTCCTATTCTGCCCCCAAGTTAGGGTCCAAAATTTCATCTCAAAGACTCTCCAAGTGGCTTACTGAGACGATCAAACTTTGTTATTGGTTGGCGAAGAAGCCTTTACCTGGTCCTGTTCGTGGACACTCCACAAGAGCGATGGCTATGTCGGTGGCATTCCTGAAAGGTGTGTCCCTTTCCAATGCCTGCAAGGCGGCTACCTGGTCTTCTCCGCATGCCTTCATGAAGCACTACGCGCTGGACGTGCATGCTCAGCAGAGGACTCGGTTGGGAGCTGCGGTGCTGCAAGCTGTTTCTTCAGGTTGACCGTCTTCCCGCCTTCAGGTATGCTTTGCTTGCTAATCTCCCATGAGTGTGAAGCACAGAGACCACGAAGAAGATAGACAGGTTGCTTACCTGTAACTGTAGATCTTCGAGTGGTCATCTGTGCATTCACACTACCCGCCCTCCTTCCCCACTGCTGACGGTCTCCCTCCAGTAAGGAGCTTCCAGCGGTCAGGAAGGAACTGGCGGGATCCCCGCGTTGGCGCCAGTGAGCATGCGCACTGGGACGCCTGCGCATGCCCATTGGCGCCGAGCACGGAAAAATCCCGGGCTTTTCAGGTACCGATTCGGGGATCGGCGCAGGCGCACTATCCCATGAGTGTGAATGCACAGATGACCACTCGAAGATCTACAGTTACAGGTAAGCAACCTGTCTTTGTCAGCCATTGTGAAATCACAGTACATTTTACATGATACTACCTTGTCTGTTGCTTAGTTTTTCTCTTATGTAATCAAATCTAATAGAATTCAGGGGTGGCCAATGGTAGCTCTCCAGATGTTTTTTGCCTACAATTCCCATCAACCCCAGCAAGCATGGCCAATGGCTGGGTCTGAAGGGAGATGTAGGCAAAAAACATCTCGAGAGCTACTGTTGGCCACTCCTGTAATAGATAATTAGATCTGAATAGCTTGATGTTTTAGCTGTTATATTTGTTTAGCTATTATATGTTTTAGCAGTTTATCTTTTATAATGTATTTATTGTTATTATTACTGTCACTACTATTACTGTTACTATCATTTATTGTTGCTATTATTACTGTTCCTCTTATAGCTGCTTTGTTACTGAACTGCTCAAGAGTGTAGTCATGAGAGCAATAAATTAAATTAAATTAAATTAAATTGAACCATGAACCAAACCATAAATCAGCCTGATTCATTCTCAGGACAAGTGGAAACCATCTCTTTTGTACAGCTCCTGCTTTTTCCAAAAAGCATCCCAGTGCCTAACAAACTTGAACTCTTCTTCCCTACACCATCGTCTCATCCATGCATTGAGACTCCTATTTGTGCCTGTCTCTCCAGACCTGTGGAGAAGAAGAACTTCAGATTTATACCCCACCTTTCTCTCTGAATCAGAGACTCAGATTTGTGACTGTCTCTCCAGCCTTGTGGGAAAAGAAGAATTGCAGATTTATACCCCACCTTACTCTCTAAATTAGAGACTCAGAGTGGCTTATAATCTCCGATATCTTCTCCCCCCACAACAGACACCCTGTGAGGTAGGTGGGGCTGAGAAGGCTCTCACAGCAGCTGCCCTTTCAAGGACAACCTCTGCCTGCATTTCCCCACACTGTTGATGCAATCTACACTAAGAATCTGAAAATCATTTCCCTAAATAATCACACATTCACACATACACAAGAGGGCACACCTATAAAAGGTGCAAAAGATATAAAAGGAAGGAAATTGGGAAGTTTTAGGGAATCCTGGGCTTGAGGTCTGAAGAGGTTTAGAAGCAAACAGAGTTGAGATCCAAAGAGCAAAGAAAGGAGGGGGGGAATGGAAGCCTGAGCAGAGCTGGGGCTGACACTTGCATACCATTCTCCTTGCAGGACTGGATCTAGATGTTTTTCTGAGGGGGGAGCAAAATTAAAAAATGACTCCCTTTTATGGGCCATTCTATCTTATGGTCCCATAGAATACAATGGACTCCATACCCAATTTGGTGCCCCCCCTCCATCGGCACCCAGGGCAAGCACCCCACTCTGCCCCCCCCCCCCAGATCCAGCCCTGGCTCCTTGCAAGAAGCACAGTACACAAGCATTGTAGGACTCCCTTGACCCCTGAGTGGAGCCTGGGCAGGAATTCATGGGTGGGGAGCAAGGTTTTGCCTGGGGTGCCAAATCGAGAGAAAGAGATTGGATTTGTAGATGGTCTCAATGACTGTGCTATGGAGCAAATGGTAACAGAACCTACCAGGGGTGGGGCGATCCTGGATTTGGTCCTAAGTAATGCCCAAGACTTGGTGAGAGATGTAAAAGTGATCGCACCGCTTGGGAGCAGTGACCATAACGTTATTGATTTCACCATTTGTATAAATAGAGAGTTGCCCCAAAAGACCAGCACAACCACGTTTAACTTTAAAAGGGGTAAATTATCTGAGATGAGGAGGCATGTGAAGAGGAAACTGAAAGGAAAGGTAAATACAGTCAAAACCCTTGGGGAAGCTTGGAGGCTATTTAAAACTACAATCCTAGAAGCTCAGATAAAATATATACTACAAGTTAGGAAAGGCACAAACAGGTATAAGAAAAGGCCTGCATGGTTAACTAACAAAGTAATGGAAGCTGTAAAAGGTGAGAAGGACTCCTTTAAGTGGTGGAAAGCTAGTCCAAGTGAGATTAATAAAAGGGAACACAGGCTGCAGCAAATCAAATGCAAGACTGTGATCAGGCAGGCAAAAAGGAACTATGAGGAGCATATTGCAAAAAACATAAAAGACCAACAATAAAAATTTCTTCAAATATATTAGAAGCAGGAAACCAGCCAGGGAGGCAGTGGGGCCCTTGGATGACCAAGGGGTAAAAAGATTGCTGAAGGAGGATAGGGAATGCATTTTTTGCCTCCATTTTCACTGCAGAAGATGAGAAGTGTTTGCCCGCTCCAGAACCACTTATTTTGGAAGGGGTGTTGAAAGACCCGAGTCAGATTGAGGTGACAAGAGAGGAGGTTCTACAACTGATAGACAAATTAAAAACTAATAAGTCACCAGGTCCAGATGGCATACATCCAAGAGTTCTGAAAGAACTCAAAGTTGAACTTGTGGATCTTATGACAAAAATATGTAATCTTTCATTGAAATCTGCCTCCATTCCTGAGGACTGAAACATAGCAAACGTCACCGCCATCTTTAAAAAGGGTTCCAGAGGAGATCCGGGAAATTACAGGCCAGTCAGTCTGACTTCAATACCGGGAAAGTTGGTAGAAACCATTATCAAGGACAGAATGAGTAGGCACATTGATGAACACGAGTTATTGAGGAAGACTCAGCATGGGTTTTGTAAGGAAAGATCTTGCCTCACTAACCTGTTACATTTCTTTGAGGGGATGAACAAATATGTGGACAAAGGAGACCCAATAGATGTTGTTTACCTTGACTTCCAGAAAGCTTTTGATAAAGTTCCTCATCAAAGACTCCTTAGTAAGCTCGAGAGTCATGGAGTAAAAGGACAGGTCCTCTTGTGGATCAAAAACTGGCTAATTAATAGGAAGCAGAGAGTGACTATAAATGGGCAGTCTTCGCAGTGGAGGATGGTAAGCAGTGGGGATCCGCAGGGCTCAGTACTGGGTTCCATGCTCTTTAACTTGTTCATAAATGATTTGGAGTTGGGAGTAAGCAGTGAAGTAACCAAGTTTGCAGATTACACTAAATTGTTCAGGGTGGTGAGAACCAGAGAGGATTGTGAGGCACTCCAAAGGGATCTGTTGAGGCTGGGTGAGTGGGCGTCAACGTGGCAGATGAGGTTCAATGTGGCCAAGTGCAAAGTAATGCACATTGGGGCCAAAAATCCCAGCTACAAATACAAGTTGATGGGGTGTGAACTGGCAGAGACTGACCAAGAGAGAGATCTTGGGGTCGTGGTATATAACTCACTGAAAATGTCAAGACAGTGTGCGATTGCAATTCAAAAAGGCCAACTCCATGCTGGGAATTATTAGGAAGGGAATTGAAAACAGCCAGTATCATAATTCCCCTGTATAAATCGATGGTATGGTCTCATTTGGAATACTGTGTACAATTCTGGTCACCACACCTCAAAAAGGATATTATAGCATTGGAAAAAGTCCAGAAAAGGGCAACTAGAATGATTAAAGGTTTGGAACACTTTCCCTATGAAGAAAGGTTGAAACGCTTGGGGCTCTTTAACTTTGAGAAACGTCAACTGTGGGGTGACATGATAGAGGTTTACAAGATTATGCATGGGATGGAGGAGGTAGAGAAAGAAGTACTTTTCTCACTTTCTCACAATACAAGAACTTGTGGGCATTCTATGAAATTGCTGAGCAGTCGGGTTAAAACAGATAAAAGGAAGTACTTCTTCACCCAAAGGGTGATTAATATGTGGAATTCACTGCCACAGGAGGCGGTGGCGGCTTCAAGCATAGCCAGCTTCAAGAGGGGGGTTAGATAAAAGTATGGAGCAGAGGTCCAACAGTGGCTATTAGCCACAGTGTGTATATATATATAATTTTTTTTGGCCACTGTGTGATACAGAGTGTTGGACTGGATGGTCCATTTGCCTGATCCAACATGGCTTCTCTTATGTTCTTATGTTCACCATCCCTGTGAGTAGTCTTATTGTTATTGAGAACTCTGAGCCTGGAGCAGATCACACTTTTCCAGTACACTTTTCCTGGGAATTTCCAATGTCATGGCTGAACCCAGGTGCCTTTATGAGGCTCCCAAGTTTCAGGTCCCCTTGGTACTTAGACTGAAAAGGGGGGTATCTGTTAAAACAACTAAGTCCAAAATAAGATGGAGACCCACTAACCAAAGGGGTCTTGGCTGAAAGAGGGTGTGTGGTCCTTGTACTTTGTGGCTGACAATTAGGCACTATCCATGTAATTGAACCAATAATGTCCATCAAAAAATCAGTGCACAGTCCAAGTCCTATTCCAAAATTGTCCTATTCCAAAATTGTTCCAAAAGTGGATCATAAACTTGAAGAATCCACAAAGGAAAAGAAGCTGCAGCCAAATCAAGAAGCTCAAGACCGGTTTTGGTGATGACACCTTCTTCAACTTTTAGGCTCCACCTGTAGCCATTACAGTCATGAATATGTGTTGACTATGCAAGCTCCAGTCTATATTCATTAAGTAGTGCCAACACTTTGTAGCTGGAATTGCTTCTCCAACAGCAAGCAGCCCTAAATTGTACCTAAATATATCTTAGTATTTGGTAATGTAACAGTATTACCTAGACTTTAACAATCTCCATTCTATTTAGTCTGCATTATCCAGAAATAGACAAAAGCCATATTTTGTAAAAGATAGTAAAATAAATATTCTTATAACTGAGGCTAACAATAGGGCTTAGAAATATTGCAATTACTTTGAGGAACACTGATTCCTGTGACATGCACAAAAAACTTTCCCCTTTTTGTCACCTAACAGACACCTTTCACTGTCTTTTGATAACTATTAGAAAGCATTTTGAAAAAAATAAATGGCAAACGAACAATGGCCTATATCCATCCACATATTTCAAAGATCTGATGCTTCAGTGTTCTCAAGAAGGGACAGAACTGCATTTTTGAATACAATAAATAGAAAATGAAGAGAAATATAGATATATATTTTCAGAGGTGACTTTTCATCTGTAAATTTATTTTTAAAGGGTGCAAATGAAGCTTTCCCAGGTCACTGATTATCCATTCTGTCTAACTCTAGGCTGAATAAATAGCAAGTTTTACCTAATCAACTGAGATATAAACTTCAAGGAGAAGGATTTCAAGTATTTTGAAGTCACTTTAAAATGAAGTCTAACAAGTAGATGTTGAAGGGGAAAAATCACCCCTTCAGCATCTACTTGTATTTATGTATTTCTGGAAAACTTTTCATCTTGCTCATTGCTTAAAAGCTGTCTATATAACAGTCTAAAAGGGAAAGAGAAAAAGTGTTGATTGAAATCCAGGATAGGAGATAAATATTAGGCTTTGAATTAAACAACATTTTTGGGTCTTTGTTTCTCATTTGTCTTCATTGGCAGATTCCCATGAATAGATAAATATAGAGGGAAGATGTACAATGTGTTTCTTCATTGTCTATTCAATTACAATATGAACAATTTCTATAAGGCAAAATCTCAAATTCAGTACATAAAAGGCGCTTGTAAATTAAATACCCGTCAAAAATATATTATGTGACCTAGTGGCTTTGTACTGAAAAACCTGTCCCTGACTCTAAATCCTGATCATCTTCAAAGTTCATTGCCTTCAGTAAGTCACCAATACTCAGCCTAATGGACTAATGTACTATTATAGGAACACTATCTATTGCAGGGGTGTCAAACATGCGGCCCGGGGGCTGAATCAGGCCACTGAGCAACTGGCTGTCATCTGCTTCCATCTCCCTCTCTCTTGCTTCCTTCTGCATCACAGTTTGCTTTGCAAAGTTTGCTCAATCGCATAGGAGCTACAGAGCAAAATCTCTATTTTCTCCATTGGATGCTTTTCCTCCCTTGGGGAGGAACAGGAGGAGCGATAGTTTGCTTTGCCAGGCTCTCAATCACACAGCAGCACTACTGAGTCAAGCATCTCTTCCATCTATTGGCTGAGGCTCCTCTCCCTCCTCATCCCCTGGGGAAGGAAGGAAAGAGCCAGAGCTTCCTTTGCCCAGTTCCCTGGATCCATGGGAGAGCTACAAAGAAAACACCTTTAAGACCAATGAGTGTTAATGTTTTAAGCATGTTTTAAGTTTTTTTTTTTTAAAAAAATCATTAATTGTGTTTGTGTCCTTTTTAAAGTTTATATCTTTTCTACGTAATCTTAAATAGGTACACACATGGCCCAGTCTGACATGGCCCAGCCCAGCCCAATATGTCTTGGCCCAACAAGGTCTCATTCAGCCCTCATAACAAATGAGTTTGACACCCCTGATCTATTGCCTGTTCCTTATCTGGTAGGGTTGCCAGATAGTGACTGGCAACCAGCAGGAGTCTGAGGGGGTAGACACATAGGGGATTCCATTGGGTAATGGTGTGACATCCCTTCTGGGAAAACCCAGAAGTGACATCACACTTCTCTGAGAATTGCTGGAAACTCACACTATCATCTTACAGCAACTTTTTCCCATTATTTTTCTCCTGCTGCTTGCAGGAGCTGTGGCAGGAAATGGGGTATGGGTATAGAGGATCCCTGATTCTGTTGGGAAAATGGCAAACCTGTTACAAGACCTCTGCTGTAAAATTCCTTATAAGGGCTGTCCAGTTAAGGTGTAAAAATACTGCTGCAAGCATTTTTAAGAAGGAAAAAAAATGACATTATTTCTGCATTTTGAATAGTTTGATGGCTGGCAAAGCTTGGTCCAGTGCCAGATTTATGTATAGGCTAAGTAGGCTAAAGCCTAGGGCTTCTAAATCTAGGAGGACTCCATGGACCTGCCCCCCCAGTGGGCAGTCTCCCCTCTCCCAAAATTGCAAACCCAAGACTACATGTGACAGCAGGACAACTTGGGTCCAGCAACTATGAGACTCAGGACCAGCCAGTGGGGCCCAATTTGAAACTCTGGGGCCCAACTGAAAATAATTTTGTGGAGCCCCAGTTCACAGCCAAAGTCTGCAGAATCTTAGAGATATAAATAAAATTCATCTAGATAGTCCTGGTGCGGTGCCCAATTTGGCCAAATTGCTCCAATTGCCTTAAGACCAGCCCTGATGAGACTGTGCAGGGGCTGGACTGACACGCAGTGCCCCTTCTAGGTCCCTGGTGCCACTATTCAGAGTACAGACTCCAGAGCCAGCAGTCCAGAGTCAACAACAACCAGCTGCACAGCCTTCCCCAGTTTAATGGTCAGGTCAGTAGTGGTACGTGCTGCACTTTAATCAGTGAGAGAGTGTGAGTGGAGGGCCAGCTGGGGCAGATAGATGAGACAAGCAAGCTCTCTGTAGTGTATCAGTAACAACATGCGCCCCGCGCAGAGGCAACTGGGCTGTCCCAGAAGCCTCCAGCACAGGGCGCGGAATCACCCGCCAATCAACAGTCGCGGCGGGTAGTTCAACAGGTCAGGATTGGCCTGACCGACCCAGTAGGCTGTACCGGGAATTGTATATAAGCGGGGCCCGGCCCGCGTGCTCTCTCTCTTGCAATGTGCTCCTAATAAACTATGTTGCCCTACTCTCGTCTCCGCTTCGAGTACGTTACACTGGCGACGAGGATGGGATCTTAGCCTCAGCGGCTACCACGGAGATCTAGGGCAACCACGAGTCCTGACCGCCGCCGCCATGGCCACACAGAACGGAACCACCGGCTACATCGAGACATTCGACCCCGCCAATCCCGAGGGCTGGGAGTCCTACGCGGAGCGGGTCGAGTTCTACCTCAGGGCCAACAAGGTCACCGACGCCGGCACGAAGAGGGACGTTCTCCTGAGCGTCTGCGGGCCAGCCACGTTCGAGATCGCCAAGGGTCTCTCAGCTCCCGTCCGCCTCACGGAGAAGTCCTACGAGGAGATCATCAGACTCCTCACCGGCCATTTCTCGCCACAGCCTTCGCGGGTGGCCCGTCGGTTCCTGTTCCACAGAAGGGACCAGGCAGTGGGGGAATCGGCCGCCGACTACCTGGCGGCCCTCCGCAAGATCGCCGGGAACTGCAACTTCCCCCAGCTGGAAGACACCCTGGCTGACCGATTTACGTGGGGCCTCCGCGACGAGAGGCTCCAGCAGAAGCTCTTCGCCAAAGAAGAGCTCACCCTCCAGAGCGCCTTCAGCGAGGCGGTGGCGTTCGAGAGGACCTCCAGGACCTTCCCCAAGGCCCGGACAGAAGCCGCCCACCACGAGGAGCTGGACCACGACTGCCCAGAGGAGGAAGAAGCCCACCAGCTGCGCCGCCCAGCCGGGCCACCCAGCAGAGCCGCCCAACGCCCCCGAGCGGCCGAACGACCCCCAGCGACGGAGAGGGTTCCGGCCACCAAGTGCGCCAGCTGCGGCGACCTCCACGACAGGCGGGACTGCCGGTACCGGACCTGGGACTGCCAGAGCTGCGGAAAAACAGGCCACATTGCGAGGGCTTGCCGAGCCAAGCCCAACCGCCGGAGGCCGACCACGCATCACGAGTCGGCAGAGTTCCACTCCACGGACTCCACGTCCCTGCAGGTACTGAACTTGCCCCTCTCCACCCCCGATAAAATCAAAATGGCGGTCCTCATCGAAGGGAACCCCTGCCAAATGGAAGTGGACTCTGGTTCCTCCATCTCCATTATAGCGGAGGAAACCCTGAGGAAGCTGTGTCCCCCCCAGCGGCTGCAACTAAGGCCGGCGAACTTCATACTCCGGGACTTTCAGAAGAATCCGGTGCAAATCGCGGGGTGGGCGCGGGTGCAAGTCGAGCGGGGGTCCTTCTACAGCCCGCTGGACATCCTGGTGGTAAAGCGCCAGCTTACCACCCTGCTAGGACTGGTGTGGTTCAAACCCTTGGGGATCCGGTTGGAAGGGGTGGGGCAAACCCTAACACCCAGGGGGTTCGGGGAGATATGCCAAGAGTTCCCGGACGTGTTCGATGGTTCTCTAGGGAGCTACAAAGGGCTGGCCATCTCCCTACCGCTAGACCCCACGGTCAGGCCGATTCGGCTCAAGGCGAGGAGGGTCCCGTTCGCTTTAAAGCCAAAAATAGAGGCCGAACTAGACCGCCTCACAGCCCAGGGAGTCCTGGAGCCCGTGGACTACGCCACCTGGGAGACCCCCATCGTAACCCCTATCAAGCCAAACGGGGAGGTGCGGATCTGTGCAGACTATAAATGCACGATAAACAAGGCACTGCAGGATAACCCCTACCCAGTGCCGGTGGTGAGCCACGTCCTGGCTGCCCTAGCGGGGTCCAAGATCTTCGGGAAGCTGGACCTGGCACAGGCCTACCAACAGCTCCCGGTAGATGCTAAGACGGCGGAAGCCCAAACTATAGTGACACACAGGGGGGCCTTCCGGGTGAAGAGGCTTCAATTTGGGGTTAGCGTCGCTCCTGGGATCTTCCAGAGTATAATGGACGCTCTCCTGAAAGGGATCCCCGGAGTCCAGCCGTTTTTTGATGACATGCTAGTCGCCGCCCCGGACCCCGAAGAATTCGGCAACCGCCTAAGAGAGGTACTCCACCGGTTCCAGGCAGCGGGGCTCAAAGTCAAGAGGGAGAAATGCCTGCTGGGGGTCCCATGGGTGGAGTTCCTGGGGTTCGCCGTAGACGCAGCGGGAATCCACCCAACGGAAGAAAAGCGCCAGCCCCCACCTGCAAAGCGGAGCTACAAAGCTTCTTGGGGGTGCTTAACTTTTACCATTCATTTCTCCCCCACAAGGCGGCCCTAGCAGAGCCCCTGCACCGCCTGCTGGACAAAAAAGCCCCTTGGGTTTGGGGCAAACGCCAAGCAGCCGCGTTTCAGGCAGTCAAGGATGTTTTGGTGTCTAATGCGGTGCTCCACCATTTTGACGAGGGCCTCCCCGTCATCCTGGCTTGCGATGCGTCGCCATACGGGGCTGGAGCAGTCCTGGGGCACCAACTCCCCGACGGGAGGGAGGTACCGGTCGCATACTACTCCCGCACACTGACACCAGCCGAGCGCAACTACGCGCAAATAGACAAGGAGGCTCTGGCAATCGTGGCGGGGGTCCGCAAGTTCCATGAATACCTGTATGGGCGGAGGTTCACCATAGCTACGGACCACAAGCCCCTCTTAGGTCTGCTGGCCCCCGACCGTCAAACCCCCCAAATACTGTCGCAGCGCGTGTTGAGGTGGAACCAATTCCTCAACTCCTACACTTACACACTGGTACACAGGACCGGCAAGGCTATGGGTCACGCGGACGCACTCAGCCGCTTGCCGCTTCCGGAAACGGGTCCAGACCCCGCCCCCGCACACCAGGTCATGCTAATGGAGAGCCTCCCGGAGCCGCCCCTACACGCAGCGGAGGTCGCCAAGGCCACCCAGAAACACAAGACACTAGCACGGGTGCTCGACTGGGTGGTGAGGGGCTGGCCGGAGGGGAACATGGGGGAAGAATTCAAGCCATATAAGACCAGGAGGGAGGAACTAGCAGCCCACAAGGGGTGCCTGTTATGGGGAAGTAGGGTGGTGATTCCGCCCCCACTGCAAAAGCGTGTCCTAGAATCCTTACATGAGACCCATCCCGGCATAGTCCGAATGAAGGCCTTGGCCAGAAGCTACGTCTGGTGGCCGGGGATGGATGGGGAGATAGAGAGCTGGGTCCGACGGTGCCAAACGTGTCAAGAGTCGCGGCCCGAGCCTCCCAGCGCCCCCGCCACTAGGTGGGAGTCAACCCGGAAACCATGGTCGAGACTCCACCTCGATTTCGCGGGGCCATTCCAGGGGCAGATCTTCATGATAATAGTGGACGCCTACACCAAGTGGTTGGAGGTCATCCCCGTAGGGTCCACCTCATCCGCCGCCGCAATCCGAGCGCTGCGCAGGGTCTTATGCACACACGGTATCCTGGACACCATAGTCTCAGACAACGGGACCGCGTTCACGTCTGCAGACTTCCAGGCGTACCTCCACAGATACCTGATTAGGCACATAAGATCTGCCCCCTTCTACCCAGCCACCAACGGCCAGGCGGAGCGGATGGTCCGCACCACGAAAGAAGCCCTGGGCCGAATTGTGCAGGGTGACTGGGACTACCGATTAGCGGCATTCCTTTTCGACAATAGGGTCACCCCCAACCCGGTCACAGGGGTGAGCCCGGCAGAGCTCCTAATGGGACGCAAGCTGACAACCCGACTGGACAGACTACACCCCGACCGGGCGTCAGACACCCGCGAGAGCCCCGAGGTTCGGGACGCAGTCAGGGGGTTCTTTGCGGGTGACCCAGTTTACGCCCGGAACTATGCAAGGGGGCCTGATTGGGTGGCGGGCCGAGTGCTACGAGTGACGGGGTCCCGCCACTATGATATATCAACCGAGGGGGGCCAGGTATTACGGCGGCACATAGACCAGTTGCGCCGCCGCACGCTACCGGAGGAGCCGGCGGACACAGAAGACGCGTGGTCTGGGGAGGGGCCAACCGAGAGCCGACCCGAGGACGAGGCCCCAACGCCCATCACGCCGACGCAGGGAACACCAGAACGGTCCGAGCCCAAAAGACCCGCTGAGCCAGCCCCGCCGCCTCCGGCCACACCACGGGCCGCCGAAGCACCCACCACGGAAGCAGCGCCTCCCCCACCGGACCTCCCTAGACAGTCCACCCGGGAGCGCCGACCTCCCGCGTATCTCAAGGACTATGTTCCTTAACTAGGGGGGAGGGGTGTAGTGTATCAGTAACAACATGCGCCCCGCGCAGAGGCAACTGGGCTGTCCCAGAAGCCTCCAGCACAGGGCGCGGAATCACCCGCCAATCAACAGTCGCGGCGGGTAGTTCAACAGGTCAGGATTGGCCTGACCGACCCAGTAGGCTGTACCGGGAATTGTATATAAGCGGGGCCCGGCCCGCGTGCTCTCTCTCTTGCAACGTGCTCCTAATAAACTATGTTGCCCTACTCTCGTCTCCGCTTCGAGTACGTTACACTCTCCCAAGTCCTTTCCATTCCTTCCCTCCTCTTGGCTTGAACAGAGCAAGCACATGTGACTGGCACTGGCCTCACCCCTCCCAGGCAGGGAAGTCTGTCTTTCACACTTCACAGAGCCCTGTTGGTGCCTGCAGTATGCACTTGCAACCCCTTTCTCAGAACTTCTTGGATATGAAAAGAAATATTGATGGTGTCAATTGTCATGCCAATAAATCCAAACAATACTGCTTCATACATTAATAGTAGATTAATTGTTCTAAAGCCATTGCAGAATCTAATCAAAGTTTTACATATTTATTGTATATACCATTTTTTGGCAGTTGGCTCTTTTAAATGGCTGGTATTGATTGTTGGATGGGAGCCTGGTGTTTGCTGCTGCAGGAATAATTAGATGAGAAATTATAGTTAATTATTAACCTATGTTTTTGCATCATTTTCAAGCCTCCTAATTGCATGTGTTTTGGAGAAAATTATTTTGAATCCTTTTGGCAATTTTGGGAGTTTATAAACTTTTGAAAATGTTTAGATTGGAAAATGACGTTGTGCTATAGGGTTGGCTTGTTGGATATGAACATATGAAGCTGCCTTATACTGAATCAGACCTTTGGTCCATCAAAGTCAGTATTGTCTTCTCAGACTGGCAGCGGCTCTCCAGGGTCTCAAGCTAAGGTTTTTCACACCTATTTGCCTGGACCCTTTTTTTGGAGATGCCAGGGATTGAACCTGGGACCTTCTGCTTTCCAAGCAGATGCTCTACCACTGAGCCACCGTCCTTCCCCAATGTGACAGAATAGGCTCCATCTTGTGTTTGCTTTTTAGTTTAGTTAAAATGGCCACCCACCCTAGGAAGTAGGGCAAAACTCCAGGGTAGGCCTACAAATCCCAGATGCCTCTATGGCCAAAAAGTGCGGGAAAGCCAGGGAGTGGAGTCAGAAGATATAAATATTCTAGCCAGCCTGGGAGAGGGGAGTCATCCTGCAACCCTCAGAGAGGCCAGGAGGCTCTTGCTGCAGATTGCCCATAGGCAGAGAGAGGCCTTGGGGATCAGGGAAGGCAGCAGTGGGAAGGGATCCTTGGAGGGATCCAGAACTACCTGTAGAAGGCTGGAGGCCAGGCTGCAGATTGGTAACTAAACCTCATTCTGAGGAAAAATAAGTATAAGGATCAGTTCAGGGGCAGAGGAACTGCGTTTTGTCTTATTTTATTTGTGCCTGGTGGTGTTTTCGTTTCTGTGTTTGATTTAAAGTGCCGTTTTGTGTTTAAAATCTTGTTACTTGTAAATAGTCAATAAAAATCTTTGTTCTTCGTTTAAAACCCCAGTATAGTGCTCTGACCACGGAGTCTCCCCCACTCTGCCCACTACCAGTGCCTTAAAAAGGGGCCTGGGAGGAAAAAAGCCAAAAATGTGCAGGTGCCAACCCTCCAGGAGAAATCCAAAGTTAGGAGTTTTCATCTCCAAACCCCAGGAGCCAGCCAGAGGGGTCTCACTGTCTCTTAAGAAAGGCATAGGGAAGTTAGTGAATGGTGGCAGCTACTGAAGAGTGATAGAAGCCCACCAAGGAGGTGGGAAGGTGAAACAGGGCTCATGAGCCACAAACTGGCTACTGAGTCCCCCCCCCCCCGGGCTGAGGGTAGGCACCCGTTTCACCACAGTGGAAAACTGAATTCTGTAACCCTTCAGCAGCAACCAACTATACCTTGTGCCAATAGCCATTGATGGTTCTCTTATCCATGTGTTTATCCAGTTGAAAATTAATTTTACTTTTTATTTTTATATTCTAATCTGAGCATGAGTAAAAGATTTGAAAGTGGTGCTAGCAAGCGCCAGAGACTTGAAAATGCTATGGTCATGAAGTTAAGATCAATCACTGCTTTTGTGCATCAACCACTCATTGAAGCAACAAGAGCCAGCAGTGAAGCTATTTAGCCTGAGCCAACTACTACCATGCAACCAGACAAAAACATCCCTGAAACAGTGAAGCAGGATGTGGAACAGCAAGCTGATTATGAGGAAGTAGCCATGATGCTGACTCAAACTGAAAATATAGAACTAATTCAAGAGTCACTTACTGGACAGAGAAAGGCTAAAGAGCCACAAGAAAATAATGTAAATAGTCAGATTTTGCAGTTCACACCTGCTAAGATAGGCCAAGTCCAAAGTGTTCCAGATGCAGATAAAGATAATGCCAAACATAGATATACTGTAACAGATGTTGGTTTGTGGTCAGAATGATCACATGAGAAAGTATGCTATTGCATAGAGAGGGGTCCCTCTCAAGTTCTGCATCATTGTGGACCATTTTTCAAATTCTAAGCGAATGTACAAAAAGCAGCCCAGGTTTTGCACAAAATCTCTTTTTTATTCAACAAAAGCAAATGGGGAAACATATAGCCGAGAGTGGCTTGTATATTCTCCCTCAAAAGGACAGATTTATTGCTTTGTTTGTAAACTCCTTCCAAACCTTGCATCTTCTTCCACAGCTTTAGCTACATAAGGGTTTGATGACTGGCAAACCCCCCATCCTATCCAAACTCATAAAAACTCAGAGAAGCATAGGAATGCCATGTTGGCCTACCTAACAAGAAAGTGAGGGCAAACATTAACTTCCAAGCCAGAGGAACAAATAAAAGCAGAACTGCAGTACTGGTGGCATAATATTACATTATTGCTGTAATATGCACTCTTGTAGAATGAGGCTTACCATTCAGAGGAGACAAACACTTTGGATCTCCAAATAATGGCAATTATCTTGGTCTTTTAGAACTAGTGGCAAAATTTGATCCATTTTTACTTGTTCATATCAATCAGTTTGGACATTGTGGATCAGGCAATCCCTCTTATTTGTCAAAAACTATATGTGAGGAAATGTTTCAACTCATGGCAAAAAAAAGTTAAGGATGCATTTCTGGCTGATGTGAGAAAGGTTGGGTATTTCAGCTTTTCAGTAGATTCCACTCCTGACATTTCACATACTGATCAGATATGTATCACCTAAAGATGGTTTGCCAACTGAGAGATTTTTAACTTTCCTTGAGCTAAAAGACCACTCAGGTGAAAGCATGGCTGATTTGGTGTTCAACTATTTCACTACTGAGCTTGAAATTGACTTTAGAAAATTCTACGGGCAGTCTTATGACAATGCTGCCAACATGGCTGGTAAGTACAATGGCATGCAGGAAAAAATCATTGGAAAAAAATAATTTGCAAGATTTATTCCATGCCCAGGTCACTCTTTAAATCTGGTGGGCCGTTCAGCTGTGGATTGCTGCCTTGATGTAGTGAACTGTTTTGACATTATCAATGAAATGTATACCTTCTTTTCAACCTCCACAAAGAGATGGGCAGTTCTAAAATCATTTTTGCCACCTCAGTCTAAAGTGCCTAAATATTTGTCAGACATTAGGTGGGATGCACGCGCAAAAGTCACAGAAGCTGTTTCGGAAAGTTACAGTGCTATTACTGATGTCCTCAATCATTTGTACTCTGACGTTAATGGGAAGGGGAAGACCAGGCTTCAAGCTAACAATCTTTTGCAGAAAATGGAAGAACTGGAATTTGTGTTTATGCTGTATTTTTGGACCCATGTGCTAGGTCATTTTCACAAAGTCAGCAAAGCCCTTCAGAAATCAGACCTGTTACTGAGTTCTTGTACAAGTTTGTAGAGTTCACTTCTGGATTTTTAAAGGAAAATATTAGATGCACATGAAGCCAATTTAAAAAAGAAGTACTGTGTACAGTGACGTTGCACAATTGTTTTTCATTCTTGCTAATCTGACAGCATCTAAGCAAGAAATTTTGATGAGCTTGAGAAACAAGCAAAAGCCACCTTGCCAAATGTTAACTACAAAACAAGGAGAAAAGAGTAAGGAAACAGCAAAGAAATGACAGAAGTGTACCTGAGGCCTTAGATGTACGTTCATCAAGAGATAAATTTAGGATAAAATCCTTTATTCCTATATTAGATGCACATGAAGCCAATTTAAAAAGAAGTACTGTGTACAGTGACGTTGCACAATTGTTTTCCATTCTTGCTAATCTGACAGCATCTAAGCAAGAAATTCTGCAAGGTGCTAAACTGTTGATGAAAGCATACCCAAAAGATATTGACCTGAAACTTATTGATGAACTTTTGCACTTTCACATGTAGTGAGACAAAGCCATAGGCTTACAGAAGAACACTCTCTGTCTCATACAGACTTTTATCAAATAATATGCAAGGAAAAAATTCAGATGGCCTTTCCTAATGTGGAAGCAATCTTGCAGCTATTTCTTAGCTTTATGGTCACTAACTGCTCAAGAGGGAGGAGTTTTTCCAAGACTCAAAAGAATTAAGAATGAATTAAGGGCCACGATGTCTCATGAGAGGTTGTTTGCACTGAGCATTCTGTAAATTGAAAGTGACAAACTTAGACAAACAAATTTTGATGACGTTTTGGATGATTTTGCTATGAAGAAGGCTAGGGAAAAAAAAAATTAGTCTTACTATATTTTATGGTTGTAGTTTACTTCTTAATATGTATTTTAAAACTGACTGTTTAATGACAACATAAAGTAGATTCTAAAAGTGCCACACTGTCAGATAATCATGATCATATTATTTACACTTCCCAGGCAATATAATTTGTAAACTCAAAGTGTTTTTTTAAGAATAACATTATAACTTCATTTTCCTAAAAAATAATGCTTATTCCACAAAAGGTTTACAAAGTTCAGTTATTACAAAAGTTTTTTAGTGTTAATTTTAACATTTATGCATTTTTTTTCAATCACTATAGTATTTAAAAATAACATCTTATGTCCTTTAGAGGAGAAATTGTGAATTGTAGAATTTTAAATACCCGTAATCATCCTTGGCTTCACTTAATTTTGTTTATAACACTCTTCCATTTTCTTCTAGTCGTGAGGGTAAGGGATTGAGAGGGGCCTCACAAGTGGAGTAGCCTAGGGCCTCTTTTCATCTAAATCCGGCCCTGGCTTGGTCTGTAGCTTTTGGTGGTTGGTGGCTATTCTGAACCATTCAAATTTGCACTTTAATATCCACTCAGGCAGGTGGAATGTAAAAAAATATAGGTCACATTTGATGTGAGAGTGGATAAAAGAAGATCTGTTATTTCTTGTGTTGAAAAGGATATTGCTGCTAGATTTCATTGCCTTTCTAATCACACTGGATCTGTGCAAATAACAGTTTATGCTCCATATCACATTTTTTGTACTTTTCCCCAGCAGTGCATTCACTGATAGGACTAAACACTTCCATAGGTTTCACTGTTATGAGAGTTACAGGGCATTGCTTTCTTATCCCAATATTGTTTATAATTCATGCTACTGAAATGCATGCTGCTTTGAGGAAAAGATATTAGGGGAGCACTTCAGTCTGTGATGCACACACCCACACATATCTGTAAGATGTTCAGCATAAGGGAAAACATCTTTAAGCTGGTATGTTTCAAAGATAGCCAATGGCCATTAAGAAAGAAATGGTATTTTCTGTAAATGGAGGAAATGTTAGTATCATTAAGCAAGTCATAGCAATGTAATGTCTTTGACGTATTGTGGGAAACTTCAAATAGGATTTTATATAGTATAACTAAAGATCAGTCTAAGGAGTGATACCCATTTATTTATTATTAATATTGCTTAAATCTGTAAACAGAACAAATAAACAATTTTCTCCTTATTTAAAATATTTTTATTTCTATTTATATAACATTTAATTCATCATATAGAGATCAGATGTTGGAAGCTAAGCAGGGTTGACCTGGTCAGTATTTGAAGGAGGCCAGCAAGGAATACTAAGGTATGAGGCAGAGGAAGGCAATGGCAAATCGTCTCCAAATGTTTCTTCCCTTGAAAACCCTATGGGGTTGCCATAAGTTGGCTTCAACTTCACCCCACACCCACCCATACATAAAGATTTCTCCTTCATCTGAATAGCCCAGGGTAGCCTAATCTCATCAGATCTCAGAAGCTAAGTAGAGTTGGCCCTGGTCATTATTTAAATAAGAAACACAAAGGAATATGAGGGTCATTATGCAGAGGCAGGCAATGGTAAACCACCTCAATATCTGTGGCCTAGAAAACCCTGTGGGGTCACCATAAGTTGGCTGCAACGATGGCCAAAAAACAATAGCGATTGAAATGTTTAGATTATCTAACCAATGTGTAGGAGCTTTTATATAATAAGGTTATTATAGGTAGAGATATGCCATCGTTATGTCCTAATAAATATTTTTGAAAGAAACTATATAATGAACAGTAAAAAATAATTCTATTGTAAAATTAAATTGAATAGATACAGGTGTGAATCCTAGGTTGTCATTCTGCCAATGAAACTGTAGTTAAAACAGTATTTCTGTTGGCAGTGATTTCAGCCCTTGCTGTTCCCGAGCATCCTTGGCTCCATCAGCATTGTTTTTTGGGGGGAGGCAGTAGGTTCACAAAGTCATGTAGAGGCAAGGAATTCCTTCTCTGTGGGCTTCACTCCTCTGGAAGTACATAGGATTCAACCCATAAACATATGACTTTTTTTTTTTTTTACCACTGTGTGACAGAGTGTTGGACTGGATGAGCCATTGGCCTGATCCAGCATGGCTTCTCTTATGTTCATATGTTCTTAATGGTTAGAGGTTAGATTCTGTAGCAAGGAATTTTTTTCATTGGGAAGCATTTAAAGTCCTTAGGGAGCAGTGGCTAATTAAAGTTAATTAAGGTATATTTAACTTAATTAGTGATGGGCCATGGCACAGAGAAGACCTGCCAGGACCTGACTCCTCCCATAAACACTCTTACCCCTGCTTATCTTTCTCTTGGCTTCCCTAGATGGCTTCCTCCCTGCTTTGACCCACCCAGAGCCACTTACTGACTTCCTCTGCCTGGCTGTGCTCAGACCAGGCATGCACCTAAAGCTGCCCTCATCATCCTCTGAGTTGCCACCTTCCCACCATCACTGCCATGTCCCCCACAAAGTTTGCAAGAGGCACCGGGCCAGCTGCAGCTGGCTATGTGCCACTGCCCAGCACCAGCATGGGGGTGCTCCCATTGATCCTTTCCTGCCACCAGTGGCTGAAGAGCTCCACCAGCCTGTGGGAGAGAGCCAGCTGAGTCACTCTAGCAGACTGTCCCAGTGGCTGCAGCTCAGTCAGCCATCCTGCTCAGTGCAGCTGTTCCTGGTGGTGTGGTGGCCCGGGTGAGGTGGTTGGGCCATGGAAGGCCATGCAGCAGCCCTTGCAACACCTGGGGAGGATGGGTTTGATGCTCAGATGCACAAAGGCTGGTGAATGGTGACCAGCAGTCTATAGCCACCTCAACCAATTCCTGTAGAAATTGGGGTGGGGGACCCCAATTTGAAAATGGGTGACTCCAAATCAATAGGGGGTTCTGTTTGCACTGCCCCAGCACTGGTTACAACCCTGCTTTAGAATAATAACTGGATTTGATCCAATTTATCTCTTCCACTAAGTTAGGAGTCTTTCTGACCTTAGTTCCAAGTTCTCTTCACAGTACTAATTAATCATTAGATTCAACTCTCTGAATTTGAACTGGAGGCAGTTTGGGGATGTATGAGAACTACCAAGCTGAAACTTAATCTTGACAAAACAGAGTGGTAGGGGTAAGGGTAAGGGGGAAGATCTGATGAAGAAAATTCATTATCCTCTGTTCTGATGGTTTTGCTCTCCCTCTAAAGAAGCAGGTTCATAGCTTGGAGGTGCTCCTGGACCCAAGCCTCATTTTGGATAAACAGGTGATAGCACTAGCCAGGGGCTCCCTTCAACAGTTTTGGCTTGCAAACTATCTGTGGCTTTTTCTGAGCAGAAAAGATTTTGCCACTGTAGTGCATGCCCTGGTAAAATTTATATTAGATTGCTGCAGTGTGCTGTACATAGAGCTGCTCTTGAAGAAGCTTCAGCTAGTACAGAATGCTGTGACCAGAATGGTGACTGGAGCAGAGCCAGCGCGATCCAGTAGGCCAGGTAGATTGCTGCTTAGGGCACCACCTGGCCACGGGGGTGGGTGGAAGGCACCCCGCTGCCCTCAGTGCTCCTTCCCCACTGCTGCACTTGCCCTCACCGCTGCCTGCCTCTCTGCCACTGTTCAACCTGGTGACCTGCAGCCGGGTGACGGCAGGGAAGGGGCTGAGTGGAGGCAGTGGGTTGGTGTGGTGGTGGGTGCACTGCAGCAAGGGAGGGCCAGCTCTGAGCCCCTCCGAGCGCACTGCTCCTGCTCAGTCTTCCTGGGTCTGTGCTTCTACCCAGCCTCTCCAATCTTCTTTGGAGGCCCTGCTTTGGGTGTCCCTACCATCTGAGGTTAGATGGGTAGCAACCTGAGAAAAGATGTTCTTGGTCATACCATAGAAACTTTGGAATGCTGTCCATAGTGAGATTTGTCTGTCTACCTCTATAGCTGTCTTCTGCCACTGAGTGAAGATCTTTCTGTTTTGTTTGATATTCTCTCATTTACTCGCCCACATTACTGTGTGTTTATGTTTTAAACATCTTATATATAGCTGTATATTAGATGTTATTTTGAATGTTTTAAATGTCTTTATGTCTTTTAACAAGTTTGCCCCTTGGGGACCCTGAGCTGGGTCTCAAGACAGTATAGAAAGGCTTTAAAGAAATAAATACATCTATTAGGCGAAAGAATACAAATATCAAAAGAATGAAATAAACTGTTAAGTTTCTTCAGCACAGATTGCTACAAGGTATATAGTCATTTATTTTCCTATAAATTTGTAATTTGAGGAGCTGAACAATAGCCTAGCATGACATGACACTTGTTAGTAATCATCCCTTGCCTATCTTAGCTTATTGTACCTTACCAAAGGAGAATGTCTGATTGGATACAGGGAGCAATGAATATTTTCTTAAGGAATCGGCAGAAGTGAATTAACCATTAAAGCCATGTCCCAGTGGAGCAGCTCAAAGTGGATGGAATGCAGTGTTCCCTCTAAAGTGAGTTAGTGTGAGCTAGTTTCTTAACCTCCAGCTCACACATTTTTGTCTTAGTTCAGGAAGGATGACCACAGAGCAAACTAATTTATGCAGTAGCCAGTTTGCTCACTCACAGCTTTAATACTAATAGCTCAGCTTAGAGGGAGCATTGGATGGAAGCTGCTACCACTGTGATCACCCAATCTTGGGTAAAAGCAAAGATGCTCTGTGGTTGCTATGGTTATCTTTCTCTCTTTGACACCAGGAGAGAACCATGATTGGCTGGAATTGGAAGCAGCATATTAAGGAGGAAGTGGTGACAATGGCTCCTTCCTGAGGTATTGACAGGTTCAGCTGCTTTCTCCTTCTCCCTTGTTCAGCATGAGGGCATAAATTCTTTTGCATTCCTAACAGCAAGCAACCTTTTTCTGAAGTTGTTTCCTGCTCCCATATTCTTATACCTCTCATCAGTACAATGGTACACCATCACACTCCATTCCTATCTGCATTTTGAGCATATGGTGGTAAAATGACTAAAAATTATTCTGGAATCCACACGTCCAACCAGGTTTTGAGTCAGAGCACATGGCAGTTAATGGTTGCTCTGGCTCCTCCCTGCCCACCAGCAGTGTTCTGCTACTTGCTTTTCCTTCCATTTAAAGTCCTGATGACTACCACAGAGCCTTCTTTGCACTCACATGCTCACCTAGTGCTTCACAACTGTTAACAGCCCAAAATCTAAAATAATGAAAAGGAAAGCAAAAGAAGTGTGATATCAGTGCATTAGGGATGTAACTGTTTGGGGGTGAGATTTTCCTTGTCAGGCAACTGGCCAGTGGTGGGCAGAAGGCCCCCAAAACCCACTTACCCCTAGGGAATGGAAACCCTATTTCCATGGCTGTTTTTGCCTCCCAGTCTGCCCATAAAAAGGGTCATTTCCTATCTCCTTAAAGAATATAGTCATCATTAGAATTCCAGGGAGATAGGCATGTTAGCCTACTGTAGCAAAATAAAATAAAAGTCCAGTGGCACCTTAAAGACTAACAAAACTAACATTTATTCCAGCATAAGTTTTCATGAGTAAATGAGATCTGACTCATGAAAGCACATACTGGAATAAATGTTCAAGTGGGTAGCTGTCTGAAGCAACAGAACAAAGGTTAAGTCCAGAGGTACCTTTAAGACGAACAAAGTTTTATTCTGGGTATAAGCTTTCATGTGCACACAGATCTGAAGAAAGTGTGCATGCACTCAAAACTTATACCCAGAACAAAACTTTGTTGGTCTTAAATATGCCAATGCACTCAAACTTTGTTTTGGAATAAGTGTTGCTAATGTTTAAGATGCCACTGGACTTCAGTTCTATTTAGTCATCATGATGCCCCTACTGAAAACGCTCTTCCTGAATCCAGAAGATCTGCTGTCTGCTAGCAGCACATATGCCATTCTTGATTGCACAAAGCCAAGCTTTCTTGAATGAAATGGATTATCAGGCCCAAAGCTAATCCCATTCTATCCCATTTTGGAACTGAATCTACCTTGATTGCCCTGACAATTGATCTTTGACAAGATGTTGATAGTTTTTTACTATTTTCTGGCATTTTTCGATAAAGAATATTTTTGCAGCTATTGTATAGATTTGAAAAACAAATTGGGATCACATTGTAAACCCCCCCCCAAAAAAAGACACAATCACATAATAGCCATAAATCACAGTGATTGGGGGGTTTTTTATGGTTTTGTGCATTTTATGGACTTTTTATCATGACTGTCTTTTAAATATAAAAATATTAGAACTGTCTTGAAACAATTTTTGTTTTGTTTTTTAAATAAACAGACTTAAAAGCTTATCTGAAAACCTTGACTTTGGCCAGTTTGCTCTATGATATCAAAAGTGGCTTCTAGTATTAGATTGCTGTTGTAACTGTTAGGATTAAGCATGCTTAATTCTACAGTGGAATGGTCTATTACTTCACCTAATTCATCTAAATGTGGGACACAGAATTTTAAATATATTTAGACTTGACCTGATAGCCTTTTGTTAGGCTTGATATGGTAACTTTTAGATCATTCTAGTACTTTCACTTAAAAACAAAGATTTCTGTATTAATATTTTCACTAACAAATATTTTGCTACTATAGTTGTAATTTGACGTATATATAGTTGACTTTTATAGGGTTGCAATTTGGCATATATATAGTTGGCATATATAATATGTATAGTTGGCATATATATAGTTGTAATTGGGGGGGAGGGGTGGGCTCCCTCTTGAGTATCCTGCCTCCCCAGGGAAAGTGTATGCGCAATACATAGCCTCTCCTTTCCCGGTGTAGTGAACGCCGCGTGGTCACTGTCCGGCTATGCCTGGCAGATGGTCACTGCAATGGCCTCTCCCACATTACTGCATCCATGGCAACACCTTCCCGCTGGTCCCCCCCCCCCCGTTTCTCACAGAGTTTGCCACGCTTCTGTCCTAGATCCATGCCAGTCTGGTTTTCGGCCAGGCCACGGGACAGAGACGGTTCTGGTCGCCTTAGTAGATGACCTCCAACGGCAACTGGATCGAGGTGGTGTGGCAGTGCTGATGTTATTAGATCTGTCGGCTGCATTTGACACAGTCGACCATCGGCTGCTGATCCACCGCCTCGCCGACATAGGGGTTAGGGGGTTGGCCTTACAATGGCTTTCCTCCTTCCTCATGGGTCGGGGACAAAGGGTGGCAATTGGGGGTGAACGATCCCAGAGGCGCACACTAGATTGTGGGGTGCCCCAGGGAGCAGTTCTCTCCCCGATGTTATTTAACATCTATATGCGCCGTCTTGCCCAGATTGTCCGGAGGTTTGGGCTGGGTTGCCATCAATATGCAGATGACACCCAGCTCTATCTGCTAATGGACGGCCGGCCCGCCTCTGCCCCGGGGAGCCTAGATCAGGCCCTACAGGCTGTTGCAACATGGCTTAGGCTGAGTGGGCTGAAGCTGAACCCAGCGAAGACAGAGGTTCTCTGTGTGGGTCGTGGCGCTCTGGGGAAGGAAATATCTCTCCCGACCTTTGACGGTGCGCCGCTGAAGGCAGCGCAGCGGGTAAAGAGCTTGGGTGTTTTACTGGAGCCTTCATTATCAATGGAGGCCCAGATAACAGCCACTGCCAAGTCAGCATTTTTTCATCTGAAGCGGGCGAGGCAGTTGGCCCCTTTCCTAGAGCGCCGGGACCTAGCAACGGTGATCCATGCGATGGTCACCTCAAGATTGGACTACTGTAACGCCCTCTACATGGGGCTGCCTCTCTGCCGGACCCGGAGATTGCAGCTAGTGCAGAACGCGGCGGCCAGGCTGCTGCTTGGCCTCCCAAGATGGGAGCATATACGGCCGGGGCTACGCAAACTACACTGGCTGCCGATTGTATACCGGGTCCAGTACAAAGTGCTGGTGATTATCTTTAAAGCCCAATATGGCCAAGGACCGACCTACCTGAGGGACCGTCTCTCCCCGTATGAGCCCCAGAGAGCACTGAGGTCAGTAGGTAAAAACAGATTGACCACCCCTGGGCCAAAAGAAGTTAAACTTCGGACTACCTATGCACGGGCCTTCTCTACCGCGGCCCCTTCCTTGTGGAATCAACTCCCAGAGGAGGTGCGGGCCCTGCGGAACCTTGATCAGTTCCGCAGGGCCTGCAAGACCACCCTTTTCAAACAGGCATTCATGAACGGCTGACCAAGTCCACAAAGAAACATCAAAATGGTCCAGTCTGAAGATCCGCCATCATTACACAAACTGACAGGCATAGTGTCGATTAATAACGGTACTGTCAGATCTAACTTAATGTTTTTAGACTTAGTAACTGTTTTAACTAATGTATTAATCGGTTTGGGGTTAATTTAATGTTTTGTTAAATGTATTGTTATTTTGCTGTTGTTAGCCGCCCTGAGCCTGCTTGGTGGGGGAGGGCGGGATATAAATAAAATTTTACTTACTTTACTTACTTACTTACTTACTTACTATGGTGCGACCGAATGTCCGGCGGTATAACCGGATGGGCAGGCTGGGCTCACCAACCTCTCCAGCCAAGAGAAGGAAAACTCTAACATCAAACCCAGGCAGATAGAGCTTGTTAATGTAACACCTACCACCTGGAGGACTCGCTGCCGGCGTCCCGGCTTACTGGGCCATGGCAGATGACCCCAAAGTGAAAGCGTGGAGCCAGTACCGCGCACACTGTGCTTCACCTAAAAATTCCTCTGTGCAGGCCTGAAGGGCATATCCACATCCACAACCCACAACACACCAAGTCCTGCAGCGATGGGCAAGGGGCGAAACGGCAGGTGAAAGATGCCACTGGAAGCCGCAGTCCCGATCCTGCATGTAGGCGGTTCAGGGTATTGGTCGCCTGATGCTGACCCGGAGACAAAAGCATTTTTCGGCAGCACCCTGAACGACCAAGCAGCCTTATCTAGGGACAGCACTGCTTGCTCCACACAGAGAGGGGCCTAGAAAAGGTGGCCTAAACAAAGCTCATCTCCCCCACCCCAGTTGGCTAGCCGCGGTCAATGGGCATCCTTACTTGCGGTCAAAAAATAACAACAAAGAAAAGGCATGCACCTGCCTCACAAAGTGTGCAAAGACTAAAAGCTTGTGTGTTGGAACATCAGAACCATGCTTGACACAGTAGACAGTGGTCGCCCTGAACGACGCTCTGCTCTAGTTGCCCACGAACTTCTCAGGTTGATTATTGACATAGCAGCTCTCAGTGAGGTCCGTTTCCCTGAGGAAGGTAGTCTTCAAGAACATGGTGCTGGCTATACTCTCTACTGGTCGGGTAAGTCAAAGGCTGAGAGCCGCCTTTCTGGCTACCATCCTGTTGATCTCTGAAGAAGTCCTCGGGTTCTCCACAAGGAAGAACAAGGACTGGTTTGACAAGAACAATCAAGAGATCCAAGAATTACTAGCGAAAAAGAGATCTGGCTACCAACCACATCTTGCTCAGCCCTCCTGTCCCGGGAAAAAAGCAATCTTTCGCGCTGCATGTAGCAACCTCCAGCGCAAGCTTCGAGACATTCAGAACGAGTGGTGGACCAAGCTTGCAGAGAGAACCCAGCTGTGTGCAGACACTGGTGATTTAAGAGGGTTCTACGAAGCCCTGAAGGCAGTATATGGCCCATCATATCAGACTCAGAGTCCCTTGCGTAGTGCAGACGGCCAAGTGCTCCTCACAGACAAGGCATCCATACTGAACCGGTGGTCGGAGGATTTTCAGGTTCTCTTCAGTGCCAACCGCGTAGTTCAAGATTCAGCAATCCACCTCACCCCACTTCAACCAGTGAAAACAGAGTTGGATGAGATCCCCACCCTAGAAGAGACTGTTAAAGCCATCAAGCAACTGAAAAGTGGCAAGGCAGCAGGAGTTGATGGAATCCCACCAGAGATCTGGAAGCATGGGGGCACATACTACATAGCACACTTCACAAAGTACTTGTCACCTGCTGGGAACAAGGCAAACTACCACAGGACTTTCGCGATGCAATCATCATCACTCTACACAAGAACAAAGGGGAAAAGTCAGACTGCTCCAACTACCGAGGGATAACCCTGCTCTCCATCGCAGGCAAAATCCTTGCCAGAATACTCCTGAACAGACTGGTGCCCACCATTGCAGAAGAACTCCTCCCAGAGAGCCAGTGCGGCTTCAGAGCTAACAGGAGCACCACCGACATGGTATTTGTTCTCAGGCAGCTCCAAGAGAAATGCAGGGAACAGAACAAGGGTCTATATGTGACATTTGTCGACCTTACCAAAGCTTTCGATACCGTTAGCAGGAAAGGCCTGTGGTAAATCTTGGAACGTTTAGGATGTCCCCCAAGGTTCCTCAGCATGATCATCCAGCTACATGAAGACCAGCGAGGCCAAGTCAGACACTGCAACGACCTCTCGGAGCCCTTCCCAATAGGCACAGGTGTAAAGCAAGGCTGTGTTCTCGCGCCAACTCTCTTTACGATCTTCTTTAGCATGATGCTTCAAAGAGCCGCAGTAGATCTAGATGATGACGATGGTGTCTACATCCGCTATCGCACCGATGGCAGCCTGTTCAACCTGAGGCGACTAAAGGCTCACTCCAAGACAATGGAAAAACTCATCCGAGAGCTACTGTTTGCTGATGATGCTGCACTCGTCTCCCACTCGGTATCAGCTCTGCAGCATATGACATCCTGCTTTGCAGAGGCTGCCAAGCTATTCGGCCTACAAGTTAGTCTGAAGAAGACAGAAGTTCTCCACCAGCCTGCACCCCAGGAAGATTATCACCCTCCCTGCATCACTGTGGGTGAATCAGTTCTGAAGACAGTCCAGCAGTTCAGCTACCTGGGGTGCATCATCTCCTCAGATGCCAAGATGGACAAGGAGATTGACAACAGGCTGGCAAAGGCAAACCGTGCCTTTGGCCGACTGCACAAAAGAGTGTGGAGCAACAAACATCTGAAAAAAGGCACAAAGATCAATGTTTACAAAGCGGTTGTGATGACAACCCTCATCTACGGCTCCGAATCGTGGGTTTTATACCGTCATCACCTGCGACTCCTTGAGCGCTTTCATCAGCGCTGCCTTCGCACCATCCTCAACATCCACTGGAGTGACTTTGTGACCAACAATGAAGTCCTCAAGAGGGCGGAGGTTACAAGCATTGAGGCACTGCTGTTGAAGACGCAGCTGCGCTGGGCAGGGCATATTTCTAGGATGGAAAATCACCGCCTTCCCAAGATTGGTCTGTATGGCGAACTTTCCACCGGCCATCAAAATAGAGGGGCACCAAAGAAGAGGTACAAGGACTCCTTGAAGTAATCCCTTGGCACCTGTCGCATCAACCATCACCAGTGGTCTGACCTAGCCTCAGATCACAAAGCATGGAGGCGCACCATCCACCAGGCTGTCTCTTCCTTTGAGAACGCACGCATAGCTGGTCTTGAGGACAAAAGGAGATTGAGGAAGAATCGTACTGCTACAGCACCAACCCCAAATCATACTTTTCCCTGCAGCCACTGTGGCCGGATCTGCCTGTCCCGCATTGATCTTGTTAGCCACCAGCGAGCCTGCAGCAGATGTGGACTACTGCACCCTTCTTAAATCTTTGTTCGCGAAGTCAAGCCGAGAGAGAGAGAGAGAGTTGTAATTGGCATATATACAAACTATATATATAGTTTCTGCCCACCCAAAGTGTCTCACGGTGATTTACAACATATATGATATATATTATACAAATAAAGTATAAACAACATAAAACAGATAACAAATATAAAATATTAACATTTAAATGTTAAACTATTAAAGCATGTAGCTAGCATCATACCACTAACAAAAACAACTAAAGCATGTGAATTACCCTCCAAAGTTGTTTTTAATAATTATATATTACTACTATAAGATAGTATAATTTTTATATATTGATAAGTGATAATTTTATGATTTTATTGTATATGTATTATTTTATAACCCACCCTGAGCCTGCCTTGGTGGGATGGGTGGGATAGAAATTCCAGAAATAAATGAATAAATAAGGCCTACTTAAATAATTTGGCCTTGCATGGCCTGTGGAAACTAACCAAGAATGGCAGGGCATGGGTGTCACCTGAGAATGCATTCCACAGGTAGGGGCCACAACTGGGAAAGCCCTTCCCCTGGTGACAGCTAACCAAGCTATTCTGGGGTATCTACAAGACACCCCTAGAGGATGACAGAAGAGAGTGCAGAGGGGTTGTAACAGTAGAGGCGGTCCCATAGATATCAGAGTTCAGACCATTAAGGGCTTTAAAAGTTAACACTAGAACCTTATTCCTTCAATAATATGGATCATTTTCTATAGCCACGATATTTTGTTAAAAACAACATGCAAAAATAGATTTTGCATGAGAAAGTGGCATACTGCGTTTTGAATGAGAAAGGGAAACTATCAGAAATGACAGCAAACTTTATAGAAATCTTCAAAACTTTCTATTTTTTTTTTTTGTGTATATAGACATTTCTTAGATTAAGTAAATTAACTGCATGTCACACAAAGGGGCTGTTCAGACACACAGTATAATCAGTTGTTGCTGCTGTTTCATACCAGATTAAAAGCGGCTGATCAGACAGCAACATCTGCCTTCTGGTATTAACTCATAGTAGCCTCCCCCAATCCTTCTCAGAACTGGAGTATTTTGTTACCTGCTCCTTTGCAGTGTTTTTTGAGTTCTCTGGTTTCACCTTGTAGTTTCCCCGTCTGGATAATTTTCGACCAACTTCCAGATATCTGAAGGCTGTCCCGGAGCAAAAGGAGCCTCAGACATCTGGTTTACGGTCACCATTTTTTTTACTACTTAGCGATATGCGCATAACTGCATAACCACATAATGTATTAACCTATGTGCATGTGTGCATATGCACATATGTGTGCATGCGCATAATGCACGTAAAAGGAGAAAAAAAGAACTGCATGGTGCCATTGTGTGGATGGCAGAAGATGGTTTCACTGCAGAGTGATTCAAATTGCAGCATGGCAGTCTGATCGATAAGATCTGGAACAAAGATATTTGGAACAAAACCGGGTCAGTTTAACATGGACTCAACACACTGTGTGAACAGGAACAAAAAGTAAAAGTTGTGTAACCTGGAGTGCTGTAAAATATAGTAATTCAAGAATGTATTTGTTACAGATAACAGCATTATTGCAGCATCGTATTGAATTAATTAACAGCCTTTTTAGTTCAATAAACATTTGTCATACCCACCAGTTCAACAAATTAATTGCAATATCAAATTATTTCATAATAAATAATTCCTTTATTTATTCTTTCTATATCAATTTAAACACAGTTTTTAAGCAACAGATCACCAGTTACTTTTGAAATTTTGAAATTCTGTTTTGTACTGGGAGTCCAAGTTCCTTATTTTGTTGAAGGAAAAAAAAACTGCTACCTTTTAAATTCCTCTAGTAGATAGAAAGAACCAATATAGCTGCAGAGACGTGCTCTGGATTCTCTCTTAGCTCCCTGCATCAACAGAATTTTTAACTAAGGTCCAATTACAGACTATTCATTATTAATGATAATAACTGAGGTGTAACAAATGCACATTTACTTTCTGATCCAAAGAGTTCTAGCAACATTCTAAAACTTGCAGAGTCAGCATGTTTTAATCCAGGTAGATTGCATCCAGGATTCCTGGTAGTTTTCAAGATTATGAGAGTATCAAAAGTGCGGCATATTTCATCTACACCCTTCCTTCAGGAGGTGTTGGGAATAAATACATTGATTGTCTTAAGGTTTGCCCCCCAAGTTGGAATGAAGAGTCGGACACAAGGCATTGGTATAACTAAGCGCCACTTTATTAAATATGAATAGAAAAAATGGCAAGGGCAACTAGAACTGCGGCCTGATCAGGGCCAGGAATCTCAACAGACCACTCCCCTGCCATTAGCGGGCGAGATACCTGGCCCCCCAGCCGTAGCTGTGTGTCACAGCTCCCGCCAGGCCGGCCCAGCAGGGAGGCATGCCTTAGAGGGCCCAACTCCCAGACACATGTCTCAGTGGAAGGCACCCTCTAGTTGAGCCTCCAGGACGGTCTGCATTCACCCACCCCGGGTCATGAAAACCCAAAGGTTGATCCTGCAAGACCCCTAACTCTCCTAAATGGGGATGCTTTCTGGTCCTCCCCTAGCCACATAGCACCATAAACCCAGTAAAACCTGCCATGACTAAGGCCAAGTCTCTACTTAGGGCTTAGCACCCACTGGGAGGCCCAAAGCCACCCACAGCCCTTGCCGGAGATCTCTCAAGCAGATTACCTTTTTAAGAGAGATGCACCCCATCCCCTCTGTAGAGGTCAGGAAATTTCGTAGAAATACCCGGGTGGGGCAGAAAGTGGCCCAACCCCCCTTCCAATGCCTTCCGAATGTCTTTATTAGCTTTGTAACGGACCCTCTAGATACCTGCGGGATCCCAAGCACTATGCCAAACCACGAGGGGAATCATGGCTGACCAAATTATGATGGTCCCTGGCCATCTCTCCCTGATGTGCTCAAAATCCTCTCATGCCTGCAGGACCAAAGCCTTGCCTTTTACCAGCCCGAGATCATCCCCCCCCCCCCAGATGAATGATTAAAACCTGAGGAGAAGGGCCCACATTCCCACAAAATAACAATGACAGCAGGCCGGGCTACTGAAGACCCCGGCGCCGCCGCCATTCGATTGTAATATATTGGCTGAGTCGCAACTGAGATTCGACCGAAGTTCTCTGAGCCTGATGTGCAGCCCAAAACACATAGCTGGGCCCACAGATGAGAACTCAGCTCCTCTGGCCAGGAACAACAGCATCTAAAAAGAAAGAACAGTCAAACTAGAAACAAAACCATAACATTCCAACTGCAAACAAACAAAGCTAAGAACTGAGCAAAGGACAAACATAAGATTTATAAGCCAGTGACCGCCAACGGCCCAGGCATTGAATGGAGGAAGAAGGATATCCCAGGAAAGCAGCTGTAGAGGCCGCCCCAGTTCTAAAGGAGTGGGTACCAAACTGCACTCCAGACAAACCCAGCTTAGTTAAAGCCCGAGAAGTCACAGCCCAAAACTGATGCTTTGTCAGTGGGCTGCCATTAGGATGACAAAACAAAAACCCCTTGTTGTTCCCCCGTACTGCCAAATAAGCAGCCAAAGTGGAAACTGGGCACAGCTCATGCTCAGAACATGTGCCCAGCTCCAATACGGTCCCATTGCTATGCTGATCAGTCTTAGAGCATCGGACAGTAAGAACCGCCTTACCCTCCACTAACCTCAGGTCCCAAAGTGACAAAGCCTTACCAGAAACATCATTTCTGGAACTTGCCACTAACTCACTGATCCTAAAGGCCCCAAAAAGGCCACCAACAAAGCCGCATGAAACAGTGCGGACTGAAAATAAGATGCACACACTGTGCTCCAAACCCCCTTCAAGCTCCTAAGAATCAAAGGGGAAATAGGATTCCTTGTGTCGGGACTAGGCCCAGCCTCTCTGTACCACCCCTCAAGCATCTTTCAAAGTCAAAAGTCTGTTGTTTCCTCCTTATGTCCCAACGCTTTGCTAGCAAAAGCCAAAGCAGACAGGCATCCCCTAATGGTCGCCCGGCCAATCCCTTACCTTTTAAAAAAACGCAGTAGTGCAGCAACTGCTCCACTGGGAGGGGCCAAACAATGCAATACCCTACCTCAGCCCTAAAGTCCTCAAACTGCCGCACAGCACATTCCTAAAACTTCCTGGTGCAATGGCAAGGCCTATCGCTCTGCAGGCCTCAGCTCTCCAATCAGCCATAGCTCCTGGGGCATTATCACTGGCTCATGATCGGCATCTGGGGCGAACTGACTGAACTTCTCCATCTGTTTGCGAGAGAGAGCATCAGCCGCACCGTTATTTACCTCAGGAATATGCTTGGCCAAAAACAGTATGTTAAGCCGCAGACAGCGCAGAGTAAAGGCCCTCAACAGTCTCATAACCCGTTGAGATTTGGATGAAAGGGAACTAATGACATGGACCACAGCCATGTTATCGCACCAAAAATGAACTGTGCGATTGTCCATGTAACTCTCCCACAGCCAAACTGCAACCAGAATGGGAACGAACTCGAGAAATGTGAGATCTCGGTTCACCCCCCGCTTGAATCCATGAATCTGGCCATACATCCACGCACCAATGTCCACGGAAATAAACCCCAAAACCTAAAGATCCAGCAGCATCAGACATGACCTGAAGCTCCGCCTCAAGCCTCATGTCCTCTCTCCAAAAAGAAATCCCATTAAAGGATTCCAAAAATTCCTGTCATACCCTCAAATCCTCCCGCATGCTGCTGGTAACCCTAGTCCTATGCTGAGGCAACCACAGGCCTGCCATAGCATCACATAGCCTATGAAGAAAAGCCCGACCAGGACCAACCACTTTGCAAACAAAGTTAAGATGCCCAACCAGCTGCTGGAGCTCAAGCAATATGACCTTTCGCTTAAAAAGGAAGACATTAATCCTATTCCTTAAATCTGCCACTTTCTGAAAAGGTATTCTGGACAATTGCTCCAGGGTGTCCACCTCAGTCCCCAAGAAGATAAGTTTTTGGGCCAGGCCTTCCGGTTTCTCTTTAGCCAACGGAACCCCCAGTTCTGAAGCCAGCTCAATGAAGCCAGACAGCAACTGTGCACAACGCCCAGTCCCTGCAGGACCCACAAAGAGGTAGTCATCCAAATAATGAACAACATCCTGCAAACCAACTTTTTCACGAACAGCCCATTCCAAGAACGGGCTGAAACAATCAAAAGCTGCACATGAGATAGAACAGCCCATTGGCAAAGCTCTGTCCATGTAAAATTTCCCTTCAAAGGAAAAACCTAAAGGCTTAAAATCAGCCAAATGGACAGGGAGAAGGCGAAACGCAGACTTAATATCACATTTAGCCAACTCTGCCCCCTTACCACAGTGTCGAACAATGCCTACAGCCTGATCAAAGCTGGTATACCTAACTGAGCATAATTACTCAGGAATCCCATCATTAACTGACGAACCCTTGGGGTAGGAAAGGTGGTGAATCAAACAAAATTCACCAGGCGCCTTTTTTGGCACCACTCCCAAAGGCGAAACCCTAAGGTTAGGCACTGGAGGATTAAGGAATGGGCCCAAAATCCTGCCCTCTGCTAACTCCTTGGCAATCTTATCCTTCACTACATGCTCTAAACGTTTAACAAAACTAAGGTTCCAAGACCAAAATGCGACCCGGGGACCCTGAAAAGGAATTCTAAAACCAAACATGAAACCATTTAACAAGTAAACTCTGTCCGCCTTTTGCGGGTACTTATGCAGCCACTGCTCAAGAGGTCCCACCTTTATTGAACTGGGCCCCTTTTCCAGCTTGGGAAGTACTCCCACCCCCACCTTGTCTCTTTTGGCCTTTACGTGGCTGGACTCTGGGGCAGTTGCTAAATGAGTGCGGGCCACCACACATGGGACATTCATGCTTGAACTGACAAGCTTTCCTACTGCACACTCATTGGGAGCCAAACTCCCAGCAAAGCAAGCAGGGTTGAACTGCCTGCCCCGCAGAACTGCGGGAAGAGGATGACAAAGCAGAAGTAGCGGATGTCTTAGCAACCAAATGACCATTCTCAGAGCGGTCACCCAAATTAGGCCGGGGACATGACCTGAAGCCACAACTGCTGGTGGATGCGATCCCACTGAAGGGAAGGGTACAAAGCTGCCCTCATCCTGAATTCCTCATCATATTGAATCCAAGCTGGCCCACTAAACATCGTATACCCTTTATAAATTATATACATATACTGGATAAGTGCAGCCGCCCGCCAAGGCTGGCCGTGTGCAATAACGCCAGCATATATAAAAAACCCGGGCAGCCAATTGGCCCAAGTTTGATCCACCTTCCACTTCTTCAACTTCTCTTTCTCTTTGCCGTCCAAATCCTCTTTATCTTTTTTCTCCAGCTCATGGAACAGGAGGGAGAAAATATCAACATACTCTCCCTTTAGGATCTTATCCTTCATTGCAAGCAACAAATGATCACCTAAAGGTAATGCCACATCTCCAAAAGGCATGGCAGCAAAAGGGACCACCCCATAGGGAGAAGGAAAGCCCCATCCCCCCGAAGAGGAGCCTGCAACCCCCTACTGCCCAGAAGCTGGCCAATTTCCATATGGGCCAAACTGACATAAGAACATAAGAGAAGCCATGCTGGATCAGGCCAATGGCCCATCCAGTCCAACACTCCGTGTCACACAGTGGCGAAAAAATTTATATATATATATATATACACACACATATACATATACACACATATACATATACCCACACAAACATTGTGGCTAAGAGCCACTGATGGACCACTGCTCCATATTTTTATCAAACCCCCTCTTGAAGCTGGCTATGCTTGTAGCTGCTACCATCTCCTGTGGCAGTGATTTCCACATGTTAATCACCCTTTGGGTGAAGAAGTACCTCCTTTTATCCATTCTAACCTGACTGCTCAGCAATTTCATCGAATGCTCACAAGTTCTTGTATTGTGAGAAAGGGAGAAAAGTACTTCTTTCTCTACCTTCTCCATCCCATGCATAATCTTGTAAACCTCTATCATGTCACCCCACAATCGACGTTTCTCAAAGCTAAAGAGCCCCAAGCATTTTAACCTTTCTTCATAGGGAAAACTTTAATCACTCTAGTTGCCCTTTTCTGGACTTTCTCCAATGCTATAATATCCTTTATGAGGTGCGGTGACCAGAATTGCACACATTATTCCAAATGAGACCGCACCATCGATTTATACAGAGGCATTAGGATACTGGCTGATTTGTTTTCAATTGCCTTCCTAATAATTCCCAGCATGGCATTGGCCTTTTTTATTGCAATTGCACGCTGTCTTGACATTTTCAGTGAGTTATCTACCACGACCCCAAGATCTCTCTCTTGGTCAGTCTCTGCCAGTTCACACCCCATCAACTTGTAGTTGTAGCTGGGATTCTTGGCCCCAATATGCATTACTTTGCACCTGGCCACATTGAACCTCATCTGCCATGTTGACGCCCACTCACCCAGCCTCTACAGATCCCTTTGGAGTGCCTCACAATCTTCTCTGGTTCTCACAACCCTGAACAATTTAGTGTCATCTACAAACTTGGCCACTTCACTGCTTACTCTCAACTCCAAATCATTTATGAACAAGTGAAAGAGCATGGGACCCAGTACTGAGCCCTGTTTCACTCCACTGCTTACTGTCTTTCACTGCAAAGACTGCCCATTTATACTCACTCTCTGCTTCCTATTAATTAGCCAGTTTTTGATCCACAAGAGGACCTGTCCTTTTCTTCCATGACTCTCAAGCTTACTAAGGAGCCTTTGATGAAGAACTTTATCAAAAGCTTTCTGGAAGTCAAGGTAAACAATATCTATCGGGTCTCCTTTGTCCACATGTTTGCTCACCCCCGCAAAGAAATATAACAGGTTAGTGAGGCAATTCTTCCCTTACAAAACCCATGCTGAGTCTTCCTCAATAACTCGTGTTCATCAATGTGCCTACTCATTCTGTCCTTGATAATGGTTTCTACCAACTTTCTCGGTATTGATGTCAGACTGACTGGCCTGTAGTTTCCCGGATCTCCTCTGGAACCCTTTTTAAAGATGGGGGTGACATTGCTACCTTCCAGTCCTCAGGAATGGAGGCAATTTCAATGAAAGATTACATATTTTTTCAGAAGATCCACAAGTTCAACTTTGAGTTCTTTCAGAACTCTTGGATGTATGGCATCCGAACCTGCTGACTTATTAGTTTTTAATTCATCTATCAGTTGTAGGACCTCCTCTCTTGTCACCTCAATCTGACTCAGGTCTTTCAACACCCCTTCCAAAATAAGTGGTTCTGGAGCGGGCAAACACTTCTCATCTTCCACAGTGAAGACGGAGGCAAAAAATGCATCCAGCTTCTCAGCCATTTCCCTATCCTCCTTCAGTAATCCTTTGACCGCTTTGGTCATCCAAGGGCCCCACTGCCTCCCTGGCTGGTTTCCTGCTCCATCCTAATATATTTGAAGAAATTTTTATTGTTGGTCTTTTATGTTTTTTGCAATATGCTCCTCATAGTCCCTTTTTGCCTGCCTGATCACAGTCTTGCATTTGATTTGCCACATCCTGTGTTCCCTTTTATTAATCTCATTTGGACTAGCTTTCCACCGCTTAAAGGAGTCCTTCTTACCCTTTACAGCTTCCATTACTTTGTTTGTTAACTATGCAGGCCTTTTCTTAGAACTGTTTCTGCCTTTCCTAACTTGTGGTATATATTTTATCTGAGCTTCTAAGATTGTAGTTTTAAATAGCCTCCAAGCTTTCCCAAGGGTTTTGACTGTATTTTCCTTTCCTTTCAGTTTCCTCTTCACATGCCTCCTCATTTCAGAGAATTTAGCCTTTTAAAGTTAAACGTGGTTGTGCCGGTCTTTTGGGGCAACTCTCTATTTATACAAACGGTGAAATCAATAACATTATGGTCACTGCTCCCAAGTGGTGCGATCACTATTACATCTCTTACCAAGTCTTGGGCATTACTTAGGACCAAATCCAGGATCACCCCAGCCCTGGTAGGTTCAGAGACCATCTGCTCCATAGCACGGTGATTGAGAGCATCTAGAAACTCAATCTCTTTGTTTCGACCAGATCATATATTGACCCAATCAATATGCGGGTAATTAAAATCACCTATGACGACACAGTTTTCACGTCTAACCACTATTTTTAACCTTCCATCATATTATAATTGTCCTCTATCTTTTGATTTGGTGGGCGATAACAAGCTCCCATAGTTAAATTTCCTTTGGGGCCCTCTATTTCAACCCAAAGCATTTCTAGAAGGGAATCTAATCTCTGACCTCAGTCTTACTGGACCGTATGCCTTCTCTGACATACAGAGCCACCCCACCTCCAACCCATCCCTCCTTATCCTTCCGATATAACTTATATCCAGGAATCACCTTGTCCCACTGATTCTCCTCATTCCACCAAGTTTCTGAAATTCCCACAATGTCTACGTTTTCTCCCAACTTAAACATTCCAACTCACCAATTTTACTTTGAACACTTCTAGCATTTGCGTACAAACATCTATAATTTCCCAGGCAAGCTAGGCCTGCAGCCTTCCTCCTGCCACCTCGAGACTTTGGCAGACACTCCATACTGTTTGTCACCATCTCAGTGGACAACTCTGATCCATTACCCGGTAGAAAAGTAACAGCTAACCCTTCATCTCTTTGAGATGAGTCCTCCCGAAGCAGAGACATTTCATCTTTTGTCGGCTTTCCCCCAAGATTTAGTTTAAAAACTGTTCTGCCACCTTTTTTATTTTAAGCGCCAGCAGCCTTGTTCTATCTTGGGACAAGTGGAGACCGTCTCTTTTGTACAGATCCCGCTTGTTCCAGAAAGCATCCCAGTGTTTAACAAACTTAAACCCTTCCTCCTTACACCATCGTCTCATCCACATATTGAGACTTCTAATTTGTGCCTGTCTCTCCAGCCCTGCACGTGGAACAGGTAGCACTTCTGAGAAGGCTACCTCGGAGTTGCTGGCCTTAAGTCTCCTGCCTAGCAGCTTAATTTTTTCCTCCAGGACCTCACGACTGCATTTCCCCACATTGTTGGTGCCAACATGCACCATGACCACTGGCTCCTCCCCAGCACTGTCGAACAGTCTATATACTACATGCGTAATGTCTGCCACCTTTGCACAGGCAGGCAAGTTACCATACAGTCAGTACGCAGTTTTGCCTTCCAGCTGTCTACTTGCCTAAGGATCGAATCACCAACTACCAAGACCCCCCCCCCCCCTCCTTGCCTAGGGATGGTTCCTTGGTGCAAAAGGATTCCCGCTCACCAACTGAAGACAAGGTCCCTTCTGAGGGCGCATTCCCCCTATCCTCAGCCCGGTGCCCTGTTCCCTCTTGACCCTCATGCTCCCTGGCAGCAACGGGACTGCCATGTTCAGAGCGGGGCTCATCTAACATGTCCCCGAGAGTCTTCTCCGAGTGCCTAACTGACTGTCTCTACTTCTCCAGGTCAGTCACCTCGGCCTCAAGGGTATGAACTCATTCCCTGAGGACCAGGAGCTCCTTGCATTGAGCAGATAGTGGGCAGATAGTCATACATAGGGGCCATGTATGTGTGAGTTTGTGTGAACTGTTTAACACACATCCTTCTCTGGCCAGCTATCTCTACCCCAGTCAAGAGTAAATCTGTTGTGTGGAATGAACAGTCAGGTGCCCTGGGTGAGAGTTTTGTTCACTGTATCAATCACAGATGCTGTGGCTCCAGAAAAAAATGTAAGATCATCCGAACAATCAGGAAGAATGTTGTAAGAATTATACTGTAGAACCAGGGGTAGCATCCACTCATCTTATGAATGCTCATGAATCACGTCATTTTTACAGGGATTCTTCACAGATAATTTTTTTTTTTTTTTGCCATTTAGGGGAAAGTGTTTATAGTTTCAATTTATTATTTGTTTCAGAATAATTTTACAGTAGTGCAAATTGCTTCCACCTCCATCACCTCTTGATATTATTTACTGAACAACTCAATCATATCAAGTGCCTGATCTATGTAATGTATGGCCTGGAATATCATCAAAAGTAATATCTGTGAAAAGTCTTGGAGCATATGCAGTATCCAAAGTACAGGTGCAATATGATTGTACTTGCATAATTTGGTCAATAATGTAGTGGCAGCATTCTGTACTGGCAGAAGTTTCCAAACAGTTTTCAAGGGCAGCTCCACATGTAAGAATTTTAATATTCTAGCCTTGAGGTTACAGTGGTCTGGACCACATGGTCTGGACCACATGCCTCTGCTGTCAAGGGATTTTCCAAAATCTTCCTAATTGCAGTCTATTTGCTTTCTCGGCAGACAGCAGAAAACCAAGTCTTTCCTATAGGATTGCCATATCTTAAGCTCTTTATGAAGCATTGTCAAGTGATGTTGAATTGATTAATAGTGCGAGTGATAGATATAAGGAATTGTATCATATGGTACCAGTGAATGTATGTAGTTACAAATATATGGCTTTGACAAGATATTGTTGGAAGCCGCCCTGAGCCACTTGTGGGAAGGGCGGGATATTAATCCCGAATAAATAAATAAATAAATATTCATCACATATTTATTAAAAAAATGAAAATTATATGCTAAATATAAAATATTGTTAAATTCTTGCATAGGCAGTAGTTACTACGTCAATATGCAAAGACCTCTTAAAATCAGTCACCCAATATGTAGGCTTTTTGAGGGCCCTGAGATTTCAACCTGCCACCCTAAAAATAAGCCTCAAAGTTTTTGTCATTGTTTCCCCCACAAGTAGATTGCATAGTCAAGCCTACTTTTTCATAGCGTCTCCCCTTTTCACATCTGATTCTTGAATGTTTGGGGGGGGGGAAGGGTAAGAAACATATTTCTCTGTGCAATCTGGAAGACATTTTTAGAATGGAGAGATGTATTGAGTTCCTATAGTTCAGGGTTGGGCAACGGTAGCTCTCCAGATGTTTTTTGCCTACAACTCCCATCAGCCCCAGTCAGCATGGCCAATGGCTGGGGCTGATTTGAGTTGTAGGCAAAAAACATCTGGAGAGCTACTGTTGGCCACCCCTGCTATAGTGGGAAGGCTTCTCCCTCCTTCATTGCTGTCTGCATAGACCATTCTGAACAAATATAACTGAATATAAAGGCACTACTAGGGCAGGAACTAAATCTCATCCTATTTATCATAACATTAGATTTTGTTCCATCTCGATGGTGTTTAAAATTGCATTTCATTTACTTTTTCTCATGGAACTCAGAGGCGTCAGTGAGAAATAAAACTACTTAAATTGACAGAATTTTGTAAAACGGCAAATCTTACTCATATGAGTACTGTTTTTAAGAGTACTGATACTAGCGCCAAAATTGTTTTAAATTGTTTTAAATTATTTAACTTGTCTTAACTATTAAATTACAATGTTTACCTGTTGTTTTATTGTTTTAGTTTAATTGTTGTGAGCCGCCCTGAGCCTGCTTCAGCGGGGAAGCTGGGATATAAATCCTTAAAAAGAAAAGAAGAAACTGTAATTATGAGAATATATACATAAAATTGGTGTTACAACATTCTTTCTCTTTTTCTTTTGCAGCTCCTTTAGGCTGGAAGGAATGTCAACATTTGGAGGCATATTGGCCAGTTTCTCCCATGACAGATTCAATGTTACAATTTCTTACAGGCCAGATTTGATTATAATAACTTGGACCTATTTAGAGCATGGAAACCCTTGAGCCAGAGCAGAATGGATTACCGGTGTAATTTGCATTAAACCACTGGCTTCATATCCAAAAGCTATGAGTTAAGACCTGATAAAAGCCACAGCCTTAAGTACATTCTGACAGAAAGAAGATGGAGGAGTTCATACCTTTTCTGCCACAAAAACAGTTATCTCTCTAAGCCTGTTACTAAAGGAGTTCAATTCTAACAAATCAAGAACAGCAAACAGTAATCCTGTGGTCCAGCCAGAGTTCCAAAAGTATTCAAATATATGTAGCTAAATGAAAGTATGAATTATGAAGCACTTAAACAACTGCAGAAAAATAAATGCATTTGCTCTCAACAAAAGATTATCATCTTGGGTGGAAAGAGAAGAACTTTGATATTCCTTGTGCAAATTCAAAGCCATAGGAGAGGACCAATGACGCTGACATGCTTGAAAGTTTATTATACCTTGTCATCCACCCAAATGATTCATCCGTTACAGATTGCATCTCAATGCACTTCTAATGTTTGCACTGTAACTTCCATTCAGGGAAAATGATGTAGGTCATCATTTGCACAGATGACCACATGGAATTTTAGTCCATAGCAAGCAGTTCTTGGGCTACTAGAGAAAATCAAACAAATCTTCAAAGTGAAGAACATTTAATGCCCATCTCTCCCTCCACAGCTGGAAAGTTTTTCACAAGGCAAATTGTCCTTCCTTAAGATTAAGATGTTTGAAAAGCATCAGCAAGCAGACATTAAAATGGATCTAGTTTTTAAAACATTTTTATATCATTGTAATGACCAAGAAATTGACATATCTCTTACATGTTGCTAATGAACATAGACAGTGTATTACAAAGGTGGCGGGGAAGCATTTGTACAACATATTTGACGCATAGCTTTTTTATAGCCAGTGACCTGTCCTTCATGGGAAAATGTACCAGCTAAAAACATTTTAAGTTTATTTTTCTAAATAAATGTGGTATTTGTATCATTTGCTATCACTTATTTTTGCTAGTTTTCATTACTTACCCATGTTTTGCCCCTCAAACCACCAAAAAGGGAGATTTGAAGATAAGAACCAAAACACTTGTTTTGCCATGTTAAATCATAATGATTTGCAGACTGAAAGCTTTAACATAGATGTTATTTGAATAATTAAAAAGTATATTTCTACTGGAAAATATGTATGGATATCTCAGAAAGACTGTATTTTAACTTTTTATTTCAATGCATAGGTTATTTTAATATTCCAAAGGAAGTATTTAGTTATGGTTGATCATTTGAACATTGTAGTTGGTCATGTGAAGCATATTGATCTACAAGTGGGTATCAGTTTTCAAGAATGAGAACCACATCAAAAATTATTGCAGGCCTACATGTATATAACATAGGGCATGATCCAGCCTTTAGCTTTTGCATGTGCAAAAGGACACCAAAAGTCAGATAAACAATGTTGCTATCACCACCATGCAGCACTATGAAGGACTGCACATACGTAATGTTTTTCTTCTTATTCTAAATATGTACCTGACTGGCAACCATCTTTCTGATGTGGTATACAACCACATACTTCCCAACAAGGCAACCATTCATCTTGGGCAGTGCTTGTGTGCCAGACACCCATTTCTGAACCACACCCTGGGAGCTGAGATGGATCTGGAATGCAATAGGTAGTTTGGCTATGCAGTGACTCCGAGGTCCCATAGCTAAATGCTGATTGCTGAATCTAATTTGCAAGAGTGTGCTATGGTCCTCCTTCCAAAATGCTGTCCCTTCTCCAATAGCTGGGACTCTCTCAGGGCCAGATACAGCTGCATATTTGTATTTTCAGGCTTCCAAACAGACCAGATCTTATCTATTTTCATGAATGGAATAATTGCCAGTTCACAGCTAGTGAATATATTGCAATTTCTGTACTTAGTCTGGATTTAATGCAAAAAAAATGACTTAGCCATAGAATGATTTCTGTAGGCATAAGGCACTTTTATGTGACACTTTTCTGTACCTAATGTGTCACTCTGAATGTTAACAAAGTAAAGTAGAAAGGTCAACATGGTACTTTCACGCAATTTATGGCTATATGAAGTTCTGATACTAATTTTAGATCATATACAATCTTCTTTAGAACTTTATTCAAATACAAAAATTGAGATTCTTTTTACATATATTTTGTTCCTTTAATACATGTATTTTGAGATTTTAATATTTATTGTCATCACTCTTCATAACAATGAGGGCTAAAAGCTTCCTTTGTTTGTTTTTACTTTAATTTTGGGGTCTCAGGATTCTAATATGTCACTAATCGCAAAACCATAATGTGGGCTGTATGCAGCCCAATGGTTACATTTACTCGTCCTCAAGAAATAAAATAACTTCCAGTGTGATCTGATTTGTCAATTACACATCACTGCAGCATAATCTTAAATGACTCTTACACAGCAGGGATTTCTTTTCATACTATAACATGGTGCTGCTAAAGATGCCATTGTTGGATCTGATAAAATTTGGGGGATTGAAGGGTGTGGAACTGTTCAATAATTTCATCCATAATCTGCAAACAGGAAGAATCAATGTATCCATCCAATGCAGTATTTTGTTATAATAAGTCATAGTTTCCTTTGATGCTAGAGGTGTTTTGAATAAAAATATATATTTTTTTCTTTTTCAGAATTCTCTATTATGTGTGTATTTTTCGGGGGGGGGGGAAGAGATTGAAATTGTTGAGTTTTTTGGTAGATAGTTAATGTAACTTCACAAAATTACAATACAATTTGAAAGAGTATCTAATAAAGCCACTCTTAGACTGTACAGTTGGGACATCCACATATGTACTTGTAAACAATGATCAGTTTCATTAAATGTAGAGCATTTCTTTGCTGGGAGCAGACTAGGCTAACACATTTCTTCCCAACATGATTGATTTCAATATACATGGAATATTATGAGTAACATTCCACTATGTAGTTTACAATCTATATTCTGAAGGGATATCATATAGGATCCATTACTGCAGAATGCCAACAGCATTTCAACATTACATTGATTTAGGGTTGCCAAGTCCAATTTAAGAAATATCTGGGAACTTTGGGGGTGGAGCCAGGAGACTTTGGGGGTGGAGCCAGGAGACATTAGGGGTGGAGCCAAGATCAAGGCTGTGACAAGCATAATTGAACTCCAAAGGGAGTTCTGGCCATCACATTTAAAGGGACGGCACACCTTTTCAATGGCTTCCTTCCATAGGAAATAATGAAGGATAGGGGCACCTTCTTTTGGGGCTTATAAAATTGGACCCCCTGGTCCAATCGTTTTGAAACTTGGGGGATATTTTGGGGAGAGGCACTAGATGCTGTACTGAAAATTTGGTGCCTCTACCTTAAAAACCAACCCCCCCAGAGCCCCTGATACCCGCAGATCAATTACCCATTATTCCCTATGGGAATCATTCTCCATAGGGAATAATTTCCCAGTAGACATTTCCCTTCCCCCCACACACACTGCTTTCTGATGACCCTGAAGCGGGGGGAGGGCCTCCAAACCGGGGGATCCCCTACCCCCACCTGGGGATTGGCAACCCTACATTGATTCAATTTCTCTCTTTTAGCTGTTGCTGAGACTTTTTGACTACTGCCTATAACATCACATTCCACAAAATTTGAGTGCAGTGACACCTTTAGGACCAACAAAGTTTTATTCAAAGTATGAGTTTTTGTGTGTGCACACACTTCCTCAGATACATAAACTAGATAACTGTTCAGCCTTATAGACAGAGGCTGAACAGCAAATTAGTATGTAAAATGATGATATTTTAAGATATGTAGAAACAAAACAGTAATAACAATTTAAGTAATATAGGGTCAACAGTTGTTTGGATTTAATTAAGAGGGTACAATAATATGAAACTGTACATATGTCAAAATAGGAGATAAATATATAAGAGAATCCTTTTTAATTGTGGGAAGCTGAGATCCTCCATTTGTCTCTCAAGCATGAAGGTAACAAGCAGCATTTTTTTTCTTTTCTTCGGGTCAGTTGCAATATACTGCTCAGCCTCTGTTTATAAGTTTTTCCATTTCTATGTATCTGGGTACATGTGCACTGTTGGTCTTAACTTTGTTAGTCTTAAAGGTGCCAAAGGACTCTAATTTTGTTCTATTGCTTCAGACCAACACAGCTATCAACCTGGATCTATCACATTTGCCACCAACTCTGCATTTATACTTTTATCAGTTCTTCCATTTTAAATATATATCCTAACACATTCTTTAAAAAAACACAAGGCAAGTAACAATTAAGCAATCATATACAGTAAAATTACAATTTAATTATCCATGTAATTTAAATAATAAAGAAATGATAGCAACCATTACAAATCATATTTTTCTAAATGGTCACCTGGAATACATGATGAGGACAGAACCATCACAGAGTTCTCTTTCCCCACATGTGATGTTCTTGAGAAGGACATTTCAGAGAGAAAGCATTTGATCACAGCAGTATGTCTGTTCTTTAGATTTCTTCATTAAACCTGGTTTACTTGCATTTCAAAAGACATTGGACAGATGCAAAGTCTTCTTCCATTGGCAGAAGGGCATGCATAAGTGAAGGTGATTTCCAGCCTCTGACGGCCACATTTAAGTGAGTGTAGAAGGCTGCATCAGAACAAGGGAAGGATCCTGTCTATGAGCAGACTTTCAGTAACAGTCCTTGGGATCAAAGCACTAAATTAATAATTATTTTAAGTAGGTCACAAAGGGCATATTTTGACCAATACCACATATATGTAGTCCCCTATGCGAGGGAAAAGCAATGGAGGAAGTAGCTGGAGACCTGGACCTCCCAATCACCCCTGCAAACTCAAAATCCAAATAGTCAAAACCTGGATCTCTCAGGAGATTACAGCAAGGCTAACATCTGCTCCTGGGTCCAGCAACTTGTAAGGATGGAAGTCAGAAAAATGGCTATGGAGGAAGCAGAGCCCCCTCACCCTGAAACGCTTCAGACAAAACTCTAGAGGCAGAGCAAGGGAAGACCGGCCCCCACCATCCAAACAGAAGAGGGACTTAAATCTCTCCCAAGAGATGTTCAGTGACCTATTTCCTGACCAAGAAGGGGCCTCAGAGTCCTCACCTTCCTCTTCAGACAAGGAGAACAGGGAGTTATCAGTGGAAGAGGAGAAGGTCATCACTCCTACCCACAATAGCCTTTCCCCCCCGATGTGTTTAGTCACCTAATGCCAAAGATTATTAGAACTTTAGGACTAACTTTTACTCCTAAAATGACAGATGCAGAGGAAACAGATTTTCTGGTGGGCACTAATGATGTCATCCCCAAATTGGGTACACAGCCCCTCTCAGTCCCTCTGCCAGCAGGGTTCTTTAACATCATTAGATCTGATTCGGAGAACCCATCCAAGCCTAAGGCTGTTCACCAGGTCTTCTCCAAACACTATGACCTCATGCCAGAGGCCATGAGACGTCTAAAGATGCCAACAGTGGATGACCCTGTCAATAGTCTGGCCTCTTCCTCAATCTTTCTGATGGATGCAGATGGCATGCCTAAAGAACCCACAGACAAACGTATGGAACAGGCTTTACGTAGAGACTTTATGGCATCCTCTAATGCCTTTAAGGCATGCATTACCGCCTCTCTAGCTTGCAGGGCTATCTTCACCTGGTCCTCAGCCTTCTCTAAGGCTGAGAAGAATCTCCCCAAAGAAACTAGGAATGAGCTTTAAAAGATCACTTTGACTGTAGCCCTTTCTTCAGATGCTACCCTGGATGAGGTACAACAATCAGCCAGGGCAATGGCATTTAGTGTGACAGCTCGCAGAAACTCCTGGCTCAGGAACTGGGATGCAGATCCTTCAGCAACGGCAAAGGTGACTTCTGTTTCTTTTAAAGAAGGGCTGTTCAGAGAAGGCCTAGACAGGTTCCTCATACAGGGTAGGAACAAGAAAAAAGTCCTACCCTCAAAGAGGAGAGAGGATAGGGATAGGAAAAGATTTCAGTCCTTTCAAGAGGGCAGAAGAGATTCCAAGCCGAGATTCTCTAAAACCTACAAACCAAGATGGCAACTAAATCCTGAGAAAGAAGACAATCCACCCTTAATAACAAAAAAGGGCCCGCCCTTTAAGAGACAAAGAGAAACAGCTCAGAATGACTATGCAGCTCCCAGAGACAAAGCAGGCATTGGAGGGGGAGAGACTCCAGAAATTTGCCCACATTTGGGAATGGTCAATCTCAGACAAGTGGTTCCTAGATACCATGACCAATGGGTACTCCCTAGAATTCAAGTACCTTCCCCACAACCACTTCCTGGAAGTTCCCATGAACTCTTCCCCAGAAAAGCATCTTCTCATTCTGGGAGCCATAGATCACCTCCTGCACATAAAAGCAATCAAACCGATGGTGCTTCAAGAGAAATCTCAGGGTGTCTACTCAGTCTTCTTCATTGTGCCCAAGAAGAACGGGGATGTCAGGGCCATTCTAGATCTCAAATGGGTGAAGAGAGTGGTCGCAAAGGAGTTCCAAATGGAAACCCTGAGATCCGTCTTATCTGCTATCCAGAAGGGAGACTTCTTGGCCTCCATAGACCTGTCAGAAGCCTACCTTCAAATCCTGATTGTCCAGTCACACAGAAAATTTCTCAGATTTTCCTACAGTGGATGCCATTTTCAGTACTGAGCCCTTCCTTTCGGCCTGAAGTCCTCACTTTACTAATGTTCTAGTTACTCTGGTGGCAGTTCTCCAACTAAAGGGAATCTCCCTTATTCTTTATCTGGACGACATCCTACTCAAGGCTCCATCTCGAGCACAGACAGAGATTGCCCTAGTGGAAACGATGAAGGTACTGTCAGGCCACGGTTTCATGATCAACCTAGAGAAAAGCACCCTGACACAACTGATAACCCATCTGGGGGCACAGATTGACATAGTCTCAGACAAGGTATGATTCACAGAGTAGAGAAGGACAAAAATACTCCAGCTTCTGTCTCAGATCCTACACAAGAGCAGGGAGAAAATCATGACTCTAGCCAAATTTTTTGGGCATGTTAGTCTCCTGCCAGGATATTGTTCAATGGGCCAGATTCCACGCTCACCCTCTTTAGATGTTGCTGCATCCCCACCAGCAGGCAATTGCACACAAACTTTTTTACGAGATTCCAGTACCGGAACAACTGAAACAAGAGATGCAGTGGTGGCTAGACCCCAACCGATTCCCGGTGGGACAAGCTTTAAGAGAACCAAGGTGACAGGTGGTGGCCATAGATACCAGCCTGTTTGGCTGGGGCACTCAAATAAAAGGGGCGTTGGCACAAGGAAGGTGGTCCAGACAGGAAGCAACAAAGAGCATAAACTTCTTGGAACTACAAGCCATAGGACTAGCACTAGACCAGTTCTTGGAGCTTCTAGAGGGCTCCCATGTGCTTATTCAAACAGACAATATGATGGATTCTAGTGGCACCATTCTGGCCCAGAAGGCCCTAAATTCTAACTTTTCCTTATGCCTGCAACCTTGGACGTTAACAGTCTTCCAACCAGAAGGGGTATCTCTAGCCCATCTGTTACTATACCGAGCATAGAGTACTGTATCAGAGTTCATTTGGAGACCAAGAGGGACAACCGGATATGTGATAAAAAATGTCACTGGCATCCATAGTAGTAATTAACAGGGTCAGCTGCTGCAGAGCCCTGTCGAAAACAGTTTTCTCTAAAGACCACCAGCTTCCTAATTGCATTTCTCTTTTGGTCATGTGCAACTTGAGGAGGTGTTGAATTTCTTGGGGAATGTGACCATCCATGGTTTGCCTAATTACACCCATGGCAGTCACTGAGTCAAGGGCTTGTGCTTGGGTACAAGCAATTGCCAACGAGACATTTTCCTGGAGGGAAAGAAGGTTGTCTGCTAAGAGGTAAAAGTCTCCTTCCATTATTTGCTCCCAAGTAATTAACATTGAACTAATAGCATGCTGTACACCAGCCAAGGAATGCATAGATAGTGTGATAGGCTCTCCTAGCTTGGATGTGTCTGTGGCAGATTGTGACAATTTATTAGACAGTACTTCCAGATTGGCTGCGTCTAGGACTGCCATACCTGCTCCAATAGGTGCTACCCAGTCTGCAAAACCCCATTTTGAGTTCTTGGGTTTTGTTTTTAACTGTAACATATCCATCCATTTTTCCACACCCATCTCACGAGACCTAATATAGGGAGCACATTGCTTAAGACGGAGCAAGGTATCTAGTCCTTTTAGGTCAATTTTGACTTCTTTGGCTGGGAATTATTAGGAAGGGAATTGAAAACAAATCAGCCAGTATCATAATGCCCCTGTATAAATCGATGGTGCAGGAAGACTCATCTCAAAGTGATGAAAGGTTACTTTTCTACCGAGCAATGGATCAGAGTTGTCCACTAAGATGGTGACAAACAGTATGGACTGTCTACCAAAATCTCGAGGCAGCAGGAGGAAGGTTGTGGACCTAACTTGCCTGGGGAATTATAGATGTTTGTATACAAATGCTAGAAGTTTTTGAAGTAAAATCGGTGAGTTGGAGTGCTTAGTGTTGGGGGAAAACATAGACATTGTGGGAATTTCAGAAACTTGGTGGAATGAGGAAAATCAGTGGGACACGTTGATTCCTGGATATAAATTATATCAGAAGGATAGGGAGGGAAGGGTCGGAGGTGGGGTGGCTCTGTATGTCAGAGAGGATATACAGTCCCATAGAATTGAAAAGGTCAGAGACTTATGTTCCCTTCTAGAAATGTTTTGGGTTGAAATAGTGGGCCCAAAAGGAAATTTGACTATAGGAGTTTGTTATGACCCACTAAGTCAAAAGATAGAGGACTAGTGCCTAAATGTAAAAACTATGTCATAATAGGTGACTTTAACTACCCACAGATTGATTGGGTCAATATCAGGGATGTGCAAAAAAAAAAAAAAAATTGGTAGTACACGAATTTGGAAATATACGGGGGGGGGGGGGGGAGAAATACGGAATCCCGTATATTTCTGAATTTCTTAGTCGGAATAGCAGCATATATGGTAGATGCACAGCTATTTCCGAATATACGGCCACATTATACCCTATGGGCCATTGAAATCAATGGCAAATAGGGTATATTTGAAGCTGCCTGGAGGGGAGGGGGTTTGAGGGAGAGCCCCCAAATTTGCAGGGGACTCTCCCCTACAAACCCCCCAAGTCCCAAAAAGATTGGGCCTGGGGGTCCAATTCCTGGGGCACCCAAAGCCAAACCTAACTTCACACCAGAGAATCTCTATAGGACCCAAATGCACTACATCCCTCTATCTACTCTATGAACCCTGCCACACAAAACACAATCTGCTCAAGGTCTGCTCTGCAGACCTGGCTGCAGCAAACCCAGATGCCAGCTTTCCAGCCCTGCCCCAAACAACACAGGGAGAGCTGGCCAAGCACAACAAGCATGCTGGCTCTGCGTCTCTCACCCAGGTGCCAGCTTTCCTGCCACAGAACACACAATCTAAAGATGCCAGCTCTCCAGCCCTGCCCCAAACAACACAGGGAGAGCTGGCCAAGCACAACAAGCATGCTGGCTCTGGGTCTCTCACCCAGGTGCCAGCTTCCCTGCCATAGAACACACAATCTACAGATGCCAGCTCTCCAGCCCTGCCCCAAACAACACAGGGAGAGCTGGCCAAGCACAACAAGCTGCTGGTTCTGGGTCTCTCACCCAGGTGCCAGCTTCCCTGCCACAGAACACACAATCTACAGATGCCAGCTCTCCAGCCCTGCCCCAAACAACATGGGGAGAGCTGGCCAAGCACAACAAGCCTGCTGGTTCTGGGTCTCTCACCCAGGTGCCAGCTTCCCCCAAAAAAAACCAGAACCAGGAAAAGGGACAATAGGAGAAGGCCATGAAACTCAAAAAAGTGGCCTTTTAAACAACGAAAATTAGGCCAAACAGCCCCCGCCAAGATCCAGAACCAAAAGAGAAAAGGAACAACAGCAGCACAACACAGCAGCAACAAATCAAACACAGAATTCTTTTAAAACAGTAAAAAAATTAACTTTTAACAATACAGGAACTTTACCAACCCCTCCCCCCCAAAAAACCCCTTCACCCTAACCCCAAGAAATCCAAGCCACCTAAATCATGAAAAGTAAAAGGACACTGCACTTTTAAAAGTCCTCTCACTAAAGTAAGATATGGGCAAATTGGCAAAAAAAACCCACCCCAGGCCCCCTCCCCCAGCAGAACCCCCTAACCCTAACCCCAAATAAGCTACCCACCACCCAAATCTGGATAAGTAAAGGGACACTGAGTCTTTAAAAGTCCTTTTACCAACTAAAATAAAAACAAGAACCCCAAGACTGTCTTACCTTAGACATCTTCTCTACTCCAGGCAAGTCTGGTAAAGCTGAGAGAGAGCAGCAGCAGCTGAGACCAAGGGCCAGCACAGCACAATCTCTCTCTCACACCAACACACACCAACACAGCAGCAATGGAGGAGTCCAGCCAGGCAGACTCCTTAAAAAGGTTCTCTGGCCCTATAGAGAGCAGTTTCAAAAAATAGCACTGCTCTGTGATTGGCCAGACAACAGTGCTTACTTGGATACCCAAGTAAGCAAAAGATCAAAAGAACAACAATGTTGCTGATGGCTGGGGGATCAGCTACACAACAGCCCTGCAAAGAATGCATTTGCAATGCATTTTGCAAATGCATGCTTTGGATTGGCTGCTGGGGCTCCTCTTCCCCCCCCCCAACTGATCTCAGGGAGGCTATGGGAGAGGCGGGAAAATGCTACCAAAGGCGGAAAAGGAGGCAAGCAGCTGCCCTGAGTCTGCATAAGCCCCTTTCCCATGGATTTCCGCATACTTCCGAATATCTATACGGAAGTATATGGGGAGCCTTACTCAGCTCCCGCATAATGGGCCCCAATTGGATTAGGCTGTATGCGATTCCGTATATAGCTGAATCAGGGGTGATTCGGCGGTTGATTCAGTTCAGCTGAACCGAATGCACACCCCTAGTCAATATGTGTTTTGGTCGAGAGAAAGAGATTGAGTTTCTAGACACTCTCAATGACTGTGCTATGGAGCAGATGGTCACAGAACCTACCAGGGGTGAGGCGATCCTGGATTTGGTCCTAAGTAATGCCCAAGACCTGGTGAGAGATGTAAAAGTGATTGAACCGCTTGGGAGCCGTGACCATAACGTTATTGATTTCACCATTTGTATAAATAGAGAGTTGCCCCAAAAGACAAGCACAACCACTTTTAACTTTAAAAGGGGTAAATTCTTTGAGATGAGGAGGCTTGTGAAGAGGAAACTGAAAAGAAAGGTAAAGAGAGTCAAAACCCTTGGGGAAGCTTGGAGGCTATTTAAAACTACAATCCTAGAAGCTCAGATAAAAAGTATACCACAAGTTAGGAAAGGCACAAATAGGTATTTTAAAAAGCCTGCAAAGTAATGGAAGCTGTAAAAGGTAAGAAGGATTCCTTTAAGTGGTGGAATGCTAGTCCAAGTGAGGATAATAAAAGGGAACACAGATTGTGGCAAATAAAATGCAAGACTGTGATCAGGCAGGCAAAAAGGGACTATGAGGAGCATATTGCAAAAAACATAAAGACCAACAATAAAAATTTCTTCAAATATATTAGAAGCAGGAAACCAGCCAGGGAGGCAGTGGGGCCCTTGGATGACCAAGGGGTCAAAGGATTACTGAAGGAGGATAGGGAAATGGCTGAGAAGCTGAATGCATTTTTTGCCTCCATCTTCACTGTGGAAGATGAGAAGTGTTTGTCCACTCTAGAACCGCTACTTTTGGAAGGGGTGTTGAGGGACCTGAGTCAGATTGATGTGATGAGAGAGGAGGTTCTACAACTGATAGACAAATTAAAAACTAAGTCACCAGTCCCGGATGGCATGCATCCAAGAGTTCTGAAAGAACTCAAAGTTGAACTTGTGAATCTCCTGACAAAAAATATGTAATCTTTCATTGAAATCTGCCTCCGTTCCTGATGATTGGAAGGTAGCAAATGTCACCCCCATCTTTAAAAAGGGTTCCAGAGGAGATCCGGGAAATTACAGGCCAGTCAGTCTGACTTCAATACCGGGAAAAATGGTAGAAATCATTATCAAAGAGAGAATGAGTAGGCACACTGATGAACATGAGTTATTGAGGAAGACTCAGCATGGGTTCTGTAATGGAAGATCTTGCCTCACTAAACTGTTAGACTTTTTTGAGGGGGTGGACAAACATGTGGACAAAGGGGACCCAATAGATGTTGTTTATCTTAACTTCCAAACAGCTTTTGATAAAGTTCCTCATCAAAGGCTCCTTAGCAAGCTTGAGAGTCGTGGAGTAAAAGAACAAGTCCTCTTGTGGATCAAAAACTGGCTAATTAATAGGAAATACAGAGTGAGTATAAATGGGCAATTTTCTCAGTGGAAGATGGTAAGCAGTGGGGTGCCACAGGGCTCAGTACTGGGTCCCATGCTCTTTAACTTGTTCATTAATGATTTGGAGTTGGGAGTAAGCAGTGCAGTGGCTAAGTTTGCAGATGACACTAAATTGTTCAGGGTGGTGAGAACTAGAGAGGATTGTGAGGCACTTCAAAGGGATCTGTTGAGGCTGAGTGAGTGAGCATCGACATGGCAGATGAGGTTCAATTTGAATGTGGCCAAGTGCAAAGTAATGCACATTAGGTCCAAAAATCCTAGTTATCAATACAAGTTGATGGGGGGTGTGAACTGGCAGAGACTGACCAAGAGAGAGATCTTGAGGTCATGATAGATAACTCACTGTTTCCCTGGCTCCTGTAAGGCCCCTTGCTGTCAGAAGACCCCTCCAGGGTCTCCCTCAAGATGCCACAGCTGTGGCACCCCTCCTACTGCCTGGTTCAGGGGGCCACCAAGAGTGAGCTCCACGAACCCCATTGAGCTTGAGATGCCAAAACCCGGAAGTCTTCCAAACCTGATACTAATTTTTTTCTACCTGCAAGTCTTAAATTTTAGCCCAATATAACCATTACATTCTACAGTCTTATTATTTTATTATATACTTTTTACTATTCTATTGCTTATGATATAAATCTAAGCTATTCATCTTTAATACAAACAAACGAGAAAAGCAAAGAAACCAACCGCAAAACAAAATCTGCTAGTTAATTTTAACAATACTAGGAAGGGAATTGAAAACAAATCAGCCAGTATCATAATGCCCTTGTATAAATCGATGGTGCAGTCTCATTTGGAATACTGTGTACAATTCTGGTCACTGCACCTCAAAAAAGATATAGCATTGGAAAAAGTACAGAAAAGGGCAACTAGAATGATGAAAGGGTTGGAACACTTTCCCTATGAAAAAACGTTAAAACGCTTGGGGCTCTTTAGCTTGGAGAAACGTCGACTGCGGGGTGACATGATAGAGGTTTTCAAGATTATGCATGGAATAGAGAAAGTAGGGAAAGAAGTACTTTTCTCCCTTTCTCACAATACAAGAATTCATGGGCATTCAATGAAATTGCTGAGCAGTCGGGTTAGAACAGATAAAAGGAAGTACTTCTTCACCCAAAGGGTGATTAACACATGAAATTCACTGCCACAGAAGGTGGCGGCGGCTACAAGCATAGCCAGCTTCAAGAGGGGATTGGATAAACATATGGAGCAGAGGTCCATCAGTGGCTATTAGTCACTGTACTGTTGGAACTCTCTGTCTGGGGCAGTGATGCTCTGTATTCTTGTGCTTGGGGGGGGCACAGTGGAAGGACTTCTAGCCCCACTTGTGGACCTCCTGATGGCACTTGGGGGGGGAGGGGTTGTGGCACTGTGTGACACAAAGTGTTGGACTGGATGGGCCATTGGCCTCATTCAACATGGCTTCTCTTATGTTCTTATGACCATCAGAGATGAGCCAGACCCCACAATATCCCATGATGACTTGATGTGGTGGATCATGGCACTGAAAAGGATTGGCCATGCATAGCTATCATCTTGACAGTGGGGCAAATGAGAGGCTGGCTCAAAGCCCTGAATCCATCTAACAGCCAACCTCTAACAGGAAACAGTGGACCAAAATTGGGACAGGTTGGACCAAACCTTCTACCAACATCCTATTTCCAAGAAGGGTTGGTCATGCACAACAATCATCTTGCTGGTGACTGAGTGAAAGGGGATAGCTCTGGAGTCCTGGAAAAAAGGAAAACCCTTTCAGACTCCTGTATGATGCCCTGGGGAAAGCCTTGGTCATGAAGCAATCACTTTGGCAGTGGTGAGTGAAGGGGGATAGTCCTAGAGCCCTGGAACAAAGGGAGGAAACCCTCCCTCCAATTTTGAACCACTCTGTGTCATTTCCCCTCCCAGGCTGCAGCTTGTAGCTAGTGTACAAAGAACAGATGGAAAGTCTGAGTAGTATGTGACCTTTTTTGTCCCTGACCCCTAACTGGTGGATCTCCTCACCTGAAAACATCCAAACCTTATGGAACTTATTACCTTTCCATAGGGTATTCCTACAAGGATTTGGTTGAGGATAGTGATGGTTTGGCACTCTCACATCCCAGTTCCTCATTCTCACCTTACTACATTCCCTCTACACCAGGAGGCAAGTGGGTACTGAAATTTTACCACCATCTTGGACTGTGCTTTGTTTTTATAGTTACTGTATTTCTTTGATGTAAGCCACCTTGAGCTTTGCTCTCAGGGAAGTGTTGCCAACAAATTGAATTAAATAAATAGCAACACACATCAGATACACCAGAAATACAGGACATGTGCAGCAATCATCTTTCCAGCAGTGTGATAGAAATAGAATTCCTCTGGAGCAATGAAACAATGGGAAGGCACCTCAGACTCCTTAATACAATATGTCATGCCCCCCACCCAGGCTTTAATATAAGACTAGGACAGGACTGGACTCATCAGCCACCCAGATTTGCTAACCACAGCAAAAATCTCAAAAGTAGTGGACAATGTACAGTGAAGAAGAAGAAAAAGACACTGGATTTATATCCCGCCCTATATTCTGAATCTCAGGCTGCTAACTTCAAGAGTGGTGCCTTTTCACTGGGGCACCTCTGCGGTACCTCCCAGCCATCTGGAAAGCTGGAAAGCACCTGAAGAGTGGTCGGGGAGCCGCAGATGGGATGTGAGAGCTTTCCTGATGCTTCCCAGGCACCCACAGCCCAACCCTTTCCCCAAACACTATCTGGAAGCTCCGGGGCACTCTAGTTTCAGCCAGCTTTATTTGAGGCAGCTTCAAGCTGCCCCAAACGGCCTTCTGATATCACCCTCAGAGTCTCAGAGCAGTCACAACCTCCTATACCTTCCCCCCCCACACACACACATACACACACCAGACACCCTGTGAGGGAGATGGAGCTGAGAGAGCTCTTACAGTGGCTGCCCTTTTAAGGACAACTTCTATGAGTGCTATGGCTGACCCAAGGCCATTCCAGCAGCTGCATCAATCCCAGTTCTCTCAGATAAGAATCCTCACACTTAACCACTACACCAAACTGGCTTGCCATCTTGCCAGCAATGTGAGTGATATAGGAAAGCTCCAGAGCCATGGAACAAAGGAATGTTCTCCAGAATCATGAAGCCAGTATCTGAAAGACCAATGGAAATGCAGCCACTGCAAGACTTTTAAATTGCATTGAATTCAGCATGGTGGATGTAGTTTGCCTCTTGATTTCCCTGGTGGCAATCCCAAGGACACTGGCTAGTAAGCAAGTCCTACATGACTTACATCTATGTAGACCTAAGGCTCACTGCCTTGCATTTTATCTCAACAGATGTCATGAAAATTCATATCATCTTAATGTTTTAATCCCACTGTTATGGAAATTCATATAAAATGTTTTTGGCAAGCCAGACAAACATCATGTAATTATTTCAGCCCAAACAAAGTTTGAAAAGAAGGTGTTTCTGTCTGTTCAGGGTTGTTTGGACCCCAGCAGGTTTCTGAGGATTGCTTTTAGTGGTACATGCTTTCATGTAAATGTGTGCAAGATCAGACTGTGAGTCTTAAGGGGCACAAGCCAGCTAGATCTCCTGCACAAGCCCCATTTAACCCAGCCCAGGCTGTGAAATAGGAGAATTTCCCACTGGGTCATAAATAACATAATAATATGTTATTTATATCCCGCCCTCCCCGCCGAAGCAGGCTCAGGGCAGCTCACAACATATAACAAATACAAAATTACAATATAAAACATTATCTCAGTACAATATATAATTTGCTAATTAAAACCATTATCATTAAAAACATCAAAATTAGCATTTACAGTGCTATGTTTTAAGTGTTCTCCTCGGTAGTTTATGATGGCCATATGTAGTAGACTAAAATCCTCATTAAGGCCAGTTGGAAAAGGGTAGACTTGCAGGCCCTACGGAATTGATCAAGACTCCGCAGGGCCCGCACTTCATCCGGTGGTTGGTTCTACCAGTGTGGAGCTGTGATCGAAAAAGCCCTTTCTCATGTACTCTTCAGTTTGACCTCCTTTGGCCCGGGGATTGTCAACCAATTTTGTGCACCTGATCTCAGTACTCTCTGGGGCACATATGGGGAGAGAGGGTCCCTAAGGTAGGCAGGTCCTCAGCCATATAGGGCTTTAAAGGTAATAACCAGCACTTTGTAATGAATCCGGTATACAACTGGCAGCCAGTGCAGCTCGCAGAGCCCCGGCTGTATGTGCTCCCACTTTGGGAGCCCTAGTAACAGCCTGGCTGCCGCATTCTGTACCAGCTGCAACTTCCGGGTTCAGCACAAGGGCAGCCTCATGTAGAGGGCATTACAGTAATCCAATCTCGAGGTGACCATTGCATGTATCACTGTTGCCATGTTGTGACACTCTAGGAAAGGGGCCAACTGCCTCACCCGCCTAAGATGAAAAAAAGCGGATTTAGCAATGGCTGCTATCTAAGCCGCCATTGACAAGGAAGGCTCCAGTAGAATCCCCAAGCTCTTGACCTTGTGCACTACTTTCAATGGCACATCGTCAAAAACTGGAAGAGGAATTTCCCTTCCCAGACTGCCACGACCTAGGCAAAGGACCTCTGTCTTTGTTGGATTCAGCTTCAACCTACTCAGCCTGAGCCACCCTGCCATGCTAGGTCCAAATTTTTTGGGATGCAGTCAGGCCGACCATCCATTAGTAGATAGAGCTGGGTGTCATCCACATATTGATGACACCCAAGCCCATATCTCCGGGCAATGTGGGCAAGGGGCACATAAATAACATCAGAGAGACCACTGCCCATTGTGGCACCCCAATTGCCACCCTTTGTCCCCATCCATCAAGGAAAGAGGAAAGCCACTGTAAGGCCAGCCCCCGAATCCCTGTGTCGGCAAGTCAGTAACCGATGGTTGACCGTATCGAACGCAGCCGATAGATCCAACAACATCAGTACTGCCACACCACCTTGATCCAGATGCCTCTGGAGGTCATCCACCAAGGCGACCAGCACTGTCTCTGTCCTATGACCCGGGCGGAAGCCAGACTGGTAAGGATTTAAGATGGAAGCAGGAAGGTAGGAGGAAGGGAGATTAGAAAAGTTAAATCTCCATTCCTATCCATTTCTGACAAAAGGAGCTTTGACTCTCAAAAGCTTATTCTCTAAATTTCTTTTGGACTCTTAGGTACATTTATTTCATGATTGTTACTAAAAATAATTTTGTTACATAGAGGGAAAGGGTGTTAAAAATGATCTGCTAGATATGCCACTGTCCTATAGGGTCACCATAAATCAGCTGTGACTTGACAGCAAAAATAAAAAAGGAGAGAAGGGAGTGTTAGAAATGTATCTGCCCTAGGCACCAAATAAGCTAGGCACACCACTGGTTTCATTTCTTCCAAATTGTTAACAATTACACAGCTCACCAGCTAGTTCACAAAATGTGTTAAATAATCATAACAACAGTGGCAATGCAAAGGTTTTTCACTCAGTGGGTGAATGAATTAGTTTCCATAATCCAGAGTCTTCCCTATGTTTTCTATCAAATTAACACCATTGTTTCTGTAAACATGACAAAAGGGAAGGGGTCCTGAGGACAATATTTTCATGGGCCCAATGAAGCAACTCATAACTTGAGAAGAGTGCTGTTACATATCAGCACTGTTGCTGCCAATGTCAGTGTGCAACTCAATCTCTGTGATAGAACAAGGCATCCTAGGACTAATGTGCTACTTTTGCTTGAGGCAGGAACACATCCTGCTGAGGTCCTTCATATCTTCCTGTTTGATTGAGCATGTGTACAGCCTGCTCCTCAAATATTTATCTACATTATTTAAGCCTTTAATGCTAAATTAGTTATCTGGAAGAAAAAAGTGCATACAAATTTTTTTGAGAGGACATGACAAGAGGGCAGCAAGAATGCAAACATTTTGAAAGATAGAATACAGTATATTTTGTGTATAAATGGTGACCAAACCATGCCAAGGCACAAAACATAGTGGGTACAATTGTTTTCCAGTCAAGGAACTAATCTTTCTTTAATTCTATGAGTTTTAGTTAATTTATTGATTGATTCTTAAAAATCAAATATTTATGAAGTAATGGGTGCATTCTATGTTCACTAACATAGCAGGAATGCTTCTTGTAAAATGTTTCTGCTACAGCATTTTTTTTTTCTTCAGAGCTATTTTATTTTCTGCTGTGTAAATGAGTGGCCTCATTTTCCCATGTGTTTGGCAACAGGGTTTACAGACTGAAATTTTGAACATTCTGAAAAATATGCACAAGAATTGCTGCTTCAGCTTGTTACTGTTGTTTTCCAGAATAACACAAATCTAAGATTTTTAGGCATTACATACCCCATCCCTGAAAAACCCCACTCCTGGAGACCAAGCCCTATGAGGAAAGTCTGATGGACATAGGAATGCTCAGTCAGGAGGAGAGGAGGCAAAGTGGGGACATGATTGCGCTCTTTAAGTATTTGAAGGGCTGTCACTTAGAGGAGGGAAGGTAGCTGTTCCTGTTGGCAGCAGAGGAGAAGACTCGCAATTATGGGTTTAAATTAAGGGTGAGAAGGTATCTGCTAGATATTAGGAAAAACTTTTTCACAGTAATAGTTGTTCAACAGTGGAATCAGCTACCTAGGGAGATGATGAGCTCTCCCTCACTGGCAGTCTTTAAGCAGCAGCTGGTCAAGCACTTGTTGGGGATGCTCTAGGCCAGGGATAAATGAGTTATGAGGGCCGAATCTGACATAAATAAGACCTTGAGGGGCCGGGCCATGTCGGGTTGGGCCGTATGTGTACCTATTTAAGACTAGGTAGCAAAGATATAAATTTTATAAAGAACACAGACAAATATAAATATATTTTTTAAAAAACTTAAAGCATGCTTAAAACATTTGCACTCATTGGTATAAAGGTGCTTTCTTTGTATTTCTCCCACGAGATCCAGGGAACTGGGCAAAGGAAGCTCTGGCACTTTCCTTCCTTCCCCAGGGACTGGGAGGGGAAAGCCTCAATCAAATAGAAGGAAGAGAGATTTGGCTCAGTAGCTCTGCTGTGTGATTGAGAGAGCCTGGCAAAAACAAGCTATTCCTCCCCCCTTCCTTCCCAAGAGAGGAGCCTCAGCCAATGGAGAAAATAGAGGTTTTGCTCTGTAGCTCCTGTGAAATTGAGCAAGCCTGACAAAGCAAGATGCTATGCAGAAGGAAGCAAGAGAGAGGGAGAAGGAAGCAGATGACAGCCAGTTGCTTGGGGGCCTGATAGAAAGAGGCTTGCAGTGGGGAAAATCGCCTCACAGTGAGTTCAGTCAGAGTACTAAAGGAGTTGAGTTGAAGATATCAACTGGAAAGGAGCTGAAAACAGCCTGTAGGCTGAGTTCCTTAAAACAGGACTGGATTTGAGGTTCTGTCTGAGAAAGAGACTTATTTGGAAGAAGGGGCAAAACCAGGCTCTTTCTGTGAGGGAACTCTCTTAGTGGTAGCAGACAACCATGATAAACTACTCAAAGAAGTTAAAAAAGATTTGGAAAAAATGGCATGATTTAAACTTATCTTTAATGGGAAGAATAGCCCAAATAAAGGTGAATATTTTGCCAAGATTATTATTTTTATTCCAAACCATTCCAATATTTTTAAGCAATGCATTCTTTCAAGAATTGAACAGCATGGTCGCCAAATATGTTTGGCAAGGCAAAAAACCTAGAATCAAACTAAAGACATTGCAAGATTCTAAATTAAGAGCAGGCATGGGCCTACCAGATTGGCAGCTATACTACAAAGCATCTGTGCTTTTATGGGCAAGAGATTGGATACTTTTGAACGATAAGAGACAAATGTAATTAGAAGGACATGATTTGACTATAGGGTGGCATGCATATTTGTGGTATCAAAGACTTGAAGGCCACTCCTACTGTAAGAATCATTGGTTTAGAACATCTTTGTACCATACGTGGTCATGATTAAAGACAAAAATTTACCAAAAAATTCCAGGATGGGTTTCTCCAGTAGAAGCATTTACCCATCCAAACCTTCTAAAACCTAATCAGAATTATAGATATGAAGACTTGTTGGGAAAAGATAATCAACTGAAAACCAAAGAAGAATTGGAAAAGGTGAATATTAAAATTAATTGGTGGTTGAGAATGCAAATTGAATCTAGATATGCCAAAGACAAAGCGACAGGTTTTAACACAGAACAATATGCATTTGACAAAATTTTGTTGGGTCCACATGAAAAATTAATCTCCAAAATATATGCATATTTACTTCAAATGAAGACACAAGATGAGGTTGTAAAGGACTGTATGGTTCAATGGGCAAAAAACTTTGGTTACAACATAGCATTAGAAGACTGGGAGAGACTATGGAAACTTAATGTTAAGTTAACTAGGTCAGTAACTTTCAAAGAAAACTTATATAAGATGTTTTATAGATGGTATCTGACCTTGCAGAAACTCTGTAAGATTTATACTAACATGTCCAATAAGTGTTGGAAGTGTACTAAACAGTTTGGTTCTTTTTACCATATGTGGTGGACATGTGAGACTGTGAAAGTCTATTGGAAAATGGTGCATGAAATGTTACAGAAGATTATGAAGACACAGATTCATTTCAAACCAGAGCTATTTTTATTGAATATATTCCCTGAGGACTATTCTAAAGAGATGAGACATTTGTTGGCACATTTTAGCACAGCAGCTAGGATCTTTTTGGCGCAGAGATGGAAAGCTCAAGAAATTCCTATGAAGATGGATCTGGTGGGGAAAGTTCTGGACACAGCTGAGTTGGACTTCCTATCCCAGCTCATAGCTGGGAAATCTAAAGAAGAAGCAAGAAAATATTGGATGAAATTTATGACTGGTTAGATATTCAAGACTCTTAAGATTCTCTGATGTGAACTTATTTTCTCCCCCCCCCCCCCCGTATTTTATACTATAAAACTTATTTTTATTGGAATTGTTAAAATTATTAACAACTTTAACAAAAGGTTTATACTATAAAATTTGGAAATAGATTTTGTGCAGTTGAGACAAAACAATAGGGAACAGTTTATTTTTTTATTTTTTATTTATTTTAGAATTTATATCTCGCCCTTCCCACAAGTGGCTCAGGGCGGCTTCCAACAATAAATCCAACACAAAAATTAAACAATATTTAAACATGTAAGGAATTAAACATTTTAAAACAGATAAAACCTTAAAAATTAATAAATATTCCAAATATATATGAAAAGAAATCTGGCAAGTTGCATTAAATTCTCAAGCTAGGTGTAAGCTAGCCGGAAGAGGGTCATCTTACAGGCCCTGCGGAACTGAACAAGGTCCCGCAGGGCCCTCACCTCCTCTGGCAGCTGATTCCACCATGTAGGGGCCATAACAAAGAAGGCCCTTTCTCTGGTGGATTTCAAGCGGGCTTCTTTTGGCCCAGGGATAGTAAGGAGATTTTGTGTTCCTGACCTCAGTACTCTCTGGGGAACATGTGGGGAAAGACGGTCCTTCAGGTAGACAGGTCCCAAGCCATATAGGGCTTTAAAGCAAAGCAAAGCAAAGCAAATTTTATTTTTATATCCCGCCCTCCCCCGCCAGAAGGCGGGCTCAGGGCGGCTCACAGACATGACAAGCATGATTTGGTTAAAATAGACAGCAATAGTTTAAATAATACAATTACATGAATTAATAAAGTTTAAAAATATAAAAATAAGAGAATAGGAGATTAAAAGATATAAAAATATAAAGTAGGTAGAAATAGGTGCTATATTTCTGTCGGTCATAGTTTACATATTATCATACATCAGTTCCAATTTCAACATAAAGTGGCTAAAATTACAATAGTTAGTCAGTTTGGTCAGGTCCTGTTCCAAATGAGAGCTGAAAAAGATGGGTTTTGCAAGCCCTGCGGAACTGATTCAGATCCCGCAGGGCTCGCACCATCTCTGGGAGTTGGTTCCACCAACGAGGGGCCATTAGTGAAAAGGCTTGCTCCCGGGTTATCTTGAGTCTGGCCTCTTTTGGCCCAGGGATTTGTAGAAGGTTTTGGGAGCTGGATCTTAGTGCTCTCTGGGGAATATATGGGGAGAGGCGGTCCCGTAGGTAGGCAGGTCCTCGGCCATATAGGGTTTTAAAGGTGATAACCAGCACCTTATAGCGAACACGGTAGACAACCGGCAGCCAATGCAGATCCCGCAGCACAGGCTGCACGTGTTCCCATCTAGGTAGTCCCGCTAGCAGCCTGGCCGCCGCATTCTGCACTACCTGGAGTCTCCGCGTTCGACACAAGGGCAGCCCCATGTAGAGGGCATTGCAGTAGTCTAATCTTGAGGTGACCGTTGCGTGGATCACAGTTGCTAGGTCGTCGCGTTCCAAGAAGGGAGCCAACTGCCTCGCCCTTTTAAGATGAAAGAAGGCGGATCTTGCGGTGGCGGCTATCTGGGCCTCCATTGATAGCGAGGATTCCAGTAGCACCCCCAAGCTCTTGACCCTGCGCACTGGTATCAGTGGCGCACCGTCAAAAGCCGGCAGAATGATCTCCCCTCCCGGTCCGTCCCGGCCCACGCAAAGGACCTCAGTCTTCGTTGGATTCAGCTTCAGCCCACTCAGCCTGAGCCAGTCAGCCACGGCCTGTAACGCCCGGTCCAAATTTATAGGGACATCGCCAGTCCGGCCTTCCATCAATAGATAGAGCTGGGTGTCATCAGCGTACTGATGACAACCGAGCCCATACCTCCGCGCAATCTGGGCAAGGGGGCGCATAAAGATATTAAACAATATCGGGGAGAGAACTGCTCCCTGAGGCACCCCACAGTGCAGAGGGTGTCTCTGAGACAGCTTCCCTCCAACTGCCACCCTTTGTCCCCGATTTTCGAGGAAGGAGGAGAGCCACTGTAAGGCTAGCCCCCGAATTCCTGCGTCGGCGAGGCGGCAGGCCAGCAGCCGGTGGTCGACGATGTCGAACGCCGCCGACAGGTCGAGCAGCAGCAATACTGCCGAGCCACCCCGATCCAGTTGCCGCCGGAGGTCATCTATGAGGGCGACCAAGACTGTTTCCGTCCCATGGCCCGGGCGAAAGCCGGACTGGCATGGGTCCAAGGTGGAAGCGTCCTCCAGAAAGCTCTGCAGCTGCAACGCCACAGCCCTCTCAATAATTTTGCCCAGAAAGGGCAAATTTGAGACCGGCCGATAATGTGCCAATACGGACGGGTCTGATGTAACTTTTTTCAAAAGACGGCGGACCACTGCCTCTTTCAGGGATGTTGGGAAAACACCCTCCGAAAGGGATCGATTTATGATGTCCCGTATAGGACATTTCAATTCCTCCTGGCAGGCCTTAATTAACCAGGAGGGGCAAGGGTCCAGGTCACAAGTTGTGGGTCGTGCAGTGCCAAGAATTCTGTCGACTTCCTCCAAGCTGAGTGGGTCGAAGCAGTCCAAGGTTAAATCTGAAGACACGCATTGGGCCTCAAGTTCACTTACTGCATCTAAGTTGGCGGGGCAGTCGTGGCGGAGCGATTGGACCTTCTCTGCAAAAAATTTCGCAAAGGCCTCACAGCCTATCTCCAATTCCTTAGCTTTTGGATTGCCCTGTGGCAATGAGGTAAGATTCCGAATTATTCTAAATAATTGGGCTGGGCGCGAATTTGCAGATGCAATCTTGGTCGCAAAGTATGTTTTCTTTGCGGCCTTGATTGCCATCTCATAGGATTTCATAAACTTCCTATAAGATGTTCTAGTCGCTTCGTCGTGAGTACGTCGCCATTGCCTCTCTAGCCGTCTAAGGCCTTGTTTCAGCCGGCGCAATTCCGGGGTATACCACGGAGCCGGCCTAATCCGAGGTCGCAGAGGGCGTCGAGGTGCAATCCCCTCGATGGCCCTAGCGAGCCGGTTATTCCAGGACTCAACCAGGTCATCGAGAGGAATGCCAGAGGGCCAGGGATCCCGCAGAGCCATTTGGAACCGTTCCGGGTCCATCTGGCTCCGCGGGCGAGCCATAATAGGCTCCTCGCCTAAACAGGTTTGGGGAGGCATATCTACATGGGCCTTGAGGGCAAAGTGATCCGACCATGGCACCGCCGTGGCGGTTATATCGCTCACTACAACCCCGGCCGCAAAGACCAAGTCCAACATGTGACCAGCCTGGTGAGTGGGGGTCATAACAAGTTGAGAGAGTCCCAGTGTCGCCATGGAGGACACTAGGTCCGTCGCCTGACTGGAGGACGGGTCATCAGCATGGACGTTGAAGTCACCCAGGATTATCAACCTTGGGTGCTCCAGCGCCCAGCCCGTCGCCGCCTCCAGTAGGGACGGTAAGGCGCTGGCCGGTGCGTTAGGCGTACGGTACACCAGCCAGACCGTCAACCCCTCTCCAGCCTCCCACGCCAGGCCGGCACATTCGATACCCTCAATCTTTGGGGCCGGGAGTGCCCTGAAGGAGTAAGCCTCCCGTATAAATAATGCCACCCCTCCCCCCCGCCCACTAGTCCGTGATTGATGTAGGACTGAGTAACCCGGGGGAGTTGTTTGCGAGAGGGCTACAGTATCATCCTCTCGGGTCCAGGTCTCAGTCACGCAAGCCAGATCCATGTTTTGTTCGAGAAGAAACTCTCGAAGAGTTGAGGTCTTATTGTTGATGGACCTGGCGTTGCACAACACCAATGACGGAGGTGGGTTATTCCATCTAGCCCTACTACCTGTCACCCTTGGGATGGGACGCAGATTGGAAGAGGGCCGAGCACCTTGTAACCAGCACCTTGTACCGGACTCGGTATATCACTGGGAGCCAGTGCAGGGTCCGGAGACCCGGCTGAATGTGTCCCCACTTTGGGAGACCCAGTAACAGCCGGGCCGCGGCATTCTGCACCAGCTGCAATTTCCGAGTTTGTGACAGGGGCAGTCCCATGGAGAGGGCATTACAGTAGTCTAACCTTGAGGTGACCGTAGCATGGATCACTGTTGCTAGGTCGTCGCGCTTCAGGAAGGGGGCCAACTGCCTTGCCTGCCTAAGGTGAAAAAACGCGGACTTGGCAGCGGCTGCTATCTGAGCCTCCATCTTTAAGGAAGGCTCCAATAGCACCCCCAAGCTCCTGACCCTGTCCGCCGCTATCAGCGGCGCACCGTCAAAGACTGGTAGGGGGATTCCCCCTCCCGGGCCGCGGCGACCCATGCAAAGGACCTCTGTCTTCGCAGGATTAAGCTTCAGCCCGCTCAGTCTGAGCCACTCAGCCACGGCATGTAATGCCCGATCTAGATTTTCCGGGACGCAGGTCGGCTGGCCGTCCATCAGTAGATAGAGCTGGGTGTCATCAGCGTACTGGTGACACCCTAGCCCATACCTTCGGGCAATCTGGGCAAGAGGCCGCATATAGATGTTAAATAACATCGGGGAGAGAACCGCCCCTTGGGGCACACCACAATCGAGTGTGCACCTCCGGGATAGCTCCCCCCCAACTGCGACCCTTTGTCCCCGACCTTCCAGGAAAGAGGAAAGCCACTGTAAGGCCAACCCCTGAATCCCCGCGTCGGCGAGGCGACCCTTCAGTAGCCGATGGTCGACCGTGTCAAACGCAGCCGACAGGTCTAACAGCATCAGCACCGCCGAGCCACCCCGATCCAGATGCCGTTGAAGGTCATCTACTAGGGCAACCAGCACCATCTCCGTCCCATGTCCCGGGCGAAAGCCGGACTGAAATGTGTCAAGGACGGAAGCATCCTCCAGGAAAGTCTGTAGCTGCATCGCCACTGCCCTCTCAATAAGTTTGCCCAAAAAGGGCAAATTTGAGACCGGCCAATAATGTGCCAATTGGGCCGGATCTAAAGATGGTTTCTTTGAGGGGACGGACCACAGCCTCTTTGAGCGGCGTTGGAAAATGCCCTTCCGTCAGGGATCTATTTATGATATGATCTATTTATGTAAAAATATGGTAGAATTAAGTTTTGGTTTTTTAAAAAAAGTATTCCTATGCAAAATAATACTGGAATGCATTGTGCTTCTTATTTTTTCCTCTCCCCTATTCCTTTTCTTATCTAAAATGAATAAAACTTTTTGAAAACTGAACAGTAACATATTGGCTGAGTCCCAGCTGAGAGCCGACTGAAGTTCTCTGAGCCTGATGTGCGGCCCAAAACACATAGCTGTGTCCACAGACGAGAACTCGGCTCCTCTGGCCAGGAACAACAGGATCTTAAAAGAAAAAATAGTCAAACTAGAAACAAGAACCATAACATCTCAATTACAAACAGTGAAGCTAGGAACTGAGCAGAGGGCGAACATAAGATTTATAGGCCGATGACTGCCAATGGCCCAGGTGCTGAATGGAGGAAGAATGATATCCCAGGGCAGCAGCCATAGAGGCTGCCCCAATTCTAAAGGTGTGGGTACCAAACCGCACCCCAGATAACCCCAGCTTGGCTAAAGCCCAGGAAGTCACAGCCCAAGACTGATGCTTTTTCAGTGGGCTGCCGTTAAGGTGACAAAACAAAAACCCATCATTGGGCCCCTGAACTGTGAAATAAGCAGCCAAAGCGGAAACTGGGCACAACTCAAGCTCAAAGCACGTGCCTAGCTCCAACATGGTCCCTTTGCGACGCTGGTCAGTCTTAGAGCGTCGAATGGTAATGACCGCCTTACCCTCAACTAAGCTCAGGCCCCGAAGCAACAAAGCATTACCAGAAACATCATTTCTGGAGCCTGCCACTAACTCACTAACTCTAAGGGACCCAAAAAAGGCAACCAAGGAAGCATCATGGAACAGTGCAACATAAGATACACACACTGTGCGCCAAACCCCCTTCAACCCCTTAAGAATCAGAGGGGAAATAGGCTTTCTAGTATGGAGATTAGTCCCAGACTCTCTGGAAAATCCCTCCAGCATCTTTCGAACCTGAAAGTCTGCTGTTACCTCCTTATATCCCAACGCCTTGCTAGTAAAAGCCAAGGCAGACAGGCGTCCCCTAATGGATCGCACAGCCAATCCCTTACCTTTTAGAGAAACACAGGGGAAGGGATGGTGGCTCAGTGGCAGAGCATCTGCTTGGTAAGCAGAAGGTCCCAGGTTCAATCCCTGGCATCTCCAACTAAAAAGGGGTCCAAGCAAATAGGTGTGAAAAACTTCAGCTTGAGACCCTGGAGAGCCACTGCCAGTCTGAGTAGACAATACTGACTTTGATGGACCCAGGGTCTGATTCAGTAGAAGGCAGCTTCATATGTCCACAGTAGTGGAGCAATTGCTCCACCAGGAGGGGCCAAACAATGTGATACCCTACCTCAGCCCTAAAGTCCTCAAACTGCCGTACAGCACGTTTGTAAGACTGCCTGGTGCTAGGCTCAATGGCTAGGCCTATCACTCTGCAGACCTCAGCTCTCCAATCAGCCATAGCTCTTGGGGCATTGGTGCCGGCTCTCGATTGGCATCTGGGGCCAGCTGACAAAACCTCTCCATCTGTTTACAAGAGAGAGTGTCAGCTACCCCATTATCTACCCCAGGAACATGCTTGGCTAAAAACAGTATGTTAAGCTGCAGACAACGCAGAGTGAAAGCCCTCACTAAGTTCATAACCCTTTGAGATTAGGGTGAAAGGGAATTAATGACATGGACCACTGCCATGTTATTGCACCAAAAATGAATTGTGCAATTGGCTATATAATTCCCCCACAGCCAAACTGCAACAAGAATGGGGAAAAAAACTTGAGAAACGTTAAATCTCGGTTCAAATCTGCCTGACCCCATGACTCTGGCCATGCGTCCACGCACCAATGTCCGTGGAAATAAACCCCAAAACCTAAAGACCCAGCAGCATCAGACATGACCTGAAGCTCCGCTTCAATCCTCATGTCATCTCTCAAAAAAAAAAAATCCCATTAAAGGACTCCACATATTCTTGCCATACCCTTAAATCCTCCCTCATGCTGCTGGTAACCCGTGTTCTATGTTGGGGCAGGCGGAGGTCGGCCATAGCATCACATAGCCTATGAAGAAAAGCTCATCCAGGAGCAACCACTTTGCAAGCAAAGTTAAGATGCCCAACCAGCTGCTGGAGCTCATGCAATGTGACCTTTTTCTTAAGAAGGAAGGAATTAATCCTACTCCTCAAATCTTCCAGTTTTTGAATAGGAATTTTGGACAATTGCGCCAGGGTATACAGCTCAATCCCTAAAAAAGTAAGTTTTTAGGCCAGACCTTCCATTTTTTCCTGCACCAACAGAACCCCCAGTTCTGCAGCCAGCTCAATGAAGCCAGATAGCAGCCATGCACAACACCAAGTCCCTTCAGAATGCACAAAGAGGTAGTCATCCAAATAATGAACAACATCCTGCAAACCAACTTTTTTGCGAACAGCCCACTCCAAGCTGAAAGACTCAAAAGCTGCACATGAAACAGAGCGGTGCATTGACAAAGCTCTGTCCATGTAAAATTGCCCTTCAAAGGAAAAACCTAAAAGCTCAAAATCAGCTGGATGGACAGGGAGAAGGCGAAACACAGACTTAATATCGCATTTAGCCAACTCTGCCCCCTTTCCACAGCGTTGTATAATGCCCACGGCCTGATCAAAGTTGGTATACCTAATTGAGCATAAATGCTCAGGAATCCCATCATTAACTGATGCACCCTTGGGGTAAGAAACGTGGTGAATCAAACAAAATAAACCAGGCGCCTTTTTTGACACCGCTCCCAAGGGGGAAACCCTAAGGTTAGGCATTGGAGGATTAAGAAATGGGCCCAAAATCTTGCCCTCTGCTAACTTCTTGGCAATCTTATCCTTAACTACATGCTCTAAACCTTTAACAGAACTAAGGTTCCGAGACCAAAATGCAACCCGGGGACCCTGAAAAGGAATTCTAAAACCGAACATGAAACCATTTAACAAGTAAACCCTATCAGCCCTTCGCGGGTACCTAGACAGCCACTGCTCAAGAGGTCCCACCTTTATCAGACTGGGCCCCTTTTCCAGCTTGGTAAGTACTTTCACCCCCACCTTGTCTCTTTTGGCCCTTATGTGGCCGGGCTTTGGGGCAGTTGCTAAAGGAGTGTGGGCCACCACACATGGAGCATTCATGCTTGAACTGACAAGCCTTCCTGCTGCACACTCCTTGGGAACCAAACTCCCAGCAAAGCAAGCAGGGCTGAACCGCCTGCCCCGCAGAACTTCAGGAAGAGGATGACGAAGCAGAAGAAGTAGCCGATGTCCTAGCAACCAAATGACCACTGTCAGAGTGGTCACCCAAATTTGGTCGCGCCGGGGACATGACCTAAAGCCACAACTGCTGGTGGATGCGATCCCACTGAATTGAAGGGTTCAAAGCAGCCCTCATCCTGAATTCTTTATCATATTGAATCCAGGTGGGCCCACTAAACATCGTGAACCTCTTATAAATGATATCCATATACTGGATGAGCACAGCCACCCGCCAAGACTGGGCGCGTGCAACCATGCCAGCATATATAAAAAGCCCAGGCAGCCAATTGGTCCAAGTCCGGTCCACTTTGTGCTTCTTCAATTTCTCTTTTTCTTTGTCATCCAAGTCCTCTTTATTTTTCCAACTCACAGAAGAGGAGGGAGAAAATGTCAACATACTCACCCTTTAGGATCTTATTCTTTGTTGCAAGCAACAAATGGTCGCCTAAAGGTAAAGCTACGTCCCTGAAAGGCATGGCAGTAAATGGGACCGACCCATATGCAGCACTGAACAGAGGGGAACAGCCCCATCCCCCTGAAAAGGGGCATGGCATCCCTTGCTGACTGGCCTCAGGCCAGGGTCCATAGGGGCCAAACTGGACCATTGGCCATGACCAAGCTTGCTGCTGAACCGTGTCCATGGAGGGAGAGGTAACTGAAGCCCCAGCAGCAGCACCTGGCACCGCCTGAGAATTGTGGGCCCAAGGCGGGGGCCCAAGGCCAAGCCATGCCCATGCATGACTGTGTAGTGCCCCCAGCCTTACCCCCGGATCCAATCAGCACCAGTGCTGACCCTACTCTGGCATCCGCTGGAAACAAAGCTGCACCTCCATCTGCACCGCCGGTGCCCTTGACTCCTGAAGTGCCGAGTCCTGCAGACCTGCCATCAAGGATGGACAACCTAGTTAATATATCAGCCTGCAATGCCACCTTAGAGGTTTTTCCCAAGGCCAAGCCTGATCTCTGTGAAGAAGGAATGCCCGCCACCTTTTCCAATGCTGAAACCCTTTGCAGAATAGCTGTATTAACCCCCTCATTCCCCTCCTCATTGGAAGAAGATGAAAGGGGGCTGGCCTTTTTGATGGGGCCTTAGGGGCCTTGGGTGCCGGCTGCTTGCCTTTAGGCTTCCCAGACCCTGTCTTCCTGGGCACTTTGCAAACCGAGATAAGAATAAAAACTAACAAAATGCCCCTAAAAATGGTTGCCCTTAAATTCACTGAAACTGTCCTAAAATGGCTGCCACCCTAAAATGGCTGCCGCCGGGCACCACTTAAAATGGCTGCCTACACCTTCACAAAGAACAACCACCGGAGGCTGATACTGAATGCCTATATGAAGCTGCCAGTTTGAGAGCCAGTTTGGTGTAATGCTTAAGTGTGTGGACTCTTATCTGGGAGAACCGGGTTTGATTCCCCACTCCTCCACTTGCACCTGCTGGAATGGCCTTGGGTCAGCCATAGCCCTGGCAGAGGTTGTCCTTGAAAGGGCAGCTGCTGTAAGAACTCTCTTAGCCCCACCCACCTCACAGGGTGTCTGTTGTGGGGGAGGAAGGTAAAGGAGATTGTGAGCCGTTCTGAGACTCTTCGGAGTGGAGGGCGGGATATAAATCCAATATCTTCTTCTTCTTCTGCCTTATAGTGAAACCGACCCCCAAAATGGCCTCTGCTCCACAGCCTCCACAATGGTCGCTGTCCTTATGAGGAAGCAAATATGGCTTACCCAGCCTGAAGCAGCCCAGAAAACAAATTTTTTGCTGCATACAAAATCCTCCTTCCCTTGGCTAAATCAAAAGGGAAAGGTGTGCAAAAAACCACATCCTCCCTGAGAACCCTCAAATCCTTATTGGGGAGGGGAGGGGGAAAGAAGGGGAAGAAATAACAGGCCGTGAAATGGAGTTCCTCTTCTAAAACGTCACCAGTCCAATGCTGAGAAATAGCCAGCCGCGGGGCCTTATCAGAGGCCCGCTCGCAGCAGCTGAACTTCAGGCAAGCCCCTACAGCCTCTGTCCAGGCCACTCTTCAGGAGTGCACCTTATCTACAATCTGATCAGGCAGCAGAGGAGCAAGTGAACGTGCTGCTCAGCCTCTCAGCCCTGAAACTGACAAAAACAACTGAGCTGCCAACGTAGCTTCGTCTGCCCCGATCTCAGCCTGGAGACTGAAGTAGGGGGCAGATGGAGCTGCTGCTATCAAAGCAAGCCCCGCCCCTTTAAAAGCATGCCCAAATGGGCTGCAAAAGTCCTCCCTTTCCTCCCAGGGAGGCAAAGATGTTCCAGCAGCCTAGCAGCGTGCTGCTGGCTGCTAGAAATGAATTCTTCCTCCTCTCATGTTTCAGTAGGATGGAGTTGACCTTCCACAAATGGTCAAAGGAAAGCAGTAGTAAATACTCCCGTCAAATCAGAGGCTAATGTGTTTTGAGTAATTAGCTTTAACATACATCATAATATCAAATGTGTTTTCATCATTAGGCAGTAGCCAACCAAATCTAGTGTGTGAAGCTAACTGCCAAGTTAAAATCTAGTTATATAATGTGTGTCATTGCTGCATAATGTATAGTACTGGCCATTCTTGCCAACAAGCCACCTTTCAGTTCGCCACACTCTCTTCCCTCTTCTCTACCAATTGTATGAAGCTCCCCTTCATTGGCAGTCTTCAAAATGTGGCTGGATGATTATTTGTCAGAGATGCTTTAGGCTGATTCTGCATGGAGCAGGGGGTTAGACTAGATGGTCTGTATGGCCCCTTCCAATTGTATGATTCTATGATTCTAGAAGGAGTTTTGCACACTCTTAAAAACAAAGCCTGACAGCCAACAGAAAGAGGGCAGGATTAAATATAATCCTGCATCATCTCATCATTCCCTCTAGGAACAATAGTAGCCAGCCGCTAAAAGAAAGCATCTTCTCTCTTCATCTAGTCCCTGGACCATTAATCAGGACTTCTCAGTAATTAATCAAGATTACTTTAGCACAAAGGATCTGCACTGTCTGGCTCTCAAAGCTTATAAAGAAGCAAAGCCCATGTTAGCCTGGACTGGACTGATCTAATTGGTGTATAGTTGTAATTTCTTACCTCAAACTTTAGCTCCATGAGGTATCCAATATCATTTTCAATACAGTAGCAACTTTCCTTCTAGTCCTTATTTGAAATATTTACATACCCTAGGAGCAACTTCCTCCTCACCTTCAACCAATCACAGAACTGTTAGCTCACCTGGTCCCCTCCCACATTCCCACCAAACAGGGACAGGTATAAAACTCAAGTCTCTAGTCCTATAGTCTTTTTTTTTTTCTACATTGAAGTTCTTGAGAAGTCCTTCTGGCTTCAGCCTGCTATATGGCTATGTAGACTTTCCAGTTTCAGATCATTGTCATATTGACTGCCAATTTTAAATCACAGCAAGGCTTGGCTTTGTCAGACCCAGAGTCAAGGAAAAGACAGTTGAAGTTCAAGATCTTTATTCCAGCTCCATGGGCATACACACGCATTGTCAGAACTGACCTCTCTGTCAGTTTCCTGAACTTATAAACTTTTGCCCTGACCGTTATAATTCAAGCCAAAGCATGCCAAGCAAAAGCGGGGGTTTTGCATGGGGTTTTTGCTAAGCTCTCATCACCACAGGTGCCCACTATCACTTCATGGTTCTCATCTCCTCTAACTCTTTGACCTTGGTTACTTAGCAACTAGCCAATTCCCAGACATGCCATTCTTCCTCCAGATAAGCAACAAGTTACAGTTATATCAAAGGCATAGCAAGCGCAGCATAGCATTGTACAATTGAATACCCATGATAAGAGGAACAAGATGGAGTGACTCTTGGCATTCTGCCCCCCCCCCCCCCGGACCTCCTTCCCCCCTGGCTTATCAAGATGTTTGTTGTAAAAGTCTTTAATTAAAAAACAGTTGGTATTTTTGGAACTGACCCATTTGGCCTGACTTAATGGAAAGTGAGTCCAATTGATGAGATAAAACAGTTCACCACGTTTGATCTTGGCATCAAGGATTTCCTGCACATCATGATGAATCTGACCACAAACCAGAGTCAGGGGTTGTGGTTTCATCTAGGGATGCCAAAACGAGGGTCCAGGGTCCTTCTTCAAGTAGCTGGCGTGAAAACAAGTGTGGACATGTTTAAGGTTTTTTGGCAGTTCCAGTTCAACAGTTACCTTATTTATAATCCTTTTGATTGGGAAGGGTCCCAAATATTTCATCCCCAATTTTTTGCAGTTTTGCGCATCAGGCAAGTGTTTAGTTGAAATGCACACCTTGCTAAGGTGTACGCAGTCTCCCACTGCTAAGTCCCAAAGTTCAGTGTTTTTTGTCATATTGGGTTTTGTAGGCTTCTTGCACCCTCTGTAGTTGCTCACTAATAATTTCCCAACCTCCTGCTATCCCTTGCCACCATTCAGTACAGTCTGCGGGGGCTGGCGAGGGGGGGCAAGTTCAGGGAACAGTTTGCTTTCATATCCGTACACCTCTTGGAAAGGGCTCACTTTAGTGGCGCTATACACGCTATTGTTGTAAGCATACTCTGCAAAGGGTAGCAGAGTCACCCAATTGTCCTGTTGGAAGGACGTATAACAACGTAAGAACTGTTCAAGCACTGCGTTGGTGCGTTCCGTCTGTTCGTCCATCTGCGGGTGGTAGGCGGAACTGAGCCCTTGCTCCATTCCCGCTAGTTCACAGAGGTGCAATCAAAATTTGGCAACGAATTGTGGGCCGCAGTCGGAGACCACCTTAGCGGGGAAGGCGTGTAGCCAAAAGATTTGCTGGATAAACAACTGAGCCAGCTGCTTGGCCATGGGGAGCTGCTTACATGGCACAAAATGAGACTGCTTAGAAAAAGTGCCCACTACTACCCAGATCACTGTCTTTCCCATCAAGGGAGGTAAGTCCATGGATATGAATTCCCAGAGGCGTGAGGCGGGGGGAAGAGGTTGCAAATGCACTGGTGGCAACCCCCCCTCTTTTTTGCCATGATACAGGTGGGGTACCCTGTTGTATATTCTCTCACATCCTTACATAAATCTGGCCACCAGAATTGTCACTGAATCAAATGTACTGACTTTATAAACCCAAAATGCCCCCCCCCCCCAGTTTGGAGTCGTGCACTCTCTGGATCACTCGTTTATGCAAAGAGGGGGGCATGTAGAGTTTCTCCTCCCCAGTGCCAAAACCCATCCTCCACTTTTGTTAATTGTAAATCCTCCTCCAGGGGACTGTCAAGGAAAACTTGTTTCAGTTTGGTTAGGAACCCATCAGAAGCTCCCTTTCTTTCCAGCTCTGCGCATGCGTGGTTACCAATGCGCTTAGTTGGGAGGGCGTGAACAATGAGTCGATAACCTCCTCCCTCTTGCTATCGTGTTGAGGGAGACGGGACAATGCGTCCGCCAAAAAGTCCAGTTTTCCAGAAATGTGCCCCGGCTTGAAATTGAACTGCTGAAATAGCCCCGCCCACCTTACTTATTTATTGTTGAGGTTGCAGGTAGCAATGAGCACAGCCAAATTTTTATGATCTGTCCAGAGTTCAAATGGTTCCTGCGCCCTCTCTAGGTATTGCCTCCACTTTTCTAGGGCCAGTTTGATGGCGGAGGCTTCCTTGTCCCCCACTGACCAGTTATGTTCAGCGGGCTGAATTTTTGAGACAAGTATGTGCAGGGGTGCAATTGGCCATCTGGCCCCTCCTGGAGTAACATGGCTGCGCAGGCGATGTCGCTCGCATCACATTGTACCACAAACCTTTTGTTTTCATTAGGATGTATTACGCAGGACTCGGAGACGAACCAGGCCTTAAGTTCATCAAACATCTTTTGGCACTCCCCCGTCCACAAGAGGCTAGAACTACCTTTAGTGGCTTGCGGCCCCTTCCCCTTGGGTTTCAACAGTTCTGTGGGGGATAGGGTGATCTTGGCAAAGTTATTGATGAACGCCCTATAGAAATTAGTGAACTCAAGAGAACTCTGGAGATGTTTACGGGTTCGAGGGGGCTTCCACTCCACCATGGCTTACACTTTGGTAGGATCCATTTCCAGGCCCTCCGTGGAAATGCAGTATCCCAAAAAGTCGAGCTCTGTCTTGTGGAACTCACACTTGGATAGTTTGGCAAATAACTTGTGCTCGTACAGTGTTTGTAGCACCTCACTTACCAACTAGATGTGTGAGGGCAGGTCCTGCGAGTATATCAAAACGTCATCCAGGTAACAGACCACGCCCTTATATAGGTATTTATGCAATACTTCATTGATCAAGTTCATGAATACCCCTGGTGCCCCCTTAAGGCCGAACAGCATGATCAAGTACTCATATTGGGCCAGGGGTGTGTTGAAAGCTGTTTTCCACTCATCCCCCTCCTTGATGCACACCCGGAAGAAAGCATCTCTGAGGTCGAGTTTAGTGAAGATTTCCCCTTGGGATACCTCCCCCAAGAAATCCTGTATGAGGGGGAGGGGGTACGCACTACTCATGGAAATCGCATTCAAGCCTTGGAAGTCAGTGCAAAGCCGTAAACTGCCGTCCTTTTTCTTTCTAAATAGTACTGGAGCGGCGTTCGGGGACGTGGCAGGTTGAATGAACCCTCTACGCAGGTTGAGTTCCAAAAATCTCTGTAACTCCTCCCTCTCCTCCCAACTCATTGAATACAGCTTGGCTTTGGGAAGTGGCTCCCTCTCCACCAGTTCAATGGCACAATCAGTGGATCTGCGGGGGGGGGGGGGAGCTCATCCACCTCCTGGGCTTCAAACACCTTTTGCAAGTCTTGATACTCGGGGGGCAAATTGGGCACTTTGACTCTTGTGACACAAAGTTTCTCAAGCTGGGGAGGGGTGTGTGGGCCCCATTTTTTATTCCATCAGTGACTCTCACACACCGAATCCAAGAAGCAAATGGTGTTCCCACTCCACTGGACCAGTGGGTCGTGGTTGGCCAGCCATTCCAGGCTGAGGACGGCTTGAAACCTGGCGGCTAGGGCAATAATGAACGTGCGAGGTTCCCAATGTTCCCCCACCCCCAAGGCACACACTTCGGTCCTCGTCCTACATGGCTCCTCCTTCATTGGGCTCTCGTCCATTTGCTCAAACACATAGTATTCTTGCAAGGGCACCGTTTTTAATCCTAGCACTTCTGCCAAGCTTCGGATAATAAGTCTTTGGAACATCCTGAGTCCAGTAGGGCTGTGATGCAAGAAAAGCATTTCGTAACGGGGGTTACTAGTGTTATGGGTACATAACACAAAGTCCCGGATAATCTCACCCATAGTGGCACGGCGTGTCTCTGACCTGCTGTTGCGTGCTCCTCACAGCAGGTCTGTGTCATTTCCCGGCAGTTGGGCTCTCCGTCCTCCTCCTCGGACTCCTTGGGGATTGGCTCGCGGAACTGCAGCACTGCTGACTTGGCCTTGGCCGTTGGGGTTCCAGTGCTCCCGGTTTTCTTTTTAGCCTCCGCCTTCAGAGGTGTGGAGGTCCATGGCTCCTTCAGCTTGCTGGGGCATTTGCTGATGATGTGATCTCCCACCCCCCGCTCTTGAAGCACAACTTCGCTTTGACTCTCCAGTCGTGCTCCTCAAGCAAAAACTGTTCAGGGGTGTGCTTGGGTAGATTGGGTCAGGGTGTCTTCTCCTGAGATTCTTTTTTTTGGGGGGGGGGGGGGCTTGTTGCTTCTTATGGAGGGCAATTATCTTGTTGCGATCCTCTGTTTCACAAGCTAGCTGGGTCCACCCGACCAGATCTCATGGCTCCCCCAGTTTCAGGGCTTCTTTATATATGTGAGAGTTGAGGCCCCTCTTGAATTGCTTGATCCTGGCCCCGTCATCCCATCATTGAACTTTGGAATTCAGCACCCTGAACTCGCTGAGGTACTCTTGGACCGATCCAGCACCCTGCTTCTGGTCTTGTAGGGCCGCTATCGTGCTAGTCTCTTGTAGAGGGTCTTCAAAATGGTGTTGTAGAGCCCTCAGGAGGTCTGTGGCCGAGTTCAGCACAAAGGATCACTTCTCAAACAGGGTGACATACCACCGGGCTGCCGGGCCCCGGAGGCAGCTGCCAATGTAGACTACTTGTGACTGTTCCATCAGGAAGTTACAGGCCCAGACACTGAGGTGCCCTTGTACAGTCACAATGAAGTAGGCTAGTTCTGATGGGTCCCCATCAAATCTCGCTTCATTTACTCGGGGGGCCCTGGGCATCGCGACTGACTCCTCTGGCTCAGGTTGAGGTTGTGGCACCTGGTTGCCACCCACGGGTTGTTCACCTCCCGCAGGGGCTCCCCCCAGTGGGAATCGGCGGTCTTTCCCACCCCCTCAGGGGCTGGTTGCCGTGGCAGCTGCGATCTGCTCCCCCATTGCTCATACTTGCTGGGTGAGGTTCTGCATCTCTTGGATCATGAAGGCGCGCATGGCTTGCATTTCTTCCTGGAGTTGGGTGCTTTGAGTGGCTAAAGCTTTTTGTATCCACTCCATGGTTGCATCCCCCAGCCTGCCAGACCGGGGATCCTCTCCTCAACTTTTGTCACCCTGGAACCCCCATGAGTGGTAGTGTCAAGCATATGGTTTATACTCAGTATTAAGTTTAAAGTTTGGTTCTGTCCTTTAGAATTCTTTTCTGTATAATTGCATATCAAAGCTAAGTAGTCCCCCTTTGTTATCACCTCCCTTTTCTCTTTCCCACCTTTGACTAACAAATGTAGGAATGTAATGCTTTGATAGTAGGCGACTCCCGGAAAGGTTGCCATGTAGTAACTATCAACTGTAACAAGAATGCATGAGACCGAAGGAAGTTTTAACCACAGAGATAGCAAGGTGCATATTTGTAGTAATTCACACGTCCTTGTTATGTCTTTCAACTATCTATTCTATGCGCTTTGATGTAACTCTTAAAGCTTCATACCATATAGTACTTTGTATCACTTTCAAGGTGTTCCACCTTGAAGCAACAATAGATTATCAATAAACTGAGACTTTGTATTAAACAATTACTTGGTTATCTGAAACTTCCATGCTTGACAGGTAGGAGCGTTGCAATCATGAAAGTCAGTGGTGTTGCTGTGGGTCCTCTCTCAGATCTCTGATAATACTCTCCTGGAAATCCATGGAGCCCCAGTCTTTCCTCCGCACCATCACGGTGACCGGGGTGACCTGTGGCCCTTCAGGCTTGGGTTCTTCCTTACCGTCTGAATTAGTAATCCCCGTAGCCTGGTCCTGTTCACCAGCCATCGTGAGTCTGGGGTTAGGCTAGGCCAGGGTGATAAGGGAGTTCCGACAAAATGTCAGATCCAGAGTCAAGGAAAAAGAAGTTGAAGTTCAAGATCTTTATTCCAGCTTCATGGGCATACATACGTGTTGTCAGAACTGACCTCTCTGTCAGTTTCCCCAACTTATAAACTTTTGCCCTGACAGTTATAATTCAAACCAAAGCACGCCATGCAAAAGCAGGGTTTTTGCACAGGTTTTTTGCTAAGCTGTCATCACCACAGATGCCCACTGTCAGTTCATGGTTCTCATCTCCTCCAGCTCTTTTACCTTGGTTACCTAGCAACTAGCCAATTCTCAGACATGCCATCCTTCCTCCAGATAAGCAACAAGTTACAGTTATATCAAAGGCATAGCAAGTGCAGCATAGCATTGTACAATTGAATACACATAACAAGAGGAACAAGACGAGTGACTCTTGATAGGCATCTCTTCCCTTTGTATTTGTCCTCTGGATTTTTGGCTGAACTATGCTTGGAACCTGCAATGCTAGGTAGTTATCCCTTCTGCTTTACCCTTTCAGTATGCCACTTTGGTCTCTTGCTTTCCTTTTCTTAAGTGATACACATTGTAGAGATTTGGAATATTTGTATCTTCATGTGAGCATGTGTTATTACTATATTCTTAGTGGCTGCTTGGGTGTCCTAGTTATTCCCCTTTATATATCACCTCTAATTTCACTGTACTCCAGTGCTTTATCCAAGTTTTCATTGAAACCCTCATCACTTTTGTTAGTGAAACCTTTTCTTATTTTGTGCATGCCATTGCCTTGAATAGACATTCTCATTGCCCCCCCCTCCCAGTCGGAATGATGAGGCAGAGACAGGTTTGGGATTAAAGGGCCACTTTATTAATTTAACTCAGCGGCAAGGGCCAACTGATGGGTCAGGTCAAACGAGGGGACAAGCCCACGTCCACCCCCTTGACCTGGTTTTTGGATGAGCACTCAGCCCCAGGTACAAGCCAATCTGCTGGGCCTAACAGATCCTCCCATAATGGAGCTCCACCCTCCTCCAAACCGTACAGCCTGGTGTGTAGATAACTCCCACCATGAGGGGATTCCCCGACCACCTAGCTTCAGGCACCCAGTCATAAAGCTTAATGTCTGATCCAGATAAGCCATTACGAAAAGGTATAATGCCCTTGGTGCTCACCAACACCCATGCTTAAAATGAACCCAACCTAAATAACTAGTGACCAACCTATTTAACAGGACCACCGTCTACCTAACCAGCACCCAACATGACCAGTGTAGGGTAGGCAAAAGCACCCCCAACAGAGCCAATTATTTGGGGGCGAAAAATTCCTACCTGTCCCATTCAACTAGGTGACCAGCCTGTGCCTACACTGATAAGAGGTCGGATGGGTGGGTCAAGAGTGGTGTCGAATCTGTGCCACAGGGGGTGGGGCCAGCTCCTTTAAGCCTGTGCCCACCCTGAGCCCCTGGATGGCCGGTAATGAACCACTGCCCCCTCTCCATCTGGGGGAGACAAAAGACGGCCCCAAGCCTTATCATCCGATGGGCTGATCGGCTGAGAAGGGGCCAAATTGCCCCCCCCCCCAGTTGGAATGATGAGGCAGAGACAGGTTTGAGATTAAAGGGCCACTTTATTAATTTAATTGAACGGCAAGGCCCAACTGATGGGTCAGGTCAAGACAGAGGACAAGCCCACATCCACCCCCTTGACCTGGTTTTTGGGCGTGCACTTAGGAGAGGGACGGTGGCTCAGTGGTAGAGCATCTGCTTGGGAAGCAGAAGGTCCCAAGTTCAATCCCTGGCATCTCCAAAAAAGGGTCCAGGCAAATAGGTGTGAAAAACCTCAGTTTGAGACCCTGGAGATCCGCTGCCAGTCTGAGAAGACAATACTGACTTTGATGGACCAGGTGTCTGATTCAGTATAAGGCAGCTTCATATGTTCATGTTCATATGTTGACTCAGCCCCAGGTATGAGCCAATCTGCTGGCTTCAATCTGGCTGGCAGGGCCTAAAAGATGCCCCATAATGGAGCTCCACCCTCCCCCAAACTGTACAGCCTGGTGTGTAGATAACTCCCACCGTTTGGGGATCCCACCCGGTCATAAAGCTTAATGTCCGATCCAGATAAGCCATTATCTAAAGGTACAATGCCCTTGGTGGTCACCAACACTCATGCCACCACTAGGACCAAACCTCTGATTTAGGCCCTTGTGCCCATTGGAACTTCCAACACCCCTCTAAACCCTTGCCATAAATCTTCCAGGAAAATCGAATTACCCACTTCCAACAAGTGCACGCCATCTAACAGGTCTAGTTGGCTGGCACATATGGTTAGATGGGGCAGGTAAACCCCGAGCCCCCCTCTCAAGGGCTTTCTGCATGGCCCTATTGGTTTTTTTACGAGTCCGTTCCAACCTGACCAGGTCCCATGCTGCCCACCATTCCTGGTGCGGCAGCATGGCTGACCACAGAATAATGACGCCAGGCCACCTGTCGCAAATCACTCTGAGGTTGGCCTGCACCTGTAAAGAAAGGGCCTTGTCCTTCAGCAAGCCCAAATCGTTGCCACCGAGGTGGATCAACAAAATGTGAGGCGGAAAACCCTTCCTCCCCTCAAACAGAAGTGGCAGGAGCCCCAGTCAGTGCATGTCCCATCAGCCCTGCCACTCAATGATGGCCCACTCGCTAAGGCCCAGCTATGAACCCAGAGGTGTCAGTTGGGCTTGATGGGCCACCCAAAAGACCATACTGTGGCCACAGATGAGGATCCTTCTCCTCTCAGCACGGGCCCTGGAAAAGAAAAAACAGTTAGACTCCTTAACTTTTACGAACAGAACCAATAAGAACAGAACAGAGAGGGGAGGGGATTCCTCAAGGTACTGCAACCGGCCGCACATAGGTCTTAAAGGCCCTAGATTTCCATTGTCCCACCCGGTGAATGTCATCACTCTGATAGTCCAACATGGCTGTGGTAGAGGCAGCCCCAATCCTAAAGGAATGTGTGCCAAACTTAATGCTCCCAGGCCTAACCGAACTAGTGGACGGCCCGTGATGGACCAAAACTGAAACTTTGTTAGGGGGGGGGCATCCTCATGCTGAAACAAGGGGCCCTTACCTCTGTCCCGCAAACCCACATATTGGGATAGGGTGTATACAGGACATAACTCCCGGTCAGAGCAGGTCCCTAGTGTGACAATGCAGCTGCGCTGCCTTTGGTCTTTCTTTGACTTTTGGACGTGGAACACAACCTGTACCCCCTCTAAGTGCATGTCACCTATCAACAAGGCCCAGGTTTCCGTATCATGGTGGGAACGCACCACCAACTCCGACACCCGCAAGCCCCCTCCCCCAAAGCTGTCAATGCTGCAGCATGAAAAAGGGCCTCCTCATAAGCTGAACTGCAGACTGATGCCCACATGGCGTGAAGGCCTTTCAGGACCCTTGGGGAAATGGGCTGCCTGTCATCTCTCCAAGGACAGGCTTCACAAGATCACCCCTCCAACATTTTTTGTATCCAAAAGTACCACGTGTGTCCTCTTTGAACACTTGTGACTTGCTTGCAAAGGTTAGGACAGCCAACTGACCCTGAATAGTTTTTACAGTTAAGTCCTGTAAGCAAAACTGCATTAAATGCTCGACGAGTATAGGCCAACTATCTGCTAAGCCCGCCTTCCCTCTAAAAGTAGTGAATTGGGTCGTCACCCGTCCATACGACCTTCTGGTGCTGGGTGCTATGGCGAGCTGGATTGCCCAGCTAGCCTCCTCCCTCCAAGCCACCATAGGTGCATGGGGATGCTAACTGGCAACGGATTGGCCTCTGGGGCAAGTTGACAAAATCGCTCAGTTGGGGAGACAGAGTGTCCGCCACACCGTTACTAGCACGTTATTAGCATGTTACTAGCACGTTATTAGCAAGTAATAACGTGATTAATTGTAAGCAACATAACATAAATGCTCTAACTAAACCCATAACAGTAGGTGACTTAGAGGTCAGTTTATTGTGTTTTAACAATTTATTGATAACATATGGTTACAAAACTTAATTATAAATTTCCTGTACTAACCCATATGATATTTCAATCCCCCCTCCCTCCCTTGTTTGACTTCCCCGAAGTTATATATTTAAGTTCAATACTAAAGGTACCAGTAACTAATCAAAGTTCAATATTTTTTTCCCTCATCAATACTAAAAAATTGTCCAATGCCTTTTTACATTCCACTCTTTCTCCATATATCCTTTAAATTTCTTCCACTCCTTTTTGAATATATCTAGATCATAGTCTCTTAGAGTTCTAGTTAGTTTGTCCATCTCACTCCATGATAATACTTTTATAATCCAGTCCCATTTCTCTGGTATTTTTTCTTGCTTCCACAGCTGCGCGTACAATGTCCTAGCAGCTGAGAGCAAGTACCAAATTAATGTCCTGTCTTCCTTTGAAAATTTTTCTAATTGTAATCCAAGCAAAAAAGTCTCTGCAGTTTTTTTAAAGTCATAACCCAAAATTTTGGAGATTTCTTGTTGTAGCATCATCCAAAATTCTTTCGCTTTTTCACAAGTCCACCACATGTGAAAAAAAGAACCTTCATGTTTTTTACATTTCCAACATCTATCCGACATTTTCTTACTCATCCTAGCCAGTTTTTTCGGAGTCATCTTAAAACAGTTCTCTTTAATACTCTGACAAGTTGAAATCTTCATCGAGTTCTTCCAAAGGTGCTCCCATGTATCCATTTGTATTTCTCTATTCACATTGATTGCCCATTTGACCATTTGAGACTTTACTACTTCTTCTGTAGACCATTTCAATAATAGTTTATATACTTTCGATATCAATTTTTCATTATCTCCAAGCAGGACTCTTTCTAATTCTGTTTGCTCACGTCTAATTCCATCCGATTTAATATCATTTTCCATCAAGCTTTTAATTTGTTCCATTTGAAACCAATCATACTTATTATTTAACTCTTCTGAAGATTTTAATTCAATTTTGTCTCCTAGAATCTTGAGCAGTTGATTATATGACATCGCTCTTTCTTCATCGGATTCAGCTGTTATTTTTATTACTTCTGCTGGCACTATCCACAGCAGTTTTCTCTCGTCTCCATATTTTTTATATATTATCCAAGTATTTAATAAACTGTTTCTAATATAATGGTGAGAGAAAAATCCGTCCATTTTATTCTTCCCATAACATAAATACGCGTGCCAGCTGAATTTATTCCCATGAGCTTCTAACCATAAAGGTTTTTTGTCTAACAGCATTATCCAATCTTTAATCCATGTCAAACAAACCGCATCATGATACTTAGAGGTCAGCTTATTGGCAACGTGTACAACAGCCATGTTGTCACACCAGAAGAGCACCATCTTATTGCTAAGGGACTGACCGCAAAGAAAGAGGGTGACCACGATGAGATAAAACTCCAGGACAGTCAAGTTCTGACACAAGTCAGATTGCAGCCACTCCTGGGGCCTATGCTCTGCACACCAGTGTCCCCTAAAATAGACCCCAAAGCCTGTGGCGCCTGTGGCATCAGAAACAATTTGAAGCTCCGCTTCTAGCCTTAAGTCCTCCCGCCAAAAAGAAACCCCATTAAAGTCCTGCAGAAGACTTTCCCACATGCTGAGGTCTCCCTGCATGCCCTCCGTCACCCGTGTGCGGTGATGAGGCAGCTGTAAAGCTGTCATGGTGATATAAGAAGGCCCTGCCCGGTGCCACCACTTTGCAGGCAAAGTTCAGGTGGCCCACTAACTGTTGTAGCTTCAGGAGGGAGATCTTATGTTTCCCCTTAACTGCCCTTACCATATTAAGCAGGTTATTCAGCTTACCATTGGGCAGCCAGTAAGACTGGTGCCTGGTATCAAATTCAATCCCAAGAAAGGTCAGAACAGTGGTGGGACCCTCACTTCCGCCCCCCCCCCCCGACCAACAGGACCCCTAGGTCCCCAGCCAATTCCTCAAACACTGCCAGCAGCAATGTCCTGATCTTGCGGGGCCCACACAGAGGAATTCATCCAGGTAGTGCACCGTATCGCGAAACTCCGTCTTGACCCGCAAGGCCCATTCCAAAAAGGAGCTAAAATGTTCAAAAGCAGCACAGGACATGGAGCATCCCATAGGGAGCGCCCGGTCCATGTAAAAGCTGCCCTCAAACACAAAGCCTAACAGGTCAAAATCCTCCAGGTGGACCAGGAGGAGGCGAAATGCTGACTTTATGTTGCATTTAGCCATCTCTGCACCCACTTCGCAGTGCTGAACAATGCGCATAACCAGGTCAAAGGAAGTATATTTCACAGTTGCCAGCTCCTCTGGTATGGCATCATTTACTGATTGCCCCTGAGGGTAGAACAGGTGATGAGTTAGGTGAAACTCATCCACCGCCTTCTTAGGTATGACCCCCAAAGGGGACACCCATGATTTAGGAACCGGAGGGACCCTGAAAGGGCCTGCCACGCGGCCCTCTGCACATTCCTTCCTATTTTTGTCATGAACAATGTGCTCCAAGCCTTTAACAGAACACAAATTGGAACATAAATGTGCAGTCCGGGGACCCTGTTAAGGAATTCTGAACCCCTTGGTGAACCCTTCCAATAAGTACTTCCCATCCACCCAATTGGGGTAATCATGTAGCAGGTCCTTAAGGACCATTGGAAGTATGGGACTGGGTTCCTTTTCCAGTCTGGTGTCTGGGTCCACCACCCCACTTGCTGGCCCCTTTGGGCTTGGCCCTGTTACAGCCTGTAAAAGCATGGGGGTCCCTGCACAGTGGGCATTCATGCTTGTACTTTCATGTTTTTCTGGCACATGCCCTCCGGGAGGTGAACTCCCACAAAGCAACCATGGTTGAACTGACTGCCCCGCGAGGGCGCGTGTGCCTGCTGGATTGGAAGACTTATGCACAATGTGTCCACTGTCTGAACGATCTCCCATGTTTGGTTTTGCAGGAGTCATGAGCTGCAACCATAGTTGCTGATTAATTTGATCCTAGGGATTGACCACTGCCCTCATCTGAAACTCCTCATCATACTGGAGCCACGCCCCTCCACTAAAATTGGTATATGTGCTATAAATGATGTCACAGTATTGGAAAAGTAGGGCATCCGTGCAATGACTCCAGCATATATGAGGAATCCCGGCAGTCAATTGGCCCATGTCCTATCAACTTTTCTCTTTTTCAACTTTTCCTTATCCTTCTCATCCAACTCATTTTTTGGCTTCTTCTCCCGCTCCCTGTATAAGAGACTAAAGACATCCACGTGTTTCCCTTTTAGGATCTTGTCCCTGGTCGCCACCGTAAAGTGGTCGCCCAACGGCATAGCTGGGTCACCGAAGGGGAGAGCGTGAAATGGCACAGAGCTGTACAAAACCAGGGGATGTAGCAGCAGTCCCCCAGCTCCCCACTACCCCACTGGCCAGGCTGAAGACATGGAGAATGCTTACTGCCAGCCCCAAGGCCAATCCCCGTGTGTCTGCTGCGTTGTTGCTGCCGGCGGAACCCCACCCTGACCGTATGTAGCTGATGGCAGAGTCCAGGGAAATCAACCTCCCACTGGCATCTATATTGTGATATTGACTGGGGAGGGCAGTGCTGCACCCATCAAAGGTTGCCCCAAAATGGGCCCTGCCCCTCTGTTGCGCACCATGTTTGCAGTGGATGGCAATACTGGTCCCTGGTCGCTAGCCTCTGTGGCTTCTCCATCTGGTCCTCGTAAACTGTATGGGTACCACCAGCTCCCCTTCTGCTCTTGTCTGTGTCCTGCAATGCAGAAAGATGGGTGTACACCTCTGTCTGAATGAATACAGTGGCTGCTCTTCCAGTGCCCATTAACTCAGTGAATCTATGCTGACTGCCACGCACCCCCTGTGCCTCCTCCAGCGCTCCCAGCTGGCTCAAAATAGCCCTCCTGGTTCGGGTCTTGTCATCCTCTTCAGACAGGGGATGGGGTGGGGTGGGCCTTTTAACCAGCCTCTTCAACAGCTGCTTCCCCTTGGTGGGGGACCCTGACCTTTCTTTGGAGCCATCACAACCCCCACTTCTTAAGGTTGGACAGCCCAGTAGGACCGAAGCACCGCAACGGGCCTGCTTAAGGCCTTAAAGGGAAACCCTGGCGTGGAGAGGTGGGCCCCTGACTATACCCAGCCAATGTAACCGGCTGGTGTACTCAACCTAGACCCCCTGGGGCCTCCACCAGTCCTGCCAACCCCCACTACACTGGTGACAAATCTCCCTTGCCTCCTAGAGGCTTCTGGCCGCACTGAACCCGTTCCCACTGCCCGCGCCGTTCCCAACCATTGCAGCGCCTGTCCGAACGCTGCACCACTGCTTGTGCTGCCGGTGACCTCACCAGTGATGGAACAGCCACTGGCGTGAATGCCACTGCTCTGCCTGGCCTCCTCCCGATGCCAGAAGCCATGACCGAGGCCCTGAACACCACCAAAAACAGCCACCGGTGCGAATGCCGCTGCTCCGCCTGGCCTCCTCCTGACGCTCGAGGCCGCCCAAACATCGCTCAGGCATGGAGGAACACGTTGTCGTCCTTCCCAGCTGAGAGCAGCATCGAATCTGCACCACAGGGGGTGGGGCTGGCTCCTTTAAGCTTGTGCCCACCCCCTGAGCCCCCGGATGGCCGGGAATGAACCACTGCCTCCTTTTCATCCGAGGGAGGCAAAAGACGGCCCCCAGCCTTATCAGCAGATGGGCTGATCGACTGGGAAGAGGCTGAATTGTTGCATATTGACAGAGAAGCCATCTTAGAGGAAAATTCCAATGAAACCTCTCACCTTCTGGCACTCTATCTGCTTGCAGGTGTCAGCCATCCTCTCCCTGAGACTGAAGATTACTTGCTGAGGTTATCTCCGGAGCCTGTTAATTAGCTCTTATAGTTCAGTTGTGAATCTGGGACGCGATGGGGAGCTCACTCTCACCCCAGAAAGTTTCATGAAGAAAGTCCTGTGATTGATAGGGAAGGTCAGGATGATATGGTGAGTATCATCAATATCATAAAGACTATGATAGAGAGAACATTCCTCTTTCTTATTTCCTTTCTTCCACCCACCACCCTTGCTCCCTAAAGATACTCTCTCTGCAAGCTCTGCAACATCATACTTCAGCTGTAACAACCATTCTTCTGCTGCCATTAAGATAAGTAAGTAGCTCAGTTAGTCTTTGTTATTTTATGTACATTATGACTCTACTAAACTATATGTCTTGCTTTTAACAACTTATTTTAAAAAATTCTTCAATAAAGCTTTTTAAATTTCATTTTAATGCAAATTACTGGAGAGTCACCTGAACCTACCCAGGCCTAAGTTTAGTTACATTACCACACCAAGGCAGGGCCAGCCTTGATAACAGGTATAAAATCTAATACAGCAGTTCCTTTAGCCTCAGAATGAGGGCTGACATCCTTCAGGCAGTGTCCTTCAGGCTTCTCTAGTGTGAATATGGGACAACTGAAAAACACTGATATGGGCATGTGTCTATAATACAGTGTTCATCTGAAACAATGGGCTTGATCCAGTCAGATTTTTCATCTACAAAAAAGGGAGAGGATGCCTCCTTTGACCACTGAAAAGGCCATGATGGCAATCATGCAACCTGCATGAGCAAAGGCTGTGTTTGATGGGGTCTATTATAAGGATGGGTATTGGAAGAGAATTACTGGATCCATCCCAGAAGCTCATAGGATTCAGGCAGCTGGAAAGATTCTGGAATAATACTGCCTCTCAGAATGAGTGTTGCCCCCATTTCTAGCTCTTCTGCTTGAAATCCACTCAACAAATTCAGCTGAATCCTCAAACCACTGAGTTAAATTATTGTATTGGCTTAGAATTTAGAGATCAGACATACTGTCTTTTAATCTGAAGGACTTTCAGAAAGGCCAGAAAGACTAAGGATTAAGAAAACAGAGTAATACTGGTACTGTGTAGTTCATAAGGATTCAAGTTAGATCCAGTATTATTTAACATTTTCATTAAATCACTACAAGGGGGGATAAACAAGATTTTAATAAAACTTTAGAGACTTGAGAGGATTTTTGCAAATTCTGATCAGGACAGAAGTAATCACTGGGAGATTAGTTACACAGCAGTAATAACAAAAAACAAAGCTCAATTTGGTGTACCTGTTTCATATTACAGATCCAGTTTAAACTGGATGCACAGCTGCAGGGGCAGCACTGGCATAGAAGGTGGGGAGCTGTATTAGATTTTATACCTGTTATCAAGGCTGGCCCTGCCTTGGTGTGGTAATGTAACTTGTATGGCATAGAAGATACAGGCTTGATGCATAAAGTCAAAATAATTCATGAGACAGAAGAAAGAATGGCTCATGAAGTAGCACCTTTAGCAATGGCAGCTACTTACATCTTCCGAAATGCAGAAACATTAGGGCTGGGGTCACACAGATATATAATGCAGGTTGGAAAAAACAAACAAGCTGTTCCCTGGACAGTGTTGATGGATGTGTGAAATACTCTAGTAGGCCTCTAGGCAATTGTGTTCTGGAAAAGAAATTGGAGGGGTTGTTTGCCATCATATGTTTATAGAAACAGAGCATGGTTCAGGTCTCCTGAGGCAGAAGTAAATATTTGTATAGTCACGCAAAGGAGACTATAAACATTTCCACCCTCCGTAATAGTGTGGCAAGTGAGTTAAGGCTGTTCCACTGCCCTGCTTGTGTGTTTTTTTTTAAAAAAATTAATATGACAAAGATCCACTCCTGAGGCACTAAATGAGCTTCTACAGTATATATACCTTATATATGCCTTGTTATAGGAAGGAGACAGATCCCAATGTTGACCAAAGGCAGGATAAGTTGCTGCCTTATAGCAAAGACATACAATCTCTTTTTTTTAGAACAGTAAGGTAATTATGGAGTTGCTATCTTTGCATTTTTTTTCTTAATATGATTTCCTCTATGGTCCTACTATTTGTATGTGGGAAATTCTGAAGTAGAACCTGGATGTGGATGGCTACTGGCTTTGTTCTCACTCTGTGATATTTAAGTAATAGTTGCCAGTTCCTCCTTCCCCAAATTAGTCTTTTAAACACTGGGTAAAATGAAGGTTTAAAGGAAATTAATAAGAAGACTATACACAGATTATGTGGAACATTGTTGTATACTGAACATGAACATTATAAATAATGTGTAAAATATGAGAGCATCTTTTGTATGTTCAGTGACCCAAAACGATGAATGGGTGGTGCATGTCAACGATGAATGGGTGGTGCATTTCTGCATGTCAGCAAAAAACAGGTTGATAAATAGTGCAAGGCATAATCTTTCACAAAGGACTTGAAACAGAGAATTAGAACCATGGATTTCAGTGTTATCAAACCACTTTCTCAGAATCTAGGATCAGGAATGCCTTTCAATGGGAAAATGGCAGGTTCCATGCCCTAGATGCATCCTTTCTGTACTGGTGCATTAAAAGCGCAATCCTATGGGAGGGAAGTGCTTTGGGAGTGGACTTACCACTACGTTGGTGCACCAGTGGAAGTGCGGCAGCGGTTATGCGAGTGCTGCCCCGGTTGAGCGCTGCCCCACCCGAGTGCAGCAGCACCTGAGGGCTGTGCCTGAGTAGAGGTGTAAATCTGGTGGAGTGGGCCACAGCGGCGCAAGAGGGGGAGGAGTCAGGGGTGTGGCCAGGCTTAGGCAGCTCCCTAAGGACTTTGGGCTATGACATGCTTTCCCTGAGAGGCATAAAGTTATGCCTGCGAAAACGGCAGCATATCCCATAGGCACTCATTGAAACCAAAAACAAGGGTTGTCCCTGCCTTCGTGGGAGCTCACAAACCCCTTAAGGAGCAGTGTAATTGCCCCACCCCCGGGCTCGGTGAGCCCCCTCCCCAACACCCAATCGCCTCTTCCCCCAGCCTAGAAATACTTTCGCTCCAGTTTTGCATGACAATTTGTTAGGGACAGCCGCATGGGCGAGGGGTTTTGCCGGGGAGCTCCCTGACACTCCGACTTAGAGCGCAGATGAGGCACTTTTGGTGATGACACTGCACAGGGAGGTTGCTTATGCAGGGCAGGGCAAGCTCTTTGACTTGCAAGGAAGAGAGCGTGGTCTCTCCTCTGTGGCTAACTGCTTGTTTCCTAGTTCTAACAGGTACCCAGTCTCCAGTGTGCTGAGGTGGTCACACATAGATGGATAAGTACCACTGTGCACCCTGAAGTTCCTCCCCCTCCTCTCACTCACAGGTGGGCAGAGTGTCCCTGGCACTTGACCCGGGCTGGTAGCCCAGGCAGGGGATCTGCCTCATTTCCACTCCCGCCAGGGCATGTGGGGGGGGGGGAGGCTGGCAGCTGCTTCGAGGCCTGTGGTGAGGTGGCTCAGGGACTGAGACTTTTAAGAGATTCCCTAAGCAGAACACGTCTGCACACTGCAGCTGCTGCCCCTTTGGGTGCTTCTGTTTTGCAGGAGGGAATGCAACAGAGAGACTTCCATGTGGGGCGCTTCCTCCCCCCCCTTCTCCGTCACCTGTTCCCACCCTCCTCTTGGAGTGAAGCTTGCACCCCGCAAGATTGTTTGAGTTGTTCCTAGGAAACTTTTGCACCCAGTTCCTGACCAATAAAGTCTTGAGATGTGACGTGTTCCTTGTCTCGTGTGTGTGGTGCCTGCTGCACATTCCCTCTACCCCACCCCCTTCCAAGTGTGCTGTGTGAAGTGTTCCCTCTCTCAGTGGGTTTTTGGGGGGTGGGGTTGCTTGCTACATGGGGAGGGACCGAGTCTATGAGCCACCTCCACAAGAGAGTAGGCAGTGGAGCCCGGGGGTTCTTCCCCCCTCATCCCATGGTACAGAGCAGAGGGTGTGGGGGGGAGGCCACGCGCAGGCCACCTGGCTGGTGACTCACACTGTTTCCTGCTGCCAACAGGAGCGGGGTTCCCTGCAGGGGGGCAGCAGCAAGACTCTATGTCTGTGCTGGGCAGTGCTTTCCTGTGGGACTTGGACATGTCATGGCTCTGTCTCCTCTGTCCTGGACACACATTTTGCCTGGTCTCTCTGACTGCATACTCCTGCACTACGTTTTCCCCATCTGTGTATGGCTGGGGGGGACATGATTTCTCTCGCTTGCTTGCCATTGGCACAAGTCTCTGATAGTGGGCGTGGCCATGGGACTGGCAATCCCACAGCTTGCACATCCCCTTCTTTTTCCCCACCCCCATTGCGGCAGCACACCAGGCTTTTCTCTCTCTCTCGCATGCCCAGCCCCACTCCTTGCCCCTTGCCGCATTGGTGGGACTCCTCCCCCTTGACTGTGCCCATCTGGCCATGATTGGCTAAGGTCTCTGTCGAGGCGGGGTGGGGAAAGCGATCCGCCTCTCTGGGGCGGGCCTCTTCCCACCCAACTGTCATCTGCTGGCCCTTCCATCCTCCTGTGTCCACCTTGCCTGCAAGCTCCAGCAGGGTTGCCATGGCAACTGCCTGACCTGCTGGCCCTTCCCTCCGACCTGCAGCCGCCTAACACCTCTTCTCCCCCCTCCGCCTGCACATGCCAATCCCCGTAGGAACTTGATGAGCAGCACCTGACGTATGCTGTGGCCAGACACCATGTATATCAGGATTAGGTTGCCCTTCAATGGGTATATTGAGCCATAAAGAGTAAATTACAATGGTATTCCAGGTCAGAGGTCTGAATATCAGCAGCATCAATTTATAGGTTATAGTTACTTTAGCTTAACTTTATTTGATTCTATAGAGAACCCTTCCTTGTGCTCAAAATACAGACACTAGCAATAATGATGTATCCTTTGAATCAAGTGGTTTATCTTTGTTGTCTTTGTGCACTGGGGGAAAATTTGAGTATATGAAGACTTGATCAGGAGAAATTTCTAGAGCAAAACTAAAGACTGACTCTGCCCACTAACAGCACTGGCTAGCAATACATGCTCAAAGAGGATGGGGCCATGCTCCCCACTCAATTCTTCTTTGGCTACGGTGGTAGAGACATCATGAGCAGCTTCACTCAAGAGCTAGGCCCCTTTTTGCTAGGAAATAATTACCTCAATAATTTTTTTTTACTCTTTCTCTGTGTGGCAAAACAAAAAGCTCATACCTTGAAAAAAATGTTGGTCTTAAAAGTGCTTTATTTATATCTCTCCTGTATGATCAATGGGGGGAACTGGGTAAAGGAAGTATCCTCTTTCCCTCCTCCCTCAGAGGACAAAGAGGAGAAGGAGACTCAGTGAACAGAAGGAAGAGAGACCTGGCTCAGTACTTCTGCAGTGTGATTGAGAATGTCTGGCAAATTCACTCACAAAGCAGAGCTACAAAGTCAAGCTCCTCTATTGGCTGAGGCACCACTTCCATTTGGGAAGAGGGAGGGGGAAGAGTGAAAGAGCAAGAGGCTGCTTTGCTTGGCTGCCTCATCACAGGGGAGAGGGAAAAATGACGAATGAAGCAGGCAAGGAGAAAAAAGCAGACAATGGCCATTTGCTTGGGGGCCTGATTAAAGCTTCCAGAGCAGCACTCCAGGGAGCTATGCCTCCAACTGAGGCCTGCCTCTCCAGATATTTGCTTATAGAGCTTTCCAATTTTTAACTTCATTTGTCATCTTCTGTTTAACCTTTCGTCCATTTTTTTCTCTCAAAAGCTTGTATCTTATTGCCCCCCTAAGTCGGAATGAAGAGTTGGACACAAGGTATTGGTATTGGTATACCTAAGGGCCACTTTATTAAGTATAATAATAAACAGCAAGGGCAACAAGAACTGCAGCCTGGTCAGGGCCAGGGTTCTCAACAGACCGCTCCCCTGCCATTAGTGTGCGAGAGACCCAGCCCCCCAGCCGGAGCAGTGTGGCACAGCTCCCGCCAGGCTGGCCCAGCAAGGAGGCAAGCGCCAAAGGGCCTGACCACCAGATGCACATCTCAATAGAAGGCACCCTCTAATTGAGCCTACAGGACGGTCTGCATTCTCACACCCTAGGTCATCAAAACCTAAGGTTGATCCTGCCAGACCCTTAACTCCTCCAAAGGGGGATGCTTTCTGGTCCTCCCCTAGCTGCATAGAACCATAAACCCATTAACAACCTGCCAAACTAGGTCCGGCCCCTTCCCAGCCGAGCCGGCTTGCCGGCGCTTATGCTGGGGGCCGTCTTTGCCTCCCTGGAAGGAGGGAGGGGCAACATCACCCGACATACGGGTGTTTGTCTTGGGTGCGGAGCCGGGGCTTTATAAGCCCCGGCCCCCACCTCCTCAGAACACAGTTCCTTTTGGCTCTCTGGACGAGAGCCGCGTGCTGGTCGGGTCTGTGCGAGGCCTACTAGCTCCGAGGGACTGCGTGGGCGCGGGCGGCGAGGACGCGAGCAGCTGCTCTTCGCGCCGGCGAGGCTGAGCGGCGTTTCAAAGCGGTTTGAGGCCTGGGACTGTTTGGCGGCCGGGAGGCCGGGGCAGGAGCGCGCGTGCGGCGGCGGCGGCAAAGCATACCTGGGCCCCTGGTCCTAGGGGCTGCCTTTGGGAAGGCTCTTTCCAGTAGCGGGGAGCGGCTATCGTTGTTCCCCTTGAGTAGAGGGAAAAGCGCAGCGGTCCCGCTTGGCGGGCTGATCGCAGGCGGCCGGCTAGTTGAGGCTGTTGCCTCGTTCATTGCTGGCTAGGGCCCTTAAAGGGGCCTGCAATAATAATAAAAAAAATTTCTGCCTTTGGACGTGGGGGTTGCACCCCGGTGTGTGGTTGGCTTTGAGGGACCCTGGTGGGGGTTGATAAGTTTCTTATTCCCCCCCTCTCAGGACAGGCAGCCTGCGCTACCTTAGGACCCTCCCCCCCTTTTGCTTCCAGGTCGCTGGTGGTGGCTTAGTATAGAGGCTGGTGTCTTCAGTCCTCTACCCTCCCCCCCCTCCCCTGCACCTTTTTGGCGCAGGGAGTTAGTGGTTCATAAGCCCCCCCCCCACTTTGGGTGGGGCCAGGCCTTTAGCCTTTGGTAGTGAGGGCTTGGTGGGGACACTGCTCTAGTGCAGCCCTTTTGCCTTTCAGTCAGCTGCCCGTTCCCCGTGCTCACTACCCCTCTCATCAATATTTTGTGCCTTTAGGCATACAAGTGGCTGTGTGGGGCCTGGCCTTGACTTTCCCTCCCACCCCTCCTTCCTGTTTGTTTTTGCTCCCCAAGCAGCCACAGGGTGCTTTTGGAAAACTGCTCCCAACACCTTTCAAGCTGATGCTTGCAAGTTTTACTAATGGGACGGGCAGCACGTCTCATTGCAGGGGCAGGGACGGTGGCTCAGTGGTGGAGCGTCTGCCTGGCGGGCAGGGGGTCCCGGGTTTAATCCCCAGCATCTCCAACTAAAATAAAAAATATGTGTATATGTATGCATATATATATGTATATATGTGTGTGTGTGTATATATATATATATATATATATATATGTGTGTGTGTGTGTGTGTGTGTGTGTGTATATGTATATATGTGTATGTATCTATAAGGGCCCAGGAAAATGGGTGTTAAAACCTCAGCTGGAGCCGTTGGTGAGCCGCTGCGGGTCTGTGTGTGCAGTGCTGACTTTGATGGACTTGGGTCTGATTCAGTGTAAGGCAGCTCAAACACATTGCCCCCCCCCCCCAGTTTTTAGTATTATTATTGGCGGGGGTATTGTTGTGGGGCAGTTCAAGGTTGCTGAAAAGCTTATTAAGGTTACTGTTGTTTGCTCAAAAGCTGAGACCAAGGACATTAGTATGGCGCCTAGGACCCAGGATAAGGGGAGCGGGTCTGGTTGCCATCATGAGGCAACTGGAGGGTCTTGAGCAACAAGTGGTTGCCATAGGGGCTCCCATATGGGAGGGACGGCGCTGCGCTTCAGGGTGGTCGACGCGGTTAAGCACCCCCCCCCCCCTATTTACACAGTGCCAGCTGGCGGTTGGAATAGGTTGGAAGAGCCCCTCGATGCAGAGTGTTAACACTGCGGTTCTGCAGTCCCAGGTTCTGCTCATGATCTGAGTTCGATCCCTGGCGGAGGCCGGGTGTTCAGGTGGCCGGCTCGAGGTTGACTCAGCCTTCCATCTCGGTGCTGCTTGGGGTCTTGCTTGATCTTTTTTCCCCTAGTTGGGTCGGGTGGCTACGGGGTTGATTAACTTTGCGGGCACCCATACACTTATTACGTCATTTAGGCTTGATGGGGGAACTTGGAACCGGCTGGGAGGGGCCGCACAGTTAATGCTGGGAGCCTGGCTGCGGATTAGAGGTGTCCTGATGGCACCCAGGATAGAGCAGGGCAGGTCTAAGGGCATTCAGCCCGCTCGCCCGGCCCGGGGGCGAGGCCTGCAGCCCGGCCCTGGTGAAGAGCCAGGGCAGGGGAAGTGGGTCAGAAGGGCCATTATAAGCCAGTTAGAGGCCCCCGAGCAGGAAAAAGTTGCCAGGGGTGCTCCCATTTGGGAGGGGCGTCGTCGCGCATCTGGGTGCTCGTGGCCGCTAGCTTTTGAGACGGCGGTGCTTGCCCGCCTGACTGCTTTGCTGGGCTCGAACCTCAATTGGAATTGGATCAGGAGGATGGTCCGGACGAGGGTCCGTCGGGTGAACAGGTGAGCGGCGGCGTGTCTGGAGGCGGAGTGCTGCAGACCCCAGGCAGGGCTGGAACGCCCTGGGTATTGGTGGTAAGTTCCTGTAGTGACTCCTGCCGTTCCCACTGTGTCGCCCCTCCCCTGGCATTTCGCACTGTGGTGGAGCAGCAGTATGCACATATACTGGGGGCGTGGCCTGGTGTGCAAGGCGGGGGCACTAGGCAGTGCCTAGTGTGCAGGGCAGAAAACCCTGCAATTTCAAGCACGAGTGGCCACTTTGCAGGGTGGATCACGCCTTCTCCGCCTGTATTTTTTTTTTTTTATTGTTGTTTTAAAAACCCCACATGTGAAACCCCAGTGCATAAAATTACAATAGTTACTCAAGTTAAACATTAATAGATATCAGAAAGAAGAACATCAACCTAACTTTCATATAGTGAATACAAGAAAAGTAAAGCGATACAGTTTACAACGATATCAAATCAAATCAGCTAAACATTCATCATTTGCATAAATGGACTCCAAATCTCATTAAAACGACACATTTGTCTACGACCAGAAAACGATATTTTTTCAAAAGCTGCAAGTTTCAATAAGTCATCTTCCCAAAGAAGAATTGGAATTACCCATTTTGTTTCCAATGTTTAAGAATTTGGCGTTTTGCTATCAACAGAGCCCTTCCTAACCATAATTTTTGCCCCTTCTTTAATTTCCATTCTTTCGGAAAAAAGTTTAGTATTAAGTGACTATCTTGCCATGGTAGTTGACGTTTAATTGTATCCTTTATTTTCAATAACACCTGTTGCCAAAAATTCTGAATCACCTCACAGTTAAATAGCATATGTGTGAGATTTGCCTCTCTGCTCTTACATCTCCAACACTCTGCTGAGGATAGCATTGCTCTCTTAAACATACGAAGTGGGGTCCAATAAACTCTATGCAATACTTTCTGTTGTATAGTTATCAACCTGATGTCCAGAGTGGACTTCCTAATTTTATTACAACAATCTTCCCATTGGTCCAAGTTCACGTGACATTGAACCTCTAGATTCCATTTTTGATTTAGTGCAGATAGGTCAGGTATTGTAATCTCCTTCAGTATATTATACAACACTAAATTGGATTTCTTCTGCTCAAATGCCTCAGACAGTTGACCAAACAATGGCGGGCACTGTGATGCCGCCAACGCATCAGGCCCGAACACAGTTCGCAAGGCTTGTTTTATTTGCATAAAATTCCACTGATATAATGGTAAAGATGTTATTTGAGTTGGAAGTTCATAGTGTGCAATAAACTTATCCTCTTGATTTTTAACTGATCCAAAGAAACAATACCGGCGTGCATCCACCGAAGCCAAAAAACCGGCTTATTGCCTATCTTAATTAAAGGATTGCCCCACAAAGAGGCTTTTTCATGCGAGAAAGGGTCAGCGTTAACCAGTTTCAGTGTCAGCTCCCATACTTTTCTAGCTGAAGTAATTGATCTCAGTGGATGTTTTATCACAGAGAACGTCGAACCTAGTGCATAGCATCCCTCCAACGGAAATATCATTGCGCCCTCAAGCGATGCCCAGGTCGGTGCGTTATCCAAGCTGACAAGATTCCACCATTTAACTGCAGCTAATAAAAGGGATCTGTGATATAATAACAGGTTCGGAACCCCAAAACCACCTTCCTTCACCTCTCTCTGAAGCTTAAGCATAGAGATCTTAGGTCGACTGGAGCCCCAAATAAACTTAGATAGGATCCCATCGATTTTATTGAACCATTTCTTAGGGATTAGAATAGGAATGCCTCTCAAAATATAAATTAATTTTGGAAATATGCACATTTTTAAAGTATTAATTTTCCCCCATAATGACAGGGTCAAGCCCTTCCACCTTTCTAGATCTGTCGTTATATTGGTTAATACCCTATCTAAATTAATCTTAACTAGCTGCGATAGATCGTTGGGCAAAAAAAGGCCTAAATATTTCACCTGCCCTGTTGTAACTGCTAACTGGAAAGAGCTATAATCTAAACTTCCACGCCCTAATGGCATCAGCTCAGATTTAGACCAGTTTATTTTATACCCAGCTAACTTGCCGAAATTGTCAATTATTGTCATTACAGCTGGGATAGAATGCTCAGGGTTCGACACAAACAGCAATAGATCATCTGCGTATAAAGCAAGTTTATATTCCAAACTCTTAAATTTAATCCCTATGACGTCCTTAGATTTTCTAATGGCTGCCGCTAAAGGTTCAATACACAAATTGAAAATAAGAGGTGAGAGAGGACACCCCTGTCTCACACCGCGATTTAATCGAATAGGAGGTGATAAATTATCATTAATTTTTAATCGGGATGATGGATTATGGTATAGTAATTTAATCCATTTTATCAATGATTGAGGAAAATTCAAATGTGATAAAACCGAAAAAATAAAGTTCTTATGGATTGAATCGAACGCTTTTTCAGCATCCAAAGAGATTAGCGCTGAGTTTTCCATAGAATCTCTTTGCAGATCAATTATGTCTAATGCCAACCGGATATTGTCCTGCCCATTTCTGCCGTACATAAATCCTGTTTGGTCTTTGTGTATCAAAGACCCCGCTACTCTCTTAACCCGATTAGCCAAAATTATTGCTAAGATTTTTATATCAAGATTAATTAGAGAAATTGGTCTGTAACTAGTACATTCCAACCGATCTTTATTGGGTTTCGGGATCACGATTATCAAAGACTCATTCATTACTTCTGGTATAGAGTCATTTTGATACCAAGAGTTATATAACTGATGTAACTTAGGAATCAGCACATCCTGAAATTCAAGGTACCATTCAGATATAAAACCATCTGGGCCAGGGGCTGTACGGCGTTTTAAGGAATCAATTGCGACCTTAATCTCTAGACTAGTTATTTTTTGCGCAAGATCCACTTTTTGTTCACTATTTAATTTACTTAGTTCTACCCATTTCAGAAAGCTAGATATCTGTGACTCTTCTGCTATCTGTGGGATATTATATAATTGTTGATAGAACTCAAAGAAAGAGTTAACAATCTCCTGTGAATCTATGCAGATCTTATTCTGTCTATTTTTAATCGCAATGATTTTTTTATCAGCTTTTTCCCTTTTTAATTTATTTGATAATATTCTTCCTATTCTATCACCTGACTCCCAGTGCTGATGACGAGATTTGTACATGATTTGCTCAAGTGTATGATATTTTAATAAATTAATTTGATAATTCAAATTTTGGATCAATTTATAGGATAGCACATTTGGGCTTTGATACATTATTGTCCAAGCCTGAGTTAACTCATTCTCCAGAGATACAAGCCGCTCTTCGCTTGTTCTTTTTTTATGTGCAGTATAGGCAATAACTTTCCCACGGATCACTGCTTTAAATGCTTCCCATTCTATAGATCTAGAAGATGACGAGCCTTCATTTATCTCAAAGAACTCATTGATTTCTCTTCGCATTTGTGATACAAATGTGTCATCCGCTAACAAAGTAGCATTAAAGCACCAAGCTGTTTTTGGTTTTTCTTGAAGAGCCAAGTGAATATCTAACAGGACCATATTGTGGTCAGAGATTGTTGAATGGATTATCTCGCAAGTATTCACCTTTGAAATTAAATCGGGAGATAACAAGAAGAAATCAAGTCTAGACATCAGGTTATGAACCCTTGAATAAAATGTGTATTCCCTGAGTGTAGGATGTAACAATCTCCATATATCAGTCAACCTCAAATCCTTCATATAGCCACTCAACACTGCTCTAACTTGTGGGAGTCTATTTATATTAGCGTCGCTCCTATCCAGAAGCGGGTCCATAGTTACGTTGAAGTCACCACCAAAAACAATGTCATCCCACTCCATATTCTGGATACTTTCTCCTATTTTATGAAGAACAGCAGGTTGATCACGGTTTGAACCATATATTGAAATCAATAAAACCTTTTTTCCATACATATGAGTATGCAACACAATATATCTTCCTTCTGGATCTGAGATGACTTGTTGAACTGACACATTAGCAATCTTGCGTATTAGAATTGCCACGCCACGTGAATTAATATTATAATCGGTGGAAAAAACCTGAGTTCCCTTCTCCTGACAGAACCAACTACATTCCGAACTTAAGGTATGGGTTTCTTGAATAAATATTATCCCTACACCCATGGACTTACACGTTTGCCAGAGCAACATTCTCTTTTTTGTAGTCCTAGCGCCATGTATATTAACCGTTAGAATCTTTACCATCTTAAATCACCCTTATTCTTAATTATGAAACATGTAAACAAAGAAACAATACTTTCAACTTAATCTTGTATATACCATAGATTATAATATTAGATGAGTGCCTTCTTTCTTGTTTCTGTCCATTTCTAGAACTTAAAGCTAACCATATAGTGTTTAAGCCTATCAATTTCATTTTGTTTAATACATGTGTGTTTTTCCCCCCCACCCCTGACCCACCCCTGTGATACTCCCAAGGACTTCCGATTATATGGGGTGCTTCCGGGATCTCTGCCACTCCCTACCCCCTTAGAGAGGTATCTATAAAACCTCCAGCTGTTTAGCTGTTTTTGCTGCCCAACTCATACACAGAAAAACAGTTCACACCATATATATATATATTTCCCCGCTACTAGCTCTGCCACACTCCATTTTAAATTAGAAATCTGCTTTCATAAATACCCATTTTCTTTTACCCAACCGGCAACTTAAATGCTTAATTAATTTAATTTAATTTAATTCATTTGCCCTCCACATATATATACATATAACAGTTTTTACACTTAATAACAAATCCCTAGAGACTCAGAAACCCAAATAATTAATAGATTAATAAATGAATTAATACTCTCATTAGTTAGACTAAGGACATGTTAAGACTGGTCCTTAATCTGTTGCAGGTACTTTTCTGCTTTTCTAGGACTGGAGAAGCGCCTAGTCTCTTCTGCATGTGTGATTGATAGGACTGCTGGGAAGCCCAGATAGTATTCCAGTCGCAACTGACGGGCCATGTCCTTCGCTAGTTTGAATCTTCTCCTGGCCTCCACAATATGTTTTGCATAATCAGGAAAGATCATAATTTTCCGTTCATTTGCCCCCCAGCACAGAGGCTCCTTGGCAGTATACTGTCGAAACTTAGCCAAAATATCGTCTCGGGTTGCAATTTTGAGAAATTGGACTGAAATAACTTGTATTCCCTCCCCCTCACGATGGGGGGAGAAGAATCTATTTACTTTTTCAATGTCCAAGGGGTATGCTTGGTCCAACTTGAAGACTTGCCTGAAAAAAAGGTCCATGAAGTCTACCCACTCGGCGTTGGTTCTTGCCTCCACACCAATCAACCCGAGTACCTTGAGAGAACGGCGCCTCAGTGCAGAGTCAAATTGATCCACCCGACTAGTTAATAAGGCAATTTTTTCATTGCATGATGTCTCGTGGGTGGCAAGTCTTTCCTCCACTTCAATGCATTTGGCACTCACTGACTGGAATTTTTCTTGCATAGCAGAAAGTTCAATTTTTAGCTCTCTGATATCAGCTCGAAGCTGTGTAATATAGACTGGTATATCTTTCAAAGGCTTGAGTTCTTGCCGCATAGTTTCTAACATGGCCGCTAATGAGTCAAGTGTAGCAGAAGGAGCTTCAGCCGCCTCCCCAGGCTTATCTTTGTTGTTTTTCCCCATTCTGGCTGCGCTCCTAGTTCCAGACGCCACCTTTCCAAGTTCTTTCCAAGTTCTTCTCAAAACCAAGAACAGAAACAGAAACAGAAACAGCCACCTCACTGGGTCTTAACTCCAACAAGGACGAGTCAAACAGCACAAACGGCCAGCTCAGAACACAGGAGCACAGAAGCACCAGAGGAAATTTAACAGCTCGCAACTTAAACAGGTTGCCAGGCGGCTATAAATCACCAGATAAGCGCAACTAGGCACTTAAGCAATTCATCACTTGTAAACTGTGAGCAAAAAAGTTCAATGTTTTCTTCCGGTCTATGGCGGGCTGAGAAGGACGCGTCTACTCCCTGCTCCGGTAAAGTTTAAAGCTTTCTCCAGCTGTGCCTTCTCCGCCTGTATTAGGTCAAAGCTGCGGCCCGGTGGTAGGTGCCCTGGTGGGGGCGATGGTGGCAGTCAGCAGCCCCCTGGAAATGGGGCTTAGCCCCATTCGACTGAGGATACTCAATTGTTCATTGAGTAAGTTCCAACGTGAAGCGATGGGCCTGTATCTGCCTGAGGTGTTTCTCTTTGGGATTTCGGATCCCTTATCAGGGGCCTAGGTTTGGCTGCTAAGCTTCAGTCAGTGGTGGGTCTTGAGCATGTAGTTAGGGCTAAGATCGCCAAAGAGGGTCAGGACGGCAGGGCTTAGGACCCTTTGATACGCCGCCTGTACCCACATGGTGCGTATCTCCCCCGGGGGTGGTGCCTAATAAAGCGCCAGGGGAATATTGCCTTATTCTTCACCGGTCATACCCCAGAGGGGCGTCGGTAAATTATGGAATTAAGTTTGGTATGGTACACTTCCTTTGACCAGTCGGTTAAAGTACTGTGGGGTTTGTGGTGTTGGGCCCGCGTTGGCGTTACGCGGCATTAAGGCGGCATTTCGCCCTTGCCAGTTCATCACAAGGATTTTGAGTTCCTGGGGTTTTTGTTTGAGAGCAAATTTGACATGGATTGGGCCCTCCTTATGGGTGCCCGGTCTCCTGCGCTGCATTCAAGCGCTTTGGCTTCTTGGTGGAGTGGTCGTTATGGGACAGGACCGGGCTTAACGACACGGTGCACTATCGGGGCGCCTACCTTTTGTCGGTCCAGCAGGTACAAGGATGTGCCTGGCTCTTACATGCTTTTCAGGAGTTGGCCATCAAGCTGGGGATACCTTTGGTGTATGAGAATACCGAGGGGCCCAGTACGGTGCTTACATTCCTTAGGTGTTGAGCTCGATTCCCACCAGCAGGCGTTTCGGCTGCCGGAGAATAAGGTTGCTGACCTTAGGGGCCGGTTGGCTGCCCTTAGGGGGCAACGCAAGGTGTCGCTGCTCTAATTACTGTAGGTTGTTGGCACCTTAACTTTGCACGCAAAGTGGTGGCACCTGCCGGGGCCTCTTGGAGGCGTATTTGGGACGCTAGGGGCACCTGCGTTGGACAGCGGGTTCAGTAGGGTCCCGCCATTTTTGGAATCTTTTCCCTATTCTAGTGGCCGTTTAGCTTTGGGGTGAGCTACTCGCCGACCGTTTTGGGTTTGTCAGGGGCGACAACATGGCGGTAGTACATGTTGTCAACTCATTGACCTCTAGGCATGTCGGTGATGAACCGGGTTAGGTTATTTACACTTCGTTACCTCCGGTGGAATATTTGGTTCCTGGCAGGGCACGTACCCGGAGGTTTCATGGGGCGGCGGACGCTCTATTTTGCCAATAGATGTAGTGCTTTCGGCAGCTCGCCCCGGAAGTGGACTCGCGGCCAGCGCGATTCCTCCTGGAACTCTGTCAATTTGGGAAGCTGATGCTGGTAGGGACATTTGGCTGGCTTTGGCACCTAGTACCAGAGGGGATTATGGTAGCGCGGCCTTACTATTCCAGGAGTTGCATAAGGCCGCGGTGCTGTAGGATTACTGGTCGATTTCGACGGCTCATATTAAGCAATCCTACGTGTTGCAGAGAGATAGTTCTGGAGTTGAGGACTATTGGGGCCAACTGCCGATGTGGGCCTTTATTGGTAAAGCCCATGGGTTTGCTGAAGAAGACTTGCCAATAGAAGGGCAGATGACAGGCGGATTCCCAATTCCGAGCATTTGGGAGCACCACGGGACTGCTGGTTAGTTGGCGGGTCCCGTGGCACGGGTTATGCAGTTCCCCTTTCGGGGCTGCTGTGCTTCATGCGGCCTCGTTGATGGCCTTGTTTGGGGCGCTACGTATTAGCTAGTTAGTTGTGCAGTCTAATGACTGACACTGTGGATTGGGCGCCCCAGGCCGGGATGTCGACATTGGTTGGCCCGTGGAGGGCGGCAACCTTTTGAATCAGGTGCGCCCGTTGGTTGCCGAGGGGTCATTTGTGGAGGGCGATGGTTTTATCGCCTATTGGTTATTACCTGTTCTGACAATTTTTTCTGTTTTTCAGGTGCTGTGGCTCGTAGTGAGAGGTAGCGTGTTCTCATCTGTGTGCACAGCAGGGTGTTCCAGGCGGCCCATCAAGCCAGGCGGTCTCCGGGGGCACCCAGCTGGGCTTCAGCGACGGGGCAGTCGGGGAATGCCCGGGGCGCCGGGGGGGGGCAGTGTTGGCCGTAGTGTGGAGAGAGGCAGGGCACCTCCTCCGCCCATCTGGGTCATTCGCTTAGGCGGCTTCAGGGGAGCACCTACGGCCTAGCACCATGGGTGCAGGTGGACGGTACGAACCGCAGATGGGCTACACGGCTCAGTGCGGGGACTACAGTCCACTGAACAGCCTCACCTGAGCGTATCTTTCCACGGGGGATTGACGCTAGTTCAGGTGGTGAATGGCTGGGGGCCTGGCCACTCAGCTACAACCCGAATACAATGGGCTTGTGCTGGGGGCAGGGTGGCTCGCCCTTTGGACAAGGCGGGGTCCGGTGGCGACCCCAGGGCTTGTCCTTTTTGGCTGGTCCTGGTATGGTCAGCTAGATTGCCACGCAAGAGTTGGAGGTGCCCCTTTCACTTGGTGGGATGGAGTGTGTTAGGTGCAAGGCCAATGGCCCTGTAGAATGCCATGGAGATGGGCTTGGGGTTTTTCTCTCTCATCCGGCCATACGGGTGGAGTAGGCTGACCTGTATCGATGGTGTTCATCTTTCGGAGTTGGGCAACCGGGCCTTTTTAGGAGATACAGCAGGGTTGCGGTTGGCTCTGGGCCACCCGTTGGGGCGCTAATGCCTAAGCAGAGGCTTGGCATTGGCGGTGGCTGGAGGAGGTTTGGCCACAGGGTTTTCCAGGGGAGCACCTATGGCCTAGCACCGTTGGTGCGGTGGTCTGCAGGAACCGTAGATGGGCTACACGGCTCAGTGCGAGGAATGCAGATCACAGGGAGCCTCACCTGGGTGGATCTTTCCATGGGGATTGATGCCAGCCCAGATGGTGATGGCTGGAGGCCTGGCCGCTCAGCCACAACCAGAATACAGCGGGCTTGTGCTGGGGGCAGGGTGGCTCGCCCTTTGGACAAGGCGGGGTCCGGGGTTGACCCCAGGGCTTGTCTGGTTCAGGTTCTTTCACCCCCTGCCAGTTACATTTGTTAATTGTTAATAAAGCGGCCCGGTTTAAAACCCAACACTTGTGTCTGCCTCTTCATTCCGACTGGGGGGGCAAGGTCCGGCCCCTTCCCAGCCGAGCCGGCTTGCCGGCGCTTAGGCTGGGTGCCGTCTTTGCCTCCCTGGAAGGAGGGAGGGGCAACATCACCCGACATACAGGTGTTTGTCTTGGGTGCGGAGCCGGGGCTTTATAAGCCCCGGCCCCCACCTCCTCAGCACGCAGTTCCTTTTGGCTCTCTGCCCACCCACCCTTCCCTTTTGGCAGTACAGGCGTATGCCGGTCGCCTTATTAGGGGCCAGGTAGGAATTTTTTCACTTCCACACAATTGGCGCATGTGGGGGTGTTTTTTGCCTACCTTGTACTGCCTAGTAGGTTAGGATTTGTTAGGGGTATTTGTTATGGTCACAGGCTGGAGGAGGTTTGGCCACAGGGTTTTCCAGGGGAGCACCTATGGCCTAGCACCGTTGGTGCGGTGGTCTGCAGGAACCGTAGATGGGCTACACGGCTCAGTGCGGGGAATGCAGATCACAGGGAGCCTCACCTGGGTGGATCTTTCCATGGGGATTGATGCCAGCCCAGATGGTGATGGCTGGGGGCCTGGCTGCTCAGCTACAACCCGAATTCGGCAGGCTTGTGCTGGGGGCAGGGTGGCTCGCCCTTTGGACAAGGCGGGGTCCGGGGTTGACCCCAGGGCTTGTCTGGTTCAGGTTCTTTCACCCCCTGCCAGTTACAGTTGTTAATTGTTAATAAAGCGGCCCGGTTTAAAACCCAACACTTGTGTCTGCCTCTTCATTCCGACTGGGGGGGCAAAAGTGACCAACCTATTTAACAGCACCTCCCTATAGCAAAATCCACAATCCACTGACCTGCTATGTAGGGTAGGTGAAAAAACACCTCAGCAAACTGCCAATCAGCTGGGGAGCAAAAAAATTCCTACCCGGCCCCCCAAACCAGCACTTGCCTACATAACAAACAGGGCGGGAGGGAGGGCCGATCTCAGCCTGGAGACTGAGGTAGGGGCAGATGATGCTGCTGCTATCACAGCAAGTCCCGACCCTTCAAAAACACGCCCAAATGGGCCGCGAAAGTCCTCCCTTTTCTCCCAGGGAGGCAAAGACGTTCCAGCAGCCTAGCAGCGTGCTGATGGCTGCTAGAAATTAATTTCCAAGGTCTTCCATCTTGTTTCTTATTTCTTCAAATAATTGCTGGAACAATTCCAGTGTAATTGTTTTTTCTACAGGTAAGTCTATTGATTGTCTTCTACCCTCTTTTGTGTTTTTTCTAGTATTTGCCATTGTATGATAAGATCCAAAAACAAGCCTTAGAGACATAGTATTTTTATAACTCAGGCACTTTCACTGTCCACAGCTTTGATTCACAACACCATTACAACAGAAGCCACAGTTTGAGTCATTACCTTATCTTTTGTTATGTAAAATCCTCCAATTAAATACAGTCCTCCAATTAAATATAGAGTAAACAAGAGTAATGCCATGAAGGTCTGGTTTCTTTAGCAGGTACATTTGCCACATAAGCACTTGCATTAAGAATAAAAATGGCAAAAATAAGAAATCAGAGAAGTTGTTGCCCCCTTTCCATTTCAAAACATTCTTGTATTTTCTCTTTGTTAAGCTATTTTACCAAAAGTTCTTAAATCCATAAATCCTTCAGCTAACTTTTTATTTATAATCCTGAAAAAAGGCTTAGCTCACCATAAGGAGTCTCATCTTTGCCTTAGAGGAAATCTCTTTTTGTCTATAAAATAATGTGATAAAAAATTTAAGAGTCCCAAACTAACTTGGAGTGGTATTGGCAGGGACCGTAGACATCATATAGACCCATTGTATTGAACTTGCATCTTCCTATATTTTTAAAACTGAACAGAGACAGAATCTGATCTTGGTACAATGCCATCTTATATTGTTTTGTGATTTTACTGTACTGAGGTTTTTAAATTGGTCTACTGTTAGAACCCTAATGATGTAACCCACTCTGAGCCAGCTCGTGAGAAGGACAGGATAAAAATCAATTGAATAAAATAAAATAAATAAAATGATCTTTGAGGTCAAATTAATAAAATAAAATATAACAAATAAAATGACCATGAAATGCTTCCATGAAATGCTTGAAGATCTCTCTTGGATATTGGTCTAGGAGCATCATGTATTACCTTTACCGTATCCTATGTAGTGTGGATACCAGCTGCATCAATTTCGTTTCCCAGGAATGTGATTCTGGGAACTCCCACCTGTCATTTCTGTTTCTTAAGTGTGATGCCTTGGAATTTCTGCAAAACCCTTTTGAGTCAACTCATAAGTTGCTCCTTAGAGCAGGAGTGTCAAACATACAGCTCACAGGCTGCATCCAGCCCCTGTAATCACACCCATGAGCAAGGCCTCTCTATTGCTTCCTACTGCCTGTTTCTCTTTTCTGTCTGCAGCATTGGAGCTGGTTTCTGCCCAGCCTTTCTTATTTTCTGCTTCACATAAGAGAGAAAGCCAGGTTTCCCTTCCTCAGTTGGCTGAGGGCTTCTTCCCCCACTCAGGGAGGAAGGGGAAAGGGAAGAGCCACAGAGTGCACACCAGAATCCTGTAGTACTTTTAAGAAGAAAAAAACTATTTTATTCCAGGTATAAGCTTTTCTGCACACTTCTTTAGAATGAGGGAGAGAGGGAGGGGAGACAGGGAGGAAGGGAAAGAGACAGAGACAGCATACCAGAGAGAGTCCCATAGCACTTTCTCCTGACTGAAAGGGGTCTTTGGATTATGTTAGAAAAATTTGTATGTAATATCTAATGTAGCTATAAAGTCACGCTGAAGAAATAAAAAGAGGATTCATTACTGCTATCCAGCAACACAACTGAACTGCCAGCTATAACAGTCCATCCATGTTGATTCTCCACACAATCTCACTATTATCTCTTCCTTCTCTTCTGGCTGGAGAAATTAAACTGATGTTCTTAATCTGGGTGCTTGAGACTGGAGGAGGTTCTGCTACTTCTATATCAGGCACCCAGCTGTGGGAAAGGAAAGGTCCCCTGTGCAAGCACCAGTCGTTTCTGACTCTGGGTTACGTTGCTTTCACAACGTTTTCACGGCAGACTTTTTACAGGGTGGTTTGCCATTGCCTTCCCCAGTCATCTACACTTCCCCCCCCAGCAAGCTGGGTACTCATTTTACTGACCTCAGAAGGATGGAAGGCTGAGTCAACCTCTAGCTGGCTACCTGAAACCAGCTTCCGCTGGGATCGAACTCAGGTCATGAGCAGAGAGTTCAGACTGCAATACTGCAGTGGAACACTTGGTTAAAAAGAGGTGCTGATACCTGAATGCTGCTTGCTGTTGTCCTAGATGCAAGCAGGTTCTCACTGTATAAATAAGTTCTAGTTGACTTGTTTTTTGTGAAGAGAAGATAAATTATTTTTTATTCAGTGTGAGTTGGGAGTTGGACCATCACAACTGAAATTTCAACATTATTAAATCTGTAACTGAGAATTAAGTTTGTCTAATGAAGAAAAAAATAGAGAGAGTAAAGATATAATACAGATTTTTGAGATCTTTAGTTAATCTCCTGAAATCAGGTCCAGCATTTCTCTAACATTCATCTTTTTGACAGGGGCACAAGCTAATCCTGGTGGCTGTTAACATACAGAGGAAATCCCCTTTAGTGCACCACAGCATGTGAGACATGTTGCAAAAATGAGAGGTTGTGAACTGATCAGCTTCTCAGTATATTATGCTTCTGATAGCTTAGAGAAGCATTAGCACAGTGGACTCAGTTCTCCAAGCATCACTGCAGCTGGACAGCGTTTGTTCCAAAGGTGCTTGTGTTGACAAGGGGTCTGTGCACTGCTCCTCTAGTGAGCATTTTCATCTAGGAAGCTTGCTGCTTGGACTTTCAAATGATAAACCCAAAGGCAAAGTCACAATTATGGTGTGATTAAACATTTAATATGCATTTCCCATCCCCCCCATCAGAACTATGTTTTTCAAACCAGCAGCATGATTATATAAAGAGTGCTCATTCCTCTGTTGCATCAAAAAGGGGGTTATATGGGAATGACTAAAAAAAATTCTGCAGAGGAAGATATTGAAAATGCATTAGGGATTTTTACACAACACTTCTGACTGAAAAACAGAAAAATGCATCTTTTTTACCCATATTATCTTCTCTGATGTTCAGTACAGCTTCCTTTCTTGTGTTGATTGAGGATTTTCAGTAACCTGAAACCAGTAATAATTCAGAACGTTTCTAAAACTAGGAATGCTAGGAAGAACAAAAGGAAAACAATGACTATATCAGGACTTATACTTTAAATCCTCAATACTCTAATTTTAGCACACCACCACACACACACACACACACACACACACAATTATGGTAAGGCATAGTTTATTAATGCATGGGAATACCATTTGGTTGTTGGATTTGAATGCTGTTAGCAAAGAACAAAAATATTTTTAATAGGCTGGTTCGTGGTTTGTGGCTGAGTCACGAACCGAATGGAACTGGGAGGTTTGTTTGTGAATCAAACAGGTTCATGGTTTGTGGCCCTGCAAACTCCGTCAAAAGAGACTGCAGTCTCTTTAAATAGGGTTTGCAGAAAGGGACTGTACAGAACAGCCCAAAAACAGCCGAGTGGCAGGGAGCACCTCTCTGCTGTTCAGCTGTTTTTGCAGCTTTCATGGGGAACAGAAAACAGCAGCTTAAAGAGACTTTGAGTCCCTTTAAACCCCTTCTTTCTGCTCTATCCATGCAACACCATGAACTGCTTTGAAAGATGGTAGACCTGTCACAAACTTCAATTTGCAAACCACAAAAAGGCCAAAATTCATGATGAATTTTGCTTTGTGATTTGGTTCATGTCTATCCCTAGCTAGGAGTCACAGCAATTTGACATCTGCCTAAGCGTGTTTTACACTGTGGACCATACCTGATATTCTGAAGACAGATCACCCAACAAAGAGACTTGTCTTTTTTGCTTTGTGGACTCTTTCATATGAAGAGAATCACCCCCAATGCTCAGATATATTTCACAGGGTTTGTCATTGATTAGTTACACCCAGCATTAATTGTTTGTGTTGCTTTCATTGCTGCTGTGCATGTGGACACTGGAGCTGCTCCACCTAGAAGTTCTGCACAGTCTACCTGTCTTTCCCATTTCCCCCTTTCACATTGTACTCTGGAGCATTTTTTCACTGGATCTCAATGATGTGATCATCACAGTTGCTATGGTGATTAACCAACCTATTTTTGTTTTTCTTATTTTTCCCCTAGTAAAAGGGGTTCAAGATATTACTTTAAAAAAACAGAAATGAAAATTGGGAATAGACCATTATAACACTGTGACTGGATTATTTTAAAAGTGCAGCCAAAAGCTCTGAGGTGGCACAGGAGAGGGGAAAATGGAAAAATGGCATCCACAAGATTATGGGGATGTGGAGTTGATGTAAGTTGAACCTTTGCTGCAGGAAAATGCACACTTCCACATGACATCCTACTTATCTTGGATTACATTATTTTCAAAAAGACTGGAATAAAAACAAGTTTGGGAAAGTGTGTATTGAAGATGAGGGAAAAGCTAGAAAGAGAACAATGTTGTGTGGATGTTCCAAAAAATTGCTTAGTCTGGAAGGCAAGATGGAGAAAATGTCGAGGCAGACATTGCCAAACATTACCATTTGCCTAAAAAATTGTGGACCATTTTGAAAATTATAGTTGATACAACTGTTGTAAATATGTATGTTAACAATATGGACGAGAATGTGGAAGAAAACAATACCCAGTGCAGGTGTATTCCTATAAGCACTATATTATTACAAAGTCACTGGAAGCCTTATGCGTGAAAAGAACTGTAGAGGCAGAATAATGCAAATAATTTCTAAATGGTTGTGTGATTGATACAGTTTTATATTATTAATAAAGATCACATTTAATTAATTGCACTAAACAATCTTGTCTTGAATGGCAGGAAAAGGGCACATGTTCATCCAAAAATAGGGAAAGATGATGATTCTATAAAGGCCTAACTAGTCAAAGATCAGGCCTAATTAAAGAATACTACTATTTTATTTTATTTTTTAAAAAAAATAGGATGGGCCCTAAATGCCGGGAACTACATAGTCTCTAAACAGAGAAATTACAATGGAAGCAGCAGGGGTGGAGAGAAGAGAGCAGAAAAAAAAATCAATGGATAGTAGATATTTAGTACAACGAGGACAGTTTATGGAAATCTTTTCTGAAGCAAGGCCTTGAAGACAAAGGTAAAAACAAATCCCAACTTGGATTTCGTATGAAGAAACAATTTGAAAAGGCATTCTTCTCGGTAGTTTAAAAACTCTGATTCCAAATTTTACACATTTATTATCTTACATTTGATGAAGGCCCTGTGTAGTTTGTAATTGGATGTTCATAGCTGAGGGTGAAATATAAAGTTTAGTAACAGAGGACTGTGTTTGTGACAACCAATTGCTTATGTCAAGTGTGGGTGCTGTACTCCAGGTACAGGCCTGCTAACAGTCTACAGAATGTTGCTCAGGAGCCTCATTGCAAAGGAGTGTCCTCAGGACATAAAATATTGCAGGGATTGCATAATTAGTATTCCAACCACCTACCGTGTTGACGAAATACTCTGAAATGAACAGAAGCGAACAAAATAAAGGGCAAATGTGAAGACCAGAGAAAATATTCAATTCTAGATTTGGAGAAACAATGAAGAAAATAATATACAGTGAAAAGCAAGGGTGTGTGTGCTAATTATTGAGTTAGGTTACAGTGAAGCATCTGCATGCTCTGCTCTAGTATCAGTCATAATGTGACTGATATTAGAAATATTCATATAGCCAATTTAAATATATTACAGGATTACACAGCATGGTATGCTTTCTTGTTGCACATATAAATATGAAACATCTTATGAAAGGAAACCTCCACTAGGAACAACTTTGCTATAAGCACTCACGTTTTACTGGCGCCACGACCCTCCTCACGCCGGCGAATCTGCATGGATTTCGCACCAGAAGCGCCGGCGCACCCAGAAACGCCGGCTACTTCCGTCGCTAAGCCAGCGCAAACGGAAATCGCAAAGATGCAGGAAAACGTTTGCGCTGGCTTAGCGACGGAAGTAGCCGGCGTTTCTGGGTGCGCCGGCGCTTCTGGTGCGAAATCCATGCAGATTCGCCGGCGTGAGGAGGGTCGTGGCGCCAGTAAAACGTGAGTGCGAAAACACCCATTGTGTAAAAGTCTGGTATTCCTCTGGAGTCTATTTGGGCTGATTAACTCTCATTAGACAAAGAGTCTTTGCAAATAAAAAGGTGAAAGCAAAAATGTATAATGATGAATGTGGAAACTGCTGACTGCAAGGACAATAGTGCAACTGTCTCAGAACAAATTAACATGCAGATATACCAACAGCACTGACATGTTTAGATAAGGTGTCAAAATCCACATAGCAAGCATAGCAATTTTCAGAGAGAGAGAGAGAGTTAGCTAGCTTAAGGCTATGCTAATTTTGTCAGGGCACCAAAATGAATGTTTTATAAAATCTATTTCATTTAACAAACATAATCTTTTTTGATATTCATAAACAGATTGATTTAATCGGTCCCTTTATATTTGGCAGAAATGCCATTTCTGGATGGCTTTCTACATACCTGGAAATTAACTAAATAAAGGTTTCTCCTTTCCATGTAGTGGCAGCAGTTTGCCGTTCATGATGGTTCATGTTTCCAGTAAACAAAATCAAAGAAGCTGATTGCATACAGAAGTGAAAGCTGTAAAGCAGCCGCCCATTCAATTACCTTCCCTGAAAAGGAAAAATTGGAAGTGCAGCAGAAAGTGGCTAGGTAATTAATTTCAAAATATCTTTTCAAGCAGTATCTGAAGTTATCACTTCATGGCCTTAGCCACTTGGGCACCCTCTCCACTCTGGAAAATGCACAGAACTGAAATCCCTCTGGTTGCTTGTTCCTCTGGGATTGATATGGGTGCATTCCTCATAGATGAGCTACAACAATTAAAACTGGTTTACTAGGCTCATACTTTCATCCGAGACCGCAGATAAATGTGCAGTTCACTGAGGATCTCTGCTGACATTTTATTTGCATTCAAATTTTGTTCATTAGTAATTTTCTACAGATTCTTAATTTTGTAATTATACATGTTCAGATTAATTAATCATCTCAGTATTTGTTTCCATTTATTTCATTAGGAAACACATTCTCATCTGTGATTTTATTTTCTCTCAACAAATTTGTATTTCATTCTCAGAAATTCTATCCCTCAGCCAAGGCATTCTCCTTCCCTAATGCCAGATAGAAGAAAAGTCTTCTTCTTCTAGAACCAAATCAAAACATTAACTTATAAATAAATTATCAGCAGTTGTATTCTTCACCTAAGGAATCCTCCCAGCTAAATGGCAAACTTAGGAAAGCCTCCATATTTTTCAGTCCATTCAAATTCTTTCTTGAAGAGAGGATGTTTTGAGGTGTGAAATTCTTCTCCATCTTTTTCTACTGATAGAATCTTAATGTTGATAGGGTATTGGGGGGCTATTAAAGAGGAATTATAATGGCAGCTTAAGCTAATGATAACAGACACACAAAGAAATGTACTAGACTCCCTCATTTTAGCATTTATTTTCCTGTCTATGTCTCTCTTAATTTACTTCCATTAAGAAGCCAGTGGACATGTTTGGAGAAAATTAAATGCTTCAGTGAGAAATTGTGTGTGGGCTTTAGCTGTACACATAAACTAACAACAACAACAACAAACTCTGCTTTGCTTTGCACATGAGACTTTTCTGTTTAGAATAAAAGTTAACTCAGAGAACATTATGGATGTTTAAAATTATATAAAGTATAGTGAAAGTAGAAAAAGGAAACTTTCTGCCTCTCTCACAGCATTAAAACTCACATCACCCAATGAATGATGGACAGTAGGTCCAAATCTGACTAGACACTAGGGACGAGCACAAACCGAGTGACAAATTGGGACATTGGATACAAACTTTGGCATGCATGTGGTCTCCTAATAAATCTCCGAGCTTTGAGGAGTGGCTCAGGGCACCTCAGAAACTTGATTAAACCTGGCATGAAACTGCTAGACAAAAGTGGAGGTGGTGTTTTCCAGTTCGAGAGAGAGAGAATGTAGAATGAGGTATAGAATGAAGAGTTTTGATGGGTATGGTGGGAATTACACTCAGTCCGGGGCCAGAGGGCTTTGCTTTGTCCTGGGTTCCTTGGCCATTCTTTGTTTATACATACAAAAAAAAATACACACACTCCTTATTTCCTCTTGAGTGTGTATATTTTTAATTGTTTCATGTGTGAATGTATTGCTACACATAGTTTTCTAAGTAAAACTTTTTAAACTATTTCAAATCTGGAGTCTTCTTTCTGATACCGGACCTTTGTATTATTGGCGAGAGAACTTGTTCCAAAATAGCCTCTATCTATGGTCCCTCTCTTGCTTATTCCCCCATCAAAAGAGTGAATCCAAGCAATTCTAGTAACACCATATGACTCTTTGCTATATGCTTCCCTCTAGAAGGACTGGGATTTAGTGAGCATTGCCCTCTCTGCACCACTATGTGGTGGAACTGGTCAAGGCTGAGTTCTTCAAAGAATGAGGCTGAACTGTCCACATGATGGCAGAACTCTGGAGCAGAAGCACCATGGCTACTTCTCTCTCATCACTCATTGGTGGCAACTAGATGGAGTCTGAAGTGGAACCATTGCCATGCCCCAGGAGGAAGAAGACTTCTCCACTGGCTACAAGATGGTTCTCCTTCACGTTCAGGGGATGGATGCAGACCACACAGCATCAGACATCAGCACAATGATACAGAGTAGGCTGAAGAACTGGTTTCGTGGCAGACACATCACCTGGTCATGGATGCTGGTGCCAACATGCAGGCAGCAGTGATGAGCACGTGCCTGAATGATATCGTTTTTCTGGAGCATAGGCTGCACATCATGGTGAGGGATGCCCTGGAGCTAAGGAGCAATAGAAAGGGAACCTAGGATGTCACCACTCTTAAGATTAGTGTCCTGCTGGAGACCTGCTGGTGCATGGCTAGCATTTCTTTGGCATGGCTTTGATGTTGCATATCTGCTGTGAGAGAGGCAAAAGAAGGGTGAGTAGCCTGGACATGACCACCTGGTGAAACACCATGTATGCCATGATTGTGCATTTAGTGGAACAGAAAAGTGTGTGCAGGACGTCATTTCTTCCATGACCTTCCTGAACGGGCAAGAGGAGACACTCTCCCAAATAGTTGTGTCCCAAAGCCATTCCAGAGCATCACCAACAGTCTGGGGCAAGTCATCCCCCTCATTCAAGAGCTGGAATGGGCACTGGACTCCATGGTGCAGCCAGGCATTGTTGGGACTCCAGTTCCCACACAGGTCAGACTGTGTGACTGATTGCAGGTGGGCATTCATGACAGGTTGCATCCTTTCTATGATGAAAATGAATACAAGTTGACCTGCATGTTTGATTTCCAGATCAAGGGCAGCATTACCCTCTGTAATGTGAAGTTCATACAGTGAAAGCATGAGCTCTGCAGAGAGGTACAGATGTTTTAGAACAACAGATGTGCCCAGAAGCAATGGTGGATGGAAGAAGCTGGAGGGGATGAGTAGTAGGAATGGGCAGAGCCGTCCAATGGACTAGTGAGCCAGAAGCCCCATTTCTAGAGGCTGGTAGTGAAGTGGGAGGTCAGCAGCAGTGCTTGGGGGCCAGGAGTGCAAAGACAGAGGATTCCATTGAGGTGATGGTCAGGGAATACTTCACAGAGTCTCCTGAGCCTGCCAACTCTGATCCCCTTGAGTACTGGTCACACATAAGGCTGTCAATAAAAAAAAATGGTAATATTTGGATCTGGAAATATTCAGTAATAAATTTTTCAGTATTCCAGATATTTCCGAATAGTAGTATCCGGATATATCCTAATAGATATCCAGATATATCCACATATATTTGGCTCCATTATACTCTATGGGCCATTGAAGTCAATGGCAACATAGAGTATATTGGAAGCCGCCTGGAGGGGAGGGGGTTGGAGAACAGCCCCAAAAAGTGCAGCAGAGCTTCAGGGGACTCCCTTCCAAAAAACCTCAAAGTCCCAAAAAGTTTGGACCAGGGGGTCCTATTATAGGGACACCTAAAGAGGGTGCCCCTATCACACCATTATACCCTATGGACCATTGAAGTCAATGGCACAACATAGGACATAATGGAAGCCACCTGGAGGGGAGGTAGTTTGGGGAAGAGCCCCCAAAATTGCAGCAGAGCTTCAGGGGACTCTCCCCCAAGTCCCAAAATGTTTGGACCAGGGGGTCCCATTCCAGGGACACTCAAAGAGGGTGCCCCTATCCCACCATTATACCATATGGGCCATTGAAGTCAATGGCACAACATAGGGCATAATGGAAGCCACATGGAAGGGAGGGGGTTTGGGGGAAGGCCCCCAAAATGACAGGGCAGCTGTAGGCAATTCTCTCCCAAGGCCCAAAAAGGCTGGACCTTACTGTGGGCACTCCAAAAGGCTTTACAAAGGCACACACATCCCCAATACAACCAGAAAAACAGTAAAACACAAACAGCAGTTCAACAGGTCAGATCACCATCAGACCTGGCCAAACATGTCTCAGGCTCCAGAGAGGAACAACCAAGCAAAGGCCAAGCACCCAGAAACCAAAAGCAGTCCAAACCACATATACATCCCAACACAACCAGGAAAAACAATAAAACACTACCTGCAGTTCAATGGGTCAGTAAGCCACCACAGCCTGCCAAGGGAAAACAGAGGAAGAAATCAGATCCCACACAACCACGTCAACCAAAGCCTGGCATAATTTTAACAGGCAAGTCCAAAAAACAAAACAAAAAAATTAACAGGCAATTCCAAAACATTTTTAAGATTTCCAGAAAAGATTATAAAAATAACACAGATTAAATTAAACACTTTAAACCAGGTCTTAACGGAGCCACCCCCCCCAAGCAACCCACCCCCCCAACAGAAAACCAACCACTCAAAGCAGGAGGAAAACTAAAGGTTTTCAAAAAGTTAAAAATAAACCTTCTAATCTGAGCAGAAATCCCCCCCCCAAAAAAACACACCAAAAAAATCATTTTACCAGATGAACATCCTCCAGTCCAGTCAGGAACACGAGCAGCTCAGGCCAGGCCACAGAGAGCAGAGCACAGCAAAGGGCACAGAAGCTCACTCACAGTCTCTCTGTGGTAAGTTGGCAACACAGCAGCAGCTTTCTTGTTGGAGCACACAACACCCCTGAACCATTTGGAAAATGCATGTTTGTGATTGGATCAGGGGCCTCCTCCTCTCCCTCCCCCCGCAGCCAGAGGTGGGAAAAGCCAAGGGAATGGCAGGAAAGGCAATCACAGACTGCCTTTTGCTTTGCCCCATTGCTTTCTATGGACAACAGGGCTCTACCGAAAATTTCTGAACACCTCTGATATTATCTGGATTCAACTATTCAGAATTCCAGAAATAGGCTCAGATGCCGATCTGGAATTCTCTAATTCCGAATTTTACCGAAAAGGCAGTTTCCGGTAAATATTTGTTAAACCCTATACTGAATTGACAGCCCTAAGATCATCATCTGATCAGACCTCACAAGTGTGGCCATCAATCTTCTCTCATGCCTGCTTTCTTGCATTTTGCAACTGAACATTTGATTGCCTGTAGAACATGAATGCTTTCTTCATCTGTCTGAAGGTTGTCAGAGAGGTGAATGAGTCACTGAGTAAAGAATACAATCCCTGACTTTCAGAGCTGCCATGGAAATGTATTAAAACCACTGGAAAGAATTATCAGGAGGATTTCCTGGCTTTAATTTTAATATTACAGATTCCATTTCAACTTTCTTAAGTTACTATAATAAATTAAGACAAAATATGACTGGAGCATTTTTGTACATTTATTATTATAAGTTACCAGGAAATCCACCAAAATCTAATGCTTGCAGAATTGCACTGTAATAGTAATACCAGTATTTAAGTTAGCTTTATTAGAAAAGTTCATGGAAGGTATTACAGTTGATCTTTCCCTTCCTCAAACAGCCTGCCATTTGTCTTCAAACTCCTCTCTGAGGTTGACAGAGCTGTCTTCCACAGAGAGGAAGACAGGAAAAGAGCAGATTTCCCCTGATTCCTCCTTCTTGCTGCAGTCCTCTCCCGATCCTTGGATAACAGTTGGAGGACAAATGGAACTCAGAAAGATCCTCTCAAGAGTTCAGGTTCATATATATAATACCATACCTTCAACCATTTGTTGTCCACATTGTTTTCTAAATGTTCAGAAGGGCATTTTTATAAAAGAAATGCAACAGAATGGTTTAGGAAGGGGCTTTATAAAAGGAAAGTTACTGTGATCTATATCACTGTTATTCACACACACATGTTATAGTATATAGTTGTTTGCTCTATATATTATCTGTTTCTGCATTGTTTTCTGCTTATGTAATACCATCTTCTCCATTGTTTAACATATAATCTGTAATATTTATGCTTTATTTTGGATTGCAGGAATTCTGTCTATTTCATTGTTTATTAGATATCTCATCCTATTGATGGATTGGCTTTCACTGTGTAAGCTGCCTTGATTCACATCGTGAAGAACAGGGTAAAAATATAATAAACCAATAAATTCTTCTGCCCAGTATGTCTCTGAACAATTCATACATTCCAGTCAAAGTAGCTTGTTTCTAATTATGCGTCTTGAGGTCATTCTTCTAGAGACTTCAGGCAAAAGATGGCTATCATTTCCATTGAAAGCAGTCCAACAAAAATGTGATCAACAGTTCTCACCTTAAGAGCTGTCAGATCTAAGGTCCCCAAGGGCTTGGGCAGCGCTAACGGCAGCAATGAAGGAGTTAGGCTTGGTGGACGTGTGGAGAGAACAACATAAAGACCAAAAAGGGTTTACTCACTACTCGCACGTCCACCAGAGTATGGCAAGGATTGATTACTTTTTGATTTCGAGGTCAAGGTTTCACCTGGTCACGAATTCCCAAATCTGCCCATTTTCCCTCTCGGATCACCATGCTGTTACCATGGAACTGGATATGAGAAATCGGATTGAGAAGAAGTCTACATGGTACTTTAATAACTCACTAGTTAATGATCCAGTTTTTGTGCGCAGATGGAAAAGGAGATTCCACAGTTTTTTCAGAGTAATGAAGGATCGGTGGATCACTACTTAACCGTTTGGGAAGCATTTAAAGCAGTGATGAGAGGTCGTATAATTGTGTATGCCACAGCAAAGAAACGAGAACGAGCCCAACGGGAGGAAGAGCTAGAGACGGTAATTAAAGACTTATGGGAAAAGCACTTTCAGAATCCGTCTCCAGCCCTCTACACGGAAATTCAACAGTCAACTTTTCAACTGAATTTGCTCAAGTCACGCAAGTCTGAACTTATATATGCCCAGATAAAACACCAGTATTGGGAGTTCGGCGAAAGGCAGGGGAAAATATTAGCCTCAAGGTTAAAGGGCCAACAGGAAGAGAGATGGGTAACTCAGATTACTGATGACAGGGGAAGTCTTCATGCTACACCTTCTGGAATAGCAGACCAGTTTCGCCTCTTATACCAAGAGCTGTACAAGGGTCATGTTAAAGAGGTAGATGACAAACAGGACGCCTTTATACGTCAGCTTACCACAACTGTCGGAAGAGGCTCAAAGGATCCTCTCAGCGCCCCTAAGATTGGATGAGGTAACGGCTGCAATAGAATCACTTCGACATGGTTCAGCCCCGGGGCCAGATGGGTATTCTCCGGTCTGGTATTTCCGATTCAGGGATATCTTAGCTCCTAAGTTGCTGAAGACATATCAAGCAATTTTTGACAAAGGTATGCCTTCAAAAGAATTCAATGCGGCTTGGATTACACTGATTCTTAAACCGGGGAAGCCCGCATATCTCTGTTCAAGCTATCGTCCAATATCCTTGTTAAATGTTGACAACAAGATACTGACGGCTATATTAGCACAACGCCTTCAATCAGTAATAGCTTCGGTGGTGAACAGAGCTCAAGCAGGCTTTATCCGAGGTCGCTCGGGAGCTGATAATGTTCGGTTAATTACTGACTTAATAGCCACTTATAATGAGAAGCCGGAATCTGCGTTTCTAATCTCTATTGACGCTGAGAAGGCATTTGACCGTGTGGACAGAGGGTTCCTGAGGAAGACGATGACATACCTGGGCTTTCCGGTAGAATTCCTTCGGTGGACCCAGTTGATATATCAGAATGCGACCTCGAGAATTAGAGTCAATGGAGAGCAGTCTGGAGTAGTCGATCTGGCATGCGGCACAAGACAGGGGTGTCCGCTTTCCCCACTCCTGTTTAACATCTGCATTGAGCCTCTCGCCCAGGCGGTGCGCCAAAGGACGAACATATATGGTATGAAGCACGGTCTCAGCGAATTTAAAATTCTGTTATATGCAGACGATGCCCTTTTGATGGTGACTGAGCCAGAGTCCTCTTTTCCAGCAATTATTAAGCTTACTGAAGAATTTGGCCAACTTGCAGGCTACAAAGTGAATTGGGGGAAAACAGAGGTACTCCAAGTGGGCGGTAAGAAGACTCCTGAGGCAGTGGGAAGGCGGTTTAGACTTCAGGAGGACTCGATTCAATACTTAGGAATACAAATTCCCAATCGAAGTCAAAACTTAGTGGGGATGAATTTTAGAAAGCTCCTGGAGAAAACACAAGCTGACTTTACCCGATGGAAACCCATCACACTGTCATTGTGGGGTAAAGTGAATGCCCTCAAGATGGTTACTTTCCCCCGCTTCTTTTATGTTTTCCGAGGTCTCCATCAGTATATTCCACAGAAGTGGTTTAAAAGAGTCAATACTCTAATAACAAACTTCTTATGGGAAGGGAAAAGGCCGCGACTTTCCTTGGCTAGGCTCCAGCTCCCAATTGATCAAGGTGGCTTTGGTATGCCAGACTTAAGTGCATACCATAGGGCCTATATGTTGGCAAGTGTTAGTAAGTGGAGGCAAGATGTAGGGAAGGAATCTCCAGACTGGGTGGCCCTCGAGGCTTCAACAGTGGCCCCTCTTTCTACGCTAGAGGTTTTGGGTTTGAAGCACCACCAAGGGGAAGTATTGCTTCCAGCAGTTCAGGCCACCAGGCGATTATGGCAGCTAATAGGTACCAAGCAAGGCTTTAACGCCTTCTTACATGGATCAATGACTCTTTGGGGAAACCCAGAATTGAGGATTGGAGGGTACCAAGTGGTCTGGAAGGGTTGGATTGAAAAAGGGATAACATCTCTTGATCATCTACGAGACCCAAACAGAGAAGAATTCTGGACATTTAAGGAGCTTCAAGACAAGTATAATCTTGAATCTAACCAATTGCTACATTATTACCAAATAAAGACGGCGCTGACGCAGTTGCTGGGTCCGGATGCCTTGGCTGCCCCTGATCCACCATCCCTTTTAGCTGTATTAAGGCGGACATGGCAACAAGATAATCCAGTGCAAGCACTGTACACGCACTTTCGATATGGGATGCAACAACAACAGCTAATTGAAGAATTACGGGTAAAATGGGCAGATGAACTGAACCTTAATATTTTACCATTCCAATGGTTCACAATCAACAGGGCGATCCGAAAAGTTTCTAAAGATCAACGCTTGATATTAATTCAGCAAAAAATTCATTTCTGTATTTACTGGACACCTGTTCGACTACACAAATTTAACCTCTTGACTTCACCAGCATGTTGGCGATGCCAGGGAAGTGAAGCGGGGCTAAGCCACATGATCTGGGCATGTCCGGTGCTGCTTGATTTCTGGGGCGATATACTCAGGTGGATAAACCGCGTATTGGGAGGTCAGCACAGATTTACAGCCATGCAAGTTCTTTTAAACCACTTCCCGTCGACATGGGTGTTGTCTCGCCCACAGCGATATTGGGGATTTCGGGCACTGATGACGGCAAAGAGGATAATCATGCAGATGTGGAGAATGGATTTTTCAGGAACCGTAGCGCAATGGTTAGAGGACATGCTGCGATTGGCGGTGGATGAAAGGCTGGTCTACCGACGAATGATGCAACAACAACAATTCGAGGACATTTGGGCACCATTTTTGGCGGCTGTCAATAATTTACAGGGTCCGGGATGTGATTTTGAACATAGTTCCCTCTAGGCTGTGGGGGCCAAGGTGGTCCAGAGAGCTATATCAAGTACTAGGCATACAATAGGCAGTGATAGATAAGTATGGGCAACAAGGGTGACGGGTCACAGGGTGTTGGATGAGTGGATAATTATGAACTATGTAATTTTTGTTTGTTTAATTGTTAAATACTTATTATTACTATGGATTTGTTATATATACTAATCTCAATAAATGATGAATGTTGGAAAAAAAAAAGAGCTGTCAGCCAAAATAATTGCTTCTGAGTGGTCTCCCAAGCCATTTTGATTATTTCACAAATTAAATTAAAGAGAGGAAGCAGTAATTGCCCCTCCCTGCTTTCCTAGAAGCACTTACTCTGCTGATAGTCCATGCAGCTATCATCTGGTTAAAACAATTTTATTTGGTAACATATGGTAACAAATTATATTTCTTGCATCATTAATAACTTCTTTTATCTATCCCTTATATTACTTTCTACCCACCCCTCCCCCCCGTTACTTGACCCCCGCTGGTGTTATTTACTTAAAGTACTAATGTTTAAAGGTACCCTTAACTAATAAAAACAAAAATTAATATTCTTCTTTTTTAAATTTTATCAAAAATTGTCCAGTGTCCTTTTATTTTCCACTCTTTTTCTACGTATCTTCTGAACTTTTTCCACTCCATCATAAAAACTTCTAAATCATAGTCTCTTAAAATTCCTGTTAATTTGTCCATTTCACTCCATGTCATAACTTTTACAATCCAATCCCATTTCTCTGGTATTTTTTCTTGCTTCCACAACTGCGCATATAATGTCCTAGCAGCTGAAAGCAAGTACCAAATTATAGTTCTATCTTCTTTTGGAAATTTTTCCATTTGTAATCCCAACAGAAAAGTCTCTGCAACTTTCTTAAATTCATATCCCAAGATCCTAGAAATTTCTTGTCGAATCATCTGCCAATACTTTTTTGCTCTTTCACAAGTCCACCACATATGGTAGAAAAAACCATGTTTTTTACATTTCCAACATCTGTCTGGCATCATTTTAAAACAGTTCTCTTTAATACTATGACACGTCGAAAGCTTCAGAGAGTTCTTCCACAAATATTCCCAAGTTTCCATCTGTATTTCTTTATTTACATTAATTACCCACTTAATCATTTGAGATTTCACTACTTCATCTTCCGTAATTTATATAATTTTGAAATTAATTTTTCGTTGTCTTCAAGCAAAACTTTTTCCATTTCTGTTTGCTCTTTTCTTATTCCTTCAGTTTTAATGTCATTCTCCACCAAGCTCTTTATTTGTTGCATTTGAAACCAATCATATTTATTATTCAGCTCTTCAGCAGTTTTCAATTCTATTTTGCCACTTTGTATTTTTAATAGATGATTATATGACAACCACTTTTCTTCACCCGTCTCAGCTGTTATTTTTATCACTTTGGCTGGCATTATCCATAACGGTTTTCTCTCTTCTCCATATTTCTTATATTTCATCCATGTATTTAGCAAGCCCTTTCTTATATAATGGTGAGAGAAAAAGCCATCTATCTCCCCCCCCCCCCATAATACATATAAGTGTGCCAGTCAAATTTATTTCCATGACATTCCAACGCTAAGAGTTTTTTGTTTAACAACATTATCCATTCTTTTATCCATACTAAGCAAAGTGCTTCATGATATAATTTTAAGTCTGGTAATTGAAATCCGCCTCCCTCTTTTGCAACTGTTAAAATATTTATTTTAATTTGACTTCCGGGGGAGGAAAATGCTGAGCTGAGCTGTCTCTCATAACGGGAGCAGGCTGGAACTACTGTTTGGGGTAGTGGAAGGCAAATTAATGCCTACTGCTTAATTTTCTCATTTAGAGAATAGTCCAAGACATGCACAGAAAACTTTAAGTAGATTTACCTTGGCTAAAAGGGAGCCCCGGAGGGGACTTCTTTGAGGCTTTGAGGGGTCTCAGGGGAAGTTGCATAGTCATCATCTGCAGAAGTGTCCAGAGTCATATATTTGACATAAGCTGGTCAGGATCCTAACCTTCTTGGACATTGCTAAACATCCAAAACTTTGAAAGACCAGTGGAAACTTGGATAATTGGAAGAAAAGGTACAGAAGATTATTTTTTCATTCCGGAGCTATTTATAGCTTAAAGGGACAAAGTTAAAAGGTGGGAAAAGAAAATATAAAGAGCTTGGAAGAAGAGGGAAGGAAGAGGTGAAATTTGGATTTTATAAATATAAAGGACAGTGTTAAAAACTGCTAAAAAGTGAGAAGGAATTTATTGTTTGTCTACTTGCGGTTTTGGAAGTAAAAGCAACATCGTCATACTGGAACAGACCTGCAGCACATCTGAGCAAGACAGGAAATACGTCAAGTATTGTGAGATCTCCTTGTGCCTTTGTGGTAACAAAAACAGGAAGTAGTGGAAAGAAAACCTACTCTAGGAATATATACCATTGAGAAACATCGGCGGCCATTGCTGGGAGGCTAAATTAAAAACATTGTTATAAAAATAATTCGGGACAGTATAAATTGTTGGAATCAACTGAAAAGAGGGTAAGAAGATAAGAACTATTGGTTATATTATTTGTGTGGTCCTCAGAATTTTTTAAAAGGGAAAAGAAATTGCAAGAAGTAATAAAAATTTGTGGCCGCCATTTTGGAAAATTTAAAAACTTTAAAAATAAATATCTGGACTTTGGGAGCTCAGAGGACGGCGAAATTGGGCTTGCCATGATGGGCAAGTCCTACTCTTTTGAATCTAATAGTCAAAATGAAAATGGGTGAGATCTAAAATTTCGTTGTTTTGGGAAGGTTTTAAAAGTTTTAAAAATTTATATCTTGGTCTAGGAAGCTCTGAGGAAGGTGAAACTAAACTGATTATAAAAAGCAAGTCCTAATCTTTTGAACCTGACAGTTAAATCCGAAATTTGTGAAGTTAAAATTTTTGGTGTTTTTAAATGTCTGAAGCCAAGCAGCCCTGAACAAGGGTTCTTTCATTGGAAAAGATGCAGGAACAATTGGATGCGATGGAAGCCAGAATTATGAGAGGGGTGAGGAAGATGATAGATGAATTGAAAGAAAAAATTATTGCAGAGATTAAAAAGGATATGGAAGATCTCAGAAAGGAAACTGGGGAAACATCTAAGAAAGTGCAGGAAGCAGAAGGAAAAATGAAAGTATATGATTCCACCTTGTTGAAAATTCAAGAAAAAGTGACAATCCATGACTGCAAATTGATGGAAACTCAGATACGTCTGAGAGGAGTGCCTGAAGTGGAAGATGGGGATTTGAAAGGGTATATAATAAAAATAATTACAGAATTTTTAGATGAAGATCCTGAAGAGACTAAAAATATGTATGATTATATGTACAGAGTGAATTCACTTTTTGCCAAGAAAAATAACCTACCCAGAGATGTTGTTATAAGATATATGACAAAGGAAATGGTGGGAAGGATCATGAATAAAAACTTTGAAAAGATACTGATAGTGGGAGGCAGTAAAGTGAGAATCATGAAGGAGTTGCTAAGACAAGTGATAAATGACAGGAGAACATACAAAAAGTTGACAGAAAAACTGAGAGACAATGGCACGAGGTTCAGATGGATAATACCTGAAGGTTTGAGTTTTGAACTCCAGGGGAAGAGAGTCACAATTACAAATGCTCAAGAGTTGAGTAGATTTTTTGAAGAAAATAAGGAATTTGCACCATGATGGATTACAAATTACTGTCTTGGAATGTTAATGGACTAAATTCACCACAAAAAAGAAAGGCAACATTTCATTGGATTAAGAAACAAAATTGTAATATAATTTGTTTGCAAGAAGTACACATTAAACAAAAGGATAATAATTTTTTATGGAACAAACAATTGGGAACGGAGTTTTTTTCATTAGCTGAACAGAAGAAAAGGGGAGTAGTTTTATGATTAAACAAGAATTGGAGCCAAAATTAGTATTTAAAGATAAGGACGGAAGATCTGTAGCAGTGGAGGTAATATTAAGTGGGGAAAAAAACATTGTTATTGGGACTATATGCTCCTAATGGTGCAAAGGATGCTTTTTTAAAGGACATTACACAACAGTTAGATGAGCTGACTTACGATCAAGTATTGTTAATGGGAGATTTTAATGGAACAGTTGAGAACTCATTGGACAGATCTGGAGGAAAAAAAATGATGGGAAAGAAGGAAAATTGCCAAAGTCTTTCTTTGAACTGGTTAAACAAAAAAATTTAGAAGATATATGAAGGCAGTGCGGGACTATACTTCTTTTTTCTGCAAGACATAAAACGTTCTCTAGAATTGACTTGCTGTGGGGGACTAGACTTAAGTCTTATAACAAAGAAGATAGAGATTTTACCTAAAATTGGGGCCGATCACAACCCAATAATGTGGATTACAAAATTGTCCAAGAAATCGAGGAAATGGAGATTGAATGAAGATTTGCTACAGAGCAAAGAAACAGTGACATTTCTAGAAAAAGAAATTAAGGCTTTCTTCCAAGTGAATGATAAAGAAGATATAGATTTTCAGATGGTCTGGGATGCTTATAAAGCAGTAATGAGAGGGGTGTTGATCACTTTGAACAACAAAGACAAAAGTAAAAAAGAAAAACAATTATTGGACATTCAAAATGAAATAAAGAAAAAAGAAGGGGAGCTGAGAAAAAGACCAGGGAAAAAGAAAATTCTAAGGGAAATTTCAATATTACAAACTCAATTGAGACATTTGTTAAATAAAGAAGTGGAATGGAATCTGAAAAGACTTCAGCAGAAATCGTTTGAAGGGGCAAACAAGACGGGAAAGTATTTGGCTTGGCAATTGAAGAAAAAGAGAGAAAATAAAATAATTAGTAGAATTGTGATAGATGGAAAACAAGTGGTTACTCAAGAGGGAATAAAAAGAGAATTGTTTAAGTACTATGCCAAACTGTTTAAAGGTGTTGAAGTAAAGAAAGAGAAGGTAGATGAATATTTACAAAAATTAAAAATTGAGCCCCTAACGGAAAATATGCGAAAAGTTTTGAATGACCCAATTAATAATGACTATAAAATATTTACAAGAATCCTGGCAGAACGACTTAAACAACATCTGATAAATTTTATAAAGGAAGAGCAAGCTGGTTTTCTTCCCAAAAGACAAATAAGAGACAATATTAGGACTGTTGTAAATATTGTAGAATATTATGAAAGACATCCAGAAAAAGAAGTAGCATTATTCTTTGTGGATGCAGAGAAAGCATTTGACAACTTAAACTGGGACTTTATGTTTGCAGTAATTGACAAGATGAAGCTTGGAGAAAGCTTTATAAGAATGATAAAAGCAATATATTCTGAACAAAGGGCAAGGTTGTGGTTAATGCAGATCTTACAGATGAAATGAAAATTAACAAAGGTACTAGACAAGGTTGCCCGCTTTCACAATTGTTGTTTATAATGACTCTTGAAATTTTATTGATGCAGATTCAAGAAGAAAAAGACGTAGAAGGATTACAAATAAAAGGATGTACTTACAAATATAAAGCATTTGCTGATGATATAATGTTCATAAATAAAAACCCCATACAAGTTACACCTTTGTTGTTAACGAAAATACAAGAGTTTGGGGAGTTGGCTGGACTTTATATAAATAAAGAAAAATCTAAAATCCTGTGCAACAATATGCAGATGAATAGACAACAAGAATTACAAAGACTAATGGGCTGTGAAGTTACCTCCAAGGTAAAGTACCTAGGGGTGGAGATAACAATGAAAAATACTGATTTTTTAAAAGAATAATTATGAGAAGTTATGGCGTAAAATGGAGGAAGATATGCTAAAATGGAACAAGCTCAATTTGTCACTGCTGGGTAGAATAGCTGCAATAAAAATAAATATTCTACCAAGGATAATGTATCTGTTTCAAACTATTCCTATTGTAAAAGACGCTAAACAGTTTGATAAATGGCGAAGGAAAATCTCAGAATTTGTGTGGGCTGGGAAGAAACCAAGGATTAAAATGAAAATTTTGATAGATGCAAAAGAGAGAGGTGGATTCCAATTACCAGATCTAAAATTGTATCATGAAGCAGTTTGTTTAGTATGGATGAAAGAATGGATAACGTTGTTAAATAAAAAACTTTTAGTGTTGGAAGGCCACGGAAATAAATTTTGCTGGCATGCATACTTGTATTATGGAAAAAAGAGGATGGATGGTCTTTTCTCTCACCATTATATAAGAAGCAATCTATTAAATACATGGATAAAGTATAAGAAATATGGTGATGAGAGGAGACCTTTATGGATAGTGCCAACCGAAGTGATAAAGATAACAGCTAAAGCAGCCGAAGAAAAATGGCTATCATATAATCAGTTATTAAAAATACAAAGTGGAAAAATAGAACTGAAAACTGCTGAGGAATTGAGTTACAAATATGATTGGTTTCAAATGCAACAAATAAAAAGTTTGGTGGAGAATGATATTAAAACCGAAGGAATAAGGAAAGAACAAACAGAAATGGAAAGAGTTCTGCTCGGAGATAATGAGAAATTAATTTCAAAAGTATACAAATTACTTTTACAATGGTCTATAGAAGATGAAGTAGTGAAATCTCAAATGATAAAATGGGCAATTAATGTAAATAAAGAAATAAAGATGGAATCTTGGGAATATTTGTGGAAGAACTCTATGAAACTCGCAACATGTCGAAGTATTAAAGACAATTGTTTTAAGATGATGTATAGATGGTACATGACTCCAAAACAATTAGCAAAGATGAATAACAAGATGCCAGACAGGTGTTGGAAATGTAAAAAGCATGAAGATTCTTTCTACCATATGTGGTGGACTTGTGAAAGAGCTAAAATGTTTTGGCAAATGATTCAGCAAGAGATTTCTAAGATTTTGGGATATGAATTTAACAAAGTTGCAGAGACTTTTCTGCTGGGATTACAAATGGAAAAATTTCCAAAAGAAGATAGAACTTTAATATGGTACTTGCTCTCAGCTGCTAGGACATTGTATACGCAGCTGTGGAAGTAAGAAAAAAATACCAGAGAATTGGGACTGGATTATAAAAGTTATGTCATGGAGTGAAATGGACAAATTAACAAGAAAATTAAGAGACTATGATTTGGAGCTTTTTAAGTTGGAGTGGAAGAAGTTCAGAAGATACGTAGAAAAAGAGTGGAAAATAAAAAGACATTGGACAATTTTTCATAATGATTAAGTTTTTCATTTTTTTAAAAAACAAAAATATAATTTTTGGGGTTTTTTAATAGTTAAAGGTACCTTTAATATATTTTTTTAAGTAAATAACACTGGCGGGGGTCAAGTAATGGGGGGAGGGGTGGGGGAAAAGTAAGATATGGGGTAGAAGAATTTCTCTTTTTTAAGTCTTTATAACATGTAGATATAGTTTTGCTACCATATCTTACTAATAAAAACTGTTTATTACAAAAAAATAAAATAATTATCAGCGATAATGTCCAATAGTATTTACCTTATAATTGTCATCTCTGTCAGCTTCACCAATTTTTAATGTCCCGAACACTTTAAAAACTTTGTTTAAATTTTGACCTCCTAGCAATGGCTGCCGATGTTTTTTTATGATATTATAGTCCTAGAGTAGGCTAGCTGCTTCAATGATTTCCCTTTTCCATCCAACACTTCCTGCTTTTCTTGCCACCAAATGCCGTTTTCACTGGTAAAAAGATCTCACGATCTTTGATGTATTTCCTGTGTTGACTGTGAGAGCTGCAAATCTGTAACGATGGGGCTTTTTCACCAAAACCGCAAGTAGGCAAAACAATAAATTCCTTTCCACTTTTTAGCACTGTCCTTTAAATTTATAAAATTTAAACTTCGCCCCTTCTTCCCTTCTTCTTCCAAACTTTCTGAATCTCTATTTCCCACCTTCTGATTTTATTTTGTTTAATTTTAAATAGTCCTGGAATGAGGATAGTAATCAGTACCTTTTTCTGCATTTATCCAGATCTAACACCAGTCTTGTATAGCTTTAGATGTTTAGCAGTCTCAAAGAAGGTTAGGATCCTGTCGAGCTTATGTCAAATAAATGACTCTGGATACTTCTGCAGATGATGAATATGCAGCTCATCTCCGGAGACCCCTCAAAGGAGCCCCCCCCTGGACTCCCTTTTAGCCAAGGTAAATCTCCTCAGAGTTTTCTGTGCATATCTTGGACTGATCTCTGACTGAGAAAAGTAGGCAGTAGACATTAAATTGCCCTCCACTATCCCGAACAGAAGCCTCAGCCTGCTCCCCTTCTGAGAAGCAATTCAGCTCCGCATTTTCCAACCCCGGAAGTCCATCCATGCAGCTATCATCTCACACCTTCTCTGTCACATCTTTTCTCAATGTTCTGCATGCAGTAGTCCTAGCAAGGTGGAAGGAAGGACTGAGATTTGAAGAAAGAGATTAAGTGCTAGCCAGCTGGCTGGAAAACAGCACAGCCCATCTTAGAGACTCAGCAGCAAAGCACATTAAGTGCTGTTGGAGCAAAAGAGTGGGGAGGAAAGAACATCATGCATGGGAAGGCTAGTAAAGAGGAGAAGGAGGACATCCTCTAGTGGATTTTTTAAAAAGTCCCATAATGAGTATTGAAAATGTTAGTAATGGATGGATTAAGCATGATTGCAAATTTTACAATGACTAGTAAATGGGGGGGGGGGATCCATACATCTCCAGGAACATTTACTAATACTTTCAAAATTGAATATGAGAGTCAAAATTGAATATGAGAGTCCCCAGGATTCCAGGGCTCCTGGGGAGGGGAAAGTATAGCGGTGGGAGCAGGCAACATTGGAACGGAAGGAGACTGAGACACAAGAGGGCTGTAAAAAGGTATGAAGGACTCCTTTAAGCGGTGGAAAACCAGTCCAAGTGAGATTAGTAAAAGGGAACACAGGATGTGGCAAATCAAATGCAAGACTGTGATCAGGCAGGCAAAAAGGGGCTATGAGGAGCATATTGCAAAAAACATAAAGACCAACAATAAAAATTTCTTCAAATATATTAGAAGTAGGAAACCAGCCAGGGAGGCAGTGGGGCCCTTGGATGACCATGGGGTAAAAGGATTACTGAAGGAGGATAGGGAAATGGCTGAGAAGCTGAATGAATGTTTTGCCTCCGTCTTCACTGTGGAAGATGAGAACTTTTTGCCCGCCCCAGAACCACTAATTTTGGAAGGGGTGTTGAAAGACCTGAGTCAGATTGAGGTGACAAAAGAGGAGGTCCTACAACTGATAGACAAATTAAAAACTAATAAGTCACCGGGTCCGGATGGCATACATCCGAGAGTTCTGAAAGAACTCAAAGTTGAACTTGTGGATCTTCTAACAAAAATCTGTAATCTTTCATTGAAATCTGCCTCCGTTCCTGAGGACTGGAAGGTAGCAAATGTCACCCCCATCTTTAAAAAGGGTTCCAGAGGAGATCCGGGAAATTACAGGCCAGTCAGTCTGACTTCAATACCGGAAAAGTTGGTAGAAAGCATTATCAAGGACAGAATGAGTAGGCACATTGATGAACACGGGTTATTGAGGAAGACTCAGCATGGGTTCTGTAAGGGAAGATCTTGCCTCACTAACCTGTTACATTTCTTTGAGGGGGTGAACAAACATGTGGACAAAGGAGACCCAATAGATGTTGTTTACCTTGACTTCCAGAAAGCTTTTGATAAAGTTCCTCATCAAAGGCTCCTTAGAAAGCTTGAGAGTCATGGAGTAAAAGGACAGGTCCTCTTGTGGATCAAAAACTGGCTGAGTAATAGGAAGCAGAGAGTGAGTATAAATGGGCAGTCTTCGCAGTGGAGGACGGTAAGCAGTGGGGTGCCGCAGGGCTCGGTACTGGGTCCCATTATCTTTAACTTGTACATAAATGATTTAGAGTTGGGAGTGAGCAGTGAAGTGGCCAAGTTTGCGCATGACACTAAATTGTTCAAGGTGGTGAAAACCAGAGAGGATTGTGAGGAACTCCAAAAGGGATCTGTTGAGGCTGGGTGAGTGGGCATCAACGTGGCAGATGCGATTCAATGTGGCCAAGTGCAAAGTAATGCACATTGGGGCCAAGAATCCCAGCTACAAATACAAGTTGATGGGGTGTGAACTGACAGAGACTGATCAAGAGAGAGATCTTAGGGTCGTGGTAGATAACTCACTGAAAATGTCAAGACAGTGTGCGTTTGCAATAAAAAAGGCCAACGCCATGCTGGGAATTATTAGGAAGGGAATTGAAAAAAAATCAGCCAGTATCATAATGCCCCTGTATAAATTGATGGTGCAGTCTCATTTGGAGCACTGTGTGCAGTTCTGGTCGCCGCACCTCAAAAAGGATATTATAACATTGGAGAAAGTCCAGAAAAGGGCAACTAGAATGATTAAAGGGCTGGAACACTTTCCCTATAAAGAAAGGTTGAAACGCTTGGGACTCTTTAGCTTGGAGAAACGTCGACTGCGGGGTGACATGATAGAGGTTTACAAGATAATGCATGGGATGGAGAAAGTAGAGAAAGAAGTACTTTTCTCCCTTTCTCACAATACAAGAACTCGTGGGCATTTGATGAAATTGCTGAGCAGACAGGTTAAAACGGAATTCACTGCCACAGGAGGTTGTGGCAGCCACAAGCATAGCCATCTTCAAGAGGGGTTTAGATAAAAATATGGAGCACAGGTCCATCAGTGGCTATTAGCCACAGTGTGTGTGTATATATAATTTTTTTTGCCACTGTGTGACACAGAGTGTTGGACTGGATGGGCCATTGGCCTGATCCAACATGGCTTCTCTTATGTTCTTATGCTCCCCTTCCAGCTTGTTTCCCATCCCAACGATAGCGGGTATGGGGGCCAAGTGGAAGTACTCGTCTCCGTCCCTGGTATTGTGCAAAGCCAGGTCCATAAATAATAAGGCCTCAGTCCTGCAGGATTTTTTAATTGGGCAGGACATGGACCTGGCTTGCGTGACGGAAACCTGGGTACGGGATGGGTAGATGGTTGCTCTCTCCCAAGTAGCCCCACCTGGGTCCTCCGTCCTTCACCAGGCTCGGACTAGCGGACGGTGGTGGTGGGGGGAACGGGTGGCGTTTTTCATATGGGAGGATTGCTCCTTCAGGGCACTCCCGCCGCCAAAGATCATGGGTATGGAGTGTGCTGGCTTGATGTGGGATGTTGGGTAGAGGTTAGTAATCTGGCTGGTGTACCATCCGCCTAATGCACCGGCCAGTGTCTTACCATCCCTGATGGAGGCTGTAGCAGGCTGGGCATTGGAGTACCCTTGGCTTATAGTCCTGGGTGACTTCAATGTCCATGCCGAGGACGTGGCTTCCACTCAGGCGACGGACCTAGCATCTTCCATGGCAGCACTAGGACTCTCCCAATATATAACAGCGCCCACGCATTGGGCTGGACACACATTAGACCTGATCTTTGCGGCGGGAGTTGTATTGGATCAGATTTCTGCTGAGGCAGTGCCATGGTCTGACCATTATGCCCTGGGGGCCTGTGTGGATACACCACCCTTATCCTGTTTAGGCGGCGAGCAAGTTTTAGCTCGCCCGCGAAGGCAGATGGACCCCTTGTGGCTTCAAATGGCTTTGCAAGATCCCTGGCCCTCTAGTGACTCATTAGATGAGCTAGTGGAGATATGGAATAGCCAGCTCTCCACAGCCATTGATGAGATTGCTCTCTAATGTCCTCTCCATCCCCATTCACAATCCGCTACGTGGTATACCCCAGAGATGCGATCAATGAAACGGCGATTGAGACAACTAGAGAGACAATAGCGACGTACTCGCGACGAAGCTTCAAGAACATCTTATAGGACATTTATGGTTTACTTTGCTTCCCGGATTGCGTCTGCGACCTCGCGCCCAGCACAATTGTTTAGTATAATTCGATCATTAACAGTTTTACCGCAAGGTAAACCAAACGTTAGAGAATTGGAAATTGGCTGTGAGGCTTTTGCGAGTTTTTTCGCAGATAAGGTCGTGTCACTCCGACGCGACCTCCCCACCATAATTGAAACAGTGAAAGAACTTGAGGCACCCAGTGCGTCTTCTGGTCCAAGTCTGGACTCCTTCAACTCACTCAGCCTGGAGGAAGTCGATAGGATCCTTTTTGCTGTGTGCCCTACAAACTATAGGTTGGATCCGTGCCCGTCCTGGCTTATAAAAGCTAGCCAGGCGCTGTTACGTGAGCCACTACAGGGTATTGTCAACAAATCCCTGGTAGAAGGGATCTTTTCCACACTTCTTAAAGAGGCGGTGGTCCGTCCCCTCTTGAAAAAAACATCTGCAGATCCGGCTGCATTGGCGAACTATCGGCCGGTATCAAACCTTCCCTTTCTGGGTAAGTTCATAGAGCGGGTGGTGGCAACTCAGCTACAGGGATTCCTAGATGACACTTCCGCACTGGATCCATTCCAGTCTGGCTTTCGACCAGGTCACGGAACGGAGACGGTTCTGGTCCCCCTCATAGATGACCTCATGCGACATCTGGATCAGGGCGGCTCAGTGGTGCTGTTATTATTAGATCTGTCAGTCGCATTTGATACAGTTGACCATCAACTACTGACTAGCCGCCTTGCCGATGTGGGGATTCAGGGGTCTGCCTTACAGTGGTTGGCCTCTTTCCTTCAAGATTGGGGACAAAGGGTGGTGATAGGGGAAGAATCATCCCGAAGGCACCCACTTATATGTGGTGTGCCACAGGGCGCAGTTCTGTCCCCGATGTTATTTAAATTTTTTCATCTTTTTTCATCTTCGGTTGAAGTTGAATCTGATGAAGACGGAGGTTCTCTATCTGAGTCAGGGTGGTCCAGGGGGAGAGATCCCTCTGCCGGCTCTTGATGGGGTGTCACTAATCCCGGCCCCCAAGGTCAAGAGCTTGGGTGTGCTCCTGGAGTCCTCTCTTATAATGGAGGCCCAGGTAGCAGCCACTACTAGATCTGCCTTTTTTTCATCTTCGGTGGGTGCGGCAGTTGGCTCCATTCCTGGAGCACAACGACTTAGCACTGATGATCCATGCTACGTTCACCTCAAGAATAGATCACTGTAATGCTCTCTACATGGGGCTACCCTTGGCGCTGACCCAGAAACTACAGCTAGTGCAGAACGCTGCTGTGCAGCTGCTAATGGGGCTCCCCCGTTGGGAGCACATTTGGCCAGTGCTGAGAGAGCTGCACTGGCTACCTATTGTGTTCCGAGTCCGCTTCAAGGTGTTGGTATTGACCTTTAAAGCCCTCTATGGTCAGGGGCCTATCTATCTGCGGGACCGTTTTTCCCCACACATTCCCCAGAGAGCACTGCGTTCAGCGACAAAAAATCTGTTGTCCATCCCTGACCAAGGGAGGCTAGGTTGCGGCAAATGCAAACTAGGGCCTTCTCAGTGGCAGCGCCAGAATTGTGGAATACTCTTCCAGAGGCTATAAGGGCCCTTCGGGATCTTTCCACTTTCCGCAGGGCCTGTAAGATCAAACTGTTTCGACAGGCCTTTGAGATCTAACCTAATTTGGGAGAGAGCTGCCATTGTACACCATTACAGCGTACCATGATCACCATTTACATTTATATTTATGTTAAATTATATCATAGTGATAAAGCACCAAAATGCAATGGAATGTTTTAATGTTTAAGAGTTTTAAATAATTTTAAATTGTAGTTTTATTGGTTAAATTGTAAAAATGTATGTTGTTAGCCGCCCTGAGTCTGCTTGCGGAGAGGGCGGGATAGAAGTTTAAAGTAATAAATAAATAAATAAACTATACATTATGTAGTTGATTCTGCACTAGATCTCCAGCATTAAGATTCATGACAGAAGGGCTGATTCATGGAAGCCAGGTCCCTCAGTGGCTACAAGCCATGATGACTACTAAAGGGAACCTCCACATTCAGTGCTAGTATATCTCTGAATATAGTGGCAGGAGACAACCACTATATACCCCCTGTTGTTGGCATTTCAGAGTAATTGGTTAGCACTGTGTGAGTCAGGATCAGATCCAGCTGGGTTAGCAGCCTCCACGTGGGGCCTGGGGATCTCCCATAATTGCAGGCTGCAACTCATCTCCAGTCTACAGAGGTCAATTCCCCGGGAGAAAATGGGTTGTTTGGAGAGAGGACTGAAATCCATGTCCTCCCCAGACTCTACCCCTAAATCCCTAGGAGTTTCCTAGCCTGGAGGTGGCAATCCTACTCCTCACCCCTTCCACAGGTGGCAGGGTGGACCTGGCAAATCTAGATACAGCAGGTCTCATCTTCTTATGGTGATCCAAAAGCTCAGCACGGGTCACTTGTCATGTACTGTGGCCACAAGATAGTCAGTGCTAATCTTGCAGTTCTAGGAAGACAGCAAAGGCAGAAGGTTCCTCCATCCTCAGATGGCTGCTCTACATGGGCAATAGGCTGCATTTGGTTTGGTGGTTGAAAAGTTGTTCAGGACTGATACAAACTCAGTATGCACCAAAATGTCATTAAAATAATGTATTTTTTACCTGAAAGGCAATGGCAGTTTTAAAAGACCATATTTCAAATGTGGAAAATGGTTTGTAAGCCAGAGAGACAGAGCCTCTTGAAGAAATCAGATCAATAACTGTATAATCATTATTCCAGCAGCACATACATCTATGCAGTGTTTTCAGGAGTTCTACATTATTGCAGGAAGCAAGGCCAAACACACCTGTGATAAATAAGGCATTGGCATCATGTTTGTAAGGTGCACCAAGGTTTACACTTATTCATTATGAATGTGTCCTAACTACTGAGGAAATTTGTGTAGGACAAAAAGAGATTAAACTTCTAGGAAATTACCATTTCATTCAAGATGATTTTTCATCTACGTTTGGAATACATGAACAAGAATTGTGAATGGCAACAGGGCAATTAAAATTGATTTCAGAATTGTGTTCATATTTATGAAGCTGACAAGCCTACATGAAGAACTGCAGATGCTTCCATCTGCCCAAATATTTAGGGTTTTGTTTCATTTCCCTAATTATTTTTTTTCCAATTAGCAACTATGCAAATATGCAGACATTGAATTCTTTCTTATTTACAGGTGAACTTACATCAAACAATCACTGTGTGATTGCAGAAATGTAACATGATCTGCTCTCTGACTTTTCATCGATTAATTTTGAAAATGAAGAAGCTCAGAAATCTCATTGGCCTCTAAAAGTACTGGACAGCAATATTAATGTGAAAATGTATTCATTTTAAAGAGCTGTATATTACAACAAAAGCTTCCTGCATAATTCAAACCTGCTCATCAGCATTAGCCATAGTGGCACAGATCAGCACTTGGGCTGCCACCATTGAAGCAGGATCCAAAACCTGGCAAGTAAAGTGGAGCAGAAAAAGCAGCCAGACAGAAAATGTGTTCTCTCTTATTGCTCCTCAAAGAACTTTGTAGTGCCATAATTGCAGACTGGTTCATATGATGGGCCAGTAAATTATCTTTCTAATTGCCAAGATGAAAGAGAAAGATTTCATGGCAAAATTGGGGTTGGCATACTGGTCAAATATTTCTTGAAGTCAAGAATGGTGCTACTATATATATGGCAGTTTTTAAAATCATGATAGCATCCTTTCCATGTATTCAATATAAAATACATGATAGCATTGTAAAATCATGGTAGCATCCTTGTCAGGAAAGCTGAGTAACCTACAAAAGCTTCTCTTACTGGCTAGCTGCCAGGGTTACTGGTGTCTTTGATGTTGCTTTATTACTATTTTTAATAAAAGCTGTCTGATTTGTTTTAATTCCCTTTTTATATCTAAAAAAATTGTGGGCTGGCCCAGTTTTCCAGGATAAAATACAAATATAAGTATTATTTATTTATTTTATTGGATTTATATCCCACCCTCCCCACCGAGGCAGGCTTGGGGCGACTCACATCAATAAAACATTTACAGTACTGAAGCTTAACCATTAAAACATTGAACAATATAAACAATTAAAACACATTAAAACAGTTTGGTGCTAGTGTGAAATTCCAGTATCTTCAGCCCTCTTGAGTATCCTCATATATTACTATCTGTTGAAGGCGAGCTGAAACAAAACAAAACTGGACAAGGTCCCACAAGGCTCTTACTTCTTCCAGAAGTTGGTTCCACCAATAGGGGGCTGCTATAGAGAAGGCTCTCTGACGGGTGGTCTTCAAACTTGCCTCCCTCGGCCCAGGGATTCTGTGTCCCAGATCTAAGTACTCCCTGGGGAACATATGGGGAGAGATGGTCCCTAAGTATTGTTAATGTGTATAGAAACATTTGTTGTTTAAAGTTAAATTTCATTACAATTGTGTTTAAAAGTTAAATTTCATTACAATTGTGTTTAAAAGTTAAACTTCATTACAATTGTTTTTCAAGTTAAGCTTGTTTTACAATAAATATACTTGTTTGTAATTGCCATAAGTACCAGGCCCATGGTTGATAAAAGTATCTTTTTATCCTTCTCATGTTAATGCTTTGAGTAAACTTCATAAGCAGCATTGAACAATATTTGATCACCCATCCAGTCATAGTTACAATGTGGATATGCAGAGCAAGATCAGACATTCTGGACAGCCAATATTTTATAAAATATATGAATGTGTCATAACTATTACAGAGTTTGACTGAGAATATTTCATACAGAGATCGGTGTGTGTGGATAATTTTACAAAGAATATTAGGAACATTTAAAGCAGCATATAAAGCTTTGTTGATTTCAACAGATACTTATTTTCTCCAGTTTTATGGTTATAGAGCATTTAGCTTTTATAGATACTATAAATAGATAGAATTGTAGAATACATTATAGAATAAATTATAGAATAAATAATTATAGAATAAATTTTAATTATAGAATAAATTATAGAATAAATAATTATAGAATAAATTATAGAATATAGATAGAATTTTCATGCAGGTAATTTAATTTAGACTGCAATATTTTGTCCATCTACCTGGGTGTAAGCCCCAGTCAATACAATGGGACTGTACAAGCAAACACATAAACAACTGGAGAGTTTGTCAGATGTCTGTGCTATGACTATTATCTCACACCTCAAAAGAAATTCATCAGACACAAAGCACAGATTAATTTAGGGGGTTAGTATCTAATTCGTAACCAGATCAAATCATTCACATCCCTTTAGTATGGTTTAGCAATATTTGGGCAGCCCCACATGGCTCTAAGTTTGAAGTAGTTACTTAGTGGCTCCACACTTATCATAAGCTGTATACCAAACAGTGTTCCCTCTAAGCTGAGTTAGTGTGAGCTAGCTAACAGTTTTTAAGCCTCTGGCTCACACATTTTTGTCTTAGCTCAGGAAAAATGGCCCCAGAGCAAACTAGTTTATGCAGTAGCTCACAACTTTAATGCCAGTAGCTCACAAAGTAGAATTTTTGCTCACAAGACTCCACAGCTTAGAGGGAATATTGATACCAAAATGTCCTGAAAGAATCTGACTACTGATACCCTTCTACTAAACTTGGACACTTATTCCCAGAAATAAAATTGTTGCCCCCCCCCCCCCATGGACAAGTCACATTATCTGGTTTCTCCCAATCTGCAGATATCCCAAGTTGCTTGCTGATCTTTGAATCACAACAATTACAGCTAACCCTGTTGGCGCCTATTTAGGGCATACCCCCCTCCCAAGACCCAGGTCTATTTAACAACTTTCCCATATAGGGATGGGTATGAACCAAATCACCTGTTCATGGTTCAGAAACCCTGTTCATGGTTCAGAAACCAAAGTCCATGATGGGCTCACAGTTACAGGCTTCCACAAAAATTTAAGGCAGTTGGTGGGGTTTATGCCAATTCCCAGCCAGAGCAGAATTCTGCAAACAAACAAACAGCTGAGTGGCAGAGATATTTAGTTTTGGGCTTTCTTGTACAGCCTTTTCGTGCAGCCTTTCTTTTGCAGACTTCACAAGAAATCTGGGAGATGGGGAGCAGCCTGTCTAGGGTTGCCAAGTCATAAGAACATAAGAGAAGCCATGTTGGATCAGGCCAATGGCCCATCCAGTCCAACACTAAGTGTCACACAGTGGCAAAAAATTTTATATATACACACACACTGTGTCTAATAGCCACTGATGGACCTGTGCTCCATATTTTTATCTAAACCCCTCTTGAAGGTGGCTATACTTGTGGCCGCCACCACCTCCTGTGGCAGTGAATTCCACATGTTAATCACCCTTTGGGTGAAGAAGTACTTCCTTTTATCCGTTTTAACCTGTCTGCTCAGCAATTTCATTGAATAGCCACGAGTTCTTGTATTGTGAGAAAGGGAGAAAAGTACTTCTTTCTCTACTTTCTCCATCCCATGCATTATCTTGTAAGTCCAATTCAAGAAATATCTGGGGACTTTGGGGGTGGAGCCAGGAGACTTTGGGGGTGGAGCCAGGAGACATTGGGGGCAGAGCCAGAAGCAAGGGTGTGACAAGCATAATTGAACGTCAAGGGAGTTCTGGCCATCACATCTTTTAAATCCCTTCCCTCCATAGGAAACAATGAAGGATAGGGGCACCTTCTTTTGGGGCTCATAGGATTGGACCTCCTGGTCCAATCTTTTTGAAACTTGGGGGGTATTTTGGGGAGAGGCCCTGGATGCTATGCTGCAAATTTGGTGCCTCTACCTAAAAAGACAGCCTCCCCAGAGCCCCAGATACCCGTGGATCAATTCTCCATTATTTCTTATGAGAATAAATCTCCATAGGAAATAATAGTTACCTCCTCTCTCCCCCCGCACTTTCTTTCTCTCACTCACCCACAAGCTTAACTGTCTCTGGTGCCTCCACAACGAGGTCTGGAAAGTACAGGGGCTATGCTGCTCTCTTTTACACACACACTCACTTGTCTGAAAGAAAGCAAAACACTGTGAAGCCTACAGCCCTGTGAGGTAGGTTAAGCTGAGTGAGAGGCCCAAGGTCCCCCAGGGAGCTTCCATGGCAGAGTGGGGATTTGAACCTGGGTCTCCAAGCTCCTAGTTAACTAGTAACACTCTAAGATGAGGAAGAAGAAGAGGAAGAAGATATTGGATTTATATCCAGCCCTTCACTCTGAATCTCAGAGCCGCTCACAGTCTCCTTTATCTTCCTCCTCCACAACAAACACCCTGTGAGGTGGGTGGGGTTGAGAAAGCTCTTGCAGCAGCTGCCCTTTCAAGGACAGCTCTGTGAGGGATATGGCTGACCCAAGGCCGTTCCAGCAGCTGCAGGTGGAGGTGGGGAATGGAACCCGGTTCTCCCCCGAAGACCAAGACACCAGCAGCGTGGGGACGAAGGCCACTCCCTGCGTAAAGGCGCAGGGCATCCTCCGATGCCACCCAGGGCAGGTCTCCTTGGGGATCAGCGGCTGCCTTTCGCCGACAATGGGCATGGAGGTGGAGGCTGCGCGGCTTGGAGGGCTTGTTAGCCGCCTTGCAGGTGAAGTCACAAAGCGCTTGAAGTAACACCAGTTTCCCCTGCAGGGGCCTCAGCTTGACGAACACACAAACACCCACTCTCTCTTCACTTATCTCCACAGGGGGACTGGGTATTCTTCCTGTAGTGTATCAGCAGCCAGACGCGACATGCGCAGAGGCGACTGGGCTGTCCCAGACGCCTCCAGCGCGGGGCGCGGAATCCCCCGCCAATCACCAGCTGTGGCGGGAAGTTTAACAAGTCAGGATTGGCCTGACCTGTCCAGTAGGCTGTACCGGGGACTGTACATAAGCGGGACCCGGCCCGCGTGTTCTCTCTCTTGCAACGTGCTCCTAATAATGTTGCCCTACTCACGTCTCCTGATTGAGTACGTTACACTGGCGACGAGGATGGGATCCTAGCCTCATCGGCTACGTAGGAGACCAAGGGCACCACCACGACCGCCGCCGCAGCCACCATGGCCAACCAGGGCGGAACCACCGGTCACGTCGAGCCGTTCGACCCCGCGAATCCAGAGGCCTGGGAGTCCTACCTGGAACGGGTCGAATGCTACCTGAGGGCCAACAAAGTCACGGTGGACAGCATGAAGAGGGACGTTCTCCTGAGCGTCTGCGGGGCGGCCACATTCGAGATCGCCAAGGGTCTCTCGGCCCCCGCCCGCCTCATGGAGAAGTCCTTCGCCGAGGTCAGCAGACTCCTCACCGGCCACTTCTTACCTCAGCCTTCACGGGTGGCCCGCCGGTTCCTGTTCCACAGAAGGGACCAGGCTGCTGGAGAATCGGCCGCCGACTACTTGGCGGCCCTCCGCAGGATCGCCGGGAACTGCAACTTCCCCCAGCTGGAAGACACCCTGGCCGATCGCTTCACGTGGGGCCTCCGCGACGAGAGGCTCCAGCAGAAGCTCTTCGCCAAGGAAGAGCTCACCCTCCAGAGCGCCTTCAACGAAGCAGTGGCGTTCGAGAGGACCTCCAGGACCTTTCCCAAGGCCCGGACAGACACCGTCCACCACGAGGAGCTGGACCACGACCGCCCGGAGGAGGGAGAAGCCTACCAGCTGCGTCGCCCAGCCGGGCCACCCAACAGAGCAGCCCAACGCCCCCGAGCGCCCGATCGACCAGCAGCGGCGGAGAGGGTTCCTGCCACCAAGTGCGCCAGCTGCAGTGACCCCCATGACCGGAGAGACTGCCAGTACCGGACCTGGGACTGCCGGAGCTGCGGGAAGACCGGCCACATTGCCAGGGCTTGCCGAGCCAAGCCCAACCGCCGAAGGCCGACCACGCATCACGAGTCGGCAGAGTTCCACTCCACAGACTCCACGTCCCTTCAGGTACTGAACTTGCCCCTCGCCACCCCCGATAAAATTAAAATGGCAGTCCTCATCGAAGGGAACCCCTGCCAAATGGAGGTGGACTCAGGTTCCTCCATTTCCATCATAGCAGAGGACACCCTGAGGAAATTGTGCCCCCGCCAGCGGCTTCAACTAAGGCCGGCGGACTTCATACTCCGGGACTTTCAGAAGAATCCAGTGCAAATCGCGGGGTGGGCGCGGGTGCAAGTCGAGCGGGGGTCCTTCTATGGCCCGCTGGACATCCTGGTGGTAAAGCGCCAGCTTACCACCCTGCTAGGACTGGCGTGGTTCAAACCCTTGGGGATCCGCTTGGAGGGGGTGGGGCAAACCCTAACGCCCAGAGGGTTCGGGGAGATATGCCAAGAATTCCCTGACATATTCGATGATTCCCTAGGGAGCTACAAAGGGCCGGCCATCTCCCTACCACTAGACCCCACAGTCAGGCCGATTCGGCTCAAGGCGAGGAGGGTCCCGTTCGCCTTGAAGCCAAAAATAGAGGCCGAACTAGACCGCCTCATGGCCCAGGGAGTCCTGGAGCCAGTGGACTACGCCACCTGGGAGACCCCCATCGTAACCCCAATCAAGCCAAACGGGGAGGTGCGGATCTGTGCAGACTATAAATGCACGATAAACAAGGCACTGCAGGATAACCCCTACCCAGTGCCGGTGGTGAGCCACGTCTTGGCCGCCCTCGCGGGGTCTAAAATCTTTGGGAAGCTGGATCTGACACAGGCCTACCAACAGCTCCCGGTAGACAATAAGACGGCCGAGGCCCAAACGATTGTGACACACAGGGGGGCCTTCCGGGGGAGGAGGCTACAGTTCGGGGTAAGCGTCGCTCCGGGGATCTTCCAGAGTATAATGGACGCTCTCCTTAAAGGGATCCCCGGAGTCCAGCCGTTCTTTGATGACGTTTTAGTCGCTGCCCCGGACCCAGAAGAGTACGGCAACCGCCTACGAGAGGTGCTCCGCCGGTTCCAGGCAGCGGGGCTCAAGGTTAAGAGGGAGAAATGCTTGCTGGGGGTCCCACGGGTGGAGTTCCTGGGGTCCGCCGTAGATGCAGCAGGAATCCACCCAACGGAAGAAAAGACCCGAGCCATCATGCAAGCCCCGGCCCCCACTTGCAAAGCGGAGCTACAAAGCTTCTTGGGGGTGCTCAACTTTTACCATTCATTCCTCCCCCACAAGGCAGCCCTTGCAGAGCCCCTTCACCGGCTGTTGGACAAAAAAGCCCCTTGGGTTTGGGGCAAACGACAGGCCGCCGCATTTCAGGCGGTCAAGGACGTCCTGGTGTCTAATGCGGTGCTCCACCATTTTGACGAGGGCCTCCCCGTCTTCCTGGCCTGTGATGCATCGCCTTATGGGGTGGGAGCAGTCCTGGGGCACCAACTCCCGGATGGGAGGGAGGTACCGGTAGCGTACTACTCCCGCACACTGACTCTGGCCAAGCGCAATTACGCGCAGATTGACAAGGAGGCTCTGGCAATCGTGGCGGGGGTCCGCAAGTTCCATGAATATCTGTACGGTCGGAGGTTCACTATTGCCACGGACCACAAGCCCCTCCTAGGTCTGTTGGCCCCAGACCGACAAACCCCCCAAATCCTATCACAGCGTGTGTTGAGGTGGAACCAATTCCTCAACTCATACACTTACACATTGGTCCACCGAGCCGGCAAAGCTATGGGTCACGCGGACGCACTCAGCCGGCTGCCACTGCTGGAAGTAGGTCCAGACCCCGCCCCCGCACACCAGGTAATGCTAATGGAGAGCCTCCCGGAGCCGCCCCTCCACGCAGCGGAGGTAGCCAAGGCCACCCAGAAACACAAGACACTAGCACGGGTGCTCGACTGGGTGGTGAGGGGCTGGCCAGAGGGGAACATGGGGGAAGAATTCAAGCCATATAAGGCCAGGAGGGAGGAACTAGCAGCATACAAGGGGTGCCTATTATGGGGAAGTAGGGTGGTGATCCCGCCCCCGCTGCAGAAGCGTGTCCTAGAATCCCTACACGAGACCCATCCCGGCATAGTCCGAATGAAGGCCCTGGCCAGAAGCTACGTTTGGTGGCCGGGGATGGACGGGGAGATTGAGAGCTGGGTTCGCAGGTGCCAGACGTGCCAGGAGTCGCGGCTCGAGCCGCCCAGCGCCCCCGTCACAAGGTGGGAGTCCACCCGGAAGCCATGGTCGAGACTCCACCTCGACTTCGCGGGGCCATTCCAGGGGCAGATCTTCATGATAATAGTGGACTCCTACACCAAATGGTTGGAGGTCATTCCCGTAGGGTCCACCTCGTCCGCAGCCGCGATCAGAGCGCTGCGCAGGGTCTTATGCACACACGGTATCCCGGACACCATAGTCTCTGATAACGGGACCGCGTTCACCTCGGCCGACTTCCAGGCGTTCCTCCAGAGATATCTGATTAGACACATAAGGTCTGCCCCCTTCCATCCGGCCACCAACGGCCAGGCAGAGTGGATGGTCCGCACAACAAAGGAGGCCCTGAGCCGAATCGTACAGGGCGACTGGGACCACAGGTTGGCCGCGTTCCTTTTCGACAATAGGATCGCCCCCAACCCGGTCACTGGGGTTAGTCCGGCTGAGCTCCTCATGGGGCGCAAGCTCATAACCCGACTGGACAGACTACACCCCGACAGGGCTTCAGAGACCTGCGGAAGTCCCGAGGTCCGGGACGCGGCCAGGGGTTTCTTTGCGGGCGACCCAGTATACGCCCGGAACTATGCGAGGGGGCCTGAGTTGGTGGCCGGCCGAGTGCTACGAGTAACAGGGTCCCGCCACTACGATATATCAACCGAGGGGGGCCAGATATTACGGCGGCACATAGACCAGCTACGCCGCCGCATGCTACCGGAGGAACCTGCGGACACAGAAGGGGCGAGATCCGGGGAGGAGCCAACCGAGGGCCGACCAGAGGACGCGGCCCCAACACCGGCTACACCGCCGCACGAAGCGCCAGGACTGACTGAGCCTGAGAGACCGACGGAACCAGACCCGCGGCCTCCGGCCACGCCTCGGCCCACCGACGCACCAGCAGCGGAAGCCGCGCCGCCTCCACCGGACCTCCCCAGAAGGTCCACCAGGGAGCGCCGACCTCCCGCGTACCTTAAGGACTATGTTCAATAACCAGGGGGGGAGGGGTGTAGTGTATCAGCAGCCAGACGCGACATGCGCAGAGGCGACTGGGCTGTCCCAGACGCCTCCAGCGCGGGGCGCGGAATCCCCCGCCAATCACCAGCTGTGGCGGGAAGTTTAACAAGTCAGGATTGGCCTGACCTGTCCAGTAGGCTGTACCGGGGACTGTACATAAGCGGGATCCGGCCCGCGTGTTCTCTCTCTTGCAACGTGCTCCTAATAAAGAATGTTGCCCTACTCGCGTCTCCCGATCGAGTACGTTACACTTCCCTCATGGGGTCACTTCTTTTTCGGAAAGAGTGCGCAACCATTTGTCTGTTCTGCCTTCCTCACACCCGCTCATCTGCCCTGGGGGTAAGGTGTTCCTCCCACGCCTTCCAAGCAATCTTCCCGTTTTTTCAAGCACGCGGATCTCGCCGCTAAGGAGACTGTAGCGCGAGATTACTCTCGTCAGCCACGATACGGTCCTCCTCGTTGCTCCAAGGACAGACCCAGAGAGACATGGGGCTCACTTCCTGGCGCCACAAAGTCCCATCCGCGCCGACCAAGAAGGATCCGCCCTCTCCACCACCTCCACAGGGATATTTCTCAAGAGCAAATGTACGCTTCCTCAGATGGACCCTGGCGAGCTTGTGCGGGGCTTCTTTTGCCCTTTGCAAAATCTGGAAGTGGTTTCTCTTCACTGACAGAGAGGAGAGCGCTTCTCCTCCCCTCGGGAAGGGAAGCGGCATGAAGACGTTGCTGCGATTGGGGCTGGGTGGGAAGGGCCTCCATTTCCCCCCACCCACCGCTTTCCGGGTTTTTCGCAAGCGGCGGGAGGAGGCTCCAAATCTGGGGTCCCCCGGCCAGGCGGGGGATTTGGGAAGCCTAAGCCTGTCTGAGCTGAGCAACTTTCACCAGTGACAAAGCCAGGCCCAGCAGAGGGAAGCTGGTTGGCCATAGGGGAAGCCAACCTATATGGTCCTAAGAATGGAGTGGCCTCCCTCTCTGGTGGTGCCATCTCCCACAACATGGGATCTTGAGGTGGACCTGGCTGCTATATTGCCACCACAGTTCAAGGCCATGGCCCTGCTGCCACTGCACAGCTCATTGCAGTTGTCCCTCTGCTGACCACCTCAGCTGGCCACCTCTTCTTTACCACTGGCCTCCCCCTGCACTAGTCTCCCAGGTGAGTTTCTAATGGGAGGTTCATGGGGCATACTCACAGGCCTGGCTCTGGGGGTTCTGCCACCCACAGCAGAACCCTACCCCCACCCCTGATTTCCAGTGGGAGGGAGGCACGACAGTGGGCTGCTTGGAGCTGGGCTCTGAGTGCACTCACTGTCATGCCTTCCCCCAACATCATCCAGGCTTCCTGAGTCTCAGGGAATGTGAAATCAGCCGGGCAGCATCTGTGCTCCATGGAGCCTGCTTTCCATTGGAGAAGGCAGGCTCCAAGGAGCAAACATGCTGTGCATGGGGAGAAGGGGCACCTGGCAACCCCCGTAGGCCAAGTAGTGCCCTAGGCAGTCACCTACTTGGCCTACTCCCATCCACCAGCCATGCATATTCAGGTGACGGGAGGGTGGGTGAGTGCCGGGCTCTCCTGGATTGATGGGCGATGGATGGGGGATTCCCCTGTTGAAGCAGTGCCTAACCCCAGACAGGCTGCTCCCCATTGCCTGACTTTCCTGTGCAGTCCCTTAAAGTTTTAAAAGGATTGCACAAAGAGGCCTGCAACAGCTGAGTGGCTAGGAGTGCTCCTGCCCCTCAGCTGTTTTCTCTACTTGTTGAAAACCCTGTTTAATGGGACTGCAGACTTTTAAAACAAGGTTTGCTGGGCCCACAAACCACAAACTAAACTGCATTTTGTGGTTCATGCCCATCCCTATTCCCATACACTTACAGCATAAAACTGATTTTAAAAATACCCTTCTCTTACACAACATGAGAATACCTCCCCCCACTCCTGCTTGGCCCCAATCTCCTAATCACATGCTACCATATGAAAGGGATGGTTAATGGGAAAGCTTTTCTAACAAAGGCTGGGCAGAATGGATATGAAAGCTTTAAATTACCTTCCCTTCAGCCCACCTTATTTGCTAGGGTGCAGGCAGGGGTGAGAGAAAATAAGCAGCTCCCATCCAAAAGGCAGGAATTGCTCTACTTTGAGGAAACAGTGCCAAACTTCCCCTAAGACTGAGCTGTATTTATATCATAGTTCCATTTGTAATCTCTAGAACCTCCTCTTGGTAATTTCATTTGTCAACTGAATGCTCTGGTGGAAGCTGCATAATAGAATTGGCACATGTTAAAGCTTCCAGCATTTATTGTTTTCTGACTCATGACGATTTTGCTTATAATTATGTGCAAGTGAAAGGTTTGATTTTCTCATTTGAACTCTCCCCAAATCAAATTTTGAATGAAATAGTACATCATAATTTTGTAGTCTAATTTTTATCATCATATTGCATGCTAAGTGTAAAAAAAAAAGAGTATGAAAATTATTTTTCTTTTTTGTTATCCTTTACTTCTGGTACTGATAACACTGGTGATGCTGGAGAGATGTTTTTATTTCAGACTGAAATTATATTTACCACAGGAAAGTGCACATTAATTAAAATAAAGGGATATAGGAAAAGGCAACAGAAAGAGATCTTTGGCAGAAACAGGCACAGTACTGAAAATCTCATAAATGAAATAGCAAGCAAGTAATTTGTGTGGTCAAATAATTTGGACAGAACAAAATCCCATCAGAACATCTGTTACAGACTGCTAACTACATACTTCCATTTAAATGGTCTAGAATTTTTAATTTTGTAATTCCATTTTATGTATTGCTTGACAAATCATGTCAGATCTTTTTTTGCACTATAACTAATTTTTGTAATTCTAGTCACAATGCATTGTTTACTAGATCTCTCATGTGGTTGTGGCTATAAGCGTAGATAGCATCAAGAGGGGATTGGATAAACATATGGAGCAGAGGTCCATCAGTGGCTATTAGCCACAGTGTATTGATGGAACTCTGTCTGGAGCAGTGATGCTCTGTATTCTTGGTGATGGGGGGGGGGCAGTGGGATGGCTTCTAGTGTCCTGGCCCCACTGATGGACCTCCATAGATTGGTTCTTGCATCTTTGCTTAAGGAGAGAAGGGTAATATTACTATAGGTAGTAAGTTATTGATTTGCTTCTATTGTTTTCATAGACTAAGGCTCTTCCTCTTGCAATTCCTGTGATTTTTGATTGTTTGGGGTACAAACAAGCAATGCTCAGCATGAGAATTATCAAGAAGGGATTGCTTGTTCCTCCATGCCCTCTGCCAAACTCATGATGGAGTATATTTCTAATAAGCACATCAAGACTAAGGGCGTTTTCCCACTGACCTTAATCAGCAGCGGCGTCCCTCTTCACTGCGCAGGATCTGCGCGGATTTCGCACCAATTGCTGCGGAGCACCCGGAAGAGCCGCAAAGTCCCGCGGCTTTTGCGGCGCAAATGTAAACCGCCAAAAACCAGTTTACATTGCGGCTCTTCCGGGTGTTCCGCAGCAATTGGTGTGAAATCCGCGCAGATCCTGCGCGGTGAAGAGGGACGTCGCTGCCGATTAAGGTCAGTGCAAAAACGCCCTAAGTTTCCATATTAAAGGATGATGGAAAGCATTCTGCACTGCTCTTATCAGTTTGATATTCGGCTGCTGTTCAGATGCTGTGAATCACTGTGGTCCATCACAATCTATTCTTTTTTAAATACAACATTAAATTTGGGAAGTGAACAGTAATGAAATTACACAATTTACCTTCTTAAGTTTGTCCGCAACACCATTTAATTATGTGGATATTTACTATGAGTACTGTAGTTCAGAACAGTGTAAAAGTAGCTATTGATTTCTCTAGCATCCTCTGAGAGGTGATTCACGTTAAGTGGCAATGAATCAGCTTCTTTCCCTCTAGAGTGGAGCTGGCATCTGGGTCAGGAAGAATTGCTTCAGTAATGAAAGATTTCTTTGGAATATCTTGTTAGCCACTTAGTGGCTCTAATTCTAAAAGGTTCTGTGAGTCAGTTGAAGTTGTCCTTCTCTCTCTACCTGCTGACTATTTATGTATGACTCAACTGTCTATATTTCAAGTAGTAAACTGCATGTTAGAATTTATGTATCAGGATCAGAAGAAATGGATGTCTGAAGGTCTGGAAATTCTTTTGATCATATGAACTCTTACATTCGTTTTCCTAACAGGCATAAAACAAGCTTTCCTTTGATCAACTATACATAGGGAAGCTTGTCTATTTGTTCAGTAATACTGTGGCAAGAGTACAATTTGATTGTGATAGCTTCCTTAATGCAAATTCTTCTTTAAGGGGATGTAGAGGCAGTGAGTTAAGAAAAGTTTCCAGTCCAGATCCTACTAAAGTCATGAAGGCTTAACAAAGATTTTGAAATGTGTAAGACTAAGGGATGTGACTTTTTCTTTTTTGAAGAGGCTCCGTTGGGCTCCCCCCTTTCAGAAATGGACTTTCTTTTCTCCATACTAAAGAGGCAGGGCCAGTTCCTTTATAAAAGTCAAGAATGGACTAATGGGAAGGATTTTACAGCCAGTAAAAGGGTGGTGAGGCCACAGATGGCACCATGGAACCTGCTGTTAAGAGCTAACATGATGCACACCCACCCAAAGTCCTGCTGCTCCCTCCTCTGAGGCACAAGAGATATTTCTGCCTTAAGGGCAAGCTGCTGGATTTTTCTCAGTGGCTACATTATTTGCTGTTATCTTTCACCATTCTCTGGAGGCAGCTGCAAAGGATGCACCCCAGTTTTTCAGCACTTAAGGAAGGAAAGGTAGCCAATGGAAGGTGGAAGAGGCCTTTCCCTCTCAGCAGGGAGAAGCAGGGGTAAATAGGAGGCTCCTCAAAGAAAGACTCTGGGTACTATGGTTGGGATCCCAAGGCAGGTCACCCTCCAAGAGGTCATCACCCCAGGGATGCTGACAGTGCCAGCAAAAAATGACAAGGGAAAGGTCTGAGGAAGCACTCACTTCATTAGTGAAATGATAGCCATCAATATTTAACCCTTCTCCCTCATCGGGGACAGACTTTCATCAGCCGCTGCACCACCCTTGAGGAGGACCATGAGCCGGTGCATCATGAGCACCAGGCATCACTCCACAGTGGCAATGGCAAAGGCTGAGTTCTCCAAAATGCAAGGCTGGACCATCCACTTCACTGAGGAGCTCTCAAAACAGGAGCAGGAGATTGCAGGGGTTCCATTGTTCTAAGTTTTGTAATGAATGTAAAGATTGCAATTCAGCAATCTCTTGTTCCAGTCTGTTTCTGAAATGAAGCTGCAGTAAAACATGTTACTCAGCTTTGTGAATCTTGATTTCAAATGTGTCCATTTATCTTTTGGTATACCCAGACCACAAGGGCACTGGTTTAGCTGCTGGGCGGTAGTTGGTAGGGTTGTGCCACTAGGCTGGTCATTATTAGGCTGGCACAGGACTCTGTTGCATAGCACCAGTGCATTCAATGTACCATTGCTGTGCTGCAGTCCTTGCAGAATACACCCCCCACCCCCGCTTCAGGTTTATAATTCAGAGAGATTCTCAGATTTGAACTAAGGTCCTGGGTGCAGTACTGGCACTGCCATAGTGGCACTTGTTCTGCTGGGTACAAAACACTGTTATGCTCCTTGCAAAAAAGCATTCTCACCACAGTTGACTTTCCATTGCAGATTCTCTAGGAGAATCTGACTGCTGTCTGTGTTTGCAAGTTTTTGCCATCATAAGAAACAATGAGGAAAAGGTCCAATCTTTTTGGAAGTTGGGGGCCAGATGCCATGATCTTAGTTTTTTTGATGTTGAGTTTCAAGCCTATTTTTGTGCTCTCCTCTTTCATCCTCAACAAGAGATTCTTTAGGCCCCCTCACTTTCTGCCATTAGAGTGGTGTCATCCATAGTTCTTCAGGCACTCTGTCTATCAACTCTAGTTCCTTAAACCTATTCTTCACCTCCACTGTATATTCATAAGGGATGTATATTCACAAGGTCAAACCTAAATGGCCTACTGACTTGTTAAACCAATTGCCCTAAGAGTAGGATTTTGGGGAATTTAGAGTGGAGGGCAATCTGCCTTTTAGTGAGATCAAAAATGTATGTATACAGAAGGTGTCTGCTTTGGAAGTTACCCAATAACAAGACAATATAATATAATATAATATAATATAAAAAGGTTTATTATTAAATAAAGAAAAAACATGCAAGAGTATAAAGTCACACAACGCACATACAGTCCTAATGAAAATAAGATAGAAATAGACAGGAGTACATAAATGGATTGACAAACAGGGTAATAATTACCTATCGTAGTCTTCAAGGAAGGCTCCAATGGTGACGAAAAAGGAGATGGGGGATGCATCTCTTGTTCACTCTTTATTGTAATCCTTGTTCCATGTTGTTCAAAGCCAAGACTTTCAGGTAATATCCATCTGAATCTTGTGCCCTCTGTACGTAGTTTGTCTGTTAACTTCTTGTATTTCTTCCTGTCATTAATCACTTGTCTTGGTAGCTCTTTCATTATTTTGACTTTGCTCCCTTTTATAATCCAATCTTTTTGAAAACCTTTGTTTATGATTTTTCCTGCTATATCTTTAGATCTTAGTCTTATAACAATATCTCTTGGTAGGCCTTTATTCTTTGCATATGCTGAGTTAACTCTGTAAGCTCCATCCAACATACTTCTGAATTTTTCAGGATCTTCTTCTAAGTATTCAGTAATAATATTCACCATGTGATCCATTAAGTCTACCTCCTCCCCTTCAGGTACTCCTCTCAAATGAACTTGTGTTTCCATCAACTTGCAATCATGTATAGTAACCTTCTCTTGGAGTTTTAACAAAGTAGAAGCATGTATATCCACTTTTTCCTCTACCTCCTTAACTCTATCTTTGATCTCATCTTTAAAGCCCTCAATATCTTTCCTAAGATCTCCAACTTCCTTTTTAAAATCTTTTCTCATTGCCAATTGCATTTTGTCCATTGCTTTTAACATTTTAGATTCTAGAGCATCAAATTGGAATTGCATTTTGTCAAATGAGTGGGCCCTTGCACGGGTTACCCTTCCTTCTGACATAAAACAAACCACCAAAACTTAAAAGTTTTTCCAATCAAAGTTCAACACCAAATCCAGTAGCTTAGAGCCTGCTGTATCAAACAAAACTAATTCTGTTTTTCTCTTGGCTTCCTAAGCGGAGATATTGATTTTTAACCAATTTGACAGTTTTATTTCCCTTTAAAATGGCACACGTTTTTTCTCTATGGTTAGAGAGGTCCTTCTTAATCTTTGTCTTAATTCCTTCCTGGTTCAAATGTCACAGCTTTTGTAATCCTTGTAGACTTTGTTTAATTGGTCAAAACCTTTTACTTCCTGGTTCAAATTGCTCTGTTCGTGTGTCAAGTATCGCAGCCTTTGGAATTTGTAGGGATGTAGAAATAGCCTGCGTCACCAGTCCCAAGCTGCAAACATTCAGAAAGTCTTTCTCTTTTTTCTCCAAGCTCTTTCAAAGCTAATAAATTCAGTTTTGTCAGGCTGTTATCTTCATTTATTCAGTTATGTTTCAACTCAGTTCATTTATAAATTCCAGCAATGTTTAAAGCTTGTAGGAGTGTATAACATCCATAGAAAAAACACCTGTGTCATCAACCGCAATTATTTAAAACACCTTCCTCTTTTCCCGAGTTTTGCTAAAGCCTTTAAATATACAAAGTTCAAAAAGTTCAAGACTGGCAGGCAATTATCTTCCTTCAGTTACTCCTCAATTCCATCTGTTTATAAACTTCCGCAACTTTTATATAAGCTTAGAGCATCTCAAGAGTAGAAATATAAATCAAAGTACCTTAAATAGATATTCTTGGCACTTCAGCTTTCCATTATCTTGTAATTATAAGTCCTTTCTTAAGTGTCTGGTTTCCGACAGGCTTAAGTCAAGTTAATGACTTTTTAATCCTATGCAGATGTTGATTAGACGTCCCTCTAATAGCGCCGGACATCAAGATTTAAAAAAGGTAGCTCCCCACCTTTCTAAAATCGATATCAACAGCTCAAGGGTCTTGACGTCATCTTGGATTAATCTTTGACTAAGATTAATAGGCATAGACCACCCCCCCCCCCCGGAGAGGTCTTTTATACCCTGAACATAGGGGAAAAAATCCCCCTTACTAGGGAGCTGCAGTCTGCCTTCCAAGCCAAACAGGAAGTGCCTCCCGGGAAACTATCTCAAATTGTTAAGTTTGCCCCTTAATAAATGATTACATGGAAATTACTTTATTTACTTCTTCTGGGATAAAACCAGTACACGTTCAGACTTTCATTCTTATGTTTCAGGCTAATGAGAGTTTCTTAAGCTTTTCCCAGTGACTTAAATCTTTATGTTGAGAGCCTTTGTTCCAGTGTTTCCCCCCAAACATTTCAGTACACTTTTTCTATGAGTATTCTCTGACTCTTTTAGTTTCTAGGAGGTTATAAGAACTATCTTGAGCCTTTAGGGGGTAGGAGGTGCAGGGGCAGATTACAGGTGGTCAGCTGGTACATGACCTCAGAGAAAGGGGAGGCTCTGCAATGACCATAAGGGCCGGACTTGTGCAATAGCCAATGACCAGTTTATTAGGGGCACCTGACTGGATACCCATACCTGGCCAATGAGTGGACCTGGCCCTGGTTACCAGATTGGGCTTCCAGGTAACAATGGGCAAAAAGGGGGAGGCTCCAGGGTGACCATTAGGGCAAAGAATGAGTGAGGGTATTGGGGTGGAAGTGATTAACAAGCTATCAAACTTATCTAAAGGTGACAATAGAGGGGCAAATTGCTATCTAAGGTGACACCCGATCTATACAAAGAAGTCTGGCTCTAGGTGAAGATGTTCTTCCTTTTCTTTACTTCTATATTGGCACCATCTATTGTCTTGGGTTCCGTTGGACAAAAGTTTAGGCAGTTTGGCAGGATCCATGCTTAAGATAAACTTGATTGCCTTATTCATATGTAACAGCTGGTGTGTACGTGAGCCTCTCGCTTCACTGTCATGGAGTCTGGCACTGCAGGAAGATGGTTGCTGATGGTGTTAGCTACCAACATAGCTTTCGTGATTGATGCTGAAAACCGCTTGCCCGGACATTTCCTGATGGCACAACTTCTTCCACTGCAATGGCTGAGATAGCGTATACACAGAGTGGCTGGAAACCCATCTGTACTTTTGGCTAGCACTCTTCCAAAGATATAGAGTGCTGTTATAACGCTGAGGCTGTTAGTACCCGCATAAGTCTTTTATGGAATGGTAGATAAAATCCACATCTTACAGCAGATGTATGTAAGTCGAATCTCCAGATACCCTGGCAACCAAATGTCTGTATATAACTGATGTCTGTATATAACTGAAATTAGAGGTCTCTTAGCCACAGGCTTCCCTAGTTTTCTTCAATTTAAGCCTGAATTTTGCAATGAGTAACTCATGATCTGAGCTGCAGTCAGCTCCAGGTCTTGTTTTTGATGACTGTAAGGAGCTTCTCCATCTTTGACTTCAGAGTATGTAATCAGTCTAATTTCTGTGTTGCCCATCAGGTGATGTCCATGTGTAGAGTTGCTTTTTAGGTTGTTGGAAGAGGGCATTTGCTATGACCAGCTTGTTCTCTTGACAAAACTCTATTAGCCTTTGACCGGCTTCATTTTGTTCTCCAAGGCCAAACTTGTCAGTTGTTCCGGTTACCTTTTGACTTCCTACTTTGGCATTCCAGTCCCCTATGATGAGGAGGACATCTTTTTTTGGTGTTAATTCTAGAAGGTGTTGTAGATCTTCACAGAAATGGTCCACATCAACCTCTTCTGCATCAGTGGTTGGGGCATAGACTTGGATTACTGTGATATTGAATGGTTTGCCTTGGATACGGACCGAGATCATTCTGTCATTTTTGAGATTGTATCCCATTACTGCCTTCCTCACTCTCTTGTTAACTATAAAGGCCACACCATTTCTTCTATGGGACTCTTGCCCACAATAATAGATGTAGTGATCCTCTGAGTTAAATTCACCCATTCCCGTCCATTTTAGTTCACTGATTCCCAAGATGTTGATGTTCAGTCTTGCCATCTCTTGTTTGACTACATCCAGCTTACCAGGATTCATAGATCTTACATTCCACGTTCCAATACAGTATTGTTCTTTGCAGCATCAGACTTTCTTTTCAACATCAGACACACCCACAGCTGAGCATCCTTTCGGCTTTGGCCCAGCTGCTTCACTCTTTCTGTGGAGTTGCCCTCCACTCTTCCTCAGTAGCATATTGGGCACCTTCTGAAATGAAGGGCTCATCTTCCAGCGTCATATCTTTTAACCTTTTATTACTGTCCATGGGGTTTTCTTGGCAAGGATACTGGAGTGGTTTGCCATTTCCTTCTCCAGTGGGTCACATTTTGTCTGGGTTCTCAGCTGTGGCGTGTCCATCTTGGGTGGCCCTGCATGGCATAGCCCACAGCCTCACTGAACTGTGCAAGCCCTCTTGCCACATCAAGGCAGCAATCCATGAGAGGGAATTCACAAATACCTCCTCCTAAATTCAAAGGATTACCTGGGTCTTTGACTCATAGCATTGATCATGAGATTTCTGTAATGAATATCAATAAATCAACAGTAAGTTTGCAGCTTACAGATACATACCTGAACAACACCTGAACAGCATACTCTAGATTGCTGTAGCACAGGCACTGTATCCAGATTTTGATGCAATAATTCAGAGCAAGAGGTGTCAGTTATCAGAGACTGTTAAACAAAATATTGCAAAAGTGCTAATGTTTTAAGCATGTTTTATTTTAAGTTTTAAAAATCTTTAATTGTGTCTGTCTGTGTCCTTTATAAAGTTTACATCTCTGCTACCTGGCAACCAGTGTTCCCTCTAAGTTGCAGAGTCTTGTGAACAAAAATTCTACTTTGTGAGCTACTGGCATTAAAGTAGTGAGCTCCTGGCATTAAAATTGTGAGTTACTGGATAAATTATTGTGCTCTGGGGTCATCCTTCCTGAGCTAAGGCAAAAATGGCCCTCATACTATATATATATATATATATATATTCCAAGTAAATTTACTAGTAAAAAACCTCTTGACCTAGTGTTCCTAGATCTGATAGGGCCCTTTAAGGAGTCAGTAGGCGGGGCCAAATATGTCTTAAGCATAGAAGATCACTATTCAAGGTATGGTTTTGTTTACCTGTTGAAAGCTAAAACTGAAACCTTTCAAAATATGCAGAACTGGCTAAGGTTTGTTAAGAGAAAAACTGGATATGTGCCTGCATGCATTATTTCTGACCGAGGCTCGGAATTTGTTAATAAACGTTTTCAAAGTTTGTTTGCAGAGCTTGGAATTGAGCACCGTTTGACTGCTCCATACAGACCTACCCATAATGCTTTTTGTGAGAGAAGAGGCCGTACATTGCAAGACATGTGCCAGTGTATGTTACGTGATGCAGATATGCCCTGGAGATTTTGGGCAGAGGCTATGTGCTGTGCCAACTACAACCTGAACAGAGTTTGGTGTTCATCTACTGGCAAAATACCAGCAAGCCTGTGGCATGACAAGGTAACTAACTTGGCAAATTTGCATGTATTTGGAGTTACAGCTTTTGTTCATATTCCTCAACAGCTCAGACGTAAAGGCCAACTGAAGGCTAGACGTATGAGGTTTCTCGGGTATGAGAGGAACGGGAGCTGTTATCGTTTTGGCATGCTCGACAGTCGTGAGGTGGTGATTAGTGCTTCAGCCACGTTTCTGGAGAGATCAGAAGGCTGGGATCGTTGCACCCAATCGCCAGCGTTCTGTCCTGAGGATGACCAGGGAATCTGGTTACAAGTCAGCTCGATGCCTAGCAATCCAGAGGAGGGAGAGGCGGCTGAGTTAACCTCAAAAGAAGAGATGCCTGATGAGGAGGAGACGGATATGATGCCTACCAGTGAGGAATTATCCAGGAGGAATGTGCCAATTGATGAGCCTGCATTGAGGAGATCTACTCGGGAAAGAAGAGCTCCTGATAGATTTAGTCCTGTAATGTCTGCTATACATGAGCCTGAGAAATATACTGACATTTTCTCTTTGTCCAAGGAAGAGCAGTGTAACTGGAGGGCTGCTATGGATGATGAACTTTCTTCCCTGAAACGTTTAAATGTTTATGTTGAGACTGATACTGTACCTGCTGGTGTAAAACCCATAGGCAGTAGATGGGTATACAAGGTGAAAACAGACCAGTCTGGGGGAAAAAAGTATAAGGCGAGGCTTGTAGCACAAGGTTGCAGACAGACTAATGAGACTTATGACGAAGTGTTCGCTCCAACGTTAAAGAGCAGTTCACTTCTAACTGCCTTGACTGTGGCAGCTAGAGAAAAACTCCATTTTACCCATTTGGATGTCTGTGTGGCATACCTAAATGCTAATTTGGAGCACCAAATTTATTTAAAGAGACCAGAAGGTATTCCTGGTACTGGAAAGGGATACTGGTTGCTAAATAAGAGCCTGTATGGTCTAAAGCAAAGTGGTCATCAATGGTCAAAATGCCTAGTGGGTACACTTAAACAGCTAGGGTTTACCCAGAGCATTGCTGATCCATGTGTGTTTACCAAGGGAAGTGGTGAAACACGATGTATTGTTCTTACTTTTGTGGATGACTTGGGGATTCTAACCAAGACAAAGAAACAAACAGATGATATTGTTTCAGCCTTAAGTAAGAAGTTTAAACTGAGAAATCTTGGTACTGTACAGACCTATGTGGGTGTAGATATTGCAAAAACTACACAAGGTTTTAAACTGTCACAAAACCCTAAAATTTGTTAGACAAGTACAAGATGACTGATTGCAAAACTGTTTCAACCCCTATGGTGACTGGCTGTGTAAATGATGTTACTGATAGCCCACCATGTAATGTTGAAATGTACAGGTCGTTAATTGGTAGTCTGAGCTATATCAGTAATTGGACACGGCCAGACATATCAGTAGCCTGTAATCTGTTGGCAAGAGCTACCCAGAACCCTAAGCAGAATTACTGGATTGCTGCTAAGCGAGTGTTGCGATATTTAAAGAACACTGCTGACTGGTGTCTTTATATCGAACCTAGGGGGGAGCTAGCACTGAAAGTGTATACAGATGCAAGTTTTGCAAGTGACTGTGAAACCAGAAAGTCAACAACAGGTCTTTCCATATATTTGGGAGAGGTATTAGTATGCTGGAAGACACAAAAGCAGCGTGTGGTTGCCTTGTCCACCACAGAAGCAGAATTCTGCGCCCTTTCTACCGCTTGTACTGAGGTAGAATGGTTTAGACAGCTACTAAAGGATCTGCATATAGAGGCAGAGAAACCTGTTGAAATTCTGGAAGACAATCAAGCTGTGATTGAGATTGCAAAAGCAGAAGGAGTAAAGACAAGGAATAGATACACTGACATAAGGTACCAGAATGTCATATCATGTATCATGGAAGGGTTGATAAACATAAGGTATTGTGATACTGGCCACAATACAGCAGATATGTTTACTAAACCCCAGACTATGGAAAAGCATAATGAGCACTGTAAAAAGCTCGGATTGAGAAACGAACAGAACTATTAAGAGGAGAATGTTGGAACTCAGTCCTAAAATGGCTGACTGACTCCATCTTAGTAATAGTAATGTTGTTTCTGCAATGTCATGCTGAGTCATGCTGCATCACGATCCAGCTGTTACCTGTTACTGAGGTAAGGTGGGATGACCTCACCTGTAATTAGGCTTTGTGCTGACTCACAAAGCTGATGCAACCTTCTGGTAAGGTTGCATGATTGGTACGTGTACTTAGGGAAGCTCAGTGAGCCTGCTCAGTCTGCCTGTAAGGATTGTGGGTACTAAGAGGCTCACTATCTGGGTGGCAGCGAACACTGCTGGTGTTGGATCCTATGCTACTGTGCTTGGATCGAGCTGTGTATACTTACTGCTGTATACTGTTATCTACTGAAGTGTGTACTGATTACTGTGTATGACCTTGGCCTGGCAACGACTCTGAATATTGGATACTATCCTGGTAAATATATCTACCATTGAATACAGTTGTTTCTCTTGTCTACTAATTCCTGTGTTTTGCCTGTCCCTCTCCTTCAGCTCTTCTGCTGCATGCAAAATTCTCTAACAGGGTTGTCACCAACATGCTGATAACACCCAACTCTATCTACTAATGGACAGCTGGCCTGAGTGTGTCCCAGAAAATCTAGATCTGGTGCTGCAGGCTGTGGCGCAGTGGCTCAGGCTGAGTAGGTTGAAGCTGAATCCAGCGAAGGCAGAGGTCCTTTGCCTGTCGGGGCGGTCTGGGAAGGGAAATCCCCTTACCAGCGTTTGATGGTGCGCCATTGAAAATGGCACGCAAAGTCAAGAGCTTGGGGGTGCTACTGGAGTCGGCCCTGTCAATGGAGGCCCAGATAGCAGCCACTGCTAAATCCGCCTTTTTTTCATCTTAGGCAGGGGAAGCAGTTGGTCCCCTTCCTGGACTGCGATGACCTGGCAACTGTGGTCCATGCAACAGTCACCTCGAGGTTGGACTACTGTAATATCCTCTGCATGGGGCTGCCCCTGTGTCGAACCCAGAAACTACAGCTTGTGCAGAACGCAGTGGCCAGGCTGTTATTGGGGTTCCCTAGATGGGAGCACATACAGCTGGGGCTGCGGGAACTGCACTAGCTGCCAATAGTGTACCGGATTCACTACAAGGTGCTGGTTATTACCTTTAAAGCCCTATATGGCCAAGGACCTGCCTACCTTAGAGACCGTCTCTCCCCATATATTCCTCAGAGGGTACTACGATCTGGCTTGCAAAATCTATTGGTAATACCCAGGCTGAGGAAGGCCAAACTGAAAGTCACCAGAGATAGGGCCTTCTTGATTGTAGCCCCCCACTGGTAGAACCAATTACCAGAGGAGGTGCAAGCCTTGCGGAGCCTTGCCCAGTTCTGCAGGGCCTGCAAGACTACTCTTTTCCAGCTGGCCTATACTTAAGAAGGAATCTACTGTAAAAGAATACCGTCACAATGGAAAAACTGCAAAATGTGTAACATCAAGATTTTAGCTCCAAACCAATTTAAATGGTTTTAATGTTTGATTTGTAATATATGATTTTAATGTATGAATTATAATATGTATTAATGATCTATTATATGTATTGTGATTGCTGAAGCTTTCATGCTGTGAGCTGCCCTGAGCCTGCTGCAACGAGGAGGGCGGGATATAAATTAAATATTATTATTATTATTACTATTATTATTCCTTACCTTCCACACATCTCAAGATAGGGTTGCCAATCCCCAATTGGGGCAGGGTAAAGGTACAAAAACCTCTGTAAAAACCAGCTTCAACAGTAAAGAAATTTAAGTGTAATTTACAAAAATACTTATAACAAAACTAAACATATCATAGTGCTTCAACGAGCTTCAAGAGTACATTGATAAAATTCTTTCCTAGGAGAACAACGCTTTAATATTCTTAGAGATGTACTCTTAAAGCTCATTGAAGCACTATGTGAAACAGAGAGAATAGGGCAACTCTGTCACATCCTGATGCCTTGCTGCATTACATCATTCTAGTCATCTGTTCACCAAAAAAAAGATTGGAGCGTTGCACTCCATTTGAATATCGACCTTTTTTGCCATAGCCCAGTGAAAAGAGATTTCATGCTTAAAGACTTAAGTACTATGGGTACAGATGTGGTCAGTGTTCTGTCACTTTAAATTTTGATTGTCTTCACTTTTGATATTTTTAGTTTGGTTATAAGCATTTTTGTAAATTACAATTAAATTTCTTTACTGTTGAAGCTGGTTTTTGCGGAGGTTTTTGTACCTTTATTCTGCTCCACATATTCGCATTTCTCTGCTGTGTTGCAAAATCCCCAGGTGAGGGCAGGAGATCCCCCGGTTTGAGGGCCTTCACCCTGCTTCAGGTTCATCAGAAAGCAGGGATGGGGGGGAGGGAAATGTCTGCTGGGCACTCATTATTCCCTATGGAAATCAATTCCCATAGGGAATAATGGAGAATTAATCCGTGGGTATCTGGGGCTCTGGAGGGGCTATTTTTTGAGGAAGAGGCACCAAATTTGCAGCATAGCATCCAACACCTTTCCTCAAAAGACTCTCCAAGTTTCAAAATGATTGGACCAAAGGGTCCAATTCTGTGAGCCCCATTCTTCATTATTTCCAATGGAGAGAAGGCATTTAAAAGGTACATGGTCCATTTCTATGGCCGTTTTCGCACTAGCGTTTACTCCGGCGTAGCACCCCATTTACCTCCGGATCTTTTCCTGGTTTTCGCACCTGTTGCTCCGGCGCTGCGGTTTGCTCCGGCGCTGCAGGGTTTTCACGCCGGAGTATCTAGATCCACCTCCTTCCGGAGTTTTTGAAAACCTCCGGATCCACTCCGCGGAGTTTTCTGTGGGAAATCCATCCACGCCGGATCGACTGCTGTGTGGGCGGCACCCTCTCCCTTTCCATCCTCCCACCCCATCCACCCCCTTGGCCAATCATCAGCCTTTCGCGGCGCTTCCCCAAAGTGCCGGCGCGGCCATTTTTTTTTTAAACTTCACAGTTTTGCGTAATAGCGATATTTCGAAATAATAATTAAAAAAAAGACCCCCCCCCCTCCTGGAATAGCCTCAATTGCAATTTTTTTTTGTAGTTTTACGCTGTCCCTGCACTGTTACGCCATTTCAAAGATGGATGCATTAGAATTTTTTTTTATTTTTAACTTTAGTTGCGTTACTTCGCTAAACCGACGGGTCAGTTCGAGTGATGTTTCGTTACTTCGCAGCTGCATCACACATAACACATAACACATTTCGGCTGATACATGATTATTGATAATATGCATTATTATTGATAGGGTGTTAGGTTCGCGAGACTCTGATGGGTGCTATGGCGAGGGTCTCGCGAGAATTGCGGCTGATACATTATAGTTGAGGCTGTTGGCTCTCGCGAGAATTGCGACTGCTGAGCTAGAATCAGGGAATCGCCCACATCACTAATGCTGCCAATGCTAGTGGCCAATCATGAGGCGAGAAGCAGCTATCGTCACAATTTGCATGAGCCGAACAGAACACTGGGAGGAAGAAGGGACAGATATTGCTGGCCGCCATTGAGCATCTTACTCCCGCCACCGCACAGCAGCTACTTGCAATGGCATTCATCAGCAGGCCAATGGGGGCTCGTGGTGTTTCATGGCGGGAGAGCGAAACAGAAGCCTTGCTGTCCATTTGGGTTGAGGAAAAGATCCAGAAGGCGCTGGCCTCTAACCGCAAAAACATCTATGTCTACGAGGATATATCTAAGGCAATGCATGCCATGGGGCACAAGAGGTCGGCGCTTGAGTGCCGCACAAAGACCAAGGGCTTGCGTGCGGACTATCGAAGATGCGTTAGCCACAATGAAAAGACTGGAGCATCCCCACTTTACTGCCCTCACTTTGATGTGCTGCACCGCATACTTAAGAACGATAAGTCCGCGCGTCCCCCCCTCATGAAGAGAAGCTTGACGGCGATGTATTACAAGGCAAATAAGGAAAACATCCCGATTCAAGGATCAGATAGCATCTCTTCAGCTGACCTCCAAACAATCAACGCTGCTGATCTCCTGACGCACACCACTGAATCACCTCCTGGTGAGTATCCCGGCGATACAGTGCTCCTCAGCCGTGTAATTTTTATGGTTTGGGGTCCCTGCTCACCCATAAGGAAACCCACGTAAAGGGTTCCTTAGTTTTTTCAAACTTTTATCGCAATAGCGAGACTTCATACTAACGAAACTACAAAACGTAAGTGGTTGCTGTGGGTTGGCCGGTGATAGGGAGCCATGGGGAAAACCTTAATGAAACCGCCCCTTAATGAAGGGAGACGTGGATGTTTGGCACTTATTATACTCGCAACACTCCTCTGCCTTCTGCCTCCCTCTCCCCCCCCCCCCCAGCTAGCGTAATACTGTTGATTTTTCTGCATTGCTATAGGCTCAAGCGGCGTGAACCCAAGCAATGCGTTACAGGAACAGGAACAGGAACAGAGCCAGGATTTTACTGATGAACACCCAGGCGAGGAGTCATTTCGGGGTAAGTGTGGCCTGCAGTGCTTCTGATAAGTCTTATGTGGAATGTGAAAGCTTTCAGTGGAACTTAGATGCATTGCCCAGCTTACAATTGCTGAACCATTGACCCTGTGTTTCCTGCTTCATGTATGAGCAGAACTGCTCCTGAAGACATGTTATAGTACAGATTTTTAATGTAAGCATGGGCTTTGCAGCACTAACCATGGAGAGGAATGAGTGTTGTGTCAATTTCAATTCCAGGTGACTTTGAGGAGGAAGAAGGGTGCAGTATCCAAAGGGGAGGACCTGGAGATGCTGTCCTCTCAGAGCAGGAAGCAGAGGGAGGAGGTATGCTCTTGGGCTTTCTGCTTAATGTACAGCAGCGATGCCAATGCCTGCAGTAGAGTAGTGCATGTCAGTAATGGGAGCTTGTACCCTAGCTCAAGCGAGGGGTGTATTGCCAGAGTTTTCCAGGGAATGTAATCTTTCCATCCTTCTTCTTTGAGGAGATGCTTCAGGAGATCAGCTGCCGGTATCATCAGCACAGCAAATAAAGGAGGCGAGTGTGCAGAACGAAGCTCAACGTCAGTGAAGGGTTGCCATGCTGAATAATGTAGCTGAAAAGATGATGAATCAAAGCCGTCTGAATCATGAAGACGCGATGGAGCACTTTGACCGAATGCTAGCTTCTGAAGAACGCAGGTTCACTTTGCAGGGAGAGCGTGACACAGGCTTGATAAAGGCTTTCGAACAGGGCACAAGGGAGACTGTGGATGTTATGAGGGCAGCTGTTGATATGCTAGGCAGCATTGCCCAAATTTTTAGGGAAGGTAGGGCACAGGGAAGGGTGGGTGAGGTACCAGCCACTGCAACATCTCCACCATCTGTCACACATAGGCAGCTTCACCTAAACTGTGACTGCAGCGAAACTCGGGGACCACTGCCTTCAGATATAGCTTACCCGGTTTTGGCAGAAGACTCTATGCCTGAGAGTCAGAGCCTCCTGTCTCCTGCACCCTGCTCAAGTGGCAGTGTGGCGGCTTCCCGTAGGGGCAAGAAAAGATCCTGCACAGGGAAGCAGAGGGTGTATTTTGAGCCCTAAAACCATTTCATTACTGGCTGGCTGCTTCTGACATGCAATGCTGTCTATGACAGAAGCAGGTACTGCTGCTCTGCCTTTTTATTTTGCTGTGTTTTTCAGCACTGTCCCATTCATGGGTACCAGAATCAATGCCCATCAAGGGAGGCAGTGAGTTGCAGGCATTGTTTACATGTTGTGCATGTTGTTATTGATGATGTTATTTCATTGTTTACATGTTGTGCATGTTGTTATTGATGATGTTATTTCATTGCTTATACCTGCACGGGCAGGCTGTTCCTACCTTAGAGATTAATACGCAGCAGCTGTGTACAGCTGATGTTGTGTTCTTGTCAGGTTAACGCACTTTTAATAAAGTTATGTTTTGCACAGGTCCCAGTTCGGTGTTTAGGTAAAGAAAAACGATATCTTAAGGTTTCAACATTAACAAGAATTTATTAAAACTGACAAACACTTTATTAAAACTATATAAAACTTTATTCACCCAACCCCCCACCCCTGGCCCGCTCCAGTCTCCGGAACTGCCGCTCCAGGGCGTCGATCCGGCGCGTGAAGGCGCTCACTGCAATTTAGAAAAGAAGCAAGTAAGTGCAACGCCCTCAGTAATGTACGCACAGCACTCAGTCACTCACAAGAACTACCCATCATGCAAAATAGTGAGCACTCACACGCTGAGCGGCAGAGGGCCTCCAGCCGGGCAATGGCCTCCAGTGGTGCCTCCGGTGCTGGGCGCCGCTCGAGGGCCTCAATGTGTTGTGTGAGGGCCTCCAGCCCAGCATTGGCCTCCAGTGGTGCCTCCGGTGCTGGGCGCCGCTCGAGGGCCTCAATGCGTTGTGTGAGGGCCTCCAGCCCGGCATTGGCCTCCAGTGGTGCCTCCGGTGCTGGGCGCCGCTCGAGGGCCTCGATGCGTTGCGTGAGGGCCTCCAGACGGGCAATGGTTTCATCAGGTGCTTGGCGCACCTGGTCCTCCACCACTGAAATGCAAGCACACCATGCATGCACATTAGAAAATTATAGGCATGTGTGCATTGTATAGCACATACAATGCACACATAGCATGTGTGCATTGTATAGGCATGTGTCCATTGTATAGCAACATTAGTGCGCAGTGCCCTGAGAGGCAGCTCAGCAAACCCACCTGCCTTCTGGGCTCCCACCGCCTAAGATTTGCAAAAGTAATCATTAAGTTATTTTACTGAACGCCCTGCGCACATGGCTTTTTAATGCCTCTAATGTGCAGTAACCCAGAGGTGGCTGCTTTGTCAGGTAATGTACCTTCTTGCTCCTCAGCACCCTGCTGCTCATCCTCCTCTCCCCCCAAGGGTGAGCCTGGCCGCTCTGCCTCGCCTTGTGGCCCTAGAGGCAGGTAGTTAGTGCACTCCTGTAATCATCTGACAGGGCGGCTGACAAGGCTGCAGCATCATATTTATTAAAAACTTGCACGCCATGCCTATTGATTTCTATCTGCGGCTCAGCGAACCCACCTGCCTCCTCAGCGCCTCCTGCCTCCTGTGCTGCTGGGCTCCCACCGCCTAAGATTTGCAAAAGTAATCATTATATTATTTTCTTGAACGCCCTGCGCACATGGCTTATTAATGCGTTTAATGCGCAGTAACCAAGAGGTGGCCGCTTTGTCAGGTAATGTACCTTCTTGCTCCTCCGCACCCTGCTCCTCCTCTCCCTCCGAGGGTGGGCCTGGCCGCTCCGCTGCGCCTCGTGGACAGGTGTCAACTAGAAAAAAACCAAGCAATGAAACTCATACATGCAAGTGATGTGAATGAAAGCACACAACATATGTGAAAACTGCACTGTAATCTGCAGGTAATACGTACTGGACCAGGAAGGCACATCAGGACATAGAAAGGGGTGGGGGCGGGGGGTGGGATCCAATTAATGAGGTTTCTGTGATCATCCATGGTCCCCCCCCCATTCCACCAGGAAGGCACAGCAGAGCATAGAAAGGGGTGGGGGCGGGGGGTGGGATCCAATTAATGAGGTTTCTGTGATCATCCATGGTCCCCCCCCATTCCACCAGGAAGGCACAGCAGAGCATAGAAAGGGGTGGGGGCTTGGGGTGGGATCCAATTAATGAGGTTTCTGTGATCATCCATGGTCCCCCCCCCATTCCACCAGGAAGGCACAGCAGAGCATAGAAAGGGGTGGGGGCTTGGGGTGGGATCCAATTAATGAGGTTTCTGTGATCATCCATGGTCCCCCCCCCCATTCCACCAGGAAGGCACAGCAGAGCATAGAAGGGGGTGTGTGTGGATCTTGTACTGTACTGCCATGAAGCAGTAATAAAGAAGGAAGGGTTGTGTGTGGCGTTTGTGTGTTGTGTGTGTGTGTGGTGTTACTCACAATCATGATGACGGTCCTCCCAACGGGGCCGCCCCGCCAACTCCCAAAGACGCACCATGGCGTCGTGGTAGGGCGTCCGTCCTGAGGCCCTGGGGATACTGCCCCACGCTTGCAGGCTAGCCATGAAGCTGCAGCGGAGGCGTTTGATTTTTGACCGGCACTGCGCAGCAGTCCGGTCAAACCCCCTCCGCTGCAGCCTCCTGGCTATCGCCTCGTAAATGTGGGTGCTCCTGAGGTGGGTGCTGGACATCACTTCGCGAGCGTGCCCGCTCCTCTCCACAATCTCCAACATTGCCAGCACCTCCTCCCGCTGCCAGAACGTCCCTCTCCTTCCCCTGGCCGCCATTTCGAACTAACGCTCTTTCGATTTTGCGAAATAGCAGCCTCCCCTTTCTGCTTTGATTTATCCAATCATGGGGAAGGCATATCCTGATTGACAAGGCAAAAACAGACCCAGGCCAGAAGCACGTGTAAGAATCCCTGGTGCACCAAAATATTACTCCCCCCCCCCAACCACCACCAAAGTAAATGAAAGCAATGCAGTTTATAATGCTCAAAACTTTATTCGCTGTAACGGGAAGCAGCCTAAACAAACGCAGGCATAATGTTAAGAAATATGCAGTATTACTGGGTGGAAGCTGAAAAGAGGCTAAACAAGGCAGACAGGGAACGTTTGTGATAGCGTAAGATCGTAATAACGAAACAGCAGTCTTTTTTCAGTCGCAGGCGGCGGCAGCGAGAGACATGGTGGACAGGAAGCCGCAGAATCATCTTCTCCTTTGATAAATGTATTCCGCGACAGCATCCCGCACAATCCTCCCCCTCTCTAACTGCCTCCTGTTGATCACCCTAAAGTCTGGCTCTTCTGGTTCCGGGAGGAGTGTTATCCCCTTATCAGGAATATCCAGCGTGACCGCATGTCCCTTTTCCTCACAAATATTGTGCAGAGTCACAGATGCGGTCACGATGGAGAACACACTCCGGTACTGCGCGTTCATTCGCGTTAGCAGGACACGCCAGCGAGCCTTAAGCCGCCCGAAAGCACGCTCCACCACGTTCCTGGCCCTGGCGTGCTTCTTGTTAAAGTGCTTCTGCACGGGCCCGATGGGTTTCCTGTATGGGGACAACAGCCATGGCCTAAGGGGGTACGCTCCATCGCCCAATACAAGCGCAGGGATGGTCACATTTCCAAAAGTCACCGTAGGGTTCCCTGGAACCCAGAGCCCTGCATCATTGGCGGCGCAGAGATGGCTGTTTGCAAAAACGAAGGCATCGTTGGTCCTCCCGGTGTAGCCAAACTCTGCATCCAGGAAGCGTCCTGTGTGATCAACCGTGCCTTGGAGGATCACCGAACAGAACATCTTCCGGTTGCAAAACTCCTCAGTTCTTCCCCCAGGCGCCCGTATCGGTATGTGCGATCCGTCCACAGCAGCCACCGTATGCAGCAGACCGAGTTTACCGAAACCATCCATAATCTGTTGAGAAATGGAGTACAATGGATCAGGTCAAGGTTAATGCAGCGTCCACTGTATTAGCAATGGAGAATCGCATCTTATATATCGATATTGCGTTATAACGCAAAACTAGGGAAGGGGGAAAAAAATATATACACACCGTTCCAATGTCGTCACCGAGGCAGACGACCTTTGAAAACAGATGGGTCTCAATGGCTTCGCAGACCTCCATCACAATCCCATGGACGGTGGAAAGGCCGATTCCGAACTGCCAGCTGATTTCCCGATAGGCGCTTCCGGTTGCGAGGTACCATAGCGCTACCGCGAGCCGCTTCTCAGGGTGGACAGGATACCTCATCCGTGTGGTTTGCCTTTCCAGCTTGTCCTTCACAGCAGCATAAATCTCCAGGAAGGTCCCTCTGGTCATCCGGTTGTTGAGAAGCCATTGATGGTCACCCCAGTACACAAGCACAAAGTTCTCCCACCAGAGCCGTTCACGGGGGAACACCCAATACCTGGGCGAAAACCGCATTCCGGCAAGATAGTGCCATCTACGTTCCTGGCGGCGAGTGCCACCTCTAATCAGCCGAAGCCGGGCCTCAGACTTTCTAGAGGAGATCAGAGGATTCCGGGATCTAAATGCACGATGAGTGAGGAGTTTTCCTCCGGTGTAGAGGACTTGGCGCCCGGTGCAGAGGCACAGAAGCAGAAGCTGCAATGCTGAATAAAGCAGCGCCATACTCTCGTCATCCAGATTCTCCATTGTGAATACTTCTGACGATACAAGGCAGTATGGAGGATGCTGCTGCTGCAGCCAATACTTAACCAGAAGCGTCACGTGATGGTTTGCCCGCGAAAAAGGGGATTCTCTATTGCGTCGCTACGTTGTTGCGTTGTTACGTTGTTACGCAACTGGAATTGCGCTTAAAAAAAAGTGATTGACAGGGCATCAAACTCAAGTCGATGCCAGTGCGAAAACGATTTGAGCCGGGGCTTCAGGGAAGGCGACTCCGCAAAGAGTCACTAGTGGGAAAACGAGAAAAATGATCCGGACATAATTGCGCCGCGGAATAAGCGGAGCAAACGCTAAGTGCGAAAACGGCCTATGTGATGGCCAGAACTCTATTTGGAGTTCAGTTATGCTAGTCACAACCTTTCTCCTGGCACCACCCCAACCTTTCTCCTGGCTCCACCCCCAAAGTCCCCAGATTTTTCTTGAATTGTACTTGGCAACCCTATCTCAAGGTGGCTTACACAATCTATCATTGAACAATTATTTAAAACAAAACTCAATTGGAAAGCCATTAAAATGCAACAGTAAGAAATACAAATATTCTAGAGGTATAAATGTCAAAATTAAAACATATAATGTAGCAAATGTCACCATGTTTAAAAAGGGTTCCAAAGGAGATGCGGGAAACTACAGGCCAGTCAGTCTGACTTCAATACTGGGAAAGTTGGTAGAAACCATTATCAAGGACAGAATGAGTAGGCACATTGATGAAGATGAGTTATTGAGGAAGACTCAGCATGGGTTCTGTAAGGGAAGATCTTGCTTCACTAACCTGTTACATTTCTTTGAGGGGTAAACAAACATGTGGACAAAGGAGAACCGATAGATATTGTTTACCTTGATTTCCAGAAAACTTTTGATAAAGTTCCTCATCAAAGGCTCCTTAGTAAGCTCGAGAGTCATGGAGTAAAAGGACAGGTCCTCTTGTGGATCAAAAACAGGCTGAGTAATAGGAAGCAGAGAGTGAGTATAAATGGGCAGTCTTCGCAGTGGAGGACGGTAAGCAGTGGGGTGCTGCAGGGCTCAGTACTGGGTCCCATGCTCTTTAACTTGTTCATAAATGATTTAGAGTTGGGAGCGAGCAGTGAAGTGGCCAAGTTTGCGGATGACACTAAATTGTTCAGGGTGGTGAGAACCAGAGAGGATTGTGAGGCACTCCAAAGGGATCTGTTGAGGCTGGGTGAGTGGGCGTCGTGGCAGATGAGATTCAGTGTGGCCAAGTGCAAAGTAATACACACTGGGGCCAAGGATCCCAGCTACAACTACAAGTTGATGGGGTGTGAACTGACAGAGACTGACCAAGAGAGAGGTCTTGGGGTCGTGGTAGATAACTCACTGAAAATGTCAAGACAATGTGCGATGGCAATAAAAAAGGCCACCGCCATGCTGGGATTTATTAGGAAGGGAACTGATAAGAAATCAGCCAGTATCATAATGCCCCTGTATAAATGGATGGTGTAGTCTCATTTGGTATATTGTGTGCAATTCTGGTCACCACACCTCAAAAAGGATATTATAGCATTGGAAAAAGTGCAGAAAAGGGCAACTAGAATGATTAAAGGTTTGGAACACTTTCCCTATGAAGAAAGGTTAAAACGCTTGGGGCTCTATAGCTTGGAGAAACGTCGACAGTGGGGTGACATGATAGAGGTTTACAAGATAATGCATGGGATGAAGAAAGTAGAGAAAGAAGTACTTTTCTCCCTTTCTCACAATACAAGAACTTGTGGGCATTCGATGAAATTGCTGAGCAGACAGGTTAAAATGGATAAAAGGAAGTACTTCTTCACCCAAAGGGTGATTAACATGTGGAATTCACTGCCACAGGAGGTGGTGGCAGCCACAAGCATAGCCACCTTCAAGAGGGTTTTAGATAAAAATATGGAGCACAGGTCCATCAGTGGCTATTAGCCACAGTGTGTGTGTATATATAATTTTTTTTGCCACTGTGTGACACAGAGTGTTGGACTGGATGGGCCATTGGCCTGATCCAACATGGCTTCTCTTATGTTCTTATGCTCCCCTTCCAGCCTGTTTCCCATCCCAATGATAGCGGGTATGGGGGCCAAGTGGAAGTACTCGTCTCCGTCCCTGGTATTGTGCAAAGCCAGGTCCATAAAGAATAAGACCTCAGTCCTGCAGGATTTTTTAATTGGGCAGGACATGGACCTGGCTTGCATGATGGAAACCTGGGTACGGGATGGGGAGATGGTTGCTCTCTCCCAAGTAGCCCCGCCTGGGTTCTCCGTCCTTCACCAGGCTCGGACTAGTGGACGGGGGGGAGGGGGACGGGTGGCGTTTTTCATATGGGAGGATTGCTCATTCAGGGCACTCCCGCCGCCAAAGATCATGGGTATGGAGTGTGCTGGCTTGATGTGGGATGTTGGGTAGAGGTTAGTAATCTGGCTGGTGTACCATCCGCCTAATGCACCGGCCAGTGCCTTACCATGCCTGATGGAGGCTGTAGCAGGCTGGGCATTGGAGTACCCTCGGCTTATAGTCCTGGGTGACTTCAATGTCCATGCCGAGGACGTGGCTTCCACTCAGGTGACGGACCTAGCATCTTCCATGGCAGCACTAGGACTCTCCCAATATATAACAGCGCCCATGCATTGGGCTGGACACACATTAGACCTGATCTTTGCGGCGGGAGTTGTATTGGATCAGATTTCTGCCGAGGCAGTGCCACGGTCTGACCATTATGCCCTGAGGGCCCGTGTGCCACAGGAGGTGGTAGCAGCTACAAGCATAGCCAGCTTCAAGAGGGGGTTAGATAAAAATATGGAGCAGAGGTCCATCAGTAGCTATTAGCCACAGTATGTGTGTGTGTGTGTGTGTGTGTGTGTATATATATATATATATATATATATATATATAGAGGCCACTGTGTGACACAGAGTGTGGGACTGGATAGGCCATTGGCTTGATCCAACATGGCTTCTCTTATGTTCTCATAAATCAGCCACATTAATTCATAAAAGGCCTTATGAAACATTTTATGGGCTCATTGGAATGCTCATATGAGAAATGCCTTCTGAGCTATCTTTGGTAATTTCCATCATTGGACTGGTGCTACAACCAAGTAGGCACATGTTTTTGCTGAAGAAGCCCACCCTGGTGAACAGCCTTTCAAAAGATCAGAATTGGCAGGAGGGATCATAGAAGAAGAGGCTGCTTGTTAGGTAAAATAATAAAATAATTATAAAGGATTCTAAAGCACCCACTGGTTTAGCTTGTGATTGTTGGTAAAGATTATGGGAGCTAACATTGATTCAACAGACTGTTTATCTATATCTTTATATGTCTGGTTGTGGGGAAAAGATGGCTGGACATTCACAATCTTTTACAATTTTCTCCCACCTCTGCCATTTTGTTTTCTTGCCTCTCCCATTACTGTGCTAGCTCTGTCACAATCTCCAACTTAAAAAGAATTCGGCCCCGCCCCGGCCGGGCCGCGAAAGCGGCTACACGCCGCGGGGCTGGCTTTTGCATCCCCAGAAGGATGTGAGGCTGTGGGAAGCTTCCCGGGCATCTGGGTGCTTCAGGAGGGCGGGGCAGGAGGGCTATATATAGCCTCTTGCCCGCCCATCCTATGCAGTAGTTTTTAGGCTCTCGGCTGGCTAGGAGGTGTGTCTGGTGCCTTCAGTGGAGAGTGGGTAGCGCGAGGACATGGGCTGTGAGCCTGCCGTCGAAGGGATGGGAAGGCGAGCGGAGTGTGCGGCATGGGCAGCGTGCTTGCTGGTGCTTTGGCTGCACTCCACAATCAGCCCAGCATTGTCGGGCCCCAGAAGGGGCTGAAAGAACAGTAGGAAGGGCGGGGACGCTGGGAGGCAGCGGCCTCGTGTTCCGCAGCTGAGAGTCTGGTGGGGCTGGGCTCAGCGTGTGGTTGAGGGTTGGAGGAGGTAGGGAGCAGGGGTACTGGCCTCATTTGCTGAGCACTGTTAGCTCACCCCCCTCCTTTAGGACCCTCCATAGCCCCCCCTTTTTTGGGTGGGGGTTATTGGTAGGTGAGGGTTGCTACCCATTCATTCTACCCTCAACCCATCCCCCCCTTTTAAAACAAATAAATAATTAAATAGAAACAGTGTCTTTGGGGTTGAGGTGCCCCCCTTTGTATTTTGCAATGGGGCCAAAAAAGGGACAGGGCCCTTCCAAGGGCAAGCAGTCGGCTAAAGGCCCTAAAAAGCGGGCCTGGCCGGGGGCCCCGGGGAAGGACCAGATGGATAGTGTGGAGATGAGGCAGGCTATAATGGAGCGGCTGAGCCCTTTAGAAAGGGAGCGGGGCGCGTCTGGGTCGCTTATGATCTGGCAGGGGCGTCACAGTGCCACGGGCAGTTCAGGTACCCTTAATTTTGAGAGAGAGGTACTGGCAAGACTTTCTGTCTTGCAGGAAGGCAGGGACTCTAGGACGACGTTCGAACATGACCAGGAGGTGAGCACGAGCAGGGATGCAGTGCTGAGGGATGAACTGGTGGAGCAGGAAGGTGTGGAGGAAGGACAGCAGCCGGCCCAGCTGGTGGCAGTGGTGGTGACACCGGTCAGTGTGGAAGGTAAGACAGCAACGGCACAACAGCACATCACATGGCCTTGGGGACTGTGGGATCCTGGTGGATTGCCAGGGCCCGTGGGGGCGGGGCAGGTGCCTACACCAGTCAGGCAAGGTGGACAGTGGGTTTCCCCTGCTCAGCCCGGGTCAGCATGGGCGTTAGGCAGTATGGCTCTGGGGCGAATACAGAGCACACTGATGGGTTGGTGCCAGCCACTTCTGGTTTCTTCAGGGAACGAGGCCACATAGGGATCGACTGCATCGATGGTGGCGACAGGGGTGTTACCCTGGGGGGGGGGGTCAAATGTCGTTGGCCCAGCCATCAGGATGCGCTGGTGTCCCTTGCAAGCCATGGGGTTATCCCCCTAATCCTTATGGGTCAGTCCCATTTTTGGCTCTCGCTTTTGGAGACTCAGCAATGCCATTGGGAGACCACTTGACTTCCATGACACAGGAAAAGATACTGAGGGGTGAATACGTTGATGTATTCAGTCTCTTGTATAGAGAGCTGGAAAAGAAAAGTAAGGAAGAGATGGACGAGAAGGAGAAGCTCAGGTATAGGAAGGTGGATAGGACCTGGGCCAATTGGCTGCCGGGCTTTTTTATATATGCAGGAGTGATTGAAAGGGCACAGCTGGGTAGGGCTGCTCAATTGTTTCAGTATTGTGACATCATTTATAGGGCTTATACGGATTTTGTGGGAGCAGCCTGGTTACAATACAACGAAACTTTTAGGATGAGGGCAGCAATTAATCCGATGTTGCCATGGGACCAGATTAACCAGCAGTTGTGGTTACAGTTGATGGCCCCGGCTAAGCCCAATTTGCGTGATAGGGCTGACAGTGGACATTTAGTGCATAAACAGCCTGATACCTCAGCAGCCCGCTTTACGGTGGGTCAGTCGGTTCAACCCCGGCTGTTGTGTTGGGAGTTCACGTCTCAAGGAGTATGCTCGTGGAAGGCATGTAAATTCAGGCATGAGTGCCCGTTATGCGGTGGTTCCCATGCATTTTCAGCATGTAGTAAAGCCAAACAAAACGGAGGGCCAAAGCGCCCTGGAGGAGGTGGCAATTCACAGGCTCCTGGTAAAGGGTCCCAGTCCCATTCAACTGAGAGTTCTTAGACGTTTCCTGGAAGGTTATCCCAGGGGCGCTGACAGAGATTATTTGTGGGAAAGTTTTAGTTTGGGGTTCAGGATACCATTTCAGGGGCCTAGGGCGCCTTGTAGGGTATCCCACCTTCACTCAGTTGTGGGGCTGGAACATGTTGTTAGGGCAAAGATAGCAAAGAAATGTGCAGAAGGGCATGTTATTGGTCCTTTCGAAGCCCCCCCAGTTCCATATTTGAGGGTCTCCCTGTTGGGAGTGGTTCCTAAGAAGGCTGCGGGTGAATATAGATTGATATATCACCTTTCATATCCCAGTGGTGGGTTGGTGAATGATGGAATTCACGACCACCTTTGCTCAGTTAGATACACTTCCTTTGACCAAGTGGTCAAGGTCACGCGTGGGTGTGAGCCAGGTGCGGAAATGGTGAAATGCGACATTAAGTCGGCACTTCGTCTTCTACCAGTGCACCCGGAGGACTTTGAGCTGTTGGGGTTTAAGTTTGAGGGAAAGTTTTATATGGACAGAGCTTTGCCGATGGGGTGCTCTGTATCCTGCGCCACCTTCGAGTGGTTTAGTTCCTTTTTGGAATAGCTGTTGAAGGGTAGATCGGGGCGCGGGGAGACGGTTCATTATTTAGATGATTTTCTGTCCGTGGGCGCGGCAGGGACCAGGCATTGTGCCAAGCTGTTGGAGCTTTTCATGAGACTGGCGGATGAGCTTGGCGTGCCGTTGGTGCAAGAGAAGACAGATGGCCCTGCCGCCCAGCTTACATTTTGGGGTATCGAGTTGGATACCGTCCAGCAAACTTCTCAGCTGCCAGTTGAAAAGGTTCAGCAGCTGAGAGTGAAGATAGCAGCATTAAAGCAAAAGCATAAGGTGTTGCTTTTGGAGCTTCAACAACTGGTAGGGCATCTCAATTTTGCCTGTAGAGTACTAGCACTGGGCAAGGCATTCCTGCGGCGCCTTTGTGACGCCATGGGGTCTCTACATTTACCTCATCATAGGGTGCGCATAACAGCTAGCATGCGCAGCGATTTGGAGGTCTGGGAGAACTTCTTGGAATCATTTAATGGGGCATCCTTTTGGCGTGAGGATATGAAGGTCGAAGCCGACTTCCAGATATTCTCGGACGCTGCAGGTTCTACTGGTTTTGGTGTTTTGTTTAGGGGGCACTGGTGCATGGAGCAGTGGCCTGATGAGTGGCAAGCCAGCGGCATCTGCCAGAACTTGACATTTTTGGAGTTTTTTCCAATTGTGATGGCAGTATGTATTTGGGGGGAACAGTTGGCCAACCAAGTGGTGTACTTTTGGTGCGACAACTTGGCGGTTGTGCATGTCATTAACTCATTGTCCTCCAAGTCTGTACCAGTGATAAACCTGGTCAGGGTGTTCATGCTTCGATGCCTTCATTTAAATATTTTGTTTTTAGCTAAGCACATGCCTGGGGTTAATAACGGGGTGGCGGATGCTCTGTCTTGCTGACAGATGAAGCGCTTTCGTCAGCTGGCCCCGGAGGCCGATCCTCTGCCGGTTCGGATGCCTCGGGACCTGTGGCAGCTTGGCAGGCAGAACCCGGTAGGGCAATTCTTTTAGCATTGGCCCTGAGTACCCAGAAAGCCTATGAGTGTGCCGCCTTGCAGTTTAAGGTATTTAGGAATTCTGTGGGACTGGGAGATTGCTGGCCCATCCTGGTCTCACATTTGATGCAGTTTTGTGTGCACCAAAAAAGCAGGGGTTTAGAGGTTAAATCCATTCGGGGTCAGTTGGCCACTTTAGCTTTTATTAGTAAGGCACAAGGGTTCCCGGCTGCCGTAGATGATTTTAGAGTAAAAAAGATGTTAGAAGGCTGGTCTAGGGAACATGGGGGTCGAGCGGATGCTCGACAGCCCGTCTCCCCGTCTATACTTAGAGGGCTGGGAGACATTTGGCCGGAAGTTTGCAGTTCGGATTATGAAGTGACTCTGTTTCACGCAGAGTCTTACGGCATTTTTTGGTGCCTTAAGGGTATGTGAACTTGTTCGGCTGTCATGGAGTGACCAGTCTGATGCGGCATTGCAGTGCAGCGATGTAACATTTGCCGATGGACATGCGTTGTTGTGTGTCCGGCATTCCAAAACAGACCAAAAGCAGAAAGGCACCACGGTTAAACTCGGTCCCTGTGTGGAGGCTGGTTTATGTCCAGTGCAAGCGTTAAAGCAATTTGTGGCTGTCCAGGGGAATGCCCAAGGGCTGTTTTTCTGTCATGTGGGGGGGGGGGGATACTCTCACTAAGTATCAGTTTTGGGCAGTGATGGCACGGGCTCTGGATAAGTTAGGTCTGGGAAAATTTAAGTTTTGAATTGGAGCTGCATTGACTGTGGCAGCAATGGGTTATCCTGGACCGGTCATCTAATGGGTGGGCCGTTGGCGCTCGGCTGCTTACCATGCGTATGTGCATCCGTTACTGTTTCCCTGAAGGGTTGGGAGTTTGGGTTTGGCCATGTTAAGTTGATGTTCAGTTGCTGATTGATTTTTCATCCCAGGTGCTGTGGCTCGTCAGGGGAGGCTGCGGATCCTCATATGCGAGCACAGTATGATATCTGGGCCGCCCACTTTGCGAGGAGATTGCCAGTTGGCTCACAGTTGGGGCTGAGCGAGTGGGCTATTGTTGAATGACAGGGGTGTTGGGGGTTAAGATGGCTGGGGCTCCTGCCGTTGCTTTTTGCGGGAGGGGTCAGTTCCCCGCCACACATACTCGTCATTCACCTTGGTGGGAATGATTTGGGTTTGATGAAGGGGAAGGCCCTGTCCTTGCAGACAGTGGCGGATCTCCGGACCATCGTGCAGAGGTGGCCAGGAGTTTGCCTGATTTGGTCTGCCATCCTGCCGCGGAGAGTCTGGCAGGCCGCTTTGGACCCTGCGGGGATTGAGTGGGCCAGAAAAAAAGGCAAATCGGGCCCTGAGAAAGGCCTTAGAAGGGGGTCTGGGTACCTTCCTTCCCCATCCTGGAATTTGAGTGGACAGAACAGAGTTGTACTGGCCAGATGGAGTCTATCTGTCAGATGTCAGAAATCAGGCCTTTTTGAGTGATTTGCGGCACGGTCTTCGGGCAGCTCTGGACTGCCCAGGGGGCGCAAATGCCTAAGCAGAGGCTTGGCATTGGTGGTGGCAGAAGGAGCAAGGGGTTTATACCTTGCTGGTGAGCACCCAGGCCCCTGCACCTGTTAGTGCAGTCGATCCTCTGGAACGGCAGATGGGCTTTACGGCTCAATGTCGTAGAATGCGGATCGTATTCATGCCACCCCTTATTTGCCTCCTTCTGGTGATCAGGGCTGAAGTGGAAGGGGAGGGCATTTGTTGGCCTGGCCGGCCCAGCACTAGCCATATTTGTATGGCTCGTGCTGGAGGCAGGGTGGCTCGCCCTTTGTTGGACTTGGCGGGGTCGGTGGTAGAACCCAGGGCTTGTCCAATAGCTGTTTTACCTTGCCATGTTAAAATTGTGTAATTAATAAAGTGGCCCGTTTCCCAATAATTTTGTGTCAGCCCCTTTATTCTGACTGGGGGTGCAATTCAGCCCCGGCTGGGCCTCGAAAGCGGCTACGCGCCACGGGGCAGGCTTCTGCATCCTCAGAAGGATGCGAGGCTGCGGGAAGCTTCCTGGGCATCCGGGTGCTTCAGGAGGGTGGGGCAGGAGGGCTATATATAGCCTCTTCCCCACCTGTCCTACGCAGTATTTTTTAGGCTCTCAGCCGACCGACCCACCCACCCTGCAGTAGTACAGGTTTCGACCGGTCGTCTTATTAGGGGCCAGGTAGGAATTTTTTCACTCTCACCTGATTGGCTGGTGGTGATGTGCTTTTCGCCTACCTTGTACTGTGAGCAGTGATGTGGCAGTTAGGGAGGCAGGTTTATCTTGGTCACTTGGCAGAAGGAGCAAGGGGTTTATACCTTGCTAGTGAGCACCCAGACCCCTGCACCTGTTAGTGCAGTCGATCCACTGGAACGGCAGATGGGCTTTACAGCTCAATGTCGTAGAATGCGGATCATATTCATGCCTCCCCTTATTTGCCTCCTTCTGGCGATCGGGGCTGAAATGGAAGGGGAGGGCATTTGTTGGCCTGGCCGGCCCAGCACTAGCCACATTTGTGTGGCTTGTGCTGGGGGCAGGGTGGCTCGCCCTTTGTTGGACTTGGCGGGGTCAGTGGTAGACCCCAGGGCTTGTCCAATAGCTGTTTTACCTTGCTGTGTTAAAATTGTGTAGTTAATAAAGTGGCCCGTTTCCCAATAATTTTGTGTCAGCCTCTTTATTCCCACTGGGGTGCAATATTATTAAAAGGGGGGAAATGTTTCCCATTTTGACAGTCACTGTTAAGACTTACTTCTTTACTGTCTCTTTGCACAACAGCATAGCTTACATTATCATCCAAAGCAAAGTTACATTCTTCTAAGTCCTTTTAAGTCATTGGGGCTTGCTGTGCTTATGATGGCACAGAGTATCTGTTAATGGCTACCAAATTGTCCAGTCCCAGATCAATGCACACATGTGTAGTATCATATTGTGTTATGACAGCTGCTGTTTATTTGTTTTCCCCTCCATCATTCAGTGTCCATTAAATTATTTTTTAAATGTTAGGTTTCTGGGAAAGGGTGTATCTCAGAGCTTGATGCAATGTTCTGGGTACACACTGATGTTCACACTGATGAACAAAAGGAAAGGCAGCTGAACTATCTCAATAGAGGATGAATTCATGAAAAGAGGAGGGAAGCAATCTGTGAGTGATATGCCTGAAAAGTAGAATACTTCTGTGACCCAATAAAGGTCTCAGGGATACTTGCCATCTTATTCAGTGAGCAAAAAGATTTAATTAAGTAAAATTTATATATCAGGGTATAACTGATATATAATACAAGTGGCTGTTGAACAAACAGAATACTAATTTACACAACGTTCAGGGTTATACTGGCACAGACAATAGCTCTGGAAAATGTCCCAAAAGAAAGAAGAGAAAGACTGCCTGTCTGACCCACATCTGGGCCTGCCCTGGCCACACTAACCTAATGGAGGAGAGGAGAGGCATGCTGCCTTCCCAGTAGATTGCATGCAGCTCCATCTGCAGCCTCCTCTTCTATGTACAAGGCTCAGCAGGCTGTGTGTGAGCCTCCCAGCAGATGCTGGGACAGCCCATTGGCAGAAGGTTGCACATGGCCTTCCCATCATCATGCAAGGCTCAAACAGACTGTTCAAAGCTTAGGCAAGACACACAGTGCTTTTCTGCCACTAACTTGGCCCAGCCCAAGTAGTAGTGGGAGACTATAGCCCAGCAGGAAAAGCCCTGTAGCCATGATGGCCAGTGCACCCTGACAGGATTGAACAAATGTAACATGCTAATATAATGAAATAGCTCAATACACATGGAAGAGCTAATTTCAGTTAAAGTAGTATCCTGTTTGAAGGTTAGGTCCAAAAATCAAGGCAGGAATCAAGGAGCCAATAGTTTATCAAGAAATGCAAATGCTAAAGATGAAATGAGGACTTAAAGGAAGCTGAGACCCAGGAAGGCCCTTCCCTTCCAGAAGAATGCTGCCAATATTTAAAATAACAGGGCTGACATCTTTGAAAAGCTTGAGGGGTTGGTGGATGAGAGTGTTCTGGTTCAGCAGCAGATTCTGGGGAGAAGGGGTATTGAATCAAATGGCAGCGCAGTATACCAAGGTGAGCACACTGCTTCAGTGTCTTGGGACTTCTGCACATCAAAAGAGGCTCCTACAGGTGTCTCAACTGCCTCTTTCTGTGATTGTGTTAGCAGCTGCCCAGCTGCATCCACTGAGTTTTCAGCCTTTTCTCCTAGTTAGAAGACCATACTCGAGTCCATGGCACTTTCAGAGTGACTGTTTAAACCTTAAGAACTTTTTTTCTTTTTTTTCTTTTTTTCCCCTTTCAAAACAAGTTTATTGTAGATAATACATGACAAGAGAATACGAAATAACAATAATAACAAAATACAATACAAAATAATAACTAGCAACCTAACAGTAGACAAAATAACAATAATACCAAAATAACATAAACAAGCAAAACACCCACCACCATCCCACCTAATAACAATCACACTACAAACTCCTCAATCATACAAGGAGCGTTTGAGGTCTAATAATTTACAATCTCTATTATTCCGGTTCTAAGCCTTTTCCTTTCACCCAAAGATAAACTGGATTCCACATCTCATTACATTTTTGCATGTTACCCTCCTGTAATCTTGTGGTCAACATATCCATCTCTGCGGCTTCCAATAGTTTTGCAATAAATTCCTCTTTATTTGGTATTTGGGGTGTCTTCCAATATTTAGCATAGAGAATTCTTGCTATGGTAACAATATGCAACAGTACTTTGTTGGTAGTCTTAGGAAGATTGTTTCTACAAATACCTAAAAGATATAATTCTGGTGTATGCGGTATATTTATTTTGAGAATTTTTTGGATCCATGTGCTAATCAGGGCCCAATATTTTTTGGCATGGTCACATTGCCACCATATGTGGTACATGGATCCTTTACTTTTTTTACACTTCCAGCATTTGTTGGCATAGTCTGGGTAGATCTTTGCTAGTCGTACCGGGGTGAGGTACCAACGGTATACCATTTTATAAAAGTTCTCTTTATAGACCGCAGATCTTGTCAATTTAAGATTTTGTTTCCATATTTTATCCCATTCTTCTAATTCTATGTTATAACCAAAATCTCTTAGCCAATTTATCCAAGACTCTTTTACTACTTCACCCTGCATTTTATCTTGAAGCAGCCATTTATACACATTTGAAATAAGTTTTTGGTTCATTTGCAATAGTTGGTCCAACTCATTTAATTTAGATTTTTTCGGGAAACCTTTCTCTTTGTCCCTTTGATATTTCGACTTTACTTGACATTGCAACCACCAATCTAATTTACCAATTTCCTCCAATCTCAAATTATTTTGGTTATCCAGTAGGTTTCCATACGTGCTAGAACTTTCCCACCTAAACAAATTCGGATGCGTAGAGGCCTCTATAGGCGATAACCATAAAGGAGTATATACATACTTACTCCTGATCTCAAGCCACACTCTTAATAAGGATTTTCTTATTTCATGCCTAACAAAAAGACTGCCTTTAAGTGGGTTTTGGTACCAGATATAGTTATGCCAGCCCCTCTCTAATCCTGCCCCTTCAATGACTAACAGCCTTTTATTTTCTAAAGTAAGTCAATCTTTGAGCCATACAATACCACATGCTTTGTAATATAAATTCCAGTCTGGAAGTGAGAAGCCTCCTCTATATTTACAATCTTGTAGGACTTTGAGCTTAATTCTGGGCTTCTTGCCCTGCCAAATAAATTCCAAAATCATTTTGTTGAGCTGGTAAAAAAATATCTTTGGCAGAATAATTGGGGCCATCTGAAAAAGAAACAAAATTCTAGGTAACACATTCATTTTAATCGTTGCAACCCTGCCTTAAGAACTTTTAAAAGTACCAGTTGTAAATGCAATCTAATACTGCATTCTTTCTTCCCAACTTCTAAAAATTCTGTTTAAATTCAGAAATATAAGACAAGTACCCAAAGAAACAAAACTCTCCCCAAAAGGTTTCAGGATGTTCCATTATTTAATGCATAATTTTGTCCTTCAGAGTCTCCTTTGTACAGACTGTTCTTTTTTGCTAGTATAAACCTCTGAAGAACATTGCTGGAAAAAAGGACACAGGGCACTGAAGTAGTGTTACAGGCAATGCTTTAAGTCTCTTAATTTTGATGGGGAAATTAGCTAAGAGACTTGGTAAAGCGAATTTAGGAGTGAAGATCTTTTCTTTCAATGATATGGAGTTCAGGTTTTCAGCCAAGAATAGTTCAAGCAATTGTACTTTTATAATGCTTACTTAGGATATGCAGCAAAACGATTTACACACACACACACAGATCCACGTACAAGCAATCAAGAGGCTAAGAAAATAGAGGTTATCGATAGAGGAATTCAAGGGTTGTTGAAGTGGGTAATATTCACCTGATCCAGAAGAGGAGACATCCGTTCAATGGAAAATACAAGGAGAGGAACGTGAACGACCAGTGTAACGCGCCCTATAGACCCAATTACAGGAGTAACGGGTGGTACTGACGGCAAATGGCGCCCTACAGAATGCACACTGAGATGGGTTTTTGACCCACACTATATAGGGGTTCGACGGATGGGGGTTGTTAGTTACTTTGATGTTCCATTGATGGCTATCTTGAATCGCTATTTTGGGAAACTTCACACATTTTGCTAGGGTGATAAGCTCGGAGCGATTGAATAATTTGGCTGACACTTGGAAAGGGATCAAAGACCTTTAAGGGTAGGATCAATCAAATTATGCATTTGATTGGAGTTAGCAAGGTAGAGGTGATAAGCTGGAGGAAGAGACAATTGGCAAGTAGCAGAAGATCAGAGTGAGAGTAGTACTTACCCGCAGTTCCCATTATGCACCCCATTTGAGCGGAGGCGCTGGATGGGGGGAATGGGTGAAAATACGCTGAGAGACAGACTTCAGGCACCAACCAAAACAAGCTCTCTACTGGGTCCATCCCACCTGTTTAGATGGAGTCTTTGGGCAGACTCCATTTTGTTTAACAGAAGTAGGAGACCCTCTCTCTTTATTTGCACTGGGGTACTCCATTTTTATCAGGCAGCGCCTCTCAGTAACAGTAGATAGCATGGATAATAGTGTACTGCTAATTCCAGTGGAATGCCAGTTCCACAGCTCTGAGAAACAGTGGGAAATGAGAGCTGGGGGACTAGCAGCTCTAGACTGAAGCCTACCCAAGCAGGAAATGACTGTCCTTTTCTGTCTTGCATATGACAGAAGGTCAAGTTTCAGTGACAAATAAGAAACAAATACATAAACAAATGTGCTATTGCAAAGCTTCAAGAAATAACTTTCTGGTTGCATATACCAATTTATCTGAAGAAGTGAGCAATGACACAAACGTTCATATCCTATCATAAAGTTTTGTTAATGTGCTAATGGACTCTCATTTTTTTTTTTTTTTACAATTTCTTTAAGCATAACATGGTGTACAAAAAGGTCTGGAAGGATTTATTTATTTATTTATTTATTTATTTAATCAAATTTATATCCTGCCCTTCCCTGACGGGCTCAGGGCAGCTAACAACAAATAAAAACAACATCAAATATTAAAAACAAATATATAATAAAATCATTTCCATTATATATTTATTAAAAGTCTAAGATGCATGTTGATGTTTTAGTTATTCTAATACAGAAAAGACAACAGTGTCAGGGTTAATGGAAGTTTGTTTTATTAGTATCTACAGGGCAGTATAACTGGTGTTCAATCTCCTGTTGTTGTTAGATCCTCCTAGTAAATTTGTCAAATTATTTATAATGATAGGAGCTTCTAAGTGTTTGGCAATATACACACATGAAAAAGCAAGCCAGTTGATAAAGATGAAAGGTGGTATAAAATTAGTCCAAATGATCTCTGTGATCATTCAACAGCTATTAAGGTTTTGCTTAGATATTTTGTTATAATGGCCTAGAGATGCACAAATTGTATTAATCTTTGATGCTAAGAAAGAACACAAGTGAAAATGTAGCTTCATGTTAATGCAAGTGTTTCACTGCTCCCTTGGAAGTTTTCCTTTCAGTTACTCATTCAATATCTGTAGACCCTTATGCATTAAACCACAGCAAATGTATTTATTTGTGCACAATCACTAATGAAAAGCAGTTTACTAGATGAAAAATAATTAAGACTGAAATACATGTTGTACACTAATGAGTTCATATATCACTGATTCAAAAAGCTATTAAAATAAAAATTAAACATTTCTACAAGCTGCAAGTCTCTCTGTACCCCATACAAAATTATAATATTAGGGTTGCTAACTCCATATTAGGAAATGAAATTTTAGGGGTACAAGCTGGGCAGGGTAGGGTTTGAGGAGGAAAGAGACCATAATGTCATTGAGTTCACCCTCCAAAGTGGCCATTTTCTCCTGGGGAACTATTTCTCTAGTCTGGAGATCAGCTGGCAGCCCTATTAATACAAAAAATATATTTGTCAACCATATTTTTCTATACATTTTCTGCTAGCTAGATTTTATTACTTAGTTGATCAGACATAAGCATTTCCCATAGAGCTATGAAGTCAATTGACAAATGTCTGGCACAAGTTGGATTGTTCAGGTTGCACATTTCTGATAGACTGAGATTTGGATGTCATTGTGATAGACTGCCAGCCTCCAGTTGGGGCCTGGTGATCTTTTTGAATTAGAACTGATCTCCAGACTACAAAGACCAGCCTCTGGAGAAAGTGGCTACTTTGGAGGGTGGATTCTGTAACATTACACCCTTCTGAAGTCTGTACCCTCCCAAACCTTTCTTTCCCAAATTACCAGGTATTTCTCAACCTAGGCAAGCAGAGTGTGCAGAATTTTTTAAATGGGGAGCAATCAAATATTCAATTTCCCCTGCAGTTCAAGCAAAGATTTACCAACTGATTTTAGTCATTCAGTAGTACAAATCAACCCTCAAAAATGCTGCAGAAAGTAAATTAGCAAGGTTTAAGTATATGTCTATCTAAAAGACAACATTTTCTTTTATGAGTCATGCACAAACTTTCAGTGTCTAATGCTTAGACAGTGACTATAAACTGTATCCACATACACAACCCACAACGCATCAAGTCCTGCAGCGATGGGCAAGGGGCGAAACGGCAGGTGGAAGGTGCCACTGGAAGCCGCAGTCCCGATCCTGCATGTAGGCAGTTCAGGGTATTGGTCGCCTGATGCTAACCCGGAGACGAAAGCATTTTTCGGCAGCACCCTGAACGACCAAGCAGCCTTATCTAGGGACAGCACTGCTTGCTCCACACGGAGAGGGGCCTAGAAAAGGTGGCCTAAAGAAAGCTCGTCTCCTCCACCCCAGTTGGCTAGCCGCGGTCAACGGGCATCCTTACTTGCGGTCAAAAAATAACAACAAAGAAGAATCGCACTGCTACATCACCAACCCTAAATCAGACTTTTCCCTGCAGCCACTGTGGCCGGACCTGCCTGTCCCGCATTGGTCTTGTCAGCCACCAGCGAGCCTGCAGCAGACGTGGACTATTGCACCCTTCTTAAATCTTCGATCGTGAAGCCAAGCCGAGAGAGAGAGAGAGAGAGACTATAATCTGGCAGACCTGGATTCAAATTTCTACTATGCTAAGAAGCTTACTGTGTGTCTTTGAACCAGCCAGTCTCTCTCATCATAACCTACCTCATGTGATTGTAAGAATAAAATGTAGGGAGAAAAACAACATATGCCACTCTGAACTCCTTATGGGAAGAGTGGGGAAAACATACAAAATAAGTTTATTTTCTACATGTGTTATGTTTATGTGTTTGAATTGTTACTGTGATGGCATACCCTGCACCTTCTCTGTGCTCAGTATCTGTGAATACAGTAGAATTTGTATAGAAGGGTTCATGCATATTAACAGAATTTAAGCTATATACCATAACCCAAATGCAAAAATTTTAATTAATGGACTTTTAAAACAAAAGATTTTTCTACAAAGAGGGACTAGGCAAGGCTGCCGGCTTTTGCCATTGCTGTTTGCACTGGCTGTAGAACCATTTGCGGAAGCCATTAGAATGAACCCAGGGATTCAAAAAGTAAAAATTCGAAAGAAAATGCATAAAAATTCTTTATATGCAGATGACATTGTCTTATGTTTAATCCTGTCAAATCATTATTTGAAGCTCTAGACCAGTTTACCTGGGTCTCAAGCCTCCACTTCAATAAAAACAAATCTGAAATATATCCAATTTGCCTAGTGCAGGAAACAACCAAAGCCATAAAAGAACATTTTACCTCTAACTGGACAGCTAAAAGGTGGTGCTATTTAGGCATAAATATCCCGGTAGAGTTTCACAATATATATAGTGAGAACTTTGAGGTATTGTTTAGAGAAATTAAGAAAATAATTAATAATTGGAATTTACTGGTATTAAATTTTTCAGATAGGATAGACTTGATCCAAAGTTTTCTAAAAAGTTTACATACCTTTTTAGAACAATTCCAGTGATGATCCCAGCAAAAGATCTGCAAAAATGGCAAAACAAAATATTAAAAAAAATTGGGGCAAACAAAAAAGCAAGAATAAACAAGAAAACATTGTATAGACCATTTGAGCAAGGTGGCTGTGACAGAAAGCTAGGGGTTAACCAGAAACTGAAGACGCACAGGGCCTGCGTCAGGTGACCTGAGGGTGGGGGCCAGAGGGCTCGGAACTCTCAGGGAGGGAAAGTGTGTGAGTGACAGCAAACTGCGGAGGCAGTCATTCAGTCAGTTGGTGTCTGACAGAGTTGGTGCCTGTCAGCTCGAAAATAACCAGCTAAGAGGGCTGTGTGTGGGACAAGTGTGAGTCAGTCAAGACCGAAACGGACACAGGGGCGCAGGTTTCCCTCATACAGCCAGGATTAGTAAAAAGTCATCAGTATTTGCCTGGGAAATCCTACACCATAAAAGGCATTAGAGGACCTGCATTTGAAGTGGCCCTAGCAGAAGTTCCTATCAAGTACAGAGAGTTCCAAGGTGATTGGATTGTGGGAGTCCTGAGTGACATAGGAACATCACTTTTATTGGGCAATGATTTAGCTTCTGAATTAAAGAGACAGCAAGCTAATCCTGTAAACATTGTTACAAGAAGCAGGCCAGAGCCAGCACCTGAGGTGTTGGTACAGCAACCAGAAGAAGAGGAAACAATGTTGCAGACCATCCCTGCTGCAGAATTCCTCAGAGAACAGCAATAGGATGACAGCCTGAAGGAACTATGGCAGAGAGCTGGGGTGAGTGATCCTGAGATCACAATTGAACACCCATGCCAATTTAAAGTGATAGACCAGAAACTGTACCGGGTGGCCTTAAAAAGAAAACATAACGTAGTATGGGAAAGAAAGAAGCAATTAGTCCTGCCAAGAAAGTATAGGATGCAAGTGTTGGATTTGGCTCATGCATCACCCATGGCCTCTCACCTTGGCATCAATAAGACAAGGGACCGAATGCAAGAACGGTTCTTTTGGCCAAATATGGGCAAGGACATAAGGGCTTTTTGTAAATCGTGTCAGGCCTGCCAATTGGTGGGGAAAGCTCTAGATAAAACCAAAGGACTACTATAGCCAGTCCCTATAGTCACTGAAGCCTTTGGGAAGATAGGAGTAGATATTGTTGGTCCTATCTCCAGAGTGATCAGAAGAGGAAACAAGTACATCCTTACCATCGTAGATTATGCCACCAAGTTTCCAGAAGCGGTTCCACTTAAGGACATTGAGGCTAAGACAGTGGCGGAAGCCCTGCTGAATGTGTTTGCAAGACTGGGTTTTCCAAAAGAGATGGTGCCTGATTTAGGCACCACATTTATGTCAAATGTGATGCAAGAATTGTTAAGAGCTTGTGGAATCTGGCATGTGACCACAACGGCATACCACCCACAAGCAAAGGGGCTCAATGAAAGGTTTAATGGCACCCTGAACCATATGCTGAAGACTTACGCATACAAGCATCCCAACGATTGGGACCAGAGGTTGCAACACGTGCTCTTCGGGTACATGGAGGTACCCCAGGAAAGTTCCGAGTTCAGCCCATTTGAACTATTATATGGAAGGCAAGCCAGAGGACCCCTTGATGTTCTGAAAGAGGCGTGGTCCAGGAACGAGGACATCCAGGAGACAGATGTCATCTCTTACCAACACGAACTACAACAGCATCTGCAAGAGGTGAGGACGGCTGCTGCAGACAACCTGAGAAGATCGCAACGACGGCAGAAGCAGGGGTACGACTCCAAGTCCAGAGACAGAGAGTTCAAGCCAGGAGACAGAGTACTGGTTTTGAAGCCCAGGAAGAAGAACAAGTTAGATCTGGCCTGGGAGGGACCTTATACCATCGCCCATAAGGTCTCCAACGTGAACTATGTAGTGAACTTAAGTGAGAATGGTGAACAATGTAAAGTGTTCCATGTAAACATGTTAAAACCTTATTTTGACAGGGGTAATTTGGTTTTAATTGCTAAGAAGGGAGTGTGTTCGGAAACTGAATTGTCGGGTTGGGGGAAGATATCCCAGGAAGATACCATTAATGAGGTTCAGTTCGCCCCTTCTCTTACTGGAGAACAAAGAGGCCAATTACAAACAATATTGGGAAGGTACAAAACAATTTTTTTCAGATGTACCAGGTAAGACAAACCTAGCGTGTCACAAGATTGACACGGGGGATTCGAGGCCTGTGGCACTCCAACCACATAGAGTGACCGGCCCGAATGTACAGCGGGAGGAAGAAGAAATGTTGAAACTGGGTTTGATTGTACCATCAGAAAGTCCATGGGCCTCACCTGTAGTCCTAGTACCCAAACCGGACAAAACCATAAGGTTTTGTGTGGACTACAGAAGATTGAATAAGATCACAGTACCAGATGTGTATCCAATGCCTCGCATAGATGAGTTGGTCAAGACAATTGGAGCTGCCAATTTTATTACCACCTTAGATTTGACAAAAGGTTATTGGCAGGTGGCTATGGATCCTAAAGATCAGCAGAAAACAGCTTTTGTAACCAAAGAGGGACTCTTTGAGTTTACTGTATTACCATTTGGGTTAAGGAACGCTCCCTTCCACGTTCCAAAGATTAATTGATAAGATGTTAGTGGGACTGAAAGAATTTGCTCTTGCATATATTGACGATATTGCTATTTACAGTGCGACATGGAAAGAACATTTGCAGCATGTGGCCATTGTGTTACAACGAGTGAAAGATGAGGGTCTCACCATCAAAGCATCTAAGTGTCAACCAGCCATGGCTGAGGTTAAGTATTTAGGGCATGTGCTAGGAGGAGGTAAGATCAAAGCAGATTGTGGAAAAGTGCAAGCCATACACGAGTGGCCCAGACCCCAAACCAAGAAGCAAATTCGAGCATTTTTTGGGCGTAATAGGATACTACAGAAGGTTTATACCTAAGTTTAGCGCGTTAGCAGCACCGCTATGTGAGTGCACCAAGAAGAAGAACCCTGATCCAGTAAACTGGAATGCAGAGTGTCAAAAAGCTTATGAACATCTGAAAGTGGTTCTGACCACTGAACCAGTGTTGAGAACTCCAGAGTTTTCAAAGGACTTTACCCTCTTTACTGACACATCTAATGTTGGGGTAGGTGCAACATTAAGTCAGAAGGGAGAGGAAGGGCTGTACCATCCAGTTCTGTATTTAAGTAGAAAGTTATTGGACCGAGAGCAACACCTTTCAGTAATTGAAAAAGAGTGTTTAGCAATTGTGTGGGCAATAGGTAAGTTGAAACCATACCTATGGGGAAGGAAGTTTACACTGCGTACAGATCATTCTCCCCTGAAATAGTTGAACCAAGTAAAAGATACAAACAGCAAACTGATACGGTGGAGTTTACAGCTCCATGATTACAACTTTGACATACAGCATATCCCTGGGAAGCAAAATGTGATTGCAGATGCACTGTCAAGAAGACTGTAAATTTTGAGGGGGGGGGGGCAGAGGGCTCAGAACTCTCAAGGAGGGAAAGTGTGTGAGTGACAGCAAACTGCGGAGGCAGTCATTCAGTCAGTTGGTGTCTGACAGAGTTGGTGCCTGTCAGAAGTCTGTCAGAGTTGGAGCCTGACAGAGACGGAGAGGGTCAGTTCGTGCCTGACAGAGGCTCAGAGGGCAGCTGATTCTTTGACGGAGCTTGGGACAGTGGCGGGAAAGTCTTCAAGAGAAGAAAAGCTGACTGCAAGCTTGAAAATAACCAGCTAAGAGGGCTGTGTGTGGGACAAGTGTGAGTCAGTCAAGACCGAAACGGTCACAGACACCTATAGACACCTCTGAAGATCTAGTAAGGTGGTTGAGGGAGCGGATGTGGGTCTGAGACTCCAGAAGGGCTAGGAGTAGTGGCTCCAGTCGAGAGGTGAGACTTGGCACATCATTCCCAAGAAGCCAGACCTTGCTAGAGGTGGAGAGTGTGTTATATAGAAACTGTGAACTGTGAAGCCGAGAGACTCAAGAAAGGAAAAGTTATTGTAAAGCCTGAAACAACTGAGCAACGTGTTAGCCTGTGTAAATATCTCCCATTTCCCCAGTTAAAGACTTTGTGTTTCATTAAACATCTGTGGTTTATGTTAAAGTTTCTCTGGAGCCTATTTTTTTTGAGAAAAACTAACAAAGCTGCTGTGGGCCCCTATGAAGTGAATTCTATTTCCATCAGATACCTAGTAAAATCTTATTCACTATTATGAGGCTTTCAATTTATCCTCATTATTGCGAGCTTATACATCCCCAGAACTGGAATGGGTTCAAATTGAACAGTCTTATTTGGAACCCTGTTCCCTCACCAATTTTTTTATGGAATTTATCACTAGTCTCAACAAAGCGATGGCAAGAAAATATATTCCTTAAAAGTGCTATTAATATCTGGAAAAAATACAAGGAGTGTATAGCTCCGGAAATATCACTTCTGTCTTCCTATACTAACCAAAATTGGTTTGACCCAGGTCAAAATGATACAACTTATGTCTCCTGGCAGAGAGCAGGGTTAACGACTTCTTGGAAAAAAGCAAACTTATTTCCAAAGCGAAACTGGAAGGAAAATTAGGCTTTAAAATTATGTGGCTACGATATGCCCAAATTCAATCGTTATTTAATTCCCCAACTATTAAAAAATCCATAGAAAAACCAATGACTGATTTTGAACAACTTCTACTGAAATTAGACACAAATTCTAAAGGCTTACTGTCTAAAATACAAAAAATTCTCCTGAATACAGGACAACTCCCTATTTTAAAATACCAAAAACTTTGGCACGCCTATATTGGCTATATACTAAGTGAACAAAATTGGTTAGGCATATGGAAATCACCTTGTTATACTTCCAAAGTGTTTAACATTAAGTTTCAAACAATAAAACTTGTTACAAGATGGTACTTACCTCCAAATGTTATGAATCACATAAATCCAAGTGTTGACTCCCAATGCACAAAGAAGTGTGGTATTAAAGGTGAATTCTTCCACTCCTGGTGGACCTGTATATACAAAAAAAAAAAAAAAATGGGAAAAGATTATTACAGAAATACACCACATTACCAATATCAAACTTCCGTTTGACCCCAAAGTTTTATTATTAAGTAAATGGTCTCCCTCACATGATAACTTGATTGAAAACGTAAGGATACACATCTTGCTATCAGTAGCACGCACTATCATTGCAGCCAAATGGATATCTCATTATAAGCCAACAATTATTGACTGGCAACAACATCTGTGGAAACACTTTATAATGGCTAAAATTTCCAATTCAGTGGTTTCTTCTCTTGTTGATAAATACGAAAAACATTTTGTATCAATTTGGTTTCCTATTGTAGAATATTTGGCAACTTTAAACATAATTCCTAAGAATTCGATGTACAATCAAATGCTATACTTTTAATGATGGTCAACTGAATGTCTTACATTACTTTTGTTTTTAAAATTGAAACTTGAAGCTATATACTTACCTATCTACCTTCTGTAAAAGCTTTTTTAAATTTGTAATATCCTTTGGAACACTTAGAGCACAATCCAAAGGGGGGGGGGGCGGAAAGTCTTTTGGAAGCAAACGATCCACTGTGTGGGTGCTGGAAGCATTTGCGCCCACTTACGGCCAGCGCTGCCACAGTGGAGGGGAGTTATGTGTGCGTGCAGCCGCCAGAGCGCCGCTCTGTCCGAGAGCAGCGGTGCCTGAGGGCTGTGCCCGAGCGTTGGCGGAAGTGAGGTGGAGCGTGGCACTCAGGTGCAGGAGGGGATGTTGGAGCCATGGCCAGGCTTAAGTTGCTCACTGAGCAGTTTGGGCCATGACCTCCAGAGGCATCTGGATAGAGGTGGCTCGGCACTACTGATGCTTTTAGACCTGTTGGCCGCATTTGACATGGTCGACCATTAGTTACTGACCTGCCACCTCACCAATGCTGGGATATAGGGGTCGGCCTTACAGTGGCTCTCCTCTTTTCTTCAGGGTCGGAGACAAAGGGTGGCAATAGGGGAGGAGCTGTCTCGATGGCACCCACTTGTGTGTGGTGTGCCACAAGGGGCAGTTCTATCCCCGATGTTGTTCAATATCTACATGCGCCCCCTTGCCCAGATTGCCCAGAGGTTTGAGCTGGGATGTCATCAGTATACAGATGACACCCAGCTTTATCTATTGATGGGCAGCCAGTCCAACTCCTCCATAGAAGATCTGACCATGGCACTTCAAGCTGCGGCAGGGTGGCTCAGGCTGATTCGACTGAAGTTGAATCCAACAAAGAAGGAAGTCCTGTACCTAAGTTGCGGCGCTGAGGTCTTACTACTAACCTTTGATGGGGCACCACTTACACTGGTGCCCAAGGTTAAAAGTTTAGGGGTGCTCCTGGATCCCTCTTTAAATATGGAGGCCCAGGTGGCAGCCACTGCCAGATCAGCCTTCTATAATCTGTGTCTGATAAGGCAGTTGGTCCCCTACCTCGAGCACAGCGACTTGGCGACAGTGATCCATGCCATGGTCACCTCAAGATTGGATTACTGTAATGTCCTCTGCATGGGGCTACCCTTGTCTCAAACCTGGAAGCTTCAACTAGTGCAGAACGCAGCAGTCAGGTTGTTAATGGGCTTTCCTTTATGGGACACTTTTAACCTGTGCTGAAAGTGCTGCACTGGTTGCCTATTGCATACTGGGTGCGTTTCAAGGTGTTGGTTCTCACCTTTAAGACCCTCTATGGCATACCTTAGGGACCGCATTTCCCCATATGTTCCCCGGAGAGCACTTCACTCTGGATCACAAAATCTACTAACAATCCCCAGCCCTAAGGAGGCCAGGCTCATGACAACTAGAGCCACTTCTCTGTAGTGGCTCCATGATGGTGGAATGAGTTGCTGGAAGAGGTCAGGGCCCTGTGAGAGCTCATACAGTTCTACAGGGCCTGTAAGACGGCACTCTTCCACCAGGCATTTGTAAACTAGACTGCTGGCCACATATGAACTAGACTCCTAGGTAACATATGAACCATCCCTTGAAATCCGCTGTACAGCAGCTGCGGAGAAGACAATTTAAGATTGGCTTACAGAGAATCGGAAACTAAGATTATAGCGCTGAAATATTTTGATGTATTTTATGTTTTTATATTATTCTATGGTTTTAATGTATTATTGTATTTACTCATGCACATGCATGTCTCTGTGAGCTGCCCTGGGCCCACCTTGGCAAGGAGGGCGGGATACAAATGTAATAAATAAATAAATAAATAAATAAATGACACGCCCCTCCGAGAGGTGCAACGTTTCGGCTGCAAAAACAGCGGCGTGTCCCATAGGCACTCATTGAAACCAAAAACAAAGTTCGGCTCCGCCGCTTTGGAAGCTTGCAGACACCTTAGAGAGTGATATGATTGCCTCACCAAATCCCCTCACGCCTTGGACTGATGAGCCCCCTCCCCAGCACCCAATCACAGCCCCCCCTCCTAGAAATACTTCTGCTTTGTCCTTGCACAACTCAGTTGTTAGGGACAGCTTTGCATGACGGGAAGCTCTGCCATACAGACTTAGAGCGAGAGACAGGCAGGCATGCTGGTGACGGATTTTGCACTGTGCGGTTGCTTGACAGTATCTTTGACTTGCGAGGGGGAGAGTGAGGTCTGTTCTTGTTTCCAGATCTCCACAGGTCCCGAGGTCCCGGAGGCTCTGCATGCGAAGACTGTCACCCATGGCTGGGTAAGTTGCACTGTGCCCCCCACTGTCCTCCCCCTTCCCTTGCTCTCGACCACTCTGTGTGTGAGTGTCTCTGGCACTTGAACCTGGTAGTGGGCTCCAGTAGGGGGCATTTGCTGACCCCACTCCCCTGTGCTGCTGCCTGCTCCCTTCCCTTGGTCTGCCCTCTGCCACTTTCCCAACCCTTGGCAAGGCTCGGAGGGGGGGGGAGGGTGTGGCAGCTGTCCTGAAGTGGGGAGGTGGGTCAGAGACTGTCTCTTTAAGAGAGTGGCAGGCTGAAACGCAGCCTGCTCCTCCAGCTGCCGCCCCTGCAGGTGCTCTTGATCTATGTCTGTTTTGCAGGTGGGAATGCAACAAAGAGGCTTCTGAATGTGTCGCTTCACCCCCCCACTCCCTCCACTCTGAATGGACCCTCACCCATGACGAGACTGCTCAGCACACACCAGGGAAACTGTTGCACTCTGTTCCAGAAAAAATAAAGTCTGATCTGTACCCTCTGTTGTCTCTCCTGCTTGGCAGCTGCTGCACGTTCCCTGGGCAACCCCCCCCCCCCACAATCTGTCAGTGGCCTCTCTGAGGGAATGCCTGGAAGGGTGGGCAGACTTGAGTCTTGGGGGGGGAGAGCAGGCTATGAGCCACCAAGCTGCCCCCGTGTGGCTGGACAGGAGAGGGGGGGTGCTGCTCCTCAGCCTGCCTGGCCTGATGACCTACCTGACCCCACAAGGCTGTTGTGCACAGGACACAAAGCGGGGGGGGCTGATGAAGTGGATGCATGTCCAGTGGCCTGCACTCTGAGTTCTGCGGCCCTCAGGGGAGGTGTTCCTTGCACAAAGCGGGGGGCAGCAGCAGGGCAACACTGGGGAGGGGCTCCGGGTGGGGGTGGGGAGACTCTTTTGGACTTGGTGGTCTGCCCGCTCCCAGACACTGTTTAGAGCAGTGAACTCCTGCACTTTGAGGTTCTTGTTTGTCTGTGCATGCCTCTGCCCGTCTGTCTGCGATTGGCAGAGTCTCTGACAGCAGGAGGGTATGTGGGGATTGACGGCCTCTCAGGTGTGGGCTTTCCACTCCCTCTCCTGGTCACATGCAACGGGCTGGCCAATCCTGTGGTCCTGCGTGAGCCTGTGCCTCCCCCCACCCCCACCTCAGCAGCGGGCCTATGGCGTGCGCATGGGCGCAAATCACCATGGCGACGGTTTCTCTCTTGCTCATCAAGCTTGTGCTCCCCCTCCACATGTGGCATAATGTTTCCCCTTTGGGACCCAATTGTGGCCGCATACACTAGTTCTGCACTCGAGCGCAGCTACACAATGGTTCTCTGGATTGGGCTGCCCATAAAGGATTTTTTTTAAAAAAGCCATTGCAGAAAAAAACCTCAGAATTTATTTAATGCTTTGAAGTATGTCAGGCAGATAATAGGGATGTGCATTCGGTTCGGCCGAGCCGTATTTACAGCCGAATCAATGCTGATTCGGCCGCATACGGAATAGCCTGCAGCTGACTTCCATAGGCGCCCATTATACGGCAGCCGAATAGGCTCGCCGTGTAGTTACGAATAGCTATTTGTAAGCACACGACTGTCAATTCAAAAGGCGGCAATTAGCTTATGCAGCTTCAAAGGAGCTGCTTTGGCGCATTTAGTGGCCTCTTCCCGCCTCTCCCTTAACCTCCCTGGGATCAGGGAGGGGGGGAGGGGGAAGAGGAGCCCCAGCAGCCAATCCAAAGCATGCATTTGCAAAATGCATTGCAAATGCATGCTTTGAAGGGCTTTTTAAGGAGTCTTCCCTTCTTGGCTGACTCCTCCATGCTGTGTGTGAGAGATTGTGCAAAGGGCTGGCAGTGGGTGACTGGCTCTTCGCTTAAGCTGCTGCCTGGTGCCTGCTGCAGCTCTCTCACTCAGACTTCCCTGGACTAGAGAAGACAAGGTAAGACACTCTTGGGGTTCTTGTTTTTATTTATTGTTGGTAAAATGACTTTTTTTTAAAGACTTAGAGTCCCTTTACTTATCCAGATTTGGGTGGTGGTGGGGTAGCTTATTTGGGGGTTCCTGCTTGGGGAGGGGGCCTGGGGTGGGGTGGGTTTTGCCAATTTGCCCATATCTTAATTTAGTGAGAGGACTTTTAAAAGTGCAGTGTCCTTTTACTTCTCCTGATTTGGGTGGCTTGGATTTCTTGGGGTTAGGGTGAAGGGTTTTTTTGGGGAGGAGGGGGTGGCAAAGTTCCTGTATTGTTAAAAGTTAATTTTTTACTGTTTTAAAAGTATTCAGTGTTTGATTTGTTGCTGCTGTGCTGTGTTGTGCTGCTGCTGTTACTCTTTTCTTTGGGTTCTTGGGGGGGGGGGTGCTGTTTGGCCTAATTTCCATTGTTTAAAAGGCCACTTTTGTCCCCCTTTTCTTGTTGGTGAAAAGACCACTTTTTTAACACTTGGCCTTTTGTGATTCTGCTGGTTTTGTTTTGGTTTTTTAAATTGCCTCTGGTTGGTGTGGGGGTTGGTGAGGGTGTGTGTGGGCTGGGTCACTTTCTTGTTTTTATAGAGTAGGTTGTGTGTTCTAATCTGTGGCAGGGAAGCTGGCACCTGGGTGAGAGACCCAGAACCAGCAGGCTTTTTGTGGTTGGCCAGCTCTCCCCTTGTTATTTGGGGCAGGGCTGGAGAGTTGGCATCTGTAGATTGTGTGTTCTGTGGCAGGGAAGCTGGCACCTGGGTGAGTGTCAGAACTTGTATCTTTGCTGCTGGTCCTCTATAATGTGACCAATGCTGTATGGTAGTTTTATTGTGGCTTGGAGCTGTATTGTTACTGAACCAAACTGACTCCATGTTGTAACCTTTGCTTAACCCAGAGTGCCTGAATAGTAATTAACCTTGCCCCACTGGTATCCAAAATATTTGGGGCTGTAGAATGAATTATGTCTTGTCTCTGCACATTCTCACACTGGGACCCTTTGAAGCCGAACAGCATGGCCTTCGGAGTAGGGAGGCATCCTCTCTACTGATAGTGATGGTGAGAAGACAGCTGCGCCCTACAATGTGAATTGTGGCTTTGTGAGATGTTTGCTTTACGTGTATAAAATCAAGCTGATGCTGGCTCTCGCCATTACTGTTATCTTGCCTTTTCCAGCACCGAGTTCTCTTCAATAAAATCCTAGCTTTGTAACTAAGTATGGGATCCGTTTGAAGTTCTTGAGTTCTGACATTATAACAGTAATCCCATTGTTCGTGGCTTATCTGTACTGGAGGCTTGGCTCGATGGCGGCAAAAGTACCAGACGACGGAGAGCCCACCACCCCATCGGAGGACCCGCCGCTCGACCCAAACGTGACGGGGGTCCGACGCAAAATTAAGGTTCCAGCGCCCTTCTCGGTCGACGCCGCCTTCCCGGCCCCGCGAACCTGGAGCCCGCGGAAGTCCACGGCAGCAATCGACGCCGCGGAGCAGCGGTATCGAAGCATGTTGGGCGAAGGAGGGGCAGGAGACGACGACGAGGGCCAGGCGGAGGGCACGGAGCCCCGAGGGGGGGAAGACCCGATCCGGACCCTCCGCAACGAATTATTCGATTGGGTGCGGGAAATCCACGGCGATGTGCACCGTTCCCGCGTGACGATGGCCGAGGAGATGCAGCAGAACCTGGGCGCTATCCACGACCAGCTCCGCACTTTGCAAACCGCGGTCCTGGGGATACCGTATGGAGTGTTGCCACTGGGGCAACCGCCTGTCGCCCCGCCGGCCCCCGCCCCGCAGGCTCCAGCTGCCCCGGCGCCGCCGGCCCCAGCGGCCCCAGCGGCCCCGGCACCTCCGGCTCCGCCGGCTCCGGCCGCCCCGGCACCGCCGGCGCCGCCCGCACCAGGGGCCCCGGTCGCCCCGGCGCCGCCTGCACTACCCGGTCCGATCCCGCCGGCCCTACCGGGCCCAGCACCGCCGCCTGGGGCGCCGCGAGCGCCAGGAGGGGCCGAGGGACGGGGAAGAGAGCTGAAGATTACGTTCGATGGGAATCCGGAGGACGTGGAATACTTTACTATTCAGTGCGACACGTTTTTCACCCACTGGGGCGCCGACTACCCTACCGAGGCCAGCCGAGTGTACCACATCGCGTCTCGACTGAGAGGGGCGGCCCGCAAATGGTATGTGGGGCTGTTCATGGGAAGAAAGCCCGAATTAGCTACCGTGGCAGGGTTCCTGCACGCGATGCTCCGCCAGTATGGAGATCCCTTGCGGGAGGAGAAGGCGGTCGCGGCCCTCCAACGCATCGAACAGGGCAACCGCTCCACCCGCGAGTACGCCACCAAATTCCTGGGGTACTGTGCGGCAGCGAGGGGATGGAACGAGGTCATGAAATACACCGCGTTCATCAACGGGTTGAATCCGAGCATCCTCGACCGCTGTTACAGTCAGGGAAGGCCCGACACGCTGGTCGGCTGGATCCAACTGGCCGGGGAAGTGGAGACCAACCTCCAACACGTGGGGATGAGGAGACAGCAACTAGCGAGGAAGGGAGCCAAACACACCCCAACTAAATCTGAAGGGAAGAAGGCTCCGACGACCTCCACCCCGTCTCCCGCCCGCAAGTGCTTCCAATGCGGGGACCCAAATCATCTTGCTGCTAACTGCCCTGGGAAAGCGGGATCCACACCACCCACGGCGCGGCCAACCACCCCGGGCCCGAAGAAGAAGAAGAGCAGCCGATCAAAGGAGCCCAGTCGGGGCTCCGTCGCCACTTCCTTGGCGACTGACGAGGATTTTACCACCAGCCTGGCGGCAGTCGAAGAATCGACCGAGGAGTCGGACGATACCGAGTCGGCGGGAAACGACAGCGACCTGCTTTAATGGGTGCCGCAAAGCAGGTCCAACAACAGCCGGCACTCCTCACGGTGAGAGCAACTGGGGGTTTACTTTTTATGGCCGTCACCCTCCTTAACCCGAACCTAAAGAGATTCATGCACGCCCGAGCGCTAATCGACTCAGGGTGTAACAGGGACTTGATCACCCCCCGCCTAGTTGAGGCGCTGGGATTAGCCACTTCGCCCCTGCCACAACCGATGCAGTTCCAGCAAATGGACGGGGGGCCCATGAGAGGGGAACCATGTACTTTAGAAACTCAGGCGGTCCCGGTAGGGACTGAGGAGCATTGGGGAATTGAGACTTTCGTAATCGCCCCCTCCTGCTCTTTCGACGTGGTAGTAGGCTCAGCTTGGCTCGCCCGCCACCAACCCGACATAAGGTGGGAGGAACAGCTCGTCCGGTTCCCGGATTGGAGGTGCGAGCATCACCACTGGCGCCCCGAGTGGGGGCCGCACGCTCCCCCCCAAAACATGCGGGCGTGCCTCACACTCGAGGAAGTCGCCTCCATCCCCAAGGAGTACCGAGACTTAAAGCTGGCATTTAGCGAGAAGGAAGCGGATGAGTTACCGCCCCACCGCCCTACAGACTGTGCCATTGAGCTAATCCCAGGGCAGCAGCTTCCCAAAGCGAAACTGTACTCCATGGGTTGGGCGGAGAAAGCTGAACTCCGAAAGTTTTTGGACAAAAATCTAAAGCGTGGCTTTATTCGACCCGCCACAGCTCCCCATGCCGCCCCTGTCCTGTTCCGAAAGAAGAAGGACGGGTCTCTTAGGCTTTGCACAGATTTTCGTGCGATAAACGGGATTTCCATGTCCAACGCCTACCCGATCCCGTTGATAAAGGACTTATTAAACACCGTAGCAAAGGGGAAAGTATTTACCAAACTCGACCTCCGAGACGCATACTTCCGCGTCCGCATCAAAGAGGGGGACGAGTGGAAGACAGCCTTCAACACCCCACTGGGACAATTTGAGTACCTTGTCATGCCGTTTGGGCTACAGGGAGCCCCGGGTGTTTTTATGAACTTTATTAATGAAGTGCTGCGGGACTTCCTGTTCAAGGGGGTGGTGGTGTACCTTGATGACATCATTATCTATTCACAAGATCTAAAGTCTCATGTGCCTTTGGTCAGAAAAGTGTTAAGCACCCTTTGTAAACACAAACTGTATGCCAAATTGTCAAAATGTGAATTCCACAAGACCGAACTGGATTACTTGGGCTTCCGGGTGTCGGGGGAGGGATTGTCCATGGACCCCGCAAAGGTCCAAGCGGTGTTAGACTGGGAACCCCCTCGAACCCGCAAGCAGTTACAAAGTTTTATCGGGTTCGCTAATTTTTACCGCGACTTCATAAAGGGGTTCGCCACGGTCATGCTCCCTCTTACAGAACTCCTCAAAACTAAAGGGAAGGGTGACGAGGCTAAAAAACCCGGCGCACGCCTAACGTGGACGCCTGACTGTCAAAAAGCTTTCACTGAGCTAAAACGCCTCTTCACCTCCGAACCCGTGCTGGCTCATCCTGACGAACTTAAGCCCTTTGTGGTCCAATGCGACGCCTCCGACGCCGCTGTAGGAGCCATATTAATGCAGAGGGGAGAAAATGGGGTGCTCCGACCCTGTGCCTATATTTCCAGGAAATTTTCCAATGAACAAAGAAACTGGTCGGTCTGGGACAAAGAGGCATTTGCAGTCATGTTTGCCTTAAAAACCTGGCGCTCCTGGCTTGAAGGAGCGAGAGTCCCTTTCGAAATCTGGACCGATCACAAAAACCTGGAAGCCCTCACTGGGCGTCGCAAAATGACTGCAAAACAGATCCGGTGGGCAGGCTTCTTTGCTAAGTTTGATTTTGTGTTGAAACACATCCCGGGCTCAAAGAACTTTTTAGCGGACGCCCTTTCCCGCCTGCCCCAACACGACAGTCTCAGGGAGGAGGTGGTGGACTCACTAATTTCCCCCTCAGCCATCGCGGGGGGGGGTCACCACCCGCTCCGGTAAACAGACCAACCCACCGGACTTAGAATTACTTTCTCGGTTCCTCTCAGAGTACAAACAAGAAACTGACCGCCCCCCCAACTTGGTCAAGGCCGAGAACGGGCTCTGGTTACATAATGAAAAAATCTATGTGCCCGATCCCCTCAGGAAGGAGGTTTTGGACCGCTGCCACTCAAGTCGCTTGGCCGGCCACTTTGGCTATGTCAAAACACTCAACTTGCTCACCCGCCAATTCTGGTGGCCGAAAATGAAAAAAGATGTTTCAGAATTTGTACTCTCATGTCCCACTTGCCTCATGGCAAAACGAAGGGGGGGCAAACCTCCGGGCCACCTGGTTCCCCTCCCTACAGCCACCCGACCTTGGTCGGTAGTCTCCATGGACTTCATTGTAGAGCTCCCGCCCTCACAGGGCAAGACAGTCATCTTGGTCGTAGTCGACACCTTTTCAAAGCAGGCTCACTTCATTCCTTGCAAACAGTTACCTACAGCCAAAAAACTTACCCAGCTCTTTTTCACTCACATTGTACGCCTACACTCATTCCCAGACAAGGTCATTAGTGACCGCGGAACACAGTTCGTTGCCAACTTCTGGCGGGAGTTCTGCAAACTAGCTGGCATTGAGCAAGGACTGAGTTCTGCCTACCACCCCCAGTCGGACGGACAGACGGAGAGGGTTAATGGCCTTCTAGAACAATACCTCCGCTGTTTCATTAATTTCCAACAGTCCAACTGGGTAGATCTCCTCCCCTTTGCAGAATACGGCTACAACAATAGCCTCCATAGCTCAACCAAAACCTCCCCTTTTCAAATCATCAATGGCTACGAGGGCAAGCCGTTCCCTACGCTCGCCCTCCCAGCCAGCCCATCCCAGCCAACATCATGCCAACAATGGTGGGAGGGACTTCGTGAAGGCTGGAAGGGAATTCAGGAAAACCTGGAGGAAGCGAAAAAAGCCTACAAAAAACAGTTTGACAAAAAACACTCTCCGGAGTGGGATCTGAAGGTGGGGGATACAGTTTTCCTGTCGACAAAGAACCTTCCCCTTCCCCAGTCCTGCCGCAAACTTGCACTGAAGTTCCTAGGACCTTTCAAAATCAAAAGGGTGATAAATAAAGTAACGGTAGAACTCGAACTACCCAAGTCACTATGTAAGATCCATCCTGTTTTTCATTGCAGCTTGCTTCGGAAAGACCCTGGTGCTACGTCCTTCCATCCCAGGGCCCCACCGCCCCCTCCGACGACAGTGAGGGGTCAGAGTCACCATGAAGTCCAGGAGATCCTGGACTCCAGAGTCAGACGGGGGAAACTGTATTATTTGATCAGGTGGAAACACTTCCCCCCGAGCTGTGACGAGTGGGTCGAGTCTCAGAATGTAGTGGCACCGCAACTGCTGAAAAAGTTTCACCTACTGTACCCGCACAAGCCCAAGGCCGGCCCCGCGGGAGGGGGCGCTTAGGGGGGGCAGTATGTCAGAACTTGTATCTTTGCTGCTGGTCCTCTATAATGTGACCAATGCTGTATGGTAGTTTTATTGTGGCTTGGAGCTGTATTGTTACTGAACCAAACTGACTCCATGTTGTAACCTTTGCTTAACCCAGAGTGCCTGAATAGTAATTAACCTTGCCCCACTGGTATCCAAAATATTTGGGGCTGTAGAATGAATTATGTCTTGTCTCTGCACATTCTCACACTGGGACCCTTTGAAGCCGAACAGCATGGCCTTCGGAGTAGGGAGGCATCCTCTCTACTGATAGTGATGGTGAGAAGACAGCTGCGCCCTACAATGTGAATTGTGGCTTTGTGAGATGTTTGCTTTACGTGTATAAAATCAAGCTGATGCTGGCTCTCGCCATTACTGTTATCTTGCCTTTTCCAGCACCGAGTTCTCTTCAATAAAATCCTAGCTTTGTAACTAAGTATGGGATCCGTTTGAAGTTCTTGAGTTCTGACAGTGAGAGACCCAGAACCAGCAAGCTTTTTGTGGTTGGCCAGCTCTCCCCTTGTTATTTGGGGCAGGGCTGGAGAGCTGGCATCTGTAGATTGTGTGTTCTGTGGCAGGGAAGCTGGCACCTGGGTGAGAGACCCGGAACCAGCAGGCTTTTTGTGGTTGGCCAGCTCTCCCCATGTTGTTTGGGGCAGGGCTGGAGAGCTGGCATCTGGGTTTGCTGCAGCTAGGTCTGCAGAGCAGACCTTGAGCAGATTGTGTTTTGTGTGGCAGTGATGTTGGCAACTGGGTTTATATTGGTGCCAGGCCTGCAGGGTTCATAGATTAGATAGAGGGATGTAGTGCATTTGGGGCCTACAGAGATTCTCTGGTGTGAAGTTAGGTTTGGCTTTGGGTGCCCCAGGAATTGGACCCCCTGGTCCAATTTTTTTTTGGCCTTGTGGGTTTTGTGTGGGACAGTGCCCTGAAGCTGCACAGCAGTTTGGGGGGCTCTCCTCAAAACCTCCTGCTCCCCAGAGCCACTTTTCCTATGACAATTGCAGTGAGGAAGTGGCTCTAATTGGTTTTTTCTCACCATTGGGAGCAGTGTTCCTTTTGGGGTGCCCACAGATGGGTGCTGTCTTTTGGGGCCAGGGGGGTTGCATGCTGGGGAGTCCCCTGAAGCTGCCCTGCAGTTTTGGGGACTCTCCCTCAAACCCCCCTCTGGCCAGAGCCACTTTCCCTACAGCAATTGTAGTGGAGGAAGTGGCTAATTGGGCTTTCCCCATCATTGTTGGCAATGGGCCTTTTGGGGAGCCCAAAGACAGGGACCCCCTGGCCCAATCTTTTTGGGACTTGGGGGGGTTGGAGGGGAGAGTCCCCTGCAGGTCCCCTGCAAATTTGGGGGCTCTCCCTCAAACCCCCCTCTCCAGGCGGCTTCAAATATACCCTATTTGCCATTGATTTCAATGGCCCATAGGGTATAATAGGGCCGTATATTCGGTAATAGCCGTGCATCTACCGTATATGCGGCTATTCCGAATACGGTATTCAGTAGTGCATGGGGAATCCGAATTTTTTTCCCCGTGTACTTCCGAATCCGTGTAATTCCGAATTTTTTTTTTTGCACATCCCTAGCAGATAATAGCTTGCTGAGCCACTCAGAAGTGCTACATAAGTTTATAGAGTGATTTTATTATTATATAATCACAGCAGTTTTGGGACTTGTTTCTAGATGCACTTTATAAGCTAAAATGGGCATCCAACAGAGGATACGGGAATGTTATAAATAAATACACATCCAGTTCATGGATTATTTCTTTAGGTTTTTCCTCTCAGTAACCATCAGCACAGATCTGGAAGTTTATGCTGGTATAAACTGGTCTCTAATTTTGTTCCTTCTCTCAAACTGAGAGTCCAGTGGCAAACATTATAACAGGGTTAATTTACAATGTCCTATTTTTCTTCATGTATGAGCCCCATGGCACAGAGTGGTAAGCTGCAGTACTGCAGTCCAGCTCTGCCCATGACCTGAGTTCGATCCTGGTGGAAACTGGGTTCAGGTAGCCAGCTCATGGTTGACTCAGCCTTCCATCTTTCTGAGGTCGGTAAAATGAGTACCCAGCTTGCTGGGGGGAAAGTGTAGATTAGGGGTGACCAATGGTAGCTCGCCAGAAGTTTTTTGCCATGCTGGCTGGGGCTGATGGGAGTTGTAGGCAAAAACATCTGGAGAGCTACCATTGGCCACCCCTGGTGTAGATGACTGGGGAAGGCCATGGCAAGCCAACCCATAAAAAGTCTGCAATAAAAACATTGTGAAAGCAACATCACTCCAGAGTCGAAAACAACTGGTGCTTACACAGGGGATTACCTTTACATTATTTTTCTTCATAGTAGTTCCCTGCCCCCTGGAAGTCACTCTTTGGTGGTGAGCACAATCACAATGAGCCAAATACACAATTAAGTGTGAATCTGCTTTGTTGTATCCTTAATATATTATTTGTCATTCCCTGGTATTAAAAAGGCCTTAAACAAATATTGGAACTCCAGTTAAAAAGGTTTGCATAACATCTTACAATTTTGTATATACATACATGCATACATACAAACATACATACATACATAAAAAATACAAAATGTGTGTGTGTATGTATATATATATACACACACACATACGCACTTGTTGTGGTGCTTAATGACACTGGTATAACTTCCTATAACTGTAATTAGATCTTTGTGGTTGTTTTAAATTATACTTATATTCATTGCTGTAAGTCGAATTGAAATGTTAAAGATTTATAAATTGAATAAGGTAAGTGAAATTTAAATGTTATGTCTCAGAGAAGTTTAAATATACATTAATATGATATTAATGAAGTTAATGGCCAATTAACTAAATGAAGTTAATAGCAAAATTCCTTCTCTGCCTTGTTCACAAATATCCTAAGAGGATTTGCCCTTTTGTTGGCCATCAAGGAATGCCATTTTATTATAGGCTTGGGAGAGGGTTTTGTTTTTAATTTTTATTATATAAATGTATTTCGTTGTTATATTTTTTCTTTGCATGTTAATTACAGCCTCTATAATTACATTACAACAGCCTACCTTATGTAAAGTTCCACATATCCAGGGTGAAAATATAAGACAGACCTTACTGAAGGAGGAATTATTCTGGATATTCAAACTGGGGATGCTTGTTCCACAAGGACTCAATGCAAGTTTGGATTTAACTTGCCATTTGTAGCTTGTGCATGTGAACCATGTAGATTCAGAGTGTTTGGTACAGTGATGTCTAGAGTGCAAACAGGCTGGATATGGAATTGTACATGAAATGATCATAAGTTTTTAAATAGAAGTATTTTAAATGTATAAAACTTAATTATATTTTATAGAGTAATGCTTGATCTTGTAGGAGATTTTCAAAGTTAAAAAGTGTATGTGTGTTTAAGATGTAGTGGCATGTTACAGCTGTTGCTAACTGAATGTCTTTCGAAAGGGAGCTGTGATGGAAAGCAATGGGTTAAGCATAAGCTGAAGACGCACAGGGCTGCGTCAGGTGACCTGAGGGTGGGGGCAAAGTGCTCTGAGCTCTCAGGGAGGGAAAAAAGTTAGTTGAGGGAGAGAAACTGCTGAGGCAGGAGTTCAGTCAGTTGGAGTCTGACAGAGTGGAGGCCTGTCAGAGAAGTCTGTCAGTGGGGACCTGACAGAGACTGAGAGGGTCAGTTAGTGCCGGCCAGAAGGGCTAAGAAGGCAGCTGATCCTGTGAAGAAGCTGGAGACGGAGACGGGGAAGTCTTCCAGAGACTGCCAGCTGGACAAAACCAGCCAAGAGGGCTGTGTGTGTGTGAGTCAGTTAAGACCGGAATGGTCACAGACACCAGGAAACTACTCTAAAGATCTAGTGAGGAGGCTGAGGGAGTGGATGTGGGTCTGAGACACCAAGAAGGGCTGAGAGGAGAGACTCCAGTCGAGGGGTGAGACTAGACACATCAATCCCAAGAGGCCAGACCTTGGCTAGAGGTGGAGAGTGAGTTAAAGGGAACGGTGAACTGTGTAACTGTGAAAGATCCAAGAAAGTAAAAGTGACTGTAAGCTTGAAACAACAGAACAAACGTATAAGCCTGTGTAAATATCTCCCATATCCCCGTTTAAGACTTTTTGTTACAATAAATCTGTGGTTTAAGTTAAAGTTCTCGTGAGCCTATATATTTTGTGGGAAGAATAAACAAAGCTGCTGGGGTCCCATCAACAGAACAAGTAAAAATACCCCGAAGAGACGAAAATATAGAGATCCAGTGAGGCCGTGAGGTGGGCGCTGCTATAATTGGTTGCCAGCGTCGGGATTTCGAAGAAAACCCCAAAATAAGTGTCGCTGAGACACACAGAAAGTAGAGGGACACTGCAGTAAAGGAATTAATAAAGTTTTGTGAAAAATTCCTGTCAGAAATGGCTCCTCCTAAGAGAACTACCACAGCCACGGGGGATGGGCAGACACAAGAAGAGATTCCTGAGGATAATCCTAGTCAGAGCATAGAGGCTATGAAAATACAGTTGGAATTGGCCAGAATAGAGGCAGAAAAAGAAATTCAGATGGCCAAGATTCAAGCAGAACACAGAGAAAGGGAAGCAGAGAGAGAGAAAGAATTGCAGATGGCTAAGCTGGAATCAGAGAGAGAAAGAGAGGAGAGAGAACGCAGAGAGAGGGAAGCGGAAAGAGAGAGAGAACATGAGGAAAAAATGTACAGTTTGAAACTCCAGGAGATTCAGGGAAGGCCTGAGTTTCAACGTGATACTAGAAATGAGAGGCGACTCACAGTAGAACAAAAGAAATTCCCCAAATACCAAAAAGGGGATGATGTAGAAGCTTTTTTGTTTAATTTTGAAAGAACATGTAAAGATTTAAGAGTTGCTGATGAGGACAGAATGATTTATTTAAGACCTCAGATCTGTGGAGAGTTGAGTGAAATCTACTCTGAACTGAGGGATGAGGAAACTTCTGATTATCAATTGTACAAGGAAAGGGTCAGAGTCCGCTTTGGCTTAACAGCAGAGCAAAGCAGGAAAAAATTTAGAGAAATCAGAAGGAAGCCTGGAGAAACATACTCTCAACTAGGTTGTCGGTTAGACAGAGCCCTGAACAGATGGGTAGAAGGGAGTAAAGTTTCCACATTTGAAGACCTGAAAAATTTAGTGGGCTTGGAACAGTTTTATAACCAAGTCCCCTCTCAGTATAGGTGGGTTCTGAGAGACAAGAAATTGAAAACAGTAGAAGAAGCAGCTGTGATTCTAGATGAGATTGAATCAGATCTAAGGAGTTCAATGTGGACTGCTCCAACTAAAAAACCCCGAGTCTGGAACTCTCCAGAGAAGTCTGGGGTGGGTAACAACAGCCCTGCAAAGCGGTCCAGTCCGCCTCCTTACAGAAAGACTCAGGCTGCTTGTTTCCAATGTGGGGGCATAGGGCACTATGCCAGGTTTTGCCCAGAAAAAGGAAAAAAGACCCCACCAGCTAAGACAGTTAAAATGGTGCAGAGTCAACAGAAAGAAGCAGAAACAAACCCCTCACTTCCAGAGAACACACCACCAGAAAGACCCGCTAGTGTTCTGAAAGTGTGGAAGGTACAGGAAAGCTTGGATGAGGAATATACTGAGACTGTGACAGTAAATGACAAGGAAGTCAAGGCTTATAGGGACACAGGGGCGTGTGTTACCCTAATACAGCCAGAATTAGTAAAAAGTCATCAGTATTTGCCTGGGAAAACTTACACCATAAAAGGCATTAAAGGACCTACATTTGAAGTGGCCCTAGCAGAAGTTCCTATCAAGTATAGAGAGTTCCAAGGTGATTGGATTGTGGGAGTCCTGAGTGACATAGGAACATCGCTTTTATTGGGCAATGATTTAGCTGCTGAGTTAAAGAGACAGCAAGCTAATCCTGTAAACATTGTTACCAGAAGCAGGCCAGAAGCAGCTCCTGAGGTGTGTGTACAGCAACCAGCAGAAGAAGAGGAAACAATGTTGCAGACCATCCCTGCTGCAGAATTCCTCAGAGAGCAGCAACAAGATGACAGCCTGAAGGAACTATGGCAGAGAACTGGGGAGATGACAGAAGAAGAGTGGGAGAGCATGTTTGGCTCTTTGGAACCCTCTGAGGTGGCCCAACCAGTGAGCAGAGGACACAGCCAAGCAACAGAGCAAGAAATCGTCCAGTCCAGCAAGCCTCTTCGATCAGCGTCGTCAGTTGGTATGTGTGCACCTTTGTCATCCTCTCCCAAGACAACTAATGGAACTGTTGTCCAAGCTAGGAAACCAACCGTGCAAGTTTTGAGCAGTATAGCTTCCCCATCTACATACCAGCTATGCATCACCACTTGTGAAACAGAACTGCAGCGGCTCATTCAGCAGAAGCAAGAACAATGCACCGCCGGAAGAATTGCCAAGCAGATGATGGAGACTGCAGACAACATGAGAAGATCGCAACGACGGCAGAAGCAGTGGTACGACTCCAAGTCCAGAGACAGAGAGTTCAAGTCAGGAGACAGAGTACTGGTGTTGAAGCCCAGGAAAAAGAACAAGTTAGATGTGGCCTGGGAGGGACCTTATACCATCGCCCATAAGGTCTCCAACATGAACTATGTAGTGAATTTAAGTGAAGATGCTGAACAATGTAAAGTGTTCCATGTAAATATGTTAAAACCTTATTTTGACAGGGGTAATTTGGTTTTAATTGCAAAGAAGGGAGAGTGTGCGGGAACTGAATTGTCGGGTTGGGGGAAAATATCCCAGGAAGAGACCCTTAAGGAGGTTCAGTTCGCCCCTTCTCTTAATGGAGAACAAAGAGGCCAGTTACAAACAATATTGGGAGGGTACAAAACAATTTTTTCAGATGTACCAGGTAAGACAAACCTAGCGTGTCACAAGATTGACACAGGGGATTCGAGGCCTGTAGCACTCCAACCATATAGAGTGACCGGCCCGAATGCCAAGTATGTACAGCAGGAGGTAGAAGAAATGTTGAAATTAGGTTTGATTGTACCATCAGAAAGTCCGTGGGCCTCACCTGTAGTCCTAGTACCCAAACCGGACAAAACCATGAGGTTTTGTGTGGACTACAGAAGACTGAATAAGATCACAGTACCGGATGTGTATCCAATGCCTCGCATAGACGAGTTGGTCGAGACAATTGGAGCTGCCAATTTTATTACCAATTTTAAACGCACCCTTAGAGGCCCCAGGTCACCCAGCAAATTTTCATGGCAGACTAGGGAATCAGACATGGATCTGTTAGATCCTAGTCATACATTCAAGCCACCACATCACACCAGCTCACATGAGTCAAGGAAGTTGTTAAAGCTTCTTTGTTATTGTTTTACCAGAGGGGATATTTTCCACTATTCCATTCCCTGTATTGCTTGCACCTTCCTATGGTATAAGACAGAAACAGGATACAGGATGAACTTGACAGGCTGGAAAATGGGGCTAAAACCAATCAAATAAATTTTAACAGGGATAAATGTTAAGTTCTGCTTTTCAATAGGAAAAATCCCATGCATAGTTATAGGATGGGGGAGACTTGTCATAGCAGTAGTATGTGCGAAAAGGATCTCAGGGTCTTAGTGGACCATACACTGAACAAGAGACAACAGTGTGATGCGGTGGCTAAAAAGGCAAATCCAATTTTGGGCTATATCAACAAAAGTATAGTGTCGAGATCACGTGATGTGATGGTATCACTTTACTCTGCTCTGGTAAGACCTCATCTGGAGTATTGTGTTCAGTTTTGGGCACCATATTTTAAGAAGGATGTAGACAAGCTGGAACAGGTCCAGAGGATGGCGACGAAGATGGTGAGGCATCTGGAGACCAAGTCCTATGAGGAAAGATTGAAGGAGCTGGGGATGTTTAGCCAGGAGAGGGTGATGAAGATGGTGAGGGGTCTGGAGACCAAGTCCTATAAAGAAAAGTTGAAGGAGCTGGGGATGTTTAGCCTAAGGAGGCGGCTGAGAGGTGATATGATCACCTTCTTCAAGTACTTGAAGGGCTGTCATATAGAGGATGGTGTGGAATTGTTTTCTGTGGCCCCAGAAAGTAGAACCAGAACCAATGGGTTGAAATTGAATCAAAAGAGTTTCCGGCTCAACATTAGGAAGAACTTCCTGACCGTTAATCCGATTCTTCATTGGAACAGGCTTCCTCAGGAGGTGGTGGGCTCTCCTTCCTTGGAGGTTTTTAAACAGAGGCTAGATGGCCATCTAAGAGCGATGAAGATCCTGTAAATTTGGGGTAGGTATTTGTGGGTTTCCTGCATTGTGCAGGGGGTTGGACTAGATGACCCTGGAGATATTAATCCTAAAACCTCAAAAGGACCCGGAAGAGGTAGGTTTATACAGACCAATAAATCTATTAAATTAAGACTATAAGATTTTTGCAAAAATATTGGCTAATAGACTTCAGAAGGTCATTTCAACAATCATCAAAGAGGACCAATATGGGTTCATTAAGGGTAGAAACATCACACATCCCATTAGAAACATACAACGTCCTATATCATGGTTAGAAGGAAAAAATAGGATTATTAAAACTAGACCTTTACAAAGCTTTTGACACTCTATCTCATGAATTTCTATGGCAAATATTGAGGAAAATTGGGATAGGGAAAAGGTTTCTACAGGCACTTCAGGGGATCTATAAAGGAGGAAATGCGAAAGTAAGGGTGAACAACAACCATACACAAGTATTTCCTATACAAGGAGGAGTAAGACAGGATTGTCCTCTATCTTTTCTCTTATTCATAATAGCAATGGAACATCTAGCAGAAAGGATTAGGAATTCGGGTAGAATAGAGGATTATAAAATAGGTAACAAAGAGATGAAGCTTAACCTCTTTGCAGATGATATTATTGTAATTATGTCTAATCCTAAAGAGGGGGTTAAGGAAATTAAGATTATCCTAGAAGACTTTGAAAAGTGTTCAGGGCTAGGGGTTAATTTGGCAAAATCAGAAATTATTTATTTCAATGTTAATAGAAAAGAAAGGCAAGAGATAAATAGGTCTACAAAAATAGGATTGGGGGTTAAGAAATATAAATACTTAGGTATAGTTCTGCATAAAAATATCGATAAAATGATAAAGGATAACTATGATAAAATATGGAAAAAAATTGAGAGAGACATGAAAAGATGGAAAAATAAAATGTTAGGGATATCAGCTAGAATAAGAAGCGCTAAAATGTTTTGGGTACCAAAGTTAACATACCCATTTCAAACGCTGCCTCTGGGAACAAGGAAAAATAAAACTGAACAATGGAATAGACCATTAAGAGAATGGATATTCAACAGTAAAAATTGCAGATTCCATAAGCGAACAATATATAATCATAATCAGAATTTGGATGGGGGATTCCGGATCTAAATATTTATTATGAAGCTTTCCAACTAAAACCATTATTGGAAATAGGTGAGGAAAAGACTCAGAAGTGGGTCAGTTTTGAAAATGAAATAAATAATAATATTGGGAGTTCAGGCATTTTTTCTAAAGTTATGACCAAAGACTTGCAATTAACAATAGGCCCTAGAGGAACTTCATTGGAGGTTTGGAAGAAATGGCAGCCACACTGGTTAGGAAGAATTTCTAGATGGGCACCCGTGGAAACTGTCAATGAGGAAGCGCAAGAAACTAATTGGTGGGAAAGGTTAAATCTTAAAGGTTATTGCAGAGTAGAAGACATGTTTCGAAGTGGAATTCTTAAACCCTTACAGGAAATAACAGAAGAAATAGGAAAACAATACTGGTTAAAAGTAGCTGGGCTATACAAGACAGTAAAAAAGATTAGTGAAAATGAAGATTTTTTGATAGACACGCCAATTGAAGTATTATACAAAGAAATGGCAAAGCAGAAAAAGGGTTTGGTAGGGAAGATATATAGAATGATGATAGTAAATATGGAAAAAATAGAAGAAGAAGATAGAAAGATATTGGATTTATATCCCGCCCTCCACTCTGAAGAGTCTTAATTGACAAACATTCAGAGGTTTTCCACCAACCTCTCTGATATCCTGCCCTCCTGGCTCCATCTCCTCTGTAAATACTCTACTATTTTGTAGAGTATTTGGAGAGCCAGTTTGGTGTAGTGGTTAAGTGTGCGGACTCTTATCTGGGAGAACCGGGTTTGATTCCCCACTCCTCCACTTGCACCTGCTGGAATGGCCTTGGGTCAGCCATAGCTCTGGCAGAGGTTGTCCTTGAAAGTGCAGCTGCTGTGAGAGCCCTCTCCAGCCCCACCCACCTCACGGGGTGTCTGTTGTGGGGGAGGAAGGTAAAGGAGATTGTGAGCTGCTCTGAGACTCTTCGGAGTGGAGGGCGGGATATAAATCCAATATCTTCTTCTTCATCTTCTTCCTCAAGCATGTTCTTGAAAGATAAAATACATACTGTGTCGCTACCAGCAGGGCTTGGGTGAAGCGTGCTCTGATCGTGGGGGGAGGGGAGGCAAAAGGAAGGGAAAGGAGGGGGTGAGTGGCAGTGGATGGGTGAAGGAGGCATACTAGGTGCAGGGAAAGCCCCTCTGATGACATCACACCAGTAAGCTGGTTGGGGGGGCACAGCACAGGGGGCTGCCTCTAGTGACAGAACTCCTAGTGCTGGCCTGTCTGTTTAACCTATTCTTGTTTTACAGCTAGAGACCCAGACCCCAGATCCTGCCTTGGCTTCCAAGCATTGGACCCCAAACTCCAGACTGTCTTTTCCCCTCAGCCTTTGGACTGAACCTTCAGCTTGCTGACTCTGAACTGGTTAGTAGACTGTGCTCTTGCATTCTGTCTTACTTGTTTCTCTTGTATTTGTGCATCCTGGAAACCCCAAGTAGAGTAAAATTATGAGGCTCTGCCCTGAATGCAGCATGATGCTTAACCCCTCTGAATCACTGCAATTGGAGTCCTCCCTTCCAGTGTTATCAACTTCTGATCTGGGGGCAGTGCAAAAAACTCTTTCATGTCCTGTGAAAGCCCCATAGATGGAGCAGAAGAAGAAGACACTGAGATGCCTGCTGGTTATGTATTGGTGATGTCCTTTGAGAGAAGGCTGTGTTTTGTGCCCATTGGGAGAAGACTGTGTTTTGTGCCCAGGAACAAGGCCCTCTAGTACATGGAAAGATGAAGGCTACTTCTTCCCACAATGCCCACCCTTCTACTTGCTTTCACCCTCCTGGCACTGAACCAACAAACACCAAAGAACAGAATATTTTAAATGTGGGCCCTCAGCCAAGGTGTCCACCTACTATGCTCCAAAGCCTGGTGTGAGGAGAGAGACTGTAATCAGAACCCTGAGTCCCACAAAAACCCAAAGCCCATAGCAAACACATAAAAGATCAGAAATGAGGGGGATGGATAAATGTGGGCCTTCAGCCAAGATGTCCACCAGCTATGCCCCACTGCCAGGCATGAGTAAAGATGCTATGTGGATCAGAGCCCTGACCCACAGTCACCCACAGCCCATAACAGAGAGACAGAAGATCAAAAAAGGAGGGGGTAGAGAACAGAACTCACTCAAGAAGCAAAGCAAAGCCCTTGGCTGGTGGCACACAGACCACTAGGCCAGCAAACACTCCACAGCCCAGAGAGTTGACCAAAAAAGGAAGGGGTAGAAAATAGAAACCCACAGCAGAAGCAAAGCAAAGCCCTTGGCTGGTGGCACACAGACCACTAGGCCAGCAAACACTCCACAGCCCAGAGAGTTGACCAAAAAAGGAAGGGGTAGAAAATAGAAACCCACAGCAGAAGCAAAGCAAAGCCCCAGGCTAGGTGGCACATAGCACTGGCCCAGTACTTTTCCAGTTCTCACTGCCTTTGCCAGTCATTACCCAGCCATATTAATAGGAGGGCAGAAAATGAGTTGGCCTTGTTGGGATATTCCTGGCCTTTAGTACTGGTGTCGCTGCATTGTGAGTAGAATGAATATGACCTGAGCTTGAGGGCGTTTGGATCTCAAAACTGCTTCGTTGTATGCCCACTCTCACTTTTAGTTTGGGCTGGTATTATGTGACATCATAAAATCTTCCTTCATCTGAACAATGCCTGACAATGAAATGTAAACCTTTATGGGAAAATTTTGATTTTTGTATGAAATGAAAGAAGCCCTTGATTATTTTACCCTGCACCCAATTTTTGATACATATTATTAGCCATAACCACATCTGTTCTTTCTGTTTATAGAGGACTAGGAGTAAGGCCCATTGTGAGGAAAAATACAATGGGTTCTAGAAGGAGGCTTTGGGTGAGTGGTCCCCAACGCTTGCTGTCTTCCCATGAATGCAAGTGAAGGTGTTCACTCCTCCCCAAACCTCAAAGGGAGCTGATTTGTGTCATCTGGAGAGCAGTTGTAATTCTCAGTGATTTGCAGCCCTCATCTGGAGATTGGCAACAGTGGTTCCTTAGGAGGAAATTGCATTGTACCTGTCTGAGGTCCCATCACTCCTCAAACCCCACCCTCACCAGGCTCCACTAAATCTCCCTTAAATCTCCAGGAATCTCCCAACCTGGAGTTGGCAACTCTAGCTCCTTCCCTTTATTTGCCCCTCTGAGTTCAGCTTTCCATCACCTTCCCCCTCTCTGCAGCCTCTACATAGGAAAAGCATAGTCTCTCTCCTCAGTGTGGGGGGCACTAAGGCAGTTTACATCATTCACCTCTCCCCTTTTGTTTTGAATAACAGCCCTGTGAGGCAGGTTAGGCTAGAAGTCTGTGACTGGTCCAAAATCACGCAGTCAGTTTCCACAGAAAGAACCTGGGTCTGGCAGACCCCACTCTGAAATCCTAACTCCTCAAACACCACCATAGAGTCTCCAAGGATTTCCCACCAACCTGGAAAGGTATCACTAAAGGCCTCTGTGTGAGCGCCCCCCTTGCTTTCAGTTTGGTGTAGTAGTTAAGTACATGGACTCTTATCTGGGAGAACCGAATTTGATTCCCCACTCCTCTGCTTGCACCTGCTGGAATGGCCTTGGGTCAGCCATAGCTCTCATAGGAGTTGTCCTTGAAAGGGCAGCTTCCTTGAGAGCTCTCTCAGCCCCACCCACCTCACAGGGTGTCTGTTGTGGGGGAAGGAGATAAAAGAGATTGTAAGCTGCTCTGAGACATTGATTCAGAGAGAAGGGCAGGGTATAAATCTGTGATCTTCTTCTTCTCACCCACCCAAGTGAAGGCATTTATTCCCTCCCACACATCTTAAGTGGAGGTGACCTCTGCCATCTGGGCTCCAGACAACAGATCTCTCTCCCCATCCTGGAGAAAAGAACTGATTCGGAGGGTAGACTGCACGGCATTATATTCCCATGAGGCCTTTCCCTTTCCTGACAAAAGCAGCCTGGGTTGCCTAGCAACAGCCTCTGGCTAGCACTTACCAGGCAGCAGCTATGGCTATATGAGGCCACAGTAGCTCTGTCGCATGAGGCCATAGTAGCTCTGCAGCATTTTCTGAGGCCGGTTGACAGAGAGGACACAGAGAAGAGTTGGAAATGTGGCTGTCTCTGAGGTAAGACTGCTTTTGACAGTGTGTTCAGTATTCCTGGACCTACAGAAGGCGGGGGCAGGGGGGTTAGCCAATAGGAGGCCATACACATGTGATTGGCCAATAGTGTGTTCCCAAACTAACCTATGTGTCTGTATGTGTATGTTTTAAACTAGGATTCCCCCTTTGCCTTCTACAGAAGAGGCATGTGTGTGATCTGTGCTTTGATGTGATACCTAAATGCAGCCAAGAAACCTCATCAAAAGCCTCTTGAATGAAATAGCAATGAACAAATATCTCAGAACATATTTCTCCTCTAAGGGACCATCTTTTATTATGCCATACTTATTTTAAATAATAAGAAAAAAAAATATCTTCATATACTACCTGAACATGCCTCAGGTGTGTTATGAAGAAATTCAAATATTAATGCAAGTTGAATTGATCGCATAGATGTCTCTATTAATAGATGCCCTACAGCATTTCATTATAATTGTTAGGAAAAACAAATAGGAAGCGATAATGAGAAAACATTCATATCTAACAGCGCAATCCTAGGGAGAGTTACTTTAATCTAAGCCAACTGATTAATAAATTTAAACTGGAGTAACTCTGCACAGAACCCAACCCAGGATATATGTGTGACAGATAATTCTCTGTAGACAGATAATTCTCTGTAGACAATATCCAAGAGTCTTATTTCTGTAACAAAGTGCAACTCAAGAAAAGGAAAAGGAAAGTTCCCCTGTGAAAGCACCAGTCATTTCCGACTCTGGGGTAACGTTGCTTTCACAATGTTTTCATGGCAGACTTTTCACGGGGTGGTTTGCCATTGCCTTCCCCAGTCACCTACGCTTTCCCCCCAGCAAGCTGCGTACTTATTTTACTGACCTCGGAAGGATGGAAGGCTGAGTAAGCCTCAAGCCGGCTATCTGAAAACCCAGCTTCCACCGGGGATCGAATTCAGGTCATGAGAAGAGCTTAGGACTGCCGTACTGCAGCTTTAACACTCTGCCACGGGGCTCAAACACAGGTCAAATGGTTTCAAACATATTAATAGAAACATTGGCAAGTTAAACTTTAACTTTAAAAATTGTTCTGACAATGCAGGCAGTATGCAAGGTTGTTGTTGCTCAGTAGCACAGTCGAGTCCGACTCTTTGTGACCCCATGGACACAATTCACGCCAGGCCCTCCTGTCTTCCACCATCTTCTGAAGTCTGCTCAAATTTGTGTTAGTTACATCAGTAATGCTGTCCAGCCATCTCATTGTTTGCCATCCCCTTCTTTTGCCTTCTGTCTTTCCCAGATCAGGATCTTCTCCAGAGAGTGCTCCCTTCTCATTTGGTGGCCAAAGTATTTGAGCTTCAGCTTCAGCATCTGACCTTCCAGGGAACAGTCTGGGTTGATTTCCTTAGGACTGACTGATTTGATCTTTTTGCAGTCCAAGGGACTCTCAAGAGTCTTCTCTAGCACCACATCTCAAAAGCATCTATTCTTCTGCACTCGGCCTTCCTTATGGTCCAACTCTCACAGCCATACATTACTACTGGGAACACCATCGCTTTGACTATATGGACTTTTGTTGGTAGGGTGATGTCTCTACTTTTTATTATACTGCCTCGGTTTTCCATAGCTGTCCTCCCAAGGAGCAAATATCTTTTAATTTCATGGCTACAGTCACCATCTGCAGTGATCTTGGATCCCAGAAACGTGAAGTCTGTCACAACTTCCATGTCTTCCCCTTCTATTTGCCAAGGTGTGATGGGGCTGGAAGCCATAATCTTAGTTTTTTTTTTTCAATGTTGAGTTTCAAGCCTACTTTTGTGCTCTCCTCTTTCACCCTCAACAAGAGGTTCTTTAGGTCCTTCTCACTTTCTGCCATTAGAATGGTATCATTTGCATATCTGAGGTTGCTGATGTTTTTCCTGGCAATCTTAATTCCGGTTTGTGCTTCATCCAGGCCAGCATTCCGCATGATGTACTTTGCATATACATTAAATAAGCAGGGTGACAATATACATCCTTGTCAAACTCCTTTTCCTATTCTAAATCAATCACTTGTTCCATATCCCATTCTGACAGTTGCTTCTTGACCCTTATACAGATTTTTCAGGAGACAGGTGAGGTGGGATGGTACTCCCATTTCTTTAAGGACTTGCCACAGTTGGTTGTGATCGGCTTTAGTGTAGTCAATGAGACAGAAATAGACATTTCTCTGGAACTCCCATGCTTTCTTCATAATCCAGCAAATGTTGGCAATTTAGTACAATATACTAAATTATATTCAGTGTTCCTTTGCAACATCTCTGCCTTTTTTTCCTGTGGTGGCTGGCAATATCTGCAAGCAGGTCTTAGCATCAAGAAGGACAGGACAGGGACATGCTACAGGCAACTAACAACATAGTTATCAAGGTACAGAATTAATATGTAATTATTTACAACATTTATATTTTGCCTTTCTGCCCTTACAAAGGCCACCAAGGGGGCAAACAATTTAAAACATGCACATTGTAGTATCAGAGTTGTTTGGAGCATCACATCTAGTTTTGAAGTATATGGATCACTGTATGCTAATTTATCTTGCTTGTCACAACAAAACTTCTCCACCATTAATTCCAAAGGTCTTTTAGTTCAAACTTTAACATGACAGTGTCCATCTGTAAGGAAATTTGACACATCATTCACTTCACCTATGCCCACAGATGAATTGACAGATGTTGTGTCTAAATGGGAATGACTTAGACAAAGTCTTACAGAAGACTGCACACAGAAATAAAAACCAGAAGATTCTGACGGAGAAAACAAGCAGACATTGAAATGAAAGTATGCAATTGATGCCTGAAGTGCTCGGCTTCTGGTTTTACAATTTTAGTCCAATACAATATTGGTTATGATACATATCCTGAACTATACCTTGTTTACAAGCTTGTACTGATGTTGCCTGTTGGGTAAGTTTTCTGTGAAAAAGCTTCTCAATTTTTTTTTTAAATTATAAGACTATTTAGAAACTTTTATGTTGGTGATTATAAATATAACAATTCCAGGAAAGATACATATTAAAAAAATCAAGAGTTACTGTAGCCAAACAATAGCTTGCATTCTGGATAGGATAAGTGAAGTGGCATTTGTGGAAGTAATCGGCCCCTCCCAGCCAGGCTGGCACCACCAGCGATAGGCTGGGGGCCACTGTTGCCGACCTGAAAGGAGGGAAGGCTGGTCCCGTTGTCCCAGGCATCCGGGCGCTTCCTGGTGGGCGTGGTGTCGGGGCGATAAGAGCCCCAGCCCCGCCCAGAAGCACACAGTTTGTTTCGGCTCTCGGAGAAGAGAGCTGCGTCGTGAGAGTCTCCTTGGTCAGGCTGAGCCTGGGGCAGCGGGAAGGCGCAACTGTTGATGCTTGCGAGGGACATCCCTGGGCAGACCGCATGCTGCTCTGGGAGGTCATCGGGCACTGCGGCTCTTTTTCCTCGGTGCAAGCGGCAGCAGCTCAAACGGGCCTGCATAAAGGCCAGCTGGGTGCAAAGTGACTGGAGGCTTGTTAAGTCTAGTGGTAGTTGGGTGACAGGGAAAGGTTCGCGGTAGTGGGTGACTTGGCCGGTAGGGCCCCCCCCTCTTCGTGGTAGTTCTGGTGGGGAGGCTGTTTGGGGAGTGTGTTCCTTCTCCCCCATGCCATCTCATTGGTAGTGTTCAGGGGGGGTTCGTTAAGGGGGTGGCTGCAACCCCCTTTTTTATCTCACTTTCATTAGGTTTAGTGGGATGGTTGCAGCAAGGAGTGAGGCAGGTTGCATAACCCCAGGGGCCTGTTTAAGGGGGGTCTCCATATAAGTGAGTTGGGGGCCATCTGGGGATAAGTCATAACCGGGGTCAGGGTTATGGCTCCTAAGAAGGGTCAGGGCCCCTCTAAGGGCAAGCAGCCGGCCAGGCCTGCAAGGAGGTGGGGCCAGCAACCCGACCCCTCTGGGGAAGTTGGCCAGGAGGCTTAGCTAAGGCAGGCCCTTATGGGCCAATTAGATGCTTTAGAGCAACAGAGGAGTGCTGCAGGCAGGCCTATATGGGAGGTGCGTCGCAGGGCAATGGGTCGATCTTCCCGTTTGACTTTTGAAAAGGAGGTGCTGGCCCATCTTTCTGCATTACAGGGCAGAGCTGAAGGTGTGGACAAGAGACACGAATTGGATCAGGAGGATGGCGTTGATACAGGAGAGTTGCCCAGTGGGGAGCCACTGGCTCGGGGGGCTGTAGAAGAAGTCGGGCAGCCGGCCCCGGTTGTTGCGATTGTGGTTACCCCCTTAAGGGATGTTGGTAAGCCCTCATTACAACACTAGCCTCAGGCGTGGCCATGGGGTCCCTGCGGCCTTTCATAATCAGCAGTTCCCCCATGTACGGGGGTGGGGCAGTGGTAATGCCAGGACAGGCTGGACCTTTGGTACCCCAGGGTTTGGTGGGGCTGTCATGGGCTTGGGGCACTCCTTTTGTATCACTGCAAGGCCAGAGTGGGGCAGGTGCCACTTCACAGGCTCCTTTGCAGGCAGTTGTTTCAGCGGCTCCGCAAAGTACCCCTGTCCCACAGTCAATGACAGACGTGCTTCTGTGGGGGGGGGGGGCAACGACAGTCGCCAATGCACAGGGGGTGACTGGGTTATCCGTGTGGTATGTGGAGTTACCCACCAAATCCCTATGGGTCCATACCTTTTCAGGTGCTTCCATATGGTGACACTGCACCGCCATTAAGGGATCACCTGTCATTGGCTACAAGGGATAAGGGGGGAGTACGTTGACGTCTTCAGCCTCCTCTTTAGAGAATTTGAAAAGAAGGATAAGGAGGATCTAGATGACAAGGAGAAGGAAAAACTAAAGCGGAGAAAGTTAGATAGGACCTGGGCCAATTGGCTGCCAGGCTTCTTGATCTATGCAGGGGTTATAGCAAGGGCGGAGCCGTTTTGGGCGGCTGCACTTTTTCAATATTGAGACATAGTGTACCGCACATACACAGATTTCGTCGGTGTGGCTTGGTTGCAATATGATGAGGCCTTCAGGATGCGGGCCACAATCAACCCATGGCTGCCTTGGGACCAGATTAATCAGCAGCTCTGGCTGCAGTTGATGTCCCCAGTGAAACCTAATTTGGGTGATAGGGTGGCTAGTGGACACCTGGTGCATAAGCAACAGATTGGTGCAAGTGCCCGCAGTTCGGCGGGCCAGTCAGTTCAACCTCGGCTGCTATGTTGGGAATTCACATCCAAGGGTGTGTGTTCCAGGAAGGCATGTAAATTTAAGCATGAATGCTCGCTATGTGGGGGGGTCTCATGCCTTTTCAGCCTGCAGTAGATTTAAAACCAAGGCAGGTGCGAAACGCCCCGGGGGAGGGGGTAGCCAGCAGCCACCTGGAAAAGGGACCCAGTCCCATTCAGTTGAAGGTACTTAGACGGTTGCTAGGCGATTATCCCCTGGTGGTGGATAGGGCCTATTTATTGGAATGCTTTTCCTTTGGATTCTGGATTCCATACCAGGGACCTAGAGTACCTTGTTCTGCCCCTAACCTCCATTTGGTAGTAGAAATGGAGCATGTGGTAGGGGCAAATATAGCCAAGGAGTGTGAGGAGGGGGGGGGTCCTAGGTCCCTTTGAGGCTCCGCCAGTACCTACCTTAAGGGTATCCCCGTTGGGGGTGGTGCCTAAAAAAGCGCCAGGGGAATACCGTTTGATACACCAGGGACGGATCAGTGAACAATTCCATTCCGGATGTTCTCTATTCGGTCAGGTACACCTCATTTGACCAAGCGGTCAAAGTGGTTTGGGGTTGTGGTGTGGGGGCTGAAATGGCGAAATGCGACATTAAGTCAGCCTTTTGCCGACTTTGATCTGCTGGGTTTTAGTTTTGAAGGTAAGTATTATATGGACAGGGCCTTACCCATGGGTTGCTCAGTGTCCTGTGCTGCTTTTGAGCAGTTTAGTTCCTTTATGGAATGGGTGCTTCGGGCCAGGTCTGGGCTAAGTGATACAGTTCACTATCTGGACAACTATCTTTTTGTTGGCCATACAGGGTCCGGGCAATGTGCCAAGTTATTGCGGTCATTTGAGGAGCTGATACAAGAGCTCGGGATGCCATTGGAACATGAAAAGACAGAGGGCCCTAGTTTGGTGCTCATATTTTTAGGCATTGAGCTGGATACCACGCAGCAAACTTCACGGCTGCCTGTGGATAAAGTGGTGGGTCTCAGAGAGTGACTGGCTTCTCTTAGGAAGCAGCAGAAAGTGTTGTTGCTTGAGCTCCAGCAGATTGTTGGCACCTCAACTTTGCATGCAAAGTTGTGACCCCGGGGAGGGCCTTCTTGAGGCAGCTATGTGACGCCATGGGGTCCCTGCGGCTCCCTCACCATAGAGTTCGAGTGACCACAGGTATGCAGAGGGACCTAGAGGTGTGGAAGGGATTCCTGGATTCCTTCAATGGAATTTCATTTTGGCAGGAGGATTTAAAAATCGAAGCCGAGCTCCAGATATCTTCGGATGCGGCAGGCGTCACCGGATTCAGAGTATATTTTCGTGGACACTGGTGTGTGGAGCAGTGGCCCCCTGGGTGGTCGGTCAGTGGGCTCTGCCATGACTTCAGTTTTTGGAGTTCTTTCCCATCGTAGTAGCCGTTTGGCTTTGGGGGGAGCAGCTGGCCAATCACATGGTCCATTTCTGGTGTGATAACATGGATGTTGTGCATGTCATCAACTCCTTGTCATCTAAATCAGAATTGGTTATGAATTTGATGCGAGCATTTACATTGTGATGCCTCTGGTTGAACATTCTTTTTTTTGCAAGGCATGTTCCGGGAGTGTGCAATGGGGTCGCGGACACTCTATCTCGCCAACAGATCGAGCGTTTTCGCCAACTTGCTCCGGAAGTGGACCTGCAGCCAGTGCGAATGCCCCAGGAACTTTGGCAGCTTGGGAGGCTGAAGCCGGTAGGGTGATTCAGTTAGCTTTGGCTCCGAGCACTCAAACAGCCTATGAAAGGGCAAATTTGCAGTTTGGGGTTTTTAGGAGCGCTGCCGGGCTTCCAGATAGCTGGCCGGTCCTGGTGGCACACATCATACAATTCTGTATTTACCAAAAAGATAGAGATTTAGGGCTGAAGTCAATTAGGGGTCAATTGGCAGCACTTTCTTTTATCAGTAAAGCGCAAGGCCTTCCTGAAGGCACAGGTGATTTTAGAGTCAGGAAGATGCTGGAGGGTTGGGCTAGAGAACGTGGGCCATGGACTGATGCCCAGAAGTCCATATCCCCTTCAGTCCTGCAGGGACTTTATAAGGTTTGGCCCAGTGTGTGTTCATCCTCCTTTGAGGCTGCTCTGTTTCATGCGGTCTCTTTGGTGGTCTTTTTTGGGGCACTTTGGATCAGCGAGTTGATGGTGCAGTCGAAGAAGGACGATTCTGGCCGTGCACTGCACGCCAGTGATGTCAAATTTGTAGGGGGGCAAGTTCGGTTGCCGGTTATGCATTGGAGGGGCACGGTGATTACAATCGGCCAATGTGTAACACCAGAGTTGTGCCCTGTCAAGGCCCTGGAGCGATATTTGCAGCTCAGGGGGGAGGGGGATGACTCCTTGTTTTGCCATAGTGAAGGCCCCCCACTGACAAAATACCAATTTTGGGCAGTAATAGCCAGAGCACTGGCTAAGTAGGGGTTAGCGGGTGTTAAATTTGGAACACATTCATTCCGAATTGGTGCCGCATCTATGACAGCAGCAATGGGCTTTCCACCACCTACCATACAGCGGATTGGCAGGTGGTGGTCAGCAGCCTTCAAATCCTATGTGCGCCTGTTGGTCACTTAGGAGTGCGTGGGGGCAGGTTAGTAGTTTTGTGGTCATTGGCATATATTTCCTTGTGGTGACTATTTTCTGTTTTCCAGGTGCTGTGGCTCTTAGGGAGAGGCGGCGGATCCTCATCTGCGGGCACAGTATGATGTTCTGGGTGGCCCACCAGGCCAGGAGATCGCCAGTTGGCACCCAGCTGGGTCTCAGCGAGTGTGCAATGGTGGAGTGGCTGGGTTGCCGTGGCCTGCATTGCCTGGGGATCATGCCTCTGTTGTTCCATGGGAGGTTGGCATCTCCTCCGCACATCCTGGTCATCCACCTGGGTGGTAATGACCTGGGATTTATGAAGGGGAAGGCCCTTTCCTTGCAGGCACAGGAGGATCTTCAGGCCATTAAGTGAAGATGGCCGGGTGTGATTTTGGTATGGTTAGCAATCTTGCCACATTGGATCTGGTGGTCTGCCCTGTCTCCCGGGGCGATAGAACCCGCCAGATGCAAGGCCAACAGGGCCTTGCAGAAGGCCATGGAATGGGGTTTAGGGATATTTTTCCCCCATCCAGCCATTCGAGTCGAGAATGCCGACTTGTATAGGCCGGATGGGGTCCATTTATCAGAATTGGGTAACCGGGCCTTTTTGAATGAGTTAAGGCAGGGGTTGCGGTCGGCTCTGGGCTGTCCAGTGGGCACTAATGCCAAAGCAGAGGCTTGGCATTGGTGGTGGCTGGATTAGGTATGGCCACAGTGTTTTCAGGGAGCACCTATGGCTCAGCACCAGGTGGTGCAGGTGGTCTGTATGAACTGCAGATGGGCTTTACGGCTCAATGCAGAGAGTGCAGATCATGACAAAGCCTCACCAGGGCAGATCTTTCCAGAGGGATTGATGCTGGCCTAGGTGGAGGTGGGCTTTGGGCCTGGCTGCTCAGCACCAGCCAGAATATATTGGGCTCATGCTGGGGTAGGGTGGCTCGCCCTTCTCGGACAAGGCAGGGTCATGGGGCTGACCCCAGGGCTTGTTCCGTTAGGCCATACCCCTTGCCATTCCAGTTCGTTCAATTTGTTTAATAAAGCAGCCCAGTTTATCCAACACACTGTGTCAGCCTCTTCATTCCAACAGGGGGGGCTCTCGGCCCGCCCACCCACCCTTGGCAGTTCAGGTTATTACCTGTCGCCTTATTAGGGGCCAGGTAGGAATTTTTTCATTTTCACAGAATTGGCCTGTGTGGATTTGTTTTTTGCCTACCTTGTACTGCTTTATAGTGTTAGAAAGCTTGAGATGAGTTCTTTGTTAGTTTGGTCATTTGGTAGGATTAGGTATGGGCCACAGTGTTTTCAGGGGAGCACCTATGGCTCAGCACCAGGTGGTGCAGGTGGTCTGTATAAACTGCAGATGAGCTTTACGGCTCAATGCAAGGAGTGCAGATCACGACAAAGCCTCACCAGGGTGGATCTTTCCAGAGAGATTGATGCTGGCCTAGGTGGAGGTGGGCTTTGGGCCTGGCTGCTCAACACTAGCCAGACTATATTGGGCTCGTGCTGGGGGCAGGGTGGCTCGCCCTTCTCGGACAAGGTGTGGTCATTCCGACGGGGGGGGCAAAATACTTCCTCCCCCATCCCACAGCTGCCTCTGTCCCCCAGTCATGCCACCATGTCATTGGACTCCAGAAACAGTGAGTGGGCCAAGGCTTGTGTCTGCAGCACGAGAGTGGAATCAGCAAAACATCACCTGCCTTTTCAGCAGGAACACCTCTCTCAATTGCTACCCATGCTACCAAAGCATACTTTTAAAACTAATGATTTGCAACATTGCCCAGGTATGCAACAAAAGCAATTTATAATTATATATATCTAAGAAATAGCTAGTTATGGCGGTGGAACTCCTTTATTTGGACACAGCTGAAATCCCTTGTTCACCATGCATACAATTATGCAGCAGATGGTCTGGGCCACAGTGGGAAAAGGTTATATTTTTTAGTATTTCCGCAGGTGTTTTGCACATAGTAAACCCATTAAGCCTTTCTTACCATAGCTCTCGTTCATTATAGGCAAGGCCTTCCCCCCCCTAATGTGGCAGCTTAAAAAATTATCTTCCCCACTTGCAACCTCCTTCATTGTTACTATGTAATACTATCTGTTCAACTAATATGTTGAACAGCTCTTTTTTGCCTTATGCTAGTAGCTCAGAACCCACTGTTCTATGAGTCCTTCATGATACTTGCATGATGTGTACAACCAAGGACCACACAATGGCTCCTCCTTATGACATCCTCACTCTTCCCAGAAACTGAGAAAACCCAGCACTACAGTGTAGGCCATTTCCACAGGGTCTAATATTTCAAGAAGAAGTTATGGTGAAGTGTAAGGTAAAGTAAAAAAAGGACATATTTAATGTAGAAACTCATTAAGAGACAACATTTCTGTTATCATTCCTGTTACTTCCTGCTCACATTCCTTTGTAAACCTTATGGTCAAATTCCAGAAGAGTAGCTGTAATAGTCTGCAGCAGCCAAAATAGAAGAAGAAGAAGAAGAAGAAGAAGAAGAAGAAGATATTGGATTTATATCCCGCCCTCCACTCCAAAGAGTCTCAGAGCAGCTCACAATCTTCTTTACCTTCCTCCCCCACAACAGACATCCTGTGAGGTGGGTGGGGCTGGAGAGGGCTCTCACAGCAGCTGCCCTTTCAAAATAGCACAGTTATATGGTATCTTAAAGTCTCATGACTTCTTTTATGGCATAAAATTTTCTGAATGGAATCCACTTGCATCAGACAAAGTAGACTCTGTCTCACAAAAGTATATGCTAGAAGAAACATGTTGATCTTTAATTTGCCATAGAACTCTGTTGTTTTATTCTGCTGTATAATATATATAAATGGGGTGACATAATATCCAGCAGTATTTGTACATGAAACTCATAAAAATCAGAACTGGAAAGGAAGTGTCAGTGCAGCAGACTATTTAAATTCTCATCAGTTTCACAGTAGTGCCACTTGCTGCAATACCCTGTGTCATTTTTGTGATCACACTGGCTCAAAATTGACAGGAAACATAACTGGCAGTGACAAGGTTTTCCCCTATGCTTTTCAGAGACTTGGCTTTATATTATCTGAGACTATCCCTGGACAGGAAAGCAGAAAAAAGGGATCCTAAAAGCTTTTAGAAAAAAATGTGAAGGATTTGGCTTATGTATGTTATCAGAAGAACAACTGCAAGCCCTGCACGAATCAATAACAACTTTTGTTTTGTTTGCTTTTCTGATATTATAGTTACAAAGTTAAGTCATGTCAAGAAATCTTTCTTGTAATTCTAGAAGCAAGATAGGGCTGGGTTCCTGTAGCTTTCCTTATATCTACTTGATGTACTCTGGCTGCTAAAATTCCCTGTTCTACACACTACTGTTATAAGTACAAACACTATATTTTCTCTGAATTTGATCTTGCAGTCCCTGGTATGTCTCAATTTTTCTGATTTCAGTGAAGACATAAGTAGAACTAACTTAACTGCTCTGATTTCATTCCCTCTAGCCTTCCACAAACTCCTGTAAACTGGGATCCAGACTCACCTGGGTCCCATTTGTGGCACTGCGGGGAAGGGGAGAGCGGGGGCAGCCATTGCTGCCTTGCTGCAGGGTGGAAGGGTCAACCAGCAGTCATAGTTCAGGAAGTTGGATGCTTGCCTGCCCCCCACCTTCAGACCTATGGGGTGTCTTGGGCAGTGGGCAGCAGTGCCTGTTGTCTATTTAGGGTGCTGCACCACTGCTGCCCCCTCTCTTTGCCTCTGGATTGCCAGGCTTTTGGCTAAGGTACTGGATATCCAACCATTTGGCCTCCCTGCAAAGACTATCTGCACATATGGAGTCTTGATGTGATATACGCTAGAATGACCTGTTACAATCTATAAAGTTCATGGGGGGGGGGATTTGAAGACTGTGATATTTACTTTGCCATTTTTTATTAATTGCTTTATCTGTTTGAATAACTATATATCTTGACTAGTTTTTACTATTATATATTTTGATGTTATCTACCCACCCTAAGCTTGTTTAGGAAGGGCAGGATATAAATATCATAGATAAATAGATAAATTTGTAGACCTTATGTTCCAGTGAAATGTTAATGTACCTTGATTGATTTTCATCTTACAATGTTTTTCATTCCATTATAACTTTATGTAATGTATATAGTAAAACTTAGCATATAAGCTCCAAGCCGAGACACCTAATTACATTTTTTTTAAAAGCAAAATTAATCAGTTAGCAATTCAGGTGCTGTAAGACCAAGATTAGACAATGTTAATTACATAAATTAGAACTGGAGTACTGAAGTAAGTTTTATGACCATCCTGCTTTTCTGTACATTTTACAATAATACTTGAAAAAATGTGTGATGAATGATGAATATACGATTATTTTATTAAAGTTATATCTCAATTTCCCCCCCAAATGCAATCTAGTTGCCTTAATTCCCAACCCCCAGAGGCATACCATCCTAATAAGTTCCTGCCAAGTAGCAAACTTTGCCTTACAAATTGCTTCTGCATGTGTTCTTTGCACAATTCAGACTTCTGAATTATTTGCTCCCTGGCACTTGTTATGAAGACTTCTTGATTCCATCCACACTTTGATAAAATGAATCACAATTTCTTTTTAATCATTCAGTCAAAGTACATTCTTTCATAATAGTCCTATTCTTGTTTTATTAAAAAAAATTAAATCTGTGGGACTATATTTAAAACTACAGAGAGGCATAACAGAATCACCAGCTGAGGGGGGAAAAAGGTTTTAAAAAGTGATTGTAGATAGAAGCTTCTGAAAGTATATTCATTTTAGTTTTCAAGTTCAAAGAAATTATTCACAAAGACAGAAATGTCTGCCCCCACCTCTTCTTAAATCTTCAAAAGCTTTTGAAGCAGTTGCTGCCATTGTTTCCATTTATCTGCAACTGCTGTAACACTATTGTTTTTCTAATTAGGTCTTCTTTTTAGAGAAATCTTAGTTAGCATGGGATCATGTAGTGAATTTGATGACATCACAATACTGTCTAATATAAATCATATTTGGCAATATGCTGACATCACTGATGGTAGATCAAGAATTCAGTTTAGAAATTATGAAAAGAAGAATATTTCATCACTAAGATAATTTTAATTCTAAGTATGGAGTTGAATGTTCAACAATTGCATGAGTGGACAGTGATTTTTCAAGATTTATTGATGTGATGTATTTCTTTTAAAGAATTAAGACCTTGCATTGGTAATGTACATGTTTAGATACATTGTAAATTCAGAGAACAAAAGCTGCACAGCTCATTTATGAACTTGGAAAATTTGGTGCATAGAAAGAGAAAAGTTAGAGGGGTTTTTTTAACTACTACCACTGTCTATTGAATATAAGAACAACAATGACATCCAATTTCTTCTAGAAATGTGTTAAAATGTTGAATTGTTCTATAAACAATGTTGAGTGGAATACAATCTTTGTCTTGGGCTCTGAAAACACCATCAATATTAATTTGAAAAAGGAATTCTACGTGGTAGTCTAGATGTATTTAACTCCTCGGAGACTGAGTGAAATTTATGGTGCTATTCATTGCAAACAATTGGAAATATGGAACGGTATCAACAGTTTTTTATGACTATATGGTGGTTATGTCCCCTGATCCAAGAATTGTGGCTGAAAGTCATTGAAGAAATTAATTGAATGCTGGGTCTCAGAATCCCCCCCCCCCAAAAAAAAATCCCCAGAATGTTCTGTTGGGCTATTTGCTAAATCATGTTGTAAGAAAACAAAAATTGTATTATTTTAAAGCTTTTGACTTCTGCTAGTATAATATTTGCAAAGAATTGTATAATAATAAACATCTGAATGTCAAACCATGGATTAATGAAGTGCAGTACTGTAATGTACCGAGACTGGAGACGATGATAGGGCAACATGCTTTAATGGAGGCACATCACAAGAGGGGGGACACGCGGGCCGGGTCCCACTTATATACATAACCCAGAACAACCTCCCTGGCTGGCCAGTCCAATCCTGGCCAGTCAAACTTCCCGCCACTGATGGTCATAGGCGGAGCCTTTCGCGCGCTGCGCAGAGTTGCCTGGGGACTGTCCCCCAGTCGCCTCCGCTGCATGGCTGCGCGGTGCTTATCTTACAACATGGCATAATAACGCAATAACGTGATAGTGTACTAACGCAATACACTACAAGTACGTCCCAAATTATTAAAATTACTAAGAATAAGGCCCTTTGTGAAGAAATATACTATGGGCTCTAGAAAGAGGCTCTAGACAATTTCAAAAGTCTTCATAATTGGAACCGAGGAAATTTTTATCAGAATGAATAAACTTTTTGGACCTAAAGGGGTGGGGGGAGTTTCTATTATAAGTAACTCTCAAAACATAGGGCTGTCATACAGAAACACCAGTTGCTTTTATTACAAATAACTTTAATTGATGTCTAATTGGCTCTTGGATGAGACTAAAACTGCACACACTACATGTGTGTATACAGGATGCATATAGAAAGTGGGACTTCAGCCTCTAGCTGATTTCTTGCTCTCTTTCTGTCCACAAGCATATTCAGACTCACAGAATTACAAAGCCAAGTTCCCAGTCATGTATATGAAACCTACACCTGTACAGTCAGAAAGAGGCTATGAACCTGACTACATACTAGTGACCACAGGGGATTGAATCTACATTGGTGCGGTAGAGCCAGGATCTTGCTTCCCAGTGCATTTAACTGTACACACAAATGTTGTGTGTGCAGGACTGAAGAATAGGTCTATTCACATGGCTCCTGTTTTTACTAAGCTTTCATGTGCTGTGCTTTTTCAATTAAGAAGATAATTTTTAATGCAGTTAATGCTTGAAACTCAAATCTTTGACGCCAAAGCTATTTTATAAGAAATGCTAGAACACTGTTCTAAGCATACATTATGTAAACTCTAGTCTGACAACTTGTCAAAACTAATTGCATCTAGAACTACAGGGCACTAGACGTCAGTGAATCAGTAGGACCTCCTCAAAATTATAGGAATAAATTATTTACAAAGCAGGTTTACTTTAGAAATTTAAAATTAATTCTTAGGCAATAGAAGATGGAGGAACAGAGAGCAGACATTAACATATATTTCTCAACAGTATAAAGAAATCATATTTAGCAAATCAGAATTGTCACAGATGGCAACAAATCATAGTCATAATATGGCCAGATCAATCTAGAGATTAAATTTGAAGTGGAAATGCAAGAACAGCGGAGGCTTATGATCTTCTTACCTATTGTATATGCTAGAGAGTAAATAGAACACATTCAAGCAAAGATAAGCATAAACAGAGAAACAAAGCAAGAAGGATCTCGTGGAAGAGGAACTTGTGATCACAGGAGCTGGAACCAGTGTTCTCTCTAAGCTGAGTTAGCGTGAGCTAGCTCACAGATTTTTAGCCTCCAGCTCACACATTTTTATCTTAGCTCAGGAAGGATGACCCCAGAGCACACTAATTTATGCAGTAGCTCACAACTTTAATGCCAATAACTCATACCTTTAATGCCAGCAGCTCACGAAGTAGAATTTTTGCTCACAAGACTCTGCAGCTTAGAGGGAACATTAGCTGGAATCATTGTCACTTAGACTGATTTCACACTAGGCTTGTTCTGGGTGGAGAGCCCTTTTGCTCCCCGGGCTTCTCTTCATTTTTGCACAAGTTGCCCTAGAGCTGAGAGTTGGCGCTGTAAGTCAAAATGCCCTCAAAACGAGGTTGGGGAATTAGTTTAAGGGACACTTGGCTTTAATAGGAATTTTTTTTATCTATGTATACCAGGCTCAACCATTCAGAGAGTGATGCTCAGTAAACTGGACTCTAATTTAATAAAATCAATTGTAATTTATTTGAAACAATAGTTCTTCCACACAAGGTACAAAACAATCACACATTCACACAGATCTAAAGAAATATAGATAGATTGATAGGGGTAACATATATGGGTAGACAAACAGGGTCATATTTACCATCGTCGTCTTCAGGGAAGGTTTCCAATGGCGACATAAGAGGACAGGGGAAATGGACCCAAAACTGTGGCCAGAATTGGGGATGGATCTAGACAGTGGAACTGGGATACTGTTAGATGCACACATGAGTGGAGTTGGGTCAAAGGTTAAATAGGCTCCCTCAGACCCTTCAGGGGCTGGGAGGTCTTGGGGAGGAGCAGGGGGAGGCTCTGCGATGACCAAGAAGGCTGGACATCCCTTGCTGACACCTAATTGGATGCCAGTTTTGACCAATGAACTTCACCTTGGTCCGGTGAACCTGGAAATTTCCAAGCTGCAATGCTGCCTGGGGCGGCTCCAAGGTATTAGACTGGGGTGAGAATGGAAATGGCTGGATACTTAAGGTTAAATGGGATTAGCTGGGAAGGTGACAATAGGGAATCAAATACTGGCCTAGGTACCACCCGGGTTAGACAAAAGACTTGATGAAGACAGGAGATGTCCTTCCTCTTATCTCATCTTCTGCTGGGCAAGATTTATTGTTCTGGTATTGCTGAGCAATTAGGATCAACAGTGGAGCTGTTAATCCATTCATGGGGTAAATGGGTTGCTTGCAGGCTCAGGGTGTGTACGTGTGACTTTCCCACTAAGAAGGAATGAGTTCAGCCTGGTGGGGTATGCTTGGGTCAGGAAAGCAAGATGGATTCTGCTGTTGTTAGCTTTAGGTCCATGGAGCCAGGCTGGAAACATGGTGGCCTGGCTTCTTCCACTGCAGTGGCCAAGACTGGGCACACAAGGAGCAGCTGGAGCATGTCTGTAGTTCTGGCTAACACTCTTCAGAGATGTAGAATGCAAAGCTGCCATATAAGCCTTAGAAACTGTAAGCAAAGTCCACTTCTTAGAGCAGATGTGTGAGAGTCAAATCTCCAGGCACCCTGGCAACCACACTGGCGATCACGATGTCCACATGTATGAAAAGTAGGGGGCTTTTCCTCACAGCGCACTGCTATTCTGCAGCAAGTGAGATCCTCTGACATGTGGTTTCTGTTTGCTGCAGAAAAGCGGTGCACCAACTAGCAACTCTGAGGCAGCTTATGCAAAAATGGAGAGAGACCCCGGGGCAAAGGGGCTCTCTTCCTGGAACAAGCTCTAGTACAAAATCGGTCTTCGTAATTACTAGATTATAGAGAGCGTCAACAAGAAAGGTAAATACATAGTAATGCATAGCATTGATTTCACTGTTATAAGTCCTTAGGATAGCAAGAAAAAAAGAACAGTTTAGAAACTTAAATTTCTTAAGCCTGGAGTCTCTCAGAATTTTATCACATAGTCTTAGATCAATAACAAGAGAATTAATTAATTACCTAAAAATATACAAGTTCAACATGTATTCAGCAGTCATGCCATGGGGAAAGTGTGCAGGATCCTCTTTCAAAGCTATCAGTAATTACCCCCTGAAGTGAATATTTTGCAAAATCAAAAAATCTAGCAAATGAAAAATTCAAGTTAGGAAAAAAAATCAAATTAGGAAAGATTGTGTCTCAACATTCTAATTCCTAATAATTTAATCATAAATCTTGGACTTTTAGCACTGAGTGGTTTAGGATGGCAACTAAACCATATGCTAGTAGATACCAAAGATATGCTAGTGAATCCAGAGTTACATGGCACTGAGCTGTACTGGCTTCACAGTGACATTAGACTCATGTAACTGGTACCAGTATAGAACTGGGCAGTGTCAAGGATTTGTCATTGGCAGAGCTGTGTTTAGTTGATTTTCTAGGACTCTCTAGCCCTGGTGCTGATGCAGCATTACACCACCTCCAAGGGGGTCCCCAAAACAGAAAGACAGGCACACAGGTACAGCCTCCTCCGAAATGGATCCATTCTAATGCCCAAATCCCCCTCATTTAAAATTGTGATAGTTTGCAAAAAGAAACTTGTGATCACAGAATTGTGATTTGAACTCTGGACAGCCACCAATGAGCAGTTGTGGCACGAAACTTGACCACCGTGATTTGGTATGAGACTTGTGGGGGGGCATTTTGTCTTGCATGCATATAAGTGGGGTCTTTTAGCATGTAGTTACAATAAAGCATGTTCTGTGTGAACTCCAAATGTATTGAGCCCAGTATTTAAGAGAGAAGTTGGCTCACCAGCCAGGTCTGGCATCAGCCACCCTTTGGCATTACTTTGGCCCAAGGCAAGCTCTTCACCCATCCATCCTCTTTTTAGACCATGTGGGATCAGCTAGTCACTGGTTTTCAGAGATGAGGAGGAATTATTTTGGGCCTCACTCAGATTGAGAAGGAGGCCTTTTTTGTGTGCCTGCTCCACATGGTCAGAAGGAGTGAGGGATAAATAGTCCTGCAAAGCTGAGTAGACCCTAACTGGGAAGGTGGGAAAAGCATGAATTGAAAGGATTTTGAGTTGGCAAGCTCCCTGAGATATCAGTGATGTGAGGGGGGTGGTCCTCAAACTGGGTACCTATGGGCTTTGTCGTCAGGATACCTCAGTCGGGGGCCTCTTTGGGGTTGAGGGAGCATATTACAAGCCTTAAGGCATGGCAGTCGTGGGCTGGAATGTCAGTCCCTTCTCTCTATGCACTATTGTGTGGGTTATGATGAGTAAGGCCCAGAGGGATCTCAAACCTGGCTCTGAGCCAGGGTGGGTTTGCCCTGTTAGGACACTTGCTCTGCAAGCACAATACAACCCATGCTTTAATGTGTTGCAGATCAGTTTATGTTTAAATAAAATTCCCAGTTTAACTCATAACTTATGCTGTGTTTCATTTGAAGGGTGGGTGGGCAAAACTTACACACTTTATACTGTATGCTCCCAACTGTGCCTAGTCGTCATGCTCAGGCTAAATGCTGAAATGCATGTTAGTTTGCATGGCTGCTTTTTCTCCCAGAGAGACACCATTCCTAAATTTTGAATATATTAACATTTTTTTCAGAAAAGCTGGGATATGCCATACAGATTGCAGATTTGTCAAGAAAGTGTAAAAATCAAATTTCCAGGGAGCTGAATCACTATTATGAGTAAAAGTGAGGATCAACATCAGTAAGGAAAACTTGCCACATTAGCAATGCATCTGTTCTGTTGCTTATTTTTCCCTTCTGAGTTTTCTAAATTGAAAAGAAAGAACTTGCTATTACCCTATGGAGTTTTTTGCTGAATTCCTGACCTTATGACCTCTCTGTAGAAATAAAAGATGATAAAACAGTTCATGAGTCAAAGAGAATTGAATCAGCAAAAAAGTATGTCATAGTAAAGATTCAGGAACAAAGGATGTCTCCAAGGAGTGACATACCGCCAGTCACTTTAATACCAAGATGCCCACATAAGTCTAAAACAGTATCACTGGATACTTGCAGTTAATGGGTCTTCACCATCCAGCTAAACTAAGGCAATCTCATGGGAGGCTTTTTCCACATGAAGATTTTTACTCACATGGTCAGCAGGAAGTTTTCACAGAAAAAGGAACCATCATTTCTCTGGATCAACATAAAAATCAAAGACCAATATAAAAATCAAACATTTCCAAGTGCTATAATAATCTTTGACTTTTCCTATTCTGTTATTCCAGCTGGGTGTTCTATAGAAAGACCAGTTTTAGGTTCATGTTCAAGGTGGTCCAGTTGTTTCAGAATCTGTTGTAGCCTGTGATCTTAATTTACAAACCCCTGGTGGAAGAATGCCATTTTACAGGCCCTGCAAAACTGTGCGAACTCTTGTAGGGCCCTAACCTCTTCAGGGTCCTCGTTCCACCAGCTTGGGGCTACAAGAGAAAAGGCCCTGGCTCTAGTTGTTATGAGCCTGGCCTCTTTAAGGCCAGGGATTGAGAGCAGACTTTGTGACCCTGACTGAAGTAATCTCTGGGGAACATGTGGGGAAAGGCGGTTCTTAAGCTATGCAGGTCCCTGGCCATATATTATGTGCATGCCTGAAACATAGGTTAACCATGAACAACTTGGAGATAAATATTTAAATAAACAAATAAAATTTCCCCTTGGAAATTATATGCTGAAAAATTGTGTTAATGGTATTGTAATAACAATGTTTGAAAGTGACTGTCCCAACTGTTGCTGCACTTCTCAGAAATAAAAGATAACCAAATAAGAAGTTGCCATGGACAGGAAGGATCAACCAGATAGCAGTGCAAAGACCATTCATGTAGAGAAAATCTCTCATCACAGGAGAAAAACAGGGGGGGACCCATAATAAATCAGTTTTAGGAGTGTAAAGGTAAAAGACAAATAGATCGTTACAGGTGCCATCTGTAATCATCATTATAACTGTGTGTTGATTTAAATGTTGCACCCTCAATGGATTGTTATGGAACCAACTTTATTGTTGGATTGAAAGAATTACATAGTATTTTATTGTCTAATATATGGTATATATTTGATATTAATAGTACGTCCATCTTTTCAGTAGTTAAATATGCTTCAAACTACTGTTATCATGGAGACAATATGGGTTATATATAAAGAATATAGACAGGCTACCCATTAGTATGCCATTTATTTGTCAAGTTTAACTTTATATTAGATGATATTCTTTGACACCTAATCATAGATGAAGAGTGGAGACAATAGACTGACCCCTAAAACATAGTGGAACAGTGTTTTTCTTAAACTGACAAAAGCCGAAAGAGAGAGAGAAAGGAGCCCAAGCACAGCTGGGAAGGACACGAGCAAGAAGGGGTGAAGTAACCCAGCTCTGTCCTCCCACATTCTGAGACCTCTGGGATGCCGAGGCGGGCTCAGGTGTCAAGTCTGCAGATTCAATAACGAGTCGATGTAGATACAAAGAAACTAGTTTATTGATACTGGATACTTGTGGCCTAAGCCAGGACTTGAAGAGACTGAAACCATATAGTAGATACATTGCATATAAGGAGCACTTCAAAGGCATTCCTACGGGCAGGGAAATTGTGCAGGGGACATTCACACATAGATGTTACAAATACATCCTCATGTTGATTAGGCGTGCTGGCCTTGATGTTTTCCAGGCTCCTTTGACTCCCCCGGGCCTGAGCTGAGAAGGTTCAGATAAGACTTTTCACACATAACCATTTCAAAGCAGAAAGATTCTCTAAGGAAGGGAGGGGGGAACAGGAGAGGAGTGCTAGCAGCATATGGTTCTGCTTTGGTTCTACCCAGCATGCTCTTTGGCTGAGCCAGAGTTGAAGCCAGACTTGACATAAGGCCTGGACCAGGTCACCAGAAGAGCAGAGGCCATGGCGTGGCGTGGTGGGGGCCATCAGGGGCATAATATCTATATCTATAGTATACAGAACAGTTAGTTTGCTTCAAAATATTTATAATTTGTAGTATGCGCAGTGAAATAAGACTTCAGCTATTCACTCAGCTGGGAATTTCACCTATAGCCCATATATGGAAAGGAAAGGTCCCCTGTGCAAGCACCAGTCATTTCAAGGCAGACCTTTTTACGGGGTAGTTTGCCATTGCCTTCCCCGATCATTACACTTCCCCCCCCCCCCCCAGCAAGCTGGGTACTTATTTTACCGACCTCGGAAGGATGGAAGGCTGAGTCAACCTTGAGCCAGCTACCTGAACCAGCTTCCGCTGGAATCGAACTCAGATCGTGAGCAGAGGCCTCCGACTGCAGTACTGCAGCTTTACCACTCTGCGCCATGGAGCTCTGTGCCCATGTATAGGGCAAGCATAATATAAATATGATCTTTAAAAATCAATTTAGGAGTACATTTTGGGAGGAAAAAACCCCACTGGTGCAAGTCAATCTGATCCATGACATATACAAAAGGAAGACAATGTACAGTTATCTCCCACTCTATGCCCACTTTAGAAGTACCACAGGAAACATCTTTTTTCCAAATCATTCAAAGATGTTGCTCACAACTGGCAAGCCATTTGCAGAGATGCTTGAACATTCACTGGTTTGGCTCATGTCTTGTTTACTACTCATGAGCAGAAGAAAAAGAGTTGGTTTTTATACCACACTTTCCTCTATCCTAAGGAGTCTCAAAGCGGATTATATTCAACTTCCATATTTGACCCACATATTCACGTTCTGTTCCAATTAGATATAACTACAATAGTTGAATTCTATCATGCAGCACTAGTGGCAAGCTATATTGAACCATCTCAAAGCGTAGAAAGGCAGGGTTGGTCAATTATTTGGCAATAAAGAAGGTTTTCCTCTCCCCATTCTCCTGAATGCAGAAGAAGCTAGACGCCATTGGCTACATGATCCCGTCATGGTCAATAGTTAGCATCATTCAATGAAGAAGACCTTCAAGACAAAATAATGGTGCTGAGAGCAGCTAATCAGGGAAATATACTGAAATGGGACCAAATGTGCAAAAACACTAGCAGGCAGGGTTTTTATTTTCCTTCCTCCAAAGCAATGACTTTCATATTGGAAATCAAGGCTCAAGAACTTTTAGTGCAACACTAATATGCAAACCTATTCACAAAACTCATAAAAATGAAGGTGCAAGTATATGTTCATCAAAGTAGAACTGTTTATAGATCAGTAACACATAATTTAGGGTGCTTTTCCACAAAGTGAGCATATTTTTGTGAAATATTTTCTTAAATGACAAAATATTTTTTCTTTGAATTAATTATGATAGTTTGAATACTGCCATTATGAATTTGCTCATTATATATTCTGTGGGGAGAAAGAGAATCTTAGAATAAAAAATACCTTTACTGTTGGTCTTCTGAAAATGGAATGTTTCACCTTAAGGTTATTCTATTTATGAACCTTTTGATAGTAAAAGTGTGGGAGGTTTTCATCCTCAAACTTTATAACATTGAAACTATTTCCCCCACTATAGTCACATAGATAATTTAGGATGGATAGTTATTAAAACCACAAAAATGTTCCTCCTTTCTTCTGGGAATTATTAGGAAGGGAATTGAAAACAAATCAGCCAGTATCATAATGCCCCTGTATAAATCGATGGTGCGGTCTCATTTGGAGTACTGTGTGCAGTTCTGGTCGCCACACCTCAAAAAGGATATTATAGCATTGGAGAAAGTCCAGAGAAGGGCAACTAGAATGTTTAAAGGGTTGGAGCACTTTCCCTATGAAGAAAGATTGAAACGCTTGGGACTCTTTCGCTTGGAGAAACGTTGACTGCGGGGCGACATGATAGAGGTTTGCAAGATAATGCATGGGATGGAGAAAGTAGAGAAAGAGGTACTTTTCTCCCTTTCTCACAATACAAGAACTCGTGGGCATTCGATGAAATTGCTGAGCAGGCAGGTTAAAACGGATAAAAGGAAGTACTTCTTCATCCAAAGGGTGATTAACATGTGGAATTCACTGCCACAGGAAGTGGTGGCAGCCACAAGTATAGCCACCTTCAAGAGGGGTTTAGATAAAAATATGGAGCACAGGTCCATCAGTGGCTATTAGCCACAGTGTGTGTGTATATATAAAAATTTTTGCCACTGTGTGACACAGAGTGTTGGACTGGATGGGCCGTTGGCCTGATCCAACATGGCTTCTCTTATGTTCTTATGTTCTTTCCTGATTTTGGTGTTTATATCATTTTTTAGTCAATAAACCAAGGTCCATAAAGTTTTAGGCCACATTGCATCATTTGTATTTATACATCAATGTTTTAAAATGGGATCTAAAGATTTTTGTATGTTGCCTTGCAGTTCAGTTTTGTGGTGCAGTTCAGTTCAGTTTTGCAGTTCAGCAGTGGTTAAGTTCAGTTCAGTTCAGTTTGCTTTATTACGGTCCATGACCAAATACACAGCACAATGCAGGCCAACAACAACCACATAACAATTGTAAAAATCAAGATGGACCTAAATAGGTGAAACGTAGGATATTTAAAAAATAAATGTGAAAATAAAATATAGGACATGAGTATGAATAATGAGATATAACAAATAATACAGTAGTGGTCAAACATCTTCTAGCTTAATAAATATAGTACATATAATAAAAAAATTAAAAATTATACAGCTCCAGAAAAATATTAACTAGAATACACTGGTTAAAATTACAATCTGTTACCTCAACATTAACTTGTAAGAACCATAAAATGCAATTTGATTGCATAGGAGCAAAATTTGGCAATTTTATGCATGGTCTCTGTATTTATATCAGTTTCAGTAGCATTTGTGATGGTATACAGAGTACTCAGGCATTTAAGAAAAGATAAAATGGTGGCCTGGGGGCCCTAGGGGCCGGCTGCTTCCCTTTGGATTTACCAGAACCCTTACGGCCCGACATGCTAAGCACGAAAGCGCAGCACAAATTAAAATCCAAAGGGGGAAATAATAGCCTCAAGGCAGCTAGCCCTTCAAGAGCAAGCCAGCAACAAAACAACAAGAGAGGGGGGGGGACATTGAGGGCGAACAGGCCACCCTAAAGCCCTCCAAAATGGTCGCCGCCTCACCCACCTAAAATGGCCCCCGAGAGCCAGATATCTAAAAAGGAAAGGAAGGATCCAAAATGGCCGCCCCGCACCAGAAAGAAGCACAGAAGAACAACTTCCTCGTGCTGAACAAATGGCTGACAGCAGAAATGGCCGACCAGCCCAGCCAGGCACCTGGCCCTGAATCTACAGCCACCAAAAACCTCCCAAACTTCAGGAAAATACCCCAAATACCTCCCTGTGTAGTAAGTGGGAAGGGGGGGGGGGGTAGAAAAGACCCCTGCAGCCCAGAGCCTAAAAGGCAGAAGCCAGAAGGCACCCCCAACTGCCAAAAGGCTAGTAGGGGAGTCCAGTTAAGCAGAGCCTTCAGATCTCAACCTCCCCCAACAAAGAACAGACAAACCACAACGTCCCACGATGATCACAAACGCCAAAAAACGACGCGCGCAAGCCTCCCGGCTCCCAAACAGCCTCCAGGCACTCAGAGCGTGCAAGCACGCTCCGCGAAGACTGACAACTCCGGGAAGACTGTCCCAGCGACGAGCGGGGCTTCAGCAACAGCGCTGAAGCCCCGCCCCCTCAGAACGCGCCTAGCAAGGCGCCGAAGAAGCCGCTCTCCCTCCGAAGGGAGGCAAAACGTCCCCTCAGCCACGCAGCAAAGCAGCGGGCTTACGGAGACATCATTAAGAAAAGATAAAATACAAGCTTGGAAATATTCAAAAAACAGTTCAAGACCCCTTCTTTACATAATCCTCATGAATTCTCCTAGCTGCCGCCATAAATTTGGCACAATTAATTGTGAATTGAGGGTTAAAATCTGATAACAGCGTATTTCTGATTTTGAAATCAGAAAATCCGAGACATCCCTCCAACAAGGAATAAATGTACCTGGCTCGTATGCCAGGGTATAGGCCACACCCAAACAAAACATGGTCAATCGTTTCAACTTTATCTGCACCACAAGGACAAACCCGCTCAGCCATAGGCACCTTTCTAAAGCAGCCCTCAATGACTGCTGAAGGAAAGATATTGCAATGGGCCGTAGTAAAGGCCCTTCTGTGGGATGGTATTGTTAAAGTTGAGAGATAGGGCCTGGAGCTAACACATATCTCCTTTGAGGGGGAGCTAGATAATCCGGGACCTTGGCAATATCATTCTGTCTCTCAATGTCTTGTAGTCTCTGTTTGACTATGGCCCTGGCTTGATCCAGGGCCATTATCTGGAGAGATTCAGGTGAAAAGCCAAGCGTAGACAATTTCTGATGGATGGCTCTAACCCAAGAGGAACAATAACTATCCTTTAAAATCAACAATGTGATATTCGTGGGGCAATGGCTGAGATTAAGCCAAGTGGTGATTGAAAGTAGGCTCACCCTAGCCTCTATCCTTAGCAAGTCAGTTTCCAAGCGTAGTACTGCATTGGAAACGCAGGTTGGAAAGCAGTAAATGGCTCTCAAGAATTTGGACTGAATTTTCTCAAGGGGATCAAAGCTTGATAAGGATGGACCCAACATAGTTCCATAAGTGAGTTGGGGTATTGTTTTGGCCAAGTAGAGTTTTAATGCAACTGGTATAAAATGCCCCCCTTTCGTGAGAAAAAACCTAATGGTGGCCTGGGTCGATTTACGACCAGAATTGGTAGCATATTCGTGGTGAGCCTTCTTTGACCCTGAGGACTGAATCATGACCCCCAAATATTTGTAAACTGTTACCTGTTGTAGACTATGGCCATTTATACTCCATCTCCTTAGCCTGGGTTTGGGGCCAAAAGCCATTACTTTTGTTTTCTGATAATTAATCTCTAAGAGGTTATGATCACAATAAAGACCAAATTGAGCTAATGCCCTTCTAAGGCCTACTGATGTTCTAGACAGCAAGATTGTGTCATCTGCAAAGAGTAAGGCTACCAGTTGCTTATCTGCCAGGGAGGGGGGATGAGTATCGACAAGATGGAGGTTGCTGATCATATCATTAATAAAGATGGCAAAAAGGGAAGGGACCAGCATGCAGCCTTGCTTGACTCCTTTTAAAGTTGGAATAGGGTCAGTAAAGAGACCTTGCTTATTGCACCTGACCCTAATAGACGTGTTGGTATATAATGCCTGGTTCAGGAATAAGTCTCCTGTCAATTGAGGTGGCACTTAGCTTCTCCCATAATTTCCCTCTGGGAATGGAGTCAAAAGCAGATTTTAAGTCAATAAAGGCTACATAAAGAGAAACCGTTCTGCTGGTTGCGTATTTTTCTATCAAATGTGATAGAATCAAATTATGTCCCAACATATGGGACATAACATATGTCCCAACATATGTCCCAAATTATGTCCGGGGTGGGGTGGGGGGTGGGCTCCCTCTGAGAATCCTACCCCCCCAGGGAAAGTGCATGCGCAATACATAGCCTCTCCTCTCCCGGTGTAGTGAACGCCGCGTGGTCACTGTCTGGCTATGCCTGGCAGATGGTCACTGCAATGGCCTCTCCTGCATTACTGCATCCGTAACAACACCTTCTCGCTGGTCCCCCCCGTTTTCACAGAGTTTGCTACGTCATGGTGCGACCGAATGTCCGGCGGTATAACCGGATGGGAAGGCTGGGCCCACCAACCTTGCCAGCATAAGAGAAGGAAAACTCTAACATCAAACCCGGGCAGATAGAGCTCGTTAATGTAACACCTACCACCTGGAGGACTCGCTGCCGGTGTCCCAGCTTACTGGGCCATGGCAGATGACCCCCAGGTGAAAGGGTGGAGCCAGTACCGTGCACACTGCGCTTCACCTAAAAAATTCCTCTGCGCAGGCCTGAAGGGCATATCCACACACACAACCCACAACGCATCAAGTCCTGCAGCGATGGGCAAGGGGCGAAACAGCAGGTGGAAGGTGCCACTGGAAGCCGCAGTCCCGATCCTGCATGTAGGCGGTTCAGGGTATTGGTCGCCTGATGCTGACCCGGAGACAAAAGCATTTTTCGGCAGCACCCTGAACGACCAAGCAGCCTTATCTAGGGACAGCACTGCTTGCTCCACACGGAGAGGGGCCTAGAAAAGGTGGCCTAAACAAAGCTCGTCTCCCCCACCCCAGTTGGCTAGCCGCGGTCAACGGGCATCCTTACTTGCGGTCGAAAAATAACAACAAAGAAAAGGCATGCACCTGCCTCACAAAGTGTGCAAAGACTAAAGCTTGCGTGTTGGAACATCAGAACCATGCTTGACACAGTAGGCAGTGGTCGCCCTGAACGACGCTCTGCTCTAGTTGCCCACGAACTTCTCAGGTTGAATATCGACATAGCAGCTCTCAGTGAGGTCCGTTTCCCCGAGGAAGGTAGTCTTCAAGAACACGGTGCTGGCTATACCCTCTACTGGTCGGGTAAGTCAAAGGCTGAGAGCCGCCTTTCTGGCGTTGGCTTCATGGTCAGGAACTCCATTGCCTCCAAACTCGAAAACCTGCCAACAGGTCACTCAGATCGCATCATGTCCATGCGCCTCCCACTTCAAAACAAGCAGCATGCAACACTCTTCAGTGTGTATGCCCCAACCCTTCAAGCAGATCCTGCAGAAAAGAACAAGTTCTATGCTGATCTACGCAACCTCGTACGGAAGACCCCTACAGAGGACAAAGTGATCATCCTTGGCGACTTCAATGCCAGAGTAGGTAAAGACTCGGAAGCCTGGAAAGGAGTACTTGGCAAACACGGCATTGGCAACTGCAATGACAACGGGCGCCTCCTGCTAGAATTCTGCATGGAGCACCAGCTCACCATCACCAACACTATCTTCCAGCAGAAGAACAGTCTGAAGACAACCTGGATGCACCCACGGTCCAAGCATTGGTCCAAGCAGAGCCAGTTTGGTGTAGTGGTTAAGTATGTGGACTCTTATCTGGGAGAACCAGGTTTGATTCCCCACTCCTCCACTTGCACCTGCTAGCATGGCCTTGGGTCAGCCATAGCTCTGGCAGAGGTTGTCCTTGAAAGGGCAGCTGCTGTGAGAGCCCTCTCCAGCCCCACCCACCTCACAGGGTGTCTGTTGTGGGGGAGGAAGGTAAAGGAGATTGTGAGCCGCTCTGAGACTCTTCGGAGTGGAGAGCGGGATATAAATCCAATATCTTCTTCTTCTTCTTCTTCTTCTTCTTCTTCTTCTTCTTCTTCTTCTTCTTCTTCTTCTTCTTCTTCTTCTTCTTCTTCTTCTTCTTCTTCTTCTTCTTCATCTTCTTCTTCTTCTTCTTCTTCTTATCGACTACATTCTGGTGCGCCAGAGAGACCTTCGAGATGTCTTACACACCCGAGTAATGCCCAGCGCAGAATGTCATATGGATCATCGTCTTGTACGCTGCAATCTCCGTCTTCACTTTAAACCCACACCCAGGAGAGGAGGTATCCCTTGGAGGAAGTTTCAGGTTGGCAGCCTCCAGTCAGCCGAAGTTAAAGCTGCCTTCCAGGCAAAACTCCAGTCAAGAATTGAGGACCCCAGTTGCCTCACAGACCCTTCTCCAGAAGCACTCTGGGAACACCTAAAAACTACCGTCCTGCAGATCTCTGAAGAAGTCCTCGGGTTCTCCGCAAGGAAGAACAAGGACTGGTTTGATGAGAACAATCAAGAGATCCAAGAATTACTGGCAAAAAAGAGATCTGCCTACCAAGCACATCTTGCTCAGCCCTCCTGTCCTGGGAAAAAAGCAACCTCCTGCGCAAGCTTCGAGACATTCAGAACGAGTGGTGGACCAAGCTTGCAGAGAGAACCCAGCTGTGTGCAGACACTGGTGATTTAAGAGGGTTCTACGAAGCCCTGAAGGCAGTATATGGTCCATCATATCAGGCTCAGAGTCCCTTGCATAGTGCAGACAGCCAAGTGCTCCTCACAGACAAGGCATCCATACTGAACCGGTGGTCGGAGTATTTTCAGGTTCTCTTCAGTGCCAACCGCGTAGTTCAAGATTCAGCAATCCACCTCACCCCACTTCAACCGGTGAAAACAGAGTTGGATGAGACCCCCACCCTAGAAGAGACTGTTAAAGCCATCAAGCAACTGAAAAGTGGCAAGGCAGCGGGAGTTGATGGAATTCCACCAGAGATCTGGAAGCATGGGGGCACAGTACTACATAGCTCACTTCACAAAGTACTTGTCACCTGCTGGGAACAAGGCAAATTACCACAGGACTTTCGCGATGCAATCATCATCACCCTATACAAGAACAAAGGGGAAAAGTCAGACTGCTCCAACTACCGGGGGATAACCCTGCTCTCCATCGCAGGCAAAATCCTTGCCAGAATACTCCTGAACAGACTGGTGCCCACCATTGCAGAAGAACTCCTCCCAGAGAGCCAGTGCGGCTTCAGAGCTAACAGGAGCACCACCGACATGGTATTTGTTCTCAGGCAGCTCCAAGAGAAATGCAGGGAACAGAACAAGGCTCTGTATGTGACTTTTGTCGACCTTACCAAAGCTTTCGATACCGTTAGCAGGAAAGGCCTGTGGCAAATCTTGGAACGTTTAGGATGTCCCCCAAGGTTCCTCAGCATGATCATCCAGCTACACGAAGACCAGCGAGGCCAAGTCAGACACTGCAACGATCTCTCGGAGCGCTTCCCAATAGGCACAGGTGTAAAGCAAGGCTGCGTTCTCGCGCCAACTCTCTTTACGATCTTCTTTAGCATGATGCTTCAAAGAGCCGCAGTAGATCTAGATGATGACGATGGTGTATACATCCGCTATCACACCGATGGCAGCCTTTTCAACCTGAGGCGACTAAAGGCACACTCCAAGACAATGGAAAAACTCATCCGAGAGCTACTGTTTGCTGATGATGCTGCACTCGTCTCCCACTCGGTATCAGCTCTGCAGCATATGACGTCCTGCTTTGCAGAGGCTGCCAAGCTATTCGGCCTAGAAGTTAGTCTGAAGAAGACAGAAGTTCTCCACCAGCCTGCACCCCAGGAAGATTATCACCCTCCCTGCATCACTGTGGGTGAATCAGTTCTGAAGACAGTCCAGCAGTTCAGCTATCTGGGGTGCATCATCTCCTCAGATGCCAAGATCGACAAGGAGATTGACAACAGGCTGCCAAAGGCAAACCGTGCATTTGGCCGACTGCACAAAAGAGTGTGGAGCAACAAGCATCTGAAAAAAGGCACAAAGATCAATGTTTACAAAGCGGTTGTGATGACAACCCTCATCTACGGCTCTGAATCGTGGGTTTTATACCGTCATCACCTGCGACTCCTTGAGTGCTTTCATCAGCGCTGCCTTCGCACCATCCTCAACATCCACTGGAGTGACTTTGTGACCAACACTGAAGTCCTCAAGAGGGCGGAGGTTACCAGCATCGAGGCACTGCTGTTGAAGACGCAGCTGCGCTGGGCAGGGCATATTTCTAGGATGGAAAACCACCACCTTCCCAAGATTGCCCTGTATGGCGAACTCTCCACCGGCCATCGAAATAGAGGGGCACCAAAAAGAGGTACAAGGACTCCTTGAAGAAATCCCTTAGCACCTGTCACATCAACCATCACCAGTGGTCTGACCTAGCCTCAGATCGCAAAGCATGGAGGCACACCATCCACCAGGCTGTCTCTTCTTTTGAGAACGCACGCATAGCTGGTCTTGAGGACAAAAGGAGATTGAGGAAGAATCACACTGCTACAGCACCAACCCTAAATCAGACTTTTCCCTGCAGCCGCTGTGGCCGGACCTGCCTGTCCCACATTGGTCTTGTCAGCCACCAGCGAGCCTGCAGCAAACGTGGACTATTGCACCCTTCTTAAATCTTCGTTCACGAAGCCAAGCCGAGAGATGTCCCAACATGGATCATCCTTCCCTAAACCCAGCCTGCTCATCTACCAAATACCTTTCTTGAATCAGCCAGCACTGCAATTTCTCTAGAAGATGGCTAGCATATAGTTTGCCCAGAATACTCAAGAGGCTGATTGGCCTATAATTGGCTGGATTATCCTTCTGCCCGGACTTAAAAAAAAAAGAATGATGATAGCCTCTCTCCAGGCCTCAAGTAAATCCCCTGTCAAATCTATATATGTAAATGATGAGGCCAAGAGAGAGGACCACCAGTCTATATTAATTTTCAATAGATCTGGGGGAATAAAATCAGCACTTGGAGCTTTGCCTCTCTTGAGTTTACTGATCAAAGATCTAACTTCTCCAGCCATCACCGGAGGCCAAGGTGGCAGGTCTGAAAGGGCCTCATGAATCAGGGGAACTGCAGAATGGTGGGGATCAGAGTACAGCACTTGAAAAAATGATCCCCAATTCTTGGGGGTGACAAATGAGTCAATGGGGGAGATGTCTCTGCAGGAGTGGCTCGAGATCAATTTCCAAAGCCCTGTCAAGATCTTCTCCTTGGATGACTGTATAATGCTATTCCATAGCACTTTCATGGCCTCATGCTTCTTTGTGGCAATCAGTTGTTTGTATAACTTCTTAGAACATGAAAGATGGTATTGTGCACACAGAGAATCAAGGCCCTCAGAGTTCTTATATGCATGATACGCTGATTTTAGATCTCTTCTTGCTTGCTTGCATTCTTTATTGAACCAGGGTTTGGAGACATTTTTGAATCTACGATGTTGAACAGAAGCATCTTGAACCAGTAATGGTTTTATGAGGGTTTGGAGACGTTTTTGAATCTACGATATTCAACAGAAGCATCTTGAACCAGTAATGGTTTTATGAGTTGAAGGAGATGGTCGAAGGGGATCAGAGGGTTCAAGTCATGGGGAGTGTAATGTACTGAGACAGGAGACGTTGGTAGGGCAACATGCTTTAATGGAGGCATGTTACAAGAGAGGGAACACGCGGGCCGGGTCCCGCTTATGTACAACCCCGGGAACCTCCCTCCAGACAGGCCAGTCCAATCCTGGCCTGTTGAACTTCCCGCCACAGCTGGTGATTGGCTGGGAGTTCGGGTCCTGCGCTGAGCAGCCCGGGGATAGCCCGGTCGCTCCGCGCAGGGTTGCGCTGGCTGGTTTTATGTTATTGTGTTATTGCGTTGTATCGTTATCTCGATACACTACAGGGAGTATCCATAATTAATTTTCTATTGGAGCAAGCATCCCCCTCACTGTTTGTGCCAACTGATCGGACCACTTGGCACAGCATCTCATTTGTTGGACTGGAACCAAATGTGGGCCCATCATAATACAATGAAAAGTCTCTGGAACTAAAGGAGCTAGAGTGAGTAATAGTGGAAGATGATCGCTTTCTAGTTCGGGTAGAACTTGTAGGTGAAGAACCTTCGAAAGTAATCTTGGGCTGGCTAGAAAACAGTCGATAGTACTGCGTCTAGTGCCGGCTAGAAAGGTGATCTCCCCAGGATAATCACCTACTGTGGAGCCATTCAATATGGAGAGGTCAAACCTTCTAGCCATCCTCGCTAAGCAAGCCCCTGAAAAATTTTGTTAGACTAGTATTCGGGAGACCCAGGCTCAGATCCTCACACACTGGATAACCTTGGGCCAGTCACACTCTCTCAGCCTAACCTACCTCACAGGGTTGTTGTGAGGATAAAATGGAGGAGAGGAGAAAAATGTAAGGCACTTTGAGCCAGTTTGGTGTAGTGGTTAAGTGTGCGGACTCTTATCTGGGAGAACTGGGTTTGATTCCCCACTCCTCCACTTGCACCTGCTAGCATGGCCTTGGGTCAGCCATAGCTCTGGCAGAGGTTGTCCTTGAAAGGGCAGCTGCTGTGAGAGCCCTCTCCAGCCCCACCCACCTCACAGGGTGTCTGTTGTGGGGGAGGAAGGTAAAGGAGATTGTGAGCCTCTCTGAGACTCTTTGGAGTGGAGGGCGGGATATAAATCCAATATCTTCTTCTTCTTTGGGTCTCCATAAGGGGGAGAAAGGTAGGCTACAAATGAATTAAATATATAAATAAATGATAAATTACATATAGTGCAGTCCCGTGCAGAGTTACTTTAGTCTAAGTCCATTGATTTCAGTGGAATAACTCTGCACAGGATTACACTGAAAATGCTTTAAATAAATCAACCAGCAAGTAGTAAAGAAGACAGAGGGAATGCTCCCACACTTTGACTTCATATTATTAGCAAGACTGGAGACCTTTATTGATGTATTCCTGTTCATGTTTCTTGCTATGTGACATGCAACATGAGTATAAAGAGATGCACTGAATTTCCAGAAGATACGACTTGATAGTAACATGACTTATACGGCAGTGACTACATTAAGCAAAGGTCTTGCTTTAGTGACTCTGAGTTGGCCCTCACAATGTACATTTCATTTCATGTAATCAGGCCTGACTCTCCTCAGGTATGTGCTCACATAAACAAAAATAGAGAATCATGAGAACATAAGAGAAGCCATGTTGGATCAGGCCAAAGGCCCATCCAGTCAAACACTCTTTGTCACAGAGTGGCCAAAAAACCTAGGCGCCATCAGGAGGTCCATCAGTGGGGTCAGGACACTAGAAGCCCTCTCACTGTGCCCCCCAAGCACCAAGAATACAGAGCATCATTGCCCCAGACAGAGAGTTCCAACAATAAACTGTGGCTAATAGCCATTGATGAACCTCTGCTCCATATGTTTATCCAATCTGTTCTTGAAGCTGTCTATGCTTGCAGCTGCCATTACCTCTGTGGCAGTGAATTCAATGGATTAATCACCCTTTGGGTGAAGAAGTACTTCATTTTATCAGTTCTAACCTGACTGCTCAGCAATTTCATTGAATGTCCATGAGTTCTCATATTGTAAGAAAGGGAGAAAAGTACTTCTTTCTCTACCTTCTCTACCCCATGCATAATCTTGTAAGCCTCTATCATGTCATCCCTCAGTCGACATTTCTCCATGCTAAAGAGCCCCAAGCATTTTAACCTTTTTTAATAGGGAAAGTGTTCCAACCCTTTAATAATTCTAGTTGCCCTTTTCTGAATTTTTCCCAATGATATAATATCTTTTTTTTTTTGAGGCAAGGTGACCAGAATTGTACACAGTATTCCAAATGAAGCTGCACCATCCATTTATACAGGGACATTATGATAATGGCTGATTTGTTTTCAATTCCCTTCCTAATAATTCCCAGCATGGTGTTGGCCTTTTTTATTGCAGTCGCATACTCTCTCGACATTTTCAGTGAGTTATCTACTATGACCCCAAGATCTCTCGCTTGGTCAGTCTCCGCTGGTTCACAGCCCATTGACAGATCCCTTTGGAGTGCCTCACAATCCTCTCTGGTTCTCACCACCCTGAACAATTTAGTGTCATTCACAAACTCAGCCACTTCACTGCTTACTCCCAACACCAAATCATTAATGAACAAATTAAAAAGCATTGGACCTAGTACTGAGTCCTGTGGTACCCCACTGCTTACCACCCTCCACTGCGAAAATTGCCCATTTATACTCACTCTGTTTCCTATTAATTAGCCAGTTTTTGATCTGCAAGAGGACTTGTCCTTTTACCTCATGCCTCTCAAGCTTACTAAGGAGTCTTTGATGAGAAACTTTATCAAAAGCTTTCTGGAAGTCAAGGTAAACAACATCTATTGGGTCCCCTATGTCTACAGCTAAAATCACCAGAAGTTTAAGGCCTGTGAGTAATGAAAAAATGCACACATAAACAAAAATGTATTTTGTTTGCAGGTTCAGAATAACTGAAGTGTCTTTCTATGGAACAGCCAATAACACATTGTTGGAGCCCCCAAGTCCTTCCCAAAGTCATCAGACAGACTGGGATTGATGCCACTGAGTTCCATAATGTCCAGAAGGCCAATAATGTTTATCCTTTGCTGAGCTTGCTCAAAGGCTCTTACCTCTTGACCTTACTTTTCTAGTCACACAGGAAGCCAATGCGGAGGCTGCTGCAATTCTTCAGCTTATTGGAATCAGTTTCTCTCCTGCTGATTTTGATGGATTTCTCTGGTATCTATGTCTCTTCCCCCCCCCCACACGCACTCACAAATAAATCATAAGGCATGTTATTCTGTAGGTGTTTATTGACCTCATTCTTCAGAGCTGCTACTCTGTGAGGATTCAAGCGGGATGAAGTATTGCATGACATAGATACAAAAGGGAAGGGTGTTGTGAAATACAAAGAAAAACAGGAAGAATAAATAAACCAATTGTTTTTAGCCATTGCCATCCAGTTAGGGGTCTTAACTTGATGTAGCATTTGCAGTGGGCAATTTTTAACTTGAGCATGTATTGCTACATCATTTTATATTAACAATATTGGGTTATATCCAAAGCAGTGGGATGAAGGTGGTAAAACAGAATGTTCTTGCCTTCACCCTAATGTTGCAGCCCTCTGAGAGTGCAATCCTTAGCAGAGTTACAGCCTTCTAAACCTACTGAAGTCTAAGAAGGGTACGACTGCTTAGGAAAGAACTGCAAAACTTCCAACATTCTGCTCCCAGAGGTCATGGTACCATTCAGAACAGTGTAGGGTTCCTAGCCTCCTACTGGGGCAGGGGTTCTCCCAGTTTTGGGGCCCCTGACCTGCTCACAAAGAGTTGGCCAGCAGGAGGATCCCCACCCCCAAAGACCTCCATCTTACCCAATGTGCCCGCCGTGATACATGGCGTCACATGGGGCACACTCTAGCAATCTAGGTAAAAACTCTATGGCACCATGAAATTTCCCCCCACTGGGAGCCAGGTAAGACATGGCAACCCTATGTGCAGACAAAATGGGATTTGCAATGGCAGAAAAGAATCAACCGAAGTGTGTCATACTATGTCACCTTAAAATGGTCTGAAAAGACTGAGCAAGATCCCTAATTCTCCTAAGGAATGTCTAAATTCTATCTGACTCACACAGCAGTTAAATGGATCTTTTCCTTTGTTCCTCCCCTCCCCTCTCCCTCTGAGATTCCAGGGCCCTTAAATGGCCACTGCTGGCTTTCTTTCCAGAGCACCAGGGTACAAAGGCGATTGGCAGCTATGACAATTCATTCTTATCTGCTCTGTTCCTTTCCTCCCTAAGTCCTTTGCTTCTTTCGTGATAGTTATTTCCTCTTTAATGTCCATGGTGACAAGCAAGCATAATGTTGAGTAAAAAACTAGAGTGAAATTCATGCTACTTTGAAGTTGCCTCAAAAGTAGGTGGAGTTATAAAACAGGAGCAGAACCAGGAAGAAAAACATATCACCAGCTCCTACACCATCACATCACAGGACCATACCAATGTCATCATTTGGCTTTGCCCTATAGGTCTCTAAGCTCGTGTGCTTGTGCCCCTTTTCTGTATCATTTCTAGCTATTTTTAACTGAAATCAAGATGCCAGTTCTGTCACCATATCCACTGTGACAACACAATAACAAGGCCTAACAATACCAGCCATACCATCTCAGGTTTATTCACTTATTCATCTTCCAACATTATATATGCCATCAAGTGTCAGCAATGCCCTTCCACTCTCTATATTGGACAAACAGGTCAGATTCTACACAAAAAAATAAATGGACATAAATCCAACATTAAAAACCACAACACTCAAAAACCAGTGGGAGAATATGTTAACCTTCCAGGTTATTCACTTGCTGACCTAAGAGTAGCAGTCCTTAAACACACAAACAAAGAAAACATTTTAAGTTGAAATTACAACATGAGATTGCTGAACTTGAGTTGATTTACAAATTCAGAACAATGGACCCCACCTCTGAGGGTTGAACAGGGACATAGGATTCTTATCTCACTACAGATACTAATTTTCTGCTCTCAGGCATTTATCTTCTGCTCTAATCAAGCTAATCAAGCTATAATGGATGCATCCTTTGCATCCATTATAAATACCTCCTACCTTCTGTGACAAAAAGACTCAATAATCTCCATTTCTACTTGTCTCTGGTGAAGGGAGCTTTGGCTCTTGAAAATTTACACCCTAAAACTCCTGTTGGTTCCTAAGGTGCTATTGTACTCAAATCTAAATGCTCTACTGCAAACCAACACTGTTACCCTCAGAAACTACCAGGTTTCTAGAACTCTAAGAATGCAATTCTAAGTAGAGGTATTCAGAATCCTACTCAGTTCTGTTATAATTCTACTGAGTACTCCCAGGAAAGTGTTCTTAGGATTTAACTGTCATTCCTGTGGTTTTAAAGTTAATTTCTAATTTCCCACCACCTGTTTATAAAATATTTTTAATCTGTGTGAAAAATCATCTTATATGAAGTGTGTCAGATTTCTTTGTTTCACATCCCCAATGCTGGGCAGGTCTTAAATTAGAAATCTTTCTAGTTTTCTATGGTATAAAGGTCATCGAGCAAAAACTTTGACTTAATTTTCATAAGATTGACACATTGTGAAAAATGAACTCCTGTTTTCAGAATGTAATGTCACATCTTATTAGGTGTCACTCAATCAAGAATCTGTGTTGCAACTTTTAATAGATATGATTAAAAAACTGGTAAACATTAATATAATTTAGATAGCATGTGCCCCAGAGAGTACTGCATTCAGGATCCCAAAATCTTTTAACAATCCTACTCCATGGCAGGTCCTACATGATGGAATGCACTCCCGGATAACATCAGAGTCCTGTAGGACTTTTTGCCGTTCCTTTGAAAGGCTGAATTCAGGCTTGCAAGACTGAATTATTCCGCCTTGCATTTTGCGAATAATATGGGAGACAACTATTATGTCACCACAGAACTGACAATCTCAGACAACATTATTGTATAAACATCACGAGCACCATACCTGACAAGATCTTTAGATAACATTGGTGGTACTATTGTCTATTGACTATGTAATTTTACTTGGCTATCTTACTGTATAGCATTTTGTTGATTGTTTTTAAGTTTTATGTTCTAATGTTATGTTTTTACTGGTTGTTAGCCACCCTGAGCCCGCTGTGGGGAGGGTGGGATATAAATGTAATTAATTTAATAAATAAATAAATACTGACTATTTTTAGGAAATCATACTATGATCTTGCCCTCTTCCCTCCCTCACAGGCAGGATTTTCCCTTCTTTTTTCTTGCTCAGCAGCCTCTATATTTATTTTTTTCTTATTTGTCTAACACTGTCCTACCCAGACTCTTATATATGTATTTTGATGCTGGCCCAGCCCAGGGAGCTGAGGGAAGAGATACAATCACTTTCATATATTTAACTTTTGAAATGGCACACAGGAGGCTTTTGAAAGTCCAAAATAAGAAAATTGTTTTATTTAACTTAAGGGGAAAAAGGTCGGATGGAGTTAGGGATAGGATATATGAGGTGAACTAATCATAAAACTGAAGTAATTTTGTAATCACATTAACTCCAGATAATTTGTTGTCAACAAGTAAATGTTTCTGCTATTCAAACAGGCCTTCTTTCTTTTTTTTGTTAGTCACCTTTAATGGCATAGTGGGATTAAAATACATAACAGTTGCAGCCAATTAATATATGATAATGAACAATAAAAACATACAATTCATTTTAAAAGCCTTTGCTGTACTTGATAATTCCCTATTGGATTTTGATGCTACCAACCTAGATGAAGTTCCCAGCTGGCTGCTGCTTGCATTGATTGCTGAATTTAAGCCAGGTAAATCACCAGGCCCAGATGGAATTCTATCTGAAATCCTTATCAAACATCCCCAGTGGTGGTCTGTTTCATTAGCCAATCTATTTACCTTAATTAACCAACATGAGTCATTGCCACAAGCTCAGTTGAATTCCATCATCATTCCTATCTTCAAAAAAGGTAATCCTAACTGTCTAAAAAACTATAGACCAATAAGTCTTCTGTCCATAATTGGCAAACTTTATGCCAAATTCTTAGAAAAACATCTACAAAATTGGATCTCTTCTTACCAAATTATTCATCCCAAGCAAATCAGGTTTTCTAAAGGCTACTCCACACTTAGGGCGATTTCCCACACAGCTTACCGAGGAGCGAAGTCCCTCCTCACCGCGCAGCTTCTGCTCGGATTTCCCACCAACTGCTCCGCGGATTCAGGAAGTGCTGCACCTTTTGCATTGCTAACGTAAACTAGGGTTTTAGCGATTTCCATTTGAGACGCAAAAGGTGCGGCACTTCCTGAATCTGCGGAGCAGTTGGTGGGAAATCCGAGCAGACGCTGCGCGGTGAGGAGGGACTTCGCTCCTCGGTAAGCTGTGTGGGAAATCGCCCTTAGTAATGGTATTTTTCTAGACTTCTTAGCCAATAAATATATGAAGTTGGGAACAAAAAACCTATATGCTACCTTCATTAATTTGAAAAGCGAATTTGATTCAATTTCTAGACAATTACTATGGGATAAATTAGAAGATGGACCCTTGATTACTATCTCCCTTTTCACTGAGCAGGAATTGCTTCTTTTAACTAGAAGCAATTCCTCTTTTTGGCTCAATTGGGGATCTTCTCTGATCCTCTGACTCCTTTTGCCTCATTCCCAGGCCACAATCAGTGCTAAACTGTCTCTTCTTCAGCTGTCAGTTCCCAACTGTCATTTCTTAACTGACTCAATAGAATTCCATTCCAACAACCTGTCACCCAAAGGTTCTCAGGCTCTGTTAGGCATTAACTCTTGATGGTCTGTCACATGTCATATTGATGATATCAAGTAGGAACTAGGATCTTAGCATTATAATATTGATGTTTCATTTTAAAGTCAATAGGCTCCAATAATTTCTCTTGGCCTGGTGTGTAACGTATCCCTCATTCCCTACCCTTATTCCCCTCACAATGGTAGCTCATACAATACATCCAATATGCAAACTCATGGGTTTATTGTCACTGCATTTAGATTGGTAAACCAAGACTCAGCCTGCAGATGATCACCAAGTCCTGGTTTCCATCAACAAATCATTCTTGCTCTTTCTATTGTCTCTTCTGTAGTCTTGGCTGTTACTCCATCCTGCATTGCAGTGACTCACTTGTCACCAGCTCTCTTACTATTGACCAGCATTAGTGTAACAGATGAAAAGCTGTGGCCCCTTCCTAAGGAAGCTGGTTTGCTTCTCATAGTAATTCCTTCCTTGCTCCAAACATAACGAATCCTACATCCCACAGCTGATTAACTGTACCACACTTACACAAACAAAAATGTCTTACTGATTCCTGTTCATAGATTTTCAACTCACAATTGGCAGCCTTTTCCAAATAAACATGTTGTCCTCTGTTCTTCACCAGATCCTTGAACCAGCCACCACACAGCTAATCTACTCACCACCTTCTCAGTGTTGCTCACATTCCCAACCACATGCTAAGAATATTGACATAAGCAAAGTTGTAACAAGTGACCTAACAAATCAATGTTAGGATGTTTGTGTAATAGGATGTTTGTGTAATTTTTTAAAAAGATAAATACATGGCTAAACAAATAAAAATTCCTTTGTACCTTATTTTCTGTATATCTGTAAGGAGGGAGCGTGCTGGCAATTCTAAACTGTTAGGAGGGTGGAAACAGTGAAAAGATTTGGTTATTGCTTGGCAAAATAGTAGTCATGGGGACTGGACTGATGGGAAGCCAGTTACAAAGAGAGCAATCATATACAATGCCATCTGGAAATAAGCTTAGCTCCATTCTGGAAACATTTCATTTTCAAAATTCTGCATTTCATTCCTCCTGTCAAATAATTGCCTTTAAAATCAATGTTCTAAATTTAAATGTGTATGTAAGTATATATATGCATATATACATATATATTTAAATTTAGCACATGAATTTAAAGGCAATTACACACACACACACCCTTCCTTTGCACTCAGCAAAACTACTGAATTGAATTCACACTCATTATGGATATTTTTGTCGAAAAATCCCAGCAGTGACTCATTTGCATATTAGGCCACACTCTCTCATTTGCATATTGGACCACATCTCCCAATAGTCAAAAGCCAGATTTTTTTTTTTTTTTTTAGAAATCCAGTAGTACCTTAAAAACTAACAGTGAGCAGAGATTCACAAAAGCCAATGCTTTGATAAAAATGTTTAGTCTTTAAGGTGATACTCGACTCTTGCTCTTTTCTGCTAGTCTTACTGAACTACCCCCATCCAAGCTCTGATCAAAGTCAGGCCCACTTAGCTTTAGCAAAGGTGGTGCATAACATGCCCTCAGGCTAATACCCAGATTTATCCAATGCTATTCTCTCTAATAGCCCAGACCAGCCTGACCTCTGCAGAGTTCAGAAACTTAGCAGGGTCAGTATTTGTATGGTTGTATGTGAGATCACCAAGAAAAACTAAGGTTGCTATGCAAAGCAAGGCAATGGCAAACCACCGCTACTTATCTCTTCCCTTGAAAACCCTATAAGGTGCCACTTCATAGGGTTGCCATAAGTCAGTTGCAATTCAACAGCACACACACCGTCTCACAGGCCAAAGAAGGGAAGGCCATTTAAAGTCCCTATAGATTTCTTCAGACCCAAATGGGACAGATCCTCTACAGCTCCTCTACAGATTTGTGATAAGTGATTTCAACTATACAAGGCTTTAGGCTCACACAGAACAGAGGAAAATCTGGGAGGGCCAGCATGCCATGCCTGTAACTCAGAAAGGCCTGTCTAGAAATGGCCATTAGAAAATTAGCAAGATCTGATTATTCACCTAAATAACCATGACAACAAGTCACATAACAGCTGCCACACAGTTATAGTTGTGTGGATTCCATTCTAGTAGCTTTCCACCACCGCTGCTATATTTTCTGTTTCTTTTCAGTTTGGGAGTAGTAGCTATATTTTAAAATAAACTTTCAAAAGTTGGTTTCAGCACATCTCAAACCATGATACATGTGCCTACCCCCTTGAGGTCCACTTTATGCTGCTGCATTAAGTACTTCCTTATAGTGAGTATCAGTCTTTAAAAAGGGTGCAAGTCAGAATGTTTTTTTTTCTTGAAGTGTTATTTGCAAACACCTTGCAAACCTGATATTGTCTCATTTGCAAAACAACAGAAATGATCTTCATACTTCAAAGTGGTCTGCATAATTTCAAACAAGCAAAAAACCCCACAACCCAACACTGAAAACATAAAATCTCTTATTATCACCCCCATGCCCCCAAGTTCTAGTGTGCAAAGTCCTTCATTGGTTCTGTTGAACTGACACACTTCAGTGGCAGGAAAAAGACACTTCCAGCCGGGGGCTTTCAGCCCCGCCACACCCTCTCCTACTTTCCAACAGTCTTGTCTCCTCTCCTTTTGCTTGGACACAACCAAATTTCTGGTTTGTGGGGGGGAGGAAGTAACAAAGCAAAACATCAGGGAAAATTGAAAAAAGTCATGCAGGATTAGGAGAAACTTTTGGAATTTGCAAAGAAAACACTCGCTTTGAAAAAAACAACAACCCTGCTTTTAGCGAAAGGGCAGTTAAGCTCCTCTTCTCATGCCTGGAGTGGTATAAACTCCTAGCACCTGATTTCAGCATCTGAGCCTTGTAGACCTACAGCCTCCCCCCCAAAAAAACCCTCCACCCTTCGGAGATGCTTGTCCCCTGCTTATATTTCAGTGCCCACCCTTAGCAGATTGCTTTTCACAATCACAAACAGCAACGCGGGGGGTAGACTGCTTCGGTCTAGGTCAGCAGTTCCTTCACAAGCTTTGCACAGGCTCTCTTTAGAGTGCCCAGAGCTGGTGCCATATGAAGAGGGTGACATATGAAGAGTGATCAAAGCCTAAGGAACAGCTCCGCTGAGCTGCATCTCCAGGCTGCAAGTTCTGTCCACCTTTCCAGCACAAACAGCTTTTTTTAAAGCACAAACAACTTTTTTTAAAGGACTACAAAGCTGGGTTTTTAAAAACTTACTTGGACTGACTGGTCAGCTCCTAATTTGGTACAGTTGTATTGTGCTGCACCCCTTCCACTTTGCAGCTCCCATAAAGGGGACATTAAGGACATTTGGCTGTCGCCGGCTGCCATGGCCTTCCCTAACCCCGCCCCTCCCCCCCACACACAGGCATACACACAAACACACACAAACACCCCAGCCAGTCTTGACAGTGCTGGCCCCAACAAGACCTTAAAGGGCACCAGGGCTACAGTGCCACTGGGAGACTGGCTCCTGAGGCCTTCCCTCCACCCCCCGCAACAAACACATACCCACCCACACATGCACACCCACACACAAACACCCCTACCTCCCTCCACATTGCTGGCCCCAACAAGCCCTTAAAGGGCACCAGGGCAGGGCTGCTGGTGGGGGGGGGGAGACCAGTTCCTGCAGCCTTCCTTCCACCCCCCCCCCCCAACACACACACACAAATACCTCAGCCTCTCTCCATAGCACTGGCCCAGGAAGCCCTTAAAGGGTACCAGGACTGCTGTGGGGAGACCAGCTCTCACGGCCTTCCCTCCACTCCCCCCAACACACAAACAAATACTTCAGCCTCCCTCCACCACGCTGGCCCCAGGAAGCTCTTAAAGGAGGTGAGACCACCTCCATCCCCCCTACATATACACAAACAAATACCTCAGCCTCCCTCCACAGTGCTGACCCCAGAAAACCCTTAAAGGGCACCAGGGCAGTACTGCCATGGGGAGACCAGCTCCCGTGGCCTTCCCTCCACCCCCCAACACACACACACACACACACACACACACACACACAAATGCCCTAGCCTCCCTCAACAGTGCTAGACCTGGGAAGCCCTTAAAAGGTACTGGAGCTGCACTGCCATGGAGAGACCAGCTCCCGCGGCCTTCCCTCTACCCCCCAACACACACACAAATGCCCCAGCCTCCCTTGGCAAGCCCTTAAAGAGCACTGGGGCTGCACTGCCATGGAGAGACCAATTCCCCAGGCCTTCCCTTCACCCCCCAACACACACACTCACATGCAAACACACACACACCAGCCTGCCTTGACAGTGCTGGCCTTGGCAAGCCCTTAAAGGGCACTGGGGCTGTGCTGCCACAGGGAGACTAGCTCCCACTACCTTCCCTCCATCCCCCTCAACATGCACACACCAGGCTATGCTCCCATGGCCTTCCCTCTCTACCCCAGTCCCTTTGCTCACTGGCTCCTCCTCTTCCAAGGGCTGCTGGGAGGTTATCCTCTGCCTGCCTGTGACTGAAGAAGCAAGCTGAGATGCGATGGAGTGGAAGCAGTTGGCCTGTGCTTCCCCTCAGCAGCAGGGGCAGAGACCTTTTTTATGGAGCCAGAATGCTGGCCAAGCTAGCAGGAATGCTTGCTAAGCCAGCTGGAATGGCATTCTGGTGCATTCTGGCTCAAAAAAAAAGCCCTTGATATGGCTAGAAGAAAGATGGAAGCTCAGCTACCAGTAGGGTGGCCAGAATGTCCCGCCCTCCCGGGAAAGTCCCGCCCCCGCCTCCTGAATCCCGTGTCCCGATTGGCCAAGCTCGGGACTCATTCAGAGTCCCGGATGGGCCAGTGCCCCTGTCCGTCATTTTTTCTCCATTTTTTTTAATGATGAAGCCAATTACAAGGCAGCCTGCCTCCCCCAGCCAATCACAGGGGCACCTGGAAGGTGAGGTGGGGCATGCCAGGCATCAGGGCTCTCACCAGATTGGGCCCTGCTGCCTGCCCTGGAGGCTCCGCCTCCAGGCTTCCCACCCGGCTGCAGTTAACCAGAGAAAGAAGAGAGGAGAGAGAAGAAGGTACGATGGGAAGGGGAGGGGAGGGGGAGGGAAAACTGGGGTGTTTGGGGGAGAAGGGGAAGCCCCAGGACCATGTGCTTTTGCACCTCCTATAGCAGCAACTCGTGAGTAGGGAGGCCAATCCCCCCTTCAGAGCCAACTAGCCAGGAACGGGGAGGAGGGGAAGCCCCAGGACCATGTGCTCTTGCACCTCCTGTGGCAGCAACTCGTGAGTAGGGAGGCCAATCCCCCCTTCAGAGCCAACTAGCCAGGAACGGGGAGGAGGGGAAGCCCCAGGACCATGTGCTTTTGCACCTCCTGTGGCAGCAACTCGTGAGTAGGGAGGCCAAGCCCCCCTTCAGAGGCAACTAGCCAGGAACGGGGAGGAGGGGAAGCCCCAGGACCATGTGCTTTTGCAACTCCTGTGGCAGCAACTCGTGAGTAGAGAGGCCAATCCCCCCTTCAGAGGCAACTAGCCAGGAACGGGGAGGAGGGGAAGCCCCAGGACCATGTGCTTTTGCACCTCCTGTAGCAGCAACTCGTGAGTAGGGGGAGGCCAATCCCCCCTTCAGAGGCAACTAGCCAGGAACGGGGAGGAGGGGAAGCCCCAGGACCATGTGCTTTTGCACCTCCTGTGGCAGCAACTCGTGAGTAGGGAGGCCAATCCCCCCTTCAGAGCCAACTAGCCAGGAATGGGGAGGAGGGGAAGCCCCAGGACCATGTGCTTTTGCACCTCCTGTGGCAGCAACTCGTGAGTAGGGAGGCCAATCCCCCCTTCAGAGCCAACTAGCCAGGAACGGGGAGGAGGGGAAGCCCCAGGACCATGTGCTTTTGCACCTCCTGTGGCAGCAACTCGTGAGTAGGGAGGCCAATCCCCCCTTCAGAGCCAACTAGCCAGGAACAGGGAGGAGGGGAAGCCCCAGGACCATGTGCTTTTGCACCTCCTGTGGCAGCAACTCATGAGTAGGGAGGCCAATCCCCCCTTCAGAGCCAACTAGCCAGGAACGGGGAGGAGGGGAAGCCCCAGGACCATGTGCTTCTGCACCTCCTGTGGCAGCAACTTGTGAGTAGGGAGGCCAATCCCCCCTTCAGAGCCAACTAGCCAGGAACGGGGAGGAGGGGAAGCCCCAGGACCATGTGCTTTTTTGCACCTCCTGTGGCAGCAACTCGTGAGTAGGGAGGCCAATCCCCCCTTCAGAGGCAACTAGCCAGGAACGGGGAGGAGGGGAAGCCCCAGGACCATGTGCTTTTGCACCTCCTGTGGCAGCAACTCGTGTGTATGGAGGCCAATCCCCTCTTCAGAGCCGACTAGCCAGAAAGGGGGGGGGGGCAGAGAGATGGAAACATCTTCATTTCCTATGAAAGGAAGACATTTTTTAAAAGTGTGCTGTCCCTTTAAATGTGATGGCCAGAACTCTCTTGGAGTTCAATTATGCTTGTCGCACCCTTATTCCTGGCTCCGCCCCAATGTCTCCTGGCTTCACCCCCAAAGTCTCCTGGCTCCACCCCCCAAATCCCCAGATATTTCTTGAATTGGACTTGGCAACCCTATCCTTAGGCCAGCTTGCTTTTTAAAATTGGGGTTTCCTCTCCCACTTTGCCGTGTAAAATTGTTTATCACAGGGTGCTTAGGCTGCTTGGTGTAAAGGTTGCTTGTTGGCTCTCTGGATGTTGTTATGGTGGTGGTGGTGTATATTTTTTTTTTAAAAGAGAAATATTATCTGTCTCCTCTCCGACAAGGGGCTTGTTGTGGAAAAGACCAACCCCCTGTTGTCTTTTTTCCCCCTCCTTCTCTCTCTTCTTTCTTTCTTTCTTTTTTTTGTTTGTAGGGATCCCAGGAGGTCCCTTCCAACTCTGTGATTCTTTGATTCTAAGCAGGTGCTCTGCCACTGAGCCACAGGCCCTTCCAGTCTGCTGTAGACTGACTTTTTGTCTAGCGAGATGGGTATTGTCTGCTCAAGCTAGCATTGGCTCTCCAGGGTTTCAAGTGGAGGTCTTCACATGACATGATCCTTTTAACTAGAGATGCCAGGGTTGAACCTGGGACCTTCTGCATGCCAAGCCAAAGCCGCTTTCTAGCTGCTTATACTGCTTTCTAGCTGTCTTATACTGCTTTCTAGCTGTCTTATACTGACCTTTGGTCTATCAAGATGGGTATTATTCAGAGGTGGAATTCTAGTCGGAGCTCCTTTGCATATTAGGCCTCACCCCCTGATGTAGCCAATCCTCCAAGAGCTTACAAAAAAGAGGGTCTAGTTCCATAGAACTTACAGCAAAACCCAAAAAAGAGTTATAGTGTTTTAAAGGCAGTATTTGTGTGTGTGTGTGTGTGAAATCCTTTTCTGTTTGCCATTGGAAGTTGTGGAAAGTACTTCTGAGAATCTTTTAATAGAGGCATGTGAGAGTCCTGAGATCTGGGGTGGCAGGGTGGCATCAGGAAATACTTCTTAGTTTTAGGAAAGGAGAATCTAGGTTGTTTTTGTAATAGTTATTTGAGGGTGGAAGATAAAGTGAGTAAAAGTTTTACACTGCCCACAAATAACGTTCCTGAAATGACCAATAATATTAGTACTGGGATCAATGACTAGGAGTTGTTGCATTCATAGGATGTAATAGAATGCGGGCAGAATGAATTACTACAGAAACTCTGAATGTGCCAGTATTCTCTTAAATATTATGATCAAGTTTCACTGTCTTGATTCTGCACTTGCCCCGTGCATGCATAGAGACCATGTGATCACATTTAAAGGATTGTGCATTATTATTGTAGTGAATAATAATCCTACAGTGGAAATCTGTTGCTCATTCTAACCAGTGTATGTGCTGCAGAATCTTAATTCTTGCTCCCAGAGTTGTGGTTAACCAAGAGAAGACTGTGCAACTTTATTCAGTTTTCTTTCTTTTTTGAGAGAGCAAGCAAGGCCCTTCTTTGCATCAGATTGCATGTCAGCAGCATTTTTGAAATTATTAACTTAAAGGGTCTATGGTGTGATTCCAAGAATAGTTAAGCAAGCACGTTGTGAGAAAATACAGTCAGTTTATGGCATAGTTGACAATGTGTCTATTTTTAAATAGAAGAATAAACTTTTAACTAAATTGAAGTGGTCTGAGTATCAAAATCTTCTAAATTTTGTTTCTTAAAATGAGGCTTCAGGTTTTGAGCTCTTCTGCCAGTAGGTAGAAATGTCTTTTTAGGTTTTGGCTAAGCAGGATTGGCATTTGGAAGACCACCAAGGACAACTGTGCAGAGAAAGGTAATAGCAAACCACCTCTGCTTCTCACTTGCCTTGAAAGCTCTTGCTGGTGTCGCCATAAGTCATCTGCAACTTGACTGCACTTTACACACATGCACACACACAGTTGAACAAACATTCTGCTGGGATATGGGACCTTTAAGGAATTCTTTATATCCCCTTTGGACACTGGGTGTACTGTTTTCCCCTTTGGGAGAAGAAAAATGAAACTGGCATATGACTCATCCGTTGGAAGGGAAGGTGGCATGGTATAGCTAGATCTTGTCAGTCTTATTTGGATGGGAGACTTCCAGGAAGGCTGCTGAGGAAGACAATGGCAAACCACCTCTGCTTTTCACTTTCCTTGAAAGTCCCTTGCCGGGGTTGCCATCAGTTGACGGCACAGTACACACACACAGCTTATCCATTACACTGCATCTGGCGATCTTTGCGGACTCCGCTTCCTTCAGCTTGCATGTTTGGAAGCTCTCTGAGGCGGGGACCTGGCAGAAGTCCAGCAGCTGGAGGCGGATGGGAGCACCCCTAAACGGTGTTCCACCCCCACTCCCCAAAATGTGAATCTGGGAGCACCCTATGGATTGCAAAGCAGGTCTCTCTGCTGGGAGGGAGGGCTGCTTTTGCTCTTTCCCCAGGATCGGAGGAGCGCCTGTGGGGGGAGCGCGGCAGGGAGGAAAGCCGGACAAGAGTCGAGATTGGCCAGCCGCTGGCCGTGAAAGCAGCCTGAGGGGATAGGGTTGCCAATTCCCAGGTTGGGGGCAAGGGATCCCCCAGTTTGGAGGCCCTCTCCTCACTTCAGGGTCATCAGAAAGCAGAGGGGAAGAGGGAAATGTCTGCTGGGCTCTCCATGATTCCCTATGGAGACTGATTCCCATAGGGTGTAATGGAGAATTGATATAGGGTATAATGAAGAATTCTCGGGTGTCTGGGGCTCTGGGGGGCTGTTTTTTGAGATAGAGGCACCACATTTTCAGCATACCATCTGGTGTCTCTCCTCAAAACACCCTTCAAGTTTCAAAAAGATTGGACCAGGGGGTCTTATTCTATGAGCCTCCAATGAATGTGCTCCTAGCCGTTATTACCAATGGAAAGGAAAGGTCCCCTGTGCAAGCACCAGTCATTTTTGACCCTGGGGTGACGCTGCTTTCACGTTTTCACGGCAGATCTTTTTAGGTGGTGGTTTGTCATTGCCTTCCCCGGTCATCTACACTTTCCCCCCAGCAAGCTGGGTACTCATTTTACTTCCTGTTTCCAGCAGTGGCATTTGGGGGAAATGATGTCACAGGAAGTGATGTCATTTCCTGCTTCCGGCAGGTGGCGCAGGGAAAATGATGTCACAGGAAGTGATGTCACTTCCTGTTTCCGGCGGTGGCATGACATCACCGGAAGTGACGTCACCGGAAGTGACGTAAAACAGTAAAAGAAGAAGAAAAGAAAATACAATGGCGGCTATATCTTCAACTAACTTCAAGACTGAAAAAAACTGTTCATGCTTATAGAGGATGATGAGAGATTTAATGATTTTTTTTTAAATTATTCAATGGAAGGATTATCTACTATGATGAATTTACAAACTTGTACTTCAATATGATACTGAAACTGAACAAGTCAAAATGTGTACACTAAAATGGAGTCCAAATCTTGGGTGAGAAATAATGTTTCAACAATGCAAAAACTTATGGATAAGAGGTATGAAATTCACTAAGAGTCAAACACAGAGAAAACAGGTACAAGATGTTTTTTATGGTATATTAATCCTAAATATATTGAAAATATGGGCAAGGACTATATGGACAAGGACTTCTGCCTCTTTGCACTTCCAGCAAAAATATGGGTTTTGCTGGAAGTGCAAAGAGGCAGAAGGCACTTTTTGCCATATTGCAAAAAGGCAAGAAAATTTTGGAAAGATATGCATGCAGAGATTCAGGAAGTTTTAAAGATCCATTTTGAAATGAAACCAGAGATTATGCTACTGGGAATTTTAACAGATAAAACTGAAAGAATATTTCATGAATTATTCAAAGACATGCTAATGGCAGCCAGAATAATATGGGTAACCAAATGGAAAAGTGTCCAAACAACAAAAACCAGTGAGACAAAATGACAGAATATGCCATTATGGTCAAACTAACCAATTATATAAATAGAAGAGTGGTCAAAAAAGCCCTTAGTGTAAGCCATCGATGGTTAATGGCTAAAGGTGGGGGGAACCCCAGTTTGAAAATGTCTGGTTGGGGGAGAGTCACCTAAGGTAGAGTGTACCGGCGGAGAAAAGAAAAAGATTTGACCATAAAAGCGTCAGCTAGCCATGACCCAGGTGGAATATTTAGGGCATGTGCTTGGTGGTGGGAGAATAAAGGCAGATTGGGGCAAGGTGCAACCATCCACGAGTGGCTCAGACCCACCACCAAGAAACAGATAAGGGCATTCACAGGAGTGGTGGGCTATTACAGAAGGTTTATACCTGAGTTCAGTGCCATAACAGCCCCACTGTGTGAATGCACAAAGAAAAAGAACCCTGGTCTAGTTAACTGGAATGCAGAGTGTCAGAAAGCTTTTGAGCATCTGAAAGTGGTTCTGACCACTGAACCAGTGTTGAGGCACCTGACTTTACCAAAGAATTTATTTTGTACACCAATGCATCAAACACTGGTATAGGTGCAATGCTGAGTCAGTGTGGGGAGGATGGTCATCAACATCCCATCCTATATATAAGTAGAAAACTGAGAGGGAACAGCACCTCTCTGTGATTGAAAAAGAGTGCTTCGCACAGATCATTCACCACTTAGGTGGTTGAATCAGGTAAAGAGCACAAACAGCAAGCTAGTGAGGCGGAGTTTGCAACTCATGGACTACAACTTTGATATACAGCACATCCAAGGTAAAGAGAACGTAACTGCAGATGCATTATCCAGAATGCAATAGAAACTATAAGCTTGCATGACAAAGAAAACCAGAAAATTTTGTATATAATGTTTGGTAAGTCTGTTTTTTATAGGGTTGTAATGCAATGTGTTTATATGGTGTTATGGATATTTTTGGTGTGTTTGAAATTCTGCAAAAAGGATTTGGCTTATTGTTTTGCATGTGCCCATTGTTCTGGGAAAAGTCAGATAACTTTACCCATACACAATGTTCTTAAAGGGTGGGACATGTGACGGACTCAGGCCCTTAGCCTGAGTAGCTGAGAAACAGGCTTGCAGCAATTGGCTGGAACATTGTCCAAGCAATGGAAAAGTATCCTTTTGAGGTTTGCTCAGCAGAAAATCACCTCAGGATTTTTAGTCTTAGCCAAGGGTCTTTGAGTGAAGTCTTCAGAATACCAGTCTGAAGTGAAGACAGTGGGCTTAGGTTAGGCAGTTGTAAAACCAACTGGATGAGGGGCTGAGAATGGCCAGAGTGGCTGAGCTCCTTGTGGGAGACAGAGCTGAGTGGACTCTGTCTGGAAGAGGGAGTTTTCAGACAGTTTGAAACTCTCTGAGGGAGATTTTGCCAGTGCATCAGGCAATCTCCAAGTACAAACTAGATCACACCATTACACACTGAGGGGAGAACTGGATTCTGGGGGTCAGCAGAGGTACCCAAGACTCAGACCAGAGGACTAGCTGTGGGGCTGAGATGCATCGGTATTGAGGGGTGCAAGTCCTGGAAGATAGCTAGTGTGAAAGGGTCTGTGAGGGAAAATACTGACACCAGTTAGGAGTTCTCTATGTGTGTGTGGAAGAGTGATTGAAGTTTGTTTTTTATATGATTTGGCACTGCCTAAGTTAGGGTAAAACATCTGAAGAAACAACATTCTGAGTGCCTAGAAGGTACAGACAGTCTGTGTGAAGTAGAGTCAAGTGGGACTCTGAAACCTGCCTGGATTATTTATTTTTAAGCTCTTCTGCCAAAGTCTTGTTATATTTTTATCTCAGCCTGAAAAAGTCTCTACTGTAATTGTTTTATTCTGCCAACCTGCTGCCAACTGATTTGCCTCCTGCATATTGAACAGTCATAATCCATACTATTTCATCCCCCTCCTTGCCTTTTGTTACCTAATAAATATTTTGTGGTTGTTAATGTTAAAATTGTCTGGTGCCAATTATTAAGAGTTCTGACAGGATTTCTGTGAGTCTGACTGAGGGAAGGTGACTGGGGAGAAATTTAAAATGGTCACCTCCCGAGTAAAGTCTCCGACTGTGTTCCTCACAGCAGTTATATTACAAGAAATTTCAAAGGGGGATTAGAGAGATTGCTGAATTGTAACTGATAGCAAAGCTCAAAGCAAGCTGTACATCTGGGATAAACCAAGCTGAAAAAACATCCCCAAAATATCTTACTGGTATTTTCCAGGTCTTATTTAAGCTTAATACAGATCAGAAGATCTGATCAGTTTACTCATATAGCTGAGACTGAATAAAAGTCATGTTTTTGCTTGTAGTCAGGAGAACCCTAACATTGGCTGGGACAGCAAGAGCTGAGAGCTCTGTGCCACCTTAGTTGGCTCCTTTTGCTGTGTGGTGAGCCTGCAAAGTGAGCCAGCCCCAGCCAAGGCAATGCAGAGCTCTCAGTTCCTGCCCCCCCCCAGCTGATCTTCTTGAGGCCAGCTTCTCCTGTGGCATGGTTTAAACTGTGTCACAGAAAATGCCCTCCAAGCCAGGTCTGCATGCAGTGGAGAGAGAGCTCCCCAGCATACACAGATCCTGGTCCCAGCTTCTCCTGAGGCCTGGTTTAAACCACACTGCAGAAGAAACTAAGACAGCCCCAGGGTCAGGCTAGCTTCCCCCCTGTGGCGGAACCGGCCCGATTCTGCCTTCAGACCCGGTCCCGTCAGCTCCCTATGGAGTCGCCAACTCCTGGAGGGAGCTATTTCTCCTCCTGCCCCTTGGGCTCGCTGCCACCACCTGCTCAGTCCCGGGGTTCAGATTGAGAGGAACAGGACTCCCAATCCCCCTCTTCCGCTATGAGGCTAGGCCTCCAGGTCCTCTGCCACCCTGCACTTGGGTTTCACAGAGACCTCAGCGCTTCTTTGGGGCACCCCTGGAGGATTGGCACCTTATCCAACTGCATGCCTTCCCCCTTCCCCGGGGCCCCCTTCTCAACACAGCGTGGTCTAAAGCGGTTTGGGGATCTATGTGGTACAGAGTTTGACTGCCAGCATTTAAACAGTAAAAATATATTTATTTAAAAAGAGAAAAAGATAGGGAAAGAAAAACAAAACAAAAACAGTTGCCTTTAAAAAGTTAGCACAGCACAGCACACGCACAGCAAACAGCATCACAAAATAAAGGTGGTTTTTAAACGCATCCTGCTGGCCCTGATCTAAACATGCCCTGCCCTTTTGGATGACTTACTTTGTCTTACTGCCTGGAGCCTCCCAGGCAGGAGCCTCCATTGCTCACCACATGCTCGCTCGAGCGCTGGCTTCCAACTGCCCTTCTCTTCCTGCTAACACACATGCCAAGAACAAAAGCACTTCCTGCCTCTCTAGGAGACTTTCCCCCTAGAGTTGTTGGTTTGGCTCTGGAAGGGAGGGGGGGAGTGAGGGGAAGGCTACAAAGCCTGCTGAGGGATTTACTGACCCCTGCCAAATGAAGCACCACCACTGACTAAAATGGCGTTTCTCCACCCCCCCCCCACCTCCATTATTTTTCTTCTCATGTCTATTGGACCCAAAAACTCCAGGACTTCTGAAAAATCCCAGATCTGAACACCACTCTAGTACTGGGATCTGGGATTTTTCAGTACTGATTTTTTTTTGGGGGGGGGGGGCGCAATAGACCAGAACCAAAAAATATCTCTTGTTTTGCACACACCCTATTCAAGACAATGCATCCATTTAGACTCACATTCTAGCTGTATTGGAAGAAGTGAATAGTGATTCACAACAGCTCGTACTCTACCACAGTTTTTGTTAGTCTTTAAGGTGCTACTGGACTCTTACTGTTTTCTACTGCTACAGACAGACTAACATAGCTACCCATCTTGATCTATATTCATTTTTGTTGTGCTGTGTGACATTATGTAGCTGGCTTTTTAATGACTAAGGAGCATGGTTATGTAAGAGGTAATTCTTACTTCATGATACTTTTAGTACAAATATGAGGGACATGATCCAGTTGGTCTTCTTCCTCTGCCATTGCCACTGGTAAGCCAGCTCAGATGTATAGCACTCAAAACAAAGAAAAGGCGATGAATGAGAAAGGCGTTCTGGCTGGTTGCAAGCAGCAATCAAAGGAATGGCATTCAAAGAAGCAATCAAAGGAGTTGTGTGTGTATTTGTGTATAATAATAATAATAATAATAATAATAATAATAATAATAATAATAATAAAAATTTTATTTATATCCCGCCCTCCCCGCCAAGGCAGGCTCAGGGGGGCTAACAGCATTCATAATCATACAATACAATAAATATAGAACTTTAAAATTAACATTATTTAAAAACCAGTCAATACATAATTAAATTTAACTTAATCTGACAGTGGCAATAATATTCCCGACGCTATTTCTGTCAGTTTACATAGCAACAAGGGTCCTTAAACAGAACCATATTGGCGGATCCCTTTGTTAAACAACCATAACTCAGCAGTCCGTGAACGCCAGCTTGAAAAGGGTGGTCTTGCAGGCCCTGCGGACTGATCAAGGCTCCGCAGGGCCCGCACCTCCTCCGGGAGCTGATTCCATAGGGATGGGGCCATGATTGAAAAGGCCCGTGCACGAGTGTTCTGAAGTTTAGCCTCTTTTGGCCCAGGGATGGTCAGTTTATTTTTCCCTGCTGACCTCAGTGCTCTCTGGGGCTCATATGGGGAAAGACGGTCCCTCAGGTAGGCCGGTCCTCGGCCATATAGGACTTTAAAGGTAATGACCAGCACTTTGTACTGGACCCGGTACGTAATCGGTAGCCAGTGCAGTTCGCGTAGCTCCGGCCGTATATGCTCCCACTTCGGGAGTCCTAGCAACAGCCTGGCCGCCGCGTTCTGCACTAGCTGCAGCCTCCGGGTTCGGCACAAAGCAGCCCCATGTAGAGGGCATTACAGTAGTCCAATCTTGAGGTGACCATTGCGTGGATCACTGTTGCTAGGTCCCGACGCTCTAGGAAAGGAGCCAACTGCCTCGCCCACCTCAGATGGAAGAATGCTGACTTGGCAGTGGCTGCTATCTGGGCCTCCATTGATAATGAAGGCTCCAGTAAGACACCCAAGCTCTTTACCTGGTGCGCTGTTTCAATGGCGCACCGTTGAAGGCCAGGAGAGATATTTCCTTCCCCAGAGCGCCGCGACCCACACAAAGGACCTCTGTCTTCATCGGGTTCAGCTTCAGCCCACTCAGCCTAAGCCGCGTTGCAACAGCCTGCAAAGCCTGATCCAGATTCCCTGGGATGGAGTCGGGCCGGCCGTCCATTAGCAGCTGGGTGTCATCTGCATATTGATGGCAACCCAGCCCAAACCTGCAGGCAATCTGGGCAAGGGGGCGCATATAGATGTTGAATAACATCGGGGAGAGAACTGCTCCCTGAGGCATCCCGCAATCTAGTGTACGCCTCTGGGACCGCTCGCCCCCAATCGCCACCCTTTGTTCCCGGCCCACGAGGAAGGAGGAAAGCCATTGTAAGGCCAACCCCCTAACCCGTATGTCGGCGAAGCGGCGGGTCAGTAGCTGATGGTCAACTGTATCAAATGCCGCCGACAGGTCTAACAGCATCAGCACCGCAACGCCGCCTCGATCCAGTTGCTGCTGGAGGTCATCTACCAAGGCGAACGTATGATACTGTGTCATCAATTTTGAAAAACAGATAAAGATTATGTAAGATTCTATCAAGTACAACATATTATAAGGATATCTTTTCTCATTCTGGTTTATGTGTATATGCAAATCTTGGTACAGTGATTAGAAAGCTGCATTTGGACCAGGGAGACCCTGCTTAAATCCACTGCCAGCACGTCCATTAGGCAACTTGTGGTGGCTGCCTGGAGCATGGCCCAGTGTGGAGGGTGCTGGTTTCAGGATTTAGAAGCATGGCGTTAGTATTCACACAGCATGCCCCACCACTTACTGCCATAGCTCCGCCTTGTGCACTGCGTCTGTGCTGCTACCAAGCTTGTCCTCACTGGGGGTGAGGGTGGGAGAAAGAGGAGTGCACCAGGCAGGGGCAGGAAAGGGTGCCATGCATGGGGTGCCAACCTTGTGCCAGCACCCTGTTGTCGGTGCTGCTTGAATCATGAAACATCCTGGATAGGTTTGGCCAGTCACGGTTATTACACAAAAGCATATTCATGAAGAAAAGGACAACCCCTCCCTAATGTTGAGTTGCCATGGCAGCTGTAATGACATCCCCAAGAGCCAATGTGGTGTCACTGCTGAACAAGTGCAGAAGACAAAAGTCAGAAAACAACATGGAGGAAAGTGACAGAACTTCTACACTTAGAAGTCTTCTGAGCATCAACAAGAATGCCTTGTCATTTGCAGCAGCCATGAAAGCAACAGGGAGAAATAATAATAATGTTGATGATAATGATGATCTGCTGTGTGGAAACAGCTTCTCAGCCTAACTAACCTCACATGGTTGTTGTAACATAAATGGGAGAACGTCATCAATGTACCCTACCCTGAACTCCTTAAGAAACGGTGAAATATAATTGTGATGAAAGCTAAAACATATTAATAAATGAATTAACTATGATGATATTTCTGCAAAATTTTCAAACAAATTAGATTCATATGGTTTATTAGCCACTGAGAGCTCTTCTGTAATTGATTGGAAATTTGTTTTTGAGAAATTTTAGCAACATACATCAAATTTTCATATGGTAAAAGCTTCATGAGTTGTTCGAAAAATACAAAACCAAGTGGTATGTAGGGTGTCTGAATTATTTTAATAGAATACAAAATGAATTAGCATCTGTAGGAGCAAGAGACTTTCTCTTCTTTCTCCTTTCCAAAGCCTTCTTTTGACTTTAATTGTAAAAGAGAGGGTTCTAATTATTTAAATCAAAGAAACAAATCTCTTGTATGCTTGTAGCTTTAGCTGATTACATTTGGACTCTAGCTATAAAGAAATCTGCCCATTTTTTTGTAGTTTTAGGGCCTGTATCTGTTTAATAAAGATGCTTTTTAATGATGAGTTTGAATGACTGACAGTGTCTGCACTTGTAGTACTTGGACAAGAAAGGAGACATTAATAAAAAATTAATGTGTGCTGACTTGTATTGATAATACATAATGAACCTACATTGCATGAATAATCATTCTAATTTCATATATTTGATGGCATTTTTTATTCTGCTTTTCCTCTAAGAAACTCACAGCAATGTACATTTCCCCCTTATCCTACCACCACAGCAATCTGCTAAAGTAGATCACATTTTTAGAAAATTATTGATCCAAAATCATCTAGTGAGCATCATGGATGAGTAGAGAATAGATCTTGTAATAAACTGCTTTGAAGTTCAAAAATGTAGCTACCGCTTGAATGAATTTGAACACCCAAAACAAGTTATTCATGATCACACACCTACACACATCCTTAAAAAAAAAAAAATCAGCGCTAACTCCCCTAATAATAATAATAATAATAATAACTTTTTATTTATATCCCGCCCTCCCCGCCGAGGTAGGCTCAGGGCGGCTCACAACATATAAATACAATACACAGTAAAATCATAATACACAATAATTACAATTAGATTAAACCATCATTAAATCAACTTATATTAAAATTAACTTTGTGGTGCTATAACTCAGATCTTCTATAAAATTCAGTGGCTAAAAACATTTTCAGTGAATCTATCTTGGCTCAGCATTAAGTGAAGGCCATTTTAAAGAGGAAGGTCTTGCAGGCCCTGCGGAATTGGTCCAAACACCGCAGGGCCCGCACTTCCTCCAGGAGCTGGTTCCACAGTAGTGGAGCTGCAATAGAGAAGGCCCGTTCTCGAGTAGTCTTCAATTTGGCCTCCCTTGGCCCAGGGATATTCAGCTGGTTCTTTCCAGCTGACCTCAGCGCTCTCTGGGGTTCATATGGGGAGAGACGGTCCCTCAAGTAGGCAGGTCCTCGGCCATATAGGGCTTTAAAGGTAATAACCAGCACTTTGTAACAAACTCGGTACACCACTGGCAGCTAGTGCAGCCTGCGCAGCCCCGGCTGTATATGCTCTCACCTTGGGAGCCCCAACAACAGCCTAGCCGCCATGTTCTGCACCAGCTGCAGCTGCCGGGTTAGGCACAGGGGCATCCTCATGTAGAGGGCGTTACAGTAATCCAGTCTCGAGGTGACCGTTGCATGGATCACCGTTGCTAGGTCCCGGCGCTCAAGGAAGGGGGCCAACTGCTTTGCCCGTCAAAGATGAAAATACGTGGACTTGGCAGTGGCTGCTATCTGTGCTTCCATTGACAGTGAAGGCTCCAGAAGAACCCCCAAGCTCTTGACCCTGTGGGCCGCTTTCAGTGGCACACCATCAAAAACCGGAAGAGGGATTTCCCTTCCTGGGGCACCACGGCCCAAGCAAAGGACCTCTGTCTTTGTTGGATTCAACTTCAACCCACTCAGCCTGAGCCAACCTAGCATGTTAGGTTGACAGTGAGTTATTAACCTAAAATCACACAAAGAGACTTATGGCACAGTGGGTATTTGATCCTAAATCTCCTAAATCCCATTCCAACACTTACCAATACACTACACTGGCTCTCCACTGTTGTACAGTATTAGTAACCTTGCCTTTACTTTGCTTACTTTTAAAAGAATATTATCGCATATTGGCATTTTTTAAAGATTTTCTTTTCTGATTATACCCTGGAAATCTGCTTCCAGTCAGTGTAGCTACTAGTGAGCTAACAGTATGCAAAATAAAACCAAGCTTACAGATGCATTCATACATGGTCAGATTTAAATTTGAAGATGTCAGCCAAAAGTTTTGCCACAGCCCCGCTAACCTCCCCCTCAGAATAGTTCAATAAATAATAACAGGGTGGCAGAATAGACACATCTTGGGAGAAAGAAAGCTTGCAAAATAAATCTTTATGGAGATTATGATAAAAGGAATAATCAAGCAATATATGCTGAACTGAGTCGGGAATATTCGCTCCACAGAAACAGAGTCTGTCGCCTAAAGCGACTTGATATCTCCCTTGTAAAACTTTGGAGGGAAACACATTTAGTCTAGCCAACATAAATGCCCTGCAATGACTTGGAATGGTTAAGTCTGATAGATAATGGGATATTTTGCTACAGAAAGCATAAACCAGGAACCCAGATCCCTAATTTCCTTGTTCTCCCAATAAGGTAAGTTGACCCTCCAGAAGGGGAACCACTTAAACAGGATTTAAAGAGGACTGTATATTAAAAAAAAAAAGCTATCATGAAGGTAGAATGCCAGCAGGGGGGTGGGGGCTTTCCAGTGTTTTGCACTGAGTGTCACATGTATGACTATCTGCCCAAAGGACAGAAGTCTTGGGTGTGTGCTCGATGCAAGGAGCTCCTGGTCCTCAGGAAATGAGTTAGTACCCTTGAGGCTGAGGTGACTGCCCTGGAGAAGCAGAGACGGTCAGTTAGGCACTCACAAAAGACTCTCAGGGGCGTATTAGATGAGCCCCGCTCTGATTGTGACAGCCTCGTTGCTACCAGGGAGCGTGAGGGTCGAGAGGGAACAGAGCACCATGCTGAGGATAAGGGGAATGCACCCTCAGAAGGGACCTCTTCTTCAGTTGGTGAGCGGGAATCCTTTCGCGCCAAGGAACCATCCCTAAGCAGGGAGAGAGGGGGGGGGGTCTTGGTAGCTGGTGATTCGATCCTTAGGCAAGTAGACAGCTGGGTGGCAAAACCACGTACTGACTGTATGGTGACTTGCCTGCCTGGTGCGAAGGTAGCGGACATTACGCATGTAGTAGATAGGCTGATAGTGCTGGGGAGGAGCCAGTGGTCGTGGTGCATGTTGGCACCAACGATGTGGGGAAATGCAGTCGTGAGGTCCTGGAGGAAAAATTTAGGCTGCTAGGCGGGAGTCTTAAGGCCAGGACCTCCAAGGTAGCCTTCTCAGAGGTGCTACCTGTTCCACGTGCAGGGCAGGAGAGACAGGCACAAATTAGAAGGCTCAATGTGTGGATGAGAAGATGGTGTAAGGAAGAAGGGTTTAAGTTTGTTAGGCACTGGGATGCTTTCTGGGAAAAGCAGGAGCTGTACAAAAGAGACGGTCTCCACTTGTCCCAAGATGGAACCAGGCTACTGGCACTTAAAATCAAAAAGGTGGCTGAGCAGTTTTTAAACTAAATCTGACAGGAGATGAAATGTCTCTGGTTCGGGAGGACTCATCTCAAAGAGATGAAGGGTTAGCTGTTACTTTTCTACTGGGTAATGGATCAGAGTTGTCCACTGTGATGGTGACAAACAGTATGGACTGTCTGCCAAAGTCTCGAGGTGGCAGGAGGAAGGTTGTGAGCCTAGCTTGCCTGGAAAATAACAGATGTTTGTATGCAAATGCTAGAAGTGTTCGAAGTAAAATTGGTGAGTTGGAATATTTAGTGTTGGGAGAAAACATAGACATTGTGGGAATTTCAGAAACTTGGTGGAATGAGGAGAATCAGTGGGACACGGTGATTCCTGGATATAAGTTATATCGGAAGGATAGGGAGGGAAGGGTTGGAGGTGGGGTGACTCTGTATCTCAGAGAGAATATACAGTCCAGTAAGACTGAGGTCAGAGAATTAGATTCCCTTCTAGAAATGCTTTGGGTTGAAATAGAGGGCCCAAAAGAAAATTAAACTATGGGAGTTTGTTATTGCCCACCATATCAAAAGATAGAGGACGATTATAATATGATGGAAGGATTAAAGATAGCGGCTAAATGTAAAAACTGTGTCATAATAGGTGATTTTAACTACCCGCAGATTGATTGGGTCAATATGTGCTCTGGTCGAGAGAAAGAGATTGATTTTCTTGATACTCTCAATGACTGTGCTGTGGAGCAGATGGTCTCAGAACCTACCACGGGTAAGGTGATCCTGGATTTGGTCTTAAGTAATGCCGAAGACTTGGTGAGAGATGTAAAAGTGACTTTAAAAGGGGTAAATTCTCTGAGATGAGGAGGAATGTGAAGAGGAACCTGAAAGGAAAGGTAAATACGGTCAAAACCCTTGGGGAAGCTTGGAGGCTATTTAAAACTACAATCCTAGAAGCTCAGATAAAATATATACCACAAGTTAGGAAAGGCACAAACAGGTATAAGAAAAGGCCTGCATTGTTAACAAACAAAGTAATGGAAGTTGCAAAAGGTAAGGACTCCTTTAAGCGGTGGAAAACCAGTCCAAGTCAGATTAATAAAAGGGAACACAGGCTGTGGCAAATCAAATGCAAGACTGTGATCAGGCAGGCAAAAAAGGGACTATGAGGAGCATATTGCAAAAAACATAAAGACCAACAATAAACATTTCTTCAAATATATTAGAAGCAGGAAACCAGCCAGGGAGGCAGTGGGCCCCTTGGATGACAAAGGGGTCAAAGGGTTACTGAAGGAGGATAGGGAAATGGCTGCGAAGCTGAATGCATTTTTTGCCTCCATCTTCACTGTGGAAGATGAGAACTTTTTGCCCGCTCCAAAACCACTAATTTTGGAAGGGGTGTTGAAAGACCTGAGTCAAATTGAGGTGACAAAAGAGGAGGTCCTACAAGTGATAGACAAATTAAAAACTAGTAAATCACCAGGTCCGGATGGCATACATCCAAGAGTTCTGAAAGAATTCAATGTTGAACTTGTGGATCTTCTGACAAAAATATGTAATCTTTCATTGAAATCTGCCTCCGTTCCTGAGGACTGGAAGGTAGCACTTGTCACCCCCATCTTTAAAAAGGGTTCCAGAGGAGATCCGGGAAATTACAGGCCAGTCAGTCTGACTTCAATACCAGGAAAGTTGGTAGAAAGCATTATCAAGGACAGAATGAGTAGGCACATTGATGAACACGGGTTATTGAGGAAGACTCAGCATGGGTTCTGTAAGGGAAGATCTTGCCTCACTAACCTGTTACATTTCTTTGAGGGGGTGAACAAACATGTGGACAAAGGAGACCCGATAGATGTTGTTTACCTTGACTTCAAGAAAGCTTTTGATAAAGTTCCTCATCAAAGGCTCCTTAGAAAGCTCAAGAGTTATGGAGTAAAAAGGACCAAAACTGGCTTATTAATAGGAAGCAGAGAGTAAGTATAAATGGGCCGTCTTTGCAGTGGAGGACAGTAAGCAGTGGGGTGCCGCAGGGCTCAGTACTGGGTCCCATGCTCTTTAACTTGTTCATAAATGATTTGGAGTTGGGAGTGAGCAGGGAAGTGGCCAAGTTTGCAGATACACTAAATTGTTCAGGGTGATGAGAACCAGAGAGGATTGTGAGGAACTCCAAAGGGATCTGTTGAGGTTGGGTGAGAAGGCGTCAATGTGGCAGATGAGGTTCAATGTGGCCAAGTGCAAAGTAATGCACATTGGGGCCAAGAATCCCAGCTACAAATACAAGTTGATGGGGTGTGAACTGGCAGAGACTGACCAAGAGAGAGATCTTGGGGTCGTGGTAGATAACTCACTGAAAATGTCAAGACAGTGTGTGATTGCAATAAAGATGGCCAACGCCATGCTGGGAATTATTAGGAAGGGAACTGATAATAAATCAGCCAGTATCATAATGTCCCTGTATAAATGGATGGTGCGGTCTCATTTGGAGTACTGTGTGCAGTTCTGGTTGCCGCACCTCAAAAAGGATATTATAGCATTGGAGAAAGTCCAGAAAAGGGCAACTAGAATGATTAAAGGGTTGGAACACTTTCCCTATGAAAAAAGGTTGAAATGCTTGGGGCTCTTTAGCTTGGAGAAATGTCACCTGCGGTGTAATATGATAGAGGTTGACAAGATTGCTCCCCAAGGACGGAATAAAGAGTCAGACACAGAGTATTGGTATAAAATTGGGCCACTTTATTCAATATTCTAATAAACAGCGAGGGTACCCCACCAGCGGCCTGGCCAGGGCTAGGGGTCACTGCGACTGCTCCCCTGCCATTAACAGGCAAGAGACCCAGCCCCCCAGCCGGAGCTGAGTGTTACTCAGCTCCCTCCAGGCAGGCCCAGCAGGGAGGTTCACACCACAGGGCCCAAACCCAGATACACGTCTCGCCAGAAAGGCACCCTCTAGCCAAGCCTCCCGGACAGTCTGCATTCTTCATACCCGGGTCTTCAAATCCGAAGGCTGATTATGCCAGACCCCAAATTCCCCAAAAGGGGGATGCTTCACAGTCCTCCCCTAGCCACATAGTGCCCTAAATCCCAAAAACCTGCCACTGCTAAAACCAAGTCTCTACTTAGGGCTTAGCGCCCACCGGGAGGCCCAAAGCCACCCGCAACCCTTGCTGCAAATCTCTCAGGAAAAGCATATTACCTGTTTCTGAGAGATGGACCCCATCCCCTCTGTAGAGGTCAGGAAATTTCAACAAAATGTCCAGATGCGGCAAATAGTGGCCCAACCTCTTTCCCAGCATCTTCCCGATCTCCTTATTAGCCTTATACCGGGCACTTTCTATAGCTGCAGGGTCCCAAGCACAATGCCACACCAGGAGGGGCAGCAAGGCTGACCAAATTATGGTGGTCCCAGGCCATCTCTCCCAAATGTGGTAGAAATCATCCTGGGCCTGCCAACCTAAGGCCTTGCCCTTTAAGAGTCCCAGATCGTTACCTCCTAGGTGAACAATTAAAACCTGAGGAGGAGGACCCACACAATCTTTAAACAACAAAGGCAGCAGGCCCGGCCACTGAAGGCCCTGGTGCCCCCGCCATTCGATACACACATGCTGGCTGAGTCCCAGCTGAGAGCCAACCGCAGTTCTCCAAGCCTGATGAGCGGCGTAAAACATGTGGCTATGGCCACATATGAGAACTTGGCTCCTCTGGCCAGGAACAACAGCATCTAAAGAGAAAAAACAGTTAAACAAGAACAGAACCAACAATAAACAGACACCAAGTCACGCACGGCCTAATAAAAGGTTGCACGTAAGCCTTATATGTCGAGGAACACCACCTGCCCAATCTCTGAATGGAAGTGGAAGGATATCCAATGACAGCCACTGTTGAGGCTGCCCCAATTCTGAAGGAGTGGGTCCCAAACCGCACCCCAGACAACCCCAACTCACCCAAAGCCCGTGATGTTACTGTCCACAACTGATGCTTTGTCAACGGGCTACCATTCGAATGTATAAACAAAACCCCCTCCATAACTGAACAACTACCCAACTCTAGCACTGTACCCTTCTGCAACTGATCCGCAAACAGCACAGAATGAAGGCCCTCACCAAACTCATAACCCGGCCAGATTTGGATGAAAGGGAATTAATGATGTGGACCACCACCATATTATCACACCAAAAATGGACAGCAAAACCGCGACTAAAATAGGAAAGAAATGTAAGATCCCGGTTCACACAGACCCGGTTCACACCCAAGAGTCAGGCCAATTATCCGCATACCAATGTCCATGGAAATAGACTCCAAAACCCAAGGAACCAGCAGCATCAGACATGACCTGAAGCTCAGCTTCGAGCCTCATGTCGTCCCTCCAAAAATAGACTCAATTAAAGGAATCCAAAAATTCCTGCCAAACCCTCAAATCATCCCTCATGCTGCAGGTGACCCTAGTTCTATGCTGAGGCAAGCGTAACCCTGCCATAGCATCGCATAGCCTTCTAAGAAAAGCCCTCCCAGGAGCAACCACTTTGCAAGCAAAGTTGAGGTGCCCAACTAGCTGCTGCAACTCCAATAAAGTAACCTTCCTTTTAAGAAGAAAGGTAGAAATCCTAGCCCTCAGCTCCACTATTTTCTGAAGAGGCACCCTAGACAACTGCACAATAGTGTCAATTTCAATCCCCCAAAATGTCAACCTCTGGATCGGACCTTCAGTTTTCTCAGGCGCTAAAGGAACCCCAAGCTCCGCCGCCAGCTCAACAAAGCCAGACAGCAACTGCCCACAATGCTCTGTCCCCTCGGGACCCACAAAAAGGTAGTCATCCAAATAATGAACGACATCCTGCAAACCCACTTTCTCCCGCACAGCCCATTCCAAAAATGTGCTGAAACGCTTGAAACAGAGCAGCCCATTGGCAATGCTCTAACCATGTAACATTGACCCTCATAAGAAAACCCTAGAAGTTCAAAATCATCGGGATGGACAGGTAAAAGGCGAAACTCAGACCTAATGTCTCATTTTGCCAATTCTGCCCCCACCCCGCAACGCCTCACCATGGCAATAGCCTGGTCAAAGCTGGTGTACCTAACAGAGCATAAGTGCTCCGGGATCCCATCATTCATGGACTTCCCCTTAGAAAAAGACAAATGGTGAATCGAACGAAATTCACCAGGTGCCTTTTTAGGCACCACACCCAAAGGTGAGACTCTAAGAGTACTCACTGGAGGATGTGAAAAAGGACCCAGTATCCTTCCCTCAGCCAGCTCTTTTGCAATCTTGTCCCTAACGACCTGCTCCAAGCCCTGAACTGATTTAAGGTTTCCTGACGTAAACGGAACTCGAGGACCCTGAAAAGGAATGCTAAACCCAACTTTAAAGCCTTCTAACAAATACAAACTATTAACCCTTCGAGGGTACCTTGATAGCCACTGCTCAAGAGTTCCCACCCTTATCGGGCTGGGCCCCTTTCTTAGATGGAAAAGCACCTCCGCTCCCGCCAGGCTTCTTCGTATTTTTACGCCCAGGGGCTCTAGGGCAGTTGTCAAATGAGTTGGAACCACCACACAGGGGGCACTCGTGCTTGAACTGGCACACCTTGCTATTACATACCCCAAGGGATCCAAATTCCCAGCTGAGCATGCAGGGTTGAACCGCCTGCCCTGCTGCACCGCGGGGAGAGCCTGATGAACCAGCAGTGGATGTGGATGATCTACTCACCAAGTGACCACTATCAGAGCGATCACCCAGATTAGGCCTAGCCGGGGACATAACCTGCAGCCAAAGCTGCTGATGGATCCGATCCCACTGAAGGGACGGATACAGGGCAGCCCTCATCCTAAATTCCTGGTCATATTGTAACCAGGCTGGTCCACTAAAGGCCGTATAGCCTTTATAAATTATGTCCAAATACTGGAACAGGGATTCTGCCCACCACAGCTGCGCCCTTGCAATCACCCCGGCATAAATACAGAACATAGGAAGCCAATTAGCCCAGGTCCTGTCCACCTTCTGTTTTTTCAATTTTTCCTTCTCTTTCTCATCCAATTTTTCCTTGTCTTTTTTCTCAACCTCCCAAAAGAGAAGAGAAAAAATATCCACATACTCCCCTTTTAATATTTTTTTCCCTAGTAGCGGGAAGCAATTGGTCCTGCAGAGGAAAGGCAACATCCCCAAACTGCAAAGCAGCAAAAGGCACCATCCCATATGTTGAGGGCGCCCCCATAAAGGAACCAGCCATGCCAGGATGCCCTGCGCCCGGGTACACACTAGGAACGCCTTGCCCACATGGCCAAGCTTAATTCTGAAATGTGCCCAACGCAGAGGAGGCAGACACTCCCACGCTTGACATGGAAGCACCCTGCCCGTCCGCCGAAGCAAGCCCCCATGATCCCCATGGCCAAACCTGCCCAGGCCCCACCTGTAAATTATCACCTGACCTACCTCCGAACCCAGCAGGAACCAATGGCAAACCAACCCCTGATGCTCCAGCCACCATCAAACCCACATCCAGACCGCAAAGGCCAGCGTCCCTGCCAGGCACGACTCCACCAGACCTGCCCTCAAGAATAGACAGTCTGGTGAGAATACTCACCTGCTTACCCTTCTTAGATTGCTTCACACCATCCTCCCCACCTGGAGAAAGGATGCCTGCTGCCTGTTCCAATGCTCTCAATCTACAAACAATATTGGAATCAACCACCATATCACCCTCCTCATCAGAAGAGGATAACAGCGATGGTGGCCTTTTCGCAGGAGCCTTGGGCGCCTTAGGCACTGGCTTTTTTCCTTTGAGCTTGCCCGACCCTTTTCCACCAGCCATCTAAATAGCAAGCACAAGACCACAAAAAGGCCTCCTGCAGCTCCACTCTAAAATGGCTTCCCCCCTGGAAGAAGAAAGGGAACTCAAAATGGCCACAAAAGCCTCTGCTGCACACCAATGTCTCCAGCAGGAGAAAAATGGGGGGGGGGAGGGGAAGGCTCTCCAAAATGGTCACCTGCCAACCTCAAGGGCAATAATAAAAAAACCAGTTTGCCCCACAGGCCCACACCCTCAAAAATTAAAAGGGGAAAGACCAACCCCTGGGCTCTCCAACCCCTGCCCCGGCAGACCCCAAACCCTAGGCAGACTCAGCCAACAAGAAGGACAATGCCACAGCCTCCACCACCTCCGATGCTGCCGCCAGCCCGCAGCACTGCAGCCGATGCTCCAGCCAACGCTTCACCCGCCGCTGCCCAGTCGACTACCCCAACAAACCCCAACGTCCAACCAAAAACAAAAGAAAAGCCTCAGCCTCAGCCGATCGTCTGCCAAGGCGAAGGAGCCAATGAGGAGCGCAGTCTAACTGTCAGATCCCGCCTTTTTCTCTGCATGCCGAAATGGGCACCCCCTGACTCTTCCCATTCAGGGAAGCAAACTCTGCTCATGCAGCCTAGCAGCTACACTGCAGTCTGCAAGCATAAGATAATGCATGGGATGGAGAAAGTAGATAAATAAGTACTTTTCTCCCTTTCCCACAATACAAGAACTCGTGGGCATTTGATGAAATTGCTGAGCAGTCAGGTTAAAACGGATAAAAGGAAGTACTTCTTCACCCAAAGGGTGATTAACATGTGGAATTCACTGCCACAGGAGATGGTGGCGGCTACAAGCATAGCCAGCTTCAAGAGGGGATTGGATAAAAATATGGAGCAGAGGTCCATCAGTGGCTATTAGCCACAGTGTGTGTGTGTGTATACAATTTTTTTTTGCCACTGTGTGACACAGAGTGTTGGACTGGATGGGCAATTGGCCTGATCCAACATGGCTTCTCTTATGTTCTTATAAAGACCCAAGAAAGCTGGGGAGCAAATATAAGGGTCTGTTGGCTATAGTACGGTGCTATTTCATATGTTCAAAATGTGATGTTACAAAAAGTGTACTTCCAAGGTACTATTCTCTACAGTTCAGAAGCCTCTCACCAACAAAGGATTAAGAGACAGAACTTGTTAATATGTGTAATATCTCACTTTTTATGAATTAACTGATGTTTGATTACTTAATAAAGGGATGACACTAGGGTGGGAATTAAAATGAAGAAGTTAATGAAATTTTGCTGACTGTTAAGTTTTACCTGACTATAGACATAGGTAAGTTCAGCTCTGTGGCAAATGTTTTTATAATATGATATGATATGATATAATATAATATATAGTTATAGTTAGTAGGGATAGTTAGTAGTGGTTAGAATAAGTTTTTAGCTAGGTCACAAGAGCTTGCCTGGAGGTGTGACGTGGCGAAGGAAACAGCTGGAGAGGGACCCCAGAAATTGGCTGAGGCTGGAACCGGCCAAACCGAGCAGAGCGTGCGGCGGAGGATGCTGGCGAAGGACGCTGCTCTGCGACTGAGATGTGAGGCTGCTAGAGGCTGCCGGAGGCTGTGGTTATGGCCCAGGGTGAGCGGTTTGGCTGGGTGGTCAGGTGGTGAGGACGAAGGCCAAGGGATTGAGCGAGCGAGTTGCCGTGCAAGAGGCTGCCATTGTAATCGGAGCCCGAGTTGCGAGAGAGGTGGGAGTGGCGAGTTACAAGAACAAAGTGACCGGGAGTGGGGGGGTGCAGAGGAGCGAAGACTGGCGCTTCAGAACAACGAGCTGGTGAAGAACTCAGTGTTAGGAAAGTCCGTGCAAGAACCAGGGGGTTGGGGCGCCCCAGCCCTGGAGGGGGACGGGGCTGGCCTAACCCGGTGGCGAGTGTGACACGGACAGAAACGTAATATCTAAGAAATTACACCTTAGTATTTGCATTGGCACCTTATAAAAGACGATCATTGTGGTGCCTTAAGAACTCCTTTAACACTGCATACCAGCATTTTGAAGCACTTTGATGGACTGTGATTTTACATTCTGCTACCTCTGCAACACCTCTGCACTTTCTGCTCTTCACTGGCACTTTAAAGAGACTGAGAATATCCTGCATGCTAACTCTGTCTAGCACTTTAAGAACTTTGAGCGTGCTAGCACTTTAAAATCTGCTCTCCAACTAATAAATTATCTGCAGCTGTGGATTACAGCGCTAAAAACTGAGGATCCCACCCACTTATTATTTGAGGTTTAATACTGATTGTAAATTGACCTTATTGACTGTTACCCACTAGATTGAGTTGAGATATAAATTTGGCCAATTAATTGAAGGTGGGGGGAGGGGGGTTGGTTTCATAAGAAAAAAATATTTTTTTTAATTGGCTGGCATAGTTAGTAGTGGTTAGAATAAGTTTTTAGCTAGGTCACAAGACGCATTAGTAATCAGTAATTAGAGTATTAGGTTGAGTGGATGGGAGGAAAAGAATACGTGATTGTATATGTTGTTGTTGACTGAGATAGGTGCCCTGGTACTCTGTAAGATCGTTGATAGTTGATGTCAGGTCAGGGAATTCCAGTGTTCCTGGGGAGAGGAAAGTATAGCGGTGGGAGAAGGCTAAGTTGGAACAGAAAGAGACTGAGACACAAGAGGGCTCACTCTCTTTCCAGCCTGTGTCCCATCCCAAGGATAGCAGGTAGGAGGGTCAAGTGGAAACACTCCCCTCCATCCCTGGTATTGTGCAACGCCAGGTCCATAAACAATAAAACCTCAGTCCTGCAGGATTTCTTTATCAGGCAGGATATGGACCTGGCTTGCATGACGGAGACCTGGATGCAGGACGAGGAGACAGTTGCTCTCTCCCAAGTGGCTCCGCCTGGGTTCTCTTTCCTTCACCAGGCTCGGACTAGCGGGCGGGGGGGGAGGGGTGGCCTTTTTCTTACGGGAGGATTGCTCCTTCAGGGTGCTTCCGCCGCCAAAGATCAAGGGTGTGGAGTGGGTGGGCCTGGTGTGGGATGTTGGGAAGAGTTTGGCAATCTGGCTGGTGTACTGTCCACCTAACGCGCCGGCCAGTGCCTTACCGTCCCTGATGGAGGCTGTAGCAGGCTGGGCATTGGAGCATCCTCGACTTATAGTCCCGGGTGACTTCAACGTCCATTCCGAGGACGCGGCTTCCACTCGGGCGACGGACTTAGTGCTTTCCATGGCAGCACTAGGACTTTCCCAATATATAACAGCGCTCACGCACCGGGCTGGGCACACACTAGACCTGATCTTTGCGGCGGGAGTTGTAGTGGATCAGATTTCTGCTGAGGCAGTGCCATGGTCTGACCACCAGGCCTTGAAGGCTCGTGTGGACATACCACCCCTTTCCCGTTTAGGCGGTGAGCAAGTTTTAGCTCGCCCACGTAGCCAGATGGACCCTTTGCGGCTTCAAATGCGGGATCCCTGGCCCTCTGGTGACTCGCTGGATGAGCTAGCGGAGATTTGGAACAACCAACTCTCCACGGCCATCGACGAGATCGCTCCCCGACATCCTATCCTCTTCATTCTCATTCACGATCTGCTCCATGGTATACCATGGAGTTGCGATCAATGAAACAGCAATTAAGACGACTAGAGAGACGATGGCGACATACTCGCAACGAAGCTACGAGAAAATCCTATAGGTCATTTATGCGGCCCTATGAGATGGCAATTCAGGCTGCAAAAAAGACCTATTTTGCATCTAGAATTGCATCTGCGACCTCACGCCCAGCACAATTGTTTAGTATAATTCGATCACTAACAACTCTATCACAGGGTAAACAAAATATTAGAGAATTAGAAATAGGTTGTGAGGCTTTTGCGAGTTTTTTCACAGATAAGGTCTCGTCGCTCTGAAGCGACCTTCCCGCCATAGTTGATACAGTAAAAGAACTTGGGGCACCGAGCGCATCTTCTGGTCCAATTTTGGATTCTTTCAGCCCACTCAGCCTGGAGGAAGTCGACAGGATTCTTTTGGCTGTATGCCCTACAACTTGTAGGTTGGATCCGTGCCCATCCTGGCTTATAAAAGCTAGCCAGACATGGCTATGTGACCCACTACAAGGTATTGTCAACAGATCCCTGGTAGAAGTGATCTTTCCCACACCTCTTAAAGAGGCAGTGGTCCATCCCCTCTTAAAAAAACCATCTGCAGATCCGGCCGTATTGGCAAATTATCAGCCGATATCAAAACTTCCCTTTTTGGGTAAGGTTATAGAGCGGGCGGTGGCAACTCAGCTACAGGGATTTCTGGAGGACACTTCCGCACTGGATCCATTCCAGTCCGGCTTTCGACCAGGTCATGGGATGGAGACGGTTCTGGTCGCTCTCATAGATGACCTCATGCGACATCTGGATCGGGGCGGCTCAGTGGTGCTGTTGTTATTAGATCTGTTGGCTGCTTTTGATACGGTTGACCATCAGCTACTGACTAGCCGCCTTGCTGATGTGGGGATTCAGGGGTTCGCCTTACAGTGGTTGACCTCCTTTCTCCAAGATCAGGGACAAAGGGTGGTGATAGGGGAGGAAGCATCCCAGAGGCACTCTCTCAGTTGTGGGGTGCCACAGGGAGCTGTCCTATCCCCGATGCTATTTAATATCTATATGCGCCCCCTTGCCCAGATTGTCAGGAGGTATGGACTGGGTTGTCATCAATATGCAGATGACACCCAGCTCTATCTATTGATGGGCGGCCAGTCCAAATGTACCCTGGAAAATCTAGACCTGGCCCTTCAAGCCGTGGCTTCGTGGCTCAGGTTGAGCCGACTGATATTGAATCCGAGGAAGACAGAGGTTCTCTATCTGAGCCGGGGTGGTCCAGGGGGAGGGGTTCATCTGTCGGCTCTTGATGGGGTGCCATTAATACCGGCCCCTAAAGTCAGGAGCTTGGGCATGCTCCTTGAGTCCTCCCTTACAATGGAGGCCCAGGTAGCGGCCACAGTTAGATCCGCCTTTTCCCACCTTCAGCGGGCACGGCAGCTGGCCCCATTCCTGGAGCACGACTTAGTAATGGTGATCCATGCTATGGTCACCTCAAGAATAGATCACAGTAATGCTCTCTACATGGGGCTACCCTTTACACTAATCCGGAGACTACAGCTAGTGCAAAACGCTGCGGCGCGGCTGTTAATGAGACTCCCTCCATGGGAGCACATTCAGCCGGTGCTGAAAGAGCTGCACTGGCTTCCTGTTGTGTTCCGAATTTGTTTCAAGGTGTTGGTGTTGACCTTTAAAGCCCTTTATGGTCAGGGACCTGTCTATCTGCGGGACTGCCTTTCTCCGCATATTCCTTAGAGAGCACTGCGTTCAGGGACGAAAAATCTATTGTCCATCCCTGGACCAAAAGAAGCCAGGTTGCGTACGACACGAGCCAGGGCCTTCTCGGTGGCAGCACCAGAACTCTGGAACGCTCTCCCGGAGGCGATAAGGGCCCTGTGGGATTTGTCTACATTTCGCAGGGCCTGTAAGACCGAATTGTTCCAACAGGCCTTCGGCATTTAACCGAGAGAGAGCTGCCACTGGACATCATATAGAGCACCATGCAGAGTACCGATGGTCACCATTGAACTTTCAGAACCGCTATACTGTACTGTATTAATACAGCACCATGAAATGTTTTAAATAATTTAAATATGTAATTATGTTTTATATGTTTTATTGGTTTTTAATTGAAGTAATGTGATGTTGTGAGCCGCCCTAAGTCCACTTGCGGAGAGGGCGGGATATAAGCGTAACGTAATAAATAAATAAATAAATGCTATGAAGTTTGTTTATGACTATAAAATAAATAACAGAATACAAGAATATGTGCTATGATATTGGCCTTAAAAGAATTGGTTGGTTGGGTGAGGGTAATAGGAACCAGGGCTGCGCCCATGGGAAAGGTGAATAAATCTTAACACTGTGCAGTTTCCCTGATCAAAGGTGGCAGCTTTATTACTAGTGCTGAAAAGAGAAAGGTACCTTCCCCCCCCCCCCCCAGTGTAATAAAAAATAACCCAAGAGAGTCATTTTCAGTTGGGAAATCACCACCTTCTATAATGCTATGATCCTGACTCATAGTTTTCTTCCTGGGCTGCTTTTCAGGAGGAAAAAAAACCACACAAAATCCGATGACCCAAAGAAACAAAGCTTTACCTACATGAATAAGATATGAAAAAGGAACACACATACTTCCATTCAGATAAATCTATATATTATAACACAAGCAAGTCATCAAAAACATGAACAAATACATTGTCATACTTAGAAATAGAGAATGAAAGCCATGAGATATTTGTTGCAGAGAAACAGGGAAACTATCTCAAATTGTTAAGTTTGCCCCTTAATAAATAATTGCATGGAAATTACTTTATTTACTTCTTCTGGGATAAAACCAGTACACGTTCAGACTTTCATTCTTATGTTTCAGGCTAATGAGAGTTTCTTAAGCTTTTCCCAGTGACTTAAATCTTTATGTTGAGAGCCTTTGTTCCAGTGTTTCCCCCCAAACATTTCAGTACGCTTTTTCTATGATTATTCTCTGACTCTTTTAGTTTCCAGGAGGCTGGTACAGTCTTTCCAGTATTCAAACCCCTTCTCTGGAAACACTAGTACTTGTCTTGAGTTTTTAACTAACTCATAAGGTCCCTAAAGGCAGTTTCTAATCACACCAGCCCATGGATCTCTTTACTCTTCAGAGCTAATTTCCTGTTTGACTGGCTGGGAATTTTCATCACTGACTAGAAGATCTATCCCCATTTCTTGGCCCAAATGGGGGTCCTTGCATTTTCCCCAAACTTCCTTGCCAACTTCCCCCCAGTTCTCCTGCCTGTGTTACTCTGCTCTAAGCTAAGGCTGAAACCAGGTTGTCAGTACTCAACTCAGTCAAGGCAGAAATCTGACTGAATCTCTCCTCTGCATGTAGTTCTCTTGAGACTTTCTCTGCTCAATTGATGCTAACCAATCAGATTACTTGGAGCAGACTGTTACTCAAGACTCCCTGGCTCTGAAGAATTAACCCTTCAAAGTTCTTTATCTATTTATGTAACACTTATAAACTTCCTAAAAGTGCAGTCCTTTGCAGCCTTCCTTCTACATCCATACAAATCAGCGGCAGCACCTGGTAACATGAACATTCAAAGTTTTAAGAATGTTTTATTTAACATGCCACTAAGAAATCTAAGGAATACTGCTGCAGTTTGTAGAAGGGAGGTTAACTGTAGATCAGATAAAAGCATAAAGAAAGGTGAACAAAAGCTCTGGAATGGTAATTTTACTTAGGTTGCTTTGTTGGTATCTGTAAACTTTGACTCACAAATACTTATACCCTAGGGAAATTGTCCTTTAAGGAGCTTCTGGACTCTCTCTCTCTTAGATTATCCTGTTGTAAATTTTGAAAAATTTGTTTAAACTGTCCACTGGGAATACTTCTGCACCATATCCTGAGAATTTAGTTCTGAACCTTGAGAAAGAATTGAGAAGACGCTGAAAAGGTGGGGGAAGTCAAATGTAACATAGAAGGAGTCACCATTGGATAAGTGTGTTAGGATTAGAGAAATTCCCATTCTATATAACACAGGTTTTGCTGGAAGCAGAGACCCATCTTTTTGTTTTGTTTTGTCTAAGTCTGCTGCTGTATCTTTCTGCTCTGGATCTATGATTCTCTAATGTAGTACATCCAGATTATTATATTATTAATATTATGTGATATAATAGTATTTTGCAAGAGAATCACTTGGTTCACATTAGAGACTCTTAACCTAAATGTGCATTAGTTGAGACATCTAAATAAAAGAAATATCTATCCTAAAACCTAAAATATCTGTCTGTCATGTCCCCACAGTTTTATTGTTGTTATTGATTGTATGTAATTCAGTCTTCATACCAGGTGCTGCCTCATATATATAGTTCAGGAGCAGACTGGAAAGTTTTCAGAGAGCCAGCAGAGTCCATGAGCAACCTGAATTCTTGATCTGTTCTCATAAAGTCAACATTACGCTATCAAAGACAAGTCAATCCAATCCCTCTAGAATATCAGCCTTCCCAACTAACATCAGCTACAATTTACAGCTTGTTCTGCATTAACCACTTCACTGCAGCACTGGATAATGAAATGTAGAGCTGGGTGTCATGTGCGTGTGTATGTGTGTACACACACACACACAAATATAATAAAAGCTCAATGTCTTGGCTCAATCTTCAATTTTTATTGGAAGATGTGGCTACCACAGGAGAATGAATGAATGAACTTTATTACAGTCATAGACCAATATAAAAACTATAACACATCATATAAAACCCTCCTAAAATACCTAAGATAGTATAAAATACCCTCCTAAAAAAACATAAAATACAATAAAATACATAAACATTTCCCCACCTATACAATCCAAGATAACTAAAATATAATTGAACCAATTTTAAAATTCAAGTCAGTTCCAATTTATATAAATCCTTTAAATCAGAGTATATTTGCACTCTGTCTGTCACCACTCCCCCCTGTCATTGGGTAGCCTCTCTGTGACCCACCTACTGGCAGCCCTGACAGGCTAGAACCCCAGCAGTCACCCTCTGACATCTGAGGGAGACAGTTCTCTGCTGAGAGGTTCTCCTGGAGCCTTACTGATTACTACTGCCTCTCCTTTTTGTTTAAACAATTTTATTAATTAGCAATATATTGTTATAGAAATCTATAAGAAATTTTAAAATAATACAAAATAAAAACAATACATCGCTTTCCCCCCTTCTCCTCCCTCCCTTTTACTTGACTTCCGCCTGTGTTTTAAAATTAAAAAAAAAGAAACAAGGTAACTTAACAAATCAAGAATCTCCATTTTAGAACCTTATATCATTATGGAAGAAATAAAAAACAAAATAAGAAAAGTTAACTTTATATGTTCATCTTCATTTTCAATTTTAAAAAAAATTCCCTTTATAAATTCTAGTCCATTATTCCACCTCCTTCAGCTTTTATAAAAAATCACTAAGTGTCCCCTTACTTTCCATTGTTTTTCAACATAGTTTTGAAATTTCTCCCATTCCTTCCTAAACTTCTCCAAATCATAGTCTTTTAAGATTCTTGTAAGTTTATCCATTTCACTCCATGACAAAACTTTTAAAATCCGGTCCCATTTTTCTGGTATTTTGTCTTGCTTCCATAGCTGTGCATACAATGTCCTTGCAGCTGAAAGCAGATACCACACCATTGTTCTATCTTGTTTTGGAAAACTTTCCATTTGTAATCCCAACAAAAAAGAGTCTGGAGACCTCTTAATGTCATAACCTAAAATTTTTGACATTTCTTTCTGAATCGTTTGCCAAAATTGTTTTGCTTTTTCACAAGTCCACCACATATGGTAGAAAGAGCCATGTTTTTTACATTTCCAACATCTGTCCGACATATGATTATTCATTTTTGCCAATTTCTTAGGTGTCATATGCCATCTATACAGCATTTTAAAACAGTTTTCTTTAATATTATAACATGTCAAAATCTTCATAGAGTTCTTCCATAAATACTCCCAAGATTCCATTTGAATTTCTTTGTTAAAATTAATTGTCCATTTTATCATTTGAGATTTAACTACTTCCTCTTCTGTTGACCACTTCAATAGTAATTTATAAATCCTTGAAATCAACTTTTCATTATCACCCAACAGCATTTTTTCCAATTCTGTTCGCTCCTGTCTTATACCTTCATTTTTAATGTCCTGTTCCACCAAGCTCTTAATTTGTTGTAATTAAAACCAATTATATTTATATTGTAATTCTTCAGCTGATTTTAGTTCCACCTTTCCTCCATGTATTTTTAATAGTTGATTGTATGTTAACCACATCCCTGCATCAGTTTCCTGAAGATAAATTTAATACTTCCGTTGGCACAATCCATAGCGGCTTTCTCTCATCACCATATTTTTTATATTTTACCCAAATACTTAGCAAGTTTCTTCTTATATAATGATGCGAGAAAAAGCCATCCATCTTATTTTTCCCATAAAACATATATGCATGCCAACCAAAAATATTTCCATGACCTTCTAACGCCAGCAGCTTCTTGTTTAATAACATCATCCAATCTTTAATCTATACTAAACATACTGCATCATGATACAATTTTAAATCCGGCAGTTGGAAACCTCCTCTTTCTTTTGCATCAGTTAAAATTTTCATTTTAATTCTTGGTTTCTTGCCCGCCCATACAAATTCTGAAACTTTCCTTTGCCATTTACCGCATTGTTTGTTGTCCTTCACAATTGGAATTGTTTGAAATAAAAACATAATTCTTGGTAGAACATTCATTTTAATTTCAGCAATTCTGCCCAGCATAGACAAGTTCAATTTATTCCATTTTATCAAATCTTCATCAATTTTCCACCAAAGCTTTTCATAATTATTTTTATACAAATCTATACTTTTCATAGTAATTTCCACACCTAAATATCTTACTTTTGAGGCAACTTCACACTCTGTTACCCTTTGCAGTTCTTCCTGTTGACTCTGTCATATTTTACACAAAATTTTGGATTTTTCTTTATTTATATAGAAGCCTGCCAATTCTCTATAATCTTGAATTTTATGAAGCAGCAATGGTGTCACAGATAGAAGATTTTCATTAATAAACATTATATCATCAGCAAACGCTCTGTATTTATAAGAAAAACCCTTCAGTCTTAGCTCCTCTATTCCTTTATCTTCTTGTATTTGCATAAGCAATATCTCTAGCGTCATTATGAATATCAATGGAGATAGAGGGCAACCTTGCCTTGTACCTTTGCTGATTATCATTTTCTCTGTCAAATCTGTATTTATACAGAGTCTTGCTTGTTGCTCAGTATATATCACCTTAACCATTCTTATAAAAGCTTCTCCAAGTCCTAATTTTTCCATCACTGCAAACATAAAGCCCCAATTCATATTGTCAAAGGCCTTCTCTGCAACTGCAAAGAATAATGCCACTTCTTTTTCAGGATGCTTCTCATAATATTCAACAATGTCTATGACAGTTCTGATATTATCTCTAATTTGTCTCCTGGGGAGAAATCCTGCTTGTTCCTATTTAATAAAATTATTCAAATGCTGTTTGAGTCATTCTACTAGTAACCTAGCATATATTTTGTAATCGTTAAGTAATGAAATTGGTCTATAGTTTTTTACATTTGTAGTGTCTCTATCTTCTTTTGGTATCAACAAAATTATTGCTTCCTTCCATGTATTTGGTATTTTCCCATCAATTCTTATACTATTCATCAATTTTTGAAGTTTTGGTACTAACACTTCTGTGAGAACTTTAAAATTTTTTGCTGTGAAACCGTCTGAACCTGGTGCCTTTCTGAATTTCATTGAATTTATTGCTGCTTTTCAATTGGTTCATTTAAGAACTTTTCCATATTTTCTGTTAAGGGGCTTACCTGAATTTTCTGTAAATATGCATCTATTTTATTTTTATCCACCTTTTGATCTTGAAATAGCTTAGCATAGTATTTAAAAAAATCCCTTTTAATTCCTGCTTGGTCAACTATTTCTTTACCTTCCAATACAATTTTAGTAACAAATTTACTTTCCCTTTTTTTTTTCATTTGCCAAGCCAGGTATTTTACAGGTTTATTTGCTCCTTCAAAGGATTTCTGTTGTAATCTCTTAAGGTTCCATTCTATCTCTTTATTTAACAAATGTCTTAATTGATTCTGCAATATTGTAATTTCCCTTATTATTTTCTTTTTTCTCGGTCTTTTTTTTAAGTACCTTTTGTTTTTCTCCAATGTCTTTTTTGGTTTTAAACAATTTTATTAATAACATATGGTTACAATATTTAATTATGTCCTTGCTATCTCTAACCCCCCTCCCTTCATTACTAGACTTCTGCCGAAGTTATATACTTAAGTTCAATTAAAAAGGCAGCCCTAACCAATCAAAAATCAATGTCTTTCTTTTCTCCCATTCACATTAAAAAATTGTCCAATGTCTTTTTACATTCCACTCTTGCTCTATGTATTCTCTAAATTTCTTCCACTCCTTTTTAAACAGATCCAAATCATAGTCCTTTTTAAACAGATCCAAATCAAAGTCTCTTAAAGTTCTTGTTAGCTTGTCCATCTCACTCCACAATAAAACTTTCACAATCCAGTCCCATTTCTCTGGTATTTTTTCTTGCTTCCACAACTGTGCATACAATGTCCTAGCAGCTGAGAGCAAATACCAAATTAAAGTCCTGTCTTCTTTTGGAAATTTTTCTATTTGTAGTCCTAGCAGAAAAGTCTCTGGAACTTTCTTAAAGTCATATCCCAAAATTTTAGAGATTTCTTGTTGTATCATCTGCCAAAACTTTTTCACTTTTTCACAAGTCCACCACATATGAAAAAAAGAACCCTCGTGGTTTTTACATTTCCAACCAATCTCTTTTTGAATATCCAGCAATTGTTTCTCTTTATCTCTTTTGTCTTTATTATTCATTGGAATTAGAAGACCTCTAATTACAGCTTTGTATGCATCCCACACAGTTTGGAAATGAATGTCCTCATTTTCATTTATTTGAAAGAAAGCTTTAGTTTCTTTTTCTAGAGACACCACTGTTTGTTTTCTGTAGCAAATCTTCATTTATTCTCCATCTCCTAGCCTTTTTCACACTTTTTGCCAACCACATCAGTGGATTGTGATCAGTCCCAACTTTAGGAAGAATCTCTATTTTTTCATCCTAAGTCCAAGATCTTTTGTAGTCCATAACATATCAATTCTTGAGAAAGAGTTATGCCTTGCTGAAAAAAAGTATAGTCACACACCTTGGGATACTACTACTGCCTCTCCTCAGTCCATCTCCCCCCCCCACAACACTGCCACCATTTTGCTACTTCCAACTAACACTCCCCACCAAAGTTGCACTCACCCAGTACGAACTCCCCCCCCCCGCCCCTACTGTTTGGAAGGTGAGGTGTATGTGTGTATATATATTCTATTTATAAATGTATTAATTTATAAATATGCCAGAAATTCCTCCTTACGGGGCAATATTCCACCTCCATTTACAGCACAGCCTGTAGCTGAATCTAGTGTGAACTGATATCATGTGACAAACATAAGTAACACTGAACATCATTTAACAACTATATACACTGAAGCAAATTCTGACAGAAAACAGTTAAATCTCTTAAACAGACAGAAATGGAATGTTCCATCACAATGGGAGGGGGAGTTCAGCACCAGAGAAACAGATTCTGTATATTCTATACTCTCTATACTCAAGCCCCCTTTCCACCTGTAAATAGTCTTCACTCCTTCTATTCAAATTAGGTGACAGTGGGCTGTTTGCTTTGAGGCAGGAAGGGATTTGAAGGCTCCCTTTCACTCCCCCCAAACACACCTGCAAGAGGGAGGGGGTGAAAGGTAGGCTTCTAATGGCTGCCTACCTTCCTGCCTGTCTTTCTGTCATTTCTCTGTCTCACTGTCTTCCTTCCTTCCTTTCCCTTTATCTTATTCCCTTCTCCTAAACTTGAACTTAACTCATTTTATTCATTCCTCTCATTCTCTCTCTGTCTGTTTGTCTTTGGCAGAAGATCCACACGTCCAAGAGTGCACTGTGCAGGCCTGACTCAGCCGGAACCTACCCAGCCTTCCTTCCATGCCACGTCACCTGCTCTTCCCATGGCCAGGAGTGTGGCAGCAGGGCAGGCATGGTGAGGGGAAGGTGCACCACTCAGAGGCTGTCTAACTTTGCAAACAAATGCAGCCTTTGAGTGGTGGAGAGGTGCCTCACCACCCCCTTCACCTGCATGGGTCTTGGGCAAGTGAAAGAGGTGGTGTGCATGCCACTAGAGGTGGGAGTCCTTGCCTGGGGTAGCAGGACCCATGGTCGGCACATGGGAGCAGGCAAGGTTGGCAGGGGCCTGGGGTGCCACCTCATCTATAGGGTGCCCCCTCCCCTGCTCTCTCAGTTGTCAGCACCTGAACGATGTATTGGTGGCACTCTCCATTGAACCCAGCTTCCCTTGCAATGGAAGCTGGACTCAGAAAAGAATGCACTCTGCCTGGCTGCTCTCACCTTGAAAGTGAGAGCAGCCAAGCGGGGTGTGTTTTTCTCCTCCAAGCTCAGAGGAGAAGTGTGTGCCTGGCCCTCCTGGATGCTTTCACCTTAATGTGAGAGCAGCCAAGCAGAGTGCTTTCTTCTCCCCTGAGTTCAGCTTCCCTTACAAGGAAAAAGAGGCAGTGTGTGGCAGCAATGTACGTACTGCTGAGCGGGGAACTTTGCCTGGGGTGTCATCTCACCCCTGCTCCAGGTTGTTGGTGGCTCTGCCCACTTCTTCCCCCTCCTGAAATAAAAGCCCAGTTCCAACCTGACCCAAAGCAAAATCCATTTTGGGTAGTTGGGACTGTGTGTGTGACAACAGTTCCTTGACTGGGGTTTCAAAACCCCCACCAACACCACCTATGATTGGGCAATTTTGAGAGACAACTGAATTGAACCTCCAGCCTCCGGGAGGGGTGAGGGCCTGCAGGCTTTCTTCCTTCTTTTACAAATATAGATGTAGCACTCTGCAAAAGGCGAGGAGCAAATTTTTAAATGTGGAAGCATTTTGAATGATGTGAGTTTGTAGCAGGCAGATTCAGTGTTCACTAATTCTGGAGCAAAGCTGAATGGAGAAAAGGCCGTTGTCTTTTTCTTTCATTCTGTCTATCTTCCTTCTCATTTTTCTTTATCTCATTCCCCCCCCCCCTTTTTTCCTACCTCCCTTCTCTTCTTTTCCTCATTCTTTCTCTGTATCTTTATCTTTCTGTTTTTTTATTTCATTCTGGCTGCGATCACACACAGTAAATAATGCACTTTCAATTAGGCTTGCCAGGATCAATTCAAGAATTATCCAGGGGCTTTGGGGGTGGACCAGAAGCAAGGGTTTAACAAGCATAGTTGAATTCCAAAGGGAGTTCTGGTCATCACATTTAAAGGGACTGCACACCTTTTAAATGCTTTCCCTCCATTGGAAGTAATGAAGGATAGGGACACCTTCTTTTTGGGCTCATAGAATTGGACCCCTGGTCCAATCCTTTTGAAACTTGGAGGGTGTTTTGAGGAGACGCACTGGATGCTAAGCTGCAAATTTGATGCCTCTGTCTTAAAAAAAAACAACTCCCCTAGAGCCCCAGATATGCATGGATCAATTCTCCATTATACCCTATGGGAATCAGTCTCCATAAGGAATAATGGCGTGCCCAGCAGACATTTCCCCCCCCCCCCCGGGCTTTCTGATGATCCTGAAGCGGGGTGAGGGCCTCCAAACCAGGGGATCCCCTCCTCCCAACTGGGGATTGGCAACCCTACTTTAAATCCACTTCCAATGCACTTTCAAACTGGATTTTACTGTGTGAACTGGCAAAATCCAGATGGAAAGTGCTTTGAAACTGGATTGAAACTGCATTATTTAACATGTGTCTACATTGTTTAACATGTGTTAACTTCTGTCTACCTTCCTTCTTTCCATTTCTCTTTCTCTCCCCCCCCATATTTTTCCTACCATTCTCTCTCTCTCTCCCTCCCTCCCTTCCCCTTCCCTTCACTTCCTCCTACACATTAAACACCCCCCCTCCTGAATATTTTTCTAGGGCCCTTTGTATGTCTTCCTACAATGGGCTTTACTGCTAGTGTGTGTGTGTGTGTGTGTGTGTAGCATGGCTGAAAAAATGGAATCATATGAAACTCCACAAGACAAATTCCCCCCAGTTTATTCTGCACCTCCAGAATGTTTGTGTTTGTGTTCGGTCAGAAAGAAAACAGTGAAACCACCAAAGGGCTGTGCTGTCAATACTAGCTCCATATTCAAATCTTTGGATAGGAATATTTTATTTATTTATTTATTTTATTTACTTCCCATTTATATCCCACCCATTCCAAATAGACTCAAGAATAGTGTGGTCAACTGTGTCAAAGGTTGTTGAGAGATCCAGCAGTATCAAAAAGAAAAATTGTCCTCTATCCAGCTTTAAAGGAAGATCATCCACTGGAAACAGATTGAAATTGTTCAAAGGCCTCATGCTTATTATGAATTTAGAATATACAGGAGCAGATTGGAAAGTTTTCAAAGAGCTAGCTTATCCTGAAAGCTCTAGTGCTGCTCTACCAACATGTGCTTTATCACTTTCCCTTGAATAGGTAAACTGGAGACTGGCCTATAATCCATAGCCAATTAAGGTCTTTTGAGCATGTTATTTCAGAGTGCAGATACAATCATGTCGTTAGGGAAATTGCTGTGGATCTCCTTTTTTAGATGGGGGAATTTAGCAGGAGACCCTTGGCAGAGCATAGGAACAGATCTTTTACCTATGATACGGAGGTGTAGCTTTCATAAAGGAGACTCCGGACTAAATATATTTCAAACTGAAAGTGTTTACTTAGAAGATATATAAAAACACAAATACAATCACACATAAACAACCAAACATCCATATATACCAGAACTAAGAAAAACAGAGATGGAACATATAGGGACATTTAGGAATATTGCAGAGGGGAGGGGTGATACGACCTGTTCCCATGGATCCTTGAAGCAGAAGACAGGTGGAGAGTGGCCCAAACAGAGTTTGGGAATGCAAGTCTGTGGTAGGGTAAGACAAGACACACTAAACTGCCATGTGTTTGGCCTTATATTACCTGATCTGTGCCCTCACAGGCCATGTGGTCTGTGACAAGGAGGCCAGCTGACCTGTGACACTGCAGTGATGTCAGAACATGTGACTGCTGGTGCCACCAAGAGGGGTGAACCATGGGAGGCTCCAGAGCTGAATAGGATTAGTGGGACTGGAGGGGTTTGCACAAAGAAAAACTACCTTAAACAAATAAAAGAAGTTGGTCGATTTAGAGCCGGATTGCTATCTCATTGTAACACCAGAGCAAACACAATTGAGTTGTTCTGCAGGATAGGTTTAAGTCTTAGCAGCAGTTGCTTCCTTGGGCCAATTCTTTGTTTCCAGTGATCTTCTCAACAGCTAACAGGAACAAACCTTTGTCATGTGTAGGTGTGGTAGTAAAACCTTTTGTGTAACTGTGGGCCACTTCATCTGCATTTTGCATTGACGCATACATTGAGTATGTGCTGCTGAAGTTGTAACTTCATGGCAATACAAAAAAACCAAGATGGATTCAAGATTCCTCAGTCATGGCTTCTGGTTAAAGGCTGCTCTTAGATGCTGTCTTCCTTGGAAAGAAGTGCAATGGCATGGTTTTGGCAGCTTCTTGAGGAAACCTGATCTGGAATCCTTTCTATGCAGGAGGAGTGAGTTATAGCACTGGCAGGAGCAAGCAGGGAGGCCTTTTAGCCAAACTGGGGTGCTAATAGCTTGTCCCCACAAAGTAAAATGTCCATATCAAAGCTGGCACAGTTGCCAAATGCTTAGAATCACACAGGATCCACTGCCTAAAGAAAGTAGGCAAGTGGGTATTAATGTCCATAGAAGCAGTTTGCCGGTATTCACAAAATATAAATTCATAACAGTAAGAGTTCTTCATCTCTGACACTAGACCAGAGTTAACTCAGCCATAAATGGTAACACAAAAAGGGAGTCCAGGGAGTCTGGAACCACGGTCAGAGTGAACACAGTCCATTTTAAAGATGGAGGAGGGGGCTCATGCTCACAGTGATCACTATAAGAAAGCTTGTGGCAAGCTCATTTGCCTGAGGACTCCTTCTCTAGCATCTGATGGAGTGAGCATCACTTCAACCAGAGACCAGAAGGTGAGCTGTCCTCCTTCAATATTGGGAAGACCAATCAAAAGCTGGGCATGGAACAGATTGGGAAGACTGATCAAATTTGATAAGCAAAGAAAATACGTATTTATTTGCCAGATCCTTGTAAAATGTCTTAACTAAATTCTCAGAGGTCATCTCCCTAAATCAACAAAACATAATCTAAAGCATATTAAAATATATTGCAGATCCTAATAATCAGGACAGGCTAGGGTGCATGGAGCGCTAGGCAGACTTGCGGCCCACTCCTCTCCCCATGCTATGCCAAGCCATCCCCCTCTGCCACACCTCCTCCTTCCTCCCTTCCCTGCCAGGTCTATTTCAATGCCCAGAAATGGACGGTCAAGCACCATACTCCCAGGCTATCTAAAGATAGCTCCTATGCTGGCCTTCTCACGTGCTCACTGTCAGTGCCAGGTTGAGCGGGCAGGCCAGCAACAGCAGGAAGGAACAGTGAGCTGCTGAAAAAGTGGCCCCCACAGCTGCCTCCTCCCCACTTCTTTCCCAATCCAGGAACTACCAGCTGTTTCCTTGGGATTGTCCCTGCAGCTGAACCCTTAGGCTAGTATTGGCTATACAATAGTTCTTGCTCTCACAAAAAAAAGGTTGTTGTCCTAAAGGGGCAGGTGCCTTAGCTTGTTCACAACACATTTCTAGGGTAGGGTCCATCTGAACAGTCAGCTTAAAGGCTGCCTTATCTTCTAACTCAGACATGGGGAAAAGTTCCCTTTTGCCCTCTTGGTTTGAATTCAAAGAGACACACATTTTTTCTGTTACCCCCCCCCACCTCCTTCTACACACTCCTTCTCAATATGACAAATGAGTGGTTCCTCCGGAAGAGGTGAGCTCCCTCCAGCTGGCCTACAGCTGTTAACTGGCTCTTTGGTGTAGTGGTTAAGTGTGTGGACTCTTATCTGGGAGAACAGGGTTTGATTTCCCACTCTTCCACTTTCACCTGCTGGAATGGTAGGGTTGCCAAGTCCAATTTAAGAAATATCTGGGGACTTTAGGGGTGGAGCCAAGATCAAGGCCATGACAAGCATAATTGACTCCAAAAGGAGTTCTGGCCATCACATTTAAAGGGATGGCACACCTTTTCAATGCCTTCCTTCCATAGGAAATAATGAAGGATAGGGGCACCTTCTTTTGGGGCTCATAGAATTGGAACCCTGGTCCAATCTTTTTGAAACTTGGGGGGTATTTTGGGGAGAGGCACTAGATGCTGTACTGAAAATTTGGTGCCTCTACCTCAAAACACAGTCCCCCCAGAGCCCCAGATACCCACAGATCAATTCTCCATGATCTATGGGAATAAATCTCCCTAGGGAATAACAGAGTTCCCAGCAGACATTTCCCTCCCCTCCCTGCCCGCTTTCTGACGACCCTGAAGCAGGAGGAGGGTCTCCAAACTGGGGGATCCCCTGCCCCCACCTGGGGATTGGCAACCCTATGGAATGGTCTTGGGTTAGCTCTAGCTACCACAGGGGTTGCCCTTGAAAGGGCCCTCCCAGCCCCATCCACCTCACAGAGTGTCTGTTGTGAGGGAGAAGATATAGGAGATTGTAATCCGCTCTTAGTCTCTGATTCAGAGAGAAGGGCGGGGTATAAATCTGCAGCCTTCTTCTTCAAGGCCCTCTAAAAGGGGGATTTAAGCATTTCTGCCAGCCTCAGGGACTCCAACTGAAGGCCCAGCTACTGTAAACACTTAACCCAGGGTCTAAAATTGCCAACTACAATTCAAGATAAGTGATCCCAGTCGCTACAGAAGGACTTCTGGAGCTCTGGCCCCACTGGTGGACCTTCTGATGTTACCTATTTTTTGGCCACTGTGTGACACAGAGTGTTGGATTGGATGGGCCATTGGCCTGGTCCAGCAAGGCTTCTCTTATGTTCTTATGAGTAGAGGTCCAATAATTGCACCTTTTTGTAGGAAAAACCCCTACAATCTGGGAAGAATTGGCAAATTTCATTAATGGCTTCAATACTTTTTCCCAGCAAGATTTTAAAAGCACAAGTGGTGGCCCTCACACTCCCAAGAACTCTGTTAGAATCCATAGGCAGATCAATTTGAAACTATTCATAACAAAAGGACAATCAAGTTGGAATGGATGAGAAATATTTTGTCAGAAAAGAACTTTGAAGAAACAGCTAGGGGACAATGTTTTTTTTAAAAAAATCTCCAGGAGGGTTGGGCTTAAGTGTCATTAAGTCATGAGCTACTTTAAACAATTGAGCTGAGCAACATTCTGTTGACTCAGTGGTGACAGAAAAGAAAGTCTTCTTTGCCAGTATCACCACCACCTCATAAGCATACGGTATATATAATATGTTCTGTTTGATTCATCCACAGTATTCTGCCATTGTCACTGTAGTCATCTTCCAGCACACTTCATATTGCCCTAGTAAACCAAAAAGCAGCATTCCATGCAGTTACAGCCCCCCCCCCCTTTTAGCCCCCCAAAGGCAGTAGGAGCAGGGAGGGAGAAAGATTAAGCTGCTCTCACCAAACAGCTTGGTTGAGGTGTCTCCTTCCTTTTAAATTTTAAAGGGGCAATTAGTTCCTATGGGTAGACCTAGCATTCTGCCAATCTTAGGAACTAATTGATCCATTATTGCCTATAAGTAGTAAACCCAGCCTCCCTGGCTAAGTCTATCTGATCATCAATCAGCTGGTGTCTCCAGTCCCTTTCAATTTTAAAGGGCAATAATTTTCTTTGGTAGTAGAGCTATATAAGAAGAGCTATGCTGGATCAGACTAAAGCACCCTCATTTTGTTCACACAGTGGCTAACCAGTTGCTTCTGGGATGCCTAAAAGCAAGATGACTGCAACAGCATCCTCCCACCTGCGTTCCCTGGCATGCCTCTGGTACTGGAGGAGTAGATATCCGGCATGATTAGTAGCCACTGATAGTGCTGTCCTGCATGAAATGCTGTTCTCCATTCCCTTTTAAAAACCTTCCAAGTTAGCAGCCATTACTGCATCCTGTGGCAGCAGACTCTACAGTTTCATTATGCATTGTGTGAAGAAGTATTTCCTTTTGTCTGTCCTGAGTCTCCTACCATTCAGATTCAGAGGATCAGTCCAGGTTATATACTATGGGAGAGAAAGAAACTTCCTCCAGGTACACTCTCTCAACACCATGCATAATTTTATAGACCTCTTATCATGTCTCCCATTACTTGCCTTTCTTCTAAGCTAAACAGACTTAGGAGTTTTAACTGATTCTCACAGTGCAGCTGCTGTAACCCCCAGTCATTTTAGTTACTCTTTTCTGCCCCTTTTCATGTTCTACAATATCATTTTTCAGGTGTGGTGACCAGAACTGTACACAATATTCCAAGCATAGTCTCACCACAGAGTAGTATAAGTGTAGTATGATAGCAGCAATTTTATTCACTATTCTTATTCTAATTATGGCCAGCACGGAATTTGCCTTTTTTCACAGCAGCCTCAGAATGGGTTGACATTTTCACTGACTTATCCACTACCATTCCAAGATTGTTTTCTTGCTCTGTTACTGTCAGCTCAGATCCCATCAGTGTGTATGTGCAGTCGGGACTGTTTGCCCCAATATGCATCACTTTACACTTGCTCACGTTGAATCTCATTTGCCATTTTATTGCTCATTCTCCCATTTTGGAGAGATTGTTTTGGTGCTCTTTGCAATCCATTTTGTCTTAGCCACTCTACATAATTTGGTGTCCTCTGTAAACTTGGCCACTGAATCAGTACTCACCTCTAACTTTCAGTCATTTATGAACAAGTTGAAAAGCACTGGCCTCAATACAGATCCCTGAGGGACCTCTTGGCTCACAGCCCTCCATTGTCAGAATTGACAATTTATTTCTATTATTTACTTCCTATTTTTTAGTCAAGTTTCTTTTTTATTCCTTGACTCTGAAGTTTGCTCAGCAGTCTTTGGTGAAGGATTTAATCAAAAGCCTTTTTGAAATCAAAATAAGAAATGTATACTCACTTATTCCAATCCACATGTTTGCTGACACTTTTAAAAAACTCTAAAAGGTTAGTGAAATAGGAATTACTTTTTCAGAAGTCAAGGGCTTGCCTTTCTATCAATTTTATCCTTAATGCTTCCCATCAATTTACCTAAAACAGAAATTAAGCTAACCAGCCTGTAGTGTCCCAGATTCCCCCTGGATCCTTTTTAAAAATGGATGTTATATTGGCTGCTCTCCAGAGGCTATTCTTAGGGACATGGCATGTATCTTAGTGGACAAACAATTTCACATTTTTCTTTGAGAACTCTAGGGTGGGTACCATATGGTCCTGGTGATTTATTAGTTTGCAGTTTGTCTATAAGTTCTTCAGGGGTGTGAAACTCATTTGTTATGATGGCCAGATCTGACATGTGACCTTGTTGGGCCATGCCATGTGTAATGCCAGATCAGGGAGACAGAAACTTTATAAAAGATACAGACAAACACACACATTGAGCCTAATCCACCTCACTGGCTTGTTGAGCCTCAATCAACAGAAGGAAAAGAGGCTTAGCTGAGTAGCTCTGTTGTACAATTAAGAGAGTCTGCAAAGCTAGCTCTCCTTTCCCCACTTCCTCCCCAAAGAAGGAGCTTTGCTCTGTAGCTCCTGTGCAATTGAGCAAGTCTGGCAAAGCAAGCTGTCATGTAGAAGGAAGCAAGAGAGGGAGAAGGACCATGGCTTATGCTTTTGAGATGGTGGTCTTCTATTGGGAGATGGCTTGCATCTTACGGTGGTAGGGGAAAGGGTGTTTGGTAACAGCCTTGCTAACCTAATAAGGAAGGCTTTAAACTAAATTGTATTGGGGAGCGAGACAATAACTCAAAACCTTGTATGATGCCAAAAACTGGGGACAAGAACATTAAATATTTGCAGAGAGTGGCTGTCAGTGACTGGATAGCTTACAAGTTAAGCATGGTAGATCATCTAATGTCAAAGTACTGAAGTCATGTGATAAGGATTACAAGGCAGACTGATGCAATGCCTGGAAGTCACTGAAGTCACAATGAGTCAGCATATTCACCGATACCTGGGCTGAACTATAAAAGGAACTGAATGCCAGAGTCTTTTTCCTTTCTGTATTATTGGTAGTCTGGCAAAGCATTTTGAAGCTCTGAATTGTGAATATTGCATATATACTACACTTCTGTGTGAATATCTGTAAATACACTAATAGTTCTGGAAGAACTGGTATGGAGTCTCTTCTTGTCAGCGTGCCTATTCTTATCAGCCTATTCGGACAGCTCTCTGCTAACACTCACTATTCATCAGGGTTATGGGCCCAGACCGCGAGCTGTGCTGTTGAGGCTATTTTTGGCTGTGAAGGTTCGTGTGGAGAAGAGACGTGCAGGGCAGAAGTGTATGAGCGAGTCCGAGGAAAGTGCTGAGGACATCTCGTTATCCTTGTCGGTGAGTGATGAGGGGGAGGACGGAGTCCAGCTATCAGTGGAGGTCAGTGATATGGCACAACTGCAGGCTGTGCTGGTGGAGAAGCTAACCTCAAATAATTATACTGTGTGGTCTCTCCAGATAGAATATTTTCTACGAAGGGAAGGACTGTGGCTGTTTGTTTCTAACCCTCCTGTGAATCCTACAGCTAATGACGCAGCACAAGAGCAGAAGGCTCTTGCCCATATTATTCTTTGTGTGGGAGATGATCAACTTATCTACGTTAGAGGCAAAGCCACCGCCAGCGAGGCTTGGAATGCACTGCATGGTATGTATGTGCGCACAACCGCTGGTTCGCTTATGGCCTTGACACGAAGAATGTACCGTACGCTGATGAGCCCAGTCAGTTGTGTACAGGAGCATATCAAGGCTCTGACCGATTGTTTCGTGGAGTTGGAGACAAGAGGAAAAACTGTTGCAGCTGATGATCGTGTTCATATTTTACTTTCATCGTTGCCGGGTGAATATTTGCAGCTAATTACATCGTTAGAGGCTGTGGATAGTACAATGCTGATTATGGAATATGTATGTGCTCGACTCTACAATTATCACGACAGGATGACTGCAGCATCCCATTCTGGGAACGGAGCCAGTGCACCTGCCAGTGGGAGTGAGCAGAGCTCTGTGCCAAGTTTGAAGCCTGTTGCGAGGCAGCAGCAGGAGGTCGGCCCAGTTGCTCTTCATGTACGAAAGTGCTATTGGTGTGGATCTACAGCTCATATCAGATGGTTTTGCACTGAGGCTGGAAAGCAGCGGAAGAAGACATCGACGTCGTCATCTGGGAGCTGTGAACAAGCAAGACTGGTGACTGCAGGAGCTACTGGACTACAGTCTGTTTGGCTGGTGGACTCTGGTGCAACCAGTCATATCTGTACTGATAAAGCTTTGATTAAAAATGCCCAAACACCTGTTCTAACACATGTAAACCTCGCAGATGGGTCTGAGTCAGAGGTAGTGTGCAAAAACCAGGTAAGTTTTCCAGCTCTGGGGGGTGAGCTGGAGGAGGTGCTCTGCATGCCGGAGCTGAAGTCTAATTTGCTAAGTGTAAGTGCATTAGCAAAAGCAGGGTTTGATGTGTCTTTCACTGTTACAGACTGCAAAGTGTCTAGAAATGGAAAGGTTCATTCCCGGGGGAGAATGATTGATGGTGTATATGTAGTGGAAAGCATGTCTGCAAAAGCAGAGCAAGTGTCCAATATATGTCCACATGATTCATGTGTCCATTTGCTGCACCACAGACTTGGTCATTCTAGCTTTTACACAATAAATAAAACTTTGTCACTGCTACCACATGCATCAGTGAAGAACTGCAGGGCATATTTAGACTGCCAAATATGTAAACAGGAGAAAGTAAAGCATTCCCTGTCACTAAAGAAAGTTTGAGAGTGTCTAAAGGGCCACTAGAGTTGGTCCATACCGACATAGTGGGACCATTCCCAAAGAGCCACTCATTAAACAAATATCTGTTATTGATAATTGACGACTGTACCAGATATTGTTGGTCATTTGTGCTTAAACAGAAGTCTGAAGTGTTCAATTGTTTCAAGTTGTGGGCAATGAAGGTGCAAAAACAACTTGGGGTGCAGCTGAAAGCTGTACAATCAGATAATGGTGGAGAGTTTATGTCTAATCAGTTTAACACATAGCTGGAAAAACAGGGTGTTGTGCACAGATTAGCAAACCCAGCAACTCCCGCAGATAATGGAATTACGGAAAGGGCGGGGTGCAGTGCTTCAACAAATGATGTATGCCATGTTGTCTGATGCAGAGTTACCTATAGCTTATTGGGCTGAAGCAATTTTGATGGCTACATTTCTGCATAACAGACTATGGACCAAAGCTACAGATAATATTCTTTATCTAGCTCTGTATAATAAGGAACCAAGCTTAGAATTTCTAAAAGTGTTTGGCTCTAAAGCTTGGGTTAACATCCCTTTACAACTAAGAAGGAAAGGAGGTGCAAGGTCCAAGAAACTAGTATTCCTAGGGTATCAGACACACATGAAATCATACAGATTCAGCGATTCAGATAAAAAGATCACGTTAAGCAGATCAGCAAATTTCAGTGAGCATGGAAATTGGCAAAGAATTCATGGGACTGAAGGAAAGATTCATGTGTGGTTGCCATTAACTGATAATAGTTCTGCGTTAGAGATTAAGCCAGAAACTGAGCAAGTGCCTGTTAATGTAAAACAGGAGGTGCCTGAGCATGAGCAGAGTACTGATCAGGTGCCAAGAGTGTCTTCCCGAAGCACCAAGGGAGTTCCTCCTGTCCAATATGGATACAATAACATTGTTAATCATGTATATATAACTGAGCCTGAAAGTTATGAGGTTTTATCACTGCCGGAGGAGAAGGAAGCTTGGCTGACAGCCATGAAAAGGGAGTATTGTTCCCTGTATGAAAATAATGAGTTTTCTCAAACAAGCAAGCCTGAAGGGAAAAACATACTTTCATGTCGATGTTTTTTTAGAATAAAACAACTAGCTGACAGGTCTGTGCGTTGAATGACTGTGTACTCAGTATTGAGTGGATTGTACAAATGTTACAAGATATGAATATGCATTGTAAATTGCCAATATCTGTAATGAGTGATAGTTCTGCTGCCAAACAGTTGGCTGAGAACCTCTGTGCAAAAGGGAGGAGCAAACATATATTAATAAGGTATTACAATGTGAAGGAGGTAATCAGTCGTGGTGTTATGTCATTGGTAAAATGTTCCACAGAAAATAATAATGCAGACCTGTATACCAAATGTTTGTGCACAGAAAAACATGTCAAACTAACAATGTTGTTAGGCATGCATTAACTTATAACCTAAGGAGGTGTGTCAGTGACTGGATAGCTTACAAGTTAAGCATGGTAGATCATCTAATGTCAAAGTACTGAAGTCATGTGATAAGGATCACAAGGCAGGCTGATGCAATGCCTGGAAGTCACTGAAGTCACAATGAGTCAGCATATTCACCAATATGTGAGTTGAACTATAAAAGGAGCTGAATGCCAGAGTCTTTTTCCTCTCTGTATTATTGGTAGTCTGGTGAAGCATTTTGAAGCTCTGAATTATGAATATTGTATATATACTACACTTCTGTGTGAATATCTGTAAATACACTAATAGTTCTGGAAGAACTGATGTGGAGTCTCTTCTTTTCAGTGTGCCTATTCTTATCAGCCTATTCGGACAGCTCTCTGATAACACTCACTATCTGTCATTGGCGCATATGCTAGGTAATGTTAACTTGCAGGTTTGTATGGAAACTAAACCCTCAGAATGCATAAAACGGGGATTCTGATGTCTCTACACTAATGCACAGAGTATGGGAAACAAACAGGAGAAACTGGACGTTCTAATACAGGAAGGAGACTATGACATAATAGGCCTTACTGAAACTTGGTGGGATGACAATCACAGGTGGAATAATAGGATTCAGGGGTACAACATATTTAAAAGGGACAGGCAAATGACAAAGGTTGGAGGCATAGCAGTATATGTGATAGAGGTATATACGTGCGAGGAAATATGTGAATCTGAGCATGGCAGCTCAGTTGAGAGTCTCTGGGTAAAAATAAAAGGAGTAAGAAATAACAGTGATATTATTGTGGGGGTCTGCTATAGACCACCAAGCCAGGCAGAGGACTTGGATGAGATACTCCTACAACAGATTGCAAAGTTTTCCAAGAGAAGGGATACAGTGATCATGGGAGATTTCAATTACCCAGACATCTGTTGGAAGTCCAACTCTGCTAAAAATGAAAAGTCAAATAGATTCCTGACTTGTCTTGCTGACAACTTTCTTTTCCAGAAAGTGAAGAAGGAAACAAGGGGATCTGCTATCTTGGATTTGATTCTCACCAACAAGGAAGAATTGATTGAAGAAGTGGGAATAGTGAGCACCCTGGGCAGTAGTGACCACGTAATTTTGGAATTTACAGTCTTAGGGAAGGGAAAAGCTATACGTAGTCAGACTTATACGTTGGGCTTCAGAAAGGCAAACTTCGATAAACTTAGAACTATGGGTAAAATCCCGTGGTCAGAAATACTTAGGAAGAAGGGGGTTCAGGAGTGGTGGGAGTTTCTTAAAAGGGAAACACTGAAAGCACAATGACAGACAATTCCTATGAGAAGAAAAAATGGATAAAGAAGCTGAAGTGGCTCCATAAACAGCTCTCTAAAGACTTGAGAATAAAATAGTCTCCTATAGGAATTAGAAGGAGGGCCTTATAACCAAGGATGAATATAAATAAATCACTAGTTCTTGTAGAGAAAAAATTAGGAAAGCTAAAGCTCAGTATGAGCTTAAGCTGGCCAAAGATGCTAAAAACAACAAAAAAGGGTTCTTTTCTTATGTTCAGAGTAAGAAAAAGAGCAAGGACATGATAGGCCCATTGCGAGGGCAGGAAAGTGAAATTGTAACAAGTAATGAAGAGAGGGCGGAACTGCTCAATTCCTACTTTTCCTCAGTCTTCTCTTCTGAGAGAAACTGTGCTTAACATGGCAAAAACAGAACATATAAGGAGGGTATGAAGTTCCAATCTTGGATCAGCATAGGGGTAGTACATAAACACCTAGTTTCTTTAAATGAAACTAAGTCCTCAGGGCCAGATAAATTGCATCCAAGGGTTCTAAAAGAGCTTGCGGATGTAATTTCTGAGCCTCTGGCTATTATTTTTGAGAATTCTTTGAGAACAGAAGGGGTGCCAGAAGATTGGAGGTGGGCGAACGTTGTTCCCATCTTCAAGAAGTGGAAAAAAGACGATCCGGGTAACTATCAACCCATCAGCTTGACGCCTATACCTGGAAAAGTTTTAGAACAAATAATCAAACAGTCGGTCCTGGAACATTTAGAAAGAATGGATGTGATTACTAAGAGCCAGCAAGGTTTTCTCAAGAATAAGTCATGTCAGACTAACCTGATCTTTTCTTTGAGAAAGTGTCTACCTTACTGGATCAGGGGAATGCTGTAGACATAGTTTATCTTGATTTGAGTAAGGCTTTGATATGGTTCCACATACTATCCTTGTTGACAAGTTGGTAAAATGTGGTTTGGATCCTGTTACCGTTAGATGGATCTGTAACTGGTTGGTAGATCGCACCCAAAGAGTGCTTGTGAATGGTTCTTCATCCTCTTGAAGAGGAGTGACAAGTGGAGTGCCTCAAGGATCTGTCCTGGGACCTGTTTTATTCAACATCTTTATCAATGATTTGGATGCAGAAATAGAGTGAATGCTTATTAAATTTGCACATAATGCTAAATTGGGAGGGGTTGCAAACACAGAAGAAGACAGAAACAGGATACAGGATGACCTTGACAGGCTGGAAAACTGGGTTGAAACCAATCAAATTAATTTTAACAGGGATGAATGTAAAGTTCTGCATTTAGGTAGGAAAAATCCAATGCATGGTTATAGGATGGGGGAGACCTGTCTTAGCAGCAGTATGTGCAAAAAGGATCTAGGGATCTTAGTGGAGAATATGCTGAACATGAGTCAACAGTGTGATGCGGTGGCTAAAAAGCCAAATGCAGTTTTAGGCTGTATCAACAGAAGTATAGTGTCCAGATCACGTGATGTGATGGTATCGCTTTACTCTGCTCTGGTAAGACCTCACCTGGAGTATTGGGTTCAGTTTTGGGCATCACATTTTAAGAAGGATAAAGACAAGCTGGAACGGGTCCAGAGGAGAGCGACGAAGATGGTGAGGCATCTGGAGACCAAGTCCTATGAGGAAAGATTGAAGGAGCTGGGGATGTTTAGCCAGGAGAGGCGGCAACTGAGAGGTGATATGATCACCATCTTCAAGTATTTGAAGAGTTGTCATATAGAGGATGGTGTGGAATTGTTTTCTGTGGCCCCAGAAGGTAGGATCAGAACCAATGGGTTGAAATTAAATCAAAAGAATTTCCAGCTCAACATTAGGAAGAACTTCCTGACCGTTAGAGCGATTCCTCAGTGGAACAGGCTTCCTCGGGAGGTGGTAGGCTCTCCTTCCTTGGAGGTTTTTAAACAGAGTCTAGATGGCCATCTGACAGCTATGAAGATCCTGTGAATTTAGGGAGAGGTGTTTGTGAGTTTCCTGCATTGTGCAGGGGGTTGGACTAGATGACTCTGGAGGTCCCTTCCAACTCTGTGATTCTAAGGAAGCAGACAACAGTGAGTTGCTCATGGTCCTGATAGAAGCCCTCCAGGGCCTGTTTTGGCCCCTGAACTGCATGTTTGACACCCCTGTTCTAGAATATCCTCCCTTGCTTCCACTCTTTGCCTCAGTTCCATATCCTCCCCCCTCCCTAAAAACAGCCCTTCAGGAACAGGTATCTGCTTATATATTCAGCAATAAAGATGGATGAGAAGAATTCATTTAGCTTCTGAGCAATCATCTTATCTTTCTTTAATACTCTTAATTCTATTGTCCCCCAATTAACAGCTTCCCTGGCCAGTTCCTTGTTCCAGATGTGTTTAAATAGCCAATTTGTGGGAAGGGTGGGATAGAAATCTAAATAAAGAAATAATTCTTATTGTTGGTCATGATGAATGCAATTAAGGAAGCCAAGTCTTTCCACAGAAAAAAATAGTGCTTTAAATTTTAAAGGGATTGGAGACACTGCCCAAAAGCTATTCAGCAAGTCAGTGTCCTCTTTCTCCTCCAACCCTGTTGCTTAAAACCCATATGCACACTGAGAACTACTCAGTTACTTCCCCAACTATGGATGTTTCGCCTTAGAAGAACTTATTATCTTTGTAAGTGATGATCATCATTATATCCTTCAGAGGATATAAATTTCACTAATAGAAGGCCAGCAAAAGGCTGTTAGAATCAGTTATATATATACCTTAACTGGATCTTTTTGTCAAGGAATATTTTTACATGTTGACAAACATAAAATGCCAAACCTGACTAAGAATAATAGTCCAAGTTTTTAACAGCTACGGCCCTGTCATATCCAAATATGCAATGACAATCCAATGGGGCTATTTGCCCCAAAAGAGCTTTCATTTCCCCAGACAGATGACTCTCTTTCTCTTTAAAAAAATGCCTGTCTGTTCTTTAAAAGTAACTGTTTGACAACTTAAATATTATTTTTTTCACTAGTTTTAATCACAATGGGAATGATAGTGAAGTCTGGACTGATACACTTCCCAGCTGAAGTTGCATAGAATTACTACAAATGATTACGTCTGTTTCCCTTGGAAGTCTACATTCAACCTCTTATCAGCATTAGAGGGAAAGAGCTTGAATCCAACTGGTGTATTAATCTCACAGGCCACAACACTTGTATTTATTTTCTAAAAATGTATAGCAAACAAAAGTCTCTTTCTTTTGCCAAACTGGAAATGATAAAACACACTCTTTGTCAAATCAGTCTTTCTGTGAATGCAATTCACTGGACACTACACTCATTTCCTTTTAAATAAATGGAAGTAAGAGCTGTGTTTAGTCAGCTGAGGAAATTTTAAAACTTCTTTATTCATATTAAAATTAACAGGTACTGGAAAAATGCTTAGATGATTGTGATGCAACTCAACAAGCTTATATAATTACTAAACATAAACCAAGACTGACATTTTTATTTGATAAATAGCTTGGTCAAATGTCTAGTGACTAAGGCTGAACTCCTAAGATGGGTAAAAAATGTATGAGTTTTTTCTTGGAAAAGAAGTTCAGAATATTATGAATCAGTTGAAAGTACTGCTGGTGGTTGGAAGGAACCAATGCACCAAATGTGACTTCCTCCTTAAACAGTTTTAATGTGCAGCAAAATCAGGGCTTTTTTTTCCCGTGTGGCAACATGGCAGATTGGAGCTTTGCCACCTCTTTATGGAAACAAAATTATTAAAAAAAAATGTTTAAAGTTCATGAGAGGCACTTGTGTGTTTCTCTTTCATTTCCCTTTTGAGAGTTCTGGCACCTGAACAAAATAAAATAGGAATGTAGTGGTACCTTAAAGGGAGAAAAATGGATCAGCTCTGAGTGTTTTGATTAGATGTTTTTAACTGGTTTTTCTTTAACATCCATTACCTCTGCCCTTTCTGTAAATTGTAACTTTCACAATACATTTAACTGCCTAATGGATGAGAACTTCATGCATTTGATGAAGTGAGCTCTGACTCACAAAAACCTAAGCTGCAGTACATTTTTTTTCCTTTAAAGTCTTCCCTTTTTAAACTAGTATTCTCCTGTTGTGTATGAAGAATAGTTAAAAGTGATTATATAGGACTATATGTAAAACTGCAATAATTTAGCTTTGTACTTCAGACAGTTTACTATTGCTACTTTAGTACTACTTTACTATTGATCTTAGAAAAATTGAAGAGATATATCTAGAATCCTTCAGGGTTTTTTTTAAAAAACTAATTTCCAAAGATCATTCAACTGTTGATTTTCCTAAATATGCAGTTGCCAGTTAATTACAATTAGCACTGGCTCCCCGAAAACAGTAGACCTGGGAAAAAGAACACTTGCATGATCATGAAATATGACAGTGTACTACACCAATGTGTGCATTTGTAGGGAGGGGAGCACATGAAGCAACCTGCTTGGAAAGCTCACATTTATGGCTTATATATACGTAACACAACTTTTTCCATATTAATGATCATTCTGCATCTCACAAAGATGGTAGAGCTGTAGATTGTACAGCTGAAGAGTGATATTAATTTTAAAAATGTGCTATTCTCACAATTCTGCCTTAAAGCCTTCAGGTTCAGGATTAACAATGCACTCCTCAAGAAAGAGCAATTGTGACTTTCCTTAAAAAGAACCACCATGTGCTGCACTCAGAGGTAACTGTACTGAATATACTAATGGTACAAACGCCAGACTGTTCAGAAGGCATCAAGCAAGACTGCTTTCTAGGGACAAAGATATTTCCATCCTCTCTATCATTCCATAAATTATTTAGGCTAAGATGATCACAGCACTACCCCCGCCCCTTATTGTTTTGAAAAGACTGCCTATGTTGCTTGGCTCAAAAATCAAGTGCTATATTGTTTCAAAAATGTAAAATACAAAATCAATAGTGGTGGATTGAAATGGGTTTCAATGACACTTGAATGTCAGAAGAAACAAAGTGAGTCCACATATAAAAAATTCCCATAATTTGGTAAATGTTTGAGCAAATTAGCTTTTAATTCACAGAAATACTATTTTCCAGAATTGTTATGGGGTTGTTTGGAAAACTAGGCTTTGTTTTTGTCCACTGTGATTTTATGTCCCTTCTAATCACAAAAATATAAAAATGTAAAAATCTGGATGTGGCTTTGGATTTTCTATTGTTTCTAGATAACTGAGATCCAGTTCTTACAAGACTAATTAATGTGTTTCACTAATGTGCATTGGTTGTTAGAATGAAGCATAATGCTAGAAGCAACCTTTAGCTTCGTATCCATTGATTGGCCACATTTTGCTAGCATTATACTGTGGACAGCTGAGTAGCTTGCCTGATCATTAGTGAGGTGTTAGAGCTATTTCCCTGCTAAATGATCGTCAGCTTCAGCACTGTGTCCTCTTCCCTTAATTTTTTTACCTGATAAACATTTCCTGAAGGGCAACTAGCAGCACTGCAAAGACGACACAACTGACATTAATTGGCACCCTGCTTGACAGTATCAACAGAAACACCAAAGAACTAACTTTGACATAAGGATTAAATTACCCATTCACCCATAGAGAAAATTCCATAGGTCAGACTGGGGCAAGAGTAGAGCCAATTCTATGCCTGTTCAATCAGCTGAGAAAACACAGAAAGGGCAAAACAGCTAGGCTGTTAGTGTGATACCTTTCACAAATGCTACATCCACATTGCTTGTTTCTTTTCAAAGCAATAGCTTCAGAGTACTGTGCATTCTCTCTCTCTCTCTTTCTCTCTCTCTCTCTCTCTCACACACACACAACACAGATCAGATCTGTATATCATAATGGGTAGAATATAAAACTAAATAGCAATGTGCTATTTCAAAAATTTAACCTAATTTTCCAAGTTGTTTTCATTATTGACAAGAAATTCTTATTTTATGAAACTTCTGTCTGTATTGTTCATGCGCTCTTAAATTTAGAAGTAATGTTACTAGTATGATGAATAACTGTAAAGAATAACTGTTAGAGAATTTGCACGCAGCAGAAGATACCGAAGAAGAGGGACAGGGAACACAGGAAATAATAGACAAGAGAGACAACTGTATGCAACAGTGAAATATATTTACCAGGACAGTATCCAATATTCAAAGTCGTTGCCAGGCCAAGGTCATACACAGTAATCAGTTCACACTACAGTAGATAACAGTATACACAGAACGATCCAAGCACAGTAGCACAGGATCAACACCAGCAGTGTTCGCTGCCACCTGGACGGTAAGTAACACAGTACCCACAATCCTTAGAGGCAGGAAGAGCAAGCTCACTGAGCTTCCCTTAATACGCATACCAATCATGCAATCTCACCAGAGGTTGCATCAGCTCTGTGAGTCAGCACAAAGCCTAATTACAGGTGAGGTCATTCCACCTTACCTCAGTAACAAGAAACAGCTGGGCCATGATTCAGCATGACTAAGCATGACATTTGCAGAAACAACATCACTATTACTAAGATGGAGTCAGTCAGCCATTTTAGGACTGATTCACAACATTCTCCTCTTAATAGTTCTGTTCATTTCTCAATAGTTCTGCTCATTTCTCAAGCCGAGCCTTTTACAGTGCTCATTATGCTTTTCCATTGACTGGGGTTTAGTAAACATATCAGCTGTATTATGGCCAGTATCACAATACTTTATGTTTATCAATCCTTCTATGATACATGATCTGACATTCTGGTACCGTATGTCAGTGTACCTATTTCTTGTCTTTACTCCTTCTGCTTTTGCGATTTCAATCACAGCTTGATTGTCTTCCGGAATTTCAACAGGCTTCTCTGCCCCTATTTGCAGGTCCTTTAGTAGCTGCCTAAACCATTCTACTTCAGTACATGCAGTAGAAAGCGCACAAAACTCTGCTTTAGCTGTGGACAGTACAACCACACGCTGCTTTTGTGTCTTCCAGCATACTAACGCTTCTCCCAAATAAATGGAAAGACCTGTTGTTGACTTTCTGGTTTCACAATCACTTGCAAAACTTGCATTCGTATATACTTTCAGTGCTAGCTCCCCCCTTGGTTCGATATAAAGACACCAGTCAGCAGTGTTCTTTAAATATCTCAACACTCTCTTAGCAGCAATCCAGTAATTCTGCTTAGGGTTCTGGGTAGCTCTAGCCAACAGATTACAGGCTACTGATATGTCTGGCCATGTCCAATTACTGATATAGCTCAGACTACCAATTAACGACCTGTACATTTCAACATTACATGGTGGGCTATCAGTAACATCATTTACAAAGCCAGTCACCATAGGGGTTGAAACAGTTTTACAGTCAGTCATCTTGTACTTGTTCAACAAATCTATGATTTTAGGTTTTTGTGACAGTTTAAAACCTTGTGTAGTTTCTGCTATATCTACACTCACATAGGTTTGTACAGTACCCAGATTTCTCAGTTTAAACTTCTTACTTAGGACTGAAACAATATCATCAGTTTGTTTCTTAGTCTTGGTTAGAATCCCCAAGTCATCTACAAAAATAAGAACAATACATCTTGTTTCACCACTTCCTTTGGTGAACACACATGGATCAGCAATGCTTTGGGTAAACCCTAGCTGTTTAAGTGTACCCACTAGGCATTTTGACCATTGATGACCACTCTGCTTTAGACCATAAAAGCTCTTATTAAGCAACCAGTATCCCTTTCCAGTACTAGGAATACCTTCTGGTTTCTTTAAATAAATTTGGTGCTCCAAATTAGCATTTAGGTATGCCACACAGACATCTAAATGGGTAAAATGGAGTTTTTCTCTAGCTTCCACAGTTAAGGCAGTTAGGAGTGAACTGCTCTTTAATGTTGGAGCAAACACTTCATCACAAGTCTCATTAGTCTGTCTGCAGCCTTGGGCCACAAGCCTCGCCTTATACTCCCCCCCCCCCCCGACTGGTCTGTTTTCACCTTGTATACCCATCTAGTGCCTATGGGTTTTACACCATCAGGAATAGTATCAGTGTCAACATAAACATTTAAATGTTTCAGGGAAGAAAGTTCATCATCCATAGCAGCCTTCCAGTTACACTGCTCTTCCTTGGACAAAGAGAAAATGTCAGTACATTTCTCTGGCTCATATATAGTAGCCATCACAGGACTAAAACGATCAGGAGCTCTTCTTTCACGTGTAGATCTCCTCAATGCAGGCTCATCAGTTGCCACATTCCTCCTGGATAATTCTTCACTGGTAGGCTTCATATCTGTCTCCTCCTCATCAGGCATCTCCTCGTCAGGTACAGCAGGGGTTAACTCAGCTGCCTCTCCCTCCTCTGGGTTGCTGGGCAACGAGCTGACTTGTAACCAGACTCCTTGGTCACCCTCTGGACAAAATGCTAGTGATTGCATGCAGCGATTCCAGCCTTCAGATCCCTCCAGAAATGTGGCTGAAGCACTAATCACCACCTCACGACTGTCTGACGTGCCAGAACGATAACAGCTACCATTCTTCTCATATCCAAGAAACCTCATACGTCTAGCTTTCAGCTGGCCTTTATGTCTGAGCTGTTGAGGGATATGAACAAAAACTGTAACACCAAATACATGCAAATTTGCCAGATTAGTTACCTTGCCATGCCATAGACTTGCTGGTATTTTGCCAGTAGAGGAACACCAAACTCTGTTCAGGTTGTAGTTGGCACAGCACATAGCCTCTGCCCAAAATCTGCAGGGCATATCAGCCTCGCATAACATACACTGGCACATGTCTTGCAATGTACGGCCTTCTCTTTCACAAAAGGCATTGTGGGTTGGTCTGTATGGAGCAGTCAATCGGTGCTCTATTCCAAGCTCTGCAAAGAAACTTTGAAATTGCCTGTTAACAAACCCTGAGCCTCTGTCAGAAATAACGCAAGCAGGCACATTTCCAGTTTTTTTCCTTACAAACCTTAGCCAATTCTGCACATTTTGAAAGGTTTCTGTTTTAGCTTTTAACAGATAAACAAAACCATACCTGGAGTAGTGATCTTCTATACTTAGTACATACTTGGCCCCTCCTACAGACTCCTCAAAGGGCTCGATCAGATCCATGAACACCAGGTCAAGAGGTTTTTTACTACTGAATTTACTTGGAACACGAACAGGAGCCTTTGAAGACTTAACCAATTTACAGATTTCACAGTCAAGAAATTCCTTGCATGGTTTAAGACTAATGCCTTCTGCCTGTGACAGTGTGTGCGTGGGAAGTTCACCTGTATGAATAAACTGAAGAGTGCAACTCCAGAAGCTGTGATAGAAAGACAAACTCCAAACAGCCAGTCAACAGTTATATTTGGGTAAATACGTTAGAGGCAGTCACAGGCAGTCCAATGGTTCATACACATAAAGCAGTCCTTCCACGATACAGTACCAAATCAGTTTCCAGTTAGAGAAGTCAAGAATCCAGTCCATACATTACATAAGCCAGTCTTATCCAGTCCTCCAGAGTAACAGTATAACAGCCAAGATGTTTCTCCTTCTCTCACGCACCGTCCTTCTCGTCCTTATCATCACCCCACACTAGCTGAGAGTAAGGCTTGTATTATTATAGTGCAGCTATCCAATCCCCATCACTGATTGCTAACAAGCTGCACCTGTTACTCTCGTGACACTCATCACTCCTGTATAGCTTAGTTACATAATCATTACTCAGCAGTTTTGTTCCCTTAAAGAACCTAACTCTGACATTCTCCCCCTTATGTAACTATACATGCTATACAGTCATATAAACTATTTAACATTCATAGTCTATACACAGTCTTACACATAGTCCGTAACATTGTAGTATTGCCACTTTACTTCAGACCTAGCCTTAGACAATTCTCTCTATGCTTTACATGCGTCTGAGCTTTAGTAAAGATATCTGCAATGTTGTCATTAGTAGCACAATATTCAAGAGTGATTAACTTATCCTCTAAACATTGTTTCACATTATGAAATCTGACATCCGTGTGTTTTGATCTTCCTTTCACACCAAGATTAGTAGCTAGTTTAAGAGCTGCCTGATTATCTTCATAAACAGTTATTGGTTCAACATAATATAAACCAAGGTCAGATAACAATTGTTTATACCAGGTAAGTTCACTGCACACTGTACTGAGTGCTGAATATTCGGCCTCGCAGGTCGATAAAGCTACGTTTCTTTGTTTTAATGACCTCCATCCCACCAGTACTCCACCTAAGAAAATAGCTAATCCGGTGGTTGACTGTCTGGTGTCTTGGTCATTTGCAAAACTTGCGTCAGCATAAGCATGTATTCTTAGTTCTCCAGCAGGAGTTATAAACAAACTAACATCTAAGGTTTGTTTCAGGTACCTAAGAATATGTTTTGCTGCTATCCAATGGCACTGTCTGGGCTGTTTCACTGCTCTGGCCAAATAGTTGGTTGCCATCGCAATATCAGGCCTAGACCAGTTAGCTATGTATAACAGACTACCAATCAGAGATTGATAAATGCTCTGATCAAACAATGGACTCTGATCATTATCAGCATCATTGTTCTGTAACATAGGACATTGAACTCCTTTGCTCTGATCCATTTTATAACTCTTCAGTAGCTGAGCAATTTTAGCTCTTTGTGAGACTCTATATCCACCATTTACACTCTCAATTTCTAAGCCAACATACTGTCTAATGTTGCCAAGATCCCTTACTGTAAATTGGGTTTTTAGATTATCAACAATAGTGTTCAAAATTTTGGCACTTTTACAAATGATTGCCAGATCATCTACAAATACAAGTATTGTGCATTGCTGCTCCCCCTTTCCCTTGGTAAAGATACATGGGTCTGCTACACCCTGTTTGAATCCCAACTTTTTCAAACTGTCTGTTAAATACTGGTTCCACTGGTGACCAGATTGCTTCAAACCATACAATGATTTCTTTAGCTTCCAACATACATTTACATTACCATTCCCACCAGAGGCACCTGGTGGTACTTTCATGTACATTGTGTGTTCAAGAGGAGCGTGTAAATATGCAGTTTTAACATCAAGATGTTTAACAAAACAATTATGCTTGGCTGCTAAAGTCAAAGCACATAAAATTGATGTTGCTTTGAGCGTGGGAGCGAACGTTTCGTCGTAGTCTTGCTCAGTTTGCAAGAACCCTTGTGCAACAAGCCTAGCCTTGTACTGCACATTGCCATCTGCCCCAGATTTTAGCTTATAAACCCATCTACAGCTTATGAGTTTTTGGTTTGGTGGTAAAACAGTTTCTTCATAGACGTGTAGACTTTTCAATGAGTCAAGCTCCGCTCTCATAGCAGCTGTCAATCCTGCTTGCTCATCTTGCGATAAGTTTTTGATGCCTTCATAGCAAGAAGGTTCCGCAAGAACTGCACATGCTTGTCTCGGGCTATAACGATCTGGTGGACGTGACTCTCTAGAAGACCGTCTGAGCACCGGTTCTGTTGCCCCATCTGACACAGCCTGCTGATCCGCCGTCTGCTGCTGCTGAGACATTCCAGCTCCCGACGATGCAGGGGTCACAGGTTCTGGTTTGATTGTTCTGCTGCTGGGTGACGGACTCCGCCTCTCGCCTCTAGATGCTAGCTACGTGTCAGTTTTCACCGCTGTTGGCAGGAACACTGTAGAAGACATTCTTTGCCAGCCCACAGAATTTTCCAGAAACTTTGCAGAACTGCTAGTTGTTATTTTCTTCTCTCCTACTTGAGAAAATCTATAAGCTTGGTGGTTATTAGCATAGCCCATAAATAACAAGCTCACAGCTTTATTTTTTCCCTTCCTTTGAAGCTCTTTTGGGATATGAACATAAGCTGGTATCCCAAAGATTTTAATGTGTTTAATGGAAACTTTCCTGCCATACCACACTTCTGCAGGTATTTTCCCAGTAGATGAAGACCAAGTTAAATTTAGAACATGGGAAGCACACATAATACTCTCACCCCAATAGCACATTGGGAGGGCACTATCTCTGAGCATAGAGATACACATGTTGTATAAAGTCTGGTTCCTCCGCTCACAGAATGCGTTATGTTGCGGTCTGTACGGAGCTGTACGCTGGTGACTGATACCATATCTCCTAAACAGAGAAAACATTTTCTCGTTACAAAATTCACTCCCATTGTCAGAAATAATAGATTTTGGAACCTTATTTGTTTTCCTCTTCACAAAACGAAGCCAGTTGTTGAATGCTTGGTACGTCTCTGCTTTTGATCTGAGAAGAAAACAAAAACTGTACCGGGAATGGTGATCTTCTATACACAAACAAAACTTTGCTCCGCCCACACTTCTGGTTGGAAAAGGGCCAATCAGATCGAGAAATACAAGGTCCAATATTTCTTCCATCTGGAATTTTGTAGGAGATATTGTAGGAGCGGCCTTTGATTTTGTCGCCTTGCATATTTCACAGTCAACAAAACAACCACAAGACTTGGGGGTAATTCCAGCTGCTTGCAGGGTTTTTTTCACAGCTTGAAAATTAATATGCCCCAATCTTCTATACCACAAATGAATACACTCATTGTGAGGAGGCTTGTTCATACTCACATGGTGTACTACATTTTCTTTCTCCAGGAAATAAAGATTATCTTTCCTCTTTGCCACAACAGAAATGCCTTCTGCACATATCAAGCAGTTTTCAGCTGAAAAAGAAACTTTAAAACGTTGCTCAGTCAAAGCAGAAACAGAAAGCATGTTGTATTTTATACTTGGCACATGAAGCATATGTAGTTTCCTTTTAAGATTAGGAATGTCAACAAGACCACTGCCAGCTACCTTGGCACAAATCCCGTCTGCTAGTTTGACACACTGACCTGAAACGGGGGTGTAAGTGTCAAAAAGATTCCTGTTTTTAATTATGTTGACCGTAGCACCACTGTCTATCAGGAACTGCTGGTTGCTGCAGGAAGAGTTGTTAATAACAAGATTCACATGCTTTCCTCCCTTAGGAGTAACAGGAGACTGTTTCACTTTGATACGATCACATTGCTGTTTGAGATGCTCAGTGCTATTACACACATAACATTTCCTCACTAAGTACGCCTTATCAGCTGCTGCCTTAATGTCTGCCCCTTTAAAGACCTCCCGGGCAGGAGACTTTGCTGAATGAGCTGGAGACTCCCAGAAAAGAGCTGCGTCACTCCTCCTCATGGCCTCATTCAGTAGCCGGTTAGCGATGTGGGACACTGTTATCTCAGTCCTTGGCAGCACGTCAAGGTTAGCCACGAACTGGTCATAACTTTCATCCAGGGAACAGAGGATAATATATGCTTGCTGCTGTGGAGAAAAAATTACTTCTTTCTCTTGCAGCTGGTGCAAGGTGCATTGCATGTATTCTAGGTGGTTACTCATATCCCCACCTGACTCATATCGTGCACTAAGGAGCTTTTTCATCAAATAGATATGGGACCCCACACTCTCCCTCACATAAAGAGCTTTAAGAGCGTCCCAACATGACTTGGCACTGTTGGAGGTTTTTATATGGATAAGCTGAGAGTCTTCCAGAGTAAGCCCAATTAAGGAATAGGCTTTATCATCGTTACTCTTGTGCTTAGCAATTACGTCTGCGTCATTAGCAGCGTTTAAAACAGCTAAGTTGGGTGGATTCGCCACATACTCCCACAAACCTTGAAATTTGAGCAGCATAGTGACCTTCTCTGACCACGTACTGTAGTTCTCTCCATTGAGCCTCTTGATAAGGAAACCGGAGACTTGTACACAGGACTCCATTGTGCTGACCTATGTAGATACAAAACTGCCACACCCAAATAACGGCTGTTTGCTCATGAGTAGACCACAGGAACTGTTGGCACAGACAAAGCTTACTCTCCAGGAGACCATGCTGGGCCCATAACCGATGACAGTGTGTGCGTGGGAAGTTCACCTGTATGAGTAAACTGAAGAGTGCAACTCCAGAAGCTGTGATAGAAAGACAAACTCCAAACAGCCAGTCAACAGTTATATTTGGGTAAATACGTTAGAGGCAGTCACAGGCAGTCCAATGGTTCATACACATAAAGCAGTCCTTCCACGATACAGTACCAAATCAGTTTCCAGTTAGAGAAGTCAAGAATCCAGTCCATACATTACATAAGCCAGTTTTATCCAGTCCTCCAGAGTAACAGTATAACAGCCAAGATGTTTCTCCTTCTCTCACGCACCGTCCTTCTCCTCCTTATCATCCCCCCACACTAGCTGATAGTAAGGCTTGTATTATTATAGTGCAGCTATCCAATCCCCATCACTGATTGCTAACAAGCTGCACCTGTTACTCTCGTGACACTCATCACTCCTGTATAGCTTAGTTACATAATCATTACTCAGCAGTTTTGTTCCCTTAAAGAACCTAACTCTGACAGCCTGTTCCACAGTCTTCTTTAGAGCAGGAAAACCAGCGTGACCTAATTTTCTGTGTAAAAGATGACAGCAATTATCATGCATTGGTTTATTTACACAGACATTATTACACATTTGTACCTTGGTTTGCAAGAAGTATAGATCTTCCTTCAGCATGGCTTTTACACACACACTGTCTCTGGTCCTCAGCTCACAGCACGAGGTGTCAAATTGCAGTTTGAAACCTTCCCTGCACAGAGCAGACACAGACAGCAGATTCATCTTAAGCGAAGGAACGAAACCCACATGCAGCTCCTTCCTTAGGCTTGGCAGGAACCCTCTCCCTCTGCCAATAACAGCTGCTCTAACGCCATCTGCTAAAATAACAAACTGGTTATCAACAGGTGTGTAAAAAGTAAACAAACTCCTCTCTCTACAGAGGTTTTCCAACATGCCGCTGTCAATTAAGAAAGACTGAGTGTGGTTAGTGGACTTACCAGTCGCAACGAAATGCACACTGCCACTCTTACCAGCAGCTGAACTTTTTTCAGACAGTCTCTCCTTCCCTTTTTGGACTTGACAGTTCTTAAACAAATATTTATTGGACCCACACCAGAAACATTTTTTACATACAGCCATGACATTACCGGATTGGCATTAAGGATCCTCTTTAACAGTAAATCCACTGCCCCTCTCCAGCTTCCAGGCAGGCTTTTTCTCCGCATGTAGAGAGGAATTGCTCTGTCTTTTGCTATACTCATCAAGAAGCCTTCCTGCCACGACATTCATTGTCAACGCTGTGTCAGGCAAACCCTCCAGGCTTGTTATTACGGCGTCATATGATGCATCTAGGGAACTTAAAAGTATGCACACTTCCTGTGATTCAGAAAACATTTGGTTGTGCTCTCTCAGTTCTAGAAGCATTCTACGCATAGACTCTATATGAGATAACATATCTGCACCAACTGCCAACCTGGTATGCAGGAGTTTTTTCACTAGATGTATCTGAGAGCCGACCGTGCCTTGGACGTAAATTTGTTTCAAAGCATTCCAACAGCCATGAGCCGTTGCACTGACCACTGTAGTCATATGCAGATGTGCAAACATATGTCTCCCTCAGCCAGGCAACACAGGGGATGGCCATTTGGCAGTTGGCACTCCTGGAGGCTGAGAGAAGATCCTTCCATGGCTCCTGCAGAGTTTTTTTTCTCTGCCTTTTACTTTTGTTTTGCTCCCCTGAAAAGGGGATGGGGTTAACAGTCACTTCAGAGGTACAATTCCTACATTTGGATAACAGAAAATATTTTGCTGCATCCTTATGTGGAGTGTTTCAGCTGGTAAAGAACAACTGAAGAACCAGAATATGTTCTGAGTATCTCACCACTCTGATTAAGGAACTAGGTCATGAAAGGAATCTTTCTTCCAAATGGATGAGTGATGCCTCCATGGTTCAGTCCCAGGCACCCATCTGTTGAAGGGTAAGCATTCCGAGCTCTGAGGACACTGGGCCATAGGATAAACAGAATCCACCTGAAACATGGTACTCCATCTGCAGCAATTGCATTTTTCATTATGATTGTCATTTCCCCAGACGTTGGCAGCAGGAAGCATGATGCATGCCAAAGCATTATTCAGTTTTTTATTCTTTTCCTTAAACAGCCCAAACTCAGATTTTTTTTATTTCCTCTTGATTAGCATACCCAAATGACCCTGAGTTTGCTGGAAACTGACAGAGAAATTAACCAAAAGCAACTCCATTTCATGTGCCTGAAAACTTAAAATCTTTGTATGTCCTAAATCCCTGAACTCTGCCTGAATTCTGCTAATGCTATAAATGCTGTTAGCATCATATGTTACATTAAGAATGTAATGTGCCTGCTTGAAGGAAATCTAGTACTGTACTCAATAAGACAAACAAGTGTCTGGTGATGTCTGTTCTAAGCCTAGTTTCAAAGATAAGATACAGAGAAGATGAAAGCATAAACCATGAACAGTTGCCTACAATTGAGTAAATGTGTATTAAAGAAATGTAACTTGTAAATATAGTAAATGATAATGAAAATATAATGAATATGTAGTGAATAGGTCACAGGGTAACTGGAGATGAAAGATTATGCCATATAATACATGGTGTGCTGTTAGAACTTTGGAGACTTATTTTCAGTGTCTGGATATTATCTCTCTCTGTAGCTTGAACTACTTAAATTTTCTGAAGTCCACTGTCTCTGTTGAACCCCTTGTTGGAACCCTCAAACCCCACTCCCATCTTTTCTGGTGTCAGAAGTGGGATGGGCAAGGATACTGGACATTCTAGGGCCATCAACTAGACAACACCCACATGGACAACAACAGATAATAAGAGATCCATTATTATTATGGGTTTTTGTCTGGTTGAACAGGCATTGGGAAGTCTGAAGATGTTTGGTGGTAAGTTGTTCCATCCCTGTGTTACTTTGGGCTTTAGAAAATAATTTGCAGAGTCTTTTGAAACTTGTCTATGCATAGCTGTCAATAACATTTAGTGATAATGGGCTTAGTGGATTCTAACTTCTTTCTGATAAGAAAGATGTCAACAATAAATTAAGGTTAAATGAGTTAAGGTGAACGGTTAAGTGAACTGGCAATCTCTTGGGACAACTGGTGAAATTCTATAGTATGCCAGGAAAAAAAATGCCTGCAGGAATTAGTAGAACCATCCTTTCAGTGTCTGGGGACGGGCATTTTGATTAAAAGGTCTGTGTTTATGTGTCAAGTGTTTTAGCCAGCATTTCGTTTCAGTGTTTGGATTGGAGGGGGGAGAAGTTTTGGTTAAATGAAGCTGAGTTTTTAAAAAGGGATTCTTAGAAGTTGTCATTATGGAATAATTTTGCATAAAAATAAATAAGAGAAAGAGAGAAACCAAGAAAAATAAAATAATCCTTCATATAATAAAAGCCTTGTCATAGTGGAAAAATGAAGCACCCTGATTGGTTGGGACTGTGCTGCATCAACCTTTGGCCTGTCAAACGATCAATCAAGGTCTGTTGTGTTCCACTGACTGAAGATTGAGGCATTGCTTTACAGAGGAAAGAAAGAAAGCCTTCCCTTGATTGGCAGACACAGAAAGGAGAGAAACTGCCACAGAAAGTCATCTCTCAATTGGCTGAGAGTTCCTGAGTCTTCCTGGTGAGTGTATAAAAGGAAGAGAAGCAGCAGAGTTCCTCTGTTTGTTTGGAGAAAACTCCACCTTTTAGGCTGCTCTGCTTTTGTTTTCCTGTTAGTCCAAAAAGGTTGGTTGAGATACAGCAGAAGGTTACATTTAGCAGCTCCAGTGAGTCAATTGCCCCAATGAGATCACAAATGTGTGTGCGTGCTAACTGTATTTATTTGGCTGCTTTGTGAGTGTGTATGTGTGTGCATGTTCAGTTTCATATTGAAGTGCAGCAAGCTTGGATGGGAGACCAAAAGGAAAGCTAAATGGGTGGGGTGAGTAAGCTGAACCACCTGGGTCTTCCTGGTGATTGTGTAAAAGAAAGAGAAGCAGCAGAGTCCCTCTGTTTGTTTGGAGGAAAACTCAGTTTACTGAAAAATTCAGTATGGCTTTTGATAAGGTTCCACATACTATCCTTGTTGACAAGTTGGTAAAATGTGGTTTGAATCCTGTTACCGTTAGGTGGATCTGTAACTGGTTGACAGATTGCACCCAAAGAGTGCTTGTGAATGGTTTCTCATCCTCTTGGAGAGGAGCGACAAGTGGAGTGCCTCAAGGATCTGTCCTGGGACCTGTTTTGTTCAACATCTTTATCAATGATTTGGATGAAGGAATAGAGGGAGTGCTTATTAAATTTGCAGATGATACTAAATTGGGAGGGGCTGCAAACACAGAAGAAGACAGAAACAGGATACAGGATGACCCTGACAGGCTGGAAAACTGGACTAAAATCAATAAAATGAATTTTAACAGGGATAAATGTAAAGTTCTGCATTTAGGTAGGAAAAATCCAATGCATGGTTATAGGATGGGGGGGACCTGTCTTAGCAGCAGTATGTGCGAAAAGAGTCCAGGGGTCTTAATGGATCATACGCTGAACATGAGTCAACATGTGATGTGGTGGCTAAAAAGGCAAATGCAGTTTTGGGCTGTATCAACAGAAGTATAGGCCTATTTTGTAACATAAACTTTCTTTAAGTTTATTTGTGTGGTTATTTGCTTTCAGGGCCACCACAATCCGAGCCAAACTTATCCACTAGCCTTGGGAAGTACCTACTATTAATTTGTGAAAACTGACTTGGGGAACCCCTTGCTGCAGTGGTGTGGCTTGGTTTTCTCTAGAGTTTTCCTAATAGGCAGAGGCTTGACAAGGACCTCTGAGCTAAAGGATTTATCCAGTCTGGTGGCAACCTACCTTCCTGGTGTTTCTGGGGGAAATACCAGACTTTGGACCTGTCTTGGACTACCAGTTGGCAAGTCTGCTGACCCACCTTGGCCAGACAGGTGGCAGACTTCGTCACAGTAACAGAGACCTGATCATTTGGGCAAGGCCACATTCTCTGCAGTTAGTTTTATTTCCTGAATGGGGTTGCCATATCCAGACAGGACAGATTGCTAGAGATCTAAAATGGAAGTCTAAAGAAAGATGAGATCCCAAGGGAACCAGGCTCTGAGCTCTCACTCACACCAAACTTCCATTACCCTGCAGAGAAAACTAAGTCTGCAGCTTAGAACTTTGTGCTGTGATTCCAGGAGATCTCCAGGCCTTCCCCTGATTTTAGTCTAATTTTAGTCCAAATCATTGCTCTTTTGTTCATTTTATTAAGGGGAGAGAGGTCTTTGTTATGTTACAAAGTCAGATTTCTCCATTCTAAAAGACATTCAAATCCAAAAGTTAGATTTTTCTTGAAGGGGAGGTTTAGGGACGAAGGAGCCTTGCCTGCTTATGTGGAACTACCATTCTCTGACATTTCCCAGAATTCTGGCTTTTAAGTTCCCCATGGCACCAAACATTTAGACAAGATACTTCTAGGGAAAACAGAAGAAAAAGAAGACATTGGATTTATATTCCACCCTCCACTCAAGAGTCTCAGAGTGGCTCACAATCTCCTTTATCTCCCTCCCCCACAATAAACGCCCTGTGAGGTGGGTGGGGCTGAGAGGGCTCTCCCAAAAGCTGCCCTTTCAAGGACAAGCTCTGTGATAACTATGACTGACCCATGGCCATTCCAGCAGGTGCAAGTGGAGGAGTGGGAAATCAAACTTGGTTCTCCCGGTTGTGAGGAAATGACCCCTCTTTCCCCAATATCATAGTCACAAACATGGTTGCCAGGGCGCCTGGAGAAGTGAGCTTGCACCCGTCTGGCCAGAGAGTGCGAGCAAAGCTATCCAGGAACTAAACGGGACTCATGTGTACAAGCAGCCTAAGTGTATAAGTGTTCTAAACAGGCACAGAGTGCTTGCCGACACGCACGGACGTTTCCCCGCTACTGCGTGGAGCCCGCCATGGTGAGGAGGAGGCTGCGCCGCCACGGAGCTGTCCAGGCGACCGGTGTTGAAGCGCTAAGCATGGAAGCCACTGTGTTTCGCTAACACCACTTGTAGCCATCTTCCTGCCTGGTTGGGCTTCATTCCTTCTTAGTGGGAACCTCACGTACACACCTTGAGTCATTCCTAGCCCGCAAGCAACCCATCCGTTTTATGAATGGATTAATAGCTCGACTGTTGATCCTAATTGCCCAGTAATATCCTGACTGTAACTCTGGCATAGGAGACGTTGAGAAAAGAGGAAGGATCTCTCCTGTCACATCCAAGCCTTTTGTCTACACCGGGGATACCTAGGTCCATATCTGATTCCCTATTGTCACATTCCCAGATAATCCCATCTCATCCCAAGTACCCTGTCATTTCCATACTGATATCACTGGAGCTGCCCCAGGCCCTGTCGCAACTTGGAAGTTTCCAGGATGCCCAGGATGAAGGTGAAGTTCATTGGCTAAAGCATACACCCAATCAGGTGTCGCCAAAGACTCACCATTGGTCCAGCCGATGTCCAGCCTTCGTGGTCATCAGCAGAACCTCCCATCTCCCCTCCCAGTCACCTCCCATCCCCTCGGGACTGAGGTGACTCTATATAACCTGTGGACTAGCTACCCACAGGTGTGCTCTCTATTCAGCAACCCCCATATCCCGCTGTATAGATACATCCCCGATTCCTGATCAGTTTCGGGTCCTCCCCCATTCCCTCATTCGTCGCCATTGGAGTCTTCCTTGGAGTCTGCGAGAGGTAGTATCACCCTGTATGTTTATCCTTATATGTACCCCTATCAATCTCTCTATATTTCTTTAGACCTGTGTGAATGTGTGATTGTTTTGTATTTTTATCTTGTATGAAAGAACTATTATTTCAAATAAATTACAATTGATTTTATTAAATTAGAGTCCAGTTAATTGAGCATTCACTCTCTGAATGGTTGAGCCTGGTATACATTGGTAAAAAGATTCCTATTTGAGCCAGGTGTCCATCAAACTAATTCCCCAACCTCGTTTTGAGGGCATTTTGGCTTACACGGTTAAGAGCCTGCACACTTAACCACTACACTAAACTGGCTCTCAAACAGAAAACAGGAGCTGCCAGTAAGGGGTCTGGCAGCCAGAGAGCCCTGAGGGTTTATACTCCCTTTCTCTCGTGACCCAGTGAGATCTCCTTACTGGGAACTACACAAGAGAAAATCCCTCTCACTTAGAGGCTTTGTCTCTCATCCACACACACCACAGAAATCCTCCCAGATCCTAGCTTCTGTGCTTCAGCTCCAAAGCAGAGCCTAATAGACAGAGCTCGAGGTGAGGCAATCAGAATTCCCAGACAGTTCATACTCACAATCCTGAAGATTTTTCAATTTCCTTCACACATCGGTTCAACCAGGCGCAGGATCTTGGTTGGCTAGCCGGGCACCTTCCCCCACCAGGGCAGAGAGAGATGGACTCGATCAAAAATGTGACTGTGGCGCCTAGTTCGTTCATCCTGCCATGAGAGTGGAAGGCAGACAGTTATGCAGCCATCCAAGTGGAAGGAAAAAATCCTTACCCCATTGCTTCCAGGCCAATCGCACCAAAATGAAGCAGAGAAATAACCAAGTCTGCACATTGAACATATGAAGCTGCCTTATACTGAATCAGACCCTTGGTCCATCGAAGTCAGTATTGTCTTCTCAGACTGGCAGCAGCTCTCTAGGGTCTCAAGCTGAGGTTTTTCACACCTATTTGCCTGGACCCTTTTTTGGAGATGCCAGGGATTGAACCTGGGACCTTCTGCTTCCCAAGCAGATGCTCTACCACTGAGCCACCATCCCTCCATTGCTGTGTTGAGACGATTTACTTTGACATCAAAGCAGAACTCAGCCGGGCATAAGCCTCTAAAATGACTAAGTTACAGTTATTTTCATACAAACCATTTTTATTCACACCCAAAACAAGCAGACAAGCCTCCAGGCTTATCTACTCAACATGCCCCACCTTCCTGTAATTTCTAGTATTTTCCCACTCCTCTGTCCCCCTGCTTATCAGCTCTTGCAAGAAGCTTCTCTGAGACCTCTTCATTATCTACTTCTCAACCTTTAATCCACACCCATTGAAAGCTGTCTGCTTCTAACAGTTACTTTAAAGATTGCATCAGACACCCTCTTCTGAAGGCAAAAAACATATTTTCATTTATTATTATAGGGGTATTCATTAATTATTCAGGGGTCCCTCTTCATATGTATTACCTACAGTATGAAACCAAGAGTCTACTGTCTAGATCTTCACTTGGACCCACATCCAGTATTGTATCTAACATAGGGTTCTGCATACTAGGGAGTCTTATCCCTCATGCCTTTCTCATAAGTAAATGTAAAACATCATGGACGGCACATATTCAACCAATTACACTGGCTTCCAGTGGAGTACTGAGTTAGATTCAAGGTCCCCAGGAGAGTTTTATGCTCTGCCGTCAACAACCTACTGGTAATCCTTGACTTTAAAAATGTCCAGCTGTTCTTGACCAAGGCCAGGGTAATTTTAGGCCTGGGTCCAACCTGGTGGAACTCTCTGCCTAATACTGTCAGGGCCCTGTGGGACCTCATGCGATTCTTTAGGGCCCGTAAGGCAGAGATGTTCTGCCAGGCTTTTGATTGAGGACAGCAATGGCTCTCTATTGTGGCAGGCACCCCCTCTCTCCCCCCCCCCCCCAATTTTGACTTGTGTTTCCTCTCCCTCTTGCCCCCAAAGTGGCCAGGCAGTCCAGAATTTAAAATATAAACCTTAGGAAAACTATCCGAGATCTCTTTTTAATTTGCCTTTAAATTTTTTTATAAATCTTGTTTGAATCGTAATGCTTTTGTGTATCTGTTTTATGCCTGTATGCCTTTATTGTACATCACCCAGAGCCTGGCATAAGATGGGATAAGGTGATTAATAAATCAAATTAATACTAATAATTCCATCTTCTCTCAGTTTGGCAAAAAAAAAAGAGTAAGGGAAGGAACAAGAATGTCTTTGTCTAAAATCTCTAGACAGAGCAGATCACATAGAAAGCAAATAATAATCTTTTATTCATTTTAAAATTAAAACTAGTTTCCAGCTGTCTGCAAGATATTCACACTAAGCTATCAAAGGAAAGACTTGGAACTGCTGCTTGTATTCCACTAGCTTGCTAATGAAACAAGAAAGCTTTACTGGCATTCTTTTTATGATGTACACTTGTTGGCAGGACTTGCCCCTGATGGATATGCTGATACAAATTTAATCACAAAACCATCTTTTTTCTTGCACTCTGAGCCTCCAGATCTTTTCAATGTTCTCCAATATCTTGTCACTGCTTATTGGAATTCCTTTGAAAACATTAGGAGCCATGGAACCTCATATCGTACATATTTAAAATCCTTTGTTTGGGGATGAGACATTGAAAGTGACATATAGCTACTTCCATATCCTGTGAGTCTTCAGATCCTCTGTTTTATTTATTCTACCAGTTATGAAATGTGCATACAGATTTCCCCAACTGAACTATTTCATTCATAACGCTATTGTGCTATCATCACTAACTGGAATTTGTTTGTGATCTGGAAAACAAATGATAAGACAAGTCTGGATTGCATAAAATGATTGTCCTGTTCCACAGAATTTCTATAACATTTATTTATTTATTTCCATTTATATCCCGCCCTCCCTGCATATAAAACAACCTAGGAATAGTAAAATTATTCTGTGTTTATTGTATCCTATCCTATAAAATATGTTTATACTATAAAGTTTTTGTGTATTGAGTTTTTAAAAATTACTTTTGTAGCTCACTGCTACATTCTTTTCTTAAACAGTAGGTGTGAATTGATCAGTAAATTTAAGTAAATCACCTCAAAAATCTATAACAACCCCCTGTCCACTGAAGCCAATAAAAACTGTTAGCAGCTTCTGTGATTCTTTGGGCAAATTTACATAGCTATAATTTGATAATCAAGTTGAGGCAACAGTGTCATAGGTTTCCTCAACATGTGAACAATATGTGTGACATGGGAGCTACTAGGTAGGGATGTGCATGGAAAAAATTCATTAAAAATTGGTTTGAGGTTGATTAAACAAAAAAACAATTGGTATTCCCAATTTTTCTGGCTCCATTATACTCTATGGGCCATTTTAGTCAATGGCAAAATCCCTCAGAGTACATTCCATGGGCTGGGGGGGAGGGGGTTTGAGTGAGAAGCACCAAATTTGCTGGGTAGCTGGTGGAGACTCTCTCCAAAAGAACCCCCAAGTTTCAAAAAGATTGGACCAGGAGGTCCAATCCTATGGGCACCCAAAGAGGGTGCTTCTATCCCAATTGAGATCAATGGCTGCAAAAACTCCATTGGCTTCAATTGTAGGAGGAAAAATGACTAAGGTCAAATAAGAGAATCTCTTCCCTAAAAAACTGTTTTTTCAATCAGTAGCAGAACTAGTGCATGTGCCCAGCAGAGGCAATGCTACTATGGCATTGCCAAAAAAAAACCCCAAACAGGACAAAAATCAAATTGGGTAGGAGGGATTTCCTGGGAACCATTGTTGCCTATCTCCAGGTGAGGGCTGGAGTGCTCTCCAGGTGACAGAATCAGCTCCCCTGGAGAAAACAGCTGCTTAAATTAGGGTTAACAGCCTCCAGGTGGGGCATGGAGATCTCCTGCTTTTAAGATATTATCTGGCCTACTTACAGGGAAAGTGCTAAAGCTCTTTGCCAACAATGTTACTTAAAGAATTTCCTATCTCAGACCCTAATTATTTAAAAAAGCCTACTAATAGCCCTAACTAAGTTGTAAAAACTCAGAAGCATCTACTGAACAACTCTCAGACCAACCGGCTTGCCCCTGAAAAACAACCTTCTGGAAGTCAAAACTATGCCTCCCAACAAAGCAATTAAAGTTTGTAGAATCTTTCGGGCTCAAGTGCCGTGTTCTACTGGAGAAAGTTTTCCTTCCAGACGTTTCGTTCTCAGCTGCAGAGAACATCCTCAGTGGCATTGCAGCTGGAGCAGGCACTCTGACCTTCTTGGCTGCAGAAAGTCTGAAGCTCTGCCCCCCAGACTGTATGGCCTTCCTAAGATCCACAAACCCAATGTTCCTCTTTGACCGATAGTCAACGCCATCGGCTCACCTACCTACGCCATAGCCAAACACTTGACCGGCCTTCTTCAACCCCTTGTGGGCAACACTACCTCTTACATCAGGGACTCATCACATTTTTTGGAAAAAATCAAACCCCTAAAACTCCAACCCAGCGATCTTTTAGTAAGCTTCGATGTCGTCTCGTTGTTCACCATGGTTCCCGTCAAAGAAACCCTTGTTCAACTACAACACATCTTTCCTGATGACATCACTGCCCTATTCCACCATGTGCTCACCACTACCTACTTCCAATGGAACAATAACTTTTATGAACAGATCGATGGAGTTGCCATGGGAAGCCCCCTTAGCCCTGTCATCGCTAACTTTTACATGGAAACCTTCGAAGATACAGCACTAAGATCTGCTCTCCTGAAACCACGTTGCTGGCTCTGATATGTGGATGATGTTTTTGCCATCTGGAGTCATGGAGAGGCTGCTTTGAATAACTTTCTCCTTCATCTGAATTCAGTCCAACCCCGTATCCAGTTCACCGTGGAGAAAGAAAACAATGGTCAACTTGCCTTTCTTGACGTCCTCATTACCAGGAAAGATGACGGAAAACTCGGCCACACTGTATTCAGGAAACCCACACACACCGACCGCTATCTAAATAAGAATTCCAATCATCATCCTCGCCAAAAACGTACAGTTGTAAAAACCCTCATCCACCGTGCATCACACATCTGTTAACCAAGCCAACTCCAGCAGGAACCACACCACCTCAACCAGTCACTGCAGGCCAATGGATACTCCCAACAAGAAATTAGAAGAGCCCTCCATCCCAGGAGACCATCCACACCAAATCCCGAGACACACACAAATGTAGGTACAGCCTTCCTACCCTACATAAAATCTGTCACCGATCGCATTGGCAAAATTCTCAAACGCCACAATGTTGACACAGTCTTCAAGCCCACACAACAGATCTGCCACATGCTGTGCTCGGCCAAAGATATGAGAGATCCACTTTCAACCCCTGGAGTCTATAAAATACCCTGCTCCTGGGTGCAGTCTACATTGGCACTACCCAACGCAGTATCAACACCCATCTCACCGAACACAAGAGACACTGTCGCTTGTTTCAGCCAGAAAAATCAGCTGTAGCTGAACATGCACTTCAAGAAGGAGACCACGTCATCCATTTTGAAAGAATTGAAGTCCTTTCTATGGTCTCACATTATCATACCCGCCTGAACAGAGAAGCTATTGAGATTTACAAACACCAGCACAATTTTAACAGAAAGGAAGAAGGCATTTTCATCCACCAATCTTGGTACCCAGCTCTGCAAAACACCCTACAGACTATAAATTGCAGAAAGTCACAGAACAGCCAGTACATTCCACAGAACAATCAGCACAGTCAACAACCATCTTCCTTATCTTCACACCCCTTCCAACCCTCCCAGCAATTAACACAGAACAATGGTCACATTCAACAGCCAGTTTCCTTATCACTACCCTTCCAGGAAGCCCCACCAAACAATGGGCACATCCACAAACCAATTGCCCTTTCACCACACCCCCTCCAGCCTAGAAATAGCAGCTCTCCAGCAGCCCTGGCCCCACTCTCCAGCAGCCAAGAAGGTCAGAGCGCCTGCTCCGGCTGCAACGCCACTGAGTATGTTCTTCGCAGCTGAGAACGAAACGTCTGGAAGGAAAACTTTCTCCAGTAGAACATGGCACTTGAGCCCGAAAGATTCTACAAACCCTAATGATGATACCAGCCGTGAAAACCTGAAATCTTTGAAACGCAATTAAACTTAAAAAAAAAAATACCTAGGCAAGGGCAGCCTTCCCCCCAACCCAAAATAGCCCCCCCCCTTAACATCCCCCCCTTTAACCCACTAGGCAAAGTTAAAAAGACCTAACAGGAAAATATTTTTAAGCATTGCCAGGCAAACCAGGAGATGTCTTCTACAGGAATCAGGGAGCAGGATATTCCTCCAGAAATGTTCAAGGAATTCAGCAGCAGGGTAATGCTCTCTGGCCATGCACAGAAGATTTTCAAAATGTGAAAAATCCCCTGTGACTGGCATGTACTTTTTTGGGCCCTAATTGGCCAGATTGTCCATCTCCCCCTCCCCACCCCCCATCCCCTTCCTGCTGGCTGCTAGGCCTTACAAAGGAAAGCAATTTAACTATACTGTGTAATTAAAGGAAACACAAAGGCATGATGAATTACATATTAGCCTTGTTTTTAGCTATTGGTTTATTTCAGAAGTCCATTCCTTTGCTAATCCATTCCTGAGTATGTGTGAAATTATCAATATTAACCATTCAATTTATTCTTATTTGCAGTAAGATAATAAACTTGCTGCAACAAATCCCTCACCTCCCCCCATTTCCCTGATTGAGCTTACACTTTTAAAGCAGTTGTTAATTTGATGGCTGAGAGATTGAGGAACAAATTGAGAATCTTCAGACCTCTTGATGGATTCTAATTGTAGAGATAAAAGATGAAAGATTCTCCTGAGGTATGCAAGGAAGAGGAGTATTCTTCTCCCCCTTTCCTCTGCCATTCTCCTGATTCCTGAAAAAAAATCCATTTTTTTTGGCTTTTTCTCTGGTATGCTTAATTCAGCTACCAGGTCAGATCAGAGAATCTGATTCGGCTTTATGAAAGCCTAAAATTACCGAAAAGGACATTTTTTGGTTTGTTTTTTTCACATTTTGTCTTTACAGAATACACACCCCTACTATTAGGACTATACTGCTTTCAGGACAGGTTTTGTCAACTCAGTCTTACTCTATGTGCTCCACCTTCTGAAGCTTTTTGGACTATTTCCTAAATCACTGATATATGTGATCAGTAAGGTGTCTATTATATGAAGTTCTTGTCTGGCTCACTGGAGTCTGGAGGACCGAGCTTAGGGACTCAGGAACAATGGGCAGTAGGATCCAAATCCCTGCTGCCCTGGTCCAATCACAGCCCCCCTGCTGGTTTGAATGTTCCAATAGAATGCTAGATGGAATCCAAGGGTTTCCCCGAATGGAATTACGTCAGGAGGCTGTTCAGAAAAGTAGGTTCTAGTCTCGGTTAGGCTAGGCAAAGAAATGTACTCATTATGTTATTTTTATGCCTCCCAGACCCCTGTGGTGTGTCCAGTTAAGGCTATTCAGCTATCTCAGTACTAAAATTCAGTTGGTGCATGGCTACTGCATTACAGGTAGCCCAAAAGAACTTAGGTTCAGCTCTTTTAAAATGCAGCAAGGATGCAAATTAAATAAATACAATTCATTGCCATGATTGAGAGAGAGATTCAGAGAGTTGTACCTTTATTTTCACTTTTAAAATGCCAGAACCAAATACCTCTGAGAAAGAGAGATTTAACTAGTTTTGTTAAATATTTACTGCTTCAGTTCTATAAATTTCAGACCAAGGAAAGGCCTCTGAGCATGTACAGAGAGTGCCTAAATCAGCCCCAAATTGGAGCCTGGCCTAGGGAAGTTAAAGATTGCAATTTTGCAGTCCTCCTGCCTTTCCCCCCACAAGAACACCATGGCGCAGAGTGTTAGAGCTGCAGTACTGCAGTCCTAAGCTCTGCTCATGACCTGAGTTCGATCCCCAGTGGAAGCAGGGTTTTTAGGTAGTCCGCTGCAGGTTGACTCAGCCTTCCAGCCTTCTGAGGTTGGTAAAATGAGTACCCAGCTATGCTGGGGGGAAAGTGTACATGACTGGTAATGTAATGGCAAAGCACCCTGTAACAAAAAAAGTCTGCTTTGAAAACGTTGTGAAGTTGTGAAAGCAACGTCACACCAGAGTCGGAAACGACTGGTGCTTGCAAAGGGGATCTTTTCCCTTCTTGCCCTTCCTCCATTGGGAAAGGAATGCTAATCCTCTTCTTTTTACTCAATCTGAAATCTTTAACAGAACCAGAAAAGGGCAAAAGGAATAATAATTTTTAAATGCAGTGCCCTGAGATATTAAGAAGGAAAGAAAATTTTCACCTCAAGTCTCTCCTCTTAAGGCACAAGCAACAAGGCGTCTTTAGAGAAAGAGACCTGTCTTCTTTTATAAATCATATCCATAACCAGAAAAGGAAAGAAATTTGGTCATTTGAAAATCTTAACTATGTGACTAAATTGATGGAAAACTCCAGGTGTCATCTTTTTCACATGCAAATAAGGAAACACCCAGAACTTGAATTTTCTCCTCTCATAATCAGAAAGAAAATCTTGTCTCTGATACAAAGTTAATCCTGTCTCCTTAAGAGAAGTAAATTGCCAGCATCTTTGCAAAGAGTCAGTTTTCTCTTTTGCAAGGAATTTATGTCCTAGCAACTTTCACTGGATTTTGGCTAGGAAAACTTTAGCAGACCCTCTTTAGCTGTTTAAGGAAAGAAAAGGCACAATTGAGATGTTTTTCTGAATTCTCATCTTATCCTGATTTTGGGTCTAAAGATACAAATTCAAACTTTTGAAATTCTGCAAGAATGTCTCCACAAACATATTGAGTAGTTCTAGATGCCTGGCAGCCAGTTTGAAAACTCCTTGGCTTGCTCAAAACACTACTATGTTTTGCAAGGGTGCCAGTCTCCAGGTGGAACCTGGAGATCACTCTCAAAAATTTAATGTAATGTCCAGAACATTAAGGCTAATGCCTTTGGGAGAGCAAGTGTCCAAGAAAATGGACTACATGCCTTGTAATCTTTGGGTTTGATTCAGATATTCAGAAATCTCCAGCCTGCTAGAGAAAAGACCGTGCCTGTAAACTGTCCTGAGGCTAACAGTTCTTCTAGATTAGAGGCTATTCCTCTGATAATTTATTTCTTTTTGCTTTACCTTTTGAGTCTGAGAATATTTTTCTAGTGGCCGTTATCAGTTTCCCTTGTACTTAGATTTTATAACTTTAATTTTAAGGGGAATATTTTAAAGATATTTAGCTTGTGATCTCCTTTGTTTTAAAGAAATGGTGCACCTAACAGATCTTTTGTTAAGTTTTTTTTAATCGGAGACAATGGGTTAAAAGTTTATATTTGCAATTCTGGGTTTATATGGAACATCATTTTCTGCTAAAACAATACAGTATCAAACCTTTTGGAAATTTTAATTCTCTTGTGATTTTTGGTTAAGTACATCTCATACGAGAAGCATGTGGTCTTCAGGTGTTGCATCTGGCAGTTTTTCTGTCTTACTTTGGGCTCCTTCCCAATTTTTCATTCATTTGGCTCTTGGGGTTCCTTTTGATGTTGGTACTGAGTTTTTGTTTTCTGAAAATAGCAATGTTTTGAAGTTCTGCCTCCCAAATTTTGGTTTCTACAAGACCTCATTTCATTTGAAGTTATAACATGTTACAGAGGAACGTCTGCCCTTTCTTAGGTGGAACTGCCCTCTCACTGTGCATTTTCTCTTAAGTCTTGAGAAACTAATACTTTGTTTTACCAGTGATCCAGTTATTCTCAGTGTCGTGTCGTGTTTCCCATGGAAATACCTTTTCTAGATTTGTTGGTAATTTAGTAGGCAAGATTCCTGAAAACTCTTGGTATTCATTGGAGATCTGGACTTTAATAATGTTCTGCATTCCTCAAAATGTATATCTTCATTTGTTCTCTTGATGTAATTTATAGTTATGTTCCATCTATGAACTGTGCATATCAACCTTCCTATTCAGCTATATGGTGAACCTCTTACTTGTGGAAAGAGGCATCTATATGTTTATCTATCATATTTTATGCCTCCATCAATAGTATCTTGTTAGAGCATGACTTTTCTGAGTGTTTTGTTCAGAAAATTCTTCCTATGTTTCATGTTCTTACCATGGTAGGACTCCAATTCTGTTTGATTTTGTGTTTCAATCCAGTCTCCAGTCCTAGCCAGGCTTGCTACTGAATAACACATTTCCATTTGCTTGCTTTAAGTTTCTGCTTCTCTGTTATTTCAACCTTCTTTGTCAAGGTGTATTAACCAGAATTTGCCTTCCAGGATTGTTTTGTTATATATGAAGAAAAACCAGATCTGCAATTCAAGTTTAGTGCATGCTCATTATTATTTAGTAGTTTTAAGAATTGCTGGTATGTCTGCTAAGAACTGTTTGTTTAAGGATTAACTATTATTTGCTTTTAGGATTTTTGTTGTTAAAGTTTGTTGAAACCCACACTCACACCTACGTGAGACCCACAGAACAAATTCTGGATGAGCTGACACGGAGGAAAATGGGGTTCAGTGGGACTTAAACACCCCACTGATGTCCAATGGTTTAAATTCTCTAATCCAGTTCTCTATTTATTTATTTATTTATTTATATTTATATTTATTTATATTAGGATTTATACCCCGCCCTTCTCACCTAAGTGTCTCAGGGCGGCTTACAGCATAATAATTCAAACACTTCAGTTTAAAACATTTAAAAATACAATTAAAATACAATTAAACCATAAATTAATAAAAAACAAGATAGAATAAAACCGGTGGTCTATAGATGCATTTTGTTCCATCCAAGATATTTTCATTGTCAGTTAATGTTATAGGCCTGCCAGAAGAAGGCTGTCTTACAGGCCCTGCGGAATTGCCCTAGATCCCGCAGGGCCCGCACCTCTTCCGGCAGCTGGTTCCACCAATAAGGTGCCGTTATTGAGAAGGCCCGATCCCTGGTGGATTTTAGATGGGCCTCCTTTGGCCCGGGGACTACCAACAGGTTTTGTGAACCTGAGCGTAGTACTCTCTGGGGAACGTGTGGGGAGAGACGGTCCCTAAGGTAGGCAGGTCCTAGGCCATATAGGGCTTTAAAGGTAATGACCAACACCTTGTACCGGACTCGGAATATTACTGGCAGCCAGTGCAGACCCTGGAGCCCCGGCCGAATGTGCTCCCGTCTTGGGAGCCCTAATAGCAGCCGGGCAGCAGCGTTCTGCACTAACTGCAGTTTCCGGGTCCGGCACAAGGGTAGCCCCATGTAGAGGGCATTACAGTAGTCCAGCCTCAAGGTGACCGTAGCATGAATCACTGTTGCCAGGTCGTCACGTTCCAGGAAGGGGGCCAACTGCCTCGCCCGCCTAAGATGAAAAAAAGCGGACTTGGCAGTGGCTGCTATCTGAGCCTCCATTGTCAGTGAAGGCTCCAACAGCACCCCCAGGCTCTTAACCCTGCCCGACGCTGTTAGCGGAGCGCCATCAAAAACTGGCAGGGGGATTTCCCTTCCCGGGCCGCAGCGACCCAAGCAAAGGACCTCTGTCTTCGCCGGGTTCAGCTTCAGCCCGCTCAGCCTAAGCCACCTAGCCACTGCCTGTAACGCCTGGTCCAGATTTTCTGGGGCGCAGGCGGGCCGGCCGTCCATAAGCAGATAGAGCTGGGTGTCATCAGCATATTGATGGCAACCCAGCCCATACCTTCGGGCCATCTGGGCAAGGGGGCGCATATAGATGTTAAATAACATCGGGGAAAGCACCGCCCCTTGAGGCACCCCGCAATCAAGCGTGTGTCTCTGGGACAGTTCCTCCCCAATCGCCACCCTTTGTCCCCGACCGTCAAGGAAAGAGGAAAGCCATTGCAAGGCCAACCCCTGAATCCCTGCGTCGGCAAGGCGGCACGCCAGAAGCCGATGGTCGACCATATCGAACGCTGCCGATAGGTCCAACAACATCAGCACCGCCGAGCCGCCTTGATCCAGATGTCGCCGAAGGTCATCCACCAGGGCGACCAGCACCGTCTCCGTCCCGTGGCCCGGGCGGAAACCAGACTGGTAGGGGTCAAGGACAGAAGCATCCTCCAGGAAGCTCTGTAGCTGCAACGCCGCTGCCCTCTCTATAAGTTTGCCCAAAAAGGGCAAATTCAATACCGGCCGATAGTGTGCCAATTCGGCCGGATCTAACGTTGTTTTCTTCAAGAGGGGACGGACCACTGCCTCTTTGAGCGCTGATGGAAAATGCCCCTCCAGTAGGGATCTATTTATGATATCCCGTATAGGATATCTTAGCTCCCTCTGGCAGGTCTTAATAAGCCAGGAGGGGCATGGGTCCAATTTACAAGTTGTTGGGCGTGCAGATAGGAGGATCCTGTCAACTTCTTCCAGGCTGAGCGCGCCGAAGCCGTCCAGAACACAGTCCGAAGACAGGCACGGAGCCTCAGGTTCACTAACTGTATCTAATGTGGCAGGGAAGTCGGAACGGAGCGATGCGATTTTATCCGCAAAAAAATCCGCAAAAGCCTCACAGCCAATTTCCAATTCATTAAAATTTGGTCTGCCCTGTGGCAGCGTTGTGAGGGTCCGAATTGTATTGAACAGTTGTGCCGGGCGCGAAATTGCGGACGCAATCTCTGCCGCAAAGTAAGTTTTCTTTGCGGCCTTGACTGCCATCTCATAGGACTTCATAACCTCTCTATAAGATGTTCGAGTCGCTTCGTCTCGGGTACGCCGCCATTGCCTCTCTAGTCGTCTGAGTCCTCATTTCAACCGCCGCAACCCCTGGTTATACCAGGGTGTCAGCCTTGAACGAGGGCGCAGAGGACGCCTAGGCGCGATCTCATTGATGGCCCCGGTGAGCCTATTATTCCAAGACTCCACCAGGTCATCGAGGGAATCGCCAGGGGGCCAGGGATCCCGCAGAGCCGTCAGGAACCATTCCGGGTCCATCAGGCTCCGCGGGCGAGCTAAAATAAGCTCGCCGCCCAAACGGGGTTGGGGTGGGACGTCTACACGAGCCTTGAGGGCATAGTGATCCGACCATGGCACTGCTATAGAAGCAAGATCGTTCACTAAAACTCCCGACGCGAAGATCAAGTCTAACATGTGACCGGCCTGGTGAGTGGGTGTCGTAACTACTTGGGAGAGTCCTAGTGTCGCCATGGAAGACACTAGGTCCATCGCCTGATTGGAGGTCACGTCATCGGCATGAACATTGAAGTCACCCAGAATCAAAAGCCTCGGGTGCTGCAATGCCCATCCTGCTGCGGCCTCCATCAGTGATAGTAAGGCGCTGGCCGGTGCGTTAGGCGGTCGGTACACCAGCCAGATCGCCAACCCCTCCCCAACATCCCACGCCAGGCCGGCACATTCAATGCCCTTGATCTCTCGAATGAACAGGGCCACCCCTCCCCCCCGCCCGCTAGTCCGCGACTGGTGAAAGACCGAGTATCCCGGGGGCGCCATCTGGGAGAGAGCTACGGTCTCCCCATCGCGGACCCAGGTCTTGGTCACGCATGCCAGGTCCATGTCCTGCTCAAGCAGGAGTTCCCGAAGGATAGAGGTCTTATTATTAATGGACCTGGCATTACATAACACCAGTGACGGAGGCGAGTAATTTCGCCTTGCCCCGCTACCTGTCACCATCGGGATGGGACGCAGGCTGGAAGGTGGTCGAGCACTATCTTGTCTCGATCTCCTTCCCTTCCATTTCTGCCTGTTCCCACCGTCATACCTTCCCCTCCCCAGGAGTACCGGAATCCCCAGGCCAATCATCTCTCACTGGTGCCACCAACCCTTCCACTGACAGGTATTTGAATTTGTCTCTTCTCAGCCCTCCCACCTCCAATTGGCCTATCAATAAGTACCCACTAATATCTAATAGTTACTTAATCTAATAGTTATTTAATCTACCCCCACCCAACCCATCCAATTCACTAGCTAACAATAATAATTTATAATTCCAATTGGCTTCTTAATTAAAACTCTACAGTCATCCCTTTTTCTCCAATTAATTTGCCATAAATAATTCCATTAAATTAGCTAGTCAATAACCAAATTTAAATAACCAATAATCAGTCCAGTCTTAACAATTTAAATAACCAATAAATTACACCAATCTTAATAATTTGGGAGATAGGATCCAGTGGGTAGGAGGGAACAGTTTGTACCAGCTAAAGTGCCGGGGGCAATAAAGTGCAAATGATCTTAGTAGTCTTATTTGGCTAAAGTGCTGCTGTTTTAAATCCAGATATTTTAATCATTTTAATCATTTTGGGTCTGATCCCTCGCATACATGTATGTTAAAAGCTGGCATTGTTCTATTGAGGCCTCAGTTTTGTTTTGTGTTTGTTTTTGAAGTTTTTCTTCCATTTTGTGACCATTTTCATAATCCAGGGGTAACTCCAACTCTGGTAATCTCTTTTTGGAGCTCCTAATCTTGTGCACAATTTCATGTTTCTTTTTTTAGATTCATATCTGTTGCAACAAAGTGGGAGGCCTCTCATGAACCTCCGGGTGCTCGTTTTCTATATGGATATGCACTAGCCTGAATCATGAGAAGTGATGCATAGGTTTATATTGTGAATTTGTGTTTTGCATAATGTATGGTGTATGAAATCTGCCCTTTAACATTGGAAGGGTAGAGATCTTGTCAAACTGAAACTCCATCTGAGGAGGAGGAAGTCTCCTGTCCAAAGCAAGTGTGGTAATTAGCTAATGTGTGCAACCCTATCTCAACAGGGTTGGACTCAAGTTATGGCAATTTGTGGACAGCCAAGGAAAGCTTTAAAGGGAAAAAACACCTATTATTGCTGTTTTGTTTCTTTGTTTCTCCAAGTATGTTTTCTAGGCTCTTCCATATCTACCCAGAGGTCCTGAAATTTGCCTGGTCATGCCTCATTGATGTTGGAAGGAAGGCCTTCCCCAGAACCCCATCCAAACTGAGTTGTGGAGAAAACTCATTTCCAGGGAAATTCCTCTGCCTAGCAAGATGCTGGTTGCCCCAGCTAATCACAACAGCAGCCCCACTGCCACTTCCAAGTTGTGCTTCAAGGAAAAGGAATTCCTTTTGGCTACAATAGAAACAGATTTCCCTGTGAAAAGATTGTCATGCACAGAGCATTCAAACTCTCCATGAACTCAAGAAAGAAGATCTTTTGTTAGACTAAGGGAGGAGGGGAACAAGGAATTAGTCAGGAAATGGTTTTTGTATTGTAATAATGTGGCCAGGTGTGGACTGCCCACGGCTGGCAATGTTTCCAAGTATGTCTGAATGTGTGTATTTTAATCACCTAGGCTACAACAAGGTGGTTGCCATAAAGGCACATGAGTTGATTCAGTTTATAGCATGTCACTTGCATATGTCCCTTATGTGTTTTAGAAATTGAGATGAGTTCTTGTATTCTTGCATCATAACTAGTAATGTTTTATTGATAAAGATATAAGTTCTCTAGGATCCTTCCAAGATCTATGTTCACAAATTTAGACTGGACATATGTAATTATTCAATGCATATACCATGAATGGATTATTTTATATTTTTAACTCATGTATAGCCTATTTTTGGTAGTTGACATTCCTAAAGCCCTTCCCTTTGTCCCAACTGTGTCTCAACTCTGGTTGTTTGAAGTCTTATCGGCAGTGCACCATGAAATGTGGCACACACCCTCCAAGGACTGGACAGTGCCAAAGGGGGGAAAATTGATACCAGAGTACTGCCAAACAAAGAGGGTAGCCTTAAAAGACATGGGGGGCCCTCTCAAGCTAGTCTGTGTGCCCAGAAAGGCCATATGATGGAGACCAGGAAAACTCCATATTGGAAGGCTGGGCTGCATAGACAAGGCATGCCTCTGAGTGACCTTCTTCCCCATACACACATCTTCTCTAGATGGAAACTACTGGGATGTGCCAGTGTGAATGGACAATCTCATCACTCTCTCTCTCCTTCCATGACCCATCTATACCCCATCTCTGTCAATATACTATTTCATTACCCCATTGTAGTGTCATTTCAGTCTTGGGAATGTCGAAAACCAAATCGTCACCTAGCTGCCTTTCCTGAGTGGGCATACAGAATTGATTTGTTTAATGATGATGATGGTCAGTCTCCTTCAGATTTTAAAATTAAAAAAAGCTTTCAGAAGACTGAAAGGGGGGGAATGAAGAGGGACCCCTGAATAATTAATGAATATCCCTATAATAATAAATGAAAATATGTTTTTTGCCTTCAGAAGAGGGAAGGGACGGTAGCTCAGTGGTAGAGCATCTGCTTGGGAAGCAGAAGGTCCCAGGTTCAATCCCTGGCAATCAGATCACTGAGCATAAATTGGAGTGGTGAATATAGCATATCAAAGAAAAGTCAAAGAGTATCAGAAACAAAAGTTTGATTTAGCTGGAAAGGAGAGGAGCAGTGGAAGTCTGCTGAAGTCAGAAGCAAGTCTTTGACTTTGCTTGGGGGGGGGAGAGCCTAGAGAGAGAAGTTTAGGAAGGGAAGGGACCTCAGCAAGGTATAATGTCCTAGGGATGGGCATAAACCAGGAAAATGTTTCAGCTGGTGGTTCACTGAGTTTCTATTCCACAAAACCATAGACCATCACAAAGTTTTAGAACCTGTTCAATTCATGAGGTTTGTGACATGGCAGAATGCCACTCATGGCGTGCTAGAGACACCAAGCTTGCAGGAATCTCCAGATGACTTTCCTCTACCTGCCCTCCAAGTGTAGTGAGGATTGGATTTACAGTGTCCTAGGTAATGGCCCTCAAAGAAGGTGCCCCTAAGAAACAGAGTCAGACCATGTGCAAGCTAGAAGCATCAAACTTGCAGGAGATCTCTGACTGACTCTCCTCTACCTGCCCTCCAAGTTATCTGCAAATTAGACTTAGGGGGCCTGAGTTATGGCCCCTGGACCCCTCAAAGAAGGTATCCATGTGAAAAATGTCAGTTTCAAAAGTTTATAGAATGTATCCCCTGCAAACTACACACACCAAATGCACAGGGAACCTCACCCTACTGCTCACTCCTCTACAATCCTCCAAGATGGGGGAAGATTACATTTCTGGGGTCCCAATTACAGACACACACCCCTCCAAAAGTCTCCCCAGTTCTCTATTTGGAAAAGACAGCTACAGTTACAGGAGTCTGTGGACAGGTCCGAAAACAAGGTAGTGATATCAAACTTACAGGGAAAATTCACTTGGGCAGACCTCCCCCTAGCCAGACACTGGAAGCCAGGCAAGCATCCCCCCTATGCTCACAGTCCCCCCCTCCAAGTCTCCAAAAGGCAGTTTTTGAATGACAGAAAGGAAGACATTCCCTTAGTTCCGACTGTAACCCCAAGACAACTTGGCAAGCACCCTTGTCTCGCCACACAAGCAAGGGAAGCATGCCCACAACTATCATAGCCCACCTAGGGCTGAAACACACAGGTCCAGAGTACACCCATCAACTGCAGAGGTTTGAGTTATTTCCCACCCACCCACCCCCTGCCAACAAGATGTTCCTAGGAAAGTGCTTTTTGGGGAAGTGTCAGGTGCAGGTTCAAAAGTGTGGGTCCTCAGCTGAGGCAACCAGTAGCTAACACCCTACTTCTCAGTATGAGCAGAAAGATGGGGTGGCTCAGATATTAGTTTCTCTCTAAGAAATGGCAGCTTTAGAGAGTGAGCTTTATGAAATAAAGAATGCCATCAAACTCCCCCCATCTCCAAAGTTAACATCCTACTTAAATAATAGACCAGAATCTGAATGTCAAGAAAAATGGAATGTATTTTTTGCGTATATTGATCAAAATTAGGCTGCAAAGCTTTAAAGATTAAAAAAGAAAAAAAGAATCCTATAGATATAAAACCAGTTTCATGTTGGCAAATCCAAGCACCCTGATTGGTTGAGATTGGGTGGACTGCACTATATCAACCTTTGGCCCATCAAACTATCAGTCAAGAGTACTTGCATGCCATTGGTTGAGTCCACTCTTCTTTCCTGCCCGAGTGACTGTTGCTACCCAGCAAGCTGGTTCTGTCAGTGAAAAACAAACATCCTTAGTTCTGGCAGTTATTGTCTCTCCCTACTCTCTCATTGGCTGAGCCATGTGTCACACTGATTCACAGAGGAGAGAAAGAAAACCTTCCTTCGATTGGCTGAGGGAGGGAGGTGGAAGGAGATAGCTAGAGAAAGGCTTCCCTTGATTGGCTGAGGATTCCTCCCTATCCTCCTCTGGAAAGGGGGAAAAATGGCATCCTGTGCCAACAGACCAGATACAGAGAGAGAGACTGAAGTCCTGTGCTTAAGACCAACAACATTTTCAGAGAGAGACTTCTGGTCTGAGAGCATCACTAAAGGCCTCTGAGGCAGAACTCATTGGGTCAGTTTCAGTCTGGGAAATTCCTGAAGATTCTGTGGTGGAGTTGAGGAGGGCATAGGAGTTAGGGCTTCAGAGTGGGGTCTGCCAGACACAGGTTCTTGCTGTGGAAGCTGACTGGATGGTTTTGGATCACTCACAGACTTCCAGCCTAACCCACCTCACAGGGTTGTGAGAGGAAAATGATGTAAGCTGCTTTGGTTCCTGCCCCCCCACCCCACCATGGAGAAAGACAGCCTATGTAGAGGCTGCAGGGAGGGGGGAAGGTGATGGAAAGCTGAAGTCAGAGGGGCAGATAAAGGGAAAGAGATAGGGTTGCCAACTCCAGGTTAGGAAATTCCTGGAGATTTAAGGGGTGCAGCCTGAAGAGGTTGCAGTTTGAGGAGGGGTGGAAACTCAGACAATGCCATTTTCCCCTGGGAAACCACTTTTGCTAATCTCCTGGTGAGGACTGGAGATCACTCAGAATTACAACTGCTTTCCAGATGGCAGAGATCAGCTCCCCTTGAGGTGGGGGAGGGAGCAAATGCCTTCATTTGGGTGGATGGGAAGACAGCAAGGGTGGGGAGGCACTCACTCAGAGCCTCTTTCTAGAGCCTATTGTATTCACAGCGGGCCTTATTCCTAGTAAAATGACAAAGTTCAAAAAGATTAAGAGACAGAACTGATTAGCACATGTTCAAAATGTTTATGCTTACAATGGTCTAACATTAGAAATGTCAGAAATGTTAGGAACGTAAATGTATTTTTATGTAGACCAGACCAAAATCAAAAGTATATAAGTAATTTGTACTTAACAATGTAAGATTTTGTTTAGCATTTTTATAGATAGAAAAATGAAACTAGTTACAATTTATTAGATAATATTGATTGCTTTTTTCACTTATTGATTGATATACATATTCATACACATACTCACATCTCCATCTTCCTTAGATACCACCTCAATCTCTACAGATTTCTCAAGCTGGAGTTGGCAACTCCAGTTATCCCATGTCATCCAATCAACCTTTCTGCAGCCTGATGACATCACCAGGTGTTCCATATTCTCCAAGAGATAGAGGTGTGAAGGTGATGTTTCTGGAAGGAGCATCTCTTGGAATTAATATCCTACTTCAGGCTGGAATCACCAACTGCCATTTCTGTTAGTAAGACTAAGGTCAGATTTTGTCCCAAAGCTCTTTGGCTGGATCAGAATGTCCAGAATAGTAGTTTCAGAACTAGTATTCCCCTATTTAGTTACCTGTCCCTGCACTTTCCTTTTGTACCAGCACTATACCTTTCCATAGCCCAGCTTGCTGGCCATTTTATTTCTTGATTAACATTCATTCATGCAAAGTGCATTGCTGCTGCATATTATCCCGCTCGATCCTCCTCCTTTTATTCTGCAAATACGATCTGTAATGAATCTCAGACAAGGGTTTGCTTTGCTTCATTGCATTTTACAATGCAACTGAGCTGCTTACAGAGCAAAGACACTAAAGGCAATCATATGGAGGCAGAATGGTTATGGCAACAAACCAATATAAAACGGCAGGTCAGGACAGGAGAAATTTGTTATCTGAGCAATTGTTGAAGCTTTTGAATGTTAACAAAAGCTTGCTGAGTCCACTTGCGGAGAGGGCGGGATATAAATTGAAAGTAATAAATAAATAAATAAATAACATATCCACAGTACTTTCCTTGGGATATCATGCAGAATTGCTACACAATGATTTTACACTTGCATTTCCAAAACATAGATCCAGGTGGGCAGCTCTGTTGGACTGAAGTAAAAGAACAAAGTTGGAGCACCTTTAAGACCATGTTTGAGAACATTCTCTAGAAATATGAATTGGAGTTTTTTACATAGATAACTGAAACCATTTTTGCACACAGCTTACCACACAGTCACGTTCCTGTTCTCTCCTCAGCATCCGTCGGATTTTTCACTATCTGCCCCGAAGTTACAGGAAGTGCCACTGCTTTTGTGTAGCAAACATAAACCACTAAAACCCAGTTTATGTTTGCTACACAAAAGCCGTGGCACTTCCTGTAACTCCGGCGCATATAGTGGGAAATCTGACGGACACTGAAGAGAACAGGAACATGACTGCGTGGTAAGCTGTGTGCGAAAACGGTATGACTTGCCTTGCCTCAAGTGAAAATATGAAGATTCTCATTCTGGATATCAGACTGAATCATTTCAAAATTCCTGGTGAACTTGTTTTCAGTAATGGAGAAAATAAAGTTTGGGGAAAACTTTATAAGAATGATAAAAGCAATTTATACTGAACAATGTGCAAGGTTATGTATAAATGCAGATCTTACAGAAGAAATGATAATCAGCAAAGGTACAAGGCAAGGTTGTCCACTTTCACCATTGTTGTTTATAATGACTCTTGAAATCTTATTGATGAAATAATGCAACAAATAAAAAGTTTGGTGGAAAGTGATGTTAAAACTGAAGGAATAAGATGAGAACAAACAGAAATGGAAAAAGTTCTGCTTGGAGATAATGAAAAATTAATTTCAAAAATCTATAAGTTACTTTTAAAAAGGTCTACGGAAGATGAAGTAGTGAAATCTCAAATGATTAAGTGGGCAATTAATGTAAATAAAGAGATACAGATGGACACATGGGAATATTTGTGGAAGAACTCTATGAAACTCTCAACATGTCAGAGTATTAAAGAAAACTGTTTTAAGATGATATACAGATGGTATATGATTCCTAAAAAGTTGGCAAAGATTAACAATAAGATGCCAGATAGATGTTGGAAATGTAAAAAACATGAAGATTCTTTCTACCATATGTGGTGGACTTGTGAAAGAGCGAAAAAGTACTGGCAGATGATTCAACAAGAGATTTCTAAGATCTTGGGATACGAATTTAACAAAGTTGCAGAGACTTTTCTGTTGGGATTACAAAGGGAAAAATTTCCAAAAAAAGATAGAACTTTAATTTGGTACTTGCTCTCAGCTGCTAGGACATTGTATGCACAGTTGTGGAAGCAAAAAAAAATACCAGAGAAATGGGATTGGATTTTAAAAGTTATGACATGGAGTGAAATGGACAAGTTAACAAGGACCTTAAGAGACTATGATTTAGAAGTATTTAAGATGGAGTGGGAAAAGTTCAGAAGGTACGTAGAAAAAGAGTGGAAAATAAAAGGACATTGGACAATTTTTGATAATGACTAAGTACAAGAGGGAGGAGGATATTAATTTTGGTTCTTATTAATTAAGGGTACCTTTAATATTAAGATTTTAAGTATATAACACCAGCGGGGGCCAAGTAACGGGGGGAGGGGTGTCGATGCGCTTAGAGACCAAGAGGGTGATTCTTAGCGATGCAAGAATGAAGGCTGTATACAGTAGTTGTAAAACCACTATATACATTTATTTACACCAACTCACTCTCCTGACTGACAATATGCTCCGCTGCAATCCAACTCCTTTAACCCACAATCACCACAGTTGCTCTGTACATTTATACATGGGACAGCCAATCAGCAACTTGCTGTGTCATGCTGACTCTGCTGGCTGATGCAATCCTTCTGGCAGCCAGCCACCTGCTGTCATGTAGATCATCTAAGCCTCCAGATCTACTTTCAGTTCTGCAGCACATGCTATAAGCTGTCTCTTTACACATAATAGTGACACCCCTCCTCAGGTTATAGCTGTGCTGTCATCCATACATTACAACATTGCTTATACATATTGATCATTTTACCATCAATACATTGATTACATACATTTCCATATATACATTGGTTATAGTTCAGTATTTGGTTCTCCTGAACTCACACACATTTTGCTCCGCTTGCCAATTAACTTGCAAGCATATCCTTATCAGTTGGCACTCTGCCCAGACTGATCATATCTCCTCAGTTGGCTCTCTGCCCAGACTGAGCACTTGCCTTATCTTTTTGCTGGCTTGTTTCCCAGACTTGTTAGTAAGACAGTATCGTGTAGTGTGGTGTCAATGCACATTTTCCAATTTACACTTTTACTTACACATTTTTACAGATTTCAGCTCTTCACACATAGCTTAAACATTTGCAGTTTTTTAGAATTGTTCACACTCCAGTTCAGTTCTACAATCATAGTTTGGTTACATAGTTTAGTTACAGCTTATCATACATTTTCAAACAGTAAGTTTGTTTTATTTTACAGCATTGCTTTTACATTCCAGCACATTCCAACACTTATTCATTGTACATTGCACCCTTTTTAATTCAGTTATTGCTTACAGCCTCTTCTTCCAGGCTTTGCTCATGTGTCTCCTTGCTCTCCAAGAGACATCTCATTCAACAGCTCCAGCACACTGGGATATGTTTTAGGATGGTCATCATATACATAAGTATATCCTCCTTCTTCCTTAGTGAAAGAAGTATCCACATTTACCTCTGGTGCACTTACACAGCCTCTTGGCTTCCCATCAGGCAAACTATTTCCCTTGCCCAGATAGTTCACATCAGCCTCAAAACCATATCTTTTGGGCGGCACACCCTTATTTTACCTTGCAGAGACTCTGACCGGCTCCCTTTTTATAGCCTCAGAAGTCTCCTGCTGTTTATTGCTGCCTGCTGAACTGCTCATACTGTCTTCCTCCTGCTTCAGTGAGCTTTCTGGCTTTTGCCCCTCCTCACTTTCCAGAGACAGTTGCAGTTTATTTCCTCTGGGCATTTCATTGGCATGAATCTTAGACCAGTTTTCATCCTCGCAAAACGAGGCAGACCTACTCAGCCTAATCAAGTCACTACTGTCCACAAACCTCCAGGACTTCATGCCATTTTGGTACCCTACAAACACAAGCTTTCTGGCTTTGGGACCTCCCTTTCTCTTCTTATCAAGAGGGATGTTCACCCAAGCCTTTGAACCAAATATTCTTAGGTGATCCAGGGATGGCTTTCTCCTATACAGAACCCTGTAGGGTATATCATTTATAGCCTCCGTCCACAACCGATTGGAAATATAACAGGACGCTTTTAACGCTTCACCCCAGTATGCCTGCTTTAGACCACTATCTTCTAACAAAGCATGGCAAATACCCTGGAGTACCACCCTGTTCTCCCACGGGGAGGAAACATTGGCAACTCTGTGCTCTATGCCCTCTTGCCTCAAATAGTTAGCAAACTCTTTATTTAGAAACTCACCTCCCTGGTTAGTCTGAATTGAGGCAATCTTAGCATTTAACTGTTTTTGCACCCTTCTAGCCCAGTACTTGAAGGTGGCACAGACATCACTTTTGTGCTTAATAGCATACACCCACGCAAACCTGCTGTGGTCATCGACCAATATCAACCCAAACCTGTTTTTAGAAACACTGGGTGCATACGGCCCCACCAGGTCGGCATGTATTAATTGGAGCGGTCTCTCCGACACACGTTCACTCCGGTCGATGGAACTGCCCTTGATTTGGCTTCTTTACAAACATTGCAATCTAGGAAGGCATTGCATTTATCAACCTTCACTCCCTCTAATATTCCCAGAGTTTTATTTATTGTGTGGTAGCTGGCGTGACCCAGCCTTCTATGCAGCCTATGAATGCACCTGCTGTGTGGCTGTCTATTCCACACAGTATGTGCCTTCCCCACATTTTGCATAAGCTCATACACATTAGCTCTCAGAGTGCCTTTAGCCAGCTGTTTACCCTGTTTCAAAATTGCACAGCCCTGCTCATCAAATATTACGGTAAACCCAGCTCTTGCCGGAATGGAGACACTTAACAAGTTAGTTTCTAACTCTGGCACACATAATACATTCTCAAACCTGTGATTAAGTCCAGGAAAATAGACCGTGCCTTGGCAAAGCACGCTGGCTTGTCTCCCATCAGCTAAGCTCACAGTTTTCTGCTCAGCTGGCCTGCAGTCTTGCAGCTCTTCCTCCTGGCAGCAGAATATCTGGGTAGCCCCAGAATCTACAACCCAGGGCAGACTCTGCAGTCCTGGACCAGTTCTTACCAGAGTCACCTGGGGTGTCCTTGAAGACTGCTGCCGGCTCTTTCTCTGCTACCGCTGAGGACAAAATCTTTTCAAATGTCCAAGTTGATTACACAGATAGCAGCGTCTCCTCCGCACCTACAAGGCCTTTTCCTCCTCTTTAGCTTGCCAGCTGGAACCAGACCTCGGCTTATCTTCTTCCTTGGCTCGAGTCTACTCTCTCTTGCTTTCCAGCTGCCTCTGCTCTTCTGCCAGGAGTTTGCCGGTCACATAAGGCAAAGTTAGCTTGTCGGCATCCTGCCCTTCAAATGCTATCACCATCATGTCATATCTCTCGTCCAGAGAGCTTAATATGATGTACACCTTATCATCGTCAGCCACCGCTTTCCCTCTTGCTTCTAGGTCTTGGAAACAATTAGACATACCGTCGAGGTGGTCCCTCATCGACTCCCCGGCCAGCATACGTTTCCTGTAGAGCCTCCTACACAGGGATATCAGCGAACCGGCCGACTTTTGTACATACACAGCCTTGAGAGCTTCCCAAGCCTCCTTTGCTGTCTGGTGCCCATGGACATGCACCAGCTGGTCGTCTGAAACACTTAGAATGATGGTGGCTAGAGCTTTTTGATCCTGAACGGCCTCTGCTACCGTGGGATTAGCTGGAGGAGCTGACACACAGTCCCAAAGCCCCTCTTTCTTCAGGAAGTGCTCTAACCTCAGCGACCAGGTGTTGTAGTTGGTAGTGGTGAGCTTCTCCACCAGCACAGTAGCTCCTGCTGTAGCCATCCTGCTCAGACTCCTTTCAGCCACTGCTGGTCTCACCTCCTAGGCAGCCTCTGGAGCAAGTCAGCGTCCTTTCTTTACCACCTCTCTCAGGTCTTCTAGGCGCAGCAGAAGCGTGCTGGGCCCATAACCCTGTCGATGCGCTTAGAGACCAAGAGGGTGATTCTTAGCAATGCAAGAATGAAGGCTGTACACAGTAGTTGTAAAACCACTATATACATTTATTTACAACACCACTCACTCTCCTGACTGACAATATGCTCCGCTGCACTCCAACTCCTTTAACCCACAATCACCACAGTTGCTCTGTACATTTATACATGGGACAGCCAATCAGCAACTTGCTGTGTCATGCTGACTCTGCTGGCTGATACAATCCTTCTGGCAGCCAGCCACCTGCTGTCATGTAGATCATCTAAGCCTCCAGATCTACTTTCAGTTCTGCAGCACATGCTATAAGCTGTCTCTTTACACATAATAGTGACAAGGGGTGGGTAGAAAGTAATGTACGGGATAGATTAAAAAAAGTAATTATTAATGAAGTAAGAAATTGAAATTTATTACCATATGTTACTAATAAAATTGTTTGAAACAACAAAATTCCTGGTGAATATAGCTTTTAAATATGTTTCTTCTACAAAATAAATGGTAGAGAAAAGTGAAAAGAAAATGACAATAATAATGATTAAATCTTGCATCATGAAAGTTTGTAAATAGAATGGTAAAGCTAATATACTGTGTAACAGTCAGAAAGAGGAAATTGCTGTCTCAGGACTCAACATAGGAATGGCAAATCTTTGTTTTAGGAAGAACAAATGCTTCAGTCAATAAGTGTTGTCTATGATTATATTGTGGCATAATCTGATAGTACTATTTAAAGAGTTGTTGATATTTTGTATGCCTATGATTGCATATGGATTGCAATAATGTAATGTTTCATTTTATTTCTCTCCATTCACTATTGCATGCTATGGCATATGGAAAGCTAATGAATAGTGTTGCAATTCTATGACCTGTCCTACACACTATTAAACCAACTGCTACATTCCCTTTTTGTTGTGTTAATTCCTTTTCTGTTGTCGCGTTCATCTTCAGTTGCCATGCTTGCTAATTTTTTTGGCCTAGCCATACTATTTAGTCATCCAAAAGGCAATTCTTACCACTGTCTTCTGTACAGTGACTATTTCCATATTGCAGTTAAACAAATATTCCATTAACAAGAAGGAGAAGCTCAATTTACCAAAAGGGAAAAATCATCCCAACAGCATTATATAAATACTTGGAATAAGGCCCATTGTGAAGAAAAATACAATGGGCTCTAAAAAGAGGCACGGGGTGAGTGCCCCCCACCTTGCTGCCTTCCCACCCACCCAAGTGAAGGCATTCACTCCCCCCACACACATATCTCAAGGGGAGCTGATCTCTGCCATCTGGAAAGCAGTTGTAATTCTGAGTGATCTCCAGTCTTCACCAGGAGATTAGCAACAGTGGTTCCCCAAGAGGAAATGGCTGATTTGGAAGGTGGATTCTATTGCATTGTAGCTGTCTGAGGTCTCACCCCTCCTCAAACCCATCCTCTCCAGGCTCCAGCTTTCAAATCTCTCTGAACTTCCCAACCTGGAGTTGGCAACTGCTAAGTCACACAGGCTGTTCTAGGGAAGCTGCTGCTGAACAGGAACAAGTAGCCAGGCCTAGTTAAGCCATGCCAGTTAGGTGGCATCTAGTCACCAAGAGGGTGCTGTCAGGCCTAGGGTAGCCAACCTCTAACTGGAGCCTGAAGATCTCCTGGTATCACAAATGAATTCCATACGACAAATCTCTCTCTTGGGTGGACTCTATGTGAGTATATTCAGTTGAGCGCTCTCCCTTTGCTGACAGAAGCAACCTTGGTTGCCTAGCAAAAGCCTCTGGCTAGCAGCTTCCCCAGTGGCCCAATCCTCATCTGTCCTGGGGAGAGGCTGAGGGGAAGAAGAAGGGAGGGAGTGACAGAAAAGAGGTGGCTGCCATGGCCTCTGAGGAAACACTCCATGAGACCACAGTAGAGTGGCAGTCCTTTTTGAGAGGACACAGAGAAGCTTTGGGGAGGACACAGAGAAGCATTGGAGATGTGTCTGTCTCTGAGGTGAGACTGTTTTGGCAGTTTGTACAGTGTTCCCAGGCCTGCAGTAGGTGGGGGACAGGGGAGTCAGCCAATTGGTGACTGATGCATGATATGCCACTGGCTTGTTGAGTGCACCCATCAGCCAATGGGATCACTCCATTTGGCCACCGCTATTAGGGAATTATTATCTATGATACTTTTAAGACAAAATTTCATGTTTCATGCAGATTTTTCAGTTCAACATGTAAGATGGAAAGTGTTTGATAGACTTTTTAGTAAAAACTTTGCCCTTTGAGATTTTTGTTGTTGTTGTTGTTCTGGGGGAAGCAGAAGAAAATTTGCAGTTGATGCAGGAAGATGGCTCTGAATAAGTCCTACTACACAGAAACATCTGAAGCATGGTGTCATGATCCTGAGCCTAGCGATGCCTGCAGGTCCCAGGGAAGCCTGCTTAGGAGTTACTTGGAAAAACCTACATCTCCCAGGATCCCCTCTGTCCCAAAGGGGTTTGGAGGGAAACAGGCTCAGAGAGGGGTGGGGCCTGGGAAGAGAATATAAATACCAAGCCCAGAAAGTGGGTGTTCTTTCCCTGGAAGGCTGAGCTAGAGGTAGGCTGTGCCTGAAGAGCTTGAGCAGGGGAAAGCTCCCTCACTTAAGGGAAAGGGGTGAGTGCTGGTTAGTAGTTTAGGGACTGTAAGTTAAGACACATTAGGACTTTTGTTTATTTTCCCTTTACCCTTTTACTGTTTTAGGCACTTTGTTCATTTATATAGTGCTGACTTTAAAATAAACCTTTTTGTTGTTCACTCTGCCTGGTCCTCATGCCTATTATTTGGTCTAAGTTACAGGAGGCCTGAAGGGCTTGGGAGGGGACTCTGGGCCTTCTCAAGGGGAACCCTTAACCCAGAGTGGTGGCAGCACTTGGTAAGACCCCCCCCCCCGAGTCGTGACATAGTGGCTTCAATGGTAGTGTGGACTAGTTTTGGACCCTGATGAGGCAGAGTGCCATTTGGCCTTGATAAGATTTTTTTGCTGCTGGCTTAAGGAAGCCACATTTTCTGAAGGTGCTGGCAGGACCAAGTAAGGTCTGGTAAAGGTGGTGAAAGGGTGTTTCGTTTCTTTTCTAGCTCTCAGGTCAACTGGATAGTGAGGCTAGATAGTTAGTGTATGCTCCTCCGGTCTGGGAAAGAGAAGCCAGAGGACATGCCTGTCCTTAGAACGAAGACCCAACCAGGGGCTGTTGGTCTGATGTCTGAGGAGAAAACATCAGACAAAGCTATGGCATCCCCAAGTAAGAGGCCTTGTGTCTCCAACTGCAGATTAAGCAGGCAGACCTTGAGAGGGCCAGACATGAGATAGAATTGAAGAAGAAAGAGATGGCAGCCAAAATAGAATTAGAAAAAGAAAGGATGCTGAAAGAGGAGAAAGAGAACACAGCCAAGATAGATTTAGAGAAAGAAAGGATGGAGCTGGAAAGAGAGAAAATGAGGCTGGCTCATGAGCTTGAACTGGCAAAACTTGAAAAGGGACTGCTTCATCTGGATGTTGCTGTGCAGGGGGGATAGATGGAAATACCCTTTATACAAGGAAGGGGAGGACATTGAGGCACTCCTGCAAAACTTTGAGCAAGTTTGCATGGACTACAAGCTTCCCCCAGAAGTATATATGGAGAAGTGGAATTCTGGCTTCAGTGGAATTCTGGCTTCAGTGTCTGGGCAGATGGAAGGTGAAGAGAGGTCAAACTACAAGCTGTTTAAACAGCGAATGCATGAGAGGGTGGCGTTCTCCAAAGAAGAAGCCTGCAAGAGGTTCAAGGAAGTGAAACCTGAACCTGAAACCCAAGGAGTCCTACCCGCAGTTGATGTATAGGATGGGGAAGGCCTATAACCTATGGATTGAAGTAGCTGATGATAAGACTGTAAATGATGTAAAGGCTTTAATGTGCATTGATCGGTTCTTGACTCTCATATCTGAGCACATTAGATGCCCGCTGATTGACAAGAGCCCTTCCACCCTCAAAGAAGCTGGACAGTGGGCAGACCGCCTGGCTGAGGCATATGGAGGTTGGAGACCCAGAACCAGTCGTGATTGGTGCCCAAAGGAAAGCCCAAAGCTCCCTCCTGACCCTGGTGCCAAGGAGCAGTGAAAGAAGAACTGTCCCAGCAATAGCCTCCTAGTTCTGCAGGTGCTGGTGTAAAGCTGTCAGCAGGAGATCAGAAGATACTCCTCTGTTATTGCTGCAATGAGTTGGGGCATATACAGAGTCAGTGCCCAAAGTCTACCACTACTGTGGCATTCCACATGATGCCAGTGGGCCCTGGACCCACTTCTTCTGAACTGGACCCTGAATGTATTCCTCAGCGTCACCACAGAGAAGTGACTGTGGATGGGCATGGTGTGATGGCCTGGTGAGACATTGCTTCCCTTTTGAATTCTGCCCATCATTCTCTTGTGGACCCGGAGCCCTCCCAGGTGAAGGAAGGAAGGTAGTGAGCATCAACGAAGCTGAAGGAGTTACCCTTCCAGTGGCCAGGATACCTATCCAGTATGAGGGTTGGACTGGAACATGGAAAGTTGTTGTGTATGAAAATACACCAGTGGCTATGTTTATAAGGGAGAATTTGGCTGAACAGGTGCTTCGATTGCAGGAAAGAGAGACAGGCAAGCTGGCAAAAGGAGCGACGGAGCCTGAACACTCTCCCAAAGTCATCTGCAAGGACAAGAGGAAGAGAAGATCCTCACAGGGACAGGGTTCTAAGGAACCAGAACAGCTAAGGAAACTGTTTGTAGGTGGACTGAGCTTTCAGTCTACTGATGACAGCTTGAGGGAACACTTTGAAACCTGGGGCACACTCACTGACTATATGGTAGTGAGAGATCCACAGACAAAACGTTCCCATGGGTTTGTGACCTATTCTTGCTGGGAGGAGGCAAATGCTGCACTGGCAGCTGCACCACATAAGATGGATGGTTGGGTCGTGGAACTCAAGCGAGCAGTTTCAAGGAAAGCTTCTGTGAGACCTGGTGCCCACTTGACAGGAAGGAGAAGATATAAACTGCTACTGCAAAGGAATCATGGATGCAGTTCAGGCCATTCCATGGGTTCTGGAAACCGGAGGAAGTTGGCTACAGGCAGCCAACCTTACCAGCTCCTGAGATAGAGACTGTGTTTATTAATCTCTACCTTATGTGTTATTGAGTTCCACTGTTTTTCTGCACATATTAATGGTTTATAATTTGTTTCGGGAACAACCCCATTTTGGGTAGACCTCATTGATGGGGATCTAGATTACCAGACCCCATGATTTGGTCTAGCGGGGGGTTGTCATGATCCTGGGCCTAGCGAGGCCTGCAGGTCTCAGGGAAGCCTGCTTAGGAGTTACTGGGAAAAGCCTACATCTCCCAGGAACCCCTCTGTCCCTCTGATTGGGTAGCAAGGTGTTTGGAGGGAAACAGGCTCAGAGAGGGGTGGGGCCTGGGAAGAGAATATAAAGACCAAGCCCAGGAAGTGGGTGTTCTTTCTCTGGAAGGCTGAGCTAGAGGTAGGCTGTGCCTGAAGAGCTTGAGCAGGGGAAATTTGGGGGTAGAAACAGGTTCACTTCCAGCTCAAAACCAGAAGTAATGCCATCATGTTGTGTCAACTATCTAGGATTTGCTCAATGAAATTTGCCACAAATCTCTAGTTTTGTACAGAAAGTAACATTGAATATTGATAAAACAATGTTTGAGTCTGTGGCACTTTTAAGAACAATGAATTTTCATTCAAGGTGTGGAACAGAATTTCCTCAACCATTACATGTAGGAAGAGGAATGGTGGAAGGTCTTAGTTACCAGGAAGGACTGGTTAGAATCAAGATGCATAAGTAATTCAGCAATTATAACTGAGATTGGATTAAGAAAGTTGGTAAAATCTGTGAATGGCAATAAATTAGCATACAAATACAACAGTTAACAAACAGATGTGAGAACCAAGTTTCAAGTCCAGTAGACAGTAGAAAGGCCATCAGTGTTCAGTTCTGGGTATAAGTGAGAACTGAAAGACTTAGCAATGTGTAGATGCACACTCCTTCAGATACACTGAAACAGATTGTCTGAAATACGACATATAGGTAGGGGGGGTTGGTTGCCAGGAAGGGCTAATTAGAGTCAAAATGCATACGTAAATGAGCATTAAATACAGCTAAGATTGAATTAACACATAAGATATGTCAATAGCAGCAAACTGGCACACAGACACATTACGAAGTAGATGGGGCTTAGAGAATTCTGAAAGAATTGTGACTGGCCCAAGATCGCCCACCAGGCTTCATGTGGAGGAGTGGGGAATCACTCAGTTTGATGTAATGGTTAAATGCATGGACTCTTATCTGGGAGAACTGGATTTGATTCCCCCACTCCTCCACTTGCACCTGCTGGAATGGCCTTGGGAGATTGTAAGCCGCTCTGAGTCTCTGATTCAGGGAGAAAGGCGGGATATAAATCTGCAATTCTTCTTCTCCAGATTAGAGTCTACTGCTCTTTTATTAGGGATTGTAGAATCTTTCGGGCTCAAGTGCCGTGTTCTACCTGAGAAAGTTTTTCTTCCAGACGTTTTGTTCTCGGCTGCGGAGAACATCTTCAGTGGTGTTGCAGCCGGAGCAACTGAGGATGTTCTCCGCAGCCGAGAACAAAATGTCTGGAAGAAAAACTTTCTCCAGTAGAGCACGGCACTTGAGCCCAAAAGATTCTACAATCCCTAATGATGTTACCAGCTGTGAAAACCTGAAATCTTTGATAATACTGCTCTTTTGTTCTTCAGTCCAGCCTCTTCATTTATTCATTCATTCAGAGAGCAGCCAGCCAGCCAGTCACCAGGGGCTTTGCCATGCCCCCAGCAGCCCTCATTAACCCCTGGAGAAGTCTGTGCCACCCCTTCTCCACTTCTGTTGCTGAGCAGATTGAGAGCCAGTTTGGTGTAGTGGTTAAGTGTGTGGACTCTTATCTGGGAGAACTCCTCCACTTGCAGCTGCTGGAATGGCCTTGGGTCAGCCATAGCTATCACAGAGCTGTCCTTGAAAAGGCAGCTTCTGTCAGAGCTCTCTCAGCCCCATCTGCCTCACAGGGTGTCTGCTGTGGGGGAGGAAAATAAAGGAGATTGTAAGCCGCTCTGAGACTCGGATTCAGAGTGCAGGGCGGGGTATAAATCTACAGTCTATTGGACATCTGCATACTGAAAGGAAAATCAGAATAGGAAGAAGGAAGGAAGATGGAGAGAAAGCAGGGCATGTGCTGTAAAGACTAAAGAAAACTACCGTGTAAATTGCATGGTGGTTGCTGCCAGGTATGGTCCAAATGAGTCCTCCCACAAAGGCAAAAACATTCTTAGAAAGGACCCTGCTACCTCCCACAGTTTGTCAATGCTACGTATGTTCCTTCTTATCATCTTGAGGTGTTTTAACTCCCCACTTTTTTTTTTTTTGCAAAATTGGAATTGTTATCAGATGTGTTGAAAGACCTTTCTTGTCACTTTGCAGTCTTTTGACTTAGATCAAGTGTACTCTTGTCTGTCATGGCCCAGTCTCCAAATTTAAGTCTGCACAGATGAGACAATTAGATATTGATATCAGCCCAGATACGCAGATTCCCAGGTAATCTAGCACACACAACTCTGGAATTTTGTTCCCACCAGTCCTCTTTCTTAGTATATATGCACAGGTGTACTAATCCATCCTCAAAAATTCAAACTTGCCTATTAATAAACAAACAAGGTTACTTCTACTTCTGTTCATTATTTCCTGGATATTACTTTTCAGTAATGCTGCTATACTTTCCAAAAGTGAGATGTTAATTTTTTTGCATTCTTCTACAATTTTTGTTACTTGTTCCCACCATCCAATTGTCCTCTAGAATAGGTGATATGACAGGGAAGAGGCTGGACTGAAACCTCTTTTTGATCTGTAGGATTTTTGTGTGAGGTGCAATTTTGAATTGTTTTCACAAAAACATCCTATGTCAGTTCTCTGCTACATGAGAAATAACATGTTTATCTTTGCTATTGATCACTTTCTCTGCTGCGAGGTCTGAGAACTCATGTTCAACTGTATTTGACTTCAGAAAGGTCTGGTGTAACTCTGTATGAAAAGTAACAGGTAAGTGATCGTATGATCCTAATCTTGTTTATTCACTTGAAGAAATGACAATTAGATGAGGGGGATTATTGTTACAAAACAATAAATATACCACTGGACAACAAATCGATTCATTAAAAATTCTTCAGAGAAATTTGGCAAATGCTGACCTAGTGGAAATGTAGAGAGGAAAATAGTGAAAATGGAGGCACCGAACATGGCTTGCTCTGGGCAAACTGGTCTCCAGTGGTGCTGTGCTCATGCACACATACCCTCTATTCCTCCAGAATAAGAGAACAGTGCAAAGCACCATCAGCACCAAAAGGAACAGCACAACTGCCACAAACTCCACCACCTCCCTTAGTACTTTACTCGCAAGGTCCCAGTAGGCCAAGAGTGAAACCTGAGACCAGCCACACCTTGTGTGCATTGAAGTCAGCAAAATACTTCACCCAGGAGGCTAACAAATGTCTAATTTAATGTTTAACTGTTTTTATTGTTATTTTATTATGTTTGTGAGCCGCCCTGCGCCTGCTTTGGCGGAGAGGGTGGGATATAAATCAAATAAACTTAACTAAACTTTAATTAGGACTTCCCCCCCCCCCTTCTTTCCAAGGACTAATCACCTTACGTCACTGTTAATAATTGATTTTGCTTGTAATCAAATATTAATACCCATGTGAATATGTAAGGATGAAAATAAACCTTGCAGTGGACTCACTTGTCTTAAGATTTTGGACAAGCTCTTGCCGTTGCTCCTGGCAACAGCGAAGCCTGCTAATAATTTCTTTCAAGTGGTCCGTTTATTACTACAATTTCCACAATACTTAGGGAGATAAAATAGTAATCCAAAGCAGGGACTAATAAGTGACAGTAAACCATCACCACGTGTAGCCTCTATTCCTTGGTAGTGTCCCAGCAGCTGGGCTGGGGATGCAAGGGTTCATCAGGTTGCAGGCAGATCGCCTGATACAGGATCCATCCCTATGCATTGCCAGTGTTCCTACAGTGAAACCAATAAAAGTTGTGACCTTTTTACTTCCAAAGTCTATTATGCACACATAGCTTACTGCAGAGAATTCGAGCACTCAAGCCTTTCAGATTGAATTTGGATTCTGTGTCTTTCATATGCACCATCATTTTCTTCTGCACCAGTTTTCTTTTTTCTACACCAGGCAAAAAACCTTTCAAGATTTTTGGCAAAACTGGCATGGAGAAAAATTGCTGCCTGACCCCAAAGTGGTGACACTCTTCTTAACTGATGGAAAACAGCGGACTTTGAAAGAAGTAACTCTGTTTAGGATGGCACTGTAAACAGGGCTGTAGCCAGAAAATTTTAGGTGGGGGGAGCAGTGAATAAAATTTTAGGTGGAGGGGGCCCCTGCTCTGGTAGCCCCCACTCTTTCTGCTGCCGCTGCTTAGGTAGCCCCCCAATCTTCCCACCACTCTGTCAGCCCCACCCTCCTCTGTGGTGCCTGCCCCCTCCCTGGCCCTCCCACCCATCCACCTGGTAAAGCGTCAGCTCCTGGGGCTATTTCAATGAGGCCCCCCCCAGCCAATCAGCTGATCAGTGGGAAAAGCCGGCTTTCCAGTGCTCTCAGCACGTTCAGAATTGGGGCAGCTGAAAGGACCAGTCAGTCCTTCCTGCCATCAGCACCCAAGTGCTGAATGTGCTGGAAAGCTGGCATAGAGGCACCAGCCTCAGTGCTGCTTTTTCCATCCATCAGCTGATTGGTGGGGGGCCTCCTTGAAAGAGCCCCAAAAGCTGGTGATTTAGCAGGTGGGTGGGTGGTAGGGAGGGAAAGGGGAGGCACCATGGAGGAGGGCAGGGGCCGACAGAGCAGTGAGAAGATTGAGGGCCACCAGAGTAGTGGCACTGGAGAGAGCAGGGGCTGCGAGAGCAGTGGGGAGAGCAATGGCAGCAGCGGAGAGAGGGGGGCAGCAAGAGGGGGGCAGTAAAAGGAGGATCCATGTAGTTGGAAGGGAGGTTTGTGTGGAGGGGCCTAATCCCACCCCACCACCCACCATGGCTACAGGCCTATGACACACTTTGTCTCCTGTTGAGACTTTGATCACTTGCAAGGCATGTTTGAGGCAGAAAACTAACTACATCCTCCTTCCCCAAGGTATTCAGTTGATAAAATGCTTTTTTAAAAAAAGGTTTCCTGGTGGTAAGATTACAAGTTATCAGGCTTTGAAAACCAAGGATATGGTAAACAGCAGCCTTATCACATGTTTTCGCAATACTGTTTTAACACCAGAATATTGAGAAAATGGTATTGGTTTCCATTCTACAGATAATAATTCAAATGACTCTCCAAAAGGCATTGAAAAGCAAGGAATAAGGTTGTCTATTTTGATGAGGAAATCATGTCTCCATCTGAAGTGTTTGTTTATATTTATGTTTCCACTTCTTTCTCATGATTTTAGAGAAAATAATTGAAGTCCACTTCATAGTAATCCAAAATAACCTGTGTATGTGTGTTTCCCAATTTATTTTGGGAATAATTCCATGTACAGCCCCAACTGCTGAAGAAAATGAGTGTAACTGCTGGTAACACATCTGCACAGTTCCCCATCAACCAGCAAAATCCAGACCTTAAGGCTTGATCAGCTTTTAAAAAACTGTTGTGATCTAATTGCAACCAAGCACCAGCACCTGTCTGTGAGATGGTGTTTCACAAGCAGGATGTTTATTGCCTTCAGTGTTACCTCCAACTATGCATTGTTAGAGCTGAGGTTAATTGGTCAAGCATCAGCAGTTCAAGCCTTAAACCTGGAATGGAGTTAAAGTGGAAAATACAGGGCATTCCTGGAGTTCTGTAAAGATTCACTGTCTCCTTGCCATTCGATGTTTTTTCTGCTTTTCAACAATCAATCAATCAATCAATCAACATTTTATTTATATCCCGCCGTCCCCGCCAAAGCAGGCTCTGGGCGGCTAACAACATCAAATACAATAGGTTATACAATAAGTATTTAAAATCAGTATTTAGCTTTAAAACAGTCTAATTTAAAATTTAAAATTAACATTCTGGTGCTATTTCTAATAAGCATGATGGTGAAAATTACTTAGGCGAGTCCCTCTATCATTTAATCGGCAAAGGCCATCCCAAAAAGGATGGTCTTGGAGGCCCTGCAGAACTGTTCAAGGTTCCGCAGGGCCCGCACTTCTTCTGGGAGCTGGTTCCATAGGTGTGGAGCTACGATAGAGAAGGCCTGCATATGAGTACTCTGCAGTTTTGCCTCCTTCGGCCCAGGGATGGTCAGTTGATTCTTCCCTGCTGACCTCAGTGCTCTCTGAGGTTCATATGGGGAAAGACGGTCCCTCAGGTAGGCAGGTCCTCGGCCATATAGGGCTTTAAAGGTAATAACCAGCACTTTGTAATGAATCCAGTATGTAACTGGCAACCAGTGCAGTCTGCGCAGCCCCGGCTGTATGTGCTCCCACTTTGGGAGCCCCAGTAGCAGCCTAGCCGCCGCGTTCTGCACCAGCTGCAACCTCCAGGTTCGGCACAGAGGCAGCCCCATGTAGAGGGCATTACAATAATCCAATATCGAGGTGACCATTGCATGAATCACTGTTGCTAGGTCCCGATGCTCTAGGAAGGGGGCCAACTGCCTTGCCCGCTTTAGATGAAAGAATGCTGACTTGGCAATGGCTGCTATCTGGGCCTCCATTGGTAGTGTAGGCTCCAGTAGGACTCCCAAGCTCCTGAGCCGGTGCGCCGCTTTCAGCGGCACCCCGTCAAAAACTGGGAGAGGTATTTCCCTCCCCAGAGTGCCCCGACCCACGCAAAGGACCTCTGTCTTCATCGGATTCAGCTTCAACCCATTCAGCCTTAGCCAAGTTGCCACGGCCTGCAATGCCAGGTCCAAATTCCCTGGGATGCAGCCAGGCCAGCCGTCCATTAGCAGATAGAGCTGGGTATCATCTGCATATTGATGACACCCAAGCCCATACCTCCAGGCAATCTGGGCAAGGGGGTGCATATAAATATTAAATAACATCGGAAAGAGAACTGCTCCCTGCGGCACTCCACAATCTAGTGTGTGCCTCTGGGACAGCTCACCCCCGATTGCCACCCTTTGTCCCCTTCCTCAAGGAAGGAGGAAAGCCATTGTAGGGCCGACCCCCTAACCCCTATGTCGGCGGAGCGGCGTGTCAGTAACTGATGGTCAACCGTGTCGAACGCAGCCGACAAATCTAACAACATCAGCACCACCACGCCACCTCGATCCAGATGCCACTGGAGGTCATCTACCAAGGTGACCAGTACTGTTTCCGTCCCATGACCTGGACAATAGCCGGACAGGCAAGGGTCTAGCATGGAAGCATCAGCCAAAAAACCCTGCAACTGCAACACCACTGCCCTCTCAATAATTTTACCTAAAAACGGTAAATTAGAGACCGGTCGGTAATTTGCCAATTCGGCCGGATCTGCTGTACTTTTTTTCAGAAGGGGGCAGACCATAGCCTCTTTCAAGGGTGTTGGAAAACGCCCCTCCAGGAGGGATCTATTTATGATGTCCTGTAAAGGACATCTAAGCTCCCTCAGGCAAGATTTAATTAGCCAAGAGGGGCACGGGTCCAGATCGCAAGTTGTTGGGTGTGCAGAAGAGAGAGAATTCCATCAATTTCCTCCAGGCTGAGTGGGTCGAAGTGATTCAGAACTAAACCAGAAGACAGGCACGGAGCCTCAAGTTCATGTACTGTATCCAATGTGATAGGCAAGTCCTGGCGGAGCGACGTGATCTTATCTGCAAAAAAAATCGCAAAAGCCTCACAGCCTATTTCCAATTCTATCACATTTGGTCTGCCTTGAGGCAGTGTAGTTAAGTTTCCAATTATTCTAAACAATTGTGCCGGGCGCAAATTTTCAGATGCAATCCTGACCGCAAAGTAATCTTTCTTTGCGGCCTTGACTGCCATCTCATAAGACCTCATAAACGTTCTATAGGATGTTCTCGTCACTTCATCATGAGTACACCACCACTGCTTCTCTAGCTGTCTGAGCCCTTGTTTCAGCTGTTGTAGCTCCAAGGTATACCATGGAGCCAGCCTCACACGAGGGCGCAGAGGGCGTCAAGGTGCGATCTCATTGATCACCCTGGATAGCCGATTTTGCCAGGCCTCAACCAGGTCATCAAGGGAATCGCCAGGGGGCCAGGTATCCTGTAGAGCCATTTGGAACCGTTCCGGGTCCATCAGCCTCCGCGGGCGAGCCAAAATAGGCTCTCCGCCCATACAGGGTTGAGGCAGTGTCCCCATACGGGCCTTGAGGGCTAGGTGATCCGACCATGGTACTGTTTCTACCGCGATATCATTCAACAAAATCCCGGACGCAAAGATCAGATCTAATATGTGTCCTGCCTGATGCGTAGGGGTCGTAACAAATTGTGTCACCATGGAAGACACTAGACCCATTGCCTGATTGGAGGCCGCATTGTTGGCATGGACATTGAAGTCACCCAGGACCATAAGCCCTGGGTACTCCAACGCCCAGCCCGCCACCGCCTCCATCAGGGATGGTAAGGCGCTGGCTGGTGCGTTAGGCGAGCGGTACACCAGCCAGTCCATGACGCCAGTGTTCCCTACATCACCAAGATCTGAGAAATTTCAAGAACAGGTCTTATCTGGGTTGTTTCTCTCTAGATGGCAGAACTTTAAAGGTATGTGGGATTTGTATGTGTGTGTAAAATCTGCTGTATTTACAGCTGTCCAAGTAGACCACAGGCGAAGACAAACAGGCTTTCCCATTAGGTAGCAAATGTTTTTTTCTACATAAAATCCAGACAGAGAACCTGTACCTCAAAGCATTTCAGCCAACTCAGAGCATGGACTGGTCTTCTGTTTATCTCTGGCAGAGGCCTTTAAAAAGTCTCATTTTTTTCAGACACATCTCTGTCTCCCTCCTTTTGGAAGACAGAGTCATCTCACAACTCTGAGTGTGTGGACACAGCCATTTCCTAAAAGTTTAAGCCCACTGCTTAAAAAGTATCCGCAAGTGTTAAGAAACATTACCATTGGGGCTGGCGCATGGGAGTAGGCCAAGTAGACAGCTACCTACAGTGCCACCTGGCCTCAGGGCAAGGGCAGGGAGTGGGCACCACCTCCCCTATCCCTGCTCACATCTTCCAGGTCAGCAAATGCTCCACGCTGCTGTCCCTTCTCAGTCCCTTCCAGATCTGTAACACAGAAGGGGCTGAGCAGGGGTGATAGGACAATGTGCAGCATGTTTGCTTGCCTCTAAGGCATTCAGAGCTGCTCTGAATGTCTCAAAAGTGAGCAAATGTGATGCCCCCAACCAGCCCTCCCAGGTCTGTGCTAAAACACAGACCTGAGAGGGTTGGGCAGGGGGACACATTGTGTGTTTGCTCACCTTGGAGGTGTTCAGAGCAGCTCCAAATGCCTCCAAGGCTGCAATCACACACACACTAAATAATGCACTTTCAATGCACTTTCCAACTGGATTTTATTGTGTGAACAGGCAAAATCCAGGTGCAAAGTGTGTTGACGTGGATTGAAAGTGCATTATTTAGTGTGTGTGATCACAGCCCAAGGCAAGCAAATGTGCTGCACACCACTCTTGCCCAGCCCCTTCCAGGTCTGTGCTTAAGTGAACATGCTGTGGCTGCTGCTCAGCCCCTTCCAGGTCAGAGGGCTGGGCAGGGGAGTGGGGCAGCACATGCCCCACCCCCCTGCCTGGGGTGCCGGAAACCCCAGCACCGGCATTGATTACCATTCTCTTGGTGTAAGCCCTGGCATCCCAAGACCAAGCCTAAAGGATAGATCCATTCACAGTGACAAGACACCAAATAATGTCTGGAGGTAACAGTACCTCTATAAATGAGAAGTTGCTTTTGCTCCATCTTCTGGCAGAGATTGTTTTGAATCTGATGATTGGCTATTGTTTTCCTTTTTCAGGAGTCCATTTTGCTTAGTCTAAGCCATTTTGTCTTCTGACTGATCTGGAATTAAAATACAAGCCAACCACTGCCGTTTGAAGAAACAGATGATGCGAATGGAGCTCCTGAGCAGCTTCCATATCAGGATCCAACACAGAGAGGCTTGATACGCAAATAATTTTTGCATATGAGATTTAAAGTGGCTGTTGCCTCAGTCACTTTGGGATGCAAATTTAAAACCTATGTTGGAAAAGAATATTATTTAATGATACTAATTGGCAACAATACCAACAACTCCAGAATTTAAAGACGGCATAAAGTTACATATTAGTTCTTTGCAACTATCACTGAAGCTCTGCTGTACCAGAGCTAGTACACGTGCCTCACTAAATGAGGTCATGGTTACCTCAGCTTCTGAAGTCCAGAGGGCTTGAGTTTGATTTACATTAAGATATTGATCCTTGCCCAAGAAGAAGCTATCAAAGTAGGCATTACATTGGAATTTTTTGAAGGAATCTCATGACATTCCTTTAAGACTAAAAAAAAAGAATTGGGAAAAAGCACTGGATCCAGGCTGTACCAATGAGAGAAGAAAGGTTAATCCTTTTCCCATCCAGGCACTACTTCCCCAGTAGAAATCCATGCCCCAAAATTATTACTAGCTCTGGTGGTAAGCAAAGGGCATACATGGATACCTGCCTTTGTTTTTCCACTGTGGAAAGGAAGAGATTTCTTTATCGGGGACATGCACATGGAGAAGGGGTATTTACTGATTTGATATATTTGTAAGTTGCCTTATCTCCTTTGCTGGAGGCAGTTAACAGAGCAGCAAAATTACCAACTAAAAAAACTCAACAACTACATAAAAACGACATACAAGATAAAAATACAGCCACATCTTCTAAAATACTTTGTTGTTGTTCAGTCACACAGTTTAGTCCAACTCTTTGTGACCCATGGACAAAGTCACGCCAGGCCCTTCTGTCTTCCACCATCCTCCAAAGTCTGCTCAAATTCGTATTTGTTACATCAGTAACGCTGTCCAGCCATCTCATCTTTTGCCGTCCCCTTCTTCTTTTGCCTTCTGTCTTTCCCAGCATCAGGATCTTCTCCAGGGAGTGCTCCCTTCTCATTTGGTAGCCAAAGTATTTGAGCTTCAGCTTCAGCATCTGATCTTCCAGGGAACAATCTAGGTTGATTTCCCTTAGGACTGACTGATTTGATCTTCTTGCAGTCCAAGGGACTCTCAAGATTCTTCTCCAGCACCACAGCTCAAAAGCATCTATTCTTCTGCGCTCGGCCTTCCTTATGGTCCAGCTCTCACAGGCATACATTACTACTGGGAATACTTTATCATTCATCAAATGTCTTCTGAAATAAAACCATTTTATATGCCTTCCTAAATGCAAGAAATTAAACATTCTCTACCTGGTTACTAGCCCAGTGTACCCCTCAACAAATGCCATGATATGGATTTTCTGCATATTGGGAAGTTTGGCTGAAATTTATTATAATGAAAATTTCTGAACAGCTCAAGGAACCACTCAACTCAGAATGTTCACTGCACTTATCTCTAGAGTTTTAGAACATCATGCCAAAAAATTTATGAGAGATACGACTTGACAAGTAAAAGCATTTTGGCATTATATAGCTCCCACACTTTTGAGAGTGCTTAAAATCAAGACATTACATTATATTGGCCGTGGAAAATGAATCCTGAAGACCTGTTATCAGAAAATGATTTATCACATAGCAGTCTAAATCAGGGCCTGCTGACTTTACACTTTGCGCAAAACAAGATAAATATATTGCATAAGGATGATGAATCTAAACATAAAGCATGGTAGCTGAAGAATGATAGATCACCCCAGTGATAATATGTTTTCTATATTTGTTTGAAATCATCCTATGAATGTCCTGTGTAGTGTAGTGGTTAAGAGTAGGGGACTCTAATCTGGAGAACTGGGTTTGATTCTTCTACTCCACATGCATCTGCTGGGTGACTGGGGATCAGTCACAGTTCTCCCAGGGCTCTCTCGGCCCCACCTACCATGTCTGTTGTGGGACGAGGAAAGCAAGGCAATTGTATACCACTCTGAGATTCCTTTGGGTAGTGAAAAGCAGGATATAAAAACAAACTCCTCTTCCTCCTCCTTCTTCTCTGACACAGTATGGATTATAGCTCTATAGCAAATTCAATAGGTCCTTATGATTTAGGGCCAGACTAGACATGCTGGCATCCATGGGCTTGGACCATGGATGACACTGCCACTTTAAAGTGATTTGTAAATGCTGCAAAGGCACAATCCTGATCAGATCACAGCATCACAGCACAATGGGCTAAGGTGCTCCTTTTCCTCCTCCCAGCTGCTTTGGCATTTGAAAAGGTGTGAAGGAAAAGCTAGAGCACCTCAGCCTTCCATGCTGTGGCAGGAATTCAGGGATGCCAGCCTCCAGGTGGGATCTAGGAATCCCACAGAATTACAGCTCACCTCCTGACTACTGAGAATAGTTCCCCTAGAGAAAGTGGATGCTTTGGTGGGTTGGCTCTATGACATTGTACCCCTGAGGTCCCTGTCTTCCAGAGGATCCCTCTCAAATCTTCAGAATCAATTAAATGTGTCCTCCATTCATTATAAATAAAACTTAGCTTTTATGTTACACATTTCAAAGTGCTTTGTATATACATTCTGAAACCCTTCCTGCACCAGTCATTTCTCTCGCTTTGACCACTTATGTCCTTCATCTTTTAAATTTTGTTCTGTATTCCCTCCCACTTTCACCTTGCATGTCTGTTGAGTTTTCTTTGTCATTCTGCATTGCTTTTCACCCATTCAGCTCTCAGTTTGCTTTCCTTCCCCTGTATTCCAGGCTTTTCTGAAAGTGGTTTTGTGGCAGACTTTTTGCTTGCCTTGCTTCCAAGCCAAATTGTAATTCAGAAGCATACACATTTCCTTGGAACTTTTAACCCTACTCTGTTCCTGCCCCTCCTTTTTGTCAACTTCACCACCAAGATTGAGGTTTGTTATTCCTCCCACTCTGCACCTTCTGCCTTCCTTTCTACTTCTGCTCCAATAACACAAGGGTGTCCCATCTTTTTAATTTCTTGGTTTTTAACAAGATCCTTGAGTCTAGTGATATGATATGTTGATTGCTAATCTTTGGTGGAGAAAGAACCCATTAGTAGGGAGTGCTTTAACATTTGGCTGCAGTTAAAGGAGAGGTGGTGATTTTTATCTATTTCTTTCCCATGGCAGATAAGTTTCTTAGAGCAATTTGAGAGCTTGGTAAAAAGTGACACTTTTCTTCCCTTTTGTTTGTGCATTTTCTTGCACTCCCTGTCCCCCACACTAAAACCAGCACGAGGGAGAAAGGTGCTCTCTGGCAGTCTAAAGTGCAAAAGGAGGGAAGGTCTAGTACTGGAGGGGGGTGGAAAGTCAGGAAACCAAGACCAGGGGCAGACTCAGTAAGGACAGCTGATTTTGTTAAGCCAAGTGTGTTTGTGTGCGGGGTGGAACCCAGAGGCAAGGAACTCAAGGATCTATGGATCTAAAGTGCCAAAGAGGGAAGGTCTAGTGCTGGAGGTTGAGGGGGGGGTGGTGGTGGTGGAAAGTGAGGAAACCAAGACCAGTGGCAGATGCAACAAGAACAGCTGATGATGTTAAGCTGGGGGGGGGGAAGAGGTCAAGGTGGTGAAGAGGTCAAGGTGAGGAGGTCAAGAGGTGAGGAGGTCAAGGATCCAAGGGTCTAAAAAGTCAAAGGAGGGATCTAGCCCCTATGACATTGGCTCTATGTCCAATTAAGACAAAATGCATTTTTTTTGTTGCAGCTGAAACAACCAACAACAACTCACACAGGACCCCCCCACCCCAGCAGTAACTAAGGGCGGGGGGGGGGGGTTATAACAAAGCAAAAGTAAAAATTTAAAAAATATATTAACACAATCCAGCTATTCTGACCTCTCCCAACGCTTACAAGGCATCTTTAGTTGATGGATGCTACTACACAACCGCAACAGGACAACTTTCTTTCTTTCTTTCTTTCTTTCTTTCTTTCTTTCTTTCTTTCTTTCTTTCTTTCTTTCTTTCTTTCTTTCTTTCTTTCTTTCTTTCTTTCTTTCTTTCTTTCTTTCTTTCTTTCTTTCTTTCTTTCTTTCTGTGACATTCCACCCCAATTTTTAAAAGTGCAGTTTTTAAATTGTAGCTGCTGAATAAATATACCAGATGGTATAAGACTGGTACAAATGGCAAGCACAGAAATATGAAGTAATGTTTAAAGCCTTGACTGCTTGGATAATCTTCAGTAAATTGTGAGTTCAGAAAGGGTCGTAGTAATATTAGCTGCTATTTGCATGGTGTTTTATTGGTGGTAGAAAATGCTGTCAAGCTGCCCAAATTTGTGATGCAGAGTTTTCAAGACAAATGATAAACAAAAGTGGTTTACCAGTGCCTGCCTCTGTGTAGCAATCCTGGTCTTCCTTGATAGTCTCTTGCCCAATAACTAAACAGGGCTTACCCTGCATAGCTTTCAAGATCTGGTGAGATTACTAGACTGGGCCATCCATGTCAGGGCAGTGTTCTATTATAGCAATATATCCTTTTAAAAGTATTGGTAGCTGTTATGAAATTTGACTGAAAATTTACAATAACACAGCTTAGCTATTGTGCAACAACTGGTCTGCAATACAATAAACTGGCTAGTCCTTGGTTGATGAATGGTACTAGTATTGTAGTCAGCAGTGGAACTCTTTCCCACAAGCTTCATAATGGAGCATATACAAAGTTTTATGCTGTGCAGGAGGGAACCACAACTGACTGGTGAAAGAAGAAGAAGACTATCTTTACCTAGTCTGAGAAGACAATACTGACTTTGATGGACCGAGGGTCTGATTCAGTAGAAGGCAGCTTCATATGTTCATATGTTCACAATTTCAGAGTGGTCTCTAAATATAAATTTACATTATGTAACATTGGTCACTGACTATTTGGAATCCACAAGATTTCTCTCAATTGTATGGGGGCAGTGTAGGTTTTCTCAATATATTTCAAATCAGTATATATCCCAACCTTCCCGCCATAATTGATATAGTGAAAGAACTTGGGGCACCGAGCACATCTTCTGGTCCAATTCTAGATTCCTTCAATCCACTCAGCCTGGAGGAAGTCAACAGGATCCTTTTTGCTGTACGCCCTAGGACCTGTAGGTTGGACCTGTGCCCGTACTGGCTTATAAAAGCTAGCCAGGCATTGCTACGTAAACCACTGCAAGGTATTGTCAACAGATCCCTGGTAGAAGGGATCTTTCCCACACCTCTTAAAGAGGCTGTGATCCGTCCCCTCTTGAAAAAACCATCTGCCTTGGTGAACTATCAGCGAGTATCAAACCTTCCCTTTTTGGGTAAGGTTATAGAGCAACAACTGGTCTGCAATACAATAAACTGGCTAGTCCTGGCTAGTCCGGGCAATTCAGCTACAGGAATTCCTGGATGACTCTTCCGCACTAGATCCATTCCAGTCCAGCTTTCTACCAGGTCATGGGATGGAGACGGTTCTGGTCGCCCTCATAGATGACCTCATGCGACATCTGGATTGGGGCAGCTCAGCGGTGCTGTTATTATTAGATCTGTCAGCCACATTTGATACAGTTGACCATCAGCTACTGACTAGCTGCCTTGCCGATGTGGGGATTCAGGGGTCCGCCTTACAGTGGTTGGCCTCCTTTCTCCAAGATTGGGGACAAAGGGTGGTGATAGGGGAGGAATCATCCCAAAGGCACCCACTTATATGTGGTGTGCCACAGGGTGTGGTTCTGTCCCCAATGTTATTTAACATCTATATGCGCCCCCTTGCTCAGATTGTTAGGAGGTATGGGCTGGGATGTCACCAATATGCAGATGACACCCAGCTCTATCTATTGATGGGTGGCCAGTTCGACTGTACCCCATAAAATCTAGACCTGGCTCTTCAAGCCATAGCATCTTGGCTCAGGCTAAGTTGGCTGAAGCTGAATCTGACAAAGATGGAGGTTCTCTACCTGAGCCGGGGTGGTCCAGGGGGGGAGATCTGTCTGCCGGCTCTTGACGGGGTGTCACTAATACTGGCCCCTAAGGTCAAGAGCTTGGGTGTGCTCCTTGAGTCCTCTCTTACAATGGAGGCCCAGGTAGCAGCCACTACTAGATCCACCTTTTTTCATCTTTGGCGGGTGTGGCAGTTGGCCCGTTTCCTGGAGCATGATGACTTAGCAATGGTGATCCATGCTACAGTCACCTTAAGAATAGATCATTGTAATGCTCTCTACATGGGGCTACCCTTTACGCTGACTTGGAAACTACAGCTAATGCAGAATGCTGCAGCACGGCTGTTAATGGGGCTCCTCCAATAGAAGCACATTTGGCCAGTGCTGAAAGAGCTGCACTGGCTACCTATTGTGTTCCGAGTCCATTTCAAGGTATTGGTATTGACCTTTAAAGCCCTTTATGGTCAGGGGCTTGTGGGACCACCTTTCTCCACATGTTCCCCAGAGAGCACTGCATTCAGGGACAAAAAATCTATTGTCCATCCCTGGACCAAAGGAGGCTAGGTTGTGTTCGATGTGAGCTAGGGCCTTCTCGGTGGCATCACCAGAATTGTGAAATGCTCTCCCAGAGGCCATAAGGGCCCTGCGGGATCTTTCCACTTTCCGCAGGGCCTGTAAGGCCGAATTGTTCCGACAGGCCTTTGATATCTAGCCGGAAGAGAACTGCCACCCGACATCATATAGAGTACTAGGTGATCACCGTCAGAAAAGAAGAACTTGCCTATATTGTAGTGACACAGCACCACAAAATGTTTTTAAAATCTTAAATTGTAATTATGTTTTATTGGTTTTTACTGGTTTTAACTTGTGAATATGAATGTTGTTAGCTGCCTTGAGTCCACTTGCGGAGAGTGCGGGATAGAAATTTAAAGTAATAAATAATAATAAATTACATTTAAGTATATTTATGAAAATAATGGTCTCATAGTAAGTTTTAATGTCTGGAATTGATGAGCCTCCTGATTCTATTGGCTGTCTTAGTGCCTTAAAAGTGATCCTAGGAGCCTTGTAATTCCACATAAATTTAAGTAATAAAGCTTGCCATTTTGTTAACAATAACTTAGGAATATTGACAGATAAAGTATATAACAGCTTTGGGAATAAAAAAGATTTTATAAGAGAAAGCCTTTCAGGCCAAGATAATTACATTATTTTGTATTAATAATTGGATAGACTTCACTATATTCAAATGTTATATTTAATAAATTCAGTCAACTTTGATGGAATAACTACCCTAAGATACCTCCAATTATTATTGGCTCAAACAAAATTAAAAGCATTGAAATAAATTTTATTCAGTTCTGATAGAGTAATCAAATAAAGAGTTGTTTTGTTCACATTGACTTTCAAACCAGAAACCCTCTCAAATTGTCAAGATATCCAAAACAGCAAGAATTGACAAATTGCATTGTTTTATTGATATGATATGTTTTAATTGCTATTTATGCTGTTCTTATAATGATGTTATCTGCCCTGAGCCCTTTCTGGGATAGGGCGGAATATAAATAATTTTGCAGAGCGGTAAAGCTGCAGTACTGCAGTCCTAAGCTCTGCTCATAACCTGAGTTCGATCCCGGCGGAAGCTGGTTTCAGGTAGCTGGCTCCAGGTTGATTCAGTCTTCCATCCTTCCGAGGTCAGTAAAATGAGTACCCAGCTTGCTGGGGGGAAAGTGTAGATGACTGGGAAAGGCAATGGCAAACCACCCTGTAAAAAGTCTGCTGTGAAAACATTGTGAAAGCAGTCGGAAATGACTGGTGCTTGCACACGGGACTACCTTTACCTTTTTAAAAAAATATTTCCAATTATAGCATTTATGCAATACACCAGAGATTAAGAAAGACTTGTTAAAACCTGCCACTCTGAAAAATTGTTTAATACTCTGTTGACCTCAAACGGCTTGATCTTGAAAATTTATAATATTTCAATTAGCATTGCTAGGTCTACTTCATTATCCTTTCATAAAGCCTGGATGCGTGTTTGTGAGAATTCCTTAACAGATCAAACTTGGGAAAGCATTTGATCCTCTTGTTCTCTACATTCTATTTCTTTAAATTCTGTGTACCAGTCATATAAATTCATCATCCAATGGTATTCCACACCTACTAAAATAATGCATATTAACTTGAGATACAGTTCTCATTGCTGGTGAGGATGTGGAGAGGAAGGAACTTACAGTCACTATTGGTGGTTTTATCCAATTGTTTCAAAGTTCTGGAATGATATTGTGCAGCAAATAACTTCTATTAATGGACACATAATTCCTTCTATGATACAATCAATATTATTGAATGTTTGGCTTGATTTAGACATCCCCAACATAAAAAAATAATAATTGGAATGTTATTATTGGTAGGCAAAACAAGTAATTGTTTCTCATTGGAAGATCTCTCAGTTGCCTGATGTAAAGGTGTGGTACATGTACTTGTGGGACTACATAATTTTTGATAAAATAGCGTATGTTAAGTGGTTAAATGAATATCCTATGTCTGAGTCAAACTTCTTGAGTAAGTGGTACCCGGTTTTGAAAAGGCATTTAAATAATGTAGATTCCCTGTATTCTTTTAGTAATAATTGTTATTTTAAATTTATCTCATTAATGTAATAATTTTAGATTGATATAAGATAATAATGGGAATTTTAATTCTGTAGTAATTTTAACTCTTTCATTGTTGACGTTATGTTGATGTGTTGTTGTAGTATTGAAAAATAAATTTTAAAAAACCAAACTTCATAATGGAAAGAACAAGTTTGTCTTAATGCATGAACAGTATGGTACTGTAGGTATTGCAGTTATTTAGCAACCATCACTACCTTCTTCATGATAGAAACCTAATGACCTGCTCAGAAATCTTCTGTAATCCACCACTTGAAATATTCCCTATATATGGAAATAGATGGCCATATCATCAGACCTGTTATGAACTCATGCATTGAATACTGAAACTGGAAGCATGATTTCAAAATGCATACTCAGGGCATTTTGTAGGAAAAAGTCCAGCAGGAACTCATTTGCATATTAGGTCACACCTCCTGATGTCACCATTGTTTCACACAGGGCTTTTTTTGTAAGAACAGCCCAGAATGAACTTATTTGCATATTAGGCAACACCTGCTGATGCCAAGCCAGTGAAAGCTGTGTTCCTGTGTGTTTGTGCTCAAAAAAAGCCCTGTACAAACTAATAGCAGTGCATATTATGAAATTCCTGTGCCAAAAAGTATAGATTAAAAGTATTGTTTCAAGTAGATACCATAATTTTTAGGAACAGTAACAGAAACCTGGAATTCCTAGGTATTATGAAGTACACCCCACAAAAAAAACCCTGTTATGCTGGCTTATGATCAGGCATCTTGTTTTTCTTGAATTATCCAAATTTCCCAGGCAGTGGCATTTCTCCCTTCCAATCAGATCTTTGCAAGGGACAAGAGGTGATTGCCCCCAGCCAATCACCTTTGGACACAATTCCCACAGAAGGAAATCACATGGAGGAGTTTGTGTAGAACTGTTGATACTCATGCCACTCCAAATTTATGTGCATAACTCCCCACTGGAGGTTTTTTAGCATCAGGAAGAAGGCTGAGGGGGGAGCAAGAGCCCTCCTTGCACCCATTGTCAAGTTCTGCACAGTCTTCATCAATAGACACTTCTCAGAATTTTGCAGAGTAAGTTTATTGCAGGATAATAGGCAGGTACAGTGAGAAAGATTCCTTTTGCTGAAATTGAGGCTCGATGCCTCAGTTCCCCCAGATATAGGCTTGGGTCCATCCGTTATACATTCAAATTGCTAAGCGCCAAAATCTACCAATTGCAGTCCCCCCTTCATCTCCCTTACAAGAATTCTTATCAGCATCAATGAGAAGGAAACAAAAGTACATTTTCTGAGAGTCAGATAACACAGGATGACCTTGGTACCATCATGTTCTCTTTCCCACGGCAGAAGTGGTTATTTGGTAAGGTGCAGACATAACAGGCCAAAGCATGCAGGAATACAATAATGATAAGCCAAGCTGGACCCAGTGAGGTTACATCAAGTCATAAAAAAATCCTGAGACTAAATTTATGGCAAGAGGCACTCTTGACACCCATGCTACCCTGTCAGAAAACTCAACTTCAATGACTTTTAAGGAGCTGATGTGTGACTATGATCAAAGTGGTGAACACAGAGACAACTTGTAAATAAACACATAATGTAGCTTATTTACAAAGCAACTTGTAAATAAACACAAAAACGCAGCCACCCATTGCTGCCTTCTCCTTCAACAATAATAATACTATTACTAATTAAGGTACTTCTCCAGTGGATGCCCACAATGAAGACATGTGCCACATAGTAATTGAATAATAGATTCAACAACTGCAATATCTCTCTCTCTCTCACACACACACATTCTTTTTAAAAATGTAAACTGTTTTCAAAAATTGCAGGGATGGGATAGGGCAGGACAGGATGGGAAGGTTTTTGCAAAGGAAGCCCTCCTCACTTTGTGAAAGGAAACATACAACAGATCATACCAAGGAAAGATGGCGAACAGCATTTTCAGCAGAAATGTTTTTTTAAAAAATTGCCATTGAAACATTGTAAGTTTAGGGAAATGATATCAATGCAGACAGGCTCCCTCCTAGTAGGCTGCCACCTGACTGACATTTCCCCTCAAAGGAATCAGAAGAGATGAGTGTTCCTGCTCTGAGAGGCACCTACTTAAGGGGTCTGTACAATTAAACCTCTTTATTCAATTTGCTTGAAATTTAGAGATCCTTGGATTAGAGAGAGAACTATGTTCGGTGCAAATTTGATGTCATTTATCAAAAGCATTTGATGGCTCCTTAAGGGTGAGGAAGAGCCCCGTGGTGCAGAGTGTTAAAGCTGCAGTACTGCAGTCCTAAGCTCTGCTCACGACCTGAGTTCGATCCCCAGTGGAAGCTGAGTTTTCAGGTAGCCGGCTCGAGATTGACTCAGCCTTCCATCCTTCCAAGGTTGGTAAAATGAATACCCAGCTTGCTGGGAGGAAAGTGTAGATGACTGCGGAAGGCAATGGCAAACCATCCCATAAAAAGTTTGCCATGAAAATGTTGTGAAAGCAACATCATCCCAGAGTTGGAAACGACAGGTGCTTGCACAGGGGACCTTTCCTTTCCTTTTCCTAAGGGTGAGGAGCCTGTCTGCATTGATATCACTTTCCTTAGCTTCATGTTGTGTTTATTCACAAGTTGTCTCTAAAATCACCACTTTGATCAGAATCACATATCAACTCCAAAACTATTATTTAAAAGTCATAGAAGCTGATTTCACTGACAGGGGTAGCATGGGTTGCAGCATGGGTGGAAGTGTGGGTTGTTCAAAGACAAAACCACAAAGTACTGGGGTATGAATCTTCACAACTCCAGGATCATGCTACTACCAGTCATCTTAACACCCAACAGCCACAGACTCAATGTCTAAGTTTCTAAACCCTCCCAAGTTTAATGTCAAGAAGTCAGCCCAGCAAGGTTGAGCTCCAGAAAACAGTTATTTTGGTACCTGTAGAAAATAAGGGTTAAAGTACTGGATTCAGACTGAAGCCCCAAAAATCAAGAACACCACAATGTTTAAGTAATGAGATTTATTAATAGAATGTGCAACAATATACAATATATGAGCAATGAACATTGAGGATAAAATAATAAAGCTAAACATCTAACCTCTCTCTCTCTCGGCTTGACTTCGCGAACCAAGATTTAAGAAAGGTGCAGTAGTCCACGTCTGCTGCAGGCTCACTGGTGGCTGACAAGACCAATGCGGGACAGGCAGGTCTGGCCACAGTGGCTGCAGGGAAAAGTCTGATTTGGGGTTGGTGCTGTAGCAGTACAATTCTTCCTCTATCTCCTTTTGTCCTCAAGACCAGCTATGAGTGCGTTCTCAAAGGAAGAGACAGCCTGGTGGATGGTGTGCCTCCATGCTTTGCGATCTGAGGCTAGATCAGACCACTGGTGATGGTTAATGCAACGGGTACCAAGGGATTTCTTCAAGGAGTCCTTGTACCTCTTCTTTGGTGCCCCTCTATTTCGATGGCCGGTGGAAAGTTCGCCATACAGGGCAATCTTGGGAAGGCGGTGGTTTTCCATCCTGGAGATATGCCCTGCCCAGCGCAGCTGCGTCTTCAACAACAATGCCTCGATGCTTGTAACCTCCGCCCGCTTGAGGACTTCAGTGTTGGTCACAAAGTCACTCCAGTGGATGTTGAGGATGGTGCGAAGGCAGCGCTGATGAAAGCGCTCAAGGAGTCGCAGGTGATGACGGTATAATATCCACGATTCGGAGCCGTAGATGAGGGTTGTCATCACAACCGCTTTGTAAACATTGATCTTTGTGCCTTTTTTCGGATGCTTGTTGCTCCACACTCTTTTATGCAGTCGGCCAAATGCACGGTTTGCCTTTGCCAGTCTATTGTCAATCTCCTTGTTGATCTTGGCATCTGAGGAGATGATGCACCCCAGGTAGCTGAACTGCTGGACTGTCTTCAAAACTGATTTACCCACAGTGATGCAAGGAGGGTGATAATCTTCCTGGGGTGCAGGCTGGTGGAGAACTTCTGTCTTCTTCAGACTAACTTCTAGGCCGAATAGCTTGGCAGCCTCTGCAAAGCAGGACGTCATATGCTGCAGAGCTGATACCGAGTGGGAGACAAGTGCAGCATCATCAGCAAACAGTAGCTCTCTTGGATAAGTTTTTCTATTGTCTTGGAGTGGGCCTTTAGTCGCCTCAGGTTGAACAGGCTGCCATCGGTGCGATAGCGGATGTAGACACCATCGTCATCATCTAAATCTACTGCGGCTCTTTGAAGCATCATGCTAAAGAAGATCGTAAAGAGAGTTGGCGCGAGAACACAGCCTATTGGGAAGCCTTTACACCTGTGCCTATTGGGAAGGGCTCCGAGAGATCGTTGCAGGGTCTGACTTGGCCTTGCTGGTCTTCATGTAGCTGGATGACCATACTGAGGAACTTGGGGGACATCCTAAATGTTCCAAGATTTGCCACAGGCCGTTCCTGCTAACGGTATCAAAAGCTTTGGTAAGGTCAACAAAAGTCACATATAGACCCTTGTTCTGTTCCCTGCATTTCTCTTGGAGCTGCCTGAGAACAAATACCATGTCTGTGGTGCTCCTGTTAGCTCTGAAGCCGCACTGGCTCTCTGGGAGGAGTTCTTCTGCAATGGTGGGCACTAGTCTGTTCAGGAATATTCTAGCAAGGATTTTGCTTGCGATGGAGAGCAGGGTTATCCCCCGGTAGTTGGAGAAGTCTGACTTTTCCCCTTTGTTCTTATGTAGAGTAATGATGATTGCATCGCGAAAGTCCAGTGGTAGTTTGCCTTGTTCCCAGCAGGTGACAAATACTTTGTGAAGTGTGCTATGTAGTACTATGCCCCCATGCTTCCAGATCTCTGGTGGGATTCCATCAACTCCCGTTGCCTTGCCACTTTTCAGTTGCTTGATGGCTTTAACAGTCTCTTCTAGGGTGGGGATCTCATCCAGCTCTGTTTTCACTGGTTGAAGTGGGGTGAGGTGGATTGCTGAATCTTGAACTACGCGATTGGCACTGAAGAGAACCTGAAAATACTCCGACCACCGGTTCAGTATGGATGTCTTGTCTGTGAGGAGCACTTGGCCGTCTGCACTATGCAAGGGACTCTGAGCCTGATATGATGGACCATATACTGCCTTCAGGGCTTCGTAGAACCCTCTTAAATCACCAGTATCTGCACACAGCTGCGTTCTCTATGCAAGCTTGGTCCACCACTTGTTCTGAATGTCTCGAAGCTTGCGCTGGAGGTTGCTACATATAGCGCGAAAGGTTGCTTTTTTCCCGGGACAGGAGGGCTGAGCAAGATGTGCTTGGTAGGCAGATCTCTTTTTCGCCAGTAATTCTTGGATCTCTTGATTGTTCTCGTCAAACCAGTCCTTGTTCTTCCTTGTGGAGAACCCGAGGACTTCTTCAGAGATCGACAGGATGGTAGTTTTTAGGTGTTCCCAGAGTGCTTCTGGAGTAGGATCTGTGAGGAAACTGGGGTCCTCAATTCTTGACTGGAGTTTTGCCTGGAAGGCAGCTTTAACTTCAGCTGACTGAAGGCTGCCAACCTGAAACTTCCTCCGGGGGATACCGCCTCTCCTGGGTGTAGATTTAAAGTGAAGATGGAGATTGCAGCGTACAAGACGATGATCCATATGACATTCTGCACTGGGCATTACTCGGGTGTGTAAGACATCTCGAAGGTCTCTCTGGCGCACCAGAATGTAGTCAATAAGGTGCCAATGCTTGGACCGTGGGTGCATCCAGGTTGTCTTCAGACTGTTCTTCTGCTGGAAGATAGTGGTGGTGATGGTGAGCTGATGCTCTGTGCAGAATTCTAGCAGGAGGCACCCGTTATCATTGCAATTGCCAATGCCGTGTTTGCCAAGTACTCCTTTCCAGGCTTCCGAGTCTTTACCTACTCTGGCATTGAAGTCGCCAAGGATGTTCATCTTGTCCTCTGTAGGGGTCTTCCATACGAGGTTACGTAGATCAGCATAGAACTTGTTCTTTTCTGCAGGATCTGCTTGAAGGGTTGGGGCATACACACTAAAGAGGGTTGCATGCTGCTTGTTTTGAAGTGGGAGGCGCATGGACATGATGCGATCTGAGTGACCTGTTGGCAGGTTTTCGGGTTTAGAGGCAATGGAGTTCCTGATCATGAAGCCAACACCAGAAAGGCGGCTCTCAGCCTTTGACTTACCCGACCAGTAGAGGGTGTAGCCAGCACCGTGTTCTTGAAGACTACCTTCCTCAGGGAAACGGACCTCACTGAGAGCTGCTATGTCGATATTCAACCTGAGAAGTTCATGGGTAACTATAGCAGAGCGTCATTCAGGGCGACCACTGTCTACTGTGTCAAGCATGGTTCTGATGTTCCAACACGCAAGCTTTAGTCTTTGCACACTTTGTGAGGCAGGTGCATGCCTTTTCTTTGTTGTTATTTTTCGACCGCAAGTAAGGATGCCCGTTGACTGCGGCTAGCCAACTGGGGGGGAGGAGACGAGCTTTGTTTAGTGCTGTCCCTAAATAGGGCTGCTTGGTCGTTCAGGGTGCTGCCGAAAAATGCTTTCGCCTCCGGGTCAGCATCAGGCAACCAATACCCTGAACCGCCTACATGCAGGATCGGGACTGCGGCTTCCAGTGGTATCTTCCACCTGCCGTTTCGCCCCTTGCCCATCGCTGCAGGACTTGGTATGTTGTGGGTTGTGGATGTGGATACCCTTCAGGCCTGCGCAGAGGAATTTTTAGGTGAAGCGCAGTGTGCGCAGTACTGGCTCCACCCTTTCACCATGGGGTCATCTGCCATGGTCCAGTAAGCCGGGATGCTGGCAGCGAGTCCTCCAGGTGGTAGATGTTACATTAACGAGCTCTGTCTGCCCGGGCTTGATGTTAGAGTTTTCCTTCTATTGGCTGGCGAGGTTGGTGAGCCCAACCTGCCCATCCGGTTATACCGCCGGACATTCGGTCGCACCATGACGTGGCAAACGCAGCGTTCACTACTCCGGGAAAGGAGAGGCGCATGCACTTTCCCTAGGGGGGCAGGACACCCAGAGGGAGCCCACCCCCCACCCCACATCTAACCTAAATACATTTAAAAGCACCGGTTCTCTGGACCCAGATGTTGCCTGACAAGATCACATTCAACAAAGTTTCAGAGTCTAAAATCCAAAACAGACGTGCTCCAGCGAACTTGTTCAAGAAGTGTCCCAATGATCCAGACAAGGCAAAACTAGAATGACCCACATTGGCATAATTCTGGTTGACCAATCAAATGTCTAGAAAATGATGTAACCTGAATTGTGTTGCTAATCAGGCAACCAAACCAATCAGGTGACTTGCCGTAATGAGACCATATACTCTGCAGCTGTATAGGGCCTAATCAAGTAAGCACCTTTGCCCACCCTTGGGCTCCCACACTAACAAGATATAATCCACAGGCCAAACTCCCTCCCAGATTTTATTGCTTAGAAACTGCTAGGCCTAATAGACTGACCAGCACCTGTGTGAGTCTCTTATCATCCTTGTCTTTCTTTTTGAAACTGTAGGCAGCTTGACCTTGGGTTTTCAGTGAGAGAAGCTTCCATGATTTTTACAGGCCTCATCCTGAACCAATGTTTCTGAACAGAAATTGCTAGGCAACCCATTATCTAGATACCACTGTATAAACAGTTGCCCCAGACCCTTGAATAGATTCCCCATTGAAAATCATGCTCCTAAAACTCCAGAACTATAAAGAAGAACCTACATGGATTTAAATCCTGAACCAGTGATGTCTTACCTGACAATCAGCAATCATAATAAAGCCCACTCACAGGTTCAAAATTGTAACATTTTTTAAATTGGAGTAATGCTTAAAGTCTTTCCATCAAAGAATTAACTACATATTCAGAGTTGATTTACACATCCCTAAAGTTATCTTTAGCATCTTTAGTAGAATTCAGCTGCATTTAATCAGATGGTTTATTTATACACAGGAGATTACAGGAGCAGAGAATGATTAAATATTAGAGAATGATTTATTATGATTTTTAATTTGCATAATATTTTTGCTTAATGAAATTTGACTGATATTTTTTCTTTATACATAACTTCTTAAATATATCAGAGAAGTATCACAAAGGAAGTGTTAATTTCCCTTGTGCACTTCTGGCTAGCTACTGTAGACCAGAGATTTATCAAAACACTTGTCAAAGCTTTGTACGATAAATTATGTTGACATGAGTTTTTGATGAATTAAGAAATAACAGGATGGTAATTCAGAAGTGTTCCTTTGAACATCAGTATATGTTTAGGTAAGCAGATTGCTTTAGAGGAGACTGACTTTTAAAACTACATTTTGTGTAATGACAGTTTTAACCAACGGTGAGCAAATTCATTTTTGCCTACTAAAGGCAACTTTGTGCAATCAAATATATCATACAATCTTATGCTTGCATCCTGCAGCGTAGCTGCTAGGCTGCATGAGCAGAGTTTGCTTCCCTGGATGGGAAGAGTCAGGGGGCGCCCGTCTTGGCGCGCAGAGAAAAAGGCTCCTTGGCTCCTTTGTCTTGGCAGACTGTCCGGGAGGCTTGGCTAGAGGGTGTCTTTCTGTCGAGACGTGCATCTGGGTTTAGTGCGTGCCTCCCTGCTCTGGTGTGTGCCTCCCTGCTGGGCCTGCCTGGAGGGAGCTGAGTAACACTCAGCTCTGGCTGGGGGGCTGGGTCTCTCGCCTGTTAATGGCAGGGGAGTGGTCGCGGTGACTCTTAGCCCTGGCCAGGCCGCTGTTGGGGTACCCTTGCTGTTTATTAGAATATTGAATATTTATTAGAATATTGAATAAAGTGGCTCAATTTTATACCAATACTCTGTGTCTGACTCTTTATTCTGTCCTTGGGGAGCAATCAATTCACAAGTTTGAAGCAGGAAAAAAAAACGGCACAAAAAGAAAATGATTTTCTCTGCCATCACCTTTGTGCTGCAGTATCTGCTGAATTGTGGTTTCTTCTCAATTCATGACTTTAATGTTAAATCCTCCTCAGGCTGGCACTGCCTTCCCAGAAACTGGGGTTTGGGGTATTAAGTGAATGGTGGAAGGGACTCAACTGAGTCCAGATAAGATGAAGTGATTTTGATAGGAAAGGCTGATGTTCTGTCCACATTAGATAAGGTCAAGGCAAAAGCCTAGGAGAATTGTGCGATCTTATCCTAAATTTCAGGTGTATGTGTGGCTCCTAGGACTGATTTTTATCATCTGTATTTGATTAAGGCATTTGTCAGACTACAGCTGCTTTTTGGATTTTTGTATTGTGACAGTTTCAGTTAATGGTACAATCAGTTCACACTTACAGTTCCCTTCCCCCATTTTTTTTCTCCATCACAGTTTATTTTGTTCACATTCACACTGAGGATTGATTTTATGGGAGGTTTTTTTGGAGGTGGGGGTTGTCATGCACTGAAGATTTGCAGCATTTCTGCAGCCTCATGGGGACTGCACAATCCCTGTTAGAGTACATTCCCCGCTTATCACACTACAACTGAGGGTCATTCCTGGTGTATGTATATCACCCCTTATTGGTTGACTCTTTTCCCGTGTTTGAGCAGTCTCCCTGATTGGCTCCCTCCCATTTTTAAAAATTCCTTTACCTGACTTGCATCAGGCACACAGCTCCAGCGGTGCACCAAGCATATTTGACACCCAGAGCAGATCATTTTTAATATCCCCTTCTTCTATACAACACAATTCTCCAGGTCAGGGTTCAAGTGGGCTTACTCCTGAGGAGCTCAGTGGAAATTATCCTTGAATAAGCGTGCCTGGAGAGGGGCACTTCCAGGATTAGCCTGCTCCAGTCTCCAGCACCTGTGCCCTTTCTTGGTGTAGAAGTTCCATGAAAGCCCCCTCCTCACTTCACTCTGCCGAAGTGCCAACTTCATGCAGAGTGGTGGCTGATTTCTGTGTTTATGCACACCCTCTGGATGGGTCTTTTGACTAACAATATTGTTTCATGCTTCCATGAGGGCCAAGGGCTCTGGGTTTTTGACACAAGATAGTCCTAGTGAATACCTTGAAATCTGCTGCCGCCGATGCATGCATAAGATAGATCGAGCTAAAGAGAAAATAAATGGAAAATGGTTGGTTACTGGCATTAGACCTCCCAATGGGACTGACTTTGTTTCAGTGCAGGCACCCACCAGCACTGAAACATTTCAATGTTGGCATGCAAATATTAAAACATTTGCTGCACTTAACCCACATTTCTGTGTAGGTTTTGAGTGGCAATCCATGAGGTGGAGGGAAATGTTCAGATTCTGAACAAGAGGCTATATTGTGAATTCATTCAGCAATGGGCAGAAAGAGTATAGAAAACACTACGTTAGGCATGAATGGGGGTGGGGAGGAGGAAAGACTGGAACAGCACAGGGCTGTTAACAAAGAGACAGTCTTCCCTGCTTGACTCACACTATCCCTGTATAGTCTATGCATTGACTGAACACCCAGGAAGAGAAATCTAGGATGTTCCATAACCTAGAATCTTCTGTATGTAAAGTTAGTGACATACCATTGAGCCATAGCCCATCCTTTGAGTGGACCTCCTTGTTAAGATCCAGAACTTTTGCAGCTATGTCTCCACTACCCTAGAATAGCCTTTCACAAGAGCTTAGTAAAGCACCCATCTTCTTTTTTGCCTTTCTAAATACAATACAAGTCCAAGCCTGTTAGAAGTAGGGATGAGCATAAACTGGCTCACAAACTAAACTTCATGATGGATTTTGGCTGCTTCATAGTTCACAAAGTGAAGTTTGTGGCAGGTCAACCACTGCTAACTTTCCTCAAACTTTCGAGCAGTTTGGTGAGGTTCATGTTGGTTCATGAATGGATGCATTTTTAGACAGGTTGTCTCATCTCAGACAAAATGTTTATCAAACTTCAAAGCAACATGTTATGTATGTGGACTCATGTTATGTTCCTGTATTACCATTCCTGCCTGGCTCATTGGAGCTTTTAGGACTGAGCTTGGGGACTCTGGAACAATGGGCAGCAGGGTCCAAATCCCTGCCACCCTGCCCCAGTCAGAGGTCCCTTGCAGATTCAAATGGATTTTTTATGTATAAAGTGGATTTTTATGTACAAAGCTGCTGTAGCTAGCACCCGCTAGCTCTCCACCTCAGCATAGGAAGACTCCAATGGCGACGACGCTCTCAAGCTGCACCACGTGGCCCTGAAATGCCTGCCATCAGTGCCTTTACAGGCATATGCCAGCTGCAGGGAGCTCCACGAGTAACACTCATGTAAATTCAGGGACGCCATCTGCCATCAATGCAGGAAGACTGGTGCAGGCCTGCCAGTCCAGAACAACCCTCTCCACTTTGGGAGGAGCGGTCCAGCAACAACATGGCTGATGCCATGCGGCCACCAGAGTCGAGGAGCTGCACTCCCTCAATGCATCTACCACTCAGGTATACCAGTTGCCCATGCCCTCCACAGACAAACTTAAGACCACCGTGGTCATCCACTGTGGACCACTGTGTGTTTGTTATTTTTATCTAAGGATCATATATTCTCAAAGCTAAATAGAGCAATTTAATAGAGAGTGAGTTATGGAGGTGTATGATTTTTTTCATAGGCAAAAATAATAAGTATGAGAGAGGGAGCCATTTTCATCTAGGGATCCTATTTTTTTTATAAAGTTAAATAGAGCAATATAACAGAGAGTAGGTTGTAGAGACTGTATGATTGCTTACTTAGGTAAAATAATAAGTATGGGAAATGAGGCTGTTACTGTTTATTAAACTGGTGCTTCTTAGAGTAATATGAAAATTGGAGATACAGTCTCCAAAAAGTTTAATGAATCTTAAAAATTCAACTGAGACAAACAATTAATTTTTCTCAATTTATAATAAGGTAGACAACACAGGTATTTGAAAATTTTAAAGATCTGCTCCTGGTTGAAATAGATAAAGTACTGTTAGGTTTTATTTTGGTCTTTTGTTATTTTTATTTTTTTCATGTTTTCTCTGTTGGAAGCAATTAAGGTTGTATTAAGGATAAAGAAATTATATTCATCTTCTCTGCTTATGACTATTGTCAATATTGTTAAAGTTAGTTCTTATCCCTAACACGGTTAAGATTAATCAGTGGGCTTTATTTTGTGGTTGGTCTCTTTGCTTTTCTTGTTTGTTGGTCTTAAAGATGAATACCTTAGATTTATATTATAAGCAATAGAATAGTAAAAAATATATAATAAAATAATAAGACTGTATAATGTAATGGTTGTATTGGATTAAAATTTAAGACTTCCAGGTAGAAAGAATTTAATATCAAGTTTGGAAGGCAGAAATGCAACAGCTATATTTACTGCTTTTCTTTTTCTTCTTTTCCTCTCCTCCTACTGCCATTTTGTTCCTGGAGGCTCATCAGTACAGATCAATTCTCCAACTATTAAAATGGAAAGCAGCACTGTTAAGTGAGTTGCTCTTCGTGTTGATCGGAAACTTTAGTGCTGAGTCTGGTAATCAGGTCTGTTAAAACTATGAATTCAACAACAGCTCAGCCCTGACCACAGATTTGGGCAGTAATTAAAGTCAGGCTAGCCTATATCTCTTTTGAGTAATCAAATGTTGGAACATTTCTAGAAGGTAACCATTTGGAACAGCTGAATGGTTCAGCAAACTCATGGTCTTTTGCAGAAAGATTTGGAGGTGGGTTTTTAATGCTTTCTTTGTAAAGGGATGTTTAGTTTTATGTCTTTTTTAATTTGGGGGGGGGGGGAAGAGGATGTGACGCCAGGTTCCTCCAGAGTTTTTGATGCATTTTTATTATGTTCACTTTCGGGGGGGGGGGGTCTGTTTTTTTTCTCATTTCATCTTTCTATAAGGAGACATGGAGGGCCAGCCTTTCCAAGATTCAGAGGAAATCAGTGGTTTGTTATCATTCTATACTACTTAATGTGCATGTTAACTTAAAGGGACCCACTATTAAAAGTAATCTCCAAATCAAAAACCTCATTTCCAATGCTGAAAGACGCTGACATTCCAAGTGGGTACTTGCAGCCCCCCACCAAAAAAAATCCCTGGTATTTGCCTTCATTTATGGTAACACAGCTATATTCCACTGGTTTAAAATGATGTAATTAGTTGAGGATTGCAATGCTAGGGTTTGAAATTTTGTAAAATTCAGTGAATATTGGAGGATGCAGGGAAACAGACATTCCAATCTGAATACTTTAGGTACAAAGTTGGTATTAAATTCTTTGCTACCCTTTTTTTCTTATAAAATAAACAAACCACTCTGCAATTAAAGGGTCATAAAGCAATAAACAGTTGTTTCTAAAGACACTTCAAAGGAACCCTTTTCAAACAGAAAAGTATTCCATGCTTTGGTCTCTGGAAAACCTGCCCCCCTCCCTGGTTTCAAGCAGCTTTTAAATTTGGCATGCATATCTTTCAGAAGGACACAGGAAAAAATCCTATTGAAATTTCAGTTTCAGGTACCTGTGGAATTTGCCCTGAAGCCCAACAGTGTGGGTGCTTGCGGGGAGGGGGGGGCAGCAATGTTAAATCTGCATTGAAATTTGACAGTAGGGTGAGAGGGGTGAAAATCAGGAACATTTACTTCTGCACCAGGAGGCTGAAATTGGTTCCTTATTCTTAGTTCCTTATTCATTCCTTATTTGCTACTTATTCGTGAATTCAACAAAAAACACTGAGGAGAGTTTGAAAGCTCTGAACCGCAAAATAAAGTCTAGACCACCATATATCATATATCCCCATGTTCATGGGACTCTGCCCTTCGAGATGACATGTGCTGCCTCATGGTCCAAAGAGCAGTTCTCATGCCAGCTGTTCTAAAGCAAGGTGCCCCCAGGACACTCAAACATGCAGACACTGGGGCCAGGCTGTACCTCAAAACAATATTTGGACCACCCCAAGAAACACCACAAGAAACACAAGTGCTCTGGACACTATCCCCTTCAAGAAGACATGTGGTGGTGCCCGATCCAAATACTGGTTTTGTCACCGCAAGCTTCTATTTGGAGTGCCAGCAAGAGGCCTGTATTTCAAAGGAGAGTTGAATAAGGAACTATTTTGACTGCTTGCCCTCTGCACCCCGAAATACAGTATGGAGCACCACATGCCATACACTCCCATGTTCAGGGGACTCTGCCCTTCAAAAGGACATGTGCTGGTTCCTGATCCAAAGAGCGGTTCTCATTGCAGCTTCTCCAAAGCAAGGTGCCCCCAGGACACTACTTCAGCAAGGGAATGGGGTACAGTGAGCGGAAATATGTATAGCTGGTGGGTTAGGAGTTAGCATATACAACGTTGAAAGATGAGCAGATGAACAAACCTGAGATTGTCTAGTTGATCTTGGTAGGTCTAGTGATTGTTTTGTCTAGGTGCATGTACCTTTGTGGAGAGTTTGGTTTTGGGAATCGCAGTTTCAACTGTCAAAGCTTCTCTGTTCAGACATAATTTGAATGGAAATGTTTTAGTTATTCTATCCGGATAAAAGGATGCAAAGCTGCAATGTGCTTTCTAAGCAGCTTGATTGGGACATGGGTACAGAACATCAGCATCTATTGTGAAATAAGAATCCATTAATTAAGCCCTGATGGGTCCATGGATGTGAACTTGTGAATGAATTCAAATTCAGCAATCTCAGGTTTTGTTATCAGGAACTGAAACTTTTCGGAGGAGTGTTAATCCCCATTCAACAATGGAATGATCTTCACTCTAAAGTCTGCCTGCTGGCACCTCAATGGGAGAGGCTCTTTATCCCAATAGTCTTTGAAAGACAGGCCTTTATAGCAGTACCTCAAATAGAAGATTGTAGTGCAGCACTTTGGAGCAGCTCACAAGAACCATACTTTGGACCAGGAACCAGCACGTCCCCTAGAAGGGGAGAGTCCCCTAAACATGGGGGTGTATGACAAGTGTGATCCAAACCTTATTTGGGGATGAAGAGGGCAAACAATCAAACCAGCTCCCCATTCAAATCTCCTACGAAATACAGGTCTCTTGGTGGTACTCCAAGTGAAAGTTTGTAGCACCAGAACCACTGTTTGTACAGGCATCACTGTGTGCCTTATTGCAGGGGACAGTCTCCAGAGCATGGGAATATGTCATTTGGAGTGGTCCAAAGATTATTTTGGGGCACAGCCAGGCCCCAGGTTCTGCCTGTGTGATTGTTCTGGGGGAACTGGAAATTGGATCATCTGGCACAAGAACTGTGATTTGGACAAGGAAACAGCATATATCCTTTCAAAGGGGAGAGTCCCCTGAGTGTGATGGTGCATGGTATATGGTGCTCCAAACCTTATTTTGGGGTATAGAGGCCATAGAGTAATTCCAGTTCCTTACTCAAATATTTAAAATAGAGGCCTCTTGGTAGTACTCCAAATAGAAATTTGTGGTGCTGGAACCAGTATTTGGGCTACGCATGACTGCATGTCTTCTCACAGGGGGCAGCCTCCAAAGCATGGGGATGTGCCCTTGGGAAAAGTCCAAAGATTTTTTGGGGAGTAGAGCCTACCAACAGTGTCCGCCACTGTGAGTGTCTTGGGGGCACCCTGCTTTGGAGCAACTGGCAGGAGAGTCGCTCTTTGGACCAGGAACCAGTACATGTTTTCTAAAAGAACAGAGTCCCCTGAACAGGAAAGTGTATGGCTTGTGGTGGTCCATTCTGTATTTTGGGATGCAGAGGGCAAGAACTCGAAATTGTTCCCTGTTCAAATCTCCTTTGGAATACTGGCTTCTAGATTGCACTCCATATGGAAGCTTGTGGGACCAGAACCACTGTTTGGATCAGGCACCACTGCACATCTTCTTGAAGGAGACAGTGTCCCAAGCATGGGGATGTGTCATATGGGGTGGTCCAAGGAATGTTTGGGGGCACAGCTGGGCCCCAGTGTTTGCCCCAGTGTCTGCCTGTGTGAGTGTCCTGGGGGCACCTTGCTTTAGAGCAGCTGCAATGAGAACCACTCTTTGGATCAGGAACCAGCACATGTTCTCTTGAAGGACAGAGTCCCCTGAGCACGGGAGTGTATGGCATGTGGTGCTCCATACTGCATTTTGGGGTACAGAGGGCAAGCAGTTAAAATAGTTCCTTAGATCTGACTTTTGCCCAGACCCCCCCCCCCCTTTAGCAGTTGTCACATGTGATTCAAAGAATGAAATCAAAGGGCAACAGCGCATGACATCCATTGCTTCTTGGCTCCCTTTGTCCTTCCTGAAGATGCCCCCCCCCCGGTTGTCCAGCACCCCTTCTTCCACATCAATATCCAGCTTGGTGGATCGAAGAGGACCACAAATCCCAGTTTTTCTCTCCCCCCCCCCCCCCCAGCTGTTGATCAGAGATCTAATACCGCTTTATGTGGAAGCTCATTTGGCTATCATGGTTAATACTAGGGTGGCTGCTGTTACTTCCCCTCTTGGTCTGGTAAGGAGGAAAGGAGAGGAAAGAGGAGAAGGATTAATGTATTCATGGGGGAAAATGATAGCAGTAGCACCACCTAGTGAATGCAGCACATCAACACAGACACATATAAATCAATAACAAGAATCACAGGAAAGGTTAGGAGCAAAAGTTTGACTGTAAATGCAAAAATCTGGGACTCTTTAGCTTGGAGAAACATCGACTGCGGGGTGACATGATAGAGGTTTATAAGATAATGCATGGGATGGAGAAAGTAGAGAAAGAAGTACTTTTCTCCCTTTCTCACAATACAAGAACTCGAGGGCATTCGATGAAATTGCTGAGCAGACAGGTTAAAACGGATAAAAGGAAGTACTTCTTCACCCAAAGGGTGATTAACATGTGGAATTCACTGCCACAGGAGGTGATGGCGGCCACCTTCAAGAGGGGTTTAGATAAAAATATGGAGCACAGGTCCATCAGTGGCTATTAGCCACAGTGTGTGTGTATATATAAAAATTTTTGCCACTGTGTGACACAGAGTGTTGGACTGGATGGGCCATTGGCCTGATCCAACATGGCTTCTCTTATGTTCTTATGTTAAATATAATCTGAATTTCTAGAAGGCAATTTCAGTGCTCAGGAAATTGGACTCAAACATGAATTTAGAATCAGCCCTTGTCTGACCAATTGCCATGACATCCAAATGCAGCAAGCTGGGATTTGTTTACTCTCCACAAACTGTCATATTAAACTAGGATTCAGCTGAGGTTTAGAATTCTGGGGGGGGTGGGGGGGAGATTTGGGGGGGGGTGAGGATAAACTAAAACTTTATATAGTATTTGGATAAATATTTATTCAACCTCTGAAGGAGCAAGTAGGAGAAGTGAAAAATGTAGGTGAAAGCATGGCAACAAGCTGAGTGTGTGCCCCTTCATTAACTGAATTACTTCTTGTTGTGACATCTGGATGCATCTTTGTACTTCTTGTATCTTACTGGTAAAGAATTAGCAAGTTCTTTAGTCTCCCAACTGTGTCTTTTGCACATTCCTTTTCACTGCTTTCTGGTATAAGAAAAATGTATCTGCCTAAGTCCATTTTTTGTGAATGTTTCTAGGAATAATGGATCTGGGTGGATAACAGAGAGTAATTAGGAAGCCTACACTTCATAATGTAAATGAATTTGTGTAAAATGGCAAAGCTGATTCTGTTCAATTTAAAAATATGCTGAGTGGTATTACCAGCACTGAACCTTGATCTGAAACACAGGACAAAGACAATGTCTGCTTGCATAGAGACAGCCATTGTGCTTACCCTTTCAGAAGTTCATGATGAATTTGGCTGGTTTGGGGATCAGAAAGTGAAGTTCATAGTAGATCCACCAGCACAGATTTTCCATGAACTTTCCAGCTGTTCGTGGCAGTTCATGCTGGTTTGTAAATGGGTACATTTCCAGAAAGTCTAAATGTTTACCAAACTTTAAAGCAACATAACTTGGAGGAAATGTAGAGAAGCATCCAGGGGAGGCCCCTGTGACTTTGATGTCTCTAGCTTGCACAAGATCCATTCTCCTGAACCTGCACCAGTCAAAATTACTACCTGTCAGTGACAGGTGGTCATTTTCACAGGTGCAGGTTCAGGAGTATATAGAATGGATCCTGTGCAGTCTAGAGAAACCACACTCACCAGGGATCTCTGCATCTCCTCTATCTGTCTGCCAAGTTTAGTGAGGATTGGATTTATGGGGTCAGAGTTATGACCTCCCAAAGAAGGTGCCCCTAGGAAAGTGCTTTCTGGGAAAATGCCAGATGGTAATTTTAGACCCCATAAATCCAAATCTCACCAAACTAGGAGGGCAGGTAGAAGAGAGTCAAGCAGAGATTTCCTGCAAGGGTGCCTCTAGTATACTGAGGAGGGGTGGCTGAGTTGTGTTAGGGAATTCTGTTTGAAATTATATTTCTTTATCTCAAACAGTGCGATGGATCACTGGATCAAATAATCATTGAGAGGCATTTAACATGAAAAAGCAAAAACATATTTATTTCTACAGGGAAAGGGTACTGGGAGGTGAAAATAACAAACACTATAGAACTACATCCTCACACTAGAAGATCATGTGCTTAATGGAGGCTACTTCTTCCTCCTTTTCTTGAGCTCTCTGCCTGAACAAAGGGAGTCACCTGACTAACTGACCAAACAGACAAAACAGGTTTTCCCGCTTCTAGACCTTGATTGACAGCAGTTAGGATCTTCTTCCTAGATCATGCAGACAATAGGGAACCAGGCACAGTGTTAACCCTATAATGACTGGAACTTTAGAACATTGCAAAGGACATACAGAACAGATACATATTTCCAACAAGTTCTACCCATCACATACCTCACATACCCAAACAGTTCATTTGGCTGCTAAACGTTTGTGATAGTTTGTGGTTTGCGAGCTAGTCATACTATGAACCATGAACCAAACCACATTTTCCCATTTCAAAAGACATGAGCTACATTCCTCCTTCTTTCCTGATGTGAAGATAAGCAAATATTTTTACTTGTACATCCTTGATAGCTGAACCTGAAGACAGGGGAAGAAGCAAAGGCTACCTCTGTCCTGTGACAGATGTGCATATCTGAGGAGTGATATGCAGATGTTTTGGTTATAAGGTAGGCTGCTGCAGAGTAGTGAGGAACAAATTTCTGGTGATCTGTGGGGGAATCTGATTATTTAGATCAGGCCAGAGATGCAGTACTGTGGCTGAGAATGTAAGTTACCTTTTTTGTTGTGGACCATAAAAGGTGATCCTTGTACTTTCCCTCCATTGTCTAGGTTCTTGATTAACCCTCACTAATATGTAAATTGTGTCATACACAGGAGAACTCAAACTTGAAAAAGCCACAGCAAATTATGAGTGAAACTGAGCTCCCAGATCCAGACATCCAAATATAATCTTGTGTCCAGACTGTTACAAGCTCAAAGCACCTTTTTTGTTTCTACCAATGAAAGCATCCCCCTTCGTTATCAGTTCTAGCTGAGGCAGGTTATTCTCCAAAAGTGAAAGTCTCTGGGCAAGAGAAGTGACTGACCTTCAACACCTAGCTGTACCATTCCCAGGGTGGAAAGTTACTTGTGTATCATTACAGACATAGCATAGCAGATTAGCAAGCAAGCTCAGTAAGCAAAGCAAATCAGCACGAATATAGCAACTGGACCAAAATGAATGTGTTCATGGCAAGAATTATTCTTGACAGCAGGCCACACTTATGCCATATGTGCTTGCATGTAAATACCCTTGTCTTTCTAAAAGAGAGAGCTCATAGTCACAACAAATTTTAGGAATCAATCAGTTATTCCTTTTTAGTATTTCCACCACTGGAAAGATGTGAAGTACCTTTTGAGATACTACAGAAGCATGGAAATAGGATAAAGACTGACCAGTGGCTCTTCTTTCCTTGTCTAATACTTATTCCACCCTTCCTCCAAAAAACTCAGAACAGTAGACTCGGCCCCTTCCGGGTGTTTGTCTTGGGCGCGGAGCCGGGGCTTTATAAGCCCCGGTTCCCGCCCACTCAGCACTCAGTTCCTTTTGGCTCTCTGAACGAGAGCCGCGTGCTGGTCGGGTCCGGTGCGAGGCCTGATTGAGGCTGGGGGACTGCGTAGGCGTGTGTGGCGGCGAGGGCGCGAGCGGCGGCTTTTGCGCCGGCGAGGCAGAGCGGCCTCTGGCAGTGGGGCCTTCTTAGGCATTGAACTGGACACTCTGCAGCAGACGTCATGTTTGCTGGAGAGCAAGGTCGCTGACCTTAAGGTCTGGTTGGCCACCTTGAAGGGACAGCGGAAGGTTTCGCTGCTGGAATTGCAGCAGGTTGTGGGCCACCTTAACTTTGCCTGCAAAGTGGTGGCCCCAGGTAGGGCCTTTTTGCGTTGTTTGTGCGACGCTATGGGTCGGTTGCGCCTCCCCCACCACCGGGTCCGCGTCACTGCTGGAATGCGGGCGGACCTTGAGGTCTGGGAGGAGTTTTTGGAGTCCTTCAATGGTGTTTCCTTTTGGAGGGAGGACCTGAAGATTGAAGCTGAGCTTCAGATTTCTTCAGACGCGTCTGACGCTAGCGGGTTCGGGGTATATTTTAGGGGTCATTGGTGTGCTGAGCAATGGCCTGTGGAATGGTTGGACAGCGGGCTCTGTAGAGATCTGACGTTCCTGGAATTTTTCCCCATTTTAGTGGCCGTTTGGCTTTGGGGAGAGCAGCTTGCCAACCATTCGGTCCTTTTTTGGTGCGATAACATGGCTGTAGTACATGTTATTAATTCATTGACCTCCAAATCTGTGTTGGTTATGAATTTGGTTAGGTCTTTCACCCTGCGCTTCCTCCGGTTGAATATTTTATTCCTGGCAAGGCACGTACCGGGTGTATGCAACGGTGTGGCGGATGCTCTGTCTCACCAACAGATGGAGCGTTTTCGGCAACTGGCCCCAGAGGCAGACCCATGGCCGGCGAAAATGCCCGCGGAACTCTGGAGTCTTGGGAAAAGGAAGCCGGTAGGGCCATTCAGTTGGCACTAGCTCCTAGCACCAGAAGGGCGTATGACAGAGCGTCCGCCCAATTTTGGGATTTCAGGAGTGCCGCTGCACTTCCGGATTGTTGGCTGATTCCTGCGGCGCACATTATGCAATTCTGCGTGCACCAGAAGGAGAGAGGCTTGGGGCTAAAAACCATCAGGGGGCAACTCGCGGCATTGGCTTTTGATAGCAAGGCCCGCGGTCTCCCTGAGTACACGGGTGATTTTAGGGTACGGAAAATGCTCGAGGGCTGGGCACGAGAGCAGGCCCCGCGAGCGGATGACAGACAACCTATCTCCACGTCTGTCCTTCGTGGGTTGTTTGGGGGCTGGCCCAGTGTTTGTTCATCCCCTTTTGAGGTGGCGTTGTTCCACGCTGCCTCACTGATGGCCTTTTTGGGAGCCTTGCGGGTAAGCCAGCTTGTAGTACAGTCAAAAGCGGATACTTCTGGGAGGGCACTTCAGTCCGGAGATGTCAAAATTACCAATAGTCAGCTTGTTCTGACGATTCGCCGGTCCAAGACTGATCAGAGGCAGAGGGGATCCGTCATCACGATTGGTATATGTTCCTTGCAGGAATTATGTCCAGTCAGGGCTGTTCGTCGCTACACCCAGCTTAGGGGCGAGGTTCAGGGCCCCTTTCTTCGACATGATGACGGTTCCCCTCTCACCAAATATCAGTTCTGGTCGGTCACAAGTAAGGCCCTAGGCAGATTGGGCCTGAAGGGCGTCAAATTTGGGATGCATTCCTTCCGGATTGGGGCGGCCTCCACAGCCGCTTCAGTGGGTTATGCACCCTCTGCCATCCGGCACATTGGCCGATGGCGGTCAGCGGCCTATAAAACTTATGTGCGCCCCCTGGTCACCTAATGGGTAGGTGGAGGGCTTGGTTGGGTTGCATTGTGTTATTTTATGCTGACAGTTGTTTGTTTTTTCAGGTGCTGTGGCTCGGGGTGAGAGATGCCGGGTTCTCATCTGCGGGCACAGCATGGTTTTCTGGGCCGCCCATTTCGCCAGACGGTCTCCAGTGGGCACCCAGCTTGGCCTCAGTGCGTGGGCTACTGTGGAATGGCTGGGTCATCGGGGGCTGCGTTGGCCCGGAATTATGCCCCTGTTGTTCAGGGAGCGGAAGGCACCACCTCCACACATTCTTGTCGTCCACTTGGGTGGGAACGACCTGGGCCTGCTGCGTGGGAAGGCTCTCTCCCAGCAGGCATTGGCCGACCTCCGCGAAATTCGGCAGAGGTGGCCTGGTGTTATTTTGGTATGGTCGGCAATTTTGCCGCGTAGGGTGTGGAAGCATGCCATTTCGCCGGGTGGAGTCGAACACACCAGGTGTAAGGCCAATAGGGCCATTCAGAAAGCCATGGAAGGTGGATTGGGAATTTTTCTCCCCCATCCAGCCATACGGGTCGAGCAAGCCGACCTGTATCGGCCGGATGGCGTTCATCTTTCTGAAGTGGGTAACCGGGCCTTTTTAGACGAGATACGGCAGGGGGTGCGGTTGGCTCTGGGCCACCCGTTGGGGCGCTAATGCCTAAGTAGAGGCTTGGCATTGGCGGTGGCTGGAGGAGGTTTGGCCACAGGGTTTTCCAGGGGAGCACCTATGGCCTAGCACCATTGGTGCGGTGGTCTGCAGGAACCGTAGATGGGCTACACGGCTCAGTGCGGGTAATGCAGATCACAGGGAGCCTCACCTGTCAGTGTGCGTGGAAGTTCTGCAGGTATGAGTGCCCTGATAAATGCAGCCACCAGTAAAAGTTCTATGAAGACAAAAACTTCAGCAAGCCAGTTGAAACAGTTGTATTTGGTGTAAGGCAAAAAAGTAGTAATAGTAGGCAGTCCAGATAGTCAATACACAGTAAGTTCAGTCCATCCAAGTTAGCAGTACACAGTCACAGTCCAAGAGAGTAGTCTACACATACCAAGTCATCATCATCATCAATCAGTCCGACAGAGTAACAGCCTCTGATCAAAATAGCTCTCCACTCCTCTGCACGTCCTCCGTATTCATCAACCCACAGAGAATGAGAGTTAGGCTCTCTGTTGATATAGTGCAGCTAGCCAATCATGTTACCCAATTCTTAACTAGCTGCACATGCTTCTCACATGCATTTCATTAGCAGGTATAGTAGGAGTTACATAACAGTGCATCAGCACTTTTCCCCTTAAAGTGCCCAATGCTGTCATCCTCCCCCTATGTAACGACATGAGCTATACATTGCATGTAACTTTAATAACATTCATAGTTAAAATATTTCCACAGCATGACATTACTGCTTTTCTCATTTTTTAAGACCTAAAGATAGACAGCTGTCTTTATGCTTCACATGTGTTTGAACCTTTGTAAACAAGTCTGCAACATTGTCATTAGTTTCACAGTATTCAAGCACAATTAGTCTATCTTCCAAGCATTGCTTAACGTTATGGAAACGTACATCAGTATGTTTGGATCTACTCTTGACACCAAGAGTTGTTGCTAACTGAATAGCAGCCTGATTGTCTTCCCTCACAATTATGGGATTGACATGACGTATTCCAAAGTCTAACAACAATTGCTTGAACCATATGAGTTCAGTACAAATAGCGCTCAAGGCCGCGTATTCTGCCTCGCACGTAGACAGAGCCACGTGTTTTTGCTTCAGTGACCGCCACCCAACCAGGGCGCCACCCAGAAAAATAGCCATTCCTGTAGTAGATTGCCTTGTATCAGGATCGTTGGCGAAACTAGCATCTGCATAAGCATGCATGGTAAGTTCTCCAATAGGAGTTATAAACAAACTTAAATCCATGGTCTGCTTTAAATATCTTAAGATATGCTTAGCTGCTAGCCAATGTTTTTGCCTTGGCTCTTTCACTGCTCTTGCCAATACATTAGTAGACATGGCTATGTCCGGTCTGGACCAATTAGCAAGATATGATAAGCTGCCAATCAGGGATTGATATATCCCCTGATCGAACAGTGGACTCTGTTCGCTGTCTGACTCATTACATGGGAACATAGGACTTTGCACCCCTTTGCACTGGTCCATTTTAAACTGTTTTAGCAAATGGGATATTTTTGCCCTTTGTGATACTCTGTATCCACCATCTACTTTTTCAATCTCTAGGCCAACATATTGCTTGATTTCTCCCAGATCTCTCACAGTAAATTTGGACCTTAGAGCATCAATAGTATCATTCATTACTTTGGCAGATTTACATATTATGGCCAAATCATCCACAAAAACTAGGATGGTGCATTGTTGCTCTCCCTTCTGCTTAGTAAACACACAGGGATCTGCAACTCCTTGCTTATAACCTAACATTTTAAGGTTATCTACTAAATGCTGGTTCCATTCGAATCCAGCCTGCTTTAATCCATACAAGGATTTCTTAAGCAACCAACAAGTATCGTCATTGTCACCAGAGGCACCTGGTGGTTTCTTCATATACACACAGTGTCTCAATGGGGCATGCAAATAGGCTGTTTTTACATCAAGATGCCTAATCATACAGTGCTGTTTTGCTGCGATTGTTAGAGCACAGTAAAGTGAAGTGGCTTTAAGGGTTGGAGCAAAAGTTTCGTCGTAATCTTGCCCCCCTTGTAAGAATCCCTGGGCTACAAGTCCTTGTACTGAGTAGTACCATCTGTGCCAGCCTTGAGTTTATACACCCATCTGCAACCTATGAGTCTCTGACCGGTTGGTAGAGTAGTTTCCTCATAGACGCTCAGGTTACGCAGGGACTCAAGTTCAGAGCTCATTGCAGCGTGCCATCCAGACTGTTCCTCTTGTGATAGATGCTGAATACTCTCAAAGTTAGAGGGCTCTGCAATCACAGTACATGCCTGTCCTGGACTGTAGCGATCCGGTGGCCTTGTCTCACGAGTAGACCTCCTGAGCACCGGTTCTGCAGATTCATCAGACACTGTCTGTTGTGCTGCCATCTGCTGCTGGGAAACACCAACTCCTGGAGATGCAGGGGTTAACGGCTCTTCCTTGACTCCTTCGTTGCTGAGCGACGGGCTCCTCCTCCCCTTCCTAGGAACGGGTGGTGTCTCTTGTTTCGCTGCTGTCGGCAGGATCAGAGTCGAGGATGTTCGCTGCCAGCCAACAGATCTCTCAAGGAAATTTGCCGATGCGCTGGTCGTTATCTTCTTCTCTCCAGCATGGCAGAACCTGTAAGCTCGATGATTGTTAGAATAACCAACAAACAACAATTTTTCAGCTTTGTCTTTTCCCTTCCTTCTGAGCTCCTTTGGGATATGGATGTATGCAGGGATCCCAAAGATCTTTACATGCTCTATGGAGGGCTTCTTGCCATACCAGGCTTCTGCAGGAATCATTTCTATAGCAGATGACCAAGACAAATTTAGTACATGAGAAGCACACATCATGCTCTCCCCCCAGTAACTCAAGGGTAAATCACTGTCTTTTAACATAGCCATACACATGTTGTACAGGGATTGGTTCCTTCTTTCACAGAAGGCATTATGCTGGGGTCTATAAGGAGCTGTACATTTACGTTCAATGCCATATCTCCTGCACAAAGAAATCATTCTCTCATTGCAGAATTCAGACCCATTGTCACTGAGAATAGATTTAGGAACTTTGCCTGTCTTCCGATGCACAAAGCGAAGCCAGTTATAGAACGCCTGGAATGTTTCCGCCTTAGACCTAAGAAGGAAGCAGAAACCATACCGGGAAAAATGGTCTTCTATGCATAAACAGAACCTTGCCCCGCCCAAACTCCTCGTAGGGAATGGGCCAATCAGGTCGAGGAACACTAAATCAAGTATCTCATTAGTCTGAAACTTGCTAGGAGATATAGTTGCTGCTGCTTTGGACTTGACAGCCTTGCATACTTCACATTCTATGAAACATCCACATGGTTTGGAGGTAATTCCAGCAGCTTGAAGAGTCTTCTTCACCGCCTGGAAATTAATATGCCCCAGTCTGCGATGCCAGAGATGTATGCAATTATCATGTGGTGGTTTATTCGTACTCACATGCTGCACTGAACGCTCCTTCTCAAGGAAATATAAGTCGCCTTTCCTTTTGGCTTTAGCAGATATGCCATCTGCACATATGTTGCAGTCTGTAGCTGTAAAACAAACTTTAAAGTGCTGTTCAGTCAAGGCTGATACTGAAAGCAAATTATAGTTCAGGCTTGGAACATTAAGCATGTGTAACTTTCTCCCAAGGCTCGGGATGTTGATAAGACCACTCCCTGCTACATTGGCAGACAGCCCGTTTGCGAGCTTCACACACTGACCTTGTGTAGGAGTGAATGTCTCAAAAAGCCTTTTATCCTTGGCAATGTGCTCCGTCGCACCACTGTCAATCATAAATTGCTGGCTACTGCAGGAGGAATCATTAATGATAACATTACACCCACCTCCTTTTGTAACAGCAGGAGAATGTTTCTTTTTGTTCAAGCCGCACTGGCATTGTAGGTGCTTGAGACTTCCACACAAGTAGCACTTACGTACAGCATATGCTTTAGCTGCAGCTGCTTTGCATTCTGCCCCTTTAAGAACCTCCCGGGCAGGAACATTTGTTGAATGGGCTGGAGCCTCATGGAATTGAGCTGCATCTCTCCTCCTCATTGCCTCATTCAGCAGTCGGTGGGAAATGCTGGACACGGTGAGCTCAGCTTGTGGAACAACGTCAAGGTTAGCCACAAATTGATCATAGCTCTGGTCCAGGGAACAGAGGATTATGTAGACTTGCTGCAGGGAAGAAAAAATTACCTCTTTTTCCTGCAGTTGGAGTAAAGTGCGCTTCATGTATTCCAGGTGAGTCATCATGTCTCCACCTGTCTCCAAACGTGCACTTAAGAGCTTCTTCATTAGGAAAATGTGGGACCCGACGCTCTCTTTCACATATAGAGCCTTTAGTGCATCCCAACACGACTTGGCATTATTAGACCCTTTAACATGGATGAGCTGTGAATCTTCCAAGGTTAAGCCAATTAACGAGAATGCCTTATCATCATTACTTCGATGCTTGGCTATTACATCCGCATCATCATCAGCATGTAACATAGTTAAATCTGGCGGAGTTGCCACATACTCCCACAAACCTTGGAACTTTAACAGCATGGTGACTTTCTCTGACCATGTGACGTAGTTGTCTCCATTAAGCCTCGTAATGAGGAAGCCAGAGACATGTACGCTGGACTCCATGGAGCTGCACTATACACATACAAAGTGCCACGCCCAAAAACTGTTTGTCTTACTCACGAGTAGAACGCTGGAAAATGCTGCAGCAGACAGAGCTTACTCCCCCGTAGACCACGCTGGGCCCATAACCGATGTCAGTGTGCGTGGAAGTTCTGCAGGTATGAGTGCCCTGATAAATGCAGCCACCAGTAAAAGTTCTATGAAGACAAAAACTTCAGCAAGCCAGTTGAAACAGTTGTATTTGGTGTAAGGCAAAAAAGTAGTAATAGTAGGCAGTCCAGATAGTCAATACACAGTAAGTTCAGTCCATCCAAGTTAGCAGTACACAGTCACAGTCCAAGAGAGTAGTCTACACATACCAAGTCATCATCATCATCAATCAGTCCGACAGAGTAACAGCCTCTGATCAAAATAGCTCTCCACTCCTCTGCACGTCCTCCGTATTCATCAACCCACAGAGAATGAGAGTTAGGCTCTCTGTTGATATAGTGCAGCTAGCCAATCATGTTACCCAATTCTTAACTAGCTGCACATGCTTCTCACATGCATTTCATTAGCAGGTATAGTAGGAGTTACATAACAGTGCATCAGCACTTTTCCCCTTAAAGTGCCCAATGCTGTCATCACCTGGGTGGATCTTTCCATGGGGATTGATGCCAGCCCAGATGGTGATGGCTGGAGGCCTGGCCGCTCAGCTACAACCCGAATATGGAAGGCTTGTGCTGGGGGCAGGGTGGCTCGCCCTTTGGACAAGGCGGGGTCCGGGGTTGACCCCAGGGCATGTCTGGTTCAGGTACTTTCACCCCCCTGCCAGTTACAGTGGTTAATTATTAATAAAGCGGCCCGGTTTAAAACCCAACACTTGTGTCTGCCTCTTCATTCCGACTGGGGGGGGGGGGGCAATACATAGCTTTCTCCATTGTATTTTTGCAACAATATTGTGATATATGTTAGACTAAGGGATAAATCCTAGTTTGAGAACCTTATGCTACTACAGTTATATTCTCTGCTTATGAAAACATGCCAATGTACTTTTAATACAGTGCAATATCATTTCCCACTACTTACCATTATATACACTGCTGTATCCTTACTACCAGATGCTTAGAGTCAGTTGCACAGTGACTGCAACCTGTTATTTTAGTCACAAAGAAATCCAAGAACCTTCCAGCATGATTATTTAAGGTTATGCAAATTATCAGGCAGGCTGCTTAAAAGCATATTTAATAGTCACTGGCACAGCTTCCTGTCCATTAGTTGCAGCCTCTCCCAGCTTGTCATCTAAAATATAGGTTCTCTTCAGGTGAATCATAATGAGGATTCATGCTGGGAAATCCCCCATCATTCTCACATAGATGGGCATCAATGACCATTATTTTCCAATTAGGCAAATACTTTATCTTGTGACAAATTCACTTGTTGCTATTTCTTTCCCTGCATTATATTGCTATGTTCTGCATACCTTCCTTTTATTGTTTTAAAACTTTCTTTAGAATCTTGACATCCTCAAGAAAAAACCATGTCAGTTAATGCCCGATTCCCAGTGGAAAAAAGTGTGTGTGTGTATTCTATGGTGCAAAAGAAGGAAGGGAGGGAGGGAGGAAGGAAGGAAAATAGATGGAGAGGGAGACTTGTAAAGAAAGCAACTTTAACTTTAAATGCATTTTCCAAGCTGCCAGCTGGCTTGACTTGGAGAAATAATTTAAATATACAAATGCCTTCTCCAAGTCAGCTGATGGGGTAGTGGGGGCTTCAAGAGCTGCAGAATATGTGTGAAAGAGTTATATGTGGCTCCTGAGCCACAAATTGGCCACCCCAGTATATAACATTAAAGTGATATAAATATTCCTTTCTGCCTATGGAAAGCTCCAAGATCACTATATGCATTCTCATCAAACATGATCCTCAAAGGAACATAGTTAAATTAAAAAAAATTACCATGGTAAGCATAGAATTCACAAAGGAAACCAACTGAAAACTTTCCCAAATAGGGTTGTCAGACTCTTTCATTGTTCAGGGTAGTATCAATGTTGTGTACTGAATTTAAGGCTTTGCAACAGCCTCACACACAACCAAGTCACTGTGGGAAACTGCGGATTACCTTGATGGATTTGAATGCTGAGCCAGGACCAATGAACAATTAAGGCGCAAAACTTGACTGCAGTGATTTGGTATGGGACTCTGGGGGGTAGTTCATTTCATGTTTTATAAGCGGGGTGGCAACCCTGCCATTTTGACTTGTAGTGTGTAGTGCAATAAAGTATGCTCTGTGTTGAACTCCGCTGCATCGGACTCACTATATAACACTGGTGATGAGGATGGCATCCTGTTGAGTTGGGCCCAGCTGCACCACACGCTCCACACATCGAGCTCCAGTGCCCAGCCCTCATCTCACAATGCATCATGGCTGGGATCATGGCTGTTCCTCCAGGACATCATCTGCTGGGACATCATCTGCTGAGAAACATGGGTGGACTGGCTCAAGTACTACATCCTCCTGCACAAGATGGAAGATGATCAGAAGGCTCTCCTGCTCAGCTCGAGTGGCTTCAACACCCTGAAACTAATTAAGTGCCTTAATGCTCCGACCACTCTCGAAGCTGTCAAGTCTGCTGTATTTTGATTGACCTATTTTCTAACTCTGGTTCAGAAGTAAGGGATTCTGGGTAGCTCACACTGAACACCGAATGCTGCTAGCTAACTCTCCTTCCCCCCTCCTAGCTGTGCCTTTGTTATGTAGCCTGCTTTGAAATGCTGATATGTGAACAAGATAGTGGAACCTTCTCAGGCCGGGTGTCTGTGGGAGTGTGAAGCGCCAAGGCCTTGGCTTGGGAACGAGGGAGTAACATCCTAGTGTGAAAATATATTGCATAGAGTGCCCCGCCCGTAGGAATCCTTTGATCTATACCTTAAATGCTTGGTTAATGTCTATGTACCCCAGTCCTTCAATCTCCATCATGGTCTTCAGTTCTGCTTTCAATAAACTAGCAACTTTGTTTCAACCAAAGACTCGTTATTGAATCCAGCCGACTTGACAGAAGCCACCTCATACAATGCCCTGATCCAGGTGCTGACCAACCATTTGGCACCCCAGCCAACCTACCTGGCATGCCGGCATGAGTTCTGTACTCGGGGAGTTCCACAACCTGGATGAGGTTCTCCTGGACTGGTTTGCGTTGGGAATCCGGGCCGAGAAACTGTGCCGCAATCTCCTTGCCACATATGACATCACCTTGACAAAGGCACTTTGCCAGGCCACCGCATTCGAACAGTCGCACAACAGCCGCCCCGTGACCTCAGTGCATCAGGCCACCACATCCTCCACTAGCAATGTCTCCGACAGTGAGGAAACGCACCAGCTCTGTCATCCACCTCATTGAGAGCTGACCAGTGACCCCGCCATGGCCAACAGACAAGGCAACACCAGTTGCCTGAACTAGCTGTGAGGATCTGTACAAGCCCCTCAGGGCAGAGATTCCTCTGCCCTCAGAGGAAGGAATTCCTGAAGGGCTCCCACTTGCTCCACCACAGCCAAGCATCCCAGTTCCTCCAACACAATATAGTGCGAGTGTGGCCACACCCAACTTGGATCCTGCAGTGCTTCCTCCTATGGCAGAGCCCTGGCTTTTGCAGAGGAAATGTCACTGGCCAGCATACCTAGAGGACTTTGGAACTGGGGGAGGGAGGGGTGGTGTGTACTGAATTTAAGGCTTCGAGATGGCCTCTCATGTAATGGACTGCAGGAAACCACAGATTACCTTTGGCAAAATCCATGTGAGGGAAACAAAGACTGGTACTGGTACTTTCTGAATGAACTGACTTATAGCAGATCACAAGAAATGTGTAGTCTATTTCAGGCATATTTTATACAAGGCAGAGTTGCTGAGAGCTTAAACATTAATTCAATCAATATTTGAATTTACCATGATTAAACTGTTTATTGACACATATCAAACCCCTCAACATATTCCTTTAACATGGTTCCAATTTGAACATAAACATCAGTGAGTTTTGCAGCAAAGCCAGGATGCGCATGCATAAAATATTTCTGATTTGAACAGTTTCCCTCTTTCCTATTAACAAACACTGGGGCCCTAGAGGTGAGATGGGCCGCTCAGTGAAAATAGTCCATGCAGCTTCCAGACATCCCTTTTGTTAGTTAAACAAAATTTAATAACAAGCATTCAGTAGATGGGGAGAGAGCGAGAGCACCTACTATTTTCTTCAGTCAGAAAGAAGACACACATGCATTCATTCTGATCTAGGAATAAACCCACTTTTGCCATTAACAATCACCAACTGAGACAGAGACACAGGAAGACATCTTGCAACTTAAACAGTGCAATCATTTGTAAGTCCGTTGAATTCAGGGGGGGTTGATCAACACGAGACAGACTGACAAGTGAAAACGTAGCTGAAAGTAAGGTTCTCATGGGGATAGGCACGAACTGGGAAAATGCAGTTTGGTTCATACTTCATAGCATGCCCAGTTCACAATCATGAACCGACACAAATTTTTAGCTGCTAAACAAACTGGGAAAGTTAATTATGTGGTAGAATGTTTTCCTGGTGTGCTAGAGACACCAAACTTTCAGGGGATATCTGGCTGACTCTCTTCTACCTGACTTTTGGTGAGGATTGGATTTTCAGGGTCCAATTTACAGTTCTTCCAAAAGGTGCCCCAGAAAAGTGCTTTCTGGAGAAATGACATGCTGTCATTTTGATAGATGTGTGTTCAGGAGGCTCAAGAGTATATTGAATGGACCCTGTGCAAGCTAGAGACATCAAATCCATGGAGATCCTTCCCCTGATTCCCCGTTACATGCAGCATGAAGGGCAAGAGCTAAGGGACTGAATGCCAACATTCTACTTTCCCAATGATTCAGGTCCATTTCACAGAACCTGACTCATTTTCCATGCAGCCACATAGCAATGACCAACATTTTAAAGGTCCATGGGGACCATGGCATGGAGAGAGGAGGGACTCCTGATCCCCTGCATGATTTTTCTGAAATGAAATGGCCCTGATGGGAGTTACTTGCTCCCCATGATGGAAATGTACAAGCATGGAATAGTAAATAGACCTGAGCAAGATTCTGAGTAGTCCTGGATTGCTCTTTCTGTGTTGTCTTCAGATACACTCCTTATATGCTGCAACTATATGCTTACTTTGACTCAGATCTGAGTCCTTGTATTTGTTGACAGTGGTGTTGTTGGACCACTAAATAATCTATCTTCCTACTACTGCTTTCCTTTTTTTTTTTAAATCCTCCCCTCCAAGAATGCCTGAGCATGAGATCTTGCTGTTGGTAGTTTAACAACATTGTAACAAATTCAGCCTCCTAACCATTCTTTATGCTTGCTTTCTGGCAGTTCAAGTAATGACTTCGTAGATGTATTTGTCTGCCTGTTCCATAGAGATTTATAGGGACTATTCTGCACTGTGAAGGTGAAAGGAATTGTTCCATAAGAAGGAGAAAAACAAAATCAAGGAACAAGCAAATCTAAGATATAGTAAAGCAAACATTTTTTAAAAAAGAAAACCGTGTCGGCAATGTTTCTGCTTTGTTACCCCAAAGAATGTGTCTGGATAACTCATTAAACAGACAGTTTCTTCAAGGGTGATAATTGTGTGGTCTCCATACACCAATTCCACCCCCGAGAGTAGAATCAGTCCTGAAAATATCAGCCATTTATTGTTAGGTAAATCAAAAGACATTTTATTGCACTGCAGATAATAGAAGTGGGTTTTGCTACAATGCTCAGTGAGAATGTTAGTTATTAAATTAACTTTTCAGTGCACGCCATAATAAATGACAATTTGTAAACACATAGAGCACCATTCTCATGACAACATCACCACAAAACCTACCAAATAATAAAATGTTCCAAAGGTAAAATATTTGCTGATATTTGAAAAATACTATCTTCTCTTAGGAAATAGCTCATACAGTTCCAGCACTAGGAACAGTATAAAAATGAGCAAAACATTTAAAGTAACCTTTATAGCCAAGTTCAAATGCTGAACCCAATTCATAGATTATTAGACTAGAGAAGGTAGTGCCTGATTCTGTATTGCCCTAGTACTATTTAATGGTACTAGCATTTGATAGAAAATTCCTACAACAGCAGCATACTTTTATGGGAATTGGTAATAGTGACATCATAACTTCTCATATGATTCTCTTTATATTATTAGAGGTCAGTCAAACAGAAGCAACAACAAAGCAATCATTCGTTGATCTTAATTACATTAAATATTCCATGGGAAAGAATGAGATAGTAGTCCTGATGCAGCAGCATGTCTGGGATAAACAGCAACATCTAATCTTAATGAAAATTGGAATGAAGACATCGCAACATGCTACAGGGATGGGTGACAAGGACACCCACCTCTCCACCTCCTCTCCAGAAATGTCTACATGCAGCTGTAGAATAATACAGAAATTGTTTGTGAAGAATTTGGAAGCTTGGATTTATTTTTAACAGGAACAATCAAACTAGGATAAATTTCAAAATACCTAAATAAACTGAGTGAAAATTACTAAAGCTATTCTGATTTCCCAAGACATTTTTGCTGGCTAATACATTAGAATAATTTTGGTAATATTTCTTAGTATGTGTGAGAGAGGAGGGATATAGGACACTATCTGAATTTGTCTATAATGTCAGGTTATTTTGATTTGTGAGTACAGAATATACAACATTCAAAAGCAATGTCAAACTGAAGTCTGGAGGCTGTGGTTTCAGATCTTACCACTTCCATAGTATTTGACTGTTTTTATTCCTTAATGTTATCTACTGAATTTGGGGAGTCAAGAAAATAAGGTCATTGTTCTGGCTGTATTATTCCTTTATGTCCAGGGCTGGATGGTTTGTAGTAGAGGTCAAGTCACACTGAAAAACCTATTTTTCTAGCACCATGCTGAATAACTGCATTTGGACACTGTGGTCTGAACATCACACCACCAGTAGTACAATTGATTTGAACTTAATAAGAATGGCAAAAGCTGAAGTATAGAAATTGCTCTTCAAGCCATAGAAGTGATGTGGAAATGAAAAGTCCCCAGGAATCCATGCCACATTTTCAATAGAGAGATTTGAAATGCATGGATGTATTATCAAAACTAGAGATGAACCGGCTCATGAACTAAAGTTCGTGATTAATTTTGTCCATTTTGTGGCTTGTGAACAGAAGTTCATGGAAGGTTAACTGGCATGAACTTTCCACAAACTTTCAAGCTGTTCATGGAGGTTCATGAATGGATCCATTTCCCAACAGACTGTGTCAACTCAGACAAAATGTTTGCCGAACTTTAAAACAACAGGGGGTGGAATTCTCCAGCCTTGAAAACATTCTTGTCAGTTTCAAACTACTTATGTTTCAAGAGGGTTCCCCCCACCTTTGCTGATGTTTCTTTATGTTCCCTTCTCATTTTCTTCTACAGAGCTTGCAAAATCTGCCTCTATCCAATTAGATTTGTTGTGACTCAGTGCTTTGAGAGCAGTCCTTTTAAACTTGCAATGAAAGCCTGGTGGAATAGCTCTGTTTTACAGAATGGTAAAAGGTGATCTCTAGTGGGTGCTGATTCCACCAGGCTAGAGCCAGGGCAGGGGAAAAACAAAACAAAACCCTGGCCTTAGTCGAGGCTAAGTGGATGTCCTTTGGGCTGGGAATAAACAATATATGTTGGTCCAGTGGGTATAAGGCTCTTTGGGGCATATATGGGGAGAGGCAGTCCCAGGCTGTGAAAGGCATTGAAGGTTAACACCAACAACTTAAAACAGATCTGGTACTTAGGGGGTGGAATTCTAGCAGGAGCTCCTTTGCCTATTAGGCCACACACCCCTGATGTAGTCAATCCTCCAAGAGCTTACAAAAAAGAGACTTGTAAGCTCTTAGAGGATTGGCTACATCAGGAGGGTTTGGACTAATATGCAAAGGAGCTCCTGCTAGAATTCCACCCCTGCTGGTACTCAACCGATGTTGACTGAATGTGTGCCTGTACAGGCAATGCGTGCTTGAAACGCTGACTGAATGCAGGTGTGCTGCTGCCTTCTGCACTACCTGGAGTTTCTAGGTCAGTCTCAAGAGAAAGCCCATGTAAAGCAAGTTACAATAACCAAGCCTGGAAAAGATCATTGTGTAGGTCCTGGGTGGAGAGGTAGGGGACTAATTGCCTAAAGGCAGACCTGGCAACTGTGGAACATGTTGCATCCAAGATCACCCCCAGGCGCCTCATCTTCTGGTCAGTGTAAGCGGTATGCCATCCAGAGTGGGCAGCCTTCCTGTGCCAACCCCCCCCCCCCACTCAGGTACAGGACCTCCTTCTTCATTGGATTGAGTTTCAACCAGCCACAGCCTCTAAAGCCCTAGACAAGTCCTCTGAGGGTGGGGTCTAGGTAAACATCCAACAATGGATCAAACTAGATGTCATCTGTATATTAATGACATCCCAGCCCAAACCTCCAGGCCACCTAGGCAAGGAGGTGGATTTAGATGTTAAACAATATTGTCAAGAGGATTGATCCCTGTGGCACACCACATTCAAGTGGATGCCATGGGGAAACCCTCTTGCCAAGTGCCATCCTCAGTCCCTGACCACAGAGAAAGGAGGAAAGCTATTGAAGGACAGTCCCCCAAACCACTATGTCAGAATTAACTTTAGGATAATGTTATAATCAGCTTTGTCCTTTAAAAATGAAACTGTATTGGATTTGCTTCATAAGTTAGTTATATGCAAAATACATTGACTATAGTAATTATATTTTTAAAAAGCATTATAATATCTAAGCATAGATCTTAATCTAAAATAAAATATATGCACTGTTTATCTATAATAGGCATAATAAACTTCCCATTTATTTTCAAACTATTTAATTGGTCTTTTGTTTATATAGTTAGTTTAGCCATCACAGAATATTCTGCCATTTCATCTTTACAGTTTTCAATAGCTGGACATTCTTCTACTTTCCATTTCGTTGCCAGTGTTACTCTAGCTGCCATTAACATGTATCTGAATAATTCATACAGTGATCTTTCAAAATTATTTGGCAGAATTCCCAACAACAAAGTCTCAGATTTCATGGTGAAATTGATTTTTAGAATTTTCTGGATATCAGCATGAATTCCTTTCCAGAATCTATTGATTTTTTTACACATCTACCACATATGATAAAAAGTGCCTTGTTCTTCTTTACATTTCCAACACAACCCTCTGTATTTCTTATCCATCTTCTCAATATCTTTCAGTGTGATATACAATTGGAAAAACATCCTATACCAGTTTTCTTTAATGTTTGACAAGCTGTAAATGTTTTCCCATAGGTTTTCCCATTGCTGGAATCTTATATTTTCTCCAAAGTTTTGAATCAATTTCAACATGCATGTTTTAACTTGTTCTGTTTTGGTATTGTATTTAAGTAAGAGTTTGTAAATTCATCTCAACAGATGCACTTTCCCTTGAATGACTGTCTTTTCAAAGTCATATTTCTCACTAGCGTTGCTCCACCCCCAGACTTTTGTTTCCCCCCAGCACAAGCAATCAATTTCCCACCAGTTGCTCCATGGCATGTTTTTATGCAGTGCTCCCTCCAGTTCCTCTTGCAGTTTCTTAATCCTTAAAAGACAGCACCAAAAAGCCACGAGGGGGGATGTCAAACAGGTTGAACGGGTTTGGGCTATGCCCCCTGAAACCATAAAGGGGAGGGAAAAGGAGAGAACAGAAAATAGCTTATAATTTGAACCTTTTGCCTTAAGTGCTCTTATGGTCTGGTGGGCTTTAAATGGTTACCAGTTTGCTGGACACTGAGTCAGGTTTTACAAAATTATAAATGGTTTTATTTACAGAGGGTAAGGGATAAAACATAAAAGAACATAAAACAAATACAAAATTTAACAGTGCACAAAGAGGATGAGCACACAGAAACAAAAGACTATTGGCAGCTAGTAGCCACACTAACTCCTGCATTTAACTGTACAGTTATCTCCTGACTGCTTACCCTAAGTCTCAGCTCATTTATCGCTCTCTGGTCAAGCACACCTTGATGCACTCGAATATAGCTCTATCTCATCATTAAGATGATAGAGAAGCTCCTTTTTCCGTGTAGCTTCTGATCTGATTATATTCTGGTTGTTGCCATTATCAAGCTTAATTTAGCAGCCAATCCCAAATAGGATATAATTAGGGCTGTTAGATCATTCACTTCTAGATGACTAGCTGTCAAAGCTTAGATCTAGATGATCTACTGTCAAATTGTTAATAATACAGGTAAGGCTACTTTTCCTTATAACTAACTAGATAACTGGCTTCTGGCAAGACACAATTAAAAGGTAAAAATCCTTAAACTACTTAGGACATGATGGTGACTGATACATACACTTACACATTATACATACAGAGTTCATTTCTTGACAGGGGGCTGGAGGTTGACTCAACCCTCCATCCTTCCGAGGTCAGTAAAATGAGTACCCAGCTCGCTAGGGGGAAAGTGAGATGACTAGGGAAGGCAATGGCAAACTACCCCGTAAAAAGTCTTCAGTGAAAACGTTGTGAAAGCAACATCACCCTAGAGTCAGAAACGACTGGAGCTTTCCCCTGATTATACATAGAAAAATTACTGAAAGGTTGCCAGTATGTAGAGTTAGTTGCCTATAGCAGGGGAGGCCGAACTGTGGCTCAGGAGCCACATGTAGCTCTTTCACACATATTAAATGGCTCTCAAAGCCTCCATCAACCTGTTGGCCTGCTTGGGGAAGGTATTTTTCTCTTCAAATCACTTCTGCAAGCCAAGCCATCTGGTGGCTTGGAGAATGCATTTACAGTTAAAGTTGCTTTCTTTCCACCTCCAGCTCCTCCAGCTATTTGCTTTTCCACCTTTCTTACCACCCTTCCTATCTTGTGGCTCTTGAACATCTGACATTCATGTCCTACGGCTCTTATGTTAAGCAAGTTTGGCCATCCTTGGCCTATAGGAATGTCAAACAAGCCTCTCCAACTATGATTTTTCTAATTTTATTATAATGCATGGAATCTATAATAAAGTTATTATATTGCACATAAATTAGGAAATGGATGCTTAAAGAGAGATTTATGAAGAATGTGGCTGTTCATCTGAAAGTTTAAATGAAGCAATTTATATTGTGAGTGGAAATCAACATGTAGGATATCACGTGCAGTCATTTGAGAATTCAAATGGTATGTAACATTAGATTTTCATATCAAATGCAGGGATAGAGCCATTGTGTAGTGATTAGAATACCAGATAAGGATCTGGGGTCCCTGGTTCAAATCCTTGCTCTTCCATAGAAACTTGGATGAGTCACTTTGAGGCAGTCACACACTTTCAGCCTAACCTACCTCTCAGGGCTGTGTGATGATAAAATGAATGAGAATAGAATAAGTAACTTTGAGTCCCCATTGTGGAGAAAGGAGGGTATAAATGAAATAAATAACAGGTTGGTTTCCAGTTTATATGGTATCATAGCAGCAAGCAGGGCTTTTTTTGAGCAGGAACACACAGGAATACTGTTCCGGCTGGCTTGGTGTCAGGACCTAATATGTCAGGACCAATGGTGACATCAGGGGGTGTGACCTAATATGCAAATGAGTTTCTGCTGGGCTTTTTCTATACAGAAAGCCATGGCTGTGAAGTAGCTTCTTGAAAGTATTGGCTGCTGGGAAAACATTTATTTATTTATTTATTTATTTATTTATTTATTTATTTATTTATTTATTTTTGTTGGCTTATATAATGCCCTTTCCAGTGAGCAGGCTCAGGGCAGAGAACAACATGATTAAAAAAAAAACAATTAATGCTTACAGATTAAAACCATAAATAGCAATATAGTAAAAGTATTAAAACAATAATATACAACATGGGTGGCAATTCTAGTTGGGTACACTTAACATATCAATACAGCTATAGGCTCAAAGAATACAAAAATAAGATGGTAGGTTGACTCAGCCTTCCATCCTTTTGAGGTCGGTAAAATGAGTACCCAGCATGCTGGGGGGAAGTGTAGATGACTGGGGAAGGCAATGGCAAACCACCCCATAAAAAGTCTGCCATGAAAATATTGTGAAAGCAATGTCACCCCAGAGTTGGAAACGACTGGTGCTTGCACAGGGGACTACCTTTACCTTTTTAATAAAGATAACGTCACAGCAAGTGAGGCCAAAATAGGTAGAATATGGACGCCTACTGCCTCAACCAAAGGTGGAATAGCTCCGTCTTACAGGCCCTATGAAATGGTACTAGGTCAGATAGGGCCCAGATCTCTATGGGGAGCTGTGTGAAGTTGTTTGTGTGAAGTTTTTCCTTCATATAGCTGTGCAGCACTGCTTGCCTAGTGCAGCTTAATGTGATATTTAGTGTTTGTCTGCTTGGAATGTGAGACAGCACACAGTTAAATTTGGTGTTTTCAGTCAGTGACAAAATCAACGGAAATACAAGGTGATACATTTTGTTTGCTAGATCTCCTACATTGTGAAAATACTAAGCAAGATAACATTCACCATTCTCTTATATCCAGATACTGTGCCAACCTGACTAGCAGATTTAATTATCAAAGTCTTGATATCAGAGTTCTGGAACTATTGATCCCTTTTCATTTTACATGAGAGGAAACAGAAAAAGATAAAGTCATTTTGTAGAAGGTTATGCCAAATGAACTGGTGACAGTAGGATTAAAATTCAGGATCCACAGCTTGCTGTTCCATCCACTCATCATTTGATCTCAACATCCTGTCTCAGATATTGATTTCCATTACTCTCTATGCCTCTATGAAAGAATGAATATGAGGATAAGATTGTGATGTGGCAAGGCAACAAAATGTATATTTGTCTTTTCTGAAATCCCCAGTCTAGTTACTGTCTTCTTGTCACAATTTACTCGGCTGTCTGCATCCTAATCTCCCTGAACAGCAATTCAGACAACAAACATCTGACTTTAATTTAATTAATCTTTTGAACTGCATCTGACTCTCACCTAATCAATGTATTCCCTTTTCTTTGTTCTCTGCTCTCATGCTATTACAATTCCAAACATCTCCTTTAAATTGAGTTCATCAGGTTTTGTTATTGGTACTTCATGTTCCTTAACATTCAGTTGGCACCCTTACTTTTATGTTGATTTTCTATAAGGCCTTTTTTTACTCACTCATCTTCAGATTATCACATATAAAACAGATTTATTTAAAACTTGATAACCATTTTCTTTTTTAAGACTTAGAGCTATCAAAACTCAAAGCCAGCAAAGAGTGCAGGCTGTAGACTGCTTGGATAGGTTTATACTGATTCATCTCCTTCAGAAAGTGTGGTTCCAGAAGCCAGATATTCTGATACTTTTCCATATACAGCCTGTGAGGTCTGTTGAGCCTTGTGGTTAAAATGTATGGGTGACGGTTGCCAGATTACTTGAATTCATAAAACATCCTACTCAACAATATGCAGTTCAAAGAAGAAGCTCATGAATTTCTTTTGCAAGTAATTCCAGCAGTAAGACTTGATTTAGAAGTATCCCTTAGCTAATGAAGCCTAGTATTTATTTATTTATTATTATTTATTATTACTTTAGTCTTATATCCTACCCTCTCCGCAGGTGGACTCAGGGCAGCTGGCAGTCAATTCAAAAACATTTACAATTACAATTTAAAAAGATAAAATAACAATGTAAAATGCATTGTTTTGCTAGTAGCTAGAGAGGACTAACCCAATCTTATCAATACTAGGCAAAAATTCCTTATAGTACATAAGGAGATTTGCCCAGTAGCACCTGTCCAATAGCAGCTCTTCAAACTAGAGTGTGTTTTCTTATCCATCTTGCTACCTCAGCAGGCATTAGACAAGCATGGAGAACACTGCTCTTCGATTATTGGATTAAGAAGGACAGAACTAACAATCGATGCTTCTTTGGACACTTAGCTCCAGATTTTTAGGTATTCTCTAATACTGGCTTCCTACAATTATGAACAGAGGGAAAGGTGAAGAACTAGGTAGGCCTGCAGAACAGCTGCCTTCAGTAGGTCTCTGTATATATGGCATATACATTTTCTAAATAAATATACAAAAATAGCCTTATATCCAAGGAACATCAATCATAAATACTAACGTGATCTTAGCTGGCAAACTCATCTTGAAGCCATGTCTATCAAACAATTCCATTAGACCTGCAAGATGTTCAGTCATGTTTCTTCTGAAATAACATCAGTCATCTAGTACATTAGTTCTGACATTTTAAAGGCTCAACAATTATTTAATTGAGAGGTGGCATTTTTTGTCATCCTCCCTCTTCATGGAATTCTTTATGATGCTCTCATAAACACACCAGTTCCTCTTAAAGGAGTTTTGGCAACTGGGAGTGCATGGTTCAAGGGGCCAGGCATTTTCATGTGCACCTCCAAGCACATTGTTAAAACTTTGAAAAGAAACTGACTTAAAATCATACAAGACATGATGGGAAATCCAGTGTTAAGCAAGGGTTTTGACCAACCTATTTGCATTTTCACATTTCCCTGATAAATCCCCTTCTCCCCAAACTAACCCTTTGTGTGAAAGAAAGGATTCAAACAGAGCAATGTTATGCATACATATAAGTATCCATGTTAAATTGGCTATGAGGATAAAACAGAACAGAAGAGGAGAATGTAAGCTGATTTGGTCCGCATTGGAGAGAACTGCAGGGTGCAAACAAATTAAATAAATAAAATACCAGAACTCTTCAGAAAGCTGGGAGGTTGGCTCATTAAGCTGAACGTGAGGGGTATTCTGGTTTCAGACTTGTTGTGTTTAAATATTTTGTTGCCGCTAGCCCTTACCTTTTGACTCTTTCTTGTTCATTTAGGAATACTGCAATGTGTTGGTAACAATATCACAGTTATATATGGACAGACATTTTTATTTGTAGAACTACAGGTGAAAAGTGTTCCATTTTAATCACTGTATGCATATGTGCTATTGAAGATTCTATGTGTAACATAGGGTGAGATTATTGCTAATGAATCTTTATTTTGGTTCTCCCTCACACTGATGGGGCAGATTGGCAGTTAAAGCCACTGATGAAAGTCCCAGTGGACTGATCGCTGCTTCCCCTGTGCTACTTATCTCCCCCCCACCTGGGCCCAACCAGCTCCAAAAGAGGAAGTTCTCCAGCCTTAGGCATGGTTGATGTGAGCCACCGCAAGCCAGCAGCCTGAATTCTGCTGAGGGTGGGATCAATTATGGGGCAGGTGGAGTGGTAGCCCAAGCACCATGTGGGTGTGAGTTGCCACTGTGAGCTGGCAGCCCAAACATGAAATAAGTGAGCTGCTGCCACAAGGTATCCATTCCACTGCCTGCATCCAGGGCACACAAGCATTGCCCAAGCATCCAACTGCCCAAACCTAAGGAAGGGGGACCACCTGTCAGAGATCTGTGTAGGAGAGCTGGTGTCCCAGTCTTGCTCTTCCCCTCTCCAAAGGGTTCTGAGTGTAACTGAACACAGAGAGGGAGAGTTCATGTGGCCTCTTCCTCTGCATGATTGTCCTTGCTGATGACCATGCAGAGTCAGGGGGTGAGTCCAGCACACTTGCATCCACTTTCCCTCCCCATACATTCTGTTAACATATGGGGCTGTTGTTGTACCAGACTTCTGTTTCATCAAGGCTTGTAGAAGAACTCACCATTATAGTCATTATGTTTGGTCATTAAATTGGTCATAGAATCTAAGTTAGCAGCTCCTTTAGTATAGGAGTCAGAGGCAGCAGAATGAGGGTTTTCTCAATAGTGTGACACTATTATGTTCAAACTGGATAATGGGCTACATTCCCACTGAGCCATGCCTAAGACATACATGTCTTAAGATCACTCATGGTGACAGAATCTGTAGGTAACTCCTGGAACATAAGAACATAAGAGAAGCCATGTTGGATCAGGCCAACGGCACATCAAGTCCAACACTCTGTGTCACACAGTGGCAAAAAATTTTATATACACACATCCACATGTTAATCACCCTTTGGGTGAAGAAGTACTTCCTTTTATCCGTTTTAACCTTTCTGCTCAGCAATTTCATCGAATGCCCACGAGTTCTTGTATTGTGAGAAAGGGAGAAAAGTACTTCTTTCTCTACTTTCTCCATCCCATGCATTATCTTGTAAACCTGTATCATGTCACCCCGCAGTCGACGTTTCTCCAAGCTAAAGAGTCCCAAGCGTTTCAACCTTTCTTCATAGGGAAAGTGCTCCAGCCCTTTAATCATTCTAGTTGCCCTTCTCTGGACTTTCTCCAATGCTATAATATCCTTTTTGAGGTGCGGCGACCAGAACTGCACACAGTACTCCAAATGAGACCGCACCATCGATTTATACAGGGGCATTATGATACTGGCTGATTTGTTTTCAATTCCCTTCCTAATAATTCCCAGCATGGCGTTGGCCTTTTTTATTGCAGACGCACACTGTCTTGACATTTTCAGTGAGTTATCTACCACGACCCCAAGATCTCTCTCTTGGTCAGTCTCTGCCAGTTCACACCCCATCAACTTGTATTTGTAGCTGGGATTCTTGGCCCCAATGTGCATTACTTTGCACTTGGCCACATTGAACCGCATCTGCCACGTTGACGCCCACTCACCCAGCCTCAACAGATCCCTTTGGAGTTCCTCACAATCCTCTCTGGTTCTCACCACCCTGAACAATTTAGTGTCATCCGCAAACTTGGCCACTTCACTGCTCACTCCCAACTCTAAATCATTTATGAACAAGTTAAAGAGCATGGGACCCAGTACCGAGCCCTGCGGCACCCCACTGCTTACCGTCCTCCACTGCGAAGACTGCCCATTTATACTGACTCTCTGCTTCCTATTACTAAGCCAGTTTTTGATCCACAAGAGGACCTGTCCTTTTACTCCATGACTCTCAAGTTTTCTAAGGAGCCTTTGATGAGGAACTTTATCAAAAGCTCATGCTAAATTGATTTTAGTAGAATTGCACAAAATATCTTCCAGGCTCAATTTGCAACTGGAAACTAGAAATGTTGTGTAACAGAAATATTTCATAAAAAAAAATTTAGGGCTACAATACAGTCTGTACTCTACATAGGAACACAATTTATTTGAAATATCTCTCTGATGCCTTTTCAGAATCATGTTCAAGATGGCTTACCATTAAAAACTACAACACAAAAAACAAGCCAATTGTCAGATTCCATCTTTTGGGGCTGGAGTCCAGGATGGCACTAGGGTTGTCAACCTCCATATGGTAGCTAGGGATCTCCTGGGATTACAGCTGATCTCCAGGTATCAGAGAACAGTTGCCCTGGAGAACACTGCCGCTTTGGAAGGTGGACTCTACAGCGTTATACCTCCCCAGTCCCTCCCCAGACTCCATCCCCCAAATCTCCAGGAATTTCCCAACGCAGAGCTTGCAGCCATAGGCAGGGCCTCCATTCTCCTTTTCTGTTGGCAAGTTCAGGAAATTCTATACATAGGCTCACAGGAAGTTATTACTGTTATTTTTTTCTGTCTTGGTCATACCATTGTTTCTCTGATTGTTTCTGTTGGTTTGCAACCACTAACCTAGGTGATTCCAACAAGTCAGGGATAATGCAGTGAAATGATCAATATCAGAATTCAGCCTAGCAATATCAATTAGATTTAGCTAACTGATCACATCCTGAAGGTTAAAGTGAACGAGTGTGTGAGTGAACCATTTGCAAGGCATGTCAAAAGCTTCTGAGAATTTGAAGATTCTTCTTTTTTTACATTCTGTAAAAAAACATTTGTTAAAAACTGTGAGGGACTTTGTGTCAATTCTCAGTTTAACCTATCTCACAGGAGAACTGAAAATAAATAAGATATACAATTATGTCTTTTCCCTGCACTTTTAGTAAGACAGCAAGCTATACAGTTCCATAAAGATGTACTTGTTCAGTTAGCAATAGCAATTCTTGGCACCTAAAAACTGTCATTGCCAAGTAAAACATTGACAAAAAGAATATGCTTCTTGGTATTGAACATTTGTCTGGAGAATATGAAACTAGATAAACAAATGGCACAAGGAGGATATTGCCATTGACAAGCTTTCTGATATATTAGTGCATTACATCATATTTAAAGACCATATGTTACAATGTAATGTTGCACATTGTGAAATTAAAAAGTTATTCAAGTTAATACAACACTGGTAACCATTTCAAAACATCACTCTGAAATGTTGTCATAATAAATTGACTGAAACAAAAATGCAATTCATGATTTACTAAGGAATATTCAAGCAGTGTGGAAACAGCTATCAATGGTGTTGGAGAAACCAGCATTTTATATTATCTGTGTGTGTGCCCACGGACAACTGAAGAACTCCCTTTCTCACAATACGAGAACTCGTGGACATTCAATTAAAATTGCTGAGCAGTCGAGTTAGAATGGATAAAAAGAAGTACTTCTTCACCCAAAGAGTGATTAACATATGGAATTCACTGCCACAGAAAGTGTTAGCAGCTACAAGCATAGTCAGTTTCATGAAGGGACTGGATAAGCATATGGAGCAGCGATCCATCAGTGGCTATTAGCCGCAGTGTACTGTTAGAACTCTCTGTCTAGGGCAGTGATGCTCTGTATTCTTGGTGCTGGGAGGGGGGCACAGTGGGAGGGCTTCTAGCCTCACTGGTGGACCTCCTGAAGGCACTTGGTTTTTTTGGCCACTGTGTAACACAGAGTGTTGGACTGGATAGGCCATTGGCCTGATCCAACGTGGCTTCTCTTATATTCTTATGTATGCATTCATGCTTTCTTGTTACTATGAAGATATGAAGCTTCCTTATATTGTGTCAGACTGTTGGTCTACCTAGCTGTTGGTCTTTGCTGACAGTGACTTTCTAGAGACTGAGACAAAGAATGCTGTTTCCTTGCAGTTGTGTACTGCATTTTGGTCACTGAATTTCCAACACAGCATGACTATGTGTGCTTAGGTGTGCCACGGGAAACAGTGAGTCACCTGACAGTAAGGGACAGATGCTGACCGCCTATTAAGATCTGTGGCGTGAACTTTAACTGGCCAGGATTGGACTGGACTGGGAGTGGGTTGTTCTGGGTGAATGCAATAAGCAGGGGCCCGGCCCCACCATATTGTTTTTGTAATGTGCTCATGAATAAAGTATGTTTGCTGTTGAACATCTCCGAACCTGGTACATTACACTTGCACTAACCAAGATCTTTTTATCTGGAAATTCCTGACCAGAACACTGATGTTTCAGAGACTGTATCAGTAGAAAAAAGCAAGAATCCAATAGCACCTTAAAAACTAACAAAATTTGTGGCAGGGTGTGGGCTTTCCTGAGTCACTGCTCACTTCTTCAGATATCTGAGCAGATTAACACTTCTTCAGCTATCTGAGGTGTGACTAACACAAAATCATACCCTGCCACAAATTTTGTTAATCTTTAAGGTGCTACTGGACTCTTGCTCTTTTCTACTGCTACAGACAGTCTAACATGGCCACCCAACTTGATCTATCAGGGACTGTATGTTAGAGAAGACACAAATTTCACATTGTACCTGTCTGGCAGTTGAACAAACTCTGTTTGACACTCACAATCATGAACTGATCAAGGATATATTCCACTGGCACATTTGCACCCAGCAGCCTCAAAACTGCTGGCAAATAAGTTTGCAGTTATCTGTTGGTTAGAGAACAACTGGCAGCTGGTATTGGCTAGGAATGGGCTCCTAAACCCTCATCCTACTCAGGAAAAGAGCTATGTGATGAAGTTGGAGATTAGGAGTGTGTTGTCTCTAATTTTCGCATGGCAAAATGGAAAGAAAAACATCATTTTGACCCATGGCTCCCTCCAATTTCCCTCCAGTTTTTCCATTAGCAACAAGACTGGGAAGCTGTGAATGAAATTGGAGGGAGCTGTGAGTCAAAATGTGCCCAAGCAGCAACTGGTGGGGAATCAATCATTTGAGCCAGGGAAAACAGAAGCCCAGGGGCGGAGCAACTGCTAGTGAGGAATCAATGTGAGACACAGCAGAGTTTCCAGGATGCGAGATCAGGAAAAACTGACCTCCAGCTGATGATTTCCATGTTCATCTGGGAGTCAGCTTTTGATTTCCGTCCTGTTTACAACTGCATGGTACACAGCAAAATTTCCTTGTAGGTGATCAGAACCTGATCCCTCATCAGCTGGGAACTGGTTTCTGATGGCTGCAAGTAGCCTGTTTCTTTGACAGATACAAACAGCCCATTGATTACTGGGCTTCCTGATCACCAGTAGTGATCAGAATGTGAACCAAATTGACTTGTATAGAATGCAAAATTAATTTAAAGGAATTTAGGAGTGGGTGCCATAGACCCATTGTGCTAGTGTTTGGGCTTTGTGTACAAACTCAGATAGTTGTGAAAATATACCAAAATGAGTTTGTGCAGCCAATACCCACAGTGATGAAAAGCAGCACAGCATATTGAGCAACATGCTCTTAACTACATAGAACAGGGCTGTCAAACTCTTGGCCCATAGGCCACACCTGGCCCACCCAGGGCTTTAATCAGGCCCATGGGGCTCTTTTCTCCCCCCTCCTTCCCCTCCTGTCCTCACCATTTGAAGCACCAAGGCAGCTTCTTTGGCCTTGACTTCCCAGCTTCTTTGGCCTTGTCTTTGCTGGAAACTGGGCTTGCAAAGCTGTAAGGAAAACACCCAGAGACCTCAATGGAGAATCAGTTCCATGTTCTCTTCGCAACTTTGTGCTGAAATGTATTTCAATGCAGCGGTAAGGCAGTTTCTCTTTTTGCAGCATTTATGGCCAGTTGAAGCTGCTTGCAAAAAGGGTTGATGCCTCGAGCCAACTTGACTGTGCTGAATGGACCTGAGAACTGCTGTCTAGTGAGTACTACTTGGGAATGCACAGTCATATTACACTGGAAAGCTATTATCAATCTGTGTAGACCCAGGGTGGGGTGGGGGAGAAGCTTGCAATGCCAAGCCATTTCATGTCTTCCTAAGCCCAGAGCATTTTATATTTTTAGTTTCTGCTGTGATCCTTGTGCTTTTTCTTCATGTTTTATTTTAAAAATTTCATCACCAAATCCCACTATTCCTCCACCTTTTCATTTTAAACAAAATATCACAAGAGTTTTAAGCATGTTTGTATTTTAAGTTAAAAATAATATTTTTAATTGTGTTTATCTGTATCTTTTATAAAGTTTATATCTCTGCTACCTGGCATTACATTTTATGACATGCAAGACTCGGCCCATTTGTGTCAAATCCAGCCCTGTAGCAAATGTGTTTGACACCTCTGAGAAGTTGTAACAAACATGAAAAGTGGAGGGAATTGGGACAACAGCCAGCTGTGTAAGACCTGTAGCAGAACATTCATACCCAGCCTCTTTTTAAGCCTTTTTGTCTAAAATGACCCCATGACAAAGGCTGGAATTATGTGGCTAATAGTCTGTGGCTCTGCCACCTAGAAGCCAATGGAAGAAGGAGCATCTAAAGAATATGCAGCAGCTCACAAATCATCTGGCATGCAGGGCATGTGAGAGACCAGAAACAGTTATTGACTGACACTGTGGGTTGTATTGGAAGGTGTGGTGGCTTAATGACACCTAGGAAGGGAGGCAGGAACATCTGAGCCCTACAGAAGAACTAAGCTGCAACTAAGGCTGGTCTGAGAAATTAAATTTATTGCATTTTTTGTTTCATTCAAATACTAGCATGATTGTAGGTTTAATATTTTTGTAAGCCACTTTGGGTCACATTTGAAAAGAAAGGTGGGATGAAATAAATGAACAAATAAATAAACAAAAATGATTCCAAGTCTCTATCACCCTGTGCAAACTGAGTAAGAATATGCTGCAGTCTCCTTGCACCAGTCTTTTGGTGCTTTCACAAATGGCTATGATTACATTGTCAGTTATTAGGGATGGGCACAGACCAGAAAATGCTGGTTTGGTTCACGAACAGAACTGGACTGGTTCCCGGACCAGTTTGTGAACTGAACCACAGCCTGGTTCGCAAACCAGTTCTCAAAATGGTCCAGTTTTTAAAAAGCCCCCACAGGGCTTCGAGGCTCCAAAATAGTAGGTTGTCTCCATATCACCCTCCTCAATGTACCCACCAAGTTTTGTCCACATTGGCTGTTACAGACCCCTAAAAAAGGTCATTCAGTGCAATGCTTTTCAGCGGGATGTCACCTCTACTGGTTCAGGAGTGACAAAAACTGACCTGGGTGAGCTAGAGGCCTTCAACACACACAATTTCTCCCTGGGGTGACCCTCCACATGGCCACATGTTACATGCATGTCAGATTTGAGGGGATCCAAGTAGCAGACCACCAAGCAAGGGGCCTCCAGGAAACTGTTTTTTGGGGAGTTGTCCAGCACCGTTTTGAGACACTACAGTGTGGACCTTGTTAAGCTACAGGCATCAGACTCCCAGAGTACTTCCCCAGGGACCACCCACATGGCTGCAGGTGGCTGTGCCTTCCTCTATTCCAGCCACCCAGCCCTGGCGATAAGACGACTGATTAGGGTCAAGCCTTCCATCCTACCTGGGAAGGTTACAAAGACAACCAAGCCTGGCAACTGGGACTCATTGCACAGCAGTGGGAGGGGGCACTAGTGGACTAGCTAAGGGAATGTGTGGGAATATGTGGCAGATATGAGGAGCAGAAAGAGTACCCCACAGCTGAGGAAGAGGGCAGTTAGCCAAGCTCCCCAGAAATCTGAAGATAGTTTGGGTGCCTGAGTGGGAGAGGAGAGTGGAAACCTCCAGGCAGAAACTCAAGCAATGCAGGAAGAAATGAGTTGCTTTTTGGAGGAGCAGAAAGGGGACCCCACAACCAGGGAAGAGGGCAGTTAGCCAAGCCCCCCCAGAAATCTGTAGGTAGTTTAGATGCCTGAGTGGGAGAGGAGAGAGGATACCCCCCAGGCAGAGACTCAAGCAACACAGGAAGAAACGGGGTGCTTTTTGGAGGAGCAGAAAGGGGACCCCACAGTCAGTATGCAGAAAAAGGGCAGTTTTCAGAACCCACAAAAGTGAACAGTCCATCCCCAAATCAAATCAAAAACATGCTTTAAAAGAAACTGTTCCAGTATTTTTAAATATTGGATTTTTTCAAGAGTTAAAATAAGATGGTCGTCAAGTATGTGTGGCAAGATAAAAAATCCAGAATCAAATTAAAGACCTTGCAGGACTCCAAATTAAGAGCAGGTATAAGTCTCCCAGACTGGCAATTGTATTATAAAGCATCTGTATTGGTGTGGATAAGAGACTGGATATTATTTTTTTTGTAACCAAACTTTTATTTTGCAATATATTGAAATACATTCATCTATTCAAATTCAAATATACTTCTCCAATACATTACATATTTCCCCCCCCCTCTCTTATTCATGACTTCCGCCGGTACTTAAAACATATTAAAAGCATATTAAAGGTAAATTCACAATTATAGAATCTTTAGAGAAGAAAAAAATATATATATCATTCACTAACCTTCTCTCTAATAATCACTTAGCGCTTATTAAACACAACGCTCATAATTATTAATTCAGTTCCAGAGTTCCCTCTATCTTAGTCTTATCTTAATTCTCATATATATATATATTTACCAAGTAGCTATGTTCTACTAATACTTTTATCACAATAGCACAATACCTCTTTATCATTAAAAGTTCAATTAATGTTGTCATACACTAAATATCTTTTCACCATTATAAAATTTTTACACAGTTATCTTTCTCCAACCCTTTCTCTATAATTCACTTAATGCTTATTAAACACAAAACACAAAACCCAAAGTTATAAAATCAACTCCGGAATCCCAACTGTCTTCGTTTTATCTTAACTCATATATGCATAGTTACCATGTAACTATATTCTACTAATTCATTAATCACAATTCTTCTTTATCATTTAAATTTCAGTTATTGTTGTCATAAACCACTAAATGACTCTTCACCCTCCATTGTATTTCCACGTAACTTTGAAATTTACTCCAGTCTTCTTTAAATTTCTCCAAGTTGTTGTCTTTTAAGATTCTAGTAAGTTTGACCATTTCACTCCAGTTAAGAACCTTTAAGACCCAGACTCCTGTTGAATTATTGTCCAAAATTGTTTCACCATAGAGACTGGATATTATTGAAAGATAAGAGACAATTGTTATTAGAAGGACATGATCTGACTATGAATTGGCACACGTATTTGTGGTATCAAAGATTTAAAGGCCATTCTTATTTCAAGGACCATTGGTTTAGGAAATCTTTATACCAAACTTGGGTATGGTTGAAGCCTAAAATTTACTCAAAAGTGCCAAGATGGGTCTCGCCAGTAGAAGCATTTACTCACCCAAATCTTGTAAAAGCAAGTCAGAATTATAGATATGAGGACTTGTTGGGAAAAGAAAATCAATTAAACTATGGAACTGGAAAGTATGGATATAAAAATGAATTGGTGGATGAGAATGCAAGTTGAATCTAGATATGCCAAAGACAAGGTGATAGGCTTTTTGAGTGAACAATACCTATTTGATAAAATCCTTTTGGGTCCACAAGAAAAGTTAATTTCCAAACTGTATGCCTATCTACTCCCAATGAAGACACAAGATGAAGTTGTAAAGGACTGCATGGTCCAATGGGCAAAAAACTTTGGTTATAACATCACATTAGAACAGTGGGAAAGACTGTGGGAATTTAATGTAAAACTAACTAGGTCGGTGACTTTCAAATAAAACCTTTATAAGATGTTCTACAGATGGTACTTGACTCCACAGAAATTGTGCAGGATTTATTCTAATATGTCTAATAAATGTTGGAAATGCACCAAACAAGTCGGTTCTTTTTACCATATGTGGTGGATGTGTGAAGTGGTGAAAGGCTATTGGAAAATGGTACATGAAATGTTACAGAAGATTATGAAAACACAGATTCATTTTAAACCAGAACTTTTTTTATTAAACATATTTTCAGAGGACTATTCTAAAGAAATGAGACATATGCTGGCACACTTCAATATTGCAGCTAGAATCTTTTTGGTGCAGAAATGGAAATGTCAGAAAATTCCTTCAAAAATGGACTTGATGGGGAAAGTTTTGGAGACTGCAGAACTCGACTTTCTATCTCAATTGATAGTTGGGAAATCTAAAGAAGATACGAGAAAAAACTGGATGAAATTTTCTGTTTGGTTGGACTCTCAAGATTCTCTGGTGTGATCTGATTTCTCTTTCTCTTGTCCTGTGTTTATAACATAAAATTCACTTATAAGCAAACCTTCAAACAACCCTGTGAAGTAGGTTAGGTTGACAGAAACTAGCTCATCATCCAAGGAGTTTGCATGGCAAAGCAACGATTTGACCTCCCACAACTTTGTGTCTAAAGAGATCTCTGTGACTTTCCACATCACACATATCCATTCTGTGATACTAATTTATTCTCCAGTAATGTTGGAAGGTATGATCTGCTCTCTAGTTATCTTAGAAAATAAAATACATTTTGATCATTAGAAAAAAAAATACTGCCCCTACAAGGTGTTGTGAAAACATTATCTCCATCAAAGATTGCCTATTGGTGTGGCCATTCCTGAATTCACTATGTATCTATAATGATCTAGTTCCTGCCAACCTAAGAATTATCATTGTGGTGATTATGTAAGAAATAATGTGTTTTTCTATAATGATTAAAAAAAAAATCAAAAGCCTTTTCAGTGTCTCTGGTAATATGATAGGAATCAAAGATACTGTTATCAGTACTGCTGGAAAATACTTAATGCAGCTTTGCAGACAAGTTGGGAGGTGGGAATCAGAGTGGTCACAAATTTGGACTAGGCTCATCTTCCAGCGTCGTATCTTTTAGCTCTTTGTTACCATCCTTGGGGTTTTCTTGGCAAGGGAAAAAAACCCATGAAAATATAAAACACAAGGGACTTCCGGGGTTGAAGCTTGGTGAGCTGACCTGTTTCCCTGTGTGGAGCAGACCAGGATCTTTGTTTTTGGACAGAAAAGGCTTTATAAAGCCTACTGTCTACTTTTTCCAGTAAAGGAAATTGTCTACGGCATGCATGTTTATTTCGAGGGGGATTCACTTTGGCTGACGAAAGATCCCCGGAGGGTTTTTCTTTTCAGCTTTGAAGATTCCCCCGATGAAGAATTGCATTCTATCGCCTACAAAGAATCCTTGGAGTCATTAAATTGACATAAACTCACTAAGGCTTCAACTTCCTATGGACTATAACAACATCTGAGATAAAGTGGACGGGATAATGAGAGAATAGATGTCGTTAATAAGGTAACGATCCTTATCTGCTACTCCGGGTTCAATTTAAGCTTGTTAAAAAGGAAGATCTGGGACCCAGAACTATTTTTCACAGTGGAAAATCAAGGAGAAGTGGAAGGGGGTAGAAGTGTTTTTTTTTTTTTTTTACTCAAAAGAAAGCAGAAAAGTGCAGAAAAATACTTGCTGTTATGAATTCCTGTGGCTTCGGAAAAAAACCCCAGTCATAACAAAGCTGCAGTCTCTCTCCTCAAAACAGGAAGTGACGTTTTCTGCAATCATTATGAGACTTCAATGCTAGAGAGTCAGGAAGTAAGTGTGGAGTGAAGAGGAGCATCCAAGTATCCAGATACTTGCAAGAGTCAGTAACCATAGAGAAACATTGGAGGCTAATTACAGAAAGGCCAAAATATTTTCACTAAATAACTTGAAAGTGGACTATAAAAGGATTCAAAATTTATATAAACAATCCCCTAAGGGCTAAATAACATGGACTATGTGCTTGAAATTGGAAAATAAGCCCTAGAGGGTAAAAGGAAAACTTTTTAAAAAGAGAGGCTTGGAACTTTAAAAATTAACATCTTGAGCTAGGAAGCTTCGAGGACGGCGTTTTTAGGCTTGTTGAAAAGGGCATGCTCTGTTCTGTTAAATGCAACTATCAGATTGGGGAGTGAAGATACCAATTAAAAATCCATTATATGTAATGGACAATCAGTAATGTCTGAGTAAAAGTTGGAATCAAGAATTACAAGGTTAAGAGCTGCCTTAGTGAGGGAGGGTAAAATGTCTAAACAAGTTTATGATCAACTGTATGCTATGGAAGGAAGAATATTGAAGGCAATGAGTGATTTAATAACTGGAAGTGAGAAGAAATTAACTAAGGAAATAAACTCCAGTGCTGAAGAGGTAAAGAAAGAATTTAAGAAGGAAATTGATGACCTAAGGAAAGAGTCTCAAGCAATATCTAAAAAGACTGTTGACACAGAAGTGAAAATTAGAGATCAAGATGCCACGATTAAGAAAATGCAAGAAAAAGCAATACTACAAGACTGTAAGTTGATGGAGAATTTGATTCGGCTAAGGGGAGTGCCTGAGAATGAACAAGAGGATGTGAAGACTCATATTGTCACAATTACAGCTGAATTTTTGGAAGAAGATCCAGAGGAGATGGAGCGTTTATGTGATGATGCATACAGAGTCAATTCAGAGCTTGCTAGAAAGCGTAAACTACCCAGGGATGTTGTGAAACAATTTTGGATAATGATTCAACAGGAGATCTCGAAAATCTTGGGTTATAATATTAGGAGAGCACCAGATGTCTTTCTGGTGGGATTACAAATGGAAAGCTTTCCGAAGCAAGACAGAACATTGTTGTGGTATTTGCTTTCAGCTGCGAGAACACTGTATGCGCAAATGTGGAAGCAAGATAGAATACCTGAAAAATGGGACTGGGCCTTAAAGGTTCTTAACTGGAGTGAAATGGACAAATTTACTAGAATCTTAAATGACATAATTTGGAGAAGTTTAAAGAAGACTGGAGTAAGTCCCAAAGTTACGTGGAAATATAATGGAGGGTGAAGAGTCATTTAGTCTTTTATGACAACATTAACTGAACTTTAAATGATAAAGAGGAATTGTGATTTTTTAGTTAGTAAGATATAGTTACATGGTAATTATACATATATGAGTTAAGATAAGAATAAGATAGCTGGAATTCCGGAGTTGATTTTATAACTATGAGTTTTGTGCGTAATGAATACCAAGCGAATTATAGAGAAAAGGTTATTGAAAAATTACTTTTTGTATAAAAATTTTATAATGGTGAAAAGATATTTAGTAGTGTTTGATAACATTAATTGAACTTTTAATGATAAAGAGGAATTGTGATATTGTGATAAAAGCATTAGTAGAACATGGTTATTGGGTAAACATATATATATGAGAGTTAAGATAAGACTAAGATAGGGGGAACTCTGGAACTGAATCAATAACTATGAGTGTTGTGTTTAATAAGTGCTAAGTGATTATTAGAGAATAGGTTAGTGAATGATATTTTTTTTCTTTTTAAAGATTTTACAAGTGTGAATTTACCTTTAATATGCTTTTAATTTGTTTTAAGTACCGGCGGAGGTCATGAATAAGAGTGGGGGGGAGGAAAATATGTAATGTATTGGATAAATATATTTGAATTTGTAGAGATGAATTTATCTCAATATATTGCAAAATAAAAAGTTTGGTCACGAAAATATAAAACACAAGGATCTCCCCCCCCACACACACACCACCCATAGGAACACAGTTGAAGGCATTGCTATAAGCCTGACCAATGCAAAACTTGAGAGTCTAAGGTCTGTTCTGCATACACAGCTTACTTCTGATTTTCACTAGAGTCAAGTCAGTTGGGGTTTACTTTGATTGCTGTGCCTACATTCTGCATCTTTCTCTTTCTCTCCTATTTCTATTGAGAATTGCAGTTTATATATTCTACATACCAATGAGAAAACCTGGGTAGTGTTCTGGGGTTGGTTTCTCCTGAATGATTAGTTTCACACTGGACGTGTCTTTTGAAATAGGAGATTATTCCAACTGAATTAACTGTGTGGTTGCTATTAGTGTTCCCCTCCCCCTTTATCAATAGTCAAGGAGTTTGCTGGAGAAACAAAAAACTACTGCCAGGCACCACTTTAAAAATTTAGTGAGAGTCATTGCTGATCACTTGGCTGGAGAGAGAGGAGGTGGCTACATCAGTGCTTTGCAATCTGAGTCCCCACCCCATTGTTATTTAGAAATGACAAAAGGGGAAGACGATGGATCAGACATTTTTTTAAAGGCTGCTGCTGCCACAAAGTAGGTTCCACAGCATTATTCTCACGTTTGAAATTTTTGTGGTCAGAGGCAATTTAAAAGGAAACCTTTTTTTCCCAAATACAAAATAGCCCAGCATCTTAACCATTCAATCTAATTTACTTTCCTAATTTCCTATTTCAAAAGACATGTATAGTGTAAAACTGACCAATAAGAACAGACCAATTAGCCTTCCAGGGAAGGGGAGGGGTAAAGTCTGAGAAAATGTTTCTGCCTTTAAAGGCTTGGAAGGGAATTTAGAGGAGGAGGAGGAAATATTCCTCTGAAAAACTACTCTTGGAAACTACAGAAATACAGAGGATTGACGGCAGAATGCTGGGGGAAAGGATGTGAAAGGAATTTAAAAAATCCGATGGAAGAGTGAGGTGAGTGTACAAGTGAATATGGAAGCAGGTTTTTAAAGCATTGGAGGTGGGAGTGAGAGCCATAGTAGACAAAAGCAGAAAGGACCTAAAACTGAAATGCACAAATTTCAACTTATGTAAAATGCAAGCATCTCAAAGCAAAACGTAAGAATCCACAAAAGAAAATCCCACAAACTTGATACAAATCAATTTCAGCAAAGAACAGCCTTTTTAAAGTGACAGAATCTTACCTAAAGCAGCTTGGCAAGCCCATAGCAAGCCCCAGGAGGCACAGAAACACAAGGGAAGATTTTTTTATTTTATTTTTTAAGGCAAAAGCCCTCCTGGAAGCCTGCAACTGCAAGTTCCCAATGCTCCTAGTTGATCCTGAATATTCTGGAGATTTTAAGGATTAATTTTTTTGAATCCTGAAAAATCCTGGAAATATCTGGCGGAAGCTAAATATGCCCCCCAAACGCCTGTAAAGTATTTTAAGGTATATTTTCTGCTCAGTAATACTTGAATGCAGACTGTAGGTTTATACTGCCTCTGCCTCTTCACTGAGTAGCAATGTCCTGCTGGCAACTCTGAAGAGTGGAAGAAAAGTTTTTGTGGCATTCTGTATGAAAAACACCATGGAGACACTTTTCCTCCATCATCTCTTGATGTCAGGTGCCATGACAATTAAAGCCCTAAACCTAGGGCCTACAGCTTCAGGCCCTGGTTCTGTGTAGCAGTTTGTAGAGTTGCCATCTTTGGCTTGCCAAATTCCTAGAGATTTTTTGGGGGAGTGGGACTGAGCAGGGTAAAGTTCAGGAAGAAGAAGGAGCACAGTGCTGATGTGATGTGACATGGAAGCTGTTGTTTCCTCCAGGAAGACTAATCTCTGTAGTCTGGAGATGAGTTGTGATTCAGGGGAACTCCAAGTGGAGGTTGGCAGCTCCACAGCTGAATTACCTGTTTTTATGGAGAACTTGTGGCCTAGTCTTTTCTCATCATAGCAAACTTCTCTAGATAGCCAGCAGAGGAAGCACAATCTTCCTGGAATGATACGGTGACAACTGCAGGGGACTGAAAGCTTCAGTACTATCTACCTAGAAAGTATTAGGTTTTTCTGAAGGCTGGCCCCCACTGTCTGAGAAACTTGTGTTTAATGTGAAGACTGTGCTACTCTGGATATTTTATTTCCTGACCTCTTCCTGTTTTGTCCTTGTGCCCTCCTTCTGCTCTGGACTGCCTTGTAGATTCTGGCCTCTTGCCTGGCCTCATTTATGCTTCTGCCTAACTTTTCCTCCATAGATGTTTGGACTGGTCCTGGCATTATTTCTATTGCAGCCCACAAACTTATTTCTGACCTCTTATAGTACAATTGCCTGACCCCTAGTTTAATTTCCAGACTCTGATATCCTATGAAAACCATTATATCAGAACCTGATACTTCCGCATCAAGTAGGCACCCTCCCACCAAAGTAAGGAAGGGTAATAAGACCAAGTGACATGAGCTAGACATTGGCTTCATTATAAATGCTATGAATGCAGAGATATTACTAATTATAAACATTACTTTTAAACTTTTTTGTAGTGTCAACACTGGACTACCTGAAACAACATCTTGAAAGGGGTAAATGGTATGCTTGCTAATAGTATAAATGCAGGAAAACACTAAGCTACTCATTTTATGGCTAAGGTATATGTTTTCAGGTTGGATTTATTAGAGAAAATAGATACTAACTAGAGAGAGGACAGATGAAATGTGGATACAAGGAGAAGAATTAGAATAGTTATAGACAAAGGAACAGAGGAATGTGGAAGGAAGCTGTATCGCCATTCCTAATTATGAGTAACATCAGCCATATTGTGCTGGTTTGCCACAGGTCAAAGGCAACTAACAGGAATAACTAGAGGCAGCATACTTCAACAAATTAGGAAAAAACAGAAGAATTATAGAATAGAAATGGCACTTTGACCAATTGTAATACCATCTATTACTAGACAGGGATCAAAGGACAGTTGAATTTGGATGTTCCTCATAGCTGATAAACATTGGCTCAGCTTGATGTGAGTCCATGTTATCTTAAAGGAAAGTCCTTTAAGATAAAACCTTTAAATATTGCCTATATTCAAAGCATTTTAAGATCATCATGTGCCTACATTTAGTGATTATTTCTTTTCTAGGTATAGAAGTCCCCCCCCTGTATTGAGTATTTTATTCACTGACCATGTCCTCAAAGATGGTATCAGAATGGCAATCTGAAAGAACCATTGTTATTTCTCCATGCATCAATGACTGCATGATGTTTTATTCTCATTATTCAATGTGAAAAATACTTGCTGTCTGAAAGAGCAACAGATTTTTTTTTTTCACCTTTAGCACATTCTAGCCTAGAGGAGCAATTTCAATTGGATATGCTTCCTTACAACTATTCAGTTGTTGTACCAGCTGGTGACTGTTGAAAAATGTTGCTGTATTTTCTGCTTTAATTAATAACAGAGAATCAACACAGACTTGGATATTCACCCGTCAAGGAAATTTATGTTAGAGGTGAAATGAATACCAATTTTAAACTAATGGGTACTTTGAACAAATAGCAACTTGTGATTCAATAGCAGTGTAGGTGCTGGAGCTTTTGCCAAAATATAGCTATGCTGAATGTGCGGTCTGGTTATTATTCCCAGAAATTTTATCAATCAGGAATGCAAGGACACCATCAATAAAGTCTGGTTAGTGTAGGAGCTGATTAGCCGGTGCTACCAGAACCAACTGGCATTTCCATCCAACAACACAACCTGAGACGATCAAATGTACCAATGGAGGAATAAGAAGGCAGGCAGTTAAAGGAGCAGTGGAAACCAAAGACTGAAGTTAAGTGTAGGGTAGTGGTCAGAAAAAAGAAAGTATATCTTAAAGCATAGTGAACAGTGGAGTCTAACACTGTATTTAAGGAGATTATGTAAAGTATGTCCACACTTAAAATGGAATAATGGTCAGGAATCATGATCCTGCAACTGGTTCTGTGCTTCTAATGCTAATTGTTTGGAACTAAATTCCAATTTCAGTGGAACTTCTTCCAGATGATAGCTTATCACAGGTTTAGGCACTCTTTGAGCTGTGATGACCTCTTCTAGTCATAATATTAGACTCTAAAAATAAATTCAAGTAGCATTTTCAGAGGAATTTCTATTGACTAATTTAGGTACAGATTTTCCTCAGAAACAGGTCTCTTCCTTTTACAAGATGTATGAAGCAGCCTTGTAGTGAGTACTTCAATTAAATTGAAATGAGCATTCTAAAATTATCGCCAAATTGTCAAAATTAAATGCTAATCCAATTTAGTGGGTTTTCTTCTGTGTTCTAAGACATTTTCATTTTAGTGGAAAAGCAGTATCTTAGCAGAAAAAGGAGTAGAAAAGCTTTGCTATCAAGTACTATAACATAATACAAGAGAACTTCTTTTCTAGTGAATATATACATATGGATTGTATGTTTTCATTACAATTAGCCATATTTTGCAGTTCAGTTTGTGCTTTGTGACTGAACCATGCAGTGAACCATGAACCTTTAGGAACAGGGAGGTTGGTATGTCAACCCAACTGGTTAGTATGAGTTTGTGAACCCTGCTTCCCCACTACTTTCCACAGTGAGCAGAAAGCAGGGGTTTAAAGGGCTCTGAGGTAAAGGGCAGCCTGCAAAGGCTGAGCGATCTGGGGAGGGGGCACTATCTCTCTCTCTGTTGGGCTTGCTAGGTGGGGATGCAGCTGGATGAAGCTCAGCTCCCCTCTCCACATCGTTTTGGCAATCCTGGCCATGCTTTGTTGGCATGCCAGACTCCAAGGGGGGGGGTGGTACAAACCAAAGACATGGGTAAAATTTGTTCTAAACAGCATCCTCATGCCCACACATACGTCTCCCCCCTTTTTAGAACCTCCAGGGTCATCTAGTCCAACCACATGAACAATGCAGGAAACTCACAAATACTTCCCTTTAAATTCACAGGATCTTCATTGCTGTCAGATGGCCATCTAGCCTCTGTTTAAAAACCTCCAAGGAAGGAGAGCCCACCTGAGGAAGCCTGTTCCACTGAGGAACTGCTCTAACAGTCAGGAAGTTCTTCCTAATGTTGAGCCAGAAACTCTTTTGATTTAATTTCAACCCATTGGTTCTGCTCTTACCTTCTGGGGCCACAGAAAACAGTTCCACACCATCCTCTATATGACAACCCTTCAAGTACTTGAAGATGGTGATCATATCACCTCGCAGTCGCCTCCCCTTCTCTCTGTCTTTCTCTTTTTTAAACAAGGCTGCATCCTGTACAGATTTACTTGGAAGTAAGTCCCCATGCATTTCATAGATAAAGGGGGCCTTGCGTGGCAGTCAATGTTTGCAAACTTGTCACTGTTTTTTTTTCTCCTCTTCTGCTCCTCCCAGAGCAGGCATGTCCATACGGCAAGATTCAGCAGTTGCCTCAGGCATTGGCTCTTGGGGGGGGGGGTGCATTGTTTCTGGGTGTGCAGAGGCCAGAAGAACTCTCCCAGCTCCTGTGCGCCCAGAAACAATGCGGCGCCTTTCAGTCACATGACTGAGGGGGGAAGATGGGTCTCTGATTCCCCCCGAGAGCGGGCTGGTAGGCCCAGTTCTCCTCTACATGCTGTCAAGCCTGCTGCAGACTGAGCGCACTGGAGCACTTCCAGTCATCCCCTCCTCCTCTTCTCCTACCCCCTCCAGTGGCGAGGTGGGCCTGGGGGCAACTGATGCGCAGCTGATGCACAGCAGGGTTGCACTCCCTCTTTCCTGAGGCTGGCAGCTGTGCCCCTCTCCTGGCAACCCTCCAGGACTCTACCCAGTGGTGGCAGTGCTCCTCACCACCCGCTGGCTTTTCACAAGGATGTTCTGCAAGCAGGCAGGTGCTGGGTGTCTCTTGCCACCAATCGGAGCCTCGCCCCCCTCCTCTCTCCCTCCTCATCTTCCCTGCCTACCAGCCCCTCCTTCCCCTGCTGCCAGCCCAAGTCCAAGCGGGAGCAGAGCCTTGGTGGCTCATTGCGGAGCAAAGTTGCAGCTGCTATGGCCACTACCATGACCTGCACTCGCTTCACCAACCAGTATCAGCTGTATGAGGAAATTGGTTACCAAGGAGCAGGCGCCACACCTTGCAAGAGGGAGGAACTGCATGGGGGAATGGGGAGGGGGAGGAAGAGGACCAGACCCTCCCTTTCCTTGCCTGCTGCCGGGGTCTCTATGGGGCTGAACTTGCCCAGAAATGGCATAGGATGATGTCACCATGCCCTGCTTCCCGCACGCAATGATGGGGGGAAATGGGTGCACGCCAGGGTTCTGCCTCAGGCGGCAGAACCCCATGTGCTGGCCCTGGCTCCTCCTCTTCCATAGTCTCCCTAATACCTCACTATACTTCCATTGGTCCTTTTTGCTTTGCCAAATTTCCTTCTTTGAATTGTTTAAGGCTTTGCAAGGTAGTGGGAGAAATATACTTTAAAAAAAAAAAAGTTGGTTTGCAGTAAGGTTTCCTGATGTTCCCATACCAAGTGTCCATTTTCAGATTAGTCTACATGTGGAATGGGTTGTCCCTCTGTTCTCTTTTGGAAGTCTCCCCTTTATTTATTTATTGCCCTCTACACCCCCAGCACACATTTGCCTTGGACTTCATCCAGCCAGTCCCACCAGCTTCAAGACAATGGCATTTCTTCAGTTTGCAGTTTCAAATCTGGCATAGAGTCATTTGCAAAGTGTGAGTTTTTGCAAATCCTTTTTTTTTTTTGAGGCTAATGGAATAATCAACCCACTTAGATTCTTGGGTAGATGGCAATGGCATTAGCATAGGCAGAAATGATAGGCATTGATAGGCAGAATAGCAATATTCTGTTTGATGCCAGGCCTTTCTCAGTGGATTTTTATTTTGATTGGTAGCATCTGGGAAGGTGCTATTCAGCTTTTGTTTGGGTTTCTCAGTTGCTTTGCCTAGGAGAGCATGTCCAGTAATGAGTTGCTTTGCCTAGGAGAGCATGTCCAGTAATGTCAGCCCCAGTGAACACACAACTTGGTGCAGACATTGTCAAAATGTTATTGCACATTCCTCCTGAACAGGGAACATTGAGACCCAAAGGAGTCCTTGACAGTGCCCAGTATTTGCATCTCTGGTGATGCAGAAAATTATATTTAAACCACGGCTTTCTGTTTCTGTGTGGAAAGCTGCAGTGAGCAGAAAGCAGTGGTTTAAATGGTTCAGAGCAATAGCAGCTCAATAGGACTGATGTCTTGCACAGAAGGAATCACACTCCAAGGTGGGGTGGGGGGTGGAATTTGTAAGCTCTGTGGAAGAAAATGGGATGGAAACCCAACACACCAGCAAAGGGGAGGAAACATCTTGAAACTGACAAGACTAAGTTTGGAACTAACAAGAGCAGCAGGGAAACCTGAGACAGAGACTGATTCTACATTCATGTTTGGGTCTGATTTTCTGAGCACTGAAATCGCCTTCTAGAAATCCAGAGTATATTTTTTCATCTACACTCAAAATTTTGCTCCTGGACTTTTCCCTCCACACTTGCTTGCTTTACTGCGTTTCTTGTCATTAATTTATATAAGCTTCTGCAGGATATGCATGCCAAACTTAAAAGCTGCATGAAATCATGGAGGGGGGCAGGTTTAAGAGTTCCTTTGTTCTTTCTTGAGAAACGAGTTTATTGCCCTGTGTCCCAGGAAATATATCATCTTTATGGTCCTGTGGAATGCACTTGTAATTTCTCTAGCCAGGGTGAGAGTCAAAACAAATGCTTTATTTTAAAAGGAACTACTTTGCCTAAGCATTCTATCCTATATTCTACTTTAGCCATATGCACTACTACTTATAACTACTTATAACAATTTTATTAATACAAATCAGATTGTCATACCTGATCTATAGGTCTGAGAAACATCATAGGTACCAACAGCCAGTAGCAAGTGATGTTTAAAAGGACACCTGCTGTTGTTAACTAAGCAATGTGCCAAACAGAAGTAAAATATTTACACTTATGGCCTTAGATCCAAAGCTTCCTGAAAAACCCTCATTCGAAAGTAGTCTTGGAAGTCAGCAACAACTCAGTGGCGAAAACGTTCCTGCTCTTGTTACTTTGAAGTTTGGTAAACATTTAGATAGAGCACAGATAATCTGTCTGAGAAATGTATTCATTCATGAAACTGTACAAATCACCACAAACATCACCAAAGTTTTTAGAAAGTTTGGGATGGTTGTCCAGCCACAGACTTGACTTCAAAAACCATGAACTGGCCAAAATTCATGACAGACACTAGTTCATGAGCCAGTTCATGCCCATCCCTAATCAGTTCCTTGTGGCACTAACAAAATAAATTCTTGACAAATTTTCCAATTCCAATTCCAAAAACCTTTATTGGCATAATATTTTTTTAAAAAAGATAGCAGTACAAATCAGCCTATATGCCAAAAAGGAGAAATAATCAAAGTACAGTGATTTGTAACATTAGATGTAGTAATAATAAGACAAAATGATAAAAGTTTGGAACAGTAATCCCAAATATTACAGTAGTTAAAATGGTTATAGTAAAAAGCTTAACGATCCAAAGAGGAATCATAGATACACACTATTTCTCTCACTCACTCACTCTTCCCACCCTTCCCTCTTCCCTCTTTTCTTTTCACTTTTTCTTGGCCCCTGAGTACATTTGTCAGAAACTCTTCAACCTGCTCAGTAACTTCAGGGTTTTTGTCTGCTAGTAAGAACTCAATGCCTCTATTGGTTGCAGTCTTAGAGAGCTGAAAAAGAGGACTAATCAAATAGTAACATAGCTGAGTAAACAGTGGGCTGTTTAAGAGGATATGCTGAACAGAGTCAGGTTCTTTACAAAGACATCTGCACTTTCCTCGTAGGTGATGCCCTTGTATTTGCTTGTAACAACAGTGGAAGGAAACATATTGAGTCTGGTCAGCATAAATGCTCTGTTGAGAAGACATTGTTAAGCTTGAAAAGTACTGAGCCATAGTTTTTTGTGGAAAGGCAAAGCCCAGGAAATGGGAGGAACAAGTCCCCTGCTCCAGCTTTTATTAGTTGTAAATCAATGTCCAGGATTCTCCTTTGAATTGTTTGGAATATATACGTTTTATTGGAGTTAGCCAGGGCGTCTAAATCAATACCTAAAGAGTTAATTTTCTCCCGTATTAATTGGGACCATTTAGAAACACACAGGTCAGCAGGTACAGCAGCGATAAGACTATTTGGAGGGAGTTGAAAATAAAGATGTAACCAAGATTTAATGGCAGCAATCCAAGCTCTAGATTCTATGGTATAGAGACCCAGCTCAGCACATAAGGTGAAATAATTAACCAAGTTGGGAATGCCAAGAATATGGTGCAGGAAGATTGCATTAACTTGTTTAACCTTTTTATTAAGGTCTTGAATCTACACAGGAACCCCATACAATAACTGGGGAATCACTGTAACCTGAAAAATCCAAAAAGCAGCCAGGACAAATTGGTTACCTTTTTGATAGTGAAAATGAATTATAGCAGCCATCTTGTTCTTGGCCAAGCTAAGAGAATGCTCCTGACGCATGGACCATTTTAAATAGTAATGAAAGACTACCCAGGTATCTAAAAGATTTAACTTGTTCAATTTCTCTTCCATCAATCTTCCAGACAGAACTCTTCCATGATTTAGAAAATATCAAAATTTTAGTCTTATCAAAATTAATAAATAAGGAATTCTGGTTACAGAATGAAATAAATGCTAATAGAAAGTGCTTTAATCCTACTTTAGTAACAGAAAGAACTGCTGCATAGGAACTGGGACTGAGTTTAATTTGGGACTGTGTCCATCAGTTTTAGCCAAATAGGAGGGGCGATCTGAAAGGAACAAATTAAATATAGAGGGGGCTAAAATGCAACCCTGCTTTACACCCTTGGTCACAGGAATTTTTTGAGTTAGGGAGCCTCTGTCATCAAATCTAACCTGAAAAGTGTTAGAGAGATAGAATTTATGTAACAAAAACAGAAGACATTGGTCAAGATCCAATTTGTGTAATTTTTCCTACAGAGCCTGTCTAATGACTGAGTTGAAAGCTCTACAAAGATCAATAAATGCAACATATAACTTGCCTCTAGGGTGCTGGAGATATTTTTCAGCTAAAAAAGATAATGTTATACAATGATATAAAGTAGAGTGGTTTGTTACAAATCCAATTTGCTCCCTCCCTGGTAAATTATGAGAAGTCATCCACTCAGATAGTTTCTTAAGAAGATATTTAGCACAAATTTTTCCTAGAATCTCTCTCTCTCGGCTTGACTTCGCAAACAAAGATTTAAAAAAGGTGCAGTAGTCCACGTCTGCTGCAGGCTCACTGGTGGCTGACAAGACCAATGCGGGACAGGCAGGTCCGGCCACAGTGGCTGCAGGGAAAAGTCTGATTTGGGGTTGGTGCTGTAGCAGTACGATTCTTCCTCAATCTCCTTTTGTCCTCAAGACCAGCTATGCGTGCGTTCTCAAAGGAAGAGACAGCCTGGTGGATGGTGTGCCTCCATGCTTTGTGATCTGAGGCTAGGTCAGACCACTGGTGATGGTTAATGCAACAGGTACCAAGGGATTTCTTCAAGGAGTCCTTGAACCTCTTCTTTGGTGCCCCTCTATTTGATGGCCGGTGGAAAGTTCGCTATACAGGGCAATCTTGGGAAGGTGGTGGTTTTCCATCCTGGAGATATGCCCTGCCGAGTGCAACTGCGTCTTCAACAGCAATGCCTCGATGCTTGTAACCTCCGCCCGCTTGAGGACTTCAGTGTTGGTCACAAAATCGCTCCAGTGGATGTTGAGGATGGTGCGAAGGCAGCACTGATGAAAGCGCTCAAGGAGTCGCAGATGATGACGGTATAATACCCACGATTCGGAGCTGTAGATGAGGGTTGTCATCACAACCGCTTTGTAAACACTGATCTTTGTGCCCTTTTTCAGATGCTTGTTGCTCTACACTCTTTTATGCAGTCGGCCAAATGCATGGTTTGCCTTTGCCAGTCTATTGTCAATCTCCTTGTCGAACTTGGCGTCTGAGGAGATGATGCATCCCAGGTAGCTGAACTGCTGAACTGTCTTCAAAACTGATTCACCCACAGTGATGCAAGGAGGGTGATAATCTTCCTGGGGTGCAGGCTGGTGGAGAACTTCTGTCTTCTTCAGACTAACTTCTAGGCCGAATAGCTTGGCAGCCTCTGCAAAGCAGGACGTCATATGCTGCAGAGCTGATACCGAGTGGGAGACAAGTGCAGCATCATCAGCAAACAGTAGCTCTCGAATAAGTTTTTTCATTGTCTTGGAGTGGTCCTTTAGTCGCCTCAGGTTGAACAGGCTGCCATCGGTGCGATAGCGGATGTAGACACCATCGTCATCATCTAAATCTACTGTGGCTCTTTGAAGCATCATGCTAAAGAAGATCGTAAAGAGAGTTGGCGCGAGAACAGAGCCTATTGGGAAGCCTTTACACCTGTGCCTATTGGGAAGGGCTCCGAGAGATCGTTGCAGGGTCTGACTTGGCCTTGCTGGTCTTCATGTAGCTGGATGACCATACTGAGGAACCTTGGGGGACATCCTAAATGTTCCAAGATTTGCCACAGGCCGTTCTTGCTAACGGTATCAAAAGCTTGGGTAAGGTCGACAAAAGTCACATATAGACCCTTGTTCTGTTCCCTGCATTTCTCTAGAATAGACAGAAGACTAATGGGTCTATAGTTCTCTAGGCTATTAGGGTCACCTTTTTTTGAAAATCAGAATAATAATGGAATTTAACCATTACCAAATGTAAAGTACCAAATTTATCAATTAATGTAAAAAGACATGCAAGAGAATGAGACCACCATTCAATATTGTTCTTCATGAGCTCAGCAGATAGGCCACCAAGAGGCTTTACCAGATTTAAGACGAGCCATGTGCTCATGCGAGACAGGAGGCCACTCAGGTACATCTAAAGGAAGCACATTACTAGCTGGTTCAGCTACAAGAGGATTATTAAACAAATTGGTATAATAAGTGACCCATTTCTAAGATGGAATTGAACTAACATTAAGGACTCCCAACTGACGTTTAAAGCCTGTGACCAAGGACCAGAAAGCATTGTTGTTATTGAGTGAAAAAGCTGAGCCTATTTCTCCATAAAAAGTATATTTCTTTTGGACTATCAGCACTTGACATTCCCTCCTCATTTTATAATAAAAAGAAGGGACCCCAGGTAGAGTGACAGTACACATCTGCCAAAAAATTTGGCACAATCTATTTTTAGCTAGGTGACATTCATTATCAAACCAAGAATTAATTGAACATTTCATGTCCTTACAGTCAAATGGTTGGGCAAAATCACTAAGTTTATCAACAACAGAATTATAAACTAAGAGAGCCTTTGTTGGTGATTTTGTACAAGCTAGCTTTTGGTTTAGTTGCATCCAGGACCAGCTCCCCCACTAGGCAAACTAGACGGTTGCCTAGGGTGCCAGCAGGGCAGGGCGGCAAATTTGGCCTCCCCCTTCTCCCTAGGCAAATGCCTAGTTTGCTCCCCATGCCTCCTCCTCCCTCCCTCATCCTGCATTCCAGCTATCTAAAGCCTATTCCCACAGATTGCTCAAACGGTGAGTAAAACTGTGGGGCTAGGCTGCACTCACAGTCTGTCAGGACAAGCATCAAGGAAGGGCAGCCCGGCTGCCGCTGACTCCTCTCCCATCCAGGAAGTGGGGAGAGGAGGAGTCAGCGACAGCAATGCTGCCCTTTCAGGATGCCAGTCTTGACAGTGGGGGGAGGCTTTAGGTAGCCAGAACGCAGAATGAGGGAGGGAGGAGGAGGCACGGGGGGCAAACTAGGCATTTGCCTAGGAAGGCCGAATTTGCTGCCTCCATCCTGCCAGAGTGGGGAAGGGAGGGAGGAGGCAAAGAGGAGAGGAGCCACAGGGGGGGGGGGTGGAGCTGTGGAGGGAGGTGCGGGGGGAGGTGCGGGGGGAGCATGGAACCATGAGGGGGAGGCGTGGGCGGGCGCTGTGGGGGGGGCACCAGGCAGCGAGTCTGCCTAGAGCGCCATGGGGCATCAGGCTACCTCTGGTTGCATCCCAATATCACTGTGCATCCATTGTTGAATCTGTGTTGAAAGGGTTGAGGACCATTTTATTCTCTTATATACAGGGCAATAAGTATTCTCAACACTAAGCAGAGGAGACCTATCCTAAAAGTCAACAACATAGGAAAGTGGTCTTTCTCTGTTCGATTGCCTATTGTAAACTTAGTGATATGGTATCTCAGGTCTGCTGAAGTAATCACATAGCCTACAACACTACAACCATGAGGGGAGATGCAAGTGTATTGGCCATGCGGATCATATTCAGGGGACCCATTCATTATATATAAATTGAATTCCACACAAAGATCCACCAGATAACGTCCGGTCTGATTTATAACTGGGTCTTTAGATTGTCTAGAAACTAAGAATGGGAAAAGTGTGTAGTCCTCATCTCCCCAACTCAACAAATTGCCTAACTGATCGTTATTAGACCCCAATCTTGCATTAAAATCACCAGCTAAAAGAAGAGTAGCCTCAGGAAATTTTCCGCAAAACATATTCATATAAACACTCAGTGACTTCCAAGCAGATGTAGAAGTACTGTTATCAATAAAAGGAGCAATGTAAAGATTAAGTAACAATACAAGCAGATCTGTAATAGAAATATAAAATGCCTGGGCCAGTGGAGGGCAAAGGTCTAATTGGCTAACAATATGATTGATAGAATTATTGAACAAACAACACAGGTCAGCCTTAAACTGGCCCTTTATATTCATTTTACATGCAGGAAGTGTATAGGAAGTTTAACCACTAATTAAAATATCCGTGGGCGACCAAGTCTCCTGTAAAAGAATAATGGCAGAATCTTTCAAAAAGCTCAATAAGGATCTCCATTTTTACTTTCCCGTCCAGCAATATTTCAGGATATGGGCTGGAAGGCTTGTCCCTGGGGTTGTCTCCATTTCTGGTGAAGTCATTGAGTTTACTTGTAGTCAACAACCTGGAGGAAAAAAGACCTTGTGGTTGGAGCCAGAAATGTGGAAATGGATAGATTAAACTCTTCATGGCATAGATAAATATCATTCCTAATAAATGACAGCCTTTTAAGTATCTTCTAAAGAAGTAGAATATGTCTTTTCATCAGGTTGTTGGCATTCTAAACTGAACTATTTTCTGTGTCCATTTAGAAAGCTATTATGGAAGCAGCATACTTAAGATAGAGGAATTAATAAACAATTTGAATAAAAATAGTTCATAATTCAGGAAAACTTCACAATATTTAAGTTACATTGTTTTCATTGCAACAGTGAAGCATATGACCAACTCTCCCTTTGAAATAAATAAAATTTAAAATGTGGTGAACTCATTCAGTTTTTCACTGTTTTCCACACATTCATTTAAAACACTTCCACTGCCTCTCATGTTTTGAGGGGAAAGAAAAAGACAGAGGCACTAGGCATGGACTGAGCAAAAGACCCCTATTAATTCCTGTCTGCCAGGGAAGACCAAAACCAGTACAACATTGAATTTTCCAATCTCATATTACCATAATATTAGTCATGCAGACCAGATTATAATGTTAGCCAGAAATATCAGAAGAATGCCATGGTACTGAATGCAATGTTCCCTCTAAGCTGAGGGGAAAAATCTATTTCTTGAGCCAAAAGAACTACTAGCCTTAATGTTGTGAATGAGCTGATTCAGGTGGTTAGCTACGTTGGTCTGAAGTAAAAAGAAAAAAGAAAAAAAGGTTTAAGTCTAGTGCCACCTTTGAGACACTGCCATCACTTAATTACTCTCAGCACTCCACAGTTAAGGATATATTTGCCCATCAGTCTCCAATTTTAAATATTTATTTCCTTCACTATGTTCTCCCCCAGAATTAAACTCAAACAAATAGTAACAAACTAAGCTTGTTATTCCTGTTTGATCCTTGAATCTGTAAAACATCTTCATTATGCTGTATGCTAATTTATATATATATATAGTGGTAATTCACATTTCATTGTATCTGAAGAAGTGTGTGTAGACACAAAAGCTTATACCTTGAATAAAACTTTAAGACCAGTGAAGTTTAATTTTGGGTATAAGTGAGAACTACATGTGCAGTTTTATGACATTCATCATGCTAAGATCTCTCTTACAATCAAGGAACTTCAAGCTATCATGTGAGATGAAATCTGTGTTCAAGATAGTGTCCTGGAAACTGGCCTTGGGTTGAAGAGGCATGCCTCTCAAGTCTATTTGTTCTTTCAGCTAGATATAATGTGGCCAGAATTGCCAGCAAGAATTCAAAGAGGCAATTCCGCTTAGTTTTGCTGGAGTCTTTTTAATGGGTGGGGAAAACGAGACAAGCACAAGAACACTTTATTTTAAAACAAAAGCACATTGAAGCCTCTTCTCCTCCCCCCCACCCTTTTCCAAAAATATCTGTTGGCAGAAAGTTTTTAAGAACTGAGTGAGACTGAGCAAGACTCCTCCACCCAGCCACCTGTATCGCACACCTTTTTTGCAGGAGAGCTGGGCATGCAACCACCAGGGCTGTTGAATGCCTTCTTGGCATGCAACATCAATATCAAGAAATGGAAGGAGGGGAAAAACCCTTTGAATGATACCAAGGGAAAAGGTTCAGCAACAGGAAGTAGGAGGGGTTCTGTGTAAATAAAAAGCGGTTTTGCAAAGTGGACAGGAGATGAGCAATTTTTTCTGCAATAATCTTTTTTTGTGGTGCACCAGCACTGGGGGGGTGGTGGCTGGTGTTCAGCAAAGAGGAACCACCCACCACTACCCTGCTGCCTGGCCTTGGCCACCATGAGGGAAGCTGGCCACTGCCCAGGGCAATGCAAGATCAACTGTACATATGGCCATCAGCCAGACTGCAGTGGGCAAACAATCTGGGCATTGAAGCTTGAAAATTAGTGTGCCAATGTATGGCATCACAACCTATTTGCCTGGAACAGATGTTTACCTAATGTTGCTCAGGAAATCAGTTAAATGGAGGGGGGGGGAGAGACATGGTGTCCTTCAAATGCAAGCTCTGGCTATTCCAGAATATTCCTGAATGCTTCTGGAAATAATCAAGACTAGATACCTCTATTCCAGAAAACCCCAAATACCATCTGGATACCTTAATATACTTTTTTAAAAAAATATAGTGTTAAGGTATTTATCAGATATATATTTGGATCAGATGTATCTGAGTTCACATTCTTAGAGACAAGGTGATAAATGTCACATCACTTTTATTCAGGAATTAGATATATTTTTGTTTTTAAGCAGGTAGTGGAAACCACCTCTTTGAATGCCCTAAGGAAGGTGTCCTGAGTCAGTGATTTGATTTATGATGGCCATTAATGATTTATTTATGTGGTCCTTAGATGATTTCAGCAACCAGAATAGATGATCCAGAGCACAACTGGTAACCTTCAAAGATCCAAGCATCTTTTCAACATTCATAACAGTAACTGGGTCAAAATTATCCATATGTTAGATTCCCCCCCCCCCCCCGTCTGATCCATGTTGCAACCAGTAAGCTCTATAACACACCCTCTCAGATTCAGTATAAGTTTTCTGCCTGTGTAGTTCTAAAGTTTCTCCCAGGCTTCTTGAGGTCACCCAGCTCCATGGTAAACTAAAGGGCCAGATTCTATCCCAAGGACAGGAGAGGCTAACAAGGACAAACTTATCAATGGCTTTAGGATGTTCACATTCCAAGCGCCATCTGCAGCCTCAACAGAGCATATGTTTGGAATCCTAAAATCCTCCAGAGCATTCCGGAATGTCAAAGGATCCATGAGTCTCTGTGGATAGACCATTTTAACAGGCCTCCTCTTCCTACAGGCTGATTCTCCAACCCCAAAATGAAACCTTCTCCCAAATGCTCAGTGCAAAAGATTACATCAAAAATGTGACCTTTTGGACTTCTGAGCTATGTTGCCTTGCTCTCAGTCAGGTCCGCGAGCTCTCCTGCTTGTGGCCCCCCCTGAATCAGGCAGGGGGAGGGGTGCCACAGATGGAGGGGTCTCTTTTCGGCATGGGGCTTTTACAGCAAGACAGGGGCGCAATGGCAGTTGCTCCTGTTCTTTCTATATGCCCTGAAGCTCTCCCCATTGTGATTGCCATTACAGCAGCAAGAGGTGAACACCCAATCACTTGCTCTTCTTCTCTTCAATAAGCTTTTGATCTGTCACCCCTCTGTCTCAAGCATGACAACTCTACAATGCAAGTAAGTCGGCTTTCAATTGCCAATGGCTAATGGGTCGTTTTTACATTTCAATAAACTGACAGTTCAAAGGAAGGGGAAGAGGTCGATACCTCTAATTTCCCTGTGAATGAGGCCGTGAAAAGCTAAAGAACATCTCTAACTATTGGAAACAATTTGAATTAATCTGAATATGGATACTTAAATCGATTCAGAAGATAATTGGATATTTGTTAAAGAGACTATTATTCGGTTGCAATACAGTCTAAACAAAATTAGATACTTGTTAGAGGGATTTCTCCTTGTCGTCTGATTTGAAATTCATACGCTAACATTTAAAACTCCAGTTGGAGGAGACTGGGAAGGATTGATTATCTGGGACTCTGAGCTACTTTTCAACCTGGATTAATGGACTGAGTTTGCTGACAGAGAAAAATGGTTTTGCTAAGTGGAATTCTTCACAAAAAAGATATTTTAAGCAGTTTGAAGTCTCTGAGGCAAGATCTTGGTTTATTGACAGAGTTGATTAAGAAGCAAATGGGAGTGGCTTCCGATTTTGGTTTCATGGAGGATTGACGTGCTTCTCAGTGAAGAGCAGACCAGACCCTCTGTTCTGGGCAGAGAAGGTGTTTTAATGCCTTCTAGCCAAGAAGGTGGCCAAGATATGCTTATTAAATTCTGAGGAGATTTACTTTGGCTGACGAGGAATCCCACCGGGGTTTCTTTTTGGCTTTGAAGAGTCTCCGGAGAAGAATTGCATTCCAATGTCTACAGAGGATATCTGGAGTCTTTAAATCGACTTAAATTCATCATGAGCCAAAGTTTCTTTGGGACTAATTAATATCTAATGGAACTTGAATGGTGCTTTTTGAAGGATCACGTCTTAAGAAGGTAAAGATCTTTATCTATTGCTCTAGGACTAAATTAAGAGTTATTTGGAAGAAAAACAAAGGTCTGGGTATTAATATAAGACATTAAAACAAAGGAGGAGGAGGAGGAGGAGGGGGAAAATTGGAACTGAGAAAATTAAAGTAATGGGTAAAAAAGGGGAAATTAAAATTGTTTTGCATACCTGTGGTCAGCTACCCCCTCCGAAACTAGAAGAGAACTGCAGAACAACAAGATGTGACATCATAGAAATATTGCGAGACTTCTTTACCATAGAGAACAAGACTTCGTGGCAAGAAATGAAAGTGGTGGCCATTAAGAGAAGGGAAAAAATAAACCTCCTAAGCCTCTCTATGATTACAATCATAGAGAAACATCAGCGGCCATTATAAAAAGGTAATTTTAAAAGAAAGCTTTTTAAAAAGAACGGGACTGTTAAAAAGAGTGGAGCCAACAAATATCAACGTTTGAAGATCAAATATATTGGACTATGTAATTCAAATCTATTTGGGAGCAATTTATAAAAAAAAGAATTTTTTTAAAAAAAAATAAGGGAAAAATCGTATGGCTGCCATTTTGGAAAATATAAAGTTTTAAAAATTAAAATCTTGGTTTTGGAGCTTAGGAGGACAGTGATTTTGGGCTTACCTGAAAGGGCATGCCCTAATCTATAAGACTGTATAGTTTTGAAGAACTTTGGTGACATCAACTTTAGTGCCTATATTTACAATGGGAAGGCAGTAATGTCAGCCCAAAAGCCAGGAAAACAGATACAGACAAGAACCAAGACACTAGAAGTTTAAAAATCTGAAAAAAAGAACAAATGGATGCCATGGAAGCAAGACTGGTGAAGGTGATTAAAGAATCTGTAAGTGAATGTAAGAAGGAATTAAAAAAGGATATAGAGGACTTCTATATCCTTTTTTAATCCGTCTTACATTCACTTACAGAAGAAGTTAAAGCAATATCAAAAAGAATTCAAGATGTTGAAGATAAAGTGACAGACCATGATGCAAGAATTAATACAGTGGATTCCACTATAAAAAAAAATGCAGGAAAAAGCAGTATTACAAGATTACAAATTAATGGAAAATCAGATACGCTTGAAAGGGGTGCCTGAAAAAGATGCAATGGATTTAAGAACATGTATAATAAGGATTATTGCTGAATTTGTTGGTGATGACCCTGAGGAGACTAACTACTTTTATGACTATATTTATAGGGTCAATTCAAAATATGCAAGGAAAAACAAACTACCAAGGGATGTGGTATTAAGATGTGTGACAAGAGGTCTGGCAGGCAGAATTCTAAGTAAACAATTCAAAGGTAACTTGGTTGTGGAGGACAGTGATGTCAGAATCATGAAAGAACTACCAAGAAATGTTTTAAGTGACAGAAAATTATATAAAAAACTGACTGATCAGCTGAGAAAGAGTGAAATGAGATACAGATGGATTCTTCCAGAAGGTGTGGGTTTTGAATACAAAGGGAAGAGATGTACCATCACAAATGTTCAAGATATGGAGAAGTTTTTGATGGAAAATAAAGAATTTGGGGTACAGATTAAAAATAGAAAATCATGTTGGATTACAAATTATTTTCTTGGAATGTAAATGGATTTAACTCACCACAAAAAAGAAGGCAACTTTTCATTGGATTGGAAAGCAAAAATGTAATATTATTTGTTTACAAGAAGTACATATCAATCAATTGGATTACAAATTTTTATGGAACAAGCAATTAGGTTTGGAATTTTATTCATTGGCCAAAGAGAAAAAAAGAGGTGTGGTTTTTTATGTGAAGCAGGATTTGGACCCCAAACTGATTTTTAAAGACGATGATGGTATGTTTATTGCAGTGGAAGTGATGTTAAACCACAAAAGAACTTTGTTATTGGGATTATATGCTCCTAATGGAGCTAAAGACTCTTTTTTTAAGGATATCAGGCAACAGCTTGACCAAGTGACATATGAGCAAATTATGATAATGGGAGATTTTAATGGAACGGTTAAGAATATTCTGGATAGATCTGGGGGAAAAAATAAGGAAGGGAAACTACCAAAATCTTTCTTTGAACTAACTAAACAAGAAAACTGTGTGGATATTTGGAGAGAGATGAATCCTACAGTATGAGACTATACGTTCTTTTCAGCAAGACACAACTCTTTCTCAAGGATTGATATGTTATGGATTACAAAAAATTTGGGGTTGATAAAAAAAAATAGATTCTTCCTAAAATAGGTGCAGATCACAATTCAATAATGTGGTTTGCAATGTATACTAAAAAGACTTTGAGATGGAGGATAAATGAAGATTTACTGCAGAAAAAAGAGGTAGTAGAGTCTCTGGAGAAAGAGACCAAAGCTTTCTTCCAACTAAATGAAAATGATGATGTCCAATATCAAACGGTGTGGGATGCATATAAAGCAGTAATGAGAGGCATTCTAATTACATCGAATAATAAAGATAAAAAGGCTAAAGAAAAACAAATGATGGATTTACAAAAGGAGATTGGAAAGAAAGAGGGAACTTAAAAAGAGGCCAAGGAAAAAGAAAATCTCAAAGGAAATTACAATTCTACAAGAACAATTAATACATTTATTAAATAAAGAAGTGGAATGGAACTTAAAAAGGCTTCAATAAAAATCTTTTGAGAGTGCTAATAAACCAGGAAAATATCTGGCCTGGCAAATGAAAAGAAAAAGGGAAAATAAAACCATCAACAAAATTATTTTGGGAGACAAAGAAATTGTGGATCAGGAAGGAATTAAAAGAAAATTTTATAAATATTATGCAAAATTGTTTAAAAGCCACATGGTGGATAAAAGAAAAATAGAGACATTTTTATAGAAAATAAATGTAAAACCCTTAACTGATAATATGAAGAAAATTTTAAACAATCCAATTGAAAAGGAAGAAATAGTGGTGGCAATTAACTCAATGAAATTGGGGAACGCTCCTGGTCCAGATGGGTTTACAGCAAAGTATTATAAAGTTTTCAAGGAGACTCTACTTCCAAAGCCCCAGAAAGTGATGAATATCATAAGAGCTGAGGGGAAGTTACCTAACACCTGGAAAGAAGCAGTAATCTCATTAATACCAAAAGAAGACAGAGATGCCACAAATGTAAAAAATTACAGCCCAATTTCATTACTTAATAATGATTACAAAATATATGCTAGTATATTAGCAGAACGCCTGAATCAGCATTTGAATAATTTTATTAAAGAAGAACAAGCAGGGTTTCTTTCCAGAAGGAAGATCAGAGACAATATCAGAACAGCAATTGATATAATTGAGTACTATGAGAAACATCCAAAAAGAAGTGGCTTTGTTTTTCGCAGATGCAAAGAAAGCCTTTGATAATGTACATTGGGAATTTATGTTTGCAGTAATGGAGAAATTGAGACTAGGTGAAGACTTTGAGAGAATGGTAAAAGTGATATATACTGACCAACAAGCAAGACTTTGAATTAACGCGGATTTGACAGAGAAAATGATAATTAGTAAAGGAACAAGACAGGGGTGCCCTCTATCCCCATTCATATTTATAATGACTTTAGAGATATTGCTTATGCAAATCCAAGAAGACAAGGCGATAGAGGGTCTGAAATTGAAAGGTTTTTCTTATAAATACAGAGCGTTTGCAGATGATGTAATGTTTATAAACGAAAACCCAACTCAAGTTACACCATTGCTGCTTCAAAAAATTAAAAAAATATGGTGAACCGGCAGGTTTTTATGTGAACAAAGAAAAGTCAAAAATTTTGTGCAAAAATATGTCAAAGAGCAAACAGGCAAAATTACAAAGCCTAACAAAATGTGAAGTGGTTTCCAAAGTAAAGTACTTAGGAGTAGAAATCACAACAAAAAATATTGATTTATATAAAAATAATTATGAAAAGCTTTGGAGGAAAATTGATGGAGATTTATTAAAATGGAATAGACTGAACCTGTCTATACTGGGTAGAATATCGGCAATTAAGATGAATGTATTACCAAGAATCATGTTCTTGTTCCAAACAATTCCAATAGTGAAAGAAGATAAACAATTTAATAAATGGCAGAGGAAACTTTCAGAATTCATAAGGGCTGGCAAGAAACCAAGAATTAAAAATGAAGATCTTGACCGATGCAAAAGAAAGGGGAGGTTTTCAAGTGCCGGATTTAAAATTATACCATGATGCGGTTTGTTTGGTGTGGATAAAGAAATGGATGATGTTATTAAATTAAAAAAAATATTAACATTAGAAGGCCATGGAAATATTTTTGGTTGGCATGCATATCTGTGCTATGGGAAAAGTAAGATGGATGGTTTTTTCTCACATCATTATATAAGAAGTAATTTGTTAAAAACTTGGCTGAAATACAAGAAATATGGTGATGAGAGGAAACCGCTTTGGATTGTGCCAACAGAAGTAATAAAGTTATATTCTGATATTAAGGAAGAAAAATGGATAACATACAAACAATTGTTAAAAATACAAGGCGGCAAGGTGGAATTAAAATCAGTGGAAGAATTGGACTATAAGTACAATTGGTTTCAACTGCAACAAATTAAAAGTCTGCTTCAACAGGATATTAGAAATGAAGGAATAAGACAGGATCAGACTGAACTGGAAAGAATGCTGTTTGGCAATAAAGAAAAAATTATCTCTAAAGTATATAAACTATTATTGAAGTGGTCTACAGAGGAAGAAGTGATTAAATCTCAAATGATAAAGTGGGCAATTAACATAAATAAAGACATTCAGATGGACAAATGGAAATATTTATCGAAGAACTCTATTAAAATATCGACATGTAATAATATTAAAGAAAATTGTTTTGAAATGTTATATAGATGGTATATGACTCCTAAGAAACTTTTGAAAATAAATAACCAGATGTCTGATTGATGTTGGAAATGTAAAAAACATGAAGGATCTTTCTATCACATGTGGTGGACTTGTGAAAAGGCTATACAATTTTGGCAAATGATTCAGCAAGAAATTTCAAAGATTTTGGGTTACAATATAAAGAAAGCACCTGAAACCTTTTTGTTGGGATTACAAATGGAAAATTTTCCGAAACAAGATAGGACATTACTTTGGTACATGCTTTCAGCTGCACAGACATTATACGCGCAGTTGTGGAAGCAAAATATGGGACTGGATTATGAAGGTTATGCATTGGAGCGAAATGGACAAGCTTACTAGAACATTAAAAGAACTTGATATGGATAAATATAACAAGGAATAGGAGAAATTTCAAAAGTATTTTGAAAAACAGTGGAAGGTGAAAGGACATTTGGTGATTTTTAATAATGGTTAATTTTCTTTCAATGTAAAGTATTAATTATAGGTAAAGTAGAATTATGGAAATATACAGAGTTTTTTGCATATAAGGATTGGGTTTAATGGACTGTAATTAGGATAGATAACACTAAGAATTAAGTGTAGTAATATTATAAATGGACTATTAATCAAGATAGATAATAATAGTAATAAGTAACTTTGTTCTTATTTGTATTTTATTATAGTCATAAGGGTTTTTTTGTTTTTTTATTGTTTTTTAATAGGTTCTTAAAAGGTCAATATTACCTTTTATTCTATTTATATTTTAAGTTGAATGCACCGGGGAAGTCACAAAAAGGGGGGAGGGAGATGGGAAATGTGATGCAATATTTTTGATGTTTATTTTTGGATGATAACTGATTAATGTTGCTGAATAATAAAAAAAATTGTTTTATACCAAAAAAGAAGCAAATGGGAGCATTTGTACTGAAAGCTAGCGAAATCTCAAATCTACATAAGCAGAGTGCTAAAGAGAACCCGGTGACATCTGTGGAATTGAAATGGGAGAGCGACTTGTTGGGAAATGAACAAAAGAAAATCAAAATGGAACTCTGTGACGTAATTAAAAAAGAAGACCAGAAATGGAGACTGATTCAAGTTAGGTCAAGAGGAACAAAGGCTATGGAATTTTCCCACTTTCTTCGAGAAGGATGACTGCATTAAGAAGTAAGAAGATGCATTTTAACCAGAAAATCATGATGTGGAAATCTTTCAGAAAGAAGAGCCTCCTGAATTAGATTTTTCTCAGTGGATAGTTGGATATGGACTTGGTAAGAAAATCTGATATGTGATATTAGAAGACTAAGTGAGATTCCTTTTACCTTTTTTTGGGGGGGGGTACAATAAGTTGTTTTGTTTAAAAATAATATGGATATAAAAGCTATAAATGTAGTTTTGTATCCACTTGACTCGTTCTTTTGAAAATCGCATGCTGGACAAGGAGATCTACTAATTAACAAAATAATTGCTAAATCGAGATGCTCTCCTGGTACAGGACCTCTTCCACGGGGCCCCTCTCAAGGAAGGGGAGCCCTCGCTGGTTGCACCCTGGGTCGGATTGCTGAGGGTCTAGCTGCAGGTGATTGCAGGATTCCCCTTGGGTCTGCCGATCTCAGGATGCGATCATAAGAACATAAGAGAAGCCATGTTGGATCAGGCCAACGGCCCATCCAGTCCAACACTCTGTGTCACACAGTGGCCAAAAATTTTATATATACACACACACTGTGGCTAATAGCCACTGATGGACCTGTGTTCCATATTTTTATCTAAACCCCTCTTGAAGGTGGCTATACTTGTGGCCGCCACCACCTCCTGTGGCAGTGAATTCCACATGTTAATCACCCTTTGGGTGAAGAAGTACTTCCTTTTATCCGTTTTAACCTGTCTGCTCAGCAATTTCATTGAATGCCCATGAGTTCTTGTATTGTGAGAAAGGGAGAAAAGTACTTCTTCTTCTTTCTCTACTTTCTCCATCCCATGCATCTCCATCCCATGCATTATCTTGTAAACCTCTATCATGTCACCCCGCAGTCGACGTTTCTCCAAGCTAAAGAGTCCCAAGCTGCTTCCTGAATTCCCTGGCCATGAGTGTGGCCATGAGTGTGGCTGTCGCTTGCATCTCATCCCACAACCCCTTGGTCACCTCTTAGACCTCCTTTCTCCCATTAGGCAAAACTCTCGGGCCCCTTCGTCTTCCTCTTCACTGGGGCCCGACAGCTTGTGGGATCCTTCTCCCTCCGCCTCTAATAGGGGTGCTTCTACCTCTGCTTGTGTGGTAGCGGGGGCTCCACATTCCTTCCCCGGCTCGTATTCCTCGTCCTCTCCCATCGCCATTCTCATGTGTCTGGTCAGGATAGCATCTTGGTGCGGTTGCGCCTCGTCCATCGTGGTAGGGGACGTATGCAGTTGCCACTGATGAGGAGTGACCGAGAGTTGTTGGATGTGGAGAGGGGAACCTCTCCCTGTGACTCTCTGGGCATCTAGCAAGTGCCATGGTGGTGTCGGTGCTCTCGTCCCTTCTTCAGGTTCTAGAAGTTCACTGCTCTCTGGAATCTTTTCAGCCATCTGGTTACAAAGTTGCCAGGGCCGTTAAACTTCCTCTAGTATCACTCTCAAAATGTCAAGCATGCGATTTTCAAAAGAACGAGTCAAGTGGATACAAAACTAAGTTTATTGCTAAATCGAGATGCTCTCCTGGTACAGGACTTTGAGCGTGATACCAACAATACATTGATACACTTCTTTTAAGACATACTTCAAAGGGTTCTCACGGGAAGGGGTGAGGAATGCCAGCCAGTGCATAAACTATCATAAATGTCTACTTTCTCACTACGTTATCAGTATCTCGTCCTTGCTTTCCCAGATGGTCTATACTACCATGCAGGAATGTATGGGATGTCATTTCTTCTCATCTTAAAACTAGTTTCGTTTCCTATGGACTACACAAAGTCATAAAGCAGGAAAGGGGTGGTGGTGGAGAAGAATAACAGAGCCATGTTACCTTGGCCCTCCATGATGTTTTACAGACCAGCTTTATGGAGGGCCCTAAAGCTATCGATCACCATTGAGTTTTACCATGCTTGACACTCCTTCTAATATGTTTGTTTGAAGAAATTGTCTATAATAAGATACATTATTGTGCTCTATTTCTAATTTGTCAAGGATAAAGATATTGGTCACAGACCATATTAAGGAGAGAGAAGGTGCATATTAGTTACAAATCAGGAGATAGATTTCTTTTTAGTAAGAAGAGTTTCCTGAAATGTTCTTATCTTGGTGAGTAGTTGGGTAGTTGGATTGTTGTAGTGAGTAGTTGGATTGTTGTAGTGAGTAGTTGGATTGAAAACAAATCAGCCAGTATCATAATGCCTCTGTATAAATCGATGGTGCGGTCTCATTTGGAGTACTGTGTGCAGTTCTGGTCGCCGCACCTCAAAAAGGATATTATAGCATTGGAGAAAGTTCAGAAAAGGGCAACTAAAATGATTAAAGGGCTGGAACACCTTCCCTATGAAGAAAGGTTGAAACGCTTAGGGCTCTTTAGCTTGGAGAAACGTCGACTGAGGGGTGACATGATAGAAGTTTACAAGATAATGCATGGGATGGAGAAAGTAGAGAAAGAAGTACTTTTCTCCCTTTCTCACAATACAAGAACTCGTGGGCATTCGATGAAATTGCTGAGCAGACAGGTTAAAACGGATAAAAGGAAGTACTTCTTCACCCAAAGGGTGATTAACATGTGGAATTCACTGCCACAGGAGGTGGTGGCGTCCACAAGCATAGCCACCTTCAAGAAGGGGTTAGATAAAAATATGGAGCAGAGGTCCATCAGTGGCTATTAGCCACAGTGTGTGTGTGTATATATATATATATATTTGGCCGCTGTGTGACACAGAATGTTGGACTGGATGGGCCATTGGCCTGATCTAACATGGCTTCTCTTATGTTCTTATGTTCTTATGGGTATGGAACTCTCAATAAGAACAGGCATGTGATTTTTATTTTTGGGTTATAATAAGTTGTTTTTTTCTAGCCCAATAGGAATATAAGAGTTGGATTAATTGTTAAAAAGGTAGACAGCACAGTTGTTATGTAAACTGGCAGATTTTGTGTCTATGTTAATGAGGATAGTGTTAAACTAACAAATTAGTCTGTGTTTTTAACATGGTTAAATCAAAGAAGCTAGTTCCGTGTTGAGATTGCTCTGATTTGTTTATACTTATATGTGTTGAAGAAGAACTGTTTAGACTTGTGACAGAGTTTGAATGCGTAGGAAGGTGTGGTCCCCTGAGTGAGTAGATAGTTGGGTGCACTCCAGAACACTGTGGTAAAACAAAGACTCCACAACAGCCAGTTAACAGATATATTTTGGGTTAAACGTAAGAGGCAGTCAAAACAGGCAATGGTCATACACAGAATAGCAGTCCTCCAATATGCAGCACCAAATCACAGTCCAATAGAGAAGTCAAAAGTCAGTCCAATACATTACATGAATCCAGCAAGTCAGTCAGTCAAAGAAACAATTCAACAGAGTTTCTCCTTCACATATGTCATTCATCCAGCATCGCCCAAGGCCAAGGCACGGCATGTAACCAAGGCAAAGTGCTGTGGCTAATGCTACCACAGATATAGTGCAGCCACCCAATCCTAAGCCTGATTGGTAACATGAGCTACACCTGTGCTTCTCGTGACTTCTATCACAGCTGTATAGTTTTAGTTACATAACCTTGACTCAGCAGTTTAGTTCTTAAAGGAACTCAACACTGACAACTTGTATTGCAAATAATAGTTTAGTTAAAATGTTTTATAATGAAAGATAAAGTCGGTAAAATATATGGAGAACTCTATACTTGCAGGTAGAACGAATTGGATATTTTATTTAGAGGTAGAATTAAAACTGATATATTTGTATTTTTCTTTTTTTTTTCTGCTTTTCCCATTTTGTATGTGCCTTCCCTCCCTTTTTTGTATCTGTGCTGATGCTTCTCTCTTTTGTAGTTAAAATTAATAAAAATTATAAAATCCCCAAAATGTGACCTTTTAATATGTTGGACATGCCATAATTTGAAAGAGTTTATGGTAGTCAAAGAGTCTGTGAAATCCTGTGCCACCTTTGTAAGGTATCCTCAGCATGAATGTTGAAGTTCCCAGAATAAGCAGTTAATGTGTTTCCAGAAAACACCTTCACCAACTTAGACTAGGTGGCCACTGAGGAAGTAGGCAGCCATTAAACAAGCCTAATCTATACTCAGACCCCAACATAATGAACATATAATCAATGCTAGTGATATTTTGTACTGGGAGTCTGAAAAAAGGGAAAGACTCATAGAGGATGATAACCATTCCTCCTCAAAATCCTCCAATGCGGGGTTGATGAAAGGCTGCATAACTAGGTTAAGTTAATTGGGAAAGTTTCAGTTACATAAGGTCAGGTCAATTTTATCTTCCTCCAACCGTCTAGACAGGAGTTCAGTTTTGCCCCTCATGAATCTAGTATTGCACCATATTAGAGAAAGTGGATGGAACAGAGGCTCTTGCATCAGAATCTCTTGGGATACTATGGAAATTAGATAAGCAATGAGGAATCTTGCCTAGTAATGGTATCTTTGAAAATTCCTACCTCCATATCTACTAGCTCCCATCTCAGAACTGGACTACCAGTTCACCAAACATTCTGCTGCCCCAGGTACAAATTATCATCAGAACCACTAATAAAAATAATACCAACATTCAGTACAAAACCCAATAATGGAGGCCTTCTTACAATACCAGTCACTTCAAACTCACAAACAATATGCAAGCTACTTGGAAGGTAAGAGAACAAAGAAGTACATCAATGGAGAAGGTAGAGATGGTTAAAACTACCTTTTTAGGTTAGTTCAAGAGGACTCCCAAGTCTTACGGCCAGGGCCAGATTTAGATGAAGAGAGGCCCTAGGCTACTTCACTTGTGAGGCCCCTCCCAATCCCCCACCCTCACGACTAGAAGAAAATGGAAGAGTGTTATAAACAAAATTGAGTGAAGCCAAGGATGATGATGGCTATTTAAAATTCTGCAATTCACAATTTCTCCTCTAAAGGACATAAGATGTTATTGTTAAATACCATAGTGATTGAAAAAAAAATGCATAAATATTAAAATTAACACTGAAAACTTTTGCAATAACTGAACTTTGTAAATGTTATTCTTAAAAAAACCCCCAGCCTTGAGTTTTCAAATTATATTGCCTGGGAAGTGTAAATAATATGATCATGATTACCTGACAGTGTGGCACTTTTAAAATCTACTTTATGTTGTCATTTAACAGTCAGTTTTAAAAAACATATTAAGAAGTAAACTACAACCATCAAATACAGTAAGATGAAAAATATTTTTTTCTAGCCTTCCTCATAGCAAAATCATCCAAAACTTCATCAAAATTTGTTTGTCTGTCACTTTCAATGTACAGAATGCTCAGCGCAGACAACCTCTCTTGAGACATCTTAATTCATTAAGATGGGTCTTAATTCATTTTTAATTCTTTTGAGTCTTGAAAAACTCCTCTCTCCCGAACAGTTAGCGACCATAAAGCTAAGAAATAGCTGCAAGATTGCTTCCACATTAGGAAAGGCCATCTGAATTTTTTTCTTGTAAATAATTTGATAAAGGTCTGTATGAGACAATGAGTGCTCTTCTGTAAGCCTATGGCTTTGTCTCACATACAGGTGAAAATGCAAAAGTTCATCAATAAATTTCAGGTCAATATCTTCTGGGTATGCTCCCATCAACAGTTCAATACCGTGCTGAATTTCTTGCTTAGATGCCATCAGATTAGCAAGAATGGAAAACAATTGTGCAACATCACTATACCTAGTACTACGTCTTTTTAAATTGGCTTCAAGTGTATCTGATATAGGAATAAAGGATTTTATCCTAAACTTATCTCTTGAAGAAAGTGTATCTAAGGCATCAGGTGCACTTCTGTCATTTCTTTGCCATTCCCTTACTCTTTGTCTCCTTGTTTTGAAGTTAACATTTGGCAAGGTGGCTTTTGCTTGTTTCTTAAGCTCATCAAAATCTTCTCTAATTTTCCTTTAAAAATCCAGAAGTGAACTGTACAAACTTCCACAAGAACTCAATAACAGGTCTGATTTCTGAAGGGTTTTGCTGACCTTGTGAAAATGACCTAGCAAACAGGTCAAAAAATGCAGCATAAACACAAATTCCAGTTCTTCCATTTTTTTTTGCAAAAGATTGTTAGCTTGAAGCCTGGTCTCCCCCTTCCCATTAACATCAGAGTACAAATGATTGAGGGCCAAAACAGCTTCTGTGGCTTTTGCATATGCGTCCCATCTAGTGTCTGACAAATATTTAGACACTTTAGACTGAGGTGGCAAAAATGATTTTAGAACTGCCCATCTCTTTGTGGAGGATGAAAAGAAGGTATACATTTCATTGATAATGCCAAAATAGTTCACTGCATCAAGGCAGCAATCCACAGCTGAACGATCCATCAGATTTAAAGAGTGACCTGTGCATGGAAAAAATCTTGCAAATTGTTTTTTTTTTAAATTTTGATGATTTTTGTTGATTTTTTGCTGCATGCCATGTTGGCAGTGTTGCCATAAGACTGCCTACAGCATTTTCTAAAGTCAATTTCAAGCTCAGTAGTGAAATAGTTGAACACCAAATCAGCCATGCTTTCACCTGAGTGGTCTTTTAGCTCAAGGAAATCTAAAAATCTCAGTTGCCAAACCATCTTCAGGTGATACATCTCTGATAATTAAAATCAACTGATCAGTACATGAAATGTCAGGAGTGGAATCCACTGAAAACCTGAAATATTCAGCCTCTCTCATATCAGCCAGAATTCCATCCTTAACTTTTTTTTGCCATGAGTTGAATCATTTCCTCACATATAGTTTTTCACAAATAAGAGGGATTGCCTGATCCAGAATGTCCATACCAATTGATATGAGCAAGTAAAAATGGATCAGATTTTGCCACTAGTTCTAAAAGACAAAGATAATTGCCATTATTTGGAGATCCAAAGTGTTTATTGTCTCCTCTGAATGATAAATCTTGTTCTACAAGAGTGCATATTACAGCAATAATTGTCTCCATGACATGGCACAAGTACTGCTGTTCTGCTTTTATTTGTTCCTCTAGCTTGAAAGTTAACGTTTGCCCTCGCTTCCTTGTGAGGTAGGCCAACATGACATTCCTATGCTTTGAGTTTTCATGAGTTTTGATAAGATGGGGGTTTTGCCAGTCATCAAACCCTTCAGTAGCTAAAGCTATGGAAGAAGATGCAAGGTTTGGAAAGAATTTACAAACAAATCAAAAAATCCGACCTTTTGATGGAGAATATACAAGCCACTCTTGGCTATATGTTTCCCATCTGCTTTTGTTGAATAAAAAACAGCTTTTGTACAAAACCTGGATTGCTTTTTGTACACTCGCTTGGAATTTGAAAATGGTCCACAGTGATGCAGAACTTGAGAGGAACCCCTCTCTACCCAAGAGGATACTTCCTCATGTGATAATTCTGACCACAAACCAACATCTGTTACAGTAGTTCTATGTTTGGCATTATCTTTATCTGCATCTTGAACACCTTGGACTTGGCCTATTTACATTATTTTCTTGTGGCTCTTTAGCCTCTCCCTGTCCAGTAAGTGACTCTTGAATTAGTTCTATATTTTCAGTTTGAGTCAGCATCATGGCTGCTTCCTCATAATTAGCTTGCTGTTCCACATCCTGCTTTTTGTCTGGTTGCATGGTATTAATTGACTCAGGCTGGATAGCTTCACTGCTGGCTCTTGTTGCTTCAATGAGTGGTTGATGCACGAAAGCAGTGATTGGTCTTCACTTCATTACCATAGCATTTTCAAGTCTCTGTCTCTTGAACTTGCTAGCACCACTTTCAAATCTTTTACTCATGCTCAGATTAGAATTTAAAAATAAAAAGTAAAATTAATCTTCAACTGGATAAACACTTGGATCAAAGGTCCATCAGTGGCTATTGGCACAAGGTATATGCTGCTGAAGGGTTACATAATTCAGTTTTCCACTGTGGTGAAACGGATGCCCACCCTCAGCCCGGGGGGGACTGAGTAGCCAGTTTGTGGCTCATGAGCCCTGCTTGGCCTTCCCACCTCCTTGGTGGGCTTCTGTCACTTTTCAGTAGCTGCCACCACTCACTGACTTCCCTATGACTTTCTTGAGGGGCAGTGAGACCCTTCTGGCTGGCTCCTGCAGTTTGAAGATGAAAACCCCTAACTTTGAATTTCTCCTGGAGGGTTGGCACCTGCACATTTTTGGGCTTTTCCCTCCCAAAGCCTTTCTTAAGGCACTGGTAGTGGGCAGAGCGGGGGAGAATCCGTGGTCAGAGCACCAGATTGGGGTTTTAAACAAAGAACAAAGATTTTATTGACTATTTACAAGTAACAGGATTTTAAACACAAAAAGGCACTTTAAATCAAACACAGAAAGGAAAACACCACTGGGCACAAATAAAATAAGAGAAAACACAGTTCCTCTGTCCCTGAACTGATCCCTATATTTATTTTCCCTCGGGATGAGGTTCAGTTACCAACTTGCAGCCTGGCCACCTGCCTTTTACAGGTAGTTCTGGATCCCTCCAAGGATCCCTTCTCACTGCTGCCTTTCCTGATCCCCAAGGCCGCTATCTGCCTGTGAGCAATCTGCATCAAGAGTCTCCTGGCCTCTCTGAGGGTTGCAGGATGACCCCCACGACCCCCACCACAGGCTGGCTGGAGCATTTATATCTTCTGACTCCGCCCCCTGGCTTTCCTGCACTTTTTGGCCATAGAGGCATCTGGGATTTTTAGACCTGCCCTGGAGTTTTACTTCCCAGTGTGGGTGGCCATTTTATCTAAATTAAACAACCTAAACTAAAGCAAACACAAGATGGAACCTATTCCGTCACATCCAACAAGCCAACCCTATAGCACAACACCATTTTCCAATCTAAACATTTTCAAAAGTTTATAAACTCCCAAAATTGCCAAAAGGGTTCAAAATAATTTTCTCCAACACACATGCAATTAGGAGTCTTGAAAATGATGCAAAAACATAGGTTAATAATTAACTATAATTTCTTATCTAATAATTCCAGCAGCAGCAAACACTGGGTTCCCATCCAACAATCAATACCAGCCATTTAAAAGAGCCAACTGCCAAAAAATGTTATATAATATAAATATGTAAAACTTTGATTAGATTCTGCAATGGCTTTAGAACAATTAATCTACTATTAATGTATGAAGCAGTATTGTTTGGATTTATTGGCATGACAATTGACACCATCAATATTTCTTTTCATATCCAAGAAGTCTGAGAAGGGGGGTTGGAAGTGCATGCTGCAGGCACTGACAGGGCTCTGTGAAATGTGAAAGATAGATTTCCCTGCCTGGGAAGGGTGAGGCCAGTGCCAGTCACATGTGCTTACTCTGTTCAAGCCAAGGAGGAGGGAAGTAATGGAAGGGACTTGGCAGAGCTTGCTTGCCTGGTCTATCTACCCCAGCTGGCCCCCCACTCACACTCTCCCACTGATTAAAGTGCAACACATACCACTACTGACCTGACACTTGAGCTGGGGAAGGCTGTGCAGCTGGTTGTTGAATCTGGGCTGCTGGCTCTGGAGTCCTGGAGTCCGTACTCTGAATAATGGCACCAGGGACCTAGAAGGGGCAGGGCTTCTCAATCCAACCCCTGCACAGTCTCATAAAAGCGGGAGTTGGAGCATGTGGGAGACATCTCGAGCTGGCAGCAGACACCAGGGGAGAGAGTGCTGAAAGTGATGAAGAAATGTTTCCTGTGTGGCGGTGAAAAACATCTGAAGAGGAGTTGCCCTGAGCTACGGAGAGGCAGGCAGAGGTCTTTGCAGAACCAGCAAGTGAAACTGGTGAAGACTGACTTGGGTCTGCAGAGAGCACCGTGGATTATCGACTCTGGGGCCACCCAGATGTTCTGCTGCGAGGAGAGACTGCTAGAGGACACTGAAACTGCAAATTTGTGGTTTGTAAGTTTTGCTGATGGCAGAAAGGCTGAGGTTCTCTACCAAGGGATTGTGCATTTTCCTGGACTGAAGCACAAATTTGTAAATGTGTTGTGTGTGCCTAGTCTTGAGACAAGTCTGTTAAGCGTCTCTGCATTGACTAAGGCAGGCTTTGCTGTAACCTTTGATGTAAATAGTTGTAACATTTTAAAGGCACGTAAACAATTGGCCAGGAGTATATTAAAAGACAATGTGTATGTGCTAGATCAGACTGAAAGGAAAGCACAAGCTGTGGGTAACAAGCAGCCTCGCCATAAATGTATCCATAGATTGCACAGGAGGTTGGGGCATGCAAGCTATAATACTATACATAAAACTCTGGCCATTCTAGAAGGGGAAAAGATAGAGCCCTGCAATGCATACCTTGACTGTAACGTGTGCAAGCAGGCAAAATCCAAGGCCTACCCAGTGGCCAAAATAAGCAACAGAGTCTCTGAGAGGCCCCTACAGGTAATTCATGCTGACGTGATTGGTCCTTATGCTCCCAGTGTATCTAAGAACAAATATGCCCTAATCTTGGTAGACAACCACAGTCGTTTCACTTGGGTATATGTGATGAAACAGAAATCAGAGGTGTATTCAACCTTTAAATACTGGGCTAAACGTGTGCAAAGGCGGTTAAACTGCAAAATAGGTGCTTTGCAGACAGATATGGGGGGAGAGTTTGTTGGAAATCAATTTGCCTCCTGGCTTAGGGACCAGGGAATACATCACAGAATGGCTACTGTCTCTACCCCAGCAGAAAATGGGGTAGAAGAGAGAAAAGGGGGAGTCCTTCAAACAATGCTCCACGCTATGTTAAAAGATAGCAAACTAAAAATAACTTTTTGGGGAGAGGCACTGAAAACAGCGTGCTTTATTATAAACCAGTTGATGACATTCCCTACAGGGTACTGTATGGGAAGAAACCAAGCTTGGATTTTCTAAGAATCTTTGGTTCCAAGGCTTGGGTAACTGTGCCATTAGACAAAAGAAGAAAAGGGGGTGCCAGAGCAAGGAAATTGATGTTCTTAGGGTACCAGAATGGGATAAAAGCGTATAGATTCGCTGATGAGAGAAATATGCTGCAGTTTAGTGGGTCTGCCTCATTCTGTGAGGACGAAAGCTGGAGCAGGGTGCATGCAAATGAAATACCCAGCAGTATAGAGTTACCGGCATCATAGCAGAGCGAGGAGGGGCAAGTAACTGCCAAACAAGAGACTTCCTCAACAGAGGAGAGGGGGAAAACTCAGGGCTCTGATGGTTTAGAGGCTGTAAAAGGGGAAAGCTCTGATAGTACACGAAGTGGACAGCCAGAAGTCAGGGTGTCAACCCGGATAAATAAGGGGGTGCCTTCGAAGAGGTATGGGTTGGACACAGCCATAAACTATGTGCCCGCCACAGAGCCTTGATGCTATCAATGTGTGTTGGATTTAGACTACGGGGAAGAATGAAGGCTGGTGGGCGGAACATTAAACAAACATGTGATTGTTAAATAAACACTAAAGTGTGCAAGCCTGGGGAGCTGCCAGCAGGAATGTGATTGTAAAGGGCTGGGAGAAGCCAACTAAACTAAGTTGCCTAAAGCAACTGATGTGTAAAGAAAGGCAATGCTGGCTGCTAAGGTACTAAACTATGACACAATGACAATAAGAATTGTAATGTAAAAGGAATGCTGTTGATGCAATGTAATGTTGCTGATGTGTGCATTAAAATGTCACTGTGGAAAAATTCATAACATTAAGGGATGTGCTGCAACGAATGGTCTGTACCTGAGGAGGGGTGTTAGTATATGTGCAGGCATCAGACCACTGCTGACAGCACAAGATCTAAATGACAGTAGATGATCTGGCTGGCAGAGGCATTTGGCAGACAGCCAGATTGCATCAGCCAGGCTGAGGTGAGCATGACTCAGCACTAACCTGATTGGTCCATCACCTGAAGAACTTGTACAAATATACAGAAGTACTTCACTACTTGTAGAGGTTGGATGGTGAATTGTAAGTGGAGCACTTTGACAGTCTGTATCATAATTGTAAATAAACTTTATATAGCTAGTTTAAACACTAGCTGTACAGTGTACAGGACTGGATTTATTGGAGTCTTCAGAGCTCTTACTCAATTGTGTACAGGACTGGATTTATTGGAGTACTTATTGTGTACAGGACTGGATTTATTGGAGTCTTCAGAGCTCTTACTCAATAAACGCGGAAGACCAACACTTAGAAGATACATAGTTTGGCTCTGATCTCTGCTTCACATAAAAGCAGAGCTGCTTTCTTTGGTTTAGTCCAGAACTGCCACAGTGTTCCTGAAATACCTGTCTCTGTAATCCCTTCTTTTTGAAAGCTTTCCAAGCTTTCTTCATCTTCTTGATGAAGTCTGCCTCTTCTCCCTTTGGTACATGCATCCATTTTGCTAAAAGTGATGAGGCCTCCACACCGTCACTTTCTCCTGTAAAAACTTTAATCAGTCTTGATTTCCACCTCCTCTTTGTAACTGCGTACGATGTCTCCATTTAGATTTCTTTCAGCTCCTTTCCCAATGCATCTTTGTCCACTAACATCCATAGACATTACTGGGGTCTCTTTACCACTCCGCTCATGTAAATTTTCAGTTTCGCTGTATTTCAAAATAAGTTTCCACCCTGTTTTGTATCAACTCTGCCAGGATATAGATTTCCTGCTTTAAGGAGAATATGGTAACCATAGTATCTTTTTTATCAAGCAGTTCAAGTTGCATTGCCATCTTCTCCCACAGTATAATTCAGTCTGATAATCAATGTTAAAAAATAACTCAAAGTCCCAGATAGTCTATCTTTCTAAATCTCCTCCAGCCTTGTACATTCCGGCTGTAATCATTTCAGTCTCAATCAAGTATCAAATGCATTTCTCTTAAAGGTATATCCAGCTTTTATTCAGACTGTATTGTAATAAAATAATATTCTCATTATAGCTTGTTTAATTGTAAGCCGAATCCATTCAAATATCTATGTTCAGTCCAATTTAAGTTACTGAGAATTCTTAAATTTGTTCTTTGTCTTTTTGAAGCCTCCCTTTCAGGGGAGGGGGGGATATCCTTCTCTTCCCCCTTTTTTTGAACAGTTCCAATTGGCATTATAGTAGAAAATTCATTAGTCGGTAGTATTAAAAAATAGACTTACTTGCATGGTAGTATTCCAATGATTAAGATAGAAGAATGATGTATTTTAAAAGCTTGTAAGAAGAAGAAAGCATTTGGGTATACACCTCTTGCTGCCATCATGGCGGTGGAGCATCAGAGCAGACAGGAGGAACAGGGACCAACTGCCACTGTTTCCCTGGCCCCTTGCTGTTAGGAGACCCCCTCCAGGGTCCTCCTCAAAATGCCACAGCTGTGGCACCCCTCCTACCGCCTGGTTCAGGGGCCCACTTAAGATGAGCTCTGCGGACCCCACCGAGCTTGAGATGTCTTGAGAAGTCTGGCATTATGATAAAGATTTTTTTTTTTAATTATCACCATGTAATGGGATATTAAGCAAGTGGAAAGAGCAGGCACTGTATTTGAAGAGAGAAAGACAAAAGAGAGAAAGCTTGTGGGGCTATTTCCTGAAAGATGTCTTAGCTTATTCTCACAGAAATATCTGGGCTTGCTTTAATGCATAGAAATTGTGAAGTGTCTCAAGTAGAATTTTCCCATCACAATACCTTTACTAGAAAACTACACTACTATGCAAGCATCCATGTAATAAAGACAGTTTGAACAAAGAGGCACAACATTCTGAAAAATTGGCTGGCAATGGATAACTAGGTCACCTTATGCATATTATGTGGAGGGTGCTGATCAGCTGGTCTTCTGCTATCATGCCAAAGTAACACAATACTAGCTTCAAGAACTGTAAAACAGCTGAAAAAAAACCCCCAGGCCTTTGGTTTTATCAGCCAACGCAGCATAGCCATGTACTGTGTAGTCTCTGGCAATAGTCACTGATTAGCCTTGGGGTCAATAAACCCATCAGAAGTCAAGGTTTCTTTTCATCCCAGGTTCCCTAAGCCAGTAAGCAATGAAATTGGTTTGGATATGATGCCTCAGGATCTTCATCAGAGTAGATTTTGCACTTCTCTTTCAGTAGTCCTATATTGAACATAGTTGTGACTTAATTAAATAATAGTATGCCATGTCAAATATCATCCAACTATACAACAGTACAGTGCAGGTGGAAAACACATCTTTCCATCAGCCAATAAGAAAGAGACAGAGGTAAAAAAGAATCCTACTTCATCCCTTCCACTGATCTAGCCTTAGTCATTGTCCATAAATTGGCTGTGCAAGCAGATTACCATTTCTAGTTTTGATTGAAACTGAGAAATGTTAGTTTCAAAGGTGAGGTATATTGGTCTGCAACTGAACAGCTAGGATTCAAGTCCAGTAGCGCCTTAGAGACCAACAAAATTTTGGGGGTATAATCTTTTGAAAATCAAAGCTCCCTTTGTCAGTTACCGCACCTCTATCTGACAAAAAGAGCTTTGACTCTTGAAAGATTATACCCCCAAAATCTTATTGGTCTCTAAGGCGCTATTGGGACTTGAATCTAACTGATAAATCTTCAAACTTAGACTGTTCCATGTCACCTTCCTTTTCTGTACACCTATACAAATTCATTAGCTCCAATCAAGGATTGGAAATAACTGCCTGCCACATTTGGGAGGCTGAGCAGTGATGAATACATCTAAAGTCTAATTAATGGGCTTTACTCCCAGGAAAGTGCTCTTAGGAGTACACTGCAGGTCTGTTCTGTTCCTCCTGCAGATAGCCTGATATTATAGTTGCTCGGTCATTTTTTGCAGGTATTTTTCATTCAGTTTTGATGGACAGTAAATGGACTACTATATGCAAAAGGTGTTACATCTTTATCCTAGTGTGCTTGTGTTGCCTCTATGATTCCTTTTACCAGCTGAACTAATTCTTCAGTGTTAGCATACAAGCCAAGACAATAAACAGATAGTAGATTCTTGTTTCCCATAGCTCATTTCCATTAAAATAATTTTTTTTCTCCTTTTTCTATTAGCTGTATTGAAAGATGTCACTTGTAGGATTTTTTAAAAAATGAACTTTGTCACATATTGATATTTCAGGCACCACAAACAATATTGTTTAATTAACAATGGGGCGTCTGTGTTCTCTGATGAAACCGATTCACATTGTGATGATGGAAAATATTGAGGTGGTTAAAATATTGCTTATAGAATTTGCTTAGAGAAAATAGAGGGGCTTGACATATTGCTCCCCCTAAGAGACCCCTCAGGGTTTTTCAGGATATTGCTTATAGAATTGTTTAAAATGCATATTTATTGGAGGCATATCTCAGAGCATATTTCATTAATTTCAATAACGATTTCTATTACATGGTTTATCTTCCAGACATTATAGAGTTTTTGGGTTTTGACCTCTTCTAAAGTAAAAACTTCTTGCTGTGTCCTATTTACCTTTCAAAAGAGCATGTTCAAAATGTTTGGATGAATCAAATGCTAATTTGCTTAATCCAGTAGGCAGTCTTCATTTACAAATTATAATTGGAATTTGCCCTGCTGTACTGCATAATTGTATTTCTGGTATCTTTGTATTTTGTTATTATGCAGTAGTGTATCTGATCTTACCATGACAGCACATATAGATTTGTGCACCTTTTTCTTACAGTTTCCTCAAAACTTTTTTTTGGACTGACAAGTTATTCTTTGCTTCAGCACTCAAAATAAGTATATAGTCTTTCAGGTATTGTAAAAATCACCCCAGAATGAAAGTTTTTAGAAGTTATGTTTTCTGCAGAATTAATGTGCCCAAGAACCAGTGTGGTATAGTGGTTAAGAGTGGTGGTCTTTAATCTAATCAGCAGAAGGCTGGTCTTATTACAGATGGCCAGTGGAAACTGGCACCAGATGTCACCAAAATCGGCTGTGTTAAGACCTCAACATTGTTTGGGAACAACTTGAAGGACTAGAAAACCTCATGAAGGATGCTGCCTAAATGCAGCAAAGGTAAAGCTCATTTTCAAAACAACCCTGAAACCAACTTCAATGGCTTGCTGCTCATTCTACCTTCATTACCAATAATTGATTAGCGTTATCTGTTCCTGTCTCCTAGTTAGTTAGAAAGTGAAACTAGTTCAATTATTGTAATAAGTTTTAATGTGCGTTAGTTAGGAGAGGGAGGGAAGGGTTTAGCCTATTGGGGTTGTGAAAGATTTAGCCTAATGTGGTTGTGATTAATTAGTTTTAATGAATTGCACATTTCACTGTTTGTGTTGTACTGTAGGGTTGGCAAGGGATGTTGGGAGGGATGAGGCCAGAAAGTGTTAGCACTAGTGACATCAGTGCTGGGTCAGGGATCCCAGTAATTGAGGGATGAGGGAGGTTCACTGGTGGGAGAAGAACATATGAACATAAGAGAAGCCATGTTGGATCAGGCCAATGGCCCATCTAGTCCAACACTCTGTGTCACACAGTGGCCAATTTTTTATATATATACACACACACACACACTGTGGCTAATAGCCACTGATGGACCTCTGCTCCATATTTTTATCTAAACCCCTCTTGAAGGTGGCCATGCTTGTGGCCGCCACCACCTCTGTGGCAGTGAATTCCACATGTTAATCACCCTTTGGGTGAAGAAGTACTTCCTTTTATCCGTTTTAACCTGTCTCCTCAGCAATTTCATCGAATGCCCACAAGTTCTTGTATTGTGAGAAAGGGAGAAAAGTACCTCTTTCTCTACTTTCTCCATCCCATGCATTATCTTGTAAACCTCTATCATGTCACCCCACAGTCGACATTTCTCCAAGCTAAAGAGTCCCAAGTGTTTCAACCTTTCTTCATAGGGAAAGTGTTCCAGCCCTTTAATCATTCTAGTTGCTGTATTAAGTAGGTCTTTTATGAGGGGGATGGGGTACATGTTTGACGCTGAAATTGTGTTGATCCCCTAAAATCCATGCAAAGCCGCAGCCTGCCATCCTTTTTCTGGAACAGCATGGGTGCCGTGTGGGGGGCCATTGCCGGGCAGATGAACTCTCTTGTGAGGTTCTTGTCTAGGAATTTACGTAATTCCACCTTCTCTGCCCATCCCATTGAGTAACATTTGGCTTTGGGGAGAGTTTGCCCTGGGATCAGTTCTATAGTACAGTCCGTGTCCTTATGAAGGGGTAACTCATTGGCCTCCTCTTTGCTAAACACTGCCTTGAGGTCTCGATACTCCCTTGGGATGGATCTTACTTCCTCTATAGTTAAACACAGTTTTTCATTGACCGGTGGGGGTTTGGGGCTTCAGTAACTTTTCCTCTTATGGTTATTGCACACTGGGTCTTTGAAGTCCATAATTTGATCCCCCACCACCTGATGTGCAGTTCATGCTTTGTCAACCACCCAAGCCCAAGTCAGAGGAGGATGAGGGGGAAATTATGAAAATGTTTGTGTCCCAGTGGTCCTCTATTCCTACTGACACCAAATGTATTTGCTCTGTGTATGGTTCCCCCTTCATTATCGTCCCATCCATTTGCTCAAACTGTATAGGATGGTGTAGGGGGGTTGTAGCTAATCCTAGTACTTCCACCATTTGGGGGGTAATTATGTCCCTAGTGCACCCTGAGCCCAATAGTGCCCTCACATGCACAAAGCGTTTGAGGGTAGGGTTCAGTAATGTCAATGGGATAAAGAACAACGTTCCTGTGATTCTCACCCATAGTGGTGCCATTAGCTCCTTGACCTGCTGCTCAGCACCACTCAGTGCAGGTCGGTCTCGTTTCTCAACGGCTCTCCTTCCCAGAATTCCTCTCCTGACTCCACCACTAGTATGATGTCTTCATCTTGGGGGTGAAGCTGCGTTCACCCTCATCTCCTCCCTCAGGTTGCATGCCATTTCCACCATCTTAAACCTCATGATTTGGAGGAAATCCCTTGGCTCGGGATTTCCTCCTCTCTCTTGTCAGGAATCAGATCACTGCCTTTTTCCTCTCTCTCTCCTCACCCCCACTCATCTGACTGGTCTTGCTCTTCCTTGCTCCTAATCCTGAGGGGAGGTAGCTCTAGGATCACTTCTTGCCAAGCTGGACCCGCATCCATGAGGCTTTTAGACCTGCGGGGCCCCAGTCTTTTGGGGTGATGAACAACTGCTGGATGTGCAGTGGGGAGCCTCTCCCTGCTGGTCTCTGGGCATCTAGGACATGCCAGAGCTTGACTTGGGATGGCGCCAGTACCTCACTCTTCTGACCCTGGTGATGCCAGAGTTCCTGGGTCTTGTCTGTTATCAGGGGCTTTTTCCGCCATAGTGTTAAAAAGTCTCTAAGTTCAGTTAAGTCCCGGAGTAAGGAGTCTTTTCACAGTGTCAAGTCCTGAGATTCCAATAATGAGATCCTTTTTATTTCAAATAGATGCATTTATTAGAATAACAGGAGGTGCTTCACTGACATTTGTCTGTGAAAAGACTGAGGCACTACAGATTACACATTCACTATATAGGATAACATAGCCATTATTAGTGACAGCAATATTCATACCTAAAGGTTAACAGGTTAATGTAAACACCATAACTTACCACTACAAAGCATTCTAGCATAGATGTGTGGATAGATAAGGCTCCTGAGAACCAGGAGGGTGACATGTTGCATTCTGACCGGAGACACAACAGGACCTATCTTGAATTATAAACAACAGCCTGCCAGATTGCCAGGTCAGCAAGGCAGTAAATAACAGGAAGAATTAAGAAGCCTTGAGCAATGGTGGTAGAGAAAATAGAGGGCTTGACACAGCCTTTCTTCATACATCATCATTTAATGAAACCCAAGCTGAACCCATCAGCTTGAACCTTGCATCCTCACTGGAGAGCAGCTGAAAGGTAAAGTAATGCCACTTTTCTATTTAGTTGTCATGAAATTAAAAGACATTTGCACCTTGGGAGGACAGCTATGGTGAACCTGGGCAGCATAATAAAAAGTTGAGACATCACCCTGCCAACAAAAGTCTGTATAGTCAAAGCAATGGTATTCCCAGTAGTAATATATGGCTGTGAGAGCTGGACCATAAGGAAAGCCAAGCACAAAAGAATAGATGTTTTTGAGCTGTGGTGCTGGAGAAAAATCTTGAGAGTCCCTTGGACTGCAAGATGATCAAATCAGTCAATCCTAAGGGAAATCAACCCAGACTGTTCCCTGGAAGGTCAGGTGCTGAAGCTGAAGCTGAAATATCAAATGAGAAGGGAGCACTCATTGGAGATGATCCTGATGCTGGGAAAAACAGAAAGCAAAAGAAGAAGGGGATGGCAAAAGATGAGATGGACAGTGTTACTAATGTAACAAACATGAATTTAAGCAGACTTCGAAGGATGGTGGAAGACAGGAGGGCCTGGCGTGACTTTGTCCATGGGGTCGCAAAGAGTCGGACTCGACTGTGTGACTGAACAACAACAAAAACAACAAAAAATTATATATAACAAAGTTTTTTAAAAATTGCATTGGTATTTGTAATACAGATCTAAGAGACAGAAACATGTTTTTAAAAGTCAAGGTCAAATTACCTATTGTGAAGTTTTAAAACTCCATGTGTGGGCAAATGAGATGATATAAGAAGCTCAACCTGTAGTTTCAACTGAGAAAGGAAAATGGGAGTCCGTGTTCCTATAGAGAAGTTGTGTTATCAGATATTAACAGAAAACAACCTTTGAAAACAAGAGCTCTCTTTATTCCAAGGTGCCAGATTTTAAATGAAACAAAGGTGCAACATACGTGTAATAACAAAGAACAGCATTCAAGGTTACAGAAACTGATGGATTCCTCCTTTAATCTCCCTTTACTTGTCTGAATAATCCATACATATTTGGAAGGTGGAGCAGCTTTTCATATCAGATGACTGCATTTCAGGTTTCCTTTGCAACCTAAGTGAACAACTGTTATGGAAATAATGATTCAATTTACATTGTATAGAGGACTGACAAGTAGGGATTGAATGGGATTTTTCTTTCTGAGAATTCTATGAAATATTAAAAAGACCTGGCCAACTCTAATGTTTCTCTGCCAGCAATCCTGTATCTCCAAATAACCCTGCAGTTTACTGTATCAATCTCTTGTAATACCACCTGCCTTAGAGGACAGTATTAAAAGCCTTCAAAATATAATGAGGGGTGTGTGTGTGTTTAAAAATCACTGAAGTGTTCATACGATAGCTGGCTGGCCATACTATCAAGCACAGGGATTCATCATCTTAGTAAGAACATTTTTTAGTTTCCAATTATTTTATTTTACTTATTTTATTTTATTTGGCTTATATCCCACCCTCTCCACAGAACAGGCTCAGGACAGGTTACACCAGAAACTAAACAATGAAAGTGGTTAAAACAGATCACAGTTACAATATAGAATTGCTAAAAAAAACCCCCAAGGGCATTAAAACCAAATTTAAAACTGGGCTTAAAAACTCTGCCTCAACAGTAACGACCTATCATTTCAGAAGCCCATACAGATCCTGATCGCTGAAATGAAGGGGGAGAGGGGAGGCATAACAGCAAGTGATGTCCACTACCTCAACTAAAGGTCTGGCAAAATAGTTCTGTCTTACAGACCCTGCAGAACTGGAACAGGTCCCACAGGGCCTGGATCTCCAGCAGTAGGTCATTCCATCAGACAGGGGTCAAGGCCAAAAATTTCTGGGGCCAGGGACCACTAGAAGATGCTGAGTTGCTGATCTTAAGGACATACAGAGCTCATATGGGGAGAGATGATCTTGAAAGTATGCTTGCCCCTGGCCATATAGGACTTTAAAGGTAAAAACCAGCACTTTGAACCAGATCCAGCACTCAATAGCAACCATTGTGCTTTGTGCAACACAGGATGGATGTGCACTTGCATGGGCAACGACATCAACATCCATCCTGCTGCATTCTGTACCAGCTGGAATTTCCAGAGCAGGGCCAAGGGCAGAGTCCCATATATAGAGAGTTACAATAGTCTATCCTGGAAGTGACCGTCATGTGGGTTACTGTGGCTGGGTCATGGGGGGTGAGATATGGGACCAACTGCCTGACCCACCTCAGATGAAAAATGGCCAATCTGGCAGTGGTAGTAACCTGGGCCTCCATAATCAAAGAGGCATCCAGGAAAATGACCAGGCTCTTCATCCCCAGTGTAGGTACCAATGGAGCCCCATCAAAGGATGGGAGCCTGATCTCTGATCCCAGTCCCCCACAGCCCAGGCACAGGACCTCCATCTTTGATGGATTCAATTTCAGCTGGCTCTGTTGCAACCATCCAGCCACAGCTTGCAATGCCCTACCTTCAGTTCAACGTTTCATCCTGATGCACCACTGTGGTTACCATTGATTATGTATCTTCTGTGTGGCCTCCTCTTATTCCTACTTAACATTGTAATTTGAAATAATTATAATAATATCATTAAAAGCCCATCTCCTGCTGACCTGCCCTTTAATTTCTGAAGTCTGTGCAGGCAACAGTGGTTTGGATACAACATACTGAGGTGAGCTCATGGAATATAGTTTTCTTAATCTCTCCTTCCATTTGTGCTGCAGTTTCTTGTATTTCACAAAGAGCTGGCCTTAGGCATTTCAGGGAATATTGTAAAGTATGGCACAATTAGCAGATATTCTCTCTTCCATCCAAGAACTGAGGGGCAAAGGCAGGTTTGGATCCAAACTGCTGTTTCTCATTGTGACCAGTCCCAAATTGATCCCCATGTCAGGCCAGTCATATATAGACAACTTTTATGCATGCAGAACCACACACATGTTCTGGGGTAATTATTTGGGACCATTGCTGTCTGTTGTGTACATGAATCCTTACAGTAAAGGAATAAATATTTCATATTTGAAATTTTCTCAGGCTCCTCTTTCAAAGGGTATTGTTCTAGAAAAGAGGAGACAGAGAACATTTCAAATATGATAATATTTATTCCTGTAACAAGATTTAATGCTAGAAAAAAATCTAATGCAAGGGAAAGCAAAAGCATAACACAAATTTTCAATACAGCAGTGCAATCCTAACAATGCTGCCTTTAATTGTTGCCTCAATGAGGGTGCAAATGAGGAATCTATGGGGAATATGAGGTGTGGGGGAGGGAGAGAGAAATCATACATTGCCTGTCTTGAAAAGAAGAGGATGGTGCACTGAGGTCTGGGGCACAATAAGAAAAATCTGGTCCAAGGCAGAGAAAGAAAAATCCAAAAATGAAACCAACTATACAGTCAGTCAGTCAGTCAGTCAGTTTATTGCGGCTCTAGGCCAATCAACAACAACAACAACAACTCATCAATAACAGTACAACACAACACCAAGCCAAAATATAACACAACAATATAAAACTATGTACAACCATCAAAATAGTAATAAAATTATCTGACGTAGGCAACACTTAACTAAGGGCACCTTCTTTCAAATACAAACAGCATTAAGTTTCTTCCTGTCAAGGTCGGCAACATATAGAAACTTAGCAAGATCCAGAGAAAGTTGATCACTCCCATCCCCTAAGAGGAAGTAAATGACTTGGGCCTGATTCAAAGATTTAGCTAGCATTAGATGGTTCCGCAGAAGTCTGTACCTTGCCTCTGTGTGGAAAAGACAGTTCAGAATGAGATGGGGAACCGTATCGACCTCCTCCAGGCCGCACGGACAGATCCTGTCTTCTAACGGGATCTTGTGGAAACGGCCACTCAGTACTGCTGTGTCAAGAATGTTCAGGCGTGCCAAGGACAGCATCCGCCTGATCTTGATTGGCTGTATCTTTTCAAGATACCTGGCACATTTAAGATCACTTATAAAAAAGGTTGGGATATACGTCCCCCCAACTTTGGCCAGAGATTGTTTTAACTCCAATTCCAGTAATCGGTCTCTGATAATTACTTTTGCCCCGTTCTTGAACATGAGGGCTAGGGAATCAATATTCAGATCACATTCCTCTAGTTTGGAATTTAATTTCCTTAACCAATTGCTAACAAATGAGTCATAGAAGATTTGATGTACAATATCATCCGGATTCGCCAGCACCCTTAGAAGGAGACTCAAACCTCTATTCCACATTACTGTGGAGAGGCTTGGAAGCCCCGTTTCCAGCCTATTTGCAATAGATGAGGCATATTTTGGCACCTGTAGGATACATCGTACAAACTTCGATTGAACCATCTCCAATTTAGTTATTTTATTATACAAGAAAATCTCAGCTCCGTACATTAATTGGGGTATAACCTTAGCGTTGTAAACCTTAATCGCCGCTAAGGCATTATAGGCGCCCTTGGAAGTGTAAAACTCCTGCAGAGCAAGGAGGATCCAAGTGAGGGAAGAAGGTTTGGAAATATATTTAGTGACTAAGCAAGCTAACTGCAAAGATGGGGAATGAGGTCCAGGTGCAGAATCAACTACAGAGCTGAGGGGCTTAAGATTCCCTTTTATAGATTTGGGAGGATGTGTGCAAGAGGATTCACATTTAGGTGGAGTGACTGAGTTATAGAAGAGCACAAACAACAAAGACTGAGCTGCATCTTAATGATATTATTAGGGGAGACTTTGGGGAAAGAATCTATGGTCTTAAATATTGTTCAGTAAATTTGAGTCAATTACTGTTGGCCATTGCTGTGAGAGAGCTGCTGGAGACATTAAACAAAGGGGGCATTTTCGCACTGACCTTAATCAGCAGCGACGCCCCTCTTCACCGCGCAGGATCGGCACGGATTTCGCACTAATTGCCGCGGAGCACCCGGAAGAGCCGGAAAGTCCCGTGGCTTTTGCGGCGCAAACGGAAACCGCCAAAAACCAGTTTCCATTTGCGCCGCAAAAGCCACGGGACTTTTCGGCACTTCCGGGTGCTCCGCGGCAATTAGTGCGAAATCCGCGCCGATCCTGCGTGGTGAAGAGGGGCGTCGCTGCTGATTAAGGTCAGTGCGAAAACGCCCACAGCCTTTAATCAATCTTTGGAGTATTCCAGTGGGCTATTTCCATGTGGCAGTAGTCAGTGAAATCCCTGCTGTTTCAGGGTCCTCTACTTTGGAATCAAACTGGATTATTTTATCTAGTCCTCTGGCATCTAAGAGGGACTTTGGGGGAGGTCTTTTTTTGCAACAGACATTCCTTGATTCCATGTTATTTGTTATGAAAAGTTTAGCCATTCTCAAGAAATTGTTCTACTCTGGCCTTCATTTCTAACCATTTTCATTCAAATAGAACCTGGCATCCAGAAATCTATTATACTGAGCAGTGCTAAAGATCTTCTGTTTGAAATGAGGATAGGAAGAGCCTGGTTTCTTTGGCTTAATAGGTTCTAATATTTTGCTCAAGATACCTATCATTTCATCACCTTTTCTCCAGGAATTCAGGATCATGTACACGTCTCTTACCACCTTCATTTTACCCTGTAAAATTGATTAGGTTGAGAGTGTCAGGTTTTGCCAGTTACTGGCTTCAGGAAAGCACATATGAAAATGGTCAAGGTTTTAATGAGAGTCAGGTACAGAGCAATGACCTTCTGCTGAAGAGCCACTGCCGAGAATAACTTGCATGCAAACAAAGCAGATAATATAGGAAACAGAAAAGGCATGCAAAAGCTAACTCCCTCCCAAAGTCTGTTACCATTCCCAGGCTTTGATGTGAATGTGGGATGTATTCACAGGGTTCTCAAGGTTACTCTCCTAATTCCAGCTGTTACTATATCTACCAGATAACTAGCTCTCCACAAAAGTCACCTCTTGTACAACTTGGAAAAATTGTTACCAGCAAGCAGACACTACAAGACAGGCTGAATGGGTAAATGCTTGGCAAGACAAAGTAATAAATACATGCTCAGTGGAATAAATACATGCTCAGTGGAATAAGTGCAATAGATGACCAGTACAGTGAATACAGTGTAAGCATGATCAGCCACACAATTGTAAGGGAACCTGACAGAGAGAAGGTGACTGTTTTAAGATCACCCAGTAAGTTTAACTGAATCTAGTTTAACTGTCTAAATACAACACCAACATGACACTCACTGGCGCCTTTCCTGATGCCAACAAAATGTTTGACCAGTTTCGCACTCAGCTTACCCCGTGGTCATGTTCCTCTTCTCTGCGCAGCGTCCATTGGATTTCCCACTATCTGCGCTGGAGTTACAGGAAGTGTCGCAGCTTTCACACAGCAAACAGAAACTGGTTTTTAGCGGTTTGCATTTGCTGCTCAAAAGCCACAACGCTTCCTGTAACTCCGGTGCAGATAGTGGAAAATCCAACAGACGCTGTGCAGAGAAGAGGAACGTGACCGTGGAGTAAGCTGAGTGTGAAATTGGTCTTTGTGTTTTAGAAAGTGAGACTTCTTGAGTTCTTGATGTTTATGATATAATTTTGACAGTGGTTTTATGAAAATTTTACCTGTGATATCTCAAAAACATAGTAGGATTTGATTCTGACTAAACATAACTGGGCTGCATGGCTAAAACGCTTAAAGCACCTAACTGGAATGTCTATTGAAGTAATCAGATTTTCCCAGTTTTAATATATTCTTATAATTCAGGTGAAAATTGATAATTAACATCATTACATCAAATGTTGCCCACTTTTCAAAAATTATTCACATTGCTATCAGAATCTGATAAGAATTTATTTTACTATATGCAGGGGCAAGGAGCTTTCACCATCTCTTCCTCACCAATTGTCATTTTTACAAGTAGGAGTACATGTGAAAAATGGCTCTTGAGAGAAGGGCTCATGTAGAGAAGGAGAAGGAGTATTTTTCCTTTCCCTTTTGCACAAGTGTATCAGATGCCTGAAAAATGAAGATGGATAAGGCCAGATGAGAGTTTCTTTGGTAGATCAATATGCATTTTTTTTGTTTATGCAAGAAAATATTTTTAAATAATATGTTAATTTTAAAAGGTATCCCACTGAACACAACTTCTGCCTAAAATGTTGAAAACCCACTATCAGAATTATACATAATCTCACTCCCTGTCATTTTGTGGTTGGCCCTGCCTGCCATAACAACCATTGCACCCACCACCCTGTGTGAAAATTTAAAAGGTGCCTGCAGGCTGGAAAATGTTGAGGTCCTCCTTACCCATCAACTTTATACTGTTTTTCAAAGTATTGCCAGAGAACACTTCTTTCAGACACGTAAGAAAAATATAGCAATGTACAGCATAGGTTATGACCTTAGCATCCAAAATTTATTATGAAAGCAGAAGCCCTCAGCAGTATTGTTTTAGGAAATAGGAGACACAAATGCATGCACACTTTTATTATGGTTTGTTCTGATTTCATATATTCAAACCTAAGCCCAATGAAAATGATTTCATGATGTTTGAAACTTTAATTAGGGTTCTAACCAATCTTTCAGCCTTTTTAAATTTCCTCTGTTATACAAGGAATGTCTGTTAAGGAGCCATAAATTTATGTGTTGTATTCAGGGATCATTTTGTAGAATAATAGGTGGTGGAGCTCATCCAGGGATTGTTATGCATCGGCACATACTATTCAATGGACAAGGAGATGGAATTATCAGAAGAAGGAGGTTGAACTCTCAGAAAGGTTCAGGAGCTGTGTAAGGGTGTGCATTCGGTTCGGCCGAACCATATATACAGCCGAATCAACACTGATTCGGCTGTATACGGAATTGGCCGTAGCCGATTCCCATTGCCGCCTATTATGCGGCAGCCGAATATGGCTCGCCGTATACTGCCGAATAGCTATTCGGAAGTATATGGCTGTCAATGGAAAAGGCGGGAAAGTAGCTTCTGCAGCCTCAGTGGAGCTGCTTGCCTACTTTCCCGCCTTTAGTGGCCTCTTCCCGCCTCTCCCATAGCCTCCCTGGGATCAGGGAGGGGGGGAGGAGGAAGAGGAGCCCCAGCAGCCAATCCAAAGCATGCATTTGCAAAATGCATTGCAAATGCATGCTTTGCAGGGCTGTTGTGTAGCTGATGGTTGTTATTTTGATCTTTTGCTTACTTGGGTATCCAAGTAAGCACTGTTGTCTGGCCAATCAGAGAGCAGTGCTATTTTTTGAAATTGCTCTCTGTAGGGCCAGAGAATCTTTTTAAGGAGTCTTCCTGGCTGGACTCCTCCATTGCTGTGTTGGTGTATGTGGGTTGGTGTGAGAGATTGTGCTGCTGCTGGCTGGCCCTTGGCTTCAGCTACTGCCTGCTGCTCTCTCACTCAGCCTTACCAGACTTCCCTGGAGTAGAGAAGACAAGGTAAGACAGTTTTGGGGTTCTTGTTTTAGTTTTTGTTGGTAAAAGGACTAGAGTCCCTTTACTTGCCCAGATTTGGGTGGGTGAGTACTGGGTGGGTAGCCTATTTGGGGTTGGGGTTAGGTTCTGCTGGGGGTGGGGGCCTGGGGTGGGGGGTTTGCTAATTCGCCCATATCTTAATTTAGTGAGAGGACTTTTAAAAGTGCAGTGTCCTTTTACTTCTCCTGATTTGGGTGGCTTGGATTTCTTAGGGTTAGGGTGAAGGGGTTTTTTTTTGGGGGGGGGGGGGTTGGCAAAGTTCCTGTATTGTTAAAAGTTGAAGGTTTTTTACTGTTTTAAAAGTATTCAGTGTTTGATTTGTTGCTGCTGTGTTGTGCTGCTGCTGTTACTTTTATCTTCAGGTTATTGGGGGGGGGTGCTGTTTGGCTTAATTTTCATTGTTTAAAAGGCCACTTTTGTCCCCCTTTTCCTGGTTCTGGTTTTAGGGGTGGGGGTGTTGTTGTTGACTGATTTGGACTGAGTTTTCTTATTGGTGAAAGGCCACTTTTTAAACACTTGAGTTGCTTGGCCTTTTTTCCTGTCGTCCCTTTTCCTGGTTTGGGGGTGGGGAACTGGGGGTGGGGGTGTTGTTGACTTATTTGGCCTGAGCTTTCTTGTTGGTGAAAAGGCCACTTTTTAACACTTGGCCTTTTGTGATTCTGCTGGTTTTGTTTTGGGTTTTTTTAAATTACCTCTGGTTGGTGTGGGGGTTGGCGAGGGTGTGTTTCTTGTTTTTATAGAGTAGATTGTTTTATAGAGTAGTTTCTTGTTTTTATAGAGTAGATTGTGTGTTCTGTGGCAGGGAAGCTGGCACCTGGGTGAGAGACCCAGAACCAGCAGGCTTGTTGTGGTTGGCCAGCTCTCCCCGTGTTGTTTGGGGCAGGGCTGGAGAGCTGGCATCTGTAGATTGTGTGTTCTGTGGCAGGGAAGCTGGCACCTGGGTGAGAGACCCAGAACCAGCAGGCTTGTTGTGGTTGGCCAGCTCTCCCCGTGTTGTTTGGGGCTGGAGAGCTGGCATCTGGGTTTGCTGCAGCCAGGTCTGCCTCAAACCCCCTGTCCCCCCAGTAGCCTCTAATTATGCCCTATGTTGCCATTGATGTCAATGGCCCATAGGGTATAATGATGGGATAGGGGCACCCTCTTTGGGTGCCCCTGAAATGGGATCCCCTGGCCCAATCTTTTTGGGACTTGGGGGGGTTGGAGGGGAGAGTCCCTTGCAGGTCCCCTGCACATTTGGGGGCTCTCCCTCAAACCCCCTTCCCTCCAGGCGGCTTCAAATATACCCTATTTGCCATTGATTTCAATGGCCCATAGGGTATAATAGGGCCTTATATTCGGAAATAGCCGTGCATCTACCCTATATCCGGCTATTCCGAATGCGGTATTCAGCAGTATACGGGGATTCCGAATTTTTTTCCCTGTATACTTCCAAATCCGTGTAATGCCAAATTTTTTTTTGCACATCCTATTTGCATTTGAAAGGAGTATATTTGAAATCACAGCTGGAGCTGTTGTGGAATGTGGACAACAGGATCTTGAAATTACTTTTCAACTGGGATTAAGAGTAAATGGCACTGCCTAGTGAAATGTTTTACAAAGAAAATATCTTATCTTTAATCAGTTCTCTGAAACAGGATCTGGTCTCACTAATGCAATTTATTAGAGAACAAATGGGTTCTCTTATGCTGGAAGATGGCATAATTGCGAATCCACAGGAGTTGACTGCTAAAGAGATTTTGTTGATGTCGGTGGAACCAGCATGTAAAAGTGATATATTCTGAAACAAACAAAAGAAAACCAAGATGGATCCCTGTGTTGCAGTAGAAAATCAAGACTGGAAGTTAAGATTCAGTGAAGTCATGTTGAGTGGGAAAAATGGCACTGAAGTCTTCATCTCACTGTTGGGGAGGCAGATCACACTGAGAAGAGAAAAGGCACACCCTGACCAGCTAATCATGATGTGGAAAGTATTTAGAAAGAAGGATTTCGAATTTTCTTTTATTGTGGAAGGCTGGACATGGAATTCTTATTAAGAAGTGATATTTGACTTTAAAAGGCAAAGTGTAAGGTCTGGACTGCACTAAGTGATTTGTCTCCAGTGTAATATGTGCATAGAGAATAAAGCAATCTAGAAGTGTTTTCAAATTTTGGGAAGAAGGATTTATAAGTTTTGACTTTTATTTTTTTCGCTTTGTGGGTAACTAAGTATGTAATTATTAATCATGAATAGATATGTGATTTAAAAAGAATAAGGGTGATTCTAAAGAAGGAAGGGAGTTGTTATAATTTTACCTCACCATATAGTTAACTTGGATTAATGCTAAGGAGTGCAGATAATAATAATAAAAAAAATCTCACTAGATTTATTCATAGTAAGTTTAACTGGTGGAAATGTTTGTATCAATGTAAGGGTTGGACTAATTGTTGAAAAGGTGGACAACATAATTATTTTGCAATCTGGTAGATTTATTTTTTAAAATGTTTCTTTGGAGAAATGGTTTAGATTGAGATAGACAAATTATTAAGTTGTATTTTTGGTAATTTGTTAAAAACAAAAGTATGAATTTTGTGTGTCTATTTTAATAAGGATTTTATTAAATCAACAATTTAATTTGTGCCTCTAATAGGGTTAAGTTAAACTAGACAAACATGGTGTTGAGATTATTTTGAAATTTCATCTTTTAACTTTATATACTTACGTATGTTGAAGAAAAATGTTTAGATTCATATTGCTGGCATCAGTTTATTAAAAAAACTTTCTCTTGGTAATGTTAGAAAGGTTGGTGAAATATATGGAGATTTTAGTATTTGCAGGTAGAATGATTTGGATTTTTCTTTAATAGGAGGTAGAACTATAATTGATATATATGTACAGCTTTCTGGGGTTTTTTCTTTCCCTGCCCCTTTCCCTGTAACTGCCCCTTCCCTCTTTTATGTATTCTTGGCATTGCTTTTTTCTTTGTAGTTAAAACGAATAAAAATTATAAAATTGAAAGGAAAATGCTTACATTAAAGTCTATTAGATTCAGGTGAGTAGTTGTGTTGGTCTGAAGCAGCAGAACAAAGTCTGAGTCCAGTGCCAGCTTTAAGACCAACAAAGTTTAATTTGGGATATAAGCTTTCACACAAAGGCTTATACTCAGAATAAAACATTGTTGGTCTTAAAGGTCAATTAAAATCTATTAACATTCTGGATTAGAAGAATTTTCTGCAAGTAAGTAAGTGGCTTCTGATGTACTTCAGTCACAATAAAAGGCAAAATATTTTTTATCATAATCATAATAAAAATGGTAAGGGATGGGGAGAGGGTTAGACAGCAGTAGGCTTCCCAACCCCCGTGCCCTGCCGGGGGACCCCTGGATTAGCAGCCTAATCCCCCGCTATCTAAAAATCTGATAGCGGGGGTGGGGGGGTGGGGTGTGTGTGGAACGGTGCCGTGTCTCTTTTCCTGCCTGGCTTCAGGCTTCTCCCTTCCTCCGGGTCACAAGGACCCGCCCACCGCCGGCCTGATATTCGCTCCAGTCCGGCCTCCCTTCACAAGGGGCATGCTGCGACTTGTAGTCCTTGCATCCTCTCCAGCTTCTGAGTGGCATCTCCTTGGGGAGTCTGGCTGGCAGGGGGGGGGAACTCCGCCCCCGGAGGACCATGTGCGTTTCTACCTCCGGAGGCTTCAGTCGCTGATTGAAAGGCTTCCTCTTGGGCTGGTGTGTCTGTGTTACTTTGAAGAAGTTGGCAGCAATTCATGAGTAGAAAAGCCCATCCCCTTCAGAGTCGCCAGAAATGGGGGGGGACACGTCTGCTGAGCATTATTCTCTATGTGGAGATCGATTCTCATAGGGTATAATGGGGAATTGATCTGGAGGTTTTGGGGGAGCTGTTCTTTGAGGTAGAGGCACCAAATTTTCAGTATAGTATCTAGTGACTCTCCCCAAAGTATCTCCCAAGTTTCAAAACGATTGGACCAGGGGGTCCCATTCTATGAGCCCCAAAAGAAGGTGCCCCTATCCTTCATTATTTCCTATGGAAGGAAGACATTTAAAAAGGTGTGCGGTTCTTTTAAATGTGATGGCCAGAACTCCCTTGGAGTTCAATTATGCTTGTCACACCCTTGTTCCTGGCTCCTCCCCGATGTCTCCTGGCTCCACCCCCAAAGTCTCCTGGCTCCAACCCCAAAGTCCCCAGATATTTCTTGAATTGGACTTGGCAACCCTAGGCAGCAGTGGAGGAAGATGTCAGAAGATGCCAGCAGCCATGCTGGGTCCAGCAGCACTAGAGGAGGATGCTGGCAGCCTCTGTGGCCTGGCTGCAGTGGAAGAAGTTGCCAGCAGCCCTACTGGGCCTAGCCATTGCAGAGGAGGACAGTGGGCTGATTAGTAGATGGTGGGGCCTATGGGATTTCCCCCACAACTCTCCCCCCTCCATTGAGCTATAAAATGTGGGGGAGGGAGAGATCCCCCCTATGAGAAGGGTGGCTCTATCTGAGGATAATAAAATCCAGAGACTGGAGTGGTGAATGGACTGGTTGCCAGGTCTGTGTTGGAAAATACCTGGAGAATTTGGGGGTGGATCCAGGAGAGGGTGGGGTTTGGGGAAGGGAACTGATCTTTGCCAGCTGGAGATCAGTTGTAAAAGTAGATCTCCAGGCCCCACCTGGAGGATAACAACCCTTAATGGACAGCATGGATCTTTAAACAACCCAGAAAAATGTCCCAGGGTTGCAGAAATATCTGAAATCTTAAAAAAAAAAAAAAGTGTAGTTAAAACAGCCAGTTTGGTGTAGTGGTTAAGTGTGCAGACTCTTATCTGGGAGAACCAGGTTTGATTCTCCACTCCTCCACATGCATCTGCTGGAATGGCTTTGGGTCAGCCATAGCTATTATGGAGCCGTCCTTCAGGAGAACCTTCTGTGAGAGCTCTCTCAGCCCCACTTACCTCACAGTGTGTTTGTTGTGGGGAAGGAAAGTAAAGGAGACTGTAAGGCATTATGAGGCTCTGAGATTCAGAGTGGAGGGCAGGGTATAAATCTGATATTATCATCATCATCATCATCATCATCTTAAAATGAAACCGAACAATAAAAAGTACATACGTACCTTTAATAAACTGATGCCTTCAATGGCTGTTGCTAGGCAGCCATAACAGTTGTGTTATCCCAAACAGGACTTCCATACACACAAGTCAATACTGCACAAGGAGGAGACCAATCCTGTAATGAATCAAACTTTTAATGCATTAAGAGGGGGAAAGATTCAAACTACCCTTCCCAAATTAGAAGTGGAGCAAGCAGGGAATTTATACACATCTTAATTGACAGAACACCTACTGATAAGCTAAAATCACATCTCTTAGCTCATTTTCCAGTTACCATATTAGTACAAATGATTACAACATTACAGGTGTGTGCAAATGACCTTTTGAAGGATCCATCCATACATAAAAAGGGTTCTTTGTAGTTCAAAGAATACATTATTTGGCTCAAAGAGCAAGCATCCTACTAACCTTATCAATATCCGGACTGATATAGAACACAGATACGTTGTTAGCTAAATTAAGTAAATACCAGTTCTCCTGCCTCCTACTGCTTCCGCCAGTCAGTCAGGTAAACCAAACATTACTTATTTACTAAAAGTACTGCTTTCTCTAAAATCTATAGTCAGAGAACTAAAATCAGTTCTGGTCTCAAAGTCTTTCTATATCTTGGACATTTTATTAAATCCCAAAATTAAATCTGGGTCCATCAGTTGGGCCAGCATTCCAGGCTTTGTTTCTGCTTGATTTATTTGAATAAAAGTCAGAGGAAGAGGGCCCTTGAAGGAGGACTTATTGGGGCTATGCCTGGCAACATCCACTGGGAAATTTGAAGTGGAGCAAGCAGGGAATTTATACACATCTTAATTGACATGATACTGCATGACTCATCAAGGTCTGTTCAACAGCAGTCACCCCACAAATGTCAGTGTGTTGTGAATAGAGTTTCACCTGCTTCACTGGGTCCAGAGGCAGCTGCAGAAGTTACTTGGAACCATGTGTGGCCCACTTCAGTAATGGGTGCTTGTTGCAGGGAATTATTCCTGGACTCAGCAGGTAAGTAGGAGGGAGAATGGAGTTCTTCCCCACGATATCAATTCATTTGTTTTGCCATCAAGTCACAGCAGCCTTATGGTAACCCTATGGGGTTTTCAAGGAAAGATACAGTCAGAGGTAATTTGCCCTTCCTGCATCTGCATTGTGATACTGGTATTCCTCGGTGGTTTCCCATCTTAGCACTTATTGACTAAGGTTGACCCTGCTGAGCCTCTGAGATCTGATGAGATTGGGCTAGCCTGCACTATCTAGATCAGGGCTATTGGTTAGTATTCATAATCTATTGATGAATATTGCCCCCCCCCAGTCGGAATGAAGAGGCTGACACAGTGTGTTGGATAAACTGGGCTGCTTTATTAAAGGTAACTTAAATGAACTAGAACAGCAAGGGGTATAGGCCTAACAGGACAAGCCCTGGGGTCAACCACAGGACCCTGCCTTGTCCTGGGACGGCGAGCAACCCTGCCCCCAGCATGAGCCCTATATTCTGGCTGCTGCTGAGAGGCCAGGCCCAAACTCCACCTCCACCTGGGCCAGCATCCTTCCCTCTGGAAAGATCTGCCCCGGTGAGGCTTTGCCGTGATCTGCACTCCCAGCATTGAGCCGTAAAGCCCATCTGCAGTTCATGCAGACCACCTGCACCAACTGGTGCTGAGCCATAGGTGCTCCCCTGAAAACACTGTAGCCCATACCTCATCCTGCCACCGCCACCGTCAATGCCAAGCCTCTGCTTAGGCATTAGCGCCCACTGGACAGACCAGAGCCGACTGCAGCCCCCCTGCCTTATCTCATCCAGAAAGGCCCGGTTGCCCATACAGCCTATACAAGTCGGCATTCTCAACTCGTATGACTGGATGGGGAAGGAATATCCTTAGGCCCCCTTCCATGGCCTTCTGCAAGGCTTGATTGGCCTTGCATCTGGCGCGTTCTATTCCTCCGGGGGACAGGGCAGACAGCCAGAACCTGCATGGCAGAATTGCTGACCACACCAAAAGAACTCCTGGCTATCTCTGCTTAACGGCCTGCAGATCCTCCTGTGCCTGCAACGAAAGGGCCTTCCCTTTCATAAATCCAAGGTCATTACCACCAAGGTGGATAACCAGGATGTCAGATTTCCTTCTCAGGACTACTCCATTGTTCTCAGGAGACAACTACTGTTAATATTAGTTTGTGAATGGCACTCAGTGTTTGAATGTGATCCCAGCTTCAAGAGCCAATGAAAGCTGTACTATATCCTTTTCTTCAGTAGAGAAGCCTTTACTAGTATTGAAACATAAATATTAACTGCTAAGCAGGGCTTTTTTGTAAACAAAAAAAAAACCCTAGCAGGAACTTATTAGAATATTAGGTCACACCCTCTGACATCACTTTTTAGAAAAAGCCCAGCAGGAACTTATTTGCATGTTTTATTTATTTATTTATTTAATTTATACCCTGCCCTCCCCACCAAAGGCAGGTTCAGGGCGGCTCACAAACCAAGGGTCGATGCAAACACATTAGTGTGACCGATTTACAATAAGCAACAATAAAAACATAAAACAAAAAGCAATTTAAAACATTTGCATGTGCTACTATCATAATTTCAGGCAGCAATTTAAATTCTGGTGGTTAACTATACTCAGAGGTCTCAGGATCGCCATAGCATAGTGAAATAGGCCATTGGTGGTGTTCTTATGGGCCAGTCCCATTGCTGCAGATGTTACCATTCATGTAAATATCTGGCAGAAGAGTGCCATTTGGCAGGCCCTGCAGAACTGTAAGAGCTCTTGCAGGGCCCTAATCTCCAGCAACTCATTCCACCAGCTAGGGGCAGCAACGGAAAAGCCCTGGCTCTCGTTGTTTTGAGCTTTGCTTCTCTGATGCTGGGAACTGTCAACAGATTTTGAGACCCAGACTGAAGTGCTTGCTGGGGCATGTGCAGGGAAAGGCAGTCCCTACGGTATGTAGGACCCTGGCCATATAGAGCTTTAAAGGTAATGACCAGCACCTTGAAGCAAATCCAGTACCCTATCGGTAGCCAGTGCAGCACTTTCAGCACAGGCTGGATGGGTTCCCATAAAGGAACTCCCATTAACAGCCTGGTTGCAGCGTTCTGCACAAGCTGAAGTCACCAGATTTGGGTCAAGGGCAGCTCCATGTAGAGAGCATTATAGTAATCCAGTCTCAAAGTGACCGTCGCATGGATCTCTGTTACCAAGTCGTCGCATTCGAGAAAGGGGACCAACTGCTTTGCCATCTTCCGATGGTAAAAGGCTGACTTAGCAGTGGCAGCTACTTGGGCCTCCATTGTTAAAGAGGGATCAAAGAGTACCTCTAAGCTTTTAACTTTGGGTGCCAGCATGAGCTGGGCTCCATCGAAAGCAGTTAAACAGACCTCTGGTCCCGGACAGCGGTGACTCAGATACAGGACCTCTGTCTTTGTCGGATTTAATTTCAGTCTACTCAGCCTGAGTCACCCTGCCACAACTTGCAATGCTGCAGACAGATCTTCCAGGGTGGAGTCGGACTGGCCGCCCATCAGCAGATAGAGCTGGGTGTCATCCGCATACTGATGACAACCCAGCCCATACCTCTGGGCAACCCAGCACATACCTACTGGTGACAACCCAGCCCATACCATACCTACACGCACCCCCTTTGGGTGAGGGGGCGCATGTAGATGTTGAATAACATCGGAGAAAGAACCGCTCCCTGCAGCACACCACATATAAGTGGGTGTCATCGGGATAGTTCCTCTCCTAGCGCCACCCTCTGTCCCCAACCCTGAAGGAAGGAAGGAAGCAAGTTCAAGGCCAACCCCTGAATCCCACTGTTGACGAGGTGACAGGTTATAGCTGATGGTCGACCATGTCAAATGCCGCTGACAGGTCTAACAACATCAGCACTGCCGAGCCCCCTTGTCCAGGTGCCTATAAAGGTCATCTGTGAGGACGACCAGAACCATCTCCGTCCTATGACCCGGACGAAAACCAGATTAATGTGGGTTAAGCATGGAAACATTATCCAGAAAACTCTGTTAGGCCACACTCCCTGATGCCAAGCCAACTGGAACTGCATTTCTGTGCGTCCCTGCTAAAAAAAAAGCCCTGCTACTAAGGCAAAATATGTGTGAATCATACTCATGTTTAAGAATAGGACAGCAACCCCATTGTTGGGTTTAGAGACTCTTAGAGTAGTTGGCAGGCAAAGTTGATTTAAGGTAAATTTTATTACTCAGCTTCTCTCATATAAGAATTTTGGTGACAGGGAATATGACACACTAGGCTTGTTTCAAGTGGAGAGCCCTTTTACTCCCGGCGCTTCTCTCCATTTTTGCACAAGCTGCCCCAGAGCTATGAGATGGTGCGCCACTTTTCCATGGCAAACAGAAACCGCTTGTAAGAGGATCTCGCTTGCTGCAGAAAAGCAGCGCACCAATTCGCAGCTCTGGGACAGCTTATGCATAAACAGAAAGAAGCACCAGAAGTCAAAGGGCTCTCCACCTGGAACAAGCCTAGTGCGAAACCGGTCTGAGTTCTTTGCATCTTAGTGACAACTAATCTGTTCTTTAGTGTCAGCTGACTAATAACCATACATGCATGACAAATGGCAACTTTAATATATTCTCATCCACACCTGCTTAAGAAGAAGCTTTTCATCGATTTATTTCTGAGCCTCTGACCATTATTTTTGAGAATTCTTGGAGAACAGGTGAGGTGCCAGAAGATTGAAGGCGGGCAAATGTTGTCTCCATCTTCTAGAAGGGGGAAAAGGAGGATCCGGGTAACTACCGACCTGTCAGCTTGACGTCTATACCTGGAAATGTTTTAGAACAAATCATCAAGTCAGTCCTGGAACATTTAGAAAGGGATGCTGTGATTACTAAGAGCCAGCATGGGTTTCTCAAGAACAAGTCATGTCAGACTAACATGATCTCTTTTTTTTGAGAAAGTGACTACCTTCCTGGATCAGGGGACTAGTTTATCTTGATTTCAGTAAGGCTTTTGATAAGGTTCCACATACTATCCTTGTTGAGAAGTTGGTAAAATGTGGTTTGGATTCTGTTACCATTAGGTGGATCTGTAACTGGTTGACAGATCATACCCAAAGAGTGCTTGTGAATGGTTCCTCATCCTCTTAGATAGGAGTGACGAGTGGAGTGCCTCAAGGATCTGCCTTGGACAGAAACAGGATACAGGATGATCTTGACAGGCTGGAAAACTGGGCTGAAACCAATCATATGAATTTTAACAAGGATAAATGTAAAGTTATGAATTTAGGTAAGAAAAATTCCATGCATGGTTATAGGATAGGGGAGACTTGTCTGGGCAGTAGTATGTGTGAAAAAGATCTAGGAGTCTTAGTGGACCATACGCTGAACGTGAGTCAGCAGTGTGATGTGGTGGCTAAAAAGGCAAATGCAATATTGAGCTGTATCAACAGAAGTATAGTGTCCAGATCATGTGAAGTGATGGTATCACTTTATTCTGCTCTGGTAAGACCTCACTGGGAGTATTGTGTTGAGTTTTGGGCACTACATTTTAAGAAGGATATCGACAAGCTGGAATGGGTCCAGAGGAGGGAAATGAAGATGGTGAGGGGTCTGGATACCAAGTCCAATGAAGAAAGGTTGAAGGAGCTGGGCATGTTTAGCCTGGAGAGGAGGCAGCTGAGAGGTGATATGATCACCAAATACTTGAAGGGCTGTCATACAGAGGATGGTACAGAATTTTTTCTGTGGCCCAGAAGGTAGGAACAGAACTAACAGGTTGAATTTAAATCAAAAGAGTTTCTGGCTCAACATTAGGAAGAACTTCCTGACATTCAGAGCAATTCCTCAGTGGAACAGGCTTCCTCAGGAGGTGGTGGGCTCTCCTTCTTTGGAGGTTTTTAAACAGAGGCTGGATGGCCATATGACAGCAATGCAGATCCTGTGAATTTAGGGGGGGGGGGTATTAGTGAATTTCCTGCATTGTGCAGGGGTTGGACTAGATGACCCTGGAGGTCCCTTCCAATTCTATGATTCTATGACTCTATTTAAGGACATACAATGCTGTTATACTGTGAATGTCCTCCATCCAAACTCTCAACAGTGTTAGAAGCAGAGTCAAATTTGGAGCTGGCTTATTCAACTTAAGATGCACTTCTAGATAGCAGGCTGATTAGAAATGCATTTCTAGGATAGGGAAATGTGTAACAGCTACATAGACTTAATGCCAGTGTTACCTACTGTTCTCTCCTGTATCAGTAATGTATGACTAACTCCAAATAGGTTAGTCCCAATTTTTAAACCAGTTGAGATAATTGGGTTCCACTTTTTATTGTTTACCAATCCCGTCAAATAAATTGCTTCTGGCCAAGTACTTAGTTTGTTAGGAATTCATGAACATTTGGTCCAGTTATTTGCTGTGCTGGTTAGTGGTCCAAGGATAATAGTGCCAAAATGGTCTGCAGAAAAAGAACAAATGGTATTCCATTTGATTAAAATAAAATGGAACAAGAAGCTGCAGTGCAGTTTTCAGAACACATATAAAATGAAAAGTAACAAGTCCTGGCTTTTCTGCTGTTATGAGAGTATATTTAGAATGTTTTATCTAGAGATAGATGTCTCAGTGGAGTCTTTATATCACCTTGAGTGCTAATTCTTGAGCTGTTAAGAGGGGAAATGCATAAGAGGACAATTAATATCAAATGTTTTCAATTTGCAACAGAATGAAGGTCTAGACTTGAACTCTATCCCTTCTTGAATTCAGTAGTAATTCCTATAAAGCTATTTCATTAAAGTATTTTGTTCCCTTAGGTATTTTTTAAAATGTAAGGGAGAGGACCAGAAGACAGCTGAAAATGCTGTGATGCCCCCACAGGTGGCATCTCCCAACCAAATCAAAGGCCTGCATGGATGAAGGCCTTTGTAGGAGCTGTTGGGCCAACAGAGAAGGTCATTGCAGCACTCCCAGGAGAAAGCCTTGATGCAGAACCTTCTGGGATGCCTGAGAATGGATGCCTGAAAGAAGCAGTTGACTTGTGGCTGCCACCTCATATGTCACTCAGACATAAGAAATAGAACTATTGTGAAAAGTTCTCTATTAGGACAGCATTATGGTTACCTCTTATGAAGCTGTTTCACACAGTATTCTGTTTCCAGGTGCATATCTTGACCAATATAGGAGATTTTAGTGTACATTAGACCATTTGTGAAGGTTCCAGGTATAGTGTAGCCATCATTACTGATAGTGATCAGTGATATTCAGCCCCATTACTAGTACTGGAGCCATCCTTTATAAAAGTTGTTTCTGTATGTTGCATGAAAAGAAGTCTGATTTATGTGCCCTATACAACTCTGAATAAACTGTATATGAGATATGGTGGAATAAACAGATTATACAAATCAGAAAGGAGTCCCTGATCAAGATGCAGAGGGAAGATTCTGTCTATATCAGGATGAACTGGTCAACAATGGTAAATGGGACTGCTAAGAGAAGATAAATGGGAAAGAATACAAAATGGTTAAATTGGAGAAGAAAACTACAATTAAAAAAAGAGAAATCTTGGATATTATCTTTCTCGAAAAGTAAGAGGTCTTCTTTTGATTGGAACAAAAAGAAATGAATTTCCCCTCACTCTGACATCCTAAAGCCAAAGGCACTGTTCCCATGTCCTGGTATTTTACAGTCCAGAGATCTTGTGTAGGATGCAGGGGCGGTGTGTGGGGTTTTGCCACCTGAGTCAGAACCCTGACGTGTGCCCACTCCCTCCCAAGGGGAAATTTTTTTGTGTGCACGCTTTGCACGTGCACCAGGATGACATCACCCACAGGTGACGTCATCACATCTTTCAGGAGCACCATTCCCCCTCCTCCCTTCAGCGCCCAGAAACAAACAGTGGCACTTTCAAGCTTCAGAGTTCTCTGCAATCAGAGAACACTGAACCCCAAAAGTCCCGTTGTTTCTGGGTGCTGAAGGGAGAGGGGAATTCCCCCTCCTCCCTTCAGTGCCCAGAAACAAACAACGGCGCTTTCAAGCCTCGGCGCTTCCAAGCCTTGACGTTCTCTGCAATCGGAGAACACCGAAGTCTGAAAGTCCCGTGGTTTCTGGGCGCTGCTAGAGGCAACCCCCTGCTCCGCTCCCCTCAAAACTCCCTCGTGCAGGGTGGCAGGGAGGAGAGTGACAGGCGGCGCACAACAGCGCTGTTGCACCACCACTTTCCCCCTGCAGTCAGCTCAGCGCGCTGTTTTAGCGGCGCTGGTCACTTTCAGGTTAAAAGCAGCTGAGTGGCACCTTCCAAAGGCACTGCTTGGCTGCTTTGAACCCGAAAGCGACCGGCCCTGCTAAACAGCATGCTGAACTGACTTCAGGGGGAAAGCGCTCCTCCGATCCTGCCTTCAAGGCTCGGACGGAGGAGCACACTGCGTGGGTAAGGGGGCGCCTGGTGGCACCCCCAAGTGGGGTAGCACCCAAGGCTGCCGCCTACCCCACCTACGACCACGTGCCGGCCCTGGTAGGCTGTTGCTCCATTACTTTAGTTTTGTGTAGATCAAAGAACACTTTTTGAGGTGCACTCATAGCTGATATTTTGACTAGGTGACAACCCAGCAATAACTAGGAGAGGGCAGCATTGGGCTGTGTGATAATGTGCATGCATGAATGCTGTCCATGCTATACTGTGCAATGTTGGAAAGGAGTGCAGCAGTCCTGTCTTAAAATTTCAGTAAATAAATAAATAAAAAATATTAAACCACAAATGGGTTGCCAGCAGTGAAACCAATCACTGAAAATCAGCAGCCTTATCATAACTGGCAATCAGGATTTGATCTGAACTAGCTGGCATTTGAGCATCTCTACTCAACTTTGAAGTATAATTCCAACATTTCACTGCAAGTATGTTATTTTATGAGTTATTAAAGGAAAGCATAGGGTTGAACAGGAGAAAAACTTGTGGAGGGATATTTCCTACCTTTTCCTTTCCTAAGAAGTTTTGTCCCAAAACTTTCCTCTGAGATTCAAGACAGCCTCACAAACATCTATTGGAACAGTATGTGCGATAAGGCATTTTGGTAATGAAGGACAATCAGGCAATATCATCCTTTCTTCCACTGACACATGGAACCAGTAGTTAGATTTGAAGAAAAGAGAGGAGAGATTAGATTTATAGCCCACCCTTCACTCTGAGTCTCAGAGCAGTTTACAATCTCCTTTACCTTCCCATCCCCACAACAGACACCTTGTGAGATAGTGGGGCTGAGAGAGCTCTTTTGAGAACTGCTCTTGAGAAAGAGCTCTTTCAAGAACTGTGACTGACTCAAGGTCATTCAGCAAGTGCACATGGAGGAGTGGGAAATCACACCCGGTTCTCCTAGATTAGAATCCATGCTTTTAACCACTACACCAAACTGAGACCAGTAGCACTTTATCACAAACAGGAGTTTCAGGATATAAACTTTCTAGAGTCAAAGCTCCCTGTATTAGACACAAGTAGAATAGAAACTAACTATTCTACTGCAGGCCAACATGGCTACCCTCTGAAACTATCTTCATGGAGCCAGCAGAAGAGGTGCTAGGAGACTATTTTACCAGATACTCCCTCATTGCTACTATAACCTGAGATTAGGGACAAATTCAAGGTCTCCTTTCTTAATCCCATTCACTCATACCTCTTGGTTTAAGCAAAATTGCTATATTTATTGAAACAGAGAAAGATGCAATTTGCACCATTGGGTATGGCTTTCCTTCCCCCCCCCCCCCCCCCCCCGCCAAAGTCCTTCCTATTCCCAAACCAAAGGATCAGAGTCTAGAGATGACTGATGGCCTATCAAGTCAGGGCCTTACTCACTGTCGAAGAAGAAGAGGAGGAGGAGAAAGAGGAAGAAGAGGAGGTGGAGGAAATTGGATTGGATTTATATCCTGCCCTTCACTCAAAGTTTCAGAGCAGTTTACAATCTCCTTTCCCTTCCGCCAATAGACACCCTGTGAGGTAGTAGGGCGGAAGAACTCTCCAAGAACTGCTCTTGAACAGAACAGTTCTGACAGAGTTATGACTGACTCAAGGTCACTCCAACAGCCGCACATGGAGAAGTGGGGAATCAAACTGGTTTTCTGTTGTCACTAATATGCATGTTCCCAAGAGTCTCTATATAACCTCTGGAAAAGGTTCTTCTTGCATATTTTAAGATGAGACAATGAATAAGTATGCATTAGAAAAACAGAGACGATGGAAGAAAGGAAGGAGCTCTCCAGTTACAGGGGTGGGGGGGGGAAGAACTCTCTAGGATTATGTAATTGGTCACATTAACTACTTGCTTAATTAGGAAATATACTGTGTGCTCCTTTACCTGCAGAAAAACACTCACTATGATTTCCTATCAAGCAAAGCGTTCAAATATCCAATTAAGATCCAGTAAAAGTGGGTGTGATCTGCCAACAGACTTTAATTAGCAAAGCAGTTTAAAAAGAATACACATAATAGTGGCTCATAAATCCATTTTGCAGCAGATCTGCTTTAAACCACTGCAGGTTCAGAAACTAAACAAGGCCATGCAGGGTTCTTATCTGTTTTGTTGTCTCTTGTTATGATGAGAATTTAGGAAGTTCACTCCAGATTCCATGAAAAAGTGATCCCAGCCACTTGTCAAGTAATTGAAAATGTTTTATTTACATATTATATAGGTTAGTTCTAGAGATCCTAATAGCAACAACTCCAACAGTTGTTGCTATTAGGAACAGACTATAAAGGTTAACAACCTCATCATAGCTTCTTCTTCCCATACACCACTTTATAACTCTTTACCACACTGCAGATATCCCAGGTTCTGTCCCTATATTCCATTGAAAGGGGAGGGTGATACATTTAGGCAGATAATGAAACAACTTTCTTACACTGATCATCACCAGACACCACCAGATACACCAGACATCGCTTGCTGCTGGCCACTCAATAAGTGCATGCCATGGTACCTGTAGCACTATCACACCTCCTGAATCCTCCATTAAGGGGGAAGTTGCTTAAGAAATTCTTGGAGATTTAATAGATTTAAGAAATTCTTGGACAGGGGAGTTTGGGGAATGATGAGTCTACTCTCCAAATGATGAGTCTACTCTCAAAATCCCCCTACCAAAGTTTGACGGTACGCCATTGAAAACGGCACACAAGGTCAAGAGCTTGGTGGTGCTACTGGAGCCTGCCCTGTCAATGGAGGCCCAGATAGCAGCCACTGCTAAATCCGCTTTTTTTCATCTTAGGCGGGCGAAGCAGTTGGTCTCCTTCGTGGACTATGATGACCTGGCAACAGTGATTCATGCAACGGTCACCTCGAGACTGGACTACTGTCATGCCCTCTACATGGGGCTGCCTCTGTGCCATATTCGGAAACTACAGCTAGTGCAGAACACATCAGCCAGGCTGTTATTGGGGCTTCCTAGATGGGAGCACATATAGCTTGGGCTGTGGGAACTGCACTGGCTGCCAATAGTTTACCGGATTCATTACAAGGTGCTGGTTATCATCTTTAAAGCCCTAAATGGCCAAGGACCTGCCTACCTGGATCGGGGTGGCTCGGCGGTACTGATGTTGTTGAACCTATTGGCGGCGTTCGATATGGTCGACCATCAGTTGCTGACTTGCCGCCTCGCCGACACGGGGATCCAGGGGCTAGCCTTGCAGTGGCTTTCCTCTTTCCTTGAAGGTCGGGGACAAAGGGTCGCGATTGGGGGGGAGCTATCCCAGAGGTGTTCACTTAATTGTGGGGTGCCCCAGGGAGCGGTTCTCTCCCCGATGCTGTTTAACATCTATATGCGACCTCTTGCCCAGATTGCCCGGAGGTATGGGCTGGGGTGCCACCAGTATGCTGATGACACCCAGCTCTATCTACTTATGGACAGCCGACTGGTCTGCGCCCCAGAGAACCTAGATCAGGCATTACAGGCCGTGGCTGAGTGGCTCAGACTGAGTGGACTGACACTGAATCCTGCGAAGACAGAGGTCCTTTGTTTGGGCCGTCGGGGGCCAGAGGGGGAAATCCCCCTGCCAACTTTTGACGGTGTACCGCTGAGGCCGGCGGACAGGGTCAAAAGCCTTGGGGTGCTATTGGAGCCGTCCCTAAAGATGGAGGCTCAGATAGCGGCCACTGCCAAGTCCGCGTTTTTTCATCTTAGACGGGCAAGGCAGTTGGCCCCCTTCCTGGACCCCGACGACCTAGCAACAGTGATCCATGCTACGGTCACCTCGAGGTTGGATTACTGCAATGCCCTCTACATGGGGCTGCCCCTGTGCCGGACCCGGAAATTGCAGCTGGTGCAGAATGCCGTGGCCCGGCTGTTATTGGGCCTCCCAAGATGGGGACACATTCGGCCGGGTCTTCGGGCTCTGCACTGGCTTCCAATAACATACCGGGTCCGGTACAAGGTGCTGGTCATTACCTTTAAAGCCCTATATGGCCTGGGACCTGCCTACCTGAGGGACCGTCTCTCCCCACACGTTCCCCAGAGAGTACTGAGGTCTGGCACCCAAAATCTCCTTAATATCCCCGGGCCCAAGGAAGTGCGTCTCAAGACAACTCGAGACAGGGCCTTTTCTACAATGGCCCCTATGTGGTGGAACCAGCTACCGGAAGAGGTGAGGGCCCTGCGGGATCTTACTCAGTTCCGCAGGGCCTGTAAGACGACCCTCTTCCGGTTAGCTTACGCCTGACTGGACTAATGTAGCTCTCTAGATATCTGTGATTACCGTATAGTTAATACTAGTTTTAAGGTTTTTAAGGTTTTTAGGTTTTTAAATGTTTGATTTAAATGTAACTATCTTATTCCGATTTTATTGTTTTATTGTTTGTTGTAAGCCGCCCTGAGCCACTCGTGGGAAGGGCGGGATATAAATCCCGGAATAAATAAATAAAAATAAATAAATACCTTAGGGACCGTCTCTCCCCATATATTTCCCAGAGGGTACTGCAAACTGGTTCTCAAAATCTATTGGTAATCCCTGGGCTGAGGAAGGCCAAACTGAAAGTCACCAGAGAAAGGGCCTTCTCGATTGTAGCCCCCCACTGGTGGAACCAATTGCCAGAGGAGGTGCGGGCCTTGCGGAGCCTTGCCCAGTTCCGCAGGGCCTGCAAGACTACTCTTTTCCAGCTGGCCTATACTTAAGAAGGAATACCGTCACCACGGAAAAACTGTAAAATGTGTAACATCAAGATTTTAGCCCCAAACCAATTTAGATGGTTTTAATGTATGACTTATAATATATGATTTATAATGTATGATTTATAATATGTACGTATGATTTATAATATGCATTGTTTTATTGTTGAAGTGTTTTTATGCTGTGAGCCGTCCTGAGCCTGCTTCATCAAGGAGGGCGGGATAATAATAATAATAATAATAATAATAATAATAATAATAATAATAATAATAATAATAATAATAATAATAATAATAATAATAATAATAATAATAATAATATTTAATTTGTATCCCGCTCTCCTTGCTGAAGCAGGCTCAGGGCGGCTCACATAGCATAACATAAAATACAAACATTACAATAATAAAAGCACACTGGTTACACAACATATTACATATTACAATTCACTTATATATATATTATTACATTAAAACCATCTAATTAAAATCATCAAATTAAATTCCAGCAAATTAGTTTGGTGCTACAGTCTCGATGTTACTCATCTTACAATTTTACGTGATGATGGTACAATAGGTTCCACATTAAGAAAAAGCCAGCTGAAAAAGGATAGTCTTGCAGGCCCTGCGGAACTAATTATTATTATTATTATTACATTTTCTCCAGAGGAACTGATATCCATTATCTCCATGCTATGGAGATCGTTTGTTATTCTGGGAGAACTTCAGGCCCTATCTGGATATTAACAACCTTAACTAAGGGGGCACATCCCCATCTCCTTCAGCAATGCTCTGAATGTGTCCTATGACCAGGGCTCTTTTTGAGCAGGAATGCACAGGAATGCAGTTCTGGTTGGCTTGGTGTCAGGGTGTGTGGCCTAATATGCAAATGAGTTCCTAATGGGTCTTTTCTACAAAAAAAGCCCTGCCTATGACCTACCACACCAGAAAATGCTGAAAACACATAAACACCCAAATAAGAACAGTTGTTTTTGTAATGAGATTTTTTGTAATGATACAGCAGTGAATAAAAAGCTGAACTAGAAGTAATCTCATTAGTTAATTAATAATGATATATAATAATACAATCTATGCACAAGTTAGGCATCTGAGTAAGGAAAGAAAAAGGAGGTGAGAGTAACAGGAAACTATAGTGTTCAGTTCAGTTACATACATTTGAGCTCTATCTCAGGCCTAATGGGATGTGTCATGGGCTTCATGGAAAATATAGTTGTTGAGGAAAGATTTGAAGGAAGAGAGAGGTGGTATCACATAAATAATGGGAAAGAGTTCCAGATACAAAGGACTGCAAGGAGAGAAGATAATTTAAATAAGGAGACCTTCAAATGGTGAGAAGGAAGAGAATTGTCAGTGAATTTAACAAAGCAAGTTTTAGTGAAAGACAGAGGGCAGAAACCAAAATTAGGACAAAAATTAAAGTAGAGAACTGAATTCTCCAGAAGCTTGGTCAAAGAAGAGAAATCAGAAATAGGAGTTTGGTCAAAAGTTTGGGGTTTTTTTTTATTATTGGAGCAATAGCAGTGTTTCTGTATGCAATGAAGGAGTAGTGTGTTAGAGAAAATAAATAATGCCAGGGAAGATTAAAGGGTGCACTTGGTCCAATTAGATGGAGACAACACCTGTGGGAATAGCTGCTTGTTGTCTTGATATGAAAATGGCAACAATCAGTTTATCAATTTATACATGGAGAAAGAAGAAAAGAAACCAGGTATGGTAAAGCTTGAAGTAAAAGGAAAAGGTATGAGGTAACCTTGAACAAAGAAGTAGAGGGGGGGGCTTAGTAGGACATAAAAGAGGGGAGCACTAAATATTCCTGGAGATAATATTGATCACTGTCAGTGAAATCTCAAGCATAGATTTTCAGAAGTAAATTCAACTGATTTCAATGGGACTGACTCCCTAAAAAGTCTGTTTAAGAACACTTGTCTGACAAGTAAAACAGCATGGGTAAATGACAAGTGGTATTAATAATGAACAACAACAAACCCTCTTGTTATCTTCCAAACCATTCAACTGGTCAAGATCATGGTTGGCTGAGATATTGAAAAGAGAGAGCAGAATTAGAGGAAGGAATAGTACATTGGGAGAGAAGAGCTAAAGAAGTAAAGTGCTGATGACCGGAATGAGGTGAAAGTCAACAGAGAATAAACTAAAGTGACAGGAGGGAAAAGAAAGTACAAAAGTTGGTTTTGGTTTTGAGAAAGTCACCCCATGAGTACCTGCACTCTACAAACAGAATAAGAGGCACAGAGTAATATAAATTATGTATAATGTTGAGGGCAATGGCTTTCCACATGCCTTCCATAGCAAACAAGTCCAGAAGAATAGAAAAGTAATTGTGGTTTTATTATATTTTTTATTTAAAACATTCATTTACTGCCTTTCTTCCTTACAGAGATCAAAGCAATTTACCGCATAAATAAAATAAAGTGCATAAAATACATAAAGTAACTTCTTTGATTGATGGAACAGTCAGGAGGAACTATCTCTACATATTATCTTGATTTCCAGGCAGGAACATATGGGAGAAAATGGTCCTTTAGATATCCTACTCTCAAACCATATGGGGTTTTAAACATCAAAACAAAAACCTTGGACTGGGCTCTGGAGTGGATCTGTAGCAGTGTAATTGATGTAGAATTGAGCTCATATGCTCCCAATAGCTGACCCCAACCAGCAGTCTAGTTGCAACACTCTTCACTAGCTTCAGCTTCCAAACTCTCTTCAAGAGTAGTCCCAAGCAGAGCACATTACAATAGTCAAGTCTAAATGTAACTAAGGCATGGATCACTGTGGCAATGTCTGACTGACCCAGGAACAGACTCTGTTGATGAGCCATTCTGGACTTCTGCAACCTCCTTTTTCCCCTCAGGGTGATGGCTGTATCATGTAGCACTTTCAAGTTGTGAACCTAGCTTTTCAAAGAGAGCATAACTCCATCCAAAACAGGAGAAATATTTAGTCTCTGGTCTGCCTTTCCACTAACCCAGAGAACCTCTGTCTTTTCAGGATTATGTATGTTTTTAATATGGTAGCTACTTTAGTGGCTCTAATGACGGCAGAAAAGTGAAGTATAAATTCTGTATATAAATAAATTATCAGTCTAAATTAAATATCAACATTTATGTTATTCATTTATGTAGCTGAGATATTTTAGCCCACTTTTCTCACAAAAGAACTCAATTGTACCCATCAGATTTAATGTAATAATAACACATAAAATAGATGAAAATCTTCAAGTTTTTTTTAAAAAAAATTATTCCTCACAAAGACATGAGAAAACTTTTGATTTAGAAATTAAGGAGGGGGGAGATTTACAGTGCTGCCCATTCCATTGCCTTTGAGAAAAAAATGTTTGTGTGCAGCATGCATTGTACATGTGGCTCTTGTTTGCCAGGCATCATAATATTTAATTTGCTATAAAAGCTGATATCATTGTTATAATTCTGTTTCCATTTATCTTTGTCCAAAATCTTTTTAAAGGCTCACAGTAACTAGCAGAAACATAACAATCCTTTAAAGTGCTAAAAAGTGCACAGAGTTCTTTTGTATTCGGCCTTCTAAACTCCATGCAGAGAAATGAAATTATCTATCCCATGTAGATATTTGGAACATTTTGTATGTGAGGTAAAGTAGAACTAGCAGTATTTGCTGTATTACATAGTTTAGGTATTACCTTTGTGTGATGGTTTTCAAAAAGAAAATGCAGAAAAGAATAGCAAATGACTATTGAATTGTTGAGCATTTATCATCATAGTTTCCTACAAAACTAGAAAGCAAGAGCTGCACTTATACAAACGAAATGTATAGCAAACAAGCTAATAGCTAATTAGCAAACAAGCTAATAGAATTTTCTTATTTATTTTTCAATATATCAATTAAATGAATTAAATCATTCAACGGGAAATTAAGAGTTGGTATAATTTATTTTTTTTAAATGGAAACAATATTTTGTTCGCCATTATACTGGATGCTTCACATAATAGTTATTTTCTTAGCAGAACAAAGTTTGAGACCAATTTCCCACTAGCCTTACCCTGCTCTCACTCTCCTCTTGTCCGTGGGGCTTCGGTCGAATTTCACATAAGCTGCCCCCAGGCTGCAGCTTGGTCCGCCTCATTTGTGCAGCAAGCAAGATCCTCTAAAAACCAGTTTCTGTTTGCTGTGCAAAAGAGGCAAGGTGAGCTGCAGCCTCAGGGCAGCTTGTGAGAAATTGAGCGGAAGCCCTGCAGAGAAGAAGAGAGTGAGAGCGGGGTAAGGCTAGTGGGAAATTAGTCTGCATCTAATAACACCTTTAAGACCATCGAAGTTTTATTCAAGGTATAAGCTTTCATGTGCTCCCACACTTCTTCAGTTATTTTCTTAGATCATGTACCATCAACATTGAGAAGCATTATTTTAGATTTCTTCACAAATAGGAGACCTACTGGAACATGCATGGGGGATTTCATTTTCTCCTCTCCTATTATTTCCTCTTCCCTTTATGTGAAAGCTCCCACATCCTCTCCCCTTTTCCTGCTTCCTTTTCTCCTTCCCACTTTACAGTCAATCTACCTTTACTTGCTCCCCATCATCCAACTATGGAATAGTTGCTTGGTGTTGGCCACTAGGCTAGACCCAGTTGCATGATAGAGAACCCACAAGAACTTGTACAGGGCACCTCACTTCATGTGTCCCTATTCCCCAGACCATTTCATTCTTTCCTCCAGGCAAACTCCATACACTCCTTCCTATCTACCAACCAACCTACTTTTTATCTGTTCCCATATTCAGCTGTAATTATTATTTATTTACTTCATTCATACCTCCTTTCACCACAATGGGGAACCAAAGCAGCTTATATCACTTTCCTCTCCTCCATTCTATCCCCACAAAAATCTTGTGAGGTAGGTTAGGCCAATAGTGCATCACTCACTCAGGGTCATCCAGTGAGATTCCATGGCAGAGTGGAGATTCAAATTTGGGTCCCCAAGATCATAGTTTGGAACTCTAATCACTGCACACACTGGCTTTTGTAGAGTGGCTGTTATTGAACAGCAGCAAGCCACTAGGCCTGTGTCTGTCATGTAAACTGAATAGTATCAAGGGTCCTCTCTTAAAGGCCAAAATTCTAAAAAGGGCCCTGTCTTTTACAGACAGAAAACATGGCCTGAAGTCTGACAATACTATTATGGTTTCCTAGCAACCCTCATAATGGGGTTGAGAAGGCATTATTTTTCTAGGCACTGCTTAGGCCATGTGTATTGCTTCTGTTATTTCAGAGAGTTTTAAACCCAATGTATCTTTTTTAAAGAAAAGATGTCTTGTTTTTCTGCAAACTGGAGCTTTTTTTCAAGGAACTAAGTATTTACAGATTTGGCCATGCTGATAATTAGATATATTGACTATAGCAAATATCCTTATCACGAATGGTGTAAAAGTGCTAAACATTTGAATATCAAAGTATGGCTACATAAAATCTAGAAATAGTTAAGTTATCCAAATTAACAAATTATGTGCATTTGAGAGAAGAAGGTTAAAAAAAAAACTTTCCCCCAACTATTGGAAACCTTTCTATGATTTGGGAGGAGGATTATTACTTGAGATTTTATTGTACTTTGTATGTTTTTAATTCAAAATTATAAGCTGCCTTGAGCTACAAAAGAAATCCGGTGATAAATATTTCAATAATAAACAAGCAGGCTTTATCAACTGGTTAATTTATTTAGTTGTACAGTCTTGTTATAAATGAATTACCCATGTTAAGATATTGTACTTGCAATCAACTTGTTGTATAGACTATTGTAAATATTATTTATTTAAGATAAATCTTTTATTCTTGTTTAATTAAAATCAAATCAACAAGGTCTAGGGGACAGTGAAAAGACTATGATTGCCATGATGCTGTGTCAGAATATGTATGCCTGAATTGGCAAAGAAATATACAGCTTGGCATCCACTGATGGAACCAATTGATTTTGTTAAGCTCCCCAGAGTCACCAAAGTAATAAATCTCAGTTCAAAAGTTATTTATTTTTCTTTTAACTCTGTCTTTAAACTAGAGGAAGGAAACTCCATGGAAGTGTGGCAGATACGGTGGTAGAATGAGCAGCCTTTATGACAAGATAGTATGTAATCATGCATGCTCAACTTTTTGCTGCAATCAAGCACAGATGAGTTTTTGAATTCAGATAAACAGAATGCTGAGCATTCTGCTCTCAAGATTGCTACCTGCAAGTAGGTCATGGACCAAACTGGCTGATTATGCATTCCTAGAGATAACTTCTTCTTTACCTTTAGCAGGTTAATGGCTGACAGACTTTCGGTAAATATTGTCTATTGACAATGTGCTATCATAGTGCTAGTGTGGAGTGGATTGCATCAATGAAACATTTCCCTGCCAGATAACATATATATATATATATATATATATATATATATATATATATATATATATATATATATATATATATATATATATATATATATATATAGTTTAATATGGTGTATATATTTAATGACACAATAAATAAACAAATCCTGACACCACCAATTATTACTTTTCAAGATTTCCCTGTAGACCAAATTGGGGGGGGGGGGGGTTACCAGCCAATAAAACTAGGTACCTACATTTTAAAAATGACTTTATCCTTAGCTTACTTTCCCATAAGCAAGGTTAATTAGTTTTAAAAGTTGACTGAGATGCTGTATTAAAATTCAGGAGAAATGGTCACAACATATAGCTCCATGCAAGTAATTTTTGATCTAGGAAACTGTTCATGAGAAGCTGGAGACAAGTTAAACAGAATTGTTAAATATAATGCAGTGAAGTCATTTATCACTAAACCATGCATAAAGCAAATATAGCATTACTAATACAACGGCAATCCATTACTTTTGACATTTTTTAATACTTGCAACCTGAAAGGAGAGAAAATAAAATACAAGGTGCATAGCAACCATCATTAATCTGAAATCCCTAGGGCAATAGACATTGCATGAGGAATGAAAAAGCAAACGGTATGCTTGTTTTCATTGTTTTCTTTTTTAATTTGTTCAATATTACTTTGGTACATCAAAATATTGGTTTTCACCTGGAAGTCTATTACAAGATCTGTCTGTCTGTCTGTCTCTCTATCTACCTAGCATCATCTATCTATCTGCCTGCCATCTTACTGTTGTCCCATTCTTTCTCCAAGTGGTCTACATGCTTTCCCCAACACTCTCCATTTAGCGTCACAATAACCCTGAGAGGCTACACTGAGAGTAAGAGTGGCTCAAAATGACCTAATGTGATTGACAGAAGAGGGGGATCTGAAGTAAAGATGAAAAATGATGGTGCAGGGGGAATGAAGTTCCTGCTACAACCCCCCCCCCCCTTGTGTCAGCTGAGCACAAGAAAATCTAGAGCAATCCTAAGAAAGTTTTCTTAAGACTGCACAACTACTCATGTATTAGCATGTTTTGTAATTATTAAACTGATTTTTTAAATTGCAAAATCTTGTCTCTCAAGAAGTAACAGTAAATTTATCTCACCATAAATGGGGTCAAGACAGGGCCATTAGCATGTCCTAAAGGGGCACTGTTTCCACTACATTCTGCAACTGCCAAAAAACTTCCAATTAGTAATAAGGACGCAGACTGTCTCCACTACAATTTTTAACCGGCACTACACTCCGAAAAGGCTCAAGGATTCCGTAATTGCTCACATTAAAGGCCTTGAGCCTTTTTGGAGTGTAGTGCTGGTTAAAAATTGTAGTGGAGAGGGTTTGAGTCCTTATTACTAATTGGAAGTTTTTTGGCAATTACAGAATGCTGTGGAAACAGTGTCATAAAGTAATTATGAACATTGCTGTCTTTTATAATCATGCTATTAATGGAGCACCCTATGCTGGAAGAATGATTGAAACAGGAACTTTCATGTTGACTTCCTGTACGTCAGGACTCCTTTTGTAAATTCTGTTGTGTCTTGTGCCCTCCTTTATATACTGTTGCTATTTGATAAATTGATGTATTATTGTTTAGTAATTTGGTCATTATAACCTTCGATTATTTTGTATTTTAATCCCCAGGTGAGAGCAGGGGATCTCCAAGTTTTGAGGCCCTCCCCCCACTTCAGGGTCATCAGAAAGTGGAGGGGGGAAGGAAATGCCTGCTGGGAACTTCATTATTCCCAATGGAGACTGATTCCCATAGGGTATAATAGAGAATTGATCTATGGGTATCTGGGACTCTAGGGGCTGTCTTTTGTGGTAGAGGCACCAAATTTGCAGCATAGCATCTGATTCCTCTTCTCAAAGCACCCTCCAAGTTTTAAAAGGATTGGACCAGGGGGTCCAGTTCTATGAGCCCCAAAAGAAGGTAGCCTTATCCTTCATCATTTCCAATGGAGGGAAGGCATTTAAAAGGTGTGCAGTTCCTTTAAATATGATGGCCATAACTCCCTTTGGGGTTCAGTTATGCTTGTCACAACCTTGCTCCTGGTTTCACCCTGAATGCCTCCTGGCTCCACCCCCAAAGTCCCTAGTTATTTCTTGAATTGGACCTGGCAACCCTAGTTGCCTGCCATATGCAGATAAGCTTACTCCAAGTATCTTGAATGATTTTACTTTACTAATTCAAACCAAGTCTACTATTCTACTTGGGATGTACTCGTTTGCTGGTACTTTCTCTTTGCAGCTCTTTTTCCCCAGAGGAGCCTCCAGCCAACTCTCTTACAAACTTTAGAAAAGTGGTAAAGATCTTTGTAAAAAAGACCTTTTGGAATGATGTTTGCTATTGCTTTGTTTAAATCAGTCTCTGAATTGATTTTGTAATCTGTATTTTTTAGTTTTTTAAACTAAAACATGTGTGATAGAAAGGAGGAGGGAATCCCCAAATGATTAAAAAATATTGTGTATATGTCAAGCATGGCTAATTCCGATCAATAACTGATGGGTTTCTGGCCTGACACAAGCAGGCCTGGGTAAGATCATACAGAACCAAATGCTGCTGGTTTATTATCCTATTATTAGAGCCAGTTTGGTGTAGTGGTTAAGTGTGTGGACTCTTGTCTGGGAGAACTGGGTTTGATTCCCCACTCCTCCACTTGCACCTGCTGGAATGGCCTTGGGTCAGCCATAGCAATCTCAGGAGTTGTCCTTGAAAGAGAAGCTGCTGTGAGAGCCCTCTCAGCCTCACCTACCTCACAGGGTGTCTGTTGTGGGGGGAGAAGATATAGGAGATTGTAAGCCGCTCTGAGTCTCTGATTCAGAGAGAAGGGCGGGGTATAAATCTGCAATTCTTCTTCTTCTTTCCTGGCCCCTCTTTGTTTTATGACTACTAATTATAGGGAACCAAGCAATCAGCACCTTCCCATGAATCCTCCTGCGGGAGGAAGCGCCATCTGGGCAATGCAAGGCCGAATGCCTGATAATGCCCTGGGAATGTATGTAGTTGTGATACTTTATGTGTGAACGCTCCCCTGCTTCCCCTCCCTGTAGGAATCTCTTTGAAGTGTATCTTAAAACTTGTGTATCAATGTATTGGTTTCATTCTTCTCAAGCCAAGGTTTGAGCCAAAGTAGTGGTCTATCAATAAACATAGTCTTTGTATCAACCTCGACTCGTCATTGAACCCGCCTGCTTGACAGTATATGCTTTGTGTTTGACATATAATTAAGAACTGTTTGTGTACAGACCAGAAGAATTCTAGATCTTAGCCAGTTATGAGTAGAAATAAATCTCAGGGAGTTATAAGCAAAAATAAAGGAAGAGATCTTCAATTGTTAGAAAATGCATTGTCCATTCAATACTAGCCCACTGCTAATTCAAAGGATTTTGCCTTTTCTTCAGTAATGGAAATAACTGTTTGGTTGTTGCAACCAAGATTAACACAATGAATCAGGGTGACATACCTAAACCAGTTTTTTCCCAAAATAAAATTGCCAAGTCCTTGCTAAACAAGCAACAGTCCTACAAATGTATATATTCTACTAACTCAGCATAAAGTTCAAAGTGTTTCTTTGAAGCAAAGCAATACTTTGAAGAAATCTAGATGCAGCAGAAACTGTGAAAAGAATAGTGATGGGGGTTAACTGCATGCTATGTGAACATTTTGCATATTTCAGATGAAAGATAGCACTGAGAAAATTTCAAAAGAAATGAAGGCTAGGGTGTACACACACACACAAAATGCCATCCTAAGCAGGGCTAGTCAAAATATAAAACTACAAAATAATATGAGCAGGGAATCCTTATGTTTTTAATTAAGAATCTAGCATTCCATCTTTTGATTCTTCCACCAAAGCTTTTATTGGCATGTTCTTCTCCATATAATTCCACTGTAAAATCACTGGACATTAGGCAGAAACACTCAGCACACTGCCAGAATCACTAAAAGTTAATGCAGCATATCTGAAACAACTTGTAATAGCACTTGTACCTTTGACACTGTTTAGAAGTAAATAATACATTAAACTGACTTAAGCACAACACACTTAGGCACTGAGTTTGCTTATATTTCCATTTCAAGTCAAAGAATGATGAGTGACACAACAAAAATATAGATGCTGAATGAAGTAAAACATTTCTTCAATCATGCAGTGTCAAGATTGGAGGGGGACAGGAAATAAACACAAAATGTGTTTAACATCTCATTTCCCCAACCACTGACTTGTGTGAATGACTACTTAAAACAATAAAATTAAAATGTTTAACATCTTCAGTTTATTCCACTAAATTTAATGAGATCAACAAAAAAATATGTATTTAAGATCAAGGCATAGTATCATTGATAGTTGATTGTTATGCATGTTTATGCTAAAAAAAATAGTTTTAACTTTTGAACAAGTGATTGATTAAAACATCTTGCCTTTCAGACAGTAAACACCCAATCAAGAGGTCTTACGAAGCCAATCAAAGCTAGCAAGAAGTTATTACAAATCAAAAACTTCTCAGAATTAAAGCATCACAAGCCAGTCCCCATATCTTCCACAAATATGATACTGTAGCTAGCATTGTCTGAAAAACTGGAACCAGGTAGAAGTCCGTCACACTCATTTAAAATTGCTGGAGACATTATTATAAAGGTGTAAACCTTGGTAGTGACCATACAAATGACTCCAATGACCAAACTAGATTATAAAACATTTCCAAGTCCACCAGCAGCATTTTAGAACTTGTTTTTCTAAACAACATAGGGAGTCTAATCCTGTTGAGGACTATAGCTTGAGGGAACAAAGGGCTCCCCCTCCACACAATTTTCAAGAGCCAAAATAGCATCTGATTTGTTAAAATGGGCTTTGAAACAAATGGGCAGCTAAGAAAACCCTGGTAACATCTCAGAGGAAATGCTACTTTGCTCATCTTATGGACCTTGAGAGTGCATGACAGCCTTTATATAGAGTTTCTCATTTTATTTTATGAAATAGTTTATTTATTGTTATTCCTACATTTATAAAGTAAATAATAGGGACACATGAAATGACCCTGTGTGAGCTATACTGTCTCAAAGGTGATCTGTACTTATTCAAAAGCTCTTTCCCAGTCTTCTGTTTATAACAATAACTGGAAAAATTGAGATAAGTAGCACCACCAACAGCAAAGTCACCTTAATAAATCATAGGTATATATATATATATATATATATATATATATATATATATATATATATTCTACTTAAACTGCTGTTTGGTTCCTAGGCTTTTTTCTTAAAAGTATAACTCTAAATAAGAGGATGTGAAATGCATACAGAAAATGGATTCTGAATCAAAATAGCTTATCAGTTTTGAGTAAATTTCTGTAAATGTTACTACTGCATCTCTCTGCCCTTTACCTCCACCTAAAATCATGCCTAAGAGCTAAAGTTCTGACTATGATGGATGTTAGAAATAATGCATTCCACATATTCACTTTCTCCTTGAGTTCATAGTCTAACAGTTTCTATGCTTGGAGTGAATTCATGCAAGGTGATGGCAAAATCAGGGAGTATGACAGAATTGTACAAAATTAAGAGCCAGTTACCTGTTATAAATTCCTGCACAAAACTACCAACAGTGCACTGAATACTAATTTAAAGAGCTGTTAAACATCACTATTACATGTCTTCAATAGATTGCAATTCTCTTTTTAATCTCCAGAAATCGCCAGCTAGATCTCTTATGATGTTTCTCAATTACAATCAAAAGTCAATTCAGTCAATAATATGACAAACTATTACATGGTTTTCTGAATACAGAGCCATTCCCATGCTGTGTGCTGAATGGTAAAGAAATGGCTAAACATCATGTGTTGCTCCTGACACTAAAATGACAAATCTAATGGAGATAACATGTTGTAGGGTATTTATAGTAGCTACTTCCTATGATCTAGTGCTGCCATGAGAAGTCACATCATATACTCTTCCTATAGGGATACTCCATCCCATCTATTGCCACACTGGCTTACAGGGAGAGCAGAATAAAAATCTAAATAAATAAAAATAAATAAATAACCTTTAAAAACCCAGCCATGTTAATAGAAGAATGACCTTTAAAATCCTTAAAATATTTCTTCTCTAGAATAATTTTATATACCAGGTATGTCTAACAGATAGATCGCAATCTACCAGTAGATCGCGGAGGGGTCAGAGGTAGATCACCAGCCCCACTTGGTCTCATGGTTTGCTGGACAGGTGTTTGGGGTTTTTTGATGATTGTTTGCTGTGGCAGTATTTGATTATTGATGCCAGCATGATGAATTCTTATTTTTACTTTTAGAACTGCATGTGTGGTTTTGGCATCATCCAGAGGTCTTCAGTTCCTGTTGATCTTTAATACTTTGGGACAGTGACAGTTTTGGACCAGATTTAGCCAGTGTTAACTTAGCACCCCAGCCACCCCAGTATAATGAAGATGAGTGTTCTAAAGAAGAGCAAAACCTACCACTTTCATGATGAATGGGAAATGGACTACTTCATCATGGTGAAAGACAAGTGTTGTTGCCTACTTTGTAACGCCGCTGTATCCTTGCCCAAAAAGGGTGATCTGAGGCATCAGTATAAGGCTCTGTATAACAATAGGTTTGATGCTGATTTTCCACCCCAAAGTGAAATTTGTAAACTGAAGCTCAAAGAACTTAAATCTAAATTAGCTGCACAGCAACAGTTGATGGTGAAGCCAAGGTCACATTCAGTCAATGCAACCATGGCATCATTCAAGGTCAGCAACCTGATCGCAAATAAATGCAAACCTTTCAATGAAGGAGAATTTGTAAAAGATTATTTTCTTGAAGCAGCAGACAATCTTTTTTGAAGGATTTAAGAATAAGAAAGAGATCATAGCTGCTGTTCAAGATGTTCAGTTGTCAAGAAACACCATGGTGCGGTGAATAGACAAGATGTGTGGAGACACAACTGAACAATTGTTGGAGGATGTTTCAGTTTGTGTTGCTTTCTCCAACTGGATGAATATACAGACATAAGAGACATAGCCCAGTTACTAGTCTTTATTTGGATGGTTTTTGAAGACTTCAGTGTTAAAGAAAAACTACTTGGAATGATTTCTTTAAAAGGGAGAACTACCGGTCAGAAAATATTCAGCTCTTTCCATTCTTTTGTGACAAAGTGTAATCTTCCATTGCATAAACTTGTTTCCATCACTACAGATGGAGCAAGAGCAATGACAGGTGAGGTTAACACTTTCATAGGCCTCTGTAGACAGCATGACGACTTTCTAGATTTCCTTTCTTACCACTGCATCATTCACCAGCAAGTTTCAGCAAGCAAGAGACTCAATACAAAGACTGTCATGGACATCACTTTCAAAATTGTAAATTCAGTTCATGGAAGATCACTTCAAAGATGGCTTTTCAATCTTACTCTTGATGAAGGGGCAGCAGAAATCATTTTGCACACAGATGTAAGGTGGCTAAGTAGGCACAAATTTCTGCAAAGATTTCATGATTTGCCAAATGAAATAAGAAGGTTTTTGAAGGAGAAGGGAGATGACAAAGCAGAGTTGGAAGATGAGAAGTGGTTATGTGATCTGGCATTTCTCACTGACTTTACAAGCGAACTTAGTGATATGAACATTGAACTACAAGGTAAAAACAAATGCATTGGTGAGATGATGAGTACAGTTTCATCCCACAGGAGCAAATTTGAGCTACAGATGACTGATCTTGCAAACAACACTTTTGATCATTTTCCTAATATGCAGGACCATCTGGGACAATATCCAAATTTTGTTTTTCAGAATAAGACGTATGTGACAGAAATCTGCTCTGTTATCCAGGAATTAAAAAAAAAAAGATTTTGTGACGTCCAAAGAATTGAAAAAGTTGTGGAGTACTTGTCATACCCATTCAAAGCAGATATGGACATTAAGGAAACTGCAGCTGCTATCAGTAAAAATTACTCATTGAACAAGGCATCTCTTGAAAACGAAATAGTAACCCTTAAAATGACATTTGCTCCCCAAGGACAGAATAAAGAGTCAGACAGGGAGGCCCAGCAGGGAGGCACGCACCAGAGGGCCCAAACCTAGACACACGTCTCTCCAGAAAGGCACCCTCTAGCGGAGCCTTCTGGACAGTCTGCATTCTTCAAACCCGGGTCTTAAAACCCCAAGGCTGATCATCATTTGACCTCAAATTCCCCAAAAGGGGGATGCTTCACAGTCCTCCCCTAGCTGCATAGTGCCCTAAACCCCCAAAACCTGCCACTACTAAGGCCAAGTCTCTACTTAGGGCTTAGCGCCGACAGGGAGGCCTAAAGCCACCCGCAACCCTTGCTGCAAATCTCTCAGGAAAAGCATATTATCCTTTTCCGAGAGATGGAACCCATCCCCTCTGTAGAGGTCAGGAAATTTCAACAAAATGTCCAGATGGGGCAAATAGTGGCCCAATCCCTTTTCCAGCACCTTCCCAATCTCCTTATTAGCCTTATACCAGGCCCTTTCCATAGCTGCAAGGTCCCAAGCACAACGCCACACCAGGTGGGGCAGCATGGCTGACCAAATTATGGTGGTCCCAGGCCATCGCTCCCGAATGTGCTGGAAATCATCCTGGGCCTGCCAAACTAAGGTCTTACCCCTTAAGAGTCCCAGATTGTTACCTCCCGGGTGAACAATTAAAACCTGAGGAGAAGGATCCACATTATCTTTAAACAACAAAGGCAGCAGGCCCGGCCACTGAAGGCCCCGGTGCCCCCGCCATTCGATACATACATGCTGGCCGAGTCCCAGCTGAGAGCCAACTGCAGTTCTCCAAGCCTGATGAGCAGCGTAAAACACGTGGCTATGGCCACATATGAGAACTCGGCTCCTCTGGCCAGGAACAACAGCATCTAAAGAGAAAAAAACAGTTAAACAAGAACAGAACGAACAATAAACAGGCACCAAGTCACTCGGCCTAATAAAAGGTCTCATGTAAGCCTTATAGGCCGAGGAATGCCACCTGCCCAATCTCTGAATGGAAGTGGAAGGATACCTCATGACAGCCGTTATTGAGGCTGCCCCAATTCTAAAGGAGTGGGTCCCAAACCGCACCCAAGATAACCCCAACTCACCCAAAGTTACTGCCCAAAACTGATACTTCTTCAACGGGCAACCATTCGAATGTATAAAGAAAAAACCCTCCATGGGCCCCCTAACTGCCAAATAAGCAGCCAACGCAGTAACTGGACACAGCTCAAGCTCTGAACAACTACCCAACTCGAGCACCGTACCCTTCTGCAACTGATCCGTCTTAGAGCGACGGACAGTGATGACTGCCTTACCCGCAAATAGCTGCAGATCCCTTAACAACAGAGCCTTACCAGAAACATCATTTTTAGACTGTGCCACCAGCTCACTTACTCTAAGAGCCCCCCCAAAAGCTAACAAAGACGCAGCGTGAAACAAACATTCTTCAAATGATGTCCCAAACCCTCTTCAAACCCCGCAGAATCGAAGGAGACACAGGATTCCCTGTATCAACCCTGGGACCAGCCTCTCTGGCCCACCCCTCCAGCATCTTTCAAATACGAAAGTCAGCTGTTTCTTCCCTATAACCTAGCACCTTACTGACAAAAGCCAATGCAGACAGGCGCCTCCTAATGGATCGCACAGCCAACCCCTTACCTCGCAACGAAACACAGTAATGGAGCAAATGCTCCAGCAGGAGGGGCCAAACCCTGCAATACCCTACCTCAGCCTGAAAGCCTTCAAACTGCCGCACAGCCAGTTCATAAGACTTCCTGGTGCTGGGCGCAATGGCCAAACCCTGCAATACCCTACCTCAGCCTGAAAGCCTTCAAACTGCTGCAAAGCCCGTTCATAAGACTTCCTGGTGCTGGGCGCAATGGCTCTGCAGGCCTCGGCTCTCCAATCAGCCATAGCTCCTGGGGCATTGGCACCGGCTCTCTGTCGGCATCTGGGGCCAGTTGATGAAACCTCTCCACCTGTTTACAAGATAGAGCGTCAGCCACCCCGTTACTCACCCCAGGAACATGCTTGGCTAAAAACAAAATGTTAAGCCACAAACAGCGCAGAGTGAAGGCCCTCACCAATCTCATAACCCGGCCAGATTTGGATGAAAGGGAATTAATGATGTGGACCACCGCCATATTATCACATGAAAAATGAATGGTTTAATTGGCCATAACCTTCCCCCACAGCCAAACTGCGACTAAAATGGGAAAGAACTCGAGAAACATAAGATCTTGGTTCACTCCTACCCGTGCCCAGGAGTCAGGCCAACTATCCGCGCACCAATGTCCCCGGAAATAGACTCCAAAACCCAATGATCCAGCAGCATCAGACATGACCTGGAGCTCAGCTTTGAGCCTCATGTCGTCCCTCCAAAAAGAGACACCATTAAAGGACTCCAAAAATTCCTGCCAAACCCTCAAATCATCCCTCATGCTGCAGGTGACCCTAGTTCTATGCTGAGGCAAGCGTAACCCTGCTATAGCATCGCACAGCCTTCTAAGAAAAGCTCTCCCAGGAGCAACCACTTTGAAAGCAAAGTTGAGTTGCCCAACTAGCTGCTGCAACTCCAACAAAGTAACCTTCCTTTTAAGAAGAAAGGTAGAAATCCTAGCCCTCAGCTCCACTATTTTCTGAAGAGGCACCCTAGACGACTGCGAAAAAGTGTCAATCTCAAACCCCAAAAAGGTCAACCTCTGGGTCGGACCTTCAGTTTTCTCAGGCGCTAAAGGAACCCCAAGATCCGCTGCCAACTCAACAAAGCCAGACAGCAATGCCCACAATGCCCAGTCCCCTCGGGACCCACAAAAAAGTAGTCATCCAAATAATGAACGACATCCTGCAAATCCACTTTCTGCTGCACAGCCAATTCCAAAAATGTGCTGAAACGCTCGAAAGCAGAACATGACACAGAGCAGCCCATTGGCAATGCTCTATCCATGTAAAATTGACCCTCAAAAGAAAACCCTAGCAGTTCAAAATCATAGGGATGGACAGGTAAAAGGCGAAACGCAGACTTAATGTTGCGTTTTGCCAATTCTGCCCCCACCCTGCAACGCCTCGCCATGGCAATAGCCTGGTCAAAGCTGGTGTACCTAACAGAGCCTAAGTGCTCCGGGATCCCATCTTTCACAGACTTTCCCTTAGGAAAAGACAAATGGTGAATCGAACGAAATTCACCAGGCGCCTTTTTAGGCACCACACCCAAGACTAAGAGTACTCACTGGAGGATGTGAAAAAGGACCCGGTATCCTTCCCTCAGCCAGCTCTTTTGCAATCTTGTCCCCAACGACCTGCTCCAAGCCCTGAACTGACTTAAGGTTTCCTGACATAAACGTAACTCAAGGACCCTGAAAAGGGATGCTAAACCCAACTTTAAAACCTTCTAACAAATACAAACTATCAACCCTTCGAGGGTACCTCGACAGCCACTGCTCAAGAGGTCCCACCCTTATCGGGCTGGGCCCCTTTCTTAGCTGGAAAGGCTCCTCTGCTCGTGCCAGGCTTCTTCATATTTTTACACCCAGGGGCTCTAGGGCAGTTGTCAAATGAGTGGGAACCACCACACATGGGGCACTCGTGCTTGAACTGGCACACCTTGCTATTACATACCCCAAGGGATCCAAATTCCCAGCTGAGCATGCAGGGTTGAACCGCCTGCCCCGCTGCACCACGGGGAGAGCCTGATGAACCAGCAGCAGATGTGGATGACCTACTCACCAAATGACCACTATCAGAGTGATCACCCAGATTAAGCCTAGCCGGGGACATATCCTGCAGCCACAGCTGCTGATGGATCCGATCCCACTGAAGGGACAGATACAGAGCAGCCCTCATCCTAAATTCCTGGTCATATTGTAACCAGGCTGGTCCACTAAAGGCCGTATAGCCTTTATAAATTATGTCCAAATACTGGAACAGGGATGTTGCCTGCCACAGCTGTGACCTCGCAATCACCCCGGCATAAATACAGAACCCAGGAAGCCAGTTAGTCCAGGTCCTGTCCACCTTCCATTTTTTCAATTTTTCCTTCTCTTTCTCATCCAATTCTTCCTTGTCTTTTTTCTCAACCTCCCGAAAGAGAAGAGAAAAAATATCCACATACTCCCATTTTAATATTTTTTCCCGAGTAGCGGGAAGCAAGTGGTCCCCCAGCAGCAAGGCAACCTCCCCAAATGGCAAAGCAGCAAAAGGCACCATCCCATATGTTGAGGGTGCCCCCATAAAGGAACCAGCCATGCCAGGTTGCCCTGTGCCCGGGTACACACTAGGAACGCCTTGCCCACATAGCCAAGCCCAATTCTGAAATGCACCCAATGCAGAGGAGGCAGGCACCCCCGCGCTTGACATGGAAGCACCCTGCCCTTCCGCCGAAGCAAGCCCCCATGCTCCCCATGGCCAAACCTGCCCAGGCCCCACCTGTAAATTATCACCCGACCTACCTCCGAACCCAGCAGGAACCAATGGCAAACCGACCCCCAATGCTCCAGCCGCCACCATCAAACCCACATCCGGATCGCAAAGGCCAGTGTTCCTGCCAGGCATGACTCCACCAGACCTGCCCTCAAGAATAGACAGCCTGGTGAGAATACTCGCCTGCTTACCCTTCTTAGATTGCCTCACACCAACCTCCCCACCTGGAAAAAGGATGCCCGCTGCCTGTTCCAATGCTCTCAATCTACAAGCAATATTGGAATCAACCACCATATCACCCTCCTCATCAGAAGAGGATAACGGCAGTGGTGGCCTTTTCGCAGGAGCCTTGGGTGCCTTAGACGCTGGCTTTTTTCCTCTGGGTTTGCCCAACCCTTTTCCACCAGCCATCTAAATAGCAAGCACAAGACCACAAAATGGCCTCCTGCAGCTCCACTCTAAATGGCTTCCCCCTGGAAGAAGAAAGGAAACTCAAAATGGCCACAAAAGCCTCTGCTGTACACCAATGTCCCCAGAAGGAGAAAAATGGGGGGGAAGGCCCTCCAAATGGCCACCTGCCAACCTCAAGGGCAATAATAAAAAACCCAGGTTGCCCCACAGGCCCACACCCTCAAAAATTAAAAGGGGAAAGACCAACCCCTGGGCTCCACAACCCCTGCCCCAGCAGACCCCAAACCCTAGGCAGACTCAGCCAACAAGAAGGACAACGTCCTCCACCGCCTCCGATGCCGCCGCCATCCCACAGCACTGCAGCCGACGCCAACGCTCCAGCCAATGCTTCACCTGCTGCTGCCCAGTCAACTACCACAACAAACCCCGACGTCCAACCAAAAACAAAAGAAAAGCCTCAGCCCGATCATCTGCCAAGATGAAGGAGCCGATGAAGAGCGCAGATCAGATCCCGCCTTTTTCCCTGCACGCCGAAACGGGCGCCCCCTTGACTCTTCCCATCCAGGGAAGCAAACTCTGCTCATGCAAGCATAAGATTTTCTCAAGACCCATGCTGAGCAAGAATTGTTTTGGAATCTAGTGCCTAGAGATGAATTTTCCAACTCGAGAAGATACAGTGAAGCTGTACACTCCTGTTTTTGTTCAACTTATTTGTGTGAATCTGCGTTTTCCCATCTGAAAATGACAAAGAATACACATGACAGATGAACATCTCCAGGATTCTCTGAGACTGGCCCTCACGCAATTTTCACCCAACTTCAAAAAGTTGGTGGATGAAATGCAGGCTCTGACATCTCACTAATTAGCAAGAGCGAAGTTTTAAAGATTGTGCAAGATCAGCCTGGATCAATACTTGACCTACATTTTAACACAAATTACTCAATAAAAAGTTAAAGAAAGTTATTAAGACAGTAAAGGAAAATTATAACAATAAAAATTTAAGAAAAACTGTTTGCAGTTCTTTTTGGATCTTCGTCTCTGTTTTGTTTTTTCTTATTTTGCTTACCAGTAAATGACAGAAGGTGCATGGTAAATGGGGAAGGGGGGCAGTGGAACCCAACTTTGGTGGATTAAAATCTAATTCAAAACTAATTTGAAACTTAATTTTCATGGTGGTATATCACCAGCACTTTTGTCCGGAAAAAACAGATTACGACCTGTTCGAAGTTGGACATGCCTGTTATATATTTTCAATCAAGGTGATTAAATGTTGTGAAATAGTGAATTATTTCCATGTATACTCACCAATGTAGTAGTCATTTATTTATTTAAATTAATTATATATTTCTGTGTTGCTTCTTCAAAGGTCTGCTCAAGGTACCTTAAAATTAAAACTGTCACAATATAAAAACAAACCATTGGACATAAACAGCGTAAACACTATCCATAAAACAGAAGCAAATCATTTAAAAACTTCTAAGATAAAACCTCTAATTAAAAACCTGGGTAAAAAGATGTCTTTGGCTTGGTATCTAAAAGAAATTAAAGTAGGAGCTGTTGCCCCTCCCCCCAGTCAGAATGAAAAGGCTGACACAATGTGTTGGATAAAACCGAGCCGCTTTATTGAACATAACTTGAACGAACTAGAATGGCAAAGGGTATAGGCCTAACAGGTCAACCCCAGGACCTCGCCTTGTCCTGGAAGGGCGAGCCACCCTGCCCCCAGCACGAACCCCATATATTCCAGCTGGTGCTGAGCAGCCAGGCCCAAACTTCACCTCCACCTACGCCAGCATCAATCCCACTGGAAAGATCCACCCGGGTGAGGCTTTGTTGTGATCTGCTCTCCCAGCATTGAGCCATAAAGCCCATCTGCAGTTCATACAGACCACCTGCACCAACTGGTGCTGAGCCATAGGTGCTCCCCTGAAAACACTGTAGCCCATACCTCATCCTGCCCAGCGACCAAACTAACAAAACTCCAGGAAATCGCCAGATGGCACCCAGCTGGGTCTCAGCGAGTGGCCTGCATTGGCTGGGGATCATGCCACTGTTGTTCCATGGGAGGATGTGCAGAGGAAGCCCACTCCTCCCACGGAACAACAGTGGCATGATCCCCAGCCAACGCAGGCCATGGCGACAAAGCCACTCCACCGTTGCCAACTGGAGATCTCCTAGCCAGGTGGGCAGCCCAGAACACCATACTGTGCCAGCAGATGTGGATCCGACACCTCTCCCTACGAGCCACAGCACCTAAAAAACAGAAAAAAGTCACAACCTGGAAAATACATGCCGACGGGCAACAAAACTGCGAACATGCTCCCACGCACTCACTGAAAGACCAGTGTGCGCACATATGATTGGTAGGCTGCTGACTGCCACCTGCCCATCCGCTGTATAGCAGGGGGGGGGGGTAACCCATTGCTGCCGCCGTGGATGCAGCTCCAATTTGAAACATATGTGTTCCAAATCTGACACCCCCTAACCCCAACTCCACCAGAGCCTTACCTGTCGCCGCCCAAAATTGATATTTTGTAAGGGGGGGACCCTCACTATGATGAAACAAAGGGCCATCGCTCTCACCCCTGAGCAGTATATACTGCTCCAGGGCCTTGACTGGGCACAACTCTGGTGATACACATTGGCCAATCGTAATGACTGCGCCCCTCTGATGCTGGTTCGTTTTAGACCCCACTCTTTTGTGACCCCCAGCAGTGCATGCCACCTTAGCAAACATCCCCATATTACTGTTTAATCTAATTTGTTAGAAGGTAATAAATTCTATCTATTAAAGAATCTTTCTCCAAAAAAACCCAAAGGTTGTAATTATAATCCATCTTCATGATATTTCTTCTTAGTTTTAGTCATTGGGAGAAAAAGAAAAAGTTATAATCCAATAGCCATATTTTTTAAACTGTAATCCATATATCGTTTCTTTAAAAATTAACCATTGTCAAAGATCACCAAATGTCCTTTAATGTTCCATTGTTTTTCAATGTATTTTTGAAACTTTCCCCAGTCATTTTTAAATTTCTCTAAATCTTGTTCTTTTAAGATTCTTGTAAATTTGTCCATTTCACTCCAATGCATGACTTTCATAGTCCATTCCCATACTTCTGGTATTTTATTTTGTTTCCACATTTGCGCATATAATGTCCGTGCAGCTGAAAGCATGTACCAAATTATTGTTCTATCTTGCTTTTGAAATTTTTCCATTTGTAATCCCAACAGGAAAGTATCTGGTGCATTCTTAATATTATATCCAAAGACTTTTGAAATCTCCTGCTGAATCATTTGCCAGAATTGTTTCGCCTTTTCACACTTCCACCACATATGATAGAAAGATCCTTCATGACATTTACATTTCCAATATCTGTCCGACACCTGATTGTTCATTTTTGCCAGTTTCTTAGGTGTCATATACCACCTATATAACATTTTGAAACAATTTTCTTTAATGTTGTAACATGTTGATATTTTCATGGAGTTCTTCCATCAATATTCCCATGACTTCATCTGTATTTCCTTATTTATGTTTATTGCCCATTTTATCATTTTTGATTTGACTACTTCATCTTCCATAGACCATTTCAATAATAGTTTATATGTCCTTGAGATCAGCTTTTCATTTTCTCCAAACAGCATTCTCTCCAGTTCTGTTTGTTCTTGTCTTATTCCATAGTTCTTAATGTCCTGTTCAAGCAAGCTCTTTATTTGTTGCAGTTGAAACCAATTATATTTATATTGTATTTCTTCAGCTGTTTTTAATTCCACCTTTTTTCCCTTGGATCTTTAAAAGTTGATTATATGTTAACTACTTCTCTTCTTTAATATCTGAATACAATTTAATTACTTCTGTTGGTATGATCCAAAGCGGTTTCCTCTCATCACCATTTCTTTTATATTTTGACCAAGCATTTAACAGATTGCTTCTGATATAGTGATGTGAGAATAAACCATCCATCTTATTTTTCCCATACTACATGTAAGCATGCCATCCAAAAACATTTCCATGTTCTTCTAGTGTCAATAACTTTCTATTTAATAATGTCATCCATTTCTTAATCCACACCAGGCAAAACTGCATCATGATACAACTTTAGGTTAGGCAATTGGAGTCCACCTCTTTCTTTTGCATCAGTCAGAATTTTCATTTTAATTCTTGTTTTTTTTCCAGCCCATACGAATTCTGAAATTTTTCTTTGCCATCTATTAAATTGTTTTCCAGGTTTTCCAAGATATTTTCCAGGTTTATTCGCAACTTCAAAAGATTTCTGCCGTAGTCTCTTTAAAATCCATTCCAATTCTTTATTCAGCAAATGGCTCAGTTGGCTTTGTAATATTGTAATTTCTCTTATGATCTTCTTTTTCCCAGGTTGCTTTTCAGCTCTTTCTCTTCTTTACCAATTTCTTTCTGAATGTCTATCATTTGTTTATTTTTGGCTCTTTTGTCTTTGTTGTTCAATGTAATCAAAATGCCTCTCATTACTGCTTTGTATTCATCCCACACAATTCAAAACTGGGTATCTTCTTTTTAATTTATTTGAAAGAAGCATTTAGTTTCCTTTTCCAGAGACACCACTATTTCCTGTTTCTGTAGCAAATCCTCATTTATCCGCCACCTTAGAGTCTTTTTCCCTAATTTTGCAGACCACAATATTGGATTGCGATCTGCTCTTATTTTAGGAAGTATCTCTTATTTTCTTCATTAAAAGTCCAAGATCTTTTGTGGTCCAAATCATATCAACTCTCGAAATAGAGTTGTGCCTCACCGAAAAGTAAGTATAATCGTTCTTTGGGGTTTAATTCCCTCCATATATCCACTAAACTTTCTTGTTTTACCAATTCAAAGAATGATTTTGGTAATTTCTCTTCGTTATTTTTTTCTCAGTTCTGTCCAAAGTATTTTTCACTGTTCCATTAAAGTCTCTATTATCATAATTTGATCATACACCACTTGGTCTAATTGTTGCATTATATATTTTTTAAAAAGAGTCTTTTGCTCCATTTGGAGCATATACTCCCAGCAACAAAGTTCTTTTATAATTCAGTGTCACTTCTACCGCAATATATCTGCCATCATCATCTTTAAAAATTAATTTCAGGTCTAGTTCTTGTTTGATATAGAAAACTACTCCCCTTTTGCTCTTTAGTCAATGAAAAAAATTCCACACCCAGTTGTTTATTCCATAAAAAAATTGTAATCCGTTTGTTTGATGTGTACTTCTTGTAGACAAATTATGTTACATTTTTGTTTCCCAATCCAGTGAAAAGTTGCCCTTCTTTTTTGTGGTGAATTAAGTCCATTTATATTCCAAGATATTAAATTGTAATCCATAATGGTTTTTATTCTTTATCTGATTCCCCAAAGTCTTTATGCTCACTTAGAAAGCTTGTCATTTGCTGAGTTTCATAATTCTTACTTTACTGCCATCCACCTCCAGTGGGCTCTTGAGTTGTTTACTAAGAATCCTTCCCACCATGTCTCTTGTCACCAATTTTACCACCACATCTCTTGGTAACTTATTATTATTTTTTTTTTGCATATTCCAAATTTACCCTGTAAATATAATCATAATAATGATCAGTTCCTTCTGGGTCTTCTCCTAAGAAATTAGCAATAATTTCAATTATATATGACATTAAATCAGTAATGGTAGATTCAGGCACCCCTCTTAACCGTATTTGGTTCTCCATTAATTTACAATCAGCTAATCATGCTTTCTTCTACATTTTTTGCATAGTGGAATCTGCATGATCCATTCTTGTATCTAGGTCTTTCACCTTTTCTTCTACCTTCTGCATTTTCTGTAGAGCTGCTTGTGAGTCTTTTCTGAGATCTTCAATGTCTTTTTTAACTTCTTCTGCACTGGTCTCAATATCTTTTTTTAGTTCTATTTTTAGTTCTGTTTTTGTTACTCTAATTATCTTTGCCAATCTTGCTTCCATAGCATCCTTTGCTTCTTGCCATCCTGCTTTATCAGTCTTATCAGTTTTAAATTTAGCCATTCTCTCTTCTTCAAGTGACCCAGCCTTCGTTCGTATCTGCTTTGCTGCTGGACTTCCTGTTTGGCTTGGAAGGCAGACTGAAGCTCCCTATTAAGGGGGATTTTTATTTCTCTGTTCAGGGTATTAAAGACCTCTTCCAGGGGGTCTATGCCTATTAATTCCAGTTAAGAATTAATCCAAGATGATGTCAAGACCCTTGAGCTGTTGATATTGATTTGGAAAAGGTGGGGAGCCACCTTTTTTAAATCTTGATGTCTGGCATTATTAGAGGGACATCAAATCAGCATCTGCAGAGGATTAAAAAGTCATTAATTTGACTTAAGCCTGCCGGAATCCAGACACTTAAAGAAAGGACTTATAACTGCAAGATGATGAAAAGCCGAAGTGCCAAGAATATCTAATTAAGGTGCTTTTGATTTACACTTCTACTCTTAAGACTTTCTAAGCTTATCTAAAAATTGTGGGAGTTTATAAACAGAAGGAATTGAGGAGTGACTGGAGGAAGATGGTTGCCTGCCAATTTTGAACTTTTAAAACTTTGTTTATTTGGGGTTTGGCAAGGCTCGGGAAAAGAGAAGGATGTTTTGAAGAGTTGCGGTGGATGACGCAGGTGTTTTTCTTCTGGGGATATTATACACTTCTACAGGCTTTAAACATTATTGGAACTGATAAATGATTTGAGTTGAAAGATAACTGAATTAATGAAGATGGCAGTCTGCCAGAACTGAGTTTAACAGCTTTGAAAGAGCTAGGAAAAAATAGAGAAAGATTTTCTGAACGTTTGCAGCTGGGATCGGTGACGCAGACGAATTCCACATCCCTACCAATTTCAAAGACTGCGATATTTGATACGTGAACAGAGCAATTTGACCCAGGAAGTTAAAGGTTTTGACCAATTAAATAAAGTCTGTAAGGATTATAAAAGCTGTGACATTTGAACCAGGAAGGAATTAAAACAAAGATCAAGAAGGACCCCTCTAACCATAGAGAAAGAATGAGTGCCATTTTAAAGGGAAATAAAACTGTCAAATTGGTTAAAAATCAATATCTCAGCTTGGGAAGCTAAGAGAAAAACAGGACTAGTTTTGTTTGACACAGCAGACCCTAAGCTACTGGATTCTGTGTGGAACTTTGATTGGAAATTTTTTTTTAGTCTTGGTGGTTTTTTTATATGTCAGAAGGAAGGGTAACCCGTGCAAGGGCCCACTCATTTGACAAAATGCAATCTCAATTTGACGCCCTTGAGTGAAAATGTTAAAGGCAATGGATAAGATGCAATTGGCAATGAGAAAAGATCTAAAAAAGGAAGTTGGAGATCTCAGGAAAGATATTGAGGGCTTTAAGGATGAAATTAAGGACAGAGTTAAGGAGGTAGAGGAAAAAGTGGATATACATGCTTCTACTTTGTTAAAACTCCAAGAGAAGGTTACCATACATGATTGCAAGTTGATGGAAACACAAGTTCGTTTGAGAAGAGTACCTGAAGGGGAGGGGGCAAATCTAATGGATCACATGGTGAATATTATTACTGAATATTTAGAAGAAGATCCTGAAAAATTCAGAAGTATGTTGGATGGTGCTTACAGAGTTAACTCAGCATATGCAAAGAATAAAGGCCTACCAAGAGATATTGTTATAAGACTAAGGTCTAAAGATATAGCAGGGAAAATCTTAAACAAAGGTTTTCAAAAAGATTGGATCATAGAAGGGAGCAAAGTCAAAATAATGAAAGAGCTACCAAAACAAGTGATTAATGACAGGAAGAAATACAAGAAGTTAACAGACAAATTACGTACAGAGGGCACAAGATTCAGATGGATACTACCTGAAGGTCTTGGCTTTGAACAACATGGAATAAGGATTACAATAAAGAGCGAACAAGAGATGTATAGCTTTTTTGAAGAGAATAAAAAGTCTACATCATAATGGAGTACAAGTTACTATCTTGGAACATAAATGGACTAAATTCACCACAAAAAAGAAGAACAACATTTCATTGGATTAGAAAGCAAAAATGTAATATAATATGTTTACAGGAAGTTCATATACAACAAAAAGACCGTAAATTTTTGTGGAATAAAAATTTGGGACTGGAATTTTTCTCATTGGCGGAACAAAAGAAAAGAGGGGTAGTCTTTTATATTAAAGAACAATTACAACCAAAACTAATATTTAAAGATAAGGAAGGAAGATATATTGCTGTAGAAGTGATAATTGAGGCGAAAAAAAACATTATTATTAGGATTATATGCGCTCAATGGAGCGAAAGATAAGTTTTTTAAAGAAATTAATCGACAATTAGATGAAAAGACATATGACCAAATTTTGATGATGGGCGATTTCAATGGGACAATACAAAATAATATTGCTAGATCAAGTCAAAAGAAGAATGACAAAGAGGGGAAACTACCAAACTCTTTCTTTGAGTTGGTCAAACAAGAAAATTTGAAAGATATATGGAGAAAATCCAATCCTGAAGTAAGAGACTATACTTTCTTTTCAGCTAGACATAATTCTTTTTCTAGAATAGATATGTTATGGGGTTCCAAGACTTTGGGCCTTATAACTAAAAAAGTAGAGAATCTACCAAAGGTTTGTGCAGCCATAACCCAATATGTTGGATTACAAAATTGCAAACGAAAACAAGAAGATGGAGAATTAATGAGGACTTACTACAAGATAAAGATATTGTGACATTTTTAGAAAAGGAAACTGCGGCTTTCTTCCAAATAAATGAAACTGATGACATGGAATTTCAAACAGTATGGGACACTTATAAAGCAGTAATGAGAGGAATATTAATTACATTGAACAATAAAGATAAGAGGGCTAAAGAAGAACGGCTGTTAGCATTACAAAATGAAATAAGTAAAAAAGAAAGGGAATTGAAAAAAAGGCCTGGGAAAAAGAAATTAATAAAAGAAATTACAATATTACAATCACAAGTAAGACATTTGCTGAATAAAGAACTAGATTGGAACTTAAAAAGTCTGAAACAGAAATCGTTCGAAAGTGCGAATAAACCTGAAAAGTATTTGGCTTGGCAACTGAAGAAAAAGAAAGAAAATAAAACCATTAATAAAATTATGGCTGATGGAAAACCAATAGTAGATCAAGACGGAATTAAAAGAGATTTTTTTAAATATTATGCAAATTTATTTAAGGGTGTGAAAATAAAGAAAGGAAAAATGGAAGAGTATCTACGGAATTTTTAAGTGGCACCTTTGACTGAGTACATGAAAACGACTTTAAATGACCCAATAGAGAAAATTGTAATCGAAGCAGCAATAAAAGCAATGAAAGAATTTTATAAAATCCTCAAGGACAAGATAACACCCAAACTGCTGAAATTGTTAAACACGATAAGAGAAAATAGAAAAATTCCAAATACTCGGAAGGAAGCTGTAATTTCTTTGATTCCCAAAGAAGATAAAGATGTCACAAATTTAAAGAACTACAGACCAATTTCTTTGCTAAATAATGACTATAAGGTCTATACAAAAATTTTGGCAGAACAATTGAAGCAATATTTGATTAATTTTATAAAAAAAGACCAAGCCGGATTTCTTCCTAAAAGACAGATAAGAGACAATGTAAGAGCTGTTATAAATGTTGTGGAATATTATGAGAAACATCCAGAAAAGGAAGCGGCTTTATTTTTTGTGGACGCAGAAAAAGCCTTTGATAATTTAAATTGGGACTTTATGTTTGTAGTAATGGAAAAAATAAATTTAGGGGAACATTTTATAAAGAAGACGAAAGCAATATACACGGAACAATATGCAAAATTGTGTATAAATGCAGATCTTACAAAAGAGTTGAAGGTAAGCAAAGGTACAAGACAAGGATGTCCGTTATCACCATTGTTGTTTATAATGACTCTTGAAATTCTACTACAACAAATACAGAATGACAATGAAATAGAAGGATTAAAAATTAGAGGATTCTCTTATAAATATAAAGCCTTTGCAGATGATATTGTGTTTATAATAGAGAATCCGATCCAAGTGTCACTGTTGCTGTTAACTAAGATAAAAGAATATGGAGAATTAGCAGGACTATACATAAATAAAGAGAAATCGAAATTTTTATGTAAAAATATACAACCAAATAGACTTAAAGAATTGCAAATGGTGACGGGAAAATATCACCTTTTCTGCCCAGAACAGAGATTCTGATCTGCCTGTCTGCTGAAGAGCAGCTCAACCCTCCATGACCAAAACCGGAAGTCTCCCAGCTGTTATTTTTCAATTCAGGAAACTATTTTAATGAATGGGGCATTTTCAGTAAAGGTTTTAATGTATTTAACTTCTAAAATTATATCCCTCCATAGCTGCCATGGCAATGTTTAAGTTATAACATAAGAGGGAGGTCAACAGTTATAGATGAATTAAGGACAATTTATTGCCAGACTGAATTCATTTGAACTGTATTTAGTGGGATGCCTTTATTCTAGAGACTGTGTCTTGGTTTCCTTTGGCAGGCTTTCTACAATTTAATTGCTTTCTATGTCCAGAGCTCTCAAGCTGTATCTGTACTGTGATGATATTTTGTTTGGCTTTGGTTCACATTGCAAATACAGTTTCCACTGAGTCTGTATTTGCTTTGTGTTATTTTATCTTTTCAGTGCTCCCAGTCTAAATGTGTATTTTTTTTCCCTTGTACGTATAGGGACTACAATTTTTTTAGTAAATCCACCATTTCCCTAATGTATGGGAGTAGATTAGTTTTATACCATCCTAACAGATGCTTCTAATCTCTGGCACAACCTTCATCATGCACCTTAAGTAAAAAAGCTTTGTATTAGGAAGAAGGGAAGATTGGCAGTAGGGAATATAAATATTACTCACGTATTGCACAAGTATTTATCAAAAAGTCTGACATCCTGCATTCTTCATAAGGTGCCAACAATGACTAACAACATAACATAATAAAATACAATTAAAATAAACACAATTCTGGCAGAGAGAGTCACAGATCACAGTTGTAAAGAAGAGATCATCAGAGATCTGATTATGTAAGAAGGCACACAGGTTTCCTTGGGACTTGCATCTTGTGGTCTGGGGTTTAACAAGGGAGCTTGAACCCCTCTAGTTTGAGTTTCCAGAAAAAGGAAATAAAAGCTCCACATGAGCTGATGGCAGTGTATCTCAGTATCCTTCCTGCCATTGAAGAAATCCAGGTAAGCACCTTATTTTAATGTTTAAAAAACTTGAACAACTAAACCCTTATGAATGTAGAAAGCCAGCCAGAGAGAGGGGCTACCCAGTGTTTTGTGCATGTATGATTATCTGTCCATCAGGCAGGAATTGCTGGAGTGTGCTCAATGTGTGGAGCTCCTGGCTTTCAAAAAAGAAAGTTTGTTCCTTTGAAGTTTGGGTTGCCAACCTGGAGAAGAGGAGGGGGAGGGAGAGGAAGGCTTGTGGATGAGACTTCAGGGATCAACTAAAACAGTCCCACTCCTGTGCTGACAGCTCTTCTGCTATCATGGAGACTAAGAGTCTTGAAGTTGGAGGGCATCAGGCTGAGGAGGAGGGACCCCTTCTTCAGATGATGACCTAGTATCCTTTGGGGTTGGGAGAAGGTGGGCTTTTGGTAGTGGGAAATTTAGTTATTTGGATTTTGAATTCTTTGAAATTGTAACATTGCACCTCATCAAAGACAGCACAATCATCTGCGCTTTGAGAAAAAGCAAAAAAGGGAGCTGCTGAACAGGTGAATGTTTGACTTTTCTAAACTGCTGGGGGAAATTAGCTGAGGCTACTGTGTGGAAGGAAAAGTTCTGAAGGTGTGTATGCTTGCTGGGAAGTAAGAAACTGCTTTTTCTGTTTGTCTGTTTTGACTGGGCTGTAGCTGAGTGAAACTGATTGTGTCAGGTGATTGTTGTGGATTGGAAGTGTCTGTGTTGTCTGGTCCCACCTTTGAATTTGTAAGGCTGCATCTTGCCAGGGGCACAAGCCAAAGGGCTCTCGGCCTAGAAGCTCTAAAGGAAGTCCAGGAAGGACCAAGAAGCAAGGGCCCTTGTTTCCTTGTGTTCCGAGTAAGGTAAGTAGACTTTTCACAAGGAGAAAGGTAGTGACGTGTAAAGTCTGTGGGATGTTTGTATTTTTACCTGAGGGTAGCAGCAATTACACTTGCAGCAAGGGTAAGTTGGTAGCCCTGCTGGAGGAGAAGATACAGGGACATGATGCATGTTTGTTCACACTACAATATATAAAGGAAGGTGAAGATTTCCTTGACAGAATCTATGAAGTGCTCTTGAAAGGACAACAGGAGGAAGAGGAAAAGGTATCTCAGCAAATGAAACAGAACTCAACACAGGAGGAGGGTGTGTGAAAAAATGTAACTCCGCAGGAGCAGGAAAATCAGGAGATGTTCTGAGCCTCTGCTGCTAAGCAACCAGCTCCAGGATCTCCCCACAGATACTGATTCTGAACTATTGGAACAAGGGATACTTCCCCAGCCTCCATGAAGCTTGAAGGAACCTTCTCAGGATCCTGTGGATAAGAAGCCTGGAGCTTCTGCTCCCCAATACAGGAAGAGGAGGGTGCTGGTAATTGGAGATTCCTTGCTCAGAGGGGTAGAGTCCAACAGGCTCAATACTGGGTCAGATGCTTTTTAATTTGTTCAGTAATGATTTGTAGTGAAGTGACTAAGTTTGCAGATGGAACTAAATTGTTCAGAGTGGTGAATAACAAGGCATAGATGGAATTCTGCATTTGGGGCAAGTTGTGCTCTGTATTCTTGGGAGAGTGCAACAGTGGAATGGCTTCTAGTGTCCTGCCCTCGCTGGTGGACCTTTTTGGCCACTGTGTGACAGAGTGTTGGACTGGATGGGCCACTGGCTTGATCCAGCATGGCATCTCTTATATTCTTAGGGGTATAGGTTTGTGACAAGCATTTTAACTGTGACAAGAACATGGAAACTTGCCTGCCTGGTGTGAAGACTGCACACATCACAATCAGTCTAGAATGGTTGATAGATAATGCTGGGGAGGAGTCAGTGATTATGTTGCATATTGGCACCAATGTGTCTGAGAAAGTGTTTATGCACACAAAAACTCATGCCTTGAATAAAACTTTGTTGGTCTTAAAGGTGCCACTGGACTCAAACTTTATTCTGCTGCTTCACAGCTACCCTATTGACATCAATGACATTGGATAATGTAGTGTGGTTCTGTAAAATAGTTTTAGGTTATTAGGTAGAAAGTTAAAGGCCTGGACCTCAAAGGTAGCATTCCTACAATCCAGTTCCATGTACAGGGCCAGCTAGACAGGCACAAACTAGAGATCTCATCATGTAGATGAGAAAGTGGTGGAAAGATGGAAGGGTGTTGATTAGAGGTATGCATAATGGAATTCCAGAGCCAAAAATATACATGGAAATCACTATTTCAGTTGTAATGTTGAATTAGCATCCCATGATTCTTAGTGAAACAAAACAACTATTCCCCTGACCAAATCTGTGTTGTTTTCAAATTCACATGCTTACCAAGCTAGCAGCAGCATGGGAAATGGCATTCTTCCAACCAACTAGATCCCTGCAAGTGAGGTTCACAGACCAGTTTCATCCAGTACACATTTGGCATTATCTTCAATAACTGTTGCCTCAGAACCTGGGATTGGCCATCCATTGACAGAACAGTGTCAGCAGTGTTCATCCATGGAAACTCACCTAATTCATGGTCTCATAAAATTGAGTCCTGTTGTAGAATGTGCTTGAAATCTGAAGGGCCTTAGTGTTGGAAATATGCATCTGTTCTGTATGTCCTTTGCAATGTTCTAAAGTTCCAGTCACTATAGAGTTAACACTGTGCCTGATTCCCTATTGTCTGCATGACCTGGGAAGAAGATACTGACTGCTGTCAATCAAGGTCTAGATGCGGGAAAATCTGTTCTGTCTGTTTGATCAGTTAGTCAGGTGACTTCCTTTGTTCAGGCAGAGAGGTCAAGAAGAAGGAGGAAGTAGTCTCCATTAAGCATAATCTTCTAGTGTGAGGATGTAGTTCTATAATGTTTGATATTTTCACCTCCCAGTACCCTTTCCCTGTAGTAATAAATATGTTTTTGCTTTCATGTTAAATGCCTCTCAATGATTATTTCATCTAGTGATCCATTGCACGGTTTGAGATAAAGAAATAGAATTTCGAACAGAATTCCCTAACAAAATTGATAGCAGATCAGATGGTTCTTGGGTTTTGCCATCCAGCTGGTAGCTTATAGCATGGACTGTTTTTTGAACTCTAAATGATTTTTTTAAAATCTGGATCGCCTTTGAGAGCATTTTGAAAGCAATAGACAAAAAGCTGCTATGCTGTGCAGACAAGCCTCAATTTTAAAACAACACTTTTTTTCCCTCTTGCTATTACTGAGAGCATTCTGACTTAAATGAACTTTTGAATTCAGATTGTCTCAATCTGGAAATGCTGCTGCTTTTGTCTAACAGTCTCAGATGTGCTAGAAAGAGAATTTTTGGAGCTTTTAAACCTTTTTTCTGTGGATTACGTCGGAGACCTTGGAAGAGCCTTGTTGCAACCACACGCACACATTCAGCCACCTTTTCTCTCCAGTGAGGAAGGAAGAATCTTTAACCCTGCCCTGCCTGATTGCTGTGAAAAATGTCGAACCCAGAGAGAGGAGCCGCTGGATCTTCTGTTTCCACATCTTCAGGAACAGCCACTGCAAATCTTGGTTTTGGTACCCTGAGTAACCTACCAGTGATAGGATTTAGTACCCTGCTACACCCTGAAGTTAACCAAGAATAATTTCTCATTCTGGCTCTCTCTCTTAATGCAAAGACTTGAGATTTATGGAGCTGAAAGAGTTTTGTCTGAAAATCCCCCTGAGAATGAGCAAGAAAAATCAAATTTTAAAAGGCTAGATGGTTTTGCAAAAACGAGTTTGTCTGAGAGCAAAAGGAACTGCACCTTGCTTCAGTGGAAAAAGCAGTGTGCATAATGAAAGGTTTTTGGAGACAATATTCAGTGATATTATTGGGCCTATAAAAGCTTCGATTGGGAGAAATAATTTTTTTCTCAGTATTTACAAAGGCAAAGACAAAATATAGCACTGTCTATATGCTCAAATCAAAAGATGAGACTTTTGATCAATTTAAACAATATGTTGCCATGGTTAAAAACAGATTTGGGCATGCACCTCAAAGCTTGCTGACAGATGGAGGTGATGAATATTGCAATACTGAGTTTAAGAAGTTTCTGAAAGCAGAAGGGATTGAACACAAAGTGACTGTCCCACACACTCCACAGCAGAATGGGAGTGCAGAAAGACTTAATCGTGCGTTACAGGAAATAACCAGAGCAATGCTCATGCATTCTGGATTACCTAAAGGCCTGTGGGCTGAAGCTGTAAATACAGCACTGTATGTTCATAATAGAATACCTTCAAAAGTAACAGGAATTACTCTGTTCCAGGCTTGGTTTGGCAAGAAGCCAGGACTTAAGCATATTAAAACTTTTGGAGCAAAAGCCTATGCATATGTTCCTAGAGAAAATAGAGGGAAAGTTGATGCAAGGTCTGAGATTGGATTCATAGTAGGATATCCCTCAGTGGGAAGAGGCTACAGAGTCTATGATCCAAAGCTGAATAAGACCAACATTGTAATGTTGTGTTTGTGGATGATAGTGATTTGCCTAGAGCACCCTGTGTACCTGAATCTGATCCTGAGGTCACTGATGATGCTTCTGAAGATTGGTGTACATGGTTACCTGTAGTAACCACTGGTGAACCGGCAGGTCTACCTTCTGAAGACTCTACTGAACCAGAAGGGGAAACGGAGACTGCACCGCAGGCAGCGACAGAACCTCCACTCATTTTAAGGATAGGAGCACAAAAGGGCAACCACCACAGAAATATGGATACTGTGACACTGTGAGATCTATAGAGACTGTGAAACCTAAAGAGGAACCCAAGAGCTGGAAACAAGTGTGTGATTTACCTAATGAAGAAAAGGAGAAATGGATTCAAGCAATGGAACAAGAGATACTATCTATTTATGAAAAAGATATATGGACTCTTACAAAGCTACCTGCAGGAAGAAAGCCTGTTGAATGCAAATGGGTCTACAAAATAAAGTACAAAGATGATGGAACTATAGACTTGTACAAAGCAAGGCTAGCAGCCAAAAGCTATGCACTAGAACTTGGAACTGATTATTCTGAGACTTTTGCACCAGTTATCAATAGTGCTACACTTAAAACACTACTGAGTGTGGCAGCATCTAGAAATATGCATGTAGAGCACCTAGACATTAAGACAGCGTTTCTTAATGGTGAGTTATCAGAGGAAATCTATATGGAAATACCTGAAGGTTTTCAAGTCCCTGGCAAAGAGAACTGTTGTTTTCACAGGACTGTATGGTTTGAAACAGGCCACAAAAAGCTGGTATGACAAAATAACTGGACTACTATAGCAACAAGGATTTGAGCAAGGGAAAGCTGAACCCTGTATGTACACTAGACTTAAAGATGGAGAATATCAATACATTCTGGTTTACGTTGATGAGTTGGTTGTGATCTGCAAGAACAAAGAGGATATTAAAGACATTGTTGAAAAGCTGAACAAAGAGGTCGATGTCAAAAGACTTGGAGATGTTAAACACTATCTGGGAATGCAGATTGAGAGACTCAAGGATGGAATCTTTCAACAGTGCCAAAGACGAAAGATTATGGACTTTATAGAATCTCTTGGCATGAGAGACTGTAAAGAATCTAAGATACCTCTTGAACCGGCATACCTGAGAGCTCAGGTTGGTCAACCACTCAAAGACATTGGAGAGTACAGAGAAGCTATAGGAAAACTCCTGTACCTGAGTAAAACTACCAGACCTGATATTACAGCTGCTGTTGGAATATTGAGCAGAAAGGTATGTTCGCCTAATCACCATGAGTGGAATGCAGTAAAGAAACTTGCCAGATACTTAAAAGGAACTATGGACTTAAGACTGATCACTGAACCTTCTGAGATTCCCAGACTAGTTGGATACATGGATGCCAACTATGCAGAAAAATCATGCAATTACAGATCAACCAGTGGATACTTGTTCTTCTATGGAAATGGACTTGTAGAATGGACTAGCAGAAAACAGACTATAATAGCACAGTCTACAGCAGAAGCTGAGTGTGTGTCAGCAGCCAGTGCCTGCAGTGAACTTGAATGGATTTTTCATCTGCTGAAAGACTTCAAGATAAAAGAACCTGTACCTATTGTAATGTTTGAAGATAATCAAGCATGTATTGCTATATGTAAAGCAGAAAGTAGAACAGCCAGAAGTAGATTTATTGGTATTAAATGTGAGCTAGTGAAAGATCTACACCAGAAGGGGCTGATTAAGATAGAATATTGTTGTACAGAAGCTATGGTAGATGATATACTTACAAAACCATTACCTTGTGCTTGATTTGAATGTTTACGTGAAATGATGAATCTAGTTGATGTGAATGTTACAGTGAATAATGAGTAATGACTATTTATTTTTATTTATTTATTCCGAGATTTATATCCTGCCCTTCCCACGAGTGGCTCAGGGCGGCTTACAACAAACAATAAAACAATAAAATCGGAACAAAGTAATTACATTTAAAATCAAGCATTTAAAAACCTAAAAACCTTAAAATTTTTTAGCATTAAAACTATACAGTAATCACAGAAATCTAGAAAGCTATATTTATCCAGTCAGGTGTAGGCTAACCGGAAGAGGGTCGTCTTACAGGCCCTGCGGAACTGAGTAAGGTCCCGCAGGGCCCTCACCTCTTCCGGTAGCTGGTTCCACCACATAGGGGCCATTGTAGAAAAGGCCCTGTCTCTAGTTGTCTTGAGATGCACTTCCTTGGACCCGGGGATGTTGAGAAGATTTTGAGTCCCAGACCTCAGTACTCTCTGGGGAACGTGTGGGGAGAGACGGTCCCTCAGGTAGGCAGGTCCCAGGCCATATAGGGCTTTAAAGGCAATGACCAGCAACTTGTACCGGACCCGGTATGTTATTGGGAGCCAGTGCAGAGCCCGAAGACCCGGCCGAATGTGCCCCCATCTTGGGAGGCCCAGTAACAGCCGGGCCGCGGCATTCTGCACCAGCTGCAATTTCCGGGTCCAGCACAGGGGCAGCCCCATGTAGAGGGCATTGCAGTAATCCAACCTCGAGGTGACCGTAGCATGGATCACTGTTGCTAGGTCGTCGGGGTCCAGGAAGGGGGCCAACTGCCTTGCCCGTCTAAGATGAAAAAACGCGGACTTGGCAGTGGTCGCTATCTGAGCCTCCATCTTTAGGGATGGCTCCAGTAGCACCCCCAGGCTGCTGACCCTGTCCACTGGCCTCAGCGGTACACCGCCAAAAGCTGGCAGGGGGATTTCCCCCCCCCCCGGTCCCCGACGGCCCAAACAAAGGACCTCTGTCTTCGCAGGATTCAGTGTCAGTCCACTCAGTCTGAGCCACTCAGCCACGGCCTGTAATGCCTGATCTAGGTTCTCTGGGGCGCAGACCAGTCGGCTGTCCATAAGTAGATAGAGCTGGGTGTCATCAGCATACTGGTGGCACCCCAGCCCATACCTTCGGGCAATCTGGGCAAGAGGTCGCATATAGATGTTGAATAACATCGGGGAGAGAACCGCTCCCTGGGGCACCCTGCAGTTAAGTGAGCGCCTCTGGGATAGTTCCCCCCCAATCGCGACCCTTTGTCCCCGACCTTCAAGGAAAGAGGAAAGCCACTGCAAGGCCAGCCCCTGAATCCCCGCGTCGGCGAGGCAGCAAGTCAGCAACTGATGGTCGACCGTATCGAACGCCGCCGATAGGTCCAACAACATCAGTACCGCCGAGCCACCCCGATCCAGATGCCGTTGAAGGTCATCCACCAGGGCAACCAACACCGTCTCCGTCCCATGACCTGGGCGAAAGCCGGACTGAAGTGGGTCAAGGATGGAAGCGTCCTCCAGGAAAGTCTGTAGCTGCCTCGCCACTGCCCTCTCAATAAGTTTGCCCAAGAAGGGCAAGTTTGAGACCGGCCTATAGTGTGCCAATTGGGCCGGGTCTAGAGATGGTTTTTTTAGGAGGGGACGGACCACAGCCTCTTTAAGTGGAGCTGGAAAAAGCCCTTCCATTAGGGATCTGTTTATGATATCCCATATAGGATATCTGAGATCCCCCTGGCAAGATTTAATAAGCCAGGAAGGGCATGGGTCCAGTTTACAAGTTGTTGGGTGGGCAGATGAGAGGATCCTGTCGACTTCCTCCAGGCTGAGGGGGCTGAAACCATCCAGGATATAATCCGAAGACATGCTCGGGGCCTCGGTTGTGTTAACTGTCTCAAAGTTGACGGGGAGGTCGAGACGGAGTGATGCGATCTTGTCCGCAAAATAGTTCGCAAAAGCCTCACAGCCTATCTCCAATTCACTAGAATTTGGTCTGCCCTGGGGCAGGGTAGTCAGGTCTCGAATTATCTCAAACAATTGTGCCGGGCGCGAAGTTGCGGACGCAATCTTAGCCGCAAAGTATGTCTTCTTTGTGGATTTGATTGCTATCTCATAGGTCTTCAAACTCTCTCTATAAGATGTTCGGGTCACTTCATCTCGAGTACGCCGCCATAGCCTCTCTAGTCGTCTGAGGTCCCGCTTCAATTGCCACAATTTCTGGTTGAACCAGGGAGACGGTTTGAGGCGGGGGCACAGAGGACGCCTACGCGCGATCTCCTCGATAGCCCTGGAGAGTCCATCGTTCCAGGACTCAACCAGAGCCTCCAGGGAATCGCCAGTGGGCCAGGTATCCCGCAGGGCTGTCAGGAACCGTTCCGGGTCCATCAGGTTCCGCGGGCGAGCCACAATATGCTCTCCGCCTAAGCGGGTTTGGGGTGGCATATCCATACGAGCCTTGAGGGCAAAGTGATCCGACCATGGCACTGCTTCCATTGCAATATCGTTCACTTGCACTCCCGTTGCGAAGACCAGGTCTAACATGTGTCCCGCCTGATGAGTGGACGTTGTAACAACCTGGGAGAGTCCTATTGAATGGATAATGACTTGCACATTTGGCATTGAGACGGGGTGTTGGAAATATGTATCTGTTTGCAATGTTGTAAAGTTCCAGTCATTATAGGGTTAACACTGTGCCTGATTCCCTATTGTCTGCATGACCTGGGAAGAAGATACTGACTGCTGTCAATCAAGGTCTAGATGCGGGGAAACCTGTTTTGTCTGTTTGGTCAGTTAGTCAGGTGACTTCCTTTGTTCAGGCAGAGAGGTCAAGAAGAAGGAGGAAGTAGTATCTATTAAGATGATCTTCTATTGTAAGGACGTAGTTCTATAGTGTTTGTTATTTTCACCTCCCAGTACCCTTTCCCTGTAGTAATAAATATGTTTTTGCTTTCATGTTAAATTTATTTATTTATTTATTTATTCGATTTATATCCCGCCCTACCCCACCAAGGCGGGCTCAGGGCTGCTTACAATACAAAATGCTAACAAAAGATCAGTTTAAAATGCATTAATAATTATACAATAAAATACATAAAAATACATAAAACTCACATCAATATGCTACTATGCTACCTCTTCCTTAAATCAATTCTTCAAGTATTCCAGTGTTCAATATTCTGATGTTCATAATTTTAAATATTCAGGCATCCCGATATCAATCAGTTGTATGCCAACCGGAAGAGGGCTATTTTACAGGCCCTGCGGAACTGTTCAAGATTCCGCAGGGCCCTCACCTCCTCCGGGAGCTGGTTCCACCAACAGGGGGCTGCAATCAAAAAGGCCCTGTCTCTGGTCGCTTTCAGATGGGCCTCCTTTGGCCCAGGGATTATAAGGAGGTTCTGAGACCCCGATCTCAGCACTCTCTGGGGAACATGTGGGGAGAGACGGTCCCTAAGGTAGGTAGGTCCCAGGTCATAAAGGGCTTTAAAGGCCATAACCAGCAGCTTGTACCGAACTCGGTATGTTATCGGCAGCCAATGCAGTCCCTGGAGCCCCGGCTGAATGTGCTCCCGTCTAGGGAGCCCTAACAACAGCCGGGCAGCAGCATTCTGCACTAGCTGCAACTTCCGGGTTTGGCACAGAGGCAGCCCCATGTAGAGGGCATTGCAGTAGTCCAGCCCGAGAAGCAGAAGATGATATTGTATATATATCCCGCCCTCCACTCCGAATCTCAGAATCTCAGAGCAGCTCACAATCTCCTTTATCTCCCTCCCCCACAACAGACACCCTGTGAGGTGGGTGGGGCTGAGAGGACTCTCGCAGCAGCTGCCCTTTCAAGGACAACCTCTGCCAGAGCTATGGCTGACCCAAGGCCATTCCAGCAGGTGCAAGTGGAGGAGTGGGGAATCAAACCCGGTTCTCCCAGATAAGAGTCCGCACAATTAACCACTACACCAAACTGGCTCGAGGTGACCATTGCATGGATCACTGTTGCCAGATTGCCGTTCTCCAGGAAAGGGGCCTGCTGCCTTGCCCGCCTAAGATGAAAAATGCGGACTTGGCAGTGGCTGCTATCTGGGCCTCCATAGTTAGAGTAGGCTCCAATAGCACCCCCAGGCTCCTAACCCTGTGCGCCGCTGTGCGAGGCACACCATCGAGGGCCGGTAAGGGAATCTCTCTCCCTGGACCACGGCGACCCAAGCAAAGGACCTCTGTCTTCGCTGGATTTAGTTTTAGCCCGCTCAGCCTGAGCCATCTAGACACGGCTTGCAATGCCAGGTCCAGGTTTTCTGGGACACCGGCAGGCTGGCTGTCCATAAGCAGATAGAGCTGGGTGTCATCAGTGTACTGGTGGCAATCCAGCCCATATCTCTGGGCAATCTGGGCAAGAGGACGCATGTATATGTTAAACAACATCGGGGAAAGAACTGCTCCCTGAGGGACCCCGCAATCAAGCGGGCACCTCTGAGACAGTTCACTCCCAATCGCCACTCTTTGTCCCCGACCCTTGAGGAAAGAGGCAAGCCATTGTAAAGCCAACCCCTGAATCCGCACGTCGGCGAGACGGCGGGTCAGCAACCAATGGTCGACCATATCGAACGCTGCCGATAGGTCTAACAACATCAGTACCGCTGAGCCGCCTCGGTCCAGATGCCGCTGAAGATCATCTACCAGGGCAACCAGCACTGTCTCCATCCCATGACCCGGGCAGAAGCCCGACTGATGGGAGTCGAGGACGGAAGCATCCTCTAGGAAACTCTGTAGTTGCAACGCCACTGCCCTCTCAATGAGTTTACCCAAGAAGGGTAAATTTGAGACCGGCTGATAGTGTGCCAATTCGGCCGGGTCTAATGTTGGCTTTTTAAGAGGGGGCGGACCACTGCCTCCTTAAGAGGTGTTGGAAATTGCCCTTCCATCAGGGGTCTAGGTGCAATCTCGTCGATGGCCCTGGAGAGCCTATCATTCCAGGACTCCACCAGATCATCAAGGGAATTGCCAGAGGGCCAGGGATCCCGTAGAGCCATCTGGAACCATTCAGGGTCCATCTGGCTCCGTGGGTGAGCTAAAATACGCTCGCCGCCTAAACGGGCTTGGAGTGGAATATCCACATGAGCCTTAAGGGCATGGTGGTCCAACCATGGCACTGTCTGAGCAGTAATATCGTCCACTAAAATTCCCGCCGCGAAGATCAAGTCTAACATGTTCCCCGCCTGGTGGGTAGGCGTTGTAACAAACTGGGAGAGTCCTAGCGTCGCCATGGATGACACTAGGTCCGTCGCTTGACTAGAGGACATGTCATCGGCATGGACATTGAAGTCACCCAGGATCAAAAGCCTTGGGTACTCCAATGCCCAGCCTGCTACGGCCTCCATCAGGGACGGTAAGGCGTCGGCCGGTGCGTTAGGCAGTCGGTACACCAGCCAAACCGCCAACCCCTCCCCAACGTCCCACGCCAAACCGGCACATTCAATGCCCTTGATCTCCGGGGGCGAGAGAGCCCGAAAGGAGTAAACCTCTCGTATGAGTATAGCCACCCCTCCCCCTCACCCGCTAGTCCAGGACTGGTAAAAGACCGAGAATCCTGGGGGAGCCAACTGGGAGAGAACTACAGTCTCCCCCTCGCGCACCCAGGTCTCGGTCACGCATGCCAGGTCCATATCCAGTTCAGACAGGAACTCCCGAAGGGTAGAAGTCTTATTATTGATGGACCTGGCATTGCATAACACCAGTGACGGAGATGAATAATTTAATCTGGCCCTACTACCTGCCACCGTCGGGATGGGACGTAGGCTGGAAGGGGGTCGAGCCCTGTCATGTCTCAGCCTCCTTCCCTTATAATTCCGCCTAGTCCCACCGTCATACCTTCCCCTCCCCAGGAGTACTGGAATCCCCAGGCCAGTCATCTCCTGGTTGTGTCCGCTCCAACTGATGAAATACTTGAAGTTGAAACTGCCCCCTCCTCAACCCTCCTCTTCTCAGCCGATCTATTTATAAAAGCTAATCTGCCAATCGCTCTAATAGTTATTTAATTAAAAGCCCCACCCCAAATCTTCCCAATAAATCATTAGTTAAAAGTTAATTTATTATCTAGTTCTAAAAGCTCCTTAATTGTAAAACCCTACCAATAAATAAATACTCTTCCCAAATTAATTTGCCACAGATAAAGTTTTCTCAGTTTAGCTAATTAATTAATAATCAACATCTAATTTAAATAACTAACAATTTAACCACAGTCCATATTATTAAATTGGCAATTTTAGATCCACTGAGGTAAGGGTTAAAACAAGGGACATAAATAGGGTGAATAAAGTGCGATAGTTTTAAAGTGGTAGTGCCTATAATGCGCAATGTTCTTTTTCCTGTTCTTGCCATGTCTTTATCTCTGGGCGCGCCGGTGTCCATGTGGAGCCCGTTCTTTCTTTGGGTGGTAGTTGAGAGTAGTTAGGAATGTTCTTATACAGGGCTGTCGAGCCGTCTGGCAGGTCTTGGCAGCCTGCTGCGCAGCCTCGAGGGCCGGGTGTGTGTGTAAGCCTCCCTGCGCCCCTTTCGTCGCACAGCTGCCGCCTCCACCGCCCTCAGGGACCCTAAAGATCTCAGGCGCCGTACCAGCCTGTCGGATCAGTCCCTTCAGATGTTCCTCCTGTCCTTTCGCACCGCTCGCCCCAGTTCGTCGCTCACACACGGAGGGGGGGGGATGGGAGGAAAGTCCGAGCCAGTCGTCCCGTCAGCAGCCTCTACTGCCTTGGTACTTCGCCTCGCCCCCCGGAGTTCAGCCAAACGGGCCACACCCAGCACACGGCCCGCGGCCGGCCCACACCTCCAGCGACTCAGGCGCGGCAGACCACGCTGCCCGCTTCCGCTCTCCGCCCAACTCCACTCCGGCTCAGCCCACACCTGTCAATGATTATTTGATCCAGTGATCCATCGCACTGTTTGAGATAAAGAAATAGAATTTCAAACAGAATTCCCTAACACTTGGGATGAGAGGGAGGATTGTATTCTGTGAGAATATGGTGGCATTATGGTCAATTACTTCTGCCCCAAACCCTGTAATTGACTGTCACTGAAAAGAATAGTGTCTGCAGGGGAAATATTTAAGGATTGACAAAAATACAAGAATGCCCACTAGGAACAAAAGGCCCATTGGATATAATGGGAGTCAGGAATGTCAATTGATTTGCATGGGCTCCATTGAAACACAGGACAGAAAAGCTGCCATGAAAATACAGAAGGGATTTGGAGAAATCTGCTCCAGGCCTAGCATAACAGCCCTCAAAGTGGAATGCTGGTCATGGGACGTTAGGGTTGCCCATAGGAAGGGAGACTAACAGGATTCTAGTACCACTTGGGGAGCTGTTATTCCCATTGCAGAACAATTTGCTACTCAGGAATTGTCATTCCACTCTAGGTCTGTCATTCCGGTCTCAGAGCACTGATACCAGTCACTGGGACTGTTATTCCACTCTGGGAGCCATCATTCCAGGCCCAAAGCAGTTTATCCAGCCCCAGGGAACATTATTAGAATCATATGATTATAGAGGGACTTCCGGGGGAGGAAAATGTCGAGCTGAGCTGTCTCTCATAACAGGACCAGGCTGGAACTTCTGTTCAGGGCAGTGGAAGGCAAATTAATGCCTACTGCCTACTTTTCTCAGTTAGAGAATAGTCCAAGACATGCACAGAAAACTTTGAAGAGATTTACCTTGGCTTAAAGGGAGCCCTGAAGCAGGTCTTCTTTGAGGCTTTGAGGGGTCTCAGGGGAAGTTGCATAGTCATCGTCTGCAGAAGTGCCCAGAGTCATTTATTTGACATAAGCTCGTCAGGATCCTAACCTTCTTGGACATTGCTAAGCATCTAAAGCTTTGAAAGACCAGGGGAAACTTGGATAATTGGAAGAAAAGGTACAGAAATTTTTTTTTTCATTCCGGAGCTATTTATAGCTTAAAGGGACAAAAATAAAAGGTGGGAAAAGGAAATATAGAGAGCTTGGGAGAAGAGGACGGAAGGGGTGAAATTTGGATTTTATAAATATAAAGGACAGTGTTAAAACTGCTAAAAAGTGAGAAGGAATTTGTTTTGTCTACTTGCGGTTTGGAAGTAAAAGCAACATCGTCATACTGGAACAGACCTGCAGCACATCTGAGCAAGACAGGAAATACGTCAAGTATCACGAGATCTCCTTGTGAGTTGGTGGCAACAAGAACAGGAAGCAGTAGAAAGAAAACCTACTCTAGCAATATATACCATTGAGAAACATCGGCGGCCATTGCTGGGAGGCTAAATTAAAAATATTGTTTTTAAAAGAATTCGGGACATTAAAAATTGTTGGAATCAACTGAAAAGAGGGTAAGAAGATCAGTACTATTGGTCATATTTTCTGTGGGCTCCTAGGAAATTTTTAAAAGGAAAGAGAAATTTTAAGAAGTAGTAAAAAGTTGTGGCCGCCATTTTGGAAATTTTAAAGACTTTTAAAATAAATATCTGGACTTTGGGGGCTCAGAGGATAGCGAAATTGAGCTTGCCATAAAGGGCAAGTCCTAATATTTTGAACCTGATAGTCAGATTGAAAAATGGGGAGGTCAAAAATTTCGTCATTTTTTGAAGGTTTTAAATTTTTTAAAAATTCATATCTTGGCCTAGGAAGCTCAGAGGAAGATGAAATAAAGCTTATTATAAAAAGCAAGCCCAAATCTTTTGAACCTGACAGTTAAATTTGAAATTTGTGAGATTAAAATTTTTGGTATTTTTTTTTCTCTCTAAATGTCTGAAGCCAAGCAGATCTGACACAGGGCTCTTTCATTAGAGAAAATGCAGGAACAATTGGATGCCATGGAAGCCAGAATAATGAAAGGAGTTAGAAAGATGATACATGAATCAAAAGAAAAAATTATTGCAGAGATGAGAAAAGACATGGAAGATCTCAAAAAGGAGACTGGGGAAACAGTTAAGAAAGTGCAGGAGGTAGAAGGAATAATGAAAGTATATGATACCACCTTGTTGAAAATTCAAGAAAAAGTGACAATTCATGACTGCAAATTGATGGAAACTCAGATACGTCTGAGAGGAGTACCTGAAGTGGAGGACGGTGATTTGCAGGGATATATAATAAAAATAATTGCAGAATTCTTAGAAGAAGACCCTGATGAGACCAAAAATATGTATGACTATATGTACAGAGTGAATTCACTCTTTGCCAAGAAAAACAACCTACCAAGAGATGTTGTTATAAGATATATGACAAAGAAAATGGTGGGAAGGATCATGAATAAAAATTTTGAAAAGACATTGATAGTGGGAGGCAGTAAAGTGAGAATCATCAAGGAGTTGCCAAGGCAAGTGATAAATGATAGGAGAACATATAAAAAGCTGACAGAAAAATTGAGAGACAATGGCACGAGGTTTAGATGGATAATACCTGAAGGTTTGAGCTTTGAACTCCAGGAAAAAAGAGTCACAATTACAAATGTGCAGTAGTTGCGTAGATTTTTTGAAGAAAATAAAGAGTTTGCACCATGATAGATTACAAATTATTGTCTTGGAATGTTAATGGACTAAATTCACCACAAAAAAGAAGGGCAACATTTCATTGGATTAAGAAACAAAACTGTAATATAATTTGCTTGCAAGAAGTACATATTAAACAAAAGGATTATACATTTTTATGGAATAAACAATTGGGAATAGAGTTTGTCTCACTAGCTGAACAGAAGAAAAGGGGAGTGGTTTTATATATTAAACAAGAATTGGAGCCAAAATTAGTATTTAAAGACGAGGATGGAAGATTTGTAGCAGTGGAGATAATATTAAATGGGAAAAAAACGTTGTTATTGGGACTGTATGCGCCTAATGGTGCAAAGGATGCCTTTTTAAAAGACATTATACAACAATTTGATGAGTTGACTTATGATCAAGTATTGCTAATGGGAGACTTTAATGGAACAGTTAAAAATTCATTGGATAGATCTGCAGGGAAAAAAATGATGGGAAAGAAGGGAAATTGCCAAAATCTTTCTTTGAATTGGCTAAACAAGAAAATTTAGAAGATATATGGAGGAAATTTAATCCTGAAGTGCGGGACTATACTTTTTTTTCAGCAAGACATAAAATTTTCTCTAGAATTGACATGCTGTGGGGAACTAAAGACTTAAGTCTTATAACAAGGAAGATAGAGATTTTACCTAAAATTGGGGCCGACCATAACCCAATAATGTGGATTACAAAATTGTCCAAGAAATTGAGAAGATGGAGATTGAATGAAGGTTTGCTACAGAATAAAGGAACAGTGACATTCCTAGAAAAGGAAACTAAAGCTTTTTTCCAAGTGAATAATAAAGAAGATATTGATTTTCAGATGGTCTGGGATGCTTATAAAGCAGTAATGAGAGGAGTGTTGATTACTTTGAATAATAAAGACAAAAGAAGAAAAGAAAAACAGTTAATGGACATTCAAAATGAAATAAAGAAAAAGGAAGGGGAGCTGAAAAGAAGACCAGGGAAAAAGAAAATCTTAAGAAAAATTACAATATTACAAACTCAATTAAGACGTTTGTTGAATAAAGAAGTGGAATGGAATTTGAAAAGACTTCAGCAGAAATCCTTTGAGGGGGCAAATAAGCAGGGAAAATATTTGGCTTGGTAATTGAAGAAAAAGAGAGAAAACAGAATTATTAACAGAATTGTGGTAGATGGAAAAGAAGTGGTTACTCAAGAGGGAATAAAGAGAGAATTTTTTAAGTACTATGCCAAACTGTTGAAAGGTGTCAAAATAAAGAAAGAGAAGATGGATTAATATTTACAAAAGTTAAAAATAGAACCTCTAACTGAAAATATGAGAAAAGTTTTGAATGATCCAATAGAAAAGATGGAAATTGAAGCAGCAATCAACGCAATGAAAAATGGAAAAGCTCCTGGGCCAGATGGATATACAGCTAAATATTTTAAAACTCTTAAGGATGAATTAATACCAAAACTGCAGAAGCTGATGAATATAATAAGAATAAAAGGGAATGTACCAAATACATGGAAAGAAGCTGTTATTTCCTTGATACCTAAAGAAGATAGAGATGCCACAAATGTAAAAAAACTACAAACCAATTTCGTTATTAAATAATGATTATAAAATATTTACAAGAATCTTGGCAGAATGACTTAAATTTGATAAATTTTGTAAAGGAAGATCAAGCAGGGTTTTTTCCCAAAAGACAAATAAGAGACAATATTAGGACTGTTGTAAATATTGTAGAATATTATGAAAGACATCCAGAAAAAGAAGTAGCATTATTCTTTGCAGATGCAGAGAAAGCATTTGACAATTTAAGCTGGGACTTTATGTTTGCTGTAATGGAAAAGATGGAGTTGGGAGAAAGCTTTATAAGAATGACAAAAGCAATATACTCTGAACAAAGGGCAAAGTTGTGTGTTAATGCAGACCTCACAGAAGAAATGAAAATTAGCAAAGGTACTAGACAAGGTTGTCCGCTTTCACCATTGTTGTTTATAATGACTCTTGAAATTTTATTGATGCAGATTCAAGAAGAAAAAGATATAGAAGGTTTACGAATAAAAGGATGTACTTACAAATATAGAGCATTTGCTGATGATATAATGTTTATAAATGAAAACCCCATACAAGTTACACCTTTGTTGTTAATGAAAATACAAGAATATGGGGAGTTGGCGGGACTTTCTATAAATAGAGAAAAATCAAAAATTTTGTGTAAGAATATGCAGTTGAATAGACAACAAGAATTACAAAGATTAACGGGCTGTGAAGTTACCTCTAAGGTAAAGTACCTAGGGGTGGAGATAACAATGAAAAACATTGATCTGTTAAAAAAATAATTGAGAAGTTATGGCATAAAATGGATGAAGATATGCTAAAATGGAACAAGCTTAATTTGTCATTGCTGGGTAGAATAGCTGCAATAAAAGTGAATGTTCTACCAAGGATAATGTATTTGTTTCAAACTATTCCTATTGTGAAGGATGCCAAACAATTTGATAAATGGCGTAGGAAAATTTCAGAATTTGTGTGGGCCGGGAAGAAGCCAAGGATTAAAATGAAAATTCTTTCAGATGCAAAAGAGAGAGGCGGATTTCAACTACCAGATTTAAAATTATATCATGAAGCAGTTTGTTTAGTATGGATGAATGAATGGATAACGCTGTTAAACAAAAAACTTTTAGTGTTGGAAGGCTACGGAAATAAATTTGGCTGGAATGCATATTTGTATTATGGAAAAAAGAGGATGGACGGTCTTTTCACTCACCATTATATAAAAAGCAATTTATTAAATACATGGATAAAATATAAGAAATATGGAGATGAGAGAAGACCTTTATGGATTGTGCCAGCTGAAGTGATAAAGATAACGGATAAGACAGGCGAAGAAAAGTGGCTGTCATATAATCACTTATTAAAAATAAAAAGTGGAAAAATAGAATTGAAGACTGTTGAAGAATTGAATCATAAATATGATTGGTTTCAAATGTAACAAATAAAAAGCTTGGTGGAGAATGACATCAAAACTGAAGGAATAAGGAAAGAACAAACAGAAATGGGAAAAGTTCTGCTTGGAGACAATGAGAAACTAATTTCAAAAGTATACAAATTATTTTTACAATGGTCTACAGAAGATGTAGTGAAATCTCAAATGGTAAAATGGGCAATCAATGTAAATAAAGAAATAAAGATGGCATCTTGGGAATATTTGTGGAAGACCTCTATGAAACTCGCAACACGTCAAAGTATTAAAGAAAACTGTTTTAAGATGATGTATAGATGGTATATCACTACTAAAAAATTAGCAAAGATGAATAACAAGATGCCAGACAGGTGTTGGAAATGTAAAAAGCATGAAGGTTCTTTCTACCATATGTGGTGGACTTGTGAAAGAGCTAAAACGTTTTGGCAGATGATCCAGCAAGAGATTTCTAATATCTTGGGATAATATCTTGGCAGATAGAGCTCGTTAATGTAACACCTACCACCTGGAGGACTCGCTGCCGGCGTCCCGGCTTACTGGGCCATGGCAGATGACCCCAAGGTGAAAAGGTGGAGCCAGTACCGTGCACACTGTGCTTCACCTAAAAATTCCTCTGCACAGGCCTGAAGGGCATATCCACATCCACAACCCACAACACACCAAGTCCTGCAGCAATGGGCAAGGGGCAAAACGGCAGGTGGAAGATGCCACTGGAAGCCGCAGTCCCGATCCTGCATGTAGGCGGTTTAGGGTATTGGTCACCTGATGCTGACCCGGAGACGAAAGCATTTTTCGGCAGCACCCTGAACGACCAAGCAGCCTTATCTAGGGACAGCACTGCTTGCTCCACACGGAGAGGGGCCTAGAAAAGGTGGCCTAAACAAAGCTCGTCTCCCCCACCCCAGTTGGCTAGCCACGGTCAACAGGCATCCTTACTTGCGGTCGAAAAATAACAACAAAGAAAAGGCATGCACCTGCCTCACAAAGTGTGCAAAGACTAAAGCTTGCGTGTTGGAACATCAGAACCATGCTTGACACAGTAGACAGTGGTCTCCCTGAATGACGCTCTGTTCTAGTTGCCCACGAACTTCTCAGGTTGAATATTGACATAGCAGCTCTCAGTGAGGTCCGTTTCCCTGAGGAAGGTAGTCTTCAAGAACATGGTGCTGGCTATACCCTCTACTGGTCGGGTAAGTCAAAGGCTGAGAGCCGCCTTTCTGGCGTTGGCTTCATGGTCAGGAACTCCATTGCCTCCAAACTCGAAAACCTGCCAACAGGTCACTCAGATCACATCATGTCCATGCGCCTCCCACTTCAAAAAAAGCAGCATGCAACACTCTTCAGTGTGTATGCCTCAACCCTTCAAACAGATCCTGCAGAAAGGAACAAGTTCTATGCTGATCTATGCAACCTCGTACGGAAGACCCCTACAGAGGACAAGGTGATCATCCTTGGCGACTTCAATGCCAGAGTAGGTAAAGACTCGGAAGCCTGGAAAGGAGTACTTGGCAAACACGGCATTGGCAACTGCAGTGAAAACAGGCGCCTCCTGCTAGAATTCTGCATGGAGCACCAGCTCACCATCACCAACACTATCTTTCAGCAGAACAGCCTGAAGACAACCTGGATGCACCCACGGTCCAAGCATTGGCACCTTATCGACTACATTCTGGTGCGCCAGAGAGACCTTCGAGATGTCTTACACACTCGAGTAATGCCCAGTGCGGAATGTCATACGGATCATGGTCTTGTATGCTGCAATCTCCGTCTTCACTTTAAACCCACACCCAGGAGAGGAGGTATCCCTCGGAGGAAGCTTCAGGTTGGCAGCCTTCAGTCAGCCGAAGTTAAAGCTGCCTTCCAGGCAAAACTCCAGTCAAGAATTGAGGACCCCAGTTGCCCCACAGACCCTTCTCCAGAAGCACTCTGGGAACACCTAAAAACTACCATCCTGTTGATCTCTGAAGAAGTCCTCGGGTTCTCCACAAGGAAGAACAAGGACTGGTTTGACAAGAACAATCAAGAGATCCAAGAATTACAAGCAAAAAAGAGATCTGCCTACCAAGCACATCTTGCTCAGCCCTCCTGTCCCGGGAAAAAAGCAATCTTTCGTGCTGCATGTAGCAACCTCCAGCGCAAGCTTCAAGACATTCAGAACGAGTGGTGGACCAAGCTTGCATAGAGAACGCAGCTGTGTGCAGATACTGGTGATTTAAGAGGGTTCTACGAAGCCCTGAAGGCAGTATATGGCCCATCATATCAGTCTCAGAGTCCCTTGCGTAGTGCAGATGGCCAAGTGCTCCTCACAAACAAGGCATCCATACTGAACCGGTGGTCGGAGTATTTTCAGGTTCTCTTCAGTGCCAATCGCGTAGTTCAAGATTCAGCAATCCACCTCACCCCACTTCAACCAGTGAAAACAGAGTTGGATGAGGTCCCCACCCTAGAAGAGACTGTTAAAGCCATCAAGCAACTGAAAAGTGGCAAGGCAGCGGGAGTTGATGGAATCCCACCAGAGATCTGGAAGCATGGGGGCATAGTACTACATAGCACACTTCAGAAAGTACTTGTCACCTGCTGGGAACAAGGCAAACTACCACAGGACTTTCGCAATGCAATCATCATCACTCTACACAAGAACAAAGGGGAAAAGTCAGACTGCTCCAGCTACCGGGGGATAACCCTGCTCTCCATCGCAGGCAAAATCCTTGCCAGAATACTCCTGAACAGACTGGTGCCCACCATTGCAGAAGAACTCCTCCCAGAGAGCCAGTGCGGCTTCAGAGCTAACAGGAGCACCACCAACATGGTATTTGTTCTCAGGCAGCTCCAAGATAAATGCAGGGAACAGAACAAGGGTCTATATGTGACTTTTGTCGACCTTACCAAAGCTTTCAATACCGTTAGCAGGAAAGGCCTGTGGCAAATCTTGGAATGTTTAGGATGTCCCCCAAGGTTCCTCAGCATGATCATCCAGCTACATGAAGACCAGCGAGGCCAAGTCAGACACTGCAATGACCTCTCGGAGCCCTTCCCAATAGGCACAGGTGTAAAGCAAGGCTGAGTTTTCGCGCCAACTCTCTTTATGATCTTCTTTAGCATGATGCTTCAAAGAGCTGCAGTAGATCTAGCTGATGATGATGGTGTCTACATCCGCTATCGCACTGATGGCAGCCTGTTCAACCTGAGGTGACTAAAGGCTCACTCCAAGACAAATGGAAAAACTTATCCAAGAGCTACTGTTTGTTGATGATGCTGCACTCGTCTCCCACTCGTTATCAGCTCTGCAGCATATGACGTCCTGCTTTGCAGAGGCTGCCAAGCTATTCGGTCTAGAAGTTAGTCTGAAGAAGACAGAAGTTCTCCACCAGCCTGCACCCCAGGAAGATTATCACCCTCCCTGCATCACTGTGGGTGAATCAGTTCTGAAGACAGTCCAGCAGTTCAGCTACCTGGGGTGCATCATCTCCTCAGATGCCAAGATCGACAAGGAGATTGACAACAGGCTGGCAAAGGCAAACCGTGCATTTGGCCGACTGCACAAAAGAGTGTGGAGCAACAAGCATCTGAAAAAAGGCAGAAAGATCAATGTTTACAAAGCGGTTGTGATGACAACCCTCATCTACGGCTCCGAATCATGGGTTTTATACCGTCATCACCTGCGATTCCTTGAGCGCTTTCATCAGCGCTGCCTTCGCACCATCCTCAACATCCACTGGAGTGACTTTGTGACCAACACTGAAGTCCTCAAGAGGGCGGAGGTTACAAGCATCGAGGCACTGCTGTTGAAGACGCAGCTGCGCTGGGCAGGGCATATTTCTAGGATGGAAAACCACCGCCTTCCCAAGATTGCTCTGTATGGCGAACTTTCCACCGGCCGTCGAAATAGAGGGGCTCCAAAGAAGAGGTACAAGGACTCCTTGAAGAAATCCCTTGGCACCTGTCGCATCAACCATCACCAGTGGTCTGACCTAGCCTCAGATCGCAGAGCATGGAGGCACACCATCCACCAGGCTGTCTCTTCCTTTGAGAACGCACGCATAGCTGGTCTTGAGGACAAAAGGAGATTGAGGAAGAATCGCACTGCTACAGCACCAACCCCAAATCAGACTTTTCCCTGCAGCCACTGTGGCCGGATCTGCCTGTCCCGCATTGGTCTTGTCAGCCACCAGTGAGCCTGCAGCAGACGTGGACTACTGCACCCTTCTTAAATCTTCGTTTGCGAAGTCAAGCCGAGAGAGGTGGACTTGTGAAAGAGCTAAAACATTTTGGCAGATGATCCAGCAAGAGATTTCTAATATCTTGGGATAAGAGTTTAACAAAGTTGCAGAGACTTTTCTGTTGGGATTACAAATGGAAAAATTTCCAAAAGAAGATAGAACTTTAATTTGGTACTTGCTCTCAGCTTCTAGGACATTGTATGCGCAGTTATGGAAGGAAGAAAAAATACCAGAGAAATGGGACTGGATTATAAAAGTTATGTCATGGAGTGAAATGGGCAAATTAACAAGAATATTAAGAGACTATGATTTAGAACTTTTTAAGTTGGAGTGGAAGAAGTTCAGAAGATACGTAGAAAAAGAGTGGAAAATAAAGGGACACTGGACAATCTTTGATAATGATTAAATTTTTAAAATAAGAGTATAACTTTTGGTTCTTTAATAGTTAAGGGTACCTTTAATAGTTGTTTTTCCTTAAGTAAATAACACTGGCGGGGGTCAAGTAATGGGGGGAGGGGTAGGGGAAAAGTAAGATATGGGGTAGATAAATTTTTCTTTTTTAAGTTGTAAGATATAGATATAGTTTTGCTACCATATGTTACTAATAAAAATTGTTTATAATTGAAGAATCATAGGATCATAGAGTGGGAAGGGGCCATACAGACCATCTAGCCCAACTCCCTGCTCCATGCAGGATCAGTTTAAAGCATCTCCGACAAATAATCTTACAGCTGCATTTTGAAGACTGCCGATGAAGGGGAGCTCACCACTTTCCTAGGCAACTGGTTCCACCTCTGAACTACTCTGACTGTAAAAATTTTTTATCCTAATATCCAGCTGGTACCTTTCTGCTTGTAATTTGAGCCATTGCTTTGAGTCCTATCCTCAGTTGCCAAGTGGAACAGCTCCTTGCCCACCTCTAAATGACAGCCTTTCAAATATTTAAAGAGAGCAATCATGCCCCCCCCTCAATCTACTCTTCTCCAGACTGAACATTCCCAAGGTCCTCAGCCTTTCCTCATAGGGTTCTTCCTCCAGGCCCTTGATCACCCTCATTGCTCCCTTCTGCACCGACTTGAGTTTATCCACATCTTTTTTGAAGTGAGGCTTCCAGAACTGCATACAGTATTCCAGGTGTGGCCTGACCAAGGCAGTACACAGCGGAGCTATGACCTCTTGTGATTTTGACGTGATAGCACTTTTGATACAACCAAGAATTGAATTTGCCTTTTTTGCCGCGGCATCACACTGACTGATCATATTTAGTTTACAGTCCACTAGTACCCCAAAATCTCTTTTGTACACACTACATCCCAAATGTGCATCCCTCATCCAGTATTTGTCCTTCACATTTTTGTGGCCCAGATGTAAGACTTTGCACTTATCTTTGTTGAATTGCATCCTTTTGCAACTGCCACTTCAGATTATTCAGATCTTGTTGAATTTTAATTCTATCCTCCTGGGTGTTTGCTGCTCCTCCCAATTTGGTATAATCAGCAAATTTTATGAGCAGTCCTCCCACCCCTTCATCCAGATCATTGATTAAAAATGTTGAAAAGAACTGGGACTAAAACCGAGCTCTATGGCACCCTACTGGACACCTCTCTCCAATTTGACAAAACTTCATTGACAACCACTGTTTGGGTATGGTCCTCTAACCATTTTCCTATCCACCAAACTGTCCTATAGTCCAGTCCACAGTCTTACAGTTTGCCCATCAGAATGTCCTTATCAAAAGCTTTACTGAAATCCAGGTAAACCACCTCAACAGCATTCCCACAATCCAGTAAGCTTGTTACTCGATTGCAAAAGGAAACCCGGTTGATCAGGCAAGACCTATTGGAGACAAATCCATGCTGACTTCCTTGAATCACCAAATCATCCTTCAGATGCTCACAGAAGTCAAACTAACCAACCTGTAGTTTCCCAGTTCATCCTTCTTCCCTTTTTAAAAGATTGGGATAACATTTGCTCTCTTCGAATCTTATGGGACATCCCCAGTTCTCCAGAAGGTCTTGAAAATGATGGACAAAGGCTCTGCTAGTTCTTTAGAAAGTTCTTTGAGTACTCTTGGGTGCACACGATCCGGCCCAGGGGGTTTGTACTCATCCAATGCAGCCAGGTCCTCCTCCACAATGTCTCTACCCATGTCTCAGGTGTTCTGTTAAGTCTTCCATCAACTCTGGATGGGCTCAAATTCTTCTTCAGGGAGAAAACTGAGGCGAAAAAGTCATTAAGCCTGTTGCTTTTTCCCTGTCCTCGTCAGAGTCTCTCCTTTTGCTCCCAGGAGCTGACCAATTGCCTCCTTTACTTTGCATTTGCTTCTCACGTATCTGAAGAAATTTTTCTTGTAGCGAGACCTCCTAGCCAGACCCATCTCATACTGAGCTTTGGCCTCTCTGGTGGCTGATCTGCAGAACCTAGTAACTCCCATATAATCTTTTTTAGAGGTCAATCCTTCTCTCCATTTCCTGAACATTTCCTTTTTCTCCCTTAGCTTATTCTGGAGCTCTCTGTTCATCCACATTGGTTTCTTGGATCCCTTACCATGTTTCCATCTTGCTGGAATAGTGAGGGCTTGAGCTTGCAAAAGCTTATGTTTGAGAAGAGCCCACCCTTCACTCACTCATTCTCTTCCAGCACCCTTTCCCATGGTACAACCCTCAACAAGCCTTGGAGCTCATCAAAGTTAGCCCCATGACTATTCCACTGTGGGGGCTGTCATTCTAGTCCCCAGAACAGTGTTCTCAGCTTCTTTGTAACTTTTGTGTACTATAATGTATTTCAATGGAGCCAATGGAAATCAGTTGACATTCCTTGATCCCATTATATCCCATGGGCATTCAGGCCTCTCCCATTGTTCTCACGGGAAACTTTCCAAATTTATGGTCTAGTAAAATGGATGAGTTGTTGAATGAGTTTGAAATTTGTGGAGTCTTGAGAGAAGAGAAAGAACTGCATTCAGTGAATTTGGTGGTGCTATCTATAATGACTGCTGCTCTAGATCGTCAAAGCGGCTTTCCAGTGAAAAGAATGGTCTGGAACCTGAAAATACAGCATGCATTTCTAGCCCAAACCAATAACACCTGACCCTACCCAAAATGAAGCTATCATAATGATCTCCCCTCTCCCCAAAGCCCAGATATAAAATGAATGGATTTTATTTTGTTCACGCCCTAGTTTAGATCTGTTAGGGGCAGGCTGAAGCTGTACAAAAGAGAAGGGTTTCACTTGATCCAAAAGGGTCAAACTGGACTAAATATCAAAAGGTCATAGAACAGCTTTTAAACTAATCCCAGAGGAAAAGCCAAAAGAAGCTGTCTCTGGTTTGGGGCAACTTCCCTCTCCTGCTTCCATTTCCAGGGCTGCTGCTGCAGCCACACTATTGCTTTCTTTTCCCCAGCCTCCTCAGTAGCTGTTTGCTTCTTGCTTCCTGACTCTTGTCTCCCCCCCCCTGCCCCCATTTCACAGGACGAGACAGACAGACAGGGAGGCTCATCTGCACATCAAAGGGACACTGTGAAAATTAGAAAGGAAACAGGAAGCAGCTAGTATGTGCCTATTTGCCTTGCCTATTCTGTGGTCATTTGCTTGTGGGGGTAGCAGGTACTTCCTTGGGATTGAGAGTAGAGTAGCAAAGAAAGGTCATGTATACAGACAAAGGGGCTAAAAGAAGAAAGGGTTGTTGGAGAAGGAAATGTGTTATAGGTGTCTATATGCCAATTGTAAAAATCCCTGACTCATGATGAGGGAGCAGGAGTTCTAGATGCTATTATGGAATGCAGAAAATCAATGGAATACAGTTATTCCTTGGCATAAGGCCTATCACTAAGACAGAGAGAGACATGCTGGGAGAGGTGCTGCATTGTACATCAAAGAGGGTACAGAATCAAATAAATTAGAAAACATTAGGGAGCTTCCCTTTAATGGTGCTCATTGGTGTGCTGGCATATTACTTGCATCTCACCTATAAGCCTCTGTTGGTATATACATGTACAACAAATGCATGGGAGAGTCCAGTAATAACGTGAGACTTCTAGAAGCATGGCATCAATGTGGGATGAAAATTGTGTAAATCTTTTGAAAGAATCTGAGAAGTTATGTTCAAAGTTTCTGGAGGAGGGGATGTTATAAGAAGGGATGTTATTCTTCTTTCTACTGAAACAGCCATGTGCTGGTGGTCTCCATTTAACTGGAGAAGGGGTGAGGGACTTCCATTTAGAAGGATGGGTCAGACAAAATGTATGTAATATGACAGCAATGTGGAGTGAATACAGCAGCCCAAGACTGAGACTAAAAACAAAACCAACAATGACTGCATACTGTTTTTTTCCTTGCTTCTCCTTCCCACTGCACCATTTATTTCCCCCCATTCCCAAAACATTCTCTTTATGTATAGGTTTCCTTGGATCTAGGGATGCTTTCACATTCTACTGTAATAGGAAAACATCCTAGAATGTGCCTTTATGATGCAAGGTACCTATGTCATGAAATAAAACTGCATTTTCATTTTTTCCATTGGTGTGTCCCATATTCAAGGAGTGGATGTATTACATATGCATTTTTATACATATGATTATTATAAAAATGTAGATTGCAAAATATATCAAATACAAATTAAAACATAGACAATATATTGTACATGAAAATGGACATGTACTGGTTCTGAGGGTCTTGGAAAAATCCCACCTCCTTTAGTTTCTACTTCAGAAAGACTCTGTGGTTTGACATCAGGTTTGTTTGTTTGTTTTGCTGGGTTTTTTTCCACCATTGGAAACAATGGGGTACCTTCTTTGAGAGGCCATAGAATTGGACCCCCTGGGCCAATCTTTTTTGAAACTTAGGGGGTCTTTTGAGGAGAGGCACCAGAAGATATGCTGAAATTATAAAGCTGATCAACAGTTTTTAAATGTGTTATTTTATGATCCATTATGATCAATAATAAGATGAAAATATTAGATGAGTATGATGCTGCCTCTCACAACATTTAACTTCCAATCATATATGCTGAAGGGCAGTTAAATTTTCTTAAGAGTGGTGATGGTTTCTACTGATTGTTTGTCTTCAACTGCAGTTTACCCAATTTCCCCTCCTCCAGAAACTTTGAACAGAATTTCAGGATGTTCAGTTGGCTATCACAGAACATGTAAATCAGCATTTTATCACTATTTCATTTTATATTTTAAAAGTTATGTGTCTTTGGAACTATGTGTTTGAATACAATGTCCTTAATTGGACTTCAAACCAAATCCAGCAGATCTGTTTTTTATCCTGTTTTCTTAATCCTCACTAGTGAAGTCTGTTGATTGAACCATTTCCACCATCACACAAATCATACCAGAGGGGAAATGATTCCTATTCATCATATGTCTCACATCACTAAACAATCCACCTGATTTATATAGTACCTGCTTGAACTATGTGGTTTGAACTATGTTGTTTATTGGTATATAAATAATGTTTACTTTTGGCTGTAGTCTTGTTATTTGTCTTGTTTGCCTTATTATCATGAAAGCTCTACAAGATAAGTAATATATAACATAATATATAAATTATTGGGTTTACCCCCATTAGGCTCTCTGTAAAAAGACTTCAAGAACACTCGGCTGAATATATCATAACCATTTGTCATGAACTCAGAATTCATGTCAGAATTCATGATGGGGTTTAGAAATATACATCACTGTCTCTGTTCGTAGCTCAGTGATATGGCAGGCAAATACTCAACCAGAGAAACACCAGATGCTTTCCCCCTCCCCCAGTATAGGGTTCTTCCTACCATTTCCACATTCATACATTAGTTTATTTACTTCATTTTAAGCTCACCTTTATCCTGGGGACCTAAAGCAGATTATAAAATATAGGGCATTTTCGCACTCACCTTCAGCCGGCGCGACCCCCCTCTTCACCGCGCAGGATCTGCGCGGATTTCGCACTAAATGCCGCGGAGCAGCCGGAAGAGCCGGAAACTCCCATCGCAAAAGCCGCGCAAACGGAAACTGCTTTTTGGCGGTTTACGTTTGAGCGGCTTTTGCGCCGGGAGTTTCCGGCTCTTCCGGCTGCTCCGCGGCATTTAGTGCGAAATCCGCGCAGATCCTGCGTGGTGAAGAGGCGGGTCGCGCCGGCTGAAGGTGAGTGCGAAAACGCCCATAGAAACCAGTTCAATTAGACAGCATAAAATATCCAATAAACAGCAAAATAGGACTAGGATTATAGATCTGGAAAGCAATGTGCACACAGGAAAAGTGAAGGGATATATACAATAAAATATTGGTATAGACTACAATCCGATTCCCCTATAAAATGATTATGTGAGCTTTTTTAATACTACAGTTCTAATCCCTTTTTAAAAATACCCTCCTGAATATTTCCGTTCTATATATTTTGTGATACGATAGAAGCGTGTTTGTGATGGGGTGTGGTTCCTGACCTCTACAGGCAGTCCATTGCATATGGTAGGAGCCATTACAAGGACTGTGCAAAAAAGCACAGTTGCCAGTTTTACCCATTTGTAGGTGAAGCAGGGCTGAAATAAAAAGATATTAAATAAGGTAAATTGAAAGCCATCAATTAGGCACAAGGGCAAGCTAACAAAAGGTCAAAGAGATTTTAAAAGTGCTTGCCAGTTTGGTGTAGTGGTTAAGTATGTGGACTCTTATCTGGGAGAACCGAATTTGATTTCCCACTCCTCCACTTGCACCTGCTGGAATGGCCTTGGGTCAGCCATAGCTCTGGCAGAGGTGGTCCCTGAAGCAGCTGTGAGAGCCCTCTCCAGCCTCACTCACCTCACAGGGTGTCTGTTGTGGGGAGGAAGGTAAAGGAGATTGTGAGCCGCTCTGAGACTCTTCAGAGTGGAGGGTGGGATATAAATCCAATATCTTCTTCTTCTTGCTAGGTACCTCTGTGAAATAATTCTTTTAGACTGCGAAAGTGAGGAAAGAGGAAGTTAATCCTTCACCCACTGCCTTGGCCGCAACTGCTGAAAAGAGGAACTAGAAACTGGCTGGAATAAGCATTGAGTAAATATACCTTGGAAAATGTCTCGGGAGCAGGTCAAAGGTCCGAATGTGTTTTTGATGAAGGATATTGCTGCAAGAGTGTTAGCAACATTAATGCCATGTATGGAAAGACCCTCCCTGTCTCCTCCTTGTTCCTTTAATAATATGCCACTTGTAATGATGTATGGGATATGGGGTGGTCCTTTCCTGTAATTGTGTGATTATTTACTGGAAATGATTGTCTATGACTATAAAACTGTAGACCTTCCTGAAATCAGGGCTCCCAGATTCGTTTAGACATGAGTCTGGTCTGGGGTCCATGCACACGTTAAATAAATGGCTGTTTCTTCCTGATTTCGCCTGTGGCCTCATTTCTGCCTGACCACCAGCAGCTAAGGTTGCTGCTACATAGGCTAGCACTGGTTCATCTCCATCTCCTTCTTCAAGAAAAAGTGAGGAACTGGATCACTTGAAAGGGGGGGGGGGGTTGTTTGTATTTTGACAAGCTGATGTATATAAAAAGAGGACAGAATCTTCATCACTTTTGCTGTCCTGTTTGAATGGTCTCAGTACTGTGCTGAAAGTCAGCCTGGTATCATTAGTATGTATGAGATAGTTCTGAGTGTGAGTGAAAGAAAGATAAAACCAAAGTTCTTTGCTTGCTTTATGTCAGCTCAGCAAATGCCCCATCTATATTCAAGGAATGCTGAACTGATTCTCTCTGTCTCCTTACCTCACATTTGGAAAGTGATCCTGGAGGTGGACTTAAACTTTTCACTCACTCACACTTGGCCTGAGTACATTTTGTACCTAACAATAATACCTTCAGAAGGCTTTGTTCAGATGATAGGTACTGCATTATGAAGTTCATTTAGCCTCCAAAAGTTTGTGATGGTTTATGGTTCATGAACTGGGCATGCTACAAATGTCAGATGTGGGAGGGTGGGAGGGAGGGAGATGGGGAGGTAGAGGTAGAAAGAAAGTATCTTTAACTTGAAATGCATTCTCCAAGCCACCATCCAACAGGGCACTGGGAACTTTGAGAGCCGCACAGTATATATGAAAGAGGCACACGTGGCTCCTGAGCCACAGTTTGGCCACCCCTGATCTAGTCCATCATCCTGTCTCACACCATAGTCAATCTGTTCCTCTTTATGGCCAACAACAGGGTATAGAGGTCAAAGCCTTCTCCTGGTGTTTCATCCTGGCTCTGGGATTCAGAGGCTTAGTGCCTCTAGATGTGAAGGTTCCCCTCAGTCACCTAGTAGCCATTGATAAACTATCCTCCATAAATCTATTTAATGCCCTTTGTGGAGAAACGCCATTTTAATCCAGGTTGGAGCTTCATTGGGAGGGAAAACATGAAACTGCGAAGCAGGCTTGGGCCTAGCCTTCCCCTCACTCCCCCCTCCCTTCCAGAGCCAAACCAACAACGCTAGGGGGAAAGTCTCCTAGAGAGACAGGAAGTTCTTTTGTTCTCTGCATGTGAGTTAGGAGGAAGAGTTTTCAGTTCTCAGCTGCAGCTCGAAGGAAGAGGTTGCCAGTGTGGGGGCTCCTGCCTGTGCATGCGGCCTAGTCAGGAAAATGAGGCCTCCAGGCAGTAAGACCAAGTAAGTCATCCCAAAAGGCAGGGTGTGTTTAGATCAGGGACAGTAGGACGCGTTTAAAACCACATTTTGTTTGTCATGCTGTTTGCTGTACGGGTGCTGTGCTGTGCTAACTTTTTAAATGCAACTGTTTTTGTTTTGTTCTTCTTTTCTTTTCTTTTTCTCTTTTAAATAAATATATTTTTACTGTTTGGAATGCTGGCAGTCAAACTCTGTACCTCATAGATCCCCAACCACTCTGGACCACGCTGCGTTATAAAGGGGGCCCCGGGGAAGGGGGAAGGCATGCAGTTGAATAAGGTGCCAATCCTCCAGGGGTGCCCCAAAGAAGTGCTGAGGTCTCTGTGATCCCCAAGTACAGGGTGGCAGAGGACCTTGAGGCCCGGCCTCATAGCTGGAGAGGGGGATTGGGAGTCCTGTTCCTCTCAATCTGAACCCCTAGACTGAGCAGGTGGTGGCAGCGAGCCCAAGGGGCAGGAGGAGAAATAGCTCCCTCCAGGAGTTGGCGACTCAATAGGGAGCTGACGGGACCGGGTCTGAAGGCAGAATCGGGCCGGTTCCGTCACACCCTTTTAAAGCTGTTTATTCTTACATCCTCTGGCAGCAAAATCCACATTTTAATCACTCTGCTTAAAGCAGTATTTCCTTTTGTCCATCCTGAACCGACCTTCCTGAGAGGCAGTTTGGTGTAGTGGTTAAGTGTGAGGACTCTTAGCTAGGAGAACTGGGTTTGATTCCCCACTCCTCCACTTACAGCTGCTGGAATGGCCTTGGGTCAGCCATAGCTATTGCAGGAGTTGTCCTTGAAAGGAAGGCTGCTGTGAGAGCCCTCTCAGCCCCACCCACCTCATAGGGTATCTGTTGTGGGAGGAGAAGATATAGGAGATTGTAAACTGCTCTGAGTCTCTGTTTCAGAGAGAATGGTGGGGTATAAATCTACAATCGTCATCTGAGTGGGCCCCTGTCTTGGAGAATGAGATAAAAAGCCTAATTATTTCATTGACTTCTGGAAAATCACCTGGGGAAGACCTGATGCCCCCAGAATTTTATAAAGCTTTTCCTGCCTGGAGGTCTTCCATGTTAGCTATTGTTTTCACACAAATTAATAATACTGGCATAATTCCACCTGGTGAAAAGTTAAGCATTATTGTGTCCATGTATAAGAAAGGGGATTAAACAAACCTTCAGAATTACAGACCAATAAGTCTCCTAGATATAGCAGCAAAGGTATACAGTAGATATTTTTTGCTCAAGCTTGAGGACTGGGTCACTGAGAACAGTATCATTCATCCACATTAAGCAGGTTTTAGGAAAGACCTTTGCACCATTGATCACTGTCATACTCTTTATCAACTGGCCCATGCAGGTTTAAATGGCCCTAGAAAAACTTTTATATTTAATGTCCGTGGATGTGGCTGCTGCATTTGATTTCATCGATAGGAACAGACTTTGGCAAAAAATGGCAGAATTGAATATTGATAAACTGCTGTTGTTTCTGTTACGCAAGTTGCATTCTGATATTAGTGCTCAAATTAGAGTTGGAATGTTGGGATCCATAACTAACAAAATTTCAATTTATAATGTGAAGCAGGGGTGTGTGCTGGCTCCATTATTGTTTAATTTATATATAAATAAAATAGTTTGACAGACTATCAGGCCTGCAATTTTTCCTCCTGCTCTTGGTGAGCAAAAAATTTCAATTTTATTGTACACTGATGACATGGCATTGGTATCACTTACCAAAATTGGGATGAGAAGGCTGCAGCAGCAAATAGGATTGTATTAAAGGGAAGAGGCCTGGGAAGCCCAATCCAGACATAAGTGGCGGCCGGCTGTGGCGTAGCTGCCGCGCCGCTAGTAGACTTCCTGAGGACTTTGGCATGCTGGAGCACGGGGAGGCATAGCTTGCCATGAGGGAGATGGTCGCCATGGCAATGCCGCTGGTGTAGGCACGCAAGGGAGGCAGAGGCAGCCAGAGGGGAGGGCCGGCCAGCCTTTCCACCCCTATTGGCCAGTTCTGGCGCATGCGCCGCGGCTCATGACAGTCAGGGATAGGAAGAGGCAGCCCCAGAGAGGCTGATAGCCATCCCCAACCAGCCCCCAAACAAAGAACGGAGCCAATGATGGGCAGACCATCAAAGGTAAAGAAGAGACGTCCCACCAACACGGGGAGGGAACAGGAGTGAGACTGGGCATGTATGCACGAGAAGCTTGGCGGCAAGGTGGGGGTGAGACAGACCCACACGGGACCATGGAGAAGCCGTCAATCACCTCACACCCTCCCGCTGTCAGAGACTCTGCCAATGGCAGGCAGACAAGCAGGAAGTACCAAGTGCAGGAGTTCGCTGTCATAGACAGTGGCTGGAATGTATGTCTGGGAGTGAGCAGCCCAGCAGCAGACACCCCCCCACCCAGAGATCCCCTGTGTTGCCCTGACACCCCCTGCCATGTGCACAGAACACCTCCCCTGGGGGCCTCAGAACTCAGAGTGTGAGTGCATCAGCCGCAGAACTCTGAGTCCACTTAATCAGCCCCCCCCCCCCCTTAGTGCCCTGCACACAACTGCCCTGTGGGGCCGGGTAGGCTTTCAGTCCGGGCAGGCTGAGGGGTGGCACTCCCCTCCCCTGTCCAGCCACGCGGCTCAAAGACCATTCCCCCCACCACCAAAACCAAGTCTGTCCACCCTCCCAGGCATTCCCTCGGAGAGGCCACTGACAGAGGGGAGGGGGTTGTCCAGGGAACGTGCAGCAGATACCAAGCAGGAGAGACAACAGAGGGCACAGCTCAGACTTTATTTTTCTGGAACAGAGTGCAACAGTCTCCCTGGCATGTGCTGGGCAGTCTCGCCATGGGCGGGGCTCCATTCGGAGTGGCGGGCAGAAACAGCTGAGGGAATGGGGGGCCGGTGGAATGACACACAGAAGCCTCTGTGTTGGAGTCCCACCTGCAAAACAGAGATAGAGATCAAGAGTACCTGCAGGGCGGCGGTTGGAAGAGCAGGCTGCATTTCAGCCGGGTGCTTTCTTAAAGGGACAGTCTCTGACCCACCTCCCCACAATGGGGCAGCTGTCACACACACACCGTGCCCTGCCAGGGGTTGGGAATGTGGCAGAGGGCAGACCAAGGGAAGGGAGCAGGCAGCGGCACAGGAGAGCGGGGTCAGCAAATGCCCCCTGCCGGAGCCCACTACCGGGTTCAAGTGCCAGAGATGCTCACACACCAAGCAGTCGAGAGCGAGGGGAGGCAGAGGCTGGGGGGGGGGGCAGTGGAACTTTCCTAGCCATGGGCAACAGTCCTCACATGCAAAGCCTCTGGGAGCCCGGAACCTGTGGAGACCTGGAAACAAGAGCAGTTAGTCCCAGGGGAGAGACCTCTCTCCCCCTCGCAAGTCAAAGATACTATCAAAGCAACCGCGCAGTGCAAAACCTGTCACCAACATGTCTGGCTGTCCCTCCCTGTCCCTTCCTGTAGATGTTACATTAACGAGCTCTGTCTGCCCGGGCTTGATGTTAGAGTTTTCCTTCTCTTGACTGGCAAGGTTGGTGAGCCCAACCTGCCCATCCGGTTATACCGCCGGACATTCGGTCGCACCATGATGTGGCAAACTCTGTGAAAATGGAGGGGACCAGCGAGAAGGTGTTGCCACGGATGCAGTAATGTAGGAGAGGCCATTGCAGTGACCATCTGCCAGGCATAGCCAGACAGTGACCATGCAGGACCATGCAGCGTTCACTACACCGGGAAAGGAGAGGCAATGTATTGCGCATGCACTTTCCCTGGGGGGGCAGGACACCCAGAGGGAGGCCACCCCCCATAAACCATAAGCAGTGGTGCATTTAATATGCATTTTAGAATTCCTGTGTGTGCACGTAATATTATCACAGCATAAAAGGAGGTGGGAAGGAATCATCTCATGCCTTACAGCATTAATAAAACAGGGGGGGGGGGTGGCATTTGTGTGTTGTGATCATACTCCCAATCATGGTGCCTATCCTCCACTTTCAAGAGTCATCTGGGTCTTTTATGGGTGCAAGGTTGGCCCATGCTAGCATTGGCTCTGTACTTAAAATTGCTCTGCAATTTGCAGGGCCCCTTTTTTGGTTCAAGAAGCCTGATCAGAGCATAAAAGGAGGTGGGGGGGAATCATCTCATGCCTTACAGCATTATTAAAACAGGGGGGGTGGAGTTTGTGTGTTGTGATCATACTCACAATCATGGTGCCTATCCTCCCAATGGGGTCAGCCTGCGAGCTCCCAGAAACTCAGCATTGCGTCATGGTAGGGTGTCCTCCCTGACACCCTTGGAATCCCACCCCAGGCCTGCAGGTTGCCCATGAAGTCACAACGGAGCCTTTTGAATTTTGACCGGCACTGGGCTGCGGTCCGGTCAAATCCCCTCCGTTGCATGCTCCTGGCTATTGCCTCATAAATGTGCCTTGTCTCCAGGTATGTGCTAGACATAAGCTGCTCAGCATGCCTGCTCCTCTCAGCTATGTTCAGCATCGCAAGAACTTCCTCCCGCTGCCAAAATGTCTCTTTTCTCCTTCTGGTCGCCATTTCGTAATAACGCACTTTCGATTTAGAGAGATAGTGCCCCCCTCTTTTCCTTTTGAGTTATCCAATCAGGCGGCAATGCATATGCTGATCAACAGGCGACAAACTAAAGGAGGCAGGAGCACATTTAAGAACCCCTTTTGTATGTAAATATTCCTCCCCCCCCAAAGAAATAAAAACAAGGACATAGTTCTCTTCCATTTATACGTCAAAAAAAATTATTTGTTGTAAGAGAAAGCAGTCACTGAACAAATGCTGCCATAACTTTAATAAATGGGCAGTTATTACATGGATAACTTTATTGCATGGATATAGTGTCTGGGATACAGGGAACACTTGTTTGAATTGGCGTAATTACGCAACAACGCAACCGCGGAACAGCGAGATACAAGGTCCGGCTTTCAGGAACAGATATGATGGACAGAAAGCTGCAAAATCATCTCCTTCTTCTTTGATACATATACTCCGCTACAGCATCCCGCACAATTTTCCCCCTTTCTAACTGCCTCCTGCTAATAACCCTATAGTCTGCCTCTTCTGGGTCTGGGCAGAAAGCTGTCCCCTTATCTGGAATATCCAGTGTAACCTCATGTCCCTTTTCCTCACATATGTTGTGCAGAATAACACATGCGGTCACAATGGAGAAAACGCTGTTGTACTGTGCGTTGAGTCTCGATTGCAGGACACGCCAACGAGCCTTAAGTCTTCCGAAAGCACGCTCCACAACATTCCTGGCCATGGTGTGTTTCCTATTATAGTGCTTCTGGATGGCCCCTCTCAGTGTCCTGAATGGAGTCATCAGCCAAGGCCTAAGGGGGTACACTCCATCTGCCAATACAAGCGCGGGGATGCTTACATTGCCCAAAGTCACCTTGGGGTTCCCAGGAATGAAGATTCCTGCATCCATGCCATGGTATAGGTTGCTGTTGGCAAATACAAAGGCATCGTGGGTCCTGTTGCTGAACCCAAACTCCGCATTAATGAAGCGTCCTGTGTGATCGACCGTGCCTTGGAGGATCACCGAACAGAACTGCTTCCAGTTGCAGAACTCCTCAGTTCTCCCCCCAGGCGCACGTATTGGAATGTGCGACCCATCCAAAGCAGCGATGGTATGTGGCACCCCAAGTTTCCTGAAACCATCCATAATCTGTTGAGAAATGGAGCATAGTGGATCAGGTCACGGTTATCACCACAGTGCAATGCAACACCCAATATATTAGCAATAGGAAATCAACCACATTACGCTCTGACATACCGATATTGTGTTATAACGCAAAACTGACGAAGGAAATAAAAAAAACCTCCATACCTTTCCAATATCGTCACCAAGGCATACGACCTTGGAAAACAAACGGGACTCGAGGGCTTCGCAAACCTCCATCACAATTCCATGAACGGTGGAAACACCTATACCAAACTGTGTACTGACAAGCCGATAGATGCATCCATTTGCGAGGTACCATAGTGCTACCACGAGCTGTTTTTCAGAGTGGACTGGAGACCTCATCTGTGTGCTTTGTCTGTCCATTTTGTCCTTCACAGCGGCATAAATCTCCAGGAAGGTTCCTCTGCTCATCCGGAAGCGTTCAAGCCATTGCTCGTCACCCCAGAAGACAAGCACAAAATTCTCCCACCAACCCACTTCACGGGGCTACACCCAATACCTGGGTGAGAACCGCAATCCTGCAAGATAGTGCCATCTAAGTTCATGGCGGCGAGAGCCACCTGCATTCAGTCCAAGGTGGCCATCAGACATTTCAGAAGAGAGCAGAGCCCTAAGATTTCATCTCTGGGATCTCCTTGCATATCATCATCATTTTATTTCTATCCCGCCCTCCCCGCCGAAGCAGGCTCAGGGCGGCTAACAGCACAAATCAATACATACATTGTACAGTATATTTAAACAAAACTATTCATAGATGAGTTGGCGTCCGGCGTACAGGCACAAAAGCAGAACCTCCACTGTGGAATAAAGACACGCCACAGTCTCGTTATCCAGATTCTCCATTGCGAATGCTTCTGCCGATACAGGGCTGTGGAGGATGCTACAGCTGCAGCCAATACTTAAGCAGAAGCAGCACACGTGATGCGGTTTGCCTGCAAAAAAAAGGGGGAGGAACAACGGTGACGTCTCACTGTTACGTTGTTACGCAGTAACGCAACCAGACTTGCGCTTAAAAAAAAAAAGATTGACAGGGCCTCGAAGTCAAGTCGATGCTAGTGCGAAAATGATTTGGCCCAGGGCTGCACGGAAACCGACTGCGCAAAAGAGATCATAGTGCGAAAACGAGGGAAATGGTCCGGACAGAATTCCTCCGTGGAATCTTGGTAGCAAACACTAAGTGCGAAAACGGCCTGTGTTTTGTGTGGCGGTGATGTTGGCAACTGGGTTTATATTGGTTCCAGGCCTCCAGGGTTCATAGAGTAGATAGAGGGATGTAGTGCATTTGGGTCCTATAGAGATTCTCTTGTGTGAAGTTAGGTTTGGGTTTGGGTGCCCCAGGAATTGGACCCCGTGGTCCAATTTTTTTTTTGGCCTTGTGGTTTTTGTGTGGGACAATGCCCTGAAGCTGCACAGCAGTTTGGGGGGCTCTCCTCAAACCCTTCTGCTCCCCAGAGCCACTTTTCCCACAACAATTACAGTGAGGAAGTGGCTCTAATTGTTTTTTTCTCACCATTGGGAGCAGTGTTCCTTTTGGGGTGCCCACAGATGGGTGAAATCTTTTTGGGCCAGGGGGGTTTCATGCTGGGGAGTCACCTGAAGCTGCCCTGCAGTTTTGGGGCCTCTCCCTCAAACCCCTGTCTGGCCAGAGCCACTTTCCCCACAGCAATTATAGTGGAGGAAGTGGCTAATTGGGCTTTCCCCATCATTGATGGCAGTGGGCCTTTTGGGGAGCCCAAAGACAGGGACCCCCCTGGCCCAATCTTTTTGGAACTTGGGGTTTTGTAAGGGAGAGTCCCCTGCGGGTTCCCTGCAGTTTTTGGGGCTCTCCCTCAAACCCCCTGCCCCCCAGTAGCCTTTAATTATGCCCTTTGTTACCATTGATTTCAATCGCCCATAGGGTATAATGGTGGAATAGGGGCACCCTCTTTGGGTGCTCCTGGAATGGGATCCCCTGGCCCAATCTTTTTGGGACTTGGGGGGGTTGTAGGGGAGAGTCCCCTGCATGTCCCCTGCACATTTGGGGTCTCTTCCTCAAATCCCCTCCCATCCAGGTGGCTTCAAATATACCCTATTTGCCATTGATTTCAATGGCCCATAGGGTATAATAGGGCCGTATATTCGGAAATAGCCGCGCATCTACCGTATATGCGGCTATTCCGACTACGAACTTCAGAAATATACGGGATTCCAATTTTTGTTTTTCCCGTATACTTCCAAATCCGTGTAATTCCAATTTTTTTTTGCACATCCCTACTACCTAGCAAAAAAGGCAATACTTGTTATGATTACTTTCCCTAGTTTTGCTGATGACATAAGGAATTCTTCTAGAATTACATCTCCAGTCTAGAAATATTAGTTGTTCTGAAAAAATAGGAGCTTCAGAGGGTGAGCTGTATGGATTTACATCCCTGATGAGTTCCCTGTCCTCATCAAACTCTGGCCTCCCCAAGCACCACCTTCAAGTTCCCAGGGATTTGAGAGGCCAGAGTCAGCAACCCTACACTTTGCACTCTGAAGAATTGCTTTTTTTTTTCCTTTGAAGGTCTAAACCTTCAAAGGAGTTTTTCTCTCTGGGCAAAGAACAGGCAGGAAGAGAGAAGTGAGTTCAAGTAGCTTCCCAGATTAACCTCAGGCACCTTTATAGAAATGCTAATAAGTCTAGCAGGAGACAATGGATGGATCAAGCCCCCCCCCCCCAAAGCCGGGAACAGAGATATGGAGATATTAAGTACTAGAAGGACTTCAGGAAGAAACTCCTGGAGGCTTCAGGAAAAGCTTCTTTGACCCAGCCTGACTCTCTTAACTGACATCTGTAGGAGGCAATCATTACCATGTGCTAGCCTGCAAACCTGAAAAAGGCTTCAAGGTAATGGGAATTCTGTAGAACATCTAATAAGTTTCTAAGCAAAGGAGCCTGCCTGATAGTGACTGTAGCCATGAAATTAAAAGATGTTTGCTCCTTGGGAGGACAGTTATGACAAACCTAGGCAGTATAATAAAATGTAGAGACATTACTCTGTCAATAAAAGTCTGTGTAGTCAAAGCAATGGTATTCCCAGTAGTAACGTATAGCTATGAGAGTTGGACCATAAGGAAGGTCAGATGCAGAAGAATAGATACTTTCGGATTGTGGTGATAGAGAAGACTGTTGAGAGTCCCTTGGACTGCAAGAAGATCAAATCAGTCAGTCCTATGGGAAATCAACCCTGACTGTTCCATGGAAGGTCAGATGCTGAAGCTGAAGTTCAAATACTTTGGCCACCAAATGAGAAAGTAGCACTCACTGGAGAACATCCTGATGCTGGGAAAGACAGAAGGCAAAAGAAGAAGGGGACAGCAAAAGATGAGATGGATGGACAGCATTACTGATGAAACTAACATGAATTTGAGTGGACTTTGGAAGATGGTAGAAGACAGGAGGGCCTGGCTTGACTTTGTCCATGGGGTCGCAAAGTATTGGACTTGACTGTGCAGCTGAACAACAACAACAAAGGACAGGAGGGACAGAAGGATTATATTTTAGCCTGTTCTTTTTAATCCCTTGCTCGGTCTGATATTGTGCTAAAAATGCTTCTGAACATTTTCTTTTAAATAAATACTTTGTAACTTTTGATCCTGGTAGTGGTTCTCTGCCACATAGACCTCCACCATCTTGGACATGCTATTTTTAAAGGAGCGTCAGGAGGAAGGGGAGGGCAGTCAGTTAGCAAATGACTACTCCCCCAGTGGTGTACCAAGCTGTAAGCAGTCCCCATGGTAACCAGGTGCTGGTAGCAAGAGACACAGAGGCAAGTCCTCATAACTTGGAAGAGAAGCTGGGATTCCTGACCCTCCCAGGGGGTAATTCCTACAAAGATCAGGTGGTGGTGGTGGTGGTGATTGAACGCACAGAGAGAAAAGCACCCCGCTCCCAGTATAGGGAAAATATTGAAGGGCAAGGTGGAACTAGGCATGCAGGTCTGACTAGGATCATTCTGCCACATGCACCAACAGAACTTTTTGGTGCTAGTGTAAGGCCTCCTGCACTGGTGGAGGGAAAACACTGAAACCAGCCCAGTAGTGGTAACATCTATAGTAATAATTCTCTTATCACCATGGCCTAACTGAGGAAGGCCATTTGCTAATATTTTGAGAACAAACAATTGGCCCATCACATGTCAGTGTCTCTGGCATCCCATTGGTTGACTTCCCTGCCCCGCCTACTCAGGCCCAGGAATATTGAACAAACTGCCAGAAACAGTCTTACCACATCTTTTAGCTCTTCTCTGTCAACTGGCTTCAGAAAGGGCTACAGAGCTCCTGTGCCCCCCAAAAATGCCCTATCAAAAGCCCATGCAGATGGCCTCCCAGCACACACAGCCTCAGAAGGCCACTGCAATAGCTAGGGAGCCTGGCTTCACCTCAGAGGGCATGGCTGTCCCACCTTTACTGTCTTTCACTCCCTCTCTCCCTCCTCCCCTCAGCCTCGCCCCAAGATGCTTGCCTGAGAAGGAGATAGGAAAGCCTTCACAAGTTTGTTCAGATCAAAGGGGGGAGAAAAATAAGGAGAATGATGTCAGCTGCTTTGATTCCCCCCACACACACACTGTGAAGAAAGACTCCTTTTCCTTAGAGGCTGCAGGGTTGCCAACTCCATGTCAGGAAATTCTAGATAGCAGAGATCAGCTCCCCTTGAGATTTGGGGGGGGGGGAGTAAATGCCTTCACTTGGATGGGTGAAGACAGCCAGGTGGGGGGGACACTCACTCAGAGGTCTTTAGTGGTACCTTTCCAGGCTGGTAGGAAATTCCTAAGGAATCACTACAGACCTAAGGGATCACTACAGGCCTTTCCTCCTGGGGAACCACTGTTGCCAATCTCCAAGTGAGGGCTAGAGATCTCTCAGAATTACAACTGCTATCCAAATAGAAAAAGAAGAATTGCAGATTTATACCCCGCCCTTCTCTCTGAATCAGAGACTCAGAGCAGCTTACAATCTTCTCCCACCACAATAGATACCCTGTGAGGTGGATGGGGCTGAGAGGGCTCTCACAGCAGCTGCCCTTTTAAGGATAACCTCTGTGATAGCTATGGCCATGCTAGCAGGTGTAAGTGGAGGAGAGGGGAATCAAACCCAGTTCTCTCAGATAAGAGTCCACGCACTTAACCACTACACCAAACTGGCTCTTCTCCAAATAGATGGCAGAGATCAAGCTCCCCTTGAGGTGGGGCGGAGTGAATGCCTTCACTTGGGTGGGTGGGAAGACAGCAAGGTTGGGAGGGGGCACTTGCCCATAGGCAAGTGATTCCCCCCCACACACACACACTGTGAAGAAAGATTCCTTTTCCTTAGAGGCTGCAGGGTTGCCAACTCCATGTCAGGAAATTCTAGATAGCAGAGATCAGCTCCCCTTGAGATGGGGGGTGGGGGAGTAAATGCCTTCACTTGGATGGGTGAAGACAGCCAGGTGGACGGGGGCACTCACCCAGAGGTCTTTAGGGGTACCTTTCCAGGCTGGTGGGAAATTCCTAAGGGATCACTACAGGCCTCTGAGGGAAAGGCATTTTCTCCTGGGGAACCATTATTGCCAGTCTCCAGGTGAGAACCAGCCTCCAAAACTATACAAAATTAATATTTACTAAACAAATTTAATGGATATTTCAGATATTCAACAATATATATCTCCAGAAGAAAATACAAAAGGAACATCCACCCTTCATGCAAAATCTATGAAAAGGCAATAAATGTCCAATATTTTTTGATAGATGGGTGCATATAGAGATCAGCTGCCCTTGAGGTGGGGAGGAGTGAATGCCTTCACTTGGGTAGGTAGGAGGACAGCAAGGCTGGGAGGGGGGCACTTGCCCAAAGGCCTTTAGTGGTACCTTTCCAAATTAGTAGAAAATTCCTGGAGATTCTGTGGTGAAATTTGAGGAGAACATATGAGTTAGTAAGTAAAGTAAAGTAAAGTAAAGTAAAATTTTATTTGTATCCCGCCCTCCCCCGCCGAAGCAGGCTCAGGGCGGCTAACAACATTTAAAAGTGAACAATACAATAATAATATACTAAAATCACATTAAAACCAATCAATAGTTAATTAAAACATTTCTAAATTTAACACTATTTAAATCTGGCAGTAAACATTATTGTTTGACGCTATGTCTGTCAGATGATGTAGTGGTGATGGATCCCTAGACCAGACCATTTTGGCGTTTCCTTTATTGTGCACCTGTAATTCAGTCGTTGATAAACGCCTGTTTAAAGAGGGTGGTCTTGCAGGCCCTGCGGAACTGATCTAAGCTCCACAGGGCCCGCACTTCCTCTGGGAGCTGATTCCAAAGGTTTGGGGCCGCGGCGGAAAAGGCCCGAGTGCGGGTATTTTGAAGTTTAACTTCTTTTGGCCCAGGAATAGTCAATCTGTTTTGGCCTACTGACCTCAGTGCTCTCTGGGGCTCATATGGGGAGAGACGGTCCCTCAGGTAGGTCGGTCCTTGGCCATATAGGGCTTTAAGGGTAATGACCAGCACTTTGTACTGGATCCGGTATACAATCGGCAGCCAGTGCAGTTCGCGCAGCCCCGGCCGTATATGCTCCCATCTTGGGAGACCAAGTAGCAGCCTGGCCGCTGCATTCTGCACTAGCTGCAACTTCCGGGTCCGGCACAGAAGCAGCCCCATGTAGAGAGCATTACAGTAGTCCAGTCTTGAGGTGACCGTCGCATGGATCACCATTGCTAGGTCCTGACGCTCCAGGAAAGGGGCCAACTGCCTCGCCTGCCTTAGATGAAAAAATGCTGATTTGGCAGTGGCTGTTATCTGGGCCTCCATTGATAATGAAGGCTCCAGTAAGACACCCAGGCTCTTTACCCGCTGCGCCGTCTTCAGCGGCGCACTGTCAAAGGGCGGGAGAGATATTTCCTTCCCTAGAGTGCCACGACCCACATAGAGAACCTCTGTCTTCGCTGGATTCAGCTTCAGCCCACTCAGTCTAAGCCACGTTGCAACAGCCTGCAAAGCCTGGTCCAGGTTCCCCAAGGCGGAGGCGGGCCGGCCCTCCATTAGTAGATAAAGCTGGGTGTCATTTGCATATTGATGGCAACCCAGCCCAAATCTCCGGGCAATCTGGGTGAGGGGGCACATATAGATGTTAAATAGCATCGGGGAGAGAACTGCTCCCTGAGGCACCCCACAATCTAGTGTGTGCCTCTGGGATCGCTCACCCCCAATCGCCACCCTCTGTCCCCGACCCATGAGGAAGGAGGAAAGCCATTGTAAGGCCAACCCCTCAACCCCTATGTTAGGGCTTCAGAATGGGATCTGTCAGACCCAGGTTCTTGCTGTGGAAGCTGACTGAGTGATTTTGGACCAGGCATAGACTTCCAGCATAACCTGCCTCACAGGTTTGCTGTTCAGATCACATAGGAGGAGAGGAGAATGATGCAAAGTGCTTTGTCCCCCCCCCCCCCGCACTCCACTGTGAAGAAAGACTGTCATTTTCCTATGTAGAAGATTCAGGGAGGGGGAAGGCAATGGAAAGCTGAAGTCAGAGGACAGATAAAGAAATGGAGATAGGGTTGCCAACTCCATATTAGAGGTGTGGCCTGGAGAGAGTGAGGTTTGAGAAGGGATAGGACCTCAGTGAGGTACAATACCATTTCCTTCTGGGGTGACACTGGAGATCACTCAGATTTACAGCTGTTCTCTAGATGGCAGACATTAGCTCCCCTTGAGTTGTGGGGCGGGGGTAAATGCCTTCACTTGGGTGGGTGGGTGGGATGATAGCAAGGGTGGCAGGCACTCGCCCAGAGCCTCCTTCTAGAGCCCATTGTATTTTTCTTCACAACAGGCCTTACTCCTAGTATGTAAATAATTTACTAGGCAATTAAGGATGGAGAGAGAAAAATAATTAACAGGTTTGGGGTTAATGTTTAATGTGTACTCTGTGAAAACTCAGAGATTAACCTAGAACTAGTTTAGCCTAGTAATTGTTTGTACAAAATGTTATTAGTGGAATTAGGTTGTGTAAGAATCTTTGACTATAACTGCAACTCTGTGCAAAGCTTCTAGCTATATAACACTTCTGTCTCCTCATTGCCTGTGGGGAAAAAGATTTTAGCTTTTGTCTGTAAAGGCCTGTAAACATTATATGAATTCTAACAAGGCACTGGAACTAGAACTGCCCTATAAACAGACTTCACATTAGCACCTGTATTCTAGGAAGCCTTTGTTGGCACATAAATAAACAAGACAGTGTCAATAAAAGGTGATTATCTCTGTGTTTAGATGTCTTCTTTTGGCCTGAATTTGTTTTGTTACTAGTCTTTCAAGAAATTTTGCTAATTTAGATTCTGGTCAAATAAACACCAGTGGGACTTCTTGGCCCTGTTCCCTACAGACCTTGTAACTGCTTATTTTAAAGCTTCATCAGTTTGTTTATGATGTTTTCATTCTATTTGTGAGTGCTTGAAAGTGCTACATTTTTGTCTTACAATGACAGCATCATTCATTCTGTGACTCCTTCTGTTACTGCTTGGGCGTTTCTGTGTGGGGTGACTCAATATTGTAAATAGTTGCTTTTTAGAAGCAGTTCAAGAAAATAGTGTATGTTTATGTTATACTGGTGAGTTCAACAAAGGCTATGTTTATTCTGCAGGCAGTCATTTTCTTTTGATGATTTGACTCATTAAGCTTATCTCTCTTTCTTACATGAATATGTACAACCCGGAGACAGAATATAAATTTCCATGAAGCACTACCTAAGACTGTAAAAACCTTTCATATTTCCCATAACATACGCTCACTTCTTTTGACTGCCCAATAAATATCGTTATCCCAGCGTTGGAGTTCAAGGGCCAACCATATTCTTTAAAAAGTTGAAGTGGTCACAGTTCAGATTATATGAACTTTAAGAAAAAAAATCTCTCCAAATGGGGAAAAATGGAGTGGACACTAGATACATCATTCTGGAAGAATTCATCATACCTTATAACTTAACACCAATTTCACAGTGCATCAGCATGATTGCAAGTACTGTACTCCAAGGTGCTCTAGGCAGAGCTATTTGTGATTTTCTGTCCTAACGTCAAATGGCTACATTTCCGATGCTTTCTCAATGTAGGAATATTACTTTCTTTTAACCATACCAAGTGTGTTTTCTTGTAGCAGAAAACAATGGATACACGAAATGCAGAAAGTAGGCTGAATCTAGAACCTCAGTTTAAGCCAGCACAGAGATGGGACCCAGATGGATCAAAAAAGTGTGTCCAGATGCACATATCTGCCTGCCATCCACTTCCACACTCACCCCATCTGTAGGCATCCCAGTCACGGCTCAAGAAGCTACCACTTTGGAAGTGGTAGCAAATCGGAAGAGCACTTCCGGGGCACCTTCCCAGCTGTCTGAATGGTCAGGGAGCACCAGAGCCATGGTGGTTCAAGTTCTTGAGTGCTGTGGATGCTCCTCCAAGGCATGCGCCACCAACCCCTGTCCTGGCAGTGGGCCACACACATTCTGACCATCCCAGCGTGCTTTTGTTTGTGCAGGCTCACTTCCAGGTCAGCACGCTGCCACCGCAAGCCAGCAGTCTGGACCCTCCCATAGAAACCCTTTTCCAGATGAGAAATGCTGATGCAGAGTGGAAATCTGAGTAGATCTCTGGTCAGATCTGAGAGGGTTTTTTTAAAAAAAGAAAAGGGGTAACTGTTAGATGTCAGAAAAACTCTATCCACCTGATGGAGTATTAATGGGAGGAAGTGCCATTTTATCATCCTACATGGGATGACTAGATAGAGATTTTAATCTGATGCTTTGACATTGGGGTAGTGTCTTTAGATACCTCTCCTCTTTGCTAAAAACAATCTCTTCTAACACTATGGATGGAGCTTAGGTGAGTGCTCCAGCTGCCACATTATTCTGCATAATTCAGTCTTTCAGAGTGTGAGGATCATATAAAACCACTTTTATTATTTATGCAGGTAAATAATGTTTGATGTGCATGTGGGTATACAAGTGTTCTGCATGCTAAAGGTCTGCAGTGTAAAATATGAGAGGTTTCTATGGTATATGCGTATTTGATATGTATGGGAAAGGTATTTGTTGATATTTGTTATGATTGATGTTCTGTTGTCCTGGATGTTTTCTTTGCTAATAATGTGTACTCTGTGCACTCTATCCTTAATCAGACATAATGTTTCAGAAAATTACATAGCATTCCAGTATCTCAGCAACTCACAAAAGCTTCACTGTTGTACATTTCATTAAATCATTACATTGTACTTTTAAATATATATGCTTCTGTTTTTATAACACCCTTTGGAATAAACTAGAATAACAGAAGTAAATAAAAACAGGCTGATAGAAAATGTTCACAGTTTTGCATGAGTTGGCAATATCTTGTTCAACATTCACATATAGGCATGTGATATACAGACATTTTTCTCTGAGTCATGAAGTTCTGAAACTTTGGTAGCAATCACAACATGGCAGAAATGGTTTTCTGGGTTGTGGTCAGCAGGAAACTTTTGATGAATCCTAGAAAATCGCATAGCAAAGAATATTTAATCAGATAAATGAAAGTAAAATCCCTCAGGAAATTGAAGAAGAACAAGGTAGAGCTGAGTGCCTCTAATCCACCACAAAGACTTGTCAAATTACTCTGGTAAAACACATTCGTAACTGCCAGGATGAACATTTTCGATATTTAGTGATCAAGGAAGATGAAAATGGAACCAATTTTGCTGGGAGTTTAGAATCTAGACTATAAGTCATTATTCAAACTGTCAGTATAGGTTGAAGAATGGAGGAGAATGATAAAGCTACCAGCTGCAACAATTTAAAAAGCTAGGAAATGTTGGCAGAGCTCAGACAACGCTGAAAAATTATATACACATATAGTGGCAGTAGTATTAGATACAAGTCTAACTAGCATGCAAATATTCATGTGATTGTGTGTTAATATGATAACTTTTTCCAGTAAAGCCTTCTGAATGGTTTAATAGTACAAAGCATTCTCTAAAACTAAGAAAATGCAGAAAATAGCAATGGGTACAAACACAACACAAATAGTTGAATGTGAATATGACATGTTTTAATCCTGTGCATTGTGTATATAAATACACTGTTTCCTTTGTTGTGCTCCAAATAAATTCTTTTGGTGGACATACACTTAATTGAAATTGCACACATTACATTATAACTGTAAAAAATATTGAATTCTTTGTGTTTTGGATTCCATGTGTTATAAAATATTTTCAGGTTTTCTATAGAGTCTTGCTTCCCCATTTAAAGCAGAATAAAAATAATATGCCCTCCAAAAGAACTTATCAAATCATAAAGTTGAAAGGGGCCTCCAGGGGCCCTTTCCAACTCCCTGAACAACCTTCCCCCTACATACATTCCCAGTGACCCCCTATCTATACCTAGAAGATGGAAGGAAGGGCAATCAGCACTCTCTGGGGAACATATGGGGAGAGACGGTCCCTAAGGTAGGCAGGTCCTAGGCCATATAGGGCTTTAAGGGTAATAACCAGCACCTTGTACCGAACTCGGTATATTATTGGCAGCCAGTGCAGTCCCCGGAGCCTCGGCTGAATGTGCTCCCATCTAGGAAGCCCTAATAGCAGCTGGGCAGCGGCATTCTGCACTAGCTGCAACTTCCGAGTTCGGCACAGGGGCAGCCCCATTTAGAGGGCATTACAGTAGTCCAACCTCGATGTGACCGTTGTGTGGATCACCGTTGCCAGATCGTCATGCTCCAGGAAAGGGGCCAACTGCCTCGCCCGCCTAAGATGAAAGAATGCGGACTTGGCAGGGGCTGCTATTTGAGCCTCCATTGTCAAGGAAGGCTCCAATAGTACCCCCAAGCTCCTGACCTTGTGCGCCATTGTCACTGGCGCACCGTCAAAGGCTGGTAAGGGGATTTCCCTTCCTGGGCCACGATGACCAAGGCAAAGGACCTCTGTCTTGGCTGGGTTTAGCTTCAATCCACTCAGTCTGAGCCATTTAGACACGGCTTGCAATCCCAGGTCCAAGTTTTCTGGGACACAAGCAGGCTGGCCATCCATAAGTAGATAGAGCTGGGTGTCATCAGCATACTGATGGCAACCCAACCCAAACTTTCGAGCAATCTGGGCAAGGGGGCGCATATAGATGTTAAACAACATTGGGGAGAGCACCGCCCCCTGAGGCACTCCGCAATCAAGTGTGTGTCTCTGGGACAGTTCACCCCAATCACCACCCTTTGTCCCTGACCTTCAAGGAAAGCCATCATAAAGCCAGCCCCTGAATCCCCGCGTTGGCGAGACGACAAGTCAGCAACCGATGGTCGACCGTATCAAATGCTGCTGATAGGTCTAACAACATCAGTACCGCCAAGCCGCCTCGATCCAGATGCTGCTGAAGATCATCCACCAGGGCAACCAACACTGTCTCTGTCCCATGACCCGGGCGAAAGCCGGACTGATGGGGGTCAAGAATGGAAGCATCCTCCAGGAAACTGTAGCTGCAATGCCACTGCCCTCTCAATGAGTTTACCCAAAAAGGGCAAAGTCGAGATCGGCCGATAGTGTGCCAATTCGGCCGGATCTAATGTTGATTTTTTCAAGAGAGGGCAAACCACCACCTCTTTGAGGGGTGCTGGAAAATGCCCTTCCATCAGGATCTATTTATGATATCCGTACAGGATATTTAAGCTCCCTCTGGCAGGTTTTAATAAGCCAGGAGGGGCACGGGTCCAGATTACAAGATGTAGGGCGTGCAGATAGGAGGATCCTGTCAACTTCCTCCAGGCTGAGAGCACCGAAACCATCCTGAATATGATCTGAAGACAGGCACGAGGCCTCAGGTTCACATACTGTCTCCAATATGGCAGGGCAGTCGTGGCGGAGCAACGCGATCTTATCTGCAAAAAAATTCGCAAAAGCCTCACAGTTGATCTCCAATTCCTTAGAATTTGGTCTGCCTTGTGGCAGCGTTGTAAGAGTCCGAATTATATTGAACAATTGTGCCGGGCGTGAAATTGCAGATGCAATCTTAGCCGCAAAGTATGTCTTCTTTGCGGCTTTGACTGCCATCTCATAGGACCTCATAAACTCTCTGTAAGGTGTTCTGGTCGCTTCGTCTCGAGTACGCTGCCATTGCCTCTCTAGTCGTCTGAGCCCTTGCTTTAATTGCCCCAACTCCTGGTTATACCAAGGTGTTGGCTTTGGACGAGGGTGCAGAGGACGCCTAGGTGCGATCTCATTGATGGCTCTGGAGAGTCTATCATTCCAAGACTCCACCAGATCATCTAAAAAGTCGCCAGGAGGCCAGGGGTCCCGTAGAGCCATCAGGAACCATTCCAGATCCATCAGGCTCCACGGGCGAGCTAAAATACGCTCGCCGCCTAAACAGACTTGGGGTGGGACATCCGCACGAACCTTGAGGGTATAGTGGTCCAACCATGGCACTGCTTCAGCAGTAATATTGTCCACTGAAACTGCCACCGCAAAGACCAAGCCCAACATGTGCCCCACCTGGTGAGTGGACATTGTAACAATTTGGGAGAGTCCTAGTGTCGCCATGGATGACACTAGGTCCATCGCCTGATTAGAGGCCACGTCGTCGGCATGGACATTGAAGCCACCCAGGATCAGAAGCCTTGGGTACTACAATGCCCAGCCTGTTGCGGCCTCCATCAGGGATGGTAAGGCACCAGCTGGTGCATTAGGCGGTCAGTACACCAGCCAGATCTCCAACCCCTCCCCAACGTTCCACGCCAGACTGACACATTCAATGCCCTTGATCTCCGGGGCCGGGAGAGCCCGGAAGGAGTAAGCCTCTTGTATGAATAGGGTCACCCCTCCCCCCTGCCCGCTAGTCTGCGACTGGTGAAAGACCGAGTATCCTGAAGGGGTCATCTGGGAGTGATCTACAGTCTCCCCATCACGCACCCAGGTCTTGGTCATGCATGCCAGGTCCATATCCTGCTCAAGCAGGAATTCCCGAAGGATAGAGGTCTTATTATTTATGGACCTGGCATTGCATAACACCAGTGACGGAGGCGAATAATTTAACCTGGCCCCACTACCTGCCACTGTCGGGATGGGACACAGACTGGAAGGGGGTCAAGCACTACCATGTCTCGGCCTCCTTCCCTTATGATTACGCCTGTTCCCACCGTCATATCTTCCCCTCTCCACGAGTACTGGAATCCCCAGGCCAGTCATCTCCTGCTGGTGTCCACCAGCCCTTCAGACCAGTAAATAGCTGGATCTACTTCCTCCTCAACCCTGTCTTCTCCAGCTGATCTATTCAATATTCTAATCTGCCAATATATCTAATAGTTATTTAACTATTAGTTCATTAGCTAACAATAATTAATTAATTACTCTACAGGCTCCTTAAATATAACCCTCCCAACCAATTTCTCGTCACTAATTAATTTGCTACAAATACGCTTCCTCAAATTAGCTAATCAATAAAACAATCTAACTTAAATAACCAATAAATTATCAACTACAATCTAATTCCCATAAAATTGGCAGTTAAGATCTCCTAGAGATAAAAAGGGATTTAAAACTGAATTAAAAATGCTGTTGTTTTTTTAAAGTGTCAGTGACCGTAAAGTGCAAATGTTCTTGTTCTTGGGGTGCGCCGGCATCCATAAAAGTGCAGATGTTCTTACTCCTGAGGCGATAATCATGGAGTGCACGTGTTCTTATTCCGTGGGGGTGTGATCGTATCCAGGGGTATGGTAAGCTATCGTGCTATCTGGCAAACCTGAAGCCACCACCATACAACCTTGGGGGTCCAGGGAGGCACCAACCCCCCTGTGTCCCTCCAAGAGCACAGTCAATGCCCTCAGGGACCCAGAAAATCATGCACGTGCCTGCCGATGTCTCAGCCCCCCACTAGGCGGTCTTCCAGCCACACCACTCGCTGCTGATCTTCTCGGCCTGCTCCGACTTCCCCAGCTCTTTGTCCACAACCCCCCAGTCACAACAACACGGGGGGGGGGGGAGATAGGGGCCGTCGTCCCGTTGGTAGTCCAAGCTAACCTCGGTACTTCGCCCCGTCACCTCTCTCACAGCTCGGCCAGCACCACTGCCGCCGCCTCCGGCCTCTCACTGACGTCCTCCGGCTTCCCAGCCCCGACTTTGTACACTACACTCTTCCTTGTCCTCCTCCGCCCTCCGCACCGACACAACTCAGCTGGTAAGCGTTCTTACTTCTCTCTCTCAAGGGAAGGATGAACGAAGCTCTAAAATCACCCTCACCTTCCCCGGCAGCATATCATTCAGCGCAGACAGCTGAAGGGAGTATATTCCTCTCAGTCATCTCATCTCTCAGCTCCTTCAGCCTTTCCTCGTACAACTAGGTCTCCAGACCTCTCACCTTCTTTATTGCCCTCCTCTAGACATGTTCCAGCTTGACTATATTCTTCTTAAATTGTGGTGCCCAGAACGGAACACAATATTCTAAGTGTGATCTAGCCAGAGTAGAGTAAAGTAGTACCATCACTTCACATGATCTGGACACTTTACTTCTTTGATACAGCTGAAAATCACATTTGCCTTTTTAACTACTGCATCACACCCCTGACTCATGTTCAGTGTAGGATCCACTAAGACCCCAAGATCCTTCTCGCACATACTATTGCCAAGACAAATCTTTCCCATCCTATAATAATGCATTTGCTTTTTTCTAATTAACATGTACTGATTGAACTAATGTACTAATGGTGTATGTGTTGATCCAGGAACAGAGAGAGTACATCCAAAAATAATTTATCTGTATGTTTCAGGTATTTATTCAGCTAAATCAGATAAGGTAATTTGATTCAGTTACCAAAATAGCTGCACTCAGTTAAAGGCTGATATTATTTGGGTTTTATTCAGGCATGACTAGAAGTTCTGAGTTACTGAGTTGTGCTGTCCACAAAATTTCCCAACACTTACATCTAAGTCAATTGATGTCAACAGGCATAGAATACTGTTAACTTTGCTTAGGATTGCTCTGTTGATGACAGAGCCATGTACCTACAGAACTAGTAGACCAACCTTTATATACTAGCTGCTTTCACAGGATCACTGTTTATTTGATTCATTTTAATTGATGCTGATTGTTGTATGACTGAAAACTCTAGGTTTCCAGAGACCAATAAACCATCAACAAAGAAGGAAAAGTCATTAGGTTTTTTCAGTGTTGGTTGTATATTTCAACAATAACATTTTTTTTTAAAGTGCACTTGTGGCTCATCTTGGGCCTCAAATATCAGCACACACATGATAGTGTGTGTCTACTGGACTAGATACATCAGAACACATTTGTTTTCATTATCATCACCTGCATAAAAGGCCACAAGAATAAAATACAGCTGTAAATGGTCTTATTAAATTCCATTGATTAAAAATTGCAGTAAACATTTAGCTTCCAATATGTCTAACATATTTATTTACTTGCAGCTTTACTAGAATTACTGTCCTTCAAAAGGGATTGGTGGTGGAAAGTTCTGTCAAGTTGCAGCCAACTTATGGAAATCCCATAAGGTTTTCAAGACCAGAGACATTCAGAGGTGGATTGCCATTGCCTGCCTCTGCATAGTGACCCTGGTCCTCCTTGGTGGTCTCCTATCCAAGTACTAACCAGGATTGACTCTGCTTAGCTTCCAAGTTCTGATAACATAGTGCCTGGGCCATCCAGGTTAGGCTGGAAAGGAATTAGTGTACTACATGAGAAGACTGCTGAATTCACTCCTTCTGTATGGTCTAAACAGAAAATTTGGCCGTTGGGTTTGTTGGGATTTCCAATGGAGATTCATGTTAATGTCACTACAAATCAAATCTTAAAGTCTCACAGTACAAACAAGAAGCCCCTTCACCACACAATGCCCATGGAGCAAGGATAGGTTGCCTCATGGAGTTGAGGACAGGTTTGCCCATGGATTTGCGAAGGGAGGTCCTATACAGCTATACATAGGAATGTAAGGGTAAGGGCTAATCTCTCATTGGGGGAAGGAAGGCAGTATGGCATAGCCTGATCTCATCAGATCTTGGAAGCTAAACAGGGTTGGTACTTGGAAGGGAGACCACCAAGGAAGACCCTGCAGAGGAAGGCAATAGCGAACCAGCTCTGGTTCTCTCTTTCCTTGAAAACTCTTTGCTGGAGTTGCCATAAATTGACTGAATGAATGAACTTTTTTATTACAGTCATAGACCAATTCATTCATTCATTAGACTGTGACTTGATTGCACTTCACACACACACAATCTTATTAGGGTTTTAGCACTTGAACATGCAAAGCTGCCTTATATAGTATCAAGCCATTAATTCATCTCCCTCAGTACTATCTACTCAGACTGGCAGGCAGATGCTTTCCATAATCTCAGGTAAACAAAAAGATGACACAATCCTCAACTCCTACTTGAGATATATAAACTAGAGATATCAGATACCTTTGGAATGCAAACTGTATTTTGGCACTGAATCACAGTGTACACCTTTGGAGTATAGGTAGGGATGGTCCCATCAGAAAGTTCTGGAACATGTTCAGACTCCCTGCACACATCGTAGAAGCAAAGTACAACCCCCCCAAAACCTGGATAAAATTAATATCTTGTGCTAATGGATGAATCTGTTTTGTCATGAAATGGAGATTATTAAAAGATTTGCTATTAGCACTTTAAGAATTTCCTGACAGTAAAAGGTCCCAACCTCATATTCATTAGTCTTGTAAAAAGTTGGGATCCTTGCTGAGCTACACGTTAACCACAGAAGGATATGTAATTCATATAATTTATGTTCAGCAAAGACCTTTCACTTCAGTCTTGATTTCTGCAGATAAATAAGTCAGAAAACCATTAAAAGTACATAAGGTTAGTACATGAGGTTAACAAGGCAAAAGGAGAAAACTATAAAGAATAGGAAACACATTAAGTGTGTGGTGGGGATTTGATACATGCTTTTTAATTGTAAAATAAGATGTAGTCGCATATAGGATTTTAGTTTTTGAATATTCATTTTTCAAGCCTTCATCAGTGATAAAATAAACAGATGTAGTATCTTGGCTCAATTATGAAGCTGAGATTGTTTTTGTAAACACACTTATCAGACCATAGGCTTCAATGAAATCCCATAATTACTGTAATCCCATAATCCATCCCTTTCTTTCTCTGTGCTACTTTTAACAGTAACATCTGATATGTTCCAATCAATCTCTGTGTGTTTTCATACCAACGCTGAAAGGCATTCAGGGGGAGGGGAGAATCAACATGCAATAATATGACATTGGAAAATAAGAATTTTGATTGGGTCCTGGATTCTCTGTATTTAAAGAATGAATCCCATGGGGCTAAAGTGAGAAGGACTGGGTATTCTCTGGACATTGAAATACTGTGGATCCTTTCCTTTTGTGAAATATTTTGGTATACTGTGAATTTTGTATTGTTGGAAACAAATATAGACAAATAAGAATTACTTTGTGTGTGTGTATATATAGTGTTTTGTACACAGTTGTTTTCTTCTCACAGGAAATCTTTAGCGGGTTCTCTTTCACCAGCCTAAGTTTGGCAAAGATTGGATTTGAGATGACTGAGTTATAGCCCTCCAAAGCAGGTGCCCACAGGAAAGCTTGGCTCTAGCTTCAGGCTCAGTCTCTGAAACCACAGCAGGAAACACCTTCCTAGCTGAGATGTGTTTAAAAAATTGTCCCACTGTGCATGTGGGGGGGGGATGAGTCCCTCAAAGCCTCCCCAAACTTAGCCACACTGCAAACACCAACAGAACTATTTTCTCTTTCTGCTGCAAAGTGAAAGCAACTGAATCAGGGTGTGATATTACACTGTCATATAATCTATTTCCATCGAGCAGAATGGGATCCCCATGGCTGGCTCCCAGAGCTGCCAATGAAGCTGCTTTGGGTATTCCTAGGACTTTCCATAAGTTCATCCCCAGTGTTGATTGAATCGACACCAACCTGTCTGGAGAACAAACTACAAAAATGAACCAGATGAACCAGTTAAAAATGAACCACAAACTAGCCCAGTGCATGCTTGAATCATGGTTCATTTTTCAGTTAGTGCCTACAGTTTGGTGTAGTGGTTCAGTGTGCGGACTCTTATCTGGGAGAACCGGATTTGATTCCCCACTCCTCCACTTGCACCTGCTGGAATGGCCTTGGGTCAGCCATAGCTCTGGCAGAGGTTGTCCTTGAAAGGGCAGCTGCTGTGAGAGCCCTCTCAGCCCCACCCACCTCACAGGGTGTCTGTTGTGGGGGAGGAAGATAAAGGAGATTGTGAGCTGCTCTGAGATTCTGAGATTCGGGGTGGAGGGCAGGATATAAATCCAATGTTGTCGTCGTCATCTTCTTCTTCTAACGGTGTACAATATTTTGGTGCATGGCTCTACTTAATCCATGCTTGCCTCCTTAACCCAAGTCTGTAGGCTTGTTTCCCCTTAGGAATGTGCTTTTGAGCTTTCAGGCTCTTTCTTGAAACAGTCCAGCATTTTGATATGGGCTTCTATCATGTGTGGTGCCACCTGTTTTGCATGGGAAAGTTTTTAGTTTAATGTCCACTTAAAATAGGTAGTAAGTGATGTGAAAGACTTTTGCTTGAAACCCTGGATAGCTACTTCTATTCAAAATAGACAGTACTGACATGAGAGAACAATAATCTCATCAGGGCCATGTAAATTTAATGCTAAGGAACTCCTCAGGTTTTCATACTTCATTCAGGGCTTCCTGGTGCCATTATGAAAATCTGTGGATGGGAATGTTAAAAATGGCAAAAAAAAATTTGGCAAAATGCATCTTGCTAGCAATGTGTCATTGAATTGGACTTCTGCAACAAAGTGGTATGCTCCAATCACAGTTGCCCAATGTTCTAATACAGCTAGAATCAAAATAGGAGAGAGAGAAAGAAAATGACTGTCATGGGCTGGCCAGTGACCATCTGCTGAGAGGATGAGGAAATGGAAGAATTGGGTCTTGCACCAGTGGAATACCCACCTGAGCAGCTGGGTTGAGACCCAGTGAAGGAAGCATCGGGAAGTGAGAATGCTTTCCATTCACAGCAAGACTGCTCATGCTGGCAGGAGAAGAAAGAAAAAACACAGAGGTCAGAGTGTCAGTTGTTGCCAAGTTTGCCTGAACCAGCAGACTGCAAAAGGAAGAGGGAGTACTTGACAGCTCTAGGGAGATGTGCCCACCTGTTTGCCCAGCAGAGATCAGTGTTAATTGCTTGAACCAGAGTCTTTACAGGATCAGGCGGGACAAGCTGATAGGGAAGCTGTAATAATTTGCACCTGGAGGATGATGAACACTGGTAAGAAGCATCACCTGGGCTTTGGGGGGATGGATCTGCTAATGAGGCAGATAAAAAGGAATAAGAGCTGACATGGAAGTAATGTTGCCTGACACACACCTCTGAGAGTGGACGTGCTGCCTTTGTACTCTAGCTTTGCTAACCTTTGCTTGTGTTCACAGCTAGAGATCCAGACCTTGCACACATGCTGATTCTAAGTCCTGGATTCTAGAACCTCTTTTCCTCTTACCCCTGGATTGAACCTTTGGCTTCCTGACTTTGGACTGGTTTGTCTTGTCTCTTGCTTTGTTTGTTGTCATTGTATTTGTGTATCCTGGAAACACTGGGTAGAATAACAGTGCCAGGCTTTGCCCTGAACACAACAATGCAGGCAGAGCAGGCTGTCTTCTGAATACAAAGCGAACTTGAGGAGAACTCCTTGTATTATATGTATCTTTCAGGACAAATGCAACTGAAAATGAAACATGGATCTCCCTGCCCATCCACTGTCTAGCAACAGTTTATTGTATGTTAAACAGGTTGGCTGGCTGCTAGAAGGTCATCCAGGACAGGCAATGAGTCACAGAAGTTGAAGCTCCTAACTGGTTAGTTCTAGCTGGACAACTCATACCAGTCATAATGTACAAATATGACCCTAAATAGTTCTTTACACTGAGATAAAAAAGATTAAGGACTAGAAGATGCTCAAAGGCATGAAGATCTAACTAATTCAAACAATGAAAAAAAAATCAATTAGTTTTCCACACTGGAAAAAGATAACTCTGCATTGCATGGTCCCTCAGTTGTTTACGCTGATAACTGTGAAGCATTAATTTTATCCTAGAGAAAAGGGAATGCAATATGTCTTTGCAGCTTGTTGCAGTTCTACTACAAAGCAATTGGAAAATTTTCTTTTGTTTTAATAGTGGTTAGGAAAGGCCAGTCCTACTGAGGCATTAAACTAACAGTTATAAGGAAAACGCAGAACACTTGCATTTCATTTCAGTCAAGCCTTTTCCCCTTTGGACCCAAAATTGCAAAATATCCTAGTTTTTAAAGAGAAAATCATGTTTCGTCCCCTGGTGATTTCTCACTTTAACATGGCAACTTGGCTTAGGTTACCATACATACCAGATTGGGCAGTCGGAATGAGGCTTTGCTTGACAGAATGGACTTTTATCAGTGCCTTTAGACAGGAAATCTTTTCCTGTACAATCGGATTAAAGAATCCTCATGTTGCTTGCTCCCCATGCCTTATTGCTGTACTGTTATAGCATGCTGTCTTCAGGTTTATCTTGTCATATCATTCAACATTATCTCCCTGCCTGCACAGCTTGGATAATAAAGGTATCAGTAGTGGTAGGTTCCTCATTTGCAAGTCAGGATGTCTGGAGGCTGGTAATACTTTTCATCCTCTTGCAACCTAATCAGAATCCTGTTGCTCAGTAATGCTGTCCTCTGCAGAACTGCCTGCTTAAGTGTCAGCCTTTTCTTCATCTATGTTTCATTGTTCATTTCATATGCCTCTTTTTAAAATGTCAGGAGCTGTGTGTGTTATCCCAAAGCTTCTGTGCACCTTCCAGAATATTCCCTCTAGTACACACTACTGTTCAAAATGCATAATAAATTCATTTTAAAAAATGGTTTGGTCAGATATATGCTCAACCACTGATTAATAAGAAAAGTTACTGGGGTTTTAAAATGTCATTTTAGGTAAGATGGCAGGTGTGATGGACTGCAAAGACTCTCATTTGAATCTAAGAAAGGGGATAGATCTTCTAGTGAGAGAAGAATTTCCCAACCCAGTCAAAACAGAGAGATAACTCTGTAGAGTGGAGAGATTTCTGGACTGGTGTGGTTAGAGACTGCCTTGTGAAATCTTAAAAATCAGTTAAAATTCAAGAATAGTACTGGTGTGTTTAGAGAAGGGGGGCTGGATACTGGATAATATGTCCCAGCCTTCTGGAAATCAAAAGAATCAGTGAATACTCAAAGAAAGTGTACTAGAGTGTTTGGGAAACCCTGAAACAAAAAGTCTCTCAACAACATAAAGATTTAACTCACTCTGAATAGCTTAAGAAACTCTCATTAGCCTGAAAAATATGAGCTATAGACCAATTTCCCACTAGGCTTGTTCTGGCGTTGGAGCTCTTTCCCCGCAATGCTTACATCTGATTTCACACAAGCTGCCACGCTGCAGCAAATGGCCCGTTTCTTTCCCACAGCAAGCAAGATCCTCTGAAAAACAGTTTCTGCTTGCCACTGGAAAGAGGCAGGCCAAGTCACTGCCATGGGGCAGCTTGTGCAAAATTGCATGGAAGCATCGGCTGCGGGGGGAGAACTGCGACACCAGAACAAGCCTAGTGGGGAATCTGCTGTAGTCTGTGCATCTACTGCAGTACTGCATTGGCTGTGCATCTACTTCTGAAGCAGCTTGGACAAAAGAGGGAGGAAAGATGCCAGTCATGGCTGGCCTCAGCCAAAAGCTTGACAGAACATCTCTGCCTTGCAGGCCCTGTGGAATTGCGTAAGGTCCCTCAGGGCCCAGATGTCATCTGGCAGAGAGTTCCACCAGGTTGGGGCCAGGACAGAAAAAGTTCTGGCCCTCATCGAGGACAGCCAGGCCTCTTTAGGGCCAGGAATCACCAGCAGATTTCTACTTGAAGAGCATAATGTTCAGCCAGGGACATAACAGAGGAGACATAGCAGGTAAAATGTTTACATAAGATTACAGTGGAGTAAAGCCAGGTGGAAGAAATTGGTACTACAACCCATTCTCACAACCTATTAAAATTCACACCAAAATATCCATTTCCTAATTTCAGTTCTTGTAAAATGAATATCACCATGGAGGCAGCAGTGAACCAATAGCATTTTAAGTTACAAAGACAGAGCCTATGTTCATTGCTTCAGTGCATGGGCAGGGCTGAGACCAGCATGTTTGTTTTTTCCTCTCTACCTGTGTCTTACCCATAACTTTCTTGTGCACATATTGGATTAACTGGAAACTTCAAACACATATGAATAGGTCACAGTCAGGACCTGCATTTATGCTCCCACTTTCTTTCCACACTTGTATATTTCAAAATGATTGAAAGTATAAAAGGTGCTAATGCCAACAACTATCAATGAATTCTTTGTAAGTCTTTGTACTGTATTAATTTCTATAAAAAGGTAAAGGTACCCCTGTACAAGCACCAGTCGTTTCCGACTCTGGGGTGACATTGCATCGTGACGTTTTCATGGCAGACTTTTTACGCGGTGGTTTGCCATTGCCTTCCCCAGTCATCTACACTTCCCCACCCCCAACAAGCTGGGTACTCATTTTACCAACCTCAGAAGGATGGAAGGCGAAGTCAGCCTTGAGCCGGCTACCTGAACCCAGCTTCCACCAGGATTGAACTCAGGTCATGAGCAGAGAGCTCAGACAGCAATATTGCAGCTTTACCACTCTGCACCATGGGGCACCCTATTAATTTCTATAAAACTTCCCAATTCTTTATTGACAGGGGCTGGAGTACAAAGAGCTACCCTAAATATACTCTAGGATTCTTCCTAGCTGAATAGACTTTTAACTTTGTTTTAAAAAATAACTGGTTCCCATACTATACAAACAGAATTTGAAAGTCCCTTCAGTTTCTGAAACAGTTTAACAAGTGGCATGAAAGGCTGCTGTTTGGTGGAGTCCATGGAACTAGTTAAATGGTTCTTTCGATCCTTGCAAATAACTTTGGTTGTAATTCCTTGATTGTAATTCAGTAGAAGGGTAGTATTGTAATTCAGTAAAATTACATTTCAGATTGCACAGTCAAGGTACTGAGATCACCATGATAGCATTATCACTGGACCCCTTAGGCATGTTAAGGACAAGTTCCTACAAAAGTTCAGCACTATCACTGAAGCCCTCATCACTTTATTGGGAGAGATCTGGGAATGTCTTCAAACTGAAAATGCCCCCATTTAAGTTTGTGCATAACAGTGAACAATGCTCTTGGAAGGAAACATTGTCTTCCATCTCATCCACCCAAATACACACGTGTAATGTACTCAGAGACGAGACGTGTTGAAGGCAACATGCTTTATTGGATGGTGCATCACAACAGAACAGAGCAACACGGGCCGGGACCCGCTTTATATACATTCTCCCCGGAACAGCCCTCCAGCTGGCCAGTCCAATCCTGGCCAGTCAAACGTCCCGCCACTGATCTTGATTGGCGGAGACTTTCCCGCGCTTCGCAGAGTGACCGAGGGGCTTCCCCTGGTCGCCTCTGCTGCGTGGCCATGCTGTGCTGCTTCTTACAGACCAATACACTACACTCCTCCCCGCCTAGTTCACTGTACATAATCTTGCAAGTATGCGGGAGCCCTGCGCTCCCGCGTAGATTGCCTCGGGGTCACTTGAGGCGTTGAAACGGTCCCCTGGAAGGGGATCTCCTCTCGGGGACTTGCATCTGGTGGCCGGTCGGCCGACCCGGGTTGTGGTTCCGGGTCCGCCGGTCTCAGGAAATCGTACGTCAGTAGGGTTAGCGCCTGTGGTGTTACTTCGGGTGGTTTTGCGGTGGACTCTTCTGCGCTTTCTGCTTCCCTGGCTCCAGCTGGCTCCTCCGGCAGGGTTCAGCGGCACAACTGGTCTATATGCTGCCTCAAGATCTGGCCCCCCTCTGTCGAGACCTCGTAAGAACAGGATCCCGTCACCCGGAGCACCCGGGCTGCTACCCACTCCGGGCCGTTTGCGAAGTTTTTCGCATAGACAGGGTCCCCCGGGAAGAACCCTCGCACCGCTTCCCTGACCTCGGGTGTACTGCGGATGTTGGTGGCCCTGTCCGGATGTAGCCGGTCTAGCCTTGTGGTTAGTTTCCTACCCATGAGTAGTTCCACAGGGCTTGACCCGGTGAGGGGGTTAGGGGTAATCCTATTGTGGAACAAGAAGGCTGCCAGGTGGTGGTCCCAGTCCCCCTGTACAATCCACCCCAGGGCTTCCTTGGTGGTCCGCACCATTTGCTCTGCCTGCCCATTGGTGGCCGGATGGAAGGGGGTGGACCGGACATGTTTGATCAGGTACCTATCTATGAACTCCTGGAACTCCCGGGAGGTGAAGGCTGTCCCGTTATCAGTGACTATGGTATCGGGAATTCCATGTGTGCAAAATACCCTTCGTAGGGCTCTCACTGCCGCCGCTGTTGAGGTGGACGCTACGGGGATTACCTCTAGCCACTTAGTATATGCGTCTACCAGTATGGAAAATATTTGGCCCTGGTAGGGTCCTGCAAAGTCTAAGTGCAGATGGGACCACGACCATCTGTTGGCCTCCCAGCAGTGGATGGGGGCGCACGGCGGATCGGGCCGGGATTCCTGGCAGGGTTGGCACTGTTTCACCCAACCCTCTATCTCTTCATCCATCCCCGGCCACCAGACGTAACTGCGGGCCAAGGCTTTCATCCTCACTATTCCCGGGTGCGTTTCGTGCAGGGCGGCTAGTACCTGCTTTCGCATGGGGGGGGGGGGAACCACCACCCTGCTACCCCAGAGTATGCGTCCCTTGTGTGTGGATAGCTCGTCTCTGTGCGAAGCGAACGGTTTGAACTCCGTGCCTACCTTGCCCGTGGGCCACCCCCTTCCCACCCAGTCGGAGACCTGAGTGAGTATGCGGTCCCTTCCCGTGGCCCGAGCCACCTCAGCGGCATGGAGGGGCCGCTCGGGTAAGGACTCCACTAGCATCACATGGTGGGCCGGATCGGGGTCCATCGAGGGAAGCGGCAGGCGGCTCAGGGCGTCAGCATGCCCCATGGCTTTGCCCGGGCGGTGCACCAGGGTGTACGTGTATGAATTTAAGAATTGGTTCCACCTCAGGACCCACTGAGACACAATTTGTGGGGTCTGGTGGTCAGGAGCGAGGAGGCCCAGGAGCGGCTTGTGGTCCGTGGCAATGGTGAACCACCTGCCGTACAGGTAATCGTTAAATTTGTGGACTCCGGCCACAATCGCCAGAGCCTCCTTATCGATTTGGGCGTAGTTCCGTTCTGCAGAGGTAAGGGTCCTGGATTAATACGCCACCGGAACCTCCCTTCCATCCGGGAGTTGGTGTCCCAGGACTGCACCCACCCCGTACGGGGAAGCGTCGCAGGCCAAGATCAGCGGCAGGGCTTCATCAAAGTGGTGGAGCACTGCATTGGAGACCAGTAGATCTTTGACCGCTTGGAACGCTGCGGCTTGCTGCTTCCCCCAGACCCACGGGGCTTGTTTGTCGAGCAGCCAGTGGAGTGGTTTCGCAATGGCAGCTCTGTGGGGTAAGAATGAATGGTAAAAGTTCAATAACCCCAAAAAGCTTTGTAGCTCCGCCTTGCATGTGGGGGCTGGGGCTTGGACTATGGCCCTGGTCTTGTCCTCCGTCGGGTGTCCTCCCCCGCTGTGTCCACGGCAAACCCCAGGAACTCCACCCTTGGGACCCCTAGCAAGCATTTTTCTTTTTTCACTTTTAACCCCGCCGCTTGGAAATGGCGGAGACCTCTCGCAGGCGGCTGCTGAACTCCTCAGTGTCTGGGGTGGCGATTAGAACGTCATCAAAAAATGGCTGCACTCTGGGGATCCCTTTAAGGAGAGAGTCCATTATGCTCTGAAAAATCCCCGGAGCTACGCTAACCCCAAATTGTAGCCTCCGCACCCTAAAGGCTCCCCTGTGGGTCACGATGGTCTGTGCCTCAGCTGTCTTGGCGTCGACCGGGAGTTGCTGGTACGCTTGTGCCAAATCTAGCTTCCCAAAAAATTTGGACCCCGCCAATGCCGCCAGTATGTGGCTGACCACCGGGACAGGTATGGGTTGTCCTGGAGCGCTTTGTTTATCGTGCACTTGTAGTCAGCGCAGATTCTCACGTCCCCATTTGGCTTTACTGGGGTGACTATGGGGGTTTCCCAGGCCGCCTAAGACACTGGTTCCAAGACTCCTTGGGCTGTGAGGCGGTCCAGTTCCGCCTCTATCTTAGGTTTTAAGGCGAACGGGACTCGCCTCGCCTTGAGCCGGATCGGTCTGACCAGGGGGTCGAGCGGCAGAGTGATGGGGGGCCCTTTGTAGCTTCCCAAGGACCCGTCGAAAACTGCTGGGAACTCTTGGTAGATGTCCTCAAAACTGCTCGTCTGCACTTGCTCCACCCCCACTAACTGGATCCCTAATGGTTGAAACCAGGCCAGCCCCAGTAGTGTGGTGAGCTGGCGCTTGACCACCAGAATGTCCAGGGGACCCCTGAAGTTCCCTCTCTCTACCCGTACCCGGGCCCAGCCCACGATGTGTACCGGGTTTTTTTGAAAGTCCCTCAGAACAAAGTCAGCCGGCCTCAGGGTGAGGCAGCGGCGGGGACATAGTTTCTTAAGGGTTTCCTCTGAAATTATGGAGATGGAGGAACCCGAGTCCACCTCCATGAGGCAGGGGGCACCCTCGATGAGGACCATCATTTTGTCCTTGTCGGGGGCGGAGAGGGGCAAGTTCAATACCTGCAGGCTGGTCAATGCTGTCATGTGGGCCTCGGTGGACTCGTGGTGCGCTGTTGGTCGCCGGCGGCTGTTCTTGGCCCGGCAAGCCCAAGCAATGTGGCCCATCTTTCCACAGCTCCGGCAGTCCATGTTGTGGTATGGACAGTCCCTCCTCTCGGGGTCACCGCAGCTGGCGCATTTGATGGTGGGAGGTCGCTCCACTGCTCGCTGTCTCGTAGGGGCCCTTGGGTCCGCTCCTTGTGGCCACCGGAGCTGGAAAGCCTCTTCGTCCTCTCGATTGCCTGGTGCCATCTCTTCATGGTGGACGGCCTCCCCCCGGGGGTGGCTGTACGCTTTGGTGGCCCTCTCGAAGGCCATCGCCTCGTTGAAGGCTTGTTGGAGGGTGAGCTCTTCCTTGGCGAAGAGCTTCTGTTGCAGCCTTTCGTCCCGGAGGCCCCAGACGAATCGGTCCCTCAGAGCCTCCTCCCGCTTATCAAAACTGCAGTTCCCTGTGATCTGCCGGAGAGTGGCCAGGTAGACTGCCGCCGTTTCCCCGGGCTTCTGATCCCTCTTATGGAAGAGGAATCTGCGGGCTACGATGGATGGTTGGGGCGAGAAATGCCCTGTGAGGAGTCGGACGACCTCCCCATATGTCCTCTCGGTGAGCTTCGCGGGGGCAGAGAAACCACGCACGATCTTGAAGGTCGCCTCCCCGCAGAAGCTCAACAGGACGTCCCTCATGCGGTTGTCGTCCGTGATCATGTTGGCCCGCAGGTAGCACTCGACCCATTCGGTGTAGGTCTCCCATCGTTCAGGGTGGTCAGGATTGAACTCAACCCGTCGTTGCGCTAGAGTTCACCATTGTGGCGGTGGGCGTCTCAGTTTCTTGCGGTCCTGCACCTTCCTCGTCTCCAGCCAGGTCAGGTTCCACTGGGGGAAACCTTCCTAGCTAGATCCCATCCTCGTCGCCAGTGTAATGTACTCAGAGACAAGACGTGTTGAAGGCAACATGCTTTATTGGATGGTACATCACAACAGAACAGAGCAATGCGGGCCGGGACCCGCTTTATATACATTCTCCCCGGAACAGCCCTCCAGCTGGCCAGTCCAATCCTGGCCAGTCAAACTTCCCGCCACTGATCTTGATTGGCGGAGACTTTCCCGCGCTTCGCAGGGTGACTGAGGGGCTTCCCCTAGTCGCCTCTGCTGCGTGGCCACGCTGTGCTGCTTCTTACAGACCAATACACAACAACACGCATTTTTTATTTTCCTGGACAAGCCATACACACAGGCACCCCACCACCCCAGAATACAATCTAGACTAGGGATGGCCAAATTTGCTTAAGTAAGAGCCACATAGAATAAATGTCAGATGTTGGAAGGAAGGCAGGCAAATAGATGGAGGAGGGAGGGAGAGGTAGAAAGAAAGCCACTTTAACTTCAAATGCATACTCCAAGTCACCAGTTGGCTTGGCTTGGAGAAGTGATTTAAATAGAGAAATACCTTCTCCAAGTCAGCTGACAAGACAGTGGGGGTCCAAGTGTCACACAATTTGTGTGAAAGAGGCACATGTAGCTCCTGAGCTGCAGCTTGATCACCCCTGATCTAGACATTTCACAATTCTCAAATGTACATCCATCTTACCACACCTATGAAATCACTAGAAGAATAAAATTCAAATTTAAAATGGCCACTTTCTACATTATATATCATAACAACCATATTCATGTTTTGTTTTTTAAAAAGAAAAAGTTCAGTGTTTCTTGGTAAAGCACTATTAGAGTAGGAAGCCACTGAACAGAAATTAATTATTGGGGATTTTATATATACAATGGATAAGGTTATACTACTAATTAAACTGAACATGGAGATTAAATATGCATGCATACATGGAATAGTCATTTGCAGTTCTTATTTAAAACCTCCAGTTTAATCAAGGTCATTTGTGACTTCTTTTCTAAAGTCTGATAGAGTTAATCATTATGTTCTATGAAAATGTAAAGCTCTGGCAGGCTATATACATTCAGAACTGCTGAGAAATTATTGCAACCATAATTTGCATATTTTATTGTTTTAGGGTATTCAAAGAATAATGGAAGTAGTTATGTATGAAAACTAACGAAGTTCAGTCAGTACTTAGGACCACAAAATTGAGTAGTAAAGAAACTTGCAAGTGAGAGTATATGAGCATATAGAACCTTTGCATAGGGATGGGCACAGGGTTTGGGGTGGCCCATGAACCAAACCCTGAATTAAACCACCCCAAACAGGCCCTGTCTGAACCAAACTGGTCCAGCAAGTTCAGTTCCCCCTTTCTCCTGGCCAAGGCTTGCCATTTAACTCTTCAGTTTTGCTCTTCCCCTTGCCTTCAAGGAGGAAAGCAAAACTGAAAAGTTAAATTGGCTCACAGACATTTAAACCTAATGCACTGACAGATCTGCTGAGTTGTTAGGTTTAAATGGCTGTGAGCCATTTAACCCTTTGGTTTTGCTTCCCCCCCCTTCAAAGGGAGGGAGGAAAACTGAAGGGTTAAATGGATCACAGATATTTAAACCTAACAACTCAGCAGGTGCACCATTTAATCCTTATGAGTCATTTAGCCTTTGGTTTTTCTCCACACATACCCTTCAAGGGGGAAAAGAAGTTTGGATCACAGCCATTTAATCATAGCAGCTGGATGGTGGACCCCACACAGCTGCTAACTTTAAATGTGAGCCATTTAACTTTTTGGTTTTGCTTCCCTCCCCCCATTGGATTGGATCAAAGCCAGTGAAACCTAATAGTTTAGCATGTCCACCTTTTAAGAGGGGGAACAAAACCAAAGGGTTAAATGGCTGTCAGCTAACCATTTAAAGAAGAAGAAGAAGAAGAAGAAGAAGATATTGGATTTATATCCTGCCCTCCACTCCGAAGAGTCTCAGAGCGGCTCACAATCTCCTTTACCTTCCTCCCCCACAACAAACACCCTGTGAGGTGGGTGGGGCTGGAGAGGGCTCTCACAGCAGCTGCCCTTTCAAGGACAACCTTTGCCAGAGCTATGGCTGACCCAAGGCCATGCCAGCAGGTGCAAGTGGAGGAGTGGGGAATCAAACCTGGTTCTCCCAGATAAGAGTCCGCACACTTAACCACTACACCAAACTAGCTCCACCTATCAGCTGTTAAACCTAACAGCTGATAGGTGGATCCTGCTCCACTGTTAGTGGCTGGTCCCAAATAGTCAAATCAACCTAGGTCTGCCAAGCCCCCGAGTTGCCCTGTCCAGGAGGTTCCCAATTCACTGGTCCACATTGTGCCGGCAAGGGGAACCTCCCCCATTGGCACAATTATGTCACCCAGAAATAACAACATCACACCGGCATGCGGCAGCCACTCTAGGCGTTTTCCCAGATGCTCTAGCCATTTTGGAAAGAAAAACTCTCTGGTATAGAACACAGGGGACTTGGCAACCCTAAATCGACCAAATGTCCAGAAAATGTTTGGGGAAGGAGCAGTCCCTGAGCTCTGAACCAGCCCAAGCTCATTCCCAATTTTGGCTCATTATCTGGTTTGTGGCCATCTCTGCTTCTATATTCTAAAAAAAGCCAGCAGAATATAAATATACCATTTATACCACAATATACCAGAATATAAATATACCATCATACCACAAGGAAAGGCAGGATAAAAATGTTTTAATAAATGAAGTTTAATACAAATTTTGTCAAGACAACTATTTTTAAAGTTGTGTGAATTCTTAGTGGCAGAGTAGTGGAGCTCAGATATATATCCTGGTATGTAACAATATACAACAATGGCAAACGTTTTCTTGTGTTTTAACAATTTATTGATATCATATGGTTATACAACTTAGTTATTTCTTAATTATCTCAATATTAGTCCGTATGACATTTCAATCCCCCCTCCCTGCAATGTTGTATTTTAACAATTCATTAATAACCTACGGTTACGATGTTTAGTTATATCTTTTCTATCCCTAACCCATATGATATTTTCACTCCCCTCTCCCTCCGTTATTAGACTTACCCCGAAGTTATATATTTAAATCCAAATATAAAGGTATCCCAAACCCATCAAAACACACTGTCTTTTTCTTCTCATTCATATTAAAAGATTGTCCAATGTCTTTTTACATTCCATTCTAACTCTATATATTTTTTAAATTTCTTCCACTCCTTTTTAAACACTTCCAGATCATAGTCTCTCAAAGTTCTTGTTAATTTATCCATCTCGCTCCACGATAAAACTTTCACAATCCAGTCCCATTTCTCTGGTATTTTTTCTTGTTTCCACAGCTGCGCATACAATGTCCTAGCAGCTGAGATCAGATACCAAATTAAAGTCCTATCTTCTTTTGGAAATTTTTCTATTTGTAATCCTAGCATGTCAGATAGTGCGTGGAAGTTCCGCGGTTGAGTGTGCTGATAAGAGCAGCCTCGAGGAAAAAAAATCTACACAGACACAGTCTCAGTAAGCCAGTTGAAACAGTTGTATTGGGTTGAGCAAAAGAGTGGTTAAAGGCAGTTCCAAAGTAGTCAATTCACAGTTAGACAGTCCAGCCAGTAGAGAAGTACAAAGTCACAAGTCCAAAAGATTAGTCTACACATACCAGGGTCTTTGCCATCATCAATCAAACGGACAGAGTTTCAGTCTGTAATCAAATAGCTCTCCACGTCTCCAACACTCCTTCCTCTCCATTCACCCAAGGGTGGCCGAGGCTCTAAGGCTAAGGACTAGGCTGCTGGTTCTTATGGTAGAGCTGGCCTATCAAGTTACACCCCACTTAACTAGCTTCACATGTCTCTCATTAGCTAGTATTAGTTGGAGTTACATAATGTTGCATCAGCAGTTTTTCTCTTAAAGTGCCTGATGCTGTCATTCTCCCCTTATGTAACGACATGTACTATACAGGTTAGCTTATCATAAAACATTTCAGTTTCTTAGTTACATTCATTTATACATACATGACTTCACTGTATCATTTTCTAAGCCCCAAAGATACACAACTTTCTTTGTGCTTTACATGGGTTTGTAGTTTGGTAAATACATCAGCGATGTTGGCATTCGTTTCACAGTATTCCAGTGCTATCAGTTTGTCATCTAAACATTGCTTTACATTATGAAAGCGCACATCTGTATGTTTAGACCTGTTCTTAACTCCATGAGAGGTTGCTAACTGGATAGCTGCCTGATTGTCTTCCCTTACCACAATGGGATTCATGTGACATATGCCAAAATCCAACAATAGTTGTTTAAACCAAATGATTTCTGTACACACTGCGCTCAACGCGGCGTATTCTGCCTCGCAGGTGGACAGGGACACATGTTTTTGTTTCAGTGATCTCCACCCAATTAGGGCGCCACCCAGAAAGATAGCCATTCCAGTTGTGGACTGTCTAGTTTTAGGATCATTAGCGAAACTAGCATCCGCATAGGCGTACATATTAAGATCACCAGTAGGTGTTAGGAATAAACTCCAGTCTATGGTCTGTTTCAGATATCTCAATATGTGTTTGGCTGCTAGCCAATGCATTTGCCTAGGATCTTTAACAGCTCTAGCCAAAACATTAGTGGCCATGGCTATATCCGGTCTGGACCAGTTTGCGAGATATGACAGGCTTCCAATCAGGGATTGATATATACCTTGATCAAACAGTGGACTCTGTTCACATTCAGATTCATTACATGGTAGCATAGGATTTTGTACCCCTTTACACTGTTCCATTTTGAACTGTTTTAGTAATTGGGATATCTTAGCCCTCTGTGATACCTTGTACCCATCATTTACTTTGGCAATTTCTAATCCCACATACTGCCTGATCTCTCCTAGATCTCTTACAGTGAATTTTGCTTTCAGAGCATCAATTGTGTCACTCATTATTTTGGCAGTTTTGCATATTAGTGCCAGATCATCTACAAAGATTAAGATGATGGAACGTTGCTCCCCTGTTCCCTTCATGAACACACAGGGATCTGCAACTCCTTGCTTATAACCCATCATTTTAAGGTTATCCACCAAATGTTGGTTCCATTCGAACCCGAATTGCTTTAAGCCATACAGGGATTTCTTAAGCAACCAGCAAGTGTTTGCATTATCACCATCATCTGAGACACCTAGTGGTTTTCTCATATATATATTGTGCCTCAGTGGTGCATGTAAGTATGCTGTTTTCACATCAAGGTGCCTAACTAAACATTTCTGCTTGGCAGCAATAGTGAGTGCACAAAACAGTGATGTGGCCTTCAAAGTAGGCGCAAAAGTTTCGTCATAGTCTTGCCCCCCCTGTAAAAAACCTTGGGCTACAAGCCTGGCCTTGTACTGAGTAGTACCATCTATGCCAGCCTTCAGCTTATACACCCATTTACACCCTATGAGTCTCTGACCGCTAGGTAGAGTCGTTTCCTCATAGACGTGCTGGTTTTGCAGGGATTCTAGTTCAGACTTCATTGCAGCGCGCCATCCAGCCTGCTCTGCTGCTGATAGGTGCTGTATGCTGTCGTAACTCGAAGGTTCAGCAATCACAGCGCATGTCTGTCCTGGACTATAGCGATCAGGTGGCCTCGTTTCTCGAGCGGACCGCCGAAGAATGGGCTCCTCAGCTGCATCAGACTCAGTCTGTTCTGTTGCCGTCTCAGGTTGCAGAGAAACGCTGGCTCCTGGCGATGAAGGAGTTAACGGTTCTTCCTTGATGTCTCCGTTGCTAAGCGACGGGCTCCTCCTCCCCCTCTCAGGAACGGGTAGCAGGTCTTGTTTCACTCCGGCCGGAATGATTAGAGTTGAGGACGTTCGCTGCCAGCCAACTGTTTTTTCAAGAAAGCTAGCCGATGCGCTAGTCGTTATTTTCTTCTCCCCATCGTGGCAGAACCTGAAAGCTCGGTGATTGTTAGTGTAGCCAACAAACAATAATCTTACAGCTTTATTTTTCCCTTTCCTTCTGAGCTCCTTTGGGATGTGGACGTATGCTGGAATCCCAAAGATCCTGACATGCTCTAAGGAAGGTTTCTTGCCGTACCACGCCTCTGCAGGAATCATACCTGTGGCTGATGACCAAGACAAGTTTAGTATGTGAGAAGCACACATCATGCCTTCTCCCCAGTAACTCATAGGTAAATTACTGTCCTGTAACATGCAAAAGCACATATTGGTCAGGGTTTGATTTCTGCGTTCGCAGAAAGCATTATGCTGAGGTCGGTAGGGGGCGGTGCATTTCCTTTCAATGCCGTGCCTCCTGCACAGAGCAATCATCCGCTCATTACAGAATTCAGTACCGTTGTCACTTAAGATAGTTTTAGGGTACTTCCCTGTCTTGCGGTGCACAAACCGAAGCCAATCATGAAATGCTTGGAATGTTTCTGCCTTAGACCTAAGTAGGTAGCAGAATCCATACCTTGAGAAGTGGTCTTCGATGCATAATGCAAATTTGGCTCCGCCCAGACTCCTTATAGGGAATGGACCTATCAGGTCGACGAACACCAGGTCGAGTATGTCATCGGAATGAAATTTGCTTGGTGATTTTGCAGCTGCCGCCTTGGATTTCACAGCTTTGCACACCTCACATTCAATATAACACCCACCCGGCTTGGTCTTAATTCCAGCTGCCTGAAGCGTCTTCTTCACCGCCTGGAAATTAAGGTGCCCCAGCCTGCGGTGCCAAAGATGAATGCAGTTATCATGCAGGGGTTCATTAGTACTCACATGCTGTACTATTTGCTCCTTTTCGAGGAAGTAGAGGTCGCCTTTCCTCTTAGCTTTTGCAGTTATTGCTCCTGTACATATATCACAGTCAGTAGCTGTAAAACAAACTTTATAATTGTGTTCAGTCAATGCAGAAACTGATAACAGATTATAATTTAAGCTTGGAACATTGAGCATTGGGAATTTCCTCCCCAGGCTCGGGATGTTTACAAGACCATTCCCAGCTACATTGGCAGTCAGCCCATTTGCAAGTTTCACGCTCTGACCTTGCGTAGGAGTAAAAGTCTCGAAGAGCTTTCTGTCCTTGGCTATGTGCTCCGTAGCACCACTGTCAATCATGAATTGCTGGCTGCTGCTGGAGGAATTATTAGTGATTACATTGCACCCACCTCCTTTGGTAACAGCTGGAGAATGTTTCTTCTTGTTCAAAGAACACTGGCGTTGCAGGTGTTGCTTGCTCCCACATAAGTAGCACTTACGCTCAGCTTTTGTTTTCGCTACTACTGCCTTGCACTCTGCCCCTTTAAGAGCCTCCCGGGCAGGAACATTCATTGTTGAATGAAAGTGAGCGGCGTCCTTCCGTCTCATAGCCTCATTCAACAGGCGTTGGGTGATGCTGGACACGTTAATATCAGCTTGTGGAATAATGTCAAGATTAGCCACAAATTGGTCATACGTACTGTCCAGTGAACATAGGATTATATAGGCCTGCTGCAGGGGAGTAAAAATTACCTGCTTGTCCTGCAGCTGGTGTAACATACGAGTCATGTGCTCCAAATGAGTCATCATGTCACCACCGGCCTCCAGACGTGTGGAGAAGAGCTTTTTCATTAAGAAAATGTGTGACCCAACACTTTCTCTCTCATATATCGCCTTTAGTGCATTCCAGCACGACTTGGCTGTGTCAGACCCTTTGATATGGATGAGTTGTGAATCTTCCAAGGTCAAGCCTAGCAATGCAAGCGCTTTCTCGTCATTGCTCTTATGCTTTGCAATTACCTCGGCATCATCCTCCGCATGTAGTGTAGATATATCTGGGGTGTGTGCCACGTACTCCCACAGCCCCTGGAACTTCAACAATAGAGTGACCTTCTCCGACCATGTCCCATAATTATCTCCATTAAGCCTCTGTATCAAGAAGCCAGAGATATGAACGCTGGACTCCATGGTTGCCTGTAACACAACAAAGTGCCACGCCCCAAACTGTTCGCTTACTCACGAGTAGACCTTCTGGCGAGTGCTGCAGCCGACAGTGCTTACTCTCACGCAGACCACGCTGGGCCCACAACCGATGTCAGATAGTGCGTGGAAGTTCCGCGGTTGAGTGTGCTGATAAGAGCAGCCTCGAGGAAAAAAAATCTACACAGACACAGTCTCAGTAAGCCAGTTGAAACAGTTGTATTGGGTTGAGCAAAAGAGTGGTTAAAGGCAGTTCCAAAGTAGTCAATTCACAGTTAGACAGTCCAGCCAGTAGAGAAGTACAAAGTCACAAGTCCAAAAGATTAGTCTACACATACCAGGGTCTTTGCCATCATCAATCAAACGGACAGAGTTTCAGTCTGTAATCAAATAGCTCTCCACGTCTCCAACACTCCTTCCTCTCCATTCACCCAAGGGTGGCCGAGGCTCTAAGGCTAAGGACTAGGCTGCTGGTTCTTATGGTAGAGCTGGCCTATCAAGTTACACCCCACTTAACTAGCTTCACATGTCTCTCATTAGCTAGTATTAGTTGGAGTTACATAATGTTGCATCAGCAGTTTTTCTCTTAAAGTGCCTGATGCTGTCATAGCAGAAAAGTCTCTGCCACTTTCTTAAAGTCATAACCCAAAATTTTAGAAATTTCTTGTTGTATTATCCACCAAAAGTTTTTTGCTTTTTCACAGGTCCACCACATATGAAAAAAAGAACCTTCATGGTGCTTACATTTCCAACATCTGTCTGACATCTTTTTACTCATCTTTGCCAGTTTCTTCGGAGTCATATACCACCTATACATCATTTTAAAACAGTTCTCCTTGATATTCTGACATGTTGATATCTTCATCGAGTTCTTCCAAAGGTACTCCCAAGTATCCATTTGGATTTCTCTGTCTATATTGATCCATCTTCTTGTTTTTCTTTGCAGTTTTGTAGTCCAACAAATTGGGTTGTGATCTGCAAAAACCTTTGGTAGAATCTCTACTTTTTTTAGTCATGAGGCCCAAGTTTTTGGAACCCCATAACATATCTATTCTAGAAAAAGAATTATGTATTGCTGAGAAGAAGGTATAGTCTCTTACTTCAGGATTAAATTTTCTCCAAATATCTTCCAAATTTTCTTGTTTAACTAACTCAAAAAAAGAATTTGGTAATTTTCCTTCTTTGTCTTTTTTCTTTTGGCTTGATCTATCAATATTATTTTGTATTGTCCCATTAAAATCTCCCATCATCAAAATCTGGTCGTACGACATTTCATCCAACTGTCGGTTGATGTTTTTAAAGAACTTGTCTTTTGCTCCATTAGGCGCGTACAATCCAAGTAGCAAGGGTTTTTTTGCCTCCATTGTCACTTCTACTGCAATATATCTTCCTTCTTTATCTTTGAGTATCAGTTTTGGCTCTAATTGTTCTTTAATATAAAAGACTACCCCTCTTTTCTTTTGTTCTGCCAATGAAAAGAATTCCAATCCCAAATTTCTGTTCTTCAAATATTTACAGTCTTTTTGTTGTATATGAACTTCCTGTAGACAAATTATATTACATTTTTGTTTTTTAATCCAATGAAATGTTGCTTTTCTTTTTTGTGGTGAATTTAGTCCATTTATGTTCCAAGATAGCAAAAGGTGTAACCATAATAATTTCTGCCACATTTCATTAAAAATAAATGTTCAATTTTATGTTGTCATTCCAGTGAAGCAAATGTTATTTCCTGTGTACAAATATTAAGGGAAGTTTTTTTCCCCCTCCTCCCATCATTGTTTCATGTCATGTGTGCATTTCCACCTACTTGAATCCATTTTCTTGTGTTTGGCATCAATATTTTGGAGAATGGGCACAAAAGGCTTCCTTGAGTTACCAATATCTCCTGATGTCATATTCAAACAGTGCTTATAGGTCATACTTTCCAAAGAATTTAAAGGAATAACACTAGCAAAATTTCTATAGGAAGTTTTGCACATCTTTTACATGGATTATCTCAGGGGGAGGGTGCGTTTCTTGCAAAAGGTTAGTAGAACGCCTATTAAGGAAACTTCAGTTTTCCCTAATATTCATATTTATTTATTCTATATCCCCCATGTAATCCAAATATAAAAGAACTATTAACCGAAGTTTTAATATTTTAAATATGTACAACACAACACATTCTGATTAATTAGTATACCTATCATGGTGACAGATTGGAGGCAAGGGATTTCTAATTGTCTTTTGGTGCTTCTGAACTCCCCAACAGCAATTAAATGGCATGTAACATCTGTGTTTCTTACTTTAGGACACATGAACTTCTGCCTTCTCTCTGTTGGAGAGTCTAACAATTGAATGTTTGTCTCCTTCTGATTTTCAGTTTTGAATTGCATGCTAATCCCTGAACTAAGAATCTATGTCCATTATTTCACAAATGAAATGGACTTCTAGTGAGGGCTATTATTAGCATTTTAATGGAACTCTTTAGGGAGATGCAACTTTGGCTTATTTGGCAATGGAAAAAGAAATAATTGAAAAATGTGCAAAGAAATATTTTTCGTTATTGTATAAAGAGAAATTATAGGATGACTTACAGAACTGAAAGAACATGTTGGAAATGAACTAGAAGAGAGAACTATATATATGTAAATGTTGACAATTCCCTAGGCTCAGGGAATTTTACTTTTATCATGTGAATTTTAATGAATACTTAATATGCCACTTATGGGGGAAATATAAGCATGATTGGTCTGCTTCTTATCTCACTTGCATTACAGTTGAATAGGAACAAATTAATAAAGGAAACTAAACTACATTATTTTCAGTTTTGTGTAGAGTTGCCAGGTCACTCTGAGCAGCTGGTGGGGGATGTGGGGAGCACTTACCAGGAGCAGAGAGGAATGTCAGGCATTTCAGTAATGTACCTATGTGATCCAGAAGTGATGTAGGCACACTGGGGATGTGGGGGGTGGCATCCTGATTTTGAAGCAAAACTCTATGGTAGAGTTGTGCTGTGAGCCGCCCAGAGCCACTTGTTGGGAAGGGCGGGATAAAAATCATAAAATAAATAAATAAATACATACATACATACATACATACATACATACATACCATAGAGTTTTTGCCCAAACACCAGTGTCACCCCCAACATACTTATGTCACTTCTGGATCACATAGGCACATCACTGAAATGCTGGACATTCCTCCCTTTGGGGGGGCAATACCCCCCACTGGTCAGTTGGCTGGTGGCAGAAAGGTGGGACTGGCGATAGGAGATCCCTGCCCTCACTAGCGGGTCTAGAATCCCTAGTTTTGCACCATAAAGGGCATGGATGGCATGCTGGAATCACATATTATGGATATATAAAATATATTGGTCCTTTCTCAAAGACAGTAACAGAAAGTTTAATTAAACATTCATTTCTGACATGTGGTTTCTCTCATTTTTGTGTGATGAGTTTGTCTTCTGAGTGTCGTCCTTCCTATATATACAAAATGCTGTGAGAGTGTAAATTTACCACCTTCTATAAATTTTTAGCATTTGAAATAATTCCAGGATCTGGATAGAAACTGATCTGAAGTCTCATCAATACAACTAATACAAATAAAAGAGGAGTATGTTATATCATATATACCACCAAAGGCACCTAAGCAATTTCAGGTTATGTATATAGCTGTTCAACTTTGATTAGATACTGTGTTCAGTTCTTGGTGTCACAGTTCAAGAAATATAAATTAGAAAGAATTCATAGGATTGATTCTAGGATGACAAGGGTCTATAATTCCAAAACGAGAACCTGAAGGCCATTTATAGGTATAGAGAAAAGAGGTTTAGAGGATATATACTGACAGTTCAAGCATTTAAAAGAGGAGGAACAGTCATTCTCTTTCTTCACTGAGATCAGGTCAAGAACAAATAGTTTGGAAAAAAGGTTAGACAGGCATGTATAGAGAAAGGTTTAGACATTCTCTTTCTTCACTGAGATCAGGTCAAGAACAAATAGTTTGGAAAAAAGGTTAGACTGAACGACTGATGATTCGCCTTAAGTGATTCCACCATAATATTTACACCTAATAGAGTAGCACCAGGAATGTTAATTTTAATTGGAATGTTTTTAAGTGAATGTGATTTTAAAACCTGTTGTATAATTTATTGTATGGATTGAGATGTTGTTAGCCGCCCTGAGCCTGCTTCGACGGGGAGGGCGGGATATAAGTAAAATGTTATTATATTATTATTATTATAAGGTGAACTGTGGAATACAAGTGGGGGACTTGCAAGGACTTGCAGGGTCATTTTGCTCCCACCACTTCAGCTTTCCCTTCCCTGAAAATCCCATAGCCTCTCCCTGTATTCTGCTTCTTTCTCTTCTTCCAACACACCAGCCAGTTTACTTTCATCTGCCCCACCTTCAGTTTTCTGCTCTTCCCTTCCCTGGCAGCTCTACTCAGGACAACTAAAGTCCAGTTGTGTGGTGCCAGTTGCCAGGCTAGGCACAATGAGCAACCTGCAAGGGACTCCATTTTCTTCTGGGCTACCTTCCCCAACAATTTCCTTTTCCTTTCTTCCTGGCAACTCCCATCTACTCATTGTGAAGCAGAGAAATAACGAGGTCTGCACAGACCTACTGGTTTGAAGTGAGGTTTACTTTATGGTACCATAAGCAGAACCCAGTCGGGCATGGCCCCCCAAAATGACTGAGTTACCATCATTCTACATACAGACCGTTTTATTCACACTGAAAACAAGCAGGCGGGCACATAGGCTTATCTGATTTCAAAAGGTCCCACTTTCACAGAACTCCTTCTAGTATATTTCCCTGACTAAGTTTCCTTACTTATCTATATGCGTCCCCTCGCCCAGATTGCCCGAAGGTATGGGCTGGGTTGTCATCAGTATGCTGATGACACCCAGCTCTATCTGCTTATGGACGACCGGCCGGTCTGCACCCCAGAAAATTTGGACCGGACATTACAGGACATGGCTGGGTGGCTCAGGCGGAGCAGGCTGAGGCTAAATCCTGCGAAGACAGAGGTCCTTTGCTTGGGCCGTCGGGGTCCGGGAGGGGAAATCCCCCTGCCAGCTTTTGATGGTGCGCCACTGACTGCAACGCATAGGGTCAAGAGCTTGGGGGTACTACTGAAGCCTTCCTTAACGATGGAGGCCTAGATAGCAGCCACTGCCAAGTCCGCATTTTTTCATCTTAGGCAGGCAAGGCAGTTGGCTCCCTTCCTGGAGCGTGACGACCTAGCAACAGTGATCCATGCAACGGTCACCTCGAGGTTGGACTACTGCAATGCCCTCTACATGGGGCTGCCCCTGTGCCAAACCTGGAAGTTGCAGTTGGTGCAGAACACCGCCGCCCAGTTGTTATTGGGGCTCCCAAGACGGGAGCACATTCAGCTGGGACTTCGGGCTCTGCACTGGCTGCCAATACTTTATCGAGTTCGGTACAAGGTGCTGGTCATTACCTTTAAAGCCCTATATGGCCTAAGACCTGCCTACCTGATGGACCGTCTCTCCGCACATGTTCCTCAGAGACTACTGAGATCGGGAACTCAAAACCTCCTTGTTGTCCCCGGGCCAAAGGAAGCCCGTTTGAAATCTACAAGGGATAGGGCCTTCTCCGTAATGGCCCCTTTCTGGTGGAACCAGCTGCCGGAAGAGGTAAGGGCCCTGCGGGATCTTGCTCAATTCCGCAAGGCCTGTAAGACAACCCTCTTCCGGCAGGCTTACAACTAACCGGCACTGAAATTTGAAATCGAGCGTAGTTTTATAAGACTGTAGAATGTTTTAATCTTTTTTATTATGTAAATTGTTTGAATTGTTTAATTTTAATTATGTAAATTGTATGAAATGTTTAAACTTTTATGTCTCATGTTAGATTTGATATGCTGTAAACCGCCCTGAGCCACTTGGTGGGAAGGGCGGGATATAAATTACAAATAAATAAATAAATAAATAAATAAAATATATACAGCAAGTTGCCTGTAGGAGGCTGTTCCCTTATCTAATCTCACAGCTGGAGCTCACACCCACTGGGCGGTAAAGTCAGTTTCTAATGGCAGTTTTACAACAGACCCCTTTGTTTGAAGACAAAGCATATTTTTACTCAACATGACAAATATTATTATTATTGGGGGTATTAATTAATTATTCAGGGGCTTTCCTTCAATTGTTCTCTACTTCCCACCTACACACCAATCTAATTCCCCTCCCCCCCCATTATATTTGCTATTTATTTACTTCATATCTCACTTTTCTTCACAAAGGAGATCCAAAGAGCTTACATCATGCTCCTCTCCTTAATTTTTATCTTCAGAAAAAGCTTGTGAGCAGTGGCAGACTGGGAATGAAAAATCCTAGAATAAAGGCCCCTTCCCCAGCCCATCATGGCCCTGACCTTCAAAAGGAAGGAGGCAGAAAGGACAATCCAGCTGCCTGAGTCTGTGCTGCCCTCCCAAAGTAGGTTGGGAGGAAGGAAGAGGAAGATGCCTATCCAATTGGCTGATTGTCACTTTTCTCACCTTATACAGGCTGGGTGCCACTTCTCACACCTCATACAGCCTGGATCACAAGGCTGAGCAGGTGAGGCAGAGGCAATCAGTCCACTGGGAAGTGTCTTAATGGCCAATATATCCCTGTGTGTGAGGTAAGTTCAGTTTAAAATGAGTAACTGGTCCATGGTCACCCAGAAAGTTTCTAAGGCAGAAGGAGGATTCAGGGTCCTACTCTGAAACTGCAAACTGAAGCTGTTTTACTGCAAAGGAACTTCAAGAACAGAATGGAGAGAGAAATTGCTGAATTAAAAATTATTATGAAACTTGGAACAAACACCTCCCCAGGACTGGACAGGGATATTGGTTTTTTATCTCATTACATATGCTAAACCCACTCTCAGTGAGTATAGCTATACATCCACAGTATTCCAATGTATTTCTCTCTTAAATAATGTATCAGAATAATGTTTTATATTGACATACTCAAATAAGGGATATTGGCTATTTATCTCATTACATATACTTAACCCATTTTCATTTTATGTATTCTTGTTTTCTAATGGCAGACTAGAATGATGTTTATAATCTATAGATTGATGTTGCTATATCTTTTGTGATTTACCTAGATTTGCAGAAACGCCAGCTGACAGGAAACTTTATTACCTTTTACGGCTATCCAGACCAAATGGCCAAGCCACACTGTTTCACCATGTGATCATAGCCAGTTTCCCCTCTTAATCAACAAACTGCATGTATTTCAGCCCACAATATCTGATCCCCTCATCTGATGAAGTGTGCTTAGAGAGCACACGAAAGCTTACATTCTGAATAATACTTGGTTGGTCTTAAAGGTGCAGCTTGAATCCTGCTTTGTTCAACTGCTTCAGACCAATATGGCTGCCCACTTGGATCTGCTACACAACACTATATTTCATGGTATGGCTGCTGTTTAAAATTAGCAAATGTCCAGGCATAGGTGAGTTATGCAAGTTCTGTTATATCTTTAATGATACAGCTCTGTTACCCTAATGACCATGAGCTGAAGCACAATCAAAATTCCCTGATGTAAAACCACTCAGTAATTTTCTATCATTACCCTGAAAACAAATTTTACAACTGATAGGGTTACATTATGATCTGACCCAGCAAGCAGGAATTTGTTCCCTATGGGAGCATCAATAACTCCTTGCAAACAAGGAGAAATCAATTTTGTCCTTGTTTGGGTGTGTAATCTACACTAAATGACAGTGTTCCAGTGTTTATCTTCACTGATGCACAGAAGCATGTCCTATATGAAACCTAATATAGCCTATTACTATATTGACCACATAATATCTGGGATAGAATTGTATTTTGCTGAAATAGCATAAAAATTCTCCTGTAGTGTGGCACAGTTTAAAAATATGTATAAGCAGGAGGGCCTTGTGGGTACAAAAGATCCAAATAGGATAACAAATCCTTTGAGCTCAAATACATGAGTTAGATAAAATGTAATTCAAAAGGCCACTTGGAAATTAAGATATTAGCAGAAGCCAGTCCAGGTTGTTAGTTCCATACTCTGGAAACCTAATAGAGTCTAGATTCAATTAATCTCCTCCAAGAGGCTGTATAAGAATTTTCTTAACGATAAATATCTCAATTAGTAAACAGTATTTTCTTTTCAACACCTAAACATGGTCCTTCATGCACAGGCCTTGAATGAATGTAAACCCAATTCTTGCCTCAGAAAAAATCCAGCAACACTTTGTGTTGCCCCAATAATCTTTCAAAGGAAAGATAAGAATACATAATCTAAAGCAGGGGTAGCTCTCCAGATGTTTTTTGCCTAAAACTCCCATCAGCTCCAGCCAGCATGGCCAATGGCTGGAGCTGATGGGAGTTGTAGGCAAAAAAAATATGGAGAGCTACCGTTGGCCACCTTTGATCTAAAGGTTCGTGGCATGCCTCTTTCCACACAGGAATGCCATATAATAGCTTGGAAATGATCTTGTTGTTAGAAAATTGAAACGGCTGCTTTAAGGTACTGTCCACCAGAGATTAGAAAACATTTCACAATTGATTGAGATGTAATAAGGCTTTATTATATGCTTTATCCAAATGGACTGAAAGTTAATCCCTAAATAGCAAGTCTAATTTACTTGATCCAATAAACAGTCCTTAATATTCCACACTATTTTAGGTGGGCAAGACTTAGAGAAACCATGACTTTAGACTTTTCATAGTTAATTGTAAATCTCCTTTGCTGACTGTATTCTATGAATCATGCAATCCAAGCTGAGTCTTAGAACATAATACCTGCCATATCATCGGCATAAAGTAGTACTGGTACCAAGCAGTTAGCTAAGTAGGTGCATGGGCCTCACTTTCCTAATATTTTTTTTATTTTTTATTTTTTTTGTACATTTATAGTCTGCCCTTTCCCATAAAGGGCTCGCGGTGGATTGCATCAAGCTAAAACATTAAAATCAACAATAAAACATCAGAATAGTTAAAACAACTAAGTCAATAAATTAAAATTAATTATTTAATTATTAAAGATGGCATGGATGGTTTAAACACATGGGGCATAATGATCATGGGCAACCTAAGATGACCTAAGATGTCAACAGTATTGGTCCCAATTGAAGTGGCAGTCATTGCTGGAAGGCCAGTTGGATGGTATAATGGGATGACCTGGTGGAACAGCTCCGTTTTACAGAACCTGCGGAAAGGTAACAAAGGGAATACTATAGTGAACATATTTATTAAATAAAATTGGAACCAGGACACAGCACTTTCTTACCTCTTTCTGCAATAAAATAGTTTGTGATAAATGTCCTTCCAAGCTGTATCTTACTTGAATAGTTATAGAATCATGGAGCTGTTGCAGTAACCATAACTACCTATTATCAATTGGAAATCCTTTTAACTCCCGCAATCAGTCCTGGGCAACTGAATGAAAGGTGGCTTCCATAAATGCATTATATAGCCATCTTTCTTGATATGATGTATACTACCTAGACAGATGATGCAATGCTAAAGAGTGGTCACTTGTAGACCAACCATTCACAAAAATAGCTTGCTCAGGTCCAATAATGTCCTTTTCATATACCCAATCACTTAATTTCTGGAATAACCAGGAGGCATATAGTTTACCCATAGTAAAAAGGAAACTAATAGGATGGATAGATGAATTCTATTGCCTTTTTTTGTAGAATAGAACAAATATAGCCTTTTTCCTGATTTCAGGAATTTCCCCAGCTCAATTAACTACTGAGAAAGCAGGAGCCAGTAATTTACCCCACCAGTTTGCTTCAAAAGGAAACAGTTCTCATGGGACCAAATCTGGTCCAGGAGAACAACTTTTCAACTTCACAATCAAGCTTTTGATTTTGTCCAGACAAATATCTGGCCAATCCAGTAATTCCCTCACTCTGGCTGGAGGAAGCTGATTCCTTGGAGGTACAGCAAAAAAGTATCGGGGAAATGACATTCCTCAGATTGATCTGGTATCAAGTTACCCAGTGGTCCCTGTCAGGCCTGGCTTCAATGAGTCCTACCTCAAAGGCCAAAACAGCCCTGGAAAAGGCCCTGTTCCCTCCCCTTACCTTTTACTGACAGAAACCAAGACTGTTGTAGGTTCCAGGTAATAGCCACTGAATGCATCTGTTTCTTAAAGCTACAGGCACTCCTTTTATCACTTTGCTGGTTTTAACTCCACCCCCCTTTAGATCTCAGATTTTTCTGCAAACCTGGAGCATTTGTCAGGTTTGTAGAAAGATCTGTTTTGTCCAGTCATAGGTTCAATCTCTCGATTTAAGTATCCTCAGATTTGGCTGACTATTAAAATATGGATAAAGGTAGAAGGTTAGAGGATAACTTAAAAGCAGCTAAATGTTTTTTTAAAAAAAACAGCTAAACAAAACTGTCTTAATAGGTGATTTCAACTAGATACTCTCAATGTCTGTGCCATGGAATACGTAGTCACAGAATCTACCAAGGAGACATGATCCTGGACTTGGTCTTAAGTAATGCCCAAGACCTAGTGAGAGATGTAAACATGATAGCACCAATTGGGAACAGTGACCATGATGATATTAAATTTAGTATTTACAAAATAGTTGCCCAAAAGACCAACATAACTACATTTAACTGTAAAAGGGGTAACTGCTCTCAAATGAGGGGGACTGTGAAGAAGAAACTGAAAGGAAAGGTAAGGAGGGTCAAATCCCTTTAAGAAGCTTAACACCACAATCTGGAAGCTCAGATGAAATGTATACCATAGATTAGGAAAGGTATGAATAGGTATAAAAAAAGGCCTGCATGGTTAATGAACAGAGTAATGGAAGCAGTAAAAGGTAAGAAGGATTCTTTTCAACAGTGGGAGGTTAGTCTGAGTGAGGTAAATGAAAGGGAGCACAGGCTTTGGCAAATTAAATGCAAATTGATTATCAGACAAAAAGAGACTATAAGAGACGTATTGCAAAAAAAACAGACCAACAATAAGGCTGTGGTTAGATGAGCAGTTTGATGTGACATACTAGCATTACCTGTGCAGACTTGAAGAGCTAGATCAGACAAAACATCTGTATTCTGTGGCCCAGTCATTGGCACCCCACCTTGCTGCACTTTGGAAGCAGAGTAATTAGGCACCTGGGAAAGTCCAGTATTTATAGATGGTAGTATTTCCACTCTGTGTTTCTGAGCATCTGAACTCCCTTGTTGTGAACTGAAGCCTCATAGGAAGTCTGAACCCATGGATCCATTTCTGTCACTTAAAAAAAGAAGGTACTGTTGATATGTGTATAAATGCCTAAATGCATATGTGTATGCACCAGCTTGTTTTTTTTTGTTTTGTTTTTTAAACTGACCAAGTAGTGCACTCCATGGTTGAAATACGGCAGTAATGTGGATACTTCACCACTGGTTGAGTGCACAGGGAAACCACTTCAGAGATGCTGTCTGGTCAGTCCTTCACACAACACATTAATCTGGCACACTTAGAGGCACGCCCATACTGCACCAAGCCGCCTATCTTACTTAAGCCTATTTTTTTTTTCAAATACATTAGTAGCAGAAAACCAGCTAGGGAGGCAGTGGGGCCACTGGATGACCAAGAGGTAAAATGATTACTAAAAGATGGTACAAAAATTGCAGAGAAGTGGAATAGGGTTTTTTTTGCATCTGACTTCACTGTGGAAGTCAGGAAGCTGCTTGCCTACTCCAGAACCACCGATTGCAAGAGGGAGTAGAAAGACCTTAGTCAGATTGGGGTTACAAAATATGAGGTCCTACAATTGATGGACAAATTAAAAACTGACAAATCACCAGGTTCAGATAGCATACTTCCAAGAGTTCTGGAAGAACTCAAATGTGAACTTGTGGATCTCTAGACAAAAATATGCAGTCTATCACTAAAATCTTCCTCCATTCCTGACAGGCCCATAGCTACAAGGGGGTCTGTGGGGACATAGCCCCCTGACTGCTAGGCAGGGCCCCCTGACTTGGGGCCCCTAACCAGTCTCCAGTGCATCAGCTTCATCCTTCTCCATTCTGCCGTCTTCATACACCGTTGCTTCTGCTTACTTAGGGGACGTGATCATACACAGTTGCTTCTGCTTGCTTAAAGGCCGGAAGCATTATCTGACCCCTCAGAAAGCAGAAACAACTGGGCACTTTGGAGACAAGGACTGAAACTTAAGCTCCCTGTTGCTTCTGCTTGCTTAGGAGCTGGAAGAAATCTCTGATCGCTCAGCAAGTAGAAACAACTGGGCACTTTCAGAGCCCAGGACTAAAAGTTAAGCTCCACCTCGCTTCTGATTGCTTAGGGGCTGGAAGAAATCTTTGACCCCTCAGTAAGCAGAAACAATGGGGCACTTTCAGACCCCAAGATGTGAAAGGTAAGCTGCCTTTTGCTTCTGTTTGCTTAGGGCCTCTAACCCCTCAGCAAGCAGAAACAACGGAGTACTTTCAGTGCCTAGGACTGAAAGTTAATCTCCCTGTTGCTTCTCCTTGCTTAGGGGATGGAAGAAATCTCTGACCCCTCAGAAAGCAGAAACGATGGAGCACTTTCAGCTCCCAGGACTGAAAGTTAAGCTCTCTGTTGCTTATGCTTGCTTAGGGGTTTTAAGAAATCTTTGACCCCTCAGCAAGCAAAAAAAACAGGGCACTTTCGGAGCCCAGGACTAAAAGTTAAGCTCCACCTTGCGTCTGCTTGATTAGGGGCTGGAAGAAATTTCTGACCCCTCAGCAAGCAGAAACAACAGGGCTCTTTCAGAGCCCAGGACTGAAAGTTAACCTCCACCTTGCTTCTGATTGCTTAGGGGCTGGAAGAAATCTCTGACTGTCAGTAAGCAGAAACAACGAAGCACTTTCAGTGCCCTAGATCTGAAAGTTAAGCTCCCTGTTCCTTCTGCTTGCTTAGGGACTGGAAGAAAACACTGACCCCTCAGCAAGCAGAAATAATGGAGCACTTTCATCCCCCTAGATCTGAAAGTTAAGCTCCCTGTGGCTTCTGCTTGCTTACGGACAGGAAGAAATCTCTGACCAATCAGCAAGCAGAAACAATGGGACACTTTCAGCACCAAAGACTGAAAGTTAAGTTCCACCTTGGTGCTGCTTGCTTAGGGGCAGGAAGAAATCCCTGACCCTCAGTAAGTTGAAACAACATGGCACTTCCAGCGCCCAGGACTGAAAATTAAGCTCCACTTTGCTTCTGCTTGCTTAGGGACTGGAAGAAATCTCTGATCCCTCAGCAAGCAGAAACAACGGAGCACTATGAGAGCTCAGGACTAAAAGTTAAGCTCCCTGTTGCTTCTGCTTACTTAGGAGTGGGAAGAGATCCCTGATCCCTCAGCTAGCTGAAACAACGGAACACTTTCAGCCTTCTACATCTGAAAGTTAAGCTCACTGTTGCTTCTGCTTGCTTAGGGGCTGGAAGAAATCTCTGACTCCTCAGCAAGAAGAAACAACAGGGCGCTTTAAGTGCCCAGAACTAAAAGTTAAGCTCCTCCTTACTTCTGCTTGCTTAGGGACTCGAAGAAATCTCTGACCCATCAGCAAGCAGAAACAAGAGGGCAGTTTCGGAGCCCAGGACTGAAAGTTAAGCTCCACCTTGCTTCTGCTTGCTTAGAGGCTGAAAGAAATTTCTTACCCTCAGCAAGCAGAAACATCGGAGCACTTTTAGAGCCCAGGACAGAAAGTTAAGCTCCCTGTTGCATCTGCATGCTTAGGGGGTGGAAGTAAAAGGTCTGACTCAGAAAGCAGAAACAACAAGGAACTTTCAGCGCTAAGGACTGAAAGTTAAGTTCCACCTTGCTGCTACTTGCTTATGGGCAGGAAGAAATCACTGACCCCTCATTAAGTTGAAACAACATGGCAATTTCAGCGTCCAGGACTGAAAGTTAAGCTCCACCTTCCTTCTGCTTGCTTAGAGACTGGAAGAAATTTCTAACACCTCAGCAAGCAGATACAATGGGGCACTTTCATACCCCAAGATGTGAAAGGTAAGCTGCCTTTTGCTTCTGTTTGCTTAGGGCCTGGAAGAAATCTCTGACCCCTCAGCAAGCAGAAACAACAGAGCACTTTTGGAGCCCAGGATTGAAAGTTAAGATCCCTCAGCAAAAAGAAACAACAGGGCACTTTCAGAGCCCAGGACTGAAAGCTAAGCTTCACCTTGCTTCTCCTTGGAACTGGAAGAAATCTCTGACTCCTCAGCAAGCAGAAACAATATAGCACTTTCAGAGCTCAGGACTGAAAGTTAAGCTCCCTGTTGCTTCTGCTTCATTAGGGGCTGGAAGAAATCTCTGACTCCTCAGGAAGCAGAAACAACGGAGCACTTTGAGTGCCCAGGACTGAAAGTTAAGCTCCCTGTTGCTTCTGCTTGCTTAGGGACTGGAGAAAATCTCTGACCTCTCAGCAAGCAGAAACAATGGGGCACTTTTGGAGCCAAGGACTGAAACTTAAGCTCCCTGTTGCTTCTGCTTGCTTAGGGGCTGGAAGAAATCTCTGACCTCTCAGCAAGCAGAAACAACAAGGAAATTTCAGCCCCCAGGACTAAAACTTAAGCTTCACCTTGCTTCTGCTTGCTTAGGGGCAGGAAGAAATCTCTGACCTCTCTGCAAGGAGAAACTACAGGGCACTTAAAGTGCCCAGGACTGAACATTAAGCTCCACCTTGCTTCTGTTTGCTTAGTGACTGGAAGAAATCTCTGACTCCTCAGGAAGCAGAAAAAATGGAGCACTCTCAGAGCTCAGGACTGAAAGTTAAGCTCTCTGTTGCTTCTGCTTGCTTATGGGTTAGAAGAAATCTCTGACCCGTCAGCAAGCAGAATCAAAGGAGCACTTTCAGTGCCCAGGACTAAACCTTAAGCTCCACCTTGCTTCTGCTTGCTTAGGGACTAGAAGAAATCTGTGATCCCTCAGCAAGCAGTAACAATGGGGAACGTTTGGAGCCCAGGACTGAAACTTAAGCTCCCTGTTGCTTCTGCTTGCTTAGCAGCTGGAAGAAATCTCTGACCGCTCAGCAAGGAGAAACAACGGAGCACTTTCAGCCCCCTAGATTTGAAAGTTAAGCTCCCTGTTGATGCTGCTTGCTTAGGGGATGGAAGAAATCTCTGACCCCTCAGAATCAGAAAAAAAGGGACACTTTCAGCCCCCTAGTTCTGAAAGTTAAGCTCCCTGTGGGTTCTGCTTACTTAGGGGCTGAAAGAAATCTCTGACCCCTCAGCAAGGAGAAACAACAGGGCACTTTCACCACCCAGGACTGAAAGTTAAGCTCCACCTTACTTCTGTTTGCTTAGAGGCTAGAAGACATCTCTGACTCCTCAGCAAGCAGAAACAACGGGGCACTTTTAGAGCCCAGGACAGAAATTTAAGCTCCATGTTGCTTCTGCATGCTTAGTGGCTGGAAGAAATCTCTGACCCCTCAGAAAGCAGAAACAAGAGGGCACTTTCGGAGCCCAAGACTGAAAGTTAGCTCCACCTTGCTTCTGCTTGCTTAGAGGCTGGAAGAAATATCTGACCCTTCAGCAAGCAGAAACAATGGGGCACTTTCAGCATCAAGGACTGAAAGTTAAGCTTAAACTTGCTGATACTTGCTTAGGGGCAAAAAGAAATCTCTGACCCCTCAGCAAGCAGAAACAACATGGCACTTGCAGCATCCAGTACTGAAAGTTAAGCTCCACCTTGCTTCTGCTTGCTTAGGGCCTGGAAGAAATCTCTGACTCCTCAGCAAGCAGAAACAGCAGGGCGCTTTAAGCACCCAGAACTAAAGAAGAAGAAGAAGAAGAAGAAGATGATATTGGATTTATACCCCGCCCTCCACTCCGAAGAGTCTCAGAGCGGCTCACAATCTCCTTTACCTTCCTCCCCCACAACAGACACCCTGTGAGGTGGATGGGGCTGGAGAGGGCTCTCACAGCAGCTGCCCTTTCAAGGACAACCTCTGCCAGAGCTATGGCTGACCCAAGGCCATGCTAGCAGGTGCAAGCGGAGGAGTGGGGAATCAAACCCGGTTCTCCCAGATAAGAGTCCGCACACTTAACCACTACACCAAACCACTACACCGCACACTTAACCACTACACCAAAAGTTAAGCTCCTCCTTGCTTCTGCTTGCTTTGGGGCTGGAAGATATTTCTGACCCCTCAGCAAGCAGAAACAACAGGCATTTTCATCGCCCAGGACTGAAAGTTAAGATCCACCTTAATTTTGCTTGTTTGGGGCTGGTATAAATCTCTGACCCCTCAGCTAAGCCCCCTGTGGCTTCTGCTTGCATAGGCGCTGGAAGAAATCTCTGACCACTCAGCAAGCAGAAACAACATGGCACTTTCAGTGCCCAGGACTGAAAGTTAAGCTTCACCTTGCTTCTGCTTGCTTAGGGACTGAAAGAAATCTCTGAACCCTCAGCAAGCAGAAACAAGAAAGCACTTTCGGAGCTCAAGACTGAATGTTAAGCTCTACTTTGCTTCTGCTTGCTTAGGGGTTGGAATAAATCTCCGATCCTTCAGCAAGCAGAAAAAGGGGTCACTTTTGTAGCCCAGGACTGAAAGTTAAGCTCCCTGTTACTTCTTCTTACTTAGGAGAGGGAAGAAATCCCTGATCCCTCAGCTTGCAGAAACAACAGAGCACTTTCAGCCCTCTAGATCTGAAAGTTAAGCTCACTGTTGCTTCTGCTTGCTTAGGGGCTGAAAGAAATCTCTGACTCCTCAGCAAGCAGAAACAAAAGGGCACTTTCGGAGCCCAGGACTGAAAGTTAAGCTCCACCTTGCTTCTGCTTGCTTAGGGCCTGGAAGAAATCTCTGACTCCTCAGCAAGAAGAAACAACAGGGCGCTTTAAGCGCCCAGAACTAAAAGTTAAGCTCCTCCTTGCTTTGGGGCTAGAAGAAATTTCTGACCCCTCAGCAAGCAGAAACAACAGGGCACTTTCATCGCCCAGGACTGAAAGTTAAGATCCACCTTAATTCTGCTTGCTTAGGGGCTGGTATAAATCTCTGACCCCTCAGCTAAGCCCCCTGTGGCTTCTGCTTGCATAGGCGCTGGAAGAAATCTCTGACCACTCAGCAAGCAGAAACAAAAGGGCACTTTCGGAGCCCAGGACTGAAAGTTAAGCTCCACCTTGCTTCTGCTTGCTTAGAGGCTGGAAGAAATCTCTGACCTCTCAGCAAGCAGAAACATCGGAGCACGTTTAGAGCCCAGGACAGAAAGTTAAGCTCCTTGTTGCATCTGCATGCTTAGGGGCTGGAAGAAAACTCTGACCCCTCAGCAAGCAGAAATTACACAGCATTTTCAGCCCCCGGGATCTGAAAGTTAAGCTCCAACTTGCTTCTTCTTGCTTACGGGCTGGATGAAAACTCTGACTCCTCAGCAAGCAGAAACAACGGGGCACTTTCATCGTCAAGAACTGAAAAGTAAGTTCTACCTTGCTGCTGCTTGCTTAGGGACAGGAAGAAATCCCTGACTCCTCAGTAAGTTGAAACAACATGGCACTTTCAGCACCCAGGACTGAAAGTTAAGCTCCACCTTGCTTCTGCCTGCTTAGGGGCTGGAAGAGATCACTGACCCCTCAGCAAGCAGAAACAACGGTGCAGTTTTGGAGCTCAGGACTGAAAGTTAAGCTCCCTGTTGCTTCTGCTTGTTTAGGGCCTGGAAGAAATCTCTGACCCCTCAGCCAGCAGAAACAACGGTACAGTTTCGGAGCCCAGGTCTGAAAGTTAAACTCCCTGCTGCTTCTGCTTGCTTAGGGGCTGGAAGACATCTCTTGCCCCCCCCCTCCCAACAAGCAGAAACAAGGGGTTCCATTGCAGATTGGGCAGGGTAGGGTAGTCTGGCACACACAAGTGAAGATCCCAGCTGCAGTCTGGGGTTGGGGATTAGTGGAGAGGTGATGTTCGCCTGCAGGGGTTTTGTGGCCTGGTCTCGCTGGCCACCCTAGTGAGAGTGTGAGCAGCGCTTGGGCAACCTCGGCTCGCCTTCCAACAGAAAGAAATCTGAATTGGAGGACTTGTAGCCCCAGAAGTCAGTTGCAACTTGATGGTGCCTTCTACCACCACCACCCTTTGTTCCACCGAGCTTACCTAGCTGGATCATGCTACAGGTAAAGGCAGGAGACTGTGTGGCAAGTATCTAAACCTCTGAGTGGCTCCCCACCAGAGCTGCTGGAAGAGGGGTGGAAAGGGATCACCTTGGGGCAGCTGTAGGGAGGGGGAAGGCTGTATGGCAGTGAGCTGGCAGCTTTCCTCCTCATCAGTGGTAGGAGAGAAGGCCATTGTCACGGGCTGGGGCCAGGCCAGGCGAAGTCCAGGGGCAGTCCAAGGTCTGTAGCTGGGTAGCAAGGAGGGTCCAAAGCGCCAAAACCGAATCACAGTCCAGGTATCGTAGGTCAGAGGTTCAGAAGCCGGTCAGGGGGTCCAGAAGTCAATGCCAGAGTCAGGGGGTCCAGAAGCCGAAGTCAGAAGCTGAAGTGAATGCTAGAACGTCAGGTAAGTGACTAGTTGCTTCCACAAAGCCTTCTCTCAAAGCCCACTGTCAGAACTTGTAACTTTCCTATGTGCTGTTAGCCTATGTGACTCCATATTGTAACCAGGCACTAACCCATGCAACCTTGCTTCAGCAACTAACAAACGTTTCTGTGCATTTCAAACAAACTGTGATCACTGAAGGGTGACAGATAGCCTCTGGTCAACATCTGCAGGTGGCTCTTTGAAGCCGGGCCGGTCAGGCTCTCTCAGCAGGACTCCATCCTCCCTTACTGATAACAGACCCTGAGAAACAGACAGTTGTCTCTGGCTGTGTGAAAGATCGTTTTATTGTTGTCACTGCAACCGCATATAATGTAACCAATGCTAACTTTCGACATCAGTGTTATCCTGTACCTTCAGCTCTGTAGTTCTCAATAAACGCCTATACTTTTGCAACAAAGTCTTGGGCCTCGTTTGAAGTTCTTCCAGTTCTGACACCCACAGCTATATAGCCCTCTGCTGTCTGTTGCCCATTTGGGCTAATTACTGACTCAGAGGGCATCCAGGATCCTGCTGAGACTCAAGCACCCTCACTCCTAGAAGGGCAAGAATCCTTTCAAAACTCAGGGCTCAGGGAGCGTCTTGCTCGTGAGCGTGCTGCCCTCCTCCGATCCCTGAGGTCCTGACGAAGGTGGTCACGCACACGAGCCACCCGAGAGTGCGAGGCAGGGGGGCTTGGATCTTCTCCAGCAGGAGGCAGGGGCACTGGTGCAGGTGGCAGAGGCACAGTTTCTTCTGCAGGCTCGGCTTCTTCTGCAGGGCCCCCAGCACCCATGACAGCCATGGAGTTTGGGGCCACTATGTTCCCCCTGAAAAAAAAAATCAGGGCCTCCCAATTCTGATTCCTGAAGACTGGAAGATAGTTAATGCGACCCCCATCTTTAAAGAAATGTTCCAGAGAAGATCTGGGAAATTACAAGTTGGATAGTCTAATGTCAACACCAAGTAAGTTATTGGAATCTGTTATTAAAGATAGAATTAGTAAGCACATTGATGAACAAAAGCTATTGAGGAAGACTCAACATGGATTCTGTAAGGGGAAATTGTGTCTTGCTAACCTTTTAGAGTTCTTTGAGGGGTTAACGAACATGTGGACAAGGGTGACCCATTAGATGTTGTTTACCTAGACTTCCAGAAAGCTTTTGATAGCCTCATTCCAGAAAGCTTTTGAAAGCCTTCTAAGTAAACTCAGCAGTCATGGGAAAAGAGGAAAAGTCTTCTTGTGGATAAAAAAACTGGTTAATTGATAGTGAGTGCAAATGGCAGTCTTCACAGTGGAAGCTGGTAAGCAGTGGGATACCACAGGACTATGTCCAGTGCTTTTTAACTTGTTCATTAATTATTTAGAGTTGGAAATAAGCAGTGAAGTGGCTAATTTTGTGGATGACACAAAGTTGTTCAGGGTGGTGAGAATCAAGCAGAACTGTGAAGCACTCTGGAGGGATCTGTCAAGGCTGCATGAATGGGCACCAACATGACAAAAGAGGTTCAACACAGGCAAGTGCAAAATACATTGGAGCCAAAAATTCTAACTATAAATGTACATTGATGGGGTCTGAACTGGCAGTAACTGACCAGGAGAAAGAGACCTTTGAATCATGGTAGATAACTCACTGAAGATGCTGACTCAGTATTTGACTGCAGTTAAAAAGGCTAATATTATGCTTGGGATTATTAGGAAGGGAACTGAAAACAAATCAGCCAGTATCATAATGCCCCTGTATAAATCTATGATGCCACCTCATTTGGAATACTGTGTATAGTCCTGGGCAGGGCTTTTTTTTGTAGAAAAAGTCCAGCAGGGACTCATTTGCATATTAGGTCACACCCCCTGACATCACCATTGTTTCACAGAGGGCTTTTAAAAAGAAAAAGCCCAGCAGGGACTCATTTGTATATTAGGACACACACCCTGACATCAAGCCAGCCGGAATTGAGTTCCTGTGCGTTCCTGCTAAAAAAAAGAACACCTGGTTCTGGGCCTCAAAAAGGATAGTAAGTATAGCATTGGAAAATGTGCAGAAAAGGCAATTTAAATGATGGAGATTAAACACCTTCCCAATGAAGAAAGGTTAAAGAGGTTAGGGCTCTTTAGCTTGGAGAAACAATGATTGAGGGGTGACATGATAGAAGTTTACAAAATTATACATGGGATAGAGAAGGTAGAGAAAGAAGTACTTTTCTCCCTTTTTCACAATACAAGAATTTTGTGGGCACTCAAAATTAATGAACAATAAGCTTAGAACAGATAAAAGGAAGTACTTCACTCAAATTCACTGCCTCATGAAGTGGTGGAGGCTACAAGCATAGACAGTTTCAAGAGGGAACTGAGTAGAGCAGAGGTCCATGAGTGGCTATTATATAGAACACTATATCTGGTGCAATATACTTGGTGGTTGAGGCGTGACAGTGGGAGGGCTTTTGGAGCTCTGGCCCTGCTGGTAGACCTCCTGATGGAACCTGGGGTTTGACTATTGTGTGACAGAGAGTGTTGGACTGGAAGGGCTATTGGACTGATCCAACATGGCTTCTCTTATGTTCCTATCAAGTGAACAATGCAATAGGACTATGATTACAAGTTAGAAAACAATGCAGACAAGATATATAATAAATACTGCAAAAATGGATTAGAGCTGTAAAAGACAATACAGCGAAAGCATGATAATACCTACAACATGGTATGTTACATTCAATGTATAGTATAAATTATTGAGTACAAACTATTTTCTATGCTGTGCTCGCAGCCTTAATGGGGACAGTGCACATGTGAATAAATAAATATTTATTTATGAAATTACCTAGGCATATCATGATTAGCTTCGCATTACTATTGTGTATCAATGTGCACTCTGTAAAGAACACTTCTACTACAGCACTAGAAACAGGGCAGAAAAATTGATCTGATACTAGAGGGACAGAAAGAAGGGTCTGGTGGATGTTAACAGACGAGAGATTTCAGTAGAAGCACCAATGGAATCTAGTAGTCTGGGGCTGTAGGTAAAACACATCTGGATGAAAAGTTATAACTGATTTAAGAGTTCTGTAGTGGCTAATAGCGCAATCTTAAACAGTGTTGAAGTCAGTGGGTTTGGAAGGGTGCAAGTCTGCTTCGAACTTCACTCTTAGATTGTAAAGATCAAGCAAGCAGAGCAATCCAGGACAATTAAGGTTCAAGAAGGTATCAGGGACTTAAACCAATTTAGACCCAGGTATTTACTGTGGTGTTGACACATAAATGGTCATATACAATAGTGGTTGAACATAGGAGAGAGAATACATGTTCTTGTCCACATTAAAAAAACCCAAAATACTAGTCCTTTACACACATTAAAACTAACTTATGTACATCTGCTTGTGAAGCAGGGCTGAAATAAAAATATATTAAATAAGGTAAATTGAAGGCCATTAATTAGGCACAAGGGCAAGGAAACAAAAGGGCAAAGAGATTTCAAAAGTGCTTGCTAGGTGTCTCTGAAATAATCCTTCTAGATTGCGAAAGTAGGGAAAGGGACGTTTGTAGAAGCATAAGGCAGCAAAAGAGGAAGTTAATCTTTGACCCACTGGCCCACCACAACTGCAGAAAAGAGCAACTAGAAACTGGCTGGAATAAGCATTGAGTAATATACCTTGGAAAATCTTGGGATCAGGTCAAAGGGGCAAACGTGTTTTTATGAGGGATATTGCTGCAAGAGTGTTAGCAATATCAATGTCATGTATGGAAAGACCCTCCCTGTCTCCTCCCTGTTCCTTTAGTAATATGACGTTTGTAATGATGTATAGGATGTGGGGTTGTCCTTTCCTGTAATTGGGCGAGTGTTTACTGGAAATGATTGTCTGTGACTATAAAACTGTAGACCTTCCTGCAATCAGGGCTCCCAGATGTGTTCAGACATGAGTCTAGTCTGGGGTCCGTGTACACGTTAAATAAACTGCTGTTTCTTCCTGATTTCGCCTGTGGCCTTGTTTCTGCCTGACCACCAGCAGCTAAGTTTGCTGCTACACTTGTAAGAAAGTTCTAAAATGTTCACTTTAAAAATTAAATCAGCAAGCAGTACAGGATAAATGGAGATTAAATTGTGTGTTCATGTGCTTAATGTAACTTAAAAGTTACAAAATACATGTACAAAGGAAAATCTTGTGTATACTGTGCATGTATTTTATGTTCATTCATGGTTATATGTGCACAGAGGTAGTGTCATGCTCACTGTGTTTATTGAGATCATCTGCCACAATACAATTCAGGATGTACATGTTCTATTTGATGATCCTGTATTGGTCACAGTGAATGTAGCCAATAAAATATTAATATGAACATAAATACGGCACCAGTTTATGGCTGGAACATGTCCAGATGGAGCTCCCAGTTGCATCTGCAGATCCCAGTCAGCATGGATCTCAATGTACAATATGTGTGTATATTCTTGCCAGATTAACATGACTTTGTTGTTTATCCATTTATGTCAACAGTGGAATGAGGTCCAGAAAACATCTGAATTGTTCCCCGGTGCTTTTGTTTGGCATATCCAGTTTCAGATCTATTATTTATTTATTTATTTATTTTATGATTTATATCCCGCCCTTCCCACCAAGTGGCTCAGGGCGGCTCACAACATAAAATCCAACATAAAAATTAAGTTTAGGCATTATTTTACAGCATGATTTTTAAATTCATGTATACTAAACTGCCTGACAAACTACATCTATAAGATCATATAATCACAGTATGAAAAGGTTTTAAAACAAAACATTTTAATCAAATATTTCAATATGAGAAACGAATTATCAAATCTTGGTTTCCTGTGGAAACATATTTGATGAAACAAGAAATCTTGCCCAATAGTCGTATATATGCAAAAAATGATTTACTTTTAGTTTGTTATATAGTAACGATACCATTTTAGTTCAGCACTGTGTAATTAACAGTTTGGTTAAGTTAGTTGTTTAAATTTCTGTAAGAAAAAATGTTAAAAAATTAAAAAGAAATCTTACTCCCATTGATCAAATATAAAGAATTCCAGATTTGCAGTTAGAAATAATCTTCCACATGATATTCTGGTGAAGTTCATGCATAAAACAATGATATCGTTTTTGAATAAACAAAGAATCTCTCCCTTGAAGATTCACAAGACTGATATACAAATATTTCAAGATCTTCCCTCTACTGTTCTGAAAAAAGGAGAGACTTCAGTTTTTAAGGGAGATTCTACAAAAGAACAAAATAAGTTACCACTGGAAAATACTCTTTGCATTGGAAATGCAGTTAGCAAAAGGCAGAAGAACCATAACCACAATTGAACAGGCAAAACAACTTGCAGAAGAGTTATCAGAAGGACCAGGTGAGGGAAAAGGGAAACTTGATCAAGCAGCAGCACTACCTTAAAGAATAATTTGAATGTGATATCAATAAAAAATAATGGCCTGAACTCTCCCTCTAAATGATCCAAAATGTTCAGTTTACTAAAAAAGTAAGCCATAAGAACATAATACCATAAGAACATAAGAGAAGCCATGTTGGATCAGGCCAATGGCCCATCTAGCCCAACACTCTGTGTCACACAATGGCCAAAAAACCCAAATGCCATCAGGAGTTCCACCACTGGGGCCAGGACACTAGAAGCCCTTCCAGTGTTGCCCCCCCCAACACCAAGAATACAGAACATCACTGCCCCAGACATAGAATTCCAACAATATGCCATGGTTAATTGCCACTGATGGACCTCTACTCCATGTTTATCCAATCCCCTCTTGAAGCTGTCTATGCTTGTAGCCACCACCACCTCCTCTGGCAATAGGCTTCCCAATCCCCAGGTCCCAGTGGGGGTTCCCCAGGTTTTACAGGCTTCCCCCCACCCCAAGCCAGCTGGTCGGCAGGGGGAAGCCCCACCCCCACAGTCACCATGTACCTTAAGAGCTCTGCCAGGTTGAGACACCTGCAAACAGGTCCATTTTGAAAATGTGCACCTTTAAAGTTGAGCAGGAAACAGGAAGTGCTTCATTTGGAAAGGTCAGCAGCAGTTTCGTCAGAGCACAGACCCTCCGTTTCTTTTGCTTTTGTTTTCAGAGCAAGTAAAGTTGTGGAGGAACCAGACCCAGTGAGTGTGTGTGTGAGAGAGAGGAAGAGAGCAGAGGATTCCCTGGTTTAGAAAGCTTTAGAAAGTGGGGCGGGGGGAGGGAAATGGGCACTCTATTATTCCCTATGGAGAATGATTCCCAAAGGGAATAATGGGGTATTGATCTGTGGGTATCTGGGGCTCTGGGGGGGGGGGGATGTTCTTTGAGGTAGAGGCATCAAATTTGCAGCATAGCATCTGATGCCTTTCCTCAAAACACACGCCAAGTTTCAAAAGGATTGGACCAGGGGGGCCAATTCTATGAGCCCCCAAAGAAGGTGCCCCTATTCTTCATTATTTCTAATGCAGGGAAGGCTTTGAAAAGGTGTGCAGTCCCTTTCAATGTGATGGCCAGAACTCCCTTTGGAGTTCAATTGTACTTTGTTCACGACTCCACCCCTAATGTCTCCTGGCCCCACCCCCAAAGTCCCCAGATATTTCTTGAATTGGACTTGGCAACACTATGTGACAGTGAATTCCATGTGTTAATCACCTTTTGGGTGCAGAAGTACTTCCTTTTATCAGTTCTAACCCAACTGCTCAGCAATTTCATTGAGTGTCCATGAGTTCTTGTATTGTGACAAAAGGAGAAAAGTACTTCTTTCTCTACCTTCTTTATCCCATGCATAATCTTGTAAACCTCTATCATATCACCCCTCAGTCGACGTTTCTCCAAGCTAAAGAGCTCCAAGCATTTTAACCTTTCTTCACAGGGAATGTGTTCCAACACTTTATTATTCTAGTTGCCCTTTCTGCATGTTTTCCAGAGCTATATCTTTTTTGAGGTGCGGTGACCAGAATTGTACACAGTACTCCAAATTGTGGCATTTGCCACAATGACACTGGCTTCTGCTGCTGGGCTTTAATAGGTTGACTCTGGGTTCTATTGCTGGACACCAGTAGGTTGGCATTGGGTTCTGCTGCTAAGCACTAGAATGTTGCACTGGTTCTGCTGTCCTTGTAGTAACTTATGCAAAAGGATACAAAGTATGCTCAAGAATCTACAGGACTGTTGGTGAAATGTTGCCATATTGATGCTTTATATCTTAAGGTATTCAAGAAAAAAATGGTAGTTTGTTTGTTTGCTTTTTGCATTCAGAGTTTTTGGACCCTTGAACATTTGGTATTGCCTTGCAAACCCAAATTCCAGTATTGGTATTGTAGGATTTGGGAATCCCAATTTTTTGGCTTCATTTGGCCACTTTGGTGTAGTGGTTAAGTGTGTGGACTCTTATCTGGGAGAACTGGGTTTGATTCCCCATTCCTCCACTTGCATCTGCTGGAATGGCCTTGGGTCAGTCATAGCTTTGGCAGAGGTTGTCCTTGAAAGGGCAGATGCTGTGAGAATCCTCTCAGCCCCACCCACCTCACAGGGTGTTTGTTGTGGGGGGGAGATAAAGGAGATTGTGAGCCGCTCTGAGACTCTGAGATTTGGAGTGGAGGGCAGGATATAAATCAAATTTCTTCTCCTTCTTCTTCTCCTTCTCCTCCATTATAGTCAAAGGCAACTCTTCTAGGGTATATATAGTGGGCTGGAGGGAGAAAGGGTTTGAGGTAGAGGCACCAAATTTGCTGTGTAGCTGTCAGAGCCTTTCCCCCAAAGAACCCCCAAGTTTCAAAAAGATTGGACCAGGAGATCCAATTCTATGGGCACCCCAAAATGGTGTACCCATCCTCCATTGTTTCCAGTGGGGGAGGGAGCAAGGCAGGCATACAACAATCCAGCAGATCCTCCCAGAGAAAGTGAAGTGTGGGGAAGAGGCATGTTTGCAAGCCAAGCAGCAGAGCCAGTGCCACTGTGGCAGTGCCAAAACCCAACTGTATTTAGGTCAGATCTGATAATCTCTGAAGTAAGGTGGGGGCATTTCTGCAAGGATTGCAGAATCAATGTAATGTACTAGTGCCCAGCAGCAGAACCCAATGCCAACCTAATGGTGCCCAGAAAAAAACCAGTGACAAATAACGAATACAATCAAAAATATACTTGTAATTATTTGTATATGACACATAGAGATGACTTATTTGTATATGATTACATAGAGATGAATCATAGCATTGATGACATGAAATTTATTGTTTCGTTTAAGTATTCTGGCTGCTTAGATGACTCTGCTAAGAAGTGTTTGCAGCGGGAGGAAACCTTCTGGATCTTCCGGTTACAATCACTGGCCCCCAAGGGGTTAAACAATTGCATAGATTTTTCATGTTATTTATAAATATTCATAATTGTTGTAGTTAATAATTTGCAGTAAGTGTTTGCATTGTTTTCCTGGCTTGTCTAATTACATACAAGTGTGTTGAAAACCTGTTAGTAAATGTACCTTTAAATATTGCTTGTGGTTTTATGTACATTGCAATAATACGCCTTGGGAATGATACTGCGTGCTTGTATTAGCTTCAGTCTCCACCCTTGAGTGGTGAGTTGTTTGTAACTAGTGCTAACCTAAGTTTTGTATTGAGATGATATAAATTTTGTATTGAGATAAGTAATGTCATTGAAGATGTACATGTTTGCTTTATGTAGCCATTGTGAAAAACAACTTGTTGGATATCCCTCTTTGATAAAGGCAGTGGAAACAGTGCGACAAGCATCCTGCTGGCTCCAGGCTCCGTCAGAGGGACGTCGGGGAATCTTCAGAGACATTCCTTTTGGGAGAAAAATTTGCACAGGCACTTTGACTTACAAGCATTTTGTAGCACTAAGCACTTTGGACCAATTGTTTTGATGTACTGTGCTTTGATGCGTTTTGTAAATGTATCATATGTACTTACGTTATAATATTAATTATTGAAATGGATCATGATAATCAAATACTTTGAAGTTTCGTATACAAATAATTACAAGTATATTTTTGATTGTATTCGTTATTTGTCACGTTTTTTTTCTGGTTTTTCATCCTACTCCGTAATTCTCTCTATTGTATTTTTTTTAACCTAATGGTGCCCAGCAGCCACTGAGCAGTCACTACTGCACTGGTTCTGATGTCCTGCAGTCCCTCCCCCTTGCTTGAATTCTGTGCTTGACATCAGTTCTGTTGAGCTGGCCTGGCATTTGTCACAATGACACTGGCTTCTGCTGCTGGGCTCTATTAGATTGGCACTGGGTTCTGTTGCTGAGAACCAGTAGGTTGGCATTGGGTTCTGATGCTAGGCCCTAGAATATTGCACTGTTTCTCCTGTCCTTGCAGAAATCCCCCCTTCCTTCAGAGATTCTCAGATCTGACCTATGTCTTGTTGAGTTTTGGCACTGCCACAGTGGCTCTGGTTCTGCTGGGCACATTGCACTGGTTTTGCTGCTTGCTTTGTAAAAATACCACCACCACCTCCACCCCCCACAGACACACACACACACACACACTTCACTTTCAACTGCAGAAATTCTCTGGAACATTCTGCTGGACTTGAATTGCCTTGCTATTTTCCTGCTTTGGAAACAATGGAGGATGGGGGGCACCCTCTTGGGGTGCCCATAGAATTGGACCCTCTGCTCCAATCTTTTTTAAACTTGGTGGTTCTTTTTCAGGGGGCTCCAGCAGCTACACTGCAAATTTGGTGCCTCTACCTCAAAACCCTTCTCCCCCCAACCCACTAAATATACCCTAGGAGAGTTGCCTTTGATGATAATAGCCTCATAGAGTATAATGAAGCCAAAAAAATTGGGATTCCCAAATCAAATCCAATACCAATACTGGAACTTGAGTTTTCAAGGCAATACCAAATGTTTAAGGGTTTGGGATTCCTGAGAATCCGATTTGGCTTAGCTAATTCCTGACCCATGCTGAAAAGGCATGATGTGGTATTAATTTTGTTTGGAAATGCCAAATGCAAATCCCTAGTCAAATCACATGGATCCATGGCAGATGTCAGTTTTAGCCAGCATGCTGACCAACATTCAGCATTAATCTAGTTTCAACACCCAGTTACAAACACATGTCTTTTCCCCTCCCCTCATTTTAATAAACTTGCACATGTCTTTTTAAACTTAATATCTGAAAATCTTTTAGAAAAATAAAAACGGAAATACAAACTAACTGGAATAATTAGTGTTTTAATAAAAGAGCTGAATTACAGTCTGTTCTTGGAGCAAGATGAACAGATGGCATATGTGTGACAAAGCAGATTTCAGTAAAATGAGGTGCCTAATTTGTTCTCTGCTTAATGACAGTGCTTATTGTAAATATAAAGTCCAAAGATTAGCTACCAACAGGAGACAAGTAGTTTTATTGTAAATCTGTATTTCACCACATGCATAGTGCTGTTTGAATTTTTTAAGTATTGCCAGAGTTAGAAATATGTGATGGCCAAACTGCACTTGAAAAACCTATAAATAAGGTCTTTTTAAGACATCTGGGGATGCTGTGTATTCCAACAATATTATGTTATAATAGTTACTTCCTAGCACAGAATACCTTATAGGTATATTTTTAAAAAACTCTCCCTAAAAACACACCACTTTTAAAGAACCTGTACATGTACTTTTAAAGACAACAGTGTTTCTGGGAAATAGGCCATATGTGACTTAGTATGATTTTGGTATCATTTTATGATTTTGTAAATGTCAGGAAAGACACAAAAACAGTCATAGTTGTTTAATAGCTAAAATTCTGAACACTTCATTAAAAGAATGCCAGAATTGAGAAAGCGGTGGCAGAGCAGTTCCAAGCTTTCCTGGAAGATACATCTACCCTTGACCCTTTCCAGTCTGGCTTTTGCCCAGGTAATGGGACGGAGACTGTTCTGATTGCCCTCATGAACCTCAGAAGGCATCTGGATCAAGGCGGGTCAGTGCTGCTGTTGTCTTTAGATCTATCAGCAGTGTTCGACACAGTCAACTATGATCTAATACCCACTGCCTTGCGATACTGGAGTTCAGGGGATTGCCTTACAGTGGTTTTCTCCTTTCTCCATGGTCAGGGACAAAGGGTGGCACTTGGCAAGCAGACCTCCCTGAGGCATCTACTCAAATGTGGTGTGCCTCAGGGAGTTATTGTCTCACCAATGATGTTTAACATCTATATGCACTTCCATGCCCAGATTGCTTGAGGTTTTGGGCTGGGTTGTCACCAATATGCAGATGGTACTCAGCTCTACCTGTTGATGGTTGGCCATTCAGACTCCACCTCAGATCATCTGACCAGTGCTTTAGAACCATGGCTGGATGGTTGCAGCAAAGTCAGTTGAAGCTTAATCCAGTTAAAATGGAGGTCCTGTACTTGAACGGAGGGGGATTAGTCTTAGGCAGTCAGCTCCCAATCCTGGATGGTGCATCTCTTGTGCCAGCTCAGAAGGTGAAGAGCCTGGGAGTGCTACTGGATGCCTTGCTTTTCATGTAGGCCCAGGTCACAGCACTTGCTCAATCTGCTTTTTACTGCCTTCAACAGATCAGACAGCTAGCGCCCTACTTATCCCCCCCAAGATTTAGCTACAGTGATCCATGCAACAGTCACTTCCAGTCTGGATTACTGCAACTTGCTCTACGCTAGCTTGCCCTTGGGGCTGATCCAGAAACTTCTGCTGGAGCAAAATGCAGCAGCATTGCTGTTAACTGCATTGTCTTTCTGGGCAAGCATTGGGCCAGTGCTGTACCAATTGCACTGGCTACCAGTTGAGTACCAGACCCGCTTCAAAGTTCTGGTTTTGACATTTAAAGCCTTACATTGCCTGACATACAGTACATATGGGGACTGCCTCTCCCCATATGCACCCTGGAAATCACCGTGATCCGCTTTGCAACATCTTCTAACTGTCCCTGGCCTGAAGGATGTTTGACTTGCCTTGACCAGGGTCAGGGTCCTTTTGGCTCTGGTGGAATCAGCTCCCCATAGACATCCAGGCCTTATCTAAGTTACCACCATTTTGTAGGACTTGCAAGACAGAGCTATTTTGTCAGACGTTTGGTAAAGGCAGCAGCCATCCTATTCCATCCACTTGTCCTCCCTTGCTGTGATGCTGTCCTATTATTACCATTCTACTGTTATATTCCTTGGGCCTATAGCTGTATTAATCTGTAAATGTGCCCAATGGAAATTGCCGCCGATGATGTATATTATTGGGTTTTTTGGTTTTACATATTGTTATATGGTTTAAATCTGTAAATTTGGTTTAAATCTGCAAATTTTTAACTGTTATTTAATCTATATACTGAGTCTGCTTGTGGGAAAAGGCAGGATATAAACCAAATAAAATAAATAAGAAACACAGCTAGCAGGAGCAAGGAAGATAACATTGCAGCCCTGTTGTGTATGTGATACTGTGTTTCATGTCAGTTGCTAGTTCCTACCTGGCTCATTGAAGCCTTTAGGATTGAGCTTGGGGACACTTAAACAATGGGAAGCAGGATACAAATCTCTGCTTCCTCTGACCAATAGCTAGTCCCCTGATGGTTCAAATGAGTCAGTGATGTTCCCCAGTTCTTCAGTCTTAGTTTGCTAGTTACTATGCTGTAATCATGAATAAAGAGCTGTGATCGGACTTCTGGGTTTTGGCATCTCGAGCTCGGTGGTGTGTGCAGAGCTCACTCTCGGTGACCCCCTCCCCGAACTGGGGTGCTGGTGGGGGGGGGGGGTACCACAGCTGTGATATCTCAAGGAAGATCCTGGATGGGTCTTCTGACAGCAAGGGTCTCTACAAGAGCCACTGGAACGGCAGCAGTTGCTCCCTGTTCCTCCTGTTTGCTACACTATATCATATTTCTACCTTAATCACCAAAATGCTATTGTGCAAGGAAGGGGTTTTTTTTGTTACTACTACCAATTAATGGATCTTCTGTTATAACGCCAATTTGGACTGTTCAAAAATAAGGGAAAGAGGAGGATATCCCCCCTTTTTTCCCCAACGAAGCCTTCAAAAAGACAAAAAACAAACTTAAAAACTCTTTATAACTTAAATTGGACTGAACATGGATATTTGAATGGATTTGGTTTACAATTAATCAAGCTATAATGAGAGCATTATTTTATTTTATTATGGTCTGAATAAAAGTCTGCTATATTTTTTAAGAGAAATGCTTTTGATATCTGATTGGAATTGAAATGATTACAACCAAATTGTAAGAGAAAAGCTTATGGCTGGAGGAGATTGACTTTGAGTTGGTTTTTTAACTTTGATTATCAGACTGAGTTATATTGTGGAGAAAATGGCGATTCAACCTGAAGCCCTTGATAAAAAATATATTATAAGTGCCATATGCTTCTTAAAGCAGGAAATTGGTCTGCTAGCAGAGTTAATACAGGACAAGATGGAAATCTTTATTTTAAAACACAGCGAAATTGAAAATCTACACAAGCAGAATGATGAAGGGACCTCAGTGATGTCTGCAGAAATGAGAGAGGTGGAGAAAGACCCAGTGGGAAAGGAGTTGAAAGAAATCAAAATGGAGACAATGGAGACATTGTGCGCAGTTATAAAAACGAGGTGGAAATTAAGCTTGAGTAAAATTTGTGCAGGAGGAAGTGATGGTGTGGAGAACCAATGCATTTAATAAAATGGATATCTATGCTAAAGGAAGAAAAGGCAAACTACTTCAAGATCAAGTCTTGGAAAAATTTTAAAAAGAAGGGGTTATAAACTGTTGCTCTTTCTTGTAATTACTTAACATGGAATTAACATAAAGGAACTGGCGTGCAGTCTTGAAATGGATTGGGAATGACAAGTGTGATTTTTAGAGACATATGATTTTGAAATGGCAAATGAGACTTTTTAGAATCTGAATGCTTTTTTCTTGTTTGTCATTTTTACTTCTGGGTTTCATATTTTTAAAACTAGTCAATTTAATAGAGAGTGGGTTATAGAGATATATGATTTTTCCATGGGTAAGATAAATAAGTAAGAGAAAGCAGGCCATTTTTATCTAGGCATTCTACTTTTTTCTTATAAAGTTACATGGAACAAATTAATAGAGGTTTAGAAGAAGATGATGATATTAGATTTATATCCCGCCCTCCACTCTGAAGAGTCTCAGAGCGACTCACAATCTCCTTCACCTTCCTCCCCCACAACAGACACCCTGTGAGGTGGGTGGGGCTGGAGAGGGCTCTCACAGCAGCTGCCCTTTCAAGGACAACCTCTGCCAGGGCTATGGCTGACCCAAGGCCATGCTAGCAGGTGCAAGTGGAGGAGTGGGATTCAAACCCAGTTCTCCCAAATAAGAGTTGGCACACTAAACCACTACACCAAACTGGCACCAAACTGGTTTACAGAGACTGTTTGATTTTTTATTTAGGTAAGAACAATAAGCATGGGAAATGAGATTGTCACTGGTTATTGAATTTGTGCGTGTTTATTTTTAGAGCAATATGACTCTCCTAAAAGTTTAATGAAGTTAAATATTTAAATATTTAATCTAGACAGGTAGTTAATTAATTTGGGTTAATTTACAATAAAGTAGACAACACAGGTATTTAAAACTTTAAAGATCTGCTCTTGGTTATTTTTTTAATTTTGCTTTTTTTAGCAATTGATTTTGTTGATATTGAAATAGATAAAGTAATATCTGTTAGGTTCTATTTTGGTCCTTTGCTATTTTTTATTCTTATTTTTTCTCTGTTGGAAATAGAGAAAATTCTCTTCTTATGATTTTTATTTGTTTATTTTCGTAGATTTATAGACTGCCCTTTCCCAAAGTGGGCTCAGGGCGGCTTCCAACATGCTAAAACAATCAAATCAATTTAAAACAATTAAAACAGTTTAAAATTAAAACAATTATGTCGTAACTCACAATTAGGTAGGGCGGCAAAGACGGTATTAGCAGATCAATTTGGTTTATTGTTAGTATGGTTAAAATTAGTACTTATCCCTAATATGGTTAAAATAAGCTACTGGATTTTATTTTGTTATTGATTTTTTTGCTTTTCTCATTTGTGGACATTAAAGATGAATAGCATAGATTTACATTATAAGTAATAACTAGTAAAAATATATAATAAAATGATAAGACTGTAGAAAGTAATGGTTGGATTGGGTTAAAATTTAAGACTTGCAGGTAGAAAGAATTTTAAAGATCAGGTTTGGAAGGTAGAAATGTAACAGCTTTATTTACTGCTTCTCTCTTCTTTTCTTTGTCTTGTTCTCCCCCAATGCCCCCCCTTTTTTGCTCCTGCACCATTTTCCCCCCTTATATTGAAACTTAAAAAAAAATTAAAAGTGAAAAAAAGAGCTGTGATCAACTACAACTGAGTCTCCTCATGCATCAAACCACTATTCAACAAGTTTTTAACTAGCATTGTTAATTGCATGGTGAAATGACAACAGCTTATTTTGATAAATTAGCTGCTTTAGAGAAAAATGATTTACTTTGCACTCAGCTGATGCTCAGAAATGAGGCAAAATATATCCCTCTAAGTATTACAACTCTTTTGAATATAAATCCGAACTTATCCACCCGTGCCGACACAGCAGCTGAGGGCTGTGGCCTTCCCTCCCATCCGGGGACTTGAGACGGGGCGGAATGCTGGGCTATAAGAGGCCCAGCCCCACCCCAAACAAATGTAGTTTCTTTTGCTCTCGACTGGGAGGGACATCGGTAGCAGGCCGAGAGCAGCGTCGGGAGGCCGCGGTTTAGCGTGGTGCGGGCAAACAGCCCAGCAGCATTACTGCTCTTCCCACGGTTCTGACCGGGATGGCGAAGCCGGCCAGTGGAGCAGTGGGGAAAAGCGGCAGCATGGAAGTGACGGCAGCACAAGGCGCTCCACCCTCTCTGCTCATGGTGCCAGCCGGGATGTCAGAGCCGGCTGGCAGAGCGGCGGCAAAGAAGCGGCAGCAGCACAAGGCGTGCCACTTCGGCAAGCGAGTGATCCCCAGCTTGGAAGGCTTTCTCCCCCCCTCGCCTTCCCACAACCCTCCAGCAGAGCATCTACCCTCTTTAGGGGCTGGTGTTGTGCCCCCTGCATCATTTCTGGTTGGAAGGCAACGGTGCTTGGAGGGAGGGTGGCTCGGATAGAGCATCTGCTTGGGGAGCAGAGGGTCCCAGTTTCAATCCCCGGCATCTCCAACTAAAAGTGTACAGGTAAATAGGCATAAAAACCTCATAAAAACTGCAATACTGCAATACTCAGTGAGCCCCTGGAGAGCTGTTGCCGGTCTGAATGGGGGAGTTTGGGCTATGGGGAAGAAGGCTGGTTCTTTCCAGGTCAGGAGGAGTATGGGGCCCAGGAAAGGGCAAGGCCCATCTAAAGGAAAGCATCCCCTCTAGCGGCCCAATGAGCGGGAGCATCCTAGCAGTCCCACCCCTGGTCATGGTAGATGTACTGAGAACCGAGACGGTTTGAAGGCAACATAGTTTATTCAGCAGCACATCACAAGAGAGAGAGCACGCGGGCCGGGTCCCGCTTATATACATTACCCAGAACTGCCCCCTTGACTGACCAGACCAATCCTGGCCAGTCAAACTTCCCGCCGTAGATCTTGATGGGCGGGGCATCTGGTGAGCCGCATCTGGGGACCCGTAGGTCACCTTTAGCAGCGATTGCCATGCGGTACAACAGCTTATGTTCAATACATAACAGTAGATGAGGCCAGTACTAGACTGGCAATCCTTCAGTTCTTAAAGCTATTAGAACCAGCGATCATTCTGTAGAAAAATAGTGGGTGGAGCTCATCTAGGGATGGTTATGCAGCTGCAATACTATTCAATGGACAAGGAGGTGGAACTCTCAGAAGGAGGAGTGGAACTCTTGGAAAAGTTCAGGAGCTGTGCTCCTGTGAGCTCCCACTTAATCTGAGGCCTGATTAGAACAGGAAAGGGGTGTAGGAGCAGGGCCCTTACATCTGCGGCAGGGTTCTCACCAGCTGTGTTTGGGTAAGTTTGGGCAGCCGCCCCGCCCCTTTTTTCACCAGCCAAGTTCTTACAGAACACAAATATCTCAAGTGCAGACCCCGGGTTGTGCATGGGGCCCAGGGTAGTTGCAGGCTGCCATGGTGCCCCCATTGCACATGCAGGGGGGCTTGACATGGGATCACTCGACATGGGATAACACCCAGGAGATCACTGCTTTGGGGGGCAGCACCTGCTCATGCAATCGTCTTGGGCTGGCCTGCACACACATGAGCCATATGGGGTAACATGTTGAATTCCTACAGAGCCTTTCCATTTCAACATCCCTCCCCCTTCTTGGCAATACCGCCACGCCCTTAGGTGAGAATCTTATGGTGGCCACATGGGAAAAGATTCTGGGGGGTGAATACATAGATGTTTAGCCTCCTTTATAGTGAGCTAGAAAAGATAGAAAGAAGAGCTTGGCGACAAAGACAAGGAGAAACTGAAATGAAGGAAGGTTGACAGGACCTGGGCCAATTGGCTGCCTGGCTTCCTGCTCAGGTATTGTAGTGTGGGCACAGTCTTTATGAGCAGCTCCACTATTTCAATACTGCAATAGAGCCTACAAAGCATACACGGACTTCACTGGGGCCACTTGGCTCAAGGTTGATGAGGAGTTTCAGATGAGGGCGGCCCCTAACCTAGCCAAGCCATGGAATTAGATCAACCTGCAGCTCTGGCTACAGTTGATGTCTCCGGCAATGCCTAATGCATGGGGTTTGATCTGACAGTAGCCATTTAGTGCATAGTAAGGCAAATACTTTGGGACACTACTCAGCTGTGATGCAGTCATTTCAGCCTCGGCTGCTCTGTTGGGAATATATGTCCCAGGGAGTTTTTGCATGAAAGTCTTGTAAGTACATGCACGAATGTCCGCTAGGTGGTGGGGCGCTGCCTTTTCCATCTGTAATAGGTCCAAGCAAAAAGGGAGCAATAAGGGGCCGAGGGAGCGTCCCAAAACTCTGTAAAGGGGACCCAGTCCCATCAAGTTGGGTACTTAAGGAAATCTTGGAGGGTTACCCCAGCATGGCTGATAGGGCCAGCTTTTGCAGGGGTTCATGCTTGGTTTTCGGATCCCTTTCAGGGCCCTTGGGGCCTGGGTATGACATCTACTTTACATGCAGTCCAGGGTTTGGAGGATATTGTTAGGCAAAAGATTGCGAAGGAGTGTGCCAAGAGACAGATTCTTGCCCCCTTTCACGACCCCCCACCCAGTTTCCAATTTTTACATATCCCCCTTGGGAGTGGTGTCCGAAAAGGCGGCAGGTGAGTTTCGCCTGATATATCACCGTCATATGATTTGGGAGGGGCATGGTGAACGATGCCATTCCCAACCACTGTTGCTCAGTACATCACACTTCCTTTGATTAAGTGGTCAGGGTGGTGTGTAGGGGTAGGCTGGGCACCGAGATGGCTAAATATAATATTAAGTTGGTATTTCCTCCCGGTCCACCTGAACGACTTTGAGCTGTTGGGCTTTGCGTTCAAAGGCAAATATTACATGATAGGGTATTGCACATGGGGTGCTCCATTTCATGTGCTGCCTTTGAGCGTTTTAGTACTTTCTTAGAGTGGGCAGTTAGGGGCCAGGATAATGCCGTGACACATTGCATTACTGGGATGTCTTTTTGTTCATGGGCCCCGTGGGGTCAGGGCAATGCACCCAACTGCTTGGGTCATTTTTGGTGTTGGCCAAGGAAATCGGTGTTCCGCTGGCTCATGAGAAGGCTGAGGGTTCAACAACAATGCTGATGTTTCTTGGTATCAAGCTCGAGACCATGCGGCAAGCTTCACAGCTGCCTGCAGAGAAGGCAATAGACTGTAGGGAAAGATTGGCTGCAGTTAAGGGTAAGCAAAAGGTTTCCTGCCAGAATTACAGCAGGTGGTGGGTCACCTGGAATTTTGCAAGCAAACGGGTGGCCCTGGGCAGAGCCTTGCTAAGGCGTTTGGGTGTGCAGAGGAGTGGGCAGGAGTGGGCTGCCAGCGGCCTCTGCCATAAGCTCTCATTAGAATTTTTCCCCATAGTTGTTGCCATCCGGCTGTGGGGGCAGAGCTGGCAAATCAGATGGTCCATTTTTGGTGGCAGTTGTCCACATCATTAACACCCTCTCCTCAAGCAGAGCCGGTAAGTGACCTGATGGAGAAGTCCACTCGCTCGCCCCAGAAGCTGACCTCAGGCCGGGGCAGATGCCCCTGGAAGTGTGGTGGCTTGGTGGGCTGAGGCTAGTCGAACAATGCTATTAGCTATGGCCTCCAGCACCAGGAGGGTGTACAATTGATCAGCCTCACAGTTCTGCACTTTTAGAGAGCAGGCAGGGTTACCAGACCTCTGGCCCATCCCCATTGACCATTTTATGCAGTTCAGCATTTACTTGAAAGATAAGGGCCTGGCAGTGAAACCTGTTTGCTTTTATCAGCAAGATACATGGTTTCGGGAAGCCACACGGGACTTCTGGTTAAGGGAACTCTTGTGGGGATAGACGTGGGACAAGGTTTCCGAACTGACACAAGGGAGCCCATTTCTCCATCATTCTTCAGAGGTTTGTGCCAGGTACGGCCAGAGGTAGGCTCCGCTAGTTATGAGGTCACTTTAGTGGCTTTAGAAATTTGTGACTTTGTTTAAGATTGCATTGTTAATCAGGCTAAGAAGCTAATCCTGACAGTTTTTGAAATATTGTTCAGTTTTAAACCAGAGGCACCTTCCTATACAAGGTCAGTACTATTCTTTTTCTTTTGGCTCATTTAGTCCCTATTTCTCCCCAACCCCAGCTCTAAAAGGTTATGATATATGTGTGTCCTACCTGCAACAGGACAGCAATATAGAATATGAACTAGGGGTTTCAGTGAGCTTTGTACTATGTTCACAAGACAGGATTGCCAATAACCTGGTGGAAAAATGCTCTGCCCCTTTAACAGAGGTTTACAGAGCAATCCTAAACCACACCTGTGCTGTGGTGGCTGGCTATAATGGTCATGCTAGTCTATTATCTAAGGGCATAAGTTGTGCAGCAGCCGGCAGACAAAGTCAGTGGGTTCTCACTGTTTTCTGCTAATAACTAGGCTAGCATCTATAGCAATTGCATTGCAGAGATAAGCAGAGGCATTGTGTGGAGGTGGTGACATTATGATGGACAGGGCTGCCAAAACCAATCAGGGACCCTGTGGCAAGGGGGTGGCGTACAGCATCCATCTCAGGGGCTGTGAGGAACAGTCAGGGTCAGCATGGTAAAAGTAACCACTATGAATTTTTTGTCACCTTTACCCAGTACCTCATGGAACCTAAATAAAATCTTGTCAGAAATCAATGAAGCACCAGGATATTTTAAAATTCAAAAACCAAATTGTATGTTTATTAAATGGAAATAGGCTGTTGAAGCTTTTCTGGTTAAAACACTTCTAATTACATATTTATTAAAGGAACTCCCCTTCCCCCGCCCCCCTCTTTGCAGGCTGTTGTCAGCTTTACTCCAGTATTGTTTCTCTCAGTACCTGCATTTCTCTTCACCATATCTATGACACTTTCTGCCCATTTGGAAAAAGGACAAGAAAACAAACTTTTCTTAGGGCTGAAAATTGTATTATTAGTAATATCAGATAAGTCAAATTTCTCAGATTTCCCACCTATAAAATAATGAAAACTGGCTCAATTGCTGGGTTTGCTACAAAAAACCCCAGCCTACTGGAAAAGTAAATTCTAATAAAAATCAAATTGCTGTAATAGTTCTGGGGTGACTTAACCCGTGTATTCACTAACACATTGCATTTTTCCATTACATCAAACATAAACACTATGATTTATTATACTTTACCAAAAATACACTTGTTGCTAGCCAGTTTAGTGTCCAATTGTTCATAGAAGCACCAGTGCTGGATGCTATGCTATCTAACTGGATACGTGTTGTTATAGTTTGGTCCTTCAATGCTTCCCAGGAAAATTTTAGTTAGACTGTGTAAGTGATTTGTAAGGCTTTGAAATCCTACCTTTTATTACTACACAAAATGTAATGGTAAATGAAATATCTAGATAATAAGAGCAATGGTAAAATGGTTAGGTAATCTGTTAATGCAAAGGAATTAGGAGTTACAGAGAATGTACAGCTAAATGTTTGTTAGAAATAGCTTATCAGAATAGAAGATTAAATGTGAAATCCCTGCAGTGCAGCTTAGGCTGTGAAAATCCTGTTTTTGCTTTACAAATCATGCCTTTCGGTCAAATATTATCCATGCATTATGAGAAAATTCATGAATCCAGTGCCCAGGATAGGGACAGAGCTGTTATTTCAGCAAATTCAGTATTGGTAACCTATGAATGATCCTAGAAGAATATTATTTTCCTTTCATTTCCTATTCTATTTTTTTAAAGGATGCAAAAGTAAAGTGGGCATGTCACAAGCAGAAGTCAGGAGTAAACAAAGACAGGCTAAAAGGGAGGCAACATTACAATCTGGTTGACAAATTTCTCTGTAAGTGAAATGGAGGAGCATGAAAGCTTCTGCATACCTCCTTGGTAAAATCAGTGGAAAGGTAGAGCTTGGTGGCTGAAGAGGCATTAGGACATCAGCTTGATGAGAACACACCTGATGGAACACCAATGTGTGTGGGCTTGCCAAGGAGAGCAAAGAGGCCACACATTTTGCAGCAAATATGTTCAGCAGTCATACCACATTCAGCATTCACAATCAGACCAGGAACCAAAACTAGATTGGGTTGTGCCAAACAACTCGAGTAGCTGTCCTACAAGTTTGCCATTGTACTATTGTTTAAAAACCAGCTCTCAGCTGATCTCCCTAGTCATATGGGAGCAGCGCTGGCTCTAGGGTGCATTGCGCCCCAGGCAAGCTCCCCACCATGGCACCCCCCACTGCCACCCCTTCCACTAGCCCCCTCCCTTCTGCCACGTTCCATCGCACACGCCCCCGCTCACTGCAACAAGGCTGACTAGTTCGCCACTCTCTCTCCACCGCCACCAGTCCCCTTCCTTCTCATCCGTCATGCCTCCCTTTCCATCCTCCATGTCTGCTGCACCTCCCTTCCAGTCTGCTGCGTTCTGCCCACCCCCTCCCCCACTTGCCACAATGAGGCTGGTCCTACCAGCTTCAAAGCAGCCAGCAGGGCTGCATTTTGAGAAGAGAAAACTGGAGGAGACTGCTACCCCCTCCTTTCCAGAACCAGAAGTGAGGGAGGAGCAAAGCCTTCTCCAGCTTTCTTTTCTCAAAACATGACCCTGCTGGCTGCCTTGAAGCCAGTAGGGCCAGCCTCGCAGACTGGAAGGCAGGTGCAGAGGACGTGGAGGACGGGAAGGAAGAGGGCCTTGCAGTGGCAGCAGGGGGAGAGAGAGGCAAACTAGGTGGTTGCCTTGGGCATTGGAGGGGAGCTCAATTCTTCACCCCCCCTCCTGTTGCCCTAGGCAACCGCCTAGTTTGCCTAGTGGGCAAGCCAGCCCTGTATGGTAGTGGGCTTTTGATTTCCTCTCTTGGAAAATGTAGATTACTGTGCAATCAAGTTATTGGGGAGTGGTGGATCATCAAACAACTGATCCTTCAGTCAGCTGTGAGTGAACTGTCCCCCCATGATATATGGTTAAATCCCAGCAAATATAGGACATCGTGAAGTCAGACATCTGAAGCCATGGGCAAACTTGCAACACAGTAATATTTCCTGGGATCAGTGGATCTGAATCGAGCCCACAGTGAATCCCCATGAGCCAATTTTCGATTCTTACAAAACTTTGCTGCTCAGACTAGGACACAGCAAAGTTTTTCCAGAGAGGGGGATCCCCTTGATCAGTTGAGGGGGTCAATTTCCAATATGCTCTCCCACCCCCAACCCCCCCCCTTCTTCACATATTCTATGCATGCCAAATAGGCAAAAACCTAGAAAATAAACAGATTATCTCATTGCAACTCATGGCTGGGGCATAGAAGTGATGGATTTGTGTATTTCTTCCTTGACCTTTATTAGCTTTAATAAGGTGAACATGTCACAAACAGATGCACTTTTCACCAGAGCATCTGAGGAATGGACAGATTAGAGAACCTTCACCTTGTAGAAAACCATTGCTCTCTAAAAACCCTATAATTGGTTTATGCTGAGGAATGCACTTGTACATTACCTGCTATGATGGTCCCATCCATTTCCTCCTTCCGTTTTTCTTTCCCTTTATGGACTGAGCCACCCTAGTAATGTGTTTTCTTCTTTGCTGAAGAACTCTGGCTGCCCGCCCTCCCCCATCACAGTACTGCATCCAGAAGTCATCCAGAAGATCTGCGTGTGCTGCCTCTGTCCAAAAACCAGACCAGTAGCCAGACTGAAATAGAGTATAGAAGTCTTTTCTAAAAAGACCTAAAGCTTTCAACAGGCGGTCTCTCAGTCACCTACCCCATGAATGGTAAATATGACTCTGGGCGGTAATTGGCTAGTTCCTTCTTATCTAAGGAAGATGTGACACACTGCACTTTTAAAAGCTTAGAAGTGCTGTATAAGCAGCTAAAGAACTGTAAAGGGTTAATTCTTCAAAGAAACAGAGAGCCTTGAGTGACAGGCTACTTCAAGCAATCTGATTGGTTAGCATCAGTGAGCAGAGAGAACTGAATGCTTTCAGCCCTGACTGAGAGGCGTTTAACACAGACAGGAGAACTGGGGAAAGTTGGCAAGGTGGTTTAGGAAGCAGCAGGGTTGGCATTTGGAAGTAGGTGGGGTTGGCGGCTGCCTAGAGTGCCGCTCTGCCTTGGGGGCACCGCCGGGCACCCCCTTACTCTCTCTTGCCCCTGCAGAGCACTCCTCCAAGCCTACCTTCAAGGCAGACTCAGAGGAGCACTACACAGAGCAGTATGCTCTTCAGAGGCTTCCTTGGAAGCCTCCAAAGAGTGTACTGTTTTAGTGCTGCCCAGCCACTTTCAATTTTAAAGGGGCCGAGCAGTGCTAAAACAATGTGCTCTTCAGAGGCTTCCTTGGAAGCCTCCGAGGAGTGTATTGTCTGTAGGGGAAAGAGGCACGGCAGCACTCTCATGTGCCTCCCATTGCTCCTCCACCCCTTGTGATGACATCACTAAAAGTAACGTTTGGGGCTGGGGGGGTGGTGCAGGGGTCTGTCTCGAGCGGCAGAACCCCTAGCGCTGGTGCTGGGAAGCAGATGAAGACTCCCATTTGGGCCAAGGAAAGGGGATAGATCTTCTAGAGAGTGAAGAAAATTCCCAACCAAGTCAACTGTTTCCTGCATTGCAGATTGCTTTTACCCAGCTCTCTCCTCTTTTGCTTCCTACTTTGCAGAGCAGGAAAAGAAAACCAAGTCTCCCTCCCCTTGATTTGCTGAGTGCTCCTTTCCTCCTCTCTCTCCTTCAAGAAGGAAATAAGGGGAAAGGAAAGAGCTGCAGGGAAGAGTCCTGTGGCCGCTTTAAGATGAACGAAGTTTTATTCCAAGTATAAGCTTTCATATGAAAGCACAATTCTTCAGAAAGAGGCATGGGGGGAAGGGGGGAGGGAGAGAGAGGGAGACAGACAGACAGAGAAAGAGAGAGAGAGAGAGATTTCCTTCTTCATTTCTAACAGATGGTGTGGAGGGGGGGGGGAGAGAAACCTAACAGCACAGCTTGCAATCTTTAAAGACTAGCAATTTGTAGCAGGGCATGAGCTTTTGTGAGTTCCTGCTCACTTCTTAAGACTTATTTCCATTTATTCTTTGCATCCTCCTGGACTGAATCCTCCTGGACCAAATTGAGACCTAGGTTTCCTGTTTCATTACCAATACTGATATCTCCACATCTACTACCCCTCTGCACATCACACCTAATCCAATCAAGCCTGCAATTGCCATTCAGCATCTGAAATAGTTTTTATTAGGTTTTTTTCTTCTGTACCTTATGTTACATTTTATGACACACATAACCCAGCTCAGCAAAGTGACATTTATGTCAGATTCATCCTTCATATCAAATGAGTTTGACTCCTTTGCTTTTAATGGTCTGGGACCCACATACCTCCAGGACAGCAAGTATACCCCCAGAAGAGCATTGTGCTCAGTAGATCAAAATCTATTTTGCTCCCCAGTCCAAAGAATATCCAGCTTTCCTTTTATTTGTGTGGACCTTTGACGTTTTTTCAGTAATAAACAATTTTATTAGTAACATATGGTAGCAAAACTATATCTACAACTTATAAAAACTTAAAGTAAAAGAAAAAACTTTCTACACCATATCTTACTTTTCCCCCACTCCTCCCCCCGTTACTTGACCCCCACCCGTGTTATTTACTTAAAGGAAACGAATATTAAAGGTACGCTTAACTATTAAAGAAAAAAAACAACCAACAGTTATATTCTTATTTTAAAAACCTTAATCATTATCAAAGATTGTCCAATGTCCTTTTATTTTCCACTCTTTTTCTACGTATCTTCTGAATTTCTTCCACTCCAACTTAAAAAGTTCCAAATCATAGTCTCTTAATTTTCTTGTTAATTTGTCCATTTCACTCCATGACATAACTTTTGTAATCCAATCCCATTTCTCTGGTATTTTTTCTTGCTTCCACAGCTGCACATACAATTTCCTAGCAGCTGAAAGCAAGTACCATATTAAAGTTCTGTCTTCTTTTGGAAATTTTTCCATTTGTAATCCCAGCAGAAAAGTCTCTGCCACTTTATTGAATTCATATCCCAAAATCTTAGAAATCTCTTGCTGAATCATTTGCCAAAACATTTTAGCCCTTTCACAAGTCCACCACATATGGTAGAAAGAACCTTCGTGCTTTTTACATTTCCAACACCTATCTGGCATCTTATTGTTCATCTTTGCTAATTTTTTGGAGTCATATACCATCTATACATCATTTTAAAACAGTTTTCTTTAATACTATGACATGTTGCGAGTTTCATAGAATTTTTCTACAAATATTCCCAAGATTCCATCTTTATTTCTTTATTTACATTAATTGCCCATTTTATCATCTGAGATTTCACTACTTCATCTTTTGTAGACCATTGTAAAAGTAATTTGTATACTTTTGAAATTAATTTCTCATTATCTCCAAGCAGCACTCTTTCCATTTCTGTTTGCTCCTTCCTTATTCCTTCAGTTTTGATATCATTCTTCACCAAACTTTTTATTTGTTGCATTTGAAACCAATCATACTTGTAACTCAGTTCTTCTGCAGTTTTCAGTTCTATTTTTCCACTTTGTATTTTTAGTAGCTGATTGTATGATAGCTGTTTTTCTTTGGCTGTTTTAGCCGTTATCTTTATCACTTCAGCTGGCACTATCCACAAAGGTCTCCTCTCATCACCATATTTCTTATACTTTATCCATACATTTAGTAGATTACTTCTTATATAATGGTGAGAGAAAAGGCCATCCATCTTCTTTTTTCCATAGTATAAGTATGAATGCCAGCCAAATTTTTTTTCCATGGCCTTCCAACATTAAAAGTTTTTTTATTTAACAACGTTATCCATTCTTTCATCCATACTAAACAAACTGCTTCATGATATTTATTAATTAATTAATTTATTTATTACATTTTATTTATATCCCGCCCTCTCCGCAAGTGGACTCAGGGCGGCTCACAGTATCTACACAATTAAACCAGTACAATATATAAAACCATAATTTAACATTTTCAGTTTAAAAGACATATTACAATTAAAATTATTAAAACCATTTTAAAGTGCTGAATCCCTACATTATAGCGGCATTAGAATTCCAAACAGTGATCACCGGCATTCTGTGTGATGTCCGGTGGCAGCCATCTTCGTCAAGCATCGAAGGCCTGCTTGAACAACTTGGTCTTACAGGCCCTGCGGAACGCAGACAGATCCCGCAGGGCCCGTATGGCTTCTGGAAGAGCATTCCAGAGCTCTGGTGCTGCCACCGAAAAAGCCCTAGATCTTGTCACGCATAGCCTGGCTTCTTTTGGTCCGGGGACCGAGAGTAGGTTTTTTGCCCCAGAACGCAGTGCTCTCTGGGGGATATGCGGAGAAAGGTGGTCCTGTAGATATGCAGGTCCCTGACCATAAAGGGCTTTAAAGGTCAATACCAACACCTTGAAGCGAAATGATACAATTTCAAATCTGGTAATTGGAATCCACCTCTCTCTTTTGCATCTGTCAAGATTTTCATTTTAATCCTTGGTTTCTTCCCAGCCCACACAAATTCTGAAATTTTCCTTCGCCATTTATCGAACTGTTTAGCATCTTTCACAATGGGAATAGTTTGAAACAGATACATTATCCTTGGTAGAATATTCATTTTTATTGCAGCTATTCTGCCCAGCAATGACAAATTGAGCTTGTTCCATTTTAGCACATCTTCCTCTATTCTATGCCATAACTTCTCATAATTATTCTTAAACAAATCAATATTTTTCATTGTTATCTCTACCCCTAGGTACTTTACCTTAGAGGTAACTTCACAGCCCGTTAGTCTTTGTAATTCTTGTTGTCTATTTATCTGCATATTCTTACACAAAATTTTAGATTTTTCTTTATTTATGTAAAGTCCCGCCAACTCCCCAAACTCTTGTATTTTCATTAATAACAAAGGTGAAACTTGTATGGGGTTTTCATTTATAAACATTATATCATCAGCAAATGCTCTGTACTTGTAGGTATAGCCTTTTATTTGTAATCCTTCTAGATCTTTTTCTTCTTGAATCTGCATCAATAAAATTTCAAGAGTCATTATGAACAACAATGGTGAAAGCGGGCAGCCTTGTCTAGTACCTTTGCTGATTTTCAAATTTATCAAATATTGTTTAAGTCGTTCTGCCAGAATTCTTGTAAATATTTTGTAGTCGTTATTCAAAAGCGAAATTGGTCTGTAGTTTTTCACATTTGTGGCATCTCTACCTTCTTTGGGTATCAAGGAAATAATGGCTTCTTTCCATGTATTTGGTACATTCCCTTCTGTTCTTATTACATTCATCAACTTCTGCAATTTTGGTACTAATTCATCCTTAAAAGTTTTAAAATATTTAGCTGTATATCCATCTGGCCCCGGAGCTTTCTCATTTTTCATTGCATTGATTGCTGCTTCAATTTCTATTTTTTCAATTGGGTCATTTAAGACTTTTCTCATATTTTCAGTTAGGGGCTCAATTTTTAATTTTTGTAGATATTCATCTACCTTCTCTCTCTTTACTTCAGCACCTTTAAACAGCTTGGCATAGTACTTAAAAAATTCTCTTTTTATTCCCTCTTGAGTAACTGCTTCTCTTCCATCTATCACAATCCTACTAATTATTTTGTTTTCTCTCTTTTTCTTCAATTGCCACGCCAAATACTTTCCCGTCTTATTTGCCCCTTCAAACGATTTCTGCTGAAGCCTTTTCAGATTCCATTCCACTTCTTTGTTTAACAAATGTCTCAATTGAGTTTGTAATATTGAAATTTCCCTTAGAATTTTCTTTTTCCCTGTTCTTTTTCTCAGCTCCCCTTCCTTTTTCTTTATTTCATTTTGAATATCCAATAATAGTTTTTCTTTTTTTCCTTTTGTCTTTATTGTTTAGAGTAATCAACAAACCTCTCATTACTGCTTTATAAGCATCCCAGACGATCTGAAAGTCAATATCTTCTTTATCATTCACTTGGAAAAAGTCCTTAGTTTCTTTTTCTAGAAATGCCACTGTTTCTTTGCTCGGTAGTTGTGGCGGAACCGGCCCGATTCTGCCTTCAGACCCGGTCCCGTCAGCTCCCTATTGAGTTGCCAACTCCTGGAGGGAGCTATTTCTCCTCCTGCCCCTTGGGCTCGCTGCCACCACCTGCTCAGTCCCGGGGTTCAGATTGAGAAGAACAGGACTCCCAATCCCCCTCTCCCGCTATGAGGCCAGGCCTCAAGGTCCTCTGCCACCCTGCACTTGGGTTTCACAGAGACCTCAGCGCTTCTTTGGGGCACCCCTGGAGGATTGGCACCTTCTCCAACTGCATGCCTTTCCCCTTCCCCGGGGCCCCCTTCCCCACACAGCGTGGTCTAAAGCGGTCTGGGGATCTAGGTGGTACAGAGATTGACTGCCAGCATTTAAACAGTAAAAATATATTTATTTAAAAAGAGAAAGAGATAGGAAAACAAAAACAATACAAAAACAGTTGCGTTTAAAAAGTTAGCACAGCACAGCACACGCACAGCAAACAGCCTGACAAACAAAATGTGTTATAAACGCGTCCTGCTGGCCCTGATCTAAACTTGCCCTGTCTTGTGAATTACTTACTTAGTCTGCCTGCCTGGGCCCCCCCCGGCAGCAGCCTCCATTGCTCACCACACGCTCGCTCGAGCGCTGGCTTCCAACTGCCTTCTCTTCCTGCTAACACACATGCCAAGAACAAAAGCACTTCCTGCCTCTCTAGGAGATTTTCCCCCTAGCGTTGTTGGTTTGGCTCTGGAAGGGAGGGGGGGAGTGAGGGGAAGGCTACAAAGCCTGCTGAGGGATTTACTGACCCCTGCCAAATGAAGCACCACCACTGACTAAAATGGCGTTTCTCCACACTTCCCCCTCCTTAAATTCTGAGCCGGAGGGGTTGCCTCCTACAGAGGTGACCCCGTAGCAGAATCCAACCAAACAAGGAGAAACCCATTAACCAAAACATTACACAAACATTCAGGTATTTCTCCAATAATACACAAAGTCCAGCACCCTAGGTGCCCATGTCCCTTCTGGACAACAAGTCGCATTGCTGCATTCAGAAGGAATGTCCAGTCTAAGATGTACTCCTCCATCTCCCAGGACCACCTCTGGAGTTTGGTGCTCTCCCTCCGTTGCTGCTGTTGCTGGGGTGAGTGGTCCATCAAAGGAGGAAATTCCTGGCCCCACATATGAGGTTGGAAACTGCCCAGTTCCCACAAAGTTGCTTCTTTATCCCTCATTGGTGGAATGTTCCCTCTGTCCACTCTGTCCTCCCAGAAAACCACCTCTGGGGCTCCAAACAATTGCTGTCCCAGCTTCTTTTTGTCTCCTTCCTTCCTACCTATATGCAACACCATGCACCTCGCAGAGAATGGCTGTGGTATATTCACCGGCACCACTTTAACTGCCTTTCCCGCCTTCTCCATAGCCACCACATAAGTAGTATCGTCCAGGTCATCCACAATCATATAGGGTCCCTCCCATTCCACTTTCCGTTCACCAGTATGAAGTGGCAGGAAAACCATCACCCTATCCCCTGTCTCAGCTTCTGAGAACTCCACTTTCTGGTCCCTTGCCACCTCACACAGTGGATCCAGCCTAGGGTCACTTTGAACCTCCGACAGGAACATTTCTGGCTCCCCCAGACTTCCTATCATCTGTTCCTTCAAGCCACCCCTAGTCCCACTGTTTCCAGAACACTCAGCCAAAGTTTGATCTGGGTTCTCCGCCCCCTCAGTTGGTTTTTCAGTGTCAGCCAACTGAGCTCCTTCCTGCCTGGAAGGCTCCACAGCATCCTGCTGCCCTTGCGGAAATTGGCACCCCTCTTCCCATTGGGCACACCCTCCTGCAGGGCTTGAGACAGGCTGGTCCTCCCCCTCCCTGGTTGGTGGTGAGGTGGCTTCCCTAAAGTTGCCTTCCTCCCCCCACCTTCCCCTGAGGGTTTGGCTTGGGTTCTCAGTCCCCTCGGTTGGTTTTTCAGCACTACCCAACTGACCCCCTTCCTGCCTGGAAGGTCCCACAGCTTCCCAGGATTCCTGTCTGCCCTGCTTCAAGACGACCTGTTTTGAGAGCGTCTCGGACGATCCCACGTCCTGATCCACAGCTACTTGGTGAACCGGTTCCAACCTAAGGCCGCTCCGGACCCCCTCCTGGAACTACTCCCGTCCCCCCAAGCCTTCAGCTATGTGCTCCTCTGAGCCCACATTAGCCTTGCTGCTCTCAGAACCTCCTGTGAAATCTCCACTCTCCACCTCGGTCTCTTCAGCTTGCACATCCTTTACGCTAGACAGGTTCCCTTCCTCGCTAGGAACATCCACAGCCTCTTGCTGCACTTGGGGAAAGCTACACCCCTCTTCCCCTTGGGAACACCCTACTCCAGGGCTTGAGATAGGCTGGTCCCCCCCCTCCTGGGTGACTGCCCTCTCTTCGTCCTCAGTAACCTGGGCTATTTCCCCCTCCCTGGTTCGTGGTGAGGTGGCTTCCTTAAAGTTGCCTTCCTCCCCCCACTTTCCTCTGAGGGTTTGGCTGCGGGTTACAGCATTTATAGAGTACTGGCCAACCCACAAATCCCGGCCCAATAACACTGGAACTGTTTGTTCCTTCATTACCCCACATTCAGAATAGGATTTACCTTCTTGTGGAGCCAAACCCCTGAACTGCTTTCGGGAGTGGTCTGGCCCCAGTTTAAACCTTTTAAATACAGTGGCTTTATAGCCTGCAAAAGTTATCCCCCCATCTTCCATAGGCATGCTGTGATAGATGGCTGAGAGTTCTCCAGTCAGGAGGCTACAGAGGTGAGACATATAGTCCTCCTCTGCAATCCCCCACTGTTTGGCTGCCCTCTCAAAGTTGGAGAGGTATGTGGAGGGGTCTTCTCCCTCCTTGTACACTGCAAAGTCCTTGGGGGTGACTTGGATCTCTTTGCTTAGTTCAGCTTCCAGACGTAGCACCTCAAGCTCATGGCGACGTTGCTCTTCCTGCTCCCGTCTGCGGATCTCAGCTTTCTCTCTTTCCTCCTGTCTGCGGATCTCAGCTTGTCTTTCCTCTCTCTCTCGTTCCTCCTGTCTGCGGATCTTGTCCCACTCTCTTTCCTCCTGTCTGCGGATTTGGTCTGCCTCGATACGCATTCTCTCCAGTTCCAACTGTAGCCGCAAGGTTGCTTCTGACTGGGTGGGGGCCACTTTTGCAAGTGCCCCTGCATGCTGATGATACTCCAAAAGGAGGTCTTTCATATCTACTACAGTCATGTTGTCACACTCCAGCTTGTGCTTTGCACACTCTTCCTGGAGCTGTGGCTTTGTCATCTTCAGGATTTCCCGCATCTTAGCATGCTCCATCATAACTAGCTAAACTTTCCTTACTCCAGTTGACCCAAAAATAAAACAAAACCGCTGTTGCTTTCTCTGGGTGCTTGCACGTATCAAAAAACAAAAATGCCTGGCCAATCAAGTTCTCTGTTTGTTCTTATCCCACCGCTGCCGCCAAGTGTGGCGGAACCGGCCCGATTCTGCCTTCAGACCCGGTCCCATCAGCTCCCTATTGAGTCGCCAACTCCTGGAGGGAGCTATTTCTCCTCCTGCCCCTTGGGCTCGCTGCCACCACCTGCTCAGTCCCGGGGTTCAGATTGAGAGGAACAGGACTCCCAATCCCCCTCTCCCGCTATGAGGCCAGGCCTCAAGGTCCTCTGCCACCCTGCACTTGGGTTTCACAGAGACCTCAGCGCTTCTTTGGGGCACCCCTGGAGGATTGGCACCTTCTCCAACTGCATGCCTTCCCCCTTCCCCGGGGCCCCCTTCCCCACACAGCGTGGTCTAAAGCGGTCTGGGGATCTAGGTGGTACAGAGATTGACTGCCAGCATTTAAACAGTAAAAATATATTTATTTAAAAAGAGAAAGAGATAGGAAAAGAAAAACAAAACAAAAACAGTTGTGTTTTAAAAGTTAGCACAGCACAGCACACGCATAGCAAACAGCCTGACAAACAAAATGTGTTATAAACGCGTCCTGCTGGCCCTGATCTAAACTTGCCCTGTCTTGTGAATTACTTACTTAGTCTGCCTGCCTGGGGCCCCCCCGGCAGCAGCCTCCATTGCTCACCACACGCTCGCTCGAGCGCTGGCTTCCAACTGCCTTCTCTTCCTGCTAACACACATGCCAAGAACAAAAGCACTTCCTGCCTCTCTAGGAGATTTTCCCCCTAGCGTTGTTGGTTTGGCTCTGGAAGGGAGGGGGGGAGTGAGGGGAAGGCTACAAAGCCTGCTGAGGGATTTACTGACCCCTGCCAAATGAAGCACCACCACTGACTAAAATGGCGTTTCTCCACAGTAGTAAATCTTCATTCAGTCTCCATCTCCTCAATGTTTTAGACAATTTTGTAATCCACATTATTGAGTTATGATAAGAACATAAGAACATAAGAGAAGCCATGTTGGATCAGGCCAACGGCCCATCAAGTCCAACACTCTGTGTCACACAGTGGCAAAAAAATTTATGTACACACATACACTGTGGCTAATAGCCACTGATGGACCTGTGCTCCATATTTTTATCTAAACCCTTCTTGAAGGTGGGTATACTTATGGCCGCCACCACCTCCTATGGCAGTGAATTCCACATGTTAATCACCCTTTGGGTGAAGAAGTACTTCCTTTTATCCATTTTAACCTGTCTGCTCAGCAATTTCATCGAATGCCCACGAGTTCTTGTATTGTGAGAAAGGGAGAAAAGTACTTCTTTCTCTACTTTCTCCATCCCATGCATTATCTTGTAAATCCCTATCATGTCACCCCGCAGTCGACGTTTCTCCAAGCTAAAGAGTCCCAAGCGTTTCAACCTTTCTTCATAGGGAAAGTGCTCCAGCCCTTTAATCATTCTAGTTGCCCTTTTCTGGACTTTCTCCAATGCTATAATATCCTTTTTGAGGTGCGGCGACCAGAACTGCACACAGTACTCCAAATGAGACCGCACCATCGATTTATACAGGGGCATTATGATACTGGCTGATTTGTTTTCAATTCCCTTCCTAATAATTCCCAGCATAGTGTAGACCTTTTTTATTGCAATTGCACACTGTCTTGACATTTTCAGTGAGTTATCTACCACGACCCCAAGATCTCTCTCTTGGTCAGTCTCTGCCAGTACACACCCCATCAACTTGTATTTGTAGCTGGGATTCTTGGCCCCAATGTGCATTACTTTGCACTTGGCCACATTGAACCGCATCTGCCACGTTGACGCCCACTCACCCAGCCTCAACAGATCCCTTTGGAGTTCCTCACAATCCTCTCTGGTTCTCACCATCCTGAACAATTTAGTGTCATCCGCAAACTTGGCCACTTCACTGCTCACTCCCAACTCTAAATCATTTATGAACAAGTTAAAGAGCATGGGACCCAGTACCGAGCCCTGCAGCACCCCACTGCTTACCGTCCTCCACTGCGAAGACTGCCCATTTATACTCACTCTCTGCTTCCTATTACTCAGCCAGTTTTTGATCCACAAGAGGACCTGTCCTTTTACTCCATGACTCTCAAGCTTTCTAAGGAGCCTTTGATGAGGAACTTTATCAAAAGCTTTCTGGAAGTCAAGGTAAACAACATCTATTGGGTCTCCTTTGTCCACATGTTTGTTCACCCCCTCAAAGAAATGTAACAGGTTAGTGAGGCAAGATCTTCCCTTGCAGAACCCATACTGAGTCTTCCTCAATAACCCGTGTTCATCAATGTGCCTACTCATTCTGTCCTTGATAATGGTTTCTACCAACTTTCCCGGTATTGAAGTCAGACTGACTGGCCTATAATTTCCCGGGTCTTCTCTGGAACCTTTTTTAAAGATGGGGGTGACATTTGCTACCTTCCAGTCCTCAGGAACGGAGGCAGATTTCAATGAAAGATTACAGATTTTTGTTAGAAGATCCACAAGTTCAACTTTGAGTTCTTTCAGAACTCTCGGATGTATGCCATCTGGACCCGGTGACTTATTAGTTTTTAATTTGTCTATCAGTTGTAGGACCTCCTCTTTTGTCACCTCAATCCGACTCAGGTCTTTCAATACCCCTTCCAAAATTAGTGGTTCTGGGGCGGGCGAAAAGTCCTCATCTTCCACAGTGAAGACGGAGGCAAAAAATTCATTTAGCTTCTCAGCCATTTCCCTATCCTCCTTCAGTAATCCTTTTACCCCATGGTCATCCAAGGGCCCCACTGCCTCCCTGGCTGGTTTCCTACTTCTAATATATTTGAAGAAAGTTTTATTGTTGGTCTTTATGTTTTTTGCAATATGCTCCTCATAGTGCCTTTTTGCCTGCCTGATCACAGTCTTGCATTTGATTTGCCACAGCCTGTGTTCCCTTTTACTAATCTCACTTGGACTGGTTTTCCACCGCTTAAAGGAGTCCTTCTTATCTTTTACAGCTTCCATTATTTTGTTTGTTAACCACGCAGGCCTTTTTTTATGCCTTTTTGTGCCTTTCCTAACTTCTGGTATGTATTTTATCTGAGCTTCTAGGATTATAGTTTTAAATAGCATCCAAGCTTCCCCAAGGGTTTTGACCGTCTGTACCTTTCCTTTCAGTTTCCTCCTCACATGCCTCCTCATCTCAGAGAATTTACCTCTTTTAAAGTTAAACGTGGTTGTGGTGGTCTTTTGGGACAACTCCCTATTTATACAAACGGTGAAATCAATAACATTATGGTCACTGTTCCCAAGTGGCGCAATCACTTTTACATCTCTCACCAAGTCTTGGGCATTACTTAGGACCAAATCCAGGATCGCCCCACCCCTGGTAGGTTCTGAGACCATCTGCTCCATAGCACAGTCATTGAGAGCATCAAGAAACTCAATCTCTTTCTCTCGACCAGAACACATATTGACCCAATCAATCTGCGGGTAGTTAAAATCACCTATTACGACACAGTTTTTACGTTTAGCTGCTATCTTTAAGCCTTCCATCATATTATAATCATCCTCTCTCTTTTGATTTGGTGGGCGATAACAAACTCCCATAGTTAAATTTCCTTTTGGGCCCTCTATTTCAACCCAAAGCCTTTCTAAAAGTGAATCTAATTCTTTGATCTCAGTCTTACTGGACCGTATATCCTCTCTGACATACAGAGCCACCCCACCTACAACCCTTCCCTCCCTATCCTTCCGATATAGCTTATATCCAGGAATCACCGTGTCCCACTGATTCTCCTCATTCCACCAAGTTTCTGAAATTCCCACAATGTCTATGTTTTCTCCCCACACTAAACATTCCAATTCACCAATTTTACTTCGAACACTTCTAGCATTTGCATACAAACATCTATAATTTCCCAGGTGAGCTAGGCCCGCCACCTTCCTCCTGCCGCCTCGAGACTCTGGCAGACAGTCCATATTGTTTGTCACCTTCACAGTGGACAACTCTGGTCCGTTACCCGGTAGAAAAATAGCAGCTAACCTTTCATCTCTTTGAGACGAGTCCTCCCGAACCAGAGACATTCCATCTCCTGTCGGCTTTCCCCCAAGATTTAGTTTAAAAACTGCTCTGCCACCTTTTTGATTTTAAGCGCCAGCAGCCTGGTGCCATCCGGGGACAAGTGGAGACCGTCTCTTTTGTGCAGCTCCCGCTTGTTCCAGAAAGCATCCCAGTGCCTAACAAACTTAAACCCTTCCTCCTTACACCATCGTCTCATCCACACACCTGCTCACTTCTGTCCTTTGGGCAGATAGTCATACATGTGACACTCAGTGCAAAACACTGGAAAGCCCCCAACCCCCTGCTGGCATTCTATCTTCATGATATATATATTTAAGATTTAAGAAGGGTGCAATAGTCCACGTCTGCTGCAGGCTCGCTGGTGGCTGACAAGACCAATGCGGGACAGGCAGGTCCGGCCACAGTGGCTGCAGGGAAAAGTCTGATTTAGGGTTGGTGCTGTAGCAGTGCGATTCTTCCTCAATCTCCCTTTGTCCTCAAGACCAGCTATGCGTGCGTTCTCAAAAGAAGAGACAGCCTGGTGGATGGTGTGCCTCCATGCTTTGCGATCTGAGGCTAGGTCAGACCACTGGTGATGGTTGATGCGACAGGTGCCAAGGGATTTTTTCAAGGAGTCCTTGTACCTCTTCTTTGGTGCCCCTCTATTTCGATGGCCAGTGGAGAGTTCACCATACAGGGCAATCTTGGGAAGGCGGTGGTTTTCCATCCTAGAAATATGCCCTGCCCAGCGCAGCTGCGTCTTCAACAGCAGTGCCTCGATGCTGGTAACCTCCGCCCGCTTGAGAACTTCAGTGTTGGTCACAAAGTCACTCCAGTGGATGTTGAGGATGGTGCGAAGGCAGCGCTGATGAAAGCGCTCAAGGAGTCGCAGGTGATGACGGTATAAAACCCACGATTTGGAGCCGTAGATGAGGGTTGTCATCACAACCGCTTTGTAAACATTGATCTTTGTGCCTTTTTTCAGATGCTTGTTGCTCCACACTCTTTTGTGCAGTCAGCCAAAGGCATGGTTTGCCTTTGCCAGCCTGTTGTCGATCTCCTTGTCGATCTTGGCATCTGAGGAGATGATGCACCCCAGGTAGCTGAACTGCTGGACTGTCTTCAGAACTAATTCACCCACAGTGATGCAGGGAGGGTGATAATCTTCCTGGGGTGCAGGCTGGTGGAGAACTTCTGTCTTCTTCAGACTAACTTCTAGGCCGAATAGCTTGGCAGCCTCTGCAAAGCAGGACGTCATATGCTGCAGAGCTGATACCGAGTGGGAGACGAGTGCAGCATCATCAGCAAACAGTAGCTCTCGGATGAGTTTTCCCATTGTCTTGGAGTGGGCCTTTAGTCGCCTCAGGTTGAACAGGCTGCCATCGGTGCGATAGCGGATGTAGACACCATCGTCATCATCTAGATCTACTGCGGCTCTTTGAAGCATCATGCTAAAGAAGATTGTAAAGAGAGTTGGTGCGAGAACGCAGCCTTGGTTTACACCTGTGCCTATTGGGAAGGTCTCCGAGAGGTCGTTGCAGTGTCTGACTTGGCCTCGTTGGTCTTCGTGTAGCTGGATGATCATACTGAGGAACCTTGGGGGACATCCTAAACGTTCCAAGATTTGCCACAGGCCTTTCCTGCTAACGGTATCGAACGCTTTGGTAAGGTCGACAAAAGTCACATACAGAGCCTTGTTTTGTTCCCTGCATTTCTCTTGGAGCTGCCTGAGAACAAATACCATGTCGGTGGTGCTCCTGTTAGCTCTGAAGCCGCACTGGCTCTCTGGGAGGAGTTCTTCTGCAATGGCGGGCACCAGTCTGTTCAGGAGTATTCTGGCAAGGATTTTGCCTGCGATGGAGAGCAGGGTTATCCCCCGGTAGTTGGAGCAGTCTGACTTTTCCCCTTTGTTCTTGTATAGGGTGATGATGATTGCATCGCGAAAGTCCTGTGGTAAATTGCCTTGTTCCCAGCAGGTGACAAGTACTTTGTGAAGTGAGCTATGTAGTACTGTGCCCCCATGCTTCCAGATCTCTGGTGGAATTCCATCAACTCCTGCTGCCTTGCCACTTTTCAGTTGCTTGATGGCTTTAACAGTCTCTTCTAGAGTGGGGATCTCATCCAACTCTGTTTTCACTGGTTGAAGTGGGGTGAGGTGAATTGCTGAATCTTGAACTGCGTGGTTTAATATATATATATATATATATATATATATATATATATATATATATATATATATATATATATATATATATATATATATATATATATAATATACAGTCCTCTTTAAATGCTGTTTGTTTAAGTGGCTCCCCTTCTGGAGGGTCAACTTACCTTACCTCAACTTACCTTATTGGGAACTTACCTTATTTGGAGAACAAGGAAATCAGGGATCTGGGTTCCTGGTCCTTAGAGAGCCCCTAGGCGAAGAGCCACAGGCCAAGAGCCCTTTACCTCTCCCCCTTTGGCAAGGCGCAGCTTAAAATGCAAAGAGGTGGAGCAGAGGCACTCCTCAGCAATCAGCAGCAATCACTCTCAATCTCTTTCACCCTTAGGCCAGTCAACCAAACAAAGAGCAGTCAACCAAACAAAGAGCAGTTCCCCAGCTATCACACCTTAGAATTTTAGGCAGCCCCACAAACCTTAGAATGAAGTCCTTCAAAACTCAGAAATTCTCAGCAATTTCTCCAGCTGTCTCAGCTATCAGAGCTGCTCTGCTCCTCTCAGACCTCTGTGAGATGTGCCCCAATTTTAGGTAAAATCTCTATCTTCCTTGTTATGAGACCTAAGTCTCTAGTTCCCCACAGCATGTCAATTCTGGAAAAAGTCTTATGTCTTGCAGAAAAAAAAGTATAGTCCCGCACTTCAGGATTAAACTTCCTCCATATATTTTCTAAGTTTTCTTATTTAACTAATTCAAAGAAAGACTTTGGCAGTTTCCCTTCTTTCCCATCGCTTTTTTCCCCTCCAGATCTATCCAATGAGTTCTCGACTGTTCCATTAAGATCTCCCATTAAGAGTATTTGATCATAAGTCAACTCATCCAACTGTTGTATAATGTCTTTGAAAAAAGCATCCTTTGCACCGTTGGGTGCATATAGTCCCAATAACAACGTTCTTTTCCCACTTAATATTATCTCAACTGCTATAAATCTTCCATCTTTATCTTTAAATACTAACTTTGGCTCCAATTCTTGTTTAATATAGAAAACTACTCCCCTTTTCTTCTGTTCAGCTAATGAAAAAAATTCCGTTCTCAATTGTTTGTTCCATAAAAATTTCTAATCCTTTTGTTTAATGTGTACTTCTTGCAAGCAAATTATATTACAATTTTGCTTCTTGATCCAATGAAATGTTGCCCTTTTTTTTGTGGTGAGTTTAGTCCATTAACATTCCAAGACAGTAATTTGTAATCCATCATGGTGCAAATTCTTTATTTTCTTCAAAAAATCTACTCAACTCCTGAGCATTTGTAATTGTAACTCTCTTCCCCTGAAGTTCAAAACTCAAACCTTCGGGTATTATCCATCTGAACCTCGTGCCATTGTCTTTCAGTTTTTCTGTCAACTTTTTGTATGTTCTCCTGTCGTTTATCACTTGTCTTGGCAGCTCCTTCATGATTCTCACTTTACTGCCTCCTACTATCAGTGACTGTTCAAAGTTTTTGTTCATGATCCTTCCCACCATTTCCTTTGTCATATATCTTATAACAACATCTCTTGGTAAATTGTTTTTCTTGTCAAAAAGTGAATTAACTCTATACATGTGATCATACATGTTTTTGGTCTCATCAGGGTCTTCTTCTAAAAATTCTGCAATTATTTTTATTATATATCCTTTCAAGTCACCATTCTCTGCTTCAGGTACTCCTCTCAGACGTATCTGAGTTTCCATTAATTTAGTCGTGGATTGTCACTTTTTTTTGAATTTTCAACAAAGTGGTATCATGTACTTTTACTTTCTCTTCCACCCCCTGCACTTTCTTAGCTGTTTCCTCAGGGTTTTTTTGGTCAGAAATACTTAGGAGGAAGGGGATTCAAGAGGGGTGGGAGTTTCTTAAAAGCAAAATACTGAAAGTGCAATCACAGACAATTCCTATGAGAAAAAAAAATGGAAAAAGCCTAAAGAAGCCGAAGTGGCTCCATAAACAGCTCTCTAAAGACTTGAGAAATAAAAAAGACTCCTTTAGGAATTGGAAGGAGGGCCTTATAACCAAGAATAAATATAAACAAATCACCAGTGCTTGTAGAGAAAAAGTTAGGAAAGCTAAAAGATGCCAAAGATGCTAAAAACAACAAAAAGGGTTCTTTTTTGTTCTTATGTTCAGAGTAAGAAAAAGAGCAAGGACACAGTAGGCACATTGCGAAGGCAAGAAAGTGAAATTGTAATGGATAATGAAGAGAGGGTGGAACTGCTCAATTCCTACTTTTTCTCAGTCTTCTCTTCTGAGGGAAACGCTCAACATGGCAAAAACAGAACATATAAGGAGGGTATGAAGTTCCAACCTAGGATCAGCATAGGGGTAGTACATAAACACCTAGTTTCTTTAAATGAAACTAAGTCCTCAGGGCCAGATGAATTGCATCCAAGGGTTCTAAAGGAGCTTGCGGGTGTAATTTCTGAGCCTCTGGCTATTATTTCTGAGAATTCTTGGAGAACAGGAGAGGTGCTGGAAGATTGGAGGCGGGCAAATGTTGTCCCCATCTTCAAGAAGGGGAAAAAAGAGGATCCGGGTAACTACGACCCGTCAGCTTGACATCTATACCTGGAAAAGTTTTAGAACAAATATCAAACAGTCGGTCCTGGAACATTTAGAAAGAATGGATGTGATTACTAAGAGCCAGCATGGGTTTCTCAACCTGATCTCTTTTTTTTGAGAAAGTGACTACCTTGCTGGATCAGGGGAATACTGTAGACATTGTTTATCTTGATTTCAGTAAGGCTTTTGATAAAGTTCCACATACTATCCTTGTTGACAAGTTGGTAAAATGTGGTTTGGATCGTGTTACCGTTAGGTGGATCTGTAACTGGTTGACAGATCACACCCAAAGAGTGCTTGTGAATGGTTCCTCATCCTCTTGGAGAGGAGCGACAAGTGGAGTGCCTCAAGGATCAGTCCTGGGACCTGTATTGTTCAACATCTTTATCAATGATTTGGATGAATGCTTATTAAATTTGCAGATGATACTAAATTGGGAGGTGTTGCAAAAACTGAAGAAAAAAGAAACAGGATACAGGATGACCTTGACAGGCTGGAAAACTGGGCTAAAACCAAGAAAATGAATTTTAACAGGGATAAATGTAAAGTTCTGCATTTAGGTAGGAAAAGTCCAATGCATGGTTATAGGATGGGGGAAACTTGTCTTAGCAGTAGTATGTGCGAAAAGGATCTCGGGCTCTTAGTGGATCATATGCAGAACATGAGTCAACAGTGTGATGCAGTGGCTAAAAAAGCAAATGCAATTTTGGGCTGTATCAACAGAAGTATAGTGTCCAGATCACGTGATGTGATGATATCGCTTTACTCTGCTCTGGTAAGACCTCACCTGAAGTATTGTGTTTAGTTTGGGGCACCACATTTTAAGAAGGATATAGACAAGCTGGAATGGGTCCAGAGGAGGGTGACAAAGATGGTGAGGGGTCTGGAGACCAAGTCCTATGAGAAAAGTTTGAAGGAGCTGGGGATGTTTAGCCTGGAGAAGAGGTGGCTGAGAGGTGATATGATCACCATCTTCAAGTACTTGAAGGGTTGTCATATAGAGGATGATGTGGAATTGTTTTCTGTGGCCTGGAAGGTAGGACCAGAACCAATGGGTTGAAATTAAATCAAAAGAGTTTCCGGCTCAACATTAGGAAGAACTTCCTGACCATTGGAGCTATTCCTCAGTGGAACAGGCTTCCTCGGGAGGTGGTGGGTTCTCCTTCCTTGGTGGTTTTTAAACAGAGGCTAGATGGCCATCTGACAGCAGTGAAGATCCTATGAATTTAGGGGGAAGTGTTTGTGAGTTTCCTGCATTGTGCAGGGGGTTGGACTAGATGACCCTAGAGATCCCTTCCAGCTCTATGATTCTATGATATATACATACATACATACATACATATATATATATATATATATATATATATATATATATATATATATATATATATATATATATATATATATATATAATGCAAAAATTGGGGATCACATAACTTATAGATGGTTGGTTTTGTCAGTTGTGGCAGCAATACTCCCTAAAAAATCTTCTCAGGTCATTGTCCCAGCCATACACAGGGTCCAAACCAGAAGGGCTGGAATCTTGCTTCTGCAACCAGATCTGTTTCACTGTTTTCATAGAGAAAACTCCATTGATTTTTGTTTAAAATATGTTGTGGTGCAAACAGAATACAACATCGGAATCCACTGAATAAACTCTTTATCTTCCCTTTGCTTCCTCATTCTTTTATTTTATTTTACACATGCATGCACTTGCAAAAATACACACACAATTGCTTAACTCTTTTATAGCTCCCCTGCCCTTAATCTAACGAGATGCAAAACCATGAAATGATCAGAAATGACTGTGCTAAGTTGATTGGACCTGCTCAAAATGACATTCTGTCACTAAAATGTATGCTATCCTTGAACAGTTTGCCATAGCTCAAAAGTCATACTTACATTCAGGTAGTAACAAAATTGCCAATTGAACAATTCAAGTTCACCAGAGCATTTATGTGAGGAAAGAATGGGCATGCTTCATTCATAAATTTCAGTTATGCATTGCAATATGCAATCTAGAGAATATATAGATAGAATAATCCTGACTTGTAAAAAATATACACCTATCACTTCTCTATTGATGTCTTGCCTCTTTTTAAAACAACTTGCTACTTTCCCCACATACTTGATTTATACTGAAGATTAAAATTTGTCAAATCTTTGTATTCTAAAAAGTGACATTTTTATGCAAGTCCCCCAAATTATGATTCAAACATTCTGATTTTTCAAATTCTGATGTTCATTTCATCTACTTAAGTCAAACCAACCAGAACACTTGAAAATACTTTTCCTCAACCATGTATGCAATGCAGAAGTGGCCTGTGAGGAAACAAGAGCACAAAAATTTCTGTTTGTCCCCCCCCCACCCCCAAGTCAAACTACTCTTGCCCTTACTTCATGTTGAATGCTGCTATAGGAAAGCATGTTGTATGGTGGCAAGGGAAATTTAAAAATCATACAAATGCTTATTTCTGGTTGATCAGTATGAGCACTAGCCTTGCTATTGTCCATACAAAACTCATACTTTCTTCTTTAAAAAGAAGAGGTAAAATAGATGTAAAGAGTGCTAGAATTATACTGACTTACTATTTCGTTGTTTTTTTCATTTAATCCTTTCTTTTTAGAAATTATTAATAAACTAAGAGTAAAGCCCATAGTAGGAAGAAATACAATGGGCCCTAGAAAAAATATTTGGGACAAAGGTGATGAATGTGTAGGTGGCAGGAGGGAAGGAAGATAGACAAATAGAATGAAAGAGAGAGAGAGAGAGAGAATGGTAGGGAAAAGATGGGGAGAAAAGAGTGAAAGGCCCTTTCTCCATTCAGCTTTGCTCCAGATCTATGGAGCACTGAATCCACCTGCTACAAACTGGCATCATTCAAAATGCTTCTACATTTAAAACTATGCTCCTCACCTTTTGCAGAGTTTTACTTCTATATTTGAAAAGAAGGAAGGTCTAGGCAAGTATTCCTGCCCCCCATGTGGCAGTGCACACATTGCTGCCGTGCACCATCTCTTTCACTTGCCTGGGATCCAGGCAGCTGAAGGGGATGGTGAGATACCTCTCAGCCACTTGGAGTCTTTCTTCCTTTGTCACCACCTCTTTTGCCTGCCTGGGGCCTGGCAGGCCCAGTGCTAGGGCCTCGGGCACCCCAGGCCAGCACCTGTCCTGTGCCCCCCAACTGCACGTGCCCTGCTGCCACACCCATTTGCCCACGTGGAGAGCAGGCACAACAGCATGGAAGGAGGGGTGGACAGGCTGTGGCTGAGCTGGACCTGCGCAGTGCATTCTCGGAGGTGCAGAGCACCTCTGAGAATGCACCGTGGAAGCGTTCTCCTCTGAGTCATGTTCAGAGAAGCCGTGCTAATGCCCCACCTGGCTGTGTTCACCTTGAAGGCAAGAGCAGCCAGGCACATTCTCCTCTGAGTTGGGCCTCCCTTGCAAAGGAAGCCCAACTCAGAGAAGCTGCACTGATGCCACACCTGGCTGCCTTCGCCTTGAAGGTGACAGCAGCCAGGCAGGGCGTATTCTCCTCTGAGCTGGGCTTTTCTTGTGCGGGAAGTCCTGCTTGGAGGAGAGCACATGTCAGAATGGTTGTGAGCAGCACACCTAGTGACTTCCTGAATCAGTGCTCTTCCAAGTAAACAATGGATGGGGCTTTGGAGAGGAGTTTTAAAATTTGGAGGGAAAGTTGTACAATTACAAACGTAGATCTGCATGTTCAGGAAAGCTCTTGTTCAAAAGTACTCTTGAGAACTGCAGGGCAACTGTATATTGTTTTAACTGTATATTGTTTTTAATATTCTATGTGGTTTTTAAATGTTGTTAGCCACCCTGATCCCATTAGGGGAAGGCAGGATATAAATTTGATAAATAATAAATTAAAAAACTCCAGGATGAAAGCGTTTTCATTGCCCATTCAAAAAAAATAAATGTAGAAGACTTATGAAATTGCAAAGCAAGACAGAAGTGACAGCAATATGTAATGTAAATGATTACTTTTAAATACACACAGACCAAGTGAAGAAACAGCCAAAGAAAAATGGAAGGAAGGTAGACAGGCAGAGGCTGCAACCACACATGTTAAATAGTGCAGTTTCAATCCAGTTTCAAAGCACTTTCCATCTGGATTTTGCCAGTTCACACAGTAAAATCCAGTTAGAAAGTTCACTGGAAGTGGATTGAAAGTAGGGTTGCAAATCCCCAGGAGGGGACAGGGAATCCCCTAGTTTGGAGGCCTTCCCCCCTATTCAGGGTCATCAGAAAGTGGAAATGTCTGCTGGGTAGTTCATTATTCCCTGTGGAGACCTATTCCCATAGGGTATAATGGAGAATTGATCTGTGGGTAAGTGGGGCTCCAGGGGAGTTGTTCTTTGAGGTAGAGGCACCAAATTTGCAGCTGATAAAAAGGTAAAAGTAGTCTCCTGTGCAAGCACCAGTCGTTTTCGACTCTGGGGTGACATTTTCATGACAGACTTTTTACTGGGTGGTTTGCTATTGCCTTCCCCAGTCATCTACACTCCCCCCCCCCCCCAGCTAGCTGGGTACTCATTTTACCGACCTCAGAAGGATGGAAGGCTGAGTCAACCTGGAGCCGGCTATCTGAACCAACTTCTTCTGGAATCGAACTCAGGTCATGAGCAGAGGGCTCCGACTACAGTACTGCAGCTTTACCACTCTGCGCCTTGGGGCTCTTATAGCATCTGTTGCCTCTCCTCGAAAATGTGTGCAAGTTTCAACAACATTCAACCAAGGGGTCCAATTCTCTGAACCCCTCAAAAGGTGCCCGTATCTTTCATTATTTCCAATGGAGGGAAGGCATTTAAAAAGTGTGTGGTCCCATTAAATGTAATGGTCAGAACTCCATTTGCAGTTCAGTTATGCTTGTTACATCTTTGCTCCTCCCCCCCCCCACACCTCCGATGCCTCCTGGCTCCACCTCCAAAGTCAGGAGGCATCGAAGGTGGGGGGGAAGGAGCAAAGGTGTGACAAGGTAGGGAAAATATTAGAAAGTTTGTCAAATCTTAAAGTTCAGCAAAATTCTCACAGGAAGTTTGAACAATGGAGCCCAGAAACAAGGATTTTGGGGGCGGGGTTAAGAAAAAGAGCACAATAAAATTTAGAGATTCTGGAACTCCACGTCTGTGAGCACCTGCCCAAAATGAGGCATGTGAGAGAAGTAAAAAGGAGAAGGAAGATAGACAGGATGAAAGAAAAAGACAAAGAGAGAGAAAGAATGAGAGGAATGAATGAAGTGAGAGTTATGTTAAAGTTTGGGAGAAAGGAATAAAATAAAGGGAAGGGAAGGAAGGGAGACAGAGAAGTGACAAGAAGACAGGCAAGCAGGCAGGTAGCCATTAGAAGCCTGCCTTTCACCCCTTCCCACTTGCAGATGGGGGGAGGGAGAAGTGAAAGGGAGCCTTCAAATGGCTTCCTGCCTTTTAAAGCAAGCAATCCACTGTAGCCTAATTTAAATAGAAAGAGTGAAGACTATTTGCAGGTGTAAAGGAGGCTTGAGTATAGAGAATATAGAGTATAGTGAGTCTGTTTATCTGCTCTACTGATCTGCCCCTCCCCATGTTGTGATGGAACGTTCCTTTTCTGTTGAAGAAATTTAACTGTTTTCTGTCAGAGTTTGCTTTCATGTATATAGCTATTAAATGATGTTCAATGTTATTTAAGCAAGTATGTGTTCCACCTGATATTAGTTCACACTGGATTCAACTACAGACTGTGCTGTAAATGAAGAGGTGGAATACTGCCCCATAAGGAGGATTTTCTGGCATATTTATAAGTATAAATGCCTCAACTCCTAAACAGTAGGGGTAGGGGAGTGTACTGAGCAAGTGCAACTTTGGCAGGCAGTGTTTGTTGGAGGAGGCAAAATGGTGGCAGCATTGTTTGGGGGCAGGAATATGGACTGAGGAAAGGCAATAGTAATCAGTAAGACTCCAGGAGAACCTCTCAGCAGACAACTATCTTCGTCAGAGGCTAACTGATAGGGTTCTGGCCTGATAGGGCTGGCAGTTATATCTATGATTTCTCATAAGCATTTTAGAAGAGTTTTGTGTACTGCATTTTGGTCCCTGAATTTCCAACACAGCATTGCCTAGCATGCACAGGGGAACCGCGGGAAACTGTGGGTCACCTGGCTAGAGAAGGACTTAACTGACTGCCTATTAAGAAGTGTGGTGCGAACTTTAACCGTCTAGGATTGAACTGGACTTAGGAGGGGTTGTTCTGGGTGCATGCATATAAGAGGGAATCTGGCCCCGCCATGTTGTCTTGTTGCATAGATGCTAATAAAGTATGATTGCTGTTGAACTTCTCCAAACCCAGTACTTTACACTAGTGACAGTGGGATCCCGTTGAGCCAGCCTATAGCTCAGCCGCACTCATGCTCCGCACTCCAGCTCCAGTGCTCTTTCCGCGCTCCAAGCCCACATCGCGGCTGGGATCATGACTGTCGCTCCAGGACACCAGTTACTGGGATTCAACTCTTCCAGGCTGGACCTGTGGGAGTCATGTGTGGACCGACTCAAATGTTACATAAAGCTGCACAAGATGGAGGAAGCAGATGACCAGAAGGTGCTTCTGCTGAGCTCTTGCGAGGTCAAGAAACTCCAGTTGATTAATGCCTCATCACTCCTACCACATTCGCAGCAGCCACATACAAGGCTTTGATCGTGGCAGTGACTGAACACTTATTGCCCCAGCCAACCCATATCGCATGCCAGCACGCATTCTACATGTGGCAGCAGCAGCCAGTCGAGTCCACAGCAGAATACCTCACCAAACTTATTTTTATTTTTTATTTATTTACATTATATTTATATCCTGTCTATTCTATACGGACTCAAGGCGGCTAAAATAGACAGTAAACAAAAGCAATATTAAAACAATAAAACAGTAAAAACAATCAAATAAATGGCAATGGTGTTACTTCAGGTGGATCATATAATATTTTCTTTCTCATGCACACAGATCCTAGGCAGTTAGTACTAATGCGATGGATTCAGATATGGTGGCAGCCCTCACCCATTAGATGTTATATGCCATCCAAAACAGTTCCGTCTTGCAGGCCCTGTGGAACTGCAATAAATCCCACAGGGCCCTGATGGCTTTTGGGAGGGTGTTCCAAAGTATTGGGGTCACAACCGAGAAGGCTCTTGTTCCGGTGGAATTGAGCCTAGCCTCTTTTAGCCCAGGGACAGCCAAAAGATTTTGAGAGCTTGATCGCAGTGCTCTCTGGGGAACATGTGGGGCAAGGCGGTCCTGCAGATAGGTAGGTCCTAGGCCATACAGGGTGTTGAAGGTTAATACCCAGACCTTGAATTCAGTATGCAACAGGCAGCCGGTACAAAGCTCTCAGCACAGGCTGAATGTGCTCCTGATGGGGAAGCCCCATTAGTAGCCTGGCTGCAGCATTCTGCACCAACTGCAGCTTCCGAATCTGAGTCAAGGGCAGCCCCATGTAGAGAGCTTTAAAATAATCAATTCTTGAGGTGACCAAGGTGTGGATCACCATTGCTAAGTCACTGCACTCAAGGTAGGGGACCAACCTTGCTGTGTTCGCCGAAGGTGAAAAAAAATAGCTGTGTTCGCCGAAGGTGAAAAAAAGCAGCTTTGGCAGTGGCTGCTACTTGGGCCTCCATAGTTAAGGAGGACTCCAGAAGCACTCCCAAGCTCTTAACCCTCGACACTAGCATCAATGGCACCCCATCGAAGGCTGGTAGAGGGATCACCATTCCCGGGCTGCTGCAACTTAGTTAGAGAACCTCCATCTTCATTGGATTCAGCTTTGGCCAGCTCAGCCTGAGCCATGATACCACGACTTGCAGTGCCAGGTCCAAATTCTTCGGGGCGCAGTCAGACCGATCACCCATTAATAGATAGATCTGGGTGTCATCCGCATACTGATGACAACCCAGCCCATACCTCCTGACCATCTGCGCAAGGGGGTGCATATAGATATTAAACAACATTGGGGAAAGAACTGCCCCCTGGGGCACTCCACAAATAAGCAGGCGTCACTGGGACAGCATTTCCCCAATTGCTACCCTTTGTCCCCAACCTTGGAGGAAAGAGGAGAGCCACTGTAAGGCAGACCCCTGTATCCCCACATCGGCAAGACGGCTAGACAGCAGCTGGTGGTTGACTGCAGCCGACAAGTCTAACAGGAGCAGTACTGCCAAGCCGCCTTGATCCAGATGTCTCAGGAGGTCATCCATGAGGGCAACCAGCACCGTCTCCATCCTGAGGCCTGGGCGGAAGCCAGATTGGAACGGGTCCAGTATGGAAGCGTCCTCCAGGAAACTCTGTAACTATGTCACCACCGCCCTCTCTATAATCTTACCCAAAAAGGGCAGGTTTGACACCGGCCAATAGTTGGCCAAATTGGTTGAGTCTAAAGATGGTTTCTTCAAGAGAAGGCAGATCACAGCCTCTTTAAGAGGTGTGGGGAAGACCCCCTCTATGAGGGATCTGTTGACAATAGATCAAAGTGGATCACATGACACCATCCGGCAAGCCAAGACGAGCATGGATCCAAAACGCAAGTTGTAGGTCGCATAGAAATGAGAATCCTATCAACTTCCTCCAGGCTGAGTGGGTCAAAGTGATCCAGAAATGGACCTGAAGACATGCTCGGAGCTTCAAGTTCACTTACTGTTTCAAGTGTGGCAGGGAGGTCATGACGGAGTGATGAGACCTTATCTGCGAAAAAACTTGCAAAAGCCTCTCAGCCAATTTCCAATTCCCTAGCATTTGATCTGCCTTTCTGTAAGGCAGTTAAGGACCAAATTGTACTAAATAATTGGGCTGGGCGTGAAGTCGCAGATGCAATCCAGGCCACAAAGTAGGCTTTCTTTGTGGTCTTGACTGCCACCTCATAGGTCCACATAAATGACCTATAAGATGTTCTCATTGCTTCATCCTGAGTACGCTGCCACTGTCTCTCTAGTCATCTAAGCTGTTGCTTCATCGACCGCAATTCCGAAGTATACCATGGTGCAAGTCATTAGTGGGGGCAAAGAGGACACCTAGGTGCAATCTCATCAATGGCTGCAGAGCTGACTATTCCAGGGCTCTACAAGCTTATCTAATGAGCCACCAGCGTGCCAAGGATCCCTCAAATCCATCTGAAGCTGCATTTGGTCCATCAGGCTTTGCGGGCGAGCCAAAACATGCTCGTCGCCTAAACAGGGGCGTAGTGACATGTCCATACAGGTCTTCAGGGCATAGTGGTCTGACCATGACACTGTCTCAGCAGAGGTCTTGCCCTGTGCTGTGACTTTCAAGGGGACCTGGAGGAGATCCTCCTCGACTGATTTGCGGTGAGTGTCTGGGAGGAGAAGTTGCGCCAAAAGCTACTTGCCACAGATGACATCACCCTCACAGGAGCACTCTGCTAAGCATCCATCTTCAAACAGCTCACAGAGGTCGCCCAGCGATGGCCATGCACCAGGCTACAGCATCTTTGGCCTCAGATGGATTGAATACGGAAGAAGCATGCCAGCTCTGTTGCTTGCCCCATCGAGGACACAGGACAGCGGCCCAACCACAGACCTCTGAGAAACAAGCCACAGTGACATGCACAAGCTGCAGGGATCCACATGAGCTCCGCGACTGCTTTTTCCAGAATGCAGACAGTCAGAACTGTGGAAAGATCAGCCACCTTGCACAGGCCTGCAGGGCTAAGTCCAACTGGAGGTGCCAGTCAACCCACCACGACTTGACAGACATGCATACCTCCATATCAACCAGCATCCAGGTACTGAATTTGCCCCAGGACACTCCCAATAAAATTAAAATACTGGTACTGATCAATGGGGTTCCATGCCTGATGGAACTGGATTTGGGGTCCACCATCTCCATAATCTTGGAGGAGGCCCTGAACAAGCTATGCCCCAATGGTGGTCCGCTCCTGCGGCTGCCCGGGTTCATAATGTAGGACTTTCAAAAGAACCCCATTCAAATTAAGGGGTGAGGCCGAGTTGGGTACAGTTTAAACAATTTGATGGGATTCTGGACATCCTGGTGGTGACGAGTAAGCTCACCAGATTACTGGGTTTAGCCTAGTTCAAACAGCTAGGGATAGAAATTGTCAGGGTGAACCAAGTACCATCTCACAATTTTGACCACGTGTGCCGGGAATTCCCTGAGGTATTCGATGGGGCTCTCAGTTGCTACAAGGAGCCCCCATCTCATTACAGCTCAACCCCACAGTCCAGCCTGTAAGGCTAAAGGCACGGTGGGTCCCATTTGCACTGAAACCTAAGATAGAAGCTGAACTGGACTGCCTTGTCGACCATCTCCCATGCTTTTTGGGAGACTCCCATAATCACGCCCATGAATCCCAATGGGGACATCTGTATCTGTGCGGACTATAAATGCACCTTAAATAAGGCCCTCCAAGATCATGCGTACACAGTACCGGTGGTGAGCCACTTCCTAGCTTCATTGTCTGGCTTCCAGTAGATGAGCAGTCCACAGAGGCCCAAACAATTGTTACACCCTGGGGGGCTTTCAGCGTGCAGTCGTTACAATTCAGGGTCATTATGGCTCCAGGGATTTTTTAAAATCTCATGGATTCTCTTCTCAAAGGGATCCCTGGAGTACAGCTGTTCTTTGATGATGTTCTGATTACGGCCCCTGATGTTGAAGAATTCAACTGTCGCCTCCGCGAGGTGCTTCACCGTTTCCAGGATGCTGGCCTCAAGGTGAAACGCGAGAAGTGCTCACTCAGGGGTCCCAGGGTGTGGTCCTGGGGTTTGTGATTATCATCCATTGGGATCCACCCGACAGATGATAAGACCCGGGCAATAGTCCAGGCTCCGACCTCCACATGCAAAGCAGAGCTTCAGTTTTTCTTGGGGCTCCTGAACTTTTATCACTTGTTTCTGCCCCCCAAAGCTGCCCTCGCTGAACCCCTACACCAGTTCCTCAACAAAAAAGCCCCATGGGTCAAGGAGATTCTGGTCTCAAATGGGTTGCTGCATCACTTTGATGAGTCCCTTCCAGTGATCATGGCCTGTGATGCTTCCCCATACGGAGTTGGCTCAGTACTGGGTCAGCAACTGCCAGATAGGCAGGAGGTCCTCATTGCCTATTATTCACGCACCTTGTCGCTGACGGAGCACAACTATGCCCAAATCGACAAGGAAGCATTGGCAATCGTGGCTGGGGTGTGAAAGTTCCATGATTACCTCTTCGGGCTGTGCTTCATGATTTCTACAGACCACAAACTGCTGCTAGGCCTCCTCACACTGGACTGTCAGACCCCTCAGATCTTGCCTCAGCGCATCCTGTGGTGGAACGAGTTCCTGAGTGCATACACATACATGCTAATCTACTGCCCGGGGAAGTCAATGGGCCACCCGGATGCCCTCAGCCATTTTTCGCTGCCGTCGGTAGACCCAGATCTGGAGCCGGCTCACCACATGATGCTACTCGATTGGCCTCTCCACGCCTCAGAGGTTGCCCATTTCTTGGGCCACAACCATATCCTTTCCCTTGTCTTAGAGTGGGTTGGAGGGGTTCACCCACCGGCCAGGTTGACCCTGAGTTTGGAAGCTTTGTCTCCCACCGGGATGAACTTTTGAACTGCCTCCTATGGGGTAGCCATGTTGTGGTCCCACCCCCACTCTGTAAACAAATGCTAGAGACCTTACATGAGATGCACCCAGAGATAGTGCGTATGAAGGCCTTAGCCCAGAGCTACATATAGTGACTGGGAATGGACGATGAAGTCAAGGTGTGGGTGAAACGCTGTCAACCCTGCCAAGAGTCCTGGACCTGCCCAGCGGCCCCTGTACACCGCTGGAAAACTAACCACATGCCTTGGTCCCGGCTGCACTTGGACTTTGTGGGGCCCTACCAGGGACAAATATTTTTCATCCTGGTTGATGCCTAAATGAAGTGGCTGGAGGTGATCACAGTGGCCTCCACCTAAGCCGCAGTCCATGCTCTCCATAGCGCCTTTTGCACGCACGGGATACCAAAGACTGTGGTGACAGACAACAGGACCACATTCACCTCCCAGAAATTCTGGGAGTTCTTGAACAGGTACCTCATCCATCACATACAGTCTACCCCGTTTCATCTGGCAACCAACAGCCAAGCAGAGTGCATGGTCCGCACAATGAAGGAGGCCCGAGGCTGCCTCGTTTATGGTGATTGGAACCACCATCTGTCCGCCTTCCTTTTCAGGAACAGGACTACCTCGAACCCCGTTACTGGTCGCAGTCCGGCGAAACTGTTAATGGGCAGACGCTTGATCACCTGGCTGGACAGATTGCATCCTGACCAAGCACCTGACCTCCACAACTCCCCCAAGATCCACTAGGCCACAAGGGGGTTCTTTCCGGGGGACCCAGTCTACGCTAAAAACTTTTCCAGTGGGCCGGAATGGCTACCCACCCAAGTGACACAGGTCATTGGCTCCCATTTGTACAAGGTGTTGACAGAGGGGGGCCAGCTCCTCCAATGTCACATTGATCAGTTGCGCTGCCAGGCCTTGCCAGAAGAACCAGAAGACCCTCGAGGAAATGGGAGATGAGGAAGTTGTAGGATCACCACAAGTTGCCACCATGCCAACCCCAGGACTTCTGACCCCCAAACCTTTCTGAGACTTGGCTACATGCCCCCTTCAGGAGAGAGCGAAGGGACTCCATTCTCTCAGAGTCCATGGAGCAGGTCCCCCCTTTCCTCACCTTCCAGCAAGGAACCAGCGGGACCAAGCAGAATTCCTACCGCCCCAGTTCCTCTGGCCAAGCCTCAGTGTTCTCAATGGAAGAAATATCTCAAAGATTGTGTTTGCTGAACTAGGGGGGGAGTAGTGTTGTGTACCACATTTTAGTTCCTGAATTTCCAACACAGCGTTGCCTAGCGCACATAGGGGAACCACAGGAAACTGCGGTTCACCTGACTAGAGAAGGACTTAACTGATAGCCTATTAAAAACTGTGGTGCAAACTTTAATCATCCAGGATTGGACTGGACTTAGGAAGGGGCTGTTCCAGGTGCATGCAAATAAGTGGGGACCTGGCCCAGCCATGTTGTCTTGTTGTGAGGGTGCTAATAAAGTATGATTGCTGTTGAACTTCTCCGAACCGAGTACTTTACAAATTGTCTTTGTGTTGCTGCTAAATCCATGACATTCAGGAATGCTGTTGCTGTGGCCTTACACTACTAGGTTGTGGTTCTCTGGATCCACTGGCCATCAGCCCAAGGCTCTCTGAAGGAGGGAGAGGCACGTTTTCATGGCTAATGTCACATCCAGGTGCTTGGGGCTTGGAGGTGGGGCCAGAGGGTTTCCTAGCCATGCCCACCTGCATTTGCAGTCTTTGTGCAATCACAGCCTATGGATGAACTGTAGCAATGAGGCAAAAAATAATCTTGGTCTTCACTTTCTTCGTATAATTCATTGGTTTATAAGATTATCTATTATTGTGTAAAAGAAGAACTTCCCTCACCTCTTTCCAGTCAAATTGATGCTTTCAAAAAAATCCGTTAAAGATTCTTGGGGATTTCTCTGTTTTCTTTGTCTTAGTCCCTGATGATTCCCATAACAGTATCCACAGTTTGCACTGGCTGTTGTTGTTCAGTCGCACAATTACTTGTGATTTCATGGACAAAGTCATGCCAGGCCCTCCTGTCTTAAGAACATAAGAACATAAGAGAAGCCATGTTGGATCAGGCCAACGGCCCATCAAGTCCAACACTCTGTGTCACACAGTGGCAAAAAATGTTATATACACACATACACTGTGGCTAATAGCCACTGATGGACCTGTGCTCCATATTTTTATCTAAACCCCTCTTGAAGGTGGCTATACTTGTGGCCGCCACCACCTCCTGTGGCAGTGAATTCCACATGTTAATCACCCTTTGGGTGAAGAAGTACTTCCTTTTATCCGTCTTAACCTGTCTGCTCAGCAATTTCATCGAATGCCCACGAGTTCTTGTATTGTGAGAAAGGGAGAAAAGTACTTCTTTCTCTACTTTCTCCATTCCATGCATTATCTTGTAAACCTCTATCATGTCACCCCGCAGTCGACGTTTCTCCAAGCTAAAGAGTCCCAAGCGTTTCAACCTTTCTTCATAGGGAAAGTGCTCCAGCCCTTTAATCATTCTAGTTGCCCTTCTCTGCACCTTCTCTAAAGCTATAATATCCTTTTTGAGGTGCGGCGACCAGAACTGCACACAGTACTCCAAATGAGACCGCACCATCGATTTATACAGGGGCATTATGATACTGCCTGATTTGTTTTCAATTCCCTTCCTAATAATTCCCAGCATGGCATTGGCCTTTTTTATTGCAAACGCACACTGTCTTGACACTTTCAGTGAGTTATCTATCATGACCCCAAGATCTCTCTCTTGATCAGTCTCTGCCAGTTCACACCCCATCAACTTGTATTTGTAGCTGGGATTCTTAGCCCCAATGTGCATTACTTTGCACTTGGCCACATTGAACCGCATCTGCCACGTTGACGCCCACTCACCCAGCCTCAACAGATCCCTTTGGAGTTCCTCACAATCCTCTCTGGTTCTCACCACCCTGAACAATTTAGTGTCATCCGCAAACTTGGCCACTTCACTGCTCACTCCCAACTCTAAATCATTTAGGAACAAGTTAAAGAGCATGGGACCCAGTACCGAGCCCTGCGGCACCCCACTGCTTACCGTCCTCCACTGCGAAGACTGCCCATTTATACTCACTCTCTGCTTCCTATTACTCAGCCAGTTTTTGATCCACAAGAGGACCTATCCTTTTACTCCATGATTCTCAAGCTTTCTAAGGAGCCTTTGATGAGGAACTTTATCAAAAGCTTTCTGGAAGTCAAGGTAAACAACATCTATCGGGTCTCCTTTGTCCACATGTTTGTTCACCCCCTCAAAGAAATGCAACAGGTTAGTGAGGCAAGATCTTCCCTTGCAGAACCCATGCTGAGTCTTCCTCAATAACCCGTGTTCATCAATGTGCCTACTCATTCTGTCCTTGATAATGGTTTCTACCAACTTTCCCAGTATTGAAGTCAGACTGACTGGCCTGTAATTTCCCGGATCTCCTCTGGAACCTTTTTTAAAGATGGGGGTGACATTTGCTACCTTCCAGTCCTCAGGAATGGAGGCAGATTTCAATGAAAGATTACAGATTTTTGTTAGAAGATCCACAAGTTCAACTTTGAGTTCCTTCAGAACTCTCGGATGTATGCCATCCGGACCCGGTGACTTATTAGTTTTTAATTTGTCTATCAGTTGTAGGACCTCCTCATTTGTCACCTCAATCTGACTCAGGTCTTTCAGCACCCCTTCCAAAATTAGTGGTTCTGGGGCGGGCAAAAAGTTCTCGTCTTCTACAGTGAAGACGGAGGCAAAAAATTCATTTAGCTTTTCAGCCATTTCCCTATCCTCCTTCAGTAATCCTTTTACCCCATGGTCATCCAAGGGCCCCACTGCCTCCCTGGCTGGTTTCCTACTTCTAATATATTTGAAGAAAGTTTTATTGTTGGTCTTTATGTTTTTTGCAATATGCTCCTCATAGTCCCTTTTTGCCTGCCTGATCACAGTCTTGCATTTGATTTGCCACAGCCTGTGTTCCCTTTTACTAATCTCACTTGGACTGGTTTTCCACCGCTTAAAGGAGTCCTTCTTACCTTTTACAGCTTCCATTACTTTGTTTGTTAACCACGCAGGCCTTTTCTTATGCCTGTTTGTGCCTTTCCTAACTTGTGGTATGTATTTTATCTGAGCTTCTAGGATTATAGTTTTAAATAGCGTCCAAGCTTCCCCAAGGGTTTTGACCGTATGTACCTTTCCTTTCAGTTTCTTCCTCACATCCTCCACCATCCTCCAAAGTCTGCTCAAATTTTTGTTTGTTACATCAGTAACGCTGTCCAGCCATCTCATCTTTTTCCGTCTCCTTTTTTTGCCTTCTGTCTTTCCCAGCATCAGGATCTTCTCTGGGGAGTGCTCCCTTCTCATTTGGTAGCCAAAGTATTTGAGCTTCAGCTTCAGCATCTGACCTTCCAGGGAACAGTCTGGATTGATTTCCCTTAGGACTGACTGATTTTGATCTTCTTGCAGTCCAAAGGACTCTCAAGATTCTTCTCCAGCACCACAGCTCAAAAGCATCTATTCTTCTGCGCTTGGCCTTCCTTATGGTCGAGCTCTCATAGCCATACATTACTACCGGGAATGCCATCGCTTTGACTATATGGACTTTTGTTGACAGGGTGATGTCTCTACTTTTTATTAGACTGCCCAGGTTTGCCATAGCTGTCCTGCCAAGGAGCAAAGGTCTTTTAATTTCATGGTTACAGTCACCATCTGCAGTGATCTTGGATCCCAGAAATGTGAAGTCTGTCACTACTTACATGTCTTCCCCTTCTATTTGCCAAGGTGTGATGGGGCCGGATACCATGATCTTAGTTTTTTTGATGATTAGTTTCAAGCCTCTCCTCTTTAACCCTCAACAAGAGATTCTTTAGGTCTTCCTCACTTTCTGCCATTAGAGTGCACAGCCTATGCCCTTCAGTATATCTTTCTATCAATATGTGCCTAATTTTTCAGATTTATATTTACACATATTCACATATGTCTACCAATACAGAATACAATTCTTACATCTGATGAAGTGGACTCTAGTGATTTATTCTCTAGTGAATAAATCAGTAAGAAATATATTTATATTTGTATTTTTATCTAGCATAAAACCAGAGGCAAAATAAGATGCTTATACAGAGATGCTGAATAAGAAGCACCAGTGTCGCTGGAACTGATTTTACTGACACAGTGTATTAAAAGATTAGGTTGTTTGTCATATAACATAAAGCTTAATGTATTAAGTAGCAAAGTTGCTACAAAAGTCCAGGTGTCTGATGTCCCACCAGCACAATAAATAATAACAATAAGAACTGATTGTTTGAACAGTGTTTAAAATGTAATTAAACCATTTTTCCGGGGGGAGTAGTTCTAACTTCTAATCTCAAATTTAATATATGTTTTAATTGTCTAAAACAATCTCTGTTAGAAACCACAAACACCGATTATAGTCACACATAGGCACAAACTATGGGAGGGATCGGGCTCCCCCCAAATTTTTCTGGGAGGGCTGAGCCTCCCCTGGGCAACGAGTGCCAGGCAATATTGAGTTTAAAACTTTCCTGTGTTGTTTTTTTTTTTTCCTGGATTGGAAAGGAGGAGGTCAGTATGTAACCTTCCAGACTCACCTTCTTACAAATGTTAATTAAGGTAGCAGAATAAACAATGGGATGGGTAAACATCCCCCTTCTCCCCCGTCTATTATCCAAGCAGGAAGGTATCAAATGCTAGAGAGTTCTTAGGAAGACAGACCTCTGGAGACAGGAAAAGCTGCCTTGACCTGGAAGGGGAAAGAAATTTCATAACATTCTTTGCAAGAGGAAGAGGAGGTCTCTTGTGGCTGGTCCATCAGGGGATACAGACCTCTGACCTGAGGTCTAGGGAAGGTGACCATTTTTGTCTATCTGACCAGCCTAGAGGGCTGAAGGACACTTGATATTGTAAATTGTAACTTTGATCTGTAAAGGTTTTTGGTTGTATCTTTGCATTCTCTAGATTAATAATGAAGGCTTTTTATATCTTGAACATATCAGTCTGTGAATATATTTGGTGTCTGTCAGAAAAGAAAGTATAGTCCTAAGCCTGGCTGGTTTAGGGTTGCCAAGTGAGACTCAAAAAATATCTGGGGACTTTGGGGGTGGAGCCAGGATCAAGGGTGTGACAAGCACAACTGAACTCTGAAGGAGTTCTGGCCATCACATTTAAAGGCACCATGCTCTTTTTAAATGCCTTCCCTCCATTTGGAATAATGAAGGACAGGGGCACCTTCTTTTGGGGCTGATAGAATTAGACCCCCTGGTCCAATCTTTCTGAAACTGGAGAGGGTGAGGAGAGGCACCAGATGCTGTGCTGAAAATTTGGTGTCAATGTAAGTCCAAGCCCCCTCCTCCATTTCTAAAGGACTATGTTTACTCTGGCCCTGGTGCCAGATTCCCTGGACACTTAGTCACTATGGACTATATATATCCTTATCCAGTACATACATCCTGCTACATTGGACTCTCAGCCTTACTTGAGTCCAATCAATTGCATGGCACCAGCCCACTATGGAAATCTCACTCTGCGTGGGGCCAAACAGCAAGTACTCCAGCCAAGTTAAGGAAAACTTCCTGTCTGTTCCTGACATTGCTGTGACTGTGTGCATCCCCCTGTATAGAAGGAATCCAGGTCAGGCTTCCCCAAGAAGCTGCCAAACCATGCAGAATACAACTGTGCTCCTGTCAAATGAAGACAGCATCCAACAGCAGCCTTCACCAGAAGCCATGATGGAAGAGATCCTGGATCCATCTTGTTCCTGCTTAGTGCCATGAGAACAAAGCAGTTTCAGTTTATTTCAGTTTATAACCCGCCCTTCCCACCGAAGCGGCTCAGGGTGGCTTACAACATATAAAATCTAACATAAAGTTTGGTTTTAAAATACATCAGTTTGCAGCAATTTAAAACAATAAGATAGTAAAACATATAGAACAAACGATCTGCCAAAGTGCTACACTACAACCTTCCATAAAGTTTCCAATGTGAGTTAGTTATAGGCCAGCTGGAAGAGAGCTGTCTTACAGGCCCTGCGGAACTGCCCAAGGTCCTGCAGGGCCCTTACCTCTTCCAGCAGCTGGTTCCACCAGCAAGGAGCCATTACCAAAAAGGCCCTGTCCCTGGTGGATTTCCGACGGGCCTCCTTTGGCCTGAGGATTACAAGCAGATTTTAAGAGCTCAATCTCAATACTCTCTGGAGAACATGTGGGGAGAGACGGTCCCTAAGGTAGGCAGGTCCTAGGACATATAGGGCTTTAAAGGTAATAACCAGCACCTTGTACCGGACTTGGTATATTATTTGCAGCCAGTGCAGATCCCAGAGCCCCGGCCGAATGTGCTCTCATCTTGGGAGCCCTAATAACAGCCGGGCGGCAGCATTCTGCACTAACTGCAACTTCCGGGTTCGGCACAGGGGCAGCCCCATGTAGAGGGCGTTACAGTAGTCCAACCTCGAGGTGACCTTGGCATGAATCACCATTGCTAGATCGTCGTGCTCCAGGAAAGGGGCCAGCTGCCTCGCCTGCCTAAGATGAAAAAATGCGGACTTGGCAGTGGCTGGTATCTGAGCCTCTATTGTTAGGGAAGGCTCCAATAGTACCCCCAGACTTGACCTTGTGTGCCGCTGTCAGTGGGGCACTGTCAAAAACTGGCAGGGGGATTTCCCCTCCCAGGCCACGACGACCCAAGCAAACGATTCAGCTTCAATCCACTCAGCCTGAGCCACCTAGCCATGGCCTGTATCGCCCGGTCCAAATTTTCTGGGGCATAGACAGGCCGGCCATCCATAAGTAGATAGAGCTGGGTGTCATCAGCGTACTGATGACAACCCAACCCATACCTTCAGGCAATCTGGGCAAGGGGGCGCATGTAGATGTTAAACAATATCGGGGAAAGCACCGTCCCTTGAGACACTCCGCAATCAAGCGTGTGTCTCTGGGACAGTTCACCCCCAATCGCCACCCTTTGTCCCCAACCATCAAGGAAAGAGGAAAGCCATTGTAAGGCCAACCCCTGAATCCCCACGTCGGCGAGGCGGCAAGTCAACAACCAATGGTTGACTGTATCGAACGCTGCCGATAGGTCTAACAGCATCAGTACCGCTGAGCCGCCTCGATCCAGATGCTGTTGAAGGTCATCCACCAGGGCAACCAACACTGTCTCCAACCCATGGCCAGGGCGAAAGCTGGACTGATGGGGATCAAGAACGGAAGCATCTTCCAGGAAACTCTGTAGCTGCAACGCCCTCTCAATAAGTTTGCCCAAAAAGGGCAAATTCGAGACCGGCCGATAATGCACCAATTCGGCCGGGTCTAACGTTGTTTTTTTCAAGAGGGGGTGGACTACCACCTCTTTAAGCGGTGTTGGAAAATGCCCTTCCGCTAGGGATCTATTTATGATATCTCGTACAGGATATCTAAGCTCCCTCTGGCAGGTTTTAATAAGCCAGGAGGGGCACAGATCCAGATTGCAAGTTGTTGGGCATGCAGATAAGAGGATCCTGTCAACTTCCTCCAGGCTGAGAGCACCGAAGCCATCCAGAACACGATCCAAAGTCAGGCACAGAGAGTCACATACTCCAGATGTGTTGATACAGATGCAAATGGAAATGGCTAGCTGCTAAACAATAGAGCTGGCCATTATGCCTGCCCATGCAACAAAAGACTGTTCCTGTCACCTATTTAGGAGATCAAAGAAGAAGCCTAAGAGAGAGATCGTTGCTGAGTACATAATCCTGTTACCCAGATCTCCCCATTGTGTTAGCTATGGTGTTACAGTTGATTACAATATGGCTCCAAATTGACAAAATATTTTCTTTGTTTAAGGTAGTTTACATTAGGTAAACCCATCATGACTCACTGATCTTGTCAAACTCCTTGCAAGCCTCCCCTTTCCACCCCTGATGTGACATCAGGGAACTCATGTAATAGTGTCATGTAATGTCATAGGCCACCTGATCACTATATCACCTGACATCACCACCAGAGGGCACAAATCTGGTTATATCAAGGCCAGCTCATAGACATTCAGGTGTGTCTCTACAGTATCCCCACTTTGCTGTTTGAGCCATCCCTAGTTACCTAATTGAGCCCTATTATGGCTAATGATGCTGGTCATCTCTGGTTCCCCCCTCCCCAATTGTTTTCACTACTGGACCATTCCTTTTGCAATCTTGCATGGTGCGGTCTCATTTGGAGTACTGTGTGCAGTTCTGGTCGCCGCACCTCAAAAAGGATATTATAGCATTGGAGAAAATTCAGAAAAGGGCAACTAAAATGATTAAAGGGCTGGAACACCTTCCCTATGAAGAAAGGTTGAAACGCTTAGGGCTCTTTAGCTTGGAGAAACGTCGACTGAGGGGTGACATGATAGAAGTTTACAAGATAATGCATGGGATGGAGAAAGTAGAGAAAGAAGTACTTTTCTCCCTTTCTCACAATACAAGAACTCGTGGGCATTCGATGAAATTGCTGAGCAGACAGGTTAAAACGGATAAAAGGAAGTACTTCTTCACCCAAAGGGTGATTAACATGTGGAATTCACTGCCACAGGAGGTGGTGGCGTCCACAAGCATAGCCACCTTCAAGAAGGGGTTAGATAAAAATATGGAGCAGAGGTCCATCAGTGGCTATTAGCCACAGTGTGTGTGTGTGTGTGTGTGTATATATATATATATATATATATATATATATATATATATATATATATATATATATATATATATATATATATATATATATATATATATAACCAATTATAGTTTACCAAATTGTTCATTATTTAAAAGGAAAATTCTTGGGAGTCCACCTCCTGTATGCACAGGTTTCTGACCCTGCTTAAGTTGGCCATCTTTGCCCACGAGACTAATTTCCCAACTTCTTTTGAGGGCAATTTGGCTTACATCTCTACCTCAAAAAAACAGCCCCTTCTTCTTTCTTTAAACTAAAACTGCAATCCTGTGCATATGTAGAGAGTAGGTGCCACTGTGCTCACTGTAGATTACTTTTGAGTGACCATGGAGAACAAACCCAATGAGGGTTTGCTAAGGGATTTGGGAATATTCAGTCTAGAGAATAGAAGGTTGAGGGGGGAGACATGATTTCTCTTTTGAAGTATTAGAAGGGCTGACACTTAGAGGAGGGCAGGGAGCTGTTCCTGTTGGCAGCAGAGGAGAGGACTGGCATAGGAAAAACTTTTTAACAGTAAGAGTTGTTCAGCAGTGCAATCGACCCCCTCACTGGCAGTCTTTAAGCAGCAGATGGACAAATACTTGTCAGGGATGCTCTGATAAACCAGAACAGCAGTGCAACAGTTCAAAAACAGCTTATCAACAATATGCCTTATGGTACCTGTAGCTTGAAAGAGCTCTGCTTAGATACTGCTATCAGAAGTATCATATTTGAAAGCAAGGAAGCCTGCAGTTCCTCCCTTTCCACTCCTAAACCAGAGGCGATCCCGGCCACTGTTTCTGCAAGATTAGTGGGATCCAACATTTCCTGTAATAAACCCACATCCCTTAAAAAAAAAGTGCTTGATTCAAGGTCCTGATCTCTCCTCCCTCCCCCCCCATATGAAACATGAAGCTACCTTATATCCATCTCTCTAGTGCAGGGGTGGCCAAACTGTGGCTCTTTCACACACATTGTGTGGCTTTTGAAGCCCCCACCAGATAAGGCATTTGTCTCTTTAAACCACTTCTTCAAGCCAAGCCAGCCAGTGGCTTGGAGAATGCATTTAGAGTTAAAGTTGCTTTCTTTCCACCTTTCTCTCTCCCTCACCACCTATTTTCCTTCCTTCCTTCCTTCCTTCCTTCCTTCCTTCCTTCCTTCCTTCCTTCCTTCCTTCCTTCCTTCCTTCCTTCCTTCCTTCCTTCCTTCCTTCCTTCCTTCCTTCCTTCTCTCAGACATCTGATGTTCGTGCCTGGTGGATCTGACACATCTGACATTTATTCTATGTGGCTCTTATGTTAAGCAAGTTTGGCCACCCCTGCCCTAGTGGGTCCCATCCAACCCCCTCCCTAAAACTGCAGGAACACCTGCAAGGAATTTTCCTCTGCGTGTTGTGCTTGGAGGCTGCATTGGGGTTGCACCCACCCACCTCCACATCAGAATTCCAAATTCCCACGAGCTCAGAAAGGTTAGAGTGCCCTGTTGTCTCTCTGAAGGAGGCCCAGTTAGGGTTGCCAGGTTTGGGTGGGAAATACCTGGAGATTTGGGGGGGAAAGCCTGAGTTTGGGGAGAGGAGGAACTTCAGTGAGATATGACTCCAGAGCCTCGTGCACAGGGGCAAGGGAGCATGCGTGCCCACAGAGAGGGCTCCGAGTGCCGCCTCTGGCACCTGTGCCATAGGTTCACCACCACTGGTATATGAAATATACATTATATATACTAAATATACATTATTTAGTGTATATGAAGGAACCTCCAGAGTCATCTAATCCAACCCCCTACAAAATGCAGGAAATTTACAAGTAACTCCTCCCCACCAGGGCTTTTTTGTTTTAACCTTTCTTCATAGGGAAAGCGTTCCAACCCTTTAATCATTCTAGTTGCCTTCCTCTGCAGTTTTTCCAATGCAATAATATCTTTTTTGAGGTGTGGTGACCAGAATTGTACACAGTATTCCAAATGAGGCCGGACCATCAATTTATACAGGGGCATTATGATAACTGGCTGATTAGTTTTCAGTTCCCTTCTTAATAATTCCCGGCATGGTGTTGGTCTTTTTTATTGCAATTGCACACTGTCTTGACATTTACAGTGAGTTATCTACCATGACCCCAAGATCTCTCTCTTGCTCATTCTCTGCCAGTTCACACCCCATCAACTTGTGTTTGTAGCTGAGATTCTTGGCCCCAATGTGCATTACTTTGCACTTGGCCACATTGAACCTCATCTGCCATGTTGACTCCCACTCACCCAGCCTCGACAGATCCCTTTGGAGTGCCTCACAATCCTCTTTGGTTCTCATCACCCTGAACAATTTAGTGTCATCTGCAAACTTAGCCACTTCACTGCTTACTGGTTATTTGTTTATATTCATCCTTGGTTATAAGACCCTCCTTCCATTACTTAGATGAGTCTTTTTTACTCCTCAGATCCTTAGAAAGCTGTTTATGGAGCCATCTTGGCTTCTTTAGGCTCCTCTCATTTTTCTTTCTCATAGGAATCCTTTTTGATTGTGCCTTCAATATTTCACTTTTAAAAAACTCCCATCCCTCTTGAACTCCCTTCTCCTTAAGCATTTCTGACCTTGAGATTTTACACAGCATAACTTTAAGTTTGTCAAAATTTGCTTTTCTGAAGTCCAACCCATATGTCAAACTATGTACAGCTTTTCCCTTCCCCAAGACTGTAAATTCCAAAATTATATGATCACTAGTAGGGATGTGCAAAAAAAAAATCCAATAAAATTCAAATTTGAGACTGAATCTTGAAAATAAAGGTGTGGGGAGGGTTGCCTTGATCTAAGGTTGCCAAACTCCAGGTGACAGAGATCAGTTCAACTGGAGAAAATGGTTACTTAATGTTGCAAGGGGGGAAATTGGTTCACTTATTTCACAATTTATGGAGACCAGCCAGCCCAGATGTTCAGCTGATGAGAATGGTCATAATGACTGACGTATAAAGATGAATTTTGTGATAAGGACAATTGTTTGGGAATTGTGGTTATGAGAAGGGTTTATGTAAGTTGGGCTCTGCAGCTTTGCATCATCAGTCTCTCTTCTCCCCAAATCCTACCTTTCCCATAACTCCTGGTGTTTCTTAACACTCAATTCCCAAAATCTCCTGGTGTTTCTTAACACAAAGCTGACAACCCTTCCTTGCTTCAGCACTGGCTGGGCTGATGGGCTTAGCAGCATCTCAGAATATGAAGTTGTTTGGCTTGACCTTACTGTAGTAAATTATTCAACTTCTGATGACTTCTATATGGGTTATCTGCCTTGGCTTCAATGCTGTTGAGGAATGTGCCCCCCCCCCCAATACACACACACACATTTCCTACCAGCATTGCAATGCACTTGTGCACCTCCTAGAGTTTCACTGGCTTTTCTCTGACCTTTCTTACACATGCTTTGCTCTAAAGTTTTGGGAAAGAACACACTAAAGCCTGGATGGCTACTGTATGAGTGGGAAAAAAATCCAGATTTTCTACACTCACATGGCAGCCATTTCACCTGACGTTGTTCCTCCTGCAAACATTTCTTCCCTCTGTCACTGGAGGCTTTTTTAAAATTTAAAATCACACTAAAATATTATTGCATCAATATAATGTTATAGCACATTTGTGTATCAGGGTCTCTGAATTATGTTTTCATTTTAAAAATTCTCTAGTGCTGTCCATAGAGAAAATATAAGTGGAAACATATCCCCACAATTAAAAGGGTTACATATTTACTTTTTAAAAACAAAAAAGAAAACTGGAAATTCAGAGAACCTGACATTCATGGATCCCTGATCCCCTAAATCCTGGTCGCCCTGTCTATAAAAACTAAGATGGAAGATAGTGGCAAGAGCACCCATCTGGATGTATCCTATGCTTTGGGCCTACAGAGAAGCATATCTTGTTAGGGTTGCCAGCCTCCAGGTGAGGCCTGAAGATCTGCTTTTGCAACTGATCACCAGCTGACAGAGATCAGCTCCCCACCTGGGGGTGGACTCTATAGCATCGTACCATGCTGAGGTCCCACCCCTCCCTAAACCCCTCTCCTGGATCCAACATGACCTGTCAACCCTATATCGTCTGTGTGTGTATGTGTGTGTGTGTGTGTGTGTGGAGGGAGAGAGATTAATTTCAGACTCAATTGTCCCTTTGCAAATGGTAACTGAATTGCTACAAAGTTGTAAGTTAGTTCATAACACTTTTGAAAAAAATGTCTGGAAAGTATTAATTTTTGTTATACTTCTACAGAGGTTAAGAGTTTCCATTTAGTAATTAAGTGAGATATTAGCTTGCATATTAATTTTTACTCTGGAGCCCTAATCCATAGGAACTGATATATTATGAAACATAATTGCTTTCAGAGGCCACTACAATTCTATTAGAACTTACTCAGCATAAAATATTGTATGAACAGCATAACTTGTAGCCAAGTTCTCTAATTTATATACTTTGAAAAGTAAGGTAAATGAACTGAGCATAATAAATTTCATACTGTTACCTCTAGCCTGCTGTATATATTCTTGAAGAATGGAATACTAACAGCTATTTGTTGGCTATATCAAGCAGAAAAAGGCTTCTCTTTTTGCTCCAAGAAAAGGAAATGGGAAGAAGTCATTTATTTGTTTGAACAAAGTTAGAGTCCAGCAGCACCTTTAAGACCAACAAAGTTTTATTGAGAATGTAAGCTTTCATGTGGTAGAAGCACATTTCATGAGACAATAGTATGGGATGGAATTAGCAGTCCTAGATATATAGAGAGTGGGCAGTGAATTAGTATGCAAAATACTTAAAATGTTTTTAGCAGGCTAAAATAATAAGTTGGGGTCTGGTAATCATTGGTTTGGGTTGACTGGTTGGAAAAAACAACATAAGCAATAAACATTAGAATTGGAAATTGATGCCTATGTCATTAGGTTTCTTAATTATGAAGAGTAATATGTTAGAGCCTTTTGTAATATTCCATTGGTCTCCTCTAAAACATGGATTAAAATAACATTTTTCTGTAGAATGAAGTTGGAGCCTACTCTGTTCAAATACTGATACAAAAATACATTAGAATGCAGTGGATGTATACTCAAGTATGGGTTGAACTAACAACATTCTTTTCTAAGAGTAGTTTTGTCAGAGAGATTTCTATTCTGTTATATTGCATAACATCACAGACATTATTCTGATACACTATTCTAAAATATAAATATATTGGAATACAGTATATGTATAGCTCTGCTTGGTAATAAGATAAGAAACCAATATCCCTGTTCCATCCCAAGAAGGTGTTTGTTCCAAGTTTCATAATGATTTGTAATCCAGCAATTTCCCTTTCCATTCTGTTCTTGAAACCCAGGCAGCAGATTCTCCTAGAGAATCTCTGCAGTCAATTCAACTGTGTTGAGGGTGATTGCTGACTTCGCAAGGAATGTAACAGTGCTATGTGCCCAGCAGAACAAGTGCCACTGTGGCATTGGCATTGCAATACACAGGACCTTAGTTGAAATCAGAGACTCTCTCTGATTCACAAATTGAGATGGGGGCTTTCTGCAAGGACTGCAGCACAGAACCAGTGCATTGCACATGCTAATGCCAATACAGAGGGGCATGCACTTTCTGCATGCAAAGCAGTTGAACAGCCCTACAGAACGAATACCTGTTGGGAATCTTTTAACATTGACCTTGAAGAAAGATAATCTTGGAAACTAGGGCACTTGAGTTTTAAAAGGAGCTTCTGAGAAGTTAAGACTGGTTAAGGGGAACCTTAACTTACATGGCAATATGTTTCATGAATATCACCTCAAGGTCAGTGTTAAAGTGGGAACAGTGACTAATTGCTTTTTCCCCACCATAGGGAGCACTGGGCATCTTTGTGTGCCCCTAGAATTGGACCCTCTGGTCCAAACTTTTTGAAACTTGGGAGTTCTGTGAGGGAGAAGCTCCTGCAGCTACCCTGCAAATTTGGAGCCTCTCCCTCAGACACGCCCCCCCCCCTCGCAAGCTGCCATTCATTATACCCTATTTTGCCATTTTCAATGGCCCATAGGGAATAATGGGGAGATAGGGTCACCCTCTTCAGGTGCTGCTAGAATTGGACCCCCAGTCCAATCTTTTTAAAACTTGGGGATTCTGTTGAGGAGAGGCTCCTGCAGCTGACCTGCAAATTTGGAGCCTCTGCTTCAACTCCCCTCCCCCCAGTCACAATTAATTATACCTTATTTTGCCATTGACTTCAATAGCCCATAGGGTATAACAGAGCTGAATATTGCTGAATACTGATTCAGTGGTATTTGGACAGTCATATTTGGTCCCTAAATAACATTAGAGAATCTGATTTGGCGCTTCAAAGCCAAGAACAGCCAAATAGCTGTTATTTGAGGGGTTATTCAGTTTGGCTGAACCGAATGCTTACCCCTCTGACTATTTGCTCTCCTTTGTCTTTCTGCAAGGCTGAACCAAACCCTTGACTCATGGACCATGCTAAGCCCATCAACAAAGCTAGCACTTAAACAAAGCAAGACAAGCCATCAGAGCTGAATAGCTGTTACAGTAATTGCCAGGTTGCAGCTTGCAGTGTAATGTTCAGTAACCCATTTCATATTTTATTATTTCTATCCCAGTTCCAGTTCTGAAGCAGTTCTATTCCAGGTTTTACTCATGTTTGTAGAAAACTGGCTAGGAAAACTGCTTTGAGATAGCCCCTTATTCAGGGCTATGAATGGTTATTTGTTTTAGATATAGGCTAAATGTAGGGTTATGAATGGTTATTTGTTTTAGATGTATTTAAATGGTTTATGTATATGTCTTTTCTTTAGTGTTGATATGTTTGTGGAAGAGCACCTGATTTCGTTGCTCTCATTTTCCTTTTTTGAGAACAATGACAATAAATTTATCTATCTATCTATCTATCTATCTATCTATCTATCTATCTATCTATCTATCTATCTATCTATCTATCTATCTATCTATCTATCTATCTATCTATCTATCTATCTATCATTCAAGCTGTCCTTTGTTGGAGCTTGCCATGCTGATCCATGTCACTGTAACCTCTTAACTGACTGGAGTAATGAAGTCTGTGGAAGGCTGCTCTTGGAAATACCTGGAAACTTCAAGGGTTTGGGGTTTTTTTAACCAAAAGAAACTTTCTATGTTTCATCACAGTCAGTTGTTTCTAACAAGTTACTCCTATTTTACGACATTGTAGTTAGTTTTCATAATCACTTCTAGGTACTCATTCTTACTTCTAAATGTCCTCAACCTGGGACTAGAGTTCCAAGTGCTTGGGGCAGGGGGGTGGGGAAGTCCTGTCCCTTCACTATCCACATATTGACAACCATACCTGTGACCCACATCTAAAGAACTACATCTTGACCCCTAATATATATCCATATGCAGCTATATTCATCTGATGTCCTGTGCGTTCCTTCTCACGCATTCATTTTCTCTGTCACTTTTCAAGCCCATCCATTTTCAGTTGTTTGGAACGGCTTTGCTCAGATGAGAACAGCATGCAATGCCAAGCTTTGTTGTAGGGTTGTGTATGTGTGAGAGAGAGAGATTTGGCAAATTGTTTCATCATCTCACCAACAATTCATGGTCTTAAGCAAAATTATACTAGTACATTACACATACATTGTGAATATGCTTGAATACCCTGCCAATTCTTGTTCCTTGGTTATGAATTTGAAGTTGATACTTTGATGACTAGTTTGGCCATTTGTTGACCTGATTGTAGCTGTTTAGCAGGTTGTTTCACTGTATTCCTTCTTAACCATAAAGTACAGTGCAATTAGCTTTTCATACATTCTTTTACAGCAAAGATGATTTCTACTACTGCCTCCTCCTTGTTGCATAATTGCTCCAACTCAGCAGGCAATTGTTTAAATAAGTTAAATCAGTCACAAATCATATAAATGAGTCATAAATAAAAATGTGTTTAAATAAAATCCTACTAGTCAGTGTTCATCTACATAGCCCTCAGTGATACTGATGACACCAATTGATCAGCAGTCGTGGATATTTGGCATGAACTGATGGGGTGATTTGCTCATGCTGGATTCATAGGGTAAGTTCAACTGTTGAACACATCCAGGATGAAATTCATAGCTTCCTTGATATATTGTATATATTGTATAATCTTCTGCCTTAGCATACTGAAGGCTGCCTTGAGTCTTATGAGAAAGAAGAGTATAAATATATTGAAAACACAAATAGCCATATTAGATACAATAACAAGAAAATTATGTGAACACATGAGGAAGCAATCTTATGACAACTTCACTTCAAGTAGAACTCTGCACAAAACTATTCACTCCATGTTCTCAGTATGCTAATTTTGTTTTATGAACTGAGCAGAAATCTGAAGTTCTAAAACACATTATTAAAAAAATACTCTTCTTTGGTTATAATAAGAGGACAATGATACAACAGCTTGACATTTCAGAGTGGGATGTATCCTTTAAAGTAACAGAAAGAATGCCATTTAACATAGCTAGTTGTTTTTTTAAAAAAACATTTTTCACCTTTCTTGGCTTCTGTGGAATACGTAGGTCAGTCTCTACCTAAAGGCAGAAAATGGCAGAAATCTTGATTTAGTATTTGAATCCCTTGTCTTCTGTTATTAGTCTTGCTGTAACTCATACCCCAGCACATTCTATCACCCTTGCAGTGAATTGTGAAATTAATAAATTTTCACCAAGTTAGCCTTTTCATATAATTCTTATTCCTCTTTGGTTCTACATTATTTACTTTAGAAATTAGATCTTGACTTATTCCACCAGAAAGCAAACAATGAACACTCTTTGTTTAATCTCCAAGGACAGCTTTAGGAGCAAGTATGTTAACAGGCTCTTCAACAGTGATATAGAGACCCAGGCAAAGATTCTGAAATAAATTAAAGTTGCTCCTTTTTCTCTGAGCTTTACAACATGCCTACAGATCTCAGTGTTCTTTTGTTATCTTTGATTCAAATAAACTAACTTCAGCAATTTTTTCTGTGTATACACCTGTTGTCCTACATGAAATAAGCAGAAATGTCTAGTCTAGATAGAGGTTAGGATGAAATTCAGTGTTTCCCCCATCCACCGCTGGTGACCTTGCAACTGTATAATGACTGTATAATGAGAGCCAGTTTGGTGTAGTGGTTAAGTGTGCGGACTCTTACCTGGGAGAACCGGGTTTGATTCCCCACTCCTCCACTTGCACCTGCTAGCATGGCCTTGGGTCAGCCATAGCTCTGGCAGAGGTTGTCCTTGAAAGGGCAGCTGCTGTGAGAGCCCTTTCCAGCCCCGCCCACCTCACACGGTGTCTGTTGTGGGGGAGGAAGGTAAAGGAGATTGTGAGCCGCTCTGAGACTCTTCGGAGTGGAGGGCGGGATATAAATCCAATATCTTCTTCTTCTTTTTTTTCCAATTAAAAGGGAATACTTCTTTATTCAATGAGTAATTAAATTGTGGCATCCAGTAGCAGACTGGGAGGCAAAAGTGCCCCTGATGCAGAGAGGGGGGGAAAGGGAGAAGACCCATCCCCAACCCTTCCCACCTGAGGGAGGAGCAAGTTAATTGTAGCTTCCACCCAGCTCACTTCTGCCCACATTGTTCAGAGCAAGAGCTACTAGTTTGCAGCTGTGGCATCTCCCACCCATTTCAAACTCACTTGCTTTGTGTGGGCCAGGGGTCACTGGCTTGCAGTGGTGACAGTTCCCACTCCCCTCATGGCGTCCTCCAGCTCATAGCACTGGTGGTGGTTCCTGCCCACTTCATGTAGAGTTTCTCTGACACAAAGCTCCTGATAGAATTTATTGTCAGTGAATGTAGTGAGAACCACAAGTATGGGTGGCTTTAAAGGGGGCAGGGTGGTTAGACAGATCCATGGAATACAGGTGCATCAATGGTTATCAGTCATGGTGAGTAAAGGGAACATTTGTTTACAGAGGAAGCAGACCTGTGAATACCAGTACTAGGAGGCAGCATTGAGAATAGCCTTGACCCTATCCCTGTTAGTTGGCCCTGTGTGAAACAGATTGCTAGACTAGATCTAGCAAGATCCTTCTTAAGTTTTTATTTTATTCAGTGACTACCCCTGCCCTCTGCTGAGTGCCAGTTTGTGTTGGCAGCCATTTTGGCAAACATTTTATTTCATGAATACCACTCAAAAAGACCTACCTGACCCTGTTCACTTTCTAAAAACATCAGCAAGAACCAGGAAATGTCCCACTGGATGCCTTGGCACTCACAGGTACCCTGTTGGGCCCCCTGAACCACTTCTTAATTAAATAATCTTGATCAGATTGGTGAAGAAGGTATACATTATCACAGGTCACTTAATTAGAGTGATCAAACTGTCAGATACAATCACCTGTGATTTGTCTTCTTTGTGCCTATGCACTTTAATTTTTCAGTGGATACACTGCTTGCTTTTTGTACTTGTGTAGTTGGGCCATCTATTTTATTACAAAATCCTTTTTTCTAGGTTCAAGGTTGGGATCTGCACCTGTGATTAAAGTAGTTATCTGAGCAACCAACTGATCAGTTCAAAAGAAAATACACCCTTTAATTTATCATTGCATGCAAGAATCATGTATTACAATAAGCCCTGAGATAGGTGTCAATATAGGCATTTCCCATGGGGCATGTGGCATCTTTTAGTCATATGACATTTTTAAAAACTAGATTCTTTTGCAGATATGGAGAATTTTGTAGACATGGGGATTGAACTCAGGAAAGAATATGCACATATGAATTGAAACTGTTATGTACTGAATTTACTGCTTCACGGTAGCTTTCGAGGGCATCTGGGCTACTGCAAGAAATGCTATAGACTCTGATAGATTTGAACTCAGAGCAGTAATGAGCTGTCTTGGCACAAAACTTGACTGCTGTGATTTGGTATGGGGGGGGGGGGTTCTATTGCATGAATATAAGCGGGGTCTTGGCCCCGCCATGTTGTCTTAGTGTGTAGCTGCTAATAAAGCATGTTTCTGGTTGAACTCCTATGTGTTGAACCCAGTATTTAACACTGACAATGAGAATGGGATCCTGCTGAGTCAGCCGATCGCTCAGCCACACCACATGCACCACGCACCAAGCTCCAGTGCCCCGCGCTCATCTCACTACGCATCGCAGCTGGGATCATGGCTGTTGCTCCAGGACAACATTCATTCATTCATTCATTCATTCATTCATTCATTCATTCATTCATTCATTCATTCATTTATTTATTTATTTATTTATTTATTTATTTATTTATTTATTTATTTATTACCGGAGATCCGGGTAACTACAGGCCAGTCAGTCTGACTTCAATACCGGGAAAGTTGGTAGAAACCATTATCAAGGACAGAATGAGTAGGCACATTGATGAACACAAGTTATTGAGGAAGACTCAGCATGGGTTCTGTAAGGGAAGATCTTGCCTCGCTAACCTGTTACATTTTTTTGAGGGGGTGAACAAACATGTAGACAAAGGATACCCGATAGATATTGTTTACCTTGACTTCCAGAAAGCTTTTGATAAAGTTCCTCATCAAAGGCTCCTTAGTAAGCTTGAGAGTATGGAGTAAAAGGACAGGTCCTCTTGTGGATCAAAAACTGGCTAATTAATAGGAAGCAGAGAGTGAGTATAAATGGGCAGTCTTCGCAGTGGAGGACAGAAAGCAGTGGAGTGCCGCAGGGCTCAGTACTGGGTCCCATGCTCTTTAACTTGTTCATAAATGATTTGGAGTTGAGAGTAAGCAGTGAAGTGGCCAAGTTTGCGGATGACACTAAATTGTTCAGGGTGGTAAGAACCAGAGAGGATTGTGAGGAACTCCAAAGAAATCTATTGCGGCTGGGTGAGTGGGCGTCAATGTGGCAGATGAGGTTCAATGTGCCCAAGTGCAAAGTAATGCACATTGGGGCCAAGAATCCCAGCTGCAAATACAAGTTGATGGGGCGTGAACTGGCAGAGACTGATCAAGAGAGAGAGCTTGGGGTCATGGTAGATAACTCACTGAAATTGTCAAGACAGTGTGCGATTGCAATAAAAAAGGCCAGCGCCATGCTGGGAATTATTAGGATGGAATTGAAAACAAATCAGCCAGTATCATAATGCCCCTGTATAAATCGATGGTGCAGTCTCATTTGGAATACTGTGTGCAATTCTGGTCACTGCACCTCAAAAAAGATATTATAGCACTGGAAAAAGTGCAGAAAAGGGCAACTAGAATGATTACAGGTTTGGAACACTTTCCCTATGAAGAAAGGTTAAAACGCTTGGGGCTTTTTAACTTGGAGAAACATCGATTGCGGGGTGACATGATAGAGGTTTACAAGATTATGCATGGGATGGAGAAGGTAGAGAAAGAAGTACTTTTCTCCCTTTCTCACAATACAAGAACTTGTGGACATTCAATGAAATTGCTGAGCAGTCAGGTTAGAACAGATAAAAGGAGGTACTTCTTTACCCAAAGGGTGATTAACATGTGGAATTCACTGCTACAGGAGGTGGTGGCGGCTACAAGCATAGCCAGCTTCAAGAGGGGGTTAGATAAAAATATGGAGCAGAGGTCCATCAGTGGCTATTAGCCACAGTGTGTGTGTGTGTGTGTGTGTGTGTGTGTGTATATATATATTTGGCCACTGTGAGATACAGAGTGTTGGACTGGATGGGCCATTGGCCAGATCCAACATGGCTTCTCTTATGTTCTTATGTTCTTACCTTTATATCCCACCCTCTCTGCAAGCAGACTCAGGGCGGCTAACATTTGGTTCAAAACTTCAAACAATAAATACAATTACCAGTTCAAAACATTCGAAGCTTAAACAGTAAATACAATTAAAATATTTTAAAACATTTTATGTTGCTGTTAAGCAAAAACCTAAGCGGGATCATCTTTTATTAACACTGAGCCCATAGTAATTTCAATTTCTCAGTAGTGTAGGGTGGCAGTCCTCTCATGGTTTAGGTGCCAAAGGCCTGTCGAATTAACTTGGTTTTGCAGGCCCTGTGGAATTGAGAGAGGTCCCACAGGGCCCTTATGGCCTCCGGGAGTGCATTCCATATTTCAGGTGCTGCCACTGAGAAGGCCCTAGACCGTGTAGAGCACAGCCTGGTCTCTCTTGGTCCAGAAATGGACAATAGATGTTGCGTCCCTGAACACAGTGCTCTCTGGAGAACATGTAGAGAAAGGCGGTCCTGAAGATAGACAGGCCCCTGATCATATAGGGCTTTAAAGGTCAATACCAACACCTTGAAATGGACTCAGAACACAATAGGTAGCCTTGAAATGGACTTGGAACACAATAGGTAGCCAGTGCAGTTCTTTCAACACTGGCTGAATGTGCTCTCAACGAGTGAGCCCCATTAACAGCTGTGCTGCTGTGTTCTGCACTAGCTGCAGTTTCCGAGTCAGGGTCAAAGGTAGCCCCATGTAGAGAGCATTACAGTGATCTATTCTCGAGGTAACCATAGCATGAATCACCATTGCTCGGTCGCCATGTTTCAGGAAAGGGGCCAACTACTTAGCTCGCCAGAGGTGGAAAAAGGTGGATTTGGCAGTGGCTGCACCCTGAGCCTCCATTGTCAAAGAGGACTCAAGAAGCACTCCCAAGCTCTTAACCTTAGGGGCCAGTATCAGTGCCACCCCATCAAGAGCTGGTAAAGGGATCTCCCTTCCTGGGCTACCCCGACCAAGATAGAGAACCTCCATCTTTGTCGGAGTTCAACCCCACTTGCCCAGCCCTGTGGGAAACCTGGGTGGATTGACTGAAGTACTACTGTACTTTTCCACAAAATCAAGGATGAGCAGACAAGAAATCGCTCCTGCTCACTGCTTGCGACATCACTGCCCTGCAACTGGTAAAGTGCCTCATCGCTCCAACCACTCTCAAAGTGATCTCATATGAGGTCCTGATCTGGGTGGTCACTAACCATTTGGTGCCCCAGCTGATCCAACTGGCATGCCAGCATGAGTTCTACACCTGGCAACAGAAGTCCACCAAGCTTGCAGCTGACTACCTTGTCAAACTGCAAGGCCTCATCCTGTATTGCGAGTTCCAGAACCTGGATGACAGAGCTTTGGGCTGCTACATGGGTCCCCCAGTATCTCTGCAACTGAATCAGGCTGTGCAGCCCATAGGGCTGAAGGCCAGGCAGGTCCCGTTTGCACTGAAGCCCAAAATAGAGGCCGAGCTGGACTGCCTCGTAGTCCAGGGAGTACTGGAACCAGTCCCACATGCCTTCTGGGAAATGCCTATATTGACACCTATCAAACCCAGTGGAGATGTCTGTATCTGCATGGACTACAAGTACACAATTAATAAAGCACTGCAGGACCACACAAACTCAGTCCCAGTAGTCAGCCACAACCTAGCTTCCCTGGCTGGCTCTAAAATCTTTGGGAAGCTGGACTTAGCACAAGCATACCAGCAACTACCTGTAGATGACAGAACAGCGGAGGCACAAACAATTGTCACCCATTGGGGGGCCTTTAGAGTGAAGCGGTTGCAATTTGGGGTGAGCGTGGCCCCGAGGATTTTCCAGAAACTCATGGACTCTATTCTTAAAGCAATTCCCAGAGTCCAGCCATTTTTTTTGACAATGTTTTGATTGCCGCTTGCACTGCAGAAGAGTTCGGCTGCCACGGCTGCTCCATGTTGCAACGTTTCAAGGCAGCTGGCCTAAAGGTGAAAAGAGAAAAGTGTTCCCTGGGAATCCCGTGGGTGGAGTTTCTGGGTTTTGCAGTCAACGTGGCTGGCATCAACCTGACTCCAGAGAAAGTTCACGCCATAGTTCAAGCCCTCACCCCTGCTCCAAAGTGGACCTTCAGGCACTTTGGGGGCTCTTGAACTTTTACCATTCTTTCCTGCCGCACAAAGCTGCCCTTGCGGAACTGCTCCACCGCCTGCTGGACAGGAAGGCTCCGTGAGTCTGGGGAAAGAAACAGGTGGTCGTGTTCCAGATTGTCAAGGACATTCTGGTTTCAAATGAGGTCTTGCACCATTTTGACAAGAACTTGCCCATGGTCCTTGCCTGCATTGCCTCTCCCTATAGTGTTGGGGCTGTGCTGGGCCATCAGTTGCTGGATGGCTGGGAGGTACCCATGGCCTACTACTAGCAAACTTTGTCACCAGCAGAGCTCAACTACTCCCAAATTGACAGAGAAGCACTCGCCATCATGGCAGGGGTGCAGAAGTTCCATGACTACTTGTATGGGTGCCCCTTCACCATTGCTATGGACCACAAGCCGCTGCTCAGACTGTTTGCCCCAGACCGGCAGACCCCGCAGATCCTGTCGCCATGGGTCCTCCGCTGGAATATTTTCCTGAGCACCTACCGGTACAACCTAGTTTACCACCTCAAGAAGTCTATGGGTCACGCAGATGCTCTCAGCTGCCTTCCACTCAGCTCCATCAACCCAGCCTCGGTGGACCAGATCCTGTTGATTGAGACCTTGCCTGATTGGCCCCTGCATGCTGCAGATGTCACCAAACACATGGCCCAGGACTGCATCCTCTCCTGGTCTGGGTGGGGAGGAAATGGCCCACCAGCCAGGCAGGCCTGGGGTTTACAGCTTTCACTTCCTGCAAAGATGAACTATCAGCCCATAAGGGGTGCCTACTCTGGGGAAGCCACGTAGTGGCCCCACTACTGCTGTGAAAGCAAGTACTCGAAGGTCTACACAAGACTCACCCAGGGATCGTGCACATGAAGGCCCTCACCAGGAGTTACATTTGGTGGCCTGGGCTTGGACTAAGAGATTGAGGCATGGGTGAAGAGGTGCCTGGCCTGCCAGGTTATGAGACTGGATCCCCTGAGCACCCCAGTACACAGGTGGGAGTCCACACGCACACCCTGGGCTAGGCTGCACTTAGACTTTGCCAACCCCTTCCATGGCCAGATATTTTTCATATTGGTGGAATCCTACACCAAATGGTTGAAGATGATACCCATGGCTTCCACTTCAGCACGAGCTGCCATCTTAGATGGGTCTTTAGCACTCACAGCCTGCCCGACATGGTCATCACAGATAATGGAACTGCTTTTATGTCCAGGGAGTTCCAGGAGTTCTTGGCATGCTATCTAATTCACCACATTTGATCCACTCCTTTCCACCCCACCACTAATGAGCAGGCCGAGAGAATGGTGCACACAACCAAAGAGTCCCTAAACAGGATCATCTATGGGGAATGGGACCACAGTCTTGCCACTTTCTTGTTCGGCCACCAAAAAACTCTGAGCATAGCCACTGCCTACAGCCCAGTAGAACTCCTCATGGGGTGGCACTTCACAACACATCTGGACCAGCTGCACCCTGACTGGCTCTGGAACAGTACCCAAACCCAGTGAGTCAAGAAGCACCCAGAAGGTCCTTTCCAGGTGACCCCATATATGCCCAGAACTTCACCAGCAGGCTGGAATGGGTTCCAGCCAGATTAATCCATGTCACTGGCCCCAGTTCATATGAAATTTCTACTGAAGAGGGCCAACTGCTCCGCCACCACATTGATCAGCTGTGCTATAGGCTGCTTCTGGAGGAGCTCGAGAATTACCGATGGGGACGGCAACTAAGAGGAGCCAGCATTGCCACAGATGGGGGACGAGCCAGCACCACACAGCCTGGTGCCAGAGACCCACAGAGAAGCGGACCCTACAATACCTCCTTCTCTGGCTCACAGAGGGAATGTCACTGACCAGAGTGCCTGGAGGACTGTGTGTGTTAAGTACTTTGGAAGCGGGGGGAGGGGTGTCATGTACTGAATTTACTGCTTTGCAGTAGCTTTTGCAGGTATCCAGGCAACCGTAACAAATGCTATAGACTCTGATAGATTTGAACTCGGAACAGTAACCAATGAGCGGTCTTGGCACGAAACTTGACTGCCGTGATTTGGTATGGGAATTTGGGGGAGGGGATGTATCTATTCCATGATTATAAGCGGGGTCTCAGCCCTTCCGTGTTGTCTTAGTGTGTAGTTGCTAATAAAGCATATGTCTGGTTGAACTCTTATGTGTGTTTTTTTAAACATTCATCATTTATTGAGATTAGTATATATAACAAATCCATAGTAATAATAAGTATTTAACAATTAAACAAGCAAAAATTACGTAGTACATAAGTATCCACTCATCCAACACCCTGTGACCCGTCACCCTTGTTGCCCATACTTATCTATCACTGCCTATTGTATGCCTAATACTTGATATAGCTCTCTGGACCACCTTGGCCCCCACAGCCTAGAGGGAACTATGTTCAAAATCACATCCCGGACCCTGTAAATTATTGACAGCCGCCAAAAATGGTGCCCAAATGTCCTCGAATTGTTGTTGTTGCATCATTCGTCGGTAGACCAGCCTTTCATCCACCGCCAATCGCAGCATGTCCTCTAACCATTGCGCCACGGTTCCTGAAAAATCCGTTCTCCACATCTGCATAATTATCCTCTTTGCCGTCATCAGTGCCCGAAATCCCCAATATCGCTGTGGGCGAGACAACACCCATGTTGACGGGAAGTGGTTTAAAAGAACTTGCATGGCTGTGAATCTGTGCTGACCTCCCAATACGCGGTTTATCCACCTAAGTATATCGCCCCAGAAATCAAGCAGCACCGGACATGCCCAGATCATGTGGCTTAGCCCCGCTTCACTTCCCTGGCATCGCCAACATGCTGGTGAAGTCAAGAGGTTAAATTTGTGTAGTCGAACAGGTGTCCAGTAAATACGGAAATGAATTTTTTGCTGAATTAATATCAAGCGTTGATCTTTAGAAACTTTTCGGATCGCCCTGTTGATTGTGAACCATTGGAATGGTAAAATATTAAGGTTCAGTTCATCTGCCCATTTTACCCGTAATTCTTCAATTAGCTGTTGTTGTTGCGTCCCATATCGAAAGTACGTGTACAGTGCTTGCACTGGATTATCTTGTTGCCATGTCCGCCTTAAGACAGCTAAAAGGGATGGTGGATCAGGGGCAGCCAAGGCATCCGGACCCAGCAACTGCATCAGCGCCGTCTTTATTTGGTAATAATGTAGCCATTGGTTAGATTCAAGATTATACTTGTCTTGAAGCTCCTTAAATGTCCAGAATTCTTCTCTGTTTGGGTCTCGTAGATGATCAAGGGTTGTTATCCCTTTTTCGATCCAACCCTTCCAGACCACTTGGCACCCTCCAATCCTCAATTCTGGGTTTCCCCAAAGAGTCATTGATCCATGTAAGAAGGCGATAAAGCCTTGCTTGGAACCTATTAGCTGCCATAATCGCCTGGTGGCCTGAACTGCTGGAAGCAATACTTCCCCTTGGTGGTGCTTCGAACCCAAAACCTCTAGCGTAGAAAGAGGGGCCACTGTTGAAGCCTCGAGGGCCACCCAGTCTGGAGATTCCTTCCCTGCATCTTGCCTCCACTTACTAACACTTGCCAACATATAGGCCCTATGGTATGCACTTAAGTCTGGCATACCAAAGCCACCTTGATCAATTGGGAGCTGGAGCCTAGCCAAGGAAAGTCGCGGCCTTTTCCCTTCCCACAAGAAGTTTGTTATTAGAGTATTGACTCTTTTAAACCACTTCTGTGGAATATACTGATGGAGACCTCGGAGAACATAAAAGAAGCAGGGAAATGTAACCATCTTGAGGGCATTCACTTTACCCCACAATGACAGTGTGATGGGTTTCCATCGGGTAAAGTCAGCTTGTGTTTTCTCCAGGAGCTTTCTAAAATTCATCCCCACTAAGTTTTGACTTCGATTGGGAATTTGTATTCCTAAGTATTGAATCGAGTCCTCCTGAAGTCTAAACCGCCTTCCCACTGCCTCAGGAGTCTTCTTACCGCCCACTTGGAGTACCTCTGTTTTCCCCCAATTCACTTTGTAGCCTGCAAGTTGGCCGAATTCTTCAGTAAGCTTAATAATTGCTGGAAAAGAGGACTCTGGCTCAGTCACCATCAAAAGGGCATGGTCTGCATATAACAGAATTTTAAATTTGCTGAGACCGTGCTTCATACCATATATGTTCGTCCTTTGGCGCACCGCCTGGGCGAGAGGCTCAATGCAGATGTTAAACAGGAGTGGGGAAAGCGGACACCCCTGTCTTGTGCCGCATGCCAGATCGACTGCTCCAGACTGCTCTCCGTTGACTCTAATTCTCAAGGTCGCATTCTGATATATCAATTGGGTCCACCGAAGGAATTCTTCCGGAAAGCCCAGGTATGTCATCGTCTTCCTCAGGAACCCTCTGTCCACACGATCAAATGCCTTCTCAGCGTCAATAGAGATTAGAAACGCAGATTCCGGCTTCTCATTATAAGTGGCTATTAAGTCAGTAATTAACTGAACATTATCAGCTCCCGAGCGACCTCGGATAAAGCATATGTCTGGTTGAACTCTTATGTGTTGAACCCATAGTATTTAACAGAAGCCAATTACAAACACTGAGTTACACTATTCTAAGGCACAGACACAACTTAAAATGTCAACCTGTATTTCCTATTAACAATACAGCTTTTAAGTTGGGGGTGGCTGCAGACATAGGAATATGTAACCCCACATCTACTATTTTTTTTCCCCTTCTATCAGACATGTTTGATCTATCCAGAGGCATTCAAACAATGTGTTAAATGTTTGGCTCCCTTGATCACTACTTGTGAGGAAGATAATACTGAAGTGGCAGGTAATTGATTATCCCTGTTGAAAATGGATGATGTTATAATAAGAATTCATTTTGAAACTTCATATAGAGGTGTTCAGAGAAAAACATTGTTAAAATTTGGGTATGGGTTGATTAAACCTACAAAAAAAAATTGGTATTCCCTTGGAAAGCCGAAAATCATATTAGGTAAAGGGGAAAACCTGAAAAAATTCAGTATTCCCAATTTTTTTCAGCTCCATTATACTCTATGGACCATTGTAGTCAATAGAAAAATACCACAGAATACATTCTGTGGGATAGGGGGGGCGGGGTTGAGGGAGAGGCACCAAATTTGCTGTGTACCTGCTGGAGCCTCTCCCCAAAAGAACCCCAAGTTTCAAAAAGATTGGAGAAGGGGGTCCAATCCTATGGGCACCCAAAGAGAGTGCCCCTATCCCCCATTGAAATAAATGGCTGAATAGGAAGACACCATTAATTTAATTGATATGGGGAAAGGTCAAGTCAGAGATGTCTTGCAACCCTCTATCAGGCAACAGCCAGCTCTAACCACAGCCCGATAGGGAGTCCAACTTTTAGACTAGGTGTCTGGGCTCCAAAACCCCTTCAAAGCCACAGAAGCCCAGTCTTAGTGGAACTTCCACCAGACCCAAAAACAATTCCCTGAACTGAAGGCCAAGTCAACCTCCAACCCTGACCGGCAGATTAACACAGTTGTCTTGCAGCACAAACACAGGTCATCACTTTAAGAAGTAGTGAGCAGTTTAGGCTCTTAGACTAGCTTTAAGACTCTAGAGCAAAAGATTCTACAAAGACTTAAACATAAAAGATATTTTATTGCGTGCAACTTATCATAAAAGCATACTTGCGGGAAGGAAAGAAAATAATAAACCTAAGCTTAAACAGTATAACTACACAGTTGTCATATTTACCCAAAACACAGTCAGCACGCATGAGGACGTAGCACAAATGATTCTTAGCATTCAGCCAGGCACAGCAGGATCACAGCATAACAACAAGAAGACTGCAGATTTATATCACACCCCATCAACTTGTATTTGTAGCTGGAATTTTTGGCCCCGATGTGCATTACTTTGCACTTGGCCACATTGAACCTCATCTGCCATGTTGATGCCCGCTTACCCAGCATCAACAGATCCCTTTGGAGTGCCTCACAATCCTCTCTGGTTCTCACCACCCTGAACAATTTAGTGTCATCTGCAAACTTAGCCACTTCACTGTTTACTCTCAACTCTAAATCATTAATGAACAAGTTAAAGAGCATGGGACCCAGTACTGAGCCCTGAGGCACCCCACTGCTTACAGTCCTCCACTGTGAAGATTGCCCATTTATACTCACTCTCTGCTTCCTATTAATTAGCCAGGTTTTGATCCACAAGAGGACTTGTCCTTTTACTCCATTACTCTCGAGCTTACTAAGGAGCTTTTGATGAGGAACTTTATCAAAAGCTTTCTGGAAATCAAGGTAAGCAACATCTATTGGGTCCCGTTTGTCCACATGTTTGTTCACCCCCTCAAAGAACAGTAACAGGTTAGTGAGGCAAGATCTTCCCTTACAGAACCCATGCTGAGTCTTCCACAATAACTTGTGTTCATCAATGTGCCTACTCATTCTGTCTTTGATAATACCAACTTTCCCGGAATTGAAGTCAGACTGACTGGCCTGTAATTTCCCAGATCTCTTTTGGAATGCTTTTTAAAGATGGGGGTGACATTTGCTACCTTCCAGTCCTCAGGAACGGAGGCAGATTTCAATGAAAGAGTACATATTTTTGTCAGGAGATCCACAAGTTCAACTTTGAGTTCTTTCAGAACTCTTGTATGTATGCCGTCCAGACCCAGTGACTTGTTAGTTTTTAATTTGTCTATCAGTTGTAGGACTTCCTCTCTTGTCACCTCAATCTGACTCACGTCTTTCAATACCCCTTCCAAAATTAGTGTTCTGGAGTGGGCAAACACTTCTCATCTTCCACAGTGAAGACAGAGGCAAAAAATGTATTCAGCTTCTCAGCCATTTCCCTATCCTTCTTCAGTAATCCTTTGACCCCTTGGTCATCCAAGGGCCCCACTGCCTCCCTGGCTGGTTTCCTGCTTCTAATTCCATTGAAGAAATTTTTATTGTTGGTCTTTATGTTTTTTGCAATATGCTCCTTATAGTCCCTTTTTGCCTGCCTGATCACAGTCTTGCATTCGATTTGCCACAACCTGTTTTCCATAAGAACATAAGAGAAGCCATGTTAGATCAGGCCAATGGCCCACCCAGTCCAACACTCTGTGTCATACAGTGGCCCAAAAAAAATATATATATATATATATATATATATATATATATATATATATATATATATATATATATATATATATATATATATATATATACACACACACACACACACACTGTGGCTAATAGCCACTGATGGACCTCTGCTCCAAAATTTTATCTAACCCCCTCTTGAAGGTGGCTCTGCTTGTGGCCACCGCCACCTCCTGTGGCAGTGAATTCCACATGTTAATCACCCTTTGGGTGAAGAAGTACTTCCTTTTATCCGTTTTAACCTGTCTGCTCAGCAATTTCATTGAATGCCCACGAGTTCTTGTATTGTGAGAAAGGGAGAAAAGTACTTCTTTCTCTACTTTCTCCATCCCATGCATTATCTTGTAAACCTCTATCATGTCACCCTGCAGTTGACGTTTCTCCAAGCTAAAGAGCCCCAAGCGTTTCAACCTTTCTTCATAGGGAAAGTGTTCCAGCCCTTTAATCATTCTAGTTGCCCTTTTCTGGACTTTCTACAATGCTATAATATCCTTTTTGAGGTGCAGTGACCAGAACTGCACACAGTACTCCAAATGAGACCGCACCATCGATTTATACAGGGGCATTATGATACTGGCTGATTTGCTTTCAATTCCCTTCCTAATAATTCCCAGCATGGTGTTGGCCTTTTTTATTGCAAACGCACACTGTCTTGACATTTTCAGTGAGTTATCTACCATGATCTCTCTCTTGGTCAGTCTCTGCCAGTTCATACCCCATCAACTTGTATTTGTAGCTGGGATTCTTGGCCCCAATGTGCATTACTTTGCACTTGGCCACATTGAACTTCATCTGCCACGTTGACGCCCACTCACCCAGCCTCAACAGATCCCTTTAGAGTTCCTCACAATCCTCTCTTCTTTCCCACACCAGCAGGGCCATTGCCAGGCACAGACTCCAAGCACTCCAAGTGAAGGGAGGGGGGCTTCAAGGAGGGCAGAACAACTACAATGCCCAGCAGCACAAAGTGCATTGGTGCGGTGGCACATCTTCCCCAGCCCTTAATGTCAAGCATACAGACTTCAAGATAACCAACCAATGATTTGAAACAAAGTATTGTTTTATTGTAAATCCATTGTGCTCATGGTAAGACCATATTGAAAATGATACAGTTTGACACACAATAGTTGACTTTAAAGGATACATCAAAGAGATACTAAAAGAACGCCAGGAATTCTCGCATATGCATGGCAAAAGCTACAATCATAGTTTCAGCTATCTTTTGTGGTTACAAACATCCTGGGTCTCAGGCTCAGGCCTGGGAAATTGTCCCAGGGAGGCACTACCTTCAAAGCTGGCATTTCTACATTTGTTACAGTAGGTGAGAAATAGAGAATGGCTTACATAGCTTTGATATGCAACAGAACAGTAAGATAATAAACAATACAGTTTTCTACTGAGAATAAAATGTATGCTTGACATACTGCCCCCCCTAAGCCATGGCGCGGGGTTTTTCTGGATGCAGTAGGTAAAATTTCTTTATTAGATGGGATGCTCTCACATTGGATGCTTCTACCCACTCATCGTGACTTGGGGGGAAATGTTTCTACCTTATTAAAAAGTAGAGCACTCGCCTTTTCAACCTGGCATCCAGTATTTCCTGCACCTCATGGTGACTCTGTCCCTCCACTTGAATCGATTGGGGCGCTGGGGGATGAGGGTGCCATTTCGTAGCCCCAGGTCCCAACACAAAAGGCTGGAATGAAAGACAGGGTGGATTTTACTAAATAACCTTGGTAACTCTAATTCCACTGTCACCTTATTTATCACCTTTTTTATTCTAAATGGTCCCAGGTATTTATATGCCAGTTTATTTGAAGTCTGTGGTAATGGCAAGTTCTTTGTGGAAAGGAAGACTGTTTCCCCTACTTTGAAATCCCACACAGGGGTGTGTTTTTTGTCATAATGTTTTTTATAAGTTTCCTTGGCATTTTCCAAATTCTCCTGTATGACTTCCACCCTTCACCCAAGGGTCCCCACCATTGTTCGAATGAGGAGGGAACTTTTGTCCAGTCACCCCCTGGTAACAGGGGGAAAGGCTTCCCTTCATAGCCATTCACTATTTTGAATGGAGAGGTTTTAGTTGAGCTGTGGATGCTGTTGTTATAACCGTACTCAGCAAATGGCAATAGTTCCACCCAATTGGTCTGCTGGTGGTTCACATAACACCGTAAATATTGTTCAAGCAGCGCATTCATCCTCTCCATTTCATCATCTGTTTGGGGGTGATACGCTGAGATCAACCCCTGCTCCATGCCTGTTAATTTATAAAACTCCCGCCAGAAGTTGGCAACAAATTGCGGGCCCCTGTCTCTAATTTCCTTGTCAGGGAATGAGTGGGCTTTCACCACGTATTGGAAAAACAAATACGCTAGTCTCTTGGTGTTAGGTAATTTAGTGCAAGGGGGAAAATGGGCTTGTTTGGAAAAGCTGTCCACTACCACTAATGTTACAGTTTTCCCCTGGGACGGAGGTAGTTTGACAATGATGTCCATGGACACTACCGACCATGGTCTCTCAGCCGTCTCCATAGGTTGCAGCAGTCCAGGGGGTTCCCCCCCACCTCTTTTTCACCATGATGCACACTAGGCATGTGGACACATACTCAGATGTGTCCTTTGTCATTTGGGGCCACCAAAATTGTCTATTGACCAAATGCAGAGTTTTCACATACCCAAAGTGACCAGAAAGTTTACTGTTGTGGCAGAATTGCAAGACCTCTTTCCAGAGGCTTTCCAGTTCATAGTTTCCCCTCCTGGTACCAAAACCCTCCTTCTCCCTTTTTTACCCCTTCTGGTTTTGTCTCGCCTTCCGCTTCCACCACGTCTATCAGGAGCTGCCCTCCTTACTTGTTCTCCTGTTTTCCTTTCTTTAATCGGGTTGTAACCACCCCGGTTAGGTGGTTGGGAGAGATTATTGAATCAATGACCTCTTCCTTTTGACTATCGTGTTGAGGCAATCAGGAAAGGGCGTCTGCCAAAAAGTTCTTAGAGCCTGGTATGTGTTTTAGAGTGAAGTCAAACTTTGCAAAAAACCCCACCCACCTAATTTGTTTTTCAGTCAATTTTCTGTGCCCCTTTAGGGCTTCTAAGTTCTTGTGATCAGTCCAAATCTCGAAGGGGACTCGAGCCCCTTCTAGCCAAGATTGCCATGTTTTAATGCAAATGTCACAGTGAATGCCTCTTTATCCCACACCAACCAGTTTCGTTGCTCCTGAGAGAATTTTTTAGAGATGTAGGTGCATGGTCGCAACCCCCTGCTCTCATCGGTCTGCATTAGTATTGCTCCCACAGCCACGTCGGAAGCATAACATTGGACCATGAAGGGTCGGAGTTCGTCAGGGTGGCTTAGAATAGGCTCGCTGGTGAATAATCTTTTAAGTTTATCAAACACCTGCTGACACAGGCATCCAATTTTGCTTAGCCCCCAGTCTCTTTGCTTCCAGACCCTTTCCCTTGGTTTTCAAAAGATCCATGAGGGGTAACATGGTTTGGGCAAACCCCTGAATGAAAATTTGCGAACCCGATAAATAATTGGAGCTGTCTATGTGTCCTTGGGGGTTCCCAAACTAATACTGCCTGGATTTTGGCCGGGTCCATAGCCAACCCTTTTCCGGACACCTGGAATCCTAAGTAATCCAGTTCACGTTTGTGAAACTCACACTTAAACAATTTGGCGTACAGTTTATGTTCATATAAGGTAGACAACACCTTTCTCACCAATTTCACATGTGAGTTCATGTCCTTTGAATAGATAATTATGTCATCCAGGTACACCACCACCACTTGGTACAGGTATTCCCTCAGGACTTCGTTGATGAAATTCATGAACACCCCCGGGGCACCTTGTAATCCAAAAGGCATCACCAGGTATTAAAACTGGCCCATTGGTGTATTGAAAGCTGTCTTGCACTCGTCCCCCTCTTTTATTCGCACTCTAAACTACGTGTCTCTCAAATCCAGTTTGGTGAAGATTTCTCCTTCTGAGACAGTGCTCAGGAGGTCTCTGATTAGAGGGATGGGATAAGCATTGAAGGTCGAAATCCCATTAATCCCCCGAAAGTCTGTGCAGAGCCTGAGACTGCTGTCCTTTTTTCTGAAAAGCACAGGCGTGGTGTGCGGGGCAATTGCCAGTCTAATGAAGCCCCTTTTTAGATTTTTGTCTAGGAATTTCCTCAGCTCTGCTTTCTCAGCCCAACCCATGGAGTACAATTTTGCTTTAGGCAGTTCCTAGCCGGGGATGAGCTCAATCGCACAATCTGTGCTTCGGTGAGGTGGGAGTTCATTTGCTTCCTCCTCACTGAACACCCTTTTCAAGTCCCGGTACTCTTTAGGGATGGACCGGACCTCCTCCACTGTTAGACATATTCTTTCATTCCGGGGAGGAGGGTCTGATCGCCATGCCTTAATCCACAGTTGGCATTTGCATTTACTGTCCGTAAAGTCTGTGCTTTGGTCCCCCCACCTAATGTCCGGTTCATGCTTGGCTAACCAGCCAACTCCTAGGACCACATTGAAGGATGTGGAAGGGGGATATCACAAATAACTCTATGTCCCAGTGGTCCTCTAAGCCTACGGGCACCACCTGGGTTTGCTCTACGCATGGCTCCCCCCTCATTATTGAGCCATCCATCTGCTCAAATTGGACGGGATGGGGCAAGGGGGTTCGTGAGAGGCTGAGGACTTCTACCAATTTGAGGGTAATTATCTCCCTCGTACACCCGGAGTCAATCAGGGCTCTCACGTGCACGAATCTCTTAAGCTTTGGGTTTAATAAAGTCAATGGGACAAAGAATAAAGATCCCGTTATCCTCACCCTCAATGGTGCCATTAGATCTACGACCTGCTGCTCGGCACCGCTCAGTGCAGGTTGTCCTCATTTTCCGCCGGTTCTTCTTCCCAGGACATCTCACTCAGCTCGTCCAAAATGATAGTTTCCACCTTGGTGATGGTTGGAGTAGCGGCGCTCCCTCTCGCCAACTCTTTGGTGCATGACGGAGCCTTCTTCGGCGCAGCAGCGATGGGCTTCAGGGCCGAGGGGGGGCCTCGAGGTTTCTCCGAGCAATTCGCAGATAAGTGATTCGGATCCCCACATTGGAAGCACTTACAGGCCAGGGGGATTTTGGCAGTTCCCCCTGCTTGCGGGACCTTCTTCACTTTGGATTTTGCCCCAAATCGAGACTCACGTCCCCCCTTTCCCTCTTGCTGCGGTTGCTGTTGTAGGGCCACCCTCTTCATGTTGGTTTCTACTTCTCCCGCCAGCTGCACCCACCCCACCAGTGGGGCATGCTTGCTGGAGGGCCCGATCCAACACACTCGCATTCAGGCCCCTCTGGAACTGCTCGATCTTCATCAGCTCGTTCCACCCCCGGACCTTAGCTGAATTGGATCTAAACTCAGCTGCATACTCACGCACTGATTTCGATCCTTGTTGCATGTCCCACAAGGTGGTCAGGGCCCGAGTCTCTTGCAGCGGGTCCTCGTATTGGGTGAGCAGGGCTTGCAGGAACACTGCTACCGTGTCCAGCTCTGGACTTTTGGTCTCGTACAGACTCACGTACCATCTCTTTGCAGCACCTTTACGTTTGGAGCCCAGGTAGTCCACCCTGCTGAACTCATCTGGGAACATGTTCCCCCAATAGTGCATGTAACTATTGGCTTGGATGGAGAAGTACTCCACTTCTTTGGGATCCCCATCAAAAATTGCATCAAGTTCTCTCCCCTGCCATAGTCTTGGGGGCCTGGGAGCGCCGGCAGTGGAGCTGGTATTGCTGGTGGTGTAGGAAGCTGCGGGGCCAGGATCGGTGGTGATGGTATCACCGGTTGAGCTGGCAGCTGGGGGGCTAGAGGTGGCCTTCCCCCTGGGATCCCCAGTATCCCTCTCGGGTCTCCCGGTCTCAGCAAGCATTCGATCTGCCTCTGCATCTCTTGGGCCATGAAGGCAGTGTTGGCTTGGATCTCATCCCTCAAGCCCCTTGCCATGGTAGCCATCTCCTCCCTCATCGTTTCAAGGATGTCCGGCTCACCTGGCCCCTTGCCGTTGTCTTCGCCATTGGAGTCAGAGCCTTCCCGCGCCCCACTGCCATCATCTGGTCGGGGCTCCCTTTGCTCCTCGTCCTCCCCGGGTGGATTGCCATCTCACTCACCTCCCGGGGCTCCATCACCCCTACCTCCACGGGTATGCCTCGTCAGGATGGCTTCTCATTGGGCTGGGGCTTCTTCCATCAGGGTGGTTGAGGTCCTCGGTTCCCACTTCCATGGGGTGAAAAAAAAGTTGTTGTATGTGTAGAGGGGACCCACGCCCCGCGACTCTCCTCGCATCCAAGACGTGCCATGGGGGGGGGGTCCGCACCTCGATTCTATCTTCCAGCTCTCTCCAGCGGATTAAAAGGTTCTCTGTTATCTGGAACTCCCTCAGCCATTTGGTTCGAAAGTTGCCAGGTCAGTTGAACTTTAACGTTGATCACTTTCAAATTGTCAAGCATACAAACTTCAAGATAACCAACCAATGATTTGAAACAAAGTATTGGTTTATTATAAATCCATTGTGTTCATGGTAAGACCATATTGAAAGTGATAGTTTGACACACAATAGTTGACTTTAAAGGATACATCAAAGAGATACTAAAAGAACACCAGGAATTCTCGCAAAAGCTACAATCACAGGTTCAGTTATCTTTTGTGGTTACAAACATCCTGGGTCTCAGGCTCAGACCTGGGAAATTGTCCCAGGGAGGCACTACCTGGCATTTCTACATTTGTTACAGTAGGTGAGAAATAGAGAATTGCTTACATAGCTTTGATATGCAGCAGAACAGTAAGATAATAAACAATACAGTTTTCTACTGAGAATAAAAAGTATGCTTGACACTTAAAGCAACCTTACACGCCATTCCCCCAGGGAAGGCTTCAGAAAGTGAGAGGGAGGAGGTGTCTCTGCACTGCACCCTGATCCTTCTCAGCAGCAGGACACACTACCTGTCACTGGCTGCGTCAGTGGAGGAGCCTAAGCCCAGGTGCCTCTCCCACCTCCCACCCCTGGAAAGAAGAAAAAAACTTAGCCAGCTACACAGCCATATTATGGCACTCCCTTGGGTGTTTCTGGTTCCTGTTTTGCACCATTCCACTCTATCTCTTTCAGTCTCTAGGATGAAGAATAGTCAATTTCTGTATGCAGCTCTTTGCTTTAATTTCAGCATGCAGTTTTGGTTGGGGGGTTGGTTGGGGGGTATTTAGGGGTGAAGTGCTAAAGCCCTATGCCAACAATGTTACTCAAAGAATTTCCTGTCTCAGATCCTAATTTTTTTAAAGCCTAATAATAGCCCTACCTAATAATAGCCCTAATAAGAGAATCACCCACAACTAAGCAGCCAAACCCAGGACCCAGAAACAGTCCAACAGGATAATTTTAAAAGCCTGTAAAACAACTGTTGTTATCTATGCTAACTGCAGGCCTCAATCCAGCAAGCCAACAATGAAAAGCAAAGCTCTGTAAAGTCCTTCACACAGCGTGGGGCAGGCAACCCACACAGCAAAAAGCAGAAAAACAGGACTACTGTTTTGAAACCTTTTAAGAAATCCCAAAGCAGGTGGAAAATGCAAAAAAACTCTCAACAGTATCAACAGTATCAGGTAGATCCCTTGTTTTCTGACTATGCACAGAAGATTTTCAAAATGTGAAAATCCTCTGTGACTGGCCAAAGAGCACTGTGGCCCTATTGGCCAGATTGTTCATCTCTCCCTCCCCCCTGACTAGCAGCCAGCATCCCACAACAGCCTTTCAATATTGCTGTCATACAATGCATTGCAGCAATTGGCTATACAGCTCCCTCTCCCCACATTGCCCTGACTGACAATTTGCTCCAAAAGCCAAATTTTTCCAGCTTTTTCCAGGATTCTTTAATTTGGCTGCCAAATCAGATTAGAGAATCTGATTCAGCTTTATAAAAGCTGGAAAATGCCGAAAAGGGCATTTTTGGCTCCCCCCCCCCAATTAATCTTTACTAAATGCACACCCCTAGTCATCATGTACATGTTGTGTGTGACGTATGTAGTATATATGTGTACAAATCTTCATTTCCCATTTAAATAAACAAGAGATATAGCCTTTAATTAACACTGCTCACATATTCCTTTAAATAGGAACACACTTTTTAAAATAGGTGTGCCCTATAAAATACTTGCATTTCATACTTGGATATCTGTGACTGTGTGTAATAAATAACATTTATTTAATGTCATTAAATATAGAAGAGTATGTAAAGCATGTACTAAATTGTATACAAAAAAAGCATAAGAGAAACTTCCACCTGCCATTAAAGAATGAATAGAATTACAGGCAATAGTTTAAAGATATCCAACAGCTGTTACATGCTACTGCATACCAATATCACAGAATTTGTCTGCGCTCTTACAATGCTCTTAGCGTACAATAATTTGTAAGATAAAGCAATATGATTATAGGTATAGAACAGTTAGTGAAATCTACCAGTGCGTACAAATACGTACTACGTGGAACTATTCCCCACCATACTGCATCTCATGTTTTTGACTGTTAGCCTACAATCTGTTGCTTGCCCAACACATATCTCCCACTGAGCATTGTAATATCTGAAGGATTTATGTGGAGGTATGTGGTAGACATGTGTTGGAGAGATGCAATTGGTTGTGACTTCTGAGCACATTTATACCATCTGTTTAGAGACATGTGTGATGGACTGCACTTTTAAGGAGTGTAGAAGTCCTCTACAAGCAGCTTAAGGACTGTTCCTTAATTCTGCACAGAAACAGAGAACCTTGAATGACAGGCTGATCCAAGCAATCTGATTGGTTAGCATCAGCTGAGAAGAGAATGTCTGGAGAGAACTGAGAGAGAGAAAGGGGTAGATCTTTTAGAGAGAGAAGAAAATTCCCTACCCAGTCAAACAGGGACTTAGCTCTGAAGAGTGCAGAAATCTCTGGACTGGTGTGGATAGAAACTGTCTTTGGAGACCTTAAGACTCAGTTAAAATCTCACAACAACTACTAGTATTTGAAGATTAGGGGTTTAGGTACTGGAAGAAGTGCACTACCTTTCTGGAAACCAAAAGAGTCAGAGAATACTCAAAGAAAGTGTGCTAGAGTGTTTGGAAAACACTGGAACAAAAGCCTCTCAACAACATAAAGATTTAAGTCACTGTGAAAAGCTTAAGAAACTCCCATTAGCCAAAAACAAAAGAACTGAAGTCACCTCAGAGTTACCTTAAGAAACTCCCATTAGCCAAAAACAAAAGAACTGAAGTCTCCTCAGAGTTACCTATACAGAGTTACTGCAGAAATTTTACAGCTGATTTCACCTAACCTTTCCCCTCTATGTAAAAGAAAAGTGCCATTTAAATTTAAGTTAAAGTGGGCTCCTGGACTGAGCCAACAACCAAAATATTGTACTGTAACAAGATAGGACAGACAGGCCAACAGACGGCCGGTTCAGGGCTGCTTCAAGAGACAGCCAGAAATAGAGCACCCCGGAGCTTCCGTAAGGCACTTGGGAAAGAGTTGGGCTGTGGACACCCAGGAATCATCTGGAATGCTCACGCATCCTGTCCATGGCTCCTCAGGCACTCTCCGAGTGCTTCCCAGCCTTCCAGATGGCCGGGGAGGTGCCTTGGAGGTGCCCCCATGAAATAATTTTCGAGCTGGCTCCCAGCAAGCTGAGGGGACTCAGAGGCAGGGCGGGGACAGGAGGCAGAAGTGGATACACTTTTTTGGTCTGTCTGCCTTCCATCCCCAGGGTGGCTTTAAGAGCCCATCTGCTCTCACCCACAGAGTTCATTATCATAAAAGAAAACACATTATCAAGGAGGCTTGGTCAGAAAAAAGAAATTAAAAAATGGAGGGAAAATCTTGTCTCTGGAGGAAATAGGACATGGCCATCATAACATGGTTCTTATCTTCTACTGTTATGGAGGTGAAAGAAGGAGGGATTGAGCCACCAGCAAGCATTGAACTGAAATAGTTTCAGACTCCATATATTAGAACAACTAGAAAACGTGGAGTAGCTGTTTTGGTATTGGGTTCACCAAAAAATTGCAACAAATGGCAAACATATGGCACAAATAAACTGAATCATCTCCATGGTTCAAAACCATAAAGAAAGAAGCTCCCACATAACTGTGCCTGTAGATTCCCTTCCAGCATCACCTTCCTGTTATTTACTCACTTCCCGCCCTGTGTTTTCCACTCAAGAGTATTTCAGCTTTCTCCCAGTGTTCCCCCCACCCCCCGTCCCTTTTCTGGTTACCTGAAACAACTTCCTTTATATTTCTCCCAAACATTTTAAATTTGCTTGGAGATGTCATCCATGACAAGAAATTACTACTTGTCAAATGCACTGACCTGTGCATTAAAAATAGTTTTGACATATTTGAATAGGGAAATAATGATGCTCTGAATCCTTTGCTCTTACTAAGTCGAAAGTGAAGAAAGTGAAGATAATCTCTAGTAGAGCCCAAAAAATAGTAAACACTTTCACAAGATGTCTGGATTTACTCAGTATAGAGTGACTGAAGCCATGTAGTCTCTCTACACCAGAGAAAGGTATTTACTTTCACTGACACATTACTTGGTTGCATGTGATCAAATTCCTATGCAAGGAAACATTTCATTATGAAATCCCTTATCTGCATAGCCACAGGATTCCTTTATTAGAATAAATTGGGAAACAGGTCTTGTACCACTGCATTAATATATAAATTGTACTCCAGAAGGACACTATTATTTCCATTGCAAATTACTGTATTTTGCACGATATGAAGTGGCCAGAAATGACTTGGTTTTTACATGTAGACATTTAAAAAGTAAACTGCTATAATTTTCTCTCAGGTAAGTAAAGAAACTGTAATACTGATGATTTGTTAGCAATTTAAATTTAACCGTATTTCAAGAAGCTTTTTATCTACACAGTTGATGGTATCAGCATAGCAGATAACCAGATGACTACTGTAAGTATTTGCTTACAGTTGCATGTATATGCAGTAGCATCTTCATAGACACATCATGCATCATTTTATAATCAACAATATTTTGAGTATGCATATTGTTTGTGGAGCTATACAGTAAGTGGCATTCATGAGTTAGAGGCCTTCATCATGTTGGTGCTTCCTCAGAATTTACTAGATTGAACTACAGTTCTAAAGAAGCAGTGCAAGAATGGGAAAAATATTTGTAATCTCATTTAGAACACTCTATTAACAAAAACACAGTCAGCTTTGAGATTAAGGCAGGCAAAATTGACAAGGCTTGGAAAACAAAGAACACGTCACATAGCTGCCCCAGCCAACTCAACAAGTGTTGTTAAATGAGAGGAATTTCTTTTCTTTTTTTGAAATTTACTGTTTTAGAAATAGCCGTTGATTCCTTTTGTTCTCTTTTAAAAGAGGGGTTTGATATCTATTTGAAGTGTGGAGGGGAAAGTGTTTTATGTTACACATCACAAGGTGGTGTACTAACAGGATGACAAGAAGATAGATCCAGGTGCTCGGTCCTGTTGGTCTGAAGCCGTAGATCAGGAAGGTTTGTAAGACATTGCCTGCCTCTTTAGCATCTATAAAGTGAGATTTTGAAGTTTTGAGAATGTTCCTTCCTGTAACTCCTCTCTTAGAATTTCTCTTTTATTAAATAGAGTTTATTAGAAACAGATGGCAAATTCCTAAGAAGAGAAAAAGAAAGGGAACACTGGATTTCAGAGATAAATTGGGTAAATAAGAATTAAGAGAATTTCTCTTAACCACACTGGAGTACCAAGGAAGGTACTTGCCTTGTTTTTTTCCACCAGTGGTGTGGGCAGATAGCAGGTAGGGAAGAGAATAATGACAGCCATAGAAAAGTATGGAAGAGCACCTATTTACAAATATTAACAATGCAATTTAGAATAATTTCACCAAAGAAAGGAGGCAGTATCACTACTGCAACCTTATGGTTACTAGTTTGTCTTCAGATGTTTACAAGTCATGTGGTCACTTGAAAACCTAGGGCTAGCACTGAGCTCTTTATCAGCAATTGTATATTGAAAATAACATATACTGGAATATGTTATATTCCATGAAATAGCTAGTTTATGAGCATATATAGAAAATTACCTATGCACATTCAGAGCATCTGTTGACACACATACATCTGCAAATGGCAAGGGTGTATTCCCCCAGTGAAAAACTCTTTCTTTCCAGAAGAGATCCCTATTTGCATAAATTATGGGGGTGGGGTTTCTGCTGCAATCCCACAGTCTCTCCCAAGTGTCTTTGTTGCTCTACATATATAGTGATTCAGAGATTCCTCAAAAAGTATGTGAGTCTTTATACTCCCAAGTAATGCATATTGGCTCAAACTGTTAAAATCACACAAAATTTTAAGTCATATTGTTCTATTTCATCATACTGTCCCTTTTACTGGGAATTCTGTCTCATCATTCTCTGACATTATAGCTGTGTGGAAGTGCTTAGCAATAGGTTTAAGAATTAATATCATTACACACAATGGAATGAACTCTGATTCTCTGAGGAACATATGAAATAAAACAATCAAAGTATCTTGAAAATACATATCATCCAACTGTATTGTTTTACTCTCTAAAGCAGTAAAGAACTGCCAAAACATATTGGTATTATTCAGTTTGCAGTTTTCAAAATGAATAATAATAATAATAATAATAATAATAATAATAATAATAATAATAATAATAATAAATTTATTCTTATATCCCGCTCTCCCCTGCCAAAGGCAGGCTCAAACAGTAACAAAAACCTGTGATGATAAATATCTAAACTCATAGGAAACATGTAGAGAAACTCAATAAAGGTGCCAGGCATGTCTAACAAATATAAAGGAAAAATATAAAGGAAACCCACACAGATTATCCTGACACAATAATGCTTAATGAGTCATAAAATTTAATCTGAGAAATTCTTTGTTCAATCTAGTTTCAAGAATGCTTGCAGTCTGTGTAGACTCAGTTGCAGCCTTTCTCATTGTTATTCATATACTGTGCTGAAAGAAAATGAAGCTGACTTTTTAGTGACTCACTTATGTCTAATTTTAAACAGCTGGTAGAAAATGCTTACAAGTCATGGGGTCACTTGAAAACCTAGGGCTAGCACTGAGCTCTTTATCAGCAATAGTATATTGAAAATAACATATATGAACATATGAAGCTGCCTTCTACTGAATCAGACCCTTGGACCATCAAAGTCAGTATTGTCTACTCAGACTGGCAGTGGCTCTCCAGGGTCTCAAGCTGAGGTTTTTCATGCCTATTTGCCTGGACCCTTTTTAGTTGAAGATGCCAGGGATTGAACCTGGGACCTTCTGCTTCCCAAGCAGATGCTCTATCACTGAGCCACGGTCCCTCCCCATATACTGAAATCTTCTACCATGAAATATCTAGAGTTTATGAGCATATAAACTAGAGGAACTAGAGATCAAATTGCCAACATTCGCTGGATTATGAAGAAAGCATGGGAGTATCAGAAAAACGTCTATTTCTGTTTCATTGACTATGCTAAAGCCTTTGATTGTGTGGATCATAACAAACTGTGGCAAGTCCTTAAAGAGATGGGAGTACCAGACCACCTCATATGTCTCCTGAGAAACCTGTATAAGGGTCAAGAAGCAACTATCAGAACGGGATATGGAACAACTGATTGGTTTAGAATAGGAAAAGGAGTTTGAAAAGGATGTATATTGTCACCCTGCTTATGTAATTTATATGCAGAGTACATCATGCGGAATACTGGCCTGGATGAAGCAGAAGCTAGAATTAAGATTGCCGGGAAAAAATCAACAACCTCACATATGCAGATGATACCATTCTAATGGCAGAAAGTGAGAACATAAGAACATAAGAGAAGCCATGTTGGATCAGGCCAACGGCCCATCAAGTCCAACACTCTGTGTCACACAGTGGCAAAGAATTTTATATACACACATACACTGTGGCTAATAGCCACTGATGGACCTGTGCTCCATATTTTTATCTAAACCCCTCTTGAAGGTGGCTATACTTGTGGCTGCAACCAGCTCCTGTGGCAGTGAATTCCACATGTTAATCACCCTTTGGGTGAAGAAGTACTTCCTTTTATCCATTTTAACCTGTCTGCTCAGCAATTTCATTGAATGCCCACGAGTTCTTGTATTGTGAGAAAGGGAGAAAAGTACTTCTTTCTCTACTTTCTCCATCCCATGCATTATCTTGTAAACCTCTATCATGTCACCCCGCAGTCGACGTTTTTCCAAGCTAAAGAGTCCCAAGCGTTTCAACCTTTCTTCATAGGGAAAGTGCTCCAGCCCTTTAATCATTCTAGTTGCCCTTCTCTGGACTTTCTCCAATGCTATAATATCCTTTTTGAGGTGCGGCGACCAGAACTGCACACAGTACTCCAAATGAGACCGCACCATCGATTTATACAGGGGCATTATGATACTGGCTGATTTGTTTTCAATTCCCTTCCTAATAATTCCCAGCATGGCGTTGGCCTTTTTTACTGCAAATGCACACTGTCTTGACATTTTCAGTGAGTTATCTACCATGACCCCAAGATCTCTCTCTTGGTCAGTCTCTGCCAGTTCACACCCCATCAACTTGTATTTGTAGCTGGGATTCTTGGCCCCAGTGTGCATTACTTTGCACTTGGCCACATTGAACCGCATCTGCCACATTGACGCCCACTCACCCAGCCTCAACAGATCCCTTTGGAGTTCCTCACAATCCTCTCTGGTTCTCACCAGAGAGGAGGAGGACCTAAAGAACCTCTTGTTGATGGTGAAAGAGGAGAGCACAAAAATAGGCTTGAAACTCAACATTGAAAAAAAACTAAGATCATGGCATCCGGCCCCATCACACCATGGCAAATAGAAGGGGAAGAAATGGAAGTAGTGACAGACTTCACATTTCTGGGATCCAAGATCACTGCAGATGGTGACTGTAGCCATGAAATTAAAAGACTTTTGCTCCTTGGGAGGACAGCTATGGTGAACCTGGGCAGTATAATAAAAAATAGAGACATCACCCTGTCAACAAAAGTCTGTATAGTCAAAGTGATGGTGTTCCCAGTAGTAATGTATGGCTGTGGGAGCTGGACCATAAGGAAGGTCGAGCACAGAAGAATAGATGCTTTTGAGCTGTGGTGCTGGAGAAGAATCTTGAGAGTCCCTTGGACTGCAAGAAAATCAAATCAGTCAGTCCTAAGGGAAATCAACCTAGATTGTTCCCTGGAAGATCAGATGCTGAAGCTGAAGCTCAAATACTTTGGCTACCAAATGAGAAGGGAGCACTCCCTGGAGAAGATCCTAATGCTGGGAAAGACAGAAGGCAAAAAAAGAAGGGGACGGCAAAAGATGAGATGGCTGGACAGTGTTACTAATGTAACAAACACGAATTTGAGCAGACTTTGGAGGATGGCGGAAGACAGGAGGGCCTGGCGTGACTTTGTTCATGGGGTCGCAAAGAGTCGAACTCGATTGTGCGGCTGAACAACAAAGAAAATGTTTCTGCTTTATTCAACAAATACCTTAAAATTGCTCATTTCTTCCAGCTCCTACAAGGCCAATAAATATAATGTTCATAAATGTCCTAATTTTCAAATGGAGATAACCCTCACTTCCATTGATGTTTGCCAGAAGAACTTCACAAACAAAATCATGACCTGAATGGGTTGACAAGGTCTAACACTTACCAATCTGATTGGAAGTCCAAATTCTTGTACAACCTTCCTGAGTTTCCTAAAAGAGCTGTCATTCCACATGACTCTGTGTGTGTGATAAAGAGCTCCAAGAATATAAATGTAAGTTAAGGTCCTAAAAGCAAACAATAATTTCACCCTGGAATCCATATACCAGATTAAAATGGGTGTAAGCAGGAGCAAAGAAAATAAATATTAAAGTTACCATTTGCAAGACAGCTAGTAATTGGATCAGATGTACATTCAGCCTGCTGGAATTTGTAAAATTTCTGCTTCATAACTGAATCATCATTTATATTCCACTGTATCCTTTTCATATTTTTTCATGAAGTCCAGGTTGGTACATTCACTTAAGAGTCATGCTTGCTGCCTTGGTTATTCTCTCACTTAGAATCATAGAGTTGGAAGGGATCTCCAGGGCCATCTAGTCCAACCCCCTGTACAATCCAAGAACTTCACAAATACCTCCCCCCACACACACACACACACACATCCCCATGCTCCATGCCCAGAAGTTGGCAAAAACCTCCAGGATCCCTTGCCAAACTGGCCTGGAGAAAAAAAATGCTGACTGACCCCAAAGTGTAAATCAGCATTCCTCTGGGCATGTAAGAAAGGGCCACAAGAACTAAGCATTCACGCAACCTGTTAAATACTGGGTTTGACAGTAAGAATGAGGACGCCCGGCATAGTGATCAGCAACTTTATTGTGATTTCAGTAACTACGTAGAAGCATGCAAACCCCAGACCTCAGCCTGGTTAAATATGGTAAAACTTCATCCTGCTCCAGACCCATAGATGCATTCAAACTGGCCCTCAAGCCACCTATAGGTAGTCCAGTTTGGTGTAGTGGTTAAGTGTGTGGACACTTATCTGGGAGAACCAGGTTTGATTCCCCGCTCCTCCACTTGCAGCTGCAGGAATGGCCTTGGGTTAGCCATAGCTATCACAGGAGTTGTCCTTGAAAGGGCAGCTGCTGTGAGAGCCCTCTCAGCCCCATCTACCTCACAGGGTATCTGTTGTGGGGGAGAAGATAAAGGAGATTGTAAGCCGCTCTGAGTCTTTGATTCAGAGAGAAGGGTGGGCTATAAATCTGCAGTCTTCTTCTTCTTCAGTCTTCTTCTTCTTCAGTGCAGCCTGTCCAACCAGACTGCAGCTACTTCAGTCCTAATGCTCTATTGTCTTCATGGTTGAAGCTCAGAGTCCCTAGGAAACTTCAGCCCTGACATAACACAACCCTTCCTGCCCTCTGATCTTATTGCTTCTGGTCTGATTTTCTGGGGCAACAGAAAACAACTCTGCGCTATCCTCTATATGACAGCCCTTCAAGTACTTGAAGATGGTGATCATATCACCTCTCCGGTATCTCCTCTCCAGACTAAACATATTCAGCTCTGTCAATCTTTCCTCATAGGATGGTCTCCAGACCCCTCACCATTTTTGTTGCCCTCCTCTGGACACCTTCCAGCTTGTCTATATCCTTCTTAAATTGTGGCACCAAAACTGAACACAATACTCTAGGTGAGGTCTAACCAGAGCAGAGTAAAGAAGTACCATCACTTCATGAGATCTGGACACTATACTTGTCTGTTGATATAGGCCAAAACTGAATTTGTATTTTTAGTCATCACATCACACTGCTGACTTATGTTCAGTGTATGGTCCACTAAGACCCCTAGATCCTTTTTAGCACATACTACTGCTGAAATAAGCATCCTATAATTATGCATTTGATTTTTCCTGCCAAAATGCAGAACTTTACATTATCCCTGTTAAAATTCATTCTATTTGTTTTAGCCCAGTTTTCCAGCCTGGCAAGATCATCCTGTACCCTGCCCACGCACCTAACCCAGGTTGTTACCACCACCTGGAGAGGCTTTTCTTTCTCTCTTGGTTCTCTCTTGGTTAACGCTGCCACCACTTGTCCTTTATAACAAATTGCCCAGTGGGGAGGTCAGGAGTACAAGCTTCCCTTCCAAGTTCTGAGGCTTACCTCTGGGTCTCTTGCTGCCCAGTGTCTGGTCACCACAGGAACAATTTGCTGCCTTGTGTGCCCCTGGAGGAATAGCCACTTGCCAACTGACTGTCAAGCATGTGGTTTCAATGATGAGTCGAGTGTGATACAAAACTATGTTTATTGATTGATACTTTCAGTGTAACAGATTCTTGAGAGTGATGCTGCAAATACATTGATACAATACTTTTAAGGCTTACTTCAAAAGGATTCCAAAAGGTGGGGGTGAGGGGTAGCTCTCACACATAAACTATCATAAATGTCTACATTCTCATGGCGTTATCAGGACTCTGTCCTTGCTTTCCCTAGATGTGTTGCACTCCCTAACAGGAATGTATGGGAAGGTGCTGATTACTTCTTCTCAAGTTAGTTTCATTTCTCTCTACTTCTACTTTACAAACAATAAAGCAAGAAGGGGGAGGGAAAGAATAACAGAGCTATCAGACCTTGGTCCTCCAAGATACTCCACAGACCAGTGTTATGGAGGATCCTAAGACAATCAATTATCAATGGAATTTTATCATGCTTGACAGCCTTCCATTGATGCTCCTTTTAAAGTAGTGTGTCCAAGATGGTGGAGGTCTATGTGGTACACAGAACCATTACCAGCACCAAAGAATTATAAGGTATTCTTTGAATTATAAAAGTATTTTATTTTGCATTATTATATGCTTCCTGTGTGTAACTACGTTATACAACAGATAAATCTATCAATCAATCCATCATCCTGCTGCAATAAGAAAAAAAATCTGATTCATAACCGAGTCATTATTTGTATTCTGATACACTCTGTTAATGTTTCAACAGACACCTCCTACACATATCATAGAAAACAGTGTGTGCTAAAACTAGCAGGAGAAACAGTTGCCATTTCTATTATCAATAAAGGTTCCATGAGCCTAGATATATCTTGATAGAGGGTTGGGGTTTTTTTGGTTACATTCCAAATAACATAAAATACATAAACACTTTGTTAACACAAAGTTGTGATTCCTGTGGCTATAGGCAGAGATGACTGTTTCCAAAGAGCTGTGCTGATAATGATGCACATTCAGGAATTTGTAAAATTTCTGTTTAAAATGAAGTCTTTATTTATATTCCAATGCATCCTCTTAATATTTTTCTATGAAGGTCGGAATGGCACATTCACTTGAGAGTCATGCTTGCTGCCTTGGTTATTCTCTCATTGCTCCAGGTAATGTGTAATTTTTACCTGTACAGTAAGATAAGATGGAAACACCAGTCTCTATAATGGACAATACCCCATTTTTCACAACCACACATTTATTCTAACCAACCATATCAGAGAAAATATATCAAAGCTTGAGCCATGGAATAATCCACAGAAAGTACAGCAGTTATGTCACTAAAGGTAACATGGAAACTTGGCCAAAGGTCATTATTGTGAAGAACTGCCTGCTTTATTGTCATTTACTTATTTGAAAGGAAAGGTTTTAAATGTTCTGACTTTTTAAAATGTTTATATATGTAATAATAATTTAAACGTTGTTTTATTGTTTGCTGTGAGCCGCCCTGAGCCATTTTTATGGGAAGGGCGGGATATAAGTCATAGAATAAATAAATAAATAAATAAATAAATAAATAAATAAATAAATAAATAAATAAATAAATAAATAAGGATGTTTTACAGTTTCAAAGTCATTTTCTTTAAATGCATTGTGAATTAGTGTTTAGCTTCATTTACTGTTTGAATTTACTGGATTGAATACAAAAGTGTCTTTCCACTTATGAAAGGGTTTTGTCCATAAATAGAACACTGGCAGGACATTATATTCTATTTTTATTTTAAATATTTAAATATGTAACCCTATCCTGCTTTAAGAATTTCAAACTAGGGCAATAACTTTTCTATGCAGGTGTGGACCTGGTCAACATGTGGATCAGAACCTCCTGGAATCCTATGATGGATAGACAACATCATCTTCCATCAGCCACATGCTGTTTACCTCCTATGTCTGTAAGGGTAACTGGAAAAAAACCCAAAGGACAAAAGCACAAAGGAAAAATGCCCAAAGAAAATGCCCCACTGACATAAATGCTCACAGGAAAAAAGCCCCCATGAAAACATGTCCACATAGAAATAAACTCACATGGAAAGAAGCCTACATGGAAAAATGCCCACATGGAAAGAAGCCCGCATGGAAAAAAGCCCCCATGGAAAAATATGTAAAGCACCATCGGTTTTTATAATTGTGGATAACCATTAATAATATATTATTGTTATTTTGGATTAAAGTATGTCATCTTCACATGCAACAAAAAGTGACCATTTTGTTATCAATGAACTTTATTAAGAAGGAAAAACAATAATAACAGAAATTAAACTCTACATTGAAATATATTTAAATAAAATTAAATAATTTTATTAATTTACAATAATTAATTTATTGTCAAACATTTTATTGTTAATACATTGTGGTACACCCAGTGACCATGACAAAAGACTATCTAACCCTAATAGTAAAAGCAACAATTATTTAACAACAATAATAACTCAGATATAATTCTTCATTGCAAATTAGCCAATCTCTTTAAGTAACTAAGTTTATCTTCCATCTGCTCATATTGCTGCACAGAAGTGGCAACCATGTCATGTAGTGCCTCATATTTCCTCTTTCACCTCTAAGCGACCTGCCTGTGCATTAGGGGGGGGAAACTAAACCACAGACAAATGATCACCAGTGTTCCCTCTAAGCTTAGGTTGAGCTAGCTCACAGTTTTTTAGCTTCCAGCTCACACACTTAGCTTAGGAAAAATGGCCTCAGAGCCAACTAAAGAGGGTAGTCTTGCAGGCCCTGCGGAACTGAGCAAGACTTTGCAGAGTCCACACCTCTTCTGGTACTTGATTCCACCAGTGGGGAGCCATGATTGAGAAGGACCTTTCCCTAGTTTTCAGTTTGGCCTCCTTCAGCCCGGGGATTATCAGTAGGTTTTGTGAACCTGATCTCAGCACCCTCTAGGGTAAATATGCGGAGAGATGGTCCCTAAGGTAGACAGGTCCTCGGTCATATAGGGCTTTAAAGGTAATGACCAGCACCTTGTAATGGATCCGGTACACAATTGGCAGCCAGTGCAGCTCCTGCAGCCTTGGCTGTATGTGCTCCCACTTAGGGAGCCCTACTAGCAGCCTGGCTGCTGCGTTCTGCACCAGCTGTAGTTTCCAGGTTTGGCACAAGGGTAGCCCCATGTAGAGGGCATTACAGTAGTTCAACCTCGAGGTGACCGTTGCATGGATCACTGTTGCCAGATCATCATGCTCCAGGAAGGGAGCCAACTGCCTCACCCGCCTATGATGAAAGGAGGCGGATTTGGCAGTGGCTACTATCTGGGCCTCCATTGACAAAGAAGGCTCCAGTAGCACCCCCAAGCTCTTGACCTTGTGCACCATTACCAATGGCGCTCCATCAAAAACTGGTAGGGGGATTTCTCCTCCCAGACTGCCACGGCTCAGGCATAGGACCTCTGTCTTCGCTGGATTCATCTTCAGCCTGCTCAGCCCGAGCCATCCTGCCACAGCCTGTAAAGCCAGGTCCAGATTTTCTGGGACACAGCCAGGATGTCCATCCATCAGTAGATAGAGCTGGGTGTCATCAGCATATTGATGACAACCCAGCCCATACCTCCAGGCAATCTGGGCAAGGGGATGTAGATGTTAAATAACATCGGGGAGAGAACTGCCCCCTGTGGCACCCCACAATTAAATGGATGCCTCTAGGACAGTTCTCCCCCAATTGCCACCCTTTGTCCCTGACCATCAAGGAAAGGTTATGCTAATGAGTTCCTGAAAAAAGTTTTCTATGAAATGACCCCTGGGTATCAAGATCCAAGGAAAGAATATAAGTATGCTCCAAGTTCAACCTTACACAGAACATAACATTAAACAAAACAGGTCCTAGGACAGATCCCTGAAGCATTCCAGTTGTCACTCCTCTCCAAGAGGATGAAGAACCATTAACGAGCTAGTGCAGGACTTCCAATGCAGGAAGGGAGCCAACTGCTTCACCTGCCTAGGATGAAAAAGGCAGATTTGGCAGTGGCTGCTATCTGGGCCTCCATTGACAAAAACGGCTCCAGTAGCACCCCCAAGCTCTTGACCTTGTGCGCCATTACCAATGGCGCACTGTCAAAATCAGGAAGGGGGATTTCTCCTCCCAGACTGCCACGGCTCAGGCAAAGGACCTCTGTCTTCGCTGGATTCAACTTCAGCCTGCTGAGCCTGAGCCATCCTGCCACAGCCTGTAATGCCAGGTCCAGATTTTCAGGGACACAGCCAGGATGTCCATCCATCAGTAGATAGAGCTGGGTGTCATCAGCATATTGATGACAACCCAGCCCATACCTCCGGGCAATCTGGACAAGGGGATGCATGTAGATGTTAAACAACATCGGGGAGAGAACTGCCCTCTGTGACACCCCACAATTAAGTGGATGCCTCTAGGACAGTTCTCCCCCAATCACCACCCTTTGTCCCTGACTGTCAAGGAAAGAGGAAAGCCATTGCAAAGGCAACCCCTGAATCGCTGCGTCGGTGAGGCAGCGGGTCAGTAACCAATGGTCGACCTTATGAAACGCTGCTCATAGGTCTAACAACATCAGCACCGCCATGCCGCTTCGATCCAGATGTCGCTGGAGATCATCCACCAGGGCGACCAGCACTGTCTCTGTCCCACAGCCCGGACGAAAACCAGACTGGTGGGGATCTAGCACGGAAGCGTCATCCAGGAAACTCTGCAACTGTAATGCTACTGCCCTCACATGCTTCATTGGCTAAGGAACTATTGCAGCAAAGATATCATATTAAGTAAACCAGAGGTCCCCAACTGCCAGACCACGGACCCGGACAAAAGAGGCAGCACTGGAGAGGCAGCCTCAGAGCAAGGCAGAGCAGCCCCAATGCCTCTTTCCCCTGCCTGGGACCTGGGCAGACAAAAGAGGCAGCACAGCCTCACTCTGAGGCTGCCTCACTTTGCAGGGGAAGTGAAAGGGGCAGCGCGGCAGTGACTTTCCTGTCCCCCTCATTTAAAGACCCCTGCTGATCAGTTCACATCTCATTTACAGACCACCATGGGGAGCAGGAATGGGGAGACAGCCTGGGGTGGCAAGAACCCCAGTGCTGCCCCCCAAGTCCTTGGAAAAATTGTCTTCCAGGAAACCAGTCCCTGGTGCCAGAAAGGTTGGGATTGGGAACCACTGAAGTAAACCATGTGGAGCACACATTTCTCAAAATACATTCTAAAGAAGTAAAAAAAAAGATACCTGGCTGCTTTGAAGACCTTTCTGCAGACATTCTGGTTTTTATTCCCCCCCCCAAAAAAAAACCCCTATGGGTGAGAAACAGAATTTGAAAAACCATGCTTTACTAAATCAAACCCATGCTACTTCTAAATAAATAAACTTACCTAAGTAAAAAATCTTGTTTTCTTCAGGATCTGGATAGTAAATGGCCTGGGTCACACCAGGCTAATTCTTTTAGATCTCTGGTCCCCAATTGTTGAGACTGGTGTGATCCAGCAGGGTTCTTTGTATGTTAATTATGATACCTTCCCCTTCAGCTTCCCCCCTGCCACCTTCTCCTGCTTCTCTTTCTTAAATAGCAGAGGTAGTTAAGGCCTCATAGATCTAAGACGCTAAGCAGGACTGACTCTGGCAAGTATCTGGAAGGAAGAAATCAATAAACATAATTGGAATTAATTAAAAAATGGAAGAATGGAGAATTCATCCATGGGTATCTCGGGCTCTGGGGGGCTGTTTTTTGAGATAGATGCACCAAATTTGCAGCATACATCCAGTGCCTCTCCTCCAAACACCCTCCAAGTTTACAGACATCCAGTGCCTCTCCTCCAAACACCTCCAAGTTTCAAAAGGATTGGACCAGGGGTTTCAATTCTTTCAGCTCCAAAAGAAGATGCCCCTATCCTTCATTATTTCCTATGGAGGGAATGCATTTAAAAGGAGTGTGGTCCCTTTATATTTGATGGCCAGAACTCCCTTTGGAGTTCAGTTGTGCTTGTCACAACCTTGCTCCCCAAAGTTCCCAGATATTTCTTAAATTGGACTTCAACAACAAAATATTATTAATGGTTATCCACAATTATAAATACCTATGGTGCTTTACATATTTTTCCCTGGGGGCTTTTTTCTCTGTGGGCTACTTTCACTTTGGGCTTTTTTTCATGTGGGCATGTTTCCATGGGGACTTTTTTCCTGTGAGCATTTGTGTCAGTGGGTTTTTTTCTTTGGGCATTTTTCCTTTGTGCCTTTTTCCTAGAACAGTCTGAAAGATTATTTACTGTGCTGCTCCTGTTTTGTAATATTTGCTTTTATGATATTATTTTAAATCTATTGTTTCATTGTTGTAAGCTGCCCTGAGCCCGCTTGTGGGATAGGGCAGGATATAAATCTAAAAAATAAATTAAATAAAAGTAGAATAAAGGGCAAACTGTGCACTAATCATTACATCTAGGTTAGATTTTTGTAATGATGTGTCTTTGAAAACCAGAAAGAAACTTCAGTTGGCCCAAATGCAGTAGCCTAGCTACTGTTGGGGGTGGATACCAGAATTATATCACACATGTACTGGAAGTCCTGTACTAGCTTGTTAATGGTTCTTCATCCTCTTGGAGAGGAGTGACAACTGGAATGCCTCAGGGATCTGTCCTAGGATCTGTTTTGTTTAATGTTATGTTCTGTGTAAGGTTGAGTTTGAAGCATACTTATATTCTTTCCTTGGGGTCATTTCATAGAAAACTTTTTTCAGGAACTCATTAGCATAACCAGCGGTCATTTTGTAGAAAAATAGGTGGTGGAGCTTATCCAGGGATTGTTATGCAGCTGCAATACTATTCAATGGACAAGGAGGTGGGACTCTCAGAAGGAGGAGGTGGAACTCTCAGAAAGGTTCAGGAGCTGTGCTCCTGTGAGCTCCCACTGAATCAGAGGCCTAAGCATAATTTATTTGCATATGCCACACCCCCTGACATCACTGGAAGTGTGTCTGAAGGCAACACCCACTACTCAGGCTCCACCCCAAAATCTCCAGGTATTTTCCAACTCAGAGCTGGCAATCTGGAGAAAAATTGCTTTAAAAGCACGAAGAAAACAGTCGAGATGTTAAATGATTTCAATATAACAAAGATTTATCAGAGGGCATAAATGGCTTGTCAAGTTACTTTTGGGGGAAAGAAAGATGGGGGACAGATGACAGGGAGAGATAGAAAAAGGAAGGAGAGGTGAGCAGGGGTGAGAGAGAGAAAGAAGACAAAGAGGCTTCTCAATCTGCGCTCCACACACAAGGAAATTATTTGGCTTCTAAGTTTGCAACAGCTCTTGAAACCAACCCTTTTCTGGATAGTTTTTTTTTAGTAGTGACTGGGACTTGCCACTTCTTTCTGGCTTACACCATTTTTCTTTCATGGTTAATTTTATTTTGCACTAATTTGATTGGTCCAGTAAAAGGCCTTGCATTGATTTTATTCTTGTTTCTGTAATTTTATTTTTCCAGTAACAAGACTGGGCTTTTTTAGTCTGCCTTTTTCTCATACTGATCATCACAGTGTTTTTTTCCCCTGCTCCTCTTATTGTTTCTCCTTTACTATTTCACATTGCTTCAACAGCTGTCTTGTAAGCTCTAGGTACCCTATGCTGAAGGGCAATATATGCCCTTCCCATCCTATCTCTTGTAGAGTTAGGGCAGTCCACTTCCTCCATAAAGGTGGGGGGGGAAGCACTTCATCCTCTCACCTGCGGAACTGAACCTGATTTGTGAGGAAATCTCCAGAAAAGTCCTGGAGACTGCCTCCTGGGATGCAGGGGAAAGAGACCTATGTCTTGGAGAGAAAGGGCAGCCCACTTCCTCCAAAAAGTGTGTCTGTGTGGGGGGAAGCCCTCAGTCTTCTCCCTTGAGGAACTGACCTGATTTGTGGGAAAATCTACAGGAAAGACCTAGGGGCTTGCTGCTTTGCTGAGAGAGAGAGGGGTGGCGGTGGGAAAAGAAGATATAGAAATGCCCTCCCACAGAAGACTTCCACTCACCCAGTAGCCCAGGATGGCTGGGCAGGCCTTGCATGGCCAAGGAACTCTCCTGCCCCCCTCCAAGATGAAAGATCCCCCTCAAGATGTCTGCTCCCCTGGCAAGATGTAGGCGGAAGGTGCCCCCTCCCAATGCTGCCTCCACCAATGCTTGCTTCACAAGGCAGGCCCCCACCTCGTCCTTCTGTGGTGGCCCAATGCACATGTCTTCAGCAGAGGAGTGCTCCTCTCCCAAGGGCATGTGAACCCAGCCAAGCCGAGTAAGGCAAGCCAGGCTGGGCCTTCAATGGAGGCCAGAGATCACCCTCCCACTGCCCTTCCCTTGAGGGCAAGTGCGCCCAGCCGAGCAAGGCAAGGAAGGCAAGGTCTGCAATCGAGGCAGCAACTTACGGAGCAGTAGCCAGTCCAGCAGGATCACCAGATAGGCAGTAACTCCAAGTAAGACCTCAACCTCTCCCCTTGCAGGGCTGAGGGGTGGGGCCAGATTTCCAAAGAGGCTACACTGCCTTTGAAGAGCCCATAATGTAGCCTATGAAGCTCCAGCTGACTGCAAGAGAAGCAAAACTGGAGCAGAGACAGGCACAGAGTACTTCACCATGTATAAGGTTAAAAAATATACTTTGTTTCTTCTCTCCCGGAATGTTGTCCCTGTGCATTCCCACTGGAAATGAGCCCTGCTGATACCTATAGGCTGATTGGCTGCCCTCAAAAAACATCCAATCGGAATGAAGGGCTCTCCTATTGGTTATGCTAATGAAGGATCCTAGGGAAACCAATGGGTTTGTTTGGCAGGAGTGTTATGGGTTACTGAAGAGTATATATGTAGCAGTGAAATGTTGGTTGAGTTGTGCTATTTGCAATAAAGAGCTGTTGGTTACTCTGGCTGTTGAACTCACTATTCTTCATTTAATATCTTTATAAATGATTTGGATGAAAGAATAGAGGGAATTCTTATTAAATTTGCAGATGATACTAAATTGGGAGGGGCAGCAAATACAGTAGAAGACAAACTCAGGGTACAGGATGATCTGGACAGCCTGGACAACTGGGCTAAAACAAGTAGAATGAATTTTAATGGGGATAAATGTAAAGTTCTGCATTTAGGTAAGAAAAATTATATCAAATGCATAATAATAGGATGGGGGAGACTTTTCTTGGGAGTAGTTTGCATAAAAAGGATCTAGGGTTCTTAGTGGACTGTTACACTGAACAGTGTGATGTGATGACTAAAAAGGCAAATTAAGTTTTGGGCCATATCAACAGAAGTATAGTGTCCAGATTATGTGAAATGATGGTATCGCTTTACTCTGCTCTGGTTAGACCTCACCTAGAGTATTGTGTTCAGTTTGGGGCACCACAATTTAAGAAGGATATAGACAGGCTGGAAGATGTCCAGAGGAGGACAACAAAGATGGTCTGGGGTCCGGAGACTAAGTCCTATGAGGAAAGGGTGACAGAGCTGAGTATGTTTAGAAGTAAACATGAGAGGTGGAGAAAAGAATAGAGGCACTCAGGTAAACTGAGAAGAAGAAACAGAAATAGTATCAAGAACAAGATAAACTGATATTGACTGCTGAGAAGTGAGAAGAAAAAACAGAGCTGTGGAAGAAAAGTTACTAATAACAAGCATTTATCCAAAAGAGAAAGCACAGAAGGTAGCAGAAGCTGGTACAAGAAAAGGAGAAAGATTAAGAATACCAACATTGTATATCATTAGCATAAAATTGGAACTGAAAATAAATGGAAAACCGGATTTAGAGGGTGAATGAATGCTATTTTTGTAAGGTCCTTCTTTTTAGAGAGACTTTGTAAAGTCTTCAAGCAACAATCAAAGCAAAATACCCTCAAACTATGTCCATATATCACCACTGCTAGTATTAACATTCACATATAAAGTTTTTCATTTCCTCAGAATTTCATTCTTCCTATCTGGATTTGTAAGCAGAAAAATGAGGGAACTCTTGTGAATAATCATAACAATATACATTTCAATTTTTCTAGTACTACTGAAGAAACCACAATATGTTATTGTATGATTTAATAGCATCATAAAACTGAAATGTCTTCAGATAATTTCTTTTTACATCAATCCACTGCTGGAAGTGTTTACTTTCATTACAGAAATAAAGAATACAATATTTTAGGTTAGTTGAGATAGCTATTCCACATAATTGCTGTATGCAGAAAAGTTATTTGATGGCCCCATCTTTTTTTAAATCTATCAATCATTTCTGTAAAAATGATTTCCATTCTCCTGTGGATACTTGATATAGAAAAAGTTTCTGTTTTTTCCAGTTACCATTCTCAAAGGTCAAATTAAAATATGTAGCCTTGAATACAGATATTAGAAACTCATGATTAGTACCAAAATCATATGGCATGAAACATAATATGACCTCAGGGCTCTGTGTGTGGGCAGAAGTAATTAAGCTTTTTTTTTTTGTATTTGCAAATCAATTTCTAATTATGGCAGGGTCTTTCTACTAAGTCAGCATCTTTGGAAACATAACCTCAGTCTTCAGTAACCTATGTTCTAAGAGTACATAGTAATACAAGGACATCTAAAGCTTTATAGCATGAAAAGTTAGTAAACACAAAAAGTTCCAAGACAGTGTTACAAAATGAGATGCAATTTTGAAGGTTAATCATTTTTAAATAAAATATATCAATATATTTATTTCTCAACTTGGCCAGATATGCATATATTTAAATCTGGGGATGGGGGCCATGAACAGACAAGGTAGACCTTCCTAAAAAAAAATTTAAATCCCCAGATTTAAAAAAAAATCAAAAAATCCTGGAATGAAGAATACATTGAGAGATTAAGCCCCACAAAAATGAATAATGGCAGTGCCCGTAGCTTTGAGAAAAGTGTGCCTTCTGTAATGTTCATTGTGGAGATGGTGAGGCAACCACAACAGTATTGTCAGCCTTCAAGCCTTGATCTCTGTAAGTAAAAGTCAGAGAGAGGGACAGAGGCCTTTTCAGGATTATTGTGTCCTTTGAAGACTCATCAGAACCAGGACCAGCAATAACCATCATTTGATGTGCTACAACCTGATGCAGGCCTGTAGCTATGGTGTGGCTCCTGTAGTCCCAGCCCCCAGACTTACTGCCAAGACCCCATTACTTCCCATGCAGCCAGGCTTCCCAACTTCCCATTTTTAATTCTATTTTTGGCATGCCTCCCTCCTCTCCCTCTCCTGCTGCTACCCACCCTCTTTCTCCTTTCCCTTCCAGGTCTGTGATTCTCTCCCTAAAACTTCATTTACAGTTTCATTGGGTGTTGTTACTTTTAACTGCTATATCATTGTTGTTAATTTCTCTTTTATGTGATACGATAGTTTACACTACAAATAAAAAAACCCGCCAATTGTCTGCTTTCTATATGCAGGGATGCTGAATTTCTAACAGTTATGTTAGGAAAGAAAGTCTGAATCACTATTGGCCATTAACCAAATGTCTTGCATTAGCAATTTGGTTCTGTTCAGGGACAACAGGAGCGTTTACATTATACATTTCAAAAGTTATGCTTGGTATAGTTAAATTCAATTAAACAAGAAATTTCTCCAGTAATTTTCCTTCTCAAATCTTTTATATGGTTTCAAGATTCTCCCTATTAAATAGTTGCACTGATTACCTCCAGGGGTCATTTTGTAGAAAAATGGGAGGTGGAGCTCATTAGCATAACTCATTAGCATATGCCACCACCACCCCAGCCAAAAAAAACCTGATGCAAGAAAGGAGAGCTCCTCAAGCGAGGCCTGCTTGGGCTGGCTAGAGATCCAGCCAGCCCAAACAGGCCTCACTCACCTGGAGCTTTCCTGGGCTGCCCCCCCCCCCCGCAGTCAAAAGGCCAGCAAGCCATCCGCCACCCAAAATCACATAAGGAGTGGTGAAAGGGGGGTGCAGGCTTCTCCAGGGGTTAATAAGAGTGCTGGGGGTGTGGCAAAGCTCCTGGTGGCTAGCTGCCCACTCTCCAAATCCAGGGATTGTTATGCAGCTGCACCTCCTATTCAATGGACAAGGTAGGTAAGGAGGAAGAAGGGGAACCATCAGAAAGGTTCAGGAGCTGTGTTCCTGTGAGCTCTTGCTGAATCTGAGGCCTGATTACCTCCATTACATTGTATAAGCTACTGGGGCATTCATCCAGCAAAAAGATTGCTTATATTTATTCATACCTGTCTATTTTTCTTCCATTTCACAAATAACAAAGACTGAACTTTCTATCTTAAATTATTGGAAATGAAAACATTTCAGCCTCCTAAATGTCAGCATCTAGTTTTTAGAAAGCATCAACTGCCAATCAAGAAAAATGCCAAACTAAACAGTGTCCTTTTGTGCTCTCCTTTGCTCCCTACAGAACAACACACTGCAATATGCTCTTGGCATTAATCCCAGTTTTTTGGATAATGTTGTATGCACTTGGCAGTGATGCTTCCTCTCTTTGCTTTGTGAATTATATATTCCCCTATGCCAACAGTGCCACAGAAATGACAAAGCTTTTGGTTTCTGATCATGACTCGGCTCCCTGCTTGGTAACTCAGAATTGTTTACAGCTTTTCCTGCTGTCTCCTTCCTTCCTTCCTTCCTTCCTTCCTTCCTTCCTTCCTTCCTTCCTTCCTTCCTTCCTTCCTTCCTTTCTTTCTTTCTTTCTTTCTTTCTTTCTTTCTTTCTTTCTTTCTTTCTTCAGAATCAATATATAATTCAGTATATCAATACATAATTCAATGTAAAAGTAAACCAGTTTAAAAGTAGCATACGTTAACAGAACGCAGGGATTTACAGTTGGTGCTATAGGTCTCCAAATGTTCTTAGTCTGGACTGCATGAAGGTTGTGAGCTTCAGCAGGAAAGGCTGAGATCTTATTGAATGCCCACTGCCTCAACCAATATTGATATTGTCACGAAAGAGGCCCACAAATGCAAAAGTGTTTAGGGCCCATGAAAGTCATACTGCAGACCTGGCTGCATCCCATGAAAAAGATCTACATGCAAAGAGTAGTCAAATGTTGTTGATTAACCACTTCCCAGGAGCAGCATGAAGGGGGTATTTGGGGCTGCAGTAGGAGGGGGTATGTGGAGAAGTTGCACTTCCATGCAGCCAAGTTTTAAATAGAATCCCATTCATCATATCCCACTGCAGATCAGAAATGGCAGAAAGTGGAAATGTATCTTATATTCCGCTAGCAAGAATGATATATTGTGAGATGTTTAGTTTCACTTATCTCTTAAATTAGTGTGCTGCATGTACCTTAGTTCCCCCTATAATGCAAGGGTCCTCTGGTGCACTACAGTCTGCTTTAAGTTGATTTTACTTGCTTCAGTTAGTATTTTATTTTATTTTATCTTTTTAAGATTTTATACTACATACAATTTACAGAAATTTAACAGTTATTCACAACCTATTTAAAAGTTACCATATAAAATCTTAATAAAAGCAATAAATACCATAAAATCAAAAAGTCAGAAGCACAGCAGTAGCAAGAATGAAGCAGTAAAGATCTCAACTCTGTTGTCTCAATATCCAGTATGTAATGTGCACTAGAAAAGAATGGACTTCACCTATAGTGAAATATCAGTGAGAGGAACAAATACATTTCTCAAGCAAGACTACTCTATATGTTATGTGTGACTACCCAAAAGGCCATGCTTCTGGTAGATGCCAGACTTGCACTGAAAGGATGCTTGAGCCAGGCCTTGTTAATTAAAGAGTGGAATTAAAGAGTGGAAAGATTCATGAAGAACTGGAATAGCCATTCCTAGATCTGTGTTAGACCTAAGCTTCTAAGAGGTTTAAAAATAAAAACATCACCTTTAATTGTCTAGTGCTTGGAGTAAAGGTGTGTACTGGCAGCAAGCAGACAACAGTGCCTTGGTACAATTAAAGTTTCCAGACAGATAGCATGTCTAATGGTGCCTGTGCTTTTTTGTTACAGTAAATTACACAGTTGGTGGATTAAATTAAACTGCAATATGCACCTACACATTGGTGACTCTGAGAACGCTCAAATGGAATTAAGGGAGAAACTCTACCAACCTGGACAATAGCCACTTGTTGCACAAAGTGCTGGGACACTGAAGGGTCTGACTTCTGAGCTTTTACTTCTGTGAGCAGTGAGAGGAGTGATGAAATGAGCTGAAACAACAGAAGGTACTTTCCAAAGAAAGAACCAAATGTCTTAGTGATTGTAAAAAGCCAAAAGGCAGAACCAGGTATGCAAAGCACAAAAATTTAGTAACCATAGAACAGGTGTATTAGCCATTGTTAAAATGCAGAAGCGGAACTACTGTAGTAAAAGGAATGACATGGTTGAACAAGCCATGACAACAGTAGAGATTAATAACAGTAGAGACTAATAAATTACAAGTACACAGGCGTAATCAAGTGATAAATATTAACCAACACACCCTGCTTAGCTAATAGGTACATTTAAATGTACATGCAATGTTTGTTACAGGAGGAGTACATATCAAGGATGGAGCCTGAAGTAGGCAGTTGAGGAGGCTGTACCTTCTGAGTACTTCAGTCTATGGGGAAAGGAGAAGGGACTTATCGGCCAGGAGTAGAGGATAAAAAGGGCATGTATGGAACTGATCAAGAAGCTCGTTGCAAAGTGACTCCCCTCTTTCTTTTTCTTTTCTTTTTTTAATATATAATTTTTATTGTTTACTAATTAGAATGTACAATTTTCTCCTGCTGCTACCCACCCTCTTTCTCCTTTCCCTTCCAGGTCTGTGATTCTCTCCCTAAAACTTCATTTACAGTTTCATTGGGTGTTGTTACTTTTAACTGCTATATCATTGTTGTTAATTTCTCTTTTATGTGATACGATAGTTTACACTACAAATAAAAAAACCCGCCAATTGTCTGCTTTCTATATGCAGGGATGCTGAATTTCTAACAGTTATGTTAGGAAAGAAAGTCTGAATCACTATTGGCCATTAACCAAATGTCTTGCATTAGCAATTTGGTTCTGTTCAGGGACAACAGGAGCGTTTACATTATACATTTCAAAAGTTATGCTTGGTATAGTTAAATTCAATTAAACAAGAAATTTCTCCAGTAATTTTCCTTCTCAAATCTTTTATATGGTTTCAAGATTCTCCCTATTAAATAGTTGCACTGATTACCTCCAGGGGTCATTTTGTAGAAAAATGGGAGGTGGAGCTCATTAGCATAACTCATTAGCATATGCCACCACCACCCCAGCCAAAAAAAACCTGATGCAAGAAAGGAGAGCTCCTCAAGCGAGGCCTGCTTGGGCTGGCTAGAGATCCAGCCAGCCCAAACAGGCCTCACTCACCTGGAGCTTTCCTGGGCTGCCCCCCCCCCCGCAGTCAAAAGGCCAGCAAGCCATCCGCCACCCAAAATCACATAAGGAGTGGTGAAAGGGGGGTGCAGGCTTCTCCAGGGGTTAATAAGAGTGCTGGGGGTGTGGCAAAGCTCCTGGTGGCTAGCTGCCCACTCTCCAAATCCAGGGATTGTTATGCAGCTGCACCTCCTATTCAATGGACAAGGTAGGTAAGGAGGAAGAAGGGGAACCATCAGAAAGGTTCAGGAGCTGTGTTCCTGTGAGCTCTTGCTGAATCTGAGGCCTGATTACCTCCATTACATTGTATAAGCTACTGGGGCATTCATCCAGCAAAAAGATTGCTTATATTTATTCATACCTGTCTATTTTTCTTCCATTTCACAAATAACAAAGACTGAACTTTCTATCTTAAATTATTGGAAATGAAAACATTTCAGCCTCCTAAATGTCAGCATCTAGTTTTTAGAAAGCATCAACTGCCAATCAAGAAAAATGCCAAACTAAACAGTGTCCTTTTGTGCTCTCCTTTGCTCCCTACAGAACAACACACTGCAATATGCTCTTGGCATTAATCCCAGTTTTTTGGATAATGTTGTATGCACTTGGCAGTGATGCTTCCTCTCTTTGCTTTGTGAATTATATATTCCCCTATGCCAACAGTGCCACAGAAATGACAAAGCTTTTGGTTTCTGATCATGACTCGGCTCCCTGCTTGGTAACTCAGAATTGTTTACAGCTTTTCCTGCTGTCTCCTTCCTTCCTTCCTTCCTTCCTTCCTTCCTTCCTTCCTTCCTTCCTTCCTTCCTTCCTTCCTTCCTTCCTTCCTTCCTTCCTTCCTTTCTTTCTTTCTTTCTTTCTTTCTTTCTTTCTTTCTTTCTTTCTTTCTTTCTTCAGAATCAATATATAATTCAGTATATCAATACATAATTCAATGTAAAAGTAAACCAGTTTAAAAGTAGCATACGTTAACAGAACGCAGGGATTTACAGTTGGTGCTATAGGTCTCCAAATGTTCTTAGTCTGGACTGCATGAAGGTTGTGAGCTTCAGCAGGAAAGGCTGAGATCTTATTGAATGCCCACTGCCTCAACCAATATTGATATTGTCACGAAAGAGGCCCACAAATGCAAAAGTGTTTAGGGCCCATGAAAGTCATACTGCAGACCTGGCTGCATCCCATGAAAAAGATCTACATGCAAAGAGTAGTCAAATGTTGTTGATTAACCACTTCCCAGGAGCAGCATGAAGGGGGTATTTGGGGCTGCAGTAGGAGGGGGTATGTGGAGAAGTTGCACTTCCATGCAGCCAAGTTTTAAATAGAATCCCATTCATCATATCCCACTGCAGATCAGAAATGGCAGAAAGTGGAAATGTATCTTATATTCCGCTAGCAAGAATGATATATTGTGAGATGTTTAGTTTCACTTATCTCTTAAATTAGTGTGCTGCATGTACCTTAGTTCCCCCTATAATGCAAGGGTCCTCTGGTGCACTACAGTCTGCTTTAAGTTGATTTTACTTGCTTCAGTTAGTATTTTATTTTATTTTATCTTTTTAAGATTTTATACTACATACAATTTACAGAAATTTAACAGTTATTCACAACCTATTTAAAAGTTACCATATAAAATCTTAATAAAAGCAATAAATACCATAAAATCAAAAAGTCAGAAGCACAGCAGTAGCAAGAATGAAGCAGTAAAGATCTCAACTCTGTTGTCTCAATATCCAGTATGTAATGTGCACTAGAAAAGAATGGACTTCACCTATAGTGAAATATCAGTGAGAGGAACAAATACATTTCTCAAGCAAGACTACTCTATATGTTATGTGTGACTACCCAAAAGGCCATGCTTCTGGTAGATGCCAGACTTGCACTGAAAGGATGCTTGAGCCAGGCCTTGTTAATTAAAGAGTGGAATTAAAGAGTGGAAAGATTCATGAAGAACTGGAATAGCCATTCCTAGATCTGTGTTAGACCTAAGCTTCTAAGAGGTTTAAAAATAAAAACATCACCTTTAATTGTCTAGTGCTTGGAGTAAAGGTGTGTACTGGCAGCAAGCAGACAACAGTGCCTTGGTACAATTAAAGTTTCCAGACAGATAGCATGTCTAATGGTGCCTGTGCTTTTTTGTTACAGTAAATTACACAGTTGGTGGATTAAATTAAACTGCAATATGCACCTACACATTGGTGACTCTGAGAACGCTCAAATGGAATTAAGGGAGAAACTCTACCAACCTGGACAATAGCCACTTGTTGCACAAAGTGCTGGGACACTGAAGGGTCTGACTTCTGAGCTTTTACTTCTGTGAGCAGTGAGAGGAGTGATGAAATGAGCTGAAACAACAGAAGGTACTTTCCAAAGAAAGAACCAAATGTCTTAGTGATTGTAAAAAGCCAAAAGGCAGAACCAGGTATGCAAAGCACAAAAATTTAGTAACCATAGAACAGGTGTATTAGCCATTGTTAAAATGCAGAAGCGGAACTACTGTAGTAAAAGGAATGACATGGTTGAACAAGCCATGACAACAGTAGAGATTAATAACAGTAGAGACTAATAAATTACAAGTACACAGGCGTAATCAAGTGATAAATATTAACCAACACACCCTGCTTAGCTAATAGGTACATTTAAATGTACATGCAATGTTTGTTACAGGAGGAGTACATATCAAGGATGGAGCCTGAAGTAGGCAGTTGAGGAGGCTGTACCTTCTGAGTACTTCAGTCTATGGGGAAAGGAGAAGGGACTTATCGGCCAGGAGTAGAGGATAAAAAGGGCATGTATGGAACTGATCAAGAAGCTCGTTGCAAAGTGACTCCCCTCTTTCTTTTTCTTTTCTTTTTTTAATATATAATTTTTATTGTTTACTAATTAGAATGTACAATTTTCTGTTGTCCCAATGTTCCGTTATAAATTTTTCTCCCCCGTCCCTCCCCCTCGGTCTAGACTTCTTTCAGCCAGGGGCATAGTGCTTGAAGCTTCCACTGAATGTCTTCCTTCTGTTCCTCTTTTATCCAACTCAGGTAAAGCGACCACTTTTCCTTAATTCTCGATGTTCTATCTTCCCATGGTAGATCCTGGTTTGTTATATCCGTTATGTCTGACTGAACAAATTCAAACAAATAATTTTGCCAGGTTCTTTCTGTCCATTTATTTTAATCTTTCCACCCTACTGCTGTCAAGTCGGTGGATTCAATAACGAGGCTTTGTTGAAACAAAGTTGCTAGTTTATTGATATCATAGTTCTCGACTACAAGGAGATTGAAAGACTAAAGATCATACAGTAGAATGCAATCATATAAGGTACACTTCAAAGGGATTCTTGAGGGAGGGGTACTATGCAGGGCACATTCACACATTGATGTTACAATTTCGTTCTCAGGCCTGCTTTGGCCTTGAGCGTCTCCTCCTCCGATGCCCAGCCTGAGAAGGCTCTATAATCTCTTTCACATATTCCCATTTCAAAGAACAGCTACATAACAAAAGAAAGGAGGGGGGGGTGAGGAGAGTTCAAGCTAGCAGCATTGGCATACAATATGGCTTTACCCAGGATGCTTCTCTCCTGAACCAAAGATTGAGTGCAGGCTTGACCAGAGTTAAAGCAGACTTGACAACTGCTATTACTGCTTTACCAGCTAGTATCATCGCTTTTAATAGATCTTGGTTCTTTTTCCCTCTTATCTCATTACCTAGAATGCTCATTGACATCAATTCAAAATCTATGTTCAGCTTTACTCGAAAGAGCTTGTTTATGCTTCTTGCTATATTTTCCCATACTATTTTAATCTCATGACATTCCCACCACATGTGAGTATACCATCCTTTCATTTTTTTACAGTGCCAAAAGCTTGGGCTTAATCCTAGAAACATGTTGGCTAAGGTGGCTGGGGTTCTGTGCCATTTGGTATAGAATTTTAGCTCCATTTCCCTAAACTTATGTATTTTTATTCTCTTCATTCCTTCCATTAATGTTTTTGCTTTTTGTTCTGTTATGTGAGTTTCTGTGCTCCATTTTCTTTGGAGATGGGCTATTATTCCTTCTTCATCTGAGGTCATTTTCTTATAGATTACACCTACCAATCCTCTTTTGGTTTTTTCCATTAATTTATAAATCTCTTCTATTGGTTCTTCTATATTTATATCACTATTTTCAATTATCTTTTTAATTTTTGTGTATAAGCCCGCAGCTTTTAACCAGTATTTTGCACCTTCTGCTTCCTCTAAAGCTTGAAATGGTTTTAAGATATTTGCAGATAACAAATCTTGTACTCTACTGTATCCTTTTTGTTTAAGAAATTCCCCCCATCTAGTCTATGCCTTCCTCTTCCAAAGCTTCCAAAGGCGACCATCTAGATATTTGTTTTAACCATTTTGGCTGCCACTTTCTCCAGACCATTAATGTACTTTTCCTTGGTCCTGTATCCAACTTAAAATCTTTAGTCCATTTATTTGTAAAAATACCACATTTCCCTACCCCTTTGTTAGCTTCATTTTCAAACCTAACCCATTTCTGATTCCCTTCTCTTTCTATTTGTACCCCCAATCGGAATAAAGAGGCTGACACAGAATAATTGGGAAAATGGGCCACTTTATTAACTACAACTTAATACAGCAAGGTAAAACAGCTATAGGACAAGCCCTGGGGTCTTCCACCGACCCCAAGTCCAACAATGGGCAAGCCACCCAGCCCCCAACATGAGACATAAAATTGTGGCTAGTGTTGGGCCGGCAGACCACAACTGCCCCCCCCTTAAACTTCAGCCCCGATCGCCAGAAGGAGACAACTAAGGGGGAGGCATGAACATGATCCGCATTATACGACATTGAGCCATAAAGCCCATCTGCCGTTCCTGCGGATTGACTGCACTTAACAGGTGCAGAGGCCTGGGTGCTCACAAGCAGGGTATAAACCCCTTGCTACTTCTGCCACCGCCAATGTCAAGCCTCTGCTTAGGCATTTGCGCCCCCCAGGTGGCCCAGAGCCGCCCGAAGACCTTGCCGCAAGTCGCCCAAAAAGGCCCGATTCCCAAGATCAGACAGATGAACACCATCTGGCCGATACAACTCCACCCTATCTGCTCTAATTCCAGGGTGGGGAAGGAAGGTACCCAGACCCCCTTCCAAGGCCTTCAACAGGGCCCGATTTGCCTTTTTCCTGGCCCGCTCGATCCCAGCCGGATCCCAAGCGGCACGCCAGACTCTCCGCAGCAAAATGGCAGACCATATCAAGCAAACTCCAGGCCACCTCCGCACGATGGCCTGGAGATCCACCACCACCTGCGATGACAGGGCTCTCCCATTCATCAAACCCAGATCATTCCCCCCAAGGTGAATGATGAGTATGTGAGGCGGCAGACCGACCTTTCCAGAAAACAGCAGAGGCAGAAGCCCAGGCCAACGTAGCCCCCTTCGCCCCTGCCATTCCACCACCGCCCACTCGCTCAGCCTCAAATGTGAGCCAATCGACGATCTCCTGGCGAAGTGGGCTGACCAGAATATCATGCTATGCCCGCAAATGAGGATCCGCAGCCTCCCATGGCGAGACACAGCACCTGTAATGAAACAACAGTCAAACAACTGAAACAACAACATAACATCTTACCAGGGCACCTTAGGGAAACAACAATGGCCACACATAGGCACGGAAAGCAACCGATCGCCAACGTCCCATTCTTTGTATAGCCAGCCCCGGGTAGCCCATCGCTGCCGCAGTCGATGCAGCCCCGATCCGGAAGGAATGGGTCCCAAACTTAAAGTTTCCCAGCCCTAACTTCTGCAATGCCCGAGCAGTCACTGCCCAAAATTGATACTTAGTGAGGGGGGCCCCCCTGAATGGCAGAAAAACGGCCCCAGGGTGCTACCTCGTGCAGCCACGTACTGCTGTAAAGCTTGCACAGGGCATAAACCTTCTTTGTGACAGGGACCGATCTCAACGGTAGTGCCCTTTTGCCTTTGATCCATTTTGGATCGCCAGACCCTCAAGAACACATGCTCATCCTTAAAAGTTACATCACCACTCTGCAATGCACTTTTGGACTGGTCCTTACGAGACAGCGATACTAGCTCAGAAATTTATTTATTTATTTATTTATTATTTATTAATTTCATTTATATCCCGCCCTCCCCCACCTTGGCAGGCTCAGGGCGGCTAACAACATTCTATAAAACATACAGTAGTAGATAAAACCTTTAGATTTACAATATAAAACATTAAAACATTAAACTTAAAATTAAAACCAGTCCAATAAATGCAGTTATACAGCGGTATAGATCTTTAGACCGCATTGGCGGATCCTTAATTACCGACCTTCTTAGCAGTCCGAGTGTGCAAGTTTAAAAAGGGTGGTCTTGCAGGCCCTGCGGAACTGATCGAGGTTCCGCAGGGCCTGCACCTCCTCGGGGAGTCGGTTCCATAGGGTAGGGGCCGCGATCAAAAAGGCTCGTGCTCTAGTGTTCTGATATTTAATCTCCTTCGGCCCAGGGATAGTCATTAGGTTTTTCCCAGTTGACCTCAGTGCTCTCTGGGGTTCATATGGGGAAAGACGGTCCCTCAGGTAGGCAGGTCCTCGGCCATATAAGGCTTTAAAGGTAATGACCAACACTTTGTACTGGACCCTTAAGGCACCGAAGAATGCCGTGAGTGCAGCTGCGTGAAACAATGCAACTTCATAATCAGAACTGCACACCTCTGGCCAAACTCCACCTAGCCCTCTAAATATGGAAGGGGAAATGGGCTGATGGGCATCCACCTGCACCCCCTGCTCCCTGGACCATCCTTCCAACATCTTTTTTACCCTGAAATCATCAACAGCCGCAGGGTGCCCTTGTGCCTTGCTGATAAATGCTAAGGCAGCTAACTGCCCCCGAATGGATTTCACCACCATTCCCCTGCTTTTCTGATACACGCAAAACTGTATGAGGTGTGATACCAGTATAGGCCAGCAGTCTCCCAGCCCTGCCCAGCTCCTAAATACCCTAAACTGTAAGCCCGCGCATTCATAAGCTTTACGGGTACTAGGGGCCAACGCTAAAAGAATTGCCCTACTGGCTTCTGCTTGCCAAGCAGCCACAGGTCCTGAGGTATCTGACATGGCTGAGGATCGGCCTCCAGGGCCAACTGACAAAAGCGCTCCATCTGCTGATGAGGCAGAGCGTCTGCCACCCCGTTATTAACTCCTGACACATGTTTTGCTAAAAATAAAATATTTAAGCGGAGGCAACACAATGTATAAACCCTAACCAGGTTCATCACAGGAATGGACCTAGATGACAAGGAGTTGACAACGTGCACAACTGCCAGCTTGTCACACCAAAAATGCACGACTTGGTTGGCCAACTGCTCACCCCATATACATACAGTTACCACAATCAGAAAAAATTCCAGAAAAGTCAAATTCCTGCAAATACCGCTAGCTTGCTAATCCTCCGGCCACAGCTCAGCGCACCAGTGCCCCCTAAATAAAATCCCGAAACCAATAGAACCTGCAGCGTCCGAAGATATTTGGAGGTCAGCTTCAACCTTCATATCCTCCCTCCAAAAAGATACCCCATTGAAAGACTCCAGAAAGTTGTCCCAAACTTCCAGATCGCAACACATACTAGCCATTATGCTCACTCTGTGATGAGGCAAACGCAGGGACCTCATGGCATCACAAAGGCGCCGAAGGAATGCCCTCCCCGGTGCTACCACTCTACAGGCAAAATTAAGATGCCCTACTAATTGCTGTAACTCCAAAAGCAACACCTTAGGTTTTCGCTTTAATGTTGCTAACTTAACCCTAAGCTGCTGCACCTTTTCGACAGGCAACACGAGGTCTGCTGGCAGGTATCCAACTCGCTACGCAAAAATGTTAGCCGAGTGGCTGGGCCCTCGGTCTTCTCATGCGCCAGAGGTACACCGAGCTCATCCACCAACTTCATAAATAGCTCCAGCAGCTTGGCGCAACGCCCCATCCTTGCAGTGCCCACGAACAGAAAATCATCTAAATAATGAACGATCTCGCTGTGCCCAGACCTGTGCTTCAGCAGCCATTCCAAAAAGGAACTAAAACGTTCAAAGACAGCACATGATACAGAACATCCCATTGGTAATGCTCTATCCATATAATATTTTTCTTCAAACTTAAATCCCAGCAATTCAAAATCCTCCGGGTGTACTGGTAAAAACCGAAATGCAGACTTGATATCGCATTTAGCCAATTCCGCACCAATATCGCACCCACGCACAACTCTGACTGCCTGGTCAAAAGAAGTGTATCTAACAGAACACAGGTGATCGGGAATTCCATCATTCACCGTCCCCCCGCTGGGATATGACAGGTGATGGATTGACCTATATTCCCCTGCTGCCTTCTTGGGAACCACACCCAATGGAGAGACCCTCAAACATGGAACAGGAGGAGCCTCAAAAAGACCAATAACTTGCCCTTCAGCACATTCTTTCACTATTTTTGCTCTAACAACATGTTCCATTCCCACAATGGAACAAAGGTTAGATGCCCCACAGGGTGCCCTAGGCCCCTGATAGGGCATCTGAAAACCCACGCTAAACCCTTCCCATAGGTAAACTCTGTCGGCGACCCATGGATAATCAGCCAGGAAATGCCTAGGTACCTTCAGTCAAATGGGACTGGGCCCCTTTACCAGGAGCTTGTGAATTACTCCCCCCACTGGGGCACTTTATCCCCCTCTCTGTTTGGCCTTAATACAAGCCGAAAATGCATGGGACCCACCACACAACGGGCATTCGTGATGGAACTTGCATGCTTTCCATGAGCAAACTCCCTGCGATGTGAACTCCCAACATAACAACCGGGGTTGAATCGGCTGACCCACCATGGAGAAGCTGTTGAGCTACCAGTCTGCTTATGCACTACATGCCCACTATCAGCCCTGTCGCCCAAATTGGGCTTAACCGGGGCCATCAGCTGCAACCACAACTGTTGATTAATTTGGTCCCACGGCAACGATGGATTAATCGCAGCTCTCATTCGAAAACTCTCATCGTATTGCAGCCAAGCCGCTCCCGCAAAATCAGTATATGCCCTGTATATGATATCACAATACTGAAACAATGGCGCAGCCTGACTTGGCTGCGCCCTTGCAATCACTCCCACATAAATGAAAAAACCCGTCAGCCAATTGGCCCAGGTCCTGTCAACCTTCCTACCCCTAAGCTTCTCCTTCTCCTTTTCGTCCATTTCTTCCTTACTTTTCTTTTCCAGTTCTCTATACAGTAGACTAAATATGTCTACATATTCACCCCTCAACATTTTTTCCCGTGTCACGGAGGTCAAGTGATCCCCCAAAGGCATTGCCAAGTCTCCAAAACAGAGTGCCAAAAAGGGGACTGACCCATATGGGTTAGGGGGATAACCCCAGGGATTGCAAGGCACACTGGGCCATCCCAATGATTGACCCATCACCATGTGACCATCCCATGGCAACACCCCCGTTGCTACTGGAGCAGACAGCGACCCAAGAGCGGCCTCAGAACCTGCAGCCACCAAAGGTGGCTGGCCCAAACCCCTCATGGCACACTGAGTCCAACCTAAAACAGGGCTCCCCAATGCCCATGATGGCCCCGCCTGAGCCGGAAAGCCCCAATGTCCGCCCTGCTGCACTAGAGTGGATGCCGGTCCAACACCCCAGGGCACCAGCAAAACGCCGGGACTCCATGTTCCCCAAGGCCATGCAGTGTGTTGTTGTGTGAGAGCCATCATACCTACCAAAACTGCCGGCGGCACAGCCACCGCCATGGGCTGGGCTGGCTGTCGTCTATCCTCACCGCCTTCCAATTCCGCTCCATCGCCAGTCGGCCCCATCTCCTTGTTTGCACTATCTTCCTGGGTAAGGCTGGGAATCCTCCTAGCATCTGCACCCTCCTGCAAAGCAGAAAGTCTTGCAAGCACCTCTCTCTCGAATGTAAGGGTCCCCACCCACCCAGTAGCGCTATGCCACCCAGGCCAAACCGAAAGCGTCCCAGATGCACCCCTCTCCCTCTCCAGAGTGCTCAGCCGCTCAATTATGGCCTGCCTCTTCCCGACGCTATCTAACTGCTCATCCCCCAGGGGCCCAGGGTGGGCACGCTTCCTCTGGCCCTTTGCAGGCTGTTTGCCCTTGGACGGGCACTGCCCCTTCTTTGGCCCCATTAATATACACTTAACCACCTCACAAAGAAATCACCCCAATGGTAACACGGGGGGGGGGAGTGGGAGAGGGTTTGGGGGGGGGGGGTAAGGGAGGCAAAAGCCTCTCTCCTTCCTTATCACAGAAGCCCATAAACACACCACAAGGGCCCAAGACAATCTTATGAAGAAAAAAGGGGGGTGGAAAGGCTAAAAGGCCCCCCCTTGCTCCCACACGAAGCCTTCAGTTACCCCTCTGCCAAAGCTCCTGCCCTGACACCAGCCAAAAGACGTGAGGCCGCTGCCCTCCTAGCATCCACTCTCCCTGCCAACGCGCACAATGACTCTCGGCTGAGCCCTCACGCCTGCTCTACTCAACGATCCCACTGCCGTCGTCCTCCTGAGCTCTGACCCGGAAGCAACGGCGCCGATCGCACACTCACAGCCAGAGGCAGCTACGTGCCTCTGTCCTTAGCCGAGAGCTTAACAAGCTGGTGAAGGAACGGGCGGGCTGAGGCTATATAGAGCCCCAGCCACACTGTCGAAAGGACCTGGATGGCCGGGAAAGAGGGAATGACTCAGCCTGCATCCATCCGGGGATGCAACGAATGGCCTCGCGGCGTGTAGCCGCTTGTGCGGCCCGGCCAGGGCGGGGCCGAATTCTAGCAATGCTTTAAGTTGAAAAGCTTCATAATAGTTTATTATGTCCGGTACTCCCCATTGTAGTTCAAAATTATGATTGTTTACTAACTTTTTTGCAATTCTAAATTTCTTAGCACCAAGAATCCATTCTCGTATTTTTGTGTTCCAATTACTCATTTTTTGTTTATCCATTTCTAATGGTATTGTTTGGAATAAATATAATAATTTTGGTATCCAAAACATTGTAACACTTTTTACTTTAGCAGTTATACTCATGGTTTTCCTCCTCCATCCCTTCATATCTCTTGTTATCTTTTCCCATACCTTTTTATAGTTTTTTTCCACTATATTATTAATATTTTTATAAATTTCTATTCCCAAATATTTAAATTTGTTGACTCCCATTCCTATTAATTTCCTTCCTTTCCTTCAGATTCACATTATAATACATTATTTCTGATTTCCCCATATTAATTCTTAATCCTGATATCGCCTTAAAGTCATCTAATATGATTTTCGTTTCCTTAATACCCTCTTTGGGATTTGATATAATCATAATTATATCATCTGTAAATAAGTTAATTTTCATTTCCTCTTTGCCCATCCTGTATCCCTCTATTCTGCCCAAATTCCTAATTCTTTCCACTAGTTGTTCCATTGCCATTATAAATAAAGCTGGTGAAAGTGGACAACCTTGCCTTACTCCCCTTAAAATTGGAAATTGTCCTGTTGGAAATTGGAAATTGTCACTCTTACAACTGCTGTACCTTCTCTGTAAATTTCCTGAATTGTATTTATAAATGGCTGGCCTATTCCATATTTCAACATTATGGACCACAAAAATTCATGAGGCAATGTGTCAAATGCTTTATATACATCTAATTTAAATAACCCTAGTTTCTTGGCCTGACTATGACATATTACATTTAATATATTTCTTATAGGGTGTGCTATACTTCTGCCTTTCACAAACCCATACTGATCTTCTTTTATTATATAAGGTATTACATTTCGCAGTCTATTTGCCATTATTTTGGCAAAAATTTTATAGTCTTGATTTAATAGACTTATTGGTCTTTATGAGCCCACTTCTTGAGGATCTTTCTGAGATTTCACTATTAAAGTTATTTCCGCTTTCCTCCAAGTAGGAAGGAGCCCTTCCTCCTTTTAGGATAGTGTTAAACACTGTTTGCAATTGCGGTATCAATATTCCTTTCATTTCCTTATAGAATTCTGCTGTAAAGCCATCTAATCCCGGAGATTTGCCAGTTTTTAATCCCTTTATTACCTCAACTATTTCTTGGGTTGTGATTTCTTTCTCTAAACTTTCTTTATCCTGATCTTTTAAACTTATTCCTATTTTCTCCCCGAATTCAACTATGTCCTTTTTTGCATATAACGTTTTATAAAAATCCAGGAAGGCTTCTCTAATCTCATTCGGGTTCTGCGTTGTATTTACAGGTGTTCTTACACTTCTCACCCTTTGCTTATGCCTTCTACCCTTCAAATAGTTTGCCAATCTCCTCTTTGAGTTTATTGTGATCCTCTGAAATTTATTCCTTAGTTGTTTTTTCCATAGAGTCAAGAGAATCTAATTGTCTCTTAAGTTCTTTAATTAATTTTTGCCTATCTGGGCAAAAATGTTTTGCCTGGTGTCTCTGTAACATTTTCAGTTCTTGTATTTTTCCTGTCTTAGTAGAAAACCATTCTTTTTTTATTTCCTTTTCCTTCATTATGTATTGCCCCCTGATTACTGCTTTAGCTGCGTCCCAAAGAATGTCTGTAGCTACTGTCCCCCTATTTTCCTTAAAATATAATTTTAACTGATTTTCCATTAATTTTTTATCTTTTTCTTTAGACATAATCATATTATTATATCTTCATATTCTTTTAACCTGTTCACCTTTTATTTCTATTTCTATACTCAATGAGGCAAGATCAGAGATCCATATTGTATGCGTTGTTATTCTTGTCAATTCCCAATTATTCAATCTTTGACAGATTATGTGATCTAAACATGAAGCTGTTTTGTGCCTACTAAAAAAGTGAGTTGCTTGGGGGTTCAGACGTAAAGCTTCATATGCTTCTATCAGATTCCACTTTTTCCACCTAATTATTTTGTCTTTAATGACATCAAAATTAAAATCTCCTGCTATTATCACTTCTCCTTCAGAAAACCTCTGTAGCTTTTGTAATACCTTTACTAAAAAAAATTTCCCTCCTTTGTTTGGAGCATAAATATTTATCAATGATATCAATCTATTTTGAAAGGAGCATTTAGCGAAGAGATATCTTCCTTCCCCATCACTTAATACCTCTATCAATTTAATGTCATTCCTTTTATGTGCCAGAATTGCCACTCCCCTTGTTTTGGCAGTACTTCTTGCTTCAGCTAACACTTCCCACCGTGGGTCATTAAATAATGGTTTCGTATCCTTTTTGGCTTTGTGTGTTTTCTGTAAACGCATAATATCTATATTTTGTTGCTTTATAAATCTAGCAAGTCTATACCTTTTGAGATTAGAACTTAGACCATTGACATTCAGCGAAAGCATCTTCAGCATTCCAACCATATTCTTTTACACTAAAATTCCCCCATCCCTCTGGTCGAACATTTACTTTTGTTATCTTTCCCTTCCTGCATCCCAACATCCCTTCCCCACCTCCTCCTCCACCCCCTCCCTCCTGCCCCTGACATAGAGCTTGTAGCTGGGAGTGATTCCTAATCCCCTCTCTATGCCTATGGGTATGCACATCCTCGCCCTCTTCCATACTTAATTATATCCTTAACTTATGACCTCTTATCTTATTTTATGGATACTTCCTTTTTCTTATGAGAGTGTCCTTTGCCCTTTGTCCTGGTGTGTGGTAGATTCTTCTTCTTCCAATATTGAAGTCTCCTCCATCTGTTGGGAGTCAGTGTCTCCTGGATCGATTCCTAATTTCTCTAGTAGTTTCACTGCTTCAGCTGAGTTTCTTGCCATTAGTCTCTTCCCCTCTCTGAACATTAGTATAGAAGCTGGATAAGCCCATGTGAACTGTATTTTGTTCTGGAAGAGCCTCTTAGCATATGGTTTCATTAAGCTCTTTTGTTGCAATGTTTTCTGACAAAAGTCTTGCCTTACAAAAACCTTTTCCCTTTATGCTCCAGTTGTTTGTTCTTCTTCAGAGCTAGGAATACTTGTTGTAATTTTTCCCTCGCAAATTTAACTATCACAGGGCATGGTTCCCCTCCTCTCCTTTTACTTCACAGTCTATGTACTTGCTCTATCTGCTCTTCATTTAATTTTATTCCATCATGCTTTTTTCTAGTTGTTTTGCATCTACTTCTTCTGAGATTCCATGTACAATTAAATTGGCCCTTCTGTTCCTGTCCGAAAGCTCAGTGATTTGTTTCTTTAGCTGACTAATCTGCACCTTATTTTCTTTTGTGGTGCTATCAGCTTTCAAAGCCAGTTCTTTGACCCCTTTTAACTCCATATTTAATAATAATATAATAATAATAAGTTTTTATTTATACCCCGCCCTCCCCGCCAAAGCAGGCTCAAGGCAGCTTACAAGGCATGATATAAAATATCATGGTATAACAATAAAACAAAGTAATACAATCACTAAACAGAGCAATAGAAATTATACAATATATAAGTTAACATTAAAATCATTAATCTAAAAACAGTATAATGGTGCTACAGTCGCAGTATATACAAAATGGCTTGATGTTAATTCCAGGTTCATCTTAAAAGGCTAGTTGGAAGAGGGTGGTTTTGCAAGCCCTACGGAACTGATTAAGATCCCGTAGGGCCCGCACCTCTTCTAGTAGCTGATTCCACCATTGGGGTGCCTTTATATAGAAGGCCTGCTCCCTGGTTGTTTTTAATTTGGCCTCCTTGGGCCCAGGGATTTCCAAAAGGTTTTGTGAGCTGGAACGCAGTGCTCTCTGGGGAACATATGGAGAGAGGCGGTCCCTAAAGTAGGCAGGTCCTCAGCCATATAGGGCTTTAAAGGTGATAACCAGCACCTTGTAACGAACTCGGTAGACAATTGGCAGCCAGTGCAGTTCCCGCAGCCTAGGCCGCACATGTTCCCACCAAGGTAGTCCCACTAGCAGTCTGGCCGCTGCATTCTGCACTAGCTGCAGTTTCCGAGTTCGGTACAGGGGCAGCCCCATGTAGAGGGCGTTACAGTAGTCTAACCTCGAGGTGACCGTTGCATGGATCACTGTTTCCAGGTTGCGGCATTCCAGGAAGGGGGCCAACTGCCTCGCCTGCCTAAGATGGACAAAGGCGGATTTGGCAGTGGCTGATATCTGGGTCTCTATTGTCAAGGAAGACTCCAGCAGCACTCCCAAGCTCCTGACCTCGCATACTGGTACCAATGGCACCCTGTCAAAAGCTGGAAGGGAGATCCCTCCTTCCGGACCGCCGGAACCTAGACAAAGGACCTCTGTCTTCGCTGGATTCAATTTCAGCCTGCTCAGCTTAATCCAATCAGCCATGGCTTGCAACACCTGGTCCAGATTTACAGGGACGTCATCAGTTTGGCCGCCCATCAAAAGATACAGCTATTTAATTGGCAAACCTCCTTTTTTATTTCTGCAATTTCAGCTCTAATCTTCTCATTAGATTCTAACACTTAGTTTTGAAATTGCATCATTTGCTCAGATAGCCCTTTCACTGTAGTCACCATTTTAAGCAATCAATCATGACTAATGTCAACTTCTTATCTTGAAAGTTCAATAACGTTTTCTTACCACACACAGCAGTTGAGTTTTCAAGTCAGACTGTTCTCTGTTTCCTTAGACACTCTCATATCTATTTCTCACACGTTAGTAGAAATATTTACATTCCTTTTAGGTCGTAATACTTTTTTCTTCTCAGAAGGGGGAAGGCATCGGCTTCTTAGAGCAAGTGCACACCTCCTGACTCCCCTCTTTCTTGATATCAATAAAGTTGTATATTTTACAGAAGACTCCTGACAGCTCTTTTCGTTTGCATCTCCCAGAGGGGCCAGGAGACTCGGACATGTTGTCCCTGACAGCAGCGAGACCTTTAGGTATTCCCATCTTGTTTAAGTGTTCATTAAAGCTGTTGAAGTAAATCGTTGGTGTTAGCATTATAACACAACAAAAATGGGATTGCAGTGGAAAGCACAAACTGGTAACAAAAATAATGCCACCTTGTGTATGAATTTATTACATATAACAATAACATCTCATATTTCAGCTTTAATTAAAATTGTGGTTAATGAAGCATCCAAGTTTTGGACATTTAAATTATTCAAAAACCAATTTTTAATACAGAAATTTCCAAGAATTCCAGTTTTCTATATCCTGCCAAATATACATATGCCCAGAAGTCCTCCTCTGGGTAGACCTATAGGTTCAGGGACATGGTCAATAATGGAACCATTGACACAGTTCATAGATACATTTTTACAACTGTTTGTTCCTTTAACAGCTTCCAGCATAAAAGATACAAAACACTTCATACAACCTATTGAAATTATGGTAGTTCCAGTAGATGCAGTATTTGGCAACAATAGATGTAGGAATGCTTTATACAAATATTCCACAAGAGTAAGCTAGGAGTGTAATACAAACAACACTGGATGAGTGCTTCATAAAACAGCTTCCTACTTCATGTTCATGGAACCAGCTGATCTGGTACTGGTGAAAAAATACTTTAAGTTTGGCAGTGACTTTTACTATCAGATTAGTGGAGTAACAATAGGGAGATCTGTGGTCCCTAGCATATTTAATTTATTTATGAATCTTTTTGGAGGAAAGTTTGTATTTAATAATGCTATCAATTCATTTTCAAGGAAATATTTTATAAAAGGTTCATAGATGATATTTAAATCTTATTTACAGATAAAAGTAAAATAGCAGACTTCTTTATTTGGATGAATATGCTACACATTTGAGTTAAATTTGAATGCAAACATCAAGAAAGTAGGATCACTTTTCTAGACATAGTAGTTTATAGAAATAATAAGATATTGAAGATATTGGATTTATATCCTGCCCTGCACTCTCAGAATCTCAGAGTCTCAGAGTGGTCACAATCTCCTTTATCTCCCCTCTCCTCCCACAACAGACACCATGTGAGGTAGGTGGGGCTGAGAGATCTCTTACAGCAGCTGCCCTTTCAAGGACAACTCCAACGAGAGCTATGGCTGACCCAAGGCCATTCCAGCAACTGCAAGTGGAGGAGTGGGGAATCAAACCCAGTTCTCCCAGATAAGAGTCCATGCACTTAACCACTACACCAAATTGGTCCTCCAATACATTGGGAGTCAGAGTGTATAATAAGCCAACAGATAAAAAATTATTTTGCATTTTAAATCATTCTGCCTTCACCATCCAAGAGAAAATTTGCCCTGTGGGCAATTATTGAGGCTTAAGTACAATTCTTCAGTTCAGGAGGATTTTGAATGTGAAAGTTAGAGATAAAGTGGTCAATTTTTGGAAAGGGATATCCCAAACAAATAGTGCAGCAGTCAAGAAGAAGAGAAGACAACAGGAATAGGACTTTGTTATTAAAGGATATGTGTCCAGCCATTCCAGCACTCAATTTTGGGCAGTACAATTAATAACATCATCTATAAACACTGGCACACTGTGGCAGAAATATCAGAATGTGAAGAATTTCCTTAAGTAAGTTTCAGAAAAAGAGCAAGCATTAGGAATTATGCAATTAGAATGGAAACAAATCAACCCATGTGTAATACACATAGCACTATGGATACTAATGGACATTTTTGTTGTGGAGAATGTTTAGCTTGTGGATTATTTTATAAATCCTAGTGATGGCTTTCTAATAAAACATCTCTCCAATTGCAAAACTAAGAGAGTACTGTACCTGGTAAAGTTCCTTTGTGGCGGTGGAGGGGAACCTACGTAGGGACGAGTATGAGAAGTGTCAAAACTTGGATTTTGGAACATATGTATTTAAAAAATCATATTATGGAAGCTATGATGGTCAGTGTCAAGAAACTGGTCTCCTTTAAGAGAGTTTTTGCCTAAGTGTTAACCTTCTCATTAGTAAAAGTGATTGCCTCATGGTTGTAAAAGTCATTACCCCCATATCAGTCTGTTATCTGGACTGTTAGTCAAAGTAATTAACTGGCAGCAGCTGTAAACTGTCATCTTAAGTATTAATTAACAGCAGCTGTAAACTGTAATATAAAGTGTTTGATAGCTCATTTAAATTGGTTGATAGCTAGCAACATGACTAATAGTTAATAGGCTAGCAGCATGACTAGCATAAGAATTCCCATATAGAATTAGGCCCGTAGTTAAGCACGGGCCCATGGGGCATGGCCCCCTGACAGGGGTTTTTTTTGGAGGGGCTTACCCCCATCCCAGGAACACTCCTTTCTTTCTCTCCCTTGCACAATTTAAATCATGCATAAGGGGGGGGGACAGCCCTGGACTCTCCAGCTTCCTACTCTCACCTCGCAGCCCCTCCCTCATAGCACCCCTATTGCCCCCTCCCCCACAGGGCTGTGTAGAATGCTTAGCAAGTTGACAAACTTGAAGTACAGAGAGAACTGCTACTCTCTTCAGCTTCCATCTTGCTGTTATACTGCTGGAGATTCTGTACATCTGGAATGGTCCCCACTGATGGACCTCCTGATGGTTTTTCGGTCACTGTGTGACACTTTAGAGCTATATGCCTGGTAGGAACAATAGTGAGTAGTTGAGTCAGCCTGTTTTTTTTGGGGGGAGAGGGGGTCCATTCCTTGTTGAACTGTATACCTTTCCGCCCTACTTAGGTGCTGTTTGTCTTTTTCTATTTTGTAAATAAGTCTTTACTTATTTTTATGTAATTTGGAATGAGTTTACTGACCAAACCCAGACAAAGTTAATATATTGCCAAACATACCAACAAAAAACTATTCTCCCCCCCTCCCCCCAATCTGTTTTTTGGCTTGGCCTGATTTTCCTCACATTCAGCCTTTTTATTAAAGGACATTCCCCTGATGACTTAAAGTTCTGTGTGATATTTAAATATTCTGCTCATCCATATAATACAACTGATGTATCTAAGATTCTGTTGCAAGAAGAAACATTTTGGATTTATAAATTAAATACCTGTGAGCTGAATGGTTTGAAACTCAGTTAAGATTTCCCCCCATTTTTGTTGACCCTTCTCTGCAGCAGTCATTTTGTAGAAAAATAGATGGTGGAGCTTATCCGGAGATAGTTACGCAGCTGCACATACTATTAAATGAACAAGGAGGTAGAACTCTCAGAAGGAGGAGGTGGAACTCTCAGAAAGGTTCAGGAGCTGTGCTCCTGTGAGCTCCCACTGAATCTGAGGCCTGCTTCAATTGTAAAATTGTAAGAAGCAATCTAAGTTTGGATGTAACTTGTATGATCCTGAAGACATATTTTTTTTTTTACTTTTATGCTTTATTTCAAGAACACATATCAACAAATAGCTCAAACGTACATTTCAAAAGAAAAAAAAACTATAAGGATATATTGAGCTGTATATACAGAAGGAGCGTGGATGTGGTCAACCATAAAATAAAGGTTCATAAACTTGCATAATTGGGAATTAAGACAACAAAAAACAATAGTTCAGTTTATACCACATATTCAAGTCTCTTTCTTATCCCCCCTTTGAAATATTTTTTATCCATATATAAAATTTTTCCCATTTTTTAAGAGCATCATCGTTTGGCATCCCTTTCAGCCGGTTAGATAAAACGTCCATCTCCGCTGCATATAAAATTTTATCGACAATCTCCTCCAGCGGAGGACCAGTTTCCTGTCTCCAATACTTGGCAAAGGAAATGCGAGCCGTCGTAAGAATATAGATAATCCTGAAGACATATTGAAGTATATAATTTTCTTTAAGTATTGGACAATGTGACAGGTGTAGGTTGTTTGCCCATTAATAACTGAGCATTTTAGAAACTTGAGGGTTTTCTCTAGTTGAAAATCTTGTCTATTAGGAAACTGACATGACAGACAACACACCCATGGGAAATACACAGTGTTGTGGTCTACATGTAAAAATTTTGAAGGCAATGGGTAAATTTATGTTAAAAAGCCTTTAAATTTTTCTCACAGAATTATTATTGTTTGTACAATCATTATATTTTATACTTCCAGATGTAGAAATGAAGTGCGACTGTTAAGGAGGCACCCCAGTGATGGCAGATTGGATCAGTTTGTGACTGAAAGCACTGGGAACTCATCCAGCCACTCAGCTGGCAGTGGCTACCTTCAATGAAGTCCCACAAGAGTACTAATTCCTGGGCATGGTGTCTGTTGCAGGCTCTGCGGGGCGGGTGTGGATGGAGGTTGCACAGAAGCAACAAGGACATCAAAAAATGGAAGGGGTGCTTCCAACAGAATACTGTTCACACAGCAACACAGAGAGGAGGAGGGGAGTCAAGGGCCTAGGCCAAGGTGCCCCCAGTCATAGGCATGCACTGCACAGCAGAGAAGTGTTAAGCTGGTCAATTCACCTGGGTAAAGGGGCAGCTAGGATAAAACACCATGTCAAGGTTGTGCACCAAAATGAGGACACTATGGTCAGTTTTGCTGGTCTGGCTGAGGGGGTAGGATGTGGCTCCAGGAGCCCTCTGAGGACAGAGCTGACAAACTGTTATAGACAAGTGATTGGACCCAGTGGCATCAGGGCCTGCCCACATCCAGAGGCATGGCCAGCAACCTTCAGTGCCATCAATGAGGCATGGACACCCCTAGAAAATAATCCCTTTTGAAGGCTTACTGGGGTTGTACGTACTACCCAAGCACCCCAGTGTGGCTTTGGTTACTCAAATGAGATGCTTATTTGCCCAACAGCAGCTGCTAACAGGCAACAGGAACAGCTGCCAACACAAAGGGCAACAATGTTGGTTCATGTGTCCACCATCCTGTGGACCACCCTCAGCATGGCAACCAGGATGTTAAATGCCATCACTACATGTCCTATGACATGTCTCCACCACTGGTGACTATTCCTGAGCCCAGTGTCCATAGAACTAGGAGCTTTCACCTACTTGGGGTGGATACAAGAATCTCACACCATGTGAGAATCACCAGTCTGCACAGATTTGTGGTTCTTCCCATGAGCTTTTTTCCTTTATGCTTGCAAAGTTACAGGACAAAGAGCTAGCTGGTTGTCTGAAAGACTCTATGCCTTTCCTTCCCAAATGGTGAAAATTCCTAGCTCTGCAGTCATTGTCATTCATTCCCCTTTTCAGGGGATTACTGCTTTGTGAAAAACACAATGGTGGCAAGGAGTGGCTCCCCTGGGCCATAGACAAGGAGAGTTCAAGAGTCCAAGGGCAAACAATCCAGCAACTTTGGCCTCAGTAGTCCCCCTGATTGGTAGAGGCCCTAAGGGCAGTGTCAAATGGTGCCCAGACATGAAGGATTGGTTCCACCATAGTCTTGTGTAGGGCCAGCTGAGTCCATGGGTAGCATTGTGTATCTAGTGCTATGAGGAAACAGCCTGCCCTGGCAGTGTGTGATACACCTGAATGGCACCCAGTTCTCTGAACATATGGTTCAGATATGGGGAGGGTCCAGGAAATCCTGCATATACTTCCCCATGGTGGGTGGGACTCCCACCATAAGCGGATCACGTGGAACTACTGTTGCACACACCATCAGTGCCAAAAGTTGAGTCCCTAGCCCAATTTAAGAGACTCAATAGTCAAAGGTCCAAGTGAGTTGATCCAGAGATTCCTTTATTGCCACTGGTGACAGGAGGAAGAACAACTCTCTCTCTCTCTCTTTCTGTACCAACATACTTCCTGTGTTTTCCCTCAAAGCCATCTTTACAAAGCCATAACATTTATACAATTTTGATAACAAAGACCGGCCTGAGGATTGGTTACAAAATTCTCACTTTTAGGTTTTAGCCTTTCCCTATTGGCTCAAAGAAACCCGTCAATATTCTGGGAGAGAGGAGATTATCACAATACAAGAACTCGTGGACATTCGATGAAATTGCTGAGCAGCCAGGTTAAAACGGATAAAAGGAAGTACTTCACCCAAAGGGTGATTAACATGTGGAATTCACTGCCACAGGAGGTGGTGGTGGCCACAAGCATAGCCACCTTCAAGAGGGGTTTAGATAAAAATATGGAGCAGAGGTCCATCAGTGGCTATTAGCCATAGTGTGTGTGTATATATAAAAAATTTTGCCACTGTGTGACACAGAGTGTTGGACTGGATGGGCCATTGGCCTGATCCAACATGGCTTCTCTTATGTTCTTATTACTCAGGATGAGATAATTCTTTTGATCTGTACCCCCAATTCCTGTCTTTCTGGTATCTCACATCTGGGTGGAACTTTGTGGGTCTGGTAGTCTTCTAAGAATGTGCATATAGCCAAAGGGTGTTTGTTTAGGTCCTTTGTCTTAGATGTCCGGCTTAGTTCCAGAAAATGTGTCAATAAGTAAAATCTCTACTGTGGTGGCGTGGTGGTTCCTTCAGGTTGGGGGGGGGGGGTCTTTCCTGAGGTAGGGAGGATGTTTACTTTTTTCTCAGAGGATGCTGATAACATATTCTTGCTAGAGAAAAAGGCTTTGTGATATGCAATGTGCTTAGTAAGAAATTATGTTATTGAGAAGCCCTCCGTGCAAACACCTCCCCCCCGTTCAATTTTCCCACAGTATGGGAAAGTTGAGTGGGACCAGATGGCCCCGTTTGCATGGAAATGCTCCCTTGCTCTACCTTACGGTGTCACCAGAAAGTCAATCAAGGCCAGATGGCCCTTTTGCACAGTGGACTACTCTTGAGGAGCCCTCCGTGAAAAGAGCACCCCCCACTCAACCTTCCCGCTGTGCAGGAAAGCCAAGCGGGGCCAGATCATTCGGCCTTCAGTTCCCCAGTGCCCTCGGAGGAAACTGGTGAAAGAAAATGCCACTTTTTCTGGGCTCTGAAGCATTGGGGGAGCTCCTCCAATCCCTCAGAGCCAAGAAAAAATGAGCCAGAGGCTCCGGGCCAGCGAGAGCGGAGAGGGAGCACCCACACCTGCTAGGAACTGGTGCCCTAGGCAATCACCTAGTTCGCCGACTCCCACATGCTGGACCTGCCCATTAGGGATGGTTTAGAAAGGAAAGTGCATTAAAGCCTTGATCCCCCTTCTAGCTTCCTCCCTCTGAGAAGATGCAGGGCTCCTGACCCCTCATGAATCACTGCTTCCAGACAAAGCTCACTCCTGTTATGTGTGCTTGAGTTAAGGCACCTTTCATACCCACAAGGCTTCATCCCAGAGCAGCAGGGATGAGTCAGAAGCAGTTCACTGTCTGGAGTGGAAAAAATGAGCCAGAGGCTCAGGGGCAGGGAGAGCGGAGAGGGGGCACCCGCACCTGCTGGGAACTGGTGCCCTAGGCAATCACCTAGTTCGCCGACTCCCACATGCTGGACCTGCCCATTAGGGATGGTTTAGACAGGAAAGTGCATTAAAGCCTTGATCCCCCTTCTAGCTTCCCTTCCCTTTGAGAAGGTGCAGGACTCCTGACCCCTCATGGATCGCTGCTTCCTGACAAAGCTTACTCCTGCTATGTGTGCTTGAGTTAAGGCACCTTCCATACCCACAAGACTTCATCCCAGAGCAGCAGGGATGAGTCAGAAGCAGTTCACTGTCTGGAGTGGAAATGGGAGACATTTATAAAGTATAAACAGGCATGAAGAAGTACTGAGGGGGAATATGTTTCATTAAAAGAGATGGATAAAAAGGCAGCAAAGGGGGAAAGAGCACGGAGTTAGAGCAGAGATTGGATTTCCCCTCCCCTATGGGTACTTGTGGATCCTCTTGTTTATTATAATGGAAAGTAGACCAGTCCCATGCGTTCCATCATTATGCTACTGACTAAAAACACAGAAGAATATCCAATCTGCAATTTGGGTTTCACAAATCTTTGACACCCTTTCACTTTGTAAGATCCTAATACAGATCCATATATTACATCTCCCCAGTTCTTTTGTGTCATCCCTACTGAAAAGTGCCAAAAAAATCATGATGACTACTAGCTATTACTGCTATATTTACTGAATGCTATGAATTTATGGCGCAGAAGAAAGAATTGGAGAGAAAAATAAAGAATGGATAAGGAGTATATGCTGTGGTTTGATATTGGAATATGGACATGTTCTTATTATTTTTAAAATAACTTTACCAATATTTTGAGCATTAAGATACCTTCAAACAGCTTGTCTTTTGGAATCCTGGGTACTTGGTTTTGTACCACTCATAAAAACAAGACTTTAGAAACACCTTCTACATTTTTTGGCTTGGTTCTTACATGCAGGCTTCCCTGCAACATTTTGAAGTTTGTCAGGCTATAATTATTCCAATTTTAATTTTTCTGATTGAAAACCACATTATAAAATATGAACAGAGTTGTATAATAGTGAGCATGCAATACTGGAACCTATAGAACATTTACTTTCTGTCATCCCATCCTTGACTGAGAGGAATTATTTAAAACAATATAGTATTTAACACATCTCCTAGAAATTCATTGTGGCAGCTGAGTGTTGCCCTATATTTATCCTCCCAACAGTCATATTATGTTGAGTAGGGTGGAAGATAACTCATAACTAAGTAGGGAACTTTAAAAAGTCCAGTATATTTATTATACCACTCTGTAAATGGGTTATTAAAACAAAATTTGAGAAGAAAAAATCTGCATCATCCATAATAGATCAAAATCTTAACCATGTTAAGATAGATCCAAAGAGGCCGCCATGTTGGTCTGAAGTAATAGAACAAAATAGGAGTCAATTGCACCTTTAAGACCAACTTAGTTTTATTCAGAATGTAAGCATGCACACAAAAGTTTAACAACCATGTTTATCACATAGAGCACTTAACAACAAGCAAGTAGAAACTCTGTCTTTTAAGAAACAGTCTCCATTTTTTAAGTTGCTGTCATGGTCTTTGTTATGTTGCCACTGTTTTACCCTCCCCCCGACCTTTGGTTGCTGCCACCACTAGTAAAATCTCCCATCCAGCACGATTGCTGAAAGCCAACCTCAGAAGGCAATCATTCAGAAGTGTGCAAATATCATTCCTGGCTTTCAATAAATTATGAAGTGTAAATTATAAATATACAATGTGAAGTATAATTTAAAGAACAAATTTGCTTTACTAGGATCAAGTGAATGGGAACTGGAAGAACTGTTGATTGTTTAACCAGAGATATTATCAAGGAAGGATGTGCAAAGACTATTCATGTAGTCAAAAGAAATGAAAAGCCTCAGTTGATAACAAATTAACAAATCAGAGGGTAAATTAAAGCACATCAACTAAAAAGGACAAAATAAAGAAAATATAGAAAAGATGAGAACAATACACTGAAGAACTATACAGAAGTGATTAAAAGGATGAGAAATTCCTTCCAAGAAGAATTATTTGAACAAGAACCTGTAATTTTAGAAAGTAAATGGGATATCAACAGAGCTATTCCAAGCTGCAAAAAACAGTCTATAAAAATCTTAAGAAGAATATGCCAATACACATTGGGGGGTGGGACTTGCCAACAGACTGGAAACTTCAGGAGATGTTCTGAGCCCCTGCTGCTCAGCAATAGGTTCCAGGATCTCCCCACAGTACCTGATTCTGAACCACTGGAACAAGGGCTACTTCCCCAGCCTCCACGAAGCTTGAAGAAAGTTTCTCAGGATCCTGTGGATAAGAAGCCTGGAGCTTCTGTTCCCCAATATAGGAAGAGGAAGGTGGTGGTGTTTGGAGACTCCTTGCTCAGAGGGGTGGAGCCCAAAGTGTGCTGACTGGACTTGTCATCCTGAGAGGTCTGCTGTCTGCCAGGTGCATGCATCCAGCATGTGACAGAAAGGATTGAAAGACTTATCAAGCCCACGGATTACTATCCTTTCGTGCTGATTCACATGGGAGCGAATGATACTGCCCATCGTAGCCCTGAACGTGTTAGAAAAGACTATGTGGCTTTGGGTCAGAAGGTGTAATAATAATAATAATAATAATAATAATAAATTTTATTTATATCTTGCCCTCCCCGCCGAAGCAGGCTCAGGGCAGCTAACATGACATGGTATATACCATGATATTGTGTAAAACAATTATAAAATACAGTTAATAAATACATTTAAAAAACAGTTACATAAAATTTAAAACTACAATAAATTAGGTGCTATATTCAATAGGTATATTCCGATGGCTAGATGTCGCTTTCAGGGTTCCTTATAAGCTTGCAGAAAGAGGGTGGTTTTGCAAGCCCTGCGGAACTGATTAAGGCCCCGCAGGGCTCACATTTCCTCCAGTAGTTGATTCCACCAGTGGGGGGCCATTATAGAGAAGGCCTGCTCCCTCGTTACTTTCAGTTTGGCCTCCTTTGGTCCAGGGATCCTTAAAAGACTTTGGGAGATAGATCTTAGTGCTCTCTGGGGAACATGTGGAGAGAGGCGGTCCCTAAGGTAGGCAGGTCCTCGGCCATATAGGGCTTTAAAGGTGATAACCAGCACCTTGTAGCGAACTTGGAATATGATTGGAAGCCAGTGCAGTTCCTTCAGCCCAGGCCGCACATGTTCCCACCGAGGTAGTCCCAGTAGCAGCCTGGCCACCGCATTCTGCATTAGCTGCAACTTCCGAGTTCGGCATAGGGGCAGCCCCATGTAGAGGGCATTACAGTAGTCTAATCTCAAGGTGACCGTTGCATGGATCACTGTTGCTAGGTCGCTACGTTCTAGGAAGGGGGCCAACTGTCTCGCCCTTCTAAGATGGAAGAAGGCAGATTTAGCAGTGGCTGCTATCTGTGCCTCCATTGTCAGGGAGGGCTCCAGTAGCACTCCCAGGCTCTTGACCCTGCGCACTGATATCAGTGACGCACCATCAAAGGCCGGTAGGGAGATCTCCCCTCCCAGCCCGCAGCGACCCATGCAAAGGACCTCTGTCTTCTCTGAGTTCAGCTTCAGCCCACTCAGCCTGATCCAATCTGCCACGGCCTGCAACGCCCGGTCCAAATTTATTGGGGTGTCGGCCGCCCATCAAAAGATAGAGCTGAGTGTCATCAGGGTACTGATGGCAACCCAGCCCATGTCTCCGGGCAATCTGGGCAAGGAGGCGCATAAAGATATTAAACAACATTGGGGAGGGAACTGTCCCCTGAGGCACCCCACAATTAAGTAGGTGTCTCCGGGACATCTCTCCTCCAACCGCCACCCTTTGTCCCCGACCTTCAAGGAAGGAGGAATGCCACTGTAAGGCTAACCCCCGGATTCCTGCGTCGGCGAAGCGGCGGGTCAGCAGCCGATGATCGACCATATCAAACGCAGCCGATAGGTCTAGCAACAGCAGTACCGCCGAGCCGCCTTGATCCAGATGTCGCCGGAGGTTATCCATGAGGGCGACCAACACCGTCTCCACCCCGTGGCCCGGACGGAAGCCGGACTGATATGGATCCAGGGTGGAAGTGTCATCCAGAAAGCTCTGCAACTGCAACGCCACAGCCTTCTCGATAAATTTGCCCCAAAAGGGCAAATTTGAGACCGGCCGCTAGTGAGCCAATTCGGCCGGATCCGCTGTAACTTTTTTCAGGAGAGGGCAGACCATTGCCTCCTTCAGGGGCGTTGGAAAATAGCCCTCCGAAAGAGATCTATTTATGATGTCCCGTATAGGACATCTTAACTCCTCTCGGCAGGCCTTAATTAGCCAGGAGGGGCATGGGTCCAGATCGCATGTAGTTGGGTGTGCAGTTACAAGGATTCTGTCAACCTCCTCCAAGCTGAGTGGGGCAAAGCAGTCCAGGGTCGAATTATAAGACGCGCACGAGGCCTCGAGTTCGCTCACTGTATCTAATATGGCCAGGCAGTCATGGTGGAGTGATTGGACCTTGTCTGCAAAAAATTTCGCAAAAGCCTCACAGCCTATTTCCAATTCCTTAACATTTGGCTTGCCTTGTGGCAATGTAGTAAAATTCCGAATTATCCTAAACAATTGTGCCGGGCGCGAATTTGCAGACGCAATCTTGGTCGCAAAGTATGTTTTCTTTGATTGCCATCTCATAGGACCTCATAAACACCCTATAAGAAGAAGAAGAAGAAGATATTGGATTTATATCCCGCCCTCCACTCCAAAGAGTCTCAGAGCGGCTCACAATCTCCTTTACCTTCCTCCCCCACAACAGACACCCTGTGAGGTGGGTGGGGCTGGAGAGGGCTCTCACAGCAGCTGCCCTTTCAAGGACAACCTCTGCCAGAGCTATGGCTGACCCAAGGCCATGCTAGCAGGTGCAAGTGGAGGAGTGGGGAATCAAACCCGGTTCTCCCAGATAAGAGTCCGCACACTTAACCATTACACCAAACTGGCTCTATAAGATGTTCTAGTCACTTCGTCACGGGTGCGTCGCCATTGCCTCTCTAGCCGTCTGAGACCTTGTTTCAGCTGACGCAGCTCCGGGGTATACCACGGAGCCAGCCTACTCCGAGGCCGTAGAGGGCGTCGAGGTGCGATCTCATCAATGGCCCTAGATAGTTGAGTGTTCCATATCTCAACCAGGCCATTGAGAAATCGCCAGAGGACCAGGGATCCCGCAGGGCCGATTGGAACTGTTCCGGATCCATCTGGCTCTGCGGGTGAGCCATAATAGGCTCGTCGCCCAAACAGGTTTGGGGTGGCATATCTATACAAGCCCTAAGGGCGAGGTGGTCCGACCATGGCACCATGAAAGAGCTGGGCACACAGGTTGTGTTCTCGTCAATGCTTCCTGTTGAAGGCCGTGGCTTAGGACGAGAAAGAAGAATACTTCAAATAAACGACTGGCTACGTCAATGTCATCAGGAAAGATTCGGATTTCTGGACCATGGCTTACACTTTCGAGATGGTGGTCTTCTATCGGAAAATGGATTGCACCTTACAGCACTAGGGAAAAGGGTGTTTGGTAATAGCCTTGCTAACCTAATAAGGAGGGCTTTAAGCTAAATTGTATGGGGGAGCGAGACAATAATTCAAAGGCTTGTATGATGCCAGAAACTGGAGATAAGAACATTAAAGATTTGCAAAGAGTGGTGTATATGCTAGGTAATGTTAACTTCCAGGCTTGTACGGAAACTAAACCCTCAGGATGCATAAAACATGGATTCCAATGTCTCTACACTAATGCACAGAGTATGGGAAACAAACAGGAGGAACTGGAAGTCCTAATAAAGGAAGAAGACTATGACATAATAGGCCTTAATGAAACTTAGTGGGATGACACTCACAACTGGAATATTAGGATTCAGGGGTGCAACTTATTTAAAAGGGACAGGCAAATGAGAAAGGACAGAGGCGTAGCGGTATATGTCAGGGATGGTCAACAGTTGCTCTCCAGATGTTTTTTGCCTACAACTCCCATCAGCCCCAGCCATTGGCCATGCTGGCTGGGGCTGATGGGAGTTGAAGGCAAAAAACATCTGGAGAGCTACCATTGGCCACCCCTGGTATATGTGAAAGAGGTATATACTTGTGAGGAAATATGTGAATCTGAGCATGGCAGCTCAGTTGAGAGTCTCTGGGTAAAGATAAAAGGAGTAAGAAATAACAGTGATATTATTGTGGGGTCTGCTATAGACCACCAAGTCAGGCAGAGGACTTGGATGAGATACTTCTACAGCAGATTGCAAAGTTCTCCAAGATAAGGGATACAGTGATCATGGGAGATTTCAATTACCTGGACATCTGTTGGAAGTCCAACTCTGCTAAAAATGAAAAGTCAAATCGATTCCTGACTTGTCTTGCTGACAACTTCCTTTTCCAGAAAGTGAAGAAGGAAACAAGGGGATCTGCTATCTTGGATTTGATTCTCATCAACAAGGAAGAATTGATTGAAGAAGTGGAAATAGTGGGCACCCTGGGCAGTAGTGACCATGTGATTTTGGAATTTATAGTCTTAGGGAAGGGAAAAGCTATACATAGTCAGACTTATACATTGGACTATAGAAAGGCAAACTTCCATGAACTTAGAACTATGCTGGGTAAAATCCCATGGTCAGAAATACTTAGGAGGAAGGGGGTTCAGGAGGAATGAGAGTTTTTTAAAAGCAAAATACTGAAAGCGCAATCACAGATGATTCCTATGAGAAGAAAAAATGGAAAAAGCCTAAAGAAGCCGAAGTGGCTCCATAAACAGCTCTCTAAAGACTTGAGAAATAAAAAAGTCTCCTTTAGGAATTGGAAGTCGGGCCTTATAACCAAGGATGAAAATAAACAAATCACCAGTGCTTGTATATAATGTTAGGAAAGCTAAAGCTCAGTATGAGCTTAGGCTGGCCAAAGATGCTAAAAACAACAAAAAGGGTTCTTTTTTGTTCTTATGTTCAGAGTAAGAAAAAGAGCAAGGACACAGTAGGCACATTGCGAAGGCAAGAAAGTAAAATTGTAATGGGTAATGAAGAGATGGTGGAACTGCTCAATTCCTACTTTTCCTCAGTCTTCTCTTCTGAGGGAAACGGTGCTCAACATGACAAAAACAGAACATATAAGGAGGGTATGAAGTTCCAACCTAGGATCAGCACAGGGGTAGTACATAAACACCTAGTTTCTTTAAATGAAACTAAGTCCTCAGAGCCAGATGAACTGCATCCAAGGGTTCTAAGAAAGCTTGTGGATGTAATTTCTGAGCTATTATTTTTGAGAATTCTTAGAGAACAGGAGAGGTGCTGGAAAATTGGAGGCGGACGAATGTTGTCCCCATCTTCAAAAAGGGGGGAAAGGAGTATCCGGGTAACTACTGACCCATCAGCTTGATGTCTATACCCGAAAAAGTTTTAGAACAAATCATCAAACAGTCAGTCATGGAACATTTAGAAAGAATGGATGTAATTACTAAGAGACAGCATGGTTTTCTCAAGAACTGTCAAGCATCGATATTTTGAAATAACCAAGCTTTTGTTTTTTGAATCAAAGAATTGTTTTATTGAAATTCCATGATTTGTTCCAGGACTCAAACCTTGGAAGTGATGCAGATTGACATAGAGCAGAGTATCTTAAAGGTTACTTCAAAGGCAGGGTTGCAGATAACTTCAAAACAATAACATATAGATGCAAATTGCATTGATAGTTCAAAGGCTACTAACAACTATCTTTTTGGGTACTGAGAAATGCAGACATCTACTTTTCTCACACATTCTCTACTTGCTGATAAAACCTTTTGATGAGAACCTGTGGGAGAGGCATTTTGCATTTCTTATACAAGGTTGCTTACACATCCTGATGCAGGGAGATTTATTAGGCATCTACTGAAAGAAAAGGAGGATAAAGGAAAGGGGGGAAGGAAGGGAGAATGACAAAGTAGGAGTAAAGCGATACTTAGAAATAGCATGCTTGACATACTGCCCCCCCTCTAAGATCTTCTTCGGGGCTTTGAAGGATGAGCATTATAAAACTTTTTAATTAAGTCCTTAGCTTGGACATGTGAACTCTCGGCCCATTCATCGTGCGCTGCTGAAAAATGCTTCCATCGAATTAAAAAATACAACACCCCCCTTTTCATTTTAGCATCCAATATTTCTTTGACTTCATGGTGACTCTGACCCCCAATCTGGATAGGTTGTGAAGCCTGGGGTTGAGGGTGCCAAGGCGTAGCTCCAGGGTCTCGATGGAGTAGACTGCAATGAAAAGCAGGGTGTATTTTACTAAACATTTTTGGTAAATCCAATTCTACTGTCACTTTATTGATCACCCTTTTTATCCAAAAAGGTCCCAAGAATTTGTAAGCCAATTTTTTAAAAGGCTGAGGCAGAGGCAAATTCTTGGTAGATACAAAGACAGTCTCCCCAACTTTAAAGTCCTACACCAGTGTATGACTTTTATCGTAATGCTTTTTGTAAGTGTCTTTTGCTAAGTCCAGGTTTTCTTGAATAGTTTTCCAAACCTTCCCTAGGCTACCCCACCATTGTTCGAATGAAGAAGGCACTTCCAGGGTCGACCCACCCGGTAACAAAGGGAAAGGCTTCCCTTCATAACCATTCACTATCAAAAATGGTGAAGACTTTGTAGAGCTATGTACACTATTGTTATATCCATATTCAGTGAAAGGTAAAAGTTCTACCCAGTTAGATTGCTGGTAGTTCACCAAGCATCTCAAATATTGCTCCAGCAGTGCGTTCACCTTCTCTGTCTGTTTGTTGGTCTGCGGGTGATATGCCGAACTTAACCCTTGCTCAATTCCTGTCAGTTTACAAAACTCCCGCCAGAAGTTGGCAACGAACTGCGGGCCCCGATCGCTAATTACCTTATCCGGGAATTAGTGTAGTTTTACCACGTGTTAGAAAAACAAGTGGGCTAGTTTCTTAGCAGTTGGTATTTGAGTACAAAGGATTAAATGGGTTTGTTTGGAAAAAGTGCCCACTATTACCAGAATTACGGTTTTCCCTTGTGACATTGGTAGCTCCACAATGAAGTCCATAGAGACTACCGACCATGGTCAGGTAGATGTCTCTAAGGGTTGTAATAGTCCTGGGGGTTTCCCTCCCCGTTTCTTGGCCATTATACACATTGGGCATGAAGATACATAATTGGAAATGTCTTTTTTCATAAATGGCCACCAAAATTGTTGATTCACCAAATGCAGGGTTTTCACATATCCAAAGTGTCCTGAAAGTTTGCTGCTGTGGCAAAATTGCAGTACTTCTTTTCTGAGGCTTTCTGGTACATAAAGTTTACTGTCTCTGTACCAGAATCCCCTTTCTCCTTTAGTAACTCCCTCTGACTTGCTGTCTCCTTCTTTTTCTACTTCTGCAATTAGTCTCTCTCTCACACACACACACCACTTTTCTTCAAGGTTTTCTCGCCTTGCTTTGGAGCGGGTAGTCACGGCCCCTCCTAACTGACTTGGTGGGATGAGAGAGTCAATTACCTCCTCCCTTTGACTATTGTGTTGTGGGAGTCTGGATGAAGCGTCCACTAGGAAGTTCTTTGATCCCGGGATATGTTTTAGGGTAAAATCAAACTTAGCAAAGAAGCCTGCCCACCGAATCTACTTTTCAGTTAATTTCTTTCGTCCTGTGAGGGCTTCCAAGTTTTTATGGTCTGTCTAAATTTCAAATGGAACCCTCGCTCCCTCTAACCATGATCTCCAGGTTTTAAAAGCGAAAGTTACTGCAAATGCTTCTTTGACCTGAACGGACCAATTTCTCTGCTCATCAGAGAATTTTTTGGAAATGTACACGCAAGGCTTTAACGCCCCTTCTTCATCAGATTGCATCAGAATTTCCCCCACGGTGACGTCGGAGGCATCACATTGCACCATGAAGGGTTTTAGTTCATTTGGGTGAGTTAGAATGGGCTCACTAGTTAATAGACTTTTTAGTTTATTGAATGCTTCTTGGCATTTAGCCGTCCACTCCAGTTTGTCCCCCAGTCATTTGGCCTATGGACCTTTCCCCTTCATTTTGAGGAGATCAGTTAGAGGTAGCATTGTATGCGCAAACCCTTGTATGAAATACCCAAAAAAATTGCAAATCCAAGAAACGATTGGAGCTGTCTACTTGTCCTCAGGGGTTCCCAGTCTAATACTGCTTGGATTTTAGCAGGGTCCAAGGCCAGTCCTTTCCCGGACACTCTATATCCTAAATAGTCTAGTTCCGTCTCATGGAACTCATATTTGGACAACTTGGCGCATAGTTGATTTTCGTAAAGGGTGCTTAGTACCTCCCGGACCAATTTCACATGTTATTGTAAATCCTTGGAATAAATAATTATATCATCCAGATACACCACTACCCCACAATATAGGTATTGGTGTAGTACTTCATTGATGAAGTTCATGAAAAACCCCGGGGCACCTTGTAATCCAAATGGCATAACCAAGTATTCTAATTGCCTCATGGGCATATTAAATGCTGTCTTCCATTCATCCTCCTTTATGTGCACCTGGAAATATGCATCTCTCAAGTCTAACGGTGAAAATCTTTCCCTCAGACACTGTGCTTAGTAGATCTTTTATTAACAGTATAGGGTATGCATTTGAGGTGGAAATCCCATTAATTCCCCTAAAATCTGTGCAAAGCCGAAGCCCCCTGTCCTTCTTCTGGAAGAGCACCGGAGCGGTGTGCGGGGCGGTAGCCAGTCTTATAAAACCTCTTTTAAAATTTTTGTCTAAAAATTTTCATAGATCGGCTTTTTCTGCCCACCTCATCGAGTGCAGCTTAGCTTTCGGGAGCTCCTGTCCGGGGATTAATTCTATAGTAGTCAGTATCCCTGTGGGGGGGAAGTTCATTAGCTTCCTCTTCACTAAATACTCTTTTTAAATCTCGGTACTCCTTAGGGATAGATCATATCTCCTCTATTGTTAGGCACAGTGGATCAGGTACCCACTCTTTGTTCCATTGGTGGTGTCCACATCTTTTATCCGTAAAGTCCATGGTTTGTTCCCCCCATTTTATGTCTGATTCATGTTTCACCAGCCATCCTACCCATAATACCATATCAAACGAGGAAGAAGGAGCTATCACAAACAATTCTGTCACAGTGGTTTTCTATCCCCATGGGTACTTCTTAAGTTTGCTCGATGCATGGTTCTCCTCTCATTACAGTCCCATCCATTTGCTCAAACTGTATTGGGTGCGGCAATGGACTCTTATGGAGGCCCAAGGCTTCCACCAACTTAGGCGTAATTATGTCTCTCGTGCACCCTGAGACGAGCAGAGCCTGGGCATGAATAAATCTCTTTAGTTTGGGATTTAACAAAGTCAGGGGCACGAAAAATAAAGTTCTGGTTATTCTCACCCTTAGTGGTGCCGTTAATTCTGCGATCTGCTGCTCAGTACCTCTCAATGCACATCGTCCCCATTTCCCGCCAGCTTGTTGTCCCACAACATCTCGTTCAGCTCATTTATGATGATGGTTTCTTCTCCCACCGAGGTCGCTGCCACGGTACTCCCTTTTGCTGACTCTTTCGGACAGTTTTCTGTCTTCTTTGCCTTAGGGGTTCTGGTTTTTGGGATGAGGAGGGGCTCGAGGTTGCTCTGGGCAATTGGCGGTCAAATGGTTTAGGTGTCCACACCAAAAACAGCATCAAGGAGCAGCTGGCTTGGTTGCTCCCCCAATGGTGCCACCCTTTTTCCCATCTGGTTTTGTCACCAACCGAGACTCACATCACCCCTTACCCCCTTGCTGCTGCTGCCATTGCAGGGCCACTCGTTTCATGTTGGTTTCCACCTCTCCAGCCAGTTGCACCCACCCCACCAACGTGGTGGGGTGAGCTTGCTGCAGCACCCGATCTAGCACACTCATAATCAGGCCCCTTGGAATTGTTCTATCTTCATTAGTTTGTTCCAACCCCGGACTTTGGCCATGTTGGCCCAGAACTCAGCAGCGTACTCATGCACCGATTTAGATCCCTGCTGCAAGTCTCGTAGGGCGCTGAGGGCTCTGGTCTTTTGGAGAGGGTCTTCATATTGGGTTAGCAGGGCTTGGAGAAAAATGGCCACTGTGTCTAATTTGGGGAACCTGGTTTTATGCAGGCTCACGTACCAGCGCTTCACAGCCCCCTTCAGCTTCGATCCCAAGTAATCCACTCTGCTGAATTCGTCAGGGAAGGTGTTCCCAAGTAATGCATGAAGCTGTTGGCTTGAATGGAAAAATATTCCACCTCTTCAGGATCCCCATCGAAGGTGGCATCCAGTTCTCTCCCTCTCCCATAGTCTTGGGGGAGGAGAGGTAGTAGAGGTGGTGGTGCAGCCAGCTGCCTCACCAGAGGGGGTACCGGCCCTCCCCTTGGGTCTGTCAGCTGCAGTATTCTCTCCAGTTGCCTCCTCATCTCTTGTGCCAAGAATGTGGCATTGAATTGCATCTCGTCCCTCAGGCATTTGGCCATTTTGGCCATCTCATCCCTCACCATTTGGAAGAGCCCTCTGTCATCAGGATCAGGTTCCTCTTCCTCATCATCCAGGCACGCACGACCTGAGTCACCTCTGTCCTCCTCCTCGGGTCTTGGTTCATCTCAACCCCCTCTGCCTCCGGCTCTCGCACCGTCCTGGCTGCTCTCTTCCCCCGGTCGTCTTCGTCTGGATGGCCCTGCCAAGATTGCTTCTCTCCAAGCTGGTGCTTCATCCATTAGGGTTGTGGAGGTTCTGAGTATCCACACTTTAGGGGTGATAAACAGTTGCTGGATGTGTAAGGGGGACCCTCTCCCCGTGACTCAATGGGTGTTGATGATGTGCCATGGCGGTGTCCTCACCCCAGCATATTCTTCTCTGCGTCCGTCTCGTATCCTATCCAGAGTTGTAGGGAATCTGCCGTTATCTGGAGTTCTTTCCGCCATACGGTTAGAAAGTTGCCAGTTCAGTTAAATTCCCAAGGAAGATCACTTCCAAAATGTCAAGCATCAATATTTAGACATAGCATGCTTGACAAGAACAAGTCATGTCAGACTAACCTGATTTCTTTTCTTTTTTTGAGAAAGTGACTACCTTGCTGGATCAGGGGAATACTGTTTATCTTGATTTCAGTAAGGATCGTTTATCTTGATTTCAGTAAGGCTTTTGATAAGATCCCACATACTATCCTTGTTGACGTTGGTAAAATGTAGTTTGGATCCTATTATCATTAGGTGGATCTGTAACTGGTTGACAGATCGCACCCAAAGAGTGCTTGTGAATGGTTCCTCATCCTCTTGGAGAGGAGTGACAAGTGGAGTGCCTCAAGGATCTGTCCTGCGACCTGTTTTGTTCAACTTCTTTATCAATGATTGGATGAAGGAATAGAGGGAATGCTTATTAAATTTGCAGATGATACTAAATTGGGAGGGGCTGCAAACACAGAAGAAGACAGAAACAGCATACAGGATGTTCTTGACAGACTGGAAAACTGGGCTAAAATTAATAAAATGAATTTTAACAGTGATAAATGTAAAGTTCTGCATTTAGGTAGGAAAAATCCAATGCTTGGTTATAGGATGGGGGAGACTTGTCTTAGCAGTAGAATGTGCAAAAAGGATCTAGGGGTCTTAGTGGATCATACGCTGAACATGAGTTAACAATGTGATGCGGTGGCTAAAAAGCCAAATGCAATTTTGGGCTGTATCAACAGAAGTATAGTGTCCAGATCACGTGATATGATCGTATTGCTTTACTCTGCTCTGGTAAGACCTCACCTGGAGTATTGTGTTCAGTTTTGGGCACCACATTTTAAGAAGGATATAGGCAAACTGGAACAGGTCTAGAGGAGTGTGACAAAGATGGTGAGGGGTCTGGAGACCAAGTCCTATGAAGAAAGATTAAAGGAGCTGAGGATGTTTAGCCTGGAGTGGAGGCGGCTGAGAGGTGATATGATCACCATCTTCAAGTACTTGAAAGGCTGTCATATAGAGGATGGTGTGGAATTGTTTTCTGTGACCTCGGAAGGTAGGACCAGAACCAATGGGTTGAAATTAAATCAAAAGTGTTTCTGGCTCAACATTAGGAAGAACTTCCTGACCGTTAGAGCGATTCCTCAGTGGAACAGGCTTCCTTGGGAGGTGGTGGGCTCTCCTTCCTTGGAGGTTTTTAAACAGAGGCTAGATGGCCATCTGGCAGCAATGAAGATCCTGTGAATTTAGGGGGAGGTATTTGTGAGTTTCCTGCATTGTGCACGGGGTTGGACTAGATGACCCTAGAGGTCCCTTCCAACTCTATGATTCTATAATTTACATTCCAATTCCAAAAAAGAGGATGAAAAAAACTGCAGCAACTGTTGGACCATCACATTAATTTCTCACATGAGTTAAGTGAGGCTCCAAATCTTACAAAAATGGAACAAGAAATGCCAGATGTTCAAGCTGGGTTCATGAAAAAAAAGGCATTACAGATCATATTGCAAATTTACACTGCAGTATATGAGAGAATTTCAGAAGCAAATCAGCTTGTGTTTCATAGATTACAGCACTATGTATCACTACAGATGATTTTGGAAATAAAAATCTAGCCTGTCAACCCAGGAAAACCCTTGGGAAGTCCAAACTTTCATTTTCTGTTGTCATTCTTGAAGCAAAGGTGAAAAGTTATGGGATAATGCATCTTTCAGATTAGTAGGGATAATTATCCCAAGACATATCCAAGGGGCATTTTTTCAATTTATAAGAATGTTTCTGCATGATACGATTTTTGAGTGAAAGGGAGGTCCAGATTGGCACTATGAAGGACTTATTTAGGTTGACTTTATGTCTAGAGATATTTTAAAATAATTGAAAAATGTAATGAAGTTTAGCTAAAGAGATTTAAGGATCTGATAAAAAATATAATTAAGTCACCTGCATATAGACTGACAGTATTTCTTGATTCTAGAAAAGTCATTCTGGAAAAGAGAAGCAAGGAGTTCTATCGCTAAGGCAAAGAGTAAGGGGGATATAAGGTATCTCTGTCTGGTGCCTCTACATGAAGGGTTAGAATTAATAAGGAAATTATTAACATAAATTTTGGCAGAAGGGGAGGTATAAAGAGTACAGATTGCTCTTTAAAAATTTGGATCAAATTTCATATGAGATAACAGATTTAATAGGAAGGGTAATTTGACACTGTCGAAAGCTTTCTTTAAATCAATTGAAACTAAATACCACCCCTGACCCTGATGGTTTTCATCCAGAATTTTATAAATGCTTCATGCATGTTGTGAAGGCCCTGCTCACTAAACTCTGCAATCATATACTGCACAATGGGAAAATGCCTCCTACATGTAGTGAGACAATGAAATTATTAACTCAAATTTTGGCAGAAGGGGAGGTATAGAGAGTACAGATTTCTGTTTTAAATAAAGTAATTGCTTGTGAATTTTGTCAGTTTCTATAGTTTCTAGTATCCTTCTTTCTGCTTGTAAAGCTGCATAGATACAGTTACTACCTGTCCTTTTGTGCTGTTGTTCTAAGGAGGAGATCATAGAAAGAATTTCTGATATTGTTTTATCTTTTTTTCTTTAGATGAGAGGCTACAGCTATAAAGTTTCCATGCATCACTGCCTTAAAAGCATCCCAAACAATAGGGATTTCAACTTCAATGTTTAGATGTAAATCAAAATAATCATCCATTGTTTGTAACTTGCTCCTTCAATAAAATCAATTTATTCAATTTCCACATGTGTTGTTTATGGAAGCAACCAAAATGAGACAGTTTAGCTTCAACAAGAGCATGATCAGACCGATCTTAGAGCTTTGGATTTGACCAATCAGAAAAGAAGAACATAAAATAAAATCAATTCTGGTGTAGAAGTTAAATCTGGCTGAAAAATACATGTAATCACATTCCGAAACGTGTAAGGATCTCCAAGTGTCACACAGATGATACATGTGAAACAAATCATGCAATTTTGACTTCGTATAATTCTTTCTAGAAGTTCTTTTAGCTGGCCCAGACCTATCCAGGACATAGTCAGAGATCATGTTGAAGTCACCACCAATTACTAAATGGCCCTCTTGAAATTTCTCAAGTTTAGCTAATACTGAATTTAAAAATTGCCATTGTAGAGAATTGGGATCATAGATAGTTGCCAAAGAAATAAGAATTCCATCTAATTTACCTTTTAGAAACAAAAAGCGGCCCTGAGGGTCTTTGCATTGTTCTATAACCTGATAATTTAGAATCCTAGCTAACAAAAACTGGTGGAGAGCCAGTTTGGTGTAGTGGTTAAGTGTGCGGACTCTTATCTGGGTGAACCGGGTTTGATTCCTCACTCCTCCACTTGCACCTGCTGGAATGGCCTTGGGTCAGCCATAGCTCTGGCAGAGGTTGTCCTTGAAAGGGCAGCTGCTGTGAGAGCCCTCTCCAGCCCCACCCACCTCACAGGGTGTCTGTTGTGGGAGAGGAAGATAAAGGAGATTGTGAGCCGCTCTGAGACTTTTCGGAGTGGAGGGCGGGATATAAATCCAATATCTTCTTCTTCTTCAAAATTGCAACCCCTCGGGCTTTAGAAGACCCATGGGCGTGAAATTGTTAGGAATACCAGGATGTTTTAAGGACTATATCAGAATCATTGTGCAGGTGCATTTCTTGTATCAAGATGATATCTGGTTTGGTTTTCAATACAAAGGCAGTCATATGCTTTTGCATAATACAATTGTTAAGACCACAAACATTGACAGAGCGGATGAGATATCTGTCCATTGTGATTTCTAGAATTAGCACTTTAAGGATTAAAAAGGAAAAAAGAAAAGAAAAAGAGAGAGGAGGAAAAAAGGAAATAAAGGAAGGGTGGGAACAGGTGAGGGGGAAAGGGGGGAAGAGAAGAGGGGTAGACTTAAAGCAAAATAAAAAAGTTAGAAAAGAGTGAAAGTAAAGATGAAGGAAAAAACAAAAGTTTGAAAAAAGAGGAAGAAGAAATATTAGTGCAAATGTAAAAAGGGAAGAATAAAAATTAATTAATTAATTAATTAAGTGACCCTTTAAATACCCCGCTTGAGAGCTGCTAAACCAAGAATCAAAATACACAACAGAGGAAAAGTAGATCAGAATGAGAGTATGTTATTTACCCTGTAAGGGCAGACCTTTAACTATATTAGTGAGTAGAAAGACAAAACAAAGTTTTGCAATAGTATCACTACAAAGTGGGCTCTACAAAGTTAAACAACAACAGTTCAGAACTTGTCCCTCCTGCCCCCCTTTCCCCAAGTAACTGTTTTTTAAAGAAAAGCTTGTGCAACTAAACATTAAAATATCTTAAGATAAAGTCTAAAACAGTTTAAATTCCAGCCTTGCTATCAACTGACTACAGCTTTCGACCTAAGAAAAAACGGTAAAAACTAAAATAGACTGCAGCAAAGAAATCAAGAAAATGAGACTGGAAAGGGCAGCTGTGAAGAAGCTAGGGAAGATTCTTAAGTGCAAGGATGTGTTTAGGAGTGTGCACAATTTTTGCGACTGGGTAAACCAAGCCCCCCCCCCCCCAATTCCTTTCTCTCTTTATGTGGGCTTCTGTTATATTTTCCTAAACAGATGGCCCTGGATATCTATTGACTGTTATGAGCTGTGGGTGAAACACATTGAAACTTAAAAGGAGGACTTAAAAGAGACATTCTCTATATAAAACCCTGGGAATCTGGCTATTGTGATTCATGTATTTACTAATTGTTCATTGTTGTTAGACGGTAGAAGATATATAACTTTATATAATATATTACACATTTTGTATTGCTTTTTGGTGTTTCTGTTTCCATGATCATTTACACCAAAGCCTGACAGAGTTCTCTGCCATGGCAAGCTGGCTGGAGAAGCAAAGATAGATCAGGGAGGCATTTAAAGATGCCCTCCCAATCTGTTTTCCCTTCCCCAACCAGCCCACTGCAGAGGACAGGCAACGAAAAGGAAGAGCTGATCAGTTTCAGTCTACTGGAACATACACCAAATAACATACACTACTGGTCAGTAGAAATATACACTACTGGTCAGTTTCAGTCTACTGAAACTGATAATTATTTTCCCTCCCTCCCTGATTCAGAGATGGGCACCAAATAAAAGCCAAATAAGATCAGCTTTTATTTGGGAGTACCTTAGTAGTGTAGATGACTGGGGAAGGCAATGGCAAACCACCCCATAAAAAGTCTGCTGTGAAAACGTCGTGAGAATCTGATTCATCTGAATAAATACCCTCCCCCCCAAAAAAGAAAACCCTTATAATGCCTAAACCTGTGCTCCATATTTTTATCTAAACCCCTCTTGAAGGTGGCTATACTTGTGGCCGCCACCACCTCCCGTGGCAGTGAATTCCACATGTTAATCACCCTTTGGGTGAAGAATTACTTCCTTTTTTCCGTTTTAACCTGTCTGCTCAGCAATTTCATCAAATGCCCACAATTTCTTGTATTGTGAGAAAGGGAGAAAAGTACTTCTTTCTCTACTTTCTCCATCCCATGTATTATCTTGTAAACTTCTATCATGTCACCCTGCAGTCGACGTTTCTCCAAGCTAAAGAGTCCCAAGCGTTTCAACCTTTCTTCATAGGGAAAGTGCTCCAGCCCTTTAATCATTCTAGTTGCCCTTCTCTGGACTTTCTCCAATGTTATAATATCCTTTTTGAGGTGCGGCGACCAGAACTGCACAGAGTACTCCAAATGAGACCGCACCATTGATTTATACAGGGGCATTATGATACTGGCTGATTTGTTTTCAATTCCCTTCCTAATAATTCCCAGCATGGCGTTGGCCGTTTTTATTGCAAACGCACACTGTCTTGACATTTTCAGTGAGTTATCTACCATGACCCTCTCTCTTGGTCAGTCTCTGCCAGTTCACACCCCATCAACTTGTATTTGTAGCTGGGATTCTTGGCCCCAATGTGCATTACTTTGCACAACCCATATTGTTGCTGGTGACCAAGATGGAATTAATTTATATGATAGTATTCCCCATAATTACATATAAGTGTGAAAGCAGAACAATGAAGAAAACTGACAGGAAAAAGTTTATTCATTTGAAATGTGGTGTTAGGGAAGAGTTCAGATACTGTGGACCACTAAAAAGACAAATATGGGTTCTAGATCAAATCAAGCCTGAAGTCTCCCTAGAAGCTGAAATGACTAATGGGGCTCTTGTACTTTGGTTACATGATGAGAAAACCAGAATTGCTGGAAATGATAATCATGGTAGGAAAGGTTTAAGGCAGCAGGAAAAGTGGAAGATGCAACATGAGATGGATTGATTCAATTAAGGAAGCTGGAATTCTTCAGCTTACAAAATCTGAGCAAGGTTATTAACAATAGGATGTTTTGGAGGTCATTAATTCATATGTCTACCATAAGTTGGAAGTGAATTTACAGCACTTAATACACACATACATAAATAGGTTCTTTACTGTGTTGGATCCTCTACTTGTCCAATATTTCTGAAGCTGTAGCAAATAAGAAAATTCTACAACTCCACAGACTGAACCAAAAGCTATGGAAAAATGGAAAAGAAACATTTTTAACACAGAGTCACTGGAATGGAAGGTAAAAAGGACTCTGCAGGTGCAAGTAAATAACTGTTGCTTCGATTCAAGCTGTTGCCTCTAAAGCAGACAGTTTAACTTGAACTCTCAGTGTTGCTTATGAGATGGAATGAATGAATCCAGATAGGCACAGCACTAAAAGCTTCCTGCAGTGAAGCCTGAATGCAGGAGGTAATTGCCATGTTAGAGAAAGATAAAATGAGATAATATGTAAGGAAACATTTCTTCAATAGAAAGGTGGCAAAGCAATAAAGCTGGAGGGCTAACCAGAGTCTCTTATCCATGAATCTATTTGCTGAGTATTCTGCTGTCACATGGAGTAGCATAATACATTTTTAAGTTAGTGAGAAAATCTTGGCAGCTGCATCTTTGCCAGCAAATGAAGGAAGAGAGGGAAGGAAAGCAACTGGAGAATGGAGGAATATAAGTCTAAATGAAATGTCAGCTGATACCCACAGAGATCATTTTCATCAGCATCTGACATAGTTCCTATGGAAAAGAAAGAACTGAAGAAAATGCGTTTCTAATACTGATTTAGCATTCTAACTAATCTAAATGTTATATTCATAACAAGAGTAAAATGAACTTTAAGCTTTGTTTGTGAAAATAATTTTATTTAAATCCAAGCAGCGTATATTATAGAAGGATGCTTCAAAGATACCTACCATCTTAATTTGGCCTGAATTTTTGAGTTTTAAATTACCTGGTATCATTTTAAAAATGGACCTGATATGTTAGGTGTCCTGTTATTTCATCTGAATGTTGTGCATTGTTCTGAAGTAACAATTTGCTATGGCAAATTTCATCTGGTTCATTTCCATCTTTTCTCATTATTTGTTTTTCCAGTGTATACATGTACTTTGAGAAAAGACTGATGTAATTGTAAAAAGTTACATCCCTCAAGCTAAATTTCTTCCTTTATAACTCAGTCACGAATTTCAAAAATAAATGTTCCTTTAACCCTCTACATGCCTTCCTCCTGAGCTTTATGTACATGACTGCATTATTAGGAAGGGAATTGAAAACAAATCAGCCAGTATCATAATGCCCCTGTATAAATCAATGGTGCAGTCTCATTTGGAGTACTGTGTGCAGTTCTGGTCACCGCACCTCAAAAAGGATATTATAGCATTGGAGAAAGTCCAGAGAAGGGCAACTAGAATGGTTAAAGGGCTGGAGCACTTTCCCTATGAAGAAAGGTTGAAACGCTTGGGACTCTTTAGCTTGGAGAAACGTCGACTGCGGGGTGACATGATAGAGGTTTACAAGATAATGCATGGGATGGAGAAAGTAGAGAAAGAAGTACTTTTCTCCCTTTCTCACAATACAAGAACTCGTGGGCATTCGATGAAATTGCTGAGCAGACAGGTTAAAACGGATAAAAGGAAGTAATTCTTCACCCAAAGGGTGATTAACATGTGGAATTCACTGCCACAGGAGGTGGTGGCGGCCACAAGTATAGCCACCTTCAAGAGGGGTTTAGATAAAAATATGGAGCACAGGTTTAGATAAAAATATGGAGCTATTAGCCACAGTGTATGTGTGTATATAAAAATTTTTGCCATTGTGTGACACAGAGTGTTGGACTGGATGGGCCGTTGGCCTGATCCAACATGGCTTCTCTTATGTTCTTATGTTCTCATTAGCAAGATTTTTTTCTAGTTAAAAGTTTAGAACTGCCAATCAATGGGCCATTACTCATAGGGATGAACTTTAAAACCCCAAGAGGTGCCATCTAAAACCATCACTGTACTGTGACTTTTGCAATAAATATGTAGAAACAAAAAAGAGAGAAAAGAGGTATGTGTAAATTATTGCAATATTTATTTAAAGACATTTTTATTTATTAAAATTTATTAAAAGACATTAAAAATCAACTTCATAAGTACCAAGCAATGTTCCCTCTAAGCTGCAGTGTCTTGTGAGCAAACATTCTACTTTGTGAGTTACTGGCATTAAAGTTGTGAGCTACTGCATAAACAAGTGTGCTCTGGGGTCATCCTTCCTGAGGTAAGACAAAAAATGTGTGAGCTGGAGGCTAAAAATATGTGCGCTAGCTCATGCTAACTCAGCTTAGAGGGAACACTGGTACCAAGGTACTGCACCTATATTCATCTTGTTAGCAAGGGCTGCCATTTTTAAAAATAGCACCCAAATGACGATTAGAAATTTTAATTTAAATTTCATTCAAGGCATCTCAAAAATTATTTCCACTCCTAAAAGAATAGTACCATAAAAATGGACAGACTTTATTTATAAGATTGAACCAAATGCTCCAATTCTAGAATTAATGTTATACATTCTCTTAGTTAATCCCAAATTAAGGAAGTGTGTATGTGTTATGTATTGGAACTGGAGTTTGGCCTTAGGGTCAGCAGAGACTTGGCTGAGCTTGAGATCTTAAAACAATAGCCACCTGGATTCAGGAAGGAGGCCCATCAGGGATCATTAGGCCAGTTATTAACGGGATGATGGTAATGGGTTTTGGGGTGGGGAGGTTTGCATGCATATAAGCAGGGCTGTTGGTTCTGCCAGGCAGTTCTGTTCCTATCTCTCTATGCTGAATCACTGAATAAAGAGCTGAACTCACTATCTCTTGGGCGTCCTCATGCTTTGAACCTAGTACATTTTAGTATGCAAGGTAGAGGATCACAAAACTAATTTCCAGAACAATGATGCAATGTGATCACTATCCTATAGAAATGCTGGAGACTGGAGAGTTTGAGGAGATGTGGGGAAAGTTAAGACCGTCTCACCTATAAAGTTACTGATTAATGTTATAGCCTCCTTCTCTATAGAAACTTTCCCTATCAAAAGATGATACTCTTAAGAAACAGCATTAGTTTACGGCCACCCATTCAGCTGGGTGAGTACAACAACATGGGGATACTGCATTGGAAAGAAAGAAAATAAGAACAGAAAGTTACTATGGTAGTTTTAGAGCAATCTATGCATTAACTCAAACAATGGATTTCAGTATTTGAGTTAAACCTGCCTAAAAGCAGCCTATTTATGAGTAACTCTCTTGAGCAAAGTAACACTTCTGGAGGTAGTGTAATCAGGTTTTCAGGCTGGCAGCTTTTCCTACCAAACGCAACTTCAGCACTGCATTCAGCTGCCTGATGAAGAGGGATACAGGGCCAGTAATTCATTCTTGACTATTGTGTAGGTGATGGTGTAGGAGGAAAGCTGCCTGTCAAAACCTAGAAGCTGTCCTTAGAAATCCTGAAGATATAAAAAACCATTATGCTACATGGTATTTGAAGGGTTATGCAATGTAGAAAATGAAATTAAATGCCTGGCATTATAATTTAAATTAGTTAGTGATGTTGACAGATTCAATTTAAACAGTATCTTGTTGGAAGATAATTTTGCATTCCTATATAATGAACAAAACCTTCATTGCTTTAATATTAACAAAACCAAATATTTTTTATATGTAACACCAATATTCTTTTTACATTACACTTAAGGTTTATTTCTGATTTTCAGCATAATTAAACAAGTTAACAGTAACAATTCAGATTCAATGTCACCCTGCTCTCACCCACCTTTCTCTGCCCTTTCTGCCCAATACCACATTCTCTCATCTTTTTTCCTTTCAAACCTAATTCTCCCACTCTTATATCCAACACACCATCTCACCCTCCCTCCTCCCTCAGTGTGCTATCTCCTCCCTTCCTCCACTGTGTCAACCAGCCAATCTTCTACTCATGGTTCTTAATCATTCTTGAAATGGCATAGAATCTAGGAAATATACAGGCCCGTAGCTACAGGGGGGACACTCCATTCAACCCCCACTTCCATCTATATGGCCCCTCTAATGGAGGGCCTTCAATCTGCCCCCTTTGCTCACTGCCACTTGTCGCCACTCTGAACCACTGTTCCCTCTAAGCTGAGTTAGCGTGAGCTAGCTCACAGGTTTTTAGCTTCCAGGTCACAGATTTTTGTCTTAGCTCAGGAAAAATGGCCCCAGAGAACAATAATTTATGCAGGAGCTCACAACCGTAATGCCAGTAGCTCACAAAGTGGAGTTTTTGCTCACAAGACACTGCAACTTAGAGGGAACATTGCTCTAAACAAGTGCAGATTTGGTACTGTAGGGAATTCAGATTGACTGGGTGGGGGGAGAAGCCTACTTGTAGGCAGCTGGAAGGTTTAATGGGTCAGACAGTTTGGGGGGTGTAGGTTTATTATATAGGGTGGCCAGACCGTCCCGGGCACCTGGGAATGTCCCGGTTCTGGCCCCCTATTCCCGCCTCCCGGGCTGGCTATACCGGGACCATTAGAGGTCCCGGTTTAGCCAGCCCCGGAGGCGGTGGGCCGCGGGCGCCGGCGGGGAAGGCGGAGGCCTGTTGATCACTTCCGGGTTCCTGTCCTGCATCTTGACCTGTGTTATTAGTGACAGGCTGCTTCGGCGTGCCGCTGCACCGGCCCCCTGGGCCCCACAACGATGGGACCGATGCCACAGGGACGGGCTCGAAACACTCTATAACCCCTCAAAAGAACAGCAGTCTAGCTCGCTTCCCCCGAACCCTGCCGCCATAAGCCTCAAGGGGGCTCATTTTGCGGCATCTCCCGGCGGGAGGGTGGCACCCGCACGGGACACATATCAAATGAAAGAGGGGGCGCAGGGCTATCAGAAACAGCCGGCGGAGGGAGTCGGGAGACCACCCCACTGGGGGATCCACACCCCGAAAGTGATGAAGGTGGCGCAGATAGAGCCAACAGAGCAAACAGGACAAAATAAATAGGCTGCATTATGCAGCATAGTCTCACTGGAATCTCACTGGAATCTGACTGGCTTCTCAGCATGGAACCCGTTCTCTCTAGTCTTCTCACTTTGAAAAAAGTAAAAAAAGAGTTTCATTTAACTTTACTTCCCCCTTTCCCTCTCTATAAATAATCTTGGTGTTTCCGGCGGTGATATTTGGGGGATTTTTGGGGATGTCACAGGAAGTGCTGTGAAGTCACTTCCTGTTTCCGGCAGTGGCATTTGGGGGAAATGATGTCATTTGGGGGAAATGATGTCACAGGAAGTGATGTCACTTCCTGTTTCCGGCAGGTGGTGTGGGGGAAATGATGTCACAGGAAGTGATGTCACTTTCTGTTTCCGGCAGGTGGTGTGGGGGAAATGATGTCACAGGAAGTGATGTCACTTCCTGTTTCCGGCGGCGGCACAACGCGCACCCCTACCTTCCCCCCCAAAAAAGGTGTCCCTGGCTGACCTTCAGACATTATGGCCACCCTAGCAGAGAAAATGTTTAGGGCCAAAATGGGTGGCCCCTGTCCCCCCCAAACAAAAAATACTGCTGAGGGTCCCACCAAACATGAAATCTGGCTATGGCCCTGGAAATATATATGTTGCATTGGATGAGTTTGGAATGTAATTTTGTTGTAGTTAGGGAATTTCACACTTGCAATCACAGCAACATTTACACAGGAATAATCCCCATTAAAAAAGGATTTACTTCTGAGTAAAAATGCATAGGATTGCATTTTTCTGAGCTGGGGGCGGGAATGAGTGATCATTTGTGCATGAGAGAAGTAACTGCTCTAAGGCTCACCCCTCCATCAGTCAACTAGACTGGGGTGATTTGCAGGAGGAAAGGGAAGTTTTTCTGGCTGTGTTTTTTTAAAGGGAAGGGAGTGAACATTTGTATGAATGAGGTGAAGTATGTTTGCTTTCATCACAGTCAACTGTGGTTTCCAGTTCATACTGTTTTTGGGCTCAAATTGCCATGTAGTTGAGGGCAGGGGTTCCCTTGGTTTGGAGGCCCTTCCTCCACTTCAGGCTCATCAGAAAGCAAGGGGGGGGAGGAAATGTCTGCTGGGAGACCAGTCCCTGTGGGGTATAATGGAGAAACGATCCATGGGGCTTTGCGGGGGACTGTTTTTTGAAGTAGAGACACCAATTTTTCAGCACAGCATCTGGTGCCTCCCCACAATCCCCATTAGTTTTAAAAAGATTGGACCGGGGGTCCAATTCTATGAGCCCCAAAAGAAGGTGCCCCCATCCTCCATTATTTCCAATTGAGGAAAGGCATTTAGAAGGAGCTCGCTCCCCTTAAATGTGATGGCTAGAACTCCCTTCAGAGTTCAATCATGTTTCTCACAACCTTGCTTCTGGCTCTACTCCCAAAGTCTCCTGGCTCCACCCCCAAATTCCCAGATATTTCCTGAGTTGGAACTGGCAACCTTATTCATGGCTGTGGTGAGGTGTGTTTCATAAAAACACAGGCATCAGTTCTTTGATCTAGGGGCTTTTTGAACCTCCCTGAATTTTCTTTTAGTGTTTATATTCTTCTGTAAGCCAGGGAGGTTACTTGGGTTTGTGAAAAAATGTTTTTGTTGTGTTATCTTGTCCCACTCTCTATCGGTCCACATAGGGGCCACATTTACTGTTAGATATAACAACTGGCAGATCTCAGGGACTTTGAAGGAGAATTTCATTTCCTCTTCCCCACAGTTTCCTCTTTCCCTTCTGGGAAAGTCCATATAGTCTCTCCTCTTTTCCTGCTTCCTTTTGAACTTCCCATCTACCAGCCAACCTAACTTTATTTGCCCCTCACCTTCAGCTTTCCCTCCTCCCATTAATCTAGTAGCATGCACCTAGAAAAACTCTGTCAAGTTGCATGGTGCCTGCTCAGGCAGGCCCAGTTGTATAGTGGGAAACTGTAAGGATTTCCAGGGGGTACTTCATTTTTCTCTCTATCTCCTCCCCACATTATTTCCTCTTTCCCTCCTCCTAACAGTCCCCATATCCTGACATTTCCCTGATACTTTCATTCCTTCCCACATATCTATCAACCTATCTTTTACCTGTCTCCCATTTCCAACTCTATTTATTATGTATTTATTTTATTTATTTTATTTATTTCACAATGGAGACCCAAAGTAGCTTACATCATTCTATTTTTCATTTTATCCTAACAACAACCTTGTGAGGAAGGTTAGGCTGAGAACATGTGAGAGGCACGGCAGAGTGGAGAATTTAATCCTGAGACTCCCAGATCTTAGTCTGAAGCTCTAACCACTTCTCAACGTTGGCTTTCATGTTGAAGAATAGGCAGCAGCCAGGCTTATAGGAGTCATGGAAGTTGTTGGTATCAAATTGTCCAATGGTTGCTCTGGGCTTGGGCCCAGGGTGTCCATCCTCAAAGGACAATGCATCCCTACAAAGGGAATGCTGAGTTACATCTTACTTTTGAATGCTGAATTGAAAACACTCTCATTTAGAAGTGTGCACTAGAAAAAATATTTTGGATTTGCATTTCAGGATGAGAATTTTCAGATCCTTGTCCCTATTCTGGATTTCAGAAACTCTCCAAAACCTAAATTAATCAAAAACAAATTAAGCAGGAAGGACAAACCAATCCTGAAGAAGGTTAGGTTCCTGGAATAACAATAATTTATCCTTTGAAACTTTGGCTGCTTCAGGTTTTGGGAGGCACAAGAACAGGAAGAGAAAGAAAGGAGATGCCCCAGCAATCAGCTGTTCAGAGGCACACATGCCTTTTTAAATGGACATTATTTTACATGCGGAGCCTCTCTCCCCCTGTTCTTGTGCCTTGATAGTAGGTTGGCAAGTTTCTCACTTGTATGTGATGCAGGGCCAGATTTAGATGAAGAAAGGCCCTAGGCTACTCCACTTGTGAGGCCCCTCCCAATCCCCCACCCTCACGACTAGAAGAAAATGGAAGAGTGTTATAAACAAAATTGAGTGAAGCCAAGGATGATGATGAGTATTTCAAATTCTGCAATTCACAATTTCTCCTCTAAAGGACATAAAATATTATTGTTAAATATCATAATGATTGGAAAAAATGCATAAATGTTAGAATTAACACTGAAAAACTTTTGCAATGACTGAACTTTGTAAACCTTTTGTGGAATAAGCAGGAAAATGAAGTTGTAATGTTATTCTTTTAAAAGAAAAACCTTGAGTTTGCAAATTATATTGCTTGGGAAGTGTAAATAATATGATCATGATTATCTGACAGTGTAGGACTTTTAGAATCTACTTTATGTTGTCATTAAACAGTCAGTTTTAAAATACATATTAAGAACCAAACTACAACCATCAAATACAGTAAGACTAAGAATGTTTTTTTCTAGCCTTCCTCACAGCAAAATCATCCAAAACATCAAAATTTGTTTGTCTAAGTTTGTCATTTTTAATGTACAGAATGCTCAGTGTGGACAACCTCTTTTGAGACATTATGGCCCTTAATTCATTTTTAATTCTTTTGAGCCTTGAAAAACTCCGCTCTCCTGAGCAGTTAGTGACCATAAAGCTAAGAAATAGCTGCAAGATTGCTTCCACATTAGGAAAAGCCATCTGAATTGTTTTCTTGTATATAATTTGATAAAGGTCTGTATGAGACAGAGAGTGCTCTTCTGTAAGCCTATGGCTTTGTCCACGTACAGGTGAAAGTGCAAAAGTTCATCGATAAGTTCCATGTCAATATCTTCTGGGTATGCTCCCATCAACAGTTCAATACCTTGCTGAATTTCTTGCTTAGATGCTGTCAGATTAGCAAGAATGGGAAACAATTGTGAAACATCACTATACATAGTACTACTACTTTTTAAATTGGCTTCAATGCATCTGATATAGGAATAGAGGATTTTATCCTAAACTCATCTCTTGAAGAAAGTGCATCTAAGGCAAAAGGTGCACTTATGTCATTTCTTTGCCGTTACCTTACTCTTTGTCTCCTTGTTTTGTAGTTAACATTTGGCAAGGTGGCTTTTGCTTGTTTCTCAAGCTCATCAAAATCTTCTCTAATTTTCCTTTAAAAATCCAGACGTGAACTGTACAAACTTGCACAAGAACTCAATAACAGGTCTGATTTCTGAAGGGCTTTGCTAACCTTGTGAAAATGACCTAGCACATGGATCCAAAAATGCAGCATAAATACAAATTCCAGTTCTTCCATTTTCTGCAAAAGATTGTTAGTTTGAAGCCTGGTCTCCCCCTTCCCATTAACGTCAGAGTACAAATGACTGAGGGCATCTGTGATAGCACTGTAACTTTCCAAAACAGCTTCTGTGGCTTTTGCATGTGTGTCCCATCTAGTGTCTGACAAATATTTAGGCACTTTAGACTGAGGTGGCAAAAATGATTTTAGAACTGCCCATCTCTTTGTGGAGGATGAAAAGAAGGTATAAATTTCATTGATAATGCCAAAACAGTTCACTGCATCAAGGCAGCAATCCATAGCTGAACAGCCCACCAGATTTAAAAAGTGACCTGCACATGGAATAAATCTTGCAGATTGTTTTTTTTTCAATGATGTTTTGCTGCATACCATTGTACTTACCAGCCATGTTGGCAGCATTGTCATAAGACTGCCCGCGGAATCTTCTAAAGTCAATTTAAAGCTCAGTAGTGAAATAGTTGAATCAGCCATGCTTTCTCCTGAGTGGTCTTTTAGCTCAAGGAAAGATAAAAATCTCTCAGTTGGCAGACCATCTTCAGATGATACATATCTGATAATTAAAGTCAATTGATCAGTATTTGAAATGTCAGAAGTGGAATCAACTGAAAAGCTGAAATATCCATCCTTTTTTACATCAGCCAGAATTGCATCCTTAACTTTTTTTGCCTGAGTTGAATCATTTCCTCACATATAGTTTTTTACAAATAAAAGGGATTGCCTGATCCAGAATGCCCATTCCAATTGATATGAGCAAGTAAAAATGGATCAAATTTTGCCACTAGTGCTAAAAAACAAAGATAATTGCCATTATTTGGAGATCCAAAGTGTTTGTTGCCTCCTCTGAATGGTAAACCTTGTTCTACAAGAGTGCATATTACAGCAATAATTCTCTCTATGGCAAGCCGCCAGTACTGCTGTTCTGTTAAGCAAATTGTCCTAAAAATAGGATTTTGGGGAATTTAGAGCGGAGGGCAATCTGCCTTTTAGCGAGATCAAAAACCTATGTTTACAGAAGGTGTCTGCTTTGGAAGTTACCCAATAACGAGACAATATAATATAATATAATATAATATAATATAATATAATATAATATAATATAATATAATATAATATAATATAATATAATATAATATAATATAATATAATATAATATAATATAATATAAAAAGGTTTATTATGAAATAAATACAAACATACAAGAATATAAAGTCACACAACGCACATACAGTCCTAATAAAAATAAGATAGAAATAGACAGGGATAAACACAAGGATTAACAAACAGGGTAATAATTATCTATCGTAGTCTTCAAGGAAGGCTCCAATGGTGACGAAAAAGGAGATGGGGGATGGACCCTCAACTGATCAGGTATTGGGGGCGTATCTAACAGTGGGGTATGGGGTGGGGAGTTGGGTCAGAGGATATAAGGACTATCTTGAGCCCTTAGGGGGTAGGAGGTGCAGGGGCGGATGACTGGTGATCAGTTGATACATGACCTCAGAGAAAGGGGGGGCTACAAAGTGACCATAGGGGCTTGACTTGTGTGGTGGGCAGTGGCCAGCCTATTCGAGGCACCTGATTGGACGCCCATATTTGGCCTATGAGTGGACCTGGCCCTGGTTACCTGATTGGGTTTCCAGGTAACAATGGGCAAAAGGGGAAAGCTCCAGGGTGACAATGAGGACAATGCATGTGTGAAGGTATTGGGATGGAAGTGATTAACAAGCTATCAACACTAAACATTCCAACTCACCAATTTTACTTCAAACACTTCTAGCATTTGTATACAAACATCTATAATTTCCCAGGCAAGCTAGGCCCGCAGCCTTCCTCCTGCCACCTCGAGACTTTGGCAGACACTCCATACTGTTTGTCACCATCTCAGTGGACAACTCTGATCCATGACCCGGTAGAAAAGTAACAGCTAACCCTTCATCTCTTTGAGATGAGTCCTCCTGAACCAGAGACATTTCATCTCCTGTCGGTGCAGGGGCAGAACGCAGAGGCCAGACTGTTGCTGGGGCTCCCTAAATGGGAGCATATACAGCCTGGACTGCGCGAGCTGCACTGGCTGCCAGTTATATACCGGGTTCGTTACGAAGTGCTGGTCATTAGCTTTAAAGCCCTATATGGTCGAGGACCTGTCTACCTTAGGGACCGTCTCTCCTCATATGAACCCCAGAGAGCACTGAGGTCAGCTGGAAAAAACTTGTTGACCACCCCCGGACCAAGAGAGGTGAAGCTGCAATGCACCCGCAATCGGGCCTTCTCCTCTGTAGCCCCGAACCTATGGAACCAACTTCCAGAGGAAATGCGGGCCCTGCAGGACCTTGAACAATTCCGCAGGGCCTGCAAGACCTTCCTCTTCCGACTGGCTTTCGCTGACGTAGAAAGAAATTGCTAATGATTACCGCCATCATAAAGAACAAATAGCATTAGCACTTTTATCAATTTAATTAATTAATTTTAAACTTATCAGAATTTTAATGTTAATGTTTAATGTTAAATGTAACGTTGTCTTTTGTATAATGGAAATTTGAATGATGTTGTTAGCCGCCCTGAGCCTGCTCCGGCGGGGAGGGCGGGATATAAATAAAATTATCTATCTATCTATCTATCTATCTATCTATCTATCTATCTATCTATCTATCTATCTATCTATCTATCTATCTATCTATCTTTCTATCGGCTTTCCCCCAAGATTTAGTTTAAAAACTGCTCTGCTACCTTTTTGATTTTAAGCGCCAGCAGCCTGGTCCCATCTGGGGACATGTGGAGACCATCTGTTTTGTGCAGCTCCTGCTTGTTCCAGAAAGCATCCCAGTGCCTAACAAACTTAAACCCTTCCTCCTTACACCATCGTCTCATCTACACATTGAGACTTCTAATTTGTGCCTGTCTCTCCAGCCCTGCACATGGAACAGGTAGCACTTCTGAGAAGGCTAACTTGGAGGTCCTGGCCTTAAGTCTCCTGCCTAGCAGCCTAAATTTTTCCTCCAGGACCTCACAACTGCATTTCCCCACATCATTGGTGCCAACATGCACCACGACCACTGGCTCCTCCCCAGCACTGTCTATCAGTCTATCTACTACACGCGTAATGTCCGCTACCTTTGCACAGGCAGGCAAGTCACCATACAGTCAGTATGTGGTTTTGCCACCCAGCTGTCTACTTGCCTAAGGATCGAATCACCAACTACCAAGACCCTCCCCCCATCTCCCTGCCCAGGGATGGTTCCTTGGCACGAAAGGATACCCGCTCGCCAACTGAAGAAGAGGTCCCTTCTGAAGGCGTATTCCCCTTATCCTCAGCATGGTGCCCTGTTCCCTCTCGACCCTCATGCTCCCTGGCAGCAACAGGGCTGCCACGTTTGGAGCGGGGCTCATCTAATACATCCCCAAGAGTCTTCCCCGAGTGCCTAACTGACTGTCTCTGCTTCTCCAGGTCAGTCACCTCAGCCTAAATGGTACGAACTCGTTCCCTGAGTACCAGGAGCTCCTTGCATCGAGAACACACCCAAGACTTCTGTCCTGTGGGCAGATAGTCATACATGTGACACTCAGTGCAAAACACTGGAAAGCCCCCACCCCCTGCTGGCATTCTACCTTCATGATAGCTTTTAAAAAATATATATACAGACCCCTTTAAATCCTGTTTGTTTATGTGGCTTCCCTTCTGGAGGGTCAACTCACCTTATTGGGAACACAAGGAAATAGGGATCTGGGTTTCTGGTCCTTACAGAGCCCCCAGGCTAAGAGCCACAGGCCAAGAGCCCTTTAGCTTGCCCTTCGGCTCGTGCCTCTGGCAAGGCTCAGCTTAATAATGCAAAGAGGATGGGGAACACAGCCACTCCTAATCAATCAGCAACAATCACCTTCAATCACCTTCACCTTCAGCCCACTCAAACCAAACAGACAGCAGTTCCCCAGCAACCACAAACTCAGAATTTTTAGCAGTCACACAAACTCAGAAATTCTCAGCAACTTCCCCAGTTGCTTAGCCAAACCTCACCCTTGTATCATTTATTCTCTGCTCCCTCTCAGAGCTTCTCTGCTCTCTCTCAGAACTCTCTAAAATGTGAAATGTTCTACTCATGTAAAAACAGCCTTGTGGAGACCCTGGTGAGTAGCCACGTTGGTCTGAAGCAATAAAACAAAGCTAGAGTCCAATGGTGTCAACAAAATTTTATCCAGGGTTTTTCATATGCATGCACACTTCCTCAGACAGGCTTCCATTCCATTCTGTCTTAGGAATTGTACATGCACACAAAAGGTCTCACCCTGAGTAAACTTTGTTGGTCTTAAAGGTGCCATTGGACTCTAAGTTTGTTCTTGTGGAGACCCTGTTATAAATGACTCAAGTCATTCATGTCTAGAGAAAGGCTAAGATAGAGAGGAGATTTGGGTTTTTTCTGTTTTTTTGATAGAGCTTGCAGGCAAATTCCACACATCTTGCACTTTCTCACAGCTCTGTGTTATGTATTGATTTTTCAAAAACAAACAACTCATCAACACATTTATGTCTGCACATAAGGTGTTTATTTGCTGCTTTTTTAATTTTGTTTTCAGATAACCTCACTTCCTGCCCACTTCCTGTCCACCTCAGAATCCTCAGCAATGGGAAATGACAGCAGAATCACCATGCCTCATTTACCCATTCTTCAGGATATATATATATATATATATATATATATATATATATATTGCCATGATAAACTGAATGTGATCTAGTGAAAGAAACAACTATGAGGTATATTCAAAAGTGGTGTAAGTGGAGTGAACAGAACTAGCACTGAGAGTATATATATATATGAAGCTTCCCTATCCATTATGGGCAGGGCATCTTTTATGGGTTTTTTAAAAAAAATCTGAGAATTATCTTCAAGTTCAAAACATGATACATATGTTTTTGTATTTCATTCTTGCCAAAGTAGTACCCAGCCTTGAAGGGATGGGCTACGGCTCATTTGTAGATCACCAGCTTTGCATACAAAAAGTTTCAAGTCAAATCCTAGGCATCTCCTGTTCTCAAGTTCAAGACTTTTTCCTGTTGAGACTGTGGACAGCTGCTGTGATTAGGTTGAAAAAGAATCTGATTCCATATAAGGCAGCTGTAGCTGGCCTACACTTGGAAATTAAACTGCCCATCACAACAAACGCACCCAAGTACAAATCAGTTGATCTAGATGGAAGACAATAATCACATACAATATTTTCAAGGAACAGTAACCCAAACAGAGAAGATACTTCCAAGACTGCTTGTCTGGGTGATCATCAAAACAAAAGAAGCTTTCAGATAAATTGTTGAGTTAATGAGGTTAATGATGAAGGAATTCTATGCATACAATTGCACAGTCTCTGAGTTTGTAACTGATATAGTTTCATTTACATAAATAAAATAAAAATTTCCAGTAGTAATAAATGAAAGTTAATATTGAAGACGTTTATCTACAAACCAGCTAATTTTGGTGCAGCTGATCTGCTGAACACTGACAACATACATGCAGGATCTTCCATTACATTCTAACCCAGGGTGGGGGGGATGTGTAAAATTATGTTCGATTAATAATACATCCAAGCATTAGAGCTGAACAATTTGTATTTTGAAACATGTAATTACAAACTTTAATGACAGCACCAGTGACCATTTACTTGAAACATTTCAACATGTGAGTTTACATCTTTGACATGAAAAAATGATGTATTTTTGAGGATGACATTTAATTGTTACTTAAGGAAGAACCAAGATTCCTCATTGGCCACCATGTAAAAACTGAATTTCGATTAAAGGTAAAGGTAGTCCCCTGTGCAAGCACCAGTCGTTTTCGACTCTGAGGTGACGTTGCTTTCATAATGTTTTCACGGCAGACTTTTAATGGGGTGGTTTGCCATTGCCTTCCCCAGTCATCTACACTTTCCCCCCAGCAAGCTGGGTACTCATTTTACCAACCTCGGAAGGATGGAAGGCTGAGTTAACCTGGAGCCGGCTATCTGAACCAGCTTCCGCTGGGATTGAACTCAGGTCATGAGCAGAGGGCTCCAACTGCAGTACTGCAGCTTTACCACTCTGCGCCACAAGGCTCTTTGAATTTTGATTATGAACCAGTTTATACAGAACAGCAATAAAAGGGTGAGTTATGCTAAGGCAAAATTACATACAATTTTTAAAAACCCTTTCATTTCAAATGACATTTATGCAAATATATTTCAGAATCACATATTTAAAGAAGTCATGTATTGAGTTTTTATTGTGAAGGGACCTTTCAATGTCTCATCTAACAGAAACATTTTGATTTTCAATTGAAAATAGAAAATAATCATGCTGTTTGTCAACAGATTGAAACTTGGCTGTGTCAAACAGCAGGGAAATTAGTCCATAAACATTTGCAGAATTAGAAATCACTCCATCAGCAGTGTCTGTGAACATTTGTTTGCACAATGTTCAAGGAAAGCAACATTCATGATTGACAGCATTAGTATTGAATTATCTACAAGCAGAAATATCTCTTCAATCATTTCACTGGAAATCAGAGTAACTGGAGAAGAGCATGAAAGAATACCTCAAAATACCACATAGTAAGGAAGGAAGAAATGAATGAAAGCCTGTACTGCTGATGGTTCCCAAAGCAACACTTAATAAAGCTTTAGGATCTCTGGTGCATAGTTTTGGTCTTGCTTTGGACAACAGTATCCATAAGATGCTTATCCATAAGATAAAAATTCCTGTAGTATTTCTGCTTCTCTGAGAGACGAGAAATATGTTCTGCCTCTTCCTCAAGTGCTTTCTGACTCTCAGTATCTTATATCTAATAGTCAAGTGTTCCTTGATCTGCAGATACTTCAAGAATCAAGGCTATTTACACATAAATAAAATTTTCAACAAACATGGAAGAATGGGGAGGGAGAAAGAGAGAAGGAGTGACAATGCCATGAGGGGGAGAGAAGCAATGACAGTATACATGGGTGAAATGGACAGATACACAGACAGTAGACAGAGAGTAGGAGAAGGGCAATAAGAGAAAAACAAAGACTGAAAGAAAAGGAGAGGTGAGGAAAAAGATGGGGGGAATGGTAGTGATGCCCTCACAAGTTTCTTGAAGGTCACTACTTGTACATATAAGTTCCAATCAGCCCAGCAACTCAGAGTCCTCAGAAAGAGCCAGAGGAACCAAGGCCATGGACTGAGGACCAGGAGAATCAGGAAGTTGACATCTTTGACATGGCAGAGGCACCAGAGGGCAATGTGCCAGAACCCACCCTGTTGGAACCTGCAGCCATCTTGCCACCGCCACTGAGACAGCCACCATGTTTCCATGTTCAAATCTTGAACCTGGGCCAATTGCTTCTCAGGACATGTCCCCTCTCTGCAGAAATGGTGGTGACAGAAGGCCATAGCTAAAGTGGCTATAAGGAGGTGAAATGCCAAACTGGTGCTGCACAACACCATCCCAAAGCCAGTCAGTGAGGTTCACAAAATCCTAGCTACAGAATGATATAACTGTAGGAGGTCGACACCTGCTAGCAGTACAGATGAGCCTGATTACCTACCAGCCTGTTTAGGCTGAGGCTTAGGAATGTTGAATCAACTGGTGCACTAGGTGAAAGTTTGTGTGCTAGCTCCAGTCCCCTTGTCTCCAGTTCCGGCTCATGGCTGCCATCACCTGTTGATGCTCACAAACCCTGCTGTCGAGAGCTGCTCCAGAAAAGACCTGACCGGGTCTGCCTGCAGAACAAAGGACAGGCTGGCTATGACTCTCTGCATTTTCACCCATATCAAAAAATATTAACAAGTAGAAGATTATTATATATTTAAAGTAACTGCACAGAGCCTGGCCATCATTTTCATGTTCTTTGGATAAACAAAAACACTAAACTACACTTCCCTACTTAATAAAGTCCAAATGCTGATCTTTCAAGCTTTAAGAAGTTCCATAAGTGTTACTGGCATGTCTGCTTGTATTATAATCCATCCCTATACAAACTTCAAATTATGAAAAATGCCTGGTTTCTAGGGTGTTTATCTAGCACCTTATCTGCACAGGAGGTTTTTTATACTTAATTAATAGTCTCATCATGTGCCAGCTACGTATGTGGGCTGCAAACATAAGCACAAAGTCTGTTTCTAGCTTTTCTCAGTATTAAAGAAATACTTCCAGCTGGTTTTCATCAAGAGCTTAAGGGGTTAAAGGCAAATACATCACAAGATTTTACAAAGGTGCCTAGAGGTGCTTATTTGGCAAAGACAAAGTCCCTGATCAGCAATCGAACCTCAGTGTTCTAATCAGATTAGACTTTTGCTTTGTGAATAGCTCAGTGAAGATTCCCACAGGGCCCAATGCTTAGCATCTTTTCATCTTCATATGTGCAATTCTTCTCTCAGAGCTCATCTAAATGCCATCTTTGTATCATACTTATGCCAAGAGCAATCAGATTTATTGCTCCTTATTCTCATTTAAATAATTTATTTAGCTGCATTTTGTCTTTCCTCAAAATCTGACAAGGGACCTGGAAATGAATTAGCCTAAAATAAGCTTTTGAGTTGCAATATGTAGTTGTAAAACAACATCCACTTACTTATTTAACAAATGCTTTGCTAAAGTCATTAATCGTAAATTACCTATTGGAAACATCTGACTTGACTTTGTATTAGAGAACTGGACCCAGGTCTCACATGACCTGGTGCTAGAGAAGGGGGTATAACTTCCATGAGTAAATTGTCCCAGTGAGATCACAGAAGTGTGAACTTGCAAATGGTTTGTGTTTATTTTGGATGCTTTGTGAGTGTGTGGGTGTTCACTTTCATTTAGTGGAACTTACCCAACCCTCTTCAAAAATAAATACCTCAGTCAAAAATTGGCTTATTCTATTTAACCCTCTTTCTCTCCTGGTATAACGAAGGGCCACTTTATTAAGTATAATAATAAATGGCAAGGGCAACCAGAACTGCAGCCTAGTCAAGGTTTCAACAGACCGCTCCCCTGCCATTAGCGGGCGAGAGACCCAGCCCCCAGCCAGGGCTGTGTGGCACAGCTCCCGCCAGCCCAGCCCAGCAAGGAGGCAAGCCCCAGAGGGCCCAACCACCAGACGCACATCTCAATGGAAGGCACCCTCTAATCGAGCCTTAAGGACGGTCTCCATTCTCCCACCCCGGGTCATCACACCCAAAGGTTGATCCTGCCAGACCCCTAACTTCCCAAAAGGGGGATGCTTTCTGGTCCTCCCCTAGCCACATAGTACAATAAACCCCGTAAAAACCTGCCACTACTAAGGCCAAGTCTCTACTTAGGCCTTAGCACCCACCGGGAGGCCCAAGGCCATCCGCAGCCCTTGACGGAGATCTCTCAAGAAAAGCATGTTACCTTTTTCAGAGAGATGCACCCCATCCCCTCTGTAGAGGTCAAGAAATTTCATAGAAATATCTGAGTGGGGCAGATAGTGGCCCAACCCCCCTTCCAATGACTTCCTAATTTCTTTGTTAGCTTTATAAAGGGCCCTCTCTATACTTGCAGGATCCCAAGCAATATGCCAAATAAGGCGGGGAATCATGGCTGACCAAATTAGAGTGGTCCCGGGCCATCTCTCCCTAATGTATCAAAAATCCTCTCGGGCCTGCAAGACTAAAGCCTTGCCTTTTACTAGCCCGAGATCATTTCCTCTCAGGTGAATGATTAAAATCTGAGGAGGAGGGCCTGAATCCCATGGAATAACAATGGCAGCAGGACAGGCCACTAAAGACCCTGGTGCCCACACCATTCGATAGTAACATATTGGCTGAGTCCCAGCTGAGAGCTGACTGAAGTTCTCCGAGCCTGATGTGTGGCCCAAAACACATAGCTGTGTCCACAGACAAGAACTCAGCTCCTCTGGCCAGGAACAACAGCATCTAAAAAGAAAAAACAGTCAAACTAGAAACGAGAACCGTAACATTTCAACTACAAACAAATGAAACTAGGAACTGAGCAGAGGTCAAATATAAGATTTGTAGGTCAATGAGTGCCAACGGCCCAGGCGCTGAATGGAGCATGAAGGATATTCCAGGGCAGCGGTGGTAGAGGCCGCCCCAATTCTAAAGGAGTGGGTACCAAACCGCACTCCGGACAACCCCAGCTTAGCTAAAGCACGGGAAGACACAACCCAAAACTGATGCTTGGTCAGCAGGCTGCCATTAAGGTGACAAAACAAAAACCCCTCAATGGGCCCCCGTACTGCCAAATAAGCAGCCAAAGTGGAAACTGGGCACAACTCAAGCTCAGAGCATGTGCCCAGCTCCAACATGATCCCTTTTCGATGCTGGTCAGTCTTAGAGCATCGAACGGTAATGGCCGCCTTACCCTCAACTAACCTCAGGTCCCAACTTCCGGGCTTTGGTCATGGAGGATTGAGCTGCTTCTCAACCAAGGAGCAGACCAGAGCCTCTGTTCTGGGCACAGAAGGTAATCATAACACCTGCTGCCTACTTCTTCCAGACAGGGAGAAGGCCAAGACATGCATATTAAATTCTGAGGGGATTTACTTTGACTGACGAGGAATTCCAGTGGGGTTCCTTTTTGGCTTTGAAGAGTCCCCAGAGAAGGATTGCATTCAACCGTCTACAGAGGATTTCTGAGGTCATTAAATTGACTTAAATTCACCAGGATTCAAGGCTTCTTTGGAACTGATTAACATCTATTTTTGAAAAGAGCAGTGTGCAGGAGGATAATGGCATTAAAGGTAAAAGATCTATATCTATCACTCCGGGACTAATATAAGACTAATCTAAAATAAAAACAAAGGTCTGGATCCAATTATGTCATCTTAAAATAAGGAAGATAAAGGAGGGGGTAATTTGGGGACTAACGAAGTTGGAGAAATAAGGTTAGAAGAGGAAAAACAAACTTTGTTTTGAATACCTGAGGTCGGGCCAGACAACCCCCTCCGAAACAGAACTGCTGACTTGGTGAAGATGACACAGGAAATGGCATCACAGAAACAACGCGTGACTTCTTAACCATCGGAAATGAGACTTCATGGCAAGAAAGGAAGGAAGAAGCCATTGAGAGAAGGAAAAATTGTAAGCCTCCCAGCCCTCTCTAGGACTTTAAATCATAGAGAAGTATTGGCAGCTATTAAAAGAAGGTCAAAATTTAAAAAATTAATTAAAGAAAACGGGACCTTAAAAAATAGGGGAGCCGGTAGATATCATCACTAAAAGGTGAAATCTATTGGATTATATGGTTTGAATCAACTTTGGTGCAGTTCAGGAGAAAAACGGAAAAACTTTTTAAAAGGGACAGAAAAGCCTTTTTGAAGAAATTAAAACTTTAAAAAATTAATATCTGGACTTAGGAGCCTCAGGAAATGGCAGTTTTGGGCTCATATAAAAGAGAATGGTCTAATCTATAAGACTGTGTAATTAAAAACTGAACTTGTGAGGTCAACCTTGGAGCCTCTTTAAACAATGGGCAGGCATCACAGGCAGTGATGTCTGTGCAAAAATCAGCTGCAAAGCAGATTCAAACAAGGGCTGGATCACTTGAAGAAGCAAAAATGGCTAAATGGCAGGAGGCAATGGATGCTATGGAGGCAAGATTGGTAAAAATAATAAAGGAGTCATTAACAAAGTAAGAAGGAAATAAAAAAAGACATTGACTCCAGTGCAGAAGAAGTTAAAAAAGAAATTAAAAAAGAAATTGAAGATCTCAGAAAAGACTCTCAAGCAGCAGTAAAGAAAATTCAGGAGGTGGAAGAAAAGGTGAAAGGACAAGATTTAAGAATAGATACAGTGGATTCCACTATTCAAAAAATGCAGGAGAAAGCATTACTACAAGATTGTAATGGAAAACCAGATACAGATGAGAGGGGTGCCTGAATCTGTTGAGATTGATTTAAGGACATATATTATAAAAATCATTGCTGAATTTTTGGATGAAGACCCAGATGAATCCAACCATTTTTATGACTACGTTTATGGGGTAAATTTGGACTATGCCAGAAAAAAACAAATTACCAATAGATGTCGTAGTAAGATTGGTGTCAAGAGATATGGTGGGAAATATTCTGAGTAAACAATTTGAAAATATATTGGAGGTGGATGGTAGCAGTGTAAAAATCGTGAAAGAATTGCTAAGAAAAGCCATCAATGACAGGAGACTGAATAAAAAAAGGGTGTCGGATAGGTGTTGGAAATGCAAAAAACATGAAGGATCTTTCTACCATGTGTGGTGGACTTGTGAAAAGGCAAAACAATTTTGGCAAATGATTCAGCAAGAGATTTCGAAAATTTCGGGATATAATATCAAGAAGCACCAGGCATTTTTCTGTTGGGATTACAAATGGAAACATTTCTAAAACAAGACAGAACAATAATTTGGTATATACTTTCAGCTGCTTGGACATTATATGCGTAGATGTGAAAGCAAGCTAAAATACCAGAAAAGTGGGAATGGACATTAAAAGTTATGCATTGGAGTGAAATGGACAAGCTTACAAGAATCTTAAAAGTACATGATTTAGAGAAGTTTAAAAATGAGTGGGGAAAACTTCAAAAATATGTTGAAAAACAATGGAATATTAAAGGATATTTAGCGATTTTTGGTAATGATTAAACTCTAAAGGAACGTTAAATGTAATATAGTAAAAAAGTGAAACTATTGGAATATATTCTTTTTTTCGTTCTTTTGATAATGACTAAAGGACTACTATGAAGATGGATTACAATTATAACCTATGGCTTTTTCTTTCATTTTTCTCTTTTTTTGCTTTATGATTTTTTTTTATAAAGATTCTTTAATAGATTGAATTGATTACCTTTTTTTTTTTTAGCAATTTAATTAAAATACACTGCCGGGGGTCACCAAAAGGGGGAGAGGGTGGAGAAAATGTAATGTATATGTATTAATCTTTAATAACAAACGATAAGTGTTACTACAATATATTACAGTATAAAACTAAACGCAGGTCCCATAGCAACAAAGCATTACCAGAAACATCATTTCTGGAGTCTGCCACTAACTCACTAAGTCTCAGGGCCCCAAAAAAGGCAACCAAGGAAGCAGCATGAAACAGTGTGGATGTGAAATAAGAGGCACACACTGTGCCCCAAACCCCCTTCAGACCCCTAAGAATCAGAGGGGAAATAGGCTTCCTATTATCGAGATTAGGCCCGGCCTCTCTGGCCCATCCCTCCAGCATCTTTCGAAGACAAAAGTCTGCTGTTTCTTCCTTATATCCCAACGCCTTGCAAAAGCCAGAGCAGACAGGCGTGCCCTAATGGATCGCACGGCCAATCCCTTACCTTTTAGAGAAACACAATAGTGGAGCAACTGCTCCCCCAGGAGGGGCCAAACAATGCAATACCCTACCTCAGCTCTAAAGTCCTCAAACTGCTGCATAGCATGTTTGTAAGTCTTCCTGGTGCTAGGCGCAATGGCAAGGCCTATCGCTCTGCAGGCCTCGGCTCTCCAATCAGCCATATCTCCTGGGTTATTGGCGCCGGCTCATGACCTGATCTGAAGACATGTCCTGAAGCTCTGCCTCAAGCCTCATGTCGTCTCTCCAAAATGAAATCCCATTAAAGGACTCCAAAAATTCTTGCTATACCCTTAAATCCTCCCTCATACTGCTGGTAACCCATGTTCTATGTTGACGCAGGCGTAGGCCTGTATAGCATCACATAGCCTATGAAGAAAAGCCCGTCCAGGAGCAACCACTTTGCAAGCAAAATTAAGATGCCCAACCAGCTGCTGGAGCTCAAGCAATGTGACCTACTCCTCAAATCTGCCACTTTTTGAATAGGAATTCTGGACAATTGTGCCAGGGTATCCAGCTCAATGCCTAAAAAGATAAGTTTTTGAGCCGAACCTTCAGTTTTTTTCCTGCGCCAACGAAACCCCCAGTTCTGCAGCCAGCTCAATGAAGCCAGACAACAGCTGTGCGCAACGCCCAGTCCCTGAAGGACCCACAGAGAGGTAGTCATCCAAATAATGAACAACATCCTGCAAACCAACTTTTTCCCGAACAGCCCATTCCAAGAATGTGCTGAAACACTCAAAAGCTGCACATGAGACAGAGCAGCCCATTGGCAAACCTCTGTCCATATAAAATTGCCCTTCAAAGGAAAATCCTAAAAGCTCAAAATCAGCCGGATGGACAGGAAGAAGGCGAAACACAGATTTAATGTCGCATTTAGCCAACTCTGCCCTCTTACCACAGCATCGAACAACACCCACGGCCTGATCAAAGCTGGTATGCCTAAATGAGCATAAATGCTCAGGAATTCCATCATTAACTGACTTCTCTTTGGGGAAGGAGAGATGGTGAATCAAACAAAATTCACCAGGCGCCTTTTTTGGCACCACACCCAAGGGCGAAACACTAAGGTTAGGCACCAGGGGATTAGAAAATGGGCCCAAAATCCTGCCCTCTGCTAACTGCTTGGCAATCTTATCCATAACTACATGCTCTAACCTTTAACAAAACAAAGACTCCCGGACCAAAATGCGACCTGGGGACCTGAAAAGGAATCCTAAAACTGAACGTGAAACCTTTTAACAAGTAAACGCTATCAAACCTTTGCGGATACCTAGACAGCCATTGCTCAAGAGGTCCCACCTTTATCAGACTGAACCCCTTTTCCAGCCTGGTAGTTATTTCTGCCCCCGCCTTGTTTCTTTTGGTTCCTACGTGGCCGGGCTTTGGGGCAGTTGCTAAAGGAGTGTGAGCCACCACACATGGGGCATTCATGCTTGAACTGACAAGCTTTTCGACAGCACACTCCTTGGAAGCCAAACTCCCAGCAAAGCAGGTGGGGTTGAACCGCCTGCCCCGCAGAACTGCAGGAGGAGGATGACACAGCTGAAGAAGTTGCTGCTGTCCTCGCCACCAAATGATCACTATCAGAGCGGTCACCCAAATTTGGATGTGCAGGAGACATGACCTGGAGCCATAGCTGCTGGTGAATGCGATCCCACTGAAGGGAAGGATACAAAGCTGCCCTCATCCTGAATTCTTCGTCATATTGAATCCAGGCGGGCCCACTAAACATCGTGTACCCCTTATAAATGATATCCATATACTGGATGAGTGCAGCCACCCACCAAGGTTGAGTGCATGCAATCACGCCAGCATATATAAAAAACCCAGGCAGCCAACTCCGGCCCATTTTGCGCTTCTTCAATTTTTCTTTTTCTTTGTCATCCAACTCCTCTTTGTCTTTCTTCTACAACTCACGGAACAGGAGGGAGAAGATATCAACATACTCACCCTTTAGGATCTTATCCTTTGTTGCAGGCAACAAATGATCACCCAAAGGTAATACTACATCCCCGAAAGGTAGGCAGTATAATAGAGTTCCTCTCCCCCTGGCCAAAGCATGTCGTGGGGGCTGACAGCCAGAAGCATGCCCTGATCTTCAGGCCAATGCTGTCCGGTCCCGCTCTCCCCATCCATGCCAGAACTGCCTCCACCACGCCACTCCTTCCTGGCTTATCAGCGATCCTGACAGGCCCTAACAGGAGCGAAGGAAAACGCTCCCCCCCCCCCAGTCCTCTGATCAAATGAGAACATCTCAGAGTGTTAAAAGAATGCTCCTGTCTCTGCAGTCCCCGGCACTGAAACTGACACAAACAAGCAGGAGCCAGCTCGCAGAGCTCCTACTCATCCGACCTTCTGCTGGGGACTGAGAAGGGGGTTGGATGGTCCTGCCATTACAACGGCAAAGCCCCGTCCCCTCCTAAGCATGCCCAAACGGGCTGCAAAAGTCCTCCCTTCCCTTCCAGGGAGGTAAATACGCTCCTGCAGCCTAGCAGCATTCCTGCTGGCTGCTAATGGATTCTGTAACTGAGGCAGTCACCATTTTGTAAACCCTCAAGACAAAAGTGTTTTTTAAAGAACCTTTTATTATAAAATATAGAAAATATACCTTACACTTGCAAGCAAAACACCATGCCTGGAGGGAAGGCAATTATCAACACGGAGAAAAAAATATTTTTAAATATTGTTTTGGAATTTGATGTTCCAGTATGTCACTAACAATAAATCTGTTCTTCTGTGCTTATATTTGGACATTAGTTTAGAATAACATGTGATATAGCTGGGATATAAGTAAGCACAGATATATCCCATATTCTTCTAAACTATTCTGACAAGGGGAATAAATCATTTTTTCCAAGATGAAAGAAAATGCCAATAGATTTAAAAGTAGCTCCAGTTCTGCATTCTTTGACTTATAAGAGACAAAAAGTTTCTATTTGGGACCTAGTGGTAAAGTTCAGCTAGTTATCAGAGTCATAATTTCCTCCTCACAAATACTCTGTTTTACCAAAAATGCCCTAAGCAAAAATTGTGAAGTTCTTTAATTTCACCATTTTATAATACATTTTTTCTGGAAATTGGTCAGATTTCATTCTCTCCTCTCAATGTAGATTTCTGGAACACTGTCATGATACTGGTTTGAATAAAAGGCATATAATGATAGATCCTTGTGAACTGACATGTCTTAATTATATAGCTACTGTTTCAGCTACAAAAATGAAAATTCTGATAGTATCATACCACTCTTAAAATGTGATGCTGTAGAAAGTACAGGCACTATGTTCTTTATTGGGAAAAATGCATTGCTATTTTCCATACTGGCATTAGGCATCAGATAATAGTGACACCGATTTAGAGATATTTTGGAGTCTTCTGGACAGTTTTATTCATATGCTGATTGCCCTCCCAGTTGGAAGAAAGAGGCAGACACAAGTGTTGGATAACTAAATGCCACTTTATTAACTTAAATTGTTTAAACAGCAAGGGCATTAAACTATGCAGTATGGGCAAAGCGAGGGATCATAAAACCCCTCCCTTGCCCAGGTAACGGGTGAGCTCCCTAACCCCAGGCTGGAGCCAACAAAGCATACCTCAGACCTGGCCGGCACAGCAACAGGGATCGCCCAGGAGTTCCTCCCCCTCACTGTACAACTTAAGGAAGGTTCAACCCAATGATCCCTAAAGGCAGTCAGTTTTCCCTGCCCAGTGCCGTACAACCCCAGGCTGTACTCATCTGACTCCTGAACCCTAAAGGGGCATTTGCTGAGGCTTCATCAAAACTGCATCTTGATGCCCACCAACTTCTGCAAAATAAAGTAACAACCTGTTTAACAGCACCACCAAGCCAATTACCCAACCTCTGCTGCAGCCCAAGGTAGGTGACAAACACCTCTTCCTGTGCCAATTCTGAAAGAGATGAAAATTCCTACCCAGCCCCTCCCCAAGGAGGCAACCAGCGAAAGCCTGCACTGCTTACAGGGCAGGAGGGTGGGCCACGATCAGGCAATGACTGCAGAGAGGAGGCGGGGCTAATTGTAACCACATCAGCCCCCACCTCCTCCTGAAACCCCATATGTGGCTCAGCCGTGAAGACACGCCTCTCCTCCCTTCCAAGAGGGCAAAGGTGGCTCACCAGCCGAACAGCGTTGCTGTCAGCCATTTTATCCAGATTATTGTATAGCTGTTCTGTCAATGATTTATTGTTGATTTATCTGACCGTTTGCTTTTGTGCTCAGGTTTTTACTATGTAGAAATGTTTTGAACAGTTTGGGGGTTTTTTTAGGGAGGGTTGGTTTTTTGTTTTGTTTTTAATTCAAAATGGTACACATTATTTTAATAAATAAAAAAAAGTTTCTATCTATGGTTGATGGCTAGAAGTACTCTGATGTGTCATCAGGTAAATGCTACTGAGGGCTGAGATACTGAGGGCTTCAAAGAATTGCAGCACAGAATGACAAATGAGAAAATTCTGTACAATAACCGTCTTCCAAATAACCTGATCATCACGAGATGAAATTATGCCCCTTTTAGAGCTGTTCCCCTCCCCTATTCTCCTTCCTATAGTACCAGTCATATTATTTAACATTGTTCCATATATTTGAGTCTTTCCTATTTGGCCATCTCATGACCTCAGCACTATTACTTCAACCTGTAGTTTACTAGTCTGACATTTTTCATTTATTTTAAAGGTTCTTATGATTGTATTTATTTTATTGTAATTAGTTTGGGCTTTTTTTGTAGCACGAACTCCTTTGCATATTAGGACACACCCTCTTGGAGGATTTGCTACATCAGGGGTGTTTGGCCTAATATGCAAATGAGTTCCTGCTACAAAAAAAGCCCTGCGTGTAAGAAAGGGCCACAAAATTATCTTTTTAGCCCAAAATTGCCTTTTAGCCACCCCATCACACTGCTGACTCATGTTCAGTGTATGGCCCAGTAAGACCCCCTAGATCTTTTTCACATATACCACTGCCAAGATAAGTCTATCCCATCCTATAATGATGCATTTGATTTTTCCTACCTAAATGCAGAACTTTACATTTATCTCCATTAAAATTCATTTTATTTGTTTTAGCCCAGTTTTCCAGCCTGTCAAGATCATCTTGTATCCTGTTTTTGTCTTCCACTATATTTGCGACGCCTCCCAATGTAGTATCATCTGCAAATCTAATAAGCATTCTCTTTATTCCTTCATCTAAATCACTTATAAAGATGTTGAACAAAACAGGTCCCAGGTCAGATCCTTGAGGCACTCCACTTGTCACTCTTCTCCAAGAGGATGAGGAACCATTCACAAGCAATCTTCGGGTTTGATCTGTCAACTAGTTCCATATCCACCTAACATAACCACCAATCACATTTTACCAACTTGTCAACAAGGATACTATGTGAAACTTTATCAAAAACCTTACTGAAATCAAGATAAACTATGTCTACAGCATTCCCCTGATCAAGCAAGGTAGTCACTTTCTCAAAAAAGAGAGTTTAGTCTGACATGGCTTGTTCTTGAGAAACCCATGCTGGCACTTAGTGATCACACCCAACCTTTCTAAATGTTCAAGGACTAACTTTTTGATGATTTGTTCCAAATTTTTTCTAGGAGGCGAGGCTGAAGGCTATCAGAGATAGAGCCTTCTCAATTGCTGCCCTCCACTGGTGGAACCAACTCCCAGAAGATTTAAGGGTCTTGTGGGACCTTGCCAAGTTCCACAAGGCCTGTAAAACAGTTTTATTTCGACTTGCCTTTAGTTAACTACAGTATAAGTAGATGCCCAACATCGCTGAATGTAATGGTACTAACACTAGCACCAAAAATTGTTTTAAAAATTGTTTTAAATTATTTTATACTTTTTAAAATTGTCTTAAACTGCTAATTGATAACGACTGTTAATTTTAATTGTTTGCTTACTGTTCTATTGTTTGGGTTTGATTGTTGTTAGCTGCGCTGAGCCTGCTTCAGCGGGGAGGGTGGGATATAAATGCGAGGAATAAATAAATAAAATATACATCAAGCTGATGAGTCAGTAGCTACATGGATCCTCCTTTTCCCCCGTCTTGAAGGTGGGGAAAACATTTGCCCACCTCTAATCTTTTGGCATTACACCTGTAACCCAAGAATTCACAAAAATAATGGCCAGAGGCTCAGAAATTTCTTTTTGAACTTTTAGTAGCAAGTTCTTTCAGTAACCTTGGATGCAGTTCATCTGGCCCTGAGGACTTTGTTTCATTTAAAGAAACTAAGTGTTAATATACTACCCCATGCTGATACTAGGCTGAAACTCCCTTCTCTCATCATCTGTCCTGTTTTTGCCATTTTGAGCACCATTTCCCTCACAAGTGAGGAAAAGTAGGAATTGAGCGGTTCTGCCCATTTTTCATAACCTGTTATAATTTCACTTTCAGGTCCTTGGAATGGGCCTACCACATCCTTGCTCGCATTCTTACTTTGTACATAAGAACTCTTTTTTGTTATTTTTAGCATCTCTCACTAGCCTAAGCTTATGCTGAGCTTTAACTTTCCTAAATCTTTCTCTACAAACACTGGTTATTTATTTATATTCATCCTTGGTTATAAGGTCCTTCTTTCATTTCCTAAAGTAGTCTTTTTTATTTCTCAAATCTTTAGAGCAGAGGTCCCCAACCCCAGGGCCTTGGATCAGTACCAGTCCATGGCCTGTTAGCAACCAGGCTGCAGAGTTAGGTAGAGACACTGCACCACCCCTTTTGCCCGCCCATATCCCAGGCAGACGAAAGAGGCAAGAAAGAGGCAGTGCAGCCTCACTCCAAAGCACCACCTGTTTCATTTGCCCAGGTGGGCAGAATGGGTAGTGTGGCAATGACCTTTGTCTACCCCTCTTTTGAAGACCTCTATGGGGGGCAAGGATGGGCAGCAAAAACCCCAGTGCCCCCACTGGTCCGTGGAAAAATTGTCTTCCACAAAACCAGTTCCTGGTGTCAAAAAGGTTGGGGGCCACTGCTTTAGAGAGCTATTTATGAAGCCACCTTGGCTTCTTTTGGCTTCTCCGGGGCTCATAAGTAGATACAGAAGCATAAGGAATGTCTATTGCATTCAAAACATCTTGAGAAGTTTTACCTTCCTGTGACAAGAAAGCCTCAAGCTTGCTTAAAAAACATACTGAAGAGGAGATCAAAGTCCTTCTGATATATTAGATGGTATGCTGAGGTAAATCAGTGTCCATACAATACTCTTATTGGGATCTTCAGTATGAAAAGATAACTGTAAGGATGTAATGTCCACACTGTTTTCTATTAAGGCAGTAGTAGCTCTGGAAGCAGGAACTTTGAAGCAACTTCTCACTTTGACACTCCTCAAAACCTGAATATTACTCAGAATAGATTCTATCGGGGAGAATTCCTCTTCCTTTTGACTGCAGTCTACTATTATAGCCTTAGTGGGGTTAAGATTCTCCCACCTGCACCACACCACCAACTCAGCAATTGCCATATTCAAAGAAGTAAATTTAGAAATAAAATAGAAATCTGCAAGGATGTTGCACAGACCACATTGTGCACACTACCCACAAATCCAAATTTATCTCTTCATGCCCTCCAAATGTTACCCTGTTTCACCCACCAACCCCAGTTGAGGGAAGAAGTTATGGGACCTGGGTTTGTTAATGCAGAAGGGGTTACAAGAAAAAGAAAAGAGTGGTGCCTCCAGCCCTCCACTTCCAAACAGAAGGGACAGCGAGTAGGCAAATAAAGAAGAAAAAATTCAACACAACTCCCAAGCTCACCAATCACCTGTAACAGTGGTGGCAAAACTGCAGCTCAGGAGCCACATGCGGCTCTTTCACACATATTGTGAGGTCCCTCAGAGGTCGAGGAGGAACTTAATGCAGGCTTACTCTCAAGTAAGTGTGTGTAGCATTGAGATCTCAGTCAGCATCTAATGTAGGTAACTATTTCTGCAGTGTGTGAAGCAGGGGAAATAGGCAGGCTTGGTGTCATGTTCTCAGGGTGCAGGCAGACAGGAGTCCAAAGCCAGTCCAAGGTCAAAGTCCAGGAAGTCAAGCAGGAGCCAAGTCACCAAAGCAAAATCACAAACCAGAATCAGAAATCAGTGTCCAAAAGCCAAAGGGTCAGGGTGTCAAGGAATTCAAGCAGGTCAGGATCAGGAAGGAGCGTGGATGCAAGCCAGAGAATAGACTTGTTGCTTCCACAAGGTTACCAGGTCCGGGGCGGGAGTTATATGGGAGCCTCAGTCAGCCTGCTTCCTGGGTGGCGGGGACTCTGCTAGAACTCAGGGCTGAGAGATCTGAAGCATCGAAGTGCCTCATGTCTTTGCTCTGAAATTTCTTTCCGGAGCCTGCTTCAAACTCTTGAGATGGGAGTGGGAGGAGATTGATTGTCAACAGCTGACACTGGTGCCTGGAATGTGGGAAGAGCGATTGATAGGCCAGCTGCTGGTTGTTTGACTGAGGAACTGGCTGGCAATTCTTCCAGGTCTGTTAACCCTTCCAGCTCCCCCTTGTCAGGGCTCATGACACTACGCCCCTCGCAGACCCTCCCTCCCCCCCACAGATGGGCCAGGCCGGTCAGGGTAGCCCATGTGGAACTGCTGCATGAGGTTGGGGGCGTGTAGGTTGTCTGTAGGTTCCCATGAACAGCACTCGGGAAGAAGAAGAAGAAGAACAAGAAGAAGAACAAGAAGAAGAAGAAGAAGAAGAATATATTGGATTTATATCCTGCCCTCCACTCCGAAGAGTCTCAGAGCGGCTCACAATCTCCTTTACCTTCCTCTCCCACAACAAACACCCTTTGAGGTGGGTGGGGCTGGAGAGGGCTCTCACAGCAGCTGCCCTTTCAAGGACAACATCTGCCAGAGCTATGGCTGACCCAAGGCCATGCTAGCAGGTGCAAGTGGAGGAGTGGGGAATCAAACCCGGTTCTCCCAGATAAGAGTCCACACACTTAACCACTACACCAAACTGGCTCGGGGCCATAGCCTTCCCAGTTCATGAGGTACTGGAGGTCCCTGCGGTGGATTCGGGAGTCCAGGAGCTGGTGTACCTTGTATTCCTCCTCGTCATTGACCAGGACGGGTGGAGGCAGCAATGGAGGAGGCGGTTGGATTGGATCTGGTGTTGCAGCAGGAACAAGGAGGGACCAGTGGAAGACTGGGTGGATGCAGAGGGTGGCTGGGAGCTGTAGCCAGAAAGCAATGGGATTGATTTGGTCCGTATAGATAAGGCCCTGCAAAGCGAGGGTCCAGCTTGCGAGACCAGGTGGCTAATGCAGGTAACACGTGGAGAGCCAGACGTGGTCCCCAGGCTTCAGTGGTGGCCCCACCTGTCATTTCCGGTCAGCTGCTATCTTGTATGTTTCTTTGGCCTTTTGGAGTTACTCTCAGAGAAAGTCCTGGAGGGCTTGGAGTTCCTGAAAGTGAGCATCAGCAGCAAGGACTGCTGTGGGAGGCGGGATCGCTGGGAAGAAGTGAAGATGGTACCCATAGGTGGCTGCAAATGGGGTCTGTAGCATGGACGAGTGCATGACGTTGTTGTGGGCAAACTCAGTCAGAGGTAGCAAGGTGGCCCAGTCATCCTGCTAGTGGCAGGTGTAGCAACACAGGTATTGTTCCAGCATGGTGTTGGTGTGTTCGGTCTTCCCATCCATTTGGGAATGGTACACTGAGGAAAAATGCACCTGGGTGCCTATGCTGGAGTGCAGGGCTTGCCAGAATTGGGAGGTGAACTGGGGGCCACGGTCCGAGATCAAGTATGCCAGGAGCCCATGCAGGCGAAAGACGTGCTAGAGGTAGAGGTAGAAAAGAGTGGTTAATTTTAATAATTTATAACTGTTTTAACCATGTTTTATAATGTAAAACCGATGTAATGTTTATTTTATGTTGTGAGCCGCCCTGAGCCCGCTCCGGCGGGGAGGGCGGGATAGAAATAAAAAATTATTATTATTATATTATTATAGAGTTGGGCTGTTTCAGGAGCTGTGGGAGGCCTGGGACATGGAATGAAGTGAGCCATTTTGGTGAACAGATCCACCATCACCAGGATGCAAGTGTGCCCATTGGACCGGGGGAGCTTGGTGATGAAGTCCAAGGGCACAGTGTCCCAGGGTACTGTAGGCATGGGTAGGGGATGCAGAAGCCCTAGGCACTTGGCCGGTACAACCTTGGCCTGACAGACCTCCCAGGAACTGACATAGTGGGCCACGTTGGCATGGATGCAGGGCCACCAGAACTCCCGCGTGAGCAGATGTAGGGTCTTATGTTGGCCAAAATGCCCTGCAGGAGGGGAGTCATGGGTCAAGCATAGCACATCAGACCAGAGGGGCCCCGGAGGCACGTATAGGTGCCCACAGTGCAGTAGATTACCTTGGCGGGTAAAGAGGTCCCCGACTGGGCTGTCTTGCACTTCCTGGAGACATTACTGGGCCCAGGGGTCTTGGGCCTGGCTGGCCTGGATGTCCACAGCTAAGGTCGGGCAGGTTGAGGTGGCAGCAAAGACCGAGGGTCATCAAAGGCTCCTTAGAAAGCTCGAGAGTCATGGACTAAAAGGACAGGTCCTCTTGTGTATCAAAAACTGGCTGAGTAATAGGAAGCAGAGAGTGAGTATAAATGGGCAGTCTTCTCAGTGGAGGACGGTAAGCAGTGGGGTGCCGCAGGGCTCGGTACTGGGTCCCATGCTCTTTCACTTGTTCATAAATGATTTGGAGTTGGGAGTGAGCAGTGAAGTGGCCAAGTTTGCAGATGACACTAAATTGTTCAGGGTGGTGAGAACCAGAGAAGATTGTGAGGAACTCCAAAGTGATCTGTCGAGGCTGGGTGAGTGGGAGTCAACGTGGCAGATGAGGTTCAATGTGGCCAAGTGCAAAGTAATGCACATTGGGGCCAAGAATCTCAGCTACAAACACAAGTTGATGGGGTGTGAACTGGCAGAGAATGAGCAAGAGAGAGATCTTGGGGTCATGGTAGATAACTCACTGTAAATGTCAAGACAGTGTGCGATTGCAATAAAAAAGGCCAACACCATGCTGGAGGGGGTCATGGTAGATAACTCACTGTAAATGTCAAGACAGTGTGCGATTGCAATAAAAAAGGCCAACGCCATGCTGGGAATTATTAGGAAGGGAATTGAAAACAAATCAGCCAGTATCATAATGCCCCTGTATAAATCGATGGTATGGTCTCATTTGGAATACTGTGTGCAATTCTGGTCACCGCACCTCAAGAAGGATATTATAGCATTGGGAAAAGTCCAGAAAAGGGCAACTAGAATGATTAAAGGGTTGGAACTCTTTCCCTATGAAGAAAGGTTAAAACACTTGGGGCTCTTTAGCTTGGAGAAACGTCGACTGAGGGGTGACATGATAGAGGTTTACAAGATAATGCATGGGATGGAAAAAGCAGAGAAAGAAGTACTTTTCTCACTTTCTCACAATACAAGAACTTGTGGGCATTCGATGAAATTGCTGAGCAGTCAGGTTAAAAGAGATAAAAGGAAGTACTTCTTCACCCAAAGGGCGATTAACATGTGGAATTCACTGCCACAGGAGGAGGTGTTGGTGGCTACAAGCATAGCCAGCTTCAAGAGGAGGTTAGATAAAAATATGGAGCAGAGGTCCATCAGTGGCTATTAGCCACAGTGTTTATATATATATATGTGTGTGTGTGTGTATGTGTGTGTGTGTATATATATATATATATATATAATTTTTTTGACCACTGTGTGACACAGAGTGTTGGACTGGATGGGCCATTGGCCTGATCCAACATGGCTTCTCTTATGTTCTTATGAGGGTGCAAGGATGACCCCAGCTGGGGTCTCTTCAGTCAGAGGCGCTGTGTACACTGGTTTTCAGGAGAGGGCATCCACTTTCTGGTTCTGTGGGATATAGGTGATCTGGAGTCAAACTGGGAAAAGAAGAGAGACCACCGGATCTGATGCTAGGTGAGGCGTCGGGCAGTCTGCAGATGTTCTAGGTTCTGGTGATCAGTCAGGACTTGGATGGGGTGGCGGGCCCCTTCAAGGTGATGCCTCCAAACCTTGAAGGAGGTCTTGATGGTCAGAAGTTCCTGCTCCCAGATGGTGTAGTTGCATTCTGTGGGTGTCAGCTGATGTGACTAGTAAGCACAGGGTTGCAGCGGCTGGGAGGGGGTCTTCATATTGGGACAGCAGATCAGGAAGGAGCGTGGATGCAAGCCAGAGAATAGACTTGTTGCTTCCACAAGGCTACCAGGACCTGGGTGGGAGTTATATGGGAACCTCAATCAGCCTGCTCCCTGGGTGGCAGCGACTCTGCTAGAACTCAGGGTTGAGAGATCTTAAGCATCGACATGCCTCATATTTTTGCTCTGAAAGTTCTTTGAACTCTTGAGATGGAAGGGGGAGAGTTTGGAGGAGATTGTCAACAACTTACACTGGTGCCTGGAATGTGGGGAGAGTGATTGATAGGCCAGCTGCTGGTTGTTCGGCTGAGGAACTGGCTGGCAACTCTTCCAGGTCTGCTAACCCTTCCAGCTCCCCCTCGTCGGGGCTCATGACACTTGGAAGCTCTTCTTCTCTACCACAAAGGTCACCTGGAGACCTAGAGTGAGGAAAGAGAGTGCAAGAGCCAAGAGAGAAAAGTGAGCACATAGGGGAGGGAAGCTGCCGGACATGTCCTCAAGTCTTGCTGGGCATGCACTCAGGATCCCCCCCCCCCTCTTCCCTGCTGGACAGAAGGAACAACTTGAACACAGCTACTACCAAGAAGGGCAACAAGATCAAGAGCAGTGAGTGAGGGGAGGAATACAAGAGGGTAAGCACCAGTGGTAACCTTTGTCTCAGCAACTGATGATGGTGGTGAGTCTGGGGGAGGACTTGCACAGATAGAAGGAACTAGTTTCACTCTCTTGGCCAGCCGGTGCAGGCCTGGTAGCTGGGAGCTATGGCCTGCTGAATGCCATTGTCCCCTGCAGGTCTGCAGGCCTACTGAGTTCAGGAAAACTGCTGCATCCCCATCCTGTGCTGGGCTTTAGATGTAAACAGGTTAACTAGTTTTCTGCCAGATTCTGGGCAGCTGAAGAAGTGGAGGTGAAGTCATGGTGTCCCTTGGTTCACCTGTGATAAACACTTCACACCTTTTCTCTGATGCCTCCCCCATTAGGCTGTCCCACTGAAGGAGGAACAGAATTAAATAAGGCAGTGCAGAGTTCCCCCTTAGTTTCATAGCTCTTGTAGAACCTGTATTTACTAACCATGGTATCAAGGCAAATGGTCGTCTGTGGTTTATATGGTACATGTGGGTACACTGGTGCCCAAACATAATTCCCTAACCTTTCCCTGTGCTGATCTTATGATTACTGTTATTCCTAGCTGTTGTTTTTTTTAAAAAAAAAGTTTTCTTCTAGCATGGTCATGTTGTAAAGTGCATACATATGTATTTTATATTTCTGTGGGAGGAAAGTATTAAGAGTTTTAATAAAAATGCATGCATAATATTCATGTCTTGCAGCTCTCAGATATCTGATGTTTATTCAACATTCAACAAGTTTGGCCACCCCTGACCTATAAGCAACAGAAGTAGAACTTAAAACCAAAGTAGGATCCAGTTCAGCAAAGAGGGATGGGGAATAAAAACAGGACATACATATACGAACTCAGACTGAGACAACACGACAGGGAGTTGGAACTAAAAAAACTGATTAGAGTCCAATCTACAAAAGTCTAAAATTACAATAGGCTAAAATTATTGTATTAACATAGAAAGAATAATGGCCAGTATGATGATTACCTTGTGTAGAGAAAATAAAACATCTAAAAAAAAAAGCCTGATAAGAACCTTGGAGAATTTAGTAGTTTTCAGAAAATCAATAGGACAGAACATTTCTTTTGTTTGAAATGGGATTTCAGTTAAGAGAAACAGTCAAATCAAGTTGCACACAATGTCTTTGGCTAAAAAAGTTATCTATGGAACTTTGATTGGTCTCAAGTTCACATTTTTGTCCTCTCTTGACTTTTTCAGCCACGGTAGATTATCACATTCATGATGATTTCCTAACTGCACAGCACTGATGTCTGACTGGAACACTTACCTGCAGTAACACTACTAGCACAGTTATTATATAGAGAAGGTTAATATAGTGATTAGACAGCCTTTTCCTAACCAATTCTTCAGGAATGGGTTTAAGGATGTACAGTTTGACTAATGCCCGAAAAGTGAAGATAGTAAAACACAGTTGAACTAGTCTGTTGGTTTACTAACAGTACATTTGTAAAAGCAGTACATTGTATTTATTTTGATACAATAGTTCCCTGATTTGAAATTAATTTTTAACAAGAGCCATCTTATCAATTAAAGAAGGGGACCGTGTGAGGCAAGAAACATTTTCCATGTGAGGAAAGAAAATTGCCAAAGAGTTCTTTAATGGTCCTCTCACCCATAGGCTGCATAGAGGGGGAACACGATGGAAAGCGGAAGTCAGAGGGGTGGATAAAGGGATGAAAAAGGGTTGCCAACTCCAGGTTAGAAAATTCCTGGAGATTTAAGGGCAGGGTCTGGAGAGGGTTGAGTCTGAAGAGAGGTGGGACTTCAGATATGTACAATGTCATTTTCTCCTGGGGAACTACTTTTGCCAATCCCCAGGTGAGGGCTGAAGGTCACTCAGAATTACAACTGCTCTCCAGATGGCAGAGATCAGCTCCCTTTGAGGTGGGAGGGAGTGAATGCCTTCACTTGGATGGGTTGGAAGACACTCACCCAGAGCCTTTTTCTAGAGCCCACTGTATTTTTCTTCACAACTGGCCTTATTACTAGTATATAAATATTTTAACTCTGTCCAGATTCCTGTGTTCCACACAAGCTTGTAGAGGTACCTCACTATTTAATCAAAGACCTGCCACCGCAGCATCAAGATTTGGCCTTTTAAAGCCCAGCATGTCAGCTGACTACAGCCATCAATTACCTAAACCAACCAGAGAAGAATAAAGTAAGAGTCCAGTAGCTCCTTTAAGACCAACCTTTAATAAAACGTTGTTGGTCTTAAAGGTACTATTGGACTCTTACTTTATTCTGTTGCTTCAGACCAACGCAGCTACCCACCTGGACCCAGACAGAGAAGAAACAGGGTAGGGGGAAAGCCACAGATACAGCTTTCACTTTCCCTGACCTCCTGTAAGTCCACCAGCCCTCACAGGAGATCAGGGGAATTTACAGATCCTGCTCAGCTTGCTGCACTGACCTAATATAAGTCTCAGATACAGGATCATAAGTGGTTTTGAGCACTCTCCAGCAAGTACTGGAGAGGCCCAGTGGAAAAGAGGAAGAACTAGGTGCTGAAAACACTCTCCTCTCTCTACTTCTGAGGCACCATGAATGTCAATCAGGGCATAAGCAGTTGAAACAGATGTGAAACATTTGAGGTGGGAGGCTGTGTTTGGGGCTCTGGCCAACAGCTCCAGCTTTACAGAAATCCCAAGAAAATGATATTCAAAATGTCAATAAAAAAGGCCAACGCCATGCTGGAAATTATTAGGAAGGGAATTGAAAACAAATCAGCCAGTATCATAATGCCCCTGTACAAATTGATGATGCGGTCTCATTTGGAATATTGTGTACAATTCTGGTCACCGCACCTCAAAAAGGATATTATAGCATTGGAGAAAGTGCAGAAAAGGGCAACTAGAATGATTAAAGGTTTGGAACACTTTCCCTATGAAAAAAGGTTAAAACGCTTGGGGCTCTTTAGCTTGGAGAAACGTCGACTGAGGGGTGACATGATAGAGGTTTACAAGATAATGCATGGGATGGAGAAAGTAGAGAAAGAAGTACTTTTCTCCCTTTCTCACAATACAAGAACTCGTGGGCATGCAATGAAATTGCTGAGCAGTCAGGTTAAAACAGATAAAAGGAAGTACTTCTTCACCCAAAGGGTGATTAACATGTGGAATTCACTGCCACAGTAGGTGGTGGCGGCTACAAGCATAGCCAGCTTTAAGAGGGGATTGGATAAAAATATGGAGCAGAAGTCCATCAGTGGCTATTAGCCACAGTATATATGTGTGTGTGTGTATATGTATGTATATATATATGTGTGTGTGTGTACACACACACACATATTGGCCACTGTGTGACACAGAGTGTTGAGCTGGATGGGCCATTGGCCTGATCCAACATGGCTTCTCTTATGTTCTTATCCAGGTTTGCTTGCAAGGAGATAGTGAATCTTACCAGGATCTGAGACAAGATACATAGCTAAAACTGAGCATCAAATGCTGGCTACTAGTCAATAAATTGTTATTCATGCTATCCCAAACACTGAGATAAGCCAGGCCATTTCACACCTGACCATCTAGTGGTGAGAGGAAACAGATCAGGCTTTGAAGGTAAGAGCTGCTAACAAGCAGGAGAGAGAATAATATTATATTGGGAGCACCCTGATGGCCATCCCCTCACAGAACTCAAGGTAACTAAAAATCAAACACCAGCCTGTAACAAAGATGGAGTTACAAAGGCTATATAACCTGAAGATACTCTGGGCTGCTTACAAGTTATCTGATAGTACAAATTTTGGCAATCCCACTGTTTAGTTACAATACCTGAATCTGAAAAAAAAAATGATTGAAAGTTGGTTTACTAACTGCTGTCTTACTAATCACAGTTTTGTTAGGTGGATGAATGAAAGCAGGCATTTGCTATACTTGACACTGGTTGATGTTATTCAGTATTCATGATAAATTTATTTCCTGTGATTAATATTAGACATGTCAGAAAAATTCACTGAAACATGAACATTTAACTTAAAGTGTTTTAGAGCAGACCTGCAAAAGCTACATACTGTACCATAAAAGAATTATGAGTATAGTAATATATATCATTTCTGAGACAACCAAAAATATTTTAAATAATATTGCTCACCTTTCCTTCATGATTGATCAAATTCTGAAAAGAAATGGCATAGCAGAGAGTTCATAAACTTTGTGGATGTGAACTAGTGAGCTCAGAATCATTCAACATAAAAGAAGGCTGCAGGATACCAGCATTATAGGAAAAAAAATGTAGAATTGCCAAGGTATAAAAAAGGTGATTTGCTGATGCTTAACATCTTTGACAGGATGTGAAGCCTTTTGCCTTTTATAGTGTTTGCCCTTATAACACTTGTACAGATGTGTTCTGGGGATAGTCTGCTAGTGTGAATAAGAATGCAGTTTTTGCGAATTTTGTCTTTTGTAGAAGACTTGAGCAGCACAGTGAGATGTTGACTTAATTCAAACACTTTCCTAACATTTATTTCACAAGACATGAGTAAGACTCTTTTTCTATAGAAGAAGGCAATAATGAAGAGGCAAACCAAATATGAACAAGCATTTTCAAATTATTTATGTTTAGAGAAGAGGAAACTCCACTATGCAAGTATGTCACTGACTATCAGTGTACAGTGTAAATAATGTGCAGGGAATGGGTACCTCTATCAAGTCTGTTTTATGAAGGTCTCAGAGAACTGAAAGTCTAAATAAATCATTGTTGCTCCAAAATTTTCACTCCTCCTATGATTTTGCTTCTCAAGATCCTCTCATCTAGTGCAGTCAGAGACTTAAGGGAATCTATGGTATGGTATAAAACTAGAAATTTTCTTTAAAGGTATTATTATTATTATTATTATTATTATTATTATTATTATTATTATTATTATTATTATTATTATTATTATTATTATTATTATTATTATTATTATTTTCAGATCCCAAAGTATATTATAGCACAGATATGGAGCTGGATCAAAGATAAAAATTTCTCTCAACAGAATGGCAATGGTTAGTTTCCATTAATCTGCTATTGCTGCTGCAGACACTGAATTTGCCTCTGATGTTCCTGAGGGTCTCCTGTCCTCCAGCAGCAGCATTTCAGGGAGATCAATGGGTTGCACTGGGAGGGGGAGGCAGGCAGAAATGCAACATACCTATAAAGCCCCACTCTGAAACACAAGAAAATTATAACACAAACTGTATTTACATTTCAAAACATGACAGTCAATCATTCAATTTTATGAATGATTTTAAATATTTTAGGAGAATATGTTCAGAAACTCAAAAATGTATCATGCAAGAGCCTTTTCTCGATTTTCTGTGAAATCTGGATTGTGCCATAATCTACTGCCAATTTACATGGTATCATGGATTTTGTGGGACATTTTGTTGGGCATGATTTTATTTTCCTCTTCAGTAACACAAATGCCATGACTTACTCAGGTTAAGAAGATGAGCAACTTTTTCAGTTGTTTAGTCACATCATGATCTATCACAAAGATGCATTACTGTTTTTAATTTAGAAGGAATTATGAATGTATATGTTTATGAAGTACTGCATCCTATCCACCATTTCAATTATCATTTTAGAGTGTAAAGTTTGTTCCCAAATGGCTTTCAGATAAAGACGGTATCTATTTCACTTTAATAGGTTTTTCCTTGGTTTATTATTTCTTAATCGCAAATACAGACCACAATAAAGAAGTAAAAAACAGCCCTGCAAGAGCAAATGAAATAAGAGAAAACAGGTTTGTTAAGTGGAGTAAATGAACTGAATACTTTAAATCCTTTGGTAATCTCAAGTAATCTAGGCAAAACTTCTTAAAACTAATGAGCTGAAACTGAACTACATAAAAAGTCCAGGTTAAAAAAAGAACCCTCAGTACAAAACATAATTACAAACCAACTCACTAGCCTCTTTGATAAAATGCAATTTTGAAAAAGTAGGATATGAAAATGGGAATCTAGCATTATAAAATCCCTTTAAGTCCAACAACAAAATAGAATTCTTGAAGCCTATAAAGCACCTTACTGCCCTCAAATAACCACAAATGGCCACGAAATGAAATTATTATAAGATGAAATAGAGAAAATAAAACCCTGTTGGTTTTTGTTCATGGTGTAAAAGGAAAATCCCAAAGAGTCCATTTTTCCTTGACTGTCTAATAAATACATAAAACTCATTTATCTACATGAATTGCTCTTTGCTTGACATCTTTACACATTAGTACTTGTTTCTTGACTACTAAAATCATTTCCATGTCTCAATATAGAACTTTCAGACCTGTTCAGTCAGCTTCAGTTAAGTAATCAGTTTCCGTGCACAAAATGTGAGTCCACATCTGCAAAGGTGGTATTGAGCATGCTATTTTCATTGCTGGATCATGGAATCCAACAGCCAAGTTGTGCAGATAGTTGCATCTCAGAATGACGAAGGATATATGTACATAATGCAGAATGAGGGATGTGTATTCAAAAATTTCTGGTTTGAATATATACCTGTATCTGTATTTTTCAGGTATCCAGAGCAGGGGCAGATCTAGGGGGGGGGGGGCGGGCAACATGGGGTATCTTGCCCTGGGTGGCACCTGGAGGGGGATGCCGAATTGGGCACTCCCCAGGGAGCAAGTGAGAGGAGCAAGCCAGCAGCCTGGCAGATTGGCTGCTTTTCCTGCCTTTCTCTCACCGCGAAGGCAGCAAGAGGAAAGCCTGCCAAGGGACGCCCGAAGGAGCCACTACTGCTCTTCCTCCTGCCTTGGCCACTACGGCCACCTCTCTGCCGGACTGGCCATGATCGTGGGGCTCGGGGTGCTTCTTGGCCCTGCTGGCCACCAGCTTGGAAAGGTCCTGCAGGCAGGCAGAGGCAGTGAAGGGATGGCAGTTGGGCAGCTGCTACTGCTGCACCATGTTGGGGTGTGATTTGGTGGTGGCCACCGGCATTCGGCCTGGGCTCAGGAGGGTATATGCCCAGCTTCATTTTGGAAGCCCCGCTGGGGGGGAAGGGGTGGGCATTGCGCAGTCAGGGAAGAGAAAAGAATCCCTCTCCCCTCCCTGAAGGAGTTGTGCAGCTGAAGGCAGGTGGACTCAGTGGAAAATGGGGGAGGAAGAGGAGAGAAAGAAGATGAGGGGGAGGAAATTTCCTCAAGTGGCAGCAGCAGCAGAGGAGCCAAAGCACACCGGTGCTGGGGTGAGCAGGTGGAGGGAAGGGAAGGACGTGGATGCTGCCCAGTAGCAGCAACACAACCACCACAGCTGCCCTTTACCTGCCCCTCATGGCCGCCAGTCCTGGGGAAATGAGCCGGGTGAAAAAGCAGCCCTGAGTTTTCCCCTCACCTGGGGTGGGGGAGGCAACACTCTAGTGCTGGTGCTGCTCCCCCACCACCATTTTTGAGTGCGGATGGATTTTTTTATTCTTGCCCCCTTCCTCAAAAATATATAGATCAGGCCCTGATCCAAAGTGAAATTCAGAATTTAAGACTGCCCATATTCTGGAAATATTCAGAAATATCCAGGGCTGGCACATTAAGTCTGCCAGGCTGTTCTCCTTGGCCATTTGCCAGGTTTCCTGAGCAACAGGAGGGAGGGAGGACAGAGGCAAAACTGCCAGGATTAGATGTTAGGGGGAGCAATAGAACTATTTGCCCATTCAACACTATTCTCTCATAGTCCCCAGTTGGGGACAGGGGATCCCCCGGTTTGGAGGCCCTCCCCCTGCTTCAGGGACATCAGAAAGTGGGGTGATGTCTGCTGGGCACTCCATTATTCCCTATGAAGATGGATTCCCATAGGGTATAATGAAGGTATCTGGGACTCTGGGGGGCTGTTTTTTTAGGTAGAGGCACCAAATTTTCAGCATAGCATCCAGTACCTCTCCTCAAAACACCCTCCAAGTTTCAAAAAGAGCCCCAAAATAAACTGCCCCTATCCTTCATTATTTCCAATGGTGGGAAGGCATTTAAAAGGTGTGCAGTCCCTTTAAATATGATGGCCAGAACTCCCTTTAGAGTTCAGTTATGCTTGTCACAACCATGGTCCTGGCTCCACCCCAATATCTCTTGACTTTACTCCCAGATATTTCTTGAATTGGACCTGGCAACCCTACTCATAGTCCATACCACTCTGCACATAGGCAAAGAGAATAAAAAGCAGGCCTGACTGAAACTTGACTCTCTTTATGGAGTGTGCTGTTGCTGCTCTGGTCTGTCTCTGCTTTGGATCAATTCTGCTGCCTGCCTGAGAGGATCTTCTTGTTCTATGCCAAGACTGGTTTATCCTTTGTTTTAAAATACTGTTTAAAATGTTTTTTCAAGGTTTTCTGTACTTTTTGTTTATGTCTGCTAGGTAGTTGTTGGGGAGAGGAGCTTTTGTTTACTTTCTGGTACTTTGCATATTAGGCCACACCCCTCTGATCTAGCCAATTCTCCAAGAGTTTACAGGGCTGTTAGTACAGGGCCTACTGTAAGCTTCAGGAGGATTGGCTACATCAGGAATGCATGGCCTAATATGCAAAGGAGTTCCTGCTACAAAAAAAGTCCTGAGGGAAAGACTACATTTTGAACAAAGTTATTGTTCATTATGATATCACCCATGGTACGAATGATTCTCCAGTCTAAGCCATTAGAATAAAATTATCCAGTGACAGGATTCCTTCTGATTGCTATGAGAATCAGGGAATATAAGAGTAAAGGTCTGGAGAGATGAGTGATTTTTTATTGTACTCTGTATATTTAAATACTGGTTTTGTTTTATTTTAATTTATACCAATACAGGGACTGACTATAAAATTATTGCTATTATTTGTGATCAAATATTAATTTTTTAATTCAATTCCTGTGAAATCGGATGTTTACTCAGTTTATGGGGCTTTTCAGAATGAATTTGTTTACAAAATGTATCACAGAAAGAGCATTCACTTATGCTTGTAATGTCACTTGCAAGAAAGATTAAGAAAGGCAACCACTAATCTGTCATATGCCACCAAAAAGTAACTCGAGAAATATGGTCATAAAATATCTTTAAATGCAATCATGAAGGTAAGCTTTTGTTTCCGTAATATTTTACACTTCCTTGCTTGATGTTAATAATTTGACAGCTCATAATTCAGTAACTATATATTGTGAATGTGAAATATGCGTATGTGTTTTCATAAACACAAATGGTCAGACATTTTTAATTCAAGTGAAAAAAATCTACATTTTAATTGTGATGTGTCAGAACACAAGAGTACCCACTGTGTACCTGACAGTTTATATCCAGTGAGACAAATCAAAATGCAATATTCATTTGTCAAGAAATTCTATTTAAAAAGAAACAGCATGCCACCATAAAAACCTGCATTTGGAGCACAGCACGGTGTTCATAAATAATTAATCTTATGCTGTTCTTCAAGTGCTGGTGGTTTCATGTGTCTAAATACTCTAATCTGGGATAGACATTTTAAAGCATGCTAACCTAGAATTTTTAAAAAGCATGGAAAGTTTGGGGGAATAGGCCACTTCTGTTGAAGAAACTGTACGTGATGTGAATAATAGGTACAGAAGGGTCATTTTCTGGCTGCTACAATGTACAGCTTCAAAGAAAGGTAAATTTTACTTCTATGCAATTTCATTCATCCAACAGAAGAATTCTTATTAGGATTCAAACGCAGGCTTGGCTCAGCATGTGTCCAATCAGCAATTGTGCTGGGGAATATTACAGACAAGTCACAGGTATGTTTCTTAGCACCAGCATTGCTAGATGGATATCTTTGCCTGATGCAGCAGTTTTACAAGATGTTGATTTGATCATCTGAATTATGTGTTCAGCCATTCCATTCAATTGAAGGTATCCTGGACTGCTGTGAGTGAATTTTATTCTCCATAATCCGGCAAAATATGAGATTTCTCTGCTGTCAAATGGGACTTCATCACTCACTACTTCCTGATGGATACCAGATCCTACAATAACAGAATGGCAATAAAAGAATGTGCTGATTGATCTGGAATAGGCAGAATTTATGGAAACTGAATAGTAGTATACTAAAAGCAGGTATGAGTTCCTGATAAAGACAAGGATGTCTGCTGCTATCTTATTCCATGGAAGATCTGGGGTCCCACATGGTAATAGTGATTATGGAGAATAAAATTCACTCACAGCAGTCCAGGATACTTTCAATTGAATGGAATGGCTGAACACATGATTCAGATGATCAAATCAACATCTTGTAAAACTGCTGCATCAGGCAAAGATATCCATGGTGCGACCGAATGTCCGGCGGTATACCCGGATGGGCAGGCTGGGCTCACCAACTTCGCCAGCCAAGAGAAGAAAAACTCTAACATCAAACCCGGGCAGATAGAGCTCATTAATGTAACACCTACCACCTGGAGGACTCGCTGCTGGCGTCCCGGCTTACTGGGCCATGGCAGATGACCCCAAGGTGAAAGGGTGGAGCCAGTACCGCGCACACTGTGCTTCACCTAAAAATTCCTCTGCGCAGGCCTGAAGGGCATCCACTGTGGCTGGATTTGCCTGTTCCGCATTGGTCTTGTCAGCCACCAGCGAGCCTGCAGCAGACGTGGACTTGACTTCGTTCGCCAAGTCAAGCCGAGAGAGAGAGAGAGAGAGAGTGATTCTTTTGGATTATTTGGTCTCTGCTCCTGATATACTGTGCATCTTTTGATCATTTATTTTCTGCGTTGGGTCATCTATGGCCCAGCATATGAGCTACCTTGGTCTTACCTTCATTCTCTGGACATCTTGGTGTGATCTGGGTAGAGAACTAAGTATTTCCATTCTCATGTTGGTAGGTGTGACAATCTTGTCGCCTATCATCAGGAGACTAACCTGTAGGACAGTGGTTCCCAACCTTTTTGGCACCAGGGACCAGATTTGTGGAAGACAATTTTTCCACGGACTGGTGTGAGGGGGTGATGGTTTCAGGATGAAACTATTGTGCACTTTATTTCTATTATTTATTTCTATTTGGTGTGGTGGTGAAGTGTGCAGACTCTTATCTAGGAGAACTGGGTTTGATTCCTCGCTCCTCCACTTGCAGCTGCTGGAATGGCCTTGTGTCAACCATAGCTCTTGTAGGAGTTGTCCTTGAAAGAGCAGCTGCTGTAAGAGCTCACTCAGCCCCACCCATCTCACAGGGTGTCTGTTGTGGTAGAGGAAGGTAAAGGAGATTGTGAGCCACTCTGAAACTCTAAAATTTGGAGGGGAGGGCAGGATATAAATCCAATGTATTATTATTACATTGTAATATATAATGAAATAATTATACAACTCATGGCCTGGTTGCTAACAGGCCACAGACCAGTACCAGTCCATAGCCTGGGGGTTGGGGATCCCTGCTGTAGGAAAATAACATCTTTCATGGGCCACTATGGCTGTTTCTATATTTGACAGAAGATCCACTCTCAGTGCGCATTTAAAATGTTCATCTACATTGCATACCGCAGTGGCTTCTGTCTTGCTTTGTATTATCTTAAGTTGTCTACACTCATTTTTTTGAATTGGCAACAAAAGCGGTTTCACCCTGGAGTTGCTCCTCACTTTACAATAGTACTTTTGAACAGGAGTTTTCTGCAGGCGGATTCAATGCTCATAAAATCAGAATCAACCCTGAGTGTAGAAATAGCCTATGACCGCAGACTGGAGTCTACTTGTGTCTTCCATTGTGGTCATCCTGCTCATGTAAATTTAAGCAGGGCCTGTAGCTGAAGAACTTGGCTTGTGCTGTGCTTGTATTGTGTCACAAAATCCACATCAATTGCAGTTACAGGGTGAATCCTATGTGTTACTTTTTGTTCTCTATTGTTGTCAGTTGAGATAGAGACATTTATCTCTATTTTTAGCTAATCAATTTTAGCTAATCAATTTGAGGAGGTGTCGGGTCTTCGGTACCCCTCCCGGTCTCCCGGCGTCGCCGTTGCCCCTCCTGGGCACTCTGGGGCGTTCCCCGGAGGTCTCAGAAACAGGGGGGTGGGCGCTGGGTTACTTCACCGCAGGCCCCCGTTCCCCTCCTGGCTGTGCTGCGGCTCCTGTCCCTCTCTCGCGCGAGGCAGCCTCTTTGAGCATCAGCCAGCTTCCTCAGCGACCTCCTCCCTCCCTCCTTTTATGCTTCCCGACCCAACCTTCCCCCTTCCCGGGTCCTGCCCCTCTCTGGCTCCTCCCCCCTTCAAAGCCCCAGACGCCCGGGAGAGGCGAGCCAGGGCTGGGCTGACTGGGTGTGCCTCGGGCGTCCTAGCCCTCGGCTGCGTGCTGCGATGGGGCGTCTCGCGCTGCGACGAGACGAACGGCTCTCCTCCTCCTGGCCCGGTGCTGGGCTCAGCTTCTCCCTCTTGCTCCCCGGTGTCTTGCCCTGGCCAGACTTCGTGGACTCGGAGTCGGGCTCGTCGTCTGGGAGGCGTCGCTCGGGTGGCTGCTGGCGCCCCGTCAGTCGAGGTGAGGGGTGGGGCTGCCACGGGGGCTTGGAAAGGTGGGGAAGGCTCTTGGGGCAACGACGAGGGCTTGGAACGGCTGGCAGGCACCGGGGGGTCTCCTCCGCGCAGTCCCCGCCCGGGCTGGGCGGGACAGGAGGCTTAGGGTTGGGGCTTAAATTTAAATAACTATGGATTAAATTAAATTAATAGAGGACCAGGTAATTTGGAATTGTGAAGTAGAGGAGGGTGAGGGGGTGAAGCTCTGATAATATAACTGGTGAGGAAGGATACTTGGCATTGGTGAGGGAGTTGGTACAAGTGGGGATGTCTGGCCTGGGGATCCCAGTGCTCATGGGGAGGGGAAGGTATGACGGTGGGAGCAGACGGAGCTATACGGGAAGGAGGCGGAGACAAAACAGTGCTCGGCCCTCTTCCGGTCTGTGTCCCATCCCGACGGTGGCAGGTAGTGGGGAGAAGAGGGAAAGCCCGTCTCCGTCATTGGTGTTATGTAATGCCAGGGCCATAAATAATAAAACCTCAATCCTTAGGGAATACCTGCTTAAGCAGGATGTGGACCTGGCTTGCGTGACCGAGACCTGGGTGCAGGATGGAGAGACGGTGGCTCTCTCTCAGATGGCGCCCCAAGGTTACTCGGTCTTCCACCAATCACGTACAACCGGGCGGGGGGGAGGGGTGGCGCTATTCATACGGGAGGGTTACTCCTTCAGGGCTCTCCCGGCCCCAACAATCGATGGCCTGGAATGTGCCTGTCTGACGTGGGGAGTCAGAGAGGGTTTGGCAATTTGGCTGGTGTACTGTCCGCCTAACGCACCGGCCAGCGCCTTACCAGCCCTGATGGAGGCCGTGGCAAGCTGGGCGTTGGAGTCCCCAAGGCTTATGGTCTTGGGTGATTTCAACGTCCATGTGGATGACATGGCCTCCAATCAGGCTCTGGATCTAGTGTCTTCCATGGTGACACTGGGACTCTCCCAATTTGTTACTACCCCCACGCACCAGGCCGGGCACATGTTGGACTTGATCTTTGCATCCGGGATTCTGGTGGATGGTATCGCAGCAGAAGCAGTGCCATGGTCGGATCACCTAGCCCTCAAGGCCCGTGTGGGTGTGCCGCCCCAACCCTGTATGGGTGGCAAGCCTATTTTGGCTCGCCCGTGAAGTCTGATGGACCCTGAGCGGTTCCAAAGGGCTCTGTGGGACCCCTGGCCCCCTAGCGATTCCCTTGATGACCTGGTAGAGACCTGGCACGACAGGCTATCCAGGGCCATCAACGAGATCGCACCCCGGCGTCCTCTGTGCCCCCGTAACAGGCTGGCTCCATGGTACACCTCGGAACTATGCCAACTGAAACAGGGACTCAGACGACTAGAGAGGCGGTGGCAGCATACTTATGACGAAGTGACGAGAACATCCTACAGAACGTTTATGAAGTCTTATGAGATGGCAGTCAAAGCCGCAAAGAATGATTACTTTGCAGCTAGGATTGCATCTGCGAATTCGCACCCAGCACAATTATTTAAGATAATTGAGAATTTGACTACTCTGCCTCAAGGCAGACCAAATATGAGAGAATTGTAAATAGGCTGCGAGGCTTTTGCGAAATTTTTCACAGATAAAATCTCGTCACTCCGCCAGGACCTTCCCGCCACATTGGATGCAGTACAAGAACCCGAGGCTCCGTGCCTGTCTTCTGATTTTATCTTGGACCACTTCGACGCACTCAGCCTAGAGGAAGTCGACAGAATTCTCTCAACTGTGCGCCCTACAACTTGTGATCTTGACCCATGCCTCTCCTGGCTAATTAAATCTTGCCAGAGGGAGTTTAGATATCCTGTACGGGATATCATAAATAGATCCCTCTTGGAAAGGCCATTTCCAGCATCCTTGAAAGAGGCTATAGTCCGCCCACTCTTAAAAAAAAGTACAGCAGATCCAGCCGAATTGGCGAACTACCGACCGGTCTCTAACTTACCATTTTTAGGTAAAGTCATTGAGAGGGCAGTGGCGCTATAGTTACAGAGTTTTTTGGATGACACTTCCGCCTTAGACTCCCACCAGTCCGGCTTTCATCCAGGCCATGGGACGGAGACAGTGCTGGTCGCCTTGGTGGATGACCTCCAGCGGCATCTGGATCGAGGCGGCGTGGCGGTGCTGATGTTGTTAGACCTGTCGGCTGCGTTCGACACGGTCAATCATCAGCTACTGGCCCGCCGGCTCGCCGACGCAGGGATTAGGGGGTTGGCCTTACAGTGGCTTTCCTCCTTCTTTGATGGATGGGGACAAAGGGTGGCAGTTGGGGGAGAGCTGTCCCGAAGGCACCCACTAGTGTGTGGGGTGCCACAAGGGGCAGTTCTCTCTCCGATGTTGTTTAACATCTACATGCGCCCCCTTGCCCAGATTGCTCGGAGGTTTGAGCTTGGGTGCCATCAATATGCAGATGACACCCAGCTCTATCTACTAATGGACGGCCGACCTGACTGCGTCCCAGAAAACCTGGACCTAGCATTACAGGCCGTGGCAGGTTGGCTTAGGCTGAGTGGGCTGAAGTTAAATCCAACGAAGACAGAGGTCCTTTGCTTGGGCCGCGGTGCCCAGGGAAGGGAAATCCCCTTACCGGTTTTTGACGGCGTGCTGCTGAAAGCAGCCCATAGGGTCAAGAGCTTGGGGATTCTTCTGAAGCCTTCATTATCAATGGAGGCACAGATAGCGGCCACTGCCAAGTCCGCGTTTTTTCATCTCCGACGGGCGAAGAAGCTGGCCCCCTACCTGCAGCGCCGGGACCTAGCAACGGTGATCCATGCTACGGTCACCTCGAGACTGGATTACTGCAACGCTCTCTACATGGGGCTGCCCTTGTGTCAGACTCGGTGACTGCAGCTGGTGCAGAACGCAGCGGCTAGGTTGTTGTTGGGGATCCCAAGATGGGATCACATATAGCCAGGACTGCGTGGACTGCACTGACTGCCAGTGGCATACCGAGTCCGTTACAAAGTGCTGGTTATTACCTTTAAAGCCCTATATGGCCGAGGACCTGCCTACCTGAGGGACCATCTCTCCCCATATGAGCCCCAGAGAGTGCTGAGGTCAGCTGGAAGGAACCAGCTGAATATCCCTGGGCCAAGGGAGGCCAGATTGAAGGCCACCCGGGATCGGGCCTTCTCCATTGCAGCTCCACTGCTGTGGAATCAACTCCCAGAAGAGGTACGGGCCCTACGATGCTTAGATCAATTCCGCAGGGCCTGTAAGACCTACCTCTTCAAAATAGCCTTCAACTAATGCCGAGCCAAGAAAGTGCTGCCGGATATGTTTTTAGCTACTGAACCGTACTGAAGACCTAATGTTATAGCACCACTATGTTAATGATAATTTTAATATAACTTGTAAATTGTTTTAATGATGATTTTATAATTATAATTGTTGATGTATATTATATTTTTATGATGTGAGCCGCCCTGAGCCTGCCCCGGTGGGGAGGGCGGGATACAAATAAAAAGTATTATTATTATTATTATTTAGCAGTGCTGTTCTTCACAATGTGTTTGCAGTGAGCATTTCCTTCCAGGAACATTCTGGAGTGTCAAATCATGTTCCTCCAATTGGAGTAGCATGCACTGTAGGTGTGCAGGTGCCTGCCTGAGATGTTTGAAAAATATTGTTTCAAGAGGCTTGTGGTGCATCAGTATGATTACCTGCACTCTGTAGAGGTACTGGTGGATTTTTTTAGTTGCAAATATAATGACCAAAAGTTCTTCCTCTTTTGGGGCATAATTTTGCTCTGCTGAAGTCAAAGCTCTTGAGCCAAATGACACAGGTCCTTCACCCTTTAAAAGACAAGCACCAAAATCAGGGCTCATTTCCAGTGGGAACGCACAGGAACAACCTTCTGGGATAGTAGAAACAAAGTATTTATTTATTTATTTATTTATTACTTTATAAGGCAGCAGCACATGGTCAAGTTCTCTATGCCTTTCTCTGCATCTGCTCTGCTTCTCTTACAGTCAGCTGGAGCTTCATAGGCTAAGTATTGGCTCTTCAAAGGCAGTATAGGCTCTTTGGAAATCTGCCCCCACCCCCTCAGCCCTACAAGGGGAGAGGTTGAGGCCTTGCTTGGAGTTACTGCCTATCTGGCAATCCTGCTGGACTGGCTACTGCTCAGTAAGTTGTGGGAAGGAGGGATGGACTTCTTGGATGGGGGAGGTGGTCTTCAGCCCACACTACAAGGCAAGCCTTGGCCTTGCTTGCCCTGCTTGGCTGGATGCACTTGACCTCGAGGGAAGGGTGGTGGTGGTAGGGAGATGATCTCTGGCCTGCATTGCAGGCCCAGTCTGGCTTGTCTTGCTCAGCTGGATGCACTCGTCATTGGAAAAGGAGTGCTCCTCTGCTGAAGGCAAGTGCATTGGGCCACCACAGAAGGACGAGGCTGAGGCTGTCACGAGCTGGGGCCAGGCCAGGCAAAGTCCAGGGGCAGTCCAAGGTCTGTAACCAGTGAGCAAAAGTGTCCAAGGTGCCAAAGCCAAATCGTTGTCCAGGTATCGTAGGTCAGAGGTTCAGAAGCCGTAGTCAGGGGGTCCAGAAGTCAAGCCAAGGTCAGGAGTTCCAAAGTCAAAAGCCGAAGTGGATGCTAGGACGTCAGGTAGATGACTAGTTGCTTCCACAAAGCCTCCTCCCAAAGCCTACAGCTATATAGCCCTCTGCTGGCTGTTGCCCATTTGGGCTAATTGCTGGCTCAGAGAGGCAGCCAGGATCCTGTTGCAACTCAAGCATCCTTGCTCTTAGAAGGGCCAGAATCCTCTCAAAACTCAGGGCTCAGGGAGCGTCTTGCTTGTGAGCGTGCCGCCCTCCTCCGATCCCTGAGGTCCTGACGGAGGCGGTCACGCACACGCGCCACCCGAGAGGGCGAGGCAGGGGGGCTGGGATCTTCTCCAGCAGGAGGCAGGGGCACTGGTGCAGGTGGCAGGGGCACAGTTTCTGCTGCAGGCTCAACTTCCTCTACAGGGTCCCCAGCACCCATGACAGAGGCCTGCCTTGTCAAGCAAGCATTAGGGAGGCAGCATTGGGATGGAGGGCCTTTGGCTAGGCTTCCCAACCCTCCCGCCCTGGCGGGGGACCCCAGAATTTCCAGCCTCTTCCCCCGCTCCCCCCCAAAAATGGAAGCGGGGGGAAGGGGGGGAAACGGCGCCCATCTCGGAGGACCTGGACTCGCGGAGCCAGCGACGCCGCTGCGCTGCTGCCACCTTTTCTCTGCTTCACCGTAGCTACGGTGAAGCGGAGAAGAGGAAAGCCCCTCCCCCGACTGGGCGGTTCCTCTAGACGGAGGGAGAAGCGCCTTCCCCCCCCACACCCCCTGCCATGGCGTTTCTGCCCTTCTTGTTGCTGGTTCCGGCCCTCCTCGGTTTCCTTTTCACCTTTGGGACCGGTGTGGAGCTGATCCGCTTCCTTTCTCTCCGTGCGCTGTTCGTGCAGCAGCAGCAGCCTGCGGGAGCTGGCGCTCCCCAACACAGAGCCGGTGCGAGTCCTCGCGGGGAGCGGGAACAAGGAGGGAGTGGGGGGGGAGAGAAAGCAGTGTGCAAACCCGAAGGCGACGTGTCTGCCTTCCTGAAACTTTTTTGCCGCAGGTAGCCTGCAGTTGTGCTGGAGGCCACTTGAAACGGGGGGAGAGGGGCCAGTCTGTCTCTTAAGACCCTACCCCTCTCCCCCCGTTTCAAGTGGCCTTCAGCACAACTGCAGGCTACCTGCGGCGAAAAACTACCTGCTGAGTTGACTGGGCACCCTGCTGTGAACTTCTGTACTGGCCGCGCTTGCCTCTGTGGCGTAGCGGGAAGTTTCAGGAAGGCAGACGCGTTGCCTTCGGCTTTGCACGCTGCTTTCTCATCCCCCCCACTCCCTCCTTGTTCCCGCTCCCTGCGAGGACTCGCACCGGCTCTGTGTTGGGGAGCGCCAGCTCCCGCAGGCTGTATGTTTAAATAATTCTATTTAAATTTCCAGTAGGACTTGCTTCTCAATAAATGTGCAGGATTAGGGTGAAGAAGTACTTTGACTGACTCCTACACTAAGTGCTTTGTGCATGTTCTTTGTTCAGAAAGGGTTTGGTTGAGCAGTTGAATTTTCCTGGGTAAGTCATATTTGAATTCTCAAAGTGCAAACATGTCAAATTCCTGTAGTGACTGCCCATATAGTAAACCTAAAATGGGGTTTACTCCATCAGAGGTCAGTACTTTGTTCAGACTTGCTTTTTTATCCTAGCTATGTGTTCAAGCTCCGGCTCAAAGCCCTCTAATAAAGACTTGGGGCCCTATCTTGTGTTCTGTGGAGCCTAACTTGTTTATGTATTGAGAGTTCTCTGGCTTGTTGTTTGTTTCCATAGTCTTCTTACAGATCATGTTTTTCCCCATGAGACAGCCGTCTACATTGTTGGTAATAATGAAGAACCATTTGGATGAATTAGGGAGATTACAAAAATTTGCAGTACTGGAGCCCGATTTAGTACATGTTTCCACAGAAATTCATTATTGGTCCACAAGCCCAAAATTCACTGTAATAGAGCTGCAGGTGGTGTTTGATTATGGTAGCTGAAGTCAGTCTCCAAGAGATAGAATGTATTTCACCTTTTCCTTTCCACCTTGAGGTGCCTAAAAGAGTTTGACAAACCTATCATAGCAATCTTTCCTCCATTTTTATTCAGCCACATAGACTGAGGGCAGAAAGCAAAGTAGGGTATGTGTTTACTTGCGGTTCCATCAGATTTGTCTAGGGTTGCCAATCCCCAGGTGGGGGCAGGGGATCCCCGGTTTGGAGGCCCTCCCCCCCACTTCAGGGTCATCAGAAAACGGGGGGAGGGGAGGGAAATGTCTGCTGGGAATTGTGTTATTCCCTATGGAGATTTATTCCCATAGAAAATCATGGAGAATTGATCCATGAGTATCTGGGGCTCGGGGGGGGCTATTTTTTGAGGTAGATGTACCAGATTTTCAGTACAGCATCTAGTCCCTCTCCCCAAAATATCCCCCAAGTTTCAAAACGATTGGACCAGGGGTCCAATTCTATGAGCCCCTAAAGAAGATGCCCCTATCCTTCATTATTTCCTATGAAAGGAAGGCATTGAAAAGGTGTGCCGTCCCTTTAAATGTGATGGCCAGAACTTCCTTTGGAGTTCAATTATGCTTGTCACAGCCTTGATCTTGGCTCCACCCCTAATGTCTCCTGGCTCCACCCCCAAAGTCCCCAGATATTTCTTAAATTGGACTTGGCAACCCTACCTTTGGCCTACACCTTGCCAAGCAAGCAGACATCTTGGGAGGGATCTTTCAGGTGGGGGTGGGGTGCAGGATAGTTTCCCAGCCATGCAAGGCCTGCCCAACCAACCTGGACTACTGGGTGAGTGGGAGTCTTCTGTTGGGTGGGGGGGAGTTTTCTATGTCTTCTTTTCCCACCCCTCTCTCTCTCAGCAAAGGAGCCAGCCTCTGGGTCTTTTCTGTAGATTCCCCCACAATTCAGGTCAGTTCCTCAGGGGAGATGATTGAGGGCTTCCCCCACACACACCTTTTGGAGGAAGTTTAGGCGGAGAGCGTATTTTAGCTCACCCGCGGAGCCTGATGGACCCGGAACGGTTCCTAACGGCTCTACGGGATACCTGGCCCACTGGTGATTCCCTGGATGGTCTGGTAGAGTCCTGGAACGATGGGCTCTCCAGGGCCATCGAGGAGATTGCACCCAGGCGCCCTCTGCGCCCCCGCCCGAAACCGTCGCCCTGCTTTAACCGGGAGCTGCGGCAACAAAAGCGAGGGCTCAGAGAGGCAATGGCGGCGTACTCGAGACGAAGTGACCCGAGCATCTTATAGAGAGAGTTTGAAGGCCTATGAGATGGCAATCAAATCCGCAAAGAGAGCATTCTTTGCGGCTAAGATTGCATCCGCAACTTCGCGCCCGGCACAATTATTTGACGTAATTAGAGGACTTACTACGCTGCCGCAAGGTGGGTTAAATTCTACTGAATTGGAAATAGGCTGTGAGGCTTTTGCGAAATTTTTTGCGGATAAAGTCGCATCACTCCGCCCCGACCCCCCTGCCAGTTTGGAGACAGTTAGCGAACCTGAGGCCCCGAGCCTGTCCTCGGATTATATACTGGATGGCTTTGACCCCCTCAGCCTGGAGGAAGTTGACAGGATTCTTGTATCTGCTCGCCCAACAACTTGTAAATTAGACCCATGCCCTTCCTGGCTTATTAAATCTTGCCAGGGGGATCTTAGATATCCCGTGTGGGATATCATAAATAGATCCCTAACGGAAGGGCACTTTCCAACGCCACTTAAAGAGGCTGTGGTCCGACCCCTCTTAAAAAAGCCATCTTTAGATCCGGCCCAATTGACACACTATCGGCCGGTTTCAAATTTGCCCTTTCTGGGTAAACTTATTGAGAGGGCAGTGGCGAAGCAGTTACAGACCTTCCTGGATGACACTTCCGTCCTTGACCCATTTCAGTCTGGCTTTCGCCCGGGACACGGGACGGAGACAGTGTTGGTTGCCTTAGTGGATGACCTTCAACGGCATCTGGATCGGGGTGGCTCGGCGGTGCTGATGTTGTTAGACCTGTCGGCGGCGTTCGACACGGTCGACCATCGGCTACTGACGTGCCGCCTCGCCGACGCAGGGATTCAGGGGTTGGCCTTACAGTGGCTTTCCTCTTTCCTGGAAGGTCGGGGACAAAGGGTCGCAATCGGGGGGGAGCTATCTTGGAGGCGCTCACTTGATTGTGGCGTGCCCCAAGGGGCGGTTCTCACCCCGATGTTATTTAACATCTACATGCGGCCTCTTGCCCAGATTGCCCGAAGGTATGGGTTGGGGTGTCACCAGTATGCTGATGACACCCAGCTCTATCTACTGATGGATGGCCAGCCTGTCTGCGCCCCGGAAAATCTTGACCAGGCACTACGGGCCGTGGCTGAGTGGCTCAGACTGAGTGGGCTGAAGTTAAATCCTACGAAGACAGAGGTCCTTTGCTTGGGCCGCCGCGGCCCGGGGAGGGGGATCCCCCTGCCGGCTTTTGATGGTGCGCCGCTCACGGCAGCGGACAGGATCAAGAGCCTGGGGGTGCTATTGGAGCCTTCTTTAAAGATGGAGGCTCAGATAGCAGCCGCTGCCAAGTCCGCATTTTTTCATCTTAGACGGGCAAGGCAGCTGGCCCCCTCTCTGGAGCGCGACGACCTAGCAACAGTGATCCATGCTACGGTCACCTCAAGGTTGGACTACTGCAACGCCCTCTACATGGGGCTGCCCTTGTTTCAGACCCGGAAACTGCAGCTGGTGCAGAATGCTGCAGCCCGGCTGTTGTTGGGTCTCCCAAAGTGGGAACACATCCGGCCGGGTCTCCAGACTCTGCAATGGCTTCCAGTGATATACCGAGTCCGGTACAAGGTGCTGGTTATTACCTTTAAAGCCCTATATGGCCTGGGACCTGCCTACCTGAAAGACCGTCTCTCCCCACATGTGCCCCAGAGAGCACTGAGGTCAGGAACACAAAATCTCCTCACTATCCCCGGGCCAAAAGAAGCCCGCCTGAAGGCCACCAGGGAAAGGGCTTTCTCCGTTATGGCCCCCGTATGGTGGAATCAGCTGCCGGAAGAGGTGTGGGCCCTGCGGGACTTGGCGCAGTTCCGCAGGGCCTGTAAGACGACCCTCTTCCGGCTAGCCTATACCTAGCCTATATTTAGCTAGGATAACAACTTGAGGTAACTGGCCAGCCATCTGTTTACAGGAAACTGAATTACTCTGTTTTTAATGTTTTTAACTGTTTAAATATTTAACTGTTTTATATTTGAAATTGTTTAATTTTAAGTTTGATTAGTTGTTGGAAGCCGCCCTGAGCCATTCGTGGGAAGGGCGGGATATAAATCCCAAATAAATAAATAAATAAATAAAGTGGGCTGCCCTTTCTCTCCAATAGATAGGTCTCTTTCCCCCATATTCCAGGAGGCAGTCTCCAGGACTTCCCTCACAAATCAGGTTCACTTGTACAGGGGAGAGGATGGAGGGCTTTTCCCCCATTTATGGAGGAACTGGGCTGCCCTATTTCTCCAAGAGATAGGATGGAAAGGGCGTATACTGCCCTTTAGCATAAAGTACCCAGCACTTACAAGACAGCTGTTTAAGTAATGTTAAATGGTAAAGCAGAAACAATAAAAAGAGCAGGAAAAAAACACTGTGATCCTCAGTATGAGAAAAAGGCAGACTAAAAAAGCCCAGCCTTGTTACTGGAAAAATAAAATTACAGAAACAATAATAAAATCAATGTAAGGCTTTTTACTGGACCAATCAAATTAGTGCAGAATAAAATTAACCATGAAAGAAAAATGGTGTAAGTCAGAAAGAAGTGGCAAGTCCCAGTCACTACTAAAAAAAATTTGTCCAGAAAAGGGTTGGTTTCAAGAGCTGTTGCAAATTTAGCAGCCAGATTATTTCCCTGTGTGTGGAGTACAGACTGAGAAGCCTCTCTCCCCTCCTTTTTCTCCCTTACCATCCTCCCTCACCTCTCCTTCCTTTCTCTATCTCTTCTTGTCATCTGTCCCCCATCTTTCTTTTCTCTAAAAGTAACTTGACAGGCCATGCATGCTCTCTGATAAATGTTTGTTATATTGAAATCATTTAACATCTTGACTGTTTTCTTTGTGCTTTTGAAGCATTTTTTCTCCAGATTGCCAACTCTGAATTGGGAAATATCTGGAGATTTTGGGGTGGAGCCTGAGTGGTGGGTGTTGCCTTCCAACACACTTCCGGTGATGTCGGGGTGTGTGGCATATGCAAATAACTTATGCAAATAAGTCATGCTAATGAGTACCTGAAAAGCCTTTTCTACGAAATGACACCTGACTTAAACCATCTTGCTCCCAGGACCATATGACATTCTCATGGAGCAGGTGCCTGAGTGGAGCTGTTTAGATGCTTCATTTGATATATGTTGTGCGAGAAATCTCACCATCCCCAGAAATCTTTGAAGAGCTTTTTTTTTTCTTGTGAAGTAGTCACAGTGATTATAGTTTGACTTTTACTGTTGTTTGTTTTAATACCTTCCGCTGAAAGTATGTGGCCCATGGATCTGACCTCGCTTATCATGAACTGGAACTTGTTTGGGTTGTTCTTGATGTTCTCATCACTGTCTAAGCATTTGATCATGGATTTCAGGTTTTCACGGCTGGTAACATCATTAGGGTTTGTAGAATCTTTCGGGCTCAAGTGCCGTGTTCTACTGGAGAAAGTTTTCCTTCCAGACGTTTCGTTCTCAGCTGCGGAGAACATCCTCAGTGGCGTTGCAGCCGGAGCAGGCGCTCTGACCTTCTTGGCTGCTGTGCGTTGAGTGGGGCCAGGGCTGCTGGAGAGCTGCTATTTCTAGGCTGGAGGGGGTGTGATGAAAGGGCAATTGGTTTGTGGATATGCCCATTGTTTGGTGGGGCTTCCTGGAAGGATAGTGATAAGGAAACTGGCTGTTGAATGCGACCATTGTTCTGTGTTAATTGCTGGGAGGGTTGGAAGGGGTTTGAAGATAAGAAAAATGGTTGTTGACTGTGCTGATTGTTCTGTGGAATTTGCTGGTTGTTCTGAGACTTTCTGCAATTTATAGTCTGTAGGGAAAGTCTCAGAACAATTGCAGAAAGTCTCAGAACAACCAGCAAATGCTTAAAGGAAGATATTTCCTCCTTCTTCTCTGCCTAAACATAGGAAGTCACCTGACTAACTGACCAAACACACAGAAAGGTTTTACAGCAACTCATCAACATTCCAGAGATGCCATGACCACAGCATCTGATCCTGATACCTCTTGTGATTTCTCAACTCCTGGCTTTGACCCACAGACCTACTTGACTGTGCCTCTTGGACCTGCTTGGACCTTGTTCCCTGGATTATTGGTTCCCCTCCCTTGTGAATGACTTTTGGACTGACTTTTTGGCTATATGAACTTGGTTAGTGTCACTGCTCTGGGTCACTTTCTTCTGATTCTGCATCCCTTATTAATTACTTCTTGCAATTTACTGCCAGTAAATAGTTCTACTAACTTCTTCTAAAACAAGGTTTCTGTATTTAACAACGAAGAAACTTACATTTTTAAAATCTTGTCCCTCTAATTTTGTTCAATGTTTTGTCTGTCTTCCATTTTTTATTATTTCCTTAACTATTCATCTTTTGGTCTCTAAAAGGAAGCTTTCTTATCATTACTTTCCCCAGCAAGGTAACAATTAAGGATTATTTTGCATATCCTTTCCCATACATGCATCCCAAAGCAGTGTTGCCAGGTCCCCCTGGCAACCAGTAGGGGGGTTACTCGGTGAAGGTATTCTTTGCCAGTGACATGCTGATTTTGTCAGCAACAGGCTGACCACTTTATGTGTTCACCAGTTTAACCATAGAGTTTTACCCAAATGCTAGAGCATCTCTGGTGTCCCATAGTGAATCACTTCCAGTCACACAGGAAATGACATCAGCACATCAAGACACTGCTGATCCCCCCCCCCCAATTTTTGCACTGTTCCCCTGCACCTTCCAGCTCAGTGGTGGTGGGGAGCACCCCCTGGAGGCAGGGCATTTCCCACCATCAGCAGAGACTGGAAACCCTACATAAGAACAACTAAAAATTAAATCACTCTATCTCAGTCCCTTCCTCCTGCTCCCAGCTACCATAAATGAAAACAGGAACATACTGTAACTACTCAGTCCCTATACTAAAAAATATTACAGAAGGCATATTACTGAAGACTTTGCTTTGATGTATGCTGTAGTCATTTCTCCCTCCTTATTTCATATTTTGACTCTGAGATCCTCAGAAAAGCCCTGAATTGTTGTGTTGTGTAAAGGAACTTGCATATTCATGTTAAATAAAGACATAACTGTTTTAAAAGCCAAGAAGTTTTTTGTACTTTCAGTTTAAGAAATGCTAAAAAACATAAGTCTTACCGTTTATCAAAATCAGCCTCATCAGTGTGTGAAGTGGCAGACTACACAACATGACAACTTTACTTTCATATATGTTTGCTTAACTTGGAATTGTAAGTCTCATTCAGTCATAAAGTAAAGGCTGTATATCAGTATTTTAGCATTAGGTGTTGTTGTTTTTTTCAAATGTCATGGGATACACTGAATAGAAGCTAACAGGATAACTAGATATGATCTGAAATTGCAGTTAACTTATTCCCAAAGGACTGCTATATTGACAAAAGCATAATTATTCATGAAAACACTTAACTGCATTGGAAGAGGGTCCTTTTAATATGTACGAATTCTAATTTCCTGTCACTGCACATACTTATTAAAAGATCATACTATGACCTGAGGTATATCAAACCTGATACACACTCAGCGAGCCTACCTTGTGTTCTTTAAAAATTACACATATATTAAATAATGCACATTAATAAATTACAAGGAATGCTAAAGCTGAATATTGCTATTGAATAATGAAATTAGACTATGATCCTATTCTTTTGGCAGAACAGCAATGAAAACACACAAGAAATCTAACTGGCATAAGAAAATTCTTTTTTATTTTGAGATTGTGGTTGTTTAGTCACACAGTTGAGTCCGACTCTTCGTGACCCCATGGACCACATCATGCTAGGCCCTTCAATCTTCCACTATCCTCCTAAATTCTCTCAAATTCATGTTTGTTGTATCGATAACACTGTCCAACCATCTCATCCTTTGCTGTCCCCTTCTACTTTTACCTTTAATCTTTCCCAGCATCAGGGTCTTCTCCAGTAAGTGCTCCCTTCTCATGTGGTGACCAAGGTATTTGAGCTTCAGCTTCAGTATCTGACCTTCCACGGAACAGTCAGGGTTGATTTCTTTTAGAATTGACTGATTTGATCTTCTTGCCATCTAAGGTACTCTCAAGAGTCTTCTCCAGCAACACAGTTCGAAAGCATCTATTCTTCTGTGCTCGGCCTTTCTTATGGTCCAGCTCTCACTGACATACATTACTATCCAGCTCCCAAAACCTCCTACAAATCCCTGGGCCAAGAGAGGCCAGACTGAAGATAACCCGGGAGCAAGCCTTTTCACTAATGGCCCCTCGTTGGTGGAACCAACTTCCAGAGATGGTGCGAGCCCTGCGGGACTTGAACCAGTTCCGCAGGGCTTGCAAAACCTCTCTTTTTCAGCTCGCATTCAAATCAGGACCAGACCAAATTGATTAATTATTGTAACTTTAGCCACCTTATGTATAATCGAAACTGATGTATGACAATGTGTAATTTGTGACTGATAGAAGTACAGCACCTACTTCTATCTATTTTTATATTTTTAAACTTTAATTAATTTATGTAATTGAACCATATTTTAAATTATTGTTATCTGTTTTAAACAAATCATGGCTTGCCATGTCTGTGAGCCGCCCTGAGCCCGCCTTCTGGCGGGGGAGGGCGGGATATAAGAATAAAATTTACTTTACTTTACTTTACTGGGAATACTATTGCTTTGACTATGTGGACTTTTGAGATTGTTTTCTATTTTCAAATTACTATAGCTGAAATGTGACTTATAAGTAGTTACAATGATTCTCTATTCAGTTAGAATAATTAATCTCACCAGTCCAAGCTTTTTGTGGCATACTGGAAAATATTATTGGGATATTTGGTTAATATAGCAGAGTTTGTGCAAAGAAGCATGATACCAAGTGCATTAGTTCACTAAAATTCAAATGAGAATCCAGCAGGGCATTTCAACTTTATTTATTTATAATCTTTCTCACATGTACTCAAGGCAAATTGCACACAGTGAGTCAGTATAATCAACAAGATGGGATGTTCAATAATTAATGCATTAGGATATTAGAATACTGGAAACCACCAAAAAGAACAGGAACATAACATAAGTTTTAACAGAACACATTAAGCAGTAGAGAAATTACATAAACAGGATTTTTCTTACCATAAGCTCTACGCAGCAGAAAAGACCACATGTTCTGTTCATTTATCCAAGTAGGTTTATGAAACCATTTTGCTCTGTGCAGCCTTATTACCTGTGCATAAAATCTCTCTTGAGTGGTTCAGTTTTGCATAGTTTGCAGAAGTGGGAGCTTTCCTGTCCTCCTCAGACAAGATATTCCATAACTTGGGGGCCACTACAGAGAAAGCACATGTATGGGCAATTCTTGATTTTGTCCTATTTGCAGGTTGGCACCTGCAGAAACCCCTGGTGACATGAATGGAGTTGTCATGGTGGAGCATTGAGAGACAGGAAGTCCCATAAATAAGAGGGACCAAGGCCATGAAGAGCTTTGTATGTGATAGCCAATACCTTAAACTGAGCTTAGGAACAAATGGGCAATCAATGGAAGGTTTGCAGAATGGGAGTAATGTAATGCTTCATCTAGCTTCTGCTAATAGTTGAGCTGCAGCATTCTGGACCAGATGGAGTTTCTGAACTGATTTTGAGGGAAGACCAACATATAGTGTGTTACAATAGTCTAGTCTTGAAGTTACTGTAGCATGGATCCCAGTTACCAGATCAGGTGTATCAAGATATAGGGCCATTTACAGTCTGCCTAAAGCAGACTCTGCCTAAAGCATTTCCTAACATAGCAAAGATGTATGAGGGTGGCCCATGCAAGATAGAGGGTGGTACCTGACCCATCCTTTCCCTATGTAAGGCAAGGCAGAGGATGCCCCCCATCACTGCTGATTCCCAGAAGAAGCATGGCAAGGTAGAGGGCAGTGCACATCTTGACCAAGCCCTAGGCTAAATGAAAAAAGATAATGGGTGGCACCTAGCCTAGCCAAGCACAAGAAAGGCAAGACAGAGTGTTGTGCTTGGCTAAGCCTGATATGAGGCAAGATAAGGCAGAGGGTGGTGCCTGACTGAGCTCTGTCCCATGTGAGACAAAAGGCAGTGCCTGGCTTGGCCCAGTCAAGTCCTGAAATGAGGGAGGCAGCCCACAAGAAAAAGGAAAACAGTGCCTGCCATGCCTGAGACTAGCCTGAGACATGGAAAGCAGCACCTGGCTAATTGGTTAGGAAGGCTGCTGTTTCCTCCTTCCTTCCATCCCCCCTTGGGAGGAAGGGTCAGACAGACTGCCTCTTCCTCTTTCCCTCCTTTCTTTGGTGTGGACCAGGGCAGGCTGGGGGAGACGCTCTTTCCCAGCTATTGTCATTCTCAGGTGAGGCAAGGCACACAAAGCCTGGTCTAGAGGAGGCCCATTAGAGGCAAGATGAGGGAGGTTGTGGCATTTGGCTCAGCTTGCTCAAGGTGAGGCAGGCACTGGCACCCAGACTGTCCAAGACCAGTGCAAAACATAAGAACATAAGAGAAGCCATGTTGGATCAGGCCAACGGCCCATCCAGTCCAACACTCTGTGTCACACAGTGGCAAAAAAATTTATATATACACACACACTGTGGCTAATAGCCACTGATGGACCTGTGCTCCATATTTTTATCTAAACCCCTCTTGAAGATGGCTATACTTGTGGCCGCCACCACCTCCTGTGGCAGTGAATTCCACATGTTAATCACCCTTTGGGTGAAGAAGTACTTCCTTTTAAATGTTTTCACCTGTCTGCTCAGCAATTTCAAAGCAGACAGTAGCACCACAACAAGGCAAAGCAAATGGTGGTGCTGTTAGCAGTCAGACCATTCCTCTCACTGAGGGGCAGTTTATAGCTAGAAAACCATGAACACCCTTCTATCATCTGAAATATCAAAAGTATAATACACTGTCTGGCTCAAAATAGCACAAAATGGCCTACACATGTAATGTAGAAGTGTGAGTAAGAGTGGCTGGCTCGCTAGTGACCCCCTTCCTGCCCTAGAGGGATGCATAATTTAGAACAACGGGTCTCCCGTAAACCTATTGTCTCACCTTGGACTAATCTTGTCAACACCTTGGCTCACTTTCCCTCATCCATTTACCCTAAATGAGGAACACTAACAACACTATTCACCAAACCTAGTGGCTTTCTCCATCTGATACTTACAGGGTCATAAAGCACCATTTGCACCTATAGTCCACCTCAGGTAAATCCATCAAGCTTCTCCCAAATTGAACACCTCTAAAAAACCCATCAAATTATTGTTTTGGGGGCTAATACATCAGCTTTCCCCAGGGAGCATTTTGCCCTGTAAATTATAACATCCTGCTCCACAGCAGTGTGTGTTCTCGGATTTGTACATGCACCCCGAAATCTGTTTGGACCTTCTCTTCTCTCTGTGAAGAGAGTCATTTTGCTGCTGCCTACACAGACCTCTTTATTCAAGACTGGTATTTAATAGCCTTCTCTGAAATTGCTTTCTCCCCCTCCTCCCTGATTTCCTCTTAGTCTGCCTTGTATATGTTTAAGTGGATTTTTTGTGTCTGGTAAAAAATCTTTCCAGCTGAACATCAGCCTGGTTTATTTGATAGTTCTCTTAAGGGAAAAATCACCAGAAACATAGGTGGAGAAGCTTTTGAATCTAACATACAATTCTGACCCAAAATATGTCACTTTCTAAACCTCCTCACTGAGGCTATGTAGTAATGAAGGAATGGGTGCTATAGTACATTGAAAACATTACAGTGTTTTCAATCCACCACAATCTTCTGTGTGTATCTTATGCTAAACCATAAGAAGACAGCCTTGAAACAGGACGTTAGTTTGGAAGAACAAATATTTTTTTTTGGCGGGGGGGGGATATGCCCACAATTTTTTTTATTTATTGCTTATATTATTTTCACCTTTCAGATTAATTTTGGATTTCTTATTACATATATGAAGACAAAAATTGGTCCATTGAGATACATGGCAAAACATACAAAGACCAACTAGCGCATTTTGTCTGTTTTGTTTTTTGCCCATGAGCAATTTTTTCCAAGTGCAACCCATTTGAAATTTCATATTTGCAGGCATGAATTATTATATTATGCATGCACATGTACTTGCCCCAGGGAGACATTTGTTGCTTTCATAGCAAAATAACTTCTCTTGGAAGAATAACAAATTTAACTCCCCGTGGTGGAACTTTTCACACAATGCACAAATAATTAATAAAAAAGTATGCATTTGCACAGTCAAAGGAGATTATTGATCATTATAAGAGAGCAATTTTGATTTTGACAAGTAAATAACAGTATTTTACCATGTCCATCTCTTCACATTATACCTCTTTATAATGTTAATCCTGAGAATGGATTCAAAAGGTCATATTCTTAATATTCAGCTGTTTGTAAATATAGTGAATGCAGTCTCTAGGTTTATCCCTTTTTTGGCATAACCCAGAAGACTTTCTTAGACAATAGCAATGGCCATGAAGACAATCTTTCAGTATGAGAAAATATCTGGCAGCTGCTCTTTAAAATGATGTATCATATATGCAATCAAATCATAGTCCACAATCATTGTGTTTGATTATTCTTTGTGTCACCTTAAAATGTAATTTTAAGCAGTCTACAGAAAGGAAAAATTTAGCCCAATATATGATGAATATATATTCAGATGATAAGAGGTACTTTATAGTGTATTATCTAAGAAGACAATGGCAGCTTTTGACTCCTTTCCAGAGACTACTGCCAATCCTGGATTTCTGAAGAGTATGTCTAATTTATTTGGCAACCACCCCGTAAAAATGTCTGCCATGAAAATGTTGTGATGCGATGTTACCCCAGATTCAGAAACGACTGGTGCTTGCACAGGGGACTACCTTTATCTTTTTAAAAATATTTATATGCTACACACACACACACATATATATGTGTGTGTGTGTGTGTAGCATATATATATATATATATATATATATATATATATATATATATATATATATATATATATATATATATATATATGCTACACACACATATATATATGGGAACGGTTGTCTGTAATCTGGAGACTGTATGATACAGGTGATCACAAAGGTACCCAAATACAAGGTCCTTTAGGACTTAACACTTGGGCCCAGAAACAAACTGAGAGTCAGTATAGTTGTAGTAAAGGGGACATGGCACTCCATGGTACTCCTTAGTCAGCACCCCCTGACAGCTGCCTTCTGTACCAGCTGTGCTTTCGAGACCAACATCAAATGTGCATGAAAATAGTGTTGATTACACATCTAACATACGAACATAAAGATGAAGAAAAAATGAATTTTTTTGGAAACATGATCTCTTCCCATACCTCCCAGCTCAATGTTTTAAAGTTATTATGGCAGACATATTAAAACCAACTGGCTTTCTCAAGTTGAGCTGATGTGGAAAACAAGAAGAACACTTTACATCAGGAATAACTTAATATTGAACAACTTAGCATTGGATTTTTAAATGGAGCAGGACAGTCAGAATTTCTCAGATTAATTTATAAATATTATACATTTTAATTATATGCTTAGTTATATTTTGTGAAGTGAAAACATACTTATTTTATAAATGTTTATGTGCACAAATCCATAACATTTAAATCTATAAGCCAGGGGTGGCCAACGGTAGCTCTCCAGATGTTTTTTGTCTACAACTGCAGGGAGAATCTCTGAACTCTGGAACCTAGGGTTATCTGTGTTTATCTGTTTATAGATGACTAGGAGTAAGGTCCATTTTGAGGGGAAATACAACAAACTCTAGAAAAAGGCTCTGAGTCCCCCCCCCCCTTGCTGTCTTCCTACCCACTCATCCAAGTGGAGGCATTCACTCCCCCAATGTTATTGTCTTCCCACCCACTCAAGGCAGCCATTTTCTGTAGGAGAATTGATCTGACCAGCTTTCTATCTCCTCCCCCCTCTCTGTAGCCTCTACCTAGGAAAAGATTGGACTAAATGAAATATTTATTTACTTGCACCCAGCCACACAACTAGAGGCAGACCAAAATTGCAAATCTGTAAAATCACTAATATAACTACACAAGTAAGACCAAGAATGAAACCACCCTCTCCTTCCTAATAAACATATGCATGCATACAAAATTGTAAATGGGGACAGGATGAGGGGAACAGACAACATGACAGGGAGGGAAGGAAACTCCAATGAACAATGCAACCTGATCCAAGGTGAGTGAGAAGCTGAGAATTTCAGAAAGTCCTTGCAGAAGAAGTCCAACAAGGAGGGAGAGATGCTTGCAAAGAGGCTGCAGGGGGATCCAGGTAGTGAGATAACCTGACACACTTTTGAGTTTGAGTTTTTCAAAGATTTTTATTTTGTTTTATAGGATAAAAAAATAAAAAGGGGAAAGAGAAAAAGTAAATAAATAAGTAACAAAAGACATACGTAAGTGTCCACCCCTTCTACAATTTCAAAGCAGCTTGTGCATAACACTAGCAGTACATTCAGTTACCTGGCTCACTTTTCACTGACCTGTGGTGATTCTTTTATGGAGGGAAATTCCATTGCCCAACATGGGACTATTCATGCCCAATATTAAGACTGGATAAAGTTAATAAAGTCTGAATTTGATTGAGTAATTCAAAGGTAATTGGCATCAAAGGTCACTGGGAATATTAAAAAAAACACCTGACATTCCGTATTTTTAGTGTATGGACGAAGAACCAGGAGTTTGAAATGAAAGTAAAATTGTCTTCTTGATGGCAAATCTTAGGTGGAAATGGGTATTGGGCTCTTTTTGATCGATAGCTGGATTGGAGGTAATACTTTCCCCATCAACTGGATGTGGCCCATATTGCTTTGATGAAGCATCCTGTGCAACAGGAATATGATTATATCATGCATGCCTTGATGCTGGGGGTATTTAAATGCTTTGTGTATCCTGTGTCAATGCTGGAATGTGCTCTGGACATGGCAGGCCAGATGCAGTCTCTAAAACTTATCCCAGAAATCCCCATTAGGCTTTCAAGGGGATACCCTTCAAAACAACTAAGAGGAGACTAGGAATCAAATTGGGGTATCTCAATTGAAGAGATGACATGGGCCTTACAGGGGCCACAACCTAAAATTCTCATATTTGAACCTCATGATGTGTTTGTGGGTAGACCAATTGCAAATGAACATTTATCATTTTATGTATATTGCTGCAGCAAATCCCATAAAATCACCAAATGATGATATCCTCTGTTTAATTTATGTCAATATACAGATCATTAAGCTTCTTCTATTAATTTTCCATGAAATGTATAGCTATCTTTTAGATTAATTAATAATTACATTTAATAGCTATATGTATAATAATTTCTGGTACTTCCAGAATTAATGACTAGTATTAAACTGAAAAATGTGAGACACATATTAAACCATTTACTCAAAACTAAAGAAAGAGAGAGAAAATCCATGGCAAATTGAACTGTAACTTAGGTTTCCCACATTTTTACAAGGTCTTGTGTAATGTCATTGACTTTAAATAAGCCAGAGGTTTGTACAGTGTTAAAGCTTTAAATTGTAAACAATTAAGACTTGATTCTGTAGTCCAAGTTTTAATCTATTAGCAATCTAAGGAGGATTTAAAAGCCCATGTTTAAAATTAATGAAATTAAGAAAAAAGAAAGTCAATTATGTCTGGAAGCAAATTATTACTCAGAGTTGGCAATGTGTCATTAACTGGAATGGGTATCTGTCCCTTTAATTATCACTTACTCATGGTAACTGTTTAATGATCTATGCTGTATTACCCCATAGCTATGAATCATAAATCTCTATAAATCATTAATCTCTAAAAAGCTTTATTTCTAGATGGGAAAAAATGGAGAATTCTCAATTTTAACAGTTTGTTCATTTTAAAAAAGTGATACATGAATGCTTAGACTCATGTGCCAAAGGCGTAAAAAGCTAGGATAAAACTTAGCAATTACAGGAAATGTATCACTACTATCTCTTAACTTTTTGTGAACTTTCTCTTTCTTGTACTCTTCACACTAAGATATTGTCATATCAGGGCTATGAGAATCCCAAAAATTCAACCTGAAATCTTGTGAAGTCAATCTTATCTGTCTTCTGCAGAGAACCATGTGTTGTGCAAAGTGCTGCCTTTCCACTGAGCTCGCATCATTCCTGCTTGCAAGCCCAGCACCCAGGCGTGGGGGGGGGGGAGTGAATTCCTCTATACCCAATTAAATACTAGCTCAATTTATAGTTGCAGTAACACACACAGAGTGTTTTCAGAAAACAGCTGTAGTTATCCTTGGCACAGCATGGGGCACAGCTGATGAGCTGGATCCAGCTCATCAGCTAATCCACATGCCTGTCAATGATTCTCTGGTCACCTTGGAATGGCAGATCTCTGGATCCCACAAGGGTGGATGCCCAGCAAAGGTCTCCCTTGCCTCTTATGCCAAGATCCCTTAAGGGGATTCCCACTGTGACGGAAAGCAATGGGTTAACCATAAACTGAAGACGCACAGGGCTGCGTCAGGTGACCTGAGGGTGGGGGCAAAGTGCTCAGAGCTCTCAGGGAGGGAAAAGAAGTTGAAGGAGAGAAACTGCTGAGGCAGGAGTTCAGTCAGTTGATGTCTGACAGAGTGGAGGCCTGTCAGAGAAGTCTGTCAGTGGGGACCTGACAGAGACTGAGGGGGTCAGTTCGGGCCTGGTAGAGGCTGAGAGGACAGCTGATCCTGTGAAGAAGCTGGAGACGGAGACGGGGAAGTCTTCCAGAGACTGCCAGCTGGACAAAACCAGCCAAGAGGGCTGTGTGTGTGTGAGTCAGTTAAGACCGGAACGGTCACAAACACCTAGGAACCACTCTGAAGATCTAGTGAGGAAGTTGAGGGAGTGGATGTGGGTCTGAGACACCAAGAAGGGCTGAGAGGAGAGACTCCAGTCGAGGGGTGAGACTAGACACATCAATCCCAAGAGGCCAGACCTTGGCTAGAGGTGGAGAGTGAGTGAAAGGTGAACTGTGTAACTGTGAAAGACGCAAAACAAAAGAAAAAGTGATTGTAAGCCTGAAACAACAGAACAAATGTACTAGCCTGTGTAAATATCTCCTATATCCCCAGTTTAAGACTTTTTGTTACAATAAATCTGTGGTGTAAGTTAAAGTTCTCGTGAGCCTATATTGTGTGGGAAGAATAAACAAAGCTGCTGTGGTCCCATCAACAGAACAAGTAAAATACCCCGAAGAGACGAAAATATAGAGATCCAGTGAGGCCGTGAGGCGGGCGCTGCTATACCCACACTCACAAAAATGGACATGCAAGCTGGTTTTCCTAAGAATGACTCTGGTCCCATGCTGATACTGCCAGAAGAGCTGGGCTCCCACTGCCTGACTCCTGTCAATGCTCCTACAGCTGTAGCCATTGCATAAGGCCTCCCTAATGCCATGTAGCCAGATAGCCATACCCTAGTCAGATAATTGAACCCCATCAGGGTGAAATAGAGCACCCAGGCATAGTGAAATGTCTGGATGGCAAATCAAGTGGCCCTGCATAGCTGCTGCACTCCTACCCAGCCTCTTGGTCACCTTCCACCTCATCAATTCAACACCGTCTAGGTAGTGTGCCCCTCCCCAGCAGCAGTGCTGCAGCCAATCTGACCAGAAAAGAGTCACAGCTGGGAGTTCACCCCTCCTTTCATGTAGGTCACCACAGCCATGATGGGGATTCTAGCATGTTTGCTGTGTGGTCTTCGTCTCGGGGACAGGTGATTTTTTTCCCTTTTCCCTTTGACAGAATGGCCATTTGATTTATTATTTATTTCATTTGATTTTTATCCAGCCCCTTCCTCAGCAATCAGAGATCAGGGTGGTTAACAACGTAGATACAAAACATAATACAAATAATCTATACATCAATTTACATTGGCATCTGGCATGATTATCAGAGAAGCTGTTAGTAGGCCCAATAAAATTGCCTTGGTTGAATGCTTGGAGGAATAATTTCATCTTCCAGGCCCTTTGGAACCCATAGAGGTCCCACAGGGCATGAAACATCCCAACAGATTTGGGACACAGAATAAAGCCCTTGTTCTGATCAAAGTAAAATGAGCTAGCCAAGGTGCCACCAGAAGTCCACGTGAAGCGGAATACAAGCGTCACAGGGGATCATAGTAAGTGAGGCAGTCCTTAAGGTATGACCATTTAGGGCAGGGATGTCAAACTCATTATGAGGACTGGATATGACATAAATGCGACCTTGCTGGGCCACACCATGTGTGTCATAAAATGTAATGCCAGGTCAGGGGGATATAAACTTTATAAAGGACACTGACAAACACGCATACTTAGCCTAATCCATCTCACTGGCTTGTTGAGCCTCAATCAACAGAAGGAAAAGAGGCTCTGACCTGCCCTGGCTTGGAGTGTTTGTTTTAATCATTTTATAATTTTATATTATTTTCTGGTTCTTTAAAATTCTTTTTGAACTGCCTGTTAAATTTCTTTGTTTGGCCTGGTTGGGTGTGTACTGATTAATTCCTTCCTTTCCCCCTATTTGGTGCCTGTGCTACACACTGTGTGTGGTGTTTTCTCTGCTCTGATTCTGTTGGGCGTTGGGCATCTGGCTGCTTCCTGATCTGCTGTGTTTGGGACTCTGGTTGCTTCTGCCACAGGCCATCTTTGTGTGGCCTGAGCATCTGATTCTAGTTTTGGGGGGTGGGGTTGGGCATCTGGGTGCTCCTTTCTCGGTTTTGTTTGGGCGCCTTTGGTAGTTTCTGCTGCCACAGGCCATCTTTGTTTGATCTGAGCATCTGATTGTGGTGTTGCGTGGGGGCTTGTGTATCTGGGTGCTCCTTCTTGGTCTGCTGTGTTTGGGCCTCTGGTTGCTTCTGCCACAGGCCATCCGTCAAGCGCCGATATTTCTCAATAACCTGTTTTATATCAAATAGTTTTATTGTTAGAAACTCAGGAGTTGTACCAAGGACACAAACCTTGGGAGTAATGAAATGCACACAGTTACACAATAGCTATATAGGATATCATCAAAGGTTACCATACAGATGCATACTTGAGTCACGAGTTCAAAGGTTACTAAACCACTATCTATTTTATTACTAAGAAATTTTAGGCTATCGGAAACATCAAACATTCTCACACTCTCTGGGAGAAGATAAGGGTTGTTTGTGTGAAATTGTGTGAGAGACGACTTGAAGGTAATGCCAGCCAGGTTGTAGCATAAACATCCTAGGGCCAGATGGATTTATTACTTGTCCACTGGCTGTAAATAAGAGGGGAGCAATAGAGAGCTAGTGACCTGCTCTTTCTCTAGAAAAATACATTACAGAAATGAATGCGCTTGACATACTGCCCCCCCTAAGCCCCCGTTCTGAGCTTTGAAGGATATTTAACGTAGAATTATTTAATCAATGCTGGCTCTTTCACATTTGAACTAATCACCCATTCGTCGTGTGCTGTTGAAAAATGCTTCCATCTAATCAAAAAATACAATACACCATGCTTCAGCTTAGCATCTAAGATTACTTTTACTTCATGGTGATTCTGATCTCCCACTGAAATAGGTTCTGGAACTTTGGGTCTGGGGTGCCAGGGCATCGCTCCAGGATCTTTCCAAAGTAAACTGCAATGAAAGATGGGATGTATCTTACTGAACAGTTTTGGTAATTCGAGTTCTACAGTCACTTTATTGATCACCCATTTAATATGGAATGGTCGCAAAAACTTGTATGCCAGCTTTTTAGAGGCTTCTGGTAATGGCAAGTTCTTGGTAGACAGAAATACGGTATCTCCTACTTTAAAATCCCAAGCAGGTAAATGATGCTTATCATAATGTTTTTTGTAAGTCTCTTTAGCCAATTCTAGATTTTCTTGGATGTTGTCCAACTTTCCCCACCTTTGCTCAAAAGTTGATGGGATTTCAGGCATTGATCCTCCCGGTAATTGTGAAAAGGGTTTCCCTTCATAGCCATTCACTATCAGGAAAGAGGAGGATTTGGTGGAGCTATGCATGCTGTTATTATAGCCATATTCCACAAAAGGGAGCAATTCTGCCCAATTCGACTGTTGATAGTTCGCAAAACATCTTAAATATTGCTCCAGCAATGCGTTTACTCTCTCCGTCTGACCGTCAGTCTGAGGGTGATATGCAGAGCTCAATCCCTGCTCGATCCCAGTTAACTTACAAAACTCCCTCCAGAAGTTGACAACAAACTGTACTCCTCTGTCACTAATTAATTTATCCAGAAAAGAGTGTAATTTCACCACATGTTGGAAGAATAGCTGAGCTAGTTTTTTAGCCATGGGTATTTGAGAGCATGGGATGAAGTGAGCTTGTTTAGAAAAGGTGTCCACTCATACAAGGATTATGATTTTTCCCTGGGAAGAAGGGAGTTCTACGATAAAATCCAATGATACCACTGACCACGGTCTGGTTGCTGTCTCCAGTGGTTGTAACAGTCCTGGAGGTTTCCCTCCTCTCCTCTTAGCCATCAAACATATCAGGCATGAAGCTACATAGTCAGATATGTCTCTTTTCATAAACGGCCACCAAAATTGCCTATTCACTAGATGCAGAGTCTTGACATATCCAAAGTGCCCGGTTAGTTTGTTGTCATGAAAGAACTGTAGCACTTATTTCCGGAGGCTCTCTGGCACGTAAAGCTTATTGTCCTTGTACCAGAAGCCCCCTTCCCCCTTTTTCACCCCCTCAGGTACTGCATCTCCTTCTTTTTCCACCTCTTTAATCAGTCTCCCCCCCCCTTCTCTTTGGTTTTTCCCCGCTTTGCTTGTGAGCGGGTGGTTACAGCTCCTTCCAAGTAGTTGGGGGAGATTAATGAATCAATCACCTCCTCTCTTTGGCTGCTGTGCTGGGGGAGGCCAGGAAATTCTTAGATCCTGGGATATGTTTCAATTTGAAATCGAATTTGGCGAAGAATCCCGCCCACCTGCTTCTCAGTTAGTTTTCTATGCCCTGTTAGGGCTTCCAGGTTCTTATGGTCTGTCCATATTTCAAATGGGACCCTCACTCCTTCTAACCAAGACCTCCATGTCTTTAGCGTGAACGTTACAGCGGACGCTTCCTTGTCCCACACCAACCAATTCCTCTGATCTTGGGAGAATTTTTTAGAGATGTAAGCACAGGGTTTTAGGGACCACCCCCTTATCTGGTTGCATTAGAATTGCCCCCATGGTGACATCGCTGCCTTCACATTGGACCACAAATGGTTTAAACTAATTGGGGTGAATCAGAATGGGTTCACTGGTAAACAATCTCTTTAACTTGGTGAACGCCTCTTGACAGCTTTCTGTCCAATTTAATTTTGCTCCTGGCCACTTGGCCTCAGGACCTCTCCCTTTTGTTTTAAGGAAGTCTGTCAAGGGGAGCATGGTGTGGGCAAACCCTTATATAAAATTACGGTAAAAATTTGCAAATTTGATAAAGGATTGGAACTGTCTACGTGTTTTGGGGTGTTCCCAATCTAGCACTGCTTGTATTTTAGCGGGGTCCATTGCCAAACCCCTCCCTGACACTTGGTAGCCTAGGTAATCCAATTCCATCTTATGGAATTCGCACTTGGATAGTTTCGCATACAGTTGGTTTTCATAGAAGGTTGCTAAGACTTCCCTCACCAATTTCACATGTGAGGGGTAGTCCTTGGAATAAATAATTATATCATTCAGGTACACCACTACCCCTTGGTACAAATATTTTAGCAGGACTTCATTTATGAAGTTCATGAAGACTCCCAGGGCCCCTTGCAACCCGAATGGCATGACTAAGTACTCAAATTGCCCCATCGGCATGTTAAACGTCGTTTTCCATTCGTCTCCCTCTTTTATGTGTACCCGGAAGTAAGCTTCTCTCAGATCCAGCTTGGAAAAAATCTTTATCTCCGACATGGTGCTTAATAGTTCTTTTATGAGGGGTATGGAGTACGCATTTGATGTTGAAATCGTGTTGATTCCCCTAAAATCCATAGCCTAAGTCCCCCGTCCTTCTTTTTCCTAAAAAAGCACTGGGGCGGCATGGGAGGCTGTGGTCGGCCTAATGAACCCACGTTTTAGGTTCTTGTCTAAAAACTTGCAGAGCTCTGCTTTTTCGGCCCACCCCATGGAGTATAGTTTGGCTCTGGGGAGGCTGTGCCCCAGAATCAGCTCTATGGCACAGTCAGTGTCCCAATGGGGGGGGGGAGCTCTTTAGCGTCTTCTTCACTGAATGCTTGTTTTAAGTCTCTGTACTCTTTTGGGATCGATCTCACCTCTTCTGTAATGAGGCATAGCTTTTCATTCAAAGGGGACGGTTCAGGGCCCCACTCCACGTTCCATTTGTGAGGCTCGCACCCTCCAAATCTAAAGTCTATGATTTGGTCCTCCCACTTTATGTTGGGTTCATGTTTAGCCAACCATCCCACTCCCAGGACAATGTCAATTGACGATGAAGGGGCCATGACAAAAATCTCTGTGTCCCAGTGGTCTTCTATCCCAAGTGGCACCCCTTGGGTTTGTTCCATGCAGGGTTCTCCCTTCATTACTGTCCCATCCATCTGTTCAAATTGTATGGGATGCTGCAGAGGACTCATAGGGAGTCCAAGAGCCTTCACTAGTTTGGGTGCAATTATGTCTCTGGTGCACCCAGAATCTAGTAGCGCTCTGGCGTGTATTCTGGCGTGGGTTCAGTAAAGTCAATGGGATGAAAAACAAAGTCCCCGTAATTCTCACCCTCAATGGCGCTGTTAGTTCCACGACCTGCTGCTCGGCACTTCTCAGTGCAGGTCGCTGTCATTTCCCACCGGCTCATCTTCCCAGGTGTCTGCTCCCATTTCGTCTATGATGATGATCTCCTCTTCCCGTGGGGTTGCGGACGCTGAGCTGCCCTTCGCTGGTTCTTTCGCTCATCCCTCCGCCTTCTTCGCTTCGGGTGTGCTGGTCTTCAAGGTGAGGAGGGGGGCCTTGAGGTCGCTCGGGGTAATTTGCCTTCATATGGTTGGGGTCGCCACACCGAAAGCAGCATCTGGGGGTGGTTGGTTTAGTTGTCCCCCTGGACTGGTCTGCTTTCCGCTCTTCTGCTTTTACCTCCAGCCAAGACTCACGTCCCCCCTTACCCTCTTGCTGCTCTTGACGCTGGAGAGCCACTCTCTTCATGTTGGTTTCCACTTCCCCCACCAGTTGCATCCGCCCTACCAGCGAGGTAGGGCAAGACTGTTTGAGGGGTCAATCCAGCACGCTGGCATTTAGGCCCCTCTGGAACTGCTTGATCTTCATCTGCTCATTCCACCCTTGTACTTTAGCTGCATTGGCCCAAAACTCTGCTGTGTACTCTCTTACTGCTTTGGATCCCTGTTGTAGGTCTCTCAGGGTCGTCAGCGCTCAGGTCTTTGATCTTCGGCAATCAGTCATTCTGGGTTGTTGAGGACTTCTCCGTTATCTGGAGCTTTCTCCGCCATCGTGGTAGAAAGTTTCCAATTCGGTTACATCCCCAAGTGTAATTACTCCCAAAATGTCAAGCACCGATATTTCTCATGGTTTCAAACAATTTTATTAGTAACATATGGTAATAAATTTCAATTTCTTACATCATTAATAATTACTTTTTTATCTATCCCATATATAACTTTCTACCCACCCCTCCCCCCGTTACTTGACCCCGGCTGGTGTTATATACTTAAAATCTTAATATAAAAGATACCCTTAATTAATAAGAACCAAAATTAATATCCTCCTCCCTCTTGTACTTAGTCATTATCAAAAATTGTCCAGTGTCCTTTTATTTTCCACTCTTTTTCTACATATCTTCTGAACTTTTTCCACTCCATCTTAAATACTTCTAAATTATAGTCTCTTAAGGTTCTTGTTAACTTGTCCATTTCACTCCATGTCATAACTTTTACAATCCAATTCCATTTCTCTGGTATTTTTTCTTGCTTCCACAACTGCGCATACAATGTCCTAGCAGCTGAGAGCAAATACCAGATTAAAGTCCTATCTTCTTTTGGAAATTTTTCCATTTGTAATCCCAACAGAAAAGTCTCTGCAACTTTATTAAATTCATATCCCAAGATCTTAGAAATCGCTTATTGAATCATCTGCCAATACTTTTTCGCTCTTTCACAAGTCCACCACATATGGTAGAAAGAACCTTCATGTTTTTTACATTTCCAACATCTGTCTGGCATCTTATTATTCATCTTTGCCAACTTTTTAGGAGTCATGTACAATCTATACATCATCTTAAAACAATTTTCTTTAATACTCTGACATGTTGAGAGTTTCATAGAATTCTTCCACAAATATTCCCATGTATCCTTCTATATTTCTTTATTTACATTAATTGCCCACTTAATCATTTGAGAGTTCACTACTTCATCTTCCGTAGACCATTTTAAAAGTAACTTATAGATTTTTGAAATTAATTTTTCATTATCTCCAAGCAGAACTTTTTCCATTTCCATTTGTTCTCGCCTTATTCCTTCAGTTTTAAGATCACTTACCACCGAACTCTTTATTTGTTGCATTTGAAACCAATCATACTTATAATTCAGATCCTCAGCAGTTTTAATCCTTGGTTTCTTTTCAGCCCATACGAATTCTGAGATCTTCCTTTGCCATTTATTAAATTGTTTTCTGTCTTTCACAATCGGGATAGTTTGGAATAGATACATTATTCTTGGCAAAATGTTCATCTTAATTGAAGCTATTCTCCCAAGCAACGACACATTAAGCTTGTTCTACTTTATCATATCTTCATCCATTTTACGCCATAACTTTTCTTAATTATTTTTAAACAAATTATAAAATATAAAATTAAAATTATTTTTCAACAAATCAATGTTCTTCATCATTATTTCCACACCCAAATATTTTACTTTAGAAGTAACCTAACATCCCATTAGCTTCTGCAGTTCCTTTTGTTTATTTACTTGCATATTTTTACATAAAAGTTTTGATTTTTCTTTATTAACATAAAGTCCCGCCAATTCTCCAAAATTTTGTATTTTAGCTAACAACAAAGGTGTTACTTGTATAGAATTTTCATTTATAAACATTATGTCATCTGCAAATGCTCTATACTTGTAAGTAAATCCTTTAATTCTCATTCCTTCTATTTCTTCATCATCTTGTATTTGCATCAATAAGATTTCAAGAGTCATTATAAACAACAATGGCGAAAGCGCACAACCTTGTCTTGTGCCTTTGCTAATATTCATTTCATCTGTGAGATCTGCATTTATACATAACCTTGCACGTTCAGTATATATTGCCTTTATCATTCTTACAAAGTTTCCCCCCAACTTTATTTTTTCCATAACTGCAAACATAAAGTCCCAGTTCAGATTATCAAAAGCTTTCTCTGCATCCACAAAAAATAATGCAGCTTCCTTCTCTGGATGTCTTTCATAATATTCTACAATATTTACAACAGTTCTAATATTGTCTCTTATTTGCCTTTTAGGGAGAAAGCCCGCTTGATCTTCCTTTATAAAATTTATTAAATATTGTTTAAGCTGTTCTGCCAGGATTCTTGTGTATATCTTATAATCATGATTTAATAATGAAATTGGTCTATAATTGTTTACATTCATGACGTCTCTATCTTCCTTTGGAATCAACGAGATTACAGCTTCTTTCCATATATTGGGTATTTTCCCACTTAATCTTCTCGCATTCATCAATTTTTGAAATTTCGGTACTAATTGTTCTTTAAGCATTTTTAAAAAAATTGCCATATATCCATCTGGTCCAGGTGCCTTTCCAATTTTCATTACATTATTTTCTATTTCTGCTTCAATTTCTATTTTTTCAATTGGATCATTCAAAAAAATTTCCATATATTCAGTTAAGGGTGCTATTTTGATTTTTTGCAAATATGTTTCGATCCTTTCTTTCCTTACTTTAACACCCTTAAATAAATTAGCATAATACTTAAAAATTCTCTCTTTATTCCTTCTTGGTCCACCATCTCTTTCCCATCAACCACAATTTTATTAATAATTTTACTTTCTCTCTTTTTCTTCAATTGCCAGGCCAAGTACTTTGCACCCTCAAAAGATTTTTGTTGTAATTTTTTCAAATTCCATTCCATTTCCTTATTTAACAAATGTCTCATTTGTGTTTGCAATATTGTAATCTCCCTTATAATTTTCTTTTTCCCTGGCCTTTTTCTTAATTCACATTCTTTTTTTCTTAATTTCATTTTGAATGCCCAAGATCTGTTTATCTTTTGCTCTCTTATCTTTATTATTCAATGTTATTAATATTCCTCTCATTACTGCCTTATAGGCATCCCATACTGTCTGAAATTCTATATCTTCTCTTTCATTAACTTGGAAATAAGCTTTAGATGTCACTATTTCTTTATTTTGTAGTAAATCTTCATTTATTCTCTGTCTTCTCGACTTTTTATACAATTTTGTAATCCACATTATTGGGTTGTGGTCAGCTCCTATTTTGGGTAAAATCTCTATCTTCCTTGTTAGAAGTCCCAAATCTTTAGTACCCCACAACATGTCAATTCTAGAAAAGGAATTATGTCTGGCTGAGAAAAAGGTGTAGTCCTGTACTTCAGGATTAAACTTCCTCCATATATCCTCCAAATTCTCTTGTTTAACTAGCTCAAAGAAAGATTTTGGCAATTTCCCTTCTTTATTAATTTTTTTCTTCCCATATCTATCTATTGTGTTCTGAATTGTTCCATTAAAGTCCCCAATCAACAAAATTTGCTCATAAGTCACTTCATCAAGATGTTGCATAATATTTTTAAAGAAAATGTCCTTTGCACCATTTGGAGCATAAAGTCCCAAGAATAAAGTCCTTTTAGCATTCAATAAAATTTCCACTGCTATGTATCTTCCATCTTTATCTTTAAAAACCAATTTCGGGTCTAATTCTTTTTTAATATAAAAAATTACTCCTCTCTTCTTCTGTTCAGCCAGTGTATAAAATTCTAGTCCCAATTGCTTATTTCATAAAAATTTATAATCCTTTTCTCTAATATGCACTTCTTGTAAACAAACTATATTACAATTTTGTTTTTTTATTCAATGAAATGTTGCCCTTCTTTTTTGTGGTGAGTTTTGTCCATTTACATTCCAAGATATCAATTTGTAATCCATCATGGTGCAATTTTTTTTATTTTCTCCATAAAATCTACGCAGTTCCTATGTGTTTGTAATTGTAATCCTTTTCCCTTGAAGTTCAAAGGTCAAACCTTCAGGTATTATCCATCTGTATCTCATTCCATTGTCACGTAGTTTTTCTGTCAATTTTTTATATGCATTTTTGTCAGTTAACACTTGTCTTGGCAACTCTTTCATAATTCTTATTCTACTATCTCCCACTCTCAATGTCTTTTCAAAATTTTTGTTCATGATTTTTCCCACCATTTCTTTTGTCATAAATCTTATAACCACATCTCTTGGCAGATTGTTCTTTTTTGCATAGAGTGAGTTCATTCTATACATATAATCATACACATTTCTATTCCCTTCGGGATCTTCCTCCAAAAATTCTGCAATTATTTTTATGATATATTCTTTCAAATCAGATTCTTCATCTTCTGGCTGTAAATAAGGGGGGAGCTATAGAGAGCTGGTGACCTGCTCTTTCTCTAGAAAAATACATTACAGAAATGAGCGCGCTTGACACCATCTTTGTGTGCACTGAGCATCTGATTGTGGGGGGGGGGGGGGGCTTGGGTATCTGAGTGCTCCTTCCTGGTCTGCTGTGTTTGGGCCTCTGGTTGCTTCTGCCACAGGCCATCTTTGTGTGGCCTAACCATCTAATTGTGGTGTTGGGGGAGGGGAGCTTGGGCATCTGGGTGCTCCTTCCTCTGTTTTGTTTGGGCACCTTTGGTAGTTTCTGCTGCTGCATGCCATCTTTATGTGGCCTGAGCACTTGATTGTGGTGTGCCTGGGGTTTTTTTGGCCTTTGTCTTTCTGTGGCCTGCTTATGCCCACAGGCCAGACATTTTATTTTGGTCTTCTGGGACTCTTGAAGTTTCTGGTTTTGGCAGGGCATTTAAATAGGCTCCTGTGATAACTGTTAGGATAGTGTTAGGAGGGACTGATATCTATATGTGTTTTAGTACTGCTTAATAACGTTTCACTTAACTTTGTATAGGACTGCAGTTTGACATTTTAGTAGGAAGCGTCAGGATCATTAAAAAGAGTGAAGGCTTTACTTTAAAGGTAGCTTAAGTAGGCAATGGGAGGTTGTATTAAAAACACAACATAGCGAAACTGTGCACTTCACCTTCAGTGACTGAAGGTCAGTGCCTGCATTGATTTAGTTAGGGTTAACACCAGCTTTTCCTTCATTTCAGGGACACTTGCATTTTTTGTTCAAACAGAAATCAGATTTGTCCCAGTAGATTCCAGTTAGGAGCAGCTTCTAAAGTTCAAGTACCTAGAAAGGTCTACTTGTCCATCTTAATAGATCCAAGTGGGCAACCGTGTTGGTCTGAAGTAGTAGGAAAAAACAGGAGTCAAGTTGCACCTTTAAGACCAACTTAGTTTTATTCAGAACATAAGCTTTCATATGCTCTAAGCACACTTCGTCAGACAAGGAATCCGGTACCGTAAACAGAACCACACATAGCTGGTAGGCAGTGGCTCAAAATGCAAAATGGTAGAAATTTAAGATCCAATGACAGAATAGTAAAATTATCTGGTAGGCAGTAGTTTAGAATGCAAAATGGTATGAATCTAAGATCCAATGACAGAATAGTAAAATAAACAAATTGAGCAAACCTTTGCTCTGTGTAGCATGAGCATGCGAAAGCAATAAAACAATAATATGTCAAAATGTGAGAATGTTTGTTCCTGGGCCAAAAGGAAAGCATTTCTGTCTCAGAAGTTTCTGTACTATACTCACTGAATATAGTTATACATCCACAGCATTCCAATTTATTTCTTTTAGAATAGTGTATAAGAATATTTTTTTGTATTGACATACTCAAAATAGGGATATTGGCTGTTTATCTCATTACATATACTTAACCCATTTTCTCAATTTTTTTTAAAATTCTTTTTTTCCTTTTTTTCTATGGCAAACTAGAATGATGTTTACATGTTAAAAATAAATCAGGTTAAAAATAAATCATCACTATCCAATGTATTTCTCTTTTAGCTGTATTGACATACTCAAACAGGAATATTGGTTGTTTATCCCATTACATATACTGAACCCATCTTCCACTATATTTTAATGTATTTTTCTCCTAATGGCAAACTATATGTATGTTACACATTAGAAGGTAAATTATTTGGATGGGAAAACATTAAAGAGGAAGGTGCATCTTTGTCTCAAACATAATACCAAAGGGATTCAATTGTGTAACATTTTCAAGCACCACAGTTTCTGCTGAGATAATTCCCAGGTACTGCTTTGAACACCTTGCAGGTTTAATTTAATTACTGTAGCACTGACCTTTTTGTATTATTAACAAATAATCTTTTGTCTCTTTAGACTTGCCTGTTTATTACATTTTCTGCCCACAGCTTTAAGCACATTGATTTCCAATTACCAGTTTATAAAACTGCCAAGTCATCTTCATCAAAAGACTTCTCTCCCTGCCCCACCACCAGCAGTTTAAAAAGCATGCAGGTCAACAGTGCTAACAGCATCATTAATTAAAAGTTGCAGGAAGAAAGTAAGAACTCAAGAAAGTAAAACACTTCCCATAAATTAAAGCATAAAAAACAAGGTCATTGGGATAAAATCCTTTTAATTCAGTGCATTTTTAAACCAGCATAAATATAATTACTAAAACTGTAAGGAAATCCCAGTAGAGTAATTTGAAATGTCATTTTGGAATAGAGATCCCAGCCCTGCTCCCCGGTCTGGGCAGCAGATCCCCCAATTTACTTGCTGCCAGGGAAATCCCACCCCAAAATTATGTTTTATTGTAAGTGGCCCAAAAACATAGTTTTGGGGTGGGATTTTGAGCCAGGGCTCTTTTTCTAGCAGGAGCTCCTCTGCATATTAGGCCCTGCCCCCTGATGTAGCCAATCCTCCTGGACCTTACAGTAGGCCCTGTACAAAGAGCCCTGTGGGCTCTTGAAGGATTGGCTACATCAGGGAGGCATGGCCTAATATGCTGAGGAGCTCCTGCTAGAAAAAGAGCCCTGGGATTTCCCTAGTAAAACCAGAAGTGGCCCAAAAACCTGGAAGTGTCATCCTCAAAGCAGCCATTTAAGTGATCACTCAAATGGCTGCAAACCTTCAGCGACCCTGATCACTGAGAAGGCTTGCATTAAGTTTAGGCTAACATCCTAAACTGGCTACAAGCTTTTTCATCAATCAGTTTCATTCGCCTCCACACGATTAGAAGAGGGGAACAAAACTGGCCATGAAATTACTGCATCCCACTTTCTGCTTATTGGGTCACTTCTTGTTTCTGAAAGTGGTCCAAAATATCATTTGGGAGTGAGACATCCCTGCCACCCCCCTGAATGCCCCCAAGGCCCCTACCACAGCGGTAAGGGGACAACAACCCTATTTTGAAATGTGTCAAATGTTAGGAATTTAGATGTTCTGGAGCTCTTAGGAGTGTTTCCTGCACAAGTGTGTTTGACCTGAATGAACAGGAGGCACACAGTTGCTTATCTAATGAAAAGTGATTGTCTTCCATCAAAAGAGCATTTGCATTTTCAGAAAAGTTTTGATTTATTTATCTATCATATTCCATGTCTTGTTTAAACATCATTATGTTTCAGTCAATTTATGGTAATTTTACATACTTGTAAAATTTTACTTGTAAAACATACAAGAAAACTTGAGAGTCATGGAGTAAAAGGACAGGTCCTCTTGTGGATCAAAAACTGGCTTAGTAATAGGCAGCAGAGAGTATAAATGGGCAGTCTTCGCAGTGGAGGACGGTAAGCAGTGGGGTGCCGCAGGGCTCGGTACTGGGTCCCATGCTCTTTAACTTGTTCATAAATGATTTAGAGTTGGGAGTGAGCAGTGAAGTGGCCAAGTTTGTGGATGACACTAAATTGTTCAGGGTGGTGAGAACCAGAGAGGATTGTGAGGAACTCCAAAGAGATCTGTTGAGGCTGGGTGAGTGGGCGTCAACGTGGCAGATGCGGTTCAATGTGGCCAAGTGCAAAGTAATGCACATTGGGGCCAAGAATCCCAGCTACAAATACAAGTTGATGGGGTGTGAACTGGCAGAGACTGACCAAGAGAGAGATCTTGGGGTCATGGTAGATAACTCACTGAAAATGTCAAGACAGTGTGCGTCTTGTAGATAACTCACTGAAAATGTCAAGACAGTGTGCGTCTGCAATAAAAAAAGCCAACGCCATGCTGGGAATTATTAGGAAGGGAATTGAAAACAAATCAGCCAGTATCATAATGCCCCTGTATAAATCGATGGTGCGGTCTCATTTGGAGTACTGTGTGCAGTTCTGGTCGCCGCACCTCAAAAAGGATATTATAGCATTGGAGAAAGTCCAGAGAAGGGCAACTAGAATGATTAAAGGGCTGGAGCACTTTCCCTATGAAGAAAGGTTGAAACACTTGGGACTCTTTAGCTTGGAGAAACGTCGACTGCGGGATGACATGATAGAGGTTTACAAGATAATGCATGGGATGGAGAAAGTAGAGAAAGAAGTACTTTTCTCCCTTTCTCACAATACAAGAACTCGTGGGCATTCGATGAAATTGCTGAGCAGAAAGGTTAAAACGGATAAAAGGAAGTACTACTTCACCCAAAGGGTGATTAACATGTGGAATTCACTGCCACAGGAGGTGGTGGCGGCCACAAGTATAGCCACCTTCAAGAAGGGTTTAGATAAATATATGTTCTTATGTTCTTACAGAAGTTTGCAATGATCTGAGCCAGCAGAAACAAACTGTTTTTAGTCTAGGAGCCAAACTAGATGTGATGGCAACTCCACCAAAAGGATGCCTCCACCATTTTTGGCCTGAAACTCCCTCTGTTTATAAATAGCATAGGGCCCCAATACTGAGTGGCATCATGGTGGGGGAAGAGGAGCTCTTGTTCCCCAACCCACATACCATTTTCAAGATTCCAAACACCAGGGTGTTTGTAAACAGAGGGAATTTCATCCATAAAATGGCAGCATGTTCTTCTGGTGGACTCAGGGATGCTGCCATGCACAATTTGGTACTAGGAACTCTAAAGTAGATTTGGAGGTCTCAAATCTTAGAACTATTTATTCTGAAACATCATGTTTTCTCTTAAACCTTATTGTAGATGGTCTTTTGGCAATACATTCTTTATAGGTAAGCACCGTTATGTTCTTAATCTCTATGGCTTTGCTCTGTAGTGCAGGATTCCAAATGCTGCAGACTGATGTTATCTTTGCTAGCTAAATGGTAAGTTATGTTTTATTTCCACTTTTCACCAACTTGCTCCATGTATTTTCAGATTTCCCACTATCTGCTGATCCCACTATCCCACTGATAGACAGTGCTGGGGAGGAGCCTGTGGTCGTGGTGCATGTTGGCACCAACGATGTGGGGAAATGCAGTCGTGAGGTCCTGGAGGAGAAATTTAGGCTGCTAGGTGGGAGACTTAAGGCCAGGACCTCCAAGGTGGCCTTCTCGGAAGTGCTACCTGTTCCACGTGCAGGGCAGGAGAGACAGGCGCAAATTAGAAGTCTCAATGTGTGGATGAGACGATGGTGTAAGGAGGAAGGGTTTAAGTTTGTTAGGCACTGGGATGCTTTCTGGAACAAGCGGGAGCTGTACAAAAGAGACGGTCTCCACTTGTCTCCGGATGGAACCAGGCTGCTGGCGCTTAAAATCAAAAAGGTGGCAGAGCAGTTTTTAAACTAAATCTTGGGGGAAAGCCGACAGGAGATGGAATGTCTCTGGTTCGGGAGGACTCGTCTCAAAGAGATGAAGGGTTGGCTTCTATTTTTCTACCGAGTAACGGATCAGAGTTGTCCACTGTGATGGTGACAAACAGTATGGACTGTCTGCCAGAGTCTCGAGGCGGCAGGACAGAGGTGGCGGGCCTAGCTTGCCTGGGAAATTATAAATGTTTCTATGCAAATGCTAGAAGTGTCCGAAGTAAAATTGGTGAATTGGAATGTTTAGTGTTGGGAGAAAACATAGACATTGTGGGAATTTCAGAAACTTGGTGGAATGAGGAGAATCAGTGGGACACGGTGATTCCTGGATATAAGTTATATCGGAAGGATAGGAAAAGAAGGGTTGGAGGTGGGGTGGCTCTGTATGTCAGAGAGGATATACGGTCCAGTAAGACTGAGGTCAGAGAATTAGATTCCCTTTTAGAAATGCTTTGGGTTGAAATAGAGGGCCCAAAAGGAAATTTAACTATGGGAGTTTGTTATCGCCCACCAAATCAAAAGAGAGAGGACGATTATAATATGATGGAAGGATTAAAGATAGCGGCTAAACGTAAAAACTGTGTCGTAATAGGTGATTTTAACTACCCGCAGATTGATTGGGTCAATATGTGTTCTGGTCGAGAGAAAGAGATTGAGTTTCTTGATGCTCTCAATGACTGTGCTATGGAGCAGATGGTCTCAGAACCTACCAGAGGTGGGGCGATCCTGGATCTGGTCCTAAGTAATGCCCAAGACTTAGTGAGAGACGTAAAAGTGATTGCGCCGCTTGGGAACAGTGACCATAATGTTATTGATTTCACCGTTTGTATAAATAGGGAGTTGCCCAAAAAGACCACCACAACCACATTTAACTTTAAAAGGGGTAAATTCTCTGAGATGAGGAGGCATGTGAGGAGGAAACTGAAAGGAAAGGTAAATACGGTCAAAACCCTTGGGGAAGCTTGGAGACTATTTAAAACTATAATCCTAGAAGCTCAGATAAAATACATACCACAAGTTAGGAAAGGCACAAACAGGTATAAGAAGAGGCCAGCATGGTTAACAAACAAAGTAATGGAAGCTGTAAAAGGTAAGAAGGACTCCTTTAAGCGGTGGAAAACCAGTCCAAGTGAGATTAATAAAAGGGAACACAGGCAGTGGCAAATCAAATGCAAGACTGTGATCAGGCAGGCAAAAAGGGACTATGAGGAGCATATTGCAAAAAACATAAAGACCAACAATAAAAATTTCTTCAAATATATTAGAAGTAGGAAACCAGCCAGGGAAGCAGTGGGGCCCTTGGATGACCATGGGGTAAAAGGATTACTGAAGGAGGATGGGGAAATGGCTGAGAAGCTGAATGCATTTTTTGCCTCCGTCTTCACCGTGGAAGATGAGAAGTGTTTGCCCGCCCCAGAACCACTAATATTGGAAGGGGTGTTGAAAGACCTGAGTCAGATTGAGGTGACAAAAGAGGAGGTCCTACAACTGATAGACAAATTAAAAACTAATAAGTCACCGGGTCCGGATGGCATACATCCGAGAGTTCTGAAAGAACTCAAAGTTGAACTTGTGGATCTTCTAACAAAAATCTGTAATCTTTCATTGAAATCTGCCTCTGTTCCTGAGGACTGGAAGGTAGCAAATGTCACCCCCATCTTTAAAAAGGGTTCCAGAGGAGATCCAGGAAATTACAGGCCAGTCAGTCTGACTTCAATACCGGGAAAGTTGGTAGAAACCATTATCAAGGACAGAATGAGTAGGCACATTGATGAACACAGGTTATTGAGGAAGACTCAGCATGGGTTCTGCAAGGGAAGATCTTGCCTCACTAACCTGTTACATTTCTTTGAGGGGGTAAACAAACTTGTGGACAAAGGAGACCCGATAGATGTTGTTTACCTTGACTTCCAGAAAGCTTTTGATAAAGTTCCTCATCAAAGGCTCCTTAGAAAGCTTGAGAGTCATGGAGTAAAAGGACAGGTCCTCTTGTGGATCAAAAACTGGCTGAGTAATAGGAAGCAGAGAGTGAGTATAAATGGGCAGTCTTCGCAGTGGAGGACGGTAAGCAGTGGGGTGCCGCAGGGCTCAGTACTGGGTCCCATGCTCTTTAACTTGTTCATAAATGATTTAGAGTTGGGAGTGAGCAGTGAAGTGGCCAAATTTGCGGATGACACTAAATTGTTCAGGGTGGTGAGAACCAGAGAAGATTGTGAGGAACTCCAAAGGGATCTGTTGAGGCTGGGTGAGTGGGCGTCAACGTGGCAGATGCGGTTCAATGTGGCCAAGTGCAAAGTAATGCACATTGGGGCCAAGAATCCCAGCTACAAATACAAGTTGATGGGGTGTGAACTGGCAGAGACTGACCAAGAGAGAGATCTTGGGGTCGTGGTAGATAATTCACTGAAAATGTCAAGGCAGTGTGCGTTTGCAATAAAAAAGGCCAACGCCATGCTGGGAATTATTAGGAAGGGAATTGAAAACAAATCAGCCAGTATCATAATGCCCCTGTATAAATCGATGGTGCGGTCTCATTTGGAGTACTGTTTGCAGTTCTGGTTGCCGCACCTCAAAAAGGATATTATAGCATTGGAGAAAGTTCAGAAAAGGGCAACTAGAATGATTAAAGGGCTGGAACACCTTCCCTATGAAGAAAGGTTGAAACGCTTAGGGCTCTTTAGCTTGGAGAAACGTCGACTGAGGGGTGACATGATAGAAGTTTACAAGATAATGCATGGGATGGAGAAAGTAGAGAAAGAAGTACTTTTCTCCCTTTCTCACAATACGAGAACTCGTGGGCATTCGATGAAATTGCTGAGCAGCCAGGTTAAAACGGATAAAAGGAAGTACTTCTTCACCCAAAGGGTGATTAACATGTGGAATTCACTGCCACAGGAGGTGGTGGCGGCCACAAGCATGGCCACCTTCAAGAGGGGGTTAGATAAAAATATGGAGCAGAGGTCCATCAGTGGCTATTAGCCACAGTGTGTATGTGTGTGTGTATATATATATATATATATATTTGGCCGCTGTGTGACACAGAATGTTGGACTGGATGGGCCATTGGCCTGATCTAACATGGCTTCTCTTATGTTCTTATGTTCTTATGCAGTGGAGTTGCAAGAAGCATCATGGCTCTCATGCAGCAAACCGAAACTGCTAAAAACCAGTTTCTGTTCGCTGCGCGAAAGTCAGGACACTTCCTGCAACTCTGGCACAGATAGTGGGAAATACAGCGGATGCTGCGCAGAGAAGAGGAATGTGACCGCGGGGGTAAGCTGAATGCGAAATCGGTCAATGTTTTTCTCTATCCCTGTTGAGCTATTGGGGAATTGATGGGGCTTTGTTTAGTCTGTGTATCTTTTTATTTTATGATCAGCTATTTTTGTTCCACCCTTGTTTTGTCAAGGACTCCTTTCCTTAATTGGGCCTGTTGTGCCCTAGGCTCAAATGGGAGAACTGTTACTTTTGGAGGGAACTGTTACTTTTGGAGGGAAGCCGAACAAGCCAGAGCTTGAACTCCACACCAGGGTTCCAGAGAAGGCCTAAGCGTGCCCAATCAGGGGAAGGATTGAAACATAAGCAGCCAATAAACATCCAGGCTCATACTGTACCCTGATAGACCCTTAGGGCCCTGTAAATAGCCAATCCGTGTAGATAGTTAAGGACCAATCAGAAGGGGGCAAGAATTGTATAAAGGAGCGGAAAGTTTGAACAGAGCTCAGTCTGTGTGTGTGTGTTCCTGAAGTAAAGCTTGCTGAAATCACTCTCCGACTCTGGTCTCTTACTGCGCCGACCCCAGTACTTTACAGGGCCATTAGAAGGTAGTGCAGGAGGAAGTAGCTGGGTGAGATGCTTGGTCTGCCAATACATTCTTGTGCCAATCCTGTGTGTGCTTCAGTTTCTTCCTTGGTAGAATCAGTACAGATATATGTGTTATGGTTAGGGTACCCAAAACCAGGGGTCATTTTGCAGAAAAATAGGTGGCAGAGCTCATTAGCATAACTCATTAGCATATGTTCCCCCAGCCAAAAGCAACCTGATGCAAGAAAGGAGAGCCCCAGATAAGCAAGACCTGCTTGAGCTGGCTAGAGATCCTGTCAGCCTTCACTTGCCTGGGGCTCTCCTGGGCTGCCCCCCTTCAGGCAAAAGGTCAACAAGCCACGCACTACCCAAAATCACATAAGAAGTGGAGAAAGGGTGGTGCGAGCTTCTTCAGGGGTTAATGAGGGCTGCTGGGGGTGTGGCAAAGCCCTTGGTGGCTGACTGGCTACCCACTCTCCTAGTTCAGGGATTGTTATGCAGCTGCACCTACTATTCAATGGGCAAGGTAGGTGTAGAGGGAGAACTGTCAGAAAGGTTCAGGAGCTGTGTTCCTGTGAGCTCCTGCTGAATCTGAGGCCTGCCCAACATTATCCAAGCAAATTTCAGATTTGAAGGGTACCTGGAGAGGATGTATATTGGGAAAAATGCATTTACTTCTTGGTTACACTCTAGGCTGCCTCCCCTAGTCTCTATGGTCTTTACCAAAGAGGCTACATGAAATTCTTGAAGTGAAGGCCATTTTTTTCTCCTGTTCCTCAGCTCCATGAAAGCAGGAAATTGGGTCTTGAGGCCAATCATTGCCTGCTTTAGGGGTATAATGGGTGGTCTAATTATAGGACTCGTTTCTGCACCACAATGATAATATTACCATGATGTGAGAGTCAGCTGGGTGTAGTGGTTAAATGTGTGGACTCTTATCTGGGAGAAACGGGTTTGATTCCCCACTCCTTCACTTGCACCTGTGGAATGGCCTTGGGTCAGCCATAGCTCTCATAGGAGTTGTCCTTGAAAGGGCAGCTGCTATAAGAGCTCTCTCAGCCCTACCTACCTCACAGGGTGTCTGTTGTTGGGAGAGAAGGTAAAGGAGATTGTGACCGCTCTGAGATTCAGAGTATAGTGCAGGATATGAATCCAATATCTTTTTAATATCTTCTACATTCTGGAGTGTGTGTGCTTAGGGTAGGGCATGATGGAGACCAGGTGACAACACTTTGTGTCAACTGAATCCTGCAATTTTTGGCTAAAATCAGGCCATGGTCAGCAAGCCACTCTGATTTGTGTTAACAAGATGACTATGGTCTCCCTTGTGCTACTATGCTCTTTGTTAGCCTATTGATTTCTTTGCTTTGTGAACAAAGTATAGCGACTATACTGACCTTAGCAGGCCAAGCATACAAGCCTTACCGAATGGCTCTGCCTGGTTTAGAATTTGCTTATTTTATTTTTTAATTTATTTTTGGTTAAAACAATTTTATTTGGTAACATACGGTAACAAATTATATTTCTTGCATCATTAATAACTTCTTTTATCTATCCCATATATTACTTTCTACCCACCCCTCCCCCCGTTACTTGACCCCCGCCAGTGTTATTTACTTAAAGTACTAATGTTTAAAGGTACCTTTAACTAATAAAAACAAAAGTTAATATTCTTTTTTTCTAAGACTTAATCATTATCAAAAATTGTCCAATGTCCTTTTATTTTCCACTCTTTTTCTACATATCTTCTGAACTTTTTCCACTCCATCTTAAAAACATCTAAATCATAGTCTCTTAAAATTCTTGTAAATTTGTCCATTTCACTATATGTCATAACTTTACAAACCAATCCCATTTCTCTGGTATTTTTTCTGGTATTTTTTCTTGCTTCCACAACTGTGCATATAATGTCCAAGCAGCTGAAAGCAAGTACCAAATTATAGTTCTATCTTCTTTTGGAAATTTTTTCCATTTGTAATCCCAACAGTAAAGTCTCTGCAACTTTCTTAAATTTATATCCCAAGATCCTAGAAATTTCTTGTTGAATCATCTACCAATACTTTTTTGCTCTTTCACAAGTCCACCACATATGGTAGAAAGAACCTTCATGTTTTTTACATTTCCATCATCTGTCTGACATCTTATTATTCATCTTTGCTAATTTCTTAGGAGTCATATACCATCTATACATCATTTTTAAACAGTTCTCTTTACTACTATGACACGCCAAAAGCTTCATAGAGTTCTTCCACAAATATTCCCAAGTTTCCATCTGTATTCCTTTATTTACATTAATTGCCCACTTAAACATTTGAGATTTCACTACTTCATCTTCCGTAGACCATATAAAAGTAATTTATATAATTTTGAAATTAATTTTTCATTGTCTCCAAGCAGAACATTTTCCATTTCTGTTTGCTCTTTTCTTATTCCTTCAGTTTTAATGTCATTCTCCACCAAGCTCTTAATTTGTTGCATTTGAAACCAATCATATTTATTATTCAGCTCTTCAGCAGTTTTCAATTCTATATGCCACTTTGTATTTTTAATAGTTGATTATATGACAACCATTTTTCTTCACCCGTCTCAGACTTCCAGGGTTGGAAAATGCCGAGCTGAATTGCTTCTCAGAAGGGGAGCAGGCTGGGGCTTCTGTTCGGGGTAGCAGAGGACAATTTAATGCCTACTGCCTACTTTTCTCAGTCAGAGATCAGTCCAAGATACGCACAGGAAACTCTGAGGAGATTTACCTTGGCTAAGAGGGAGTCCCAGGGGGGCTCCTTTGAGGCTTTGAGAGGTCTCCAGAGATGAGTTGCATATTCATCATCTGCAGAAGTTTTCAGAGTCATTTATTTGACATAAGCTCGACAGGATCCTAACCTTCTTTGAGACTGCTAAACATCTAAAGCTATACAAGACTGGTGTTGGATCTGGATAATTGCAGAAAAAGTTACTGATGACTATCTTCATTCCGGGACTATTTAAAGTTAAACAAAATAAAATCAGAAGGTGGGAAATAGAGATTCAGAAAGCTTAGAAGAAGAAGGGGAGAAGGGGCGAAATTTGAACTTTGTAAATTTAAACGACAGTGCTAAAAAGTGGAAAGGAATTTATTGTTTTGTCTACTTGCGGTTTAGGTGAAAAAGCCCCATCATCACAGATTTGCAGCTCTCACAGTCAACACAGAAAATACGTCAAACATCGCGAGATCTTTTTACCAGTGAAAACAGCATTTGGTGGCAAGAAAAGCAGGACGTGTCAGATGGAAAAGGGAAATCATTGAAGCAGTTAGCCTACTCTAGAACTATAATATAATAGAAAAACATTGACGGCCATTGCTAGGAGGTCAAAATTTAAACAAAGTTTTTAAAGTGTTCAGGACATTAAAAATTGGTGAAGCTGACAGAGGTGACAATTGAAGAGCTAAGGAAAGATATAGAAGATCTCAGAAATGAGACTGTGGTAACATCAAAGAAAGTGCAAGAGGTGGAAGAGAGAGTGAAAGTACATGATTCCACCTTGCTAAAAATTCAAGAAAAGGTGGCAATTCATGACTGCAAATTGATGGAAACCTAGATACGTCTGAGAGGAGTACCTGAGGATGAAGAGACTGATTTGAAAGGATATATAATAATAATTGCAGAATTTTTGGAAGAAGATCCTGAAGGAACTAGAAGCATGTATGACTATATGTATAGAGTGAACTCACTATATGCCAAGAAAAATAATCTACCCAGCGATGTGGTTATAAGATATATGACAAAAAAAAGGTGGGGAAAATCTTGAATAAAAATTTTGAAAAGACATTGATAATGGGAGGCAGCAGAGTAAGAATCATGAAAGAATTGCCAGGACAAGTGATAAATGACAGAAAAATATACAAAAAATTGATAGAAAAACTACATGACAATGAAATGAGGTATAGATGGATAATACCTGAAGGTCTGTGCTTTGAGCTGCAAGGAAAAAGGATTACAATTACAAGCACACAGGAACTGCGTAGGTTTTATGAAGAACATAAAGAATTTGCACCATGATGGATTACAAATTATTATCTTGGAATGTAAATGGACTAAATTCACCACAAAATAGAAAGGCAATGTTTCATTGGATTAAAAAGCAAAATTGTAATATAGTTTGTTTACAAGAAGTGCATATCAAACAAAAGGATTACCAATTTTTATGGAATAAACAACTGGGACTAGAATTTTATTCATTGGCTAAACAGAAGAAAAGGGGAGTGATTTTCTATATTAAACAAGAATTGGAAGATTTGTAGTGGTAGAAATAATATTAAATGCAAAAAAAACCTGTTGTTATTGGGACTGTATGCACCAAATGGTGCAAAGGATGCTTTTTAAAAAGACATTATACAACAATTTGATGAACTGACTTATGACCAAATTTTGATAATGGGGGACTTTAATGGAACAATTAAGAACACACTGGATAGGTCTGGGAGTAAAAAAAATAATAAGGAAGGAAAATTGCCAAAGTCTTTTTTTAAATTGGTCAAACAATAAAATTTGGAGGATATATAGAGGAAATTTAATCCTGAAGTGCGAGACTATACCTTTTTTCAGCAAGACATAAAACTTTTTCCAGAATTGACATGTTGTGGGGCACTAAAGACTTAGGCCTTATAACAAAGAAAATAGAGATTTTACCTAAAATTGGGGCTGACCATAACCCAATAATGTGGATTACAAAATTGTCTAAGAAGTTGAGAAGATGGAGATTGAATGAAGATTTACTACAGAATAAAGAAATAGTGACATCTCTAGAAAATGAAACTAAAGCTTTCTTCAAATAAACAATAAAAGAGGATATAGAATTTCAGATGGTCTGGGATGCTTATAAAGCAGTAATGAGAGGAATGTTGATTACATTGAATAACAAAGATAAGAGGGCAAAAGAAAAACAGATGTTGGACATTAAAAATGAAATAAAGAAAAAAGAAGAGGAACTGAGAAAAAGTCCAGGGAAAAAGAAAATTATAAGGGAGATTACAATATTATAAACGCAAATGAGACATTTGTTAAATAAAGAACTGGAATGGAATCTGAAAAGATTGCAGCAGAAATCTTTCAAGGGAGCCTGTATCATTGATTTGTGAAAAAACTGTGGCTAGCACAGGCGACCACCATGAGGGAAAGGCTTTATAGAAGTCTGAGGGGATCAAGTCTTCCCCAGGAGATTTTCTAGAGGCCAAAGAACTACTTATACCATCAATCTCTTTCTCCGAGACCAGAGCCCACATGGGTAGATCTGTTATATCAAAATCAAAGTTTTGTACTTGTGGAATATCTACAAGAGAAGAAGCTACAGATAACCCAAATACCTGACTATAATGCAGAACGCAAACTTTGGGGGTAAATAATGACTATAAAATATATACAAGAATCTTGGCAGAACGGTTTAAACAATATTTGATAAATTTTATAAAGGAAGATCAAGCAGGGTTTCTTCCCAAAAGGCAAATAAGAGACAATATCAGAACTGTTGTAAAGGAAGTAGCATTATTTTTTGCGGACACAGAGAAAGCATTTGACAATTTAAATTGGGATTTTATGTTTGCAGTAATGGAGAAAATGGAGCTGGGAGAAAGCTTTATAAGAATGATAAAAGCAATATATACTGAACAATGTGCAAGGCTATATATAAATGCTGACCTTAAAGAAGACATGATAATTAGTAAAGGTACAAGACAAGGTTGTCCACTTTCCCCACTGTTGTTTATAATGACTCTTGAAATATTACTGATGCAAATTCAAGAAGATAAAGAAATAGAAGGATTAAAAGTAAAAGGATTTACTTGCAAATACAGAGCATTTGCAGATGATATAATGTTTATAAATGAAAACCCCATACAAGTCACACCTTTGTTGTTAGCCAAAATACAAGAATATGGGTAGTTGGCGGGACTTTGTATTAATAAAGAAAAATCAAAACTTCTATGTAAAAATATGCAGCTGTTCCCAGCAGATCTTTAAAGGCATCCACATACCCCAGCAGCAGTCCTTCACAATGCCCACCACTCAGGCTCCACAGAAAGAAAAATAGAGAGAGTCAGAGAGAAGAAGAAAGGAAGGAAGGAAGGAAGGGAGGGAGGGAAAGGGAAGGGAGAAGAAAGGGAAATAAAGAAATGTGGGGAAGAAAGGGGAATTAAGGGAAACAAAGACATGGGGGGAAGAACTAGAAAGAAAGGGAAAGAAAGAAATGAGGGGAAAACTTAACTGAATTGTGACAGTGACGTTTCCAGGCCATGCAGCGATCCTGACTGGCCAGCCAGGCCCCAGGGATACTGCTGCACATCGTGGCTGGACCCCACAATCCTCGCTGGCCAGCCGGACCCCAGGGAGTGTTGTTATTAAGTCTTCCTTTACACAGTTTGACAGGTGCAACGTGACAGCAAGAGATCTAGCTGACAGGCTAGGTCACAGTGGCCTTGTAAGCAAGCCGGTTCTGGCCGGTTAAGGACAGGTGGAAAGTACCTGCTGAGTCAGCATGACTATGGACTGCCTGGATTGGCTGATGGACATATATATGGACTGCATTGCCAGTGTACAGTTCTCTCTTTGTAGAGATAGATGCTGGTGGAGCACTTTGATCCTAAGGTTAATGTATATGACTGCACTCGTGAATACTTTGTATATAGTTTGTACATACACTGTTTTAACACTAGCTGCAGGAGTCTGGCTCACTTCCTTACTGGAGCTCACTGTTGTATATACCTCACTTCTCACGCTGCACACACACGCACCGACAGGGTTATGGGCCCAGTGTGGTTACACTGCGCAGAGGAGTGTCGTGAGTGTTGAGCTGTCCGAGCGTTGTGGAAGAGCCGGAGGCGAGGAACGCCGTGGAGGACGAAGACTTCCAGCTATCTCTGTCTGAGAGCAAGGGGGAGGACGGCAGCCAGCTGTCTGGAGGAGTCGGTGAGATGCTCAGCAACAGCTTGCCGTGGCCGTGAAGAAGCTCACTTCAGCTAACTACGTGGTGTGGAGCCTAAGAATGGAACACTACCTGAAGTGTGAGGGTCAATGGCTGTATGTGAGTAACCCCCCTGCTGTGTTATCTCCTGCCGAGACTATGTTGGCCGAGAAGGCACTAGCAAATATTGTGCTGGCTGTGGGAGATGACCAATTAATTTATGTGCATGGCAAGGACGCTGCCAAGGCTGCCTGGGGTGCACTCAGTGGGGTGTACGTGAGAACCACTGCAGGCTCCCTGATGGCCTTGACGAGAAGAATGTTCCACACGCTGATGTCGGCTGGAGGGTGTGTGAGGCAGCACATCAAACGGCTAACAGACTGCTTTATGGAACTTGAGACCCGGGGCAAAACTGTTGCTCCTGATGATAGAGTGTATATCTTACTATCATCTTTGCCGCCGGAGTTCTCGCCGCTCATTACCTCCCTGGAGACGGTTGACGTGGCTACTCTGACCATGGAGTATGTGTGTGCACACCTATATGACTTCCAGGAGCGAATTACAGCTGTGACCCATCCGGGAGTATCGGCTGGAGAGCGTGTGTCTGTGGGAGCGTCTGGGAAGGCATCCAGGCCGGAGCCGGCTTGTGCTGCTGGCAGGCAACAAAAGGCTGAAGTGGAGCCGACGGCACTGGCAGTCAGACGTTGCTTTGGATGTGGCTCTGCATTGCACCTCTTACGTGTTTGCCCTGAGAAAGGGAAGCGTCGTGGACGGAGGCAGCGGGGACAGAGGACCACCAGCAGATGTGAGGAAGAAGCCCAGCTGGTCACTTCTTCAGGAGAGAGTACCGGGTCTCTGTGGATTTTAGACTCTGGTGCTACAAGCCATCTCTGCTGCGAGAAGAGTCTGCTGAGGGATTTTGACATTTCTAATCTCTCCCATGTGAGATTAGCCGACGGTTCTTCTGCGGCTGTAAATTGTATTGGGAGTGTTGATTTTCCTGTGTTGAACTGCACATTCCAAAATGTACTGTGTGTGCCCTCCCTCAGATCTAATTTGTTAAGCGTCAGCAATCTAATTGATGATGGCTTTGAAGTAGTGTTTAAGAAAGAGTGTTGTAAGATCTTAGGAGGTGGGGAGAAGCTGCTGGCTACTGGTACAAGGGATGGAAATGTATATGTGGTCAGGAGTGATTGTGCCCATGCTGCACAGATTTCCAATGTGCCAGTGCATGACAAATGCATCCACTTACTACACAGAAGGCTTGGGCATTGTGGGTTTCATGCACTGAAAAAAACCCTACAGATGATGCCAGGTTTTAAGGTAAAGCCCTGTAAGTGATTCCTAGACTGTCAGGTCTGTAAAAAGACCAAGAGCAAAGCTTGTGCTGTGGCTAAGAAAAGCACCAGGGAGACCAAACGAGCTCTAGAGCTGATACATCTCGATGTTATTGGCCCTTTTCCCAAAAGTCTGTCAGGGAAGCGGTTCTGCCTGGTGGCAACTGATGACCATACAAGGTATTCTTGGGTATTTGCCATGGAGCACAAGTCAGAGGTGTACAAATGCTTTACAAAATGGGCTAAAGCTATTGAAAGGGAACTGGACTTGCATATCAAAGCTATCCAATGCGACCACGGGGGGGAATTTACCTCTAATGAGTTCAGACGTTGGTTGGAGAGCAAAGGCATTGCTCAGAGGCTGGCAAACCCAGCCACCCCCCAGGAAAATGGGCTATCGGAAAGGCATGGTGCCATTCTAATGAGGTTTATGTACTCAATGCTAGAGGATGCCAATTTACCCTTTGCCTATTGGGCAGAAGCCATGGGCTCTGCAGTGTACATTTATAACAGAATTTGGACCAAGGCTGTGTGTGATATACCTTACAAAAGGTTATATGGTAAACTGCCTGAGTTAAAATTTTTAAAAGTCTTCGGCACCCAGGCATGGGTTAACATTCCCTTGAAGAATAGGAGGAAGGGAGGTGACCGGGCAGTGCGGTTAACTTTTTTGGGCTACAAACCAGAAACTAAGTCTTATCGCTTTTGCGATAAGAAGGCCAAGCTGACTTTCAGTCGCTCAGCAAGCTTTAACGAGCATCACAGCTGGCCAAAATTACATGGTGCTGAGGGGGAAGTTGTCTTGCTGCCAAGCACAGATAACAGTGCTGGAGCCGAGCCAAGGGAGATTAAGCAGGAGCCTGCATCTCCCGGGCAGGAGTTGGAAGAGCCTGCAAGTCAGGAGGTGGAACCTCCGAGTCAGGAGGTGGAGTTGCCAACTCAGGAGGTGATTTTGCCACAGTCTCCAGCCCAGGAGGTGGCAAGCAGTGAGCCCAATGCTGATCAGCCTAGTACAAGTGCAGGGCCATGAGTATCTTCCAGAACTACAAAGGGTATCCCTCCTGCAAGATACAAAGGTCCTTATGTAACACTGGTTACTGCACCAGAGCCTCCAGGGTTTAAAGAAATGCTGAGGAAGAAAGCTGAAGCATGGAAGGTCTGGGTTGCAGAGTGTGAGGCACGAGACAAGGAGGCAGAGGCAAAACGGCAGAAGGAAATGGCTAACCAGGACAGTGATGATGATGAGTGCCTGGATTGGAAAATGTAAAGTGTAAATAGCAAAGTGCAAAAGTATGATGTTATAATACTGCTGACCAGAAAACAATGTAAAGACATGTGAAGGAACATTGCAAATCATTGTAAAGGTATAAAGTTGCACAATGTCTAGGTATATCACACTATGGAGTGCATGAAGCACTTGAGGCAGGGGAGACCAATATTATTTGACATCAACTGCTTCAAACAATGACCTGGCAGAACAGCTCCATTTTATAGGGCCCGTGGCAACAAATCCCAAAGGGCCCTGATCTCAGTTGGAAGCATGTTCCATTAGGCCAGACCAGGGCTGGGAAGGCCCTGGCCAAGGCAAAAAAGACATCTTTCAGGTCAGGGACTACCAAACAGTGCTGACCTAGAGAGCGCAAGGCTCTTTGGGGCGCATAAGGGGAGAAGGGGTCTTGCAGGTATGCTGGTCCTTGGCCTCTTATGACCTTAAAGGTTAGCACCATAACCTTATGCCTGATTCAGTACTGCAAAATAGTGAGCTTAGCCATGGGTAAATGCAACTCAATATTATTTCAAACTGGGATTGGGGAAACAGACAGGCAATATCTGCCCACAACACACCCATTCAGTTGGCAGAAAACTGTCCTATTGGTCTCTCCAGGATCCTATACTTTGCATATTTCTGTTACATGCCCGGAGCCCCAATTGGCTGGTTCACAGGGAACTACCAATTGGAATGAAGGCATTAGGATCCTGGAGGGCAGAAGCATACTTCGTTACCAAACTATGTATAATACATAACACACCTCCCCCCGAAGTATGTACAAACATCATAACTATTTACAATACATTAGGGAACATAGTCTTTTAGGTATCTTAGAGGTGCTTGGCTCCACTGTGAGTGCCGTAAGGTTGGTGTGGCCGCTGGATTGGTTGCCGTTGTTGGTTCACTGGTGGAGACAGGGGTTGACACAGTTCCATTATCCAGCTGCTGGCCCTGCTCTGCTGGTTCCAGAGGAGGTGCGGGCTCCACAGGGGTGAAGGCTTGTGTGGTAGGAACCACTGGAGGTTCAGGGGTCTGAATGTCTGGTACTGCTGGAACCACTGGAGGCTCCGGATCCCTGTCTGGGGGCAGTTGCATTCCGGCCAGTGGTGCTGGAGTTCATCTATGTGTCACCACCAGATGACCCTGGCTTCAGTGGCATCATGATATGAAAGCGGCCCTGTCACTTTTACTATTGTGGCTGGAATCATACCAGGTCATTGGCAAAGTTTCTTGCATAGATGGCATCCCCTGGATGGAATGACCAGGGCATGTCCTGTTTTCTCCCCTCAGGCTGGTGGTCAGGTACCAGGTCTGGGTGGAGCCAGTCTAGCATGGTGGTGAGGCGAAAGCCCAGCAGTAGGGCTCTTTCCCATGGCCATGTGATTAACATGTGGAATTCACTGCCACAGGAGGTGGCAGCGGCCACAAGTATAGCCACCTTCAAGAGGGGTTTAGATAAAAAATATGGAGCACAGGTCCATCAGTGGCTATTAGCCACAGTGTGTGTGTATATATAAAATTTTTTGCCACTATGTGACACAGAGTGTTGGACTGGATGGGCTGTTGGCCTGATCCAACATGGCTTCTCTTATGTTCTTATGTGGGGAATGATATGCTGGCAAAGCAGGAAGTCAGCAAGCTTCGAGTGCCAGCCCCCATGCATCATCTGCTTCAGTGACTCCTTTGCGGCTCTCACTATTCTCTCAGCCTGCCTGTTTGTCAAGGGGTGGAATGGTACAGACGTCACCAGGCGGATGCCACTGCTGGTTGCAAAGTGGTGAAATTCTACTGACGAATGTCAGACATGATGGTGTCGGGTAGTCCATGGTTGGTGAACAAACGTCGAAATGTCCTGATGACAACAGCAGATGTCATGGCTGAAACAGGTGCCACTTCCAGCCATTTTGAAAATGAGTCTACAATGATCAGGAAAATTTGTTCCTGGAATGGTCCTGCAAAGTCTATGTGGATTCGCCACGGTGTGCGGGGGCTTGGGGCATCGCTGTATGTGACTCTTTACATGGGCAGCAGGATCAGACCCATGCTTCAATTTCTGAGTCCATGTCTGGCCATCAGACGTAGCTTCTGGCCAGGGCCTTCATTTTTACAATGTCTGGGTACCCCTCATGAAGTGCTTTGAGCACTTTCTTCTGCATTTGGGGGGGGGGGGGAGGATAATATCTCAGTTTCCCCAGAGCAGGCACCCTTTGTGAATGGAGAGTTCATGTTGGCAGGATCAGTATGCCTGGAACTCTCCATCACCAGATGGTCAGCTCCTCCACAGCTAGTTCAGTACACAGGCCATGGTGTGATCTTTGGTGGAAAAGGCTGCGATATCAGATGCATGTAGGGGCAGTTCTGGCAGGGTTTCCATCATGATGATGCCTAGATCGTGCATCATGATGGTGAGTTGGTCTGGCAAGGGCAGGTGGCTGACTGCATTGGCATGTCCAACAGCCTTCCCAGACCGATGGCAGAGCGTGTAATCATAGGCTTCCAGGGATACAGCACAGCCAAGCATTCGACCAATGGCAGAGCGTGTAATCATAGGCTCCCAGGGATACAGCACAGCCCAGCATTCGAGGTGAAAGAATTTGTGGGGTCTGCCAGTCTGCTGCGAACAATACCAAGAGCAGCTTGTGGTCTGTGATGATTTCAAAATGATGACTGTAGATAAAGTCGTGGAACTTTCTGATGTCTACAATGACTGCCAGAGCTTCTTTATCAATTTGAGCATAATTTTGCTCTGCTGGTGAGAGAGTCTGAGAATAGTACACTACAGGAGCTTCCCGCCCATTGTGTAGTCTGCGGCTAAGGACAGCCCCAATACAGTAGAGTGACACATTGCAAAACTAGTGGTTTTTTCTCATCGTAGTGGATGAGGATGCTTGGCGATGATAGTAGCTCTTTAACACCTGCAAAAGCTTTGTTTTCCTTTGAGTCCCATGACCACGGATGTTTCGTCTCAAGGAGACCGTGCAGTGGTTCAGCTAGTGATGCCTTATGTGGGAGGAAGGCGTGGTAAAAATTTTAAAGTTTGAGGAACGACTGGAGTTCCCTTTTTGATGTGGACAGTGGTGCGTTCTGGATTGCTCGAATTTTGGATGCCATGGGGTGGTGTAGTGGAAATTACATGAGAAGATAAGTGGTGAGCCATACAGCCCTCCTCCATGTGAATGGCAGTCCCAGGGCAGAAGGGGTTAAATCCTACACAGCAAATGAAGAACACCTGGGATGAGAGGGCTGTGTAGATAAGAAGCAGGCAACTTTGGAGGGAAGGGTGGTGGCTTCAAGGGCAACTTCAGTGGTGGCTTCAGCAGTTCCTGGCTGTTCTCAGTTTCTTTCAGTTGCTTCAACAACAACTGATCAGCCTAAGTACACAGTCTTCACTCCTAACTGTTCAGTACTCAAGTTCCAGCCGAAACTGAGTTGCACCCTTTGAACACATAGTGACCAGACTGGTTCAGCCGTGAGTAGATGCAACTCAATATTATTTAGAACCAGGACTGGGGAAACAGACAGACAGGCAATATATACATTGAAGCCTTTAAAAAGGGGGAAGGGGATTTATTTGTAATTGGAATTAGCAGTTTTGTTTTTAACGGTACATATTAAACTTGCATAATAGGAGTGCAAAAGGAAATACAAGGGTAGAGTTTTTAGAATTTGTTTGCCCTCTGTCAGCACAATTTTTGCTACCTCTTTTAGTCTAAACCAAGCTGATTTCAGCCTAGTTTTCTGCCCCCCCCCAATCCCCACAATTTCATAAGTACATAGGATTCCAGCTACTTGAACAGAGTTGCTTGCTGTGACCTATTGGCTGTTAGAATCCATTGTCCCCAGACATGACCAAGGTATACAAAAGCCTAAATGAACGTGTATTCTATAGGAGAAGACAGCACAGTGCAAAATAGATGCATATTTCTGAATTTAATATGTTTAAATTGGAAGTGAAGTTGTGTGTGCTCACTGTAAAAAATACTGCAGCCTCTTGCCCCTGTGTCATTAGCTCTTCAATTAAGTTAAAGAACTCAGCTTGCACAATTCCAGTGAAATGAATTTCAAATGTCTTGCTGCAAGTTTATCTTCAAAACATGTAGTGGCTGTGAAAGCACAATACATGGTTAGCATCAAACTGTTTACAGCAGACCTGTATTGCTTTCTATTAACACTGTCGTATTTTACTCATATATGACATCAGTGTTACCATGGAAATGAAGTTACCATGTTGATTGATAAAGAAGTTCTGCCAAACCTTTATACACATGAATTGATTGCAATGGGATAAATATAATGGGGAAATTTCAGAATCAGTCTATGAATGAATCAGAATCTCCCTATTTGACAACACTTTATTATATGCTTCCTAAGAGACACCAGCAATTTTGAGAAATCAAGTTTTATTACTGTTAAAGTCAAGTAAATGGCTGTGCATTGTTCCTTCATGCTCACTTGACTCTTTCAAACTGACAGTTCAAATGAGCATATTATCTGTGAATCTAAGTGAATGATTTCAGATTCATATATTGATTTTTTTTATCCAAACTTCAAACAAAATGGCTCGTGACATATTTCTTCTATTTTCAATAATTGCTTAGTTTTTCTGTCATGATGGTTTTATTTATGTGTGATAACAGCTGAATTAGAAATTCAGCACCACTGCTATGTGAGGGAACATGGGTTCCAGCAGCTGAAAGAATGACTGAGAGAGAGCACTATATGGAGAGGACAAGAAATAGTGGATGACTGCTTCTTCCCCTACATACATTGTACATGGCCCATCCAGCACATATCAGGAAACCCTGACTAGAGTGGGTGACTTCAATGTCCATGCTGAGGACGCAGCTTCCACTCGTGCGACGGACCTAGTGCTTTCCATGGCAGCACTAGGACTTTCCCAATATGTAACAGCGCCCACACATCAGGCTGGACACACACTAGACCTGATCTTTGCGGCGGGAGTAGTAGTGGGTCAGATATCTGCCGAGGCAGTGCCATGGTCTGACCACCAGGCCCAGGTGTGGACATGCCACCCCTGTCCCGTTTAGGCGGTGAGCAGATTTTAGCTCGCCCGCGTAGTCAGATGGACCTATTGCAGCTTCAAATGGCTATACGAGATCCTTGGCCCACCGGCGACTCGTTGGATGAGATAGTGGAGACCTGGAATAACCGGCTCTCCGAGGCCATCAACGAAATCGCTCCCCGACGTCCTCTTCATCCTCGATCACGATCCGCTCCGTGGTATACCCCGGAGCTGCAATCAATGAAGCGACAATTAAGACGACTAGAGAGACAATGGTGCCACGCTCATGACGAAGCTACGAGAACATCATATAGGTCATTTAAGAGGACCTATGAGATGGCTATTCAGATTGCAAAGAAGGATCACTTTGCGTCCAGAATCGCATCTGCAACCTCGCGCCCAGCATAATTGTTTAGTATACTTCGGTCATTAACAGAATTGCCGCAGGTCCACTTCTGGACTCCTTCAGTCCACTCAGTCTGGAGGAAGTCGACAGGATCCTTGCAGCTGTGCGCCCTACGACCTGTAGGTTAGATCCGTGCCATCTTGGCTTATAAAGGCTAGCCAAACGTGGCTGCGTGAACCACTACAGGACATTATCAACAGGTCCCTGATCGAAGGGATCTTTCCCACACCTCTTAAAGAGGCAGTGGTCCGTCCCCTCTTAAAAAAACCATCAGCAGACCCGGCCATATTGGCGAACTATCGGCCGGTGTCAAACCTTCCCTTTCTGGGTAAGGTCATAGAGCGGGCGGTAGCGATTCAGCTGCAGGGATTCCTGGAGGACACTTCCGCACTGGATCCATTCCAGTCCGGCTTCCGGCCAGGTCACGGGACGGAGACAGTTCTGGTCGCTCTCATAGATGACCTTATGCAACATCTGGACCAGGGCAGCTCTGCAGTACTGTTGTTATTAGATCTGTCAGCCGCTTTTGACACGGTTGACCATCAGCTACTGACTAGCCGCCTTGCCGATGTGGGGATTCAGGGATCTGCCTTACAGTGGCTGACCTCCTTTCTCCAAGATCAGGGACAAAGGGTGGTGATAGGGGAGGAAGCATCCCAGAGGCACTCTCTTAATTGTGGGGTGCCGCAGGGAGCGGTCCTATCCCCAATGCTATTTAATATCTATATGCACCCCCTTGCCCAGATTGTCAGGAGGTACGGACTGGGTTGCCATCAATATGCGGATGACACCCAGCTCTATCTGTTGATGGGTGGCCAGTCTGACTGTACCCTGGAAAATCTAGACCTGGCGTTACAAGCCGTGGCTTCTTGGCTCAGACTGAGTTGGCTGAAACTGAATCCAACAAAGACGGAGGTTCTCTACCTGGGCCAGGGCTGTCCAGGGAGAGAGATCCAGCTGCCGGCCCTTGACGGGGTACCACTGATACCGGTCCCTAAGGTCAAGAGCTTAGGCGTGCTTCTTGAGTCCTCCCTTACAATGGAGGCTCAGGTGGCAGCCACTGTTAGATCTGCCTTCTTTCATCTTCGGCAAGCGTGGCAGCTGGCCCCTTACGTGGAGCGCAATGACTTAGCGATGGTAATCCATGCTACGGTCACCTCAAGAATAGAACACTGTAATGCTCTCTACATGGGGCTGCCCTTGACGCTAACCCGGAGACTACAACTAGTGCAGAACGCTGCGGCATGGCTGTTAATGGGGCTGCCGCGACGGGAGCACATTCAGCCAGTGCTGAGAGAGCTGCACTGGTTGCCTGCTGTGTTCCGAGTTCGCTTCAAGGTGTTGGTATTAACCTTTAAAGCCCTCTATGGTCAGGGACCTGCCTATCTACGGGACCGCCTTTCCCCATATATCCCCCAGAGAGCACTGTGATCAGGGACAAAAAATCTGTTGTCTGCCCCTGGCCCAAAAGAAGCCAGGCTATGTATAACAAGATCCAGGGCTTTTTCGGTGGCAGCACCAGAACTTTGGAACACCCTCCCAGAAGTTATAAGGGCCCTGCGGGATTTGTCTGCGTTCCACAGGGCCTGTAAGACCGAATTGTTTAAACAGGCTTTTGCGGTCTAATTGAAAAAGGACTGCCACCGGACATCCTATAGAATGCTGGCGATCATAGTCGAGAAGTCAATACTGCCTATACTGGACTGAAATAGCGCTATCGAATGGTTTTTAAGTTGATATGTAAATCATGGTTTTATATGTTTTATTGGACTGATTGTTTTTATAATGTTGTAAGCCGCCCTGAGTCCGCTTGCGGAAAGGGCGGGATATAAATGGAAAGTAATAAATAAATAAATAAATTAAATTCTCTTAACATTGTGTCTTTACCCTTCCCTTTCCAGCTGTTTGGAAGCAATCTATATTTTTAGACTCAAATCTGTCATGTGGGTTTAAGCTAACATACTGAAAATAGTTTACAAAAATTAGGGCACAGCTATAGAGCCAAGGCTGTCATTCTGCATGATGTGGTTTTTCTGAATTCAAGTGGAAGTTCCTGGATTTTTTTTCCCTTGAGAGGGTAGCATGTTACCAGAAAAATTCTATAATACACTCTTGCTCACAAATGCATGGACTACCCTGTTGGCAATCAAAAAGCATTCCTATGGCAACTGCCTCAAACATTTGCTGTCATAAAGTTATACTCAGAAAGTGTTTCACAATTATGAAAAATTGAATATTGTAAACAGCCAGCACTTCATACTGGGTTAGAATACAGCTGTTAAATGATCTGCCAATCACCCATGATTAGGTACTTCATTGAAGCAGTGTTGAATATTGCATAGCTCTCTATTTAATATTAACTATCCTGTTGGCTATTGCTAAGTAAAAACACAGATTCCAATCCAGAGCTTCCTACAAGCATCTTGAGCTGATGTTTAATGTAAGATTGTGCATAAATGAATTGAGTTCTTCCAAAGGTGCTCCCATGCATCCATTTGTATTTCTCTATTCACATTGATTGCCCATTTAACCATTTGAGATTTTACTACTTCTTCTTCTGTAGACCATTTCAATAATAATTTATATACTTTTGATATCGATTTTTCATTGTCTCCAAGCAGGACCCTTTCCAGTTCTGTTTGTTCTCGACTGATTCCCTCCGATTTGATATCATTTTCCATCAAGCTTTTGATTTGTTGCATTTGGAACCAATCGTACTTATTATTTAACTCTTCTGAGGATTTTAATTCGATTTTGTCTCCTTGTATCTTGAGCAGTTGATTATATGACATCTCTCTTTCTTCATCGGATTCAGCTGTTATTTTTATTACTTCTGCTGGCACTATCCATAGCGGTTTTCTCTCATCCCCATATTTCTTATATTTTATCCAAGTATTTAGTAAACTATTTCTGATATAGTGGTGAGAGAAAAAACCGTCCATTGTATTCTTCCCATAATACATGTACACGTGCCAGCCGAATTTATTCCCATGAGCTTCTAACCATAAAGGTTTTTTATCTAACAGCATTATCCAATCTTTGATCCATGTCAAACAAACTGCGTCATGATACAATCTTAAATCCGGGAGTTGAAAACCCCCTCTCTCTTTAGCATCTATTAAAATCTTCATCTTAATCCTTGGTTTCTTTCCAGCCCAAATAAAGTCAGAAATCTTCCTTTGCCATTTGTTAAATTGTTTGGCATCTTTTACAATCGGGATAGTTTGAAACAAATACATTATTCTTGGCAAAATATTCATCTTGATTGCAGCTATCCTGCCCAGTAAGGACAAGTTAAGCCTATTCCATTTCATCAAATCTTTGTCCATCTTACACCACAGTTTTTCATAATTATTTTTGAATAGATCAATATTCTTCATTGTTATCTCTATTCCAAGATATTTTACTTTAGTAGTAACTTCACAACCCGTCACCTTTTGTAATTCTTTTATTTTATTTGGTTGCATGTTTTTACATAAGAATTTCGATTTCTCTTTGTTTATATATAATCCTGCTAATTCTCCATACTCTTTTATCTTGGCTAGCAACAATGGTGACACTTGAATCGGATTCTCCAATATAAACACTATATCATCTGCAAAAGCTTTATATTTGTAAGAGAATCTTCTAATTTTTAGTCCTTCTATTTCTTCATCTTTTTGTATTTGTTGTAACAAAATTTCAAGAGTCATTATGAACAACAATGGTGATAACTGACATCCTTGCCTTGTTCCTTTACTTACTTTCAATTCTTTGGTAAGATCTGCATTTATGCACAATTTTGCTTGTTGATCCATATATATTGCTCTTGTCATTTTTATAAATTGTTCCCCTAAGTTTATTTTTTCCATTACCGCAAACATAAAGTCCCAGTTCAAGTTGTCAAAGGCTTTTTCTGCATCGAAAAAAAATAAGGCTGCTTCCTTATGGTTAATATATTTTTCTAAACAAATAAGAAGCAAAATATTCTAAATACAACTCAGGTGGCATTAACTTTTGCTTGACTTTTCCAAAATGAGGGGAGGAAGAACTTTAGAACTTTGTCTTTGAAAGCATATTTGGTGATATGTTGCATAAAACCTGTCAATCTGTATGTCTTATTTGCATGGAAAGTGAGCGAAGCCTCCAAAACAATTCCCACCTGTCACCGTTGAGAATCATGATTTTACTTTGCCATGGCTCTTTGTTCTTCATGTTTTGTCAGTGACTTAAATCATAAATGATGCATGCCACTTTGAGTTACTTATCTTTCAGCACAATCCTAAACATAGTTACATTATTCTAAGCCCATTGACTTCAATTGATTTAAGAAGATGTAACTCTGCTTACTGTTGCAGTGTTGGTCTATTTGTTGATCAATGAACATTTGGTTTCCAAAAAGTCCTACATAGTGGACTATTGTTTTTACAGTTGCAGTTTTCTTTAGCACTTTACTTGACAAAATAAACACCAGGTTTACACATAAACTTGCCAAGGTTCACTAAAACCAGAACAGTCATAAACTGGGCAACCCTATTTTTGTTTGGAAATAGTTTTCTTTTGTTAGAAGTAAGCCAACATGGATTCCTTGCTTCAAAACACAATAGCCAATTACATTGATAAAGTCAGGAGTATCAAACTATAACCCATTGACACATAATGACTATATAAAGTTCCACTGCATTACAAATAACTATCTACTATGGTGTCTTTTCTGTATGCAATTGTCCAATGTTATAACCAAATTACATTGTGGACCACAACTTCCAGATGTCTAAGAAGCCACTAGGAAATTTCACCCCTTCCCTCCTAGGAAAAACACCAACAAAGGAAAAGGAGTTTGTTGCTGGATGGACATAAATGTCTCCAAAGTTCATTTTGACCTTTTAACATGACTTCCTTACCTTGTTTGTGTTGCCTTTTTGCTTTGTAAACCTGAGGACAGAAGGCTATACACTTTGACTGTTGTCTCACTTTGTGAGATTTCAGGAAAGCACAATACAAATACGATTAAATGAACCAATTAATATGCAAGATTCGGGAGTATTTAGCTCCAGTAGGGTTGTTAAGTCTAACTCAGAAAACATATGGGGACTTTGAGGGTGGAACCAGGAGACTTTCACATTCCCTAAAATAAATAAATTAAAAATACAGCAGTATAGTTTTCCTGAATACAGTCATCATTTCCTCAGCCTCAAGCAATACCACACTTGTGTCATCTCACTGGTGCAATTTACTCATGGGGCTGCCAATCCCCAGGTGGGGGCAGGGGATCCCCCAGTTTGGAGGCCCTCCCCCCAGTTCAGGGTCATCAGAAAGCAGGAGGGAGAGGAAATGTCTGCTGGCCACTCAATTATTCCTTATGGAGAATGATTCCCATAGGGTATAATGAAGAATTGAGCCACGGGTATTTGGGGCTCTAGGGGAGTTGTATTTTGAGGTAGAGGCACCCAGTTTTCTGCATAGCATGTGGTGACTCTCCTCAAAATAATCCCCAAGTTTCAAAAAGATTGGACCAGGGGATCCAATTCTATGAGCCTCCAAAAAACGTGCCCTTATCCATTATTCCAAATGGAGGGAAAGCATTTTAAAGGAGTGTGGTCCCTTTAAATGTGATGGCCAGAACTCCCTTTGGAGTTCGGTTGTGCTTGCCACACCCTTGCTCCTGGCCCCACCCCCAAAGTCTCCTGGCTCCACTCCCAAAGTCCCTGGATATTTCTTGAGTTGGACTTGACAATCCTATTTACTCATGAGTTGCTGAAGTTCCAAATTCTTCAAACTAACACAGGGAAACAAATGGTTCTAGTTTACCCTTTACTATGCAAACAACATCTGAAAAGATTGCAAAACAAACAGAGGTTCTGGGTTGCTTTCCCTTCCTTTCTTAAAGTTTCACAGCTTACTGGAAGCAACTATGTTGTTCTGCTGGCTTGCCCTACCCCCATTTAGCCTGGCCCTTACAGATTTAAAGGCACACACACTGTCTAAAAAGCAAGCCTTTCCAAGCATCTTCTTAAGCCTTCTAAAGTGGAAATGCACATGATGGCAGTTGGGGCAGAGCATTGCCCCCACCTGCCAGGTGGCATTGGGATGTGAAGGAGCCTGCAAAACCAGGAATTCCCCGCTGGGACCTGGGGATTGGCAAGCCTAAGCCCCAGAGCAGAGGTCAAGCAACAGTTATTGATTTCTGCAGCCACTTATTATTGTTGTTGATAAATAGTCATGTTCAAGCCTTGGCAATTCTAAGGCCATATCTCTCCACGTTATCTGATCTTGTACTGTTTCTTTGAGTTGTTCCATGCTCAGGCTGGTGTCTACCCACTGTGTTCTTTGGTGACCTGGTTTCTTTTTTGCCACTAACCAATCCAAGCATAATTGCTTTTTCTAGTGAGTGCTTCCGCATGACATGGCCAAAATAAGTCAGTTGCAGTTTTGTGATTTTTTCCTTCCAATGGCATGTCTGATTTTATGTGCACTAGTACTTGCTTGTTTGTCATTTTTGCTGTCCAAGAAATGCACAGGAGCCTTCTCTAGAAGCACAGCTCAAATGAGTCAATTTTCCTCCTGTCTTGCTTCTTCATGGTCCAACTTATGCAGCCATAGGTTTCTATGGAGAACATAATAACACAGACTAATATGCATTTGGTTGCTGGGCTGATGTCCTTGCTATTCCATATTCGAATCATGTTTATCAATGCTGTGCAACCCAGCATGAATCAGCATTTTATTTCTGGACTGCATTCACCACTTTGGTTGATCAGTGATCCTAAGAAAGTGAATTCTTCTACGCATTCAATCTTTTCATTGTCTGCTGTTATTTTGATGTTTCTATTCTTCTCAGTGGTCATTATCTTGGTCTTTTTGATGTTTAGGAAGAGGCCAGACTTCTTACTCTTTTTTGATTTTCTTTATTTTTTTTTTAAATCTGCAGTTTTATTTAATCTTAATGCATTACAACAATGCCAGAAACAAGAATACAAAAATATAAGCAAAGAAGAACCAATAAATAAATATATATAAAACCATAACAACAAAAATAATTGAGCAAATATAGAAGTATAGCCATCTTAAGTGAGTAGGGGAAGAACATTAACAAGATTTATATAATAGCAAAATAATTATATAAACAAACAACAAATAGAAATTTAAAATAATAGTAATAACAACAATAATAATAATAATAGAAAAAAGAAAAAAGGATACGAATGAGATCTTTATGACCAGTGTTTAAAATCGAGTTGTCCCATAAGTCCAAAAGCAAAAGTTCAGGAGACATTTGTAGGGATTGTGATGTAATCAAGTAAATTTGTTTTAAAACATTTACCCAAAACTGTTGGATAAGGGAACATTCCCATCAGCAATGGAGGTAAGTGCCCACAAGACCAGTTTTTCCAACAATGCAGACTAAGGCTAGGATTTATCTGATGTAAAATTCTAGGGGAATAATACCAGCATGACATAATCTTTAAAAAAATGCATTTTAATATTGAAAACTGAAGAATTAATAGAGGAATTCCAAATTTGAAGCCATAATGTAAAAGGAATATTCCTTTTAAAATCTTCCTCCCAAGCCCTTTGATATCATAATGGTGAAACATCCAAACCAATCAAAATTTTATAAAGTTTTGACAGCAAGCCTTTTATAAATACGGAGCCTTTATCAAGAATCAATTCAAAACTTGTGAAAGGCCTATTAAAAGTCTCTATTCTCAGATGATGGTCAATCATGTTTTTAAGCTGAAAGTAACAAAATCAGGGGACATTCTTACCAAGAAGTCCATCGAAATAAGATTTTTGGCCTCATTTTGCCATTAAGTATTAGATAAGTCAGGCAAGTAATACCTGCTTGAATCCAATCCTCAAAAGCATCGGAAGTCATGACATTTCTTTGATTTTCTTGATCAGATATTCAAAGCCTTCTTTAGTTTCTGAGAGGACGGTGCATCGTCTGTGTATTAAAGATTGCCGGTATTCCTTCCTCCAGTCCTTACCCCAATTTTTGACTCTTCCAGCTCTCTTCCTCATGATAGTTGAAAAGTACTGGTTTCAATGCATGAGGAGACTCAGGTAGCGTTGATCACAGCTCTTTATTTGTGATTACAGCATGGCAACACTTTGACACTAACAGTTAAACTAAGACTACTAAACTGGGCCAATGGGGCCAAATATATACAAACAAAATTTACTGTGCTTGCACATCATTGGACCATTTGAACCAGCGGGGGCTTATGACTGGTCTGGAGAATCAGAGATTTGGAGCCTGCTTCCTATTGTCTCAATGTCCCCAAGCTCAATCCTAGAGGCTCCAATGAGCCAGGCAGGAACTAATAACCCACATGAAACACAGAGTCACATGCACAGCAATAGTTTTGGCATACTTGTTGAATACAAAAGGTGAAAGAATGCAACCTTGTCATATTCCTTTATCTTGAACCAATCAGTATCTCTATATGGTGTTCACACAGTTGCTTCCTAGTTTGTGTACAATGATCAGATGTGCTGGCACTCCCAGGTCTTGTAGGTCTCTCCACAGCTTGTCAAAGATTTTTTTGTAATTGATGCAGCATAAGTAGATAATATTTTGATATTCATGAGATTTGCTATATGGTCATGAGTACCACATCCTCTTCAGAAGCCAGCTTGGATATCTGAAAATTCCCTTTCAATGGTTGGTGCCAGGCGTATAATTTTAAGCAGAATTTTGCTAATGTGGGGGGTGAGAGCAATCGTGCAGTAATTGGAGCAGTCTCTGGAGTCTCCTTTATTTTGGGGGGTAGTGGAATGAACACTGAGTATTTCCAGTCCTTTGGCCATGTGCCGACTTCCCAAATTTTCTGATACAGGGTTCTGATTATTGTGGGTGGTACACTTCTACAATACTAGATGTAAACAGCTGGGGCCTTGTTGTTTGATAATTGGCTCATTGACCACATGATCTCTTCCTCAAGGATGGCTAGTTCTTTATCAGCTTCTCTTTCCTTGGCATCCTGAGGTTAGACTTCTTTGCTACCAGCATACAGCTCTTCTTTGTATTCTTGCCATCTGTTTTTGATGTCTTGTTGGTCGGACATTTTTGATTATGCCTTTACAAGCAGCCACTGGTAGGAGCAGTTAAAGTTCTCATGCAGTAATAGTTTGCAACTTTCTTACAGCTCTTGGTTGTGAATTGTTCTGATTATTACACAAATACAGCTGTACTAGAGGATTGTTGGTTGTGTGTTAATTATATCCTACATGTACCTGAGTTATGTCAGGACTCGGGGGACATCTGTGAAATGCACCAAGTTTTCTGTGCTCATACTGTTTTGTAGCTTCCATCTCTACTAGTAAATAAAATTAAGAATAAAATATTGAATCAAGAGTGTGAGTATAGCCATTGTAGATCAGACCAATGGTCATCTTATCTAACATTCTTTTTCTACAGTAGCCTATCAGATACTACAGGGAAATCCACAAATAGGGGGAGGAGCTATGGCTCAGTGGTAGAGCATCTGTCTTGTTTGAAGAAGGTCCTGGATTCAGTCCTTCCCATCATCAGTTAAAGAGTTTGGCAGTAGGTGATATGAAAGACCTCTGCATAAGACCTTTAAGAACCACTGCCAGTCTGACTAGTCACTACTGACTTTGATGGACCAAGAGTTTGATTCAGTATAAGGCAGCTTCATGCGTGTTCCTGTGTATGTGTGCCAAACAGTTTCATAGGGAGATTCTGAGTTCTGGTATTATGGGGGAGGTATAAATGTTTCTCTCCATCCACCACACATAATTATTGATATTTTCACATCACTCATCATAATCTATGTTTATACAGTACATAATTGCATACCCTCCAACATTTCATAGCTGCATGTATTTGTAACATCCTTAATCTCAACCCAAGAATAACAATCTGAGTTGTTCCCCTTTCCATTCTCTAAAGACTGTTTCAGCTTCTTCTATGCCTGCTGTATGCTTTCATTGGCTTCTGAAGCATCTGTGTTAGTAAACTGACCATAACAGCTTCCTTCTTTTTAAAAAATAATGTTTGATTGTTTAATTTCACTAAGGTTTGACATATTATATAATAAACTGCTTCAATTCAAACAAGTTTGGTAACATTTGCTATTTCACTAACTACATGTACACACTAATAAAATAAGGCATACTCAGTGTCTCCACAGAGGACAAAACAGAGACTAAATAGGTACAGTGATTTGCTGGAGTTCAGGTGCCAGAAACAAGGGACTGTCTTTGAAAATGAGAGATATTTGGAGTATTTGTACAACTAATGTGTGAGTCTTTGGTTGCATTTTGTGCATACAAACATTATCTGCACATTAAGGAAGGAACAATAGATTATTTGAAGGTTATGAAATGATAATGAAAAAACTCCATTCTTCAAATTAAATGTCATTCCACGCCCAAGTATCATTTAAATATGGCCTAATGAAAAATACAAGCCGTCAAAGGTTGATATATCAGGACAGAATTCTAAGCTATTTCCTAGTGAATCGACAAACAGATGAGTAATAAATGAGCTCCTCAGAGGGCAAGCAGCTCATTTATAACTGACTAATGAGGCTCCCTCAATAATTCAGGACCTGCAAATTGAGTATTAAAAGCCTAGAAACTGGAGACAAAAAAATATATTAAAAGGAAAGAGGCCAACCATGAAGTCCATTACTCAGAATGACAAAAAGTACCTTTGCAGGACTTTGTATTAGGAGACATTTCTCCTCATTAGTGAGTCTAAATCTAGATGCTAATTCATTATGATTAAGTGATTATGAAAAACATGTTATAATGTGGTTACTTCCAGCTAGAGCTTTTCCCTTTAATTCTGTTCTAATGCAGGAAGTATTTATATCGTAAAGTCTATCTTCCAAGTCATGCTGAGGAAGAAAATTGCTCCTCTAATTGGATGTTTTTTTAATTGTCTAAATGAAAGATCATTCCAGTAAAGGTGGAACCTTTCAATGTGGTGATCTAGTACATGAGTTGCAAACACAGGTAAATCTTTATAAAACATACCTAAAAAGGTCTCTCAAACAGCAATAGGGTTGCCAAGTCTAACTCAAGAAATATCTCTGAACTTTGGAGGTGGAGCCAGGAGACTTTGGGAGTGGAGCCAGGAGCAAGGGTATTACAAGTGTGAGTGAAGGAGTTCTGGCAATCACATTTAAAGGGACTAGGAACATTTTAAATGTCTTCCCTCCACTTAAGGGTAGTACATAAACACCTAGTTTCTTTAAATGAAACTAAGTCCTCAGGGTCAGAAGAATTGCATCCAAGGGTCCTAAAAGAGCTTGCAGATGTAATTTCTGAGCCTCTGCCTATTATTTTTGAGAATTCTTGGAGAACAGGAGAGGTGCCAGAAGATTGGAGGTGGGCGAATGTTGTCCCCATCTTCAAGAAAGGGGAAAAGGAGGATCCAGGTAACTACCGACCCATCAACTTGACGTCTCTACCTGGAAAAGTTTTAGAACAGATCATCAAACAGTCGGTCCTGGAACATTTAGAAAGAATTGATGTGATTTCTCAAGAACAAGTCATGTCAGACTAACCTGATCTCTTTTTTTGAGAAAGTGACTACCTTCTTGGATCAGGGGAATACTGTAGACATCGTTTATCTTAATTTCAGTAAGGCTTTTGATAAGATTTCACATACTATCCTTGTTGACAAGTTGGTAAAATGTGGTTTATATCCTGTTACCATTAGGTGGATCTGTAACTGGTTGACAGATCGTATCCAAAGAGTGCTTGTGAATGGTTCCTCATCCTCTTGGAGAGGAGTGACAAGTGGAATGCCTCAAGGATCTGTCCTGGAACCTATTTTGCTCAACATCTTTATAAATGATTTGGATGGAATAGATGGAATGCTTATTAAATTTGCAGATGATACTAAATTGGAAGGGGTTGTAAATACAGTAGAAGACAGAAACAGGATACAGGATGACCTTGACAGGCTGGAAAACTGGGCTAAAATCAATAAATTTTAACAGGGATAAATGTAAAGTTCTACATTTAGGTAGGAAAAATCCAATGCATGGTTATAGGATGGGGGAGACTTGTCTTAGCAGTAGTATGTGCGAAAAGGATCTAGGGGTCTTAGTGGATCATACGCTGAACATGAGTCAACAGTGTGATGCAGTGGCTAAAAAGGCAAATGCAATTTTGGGCTGTATCAACAGAAGTATAGTGTCCAGATCACATGATGTGATGGTATCACTTTACTCTGCTCTGTTAAGACCTCACCTGGAGTATTGTGTTCAGTTTGGGGCACCACATTTTAAGAAGGATATAGACAAGCTGGAATGGGTCCAGAGGAGGGCAACGAAGATGGTGAGGGGTCTGGAGACCAAGTCCTATGAGGAAAGGTTGAAGGAGGTGGGGATGTTTATCCTGGAGAGAAGGTGGCTGAAAGGTGATATGATCACCATCTTCAAGTACTTGAAGGGCTGTCACATAGAAGATGGTGTGGAATTGTTTTCTGTGGCCCCAGAAGGTAGGACCAGAACCAATGGGTTGAAATTAAATCAAAAGAGTTTCCGGCTCAACATTAGGAAGAACTTCCTGACAGAGCGATTCCTCAGTGGAACAAGATTCCTCAAGAAGTGGTGGGATCTCCTTCCTTGGAGGTTTTTAAACAGAGGCTAGATGGCCATCTGACAGCAACGAAGATTCTGTGAATTTAGGGGGAGGTGTTTGTGAATTTCCTGCATTGTGCAGGTGGTTGGACTAGATGACCCTGGAGGTCCCTTCCAAATCTAATATTCTATGACTCTATGAAAGGAAACAAACTGTTGGATTTCAAGGAGAAACAGGGTAAAAGGAACTTAAGAGCATTAGTTTGAATACAGTTTGACACTGCTGTACCTGTTTAAGCCCTACGCCCAGGGCTCATTTTGTAGCAGGAGCTCCTTTGCATATTAGGCCACACATCCCTGATGTAGCCAATCCTCCAAGAGCTTACAGGGCTCTTAGTACAGGGCCTACTGTAAGATCTTAGAGGATTGGCTACATCAGAGGTGTGTGGCCTAATATGCAAAGGAGCTCCTGCTACAAAATGAGCCCTGCAACCTGAAGAAAATGTAGAATTTTGGAACTTGCAGAATATAAGAGAATGCAGTCAATGGTTTCATGTCATTAAACTGTCATACATCTTCTCTGACATATTTATTAGTTCTTTCACACATTTAATATCAGATCGATAGACATATGTCAAATAATTGGTTATAACATTAATTAGTAATCTTTTGTTCCTATTCTGTATACTTATCATGGACATGACTCATTGCAAGGGTCATAGAGGGTGCGTTCACATGGACCATTAGTAGCGGCACAGCCACTTCTCACTTCCGGATTATACATGTTCATCCATACGTCCACATCTGGCAATTGTTCGCGACCGGTGGTCATCCCGTATTGCCCTGGATCGATGCCGCGTTAATTTGAGAGCGCATAAAGTCCGGTCCTTTTCCACTGCTGCGGCATAATATCGGGTTTCCTCCTATCTGGAAAGTTAAAGCGGGATACATCCCTTTCGTCAGCTTCCCGCCCAGCCGAAGCTGTAACGGTCCTGTGTTTTGAAATGACCGTGGTTCGGAGGTAGCATTTCAAAGAAACATCATCCATATAGAAAGCTGATTAATGTCTGCACGATGTTAATCAGCTCGTTATTATAGCTTACAATACAATACTGACGTGTGTTGCTGAACAAGCATGATAGCTGAGGTGTTAAGTAGTCCGCAGACGTTACTGCGCGAGCGTCTTCCTGCCGGCACTACTTTAAACCCGCCAAATTCAATTGACCGTTACCCGTTACCCGCGTTTTTGAGGAAGCGACGGCACAGGGTGGCAGTGACGGAGAACATGTCTGGGGTTAGAGGTTTATCGTGGCGCAGAGAGGAGACTTTGGATTTGATTTCACTGTGGGGGGAGAGCCGGGTTCAGCGGCTTCTGCGACAGTCCCACAGGAATCTGGATGTCTATGAAGAGGTGGCAAAGGGGATGGTGGCAAGAGGGCATAGGCGAACGGCGGTCGAGTGCCGGACAAAGATGAAAAGCCTTCGTTCTGAGTATCGGAAGGTGGTTGCAGCAAACGCGAAATCCGGTTCTGATAGGAAGACCTGCCCATATTTCGATGAATTGGACAAGATTCTACATGGCGATGCGGACATTCGTCCCTGCAGAGTCACGCAGACCACAAAGCGGAGGCGGCCTAACTCTCAGTCCTCGGGTGACCATGGGGATGAGCCCTCCCAGTCTATTGTGCTGTTCTCGGAGGCAGAGACAAGCGAGATTGGTGAGTTCTCGGCGGCCGTGTGCCTCGATAGACTACTGGGTTCATGAAATAAGGAGGAATGGCTGCCTCCCTCCCTCCCTCCCTTGTTTCCTTCCTTCGTTCCTTCCTTCCTTCGCTCCTTCCTTCCTTCCTCCCTCCCTCCCTTCCTTCCTCCCTTTCCCCGTCCCTTCCTTCCTTCCTTCCTTGCTTCGTTCCTTCCTTCCTCCCTCCCTCCCTTCCTCCCTCCCCCTCCCTCCCTACCTTCCTTCCTCCCTTCCTTTCTCCCTCCCTCCCTTTTCCCTTCCCTTCCTTCCTTCCTTCCTTCCTTCCTTCCTTCCTTCCTTCCTTCCTCCCTCCCTCCCTCCCTCCCTCCCTCCCTTCCTCCCCTCCCTCCCTCCCTCCCTTCCTTCCTTCCTTCCTTCCTTCCTTCCTTCCTTGAATGCATTTCCCAGAACACAAGGCGGGGGGATGAGGTTGCCCTGGATTAAGCGAGCGTGCTTGGTGTTCCTTGCCTTAATTGCATCAACACATGTGTGTGCGTGTTAAACAACTGTGCTGCCTTGATGTTATATGAGGAATGCTTCGGCTTCTAATGCAGCTTACCCATTGCTCAACTTTGCCAGATGCCGAGTCAGCTGGAGGACATACAGGAGGGGATGTGGAAGATGAAGATGATGATGAGACCCAAATAGATCATCTCCCCATGTCAGGTAGGGTGTCCTGACTCACTCACCTTGGTTCTGCAGTTCACAGGCTTGTGAAGAGATTTGAGAATAAACAAAATGCTGCTGCTTCCGCATTGCAAAAGGGGATTATGCAAACGCCTCATGCCTGTGGCCATTTGGGAGCGTCGGGATAGTGTTTCTTTTGAAAAAAAAATTAGTGCAGGGGCGAATGGGAAGAGAGGGGGGTTCCCCAAATCTATAGATAGGATATGGGGAGTTGTTACATAGGAAGGGATCATGCTGAGCTTTGCCTCCTCCACTTGCTGGTTTTGACGAAACTTTTATTCTCCTCATAAGAGGGCACGGTGACACTGCATCTGACAGAGGTGACAGAGGGAAGAAGAGATACGTTCAGGCGAGGGGCGAGAAGGAGGTGAGAATATTTATCATTGAGGTCCTGTATTGCACCCCCATTGAGTAACATCAAAGGCAGAATCTGAATGGAAGCACTTTGATTTCTGAATGGGGAAAGGGACGCTCCTTTATGAGGGGGGGGGCAGTTTATCAGTTCATGTTCAAGATTCCAAAAGCCCCTTTCCCATCTGCGTCCAGCCACGATTCTTCCCATTGCAAGCGTGGGGTGGTGGGGCGGTTTATTTAAGAGGCATTTGTGGTGATAGGGAGCCCATCGTCATTGTCCTCAAACGACGCCACTGAGATGCACGTGAGGCATTCGTGGGGTCTCCCCTACAAGCAGCTGCATGTTGGCTGACCCACCATCAGAGCACCTTCAGCAAACTTGTGGGCTGTCCTTATTTGTTTGAGCTGGAGAAATACAGAAGGTAATTTCCTGGAAAATGGCTTGCAGCTACATTCCTGTGTGTGCGTGATTGATGCCTCTGTCAGTCAAACCCCCTTCCTTACAGCTGTCTTTTGACATTTGCACACTGAGCATCTTCAAACCTTCCTGCCAACCAGGCTTTCATCGCCCTCCTTTAAGGAAGAGCTTCACCAGCACTTTGGTGTATAGATGACTGAACTGGTGCCTGATATTTCTAGCAATATAATGTAGATACCTCTCTTTGGGTGATTGAACATGGGAAGTACATGTTCAGCCGCTGTGATTGTTTCTTTTACTTCACCTAGATGGTAGTGACAGCCAAGCAGCGCCAAGCACTCCGTCAAAGAACTCTTCCTGTGGAGAAGAGAGGGACCCTGACAGTAGGTATCATGGTTTCAGCTATCAGTCGTGCCGCTTGTAAACTGTGTGTGTTCACTTTCCATGTGTGCTGACCTTTGTGTGCAATCCTGGTGGATGGATGGGTAGAACTAGGGGTTCCCCAAACACTGCTCCATGGACAATTGATGGAACATGACAGGACGTTTGGGGCACGGTAGCTGCGCCACCTTTCATGTTCTGAAATTCTTTCCAGATATACCACCAGGCACTCTTATGTCAGAGCTGACTCCCCGGACACGTTTGGCGGTCATGAGAGCGAGAAAGAAGAGAGTCTCCGCTCTCCAGAAGGTGGGAGAGAACCTGGCAAAAGAAGCCTCCCGTGAGAACAGAGCTCTGATGCAGAGTGCTAGGGAGGAACATCAGGAACTGCTTGAAGAACTGCGGGCGTCCAGGCATGCGGAAGATGTATCTAGGGAGTCCATGCAGGGGTTTATGAAGGCTGCCGCAACATCCCTCAGTGACATCTCTAAAACACTAGTCCCACTTGTGCAGTTGATGGCAGCTCGGCAGTTAAGCTTTTCGTGGAGTGACACAATGGCAGCTGAGAAGTCAACTTTGCCTGCCATAGGTGGGGACGGAGACATTGGAGGTGGTGTGCATTGCAACGATGCAGTGGCCCCCAACCCAGGCACCAGTCATAGAGTGAGGCGCCAGCCTAAGAGGAGGAATGCATACACTCCAACAAAGTAGGGGCGCACAAACCTGCATGCAGACATGTTAGGGGCCAGCGTGGGGATAGTTTTCACAGAATCGTTAACGTTATGAACCCACCACCCACCATCACGTGCATTGCTAAGTGTAAATCATGCGGAACGTGGTTATTTTGACTTTGAGCTGTTGGTATTGCATTGCAGCTGGATGCACATTTAGGTGTTCCTTGTTGTGCTAAGAAAATAAAGTGTGCCTTATTTCTTTGCAATCTGTATCCTTTATTGGTGTTCTTTTCAAAAAAATGTGATGCGGTACAATAACAATAACAGAACTCACCCACCACAACAACAAACATTATCAAAACTTACACTGCAAAAAGGGAGAAATGAGAAATCCCTCAATATGTGGGTGGTTTGGACCTATGTGATAACAAGCCAGGTCAGTGGTTGCAAGAACTTTCACCAACCACCTCCTGCACTGCAGGCTCAACCTCCTCTTCCTGTGTCACAAGACCCTCCACTGCTGCCTCTCCGGATTTATCCCTTCTCGCTGCATCACCCTCCACCAACACCTCAACCACATCCCCCTCTGCCTCTTCAACCTCCTCACTTTGCTCATCACCTTGTGCGCCTCCCGCGGCACACACACCACCTTGCTGCAACTTCTGTGTCCTCTCCACCCTTTCATAAGTTTTACGCAGGTGGAGTCGCTTCATTCCTCTCTGGATGAAGTTCAATCTGTAATCGTGACGTTTCACTGCAAAAAGGAGAGCATGGAAAGGGACGTTAGGCAGGGACCAAAATCGCAATGCACAGGACAGTTGAATGCATACTCAGGTTAATGTGTAACCATCAGAGCCAGTACAAGCTGCGGGATTTGCGTATTGGGGAGAATTCAAGGGAAAGGTCAAACTTACTTGCACTCTCTAAATTGCCCATACGGATCTCAATCCTGGATAGACGCTCCACAATGCCCTCGACCGCCACATTCTCAGCACTAGCAGCCAGCCTCCCTGCACTGCTTTCGGCCTCTGAAAGTACAATGTGTGGTGGTTTGGGGGAAAGGACTGCAGAGGGTGTGTGCAATATGCGAGGCGCGCCGCTGCAGAACACCCTCAACTCACTCCTCCAGGCGCACTGCATTCTCTCCCTCTGGGCACCCCTCTCTCCTTCTCCACCTGACCCAGCACCCCCCAATCCTTCACTCCGTGTGTTCCTCCCTGCCCTTGACCCAGCACCCTCCCTTCCCCTGTATTCCATCCTTTCCTCCCTCCCTCCCTCCGTCATTCCTTCTTCACCGCCTCCCCTTCTTCCATCCCTCCTCTCCCCCTCCTCCCTGCCCACCCCTCTTCCCCCACTTATTGATTTAATTATGACGTGGATCTATGAAGCCTTGCATTTCCATGCACTGTCTCTCCAAGATCACCCCTCCCTGCTAGTTTCATCTTAATTCAGGTAAGCCGAGTAAACCATTTAGGCCGTCATCATCCCACTGCATCAACCAGATTTGTAGGAACTGCATCAATCACTCACTCCTCCCTCTTATGCAGTCAACTGGCCAAACCCCCTTCCTTTCCCGCCTCCTCCCCTCCCAGTTTACCCTCAGGCATCCCCACCGCCTTCCTCCCTCATCTACTCCAAGACTCCAAGCATCCCTACCCTGCCACCCTCACATTCAATTCTCTTATATCTCGACATTGGTTCTTGGATTTCTGACCACTCACCACCATCTGACTCCTGGGCAGAACTGACATCGATAGGAAGGTCAGCATTGTCCTTGCCTGTATTTCCAGCTTCCACCGCAGACTCTAAAAGTTAGAGAGGGAGGGGGGGGAGTAGTGTCACGCTTCTCTCACAATGGAACGCTATTCTTCACCAAGCAGCACATTGGGATGTTTGGCGAGATCACCATGGAGGTTTGGTGATGGCAAAACATCCCAAGCTGATGAGAGCAGTAGTGAACCGAAAAGGTGTAACCACAGGCAGCACAACCCTGAAATAAGCTCACCTTCCCCCTCAGGCAGAATTGAGGACAAGGAAGACTCAGAGCTGCTCACCAGCACAATACCTAAAGCACAGAAAGAGAAAGTGCAATATCAACCTTAAGTGGTCTGAGCATACAGAGGCTAATTCCTCAGGAAGGCAATTTCCAGGCAGGGTCCCTCACCTTCAGACTCCTCTAAACGGCTACAGGCATATTCCCGTGAACCTCCCGATGCAGCTTCAAAGGAAGACCTCCTTTTCGGTCTCTTGTTTCCTGTGCGTTTTAAAAGCGAGAATGTTAATTCTATGCCACCTCCAGGACACAGAGTTTAGTGGCCGGATTAGCCACTTTGCGAGGAGATTGTTGGTTAGAGTCAGCGAGGAAAGTATTTGCTCCCTCTGGGAGCACCCTTGCTGAACTTGGGCAAAGAGGGCTCGCCTCCCTCTTACATATACATACATCGGCAGGGGTTTTGGAAGAGCAGCCACACATTGCTCACATCGTGACCAAGGAGGATTGCGTAGGTGAAAAAATTGGTGACGGGATTGGAATTTTGGCCTTTACTCACGAGGAGTGCGGCGCTCACGCCATCCTGGCTTTCCACCTTGCTCCCAGAGGCGGTGCAGCAGATCAAAGTATGGTGGCCTGCCCTCCATCGGAGGAATGCAGCCCCAGTCCTCCAGAGTATCAAAGAAGGTGGCCTTAAGCCTTTTGAATTTCTCCCGCACCTGCTCGGCAGTCCTATCATGGCCCTTGCCGGAGAGGATTACGGCCACCTTCCTGAATACTGAGAGGGATTCTCGAGTAGAGGAAGGCATAACTCTCTCGCCGGCATTAATCCGGTACAGAGCTCTCAGCATCCGCCTAATCTCTCGCTCCTGCCAGTAGATGCCTATCCTCTTCTTCTCCATGGCGGAGTACAATAAAAATGGGCCCGGTAGAGAGCGCACGCGCGGGTCAGCGTCTACCATTGGTCAACGTGCAACTGCGCGCCACCGGAAGAGACTGCAAGGAGAAAACATGGTCCACAGCATTGTGCGCCAATCGAAGCCCCTAAGTACAAAACGCCAAAAAATGTAACGTGGATCCTCGGCTCCCCTCTAGCTTGATGTATCTGCCTTGGAACAAATGCCTTACCAGCTTTTTAAGAGTACTGAACATGGAACGTGGCCAGCGCTATAACAGCTCCCCCTCAGGTTTCCAGCAATAGGATAACATTGTGGATGTCCCTTTAGCAGCTCAAAGGCATTTGAGAAGTACCAACACAGCTGTACCATGGCGCTAATAGGGTTGACATAGCAGTTAGACTCTCCACACGCGAAATAGGGTGTTGGGATCTCATGCAGTTAGCAGTGATCTCCGTTATGCAGACAGAATTTCTCCCAGGGTAAAACTGGGGTTTGTTTGTGGTTTGCAATGCATAAATCGATTTTTACGCTGAAATGAAAACAGAGAGAGTGCACACACCAAATGCTGCTTTTAATAAGGCATGATTAGCATTGAACAACAACGGCTTGAGCCATCATCTTTGATTGAAACATGCAGCCCACACTGGTCAGCAATCACATTGGCACATAACACAATTTTACCAAGTCACCCAACAAATGGAAGAAGCAACACCACCAGCCACTCTGCGGAAAGCCTAGAACGTGTTCGTTGTGAGAAATCAGGCAACTCTTCTAACACGCTGCAGATGTCTTGTCAGCGCGGAACGAACCTCTCTGCCCTCATCACGCTGCCTTTCATCAACATTGTCATCATCCTCTTCCTCTTCATCAGGCACAACCACAGGTGGGTCATTCAATGGGAGGATGGGGGCTTCATAACCTCTGGCATCACACAAGTTGTGCAGAATCACACAGGAAGCAACAATCGCATTGACATTCTGAAGTTCCACCGGAAGTTCGGAAAGCAAGCACCGCCAACGTGCCTTCAAGTGACCAAAGGCACGTTCCACCACACAACGAGCTCTGCTGTGAGCAATGTTGTATCGTGCCTGCTCGGGGGAGAGGTGACCAGTGTACGGGGTCATCAGCCAACGACGAATGGGGTAGGCTGCATCACCCAGAATGAGTGGTGGAACCTGAAGTCCCTCTATTGTAAGTGTTGGGTTTCCGGGCACCCACTCACCTGCGTCCATCAAATCAATTAGATTTGAGCTACGCAGCACATAGGCGTCGTGGCACTTCCCACTATACCCAATCACCACATCAGTGAAACGACCCGTGTGGTCCACCGTGGCCTGCAAAATTATGGAGAAGAAATGCTTCCTATTGATGTATTCATCCGCTTGCCCCGCTGGTGCCCGGATAGCCACATGACATCCATCCAGCGCCGCAATGCACCACGGGAATCCCAACCTGGAGAATCCCCGCATGATCTGTTACGTAGAAGAGAGGATGAGAAAACATGCATTTAATTATCAGACTGAGCAATGAGATATCCAGGACAAAGGGAGGGATACTTGAAGCAATGGGACAAAATCGCTGGCCACTCACACAACATCTGGATAACCCAAAACAATGAAACTAAACTGGGGGCAGCAGACAAGGTGGGGGTTGCTCACATTGTACCTCTCTGAAAAATGCATTGGGCGAGTCCATATTGAACAATCTAGGTCATGGCCAGTTGGTTTCTGCATTTTTTTGGAGTCCATACAGGGCTAGGAATGAGATTTTGAGGGATGGTTGATGCTCCCATAGATGCAGTAATGACAGTGATACGCAGACATCCTTGCATCTCGTCCCTACAGCTCATCCTCCCATTTCAATGCAGCACATTTTTGTGCATCACACATGCTGTTGAAACATGGAATTTTAAGCAGCACACTGCGATGCCTCTAGTCCACATCAGACATATTAAAAAAAGAAACCATCTGCAGCAAAGGCGACCAATTCATCATTCCCAGAGGAGTCCACCCACCTACCCTCTGATATGGTCCTAGGTAAACTGCACGAGTTAGAAGCTCCTGCTCCATGGCCAGGGTAACCTCCACCACGATGCCCGCCACCGTGGACCGTGCAATGCCGAATTGATTGGCCACAAGCCTGTAACTTGTAGTGTTTGCCAGCCACCAAACAGCGATGGCCACCCTCTCATCCACAGGCACCGGCTCACGCATCTCTGTGCTTTGCCGCTCCAAAGTTGGTCTCAGCTGCTCAACTAGCCAGTTGAAGGTGTCCCTGCAAAGTAATTGCATTTGTCAGCATAGTCCTTGCATATTGTGGTTGCACTGTTAGCCAGCTTGAGTCCAAGGAAATCTGGTGGGATTTAAAAATTCTAAATAAGAAAAATAATCTGAGCAAAGCTTCCAGAATTGAATTTAAAAAGGAACTTTTAAAATTTATGTTATTTACAGTCTACCTTTGTCAAAGATTCCACATTGTGAGCCAATACAATTGACAAAATTGGGCATTCAGTAACCAACGAGTCAGGATTTTATTAGTCTGGATGGAACCCCCAGAAAGAGCTGCAGCATAGCAGAAGTAGTCACATGACACATTAAGTGGTACAGAAATTGCATAATAAGATCCTACTTAAAATAAGCTGTGTACAGTAGCATAGCCCACAGTACCTAATCATTTATCCAAGCGAGTTCATAAAACCATTTTTGTGCAGTGCAATCCTATTAGCTGTGCAGAAAAGGTCTCATGAAAACAAAAACTTAAAAAGCCTTTCCCCACTTCTGCCCTTAAATCATACTTCAGGACCACCAGAAATAACAGGGGGGAACAGGGGCTATAGTGGGAGAGGTGAATTGGCAAAAACATGCCCCATTTTCTCCTGGTGGAAACAATGTCTATTATCAGAAAACCATTAGCTGCACTTGTGAGATGTAAATTTTTGCTCCACCACTGAAAGCTACAATTGCCCTAAAATGCTGCTCCCCTGTGGTCAGGGAAAATCACCTGGACATGCGGAAGTTTTCCACCCACTGCTCAGTCCCCCATACATGAGTCGCGAACACCCTCCACCACTCGGTTGAACGTGGGTATGCCCACCATCTACGGTGAACTGTCATCTCCGCTAGGCGTCCTACAGACATATTGTTAACACAGCGTTGGAGAGCACGCTGATGTAGACGTCTCCTACGACGTCGATTATTTATTGCGAGAGTGGCTGACCTCCTCCGTCTAGCATTTCTCGATCCAGAGGGGTACAGAGAAATAAACGAAATGCAGGTGGAGAGAACAACCGCGGCGCTCGCCAGCATGCTGATCACCGCGGACAATGTCTCCATATCTGCATCCATTGTAACGTGTTGAACAAAATTGGCGGGAATTATTTGAGAGTATCTAGAAGGAGCAATGACAGCAGAGACTGCGGCGCATAGATCCAAAGGAAACGGGAAAAGGGCTCTCGACACTCCGTGGACAAAGTATGAGGGACCTGATGAGAAAGCGGGATCCATCCGCCAAAGTTCTCCTGGGCTATGTCTCCGCGCTTGCGCAAAATAGGAAACCCGGGATACATTCGAGCGTCTGATCACTCACGCACAGAAAACGGAATCAAATCTCAGCTCATGCGCATGCGCTGCAAGCGAGTGGGGTAAGGGAAGCGTGTAGTTCTTGAGGTCTGGACAGCTAACTCGAAATGATCGCGGGGCTAACCCGCTTCCATGATCAGTCCACCGCCAGTAGTCTGGACGGTCCTGACGCTTTAGATAAATCAGTTTCGCGTTTCCGTGGAGTTCAAACCGCTTTAGCGGTCCTGTTTGAACGAGCCAACATTCGAATCAATATTCAGCGTTTCAATTTGGAGTGACACAAAACCGCTTTTAATGGCACGTGTGACCGCACCCAGAGTATACAAAATTTAAACAGCATTCAAATGCAGTTAGGCACTATAATCAGCTGTAATATTTCAATATAAAAGAAATGCCTAGCTTTTTTTTAAAGCTTAAGAACATCTTTTTAGGCTTTGAATATTTTGATTATGCAAGGCAGTTCAGTGTGATAAAATTAGCAATTAAAAGGTCTGCTTTTCAATATCAGAATGTTTGTGGAAATTGTTTATTTTGGCAATAAAGAAAGCTTGAAGAGCCAAATTGGTTCCAATGTGCATTTTATTAACTCTGAGTAATGTTTACCACAGTTAATATCTAAAATACATTATTCAAATGTTGTCATGTGTTGGAACATCAAAATCACCCATCCAGATTGAAGTGTATGCTGAAATCATTGGGATTTACATATGAATCTAATCCTACTTATTTGATATGAATATAATATATTTTATTGTTTTTAGATTGTTCCTGGGAAGACGAGAATTTATCAAATGCAAGATGATTATTAAGATGCAACTAGAAACAATAAATGCCTTCTACTATTATGTCTCATGCCATGAGGCTGCTAGCATTATCAAATCAAAATGAAAAATTTGGTTCATCATGTTACAGTATTTTATGTATCTGCAGATACATTACCAATGGGAGAACTGCTCTAGCCCAATATGAAATTAGCCTGAACATATCACTTTCAGGTAGAGCCCATTCCAAGGTTTAAGTCCCATCAGTCTCAAGTAATGTCCTCAAAGCACAGTGAAGCCTAGAGAGCTTCTGTCCTCCAGTTCTACCATCAACACCACCTGCTGTCCCCATTGCTGCCCCTGCCTTTCCAGTATTTAAGAGAACTTGCATTGGGGGATGATTAAAGTATCACAAACAATGTGCAAGATTTTGTTCTCCAAAGTTTATCATGCTGGAAGTTCAATACAAAAAGAAAAAGTTCTATCAAGACATGTTGGGAAAGTACAAGATCTGCAGCTTGTAGTCTTAAAACTGAATACAGAATGTTTTGCAGATTTAAATGGTAGATGGTGCAGGGTACAAAATGGTTTTTCAAATCACACCGAAGCTCTTGGCACAAGAGAGATAAAACGTGGCATTCTCCTTTTGTGACTAGACCATCCCATAAAAAGTCTGCCATGAAAACGTCATAATGCAACATCACCCCAGAGTTGGAAACAACTGGTGCTTGCACAGGGGACTACATTTACCTTTTTAAGGCTGCAGTAAGTCAAGAATCTTTCCACCACTACAGGAACATTGTAAAAAAGAGACCATTACAGATTTGATGCTTGGAAATGACCTTGTTTTTCTACTTTCTAATTGAAGGAAGGCTGCCGGACACTTTTAGAGACCCTATCAGCCTACTCCTCCAATAACAAGGCACAATTAAAGAAGATCCTTAACCTCTTTACATGGTCAGACAGCAGATCAGCATATCTACACCTGTACCCAGTTCTATATGACTAATACCACTTTGTGGTTTGGGTTTCATTTCAGCTTGCTTACTCTCATTCACTTGACCACAACTTCTTGACACTAAGTTAGGATAGAGATCACAAAGGTTTGCAATAAAACAAATACCCATGTTTAAAAGTCACTGCACATGATGGTACAATCATTTTCTCCAGCACAGACATAAGACCCTATGCCACTGCTTCCTTTCCCTGTGTATACCTCAGTTTTCTTTTCTTTTCTTTTCTTTTCTTTTCTTTTCTTTTCTTTTCTTTTCTTTTCTTTTCTTTTCTTTTCTTTTCTTTTCTTTTCTTTTCTTTTCTTTTTGGAATGCAAGAGAATAAGTTCAGTTTAAAAGCATAAGAGAACAGTTGGCAACCAGATGGAACAACCTCTAATAAACCAGATTTTTATTACTCAAGTAGCTCTGCATTACATTCATTTCAAAATTCCTATATGACCCATTTCCAAATGCTTTTTCCTGTTCCCTTTGGTGATGAAAATTCATGAATAAAAACATTCCAGATGCATCTTTGCACTACCTCTAGTTAGCATAAATATCCTCCTGACTGCAGTCTTGCTTTCTGCCTTCAACTATTTTAGAATATGAAGTGATTTTTTTGTAAGAGGTAATGACTGAGATTTCTATCATAAAACAGCAATTTGGATTCTTGGAAGACACACTTTCTGTATCTGTTGTAGTCTTACTTGTTCAAATCAGCATTTGGAAGGATGTGACTCGCCTAAGCTTCTTCACTTTAAAGATCACCTGGACTAAAGCAAAAGCATTTTGCTGGCAATAAATCTTTTTAAAAAGAATTTAAAAATAGATGTATAAATTGAGCAAAGCCAGCAAACTCATTGTTGAAAAGTTGTTGTTGTTTTAATAAAGGGAAATCAGGAAGGGGTTGAGAAGTAAGTTTGCATTATGCTCTTTAGGTAAAACATTTTTATTGCAATGGGGAATCACATAGAAAAAAGCAGCTTCATTTACAGAACTCATCTTTCCCATCTCTCTCCTGCTCCAGCCTTCCAGAACTCCTTGAAATGCCACTCCAGAAGGTTGCAGAACCATGGGATACGGAACCTGCAATGAGATAGGGAACCAGCAGAAATACTTCCCCTCTTGAATAATCAGGTATCTCTCCACACACAACAGGGGGGGAAATTATGCTTACCTCATAGATTTTACATAAGAGAAGCCATGTTGGATCAGGCCAATGGCCCATCCAGTCCAACACCCTGTATCACACAGTGGCCAAATACCCACTGTGGCTAATAGCCACTGATGGACCTCTGCTCCATATTTTTATCTAACCCACTCTTGAAGCTGGCTATGCTTGTAGCCACCACCACCTCCTGTGGCAGTAAATTCCACATGTTAATCACCCTTTGGGTGAAGAAGTACCTCCTTTTATCCGTTCTAACCTGACTGCTCAGCAATTTCATTGAATGCCCACGAGTTCTTGTATTGTGAGAAAGGGAGAAAAGTACTTCTATCTCTACCTTCTCCATCCCATGCATAATCTTGTAAACCTCTGTCACACCCCTCAGTTGATGATTCTCCAAGCTAAAAAGCCCCAAGCATTTTAACCTTTCTTCATAGGGAAAGTGTTCCAAACTTGTAATCATTCTAGTTGCCCTTTTCTGCACTTTTTCCAATGCTATAATATCCGTTTTGAGGTACGGTGACCAGAATTGCACACAGTATTCCAAATTTGACCGCACCATCGATTTATACAGGGGCATTATGATACTGGCTGATATGTTTTCAATTCCCTTCCTAATACTTCCCAGCATGGCGTTGCCCTTTTTTATTGCAATCGCACACCGTCTTGACATTTACAGTGAGTTATCTACCACGACCCCAAGATCTCTCTCTTGGTCAGTCTCTGCCAGTTCACACCCCATCAACTTGTATTTGTAGCTGGGAATCTTGGCCCCATTGTGCATTACTTTGCACTTAGCCACATTGAACCTCATCTACAATGTTGACGCCGACCCAGTTTCAACAGATCCCTTTGGAGTTTCTCACAATCCTCTCTGGTTCTTACCACCCTGAACAATTTAGTGTCATATGCAAACTTGGCCACTTTACTGCTTACTCTCAACTCCAAATAATTTAGGAACAAGTTAAAGAGCATGGGACCCAGTACCGAGCCCTGTGGCACTCCACTGCTTACCGTCCTCCACTGCGAAGACTGCCCATTTATACTCACTTTCTGCTTCCTATTAATCAGCCAGTTTTTGATCCACAAGGGGACCTGTCCTTTTACTCCATGACTCTCAAGCTTACTAAGGAGCCTTTGATGAGGAACTTTATCAAAAGCTTTCTGGAAGTCAAGGTAAACAATATCTATCGGGTCTCCTTTGTCCACATATTTGTTCACCCCCTCAAAGAAATGTAACAGGTTAGTAAGGCAAGATCTTCCCTTACAGAACCCATGCTGAGTCTTCCTCAATAACTCGTGTTCATCAATGTGCCTACTCATTCTGTCGTTGATAATGGTTTCTACATACTTTCCCAGTATTGAAGTCAGACTGACTGGCCTGTAGTTACCCGGATCTCCTCTGGAACCCTTTTTAAAGATGGGGGTGACATTTGCTACCTTCCAGTCCTCAGGAACGGAGGCAGATTTTAATGAAAGATTACATATTTTTGTCAGGAGATCCACAAGTTCAACTTTGGGTTCTTTCAGAACTCTTGGATGTATGCCATCCGGACCTGGTGACTTATTAATTTTTAATTCATCCATCAGTTGTAGGACCTCCTCTCTTGTCACCTCAATCTGGCTCAGGTTTTTCAACACCCCTTCCAATAGAAGTGGTTCCGGAGCAAGCAAACACTTCTCGTCTTCCACAGTGAAGACGGAGGCAAAAAATTCATTTAGCTTCTCAGCCATTTCCCTATCCTCCTTCAGTAATCCTTTGACCCCTTGGTCATCCAAGGGCCCCACTGCCTCCCTGGCTGGTTTCCTGCTTCTAATATATTTGAAGAAATTTTTATTGTTGGTCTTTATGTTCTTTTCCAATATGCTTCTCATAGTCCCTTTTTGCCTGCCTGATCACAGTCTTGCATTTGATTTGCCATTGCCTGTGTTCCCTTTTATTAATTTCACTTGGACTAGCTTTCCACTGCTTAAAGGAGTCCTTCTTACCTTTTACAGGTTCCATTACTTTGTTTGTTAACCATGCAGGCCTTCTCTTATACCTGTTTGTACCTTTCCTAACCTGTGATATATATTTTATCTGTGCTTCTAGGATTGTAGTTTTAAATAGCCTCCAAGATTCCCCAAGGGTTTTGACTGTATTTACCTTTCCTTTCAGTTTCCTCTTCACATGCCTCCGCATCTCAGAGAATTTACCCCTTTTAAAGTTAAATGTGGTTGTGCTGGTCTTTTGGGGCAACTCCCTATTTATACAAATAGTGAAATCAATAACGTTATGGTCACTGCTCCCAAGCGGTGCGATCACTTTTACATATCTCACCAGGTCTTGGGCATTACTTAAGCCCAAATCCAGGATCGCCCCACCCTGGTAGGTTCTGTGACCATCTGCTCCATAGCACAGTCATTGAGAGCATCTAGAAACTCAGTCTCTTTCTCTCGACCAGAACACATATTGACCCAATCAATCTGCGGGTAGTTAAAATCACCTATGATGACACAGTTTTTTCATCTAGCCACCATCTTTAAGCCTTGCATCATATTATAGTCCTCTGTATTTTGATTTGGTGGGCAATAACAAACTCCCATAGTTAAATTGCCTTTTGGGCCCTATATTTCAACTGAAACCATTTCTATAAGGTAGTCTAATTCTCTTATCTCAGTCTTACTGGACCGTATGCCCTCTCTGGCATACAGAGCCACCCCACCTCCAACCCTTCTTTTCCTATCCTTCCGGTATAACTTATATCCAGGAATCACCGTGTCCCACTGATTCTCCTCATTCCACCAAGTTTCTGAAATTCCGACAATGTCTATGTTTTCTCTCAACACTAAACATTCCAACTCACCAATTTTATCAAAGATTTCAGGTTTTCACGGCTGGTGACATCATTAGGGTTTGTAGAATCTTTCGGGCTCAAGTGCCGTGTTCTACTGGAGAAAGTTTTCCTTCCAGGCGTTTCGTTCTCAGCTGCGGAGAACATCCTCAGTGGCGTTGCAGCCGGAGCAGGCGCTCTGACCTTCTTGGTCGCCGTGCATTGAGTGGGGCCAGGGCTGCTGGAGAGCTGCTATTTATAGGCTGAAGGGGGTGTGATGAAAGGCAAAATTGGCAAAATTCTCAAATGCCACAATGTTGACACAGTCTTCAAGCCCACACAACAGATCCGCCACATGCTGCGCTCGGCCAAAGATATGAGAGATCTACTTTCAACCCCTGGCATCTACAAAATACCCTGCTCTTGTGCTGCAGTCTACATTGACACTACCCAACGCAGTATCAACACCCGTCTCACCGAACACAAGAGACACTGTTGCTTGTTTCAGCCAGAAGGGACACTGTCGCTTGTTTCAGCCAGAAAAATCACCTGTAGCTGAACATGCACTTCAAGAAGGAGACCACGTCATCCACTTTAAAAGAACTGAAGTCCTTTCTACGGTCTCACATTATCATACCCGCCTGAACAGAGAAGCTATTGAGATTTACAAACACCAACACAATTTTAACAGAAAGGAAGAAGGCATTTTCATCCACCAAGCTTGGTACCCAGCTCTGCAAAACACCCTACAGACTATAAATTGCAAAGTCACAGAACAACCAGCACATTACACAGAACAATCAGCACAGTCAACAACCATCTTCCTTATCTTCACACCCCTTCCAACCCTCCCAGCAATTAACACAGAACAATGGTCACATTCAACAGCCAGTTTCCTTATCACTACCCTTCCAGGAAGCCCCACCAAACAATGGGCACATCCACAAACCAATTGCCCTTTCATCACACCCCCTCTAGCCTAGAAATAGCAGCTCTCCAGCAGCCCTGGCCCCACCCAATGCACAGCAGCCAAGAAGGTCAGAGTGCCTGCTCTGGCTGCAATGCCACTGAGGATGTTCTCCGCAGCTGAGAACGAAATGTCTGGAAGGAAAACTTTCTCCAGTAGAACACGGCACTTGAGCCCGAAAGATTCTACAAACCCTAATCACCAATTTTACTGTGAAGACTTCTAGCATTTGCGTACAAACATCTATAATTTCCTAGGCAAGCTAGGCCCGCCACCTTCCTCCTGCTGCAACGAGACTCTGGCAAGCAGTCCATTCTGTTTGTCACCATCTCAGTGGACAACTCTGTTGCATTACCAGGTAAAAAAGTATCAGCTCTTTCAGATGAGTCTTCCCGAACCAGAGACACTGTTGGCTTTCCCCCTAGATTTAGTTTAAAAACTGCTTTGCCACCTTTTTGATTTTAAGTGCCAGCAGCCTGGTTCCATCCGGAGACAAGTGGAGACCATCTTTTTTGTACAGCTCCCGCTTATTCCAGAAAGCATCCCAGTGCCTAACAAACTTAAACCTTTCCTCCTTGCACCGTCTCATCCACACATTGAGACTTCTAATTTGTGCCTGTCTCTCCAGCCCTGCACGTGGAACAGGTAGCACTTCTGAGAAGGCTACCTTGGAGGTCCTGGCTTTAAGTCTCCCACCTAGCAGCTTAAATTTTTCCTCCAGGACCTCACGACTGCATTTCCCCACATCGTTGGTGCCAACATGCACTGTCTATCAGCCTATCTACTACACGCGTAATGTCCACTACCTTCGCACCAGGCAGGCAAGTCACCATACGATCAGTGCGTGGTTTTGCCACCCAGCTGTCTACTTGCCTAAGGATCGAATCACCAACTACCAAAACCCTCCCTCTCTCCCCGCCCAGGGATGGTTCCTTGGTGCAAAAGGATTCCCGTTCACCAACCGAAGAAGAGGTCCTTTCTGAGGGCGCATTCCTTTTATCCTCAGCCTGGTGCCCTGTTCCCTCTTGACCCTCACGCTCCCTGGCAGCAATGGGGCTGCCACGTTCAGATCGGGGCTCAACCAACACGTCCCCGAAAGTCTTCCGTGAGTGCCTAACTGACTGTCTCTGCTTCTCCAGGTCAGACACCTCAGCCTCAAGGGTACGAACTCGTTCCCTGAGGACCAGGAGCTCCTTGCATCGAGCACACACCCAAGACTTCTGTCCTCTGGGCAAATAGTCATACATGTGACACTCAATGCAAAACACTGGAAAGCCCCCACCCCCCTGCTGGCATTCTACCTTCATGATAGCTTTTTTAAAATATGCAGTCTCTTTTTAAATCCTTTTTATGTGGCTCCCTGCCTGGAGAGTCTACTTACCTTATTGGGAACACAAGGAAATAGGGATCTGGGTTCCTGGTCCTTGCACAGCCCCCAGGCTAAGAGCCACAGGCCAAGAGTCCTTTAGCTCACGCCTCTGGCAAGGCTCAGTTTAATAATGCAAAGAGGGTGGGCAACACAGCCACTCTAATCAATCAGCCACAATCACCTTCAGCCCTTCACACGAACTCAAAAGTTTTCAGCAATTCCCCCAGCTGCAAAGCCTCACCCTTGAAGCACTCTCTGCTCTCTTCCAGAGGTCTCTGCAATGTGCTCCATCTCTGGCAAGTCACAGCTTACTAATGCAAAGAGGGTGGGCAACACAGCCACTCTAATCAATCAGCCACAATCACCTTACACTCCCACCAGTCCGGCTTTCGTCCAGGTTATGGGACGGAGACAGTGCTGGTCGCCTTGGTGGATGACCTCCAACGGCATCTGGATCGAGGCGGCGTGGCGGTGCTGATACTGTTGGATCTGTCGGCCGCATTTGATACGGTCGATCATCAGCTACTGGCCCACCGACGCAGGGATTAGGGGATTGGCCTTACAGTGGCTTTCCTCCTTCCTTGATGGACGGGGACAAAGGGTGGCCATTGGGGGAGAGCGGTCCCGGAGGCATCCACTAGTGTGCGGGGTGCCACAAGGGGCAGTTCTCTCCTCGATGCTGTTTAACATCTATATGCGCCCCCTTGCCCAGATTGCCCGGAGGTTTGGGCTTGGGTGCCATCAATATGCTGATGACACCCAGCTCTATCTACTAATGGACAGCCGGCCTGACTCCGTCCCAGAAAACCTGGACCTAGCACTGCAAGCCATGGCAGGTTGGCTCAGACTGAGCGGGCTGAAGTTGAATCCAACGAAGACAGAGGTCCTTTGCTTGGGTCGTGGTGCCCTGGGAAGGGAAATCCCCTTGCCGGTCTTTGACGGTGTGCTGCTGAAAGCAGCCCATAAGGTCAAGAGCCTGGGGGTTCTTCTGGAGCCTTCATTATCAATGGAGGCACAGATAGCAGCCGCTGCCAATTCCGCATTCTTTCATCTTCGACGGGCGAAGCAGTTGGCCCCCTTCCTGGAGCGCCGTGACCTAGCAATGGTGATCCATGCTACGGTCACCTCGAGACTGGACTACTGCAACGCCCTCTACATGGGGCTGCCCCTGTGCCGAACTCGGCGGCTGCAGCTGGTGCAGAATGCGGCGGCTAGGCTGTTGCTGGGGCTCCCAAGGTGGGAGCACATACAGCCGGGGCTACGCGGACTGCACTGGCTGCCAGTGGCATACCGAGTTCGCTACAAAGTGCTGGTCAACACCTTTAAAGCCCTATATGGCCAAGGACCTACCTACCTGAGGGAACGTCTCTCCCCATATGAGCCCCAGAGAGCGCTGGGGTCAGCTGGAAAAAACCAGCTGAATGTCCCTGGGCCAAGGGAGGCCAGATTGAAGGCCACCCGGGATCGGGCCTTCTCTGTCGCAGCTCCACTGCTGTGGAATCAACTCCCTGAGAAGGTGCGGGCCCTACGATGCTTAGATCAATTCCGTAGGGCCTGCAAGACCCACCTTTTCAAGATGGCCTTCAACCAGTGACAAAGCTAGGAAATGCTGCTGAAAATGCTTCTAGTCACTGAATTCCACTGAAGATCTAATGTTTATAACGCCACATTGTTAAATGTTAATTTTAATAATCTATAATTTGTTTTAACCATGTTTTTATAACTATAACTGATGTACAGTGCATTTTATGTTGTGAGCTGCCCTGAGCCTGCTTCGGCGGGGAGGGCGGGATAGAAATAAAAAATTATTATTATTATTATTATTATTATTATTATTATTATTATTATTATTATTATTATTATTATTATTATTATTATTATTATTATTATTATTATTATTATTATTATTACTATTATTATTATTATTATTATTATTATTATTATTATTATTATTATTATTATTATTATTATTTACCTTCAGCCCTTCACACGAACTCAAAAGTTTTCAGCACTTCCCCCAGCTGTAAAGCCTCACCCTTGAAGCACTCTCTGCTCGCTTCCAGAGGTCTCTGCAATGTGCTCCATCTCTGGCAAGGCACAGCTTAATAATGTAAAGAGGGTGGGCAACACAGCCACTCTAATCAATCAGCCACAATCACCTTCAGCCCTTCACATGAACTCAAAAGTTTTCAGCAATTCCCCCAGCTGCCAAGCCTCACCCTTGAAGCACTCTCTGCTCTCTTCCAGAGGTCTCTGCAATGTCAATTATGCTCTTTAGGTAAAACATTTCAAACATTTTAGGTAAAACATTTCAAATGTGTGGTTTGTTTATTTTGTACATTGCAATAATATAGTCTGCCCTCTACCCTCCCCGATATTTGTGTGAGTCAGTTTAGTATCATGGGGTGCAGTTCCTGCTGAGTTCTGTTTCTTAGTTAAAACTGTAGACAGATTTCAATGCTTGCAGCCTGCAGCAACGCTGCTAGGCTGCAGTAGCAAGGTTTGCCTCTCTGGGAGGGAAGGGAGGATCTACAGCCCATTTGGGCACATATTTGAGGGGGCAGGGCCAGGTCATTGTAATGGCCAGATCTCCACTCCCTGCTTCAGTCTCAATGACGATTGGTCGGGGCGAGGAGCATCTGTCGGGGCTCTGGGAGAGAGGCCTTGCTTTGGTTTGCGTCGGTGTACCGGGCAGCGGGTTTGGGAGCCCAGCTTGTTCCTGGGTGTTCACACAGCTTGTTCCCAGGTGCTGTTGTGGCTGATTTAGCACTGGAGGAAAATCAGAGCGGGAGCTGTGTGCTCTTTGGGTCGGAGGCTGCCTGCAACCTTCTTTTAAGGCTTGTGTATCGGGGCTGTCTAATTGTTTCTTCGCTTTGGGTGGTGGCTCTCTCCCTCCTTTGGGGAAAAAGGGCTTTTTGGACTCCCTGCAGAGGTTGAGAAGTGTGTTGCTCTGGCTGAGGCAGCAGACTGGGCTTCCCTTATTAGTTGTATGGGGTGGTGGCCATATTGGGTTCCCTTTCTTGTCAGGGGATGGTGGCCATTTTATAAGGTTCTTGTAAGGAGGCCATTTTGTGGGTCTGCCCTTGGTGGCGTTAGAAGGCGGCCATTTTATAAGGTTCTTGTAAGAAGGCCATTTGGTGGATTTGCCCTGGGCATTGTTATCGGCTCATAAGGGCATTTTTATTTTCTGGGGCGGCTAACCAGTGGGTGCTATAAAGATATTGGGTAAAAAGGGGCCTGGTAAGTCCAAGGGGAAACAGCCTGCACCAAAGGACCCTAAGGCCCCTGCTAAGAGCCTCCACCCTCGCTATCTTCTTCTGATGAGGAGGGGGAGGAGGTAGTTAATGCTAACATAATACAAAGGCTGAGGGTACTGGAAGAGGCATCTAGTATACCTCCTGCTGAAGGGGTAGGAATGGAAAGGGCTTCTAAAAGGGCGCTCCAAGTGAATGTGTTAACCAGGTTGTCTATTCTTGAGGGCAGGTCTGGTGCATTCATCAATGGCAGTTCCATGGGCCTTGGCGGTCCAGACACAGGATCGGGGCCATCATCAGGAGCTGCTGGAACTGGGTCGATGCTGGCGCCTGCTGGGTCCGTTGGTAAGGCTGGGGACATCTTGCAGGTGTATGCTGGGCTGGCTTGGCCTTGGGGACCTTGGGGTCCTGCTTCACCTGCTGGGCAAGGCATCCCTGCTGGGAGTATAGGGTTTGCTTCACCCACAGGCAATGGCTCATTGTCAAATTGGGCTTGGCCAACTGGACAATGTGGCCCCTGTGGAGCTTGGCCAGATGTGGGGAAGCAGGGTACTGCAGGCTCTTTTATGGAGAGTTGGGGCACCCCTTCTCCTTATGGGGTGGTCCCTTTACCACGTTACCTTTTGGGGATATAGCCTTGCCTTTGGAATTTAAAAAGGCTACAGCAGAAATATTTTGAGGGTGCTAATAAGCCGGGGAAATAGTTGGCTTGTCAACTGAAGAAAAAAAGGGAGAAAAATTCATAAACAGAATTATTTCTGAGGTTAAAGAAATTGTGGATCAAGCCGGAATTAAAAGGGAGTTTATAAATTCTGTGCTAAATTATTTAAAGGTCAACAAGTTAATAAATGGGAAATAGAAGCATACCTGCAAAGAATAAAAGTGAAACCCTTAAAAAAATGGAAAAAACTTTGAATTAATCAATTGGAAAAGCAGAAATAGAAGCAGCAATAATTTCAATGAAATTAGGAAAAGCTCTAGGTCCCGACGGTTTTTCAGCAAAATTTTATAAAGTCTTAGCAGAAGTACTAATACCTAAACTTCAAAAATTGATGAACAGTATTAGACAAGATGGGAAGGTGCCAAATACATGGAAAGAAGCAGTTATTTCACTGATACCAAAAGAGGAAAGAGATGTCACAAATGTTAAAAATTATAGACCGATTTCACTACTGAACAATGACAAGATATTTGCTAGAATACTAGCAGAACAACTCAAACAGCATTTGAACATTTCTATCCAAGAGGAGCAAGCAGGTTTTCTCCCCAGAAGGCAAATAAGAGACAATATCAGAACAGTAATAGACAATGTAGAATACTATGAAAAGCATCCAGAGAAGGAGGTGGCTTTATTCTTTGCTGATGAAGAAAAAGCTTTTGATAATCTCAACTGGGACTTTATGTTTGCAGTGATGGAAAAATTGAAGCTAGGAGGTGATTTTATAAGGATGGTCAAGGCAATATATACAGAACAACAAGCTAAACTTTGTGTGAATGCTGACTTGACAGAACAAATGATAATTAGCAAAGGCACAAGACAAGGTTGCCCTCTATCTCCATTGCTATTTATAATGACCTTAGAGGTCTTGTTGATTCAAATTAAAGAGGATAAGGAAATAGAGGGTCTGAAGCTGAAAGGTTTTTCTTACAAATATAGGGCCTTTGTGGATGATGTGATGTTTATTAATGAAAATCCATTAGAAGTGACACCTTTGTTGTTAAAGAAAATTAAAGAGTATGGAGAGCTGGCGGGTTTTTATATAAATAAAGAAAAATCGAAAATTCTAAGTAAGAATCTGTCATTAAGCAAACAGAAAGAATTACAAAATGTTACTGGATGCAAAGTTGCCTCAAAAGTAAAATATTTAGGTGTGGAGATTACGATGAAGAACATTGATCTATACAAGAACAATTACGAAAAGCTTTGGTGTAAAATTGAAGAGGATATGTTAAAATGGAATAAATTGAATCTATCCATGTTGAGGAGGATATCTGCTATTAAAATTAATGTTCTACCAAGAATTATGTTTTTTTTCCAAACTATTCCAATAGTGCGAGATAAGAAACAGTTTAATCTTTGGCAAAGAAAGATTTCAGAATTTGTATGGGCGGACAAAAAACCAAGAATTAAAATGAAAATTCTGATGGATGCGAAAGAAAGAGGTGGCTTCCAGTTACCTGATTTAAGGTTATACCATGATGCAGTTTGTTTGATATGGATTAAGGACTGGATAACTTTCCTTAACAGAAAACTATTGGCATTAGAAGGCCATGGAAATATTTTTGGTTGGCATGCTTATATGTATTATGGGAAAAAGAAGATGGATTTTTCTCACACCATTATATAAGGAGGAATTTGTTGAATACTTGGAAAAAATATAATAAATATGGTGATGAAAGAAAACCACTTTGGATTGTGCCAACAGAAGTTATAAAGTTGTCTTCAGATCCACAGGAAGAAAAATGTGTAATATATAAACAACTGCTAAAGATCCATGGAGGCAAAGTGGAATTGAAGCCAGCCGAAGAGTTGCAGGATAAATTTAATTGGTTTCAATTGCAGCTAATTAAAAGCTTGGTAGAGAATGATATTAGGAATACAGGTATAAGGCATGAACAAACAGAAATGGAAAAAATGCTGTTGGGTGAAAATGAAAAACTAATTTCAAGGATTTATAAGTTGTTACTGAAATGGTCTACTGAAGAAGAGGTGGTGAAACCTCAAATGATAAAATGGGCAATAAATTTTAACAAGGAAATACAAATGGAAACGTGGGAACACCTATGGAAGAATTCTATGAAAATATCGACATAATATAAAAGAGAACTGTTTGAAAATGCTGTATAGGTGGTATATGACACCTAAAAAATAGCAAAAAATGAATAATCAAGCTTCAGATAGGTGTTGGAAGTGTAAAAAACATGAAGGTTCTTTCTACCGTGTGTGGTGGACTTGCGAAAAGGCGAAACTATTTTGGCTTATAATTCAACAAGAGATTTCGAAAATCTTGGGCTATAATATTAAGAGAGCACCGGATGTCTATCTGGTGGGATTACAAATGGAAAGATTTCCGAAGCGAGACAGGACATTGTTGTGGTATTTGCTTTCAGCTGCGAGAACACTATATGTGCAAATGTGGAAGCAAGACAAAATACCAGAGAAATGGGGATGGGTCTTAAAAGTACTAAACTGGAGTGAAATGGACAAACTTACTAGAATCTTAAAGACTGCAACTTGGAGAAATTCAAAGAAGATTGGGAGAAATTTCAAAACTATGTGGAGAAACAATGGAAAGTGAAGAGACACTTAGTGGTTTTTGATAACATTAACTGAACTTTTAAGGGGAAGAGAAGAACTGTGATTACTGATATTTGATTTAATATGCGAATTAGAAGAATAAGAATCAAGTAGAGGATAAAATTTAATAATTATAATAATAACCATCTCTGAGTTAAGATAATGGTAATGTTCAGTGAAGATTCTATAATTGTTCATTTTACCTTTAGATTGTTTTTTATATATTTTAAATACCGGCGGAGGTAATGAATTAGAGGCCGGGGGGGTAGGGGGGAGGAAAATGTGTAATGTATTGTAATGTATTTTTGGTCTTTGATAGAGGTATATTTTTCAATATATTGCAAAAATAATAAAATTGATTTACACAGGGATGTAGCCTTGCCTTTGGGGGATCATTTGTTGCCAGCAACAAAAGAAAAATTTTTAAAGGGGGAGTATGTGGATATTTTCTCCCTCCTTTTCCGGGAGTTGGAAAAAAAGGATAAGGAGGATCTAGACGAAAAAGAAAAGGAAAAGTTAAAGAAGCGCAAAGTAGATTGGACTTGGGCTAATTGGCTGCCTGGGTTTTTTATCTACGCCGGGGTGATAGTACGGGCTCAGCCTTGGAGGGCAGCCACCCTCATCCAGTACATGGAAATACCATATTTTTCGGTCCATTGGACGCTCCGGACCATTAGACGCAGGTGCCTGGCTGGGAGACAAGCGGCGAGATCGCTCCCTCCGTCCCCACTGCAAACTCAGCACTTCGCAGGGAGCGATCTCGCTGCTTGTCTCCCAGCCAGGCACGCAGGCGCCGGCGTGTTTCCCCCGCACCTGCGTGCCTGGCTGGGAGACAAGCAGCGAGATCACTCCCTCCGCCCCCATCGCAAACCCAGCACTTTGCAGGGAGCGATCTCGCTGCTTGTCTCCCAGCCAGGCATGCAAGCGCGGCGTGCGATCTCGCCGCTTGTCTCCCAACCAGGCACGCAGGCACGGAGAAAGCATGCCGCCCCCTCCACAGCCGGCGCTCGCAAAGCTCTGGGTTTGCGGAGGGGGCGGGTGCTTTCCCCGTGCCTGACTGCCTGGCTTCAGCTGCTGCTTACAGCAAGCGCCAGGATCGCTCCCTCCACCCTCCAATCCCAGCGCTTGCTATAAGCAGCAGCTGAAGCCAGGCAGACAAGCACAGAGGAAGCACCCGCCCCCTCTGCAAACCCAGCGCTTTGCGAGCGCCGGCTGTGGAGGGGGCGGCATGCTTTCTCCCTGCCTGTTTGCATGGCTTCAGTGCTGATGCTTAAAGCAAGTGCTGGGATCGGAGGGCGGAGGGAGCGATCCTGGCGCTTGCTGTAAGTGTCAGAGCTGGAGCCAGGCTGGCAGGCGTGGGGAAGCACCGGGACGGAGGCAGCGGATCACACACACACACCCCCGGAGGAAGGTACGTACGGTACCTTCGCTCCATAAGATGCACACACTTTTCCCCCCACTTTTTTGGGGGGGAAAGTGCGTCTTATGGTGCGAAAAATACGGTAATTTATTAGAGGTACACAACGTTTAGTGGGCCTGCTTGGATGCAGTACAACGAGGAATTCAGGATGAGGGCTGCTTTGTACCCTTCCCTTCAGTGGGACCAGATTCACCAGCAGCTGTGGCTGCAGGTCATGTCTCCTGCGTGGCCAAATTTGGGCGACCGCTCTGACAGCAGTCATTTGGTGGCCAAGTTGCCTGCAACTTCCTCAGCTTTGACAGTCCTTTCCTGCAGTTCTGCGGGGCAGGCTATGCTGGAAGTTCAGTTCTCAGGGAATGTGCAGTAGAAAGGCTTGTAAGTTCAAGCACAAATGCCCCATGTGTGGCGGGCCTCACTCTTTCAATAACTGCCCGAAAGCCCGGGTACGTAAGAATGAAAAGAAGTCAGGAGGAGGGGGAGGAAGTTATCAGGCTAGAAAAGGGGTCCAGTCCGATAAAGGTGGGTCCACTTGAACACTGCCTGTCCAGGTACCCGCAGAGGGCTGATAGCATTTACCTGCTAAAAGGTTTTAAGTTTGGTTTTAGTTTCCCTTTTCAGGGGTCCCGGGTTCATTTTACATGGGCAGAACATTGCCAATGGGCTGCTCTTTACCGTTTTCAGCTTTTGAGTGTTTCAGCACATTCTTGGAATGGGCTGTTCGCGAAAAAGTGGGTTTGCAGGATGTCATTCATTACTTGGATGACTACCTTTTTGTGGGTCCCGTGGGGACTGGGCGCTGTGCACGGCTGCTGTCTGGCTTTATGGAGCTAGCCGCAGAATTTGGGGTTCCTTTGGCTCAAGAAAAGACGGAGGGTCTGGCCCAAAAAACTGATCTTTTGGGGGATTGAGCTGGATACCCTGGGGCAGCTGTCCAGGATACCTTTCCAAAAATTAGTGGACTTAAGGAACAGGATTCATTCCTTTCTTCTTAAACGGAAGGTCTCCTTGACTGAGTTGCAGCAGCTGGTTGGGCATCTTAACTTTGCTTGCAAAGTGGTTGCCCCTGGGCGAGCCTTTTTCCATAGACTTTGTGACGGCATGGCAGGTCTACGCTTGCCTTAGCATAGAACATGGGTTACCAGCAGCATGAGGGAAAATTTGGGGGTTTGGCAAGAATTTTTGGAGTCCTTTAATGGGATTTCCTTTTGGAGAACAGACATGAGGCTTGAAACTGAGCTCCAGGTATGTCTGATGCTGCTGGATCTTTGGGTTTTGGAATCTATTTCCATGGACATTGGTGCGCTGATGGTTGGCCAGACTTCTGGATGCAGGAAGGATTGAACCGAGATTACGTTTCTCAAATTCTTTCCCATTCTGGTTGCAGTTTGGCTGTGGGGGATGGATATGGCCAATCGCACAGTTCATTTTTGGTGCGATAATATGGCGGTAGTCCATGTCATTAATTCCCTTTCATCCAAATCCCAGCGGGTTATAAGGTTGGTGAGGGCCTTCACTCTGCGTTTTCTGCGGCTTAACATATTGTTGTTAGCCAAGCACGTTCCTGGGGTGAATAACAGGGTGGCTGATGCTCTCACTCATAAACAGATGGAGAGGTTTCATCAGCTGGCCCCAGATGCCGATCGAGAGGCGGCGTCACTGTCCCAGGAGCGATGGCTGATTGGAGAGCCAAGGCCTCCAGAGCAATAGGCCTAGCCATTGCACCTAGCACCAGGAAGTCTTACGAACATGCTGTGTGGCAGTTTGAGGACCTTAGGGCTGAGGTGGGGTATCGCATCATTTGGCTCCTCCCGGTGGAGCAGTTGCTCCACTACTGTGTTTCTCTATGAGGTAAGGGACTGGCCGTGCGATCCATTAGGGGGTGCCTGTCTGCATTGGCTTTTGCCAGTAAGGCGCTGGGTTATAAGGAGGAAATGGCTGGTTTGGGTCTCTGAAAAGTGCTGGAGGGGTGGGCCAGAGAGGCTGGTCCTAGGCTGGACGCACGGAAACCTATTTCCACTCTGATTCTTAGGGGCCTGAAGGGGGTTTGGGGCATGGTGTGTGCTTCATATTTTGAGGCCACTTTGTTTCATGCTGCATCCTTGGTAGCCTTTTTCAGGGCTCATAGAGTCAGTGAGCTAGTGGCACGGTCCAGAAACGATGTTTCTGGTAATGCTTTGTTGCGACGGGATCTGAGGTCAACTGAGGGTAAGGCGGTCATTACTGTCCGTGACTCTAAGACGGACCAGTGTCAAAGAGGTACTGTGCTGGAGCTTGGCACCTGCTCTGAGTTGGCACCTGCTCTGAGTCTGAGCTGTGCCCAGTTCTGCTTGGCTGCTTATTTGGCAGTTCAGAGGCCCAAGTAAGGGTTTTTGTTTTGTCACAATAAGGGTAGCCCGCTGACAAAGCATCAGTTTTGGGCTGTGATATCACGGGCTTTAGGTGAGCTGGGGTTGTCTGGGGTGCGGTTTGGGACCCACTCCTTTTAAATTGGGGCAGCTTCAACAGCTGTTGCCCTGGGGTATCTTTCCTCCTCCATTCAGCACTTGGGACGTTGGCGCTCATCGGATTACAAACCTTATGTTTGACCTTTGCTCAGTCCCTAGCTTTGCTTGTTTGACTGTAATGTTACTGGTTTATGTTTTTGTTTGACTGTTTTTTCTTTTTAGATGCTGTTGTTCCTGGCCAGAGGAGCCGAGTTCTTGTTTGTGGCCATAGCCATGTGTTTTGGGCCGCTTATCAGGCGCGGAGAACTTCGGTCGGCTCTCAGTTGGGACTCAGCCAATATGTTTGTGTTGAGTGGCCAGGGCACCGGGGCCTTCAGTGGCCAGGCCTGCTGCCTCTGTTAGCCCAAGGTAGCATGGGCCTTCCTCCTCAGGTTTTAATTATTCACCTAGGAGGGAATGATCTTGGGCTAGTACAAGGCAAGGCATTGTCTTGAAGGCCCATGAGGATTTTCAGTACATTTGGGAGCGATGGCCTGGGACCACTATAATTTGGTCAGCCATGCTTCCCCGCCTTGTTTGGCACAGTGCATGGGACCCTGCACCTATTGAGAGGGCACGCTATAAAGGCAATAATTAGGAAGGCATTTGAAGGGGAGTTGGGCCACTATCTGCCCCGTCTGGACATTTCTACGGAATTTCCTAACCTCTACAGAGGGGATGGGGTACATCTCTCAGAAAAGGGTAATATGCTTTTCTTGAGGGATCTCCAGCAAGGGCTGCGGGTAGCGATGGGTGCTAAGCCCTAGCTAGAGACTTGGCCTTAGTAGTGGCAGGTTTTTCTGGATTAGGGTACTATGCGGCTAGGGGAGGACCACGAAGCATCCCCCTTTGGGGGAATTTTGGGTCTGGCACTATCAACCTTGGGGTTTGATGACCCGGGGTGGGGAGAATGCAGACTGTCCCATAGGCTCGACTAGAAGGTGCCTTCCATTGAGACGTGCATCTGGTGGTTGGGCCCTCTGGGGCATGCCTCCCAGCTGGGCCGGCCTGGTGGGAGCTGCATCACACAGCTCCAGATGGGGGCTGGGTCTCTCGCCCACGAATGGCAGAGCAGCGGTCTGTTGAGACCCCTAGCCTTGACCAGGCCACAGTTTGGGTGCCCTTGCCACTTTTTTATGATGATTAATAAAGTGGCCCATTATTTATACCAATGCATTGTGTCTGACTCTTCATTCCGACTTGGGGGGCAATTCAATGCTTGCAGCCTGCAGCTACGCTGCTAGGCTGCAGTAGCAAGGTTTGCCTCCCTGGGAGGGAAGGGAGGATCTACAGCCCGTTTGGGCACGTATTTGAGGGAGCAGGGCCAGGTTGTTGTAATGGCCAGACCTCCGCTCCCTGCTTCAGTCTTGACGACAATCGGCTCTCCCGCTCGCCCTGTTTGTTATGTAAGCGATTGCTGGTTGTCTCATGTTTAGAGGGCCGGGTAGGAATTTTTTGCTCCCCAGCAGATTGGCAGTTGCTGGGGTGTGTTTTTTGCCTACCCTACATAACAAAACAGTGGATTGTGGATTTGGCTATTGGGAGGTGCTGTGAAATAGGTTGGTCACTTTAGTTTGGCAGGTTTCTCTGGATTAGGGTACTATGAGTCTAGGGGAGGACCATGAAGCATCCCACTTTTGGGGAATTTGGGGTCTGGCATGATCAACCTTGGGGTTTGTTGACCCGGGGTGGGGAGAATGCATACTGTCCCGAAGGATCGACGAGAGGGTGCCTTCCATTGAGACGTACGTCTGGTGGTTGGGCCCTCTGGGGCATGCCTCCCAGCTAGGCTGGCCTGGCAGGAGCTGCGTCACACAGCTCCGGATGGGGGCTCGGTCTCTCACCCATGAATGGCAGGGGAGCGGTCTGTTGAGACCCCTAGCCCTGACCAGGCTGCAGTTTGGGTACCCTTGCCATTTTATTATGATGATTAATAAAGTGGCCCATTATTTATACCAATGCATTGTGTCCAACTCTTCATTCTGACTTGGGGCGCAATGCAAAGTTCTCCAAGACAAGGGATACAGTGATTATGGGAGATTTCAATTACCCAGACATCTGTTGGAAGTCCAACTCTGCTAAAAATGAAAGGTCAAATAGATTCCTGTCTTGCTGACAACTTCCTTTTCCAGAAAGTGAAGAAGGAAACAAGGGGATCAGGTATCTTGGATTTGATTCTCACCAACAAGGAAGAATTGATTGAAGAAGTGGAAATAGCGGTCATGCTGGGCAGTAGTGACCATGTGATTTTGGAATTTACAGTCTTAGGGAAGGGAAAAGCTATACGTAGTCAGATTTAAAAGTGGACTTCAGAAAGGCAAACTTTGATAAACTTAGAACTATGCTGAGTAAAATTCCATGGTCAGAAATACTTAGGAAGAAGGGGGTTCAAGAAGGGTGGGAGCTTTTTAAAAGCGAAATACTGAAAGCGCAATCACAAATGATTCCTGTGAGAAGAAAAAATGGGGAAAAAAACTATGTTGGCTCCATAAACAGCTCTCTAAAGACTTGAGAAATAAAAAAGACTCCTTTAGAAATTTTAAGGAGGGCCTTATAACCAAGGATGAATATAAACAGAACACCAGTGCTTGTAGAGAAAAAGTTAGGAAAGCTAATGCTCAGTATGAGCTTAGGCTGGCCAAAGATGCTAAAAACAACAAAAAAGGGTTCTTTTCTTATGTTCAGAGTAAGAAAAATAGCAAGGTCATCGTAGGCCCATTGTGAGGACAGGAAAGTGAAATTGTAACGGGTAATGAAGAGAGGTATTTGCAACCCCTCCCAATTTAGTATCATCTGAAAATTTTATAAGCATTCGCTCTATTCCTTCATTCAAATCATTTCTAAAGATGTTGAACAAAACAGGTCCCAGGACAGATACTTGAGGCACTCCACTTGTCACTCCTCTCCAAGAGGATGAGGAACCATTCACAAGTACTCTTTGGGTGCGATCTACATATCCAGTTACATATCCACCTAACGGTAGCAGGATACAAACCACATTTTACCAACTTGTCAACAGGGATAGTATGTGGAATCTTATCAAAAGCCTTACTGAAATCAAGATAAACAATGCCTACAGTATTCCCCTGATCCAGCAAGGTAGTCACTTTCTCAAAAAAAGAGATCAGGTTAGTCTGACATGACTTGTTCTGGAGAAACCCATGCTGGCTCTTGGTAATCACAGCCATCCATTCTAAATGTTCCAGGACTGATGATTTGTTCTAAAACTTTTCTAGGTATAAATATCAAGCTGACAGGTTGGTAGTTACCTGGATCCTCCTTTTCCCCCTTCTTGAAGATGGGAACAACATTCGCCTGCCTCCAATCTTCTGGTACTTCTCTTGTTCTCCAAGAATTCTCAGAAATAATTCTTGTAAAACTCTATCATGTTACCCCTCAGTCAACGTTTCTCCAAGCTAAAGAGCCCCAAGCGTTTTAACCTTTCTTCACAGGGAAAGTGTTCCATTCCATATCCTAGTTGCCCTTTTCTGCACTTTTTCCCATGCTATAATATCCTTTTTGAGGTGCGGTGACCAGAATTGTACACAGTATTCCAAATGAGACCACGCCATCAATTTATACAGGGGCATTATGATGCTGGCTGATTTGTTTTTAATTTCCTTCTTAATAATTCCCAGCATAGTGTTGGCCTTTTTTATTGCAGTCATACACTGTCTCGACATTTTCAGTGAGTTATCTACCACGACCCCAAGATCTCTCTCTTGGTCAGTTTCCTCCAGATCACACCCCATCAACTTGTATTTATAGTAAGGATTTTTCACCCCAATGTGCATTACCTTGCACTTGGCCACATTGAACCTCATTTGCCATATTGACCACTCACCCAGCCTCAACAGATTGCTTTGGAATTAGATAATTTTTATGCTAAGTTTAAATCATCCTAAAAACCTAGATATTATTTTAATTATTTAACAGTTTCTAAGACTTATTCTTACTAAATATTTAAATGCTAGTGGGATACTGAATAATAAAAAGAGTTAACACTGTAATCAATATCTTCACTATCTTCAATATAATAATCAAATAGTTTCAGGAATCAAGATATTTAACTATTCCCATAATATGAGTAGTAAGCTTGAAATTTCTGCTTTAATTATTTGAGTGCTATTTATTCAATTAGTTAGTTTTGCTATTGTTGCACATTCAGCTACTTTTCCTTTTTAGATCTCTATTGGAGGTCAGTCTTCTGTCTATCATTTCATTGCAAATGTTACTCTGGCAGATAAGTAAGACTTGTGAAATTCTTTTTACATTGTCTGGCAAGATTGCCAATAGCATAGTCGATGTTTTCATTGGGAATTTATATATATATATATATATATATATATATATATATATATATATATATATATATATATATATATAGGATCTCTCCATATATATATATATGTTTCCAGTACCTTTTTTGTCTTGGTACAGGTCCACCAGAATGTGTCTTCCGCTATGGTAGAATGTGCCTTCTGCTTCTTTGCGTATCCAACAAGATCCTTTGTAATTCTTGTCCATATTTTCATTGTCATTTGGGGTAATGTACCATCTGTAAAACATTTTAGACCACTTTTCTCTTATGCTTGACTAGCAGTAAATCTAATGTCCTTAGTCCATAGATTTTTCCAGAATTCAAATTGTATTTCTTTACCAAAATTTTGCATCCTAATTGATTTTTAAATTAAATATTACAAAAGATCTTCCTATGAAAATCATCTGGGAAGCAACTAAAGTGTATATGAGAGGAAAGTTAATTGAACTTGCTTCAAAGAGGGAAAGATTGGAACAAATTAAGAAAAGAATTGACAGAATTCAAGCCTTAGAAGACCAGCATGGGTGTTATTCTTTTTTATTATTATTTTAAAAAAATTAGTGACTTCAAAGTGTTATTTCATTATGTATAATTTGTTAACCTTTGGTGACCCTTGTGAGGGCAGAAAGGCAGAACATATATTTTGTAAACTAAACAAAAAATAAATAAATCTAGATTGATTTTACAATAAGCGGACATCATTTATAAAGCTATTTAAAAAGAAAACACAAATATATCATCATGAATAATCTTAGCTAGCCTTCTAACTTCACTTGATATCCTAGATGTAATATTATTGTTCAAATAAACCTCTCTCTCTCGGCTTGGCTTCGCGAACGAAGATTTAAGAAGGGTGCAATAGTCCACGTCTGCTGCAGGCTCGCTGGTGGCTGACAAGACCAATGCGGGACAGGCAGGTCCGGCCACAGTGGCTGCAGGGGAAAAGTCTGATTTAGGGTTGGTGCTGTAGCAGTGCGATTCTTCCTCAATCTCCTTTTGTCCTCAAGACCAGCTATGCGTGCGTTCTCAAAAGAAGAGACAGCCTGGTGGATGGTGTGCCTCCATGCTTTGCGATCTGAGGCTAGGTCAGACCACTGGTGATGGTTGATGCGACAGGTGCCAAGGGATTTCTTCAAGGAGTCCTTGTACCTCTTCTTTGGTGCCCCTCTATTTCGATGGCCGGTAGAGAGTTCGCCATACAGGGCAATCTTGGGAAGGCGTTGGTTTTCCATCCTAGAAATATGCCCTGCCCAGCGCAGCTGCGTCTTCAACAGCAGTGCCTCGATATTGGTAACCTCCGCCCGCTTGAGAACTTCAGTGTTGGTCACAAAGTCACTCCAGTGGATGTTGAGGATGGTGCGAAGGCAGCGCTGATGAAAGCGCTCAAGGAGTCGCAGGTGATGACGGTATAAAACCCACGATTCGGAGCCATAGATGAGGGTTGTCATCACAACCGCTTTGTAAACATTGATCTTTGTGCCTTTTTTCAGATGCTTGTTGCTCCACACTCTTTTGTGCAGTCGGCCAAAGGCACGGTTTGCCTTTGCCAGCCTGTTGTCGATCTCCTTGTCGATCTTAGCATCTGAGGAGATGATGCACCCCAGGTAGCTGAACTGCTGGACTGTCTTCAGAACTGATTCACCCACAGTGATGCAGGGAGGGTGATAATCTTCCTGGGGTGCAGGCTGGTGGAGAACTTCTGTCTTCTTCAGACTAACTTCTAGGCCGAATAGCTTGGCAGCCTCTGCAAAGCAGGACATCATATGCTGCAGAGCTGATACCGAGTGGGAGACGAGTGCAGCATCATCAGCAAACAGTAGCTCTCGGATGAGTTTTTCCATTGTCTTGGAGTGGGCCTTTAGTCGCCTCAGGTTGAACAGGCTGCCATCGGTGCGATAGCGGATGTAGACACCATCGTCATCATCTAGATCTACTGCGGCTCTTTGAAGCATCATGCTAAAGAAGATTGTAAAGAGAGTTGGTGCGAGAACGCAGCCTTGCTTTACACCTGTGCCTATTGGGAAGGTCTCCGAGAGGTCGTTGCAGTGTCTGACTTGGCCTCGTTGGTCTTCGTGTAGCTGGATGATCATGCTGAGGAGCCTTGGGGGACATCCTAAACGTTCCAAGATTTGCCACAGGCCTTTCCTGCTAACGGTATCGAAAGCTTTGGTAAGGTCGACAAAAGTCACATACAGAGCCTTGTTTTGTTCCCTGCATTTCTCTTGGAGCTGCCTGAGAACAAATACCATGTCGGTGGTGCTCCTGTTAGCTCTGAAGCCGCACTGGCTCTCTGGGAGGAGTTCTTCTGCAATGGCGGGCACCAGTCTGTTCAGGAGTATTCTGGCAAGGATTTTGCCTGCGATGGAGAGCAGGGTTATCCCCCGGTAGTTGGAGCAGTCTGACTTTTCCCCTTTGTTCTTGTATAGGGTGATGATGATTGCATCGTGAAAGTCCTGTGGTAATTTGCCTTGTTCCCAGCAGGTGACAAGTACTTTGTGAAGTGAGCTATGTAGTACTGTGCCCCCATGCTTCCAGATCTCTGGTGGAATTCCATCAACTCCTGCTGCCTTGCCACTTTTCAGTTGCTTGATGGCTTTAACAGTCTCTTCTTGAGTGGGGATCTCATCCAACTCTGTTTTCACTGGTTGAAGTGGGGTGAGGTGAATTGCTGAATCTTGAACTACGCGGTTGGCACTGAAGAGAACCTGAAAATACTCCGACCACCGGTTCAATATGGATGCCTTGTCTGTGAGGAGCACTTGGCCGTCTGCACTACGCAAGGGACTCTGAGTCTGATATGATGGACCATATACTGTCTTCAGGGCTTCGTAGAACCCTCTTAAATCACCAGTGTCTGCACACAGCTGGGTTCTCTCAGCAAGCTTGGTCCACCACTCGTTCTGAATGTCTCGAAGCTTGCACTGGAGGTTGCTACATACAGCGCGAAAGGTTGCTTTTTTCCCAGGACAAGAGGGCTGAGCAAGATGTGCTTGGTAGGCAGATCTCTTTTTCGCCAGTAAATCTTGGATACTTTGGCCACCTACATGCTAGGCTTCAGCAGTATGTCGATTGGGAACTACCAGAAGTTCAAGCTGGATTTCGGAGTGGTAGAGGAACTAGCGATCAAACTGCCAACATTCGATGGTTTATGGAGAAAGCACAGAAGTATCTGAAAAACGTCTATTTCTGCCTCATTGACTATGTTGAAGCCTTTGATTGTGTGGATCACAATAAACTGTGGCAAGTCCTTAAAGAGATGGGAATACAACCTCCTCACATGTCTGCTGAGAAACCTGTATAAGGATCAAGAAGCTACTGTCAGAATGGGATATGGAACAACTGATTGGTTTAGAATAGGAAAAGGAGTTCGACAAGGATGTATATTGTAACCCTGCTTATTTAATTTATATGCAGAGTACATCATGCAGAATGCTGGCCTGAATGAAGCACAAGCCGGAATTAAGATTGCCGGGAAAAACATCAACAACCTCAGATATGCAGATTACTCTATGGCAGAAAGTGAGGAGGTCCTAAAGAACCTCTTGTTGAGGGTGAAAGAGGAGAGCACAAAAGTAGGCTTGAAACTCAACATCAAAAAAACTAAGATCATGGCATCTGGCCCCATCACACCTTGGCAAATAGAAGCGAAAGACATGGAAGTAGTGACAGACTTCATATTTCTGGGATCCAAGATCACTGCAGATGGTGACTGTAGCCATGAAATTAAAAGACATTTGCTCCTTGGGAGGACAGCTATGGTGAACCTAGGTAGTATAATAGAAAGTAGAGACATCACTCTGCCAACAAAAGTCCATATCGTCAAAGCAATGGTATTCCCAGTAGTAATGTATGGCTGTGAGAGTTGGACCATAAGGAAGGCTGAGTGCAGAAGAATAGATGCTTTTGAGATGTGGTGCTGGAGAAGACTCTTGAGAGTCCCTTGGTCTGCAAGAAGATCAAATCAGTCAGTTCTAAGGGAAATCAGCCCAGACTGTTCCCTGGAAGGTCAGATGCTGAAGCTGAAGCTCAAATACTTTGGCCACCTAATGAGAAGGGTGCACTCACTGGAGAAGATCCTGATGCTAGGAAAGACAGAAGGCAAAAGAAGAAGGGGACAGCAAATATGAGATGGCTGGACAGTGTTACTGATGTAATCTGCAAATTCGCGCCCGGCACAATTATTTAAGATAATTGAAAATTTGACCAATCTGCCCCAGGGCAGACCAAATATGAGAGAATTGGAAATAGGCTGTGAGGCTTTTGCGAAATTTTTTGCAGATAAAATCTTGTCACTCCGCCAGGACTTTCCTGCCACATTGGATGCAGAACAAGAACCCGGGGCTCCGTGCCTGTCTTCTGAAGTTATCCTGGATCACTTCGACGCGCTCAGTCTTGGGGAAGTCGACGAAATTCTCTCAACTGCACGCTCTACAACCTGTGATCTCGACCCATGCCCCTCATGGCTAATTAAATCTTGCCAGAGGGAGCTTAGATATCCTATACGGGATATCATAAATAGATCCCTCTTGGAAGGGCAATTCCCAACATCTTTGAAAGAGGCTATGGTCCGCCCTCTCTTAAAAAAGAGTACAGCAGACCCGGCCGAATTGGCGAATTATCGACCGGTCTCGAACCTACCATTTTTAGGTAAGGTTTTAGAGAGGGCAGTAGCGTCGCAGTTGCAGGGCTTTTTGGATGACACTTCCGCCTTAGACCCCTACCAGTCCGGCTTTCGTCCGGGTCATGGGACGGAGACAGTGCTGGTCGCCTTGATGGATGACCTCCAGCGGCATCTGGATCGAGGCGGCGTGGCGGTGCTGATGTTGTTAGATCTGTCGGCCGCGTTCGATACGGTCGACCATCAGCTACTGGCCCGCCGGCTCGCCGACACAGGGATAAGGGGGTTGGCTTTACAGTGGCTTTCCTCCTTCCTTGATGGACGGGGACAAAGGGTGGCAATTGGGGGGGAGCTGTCCCGGAGGCACCCCCTAGTGTGTGGGGTGCCACAAGGGGCAGTTCTCTCTCCGATGTTATTTAACATCTACATGCGCCCCCTTGCCCAGATTGCCCGGAGGTTTGGGCTTGGGTGCCATCAATATGCAGATGACACCCAGCTCTATCTATTAATGGACGGCCGACCTGACTCCGTCCCAGAAAGCCTGGACCTAGCATTGCAAGCCGTGGCAGGTTGGCTCAGACTGAGCGGGCTGAAGTTGAATCCAACGAAGACAGAGGTCCTTTGCTTGGGTCGCGGTGCCCTGGGAAGGGAAATCCCCTTGCCGATTTTTGACGGTGTGCTGCTGAAAGCGGCACATAGGGTCAAGAGCTTGGGGGTTCTTCTGGAGCCTTCACTATCAATGGAGGCACAGATAGCAGCCGCTGCCAAGTCCGCGTTCTTTCATCTCCGACGGGCGAAGCAGTTGGCCCCCTTCCTAGAGCGCCGTGACCTAGCAACGGTGATCCATGCTACGGTCACCTCGAGACTGGATTACTGCAACGCTCTCTACATGGGGCTGCCCCTGTGCCGAACTCGGCGGCTGCAGCTGGTGCAGAACGCGGCGGCTAGGCTGTTGTTGGGACTCCCAAGATGGGAGCACATACAGCCGGGGCTGCGCGAACTGCACTGGCTGCCAGTGGGATACCGAGTTCGTTACAAGGTGCTGGTTATCACCTTTAAAGCCCTATATGGCCGAGGACCTGCCTACCTGAAGGACCGTCTCTCCCCATATGAGCCCCAAAGAGCATTGCGGTCGGCTGGAAAAAACCAGCTGACCGTCCCTGGGCCAAGGGAGGCCAGATTGAAGGCCACCCGAGATAGGGCCTTCTCTATTGCTGCTCCACTGCTGTGGAATCAACTCCCGGTAGAGGTGCGGGCCCTGCGGAGTTTGGAACAGTTCCGCGGGGCCTGTAAGACCCACCTCTATAAACTAGCCTTCAACCAATGATAAACTAGGAAATGCCTCTAAAAAAGTGCTCTTGGTTACTGAATTTTATGGAATTATTGAAGATCGAATGTTTTAGCACCATTGTAATTTGTAAATTTTAACTTGTAATTTGTCTTAACTTGGATTTTATTTGCAATTTATGTAATCTGATGTATAATGTATTTTATGTTGTAAGCCGCCCTGAGCCTGCTTTGGCGGGGAGGGCGGGATAGAAATTAAAAGTTATTATTATTATTATTATAATAAACAAAAATTTGAGCAGAATTCGGAGGATGGTGGAAGACAGGAGGGCCTGGCATGACTTTGTCCATGGGGTCGCAAAGAGTCAGATTCAACTGTGTGACTGAACAACAATGTTCTAAAATGCATTGAAATGTGAAAACATTTTAAATTGTCCATATTGGTGTGTTTCATGGTCTTTTGCATTTTATTTCCTATTCTCACTGTTCAATTTTTTTATTTCTCTGCTATTATTTATGTGTTAAAAAATCTTTTTCTATAAAGTTTTTAAAAATCTGCTGTTAGACCTTAATGATGGCAAGATTTTCCTCTTAATATATGTTTAGAAATGTTATCAAGTTATTATAACATGGCCTGACCTGGATAGCCCAGGCCGGCCCAATCTCATCAGATCTTGGAAGCTAAGCAGGGTGGACAGGTCCGTAGCTACAAGGGGGTCTGTGAGGGCACAGCCCCCTGACTTCTGGAAGAGGTCCCCTGACACTGGGGCCCCAACCAGCTCCTGAGGCCTCTGCATGGCTCCAGGGCAGTGGAGAGGTCACTTCTGGGGCAGGGGGCATAAGCAGTCCCAGTCTCCGGCCTGAGTTAAAGGGCTCATTGATCAGCTGTTTTGTGGGCCATTTAACTTGAGGGGGCTGGCGGCCCCTTCTGCTGCCGGCCCGCACGCTGTTTTAGTAGCAGGGAAGGGAGGGCTGTGGCAAGCTCACCGCCACCCTCTCTTCCCCACCAGTAAAGTAACGCTCAGGCTGGCGGCAGAAGCAGCCACCAGCCCCACATGAGTTAAGGGCCCGTGAAACAGCTGATCCGTGGGCTCTTTAGCTAGCGCCTGTGTTGCTTCTGCCGCCGGCCCGAGCGTTATTTTACTGGCAGGGCAGAGAGGGCGGCGGTGAGCTCACCACAGCCCTTCCTTCCCTGTCACTAAAACAGCACAGAGACCAGCAGCAGTTGCAGCAAGTGGGGGCAGGAGGGGTGGTGGGCAGGGGAGCATTACGGCAGTGGGCAAGCAGAGCGCAGGGGCGGGGCGAGCAAACAGAGTGCCGCAGCAGTGGGTGGGGACAAGTGCAGCACGTGGGGGTGCCCAGGGGGTCACCTGCCTAGGGCCTATTTGCAGAAGCAGCTCCTAGTCCTCCTGCTACTTAAAGGGCCCGTAGATTACCTGTTTCGCGGGTCCTTAACTCACGTGGGGGTCTACTTCTGCTGCTGGCCTGCGCCTTATTTTACTGGTGGGGAAGAGAGGGTGGTGGTGAACTCGCCACAGCCCTCCCTTCCCTGCCTCTAAAACAGCGCATGAGCTGGCAGCAGTCACAGTGAGCGGGGGGGGAAGGGCGGTGAGCAGGGGAGTGCCACCGCTATGGCAGACGAGCAGAGCGCAGCGGCGGAAGGTAGTGGTAGGGGGCGAGCGAGCAGAGCTCCATGGAGGCAGCGGGTGGGGGTGAGCGGAGCACAGCAGCTGGGGGGCACTCAGGGGGGTCACCTGCCTGGGGCCTGTTCACCCTGGAATCGCTCCTGGCAGCAGAAGCAACCCCCAGCCCCCCTGCTACTTAAAGGGCCTGTGGATCAGCTGTTTCGCAGGCCCTTAACTCGCGCGGGGGCCTGCTTCTGCTGTCGGCCCACATGTTATTTTACTCATGGGGAAGAGAGGGCAGTGGTGACCTCGCCGCAGCCCTTCGTTTCCTGCCACTAAAACAGCATGAACCCTGGCAAATACTTAGATAGATCTCCTTGGAATACCAGGACTAAGAGGCAGATGCAGCATGTACCAAGCGTCTTCTCTGAATGTCCTCCATGCCCTAATTGTCATGACTTCCAAACAAGCACATGGACACACAAACAAAAAACCACCCACCCAATATTATAACATCTGACCTGTGAATGACAGAGATGTTCATTATTCCAGAGACTCATTTTTCAAGGGTCTTCTCTTCCAGATAGTTATACATAGTGTTCTGTCATCCCCACACTGATTTTTGCAAGTATTCTCAAATGCAGGACAGTTATACATAGATAGCCTAGTGCTGTACTGTGCAAAACTGCCCTGAGTATGCCTTGAGGGAAACATAGCCAAAGACTAATATCATACTACAAAGTCCTTACATGGCTGCACTGAGGTGCCATTTGCCTGTAGTCATTCATAAATATTATTCGTCCCAACCGCCTGCAGCCTCGCTGTAAGGACAGAGTGACACATTTGCCACCCTTGGGGGAAGAGAGGAAGATTGACAGCCCAATGGACTTGTGCTTGGGGGTGGGGCTGGCTGCAGCAGCATGCCTTCCCCACTCGTGCCAGTCTCCGTCTGGCGATCGGTCTAGGCAGGAGAGCTTTTAGCTTGCTCCTGCTTAGATCTTATCAGTTTCAATTGTTTTTTAGGCATTCCTTAAGCGAAGATTAGGTGGCTGGGCAGAAGCATTTTTGCTTGCTGGCTCTGGTCTTGTCAGTTCTCCTTTTCTTCCGGCTTTCAAACATTTTAAGAAAGATTGGTGGCTGATCGAGTTGCTGATAAGGCAGGGCAGGAACGCTTTTAGCTCACTCCTGCTTCATGTCAGTTTCCTTTGGCTTCCCGGCATTCAAGCTTTTCAGTGGAGATCAGGTCACTGATAAAGCCTGTGAGCTTGCTGAGGATCGTGGCTGCTGTTAGATCTCTGGTGAACACGAGGATGTGGATTGGATTAGCGTATCTCCATTATACGGCTGGTTTAACCCTCCCTCCCCCTCTTCCCCCCCCCCTCTTTTTAGAAAGGTGTTTCTTGGGTTAGGCTTTTTGCTAGCGTGAAGTACAAACTCCTTTGGGGGTTGGGTGTGAGGGCAGTATTGTGGAAGCCACTTTTGCCCTTGTTGGTATTGGATCAGGTAGTGGGTGATGTGAAAGGCCTCTACCAACCCCCCCCCCCCTTTTAGGGGTAATTTAGCTATAGTGTTGCAGCAGCCATTTTTATGTCCCCTTTGTGGCTGTCTTTTTGAATCAGAGGGCAGCCATTTTGGGAGCTGTGGAGAAGGGGCCATTTTGGCTGCAGCTTTTCTATTGTCCCTGGGGGCTTTATTGCTGAAGAAGGCAGCAGCCATTTTAGGTGCTGTGCAGGAGTGGCCATTTTAGTGGAATTTTTGGCAGTTTTTTGCTCTTAGTAGTGCAGGCTGGTATTGTTAAAATGCCTGGGAAAAAAGGGACGGGGAAGTCCAAGGGAAAACATTCCGCACCTAAGGCTTCTAGGCCCCGCCTAAAGGGCCAGCTCCCCCTTTTTCATCTTTGGATGAGGAGGATGATGAGGTGGTAAATGCTGCTATTTTGCAAAGGCTTAGGGCTCTGGAGGGGGCTTCCGGAATTCCTCCCTCACAGGGTTTAGACTTAGGCTTGGGGGGAAATTCTAAGGCTGCATTTCAAGCAGGTATTTTAACCAGGTTGTCTATTCTCAAGGGCAGGTCTGCTGGAAACATTGTGGGAGAAGCTGGCAGTTCCGGTGGTGCACAAGGGGGTTCAGCTCCATTTCCTATGGATTCTGGAGCAGGATCGGCACTGGTACCGATTGGATCTGTGGGTAAGACCGGAGACACGCCACAGTCATACACTGGGCCAGCTTGGCCGTGGGGTTCATGGGGCCCTGCTGCTCCAGCTGTTCCCAGCATTGCTACAGGGGGTCAAGGTATCTCCTCCTCCCCTGCCATGAGTGCACAGCAAGCTTGGGCTTGGCCATCTGGGCAGTTTGGCCCCTATGGGCCGTGGCTAACAGCTGGACAGCAAGGCATGTCAGGTCCCATGATGGGGGGATGGGGCTTTCCTTCCCCTTTGAATGCCTCTTATGGGGCTGTCCCTTTCACCACCTTACCTTTTGAGGACTTAGCACTGCCTTTAGGGGACCATTTGCTACCAGCAATGAAAGATAAGATACTAAAAGGGGAATATGTGGATGTCTTCTCCCTCCTGTTCCAGGAGCTGGAGAAGAAAGACAAAGAGGATTTGGATGATAAGGAGAAAGAAAAATTGAAGAAACAGAAAGTTCTGCAGGGCAGGCAGTTCAACCCTGCTTGCTTTGCTGGGAGTTTGGTTCCCAAGGAGTGTGTAACAGGAAGGCTTGCCAGTACAAGCATGAATGCCCCTTGTGTGGTGGCTCTCACTTCTTTAACAACTGCTCCAGAGCCTGGCCACGTAAGGACCAAAAGAAGCAGGGGGGGGTGGAGGCAATTACCAAGCTGGAAAAGGGGCCCAGTCCAATAAAGGTGGGACCTCCTGAGCAGTGGCTTGCCCAATATCCACACTGTGTTGATAGGGTTTATCTGTTAAAAGGTTTTATGTTTGGTTTTAGGATTCCTTTTCAGGGTCCCCGGGTTGCATTTCAGTCAGGGAACCTTAGTTCTGTTAAGGGTATGAAGCAAGAAGTTAAGGGTAAGATTGCCAAGGAGTTGGCGGTGGGCAGGATTTTGGGCCCGTATTCTACCCCTCCAGTGCCTAACCTTGGGAGTGGTGCCAAAGAAGGCAACTGGTGAATTTTGTTTGATTCACCATCTCTCCTATCCCAGGGGTGCATCAGTAAATGATGGCATTCCTGAGCATTTATGCTCTGTTAGGTACACCAGCTTTGATCAGGCCATTAGCGTTGTACGATGCTGCGGTAAATGCAATATTAAGTCTGAGGCGGAGATGGCTAAATGCAATATTAAGTCTGCCTTTCACCTTCTCCCTGTCCATCCGGCTGACTTTGTGTCCAGTTTCTGCTCTGGCTGCCTATTTGGCAGCACGCGGTCCTAGAGAGGGATTTTTGTTTTGTCATGTCAGTGGCAGTCCGTTGACAAAACATCAATTTTGGGCTGTGACTACTCGGGTTTTAGCTAAGCTCAGGTTGTCTGGGGTGCGGTTTGATACCCACTCCTTTAGAATTGGGGCAGCCTCTACAGCTGCTGCCCTGGGCTATCCTTCCTCGGCCATTCAGCATCTGGGCTGTTGGCACTCAGCAGCTTATAAAGCCTATGTTCGCCCCTGCTCAGTTCCTAACTTCATGGGGGGGTTTAGCTTGGAGTATGTGGTTCTTGTTGCTAGTTTAACTGTTTTTCCTTTTAGATGCTGTTGTTCCTGGCCAAAGGAGCCGTGTTCTCATCTGTGGACACAGTGAAGTGTTTTGGGCTGCTCATCAGGCTCGGAGAACTTCAGTCGGCTCTCAGCTGGGACTCAACCAGTGGGTTACTATTGAATGGTGGGGGCGCAGGGGCCTTCATTGGCCTGGCCTGTTGCCGTTGTTATTTCAAGCACTGCCCTCCTCCCCAGGTCTTAGTTATACACCTGGGAGATAACAATCTTGGGCTGATGAAGGGCACAGCTTTGGCTCTGCAGGCAGAGGAGGATTTTAGGGCTATCAAGGAGAGATGGCCTGGGACTGTTATAATTTGGTTGGCCATGATCCCCTGCCTTTTTTGGCGGGGTGTTTGGGACCCTTTGGGCATCGACAGGGCCCGTCACAAGGCTAATAAAAGAATTCAGGGAGCCTTGGAAGACGGTTTGGGCTACTACTTGCCTCATTGGGACATTCATATTAGTTGTCCCCACCTCTATAGGGATGATGGTGTTCATCTTTTGGATGAGGGTAATGGTCTCATCTTGGGAGAACTTCGGCAAGGGCTCCGAGTGGACTTGGACCTCCCAGTGGGTGCTAAGGCCTAAGCAGCAGAGGCTTGGCCTTAGTGGTGGCAGGTTTCTGTGGTTAATGAGCTTATGCGGCTAGGGGAGGCCTAGAAAGCATCCCCCTTTTGTGGGGTTAGGGGTCTGTCAGGATCGACCTTTGGGTTTGCTGGCCCAGGGTGGGAGAATGCAGACCATCCTTTGGGGCTTACCTGGAAGGTTCCTTTCATTGAGTTGTGCCGCTCGTGGTTGGACCTTCCTGGTTTGTTGCCTATTTGCTGAGCTGGCCTGGTGTGAGCTGTGATGTACAGCTCTAGCCAGGGGCTGGGTTGCTTGCACATTAAATGGCAGGGGAGGTGTCTGTTTAGACCCCTGGCCCTGACCAGGCCGCAGGTTCTGTTTAGCCCTTGCTGTTCATTAATAAATTAAAGTGACCCTTAGTTTAATCCAATTATTGTGTCTTATTCTTTATTTCAATCTGGGGCGGGCAAATGCTCTTCTGCAGTTTTCACAAGCAACAATTCCCTGTTTGGTTACTTGTGACTTTTGCAAAATGCATCATTGTAATGTTGAGTTTATTACAGTCAATATGCAGCAAGGAATAATCCTGCATTGGACTGTACCACTTCAATCTGCATGCAAAGGTTCATGAAACTTATACTGCAATCATAAGAATGCTTACCTGGGAGTAAACATTAAGTAGACCTGAGCAGCATTCAGAGCAGACCTGCTTAGGATTCCTTAAGGTTGATAAAGAACAATCCCCTCCACATTGAAGGCTAGGTGTTGGGGTGAAGGTTCTTTCTTAGCCCTCTTCCTGAAGTACTGTTTTCTACATGCAGGTATTTGTGTGTGGAAGAGCTTTTAATCAAGTGAGCTTCTATATGAAGTCTGAAGAGGTAGTCATGTGTTGTTTTAGTGAAAACAGCTTGTGCGTGTCATGTGAAGAGTTCTCCAAATCTTTTGAAGGGCAGTAATGGCACAGATTTGCTGGGAAACATGTATGTATTTCCAGAACTCTTTTCCTCCAAGGATATTCACTGCATTTAGAAGCAGGAAGGTCTCCATACTGAACAGAGGAATCAGAATATAATAGATTAAAATTGCCTTGCTTACGGCTTTTAATTAAACAAACAATAGCATTACAATAATTTTTAAAAATTGCCATGGCTCTTCGCAGCTCTTCCTGGTTCTGCGGAGCAGTTGGTGCGAAATCCGTGCAGATGCTGCACGGTGAAGAGGGACGTCGCTCCGGGGTAAGCTCTGTGCAAAAACACCCTAAGTTATTTCAATATCATGCTGAAGGAGGCTTCTCCCCCCCACCACTTCTGGAAGTGAGGGAGGGGTAAAACTCCTCCTCCAGCCTGCTCTTCAAATGCCATAGAATCAGCCCAGGCCCTGCCAAAGCAGGTAGGGGTGACTGCAAGCCTCCTCGATCCTCTGCTGGTGGGGTAGAGGAGCAGAACATGCCGCTGGGGAAGGGGGTGGGCCATGGTGCCTCGTTGTGCACAGGGGAGGGAGTGCGGCGCTGCTTTGCAGTGGTGCAAAAGTCATGTGGGGGAGCAGCGGCCAGGGGGCGGAGGTCAGGGAGTGGTGGCCCAGTTGTTAATGGGCCACAGCTTGGTAGTGGGCCATGGCCCGGGGGTTGGGACCCCTGAGGTAAAGAACTCAAAACAAGCTATGCTGATGAATGATTGCAGGACTGAGGCAACAATCCTCTGGAAACTGATCATAGAGATTTTTCAAAACAGCCTAACACTGTGCACAGCTTTCTTGGAAGCTGTGAGAAGTAGGGAAATCAGAATGGAGGTTGACAGTTGCTCATATATGCCAATTGAAGAAGAACAGTTACATCTGAAGGTGCAGTGTATGGGAATAGTGATATTCCCTTGCAGAAGTTGGCAGGCATCATCGCTTTGGGTCATTCCACGCAGTATTGACTGGTGTGAATTATTTGTTTTGCTGGCATAGTTCAGTTCAGTTCAGTTTATTATTACAGTCATTGACCAGAACATTTCAGGCATCTAGAACAACCTTGCTGGCATAGTGAAATGAGTATAGTGAAATGAGCAGTAGGTAGAAAATGTTTGCACTATCGTGACACATTGTTTAAGATGGTGGGTATCCTTAGGCAGTGTCTCCAGTGCAACACAATCCAAATGTGGAAACCAATCCCAGTGGAAGAAAGGATGCACTGCCAGGCCTGAATGCCTTATGAGAGAGAACCAGAGAGAGCTAAGCAAATTCAGGCTGCTGTACAGAACTGTCCCGTCTCACCTATAATTCTGCCCCAGAAAAGAGGTTGGCAATAGCTATTTGGTTCCTGGCAAATAACAACCATTACCATGAAGCATGAGAACAGATTGAAGTCAGTCTGTCCACTGCAGGAGGAATTGTTCTGGAGGTGTGCTTTGGACTTGAGTTAAACCTGCTCCAGAAGAAGGTCAACAGGTTGAAAAGTTGAGTTTCTAATTCTTTTTAGTCTTTCTGGAAAGCCATATGAGGAATTTAGGGAACTGAATGTTAATCAGAATGCTATCATGGAAGCATTGTGGGAGGGATGGAAGACTAGACCTTTATTTTACAATGTCAATTAGATTTAGGGTTGCCAAGTCCAATTCAAGAAATATCTGGGGGCATTGGGGGCGGAGCCAGGAGACATTGGGGGTGGAGCCAGGAACAAGGGTGTGACAAGCATAATTGAACTCCAAGGGAGTTCTGGCCATCACATTTAAAGAGACAGCACACCTTTTAAATGCCTTTCTTCCATAGGAAATAATGAAGGATAGGGGCACCATCTTTTGAGGCTCATAGAATTGGACCCCCTGGTCCAATCGTTTTGAAACTTGGGGGGTATTTTGGGGACAAGCACTAGATGCTCTACTAAAATAGCCCTCCCCAGAGCCCCCAATACCCGTGGATCAATTCTCCATTATTCCCTATGGGAATTGTTCTCCATAGGGAATAATAGAGTGCCCAGTAGACATTTCCCTCCCCCCACACACTTTCTAAAGCGGGGAAAGGGCCTCCAAAGCAGGGAATCCCTGCCCCCTCTCTCTCACACAGACAAATACTTACTGGGTCTTGTTCCTGCAGAACTTTACTTGCTCTGAAAATGAAAGCAAAACAAAGGGAGGGGCTGTTCTCCGACAAAACTGTTACTGACCCTTTCCCATGAAGCCCTTCCTGTTTCCTGCTTCCTGCTCAGCCTTAAAGGCACACATTTTAAAAACGGACCTGTTTGTAGGTTTCTAAACCTGCAGGAGCTCTAAAACTACATGATGACTGTGGGGGCGGGGCTTCCCCTGCTGGCCAGCTGGTTGGGGGCTGGGGGAAGCCTATAAAAACAGGGGATCCCCCGCTGGGACCTGGGGATTGGGAAGCCTAATTAGATTGCTGCGTTGATTTCTGGATTTTACATAGGTATGTTCACTATATCATTCACAGTTTCCCTTTAAAAAAAAAGATGTTCTGTTCAACATTCAAATGCTCCAGTGAAAATGGCCACAATGGCCACCAGCTGCCAGGGAAGAACCAGGAGCTTGTGGTATGCAACTGGTTCCTCCAGAATTTGGAACTGCAAAGCTTCAAAACGACTCACTTGGGTTTAATGCTGGCATCACTCTGCAGAATGTGATGCAGTTCCCCCCCCCCCAAAAAAAAGATTGCAGCACTGATAGGTGGTGGCCACAGGTGACTATTTGCTCTGAAATGTGCTTGAAGCAGTCAAAGTTCTGATGAGAGGTATCAAGTGTCTCCTGTATCTTTTTCTCACCCCAGATCAGAAGTAAGTCCATAGTTTCCTATTTTCTCCAAGAAACCCTATATATTCCTATGATTTTGTTTTTCTCTTTTGATTACATATAGTTTGGAACTGAAGCATGCTCAACACAGAGAATTTGAAAATGGTGCCCAGGCACAGCATGCAGATGTGTTCCAGGGAATGTACCATGAAGCAGCAAGACCATGATTGGACATGGCCATTCAGCATATGCACAGTCTAACATTGGATCACTGTAATGTTGACATGCAGCGTTTTTTAAGGAATCACCACCCGCCCAATCCAAAATGGCAAGCTGGAGTACTGTGAAGTGGTACAGGCATTTCAGAAAGCCAAAAAAATCAATCAATTTAAGAAAAGAAGATTGAGGTAAAACAGATTTCAAAGTGGGGGAGGGCATAGAAAACGTGGGACATAAGAGATTGTTAACAAAGGTGTATGAAACTGAGGGGAGAAAATGGTAACAAATGGGAATGAAACTGAAACATTAAGACTGTATGGAAGATGTCATGGTGTCCTGGGCAGTGGTGGTATTTTCTAAATAGGCTTGGTCTTTTGACCAGTTAGGCTATAACTAGTTTTGGCAAGAATAGCACAAGTTGTTACAGTATAAGTAGGAATAATTGGCAAGGATCCTAAGTAACCCAAGGATGGGTGAATATCCACAAGCTAGCTGCTAGCCCATAATTGGCTCATGTTGCATAGTAAGCTTGGGATGGAATGCTCTTGATTGAGCAACATCAACTGAGCCCTTAGTTGCTGGAACAGCACTTGGGGAATGAAATTTAACACCTCTTGGCGCTGTTTTGTGTGCATGGGAGGAAGAATGAAGCCAGTGGCAAAGCTGGCTAAGTTTGTATCCAAGGTGGCCTTGCTCTGAACACTGGTAGCTGCAATAAGCTGCTTGTTAGCAAACTAGCACTAATTCAGAGGTGTTTTACTGATGTTGATCAGCCATTGATAAACTAGTTAACCTGCATTCTGGTGTCTCATGTGCTTATTTTGGGAGTAGTGTTACAATTTAAAAATTATCCACATGAACAAATTGAACAGGCGGCTTTATTATTAATGCTTTAACTGGAGCTTTTCAATCAAGGATCCTGATGCAACAAAAGAAAGCTACACTGTTTTAACAATTTTTACAGGCAGTTTTCCTTGCTGGATTGGCAATCATGGCTGCAGACCAGACATAAGGGTTTAGAGGTAACAGAAGGGATGAACACTCCGATGCAACATGTTTATCTTGATCCAGCTGAGTTTTCACCCTAGTTCCAGAACTAAATACATATTCTCACACACTTGCCCAACACTGGTACATGGAACTACATCAGAAAAGGAACAATATTTTCCAGTTCTTTCAAGGTTTACTTATATTCAGCAAGACCAAATGCCTAAACGATTTTTTTTAAAATTCAGGTATTTCATGTGCAGAAGTTTTTAATACCTTTGTGTCTTTTTTAGAACTGTCCTTTTAACTACCATTTTAAGTGTTTACTATAAATTGTGTTAACTGTTGCATAATTGATAGTTTTATCATTTGATTAAATTAATGTGTGTTTGTGGATTTGATCTTAGAAGGGACAGTGTGTAAGAGGCTGCAGTAGCATAGATAAACTATTCCCTTTCATCTTCCTGAACCTTCAGCAAACTCCAGGGATTATGTCCTAACAACACTCACTGAGGAAATATCAGAGGACCATTCTGAATCATCACTGTAACAAGGGAATGGATCACCCAGCAGGGCTGCAACATTTGGTGGAAAGGCTACTTTTTATATCTAACCTCAAAAACCTGAACAGCAGGTATCAATATCTGCATGCTTCAAGGAACTGTAAGAAGATAAGGAGGCTAAAATTCTCCTTATCAAAAGAAACATAACCATTTGGGGACAACAGGATAAGACGTCATAAACTGAATACATGGATAGTTTTCACTTGAAGTGAATAGAGCAAATTCCAAGTATTAGTACTGCAGTGATAGTTAATTTTTCATGAATAACCTGGAGTCAGGTGAAACAGCAAGGTAGTGAAGTTTGCAGAGAACAAAAATTACTTCAGAAAATAAAGAAAATTCCAAGCTGTGTTCAAAGTGTTTTGCTTTAAATAAAACACATCCAAACTGTTAAATTTCTTTACTTCCTGAAGCCTCAACATTTTTAAAAATGTCAATTGTACTGTTAATTTTTGCCCATGTTCAGCAGTTATAATTTTTGCTTCAAGTCAAAACCTGTACAAATCAGCAAGGTTCAAGTTGAACCAGTGAATTCATCTGCATGCCTAGTCTGGATTGAGGTTTTAAATTTTAAATGACTCACAAACCAATAGAAACAGTTTGGTTCATAAACCGACTTCCTTGTTTGTATCAGTTCATGGTTTAGCCATAAGCCATGAATGGAACTGAGCCACAAAAATGTGGTTCGTGCTCATCCCTAATCACAGTCCAACCACTACACCACACACACTATTTTTAATTTGGTTTGTATGGAGGGGGGGGGTTTTGAGCAGGAACACACAGGAACTCAGTTCTGGTTGGCTTGGCATCAGGGGGTGTGGTCTAGTATGCAAATGAATTCCTCCTGGTCTTTTGCTACAAAAAAACCTATGTGAAATAATGGTGACATCAGGGGTGTGACCTAATATGCAAATGAGTTCTTGCTGGGCTTTTTCTATCAAAAAAGCCCTGAGTAAGGATATTAATCCCCTTTGATATAAGGAGAAGTTCTAGGTAAATCTGCATATAATTTGGTAGCAAGTGCAATATGCAACCACTAGATAGTAACTCTCACCTTTTTTAAAGGTAAAGGCAGTCCTCTGTGTAAGCACTGGGTCATTACTGCCCATTGAGTGACATCACATCACAACGTTTTCTTGGCAGACTTTTTATGGGGTGGTTTGCCATTGCCTTCCCCAGTCATCTACACTGGGTGCTCATTTCATTGACCTCAGAAAGATGGAAGGCTGAGACAACCTTGAGCCAGCTACCTAAACTTGGAAGTCAATAATTAATATAGATAGGCAAGACCAGATAATAAAATGTGGAAGGAAAATGCTGAACTGTATGATCCACTATGTGCCACATGATGGTCAGGCTTTATGAAATTACAAATAACAGGGCATCCACCACCAATTTAAGGATTAAATTCTTCTGGACACATAGGGAGATGAGCAATGTATTGTGCACTATACCAAGAATATCCCCATGTCTCAGGGATACATACATTCAAAACTAGGAAGCTGTTGGACAGGACATTCAAAAGGAATGATCAAAAGCAAATCAACATGGAAAAGAGAAGCTTATTTTTATTTATGTAATTGTTTATTTTTGGATTTATATCCTACCCTGCCCACAAGTGGGCTCAAGGTAGGTCACAGCAAAAGAATAACAATAATAAATACAATTAATAACAGTTCAAAATTTAAAACAAACAGCACATTGTTGTCTCTGGCGTCCACCAATGTCTCCCACTGGGCAGGGCATAACAACCCCATATAACCAAAGCCCAATTCAGCAGATGCCAGGATGGTTCTTGAGGACAATTCATCCATACAATTATAGCTGTCTAAACTGTCTTCTCCTGCTAGAACTTGCATTCCCCATCACTATACCTTCCTCATTTCTGGCATCTAATGTCTAAACTTCCCCATCCTCTTGCCTTCCCCAAAACACTCAGACAGATTTCCCAAAACACAGTTTATACAATACAAATCAGGCAGTGCAGTCCACAATATGTCTCTTTAATTGAAGACTCTGTAGCAATATAAAAGAATAAGAAACAAACCTCTACACATAAAACAAATTAAGAAAAAATGATAGTAACAAAACTCCCATCAAAAACAAATGAGGACATTTCTCTCACTGAGCCCCAATCATGCCCTCTTTCCCAATCTCTCCTTCCTCACGTAAAAGGTATAACAAACTTTCAGTCCTCAATCAGATCTTTAGGAACCAGGGCACACCACAGCAACATTGCCATCATTTCACCCTCACAGGAATGGCTCCAAAATGACCCTCCAGAAGGCTGTAGGATTTGGCTTAATTAATGGCAAGAATTACATTGCTTTTCATTTTTTGTCACATATTTCTCAGTTTAATATTCTGAATCTGTGTCTTCTACAGAAACCAGAATACAAATAATAAAATAGGTAAAAGCTAAAAATTCCTCTGATAGCAATACCCATGTTTGTGAATGGAGTGGATGGAGAATAGCCACATAAAATATCACTACCATATGTCAGCGAAGGTTCATTGAAGTTCCAAAATGAGCAGACTTGATTATTTGAAACAAAGTTGCATTTATTGTATTCTCCAAAGTTACTTCAGCATGAAAGACATTGGAACTGATGGCGATCAGTTCGAGGCATTGGTATTTAACATTCTATAGCAAAGCAATCACGACTACCCCCCAATTCCCAAAACAAAGGCTGCTTTTGCATGTGAGACTTTTCACACGGCTCCCCCTTATCTTCTACAGTTGATGGTTACATTTCCCGGCGGCAATGTCCTTGCTGCCTCTAGGGGGGAGGTGAGAATCTGCCAGGCATTCTCTACTTCAAAGACTGCCTAACAACCTTTGATATTCCTGGGAAGCTACTCTTTGGCTATTCCCTACTTGGCCCCCCTTCCACTGTTCTACTAGTATAGGTTAGTTAGAATATATATTTATTAATCAATCTGGTTAGTAATCAGCCTTCAGAAATAGTATCAATGAACAGAGTCTGACACCATTTAGCTAAGGTTACTGTGCGGGAGGACAGTGTTTGCGGATGTGTGGGTGTGTATAGCTTGTGGGAGAGTGGAACCTGTTTGAGTAAGTCTGGTTTCTGTTTGTCTCCATTGCCTGGGTGTAATGTGATTGATTACATTTGATTACCTGCTGACCCTTCCCTCTGCTAGGCAATGCTTATATTGTGTAAGGCTCCTCCTCATTAGAGGCACAAGCTCAAGGCCTTTTGGCCTGTGGCTCTTAGCCTGGGGTCTGGCCTGAGGGCCCTGTAGGAAGGTGAGTAGATCTTCACAAGTAGCTTTGGAAGACAGTTTGGCAGTGAAGTTTTCAGAGAGGTACAAGGGCCTGTAAAATGAAGCTGTTCCACCAGGCCTTTGGCTGAAGCAGCAGGCATAAAAAAAAAGTTGGTCTTCTCTGCCCCCTCCAGCTGAAGATACACTCTTATGCAGCTTGGAATAAATAAATGAACATGAGTCCAGCAGCACCAGTATCTGAAATTGTGTGCACAATTTGTGCAACTTTTTATTTAAAAAAATGTACAGTACTTTAAGTATTTATGAATGGTTATGTTTGCCAAATGGTCTAATTGTTATCTGTGATCTGCCCAGAGCCCACTTGCAGAGAGGGTGGAATATAAATCCAACAGACAGACAGATGACATAAACAGAACTAATTTTGAAATGATTACAGCAGTATGGCTGGTGAAGGAGCTGAGGTGGTGATGTTCAAAGTCTGTGCCATGTTTGCATTTTTACCTGATGATAACAGAAATTACATTTGCAGCTACTGGAGAAGATGATACAGGGATGTAAGACATGCTTGTCCAAATGCATAACTTTACACTTATCCCTGTCAAAATTAGTTTTATTTGTTTTAGTCCAGTTTTCCCAGCCTGTCAAGATCATCCTGTATCCTGACTCTGTCTTCCACTGTATTCTACTGTATTTGCAACCCCTCCCAATTTAGTATCCCTTTTTCTGATCCATGTGGGAACAAATGATACTGCCTGGCATTGCCCAAAATGCATATTATGCCACACCCCTCTTATGTAGCCAATCTTCAAAGAATTTATAAGGCTCTTAGTACAGGGCCTACTGTAAGCTCCAGGAGGATTGACTACATCAGGGGGTGTGGCCTAATATGTAAAGGAGTTCCTGCTACAAAAAAAGCTCTGCCAGAATGTATTAAAAGAGACTATGTGGCTCTGGGTAAAAAGGTGAAGGAGCTGGGAGTGCAGGTTGTGTTCTCATCAATTCTTCCTGTTGAAGGCCATGGCTTAGGAAGGGACAGAATAGTGCAATTAAATACTGGCTATGTAGATGGTGTCATCAGGAAATATTTGGATTTTTGATCCATGGCTTACGCTTTTGAGATAAAGCTCTTCTATCAGGAGATAGCTTGCACCTCACAAGGGTAGGAAAAATGTGTTTGGTAAGAGCCTTGCAAAACTAATAAGGAGGGCTTTAAACTAAATAGTATGGGGGAGTAAGACAATAATTCACAGCCTAGTACAATGCCAATAACTGGAGATTGAAATGCTGATGTTTTGTGAGGAGTGGCACATATGCTAGGTAACATTAACTCCCAGGTAAGTACAGAAATGAAAACCTCAGGAAGCATAAAATAATGTTTTCAATGTCTCTACACTAATGTGTAGAGTATGGGAAAAAAAACAGGAGGAACTGGAAGTCCTAATACAGGAAGGGGACTATAATAGGCATTACTGAAACTTGGTGGGATGACACTCAGAACTGGAATATTAGGATTGAAGTATCTGAAGGACTGTCATATATAGGATGGTGTCGAGTTGTTTTCTGTTACCCCAGAAGGTTGGAACAGAACCAGTGGGTTAAAATTAAATCAAAAGAGTCCCAGCTAGACATTAGTAAGAATTTTCTGACAGTTAGAGTGGGAGATGGTGGGTTTCCTAAGGAGGTGGTGGTCTCTCCTTCTTTGGAAGAGAGGCTAGATGGCCATCTGACAGCAATGCTGATTCTGTGAACTTAGGCAGATCATGAGAAGGGGGTCGGGATGGGTTGCATCAGTATTTAGTTCTCATGGCCCTCCTGTACATGCCCAGGGAATGTTGTTTACCACTTTGGGGTGAGGCAGCAATTTTTTTCCAGGCCAGTGTTGCAAGGGAACCTGGAGATGTGTTGTTGTTGTTTTTTGCCATCTTCTGGGCTTTGAGTAGGAGTCACTCTGTGTTTGTGTGTGCATATGTAGGGGGGGAGATAGTTGTGAATTTCCTGAAGGGTGTTGGACTAGATGACCCAAGAGATCCCTTCCAACTCTTTGATTCTATGAACTGTAATTGAGATCAAGAGAAATTTGTAAATGCTCATGAATTTTCATACATTTGCAGATTGCCAATGGGGCAGAAGTCCCACAAGCCCCATGGGATTCTGTTGCAGAAGTTCCTCTAGCACAGGGGTGGCCAATGGTAGCTCTCCAGATGTTTTTTGCCTACAACTCCCATCAGCCCCAGCCATTGGCCATGCTGGCTGAGGCTGATGGGAGTTGTAGGCAAAAAATATCTGGAGAGCTACCATTGGCCACCTCTGCCTAGAAGTTATATGGGTTTCCACTAGACGCCCTGTAAACATGTGTTACGTTTTGTATCCTAGTTGATATTCTGTGGGTGCAATCCCCACTAAACTCAGTGGCAAATGTACAGCTGATTTTGATAGTGACAAATATTTGTTAGTGACAATTTGATAGCAACAAATATGTGATGAATAATAATGGTACTTTTTTAATAGGCACAAATAATGGAAGATGGTCTTTCTGAAAAACATGAGATTGTGTTTAAATTTATGCCACTATACAGCTCAAACATTCACACAGCTCTATTCAGTTTTCCTGATAAAATGGAGTCTATATAGCCTAATTGAAAACACACTAACGTCAGCTTTTGAAATCTGTTATCCTCAGTATCCAACTGTTAATCTAGATGTGTGAAGCTCACTTGAAAGAATAGGGACCCCATCAGAGAAGCACCTAATCTGTGCATTATAGATCTCTAATTGATTTTTTTTTGTTAATTTTCCCTCTTAAGCTTTACACCAAAGTTTAAGTCAAAGTCAAACACATTCATAAGACTTTTAACTAGCCAACTTTGCATTAAAGAACTTTGGAAATAAAGGGGGCAGTAAAAGTCTAAAACCTCTAGCACAGCATAAAGGAATAGGAAACATGAAAAAGAGCTGGGATGGAACAAAATCAGAGGAATACATCTCTGTATGCACTTCCTTTTCATAGGCTCCTGACCTTTGTGACATATGCTAACATTTGTGAACATTGGCCTTTTCTCTTTAGGTACAGACTTTAATTCAATATGGTTTCATTCTGTCAGGCAAGGTGAAAGAGAAGCATTTGGAAAGAGGAGAATTGTGGTTGATATCACCCAGCATCACCTTTATAGCAGCAGGGCAGAGTGCACTTTGCCTCCTTGGAGTACGTTTACATACTTTCACTATTCAAAAATTGTAAGAAAATGCTCTCCACGCTCTCATTTGACCATATTAATTTGCCACAGAGTAAAACTATAAAGATTTTGCCAAAAGCCTAATTTTCTTTTCCTGGAGAAAAATCCATAGGAATAGGGGTAGATCAAGCTGAAGTCATTTACTGGATGCTACATTTCACTGTGTTTCTTTCAAACACAGCACAGAATTAAGCACTTTTAACTTTTCATAACTGAAATTATGTACATTCCAAAAAATCAGGGCAAAAAGTCAGCGAGAGAGCTTCCAATGTGAATGCTGTAGTCTAACCATAAACATGGGGCATTTTCACACTCACGTTCAGCTGGTGCGACCCCTGCCGCGGAGCAGCCGGAAGAGCCGGAAACTCCCGTCGCAAAAGCCGCGCAAACGGAAACTGCTTTTTGGCGGTTTACGTTTCAGCGGCTTTTGCGCTGGGAGTTTCCGGCTCTTCCGGCTGCTCCGCGGCATTTAGTGCGAAATCCGCGCAGATCCTGCGCGGTAAAGAGGGGGGTCGCGCCGGCTGAAGGAGAGTGCGAAAACGCCCATGGAATGTCTACTTTTGATAAGGATCAGTGCGATGAATGACAACATCCCTCCTTTCAAGATATTTATTCCATGACAATATAGCAATTCCTAGTTGCCATAGTAAGAACAGTGCTTTTCCAGGGTGTCAAGCAATGTTTCATATTACTATAACTGTCTATGTTTATCAGACTATAACTGCCACACTGTACCTGTTACTAACCATGAAATCAAGCTGAGGCACATCAAAGTAGAAAAGTTAGTTGGCATCCCCTCCCTGCGCCTCTCTCACTTTTACTAACAAATGCAGGAATTCGCTCTTTGAAGATAAAGCCTCCAGGGACATTTTCCCAGGCCTAGCCTGGACCCAGGAAGAATAACCGCAGGGAGATAAGAGAAAGTACTGTGTGAATTTTCACACGTGAATACAAGACTGTTTAGCAATTGTAGCTTGTTATAGAACCTTTGATGTGCCATCTTTAAAATTCTATGACCCCTCAGCAAGCAGAATCAACAGGGCACTTTCAGCACCCAGGACTGAAAGTTAAGCTCCTTGTTGCTTCTGCTTGCTTAGGGGCTGGAAGAAATCTCTGACCCCTCAGCAAGCAGAAACAATGGGGCACTTTCAGCGCCCAGGACTGAAAGTTAAGCTCCGTGTTGCTTTGGCTTCCTTAGGGGCTGGAAGAAATCTCTGACCCCTCAGAAAGCAGAAACAATGAGGCACTTTCAGTGCCCAGGACTGAAAGTTAAGCTCCGCATTGGGCTGACGTTGGGCTAGAGGGCGCCCGCAAGAAGAGGCCGTTCTGGCCCTCAAGTGGGGCAGCGGGGGTAGGGAGCAGATGGCTCCATTGCAGGCTTTCTCTGCCAGACAGGGCAGGGTAGAATAGGCTGGCGCACACAAGTGGAGGTCCCGGCTGCAGTCCGAGACTGGGGATCAGTGGAGAGGTGATGTTCGCCTGCAGGGGTTTTCTGGCCTGGTCTCGCTGGCCACCTGAGCGAGGGTGGGAGCTGTGCTTGGGCAGCCTCAGCTTGCCCTCCGACAGGAAGAAATCCAAATCAGAAGTCTTGTAGACCCAGAAGTCAGCTGCAACTTGGTGGCGCCTTCCAACCCCCCTTGTCCCGCCAGACTTGCCTAGCTGGATCATGCTACAGGTAAGGGCAGGAGACCGTGCGGCACGTATCTAAACCTCTGAGTGGCTCCCTACCAGAGCTGCTAGAAGAGGGGTGGAAAGGGATCACCTTGGGGAAACTGTGGGGAGGGGGGAGGCTGTATGGCAGCGAGCTGGCAGCTTTCCTCCTCAGCGGTGGTAAAAGAGAAGGCCATGGAGGTTGGGGTCACTATGTACCCCCTGAAAAAAATCAGGGCCCCCCAATTCTTCAAATCCTGGCTATGGGGCTGCCCATGATGCTGTAGCAGTCTGCTCTTCTTGTGTTTTCTGCTGGCTGCACTTCATCTCTTCACCTTTGTTTGGCACTCTGTTTCAGAAACTGTTCCCTGCTATCATCTTTCCAACTATGTGATGATCTCCCTTAAACGTCTGCACTGGTTTCTTGTCTCCTCCTGGATCTTGAACAAACTCCTTGGCTTGGTTCATATGACATTATTCTCCTTGTGCTCCTCTCCAGCTGCTGCACGAGCTTTCCTCTGCTGTGGCACTTGCTTCCTCTGCCACTAGCATATCTGGGTTCACAATATCACTGTTTTCAAGGAGCCCTTATGCACACAGAAGCAATTGCAGCAGAGGAAGTGAGTGCCATACTGGAGGAAAGTGTCTGCAGTGGTGATAGAGATATGCAAAGGCATCACCATCATAGGATCTAAGCCCTTGTCATTGCATTCAAAGCCTTCCATGGCCTTGCTGTCTCTTCTACTTCAATGCATCTATGCCTATAGTTTCCAGGTAAAAAGCATTCCCTAGTACAGTGTTTTGCAACCCATGGATCTTGGCCCCAAAGTGGTCATAAAGTCTGTGAAAGTGGGTCCCAGGCTTTTGTAGTTTAATTGATCTGAGCATGCTCTGTTTTGTGTGCATGGTGAGGTGGTCACCACACCAAGTAAATGTGAACTTGTGGGTCACTGTCATGAGAATCCCAGTGGGAACTCCCAGACCCGACAAGTGGGTTGGTCCTTTGTGCTCTGTGTATCTCTTACCAAGGCGAGTGTGTTTGTACTGGATTTTCCTTAAGCTATCTTAATGTGTGTAAAAGTAAATCACTCAAGGCATTGTGTAAAGAAAACAACTATTATTTTATTAACACTAGATATCCTTTAACCTTTGCCATTCCTGGGCGAGCAGCCAAAGCTGGCGCCTGGCCAGACACAAAATACAAAGACTATAAAATTCCCCTAAAATAGAAGCCAACAAGGTAGGACTCCCTCCCACATAAATGAGAATTCTCAGGCAGCCAGGTGTCACCTCAGGAGTAAAATAACTCTCTCTGAGGTTTGGCCTGTACAGCAGCAAACAAAGGGCAAGCACATCTTTTTATACCTTTAAGATCAATTATTTCAACAGGCAGCATATAGTCATGAATTAGAGCAATGATGGTTTTCTTTTGATAAGGAGGAACATTTTATGTGCAGAGGGTGTTCCCAGGGATAGTCACATATACATATTCTTTTGACAAAACGGTTGGCACCAGCAAATTACAATGAAGCATTTCATGTTGATAGACAAGACTTTTTTTTTTTTTGCTATGCCATGTTCTCAAGATAACCCAGGCCTATCTGTTATTGTTTAATGCACACAGGAAGTGAAACGTTTGTCCTTCCTGGCATATCTGCAGAGTTAGTTTAGTTACATGGATTAGAGGGGTCCATGTATGTATTGTGCAAATTATACTTTGTCTCTCCCCCCCTTTCCTTGGCATCGTTTCCAAGAGAAGGAACGTGTGTGCTTAACTGAAGAAGAAGGAAAGGGATGAACACTTTGCTCTCTGGGAGTTTGATGACACTCAATTGTTCAGGGTGGTGAGAACCAGAGAGGATTGTGAGGAACTCCAAAGGGATCTGTTGAGGCTGGGTGAGTCGGCGTCAACGTGGCAGATGCGGTTCAATGTGGCCAAGTGCAAAGTAATGCATATTGGGGCCAAGAATCCCAGCTACAAATACAAGTTGATGGGGTGTGAACTGGCAGAGACTGACCAAGAAAGAGATCTTGGGGTCGTGGTAGATAACTCACTGAAAATGTCAAGACAGTGTGCGTTTGCAATAAAAAAGGCCAATGCCATGCTGGGAATTATTAGGAAGGGAATTGAAAACAAATCAGCCAGTATCATAATGCCCCTGTATAAATCGATGGTGCGGTCTCATTTGGAGTACTGTGTGCACTTCTGGTCGCCGCACCTCAAAAAGGATATTATAGCATTGGAGAAAGTCCAGAGAAGGGCAACTAGAATGATTAAAGGGCTGGAGCACTTTCCCTATGAAGAAAGGTTGAAACGCTTGGGACTCTTTAGCTTGGAGAAACGTTGACTGCGGGGTGACATGATAGAGGTTTACAAGATAATGCATGGGATGGAGAAAGTAGAGAAAGAAGTACTTTTCTCCCTTTCTCACAATACAAGAACTCGTGGGCATTCGATGAAATTGCTGAGCAGACAGGTTAAAACGGATAAAAGGAAGTACTTCTTCACCCAAAGGGTGATTAACATGTGGAATTCACTGCCAGAGGAGGTGGTGGCGGCCACAAGTATAGCCACCTTCAAGAAGGGTTTAGATAAAAATATGGAGCACAGGTCCATCAGTGGCTATTAGCCACAGTGTATGTGTGTATATAAAATTTTTTGCCACTGTGTGACACAGAGTGTTGGACTTGATGGGCTGTTGGCCTGATCCAACATGGCTTCTCTTATGTTCTTATGTTCCTCCAACCTTTTCTTTAAAGCTATTTTTCAGATTTGGGACAAACGTCGCTTCTCTTTAGCCCCTCCAATGTCTCCACTATCTCATTTTATGGATGTTTCTTGGTTTCAACCGGGGTTTTTTTACAAGTCTTTTCCAATTTGGAAAAAATATAATCTTTATAGGTTTGTGGATATTTTGTCCAATGGAAAAATGCTCAACAAAAAATCTTTAGAAGAGAAAACTGGTGGGACAAAAATCCCATGGTTTGAATACTTGCAAACTAACAACTTGGTGACATCACTCTCAAAGAAATACAATTTCAATCGACCTCTTACTTTCTTTGAATACTTGCTATATTCTCCTTTTTTAAAGCGGAAGGGACTGATTTCATTTATCTATAAGGGTTTGCTAGACATTGATGCTGTTGATTTGTTATCCTATCAAGAAATTTGGCAAAGGAATAGTTCAATTAATTTTCAGGAGGATGTTTGGCAACAAATCTGGTCATCTCCTTCGTTTGCTTCAAAACCATTGAATATACAATTACAAACTCAAAATTTTTTTGTTTCGGTTGTATTTAACACCTCAGAGATTAAGCCAATGGCGATAAATCAATCCTCCAAATGTTGGAAAAATTGTGGAGAGGTGGGCACATTTATACACTGCTGGTGGTCTTGCCCGAGGGTGCAGTCGTTTTGGGCAGTAATTGTGGCAAAAATCAAGGATATCACAAGCTATAGTTTACCCTTAAGATTGGAACTCATTTTGCTTGACTGTTGGAAAGGTATTTCTATTACTTCTCTCAATAAATCCCTGATATCCCTTTTACTAGCTGCTGCTAAAATGGTGTTAGCCCAATTTTGGAAATCTCCCAATATTCCTCCAGTTAAAGCCTGGTATGCTAAAATCTGGGAGGTCTATGCTATGGACAAGATAGCAGATAGTTTATGCAATATAAACAATTCAGAAGGTAACGATTCTCTGATGTACAAGTGGCTTCCATTTCTTAAATTTTCTTTTGGTCCTGTAGATCAGATACGTACATGTATACCTGGTAGATATTATGACATTATTAATTTGATGTAATTAATATATGAACAGAGTACTTATTTTTTAATTCAGCTGCCAATTATGTATGTTTGTGTGTATGTGTATATATATATATATGTGTATGTGTGTGTGTGTGTGTGTGTGTGTGTATATATATATATATATATATATATATATATATATATATATATATATGTATGTATGTATGTATGTATATATATGTATGTATATATATTGTGTTTTGTTGTTTTGTTTGTATTTTGTGTATATATATATATTTTGTTTTCTGCTGGTATGCTATGCTTATACACAAAGAATGATTGCAGATACAGTCATTGATTGCTTTATTTGTATGTTTATTAAATTCAATAAAAAAGTTTTTGGACAAAAAAAAGGAATCATTTGTAATTATGCTTTCAATATTTCACTTTTAAGAAATTCTCACCCCTCTTGAACTCCCTTCTCCTCAAATATCACATTATTTCATGATGCATTTTATTTAGTTGAATAAAACCATTGCTTTCCTTAGAATGAAATATAACTTTCTACAAACTTAGAAAGTTAGGGGAGGAAGCTGTAAAACAGGGAGAATCCTGAAATCAGTCAGTGATGCCCTGCTGCTTATGTGGGCTTAGATGGACCTTTGGTTACTTTGGAACCAGAGTTATTTTGAGATTTCAAAGGTAAAAATGAGCATTTTGAATTTAGACACAGAACAAACTGGGAACCACTGCAAATGATAAAGCACTGTTCATTATGGCAGCTCCTGTTCAAATCCTGCTGCAAAAGCCTGCTCTAGAGGTTAGAGATTGCTTGTGACAAGCCTTTTCAGGTGCTGCATTCAAATTATGAAATGCTCTGCCCCAGGATGTTAAGCAGTCATCATTCTTTTCAGTCATCCGGAACACTTTAAAAATGTTCAAGTGGACAGCCATGTTGGTCTGAAGCAATAAATCTGAATCCAGTGGCACCTTTAAGAACAACAAAGTTTTATTCACACGGAAGCTCATGCCTTGAATGTTTGTTGGACTCAAATTTCAAAAGATCTGTGGAATAAATTAGTTGAAGATCTAGTCAGTTAGTATATGTTTAAGCATGACAAAACAATTCCAAAATGCTTATCAATGGGACTTCTTTTGCAATTTTATTTAGAAAGCTCCATACTCCTTTTTTACAACATAGTTTCCCCTTGTAATAAGTAGTACATCATTTTAGACAAGGTCATTTATCATTATATTACATACTAATTCCTTCCATAATCCAGTGATGCAATTCTTAATTGTGCATTCAGCTCACACATTATAAACAACAGATATTAAAGTCATTTTCAAAAAGGCTCTCATTACTAAGATGTCAAAAACAAGGATTAATTTTGTTTCCAAATTTCCTTTTGTAAAGCAACACACTTATTATATTATCAAAAGACAGGAACAGAGGAAGAACATAAAATGGATTGACTCAGTCAAGGAAACCATGGCTCTCAGTTTGCAAGTCCTGAGCCAGGCTGTTAAACAATAGGATGTTTGGGAGGTCATTCATTCTCAGATAAGGTTGTCAGTCCCCAGTTGGAGGCAGGGGATCCCCCCATTTAGAAACCTTCCCCCTGCTTCAGGATTATCAGAAAGTGGGGAGGGGAAAGAGAAATGTCTGCTAGGCACTCCATCATACATATGGAGACCGGATCCCATGGGGTATAGCAGAGAATCGATCCATGGGTTATCTGGAGCTCAGGGAGGGGGTTGTTTTATGAGAGAGAGGCACCACATTTTCAGCACAGTATCAATAGCCAACTCAGCAGAGCATCATAGCCTCTCCTCAAAAAAATCCCCAAGTTTCAAAAAGATTGGACCAGGGGGTACCTGTGGAAGAACATTCAAAGGAATTGTATAAGCCTCTTTATAACCCTGAGACTGTATCTGTAGAACTTTACACTGTACTGGAGTTGCATTTCATCATTCATGAACTGTGATTGTATCGTGATATAATCTTTCACAGGGGAAACCATTTAAAAGGCATATGGTCCCTTTAAATGTGATGGCCAGAACTCCATTGGAGTTCAATTGTGCTTGTCACAACCTTGCTCCTGGTTCCACCCCCAAAGTCTCCTGGCTCCATCCCAAAGTCCCCAGATATTTCTTGAGTCTAGGGTTGCCAAGTCTACTGCGACCTCCAAAGAGTACCATAGAATACAATATTTTACCATAGAGTTTTCCTCCAAAATTACTGGAGCATCTGGGAAAACCATAGAGTTTTCCTGGAAGCTCCTAAAGCGGCAACATCGCCAGCACAATGACATCACTCATGACATCATTGCACTGGCAATGGTGCGCAACATTGCCAGTGCAATGATGTCATGAGTGATGTCATTGTGCTGGTGATGTTGAGAGGGGATCCCCCCCACCGGCCCACTGTGAGCTGGCGGGTTGGGGACCCCCAAAGCAGGAGAACCCCCGCCCTGCCCAGGAGCTTGGCAGCCCTGCTTGAGTCAGACCTGGCAACCCTATTCACAGGGTCACAGTAAATCAGAAGTGACTTGATGGCACTTAACACACACATACACTCATTTAGTTACGGAAACTGAAAGGGAAATTCAGAAGACTCAGGTTTTGACATTGGTGGAGTGCCAGTTAAAAAACTGTCATTTTACTTGTTTCCACTTTGTCCTCTCAATAAACGCTACCCCCTTTATCTCTCTATCCTTCTCTTTCTTGTCTTCTTCGTCTTTCACTTCCATTGTCTCCTCTATACGGTCACTTCATCATTCCCATTACATATCCCCAGATCCATCCCATCACCCCATATATTCCTCTCCCCTCATTCTACAACAAACTCATCAGCACATCTTTTCTGATCTTCCCTATCTCTTAGCCTTCTTGTTCCTATCACTCCAGTATTTTGTCATCCTCACAGCACTCCTCTTCCCCCAGAACCTCTGTTTCATTATACCTTTCTTGTATTTCCACATCTCCTTAATATTTTTTCTGCATGCCTGAGGCTGGCCACTAATAAGCATAACTTTGTCTCCCCTTCATATATAGCAGGGGTGGCCAGATGTTTTTGCCTACAACTCCCATCAGCCCCAGCCAGCATAGCCAATGGCTGGGGCTGATGGGAGTTGTAGGCAAAAAACATCTGGAGAGCTACCGTTGGCCACCCCTGATATATAGCCTTGTAGGATGCCTTTCATTATCCATGTGGAGATCCAGATGTCATAATTAAATACAATTATATAATCACTTCCATAGATTATGAAAACAATGAGCCAAGTCCAAGACCGTGGTTAACAAGGAAACTATGAAAGGTCTAAGAAGACATAATTTAAAAAGTCTGTTCAAATTAGAAAAATAAAAAGCAGCACAAACTCTGGCAAAACAAATATCCATGAGCACTGGGAAGGTAAAAAAGAGGCACTATTACGAGATTCCATCTAGGCCAGAAGATAGGTAACAATTTGGTTAAAGGGAAGAGTTAAGGACTATGTTGCAGATATATGATGCAAAGAATTCTGTAAAACAAATGTTGCTCCCAGGTAATCTCATATTATTTTGAAAATACCTAACTTATTTACTTAGTGAATTTCTTCACAGAAACAAAAATAAATATAAAACTGTCCATTTAGTATTTTATAACCGACGTTTAAAAAATCCTCTTGTGGATCAAAAACTGGCTGAGTAATAGGAAGCAGAGAGTGAGTATAAATGGGCAGTCTTCGCAGTGGAGGACGGTAAGCAGTGGGGTGCCGCTGGGCTCGGTACTGGGTCCCATGCTCTTTAACTTGTTCATAAATGATTTAGAGTTGGGAGTGAGCAGCGAAGTGGCCAAGCTTGCGGATGACACTAAATTGTTCAGGGTGGTGAGAACCAGAGAGGATTGTGAGGAACTCCAAAGGGATCTGTTGAGGCTGGGTGAGTCGGCGTCAACGTGGCAGATGCGGTTCAATGTGGCCAAGTGCAAAGTAATGCACATTGGGGCCAAGAATCCCAGCTACAAATACAAGTTGATGGGGTGTGAACTGGCAGAGACTGACCAAGAGAGAGATCTTGGGGTCGTGGTAGATAACTCACTGAAAATGTCAAGACAGTGTGCGTTTGCAATAAAAAAGGCCAACGCCATGCTGGGAATTATTAGGAAGGGAATTGAAAACAAATCAGCCAGTATCATAATGCCCCTGTATAAATCGATGGTGCGGTCTCATTTGGAGTACTGTGTGCACTTCTGGTCGCCGCACCTCAAAAAGGATATTATAGCATTGGAGAAAGTCCAGAGAAGGGCAACTAGAATGATTAAAGGGCTGGAGCACTTTCCCTATGAAGAAAGGTTGAAACGCTTGGGACTCTTTAGCTTGGAGAAACATCGACTGCGGGGTGACATGATAGAGGTTTACAAGATAATGCATGGGATGGAGAAAGTAGAGAAAGAGGTACTTTTCTCCCTTTCTCACAATACAAGAACTCGTGGGCATTCGATGAAATTGCTGAGCAGACAGGTTAAAACGGATAAAAGGAAGTACTTCTTCACCCAAAGGGTGATTAACATGTGGAATTCACTGCCACAGGAGGTGGTGGCAGCCACAAGTATAGCCACCTTCAAGAGGGGTTTAGATAAAAATATGGAGCACAGGTCCATCAGTGGCTATTAGCCACAGTGTGTGTGTATATATAAATTTTTTTGCCACTGTGTGACACAGAGTGTTGGACTGGATGGGCCGTTGGCCTGATCCAACATGGCTTCTCTTATGTTCTTATGTTCTCACTATACTTTCAGTGCAATCCTAAATAGAATTATGGCCTTCTATTTCTGTTGAAATCAAATGGCTTAGAAGGATCTAAATCTGTTTAAAAAGGTAAAGGTAGTCCCTTGTGCAAGCACCAGTCATTTTCGATTCTGGGGTGACGTCGCATCACAATGTTTTCATGGCAGACTTTTTATGGGATGGTTTGCCATTGCCTTCCCCAGTCATCTACACTTTTCCCCCCAGCAAGCTAGGCACTCATTTTACTTAGGACTGTACAGTTTATTATCTAAGCTAAAAAATGGTTGTGTTTTGTTTTACCTTAACAGCAGGATGATATCTTGTTCCAATAGGATACTGCAGTGAGCCCTGGAAATATTTCTTTACCTCATGAGCCAATCATCTGTGCCAGAAAGAAGGCAATCAAAGGGGCAGCATGACCATTCTGGAGCTTTTTTCTGAATCAGGTCAGAAGCTGGGTGGGATGATGAAACCTGCAACAGTCCACCAAAGGTGAGTATGCCTGGCACGCTGTTAAGATTGATGGAGATTTGATAAAATGGGCAGAATTTCCGCAATTAAAATGAATGTCTTACCAAGAATTATGTTCCTGTTTCAAACAATTCCAATAGTGAAAGATAATAAACAATGGAGAGGAGGTGGAATTAAAATCGGCTGAAGAATTACAATATAAATATAACTGGTTTCAATTGCAACAGATTAAGAGTTTGCTTGAACAGGACATTTAAAATGATGGAATAAGACAAGAACAAACAGAACTGGAGAGAATGCTGTTTGGTGATAACAAAAAATTGATTTCATGAATTTATAAACTATTGTTGAAATGGTCTACAGAAGATGAAGTAGTCAAATTTCAAATGATAAAATGGCAAAAGAAAATCTCAGAATTTGTATGGGCCAGGACAAAACCAAGAATTAAAATGAAAATTTTGATTGATGCAAAAGAAAGGGGAGGTTTCCAACTACCTGATTTAAGGCTGTATCATGATGCAGTATGCCTGGTGTGGATTAAGGAATGGATGATGTTATTAAATAGAAAACTACTAGAACTAGAAGGTCATGGAAATGTTTTTGGTTGGCATGCATATATGTGTTATGCAAAAAGTAAGATGGATGGGTTTTTCACGCATCACTGTATAAGAAGCAATTTGTTAAATACATGGCTAAAATATAAAAGATATGGAGATGAAAGGAAACCACTTTGGATTGTGCCAACTGAAGTAATAAAACTATATTCTGATATCAATGAAGAGAAATGGCTAAACAATTGTTAAAAATACATGGAGGGAAGGTGGAATTAAAATCGGCTGAAGAATTACAATATAAATATAACTGGTTTTAATTGCAACAGATTAAGAGTTTGCTTGAACAGGACATTTAAAATGATGGAATAAGACAAGAACAAACAGAACTGGAGAGAATGCTGTTTTGTGATAACAAAAAATTGATTTCAAGAATTTATAAACTATTGTTGAAATGGTTTACGGAAGATGAAGTAATCAAATTTCAAATGATAAAATGGGCGATAAATATAAATAAGGAAATACAGATGGAGTCATGGGAGTACTTATGGAAGAACTCTATGAAGATATCAACATGTTATAATATTAAAGAAAACTGTTTCAAAATGTTATATAAGTGGTATATGACACCTAAGAAATTGGCAAAAATGAATAATCAGGTGTCGGAGAGATGTTGGAAATGTAAAAAACATGAAGAATCTTTCTACCATATGTGGTGGACTTGTGAAAAGGCAAAACAATTTTGGCAAATGATTCAGCAAGAGATCTCAAAAATTTTGGATTATAATATTAAGAAGGCACCAGAAATCTTTTTGTTGGGATTTCAAATGGAAAGATTTCCAAAACAAGATAGAACGATAATTTGGTATATGCTTTCAGCTGCGAGGACACTATATGCGCAGATGTGGAAGCAGGATAAAATACCAGAAAAAATGGGACTGGACTTGGAGTGAAATGGAGTGAAATGGACAAGTTTACAAGAATCTTAAAAGAAAATTATCTAGAGAAGTTTAAAAATGAATGGGGAAAATTTCAAATATATGTTGAAAAACAATGGAAGGTTAAAGGATACTTGATGATTTTTGACAATAGTTGAACATTGGAGGAAGTATACATGGACTATAGTCAAAAAACGGGAATATGGGAATATTCCCATTTTTTTTATTTTCTTTTGATAAGGACTAAAAGATTACAATGAAGATGGGTTATAATTATAACATATGTTTTTTTCTTTCCTTTTTATTTTCTTGTTGTAAGATTTTTTTATGAAAATTCTTTATTTGATAAAATTACCTTTTAGTTTTGGCAATTTACTTAAAATACACAGTTGGAGGTCATGAAAAGAGGGGGAGGGGGAGAAAAATGTAATGTTTTTTGTATGAACTTTTAATAATAGATTATGAATATTATTGCAATATATTATAGAATAATAAAATTGTTTTAAACAAAATAGTTAAGCTTGGGAGGCAGGGAATACTAGTCCCTCATATAAAGTTGATATAAACATGGAGCTCTAGGCTAAGAGTGCCATATAAGGCTACTCTGGACTAGCACTAGGCCTACATTGGAATTCCCATAATCAAGGACTTAGTAGGTGTCATGTGACTTCAGGCAAACAGGAATATGGAGATGGTAACAACATTTCTTAACCTTCCCTATTTGATGTGCTTGTATAATCAACTGTCTACTATTCTATTGGCCAGAGCACCATTACTGTGGATAGGGGCCACCCCATAATCTACTGATCATATTTTGAACAAAATAGTGCAAAACAATAAAAATACAAAAATAGTCTTTGTAAAAGGGAGTATGTAGTATGTAAAACACAGTAATGAACTGAGAAACACTAGAATAATATATATTTTAATATATTATACAGATTCCTGTTATTATAAACTGGATCAGGTACTTAATTGATTGATCAAATCTTATTTATTCATCTGTGAAACAGCCTTCTTTTGTATCTCGTTAAAATGGAAGAGAAGCAAATGAATGATTTTTCCCTTGGAAGACTGTACTATGATTGGGTAAGCTTAACTTCAGTGGAAGTTCTTGCAGATGAATTTGTGCAAACACAAGCTAAAGCTCATTCCTTTCAGCAAAGGTGGCCAATCAAGTACTAAAAGAATAATTTACAAACACTATAGTTTATTCTAGTTGTGAGCTGCTTTTACTATGCTGCTTTTGCTAATTGAAATGATAGAACTATCAGTATTTAAAACATAAACTTGCATAGCTTATTCACAAGGCAGATGAAGATGGCCAGTTTTCAAAGTGATCGAACCTTTTTTGCTATTCTTTATTTTGGCCATATCATTAAAAAATAATAGGAAATTAAAATGCATATTTTTGCCCAGGAAAATACAGTTAAAGCCAGGTGTTGAAACATGGTGGCTCAGTTCCTAGTTCTATGCAAACAGGTCAAGAGGTGAATAATATATAATGGTTTGCTTACCAGGTGTTCTTTGCTTTTATAATTCTCCTAAGGAGTTGAGAAACAAGTCAGACCCTTTAAATCTTAATTTAGTTGTCCCAATCCAGATAAATCAATTTTCATGTTCTATTGCTCTTGCTAAGGTTTGTTGATCTTTACCATAGAAATTGAAGGAACTCCTAGAGTGGCACAAGGGAGGCTGTGTACACAGGGAAAAAACATCATTACATCAGCAACCAGGGCCGGCACATGGGAGTAGACCAATAGGCAGCTGCTTAGGGTGCCACTTGGCCTACGGGCGCCCCCTCTCCCCATGCCCTGCGGCTGCGCTGCTGTCGTCCTGACTTTGCTGAGGTCTCCGAAGGCTCGGGAGGTCTTGGCAAAGTGGGGGGAGGGCGTGGCAGGACAGCGAGTATGCTCTAGGCGCACCCACTGCACTTCTGAACTTTGCCAAGGTATCCTGAGGGTCAGGAGACCACAGCAAAGTGGGGGGGGAATGTGGCAGGGCAGCGAACGTGCTCTAGGCATGCCTGCTCCCCTTCCAAACTTTGCTGAGGTTTTCCAAGGCTTGGGAGGCCACGGAAAAGTGGGAGGGATGTGGCAGGGCAGCAAGTGTGCTCTAGACTCAGGAGGCCGCAGCAAAGTGGGAGGGCATGGCAGGGCAGCAAGCATGCTCTAGGCATGCCCACTGCTCTTCTGAAATTTACCAAGATCTCAGCAAAGTTGCACGTGCATGAGTGACATCATTGTGACATCATTGGTGCACGTGTGCTATGCGCACGTGAAAAAAAAATTAAATGGGGGGGGGGGGTGGAAGAGTATGGTTTGGCCTAGGGGCACAGACACCCCTAGCACCAGGCCTGTCAGCAACACTCCCTCCACTCAGACTGTCCTCCCTTCCACCCCAAGATCCTGGGATTTGCTGGCACATTGAAATTGCACATTGCAGAGACCTCTGGAAGAGAGCAGAGAGTGCTTCAAAGGTGAGGCTTCACAGCTGGGGGAATTGCTGAAAACCTTTGAGTTCGTGTGAAGGGCTGAAGGTGATTGTGGCTGATTGATTAGAGTGGCTGTGTTGCCCACCCTCTTTGCATTAGTAAGCTGTGCCTTGCCAGAGATGGAGCACATTGCAGAGACCTCTGGAAGAGAGCAGAGAGTGCTTCAAGGGTGAGGCTTGGCAGCTGAGGGAATTGCTGAAAACTTTTGAGTTCGTGTGAAGGGCAGAAGGTGATTGTGGCTGATTGTGGCTGATTGTGGCTGAGAGTGGCTGTGTTGCCCACCCTCTTTGCATTATTAAGCTGAGCCTTGCCAGAGGCATGAGCTAAAGGGCTCTTAGCCTGTGGCTCTTAGCCGGGGGTCTGTGTAAGGAGCAGGAACCCAGATTCCTAATTCCTTGGGTTCCCAATAAAATAAGTAGTCTCTCCAGGTGGGGAGCCAAATAAATAGGGTTTAAAAAGAGACTGCATATTTTAAAAAAGCTATCATGAAGGTAGAATGCCAGCAGGGGAGTGGGGGCTTTCCAGTGTTTTGCATTGAGTGTCACATGTATGACTATCTGCCCACAGGACAGAAGTCTTGGGTGTGCGCTCGATGCAAGGAGCTCCTGGTCCTCAGGGAACGAGTTCATACCCTTGAGGCTGAGGTGACTGACCTGGAGAAGCAGAGACAGTCAGTTAGGCACTCACGGAAGAATCTCGGGGACGTGTTAGTTGAGCCCCGATCTGAATGTGGCAGCCCCGTTGCTGCCAGGGAACGTGAGGGTCAAGAGAGAACAGGGCACCGGGCTGAGGATAAGGGGAATGCGCCCTCAGAAGGGACCTCTTCTTCGGTTGGTGAACGGGAATCCTTTCGGTTGGTGAACGGGAATCCTCCCCTGGGCGGGGAGAAAGGGGGGGTCTTGGTAGTTGGTGATTCAATCCTTAGACAAGTAGACAGCTGGGTGGCAAAACCGCATACTGACCGTATGGTGACTTAACTGCCTGGTGCGAAGGTAGCAGACATTACACGTGTAGTAGATAGGCTGATAGACAGTGCTGGGGAGGAGCCAGTGGTCGTGGTGCATGTTGGCACCAACAATGTGGGGAAATGCAGTCGTGAGGTCCTGGAGGAAAAATTTAGGCTGCTAGGCGGGAGACTTAAGGCCAGGACCTCCAAGGTAGCTTTCTCGGAAGTGCTACCTATTCCACATGCAGAGCTAGAGAGACAGGCACAAATAAGAAGTCTCAATGTGTGGATGAGACGATGGTGCAAGGAAAAAGGGTTTAAGTTTGTTAGGCACTGGGATGCTTTCTGGAACAAGCGGGAGCTGTACAAAAAAGACGGTCTCCACTTGTCCCCGGATGGAACCAGGCTGCTGGCGCTTAAAATCAAAAAGGTGGAAAGATTTAGTTTTTAAACTAAATCTAGGGGGAAAGCCGACAGGAGATGAAATGTCTCTGGTTCGAAAAGACTCATCTCAAAGAGATGAAGGGTTAGCTGATACTTTTCTACCGGGTTATGGAACAGAGTTGTCCACTGAGATGGTGACAAACAGTATGGAGTGTCTGCCAGAGTTTCGAGGTAGCAGGAGGAAGGTGGCGGGCCTAGCTTGCCTGGGAAATTATAGATGTTTGTATGCAAATGCTAGAAGTCTTCAAAGTAAAATTGGTGAGTTGGAATGTTTAGTGTTGAGAGAAAACATAGACATTGTGGGAATTTCGGAAACTTGGTGGAATGAGGAGAATCAGTGGGACACGGTGATTCCTGGATATAAGTTATACCGGAAGGATAGGGAGGGAAGGGTTGGAGGTGGGGTGACTCTGTATGTCAGAGAGGGCATGCGGTCCAGGAAGACTGAGGTCAGAGAATTAGATTCCCTTATAGAAATGCTTTCGGTAGAAATAGTTTTTTTGGGCAACTCCCTATTTATACAAAGAATGAAGTCAATAACGTTATGGTAACTGCTTCCAAGCAGTGCGATCACTTTTACATCTCTCACCAGGTCTTGGGCATTACTTAGGACCAAATCCAGGCTCGCCCCACCCCTGGTAGGTTCTGTGACCATCTGCTTCATAGCACAGTCATTGAGAGCATCTAGAAACTCAGTCTCTTTCTCTCGACCAGAACACACAATCAATCTGCGGATAGTTAAAATCACCTATGATGACACAGTTTTTTTGTCTAGCCACCATCTTTAAGCCTTGCATCATATTATAGTCCTCTGTATTTTGATTTGGTGGGCGATAACAAACTCCCATAGTTAAATTGCCTTTTGGGCCCTATATTTCAACTGAAAGCATTTCTATAAGGTAGTCTAATTCTCTTATCTCAGTCTTACTGGACCGTATGCCCTCTCTGACATACAGAGCCACCCCACCTCCAACCCTTCTTTTCCTATCCTTCCGGTATAACTTATATCCAGGAATCACCGTGTCCCACTGATTCTCCTAATTCCACCAAGTTTCTGAAATTCTGACAATGTCTATGTTTTCTCTCAACACTAAACAGATTGAGTTGACAACAGAGGAGGTCCTACAACAGATGACTTAAAAACTCATAAGTCACCAGGTCCGGATGGCATACATCCAAGAGTTCTGAAAGAACTCAAAGTTGAACTTGTGGATCTCCTGACAAAAATATGTAATCTTTCATTGAATCTGCCTCCGTTCCTGAGGACTGGAAGGTAGCAAATGTCACCCCCATCTTTAAAAAGGGTTCCAGAGGAGATCCGGGTAACTACAGGCCAGTCAGACTGATTTCAATACCGGGAAAGTTGGTAGAAACCATTATCAAGGACAGAATGTGTAGGCACATTGATGAACACGAGTTATTGAGGAAGACTCAGCATGGGTTCTGTAAGGGAAGATCTTGCCTCATTAACCTGTTACATTTCTTTGAGGGGATGAATGAACATGTGGACAAAAGAGACCCGATAGATATTGTTTACCTTGACTTCCAGAAAGCTTTTGATAAAGTTCCTCATCAAAGGCTCCTTAGTAAGCTTGAGAGTCATGGAATAAAAGGACAGGTTCTCCTGTGGATCAAAAACTGGCTAATTAATAGGAAGCAGAGAGTGAATATAAATGGGCAGTCTTCGCAGTGGAGGACGGTAAGCAGTGGAGTGCCTCAGTGCTCAGTACTGGGTCCCATGCTCTTTAACTTGTTCAGAACCAAAGAGGATTGTGAGGAACTCCAAAGGGATCTGTTGAGGCTGGGTGAGTGGGCGTCGATGTGGCAGATGAGGTTCAATGTGGCCAAGTGCAAAGTAATGCACATTGGGGCCAAGAATCCCAGCTACAAATACAAGTTGATGGGTTGTGAACTGGCAGAGACTGACCAAGAGAGAGATCTTGGGGTTGTGGTAGATAACTCACTGAAAATGTCAAGACAGTGTGCGATTGCAATAAAAAAGGCCAACGCTATGCTGGGTATTATTAGGAAAGGAATTAAAATCAAATCAGCCAGTATCATAATGCCCCTGTATAAATCGATGGTGCGGTCTCATTTGGAATACTGTGTGCAATTCTGGTCACCGCACCTCAAAAAGAATATTATAGCATTGGAAAAAGTGCAGAAAAGGGCAACTAGAATGATTACAGGTTTGGAATACTTTCCCTATGAAGAAAGGTTAAAATGCTTGGGGCTCTTTAGCTTGGAAAAATTTCCACTGCGGGGTGATATGATAGAGGTTTACAAGATTATGCATGGGATGGAGAATGTAGAGAAAGAAGTACTTTTCTCCCTTTCTCACAATACAAGAACTCGTGGGCGTTCAATGAAATTGCTGAGCAGTCAGGTTAGAACGGATAAAAGGAGGTATTTCTTCACCCAAAAGGTGATTAACATGTGGAATTCACTGCCACAGGAGGTGGTGGCGGCTACAAGCATAGCCAGCTTCAAGAGGGGGTTAGATAAAAATTTGGAGCAGAGGTCCATCAGTAGCTATTAGACACAGTGTGTATATATATATATGTATATATAAATTTTTTGCCACTGTGTGATACAGAGTGTTGGACTGGATGGGCCATTGGCCTGATCCAACATGGCTTCTCTTATGTTCTTATGAAATGCTGAAGTACACAAGACAGGGGTTGTTCAGCTTTGATTCTAGTTCCAGTTTCAGGAAAAGCAACTTACCCCAAAACAATGTACTGTTATTTCCATCTTTCAAAAGATGGAGAGGAATTAGATGTGCAGTCTAGTGGATGAAAGTGAGGAATGGGCTATTCAGGGTACTAAAAAAGCTTCCAAAAAAAGCAAATGAGTGGACTTTTGTGGAAAATCTGAATAGTATAAAATGGATTATTAAGACATTCAGTTCAAGATTTGTTTGTTTGTTTATTTATTTATTTAAAAATCCTCTTTCGGAAATGTTACAGATTCAGATTCTTTGGTCTTTTACATAAATCAGTTTTCCTTTGCTTTCAGTTTACTTGTCCACTGGTGGAGGGGGAGTTCCTTCTGCACACATTATGATTGCTTCCTGGCTGGCTTCACTTCATATATATATCCCATGCATAATCTTGTAAACCTCTATCATATCACCCCGCAGTCGACATTTTTCTTAGCTTTCCCCCTGTTGTATATGTGATCGGAATTGTGATTAATATATGGAGTTTTTGCCTGGCTCATTGGAGCCTGTAGGACTGAGCTTGGGGACTCTGGAACAATAGGAAGCAGGATCCAAATTCCTGCTGCCCTGCTCCAATCACACAAGTCCCTTGCTGGTTTGAATGGTCCAATAGCATGCTAGCACAGGAACCTTGAGCATATATATACTTGGCCCCTTGGCCCAGTCTTCAGTCTTCGAGTGCTGCGCTATACTATGCTGTACCTAATAAGAGAGCTATGATCACCACCACCTCGCCTCATCATTGCATGGAACCCACTATATTACACCCTCCATATTTTCTGAGTGTTCATTTGCGGTGATTTTTTTTTGCTTACAGGCCAAAGTGAATCAAAGAACAGAATGCAATCATTGGAGTTTTCTATCCTGCCTTTTGCCATCCCTTGATGACAACCTCCATGCCCACTATAAAGTCATTCCACCCATTCAGCCACCTCCAGCACTGTAAACAGAAGTCCAAGGTTCTATTAGTGACCTTCAAGGCCTTGAGCAGTTTGAGACCTATGTATCTTCAGAATCGCCTCCTCTGGTATGTCTCCTGAAGAGCATTACATTCTGCCAAAAACAATCCAATGGTGAGCCTTAAAAAAATCAGGCTGTCCTTGACCAGATCTAAAGTCTTCTCAGCCCTGGCTCTGACCTGGTGGAACACTCTGCCACATGACACCAGGGTGCTGCAGGTGTGCCTGCAAGGCATAAATGTTTTGCCAGGCATTTGGTTGAGGACAGGTAATACAAGAAACAACTACTGTGATGTGCTGGCTAACAATATTTATTAAAAATCATTTTAAAACCTTTGCAAATATCTTTTTGTACTTCATATTATGACAAAGATCCATTTTTACATTTCAAGGGAAGTCCTATGAGCACCCGGATGTAAGCTCATTTCGTAAATAGACTTCCTCAGGAGTAATCTTGCATACAATTCTTCCAGGGTTACCAGCCTTTTGTTACAACTCAATGTAAATGCTCTTCTACACCATCTTCAGGTTCTTTCATCCAGGAATAAACCAAAATACTAACAACAAGGCATACCACAAAGCTGAACGTAAATACATAATACTTGAGATTTTATATTATTGTCAAAAACTTACCACTCAATAACACTGAAGTGTATGTACTTCTATTAGGAGCTAAAGCCAGTCCAAACTTATTTTTTTAACCAGATGCACAAGCCTTCTGGAGTTTGCTGGCCTTTAAGGCTCTCTACAATATTTTTATTGGAAGCAAGCTGCTCTTTTGGATGGCCAATTGCTCTTCTGCTCTCTATATTTAATTTTTTTTTATTTTAATTTCGAGCAACCATTCCTTTGACAGCAAATTAGCTCAAGCCACTTAAGTGTGAAATTTAAAGCAGGCCAGTCCTGTACCTGTACTAAATGCAAAAATCTCTTAAGAGTCTAATGGCAATGGCCTATGCCAGGTATGTCCAACAGGTAGATTGCGATCTACCAGTAGATCATGGAGGGGTCAGAGGTGTCAGGCGTAGGTTCATTGAAGCTCACAAGTAAGCAGACTTTGGTATTTTGAAACAAAGTTGTCTTTATTGGATACTTCAGAGTTACTCCAGCATGGCGATTATTGGAACTGATGGAGATCAGCTCGAGCTATTGGCATTTAACCTTCTACATCAAAGCAATCGTTACTACCCCCTGATTCCCAAAACAAAAGGTTACTTTGCATGTGAGACTTTTCCCAACGCTCCCCCCCCCCCTTATCTTGTCCGTTGGTGGTTACAATTCCCAGAGGCAATGTCCTTGGGCCTTCGGAGAGGAGGTGAGAAGTTGGCACATACTGTATGCTTCAAAGGGATCTTGGCAACCTTTGATATTCATGGGAAGCGGCCTCTACTCTTCCCCCCTCCCTCCTGGTTGTTCCCAGCTTCTATGTTAGTTAGCATTTCTATGCAGCATTGAATATGGTTAGTAACAGCATTTCTTAATATCATAAATGAACAGAGCCTGACATACTGCCCCCCCTAAGCTCTTGCTCGGGGTTTGTCTGGGTGCAGTAGGTAAAATTGCTTAAGCAGTTGTGGAGCGTTTAGGTTGGAGGCTTTAACCCACTCATCGCAGCTGGGTGGGAAGTAGCGCCAGCACACCAGATAGTAAAGCACCCCCCTCTGGATTTTAGAGTCCAGGATCTCTTTGACTTCGTGGTGCTTCTGCCCCTTCACCAAGATGGGCTTGGGCTCCGGTCCACAAGGGTGCCACCTCGATCCACCCTGATCTCGACGCAAAAGGCTGCAATGGAAAACAGGGCGCACTTTACTAAACAGTTTGGGCAAGTCCAGTTTTACAGTCACTTGGTTGATCACTTTCTTTATTTTGAAGGGTCCCTGGAATTTGTAGGCCAGCTTCCTGGATGTTTGCGGTATCAGCAAGTTCTTAGTTGACAGGAACACAGTCTCGCCCACTTTGAAATCACAGTTTGGGCTGTGCTTTTTATCAAATTGGGCTTTGTAATCCCTTTTGGCTAGTTCCAGGTTTTCCTGGATCACCTTCCAGGTTTTCTCCAAAAGGCCCCACCACTGTTGACAGTCTGTGGGCTTGGAATCGCCCGTCCCTCCCGGCAGCGAAGGGAACGGCTTCCCCTCGTAGCCATTAACCGCTTGGAATGGAGTCATTTTGGTGGAACTGTGAAGACTATTGTTATATCCATACTCCGTAAATGGCAGCAGCTCCACCCAATTGGACTGTTGAAAGTTTATATAGCACCTTAAGTACTGTTCTAGAAGCCCATTCATCCGCTCACTTTGCCCGTCAGTTTGCGGTTGATAGGCTGAGCTCAGTCCTTGCTCTATCCCTGCCAGTTTGCAAAACTCCCGCCAGAAGTTGGCAACGAACTGCGGCCCGTGGTCGCTAATGACCTTATCAGGGAATGAGTGGACCCGGACCACGTGCAGGAAGAATAGGTATGCTAGTTCCTTGGCTGTGGGCAGTTTGCGGCATGGGACGAAGTGAGCCTTAGAGAAGGTGTCCACTAGGACCAGGATTACTGCCCTTGGGAAGGGGGCAACTCTACAATAAAGTCCATTGACACCACTGACCAGGGTCTTCCCGCCGTGGGGAGGGGTTGCAGCTGCCCTGGCACTTTGCCACCCTTTCTTTTGGCCATGAGGAAGGTTGGGCAGGTCTGCACAAAGTCAGAAATGTCCTTTTTCATTTGGGGCCACCAAAACTGCCGGTTCACCAGGTGGAGGGTTTTTATGTAGCCAAAATGGCCTGAGAGCTTGTTGGAGTGGCAGTGCTGTAAAACTTCCAGCTGCAAGCTCTTTGGGACATACAGTTTCCCCTCACAGTACCAAAACCCTCCCTCTCCTTTCAGCAGGCCATCGGGGTGCCCCTCTCCCTCTTTCTCGCTTTCCACTATCAGTCTGTTCCCCCCCTAAGGTTCCAATCCCTTGAGCTTTGTTTTTGACCGGGTTTGCACCGCTCCAGCCACTGCCTCCGGGGGCACTAAAGAGTCTATCACTTCTTCCCACTGACTTTCGTGCTGTGGGAGCCTCGAGAGTGCATCAGCTAGGAAATTCTTTGCTCCGGGGATGTGCCGCAGGGTGAAGTCAAACTTAGCGAAGAAGCCCACCCACCGGATTTGCTTCCCTGTTAGTTTACGGCGCCCCATGAGTGCTTCCAAATTTTTGTGGTCTGTCCAAATTTTGAAAGGCACTCGCGGCCCCTACAACCAGGACCTCCAAGTCTTTAACGCAAAAGTCACTGCAAACGCCTCTTTGTCCCACACCGACCAGTTGCGTTGCTCTTGTGAGAATTTTTTAGAGATGTAGGTGCATGGCCGGAGTTGGCCCCCTTCGTCTTTCTGCATTAATATGGTTCCTACAGCCACATCGGAGGCGGGCATTGAACCACGAAGGGCTTAAGTTCGTCAGGGTGCACTAGCACCGGCTCACTCGTGAACAGTCTCTTAAGGGTGTCGAACGCCCTCTGGATGTCTGACTGGTGCCGCACTAGCCACCCCACTCCAAGCACTAAGTCGAAGGAGGAGGAGGGGGCAATCACAAAAATCTCCAAGTCCCAGTGATCGTCAATCCCCACTGGAATCTTCTGGGTCTCCTCCACACAGGGCTTGCCCTTCATCACTGTCCCGTCCATTTGTTTGAATTGGATCGGGCGGGGGAGGGTTTCTCGGGGCAGCTCTATCATCTCTACCAGTCGGGGGGTGATGATTTCCCTCGTACACCCTGAATCTATGAGGGCTCGGGCATGCACGAACCTCTTCAACTTTACACTCAACAAAGTCAATGGGACAAACAAAAGGGATCCCGATATGCTCACCCTCAGTGGTGCCATGACTTCAACGACCTGCCGTCCGGCACCCATCAGTGCAGGTCGCTCCTGTTTCCCACCGGCTCGGCCTCCCAGGCATCTTCCCCCAGGTCTTCCATCATTATAGAATCCTCGTCTAGCACCATCGATAGAGCAGTGCTGCTTCGGCTTTGTTCTTTAGGCCTGGTCGGTTTCTTGGCTCTTGCCGGCCCCGGCTTCGGGGTCATGGGGGGCCTGCGGATAGGGGGCTCCGGGCAGTTTGCCACCAGGTGGCCCGGGTCCACCGGTAACACTTGCGAGTCGAGGGGAGAGGCTTCGCCGCTCCTGCACCCCCCGGGGCTTTCTTGGGCTCGGGCTTCGCGCTTGGTCGGGACTCTCAGGTGGTTTTGCCCCCCTGTTGCTGCTGGCACTGGAGGGCCACCATTTTCATGTTGGTCTTGACCTCGCCCGCTAGTTGTATCCACCCGATCAGCGTGGTGGGCCTCGCTTGCCCCAGAGCCCGGTCTAGCAGGTTGGCGTTCAGGCCCTTTCGGTACGCTGTTATCTTCATCATCTTGCTCTATCCCCAGATCTTCGTGCAGTGGGTCCGGAACTCGGCAGTGTAGTCCTGGATGGACATCGTCCCCTGCTGCAGGTTCTGGATCGTGGCAATGGCCCTTGTCTCCTGCAGGGGGTCTTCATACTGCGACAGCAGTGCTTGGAGGAAACCCCCGACAGTGTCTAGTTCAGGCCCCCTGGTCTTGTCCAGGCTCACGTACCATCTCTGGGCGGCCCCTTTCATCTTCAACCCCAGATAGTCCACTCGACTGAACTCGTCGGGGAAACTATCCCCCCAGTAGCGCATATAGCTGGTCGCCTGGATGATAAAGTACTCCACTCCCTCAGGTTCCCATCGAACGTGGCATCCAGCTAACGGGATTTTGCCCGCCTCCCCCCCCCGGCTGGGGTGGCTGGTGCGGCCAGGGCCACTGGCGCTGCTGGGGCAGCTGGTGCTCCCAGGGCAGCCGGGGGAGCGCCCAGCAGGGGTCTAGTCAGTCTCCCGATGCCCTCGACCAGGCTTCGATCGATCTGCTTTTGGACCTCCTGTAGCATCAGAGCCATGTTCTCCTTCATTTCCCATCTCAGGTCTCGGGCCAGGGTGGACATCTCTCCCCATAACGTCTCCACCGGCTGCGGACTTCGGGAAGGTCCCTCATCCTCCTCCTCCGATTCCGACCCTCGCTGTCGGTCCTCTGGGGTGGGGGATCGCTCCCCACGGTACGTGCCGGTAGGCGAGCCGGCTCTACTCCCCGGGTTCCCCTTAGGTACGGGCCGGTTCAGGATGGCTTCGTGCCGGATCGCGGCCTCGTCCATCAGGGTGGTTGAGGTGCGGGGGTACCACGCTTTCGGGGTGATGAAGAGCTCTTGTACGTGCTGCGTTCCCCCGAGTTTGACCACCCTCCTCTCGGTTACGTGCCGCACTGGAGACCCCGGAATGTTGATCAGTTCTGAAGGTTCTCGATCGCTGGGTGCCTTTTCAGCCATCCGCTACAAAGTTACTCACGCTGATAAACCTTCTGCGGGTTCAGTTCCAAAATGTCAGGCGTAGGTTCATTGAAGCTCACAAGTAAGCAGACTTTGGTATTTTGAAACAAAGTTGTCTTTATTGGATACTTCAGAGTTACTCCAGCATGGCGGTTATTGGAACTGATGGAGATCAGCTCGAGCTGTTGGCATTTAACCTTCTACATCAAAGCAATCGTTATTACCCCCTGATTCCCAAAACAAAAGGTTACTTTGCATGTGAGACTTTTTCCAATGCTCCCCCCCCCCTTATCTTGTCTGTTGGTGGTTACAATTCCCAGAGGCAATGTCCTTGGGCCTCCGGAGAGGAGGTGAGAAGTTGGCACATACTGTATGCTTCAAAGGGATCTTGGCAACCTTTGATATTCATGGGAAGCGGCCTCTACTCTTCCCCCCTCCCTCCTGGTTGTTCCCAGCTTCTATGTTAGTTAGCATTTCTATGCAGCATTGAATATGGTTAGTAACAGCATTTCTTAATATCATAAATGAACAGAGCCTGACAAGAGGTAGATCACCAGCCCCACTTGATCTCATGGTTTGCTGGACAGGGGTTTGGGGTTTTTTTATGATTGTTTGGTGTGGTGGTTGATATCCAGGAAGACACCCCTGTACTTATTCCCAAGCCATGCACCCCTGGAATGTGATATTGCAATGTAACCCTAGAATATTAATTGGATACAGCAATGCCCATTTGAATTGGAATGGTCTTTTTTGCACATAAGGGAGACAAATCCAGTTCCTTCTTGACCCAAAGCAAGTCTGTAATGTGGTTCTGGTTCACAAGCCAGAACAACATGTGGCCAGCTGAAAGGTTGAGAAGCATCCATCTTTCTGCTCCTGGGAATGAAAATGTTCCGGGCCCAGAGAGACTGGTGGGCAGTGCCATAAAAATTCCTTCACTTTTGGCAACCTTTAAAAGTCCTGTTATCAGAGGCATAAGGAAATAAGATTGACCCAGGAAACCTCCAACACAAATAAATGGCTTGTCTGTTATTCCTCAGCAAGACAGCAGGAACACCCCTGACCACTTGATGGATGCCCATCCATGTTTGACACTAAGGGAGAAATCTATCACTTTTGGGGAGCTTCAAAGGAACCAGTTTTAGGAAAAACAAGGCCATAAAGTCATTTGGCCAGTGTAATCAAAATGCCTATGGTGGGGTATGGATCTCTGATACGAATGGTCTCTGATTGGATATTACACATATGACACCCCGATTTTCCATTGGTGTGACACTCTGCCCCCTCATTGGGTAGGTTAATTGAGTGATGTGATGTAATTTACCCTAGAAAACAGACAACCCAACCTGTCAGGTTAGCTGGTTGCAGAAGAAGGAAAAAAGAAGGAAAAAAGGAATCCCTTCATCCTCTCCTTCCTCCACCCCCTTCCTACCCTCACCCCCCTTCCTCTCAAGAGAAATCTCCCTCCAGAGGCCTTGCATTTCCTCTGACTGAGTCTACCCTGCAAAGATATAGGTATTGTATCACCTTCCCCCTTTCATACTGATTCAGCTAACCTCTTTGTAATTCCTCTTGTATGCTTGAAATTGTTTGATTGGGATGTAACTATTTGAAACCTATGCTATAATAAAATCCATTATTAACCAAAGGATTTTCAGTGGTCTATCTCCATAGACAAAGACATAGATCCCATGCACCTCACCTCTCGTAGGCCTACCATTTTGAGCTAAGAAATATTAATATTCCCCAATAAAAAGTTGAGGTGTAACATGGTATTTGATTATTGGTGCCAGTATGATGAATTCTTATTTTTACTTTTAGAACTGCATGTGTGGCTTTGGCATCATCCAGAGGTCTTCAGTTCCCATTGATCTTTAATACCCTCAGACAGTGTCAGTTTTGGACCAGATTCAGCTAGTGTTAACTTAATACCCCAGCCACCCCAGTATAACAAAGATGAGTGTTGCAAAGAAGAATGAGTGTTGCAAAAAACCTACCACTTCCATGATGAATGGGAAATGGACTACTTCTTCATCATGGTGAAAGACAAGTGTTGTTGTCTACTTTGTAATGTCGCTGTATCCCTGCCCAAAAAGGGTGATCTGGAGCGTCGTTATAAGGCTCTGCATAGCAATAAGTTTGATGCTGATTTTCACCTCAAAGTGAAATTCGTAAACTGAAGCTCAAAGAACTTAAATCTAAATTGGCTGCACAGCAACAGTTGATGGCGAAGCCAAGGTCACATTCGGTAAATGCAACTATGGCATCCTTCAAGGTCAGCAACCTGATCACAAAGAAATGCAAACCTTTCAAAGAAATGCAAACTTTCAAGGAGAATTTGTAAAAGATTGTTTTCTTGAAGCAGCAGACAATCTTTTTGAGATTTAAGAATAAGAAAGAGATCATAGCTGTTGTTCAAGATGTACAATTGTCAAGAAACAACGTCATGCGGTGAACAGAAAAGATATGTGGAGACACAACTGAACAATTGTTGGAGGATGTTTCAGTTTGTGCTGCTTTCTCACTCCAACTGGATGAATCTACAGACATAAGAGACATAGCCCAGTTACTAGTCTTTATCCGGATGGTTTTTGAAGGCTTCAGTGTTAAAGAAGAACTACGTGGAATGATTTCTTTAAAAGGGAAAACTACCGATCAGAAAATATTCAGCTCTTTCCATTTTGTGACAAAGTGTAATCTTCCATTGCATAAACTTGTTTCCATCACTACTGATGGAGCAAGAGCAATGACAGGTGAGGTTAATGGTTTCATAGGCCTCAGTTGACAGCATGATGACTTTCCAGATTTCCTTTCTTACCACTGCATCATTCACCAGCAAGTTTTGGCAAGCAAGAGACTCAATGCAAAGACTGTCATGGACATCACTTTCAAAATTGTAAATTCAGTTCGTGGAAGATCACTTCAAAGACGGCTTTTCAATCTTACTCTTGATGAAGGGGCAGCAGAAATCATTTTGCGCACAGATGTAAGGTGGCTAAGTAGGCACAAATTTCTGCAAAGATTTCATGATTTGCTGAATGAAATAAGAAGGTTTTTGAAGGAGAGGGGAGATGACAAAGCAGAGTTGGAAGATGAGGAGTGCTTATGTGATCTGGCATTTCTCACTGACTTTACAGGCGAACAGTTGAACATTGAACTGCAAGGTAAAAACAAATGCTTTGGTGAGATGATGAGTACAGTTTCATCCTACAAGAGCAAATTTGAGCTAATGATGACTGACCTTGCAAACAACACTTTTGATCATTTTCCTAATATGCAGGACCATCTGGGACAATATCCAAATTTTGTTTTTCAGAACGAGAAATATGTGACAGAAATCTGCTCTGTTATCCAGGAATTCAAAAAAAGATTCTGTGACTTTCAAAGAATTGAAAAAGTTGTGGAGTACTTGTCATACCCATTCAAAGCAGATATGGACATTAAGGAAACTGCAGCTGCTATCAGTAAAAATTACTCATTGAACAAGGCATCTCTTGAAAACAAAATAGTAACCCTTAAAAATGACATTTTTCTCAAGACCCGTGCTGAGCAAGAATCGTTTTAGAAGCTAGTGCCTAGAGACAAATTTCCCAACTTGAGAAGATGCAGTGAAACTGTACACTCCTGTTTCGGTTCAACATATTTGTGTGAATCGGCGTTTTCCCATCTGAAAATGACAAGTACACAGTGTTCCAACATGACAGATGAACATCTCCAGGATTCCCTGAGACTGGCCCTCACACAATATTCACCCAACTTCATAAAGCTGGTGGATGAAATGCAGGCTCAGACGTCTCACTAATTAGCAAGAGCGAAGTTTTAAAGATTGCTCAAGATCAGCCTTGATCAATACTCGACCTACATTTAACACAAATTACTCAATAAAAGTTAAAGAAAGTTATTAAGACAGTTAAAAAAGTGATAACAATAAAAATTTAAGAAAAACTGTTCGCAGTTCTTTCTGGATCTTCGTCTCTCTGTTTTGTTTTTGCTTATTTTGCTTACCAGTAAATTACAGAAGGTGCATTGTAAATGGGGGGGGGGGGGCGGTGGAACCCAACTTTGGTGGGTTAAAATGTAATTCAAAACTAATTTGAAACTTAATTTTCATAGTGGTAGATCACCAGCACTTTTGTCCAGAAAAAATAGATCATGACCTGTTCGAAGTTGGACATGCCTGGCCTATGCAAAAGACTGAAACCCTAACTTTTGGTTGAGGACAGCAATGGGTCTTACTTGGCTGGCACATCCTCTTTCTTTTTTGCATCTTTTCTGTCACTTCCTCCTTCTCCTGACTTGAGACAACATGGTCTGGAACTGCTTGAAGATAAATTTAATTGCCATCTAGCGTTTGTTTTCATAAATAATAAGTATTTTAAAGCTTAACTGATATGATAGTTTTAACATTGTTTGGATATATTTTTCTGATCATTGTTCACCACCCAAAACCCCATAAACTCAGGGCTGAGTGAAAGTATAAATAAAATAAATAAGACAGGGCTGAAACCTCTCATACCACTTTTTAACTCTCCCCCCAAAAAATAATTTTAAAAATATATTCAGTGATCTGAGACTAGTGATAAAACACTAATCAAGAATCCCTTGTACCCACCACAGCAATTAGTATTGCTAGTTTTAATTAATTAATTAAAATTTTAAAAAGGAAAGAATTAAAAAAGTGGTGTGAAAGATTTTGGTCCCCTGCTGGTATTAGCTTGAAAGGATAGTCAGAGAAGAGGCAATTGGCAGCATCCCCAGTAAAATAGGATTTCAATGCTGCATGCAAAGAAAATAAAAGGAGGGGATCATCAGGGTAGAATGCATAAAATGCATAAAATGCAAAGAGAGAGAGGTGCTGAGTTGGGAAGCCTAAAATGGGGATTTCTTCATCCCACCACCTCACTGAAAAAGTTATCCTGGGGGAGAAATGCTGAAGGACCCATGCTTTGAAAACATTTTCCCCTTTAATGCATTAGTGCACTAAGTTTGAAGAATGAACCATTTTCAGTCTCCAGAAACCTAATATTAAAATGGTGAACATATATGAACATATGAAGCTGCCTTATACTGAATCAGACCCTTGGTCCATCAAAGTCAGTATTGTCTACTCAGACTGGCAGCGGCTCTCCAGGATCTCAAGCTGAGGTTTTTCACACCTATTTTCCTGAACTCTTTTTGGAGATGCCAGGGATTGAACCTGGGACCTTCTGCTTACCAAGCAAATGCTCTACCACTGAGCCACCGTCCCTCCCCATGTGATTGAGCCACATGGACCTTTAGCAAACTGCTGAACTTAAGAATCATTTGGGATTAATCAATTATGTGCAGAGGTCATTTTGTAAAAAAATAGGTGGTGGAGCTAGCCAGGGATTGTTTTGCAGCTGCACATACTATTCAATGGACAAGGAAATGGAACTCTCAGAAGGAGGAGGTGGAACTCTCAGAAAGGTTCAGGAGCTGTGCTTCTGTGAGCTCCCACTGAATCTGAGGCCTGATTATGTGGAAAGAATACAATCAGCACACAAGAGGCTTTAAAAACTGCCAAGATGATGACTAGTGTGTAGAATCACAAATAGTGTGTGAATTTGTGCGAATTTGTAAGGGAGAATGGGGAGTTAGCATTATCCAGGAATTAGCATTATCATTTATCCTTCATATGTATCAAAAGATTTATGCTTTCTCTAAGTGGTGTGGTGGTGTGTGATGACAAAAGTGTTTTTTTGCTGATTAACTGCACTAGAGTATCAGCGAAAAAACACTTTTGTCTTCACACACCACTTAGAGAAAGCATGAGTCTTTTGATACATATGAAGGATAAATGATCCAGATTTCTGAAGACTTAAAATCTGGACAGAAAAGAATGGTGTGAAATGCAAAACAGAATCTGAATCCAAGCTTCACAATGCAAGTGCTGTGAAAATCTGGAGTAACCTTTGCATGCATAATAGGCCTTTATGTTCCTTAGGGCACATGGTTTAATCACAGATATTGAGTTTGCCAGATACAGGTGAGAGAAGCTTTGATTCTACATTAGTTTGCATGATGGGATTAGATGTAGTTCTATTTCTCTGTCTTTCATCTTGTAAATTAATAGAAACAAGTCCATTGTTACATGCAGAAAAAACAGATTGAGAAGAAAGTTCAAAACCTGAAAAAAAAAATGGAGGCAAGTTGGCAGAAGAACTGGATCCATTTTGGATTGGATCCAGACTCCAAGTGTCTGGACTTTGATTGGAAATAGATCTGCAAAAATCAGACATTAAATCTAACACAGGTTCCTGTTTACGGCTCGGCCCTTCCCAGCCAAGCCGGCGCAGCCGGAGTTCAGGCTGGGGGCCGCTTTTGCCCCCGCGGAAGAATGAGGACAGAGATTGACAGTTAAGTCAATCCGGGGCTGGAGGTGGGCGTGGCGCCAGGGCTATATAAGCCCTGGCCCCGCCCAGAATGAGGGTGGATGTCTTTTGGCCCTGCCCCCAGCACAAACCCACCGTATTCGGGTTGTAACTGAGCGGCCAGGCCTCAGCCTTTCTCCACCTGGGCTAGCATCGATCCCCCATGGAAAGATCCGCCCGAGGTGAGGCTCTCCGTGATCTGCATTCCCCGCACTGAGCCGTTTAGCCCATCTGCGGTTCATACAGACCACCCGCACCGCAGGTGCTAGGCCATAGGTGCTCCCCTGAAAACACTGTGGCCAACACATCCCCGGCTAGCGACCAATTTATAATCCACCTATAAAACCTAGCACTAAAAGGCAGTACAAGGTAGGCGAAAAACAACTCCACATGGGCCAATTATGTGAAGCTGAAAAAATTCCTACCTGGCCCCCAACAGGGCGACCGGTTGAAACCTGTACTGTCAAGGGAGAGGTGGGTGGGCAGAGAGCCAAAAGACATCCACCCTCATTCTGGGCGGGGCCAGGGCTTATATAGCCCTGGCGCCACGCCCACCTCCAGCCCCGGATTGACTTAACTGTCAATCTCTGTCCTCATTCTTCCGCGGGGGCAAAAGCGGCCCCCAGCCTGAACTCCGGCTGCGCCGGCTTGGCTGGGAAGGGCCGAGCCTTGCCCCCCCAGTCGAAATAAGAGACAGACACAAAGTATTGGGTTTAAACCGGGCCGCTTTATTAAATTCATTAACCTGTGAACTCGGCAGGGATGAAAACCTAACCAGACAAGCCCCTGGGGTCACCCACGGACCCCGCCTTGTCAAAGGGCGAGCAACCCTGCCCCCAGCACAAACCCACCGTATTCGGGTTGTAACTGAGCGGCCAGGCCTCAGCCTTTCTCCACCTGGGCTAGCATCGATCCCCCATGGAAAGATCCGCCCGAGGTGAGGCTCTCCGTGATCTGCATTCCCCGCACTGAGCCGTTTAGCCCATCTGAGGTTCATACAGACCACCCGCACCGCAGGTGCTAGGCCATAGGTGCTCCCCTGGTCTTGGGGCCTACAGAGTCCTGGTATGCAAGGACTGGGGTTAGGCAACGCTGGCTTGCAGGTGACGTGTCCACAGGGGGGGGCAATGACACCAACAGTTCCCACAGGGCCGCCCCCCCAGGGGGTTCTGCCTTGGGGGGGGCAGCAATACGCCCAGATGCAGGGAATGTCCCCCGCTGGGTTTGGGGGCGGTTGGTTCTACCCGCCGACCCCTTACGCCAGCATACCGGTGCACGCTTTCCCTTTCGGGGACACTTCCCTGCCGCTGGGGGATCATTTAACGGGGGCCACCAGGGAAAGGATCCTTCGCGGAGAGTATGTCGATGTCTTTGGCCTTCTCTATAGAGAACTAGAGAAGAAAAACAAAGACGAACTTGATGAGAAGGATAAAGAAAAATTGAAACGTCGCAAAGTTGACAGGAGTTGGGCAAACTGGCTGCCTGGCTTCTTGATTTTTGCGGGCGTTATTGCTAGGGCGCAGCCGGCCCGGGCCGCTGCCCTTTTTCAATATATTGATATTATATATAGGGCATACACAGACTTCGTCGGTGCAGCGTGGCTGCAATATGACGAAGCCTTCAGGATGAGGGCTGCAGTGAACCCTGGGTTGCCTTGGGACCAAGTCAACCAGCAGCTGTGGCTGCAGCTGATGTCCCCGGCGAGGCCTAATCCTGGCGACAGGTCGGACAGTGGACATTTAGTCCAAAAACAACATCAGCAGCTTGCTGCGGGAGCCCGCCCGTTGGCGGGCCAGCCGGTTCAACCCCGGCTGCTATGCTGGGAGTTCACTTCTAAGGGAGTGTGCACCCGGAAGCTCTGCAAGTTCAAGCACGAGTGCCCGCTTTGTAGCGGGCCTCATGCCCAGTCCGCCTGCAGCAGGTCCAAGCCAAAACCTTGGGGCAAACGTCCCGGGGGCGGCGGTGACAATCAACAGCCCCCTGGAAAAGGGGCCCAGTCCCATCCGGCTGGGGGTCCTCAATAAGTTTTTGAAGGGGTACCCGCGGAAAGCCGATGGGCAATATTTGTGGGAGGGGTTTTCATTCGGATTTAGGATCCCTTACCAGGGGCCTAGGGCCCCTTGTTTGGCTCCTAACCTTAAGTCGGTTGTGGGACTTGAACACATAGTCCGGGCGAAGATTGCCAAGGAGTGTAAGGAGGGTAGGGTCCGTGGACCCTTTGATTCGCCTCCAGTCGCAGCGTTGCGGGTATCTCCCCTGGGGGTGGTGCCTAAGAAGGCACCTGGGGAGTACCGTCTCATTCATCACCTATCCTACCCCAAAGGGGCGTCAGTCAATGACGCCATACCTGAGGAACTGTGTTCGGTGCGGTACACTTCATTTGACCAAGCGGTCAAAGTGGTGCGGGGTTGTGGAATTGGGGCCGAGATGGCGAAATGTGACATTAAGTCAGCATTTCGTCTCTTGCCAGTTCACCCCGAGGATTTTGAGCTCCTGGGGTTTTGCTTCGAGGGCAAATTCTACATGGATCGTGCCCTCCCTATGGGTTGCTCGGTATCCTGTGCCGCATTTGAGCGCTTTAGTTCCTTCATTGAGTGGGTGCTTCGGGACAGGACGGGGTGCAATGACACAGCGCATTACCTGGATGACTACCTTCTGGTTGGTCCTCCGGGCACTGGGCAGTGCGCCAGGTTGTTGGGGGCCTTTCAAGAGTTGGCCAGCGAGCTTGGGGTTCCCCTGGCGCAGGAGAAGACTGAGGGTCCCAGTATGGTACTTACTTTTCTGGGGATTGAGCTGGACACTCACAAACAGTCTTCTCGGCTGCCAGAGGAGAAGGTAATGGACCTTAAGGCTCGGTTGGCCACTTTGAAGGGTCGGCGCAAGGTTTCATTGCTGGAGCTGCAACAGTTGGTGGGTCACCTAAACTTTGCATGCAAAGTGGTGGCACCAGGTAGGGCCTTTTTGCGGCGTCTTTGCGACGCTATGCGGCAGCTGCGTTCCCCCTACCATCGGGTCCGTGTGACCGCAGGAATGCGGGCGGACCTTGAAGTTTGGGAGTTGTTTTTGGAAGCGTTTAATGGCGTTTCATTTTGGAGGGAGGAGCTGAAGATTGAAGCTGAGCTTCAGATCTCCTCTGATGCCTCCGGATCTACTGGGTTTGGTGTGTACTTTAGGGGTCATTGGTGTGCAGAGCAATGGCCTGCGGAGTGGTTGGACAGTGGGCTCAGCAGGGACCTGACCTTTTTGGAATTTTTCCCTATCCTAGTCGCCGTTTGGCTCTGGGGTGAGCAGCTGGCCAACCCTTCCGTGCTCTTTTGGTGTGATAACATGGCAGTAGTACATGTTATCAACTCCTTAACGTCAAAGTCTCTGCTCGTCATGAACCTGGTTAGATCTTTTACGCTGCGTTGCCTCCGGCTGAACATTTTGTTCACGGCGAGGCATGTACCCGGGGTCTGCAATGGGGTGGCGGACGCTCTATCTCGGTTACAGATGGAGCGTTTTCGGCAGCTCGCCCCAGAAGCGGACTTGCGGCCGGAGCGGATGCCCTTGGACCTATGGCGGCTTGGGAAGCTGAAGCCGGTAGGGCCATTCAGTTGGCTTTAGCCCCTAGCACAAGAAGGGCTTATGATAGGGCGGCCTCTCAATTTTGGGAATTTAGGAGTGCTGCTGCATTGAAGGATTGCTGGCCGATTCCCACGGCCCACATTATGCAATTCAGTGTACATCAGAAGCAAAAGGGATTGGGGCTAAAGACTATTAGGGGCCAACTAGCAGCGTTGGCCTTTATTAGCAAAGCCCGGGGGTTTGTGGATAATACGTCTGACTTTAGGATCAGGAAAATGCTGGAGGGTTGGGCCAGGGAGCGTGGCCCACGCGTTGATGACAGGCAGCCCATCTCCCCTTCTATTCTGAAGGGGCTGTTTGGCAGCTGGCCGGCCATTTGTTCTTCCCCCTTCGAGGCCGCTTTGTTTCATGCGGCTTCGTTGGTGGCTTTTTTCGGTGCCCTAAGGATCAGTGAGCTGGTGTTGCAATCTAAGACGGACGTTTCCATGCGGGCGCTCCAGGCAGGAGACGTCAAAACTGGACAGGGGCAGGTTGTCTTGACGATAAGGCGGTCCAAGACCGACCAATGGAGGAAGGGGTCCGTCATCACTCTGGGGGAGTGTGCGGTCCAGGAGCTGTGCCCGGTGTTGGCTGTTAGGCAGTATATTCAGTTTAGGGGCACGGGGGAGGGCCCCTTCTTCCGGCATGAGGATGCCTCACCCCTCACCAAGTACCAGTTCTGGGCGGTGACCTGTCGGGCCTTGGCTGCGATAGGCTTGAAGGGGGTAAAATTTGGAACCCATTCGTTCCGCATTGGAGCTGCCTCCACGGCGGCTGCAATGGGTTACATGCCAGCTTCCATACAGCGCATTGGGCGCTGGCGGTCGGCGGCCTTTAAGACGTATGTTCGCCCGTTCGGGCCGTAAAGGGCGGTGGGTCAGAGCGCGGTTAGTATTGCTGTTTAAGTTCACCGGTCTGACCCCTTTTTTGTCTTTCAGGTGCTGTGGCTCGTGGTGAGAGGCGGCGTATTCTCATCTGCGGGCACAGCATGGTGTTTTGGGCCGCCCATCAAGCTCGGCGGTCGTCAGTTGGCACCCAGCTGGGCCTCAGTGCATGGGCGGTCGTGGAATGGCTTGGCCGACGGGGCCTGCGATGGCCCGGTATTATGCCCTTATTGTTCAGGGAAAGGGCTGCTCCACCTCCACACATATTGGTTGTGCACTTAGGTGGTAACGACCTTGGGATGCTGCGGGGGAAAGCTCTCTCGCAGCAGGCATTGGCCGATCTCCGTGAAATAAAACGAAGATGGCCTGGGGTGATCCTGGTGTGGTCAGCAATTCTGCCACGCAGGGTGTGGAGGTATGCCCTTTCTCCTGGTGGGATTGAGCGCGCTAGGCGCAAGGCTAATAGGGCACTACAAAAAGCCATGGAAGATGGCTTGGGCATTTTCCTTCCTCATCCGGCCATACGGGTCGATGATGTTGACCTGTATCGGTCAGATGGGGTTCATCTGTCAGAATTGGGCAACCGGGCCTTTTTGGAGGAGATTCGGCAGGGTTTGCGGTCGGCTCTGGGCCGCCCGTTGGGGCGCTAATGCCTAAGCGGAGGCTTGGCATTGGCGGTGGCCGGGGATGTGTTGGCCACAGTGTTTTCAGGGGAGCACCTATGGCCTAGCACCTGCGGTGCGGGTGGTCTGTATGAACCGCAGATGGGCTAAACGGCTCAGTGCGGGGAATGCAGATCACGGAGAGCCTCACCTCGGGCGGATCTTTCCATGGGGGATCGATGCTAGCCCAGGTGGAGAAAGGCTGAGGCCTGGCCGCTCAGTTACAACCCGAATACGGTGGGTTTGTGCTGGGGGCAGGGTTGCTCGCCCTTTGACAAGGCGGGGTCCGTGGGTGACCCCAGGGGCTTGTCTGGTTAGGTTTTCATCCCTGCCGAGTTCACAGGTTAATGAATTTAATAAAGCGGCCCGGTTTAAACCCAATACTTTGTGTCTGTCTCTTATTTCGACTGGGGGGGCAAGGCTCGGCCCTTCCCAGCCAAGCCGGCGCAGCCGGAGTTCAGGCTGGGGGCCGCTTTTGCCCCCGCGGAAGAATGAGGACAGAGATTGACAGTTAAGTCAATCCGGGGCTGGAGGTGGGCGTGGCGCCAGGGCTATATAAGCCCTGGCCCCGCCCAGAATGAGGGTGGATGTCTTTTGGCTCTCTGCCCACCCACCTCTCCCTTGACAGTACAGGTTTCAACCGGTCGCCCTGTTGGGGGCCAGGTAGGAATTTTTTCAGCTTCACATAATTGGCCCATGTGGAGTTGTTTTTCGCCTACCTTGTACTGCCTTTTAGTGCTAGGTTTTATAGGTGGATTATAAATTGGTCGCTAGCCGGGGATGTGTTGGCCACAGTGTTTTCAGGGGAGCACCTATGGCCTAGCACCTGCGGTGCGGGTGGTCTGTATGAACCGCAGATGGGCTAAACGGCTCAGTGCGGGGAATGCAGATCACGGAGAGCCTCACCTCGGGCGGATCTTTCCATGGGGGATCGATGCTAGCCCAGGTGGAGAAAGGCTGAGGCCTGGCCGCTCAGTTACAACCCGAATACGGTGGGTTTGTGCTGGGGGCAGGGTTGCTCGCCCTTTGACAAGGCGGGGTCCGTGGGTGACCCCAGGGGCTTGTCTGGTTAGGTTTTCATCCCTGCCGAGTTCACAGGTTAATGAATTTAATAAAGCGGCCCGGTTTAAACCCAATACTTTGTGTCTGTCTCTTATTTCGACTGGGGGGGCAATGGGGAATTTGGCAGAAACTCTCGTTTTAAATGCTTCCCAGACATTACAGCTTCCATAGCAGCCAGTAAACAACTACTACTGGGTCTTAAACATTCAGATTCCAAAATGCAGTCTAATAGCCACACTGACTACAGATACATTGCCTGGACAAATGTCTGTGAACTAGAGAAATAAGGACCAATTTGCCTCAAGCATGCAAATATCCTTTCAGACAAGAAGGCAATCATCTCATGTTCTTATCCTTTCTTGCCTTGTCTTTCTTTATGTTAGGGCTTTATCTTTGCCCCAGATAGAGCCACGATTTTTCTAACCTGAGTTTAAAGACCATGCTCTCTACTCCTGTCCTCAACTGCATGCTGCATATGGTGAACTTTTACATGCCTCCAAATGTATCACTCTATAATGAAAGCTAACAAAAGTCTCAACACACATTCCTTCTTTCTGAGACCTGAACCACACATTACATGTGACATAAATTGGGACCTGGTTGCCCAACATAAGCTGATGTTACACACTGTCATAAGGGAGGAGAGGAGAGATTTCTTGTTTTCTGTGTCTCAGTGATGTCAAGAGTCTACCCCCACACTGTATCCTCTTAACATCAACTACTCAGACAATGTATATCAGTAACCCTGAACGCTTTTGTAACTGATGAATGAAACTGCCTGCATTCCAGTCTCAGAATATAATTGCTGCTTTGCTTTGCTTTGCCTAGAGGATGCATCCCCACATGGTTGTCTTAGAAGCTTGTAAACATGGCAGCCAAGGTCGTGCTGGAGGAGACGGAGAGGCTAGTAGATAGAACATCTGGACTTAGGGGGGGGGAGTGGGGAGCAGAGAGCCCACCAAATGTACCCACTATTTTTTGCCACGCTTTGCTTGAATTAGTAACGGCCCACTGAGGGTATATAGGTGGTGTCTGTAGGCTGGAACCCCAGTTTCAGCAACTTCTTGTAGTGTCTTAAGAATGCTTGGAATAAACATCAAAAGTTAATCTCTGCGTGTTCCTTGAGTCTAGGGTCTGACAAGTGAGGTCCGCTTATCTCTAAATCTGTTGTATTTCATCAGTGCCTTGATTTAAGGGAGATGGGGATGCCACAGATTCAAGAGAGGATGCTACCCTCACTGTCCCTGTCTAGCTATGGCCCTGAGTTTGATAGAATACCATAAGTCGGTATTCAATGTGGATTTATTTCACCTCTGCACTGGTAGGGTGTGGCTAATGCATTTCTATAATTGTTACATAGAATATACTGAACATAATATATGGTAGCTATTAGGAGTCATACTAATTACGCTTCTATGTTGTTTTTGCAAGAATAGTGATAAAACAGAAAAGTATCATACTATATTCTGAAATTTCTAAATACATGTCTTCAGTTACCACAGATACTCATAGTTACAGTCTCAGCAGAGCAAACCAAGTGCAACAATGAAAAGTATGCAAGTGACCAGATGCCAGAAGGCCAGAATGGGAGTTCAGGGCAGGGACTGGCAGATACAAAGAACAAGATCAAAATTTTGCTTTATCACTGTGCACTCACAAACCTAGATGAAACTTTTTATTGGTGTTCAGGGCTACAATGAAGTCTACAAGAGTTTAAGCCATTTTTCTGCAGCATGTAAAACACATGAAGCTGCCTTGTACTGTGTGAGGCTATTAGTCTATTAAGGCTAGTGTCATCTGATCTGACTGGCAGCTCTTCGTGGTCTCAAGTACAGATGTTTCATAGCTGATCCTTTTTGAATTAGAAATCATACATTTGTAAAGAGATTGTAAAGAGAAGCTAAACAAGGTTGACATTGACTGGTATTTGGATGAGAGACCTCCACGGAATTCTAGGATCATGACATGGAGGCAAGCAATGGCCAACTACCTCTGAATGTCTCTTTTTTTGAAAACCCTACAGGGTGACCATGAATCAGCTGTTATTTGATGAAAGGTTCAGCTATGAAATACGAATGAAATGGGGTACCTTATTCCACTCAAATTAAAAAAAAAAAAGTTGAGTTTCTGAATTGGCACAGAATGTTATATTCATTTAAAAAAAAAAATTCAACCATTCTTTTCAACCTGATCTTCAGCAGCTTGGTTCCCTATTGGCATGCTAGCACTCTGCTGAAATTCTTTCAGCCTACAAAAAAAAATCCCCACTTTCATCTTATTTAACAATCCTATATCTCTGATCAATTTCTCTGATCAAAGAAGTATGCATGCACATGGAAGCTTATACTCAGAATTAAACTTTGTTGGTCTTAAAGATACACCAGGACTCAAATTTTGTTCTGTTGCTTCAGACCGACAGGGTTGCCCCCACCTGAACCTGTGAGATAGGTTAGGCTGAGAGAGAGTGACTGGCCCAAGGTCACCCAGACAGCTTCTATGACAGAGTGGGGATTTGGAACTGGGTCTCACAGACCCTAGCCTAACACTCTAACACAGCAGATTTGATGAACCTGTTGAGAAATGGAATTTCCAAAGTTCTGAATCTCACTTGCATTTTCATAGCAAGGGTCTAAAGTCTGGATTCATGCAGCTCCAGATTTTACTCAGATCAACATGCATTAGCTCTACTTGCTATGCTTCCCCCCCCCCCCCAGAAGGTGGTTTCCTGCTCAGATATCCTAGACATTTCTCTGATACCAACAACCCTAAAATTATGCGATCTTAAATATTAATTGCTTTCAATTTGTACTTTGGATTTTAAGGTTTTATAGTTCATCTGTTCCAGCTTTTTCATTCAAGCTTCAAGAACAGAAACATTGTTTAAAAGAACAAACAAAAATTTTGCATTGCAGATAATTAAATTGATCAGAGATTTTTTTACAGGAAAAAGAAGTGCCTATAACTAAGAGCTGAATTGCACATGAAGGCACATTCTTGTTCATTTGACACATGTTCCCCCACTGTTTTTATTTTTTTTTAATGTTGTAGTTTCTAATGTCAAACTTATGTCCATTTATTCTTTGCATCCCTCTGGACTGAATCCTCCTGGACTAAACTGAGACCTAGGAATCCTGTCTCATTATGAGTACTGGTATCTCCATGCCTACTAATATCACACCTGATCTAATTAATCCTGCTGTTATCATTTACCTGCCACTGCCACTCAGCATCTGAAATCACCGTTATAAAGTTTATATCTCTGTTGCCTTGTGTTACGATTTATACCCAGTTCAGCAGATTGAGAATAGGTAAATTGCTTCTCTCTTCAAGCCCTTTCTCTTAAAATCTCTTTTCTACCTCTTCTTAAAACTGTTTCCCCCACTCCTCCTTATGGCCATTCTGTGACACAGAACTCCCATTCAGCCAGAGGCTTGACTCCCTTTATACCTTCTTTTTCTCTCCTCTCATGTAACTCTTCATATGCATGTCCTTTTGAATATAACAGTTTCACTGTTCTTATGCTTAGATTCAGTTGAGCAGATGTGCTGGTCTGAAGCAGCAGAACAGATTTTTAATCCAGTGGCACTTTTAAGACCAACAATAGTATATTCAAGATCTAAGCTTTCATTGTTGGATAAAGAATCTATCTAAACCCAGTCTGACAGCTCTGCGTTGACAGATGGTGATCTAGCAGGCATGCTAGGTCACAGTGACCTTATCAGCAGGCTGGTTTGAGCCGGCTGAGAACAGGTGAAGGAATATGCTGAGTCAGCATGACACTGCACAGCCTGGATTGGCTGGTGGAACTATAAGAAGACTATGTGTGCTATACACTGGTCTCTCTCTGAGAGTTAGCTGTCTGGCGGAGCATTTTGTCTGTTGGAGTAATATATGGAACTGCACTAGTGAGCACTTATTGTATATATCTGTAAATACACTATTTTGGCACTAGCTGCAGGTGTCTGGCTGATTTCTTTCCTGGAGCCCTGTGTCGGGCACATCACCAAACCATCCTCTGCTAACTCCCGCACCGACATTCATGTGCACACATATGTCTTCAGATATATAGAAATGGAAGCTAATGTTTCTGAAGAAGTGTGCATGCACACAAAAATTCATACCTTGAAAAAAACCTTAAAAGTGCCCCTGGATCCAAAATCTGTTCTTATACCTTTTCAATTTCTGTACCCCTATATTTCCCTCAATAACATTATAAACCTTGCTTCAGAAAAGATCTGGTTGTTTTGTAGTCACAAGTAACCAATTAGAGACACTCTGAGCTTGCTTGCATGCCATCCAGGTAAAGATCCCTCAGTCACATGTTCTGCTCCCCCTAACTGGCAAGTGTGTCAGTTTTCCAAGCTAGCTATGCTCTTTAAGTGGGAAGAGGTTTCCCCTGAGACTAAACTTAATTCCCCCAGACTGGTTCTGGTTCTAGGCAAGTGTCCTGAACCCAAGTCCACATGTATCTAAGAATATATGTAGAAGGAAGTACATGTGGTAGCACAATCCCACTTACTCTTGTATGTATATGTGTGCTTGGCTCCTCCTCCTGTGGCAGTCATTTTGTAGTTGCACCCACTACCCTGCTTTAAAATTCTGAAGGTGTCCACAGGCTTAAAAGGGTTGGAGACCCCTGTTGTACACTTGAGAGAAAAGGTTACATTTATTACTCCTTTAATTTTTGCTTTGCTCTATAACTGATGAGCAACAACTATACATCAGATTATATACTTTTCTTCCCTGTTGTAATCTCTGACTTCAAGTACAAGAAAAGTTTTACAAACCCACATAGAATTGTATCTTGCCCTGTGCTTACCACGATTGGAAAGAGAAAGTGGGGAGATGCCTGCTTGGATATGAATTAGGGTTGCCAAGTCCAATTAAAGAAAAATCTGGGGACTTTGGGGGCAGAGCCAGGAGACTTTGGGGTGGAGCCAGGAGAAATTAGGGGTGGAGCCAGGAACAAGGATGTGACAAGCATAATTGAACTCCAAGGGAGTTCTGGCCATCACATATAAAGGGACAGCACGCCTTTTTAAATGCCTTTCTTCCATAGGAAATAATTAAGGATAGGGGCACCATCTTTTGGGGCTCATAGAATTGGACCCTCTGGTCCAATCATTTTGAAACTTGGGGAGTATTTTGGGGAGAAGCACTAGATGCTATACTAAAAATCTGGTGCCTCTACCTCAAAAAATAGCCCCCCCCAGAGCCCCCAATACCCACGGATCAATTCCCTATTATTCCCTATGGGAATCGTTCTCCATAGGGAATAATAGAGTGCCTAGTAGAAATTTCCCTCCCCCCCACACGCTTTCAAAAGAGGGGGGAGGGCCTCCATACCAGGGAATCCCCCCTCCCTGCCCCCTCCCTCTCACACACACAAACACTTACCGTACTTGGTCTTCTTCCAGCAGAATGTGCTTGCTGGGAAAACGAAAGCAAGGCTCCACAGGAAAAGAAAGGGAGGGGCCGTTCTCCATGGAAACTGTTACTTTCCCATGAAGCCCTTCCTGTTTCCTGTTTCCTGTGCAGCCTTAAAGGGACACATTTTAAAACGGATCAGAAGCTGTACAACATGATGCCTAAAGGTATGTTCTCTCCCCCCCTGCCCCCAGATTTTTTGAGAGCGAGGGAGGAGGATGCAATTTCGGGGGTCCCCCGCCAGGGCGGGGGGGGGGTTGGGAAGCCTAATATGAATTGCCATAACAAGTGAGATTCCCAAGGGTTTTTTTTAATGCCCAGTGTAATTTGGACAAGATGGCTAAGAGAAGGCTGATATTTCAAGAACAGCCTTCCAGAGACAAAAATCAAGATTTTTTTTCTCCAGAAGATGTATCTTTAACAGTGTTAAAATAACACTGCTCCAAGATCGTACAAACTAGCATTCTTAAGAAGGCTTAATATTAATTTATTTCAAATGCACTCCCAACTTAGATAATTGGAGGGGTCAGGCAAAAAGCGTTTGATTACAACATGACAGCCCGCATATCTCTTGGGTGGTGTCTTTATAGACATGGATGCCAAAATCATTTCCATGTTGTTTTCACAGAGTGAATGGCAGCTCTGCGTCTGATTGTTCAAAAGGCAAAATTGAGATTCAAATAAGGGCAACTGGAAGCAATGGACATTAAATTATTCTGTTTCATTCTGTGATTCCAAAATACAAATCAGCCAATGCTCAAGGCAAGGAGCTGTGCAAATTTTAATATGGAAAGTTCTCCCTACTGGCATTAATTAGATTTGTCCTGACAACTGCTTATCACTCACATGCCAAAGAGGACTATGCAGAGATGCCCAGCAGGAGGACATAGGTACTAAGTAATTAACTGCATCCTTTTGTGAAATCTACCTTAGTGCAAGTCAAAACTCTTCACATTTATGGCATTTACTTATGGAAAATGAATTATACATGGTGATAAATGAGTCTCCAAAGGTCCAAACTGGGATTAACCTCTGTTTTTAATGCATCCTGCTGAGATGTGACAAAGGCTAGACTCATTAATATTTAGTACACATCATATTGGCAAGCCGGCAAGCCAAAGGGTAATTATACACCCCTTCCAACAGTAATAGTACATTAATAACTACACAAATTTGTCGAGTGATGAAGATTACAGTGCATCATAACTGTTAGAGAATGTTTCTGCTAGCATTGATAAATTTTTGTGTGAGATGCCAGCAAATATATTCCATGCCTAAAATATTTAAAGGCACTTGTAATATTGCCAGAGAGAACTGATAATGGAATGTTTTGGCAAAATTGTGAAATAGCTGAATATAGTTGGTTTGTTTCATGGAAAGCTGTTGAAAGTTAGCTGACCCTGTGAGTTGCCAGTTGGTATCCTGAGTCATTGGGAGCATGGGTAGTAGGACACCAAGCAAAGGCTCTTACCTTGGGTGTAAACAGGGGTCATTTTGTAGAAAAATAAGTGGTGGAGCTCATCCAGGGACTGTTATGCAGCTGCACCTACTATTCAATGGGCAAGGTGGGAAGGAGGAGGGGGAACCCTTAGAAAAGTTCAAGAGCTGCGTTTCTGTGAGCTCATGCTGAATCTGAGGCCTGGGTGTAAATAATAAAACATAACTTAAAAAGGAAACCAGTAGTGTCTTGAAACCAACAGATTCCTGTTTTATTATGTGGCTACAGATTAACATGGATACATCAGCAATCTGAAACCCAACAAATGAACCCTAAAGTAGGATGGGGAACAAGTTACACTGCCTGCCTGTGTAAAGATGGGAAACAAAGTCTACTTCTTACAACAAACAACAAGAATTCTTGTACCTCAGTTCAGGTAACAAAATTGCAGGTGTAAATTCTAGGTAAAGAACTTGATATAGAAATTTCAGGAAGGATTCTAAAGTTTAGTTGAAGGTCTTATTTTTTAATAATCTACCAGACTAAATGTAGGCAGTATTTTAACACATGACAACTTTATGAAGTAAGTGATTTTTTTCTTTACAAACTAGTGAATTAATACGTATTTAAAAATAATGACAGCATTGGGCACTTTAAGGGGCCAAAATGCTGAGTCAAAGTTATGTAACTCCAGCTATACAGGTTAATGAAAATCATGTGAGTAGCATGTGCAGCTAGTTAACTAATCAAGGCATATGATTGGCTAGCTGCAGTATAACAACAGAGGCCAAACTCTCAGTCTCTTGTGGGTCGATGAGAGAGGAGGAAGGTGTGTAGGAGAGGAGAGATATTTGGATCAAAGACTGTTACTCTGTCGGACTGGATAACGATATTGATGTATGGACTGGTATGTGTTGACTACTCTAATGGATTGTGATTCTGTACTGTTGACTTGGCTGGACTGATTATCTGTATACTGACCATTGGACTGACTATTACTACCTCTATTGCCTTAATCCCAAATATATTTGTTGAAACGGCTTTGTTTGGAGTTTGTCTTCATAGAACAGCAGCTGGGCTAAACTTATCAGAGTACTCAAACCGAAGAACTTCCCACGCACACTGTCATTGGTTATGGGCCCAGCGTGGTCTACGGGAGAGTAAGCGCTGTCTGTTGCAGCATTTCCAGCATTCTACTCATGAGTAAGACAAACGGATTTTTGGGTATGGCAATTTGTATCTGTGTAGGTCAGAACAATGGAGTCCAGCGTGCATGTCTCCGGCTTCCTGATTACAAGGCTCAACAGAGAGAACTACAGAACGTGGTCAGAGAAGGTCACCATGCTATTAAAGTTTCAAGGTTTGTGGGAGTCTGTGGCAAATCCACCAGACTTAACTGTGTTACATGCTGTTGATGATGCAGATGTAATAGCCAAGCATCGGAGTAATGATGATAAGGCATTCTCGTTAATTGGCTTAGCCTTGGAAGACTCACAGCTTATCCATGTTAAAGAGTCCAACAGTGCCAAGTCGTGTTGGGACGCTCTGAAAGCTCTATATGTGAGGGAGAGTGTCGGGTCCCACATTTTTCTAATGAAGAAGCTCCTAAGTGCATGTCTTGAGGCAGGTGGAGATATGATTACTCACCTGGAGTACATGAAGCACACTTTACACCAGCTGCAGGAAAAGGAGGTAACTTTTTCTTCCCTGCAGCAAGCCTACATAATCCTCTGCTCTCTGGACGAGAGCTATGACCAGTTCGTGGATAACCTTGATGTGTTGCCAAGAACTGAGCTCACTGTGTCCAACATTACCCACCGACTGCTGAATGAGGCAATGAGAAGAAAGGACACCGCCCTTTTCCGGGAGTCTCCAGCCCATTCAACAAATGCTCCTGCCCAGGAGGTCCTTAAAGGAGCAGACTTTAAAGCAGCTACAGCCAAGGCATACGCTGTACGTAAGTGTTATGTGTGTGGAAGCACCAAGCACCTCAAGCGACAGTGCAGCCTTGCCAAAAAGAAACATTCTCCAGCTACTACTACAGGAGGGGGGTGTATCAATGTTATAACTAACAATTCCTCCTGCAGCAACCAGCAGTTCCTGATTGACAGCGGTGCGACTGTGAATATTGTCAGGGACAAAAGACTTTTTGAAACATATACCCCCACACAAGGTCAGTGTTTGAAGCTTGCAGATGGGATATGTGCCAATGTTGCTGGTAACGGTCTTTTTAACATTCCTAGCCTCGGGAGAAAACTACACATGCTTCATGTTCCTAGTTTGAACTACAACTTGCTTTCAGTATCAGCTCTGACTGAACAGCATTTTAAAGTTTCTTTTTCAGCTACAGACTGCTACATATGTGCAGATGGAATATCTGCAAGGGCCATGAGGAAAGATGATTTATATTTCCTTGAGAAGGAGAGTACTGTGCAACATGTGAGTATGAATAAACCACCACATGATGAATGCATACATTTGTGGCATCACAGATTGGGGCACATTAATTTTCAGGCAGTGAAGAAGACTCTTCAAGCGGCTGGAATTACCCCCAAACCATGTGGATGTTTCGTAGAGTGTGAAGTATGCAAAGCTACGAAGTCCAAAGCTACTCCAACTATATCTCCTAGCAAGTTCCAGACTAATGAGATACTTGATTTAGTGTTTCTCGACCTGGTCGGCCCTTTTCCTATGAGGAGTCTAGGCGGGGCCAAATACTGCTTATGCATCGAAGACCATTTTTCCCGGTATGGTTTCTGCTTCCTTCTTAGATCCAAGGCAGAAACATACCAGGCATTCCACAACTGGCTTCATTTCGTGCACAGGAAGACAGGCACGATTCCTAGATCCCTTATTTCTGATAATGGTACTGAGTTCTGTGATGAAAAGATGTTTTCTTTATACAGGAGATATGGCATTGAACATAAATGTACAGCTCCTTATAGACCACAGCACAATGCTTTCTGTGAACGCAGAAATCAATCTTTGTACAACATGGCTATGAGTATGTTAAAAGATAGTGATTTACCCATGAGTTACTGGGGAGAAAGCATTATGTGTGCATCACATGTCTTAAACTTAACCTGGTCATCTGCTATAGGAATGATTCCTGCAGAAGCCTGGTATGGCAAGCAACCCTCCATCAAGCATGTTAAGATCTTTGGGATCCCTGCCTATGTCCATATCCCAAAGGAGCTTAGGAGGAAGGGAAAGGACAAAGCTATAAAATTATTGTTTATGGGATATTCTAACAACCATCGAGCTTACAAGTTTTGCCGTGCTGGTGAGAAGAAAATAACAACAAGCAGTTCAGCAAACTTCCTCGAGAATTCCGTTGGCTGGCAGAGAACATCCTCGACTGTGATCCTGCCGGCAGCAGCAAAAACAGATACACAGCTCGTTTCCAGAAGCGAGAGGAAGAGCCCGTCGCTTAGCAATGGAAGAGTCAAAGAGGAGCCATTAACCCCTGCATCTCCAGGAGTTGGTGTTCCCCAGCAGCAGAAGGCAGTACAACAGACGGTGTCTGAGGAGACTGCAGAGCCGGTGCTCAGAAGGTCTACTCGTGAGACAAGGCTACCAGATCGCTACAGTCCAGGGCAGGCATGTGCTGTGCTTGCAGAGCCCTCTTGTTTTGAGGGTATACGGCATTTGTCGCAAGAGGAACAGGCTGGGTGGCGTGCTGCAATGAGATCGGAACTTGAGTCCCTAAAGAATCTGAACGTCTATGAGGAGTCTGCTTTACCAACTAGTCAGAGACTCATAGGTTGCAGATGGGTGTATAAACTCAAGACTGGCGCAGACGGTACTACACAATACAAGGCCAGACTTGTAGCCCAGGGATTCTTGCAAGGGGGGCAAGATTATGATGAGACATTTTCTCCAACCCTCAAAGCCACTTCTTTATGCTGTGCTTTGACTATTGCAGCTAAACAAAACTGTTTAATTAGACATCTTGATGTAAAAACAGCTTATTTGCATGCCCCACTAAGACACTCTGTGTATATGAGAATACCACCAGGTGCCTCTGGTGAGAATGTCAATACATGTTGGTTATTGAAAAAATCCCTGTATGGTTTAAAACAGGCTGGATACGAATGGAACCAGCATTTGATAGACAACCTAAAGAAGTTAGGATATAAACAAGGAATTGCAGACCCCTGTGTGTTTACTAAAGGGAATGGGGAGCAACAATGTACCATCCTAGTGTTTGTGGATGATTTGGCAATAATATACAAAAATGCCAAGGTTATGGATGCTACTATTGATACTCTAAAGGCCAGATTTACTGTTAGAGATCTAGGAGACATTAAGCAATATGTTGGCCTAGAAATTGAAAAAGTAACTGGAGGCTACAGAGTATCACAGAGGGCAAAAATTTCCCAATTGCTGAAACAATACAAAATGGATCAGTGCAAAGGGGTACAGAGTCCCATGTTACAATGTAATGATGCTGACAATGATCAAAGTCCACTTTTTGATCAGGGAATATACCAATCTCTGATTGGAAGCTTACTATATCTTGCAAATTGGTCTAGACCAGACATTGCTATGGCTACCAATTTTTTGGCAAGAGCAGTAAGACAACCTAAACAAAATCACTGGTTGGCAGCTAAGCATATTCTGAGATATCTGAAACAGACCATGGATTTAAGTTTGTTTATTACTCCTACTGGAGAACTTAGTATGTATGCTTACGCCGATGCTAGCTTTGCTAATGACCTTGATATGGGACATCATAAATAGATCTCTTTCGGAGGGTTCTTTTCCAACCCCTCTGAAAGAGGCAGTGGTCCGCCCCCTCCTGAAAAAAGCTACATCAGACCCGGCCGAATTGGCTCACTACCAGCCAGTCTCAAACTTGCCCTTTTGGGGCAAGGTTATAGAGAGGGCTGTGGTGTTGCAGTTACAGAGCTTCCTGGATGACGCTTCCACTTTGGATCCATTCCAGTCCGGCTTCCGCCTGGGCCATGGGACAGAGACGGTTCTGGTCGCCCTCATGGATGATCTCCGGCAACACCTGGACCGAGGCGGTATGGCAGTATTGCTGTTGTTAGACCTTTCGGCCGCGTTCGATATGGTTGACCACCGGCTGCTGGACCGCTGCCTCGCCGACGCAGGGATTCAGGGGCTAGTAGGGTGGCCATAATGTCTGAAGGTCAGCCAGGGACACCTTTTGGGGAGGGGGAAGGCAGGGGTGCCTTCTGTCACTTCCGGTGATGTCACTTCCGGTGATGGCGTGCCGCTGCCGGAAACAGGAAGTGACATCACTTCCTGTGACATCATTTCCCCCACGCCACCTGCTGGAAACAGGAAGTGACCACTTCCTGTGACATCATTTTCCCCCAAATGACATCATTTCCCCCAAATGCCACTGCCGGAAACAGGAAGTGACTTCACAGCACTTCCTGTGACGTCCCCAAAAATCCCCCAAATATCACCACCGGAAACACCAAGATTATTTATAGAGAGGGAAAGGGGGAAGTAAAGTTAAATGAAACTCTTTTTTTACTTTTTTCAAAGTGAGAAGACTAGAGAGAACGGGTTCCATGCTGAGAAGCCAGTCAGATTCCAGTGAGATTCCAGTGAGACTGTGCTGCATAATGCAGCCTATTTATTTTGTCCTGTTTGCTCTGTTGGCTCTATCTGTGCCACCTTCATCACTTTCGGGGTGTGGATCCCCCAGTGGGGTGGTCTCCTGACTCCCTCCGCCGGCTGTTTCTGATAGCCCTGCGCCCCCTCTTTCATTTGATATGTGCCCCGTGCGGGTGCCACCCTCCCTCCGGGAGATGCCGCAAAATGAGCCCCCTTGAGGCTTATGGTGGCAGGGCTCGGGGGAAGCGAGCTAGACTGCTATTCTTTTGAGGGGTTATAGAGTGTTTCGAGCCCGTCCCTGTGGCATCGGTCCCATCGTTGTGGGACCTAGGGGGCCGGCGCAGCGGCATGCCGAAGCAGCCTGTCACTAATAACACAGGTCAAGATGCAGGACAGGAAACTGGAAGTGACCGACAGGCTGCTTCAGCGGGCCGCTGCGCCGGCCCCCTAGGCCCCACAACGATGGGACCGATGCCACAGGGACGGGCTCGAAACAGTCTCTGAAGGGCCTCCGCCACCGCCGCCGGGCCCCGCGCGCGGGCGGGGAAGGCAGCGAGGGAGGGAGCGTCCCTGCGCGTGCGCAGGGACGCTCCCTCCCTCCCTCCCTCCCTCCCTCCCTCCCTCCCTCCCTCCCTCCCTCCCTCCCTCCCTCCCTCCCTCCCTCCCTCCCCGCCTTCCCCGCCGGCGCCCGCGGCGCACCGCCTCCGGGGCTGGCTAAACCGGGACCTCTAATGGTCCCGGTATAGCCAGCCCGGGAGGCGGGAATAGGGGGCCAGAACCGGGACATTCCCGGGTGCCCGGGACGGTCTGGCCACCCTAGGGGCTAGCCTTGCAATGGCTTTCCTCCTTTCTGGAGGGTCGGGGACAAAGGGTGGCAATTGGGGGGGAGCTGTCCCAGAGACACTCACTCAACTGTGGGGTGCCTCAGGGAGCAGTTCTCTCCCCGATGTTATTTAACATCTACATGCGCCCCCTTGCCCAGATTGCCCAGAGATATGGGCTGGGTTGTCACCAGTACGCGGATGACACCCAGCTCTATCTATTGATGGACGGCCGGGCTGCCGATGTTCCTATAAACCTGGACCGGGCCGGGCTGCCGATGTTCCTATAAACCTAGACCGGGCGCTGCAAGCCGTGGCAGACTGGATCAGGTCGCGTGGGCTAAAACTGAATCCAGTGAAGACAGAGGTCCTTTGTCTAGGGCGTGGTGGTCCGGAGGGAGGGATCTCCCTTCCAGCTTTTGACGGTGCGTCACTGCAGGGTCAGGAGCTTGGGAGTGCTACTGGAGTCTTCCTTGACAATGGAGGCCCAGATAGCAGCCACTGACAAATCTGCCTTTTTCCACCTTAGGCGGGCGAGGCAGTTGGCTCCCTTCCTGGAGCGCAATGACCTGGCAACAGTGATCCATGCAATGGTCACCTCGAGGCTAGACTACTGTAATGCCCTCTGCATGGGACTGCCCCTGTGCCGAACCCGGAAGCTGCAGCTAGTGCAGAATGCAGCAGCCAGACTGCTATTGGGCCTACCTCGGTGGGAACATGTGCGGGCTGGGCTGCGGGAACTGCATTGGCTGCCAGTTATTTACCGAGTTCGTTACAAGGTGCTGGTTATTACCTTTAAAGCCCTATATGGCCGAGGACCTGTTTACCTTAGGGACCGCCTCTCTCCATATGTTCCCCAGAGAGCACTGCGATCCAGCTCACAAAACCTTCTAGAAGTACCTGGGCCAAAGGAGGCCAAACTAAAAATAACCAGAGAACAGGCCTTCTCTATAAAAGCACCCCAATGGTGGAACCAGATGCCGGAAGAGGTGCGGGCCCTACGGGACATTAGCCAATTCCGTAGGGCATGCAAAACCGCCCTCTTCCGGCTAGCCTTCCAAGATGAAACCTGAAATGAACACCATGCCGTCACTAACATCAACAATCGAGTTAGCAATAAGATAAGATTATTTTAGATTGATTTTAGATTTTTATATTATGTAAATTTAATGGTAATTTTAAATGGTACTGAAATGTATAATTGTTTTATTGTTTAACATGGCTTTTGCCACACTCTGTAAGCCGCCCTGAGCCTGCCTCGATGGGGAGGGCGGGGTATAAATAAAATTTTATCATTATTATTATTATTATTATATGATACTAGGCAGTCTACTACTGGAATGGCTATTTTTCTGGGGGGAGCCCTAGTGGGATGGCGGTCAATTAAGCAGCAGCATGTAGCTTTGTCAACCTGTGAGGCAGAATACTCAGCTCTGAGTACTGTTTGTACAGAACTCATATGGTACAAACAACTGTTAACAGATTTTGGAATACGTCATGTTAAACCCATAACTGTGAAGGAAGACAACCAGGCAGCAATTCAGTTAGCAACAACTCTTGGTGTCAAGGGGAGATCTAAACATACTGACGTTCGTTTCCATAATGTCAAACAATGTTTGGAAGACAAGCTGATTGTACTAGAGCAGTGATGGCTAACCTTTTCAGCTTGGTGTGTCGAAAATCGGGAAAAAGTGTAGTCTTCCTCGGGTCGCGTGTCACTTCACCGTGTCACTTCAACCACACTCACCAAATGAGGGGGCTGCAGGAGAACCAGGCACAAAGGATCCAGTGCGCGGTCTGCGGCCTAGGTCAGACTAGGGTTGCCAAGTCCAATTCAAGAAATATCTGGGGGCTTTGGGGGCAAAGCCAGGAGACTTTGGGGGTGGAGCCAGGAGACATTGGGGTGGAGCCAAGAACAAGGGTGTGACAAGCATAATTGAACTCCAAGGGAGTTCTGGCCATCACATTTAAAGGGACAGCACACCTTTTAAAATGCCTTTCTTCCATAGGAAATAATGAAGAATAGGGGCACCATCTTTTGGGGCTCATAGAATTGGACCCCCTGGTCCAATCGTTTTGAAACTTGGGGGGTATTTTAGGGAGAGGGGGATCCCCTGCCCCCACCTGGGGATTGGTAACCCTGTGGGAAAGGGTGTATCTTTTTTTCTTCCCGCCTTTTCTCCTCCAGCACTTGCCAAGGGAAGCCAAGGGGGGCGACCCAATGCTCCCCTCCCCTTGCTCTTTTGCAACCCACACACAGCCCCCATCGCCCACCCCCTTCCTCCTCTTCCAAGCTGAAAAGGGCAGCTTGTCCTTTAAATCTGAAACCCCGCCTCCAGCAGGCAGCCATGAGAAAGAGCGAGAGAGCAAAGTGAGAAAGATCATGTTGGTTGCAAAAAAAAAAAAACAGGACCGGGTGGAGGAGGAGGGGGGGCAGCCCCACAACAGGCCCAAGAGCGACACCCCCTCGGGCATTGCACCCCACACACACTGCTGCAATGCCATCTCTGCCTCCCCCCCCCCAGCCGCTCCGTGCAAACAAACGGAAAAAAACACGCCTGCCTTGCTCCTGCATTTGCAAAGCCCCGGCATTGCAAAGGCGCGACCCGCTGAGGAGGGCATTTCTTCCCCCCCCCTGCCTCTTTTTTTGCAATACTCTTTTTTTCTTTCTTGCTGTACCCACCTATTTCCTCAGGCCCCGGGGAGGGCGGGAAAAGGGGGATGCAAAGCTCGGCCCTGTTGCGAGGAGGAGGAGGCGCGTTTGGCTGCCTCTGCTTTGGGTGGGGGACGGGTTGCGCCAGAAGGCTGTCTCCTCCCACCCCCGGGTCAAGGCGAGGCGCTGGCAGCGTCGGCCAACCTTCCCTCCCACCCCCAACCTTCCCTCCCACCCCCACCCCCGGCCTGGAGCCGGGGAAAGAGGCGGCGGCGGCCCGCTGCGCTGCTGCCGCCTCTTCTCGCCTTCACCTTAGCAGCTGCTGCTCCTCCAAGACGGGCTCATCAGCCTCCGAAGGACTCGCGGCTCGCCACGCTCCTTGGTTTCCGGTGTGTCAGCCAAATTGCCTCGCGTGTCACCAGTGACACGCATGTCATAGGTTCGCCATCATGGTACTAGAGTATTGTGCCACTAATGAAAATGTTGCAGACTTGTTCACCAAAGGGCAAACTCATGTAAGACATAAGGAAAGTTGTCTAAATCTAGGACTTAAGTAATGGGATGGCAGTACCGTAATACTGTGTGTGATATTTAACTATGTATGTTTAAGTATATGTTACTGTATAGACTACGTCGTTACATAGGGGGAGGATGACAGCATTGGGCACTTTAAGGGGCCAAAATGCTGAGTCAAAGTTATGTAACTCCAGCTATACAGGTTAATGAAAATCATGTGAGTAGCATGTGCAGCTAGTTAACTAATCAAGGCTTATGATTGGCTAGCTGCAGTATAACAACAGAGGCCAAACTCTCAGTCTCTTGTGGGTCGATGAGAGAGGAGGAAGGTGTGTAGGAGAGGAGAGATATTTGGATCAAAGACTGTTACTCTGTCGGACTGGATAACGATATTGATGTATGGACTGGTATGTGTTGACTACTCTACTGGATTGTGATTCTGTACTGTTGACTTGGCTGGACTGATTATCTGTATACTGACCATTGGACTGACTATTACTACCTCTGTTGCCTTAATCACAAATATATTTGTTGAAACGGCTTTGTTTGGAGTTTGTCTTCATAGAACAGCAGCTGGGCTAAACTTATCAGAGTACTCAAACCGAAGAACTTCCCACGCACACTGTCAAATAAGAATTCCTTCATTTCACTATAAGCCATTATAGGGATCCTCTACAATGATAAATCTGTTTTCCTGGTTTCTCAAACCATGTAGTACATTTCCAGAGCCATCATGTATTACATAGGTCAGTTCAGTTGCATTTATTACAGTCAAAGACCAACAGAATCAAGTATACAAAATCAAACTAGTCATACCAACAAGACAGTTTTTAAAAAGTGCTAGAATTGTGTGTGAAGAATACAATAAAAATGCAAAACCAGAAAATGTGGTGCACTAAATCAGCATTGTATTTCAGTAGACTCTAGTGGCTGCACAGAATCGTACCACTGTATCTGAGGTTCCAGGTTCCAGGTTAGCTAGAAGAAAGGAGGTGTAGCATTTCTCTGGTCTTCCTGGTATTTTATGGAAGATAGGCTGAATAAAAGTGTATCTGAGATAATCATAAAATGTGCAGTCCAGCAATACAAGTCCAATTGTTTCAACTTCCTTGGTAACAGAGGGACATAAACACTTGTGAAATGGAATATTACAGTACCTCTCTTCTGATAAGGCATTAAAATGGACCAAAGTAAAAGCTATTCTATGTTTGGGGATCAGTAGATTAGCCAAATAATTTGACTGCTCCAGTTTCTTGTTCCTAAAATGGTATTTTTAGGTGGAGCTTAAGTGGTATTGTAGTTCAATAGTCCAGATTCTTTGCTTAAATTCTGATTTAGCTTTTGAGTTCCCCAAGGCTATTAAATTGCTGGGAGAATATCCAGTGGATTTTGATTACTTTGAGAGCAGCCTTTTCAATTTTGACTGAAAGGTGTCTATTAATGTCAGAGGTGCCAGACCTGCAGGAGAAAAAAAGAAGCTTTAACCAGTAATCAGCCCTGTGTATCCAGGCATGAGCTTCCTGAGAGATTAAACCTGCATGTAAACCGAGGACTAAATTAGGAACACAGTGAGGGACTGCTAGTATGGCTCTCAGGAATTTAGTCTGCACAACTGTAATTAGCATGTATGCATAGCTGAGTGCCATACAACAACTGAGAAATAACCTTGGCCATGAAGATACAAATAGCTGAAGGAACATGCTGGCATCCAGTCTGGTACTTGGATAGGAGGCCATCAAGGAAGTGTTTGCAGAGGATGGCAATGACAAACCACCTCTGCTTAATAACTTTCATTGAAAACCATGTTGGATTGCTATAAGTTTGCTGTGACTTGATGACAATTTACACTCACATATATAAATATGTGCCTATACTTTTCTCCATATGGAAAAAGTTGCAGCTCTAGGGCTGACTGGGATATAGAAAATGACATAGGGAAATGGTAAAATTCATAGAATGCTAAAGCAAACTGAGTCGGTAGATCATCTCCCTGAAACTAATCGATGTGTTGGGATAGTATGATATTGGTGTGTGTGTGGGGGGGGGGGGGGGCGGGTGTCAATGGGTTGGTAGGCAACCAGCATATGAGTCCCTGATTTCATACTCTATCTTTCTTGGAAAACATCTCAAGCCTATTTGAGGCTCTGCCACGAGGAAAAAGAGACGGTTCCCCCACACACTGCATATAGGCATATGGCAGCATATAGGATGGACACAAAACAGGAAAATGTGGTTTGGTTCATGGCATGTGTGGTTTGCAAACCGCAGACCATCACAAACTTTTGGGGTTTTGCTAAATGAACTTGTTTGGTTTATGAAATTTAGGATACAGTAGACTGCCTCCTCCCAGTGTGCAAGGGACACCAAACTCACAGGGGATCTCCAGCTGATTCTTCTCTACCTGGCCTCCAAGTTTGGTGAGGATTGGATTAACAGGATCTGAGTTACCATCCTCCAAAGAAGGAGCCCTCAACCTCCATTGTTTCCAAAAAACTAAGGTCAAACCAGAGAATCTATCAGTAGACACTGAAGGTGGGGGGCATTTTTGCAAACTCAGCAGTACCAGTGCAATGTGCCCAGAAGAACCAGTAGGGGGATATACTGAAACTGAGTTAGTAAGGGATCTGTTAAAATTTACTATCCTGAAAGCAATCACCTTTTTACTGGGTTGGGAGTGCAAAGCCAAAATTTCATAGGTTTTTTTTTTTTTTGTAAAAGAAACAGTTCGTGTTTGTTTGCTTTTGAGTTTTCAAGGTGCAATCTCACGAGGGAGAGTGGGGGTGCAGAGCCAAAATTAATGCCTTTTTTTAAAGGTGAAAGACAAAGTTCATGGTGGGGGGGTGATTTTTTAAAAAAATGCAATTTGTCTGCTGCATCTTTGTGATAAACTATAAACATTTTTAGGTGACAAACCACAAGATCTGTAATGATTAGCATTTTTAAAATAAACTTGAAACATTTTTGAGTGATAAATGTCTATTATTTTTAAGCATAAGCATAATGAGTGCCCCACAAAAATATTGCTATACAAAATGAATGAATTAGGAAACATTTACTATCTTGGAATACAAGTAAAATTAGAGAAAGATGGAAGCTATCTTCTCAAACAGAAGCAGAAAATCCTGGAATTTGAGTACATGAACATAGAAGGAGCTAAGTCAGAAAGCACTCCTATAGAAAAATCTACCTGAACCAACAAGGAAGTAGTGAACTTCTGCCTGACAATAAGTAACAGAGAAGCAATTGAAAGATTGCTGTACATAAGAACATTGACACATCCAGATATCACAGCAGCTTTGGGCATGTTATTCAGAAAGACAATCTCCAAGCAAAAGGGACTGAAATGCAGTCAAAAAACTTGCAAAGTACCTGCATGGCACTGCGCATCTGAAATTAAAGTTACTAACAAGTGAAAATCCCAGACTAGTGGGATACATGGATGCAGATTAGGCAGGATATACTACAGAAAGAAAGTCAAACAGTGGACATTTATGGCAGTGGAACAGTCAGCTGGAGCAGCAATAAGCATGAAACTGTAAGTTTGTCCTCAGCTGAAGCAGAAGTGTGCAGACAATTGAAACGGATACTGTAACTAATGCAAGACTTTGGGATAGAGGAACTCAAGCCAGTATAACTCTTCAAAGACAACTAAGAGTGCATAAACTTCTGCAGAAGGAGAAGATCAACTCAAGAACTAAACACATGTATCAAAGTAACTTTAACTTCAATACACAAGGTAGGAAATGGCCCATTATTTCCACAATCATATAGACCAATTTCACCATTAAATGTAGATTATAAAATTTTTACAACACTAATGGCTGAGAGACTAAGAAAACGTATTCCAGACCTAATTCATGAAGACCAAATGGGATTTGTTCCAAAGAGATATAGGAAAGATAACATCAAATATTGGCTGAATGCAACTGAATATTCAAGGAGAAAAAGAAAATAAATGGCATTTATGTTTTTGGATGCAGAGAAATTATTAGATAATTTTCCTTGGCTGTTTTGATGAAAGTACTACAAAATATGAGCTGTGGAACTGGATTTTTAAACTAGGGAGAATCTTAATAAATAGTTTCTTAATGAGGAGAATTGAAATAGCAAAGAAAGTCAACAGGGTTATTCAATATCACCAATATTATTTATTCTGGCAATGGAAATATTGGCTATAAAAATCAGACAAGATACCAGAATAGCTGGAATAAAAAAAGATGAAGAATATAAAATGACAAGTTACACAGATTATGTTGTTGTATCAGTAATAAAACCAAACATTTCCTTGAAAAATACAATGGAACAAATAATTAGATTTTGAATTTATTCAGGAAATAAACTAAACAAGATGACAACCAAGTTGAATGTTATTAGCAGCAACTAAAGTAGAACAAGAAGAATAGAAAAAATAACAGAATGTGCAATTACTAGAAAAACAATAAAATATTTGGGTACATATGTAACAGGACAAAATTATAATTTATTTAAAGGTAACTATCAAAAAGTACAGTTAAGCATCTCTGAAGATCTATAAAAATGGGGGAAATTGAAGATTTTGTGGTCTGGAAGAATTTCTGTGGTTAAAATGAACATATTACCAAAGTTGATATTTTTTGTTTTAAATGCTGCCAATTCATATAGATGAAAAGCTCTTTAAAAATGGCAGAAAATGATAAATAATTTTGTATGGAGTGGGAAGAAACAAAAAATAAGATTTAAAATACAACAGGATGATGAAAAGAGGAGGAGGTTTAGCTGGACCAAATGTCTAATTTTATAATTGCACTAATTTGGATAGCAGACTGGATTATAAATCCAAATAGAAGAAATATCAAACTGCAGGAAATTGACACTAAAAAAGGAATTAACAACCAAGGGTTGTTTTGTAGAAAAATAGGTGGTGGAGCTCATCCAGGGATTGTTATACAGCTGCACCTACTATTCAATGGACAAGGTAGGTAGGTGTGGGGGGAGGAGGGGGAGCCCTGAGAAAGGTTCAGGAGCTGTGCTCCTGTGAGCGCCTGCTGAATTCAAGGCCTGTTCACAACTATTTATTGACTAAGAAATCACTAAAACAAGATGGTACTCATATTTTGAGGGATGGATTGTTCATGGTTTCAGTGCAGAAATAGAATGAGTTTACTAACCTCACCACTGACATCTCCAATTTGTGACATTAGTATAAGAAATAAAATTGGCTATATAAATTAGCAGTATGTAATGGATAAATGAGGGAAAATAAAATCCTGGCAACAAATTCAAGACGAAGGAAAAAATATTGTGATTGTTGTGTTATCAAATGGTATCTAAATTCAAAGAACAAATAGCCAAATAAAAGAACTGGTAAAGAGAAATAGCTTTGGACAACTAATTATAGACTTAAAGCACTTATTAGGGGGGAAAATAAAATGTTATTGCAATAATCTTTAATCAAGTTGTGCACCATTGCTGTGTTAATTATTCTGCCAACAAGGAGCTGGTTCACAATCAGGAGGGGTGAGAAGGTATAAAATGTGGTTCCTCAGCTAATGAACCCACTAGCTAAGCCTCTCTAGTCAGCATGAGCAGAAACAGGTGGCTCAGTTCCCTAAGTCCACCTAACATCCCCAAATCCCAGCAGGGAAGAGTTCTCAATCAAAATGTCAGTCCTCAGTCAAGGAACCCACTAGCTAAAGTCCTCTGCTTGACATGAGTAGAGAGATGGGTGGTTCAGATCCCTGAGACTACCTAATACCCCCAAACCCCAGCAGGAAAGTGGAATCACAATTAAATGCATTTTGTCCTCAGAGGATGAGCACCCTTTCTAAGCCCCTCTGCTTGGCATGAGCAGAGAGGGAGGGTGGCTTAAAGCCCTGAGTCCATCTAACATTAAAACCCTAGGAGGGAAGAAGAGTTCCCAGTCATGAGGGAATATGCTTGACTACTCCAGTTTTAATGTCCCCTGTCTGTGTAACTGCGAACAGCTGAGAAAAGAGAAGCTGTGGAGCTGAGCATACATCTAGCATTGTGATCAAACAGAACAGAACCGAAACTCTGTTATTGGCAGCCAGCAGTAACTGTTAGCTTTGGAGGGCTCCTTCTGGTGTTTCCAAGGCTGCAAAATTCCACCCCCTTTGTTGCCTTGGGATTTTATAAACAGTTTAATTGAGCAGAGACAGTCTGTCTGGAAATGTAATCATTCACAAACCACCATTAACAGTACAAAAGTTTGTGAAATGTTTGTGCTGGGTTAGGGTTCCCAAGTCCAATTCAAGAAATATCTGGGGACTTTGGGGGTGGAGCCAGGGGACTTTGGGGGTGGAGCCAGGAGCAAGGTTGTGACAAGCACAATTGAAGTCCAAGGGAGTTCTGGCCATCACATTTCAAGGGACTGAACACCTTTTAAATGCCTTCCTTCCATAGGAAATAATGAATGATAGGAGCACTTTCTTTTGGGGCTCATAGAATTCAACCCCCTGGTCCAATCTTTTTGAAACTTGGGAGGTATTTTGGGGAGAGGCACTAGATGCTATGCTGAAAATTTGGTGCCTCTATCTCAAAAAACAGCTCCCCCAGAGCCCCCGATACCCACGGATCAATTCCCCATCATTCCCTATGGGAATAGTTCATGGAGGTGCATGATGGCTCTGGGGGCGGGGCTTCCCCCGCCGGCCAGCTGGGTGGGGGAGGGGGGAAGCCTGTAAAACTGGGGGATCCCCCTCTGGGACCTGGGGATTGGGAAGCCTATGCTGGGTACTCTTCCATGAACATTGCTATGTAACTAGGGTTGCCAGATCTGTGTTGGAAAATATCTGGAGACTTTGGGGGTGGATCAAGAAGAGAGCTGGGTTTAGGGAGGAGAGGGGCCCCAGGATGGTATAATGCTGTAGAGTACACCCTCCAGAGCAGCCATTTTCTCCAGGGAACTGATCTCTGGCAGCTGGAGATCAGTTGTAAAAAAAAGGAGATCTCTAGGCCCCATTTGGAGGCTGGCAACCCTATTTGCAATTCATAACTGGCCAAAACTCATGACAAACTTTACTTTGTGAGCCAGTTTGTGCTCATCCCTAGAAGCATATCACATGGGAAAATGAATGTATTGGGGAGAAAGTACTGTGCAACCTTCTGCCCCTGTGATCAGCTCTGGATTGGGGGTTCGAACAGCCTGATAAACTGTCAGTAACCTACACTGGTATTTTTCCTGTTTCCCAGTAATTATAACAACAACTTTATTCTGTGAGAGATCTTGTTTTCACAACCTTTTGTAGAAGGAAATTAGGTCTTTTACAAATTTGTTTTTTTTATTAGGCAATGAAGAATAATCTCTTTTTCAATTGAGAGATATGCAAATACTGTTTACTGACGGTTGGGAATATATGATAAGATAATTTATTTGCCTGAAGTGAAATATATGTGAAGTTTAGATTCTCAAGATGTTTTCCTCCTCAAAATAGCAATAAAGCATCTTATTATTGAGTTATACTTCAAGTATCATTTATATGATTTCATTACAAAGATACCCAGTGCTCCTAGTCTCATGGAGCTGCAGGTTTGTTGCACATAAACCAGATATAATGAGTACATTGTGACAGCATCAATCCATTGCAGTTATTGTCTGCTTTAATGTTGTATGGTACTTTGTAAACTTGAGAAGCCTGCTAAACAATAAGGGATGATAAGGAAGATTATGATTATGATGTCCTGCATTCAGTGAGAACTGCAAGCAGAGTGGAGCTCATGGAACAGGATAGTTTCATCTTCCCTTCTCATTGTACCCTGTAACATCCCTTAGGTGTGTCTGCTAGATACAGTATTCAGAGCAGAGTGGAAGGGGGAATTGTAACAAATCATTTTTCTCCTTCACCAGTGGTAGTGTTCTTCTGATGGCAGAAAATACACATTGTTATTATTAAGGAAGTTTTATGATATGGTAGGGCTGGTACTACGTATTGGACCAAAGATCCCCATTAACTGGTCCATTTTTGAGAAGCAGGAGAGAACAACAAGCTTAGGGTTGCCAGGTCCAACTCAGAAAATATCTGGGGACTTTCGGGGTGGAGCCAGGAGACTTCCATTTCCTAAAATAAATATAAAAAAATACAGCAATGCAATTTCCCTGAATATAGTTTTCATTTCCTCATCCATAGCAGCTAAACTTCTACTAAATGAAAATGAACACAAACACTCACAAAGCAGCCAAAATAAACACAGTTAGCAAGCACACACTTATGTGATCTCACTGGGGCAGTTTACTCATGTTAGAACATAAGAGAAGCCATGTTGGATCAGGCCAATGGCCCATCCAGTCCAACGCTCTGTGTCACAGTGGCCAAAAATTGTGTGTGTGTGTATATGTATACACATATAATACACACACACACACACACACACACACTGTGGCCAATAGCCACTGATGGACCTCTGCTCCATATTTTTTATCTAACCCCCTCTTGAAGCTGGCTATGCTTGTAGCTGCTATCACCTCCTGTGGCAGTGAATATGTTGCTGAATATAACCATCTGCTGTATTTCAACCAAATTCTTCAGACTAATCGGAAAATGAAAGAACAGTCTTGGGCGGGGGGTGGAGTTTTCCTCCAAACAAACAGAGGAACTGAGAGCAACGTGGCTCTGTCTGCTTGCCCCACCCCCCTGCAGCTTTTCTGCTGATATTGAAAGGCACACACACATTCAAAAGCACTAACAGGTGCAATCCTCTTCTAAACCTACTGAGGTTTGAAGGCGCATGGTGGCTGTTGGTGCAGATTCCCCCACAAGCCAGCTGGCTGGCAGTAGGGAGGAGCCTGAAAAACTGGTGGATTCCCCCCCCCTCCCAGGACCTGGGGACTGGCATACCTAAACAAGCTACAATGGCCATGTCTCTGTGTGTGCTCCATCTACCATCTCAGTATTATGTACTCAGGGTATGTGTTCTGTCTACCATCTTATATCTTGTGGAAATATGGGATACTAAGAGCATTAAAGTTTTTAACGATGTTTTAAAATCTTCTATGTGACATTAACATGCCTCCAGTTGATACCTGTACTGCTGACTTGTGTGAATCTGTATACTTTGTATTTGAGCTAACTGCTGCTTTATCACAGAAACAGTGGGGTACACACCATGACATTTTAGTAGGAAGCCAACATTTGTCATTTAATCATGCTGTATTTCATATTAGGCTGCCAAAACCCTTTTGTGGATGTTAGACCCCGGTTTATGTATCTCCAGATAAGTGGTAATAAAATTTAAATGAACATACATGTGCAAAGAAGACCCCCACCCCCCAAAATGTTAGACCTCCTTTTAGGGTTGCCAAGTCCAATTCAAGAAATACCTGGGGACTTTGGGGGTGGGGCCAGGAGACTTTGGGGGTGGAGCCAGGAGACATTGGGGGCGGAGCCAGGAGCACAGGTGTGACAAGCAGAAATGAACTCCAAGGGAGTTCTGGCCATCACATTTAAAGGGACAGCACACCTTTTAAAATGCCTTCCTTCCATAGAAAATAATAAAGGATAGGGGCACCTTCTTTTGGGGCTCGTAGAATTGGACCCCCTGGTGCAATACTTTTGAAACTTGGGGGGTATTTTGGGAAGAGGCACTAGATGCTATACTGAAAATTTGGCACCTCTACCTCAAAAAAACAGCCCCCCCCCAGAGCCCCCGATACCCGCGGATCAATTCCCCATCATTCCTTATGGGAATTGTTCATGGAGGTGCATAATGGCTGTGGGGGTGGGGCTTCCCCCGCCGGCCAGCTGGCTGGAGGAGGGGGGAAGCCTGTAAAACCGGGGGACCCCCTGCTGGGACCTGGGGATTGGGAAGCCTACCTCCTTTAGTGCTATCTTCCATATTCAATTATCTTCTCTGACAGACATTATTCACACACATACTGCAGTAGAAATGGTTAGATTCCTTGACTTAACTGAAGCAGTTTTATTTATTAAAACATAAATAACCTTCCTTTTCCCTGTAAAAAACTATACCAATGGCAATGTGCACCATGTATGTCACTCTAATAATAATTATACTGCTTCTACAATTTTCTAAAGGATTTTTTTTCCCCCTGAAAGATGGGAAGGTTGGTGTCTTTCTTACAGCCTCTAGCACTATGTTCCAGGCCACCACTGAAAAAGCTTGCGCTTGGGTAACCACGAATTCTTACAGAAGGGAAATGCACAACACTACAAAAAGTCACAGTTGCAACATATGCTTGTAGGGGGAGTCTGTTGACAAAGGAAAATGAAGTTTACTTTGCATATAAATCTTGGGATTCCAAGCTTTGTTTATCAAAATGTATCTTGTCCTGCTCACCCTTAGAGCATAAGGATTTTTTTTTTACACTAAATGACCACCAGTTTTCTATAACTGCATGGCTACTAGAAACAAAGAGAAATCTTTAAACCTGTCACAACTGACAATTTTGTGTCACTTCATAGATATAGGGCTTTTTCACACAGTCTATGTATTCCGGTATGGAAGCTGGTCAGTTACTGAACAGTAACGGGTTTCTGCTGGCATTTCAGACAGACCCGATTCAGTAACTGGCTGCTACCGGAATACTCTCACCTTTTCACACACTCCCGCGGCTGTCCCGGTAGTGAGGCATGCCTGAGTCGTTACAAACAAAGAGCAGCTTCTTCCACTTTTCAACCCCTCCTTCCGGGTTGAAATCGCTATGGGGTGCTGTGTGAAATGTCCAGTATCTAACCCGGGAGCAGTTTTTGCGCCCTTTTTTGCCTGCCGGTGCGCGCGATCAACGGCTTTTTTTGGGGGGGGAACGTCGGGCTAAGATCGCTATAGCACCATAGGGATGCCTGGGCTCCATTAAGATGCCAGATATCGCCACCGCTGAAACCTGGTAACTTATCACAATAGAGCCTAGCCATCTCTAAGGTGTTGCTGTTGTGATACGTCACTATAGCGCTATAGCGCTCTTAGCCCGACGTTCCAAAAAATATAATAAGCTGGAGATCGCGAGCCGGCAGGCAAAAACAGCTGGCGCTGGTGGAAGCGAGATAAGAACGGAACAGTGCGAAATGGCTCGCTTCAATCACGGAACCCTACTGGAAAAAAAAACATGTCTCTGAAAACTCCCGTCCCTGTCTCGGATTACTGCAAGCGGCACAATACCGACTCCCTTCCGGTTTCCACTGGTAAGTGTGAAAAGGGCCATAATGTATAGATTCCACATATTTGGTGTAGTGGTTAAGTGTGCAGACTCTTATCTGGGAGAACCAGGTTTGATTCCCCACTCCTCCACTTGCAGCTGCTGGAATGGCCTTGGGTCAGCCATAGCTCAGGCAGAGATTGCCCTTGAAAGGGCAGCTGCTGTGAGTCCTCTCAGCCCCACACACCTCACAGGGTGTCTGTTGTTGGGGAGGAAAATAAAAGTGATTGTGAGCTGCTCTGAGACTCTGAGATTCAGAATGGAGGGCGGGATATAAATCCAATATCATCATCATTAATTCACTGAAGTGTGATAATCTTTTCTGGTAAGCTTCTCTTCATGGATCTTCACAATAATTCATCCTTAAAAGCTGATACAAATATTTAAATTTTATTTATGTATAACCATCTCATACATAAGCTAACACTGATCCAGTGTCGCTAAAGTCATGTTGCAGTGAATCTGTGGCACATTGTTTGGCTATCACACCTAAACTGCATTGCCTCCCCCCACCCCCAAATGTGTTACTATGGGAATGCTAGTAGTTTTCTCTTTCGTATAAACTGTATTAGAGTCTATTCTGCATGGCAGATGTTAAATGTTTGAAATAGTCCTTAAAGATTAGATTTATTCTGACAGATTTCATCTGGAATAACTCGATATAGGATGGCATAGCAAGCAACACAGCTACTCCTCTCAGAGTGTACTTGGACAGCCACCAGTCTTATAGGAACTTGAATTCAAGTTCACATGTGGGGAAACAATCTGGAACATGCTAGCTTGGAATAATTATAGAATGTAGCTTTGTTGAAGAGGAATTCCATGAATAATATCAAGCAGGAAAAAGCTGCAATTACTTTATAGCTCCATTCCTAGTCTACTGAAAATAGCTTTATAATTTAGGTGTATCACATGAATATTGACACTCTTAGATGAACAAAACAGACTATAATGCTAAATTCTTTTTCATCTGTTAATAACAAGTATGAAATTCATTATGGAAATGTTTGCACTCACTAATCAAGCATGCCTGTACATGACTGTTTTCCTAGTCCCCAAGGCTTCATAAGGATATTACAGATATTTACACCAGAAAGCATTATGCTGCTTGACTACGTCTCCTAAGCTGACTTCATTTTAGAAGGTTGCTGAAGTGCATTAACAAATCAACATCATTTATTAATACCATAGCTCCGTTAGGCTGATTGAACACTAAATAATGTATAAACATTGTGCATGAGTCTCAGGGACACTTTATTAGATAGAGACATACTGCATTTGTTTTTCTAGCAAGGGATATATCAAGCTGTTTCTGATCCTTTCGAAGAGAATATATAAAATTGTCCACTCTTTCTTAAATGCATGGAAAGGATGAAAATTCAAAGCCACCGGAGAGATGGGCAGGTAGTAACAAAAAACTCAGCAAAGACAGATGTAAAATGTTACATGGAGGAAAAAAGATTCAAATCTCTCATCTCATATTTATTCATATCTTCTGAAAAACATATACGAGTTATAAGAAATAGTTAACCTCCATGCTTGAGGAATTGAAGTACAAAACACAGCTGAGTTAAATTGATAGTAATCATGTTTTCAAAACGTAGATCAAAAGATTAGAACTCTGTACAATGTTCTTAAAGCTTGCTTTGGAATACTTTGATTCTAAGTACCACAGTTTAAGATTTTAACTTTGAGGAGGCTCCAGGATGCTGCACAGGACTACTAATCCGAGAAACATTCTGAAGGGATTTATCAAATTTACCTGTGGGGATAAAGTGAAGAGAAATATTTGTCCCATAACAGTTCTGAAATGTTTGGAAGTATCAGTTCATTGGTAAGCACTGTGTAACACAGACTTCCAGCCTAACCTACTTCACAGGGTTGTTGTTCAGATCAAAGGGGGCAGAAGAGAATTATGTAAGCTGATTTGGTTCCCCACCCCCCACTGTGGAGAAAGGCAGCCTATGTAGAAGCTGCAGGGAGGGGGAAGCAGATGGAAAGCTGAACTCAGAGCGGCAGGTAAAGGGAAGGAAATGGGTTGCCAACTCCAGGTTAGGGAATTAATGGATATCTAAGGGGTGGGGTTTGAGGAGGATTGGAACCTCAGAGAGGTACAATGCCATTTTCTCCTAAGGAACCATTGGAGATCACTCAGATTTACAACTGCTCTCTAGATAGCAAAGATAAGCTTCCCTTAAGGTGGGGGGTAGGGGTGTGCATTCGGTTCAGCCGAACCGTATATACAGCCGAATCAACACTGATTCGGCTGTATACGGAATTGGCCGTAAATGATTCCCATTGCCTCCTATTATGCGGCAGCCGAATACGGCTCGCCGTATACTGCCAAATAGCTATTCGGAAGTATACGGCTGTCAATGGAAAAGGCGAGAAAGTAGCTTCTGCAGCCTCAGTGGAGCTGCTTGCCTACTTTCCCGCCTTTAGTGGCCTCTTCCCGCCTCTCCCATAGCCTCCCTGGGATCAGGGAGGGGGGGAGGGGGAAGAGGAGCCCCAGCAGCCAATCCAAAGCATGCATTTGTAAAATGCATTGCAAATGCATGCTTTGCAGGGCTGTTGTGTAGCTGATGGCCCAGCCATCAGCTACATTGTTGTTATTTTGATCTTTTGCCTACTTGGGTATCCAAGTAGGCACTGTTGTCTGGCCAATCAGAGAGCAGTGCTATTTTTTGAAATTGCTCTCTGTAGGGCCAGAGAACCTTTTTAAGGAGTCTTCCTGGCTGGACTCCTCCATTGCTGTGTTGGTGTATGTGTGGGTTGGTGGTGTGAGAGAGATTGTGCTGCTGCTGGCTGGCCCTTGGCTTCAGCTGCTGCCTGCTGCTCTCTCACTCAGCCTTACCAGACTTCCCTGGAGTAGAGAAGACAAGGTAAGACAGTTTTCGGGTTCTTGTTTTAGTGGGGGTAGCCTATTTGGGGTTGGAGTTAGGTTCTGCTGGGGGTGGGGGCCTGGGGTGGGGGGGTTTGCTAATTTGCCCATATCTTAATTTAGTGAGAGGACTTTTAGAAGTGCAGTGTCCATTTACTTCTCCTGATTTGGGTGCCTTGGATTTCTTGGGGTTAGGGTGAAGGGTGTTTTTTTTTGGGGGGGGGGGGGGTGGCAAAGTTCCTGTATTGTTAAAAGTTGAGGGGTTTTTACTGTTTTAAAAGTATTCAGTGTTTGATTTGTTGCTGCTGTGTTGTGCTGCTGCTGTTACTTTTATCTTCAGGTTATTGGGGGGGGTGCTGTTTGGCCTAATTTTCATTGTTTAAAAGGTTACTTTTGTCCCCCTTTTCCTGGTTATGGTTTTAGGGGTGGGGGTGTTGTTGTTGATTGATTTGGCCTGAGTTTTCTTATTGGTGAAAGGCCACTTTTTAAACACTTGAGTTGCTTGGCCTTTTCTTGGCCTTGCTTGGCCTGTTGTCCCTTTTCTTGGTTTGGGGGTGGGGGACTGGGGGTGGGGGTGTTGTTGACTTATTTGGCCTGAGCTTTCTTGTTGGTGAAAAGGCCACTTTTTTAACACTTGGCCTTTTGTGATTCTGCTGGTTTTGTTTTGGTTTTTTTAAATTACCTCTGATTGGTGTGGGGGTTGGCGAGGGTGTGTGTGGGCTGGGTCACTTTCTTGTTTTTATAGAGTAGATTGTGTGTTCTGCGTGGCAGGGAAGCTGGCACCTGGGTGAGAGACCCAGAACCAGCAGGCTTGTTGTGGTTGGCCAGCTCTCCCCATGTTGTTTGGGGCAGGGCTGGAGAGCTGGCATCTGTAGATTGTGTGTTCTGTGGCAGGGAAGCTGGCATCTGGGTGAGAGACCCAGAACCAGCAGGCTTGTTGTGGTTGGCCAGCTCTCCCCGTGTTGTTTGGGGCAGGGCTGGAGAGCTGGCATCTGTGTTTGCTGCAGCCAGGTCTGCCTCAACCCCCCTGCCCCCCCACCAGTAGCTTCTAATTATGCCCTATGTTGCCATTGATGTCAATGGCCCATAGGGTATAATGATGGAATAGGGGCACCCTCTTTGGGTGCCCCTGGAATGGGATCCCCTGGCCCAATCTTTTTGGGACTTGGGGGGGTTGGAGGGGAGAGTCCCCTGCAAATTTGGGGGCTCTCCCTCAAACCCCCACCCCTCCAGGCAGCTTCAAATATACCCTATTTTCCATTGATTTCAATGGCCCATAGGGTATAATAGGGGCGTATATTCGGAAATAGCCGCGCATCTACCGTATATGCGGCTATTCCGAATGCGGTATTCAGCAGTATACGGGGATTCCGAATTTTTTTCCCCCCCGTATATTTCCGAATCCATGTAATGCCGAATTTATTTATTTATTTGCACACCCCTAGTGGAGGGCAGTTAATGCCTTCAGTTAGGTGGATGGGAAGACAGCAAGGGTAGCAGGCACTTGCCCAGAGCCTCCTTCTAGAGCCTGTTGTATTTTTTCCCCCACAACGGGCCTTTCTCCTAGTAAAGACATAAAACATAAAATTAGCAAAATATCTAGTTTCCTTATTAGTGCAACTATAGAAAATAGAAAACCAATGAAATAAAGCAGTAAACTGGAAGAGGACACAGCCTACTAAATATCTCAGTCCATTAGTTCAACAGGTAAACCCTTTTTTCCCTTTCATGTCTGACATCCACATTCCCAGGGTGCTTAAATGAGGTGGACTGCAAACCATGAAGGCAGCATTAATCCATCTGGAAGATTCTCTGCTGTGAAATAATTACATGAAAGTCCTCTTATGAAACCTCAAGCTGAATGGGATTCCTAGGAGTTCTGAGTCTTGTTTTCACCCACTGGGCTTTTCCCAAGCTTTAATGCATGTCCTAGCACTTCCAACTGATCAGAATTCTTTCCACTCTCTTACACTTCCCAAACAGGTAAAATGCAATTTCCTCCTAGAGAACCACTGGAGATCACTCAGATTTACAACTGCTCTCCAGATGGGGAGAAGTTAATGCCTTCACTTGGGTGGGTGGGAAGACAGCAAGGATGGCAGGCACTTGCCAAGAGCCTCCTTCTAGAGCCTGTTGTATTTTTTTCACAACAGACTTTACTCCAAGTAATGTGATAATATCCTTACATTTTATGTATTCTTTTATGTTTAGGATTCACACATAACCTGCTTAGTCTGGAACACAGATATTTTATATTTACATTTCTAATGTGTGTTGTCATTATTTAGAACACTGAAGAAGGCCTCTGGGCTGAAATGTGTTTGGTCTAATGGTTATTCGACATAATCCATGTTTTGCTCTAAGTTACTGTACATGCAACTTACATGTATTGCTGTATGCTATGAGGATTTAATGTGATACCCACTACCTCATGTTTTATACTGATGTTTTTAATCTATATTTACAGTGCAATTTGTAGTAAACAGATGTCTTTATTCTTTTAGCAGCCCTGTGACACAGAGTGGTAAAGCTGCAGTACTGCAGTCCAAACTTTCTGCTCATGACCTGAGTTTGATCCTGGAGGAAGCCAGTTTCAGGTAGCTGGCTCAAGGCTGACTCAGCCTTCCGTCCTTCCAAAGTCGGTAAAATGAGTACCCAGCTTGCTGGAGGGAAAGTGTAGATAACTGGGGAAGGCAACGGCAAACCACCCTGTAAAAAGTCTGCCATGAAAACATCATGATGCAACGTCACCTCAGAGTCAAAAACAACTGGTGCTTGCACAGGGGATTAGCTTTACCTTTTTTATTCTTTTGTTTAGCTGCTTAACCTTCTAGGTTTTTGATTTGCTTCTCAGATTATTTTCCCCCTCCCTTTTTCTGTTTCCACATCTTGAAGATATGGCAGCATATTAGAGATAAACAGGAGTAGTGCCTATTTGGCTCCCTGTGCACTCTCCCTCCCCCCAGGATTGCAGTGTATTAGTCCTTTGCAAGTCTCCCACTTGTAGTTTTTATAAACTTCTATAATGTTTTCCCTTAGTTTTTTTTCTTAACTGAAAAGTCCAGATCCTTTTGCCTTTTTCTTTTTGAATTTAAAAATGTTTTCATATATATTTCCAGCACACAAAAATAATCATATTATGCAAATATAAAAGCATGTTCTCATCCAACAAATGTAGATTTTCTTTTCAGGAGCCAGAGTGGTATCATTATGCCTTTGTAATGGTACAATGCTGCTAATGCTTCAACAGCTTCCCTCTCAATTTAATTTCTGCTTTCCCCTTGAATTATTTTAAATGTAATGTGTAATCACTTGTCTTCAAAAAGATTAAAAATCAAATGGAAATGTGTTTATTTGCCACTATGTTTATATCTTAAAATAACACACACACTTCAAATTATCTTTAATAAACACTAGCACTTTTTTTTCCCCTCAGCAGTCTACTAAACTGTCAATTTAGCATAAAAGAGCATGATTTTGGCTAGCCCAGCCACCCATACTTATGAACCAGAATGTGCTGTGGTTTCCTATATCTGCCTCCTTCTTTAATATATTTCTGCAATAGAAAAATTGCATCAAGGGCAGAAAAGCATACCAAATTTACCTAAATGTAACTATATACTGTCCTCACAGAATCTTGTACTTAAGCAAAACAAAACACAATTAATTCTATTTCTATCCATTTCCCTCCAACAGGCTACTAACAGCTTTGAGTCTGTAGTAGCTGGTTGAGGGGGAAGGGGTGATTTATAACGAGAAAATTACATAAGGAGATAATTAAAAGTTCCCTCTCCAGAATTGTGTCCCTGATCCAATTTCCTATAAGGTTTCAGTGAGTTTCCAATTTCCTATAAGGTTTCAAATCTGAATATACATGTTCTGTGTAATATGAGGTCTGAGCCAGTGAAGTACAATGAAACTATAATCTTGGGCATACTGCAACTGCAATTACTATGTTGAGAGTCAAACTAGATGAGGTGCTGGAAATTCCACGTATGAGCTTTCAACAATTTCCTTTGTCAATAGCAGATGGACCAACATTTCCCAGCTGTGCCACTATGCCATGAAGTGCCCTTAGGGTAGGGCTGCCAAGCTCCCGCTAGGGGCGGGGGACCCCCCAGCCTGGAGGGCGTCTACCTGCCAACAGGGAGGCCACTGGGGGGAGGGGATCCCTGTCCCAAAGAGCCCCGTTGCTTCGTGCCATCCCCAGCACAATGACATCGCCTGGAAGTGACGTTATCATTCTGGGAATGTTGCACCATGGACGCTCTAGGATTCACTGTAAAAACTCTAGGGTACCATAGAGTTTTACGATGAATCCTAGAGCATTTCTGGTGTGAAGCTCTAAAATGCACAGTAAAACTGCATGGTACCATAGAGTTTTATTATGAGTCCTACAGTGTCCCTGGCATAGCATTCCCAGCACGATGACATCATTTCTGGGTTACTTCATCGTGCCACACATGCAAAGCGTGCACAAGGAACAAGTCTTCTGCTGCAGTGGTGGAGAGACTTGGCAACCCCACCCTAGAGAGATGCTGTTTTCCTCATTTGGAACAAAGATACAGTCATGATACAAAGTGCCTGGATGTTCACCACAATATGTCAAACAGCAGCTATATGGGGCCATGGGACAAACATACAGGTGCCCTCTATGTTGCCTCTCAGTATGTCAAAACAATAGCTCCAGGGATTTTTGTAGAAAAAGCCGAGCAGGAACTCATTTGCACATTAGGCCAATCCCTCTGACACCAAGCCAGCCAGAACTGTGTTCCTGTGTGATCCTGCTCAAAAAAAGCCCTGAATAGCTCTATGGGACTCCTTCAGGTTGCAAAAGACCCTTTCCCCATGCGCTAAGATCTCAATTCAAATCAGGGCACTGTGCAACTTTTATTCACAAAGAAAAACTACTTGGCGTCTGTGAATGTGGTACTCCCAGCTTGATCCATACAGTTTAAACTGGCACTTGCTAGACTGTCCTCTTTATTTATTTATTTATTACTTTACATTTATATCCCGCCTTCTCCGCAAGCGGACTCAGGGCGGCTTACAACATCATAAAAACAATCAATTCAATAAAACATATAAAACCATAATTTACTTATCAATTTTAAAACTATTGGCGCTTTACCAGCAACCTTATGATAGGTGTTTAAAAAAATGTCCTGATTTGATTACAACTTTTTCAGTGCTTTTTTTCCTCTCAGGTGTTATTTTTTTTTTGGCAGAGATATTATGTGATTTTTTTTAAAAAAAATTGGTTCAAGTGCTGAAAGAAATGGGCTTGAACCTCTTCAAGAGCGGAACATTTTTGAGGACAGTTCAGCTCAACACTTGCTTATGAACATGTTTTCAAAGTGTATCTGTGTCTTAACCATAAAGAGAGGAATTTTGTGCAAAGGCAAGGAGCAAACTGTGGACTGGCCATTATGTCAAGAATGCTATAGAACAGCAATAAGAAGAATTTTTTCCATTGGTTTTGAAGAAGAAGAATTGTAGATTTATATCCCGCCCTTCTCCCTGAATCAGAGGCTCAGAGAGGCTTACAATCTCCTATGTCTTCTCCCCCTACAACAGACACCCTGTGAGGTGGGTGCCTTTTCAAGGACAACCTCTGCCAGAGCTATGGCTAACCCAAGGCCATTCTAGCAGGTGCAAGTGGAGGAGTGGGGAATCAAACCTGATTCTCCCAGATAGGAGTCCGCATACTTAACCACTACACCAAATTGGTTTGATGATTCATAATGTAATACTTGCTAGGGTGAAAGACAATACCATTGATTGGATATGTTTAATGCCCTGTTGAATTTTGAGAGCAAGAACGAATATCATTTGTACACACTGTGACATATATGTTAGTGTTTTGTGGCATTTTTTTGTAGAGCAGTTTATTCTTTTAAAATAACTGCTCCTGAATATTGGGCCGCTTGTATTTATCTTTGTCTTTGTTTTTACACTTTTACACAGTGAAGATTATGATAATGAGGTAACTAAGGAGAAATTAGCTTATATAGTTTGATTTTGTTTGCTTTCCCTCAAGTGCTCAGACCCTTAAGATATGAAATAGTATTTTGAAACTAAATACTCTGTTCTACATTATATGCCAAACATTGTTTTATATTGTAGACAACAATTTCACTAAGAAAGGTTTTTTTCCCTCTTCATATTTAAAGAGATTGAGGCTAGGCAATAATTGACCATTTATTTACATACACATGCACTGCAACAAACACATGCTTTGAAACACAAAGTATTGTTTGCTAAATTGTCATTATACAATGTAAAGTTATTGATGAAAGAGGAAGACACACAAAACAGAGTATCCAGTGGCAGTTGTAACTGACAATAGTGCAATCATAAGCATATATCCTTCTAAATCCATTTAAATCAAAGCACTTAGAACAATGTAATTCTGTTCAGGATTGCACTGTAAAACTAATCAGGTCATGACGATCAATTTAAATACTGTAACAGAGCTTCACACTGGAAGATGTTAAGCAATGGGGTACCACAGGACTCAGTGCTAGGTCTGGTGCTTTTTAATTGTTCATTAATGATTTGGAGTTGGAAGTAAGCAGTGAAATGGCTAAGTTTTTTGATAGCACTAAGTTGTTTAGGGCGGTGAGAACCAGGGATGATTGTGAGGCACTCCAGAGGGATCTGTCAAGGTTGGGTGAGTAGGCATCAATGTGGCAAATTAGGTTCAGTGTGAGCAAGTGCAAAGTAATGCACATTTTGAGCCAAAAAGCCTAACTATAAATACATGTTGATGGGGGCCAAACTGGTGAAAACTGAGCAGGAGAGAGATCTTGGAGTCATCGTAGATAGATAGTGAATTGAAAACACACACAAACATATATATAATTGGATTGATATCCAAGCAAGGGGAGTTCAAAGCCCAGCATAGCCTGTAGCTTTAAGCAATAGATTCCCTCAGTGGCTGTTGCTAGGCAACCACAGTATTCCAGGCTGGGTTCTGTCAGGAAAAGGCAAGGGGAGGAGGCAGGGCCCTTTCCAGGTCTATTTTGGCCTTTAAAAGGGGACTCAACAAGGCCAGGCTAGGGATGCCAGTTCCAGACTGAATAATTCCTGGAGATTTTGTGGTAAAATCTAAGGAGGGCAGGGTTTGGGGAAGGGAGGGACTTCAGCTGGATATAATGCCATAGAGGCCACCTTCCAAACCTGGTCCATCCAGTCCAATACTCTGTGTCACACAGTGGCCAAAAACCCCAGGTGCCATCAGGAGGTCCATCAGTGCGGCCAGGACACTAGAAGCGCTCCCACTGTTGCCCCCGCCCAAGCACCAAGAGCATCACTGCTTCAGACAAAGAGTTCCATCAATACGCTGTGGCTAGTAGCCACTGATGGACTTCTGCTCCATATGTCTATCCATCCCCTCTTGAAGCTGTCTATGCTTGTAGCTGCCACCACCAACTTGCATGACTCAGCTAAGCCTAGCTGCTTGTACTATTCAACAGAAAACACCTTGCTTAATGAAAACTATATACAGATCACAAAGATATAGAAAAATGATCTATATTACAAAAGACAAAATTTTATAATATACACACTAGTTCCAATAACTGCAAATAATATCCATATAAATAGTATCCATACAATTGCAAATAGTATCTATATACAAAAATACCAAAATATGATACAAATCCAGGCTTCCAAGGAAAATATTGTGCGCAATGTTCAGCACCCAAATCTTTATGAATATAAATTTTCCAGATGTGCATAAAAGTAAGTTCTCAATGGAATTTTGATCATTATACTTCCCGTTTCAATAAGTATTTTTATCAAGAGATGCACATGTAAAAAACTCAAGCTCTCGGCCTGGTGGAAGAGTATAACCATTGTGTCATGAATATTAAAGGGACTGCATGACTCCGAATATAGAAGCATTTAAATATTAAAAAATAATCTGTATTTGATGTATAGCCATGAGAGTTTCAGCATAAAAAATTGAGTCGCTAATTTTTATTTATTTATTTATTTATTTATTTGGGAGAGGAGTGTGGGGAGGAGAGTAGAGGGGAAACTGAGGCATTCCCCCAAAGTCTTTGAGGGATCCCTTCCCTCCCTTGAAAGTGGGTCTGTCTAAATGAAATCTTAAGACAGTAATTCCTGGAGATTTTGTGGTGGAGTCTAAGGAGGGTAGGGTTTGGGGCAGATAAATATAGGTTGGCTATTATATGGGAAAAAGTTAGGGGTGCAAACTCTAGGTTAGAACACTCCTAAAAATTAGGGATGGAGCCTGGGAAGTGTGGTGCTTGAAAAGGGGAGGAACATCAAACAGATGTAATACCACAGATGTCATTCTCCAAAACAGTGATTTCTTCCAGGGTTATCAGAGTTGCAAACCACCAGGTGAGACAAAGATCCAAGACACAAGGATTACAAGATTACCAGCTTCAAAAATGATTACAATTAAACAATATTGTATAGAAAACTTATTTAAATATATTGATTCTTAAATTATAAAAACCTCTAACCCTCAAAGCAGTGGAATCCAATTTTCTCCTGAAATCCAACGTTTTAAGGGTTAAGTTACCCTTCAGGGTTACTTAACCCTTAAAACGCCGGATTAATGGAGACCGTTTTACTGCTTCGGTCCTTCGGAGCAGAAGAGGCACTCCATCCCCGTAGCCTTGGGCTGCCTTTCACTGTAATGATTCCCATAGGTAATAATGGAGAATGGAAAAATATCCAATTTTTTTCCCCATGAAAAGTATACCATTCAGTGTGATATGAAAAATACATCTTTCCCAAACCTAAACCAAACCCCAATTTTAACCCAAACATAAGTGTGTCCTGAACTCTAACCCTAACCCTAGAGGCCCATTCACTGTAATGAACACCATACACTATAATAGAGAATGGGAAAAAATCCCAAAAATTCTCCCCCTCAAGATTATACCTTTCAGTATGATATGAAAGGTACTTCTCACCCAAACCTAAATCTAACCCAATCTTTAACCAGAACCTATCTATGACTCAAACCCTAACACTAACCCTATGGGCCCATTCACTCTCAGGAATCTCATAGGCTATAATGGAGAATGGAGAGACTTTCAAAATTTTTCGGTATCGACACTATACCTTTCATTACGAAACTTTCAGGATTACTCAACACAGAAAATGACAGCATTTTGCAGAAAGTGGCATTCCTTCGATCGTGGGCGTCGCAGAAGGGCCCTCATGACCCCAGGGGTGGGTTGCCCTTCCCGGGTGTGCCAAAAACGCTCAAAGCAGTGGCTTCCAATTTTCTCCTGAAATCCAATGTTTTAAGGGTTAAGTTACCCTTCAGGGTTACTTAACCCTTAAAACGCCGGATTATTGGAAACCGTTTTATTGCTTCGGTCCTTCGGAGCACAGGAGGCACTCCATCCCCGTAACCTTGGGCTGCCTTTCACTGTAATGATTCCCATAGGTTATAATGGAGAATGGAAAAACATCCAATTTTTTTCCCCATGAAGAGTATACCATTCAGTGTGATATGCAAAATACATCTTTCCCAACCCTAAACCAAACCCCAATTTTAACCCAAACCTAACCCAATCTTTAACCAGAACCTATCTATGGCTCAAACCCTAACAATAACCCTATGGGCCCATTCACTCTCATGAACCTCATAGGCTATAATAGAAAATGGAGAGACTTTCAACATTGTTCCCTATCGACACTATACCTTTCACTACGAAACTTTCAGGATTACTCAACACAGAAAATGACAGCATTTTGCAGACCGTCGCATTCCTTCGATCGTAGGCGTCGCAGAAGGGCCCTAATGACTGCAGGGGTGGGATGCCTTTCCTGGGTGTGCCAAAAACGCTCAAAGCAGTGGATTCCAATTTTCTCCTGAAATCCAACGTTTTAAGGGTTAAGTTACCCTTCAGGGATACTTAACCCTCAAAACGCCGGATTATTGGATTATTGGCTTCTTTTCCTGGGTGTGCCAAAAACACTCAAAGCAGTGGATTCCAATTTTCTCCTGAAATCCAACGTTTTAAGGGTTAAATTACCCTTTGTCATGGGTACTGGGGACCCTGCAGAAGAAGCTAAGCCCGCAGAAGAAACTGTACCCCTTTCACCTGTACCCGTGCCCCTGCCGCCTACTGGAGAAGATCCAAGCTCCCCGGCCTCGCCCTCTCGGGTGGCTCGTGTACTTGACTGCCTGCATCAGGTTCTCAGGGACCGGAGGAGGGTGGCATGTTCACGAGCAAGACGCTCCCTGAGCCCTGAGTTTTAAAAGGATCCTGGCTCCTCTAGGAGTGAGGATGCTTGAGTCCCAGCAGGATCCTGGCCGCCCTGTGAGTCAGCAATTAATCCAAATGGGCAACAGCCAGCAGAGGGCTATATAGCTGTGGGCTTTGGGAGAAAGCTTTGTGGAAGCAACTAGTCACTTACCTGATGTTCTAGCATCCACTTCGGCTTCTGACTTTGGCTTCTGGGCCCCCTGACTTTGGCTTTGACTTCTGTACCCGCCCGACTTCGTCTCCTGTACCTTTGACTTGCGATACCTGGACTGTGATTCGGTTTTTTTGTATTGGACCCTCGTTGCTCCCCAGCTACAGACCTTGGACTGCCCCTGGACTTCGCCTGACCCAGCCCCAGCACGTGACAGCAGAAGCCCAGACCATTGTGACTCATAGGGGAGCTTTTCGGGTGTGGCGGTTGCAATTTGAAGTTAGTGTGGCTCTGGGGATTTTTCAGAGCATAATGGATTCTCTTCTCAAAGGGATCCCCGGAGTGCAACCGTTTTTTGATGACGTTTTGATTGGCGCCTCAGACACTGAGGAGTTCAGCAGCCATCTGATTAGTACTCCGCTGTTTCCAGGCGGTGGGACTTAAAGTAAAGCAGGAGAAGTGTTCCCTCGTGGTGTCGAGGGTAGAGTTCTTGGGGTTTGCAGTAAACGCCATGGGAATCCACCCGGCAGCTGACAAGACCAGGTCTATTGTCCACGCCCTGGCCCCCAAGTGCAAGATGGAGTTACAAAGTTTCTTGGATTAAATTTTTATCATTCATTTTTGCCCCACAAAGCGGCCATCGCAGAACCCCTTCATAGGCTCCTCGATAAAAACGCCCCATGGGTCTGGGAAAAGAAGCAGGCCACCACTTTTCAGGCAGTCAAGGACCTCCTATTTTCCAATGATGTCCTCCACCATTTTGATGAATCCTTACCAGTGATTCTGGCTTGTGATGCTTCCCCGTACGGGGTGGGCGCCATTCTGGGGCACCAACTCCCGGATGAGAGAGACGTTCCCGTGGCCTATTATTTGAGGTCCCTGACCCCCGCGGAGCGCAACTATGCCCAGGTAGACAAGGAGGCCTTGACAATAATGGTGGGTGTGCATAAATTCAATGACTACCTGTACGGTAAGCGTTTCACGATCGCCACGGACCGTAAGCCACTACTGGGCCTCCTCACCCAAGTCCGCCAGACACCACAAATTCTGTCACAGCGCGTCCTGCGGTGGAACCAGTTTCTCAACTCGTACACATATGCCCTGGTCCACCGCCTTGGCAAAGCTATGGGACATGCGGACGCCCTCAGCTGCCTGCCGCTGCCCTCTATGGACCCGGATCCTGCCCCAGCCCACCATGTGATGCTTACAGAGACTCTACCAGAGAGGCCCCTTCACGCCGCTGAGGTAGCTAGGGCCACAGGTAGAGACAGCATCCTCACATGCGTTTTAGACTGGGTGGGAAGGGGGTGGTCCACGGGCAAACTGGATGCAGAATTCAGGGCATTCGCATCACGCAGAGAAGAACTGTCCATGCACAAGGAGTGCCTTCTCTGGGGTAGCAGGGTGGTGGTTAACCCCCCCCCCCATTGCAGAAGCAAGTGCTGGAAGCCCAACACGAAACACACCTGGGGATAGTGCGCATGAAGGCCCTGGCACGTAGCTATGTATGGTGGCCGGTGATGGACGAGGAGATAGAAGGGTGGGTTTGAAGGTGCCAACCCTGCCAAGAGTCTCGACCGATTGGGGAAGCGGGAAGTGGGGGAGTACTAACAGCAACACCCCTGGAAGCTGCCCAGCCTATGCCGGCCGCACCGACTATGCGGGCGGAAGTGCACCACAGCGGAGGGAGCACCCCCCCCGAGAGGAGATTCCAGAACAGCAACAGGCGATGGACAGCCCTTTTCCGGCATCATCCCACCACGAGGAACCAGCTGCCCCGCCAGCCACGGCGGCCGCTCCAACTCCCCAAATAACCCCGAGGAGGTCAACCCGGGAACGCAGGGTGCCAGCCTACTTGAAAGACTTTTTGTCTTGAACTAGGGGGGGAGGAGTGTTGTGTCTTGCATTTCAGTCCCGAAATTACAACACAGCGGATGCTACAGAGGTGACCAGAGGATGTAGCTCCGCAAATACGCTCCGCCAATCAAGATCTGTGGCGGGAAGTTTAACTGGCCTGGATTGGACCTGGCCAGACTGAGGGTTGTTCCGGGGTATGTATATAATCGGGACCTGGCCCGCGTTGCCTTGTTTTGTGATGTAATCGCTAATAAAGCATGTTGCCTTCAACACGTCTAGTCACTCAGTACATTACAGGAATCAAACCAGATTCTCTCAGATAAGAGTCCACACACTTAACCACTACACCAAACTGGCTCAAGTGGTAAGAATGCATGCAGTTCCCATTTGCTTCCAGATGCTTAGCAAGCAGTCTTGCAGAAAGTTCAACCAATACAAGCCTATATATCCACTGGTGTATCTCATTTAAGCGTTCCTTTAAGGGATAAGGTCCCAATGTACGGTAACATCCATAACATTATAACTAAGGCAAACTTATAACATTAGAACAAAGACAAACCCATCAGAGAAAGCAAGATAAGCCCCATTCATTGTTGATGTCCTCAGGCATCAGAGTACGAAGTTTAAAGATCCATTTCATTTCTTGCTGCAAAAGCCATTTAGAAACATCCAGCTTGTCTTGGAGCCAGGAAGGCAATTTCACCGAACAAAAAACCCTCAAGACCTGGGGATTGGCAAGCCTAGAGAGCACCTAGCACTAGCACCTCAAGGGGAAACTAAACATTCTTGGTATGTGACTAACATGTCTCATGTCAGCTCTCTTATAAGTGCCCCATCACAGCTGCTGGGCTTGACACCAATAAGTTTTCCTTCAAAGACCAAGACAGTTCTGGAAAGGGCTCTGCCCTGCCTTATGGCTCTTCCTGACAGAAACCAAGGCTTGAATACTGTTGGGTTGTTGCCTGTCAAGGGCCATTGAGGGCCTCTGTTTCTTGAAGCTACAGGTGCTTCTTTTATGATTAGGGGGGAGTTAAATTCCTCCTTTCCTACAAACACAGGACTGTGGGAGCCATGTGATTGGCACACCACCTGATCACCTCTACTCCAAAAAGTCTGATGACACATAGAACACAGGCTTCTTACACTCATGGTTTAACCGCATCTATCCTTGGTAAACTGTTATTCTTGCATTAAATCTTGTAGACATGTCCTCCTTGTAACTGGCAGATGTTTCCTGTTAGTGCTTTGTCTGTTGCAATGTTTCCTGTTAGTGCTTTGTCTGTTGCGATGCTGTAAGCTGAAGTATTTTTGGTATGATTGGAACAGGGATAAATAAAGGGGGCTTGCAAAAGATAGCAAGCATTTTTCCTCTCCCGATACACGTGTCAAGTGATCATTCCTACAAGTGGCGTCCCGAAGCAGGGACAGCTGCAGGTATCAACGCCTAGCACAGCTCAGACAGCTCAGCTCCTACTTATCAACTGCCTGGCACAGGCCCCAAGTGCGCACTCCGTCGTTCACAACCCCTACATTTGGTAAGTATGGGTGGACAGTTCTCTCAGGCAGAGCAGAAACATTTAGATGAGTTAAAGCTTTTGATCCAAAAGTCTGGCAGGTCCGTGACTTCTGGCCAACTTAAGACTTTGTTACAAGAGATCAGTAAGCAATGCTCCTGGTACCCGGAGGGAGGTTCTCTTAAACTTCGGGACTAGGAGAAGATAGGGAAAACCTTTCACACAGAGCCCCAAGCTTCTATTGAACTTCTGCAAGCCTGGCATCAATGAAGGTATGCAGTAGAGAAATTTATGCCCGTTTCTAACCGAAGCCAGCTCTCCACAGATTGTCCCCTAAAAGGCACTGGTGTCCAACTTGTGCCCCCTGCCCCTCCTCTTCTTCCTCCTCCTTTTCCCCCTTCTCCACCAACAGATCCACCCGTGGACCCACCATCTAACACCCCGGGACGCATGGTCTGTGAAGTTTTGGAGAAGGAACTTGATCAGGCTAACTTGGAAAATGTCCCAGAATTGGCAGAAATGTTGTCTATTTGCCCTATACATTTGACAGGGGAAGAATTGCCTGACCTTTTATTGGTATACCCAGTAACATATGCACAGAATGAGAATAGGCAGCAGGTTGTTAACTATACTGTGTTGCCCCACTCTGTTTTGAGTGAAATTCAAAAGGCTATCAGAGATATGGGCATAGGGAGAACCAATGTGCAAGGTCTTTTAGAAGGAATCTCTAATGGATACACTGTGATTCCTCAAGATTGGAAAAATATGATGAGGGTGATGTTAACTCCTGAACAGTATGTGGTATGGGACAGTGAATATTGTAATTTGGTTGATGTTAAAGGATGTGGCTCCAATGAGGTTTATATTGCTGAACAACTATATGGATCTAGACAGTTCAGTACCATTGAAGCACAAACTGTGCTCCCTGTTGCAACCCTTGCTGTTGTGTCTAAATGTGCTTTACAGGCCTTTGCCAAAGTCCCTATAGAAGGGCGGTCAGCTCATAGTTTTGCAACTGTCTGTCAAAAGCCACAAGAGCCCTATATAGACCTTATCAACTGTCTTCAGGCAGCAATCAGAAGACAGATTGATAATCCTGATGCAGCAGGAGAATTGATGATAAAATTGGCCAAGGAAAATGCTAATTTGGATTCAAAAAGAGCCCCGTGGTGCAGAGTGTTAAAGCTGCAGTACTGCAGTCTTGAGCTCCGCTTATGGCCGGAGTTTGATCCCGGCGGAAGCTGGATTCAGGTAGCTGCCTCAAGGTTACTCAGCCTTCCATTCTTCTGAGGTTGGTCAAATGAGTACCCAGTTTGCTGGGGGGAAGTGTAAAAGACATACTTTAGTTTGCAGCAGCGCTCAATGCAGCAGGCTGAGATTGCTGCTAGAGCAATGGCTTTTTCAGCTCTATTCACACAGGCTTTCAACTTGATAGTTGACACCTTATATGCATTTAATTTGATTCATCAACTTCCTGGTACATGTATCTCTCCAAACTGACCTTGATTTGATTCGCTATATTTTTAATCTTGCAGGTTTTAATTTCTTGCTGTTACTGATCTTCCTGGTGTGATTACTCAGGGCAATGCATTTGCTGATAAGACTTTGAAAGATGTTACTTCTCCTATTTACTTTTCCTTTCTCAGCCATAGCTATTTTAACCAAAATACCAAAGCACTAGACAGACAGTTCTTGTTGCTTTCCCCCCCTCCATTTTTTCAAACAATTTTTATTAGTAACATATGGCAATATATTCAATTTCTTATATCATTAATAACTACTTTTTTCTATATCCCATATATTACTTTCTACCTACCCCTCCCCCTTTACTTGACCCCCACCGGTGTACTATATTCAAAACATCATTATAAAAGATACCCCTAATTAATAAGAAGCCAAATTCATATCCTCCTCCCACTTATACTTAATCATTATCAAAAATTGTCCAATGTCCTTTTATTTTCCACTCTTTTTCTACATATCTTCTGAACTTCTTCCACTTCATCTTAAATACTTCTAAATCATAGTCTCTTAAAGTTCTTGTTAACTTATCCATTTCACTCCATGTCATAACTTTTACAATCCAATCCCATTTCTTTGGTATTTTTTCTTGCTTCCACAACTGCGCATACAATATCCTAGCAGCTGAGAGCAAGTACCAGATTAAAGTTCTATGTTCTTTTGGAAATTTTTCCATTTGGAATCCCAACAGAAAAGTCTCTGCAACTTTGTTAAATTCATATCCCAAGATCTTATAAATCTCTTGTTGAATCATCCGCCAAAACATTTTAGCTCTTTCACAAGTCCACCACATATGGTAGAAAGAACCTTCATGCTTTTTGCATTTCCAACACCTATCCGGCATCTTATTATTCATCTTTGACAACTTTTTAGGAGTCATATACCATCTATACATCATCTTAAAACAGTTTTCTTTAATACTCTGACATGTTCAAAGTTTCATAGAGTTCTTCCACAAATATTCCAAAGTTCCCATCTGTATTTCTTTATTTACATTAATTTCCCATTTAATCAATTGAGATTTCACTACTTCAACTTCTGTAGACCATTGTAGAAATAATTTTTATACTTTTGAAATTAATTTATCATTGTCTCTAAGCAGAACTTTCTCCATTTCTGTTTGCTCTTTTCTTATTCTTTCAGTTTTAATATCCTTCTCCACCAAGCTCTTTATTTGTTGCATTTGAAACCAATCATATTTATTATTCAATTCTTAAGCAGTTTTCAGTTCTATTTTGCCACTTTGTATTTTTAATAGTTGATTATATGACAACCACTTTTCTTCACCTATATCAGCTGTTATTTTTATTACTTCAGCTGGTACTATCCATAACAGTCTTCTCTCATCTCCATATTTCTTATATTCTATCCACGTACTTAACAAATTATTTCTTATGTAATGGTGAGAGAAAAAAACGTCCATCTTCTTTTTCCCATAATACAAATACGCGTGCCAGCCAAATTTATTTCCATGACCTTCCAGCACTAAAAGTTTTTTGTTTAACAGCGTTATCCATTCTTTTATCCACACTAAACAAACTGCTTCATTATATAGTTTTAAATCTGGTAATTGGAATCCTCCTCTCTCTTTTGCATCTGTCAAAATTTTCATTTTAATCCTTGGTTTCTTCCCAGCCCACACAAATTCTGAGATTTTTCTTCGCCATTTATGAAATTGTTTACTATCCTTCACAATAGAAATAGTTTGAAACAAATACATTATTCTTGGTAAAACATTTATTTTAATTGCAGCTATTCTACCCAACAATGACAAATTAAGCTTGTTCCATTTCAACATATCTTCATTCATTTTTCGCCATAAATTCTCATAATTATTTTTAAACAGATCAATATTTTTCATTGTTATCTCCACCCCCATATATTTTATCTTGGAGGTGACTTCACAGCCCATTAATCTCTGTAATTCTTGTTGCTTGTTTATCTGCATATTTTTACACAGAATTTTGATTTTTCTCTATTAATATAAAGTCCCGCCAACTCCCCATATTCTTGTATTTTAGCTAAAAGCAAGGGTCTAACTTGTATGGGGTTTTCATTTATAAACATTACATCATCAGCAAAAGCTCTGTATTTGTAAGTAAATGCTTTTATTCTTAATCCTTCTATATCTTTTTCTTTTTGGATCTGCATCAATAATATTTCAAGAGTCATTATAAACAACAATTTTGAAAGCGGACAACCTTGTCTAGTACCTTTACTAATTTTCATATCTTCTGTAAGATCTGCATTTATACATAACCTTGCACTTTGTTCAGAGTATATTGCTTTTATCATTCTTATAAAGCTTTCTCCCAGCTCCATTTTTTCCATTACTGCAAACATAAAGTCCCAGTTTAAATTATCAAATGCTTTCTCTGCATCTGCAAAGAATAATGCTACTTCTTTATCTGGATGTCTTTCATAATATTCTACAATATTTACAACAGTTCTAATATTGTCTCTTATTTGCCTTTTGGAAAGAAACCCTGCTTGATCTTCCTTTATAAAATTTGTCAAATGTTGTTTAAGCTGTTCTGCCAAAATTCTTGAATATATTTATAGTCATTATTTAATAGCGAAATTGGACTATAATTTTTTACGTTTGTGACATCTCTATCTTTTTTGGGTATCAACGAAATAACAGCTTCCTTCCATGTGTTTGGTATTTTCCCTTTTATTCTTTTCGTATTCATCAACTTCTGCAATTTTGGTATTAACTCATCTTTAATGGTTTTAAAATATATAGCTGTATATCCGTCTGGCCCAGGTGCTTTTCCATTTTTCATTGCATTGATTGCTGCTTCAATTTCTATTTTTTCAATTGGATCATTCAAAACTTTTTGCATATTTTCAGCTAAGGGCTCTATTTTTATCTTTTGTAAATACTCATCCATCTTCTCTTTCTTTACTTTAACACCTTTAAACAATTTGGCATAGTACTTAAAGAATTCTCTTTTTATTCCCTCTTGGGTAACCACTTCTCTGCCATCAACCACAATTGTGTTAATAATTTTATTTTCCCTCTTTTTCTTCAATTGCCAAGCCAAATACTTTCCCAGTTTATTTGCTCCATCAAAGGATTTCTGCTGCAGTCTTTTCATACTCCATTCCAATTCTTTATTTAACAAATGTCTCATTTGAGTTTGTAATATTGTAATTTCCCTTATAATTTTCTTTTTCCCTGGCCTTTTTCTCAACTCCCCTTCCTTTTTCTTTATTTCATTTTGAATGTCCAACAACTGTTACTCTCTTATCCTTATTATTCAAAGTAATCAATATTCCTCTCATTACTGCTTTATAAGCATTCCAGACCGTCTGAAACTCAATATCCCCTTTGTCATTCACTTGGAAAAAAGCTTTAGTTTCATTTTCTAGGTATGTCACTGTTTCTTTATTCTGTAGCAAATCTTCATTTAATCTCCATCTTCTCACCTTCTTGGACAATTTTGTAATCCACATTATTGGGTTATGATCAGCACCAATTTTAGGTAGAATCTCTATTTTCCTTGTTATAAAACCTAAATCTTTATTTCCCCACAACATGCCAATTCTAGAAAAAGTTTTGTGTCTTGCAGAAAAAAAAGTATAGTCCCGAACTTCAGGGTTAAATTTCCTCCATATATCTTCCAAATTCTCTTGTTTAACCAATTCAAAAAAAGACTTTGGCAATTTTCCTTCTTTACTATTGTTTTTTTTCCTCCAGACCTGTCCAATGAGTTCTTAACTGTTCCATTAAAATCTCCCATTAACAAAACTTGGTCATAGGTCAGTTCATCAAGTTATTATATAATATCTTTTAAAAAAACATCTTTTGCACCATTAGGTGCATACAATCCCAATAACAACGTTCTTTTCCCATTTAATATTGTCTCTATTGTTACAAATCTTCCCTCTTTATCTTTAAACACTATTTTTGGCTCCAATTCTTGTTTAATATAAAAAACCACTACCTTTTTCTTCTGTTCAGCCAATGAAAAAAATTCCACTCCCAATTGCTTATTCCATAAAAATTTATAATCCTTTTGTTTAATATGCACTTCTTGTAAACAAATTATATTACAGTTTTGTTTCTTAATCCAATGAAATGTTGCCCTTCTTTTTTGTGGTGAATTTAGTCCATTAACATTCCAAGACAATAATTTGTAATCCATCATGGTGCAAATTCTTTATTTTCTTCAAAAAATCTACGCATATTCTGTGCATTTGTAATTGTGATTCATTTCCCCTGGAGTTTAAAACTTAAACCTTCAGGTAGTATCCACCTGAACCTCATTCCATTGTCTCTGTTTTTCTGTCAACTTTTTATATGTTCTTCTGTCATTTATCACTTGCCTTGGCAGCTCCTTCATGATTCTCACTCTACTGCCTCCCACTATCAATGTCTCTTCAAAGTTTTTATTCATGATCCTTCCCACCATTTCCTTTGTCATAAATCTTATGACAACATCTCTTGGTAAGTTATTTTTCTGGGCATAAAGTAAATTCACTCTATACATATAATCATACATGTTTTTAGTCTCTTCAGGGTCTTCCTCTAAAAATTCTGCAATTATTTTTATTATGTATGCTTTTAAATCCCCATCTTCCTTTTCAGGTACTCCTCTCAGACGTATCTGAGTCTCCATCAATTTGCAGTCATGGATTGTCACTTTTTCTTGCATTTTCAACAAGGTGGAATCATATACATTCATTCTACCTTCTACTTCCTGCACTTTCTTAGATGTTTCCTCAGTTTCCTTTCTGAGATCTTCCATGTCCTTTTTAACCTCTGCAATAATTTTTTTTATTCATTTATCATCTCTCTCACCCCTTTCATCATTCTGGCTTCCATTGCCTCCAGTTGGTCCTGCATTTTTTCCAGTTAAGTAGCCCTTTTACGGGGCTGCTTGTGTTAAAAAAACAGTGAAAAATTTAAAAAACAGTGAAAATTTGGACCTCACCAATTTCCAATTGGACTATTAGATTCAAAAGAGTAGGACTTGCCCTTTATAACAAGCCCAATTTCGCCATCCTCGGAGCTCCCAAAGTCCAGATATTTATTTTTAAATCATCCAAAATGGCGGTCGCAACTTTTTACTGCTCTCTATAATTTCCCCCCCTTTTTAAAAACGTCCAAGGTCCACACAAATAATATGGCCATTAGTATTTATCTTCTTACCCTCTTCTCAGTTAACTCCAACAATTTTTAATGTCCCGAATTCTTTAAAAACATTGTTTTTATTTTGACCTCCCAGCAATGACCGCCGATGTTTCTCAATATACTGTGGCTAATAGCAACTGATCGATCTCTGCTCAATATTTTTATCTAGTCCCCTCTTGGGACTTGCTATGCTTGTAGCTGCCACCACCTCCTGTAGCAGTGAATTCCACATGCTAATCACCTTTTGGGTGAAGAAGTACTTTCTTTTATCTGTTTTAGCCTGACAGCTCAGCAATTTCATTGAATGCTGACAAGTTTTTGTATTGTGAGAAAGGAAGAAAAGTACTTCTTTCTCATGCATAATCTTGTAAACCTTTATCATGTCACCCTGCAGTCAATGTTTCTCCAAGCCAAAGAGCCTCAAGTGTTTTAACCTTTCCTCATAGGGAAAGTGCTCCCTAACAAACTTTGACAAATGGATATTAACCATATAGTTTCCCTGAAACTCTGGTACTGAGTCCATGTTTGCATAGACATGTACTCTGGATATCTTTAGGCTACTGCTCACCGTGGTGAAGCCACAAAAAATGTCATGGCTCACCTTATTTCTGCCTTTGCGGTAGTGGGCCACTCCTCAAAGAGGGGAGTCTGCTACTCATGTCATTGCTCACTTAATTGCTGCCATCACTGTCCTGAGCAAACCTCAAAAACTCAGGACAGACAATGGCCCTGCCTACTGTTCTGCTGGTTTCCAAGAATTTATTCAATGAGACATCCGTCTCAGTCCTCGTATTCCTTATAATTCCACAGGTCAAGCTATTGTGGAACATGCTAATTAGACATTGAAAACCACTCTTCAAAAACAATTAAAAGGAGTGAAAATGAGGGTTCCTATCCAAATGCAGGTTCAGGAATAATTGAATTTGTTCTTTGGGCTTATTGACTTGGCATGGTCCAGCTCCCCTTATTACCTGGGGGTGCAGGCATGCTGCTGTGTTTTCTCTTGCAGGTCTTTTGTGGGTTCTGGCATGTTGCGTTCGCCTGGCTAAAGATGGCATGGCATCAGGGTCTCCCAAATCTGATTCCCAATTTCAATCTCAGCCTCAAACGAGAGATTGTGCGACACCCACACACCCAGACAGCTCGTGATATGACATGGGGGGATGTGAAGCGTCTAACTAATCAAGCTCAACAAACACTGGAAGAGGCTGGGTAAGAGCCTTCTCCAGAGAATTTGGTGGCTGCTGTTTTAGCTCACAATGATTTTTTTGTTGTTTGTGTTTATGTATTTTGTCTCCTGGCAAGGCTATTAGTTTTACATTTAACACAGTTTTCTTTGAACTGCTTTCCAATTTTTCATTCAATGAAATCTGAAAATTCCTTTTGTTGTTGGTACTGAATTTTTATTTTCTGAAAAGAACAGTGTTTTAAAATTCTACCTCACAAATTTTGGTTCCTACAAGACCTCTTTTCATTTGAAGTTATAGCATGTGTTATAGAAGAACATCTGTACCCTTCCTTGGATAAAACCACCCTCTCACTGTGCATCTTCTCTCTTAAGTCTTGAAAAACTAATACTTTGTTTTACCAGTGACCTAATTATTCTCAGTGTTGTGTTTCTCATAGAAATACCTTTTCTAGATTTGTTGATAATTCACTAGGCAGAATTTCTGAAAACTCTTGGTCTTCATTAGAAATCTGGACTTTAATAATGTTCTGCATTCCTCAAATGTATATCTTCATTTGTTCTCTTAATGTCATTTATAGTTATGTTCCATCTATGAACTGTACATATCAATCTTCTTATTTAGCTATTTGGTGAACCTCTTACCTGTGGAAAGAGGCATCTACATGCTTATCTATCTTATTTTATGTCTTCATCTATAGCAACTTGTTAGAGTTTGACCTTTTCTAAGTGTTTTGTTTAGAAAATCCTTTCTATATGTATGTGCACTAGCTTGAATCATGAGAAGTGATACATAGGTTTATATTGTGGATTTGTATTCTGCATAATGTATGGTGTATAAAATTTGCCCTTTAACATTGGAAGGGTAGAGATCTTGTCAAACTAAAACTCCATGTGAGGAGGAGGAAGTCTCCAGTCCAAAACAAGTGTGGTAATTAGCTAATGTGTGCAACCCTATCTCAACAGGGTTGAGCTCAAGTTATAGCAATTTGTGGACAGCCAAGAAAAGCTTTAAAGGAAAAAAGCACCTATTATTGTTGTTCTGTTTGTTTCTCCAAGTTTGTTTTCCAGGCTCTTCCATATCTACCCAGAGGTCCTGAAATTTGCCTGGTCATGCCTCATTGATGTTGGAAGGAAGGCCTCCCCAAGAACCCCATCCAAACTGAGTTATGGAGGAAACTTATTTCCAGGGAAATTCCTCTGCCTAGCAAAAGGCTGGTTGCCCCAGCTGATCACAACAGCAGCCCCACTGCCACTTCCAAGTTGTGCTTCCAGGAAAAAGAATTCCTTTTGGCTGCAATAGAAACAGTGTGAAAAGATTTAACCCTGTGAAAAGATTGTCATGCATAGAGCACACAAACTCTCCATGAACTCAAGAAAGAAGATCTTTTGTTAGACTAATGGAGGAGGGGAACAAGGAATTAAGTCAGGAAATGGTTTTTGTATTGTAATAATGTGGCCAGGTGTGGACTGCCCACATCTGGCAATGTTTCCAAAGTATGTCTGAATGTGTGTATCTTAATCACCTAGGCTACAACAAGGTGTTTGCCATAAAGGCACATGAATTGATTCAGTTTATAGCATGTCACTTGCATATATCCCTCATTATTGCTTATGTGCTTAGAAATTGAGATGAGTTCTTGTATTTTCACATCATAGCTAGTAATGTTTATTGATAAAGAATTGTCAGTACCAAGACACATAGCTTTCCCTCATGCATGAAGAGCTTATTTTTGGTGGTTGACATTCCTAAGCCCTTTCCCTTTGCCCCAAGTGTGTCTCAACCCTGGTTGTATGAAGTCTGAATGGCAGTACATCATATAATGTGGCACACATCTTCCAAGGATTAGGCAGCAAAAAGGAGGGGAATTGATACTGGGGTACTGCTAAATAAAAAAGGTAGCCCTGAAAGACATGGGGGGCCCTCTCAAGCTAGTCTGTGTGCTTAGAAAGGCCTCATGATGGAGATCAGGAAAACTCCACACTGGAAGGCTGGGCTGCATAGCCAAGGCATGCCACTGAGTGACTTTTCCCCCTCCACACGTCCACATATCTTTTTTAGATGGAACAAACACATCTTTTCTAGATGGAACGATCCTGAGATGTGCCAGTTTAAATGAGTAATCCCAAACACTGTCTGTTTTCCTCCTGTGGTTCATCTTTACCCTGTCTCTGTCCATCCTTACCCCATTGTAGTGTAATTTCAGTCTTTCCTGGGAATATCAAAACCAAATTGTCACTTAACTGCCTTTCCTGAGTGGTCACACAGAATTATGATCACACAAAATTGTCTTAATAAAATAAGCTTTCAATAAATAAATAAAAAAGAGTGAAATGTGGGAGTCACGTGATTGGCACACCACCTGATCATCTCTATTCCAGAAAATCTGATGACACATAGAACACAGGCTTCTTACATTCGTGGTTTAACCACATCTATCCTTGGTAAACTGCTAATCTTGCATTAAATCTTGTAGACATGACCTCCTTGTAACTAGGTAGATGTTTCCTGTTAGTGCTTTGTCTGTTGTGATGCTGTAAGCTGAAGTATTTTTGGTATGATTGGAACAGGGATAAATAAAGGAGGCTTGCAAAAGATAGCAAGCATTTTTCTTCTCCCGATACACATGTCAAGTGAACATTCCTACACAGGGCTTTTCTCAAAGTTGCAAAAAGAGCTGTCATCTGTCCATGGCCACAGCTTCTAGATTTAAGTATCCACAAATGGGGCTACATTAAAAATTAGGTTTTTATTTATTTACTCATTCATTTAAAAATTTTAAGATGCCTTTCCATCCCACCAGGGTCCATGTAGTTAACATAAAAAGCTTTAAAACACTAAAACAATTAAAAAGACACTTAAATTACAAAATAATTCACTGATTTGATTAAATAACAGGAACATTCCTCTGAGGTGAAAAGGTCCAGATGTATATCCATATTGGCTGTATGAATGGAATCTTCCATCCGTCTGCAGATCCTCTTCACTGAATTTGGGAAAGTGCAGTTTGAATCTTTTTTTCTTTCTTTGAGAAGTAATGTTTGTCTTTTGAGTAGTCTTTGTTTTTGATTCTGGACTAAGTTTCTAGGGTGCAAGACTTACAAGACTGTTGCCGTACATACATGAAATATTTAGTGTTATAATTTTTAAAAGGTTAAAGGCTGTTTTAATTAAGTAGTATGTGGCTGAACTAGATTTAGATCTGCATTCTCCTTAAAATCCCTTGTGTTCAAAAAGCAAAACTTTTAATCCAGCATACTTTTTTTTGTCCATATTGATAAGTTTTTGTCCATATTGATAGGTTTAAACATTTGTGGATATACTCTTGTGAGGAACCAGTCAGGGTCAGCTTGGAAGAAGAGACCACTGTAATTTTTGCTGTCACCTTCATCCAGTACCTCAGGCACACCAAATAAAATCCCATCAGAAAAGTAACTAGGCACCAGACTTTTTAAAGTTCAAAACCACAAAGAATATTTATTGATTCACAAGATGCACAGGAGGGAGTAAAATAATAGTTATTTGTTGGTATTAACAAATCACTTGGCAGGCAGAAGTTTAACTAAACAGACAATCTCTAATCACCAGAGATGTTGGCAGATTGAATTACCATACAAACTACTGGCAGGCTTAAGATCTATTAAAACTATCAAGCAGATACTAAACAGGCAGACAGTGCTTCCTTAACCTTAGGGAAACACTCTATACAGAGAAAGATTATTAAGCCCTATGCTCAAGCTTCTTAAATCATAAAAATAAGAAAGGATCACACACTCTTTGTCTCTCACACAGACTTGTGACTTGTGCCAGAAATATTTCCTCAGACTCACTCTCACTAGCATACATGGGCACTCCAGACCTTAGAGCAATGCCCCAGGACTCACAACCCTCAATCCTGTGTTTCTCAGTGCCACCCAGCTAGTATCCAAGTCTGTCTCTTGGGATTTCTTCTTAGTCACAAGAATCTAGTCTTTCTTTCTGTGTGTTTGAGTATTCTAAATTGAACCAGGAGTCTGCCCTGATGTGCTGACAGATCTCAGAGAGTTTTTCTTCACAGAATGTGCCTGGTTTTGCCCCCTTCTTTCAAATAACTTTCACAGACAGAAACCTTAAACCCAGTTCTGTCTCACAAGGAACTCAGCCCACAGGCTGTCTTAGCTCCTTCCCAGTTGCTTCTCACAACTGAACTGCTCCAGTACTGAACTCCGTCAGTACCCAGGCTGAACTAAAAACTTGTGAGGTGTTTTCTCCACACAAACCTAATGGAACATTGATATATTTGGTAACCATGACTAATGCTCAGCCAATCAGTGCAAGTTGTTCCCAGCTACCAGGCTAACTGCCTTAGTCCATTACAACTTTGTGGCAGTTGCAGACTCAGTTCTGCCCACTTCCTCTGTTGGATTGCCAACTGCTCTTCCTCTTCCTGACACTAGTACATGCTGTCACCACCTGCTCAATTTAGAGGAACAGGATTCTCAATCCCCCTGCCAGTTCTGAGGCCTAGTGTCAAGGTCCTCTGCTACCCAGGCCCTGGTTATCACAGAGACCAAAGGCCTTCTTTGGGGGTCCCCTGGAGGACTGGCACCCATGTCTTGACTTCTTACCTTCCACCTTCTCAGGACTCCCCTCTTAATGTAGCATGGTCTAAGGTGGTTGGGAACTATGGGGGATTCTGCATTCATGTTTAAGCCAGATTTTCTGTGAACTGAAGCTGGCTTATATAAATCCTGAGTATTCTCGAACCATCTACACTGCTGGGCCTGATCAGAACACGAGGGCTGTCTCTCTCGGCTTGGCTTCGCGAACGAAGATTTAAGAAGGGTGCAATAGTCCACGTCTGCTGCAGGCTCGCTGGTGGCTGACAAGACCAATGCGGGACAGGCAGGTCTGGCCACAGTGGCTGCAGGGAAAAGTCTGATTTAGGGTTGGTGCTGTAGCAGTGCGATTCTTCCTCAATCTCCTTTTGTCCTCAAGACCAGCTATGCGTGCGTTCTCAAAAGAAGAGACAGCCTGGTGGATGGTGTGCCTCCATGCTTTGCGATCTGAGGCTAGGTCAGACCACTGGTGATGGCTGATGCGACAGGTGCCAAGGGATTTCTTCAAGGAGTCCTTGTACCTCTTCTTTGGTGCCCCTCTATTTCGATGGCCAGTGGAGAGTTCGCCATACAGGGCAATCTTGGGAAGGCGGTGGTTTTCCATCCTAGAAATATGCCCTGCCCAGCGCAGCTGCGTCTTCAACAGCAGTGCCTCGATGCTGGTAACCTCCGCCCGCTTGAGAACTTCAGTGTTGGTCACAAAGTCACTCCAGTGGATGTTGAGGATGGTGCGAAGGCAATGCTGATGAAAGCGCTCGAGGAGTCGCAGGTGATGACAGTATAAAACCCACGATTCGGAGCCGTAGATGAGGGTTGTCATCACAACCGCTTTGTAAACATTGATCTTTGTGCCTTTTTTCAGATGCTTGTTGCTCCACACTCTTTTATGCAGTCGGCCAAAGGCACGGTTTGCCTTTGCCAGCCTGTTGTCAATCTCCTTGTCGATCTTAGCATCTGAGGAGATGATGCACCCCAGGTAGCTGAACTGCTGGACTGTCTTCAGAACTGATTCACCCACAGTGATGTAGGGAGGGTGATAATCTTCCTGGGGTACAGGCTGGTGAAGAACTTCTGTCTTCTTCAGACTAACTTCTAGGCCGAATAGCTTGGCAGCCTCTGCAAAGCAGGACGTCATATGCTGCAGAGCTGATACCGAGTGGGAGACGAGTGCAGCATCATCAGCAAACAGTAGCTCTCGGATGAGTTTTTCCATTGTCTTGGAGTGGGCCTTTAGTCGCCTCAGGTTGAACAGGCTGCCATCGGTGTGATAGCGGATGTAGACACCATCGTCATCATCTAGATCTACTGCGGCTCTTTGAAGCATCATGCTAAAGAAGATCGTAAAGAGAGTTGGCGCGAGAACGCAGCCTTGCTTTACACCTGTGCCTATTGGGAAGGTCTCCGAGAGGTCGTTGCAGTGTCTGACTTGGCCTCGCTGGTCTTCGTGTAGCTGGATGATCATGCTGAGGAACCTTGGGGGACATCCTAAACGTTCCAAGATTTGCCACAGGCCTTTCCTGCCAACAGTATCGAAAGCTTTGGTAAGGTCGACAAAAGTCACATACAGAGCCTGCATTGTTCTGTTCCCTGCATTTCTCTTGGAGCTGCCTGAGAACAAATACCATGTCGGCGGTGCTCCTGTTAGCTCTGAAGCTGCACTGGCTCTCTGGGAGGAGTTCTTCCGCAATGGCGGGCACCAGTCTGTTCAGGAGTATTCTGGCAAGGATTTTGCCTGCGATGGAGAGCAGGGTTATCCCCCGGTAGTTGGAGCAGTCTGACTTTTCCCCTTTGTTCTTGTATAGGGTGATGATGATTGCATCGCGAAAGTCCTGTGGTAATTTGCCTTGTTCCCAGCAGGTGATAAGTACTTTGTGAAGTGAGCTATGTAGTACTGTGCCCCCATGCTTCCAGATCTCTGGTGGAATTCCATCAACTCCTGCTGCCTTGCCACTTTTCAGTTGCTTGATGGCTTTAACAGTCTCTTCTAGAGTGGGGATCTCATCCAACTCTGTTTTCACTGGTTGAAATGGGGTGAGGTGAATTGCTGAATCTTGAACTACGCGGTTGGCACTGAAGAGAACCTGAAAATACTCCGGCCACCGGTTCAATATGGATGCCTTGTCTGTGAGGAGCACTTGGCCGTCTGCACTACGCAAGGGACTCTGAGTCTGATATGATGGACCATATACTGCCTTCAGGGCTTCGTAGAACCCTCTTAAATCACCAGTGTCTGCACACAGCTGGGTTCTCTCAGCAAGCTTGGTCCACCACTCATTCTGAATGTCTCGAAGCTTGCACTGGAGGTTGCTACATACAGCGTGAAAGGTTGCTTTTTTCCCAGGACAGGAGGGCTGAGCAAGATGTGCTTGGTAGGCAGATCTCTTCTTCGCCAGTAAATCTTGGATCTCTTGATTGTTCTCATCAAACCAGTCCTTGTTCTTCATTGTGGAGAACCCGAGGACTTCTTCAGAGATCTGCAGGATGGTAGTTTTTAGGTGTTCCCAGAGTGCTTCTGGAGAAGGGTCTGTGGGGCAACTGGGGTCCTCAATTCTTGACTGGAATTTTGCCTGGAAGGCAGCTTTAACTTCGGCTGACTGGAGACTGCCAACCTGAAACTTCCTCCGAGGGATACCTCCTCTCCTGGGTGTGGGTTTAAAGTGAAGACGGAGATTGCAGCGTACAAGACGATGATCCGTATGACATTCTGCACTGGGCATTACTCGGGTGTGTAAGACATCTCGAAGGTCTCTCTGGCGCACCTGAATGTAGTCGATAAGGGGCCAGTGCTTGGACCGTGGGTGCATCCAGGTTGTCTTCAGACTGTTCTTCTGCTGGAAGATAGTGTTGGTGATGGTGAGCTGGTGCTCCATGCAGAATTCTAGCAGGAGGCGCCCGTTGTCATTGCAGTTGCCAATGCCGTGTTTGCCAAGTACTCCTTTCCAGGCTTCCGAGTCTTTACCTACTCTGGCATTGAAGTCGCCAAGGATGATCACCTTGTCCTCTGTAGGGGTCTTCCGTACGAGGTTGTGTAGATCAGCATAGAACTTGTTCTTTTCTGCAGGATCTGCTTGAAGGGTTGGGGCATACACACTGAAGAGTGTTGCATGCTGCTTGTTTTGAAGTGGGAGGCGCATGGACATGATGCGATCTGAGTGACCTGTTGGCAGGTTTTCGAGTTTGGAGGCAATGGAGTTCCTGACCATGAAGCCAACGCCAGAAAGGCGGCTCTCAGCCTTTGACTTACCTGACCAGTAGAGGGTATAGCCAGCACCATGTTCTTGAAGACTACCTTCCTCAGGGAAACGGACCTCACTGAGAGCTGCTATGTCGATATTCAACCTGAGAAGTTCGTGGGCAACTAGAGCAGAGCGTTGTTCAGGGCGACCACTTTCTACTGTGTCAAGCATGGTTCTGATGTTCCAACACGCAAGCTTTAGTCTTTGCACACTTTGTGAGGCAGGTGCATGCCTTTTCTTTGTTGTTATTTTTTGACCGCAAGTAAGGATGCCCGTTGACCGCGGCTAGCCAACTGGGGTGGAGGAGACGAGCTTTGTTTAGGCCACCTTTTCTAGGCCCCTCTCAATGTGGAGCAAGCAGTGCTGTCCCTAGATAAGGCTGCTTGGTCGTTCAGGGTGCTGCCGAAAAATGCTTTCGTCTCCGGGTTAGCATCAGGTGACCAATACCCTGAACCGCCTACATGCAGGATCGGGACTGCGGCTTCCAGTGGCACCTTCCACCTGCCGTTTCGCCCCTTGCCCATCGCTGCAGGACTTGATGCATTGTGGGTTGTGTATGTGGATATGCCCTTCAGGCCTGCGCAGAGGAATTTTTTAGGTGAAGCCCAGTGTGCGCGGTACTGGCTCCACCCTTTCACCTGGGGGTCATCTGCCATGGCCCAGTAAGCCGGGACGCCGGCAGCGAGTCCTCCAGGTGGTAGGTGTTACATTAACGAGCTCTATCTGCCGGGTTTGATGTTAGAGTTTTCCTTCTCTTAGGCTGGCAAGGTTGGTGGGCCCAGTCTGCCCATCCGGTTATACCGCCGGACAATTCGGTCGCACCATGACGTAGCAAACTCTGTGAAAAACGGGGGGGACCAACGAGAAGGTGTTGCTACGGATGCAGTAATGCAGGAGAGGCCATTGCAGTGACCATCTGGCAGGCATAGTCAGACAGTGACCACGCGGCATTCACTACACCGGGAGAGGAGAGGCTATGTATTGCGCATACACTTTCCCTGGGGGGGTAGGATACCCAGAGGGAGCCCACCCCCCCACGAGGGCTGTATTGATGCACTTTATCCAAAAGGTGGCGCCATTGCTCTCAGAGCGGCTTATCGCCTTTCACCTCAGCCCCACCCGCCTCACAGGGTGTCTGTTGTGAGGGGAGAAGATATAGGACCCCCACGAGGGCTGTATTGGTGCACTTTATCCACAAGGTGGCGCCATTGCTCTCAGAGCGGCTTATCGCCTTTCACCTCAGCCCCACCCGCCTCACAGGGTGTCTGTTGTGAGGGGAGAAGATATAGGACAGGGGTTGTCAACGGTAGCTCTCCAGATGCTTTTTTGCCTACAGCTCCCATCAGCCCCAGCCATTAGTCATGTAGGCAAAAAACATCTGGAGAGCTACCCTTGTCTAATGTTACTTCTCTTTATCTTTATTTACGTGAGGGAAAAGATGCCTCTGTTACCTGTAAACCTTACAAAACAAGGTATCTCTATTCTAGGAGACATTCAAGTTTTAAAGTTAGATTTTCCTTGGGGGGAGGGGAGGCTCACAGACAAAGGAACCCTGCCTGCCTTGTGACACGAGTGTGGAACTCTGCAGGGACCAAAATCTTGGTTTTGGGCCACGGATAAAGAGCACCCCCCAGCCTCACCATCTTTTCTTATATCAACTCCATGTGCAGAGTTTGCACCACAGAAATCGTGGATCCCTGGCACTGCCACGAAGCCATGGATCCATCTGTTCTGGGGTGCAAACTCTGCCCATGGACATGATATATTTTTCCAAAGGGAAAATCACGAGGAACCATGAGGATCCATGGTCCAAAACCAAGTTTTTGGTCCCTGGTGCTGCCACAAAGCCGTGGATCCACGATTTCTGTGGTGGAAACTCTGCCCATAGACATGATATGTGATTGGATGGTGAGCTTGGGGAGATCTGAAGCAGAAATCACGTGGATCCACAAGGATCCGTGGTCCAAAAGCAAGGTTTTGGTCTCTGGCGCTGCCACGACGCCGTGGATCCACAATTTCTGTGGTGCAAACTCTGCCCATGGACATAATAAGTGACTGGATGGAGGGCTTGGGGGGATCTGAAGCAGAAATCATGTGGATACATGAGGATCCATGGTCCAAAATCAAGTTTTGGCCCCTGGCACTGCCACGAAGCCGTGAATCCATGATTTCTGTTGTGCAAACTCTTCCCATGGACAGGATATGTGATTGGCTGGTTATCTTGGAGTGGCCCAAAGCAAAACACATGCGGATCCATGAGGATCCGTGGTTTAGAAACATGTTTTTTCAGTGCTGTGATGCCACAAATTCGTGGAGGCATGATTTTTCTGGTGCTGCCTATAGTCTAAGAGAGGATCTACAACATGATGGTGGTTTGATTTCATTTCACTATAAAAATCATATGAATTCATGAGGATCCGTGCTTTGCAAGCTTCTTGTTTTGTAAGGTTAACAGGTAACAGAGGCATCTTTTCCCATAAAGAAAAAGAGAAGTAACATTAGACAAGGGCAGTTCTCCAACCGAGAGCTGGAGATCCCCTGGAATTCCAGCAAGGTTTCCAGCCTTTAGTTTTCTCTGCAGGATGAAGGGAGTTTGATGTAATATCTTTATTTTAACCCTTTAAAATGGCAGAATCAAGAACCTGAGAAAAAGAGGTTGAAAAGGGGTTTTGTTAATTCAAAGCATTCAGGGCAAAAGGTAAGGAAATGACCATTTCAGCTTTCAAATTGGCTGAATGTAAATCTTTGAAACTCCCAAGCCCATGTTTCTCTGCCACTTATAAAACCAGAAAATATTCATTGCCTCAGCTCTATGAATTTTACAGTGGTATAGCCTCTGAGCTTGTACAGAGTGCCAGAAGACTAGCCCAAATAGAGCTGGCTAAAGTATTGCAAATGCTCAGCACTCTTGCACTCAGCACTCTGTCAGGAAGAAACGCTACTCATCCCGCCTGTTGCAACCCAGTTTTTGCACTGCTGAGGCGCCACGAATTCGTGGAGGCATAATTTTTGTGGTCCTGCCTATAGTCTAAGACAGGATCTATAGAATTACAGAGGTTTGATTTCATTTCAATTTAAAAATCATATGAATTCATGAAGATCCGTGTAGATTTGACTTTTACCCAGACCCTTCAGGGACACTGAATGATGAACAAAGTTTCCTATGTCATTCACCTTAACACTGTCATGCTTAAAGAAGTAGCCTTTGGCCCAGTACTATTAGCTTAGCTGTTCAAAACCTTAAATTAGAACGTGCACTCCTGTTAACACTTTGCCCTTAAATAAAACATATATATAGCCTACCGAGATTGACTGTGGGCTTTTGTGTTTGCCTGTACAGTTCATGGCGACGTGGCTTCTTCCACTGCAGTGGCCAAGACTGGGCATGCAAGGAGCAGCTGGAAGCTCGTCTGTAGTTCTGGCTAACACCCATCCAGAGATGTAGAATGCTGCTGCAAAACTGAGACTTATAGTATCCACATAAACCTTAGAAACTGTGGCAAAGTCCACTTCTTAGAGCAGATGTGTGTGAGTCAAAACTCCAGGCACCCTGGAAACCATACTGGTGATCACGATGTCCATGTGTATGAAAAGCAGGGAGCTTTTTCTTACAGTGCAATCAGCAACTGTAAGCTTATTGGATGAATATTTAGGTTTGTTGCTAGAGAAAAGATTTTGGGTTTTGAGAGCCAACTCCAGTAGCTTAACAGTTCACCCTCCCCCCCAACAGACATTAACATATGTTTGCTTAGTGAGGAAAGCTGGTATTACACTAAAAAGGAATGAGAGGCATAAACCAATAAACCCAAATCATCCTCAAAGGCTTTGTTATTCAAAACAGGTATTGGAGGAATTCCAAGTTGAAGGGGGGAGAGTGTTTCCTGGCAGATTTAACTAACAGTTCCTGCATGAACTTTCTTGACTTAAAAAAACACTCTCCCCTACTACGCTAACATCCATATACTTGGCATCATATTTTATTTATTGAATTTAGCTTTGAACATCTATGTTGATGAAGGGCTTTCCGCAATTCAGTGCTTGCCCCCAGTATTTTAAATGTTAATCAAATATAGGTTACTTTGTCATGCCTCAGCAGGGAGGGCGGGGTATAAATAAACTTTATTTTATTATTTACTCAGCAAGAAATTAGCATATTTCTATAGTGCCCTTTAGGCATTGCTGTAGTGGTGTGAAAAATACTTTATCATAGGTTTATCCTGCAGTACCTTGTGTCATGAGTGTGGAACTCTGTATAGGCTCAGAGACCACTTTTCCTTCATGATTCTGGGGTAACAGAACTGAAACAGGGACTGTTTTCTCATTTTCATTGGGAAAAGAAGTCTGGGGCTGCACAGCTGGGTTTGCCCTTTCTTTAATACTAGCTTCTAACTTTTCCTGGAGTTCTTGATTTTTCTTAGCAAGCTGTTTGATTTCTAAATCTTTTTCATGGGTAGGATTTGTAAGCTCTTCTCATTTCTCATGCTCCCTTTGCTCTAGCTGAAACCCAAAACAAAAGATGTAGACCTGGTGTCGCCTAGGTGTCAATTTGGCTATTCATTGACATAGCTTTCACCCCAGGAGTTTTCCTCTCCATTCTTTCTATTAATGGTAATCTTGGAGCCTCCCCATTGGCCCATTGTTACCTGGTAGTCCGATCAGATAACATAGGACATCACATAGGACCGACCAATAAGGATTGCTGCAAAAAACGCCACCTGCTGGTGGTAGTGAAGAAAAGCAACAAAAAGAAGCAAGGATGCCGTAGGATGGGGAAAACTCCGCTTCAATAGTGGTCTTGGAAAATAAGGCACAAGACTGAGCCGAAGACGGCTTCACTGCTGTTCCAGGATTTCAAGTGTAGATGGTAGCAAAAACACCGGAGCAAGACAGTTGACAGAGTTTGAATGTGCAGGAAGGTGTGGTCCCCTGAGTGAGTAGATAGTTGGGTGCACTCCAGAACACTGTGGTAAAAACACAGACTCCACAACAGCCAGTTAACAGTTATATTTTGGGTTAGACGTAAGAGGCAGTCAAGACAGGCAATGGTCATACACAGAATAGCAGTCCTCCAATATGCAGCACCAAATCACAGTCCAATAGAGAAGTCAAAAGTCAGTCCAATACATTACATGAATCCAGCAAGTCAGTCAGTAAGTCACTCCTTCCAAGAAACAGTTCAACAGAGTTTCTCCTTCACATATGTCATTCAGCCAGCATCGCCCAAGGCCAAGGCACGGCATGTAACCAAGGCAAAGTGCTGTGGCTAATGCTACCACAGATATAGTGCAGCCACCCAATCCTAAGCCTGATTGGTAACATGGGCTACACCTGTGACTTCTCGTGACTTCTATCACAGCTGTATAGTTTTAGTTGCATAACCTTGACTCAGCAGTTTAGTTCTTAAAGGAACTCAACACTGACATCCTCCCCTTATGAAACTAAAAACATTCTATACAGGTAACATCAACTATTTACATTCATAGTTCATATACATATCAACAACATGGCAGTAATATTGCAACTTCAGACTATTTAGACATTACACTCTCTTACATTGGTTCATTTCATAGCTCTTAATCAACTGAGCTACCTTACCCTTCTGTGAGACACGATACCCACCATTTACAGGTTCAATGTCTAAGCCAACGTATTGTCTGATGTTGCCCAGATCCCTCACAGTAAACTGTTCATTCAAAGTTTCAACAACAGATTTCATCATCTTTTCAGTTCTACAAATCAAAGCTAAATCATCAACAAAGACCAGGATTAAACATTGCTGCTCCCCTTTTCCTTTAAGAAATATACAAGGGTCAGCTATGCCTTGCTTAAAACCAAGCTTCTTTAAACATTCAGTTAAGAACTGATTCCATTGATGCCCAGACTGTTTTAAACCATACAGTGATTTTTTAAGTTTCCAGCAAACATTTACATTGTTATTTCCACCAGAAACACCAGGTGGCAACTTCATATACAATGTGTGTTCTAGAGGAGCGTGTAGGTAAGCGGTCTTAACATCTAGATGTTTTACAACACAATTATGCCTGGCTGCATAAGTCAGAGCACAAAAGATTGATGTAGCTTTGAGTGTGGGGGCAAATGTTTCGTCATAATCTTGCATGGACTGCAAGTACCCCTGTGCTACTAGTCTAGCTTTATAACATACGTTTCCGTCTGCCCCAGATTTTAATTTGTAAACCCACCTACAACCCAAGAGTTTATGATTAGGTGGTAGTACAGACTCTTCGTAGACTTGTAGCTCTTTCAACGACTCAAGCTCCGCCTTCATGGCTGCGTTCCATCCAGCCTGTTCGTCTTGCGTGAGATGCTTGATGCTGTCGTAGCAGGAAGGCTCAGCAAGGACGACACACGCCTGACCAGGACTGTAGCGATCTGGAGGACGAGTGTCTCTCGTAGATCGTCTAAGAACAGGTTCTGGTTCCTCATCTGACACTCCATGCTGGCTCACCGGCTGCTGCTGCTGCTGCTGTGACACTCCCGCTCCAGAAGACGCAGGTGTAACAGGTTCCGGCTTGATGGCTCTGCTGCTGGGTGAAGGACTCCGCCTCTCGCCTCCAGTTGGTAGTGGCGAATCAGTTTCCACTGCTGTAGGCAGGGATACTGTAGAGGACGTTCTCTCCCAACCGACAGAGGTTTCCAGGAACTTAGCAGAGCAGGACGTTGTTATCTTCTTTTCACCTACTTGGGAAAATCTATAAGATTGGTGATTGTTGGAATACCCAAGAAATAACAACTTTACAGCCTTATTACTCCCCTTTCGCTGTAGCTGTTTTGGGATGTTTACATAGGCTGGTATCCCAAAGATCTTTATATGGCTAATGGACACTTTCCTGCCGTACCAGACCTCAGCAGGGATCTTTCCAATAGCAGAAGACCAGGAATAGTTCAGCACATGGGAAGCACTCATGATACTTTCCCCCCAATAACTCATGGGAAGGTTACTGTCTCTCAACATAGAGATACACATATTGTAGAGGGTGGCATTCCTCCTCTCGACAAAAGCGTTATGCTGTGGCCTATAAGGTGATGTTCGTTGATGGCTGATGCCATATCTCCTAAACAAAGAAGACATGCGGTCATTACAAAATTCTGTGCCGTTATCAGAAACAATAGCCCTTGGAACTCTCCCAGTTTTCCTGTTGACAAAACGAAGCCAGTTGCTGATGTTTTGGTAAGTCTCAGCCTTGGATTTAAGTAAATAACAAAAACCATAGCGAGAATAGTGATCTTCTATGTGTAAAGCAAACTTAGCTCCGCCCACACTTCTGGTTGGGAATGGTCCAATCAGATCCATGAAAACTAGGTCCAAGATTTCTGCAGACTGGAATTTTGATGGAGACACTGTGGGTGCTGCCTTTGATTTCGTTGCTTTGCAGATCTCACAGTCAACAAAACAATGACAGGCTCTGGGGGTAATTCCTGCAGCTTGCAAGGTTCTCTTGACAGCTTGGAAATTTATATGCCCCAGTCTCCTGTGCCACATGTGTATGCATTCATCATGAGGGGGTCGGTTCATACTCACATGTTGCACAAGGTTTTCTTTCTCCAGAAAATATAAGTTGTCTCTCCTTTTAGCCACCACTGAAACGCCATCACCACTAATCAAGCAGCTCTCAGCTGTAAAAGACACTTTAAAACTCTGCTCAGTTAAAGTGGAGACAGATAACATGTTGTACTTAATGCTGGGCACGTGAAGCATTTGGAACTTTCTCCTTAGACAAGGAATGTTAACAAGCCCAGTTCCTTCTACGTTGGCACAAAGCCCATCAGCTAACATAACACACTGACCTTTAATTGGTGTGTAGGTGTTGAAGAGACTCTTGTCCTTGATAATGTGCACAGTCGCGCCGCTATCAATTAAAAACTGATTGCAGAAGGAAGAATAGTTAACAACAAGGTTCACATGCCTGCCTCCCTCCGGAGGTACAGAAGACTGTTTCCTTTTGAAATGCTTACAGCTCCGCTTGAGATGATTAGGGCTGTTACATATAAAGCATCTCCTCACTGAGTAAGTTTTCCCAGCTGCTGCATGACTGTCGGCCCCTTTAAATTCCTCCCGGGCGGGAGACTTGGCTGAATGAGCTGGAGACACACCGAACAAAACTGTGTTCCTTCTCCTCATGTCCTCATTCAACAAACGTTGAGCGATGTTAGACATAGTTATCTCAGCTTTTGGCAAGATATCCAAACAGGATACAAACTGATCATAACTAGCATCCAGGGAGCAAAGGATTATGTAGGCTTTCTGCTGCTCAGAAAAAACCACCTCCTTCTCCTGTAACTGTTGCAAGGTACGTTGCATAAACTCTAGGTGGACATTCATTTCCCCACCAGGCACATATTTTGCACTAAGGAGTTTCTTCATTAAGTATATGTGGGAGCCCACACTCTCACTGACATAGAGAGACTTTAAAGCGTCCCAACAAGACTTTGCACTGCTGGAGGACTTTATGTGGATAAGCTGGCTGTCTTCCAACGTTAGACCAATTAGTGCGCAAGCTTTATCCTCATTACTCCTGTGTTTTGCTATAACAGCTGCGTCATCAGCAGCGTCTAACACAGCTATATTGGGTGGACTCGTCACGTACTCCCATAAACCATGATATTTGAGGATCATTGTGACCTTCTCCGACCAGGTGCAGTAATTCTCCCCGTTCAGCCTCTTGATGAGGAATCCGGAGACTTGGATACTGGACTCCATTCTGCCTGTGTAAAAAACAAAAAACTGCCACGCCCAAAAATGGCTGTTACTCACGAGTAGACCTCGAGTAGACCACAGGAACTGATGGCACGTAGCGCTCTTACTCTCCAGGAGACCTACGCACTGGGCCCATAACCGATGACAGAGTTTGAATGTGCAGGAAGGTGTGGTCCCCTGAGTGAGTAGATAGTTGGGTGCACTCCAGAACACTGTGGTAAAAACACAGACTCCACAACAGCCAGTTGACAGTTATATTTTGGGTTAGACGTAAGAGGCAGTCAAGACAGGCAATGGTCATACACAGAATAGCAGTCCTCCAATATGCAGCACCAAATCACAGTCCAATAGAGAAGTCAAAAGTCAGTCCAATACATTACATGAATCCAGCAAGTCAGTCAGTAAGTCACTCCTTCCAAGAAACAGTTCAACAGAGTTTCTCCTTCACATATGTCATTCAGCCAGCATCGCCCAAGGCCAAGGCACGGCATGTAACCAAGGCAAAGTGCTGTGGCTAATGCTACCACAGATATAGTGCAGCCACCCAATCCTAAGCCTGATTGGTAACATGGGCTACACCTGTGACTTCTCGTGACTTCTATCACAGCTGTATAGTTTTAGTTGCATAACCTTGACTCAGCAGTTTAGTTCTTAAAGGAACTCAACACTGACAACAGTGGTGAGGCCAGTTTTAAGTGTAGCTTGTGACATCTGAAAGGGTAGTATTACTGGGTCTTTTGCCCAGTGTAGAATCGGCCTATATGGTCCAGAGAACACTGCCAGATTCAAACAGTAACAAGCTTTATTGAAAAGAAAAAGTTTGCATGTACACGCTTAACCTGGCATCAGATCAGCAAAATGGAAACAAAAGAAACCTGAAATAAATGCATTCCTCCTTTCCCTTCTCTAACACATACTCCAGCTAGAAAGTTGCAAGTTTGGTCTATAGCCCTTTACATTACTAGAGAGAGATGCCTGATGATGTAAATGTTCTGTAGCCTTTTACATCACGAGAGAGGTTGCCTGGTCTCTCAAAATGGCCACCATGTAGAACAGCCCAGCCAGATGTCTGCTCTTCTTGAGTGCTCAGCACTCTCCCTTGGTAGAGAAGATTTCTCTCCTTCCCACCTGAGAACTGGTCACCTTTTTCCTAGAGCACTCTGGGAATAAAAGTCTAAAAGCATCTCTGGAATTTCTTGTTTATATCCTGCCTCTTTAGTAAATAAGAGCCCCGTGGCGCAGAGTGGTAAGCTGCAGTACTGCAGTCCAAACTCTGCTCACGACTTGAGTTCGATCCTGGTGGAAGCTGGGTTCAGATAGCTGGCTCACGATTGACTCAGCCTTCCATTCTTCCAAGGTCGGTAAAACAAGTACCCAGTTTGCTGGGTATAAAGTGTAAATGACTGGGGAAGGCAATGGCAAACCATCCTGTAAAAACTCTGCTATGAAAACGTGAAAGCAACATCACCCCAGAGTCAGAATGGGGATTACCTTTACCTTTTTCTTTAGAAAATAACCCCTTCCTCTAGGTTAAGAAGGGGGGGGGGGAGAGCGAGAGAGAGAGAGACAGAAGTCTGCTGTAAGTGAGCTTAAGCTGACTCCCTCCCACAAAAAATACAGCCCCTTTTAAAAAGTAAATTCCAACAAGGAATGCATTTCATCACACATTCACACACATTATGATCCTATCTTAAGTCAGGGACCTGCCTATCTAAGGGACCGCCTTTCCCCATATATCCCCCAGAGAGCACTGCGATCAGGGACAAAAAATCTGTTGTCTGCCCCTGGCCCAAAAGAAGCCAGGCTATGTATAACGAGATCCAGGGCTTTTTCGGTGGCAGCACCAGAACTTTGGAACACCCTCCCAGAAGCTATAAGGGCCCTGTGGGATTTGTCTGCGTTCTGCAGGGCCTGTAAGACCGAATTGTTCAAACAGGCTTTTGTGGTTTGATCGAAAAAAGGCTGCCACCGGACATCCTACAGAATGCTGGCGGTCGAGAAGTCAATACCGCCTATACTGGACTGAAATAGCGCTATAGAATGGTTTTAAAGTTAATATATGTAAATTATGGTTTTATATGTTTTATTGGATTGATTGTTTTTGTAATGTTGTAAGCCGCCCTGAGTCTGCTTGCGGAGAGGGCGGGATATAAATGGGAAGTAATAAATAAATAAATAACATAAATATCTGCTTAATAGTTTCTTTTAAATTCACAATGAATTTCATTCTATATATCTTTTCAGATATATGATCCATTAATTCCTCTTTCACTTCTGCATGTATAAAAACAATTTGCCTTCCAATGTCCAACGTGGCATATATGTTAAATGTGAATGTGTTAAAATATTAATCAAAACACTGACCAAAGAGAAATTAGTTGACTGGCATGAAACAGACAGTATAGGCAAATACACCAATGTAAAACAACTGTGATCACAGGTTTTCAGTTGCTGTAACACCATTGCTATATATTTGCCAGAGTGACTTCCATTGGAATCTCACAGGCATATGTGTTCATTAAATTATGACCATTTGGGAGGCATTGTTTAATGAAGTGGCAATAATTCTTTCAAGTATTGTAGCTGCAGTACTGCCTGCTATAGCTGTCACAGCTCTGGGAAATTTCCCAGTATGAAATAAGGGAACTGTAATATTTCAGAAATGGTCCAAACATTCTTATGCTATCTATCTCAGCGCCATTCAGCCAGAACCATTTCTGTGGAATGCCAACTGTTGCCCTCATATGAATTAAGTTTTGCATAATACATTCTCCAAAGGATAAGTAATAGAACAAGAATAAACAAAGAGTGATGCAGCTTTTTGTTAAAATGTGAACCACATAAAAGGTCAATAAATATTAGCATTCCTTCTAACCTTTATCATTGCCTGCAAAAAATCAGCTGCATCAAAGTGGGGATTGCAACACACTCTCTACAATTAAAGGATATAAATTCAGAGGAATCAGTAAAATTGCTAAGGTATTAAATAAGAACTTCAATATTCATAGGAAAGAAATCAGAAGACCTGTCTTTAATATTTAATTATAGATTTGGCTTCCCAGTTGATTGCTCCAGTGACCAACTCTTATTATACAAATGAAATTTAGATTAACTGGTACGAAGAGCAGATAGATATCACTTAAGGGTTTCAGCGATAGAAGGCTGGGGATTGAGAATTCAAAGAACTATTAGCAAATAAAGATGGCTTTTTGCCCATTTAACATATTAGCATTCTTAGGGGCTGCTTTGTACATATAAATGAGAAGAGAATGTCAGTCAGACACATGCATCTCAAATGAAGAACTGCATCCCAGAATGCTGCTTCTCCTGTTATGTGATTCCTCTGTAGTTCATTCAGAAGGAAGCATGCTTCTTCTGCTGAAGACAAAGGAATAGCTGGAATGGTCAATTATGCAGAGTTACTCTTAATGAATTTTAACAGGGATAAATGTAAAGTTCTGTATTTAGGTAGGGAAAATCTAATGCATAGTTATAGGATGGGGGAGACTTGTCTTAGCAGTAGTATGTGCGAAAAGGATCTAGGGGTCTTAGTGGATCATACGCTAAACATGAGTCAACAGTGTGATGCGGTGGCTAAAAAGGCAAATGCAATTTTGGGCTGTATCAACAGAAGTATAGTGTCCAGATCACGTGATGTGATGGTATCACTTTGCTCTGGTAAGACCTCAACTGGAATATTGTGTTCAGTTTTGGGCACCACATTTTAAGAAGGATATAGACAAGCTGGAACAGGTCCAGAGGAGGGTGACGAAGATGGTGAGGGGTCTGGAGACCAAATCCTATGAAGAAAGGTTGAAGGAGCTGGGGATGTTTAACCTGCAAAGGAGGCGGCTGAGAGGTGATATGATCACCATCTTCAAGTACTTGAAGGGATGTCATATAGAAGATGGCGTGGAATTGTTTTCTGTGGCCCCAGAAGGTAGGACAAGAACCAGTGGGTTGAAATTAAATCAAAAGGGTTTCTGGTTCAACATTAGGAAGAACTTCCTGACCATTGGAGCGGTTCCTCAGTGGAACAGGCTTCCTCAGAAGGTGGTGGGCTCCCCTTCCTTGGAGGTTTTTAAACAGAGGCTAGCTGGCCATCTGACAGCAATGAAGATCCTGTAAATTTAGGGGGAGGTATTTGTGATTTTCCTGCATTGTGCAGGGGGTTGGACTAGATGACCTTGGAGTTCCCTTCCAATTTTATGATTCTATTATTCTAGTCTAAGCCCGCAGACTGGAGTAATTAAGTAAAGCCACCCTTTTACTTAGGCCCATTTTGCACTCTTGCTATTCCTGATTTTCTGAGTTCTGGATTAATCTCATTTTATTTAGCATTAAACACTACCATTCTGCATGAAAGTGTCCCTTTAAGGTTTTCCTGATTCTGAGAATGAACTGTTTAATCTTCACACCATGTTGAACGTGCTGAGATTTTCTGCCAGCGAGAGGGGAGAAAGCGGCCAGTGGGCACCCACCCCATAGCATGGTTTCCATTGTGACCCCACCCCCCTTTTGCCATCTCAGTGCTGAGTGAATTGGAAACATAGCTGAACTCAGCTGCCAGCAAGGGGGGAGAAAAAAGCCAGTGTGCGCTCTGCATGATTCTTGGGGAAGGGTTTGCTGGAGACAAGTATGGATAGTGGAGCAGGCATGCAGTAACCCGTTTCAGTTTATTGATTAACTCATATCAATAAAAAACAGGCTGCTTACCTGTAACTGATGATCTTCAAGTGGTCATCTGTGCAGTCACACACATGGGTTTTCTGCCTGGAAACAAACCCGACCTCAGAGAATTCAAAGCTAGCCTAGGCATTTATTTTGGCATGCATTCCCTCCCGACCTGGGGAGCAGGCATCCACTGCACATGCCTGGAGTGAGGGGAAGGCACTCCACCCACCCAGTTTCTTCTAGCTGCTGTATAGAGGAAAAAATTTTGTAGTAGAAAGAAGAATAAACCAGCAGCAGGTTTCTGTGCAGTCCCACACATGGGTGACTGGTAAGCTGAAATGCATGGAGGTGAGTTCTGGTTCTGTAATAAAAGAACACATGTTAAACATGCATATAAATGATAAGAAATATTGTACTTACAGGGCAAGGGGCTGAAGGCGTCAGTCAAAAATGGAGCGAAGCACAGCCTGCCTGAAGGATACGTCATGCCGAGCATGGACGTCCAGGGCGTAGTGCGTGGCAAATGTAGATGGAGAAGACCAGACCACAGTGGCACAGATGTCCTCCATTGGTATGCCTCTACAGAAGGCTGATGATGTGGAAATGGCTCGTGGAATGAGCTCGCAAGTGTTCAGGTACGGGCTGTTTAGCTAGTTGGTAACATAAAGTGATTGCAGCCACAACCCACTTTGAAAACCTCTGGGTTGAGATTTTGTATCCCTGCTTACGTGTTCCATAGGCCACAAAAAGTCTAGAGTCCTTACGGAAGGGACATGTCCTGTCAATGTAGAAAGCAAGGGCCCTACGTACGTCGAGATTGTGTAGGGTCCGTTGACCAGCATCACTAGGTTTTTGAAAAAAGGAAGGCAGTGTGGTCGACTTCCCCAGGTGATAAGGTGAAACTACTTTTGGCAGGAAAGCAGGATCAGGGCGTAACACCACTCTGTCATGGTGGAAAACAGTGTATGGAGGGTCTGTCTGAAAGGCACAAACGTCACTGACTCTCCTGCCAGATGTGAGTGCCACCAACAATGCTGTCTTCCATGAAAAGAGATGTAGTGGAATGGATGCCATTGGCTCAAAGAGGGGTTTCATCATCTGGCTCAGAACAAGAGATAAACTCCATGTGGGTTGCAATTGACAAATTGGAGGGTGAAGGTGCAGAATGCTCTTTAGGAAGGCTTTTGTTGCAGAATGAGAGAAGACAGTGCGTGGATTAAGGGCTGAAATAGCGGCCAAGTGAACCTTAAGAGAGGAGTAGGCAAGACCTGAGTTTGACAGAGACAAAGTGTACGTCAGAATCTGGGCTATAGAGGATGATTCAGGAAGAAAGTTGTGTTGAGCAGCGTACGCTGAAAAGTGCTTCCACTTTTGAGAGTAGCATTTTCTAGTGGCAGGCTTTCTGGCATTGAGAAGGACATGTCAGACTTCTATGGGAAAATCTAGAAACTGATTTTCCAGGCAGTCAGTCGTAGAAGTCCTGGGTCGTGGAGCAGGACTTTGCCATCTTGTTGAGAGATCAAGTCCTGAACTTGGGGAAAATGATGAAACACAGAAGAAGGAGAAGTGGTGAACCATGGTTGGCGAGGCCACCAGGAAGTGATGAGGATACAGTCTGATTTTCTGAAGTGTTCTTGTTATCAGTGGGATCGGAGGGAACAGGTAGTGGAGTGGTCCCGACCACGAGTGGAGGAAGGCATCTCCCACAGATTGCGTGGATGGAGGGCCCCGAATGTAGAAACGTGGGCATTGAGCGTTGTCCGGAGAGGCAAAGGCATCTATGGCTGGAACCCCAAATGTTCTGAAGACTGTCAGAAGATAATTGTGGTTGAAGGTCCAGTCGTGGTCATTCACAAGGTGATACTTAGTGCATCCGCTTGAACATTCTGAATTCCCGGCAGGTGTACGGCTGTTAGGAATATGTTGTGAGCAATGCTCCAATGCCAGAGGAATAAGGCTCACCTGCAAAGGTGGATAGAAGCAGTGCCCCCCTGACGATTGATATAAAACACGGTTGCCACGTTGTCTGAGATGACCTTGATGTGCAGACCGTGAAGGGAGGGAAGGAATGAATTGAGTGCTCTGTGGACTGCCAAGAGTTCTAGGTAGTTGATATGTAGAGACTTCTCGTAGGCTGTCCACTGCCCTTGTACCGTTAGTGCCCTGAAGAGGGCTACCCAACCCCACCTCGAGGCATCGGCCGTAACAATGGCTGATGGGGGCATTCCCGCCAGAAGATGATGTTTCATTTTCCGCCATTCCAGAGATGGAAGAATGTGGTGTGGAACAGTGAGTAGAGAGAGTCATTTGGTGTTGTCGAAGTGGGCGGAACGTCCGTAAAAACCATAATTGCAGAGGTCACATGCGGAGACTCGCAAAGCACAGGACAGAGATTGTGGCAGTCATAAGTCCCAGCATGTGCTGAAAGATGAAGGCTGTTTGGGTAGGGTGCGATATGAAGGTAGCGGCCAGAGACTGAATGCAGTGGGCCCTGTCTGCAGGGAGGTAGACCTTGAGGAATACCGTTGATAGGCAGGCACCTAGGAATTTAATGTCCTGTGTTGGGATGAGATTGGATTTTGTCAGGTTGACTTGAAGACCCAGTGAAGACAGGAGAGACAGAGTGGTTGAGATGTCTTTCTGAAGTTGCTCTTTGGATTGGGTGACAATGAGCCAGTCGTCTATGTAAGGATATATGGAAATATTTTGTTGGCGAAGCATCGCCCCCACCGCCATACACTTTGTGAAGATTCTGGGTGCAGTCGAGAGACCGAAGGGAAGGGAGTGGAACTGGTAGTGTTGGTCCCCTACAGCAAACCAAGAATCTTCTGTGGTGATGGTTGATGATAAGGTGGAAGTAGGCATCTTGAAGGTCTATCAACGCCATCCAAGCATCTTTTGGAATCAATGGGAGAACAGACTGCAGGGTGATCATGCGGAATTTTTTGCACTGTACATGGCGATTAAGCTTGTGAAGATCCAGTATTGGACGTTGTCCTCCATCTCTCTTTGGAACCAGGAAGTATCGGGAACAGAACCCTGTGCAATGGAACTGCGGTGGAACTGGTTCTATAGCTGCCTTGTCCAGCAAGGCGGAGATTTTCTCTTGAAGTGGGAGGGATGGAGGAGTATGTATGAATCGATAGAGCCTTGGGGGCGACTTGACCTCTACGGTGTAGTCCCTGTGGATTATCACCAGGACCCAGGAATCTGATGTTATAGACTCCCACATGGGGTAAAAAGGAAGCAGTCTTGTGATGCTGGAGAGATGTTGTGGTTGAAGAGGAGATGGCATTAGAAAGTCAAAGAGATGGGTTGGAATCGGGAGTTGCCTTCTTTGTGGTCTGTGTCTGAAGCCATTGATGGAAGTTTTTTAGCTGGTGGAGCTTTGCGCTTCCAGTAGTCAGTCTGTTTTGGTGAGTGGGGACGTTTATAATAGGACGGTTTCCAGACTCTCTGCTGATTGGGTTGAGATTGCTGTTGACTAACTCTCAATCTCCTAGCTCTTTTTCTACTGTCATCAACAGTGGTCAGGATGTCATCAGTTGTAGCATTAAAAACGCCCTGACTGTCGAAGGGCAGGTCTGCAATTTTAAATTTGATATCTGGTTGCAAATAGGAGGAACGAAGCCAGGCATGACGGCGCAAGGCGATGGATGTGGCTATGGTTCTGGATGAGCAAGCCACAGCGTGACAAATTGAGTTAATCTGCTGTTTGCTAACTCGGGAAAGCTCTTGCAGGATTTGTGAGGTTTGTTTCTGTGCAGAGTCAGGCAGAGATGGAATCAGTGTATTAAGTTGGGGTGTCAAATTAAAGGTGTAGGCCAAAAAATATGCCAAATAATTATGAATTTTGGAGGTGGCTGTAGAAAGGGAGTAAATTTTTCTCCCTAAGGTGTCAAGTTTCTTTCCCTTCTTCTCAGGTGGGCCCAGATGACATGTTTGTTTGGATTTAGATGATGTTTTTAAATGTCAGAACCCAAGCAAACCCGTGCAAGGGCTACCTCATTGGAGAAAATGCAGGATTAGCTAGAGGCAATGGAGGTCAGAATGATGACAGGCATGAAAGAGATGATAACTGCATCTAAAAAAGAAATTATAGAAGAGATTAAAAAAGATATTGAAGATCTCAGAAACGAGACAGAGGAAACATCTAAGAAAGTGCAGGAGGTAGAAGGGAGAATGAAAGTACATGATTGTACCTTGTTGAAATTACAAGAAAAAGTAGCAATCCATGACTGCAAATTGATGGAGACTCAGATATGTCTGAGAGGACTACCTGAGAAGTAAGATGGTGATTTGAAAGAATATATAATAAAAATAATTGCAGAATTTTTAGAGGAAGATCCTGAAGAGACTAAGAATATGTATATGTACAGAGTGAACTCACTCTATGCCAAAAAAAATAACTTACCAAGAGATGTTGTCATAAGATATATGACAAAGGAAATGGTGAGAAACTTCATGAACAAAAACTTTGAAAAGACATTGATAGTGGGAGGCAGCAGAGTAAGAATTATGAAGGAGTTGCCAAGGCAAGTGATAAATGATAGAAGAACATACAAAAAACTGACAGAAAAATTACGGGAAAATGAAATGAGGTATAGATGGATAATAGTTTGAACTTCAGGGGAAAAGAACCACAATTACAAATACACAGGAACTGCGTAGATTTTATGAAGAACGTAAAGATTTTGCACCATGATGGATTATGAATTATTGTCTTGGAATGTAAATGGACTAAATTCACCACCAAAAAGAAGGGCAACGTTTCATTGGATTAAAAAGCAAAACTGTAATATAGTTTGTTTACAAGAAGTGCATATTAAACAAAAGGATTATAAATTTTTATGGAATAAGCAATTGGGATTAGAATTTTATTCATTGGCTGAACTGAAGAAAAGGGGAGTGATTTTTTATATTAAACAAGAATTGGAGCCGAAATTAGTGTTTAAAGATAAAGATGGAAGATTTGTAGCAGTGGAAATAATATTAAATACAAAAAAAGTTGCTATTGGGACTGTATGCACCAAATGGTGCAAAGGATGCTTCTTAAAAAGACATTACACAACAATTTGATGAACTGACTTATAACCAAGTTTTGATAATGGGGGACTTTAATGGAACAATTAAGAACACACTGGATAGGTCTGGGGGAAAAAATAATAATAAAGAAGGAAAATTGCCAAAGTCTTCTTTTGAATTGGTCAAACAAGAAAATTTGGAGGATATATGGAGGAAATTTAACCCTGAAGTGCGGGACTATACCTTTTTTTCAGCAAGACATAAAACTTTTTCCAGAATTGACATGTTGTGGGGCACTAAAGACTTAGGTCTTATAACAAAGAAAATAGAGATTTTACCTAAAATTGGAGCTGACCATAACCCAATAATGTGGATTACAAAATTGTCTAAATTGAGAAGATGGAGATTGAATGAAGAATTACTACAGAATAAAGAAATAGTGACATATATAGAAAATGAAACTAAAGCTTTCTTCCAAATAAACGGCAAAGAGGATATAGAATTTCAGACGGTCTGGGACACTTATAAAGCAGTAATGAGAGGAATATCGATTACATTGAATAACAAAGATAAGAGGGCAAAAGAAAAACAGATGTTGGACATTCAAAATGAAATAAAGAAAAAAGAGGGGGCGTTGGAAAAAAGGCCAGGCAAAAAGAAAATTATAAGGGAAATTACAATACTATAAACGCAAATGAGACATTTGTTAAATAAAGAATTGGAATGGAATCTGAAAAGATTGCAGCAGAAATCTTTTGAGAGTGCAAACAAAGCTGGAAAATATTTGGCTTGGCAACTGAAGAAAAAAAGAGAAAACAAAATTATTAATAAAATTGTGGTAGATGGAAGAGAGGTGGTTAGCCAAGATGGAATAAAAAGAGAATTTTTTAAATATTATGCCAAGTTGTTTAAAGGTGTTAAAATAAAGAAAGAAAAGATGGATGAGTATTTACAAAAGATAAAAATAGAATCCTTAACAGAAAATATGCGAAAAGTTTAGAATGATCCAATTGAAAAAAATAGAAATTGAAGCAGCAATTAATGCAATGAAAAATGGAAAGGCACCTGGGCCAGATGGATATACAGCTAAATACTTCAAAACCTTTAAAGAAAAGTTAATACCGAAATTGCAGAAGTTGATGAACATGATGAATAAAAGAGAAAATACCAAACACATGGAAGGAAGCTTTTATTTCGTTGATTCCAAAGGAAGATAGAGATGTCATGAATGTAAAAAATTACAGACCAATTTCGTTATTAAATAGTGACTATATATAGAAGAATCTTGGCAGAATGGCTTAAACAACATTTGATAAATTTTATAAAGGAAGATCAAGCAGGGTTTCTTCCCAAAAGGCAAATAAGAGACAATATTAGAATTGTTGTAAAAGTTGTAGAATATTATGAAAGACATCCAGAAAAGGAAGTAGCATTATTCTTTGCGGATGCAGAGAAAGCATTTGATAATTTAAACTGAGACTTTATGTTTGCAGTAATGGAGAAAAAGGAGTTGGGAGAAAGCTTTATAAGAATGATAAAAGCAAAATATACTGAACAACGTGCAAGGCTATGCATCTTACGGAAGATGTGATAATTAGCAAAGGGACAAGACAAGGCTGTCCGCTTTCCCCATTGTTGTTTATAATGACTCTTGAAATATTATTGATGCAGATTCAAGAAGATAAAGAAATAGAAGGATTAAAAATAAAAGGATTTATTTACAAATATAGAGCATTTGCAGATGATATAATGTTTATAAATGAAAATCCCATACAAGTTACACCTTTGTTGTTTGCTAAAATACAAGAATATGGGGAGTTAGCGGGACTTTGTATTAACAAAGAAAAATCAAAATTTTTATGTAAAAATATGCAAACAAACAAGCAACAGGCCTTGCAGAGACTGATGGGCTGCGAAGTTACCTCCAAGGTAAAATATTTGGGTGTGGAGATAACAATGAAGAATATTTATTTGTTCAAAAATAACTATGAGAAGTTATGGTGTAAAATGAATATATGTCAAAATGGAATAAACAGTTTGTCATTGCTGGGTAGAATAGCTGCAATTAAAATGAATATTCTACCAAGAATAATGTATTTGTTTCAAACTATTCCTATTGTGAAAGATAGTAAACAATTTGATAAATGGCGAAGAAAAATTTCAGAATTTGTATGGGCTGGGAAGAAACCAAGGATCAAAATGAAAATTTTGACAGATGCAAAAGAGAGAGGTGGATTTCAATTACCGAATTTAAAATTATATCAAGAAGCAGTTTGTTTAGTGTGGATAAAGGAATGGATAATGATGTTAAATAAAAAACTCTTAGCATTGGAAGGTCACGGAAATAAATTTGGCTGGCACGCATATTTGTATTATGGAACAAAGAAGACGGACGGTTTTTTCTCTCACAATTATATAAGAAATAATTTGTTAAATACATGGATGAAATATAAGAAATATGGAGATGAGAGAAGACCGCTATGGATAGTGCCAGCTGAAGTAATAAAAATAACAGCTGAGATAGGTGAAGAAAAGTGGTTGTCATATAACTAATTATTAAAAATACAAAGTGGCAAAATAGAATTGAAAACTGCTGAAGAGCTGAATAATAAATATGATTGGTTTCAAATGCAACAAATAAAGAGTTTGGTGGATAATGATATCAAAACTGAAGGAATAAGAAAATAACAAATAGAAATGGAAAAAGTTCTGCTTGGAGACAATGAAAAATTAATTTCAAAAATATATAAATTACTTTTAAAATGGTCTACAGAGGATGAAGTAGTGCAATCTCAAATGATTAAATGGGCAATTAATGTAAATAAAGAAATACAGATGGAAACTTAGGAATACTTGTGGAAGAATTCTATGAAGCTTTCGACGTGTCATAGTATTAAAGAGAACTGTTTTAAAACGATGTATAGACGGTATATGACTCCTAAAAAGATGGCAAAGATGAACAACAAGATGCCAGATAGATGTTGGAAATATAAAAAACATGAAGGTTCTTTATACCATATGTGGTGGACTTGTGTAAGAGCAAAAAACTATTGGCAGATGATTCAACAAGAAAATCTAAGATCTTGGGATATGAATTTAAGAAAGTTGCAGAGACTTTTCTGTTGGGATTCCAAATGGAAACATTTCCAAAAGAAGATAGAATTATAATTTGGTACTTGCTTTCAACTGCTAGGACATTATATGCGCAGTTGGGGAAGCAAGAAAAAATACGAGAGAAATGGGACAGGATTGTAAAAGTTATGATGTGGAGTGAAATTGACAAATTAACAAGAATTCTAAGAGACTATGATTTAGAAGTTTTTAAGATGGAGTGGAAAAAGTTCAGAAGATATGGAAAGTAAAAGGACATTGGACAATTTTTGATAATGATTAAGTCTTTAAAAAAAGGAGAATATTAATTTTTGTTTTTATTAGTTAAGGGTACCTTTAAATATTAATATTTTAAGTACATAACACCGGCAGGGGTCAAGTAACAGGGGGAGGGGTGGGTAGAAAGTAATATATGGGATAGATAAAAGAAGTTATTAATGATGCAAGAAATATAACTTGTTACCATATGTTACCAAATAAAATTGTTTTAACACAATAAGCATGCCTTTACTTGTCCCTCTGTGATTAATTTGATGATTCTGTAACATTTGATCAGGCTAACATTACTTGATTCCATTTTAAACAGGGGTAAAGTTCATTTGGGAGCCAACAAGGCTAGCATATTTTACTTTGTGTCCAACTTCCTGTCATCTGGGCATCAAGACATGGCTCTTCCTCCAGCCTAGTACTTAATCAAGCAGAAGTATCCATAAGCACTTGAGAAGGAACTGATCAGACTAGTCAGCTTGATCTGATTCCAAAATCATCAGTTAAAAAGGGTGCTACTAATCAATCAGCTGAAGTGTTAGTTGATCAAACTATTGCTTGAACCTTACTATAAACTTTTTTTTAATAAATAAAAAAGATCCTTCTATGAAGGAAATTTGCAGTGTGCAAGTGCCCCCAAAGTATCTTTCAGAGCAATTTTTTTTTTTAAAAAGTGGGTGGATATTTAATATTTAGGAAGACGGCTATGGTTGTTATGGATGTATGCTTAAATTTTAGATAAGCACTTTTTTGTTCCAGTTTTGCAACCATCTTTCATCAAGCAACAAACCTCTTCCCAATCCAAGGCATCTTCAGGGCTCTTGAGATCAGGACTGCAGTGGTAGTCACAGCAGGTACACTTCTGTATCCTAAAGAATGGCTGGGGAGGGAAAGGCTGGTCTACTCCTCTCTAGGAATCATTGGGTGACCGCACATGCTGAGGTTGTTCTAGCAGGTGCACTCTCCACTTCAATGGCATAAGCAAAAGGATGAACTCAAGAGGACTTGTAGGGGAGGGAAACTGGGGGTGAGTAGTGTACTGGCCAAGTTTGAAGATTACACCAAATCATTCAGGTGATGAAAACCAAGGCTGACTGTGAAGAGCTCCAAGAGGACCTCCACAAACTGGGTGAATGGATGACATTGTGGCAAATGAAGTTCAGCATTGGTAAGTGTAAAGTGATGCACACTGGGGCAAGAAATCCCAGCTTCAAATATAAGCTAATAGGGTCTGAACTGGCTGAGACTGAGGGAGAAAAGATCTTGGGTCACTGTTGATATGTCCATTGTATTCTATGGGACTAGGGTTGCCAAGTCCAATTCAAGAAATATCTGGGGACTTTGGGGGTGGAGCCAGAAGACTTTGGGGGTGGAGCCAGGAGACATTGGGGGCGGAGCCAGGAGCAAGGGTGTGACAAGCATAATTGAACTTCAAGGGAGTTCTGAACATCACATTTAAAGGGACCACACATTTTTAAATCCCTTCCCTCCATAGGAAATAATGACGGATAGGAGCACCTTCTTTTGGGGCTCATAGAATTGGACCCCTTGGTCCAATCTTTTTGAAACTTGGGGGGGATTTTGAGGAGAGGTACTGGAAGCTATGCTGCAAATCTGGTGCCTCAACCTCAAAAAACAGCCCCCCCCGAGCCCCAGATACCTGCGGATCAATTCTCCATTATTTCCTATGAGAATAAGTCTCCATAGGGAATAATAGAGTTCCCTCCCCTCCCCCCGTTTTCTCTCTCTCACTCACATACACACTTAACTGTCTCTGGTGCAAGTGGGCAGTCCCGTTGGTCTGAAGCAGTAGAACAAATCAGGAGTCTCTGGTGCCTCCACAACAAGGTCTGGAAAGTACAGGGGCTACGCTGCTCTTTTACACACACACTCACTTGTCGGAAAGGAAAGCAAAACAGAGGGGCTGCACTCACGAAATCTGTTGTTGCTAACCCTTCCCCATGAAGTACTTCCTGCTCCAATTTAAAGGCACGCACAGATTTTAAAACTGGACCTGTTTGCAGGTTCTGCCCAAAATGTAGAGGTACAGGGTGGCTGTGGGGGAGGAGCTTCCCCAGCCGGCCAGCTGGCTGGGGGCGGGGGGAAGCCTGTAAAACCAGGGAATCCCCTGCAGGGGCCTGGGGATGGGGAAGCCTATATGGGACCATAGAATAGAATGGCCCATAAGGGGGCGTCATTTTTTAATTTTGCCCCCCCCCGTTCCTGTCCCCCCCGCAGCTGTTTTGAAATATTGAAAAAAGCAGAGGTGTTAAGATTACAATGTTGCATTTGCCACATGCTAGGCAGACTGGAGACCAAGTTTTGTGAGTCACCCGAAAATACTGCACTATGACTGGAGCACTGGAAACCTGTTACTTTATTTTTCAGTACACAGCTGAAAACAGAACAAAGGCACCAATAGAAGAATTAGCAGCTTGCTAGGAGACAATAGCTGCTATTACAAGTACTGTAAAAAAACCAACCAACCACCCATATAACTTCTTTAATAAGACCAACCAAAATAACACAAAACATTGTTCAAGTTTCTAACACCAGGGCTTTTTTTTGTAGCAGGAACTCCTTTGCATATTAGGCCACACACTCCTGATGTAGTCAATCCTTCAGGAGCTTACAATAGGCCCTATACTAAGAGCCATGTAAGCTCCAGGAGGATTGACTACATCAGGGGTATGTGGCCTAATATGCAAAGGAGGTCCTGCTGCAAAAAAGCCATCTGAAACTCTTCATTAAAGTGGATGTTAAGGGTGGGAATGTATCAAGCCATGATCTTAAAGCCTCTTGTCTGCAACTTGTATAGTATGCCAGATATATCTGAAGAGATACAACAATCCTAAGTGGAGCTGATATCTAGTTGCACCTTTGGCAGGGAGCGAAAGGAGGGTGAGAATGGCAGCCTCCAATTGCAAATATAAAAACCAGTAATTAATCAAACATTTCTAGACTATCGTGTTGATGGTGTGATGTCACTTCCATATTTGCCCTGGAAATGATATCACATGGATGATGCAATGACACCCTCCACATGACCCATCTCCTGCCAGGTGCCAACTACTGGCTGGCAACCATGCTGTCATCTTTTGGCATGCTAGCTGTAATAACATAATGCATGTAAACACAAATGTCTTTCTTGGGAAGAGCAGACTTTTTGCTTCAAGGTTTTAGTTTTAAAGTTTAAAGCCTTACGCGGCCTGGGACCAACATACCTGCAGGACTGTCTCCTCCCATATATGCCTGGGAGGTCGTTATGTTCGGCCTCGCAACATCTGTTGGCCGTCCCCAGCCCAAGAGACGCCCACCTTGCCTCAACTAGGGCCAGGGCTTTTTCAGTCCTGGCCCCGACCTGGTGGAATCAGCTTCCTTCAGAGATTCGAGCCCTACCTGGCTTACTAGCCCTCAATAAGGCCTGTAAAACGGAGCTGTACTTCCAGGTTTTTAGTTGAGGCTGTGGGCGTCTAATTCTTGATCTGGTTGGCCTCCCTTGCCGGCACTGTCACCTGTGCTATAAAATGGAATAATATCTGCCATCTCTATGGGTTAACATCTTATTATGATGTGAGATGGCCAAGCTGGGCAATATGGGATGATATTGAAAATTTTCTGAGTGATGTTTATAAAATGAGTTTGTTTATAAAATGTATTTTATTGTTTTATCATATGTTGTACTTCGCCCTGAGCACTACAGGGAATATGCAGAATAGAAATATACTAAAATAAATATATAAAATGGTTGGACTCAGATTTTTTGGTAGAGTGGTCAGTGGGATATAAGATACAAAAAGTAGAAGAATGTGAAGAATGTGATTTTGTGAAGAACATAATGAATTTGAACTATGATGGATTACAAGTTATTATCTTGAAATGTAAATGGACTAAATGTGTTTTTTATTCCTTTGCAAAATTTTATATATATATATCTTTTTATTATTAAGTTTCTTTTAAAGTTAAGGATACCTTTTGATATTAGTATTTTAAGTAATTGGCACCGGTGGGAGTCAAGATTTGGGGGGAGGGGAGGAAGAAAAAGAGTAATGTATGGGGAAGGTATTAAGTGTTTATTAATATTTTATTAGTATTGGATATAATTACCATATGTTACCAAATAAAATTGTTTTAACCCAAAAAGTAGAATAATGTATACAATACACTAAAAATCACAGAACAATTCTTTTTAATCCTAAATTTCACATTTAAGGACTCTGAAAATACATTAGCCCTGGCTAAAATGGAACCCTGGATAAAAATGCAACAAGAGGGGAAATAACAGAAGAGCTTATTAGGGTAGTATTTCTGGAATGAGGAGAGTATCACAATCATAACAATAATCTGGGTACAGTATGGTCATTGTGGAAGGAGAACATAAGATGGAGGATGTATCTAAAGCTTCTTTGCCAATAAAATTTGTATGTTTTCCTATCTGAGTTTAATAGTTTGGACTTTAATAAGAAAAAGGATATTCTGCAGAGCAAAATTATCATTTGGTTACAACCACTGGAGAAAACAAGATGTCAAGTTTATTATTAGTTTCTTATTTATTTATTTAATCTCATTTGGGCCTTTCTCCTCAGTGGGCGCCCAAAAAAGGCTTACATATTATTTTTCGCCACTCCATTTTATCCTCACAACAACCCAGCCAAGTCCAATATAAGTTAGGTGGAGAATGTGTGACTGGCCCAAAGTAGGGTTGACCACTCTGAGTTGGGAAATTCCTGGAGATTTCATGGTGGAGGCTAGAGAGGATGGGACTTGGAGAGGGAAGGGACCTAAGAAGGATATAATGCTATACAGTCTACCCTCTGAAGCCACCATTCCCTCAAGGGGAATTGATCTCTATATTCTGGATATTGGTTGTAATTCTGAGAGATTTCCAGCCTCATCTGCATGTTGGCAACTCAAGCCCAAAGTCACCCAGCAAGTCTCCATGGCGAAGTGGGGATTTGAATCTAGGTCTCTCAGATCCTAGTCTGACACTCTAACCACTACACTGGCTCTCCAGTACTGCTAAATACCTGCCGGTGTAACTTAAATCCCTACAAGATCTGGTTTGTAGAAGTGGATTTTGATCATACAGTGGGTTGGTGGAGGCTAAAAGCAAGCCTTTATGATATACTGCCCTGCATGTAACCTAACTAGATATAGCTGCAGCAACCATGTGACATGCTGGTCCTTCCTAGCACTCCCACATCAGGTCTGAAATGGAGGAAAACAAGAGAGTGAGAAGATTTGCCTCCACATGACTTGATACTAAAGGTGTTTTTCATCATTAATTTGTTAGAAAATTTCTATGACAAATCTCCAGAGAATTTGTTCAAGTAAAATGTAATAAAAAGCACAGAACATCATAAAATTGCTAACAGTTTAAAAACAATTTTAAAACAGAGAAAGAGAGCACAAAACAGCACTGAGAAGTTTATAAGAAGTTATCTAAAACAGGCTAGGAGACTACAAAAATATTAAAATCTCACCCCTTTCAGTTAAACATTTTGGCTAGGCACCTAAAAGAGAGTAGGGTATGTCCCAGGTGACCCTCAAGTAGGGCTGTCAGGTCCCCCTGGCTACTGGCTGGGAATGGGGGTTAGAGTTGCCAGTTCTCAGTTGGGGAACTCATGGAGATTTGAGAATGGAGTATGGGAAGGACAGGGACCTCAGTGGGTTACAATGCCATACAGTACACCTGTCAGACTATCATTTTCTCTAGAGGAACTGAACTCTGTAGTCTGGAGATGGATGTACTTCCAGGGGATCCCTAGGTCCCACCTGGAGTCTGGCATCCTTAAGGGAAGGACAATCCACAGGTAAGGTGCCACCAATTAAAAAGCTCTGTCTCCAGTCACCAACCTTCTCACCTCTACATGGCATGGGCACAGAGGAAGAGGTTAGCTGACAGGCTAGACAGTATAGAAAGAGGTCTCTTCAGCAGGCCTTGGATTCAATGGGAGCTCACAGAAGCACAGCTCCTGAACCTTTCTGAGAATTCCACCTCCTCCTTCTGAGAGTTCCACCTCCTTGTCCATTGAATAGTATGTGTGGCTGCATAACAATCCCTGGATGAGCTCCACCACCTATTTTTCTACAAAATGACCCCTGCCCTTCAGGTTCCCTAGTCCCAAGCCATTTAGGGTAAAAAATAGCACTCTGAACTGTGTCAGACTGTCAGTGCTGATCTTTCAGTACAGAACTGATACAACCCCTGTATCCAGCCCCTGACAGTAGCTTAGTTACCACATTTCAGACCAACTGAAGTTTCCTGACAGTTTTCACAGACAGGATGTATTACAGCTATCTTGTGTGTTTGTACATGTGACTACAACATTGCAATGGTCTCTGTGACCAGCATTCAGCTACTAGCCACCCAGTACTTACAAGGCATTTTCTATTACTCATGGTAGGGAACAAAAAACAGCACAAATTGATCACCTTTTAAAGCCCTACATGAAAAAGGTATAAACTATACTATCTGCAGAGCTTTAATTTAGCCAACAAACACGCACTGAGCTTTAAGCAAAGCAAATTTACCATAAAATTCCATTATCGTTATTTCCATTGTAATTAGGTGCTAACACCTCATTTCACAGCACATGTTAAATATATTCAATAACATAAGAAATCTGTGTGTATTCTGCAAGGCATTACATAGGCATAGGCATTTTTTTCTTTACTACATAAAAGTAGTCAAAGTTCTTATATAATTGTTGTGAAATTAGGGCTGGATTGAGACTCAGTCCCCTGTTAAACCTATTACTTCAATTTCTATAGTAAATTAGCTTCTATAGTTGAATCTTTGGTTTTGTTTCCCAGGAGGCTGCAGAACTCTGCTGGTGTTGTGGCCTTCTGGTACCAATAATCCTGTACATTATTTTTGCCTTAGAGGATGTTTATACATTCCAAGAGTTAGTTGTGCCACTATTAAGGTTTAATTAGCATATCAGAAGCTAGCTTCCTTGACTCTCTGAGTTACCCTAGCTTTCCCGGACTTTCTTCCACCCTCCTGACCCCAGAGATAAAGAAAAAGGGCTGAGCTTTGTTGTGTAGCTCAAGTAGATGTCAGATGCTTAGCAACAGATTTGACTGTCAATTACATAAGCTTCTATGGATGGAAAAAAGTACTTAATGGCTGGATTTACTTTTGTTCGGGGTTGTATGCCAACCACCCCTGTGTTATGGGATTTGGCAGGCAACCAGGACATATCCTTTATAAAATTATAGTGCACTGTAATTGTATGCTGCATACTAGATTCTTATATGTTTTAAAGCGGGGGTATCAAAGATATGGCCCACAGGCTGTATCCAGCCCCCAGAGGGCTCCAATCTGGCCCACTGAATAACTGGCATTCTGCTGCATTGCAGCTCCTTTTGCCCAGTCTCTCTTATTTCGTACTTTGCAGAGGAAAGAAAGTCTTCCCTCGATTGGCTGAGGGAAGGAGGGCAGAAAAAGCCAGCAAAACCTTCCTTCAATTGGTTGAGGACTCCTCCCCCTCCTTCTCCTCTGGGGAGGGAAAGAGCCAGAGAAGGAAAGAGGGAAAAAAATGTCATCCCATGGCTTCAGATCAACAACATTTTATTCCAGGTATAAGATTTAGTGTGCAAGCACACTTCTTCAGAGGGGGGGGGGGAGGAGGGGGGAGGGAAAAAGCCAGATAGAGCAAGCCACAGAAAGAGGGGGGAAACTGAGTCCTCTGTTTAAGACCAACAGTGTTTTTATTCCTGGTATCAGTTTTGTGTGCAAGCATACTTTTTCTTCAGAGAGATGGGGGAGGCAGGAGGGAAAGAGCCAGAGAGAGAGAGAGAGGGAGAGAGACACACACGGAGAGAGAGAGAGACAGAGAGCACTTTCTACTTCTTACAGATGAGCTTGTATTCTTTAAGAGTTGAAGGGAACAAGAGTCTAATAGCACCTTAATGACTAACAAAATTTGTGGCAGGACATGAGCTTTTGTGAATCACTGCTCACTTCTTCAGATACAGCTAGATTAGAATGTGAGTCCATCTGTCATATCTTGGAGAATGAAGTGATTTCAGACATCAAATGACAATAGCAGGCATTGGTAATGAAAGAAGAAACCTATGTTTCAGTCCAGTACAGGAGGATGCATTGCTTTGAGCTTCATTATCAGTTGCAATTCAGCAGTCTCTTTTTCTAATCTCTGAAATTCCTTTGTAAGAGAATTGCTACCCTTAGGTCAGCAACTGAATGGAAGGTTAAAATGCCTACCCTGGTTTTTGAATGTTGTGGTTTCTAATAGGCAGGAGTCATTTTGCAGAAAAATAGGTGGTGGAGCTCATCCAGGGATTGTTATGCAGCTACACATACTATTCAATGGGCAAGGAAGTGGAACTTTCAGAAGGAGGAGGTAGAACTCTCAGAAAGGTTTAGGAGCTGTGCTCCTGTGAGCTCTCACTGAATCTGAGGCCTGCTAATAGCAATAAAAAAGAGCAAGAGTCTTGTAGCACCTTGTGGTAGGGTATGTTCTTTCATGAGTCACTACTCACTTCTTCAGACTTATTTCCATTTATTCTTTGCATCCTCCTGGGCGGAATCCTCCTGTACCAAATTAAGACCTAGGTTTACAGTCTCGTTACCAATGCTGGTATCTCTTTGCTCTGCATATCATACCTAATCCAATCAAGCCTTCTATTGCCATTCGGCATCTGAAATAAACTGTCGGTCTTCAGAATGGTTCCAACTGTAAACTGTAATCTCCAAACTGACTACTGACCTCAACAGTAACACCTTCAGGATGGAACAAAATGGAGTCAAGGTGCATCTTTAAGACCAACTTAGTTTTATTCAGAACGTAAGCTTTTGTGCTTCAGGATGGAAGAAGCCTGTTACCATTCCTATTAGCCCTTTGGGGGAGAAGCCAGAGGTACTAATAACAAGCTGGGCAACCACCAACTGCCACCAATGAATCTGAGTCTTCTGCCAGGTGGAGTCATATGTCTTGCACTCCGTACCTGTGTTGCTATTTAGATTCCCTACCTAGTTGCTATGTGTACCGCTATGCTGAAGATGGCGACGAGGCAGGAGCTCTGGTGCTAGGGCTCCTGAAAAACTGAAACCTTATGCCTACCGCACGCCTGCAATAGTTGCTTCTAAGGGCGGACCTAGCAACTTGTTGCTAGGGAAAGGTGAGGAGCGAAAATTTAAGAACCTGGAGGGTTCCTCAGAGCGTCAGCTAAATTATAATTGCCTACCGTTTTGGTGAGTCGGGTCTGGCGTTGACGTGGAGGGCTGTGGAGAGACAAGTGGCGAGCAGAACCAGGTGGGCCCATACGACTAGCAAAGCGCTGGGCTCCGGTGGAGTCGGATGCCAGAGAGCGGAGAATTGGCGGTGGCGATCAGCCTCAGCTGCTGTGCCTCTGACTTGGGCGAGGAGGGCTTTAAAGCAGCTGCCCTGGGTGTTGACGAACCCACGAGCAGAGCGGAGTGCTACGGCAGCCATCCTGGGCGATACACGGCCCCACGAGTGGAGCTTTGGAGTCTGTGTTGCGTCGTGGGGAGGCACGAGGGGGTGTCTATACCCCTCCCAGGTCTGCCAGGCTGTGCAGGGGGATCGACAAGTTAAAGCCTCCGCTCGAAAGGATGAAAATTGGAGACCTCGCTCTGTACCTCACTGTATGACCACTGCACCTAGCTCTGCACCTTATTGCACGATTACGCTTTGAGAAACTGGGGACCCTGCTTTCGCACAACTGCAACTTGAGGATATTTTGCACAGCATCCGCTTTATAGAAGCACAACAGCACTTTATTTTGTTACAACAACTACCTCCAATTATCTCCGAGCTGCTAGTTTTAATGATTGAATTTTTAAACTGCTAATTGATGAATTATTTTAGCTAACTAATTTATAGAGAAATTTATTGTTGGATTGGCTTTAGACAGAATATATATATTTGGCAAATTAATTAAGGGTGTTTTACTGTTGGGGTTTTTTATAATTAATAATGCCATCAGAATTAAATTAAGTATTTTAGCTAATTAATTTATAAGGGAGATTGTGGATGGGGTTTAAATTTGGTTGGTTAACTTTTAGAATCGGCAGGTTGGTAAATTAAGGGAATTGACTGGCAAGGGCGGAGAGGATTGGGGAGTTAATAAATTGTAGGGTGTGAGTTGTGCTTTCCGCATTGGCTCTGACCGAAGTAGAGACCAGTGGGAGATGACAGGCCTGGGGATTCCAGTACTCCTGGGGAGGGGAAGGTATGATGGTGGGAACAGACAATGATGTAAGGGAAGGAGACCGAGACCAGGTAGTGCTCGAGCACCTTCCGGTCTGTGTCCCATCCTGACGGTGACAGGTAGTGGGGCCAGGTTGAATTACTCACCTTCATCATTGGTGTTATGCAATGCCAGGTCCATAAATAATAAGACCTCCATCCTCCGAGAGTTTCTGTTCGAGCCGGACATGGACCTGGCTTGCGTGACTGCGACCTGGCTGCGAGAGGGAGACACAGTGACCCTCTCCCAAACGGTTCCCCGTGTTACTCAGCCTTTCGCCAATCCTGGATTAGCGAGCAGGGGGGAGGGGTGGCTCTATTAATAGGAGAGGCTTACTCCTTTAGGACTCTCCTGGCCCCAGAGATCAATGTTATTGAATGTGCCGGTCTGGCGTGGGACGTTGGGGAGGGGTTGGCGATTTGGCTGGTGTACCATTCACCTAACGCACCAGCCAGTGCCTTACCATCCTTGACTGAGGCCGTAACAGGCTGGGCATTGGAGTACCCAAGGCTTGTGATCCTGGGTGACTTCAATGTCCATGCTGATGATGCAGCTTCTAGTCAGGCGATGAACTTAGTGACATTGAGACTCTCCCAATTTGTTACATCGCCCACTCACCAGGCAGGGTACATGTTAGATTTGATCTTTGCTGCCGGGGTTATGGTGGACGATATAACTGCGGAGGCGGTGCCATGGTTGGACCACTTTGCCCTTAAGGCTCATGTGGATGCTCCACTCCAAACCTGTTTGGGCGGTGAGCTTATTTTGGCTCGCCTGTGGAGTCTGATGGACCGTGAGCAGTTCCAAATGGTTCTACGGGATCCCTGGCGATTCTCTCGATTATCTGGTTGACTCATGGCATGGCCGACTCTCCAGAGTTATTGATGAGATCGTGCCTCGACACCCTCTGTGCCCACGCATTAAGCTATCCCCATGGTATACCCCGGAGCTGTCACAGCTGAAATGAGGACTCAGGTGGTTAGAGAGGCAATGGCGGTGTACTCGAGATGAAGCGACTAGAAAGTCTTATAGAGAGTTTATGAGGTCCTATGAGATGGCAGTCAAAGGCACAAAGAAGACTTACTTTGTGGCCAAGATTGCGTCTGCAAATTTGCACCCGGCGCAATTGTTTAGGACAATTCGGAATCTTACAACACTGCTGCAAGGCAGGACAAATGCTAAGGAATTAGAGATAGGCTGTGAGGCTTTTGCGAAATTTTTTGCAGACAAGGTCACGTCGCTCCACCACAACTTCTCCGCCACATTGGATATAGTATGTGAACTCGAGGCCCCGTGCCTGTCTTCTGGTTCAATCCTGAATCGCTTCAACACACTCAGCTTGGAGGAAGTTTACAGAATCTTCTCTACTGTACGCCCAACAACTTGTGATCTGGACCCGTGCCCCTCCTGGCTAATTAAAGCTTGCCAGAGGTAGTTTAGGGGTCCTAAACGGGACATCGCAAATAGATTCCTCTCGGAGGGTTTTTTTCCCAACGCCTCTTAAAGAGGCTGTGGTCCACCCCCTCCTGAAAAAGGTTATATCAAATCCGACTGAATTGGCACATTACCGGCTGGTCTCAAACTTGCCCTTTTGGGGCAAAATTATTGAGAGGGCAGTGGCGTTACAATTGCAGAGTTTTCTGGATGACGCTTCAGTCCTAGATCCCCACCAGTCCAGCTTCCGCCTGGGCCATGGGACGGAGACAGTGCTGGTCGCCCTGGTGGATGATCTCCAGCGGCATCTGGATCGAGGTGGTTCAGCAGTGCTGTTGTTGTTAGACCTTTCGGCTGCATTCGACACGGTCGACCATCAGTTACTGACCCGCCGCCTTGCCGATGCAGGGATTCAGGGGCTGGCCTTGCAATGGCTTTCCTCTTTTCTTGATGGTTGGGGACAAAGGGTGACAGTTGGGGGAGAACTGTCCCAGAGGCACCCACTTAATTGTGGTGTGCCTCAGGAGGCGGTCCTCTCCCCAATGTTGTTCAACATCTACATGCGCCCCTTTGCCCAGATTGCCCAGAGGTATGGGTTGGGTTGCCACCAGTATGCTAATGACACCCAGCTTTATCTACTGATGACGGACAGCCTGGTGATGCCCCAGAAAATCTTGACCTGGTGCTGCAAGCCATGGCAGGTTGGCTCAGGATGAATAGGTTGAAGCTGAATCCAGCGAAGACAGAGGTCCTTTGCCTGGGAAGGGAAATCCCCCTACCAGTTTTTGATGGTGTGCCATTGGAAACAGCACACAAGGTCAAGAGCCTGGGGGTGCTACTGGAGCCTTCCTTGTCAATGGAGGCCCAGATAGCAGCCACTGCTAAATCCGCCTTTTTTCATCTTAGGCGGGCAAGGCAGTTGGCTCCCTTCCTGGAGCATGATGACCTGGCAACAGTGATCCATGCAATGGTCACCTCGAGGTTAGACTAATGTAATGCCCTCTACATGGGGCTGCCCCGTGCTGAACCCGGAAACTGCAGCTAGTGCAGAACGCGGCAGCCAGATTGTTATTGGGACTCCCTAAGTGGGAACACATACAGCCCAGGCTATGGGAACTGCACAGGCTGCCAATTGTGTACCGGATTCATTACAAGGTGCTGGTTATTACCTCTTAAAGCCCTATATGGCCGAAGACCTGCCTACCTTAGGGACCTTCTCTCCCCATATGTTCCCCAGAGGGTACTGAGATTTGGCCTGCAAAATCTACTGACAATCCCTGGGCCAAAGGAGGCCAAACTGAAAGTTATGAAAGAAAGGGCCTTCTCGATTACAGCTCCCCACTGGTGCAACCAATTACCAGAAGAGGTACGGGCCTTGCGGAGCCTTAACCAGTTCCGCTGGGCCTGCAAGACCACCCTCTTCCAGCTGGCTTTTTCTTAATGTGGAATTATTTTACCATTGTCATGTAAAACTGTGTCATGATGACTAACATCAAGATTGTAGCACCGAATTAATTTGTTAGTTTTAAATTTGATAGTTTTAATTGATTGTTTTAATGTAATAGTATATTTTAATTGAGAAATATAATTGTTATGTAATTAGCGTATTTTATTATTGTAATGTCTGCATTTTATGCTATGTAAGCCGCCCTGAGCCTGCTTCAGCGGGGTGGGCGGGATATAAATTAAAAATTATTATTATTATTATTATTAACATTCAACTGATCATATATTTTCCTCCACTGATGCTGGAGAAGAGAAGCACCTATCACTCAAGCTCTCCCTTCCAGGAAAAAATTAACTATTTATCTCCCAGTTCTCTGCTTTTGCTGCAATATGAAACCTGTTTTTAGAGTGCAGTCAGTCACAGAGGCCCAGCCAATGTTGCAGTGATGTGTATGCCACTTCTGATACCCTGGTATTTGGGCAAAAACTCGATGTTAAATTTCGATTCTACCACAGAGTTGTTGGCCAAATATCAGAGCATCAATGTAACCAATGTGATGTCACTTCCAGGTCATGTCAGAAATGACATAGACGCATCGCTGCAACATCAAACTGAACCTCACTCTTTTTCTGGGTAAGTCCCCCTTGCTGGCCAGCTGATCAGCAGTGGGGCCTCGCAGCTTGGGAATCCTGCCTCCACTGGGGGGGTTGGCAATCACAGAACTGACTGAAATTGAATTCCACTTGCTATGTGGAGTTTCTTTTTGCTGGTATTTCTTATATGGGGGAGTAGATCTGCTGCCCTGCAAGAGGACTCTTTCCTTCCTCCACTGTTATACGCATATATTTGCAAATAAAGATAATATTACTAAGCCTTCATGCTTTCTTAGCCAAGGAAATCAAATCTGGGAGGCATTATATCTAAAATTTCCCATTGCTCAGAGACAGGGGGCATGCAGTAATATATTTCTGAAAGCTTTACTTGTAGGGTTATCTACATTGATTGTTATATCTTAGGAGTTCTGCCTAAAAAATTTGCTTGTAATACAGAGCCAGATTTGCAAAATGAAAACATAATTCTGGAAATGAAATAATGAAATAATGTCAGATATATTCAACTGAAAGCATATGAACAGTGCTTAGTGAAATCTCTAAAAGTCAATCTAAGCAAGGTTTCAAGCTGTCAAAAGATGAAATTTAAATATTATGTAAAGTTTTTTGCTCCTCTCTATGCCTAAAAGAAATAAAATCACCAAAAAAATGCAGGAGTGTAATACACATTAATCTACATTGGTTGAAGTATTGGGGGGAGGGGATAGCAATTGAGTTATCTTTTAATTCTTTTTGGTTCTGAGTATACAGAGCCATATGTAACAGTTTTTCTGTTATTTAAATCCATCTCATTTCAGAACTATTTGTATTTTTCAAATTTTTAACCATGCACAAAATTTGCTCGCAGTTCAGAAAGAAGAATTGCATATTTATACCCCATCCTTCTCTCTGACTCAGAGACTCAGAATGGCTTACAATCTCCTATATCTTCCCCCCCCACAACAGATACCCTGTAAGGTGGGTGGGGCTGAGAGGACTCTCACAGCAGCTGCCCTTTCAAGGACAACTCATGTGATAGCTATGGCTTACCCAAGGTCATTCCAGCAGCTGCAAGTGGAGGAGTGGCAAATCAAACCCAGTTCTCTCAGATAAGAGTCCGCACACTTAACCACTACACCAAACTGGCTCTCATAGGTACTACCTCCTAATTGTTACTGAAGAAATATTGCCACTAAATCAGGTTATATATTTTTGTAACTTAGTCTAGGTTTTACAGTTTGTTTCATACATGTTAACATGAAACAAATCACCATATGGAAACTAATCCATAAATAGCTCAGTTGCACTGACATTTTCCAGTGAAGAAAGCCAATTCAGAAAATGGCATTACAAAGCTTATGGTTCATGCTTGAAAGGTGTTGTTATTGTTTTCAATGATACTTCCAATTATTCAACATTTTCCAGGCCATGTGGTCTCCTGCCCACAAGAACACTTGTAGTTTGCAGAAGCAGAAAGAGTTGGAAGGGATTGGCATGGATTGGCATCACATCACCAGTTATGCAGGATACAGTGTTGGAGTTACCTTCCTATAGTTACCAGAAGGAAATGTGGTGCATCAAGAGACATAACAAAAGCCCTTGCATCCAGGGCTGCTTCTTGTGTTCCAGTCAGAGCAGAGGAAGACCAGCTGCTCAGTCCCACATTTCTCTGTGCCTGAGGCTCTGTAAGAATTCTGCCTATGACTTGGTTGCTGCTGTCATTAGAGGAGAGAGTATGTTCCAGCCAGAGTTGATGGAGACCAGCTGTTCAGCCTCACCTTCTCATGTGCCATTATAAGAACTTCTGCCTGAAAAAGTCTGCAATCTGCCTTGCCAGATACATTTTTTTTTATTATGGTCTAGTTAAATTGTGGGTAACAGAGAAGGCTGTTCTCTGTGCCTGTGTACTCTGAACTTTAAGTTGTGTAAGTTGCTTTGAGTCCAACAATGCAGGAGAAAACAGGACAGAAATATTTTAATGAATGAATAAATGTGCCTGGTTAAGAACCATTGCAAGATGCAAATCTGTTCTGTAGAATAATGGTTAATCTACACATGATCAGGACATGGCAACTCCATTCTTCCATCTTAATACGGCACATAAGGAATTTAGACTTCCCAAAACTGCCAGTTCCTCCACAATGGCAATTTCGAGTCCATTTGAACTATTACAAAGCAGCCTTCTATTTTTGTTATCCCAAAAGTATTACACTGCATACGGCATAGATTGCAAACCTAGTGACAGAGGCTTAGGAAAGCAGGATTACGTAGGTCTTTAAAAAAATAAAGTAGGCTGCAAATCCTGTGCAAACTTTTTTGAGAGTTATCAAATTTAGTGGAATTTCCAAGTAAGCCTACATAGTACTGAGCTGTAAGAATACAGAATTTGAAGATCAGTATTATGCCATACGCTCTTGTAGAAACAGCACCAAAACACATGGCAGACTTGCATCTTCAGTTTACACTATCTAGGCTGATTACTGTGTTAAAGCAGGCATATTTTTATACAAGCATTGCCTACATTTGGTCAGGTGCAGAACATCCATGAGCTCCTGCCAGAGGTTGGGTTGAATGTGTATCAGCAACCCCAGCCACATATCCACAGAGCCATACCTTTCAACAGCACATTAAACTCAGAACTAATGTTTGTAAAGGAGGAGAAAACAGACACATTCACATTGCTGTCATATAGAGAGCAAGTGTAGTACAGGGGTTAAAAGATTCCCCGTAGACTGACACAGCCATAAAGCTCACTGGATAACTCTAGTAATTCTCTCTCAGCCTCATTTACTTCACAGGTGGATGTGAGGAGAGAATGGAAGAGACAGATGTGTGCCAGCCTCAGCTTCTTGGAAGAAAAGTAGAATAAAATGAAAAACATAATAATTATATATGCATAGTGACAGGAGCTGCCCGCCCAGCAGAATCTCAGTTTTAACTTTCCTGTAGAAAACCCTAAAAAAACACACCAAACCTCATTCTATAGAAAAAAGCAATTGCTCCACTGACTTTTAAAGCAAGCATTCTTTAAAAGCAAAGGCACAGCTAGTAAATCACCAGAATACTTAATGAAATGCCAGAGTTTAATTGAAAACTTCTGCCTCAAAACTAGAAAGCCTCACTATACACTGATTGTACAAATCACAGTGCAAGGTATTCCAGCCACACATGTTTACCAGCACCCTTTAGCCATCACGACCTGAATGTCATTATTACAGGAAATTGTGGGAACAGCACAAATCACTTGTTTGCAGGGCTAGATGAGTACATGGAAGATAAATCATCATCAGCCACTAAGCCAACATCCCTTTTCAGAGAAAGAATGCTCCAACTACAAGATGCTGGGAATTAACAATGTGAAATGAATCTTGCTATCATGTACTGCTGGTGAACCTGCCTGAAGCATCTGTCTAGCTACTGCCAGTAGATGGGGTGCTGAGATAGATGGGCTGTTGTTATGACCCAGCATGCTACTTCTTATGTTCTTAACACCAAAAGGTACATAGATCTAAATGCTACACCATAAATCTTACAAACTAGAAGCTTCTGATATCCATTTAATTTTTTTATTCAGTTCAAAATACTGTAATTCCAAAACAATAGTGCCACCCAGAGGGTGATCAATTGCTAGCTCAGAACCCAAAATTGAATTGATTATATTCAAAGAAAATTCTGTGGATTCTAAACCAATGAAGTATGCTGGTTTCAAGTTTCAGTAACAGACACAAACTGGAGGCACACATACTACTTTGCATTCTTGTATTATTGGCACCATGGCTCCACTTTCAAAATATCCATACTAGTTTTCAGAATGGGTCTACAAAGGATGAAGTGCTTTATAAAACTCTTATCATGTCCACACTTAGGTCCCAAATCCTCCAGCCTTTCCTTGTAGGGAAGGGGTGTGTCCATCCAAACTATGATCATTTTGTTTTCTGCATCTTTTTGTAGTGCCACAATGACCTTTAAGAGGTACAGCAACCCAAACTGTATATAACATTCCAAATGCAGCCACACTATACATGAACATAAAGGCATTAGGATACTGCTCATTCACATATTGGCAGTGACCCATAGTATTTTGTGTTTACAACAAAGTCATTATATTATATTATTTCACTGCTACCATTAGTCTTAGCAAAACTACTTACACTTAACACTTAGTGAAAAAGCGAGTTACCAGGAATTACATAGTGTTAGAAGCATAGTTTAGCATAAAGCATAGTTTAGCACAAGAATCTCCTAGATATTTTTTATGAACTCACAAAGAGGCTTTTGGAAAAGCAGTGTTCCTGCACCTAATTTGGGGGCGGGGGGGGGGGGGAATGTGGATAAGAGTACTGCTCTGTTTTACTAGGTTGTCAATGGATTGCATCAGTAAAGCTTTTTGAATCGACACTATTTATAAAATATCACCAGAAGTCTAGAAGGAGACTAACACAGCCACTTCTCTTGAAATCGTTATAAACTGCTACCTTTTCAGACATCCTCACCCCAGTGTACAAGTGAATGCCAGTCTGTTATTGTCCTCCATTTGTCTGTTCTCTAATCATTTGCTTTTAAAGATGGTGGACTGAATGATTCCCACCGATTCAAGATATTAACATATGAAGCTGCCTTATACTGAATCAGACCCTCGGTCCATCAAAGTCAGTATTGTCTACTCAGACTGGCAGTGGCTCTCCAGGGTCTCAAGCTGAGGTTTTTCACATCTATTTGCCTGGATCCTTTTTAGTTGGAGATGCCGGGGATTGAACCTGGGACTTTCTGCTTACCAAGCAGATGCTCTACCACTGAGCCACCATCCCTCCCCATAATCTCTCTCTGCACGTTCACATTACTTTCCTCCGCAACGATGATATTTCACCCTGATTAATATGAATTTTGAACACTAGCATCAAATCTGTCTGCTTTAGGCGTCTCCTTTAATAAATAAGGCATCATTACTTTGGTTTCATTGCTTTACAATATGAAACAAAAATTGGAGAGGGAGGACCTAAAAACCACTGCCAACACTGCCAACCCTACTTCTTTCTCTCCAGCGCCCAGCCCTCTGCTCACTTCCTCGAATCAACAGTGCACAAATCAAGTAAGCGATTGTGGAAATTTGTATGACAGTGTCGAGGCTGGTATAGTATGACAAGCACATAACTTGCCCAATAAAAAATAAGAGGTGGAGACAGGGCAGGCGGAAAGAGAAAAACACCGAGGTGCATAGAGATTAAAAAAAAAAAAAAACAGTTGAAAACTATCTCACAGAAGCCATTTGCTGCCAAGGCTAACTTGCTGCCATTTGCGGGACAGAAGCCTAGGTCAAAGAAGCAGTTGACCTATACTCCAGCACCTTTTCCCTGCTAAAAAAAAAGTCTTGTGGCAGATTCATAGAAGTGACTTATGAAGGCAGAACTTTTCATGAACTAGCGTTCACTCCCCCTGTACCTGAATAAATCTGTTAGTCTTGTTTGTCTGACTATACCTATTAGTCCTTAAATCGCTACATGACTCCGGCAATAGAGTAAAATGGCTAATGTTTTGGAATATTTTTCATATTTCTCACGAAGTGAGCTTTGACTTACTGATGCTTATATTCTGGGAAATTTTGTTGGACTTTCAAGGTTCCAGTAGACTTGAATTTTGTTCAACTGCTATAATCTAAATCGCTATAAATTAACAAGGCAATGCACCTTAAGCTTCCTATTTCTTTGAGTGAATTACCCTTACACAATCCATTGGGAACGGAACTGTCATTATTTCAAGGAGCCGGTTGTCCCTGTCGGAGACAAGACGCAAATGACTGACAAAGTGAACCACCAATATGGCGTTCTGGAGGACAGTAAATAAATAGAAACAGCCTAGAGTATTTTGTACCTTGAGAGTTATAGACGGAAGTGAGGAACCGGTAGTATTTGTTGTTTTTTTTTAAAGGACAACGGTTACCGCTTTTGACAGTAGTTTGCTCTGATCTAAAATCAGTACCAGGGACAAAACGAACAGCACTTAAGGATGCAATACTGTGCAAACTTATTTGGAACTATTAAAATCAATGGGCTCTTACAATTCTATGCATACTTACCAGGAAGTAAATCCTATCAAACTCAGTAGGATCTGAGTAGATCTGTCTAAGAATGAATTTATTACGAACTAAAGCTTTGGGGTTCAATCCAAACTAACAACGTTTTATCCAAGAAGAGTTAGGGTGAAGGCTACATCTCGAACATTATTGTGGGGGGTGGGGAGACTGAGTCCCAGTGAAGCTGTTTCTATCCTTCTCTATACGGAACTGTACCATAGAGAGTGAGGTTGAGCGTCACGTGGACGGGAAAGAGGAAGGACGCAGGCGCGTGCTTTCGGTTGCCTGGTCCGCGGAGAAGCGTGCGAAGCGGTGCCGGTCCAAGGAGTCCTTGTGAGGGATTCCGGCAGCAGAGGTGATGGCGCAGGTCCTGAACCTCAACAATGAGGTGAGTTTCTCTCTTCTTGCCTCACAAGATGCGGAGGTGTGGGTGCGAGTGGCGGTGCGGAAGAAGACCGGGGCGGAGGTTTCTGGCTTTAGTTTTATTTACTTGACTCATTTTTATCTTCAAGGATGGCAGGGTGGTTTCCCCACTCCTGCTCCTTTTATTCACAGTAGCCTTTGAGGTTGAGTTGGGCGAGGCTGCATGATTGTCCTGAGATCCTGGAGAGGCGTCATGGCAGAATGTGGATTTGAGCCTAGTGTACCCTAGAGATGTGGCGTCACCCCATGGATCGGTAACGTCTTGGTGCTTGCACAGGGGGCTACCTTTCCCTTTTCACTCTAGTGCAGTGGTGGCGAACCTATGGCACGGGTGCCAGAGGCGGCACTCGGAGTCCTCTCTGTGGGCAGACTCGCTCGCTCCCCCCCCCCCCCCCAAAGCACGATGCTCTGGAGTAATATCTCATTGAAGCTCATTCTCTCCCCAAACTCAGGCTCCTTCCCCCAAATCTCCAGGTATTCCCAACCCAAACCTGGCAACCCTAACTGAGCCTCCTTCAGAGACACAACAGGGCATTCCAGTCTTTTTGAGCTCGTGGGCACCTTTGGAATTCTGACATGGGGGGTGGGTGCAACCACAATGAAGCCCCCAAGCCCAACACACAGAGGAAAATTCCTTGCAGGTGTCCCCACAGTTTAAGGGAGGGGGTTAGATGGGACCCACTAGGGCAGGAGTGGTCGAACATGCTTAACATAAGAGCCACATAATAAATGTCAGATGTGTGAGAACCACCAGACACAAATGTCAGATGTCTGAGAGAAGGAAGGAAGGAAAATAGATGGGGAAGGAGAGAGAGAGGTGGAAAGAAAGCAACTTGAACTTTAAATGCATTCTCCAAGCCACTGGCTGGCTTGACTTGAAGAAGTGGTTTAAAGAAACAATTGCCTTCCCTGGTGGGGGCTTCAAGAACCACACGATGTGTGTGAAAGAGCCACATGTGGCTCCCGAGTCACAGTTTGACCACCCCTGCACTAGAGAGATGGGTATAAGGCAGCTTCACATTTTCATGTGGCCAAGACCTGGTTGTGTTTCATATTTCAAAACTGTTGTGACACGGTCCAAGCTGAAGGGAAGAAGAGTGCATGGGTGTGTGGGGATTGGAGGGGGGGAAGGAAGAGATCAGGACCTTGAATCAAGCACTTTTTTTGAAGGGATATGGGTTTATTACAGGAAATGTTGGATCCCACTAATCTGGCAGAAACAGCAGCCAGGATCGCCTCTGGTTTAGTAAAAAGGGAGGAACTGCGGGCTTCCTTGCTTTCAAATACAATGCTTCTGATAGCAGTATCTGAGCAGAGCTCTTTCAAGCTACAGGGTGCATAAGGCAAATGGTTGATAAGCTGTTTTTTAAACTGTTGCATTTGCTGTTCTGGTTTACCAGAGCATCCCTGACAGGTGTTTGTCCAGCCGCTGCTTAAAGACTGCCAGTGAGGGAGTTGATTGCACTGTTGAACAACTCTTAATGTTAAAAAGTTGTTCCTATGCCAGTCCTCTCCTCTGCTGCCAGCAGGAACAGCTTCCTGCCCTCCTCTAAGTGGCAGCCCTTCTAATACTTCAAAAGAGCAATCATATCTTCCCTTAGCCTTTTCTCATTGGGCTAGCTCTCCATGGTTACTCGGAAGTAATCTACAGTGACCTCTGTGGCACCTACTCTCTACACATGCACAGGATTGCAGTTTTAGTTTAAAGAAAGAAGAAGATATTGGATTTATATCCTGCCCTTCATTCTGAATCTCAGGGTCTCAGAGTATCTCACAATCTCCTTTATCTTCCTCCCCCACAACAGACACCCTGTGAGGTAGGTGGAGCTGAGAGAAGCTCTCCCAGAAGCTGCCGTTTCAAGGACACCTCTGTGATAGCTATGGGTGACCCAAGGCCATTCCAGCAGTTGAAAGTGGAGGAGTGGGGAATCAAACCCAGTTCTTCCAGATAAGAGTCCACGCTCTTAACCTCTACACCAAACTGGCCCTCCTTTTTCACATCAGACTTTCTCGTTAATACAATTCATACTATCCCTGAAGTTTCCAAGGGTAGCCGTGCTGGTCCATAGTAGAACAACTAGATTCAAGCCCAGGAGCACCTTAGAGACCAACAAGATTTGGGTGAGGGGGAACAAGCTTTTCAGCATTAGAGCTCCCTGAATTAGATAAAAAGAGCTTTGACTCTCAAAAATCTTGTTCTCTAAGGTGCTGCTAGACTCAGATTTAGCCATATAAATCAGTGGGTTCCTTTCATCAACTTTATTTATTAACTAACATCATGTATCCCCTGCTTCCTCCCCCAGAAGGACACTGAAGTGGTTTGACACACTCTCCCCTTCTCTTTTATCCTCACAATGAACCTATGAGGTGGGTTAACTCAGAGTATATTACTGGTCCAAGGTTTCCCAGCAAGCTGCCAGGGCAAAATGGGCATATGAATCAGGACCTCCCAGATCTGATTTGGACATCCTAACCACCAGCTCCTACTAAACACACTATTTTAAGGTATTCTTTTTTCCTAATGGCAAACTAAAATGATGTTTATAATGTATGTTACATGTTCAAAAGTAAATTAGGCGGACAGGAACACCTCTGGGAAAGGCATGTTCTCAGTTTAACCCAGATCTGCAAGAAACAGAGCAATGAACAGCCTCCATTTAGTGCCTTATGACACTCTCACCATCATTCTCTCATTCTGACATGTTACTATTTTGTTGGTTTCCTAAGCAAATGCTACCCAGACCAAATGTTCTTTCAGTTTATTAATTTCACTATGAGTTGTTTTTTTCTAAACTAAAACCTCAGTATTCAGGTTAAATTGCTGTGTTGGCACTTTGCAATAAATAAGTGGGTTTTGGGTTGCAGTTTGAGCACTCTGTCTCTAAAAGGTTCTCCATTACTGCTCTAGTGTAATGCTGTAGCAGCACAACGTTGATGAGATAGCAGCAAGTGATGGTTTTTGTAGTATTGGCAATATAGTAAAGGACCATTACTAATGGTGTAGATTTTTTTCCTGCTAGTTGTGTATACCTGTAAGCACAAGAGTATTACTACAAATGGTTGCAGCAATAGTCTTGTAAGGTATGGGAACCCCACTGAAGTAGAAGAGAAGTCTTCAGAATCAATCCATGTCATTTATAGAATTGTAATTTATGTGGTAAATAGCACTGGGCAGAGGCATAATTGGTTGGGAAAGGCCTTTTCAGGCTCTGTTTGAAAAAATGTGTGGGCATTTAATGCACAAGATCACACATGTTAGTCTTGGTTTGCCAAACAGATGTGCTGCCATTCACTGTTTATGGGCTATCACTTGCAGTGGGTATATTCACTTGTGAGAGTCAGCACTGTGTAGTGGTTAAAGAGCTTAGGACAAGTTTCTGGAAGAATTGTGGTTGCCAACTCCTTGACCCACCCTGCCTTTGCTTTTGGTTGTGCAGAGATCTGTTAAAAATATTTCAATCTCAAATATGTTTGGTGGTCGCAATAATTCTAATATGCCTGTTTTACTAATCTTTCTGATGTGCACACTTGGTTTTATCACTAGAAGCCTGAGTGATGTAGTGGATAGAGTTTCTGGCTAGGATCTGGGAGACCCAGTTTTGGATCCCTGCTCTGCTGCAGAAGTTAGCTGGGTGACCTTTGGCAAGTCACACAGCCTAACTTTATTCACAGGGTTGTTGTAAAGCTAAAATGAAGGAGAACATTGTAAGCTGCTTTGGGTACCCTTTGGAGAGAAAGGGAGGGTATAAATGAGGTAAATAAAAATACGTTCGTTTTTTGTCTGTTTTTGGGGTGTTAATGCTTTTTTTTTAAAGCATAGAGGCAAGTAGAAACTTTCTGGGGGAAAAGATGTTTTACCTGTAACTAAATAGAAAAAGAAAAAAAATACATTCTTGAAATTATGATGACAGCAACATCTGTGGTTTTTGTGTGTATTTTAAATATTGCCAAGTCCCTTTTGATTTGGGGTGGATCTATGAATTAATGTCCTCCAAAATGTCCTATTGTTAACAGTGTTGCTCAGCTCTTACAAACTGAGGGCAGTAACTACTTGGTAGAGTCAATCCATCTCATGCTGGGTCTTCCTCCTTTCTTGTTGCCTTCATCTTCTCATAGCATTGTTGTCTTTTCCAGTGTCTTCTCATAATGTGACCAAAGTGTAATAGCCTTAGTTTAATAATATTAGCTGCTAGGAAGAGTATTAGCTTGATATACCATACACTTGTTTGGCTTTTTGGCCATCAACGGTATCCATAAAACTCTCCTCCAACACCACATTTCAAACGAATCAACATTCTTTCTGTTGATTTTTTTCTTTGCCCAACTTTCACACCTATACATAGTAATGGGAAATACTACAGAAAGTGTGAGTGACTGGCCCAAGGTCAGCCAGCAAACTTGCACGGCAGGATGGGATTTAAACCTGAGTCTTTGAGAGATGCTGAAGTTGCACCTGGTCCAGGCACTTTCAGTTTATCCTTCCTTTGGACTGCACTACTAATTTGCCAAACAATGCATCTAGGGAAAGGCTATTCCTCATCCTGTACATTTAGAACTGCAGGCAAGTGTGTTTGGAAAAACCTACACAAAGGTACACGGTTAGAGCCAGACTAGATGTGTCCACCATGGATATGCTTCCACCATTTCCTCTGTTTACAAAAGCCATGAATGCCCAGTCCTGATCCAGTTAGGTGTAGTGGTTAAGTGTGTGGACTCTTATCTGAGAGAACAGGGTTTGATTCGCCACTCCTCCACTTGAAGCTGCTGGAATGGCCTTGGGTTAGCCATAGCTTTCGTAGGAGTTGTCCTTGAAAGGGCAACTGCTGCAAGAGCTTTTTCAGCTCCACCTACCTTACAGGGTATCTGTTGTGTGTCTGGGGGGTGGGGTGGGGAAGGTAAAGGAGATTGTGACCGCTCTGAGATTCAGAGTATAGGGTGGGATATAAATCCAATATCATCATCATCTTCTTCAGAGTATTCCTAGTGTTTGGGTTCTTCAAATTATCTACAGGCAGGGGAAACAAGTGCCCCACCTTCCCATCGCTAAGTGTAAGCAAAGGAAATGAAGTCTTGACTAAGGATTCCAGATTCTGGTCTAGAAGCAGCAGCATTGCTAGCGCTTTCACAGCATGTAGGTTACATAATATCAAACTGTCAAGTATAGTACAAGAGGTGTTGAAGGTCCTCACTCCAGCTGAATACTCATTTTCTAATGAAAATTTATTTTTGGAAGAGAATAGGCCCTACTACAGGTGACTTTTCAGAAATTAAAACAATCCATTGCAAAGTTAGTGAAGAGACTTGTAAGGTTTTGCAACAAAACATAGTGTTTGTCAGCAACCTTTCCCCAAAAACTTAAATATTATTGATAACAGATTATAAATCTATAGTATAGTGTACTGTAATACTTTTTCATTTTCTGCATTTCATGTTTTTAGATAGTGTGTGCTTTTAAGGTAAAAATAAAGATTAAAATACCAAATTTTGTATTAGTTGATGTGCAAATTATTCTTGGCAATGTGGCTAGGTGGCAGCATATAATCAGTAATAGATTTCTTTTTGTCCATAGGTTTTTGCCCAGAATACCTTGCAGATATATTTAATACGAAAAGTGATTCGTTTAAATTTTGATTAAATGTTTATATTGTGTATATGTGATGTTTAATATATTTGTTTTTGCAAAAATAATTGTTTGGGTCTCTATTTATTGAAGTGACTCTCTTTTGACTACTTGTGTATCCAAAAACAACTGTGCCAAAAATACCAAACACTTGATGCAAAATTTAGAAAATTGCAATATAATCTGAAGGTGCACAAGCATCCAAAAATTCACCCAAAATAGCAATAATATGCATAATAATCTATAATGAAAAGTCCCATACAACATATGTTAATTGCACTGGATGACTCTGAAGAAATTCACAAGTCTTTCTTGAGTAATTCTACTCAAAAGTAATACATAGAATGGAGTCCTTCCACAGATGTCGACTTCAAAGGAAAATTCACCTTCATATGATCACCGGCTTGATACCACCTTCTGCTGATTACAGCTTCTTCATAAGCCAATTTACAGAGTCATCTTGGCTGGTACTCATACACGCCCATTTTTAATCTCTCAAGTGATGTCAGTTCACTTGAGAGATTCAGTCTCTCAAGTGACATGAATTTTTCTTCGAAGCCAACATCTGTGGAAGGACTCCATTCTACGTATTACTTTTGAGTAGAATTACTTAAGAAAGACTTGTGAATGTCTTCGGAGTCATCCAGTGCAATTAACATATGTTGTATGGGACTTTTCATAATAGATTATTATAGCTATTTTTGGATGAATTTTTCAATGCTTGTGCGCCTTCAGATTATATTGTAATTTTCTAAATTCTGTATCAAGTGTTTGGTATTTTTGGCACAGTTGTTTTTGGATACACTACGCTGTAGATCAGGGGTGTCAAACTCATTTGCTAGGAGGGCCAGATCTGACATAAATGGGACTTTGTGGGGCCAAGCCATGCGTGTCCTAAAATGTAAATGCCAGATAGCAGAGAGATAGACTTTATAGAGGACACAGGCCAAACACAATTGAAGATATCATTTTTTAACTTAAAATACAAACATGATTAATACTCTTGCAGTATTTTGTTTAAAACAGAAAGGGGAGAAAGTGGGATTTTGCAATGCAATTTTAAAAATAAAAAATCAAGAAAAAGCACAAGGATCATAGCAGAAACTTAAGAAAGTAAAATGCTCTCAGCCTGGGAAAACATGAAATGGCAGGCATTGCAAGCTTCTTCCCCGCCACCCCATCCCCAGTCTACTGAGATTAGCAACGGCTCCCCAGTGTAATATCCCCCTTTGACTGTGGGTTCCCAAGGTAGAGTACTCACTAGGCACTAGTTCTCACTCTACTGAGAAGAGACAAAGCTGGCTCAAAGCATCAACGCTTGGTTTGCAAGGACACAACTCCAGGAAGCTTCAGTTGACCATAGGAATGTTGAGAAGTTCCTCTCCATTGAAACACATATAGTATGTCACTCATGCAGCCCCAGACCATGACATTCCCACCACCATGCTTGACTGTAGGCAAGACACACTTGTCTTTGTACTCCTCACCTGGTTGCTGCTGCACACGCTTGACACCATTTGAACCAAATAAGTTTATCTTGGTCTCATCGGACCACAGGACATGGTTCCAGAAATCCATGTCCTTAGTCTGCTTGTCTGCAGCAAACCATTTGCGGGCTTTCTTGTGCATCATCTTTAGAAGAGGCTTCCTTCTGGGATGACAGCCCTGCAGACCAATTTGATGCAGCATGCAGCGTTTGGTCTGACCACTGACAGGCTGACCCCCCCACCCCTTCAACCTCTGTAGCAGTGCCATGGTCTGGGGCTGCATGAGTGCTGCCGCACTGGAAAGCTACAGTTCATTGAGGGAACCATGAATGCCAACATGTACTGTGACATACTGAAGCAGGGCATGATCCCCTCCCTTTGGAGACTGGGCCGCAGGGCAGTATTCCAACATGATAATGACCCCAAACACACCTCCAAAACGACCACTGCCTTGCTAAAGAAGCTGAAGGTAAAGGTGATGCACTGGCTAAGCATGTCTCCAGACCTAAACCCTATTGAGCATCTGTGGGGCATCCTGAAATGGAAGGTGGAGGTGCGCAAGATCTCTAACATCCACCAGCTACGTGATGTTGTCATGGAGGAGTGGAAGAGGACTCCAGTGACAACCTGTGAAGCTCTGGTGAACTCTATGCCCAAGAGGGTTGAGGCAGTGCTGGAAAATAATGGTGGCCACACAAAATATTGATACTTTGGGCCCCATTTGGACATTATCACTTAGGGGTATACTCACTTTTGTTGCCAGCAGTTTAGACATTAATGGCTGTTGCATAATTTTGAGGGGACAGCACATTTACACTGTTATACAAGCTGTAGACTCACTACTTTGCATTGTAGCCAAGTGTCATTTATCACATGAAAAGATATACTTAAACATTTACAAAATGTGAGGGGGTGTACTCACTTCTATGACATACTGTAGATAAAGTTGGAAGGAAAACGTGGAGTGGGTTTTCTGTTCATATCTGCTCCGCTCAGAAGCCTGAAAAGGAAATCCATTCCACATTTTCTTTGCAGCTTTGCTTTCAGCTTTAGCCTTTGCAAAGAGAAAGCAGAAGGAGCTGGGAACGTTGTTGGCAGCCTTGGAGCTTCACAGGGTGAGGACGGGAGGGGGGAGAAGAGAGCCCCGTGGGCCTGATTGAAACCCTGGGCAGGCCAGTTTGGCCCGCGGGCTGCGTGTCTAACACTCCTGCTGTAGATGTCTCAAGCAATGCATCCTGTACTTTTCTACTTTTTAAAAGTCATTTGGTTCTGGTAATATGGGAAATTGGAAAGCTATTTGGCAAATCTCCATGTTCTGTGAAGAAAAGAGGGCGTGCTTTCAGAAGCGCACTATCAGTGCAATCCTAAAAACACTTCCCTATAGTAAGCCCTATTGAATAGACCATAGTAGAATTCAGAGTAGACCTTCTTAGGATTGCTCCCTCTTACAGCTAAACTTAATTTGCCTCTGTGTGCCCTTAGCCTTACCATATCCAGTGATGTCTTTAATTCTGAAAACACAGATTTGCTCACTGAAGTATATTCTTTTATGCCTGGATAGCTCCAGCAGTGGTTCTGGCAAGCTAGATGTCTAAAAGAAAATTTTTTAATTGCCTAGTGAGAATGGGTGAAAGAAAGGCTGACCCAGCATAAAAACAGGAAGTAAATTATTTTTCAGTATTCTTTCTGTTGAGACAGGTTAAGTCAGGTAAGCAAAACTTTAACGTACCTATCAGATTCATAATTAAATTGACTGAACGTCTGCTTTTGTTAACTTGATTAATTTTTTCTGCAAGTATTGTCTATGTGCCACTTTTTATTCATTCATTTTGAAGACATAAATATGTGCAGTGTTAATCTTTGGGTTTTAGTCCATTTAATTTCTTAGGGAATGCATGCAACAAAATTTGTTTAAAATAGTATAATGTGAACAGTTACTCTGGTAGCTAGAGAATTCCCTGACATGGATTGGGTTCTGCTGAAAAATCTGACATTCTTTCACAGACCATGTCACTGTTCTAAGCAATAGTTTCATCAAAGTCTGTGACATTTCCAACTTGCAGAGACTGAAAAATTCAGAGGAACAGCATTTTTGCTAGGAACCACTCCAACAGCTATTATTCAGATTGAAGTTGCCACATCATCAGTTGGAGAACATTAAAGATAAACTGCTATCAGCTGCTCTTAGCAGTTAGTGAAGAAATTAAACATGCAGAAGCAGTCTGCATATTTATCATAAACTGAACAGTGTTAAATTGACTGTTGTTGAAAAACAGTTTCTTGTTAACTTTTCTCAAAGTGACTTGTATAATGTGTATGTGGTTGAGCCACGTAGGCTAGTTAGAGGTTGCCAAAAATAAAACATGTGGCTTTTTACTGGGCCAGTGCATAATTTTAAAAAAGCAGCTCAGTCATGAAAAATCATAGACCACATTTGAAAGCCCTGTAGTTTAACTATAATGAGGGCAGCAGCTAGAGTTCATTGCAGTATGTAGAGATATCTGTAAAGGATCCATTTAAAGGTTTTCTGGCAGTTTATCCCCAGTTGTTGACCTACAAACGCAGGTGTTATGTTTCTAACTTTCATTACTGAGTGTTAATTAGTACTGCAGTTGTAAAGTTCACATAATTCAGTTTTATTTTTAATAGCAGTGAGTAGGATTTCCCCCCCTTACCTTTTCCTAAAAGTTGCCAGCCTGTCATAGTATGTTTTATTGCAAATGTGTCAAAATTATTTAGTTACATATTGCCCCTGTTCATACAGCGTGTCGAGTTCGTGTTAAACTGACCCGGTTCTGTTCCGAATATCTTTGTTCCGGATGTTATCGATCAGACTGTCATACTACAATTCAAATCACTCCGCGGTGAAACCGTCTTCTGCCGTCCACACGACAGCACCACATAGTTCTTTTTTTCCTCCACAATTATGCGCATGCGCACATTATGCACATATGCACGCATGCGCATAGGCTAAAACATTATGTGGTTATCTGCATATTGCTAAGTAGTAAAAAAAAATGGCGACCGTAATCCGGATGTCTGAGGCTCCTTTTGCTCTGGGACAGCCTTCAGACATCCGGAAGTTGGTTAATATCGCAGCAGAACTATCCAGACGGAGAAAACTACGAGGTGAAGCCGGAGAACTCAAAAAACACCGCAAAGGAGCAGGTAACAAAATAATCCAGTTTCGAGAAGGATTGGGGGAGGGCTACCACAAGTTAATACCAGGAGGCAGATGTTGTCTAATCAGCCACTTTAAATCTGGAAGGAAACAGCAGCGACATCTGATTATACTGTGCGTCTGAACAGGGCCATTGTTTTTGTTCCCCAGATTACTTGTCAGGCTCTATCTTGATCCTTACTTGCTTTAACCTTTCTCAAAGTAAGATGTGGAGACTCGTAATTGGATAAAAGTACTCTGTTCTTTAACTACTCTACAATATTTTTTTCTTTGTTTCAGTAGTATTCTGTACAGTAGTATTCTCTTAATGGCTACAATTATGAACATAAGAACATAGAAACATAAGAGAAGCAATGTTAGATCAGGCCAATGGCCCATCCAGTCCAACACTCTGTGTCACACAGTGGCAAAAAAATTTATATATATATATATATACACACACACACATACACACACACACACACACACACATTGTGGTTAATAGCCACTGATGGACCTCTGCTCCATATTTTTATCTAAACCCCTCTTGAAGGTGGCTATGCTTGTGGCTGCCACCACCTCCTGTGGCAGTGAATTCCACATGTTAATCACCCTTTGGGTGAAGAAGTACTTCCTTTTATCCGTTTTAACCTGTCTGCTCAGCAATTTCATCGAATGCCCACGAGTTCTTGTATTGTGAGAAAGGGAGAAAAGTACTTCTTTCTCTACTTTCTCCATCCCATGCATTATCTTGTAAACCTCTATCATGTCACCCCGCAGTTGACGTTTTTCCAAGCTAAAGAGTCCCAAGCGTTTCAACCTTTCTTCATAGGGAAAGTGTTCCAGCCCTTTAATCATTCTAGTTGCCCTTTTCTGGACTTTCTCCAATGCTATAATATCCTTTTTGAGGTGCGGCGACCAGAACTGCACACAGTACTCCAAATGAGACCACACCATCGATTTATACAGGGGCATTATGATACTGGCTGATTTGTTTTCAATTCCCTTCCTAATAATTCCCAGCATGGCGTTGGCCTTTTTTATTGCAAACGCACACTGTTTTGACATTTTCAGTGAGTTATCTACCACGACCCCAAGATCTCTCTCTTGGTCAGTCTCTGCCAGTTCACACCCCATCAACTTGTATTTGTAGCTGGGATTCTTGGCCCCAATGTGCATTACTTTGCACTTGGCCACATTGAACCTCATCTGCCACATCGACGCCCACTCACCCAGCCTCAACAGATTCCTTTGGAGTTCCTCACAATCCTCTCTGGTTCTCACCACCCTGAACAATTTAGTGTCATCCGCAAACTTGGCCACTTCACTGCTCACTCCCAACTCTAAATCATTTATGAACAAGTTAAAGATCATGGGACCCAGTACCGAGCCCTGCGGCACCGCACTGCTTACCGTCCTCCACTGCGAAGACTGCCCATTTATACTCATTCTCTGCTTCCTATTACTCAGCCAGTTTTTGATCCACAAGAGGATCTGTCCTTTTACTCCATGACTCTCAAGCTTTCTAAGGAGCCTTTGATGAGGAACTTTATCAAAAGCTTTCTGGAAGTCAAGGTCCGTGTTATAGAATGTTAGGGGGAAAGGGTATCTGTATGGAGTAGACTTGCCAATCCCCAGGTCCCAGCAGAGGATCTTCCAGTTTTGCAAGCTCTTTCCCACCTCCTAGCTGGCCAGCAGGGGAGGAGAGGAGAGGAGAAGAGAAGCAGGGAGGGGAGAAGAGGAGGTGCTGGCCGGACGCCTGCCTGGGCTGCCCGGCCTTTGTTTCCTGGCGCCTCCGGGAGCCTCTCCTCTCCCAGAAGTGTGGCCTCCTCTGACCTTCCCCCCCCCTTTCTTGGCCCTACCTGGCGTTTTTTCTCTTTTTTTCTTTTGGTCCTCATTAGCAGGCTGGGAGTTCAACGTCGCCCATGGCAACCAGCTCCGCTTCTTCCACCTTCATCTTCCTCACTCCCCCCCTCCCCTCCGCGCTTGGCCCAGATGTGTGGCTTTGCCTTGGCCCGGGCGGTTGCGGGGAGAGAGAGGGGAGGGGAGCCCTGCCTCAGGAATGGTAGAAGAGAGGGAGGGGGAGATCGGGCCAGGGGTCGTTTTTGTAGACAAATAGGTGCTGCCGCAGCGGTGGGGGGTGCGCGCCGCCGAGGCCAGGCGAGGCGGGTGTCCGGCTTGTGCCCCTTCCCAAGGTAAACCCAGCCTTTCTCCTCCTCCTTGCCCTCCCGCTTTTCTCTCCTCCCTCCCTCCCGCGGGGGCCGGTGCTGCCTGGGCGTGAGAGAACCTCCGCCTTCCCTGACTCCCATGCCGTGCCGTCCCTCCCCGACCCCCGGTCGTCAGCGAGTGAGCGAAGGAGCAGAGCGAGGCATGTGCCAGGAGCAGCGGCAGCCCAGGGCTGGGGGGCTTGTGGCGAGCGGTGGCGGCACTGAGGCGAGGCGAGGCTGAGGGGAAGGTGCCCCTATCCTTCATTATTTCCTATGGAGGGAAGGGATTTAAAAGATGTGTGGTCCCTTTAAATGTGATGGCCAGAACTCCCTTGAAGTTCAGTTATGTTTGTCACACCCTTGTTCCTGGCTCCGCCTCCAATGTCTCCTGGCTCCACCCCCAAAGTCTCCTGGCTCCACCCCCAAAGTCCCCAGATATTTCTTGAATTGGACTTGGCAACCTTAATAAAAACTAACACAAGAGCATGGTGGAGGATAGGCTGGCACTAACCCCTTTAAAAACTGGAATAGGTGGAGTGCTAGCAATGTGAATATATCCAGGGGATATGTTAACATATCCAGGGAAGGGCTATGGGTCAGTGTTAGAGCATCTGCTTGGCATGCGGAAAGTCCTAGGTTCAATTCTGCAGCATCTCCAGTTAAAAGGATCAAGTAGTAGGTGATGTGAAAGACCTCTGTTTTGAGACTCTGGAGATCCATTGCCAGTTTGATGATGCTTTCATACTCATTGAATAATGCACTTTCAATCTACTTCTGATGCACTTTGCAACTGGTGTTTAAGTGTGAACGTGCAAAATCTACTTGCAAACAATTGCTAAAGAAGATTGAAAGCGCATTATTCAGTGTGTGTGAATGACTGCTGAGCAGACGATACTGGCCTAGATAGACCGATGGCGTGATTGAATATAAGGCAGCATCATGTGTTCATAAGTGTTCATCTCATAGTTTCATTCATATTAGTATGGCAGTTCTTCAGGCTTTCCATCTTTAAGGCCCTTTTAGTAAATAACATTGGTCAAGTAAATTCAAAGAAAACCCTAAATATAACTTCGATTTATACTTGTGTGTGTGTGGTGGAGAGGTTGTTATAAAAACATCAGGATTGCAGTATTAGTTTGGTGGCGGTGTGGCATTCCCAGTTGGTGTTTGTATCTGATCTGCAAGGAGAAGAGAGGACATTTGGAGGGACAAAACAGTGGATAGGAAGGGGTATTTAACCCTTCTATTGTCTGCTTCCTTTTCTCTTCAGTCTTTACCCTTTCTCCCAACTTTATTCCATAATTCCTAGTCAAAAGTGGGGGGAAACCCCCACTGGGGTGGGGTGGGAGAGTTAAAGAAGAGGTGGAAGCAGAGAAAGTTAAGTACTCTCAAGTTTGATTCCCCACTCTATCACATGCACCTGCTGGGTGACCTTGAGTTGACCACAATTCTTGTAGAGCTGTTGTGCTAGCAGCAGTTCTCTGAGAGTTCTCTCAGCCCCACCTACCTCACAGGGTATCTGTTGTGGGGAGATTGTAAGCTGCTCTGAGACTCTGAGTGAAGAACGGGGTATATGTCCAATCTCCTCCTCCTCGTCTTCATCTTCTCCTATCAGAGGCAAGCATCAGATGAAAATCCTATATTTGCCATTGAACATGTGGCTTTATTCTTGGTTTTCTGTTGTTTTTTTGATGTTGCATTCCACAGATTTTTCTCCCATTTTTATACTTTATTTCAACTTAACAGTTTTGTACACTTAAATTTTGCTATACTGACTTTAATTGTATAAATATAAATAGAGTAACAAAGTGAAAGATTTATTATGTATTCTTTGTTTGCATTTATTGCAAGTGAGAGAAATGGCTGACCCAATCTGAATAAATATAATCCATGAATATAAAACAAATATGCCAAGAAGGGAAATCTCTTAATTTACTGCCAGCTGAACAGAATTGTGGCCATAGCATGTGTGTTTTATATAAAGTTTGCTACATCTGTTTTCATGTCAGTTTAAAGGAGGCCTCGATAGGGGGCTAAAATCTAGGTTTTAAAATTCATCAAACACTCTTTTGAAACTTCTCACTCAAAAAAATGCACTTTTCAGATTTTCCCTATTTGTATAAAACTTTTTTTTTACATGTCAGTGTACCTTCTTACTATTTTAAATAGCTTTAGTATTTATTGATGTTTTTAATTGTCTGTGGTGATGTTATGTGAGCCGCCCTGGGCCCCTTTGCAGGATAGGGTGGGATATAAATTGCAATAAATAAATAAAATAATGATAGAATCTGCGTTGCCTGTTATAAATGTTAAGGCAGTGCTGAGCTGTGAACTCTGCATTTGGGATAGCTTTAGTGATTCCAGGCTCTTAAGTGCTGCAAAATAAAAACTGTAAAAGATTATTTCCTGTCTGAGAAGAAAGTTGTCATCTATGTATGAAAAACTGTAACAAGTGTTAATTACAGGAAATTGTATTTAGCAATATTAAACATGAAAACTCACATGGCCTTCATTTTACCAAGATAATGAACTAAATTAGAACCATGTCTCACAAAAAGGAAAAAAACCCAGCAAAAATTAGCATTTGAGAGAAGAATCTAGGGAATCAGGGCCCTTATAAATTAATTTTTGCCATAGTATATACTTGACCTTTTTAAAAAATAACCCATGACACTAATAACATCCTGCTTACTATGATTTCTTCAAGTCTAAAAGTAGCTGCTTCGCCTCCAGTGGGGGGGAAGTCAACCTTCTCTGGATGACTTCCCACCTACTTACTCCAAGGCAGGATTTATTTAAATTAAATTGATCCCTAAGAGCATCAGTAGGAAGCGGACCTTGGCCAGTAAGAAAGCCCTGCCTGCTCCAGGCATGATTGGTATAGTGGTTAAAAGTGGTGGACTCTAATCTGAGGAACTGGGTTTGATTCTCCATGTCTCCAGATGAAGCCTGGTGGATGACCTTGTGCCAATCACAGTTCTCAGAACTCTCTCAGCACCACCTACCTAACAAGGTGCCTGTTTTGGGGAGAGGAAAGGAATGTGACTTTAAGCCACTTTGAAATTCCGTATGGTAGAGAAAAGCAAGGTATAAAAACTTATTCTTCTGTTTTGCCAGCTCCATCTTTTAGGCTCCCAAAAGAGTGAGAGAATGAATGTTTGGGGCTAGCTTCTTCAGCCGTTAACTATGCCAAAGGCAGTTTTTAAAAAAATCAACTGCCTCAGTTGCCTTAAAGCTTCTTTCATCAGCAGTCAAGAAGAAAAGGGCCAGGGCCTTGCTTGAGGACTTGTTCTTACCTCTCCAGAACTGTGCCAGGCCAAGCCATCATTGCTCCAGACATGGGTGTGTGGTGATAGGCTAGGATTGCCTACAACTAATCCCTCAGAGCTCTCCATAGGCCCATCAGCAGCTGAGTTTCAGTTTTGGCTGCTTTCAAGTGGGCCTCTCTATCCCTCACTCCAAGGCCTTGTCTGGGATGAGCACACAGGTGTTATGGACCATCTCTGCTTCATCATTGGTAGAGGTAGCCCTCACTCATAGTACTACTGGGATGCCCCCCTTTGCCTCTACAGTCCCTGTGCAGGTGGCTCAAAGCAACACAACTGTGGCACTTCCTCAACGCTGCTTTCCAAAATAATGGAATGCTGTGGGTTTCCTGCCTTTCTAAGCACCTTTGGTCACAGCAGTCAGATTCCCTCAAATGTCCTTTCTGCCATGTCTGCTCAATCTTCTGGCTTCAGAAGGGACCTCTGGCATCCAGGGCTTTGTTCCTTGGCAGTATTTTACTCAACTACAAGCAGTTTCCAAAGGGAAAAAGCAGGAGAGCAAGCCCTGTAAGAGACGCTTTGTAGCAATCAGTGAACCCTTCATTCGGATTCCTCATCCAAGAGCCATTTTGGCGTAGTGGTTAAAAGCAGCAGACTCTAATCTGGAGTACCAGGTTTGATTTTCCACTTCTCCACATGCAGCCAGCTGGGTGACCTTGGGTCAGCCACAGTTCTCTCAGAGCTGTTTTCTCAAGTGTATGAAATTAATGTACAGGAAGTTGTGTTTTTTTGTTTTCTTTTGGATGTACAGAAATGGTCCTGAGTTCCCTCTCTATCCCTGGTGAATCTTCAGATTCCTCTCCAGAGCTCAGGGCAGTGGCTAAGGGAAGGGTACAGTCTTGGGGCTTTTGAATCATCTACAATCTGAGGACAATTAGCTAATACAATATGCTTTAATAGCCTCTGACAAAGAAGAGTGGGAATGGTCAGGCAAGGGCATTGTGACGGAACCGGCCCGATTCTGCCTTCAGACCCGGTTCCGTCAACTCCCTGTTGAGTCGCCAACTCCTGGAGAGAGCTATTTCTCCTCCGGCCACTTGGGCTCGCTGCCACCACCTGCTCAGTCTAGGGGTTCAGATTGAGAGGAACAGGACTCCCAATCCCCCTCTCCAGCTATGAGGCCAGGCCTCAAGGTCCTCTGCCACCCTGTACTTGGGTATCACAGAGACCACAGCACTTTTTCGGGGAACCCCTGGAGGATTGGCACCTTATCCAACTGCATGCCTTCTCCCTTCCCCGGGGCCCCCTTCATAAAGCAGCGTGGTCTAAGCAGTTGGGATCTATGTGGTACAGAGTTTGACTGCCAGCATTCAGCATTTCTCCACATGCATCACTATTTCTGAAACTTCCACTGTTGATAAAATCTTCATCCAGGGAAAGTGCCCAACAGGATCTAGAAAAGATCCTCCACCTTCTGCATCTTTATGGTTTTTTAGTGAATGCCTCCAAGAGTCATCTTATCCTGACCCAGGACATCTTCCATCTGCGAGCAAGAATTGTCACCTCATGGGGAAAGGTCTTTTTTACAGAGGAAAAAAATAATCCAGGCTGTTTAAAGCCTTTTAATCAAGAGATCAGGGGATGACATGGTCCTAACCAAACTTCTGGGCCTCATGATTTCATGGACACGGTTCAAGGGCTCATTTCACTCTTGTTCCCTCTTATGGGCTCTCCTACTATTTGAACAGAACGTTCTAAGCCATCACGACAGGAAATTCCATTCCCACCATCTTTACATAGATTCTGGCCTGGTTGTGCAATGAAACAATCTGAATAAAGAAGTTTCATTCATATCCCCTGGTTGTGACAACCAACACCAGTCTTCTGGGTTGAGGAGCCCATTGTTTGGGTCAGCTGGCCCAGGCAAAGTGGGCAATGGTGGAACGGACCACAGCATTTGTTAGCTAAAGTTGCATGCTCTCAGGTTGACACTGGTAGCCTTACAGCAACTGATAGTCAGAAGGCACAACCTAGTCAAGACAGCCTGCACAATGGTAAAATCTTCAAAGCCCTGTGTGGTTTCCAAGACTTCTCTACTGGTGTGCTCAAAAATGATGATTCATCAAGTTGTCCTGAGTAGACAGCTTCTTAAACAAAAAAAACCCTGAAAAAGCTTAACTCATTTTGAGTTTGATATGTGTATTATGCTACATCTACAGTGCGGGGCTCTGGGCAATTTACAATAGTGGATTATAAATACAATCATATAAAAACCAATAAAATCAATTAGCTAAGGTTATAAACCCTGATGGCATCCTGTTTACATTCTTCTAATCCCAATTTCCGGATGCTGCATTGGGGGAGGAGACCCCATAGAGGTGGAGGGGGGAAGTGCCAACTCGCTAACCATCATTATCCGAATCAGAAGCCTGGCAGAAGATTTCTGCCTTATGGGCCCTGCAGAACTGTAAAAGATCTTGCAGAGCCTTGATGTTCTCTGGCAGAGAGTTCTACAAGTGCCCAAATGTGGCAAAAAAAGAAAAAGAAAAAAGAAGCAGCTGGAAATACTTTCTTTATATACAATGACAGTTCGTGGCAACCTTCCATTAATTCAACTTCTGCTTGCAAACAGTGTTTTCTGCCATCTTTTTCAGATGGAGATTTCATTCTTTAGATGGTCATGTTATTTTTGTGGGTTCCTGTATGTGTTTGATTACAGGTAATGAGCTATTAGCCATGATTACAATATGTCTCTAGGAATCTCCCAGTTACAGATTTTTATCCAGATCTTCAAATCTCAATACCATAGTACAGTGGCTCCCAACCTTTTTGGCACCAGGGACTAATTTTATGGAAGACAGTTTTTCCACAGACTGGTGTGGGATGGTGGTGCTGGGGTTTTTGCCACCCCAAGCTGCCCCCCACCCTGGCCCTGCCCCCATGGGGGTCTTTAAATGAGGGGTAGGCAAAGATCACTGCCCCTTTCACCAGCCTGGGATCTGGGCAGATGAAAGAGGTGGAGCTTTGGAGCGAGGTCACGCTGCCTCTTTCATCTGCCTGGGTTCCTGGCAGGTAAAAGGGGTGATGGGGCTGCTCTGCCTCACTCTGTTCAGGCAGAGTGAAAGAGGCAGTGTGAAGCCTCTGCCTCGCTTTGCAGTCCGGTTGCTAACAGGCCATGGACCAGTACCAGTCCGTGGTCCAGAGGTTGGTGACCCCTGCCATAATTCATAGGCAGTGGGAAAGCCGGAACAACAATTCCTTGTAAACAAATACATAGAAGATGGTCAAATGAAGTTCTCAGAAACCACAAGCAGAGAGCTATCATGACTCAGCTGAGAGTTGGAAATGAGGACTGTATTTGCCAGTAATAGTGATTATCACCTCACCAACATGTCTACCTTTCAGTGCTCCCTTCAGTGTTAAACAAATTGCTAACAAATCCACAGAATTCATTGTGTGTAATCCAGTGCCTGAATAGCCTAGTTTTATTTCTGAACAAAGGTATTAATTTGTATGATCATTTCATGCTTTTTTTTTTTAATTACAGCCTGGCTGACCTGAGGAACCAATGAGGTCTGGCTGCTAACAGAAGCAAAAATTTTGCATGAACTGAAAAGAAATTGTAGCTATGCTGTTTGGAATGAAACCCCAAGGCTCTTTTTTGTAAGCTCTTGGAGGATTGGTTACATCAGGGGTGTGTGGTCGAATATGCAAAGGAGTTCCTGCTAGAATTCCACCCCTGGTATGAGTTATATACTTGTTGGGTTGTAAAAATATCTTCCTATGATATTTAGAGTTAAATCTAGAGATATGAAAAGCAGTGTTCCCTCTAAGCTGAGTTAGCATGAGCTAGCTCACAGATTTATAGCCTCCAGCTCATACATTTTTGTCTTAGTTCAGGAAGGATGGCCCCAGAGCACAATAATTTATGCAGTAGCTCACAACTTTAATGCCAGCAGCTCACAAAATAGAATTTTTGCTCACAGGACTCTGTAGCTTAGAGGGAACATTGATGAGAAGTACTCTTTTTGTTTGGTTTTACAATTAATAGTCTATGGTTCAGTTTCCTTTTGACTTCATAATGGCATCTCAGTTATGCAATTCCCTCCCAGTCAATGCCCTCCTGTGTTATCCCAAATGCTATTGATTGCCCCAAAGGAGCACTATCTCCTGTTTATGTTGGAGAATTAGCCAGGAGACAGATGTCTTGTGAGAGGGAGGTAGTGAGACTCTTCGCCACCCATGTTTTACAAGGATTTTTCTCCTAGAGAACTCTTTGACATAACCAGTCCATTGATTAACCAAGAAAGGTTACGGAGAAGTAAAATAATGCACACATAAAGAGAATAAAATGCACAATGGAAGCAACACACAAGCTGGCTCAAATACAGGGGTGAGAGGGGATATAGCAGGGATTTAAGGGGTGATAGCTACCTGTCCAGGAGAGCTGTGTTCTGTAGAGAGAAGGCTGTGAAATGAACCATCATCTCATGGAAGGACCCAAATGGATTTGGGGGAGAGATGTCACTGGGCACCCTGGACAAGAGCTGTGTGCATCCAGTTATAGGCAAAATGTAACCTAGTGGTGCGGGGGAGAGGATGATGATGCAGTTGCCCTTTGAAATAATATACTGATGGGATTACCTGAGCAGTTGAATGCTGTTCCCAAAGAAACAGGAGATGGTTGGGAAGAGTTCCTAATGACAAACAAAGCTTGGCTTGAAACTCTGTTTCCTCTGATGAACCAGAGAACTAATGGTTTGCTAAGTAATTAGATTATTATATTTGTTTTTAACTGGAGCTATCCACTGTGAGATGATATTGTGAGATTATTATTGTTAGCCGCACTGATTTGTTTTTCCACCAAAGCCAGAACAGACATTTTCTAAATAAGGAGACAGGACCCTAGGACAAGTAATATAGTGGTCTGAACAGGAGCTCCCCAAACTCACTAGCTTGGAAGAAGGACCCCTCTAATCCCTGGCTGCAGGGCCTGTAAATTTCATTGCCTTTTATAATGGTTCATATAATGTGAAACACATGCCCTTCAAAATGTTTTGAGATTTCACATCTCTAGCTGTCTTAAAGCAAAACACATGTATCAGACAGGAATTAAACTGAAATGGATGTCACTGTGAAATCTTGTATAATTTGCTGAATATCCTGAGAATATAAGAAAACTCTTCTAGGTCTGGAAAAGAATGTAAGAATTTTGATTAAATGAGTTCCTTTTCAAAAAGATGATGTTGCATTCAGACTAACAATTTACAGCTGTAGCATTTGAAACTGCAGTTAGGATGTGTATTATTTGGACTTCAATTATATATACTGTGTTTCTTCACTTGTATGCCAGTTTAGTGCCATTTCACACTGCCGCTCAGTGCATGGGTCTTGCATAGGGTTGCCAATCCCCAGGTGGGGGCAGGGGATCCCCCGGTTTGGAGGCCCTTCACCCGCTTCAGGGTAATCAGAAAGTGGGGGGAGGGGAGGGAAATGTCTGCTGGGTACTCATGATTCCCTATGGAGGCGTATTCCCATAGAAAATAATGGAGAATTTATCCTCGGGTATCTGGGGCTCTAGGGCCCCTGTTTTTTGAGGTAGAGGCACCAAATTTTCAGTATAGTATCCAGTGGCTCTCACCAAAATACTCTCTAAGTTTCAAAAAGATTGGACTAGGGGGTCCAATTCTATGAGCCCCCAAAGAAGGTGCCCCTATCCTTCATTATTTTCTATGGAAGGAAGGCAGTTAAAAGATGTGCAGTCCCTTGAAATGTGATGGCCAAAACTCCCTTTGGAGTTCAATTATGCCTGTCACACCCTTGCTCCTGGCTACGCCCCCAATGTCTCCTGGCTCCACCCCCAAAGTCCCCAGATATTTCTTGAATTGGACTTGGCAACCCTAGTCTTGCATGTGTCATCTCTGTGCCACAGCTACTATTAGTTGTGCAGAATTAAGTTTTTTTTGTGTGGCATTGCAAATACTTGACATGACACCAGCATTTAGGCAGCCTCTGTGTGCTACAGATAGGCAGAGAACTAGCATATGTGGGACTTTGTAGTACCCAGTTATCACGTATACTGTACCTCACTGTTACCAGTGTCTGTGGGCTGGCATCCATTTACTTAATGGATACCTAGAATCATTGTCAAATTGATTTAAGCTGGTTTATAGATCTGGCCATCCAAGTCATTTTATATCATTACACAGTAAAAAATCAATATTTCCTTATCTTTGTATTGGTTAGCTGTTCAAGAGCATGGGTCTGATTCTTAAAGAATAGCACAGTTTTGTTTAACTACTTTTCTGTATCTATATAACCCTGATGTATTGTACCTTTCACAGGACCCGTTCTGTGCCTGCCCTTTGAGTTGACATTCCTAATAGCTTTCTTAAATTCTTGGCTTTGTCTTAGCTTAAGTTGGAACCCTTTTCTAAGTTCAGACTTAAAGTGAGCCCCAACGTGGCCAAGCATAACATTTTATTTTAATGCAATCGTTATTTCCATACTTGCCACCCCTTACAAGGGCCTTGCAATGTATAATTTTTGGCCATAAACCTCTGAGTCCTGAACACACCCTCTTGTTGCTCCCTTACACACACACCTCCCCCTTCCAAAGCACTAAACTTCTTCATTGTTAACTTGAATAGGTGCTGGAGTAACCCCTCCCCCATACACATTGCACCATACTTGTAATGAATATAAATTATTAAATTCTTTACATGGTGGGGGAGGGGAAGGGGTTAGAAAATATATTTGGTCATATTTCCCTAATAAGATTTGTAGATAATTTCTCACATCAAGTTTGAACTAAGAAAAAGTCTACCAGGTTTGTTTTGGTTCTGTAGGAAAACATAATTGCTGTTGAGTAACTGCATGAGAGTTGTATAAAATGAAACCTGAAAAGCAGGCTTCAGTAAAGAATCATTCCTATATGCCATATTGACTGAAGCAGATTAGTACTTATGAATTTTTCTCAGATGGCATAGCCATGTCCAGAATGAGCATTCTAGTTTCCTGAGTCTTCTCTAGCAGTAGCTCAGCCCAGACTCCAGACCATTATTTTGCATGATTTTGCCTCTTCCATGTGTAGTTCCTTGGTCAACTCAGCAATCATGTTTATATTTTTTCTATTCCAAATATATATTTTACCAAATGTCCACTACATATGATTTTCTGATATCCAGCTGTGTTCAAGTTAACGGTTCAAAATCCAAAATGCTATTGTATATAAATATAAATTCTTAATAATTTGAACACTGCTGTCTCTACTGAAAGTGCAGTTCAATGTGTCCTACTATTTCTAGCTTTTTTGGACTTCATTGGCTCCACTTGGATGAACAGACAGTTTGTATTTTAAAACTCGTCTATGTATATAAAATGGAGTATAGTTTAGGAGATGTTCACTAGATTGTAACTGTAAACAGAAATGCCCTTATCTATGTTTGTAGTAAAAAATCTTAATATTTCCAATATTTTTTAAAAATGCAAAATTTGTTAGCAAACTTGAAAATATACAAGAGTGTGTGCAACATGTAAAACTGTAGTACATGCTGCTTCTGCTTTTTTTTCAGAGAAGCCAAAACTGAACTATTTCTCTGTTTTTAGAGGTTGTCACTTTTCTAAAAATTTTCTAAAAATTTAATGAGTGTAGCACCAGGTTTACAGTGTGCTCCTAACCTGAAAGACACCCTTCTAAGTTGACTTTGAAGGGTGTAACTCTGATTAGGACGGCACTGTTAATTTGGTAGGTTTGATTTAGTATGCTTAGAGAAGTCATCACAAATGTTAACAGTCTATCAAGCTAAACATTACTTCTTCAGATATTCCTCAACTGAGTTGGGAAACCACATGCAACATGTCAAGTAAATCTGAGGCATCCCATTTATGATCCAAAAGAATCTTTGTAAGCAGGTCCACAAAAGCAGCTATTTCCTGTGGTCACTTATGCCTATGTTAACTATCAACCACATGTTTTTTTGTTCCCTATGAATCAGGATTCCCAACATTAATTTAAACCTAGTGTGTTCAGAAAAAATCACAGGAGAGAGTAAATTGTCTCTGTTCTATTTCCTCACTACTATCACCATTTATAAATATAAGAAGAGCCCTGCTGGATTGGATCAATGGTCTAATCCATCTTCTTTTCACACACAGTGGCCAAAGTGTTATTTTGGAGAGCCACCAACATGGCAGAGAGGCCAAGGAGTTCCCCTAATGTTGCTTTCCATTACAAAGGAGCATTGTCTTAGCTGATTTTAATTTGTTTTAGCTTTTGTTTTAAATAGTGATCTTAACTTTTGTAAACTTTTGTTTTAAATAGTGCTCTGTTCTTAAATGGTGTTTTATTCTTTTTTGTTGTTTTTAATTGGTTTTAGCTTAATATGTTGTCGAAGGCTTTAACGGCCAGAGTCCATTGGCTACTGTAGATTTTCCGGGCTGTGGTCTTGGGATTGTGAGATCTGATGGCCACACAGCCCAGAAAATCAACAACAGCCAAAGGTTTTAGCTTATTTAAAAAATTTTTTAAACAGTTTCTTCTTTTAACTTTTAAATAATTTTAGATCCTTTTTAAAAGTCTTTTTTTTAAATCTTTAAAAATTGTAGTTGCTTCAATTTAATATAGAGCTAACCAGCTGCATATTGATTATAGGGTATAGAGTTATATTGGTGATTATTGATCATTGAGAGAAAGCTCATGTTCATGAATCAGATTTATTTGACAGAATGATGTGTGAGAGTTTTAGCCAACCAGATGAAGGCAAAAATCTTTCACCCTTTGTCATCTCCCTCAAAAGATAATGGATGCAAATCTTGTTCAGTCATTTCATTCCTTACCCTTTGAGGAACAAGGAAACTAGACTGACTTTGCAATCTTTTGGAGGCAGATGATTTGATTATTGCCTTCCTATTAAAGTTAGATGACATGACAGTTATCCTTTTCTCTGTTTATGTTCCGCCTTCTAGTATATTGGTCCAGAGATGGGATTGCCTGGGTAAAATTGTTGATGACTTGCAAGCCTGTTTTCCAGAGACCCTGTTGCCGCTATTGGGGAACTTTAATGCAAGGATTGGCAGTGACAATTTTATGCTGTTCTCTAAATTATTAGGCTTTGATAGTGATGAAGCCCTGTTTGGCACAATAGGAAAATCTAAGGATGATATAATAAACAGAGGTAGTTTGGAGCTGCCTAATTTTGAGATTCAGAGAAACTTTATCCCTCTGAATGGCTACTCAAAGATTGATGGAGGCAGTGACTTCAATTATGTGAGTCCCAAAGGAGCCAGTATAATAGATTATATCCTGGCCCCATTTGAATATATCCACCATTTTAAGTTCCTAATAATTGGTGACTTCTTGGGAAGTGATCACCTCCCAGTCTTTGTATATATAGGCCTATCCTTAGAACACTGTCTTATTCCAATACAAAGTTTCCCTCTCTCATGAAATCAAAATATAGTCTGTCAGTTATACTGGAGCTCTAACTCTAGTGTTAAGATTTGAACTATAATGGGCTCCTTATCTTCCAACACTCTTGTTAACAAGGCTTTACAGTTTAACTCAGTGTGCAATTGTTTACATATCTAGATGAGCTATTAAAACTGTCTAGACTACTTTATGTAAAAAATAATCTCTATAGGAAATTCCCTGAAGAGGAATAGCTGGTTGAATGGTGACTGTAAAAGAATGAAAAGACACATTCAACAGAAGCATTGGGAGTTTAAAAGTAACTGTACAATAACAGCCTTCTAAGAGTTGATGAATGTGAAGAAAATGTACAGAGAAATTATTAAGACTGGTAGATGGGTGGCCTTAACAAAGAATGGGAATGTTTTATCTCAGCTTTCAATAATAATGACAATGCCTTCTAGTCTATTGTCAATACTACTTTAAACTCAGCATCTAAAATTCCATGCTGTATTGCGCCTTTGACGTGGGAAGTCTGTTTAAAGGAGCTATTCTCCTATGTTAATGAGTCTAGTACATCTGCTATTCTTCTTGATGCAACAGCATTCCTGGCCCGCGGTGAGAGATCATTTGCCTTATCAAGGGATTAAAATTAGGAAAAGCTCTGGGCTCTGATCTAATCCCTAATAGCCATTCAAGGCTGATTATGGTGGGCCCCAATCCTGGCCCCAGTTTTCACTCAAATTAGCGTCAGCAGACAAATACTTGATTGATGGAAATAGTCTTATTTTCCCAATATTTAAAAAGGGATCCAGAAGTGACCCATCCTGTTATTGACCAATCAGCCTTCTCTCCACTCTGGGAAAACTATATTCTGCTTGCTTACTAAAGAAGCTCCTTAATTGGATGGAATCAGAAACCATACTAAGGGGATGAACAGATAGGATTTAGGCAGGGTTCCTCGACATATTACCATTGTCTAGTTCTCTATCACTTTTTTGGGGGGGGGGGGATGGGGATTATATGTGGCTTTTATTGACCTTAATGGGGCTTTTGACCATAGATTGCCCTGGACTGGGTGAATCAGGTCCCTGGAAAGCTCCTATTAGGTCCCCGAGCAACTGGCTGCTTTCTTCTCCCTGTCTCTTTTTTCCTACTGCATCACAGCTTGCCTTGCCAGGCTTGCTCATTCACACAGGAGCTACAGAACAAAGCTTCTGTTTTCTCCATTGGATAAGGCTCCTCCCTTGGGGAGGAAGCGGGGGGAATTGCTTGCTTTGCCAGGCTCTCTCAGCTACTGAACCAAGCCTCTCTTCCTTTTATTGGCTGAGGCTCCTCCCCCTCCTAGTCCCCTAGGGAAGGAAGGAAAGGGCCACAACTTCCTTTGTCCAGTTCCCTGGATCACACAGTAGCAGGGCCAGATCTGGGGGGGGGGGCAGAGAGGGGGGTGCTTGCCCTGGGCGCTGACAGAGGGGGGGTGCCAAATTGGGTATGGAGTCCATTGTATTCTATGGGACCATAAGATAGAATGGTCCATAAGGGGGCGTCATTTTTGAATTTTGACCCCCTTCAAAAAACATGTAGATCTGGTCCTGCACAGTAGAGATACAAAGAAAGCACCTTTAAGACCAAGTGCTAATGCTTTAAGCATGTTTTATTTAAAGTTTTTTAAATATTCAGTTGTGTTTGTCTATGTCCTTATAAAGTTTATATCTCTTCTACTTGGCAGCACATTTTATGACACTCATGGCCCAACAAGGTTACATTTATGCCAGATAACTGCTTTGCCAGACTCTCTCAATTAAGGCCTATATTGCTTATAAGACAGCCTACCTGGAGCTTATTATATCCAAAAAGAAAATTTTCTTTCAGAATAAAATCTAATGATAGTAAGGCTTTCTGGAGAATCATTTCGGGTAATGAAAAAAACAATTTTGTTACTGACCCAACTATTTCTGCGCAAACATGGGTTGATTACTTCTCTAACATTTTTGCTGCTCAATGTGTATCCCCTTCCATTTTAGTAAACCCCATAGTTACTGATATTCCGGTCTGGCCTCCAGTAACTATAGAGGAAATCAGCAGTTTATTGAAGGATTTAAAAGTGGGTAAAGCACTGGTCTTCCTGCTGAGGTATTCACAAAGTTTGCCGACTGGTGGCTTTTGCCCCTTGCAAAATTGTTCTCTTTCATTGATCTGCATGGTTCCATCCCAGACTCTTGGCTTGATTCTATAATTATCCCAATTTACAAAAAGGGGGGATTGGAGTTACCAGAAAATTTCCGCCCCATTAGTTTATTACCTAAAGTGGGCAAATTGTATGCCAAACATTTAGAACTCCGATTGACTGGATGTGCCTAGATAACATCATAGGTCCTGAACAGATTGGCTTCTCCAAAGGCAAATCTGCTATGGACCATTTCTGTACTCTGGCCTTCCTTGCTGAAAAATATATGCATACCGGGACAAAAAAATTATATGCTGCCTTCATTGAACTGAAGGGCGCATTTGCTTCAAAAGATAGAGCCCATCTATGGATTAAGCTAGGATACCTGGGAATGGACCCTTGTTTGCTGTTTCTCTTGAGGAAACTTCATTCCAGTACCTTTTGCCAAGTGAAATTTTCTTCTAGTGGTGACCTGACTAGTAAAATCCTAGTGTTAAAGGGGGTTAAACAAGGTTTTGTGCTGGCCCCACATCTTTTTAATTTATTTTTAACTAACCTGGCACAATTTTTGAACCCTGTTAATGGTCATCTGCCTAAACTAGCAGGCCGAGCAGTCCCCTTATTACTATATGCCAATAATACTACCATCCTCTCTTGCACAAGTGTGGGCCTGCAAAGGTATTTGAATGCCTTCTATGACTACTGTAATTGTAATTCATTCTCTATCAATTATGCCAAATCTAAAGTAGTTGTCTTTTCAAATTGCTGGCACCCACAGAGATGGTTTATTGGCAACTCAACAATTGAGCAAACAAAAAATTAGTTCTGGCAGCAATTAAAGTGTTCAAAGCTAAAACACTAGCCCAAATTCTCTATGGTATCCCTATATGGATCTCAGCATTTACCAGGAAAGTGGAGGGTATTCAAACCCCATTCTTTAGACATTCTTGGTATGCCAAAATGTGTGTCCTACTTTGCTTTCTGCTCTGAAGTGGGTCAGTCTTTGGTGGAGACAAAAGCCTGGATTGCAGTGTTTAAATTCTGGCTCAAAATTCACTTTAAAACAGATCCTAACAACCTTCTTGATTGTCTGCAAAGAGACCCTTATATCTCATCCTTGTCAGCAGTTGTTATGTCCAAACTTAACCAGTTGGGGATAGATGTTGATGATTTTTTTTACATCTGATGAGTCATATATCTTCAGATGTATTAAACTGAGATTGTTGGAGTTGGAGGAAACGAAACTACGCTCAACAGACCCTTATATTTGCTCTCCAGCATCCTTAGGTCTTTTTTAATCTTTCTGTGGCAAAATGCCCCTTATCTATCAGACTTAACCATTCCAAATCATCGCAGGGCATTTATGTTGGCTAGACTAAATGCATTTCCCTTCAAAGTTCTACAAGGGAGATATCATCGAGTCCCTTTAGGCGGCAGACTCTGTTCCTATGGAGCAAATATTCTCGACTCAAGCATATATTGCTTGATTGTTCCATTTATCACAACCTCCATAAATTTTGCAAGCCTTCTTTCTCCCCAGATTTGCCTATTCTGCCACCCTATTATTTATTGAATGATACTGAGTGGGAGGTTAGCGTGGCTGTGGCAAAATTTTTGGCTGACATCCTTAAATTTAAATCTGACCATGTATGAATGCATCTGTAAACTCGGTTTCGTTTTGATTTTATCTCCAATGTTTAAATTTTATATTTTGCGTATTTTTATTCGCAACTGTTATGCCATTAGAGGTTTGGTTTATTTATGTCAGATCTGGCCCTCATAGCAAATGATTTCGACACCCCTGCCTTAGATTGTGGAACAAACCATCAAACTACCATGCACAAAGGGGTCCTAGGACTTCTTCAACGCTTATACTTGGGCTTGACTGCCCAAGTACAATATGGGTAAGATGGGAATTTAACAGATCCATTTCATTTGGAAAAGGGAGTTCATCAGGGATGCTTGTTGGCACCTTTCTTTTTAAATTTAAAATTATGCAGCATCAATTTTTGCATCAAAATTAGCTGAGATTGGTGTACTTATTTTGCTTTATGCGGATGATGTTGTAATTTGTCCCAAACCAGGGTTGGACTAAAAAGGTCCTTGTACTCTTTTGCCAGTTATTGTTGGCAGGAAAGCCTAGTGATTAACTACCCAAAATGCAAGATCCTAGTCTTCACCAAGACCAACAAGTGGAACCCATCTCAATAGTCTTATCAAGGGCTCCAATACTGAGCATGTCAAGGCTTTCTAGTATTTAGGGATTTTGTTCTCGGCAGACCTATCTTGGACCCCTCCCCCCAAATTAGAACAGAGCTTAATAAAGCAAAACCTTGTGCAAATGCCACATATAGGTTTTTCCACAAAAAGGAGGAGAGTATATTCCTGTAGTGGTACAAGCCTTTAGTTTGAAAGTGGTTCCCATCCTTTATAGTTTAGCTATTGAAATTAAAGCTATCTCTGATAATATCGATTGTGCACTAGCCCATTTCTTAAGGAAAATATTCAGTATTCCCTGCTGTGTGTCAGACATTGCATTATGAACAGAATTTGCACAGATATCCAAGCAAGAGCATGGCTTTTTGTCTTCAACTTTTGTTTCAGCTCTTTGCTGAAGATGGTTTGTTATCCACTTTAAATTGGGATACCCACAGATCAACCTGGATGAAACTCCTGTATGAGAAACTGATGAAAGTTAGAAGGGCAATTGATTATATTTTTGAGATGGGCAAAACCAAAGTATTTTCTGTGATCAAAAAGCAAGACCTCAAAATCAACCATTGTAGTTTAAACCTGAGAGCCTGCAGAGTATGATCACCCCTATTTTTCAGTCTCTCTAACCCAAAATCTTTAACCCCCCCCCCCAATAAGGGGGTATCTTACCATTCCACATTGCTGCAGATCCTTTTTGTTTGCATGACAGAACATTATACCTACAATGGTTTGCAAGGGAGATTTTTTAATAGACCCTGCACTGATAGAATCTGCCCTTGTGGCCTTAACAGGATTGATACATCCTTTCATGCTCTGATAGAATGTAGATTTTTTTTGAGATTATGAGGATTACTATATTAAGCCTTTATTCAACCAACTGTCCCCCCATACTCTGGAAACCTTGGCTCTTTCGCTCATTAATAAGGATGAGGGCACTGCGATCAAGCTCAAAAAATCTTCTTGAAATCCCTGGGCCAAAAGAAACTAGATTAAAGGCTACCAGAGAACAGGCGTTCTCTACAAAGGCCCCCCAATGGTGGAATCAATTGCCGGAAGAGGTGCGGGCCCTACGGGATCTTAACCAGTTCCGTAGGGCCTGCAAAACTGCCCTCTTCCAGCTAGCTTTTTAAGACAGAACTCTTGATAAGATCAGTAATACCAAGCCATCTTATACGCCATTCGAATGTATTTTAATGTCATAATATCATACTGTTTTATTGGTTCTATTGTTTAAATTATTAATTATATTATCTGTTATTTATCTGTATCATGGTTTACCATGTCCTGTTAGCCGCCCTGAGCCTGCCTAGGTGGGGAGGGCGGGGTATAAATAAAAGTTTATTATTATTATTGTTGTTGTTGTTGTTGTTATTATCCTAAGATCACTCTAGCAATCACAAAATTTGTCTTGGACCTTTTAGCCCTTGTATCAAAAAAGAAGGAATAAGTGTCTTCTGCTGTTCAAGATTTGTGAATCAATGAGCTTCTAAGGGGGAAAGGAAAGGAAATCACTTTATGAGATTCAGTTTATACACACACCACATGCAATGCATGTTCACAGATTAGTCTGAATGTGTAACAGAGAACAGTACTATGTCTGAATAGCCATTAATCTCTGTGGAAGTCAGTTTGTTTTAATGCTGCTTTTGCTTTACACTGATTAATCTCTGTAATGGACTGTACTTTTAAAAGCTTAGAAGTGCTGTACAAACAACTGAAGGACTGTGAAGGGTTAGGGTTAGGGCCCTGGGCCAAAAGAAACTAGATTAAAGGCTACCAGAGAACAGGCGTTCTCTACAAAGGCCCCCCAATGGTGGAATCAATTGCCGGAAGAGGTGCGGGCCCTACGGGATCTTAACCAGTTCCGTAGGGCCTGCAAAACTGCCCTCTTCCAGCTAGCTTTTTAAGACAGAACTCTTGATAAGATCAGTAATACCAAGCCATCTTATACGCCATTCGAATGTATTTTAATGTCATAATATCATACTGTTTTATTGGTTCTGTTGTTTAAATTATTAATTATATTATCTGTTATTTATCTGTATCATGGTTTACCATGTCCTGTTAGCCGCCCTGAGCCTGCCTAGGTGGGGAGGGCGGGGTATAAATAAAAGTTTATTATTATTATTATTATTGTTGTTGTTGTTGTTGTTGTTGTTATCCTAAGATCACTCTAGCAATCACAAAATTTGTCTTGGACCTTTTAGCCCTTGTATCAAAAAAGAAGGAATAAGTGTCTTCTGCTGTTCAAGATTTGTGAATCAATGAGCTTCTAAGGGGGAAAGGAAAGGAAATCACTTTATGAGGTTCAGTTTATACACACACCACATGCAATGCATGTTCACAGATTAGTCTGAATGTGTAACAGAGAACAGTACTATGTCTGAATAGCCATTAATCTCTGTGGAAGTCAGTTTGTTTTAATGCTGCTTTTGCTTTACACTGATTAATCTCTGTAATGGACTGTACTTTTAAAAGCTTAGAAGTGCTGTACAAACAACTGAAGGACTGTGAAGGGTTAATTCTTCACAGAGAGGCTTGAGTAAGAGGCTGCTCCAAATGATCAGGTTGGTTAGCATCATCTGAGCAGAGGGAGACTTAAGAGCTGCATGATGAGCAGAGAGTCAGTTAGATCTCTGCCTTAAATGAGAGCAGTTTTACACAGATGGAGAATGGGGGGAAAGTTGGCTAGGAAGTTTGGGAAGTAGACAGACTCCCATTTAGGCAAAAGAAAGGGAATAGATATAGTGAGAGGAGAATTTCCCTACTCAAACAGGGAGTTAGCTTTAAAAAGTGCAGAGATTTCTGGTCTGGTGTTGTTAGAAACTGCTTTTAGAGACTTAAGAGTCAGTTAAAAACTCAGGATGAGTACTGGTATTTCCAAATAAAGGGTTTGGATATTGGAGAGAGTGTACTGGAACAAAAGCCTCTTAACATAAAGGTTTAAGAAACTGAATAGCTTAAGAAACTCTTATTAGCCTGAGAAACAACAACTAAAGTCTGTGCATGTTCTGGTTTTACCTCAAGAAATTTCAACACCTGATTTCACCTGTCCTTTCCCCTTATGTTAAATAAAATATTTTGTTATTTTTGAATTTCAAATGCCTTGAGTGCCATTTCAGTGTAACAGAGCTCCTGAACCTTCCTTCAGATTCCTGGGCTGTGCCATCAGCCAAAATACTGTGCCATCAGCCAAAAAACAGGGTGGGACAGCCATAGTCTTTCAGCAGAGAAGAAAATGCATTACTAGAGTGACACAGTCAGTAAGGGAAAGAAAAAAAGGCGGGAAAATCCTGCCTTTGCAAGAGCGAAGTGGAGAGGGCCATCATAGCCTTATACCAACCACCTTCTGTGAGCAGTTAGCGTTCATATAGTGCATATCAAATGTTCAAGGTATTTCACGTATCTCCTGTGAATCTTCATAGCAGCGCTATAAAGGAGGCCAATGGTATTATCCACATACCACATATGATTAACTACAATTAAGAGAGGAACAGTTTCCCTAAAAGCCCCTGATCAGTTGCTGTCTGATGTAAAATGTGGACCAGGGCCTTCTTGGATGTCATCTCTAACTTGTTTGCTGGACAAGGACAGAAAGCTCGCTTTTGACTTTAAAGTGATGCTCGATTGAAGAAGTAAGGGTTTACTTTTAGGATCTTCTTAACTGAAAACATGTTGTGAACTGAAAGAATCCTTTTCCTGAAGTACAGGTATGTTTGTGGCAGTGGTTGGGTACAGAAATGAACCAATAACAAAAATGAGCTAATATTTAACAGAAGTCTGAATGTAGAATTTTGTGAAGTTAACAAGGCTAAATATACCTTAAATTCATGTAATGCAAATGTTACTTAAATAATTTATTTTTTCTTTGTAAAATTAGGTTGTGAAGATGAGAAGAGATGTGAAGAAGGCCAGAGTTTTAACAATTCGTAAGCTTACTCGACACATTTCAAAACTGAAGGCAAAAAAGTGAGCTGTTTCCTTTATTATCTTTATAGATTTCACTGTAGTGTGCAGTTCTTTCCAGTGTCACAGTGAATACTCCCTCTAACCTGTGGAGGTTAGAGGGAGTTTTATGTGTGTATTGGGAAGCTTGCTGATGCAATATTTGGGTGTGCTTCACTTTAATTTTAAAATTCCTACCTGGAGAAAATCCTTTTATCCCTAAAACTGTTAATTTCTCTTATCTGCACTTAAGTTTCAGCAACCGTCATATTCATGACTTGGTTTTGGAATCGTTCCTATCATTATATTCCCAGGGTGCCTCAAGGAGGCGGTGGGGTGACTATACTTGAAAAAACCATCATTAGACCCTGTGGTCCTAGCCAACTACTGCCCAGTGTCAAACCTTCTATTCTTGAATGAAGTAGTTGAGAGAGCAGTAGCTGAGCAGCTCCAGGTGTTCTTGGCTTACTCCTCTACCCTGGATCCATTTCAGTCTTACTTTCACCCTGGCCATTGGATGGATACTATGCTGGTTGCCTTAACAGATAACCTCTGGAGACCATTGGATTGAGGCAGGTTGGTACTGCTGTTGTTGCTTGATCTTACAGCAGTGTTCAACACAGTCGACAACAATCTTCTGACCCACTGCCTTGCCAATGTGGAGATATGGGGAGCTGCCTTGAAGCGGCTGTTTTCCTTTCTCAGACAGAGGGTGGCACTAGGGGAAAAGATTTTACCACCTTACCCTATGGTATGTGGTGTCCCGCAAGGGGCAATCCTTTCCCTCACTCAGTTAATCCAAGAGTTCAGGCTGAGTTGTCACCAGTCCTCTGATGACACCCAGCTGTATCTGGGTTTTTTTTTTTTTCGATTTTAATATTTTATTTTCATCCTTTGAAACATACAAACAAAACATATTTAAACAAAGAAGAGGAAATTAGAAATAACATCGTCCTAAAAGAATAATAATTAACATACAAAAAGTAGGATTATCATCCTATAACAGATATTACATACAAGATAAGATGGCACTGTGGTAATAAAGTCCCCGAATCAGCAATTACTGTCTTGCCTCTCTTTCTTATTTTTCCAGCCATATATATACTTTTTCCCATCTTTTTTTTGCTTCTTCCTTCGAGTTTCCTTTAATCACATTAGCTAAAATGTCCATTTCCGCCACTTGTAAGATTTTCTGAATAACTACTTCTCTCTGTGGGAGGACTTTAGACTTCCAATTTTGGGTAAATAAAATTCTGGCTGCTGTTATAATATATACTGTTATGTGTTCGTCTTCACGGGGAACCATCTCTCTTACTAACGAAAGTAACATAAATTCTGGCTTGAAAGGAAAATTTACTTTAAGTATGTCTACCAACATTCTATGGATATCTTTCCAGAATCTTTTGGAAACACTGCACGTCCATCATAGATGGTAGTAAGTACCTACCATCGATTCACACTTCCAACAGTTGGGTGGAATAGACTGATTAATTTTGTTTAGTTGCACTGGCGTGATGTGCCATCTATGGAAGAGCTTAAAGAAGTTTTCTCGAAAGTTAACAGGCTTTATAATCTTATAAGTTGTTTCGCCATAACCTCTCCCATTGTTCCAAAGTAATATTAAACTTTAAATTATTAGACCATTTTAACATCACATTTTTAACAGTTTCTTCCTCAAGTTTTATTTGTAGTAGATAATTGTAAACCTTCTTGATCAATTGTCCATTTCTTGCCGTTATTATTCTGTCGAAATCAAAATCCTTTTTAGTAAAACCTACTATTTTGTCTTTATTGTACTTTGCCAGAATTTGTGTCATTACCCACCAGTCCAATGTGATCCCTCTTGCTTCTAAATCATCCTTCTTTCTTATTTTATTACTTTCATCTAATAAATCTGCATATCTTATTACCCTTCCATAAGACCACAGCTGCGGCCTAATTGATGCCTCCAGTGGAGATAACCACCTAGGTGTTTTGTCATATATTTTCTTCTTTATTTTTATCCAAACTTGCAGTAACGATTTACGTATTAAATGATTTTTAAAATAGTTTTGTGGCTTTTGAGTATACCACATATTTGCATGCCATCCGGCTTGTAGATCAGCTCCCTCTAGTGTTAGTATCCGGGTATTTTCCAAGATTACCCAATCTTTGAGCCATAAAATTGAGCAGGCTGTATGATATATCTTAAAGTCGGGAAGGCCCCAGCTGTATCTGTTGATGGATGGACTCTACTCCAGAATTCTGGCTAGAACTCTAGAAGCTGTGCTGATTGGTTACAACAGAACTGAAACGTAATCCAGCTAAGACAGAGGTTCTGCTCCTGAGTTGTGGGGGGATAGGTTTGGGAATCCGACTCACTGCCCTTGTTGGGCACCATTGACACCAGCACCAGATGTGAAGAGTCTGGGAATGATCCTAGATACCTCCCTCGTTATGGGGGCCCAGGTCACCAATGTTGCCAGATCAGCCTTTTACCATCTTTGGCTGATGAGGCAACTGGTTCCCTACCTCTCCTCCAATGTTCCCTCTAAGTTGTGGAGTCTTGTGAGCAAAAATTCTACTTTGTGAGCTACTGACATTAAAGTTGTGAGCTACTGCATGAATTAATTTGCTCTAGGGCCATTTTTCCTGAACTGAGACAAAAGTGTGTGAGCTGGAGGCTAAAAAATTGTGAGCTAACTTAGCTTAGAGGGAACACTGCTCTCCTCCAGTGACTTGGTGAGGTTTGACTACTGCAACTCACTCTGGCCTACCCTTAAAACCCTGGAAATTTCAGTTGGTACAAAATGCAGTGGTGCACCTGCTGATTGGAATGTCTGTGCGAGCACACATTCAGCCAGTGCAGCACCAGATACGTTGATTACCAATTGAATAGCAAGTCAGATTTAAGGTTGTGGTATTGACTTTCATGGTGAGGGGACAAAAGTAGCCTTTTCTCTTCCCAGCAGAGCTGTGGTGATAGGAGAGAGAGGAAGGAGCTATTTCATTCTTTTTCCCTCCTTGATGCAGCTGCCCCAACTTATTAGGCAATTATTCCATATTCCAATTATTCCAACAAGAGCAGGCAGCATTTCCAGAGAGATCAGGAAGGGACTGCTGTGGGGAGAAGAAAGAGAAAGCAGAGAAGTTCTGCATGCCTTATGTGATTAGATTGCTGGATCCAACCCAGTGGTTTCATTATTCTAAGCATTTTGCATACATTGTCGTCTTAGAACATCTCTGTGAACCAAGTCATGTTTCAGACAGCTGAGGCTGAGAGAGAATAGCTTGCTGAAGACTTCCTAGCAAGTTCATAGAAGTTGCAATATTTGAAAAGCAATACATAGTACTACTATGTATGAGCACAAACAGAAATTATTGTTGTGGCTTCTTCTTTAAGATTTTCATGTAGGCGTTCTTGAACAGAGTTTGCTTGTTTATATGCATGAACATGTCCTCAGCAAATGTATATATAGGCAGAGGAAAAATGGGGTGGGAGCTATTGGCATTCAGTTGTTAATTATTAGCATAACATTTTACAATGCTTAATAATGAACATAATAAATGTGCCCCTATAGTGTTAACCATATTTCTCATTCAGGGGTACTGAAGATGCAATACTGAAAAATCATAAACGTGCACAGAGATTACTGGAAGAAATTCATGCTATGAAGGTAATGTCATGCATCTGCCCTGAATTTGTCACATACCGTGTTTAAATTACAAACTGGTGCAGAGGATTCTTTTGAAATGCACTTCAGTAAACACATTTGAGATTGTGTGTAGGCTGAGTTTTGGCTGCCTGTGTAATATCTGAGAGTGCAACAGAATGAACTTGATGGAAGACTATTTTGAATTTGGATTTTACTGTTTAGTGCTGTAACTGTCAATGTGCTAGATTAATTTGACTTTAGGAATTGCCAAGTTATACTTGTGCTTTTGTCAATATCCTTGTAAGCCTCTCGTTTTAATTTCTGTTGTAAACCTATTACTGTGAAGGGTCCATACTAGTTAGAATTGTGGATGGCCATTCTAGAGGCTGACATCATTCTTCTTTGTTACAAGATCCTTTCATTTTTAGGTGGTTCTGTCACTGCTCTAGTGTGTGATAGGGTTGCCAAGTCCAATTAAAGAAAAATCTGGGGACTTTGGGGGGGGAGCCAGGAGACTTTTGGGGTGGAGCCAGGAGACATTGGGGGTGGAGCCAGGAACAAGGGTGTGACGAGCATAATTGAACTCCAAGGGAGTTCTGGCCATCACATTTAAAGGGACAGCACACCTTTTAAAATGTCTTTCTTCCATAGGAAATAATTAAGGATAGGGGCACCATCTTTTGGGGCTCATAGAATTGGACCCTCTGGTCCAATTGTTTTGAAACTTGGGGGGTATTTTGGGGAGAGGCACTAGATGCTATACTAAGAGTTTGGTGCCTCTACCTCAAAAAATAGCCCCCCCCAGGGCCCCCAATACCCACGGATCAATTCCCTATTATTCCCTATGGGAATCGTTCTCCATAGGCAATAATAGAGTGCCCAGTAAACATTTCCCTCCCCCCCACGCTTTCTAAAGGGGGGGAGAGCCTCCATACCAGGGAATCCCCTGCCCCCTCCCTTTCTCACACGCACAAATACTTACTTGGTCTCCTTCCAGCAGAACTTTGCTCGCTGTGAAAACGAAAGCAGAGGAAAGGGAGGGGCCATTCTCCATGGAAACTGTTACTGACCCTTTCCCATGAAGCCTTTCCTGTTTCCTGTGCAGCCTTAAAGGGGCACACATTTTAAAAACTTTTTGCAGGATTCTAAACCTGCAGGAGCTCTACAATTATATGATGTCTACATGCATGTTCTCTCTCCCCCCACCCCCCACTTCTGGATTTTTGGAGAGCGGGGGAGTACGCCGCAAATTCGGGGGTCCCCCGCCAGGGCGGGGGGGGGGGGGTTGGGAAGCCTATTGTGTGATGTAGTAACTAACAAAATGGACTGAAACCAAACTATTTTCTTCCTTTTTGAGCCAGGGCATTCATTAGCATTTGTAAGCCTCTCTTACTTCTCTTACACTGACAGGCTGGGCTATAAAATGTCTGGGAGGTAGTTGTGCTTCAGCATTTTTTGGTAGTAATGAGCTTCTTAATTACAGGATGACTTTCTTCTGACTTCAAAAATTATAAGTACTGCACAGACATACAAAGAACTGTTTTTGAGGTCTAACCACATGATTAATCTGCAGGAACACTGTTTTGTTCTATTATCATAAACACATGGATCATAATTTTTCATTACGTATTAACACTTTGAAAAATTTCAAAAACAGAAATTCTTGCCAGAGGAACGAAAAATAGATGAAACAGCGTTTTATGTGCCAGGTGAAGGTCTGCAGCACTTAAAACTACATAGACATTATTAAACAGTAAAGACTATAAAAATAGAATTTTTTTAATCCTCTCACTCTGAGATTTCTTTATGTGGGTTTTGTATTGATCTTAGCCTAGGATCTACTCTGCAGTAACTGCAAGGAAGCTTACTACAGGTGACACAACGTTATCAAGGCAGAACATTTCCTTTGTAAAAATGGTAACCGTGGCACTTCTTTTGGCACTTTTTCCTTGGCCTCTTGGTGCTTTGTTGTTGTTGTTCAGTCATACAGTCGAGTCCGACTCTTTGCGACCCCATGGACAAAGTCACATCAGGCCCTCCTGTCTTCCACCATCCTCCGAAGTCTGTTCAGATTTGTGTTAGTTACATCAGTAATGATGTCCAGCCATCTCATCTTTTTTGTTTGTTTGTTTATAACAATTTTATTATCCTGTAATATTTTGCAATAATACTCATAATCTATTATTAAACATTCATACAAAAACATTACATTTTTCTCCTCCCTCCCCCCCTTTTCTTGACCTCCAACGGTGTATTTTAAGTAAATTGCTAAAACTAAAAGGTAATTTTTTCATATAAAGAATCTTCATAAAAAAATCTTACAGCAAAAAGATAAAAAAGAAAGAAAAAATCATATATAATAATTATAATTCATCTCCATTATAATCCTTTAGTCCTTATCAAAAGAAAATTAAAAAGAAAGCATATTCCCGCTTTTTGACTATAATCCATATATACTTCCTCCAAAGTTCAACTATTGTCAAAAATCACCAAGTAGCCTTTAACCTTCCATTGTTTTTCAACAAATATTTGAAATTTTCCCCATTCATTTTTAAATTTCTCTAGATCATTTCCTTTTAAGATTCTTGTAAATTTGTCCATTTCACTCCAATGCATAACTTTTAAAGTCCAGTCCCACTTTTCTGGTAATTTATCCTGCTTCCATATCTGCACATATAATGTTCTTGCTGCTGAAAGCATGTACCAAATTATCGTTCTATCTTGTTTCGGAAATTTTTCCATTTGTAATCCCAACAAAAAGATGTCTGGTGCCTTCTTGATATTATAACCAAAAGTTTTGAGATCTCTTGCTGAATCATTTGCCAAAATTGTTTTGCCTTTTCACAAGTCCACCACATGTGGTAGAAAGATCCTTCATGTTTTTTACATTTCTAACATCTGTTTGACACCTGATTGTTCATTTTTGCCAGTTTCTTAGGTGCCATATACCACCTATATAACATTTTAAAACAGTTTTCTTTAATGTTATAACATGTCGATATCTTCCTAGAGTTCTTCCATAAGTATTCGCATGACTCCATCTGTATTTCCTTATTTATATTTATCGCCCATTTTATCATTTGAGATTTAACTATTTCATCTTCCGTAGACCATTTCAACAATAGTTTATAAATTCTTGAAATCAATTTTTCGTTATCACCAAACAGCATTCTCTCCAGTTCTGTTTGTTCTTGTCTTATTCCATCATTTTAAATGTCCTGTTCAAGCAAACTTTTAATCTGTTGCAATTGAAACCAATTATATTTATATTGTAATTCTTCAGCAGATTTTAATTCCACCTTCCCTCCATGTATTTTTAACAATTGTTTGTATGATTTATCTTCATTGATATCCGAATATAATTTTATTACTTCTGTTGGCACAATCCAAAGCGGTTTCATCTCCATATCTTTTATACTTTAACCATGTATTTAACAAATTGCTTCTTATATAGTGATGTGTGAAAAAACCATCCATCTTACTTTTTGCATAACACATATATGTGTGCCAGTCAAAGACATTTCCATTACCTTCTAGTACTAGTAGTTTTCTATTTAATGTCATCCATTCCTTAATCCACACAGGCATACTGCATCATGGTACAGCTTTAAATCCAGCAATTGGAAAGCTCCCCTTTCTTTTGCATCAATCAAAATTTTCATTTTAATTCTTGGTTTTTTCCCTGTCTATACAAATTCTGAAATTTTCCTTTGCCATTTACTAAATTGTTTATTATCTTTCACTATTGGAATTGTTTGAAACAGGAACATAATTCTTGGTAAGACATTAATTTTAATTGTGGAAATTCTGCCCAGTAAAGACAAATTCAACTTGTTCCATTTTATCAAATCTCCATCAATCTTATGCCAAAGCTTCTCATAATTATTTTTGTACAAATCAATATTTTTTGTTTAGATTTCCACACCTAAATATTTTACTTTAGAGGTAACTTCACATTCTGTTAAATTTTGTAGTTCTTTCTGTTTACTCTTTGACATATTTTTACACAATATTATCGATTTTTCTTGGTTTATATAAAAACCTGCCAATTCTCCATACTCTTGTATCTTACGAAGCAACAATGGTGTTACCTGAGTGGGATTTTCATTTATAAACATGACATCATCTGCAAATGCTCTGTATTTGTAATAAAAACCTCTCAATTTCGAACCCTCTATCTCCTTATTTTCTTGAATTTGCATAAGCAAAACCTCTAAAGTCATTATAAATATCAGTGGAGATAGAGGGCAACCTTGTCTTGTTTCTTTACTAATTGTCATCTTTTCCATCAAATCTGCATTTATACAGAGTCTTGCTTGTTGTTCAGTATATATCGCCTTCACCATTCTTATAAAATCTCCCAATCTCAGTTTCTCCATCACTGCAAACATAAAATCCCAATGCACATTATGAAATGCTTTCTCTGCATCAGCAAAAAATAATGCTACTTCTTTTTCCGGATGTTTCTCATAATATTCGATAATATCTACCACTGTTCTAATATTATCTCTAATTTGCCTCCTGGGAAGAAATCCTTCTTGCTCTTCTTTGATGACATTGTTCAAATGCTGTTTAAGGCGTTCTGCTAAAATCCTAGCATATATTTCATAGTCATTGTTAAGTAGTGAAATTGGTTTATAGTTTATTACATTCGTGGCGTCTCTGTCTTCTTTCGGTATCAACGAGATAACTGCTTCTTTCCATGTATTAGGTATTTTCCCATCTGTTCTTTGGCCAGCAAGGTTTTACTTCCTGGTTTAAATTGCTCAGTTCTCTTCCACCAAGTATCGCAGCCTTTGGAGCTTGTTATGTTGATTACCAGTGTAGAGCGAGAAGCGAAATAGCCTGTGTCATCAGCCACAGGTATTCAAAACAATTTCATTCTTTTTCAAGTTCTATTAAAGTTTTTAGTTTAAAAGAATCCAAATTAGGCAGACCCTTATCTTCATTCTGTTTCGCATCAGTTCCAATTATTTTTAATTCTCGCTGTCATTTAGATTAGCTTAGAAAAGTCCAGGAGCAGAAATATAAATCAAAGTACCTTATCTGTTATGTTCTTGCACTTCAGCCTTTCTGTTCATTAAGTTGTAAATCAGTCCTTAAAGTGAATGAGGTCCGACAGGCTTAAGCCAATTTTTTGGCTTTTAATCCTTTGTAGATGATAGAAAATGTTCCCTCTTAAACGCCGGATCTTCAAGGCTTCCAGAAGGCAGGTTTAATTGCCTAATTTCAGCCAAGATCTATGACTGAAGGTATTCGACGTTATCTTGGTCCAATATCTGACTGATATTGGTGGGCAGAGATCCCTGGAGGGGTCTTTACTACCCTGAACAAAGGAATAAAATTCCCCCTTAGTCAGAGGGATGCAGCTCTGTCGGCACACTCAAACCGGAAGCCTTTTCCCATCTGTTCTTATAATATTCATCAATTTCTGAAGTTTTGCTGATAGCACTTCCACAAGCACTTTATAAAATTTAGCCGTAAAACCATCTGGACCAGGTGCTTTGCCTAATTTCATTGAATTAATTGCCACCTCTACTTCTCTTTCAATTGGTTCATTTAGTACCTTCTCCATATTTTCTGTTAGGGGGTTTACTTTAATTTTCTGTAGATATACATCAATTTTCCCATGTCCACCTTTTGACCTTTAAACAACTTAGCGTAATATTTATAAAATTCTCTTTTGATTCCTTCCCAGTCGACACTGTCCTTCCCTCCCTATACAATTTTATTAATAATTTTAGTCTCCCTTTTTTTCTTCATTTGCCAGGCTGAATCTTTTCCAGATTTATTCACTCTTTCTAAAGATTTCTGTTGAAGTCTTTTTAAATTCCATTCCACTTCTTTGTTTAACAAATGTCTCAATTGACTTTGTAATACTGTAACCTCCCTTATAATTTTCTTCTTCCCAGGTCTCTTTTTAAGCTCCTTCTGCTTTATTCCAGTCTCTTTCTGAATATCCAACTTTAGCTTGTCTTTGGCTCTTTTGTCTTTATTGTTCAATGTAATTAAAATACCTCTCATTGCCGCTTTATATGCATCCCACACAGTTTGAAATTGAATGTCCTCTCTTTCCTTTATTTGAAAGAAAGACTTGGTCTCCTTTTCCAGAGACACCACTACTTTCTTTTTCTGTAGCAAATCTTCATTTATCTGCCATCTTAGAGTCTTTTTCACATGTTTTGTAGACCACATTAATGGATCGTGGTCTGCCCCTACTTTAGGAAGAATCTCTTTTTTTCGTTATAAGTCCAAGATTTTTTGTACTCCATAGCATATCAGTTCTTGAGAAAGAATTATGCCTTGCTGAAAAGAAAGTATAATCACGATCTTTAGAGTTAAATTCCCTCCATATATCTTCCAGACTTTCTTGTTTTGCTAGCTCAAAAAATGACTTTGGTAATTTTCCTTCATTATTCTTTTTCCCAGATCTGTCCAAAATATTTTTAACTGTTCCATTAAAATCCCCCATTAACATGATCTGCTAATACATCACTTGGTCTAATTGTTGCATAATGTCCTTAAAGAAAGAGTCTTTTGCTCCATTTGGGGCATACAATCCCAATAACAAAGTTCTTTTGTAGTTCAACATCACTTCCATTGCAATATATCTGCCATCATCCTTAAAAATCAATTTTGGGTCCAATTCTTGTTTAACATAGAAAACAACTCCCCTTTTTTTCTCCTTAGCCAATGAACAGAATTCCACACCAAGTTGTTTATTCCATAAAAAATTGTAATCCATTTTTTTAATGTGTACTTCTTGTAGGCAAATTATATTAATTTTGTGATTGTAATCCTTTTCCCTTGAAGTTCAAAGCTCAAACCTTCAGGTATTATCCATCTATACCTCATTCCATTGTCACGTAGTTTTTCTGTCAATTTTTTATATGCCTTTCTGTCAGTTAACACTTGTCTTGGCAGTTCTTTCATAATTCTTACTCTACTGCCTCCCACTGTGAATGATTTTTCAAAGTTTTTATTCATGATCTTTCCCACCATTCCTTTTGTCATAAATCTTATGACCACATCTCTTGGCAAATTATTCTTTTTTGCATAGAGTGAATTTACTCTATACATATAGTCATACATATTTCTATTCCCTTCAGGATCTTCCTCCAAAAATTCTGCTATTATTTTTATTATGTATTCTTTCAAGTCTGATTCTTCATCTGCAGGTACACCTCTCAGACGGATCTGAGTTTCCATCAGTTTGCAGTCATGAATTGTCACTTTTTCTTGTAATTTTAACAAGGTGGAGTCATGTGTTTTCACTCTCTCTTCCACTTCTTGTACTTTCTTTGTTATTACCACAGTGTCATTTCTGAGATTCTCGATTTCTTTTTTAAATTCTTTTTTTGAGTCCTCAATATCCTTTCTTATTTCTTTTTAGAGGCAGTTATCATTTCTTTCACCCCCTTCATTATCCTAGCTTCCATTGCATCTAACTGGGCTTGCATTTTCTTTATTGAAGTAGACCTATCACGAGTCTGTATCAAGTCTGACATGTAAAAAAAAAACTCAAATTTTGATCTCGCCAAATTAAATTTGAACCATCAGGTTGGATAAAGTGAAGCTTGCCCTTTCCAATGCACCCAATTTTACTGTCCTCTGAGCCTCCCAGGCTCAGATATTAGTGTTTAAAGTTTTTATTTCTCCCAAAATGGCAGTCACAACTTTTGCTTCACTTTAAAAAAAAAATTCTTTTTTCTCTTTTACCTGTTCAATTCTTCTTATCTACTATCCAACAGTAGTAATTTTTTAATTGCCAAATCTGTTAACTCCACCAATATTTAATGTCCCAATCACTTTAAAAACAATATTAAAACTTAGTCCTCCTAACAACAATGGCCACCGATGTTTCTCTCTGGTATTATAATTCTAGAGTAGGCTGTTTGCTTCGTTGACTTCCTTCGTCTTCCTCCAGTACTTCCTGATTTTCTTGCCTTCAAATCTCATTTCACTGGTAGAGAAATCTCACGATATCTGATGTATTTCCTGTGTTGACTGTGAACGTTGCAGATCTGTAATGCTGGGGCTGCCTCCTCAACCACAGATAGACTAAACAATAAATTCCTTTCTTCTTTTAACACTGTCTTTTAAGTTTACAAAGTTCAAATTTAGCCCCTTATCTTCTCCTTTCAGGCTTTCAGTATTTCCAACTCCCACCTTTTACTTTTGTTTTGTTTAACTTTAATTAGTTCCGGAATGAAGAGGTAGCAATCAGTACCTTTTTTCCGTAGTTTAACCAAATCAACACCAGTCCTTTATAGATTAGATGTTTAAAATTATAAAAGAAGGTTTGGATCCTCCAATACTTCCTGCTTTTCTTGCCTTCAAATCTCGTTTCACTGGTAGAGAAATCTCATGATATCTGACATATTTCCTGTGTTGACTGTGAACGTTGCACAGGGGAGGGACTGTGGCTCAGTGGTAGAGCATCTGCTTGGTAAGCAGAAGGCCCCATGTTCAATCCCCAGCATCTCCAGCTAAAAAGGGTCCAGGCAAGTAGGCATGAAAAACCTCAGCTTGAGGCCCTGGAGAGCCGCTGCCAGTCTGAGTAGACAATACTGACTTTGATGGGCCGAAGGTCTGATTCAGTAGAAGGCAGCTTCATATGTTCATATGATCCTGTCGAGCTTATGCCAAATTGATGACTGGAATCTTCTGCAGACGATGAATATGCAACTTCTCTCCAGAGATTCTCAAAGCCTCAAAGGAACCCTCCCCCTGGGACTCCCTTTCAGCCCTTGTCAGCCAAAGTAAATCCCCTCAGAATTTAACAAGCATGTCTTGGGCTTCTCCCTGCCTGAGAGAAGAAGGTAGCAGGCGTTAGGATCGCCTTCTCTGCCCAGAACAGAGGCTCTGGTCTGCTCCTCTAGTGAGAAGCACCTCAATCCTCCATGACTCAAAACCAGAAGCCCCAGCTATCTCATCTTTTGATGTCCCCTTCTTCTTTTGCCTTCTGTCTTTCCCAGCATCAGGATCTTCTCCAATGAGTTCTCCCTTCTCATTTGATGGCCAAAGTATTTGAGCTTCAGCTTCAGCATCTGACCTTCCATGGAACATTCAGGGTTGATTTCCCTTAGGACTGACTGATTTGATCTTGCAGTCTCTACTTTTTATTATATTGCCTAGGTTCACCATAGCTGTCTTCCCAAGGAGCAAACGTCTTTTAATTTCATGGCTACAGTCACCATCTGCAGTGCTCTTGGATCGCAGAAATGTGGTCTGTTACTACTTCCACGTCTTCCCCTTCTATTTCCCAAGGAGTAATGGGGCTGGATGCCATGATCTCAGTTTTTTTGATGTTGAGTTTCAAGCCTACTTTTGCGCTCTCCTCTTTCACCCTCAACAAGAGGTTCTTTAGGTCCTCTTCACTTTCTGCCATTAGAATGGTCTCATCTGTATATCTGAGGTTGTTGATGTTTTCCCCGGCAATCTTGATTCCAGCTTGTGCTTCATCCAGGCCAGCATTCCGCATGATGTACTCTGCATATAAATTAAATAAGCAAGGTGACAATATACATCCTTGTCAAATTCCTTTTCCTATTCTAAACCAATCAGTTGTTCTATTTCCCGTTCTGACAGTTACTTCTTGACCCTTATACAGGTTTCTCAGGAGACATGTGAGGTGGTCTGGTACTCCCATCTCTTTAGGGACTACGCACAGTTTGTTGTGATCCACGTAATCAAAGGCTTTAGCATAGTCAATGAAACAGCAGTGCTTATATGTATCTAAATCATCCATTAATCACCTTTATATTTGATGCTTCCACTGAGGTGCCCAGTGTGGTATACAGAGTGGCATGCTACCCCCTCCAACATCTCGATGAGGCTGATAGGAATGCCAGCCACCAGGTGGGACCCAGGGATCCCCAGGAATTACAGTTCTTTTCCAGACTACAGAGATCAGTTCCCCTGAAGAAAAGGGATGCCTTGGAGGGTTGAAACTCTCAGGCACTGAACCCCAATGAGGTCCCTCTCCTCCTCAGGCTCCACCCTGAAATCTCCAGGAGATTCCCAGCCTGCATCTGGGCAACCTTCCCCCCATCTCCTGCAGGTGGCTAATGGGCACCTGACATCCCTAGCTGAGTCAAGTCAGTTGAGAGAGAATGACTAGCTCAGGATCACCAAGCAAGCATTATGGCCAAAGGAGCTTGAACTTGGATTTTTCTTCAGCCCCAGATCAGTGCTATAACCTACGCAAGATCAAAAATGATTCTGGAAGTGGAAAGAGGGTCTCATTGCTTTGAGTGGGTGATGCATCTTTGCTTATTTCCATTTAAGCAGTGTTTTCATGTACTGAACCTGAAGATGGATATGTTTTCATCCCTTTTGTAACTGAATGTAGAATTGGCTCTTTAAGAAATACATCCTGATACAGGCATAAAGGGGGCATAAAGTATTTCATAGAAACTATTTCAATTAAAATCTTGTAATTGTGCTATGTGAAAATTTAGAAAAACAGTCCTTTTATTTATCTCCTCATGTTCAGCATCCATGTATATCTGAAAACATGTCAAAAACACAAAGGCTTCTCAAAATTGGAAAGTTCCATTAACTTGCAGTCAGACTGGGTATGTGGGCAAATAGATTCCATGAATCGTCTCTGCTGATAGTTGCACCTCTGTCTGATAAAAGTTGTATTCCCTCTATAGAAAGGGACATTTTTACTGAATAACCTTTTGCGTAGGAAAAGACTTTTTGTACTGGGGAAGGTATGGCTGTTAATGGAACAGATTTGCAAACTCATAGGGTTGCCAAGTCTGTGTTGGAAAATTCGTGGAGACCTTGAGAATGGATCAGGGTTTGGGGAGGGGAGGGGCCTCAGCATGGTACAATGCCGTAGAGTCCACCCTTCAAAACAGCCATTTTCTCCAGGGGAGCTGATCTCTAACAGCTGAAGATCGGTTGTAAAAGCAGGCAATCTCCTGGCCCCACTTGGAGGCTGGCAACCGTATCCCATAGAATTGTTTACATTTGATGGAACTGGAGAAGTTCCTGTGTGTTAAGCAGAATAGTGTGTTCTCTACAGCAAATTTGATCTCAGAGTGCATTGTGCTTATGCAGCCTGTCATAAACCTCCTTTCCCTCAATATTATCACTTGATTTTTATTCAAGACAACTAATGAGTGTATTCAGTAGTCAAATGATCAAGCTTAAAGGTGAGAAATGCCCTTCTCTGTGGGAAAATGACACTCATTAAAAATTTCAGCTGCGTGGATGCAAAAACTTGGTTAATTGTTTGCAGGAGTTTTTGGAGCTATTGGAACAAAAAGATGTTTTTGGATATTTTAAGGTTCATTATGCCAGAACTATATAAAACTCTTATTTTAAAATTCAAGGAGACAAAGAATACTATGATCTTGACTGTTTCTTCCTTTGTACGTGACTTATTTCATAGACATCCAAAATGGTCACGGGAGACTATGTAAGGGAGAACAGTTTACAACACTTTTCTTTGTTATTAAAGAATTATCAGTTTTATTTTATGGATATGATTTTTCCTGAACTAGGGAACAAATGCTAGTGAGTCAAGGTCATCTGTCAATCAGTTTTGTCAAGGTTGATTTTGTCTATCTGACTGGCTGCAGATGGATAGCCTTTTTGGTCTGAAGAGAAGAACAGTTTTCCTTTTGGTTTTCTGACTGGAGATGTTGGAGTTTCATCCTGGGACTTTCAGCATGCAAAGCAGATGCTTTACCACTGAACCGTGGCCCATCCCAAAGGACTGAACTTTCCCTTGATCAGAGTTTGAAGTTGGTTAGAATGATGTGAACATTCTGTATACAAATATATAGTCTCAGTTTTCAATGTACACTTGTGTTTTTACATCCTAGTAGTTCTTTGTGCTGAAGTCTTTTAAATCATGACTACTGTTGAAGGCAGATGGATATTCGTGCCTTACTTTTTTTCCTTGGTCTGGAGACTAATTTTATATTGGACACAGAGAACAAGTAGGGAGAAATTCTCAAAAAAATAAAACTATTATTGCTATAGCTGAAATTATTTTAGGCAAGCAAACTTACTGAAGTAAGGGATTTGCCTTTCTATGTTGTAGTAAATCATTACAGTGAAGTATCCTCTTATGTGCCATTTAATAACTCACTTTATTGATGCTTATCCTTGTGCATGGTAGGGTACAGTTTAGCTGCAACACTGCAAAGAGTTAGGAGAAGCCTGCCTGACAAGAATACCATATTACGTTACATTATTTAATAGAGTGTTGTTAGAGGATATCAGTTTGGGCAGATGTGAAGTACATCTAATAACTCCTCTAGAATGATACCTGGAGGAGGAAGTGATTGCACATAATAAATTCAAGCCTTCTCACTTGCCCTTTCTTTATGTAATAGACTTTTCTCTATCATCTGCCACCAGCTCTGTTGCTAGGATTGGAACCCAGCATAATGCTTTAGTCTTTACGTTGGAACCAAAGGTCATTTTCCACAGTTAGGCACTTCAAGAGGGGCACCTTTGGTCAGTTCCCCCCCATCCCCCGCACCACATCTCATCGGGCTCCCAAGAATATTGCTGCTTAGGAACAGGGATCCTGCACTGCCTAATGGTAAAGCAGGAGAGTATTCACTGTGGGGTGGGTATTACAAAAAACTACCCTTCCATTGACTGAAAATGACCTTTTGGATCTAGCTTTTTTTCTCTCTTCTGATCTCAAGGATCAACTGCAGTTCAAGGATGAAGGAAGGAGTTCATATGCTCACACACATTGATAGTACACTGCAGTATTCTCACAGTACGGGGAGGACTTTTTTTTTTGGAGGTAGTGCTATGATGCCTGTATGTGTTATTGTGCATATGATATCACTGTTGTCCTTAAAAAGCTTCTTCTAGAAAACATGCAAGGTTACTGGGGGCAAGGGAGCTTCTGAACTAATGTTAAAAAAGAACCTTGCAAATTTTTTATTAAAGGTATTTGTGACATCTCTTTGAAAGGTGTGGCTTTTACAATGCTTCTTAGCAGGTAGTGACAGTGCTTTCAGTTGCAGTTCATTGTTTTTCTTCTATTACAGTGATGCATCTGTGATGATGCAGTATTGGATTGGTGCAATATCTTTAAGATAAGAAAACATGGTTTGCAGATGGAATTATCTGCCTTTTCAATTCATGAAGCAATGTCATAAACATTAGGTAATAAGAGCTAATAAAATGCAGAACAGCTAGATGGATTGCCCTTGTGCCTAAAAATGAATTTTAAAAATCTTCTTTGTGTTCTCCTTGGGTTGGTGCAATGGTGGGTGCACCATAGCAAGGGAGGGCCGGCTCTGAGCACCTCCAAGTGCACATGCCACCCTGCCCCCACTCAGCTTTCCCAGGTCAGTGCTCCAGACCCAGGAAGGCTGAATGGGATGGCACATGCACTGGGCAGCACTCAGAACCGGCCCTCCCTTGCTGCCACTGCTCACCCTCGCCACTGCCCAGGAAGGTTGTGGGGATGGAAGCGGCTGAGCAGGGGTGGTAGGGGTGCCATGGCAAGGGTGGGCTGACTCTGAATGCCTGCCAGGCAGCACATGTGCCGCCCCACCACTGTTCATTGTTCCATGGCAAGGGAAGGCTGAGCAGGGGTGGGGCAGCGCATGCACTGCTTGGTAGGTGCTGAGAACCAGCCCTCCCTTGCCATAGTGCCGTGTACTTGCTGCTGCCCATTCTTGCTGCCACCCAGGAAGGCAGCTGGGAAGGGGCTGAGCAGGGGTGGTAGGGGAAAAAGCATCCCAGACTTCCTTCACTCCATCTTCATTGCCACCCCTCCCCCTCACTATTTCACCTCAGCTTCTTGGGCCCATCCCAGCTATTTCCTTTATTTTTTCTTCACAGCTTCAACCGCACACATCTCACTGTATGTGCCTGCTCATCTGCTGTCCCCCCCAAACAGCCTCCTGCCTTCCCTCCCTCACACCAGTTGCTTACAGACCAGAAAAGAGCCCTGGATGGGCCAGTTCTGGCCCCCTGCACCATACATTTGACACCTTTTTTTTTTAGAAGTCTGTGAAATGTATGCCAGGAATCCAAGACCTGATTCCAAGAGAAGAGTTTATGTGTTTAGCAAAGACTTCCAAGGAACTGGAATTCAAATTTCCTTTTTAAAATTGAGTTGAAAGCTTCCTACATAATTCCTAAGGGATGAGAGTAAAATATCTGTAAACATTTCATGGATTTGCAACAGACTTTAAAAGGAAAGGGTCTTTTTCTACCATGCTTTACAGCAGGACATGCACACCTATTGTGCTATGGTTGCAGAGCATTGATTAAAGTGCTGAAACTGTGCCTGTGAAATAAAAGAATCCAGGTCAATTATTCACTTTGAAAGTCTTAGTTAGAATTTGTTATACTACTTCTATCAGAAAAGGTTTTGGCAGCATTGACTGTATAGCATCAGTGGCCAAGGATAAGTCTTCTATTTCTAGGTAATAATTCATTGCTAAAATGGCTCTGACTAGAGAAATAACAATTTATCAAATAGTAGTTTCCAAGAGAAATTGTGGGAGCAGATGAAGGTGTGGAAGGCAGTGGATGTGAAAATTCTAATAGAGGGTGAAAACACAGGGAGAAGGCAGCAAAGATGGAGCATAGTCATGGGAACACAGCTGTGTAGTATTATGGTGCACAGACAGTGAGCACTTTCAAGGTAGTCACATTACTATGGATAGAAAATAATGGTTGATCCAATAAACACTTTCATTTTGAAAGGTATTTGGAATAGTTCAGTGCACCAATATTGTATGAAATTTGCTGCCAGATTCAGAAATAACTCAAATTTCAGGGGAAGAAGATGGTGCCAATCCTAATGGATTGGATTTCAGACTACCAAAAACTTTGCCCTTTTTAAAGTGAACCCATAGTGACAAATTTTGGAGAGTCCCGTCTTCCAGGTTGGAACATGTAGTGTGTACCACTCTCATGTAGGACTGAGGTGCGTGGCCCCCACAACACAAATTAAGTCTGTTTGATTGTCCTTCCGGTGAGTAATGTTCATGTTGTATGCAGTCTTATGTTAGTCTATCCATATTTACATAGCTTCAGGATGCATTTTTGGGTATAAATACATCTCACTTTTTGTCATGATCTGAGTTCTGCTGACTGATCACAAAGCAGCACTCCTGGCTCGTGTCACCTATTTTCTGTGTAGAGTGCTGGTCATTCTACATGCACCCCTCCTTTTGTCCATCTTCAGCCTGAACCATTCTCCACGATCTGGTGGAGTATTACCCTGTCTCTCATACCCATATCTCCTCTCTTCGTTTTTATATGTGGATGTTTAGATTTTATTATTTTCTTTTTTATAAATAAAACCAATTTTATTTGACTACTTGGCCTTTGTAGGAATTGCCTACAGTTGGCCTGGTTATTGGCTCAATGAGAGGGTCTATTTGGGACTATCTCCATAAACACAAGATAAAATATCCTGCTTTGCCCTACCTTTTGCTACGCTCTGGCCTTTGAAGCTAATTTTCCCTAAATAAAGATCAAAGGCCGTAATTTATAATTCTGTCAGGGGTAACATATTTCTACTCACCATTTTGAAAAAATCCATTACTAACTTTTATTTACATGGATATGAAGAATCCAGCACAACTAACCACTCCTTGCAATTTGTCCAAATGATTACCAACTCTTATTTATGTGGAAACAAAGAATCTAGCACAACTGGAAAAAAACATTTTTTGAAACATTCCTTGAAGTTTGTCCAAATGATTGTCATTTACTTTCCCCTGCATGCCTTACACTACATGTGATGTAATCACCCTTTGTTTTGTAGCCCTTTACAAACCCTTATCCTTCTGTGTTCCTGGACCCAAGTGTTAGATCAAACCAAAACTTGCTGAAGCCATCTAAAGCAGAAAAAGAAAGGTGTAATGTCCCTAAAAAAAAAAAAAAAGCTGTACATCAGCCTGAAAGCCCCACATCAAGCAAACACTCAGGAAATAGTCCAGGGCGGAGACTTCGCATGGCTTTGAAGTCAATCGATCAGGTGGAACTCCACAGCAAATCACAACTCCACTTCCTTTAAAATTGACCCCTCTCCCATAAGAGGGGATGAAATATGTATTGCTTTCTGTATCCCCTGGTGTGCACCAGCCAGGAGAAGTGCCAGTCAGAATATGCACGTGAAAATGAAGTCGTCAAAAGAAAACCAGTTAACTCAGAAGCTTTTCCAGGAACGTTAATGATCCGAAAACACACACAGAATTTCTGGTTGTGGGGACCAGAAGAAACAAATCAACATATGAAAAAAAAAAACAGAGTGACTGGGGCTTTAAAAAAATGTAGTAGGCATAGCAAAGAAGACTTCTCAAGAGGATTTGCTTTTTTTCTAAGCCTGCTTCTCCAAGATCGCCTCCTCTCCTTGCCTCTCTACATAATGCCCTCTCACACTGCCTGGGCACTCTCTGGCCATGCCCCACCTCTGCAAGGCTGGAGCCACCTGCTGCCCCTCTGGAGAGGCCTGGTTGCACCATGGTTTCCCCAGGCCACCCAGGGAAAATGAACAGCCAGGGCAGGCCTTGCATGGTACAGGCACTCTATAATAATACTTTTTTTATTTATATCCCGCCCTCCCCGCTGAAGCAGGCTCAGGGCGGCTCTCTGACCACCACCCCCCTCCGCAAGCTGGAAGAGCCACCTGCTGCCCCATCTCCCACCCCAATTCACCCTTCTGGACTGGCTCCCAGCAGCAGCAGTGGAGTAAGGGCAGTGCAGCACATTTAATCCCCAGCTTGTCCTGGCCTGACATAGGGGGCTGGGGCAGGGCTAGGCTGCTCTTGGCTGGCTGCCTGCTCTCTCTCACCAGTCTTTCAAAGTGGAGGGGGAGGTGGCTGGCAGAGGTGGGGAGGATGAGGGGGTGGGGAATGCCAGAGCTTTCAGAGCACCGCCTTGGGGCACTCCAGCTGGAAATTAGGCCTGCACGGATGCTTCTAAGCAACAAGGAGAGGTGGTATCTGAAATGCCAGTTTGGATTTGGCTTACATCTTTGTGAAGAAGAATTGCAGATTTATACCCCGCCTTTCTCCCTGAATCAGAGACTTAGAGCGGCTTACAATCTCCCATGTCTTCTCCCCTCACAACAGACACCCTGTGAGGTGGGTGGGGCTGAGCGGACTCTCACAGCAGCTGCCCTTTCAAGGACAACTCCTGCGGTAGCTATGGCTGACCCAAGGCCATTCCAGCAGGTGCAAATGGAGGAGTGGGGAATCAAACCCGGTTCTCCCAGATAAGAGTCCGCACACTTAACCACTACACCAAACTGGCTCTCCAAACTGCGCATAGTGTTCTTTTCATAAAAAAAAATTATGAATTTGCAGAGTCTATGCATTCCTGATTGTTACTAGTCATCTCTACCTCTATAGCAACAAAGGAAGGAAAATACCTTTACTATCATTTTGTGACTTCTTTCACTGGTTCTCTAAAAAATATTTTCTGGAAGTGGAGTAAGTCCTGTGAATGCATTGAGTTCACAGAGGCATATCTTCCCCACCTTCCTTTCTTAGCAGATCTTTCCCACCTTTTATCTCTAAAAAAAAACAATTGTTGAAAGTATCTCTAGAACTGTGTGGCAGGAGGGAACTGCAGCGCAAAGGAGGATTAAGCCAAGATCACCTTCATCAGTGTTGTGTGAATGGATCTTATTCTACAAGCTCGAGTGCTGTACACACAAGATTGAAGGGAGGGAGAACTATTTTGACTGTTCCCTCATCCTTGATGAAGTCCCTTCTCATGCTGCATGGCATATTGAGAAGTCCTGCACTCCTCAGTTGCAGTAGCTTTTTGAATTGGTACTGTAAAAAGAAGGAGGTAGGAAATGATTACTTCTATTCATAGGTGTTCAGAAGACTCCATGTGTGTCTTGTGGTGCTTCAGTTGCACAGAATTGATTTGCAAAAAGTAAGGAGACACTTGACACAAGAAACTGCCTTATAGTGAATGGATCATTGGTCCATCAAGTCAGAATTGTCTACTCTGACCAGCATTTCTCTCCAGGGTCTCAGATGGAGATCTTTCATATCACCTACTACTTGATCCTTTTATGTGTATCTGGGACCTTCTGCAGGTCAAGCAGATGATCAGTCACTGAGTCACAGCCCCTCTCTGAAGAGAAGGGAAGAGCCAAAGAATAAAAACAGCAGACATTTGTATGCATAGTTCTCTTGTCTGATCCTTTATTTATTTAAAGGAGACAAGGGCAGAAATATCTCACTCCTTATATCATTGAAACTGTGATTACCTAGAATTAAATAGCCAGTCCGATCACACACCGAAGAAGTTGCTAGCATGTTACTCCTAGTATTGCTCATAATTGTAACAATCATGACTTTGGAGCAGATAATCTAGAATATGCTGCAAGTCAAAATTAGAGGATACTATCCCAAGCAAAACCAAGCGCTTTCTAAGGAAATGAATGTTGGTGCATTATAATTTTGGCCTTTTTGATTGCCCACTGAATGATGCTATGACCTAGTTTCTTCCTTTTGCCGAAGATGTTTTTGCTGTGTGATAGCTGAGATACTTTGCTGCAGTATTTTAAAGTGTAGTTTGAAATAGCAACTACTTTTAAAATTCCCACAAAATTACTGTCTTGCTTATTGGTGCTTACACCTTAGTGGAAAGATGGTTAGATATATTTTCCTTATGCTGAATGGCGTTCTTCCAACTGAAATGTTGTAATCTTCAACAGTCTTTGACTGATGTTTTATGTTATTCCGCTTTTTGAGACCCTGCAGATACCCTCAGCTTCAAGCAGAAACATGTGATTCAGACTTATTCTGGTGTTTAATGTGTATGTTTATCTTTCTCATTAAGGGCCAAACTATACTTTATGTAGGAGACCCATGGACAGACCTTCCAGCATTTTCCTTAGCACTAAAAACAACAACAACAAAAAACACCCTTATAGGCTGCTTTTTGAATTGGGGCTACAGCATTGGGGCAGCATTTCCTCAATATATTTATTGGGGCAAAAACCAGCCCCCTGGTTTACCACAGAGCTGGGTGACCTGAATGGTGAACTGGTACTAAATTTGATAGCTATAGACCCTATTGGAAGAACTGTGAAGTTGTAGTGATGGCTCCAAAGAAATGTTTCTACTCTGCTACTGTAGCATCAGCTAGTTCACAGCCATCCCAATTGCTCAAGGTCATTCAACACCTGCTGATGCCAAAATCTGAGTCTTTACTGTCTGCAGAAGAAACAGTTGGTTGTGATACTTATGCTTTTTTTTTGCTGATGAAATGTTGAGAATATACCTTCTGGAAGTCAGTTGTAACACAGAAGAAAGACCTAATGCACTGCCTGGTCTATTTATAGAACTTTTTTCCCCAATTGCCATAAAGGATGTCAACAAGCTCCTGGAATCAGTGAAGCCCTCTGCTTGTACTCTGGATCCTTGCCCATCATGACTGTAAAATCATGTACAACAAACCCTTCACATCTATTATAAATTAGTAACTCATGTCACCTTCCCTTGGCCACTTGAAGAAGAAGATGATGAAGATATTGGATTTATATCCCGCCCTCCACTCCAAAGAGTCTCAGAGCGGCTTACAATCTCCTTTACCTTCCTCCCCCACAACAGACACCCTGTGAGGTGGGTGGGGCTGGAGAGGGCTCTCACAGCAGCTGCCCTTTCAAGGACAACCTCTGCCAGAGCTATGGCTGACCCAAGGCCATGCTAGCAGGTGTAAGTGGAGGAGTGGGGAATCAAACTCAATTCTCCCAGATAAGAGTCCGCACACTTAACCACTACACCAAACTGGCTCTCCTTGCTATTTAACAAAGACATCTCTACAGAAAAATGATGTGGCCTGGCCAATAATCACCTAATCTGTCATCTTGCCCAGATTGCCCGAAGGTGTGGGCTAGGGTGTCACCAGTATGCTGATGACACCCAGCTCTATCTACTGATGGACGGCCAGCCGGTCTGCGCCCCGGAAAATCTTGATCGGGCACTACAGGCCGTGGCTGAATGGCTCAGACTGAGGCTAAACCCTGCGAAGACAGAGGTCCTTTGCCTGGGTCGCCGCGGGCCGGGAAGGGGAATCCCCCTACCAGTTTTTGACGGTGCGCCGCTGATAGCGACGGACAGGGTCAAGAACTTGGGGGTGCTATTGGAGCCTTCCCTAAAGATGGAGGCTCAGATAGCAGCCGCTGCCAAGTCCACGTTTTTTCATCTTAGGCGGGCAAGGCAGTTGGCCCCCTTCCTGGAGCGCGACGACCTAGCAACAGTGATCCATGCTACGGTCACCTCGAGGTTGGACTACTGCAATGCCCTCTATATGGGGCTGCCCCTGTCCCGAACTCGGAAATTGCAGCTGGTGCAGAATGCCGCGGCCCGGCTATTACTGGGTCTCCCATAGTGGGAACACATTCGGCCGGGTCTTCGGACCCTGCACTGGCTTCTAGTGATATACCGAGTCCAGTACAAGGTGCTGGTTATTACCTTTAAAGCCCTATATGGCCTGGGACCTGCCTACCTGAAGGACCGTCTCTCCCCACATGTTCCCCAGAGAGTACTGAGGTCGGGAACACAAAATCTCCTCACTATCCCCGGGCCAAAAGAAGCCTGCTTGAAATCCACCAGAGAAAGGGCTTTCTCTGTTATGGCCCCTACATGGTGGAATCAGCTGCCAGAGGAGGTGAGGGCCCTGCGGGACCTTGTTCAGTTCCGCAGGGCCTGTAAGACTACCCTCTTCCGGCTAGCTTATACCCAGCTAAGATGAGAACTCAATGTAGCTTGCCAGACTCTTGTTTATATGTATATATCTGGAATGTTTACTGGTTTTTAATGTTTTAACAGTTTTAAATGTTTAATTGTTTATATATTTAAATATTGTTTATTTTTATATTTGACTAATTGTTGGAAGCCGCCCTGAGCCACTAGTGGGAAGGGCGGGATACAAATCTTAAATAAATAAATAAATAAATGCTTTCTGGGCAAAATGCCTAAGAGAGCACCAGCAGACCAACTCCAAATTTTCTTGAATAACCCATCTACTCTAGATCCTTTTCAGTACGGCTTCAGGTCAGCCTATGTGACATTGACAGCTCTGCCGGCTTTTGCTGATGACCTCTGTTTGAATGTAGACTAAGGCCATGCCTCTTCGTTGCTCTCATTGGACTTACTGTCTACTTTTGATACAGTAGATCATACCATCTTGTTGTGGCATGGAGACAGAAGGATGCACACTAAACTGGTTCAAATAATTCCTCATGGATTACACTCAAAGGATTGCTATTGGAAGCCAGTTATCATCCGTGTGGGACCTATCCTGTGGACTTCCATGGGTTGTAATTCTATTCCCCATGCTTTTTAATCTATTCAAAGCTCTTAGGAGAAATAATTCATAGTTTTGGGGTTTGTCATCAATATCCAGATGACACCTAGCTTTATATATCCATATCCAAATCTTTTGGTAATGTAGTAGAGGTCCTGAATAACTATCTGGCTGCTGTGGTAGAGTGTAAAATTAAGCTCTGAAAAGACTGAGGCAATGCTGTTTAGGAAGGCAGAGATCTTGAAGGACCTTTTTGATGGAGTTCTGCTGATCCTTGCTGACTGTTAAGAACCTCTGGGCTATACTAGACCCAATGGTATTACTGGAGCAGCAAGTTAACACCATTTTAAAAGGTTTTCTTTCAATTCAGCCTAGCCTGTAAGATGGCCCTGTGGTATAGCTGATCTGGCCACCTGGATCCATGCCACCGTAACATTGAAACTAGATATGGTAAATACACTGTACATTTGCTTCCCCTCACAATCAATTCAGAAATTCCTATTTAATGCAGAATGCCACAGTTTGGGAACTAGGTCAGTTAATTATTATGGGGAGCTAGAAGGCGCATTCATATTTCTCCCATTCTGCAGTCACTCCCATCGACTGCCAGTCAGTTACCAGGTTCAATTTAAGGCATTGGCTGCGAAATACAAGCCTTTCATGGCCTTGGAGCCTCATATCTATGAGATCACCTCTCCCCCACTGCTCCTCTACGATGGCTTCAGTCATCTGAGCAGTGTCTTTAGCAAGTGCCAACCTGCAAATGGGCAGAATTAAGAACTGCCTGTACATGTGCCTTCTCCGTTGTGGTCCCATTTTATGGAATGGCCTGCCTGAGAAGATCAGGAAGGTACCCACTCCTTTTGGCTTTCTGCAAGCTATGCAAAACAATTATTCAAGAGGTCCCTTCTACACAGGCAATCAGGTTGCACTGTACAAAATGGTTAGCAAAAATACTTGCATAAATTAAGGACTGTGGTCTACTAGTATGTATAGCTTGTTGTAAGTAGAATTCTACTATGTAATTTTTGCATCATTTAATGAGTCATGTTAATTACTTAGGTTTTGCTTCTGTTTTTAAGTTTCTGATAGGTTCTACAACTTTAATCTTATTGTGTTGTTTTCTGAATGCTCCATCCTATTGATTATATTGATTTACTCTGTGTATTCCACGTTGAGTCGAAGTGAAAAGGGCAGACTATGAATAATGTAAATAAATACCACAAATTTATTTAGAAAACTTGGGTCACAAGAAAATCTTCTCCCTTCTGGCTGCTGCATTTAGAACTGCCTCTACCTGTATCAACCTGCCTTATCTAAGACAGGGAGAGAAAGTCTGTGCAGCATCTGTCCCTCAGGTTTAGGGAAAAGTCTGTGGCCCCAGGGCCCGTCTTCTGCTGCCTGTCACTCATGTCACCCTTGGCCAGTCTCACACAACCTGAACTGAGAGTGGTTTTTTTTACAAACCTAACTCACTGCACTGTACCCTGAACCAACAGGTGCCCTGACTTCTTTTTAAAAACCCTCCTACCAAAACTTGTTTGTTTTTTTGGTTCCTAACCTGTCCTTCTTTGGGGTAGTAGTAGTCTGTCCTTCTAACCTGTCCTTCTTTGGGGTAGTAGTAGTCTGGTAAAGTTTAGGAGACTAGGTGATCCTGCCTCTGCCTGGCTACAGTTTTTAAAAGGCTGTAGATGAAGGCAATATCCTCCTAGTTAAACTTCTCCTAACTAGATCCTGGGACAAATCGGATTTCCTTGCAAACTAGAAATCAGGTGTCCCCTATAACGTAAGAGAAGCTGTGGTTTACCCTATAGAAATCTAAGGATACACCAGCTTTCAGTGGCTGAAAGCAAGATGCACTGCAAGCCTAGTCTCTTTAAAAGGGAGCTTGATGTGGCCTAGTAGTCACGCTGCCTTTTATGAGAAACCTAAAATCTTTTTAAATCACCCCTATCTGGCCTAGTTGAATTTTGAAAGAAGATAAATCCCTAAATGGATTAATTTTTTTTTAAATTTCAAAAAATACAATCCCTAAAAACACCCTTATTAGTGGGGCAGCCTATTTAGTGGCCCTAGGCAAACCAAAAGCACCCTCAGACTCCAAAAATAACTCTATAAAAACATGAAAGTGACCCAGCCCACACACCAACCCTGACACCAACCAAAGGTAATTTAAAAAAACCGAAACGTGACAGAAAGAAACTTAACTTTTAACCCCCCCCCCCAAAAAAAAAAACTAGAACCAGGAAAAGGGACAATAGGACAGGAGGATGCAAAACCAGCAGCAACAGAAAATAGATCCAAACAGATCACTGAGAAAAGGCCAAACTCAACTGTTAAAAAAGTGACCTTTTCAACAAAAACCTCAGGCCAAATCAGTCAACAACACCCCCCCCCCCCAAAAAAAAAAACAGAACCAGGAAAAGGGACAATAGGACAGGAGGATGCAAAACCAGCAGCAACAGAGAATAGATCCAAACAGATCACTGAGAAAAGGCCATCAAACTCAATTGTTAAAAAAGTGACCTTTTTAACAAAGAAAATTAGGCCAATCAGCATCCCCTTCCCAAGAACCAGAACCAGAAGAGAAAAGGAACAACAGCAGCACAACACAGCAGCAACAAATCAAACATAGAATCCTTTTAAAACAGTAAAAAACTTGACTTTTAACAATACAGGAATTTTACCAACCCCTCCCCCCAAAAAAACCTTTCACCCTAACCCCAAGAAATCCAAGCCACCCAAATCAGGAAAAGTGAAAGGACACTGTACTTTTAAAAGTCCTCTCACTAAAGTAAGATAATGGCAAATTGGCAAACCCCCCCACCCCAGGCCCCCACCCCCAGCAAAAACCCCTAACCCCAAATAAGCTACCCAGTACTCACCCACCCAAATCTGGATAAGTAAAGGGACTCTGAGTCTTAAAAAGTCCTTTTGCTAACTAAAATAAAAACCAGAACCCTAAGACTGTCTTACCTTAGACGTCTTCTCTTCTCCAGGCAGGTCAGGCAAGGCTGAGAGAGAGCAGCAGCAGCTGAGGCCAAGGGCCAGCACAGGACAATCTCTCTCTCACACCAGAACACCAACACAGCAGCAATGGAATGGAGTCCAGCCAGGTAGACTCCTTAAAACGGTTCTCTGGCCTTACACAGAGCTGTTTCAAAAAACCTGCTCTGTGATTGGCCAGAGAACACTGTTTACTTGGGTACTCAAGTAAACAAAAGAACAAAAGAAACAAAAGAACAACAATGTTGCTGATGGCTGGGGGATTAGCCCAGCCATCAGCTACACAACAGCCCTGCAAAGCATGCAAATGCATGCTTTGAATTGGCTGCTGGGCTGCTGGGGTTCCTCTCCCCCTCCTCTCCCTCTCCCCCTCCCTCCCTGATCCCAGGGAGGCTATGGGAGGCCAGGGAGGCTATGGGAGAGGTGGGAAAAGGCAGGAAAGGAGGCAAGCAGCTCCCCTGAGGCTGTAGAAGCTCCTTTCCTGCCTTTTCCATGGACTTCCGTGTACTTCTGAATATCTATTCGGAAGTATACGGGGAGCCATATACAGCTCCCGTATAATGGGATCCAGTATACGGTGCCATATATTTCCGAATCAGGTGTGATTCGGCGGCTTCTTTGATTCAGCTGAACCAAATGCACACCCCTAGTCTCAGGCTCAAACACTTTCTCTTCTTTGTACCTGAGTCACAACCAATAAAAGTATAACAGACAGCAGCTGGCAACACTTTAGAGAGCCCCATTCCAGCTCTAGCCATAAGTTCCTGTGAGGGGGCCCCAGTCCAGTTATAAATAAACATAGGGCTGAGTATGTCCGCTATCTGTCTCGATGGGTCTTTGACTGTTTTGGGCATTGTAGGAATTCCCCACAGACAGGATGAAAATAACTCGTCTCCTGTTAGACCATTATTTACACAAAATTTGGTAAGATTCAGACTCTTTGCTAGTCCCACCCACAGGTTTGCCCTCTTACTCAATTCAGGTTTCTCAAGTACAAATTCCAGTGAAGAGGTGAATCTGCTAAAAATTATGAGACAAAGTGCAGTTATTACAAAACTTAGAATTCTAGTGAAGGACTCCATTTTTCTTAACCTGTACAGTTAACGTTCAGTTCTGGCCAACCCAAGAGGACCAGGCTGGTCTGCTTCTCCAGTTAGTAGGGGAACGATCCCTCCTAACCACTCTGTGGGGTGTTACATACTGGTGTCTCCAGCAATGATAGCGCTCAAATCCTCTCTCACCCCACCAGTCTCTGGAGTGTAAGGATAGTATGTCTTATTACATTACAGCACCTGGGGAAGGGGTTCTTGGAGTGCTTGCAATTCATCAGCCATGGCAGCTGCAGCATAAGGCTGTTTTTTGATGAGGAACTCTCTTAAAGGGACAGTCTCTGACCTACATCCCCACAGGCATCAGAGCAGCTGCCAGACCCTCCCTCCACCCGGTGCCCTTGAATTGTGCTGGAAGTTAAATAGAAAGGCAGCATAAAAATATTTTAAGTGCTTTCTTGTTTTACGTTTTCGACCCTCAGAGGATTCTGGCACAGGGTGAGGGAACAAATTGTGACCTTTAGAAAAACAATTCCCCAACTCCATATGGTTCCGCTGCAAATAAGTGAATGTAGACATACTCCCACTCACAAGACATGCCCCCCCCCCCAGCTTGTTCATGGGCCTAGGTGTACAACTCTCTGCTTCTGAGTTTCAGCCACTAAAATGTTTAAAACCTGCTATTTTAAAATTGTATGCTAGAATGTTTTATGTTTTGAACTGGTTTTTTTTGAGCTGCCATAAATACCATCTGAAGGGTATAGAGAATAGAATTTTTAAAATTAAATAAGATTTTGGAATCTCTGTAGTATTTATAAGTATATAAATAAAAAACTGGCAGTCATAATGGAGATGCCAATTTTCCACCCAGTGGTGCAAAACAAAATCACAGGTAATGTTGGCAGGTACTATGTGAGGTGGGGCCTGACGATTCAAAGGAGGCAAGTTCTAACTGGCTTAGTAGAGCTTCCAGCTAAAATAGTATTTTCCTTGCTAATATATAAATTATGTGTACTGTAAGTGCTTCCTTCCTCTTGTGTAAATACTGGATAATTATATTTAAAATTTAGATTATTTTACTTAAATTAATGTTCTCTCCAGTTACAGTGAATTAAACCTGGATGGGTGTGATGGTTTATAGGACTTGCTATTAAGTCATTGCCTGGGTATGAGTAAGACTGGTGGGTAGACTGATGTGGTATGCTTGGACTTCTCCAGTCACTTTTTAGTTTCTATTACTTAAATTTTTGGATAAGATGGCTATGACCACATAGATTTTTCATTCCCTCTCATGCACATTTTCTTGTTACAGTTTTCCCAGACTTTCAGGGAGCTTATTTCCTTGTCTGTAGGATAAGACATTTTGCAGCCTGTCTTGTTTGTGTTAAAATATAGGCTTCTTTAGAATTATGGACCATGCTATTAAGAAGCAAATCAGCACAATGGCATGGTTCAGAAACAACAACAATCAATGCTTGGTTATGTGACGAAGTCTAGAAGGAACCTCAGGCTTGCTCTCATGAGATGGTCTTTCTCCTCCAGTGAGCAAGATAATTTGTCTCTGCTTTTGTGAAATACCATGGTTTGCTTTGCATGTAAAGTAGCAAACTGTGGTTTATGTTTTCTCTGACAATCAGGATTCCAAACGAGGCTGTTTTGCAGACCAAACACAAACCATAGTTTGCCAGTTCAAATGGCAAGACTGACTTTCTGTGAAAACAGAAATAACCAATCTCCATGCTACTTTCAAGAGTGGGAGAGAAAGAATGAAGCATCCATCCATTAAATGCTTGTTCACACTGCTGAACTATTCTAATTTCAAATTGTTTTAGCCCAGGGCTCACAAGTCTGACTCCATCTGCTGAAGATCAGAATAGGCAATAAGTTTTGGAGGAAAAAACCTCTGAAAATGGTTAGAATAGCATGTGACTTACCTGTCTTCCTTTAAAAAAAATCCTATTCATCGTGGTCTTTTGTATTACTACAAACTGTTGTAAATGAGCATTTTAAAAAACTTCCGTAATTCTGTTAGATGTCATAAGAATGTAGTTGTGGATAGAAATGGGCACAAACCTGCCCAAGACCTTAGAATCCTGGAATCATAGAATTATAGAGTTGGAAGGACCTCCTGGGTCATCTAGTCCAACCTCCCACACAATGCAGGAAATTCACAAATTCCTCACCCTAAGTTCACAGAGTTCAGCATTGCTGTTAGACGGCCATCTAGGCTGTAAAAACCTAAAGGAGAGCTCACTAGCTTCTGAGGAAGCCTGTTCCACTGTGCAACTGCTCTGTCAGGAAGTTCTCTCTAATGTTTACATGGAAACTCTTTTGATTTAATTCCAACCCATTGGTTCTGGTCCGACCTTCTGGGACAACAGAAAAAAACTCTGCACCATCCTCTATATGACAGCCCTTCAAGTACTTGAAAATGGTGATTGTATCACCTCTCAATCATCTCCTCCCCAGGTTAAAATCACAGGGGTTGTGGTTCATGAGCTGAAGTTCGGGCAATGTCAATGACTTTCTACATGATTTCTGGAGGTTTGTGCATCTTGTGGTGGAGTGTGTTGGCGGCAGCATCCACAGCAGACATGTGGGTGCTGATGGGGGATGGACTTGTGCACCCCTGGAAACACCAATAGTGGCCCTCTGAAGCTCAGCAAGCAGTGCTGGCTGCCAGTAAGAGAGCATTCTGCTCTATGGGAGCAGAATGATAAATACCCCCAGCTCATATGCAGCCATTGATTTCTGTTGGTAGCATGCATGCCACACAAGTTAGTTTAGAGGCGGAGAGGGAAGGGATTAGGAAACTGGAAGCTAATCCTCATGTGAACAGTGGGGTTGGTGTTTGATGCTTGTCAGGGCTATAAGGTACTGTCTTTCTGCTCACACCAAGCCCAGGGGCTTAGCTACTGGGCTCCTAGAATGAGGACCCGCCCCCCGCTCCACACACACATTAAGTTTTGTGTGACTACTAACTGGCTGGCTGGGATTATGTGAGGTGATGTGGAATCAGGACTCTGAGCCGCATGTCTCTCTGCCTATGGTAGCTTGGCAGAAGGGTTTAGCTAATGGTTGCCTTATCAAAACACCCCCCCCCCCTCCTTCATACTTAACACCTCTCCCTGGCTGGGGTTGTGTTTGGTGCTGGGCTGTGCCTCTGAGGCCTACCAGATTGAGGTACATGGAGGTGCAGCCCAATGTTTTGTAACTTGCATTTTGCTGCACTCATGGCAAAAGGCATTTAGCCCAGATGGGTTGGATGACCTTTTTGACAGAGGCTGCCATTTCTGTCTCAGAAGACTCTTACTACTCATAGTGGCTGTCATTCCGGTTGTGAAGGCTGTCATTTTAGTACCAGAACACTTCTGCTACTCTCAGTGGCCCTCCTTCCATGCATTCCAGCTCTCAAACACTTCCGCTAGTCCCAGGGGCTATCATTCCAGCCACAGAGCACTACTTCTATTTCTGGGGACTGTCATTCCACTTGGGGGCCTGTTATTTCAGTCACTCTGCAGTTTATCTGGGCCCAGAGACATTAACTGAAAATCCACTCCACATTTTAATTGCAACTGTTTTGTACTGTACTGTATTTCAATGGAGCCTATGCAAATCAGTTGGCATTCCTGGCTCTCATTATCTCTAATAGGTCTTCAAACCTCTCCCATTGTTTGCAGTGGGCAAGCCTGTCATTTCTTTTTAGTACATACTTTCTGTTGTGTGGCTAGCGTTCTTTCCAAACTGCTGTGAGGTTACTTTTCGGAGCCCCTGTTGATACTCTGCAGATGTCTGCCTTTCTGTCCCTCAGAACCTGCCTTTGGAGACTTGGGGGTGGGCTGCTTGCTTTGCTTCTGGTGTCTGTAAGTTCAGTGTCACTGTGAGTTTGGTGTCATTGGCTTGTTCCTGAGCTGTTCCATAGACTTCTTTAAGACCAACACAATTTTATTCAAGGTATAAGTTTTCGTATCTGAAGAAGTGTGCTTACACATGTGGGCTTATACCTTGAATAAAATTGTGTTGGTCTTCAAGGTGCCACTGGACTCAACATTTGTTTGACATAGACTGCCAAAGACTCCTATCTTTTTCAGATATGGGAGGCCTTTGTTGGGGGTAGCAGGGACCTCAGAAATGTAATCCACCCCCCACTTGGAGAGATTGCAAAGGAGTGGTCAGCAGGGCAAGGTTTACTGTGCATTTGGTGTGCATAGTTTGCAGGGGGTCCATTCTATACACTTTTGAGCCAGTGCCTGACATTTTCCCTAAAAAGCACTTTCCTAGGGGTGTGTCGTCTTTGTGCAGCCATAACTCAGTTCTCCTAAGTCCAGTCTGCACATAACTTGAAGGGCATGTAGAGGAGCATCAAGGGAAAGTCCCCAGCACCTCTGATGTCTCTAGCTTGCACAGGCCCATTCCTGAATAGTGGTTAAGAGCTGTGAACTCTACTCTGGAGAACTGAGTTTGATCCCCCAATCCTCCACATGCAGCCAGCTGGGTGATCTTGGGTCAGTCACAGTTCCCTCAGAGATGTTCTTGCAAGAGATATTCTAGAAAAAAGTTCTCTCAGCCCCACCTGTCTCACAGAGCTGTTATGAAGAGACCCTGTGAAACTCCGAGTGAAGGATGGGGTACAAATCCAATCTCCTCCTCTTCTTCTAAAGCTCTACCTGTCATTTCCTCTGAAAGCACTTTCTTGGGGGCACCTTCTTTGGAGGGCAGGTAGAGGAGAGTCAGCTGGAGACTCACTGTGAGCTTGGCTTCTCCAGCCCGCAGAAAGGCCACTCTACTGCATTACGAACCTCATGAAATGAACCAGTTCAATAAACAAGAAGGCTCTCATTAAGGTTCGTGGTTTGAGATTCATGTGACCCCACATATCACAAATCTCAGTTTTCCCAGTTCTCACCCATCCCTAGTTGTGAATTACAGGAACTGGTTTTGAAGGCCAGAACAGTCATGAATTCCTTCAATGAGATGGTGTGTATGTGTGAACAATGTAATGTATGGAACAAATAGATTTCTGTAGATCCATACATGTTTTATATGCCATGTTCACGGTTTCTTGTGAGTTGTCCTAGAAACAGGGAGGGGGCATGACTCAGTAGCAGAGAATTTATGTTATATGCAAAAGATCCCAGGTTCAGTCGCCAGCATATCTAGCTAAATGATTCAGTTAGGAGGAGACATGAAATACCTCTGTCTTGAGACCCTGGAGAACTGTTGTCTGAGAAGACAATACTGACCTTGATAGACTGGTGCTCTGACTTGCTATAAGGGAGTTTCATGCAGATTTACTAACTACCCCCTGTAAATCAGGGGTATCAAACTCATTTGTTACGAGGGCCGGATCTGACATAAATGAGAACTTGTCGAGCTGGGCCTTGTGTGTCATAAAATATAATGCTAGGTAGCGGAGAAACTTTATAAAGGACACATATAATTATAAAGGGTATAATTAAAGATTTATTTAAAACTTAAAAATAAAATATGCTTAAAAGATTAGCACTCTTGCAATATTTTGTTTAGCAGTTTCTGATAACTGCTGTCTGAATTTTGACATCAAAATCTGGAGACAATGTCTGTGCTATAGCAATCTTGAGTATGCTGTTCAGGTATTGTTCAGGTATGTGTCTGTAAGTTGCAAACCTACTTTTGATTTATTGAAATACATTACAGAAATCTCATGGTCAATGCTTTGAGCATAAGATCCAGGGAGAAACATGAAATGGCTTGGAATTGCGAACTTTTGTACATAAGTTGCATCATGTGCTAGTCAGCCAATGGAGAAAATAGAGGCTTTGCTCTGTAGCTCCTGTGCAATTGAGGAAGCCTGGCAAAGCAAGTTATGCCACAGAAGGAAGCAAGAGAGAAAGAAGGAAACAGATGACAGTGAGTTGTTCACAGGCCTGATAGGACATAGGGGTGTGCAAAAAAAAATGGAATTAATTGGAATCGGAAATATACGGGGCCAAAATATTCAGAATACCGTATATTTCCAAATACCAGTATTTGGAATAGCTGTATATACAGGAGATATACGGCGATTTCTGAATATATGGCCCAATTATACCCTATAGGCCATTGAAATCAATGGCAAAATAGGGTATATTGGAAGCCGCCTGGAGGGGAGGGGGTTTGAGGGAGAGCTCCCAAATTTGCAGGGGACTCTCCCCTATGAACCCCCCAAGTCCCAAAAAGATTGGGCTGGGGTTTCTATTCCAGGGGAACCCAAAGAGGGTGCCCCATCCCACCATTATACACTGTGGGCCATTGAACTCAATGGCAACATAGGGCATAATCAGAGGCTACTGGGGGGCAGGGGGTTTGAGGTAGAGCCCCCAAAACTGCATGGAACTCTCAGACTCCAAAAATAGCTCTATAAAAACATGAAAGTGACCCACCCCACACAGCCCACAAACCAACCCCCTCACAACAACCAGAGATAATTAAAAAAAACAAAACATGACAGAAAGAAACTTAACTTTTAACACCCCCCCCCCAAAAAAAAACAGAACCAGGAAAAGGGACAATAGGACAGGATGCAAAACCAACGGCAACAGATCCAAACAAATCCAAGAAAAGGCCAACAAACTCAACTGTTTAAAAAAGTGACCTTTTTAACAATAAAAATTAGGCCAAACAGCCCACCACCCCAAGAACCAGAACCAGAAGAGAAAAGGAACAACAGCAGCAACAATCAAACACAGAATTCTTTTAAAACAGTGTAAAACTTGACTTTTAACAATACAGGAACTTAACCAACCCCTCCCTCCAAAAAACCCTTCACCCTAACCCCAAGAAATCTGAGCCACCTAAATCAGGAAATGTAAAAGGACACTGCACTCTTTAAAGTCCTCTGATTAAAGTTAAATATGGGCAAATTGGCAACCCCCCCACCCCAGGCCCCCACCCCCAGCAGAACCCCCTAACCCTAACCCCAAATAAGCTACCCACCCAAATCTGGATAAGTAAAGGGACTCTGAGTCTTAAAAAAGTCCTTTTACTTTCATCCTAACTAAAATTCTAATAAGAACCCCAAAACTGTCTTACCTTAGATATCTTCTCCAGGCAGGTCAGGCAAGGCTGAGAGAGAGCAGCAGCAGCTGAGGCCAAGGGCCAGCGCAGCACAATCTCTCTCACACACCAACACAGCAGCAATGGAATGGAGTCCAGCCAGGCAGACTCCTTAAAAATGTTCTCTGGCCCTACACAGAGCTGTTTCAAAAAATACCACTGCTCTGTGATTGGACAGAGAACAGTGTTTACTTGGATACTCAAGTAAACAAAAGAACAACAATGTTGCTGATGGCTGGGGGATTAGCTCAGCCATCAACTACACAACAGCCCTGCAAAGCATGCATTTGCAATGCATTTTGCAAATGCATGCTTTGGATTGGCTGCTGGGGCTGCTCTCGCCCTCCCCCTCCCTCCCTGATCCCAGGGAGACTATGGGAGAGGCGGGAAAAGGCTCCCAAAGGCGGGAAAAGAGGCAAGCAGCTTCCCTGAGGCTGCAGAAACTCCTTTCCCGCCTTTGAGTTCTGCATACTTCTGTATATGGCTCCCGTGTAATGCCTTCCGAATCAGCGGGTATTCGGTGAATGCCTTCTGATGCCGTATACTTCCGAATCAGCGGGTATTCGGCGGTCTATTCGGTTCGGCCGAACTGAATGCACACCCCTAGATAGGAGCCCTCTGCAAGCCTGATTTTACCCTTGGGCTGCATTTTCAACACCCCTGCTGTAAATCATCTCACAGATGAAATACTGAGACAATTAAAGGTGAGGTGATGCTGAAAAGGTATAGTGACTGGTACAATGATGTTTAACGAGACTGAAACAGGTTGACTCAGGAATATGTCCGTTTGTAGGCAAAAAATTTGCTTGGTTCAGGGGTCCTTCTCATTTTTTCTTGCTTACTTATATTTTCTTATAAATTGTCCAAGTTTTAGGATAAAAAATTACTTGCATTTTGATATTTAGGTTGTTTTTTATTCAAATTATTTTTTCAGCTTTCAGTTTCCCCTCATGTAAAATTTCATTTATTGAATATGATACTGTGAAACTGATTTTTTAAAATCATCCAGTTATACAATTTTTTTTATAGTCCTGCCATCACAGCATTTTTACCAAAGTCCCTAGGTAGTTCTCTATTGCTACATTGGTGTGTTGGTTGCAGTTTGCCATCAGTACATCAATGTCATACATTTTGACCAACATCAATGAGAGAGCTGCTTTTGCTCCAATTCAACCATATTTGACAGGACAATTCAGATATATTGTTTATTTGGCTAGTGGTATGATGGTTATTGTGTGCAGACTAAGTGTATATTTATTGAGTCAGCAAATAATGTGCAGTGAATTTCAAATTAGTTTTGTTGACACTTTTGTGGGTGTTTTATTGACACTTCTGTTAACTTCTTGTGAATGGTAAATTATTCTACAGCTGGTAAAATGGTTTTTTCAGATGCAATGATAATTTGTGCCCCCCCCCCCCCACCAGCAGTGAAATTTAAATGATATTTCCATCTGCAAAGTTAGCATAAATTTGGACCACAGTAGTGGTCATAAGACTGGAACTTTCCCCACCATATTATGACAAAATATTTTCCCCTTGCTGTTTCAAATCAACTGTTCCCAATTTTGACACATTGCTCACATTTCTTACCACCAGTCAAGTAACAAACAACCAGTTTTAAAATAGGCTAGTAGACTCAAAACTCAACAAATGGAGTGAATCCAAGCTTTTTCCATTTTGTAGTACATTTGGAAAGAATTAGTATATGAAATTGTCAGGTTGCTCTAGTGAACTACATGCTCAGCCCTGGAAATATCTGTTTTATGCAGCTGCCAGTGCGCAGAAGAACATATATTCCAAGTAACATAAGACCTTACAGTTATCAGATTATTAGTGATTTAAAATTCTGGGGCAATTTTGTCTCTGTGTGAAGCAGGTTAATATTTAAATACAGTTCAGAGTTCCTAAATAAGCATGCATGCCTGTTGGTTTGTAACAGGATGCTGAGGATCCAAAAAACAAAATTGACCAGTGGAAAGATCTTGGCTTCATACACTCAGTGACATTTGTGGTATTCCTCCTGATTACTTAAGCTGCCAATTTTTAGGTATGCAAATAGGCTGTCCATGTGCTGATTACAGTATCTAACAAAGCAGTTTAATTATTGTTTGCTTCCTGTTGCCCAGTTATGACCAGTCTACGGAGGCACTCAAGCAGCTTACCTGTGAGAATTACAAGTCTAGGTACATTTTGCAGATAATGCAGATTCCTGCTTGGTGTTAGTAGCAGACTGGAGGAGTATGGCTCTCTGTCATAGTTTTCTTCTTGCCAGTTTTCTTCTCTTGGGAATATTGTAGTTGTCTCCTTTACTGAGTGGCATATTAAATCACATAGATGGCTTCTAAAGAGGTAAAGTTTGTCCCATCTAGGCTGGCATGCAAGAATTCATCCCAATAACACAGTTTGTGTTCTCAATCATTTTCAAGGGCCATTGCTTATCCTTTCCTAAGTTTGTCATGGAACTTTGATGTATTCTCAATGAGGAATAAGAACATAGCAGCATTATTTTTGCCTGTTTTTGTTTATTCTTAGCTTCTACTAACAGGAAGTCAGCTGTCCTTGCCAACAGACTTTGCTTTTTGACTACTGTCATTAGAAGCTGCTTTATAGACTTATACAAGTGGGGACCCCAAAAAACTTGACAGGTGGCTATCCCATTCCCCCCACCTTTGCTTCCTTCCCTTCCCTTCCCTTCCTCTACCTCAATCTTTCTCCCTTCTTCCATGCCTTTTCTTACACACACACTCTCCTCCATGCCTCTCACTACCTCTCTTTCTGCTGCCATCATTCTGCCTGCTTCCTCTCCTCACACAGCAGTGGTGGTGGTGCTACCAGCCACCTGCCTGCTTCCTCCCCTGCCCAGCAGCAGTAGTGGCAGCAGCTCTCCAGGAATCACATTGTATCTCCCAGCTACAGTAACCAATTCCCCTTAGGATTTGCCAGCTCCAGGTATGAAAATTCCTGTACATTTGGGAGGTGGAGCCTGGGGATGGTGAGGCTTTCAAAAGGAAGCAACGTCAGCAGGGTACCATAGACTCCATCCTCCAAAGCAGCCAGACTTCATTCAGTTAGCACTGGAACAATTGCTTGTAGGCACAACTGTTGTACTATCATTGAAATGACCATGACGACAGGCATCCTAGGTCTTTTATCAAGATGTTTCAAACAACATGTCCTTCAGGTTGTATTAATCCTTGTGGAACCACTGCTCACAAAATATACATGCAACACACAGTTGTCGTCACTCTACTGTGGGCCGGGGTCCCCAACCCCCAGGCTGCAGACTGGGACCAATCCGTGGGGTGTTAGCAACCAGGCCGCCCCGCTGCCCTGCCCCCCCGCAGTGACACGCAGCCTCGCTGCCCTGCCCACCCCCACAGCGCCTCCTCCCCCCTCTATTTGTACAAGTTTAAGGCCGGGGAAGGCGGTGGTGAAGTGCCTCCCCGGCTCTTTAAAGGCCAACCTGTCAATCAGCTGATCAGTGGGCAATCTTCCTGTCAATCAGCTGATCAGTGGGCAAACCGTGGCAGCAGCGCGAGTGACCACTGAAAAAGCTGCGTTGCCCTTGCCTCCTCCCCACTTCCTTCCTGAGGAGACAAGGGCAGTGCAACTTTTTCAGCGGTCACTCGCGCTGCTGCCATGGTTTCCCTGGTGATCAGCTGATCGGCGGGGGGGAGGGGTCGGCCTTTAAAGAACCGAGGAGGTGCTTCACCGCTGCCTTCCTCAGCTTTAAACTTGTACAAACGGAGGGAGGAGGAGGCACCAGGGGGACCCTGGGACCGCGAAGGGCGGACTAGCCCTGGGGCCAAAAAGGTAGGGGAACACTGCTTTTGGGCAATAGAACCTTTGTAAATGAACAAAGTTTGGACATTGTAGTTTCATATGTGATTATTATTGGAAAAGCAGTTGTTTAGTGTCAAACAAATGAAGTTTGGGCATTGCAGTGTTGAGTGGAGTTTCATGGTGATTGAAATTGGATTCTTTGATGTGATATTGGAAAAGGACTTCTATATGATCTTATAATTATATTCAAGTATAATGCAAAAAGGTGATTAAGAATAATAATTGGTTAGTGAATTTATTAATTTTTTCATGGCTTTCATAGAGTGGCTGCTGTTGAACTGTAACAGGAAAGCGAGGAGAAACATGGAACAAGAGGTCACAAAAATACAAAAGTATACAACCATGAACATTTACTAAGTACTAATTAAATAACTTATTTATATAAATATTGTGTGTAGATTTTCATAAACAGTGTAAACAATTAAAAGTCACATAACTATAACTATACAATAGCTATCTACATTATTACAAACTCTTATCAAAGAACAGGATGCAACCTAGAGTAAACCAGAATAATTTCAAATACACAATCTTAATGTTTGTGCTTACAATCAATAACTATTTTCTAGGAGATTTGAATTACTAACTCTCATTGATGAGATAAGCATGCAGTGTTTTCTACAGTCTATTTCAGGGAAGGAAATCTTCAAGGTGGTAGTTTAAATCCTTTGAGAGGGAAGTACTTTTACTTTAAGTAGTTCAAATTCTTTGAGAAGGCTGTGGTTTTTCCTTGTGACTCTATTGACAGAGGGCTAGCTTGGAAACGCCATTTCAGTCTTATTTATCGAAGACAGAATCACTTTGGAAGTTTTACCTTTCACAAGGGAGAATTACTTAATCCAATGTTTTCCATTTGCAGGGTCGCAACCTGGTACCAGGCCATGCAAGCCTCAATGCTGGGTCATCAGGCCCAACTGCCCTTCCCCCTCCCCTCTCTATTTATCTTTGGCACTCCAGCCCCTGCGCCCCATGCTACTGCCAATTATAGCACTCTCTGATGAGGTGGAGGACGCTCAGAGAGCACTACAGAGACTGCACGCTGGCCAGAATCCCTTCCCCATCCCTCTCTGATGTTCGGAAACATCAGAGAGGGCTGGAAAGCTCCTGGCCAGCGTGCAGTCTCAGGGAGCGATACTGAGACTGTGTGCTAGCCAGGCACACTCCTCCGCTTCTCTCTGATGTTCGGACTATGGGGAAAAAACCTCCGTCCAGATCTCCCCCCGGGCCACAGGGAAAAAAAACGGGCCACGGGGAGGGGGGGAGTTTGGGAAACCCTGACTTAATTCATTGTTTATTCAAGTAATTTCATCTAGTTCTGTCATTATGTTTCCTTCTTGTTCATTTTGAGGAGCCTGAGAAAAGCTCTGTTTGGATTTTACAATCTAGAATTCTTTTGGTTGAATCCAGTGGCTCTCATCCTGAGAGGAAATCCTTCTCTGTTGGAGGAAATCTTAATGGAAGAGAGTTATTGGATCCACCCTTATATGAGTTTTGACACCATCACTCACTGTTTTCTCTGGACAACTTATGATAAATTCTATGAAGGGCAACTTTGTTCAAGGAGCTAACAATTCTCTCCTTCTCTTTCCCCCTCCCCCCCCCAAAATAGAGGATGGATGATAATACCCTGTTTTCCGTTAACTTGCTAGAATTAAGCTAAAAATGCTGTTACTGTTTGGCTTATCATAACAAAATGATCAAAAACATTACCTTTATTAGAACAAGAATATTTTGATAATGACTAGGTCTCGTATTTGTGCTAATTTTCAAAAATAGTTAACTGCTACTGTGCAACAATGAACTTACCTTAAAATAATTACAATGAAATATAACTTTGAACAGTTTTCTATAAATATGGACAACACAATGAAAAATTCTTTGCTTTGGCTCTTATCCTGGAACCTGTGTTGTTCTCCAATGTCTTCATTTAAAAAATCAAAACAAATACAGGCATGACAGTGTTATTATTTTAATCCTGTTTTTGTCAGAACTTGAAGAACTTCAAACGAGGCCCAGTACTTTATTACAAAGTTAGGTATTTATTGAGAACTAGGTTCATGAAGGCACAGAATAACTCTGATAACGGGGTTAGCAGTGGTTACAACTTTATGCGGTTGTTTCAGAAACAATAAAGCCAGTTCCCACACTTCCAGAGACGCTTGTCTGTTCCCAAAGTCTGTTATCAGAAAAGGGAGAAAGGAGTCCTGCTGTGATGTCCCGAGCGGCTGTCTTCAAAGGACACCTGCAAACGACTCCCAGAGGCTATCTGTCATTCCTTCCATGGCTACAGTTTGTTTGAAATGCAAAGCGCTTTGATTAGTGGCCTAGCTATGAGTACATAGGGTTAGTATCAACTTACAAGATGGAGTCAGTTAGGCTAACATTGCCCAGCTAAGCAAGCATGAAAAGCACAAGTTCTGACAGTTTTAAAGTCTAACTCGTTACCAGTCCAATTTATTCTGTTTGGAGAGGCATGCAGGTATAGGAGATGGCCACTAGGAGAAGGTTTGCTTTTCTGCTTGGTTTGCTTCTGACCATTATGGAGGGCTCCTGCCATTTCTAACAAATAACAAAAAAAGTAAATTTCCTACTGTACAATGGCATTCTGGACTGCTTGGACAGTGGCCAGCTAATAGTCTAATAGAGAATATTTGAGTGGTCAGCATGTCCACCCTGTTTTAGCTTTAACCTCCCCCCCCCCCGCAAAAAAAAGAACATCCTTTGAATGGAAATCTCTAAAGGGCTTGTTTATGCATACTTTTGTTTTTTGTGCTATCAGTAGAAGTGAGCATTCACAGTATTTGCCTTATATAAGTTTTTCTTCAAGACTTAGTGGCAATATTAGAATATAGGAGCCTTTCCTTGTGATGCATATAATTTTGATGTGGCTCTAGAGAGTTTTTCCACAAGGTTACCTTCTCTTCCCATAGCAGCCGGGATTGCCTTTGAAAGAGCATACCTGGATATAGGAACAGCATTAGGGGGCATTTTGGGCAGCAGCAGGAGATGGGAAGCGAAAAAGTTATACTCCACAGGTAGAAATCCTTCCGTTTGTGCAAATGCTCTCATGGATCCCAGCCTTTGATTAAAGTGCTTTATGACACTAACTGGCAGGTACCAGTTTTAGTAGCCTTTCCCACTCTTCTGATTCCTGTACTTCTAACCTGTTAACCAACTAATTGATCAGGGTGTCTGCTAAATTATTATATTTGACATTTACTAATTAAACTGGAAGGTTGTATTTTTGAGCAGTCTATTTTACCAGAAGCTGGCTTTTGTGAGGGCAGATCTCTCATTGATCATCAGTGTGCACTGAGTTACCTGTACTACTATATTATAGGACGGGCAGATCTCTCATTGATCATCAGTGTGCACTGAGCAGTGGTGTAGGGAGGGGGGGGCGGGTCGCCCCAGGTCTGGGGGATCTGGGGGGCCCCCGCATTGCCAAGGGGGGTCCCGAACAATGGGCTGGAAGCGAATGCAGGCCCTTGGCAAGTTGTAGGGGGAGCGGCGGCAGTCTGGAGCCGGGGAAGGCGCATGGCTGGTTCCCTGCAGCCCGAGGGGGACCCCGGCAGGCGCCACCAGTGACTTCCTCCCGCTGCAGTGCTTGGTGATCCGGTAGGTCCCCGGGACGGATGGGCTCTCTCGGGCGCGCCTCTGGGGGAATGAAGCCAGGAAGGCGGCAGCCAAGGGAGGCTGGGATCCTGCGCACGCTGCCCTGGTACGGCGGAGGGCTTGCTTGCGAAGAAGGCGGGCTTCAGGTCGGGCTGCCTTTTCGGGCGTCCCCTTTCCAGAGCGGCGCTTTGGAGCGGTTTTCTTTGCAAAGCGTTTTTTTTCTTCTTCTTTGCGAGTTCGTTTTTTAAAACTGTTATGTAAGGCTTTGTAGATCGCACATGTAAGGAACGGACGGGTTGTCATGCTTGGAACGTGTGAAGCGCTCGTGCTCTCCCCCCCCCCACATAGGGGGGCCCACATAAATCTTGGGCCCCAGGCCCCCAAAGCCCTAGCTACGCCCCTGGCACTGAGCCCTGGCACTCCATTCAGCTTTGTCCCGGAAGGAAGCAATAACTTGTTTGCCACATTTGTTCTTTTAGCTTATACTTTTGACCATATACACTGAGAGCACCAATGGCAAAAAAAATGAAATAACAGTAAATGTCTTTGTATTCATCTAAGGAAAGTTTGATATCAAGCTTAGATTCAAATACATGACCATTGACAAGTCTAATACAGGCCTCCGTATCATCCCTCCCTCCTCCTATCATTGCAGCAAGCCTTCAGTATGTGCTTCTTTGTGGTCTGCTGCCATAATTTTTGTTACTTCTTAAGGTGCTATTGGACGCCCTTCCAATTTTGTCACAGAACTGATACTGAATATACCTACAACATCATCTTTTCCATTTACCAGCCAAGCCAGGCCAAGGTTGTTTTTCATGTTGTATCATTGCCTGATGTGACACCAAGCTGCTTTTCAATTGGCTAAGCAGTTGGATTTTGATCAGTGCTCCAGAGTTGTTTTATAAGTTAATGGATCTCATAGTAAGGAAGGCCCCTTTTTCCTGTTCTAAATTTTCATTGTTTATCTATTGTCCTGTTGTTCTTGGCTGTGGAGCAATTCAAGATGTTTTATCAACAAATTGAGATACAGGACCCCTTAGAAGAGTTTCCTATTAGGCAAATATAATGTCTGCCAAAGTATTGTTATTTGTTTAAACAGCACCATCAGCGCCTTATAGAGTTTTATAACCAAAACACAGACAGGTTCTTGTCCCCTAAGAAGCTTACAAGAGTAAGCAAAACACTGCTGCTTTGAAAAACCAGGGGTTCCTTTCAGGACAAGAATGAATTAGTCTGTTGCATTTTCTGCCTTTTCTAGAGACAAAGGAGAGAAAGACAAAGTCACACAGTAGTCCCAGTAGAATCCTGCCGCCCATCTGTTGTAGACCCTGTTAAAAAAGAGTGTGTACCCTTTTAGGAATTTCAAAGAGAGCTTCAAGGGTCAACTTTTACACTCTGTGGAGTATAGTCATTTATAGGTGAAAAATAGGATGCAATCAAATTGATACAAATTGTAGGAGAGTTTGAGACTTGTAGCAAAGCAAGAGGGATGATGTAGAATTCCAGTGTCTCCTAAAGGCACAATTACATTGATGACTACTTGTGTCTTGATTGTCATATTAAGTAGGTTTTTATTATTATTAATACTACTAGCAGTAAAGTCTGTTGTAGGAAGAAATACGAGGCCTAGGAAAAATATTGAGGAGGGGGGTGATGAATGTGTAGGTGGAAGGAAGGAAGGTAGACAGAATGAAAGATAAAGAAAGAGAAAGACAGAGGAAGAATGGTAGGGAAAAGATAGGAAGAAAAGAGTGTGAAAAAGACCCTTTCTCCATTCAGCTTTGTCCCAGATCTACTGAGCACTGAATCCGCCTTCTACAAACTCACATCATTCAAAATGCTTCTACATTTAAAAATATGCTCCTCATCTTTTGCAGAGTTTCACTTCTATATTTGAAAAGAAGGAAGCGCCAGGCAAGAATCCCTGCCCGCTGCAAGGTGCTGCACATTGCTGCTGCGTGCCGACTCTTTTACCTGCCTGGGACCCAGGCAGCTGAAGGAGGTGGCAGGGTGCCTCTCTGCCACTTGGAGGCTGCCTTCCTTTGCCACCACCTCTTTCGCCTGCCTGGGAACTGGATGGGCCTGATGCTTGGGCCTTGGATGCCCCAGGCTGGCACCTGTCCTGTGCCCTCCACCTGCACTGCCGCCACACCCCCGCCCACTGGGAGAGCAGGTGCAGTAATGTGGAAGGAGGGATGGGCGAGCTCCGGTTAAGCTGGGCCTGTGCAGTGCACTCTTGGAGGTACAGAGTACCTCTAAGAGCGTACTGCGGAGATGTTTTCCTCTGAGTTGTGATCAGAGAAGCCATGCTGACACCCTGCCCAGCTGCTTCCAGCTTGAAGGTGAGAGCACCTGGGCAGGGCACATTCTCCTCCCAAGTTCAGGTCTACCTAGTGAAGGAAGCCGAACTCAGAGAAACCCCGCTGATGCCCCACCTGGCTGCTTCCGCCTTGAAGGCAAGAGCAGCCAGATGAGGCACGTTCTCCTCCGAGCCGGGCTTTCCTTGTGAGGGAAGCCCTGCTCAGAGGAGAGTACACGTCAGTGCACCTCTGAGCAGTGTACTTAGCGACTTCCTCAATCAGTGCTCCCACAAGAGGACAATGGGTGGGGCTTTGGGGAGGAGTTTTAAAACTCAGAGGGAAAGTTCTACAATTATAAACTTAGATCCGCATGTTCAGGAAAACTCCTCTTCAAAGGTACTCTTGAGAACTGCAGGGCAACTCCAAGATGAAAGCATTTTTGGAGCCCTTTCAAAAAGATGAATGTTGAAGACTGACGAAAATGCAAAGTGAGACAGAAGTGACAGCTATATGCAATGTAGACGATTAGTTTTAAATACACACAAAGGCAGGATTTTCTGCCAAGTGTAGAAACAACCAAGGACAAATGGAAGGAAAGATGGTAGACAGACAGAGGCTGCAATCACACACGTTAAATAATGCAGTTTCAATCCGGTTTCAAAGTGCTTTCCATTTAGATTTTGCCAATTCAAACAGTTGAAATGGATTGAAAGTTGGGTTGCCAGTCCCCAGGTGGGGACAGGGGATTCTCCAGTTTGGAGGATCTCCACCCAATTCAGGGTCATCAGAAAGGAGGGGGGGAAGAAGATGTCTGCTGGGCATTCCATTATTCCCTATGGAGACCAATTCCCATAGGGTATAATGGAGAATTGATCTGTGGCTCTAGGGGAGTTGGTTTTTGAGGTAGAGGCACCAAATTTGCAGCATAGCATCTGGTGCCTCCCCTCAAAAAACTTTTTGAACATTTATAGCTATTTATACTAATTACAGTAGTTACAAATGCCTAAGAAGAATAAATCAATTTTTTTTCTTTTTCGTAGGAAATAAAACTTGATCAAGTTACCAAACTAGCTCTTGGTGGAGAAATTAATTTTGAACTTGTCTGCAAAAAGGTATGATTTTTGGTGTGTCTTATTAGCATAAATGTAACTGGTAAAACACTTAATATAGTCAGGGTTTATCACAATAAGAAATAAATATGTTGTGAGCCGCCCTGAGCCTGCCCTTGTGGGGAGGGCGGGATACAAATAAAAAGTATTATTATTATTATTATTATTATTAATACTGAATGAGGCTTTTTGTTAATGTGCAGAGCATTGCTGCATGTAATGTTGTGCTAGTGAATATGCAGTAGCAGATGCTTCAGAACATTATTTTGACTATCTGACCTCCAAATTACATTGCCCAGACACTACAAAATAAGGATGCCTGCTATTTGATCTGTATTGTTATTGTTGTTGTTCCCTCCCCACAAGGCAGGCTCAGAGCAGTGTACAAGTTAATAGCATATACATAATAATTTAAACTGTTAAAAGTTATACAACAAGGTCCTACCATAGAGTACTTCTTAGTAGCTGACATGTGTTTAATTAGATTGCCAGTGCTTCCAGTCAGAGCCGGATTAAACCCTGTGGAGGCCCCGAGGCAGTTGAAATCTTGGGGCCCCCCTCACAAATTATCTTCTACTCAACCTATATGTTAATCTAGCCCTGCCTGGCCTTGTACACTTACCTGCAAAAAAACTCCCACTGAACATAGCAGGATTTACTTTAATAGAAATATATGCAAGCCTCATTTTGGGTAGGAGATCACAGGAGCGGAGCTCCGGAACCTCTAAATTTTATTGTGCTCTTTCTTTCTTAATGCCTCCCCCCCCAAAAAAAGCTTCTGGGCTCCATTGTTCAAACCCCTTTTGAGAATTTTGCTGAACTCTAAGATTGGATAAACTTTCTAATATTTTCCCCCACAAAAAATAGGAAAATAACCAAAACCTATAAAGCAGACAGATGGAAGTCTTCATCATGCCACTGCGGCTACATAAGAAAAAGTAATTTTAAAAGGATGCTTTTTGAATTACAGTTGTCATAATAAAACCTTACTCCCATCATCCCACAGTGTTTTATAATAAGGTAGATGCTTAGCTGATATAATTCAGTACACCTTCCAGTGTCAGGGGCATGTAGCATATGCAAATGAGGTGCTAATGAGCTCTGGCACCTCTTTTTCTATGAAATGACCCCTGAATATATGCAAAATCAGTCTGTGAATATGACAAGGATGAGAGAAACAGCCTAAATAATAAAAGCCCCTTCATTTAAATATGAAGAAAAACAATTATATTTTAATTGAAAAATTCACCAGAGTAGTTTACATACAAGCTGGAGAAAAATACGTACTACTCTTAAGAATACCACAGCTATATTTAATAATAATAATAATAATTTTTAATTTATATCCTGCCCTCCCCGCCGAAGCAGGCTCAGGGCGGCTTACATAGCATAAAATAAAAATATTACAATAATAATAAAATACCCCAATTACATCATAATTCTATGTCTTAATTAAATATACTATTACATTTAAAACCAACAGTTAAAACTAACAATTTAAACCATAGATTAATTTGGTGCTACAATCTTGATATAACACAGTTTTTATATGACGATGGTAACATTCCACATTAAAAAGCCAGCTGGAAGAGGGTGTTCTTGCAGGCCCGGCAGAACTGGTTAAGACTCCGCAAGGCCCGTACCTCTTCTGGTAACTGATTCCACCAGTGGGGCGCTGTAATCGAGTAGGCCCTCCCCCTCCTCACCTTCAACTTGGCCTCCTTCAGCCCAGGGATTTTCAGCCGATTTTGCGAGCCAGATCTCAGTACTCTCTGGGGAACGTATGGGGAAAGATGGTCCCTAAGGTAGGCAGGTCCTCGGCCATATAGGGCTTTAAAGGTAATAACCAGCACCTTGTAATGAATCCGGTACACAATTGGCAGCCCGTGCAGTTCCCATAGCCTAGGCTGTATATGCTCCCACTTAGGGAGTCACAACAACAGTCTGGCTGCCGTATTCTGTACTAGCTGCAGTTTCCAGTTTTGTCACAAGGGCAGCCCCATGTAGAGGGCATTACAGTAGTCTAACCTCGAGGTGACCATTACATGGATCACTGTTGCCAGGTCATCACGCTCCAGGAAGGGAGCCAACTGCCTTGCCCACCTAAGATGAAAAAAGGCGGATTTAGCAGTGGCTGCTATCTGGGCCTCCATTGATAAAGAAGGCTCCAGTAGTACCACCAGGCTCTTGACCCTGTGCGCTATTTCCAGTGGCGCACCATCAAAAACCGGTAGGGGGATTTCCTTTCCTAGGCCGCCACGGCTCGGGCAAAGGACCTCTGTCTTCGCTGGATTTAACTTCACCCTACTCAGCCTGAGCCAACCTGCCACGGCTTCTAACACCAGGTCTGGATTTTCTGGGACATCAGGCTGCCCGTCCATCAATAGATAGAGCTGGGTGTCATCAGCATACTGGTGGCAACCCAGCCTATACCTCCAGGCAATCTGGGCAAGGGGGCGCATGTAGATGTTAAACAACATCGGGGAGAGAACTGCCCCCTGAGGCACCCCACAATTAAGTGGGTGTCTCTGGGACAGTTCTTCCCCAATCGCCACCCTTTGCCCCCGAACCTCAAGGAAAGAGGAAAGCCATTGCACGGCCAGCTCCTGAATCCCTGCGTTGGCGATGCGGCAGGTCAGTAGCTGGTGGTTGACCGTATCGAACGCAGCCGATAGGTCTAACAGCAACAGCACCGCCAAACCACCTCGATCCAGATGCCGTTGGAGATCATCCATCAAGGCGACCAGTACTGTCTCCGTCCCATGTCCCGGGCGGAAGCTGGACTGCTGAGGATCTAGGAGTGAAGCGTCGTCCAGAAAACTTTGCAATTGTAACGCCACTGTCCTCTCAATAAGTTTGCCCAAAAATGGCAGGTTTGAGACCGGCCGGTAATGTGCCAATTCGGTCAGATCTGATCTAACTTTTTTCAGGAGGGGGAAAACCACAGCCTCTTTAAGAGGCTTTGGAAAAAGACCCTCTGAGAGGGATCTATTTATGATGTCCCATATAGGACACCTAAACTCCCTCTGGCAAGCTTTAATTAGCCAGGAGGGGCACGGGTCCAGATCACAAGTTGTTGGGCGTACAGTAGAGAGAATTCTGTCAACTTCCTCCAAGCTGAGTGTGTCGAAGCGATCCAGGATTGAACGGGGCTTCAAGTTCACATACTGTATCCAATGTGGCAGGGAGGTCATGGCGGAGCGACTTGACCTGGTCTGCAAAAAATTTCACAGAAGCCTCACAGCCTATCTCTAATTCCTTAGCATTTGGCTTGCCTTGCGGCAATGTTGTGAGATTCTGAATTGTCCTAAACAATTGTGCCAGGGTGCGAATTTGCAGACGCAATCTTAGCCACAAAGTAAGACTTCTTTGTGGCTTTGACTGCCATCTCATAGGACCTCATAAACTCTCTAAGATGTTCTAGTCGCTTCGTCCTGAGTATGCCGCCATTGCCTCTCTAACCGTCTGAGTCCTTGTTTCAGCTGCTGCAGCTCCGGGGTATACCACGGAGCCAGCTTAATGTGGGGACGCAGAGGGCATCGAGGTGCGATCTCTTCAATGACTCTGGAGAGCCGGCCATGCCAAGAATCAACCAGATCATCGAGAGAATCACTAGAGGGCCAGGGATCCCATGTAGCCATTTGGAACCGCTCAGGGTCCATCAGACTCCGCGGGCGAGCTAAAATAAGCTCGCCACCCAAACGGGTTTGGAGTGGAGCATCCACACGAACCTTAAGGGCAAAGTGGTCTGACCATGGCACCGCCTTCACAGTTATATCTTCCACCATAACCCCGGCTGCAAAGATCAAGTCTAACATGTGCCCTGCCTGGTGAGTGGGCGATGTAACAAATTGGGAGAGTCCCAGTGTCGCCATGGATGACACTAGGTCCATCGCCTGACTAGGGGCTGCGACATCAGCATGGACATTGAAGTCACCCAGGATCACAAGCTTTGGGTACTCCAATGCCCAGCCTGTTACGGCCTCAATCAGGGATGGTAAGGCGCTGGCTGGTGCGTTAGGTGGATGGTACACCAGCCAAAGTGCCAACCCCTTCCCAACATCCCACGCCAAACCGGCACATTTAATACCATTGATCTCCGGGGCTGGGAGAGCCCTAAAGGAGTAAGCCTCTTGTATGAATAGAGCCACCCCTCTCCCTCTGGTCCGTGATTGGTGAAAGACTGAGTAACCCAGGGGAACCGTTTGGGAGAAGGCCACCGTGTCTCCTTCTCGCACCCAGGTCTCAGTCACCAAGCCAGGTCCACTTCCTCCTCGAAACTCTCAGAGGACGGAGGTCTTATTATTTATGGACCTGGCATTGCATAACACCAATGATGGAGGCGAGTAATTCAACCTGGCCCCACTACGTGTCACCATCGGGATGGGACACAGACTGGAAGGTGCTCGAGCACTACCTGGTCTTGGCCTCCTTCCCTTATATCATTGTCTGTTCCCACCGTCATACCGCCCCCTCCCCAGGAGCACTGGAATCCCCAGGCCTGTCATCTTCCACTGGTCTCCACTCTAGCCAGAACCAATGCGGAGAGCACAGCTCACCCCAACAATTTATTAACTCCCCAATCCACTCCGCCCTTGCCAGTCAATTTCCTTAATTTATCAAAACTGCCAATTCTTGGGGTTTTTTAAAATTTCAGTTTATATCCCGCCCTTCCCACCGAAGTGGCTCAGGGCGGCTTACAACACATAAAAACTAACATAGGTTTTGGATTTAAAATACAACAAATTACACCGTTAAAACAGTAAAATGGTAAAACATAAAAACAGGCGATCAATCAGACTACTACATTGCAATCTTCTATAGAGTTTCTAATGCCAGTTAGTTATACGCCAGCCGGAAAAGGGCTGTCTTACAGGCCCTGTGGAACTGGCCAAGGTCCCGCAGGGCCCTCACCTCCTCCGGCAGCTGGTTCCACGAGCAGGGGGCCGTTACCGAAAAGGCGCTGCCCCTGGTGGATTTCAGACGGGCCTTTTTTGGCCCGGGGATATCAAGCAGATTTGAGAGCCCGATCTCAGCACTCTCTGGGGAACATGTGGGGAGAGACGTTCCCTAAGGTAGGCAGGTCCTAGGCCATATAGGGCTTTAAAGGTAATAACCAGCACCTTGTACCAGACTCTTTATATTATTGGCAGCCAGTGCAGGTCCCAGAGCCCTGGCCGAATGTGCTCCCATCTTGGGCGCCCTAAAAACAGCCAGGCAGTGACATTTTGCACTAACTGCAACTTCCGGTTTCGGCACAGGGGCAGCCCCATGTAGAGGGCATTACAGTAATCCAACCTCGAGGTGACTGTTGCATGAATCACCATTGCTAGATCGTTGTGTTCCAGGAAAGGAGCCAACTGCCTCGCCTGCCTAACATGGAAGAATGCGGACTTAGCAGTGGCTGCTATTTGAGCCTCCATTGTTAGGGAAGGCTCCAATAGTACCCCCAAACTCTTGACCTTGTGCGCCGCTGTTAGCAGATTTCAATGAAAGATTACAGATTTTTGTCAAAAGATCCACAAGTTCAACTTTGAGTTCTTTCAGAACTCTCGGATGTATGCCATCCGGACCCGGTGACTTATTAGTTTTTAATTTGTCTATCAGTTGTAGGACCTCCTCTTCTGTCACCTCAATCTGACTCAGGCCTTTCAACACCCCTTCCAAAATTAGTGGTTCTGGGGTGGGCAAAAAGACCATGGCACTGCTTTGGCAGTAATATCGTTCACTAAAACTCCCGCCGCGAAAACCAAGTCTTAACATGTGCCCCGCCTGATGAGTGGGCGTTGTAACAACTTGGGAGAGTCCTAGTGTCGCCATGGATGACACCAGGTCCATCACCTGATTGGAGGCCGCATCATCGGCATGAACATTGAAGTCACCCAGGATCAAAAGCCTTGGGTACTCCAATGCCCAGCCTGCTGCAGCCTCCATCAGGGATGGTAAGGCGCCAGCCGGTGCGTTAGGCAGACGGTACACCAGCCAGATCACCAACCCCTCCCCAATCTCTCACATCAGACCGGCACATTCAATGCCCTTGATCTCCGGGGCCAGGAGAGCCCGGAAGGAGAAAGCCTCTCGTATGAATAGTGCCACTCCTCCCCCCTGCCCGCTAGTCCGTGACTGGTGAAAGACCGAGAATCCTGGGGGGGCCATCTGGGAGAGGGCTACGGTCTCCCCAAGTCTCGGTCATGCATGCCAGGTCCATATCCTGCTCGAGCAGGAATTCCTGAAGGGTAGAGATCTTGTTATTAATGAACCTGGCATTACATAACACCAGTGACGGAGGCGAGTAATTTCGCCTGGCCCCACTACCTGTCACCGTTGGGATGGGACGCAGGCTGGAAGGTGGTCGAGCACTGTCATGTCTCAGCCTCCTTCCCTTATAGTTCTGCCTGTTCTTACCGTTATACCTTCCCCTCCCCAGGAGTACCTGAATCCTGGGGAGGATTCTAAAAGTTAACCAACCCAATTTAAATCCCACCCACAATCTCCCTTATAAATTAATTAGCTAAAATACTTAATTTAATTCTGATGGCATTATTAATTATAAAAAACCCACCCCAACAGTAAAACACCCTTAATTAATTCGCCCCAAAAATATATATTCTATCTAAAGCCAATCAATCCAACAATAAATATCTCTATAAATTAGTTAACTAAACAATTCCTCAATTAGCAGTTTAACAATTCAATTATTAAAACTGGCAACTCGGAGATAATTAGTGGTAGTTGTTATAACAAAGTGCTGTTGTGCTTCTGTAGAGCGGATGTTATGCAAAGTTATCCTCAGGTTGCAGTTATGCGAGAGTAAGGTCCCCAGTTTCTCAGGGTGTAGTCGTACAGTAAAGTGCAGAGCTAGGTGCAGCGGTCATGTGGCGACAGAACGAGGTCTCCAGTTTCCTTCTTTCTGAGTGGAAGCCTTAGCTCATCGATCCCCCCACGCAGCCTGGCAGGCTTGGGGGGGTAGAGACCCCCCTCGCGTCCCCCCCCCCCCGCCACGCAGCAAGGACTCCAAAACTCCATTCGTGGGATCGTGTATCGCCGCAGACGGCTGCCGTAGCACTCCGCTCGTGGGCTCATCACCACCCAGGGCAGCTGTTTCAGAGCCCTCCTCGTCCAAGTCAGAGGCCCAGCAGCTGCAGTTGATCACCACTGTCAACGCTCCACTCCGCGTGATTCTGTCTATGAAAAGTATGGTACAGCCAACTTACGGTGACTCCAGAAGAGGAACTTTAAGGACAAGTGAGAAACACAGGTGGTTTGCCATTGCCTTCCTCTGCAGAGCCTTCCTTGGTGGTCTCCCATCCAAGTACTGACCCTACTTACCTTCAAAGAGAAGATCAAGCTATTCAATGCCTCTTTCTCATTCACATAATGGTTACAAAAGCCATACATTGTAAAAGGAAGCTAGGCAATTCAACCTGCACAAAATGAAAAACAGCCCATATTGTCTGTAGAATTTCAAAGGCAGAATTCAACCATCTCAGCAAGTGAAGTGCTGAATTAACCAAGAAAGCGGGAGGGTGGGAAGGCTGAAGCTGAAGTGGAAGGAAGTGGGGAGAGGCAGTGGCTGAGGAGGGAAAGCAGCGAATTGAGAAGGGGGGGGCAGGGAGAGAGCGAATTGGGAGGGTGGGAAGGCTGGAGTGGAAGGAAGTGGGGAGAGGTGGTGGCAGAGGAGAGAAAGCTGCAAATTGAGAAGAGGGGGCTTGGAGAAAGCACGGGAAGAGAGTGAATCAGTCTCTAGGACCAGATTGAATAGAGAGGCAAATAATTTAATATCCAGACAGAACAAACTGGGGGTGGGGAGCTGGGCCAGGGCCCCTAAAGGCGTGGAGGCTCCTAGGCCGGTGCCTACTTGGCCTATTGGGTTAATCTAGTTATGCTTCCAGTTTTTGCCAAATTAGATAGAATTTTGAAAGCAGTTTGTATAGCAAATAAAATTGGCTTAACTGCTGTTTTTTGCAGTGTCTTTTTTATAAACCAGTATTTTCTGTTACTGATAGAAAGTCAGCATTTGTTTACCTCATTGCTAACAGATTACATAGTATGGATTATCAAAGATTTCAGGTTTTCATGGCTGGTAACATCATTAGGGTTTGTAGAATCTTTCGGGCTCAAGTGCCGTGTTCTACTGGAGAAAGTTTTCCTTCCAGACGTTTCGTTCTCAGCTGTGGAGATCATCCTCAGTGGCGTTGCAGCCGGAGCAGGCGCTCTGACCTTCTTGGCTGCTGTGCATTCCACTGAGGATGATCTCCACAGCTGAGAACGAAACGTCTGGAAGGAAAACTTTCTCCAGTAGAACACGGCACTTGAGCCTGAAAGATTCTACAAACCCTAATAGTATGGATTCTTAACATTTCTTGCTTTTTGGGAAAAATAATTTGCAGTCAAGAAGAAATAAACTATATGATTGCACTTGACTTGAATCTTATCAGCTACTGTGGTATTTTGTCATCAATATTGTGTTCTTATTGCACACTTCAACAATAGATAGGTCTATATTGTATTTAAGATTCTAGCAAATAATGGACTTTTTGCTATTTGAATGGCATGTTGAAAGATGCATGCAAAAGGCTGTTGTGATAACCAGTACTTCTACAGAATGCAGGGCTTTTTTTCTAGAAAAAGCCCAACAGGAACTCATTTGCATGTTAGGACACACACCCTGATATCACCATTATTTCAGACAGGCCTTTTGTGTGGGAAAGCCCAGCAGGAACTCATTTGCATATTAGGCCACACCCTCTGGTGCCAAGCCAGCTGGAATTGCATTCTTGTGTGTTCTTGCTAAAAAAAAAAAAAAAAAGCCCTGACGGTATGCACATCTTCAGGAGGAGTACTAGGTCTAGATTGTTCCATGTTCTGCCCAGCAGGCTAAAACACTGCTCCACACTCTTTAGATTCAAATGTAGTAAATTTACTTGTAGTCCAGGGGGGAAAAAAAATAAACTGGTTGATGAGTAAATTTTAGGCAGCTGAAACATTTCCCTGAATCTGTCTAAATGGAAATGATTGTCAGTATATGAAAACTGCTGTTTCCTGAGAATTGTCCATGGAAAACAGATGCTGACTTCAAACTCAAATAACTGTGGTTACTTTGAGAACACTGGTGATGTGAGAATGTTGCTTGAAGGTATGAGATTTGTCTGCCTGTGACTAACCGTATCTGTAATGTAGATGATTCAGCCTTGTGTTCCTCAGGTTTGTATTTTTGAACTGTGCACTTATGCAATCTGAAACATTTTTGAATTTAACTTAATGTCTTCACAGTGATGAAAGTACATATTCTGTTCTATGACTTTGGCCTTTGAGCCAGACATGGGTTGGCTTAAAAGCAGCTTCAAGTGTTATATGTAAACATTAATTAATTAAACATTAATTCTGTATGTTGGATCAATATACAAATGAAACAATATCCAACCAGACTTTTCAGATTTGCCGTTATGATTTATTATGGTTTTGAGCTGATGAGTTTGCTTCTTGAAACAACATGGTTGGTTGTACAAGATCTTGTTGAAATACAAGTGGAGATATGCACAAGTTAGTACAAGCAACTGTAGCAGTGTTTTTCTTGGGGTTCTGCTTGCACAAGAGCTCTAGCACAAGTGAAAATTTTGCACTGATTCCAGCCAAATATATGCAGCAGATTGCCTCATGACTAGAATATCTCCTCCTCACCAGTGATTTGGGAGAGCACAGTGGTGATGGTAACAATTGTTATGGGTTATCTGATGGTCACTGTATGCAACAGCTGCTATGGAGCGGCTCTTCCATGAGTTGTTACAATGGTAAGTTCCTCAGGATATAGATACTCCAGACTTCAGATATGGTAAACTTCAGCCGAATTATGAGTCAGAATTTTTGTTCTTTCTTTATCTCATTTCCTTCCATTTCAAAATCCTGCCATACTGTTAGTTTCTTTAAAAAGCTAGGCATACTTCAGACAACAAGGAATACTGAAGCATTTATTCTGATGAGTACAAAGGCTGTAGTCAGTGTATGAAATATTGTAAAACCTTTTTGTATGGATAAGCACTTAATAACTAGTTGTTAACAAGAATAGATTAATTCTTACACAGTTTACTAAGTGTGTTTTACTTGGTTTTTGTGACTGGTTATGTTAAGCAAAGCAATTTATTAATTAGAACAGCACCAGGGGGAAAAAATCACCTACAACTTTTTTCCACTAAGTAGGATACTATAAATATTTAAAACACTGTGCATATCCATAGTTTATTTCAAAATGAACAGACAGCAGTTAAATATCTGTTTATGAAAGATTTAAGATTGGGTAGGTTTAAAAAGGCACAAGAGACCCAGAATATTTTGAATAAGCAAGTTATTTTTAAATTTATTTTTCAAATTTCTATTCTGCCCTCCCAAAGTGGGCTCAGGATGCATCACAACAGCAAATAAAATTCATTACAATAAGTTACATTGATATAAAATCATATCAATTTTAAATCATTAAAACAATAAATCACAGGTAGCAGCACAAGGTGTTGGCCTGGGCCACACATTTGGGCCACATAGATACAGTTAAGTGCTTTAATAGGTTGGGAGTTGCTGGACTGATATAAGTGAGAAGATTGTCCTTTATTTATGTAAAGGTTGGCCCTTTAAAAAAAACATAAGAGAATCAGACATGAATCTTATTTGTTGAAATATGCTATGGCTCTACATAGCTTGAATTCTTTGGAAGACTTAAGATTATTTCTGGCATAGCATAATATTAGTATAACGACTTTTGATCACAGAAAAAAATATTTTGTTCTTTCCTTCAAAAGCTGGCTATTTCAGAAATGTATATGTATAGTTATTAGTTACTATAACATATTTGATGGAAAAGTAATCATTATGGTGTCTTTGCCATGTGGTGGAACAGTACACCCCTGAGGGCTTTGGGCTTGTGTTTGAGCAGTACCTCCCCCCAAGTGTTCCATGGAAACTGCTTCTGGAACTTAGGGAACTTTCAAAAATAACTTGTGATATGGCATGGGGTACTGTCATTTGGGTCAGGGGAAGTTGAAAAATCCACTGGAAACACAAGTAGTTTTTTACATGGTCTCCAAAAGTCTAGTTAAAAGAAATGTACACAATGTTCCCAGTAAACAAGGGAAATGCTTGTGCTCTGACAAGAAAGGAGAGAATTTAGGAGTTGTTATAACAACTGCTTGAATATTCCATGTGGTCACTAGGATGTCAACATACTAATTGGCAGTATTGCTGAAACTTTTCTTGGAGTATCCAGAAACAGATATTCCAACAAATGTATGGAAACTATCAGGTTTGCAGAAAAAATTGAAAAGTTAAAAAAGAAATGGGTCTAAATACTCCCAAACAGAGTAATATTGTTTGTTCTTGTGTAGACAGTGCACCTCCATTAGCCCAGCCTGAGTGGATGATGGGGGGAAGCTACCACCACATCACTTAGAGGCTTTGAGAGGAAGGAAGAGTGGAAGTTGCTATTCAGTCTTAATGCTGTTCAGTCTTAATTCCTTAATGAAGGAAGAAAGACAGGAGAGAGGAGAAGGTCAAAGACGGGGCAAGTGAGCAGAGTGGTGATAGGCAGGCAGCGGCAGAAAAGAGCAGGCAGGGAAATGGGCAGAACGGGGAGAGAGGCAAATGAGCAAGTCTGGCAGGCCCCCTGCTTGATTGTATCTATTAGACTTCAGGGGAAATCAGACCAGGCATTTGGTGTGCCATGCATGTTGAGCCCAACACTTAGGAGTCTTCTACATATCAGTGCTTTTCTATTCAGGGGTATTTTATCTGCCACTGTGGTTCCTGCTGAAATGCTGTAGCAGCAGAGCTTTGATGTTGTCGCTGAATCTATTCATTCCTCAAGCTGTTGTGTTTTTGCAGCAGTCTTTCACTTATACACAATACCACACTTTTCACTGGGTAGTGATGATGCCCCAGCTTCCTTCCACTTCAAACTGGCTGTAACTGGACAATTGGTTTCCTGCCTCTGAATTTTTGTAGACTTTAGTTGAATTGCTCAAGGGACTCTTCTGATTGTTGAACCATAAGGTAGTTGAGAAATATCCCCAGCTGGTCTCCTTCTCTAGTTAGCTGTTCATTATGTGCTAAAAACAAGTTAAAATGCAATAAAGACATTACAATAAGTAATTCGCTATTAAAACTAACATCAAATTCTGAACATTTAAAAAATCCTTTCTAATGATCACATAAGCTAAGTACATTCTTTTTAAAAGAACATTTTGGCAACCTAACCAGGCCTCAGATTCAGCAGGAGCTCACAGGAGCACAGCTCCTGAACCTTTCTGATGGCTCCCCTTCTTCCTCCCCACCAACCTTATCCATTGAATAGTAGGTGCAGCTGCATAACAATCCCTGGATTAGGAGAGCAGGTAGCCAGCCAGCCACCAGGGGCTTTGGCATACCCCAGCAGCCCTCATTAACCCCTGGAGAAGCCCACAACACCCTTTCTCCACTTCTTATGTGATTTTGGGCAGCGGGTGGCTTGCTGGCCTTTTGACCGGGGATGGAGGCGGCCCAGGAGAGCCCAAGGCGAGTGAGGCCTGCTTGGGCTGGCTGGATCTCTGTTCCAAATGCTCACAGGAAAAAAGCCCACATGGAAACAAACTCGCATGGAAAGAAGCCCATACTGAAAGAAGCCCACATGGAATAGGGTTGCCAAGTCCAATTCAAGAAATATCTGGGAAGTTGGGGGTAGATTTGCAGCATAGCATCCAGTGCCTCTCCCCAAAATACCCTCCAAGTTTCAAAAGGATTGGACCAGGGTGTCAAATTCTATGAGCCCCCAAAGAAGGTGCCCCTATCCTTCATTATTTCCTATGGAGGGAAGGCATTTAAAAGGAACATGGTCCCTTTAGATGCGATGGCCAGAACTCCTTTGGAGTTCAAATGTGCTTGTCACAACCTTGCTCTTAGCTCCACCCCCAAAGTCTCCTGGCTCCACCTCCAAAGTTCCCAGATATTTCTTGAATTGGACTTGGCAACCCTATTCCATGTGGGCTTCTTTCCATGTGGGTTTGTTACCATGTGGGCATGTTTCCATATGGACTTTTTTCCTGTGAGCATTTATGTCCATTTATGGGTTTTTTCTTTGGGCTTTTTTCCAGTTACCAGCTCCCTCATAGCCATTTTATGGTGGCTCCCCTAATTGCATGGAAGGTAGCTATATGATGTACAATATAACTACAGTCACATTATATTATAAAATTCTGTGCAAATACACAGAAAATCAAAGAATTGAAATGTCTAATACAAGTTTAATAGCCCATGTTAAATAACAAATTGTAATAGATTGGTGTTGCATGTCAGCATCCTCATCCCAAACACTGGTCGTATAGCAAATAGAAATAAATTGAGTGTGCTTAGTATAGAAACAGTCTTGCCCTCTTGTTTGCTGTTGTTTGTGACATGACAGGATCTGATTTCTGCCTCATATATTTGAGCTAATCATCTCAAGAAGAACTGGCCTCACTTGCTTTACTCAAAGAACCAGAGTGGGTTTTTATTTATAAGCATTCCCTTGAATTGGTAGAGTACAAATAAGGGCTTACATAATGATATTCATAATTTTCTTAATATAAACACATATAGATGTATTTCACCACAGTGGTAGCTTGTTGTGTTTTGTCATTGAACAAGATCTGCCTTTTTTTAATGCAGCCTGATTCTACAGCAACAGACAGAGCAATTGCTAGACTGACAACTCACCCACTGCTGAAGACAAAAATTGCTGTCATTAAAGGTAAGTCCAAATTAGTCCAGCCAGCCAGAAACTCTTTTGCTGGACGGTTATTCCTCCTATAGTTTACCAGCAGTTCCAGGAAAAGGTCCAGGGAGGTTAAGGGGAGGCTTGGGCATTTTTATCTCCAATGCCCTTAAGGTTCAGTGTGTGTTGAAACCCTCGCTGTCCCATTTAGCTATGGCTATATTGGTGAGATGGGATAGGGGAATCCTGATTATTATAAATGTATACCTCCCACCTCTAACAAAACAGACATCTATAGAAGAAAACTGGGCGTCACTAGACCAATTTATAATAAATCTTTCCCTGGAACACCCGGAAGCTCAAATCTTACTGGCAGGGGATTTCAATGCCCGTATGGGAATGAATGATGCCTTCTTAGCAAATAAATTTAATTCCCTACTAAATGAGCAGGAACAAGGCCAGAATGGACTTCCCTTCACAAGAGATTTTAAAGATTGTAAGGCAAACTTTGCCGGCCTATGTTTAGCTAAATTAGCAGGCAGAAGAGAGTTCCATATCCTAAATGGGGCATTCTATGGCGATCATCCAGGCGAATATACTTTTATGTCTGGGAATAGAATGAGCACTATTGATTATATGTTGGTATGCAATTCTCTATTACCTCTGATTAAAAATTTCCAAGTACTCCCATACTTGGAGGGTGACCATCTACCTCTATGTCTGCAGATAGCTCTCCCATTAAATCCTAACCAAAATGAGGTATGTTATACAACAAGGATAGGAATTATGGGGAAAAGAGTAAGGTGGGGTGGGGAATTGGATAAAAAAGTGAAAGAAATCTTAACTCCAGAAAATTTGCAGAAGCATGTGTTAGTGTTCACAGCTTTAGAGGAAAACCAAGACCCGTTAATAGTTTACCAAGATATAATCCAGGAGATTTACTCTATTATGACTGTGCCAGCAGGGAATAGATTACATCAGCATTATAGGAAAACAAAACGTTGGTTTGATTCTGAATGTGTCCAAGCAAAAAAAGAACTAAATCGTTTGTATTATCTTGCTATGAGAAGTAGCATAGAAAAAAGGGTAGAGACACAAAGTGCCCTAGTGAGCCATAAAAAAACCTATAAAGGCATTATTCAAAGGAAGAAGAAAGAGTATACTCGGAAACTATGGGAGGAACTTATACAGGCTGTAAAACTAAAAAATTCTGCGCTTTTTTGGAAATTAACAAAGATTGGGGGGGTTAAGATAGCCTCTCCCCTGGACATGTATATTCCAGCGGAAACATGGACTGTTTTCTTCCAGAATTTATATGATGACAATGTCCAACCCTCCTTTCCAGGTAACATAGAGAACTTCCCTCAGTGGCCACCAGTTAGTACGCAAGAAATAAAAGCCCATATAATGCAACTGGAAAATAGGAAGGCTCCAGGTATAGATGGCATACCAGCTGAGATGCTTAAAGAGAATGTAAATTGGTGGGCACAATTTCTGGCATCTTTTTTCACTTATGTTGATCAAACAGGCCGAATCCCAAAGCAGTGGGGGACAGCTATAGTTGTCCCTATTTTTAAAAAAGGCAATCGAAATAATCCCGCCAATTATAGGCCCATAAGTCTTTTAAATATAATAAGTAAGATCTATACAAGACATCTTTTAGAAAAACTAGAAATATGGATGGAACAAGAAGAAATTATTCCCCTGGAACAGGCTGGATTTAGGAAAGAAAGGTCGACAATCGAGCACTGCCTGATATTGCAACAGTTAATTGGGAAGTACTCTGCCAGAGGTACAACTGCTCTATATGCTGCTTTTATTGATTTAAAGGCAGCATTTGATTCCATTTCAAGGCAACGATTGTGGCAAAAACTAGCGGCTTCTAATATTGATAAAAGGCTGCTATTTCTTATTCGTGGACTCCATGAAGAATCATTTCTTAGAGTGAGATGTAATATGCAGGGATTACTTACAGAACCAATAAAAACTCAGAAGGGTGTAAGACAGGGTTGCCTTTTGGCCCCCATCCTATTTAACTACTATATCAGTGATATGGTGGAACATATGACTGATACTAAATTTCACCCCCCAAAGCTGGCTCTTCGCCATCTTTCAGTACTGCTATATGCAGACGATGTGGTACTGTTATCTAGAACACCTATTGGGTTGCGGAGAGCATTAGACAGCTTTGTTAAGTACTGCGAAAATGAACGGTTGGTAATAAACTTTGAAAAAACAAAAGTGATGGCATTTGGCAAAAAAGCCAAGAAGAGGTATTGGACTATGAAAGGGAAGAAAATAGAACAAGTAACAAAATTTACTTATTTGGGAATGGTAATTCAGAATACAGGTGCCTATACTGAACATTGTAATATGAGGGTGGAGAAAGCTGAGAAAACAATGTACGCTATCCTGAGATTTTTTCGCTCTAAGGGGGCCTTCTATGTCCCGGCAGCACTGAAACTGTTCCAATACAAAGTGTTAACACAATTGCTCTATGGTATTAACCTGGGCATTTCGGCTAAAAAACTGAAGGCTCTCGAGAAAGTGCAATCTAAATTTCTTCGTAACGTTTTGCAGCTTCCGCCAGGTGTGTCAAATGCCCTTTTGCGTTTAGAAACTGGGCAAATGAGAATTGAGGCCAGAATTATGTTATCTTCGGCATATCAATGGCTAAGGATCCATAAAAACAAAAAAGGCCTCTTCCCTTTAATAACTCAGGACCCCTATAGGCCAAGGTGGCTGCAATTGGTCAGAAGCAACTTAGAAAGTATAGGATTCTCACTTGAAAACCTCTTGGCGCAGAGCTATGCCAAAGCAAAAAGTATTATCAAACAAAGAATCTGCGATATAGAGAGACAAAGGGATCTAGAACAGGCCCCCTCTTTTTTAGCAGCTACTGAGACCAAATATGTTATGAGGACGGCCAAGTACTTTTTTTATTTGGAGGTACCAGCCCACAGAAGAGCCTTTACGTTGGCTCGATGCGCAGCCATGCCCTCAAAGGTGCTAGAAGGGAAATATAGAAAAGTCCCGTATGAAGACCGACGCTGTCCTTGTGCTATGGGAGAGGTGGAGTCGATGACTCATATGTTTTTTCGATGCCCTTTCCACCAAGTACAGAGGGATAGGTTAGTTTCCCCGTTTGTAGTTAAACCAATGGCAGACGCGGACGAGGCATGTTTGGAGAAACTTTTGGTGGATGCAAGTCCAACTATCTCTAGACAGATAGCCAAATTTTGCCATTATCTTGTGAAGTTCCATACTAAGAAACAAGAAACTGCATGTCTTGTATGATCTCTTGGAATTTTAGTTTATAAATGTTTTTATATACTCTGATTTAAAGGATTTATATAAATTGGAACTGACTTGAATTTTAAAATTGGTTAAATTATATTTTAGCTATCTTGGATTGTATAGGTGGGGAAATGTTTATGTATTTTATTATATTTTATGTTTTTTTAGGAGGGTATTTATACTATCTTAGGTATTTTAGGAGGGTTTTATATGATGTGTTATAGTTTTTATATTGGTCTATGACTGTAATAAAGTTCATTCATTCAGTCAGTATTCAAAATTATGTTGAATCTTCTTCGTTGGTCTCTGTGCATCACACCCTTAGGATGCCTATTTCATTTTGACCATCAGGTATTGGCACAGACAATACTTCAGGTTTGCAGTGGCGCAGACCATTATCGGTACACCACACTACCTTTCAGACTCTCAACGGCCCGCAGGGACTTTACTAAGACAATGGTGGTAGTTGCTAATTTTGAGAGTTGCCAATCAGTAACCTGTCATTGATGTAAGGAAAGATGATAGTCCTTTGAAGACAAAGATAAGCCGCAAACACCACCATTGTCTTGGTAAAGACCCTGGGGGCCATTGAGAGTCCAAAAGGAAGTGCAGTGTACTGATAATGGTCTGGGCCCACTACTAATCTGAGATATTGTCTGCGCCAATGCCTGATGGTCAAATGGAAATCAGCATCCTGAGGGTGTGAATACATATATTACTGCTCAAAGATAATCAGTTACAGGTAAGCAACTTTTAAGAAAATGTGTTGTCTTTTTATGAACTTATGAAAGAACTATTATAGCACCATAATGTTAATTTTAATATAATCTGTAAATTGATTTATGATGATTTTATTGCTATGAATGATTTTATTGTATTGCATTTATACGTTGTGAGCCGCCCTGAGCCTGCTTGTGCGGGGAGGGCGGGATATAAATAAAAAGTATTATTATTATTATTATTTTTCTGGTCCTCCTTGCACTATAATGTGCCTAGACCAGGGGTTTCAAACATGCCGCCCAGGGGCTGAATTAGGCCCCCGGAGGGCTCCTATCAGGCTGTCATCGGCTGGCTGTCATCTGCTTCTTTCTTCCTCTCTTTCTTCCTTCTGCATCACAGCTTGCTTTGCAAGGCTTGCCCAATCGCACAGGAGGTACAGAGTAAAACTTATTTTTTCTCCATTGGCTGAGGCTTATCCCTCGGGGAGGAAGGGGGCGAGGCAGAGCTTGCTTTACCAGGCTCTCTCAATCACACTGCAGAGTTGCTGAGTCAAGCCTCTCTACATTCTATAGGCTGACACTCCTCCCCCTCCTGGTCCCCTATGGAAGGAAGGAAAGAGCCAGAGCTTCCTTTGCCCAGTCCCCTGGCTCCCATGGGGGAAATACAAAGAAAGCACTTTTAAGACCAATGAGTACTAATGTTATAAGCATGTTTTAAGATTTTTTTTAAAAAAATCTTTTAATTGTGTTTGTCTGTGTCCTTTATAAATTTTGTATTTCTGCTACCTAATCTTAAATAGGTACACATATGGCCTGGCCTGACGTGGTTCAGCCCAACAAGGTCTCATTTATGTCAGATCCAGCCCTCATAACAAATGAGTGTGACACCCCTGGTCTAGACGATACTAAAAATTTAAAAGAATTGTAGTTACAGTTGTGAGAAATGACTGTTCTCTCTGAAGCCCTGCAGAACTGCTGCATCAGGCCTAACTGCCCATTACATTTTCTCTGGGGGAAGATCCCTGGGTTGTACTGAGAGGCATGTTCAGGAATTTTGCACTTAACAGTCATGCAGCCCTGATTTTGATGAGGACTGCAGAGAGAAGGAGCTTGGACCTTCTGTTGGACTTAGGCTTCCCAACCCTCCCGCCCTGGCGGGGGACCCCCGAATTTGAACCCTCTTTCCCCGCTGTGCAAAAAAAACGGAAGCGGGGGAAGGAAAGGGGGGAACGGCGCAAAGGCCGCGAGTCCGGATCCTTCGGAGGCTGCTGAGCCCGTCTTAGAGGAGCAGCAGCAAGTTGAAGGCGAGAAGAGGCGGCAGTTCGCAGTGCGTGGCGGCGGCCTGCTCCGTTCCCCTCCCCTCTGAGGTCAAGCAGAGTCTCTGATTGACCTCCCAACCCAGACTTGGCAACCTAGCTAAATCTTAGAAAATTGCCACACCAAATCTCCCCTGACGATGCAAGAACTCACTTGCACGCGAACCCTTGTGTGCTCCCTCGTCCCCCTCCTCATGCAAAACGAACGTTCCCAACAGCACTGAGTGCAATTCCGGCTTTCCTATCTGCGGGGGGGGGGGGGGGGCTTGCGTAGGGATCGGCGCTAATTGCTCGAATCTTTGAGGACGCCCCTCCCCTCAGCCCTCCTCCACCCGACGCTTTCCCCTGGAGCAGGTACGCCAGGGCGGGCGAGCGAAGCGGGAGAGTCCTCTGCCACACTCCAAGCCCCCTGAGCCTGGCCGACGGCGGGGATGCCGCTGAAGGTAGTGGTGGAGCTGCAGATCCATGTGGTGAGAGAGGCAGGCAGGCAGGGAGGGGAGAGTGTAGACCCCTGGGGAGAGAATCCCGAGCAGGTAGCTGGAATGTCTGTTGCTTAACACATGCTTCTCTCCACGTGTCTTTCCAGCGCCAGGCTTGTAATGCCTCAACCACAGATCGCAGGGGGAGAACTGGGATGTGTGTATGCTGTTTCCAAAAGGAGACATGCTAGGGCTCTAAACTGCCCCAAAGCAGCATCTGGACAGAACTGGAATCCCTGCTTTTCTCCAGACCAGATCTGCAGATGGTTCTTGGTGCTCTGCATAAACCCAGAGGCGCTCTCTTCTGTATTACTGTCCCTTTTAACCCTGGAAGTTTGCTTATCCCAACCTGTCCTTGAAAATCAATTGCAACTGGCAAAGGCAGCCTTTGATCACACAATTGAATCTCTGAAGATATGCATTGTCTCATAAGACTTGCATTGATGCTGTGAGCAGAGGTAGATGTCTGGTTGCCCAAAAATCACTGATACAAGAAGAAATGATGTAGAGCAGGGTTTCCCAAATTTTTCTTTCCCGTGGCCGTGTTATTTTTACACTTCTCCTTTGTGGCCCACTAAAATTTGGGGGTGGAGCTGGGAGATAGGAATTATGTCATTTCTTGTGGTGTCACTTCCAGGGCACACTGAACCAACACCCCACCTAAACCAAAACTCCAACTTTTCTGTGATGTCACTTCCAGGTAGCGTTGCCAATCCCCAGGTGGGGGCAGGGGATCCCCCAGTTTGGAGGCCCTCCCCCCGCTTCAGAGTCGTCAGAAAGTGTGGGGAGGGGAGGGAAATGTCTGATGGGAACTCATGATTCCCTGTGGAGACTTATTTCCATAGAAAATCATGGAGAATTGATATGCGGGTATCTGGGGCTCTGAGGGGGCTTTTTGGGGGGGTAGAGGCACCAAATTTTCAGTATAGCATCTAGTGCCTCTCCCCAAAATATCTCCCAAGTTTCAAAAAGATTGGACCATGGGGTCCGATTCTATGAGCCCCAAAAGAAGGTGCCCCTATCCTTCATTATTTCTTATGGAAGGAAGGTATTGAAAAGGTATGCCGTCCCTTTAAATGTGATGGCCAGAACTCCCTTTGGAGTTCTGTTATGCTTGTCACAGCCTTGATCTTGGCTCCACCCCTAATGTCTCCTGGCTCCACCCCCAAAGTCCCCAGATATTTCTTGAATTGGACTTGGCAACCCTAGTTGGACTGTTTTCCTGACCTGAAACAGTCCTGAGGAGCCCATTAGCTCCACGTTACAGTTCAGGTCTGGAAAACTGAGGGTATGATGATTCCCTGCTTCTTTCCCCCCACCTTTGCTGAGCAGCAGACCCTTTTTCTTTGTTTCTCTGACTGTCCCCCCAGCTTAGGATGCTGAGGAACCCCCCAAAAAACCCCTTTGTTGGTATATGTTTTATTATTATGGCACACAAGAGGCTGATATTAATTCTCAACACATAAACTGTTTTATCTCACTTTTATGGGAAATGGTCAAGTTAGACTGTCAGAGAGGTTTCAGTTTTAAACATGGCAGGCGAAAAGGCAACAGGGAAACTTTGTATAACTGTATACAATAGATATTAGTCACAACAATGTATCTGTTTTGTTTTACTGATTGGCATTTATAGCTGTTGCGAGAGAGATCACTTGGCTTTAATAAATAAGCATAAACTTATTTGTTACAAAATTACTAAGATCTGTGGAGGCAGGAATATACACATGGGTTCTAATTTTTCTTCTTTAACACTTGATAGGGATCACCCCCTCTCCTATTACCCTCAGACAGGGTTGCCACTTTCTGAAAGGTCAGGGAAATGGAAATTGGTCAGGGAAATTGGTCTGAAGTCAGGGAAAGTCAGGGAAATTGTGATTAAAATATATTCAACCTGCTGCAGCAAGAGCATGATCTGTTCTTGTAATTGGAATAGAGAAGTAGTAGAATACAAGTAAAATGTAATGATGCCCAGCTTTTTTTCTCAGCTCCACCCCCAGCAACCAGCCTAATGTGTTTGTTGAGCTCTGTCCCTGCATGATTTCCAAGGTCTGCCTGTAGCATTTGCAAAGCAAGGCTGGTTTAACCGTTTAGCAATAGACAAACTTTAAACATCTAACCTGCTAGTACTGCATTAAACCCTACCTGCTAGTACTACATTTAACTTAGATATAAAGATAAGCATGTTTTTGAGTCATGCTTGTGTATGGAATGGTTGTTTTGTCCCCTGCTAAACCCAGCACAGAGCTGGAAATGAGTTTTGCCGCTGTTGGATTTCACAGACAGCTAGCACTTTCTACTCTGCACCATGCAAAGTAAATTTTGCAAATGTGATTGCTTGTTCTTGCTGGAGTTTACAGAGTACCAACTCTCTCACCCTCTTTCCTGACTTCTCCCATGTATAAAGGTTGCAAATGAAGGTTGTCTGCTTCTCTAGATTGCAGAAACTCTACCTCCTTTCTTGCTGTTGATCTGTTCATTACACTTTCTGGAACTAGAAAGTGAAAGTGAAACTTTCCCAACTTTGGAAAGTTTCTACTTGATAGCATTCAGAGTTTACTTGAATTGAAGTTTGTATCTTGGTGTAATTATTGGTGCAATTGAAAAACAAGATGATGCTGCAGTTAATGTTGAAAGAAGCTGATATTAAATCTCTGACAAATATTTTTGCTGTTGAGACTTGTGTAGTTGTAGAGTGGAACATTTCATTAAGCCTTGCATAAATGCAGTATGACCTATTCATGTTTAACATGGTTATATTTGAATGGTATATTTGAATAACAACAGTGCCGACAGGCAACCAAAAGGTTAGGGAAATGGACATTGACTGTGAGGTTTTTGCAACTTATTTCGCAGATAAAGTCCTGACTCTCCGCCAGGATCTCCCAGCCACAGTTGATTCAGGACAAGAACTGGAAGCCCCATTGTCCATCTTCTGGCCCTTTTTAGGACCACTTCAGTCAAATTTCTCTGGAATATGGAGATAGGATCTTGGCTGCAGTGAAGCCTACCACTTGTCCTCTGGACCCCTGCCCATCTTGTCTTGTTAAAGCAGTTGTGCCGATGTCTAGAGTCCTCTGGTTGACATTGTTAATCTATCACTATCATCAGGGACATTCCCAGTTAGGCTCAAAGAATTCGCTTTTAAAGAAGCCATTTTTGGATCCTGTGGTCCTGGCCAATTACACCCAGTTTGGAATCTTCAGTTTCTGGGCAAGGTAATTGAGAATGCTATGGTGGAGCAATTTCAAGCTTTCCTGGAGGATACTTCTATCCTTGACCCTTTCCAGTTCGGCTTTCACCCTGGTCATGGGACGGAAACTGCTTTGGTTGCCCTCACAGATTACCTCAGAAGGCATCTGGATCAAGGCGGGTCAATGCTGCTGTTATTGTTAGATCTTTCAGCAGTGTTTGGCATGGTCAATTATGATCTAATGACCCACCGCCTTGCCGATATTGGAGTTCAGGGGGTTACCTTACAGTGGTTTTCTTCCTTTCTCTGTGGTCGGGGAAAAAGGGTGGCTCTTGGCGAGCAGACCTCCATGCTTCACCTACTTGAATGTGGTGTACCGTAGGGAGCTATTCTCTTGCCAATTATGTTCAACATCTATATGTGCCCCCTTGCCCAGATTGCTCACGGTTTTGGGCTGGGTTATGTGGATGATACCCAGCTCTATCTGTTGCTGGATGGCCAAACAGATTCTGCCCCAGATCATCTGACTAGGGCTCCAGAAGCTGTGGCTGGATGGTTGCAACAAAGCTGGCTGAAGCTTAATCCAGCTAAAATGGAGATCCTGTACCTGCAATGCCAGATTAAACCTTTGGAGGCCCCTAGGCAGTCAAAATCTTGGAGGGCCCCGAGGACTTCCAGAGTTGGAGCATGATGAGCTGACCTATTTCTCTTAAGAGGAACAGACCGAGATCTTTGTTTTGGGCATAAAAAGCACTTTAATGCCTGCTGCCTACATTTTCCAGCAAAGGAATCTGTCCAAGACGTGCATAATAATTCGAGGGGACTTACTTTGGCTGACAAGAGATCCCAGGAGGGGTTTTTTTCGGCTTTGAAGGATCCCCGATGAGAGTTTGCATTCCATCATCTACAAAGAATCTCCAGAGTCATTGATTTGACATAAACTCATCAAGGTTCCAGCTTTCTATGGACTATAACAACATCTGAAAACAGAGTGGACGGTATAATTAATGATAAACGTCGTTAAGGTAGAAGATTCTTATCTTTCACTTCGGACCAGATTAAGACTTTAAAAAAAAAAGTTTTAAGATCCAGAACTATTGGCTACAATATGAAATTAAAGAGAAGTGAAAGGGGGTGAAAATGGAGTTTTTGGAATTAAGAGAAAGCAGTTAAATGCAGAAAAATACTTGCTGTTGAAAATTCCTGTGGCTTCTGAAAAAAACCCCAGCCATAACAAAACTGCAATCTCCTATTACAAAGCAGGAAGTGACGTGTGCTTCAAACATCGTGAGATTTACAACCAGTGAGAACGGGACTTCATTGCCAGAGAGTCAAGAACTAATTGCTGAGAGAAAGAGGAACTTCCAAACATCCGGGTATTTTCATAAACCAGAAATCATAGAGAACCATCGGAGGCCATTATAGAAAGGTCAAAGTCTTTTTATAAAATAAACTGGAATTGGACTGTAATAATACTCAAAACCAACATAAATCATCCCCAAAAGGTCAAACAATCTGGACTGTGTGTTTGGAAATGAATAATAAGCCCTAGGGGAAAAAGGAAAAGTTTTTTTAAAAGAGAGGCTTGAAAACATTGCGGCCGCCATTTTGGAAATTTAAAAATTAATTTCTCGAGCCAGGGAGCTCTGAGCTACAAGGGCAAGAGCCTCCTCGTTGGCAGAAGGGAAAATGTTTAAACAAGGGCAGGACCAACTGGATGCTATGGAAGCAAGACTGGTAAAAGCAATGAAGGACTTAATAACAGGAAGTGCGAAGAAACTCACAAAGGAAATAACTAATGAAATAAATTCAAGTGCTGAAGAAGTAAAGAAGGATATTAAAAAAGAGATTGATGAATCAAGAAAAGAGTCTCAAGCAACAGTTAAAAAGATTGAAGAGATTGAAGTAAAAATAAAAGATCAAGACGCTACCATTAAAAAGATGCAGGATAAAGCAATACTATAAGGTTGTAAGCTGATGGAGAACATGATTAGTCTCAGGGGAGTACCTGAGACTGACCAAGAGGATTTAAAAAATTATATTGCCACAATAATAGCTGACTTTATGGAAGATGACCCTGTGGAGATGGGACATTTGTGTGATTATGTTTACAGGGTCAATTCAGAATTTGCCAGAAAGTGCAAGCTACCCAGGGATGTGGTAGTGAAGTTTACCACAAGAGACGTGGTGGGAAGGATCTTAAGCAATTTGAAAGCCCATTGGAAGTGGAGGAAAGCAGAGTGCAGATGATGAAAAACTGCTGAGGAAAGTTATAACTGACAGAAAACAATTCAAGAAACTGACAGATAAGTTGAGAGACATGGATATAAGATACAGATGGATTTTACCTAAAGGTCTTAGCTTTGAATATAAAAGACCGACGAAAACAATAGTGGACATGCAAGGCATGAATGAATTTTTGGCGGACAATAAAGAATTTGAGGATACAAAATAATAGAAAAATCATTATGTATTACAAATTAATTTCTTGGAATGTAAATGGACTTAATTCACCTCAAAAAAGAAAAGCAATTTTTCATTGGATTAAAAAGCAGAGATGTAATATAGTATGTTTACAAGAAGTACATATTAAGCAATTGGATTACAATTTTTTGTGGAATAAGGCTTTGGGGGAAGAATTTTTTTCATTAGCTAAAGAAAAAAAAAGGGAGTAGTCTTTTATATCAAAAAAGAATTGGAGCCAAAATTGGTTTTTGAAGACAATGAAGGCAGGTACATTGCTGTGGAGGTGTTTATGAATTAAAAAAGACATTGTTGTTGGGACTATATGCCCCTAATGGGGCAAAAGATGCTTTTTTAAAAGACATTCAGCAACAACTTGATCAAATGACTTATGAACAGGTAATGTTAATGGGAGATTTCAATGGAACAATTAAGAACTCTCTTGATAGATCGGGAAACAAAAAGAAAAAAGATATTAAGCTGCCATAGTCTTTTTTTGAAATAATAAAGCAAGAAAGTTTGGAAGACATCTGGAGAAAGTTTAATCCTAATGTACGTGACTATACTTTTTTTTCAGCAAGGCATAATTCCTTCTCAAGAATTGATATGATGTGGACTATGAAGGATTTGGGACTTATTACTAATAAAATAGAGATTCTTCCGAAAATAGGTGCAGACCACAATCCATTAATGTGGTCAGCAAGCAGAAGGAGAAAGAGAAGAAGATGGAGACTAAATGAAGACCTGTTGTTAAAAGCTGAATTAGTGAAATCTCTTGAAAAAGACACCAAAGCTTTCTTCCAGGCTAATGAAGACCAAGAGGTTAATATTCAGACTGTATGGAACGCTTATAAAGCTGTTATGAGAGGATTACTAATTACATTGAACAATAAAGATAAAAGAGCTAAGGAAAAACAACTGAAGGACTTGCAAGCAGAAATAGGCAGAAAAGAAAATGATTTCAAGAAAAGACGGGGGGGGGGGATAATGGAAGAGATAACAATTCTACAGTATCGAGACATTTACTGAATAAAGAGGTAGAGTGGAATTTAAAAAGGCTACAGCAGAAATCATTTGAAGGCGCTAATAAACCAAGGAAATACTTGGCCTGGCAACTGAAAAAAAAAAAGGGAGAAAAAGTTCATAAACAAGATTTTTTTGGAGGGTAAAGAAATTGTGGACCAAGCTGGAATTAAAAGGGAGTTCTATAAATTCTATGCCAAATTATTCAAAGGTCAACAAGTAAATAGAAAATCAATGCCTATTTGCGAAAAATTAAAGTACAACCCTTAAGTGAGAATATGGAAAAGATTTTGAACAATCCAGTTGAGAAAATAGAAATTGAAGCAGCAATTTGTTCAATGAAATTAGGAAAAGCTCTGGGTTCTGACAGCTTTTCAGCAAAATTCTATAAAGTCTTGGGAGAAGTACTAGCACAAATCTTCAAAAATTGATGAACTGTATAAGGCAAGATGGGAAGGTGCCAAATACATGGAAAGAAGCTGTTATTTCTTTGATTCCAAAAGGTGATAGAGATTCCACGAATGTAACAAAACTATAGACCGATCTCACTATTGAACAACGACTATAAGATTTTTGCTAGAATTCTAGCGGAACGACTCAAACAGCATTTGAACATTTCTATTCAAGAGGAACAAGCAGGTTTTCTCCCCAGAAGGCAAATAAGAGACAATATCAGAACTGTAATAGATATTGTAGAATATTATGATAAGCATCCAGAAAAAGAGGTGGCTTATTTTTTGCTGATGCAGAAAAAGCTTTTGACAGTCTCAACTGGGACTTTATGTTTGCTGTGATGGAAACAATGAAATTAGGAGATGATTTTATAAGAATGATGAAGACAATATACACAGAACAACAAGCTGAACTTTGTGTGAATGCTGACTTGACTGAGCAGATGAAGTTTAGCAAAGGCACAAGACAAGGCTGCACTCTATCTCCGTTATTGCTTATAATGACCCTAGAGGTCTTGCTGTCTCAAATTGATGATGATAATGAGATTGAGGGTTTGAAGTTGAAAGGTTTTTCATATAAATACAGGGCCTTTGTGGATGATGTGATGTTTATTAATGAAAATCCATTGCAAGTGACACCCTTGTTAAAGAAAATTAAAGAGTATGGTGAGCTAGCAGGCTTTCATATTAACAAAGAAAAATCGAAAATCCTTACTAAGAACTTGTCATCAGGCAAACAGAAAGAGCTACAAAATGTTACAGGTTGTGAAGTTGCTTCAAAAGTAAAATACGTAGGTGTAGAAATTATGATGAGAAATATTGATTTATATAAGAATAATTATGAAAACCTTTGGCATAAGATTGAAGAAGACATGCTAAAATGGAATAAATTGAATTTATCTATGTTGGGGAGGATCTCTGCTATTAAAATGAACGTTTTACCAAGAATTATTTTTCTTTTTCAAACCATTCCAGTTGTGAGAGATAAGAAACAATTTAATTGTTGGCAAAGAAAGATCTCAGAATTTATATGGGCGAGCAAGAAACCAAGAATTAAGATGAAAATCCTGACAGATGCAAAAGAAAGAGGTGGCTTCCAGTTACCTGATTTAATTCTATATCATGATGCAGTATGTTTGGTATGGATTAAGGACTGGATGACTTTGATCTATTAAAATTATTGGCTTTAGAAGGGCAAGGAAATATTTTTGGTTGGCATGCATATATGTATTACGGGAAAGAGAGGATGGATGTTTTTTTTTCTCACACCATTATATAAGGAGGAACTTGTTGAATACATGGAAAAAATACAATAAATATGGTGATGAGAGAAAACCACTTTGGATAGTGCCGACTGAAGTTATAAAATTGTCTCAAAGTCCACGAGAAGAGAAATACGTATCATATGAACAACTGCTAAAATTTCAGGGAGGTGAAGTAGAAATGAAATTGGCTGAAGAATTGCAAGGAAAATTTGATTGGTTTCAATTGCTTCAGATTAAAAGCTTGGTGGAAAAGATATTAGAAGTACAGGTATAAGGTTTGAAAAAAACGGAAATGGAAAAAATGCTGTTGGGTGAAAATGAAAAATTGATTTCAAGGACTTAGTTGCTATTGAAATGGTCTACAGGAGAGGAGGTGGTGAAACCTCAAATGATTAAATGGGCAATAAACTTTAATAAAGAAATACAAATGGAGACGTGGGAACACCTATGGAAAAACTCTATGAAAATTTCAACGTGTTATAATATAAAAGAGAACTGTTTTAAAATGCTGTATAGGTGGTATATGACACCTAAAAAACTAGCAAAAATGAACAATCAAGCTTCAGATAGGTGTTGGAAATGTAAAAAACATGAAGGTTCTTTCTACCATATGTGGTGGACTTGCGAAAAGGCGAAACAATTTTGGCTAATGATTCAACAAGAGATTTCGAAAATCTTGGGATATAATATTAAGAGAGCCCCGGATGTCATTCTGGTGGGATTACAAATGGAAAGGTTCCGAAGCAAGGCAGGACATTGTGGTATTTGCTTTCAGCTGGGAGGACACTGTATGTGCAAATGCGGAAGCAAGATAAAATACCAGAAAAATGGGTCTGGATCTTAAAGGTTCTTAATTGGAGTGAAATGGACAAACCTACTAGAATCTTAAAAGACTGTAACCTGGAGAAATTTAAAGAAGATTGGAATAAATTCCAAAACTATGTGGAGATACAATGGAAGGTAAAGAGCCATCTAGTGGTTTTTGATAATATTAACTGAACTTTAAAAGAGAAAAAGGATTGTGTTTACTGAGTATTGTTTTAGTAATGAAATATAAGTAGCTGAGTTCATATAGTAAGTTTATGTGAGTTAAGATAAGATTAAGATTTGAATAATTTTTAGTGATGATTTAATGACTACGAAATCTATGTTTAATGTTTAACAAGTAATAATTGGTGTTTTAAATTGAAAAGGAGAATAGATTATGGCTATCTGATTAAATGTGTAATATTGATGATTAAGTAGAAAGTATTAAGTAAAGGAATAAGAATAGTAGTTATATTGGAGTTAAGATAAAGCTAAGTGAATGATTTTTAGTTACATTTTAGTTGCTTTTAAAAGGTTTTTAATTTGTTTTGTATATCGGCGGAGGTCAGAATTTGGAGAGTGGGATGGATGGGAAAATGTGTAATGTATTGATGAACTATGTTTAGATTCTGATAGTAGAATATTTTTCAATATATTGCAAAGTAAAAATTTGTTATTTGAAAATCTTGGAGGGCCCCTTGCAAATTATCGCAGAGTTGGAGTGCTTGCCCCACTGCCTGTGGCCCCTGCTGCAGCCTGCAGGCACTTTCCCAAAAGCCCTTTTGACAAAACTGTGGGGCAGTCAGAGAGAGGCAAACTTGGTAATAACGGTGGCCGCAGCTGCACCAGGCAAATTGGGCAAAAAGCAGCTCAGTTGCTGCCTGTGCATGGAGGCTGGGAGGGCTGCAAACAGGAGCGAAACTGGGGAAAGCCAGCCCAAAGCCCCTAAAGACTTGGGGGCCCATAGGCCAGTGCCTACTTGGCCTGTTAATCCGGCCCTGTATACCTGAACTGAGGGCCCCTGACTGCCAACCCTGGAAGGTGCATCTCTTGTGCCGACTCAAAAGGTGAAGAGTCAGGGAGTGATACTGGATGCCTCACTTACGATGGAGGCCCAGGTGACAGCAGTTAATCAATCTGCCTTCTGTCATCTTCGGCAGGTCAGACATCTGGCACCCTACCTTTCCGCCCAGGATTTAGCTACAGTGATCCATGCAACGGTCACTTCCAGGCTGAACTACCGTAACTCACCCTACACAGGCTTGCCCTTGGGGCTGATCCGGAAACTCCAGCTGGTGCAAAATGCAGCAGCAGAGCTCTTAACTGCATTGCCTTTATGGGCAAGCATTCGGCCGGTGCTGCACCAATTGCACTGTCTACCAATTGAGTACTGGATCTGCTTCAAGGTTTTGGTACTGACGTTTAAAGTCTTACATGGCCTGGGACTGACATATTTGAGGGACCATCTTTCCCCATATATGCCCTAGAGGGCATTGCGGTCTGCTACACAACACCTGACCACCCCTGGCCCAAAGAACGTCTGTCTTGCCTCGACCAGGGCCAGGGCTTTCTCGACTCTGGCCCCTGCCTGGTGGAATCAGCTTCCTATGGAGATCTGGGCCTATCTGAGTCACTAGCATTTCATAGGGCCTGTAAGACGGAGCTATTCCACCAGGCTTTTGGTTGAGGCAGCAGGCATCCTATTCCAGCAACTATTCTATCAATTAGCCTCCCTTGTTGTGATATCATGCTTTACAGCCTTGTTGCGGTGCTGAATCTTATTATTAACACCATCACTACTTCTTGGGCCAAAAACTGCTGTATTTTGTGAAATGTGCCCTTTCTGCCCGTGAAGCACTTTATCTTGTTTTATTGTTCTGTTGTTCAGGTTTTTATTGTATTGTTTTAAATTTAAATTGTAGGGTTTTATTGTTCAATTTATGTTGTGATTTGCCTTGAGCCCATTATGGGAAAGGGCGGAATATAGGCCTAATACATAAATAAATAGTGGTCAGGGAAATTGACTAATGTTGGTCAGGGAAAGTCAGGGAAATGAAAAATAAAAATTTAGTGGCAACCCTGTCAGAGAAGGATAACTGGTTCCTCTTCCCTATTTCATAATCCTCTTCAATCCTTCATTGTTCTCAACTACCACTCCCTCAAGTCAGTAATAGAATTCGATTTGAACCCCCAGAAAATCAAGGTTCCCATACTAGTATAATGCATCAGCAATTAGTTATCCATTATAGGGGGGAAAGGTGTTTGGCCTGTGCATGCCTGGGAAGCATGGAACTCCAGACTTTCCAGACTTCTCTTATTATGTTTTCTTCAGGGACATCCGAAGAACAAGAGAAGTCTGGAAAATATAATGTTTAGTTAACCCCTTACAGTAGGTTAGTAGTACTAAGGTATAATAACTAATGGTCTAGTTCCATATAAGACAGCTTTATCTATCCAAATTAGATAAACAGAGAAATTTAACTTAATACATGCATGGATACCTGATTTTGGTGCAGTCCTCTTTCATTATATCAAAGAAATAAAGTGCCATTGTGTAAATGTAGATATATACTATGTTCTATTTGCTAGCAAGGTGAGAAGTGACATGGTTCAGTAATCCATTCTTTTTCCATAGTTTCAAGAACCAGTGAACTAGAAAGGATGGTTTTAAAGGTTCTGATAAAACTATAGTTACAACACAGTTTAAGAAAGGACATTTCTAAGTTAGGGAAATAGAGAAAAAATATCTAATTGTTTGCATTTGAAACATCCCACATAGAAAGAGTTCCAGTGTTTCCACCTCTGTCGCATGGGAGATACTACTTGCACTACCACTTTTGTCATTTTCTTTCTTTCCTTTATGGGTTGCTAAAAGTAGGGCGTTCAGGAGAGCGAAACATGTGTGATTGTTTTCAGATACTCTGTTTTTCCTTAATGCAGGTAATGTGCATGATCATATTGTATTTCCATGCGAGATGATAATGATAGCTCAGTAGTTCCTGTCACACAGACTGGGATCCTCTGAGGAACTGTAAAGGGACTAATCCCATTTCCCACTCCAGAACTCTCTACGTTCCTAGTGGTTTGAGAAGGCTGGTTTCTTCTCCCCCCCCCCCTTTTATTGACTGATAGTCAACATTCTGTCCAGTATTCCATTTTTATCAGGCCACTTTTTGAGGGGGGAGAGGTTCTCTTGGTTAATTAATTAATTTACAAAGTTTGCATCCCACTTTTCTGCCCTTACAAGGGCTACCAAGATGGTTAGCAATTCAGAAGAAGAGAGAAGAGATTGGATTTATACCCCACCCTTCACTTGGAATCTCAGAGTGGCTTACAGTCTCCTTTCCCTTCCCCTCCCCACAACTGTGAGGTAGGTGAGGCTGAGAGAGCTCCTTTAAGAACTGCTCATAAGAAAACAGCTCTTTCGAGAACTGTAACTGACCCAAGGTCACTCAGCAGCTGCATGTGGAGGAGTGTGGAATCAAACCCATTTCTCCCAGATTAGAGTCTATGCACTTAACCACTACACCAAACATACATGATAAAATCACATTTCAAAACTATTAAAAGCAGCCCCCCAACACATATCAAAACAATTAAAACATTCAAAACATTAAAAGAGTAAGTCAATTATTGGTTAAGAAGGAGGGTTCATTGAGGGAATATACAGACTAACTAAAAAAGTCTTCACCCACTGGTGGAAGATGGCAACAGAAGGGGATGGATGAATTTGCCTAGGAAGAGAGTTCCAGAGCTTTGGTGTCATGACTAAGAAGGCCCTCTCCCAGGTTACCATTTACCTAATCTCAGAAGTTTGGGAAAACCCAAAGCAGGGCATTGAATGATAAACATAATGGCTGGGCAGATTCATAAGAGAGTAGTCCTTTGAGTATTTTGGTCCCAAAGCTCAAAAACAACACCTTGTATTGTAACAGGAAACAAATTGGGATCCAATGTAGATGGGCCAAGTGATATGGTCCCTGTGAGCCACTCTAGTCAGTGTCCTGGTTTTAGCATTCTGAACCATATGACATTTCTGAACACTTCTCAAGGGCATCCCCACTTAAAGCACACTGCAGTAATCTAATCTAGATGTAACTAGGGAATGCACCACAGGGTCTAGATATTTTCTGCCTAGGAAAGGCTGCAGCTGGCTAACCAGTCAAAGCTGATAAAAGCCACTCCTGGTCACAGATACCATCTGCTTATCCAGCAGTAGGCCTGGGTCCAAGAGTACTCCCAGACTATGGATTTCTTCCTTTGTGAGTGTGCAACCCCAGCCAGAATGGATAAATCCCAAGTCAGACCTTCCGCTCACCAGTAGCACTTTTGATTTTTTGATATTAAGCTTTAGTTTATTTTGGAGTTTATCCACTCCAAAATTGCCTCCGGGCACAGTTCAGGGCTTCTAACAGTCTCCCTGGGAACAGCCAGAAATGCAAGATAGAGCTGAATGTTATCTTCATGTGACAACCCAGACCAGATCTTGAGATGATCTCTCCCAATGATTTCTTGCAGATGTTAAAGAGCATAGGAGACAAAATAGAACCTTGCAGGGCCCTATAGGCCAAAGTCCAAGGGGCTGAGCACCATCCCCAGCACCTAGTCTCCAGGTAGGACCAGAACCACTGTGATATGGTGTCTACCAATCCCATCCCAGATAGGCGATCCAGAATAAGTCATCCATTAGGGTAGCAAAGGCTGATTAAGTTCCATAACTAGGCCTAAAACCAAGTGGAAGGGATCCAAACAATTTGCCTTATCTAGGAAAGCCTGGAAAGCTTGGAGTTGTCCAGCCACCAAGTCACCTTGCTCAGAAATGGAACTGGCCATTTTTTTTAAAATATCGCCTGGGTTGAGGGTAGGCTTTTAAAGAAATGAATGCTTATTAAATTTAATATTAAATTATTAAATATTAAAATATTAAATTACTAAATTGGGAGGGGTTGCAAATACAGTAGAAGACAGAAACAGGATACAGGATGACCCTGACAGAATGGAAAATTGGGCTAAAATCAATAAAATAAATTTTAACAGGGATAAATGTAAAGTTCTGCATTTAGGTAGGAAAAATCCAATGCATGGTTATAGGATGGGAGAGGCTTGTCTTAGCAGTAGTATGTGTGAAAAGGATCTAGGGGTCTTAGTGGATCATACGCTGAACATGAGTCAACAGTGTGATGCAGTGGCTAAAAAGGCAAATGCAATTTTGGGCTGTATCAACAGAAGTACAGTGTCCAGATCATGTGAAGTGATGGTATCGCTTTACTCTGTTCTGGTAAGACCTCACCTGGAGAATTGTGTTCAGTTTTGGGCATCACATTTTAAGAAGGATATGGACAAGCTGGAATGGGTCCAGAGGAGAGCGACGAAGATGGTAGGGCGTCTGGAGACCGTCCTATGAGGAAAGGTTGAAGGTGCTGGGCATGTTTAGCCTGGAGAGGAGGTGGCTGAGAGGTGATATGATCACCATCTTCAAGTCCTTGAAGGGCTGCCATCTAGAGGATGGTGTGGAATTGTTTCCTGTGGCCCCAGAAGTTAGGACCAGTACCAGTGGGTTGAAATTAAATCAAAAGAGTTTCCGGCTCAACATTAGGAATAGCTTCCTGACTGTTAGAGCGGTTCCTCAGTGGAACAGGCTTCCTCAGGAGGTGTTAGGCTCTTCTTCCTTGGAGGTTTTTAAACAGGCTTGATGGCTATCTGACAGCTATGAAATTCCTGTGAATTTAGGGAGAGGTATTTGTGAGTTTCCTGTATTGTGCAGGGGGTTGAACTAGATGACTGAACTAGATGACCCAACTCTATGATTCTATGAATGCTCCACAAACTGTTTCAACTGGTATGACCACCCACCCTCACTCTTAAGGAAGCATTAGCGACCTCTTGAAACCTGTCAGTCAGCTTCTTTCTGGAAGATTAAAGTAGCCAGGAAGGGTAAGGGTAAGACAAGCAGATGTCTTCTGCTTCCAAGGATCCTGTTCACATCCTCAGACTAAGATAAACTGTAAAGTATCCCAAACAATTTACAAAGTCACATTTTTCTGCACATCTGCAAAGTCCCCAGAGTAGGTAAGACGTTACCTTGTCTTCAGATGGTCCTGTTGTATAACTTTGGTCAAGGATACAGGGAATTTTACAATTGAATATAATGATGAATATTCATGGTAGCAACTTCCAGTATCTCTGAATTGGTTTGGTGACCATGTTAGCAAAAGAGAACCCTTCTTTGGATAGACTTTTTGTATTGTACATTAGGGTAACCAGCCTGCTGCACAGATTCCACAAGTGGCCGCACTAACAGGAGCACCAACATTTGTGGGCCTGCCTACAACATAATCACTGTGGGAGTTATTAACCAAGTCATTGCATAGCAAATAAAAATAGAAAATTCTTCCCTCTTTCCACTACTTCAAGTATTACTGCTTATTCTGTGGCTCAGCAAGCCAGAGGCAAAGGCATGAGCAAAGGAGTCTTCATGTACTCTCTAGTGAACACTAAGGGAGCATTATATCATGTTTTGGACTTGGCTGGTGGCACACTTGACCCCAAGAGTTTGGCCTCCGCTGCTGTACAAAATTTACTGTACCTGATAAACAGACCTTAACCTATAAAGCAGAATCAAAAGTTAGGTCTCTTAGGTCTGATGCTGTCTGCTGGACTGCCAGTGAATGGTTCTCTTAATGTTTCAGGCAGGGATCTTTGCAGCCCTGCTCCTGGAAAAATGTTTAATAGAGATTATCAGAATGAACATCAGGTGCTATATCTCTTAGCTATGGGCCCTCTAAAAACACTTGCATAAACAGCCAATAATTTATTTTTTCAGTAGTTGATCAGTATCAGAACATACAGAGTTTAGTGGCAAGCACTGTATTTGGCTACCCAGAAAGATGTTTGTTTTGTAAATGATATGGTGAGAAATACAAAAATATATCCCAAGGAATTTGTTTTAAATCCCTGACCTTAGGGTGTATTTTTTTGGCATTATAGTGACCATTGTTGTTGAAGGGATTTTTTTTAAGTCACTTCTTTTTCTTCCCTAGCTGCTGTAAAAGCCTTCAAAGATTCAAGAAAGAAGCCAGCTAGAACGATTTCTTTGGAAAAGCATAAATCAGAAGAACAGCTTACCAAACAACCTGAGGTGACCCAGCATTCCAGTAACAGTGAATGTAACCAAATGTTTAAACAAGGAAGAATAGAAGTGAGAGAGAAGTCAGACACTGACAAGAGAAAGAAGCAAATCTGTAAGAAAGAGAAGCAAAAAACTGTGGACAGTGAAAAAAAATGGGCCTCAGTTGATTCTACATTGCAAGCTTTCAAGCATCATAAATTAGTTTCTAAGAGTCAACTGGAAATGATGGTATGTCCAGAAAGAAAGAAATGTCTAGGTGATCTTCTTAATGGGGCAGAAGATGAATCAGATAGTGGTGCAAGTAACACTGAAGAAGATGCAGCAGAAAAGTACTTTGATGACAGCACTGAAGAGAGATTCTATAATCAGTCTTCTGGCTCTGATGAAAGTGATGATAATGATGATTTCTTCATTGGCAAAGTAAAGAGGATGAAAAAGAAGGGTGCAGCTGATCTTTCATCACTGGCCAAAGATAAAAACAAGACCATAATAAAAGAAAAGGGTTCACAAACTGACACAGTGCAAGATCCAGACATACAAGGCAGCTATCCAAGGGCAAAAGCCAGGAAGCTAGAATCCGTATTTTACACTTCATTGTCCAACTTGAAACAGAAACCCAAGAATGTAAAAAGGTAAGGATTTGCATTTTTAAAATTCAATAATGTTGGTGACAAATTTTGGGCGAGTTGGATGAAGAATGCTTGGCTTCTTACCACAGTGGTTCAGACCTTCCTGTTTTCCTAACTGCTCTGTTAGGTCAGTTTTCATTTTAAAATGTGCCTGGAAAAACTACCTGTGTAACAGCATCACTGACTGGTTTGGAAAAAGTGCAGTCTATTTATAAATTAGGCTGAGCGAGTGTGACTGGCCTGAGATCACTCAGGAAGCTTCCATGGCATGAGCCATTCAAATCACTACTATACCAAACTGGCTCAAAGCATGCGAAGTCTTATTTATGACAGGGCAAAAAATCACTTGGGTTGTAAAACTGATATCTATAATAACCAGTCATTTGTGGGTTGGTTTACATATGCTTTACTTTCATCTTTATTTATTTGTTTTAAAACATTTCTGTGCTATTTTTGCACCCAAATGGGGTCCCCAAGACAGTGAATGAACATCAAAATATTTTGACATTAAGAAGTCTTTTTAAAGGTAAGAGTATACAAAATATATAAACAATTCAACCAACACATTATCAAAACTAATTGCAAACAATGTGATCTTGACTTTTTTTAAAGTAAAATATGGGGAAATTGTACTTCCACTCAACTATAATAGCTTTTCCTCCTCAGTCCGCTAACCTTTTTTCTTTCCTAGAACTCCTATAGACCATCTTTCCAAAAACAAAATGATGGGTAAGTTAGGTTGCTTTTGCTGTTTCATTTTGGATTTATGTAGTTTCTGAAGTAAAGCATCATTTTGCATTAAAAGGGTAATAACATTGGCTTGGGTCCAAAGATTCCTTTCTGCTAATGCTGGAATCTTCCGTTGGCTGAAGAAGAGTATCCTTCAACCATTTCTTCACCATTTATATAATTTTTTGAAATTATTTTGGTGTAAAGTGCTACTACTATTATCAATATTTCAAAAAATGATAATTAAAATGAACACTAGCTTCCACTTGGGTGTATTTGTCCACTTATGTTTAGTTTCCCATATAATTATTTTTTATTTTGATTATTACCTGCATTCTCCATTTTTTAAAAAAAAACAAACTTTATTTAGCTTATAGAAAATTAAAGCAAACATAAAGTTCACTTTTCTGTTTATATTTGGCTTTAGACAAATTCTATTACTTTATATTAGTATCATTGGTGGTAATATCACACTGTTCATTCTTGCACAGTTTTTGAAAGAAAATGCCCTGAGAAACAGTTGCCCAAATGTGCAGGTACAAAGCAAGAGCTTAAGAGAAAACAATCAGCACAACCTCTTCATCCTTCATGGGAAGCAAGCAGGAAGCGTCGAGAGCAGACTTCTCAGATCACAGTGTTCCAAGGAAAGAAGATTATATTTGAAGACTGATTTTTTTTCTTGTAAGTCCAGACTGCTGCACCTTTAACATATCTCAGAGAGGAATTTTGCTTGCAGCCCCCCCACCCCAAAGCCACTTCTGAAGGTCAAGAGAGCCTTGTTATTAGGATGGGAAGTGGTAAGAGCCAAAAGCTTTCAGGAGAAAGGAAAATCCCCATCATTCCCTGATGACCTCAACTTTTGCAAAGAATTTTCAAAGGAGAATGAGGCTATGTGGGGAAAAGAAGTCAGCAACGTATCTTTCACAAACTCTGTTCTCCTTGCAGTAGTTAATGTCTAAGCAATGTAAGATAAACATTAAGATTTTGTGGACAAAATCATTTTTAATGTAATTTTCATTTTTCTAACTTTATTGTATAAAGTTCTGACAGCTGTAAATTTGTTCCTGGGTTCAGGAGATCCATCTGGTTGATTAGCCATGTAGGTTGAGAGGCTGCAGTGGGGAAGGAGAAGGGAGACGAAATTTCCCATGTTTCCTCATTCCCCCTTCTCATTTTAGCTCAGTGATCCACATGGCTTCCACAACCACAGGAATAAACGTTTTTGGAGTCAAAAATGGCTGCTGGAGGGCAGGGGGAAAATCTTTGTTTTGGATCCAACCCAGTAACTGTAAGAGCCTTTTTAAAAAAATAGTCCTCTTGGAACATGTCTCTCAGCGAGTGTACTTAAAGGGAAATTGCTTGAAGGGACTTGAAGGGAAATTGCCTGAAAAGTGACATATTTGTTTCTTGGGCGCCAGTCTTTGGAAATCTTATTGACAGATGTCCATGTATATATGTACATACACTTTTTGTACTTAAAGTCTTCTATCTCTTGGTTTTTCTAAAATGTCATTTTTCATTTGTATTTTTAAATTAAGGAAGCCATTGACTTGCAAACAGGTGGATAAATTCTGAAGTATTTAGACCTAAAGAATCCTTTACCTTGGCTTGTGAACTTCTTTCATTTGATCAGCTGCTATACCAGAAGACTAGAGATCAGTGTTCCCACTAAGCTGTGCTAGCATGCACTGGTGCACTAATTTTGAGCCCATAGCACATAATTTTTGGCCGAGTGCAGGGCAACAACAAAAGGGAGAGAGAGAAAGAGCTTAGCGGGAAAACTGGGGGCATCTGACACAGCTGTAGCCAGCAGGAGCGAGGGAGGGTAAGCAGGGCTTTCCTTGGAAGCTGCCCCGGTGGATGCTGCCAGGTGTCAGGTCTGCATGGACCCTGGAAAAGGCCAAGCCAGCATTAGGGACTACCCAGCGCCTCCATCCCACCCACCAGAATGGGTTGGAAGCTGCTGGAGCTTGCAGTGATATCACCATATCTGGCGCACCATCCAGGGAGGTAGGCTGGGCTGAAGGAGCTGCAGCAGGAGGGAGAGGCTGGAGGGCTGGGCCAGGGAGACTCTCCCTCTGAGGAGTGCTTAATTCCTCCCCTTCTCAGGCATGACTGAATTTCACATGGGAAGGTCTTATGCACCCCCTGCCTCATCTGGCCTTCAAGTCCACTGAGGGGGGCACAAAGGCCTGGAAGGCACCAGCACAGCATGCTTCCATCTGGCAGCCTGCCTGGCTGACCCTTCTTCCTTGGACAGCTGGGCTGGTGCTGCAGCCTTATGGGAAATTTCATCTGTAGACTGCCTTGCCTCCTCTGGCAGCCCCATGTGGGGGAGGAAGGCTGGTGCAAAACTCACAACCACCACAGGGCCTCAGACCAAGTTCTCTGGCTGGGCTGTGCAGGCCTAGGTTGGCCTTTGATCGCTGGGCAAGTCTCCTGCCCTTCATCCAGTCACAGAACAGCATGAGAGGCCACTGAGGAAGAGGGTGGTGTGTGTGCCGAGGTGGTGCAGCAGAGGCCCTCCACATGCCAGCACTGCTGGGCTGAGCCTCACTGCCCCCAAGCTCTGACTTGACCAGAGCTGCTGTCAAGAACTGGCCAGAAAAGTGCCCAAATGTTTCCACCACCCTGAAGGGAAGACTAAGGAATGCACGGCCTTGGCAGGCCAAGAGCACCTCTGCTCTTCTTCCAGGACACTCCAGACTCCTCCAGCAGTTCCTCTGGCCATACACAGGGGCAGCTGCCCTTGGGCTGCGGTGGCCCCATGGCAGGGAGCCTCCCACACCGCAGGTTTCCCAGTCCCCAATCAGTGCCCCTCCCTCTTCTGGGCCTTTTGCAATTGAAAAAATTGAAAAGTACTAGAATATCATTGCAACCTTCTTGTAATAGGCACAGTTATCGACTCCAGATTTTGAAATTCCTGGAGATTTGGGAGGTGGAACCTGGGGACAAACCACAGTGGTTTAAAATGCCAGCTTTCTGCCTTTAAAGCTGCCATTTTTTCCAGGAGAACTTATCACTGTCATCTAGGGTTGCCAAGTCCAATTCAAGAAATATCTGGGGACTTTGGGGGTGGAGCCAGGTGACATTGGGGGCGGAGCCAGGAACAAGGGTGTGACAAGCATAATTGAACTCCAAGGGAGTTCTGGCCATCACATTTAAAGGGACAGCACACCTTTTTTAAATGCCTTCCTTCCATAGGAAATAATGAAGGATAGGGGCACCTTCTTTAGGGGCTCATAGAATTGGACCCCCTGGTCCAATTGCTTTGAAACATGGGGGGTACTTTGGGGAGAGGCACTAGATACTATACTGAAAATTTGGTGCCTCTACATCAAAACACAGTTCCCCCAGAGCCCCCGAAATCTCCAGATCAATTCCTCATTATACCCTATGAGAATCGATCTCCACATAGGGAATAATGAAGTGCTCAGCAGACGTTTCTCTCCCCCCCACACCCCGTTTCTGGCGACTCTGAAGTGACAGATTGGCGTCTCTACTCACGAGTTGCTGCCAGCTTCTTCAAAGTAACACAGACACACCATCCCAAGAGGAAGCCTTTCAGTCGGAGACTGAAGCTTCCAAAGGCACATGGTTCTCTGGGGGTGGGGCTTCCCCCCGCCAGCCAGCTGACTGGGGGCGGGAAGGAGCCTGGGAAAGCGGAAGAACCCCGGCTGGGACCTAGGGATTGGCAAGCCTACTGTCATCTGGACATAATTTCCAGGAGATCTCCAGACCCCACCTGGCAGTTGGCAACCCTAGCAATAGGTGTAACATTCCCTGAATCCCCAGCATTTGTGTTTGTTTTTTTTTAAAAAAATAATTCTCTAACCTCTTTTGTTGCAGAAATGTGTCTTTCCCCTTATTTCGTCACAACGAAAGGAGTGGGAGACTTGTTTATTATACATACTGCTACAGCAGTATATTAATATAAGAATATCCTAGTGCTGATTTGAAAAAAATAAAAACCCCTCAGCAGTGCACTAGTTGCTGGAACATTGGCAACTAAGAACCAAAGTCTGGGTTGTGTACAGTTCTCAAGTTGAAAGTTTGGCACGTCACACGTTCCAGGGCTACTGCTTTCCTCAATTATGCTGGAGAAATAAAAAGCCAAGCCTGCCTTCCCTCCATTGGCTGAGGTCTCGTCCCCCTTCTCCTCTTTTGGGGAGGAAGGGAAGGTGAGGAAAAAGTCAAGAAAGAGCAAAATCGGAGTCCTATCATGGCACCTTTAAGACCAACCAAGTTTTATTCAAGGTATAAGCTTCACCAAGGGTTATTTTGTAGAAAAATAGGCAGTGGAGCTTATTAGCATAACTCATTAGCATATGCCGCCACCCCCAGCCAAAAGCAACTTGATGCAAGAAAGGAGAGCTCTGGGAGAGTGAGACCTGCATGAGATGGCTAGAGAGCCAGCCAGCCCAACCAGGCCTTGCTTGCCTGGGTCTCTTCTGGGCCCCCTCACCCAGTCAAAAGGCCAGGAAACCACCCACCACCCAGAATCACATGAGTGGAGAAAGAGTGCTGTGTGCTTCTCCAGGGGTTAATGAGGGCTGCTGGGGGTGTGGTAAAGCCCCTGGTGGCTGGCTGCCTGCTCTCCTAATCCACCTACTATTCAATGGACAAGGTAGGTGGAAAGGAAGAGGAAGAACCCTCCTGTGAGTTCCTGCTGAATCTGAGGCCTGAGCTTCACTAAACCAGCCTCATTCTCAGTTGAACTAACTGCTGATTTCAACTGTCTCCATCAGGTCCCTCTGGTCACTTTTAGGGAGAGGTGGATATCTATCGGTTTCTTAGTGTGAATCCTAATGGCTTTGGTTATTTCCAGAAATGGCGGGGAAGGCTAAATAAACACTTTATAGCCATTCTTCCCAATGTTGATGGGTCATATGTGAAAAATGGCAAGACAATTCTTAAATGGACATGTATCAGATTTTGGATGGATGAAAGACAAAGACTATTCTGAACATGCATGTGCTAGGTTTATGTAAATCAAATAAATATGCATTTTTGGCTGAGCACAGGGTAATTAAATTCTCTCCTGCTTCCTTCAAATGTCCCTTTGCGTTAAAAACATCCCTCCATGCGAATAGAAGACCAACACACCAGAGAGATAAGTGCTACCTATGTTTGCTAACCTCAAGGCGGATCTGGAAATTCTCCTGGTATTACAAATGAAATTTGACTTTATTTTGTTTTCACTTATAATGTTTAAATCATTCTTAAAATATAGTTTTAAAAAATCATTGAGCTTTTTACAAGGTTATGATAATCTAAAAAAATAATTTATGCAATAAATATAGGCTTGCTCACAGCCTTAATGCTAGAAGCTCCTTTGGCTCATGAAGTTGAATTTTTGCTCATAACACTTCACAGCTTAGATGGAACACTGTTGGAGAGTAGCAACTGTGACACCATTTTTTTTAAAGGATTCAGAAGGGAACTAGAAGGTTACAGGCCAGTCAGCCTAATGTCTATCCTAGGCAAATTAGTAGAAACTGTTATTAAAGATAGAATTGTTAGGCACATAGAGGAACAAAGCTTGCTGAGGGAAAATCAGCATGGCTTTTGAAAAGGTAGTCCTGCCTTACCAATCTTTTGGAGTTCTTTGAGAAAGTGGTAGAGCATCTGCTTGGTAAGCAGAAGGTCCCAGGTTCAATCCCCTGCATCTCCAATTAAAAAGGGTCCAGGCAAGTAGGCATCAAAGTGAACAAACATATAGACATTGGTGACCCAGTAGACATTATATCCATGGACTTTCAAAAGGCTTTTGACAAGGTACCTCACCAAAGACTGCTGAGTAAACTTAGCAGTCATGGAATAAGAGGATGGGTTCTCTTAGAGGACAAATTCTCTTACGGATTAAAAACAAGTTAAATGACAGGAAACAAAGAGTAGGAATCAGTGGACTATGCTCACAGTGAAGGGAAGCAAGCAGTAGGGTCCCACACGGGTCAGTATTGGTACTGGTACTGTTTAAATTATTCATCAGTAATCTGGAACTGGGGGCGAGTAGTGTAGTAGCCAAGGTTGCAGATGACATCAAATTATTCAAGATGGTGAAAACCAAGGCTGACTATGAAGAGCTCCAAGAGGACCTCTACAGACTGCACAGACTGGGTGAGTGGATGACATTGTAGCAAATGAAGTTCATTGGTAAGGGAAAAGTGATGCATGTTGGGACAAAAAAATCCCAGCTTCAGATATTATAGACTAATGCAGGGTTGCCCTAAAATTTTATTTTTCATTTCCCTGACTTTCCCTGACCAACATTTGTCAATTTCCCTGACCACCCAAATATAACCACAAATTAAAAATGAATAGGTAGTGTTGCATTAATGAAGGCTTAATGAAATGTTCCACTCTACAACAACTGCAAAAATATTTGTCAAAGTTAGAGATTTAATACCAGCTTTTTTCAACATCAACTGCAGCAACATTTGTTTTGCAATTGCACCAAAAATTACACCAAGATACAAACTTCAATTCAAGTAAACACTGAATGCTAACAAGTAGGAACTTTCCAAAGCTGGGAAAGTTTCACTTTCACTTTCTGGTTCCAGAAAGTGTAATGAGATCAGGAACAAGGAAGGAGGTGGAGTTTCTGCAATCTAGAGAAGCAGACAACCCTCATTTGCAACCTGTATGCATGGGGGAAGTCAGTAAAGAGGGTGAGAAAGCTGGTACTCTGTAAACTCCAGCAGGAACAAGCAATCACATTTGCAAAATTTACTTTGCATGGCGCAGAGTAGAAAAGGCCAGTTGTCTGAAATCCAACAGTGCCAAAACTCATTTGCAACGCTGTGCTGGGTTTAGCAGGAGACAAAACATCCATTCCATAAATAAGCATGACCCCAAAACATGCTTATCTTACGTAAGTTAAATGCAGTACTAGCAGGTAGGGATGAAAACAGATGTTTAAAGTTTGTATACTGCTAAATGTTTAAACTAGCCTTGCTTTGCAAATGCTACAGGCAGACCTTGGAAATCATTCAGGGAGAGAGCTCAACAACCACATTAGGCTGGTTGCTGAGAGTGGAGCTGAGAAAAAGGTAGAGCTGGGAAAGGGCATCATTAAGTTTTACTTGTGTTCTGCTACTTCTCTATATTCCAGTTGCCATAAGAACAAATCATGCTCTTGTGGCAGCAGGTCAAAAATCCACTGCTTGAATATATTTTAATCACAATTTCTCTGACTTCAAACAAATTTCCCTGACTTTCCCTGACCAATTTCCATTTCCCTTTCCCTGAATTTCCAGAAAGTAGCAACCCTGTAATGGGATCTGAATTTGCTGAGTCAGAGAGAAAAAGATTTTGGATCATAGTAAGTCAATGAAAGTGTCAACCCAGTGTGCTGCAGCAGTGAAAAGGCAAACTCTGAGTTAGGTATTATTGGGAAAGGTACTGAGAATAAAACAGCTGATGTAGTGCTCCTGTAGAGATCTATAGTACAGCCTCATTTGGAATACTGTGTACATTTCTGGTCCTCATATCTCAAAAAGGACATTGCTGAGCTAGAAAAAGTGCAGAGGAGGGCAACCAAGTTGATTAGCTAATTGGAGTACCTTTCTTATGAGGTTGGGCTGTAGAATCTGGGGCTTTTCAGCTTAGAAAGGAGAAAACTAAGGGGGGGACATGATAGCGGTTTATGAAATTATGCATGGAATGAGAGAGAATTGACAAATGGAAATTTTCTTTCTCTCTCCCAAAATACTAGAACTCGGGGGCATCCAATGAAAGTGATGATTGGTAGGTTCAGGATGGACAAAAGTAATAGGAGTAATAGGAAGCAGAGAGTGAGTATAAATGGGCAGTCTTCACAGTGGAGGATGGTAAGCAGTGGGGTGCCGCAGGGCTCGGTACTGGGTCCCATGCTATACTATAAGGAACATCCGGATAAGCAACTTGCGGCAATTACATTAGATGCGGAGAAAGCCTTCGATAATGTTAACTGGAGCTTCATCCTTAAAACCTTGACATCAATTGGTTGTGGAGAAAATTTTGTAAAATTGGTTAGGTCAATTTACTCAAGCCAAAAAGCGAGAATCAATGTTAACGGCTCCCTGACAGATCCAATAAAAATTGAGCAAGGTACTAGGCAAGGATGCCCGTTGTCTCCTATCCTCTTTGTATTAGCATTGGAACCGTTACTGCAAATGATCAGAGAAGACTTGGAGATTAAAGGTGTGAAGATCAAGAGAGAAATTTATAAAACGCAGGCCTTCGCCGATGATATATTAATTACTTTGGAAGACCCAAATTGCTCAATTGGAAAGTTGATGATCTGCCTAAAACAATATGGTGAAGTAGCAGGGTTCAAGGTTAATTATCAAAAAACAAAGTTTCTATCCAAAAATATGACGAAAGAACAAATATCTGAACTGGAAGTTAAATCAGGATTTCATTATGAAAAAAAAGTAAAATATTTAGGTATAAATTTAACAACAGAATTGAAAACATTGGTAAGAGATAATTATGAAAAAATACTAAAAGAGATCAAAGCAGATTTAGAACGGTGGGGTGACCTGCAAATCTCTCTGTTGGGTAGAATTGCAACAGTCAAAATGAATGTACTCCCGAGAGTATTGTTTTTGTTCCAAATGATACCAATTATACTTCCAAAAATCTTCTTCAAGCAACTTAATAAAATAGTGGCAAGTTTTGTCGGGCAAAATAAAAAACCCAGGATCAAGCTGAAAGTCTTACAAGATAATAAAGAGAGGGGTGGGTTTGCCCTGCCAGAATGGCAAATCTATCATAAAGCATGTGTCCTGACCTGGGCCAAGGATTGGTTGTTATTAGAAAATAAAAGACTTTTAATACTGAAAGGTGCTGATTTGGCTAAAGGGTGGCACTCATATATATATGGTACGAGGACCCAACAAAAGGAAGTATCTTCCTCAGACATGAAATAAGAAAATCATTGTTCAAGACGTGGTCTGAAATAAAAAAACAGGTGTACAGGTATACTCCTAAATGGCTCTCTCCAGTTGAAGCTTCGATGCACCCAAATCTTTTTCACTGGGGAGACAATTATACTTATGAGTCCCTACTTGATGCCAAACACGAATTGAATATCGAGGAAAATACCAACATGGATTGGTGGCTTAAAGTGCAAGTTAGATCAAGATACAAAATGGATAAGGGAATAGGATTTTCCAAAAAGTTAAATGAATTTGACCATATTATATTGGAAACAGATCGGAAACTTATTTCAAAAATTTATAATTGGCTGTTGGACTTGAAAATGCAAGATGAAAGTGTGAAAGAAAATTGGGTTAAATGGATGCAAGACTTTGGTTATGCTATTGAATTAAGTGAATGGGAGAAAATATGGAAAGAGAATTTGAAATTGACAAGATCCTCCCAGTTTAAAGAAAATTTATACAAAATGGCCCATCGATGGTATTTCACCCCGGAAAAGCTTTCTAGAGCCTTTCCAAATACATCTGATAAATGTTGGAAATGTGGCAAAGTAAAAGGTTCTTTATTTCATATGTAGTGGAAATGCGACCTTGCCAAAAAATACTTGGTACAAGTATCGCTTTGGTGCAAAAAGATATTAAAAGTAAGCATTCCCCATGTACCAGAATTATATTTATTAAATATATGTAAAGTTCCACTACCTAAAACAACGAAAAAGTTATTACTCCACATTATTACAGTAGTGAGGATTCTATTTGCCAAATATTGGAAAACATCTCAGATACCGACTAAAAGGGAGTTTATGTTTAACCTTCTTGATGCTGCAGAAATGGATACGTTAGCTTATAGGTTGAAAGATGGTAATTTGGAAGAGTGTAAGAAAACTTGGTATCCAATGTATGAATGGGCCAAACAATTGGGATTTGAATGGATAGAATAACATTACTTGTATTAGTCTCAGTAATTTCGCTCCATTAGATAAATGTATATAGGTTTATCAATAATGCTTTTCTTTTTGTTGTTGTTGTTGTTGTTGTTGTTTGATTGTTTATTTGTTTTTTGTCTTTTGTTGTTGTAAATAAAATACTTTTTTGTGGGGAAAAAAAAGTAATAGGAGTAATAGGAAGCAGAGAGTGAGTATAAATGGGCAGTCTTCACAGTGGAGGATGGTAAGCAGTGGGGTGCCGCAGGGCTCGGTACTGGGTCCCATGCTCTTTAACTTGTTCATAAATGATTTAGAGTTGGGAGTGAGCAGTGAAGTGGCCAGATTTGCGGATGACACTAAATTGTTCAGGATGGTGAGAATCAGAGAAGATTGTGAGGAACTCCAAAGGGATCTGTTGAGGCTGGGTGAGTGGGTGTCAACGTGGCAGATGCGGTTCAATGTGGCCAAGTGCAAAGTAATGCGCATTGGGGCCAAGAATCCCAGCTACAAATACAAGTTAATGGGGTGTGAACTGGCAGAGACTGACCAAGAGAAAGATCTTGGGGTCGTGGTAGATAACTCACTGAAAATGTCAAGACAGTGTGCGTTTGCAATAAAAAAGGCCAACGCCATGCTGGGAATTATTCGGAAGGGAATTGAAAACAAATCAGCCAGTATCATAATGCCCCTGTATAAATCGATGGTGTGGTCTCATTTGGAGTACTGTGTGCAGTTCTGGTCGCCGCACCTCAAAAAGGATATTATAGCATTGGAGAAAGTTCAGAAAAGGGCAACTAGAATAATTAAAGGGCTGGAACACTTTCCTTATGAAGAAAGGTTGAAACGCTTGGGGCTCTTTAGCTTGGAGAAACATTGACTGCGGGGTGACATGATAGAGGTTTACAAGATAATGCATGGGATGGAGAAAGTAGAGAAAGAAGAATTTTTCTCCCTTTCTCACAATACAAGAACTCATGGACGTTCGATGAAATTGCTGAGCAGACAGGTTAAAACGGATAAAAGGAAGTACTTCTTCACCCAAAGGGTGATTAACATTTGGAATTCACTGCCACAGGAGGTGGTGGCGGCCACAAGCATAGCCACCTTCAAGAGGGGGGTTAACTGGATGGGCCATTGGCCTGATCTAACATGGCTTCTTTTATGTTCTTAAAAGAAAATACTTCTTTACATTGAGAATTGTCAGTAATCCCCAATCTGAGGATCCCTGGTATGGTGGGCAGGGCTCAAAATTACACAACTAGCCTGGAGTGCGAGTTCTCACAAACCAGGGGTGTAGCCTGACACCAGCCCATTTGAATATTCTACGCTGCTTCTGTTGTTCTTGCAAATCCACCTCCCCATCGCTTGGACTGTGATTCTGTGACTGTGGTTGACATCAGACGTGTGGGGTTGGCCTTTGCCACAATAGCACAGGATGCTGCTGCTGGTCACTAGTACAATGTATTGCTTCTGTCCTTGCAGAAATGTACTTCATAGACAAGCATGACCCAAAAACATGTACTTTGTACTTCAGAGATTCTTAGGTTTGACCTTAGACCTGTAGGTTTCTTGGCAATGCCACAGTGGCATTGGTTCTGCAAGGTACAATACATTGGTTCTGTTGCTGGCCTTGCAAACCCCCCCCGCCCCCTCACTTTCTACTACAGAGATTCTCTTGGAGAATATCTTCTTTGCTGGGCTGTTTTTTCCACCATTGGAAACCAACAATGTGACGAACATATGTTATATAAACAAGCAGTGAAGGAATGGCTTCGACCAAGCTCTGCCAACTGGCTATAGCACTATGGGACTGGTGTCTGCTGCATGGAATATTTTTTGACTGCAATTCACATTCCGGGTCTACAGAATACTCAACAGCCTGAGTTGGATCAACTCTGTAGAGCACAAGTGGTCTATCAATGTATCTCACCTGGAACCAATCTTTGCTGACTTTGGTCAAACCACAGTGGATGCCTTTGCTTCTCCAGACAAAGCCAAATGTGTTTCTACTCCAGTGGTAGTCCAATTTGGGGGGGGGGGTCCTTGCAGATGGGGGTCCTCCATCAGTGGATGGGAACCCATTTCTACATAATTGTCCCCCCCATATTTCTTGATTTCACACGTCCTGGAGAAGTTGTTATATGACAAAACAGATTGCAACCTGGTGACTCCATGGCAGCCTAGACAACCATGGATCTTCTTCATGGTCTCTGTGCAGCTCACACACTGGGTCTTGCGCCTGCGCCAGACTCTCGCCGGTAGCTTCAAATAGACATTTTCTTTGTAATCCCAAGTGTATTGAAACTATTTCCCAAGTTTTATTGAACTGTCTCCTTTATGATGATATTCGTTGTATATACCTGAAAGATATTTTAGCAGATATGTTGGGCTGTGCTGATTTAGGCAAAGTCCACAAACTTTTAAATGGCACTTGTTCTGAGGTAACTTTAACGGTTGCTAGATTTCTTCAACAGGCCATGGAAATACGACAGAGAATGGTTCTGGAATGACCACATTTTATTTGTTTTAATTATTTAATTTGGCTAAACTTGACTCATATATATTTTACTTATTTTATGTATATTAGTTCCCTACGTACTCTATTATCTAGGATTTTATATTATTTATATTGCTATTTTACTGCTAAATCTGTTTTATACCAATAAAGGCTTGCTGTTGCTGGTAGCTTCAAAAGCTATAGACATATGCCTCTTCTGGGCGGGGCTTTGGCTCAACCCTGCAGAGCAGGCATCTACTGAGCATGCCCAGAGCTGAGGCAAGCCTCCCCACCACTCAGTTCTTTCCTTACCGCCTTCACAACTGGATGTTTTTTCCTCGCGTCTCCATGGCAGCCTCTTCAAAGAAAACAAAACAAAACAAGAAGTCACTCATTCACTATTATTTAAGAAAGGGGGAACGAGGGAGAGACAGATCTGTTAATCTGAAATTTGTCAATCCTCATCAACCCCCTCCCCTCTCCTGAGGGAACAGCATATGGAAGGTCTTTCTTTCTTTAAACGTTGCTTAGATTGTAGCGCAAAAATCCCTCCCTGTGATGGTCACAGTCATTGTCTTTTCTGCCTGGGTGAAAGCCATCGCACTGATTCCTGTCAGCATTGTCTAAAGTTTACACGGCAAGCCAAAAAGAACAGGGCAGCCCAGCTCAGGACGTTCCTGCTAGAAAAATCCCTCACACGAACTATGTCGCAGGCTTCTTCTAGCCATAACACGCCGCCTCCCCCTAACAAAGAGCGGGGAGATTCAACTCTATATAAGAGGATGTTCCCCTCTTCAAAAAAGTCAAAACATGACAAGGGGAAGAGGTCATCGGACTCGAGACTGGGCGCTTTGAAACCGATGACCCTGAAGCTAAACAACGACTCTAAATGGTCTGATGCTTCTGAGCATGATCAGCAGCCAACAGTGACACCTAGAGTTGAGCCAATAGTACCGACAGGACTTTCCACACAATCTCAGTCAGTACGTTATGTGGAAGCACAGCCTGCCTCAGATACACAGCAAATGAACCTGCTGTCCCTTTCAAATGAGATGGAGACACAGGACCAAACGGGTATATTTTCTTCACCATCTGCGCACTCCAATCCACCACTTAGGATCTTGGCAGAGGAGAACCATGCATCTCCAGAGCTCATGACTCAGGCACTTGTGTCATCACAACCAAGGTCAAAGTCTCAAGGCTGAAGGAAGGACAGATCCCCATCAGGGTCATGTGATTCTGGTTGCTCTTGTGCATATCAGAGGAATCATAGACGGAGATATTGCTATTGCTATTCACCAGGGCTTAGACATGACAGACGCAACCGTGACTACTGGCAGTCTAACCATGCTCAATCTCCTCGATCTCGGTCCCCATATAGACGTCGGTACCAGAGGTATTTACTGTCCCGATCCAGCTCCCCACATAGACATCATCAATCCATTTACCGTGAACTGCCCTCACAATTGCAGAGGAGGGTCGCTAGTCAAGCACACAACTGCACAGAGGATGCTGGATCAACCCTAGTGGTGCTGGAAAGAAGGGGACGAAGAATCCATTAACTACTGATATGACGAAATCACAACTAAGTAGCACAGACCCGGAGATAGAGTCATTACACTCAAACTCTCCTAATGACTCAGATGCTGACAGAGAAGATGAACACTCTGAAAGAGAAGATGAGACTGGGAGTCCCACTGATAAACAGCAGCCTCTTCCCCCTGCCAAAAATGCCAAGATTTTCATAGATTTGACGCAATGTATGGCAGGAGCTCTGGGTATCAAGGTCGCAGCTGATACCCCATCAGTGTCAGACATTGTGCATGACATTTTACAAGATCAATTGCCTGCTGCTGTATGCTTGCCCCAATTGCCAGTACATATGGCAACCATTCAGGAAGCTTGGAATAAGCCAGCATCTACACCAGCAATACCAAAATGTTATGAAGCCATGTATAGGGTTCAATGCAAGGAGGAAAAATGTCTTCAAACCCAGCCTGAACCAAATTCAGTGGTAGTGCATTCATCTTCAAAGGCCAAACAGGCAAAATACTCTGCGCCTCCAGACAGAAAAGGGTGAAAAATTGACACTATGGCAAAGAGGATTTATTCTTTCATATCAATAGCAGCAAAAATGCAGACATACATGGCATACTTAGCTGCATACAGCTTTAATATTAATAGTAAACTAGGAGCATTGCTATTTCATCTCCCAGATGAGACACGCAACCAGGCTTCCTTTCTTCTTCAACAGTCATGCAGGGTGACAAAACAACAAATTACAACTGTAAGACACGCTATTACTTGTTTCTCCCATACTATGGCAACAGCCATTGCCCTGCGGAAGCATGCATGTCTTAGATATACAAATCTACAACCAGATGTTAAGCAACATATAGAAGACCTTCCTTTTGACGGTAATGAATTCTTCTGTACCACCACCGATGGGGCCTTGAAAACAGTAGATGAGAGTTGCAAACAGGCTAAGAATTTAGGATTGAGTTCTCAAACTTTTCAGCAGCCAAGGCAGCAACAATGGAGACCAACATTCTCTCATCAGGCACGATCACCAGCCTACAATGAAACCTGGAAACATTACATGCCGGCAAAACAACAATACCAGGCTAAAAATAAACAGACATCATTGAAAAAAATACCACAACAAGCCAAATACTCTTTTTGACTAAGCAGACAGCCACAATACAGTCATCAACACCATTGCCACTACCACTCCACATGTAGGGACCCTCCTTCTTCCCTTTATCACCAAATAGGAAGACATCACTACAGACCAATGGGTCCTCACCATTATTTGATCCGGCTATGCAATAGAGTTCACCTCCCTACCTCAAATACCTCACTTTGTGTACACTCCCCCATCGCAACCGCTTTGGTCAGAAATACAGGACCTTGTGTTAAAGGGGGCCATCGAAACAGTACCGCAAACACAGCAACACCAGATCTATTATTCATGGTATTTCCTAGTGCCAAAAACAGATGGGGGAAAACGTCCCATTCTGGATCTCCGAGGCCTGAACAAACATATAAAAAAACAGAAATTCAGAATGGTGACATTGCACTCTATCCTTCCACTGATTCCCTCGGGTGCCTGGATGGCATCAATAAAACTGAAAAACGCTTATTTCCATATAACTATAAGGCCAAAACATCATCGGTACCTGTGATTTGCAATCAGTCAGTCTCACTATCAGTTCAGGGCACTACCATTTGGAATCTCAACAGCGCCGCAGCAGCACTATGAGTCAAAGGGGTGGTGGTTTTTCCGTACATCGGCGATTGGCTGTTAGTGGCCGCCTCGCCAGACAGTCTACGAATGGACATTGCATACACTCTCAACCTCCTACAAACTCTAGGACTGTGTGTGAATGCAAAGAAATCTGCTTTAACACCAGCACAAAAGATCCAGTTTATAGGAGCACTCCTCGATTCAACAACAACCAAAGCATTCAGAGCTTCAGTATTAAGAAGGGCAGCAACAGAATGCATAACACAGCACGTGCAAACAGCAAAAAACATACAAGACTACTGGGACTCATGTTGGCTATGACAGCAGTTGTGCCTCTTGCAAAGCTACGTATGAGACCGCTGCAATTATGGTTTCTAAAAAAATACTATCTTGTCACAGTACCTCCACATCTCAGGGTAAGCATACCACGAACAGTACAATCAGCACTTCAATGGTGGGCTTCGCTCACCAACCTTATGCCAGGGATGCCATTCCGCCAAAGGACAGCAGAAGTGACTGTGTAGACAGATGCATCCCAGTGGGGGTGGGGAGCCCACTGGAGATATCTGTCAGTCCAAGGACAGTGGACAGAAATGCAGAAACAACTACACATAAATGTCCTTGAACTCTTAGCAGCATGGAATGCTCCCCGTTCTTTTCTCCCAACAATTCAGAACAAATCTGTGCAGATCGCCACAGGCAACACGACAACAATGTACTACATCTTCAAACAAGGGGGTACCAACCTTATGTCAGTTGACCACACGGCTCTGAGACTGGTGTTTCTGTCACAATATTCATCCAACAGCCATACATATTCCAGGCGCCATGAATATTCAAGTGGATGCCTTAAGTCGAACTCCGATCACACAACACGAGTGGTCACTAAACGAGACAGACCTCAAGAAAGTGTTCCAAGTGTTCGGATACCCAACAATAGATGTGTTTGCAAATGCAAGCAATACCAAGTGCCCGGTGTTCTACTCACGGGGTAAACTGGATCAGGGCTCCTTGGGAGATGCATTTCTCCATCAATGGAAAGGACAAATGTATTACATGTTCCCACCTTTCCCTCTGATTCCACGGGTACTACAAAAGATTCTCTCCGATCAAACAGCCACCATATTGATTGCACCATGGTGGCCAAGACAGCCTTGGTTCCCACTTCTTTGGTTATCCAGAAATCAGTATATACAGATCCCAGCCAAGGTAGATATACTGTCACAAGACGGTCGCCTCCTACACTACAATCCAGGATTTTTCAAGCTCACAGCCTGGAAGATTCAACCACCCTTCCATCCGATGTATCAGAGATCTTACTAAATGCTAGGAAACCCTCAACCCATCAATCATATCACAAGAAGTGGACTAGATTTGTTCAGTATGCAAATGTGCAGGGATTTGATCCAAATTCAGCCACGCTTTCTTCAGTCCTCATCTACCTCACTAGCCTACATAAGTCAGGACTTATATTGTCTATGATTAAAGTCCACATGGCGGCCATCTCAGCATACCACAACAGGGTTAATGGTTAGCCAGTTTTCTCTCACACCACTGTTAAGACCTTCTTAAGGGGCGTTCTACACCTCCGGCCACCACAACGACCATTTACACTGGCTTAGAGTTTATCGCTGGTGCTTGCTAAGCTAATAGGGAAGCCTTTTGAGCCACTGGCAACAGCTTCAATGCACTTAGTATCATTGAAAGTAGCATTTCTTGTGGCACTTACATCAGCCAGGAGGGCCAGTGAACTCTGCTCTTTAAGGTCTGATCCACCATGCACAGTTTTTCACCATGACCGTGTAGTACTTCGACCAGACCCTGCATTTCTCCCAAAAGTGGTTTCCCCTTTTCACCTTTATCAGACCATAACATTGCCTTCATTTTTTCCAACACCAAAAGATGAAGGACAGAGGGCTCCACACATGTTAGATGTTCGTCGTGCCCTTGCGTTCTATTTGTCTAGGACTGCAGCATTCAGAAAAGATAGACAATTGTTTATTTGTTACTCCAACCCTAGGAAGAGTTTTGCTATCTCAAGACAGCATCTCTCTAAATGGATGTCCTCGGCCATTGTACTGTGCTACCAGCTGGCTAATGAACCTTTACCATGTAAACCTAAGGCTCATTCATCATCAGCCTTCATGGCAGGGGTCTCAATGCAGGACATTTGTGCTGCAGTCACATGGTCGTCTCAATCCACCTTTACACAGCACTATGACTTAGATCTAAGAGCTAGGAAAGATGCAAACTTTGGACAAACTGTCCTTCAATCTGTTTTCCACTGAAAATGTTAATATGTTGTAGTTTGTGCATCTGAAATTATAAATAAGTAACATAACATGTTTATAGAACACACAAGCAAGTAGTTTTTTGCCTCATGCAAAGTTAGGTGCATGATGATATTGATATTGTTGTTTGCTTTGTGTTAATACATTGGTGAATGTGTATTACAAGGCTGAGTATTTGCTTGTTTTGAGTAATTCAATAAATGAGTTCAGTTAGAAATGACCAATAGGTATCGACCATATCAATTATGGTAGATGCTAACACCGACCATTTAGCTCATTCATCACGCAGTGTGTGAGCTGCACAGAGACCACAAAGAAGATAAACAGGTTGCTTACCTGTAGCTGATGATCTTCGAGTGGTCATCTGTGCAGTCACACACTCCCATCCAGCCTTCCCCGCTGCTAGCATCTCCTGCTAACTTACTTGATAGTATTGAGACTTCCTGGCGGTGGGCGGAAGGAACTGAGTGGTGGGGGGTCTTGCCTCAGCTCTGGGCATGCTCAGTAGATGCCTGCTCTGCAGGGTTGAGGCAAAGCCCCACCCAGAAGAGGCATATGTCTATAGCTTTTGAAGCTACCAGCGAGAGTCTGGCGCAGGCGCAAGACCCAGTGTGTGACTGCACAGGTGACCACTCGAAGATCATCAATTACAGGTAAGCAACCTGTTTTTTCTGCTACTGCTTTGTTTGTCCAGAAGACAGTATAAAGATTTCTTCCAGATCTGGATTTGTTGTCCCAACAGGGCAGCATAGTTCTCCACCATGACCCATCCTTCTTTAGTTTAACCACATCCTGACCTTTGCACCTGAGGTAGCCAACACAATCCTAAATGTGCAAAAGTTTTCCATGCATTGCTCTTACAAACTGAAGAAGAAATGTTTCGTCATCTATGCTTCTGCTTTTAACATCCAACCTCAATCAGCTCCCTTATCAGATGCTCTCTTACTTGGTCATTCTTCATCAATACAGCTTTGGCTTCTCTATCAAGGAGCATTTGGCTGCTCTCGGTTTACCATGATGATAGATGAATACCCTCTTTTTTCTCCACAGGATCACGAAAACTTTTGTCAAAGGTCTCCGAAAATTCCATCTGCTGAGAAAACTGATCGTTTGTGACTGGAGTCTTTCTCTAGTGCTTGCTAAGCTCATGGGTAGGCCATCTGAGCCCATGGCAATTTCATCTCTCCATTTACTTTGATGAAAGATGTACTGCCTTATTGCTATTACATCTGCCAGGAGAGCGAACAAGCTCATTTGCTTTCTGCATCAATGCACCATTTCCTGTGTTTCATAAGGACGAAGTGATTCTACACCCTGACCCTTCCTTCTTGCTGAAAGTTACATCATCTCTTCACTTATAACCAACTGCATTGCTTGTTTATGCAGGCACAGTACCCAGTGTGTGGCTGCACAGGTGATCACTCAGTCATAAGTTACGGGCAAGCAACCTGTCCTCCCTCCTGCTGATGCTCAACCTGTCCTCCCTCAGGACCCTGCTGATGCTCAATGAGCTGTACACACTTTAGACCTCTGGAGGGGCTTTGACTTTTATTTAGACAGGATGCGACCCTTCCGTGTGAACTCACATTTGTTCATATTATTCCAACCTAAGGGTCACAAGATTTCATCTCAATGCCCATCTAAATGGATTTCCTCTACCATTGTTATTTTAGCAATTGGCTGATCGATCCTTATCAGTGCACCCTCAGGCTCATTTCACAAGGGCCATCTCCACCTCTGCAGTGTTTTTGCCTGGTGTCCCTATCTACATGTATAACTACCGCTTGGTTGACTCCTTCTACATTTGAATCTTGCTATGCTTTGGACATCAGAGCACACAGGACATTCAGCCAAGCTGTCCTCCATTCCATCTTCCAGTAAAGCCATTGCTCTATGGCATTCTCTGGTGAGCCTCTAAGTATGTTAATTTAAGTAGCTGTTATCTGGTGTGTATGGGTCTCCAGTAGTTGCCAACACCCACCATCCTACCTTGGTAGCAGCTCATTAGTCACCCATGTGTGGGATTGCACCGAGACATGCATGAAGTAACTGATGATCTTCAAATGGTCATCTGTGCAGTCACACCTGCCCACCCAGCCTTCCCCGCTGCTGGCATATCTGTCACCTACCTTCAGTTGATGAGATTCACTACTGGTGGCTGGAAGGAACTGAATGAGTGGTTGCTTCCTCTTCAGTTTCAGGCATGCACAGTCAATGCCTGCTCCACAGAATAGAGGAAAAAGCCCGCCCAAAAGGCTGGGAATTAGCTCTAGAAGCTTTCAAGATCACACGCAGGTGCAGTACCCACGTGTGTGACTGCACAGATGACAATGATCAGGGGTTTGATTCCCCGCTCCTCCACATGAAACCTGCTGGGTGGCCTTGGGACAGTCTCAGAACTCTGTCCCACTTATCTCACATGGTGACTGTTGTGGGGAGAGGAAGAGAAGGCAATTGTAAGTCACTTTGAGAGTCCTTAGGGTAAAGAAAAGCAGGGTGTAAAAACTAACTCTTCTTCTAATACCCACAGTGGTCAAGAGACTGATGTGGCGGATGGGGTGAAATCACCCTTTCTGCCTCTTCCATTGGCTGCATTCATAGTTCATTGTTAAATTTTGCCGATCCCTGGGCCTTATAGGCAAGGAAAGGATGGAAGTAATTTGTGAAATATTTATTCCAGAAATAGATTAGGGCTTCAGTAGAATAACTGGACTAGTTAGTCAAATCCCTAAGGCTATCTGAAAAATAGCCTTAGGGATTGAATCTGTAAGTCTTCAGAGACCGATAATTAATGGGTCCACCACCCCAGGAAAATGTAGTGGAAACCACAGTTCAACCTCCTTTGTATAGTTCCGATTACCTGTAAGCATAATTTTTTCATCCATCCACAGAGGTATTCTTGTTCAGTTACACATGCAAGATTAACGAAAGATGACTAGTATCTTCAAGCACTGTTGTAAAACGTCTTTAACTGTCTTGGCTAGGTGTCACTATTGGCTGTTTAGTGGTTTTCTCTCCTATTTTCACATAGTGTATATGCAACATGAAGTTTGAGATTTCTGGCCTTTCTACTATAGAAGGCAGTTAGAAATCACCAACCTATTTTTGGACATCCTCCCATCTCCATGCTGTTGAGTTTAATCCATTGTACTCCTGATGCTAGGATTATCAGTAAATTACATATCAAATTGCATATTTGCCTTTTGATTGACTATTCCGTTGTATCTGCCAATCAAAAGTTATTTCTAAGTAATAAAAGATTCTACTTAACCATTGGGGAAACTGGGCTAAATACTGTGTTTGGTTGTAGCTTGAAGAGACGCAATGAGCATTTGAAACATTTTATTAAGGTCATCTTCACAAATTTTCAACCATGATACAAGAATGTAGCACAAGAATATGGAAATGCAATGAATACAAAGCTAGTGTATGAATAATTATAAATAATTTTTCAGAGAAAGATGCATAAGTTTTAGAGTTAGATTTTTAAAAAAAACTTAAGTAAATATTGAAAATTCCTTCAATAATATTAAGTGGCATTTCATTGAACTTCTACCATTTGTTGTTTATAGTTTTCCTGACAGCAAGTTATTTTATTTCAGTTCAAGTTAAAGTATGTAAGCACCTTCAGATATCTGGAATGTGAAAACAATATATTTGTTATCTTGCAAGGCACAGGATAGATCACTTCCAATGAATTGAGTATTCTTCAGGTTTCTTCTGTCCAAAAGAATGTACAAAAAACCTGACTGAAAAATGTTCATGTACCTGTTATTTAATAGAAATTCCTTACAAATTATCATGGTTCATGAAATGCTTGAAGTAATAATGCTTTCTGTACTAAAAATTAAGGAGCATCCAAGAATAGTTAAGAAAATGCCTGTCACCTCAACAATGTTTGATATGTCACTGGTAATTTCTCATATGCCCCAAGATCCATAATAGAATCTCCAAATTACAATTAATCAGCATTAATTACTGTTAGACTAACCTTAGCTAATGCCAAAGTCCAACTGTAACATATGATTCCTGTTCACATTGCAAGTATCAGCATAAACCCTGCCTTTGACAAATGAAAATACTATTTTTGTATTGGAAATATCCTAGAATGAGAAATTTGCATGGTGATCCTGTGTAGCAGTTGATTAAAAGTTTAAGGTCATCATTATTCCTGTGCTCTCAGTAGTCACTGGCTACCTGATATCAGCCACATTTTTTAAAGTGGCCTGCAACTAAACAAGCCAGATAGTATGTGGTTACTTGTAGTTCACATATGAAAGGCCACTCAGTATATGTGAATGCACTCTATTAAAAGAAAATATGGTGGTCAGGACTGGTGTCCATAGCCATTAAAGAGACAGGTGGAGGGCCCTGTCATTGGTTAACGGAAAGGAAGAAATGTTAGACTGTTCTGAAAGTTTTAAGAGCATATTGTGGTGCCTTTCATAAAGAAAAATTTTATTTGAATTCTCTAAATGAATTAGATAGCATCAAGCATATAGACAGCACAATCCTAAGGACACTTTGCTGGGAGTAAGCCTTATTGAATAAACTATAGTAGAATTCAGAACTGACATGGTTAGGATTGCTCTCTTAAGACACAGAGTATTCAAGCCAAAAATTTGCATTGTTATAAACCACTTGTAACCGCCAAACTAAGTGCACCATTTATTATCTATTGCACAATATGGAATGTAGTCAAAATACAGCCCAAATTAAAAGTCAGGCAGCTACCCAAGCATAGTCAATAATGAGTGCATTCAGGGCCCATTTCTTTACAACCTAAGCCTTGTAGGGGTAGGCTCCCTCTAAAGAGTTATTTCACAGTTTTAAATAAAAATCCTCACTGTTATTTTTTTTTTCCACCGTGAGAATAAATCACCTACCAATAGCAGCCACTGGGTTATTTGAGAGTTGTAAATTTCAGTTCTAAATATTTCAAGACTGGCTCTTGAATCACCAATGAATTCATGGCAGTTATAGATCGCCTACTCAATGGATACTGTTTCATGAAACACTTCTAAAGCTTCACTTTTTCTGAAATCTTAATTCAATGTACAGTATTTTCCAGGTTCATGGGAAATCTACATTATCCCACTTCTTCCTCCACTAAATCTGTATTTTCAAAGGCTTTTTTAAAATGCCACCTGAATGTCTTACTGTTGACTTTTATACATCATTTTAAATTATGTCATTGGTTCCCAATTTTTTTGGTATGGTGACCTGCTTTTTAAACAAGAGCATGCACAAATGACTAAAATGGCAAAAACCCAGGGCCCACTTCATAGGCTTCACAACTTCCTTGAGCTGAAAACCCACAGGTTGGGAAACACTGGTGTAGGTTACCTATTCCTGTGAAGTAGTTTCAGGACACCTATTTCAAGAGCTTCCTGTCAACAGAAACCAAGGAAGAAAAAAAATGTGCAAATACAACTACCTGAATTGGGAAATGACTGCTTAGTGTTCTAAACTATCTTTCAGAAGCAAGTGGTTCATGTCAAAATCTCAGTATGCTTTTGGCTTACAAATATGGTTCACTTGCTAATACATTTAAAATGTAAACATGTTTCATATGCAAAGGTGTAACTTACTAGTGCATTGGCATTGCTCCATTAAATATTAAGAGTTCTTGAAAAGTGAACAATGCCTTTCTGGCTTTGGTGGAAAATGCATAAAGCTAGTTTTGCAAAGATGGAAGCTTTCCTTCTGCTTTTTCAGTATTATATCTGATCCAAAGAACTATGAAACTAGTTCCACAATTCCCAAGAAGCTTCAGTCAATAAGATCCCCAGCTCTCCTGTTCCTTGGTAAAACGGAGGGCAATATCAAATGATTTCGTGATGTAGCACTTGTTGGAGGGGCAATATCAAACAAAATTTTGTGATATGGCATTGTTGTGGAGGAGAGGTGTCTTTTAAATCAAATTATATGATTTGCCTGAGCATGCACAAACATGCTTATGGTATCCCAGCCTACCTGAGCACCCTATAAATTGTTTTGTAAGTTCATTCACAGATTTCCAGTAGTCTAAAGAAGGTATTTCTGTGAACAACTTTCTTATAGAATTTGAAAACATGTATAAAGCACCAGTTCACACTTTGCATGAACAAATGCATGAACAAAGCAAAAATTCATTTTCAAGCAGGTCTTAATGCATTAAAGTTGCATTAAAATTCTTTGCATATATCTGGTCATTTTTCTTCAGTTTTCAAAAGTTTTTACATCCTATTTCAGTTTATGAAATAACTTCATCTCCAGCAATGGTGTATACATTTTCTTTCATCTTAGTATCTAGTAAAGAAAAAATAAGCATTTAGTAAGTTCAGCAGATATTGGTCCGAAAGTTCTAATAAGTAAATGATGTCCTAAAATTTCAACTGTATGGTTAGCAAAATATGTTTCTTCTGCTAAAAATGTTAACTGAGTAACCTCCACCCCCAACAACCATTTCAGCCATATGCTGAGACAAAAGACTACCGGGCTTGTTGCTACTGCCTACCAAACAGATACTGCTGTGGTTGGGGAGAATAGCTTTGAATATCCATTAGCAAGAGATTCAAGCCCTTTGCATCATCTTGCCTTGGCTTTCACTCAAGGTTTAGAAATTACTCCAGGCAGCTGCATAAAAAGAGCAGAACGGCAGGATTTATTGTGATTAAAGCAACTGTGAACTGAAGGCATGGCTCAACCTATTAAAATACAACCCCAGAACTACTAAAGTTGATTCCACCACAATAAATAACATTCCATTGTAATTTCCATTCAGGTTATGAACTAGCATAAGGACCTTGCTAGGTCTGTGCAAGGATGCCCAATCTACCCAGCTTTCTTCTCTCAGCAGACATTTACAAATTTCAATCACAATAAAGTTTATTCCCGGGGTCATGGGACCCATGTGAAATAATAAGCAGCCATGCCACTTGGTGCTCTGCAGTGCAGAGGAAGATGATGACAAAATCACTCCTTTTCATCTCATCTGATTCCACAAACATTTAAAAAGTAACTATTCAAATAACTTTGGGACAAGAGCAAGAAGAAAATTGTTCTGTGAGCTTGTTTTCATGAAATACATTATGAATTAGTTTGTAAAACTATTATTCTGATTGTACATGTATCAGTTGCTGTACATATAACAGGAATGTTGTGGAAAACTTCTTCGTTTACAACACCAGTTTAACTTTTCAGTTTATCCAGTCTGAAGTCCTGTCATGTACACATTCACATACAAACAAAAATTAAAAAGCAGCACACAAACACAGGTACAGTATATATGATTGCTAGACAATTCATTGATATATACCCTGATTTGCATTTCTGTTTCTGTGTGCAACTGAGGCCATAGTGGAAGACAGGCTGGATTGATATTACATACAGAAGTCCTACGATGTCTTGTGTAAAAGTAAAAAAGATAATCAGGTGAATTGGCCATTATGGCCACCAGAAAGTGTCTTGTCAGGCAGACACCAAATTCTGAGCCTCCTGCCCAGCAAAGAGGACACCCAAACACAAGCCACCACTGTTGGACAACTGCACAACTCCACCCCAACTTGTAGGGGTGAGGAGGCCAGCCTGGCTGAGGGGAAGCTGCAGCATCACTGCTGGGGCAGCAATGGAGGCAGCTGCTGCCAGGGTCAGGCAGAGGGAAACAATGGCACCCATCCTATGCCTGCTGGCCTGAATCTTCTGAGATCAGTAAGGAAGGATGTGTTGCTCATTTTGACAGTTGAGAAGTGTGGCAGTGCCTCCTTTACTCCAACTGGCTCTTTCTCTAATCAAACGGTCATGGCAGGAAACAATGCACAGCTCTGGGGACCTTTCAATCCTCCCTTGAAGATAGTCTCTTGATGGCTTTGTGAGTAATAGTTTGCAGTGAGTTTGTAAATGCAAACTATAAGAAAGATTAGAGCCAGGAATAAGAGCTGAACCTCACTGAATCTAGGCAGCAGTAGGAATGTACAAATCCCTTTTTCAGGCCTCAAAACAAGATTTCAAAACCAAAACTATTTCAGAAAGAATCCGTGCTGTCTTCTATTGGGAAAGAAAATGAACGCTCACATTATTTTAGGTTCATTCCAGGCTATACAATTGTATTGATTTGATAAAAAGTCAAAAAAGACTTCATTTAATTAGAAGTGATTCTGATCTGAAAGCCCAGCAACTCTGAAGCTAAGTGAAACAGCAAAGGTATCAAGGAAACAGTATTGCATTCCCTAAGCCTAACAGCACACTCTACTTCCAAAATGCCATGATTTACTGCAAAATATTTGAAGGAAAAGAGCAAAAACTTACGGTGAAATTGTGCAGCCAGAGGCATAAGCATGGTGGCCAGTATAACGGATATCACAACGTACTATATTGTTGGAATAGTCCGATTCTGGTACCAAATAGCTAGGGTTTACACTAACCTGGAAAAAAAAGTACACTTTGTACTTCAAATTTTTATATATCATTGTACAAAATATGGTTTAATAAAACTGGATACCTTCAATATGTAATTTCCAGGCTTTACATCTGTAATATCAATCCATTGGCAGTCTATGTCAGCATTGTAGGTGTCATAACAGCCAGGACTCAATCCCTAGAATTGGACAGATATAAAAGACTACTATTTTTTTAAACTCAACATCCACTATCATATCTGAAGTAACAAATGTAACAAATTGATTTATAAAGTTAGTTGTTTCTTAAAATATGGTTTTACAGAACAACGAAGACAATCTTTACATAAACATCATGCTGCACTTTTGTAAGGCTAATTAAATTTCCTATGTATTTTGCTCATGGTGATGAGCAGAATAGTAAATCAATCCTTGTCTTTCCAATATCAAAGCTGATCTTCCCCCCCTAACAAATAACAGTAAAAGCTTTGTTAACTAGCAGTTGATCATCCAAAATACTCAGTTAACCAACATGGCCCACAAGGCAAGCACCTCCCCCTCAGCCACCATAATGTTGCAACTTTAGGCACACAGAAGCACCCCCACCTCTCCAGCCAACCACTGGCCTTCGCTGGGCTTCTCTTATACTGCACTGCCAGCTAATGTCATCCTTAGGTGTTGCCTCCTTCTCTTTCAAACTTTCAAATTGGCAGAAGCTGGCTCTACCAGCAAATTCCCAGGCAGTCAGCTCGCTTTTCTGTTTGTTGTGTAAGAGGACTCCATGGCTCAGGGAAGGATCTCACCAGATGCAGGGGTTGTCACCATGACACTCCAGTTGGGGTGGGGTTTGGTCACTGATTTCTCCAGGAAGGGCAAAGCAGGAAGCATGAGTGTTGGACACATCAGATTAACTGAGGACACCCCCCCCCATCCCTATGTGGTAGATAATGAAGATTTTATTGTAGGCAGAAGTGGGAGGGTTTTTAGAATGAAACCTATTTCCACTGTTCATTTTTTTTAGAATAAATGATCTTTTCCTTCAATATGAATGCCATTATTATTATATAAATGTTTTGCGTTGTGAACAATCCAATGATCTATTCTTCCTTTTCCCATTCATTACTTCCATGTGTCAAAACAAGACAACCATTCCTGCTGGCTAAACTGGAGTGATTTAGAAACAGAGAGGTTACATCTGGCTCATTCTGTTACACAGAATCACAGAGTTGGTAGGGATATCCAGGGTCATCTAGCCAACCCCTGCACAATGCAGGAAATACCTCACCCCCCCCCCCACCCAGTTACCCCTGCTCCATGCCCAGAAGATTGTTGGGGGGGACCCTCCAGGATCCCTGGCCAAACTGACCCAGAGAAAATTGCATCCTGACTCCAAAGCGCCGATCATCATTTCCCTGGCCATGTAATAAAGGTATTTTTCATAGGTTAAAAGGTTCTATACTAACTTTATGAAACCATTGTCCTGAATAACAGCTCCATTTAAGCCATGCACACTCAGCCCTTTAAATTCCATGTAATAAATGAGGTCCATAATTCTTTCTCCTCTCTGAAATCATTTCAAGTGAAGTCTGACTGTCCTATGAAAAGTACAATGTTTGGCCACAGATTGTGTGTCACTTGGCAAGAGTTGAGTACTTGCTATGAAGAGAAAGGCCATGGATATATTAAGAACTGGCAGCTGCATACTTTTTTGTCTGGAAAATAGATGCAGTTTTTGGTTGGTAAGAAAAATATTTCATACAAGCAAAGGTTTCATAGCAATGTATGTAACCATAGGAATTGTAATGGAATTCGGATAGAATTAGACACTTTATAATGCCTGATGGGTAAGCTGTTTGTAGAAGATGTGGGCCATATATACTAGGGCTGTCATTTGGTAGCTGTCAATGACCTTGTACAGATAATATTTCTTTTGTGATTCCTGTGATCCTAGGTAACTTATTCAGTTCACAGATAACCAATGACTGTTGCAGTTGGCTTGTCACTTTTACCAGTCTTGCAAAACAACTGAGTGAAAGCATAACAAATCCTCTTCAAAACTTTAACTCAGGGTACAAGGGTTGAGGGCATGTCAATATCTATGTCCAATCATAATAGAGTAGAAACTCCAAACTAGATTAAATACTTAATCAAGGTGGTGTATAGTGCATGTTGTACATGCTATGAATAATTCTGATGAACTAGACTTGTAAAGAATATTAATACATAATGCTTTCAACTCATCAAGGAATTTCATTAGAAGTATGCCAAAACTGCATACATTCCACAGAACAAATTTAGCTTCTTTTCCCTGTAGTAGAACTAGCATAATCCCATGTTCTTGCAATTCATATGCTTGCAGAAGCAGTGATTGGAAAATAATTGCTCAGCTACTACAGTTGCAGTTCTCCAATAGATGTTTTATACAGACTACAATATTCCCAATTGGAGAACCATAAAAATATTTATACTATCTGCCAAAACCCCAGATAGGTGCACGAATTTCAACAAAGTCCCAAGAATTAGCTTCCAGTTACTGCATCCCTGACTACCCTCCTCTAAAACACTATTTATCTAAAGATGCAAGCAAAAGTGATAAAGACAGCCATGTATAATTCTTACACTGTGCTAAACTACTACAGTCAGTTAAAAGTGATTGGCTTGTATTCTGGCACTAAAGAGGAGCCATTATTTTGAATAAGTGGGTCTTACCTGTGTATGTGCTGTACATGCGTATCGTCTATAGTATCCATAATCACAAGAAGTATCTTCAAGACAAAAACTTGCTTTGTGTCCTTCAGCTACTCTTCTATGCGAGCTTGCTTCAAGCAAGTCATAATGGCTGAACTCATCCATACTGTGGTAATGCCTGTCAAACCACAGGCAAATTAGTAGACAGATCAGCTCCCCCAAACCCATGTTAAAACCAACAACCATAATTGCTTGCTGTACCACAATTACCTGGAAAGTACATCATTATTAACTGCTTAAAACTTAATGTGTTAATATTTTGTGCTCCAATTTTTACATTATCTACATATTACATTTTCTACATTCAGACACTATATAAAAATAAAACTTTAAACAAATTAAATATATGCACCAGCTTTTTTTCCAGAGAGAAAGCAATGCACAAGTTATATTAAGAGTAGGAAGTACCAAAGTGCCTATATGTATGAGCAGTACAACCTCTAGTTATTACCCCTGGGCACTATTCATCTCACAGAAAATGCTTACATAGAATGTTTTTGGAATTCACAGTATGCTATCTCTGAAGGGTTTTTAAAATCAATATGTCTAGTTACTGTGCTAATTTATTTGAACATCTTCTTTAAGTCCCATTTTGTTACCTTATAGTAATGTTCTATTTTTTTTTTCTAATTGCTTCTTATATCAAGTAGTGGCTCAGTGGTAGAGCATCTGCTTGGCATGCAGGAGGTCCCAGGTTCAATCCCAGTATCTCCAGTTGTAGGATCAGGCAGTAGGTGATGTGAAAGACATCTGCCTGAAGCCCAGGAGAGCTGTTGCCAGTCAGAGTAAAAAACACTGACCTTGATGGACCAAGGGTTTGAGCCAGTGCAAGGGAGCTTCATATGTTCATATTTATTGCTAGGTAATATTCTAAATGCCATGTGTTCTATTGCTGCACAGTTTTTAATGGCAAGTTAGTCCACTATAACTTTAGCCAATCTGCTCACTATCTTCTCTCTCTAACATTCTACTGTTGTTATTTATGGCATATAATACATGATGGAATCAACCAGTTCTTTAGCACAAATTTTTCCCCTTGTGATCTAAAGCAGAAAAGGATATATTTTTTTTCTAAGTGGGTGGTCAAAGCACATGAGGACTGAAAGCTTATTTCTGTTGTGTGGTAGTGGTTGTATCATAAAAACATCACTAGTTTAAGTTGCATCTTTGTATTCTCTTCAGATGTCTTGACATGGAAAATCTGCAAGCAACTTCCATTCAGTACAAGAGGTTTGGGCCACTTTCAAGATTGGTATCAACATTATTCTCCAAAAACTGATATCATTAAATTCCTCAGTAATTATTGAATAATTATATTTTATGCCCAGTTGTGCCAAAATTATTTTAAATCTCATTGATGTTGTATCTGAAATGGCTTCTAGAAACTTATTTTCTTAGGAAGATCATAAACTCATGTTTCATGGAAAGGGTTCCAAGCTTTGTAGCTTCTTTCCACATACAAAAGAGAAAAACCACATCACAATAAATAACAAGAGAACATAATTTTAAAGTACCGTACTGAACACTCCACTCACTGATGACAGCTGTGCCACTCCCAAGAGTATCGTGGTCGGCTTGGTAAGAAATCTGATGTGCCTTGATTTTTCACTCTCTGAGGGAATCTGAGAAGCACTCTGTTATCATAGTCTCTGACATCTGATCTATAAGCTGAACTGCAAAGATATAAAAACACACATGCATTAAATAGATTTGAAATTGCAATCTTTGACTTTTTGCAACCTTTGGATAAAAATATGGAGCAGCGGTCCATCAGTGGCTATTAGCCACAGTATGTATGTATATGTGTGTATATATATATATATATATATATATATATGTGTGTGTGTGTGTGTATATATATACACACACACGTACATACATACACACACACGTACACACATACATATATATATATATACACACACACACGCACACATATTGGCCACTGTAACACAGTGTGTTGAACTGGATGGGCCATTGGCCTGATCCAACATGGCTTCTCTTATGTTCTTATGATAAAGGTCTTTGATGGCTCAGCAATATTTCTTGTGAACTGCTTATCCAAAATACCAACAGCTGAAGTTACTTAACTTTCAGTGAAACACTTATATGCTTTCCTGAGTGGGTTTCAAGTTATTTAAAAACAAGACTGACATCAAGTAATGTTTTCCTGTTGGCTTGCTATCCTAGCTACTATGAGTAGTTCTGCTTACAGACTGGGACTTTCCCATCTTCTCCTTCCAGCTGCCACCTCTTGCACCACCCCAAACTCAGGGTCAAAGGACCCTAACTAAGATGTTCCAGAGAGAACTGCACTGCTGCTGGAAGGAGCTGATCAGGGACACAGGCAGCCATTTACAACTAGAAGTGCTTTTTACTTATGCAAAGGCATCTGTTGTATCCAAAACAAATGGCCTGTAGGATTTCAGCCTTGTTTGAGCTGTGTCCGATGCCTGCATTTAGTGAAAATATTTAACCAAACAGCATAATTAATTTCAGATATGTGCTAATGTTCATAATTACACTGCTGAATACATAAAAAGTAGGCTTTGGCTTTACTACTTAAAATTAGAAGAAAACACTTCCCACCAGGCCTGTATTTTATTTATTGAGCAGATATTTAGCACCTGAAAACTTTCCTTGGTTAGAAATGCCATGAAATGTAGCAAGGCCTAAATTTCTTCTTTTCCAATATGCCTACCTGATTGAAATTTCACACCAATTATGCTTGTCTGCTGCTGACACCCCTATTTCCTTCCAATCCTACTAATTTCAACAGCATTTAATGTTCATTCCTCACTTCTCTCCTGTTTTAAAAATATCAGTGGAGAATCTTATAAAGCACTGTGACATTTCTGTGTGTGCCTGTGTTAAGTGCTGGCAAATTGCTTCCGTATTATGGCAACCCTATGAATTAATGATCTCCAAAACATACGATTGTTAACTGCCTGGCTCATGTCTTGCAAACTGAGGTTCATGGCTTCCTTGATTGCGTCAATTCATTTCAAGTTGGGTCTTCCTCTCTTTTTCAGCCACCTTCAACTTTTCCTTGTATTATTGCCTTTTCCAGTGAGTTTTGTCACCTCATAATGTGTGACCAAAGTATGAAAGTCTCAGTTTAGTCATTTCAGCTTCTAGGGAGAGTTCACACTTGATTTGATCTGGAATCAACTAATTTGTCTTTTTGGCAGTCCACGGGAATGAACATTTGTCATTTTGGCAGTCCATGGTATCCATGAAACTCTCCAACACCACATTTCAAAGGAATCAATTTTATTCCCATCAGCCTTCTTCATTGTCCCACCTTTACTATGCTATGAATTATCTTGATCTTGGTTGTCAGTGACACATCCTTAAGAATCTTTTTTAGCTCCTTCACGGCTGCCCTTCAAATTTTCCGTTTTGGTTAATGATGGAGCCAGGGAATAAAAGATCTTGAACAATTTAAATTTTTTCATTGTCAGCCTTAAACTTGTGTAATTTCTCAGTAGCCATTACTTTTGTCTTCTTGATGTTCAGCTGTAATACTGCTTTGACATTTTCTGTTTTAACTTTCATTTGTAGCCATTTCAGATCTTCACTGTTTTCTGTCAGTAACATGGTATCTGCATATCTCAAATTGTTTCTTCCCCCAATTTTCACTCCACTTTTATCTAAATCTAATCCAGTTTTCTAGGTAAATCCAATCCACCTTTATCTAAATCTAATTTGTATGTGTTCTGCATAGATTGAAGAGACAGGGAGATCAAATACACCTTTTCTAACACATTTGCCAACTGGAAACCATTATGTTTCTCCATATTCTGTCCTAACAGTAGCCTCTTGTCCAGCATATAGGTCACATATCAAAACAACCAGATGTTGCGGTATACCCATTTCTTTTAAACCAAACATAACTGGTATCAGTATTCATTATAAGATTTTGAGCACTATTTCAGCTCACATGATAAATCAATGTGAGGATCCAATTAGTTGCAACCCTCTTTAACATCTCTTTTTTTCAGAACTGGAATGTAGATTGAACATTTCCATTTTGGGCGCCTTTGTTTTATGTTCCATAATTGTTGGCATATTCTTGTTAAAATTTGATGGACTCTGGGGCTAGAAACTGCTCTATTGAGATCCCATCTACTCCAGGTGATTTGTTTCTCCCAATTGTTTTTAGTGCAGCTTTTCACTTCCCTTCACAAGATTCTTCTTGGAAGATTTCTGAAATCCTTTCATCTCATCTCTCCAGTTCTTCAACGTATTGTTCACATATTTTCTTTAATTTATCCTGTTCAATTAATTTATTTCTGTGCAGATCTTTCAGCATGCCTAACAGCTTTAAATTTCCCTTTGATTTCTTGGATCTTGTGAAAAAGATATCTTATTCTTCCTTTGTGCTCTCCTCTTCTATTTCTTTAAACTGGTTATTATAATTCTTCTCTTTATTTCTATGTGCAAGTTGCTGGAACGCTGCATTTAGTTTTCCAATTCTATTTCTGTTACTTCACTTCTGCTTCTCTTCTAGCCTTACTGATTTTTTTCATCAATCATTTTTCATTTCTTTCAGCTACAAAGATAGTCTTTGTGCATTCTTTCTTGAAAATATCTCTGGCTTCAACCCACAGTTGTTCTGGTACATGCTCACTTAAACTTTGTAATGCAAATTTGTTCTTTATATAGTCTTTACATTCTTCAGGAATTATGTTTAGATTGTATTTTGGCACAATGAATGTTCTGGTGCTTTTGTTCAGATTTATTCTAATTTTTGATATTAATAATCAATAGTTCGTATCACAATCAGCTACTGGTCTTGTTTTAGCAAACAGAATAGAGCAGGGGTGTCAGACTCATTTCTTATGAGGGCCGGATCTGACATAAATGAGACCTTGTTGGGCTGGGCCATGTGTGTAGCTATTTAAGATTAGGTAATAGAGATGTAAACTTTTTAAAGGACACAAACATGATTAAAGGTTTTTTTAAAAAACCACCTTAAAATAAAACATACTTAAAACATTAGCACTTGTTGGTCTTAAAGATGCTTTCTTTATATTTCTCCCATGGGATCCAGGAAATTGGGCAAAGGAAGCTCTGGCTCTTTCCCTTCCTCCCCAGGGGAAGGAGCCTCAACCAATGGAGAAAATAGAGGTTTTGCTCTGTAGCTCTTGTGTGATTGAGCAAGCCTTGCAAAGCAAGCTGAGATGCAGAAGGAAGCAGACAAGAACCAGTTGCTCGGGGGCCAGATAGGAGCCCTCTGGGAGCCTGATTCGGCTCCTTGGCCGCATGTTTGACACCCATGGAATGGAGCTTCTCCATCTTCTCATTCCAATTATGTACTCTATTTGATTTTTATATTGGCCATCTAGTGATGTTCACATATACAGTCATCAATTCAGTTGCCTGAAATGTGTTTGCAAGGAAAAAAAATTATTGCCTTCATATAATTCTATGAGTTGCTCCCCTGCTTCATTTCATGCTCCTAGCCCAAATCTTCCAACAATCTTTGATTCTGCCTTGTGTTCCAGACACCTATGATTATCAGCATATCTTGTTTAAGTGTGTGATCAATTTCATCCTGGACAATTGCATAACATCTTTCAATTTTTTTCCTCATCACCATTTGTACTTGGGGTGTAAACTTGAATGATGGTTATTTTGATAAGCTCTACATCAAGTCAAAGGCTATTTTTTTGGTCAGGCTTTGCATTATAGCCCCTAATTGCTTATGCTATGTCTTGCCTCACTATTAGAGCAACTCTATTTCTTCCGTGTTTGTCATTTTCAGAGTAAAACACTTTGTAGTTTTCTGACTGAAAATGTCCTAACCCAGTCCACTTTAGTTTACTCACTCCCAGGGTTTCAATGGTTAATAATTCCATTTCTTATTTTATGATTTCAAGTTTATCTTAATACATACTGCTAACATCCCATGTTCTTTACATTTTAACTGTAGAATATCCTTGTCCATTACATCCAAGTCCTCTAAGAATATTTTTTAATTTGCTGTCCTAATATATTTGCTAGAGTTATTAAAATACATATCATAACCAAATCTAGGCTGGCACTGCTATGAAATTCATTTTTAAAGCCAGCTTTGCATAACTTAACTGGACAAAAAGCCATTTTGAGTTCAGCTCCAAGCAAACTGAGAAGATCCTTATTCAAGAATGTAAATCTATTAAACTGGCTACAGATTTCCAATACAATAATTAAAATAGATCAAATGGAACACAAAAAGCATCATCAAGACTTGCTTAATTTTTTACCTCCTAGAAACCAAGCTTGAATTCTCCCTTGGAGTTAAAATGACTAAACTGAGGCTATTGTACTTTGGTCACATTATGAAAAGATAAGACTAACTAGAATGGACAATAATGCTAGAGAAAGTTGAAGGCAGCAGAAAAAGAGGAAGACCCCAAATGCGATAGATTGACTCAATAAAGAAAGCCATGGCCTTCAGTTTCAAAGACTTGAGAAAGGTTGTTAATGATAGGATATTTTGGAGCAGGGCTTTTTTTTGAGCAAGAATGCAGTTCCGGCTGGTTTGGTGTCAGGGGGGGGGTGGCCTAATATGCAAATGAGCTTCTGCAAAACAATGGTGATGTCAGGGGGTGTGGCCTAATACACAAATGAGTTTCTGCTGGGCTTTTTCTACCAAAAAACCCCTGTTTTGGAGGATGTTAATTCATAAGGCTGCCATAACTCAGAGCAACTTGGTGGCACATCACACACCAACTGAGGACACTGTCACAAAATATGCTGCAAACTATCTTTGGATTACTTTCACTTTTATGATGTAGGAATGCTGCAAATACCAAGAACAACATATAAAATAGATCAATGAAAATTGTTTAGGTGCTCTATTTGCATTTATGACAGATTTTAGTTTAAACCGATTTAAGCCTTGCGTATTAGCCACCTCCTACCTTGATGTAATGGATGTGTGCGCCTAAATTAGTCCACAGAATTCAGAGCTTTGGCACAAAGTCAGAGCGCACAGGACTTCAGTTTATCTACTTAATTAATAGCACTGAGTGTCACTGGTAGACTGACTCCCAATCAATCCAGAAGCTAAACACCAATGATGGGAAAACAGTGAACTGAAAATTACCAGAATCAAATAAAAATAGCAAGTGGGTTTTTTTTAAAAAAACAAACATTTTACAGTTCCAAGTAAGACTGCATTCAGAACACAGAAGACTTGTTTTTAAAAAGAATTTACAAATGTTGGATTAATGAAAAACAGGCCTTGTATAGGCAAAACATTTCCAACCAATAAGCACATGGTAACTGTGTCATTTGGCTGTTTAGCTCATAGCAGCAGATAATATAAACAATGTGGTTTGTGAGGGCAGGAAAAGATGTAATTCTTCACTGCTTTAAGCAGTTGAAGTTACTCCCCTGTCTCAGCAACATTTGGAACCCTTTGCAAGCCCACCTTTATCTGTGCTGTGTCTAATAGTGCCTCGCCTGCACACACTACTGACTTCCTTATTCTCAGGCACTAGACCAGACCTTCCCATTAGATTCAATAAGAAATCTGATGCTGGTGTCAATGGAGAGGCAGCAGCCTCTTACCTTGCTAGACAATTCTCTTCAGCAGCACACCTTAGGTTGTACATGGATGTCCTCTGGACATAAGTAGATGCTTGGATGTAATAAGGATCCGGTACTAAGTCAGGAAGACCTGCAGTTCATCAAACCAATCACAGAACAGCAACATCAAGCCCAGCACACTACATTTCCCCCTGAAAAGAGTCATGATGGCTCAAGTTCAGCTCTCTAAACCTCCCACTCAGTACTAGAAAATTCAGCCACCAGTCTCTTTTCTCAAGTTCAAAAGAAGATCAGCAGATGACTGCATAGCATCCTAGTTGCTAACCCTCTGTCATAAATCTTAAGGGCATTCTCCCATAAGGAGACCAGCTGAAGAGATCTTCAGTTTGCCAGGTCAAAATAGCAGGAATCTATTAGATACAGAGAATCTTTGCTCTTTTTATGGAACTGGAACTCTGTTGCTGCAAAAAACTCTATTGCCATTAGGCAAACTGTGATATTTTGGATTAATTCTAAAAGTCCTTTAGAATAAAAGATTGACTTTGAAATTAGGAACATCAGTCAACCTAATTAGAAGAACAAAGAAGATATTGGATTTATAGCCCGCCCTCCACTTCGAATCTCAGAGCAGCTCACAATCTCTTTTATCTTCCTTCCCCACAACAGACACCCTGTGAGGTGGGTGGGGCTGTGAGAGCTTTCCCAGAAACTGTTCTTTCAAGAACAACTCTGTCAGCGCTGTGGCTGACCCAAAGGCCATTCCAGCAGGTGCAAGTAGAGGAGTGGGGAATCAAACCCAGTTCTCCCAGATAAGAGTCTGCACACTTACCCAGTACACCAAATACAAAAAAGTTCTTGAATCATTAGTTTCTTTGGTACTGCGAGAGGGGGAGACCATAGTTCCCCTTTCTCCAAATCACTTGCATCCAGAATCCACCAGAGGCAGTGAAATAAAGGATCTTTAAACATATAGAGAGAGCCTTTTCTTCGCCGCTGTGCTAACTGCAGCTGTCCTTAATTATTGGTTCAAAATCTCTAACTTCTCACAGCCTGAGCACCACCACCTCTACATAAGGGGGGGGGGGGGGGGGGATAACGATCACAGAGATTACTGTGTAGAAAAACGCTGCGTTGAAAACACCTTTCTCCTCATCACCATGATGTATTAAATTGTTGATTATGAAAAATGATTTTAAAGCACTTTCTTTTTTTACTGATTTCTTTTCTACGGAAATGAGACTAGTTGAAATTTAACAAAGCATACAACTACCAACATACTGTCCCCGCTGCAAACTAGGCGGAGGGGACGTGGTATCAGATGTTAACTAGTGACTGAGGAACTAGTGGGGTACCAATTGGCTCCTATTAAAGAGCGGTGTCGGAAAAGAAGGGCGGGAAGTGCCACGCGTCTACAGGCCCCCCCCCCCCGTGGGTTCAGGGAGATTGTTCTCGATCTAACGCATGCAACTTAAGCGGCTGAAACCGGAATTTGCATGCAGGGGTTTGACGATTTTATCCGCGCAAACGAGCAACTTTTGTCAGCTCTTACCGTACTGAAAATAGCCGGTGCCGTAGCCCGGTCGGTAGCGGCCGTTCTGTCGGGGCCGTTCATAGGTGTCATAGTAGTTGTAATAGGGGTTGTCGTCCGTGTACTTGTAGGGATTGTAAGGGTCGTCGCCCACCATGCCATCTTCCCGGCGCGGAGGCCGAAGGTTGCTTAGCGGGGGTGGGCTGCTCCCATTGCCCGCCCTGGAGGGGGAGCTCTCAAGACGACGCACCTGGGGCTCCCTTTGAGAGCTTCCGTCGTGTTGAGTCCTGTGGCCCCTTCCGCCGCCATTATTGCCCGCTGAATGCTGGTAGCCAGCTTGAAACCAGTGCCGCGCCTCCGGCCTCCTGGTCGTGCTGGTGGTGGCGCCTTCGCCGGCGGAAGCCGCTTGCGCCGCTCTGCGCGGAGCCGTGCTGTTGCCCCTGAGGAGCAACACGTGGCCGCCTTGCGCGGTCCCCTGGCTGTGCCTGCGCCACGGCGGTTGGTACTGGGAGCCCAGGCTGAGGAGGCTGTACACCTGCCCGTTGTTCTCCCACTGAATCCTTTGCCTCCACACGGCGGGAGGGGGTGGTGGTGGGTTTCTCTGCGGCTGCCCGCCGGCCGGCAGCCACAACAGGCAGCTCCAGTAGAGGCATGCTTGCAGCTGGGCGAGCCCCAGAAGAACCGGCGGCGAGGAGAGGAGATGCATCGCAACCTCGGCTTGTATCTGTAGCTCAAGCAAGTGGGTAGGTTCCCTTTGGGCTAGGTGGGCGGAGAAGTCAGCAGCGCTTCAGTCCCCCCCCCCCTCAAACACACAAGCAAGCTAATTTTCTTGCAACTATCGCATAAAAAGATAGTGGGTACCCTCCCCCTCCTCTTCTTCCTCCCAGTATTGTACTTTGTGAAGTTTACAAAGGAGGCGCAGCAGTCAGCAATCGCTCTCTCCCTCTTGCTTTTGCTGGTGTCTGGAGTGAAGCGCCAGGCAGCAGAGAGGGAGGGGGAGGAGATGAGGGATTTTTAAACTTTCTGGCACATTTGCAAAGTTACACAAGCCCATTTTGGCAGGCGGCTCCTTTGCTATTTGTTCACGTAATGCGATTTGAAACGTGCGAGCCCGACCGTCGCCTCAGATCTGCCCCCTTCCCTTTCCATCCTCCCCCTGACAACTACTTCTACCTGATCATGAGCTTCCAGACAAACAAACAAGACAAGCCAGCTACATACACACTCCGCTGGGCAGAAGGTCCAAAAATCTGTAAGCATCTTAGAGTCTAGGGTTAACATGCAGGCATTTCACTTCCCTCAGACTACTCAGGCTGCCAGGTGGTGGGGCAATGCCAAAATATGCACACACAAAAATGCTATTAGATCATCAGCACAACTACAGAGAGAAGAAAGCAGAATAAGGGAGAGAGGAAACATGTTTTCTGGGAAATATTTTCACTATAGACTTCTCTCCCACAGTTTGATCTCTGGCAGAAAAAGCTGGTTGTGGCAGGATGAAGCAACAGCTCAGTGCTTGCCTTGATGCCCCTTTCATTATGGCCCAAATCCTCCTCAAATAAACTCATGCATACCAAGTTTTGTTTTTCTCTGTATGAGTCACACAACTTCGTGACAAACGTGTTTCCTGCAGAAGAGGTTCACTTTAAAATGATTTTCCTATGGGATAGATTGTCCATCATGTAAAGTAAAGGGAGTGGAAGGACAAAGACCTGAGAACATCACTCACTTTTCCCTAATCATAGTGTTACCAGCCATCCATTAAAATGAATCATTAACCTCTTTCTCTCCTGAGAGGGCATTTTAAAAATCAGACAGTCCTTGCATTTTTAAAGTGTCATAGGTTGAAATATATTTGCTAATGAATCATTTCAAAAGAATGATGAGGAGAAGAGCAGAGTCTTTTCATTCACTATGAACACATTTATTTGGAAGACAGGGCCTTCAATTTTAATAGACTTTGACATCAGGCCTATATTTAGGATTGCAGCTCTAGGCCACTTTATTACAACTTGCAGCACATTTGTTTACAAGAGTATTCAGCCTGGTAAAATTTAGTCTTATCTCAGAAGTAGTTTTTTATACCCCTGCTTTCCCCTACCTTGGAAGAGCCCTGTGGTGCAGAGTGTTAAAGCTGCAGTACTGCAGTCCTAAGCTCTGCTCACGGCCTGAGCTCGATCCCCGGCAGAAGCTGGGTTTTCAGGTAGCCGGTTCGAGGTTGACTCAGCCTTCCATCCTTCCGAGGTCAGTAAAATGAGTACCCAGTTTGCTAGGGGGGACGTGTAGATGACTGGGAGAGGAAATGGCAAACCACCCCATAAAAAGTCTGCCGTGAAAACGTGAAAGCAGCGTCACCCCAGAGTCAGAAATGACTGGTGCTTGCTCAGGGGACCTTTCCTTTCCTTCCCCTACCTTAAGAAGTCTCAGAGTGGCTTACAATCACATTCCCTGCCTTCCTTCATAATAGGGAGGCTGAGAGAGTTCTGAGAGAACTGTGACTGGTCATCTAGCAGTCCTCATGTGGAGCAAATGGGAATCACTTACCTCTAAATCAATTCTGACCTGGAGTGATTTGTCCTGCTTCAGGATAGAAGACTGTGCCACATATACAATAACACAATTTCTTGCCTGCTTTTGCATTAATTGTAGGTAGCATGTTATACTTTTGCATCCACAATCTCAAATGCAAATTAGAATCACTTCATTCCTTCAGCAGTCATTGGAATGATGAAAAAATAGTCATTTTATGTTCTTTTGCCTTTTTATTGTCTTAACTAGAAGTAAAGCTCATTGTAGGAAGAAATACAATGGGCCCTAGAAAAAATATTTGGGAGGGGGTGATGAATGTGTAGGTGGCAGGAAGGAAGGAAAATAGACAAACAGAATGAAAGAAAGAGAGAATGGTAGGGAAAAGATGGGGAGAAAAGAGTGAGAGAAAGGGCTTCTCTCCATTCAGCTTTGCTCCAGATCTACGGAGCACTGAATCCACCTGCTACAAACTCGAATCATTCAAAATACGTCTACATTTAAAAAGATGCTCTTCACCTTTTGAGGAGTTTTACTTCTATATTTGAACAGAAGGAAGCCCCGGGCAAGATTTCCTACCCCCTGTGCGGTGGTGCGCATATTGCTGCAGCTCACTGCCTCTTTCACCTGCCTGGGGCCCAGGCATCTGAAGGCGGTGGCAGGGCTGCTCTCTGTCATTTGGAGGCTGCCTTCCTTTGCCACCACCTCTTTCGCCTGCCCAAGACCCTGGCAGGCCTGATGCTAGGGCCTCAGGTGCCCTCGGCTGGCACCTGTCCTGTGCCCCCCACCTGCACCTGCCCTGCTGCCGCACCCCTTCCCACGGGGAGAGCAGGTGCAGCGGTGTGGAAGGAGGAGTGGGCAGGCTCTGGCTGGGCCTGTGCAGTGCACTGTCAGAGGCGCAGAGCACCTCTGAGAGTACGCTGCGGAAGCGTTCTCCTCCGAGTTGTGCTCGGAGAAGCCATGCTGATGCCCCACCTAGCTGCTTTCACCTTGAAGGCAAGAGCAGCCGGGCAGGATGCTTTCTTCAAGTTCGGCCTCCCTCGGAAAAGCTGCGTCGATGCCCCTCTTGGCAGCCTTCATCTTGAAGGCAAGAGCTGCTGGGCGGGATACATTCTCCTCCGAGCTGGGCTTTCCTTGTGCGGGAAGCCCTGCTTGGAGGAGAGCACATGTTGATGCACCTCTGAGCAGCGCACCTAGAGACTTCCTGAATCAGTGCTCTCACAAGTGAACAATGGATGGGGCTTTGAGGAGGAGTTTTAAAACTTGGAGGGAAAGTTCTATAATTACAAACTTATATCTGCATGTTCAGGAAAACTGTTCAAAAGTACTCTTGAGAACTGCAGGGCAACTCCAGGATTAAAGTGTTTTTGTTGCCTATTCAAAGAAATGTAGAAGACTTAAAAAAATGCAAAGCAAGAGAAGTGACAGCGATATGCAATGTAGGCAAATGCTTTTAAATACACACACACAAAAAGGTTTCAGCCAAGTGTAATGGAGGGAAGGAAATGGAAGGAAGGAAGGTAGACAGAGGCTGCAATAATGCGGTTTCAAAGCACTTTCCATCTGGATTTTGCCAGTTCACACAGTAAAATCCAGTTGGAAAGTGCATTGGAAGTGAATTGAAAGTAGGATTGCCAATCCCAGTTGGGGCAGAGGATCCCCCTTTGGTGTTCAGTTATGCTTGTCACACCCTTGCTCCTGGCTCCACCTCCAAAGTTCCCAGATATTTCTTGAATTGGACTTGGCAACCCTAAATGAAAGTGCATTATTTAGTGTGTGTGATCGTAGTCAGAATGAAATAAAAAGACAGAAAGAGATACAGAGAAAGAATGAGAGAAAGAATAGAATAGAAGTAGAAAAAAGAGGGGGAGAAGGAGTGAGAGCAGGGGATCATTTTGTAGAAGAAGAGGTGCCAGAGCTCATTAGCACAACTCATTTGCATAACTCTTTCCATATGCCACACACCCCGACATCACCAGAAGGTGTACTAAATTATATCGCTCAGTATCTACTTTAACATGCTTCTTGAATTATAATTGTCACCTTGATCCCATCATACTTTTAAAATTACTTTATTCTATGTGGCCACTGTGGCATGATGATTTCCATCCATCTGCTTTATATGTTTTGGTTATTTCCCCATTTATTGTGGGGGGAAATATTAGAAAGTTTGTCAAATCTTAGAGTTCAGCAAAATTCTCACGTGGGGTTGAACAATGGAGCCCAGAAGCAAGTATTTTTTTTTGTTGGCTGTGTTTGACACAGTTGACCATCAGCTACTGACCCACTATCTGACTGACATGGGGATTCAGGGGTCTGCCTTGCAGTGCCTCTCCTTTTGCCTCTGGGGTCAGGGACAGAGGGTGGTGATAGGGGAGCAGTTGTCCCGGAGACGCCCGCTTGTATGAGGTGTGCCTTAAGGGGCGGTGCTCTCCCTGATGTTCTTTAACATCTACATGCTCTCCCTTGCCCCAATTGCCTAGAGATATGGGCTTGGGTGTCATCAGCATCAGATGGCTGCAAGTCCCCATGGAAATTGTGTGGAAGATCTAATGTGTTGTTTGGCCCTAAGGTAAGGTACATGCCTATGATCTTTATTGTGTGCAGACCATGGACTTCCCAACCTCCCGGTCCCAGCGGGGGAACCCCAGTTTCCCAGGCTCTACCCTGCTACCAGGCAGCTGGTTGTTATGGGGAGCCCTGCCCCCACAGCCACCATCTCTGCAAGTTTAGAAGCCTGCAAACGCCTTTTTTAAAAAAACAAAAAAATGTGTGTGGGCATGCCTTTAAATTTAAGCAGGAAGTGAAAGCTGCATCAGGAGGGGCCAGCCACAGAGTTCCACTTAAGAGCAAGAGTGAAGCTCTGTCCTTATTTACTTTTGCTTTGTATAGGAACCAGGGCCAGTAAATGTGTGTGTGTGAGAGAGAGAGAGAGAGAGAGAGAGCATAGTCTCTGTCAATGTTCCCTCTAAACTGCAAAGTCTTTTGAGCAAAAATTCTACTTTGTGAGCTACTGGTATCAAAGTTGTGAGCTACTGCATAAATAATTGTGCTCTTGTGTCACTTTTCCTGAGCTAAGATAAAAATGTGTCAGCTGGAGGCTAAAAATCTGTGAGCTAGCTTACACTAACTCAAGTTTAGAGTGAACACTGGTCTCTATGCTTGTTTTTGGGATTCATTTCAGACGTCTTTTATAGTAACCTGTTTATGGGATAGAGGAAAACTCCATCTTTCTGTCTTTTCATTTGCCTGTGTTAAATTGGTTGGAAATACAGCAGCTTCTGTGCATAGAGCCCCAGTGAGATTACAAAAGTGTGTGCTTGCAAACAAATGGTTTATTTTGGCTGCTTTGTTAGTGTGGGTTCACTTTCATTTACTGGAATTACAACTGCTGTTGCGGACAAGGAAATGAAGACTATTCAGGGGAATTGCACTGCTGTATTTTTATTTATTTTAGGGAATGGGAAAGTCTCCTGGCTCCACCCCCGAAGTCCCTAGTTATTTTCAGAGTTCACTAATGTTGAGGGAAATACTGATTCACAGGCATCGGTCTCTTCTTATGCATATACATTTTCCTACAAAGGTTAATACTGATTAACTGGGGATAGCATTTGATTCTTCAGGGACAGTGGTTATTATCTCAGCACATTAAGAATAATGGGCATCTTTGAGAATGGTATAATTTTTATCCTAAAATATTTGTGTGTTCCTAAAATATTTGTGTGCTGTATGGTTCCCATCTGGAAAGTGAAGCCCAGATGCCTTCCTTAAGCTTCTGCAAATGCTGCTTTGGAGTTTGCAATTGCAATATGTTTTCCATTTTCCAAAGCACCATAGGGACTCGATTTCATAAATCTCTTATTTGAGATATGGTAACTACATGCGATTATATCAATCATTATATTATAAAGCCACTGAAGGTAAAAGTCTTTTTCTCTAGTATGTTCATATTCAATATGAAGTTTAATCTGGTCTGCTGAGTACAGTGTTTTGTTCCAAACTTACATTTAAGTACCAGGAAAGATGAAACCTTGTCAAGGATTTTAGCAGTCTGGTGAAGATTTCTAGTTTTGTTTTGTTTTGTTTTTAATTGCCTTTTCATTCCCCGTGCTCTTCTTTACTGAAAGATGTGGATTTGCACATGGAATTGGTTTTCTGATCATTTATCTGCCTCAGTTATCTGTTTTTGTAAGAAGACTGACTTGCTTGCAGCATCTCTTTGAATAATATAAGTTAATTTGAAACTCATTTCTTCTGATGCCTAAAAAAGGCATCATAAGGTCCATCTGGATATGTCACAGCTACCTGGATGTGTCACTCACAGCTACAATTTTCAGTGGAGAGATATTAACTGATGGTCTGCTTTCATGCTCACACTTTTTTCTGGTGCTGTTTATTTGATTTCTCATCATGAATTTGCATGCCGATCCAGAATTTGCAGCTTCAAATGCTCCTATCATTTGCCAGAGTTTCCCACTCTTCCCATTAATGTCAAAGACTGTCAAGTCATGATTGCATATAGTCATGATTGCAAATCTGAGCTTTGGGCAGCCCATTTTTCTCTTAGTGATGGCTTCCTCCTTAGAATGTATCCCTCTTGGGTCCATGTTCTATTAGCCAGTACATCAGTCCCTCACTTTCTTGCTCTTTGTCTCACATACACACTCAAAATTTCACTGTCTTTCTTGGACAAAGGCATCTCCATCACTATTCTCATTTTGCCTGCATGCTATATACTTATAAATGATATTCTTGTTTGCTGGAACAGACCCGCATCTCACTACCATACAACACAGAATGGAAATAAAAGCAAAGCCCTGGTAGATAATAGTTTATGTCTTGTGGTATGGTTTGACATTATTGTAGACATACTTTGAATTCTTCCAAAAGTGGTGGCTATTTTCCTAATAGCAGACTTCAGGCACTGCTTAAGTGACAAATGACAGACACTCTGGATCTGAAATAGAAGAATTCATTAGCCATCTCAAAATAACGATTCTGTGGGTTATGTGACATTTTGTCCTTTGTAATGCTTATGAAGAACATGGAAAGCCACTTGTGAAAGATAGTTCATAAGCTTTGTTTACTGCAGAACCATCTATGAGCAGAAGCAGCTTAACATAGATGGGTTAAATTTTGATCTTAAGATAGCACAACTTGCAGTCATACTGATTGCAAAAACAGATCTCCCCAGGTCACAAACACTGAGGAAAAAATGCCAAAAAAGTTGACATTGGATGTAGCTTAGTTTAACACCATTCTGAGTTGTCAGATGTGAATCCATTAAATCATCATTTAAAGTTTGGATGCAACTAGAAAGTTTTGGGGCAACAAATCTTGCAAAACTGTTGCCAAGTCTCATTTTCCTGACCACATCTAATGCAGTAGTGAGATCAGGACAAGCAAGGCAGAAAGATTCCATTGCTCTGCAGTGCATTTTTCACATTGCTTGTGCATTATTATCATATCCACTGTTGGTCTTAGAATCATAGAGTTGGAAGGGACCTCCAGGGTCATCTAGTCCAACCCCCTGCACAATGAGGAAACTCACAAATCCCTCCCCCTAAATTCACAGGATCTTCATTGCTGTCAGATGGCCATCTAGACTGTTTAAAAACCTCCAAGGAAGGAGAGCCCACCATCTCCCGAGGAAGCCTGTTTCACTGAGGAACCGCTCTAATGGTCAGGAAGTTCTCCCTAATGTTGAGCCGGAAACTCTTTTGATTTAATTTCAACCCATTGGTTTTGGTCCTACCTTCCGGGGCCACAGAAAACAATTCCACACCATCCTCTATATGACAGCCTTTCAAGTATTTGAAGATGGTGATCATATCACCTCTCAGCCACCTCCTCTTCAGGCTAAACATGCCCAGCTCTTTCGATCTTTCTTCATAGGACTTGGTCTCCAGACCCCTCACCATCTTCGTCGCCCTCCTCTGGACCCGTTCCAGCTTGTCTATGTCCTTCTTTAATGTGGTGCCCAAAACTGAACACAGTACTCCAGGTGAGGTCTTACCAGAGCAGAGTAAAGTGATACCATCACTTCACGTGATCTGGACACTACTGTTGATACAGCCTAAAATTGCATTTGCCTTTTTAGCCATCGCATCACACTGTTGACTTATGTTCAGCCTATGATCCACTAAGACCCCGAGATCCTTTTCACACATACTACCACTAAGACAAGTCTCCCCCATCCTATAACCATGCATTGGATTTTTCCTACCTAAATGCAGAACTTTACATTTATCCCTGTTAAAATTCATTTTATTGGTGTTAGCCCAGTTTTCCATCCTGTATCCTGTTTCTGTTTTCTACTGCATTTGCAACCCCTCCCAATTTAATATCATCTGCAAATTTAATAAGCATTCCCTGTATTTCTTCATCCAAATCATTGATAAAGATGTTGAACAAAACAGGTCCCAGGACAGATGCTTGAGGCACTCCATTTGTCACTCCTCTCCAAGAGGATGAGGAACCATTCACAAGCACTCTTTGGGTGCGATCTGTCAACCAGTTACAGATCCACCTAACAGTAACAGGATGGTCTTTTTGTTTTGAAGCCATGTTCTGAACCAAATTAGTTGAAATGCTGAGAGATCTGAGGATGCTAAGTAGCAGCTGTGGTAGCTGTGGCCCTTTCTACACCTGCCTTCTGCTGCAATTTCTGAGCGCCTTTCATATTAACCTTTTGCATCACCTCCCACTTTCAGTTCTCTTTTGTCCCAGAGATTCTTCCTGTTTCTACATCTGTTTTGGTGGACTGAGCACTCACCTCAGTTTCAGCATCCTTTCTCCCCATGGTTTCCAAAACTCCTTTTGGTGCAGACCTTTTGCCAGCTCCATGCTTGATCTGGATCTCTTTTTAAAAGTAGAATGTCTCTGGTGGATCTTTGAGACCCACCCATTGCCCTTCTGGCTAATGTCCTCTCTCTCTTTAGGTTGACACCCACTCCCCATTCTGTTTTCTTTCCCTCCTTCTCCAAAGAAAAAGAAAATGTGTCCTCCTGGACAGGCAAACTTTTTAAAAAGCCAGAGAGAGCATAAGAAGGAATCAGTAAATATAAAAGACTAGGGATTCCCTGCTCCCAAATGTATCAGTCTTGCATGTAGGGGCCTGGATTTTTCCCCTCCCTTCCCTTTCTTTTTGCAGAATCATGGAGAGAGGAAGCTGAAGCATTTGTCGTCATCATAGATAGAGCAGCAAGCTAGCTCTCAGTGAGTTAAGCATTGTATTTATTATACAAGGGCTGTCAGTTCAAGCCCTGTGGCAGGCATGTACAGTTGCAAAAAAAAAAAAAAAGTTTACTGTGTGTGTTTTCTTAGGGCATCTGAGTGAATTCCTGCTTTCAGTTTCTCTTACAGGTACACTGTCCTATTCTCTGTTCTCATGCCTTGTCAGGGGAAAACACCACCAACATTCAACCAGGATCCTTTTCAGCTCTCCCTTCCCTCATGAATAGTTTTATTGATATGTTTTTAAAATGGGGGGGGGGGGGTTTCCCTCCAGCTTCTCTTTCTTCTTCCTTGTGGTCATGGCTTTCTTTGCAGCAGGAACTTTTCCATCTCTAACTAGACTAGCCAGGTGCAGATTTCACCCCCCCCCCCATGGGGTGGAAATACAGAAAGAGAATCTGCAGAGAATGATGTTCCAGTTACAAAGTACCAAGGAAATTCAAAAGATGCAGAATGAAAGCAAATGATCCAAATCAAAGGCATAACAGCTCGAGTGCTGGGAAACTATGGAGTAAAAACAGATGCAAAAAGGGCCCAAGACTTAGGGTTGCCAAGTCCAATTCAAGAAATATCTGGGGACTTTGGGGGTGGAGCCAGGAGACATCAGGGCAGAGCCAGGAACAAGGGTGTGACAAGCATAATTGAACTCCAAGGGAGTTCTGGTCATCACATTTAAAGGGACCGAACACCTTTTTAAATGTCTTCCTTCCATAGGAAATAATGAAGGATAGGGGCATCTTCTTTTGGGGCTCATAGAATTGGACCCCATGGTCCAATTGTTTTGAAACTTGAGGGATACTTTGGGGGGAGTAACTAGATACTATACTGAAAATTTGGTGCCTCTAGCTCAAAAAACAATGCCCCAAGAGTCCCCGAAACCTCCAGATCAATTCCCCATTGTACCCTATGAGAATCGATCTCCACATAGGGAATAATGAAGTGCTCAGCAGACTCCCCCCCCCCCCCATTTCTGGTGACTCTGAAGGGGGATTGGCCTCTCTACTCACGAGTTGCTGCCAACTTCTTCAAAGTAACACAGATACACCATCCCAAGAGGAAGCCTTTCAATCAGCTACTGAAGCCTCCGGAGGTAGAAACACACATGGTCCTCTGGGGGCGGTGCTCCCCCCCCCCCCGCCGGCCAGACTCCTCAAGGAGACGCCACTGGCAGCCGGAGAGGCTGCAAGGACTACGAGTCCCAGCATGCACCTCGCGAAGGGAGGCCGGACTGGAGTGAATAGCAGGCCAATGGTGGGCGGGTCTTTGTGACCCGGAGGAAGGGAGAAGCCTGAAGCCTGTGAGGGAGGCAGGCAGGGAAAGAGACATGGTGCCGTTTCACGCCCCCACCGCTGCTTCCATATTTTTGAGAGCGGCGGAGGAGGCTGCTAATTTGAGGGTCCCCCGGCAGGGCAGGGGGGTTGGGAAGCCTACCAAGACTAGTAATTGAAACACACAGGAAAGTCCAATAATGGATCTGATATAGTTCGGCGGTGGTATAAATAAGTTGTTTGTGTATCCTTAATGAAGCCAGGCTACACAAAAGAGAGTTATTTATTTTATTATATTGTATTTAGGTTTTGGTTTGTATCAGGACAAAATAGGGCATATGCCTGATTTTCATGAGGGGAACTGCTCTCAGTTAAATATTTTTAAAATGTTGTGTTTCAATGAATTTTCACCAAGCTGTATCACAGCATTTAAACTTCAGAGAAAACAAGTATAGATCAGGAATTTGAATGTTTCAACAATTTGTTGGGGGAAAGGACAGAGTTCTGCAAATACATCAAAATGGATGTTTAACTGCTTTTGTCAGCTATAATGACTTCTCTATGATGACTTTGCCCTCTTTCCTCCCTCAGATGCAGGATTTTCTCTCCATTTTTTGCTTCCTTTCTGACTAAGCAACCCCTTTATTTTCTTCTTGCCTGAAGATCTATGACTGTCCCACCATGTCATGAGGGAAGAGACAAGATCACCCTCTAGGCTTTATACCAGGGGTGTTGAACTCATTTGTTATCTGACATAAATGAGACCTTATTGGGCCGGGCCATGTCGGGCTGGGGCCATGTGTGTGCCTATTTAAGATTATGTAGAAGAGATATAAACTTTATAAAGGACACAGACAAACACAATTAAAGGGTTTTAAAAACAAAAACAAAAAAACAAACCTTAAAATAAAACATGCTTAAAACATTAGCACTCATTGGTCTTAAAGGTGCTTTCTTTGTATCTCTCCCATGGGATCCAGGGAACTGGACAAAGGAAGGTTTTTCCTTCCTTCCCCAGGGGGCCAGGATTGGGAGTAGCCTCAGCCGATAGAAGGAACAGAGGCTTGGCTCAGTAGCTCTGCTGTGCAATTGAGAGAGCCTTGCAAAGCAAGCTCTCCCTCCCCCTTTCCTCACCAATGAAGCCAATGAAGAAAACAGAGGCTTTTCTCTTCAGCTCCTGTGCGATTGAGCAAGCCTTGCAAAGCAAGCTGTTATGCAGAAGGAAGCAAGAGAGGGAGAAGGAAGCAGATGACAGCCAGTTGCTCGGGGGGCCTGATAGGAGCCCTCCAAGGATTCAGCCCCAGGTTCAGCCTGATTCAGCCCCAGGCCCCATGTTTGACACCCCTGCTTTAGCATTCAAAAATAAAATATTTTATTCAATGTAGAGGGGAAAAGGTCAAGAGAAGTCAGAGGTAAAATGTCTGAGGTAAATTAATAAGAACTCTGAGGTAACTTAATATTATCACAGCGAGAGTTTTTAGCTTTTCACACAGTCTTAGAATCTTTGTGATGATAGGCTCTTGTTGCAGGTTTTTGGCATCTCGAGCTCGGTGGGGTCCGTGGAGCTCGCTCGCGGCAGCCCCCCCTGAACTGGGCAGTAGGAGGGGTGCCACAGCTGTGGCACCCCAAGGAAGACTCTGGAGGGGTCTTCTGATAGCAAAGGGCTTTTACAGGAGCCAGGGCAACGGCGGCAGCCAGTCCCTGTCTCTTCTGTCTGCCCCAATGCTCCTCCGTCACGGTCGCCATGATGGCAGCAAGAGATGAATACCCGACTGCTTTCTTTTTCTAACAAGCTTCTAGTAGACTATATCATATTTCTACCTTAAACATCGAGATGCTACAGTGCAAGTAAGTCTTTCTTTTTATTACCACCAACTAATGGATCTTCTCGTATAACGCCAATCAGGACTGTTCAAAAAAAGGGGGAAGAGGAGATTATTCCCCTCCCTTCTCTTTTCCCGAGTGAGGCTTCAAAAAGACAAAGAACAAACTTATCAACTCTTAAGAATTTAAATTGATTTGAACAGGGATATTTGAATGGATTTGGCTTACAACTAAAGCTACAATAAGAGTATTATTTTATCTTAATACGGTCTGAATAAAAGTCATGTATATTTTTAAGAGAAATGCTTCTGATATCTGATTGGGATGGAATTGATTACAAGCGGACTGTAGGAGGAAAGCACACAGCCGGAGGAGTTTCAGAAAGATAGATTATCTGGGACTTGGAGATGGTTTTTTAACTTTGATTACCAGACTGAGTTTAACTGTAGAGAAGATGGCGATTCAACCAAATGAAGAGTTTGAAAAAAAAGATATTGTGGTTGCCATATCTTCCTTAAAGCAGGAAATTGGTCTGTTGACAGAGTTAATACAGGACAAGGTGGAATCTTTGTTTTAAAACACAGCGAAATAAAAAAATATTTTCGAGTGGAGTGATGAAGGCAAAGAGACTCTTAAAATCAGAATGCTTTTCTGCTTACTAATCAACATGAAATCTCAAGAAATATTTTAAAGACTTTTATTGAAGATCTTATGAAATGCCTACCACAGGGGTGTCAAAGATGTGGCCCAGGGGCTGAATCAGGTCCCTGGAGGGCTCCTATCAGCTGCTGGCACAAGAACCGTGCTTTGAACCGGGGAAAAGCACATGTCCCCTAGAAGGGGAGAGTCCCTTGAATGTTGGCATGGTGGTCCAGATGTTATTTTGGGGGTGCAGAGGGCAAAAGTTCAAACTAGTTCCTTATTCACATCATTTTTGAAATACAGGCCTCTTGAAGGTATGCCAAATAGAGGCTTGTGTCTGTTCTGGGGGCACGACACTTTGGAGCCACTGACATGAGAACCATGCTTTGAACCGGGCAGCAGCACATGTCCCCTAGAAGGGGAGAGTCCCTGGCTGTAATTAAAATACTAAGTAAAACACCTTGTACATAACTAAGAATACCAGAAAATAAACTTTAATAACATCATTTTGCCTGCTCAAAGAGGTGAATTCTGTATTATTAACAACTTTTACCTCAGTAATCCCAGTTCCTGACTTTCCTATTCTATCCCTTCCTGTTGAATAAACTTGTTCTTTGATTTTACTATTAATCCATCTCCAGTGCCATTTCAAAAGGGAAATGAAAAGAGTACACCAGCTTTTCCATAGCAAGTTCCTTGCGCTGGGCTAAAAGCTAAATCATATTCTGTGGGACAGAAATTCTTTCAAAAACCTCCATTATTTACACACTACCATGGGCTTCTCTGTCACAATAGGAAACCAAAGAATTTTTGGCGGGAAAACCTGCCACACATTGGGGGAGTGACAGGTCCGTTATATCCTCTTTTATATATATATTTGCTTAGCTTCCAAGATCTAACAAGATGTTCAATCCAGGTCAGGGCTTTCAGTGTCCATGCAGGGTAACTGAAGAGAAAATTAAAATATTTGTAATTTTGAATAAATTAAAGGCCAAAAACAGAATCCAACTGATGGTACTTTGACCAATACAGGAGGGGAAAAAAAACCAAATTCTTATGCTAACTATTAAAAACTTCCTGAAAGAGGAACATAACATTCTCTGCCTGTGTATTCATAAAAAAACCCCTCATTCAACAGTTTTTATGAAGCTATTTTGGCACTGACCAAAACCATCGTCCTTATTTTTAAAAGAATGGGGGGAGGGAACTGTTCACCCTTTGAAATTATAAGTTACATTGCCTGTCTAAGGCGAGTTTCCTTGCGAAGAAAAACAAAGAAAATTATAAGCCTTGGTCCAGTAAGACTATTTATTGTTGTTTATGTCTGCAGTGAGCCTAGAGGCAGCACAGGGCCCTGCTTCATTTTCTAAGGAAAATATTTGCAGATATGGGCCTCTTTTTGTTAATAGACAATTGTTCAGGTTTTACCCAAATGGTAACTGTTGCAAATGCCTCAAAGCTTTAAATAACATCTTTAAAATGTCTGCATGAGTGGGGTGAAATCAAAAGAGGACAAAGAAGAAATAAATGTTTTTATGCTTGGGGAAAGAGGATCCTAAAAATGCACCGAACATTTTAGCTAATAAAATACTTCTGTGGAATTTAGTCTGGGGCACTGTCCAGTTGAACACTTTCTTCACATCTGCTTAAAAGGATGTATTAAGTAACAAACTTTAATAAAAGTTTTCCAAATAGTCTCCTGCTATGGTTGCCAACTCCAGGTTGGGAAATTCCTGGAGATTTGGGGGTAGATCCTGAGGACGGTTGGATTTGGGAGGAGAGGGAGCTGAAGAGGAAACAATGCTATAAAGTCCACCCTCCATAGCAGCCATTTTCTCCAGGGGAACTGATCTATGTAGTCCAGAGATCAATTATAAGTCCAGGATTTCTCCAGGCACCACCTTGATACTGGTGACTCTTCTAAGTCCACAAATAGTTTCGTGAAGTGAGTACTGGATTCTTGAATGTCTGCTGGTACTATAAGCAAACAAAACATGGAACCTTTTTATCCTGTTCACCCCTCCATTACTAGCAGGGTGGGCAAAACTTGTCTTTTCCTTGGTTATCTGCAGGGGTGGAATTCTAGCAGGAGCTCCTTTTTATATTAGGCCACAGCCCTGAAGTAGCCAATCCTCCAAAAGCTTACAAAAAGGAGCCATGTAAGCTCTTGGGGGATTGGCTACATCAGGGGTGTGTGGCCTAATATGCAAAGAAGCTCCTGCTAGAATTCCACCCCTGGTTATCTGGAGGTGCTGACACAGTTCCTGAAGTGACTACAATTCAAAGTCTTTCCCTTGGTCACTGCAAATACAGTTTGGTGGGCCAAACTTTAACACAGCATGCTTCTTATCACAGTCATAGTTCATCGTCCGTCTTGCTGTGCATCCCCACATTGGGACTGCCAGGAGGCAGGCAATTGATTACATAACATAGAATTTTTCCCGCATGTCTATTCCACTGTCCCATTTAATGGCTCTTCAACCAACGGTAGACCGCCCCCATCCCATCAGTTCATTTTTCGCTGCCATTGGAGTTGGTTCACTTTAGCTTATTTCCTGTGTTATCTTAGAAATGGCTTCAAAACCTTTGTTTAGAAAGTGTGTCAGATGTGGTCTTAAAATGCCTACAGCAGATGAGCATGAGTTTTGTCTTATCTGCTTAGGAGAGAAACATAACATCCCAGCTTGCAAGATCTGCCAGGCTTTTACGCCCAAAGCACGGGCGGACAGGGCTGCGCGACTGACGGCTGCCCTATGGGAGAGGGCGTATTGTCTGTGCTCCCAGACAAGAATATGCCATTTCAGGTTGGAGAGCCATCTGGGGTGTTGGAGAATAATGTGTCCTCAAGTTCAACCTCAGATCTGTCCCAGCAGTACCAATGTTAACTCAGGCAAAGCCTCTGAAACATATGGCTTCAGTAGCGTCAGGGCACCAGAGCAAGCATGAGGGTTCACCATTGGCTGCTGTGACCAGATCACAATCTGAACTTCCGCCATTAAAGCAAACGAAGGTTAAGACCAAGAACAGGCATAAAGCTGGCGAGTTTGCTTCTTTGGTCACTAAAGTTCAAGAGAAAATGGTTCCTCAGAGCTCTTCTCACTTTTCGGATCCTGAACCCCTATCAGATCACAATCCTGGCATTGGGTCTTTTATACTGGTTCTGTCAGAGCCCCTGGTGGCCTCAAAAAGATCTCAATTCCAATATTTTAAAGACTATGCAGGAACGGGGGTCCCATATCTTGTCAGTTCTGAAGGCAGCATGGAACCATTTATAATTTCAGAGGATGAGAGCCAGTTAAGACAGGGCGGCTGCCCAAGACTAAGACTATGGGTTCAAGACTTTGATGTTGAGTCTACAGTGTCGAGATCGGAGGCGTTGCCTGATCGATCACCAGATGGGAGGTTCCAAGATCTACTCCCCTCACCTTCTAGTGAGGACTTTAAGATGTATAGTGAACAGATTGTGTGCATGGCATGTGCATTAGAAATCAATGTGGCAGTGTCTGACTCAAAGCCTAAAGATAGGATATTAGCATGTTTGTCTGCAGAGTCACCTACTAATATTGGATTCCCTATACTGGAAGGGCTAAATGATCTGGCACAGCAGATATGGAAGACCCCAGCTTCAATGCAAGCTACTCCAAGAAAGCTGGAGAATTTGTATTAAATTAAGCCTGATAATGCAGAGGACCTGGTCCAGCACCTAGTGGCATCATCTGTGATTACGAAACAAGATGGCGACGAGACAAGAGCTCGGGTGCTAGGGCTCTTGTAAATTTAGTAGTTCTCACAACACCATGCTGCTAATAAAACAACAAAACGGTAAACAACAAAATCGCTAAGAAGTGGCTGGAGAAGGGCGAAGTTTGACTTACAATTAAGACCGCAATAGCTCTTCACCCTCGAGACAATCAGACCAAGAGTGCTACTACTGGCCGGGCCTGGCACTGGCGTGGAGGTTGGGCGCGACCACGGGCTGGAGTGCGAGGTGAGGCTGGGTCATAGAGCTGAGTGCAGAGCGCCGAGGACACCGGTGGCGACCGGTCGGCTGAAGGAGGCTGCCGAGGGCTGCCGGGCTGCAGCGAAAACGCAGCGCAGTGTGGTTGGCGACTGTTGTGGGCGGAGTCTTCCACAGGCAGCGCAGGTTGGAGTGGTGGATTTTTTCTCTTTCCCGGGGCATTCCATCCCTGTGGGCACCCTCCAGCTTCCATCCCTGCAGGTGTTGCCGGGGCGCAGATGTCCAGCTGAATCGACGGCCAGGAGCCCCACGACCTCGAAGCCCTGTACGGGGCTTGAGTGGCATGTGGAGGCCTGGTGCACTGGACTGTAGGGGGTTGAACTGTGATCCGAGACGGCGGTAGAACTTGTGGCAACTCTCTGGCCAGGAGTCGAAAGGGCTTAACCCGGACGGTGAAGGAGGATACAGGGGAGGTCTTATTCCCCCCTCCCGGGTCGCCTGAGCTGTTTGGGGTCCATCGGGCCCTTAGACAACACTGCTGCACTTTAATAAACTGTGTCAGAGACCACACTTTAAGAACACTTATGAGCAGCTGCATTTTAAAAAACCAATTTGCACTAACATCTGGCACTCTAATATTTAGCACTCCTAACTATAACTTTTAACCTCCATTCTTCACCAAGATGAATATTGTTTTATGTTGTTGGCCACTAAATCGACTGGAATAATTGTATTAGTTATTTAATTGGAATATTATTTAATTGTTTAGCATTGAAGAAATTTATATATATATATTAGCAAATTAATTGATGGGTAGATAGAGATTGGGGTTTTTTATCTATTAATGTGCTATTGATGAAATTAATATTTTTAGCTAATCAATTAGAGGGGAGTTTTTAGGGGTGGGATTTTTAAATTAAATTAATTACTGATCAAATTAGTAGTGAGCCAGCCAAATTGGGGATAGTGAGTGAAGGGTGAGGGGTGGAAGTTTTTGACATCTAATAGGGGGGTGAGGGAGGTTGTCTCTGCGCTAGCGAAGGCCACACCAGATGCAGGTGTGGATGCCTGACCTGGGGATTCCAGTACTCCTGGGGAGGGGAAGGTACGACGGTGGGAGCAGACAGAATTATAAGGGAAGGAGGCCGAGACAAAACAGTTCTCAGCCCCCTTCCAGCCTGCGTCCCATCCCGACGGTGACAGGTAGTGGGGCCAAGAGGAATAGCCCACCTCTGTCATTGGTGTTATGTAACACCAGGTCCATAAATAATAAGACCTCAACCCTTAGGGAGTTCCTGCTTAAGCAGGACATGGACCTGGCTTGCGTGACCAAGATCTGGGTGCAAGATGGGGAGACAGTAGCTCTCTCCCAGATGACCCCCCCAGGATACTCAGTCTTTCACCAATCACGGACTAGCGGGCGGGGGGAGGGTTGGCGCTATTCATACAGGAGGATTATTCCTTTTGGGCTCTCCCGGCCCCAACAATCAATGGTATAGAATGTGCCAGTCTGGTGTGGGATGTGGGGGAGAGGTTGGCGATCTGGCTGGTGTACCATCTGCATAATGTACCGGCCAGCGCCTTACCATCCCTTTTGTATAAACAAATTTATTAGTAACATATGGTAGCAGAATTATATCTACAACTTATAAAGAGCTTAAAATAAAATTTAAAAAATCATTCTACCCCATATCTTACTTTCCTCCCACCCCTCCCTCCGTTACTTGACCCCCGCCAGTGTTATTTTTTAAAAAAACAAATATTAAGGTACCCTTAACTATAAAAATCTTAATCATCAAAAATTGTCCAATGTCCTTTTATTTTCCACTCTTTCTCTACGTATCTTCTGAATTTCTTCCACTCCGCATTAAAAAGTTCTAAGTCATAGTCTCTTAGTTTTCTTGTTAATTTGTCCATTTCACTCCATGACATAACTTTTGTAATCCAGTCCCATTTTTCTGGTATTTTTTCTTGCTTCCATAACTGCGCATACAATGTCCTAGCAGCTGAGAGCAAGTACCATATTAAAGTTCTATCTTCTTTTGGAAATTTTTCCATTTGTAATCCCAGCAGAAAAGTCTCTGCCTCTTTGTTGAATTCATATCCCAGAATCTTAGAGATCTCTTGCTGAATCATCTGCCAAAACATTTTAGCCCTTTCACAAGTCCACCACATATGGTAGAAAGAACCTTCATGCTTTTTACATTTCCAACACCTATCTGGCATCTTATTGTTCATCTTTGCTAATTTTTTTGGAGTCATATACCATCTATACATCATCTTAAAACAGTTTTCTTTAATACTATGACATGTTGCGAGTTTCATAGAGCTCTTCCACAAATACTCCCAAGATTCCATCTTTATTTCTTTATTTACATTAATTGCCCATTTTATCATTTGAGATTTCACTACTTCATCTTCTGTAGACCATTGTAAAAGTAATTTGTATACTTTTGAGATTAATTTCTCATTGTCTCCAAGCAGAACTTTTTCCATTTCTGTTTGTTCTTTCCTTATTCCTTCGGCTTTAATATCATTCTCCATCAATAATTGACATGCTGTGGGGAACCAGAGATTTAGGCCTTATAACAAGGAAGATAGAGATCCTACCTAAAATTGGAGCTGACCATAACCCAATAATGTGGATTACAAAATTGTCCAAAAGACTGAGAAGATGGAGATTGAATGACGATTTGCTACAGAGCAAAGAAACAGTGACTTTTCTAGGAAAAGAAACTAAAGAATTTTTCCAAGTAAATGACAAAGAAGATATTGACTTCCAGACAGTCTGGGATGCTTATAAAGCAGTAATGAGAGGGTTGTTGATTACTTTGAACAATAAAGATAAAAGGGAAAAAGAAAAACAACTATTGGACATTCAAAATGAAATAAAGAAAAAAGAAGGAGAGTTGAGGAAAAGACCAGGGAAAAAGAAAACTCTAAGGGAAATTTCAATATTACAAACTCAATTAAGACATTTGTTAAGCAAAGAAGTGGAATGGAATTTGAAAAGGCTTCAGCAGAAATCGTTTGAAGGAGCAAATAAGACGGGGAAATATTTGGCGTGGCAACTGAAGAAAAAGAGGGAAAACAAAATAATTAGTAGAATTGTGACAGATGAAAGAGAAGTAGTTACTCAAGAGGGAATAAAAAGAGAATTTTTTAAGTACTATGCCAAGTTGTTTAAAGGTGCTGAAGTAAAGAGAGAAAAGATAGACGAATATCTACAAAAAATAAAAATTGAGCCCTTAACTGAAAATATGAGAAAAGTTTTGAATGACCCAATTGAAAAAGTAGAAATTGAAGCAGCAATCAACGCGATGAAAAATGATAAAGCTCCCGGGCCAGATGGTTACACAGCTAAATACTTTAAAATTTTTAAGGATGAATTAATACCAAAATTACAGAAGCTGATGAAGGTAATAAGAACTAAAGGGAATGTACCAAATACATGGAAAGAAGCTGTTATTTCTTTGATACCCAAAGAAGAAAGAGACGTCACAAATGTGAAAAATTATAGACCAATTTCGCTTTTGAACAATGATTATAAAATATTTACAAGAATTCTGGCAGAACGACTTAAGCAATATCTGATAAATTTTATAAAGGAAGATCAAGCTAGTTTTCTTCCTAAAAGACAAATAAGAGATAATATTAGAACTGTTGTAAATATTGTAGAATATTAAAAGACACCCAGAAAAAGAAGTAGCATTATTCTGGGGGGATGCAGAGAAAGCATTTGACAATTTAAACTGGGACTTTATGTTTGCAGTGATGGAAAAAATGGAGCTTGGAGAAAGTTTTATAAGAATGATAAAGGCAATATATTCTGAACAAAGGGCAAGGTTGTGCGTTAATGCAGATCTTACAGATGAAATGAAAATCAGCAAAGGTACTAGACAAGGCTGCCCGCTTTCGCCATTGCTGTTCATAATGACTCTTGAAATTTTACTGATGCAGATTCAAGAAGAAAAAGATCTAGAAGGATTACAAATAAAAGGCTATACATATAAGTATAGAGCATTTGCTGATGATATAATGTTTATAAATGAAAATCCCATACAAGCTACACCTTTGTTATTAACGAGAATACAAGAGTTTGGGGAGTTGGCGGGACTTTATATAAATAAAGAAAAATCAAAAATTTTGTGCAAGAATATGCAGATAAATAGACAACAAGAATTACAAAGACTAACGGGTTGTGAAGTTGCCTCTAAGGTTAAATACCTAGGGGTAGAGATAACAATGAAAAATATTGATTTGTTCAGGAACAATTATGAAAAACTATGGCGTAAAATAGAAGATATGCTAAAGTGGAACAAGCTTAACTTGTCATTGTTGGGCAGAATAGCTGCAATAAAAATGAATATTTTACCAAGGATTATGTATTTGTTTCAAACCATCCCTATTGTGAAAGATGCTAAACAGTTTGATAAATGGCGAAGGAAAATTTCGGAATTTGTGTGGGCCGGGAAGAAACCAAGAATTAAAATGAAAGTTTTGACAGATGCAAGAGAGAGAGGTGGATTCCAATTACCAGATTTGAAACTGTATCATGAAGCAATTTGTTTAGTATGGATGAAAGAATGGATAACGCTGTTAAATAAAAAACTTTTAGTGTTGGAAGGCCATGGAAAAAAATTCGGCTGGCATGCATACTTGTATTACGGAAAAAAGAAGATGGATGGTCTTTTCTCTCACCATTATATAAGAAGTAGTCTACTAAATGTGTGGATAAAGTATAAGAAATATGGTGATGAGAGGAGACCTTTATGGATAGTGCCAGCTGAAGTGATAAAGTTAACGGCTAAAACAGTTAAAGAAAAACAGCTATCATATAACCAGTTACTAAAAATACAAAGTGGGAAAATAGAACTGAAAACTGCAGAAGAACTGAGTTATAAATATGATTGGTTTCAAAAGCGCCTTACCATCCCTGATGGAAGCCGTGACAGGCTGGGCGTTGGAATACCCAAGGCTCATGATCCTGGGTGATTTCAATTTCCATGCCGATGACGTGGCCTCCAGTCAGGCAATGGACCTAGTGTCTTCCATGGTGACACTGGGACTCTACCAATTTGTTACAACTCCCACTCACCAAGTGGGGCACATGTTAGATTTGGTCTTTGCAGCCGGGGTTCTGGTGGACGGTATTACTGCTGAGGTGGTGCCATGGTTTGACCATTTTGCCCTCAAGGCTTGTGTGAATGCTACATCCCAACCCTGTATGGGCAGAGAGCCTAGTTTGGCTTGCCCGCGTAGTCTGATGGACCCTGAGCGGTTCCAAGTGGCTTTGCGGGATCCCTGGACCCCTGGCGATTCCCTTGATGACCTGGTTGAGGTTTGGCATGGCCGATTATCCAGGGCCATCAATGAGATCGCACCCCGACGTCCTCTGCGCCCTTGTTAAGCTGGCTCCGTGGTACACCCCGGAGCTACGACAGCTGAAGCAAGGGCAGTGGTGGCATACTCGTAATGAAGCGACAATAACATCTTATAGAACGTTTATGAGGTCCTATGAGATGGCATCTACACTGGTGGAATCAACTACTGGATGAAGTGCGGGCCCTGCGGAGTCTTGATCAATTCCGCAGGGCCTGCAAGACTACTCTTTTTAAAATGGCCTTCGCTTAAATATAGACCTGCTGTAGACATAATCTACTATATCCAGCCACCAAATTCACTGAGGAAAATATCTGATATGTAGCACTGCAAATGTTAATTTTAATTGTAAATGATGGTTTTAATTATGATGGTTTTATTTAATGAACTATGTATTAAATTGTACTGATATTTTATATTGTAAACTGTAATTTATATGTTGTGAGCCGCCCTGAGCCTGCTTTGGTGGGGAGGGCGGGATATAAATGAAATATATTATTATTGTTATTATTATTGAGGGCATGCAGACGAATCTCAGACCTGGTCAGCATACTTCCCCAACAGATAGGGAAGGTCATTGTCTGGATTTCATTGGGAGAAAGATTTATGCCTCAGCAGCGTTGAATTTTAGAGTAGCCAATTATGAAACCATCATGGGGGGCTACCAGTTGTTTTTATGGGAAGGCATACAAAAATATATTGAGATACTCCCTGATGAAGCCAGGTCGCTGGCTAAGGTTATTCTCACTTAGGCTATCTGCCTGTCGAAACAGCAGATCAGCGCAAACACTCTGCAGAGACAAGTGGCAAGATCGATGGCTTCAGGAGTTCTACTGAGACGACATTCTTGGTTGCATAGTACTACTCTTCCCTTGAAGACATGAGCTTGGGTGGAAGATCTGCCATTCCATAGCTCGTCCCTCTTTGCTCAGAATACAGATGAGTTTTTGTCTGACATTAAGAAGAGCAAGCAGGCAGCAAGGTCCCTGAGTGTCTACACAGGTGGGACACAGCAAGTATATCATGCCTAGGCAGCAGCAGTTTTCTTCTCCATTCTACTGGCTTGCTCATCCGTTTGGCCAGCAATCCTACCAGTATCCTGGTCATCAGTACAATCAGTAATTGTTTTCCTTTCCAAGGAAGCATAATGCTCCTCAGTCAAGAGGTTTATACAAACATAAGGAGCCGCAGCAGCAACAACAGCTGACTAACTGAGGCTCAAAAGGGGCAGGAGCATTGTTTTCTTGATCATTTGTTTAACTTTGTTGGGGCCTGAGAAAGTATTTGTTCTGATTTCTGGGTTTTATTGGTTGTATTTTTAGGTTACAAGTTAGAGTTCTGCTACTACCCAACCCTTTCACAGGGCTACAAGGCATTTGATAACCAGTTTCCAGAGCTGGCAATACAGTTGGGTGACCTGATAGCTAAAGGAGCAGTTCAAGACGTACAGGAGGGACTTGCAGCTAAAGGGTTTTTTTTCAAGGTTTTTTGTAATTGATAAGAAGGATGGGGGTCGTAGACCCATTCTGGATTTACGTTCATTAAACAATCATCTCTGTGTTAAAAGGTTTTGGATGGTCACTTTGTTTTGGATGGTCATCAGTTTTAGAACTCCTTTTCAGAGATGTCTGGTTTAGGGTTCTAGACCTTAAGGATCCCTGTTTTCATATTGCAATTCACCGTGCTCATAGGCACTTTTTGTGATTTCATCAAGGAGAAAGAGTATTCCAATACTCTGTTTTACCCTTTGGCCTGGTGGCAGCACCACAGGTTTTTACAAAATGTATGGCTGCCGTCATGGCTTACTTCAGGACCAGGGGTTGCAACATTGTCCCATATTTAGATGATTGCTGTTGGTAATTGAATCACAAGAAAGATTGCCGCAGCAAGTTCAGTTAGTGGTTTCCACATGCAATAACTTGGGTCTTCTAATAAACTATGAGAAGTCTCATTTGATTTCATCTCAACAGGCCTAATTTATTGGAGCGTGCTTGGATTCACATAAAAACAAAGCGTACTTGCCCAGAGATAGAGCCTTAGTTTTGAAGGCATTCATAAGATTGTTTCAATGGGAACGTTTTCAATCAGTTCATATGATACAGCGTGCCCTTGGATTAATGGCATCCACACCTGCCATGGTACCCCTGGCCAGGTTGCACATGAGAGATTTACAAAACTGGTTTGTGTGACATTTTAATATACGCATACATGTTTTACTATATGCATACCAAATCACTGCCTTAATATCCCAAGAGCACTGGTAAGATCATTGGAATGGTGGGTTTGTAATGATAATCTATTCAAGGGAGTGCAGTTTGGACCATGGGTTCCCTAGGTGGTATTAACTACAGATGCATCAAGGGTTGGCTGGGGGCACATTGTGCTGGTGTGCAGGTGCAAGATAAATGGCCGTAATCACATGCAAGTTACCATATTAATTTTTTTGGAACTGAGACCAATAAAATTGGCCCTACCAGTCTCTGGAACTGAGACCAATAAAATTGGCCCTACCAGTCTTTACAGATATGATACGAAAGAAACAGGTGCTGGTGCAGACAAACAATTCTGCTGCTATGTTTTATCTAAACAGACAAAGGGGGACAGGTTCGTTGAGACGGTGCAAGGAGGCACAGGAGTTTTGGGATATAGCTGTCCTTCTCCAATCCTCCCGTTGGGTGATTCACATAACAGGGTCTCTGAACTAGGAGGCAGACACCTTGAGTCACAGATTTGTGGTCAATTATGAATGGTCCCATCAGAACAAATATATCACCCTAATTTTTGCAAAATGGGGTGTTCCGACTGTGGATCTTTTTGCAACAATGTGCTTCGTGAAGGCTCAGATATTTGTGGGTGGAACACAATCAGAGATCGATAGGAGATGCCTTTCAGTTCCAGTGGACGGAAGGACTATTCTATGCATTTTATCCTTCCCCCCTAATTCCAAGGGTCCTGGGGAAGATAAAGACAGACTATTTCAGGGTTATTCTTATTTCCCCATTCTGGCCGAGGCAAATTTGGTTCCCGGAATTACTCAAGCTCTCCCAGGGGTGCTTTGTATCCCTCCCTCAAGCTCCCAATTCGTTAGTTCACGGCTTTCAGTATTACCACAATGTTCAGAGCTTACATCTAACGGCATGGTTGTTGGATCTATGAATGCCAGTTTTTCTAAGAAGGTATTGCGAGTTCTGAAAGAGGCACGTAAGCTGTCTACTTGTAGGTCTTATGTAGGAAATGGGACTGTTTTGAAAAGTGGTGTGGGGAACTATCTTTGTGTCTACTTTCCTTCCTTGTGTCAGAAGTGCTAAAATACCTATTGTATTTAGCCCAGAGTGGCTTGGCGGTATCCTCCATTAGGGCTATTTGGCTGCTATTTCTGCATACCATGTGGAGGTGGAGGGTACTTCTCTGTTTGCTAATAAGTTAACAAAGTGCTTTTTAAAGGGTTTGTTACACAAGTTTCTGTCTAAGCCATATATTGTTCAGCAATGGTTGTTACTAATGTTGGCATACCTAATGAACTCACTATTTGAACCTTTGAATTCATGTGCCTTGTCTTATTTATCATGGAAAGCTTTATTTCTAATAGCAATCACCTCCATTCGGAGGGTGAGTGAGATAGCCACTTTGCAGATGGATCCACCTTACCTACAGTTTTTTGAGGGGAAGGTGGTTATGCATCCTTCTCAAGAGTTCCTGCCTAAGGTAGTTAGCAATTTTCATTTGGCACAAGATTTGTCTTTGCCTGTGTTTTTCCCAAACCCAACTTCTGAGGCAGAGAGAAGGTTACACAATTTAGATGTTAAACAGGTTCTGTTATATTAACAGAACAAGAGGGTTTCATAAATCAAAGAGTTTATTTCTTTATTAATGGGGTCCATGTAAGGGTGGCCCAGCATCGTCCCAAACTCTCTCCCAATGGGTCTTAGCAGCTATTAACCATTGTTACAGGCTGACAGGTATTCCATGCCCGGTTGGGTTGAGAGCACATTCCACCAGAGCTGTGGATTCATCAGTGGCTGCTAGAAGAGGAGTCTCATTAGTTGAACTCTGCGAAGTGGCAACGTGGTCCTCGTCTGAGACTTTTGTTCATCATTATGTGTTGGATCTGCAGCAATGGATACTACTGTGGGAAAAGCAATTTTACATTCGATTTTTTCAGGAGAGACTCACCCCACTGCCAGGGTAAGAAGCTCTAGAATGAGTCCCAGTGTGGGGATGCACAGCAAGACGGACAATGAAAACAGGGTTATGATTACCTGTAACTTGTTCATTGATGTCTTCCGTGTGTACACACATTCCTTCCCGCCTTACCCACTGTGAGTTCTCATTATTATAGAAACAGTAGAGCTTACAGCGACAGAAGTGGAACTGAGGAAATGGGGACGATCCGCCATTGGTTGAAGGGCTGTTAAATGGGAGAGTGGAACAGATGCAGTCTGTTTAATGGTGGACTGCCCCTTTGGGAAAATTTCTAAGCTATGTAATAAATTGTCAGGGCAGGCCTGCCTCACAGCAGTCCCAATGTGTCTATGCACAGAAGACATCGATGAACAACAGTTACAGGTAAGTACAACCTTGTTTTCTTTTATTGTTATGTGGTTGTGCCTTCATCTACTTTGAAACAGTATCACACTCTACAAGTAAACACTGAGTTCCAGTTGATGCTTCTAGTAATGGGTCTTTCAGGTGAACCTGAATGGATTCCCATAGTTAGGTTGTGGCATGTCCTCTAATGAGATTCTCTCTTGTCTTGTTGCTGCTTTTTTTTTTATTGACAGGCAATATAAGATTCCACCCATTCTGCAGAGCAACCCTGGACTTCCTTGGAGGTCTCCCATCCAAATACTAACCAGGGTCAACCCTGCTTAGCTTCTCTGATGAGGTTGGGCTCCCGTCAGACCAGGGGTTTTTTGTAGCAGGAATTCTTTTGCATATTAGGCCATGGTAAAGTACTTGGTTCAGGGTCCTTGCACAGGTCTTGAACAATTTATTCCCAGGATAAGGCTACATCTGTTTTCACTTGCTCCAATGTGGCTTAAAGCAACTGCAACCACATTCTGTTTTCCAGGTTTGTGATGACTTGTGAATATATGTTCAGCTAGTTTGTGAACCCATCTCCAAAGAAGACCTGGATTCCGCTTTGTAAATAGCTACTGCAAAGCACTGTGGTATGTATAAACTGTAACTTTCATGCCCAGTACATACAATTGATAAGCTCTGAGAGCCTCCACTGTAGCTAAACATTCCATTTCTGTTGCTGTTTATCTCTGATTCAACTTTCAGCCACCCAAATCTACTGGTCTCTGTCCTCCTAGTTCATATATATTTGTTCTAGTGAAAATCCCACAGCAGCCTTTGAAGCATTACAGGTTACAATGACTGGGTGAGATAGACCTGGGAATTTAAGGACTGCATGATTAAGCAGGACTGCCCTCTGTGGTTCAAATGCTGCCTGATGCTCTGCCTCTCTTTATTACCAGCTCCACATTTGGTTGGGCAGGATCAACTTAATTTAAACCGTTACTGGGAGGATCAAGAAAGCTTTATCAAATAGCTTCAGAACACATAAGTAAGTGTGCAAAGGTGCCCATCTTCCCTTGCTTGCCATTCCTTTTGCTGTATTTCAGAAGGGCAAGGCCACCCTCATACCAGCATTTTAAGTACTTTCAGAGCTGCCTGTAAAACATTTTTATATACACCTTGATGCCTGAAAACTCTGTCAGGTCCTGTGCTGCCTTCTGATCACTAATTCACAGAGACCAGCTCAAAGTCAGCCAGGTCCTCTATGATTCCAGGCCCACTGAGTGACCAGTGAATCTCTTATTGGGCAGTAAAGCTTTTGGCATCTTGAAGCTGCTGCCACCAGCTATTGTAACACACATTTGTTAAGGAACAAACTTTAATAAAATGTTTCCAAGTGATCTCCAACACAGCTTCCAGCACAGGTCTTAAAAATAGTTCCTGCATTTAAACAGCCAACTTTGAAGCAGAGCAGAACAACAGCTAGAACCAGTACAGAACTGACCCAAACACTCAGATGTGTGACCGCACCACCCACTGGTAGGAATGGTTGTAGTATAACTGTAACTGAAGTTTCTAACAGCAGCCCTGGGATTGATTTTGATGTTCTCTTTTCACCTTGAAAATCATCTTTACTGTATACTTTTAAAAATAAAATGAGCACTGTCATGATGTTCATGTCCAGAAGTACAATTTAGAACAACTACTCCACCAAGTCCAGAGGCAATCCACAGGAGCACAAAACACCATTTAAAAAAACCCCCTAAAAACTAAAAGGATACCATGAGCAGTAGCATACTTTTGTTAGCCATCACCATCTAATTAATTGGTGTCCACTGCCATCTCCTGGTTTGAGATGGTAATGCTTATATATAAAACTGGGAGGAGCAATGTTCAAGACAAACCAAGGGGGGGGGGAGGATTCTGTAAGAAGAGACATTTAAAAAAATACTCAAGCCACTCCACTTAAAGAAGCTAGATGTAGCTTGTCCTATGCATATGCAGTCTAGCTCATGTTATAACCCTCAAAGTAAGTGAATTATGCTGTTTAAAACATTCCAGAGAAGTATCTGCTAGAACCAAACAAAAAAGAAGCTTGTGGCACTCTACAGTTTTATTATGTGTATAAGGATTCTTCTTGTACTAATAAGTTATTTTACCAATATTTTGTTTTGATCTACAACTGTTATGAATGGAAATTGTACTTTTTCTAGGACATTTTAATTTTACATAGAAATGTCACAGACTGAACTTATTGCATTTTGTTACTTTTTGCCCACACTGTTTGCAATATTTTCCCTGTACATTCCTGTATGCATATTTGCCAACTAAGGAAAAGATTTCATACATGTGATGAAGTGGATTCTTGTCTACTGCAGACATCGTAGTTTTTAAGATGCTACATTCTTCTTTTTTTAACAAGTTACTTTGAACTCTCATAGTTAATTTATGGAATTGTATATGAGAAGCAGCAAAACAAGTTTGTTGTAAAGTTGATTCCAAACAATCCTTATGGTGCATTTTTTTTAAGAGAGGATCATTTTTTACACCTTCATCATCATCCTCTTAAAGCATGAAGCAATAAAAGTATCCACCTCCCTCCCCAGCCTAGCTTTGCTGTCATTTATAGCATCTTAAACATGCAAAAAACTCTCAAAATGCTGAAATTTTACAAATATGCATGGGTTCTTATTATGGAGGCTAGTAGTTCTCTAACTCTTTGAAGTGGGATCAACTTCTAAGCTGTCTGTATTTTTTAGGATCCACTTACGAAGTAACTGCTGTCCAGAAGTGACACCACCATGTTGCCAGCAATGTGGCTTGCTGCAGTGCCAGCCTAGGCCTTCTCCCTCTGCCAATAAATCCCCCTTCTAGCTAGGTGATAGATGGTAGGGGGCAGGACCCAGGGGCAAGGGATTCCTCATGACTGGCAACCATAAGTTTGATCCACAGGGGGTCAAAATATTATAAAATGGCCATAAAATGCAATAAGACACAACAAGCCCCTTCCAGCCTCTCCTTCACACCATAATATGGTTCCTTTTCCCCTGTTTTTTTCCCTTAAAAAAATCGTTGCTGTTATTTTAATGCAACAAATAGTGTGGGTTGTTGCTCCTCAGATCCTTCTGCTCCTCTTATACTAAGTTATGGAATGCCTGAAAGGGAGCATTTTGCTTTCAGGTTGGTCAGTTTTCAGTGCTGTTGTTTTTCTCAGTTCCTGTGGTTCCTGTGATTTTGAGTAGGAAAGCAGATACTATTTTCTGAGACAGCAAATATCTATGGAGCCCAGTGGAAAAAAACATACTGTGCTGCCCACTTAAATCACAGAGCTTTATAACTAAATAGGTCCACTATGTACCAAACATAATGGTTAATTGATACTCCCACTGATTATTTATATCACACCATTTTTAATAACTGATTGCTCTTCTCTCATGTGCAATCCATTTAGGAACATAAGAGAAGCCATGTTGGATCAGGCCAATGGCCCATCCAGTCCAACACTCTGACACACAGTGACCAAAATTATACACACACACACATATACACACTATGGCTAATAGCCACTGATGGACCTCTCCTCCATATTTTTATCTAACCCCCTCTTGAAGCTGGCTATGCTTGTAGCTGCCACCACCTCCTGTGGCAGTGAATTCCACATGTTAATCACTCTTTGGGTGAAAAAGTACTTCCTTTTATCCATTCTAACTCAACTTCTCAGCAACTTCATTGAATGCCCGCAAGTTCTTGTATTGTAAGAAAGGGAGAAAAGTAATTCTTTCCCTACCTTCTCCATCCCATGCATAATCTTGTAAACCTCTATCATGTCACCCCGCAGTCGACGTTTCTCCAAGCTAAAGAGCCCCAAGCGTTTTAACCTTTCTTCATAGGGAAAGTGTTCCAAACCTTTAATCATTCTAGTTGCCCTTTTCTGCACTTTTTCCAATCCTATAATATCCTTTTTGAGGTGCGGTGACCAGAATTGCACACAGAATTCCAAATGAGACCGGACCATCGATTTATACAGGGGCATTAGGATGCTGGCTGATTTGTTTTCAATTCCCTTCCTAATAATTCCCAGCATGGCGTTGGCCTTTTTTATTGCAATCGCACACTGTCTTGACATTTTCAGTGAGTTATCTATCACGACCCCAAGATCTCTCTCTTGGTCAGTCTCTGCCAGTTCCCACCCCATCAACTTGTATTTGTAGCTGGGATTCTTGGCCCCAATGTGCATTACTTTGCACTTGGCCACATTGAACCGCATCTGCCATGTTGATGCCCACTCACCCAGCCTCAACAGATCCCTTTCTGTGCTCCCCACCCTCTTTGCATTTTAAGCTGCGCCTTGCCAAAAGCGCAAGCCTTTGGCGTGAGCCGAAGGGCAAGAGCCAAAGGGCTCTTGGCCTGTGGCTCTTAGCCTGGGGGCTCTGTAAGGACCAGGAACCCAGATCGCTAATTTCCTTGTTCTCCCAATAAGCTAAGTTGACCCTCCAGAAGGGGAGCCAGTTAAACAAACAGGATTTAAAGAGGACTGTATATTTTTTTTAAAAAGCTATCATGAAGGTAGAATGCCAGCAGGGGGTGGGGGCTTTCCAGTGTTTTGCACTGAGTGTCACATGTATGACTATCTGCCCATAGGACAGAAGTCTTGGGTGTGTGCTCGATACAAGGAGCTCCTGGTCCTCAGGGAACAAGTTTGTACCCTTGAGGCCGAGGTGACTGCCCTGGAGAAGCAGAGACTGTCAGTTAGGCACTCAGGGAAGACTCTCGGGAGCGTATTAGACGAGCCCCGCTCTGAACGTTGCTGCCAGGCAGCGTGAGGGTCGAGAGGGAACAGGGGACCATGCTGAGGATAAGGGGAATGCGCCCTCAGAAGGGACCTCTTCTTCAGTTGGTGAGCGGGAATCCTTTCGTGCCAAGGAACCATCCCTGGGCAAGGAGAGAGGGGGGGTCTTGGTAGTTGGTGATTCGATCCTTAGGCAAGTAGACAGCTGGGTGGCAAAACCGCGTACTGACCGTATGGTGACTTGCCTGCCTGGTGCGAAGGTAGTGGACATTACGCGTGTAGTAGATAGGCTGATAGACAGTGCTGGGGAGGAGCCAGTGGTCGTGGTGCATGTTGGCACCAACCATGTGGGGAAATGCAGTCGTGAGGTCCTGGAGGAAAAATTTAGGCTGCTAGGCGGGAGACTTAAGGCCAGAACCTCCAAGGTAGCCTCAGAAGTGCTACCTGTTCCACGTGCAGGGCTGGAGAGACAGGCACAAATTAGAAGTCTCAGTGGATGAGACGATGGTGTAGGGAAGAAGGGTTTATGTTTGTTAGGCACTGGGATGCTTTCTGGAACAAGCGGGAGCTGTACAAAATACATGGTCTCCACTTGTCCCCAGATGGAACCAGGCAGCTGGCACTTAAAATCAAAAAGGTGGCAGAGCAGTTTTTAAACTAAATCTTGGGGGAAAGCCGACAGGAGATGAAATGTCTCTGGTTCGGGAGGACTCATCTCAAAGAGATGAAGGGTTACCTGTTACTTTTCTACCAGGTAATGGATCAGAGTTGTCCACTGTGATGGTGACAAATGGTATGGACTGTCTGCCAAAGTCTCAAGGTGGCAGGAGGAAGGTGGCGGGCCTAGCTTGCCTGCAAAATTATTGATGTTTGTATGCAAATGCTAGAAGTGTTCGAAGTAAAATTGGTGAGTTGGAATGTTTAGTGTTGGGAGAAAACATAGACATTGTGGGAATTTCAGGAACTTGGTGGAATGAGGAGAATCAGTGGGACACGGTGATTCCTAGATATACGTTATATCAGAAGGATAGGGAAGAAGGGTTGGAGTTGGGGTGGCTCTGTATGTTAGAGAGAATATATGTTCCAGTAAGACTGAGGTCAGAGAATTAGATTCCCTTCTAGAAATGCTTTGGGTTGAAATAGAGGGCCCAAAAGGAAATTTAACTATGGGAGTTTGTTATCGCCCACCAAATCAAAAGATAGAGGACGACTATAATATGATGGAATGATTAAAGATAGCGGCTAAACATAAAAATTATGTCGTAATAGGTGATTTTAACTACCCGCAGATTGATTGGGTCAATATGTGTTCTGGTCAAGAGAAAGAGATTGAGTTTCTTGATGCTCTCAATGACTGTGCTATGGAGCAGATGGTCTCAGAACCTACCAGGGGTGGGGTGATCCTGGATTTGGTCCTAAGTAACACCCAAGACAGGGTGAGAGATGTAAAAGTGATCACACCGCTTGGGAACAGTGACCATAATGTTATTGATTTCACCATTTGTATAAATAGGGAGTTGCCCCAAAAGACCAGCACAACCACTTTTAACTTTAAAAGGGGTAAATTCTCTGAGATGAGGAGGCGCATGAAGAGGAAACTGAAAGGAAAGGTAAATATGGTCAAAACCCTTGGGGAAGCTTGGAGGGTATTTAAAAGTACAATCCTAGAAGTAGGGGTGTGCAAAAAAAAAAAATACGGAATTACACGGATTCGGAAATACACGAGACCAAAAAAATACGGAATACCGTGTATTTCCTACTACCGTACTCGGAATAACTGCATATACGGTAGATGCGCAGCTATTTCCGGATATACAGCCCCATTATACCCTATGGCCATTGAAATCAATGGCAAAATAGGGTATATTGGAAGCCGTCTGGAGGAGAGGGGGTTTGAGGGAGAGCCACCAAATTTGTAGGGGACTCTCCCCTACAAAGCCCCCAAGTCCCAAAAAGATTGGGCCAGGGGATCCCATTCCAGGGGCAGCCAAAGAGGGTGCCCCTATCCCACCATTATATCCTATGGGCCATTGAAATCAATGGCAACATAGGGCATAATTAGAGGCTACTGGGGGGCAGGGGGTTGGAGGGAGATCCCCAAAAACTGAAGGACAGCTTCAGAGGACTCGCTCGCATGCAACCCCCCTGGCCCAAAAAGACTGCAGCCATCTGTGGGCACCCCAAAAGGAACACTGCTCCCAATGGTGAGAAAAAACCAATTAGATCCACTTCCTCAGTGTAATTGTTGTGGGAAAAGTGGCTCTGGGAGCAGGAGGTTTTGAGGAGAGCCCCCCAAACTACTGTGCAGTTTTAGGGCACTATTTCACACAAACCCCACAAGGCAAAAAAAAAATTGGACCAGGGTGTCATGGGTGCTGGGGACCCTGTAGAGGAAGTTGAGCCTGCAGCAGAAACTGTGCCCCTGCCACCTGCACCAGTGCCCCTGCCTCCTGCTGGAGAAGATCCCAGCCCCCCTGCCTCGCCCTCTCGGGTGGCGCGTGTGCGTGACCGCCTCCGTCAGGACCTCAGGGATCGGAGGAGGGCGGCACGCTCACAAGCAAGACGCTCCCTGAGCCCTGAGTTTTGAGAGGATTCTGGCCCTTCTAAGAGCAAGGATGCTTGAGTTGCAACAGGATCCTGGCTGCCTCTCTGAGCCAGCAATTAGCCCAAATGGGCAACAGCCAGCAGAGGGCTATATAGCTGTAGGCTTTGGGAGGAGGCTTTGTGGAAGCAACTAGTCATCTACCTGACGTCCTAGCATCCACTTCGGCTTCTGACTTTGGACCTCCTGACCTTGGCTTGACTTCTGGACCCCCTGACTACGGCTTCTGAACCTCTGACCTACGATACCTGGACAACGATTTGGCTTTGGCACCTTGGACACTCTTGCTCACCGGTTACAGACCTTGGACTGCCCCTGGACTTCGCCTGGCCTGGCCTGGCCTCAGCTCGTGACACAGGGAGTCCAATTCCTGGGGCACCCAAAGCCAAACCTAACTTCACACCAGAGAATCTCTATAGGACCCAAATGCACTACATTCCTCTATCTACTCTATGAACCCTGCAGGCCTGGAACCAATATAAACCCAGTTGCCAACGTCACTGCCACACAAAACACAATCTGCTTAAGGTCTGCTCGGCAGACCTGGCTGCAGCAAACCCAGATGCCAGCTCTCCAGCCCTGCCCCAAACAACACGGGGAGAGCTGGCCAAGCACAACAAGCCTGCTGGTTCTGGGTCTTTCACCCAGCTGCCAGCTTCCCCCCCAAAAAAACCAGAACCAGGAAAAGGGACAACAGGAGAAGACCAAGCAACTCAACTGTTAAAAAAGCGGCCTTTTAAACAATGAAAATTAGGCCAAACAGCCCCCCCCCCCAAGAAACAGAACCAGAAGAGAAAAGGAACAGCAGCAGCACAACACAGCAGCAACAAATCAAACACGAATCCTTTTAAAACAGTAAAAAACTTAACTTTTAACAATACAGGAACTTTACCAACCCCTCCCCCCAAAAAAACCCTTCACCCTAACCCCAATAAATCCAAGCCACCCAAATCAAGAAAAGTAAAAGGACACTGCACTTTTAAAAGTTCTCTCACAAAAGTAAGATATGGGCAAATTAGCAAACCCCCCACCCCACCCCATGCCCCCACCCCCAGCAGAACCCCCTAACCCTAAATAAGCTACCCAGTACTCACCCACCCAAATCTGGATAAGTAAAGTGACTCTGAGTCTTAAAAAGTCCTTTTACTAACTAAAATAAAAACAAGAACCCCAAGACTGCCTTACCATAGACATCTTCTCTTCTCCTAGCAGGTCAGGAAAGGCTGAGAGAGAGCAGCAGCAGCTGAGGCCAAGGGCCAGCGCAGCACAATCTCTCTCTCTAACACCAACACACCAAACAACAGCAATGGAATGGAGTCCAGCCAGGCAGACTCTGACCCTACATAGAGCAGTTTCAAAAAAATAGCACTGCTCTGTGATTGGCCAGATAACACTGTTTACTTGGATATCCAAGTAAACAAAAGAACAACAATGCTGCTGATGGCTGAGGGATTAGCCCAGCCATCAGCTACACAAAAACCCTGCAAAGCATGCATTTACAATGCATTTTGCAAACACATGCTTTGGATTGACTGCTGGGGCTCCTCTCCCCCTACCCCTCCCTCCCTGATTCCAGGGAGGCTATGGGAGAGGTGGGAAAAGGCTTCCAAAGGTGGGAAAGGAAGCAAGCAGCTCCCCTGAGGCTGCAGAAGCTCCTTTCCTGCCTTTTCCATTGACTTCCGTACACTTCCGAATATCTATATGGAAGTACACAGGGAGCCATATACGGCTCCCGTTTACTGACCTGAAAATGGAATCGGAAGTATACGGTGCCGTGTACTTTCGAATCAGGGGTGATTCGATGGTCTATGCGGTTCGGCCAAGCCGAATGCACACCCCTACCTAGAAGCTCAGATAAAATATATACCACAAGTTAGGAAAGGCACAAACAGGTATAAGAAAAGGCCTGCATGGTTAACAAACAAAGTAATGGAAGCTGTAAAAGGTAAGAAGGACTCCTTTAAGCGGTGGAAAACCAGTCCAAGTGAGATTAATAAAAGGGAACACAGGCTGTGGCAAATCAAATGCAAAACTGTGATCAGGCAGGCAGAAAGGGACTATGAGGAGCATATTGCAAAAAACATAAAGACCAACAATAAAAATTTCTTCAAATACATTAGAAGCAGGAAACCAGCCAGGGAGGCAGTGGGGACCTTGGATGACCAAGGGGTAAAAGGATTACTGAAGGAGGATAGGGAAATGGCTGAGAAGCTGAATGCATTTTTTTGCCTTCGTCTTCACTGTGGAAGAGAAGTGTTTGCCCGCTCCAGAACCACTAATTTTGGAAGGGGTGTTGAAAGACCTGAGTCAGATTGACGTGACAAGAGAGGAGGTCCTAAAACTGATAGACGAATTAAAAACTAATAAGTCACCAGGTCCGGATGGCATACATCCAAGAGTTCTGAAAGAACTCAAAGTTGAACTTGTGGAACTTCTGACAAAAATCTGTAATCTTTCATTGAAATCTTTCTCCGTTCCTGAGGACTGGAAGGTAGCAAATGTCACCCCCATCTTTAAAAAGGGTTCCAGAGGAGATCCAGGAAATTACAGGCCGGTCAGTCTGACTTCAATACCGGGAAAGTTGGTAGAAAGCATTATCAATGACAGAATGAGTAGGCACATTGATGAACATGGGTTATTGAGGAAGACTCAGCATGGGTTCTGTAAGGGAAGATCTTGCCTCACTAACCTGTTACATTTTTTTGAGGGGGTGAACAAACATGTGGACAAAGGAGACCCAATAGATGTTGTTTACATTGACTTCCAGGAAGCTTTTGATAAAGTTCCTCATCAAAGGCTCCTTAGAAGGCTTGAGAGTCATGGAGTAAAAGGACAGGTCCTCTTGTGGATCAAAAACTGGCTGATTAATAGGAAGCAGAGAATGAGTATAAATGGGCAGTCTTCGCAGTGGAGGATGGTAAGCAGCTGTGTGCCACAGGGCTCGGTACTGGGTCCCATGCTCTTTAACTTGTTCATAAATGATTTGGAGTTGGGAGTGAGCAGTGAATTATAGTGACTCTTGGGGTTCCTGCAGCCAGTGCAGTTGCTCCCAGGGGACCTGTCACAGCTGCTGTGGCTTCTGTCAGCCAAGCTGCTGCCACTGCTCCAAGGAGGGTCTTGCCACAGCAGCTCCTGGAGGCCATATGGCCAGCATGGTAGCTCTCAGGGGCTCTGTAGTTGTCAATGGCAGCTCCTGGAGCCCAGTCTTTGATACTGCAGCTCCTAAGCACCCCCTGGCCAGTGCAGAGGCTCCTAAAGGGCCCTGTCACAACTATAGTGGCTCCTGGGGACCTTGCTACCACCACCACTGCTTCGAGGAGTTCAGCAGCAACAGCACTGCAACTCCCAATGTGAGGAAAAAGAAGAGGGGGGAGATTGTCTGAGGGAGGGCAATCACAGGATTCTAGGCTTGGTTTTTGTCAATAAAAGGTAGGATGAGGATCAGGGCTTTTTCCTGTGGTGTTTTGGCCTTTGAGGGGGGACTTATTGGGCCAGGCCTACCTGTAACTATAAGGCTACCTGGCTTGTATGACTTACTTAAGCCTGTCTGTTTACTTCTGTTCAATATCAGCCATCATATGGGAACCAGTGTAGTGTAGTGGTCACAGCTTCATGCAAAGGACTGGGAGACCAAAGTTCAAATCATCCATCAGTCATGGAAACTCACTAAGTGATGCAGGGTCAGTCACATACTTTCAGCCTGATCTATCTCAGGTATCAAAAAACTGAGCCATAGTTTTTCTAGGTAGAAGATGGGGGGGGAGGTCTGAAGAGAGAGCAGATAAAGGTAGGTTGGTCATTGGGTGAGAAGGAAGCAGGAAAGAGGGAGATGTGAGGGCTGCCAGTGAAGGGAAAGAAGAAATAATGTGGGAGGGAGAAATGAGGTGCCCTCCACATCCTTGTAAGTTTCCATTTTTATTCACTAATATCTTCCTAGTAAGCTAAGATTTTCCTTTCCTTTATTTGTTAGCTTCTTTGACCAGTGGTCTTAAGCTCAGCATAATAAACAGGATATTGAATAAAACTGAAACTTTACAAAAACAAAATTCCGCAACAGTTTAAAAATCAAGTTAAAATCAAAAATTACAGAGGGGGGGCATGGTCGCAAACTATGGCGGACGCGTGAACAGCGTTCTCCTCCTGACCCAGACCTCTCCCAGCCTTCCCGCACCACAAAATGCGCCCTATAATGCCTGAAAAATCAAAGCATGTCTTCAAAAAACCAGAAGTAGTTAATCAGGAAAGAAAAAACCTGCAACAAGCTCATTCCTCGGACAAAAAAACAAGGACAAAAATCCATTGCACAACTTCACCGGCTCTACGTGGCTACCGGGAAGAATACTTCACAAGAAGATTTATTGGCAGACCCACCAGCACTTCAGAGCCTTCAGGAGTCGCTTCAAGAGTCACTACAAACCTCTTTCAAAGAGATGGAAGAACACTTTATGACCCTCATTACTGAGCAAATTTCAGCTGTTTTGCAGCCTATCTCTCCAAATACAAGACCTCACAGAGGCAGTAAGCAAAGCATCACAATCAGCAGAGTCTGCATATAACTTGAGTCAAAAAAATTCATGAAGAAAATTTGCATATTCAAGAGACTATTTCACAACTAAATGACAGAGTTATTACCTTAGAGGCTTCAGTGCATCAAGAAAATGTTAAACTAAGAGGCTTGGAGGAGGAAAATACAAGTAATACCGATCTAATTACCTATGTTAAAAACTGGCTGGCTGTAGAACTTAATATAGAAAACCCTGCATTGCTTTCTCTTACAAAAACTTATAGACTGGGTTCACCTACAATAAAAGACAGGAAATACCCAAGAGACATTTTAATTAATTTCAACGATTTACCTGACAAAAAATTGCTACAAAAAGCTAGAGAAACTTGACGTTTACTACATAATGATTGTAAAATCTTGGTGCTCCCTGATGTTCCCACTGAAGCTCTGCAGATCAGAAAATGCCTCAAATCAGTGACAACAAGACTACAAGAGGCAAATATTTGGTACAGATGGGCAACTAATGGTAAATTGACTGTAAAATTCCATGGCAAATTACTGCAAGCATCTGATGAAGACACTGGAGCTGAACTTTATAAAGAAGTGAAATTAAAACCTCAACACCAACCAGAACCTTCTAACAAATCAAACAAAAGGAAGCTGTCTTTCACTCTTTCTCCAGACAAAGTCAACAAATACCCAGGATCACATCCGCTCTGACTCTAGTACTGAGATTTAAGTTTCTGGTGGCAAGTACCAAGTATCTGAAGAATGACCAAATTTCTTTAATGGTCTTTTCTAAACATAAATATCTTGGTTTATTTTTACATTGTACATTTTTCATAAAAAGGGTAAACTTAAACTGTTCACGGTGCGGGAGGGGTGGGGGTGGTAAGGCGAGGGAGGGAGCAGGTATTAATGTCAGTGCTCTCAATTTCATAGGTAGATTGGTAAACTGTAAACTCATTTAATTTTTAAGTCTGTTTAGGAGAAAGCAGAATCCAAGCAGTACAATTATTTTTTGTTGTTACTAGTTAGGATTTATTTTTTATTATAGGAGTTTAGTATAACAATAGATAGGGTAGATTAGCTTCACAATTTATTAACTAGGAGATGTCAGGTAGATAGTAGTGTAAATAGTTGTTGTTTAGTTTAGAAAAGCTTATTGGTTAGAGAGTTTTAAATATATTTCTTATAGGGTTTATTAGAATAGTTAAAACTTAGGCTAAGAGTAGAAAGAAGTTTAGTAAAATAGGTAAATTAGACTAGTAAAATAAGTAATAGTAAGGGTTTATAATCTGAAATAGAGTAAGTGTACTTCTATATAGAATTTTAGTGTTCTAGTTCAGTTAGAAGTTACTGCATGGTGTGTCTCTTGTTATTTTTAAAGATTGAAAAGAGGAAAGTTGTTAATTTTGATAACTCTGATCTTATTGAAACTGTAGTAATGGTTATTGAATACTTATTGTCTCTATGCTTAATATTTGTTCCTGGGATGTCAGAGGCCTTAACAACAAGGTCGAGGCCAAAAGAATTATACAGCATATAAAAAAATCAAAACCTAACATTATTTTCCTGCAGGAAACACATATAAAAGACCCACTTAGACCCACACTAAACACACTCTGGTATGACAAACAATTTGCCTCCTCAGGTTCGTCTATTGCCAGAGGGGCAGCAGTACATATATCAAAACAACTATGATTTGAACTAATAGAGGAACTTAAAGATGTACAAGGTCAATACATCTTTAGGAAAGCTCAAAAACAAACCAGTTACTTTGGGGTCAATTTATGCCTCAAATGAAGGTCAGTTACAATTTCTATCAAACACTTTAGAAGCATTAAGCAAATTCCGAGAAGGTGAGGTCATCCTGGGAGGGGACCTTAACCATATTCTAGACTGTCACTGGGACAGATCAAACTACAAGAAAAAGAGCAAATCAAAAAAGGCTCTTACAAAATTACAACAAATTCTAGATAAGCATGGGTTCTGTCATTCATGGAAGATAATGCATCCACAAGAGTATAATTATACATTCTTCTCAGAAAGATTTAACTCATACACACGTATAGATTATGTTCTACTTTCATTCTCTTTATTAGACAAACTAAAAAACTCAGACATTGAAATAAAACTCTGGTCAGATCGCTCTCCTGTTTCCACCACTATCTTCTTTCATGTTCAAAAACAACAAAACAAAAAATGGGTGTTAAATAAATTATTTTATTTCAACAACACCTGACAGAACAAACTTAACAGAAAAAAACTTAACAGCATTCTTAGAAGAAAACAAAGTTGGTGATACTTCTCATTAAACAACCTGGGACATGATGAAAGCCATAATTAGAGGTCAACTAATTTCAATGTCTACGGCAATAGAAAAAGAAATAAATACTTTGAAACAAAATATCAAAAGGTTGGAGACATTACATAAAAATACAGGCTCCAAAAATACATTTAAAATGTTAACTGCAGAAAGGCATTTGCTAGAATCCCTTATATATAAAAAAAAATCAAAAAGATTTAATATATACTAAGCAACAATATTGGATAACCCCCCCCCCCCAAAAAAAACCCTTTAAAAATATTAACATGGAGGGTAAAGGAGCAAAGACATGCTCAACAAATTCACAAGATAAAAGATAAAAATGGCACTGAATTTACAAATTCAAAACAAGTAATACAGGTGCTAGAAAAATATTACACAGATTTATACTCTTCCAAGCATATAGAAAGGGCAAACATAAGAAACTTTCAACAAAACAAAAAATTAATTCAACCTATTTTAGAAGCCCACAGAACACTCATAGATCAAGAAATAACTGAAATAGAAGTACAGAAAATCATAGGACAACTTAAAAACAATAAAGCAATGGGAAGTGATGGCTTCTCTATACAATTTTTCAAAGTTTTGAAATTAGTAAACCATTTATAAATTTATGTAATAATATCTTTGAAACTGGGAGGGTTCCAAACACCTTGTTACACTCAGAAGAGGTGCAGGCCCTGCGGGATCTAGGGCAATTCCGCAGGGCCTGTACGACAGCCCTCTTCCGGCAGGCCTATAACATTAACTGACAATGAAAATATCTTGGATGGAACAAAACGCATCTATAGACCGCCGGTTTTATTCTATCTTGTTTTTATTAATTTATGGTTTAATTGTATTTTAATTGTATTTTTAAATGTTTTAAACTGAAGTGTTTGAATTATTATGCTGTAAGCCGCCCTGAGACACTTAGGTGAGAAGGGCGGGGTATAAATCCTAATATAAATAAATATAAATATACAAATAAATAAATAAATAGAACTTATATTGATTCCAAAGCCTAATGCAGATCACACCACACCCTCACACTATCAACCCATGGCCTTACTAAACGCTGATGCCAAAATCTTTGCAAAAATAATAGCTGAAAGATTTAAAAAGATTCTTCCTTCATATATTAAACAAGAACAATCATGATTCCTACCAAACCACAACATAGCAGACAATATAAGAAAAACACTTAGTTTAATAAATTACTGTGAAGACACTAAATTAGAAGCAGTATTGTTATCACTTGATGTACAAAAAGCGTTTGACAGCGTTAACATACAATACTTACACACAATAATAGACCTGATGGGCTTTTGAGATAACTTTCAATGGACAATACAAGCACTCTATTTAAATCCAACTGCAGTATTAAAAGCTAACTACTGAATCACTGGGACACAAATAATATAGATAGATACAAGAAAGAAATGGTGGTTTTGTTATTTTCCATCGCAGAAACACTCTGCCAAAAAATGGAAAGAAACTCATATACCTACACTCCAAAGTTGGTACAATAAAATCTGGGAACATTTTATTTATAGTAAAATTGCCTTTGGTTATAAATAATCTAGTTCTCCATTAGCTTATGAGAAAAAGATAATAATTCCTTGGTTTCCAGTAATTATGTTTTTAACTCAACAAGAGATTATTCCTAGCAATACGATGTATCAATCACTTATTTATTTTAAAGTTGTATATATTTGGTTACCTAATTGTTTTTTTATTCCTTTAAAATACAGAACTCAAGATAAGCTAATTTACTTTACTGTGAATACGAAAAGAACAAGTATTGACACCTAGTCTCTTTCATTAATAATGTAATTAGCTTATAACTCTGAAAGATTTGTAATGTTTGGTCTAACAATTGACTGTTGCATTACTGTTGAAGAAAACTCAATAAAAATTATAAATGGAAAAAAATTCATAAAACCTGAGGAGAGTGCTAGAGTTTGTTTTGGCAGTTTCAGTTACTGACCTAATATGATGTTTCCAATGGAGGTTATAACTGAAGATTACACCCAGATATTTAAACAGAGGCACTTGTTCTATCTGTCCTCCCTTGACAGTCCATGATTTCAGGTTAGGGCGAGGCTTGGTTGAGAAGACCATCATTAACTGATAACCCCTCTTGTGTACAGTAATCAATAAAAGCATTTACTATCTTTTGTAGGCCTTTTTTGGATCTAGATAGCAGCACTGTGTCATCTGCATAGAGTAATATTGGGGTTTCATATCCTACCAGTGTAGGCGCATGACACACTAGCTTTTTAATATATGGAACCATATTATTTAAATAGAGATTGAAGAGCATAGCGGGTAAGCTAAGATTTTAAATACTGCCATGCAGACATTTCCTAATATTTTTAAGTTTTCAGCATAAAGACATCATGGCAACCACTGCTTACTAAATGAAGAGGAGAGGAGGATGCTATGGAAACTGAAAAATAATTTTAAAGATATGCATCACTCAAAACATTAAGTTCATACTAGGCTTGCCAGTAGCCAGGTCTGGGCAGGGCACGCCCTCTGTTTTGCAGTCTCCTCCTTACTGCCAGACAACTGGCTGGCAGAGAGAAGCTCCACCCCAACAGCTACAATGTTCCTTTAGATCTCAGGCAGGTTTAGAAGATTACATCTGCTTCTGTTTTGAAAGGGATGTTGTGCCTTTAAATCTCAGCTAGTCTGAAGCTGAGGAGGGGCAAGCAGGAAGAACCACATGTGTGAGAGAGACAGGAAGCAAGAGAGCCCAGTCCCTCTGTTTGTCTTGCATTCCTTTCAGTAGCTGTGTAGTAAAAGGGATAGTAAAGAGAACCTATGGAATAGAGGAAAACTCCATCCCCTAGAGCTCTCTCTCTCTCTCTGCAAGATGGTTGAAATACAGCAGATTGTTACATTCAGAAACTTTGGTGAGTAAAGCTATCTATACCATTACTTAAAGAAGATCACAAAAGTGTGGGCATGCAAACTGTTTATTTTGGCTGCTTCGTGTGTGTTTGTGTGAGTTGATTTTCATTTTCATGGAAGTGCAGCTGCTGTAAAACCATTTGGATGCAAAAAAGAGAAGAAAATGAATGCATTCAGGGGAACTATACTGCTGTATTTTAATTTATTTATTTTTAGGGAATGGGAAAGTTTCCCTGCTCCACCCCCAAAGTCTCCCAGCTCCACACCCAAAGTCCCCAGATATTTCCTGAGTTGGATCCGGCAACCCTAGTTCAAACTGTAGCAGAAAAAATGCCTTGAGAAGTATTCTATATGAGATTTCATTAGAAACCTTCATGAGTCAACAGTGATGTGGTGGCTAAAATGCCAAATGCAATTTTGGGCTGTATCAACAGAAGTATAGTGTCCAGATCACGTGATGTGATGGTATCACTTTGCTCTGGTAGGACCTCACCTGGAGTATTGTGTTCAGTTTTGGCACCACATTTTAAGAAAGATATAGATAAGCTGGAATGGTTCAGAGGAGGGCAATGAAGATGGTGAGGGTTTTGGAGACCAAGTCCTATGAAGAAAAGTTGAAGGAGCTGGGCATGTTTAGCCTGGAGAGGAGGCGGCTGAGAAGTGATATGATCACCATCTTCAAGTACTTGAAGGGCTGTCATATAGAGGATGGTGTGTAATTGTTTTCTGTGGCCCCAGAAGGTCCCAGAAGGACCAGAACCAGTGGGTTGAAATTAAAAGAGTTTCCGGCTCAACATTAGGAAGAACTTCCTGACTGTTAGAGTGGTTCCTCGGTGGAACAGGCTTCCTCGGGAGGTGGTGGGCTCTCCTTCCTTGGAGGTTTTTAAATAGAGGCTAGATGGCCATCTGACAGCAATGACAATCCTATGAATTTAGAGGAAAGTATTTGAGTTTCCTGCATTGTGCAGGGGGTTGGATTAGATGACCCTGGGAGTCCCTGCCAAGTCTATGATTCTATTGTGCCATGTTCAGATGAAGCTAGGCAAAAGAGAGCATGTTTAATTAAGCTTTCAGGAGACTGATTTATTATTATCATGCTATTAATATTATCAGGAATGATAATAGTTCTCATCCTTAGTAATAATTCTATGAGGTCAAATGTATAAATTCAATAGATACAGAGATACAAAATTCAATAGACAAAGATATAATAGAAAGGCATTATGCTTAATGGTTTATTATAGTCATAACCTATTGTACTTGTTCCTTTTGAAATCAGGACATTTTGTATCATTGGCCATACGTGAAGTAAGCAACTGGTAATGGACATCAGTGAAGCTTTGGAGACTTTATTGTTCTGAAGGAATTCATAGCCTCAGAGCTCTGAGTTTTTAGTGAAAACTGAATGTTTCTTCAAAGCATCCCGCACCTTATCAGAAAAACTTGCATAGATGTTAATTAAGGCAGGGTGAGAGAGGAATTATTGTAAGGTGCTGGTGATCTCAGCAGGGGTCAAGGACCTGGGAATGTTACTTGCCTTCACCACTGTGGCAACTTGTAGATGGGGAGCACTAATGATTTGATTTCAGCTGTGTTGGGCCACCACTTCTGTAGATGGCTGGATGGTGGCACAACAGGCATTAGAGATCAGATGGAGCAAGGAGTCAACAGGATTCCAGTTGAAACCCTATAAACCTTCTGACTATAGCTTGACTTCACAATCTGCATGAGCCAGCATGGATTTCTTAAGAACAAGTCATGTCAGACTAACCTTATCTCTTATGAAGAAAGGTTGAAGGAGCTGGGCATGTTTAGCCTGGATAGGAGGTGACTGAGAGGTCACCATTTTCAAGTAGTTGAAGGGCTGTCATATAGAGGATGGTGTGGAATTGTTTTCTGTTGCCCCAAACGGTTGGACCAGAACCAACGGGCTGAAATTAAATCAGAAGAATTTCCAGCTCAACATTAGGAAGAATTTCCTGACAGAGCAGTTCCTCAATGAAACAGGCTTCCTCGGGAGCAGGCCCAGCGTGTCCATTAGGCAGCAGCCTGGAGCACCAAGCTAGGGAGAGGGATTTGGCCCTCTCACCCTCCCTGACTTCTAAGCGGATGAAAATTGTCCGCTCAGAAGCAGCAGCAGCGAGGCTCCCAGCCTCAGTGCGCCATCACTCTGCCTTGCATCACAGGCACAAGAGGCAGAGCAGTGGTAGACAACAGTGATGTGCACACTCAGATCAGGAGCCTTGCTGCCACTGCACTCATCCTCTCTGGTGCTGGAATCAAGGCAGCGGTGGTGCTTTGCCTGGGGTGTCAGCTTTGGGTCGGCACCTTAGCACTGCGACTGCTTGGGAGGTGATGAATTATCTTTCCTTGGAGGTTTTAAACAGAGGCTGGATGGCCATCTGACAACAATGATGATCCTGTGAATTTAGGAGGAAGTATTTGTGAATTTCTTGCATTGCGCAGGGTGTTGGACTAGATGACCCTTGGGATCCCTTCCAACTCTGATTCAATTATTGTATGACTACAGTCAAGCACACAGAACAGTTTAAAGACTTTTTGCTTGACCATCTGCCAGATTATGTATATACCTCGTGCTTTGACATGCTGTCATAGTTTTTACGTTCAAAGGATGTCCAAACTATTCCTATTGGGGCTTCCGGTTGGGAATCATGCTGAGCTGACAGGTCCTCTGAATGAGGACAGTCTTAAGCCTCTGTTCATGGTAGGAAAAGGCTTTCTTTGGCCTTCTGCCTACATTTCTCAGAGATTTGTCCAGGATACGCACAGAAACTCGGAGGAGGTTAACCTTGGCTGATAGGGAGCTCCGTTGGGGGCTTTTTAGAGGCTTTGAGGGACTGCCGGAGAAGAGTGGCATTTTTCATCATCTACAGAGGCTTATAGAGCCATTCAATTGGCATAAGCTTGACAAGGTCCTAAGCTCTTTTGGGACTGATGAACATCTGATATTTGAAGAGACCGAAGCTAAGCTGGATATCAGTGGAGAGGTAACTGATTACAATCTTTCACTCTGGGACTTTTTTAAGGCAAACTAAATAATTTTGGAAGGTGGGAAGGAGTGATCTAGAAAGAGGGGAAGACAAAGAAAAGAAAGATTGAACTTTGGACTTTGTTAAAATAAGGACAATGCTAAAAATTAGGAAAGAAGTATTTGTTTGAAATACCTGTGATCATCGACGGAAGCATCAGCATCACAGCTCTGCATTCTCTACAATCAACACAGGAAGTACGTCAAAGATCGTGAGACTTGGATAACATTGAGGACAAGACTTGGTGCCTAGCAAAGCAGGAAGTAACAAGGGAAGTGAGACTAATAAAGACTGAGATTTGGATACCATTGAGAACGGGATTTGCTGCCTACCAAAGCAGGAAGTAATAAGATGAGAGACGAACAAGAAGGCCTACTCTAGGATTTTTTACTGTAGAGAAATTGCGATCGCCATTTTGAAAAAAATAAAACTTTTAAAAATTAATATCTAAGCCAAGGAAGGTTGAAATTAGGCTTATTTAAAAGGGCAAGTTCTAAGTTATTGAAGCTGCTGTTTGGATTTTGATTTTGAGGCGTTAAAATTTCCGTAGGCTTTCTTTGATGTCAGAGTCAAAAACAACACGTGCAAGAGCTCTCTCTTTGGAAAAAATGCAAGACCAACTAGAAGCGATGGAAGCTAGAATAATGAAAGGAGTTGACAAGATGTTAACAGCCTATAAAAAAGAACTTTAAAAAGATATTGCAAATCTTAAAAAGGAAGTGGAAGATTTTACAAATGATGTGGTGGTGATCACCAGAAAAGTCCAGGATGTAGAGGAGAAAGTTAAAGTACATGATTCCACCTTGCTAAAGCTGCAAGAGAAGGTGACAATACATGACTGCAGAATGATGGAAACTCAAGTTCGTCTGAGAGGAGTATCTGAAGGGGAGGGAACTGACTTAAAGGAATATATGGTGAAAATAATTGCTAACTTTTTGGAGGAAGATCCTGAAGGGACTAGAAATATGTATGATAACATGTACAGAGTTAACTCATCATATGCCAAGAACAAAAATTTTCCAAGAGATATAGTTATAAAATTTATGTCAAAAGACATGGCAGGGAAAATTTTGAATAAAAATTTCCAAAAGACTCTGATAGTAGGAGGGAGCAGAGTCAGAATAATGAAAGAGTTGCCAAGACAAGCGATAAATGATAGGAAAACATACAAGAAACTGACAGAGAAATTGCATGCTAATGAAATAAGATATAGATGGATAATACATGAAGGCTTGAGTTTTGAGCTACATGGAAGGAGGATTACAATCACAAACGCACATGAGTTGTCTAGTTTTTACAAACAAAATAAAGACTTTGCACCATGATGGATTACAAATTATTATCTTGGAATGTAAATGGACTAAATTCACCACAAAAAAGAAAAGCAACATTTCATTGGATTAAAAAACAAAATTGTAACATAATTTGTTTACAGGAAGTTCATATACAACAAAAGGATTACAAATTTTTATGGAATAAACAATTAGGATTGGAATTTTTTTCATTGGCTGAACAAAAGAAAAGGGCTGTGGTTTTTTATATTAATTAGCGATTAGAGCGAAAATTGGTATTTAAAGATAAAAATGGAAGATATATAGCAGTAGAGATAATGATTAATGGGAAAAAATGTTGTTATTAGGACTGTATGCACCAAATGGTGCAAAAGATGCTTTTTTTAACGACATTATCAGACAGTTGGATGAAGTGGCTTATGACCAGATCTTGATGATGGGAGATTTTAATGGAACAATACAGAATAAAATAGATCTGGCAAAAAAAGTAATAATAAGGAAAATTGCCAAAATGGTTTTTTAAACTGGTTGAACAAGAAAATTCGGAAGATATTTGGAGAAAATTTAACCCTGAAGTAAGAGACTATACTTTTTTTTCAGCAAGACATAATACTTCTTCCAGAATTCACATGTTATGAGGTACTAAGGATTTGGGCCTCATAACTTAAAAAATAGAGATTCTTCCAAAGATAAGTGCGGATCATAATCCAATATTATGGGCTACAAAATTGCAAAGAAAAACAAGAAGATGAAGAATAAATGAAGATTTGCTACAAGATAAAGAAATTGTAACATTTTTAGAAAATGCAACTAAAGCTTTTTTCCAAATAAATGACAAAGATGATATAGAGTTCCAGATGATATGGGACGCTTACAAAGCTGTAATGAGAGGAATATTGATTACATTAAACACTAAGGATAACAGAGCGAAAGAAAAACAGAGATTGGACATTCAAAATGAGATAAAGAAAAAAGAATGGGAACTGAGAAAAAGACCAGGTAAAAAGAAAATTATAAGGGAAATTACTATATTACAAACCCAAATGAGACATTTGTTGAATAAAGAGGTAGAATGGAATTTGAAAAAACTGCAACAGAAATCTTTTGAAGTATTTAACCTGGCAATTGAAGAAAAAGAAAGTAAAATTATTAATAAAATTGTGGCTGATGGAAGAGAAATAGTAGATCAAGAAGGAATAAAAAGACCATTTTTAAAGTATTATGCTAATTTATTTAAGGGTGTGAAGATAAAAAAAGAAAAGATTGAAGCGTATTTACAAAATATTAAAATAGCACCCTTAACTGAATATATGAAGAAAATTTTGAATGATCCAATTGAAAAAATTGAAATTGAAGCAGCAATTAATGCAATGAAAATGGGAAAGGTTCCTGGGCCAGATGGATATACATTTTTCAAAACCTTTAAAGAAGAATTAGTACCAAAACTGCAAAAATTGATGAATATGATAAAAGGAAAAATACCAAACACTTGGAAAGAAGCTGTAATTTCGTTGATCCCCAAGGAAGATAGAGATGTTACAAACGTACAGAACTACAGGCCAATTTCATTATTAAATAATGATTATAAGATATACACAAGAATCTTGGCAGAACGACTTAAACAATATTTGATTAATTTCATAAAGGAAGATCAAGCAGGATTTCTCCCTAAAAGGCAAATAAGAGACAATATAAGAACAGTTGTAAATATTGTAGAATATTATGAAAAACATCCAGAAAAAGAAGTCGCATTATTTTTTGCGGATGCAGAGAAAGCTTTTGATAATTTGAACTGGGACTTTGTTTGCAGTAATGGAAAAGATAGAACTTGGAGAACACTTCATAAGAATGATAAAAGCAATATATATGGAACAGCGAGCAAAGTTCTGTATAAATGCAGACCTCACAGAGGATCGGATGATCAGTAAAAGTACAAGACAAGGTTGTCCGCTTTCACCATTGTTGTTAATAATAATAATAATTATAATAAGTTTTATTTATATCCCGCCCTCGCCACCGGAGCAGGGGAGGGTGGGATATAACTCTTGAAATTCTTGCTGACTCTTAAAATTTTGCTGATGCAAATATTAGACGACAAAAAAAATAGAAGGGCTCCAAATTAGAGGATTTACTTATAAATATAGAGCGTTTGCTGAAGATATAATGTTTATAGCTGAAAATCCTATTCAAGTAATACCTTTGCTGTTAGCCAAGATACAAGAATATGGAGAGTTGGCGGGACTTTATGTTAATAAAGAAAAATTGAAATTTTTATGTAAAAACATGCAAGTAAATAAGCAAAAGGAATTGCAGAGACTGACAGGATGTGAAGTTACTTCTAAAGTAAAGTATTTGGGATTGGACATAACAATGAGGAATATTGATTTGTTCAAAAATAACTATGAAAAGCTATGCCATAAGATGGATGAAGATATGGTGAAATGGAATAAACTTAAATCTGTCATTGCTGGGCAGAATAGCTGCAATTAAGATGATATTCTGCCAAGAATAATATATTTGTTTCAAACCATTCCGATTGTGAAAGATGGCAAACAGTTTAATAAATGGCAAAGGAAGATTTCAGAATTTGTATGGGCGAGGAAGAAACCAAGGATTAAAATGAAAATTTTAACAGATGCTAAAGAGAGAGGAGGATTCCAGCTACCAGATTTAAGACTATATCATGATGCAGTTTGCTTAGTTTGGATAAAAGACTGGATGACACTGTTGAATAAAAAACTTTTAATGTTGGAAGCTCATGGAAATAAATTTGGCTGGCATGCTTATATGTACTATGGAAAGAAAAAGATGGATGGGTTTTTTTCTCACCATTATAGCAGAAATAATTGGTTAAATACATGGATGAAGTACAAGAAATATGGTGATGAAAGAAAGCCTTTATGGATAGTGCCAGCAGAAGTAATAAAAATAACAGCTGAAACCAGTGAAGAGAGAGGGTTGTCATACAATCAATTACTAAAAATACAAAGTGGCAAAATAGAATTGAAAACTGCTGAGGAGTTGAATAAAAAATATGATTGATTTCAAATGCAACAAATAAAAAGCCTGGTGGAGAATGATATCAAAACTGAAGGAATAAGACGTGAGCAAACAGAAATGAAAAAAGTTCTGCTTGGAGATAATGAAAAATTAATTTCAAAAATATATAAGTTACTGTTAAAATGGTCTACGGAAGATGAGGTAGTAAAATCTCAAATGATTAAGTGGGCAATCAATGTAAATAAAGAAATACAGATGGATACATGGGAGTATCTTTGGAAGAACTCTATGAAATTATCAACATGTCAGAGTATAAAAGAAAATTGTTTTAAGATGATGTATAGGTGGTATATGACTCCTAAAAATTGGCAAAGATCAATAAAAAGATGCCAGACAGATGTTGGAAATGTAGAAGACATGAAGGCTCTTCTTACCATATGTGGTGGACTTGTGAAATAGTGAAAAAGCCTTGGCAGATGATTCAACAAGAAATTACAAAGATCTTGGGATATGAATTCAAGAAAGTTGCAGAGACTTTTTTATTGGGATTACAAATGGAAAAATTTCCAAAAGAATATAGAATTTTAATATGGTACTTGCTTTCAGCAACTAGGACATTGTATGCACAGTTATGGAAGCAAGAAAAAATACCAGAAAAATGGGATTGGATTGTAAAAGTTATAACATGGAGTGAGATGGACAAACTTAACAAGAATCTTAAGAGACTATGATTTGGAAGTGTATGAAAAGGAGTGGAAAAAGTTTAGATGTTATGTAGAAGAAGAATGGAATATAAAAGGATATTGGACAATTTTTTGATAATGATAATACTAGAAAAAAGTAGAATATGAATATAGGTTCTTATGGTTTAAGAGTACCTTTAAATGTTAGTATTTTAAGTATATAACTTCGGCGGGAGTCAAGTAATGGGGGGAGGGGGACTAGAAAATAGCATATGGGATAGATAAAAAGAAGGTATTAATGGATATGGTTACCATATGTTATCAATAAAATTGTGTTTACCAAATTTTTCCTATAAGAACATAAGAAAAGCCATGTGAGATCAGGCCAATGGCCCATCCAGTCCAACACTCTGTGTCACACAGTGGCCAAATATATATATATATATATATAATTATATATACACACACACACACACTGTGGCTAACAGCCACTGATGGATCTCTGTTCCATATTTTTATCTAAACCCCTCTTGAAGGTGGCTATGCTTGTGGCCGCCACCACCTCCTGTGGCAGTGAATTCCACATGTTAATCACCCTTTGGGTAAAGAAGTACTGTATTTTTCGGACTATTAGACGCACCGGACGATAAGACGCACCTAGTTTGTAGAGGAGGAAAACAGGAAAAATTTTTTTGAAGCTGTGCACCCAGATCTGGGCACCTTCCCCCTCTCAATCCTGCCTCCGATCCCAGCCCCTGCTAGAAGCAGCAGCTGAAGCCTGGCAGAGAGGCACAGAGGAAGGCCCCCCCCTCCGCAAACCCAGCGCTTTGCCAAGCGCTGCGTTTGCGGAGGGGGGTGGCTTCCTCTTTGCCTGGCTTCAGCTTCTGCTGATAGCAAGGGCTGGGATCCAAGGCTTGGCTGCCTCCGAACCCAGCCCTTGCTATCAGCACAAGCTAAAGCCACACAGACAGGGACAGAGGAAGGCCGCCCACCCCCCCCCCCCCGCAAACGCAGCGCTTGGCGAAGTGCTGCCTTTGCGGAGGGGGGGGTGATTCCTCTCTGCCTGGCTATAGCTTGTAGCGGGGCTTCCTCCTCCCTTCCTCGGAGGGAGCGATCTCGCTGCTTGTCTCCCAGCCAGGCAGGCAAGCGCGGGGGAAAGCATGCCTGGCTGGGAGAGAAGCGGCAGGATCGCTCCCTTCAAAGTGCTGGGGTGGGGGTGGGGGTGGAGGGAGCGATCTCCCTTCAAAGTGCTAGGTTGGGGGTGGGGGTGAAGGGAGCGATCTCCCTTCAAAGTGCTGGGTTGGGGTGGGGGTGAAGGGAGCGATCTCGCCGCTTCTCTCCCAGCCAGGCAGGCAAGCGCGCGGAAAGCATGCCTGGCTGGGAGAGAAACGGCAGGATCGCTCCCTTCAAAGTGCTGGGGTGGGGGTGGAGGGAGCGATCTCCCTTCAAAGTGCTGGGGTGGGGGTGGAGGGAGCGATCTCCCTTCAAAGTGCTGGGTTGGGGGTGGGGGTGAAGGGAGCGATCTCGCCGCTTCTCTCCCAGCCAGGCAGGCAAGCGCGCGGAAAGCATGCCTGGCTGGGAGAGAAACGGCAGGATCGCTCCCTTCAAAGTGCTGGGGTGGGGGTGGAGGGAGCGATCTCCCTTCAAAGTGCTGGGTTGGGGGTGGGGGTGGAGGGAGCCATCTCCCTTCAAGGTGCTGGGTTGGGGGTGGGGGTGGAGGGAGCGAACTCCCTTCAAAGTGCTGGGGTGGGGGTGGAGGGAGCGATCTCCCTTCAAAGTGCTGGGGTGGGGGTGGAGGGAGCGATCTCGCCGCTTCTCAGCCAGGCAGGCTTTCCGCGCACTTGCCTGCCTGGCTGGGAGAGAAGCGACGAGATCGCTCCCTCCACCCCCACCCCCACCCCAGCACTTTGAAGAGAGATCGCTCCCTTTACCCCCACCCCCACCCCAGCACTTTGAAGGGAGCGATCTGACCGCTTCTCTCCCAGCCAGGCATGCTTTCCGCGCGCTTGCCTGCCTGGCTGGGAGAGAAGCAGCGAGATTGCTCCCTCCACTCCCACCCCCAACCCAGCACTTTGAAGGGAGATCGCTCCCTCCACCCCCAACCCAGCACTTTGAAGGGAGATCGCTCCCTTCACCCCCACCCCCAACCCAGTACTTTGAAGGGAGATCGCTCCCTCCACCCCCACCCTCAACCCAGCACTTTGAAGGGAGATTGCTCCCCCCACCCCCAACCCAGCACTTTGAAGGGAGATCGCTCCCTCCACCCCCACCCCAGCACTTTGAAGGGAGATCGCTCCCTCCACCCCCACTCCCACCCCAGCACTTTGAAGGGAGCGATCCTGCCGCTTCTCTCCCAGCCAGGCATGCTTTCCGCGCACTTGCCTGCCTGGCTGGGAGAGAAGCGGCGAGATCGCTCCCTTCACCCCCACCCCCACCCCAGCACTTTGAAGGGCGATCGCTCCCTCCACCCCCACCCCAGCACTTTGAAGGGAGATCGCTCCCTCCACCCCCACCCCAGCACTTTGAAGGGAGATCGCTCCCTCCACCCCCACCCCCAACCCAGCACTTTGAAGGGAGATCGCTCCCTCCACCCCCACCCCAGCACTTTGAAGGGAGATCGCTCCCTCCACCCCCACCCCCAACCCAGCACTTTGAAGGGAGATCGCTCCCTTCACCCCCACCCCAGCACTTTGAAGGGAGCGATCCTGCCGCTTCTCTCCCAGCCAGGCATGCTTTCTGCGCGCTTGCCTGCCTGGCTGGGAGAGAAGCGGCGAGATCGCTCCCTCCACCCCCACCCCAGCACTTTGAAGAGAGATCGCTCCCTCTACCCCCACCACAGCACTTTGAAGGGAGATTGCTCCCTCCACCCCCACCCCCAACCCAGCACTTTGAAGGGAGATCGCTCCCTCCACCCCCACCCACAACCCAGCACTTTGAAGGGAGATCGCTCCCTTCACCCCCACCCCCAACCCAGCACTTTGAAGGGAGCGATCCTGCCGCTTCTCTCCCAGCCAGGCATGCTTTCCGCGCGCTTGCCTGCCTGGCTGGGAGAGAAGCGGCGAGATCGCTCCCTGCGAAGTGCTGGGTTGGCGATGGGGGCGGAGGGAGCGATCTCGCCGCTTGTCTCTCGGGGGCTGCAGGCCCCTCCCTTCTCATCTTTTAGTATTCGGATCATAAGACGCACGCACTTTCCCCCCCACTTTTTTTTGGGGGGGGGAGTGCGTCTTATGGTCCGAAAAATACGGTACTTCCTTTTATCCGTTTTAACCTGTCTGCTCAGCAATTTCATGGAATGCCCATGAGTTCTTGAATTGTGAGAAAGGGAGAAAAGTACTTCTTTCTCTACTTTCTCCATCCCATGCATTATCTTGTAAATCTCTATCATATCACCCCGCAGCCAACGTTTCTCCAAGCTAAAGAGTCCCAAGCGTTTCAACCTTTCTTCATAAGGAAAGTGTTCCAGCCCTTTAATCATTTTAGTTGCCCTTTTCTGGACTTTCTCCAATGCTATAATATCCTTTTTGAGGTGCGGCGATCAGAACTGCACACAGTACTCCAAATGAGACCGCACCATCGATTTATACAGGGGCATTATGATACTGGCTGATTTGTTTTCAATTCCCTTCCTAATAATTCCCAGCATGGCATTGGCCTTTTTTATTGCAAATGCACACTGTCTTGACATTTTCAGTGAGTTATCTACCTCGACCCCAAGATCTCTCTCTCGGTCAGTCTCTGCCAGTTCACACCCCATCAACTTGTATTTGTAGCTTGGATTCTTTGCCTCAATGTGCATTACTTTGCACTTGGCACATTGAACCACATCTGCCACGTTGACGTCCACTCACCCAGCCTCAACAGATCCCTTTGCGGTTCCTCACAATCCTCTCTGGTTCTCACAACCCTGAACAATTTAGTGTCATCCGCAAACTTGGCCACTTCACTGCTCATTCCCAATTCTAAATCACTTATGAACAAGTTAAAGAGCATGGGACCCAGTACCCACTGCTTACCATCCTCCACTGCGAACACTGCCCATTTATACTCACTCCCTGCTTCCTATTACTCAGCCAGTTTTTGATCCACAAGAGGACCTGTCCTTTTACTCCATGACTCTCAAGTTTTCTAAGGAGCCTTTGATGAGGAACTTTATCAAAAGCTTTCTGGAAGTCAAGGTAAGCAACATCTATTGGGTCTCCTTTGTCCACATGTTTGTTCACCCCCTCAAAGAAATGTAACAGATTAGTGAGGCAAGATCTTCCCTTACAGAACCCATGCTGAGTCTTCCTCAATAAACCGTGTTCATCAATGTGCCAACTCATTCTGTCCTTGATAATGCTTTCTACCAACTTTTCCAACTATTGGGTGTGGTAGATTTTATTTTTGGCCAGTGATGCATGCGCAGATGGATGTAGTCACTAACTGTACAATTCAGTCCTTTTGAAGCTGTTTATAGCAAGCCATCAGTCATCACCAATTGCTCCTGTAGTGTAGCTATTCACTTGGGAATCTCATTTGTCAAAAACAGTTGAACTGTTCTGTCCTTTTTATTGCTGAAAGCCGTTGAGCTGCTGTGTCCAGTCTGAGCCTAATGTTGGCACACTAATGTTTATTTTGCTGCTCTGTCTAAACTCAGAGAAAAGTATTTTGTGGTGCTGCCATGTTCTACAGACCTATAAAGGTTCATTTATTCATTATGCCAAAGGCAAAGGATAGCTTTTGTTCATTGCTGTGATGTGCCAATGACATCATAAGAGGGCTATGCTCTTAATTTCCCCATATTTGGCCATGGGGCTCCTTTGGATATACTTGTTGCACACTCATTCAATCTCACATATAGTGAACAGATATCAGATAGTAATAATCTAAAATGATCAGCTGCATGTCATATAGTACTAATTTAAAGTTATTAATTGCAGAGGTTCAGGAGAGCCTAAAATAGTAATGGGTACAGAACAGGAAAATGGTGGTTCATGTTGGTTTGTGGTTCATCTGATTGTCTAAACAGGTGCTTTGTTTCATTTCATGATTCTTATGGTTGTCCAAACTGGTTTGTGGTTCATTGGTTCATTTGGTTCAGAAGGCATAAAATTTACCAGAAATTGTCAGCAGGCTCTCCGCCACCCGACCGTCAATTTTGGTGTAGACTGGATTTGGAATGTCTGAATTATAGCCCCCCAAAGCAGGTGCCCCCAGTAAAGCTCAGCTTCAGCTCTCACAACAACTAACTCTTCTCTCTTCATGCAACAAACTAAAAGCAGAGGAGTCAGGGAGTGTCTGCTGCCATAGAGACAGGTGGGAGCTCCATAATTGGCTCCCAGAGCTGCCAAGCAAGCTATGGACAACGGCTATGGATGTTTCTAGGGCTCCCAGAAATCCACCCCCAGCATTGCCTAAAAACTGACTGAATCAGTGACAGTCTGTCTGGGAAAATGACCTACAACCACAAACCAAACAAACCACCAAGGGAAAAAGTTGGTTCATTTTCCCATTCAGGCATGGTGTGAGCAAACCAACCAGTTTGAAACAAACCACGAATTGACCTGATTGATGCATGAATCATGATTTGTGGATCGGTTCATGCCTATCCTTACATTAAAGGAATCCATATTCTATTATCCATACACTCCATGGATATAGGGTGGGGGGTTTGTTTATGGTTTTTTATTTACAACAATTTGCTGAGCTTTGAAAGCTGGACATTATAAGATGAAATCACCTGACAGGAAAGTGTATTTGATAGCGTGCAAGGTTTCCCCCCCCCCCCCCCCCTTCCCATTTTCAGAATGAAAACTCTTTGATCTAATGGTCTAACCAAACCCATCAAGTCTCTTGTCTTAACCACATTTTACAAAAACCATTGCATGCTTCAAAAATCGTAGTTAAATGTGATATCCCAATTTTTCAGCTGGTTGCACATAAAAAAATGTAGCTGTTCCCATAACAACATTATATCTTTGTTTCCAGTTACATATATCCTGCTTAGATTCTGTCAGCTTCCAGAAGCAGAATTTGATGTTTCCTTACTCTCACAGTACACTGCACTTTATTCTTCATCTTCTGGTAAAGGGTATCCTATTAAATACTTAGGGGCAATTATAGGTGGAATAATTCCCAGTGGTTCAACGACTTAGCTTTACAATATAGATTTGACTTCAGAATGCCATCCTGTAAATATTTATCTTAAATGTAACCATAACCAGATGGAAGAATTTCTATGGTGTGCACATAATAAAAAAAATCTGCCTTACACAGCACTATCCAGGGGCTGATTTCTTTTTTCCGTTTGTGGTTTTATTTTGTATATCAATTTATTTTTTGCAATGGAAGTTTTATGGCTGTTTGCATAGTTAAGTGTGAGAGTTAGTATGTGTGTATACACACACACACCTTTCTCCCCGCCTCTCTCTGTGTATGTATATGTATATATATATGTGTGTGTGTGTGTGTGTGTGTGTGTATGTATGTATGCATGCATACACATACACACACCCTTTCTCCCCAATGGGCACACAAAGGAGCTTACATAACCTCTTGTCTTCCATTTTATCCTCACGACAACCTTGTGAGGTAGGTTAACCTGTGAAGGTGATATATTTTTAGAATGGATGTTTTCCATACTTAAAATTATTATATTGTATTGTGTTTTGTATGAATATTTATTGATGTTGCAAATTACCTTGAGCACGACCAATAGAAAACTGATTTAATAATCTAAAAACTGATTGGAAGTATTTACTACATGTCTTCATCCATCCTAAATACTAAAATAATAAATAAAACCTTTTTCCATTCTAACACATGATTTAATTTATTTTCTTAGTTGTTTCTGAAATATATCCTTTTACTTCATCTCTGTGAATGTCCTCTCTGCTCAACTACCCTGTCAATGCCACCTCCTTCATCTCATATGCTTCTTTGGAGGCAAGCAGAAGTGTTGTGGAACTCCACAAGAACTGCAATGTTTAATCAGTTCATTGTTTTAATTAAGTTGAAGATTTTTTGAGCAATCGAAAAGTACTCCCAGTTAATCAGACAACAGATTATTATAAACATGATCAATTATTTTTAATGCAACTATTCTTTAAAAAAACTGTAGTTAGCATTCCACCTTTTCTGTTGTACTAAATACCTCTTCTAAAGCAATACCTTCTGCAACACACATGCATGATACAAATAACAAAGTCTGCTGTTTTTCTTCAGACCTAATGTTCTATTCATGTGCCAGTTATACAGATATACAGAGGAATCCTAACCAGAGTTATAACTTTTCCAGGCCATCAGTAGGCTTAGAATGATGTAGCCAGTGTTCCCTCTGAGCTAAGCTAGTGTGAGCTAGCTCGCATTTTTTTGTCTTAACTCAGGAAGGATGGCACCAAAGCAAACTAATTTATGCAACAGCCAAATCACTTGCTCATAACTTTAATGCTAGTAGTTCACAGAATAATTTTTTTGCTCACAAGACTCCACAGTTTAGAGGGAGCATTGGATGTAGCTCTGTTTAAAATGATACTATTAACAGGGTAACTGTATACAGTGTAACTTTATATAACCACTGGACCATTTATCTGGAATCAAGGGGGCTCTTGTGCAGCCCCACATTGAAACTGCACTTGCACAGGCTGGCCAAAGACATTTTTCCTAAAACTGGGGGGCCACCCAAACTAAACTGAGCATATGCAAGATTTCCCACCAAAAGCATCACATGCTTCTGAGATGGACTGCCCCCATTTCCTCAGTTCCTTCTTTGCCAAGTGTGAATTAGCAGCTCTCTACGATCTTGCAATCAGAAATAGTCGTTACACCCATTGCCTGACCAACCCTTGATTATCATCAAGAGCTGTTCTGCAATTGTGAATACTCTCAAAGAATTTATTGGGAATTACAGTGCCTAGAACCTCCGTATGGCATTGAAAACATTATTTTAAAAGTGCTTCTGCTGTGGTCTAAAGATGATGCATACTGATGAACGTTATTGCCTAACCTGTCTTGGTAAAAGGCATAATGTATCTGCCTGCCAGGTTTGTCAGAAATTTACTCCAAAAGCCTCCCACCTAAAGACTGCTCTGTGGGAGAAAGCACTGTGCTCATCACTTTCTCAAGAACGAGCTGCTAGCCCAAGTGCATTGGCCTCAGTTCCACCACCAGTCCTGCCTATTAGAATGATTTTGAACCTTCCATTGGTCCACTCGGTTCCAGTGGTTCTGACACTGGTTCCTACTGTTCTACCCAAATAAGCCACCTTGGTTATCTCCAGGCAGGAGTGGGTGTGCAGTCAATCTCCTTCTCTGAGCCCATCTACTAAGAGCAGATCTCATTTTGAGCCTCCCGTTAAGAAGCACAAGAAGTCAAAATTGGAGGACAAACACTGGTCAGCTACTAAGGAGTCTATTGCTCTTTTGGAACCACCAAAGGCCATGGCAGAAACCCCCTAGTTCTGAGGACCCCTTCTCCTCATCTAACATTGGGACACAAATTCATCTCTGAATCTGACATCAACCACCCTAGTGATATTTCAGATCAGGCCTACAGAACCATCAGTTTCAGTATATAGGCAGCCACCCCATCAATCATATTACATGCCCCCTTGATATGTGAACTGCTGGGAGCAGGATCCATCTTGTTTCAAAGAATATCAAGAACATTTTCCAGTCTATGAGCAAGAGCAACAGTCAGATTACCAGTTCCAATCTCCTTACCACCCTCCATTCAAAGAATCTGAGGAGTTGTTGATTGTCTCCCATGGTAGTCTGGAAAGTGCATCAGATCCCTCTCCAGATGATGTGGTTAGGAACCCAAACCCAATTTCTCCTAGTAAAGGTTTAAGACCATATAGCAAGCAAATGATACATATGGTGAGAGCATTGGAAATCAATGTTGCCATGTCAGATTCAAGACCAAAGGATTAAATCTTAAATCACTTGTATGTGGAATCACTGACTTCAATTGCAATCCCTATTTTAGAAAGACTAGACAAACTGATGGTTCTGATATGGAAGAATTTAGCATTTACACAGGCAATCCCAAGGAAGATTGAAAATCTATACCAAGTAAAAGTAGATATGGATGAATATCTGGTAAGTCATCCAACAGCATCCTCTATCATAACAGAAGGAATGCAGACTCATCATTATCCAGGCCAACATGCTTCCCCTACAGATGGGGAAAGCAGACAATTAGATTTTATAGGCAGAAAATTTTATTCATCTTCTGCCCTGAATTTCCACATTTCAAACTATGAAATCATAATGGGGGATATCAATTATTCCTAAGGAAGAGCCTAACAAAATATTTAGACTAGGTTCTTGAGGTTACAAAGACTTTAGCCAAAGTGGTCCAAGTGGAAGCAATGAAACTTTCCAAGCAGCAGATCAATGCGGGAAAACATTCTGCAGCTTTGGTTGTGGTGTTATGTCATCATTCCGGCTTAGGAACATGACTTTTTCCTTGGACACTAGGGCCAGGGTTGAAGATCTCCTGTTTGAGTGCTCTACAGTGTTCACATAGGCGATGAGTTCCTCTCAATAATCAAGAAAAGTAAACAAATTGTGCACTCACTGAGTATTTATTCATCTGGTCCTTCTCAAGGGCAATGTTTCTCATAAGACAACAGGGTTTTACCACTCCATTTTACAAGGGTCAATGTCAACTATCACAGCAAGCCTTCTTGTATCCCCCTCATCAATTTCAAACATCTTCCTATGGGAGGCACAGAGGTGCTCCACATTCACCTCCAATGCACCAGCAAAAAGACCAAGGCCAACAACATCAAAACTCTAAAATATGACTCTCTGTCCTGATTTCACAGTGAATTGAATGTTAGAGGTCATTTAGCACCGTTTACTGATTTTTGGCATTCTGTCCAGATGTTTGGGTTCTGCCCATTATTACACAAGGTTATTTTTTGGGATTCCATTCATTCATTCATCCATTCCATTTCCTTGATTAGCTTCTTTGACCAAAAGTCTTAAATTCAATGTATTAAGAATGTATTAAGAATTTCATTCATTACTAAGCACTGGTTCATCAGCTTGAGATACCCCGAGCTTGAGGACACAATTGTCTGAGTTTCTAAATAACAAAGGTGTATAAGATGTTCAATGGACCTTCATTCTTGTTTCTTTGTTGTTGACAAAAAAGGTGGTGGCTTTAGGCCAATTTTAGATCATAGATCATTAAATAAGCACTTATCTGTTTCAAAATTTAGAATGGTCCTTTGTCATAGTTAGGAATTACTCTCAGTTGGGGATGTGGTTTGCAGTTCTAGACTTAAAGGATGCATATTTTCACATCTCTATTTACCATTCACACAAAATTCTTACATTTTTTGTCAAGGAACTCAGTTTTATCAATTCACAGCCTTACCATTTGGGTTGGCTACAGTTCCTAGGATCTACACAAAGTGTGTGGCTGTGGTAGTGCAACACCTTGGCACAGAGGGATGTACAGTTTTCCCCTAATAGGCCTAATGGTAGAGAAATCTCACTTGAAACCTTCCCAGACAGTCCAATTTATTGGAACTTGCCTAGACTTCATGTTAGGTATGGCCTTCCTACCCTGACAGAGTAAAGAATATAAAGGATATGGTTTCAGCTTTCCAGAAGAAAAGAGTTCAATCAGTCAAATCAATTCAACGTTTTCTTGGTTTACTAGCCTCTACCACTGCAATGTTTCCCTTTGCTCAGCACTGTATGTGTAAGCTGGAATTATAGTTGATTAGGAGGCATAATCCTATCAGACATTCACAAAAATTTTGTTTATCTATCCTAAGGGAGTCATTTGTGCTGGTCCAACGAGTGTAACCTATTTGCTGGGGTGAATTTTGGTTATTGGGTCCCACAACTTACCTTGACCACTGAAGCATATTTCCTAGGCTGGGGAGCGCATTGTGGAGGTCTCAGTATTGTGGGGCTATCTATATTCAGTAACCTCTTCTGTTGTGTGAATTAATTCCTTCTTATTAGATAGGGCATCATAGGCATAGAGTGTCAAAACATATGTTGAATTGGTGCAGATGCTCTGGCTTCAGCTGCTAATTCAAGTGTTCTGGTCAGGGCAATTGGCTCTGCCTTCGCAGGATGACCACAGCATGTTCTACCTGGCGCAATCCATCTGGTACAGAACTCCAACTGCAGTCCCATATCTTTCAGGAATGAGGAGGGTGACAGCCTTGCTGACATCAGGTAGCCCTAGGGCCGGAGCTTTTAACAATAGCCTTTTAACTTTTTTAAGGTCTGATGTTACTTAGTGTCTCACTTTAAAGGGTGTTCGCTCACTCCTCCTTTGTAACTTCACACAAGGGCTTGGCAACTTGGGCTTTCTTTTGCTCGGGGAGGCTCCTGTAGGTGCACACTATGTCCTGGCACTGGGCCAGCTGCTTCTTCTGAGCCTCTACTGTTTCCTTGGTCATCTCTCTCTGGTGCAATTTTGGCTTCAGCCTTCAGACACAAGACTTTATTGATGGCAGCCAGTTTCCCTTTGAGGATCTGCTTGGTCTTCTGGTTGCTGCTGGGCAGCTTTCCCTCTGCCAGCTGCTTGGCCTTTTTGTAGATGCTCAGGAGCTCGGACACCTCATACATCAGGACCTCCAGGTTGATGACCCTCTGCTTCTCCATCTGGAGCTGCACCTCTGCCAGGGTATTCTCTCTCATCTCCTGCAGCAACTGAGGCAGGAAAATGCTATTGAGGGAAGCACTTCAGCCCACAGCTTCCTCCATAGGCCTTCCACTTCTTGGGCCAGCTGTTTGGCTTGATGCCCATAGTCTTCCATCTGACTGGCTGAACAGCACCTCTCTAATCTTCAGGCTCAACTCAGCCTCCTGCCGCCTTCACCTGATATCTGGAGCTGACTAAGCCACAAAAGCACCACTCAACATCTGCTGAGCACCTGCGACTTTGTGGTTGGTGGGCAAATAGATTCGGTGGGCTTCACATAGGCACTCCAAAAAGGCATCTGGTTTCTGGAGGACTTCTGCTACCTCACACATATTAATGGGTTTCATGGCCGCCTCCTTCATGCCTGTTGGTAGTGCCTGCCGATATTGGCTTAATAGGCAGATGGGAGCCTCCCTGTTGGCATCCCACTTGAGATCAGTTCCAGGGAAATGAAATGTAGCCTGTCATGGCATGTTATTCCCTTCCTCCTTCTGTTCCATCATGGCCCAGGAATTGGGAAGCCTGGATCTGCCGGAGGGGCATCACATGGCTGACGGGGACTTCTTCTGAGGTGGCAAGCTGGCTAGAGGCAGGGGGCTTGCTTCTGGAGACCTTCTCTCTGGGGGAGCCCATAGATCTTTGGTCTTAACTGATGAAGGGGGCGAGGGTGAAGTCTAAGTGGCAAAAGGGAAAGGCTGGGAGCTTTGCGTTGGGCTTGAAGGACCAGCTCCCTGCAAGGGGCAACAGAGACACTGCCCTATGTCCTAATATCTGGTTCCTGGGGGTGTTTTGGCGTAGATTGCCTTGGCCTGAGACTGAGATGCCTGTCCAAGAGTAGTGTATCTTGCAACCACGTAGGTGGTTTAAAACCAAACTATACTAAGAAACAATATACAAGGACTAGTCTGGGTGGTCAGGGTAACTCATGACCTTTGTCACATGAAGCCTCAGATGACTGAACAACACCAAATGTAGATCATTCTAGAATCATAGAGCTGGAAGGAACCTCCAGGTCCATCCAATCGAACCCTCTGCACAATGCAGGAACACACAAATACCTCCCCCCAAATTCATAGGATCTCCATCGCTGTCATATGGCCATCTAGCCTCTGTTTAAAACCCTCTAGTTCACAAAATGTTACAAACACTTCAGGAGCCCTATCTATACCATAGTCTTCACTAAAACCTATGTCAGAATTGCAACCATGCAGTCTAAGGGCGGCCCCTAGATTGTGATCCTCCCATGGTTAACCAGACAGATGAGACATTCTTAGACACAAAAGGGAAAAGAGAGTGGGTGAGAGAGCAGTCTCGACACAAGAAAACACACGTTGCTTTGTAACAGCTGCTGCCTTCAGCAAATGTCACATCTCATTCACACACAATCTCACCACAAGCCCCTTCCCAGTTCCAGTACTAGGCTAGTACAGCTTCAAGGGCGCTGGCAGGGAGAACTACTTCCCCTTTCTTCAGCAAGCTTTACAAGTGTGCAGCCGAGGGGGTGGTCAAGCCCTCCTTCCCTCCGAGATGGGCTGAGGCCAAGCAGTCTCTTATGGAGAGGTTCTATCTACTAAACCCCATTTTCATACTCACCTGCGCAGGTCTTCTTACTAGGGCTGGTTCCTGAATGCCTTTCTGTAGTCCGTTTGGCGACCTGTCCAGCCAGGCCAGGCAGAGGCCAGGCAGCTGAAATCACCTGGGAGCTCCTTCCCGGACCCGAGGCTGGCTCAACCATGGCCCCAGGCTGGTCTGGGGGCAAAAGGGTGGGGCCCAAATCCCCCCTTTCGACCAGCCAATGCACCAGAAAAACGTAGCAGCAACCTTAGCTGCTTGTGGTCAGGCAGAAACGAGGCCATAGGCGAAATCAAGGATAAACAGCTGTTTATTTAATGTGTACACAGATCCCAGACCAGACTCATGTCTAAATGAATCTGGGAGCCCTGATTTCAGGAATGTTTACAGTTTTATAGTCACAGACAATCATTTCCAGTAAACACTCGCCCAGTTACAGGAAAGGACCACCCCATATCCCATACATCATTACAAGCGTCATATTACTAAAGGAACAAGGAGGAGACAGGGAGGGTCTTTCCATACATGGCATTGATGTCGCTAACACTCTTGCAGCAATATCCTTCATAAAAAACACATTTGCACCTTTGATCTGCTCCCAAGACATTTTCCAAGGTACATTGATCAATGCTTATTCCAGCCAGTTTCTTTTCGGCAGTTGCGGCCAAATCAGGGGGGGAAGGATTAACTTCCTTTTTTCCTTACTTTCACAATCTAGAAGAATTATTTCACAGAGGCACCTAGCAAGCACTTTCAAAATCTCTTTGACCTTTTGTTTCCTTGCCCTTGTGCCTTATCAATGGATTTCAATTTACCTTATTTAATATCTTTTTATTTCAGCCCTGCTTCAGAGGTTTTAAGGCTCTAGGGAAATGGCATCTATCCCACAAAAAATCATATTAATATATTGGAGTAATGTGCTGTAAAAATTGCACTAACATCTTTTGCAGATATCTTGAAAGAGAAAAATGTTTCTGGTTCAAACAGATAATTCTTCAATGTTTTACATCGACAAGCAGGCCATCATTCTTTGATTGCTTTCTTTGGATTAAAAAACTAACCATATGATCAGAGATAGCTTATTTCACGCCTGTGGGTTCACAAGTAAAAAGAATTAACCCCATGATATTGCCTATAATGTCACCAGTAAATGCATATTACAGTAAATATAAAAGAAAAAACAATGATTTTATAACTTAAAAAGATACAATTAACTTGCAAGATGAAATCAAATCCTGGCAAACGATTCAAGAAGGAGGAAAGAAGATACAATGGCAATTTTATCTTCAGTTAATTTCTTGACTCAAGAAAGGTTTTTATATAGAAAGAGACGGAATAAGAAACTTGACCACATTTGAAAAGATAATCACACAACATAAAGATCACTTATTAGGATGAATTTATAAACTACTGCTTCAGTATGTTAACAGATAAAGTATACAGGGTTCTGCCCCTATATAATAAAAGGGGATCTTTATTCAGATACTCTGGGAAGAACACCCCTCAGGGACAAAGACACCAGACTTCAGGTTCTGAAATATATATTGGAAATATATTTAAATCTTAGGTACTGCAGCATTCTGACAGGATTACATGACTACATGGACTCATGGGTGTGTATGGTTACATGACCCATGGTTAAATAGCTTCTTAGCTACATGGTTATAGTCTTTCCTATGCTCAGGTCCCTTAGCCTATTACATTTAGTTAAAGCAAAGCCATTGTAAAGATAGCAAAAAGCATTTCTTTCACACCTCTCCTATGGTTTCAGGTGGTTGCCTATGCAGAAGTATGGAGGGGTCTTGCTTCTCAGGAGGCTTCTCCTAAACTCACTGTTAACTAGCTAACTGACTGACTAACCGTGCCCTCCTCGGTAAGCCCAATTTTACCTTTTCTATAGTATCCACCTTTTCCCTTTCTGTCCAATCAGAATTCAAAAAGCCGCTTTCCGTTTATCCAATCAGAATTCAGAAAGCACCCCTTTCCGTCTATCCAATCAGAATCCAGAAAGCACCTCTTTCCTTCTATCCAATCAGAATCCAGAAAGTCACATTCCATCATCTTTTGGCTGGAAAGCCCAAAAAAAACCCCGTTACATAAGAAAACCACCCGCTGTTGCCAATACTTCTGCTAATTAGTACCAGATAGGCCACTGAACCCTAAAGGGCAAAAATCCCCATCTGGGACCAACAACCTCCCACGAAAGCCTGGGAACCCCCATCTGGGACGAAGGCTTTCTCACAAAAGCCTGAGAACCCCCATCTGGGACAAAACTTTCCCATGAAAGCCTGGGAACCCTATCTCACCCATTCTAATCAATACCTTAATACATATATATATCATAATAAAGCATAATATCATAATGTATCATAATAAAATCACACATGAGACCAGGAATATTAACGATAGTTGAAATATATGTGTGTGTGTGTGTGTGTGTATGTATATGTGTATATATATGGCTATGTATGTGTGTGTATGCATTCTATATGGTCACTGTATACTTGCCCTATATGATTTTCTAATCATTAGATTCACTATAGCTCTTTAGCCTATTAGAGAAATCTAACAAATCCATTTAATAAACATCTCCTCTCTGTGTCCAGCCTGAGTTTCTGACAGGCTTTCCCATTTGACAATCTTTCTCACCCCCTCCTCCTTTCTTTATTTCACTACGATATTGGAATAATTGTCATAGAAAGCCCTCTATAGGAGATCACTTCAGCTTCCTTATCAAGCTCATCTCTCTCCAACAGGTATAGACGAATCCATAACATTATTCTATAAGAGTCAGGCCACTTAATATTTTCTTCATGCTAAACATATTGAAGCTCCATACAAGGATAATTGTCGAAGTCCTCTTCTGCAACGAGATTAATAAACTTGTTTTTCCCCAGATCCAGCTGTCCTGGGAAGATGTCCTGGAACCATCGACTTGTTTACAGCATTTTTGTACAATTATGCAGCCACATACCAAGATACGGACTCCACGCACATCTGGCCGCTAATTAGTATCAAATGTATTTTCCCAGATAAATTCATCCATCGGCCCTATATCTCTTTTACTCAGAGAAATTACAGGCCCTTCAATAGACAGTCATATAGAAACATCATATATATAAAAATCCAACAAATAACAGACTAAACAAGTCAAAATGTGTATGATAAAATGGATGCAGAATGTTGGTAAAGAGATATCCTTCCAACACTAAAAAAATTTATGTATGAAAGATGAAATTCGCAGTGTGTCAGACCTTAAAAGAAACTGGAATAAGATGTTTTTCTGCTGATACCTTGCTGCAACAGACATTTAAAAGATGGGTAAGGATTATAAAGGAACCTGTTGAAAATGCAAAGGAACAGAAGGCACTTTTTATCATATGTGGTGGACTTGGAGAGAGAGAGAGAGAGAGAATATTAGATTGAAATATATGCAGAGATCTAGAAAACCCTAAGAACTAAATTTCCAGTGAACCTAGAGATGATGTTATCGGGAATGACTCCGGACAATGTTGAAAGAACATTTATTTAGATTTATTTATTTATTTAGATATATGCTTAATTAGCATTTATTTAGATATATGCTTAATTAGCAAGCATCCAAATAGAAGTCATAAGATTCCTCAATTAAAGAAGTTTAGAGTGACAGATCAGCTGAATATGCTGTAATGGCAAAGTTTAACAAATCAAGTAAACAAAAGGCCAATTAATGACATCTAGCCTTCTTAGTTGAACTGTAGCACTGAAATGTATAATTTACAATGATTTAACTGTTTATTTAATTTTAACTTATGAATGTAATTTTACTTGTTTTAATCGCTTAATTGTTTGTTGTAATATTGTATTTATTATCATGGTATATACCGTGTCGTGTTAGCTGCCCTGAGCCTGCCTTTGGCGGGGGAGGGCGGGATACAAAAATAAATTTATTATTATTATTATTGTTATTATTATTATTATTAAAGAATTTCAGTAGAAATGGAGGCTATATTACTCATATTATCGGTAAAGGTAGATAATTAAAGATACACTTACCCTCCCTGAAATAATTGAAGAGTTGGGAGAATATAAAAGATTATAGTCATTTATTGATAGTATTATATCTATTTTAGTAAAAAGAGATAAGCCAATGCTAAGTATTTACATCTAGAATTTCCTCTTTGGAGAAAGATTTAAAAATGCTGTGTAAAAATTGTTACATTAAAATTCTAAAAATTGTATACACACACACAAAATACATACATACTAGGAATAAAGCCCATTGTAAGGGGAAATACAGCAAGCTCAAGAATGAGGCTCTGGACAAATGCCCCCCACCCTTGCTGTCTTCCCACCCACCCACTTGCTCACATTATAATTGTTTATGGAAACACCCACTGCCATAAATTTAATAGATGCTAAATAGGCACCATTTTCTTAAAGCAACACACACTCATTTTATCATTAATGTTTATGCCCATGTTATTCTCACTAACAGTACCTTCATGCCTTTATCATAACCCATGCTGTACTTTTTAAACAGTTCACATCATAACCATATTAGAAGTAAAAATAATGCCTGATAACATTCACATCTTAAAGGTGCATACAGAAATTTAATACACTTATACCTCATGGGTTGAATGCTAGTGTTGACTACAGTCCTTTTTTATAAAGCTTTTTTCCCAATCATGATAGAACTATGTGTATAATCAGTGTTTAGTTAGAATAACGTTATGGGCATAAACATTGATGATAAAATGAGTATTTTTGTAAAGCAACTCATACTCACTTTATCATCTATGTTTACACCCATAATGTAGATTGGATTGTTATGAAAGTGGGATTGTGTTGGCTATAAATATATTGTATTGTTGTAGTTCTAACTAAGAAGGGGACCAGACAGAGAGGTATTGAAACACGCACATTATTAATACCCTGGGGTGTGTGTAGTTGTCCTATTTTTGCCTTTCTATCAATTGGAAGAAGTAGTCCTGCAGCAGACACCTCTGAGTAAGACAAACAGCTATACCTTTTGCCCTTCCCTTTAGTGGGCAGAGCGTTAGGAAAAATGGAAACAGACAGAACATAAGCCATATTTATTGCCTCTTTCTGGCCCAGACAATTATAGTTCCCAAAGTTGTTACACATGACAACAGTTGTTACGCGCGCGCCGCCGGAAACAGGAAGTGACGTCACTTCCGGTGACGGCATGCCACCACAGGAAACAGGAAGTGACATCACTTCCTGTGACATCATTTCCCCGCGTCACCTGCCGGAAATGGGAAGTGACATCACTTCCTGTGACATCATTTCCCCCAAATGACATCATTTCCCCCAAATGCCACTGCCGGAAACAGGAAGTGACTTCACAGCACTTCCTGTGACATCCCCAAAAATCCCCCAAATATCACCGCCGGAAACAATTTTGTTCTGAAATCCTGTATATACTTCATCAGTATATGGGATAAGGCACTTTCTCAACTGTGCTGCATAATGCAGCCTATTTATTTTGTCCTGTTTGCTCTGTTGGCTCTATCTGCGCCACCTTCATCACTTTCGGGGTGTGGATCCCCCAGTGGGGTGCTCTCCCGACTCCCTCCGCCGGCTGTTTCTGATAGCCCTGCGCCCCCTCTTTCATTTGATATGTGTCCCGTGCGGGTGCCACCCTCCCGCCGGGAGATGCCGCAAAATGAGCCCCCTTGAGGCTTATGGCGGCAGGGCTCGGGGGAAGCGAGCTATACTGCTGTTCTTTTGAGGGGTTATAGAGTGTTTCGAGCCCGTCCCTGTGGCATCGGTCCCATCGTTGTGGGGCCCAGGGGGCCGGCGCAGCGGCACGCCGAAGCAGCCTGTCACTAATAACACAGGTCGAGATGCAGGACAGGAACCCGGAAGTGACCGACAGGCTGCTTCAGCGTGCCGCTGCGCCGGCCCCCTGGGCCCCACAACGATGGGACCGATGCCACAGGGACGGGCTCGAAACACTCTATAACCCCTCAAAAGAACAGCAGTCTAGCTCGCTTCCCCCGAGCCCTGCCGCCATGCCTCAAGGGGGCTCCTTTTGCGGCATCTCCCGGCGGGAGGGTGGCACCCGCACGGGACACATATCAAATGAAAGAGGGGGCGCAGGGCTATCAGAAACAGCCGGCGGAGGGAGTCACGAGACCACCCCACTGGGGGATCCACACCCCGAAAGTGATGAAGGTGGCGCAGACAGAGCCAACAGGACAAAATAAATAGGCTGCATTATGCAGCACAGTTGAGAAAGTGCCTTATCCCATATACTGATGCAGTAAATACAGGATCTGAGAACAAAATTGCACCAGAAGACACAAACACAAAGCTCCCTTACACTGAATCAGTGCTTGGGTCCACCAAAGTCAGTATTATCTACTCCAGTCACAAACACAAAGCTCCCTTACACTGAATCAGTGCTTGGGTCCACCAAAGTCAGTATTGTCACATAAGAACATAAGAGAAGCCCTGTTGGATCAGGCCAGTGGCCCATCCAGTCCAACACTCTGCGTCACATAAGAACATAAGAGAAGCCCTGTTGCATCAGGCCAGTGGCCCCTCCAGTCCAACACTCTGTGCCACATAAAAATATAAGAGAAGCCCTGTTGCATCAGACCAATGGCCCCTCCAGTCCAACACTCTGTGCCACATAAAAATATAAGAGAAGCCCTGTTGCATCAGACCAATGGCTCATCCACTCCACCACTCTGGTCACATAAGAACATAAGAGAAGCCCTGTTAGATCAGGCCAGTGGCCCCTCCAGTCCAACACTCTGTGTCACATAAGAACATAAGAGAAGCCCTGTTGGATCAGGCCAGTGGCCCCTCCAGTCCAACGCTCTGTGCCACATAAAAATATAAGAGAAGCCCTGTTGCATCAGACCAATGGCTCATCCACTCCACCACTCTGGTCACATAAGAACATAAGAGAAGCCCTGTTAGATCAGGCCAGTGGCCCCTCCAGTCCAACACTCTGTGTCACATAAGAACATAAGAGAAGCCCTGTTGGATCAGGCCAGTGGCCCCTCCAGTCCAACACTCTGTGTCACATAAAAATATAAGAGAAGCCCTGTTGCATCAGGCCAGTGGCCCCTCCAGTCCAACACTCTGTGTCACATAAGAACATAAGGAGGGAAGGGAAGGGAAGGGAGGAAGGAAGGAAGGAAGGAAGGGAGGGAGGGGGAGGGAGGGAAGGAAGGAAGGAAGGGGGAGGGAGGGAAGGAAGGAAGAAAGGAAGGGAGGAGGGAGGGAAGGAAGGAAGGGAAGGGAGTGAGGGAAGGAAGGGAGGGAAGGAAGGAAGAAAGGAAGGGAGGAGGGAAGGAAGGAAGGGAGGAGGGAGGGAAGAAAGGAAGGCCGCCCCCCCCCCCCGCGCTTTCGGCTCCCTTACCTGATTCCAGGGCGGCATCCAGCGGCGGCGGCGGGGAGTCCTGCGGCGGCGGCCTCGCAGCGAGGGAGGGAGGGAGCTGCCGGCGCTGGCCTCTGGAGGCCTCCAGGGACCAGCGCCGGCTGCTCCGCGGCTTCCCCGCGGCCTCCGCTGGTCCCTGGAGGCCCTCCAGGGACCAGCGGAGGCCGCGGGGAGGCCTTTGCTGGCCGGCGCTGGTCCCGGAAGGCCTTCCAGAGGCTCTGGAAGGCCTTCCGGGACCAGCGCCGGGTGCCCCGTGGCCTCCGCTGGTCCCTGGAGGCCCTCCAGAGACTCTGGAGGGCCTCCAGGGACCAGCGGAGGCCGCGGGGAAGCCTTCGCTGGCCAGCGCTGGTCCCGGAAGGCCTTCCAGAGGCTCTGGAAGGCCTTCCGGGACCAGCGCCGGGTGCCCCGCGGCCTCCCCGCGGCCTCCGCTGGTCCCTGGAGGCCCTCCAGAGACTCTGGAGGGCCTCCAGGGACCAGCGGAGGCCGCGGGGAAGCCTTCGCTGGCCGGCGCTGGTCCCGGAAGGCCTTCCAGAGCCTCTGGAAGGCCTTCCGGGACCAGCGCCGGGTGCCCCGCGGCCTCTCCGCGGCCTCCGCTGGTCGCTGGAGGCCCTCCATAGTCTCTGGAGGGCTTCCAGCGACCAGCGGAGGCCACGGAGAGGCCTCCACCACTGCCGCCGGGCCCCGCGCGCGGGCGGGGAAGGCGGGGAGGGAGGGAGGGAGCGTCCCTGCGCGTGCGCAGGGGCCCTGCGCAGGCGCAGGGACGCTCCCTCCCTCACTCCCCGCCTTCCCCGCCGGCGCCCGCGGCCCACCGGCTCCGGGGCTGCCTAAACCGGGACCTTTAATGGTCCCAGTATAGGCAGCCCGGGAGCCGGGATTGGGTGGCCAGAACCGGGAATGTCCCTGGAGACCGGGACGGTCTGGCCACCCTAAATGCTACACACATCTTAGATATAAGAAGAGCATTACTTTATTATGTGGACAGAACAAGGTCTTTCCACAAAGACAAAAGACTGTTCATTTGCTCCTGGAGCCTTAAGAAGGTCAAGGCATCTTCCTCTCAGACATTATCTAGATAAGTGGTATTAGTAATTTGCACCTCCTATAAGTCTACAGGTGTTCCATGCCCCATCAGACTTAAGAAACCCTCTAGGTAGGCCCAGGGTTCCTCTACAGCTCTACAGCGCTACACTGACATGTGCCTTTGAGGGGCGTCTGCAATTCTACAACGTGGTCTTTGGATGACACATTTAGGGATGGGTACAGACTGAAATACGAACCAAACTTTATGCCAAATCAGGCTGGCTGGTTCATGCTTTGGGAACATGTTCCTTTCCATGATCCGCCCAAGAACCTCTCTTAGGCAGGAAATCCCGCACATGCTCAGTTTAGGTCAGATCGACAGCCCCAGTTCTAGAAATATTTAAGCTAGAGAGTCAATGTCCATTACCAGCCTGTGTAAGCACCGTCCCCATGTGTGTCTTCACAGAAGACATCAATGAACAAAAGTTACAGGTAACTGCAACTCTGTTTTACAATGATTTATGGTTTGTTTTTACATGAATGACTTGAGAGGGGGGTTCAGGCTCATGCACTTCCTTTCAGTCATTTTCTTCCAGTTTGGTATAATGAGCCAGTTTCGTGCAGTGGTCAGAGAGCCAGTTTCATGTAGTGCATGGACTCTAATATGAGAGAACTGGGTTTGATTCCCCACTCCTCCACATGCAGCTGCTGGGTGATCTTGGGTTAGTCACAACTCTCTCAGAGCTGTTCTCTCAAGAGCAGTTCTTGGAGCACTCTCTCAGCCTCACATACATCACAAGGTGTCTGTCATGGGGAGAAGAAGGGAAAGGATTCCTTCCTTCCTTCCTTCCTTCCTTCCTTCCTTCCTTCCTTCCTTCCTTCCTTCCTTCCTTCCTTCCTTCCTTCCTTCCTTCCTTCCTTCCTTCCTTCCTTCCTTCCTTCCTTCCCTTGTGCCTTGCAGTCCAGTGAGAAACTTGCATTTTCACAACTGTAGCATGTTGTCGCATCTAAAATACAAACTATGGTTTACTCTCTTTTCTAGAAACCAGTATCCAAAACCAGCGTTTGAAAGACACTTTCATTATATTGCCTAAGGTCTGTGTTTGTGAGAGAGGGAGGGAGGGTATTGTAAAGAATATGGTTCTCTTCAGAGCTTTGCTTGTGTAAAAATCTCGGGTTCAAGCATTAGGCCTAGACATTCTCGGAGAGATAACTGAAACAACAGTGCTGTGACCTTCAAGCTAAATTGGTTGCATCTGGCTGAGGGAGGTGTACCAGTCTTCTCTGAGTCTCTTAATTGGCAAATACCAAATATCTGAGAGATGGCCTTGTACTTGGGAATGGAGAAAATGTTTCATTTCTTCTTCCCCCTTGCAAGTCATGTGTCTCAGTAATAAGAAGAGAGTTACAACACCTCTCAGATTCTGATTGGCTATTGGAGCCCATCAGAATCGTTTCTGTAAGTTAGCTTGCTTTTTGTATTGTTCTAGCCTGGTAGCCATTTGGCAAGAATCACATCAACGGCTGCCCAGCTTAGGTCAACATACATCTTGAAGTCACTGAGAACCAGAGCTTTGTCTCTGAGAACCAGAGCTCTGATGCTGAACCTGACAACCTTTTGGAGTACAACTGGTAACTATTGAACTGTATTAGTTAAGCTAAAAAAGTCTAGAATTTATTGTTTTGTCTCCTTCACAGTCTTCTATATTTTTAATATTTTTGCACTTTAATAAATCAATTATATTTTTTACCTTGTATGGAGTTTGTCTCCTGTAATCTCAAAAGCCTAAATCTGGGTCTTGGACTCTTGACCACCTGCTGTGTAATATTTTAGTTTGGGAACTCAGGGTGTAATCGTACCTTGCAGGGCTTTCTTGTTAATTCCTTGAGAGGCCAAGAGGCTTGTCTTTTCACTCTTGTGTCATTGGGAAATAGAAAAGACTGGTGGCAGATACCATTCAGGTTGGAGTGAGAATTAGTCTTTCTCTAGCATTTTGTAACTTGTTTTGCTTTGCCTTTCTACCCAGGGTCTTCTCATCCCAGGTTTGGGGTGAGCAAAACCTTGACAGATATACTTTTGCTCTTTATATTATCCCTTTAACATGACAGTTGTCACTATGTTTCTTTCTAAGCCTGTATATGATGCCATAGAATGATTAAGGAATTGACCTTTAATAGTTCAGTACTACAGTTGTTTTTACTGCGACAGCTCGAAGAAGTGATATCCACATTCTTAATTGTAAATGACATTGTTATGCTGCACTCCATTTACTGCCTTCAGGTTGGAAATTCCCTTGAGCAGAAATGCCTTGACTTCAGAGAAGGTGGAAGAGGCAGCATATTCATATTGCTCTGAACATAAATCAATACTTCATTTTAGTGATAAAGGACTTATATGAAATATATACTATCTTGGCCTTTAAATCAAGCTGAATGAAATATATTCCCAAGGATTGTTTACTCAACTGGACAAGAGCATTCAAGCCGTTCATTTGAAGTGAATACTAAGGCTGATATAATTTTAAGGAATGAATTAATCAGGATAAAACTTCCTTTTATTGTATCAGTAGCAGGAAGGGAGAAAAATTACCCATGAGACCAACATAAATTATTTGACAGAGGTGATATTCTAAACCAACCAGTACAGCATTTGATTGGTTATTTGGAGCAATACACTGGTCAATATACATCAGACTAGGGCTGTCTTCTTAAATGATGGTAAGCATGGTTGTTTAACCAGAAATAATCTGTACTTTCCATTATTTTTTAAAATTATTATTGTGTTCAAGTGTTATCTCCAAATGGGTTTGCAAAAAGTAATGTTCTGCCCCCACAAAGGAGAAGAGGGTTAACTCAGCAAGAAGAAAGTAATGCTGTACTTTTAAATTGCCAGGGGATTGTGGGATTTGTAGTTTGTGAATACCTTACAACAGGTGGGCTTAATTAGCACCCCTAATTGGCTATTGTATACTGTTTTCGATCCTCTCAAGCCAAGGAAAGGATTAGTTTATTGCCTCTCTTCCCCTCTTTGTTTAGTATTCTGATTAGTTAGCCAGCATGGAAACCAGGAGGGATTCACATCTCTTTTTACCACTATGCATGGACTGAACAGGAAACCTGGCACTCAGTTCTTGCTTCACAGTCTCTAGCTATGTGTTCTGTAGACTTACAACATTTGAAGCACAACTTGTACTCCTTGATCACAGCCTTCCACTCCTCCAATGGTTTTTCTCTGAACTCTGCATTTGTTCAGAGGGTGAGATCTCTTGTGATATGGGCAGAAGGTAGCCGGCAACTCATTTGGCTGCTTTGGCTTGCGTTCTGTTGGCTTAGTTGCCTTGGGCTTCATGGGAACCTCCTCCACCCCTGTCTTCTTCACAGACACTGTCATCTTAGCCTTTGAGGTTGATGGTCTCGTCTCAGGGGCCACGTCAAGGCCCGGTGTAGATAGGGCTAGCTTGGGCCACCCAGGTCAGAGCTAACGTACACCATCAGAAAGAAGAGTGGAATAGCAAACCTGTTTGAAGTACTTTCTTGGTTTCTTCTTTGAATTGCAGGGAACCAAAATAGGCTGAAACAGTCTCATGTTCAGTGTTCCCTCTAAACTGAGTTAGTGTGCACTAGCTCACAGTTTTTTAGTCTCTGGCTTACATATTTTTGTCTTAGCTCAGGAAAAATGGCCCCAGACCAAACTAATTTAGGCAGTAGCTCACAACTTTTATGACAGTAGGTCATTAAGTAGAATTTTTGCTCACAAGACTCCACAGCATAGAGGAGCATTGTTCATGTCTAGTATTGACAATCAGCATTCTTAAATTATGAAATTTGATCCATATGGTCATGCCATTAGGTTTCATTAGGTGACACAATGTCTCTAAAACAACTAGACTTCTATACTCAAAATCCAGTGGTAGTGGAAAGTGCCCTTAAGTCATAGCAAATTAATGATGACCCTATAGAATTTTCAAGGAAAGGGACATTCAGAGGTCATTTGTCATTGCCTGCCTCTGTTCTGTAAGCCTGAACTTTCTTGGTAGTCTTCCATCCAAATACTTAGCTTCTGAGATGTGACAAGATCAGGATAATCTTGGTCATCCAGGCATAAACCTTTAAGCAGTTCCAAAAGATTGCTTCTCCAGTGACAAATCTGTAGGATTCATCAACGTTTTACTTTTCATGTTATAGTCCTTTAATCCTTGGTTTATTTTTTTCAAACACCTAATTTGTTGAATTTGTACCTAATGCTGAAGTTTACTGTACTAATAATGATAGAACAAAATTGTGTCTGGTGGCACCTTTAAGACCAACACAATTTTATTCAGGCAGACAACCTTTATTGGCATATCAAAGATGTTAAGATCTAAAAGTTTAAAAATGCAGTGAAAGAACAAAGTAAGGCATAAACAAAATACATCAATTAGTAGCTTCTCTGGTTCGAATTGCAAACTGAAGGAAACAGGCGACATTAGAGGTTATAAAAGGGTTATAACCAGAAAGTAGCTGCTGGACCTTAACTCTGTCAGGAAAACGACATTATGTACAAAGAAGGGAATTCAACAAATTTTCCTTGGAACTTAATGCAAAGTGAACAAGTTAACAAAACATGAGAAACAGATTCAGTAGCTCCCAAACTACAGGAGCATCATCTAACTTCATAAGGAATTTTTTATGTCTTCCAGAGAAGATGGCCAATGGCAGTACATTAAATCTGGCCAGCATGAATGCCCTTCTTTGCTGAGGGTGAGTTAGAGAGTAAAAATAGGTAGCTAACTGGCCAGGGGGTTGGAGACAATCCCAGGTGAGTTGGAAAGCAAGTTTTCATAGCTGTCTCAATCAGGTAGTAAAGTTGAATATCTAAAAGCCTGCATTTAATTATCTTAAATACTTTTAAGGCAGATGATAGGTACAATGAGTCCAGAGGAATGCCAATAGATCTAATTTTAATGGACTAATTTCAAATTAGATTCATGATAATCTGTCAACATTAGAAAAATAAAATAATTCAAATCAGAATTAAACAAGAGGCGAAGCCAAAATTTAATTGTCAAAAGCCAGGCCTGTGTTTCTAACAACATCTGGCCAGTTTCAAGACAAATTGCAGCATATGGAACACAATTTGGGAGACAAAGGATTTTCTGTAGAAAAAAAGATTGTAGCTCCTCAACAGAAGGATTAATTACACTTTTCCATATAGGGGCTCCATACAGGAATTGTGGGCTAGATTTAGCATTAAAAACTTTTAAAGCTATGGGAACATACCTATTGTCTCTTAAATTAAAAAAAAAGTGGGCGATGGCAGCAGTACTATTCCTTGCTGTGCTGTTGGCAGGATTACGATGTGTAGCCCAGTTCCCATTATATCAAAAATTAATTCCCAGATATTTGAAATATTTAACCTGCTTGATGGTTTTTCCCTGAATTGTCCATGCAAGCTGTTTCCAAGATGTAGCGAAGACTAAGATCTTTGTTTTCCTGAAGTTCAGAGTTCGTCTGTTGTTATCACAATAGATCATTGCTGTAGAAGACACCTCAGACCAATTTTATTCAAGGTATAAGCTTTCGTGTGCAAGCACACTTATTCAGCTACAGTGAAACGGAATTTCCTCAACCATTAAATATAGAAAGTGGGGGAGGTAATTGTCAGGAAAGACAAATTGAAGTCAAGACAAATTGGAAATTACCAGTCTATACATATAGCTACATATAGGTAGCATAATGAAGCTGTTTAAAGGATTCAGCGATCAAACAGGAATAATACGCTTTCTTAATATAGTAACCATTTGTTTGGGCTCAATTCTTGGGCAAAACAGTGAAGGAAATAAATATGTTAAAATTGGACATTGGCATATCCTTAATTGTAGAATGCTGAGAGTACTTAATTGATACCCTGCCATCCAACTCCTCTCAAGCATGGAGGTGATTTTACAGCATCTTCTTCTTTGAAGTGGGGCAATTGGCTGTGCAGATTTATCTCCCCATCCCCAGACCAGAGAAATACCAATTTCTATTATTCATTAAATTATAATCTACTATTCTAATCTATCATTACAAATAGATAAAATAAAATGGCCCTACTGAGGGATTAGTGAGAAGACAGATTTAAGCGCTGGATGAGGTTAGCATATGTAGTGAGATAAGAAACCAATATTCCTGTTAAGTCCTGGGGGTTCCATCATCTTGAGAGTTGTAATAACTTGCAGTTCAGCAATTTCCCTTTGAAGTCTTTTCTTGAAGTTCCTTTGCAATAAAACAGCTACTTTGAGATCACCCACTGAATGTCCTGAAGTGTTCTCCTACAGGTTTCTCAATCCTGTGGTTCCTGATGTCAGATTTTTTGTCCATTTTTCCTTTGGTGTAGGGTTGGAAAGATGAAAGATAGGGGAAATGTCATTTCTGATTATTCAACAACTTTTTGCTTGAAGAGAAATTCCCAATGCTATTTCCTAGACAGGGGCAAATATACTTTAAGGCACCTTGAGAAGAAAACTTCCAGTCTTTTATGAAATCATTAGCCAATAACCAGACCTGGTGCTAGGGGTTCTAGCACCCCAGGCCGAAACCTGCCCTCCCCCCCCCCCAAGAAATTTCAGCCGCACGCACAAAGCTCACACGGCCCATTGCCATCACCAGAAGTGACGTCATCAACCTACCCCTGTGCTCAGCCCTCTCCCACTTCAAAGGGAGCTGGAAAAACCTTTTCCTGGCTCCCTCTGAAGTTGGAGAGGGCTGGGCACGACACAGGCCAAGCCACATGTTCTTTCAAGAACACACAGCTTGGCCCACCTTTGCCCCCCTGACTTCGCCGAAAGAACGCACAGTTCAGCCTGCCCCATGTCAGTGGGTGTGCTCAGAGCCCACACACTGCCATGCCCCCGACTTTGCTAAGACTTAGCCTCAGCAAAGTCGGGGTGTGTGGCAGCAAGCATGCGCTTCTCAGAGCCCGTCTCTGAGTGCTCTTGTTGTCTTCCTGACCTTGCCAATGCTTTCCAAGCCTTGGTGAGGTCAGGAATTTAGCGGGTAAGGAGAGGAGGTGCCTCATGTGCCCCTAAGCCAAGTGACGCCCCTAGGCGGCCACCTACTTGGCCTACTCTCATGCGCCAGCCCTGCCAATAACCAGTCTCATTTCTCTTCTCACAGCTGTTTGTATTGCATGCCATTCCCGTGGCACTAAATGAAATGTTGGGCTGCTGACTCAAGTCTAAGGCCTGTTCTTCCTCAGAGGTGAAAGACATCTGAATGGGTTGTTCACATGATCCTTCAGGGAGGCAGGAAAACTTTTTTCTCCTTCCTTTAGGCACCTTCAGAACAACCCACCCCTTCAGTTTATTTCTTGCCTCTGTAGGGCATCCAACCTGCCAGTTCCTCCAAGCATTACAGCATATTCACTCTGCAGCGCCTCAGTGAATGTGGAACTTATCAATCATGCCTCATTGGAAGAGATCTGTAGAGCAGCCACCTGGTCTTCGGTTTTCACCTTCATCCAACATTACAAGATCCATTCTATTGCATCAGCAGATGGAGCCTTTGGAAGAAAAGTGCTTCAACATATTATAAATCCAAGTGAATCCCACCCAACACAGGGACACTGCTCTAGGACATCCCATTCAGATATGCTCCACCTCTGAAGGAGAACAGACCATTGGTACTCACTGTGAATGGTCCTACTCCTCAGAGGACAGGAGAACATCTCGCCTCTCCGTGTATCATCATCTCTCTTTACTGTGCTGTATTGTTTTTCTCACACTTTTCTTCTTTCTGATGAACCTGCCTTTAGTCTCTTTTGTACTACTGGTCCATAGTGATTACAGTGTTTTTTACTGTTGAAGTGTTTTTTTCTAGTTATTACAGTTAGATATCAATAGCGAGTGTTCTCACTGCTTTCATAGTCCCTGGACTGAAGGGGCAGATTGTTCTGAAGGCACCTAAAGGAAGAAGAAAAAAGTTTTCCTGCCTCCCTGTAGGATCATGGAGACAATCCATTCAGATATCCTCCTGTCCTCTGAGGAGAAGGACACCTCACAGCGAGTACCAATGGTCCATTTTCAGTGATATACTTACCAGATTCTTGACTGGTGATGTTGCAAACAGGAATCTGCAGTTAAAGGTTTTGTTTGTTTGTTTGTTTTGCTTTGCTTTCTCTGGAGCTCCAATGGTATCTTATCCTATAAAGTTTTAACCATTGCAAGTAGTGTCGCTATCTTCAGCTTGGGAAATTCTGGTAGATTTGGTGGTGGTACCTGGGGAGGACAGAGTTTGGGGAAAGGAGGGAGTTCAGCAGGGAAGTGATGCCATTGTCCAAAGCTCTCAGAACCATAATCATAGAGCTTGAAGATATATAAAGGGTCATCTAGTCCAGCCCCCTGCTTAATGCAGGAAATTCACAGCTAACTGCCCCTTCCTATTCCCCCAGTGACCCCTGCTCTATGCCCAGAGCAATAGTAATAAATATATACTGTGTATGTTCCCATTCCCAGCAATGTCAAACAAATCACTAATAAATTATTGTCATTATAAAAGAATTTTATTTGGGTATTATTAAATAAATTGACAAGAATTCATATACCATATCAATTTCAGAATTAAGTATGTAAAGTGCACAATGCCATTTCTCAAACATTCAAACAATGGGAAATGAGAGCCAGTTTGGCGTAGTGGTTAAGTGTGCGGACTCTTATCTGGAAGAACCGGGTTTGATTCCTCACTCCTCCACTTGCACCTGCTAGCATGGCCTTGGGTCAGCCATAGCTCTGGCAGAGGTTGTCCTTGAAAGGGCAGCTGCTGTGAGAGCCCTCTCCAGCCCCACCCACCTCACAGGGTGTCTGTTGTGGGGGAGGAAGGTAGAGGAGATTGTGAGCCACTCTGAGACTCTTCGGAGTGGAGGGCGGGATATAAATCCAATATCATCATCTTAAACAGTGGGATACAAATGTAATTGTACACCCAAAAAAGTCCAATCAGTTCCACTTGATAGTGTGAGATTCCACTCTTGAATAATATCAGATATATGCCATAAGAACCACTGATGAGAAACCTGTTTAAATGTTTACACATAATTTGATTAAAATGATTAAAAACTAAAAGCTGCAGAGCAGCTAGATAGAAGTACTGATTAATTGCCCTTTTGTCCCCACTCTTCACTCCACCTGGGAAGGAACTCAAAAAAGAACCAGAGGCCTAAGATAAGAGGACTGCAGGGAATAGTAGATGGGACAAAGCCCACTGAAATAGAAAAGATGTGCTGGAGCTGGCACAGCCTTAACAAATTTTGTTGACCTACTCATACTTAATACATTATTAATAAAAAGGTCTTTCTCATCTGATTTCTATTACAGTGAGATCCTGGCTATACTGACAACAATAGGAATGGCACTACATTTCATGGATCTAGGAGTTCTGTGATCTTCTGTGATGAAAGTTATTTAGAGATGGAGCAAAGTAAACAAATACCAAGGTCAATCCTTATTTGATTTTGAAACCTCCATGGAAGGATTTTTAAAGCAAAACAGATCTAACTTTTTAAGCATGTCAACATGAAATGCCCTTTAAAAATAATAGCACTATTTATCTTTTAGTCCTTACTACAGCATCACCCATTAAAAAAATCAATAGAAATTTCATTATATCTCAGTAGGGAAATAAAATGCCCAACATATGGAGCTTAGTTTAATGTGATGAGAAGCAGCTTGAATTTTCAGAAACCAAATAACTCATAGCAAATTCTTGAACAGAGCCAGGTTTGGTTTGGTTTTTTAATAATAAGCTAGCTTAATTGTTCATGCTGGTTACTTTTATGTGGCAATGTACATGTAATCTACATGGAACACAGTGATTCTTCTTCCACTTAAATCATGCAGAGCATATTGTACCTGCAGTGTTTTCTATTTGAAGCATTATTTGTAAGCAATTTGGAAACCATAGTTTTCTAAACTTTCATATTTGTTAATTCACACATGTCAGAAAATCTTCTGCGATAAATACTCTCTAGTATTAATTCAAAGATCCATTTTTAGATACAGTAGGTGACTAACTTTTCTCATAAGAATGTCAGAATAATGGAATTTTCTCCTCCTGCTCCCAAGCTTTTAAGAGAACTATCTCTCTTGTAGAAAAAGGGCTGGTTTTGATTAAATGTTGGAGTGCTGTCTTGTGCCCATTGATTGAACAGAGTAGGGGCCCCACTCCTGTGGAGCCTGTGGGCACTTTTGGAATATTAATAACAGGGAGTAATCATAACATAGCTGCTGCAGGAGGCTCATCAAAAAACAGCTGCCATTGGGTAGTGGGATAGAGTTTAAGAACATAAGAAGAACCCTGCTTGATCAGACCAGTCCAGCTTCCTGTCTTACATAATGGCCAACCAATTACTCTGAAGGACCAACAACAAGGCATAGAGACATAAGCCTTCTCTTGATGTTTCTTCCTGGAACTGGTATTCAGAGGTTTAAAAGGTAAAGAGAGTCCACTGTACAAGCACCAGTCATTCCCGACTCTGGGGTGACATCGCATCACAACATTTTTGCACCAGGCTTTTTATGAGGTGGTTTACCATTGCCTTCCCCAGTCATCTACACTTTCCCCCCAGCAAGCTAGATACTCATTTTACTGAACTCGGAAGGATGGAAGGCTGAATCAACCTCAAGCTGGCTACCTGAACCCAGCTTCCGCTGGGATTGTGCTCAGGTCGTGAGTAGAGTTTGACTGCAGTACTGCAGCTTTACCACTCTGTGCCACGGGTTTACTGTGGTGGTTTCCTTTAGTCACCGTGGCTAGTCATCATTGATAGAACTATCCTCCATGAATCTTTCTAATCCCCTTGTAAAGCAATATATACTTGTGCTCATTGTAATATTATCTGACAGCTAATTCCACATTTTAAACAATTGTTCTGTAAAGAAGTATTTCCTTTTACAAGCCAAATATCCTCTTATGATGGTAACAACCATTTTTGAAGAGGCACTCCCTGTAAACAGAAACATGATGCCTTCTGGGTTCTTCTGAAGAACATTCTGCTCCAGTAAGGTGGAAGACAGCAACGACTGGCTCTTTACTTTGAGAAGAGATGTTTTGTCAAAGAAATAAATGGGACCAGGATAGATATTAGTGAGCACCATAGTGCCCCTGAGCACTATAGAAAAAAATCATTGCTCTAGAACAGGGGTTCCCAACATGGTGTCCATGGGTGACTTGGCACCCGCTAAAACCTTTCCTGGTGCCTGTCAAGAGCTTTTAGAAAGTATTTGGGGTCAGATGGGGCTTTTCCCACCAAGGCTTCTTATTGGGTTTTTGAGATTTGATTGGCTTTGCAGATGGAGTGGGGGATTTGTTCGTGTGCACACATGAATACTTGGAGTTATGACTGACTTCTGGCGACCCCCCTAGTTGGGCTTGGAAACTCAGAGAGATGGCTTTTTATTACCTGCTTCTACCTCGTCCTGGTCTCCCATCCAAGTACTTGCCAGAGACCAGTCCTGCTTAGCTTACAAGATTATGCATGAGATAGAAAAGGTAGAGAAAGAAGTACTCTTCTCCATTTCTCACAATACAAGGACTCGTGGGTACTCAATTAAATTGCTGAGCAATTAAACTTCTTCACCCAAAGAGTGATTAACACATGGAATTCACTGCCACAGGAGGTGGTGGCGACTACAAACATAGATGGCTTCAAGAGGGGATTGGTAAACATATGGAGCAGAGGTCCATCAATGGCTAGTAGCCACAGGGTATAGGTGGAACCCTCTGTCTGGGGCAGTGATGCTCTGTATTCTTGGTGATGGGGGGCACAGTGGGAGGACTTCTAGTGTCCTGGCCTCACTAGTGGACCTCCTGATGGCACCTGGGTTTTTTGGCCACTGTGTGACAGAGTATTGGACTATATGGGCCATTGGCCTGATCCAACATGGCTTCTCTTATGTTCTTAACTAATGAGATCAATTTTTCCTGGGCTATTCAGATCAGGACAGCTTTGCAGATTTTTTTTTAAATCGCATACAGAGAGGTTAAAACTTTTATTTTACCATTGCAAAAAAGGCAGCAGGTGTGAATATGAGTTTTTTCCTTCTGATCTTTTTACAGCTGGGATCTGATGTGAGTGAGAGATTGGGGGGGGTCTATTTTAAATCAGAATGGGTGAGAGACGCTAACTGCACATACAGACACTCATGAACACACAGAGAGAGTGTGCTGGTTTAATTAATTGCAGCATTTTTCTAGCTGAACTTAATTTCCCTTAATCCATCAAGGAACTAGTAGGCTTACATTGAATGCTTCATATGACAAGAATATGGATTTTGCCTCCTTTCACATACATATTCCATTTTGACGCATATATCCCTGTTTTGTATGGGAATGTGTGGCCATGTATAGAAAGTGAATTAGCTTCCACTAAGAAAAGAAGGCTGGCTTCCTATTTCAAGGGAGCCTACATTGGGTTAATTCTCAGCTTGTTTTATTTATTTATTTATTTATTCAACTTAAATTTGTATGCTGCCCACTCCCTACAGACTCTGGGTGGCTCACAGTCACAATACCACAATAACAATACCGTATGGTTATAAAATCAAAACATATAACAATTTATAATTTAAAAACTTTTAAATGGTGCTATAAAATTTCTTACATAGGTGGTCCAGCTTCATTATAGTTCTTAATTCTCTGTATTGCTCTATTAGGTGTCTTATAGATGGATGATAGTATTTAGTGACATACTAGTGGCAGCTCCTCACGCATTAGTTGCTGTAGACCTGCTGGAAAAGGTTGGTTTTACAGGCCCTGCGGAATTGGGAGAGATCCCGCAGGGCTCTCGTGCCCTCTGGAAGTGCATTCCATAGATTAGGGGCTGCCACAGAGAAGGCCCTCACCCGTGCAGAGCATAATCTGGCCTCCCTTGGTCTGGGGATGGATAACAGATGTTGACCTCCTGAATGCAGAGTTCTCTGGGGTATATATGGGGACAGACGGTCCCTTAGATAGACAGGTCTATAATGTACCACGTGGAGAAACGGGCGTAGGGCAACATGCTTTATTCAGGGTACATTACAAGATGGAGAGAGAGAACACGCGGGCCGGGCCCCGCATATCTACAGCGCCGGAACTATTCCTCCTACTGGCCAGTCCAATGCTGGCCAGCCATTTTCCCGCCACAGATGGTGATTGGCGGATGCTCAGCGCCCTGCGTGGAGTCGCCGGGGTGTCCCCCGTCGCCTCCGCAGCTCGCGCGGACTAACACTTCTACGTTGTTGCGTTATAACGAAATGGTTGCTACCGCAATACGCTACACTCCTCCCCCCTTAGTTGCTGCACATAATCTTGGAGATAGGCGGGAGGCCGGCGTTCCCGTGCTGAACGCCGTGGGGTTGCTTGCGGTGGCTGGGTGACTTCAGCGTCCGGGGTTCCTCCGGGGGTTGGAGTGTCAGTGGGCTGCAGGGCTGGTTCCGGGGGTTGATTCTCCTCTGCCGGCGGGGGGGACCCCGCGGCTGGTGCAGCGGTCATGGGTGGCTCCCGGGTCCCTGCTTCTTCTGCCGCTTCCGTGGGTCTCTCCGGTAGGGTCCGGCGGCGCATCTGGTCGATGTGCCGGCGTAGGATCTGGCCCCCCTCGGTGGACACCTCGTAGTGGCGGGATCCCACGACCCGTAGTACCCGCCCCGCTAGCCACTCAGGCCCCGTGGCGTAGTTGCGGGCGAATACTGGATCCCCAGCGAAGAACCCCCTAGCCACGTCTCTGACCTCTGGGGACCCTCGCACGTCAGAGACTCGGTCGGGGTGCAGCCGGTCCAACCTTGTTGTGAGCTTGCACCCCATGAGGAGCTCTGCCGGGCTAACCCCGGTGACTGGGTTTGGAATGACCCTGTTGTCGAAGAGGAACGCGGCTAATCTGTGGTCCCAATCACCCTGCACGATTCGGCCCAGGGCCTCTTTGGTCGTACGGACCATCCGCTCCGCCTGGCCGTTGGTGGCCGGGTGGAAGGGGGCAGACCTTATGTGTCTTATGAGGTACCTCTGGAGGAACGCCTGGCAGTCCCCCGAGGTGAAGGCTGCCCCGTTATCCGAGACTATAGTGTCTGGGATGCCGTGGGTGCACAGGACCCTGCGCAGGGCTCGGATAGCGGCTGCGGAAGAGGTGGACCCCACAGGAATGACCTCTAGCCATTTTGTGTATGCGTCTACTATAATTATGAAGATCTGCCCCTGGAATGGCCCCGCGAAGTCTATGTGGAGCCTGGACCAAGGTTTCCTTGTGGTTTCCCACCGTGTGGCCGGGGCGCTGGGTGGGTCCGGCCGCGACTCCTGACATGCGCTGCATCTCCGGACCCAGTTCTCTATCTCCCCGTCCATTCCAGGCCACGAAACATAGCTCCTAGCCAGGGCCTTCATCCTAACTATGCCGGGGTGTGTTTCGTGGAGTGATTCCAGGACCCACTTCCGTAGAGGAGGGGGGACTACCACCCGGCTCCCCCATAGCAGGCACCCCTTGTGGGCTGCTAGTTCCTCCCTTCTCATTTTATAGGGCTTGAACTCTTCCCCCATGTTCCCTTCCGGCCACCCCCTCACCACCCAGTCGAGAACCCTTGCCAGAGTCTTGTCTTTCCCGGTGGCTTTGGCTACATCTGCGGCGTGGAGTGGCTGGTCCGGGAGTGACTCGATCGACATGACATGGTGTGCTGGGGCAGGATCGGGGCCCGTGTCCGGGAGCGGCAAGCGGCTGAGCGCGTCCGCGTGGCCCATCGCTTTGCCCGCTCTGTGTAACAAGGTGTACGTGTAGGAGTTGAGGAATTGATTCCACCTCAACACCCTTTGGGACAGGATTTGGGGGGTTTGGCGGTCCGGGGCCAGCAGACCCAAGAGTGGTTTGTGGTCCGTGGCGATTGTGAACCGTCGCCCATACAGATAATCGTTAAATTTGTGAACCTCCGCTACGATGGCCAGAGCCTCCTTGTCTATTTGAGCGTAATTACGCTCCGCCGATGTGAGGGTGCGGGAGTTGTAAGCGACCGGTACCTCCTGGCCGTCCGGTAGTTGGTGCCCCAGGACTGCGCCCACCCCACCCCGTAAAGCGATGCGTCGCAGGCCAGGACCACCGGTAGGCGCTCATCGAAGTGATGCAGCACTGCATTGGAGACCAAAACGTCCTTCACTGCCTGGAAGGCGGCGGCTTGTCGCTTGCCCCACACCCAAGGAGCTTTTTTGTCCAGTAGGCGGTGTAGGGGTTCAGCGATGGCCGCTTTGTGGGGTATGAATGTGTGATAAAAATTGAGCACCCCCAAGAAGCTCTGTAGCTCTGCTTTACACGTGGGAGCCGGGGCTTGCACGATGGCCCGGGTTTTTTCCTCAGTCGGGTGGATGCCCTCCGCGTCCACTGCGAAGCCTAGGAACTCCACCCGCGGCACTCCCAGCAAGCATTTCTCCCTCTTCACTTTTAGTCCAACAGCTTGAAAACGACGGAGCACCTCCCGGAGGCGGTTGCTGAACTCTGCGGGGTCCGGGGCGGCGATTAAAATGTTGTCGAAAAAGGGCTGGACTCCGGGGATCCCTTTGAGGAGAGCATCCATTATACTCTGGAAAATCCCCGGAGCCACACTGACCCCAAACTGTAGCCTCCAAACTGTAGCCAGTTTGGTGTGGAGAGCCAGTTTGGTGTGGAGAGCCAGTTTGGTGTAGTGGTTAAGTGTGTGGACTCTTATCTGGGAGAACCGGGTTTGATTCCCCACTCCTCCACTTGCACCTGCTGGAATGGCCTTGGGTCAGCCATAGCTCTGGCAGAAGTTGTCCTTGAAAGGGCAGCTGCTGGGAGAGCCCTCTCCAACCCCACCCACCTCACAGGGTGTTTGTTGTGGGGGAGGAAGGTAAAGGAGATTGTGAGCCGCTCTGAGACTCTTCGGAGTGGAGGGCGGGATATAAATCCAATATCTTCTTCTTCTTCTTCCGCACCCTGAAGGCTCCCCTGTGGGTCACTATAGTCTGGGCCTCTGCTGTTTTGGCGTCCACCGGGAGCTGTTGGTAGGCTTGTGCCAAGTCCAGCTTCCTGAAAACCTTTGACCCCGCCAGGGCTGCCAAAACGTGGCTGACTACGGGCACTGGGTAGGGGTTATCCTGGAGTGCCTTATTTATTGTGCACGTAGTCTGCACATATCCACACTTCCCCATTCGGTTTGACCGGAGTCACTATGGGGGTCTCCCACATGGCATAATCGACTGGCTCCAGGACCCCTTGAGCCGTGAGGCGATCCAGTTCTGCCTCAATTTTGGGCGAAGGGGACCCTCCTCGCCTTGAGCCGGGTCGGCCTGACCGTTGGGTCGAGCGGTAGGGAGATGGCCGGGCCCTTATTGCTACCCAGCGACCCGTCAAATACATCGGAGAACTTCCCAAGGGGCCGAACCATGCGAGGCCCAACAGGATGGTAAGCGGTTGCTTGACCACCAGGATGTCCAGCGGGCCCCTGAAAGACCCCCGCTCTACTTGTACCCTGGCCCACCCCGCAATTTGTACCGGGTTTTTCTGAAAGTCCCGTAAAATAAAATCGGCCGGCCGCAGCGGTACCCTCTGACGGGGGCACAGCTTCCTCAGGGTCTCCTCCGCGATTATGGAGATGGAGGAGCCTGAGTCCACCTCCATGAGGCACGGGGCTCCTTCTAGGAGGACCGCCATCTTGATCTTGTTGGGGGTGGTAAAGGGCAAGTTCAGTACCTGGAGTGTGGTGGAGGCCGTGGAGTGGGACTCAGCAGCCTCGTGGTGCGTGGTTGGCCTCTGGCGGTTGGACTTGGCTCAGCAAGCCCGCGCTATGTGGCCGGTCTTCCCGCAGCTTCTGCAGTCCCAGGTCCTGTACTGGCAGTCCCGTCTGTCGTGGGGGTCGCCGCAGCTGGCGCATTTCGTTCGTTCGTTAGTGCGTTGGTTAGTTCGTTCGCTCGTTCGGGGGCGCTGTGGAGCTCGGCTGGTTGGTCCTGTGGTGCGGCGCATCTGGAACGCTTTTCCCTCGTCCTGGTGGTCGGGGTCCAGCTCCTCGTGGTGGGTGGCCTCGGTCTTTGCCCTGGGAAAGGTCCGGGTGGTCCTCTCGAACGCCACAGCTTTGCTGAAGGCACCCTGGAGGGTGAGCTCTTCCTTCGCGAAGAGCTTTTGCTGGAGCCTCTCGTCGCGGAGGCCCCAGGCAAACCGATCGGCCAGGTTCTCTTCCAGGTTCGGGAAGTTGCAGTTCCCGGCGATCTGTCGCAGGGCGGCCAGGTAGTCCGCGGCCAACTCTCCCTGGACCTGGTCCCTCTTGTGGAAGAGGAACCGACGGGCCACCCTCGACGGCTGGGGCAGGAAATGTCCCGTGAGGAGGCGGACTACCTCTACGTAGGTCTTCTCCGTGAGGTGGGCGGGGGCCGAGAGACCCTTTGCGATCTCGAAGGTGGCGGCCCCGCAGACGCTCAGGAGAACGTCCCTCTTCATGCTGTCCTCGGTTATGCGATTCGCCCTCAGGTAGCAATCAACCCTTTCCGAATAGGACTCCCATCCTTCGGGATTGGCGGGGTTGAATGCTTCGATGTGACCAGTGTTCCCGGTTGAGCTGGCCATGGTGGCGGTAGCGGCGGTGGTCGTAGCGACGTAGCGATGTAGCGAGGTAGCGCTCGGTTGCCCTTGAGTCTCCTCGGTAGCCCGGTTGTCTGAAGGGCTAGAATCCCATCCTCGTCGCCACTATAATGTACCACGCGGAGAAACGGGCGTAGGGCAACATGCTTTATTCAGGGTACATTACAAGATGGAGAGAGAGAACACGCGGGCCGGGCCCCGCATATCTACAGCGCCGGAACTATTCCTCCTACTGGCCAGTCCAATGCTGGCCAGCCATTTTCCCACCACAGATGGTGATTGGCGGATGCTCAGCGCCCTGCGCGGAGTCGCCAGGGTATCCCCCGTCGCCTCCGCAGCTCGCGCGGACTAACGCTTCTACGTTGTTGCGTTATAACGAAATGGTTGCTACCGCAATACGCTACAAGGTCCTTGGCCATATAGGGCTTTAAAGGTCAATACCAACACTTTGAAGCGGATTCGGTACACAATAGGCGGCCAGTGCAGCTCTTTCAGCACTGGTTGAATGTGCTCCCATCGAGGGAGCCCCATTAACAACTGTGCTGCAGCGTTCTGCACTAGCTGCAGTTTCCGAGTCAGAGTCAAAGGTAACCACATGTAGAGGGCATTACAGCAGTCTATCCTCGAGGTGACCATAGCATGGATCACCATTGCTGAAGTCGTGCTGCTCCAGGAAAGGGCCAGTTGCCATACCTACCGCAGATGAAAAAAAACAGACTTGGCAGTGGCTGCCACCTGGGCCTCCATAGTCAGAGGGGGCTCCAGAAGCACTCACAAGCTCCTGACCTTTGGGGCTGGTATCAACGGTACCCTGTCAAAGGCCGGCAAGGAAAACTCCCTTCCTGGACCACCATGACTCAGATAGAGAACCTCCGTCTTTGTCAGATTCAGCTTCAGTCGACAGCCTGAGCCAGAATGTCACGGCTTGTAATGCCAGGTCTAAGTTATCCAGGGCAGAGCCAGTACAGCCACCCATCAACAGATAGAGCTGGGTATCATCTGCATATTGATGGCAGCCAAGCCCATACCTCCTGACAATCTGGACAAGGAGGCACATATAGATGTTAAATAACATGAGGGATAAAACCGCCCCTTGTGGCACACCACATATAAGTGGGTGTCTCTGGGATGATTACTCTCCTATCACCACACTTTGTCTCCGACCTTGGAGGAAAGAGGCCAGCCATTGTAGGGCGAACCCCTGAATCCCCACGTTGGCGAGGTGGCTAGTCAGTAGCTGATGGTCAACCATATCAAAAGCGGTTGACAGATCTAATAACAAAGCACTGCTGAGCCGCTTCAATCCAGATGCCACAGGAGGTCATCTATGAGGGCAACCAGGACCGTCTCCGTCCCGAGGCCCGGGCAAAAGCCAGACTGAAACACATCCAGCGTCGAAGTGTCATCCAGGAACCCCTGTAACTGAGCCGCTACAACCCGCTCTATGACCTTAATCAAAAATGGTGGGTTTGACACCGGCCAATAGTTTGCCAATTTGGCTAGGTAAGTAGATGGCTTTTTTAAGAGGGAGTGGACCACAGCCTCTTTAAGGGGCATGGGAAAGATCCCTTCACAAAGGGATCTGTTGATAATAACCTGCAATGGTTCACGTAGCGTCGCCTGACTGGCTTTCACCAGCATGGATCCAGCCCACAAGTGGTAGGACGCACACTAACAAGGGTCCTGTCGACTTCCTCCAGGCTGAGTGGAATGAAGGAATCCAGAAAAGGACCAGAAGATGTGCTTGGTGCCTCGAGTTCACTCACTGCATCAAATGTGGCAGGGAGATTGTGGTGGAGCGACGACACCTTATCTGCGAAAAAACTCGCAAAAGCCTCACAGCTTATTTCCAATTCCCTAGTGTTTGGTTTACCTCGTGTCAAGGTTGTTAATGACCGAATTATACTAAATAATTGTGCTGGGCATGACATCGTAGATGCAATCCAGGTCGCAGTAAGCCTTCTTTGTGGCCTGGACTGCCATCTCATAGGTCCACATAAATGACCTATAGGATGTTCTCGTCACAAGTACGTCGCCACTGTCTCTAGTTGTCTTAGTCATTGTTTCATCGATTGCAACTCTGAGGTATACTATGGAGCCAATTGTGAAAGGAAATGAAGAGGACACCGAGGAGCAATCTCGTCAATAGCTGTGGAGAGTCAGCTATTCCAAGCCTCTGCAAGCTCATCCAATGAGTCGCCTGGGATCCTGCAAGGCCATTTGAAACTGCATAGGGTCCATCTGACTTTGTGGGTGAGTTAAAACCTGCTCGCTGCCTAAACAGGGTAGGAGTAGAATATTCACACTGGCCCTCAGGGCATAGTGGTCCAGCCATGGCACCACATCTGCAGCAATCTGGTCCACTACAACTCCTGCCACAAAGATGAAATCTAGCATGTGTCCTGCTTGGTGCATGGGGGTTGTTATATATTGGGAGAGTCCCAGTGCAGTCATGGAGGACACTCGGTCCTCCACCCAACTAGAGGCCATGTGTTCAGCATGGACATTGAAGTCACCCAAGACTATAAGTCAAGGGTACTCCAAGGCCCAGCCTGCTACAGCATCCATCAGGGACAGTAAGGCACTGACCAGTGCACTAGGCAGATGGTACACCAGCTGTATTGCCAAACTCTCCCCAACGTCCTACATCAAGCCAACACATTCTATGCCAGTGATCTCTGACGATGGGAGCGCCCTGAAGGAGTAAACCTCCTGAATGAAAAAGGCCACTCCACCGGCTAGTTCGTGCTTGGTGAAGGACTGAACCCAGGTAGAGCAACTTGGGAGAGAGCTACTGTCTCCCCCTCTCACACTCAGGTCTCTGTCACGCAAGCCAGGTCCATATCCTGCCTAAGCAGGAAGTCTTGCAGGACTGAGGTATTATTATTTATGGACCTGGCATTGCACAGCACCAAGGACAGAGGCGAGTACTTCCACTTGGCCCCCATGCCTGCCATCCTTGGGATGGGATGTAGACTGGAAGGAAAGCGAGCCCTCCTGCATCTCAGTCTCCTTCTGTTTGTTTGTATTGTTTATACTCTTTTCCTTCTCCCCAGTGGGAACCCAGGGTGGCTTACATAATGAAGTTTTTTCCTGCTTTAAGAAAGCAGCCTGTAATTCAAATCCTATCTAAATGCTTATGTTGCCCATAAATACTAAGAAGCCATACATGTGGTGATGGTGGTGGGAAGATAAAATATTTAGAAAGCTCTGCCCTTTGTACTTGTTTAGAGGCAGCCTTACCCAAGGCACTGGTTACATGGGTTTGTATAACTTGGGGTGGTGACCTGAAGAGAAACATGCTTTTACATAGAATCATAAAGTTGGAAGGGAACTCCAGGGTCATCTCATCCAACCCCTTGTACAATGCAGGAAACTCACAAATACTTCCCCTGGGCAGTCCCCTAACAATACCCCTGGACAGGGCCTAACCTAGGAATAGGGAGTTGGTCAGTGGTTATAGTGGTATCTTAGCAATCTCCTGCTCTGTCCTGTTTTTGAAATTCACTTTTAGAATAGTCACTTTAAGCTCTGCAAATACACATACCATGTGCATAAGACAAACTAATGGTCACAAATTTGACAATAAGGAAGGTAACACAGTTAAAGCCCATAGGGGAACGTTTTTAAAGTTTTCCTGGACATTCATTTACAGGAGTCTTGTTTCTGTCTTACTCATAAGGGTAACTCTGTACTGAAATTTACTTAATTATGGCATAAAAGATTCCTTCATTTAGTAAATACATGGCTGAAGTCTCTTAGGCAGGGTAAAATACAAACAGTTCTGTGCACTCAATTTTTGAGCAATGTGCAGAGTTCAGAGTAGTAGCAATCTTCAAACTCATATCCAAGTACATTACTGTTGTGTATGTGGACTAATGATGCTTTTACCTGTGTTCCTGCCTGGCTCATTGGAGCCTTTAGGTTGGAGTTTGGAGATTTGGAAACAATGGGCAGTAGGATCCAAATCCCTGCTCCAATCATGGGCCCCTTGCTGGTTTAAATGATCCAATGGCATCCTAGCATGGGAACCTTGAACTGTATATAGTTGGCCCAGTAAAACAGTCTTAGAGTTCAACCGTTACTATGATGTACTGAATAGAGAGAGCTATGAGCACAGCAACCATGTCTCCTCATTGCATTGAACCAACTATATCATAGTGGCGACGAAGGTGGGATCCTGGTGAGCAAGCCTCGGCATTTGGCACTGCAAATCGCTGTCCTCTGCTTCCAGCTCCGGGCATCACATCACCACTGCCAATCGACATGACTACTGCTCCAGGTCCGCTGCCCGAGTTCGACCTGGCTCACCCCAAACTCTGGAAGACATGAGCAAAGAGGCTAAAGTATTACCTTGTGGCCCAAAAGCTTAACGATGGAGATGAGGACCAAGAGATTAAGAAGGCCCTGCTGCTGAGCTCCTGCGGCTTCGCCACCCTGAGGCTAGCCGAGAGCCTGGTCACACCAGCAACGGTTGAGACTTCCACCTACAACCAGATCATCAAGACGCTTACCAGCCTCTTTGTTCCCCAGCCAACCCACATGACCAGATGGCTCCAATTCCTCAACAGGAATCAGCAGCCGAACGAGTCCACAGCCATCTACCTCGCTTCCTTGTGTGAACTCGGAGTCAAGGCCAAGTTCGCAGCGCGATTGGAAGAAGCTCTTCTAGACACTGCAGCTGAAAAGGTTGCGAAGGAGCAGGGCCACTGTTCCAAGGCCCGCACCCACCAGCTCCTCACCTCGACGTCCAAGGACTCAGATGGCAATGATGCACTCAAGCTGCACCATGTGGCACTGAGACACTCAACTACACGAGCGCCAGAACCTTCGTCCCCCCGGTCCTGCAGCATCTGCAGAAAAGACCACGAGCAGTGATTGTGTGAGTTCAGGGACGCCATCTGCCATCAGTGTGGGAAGACGGGCCACTTGGCACGGGTCTGCCGGTCCAAAGCGACCTACTCCACGTTGGGAGGCACGATACAGTGACAAAATGGCCAATGCCACGTGGATGCCAGAGTCGAGGAACTGCACTCCCTTCATGCATCATCAACCCAGGTATGCCAGTTGTCCATGCCCTCCTGGACAAATTAAAGACCACGGTGGTCATCAAGGGTGCTCCATGCGAGAGAGATAGACTCAGACCCAACTTCTTGGTGATCTTGACCCAAACCCTCAAACAACTGTGCCCAAAGGGGGGGACCTCACCTATACCCCTCCCCAGTAATACTGCCGGACTTTCATAAATGAGAAGTCACCTCACTGCTTACCATCTTCCACTGTGAAGATTGCCCATTTATACTCTGTTTCCTATTAATTAGCCAGTTGTTGTCCTTTTACTCCATGACTCTCAAGCTTACTAAGGAGCCTTTGATGAGGAACTTTATCAAAAGCTTTCTGGAAGTCAAGGTAAACAACATCTATTGGGTCCCCTTTGTCCACGTTTGTTCACCCCCTCAAAGAACTATAATAGATTAGTGAGGCAAGATCTTTCCTTACAGAACCCATGCTGAATCTGTGACTGCTCCTCCGCCCACTCCGGCACCCAGGCGGTCCATACGGGAGCACCGCAAGCCTGCCTACTTCTGGGACTACGTATGCTAGGGCTTGCAGACTAGGGGGGGGAGGAATGTTTTGTATGTGGACTAATGATACTTCTACCTGTGTTCCTGCCTGGCTCACTGGAGCCTTTAGGTCAGACTCGGGGACTCGGGAACAATGGGCAGTAGGAACCAAATCCCTGCTGCCCTGCTCCAATCATGGGCTCCCTGCTGGTTTAAATGATCCAATGGCATCCTAGCACAGGAATCTTGAACTGTATATAGTTGGCCCCATTGGCCCAGTAAAGCAGTCTTAGAGTTCAACAGTTACTATGGTGTAATGAATAAAGAGAGCTATGATCATGGCAACCATGTCTCCTCACTGCATGGAACCCACTATATTATAATTACCCTTTCTCCTGCTCCCAAAAGCATCCTGCCATATCCCACCTATCTTTCCCAATTTCCCTTCATCTCCCCACCCCAGTAGTTGGCATGTGGTATGATTAGTTTCAGGCAATTACTCAACAATAGTGTGAGAGCAAATAGACCCAGGGCAAGTTTGTGACACTTCTCTTCCTGAAAGAAGCTAGGGTTAGACCCCTTTTATACGTTCTCTACAGACTTGAACTATTATAGACCACTTTCCAATCTGCTATATTTAAGGAAAGTATTGGAGAATGTGGAGGCAAATTTACTCCAACTGTTCTTAGAAGACACTGATTGTCTAGATCAATTTCAACCTGGATTCAGACCTGGTCATGGCAAGGAAACAATCTTTGTTGCCTTGTTAGATGATCTATACAGTTGATTAACAGGTGGTGCATGCCCTGTTGGTCTTCCTGGACCTTTCCACAATCTTCATTGCCAGTGACAAATGGTATCATTCTGAGTTGCTGAGCTGGGATGGACCTGGGAGAATTACTGACTGTCTTGTTTATGTGCTTACTTGTGCTGCTCCTTTCTTGTGGGAAGTTCAAGAAGGTTGTCCTGATGGACTTCTGTCTGGCCCCTTGGCTGTTGGAATACATGGAACCACAAGAATAGCTTGTGTGTTAATGTCTACATACAGTCATTCGGAGAGATCATCTGGAGATCTGGTGCACAGTACCATCAGCTTTAAGTCTTTTTTTCCAGGACAGCAGTAGAAGTGCTGAGCTGGTGTCTGAAGACAGTGAAGGACTGAATGAGGATAAATACGTAATCCAGAGAAGACAAAAGTGCTGTTGGTAGGCACAGTGGTTACTTTAGCTTCAGCATATGCTCCAAATATGGAACAACTTAGTTTTGGTAATGATTTGTTAACTAAATTACATAATTTTTACTCTGGATCGATTATATTAGGTGCAGATCTAAATTACTTAATGGATCCCAATGCTGATAGGAAATCCTCTTGTCCTAATTGGCATACATCCCACTCCTCTTGTCCTAATTATACTGGCCTTAGAAGATTAGTTCAAAAATTTGATCTAATAGATGCTTGGCATCATCTTCATCCCCAGGGGAGTGATTTTACTTACTTTAATTTCAATTTAAAACACATACAAGAATTATGTTTTTATTTCGCAATCTCTTTGTAATAATTTAATAGATGCTGATATTGACCCGAAGTGTAGGTCTGACCATGCTGCTGTACTCTTAAAGAGAATGTTTTCTTTACTCTTACTCTTTACTTTTTGTACTCTTAAAGAGAATGTTCCCAAGGACAAAAGCTTCACCTGGAGATTTGACAACCTGCTGTTACAAGGTGAAAATATTGTTAAGCAATTAGAAAAACTTACTAGTGAATTTTTTATCACTAACATTTCTAATGAGGTCAGTATCCCTGTAGTTTGGGATACTTACAAAGGAGTACTTCGAGGCCATTGCATCTCCATAGCTTCTGCATATCGTAAGAGGCGTGACAAAATGCAATCTGAACTGATAGGTAACATCAAAAAATTAGAAGCACAACATAAAGAAACATGTTCAAACAAGGTATATACATTACTTTTAATTGAAAGAAGGAAACTGGAAGCCCTTGAAATTCACGAAATCAAACAATCTTCTTTATTTGAAACAATCTTGGTGGTATGCAAAGTTTAAAAATGTGCAATGAATTTTGCGGTGAAAGGTATTAAGGACACTTCTGGAACTTTCCATACGTCCTCTAAACAGATTGTAAATATTTTTAAGATTTTTTATTCTAATCTTTACCAATCAACTTACCCCTCCACTGATTCCATTGATGCCTTTCTTCAGTCAATTCCCACTCTCAAATGACTTTCTGATTCTCAGTGTAGTTTTTTAGAACAAACCATAGAAAAGCAGGAATTAATATCAGTTATTAAAAATATGAAATCAAATAAATCCCTTGGGGTAGATGGGTTCTCTTCTGATTTTTATAAATGCTTGCACACTTCTTTATCCCCTTACTTATATGACACTTTTAATTATGCTTTGGATTCTGGTCAACTTCCAAAATCATGGTCTTTGGCTAAAGTCATTGTCATACCTAAACCAGATAGGGATCCGTCTGACCCAAAATCTTATTGCTCGATTTCTTTAATGAATCATGATTACAAACTATTCACTAACATTTTCACCCAAAGGTTTAAGATTATAGGAGATTATATTTCCATTGAGCGGACTGGATTCATTCCATCTCGTGACATGACAGATAATATCTGAAAACTTATCAGCACTATTTCAAATAGTCATCAACATAAAATTCCCAATGTTTGTGCATTGGCTTTAGATATAGAAAAAGTGTTCAACACAGTAGAGCCTACATATATGCAATCTATTATAAATAATGAGTTTTGGTCCTAAATTTTGTTCTGTTATGCAAGCTCTCTATTCATCTCCTTGTGCATGTCTTTGAGTTAATGCTCTGAACTCGTCTTTTATGTCTGTTTCTTGGTGAACACACCAAGGCTGCCCCCTCTTGCCTTTGGTCTTCACAATTGCAAGTGAGCCACTTTCAGTCCTAATCAGAAAAGATAGTCTTATTGGTATTTCCATGGGTCAGTTTAGCATAAAAATTAGTTTATTTGCAGATGATATGGTTCTATTTATTTCAAATCCAAAAGCTTCTCTCCCCAGAATTCATTCACACCTTGAGAACATTAGTATCGTAGCAGGCCTCCAAATTAATCTGAATAAATCTATTTTATATCCTATAAGTCTAGACCCTGATGTTTCTTCATTTATTAAAAGTCAGTATCATTATAGCTGGGTGACTACTACCTGGAAATATTTAGGCATCTCTGTTCCACTTTCAATGTCAGACCTCTCAAAATTCAACCACAAAGAGCTTTCAAAAACCATTTCTGATATTTTTGTGCATTGATCGACTGAGCACCTGTCACTTCTGGAAAGGGTCTTATTAGTTAAAATGATTCTTTTGCCCAAAATGATGTTTTACTTCCATGCCCTGCCTATTGATCTTCCCCTTTCTCTTTTGAGAAAATGGCAAAATATTAATAACTTTATATGGCAGAACAAAAAACCTCGTATACATTTTTCTCCTAGATGTTTACCCACTCAAACTGGAGGTTTGGCAGTCCCTGATGTTCAGAGATATTATGAAGCTGTTGTTTTAACTAGTGTGATCAAGTTCTATCAATCTTCTTGTTTCGCAGAATGGAAGCTAATTGAAAACCTGAGTCTGTTACCATATAGTTTTAGGGAATCTCTTTGGAACAGCCACCGTAGATGTGTCATGACATCTTGTAATCCCTTTTTAAAAGCTTTGCTTAAGGTATGGAATTGATGCTCAGTTTGGATTGCTCCTCCTACTTCCTTATTAACGTTCACAAAATACCCACCTTTTTTACCACTCTCTTATTCTCTGGCACAGATCCAGTCTTACTAGATTTTATTGTATCTTATTTCAGGCTTGTTTAAAACTTAAGGTCTCACTTGATAATATCTCTACCTCTGCCTTACCATGGTTGGAATATTTACAAGTTCAAAGCTTCTTGTCCCATCATTCTTTTAAGCCACCGCTAAGAGTAAAGCTGACAGATTTGGAATGTTCTTGTGTTCTGATGATACTCAGATCAAGGGCTTGGTCTCAAAAGTGTACATTTTGCTTCTTAATCAGGACTATTCTACTACTTCCTCTTGTAGTCAGAATTATCATTTAGTTTTGATGACACAGACTGGCTTAGTATCTGGCAATCTCCTTCCCTTAAATCGAGATCAATGAATATTAAATTACAGGAACATAAAATGGGAACCAGGTGGCACTTAACATTGGTGCGCTTGTCGCATCTTTCCTCAAGCCCCCCCCCCTTTGTTGGAAAGGGTGTGGCAGTCGAGGCATGTACTTTCATTGCTGGTGGCCGTGTTTAGGCCATTTTGGTCTCTAATTTTGTCAAAGGTCACACTGCTGATTGGCCTTTTAATCCCCTTTGAACCTAAAGTTATCCTTCTAAGTATTTAGGGTGATTTCCAAATTTTCAAACCTCAAAGGGAATTTATCTCTTTATTATTCACTGCTGCCAAGTATGCCATAGCTTTAACTTGGAAAAAATCAAACCCTCCATCTATTCAAATTTGGGCCAGTCTGGTGTAGTGGTTAAGTGTGCAGACTCTTATCTGGGAGAACCGAGTTTGATTCCCCACTCCTCCACTTGCACCTGCTGGAATGGCCTTGGGTCAGCCAAAGCAAAGGTTGTCCTTGAAAGGGTAGCTGCTGTGAGAGCCCTCTCAGCCCCACCCATCTCACAGGGTGTCTGTTGTGGAGGAGGGAGATAAAGGAGATTGTGAGCTACTCTGAGACTTTGAAATTTGGAGTGGAGGGCAGGATATAAATCCAATATCTTCTTCTTCTTCCCAGTTGGTTAATATCCAATCCCACAATTTGTCCAAGTCTGCTTCTTCTTTCCAACGTAAATAGGAACCTTTTCTAAAATGGAATTTTGATCCCTCTCTTCATGCTTATGCTATTCCACAGGATGTCTATCTCTCGTTACTAACCTCTCACTGACTGTTTCTATTAAATACTCTTTTTATTTTATGCAACAACTTATTTAAATATCTCTTTGTTCTTGGTCCATGTTGTTTTACTTATTTGAGTTTCTGAAGTGTTTTAGGCAATGTGCTTTATTATTTTTCTTGGAAGTAATTTGTTTATTGAAATGTTCCATGTAACAGCTTTATGCTCTTTTAGATATTTCTGTGATGCAAGTGACAGCCTACTATTACATTTGTAACCTTTAACATTTCTGTTTTGTTTAACATTACTCGTTGCTATACACCTTTCATATTGTATTTGGCAACTATAGTATTAATAATTTTTTTAACCCCTCCCCCCCCCCCAAAAAAAGTAGATGCAGAAATAAGTGGATTCCACATTGTCACGGGAGCGGGGGGGGGGGCGGGTGGAATAACTGCCTGAAGCTGCCTGTTGTAACTTCTATCAACTAACACTAGTTCACCAACAGCAACCACTCCTGGGGAAAGCTGACGTGGGAGGCACAGTCACACATACTTTACTAACATAGAACTACAGTGTGTTCTATGTGTCTGGTCCTTGAATATGACCCAGAAACATCAATTGGTACAGAATCTGGCTGCAAGGGTCCTTGCTGAGATGCACATGTTAGGATTCTATTGGTGGAGACCACTGTCGGTAATGGTGGTGATGATTTGTTTGTGCTTCTGGTTTTCCCCCAAATAAAACACACACACTGCAATTTGGAAGATAGCTATATTAGGGTGGGAGGAGAAATGCTCCCAGGCATACCACTGGAGTGGACTAAATTTGTTCCTTGTCCATGGTAGCCATTAAGAATAACTTCTGCTCCTATATTGCTGAGCTCCAGTATGAATTCCATTTCTTGGCTCCATTTATATGTGACAGAATATTGTTGGGGAGTGGTATAGATTCTTTCAACCTTGCTTTTAAATAGAAAGATATGTAATTATTGAAAACATATATTGGTACATGTATCTCTTCAGACTCGACTGTGCAACTGAACAACAAAATCTCTTCTCAAAATGTTATAATCGGTCATACTGGCCTATACAAGTTCTAAAAACATATGAATGCGTTTAATACTTTTTATTAGGGCGAGTTAAAGTTCTACAAAACATTGTGCAACTGTTATTGTTCTGCAGATAGAATGGATGCACTGACATCTAAAGAAATTACACAAACACATTTAGAAGGAAACTTATCTTGGAGTTTGTCATTAATATTATTCACCTTGATTGACAGTTAGTGGGATACAAGCAGGGAAGAACAAATAGACAAGCAACTGAAATCTTGGAGAGAGCAAAGAAAAAATTAGTAGTGCAGATACCAGATGTTGATCAGTCTACAAGGAAATAAAGCTAGGAGCCAAGACCAATAATAGAGTCCCCTGCAAAGTCAAATAAAAGATTGTTTTGAATCCTTTCTTTTCTTGTTATTATTGCCATTTGTACCAATCTCTCCTACATGTCTTGGCAAACCCTCTCACAAAAAATATTGTAAAAAAGACATGCTGTCCTGCTGGCTCATGTCATCTCCCTTAACCCCAACAGAAGATAATGCTTAGGCTGTACGACTTTCTGGAAAGCACATTTTTCATATTGTGTGTGTGTGTGTGTTTAAAATGTTTTTAAAAGGAGGGTGACAGTAATGATCTCAGTCCATCTTTTATTCTTTCTGGATAAAGTATAAGACAGACAAATCATTTTCAAGAAGTCTTCAGGCTGCATAATTAGAGTGCAGTGGTTGCATTTCCCATGGTATTTACATTTATTTCTTTTGGCAGGGTGGTGTAATGCTTAGCGTGTTAGAATGGGACTGGAGAGACCCAGATTCAAACCTTTATTCTGTCATAAAAGTCACTGGATCTTCTTCGTGGTCTCTGTGCTTCACACTCCTGGGATAGTGCGCTTGTGCCGATCCCCGCATCGGTATCTGAAAAGCCCTGGATTTTTCTGCGCTCGGTGCCAATGGGCATGCGCTGGCGTCCCAGTACGCATGCTCACCGGCGCCAGCGCGGGGATCCCGCCAGTTCCTTTCTGACCGCTGCGCTGAGAGTTTTACCTTTCGTGTCTCCGGTCGGTGAGATTTTTTGGCCTTTGCCTTTCTCGTTGTATATAGCCTGTTTATTGTTTTCCTTAGTGTAGTTAGTTAGATAAGATAGTTAGTTAGTTATATATATATATAAAGTTTTTCTGTGTGTGTTTGTTGGATTACCCTTCGGGGTTCTCCCCCCGTTTGTTTCCCCCAGTTTTTTCCCCTCAGAGGACTCTGAGCGGGTTTTTTGGCGACTGCTGTCTATGGACAGTCGCTGGGGGTTTTTCAAGCAGTGCCCTGCCTGCGGGGAAAAAATTGCCCCCCCCATACGGCCATTCCTTGTGTCTTCTCTGCTTGGGTGAAGCGCATCGTGTGGAGGCCTGCCCACACTGCCTCCATTTCTCCAAGCAAACGAGGAAGAACCGAGCGGCGCTGCTTTCGGCAGCATTGACCGAGTCGGCACTTCGCCCGCAGAAATCAACATCGGGCCTGTTGGCTTCGAAGATGGCGGACACCCCGGCCCCGGAGCTCGCATCGGCCGATGTGACCCCAATTGTGATCGAGCTGCCGGTAGAGCGAGGCTCCTCCACGAAGCGATCCCATGAGGGATCAGTGGATACGCCCGCTAAGAAGCATCGGGATGACTCGGGGACTCAAGCATCCACCTCTAAGAAGGCAAAATTGAAGGAGAAGCGGAAGCGACCCCGCACTCCATCGCCTTCATTAGATGCTTCGACGTCGGTGACCTCCGCACCGCCGAGAAAGATCCTGGCTTCCCCATGCCGTAGCCCAGCGTCTCAGCCTTGTCTCTCGACGTCGGAGCAGGAGCAGGAGATTGACCTGACCCAGCGATCTTCGTCATCCGGGTCGCAACATCGCAGTGCTAGTGGGTTGATGTCGGAGATGGAGGCATCGGCGCCGATGGACCCGGCTACACCGATGGGACCCAGAGACAGACGGGAGCCGGAACCCCCGTGTGCACCTCGCCGTTTTCCAATACCACCGTGGGAGCAGCGCAGGTGGCAACCCCCCTACTCGTACAATCCACTGTACCAGTGGTACCTGAGGGAGTTTCCAGAGTGGGAGCAGCACTCGGAGGTGTCCTGCATGTCCCGGGTCTCGCATCACTCCTGAAAGCCGTCGGCGTTGGTATCGATCCCTCCGGAGAGGCGCATGGTGCCGATCGAACCTCCTCGACGACCATCGATGCCGATCCGGTCGCCGCCGAGGGAATCGCTGCCGATCCCGTTGGAACACTCCGTTCATCGAGAGTCGGCCTCATCGGCCTCAGATAGCAACACCCAGGACGTGGAGCCCTCGCCAGGTTCCCAGACGGCCGAGGATCTTCCAATTTCACCATCGGAGGATCTAAAGTCCTACAGAGACCTAGTGAGGAGAATAGCTGCCACCCTCAACCTGCCTGTGACTCAGCCTCAACCAGTTGTGGATGATAATGTCTTTGACATTATGCAAAGAGACACGTCCACAGCGATCACTTTGCCGGTCACCAAAGTGATCCTACAGGCGGTGAAGGAGCCCTGGAAGAGACCATCAACACCAGTTTCTTCCAGGAGGCTGGAACACATGTATAGGGTCCAGGAGGCGGGGGCTGAGTTCTTCTTCACCCACCTGAAGCTGAACTCAGTAGTCGTCTCCTCCTCCTCTAAGTCACACAAGGTCCACTCCTCCCCACCGGATAAATAGGGGATGAAGATCGACGGCATGGGTCAGAAGGTCTATTCAGCAGGGGCCCTCGGAGTAAAGGTATCTAATTATGCAGCTTGCATGGCTAGATACCAATACTCCGTGTGGGAACAGCTCTCCCCTCTCCTCTCCTCCCTGAGCGAGGATAAGAAGGCTGCTGCCAAGAAATTACAAAAGGAAGGCCTTGCTGTAGCCAAGCAACAACTGGCTGCAGCAAAGCACATGGTGGAAGTGTCGGCTAAGGCCATCACTACTGCTGTATATATCCGGCGCCACTCGTGGCTGAAGTCGACTGCCTTGCATCAGGACACCAAGACCTTCATAGAGGACTTGCCTTTTGAAGGAGATGGCCTCTTCAGTACCACCATGGACACTGCACTGCAGGAGTTCAATAAGAGCGTGAAGACCTCCAGAAACTTGGGCGTGCAGGCCACGTCTAAGGCTCCCAGGTCTAAACAGTGGCACAAACCCTGGGCCAAGAAGCCCTACCAAAAGTTTTCACCTGAGCAGCAATGGCGTCCCCGCTCTACGCTGCCTGACAGACCTTCCTATTCCGGCAACAATAGGAGCTGCTACGGTTTCCAGGCCTCGGGCAAGTCCATGGGTGCTCGCCCTCAAAAACAGGGCCTTTGACTTTCCTGTAGCACGCGTCATCACCCCCACTGGTACAACATCTATCCGCCTCCGCCCTTTCCTGCCTGCCTGGGAGTTGATCTCTACAGACAGGTGGGCTCTGTCCATCATAGAGGAGGGCTACAGAATAGAGTTTGCGCAGATTCCGAACCAATCCGTGGTGATTACCACCCCCCCTCCCCACCTCTGCTGGCAGAGGTGAACAACCTGCTACAGAAACAAGCCATAGAGAAAGTTCTGACGGAGGCCAGGACAGGAGGTTTTTACTCTCGTTACTTCCTGGTTCCCAAACGGGACAGGGGTTTAAGACCAATTATGGATCTTCGGAATCTGAACAAGTTCATTCTGTACCACAAGTTCAGAATGTCAACGCTGCAAACAATCCTGCCCCTCATCAACCAAGGGGATTGGATGGCGACCCTGGACCTCACGGATGCCTACTTCCATGTCAGCATCCATCCGGCGTTCAGGCATTTCCTCAGGTTTGCAGTGGGTTCCCAGCACTTCCAGTTCAAAGCCCTTCCGTTCGGCCTGTCCACTGCACCTCGGGTGTTTACGAAGATGATGAGCGTGGTGGCCGCCCATCTCCGCCTTCAGGGAGTGGTCGTGTTTCCATACATCGACGACTGGCTCCTTGTGGCAAAGTCGAGGGAAAGCTTGTCAACACACATTGCCATCACTCTGCGTCTTCTCGACACCCTGAGGCTGCAGGTCAACCTGGAGAAGTCCCATCTTACTCCGTCCAGGACAGTGCAGTTCATTGGGGCTTTGCTGGACACGAACCAGCACCATGCTTATCTGCCCTCACAGAGGGCAAAGGACATTGTCAGCTTGGTTCAGTTGCTTCAGAGGCGGAAGTGGGGCACGGCTCAGCAGCTTCAGCGGATGATGGGGTTGATGGCGATGACAGGCGTGCTACGCTTTGCGAGACTGCGAATGAGAGGACTTCAGCTATGGTTTCTGCGCCAGTTTCGTCCTCTCAGAGACTCACCTCGAAAGAGGTTCACCATCCCATCCCGGGCTCTTCAATCGCTACAGTGGTGGGAGTCGGAGAACAACATCTGCCAGGGAGCTCCCTTCCATCTCCCGACTCCTACTGTGACTATCACCACAGATGCTTCCCTGTGGGGGTGGGGGGCCCACATGGAAGACCTATGTGTGGGGGGTCAGTGGCCGCCGAGACTGACTCGTTGTCACATAAACTACCTAGAACTGCTGGCGGTTCACTTTGTCCTTCGATCTTTTCGCCCTTTGGTGGTGGGAAAAACTAGCATTGCTTATGGACAATACCACTGCCCTGTGCTACATCAACAGGCAGGGGGGGACAGTGTCTCGTCGGCTCTGTGCATTGGCGATGGATCGCTGGTTGGAGTGTCTCCAGTACGATATTTTTGTGAAGGCGACACATCTTCCGGGGGTCCTCAACATGCAGGTGGACTCCCTCAGCAGGGGTGGGGCTTCCCCACATGAGTGGGAACTGCAATGGCGTTTCCTAGAGCCTTTGTTCCAGCTTTGGGGGTACCTGCAGCTGGATGTCTTCGCCATGGCCGAGAACAAGAAATGCCCCATGTTCTGTTCCAGAGGGGAAGCGGATCCAGCCTCTCGGGGAGACGGGCTCCTGTTTCCTTAGGAGGGCTGGTTCCTCTACATGTTTCCACCTCTGCCATTGCTGACAAGGGTGGTCAACAAACTAGCACAGGAGAGACCACGCTGCATCCTGGTGACTCCCTGGTGGCCTTGCCAGAACTGGTTCTCGATCCTGCTCCAGCTGTTGAGGGGGGTCTTCTACCAGTTCCCGGCAGAACCGGACCTGCTGTCGGCTTAGGGCGGGCACGTATTCCATCACAACGTGCCTCATCTGAAGTTGACAGCGTGGTTCATCAACCAGTAGGGTTCTCTGACAGGGTCCAGCGAGTCCTCTTGAATAGTAGGAAACCGTCCACCCGCGCTTCCTATGACAGGAAGTGGGGGAAATTTAATAAGTTTTTGGATGACTCCTCGGTCTCGCCTCACAGGGTGGGATTGTCAGCAATTTTTGATTTTCTGCTGTCCCTAGTGGATGGGGGCCTGGTTTTCTCCTCCATCAAAGTTTATTTGGCGGCAATATCTGCCTTCCATGACCCGGTGGAGGGGTACTCTGTTTTTGCGCACCCCCAGTCCAAAAGATTTTTAAGGGGTTATTCAGACTGCACCCACCATCAAGGTCGCCCCCCCCCCAGTTGTGGGACTTGACTCTAGTTCTGGACAAACTAACCCGTCGTCCATTCGAGCCAATGGCCACGTGCTCTTTGCAGCTCCTGTCCTGGAAGACTGCATTTTTGGTTGCCATCACATCAGCACGTCGTGTTGGGGAGCTCATGGCGATGCATTGTGATTATCCCTACCTTGTTTTTCGGGAAGCTGGGGTTTCCCTGGCTCTGGACATTACTTTTCTCCCGAAGGTGGTCTCGCAGTTCCATCTCAATTTAGAAGTTTGGTTACCCACTTTTTACCCTAGCCCTTCCTCGGACGAGGAACGCAGGTTGCATGCTCTGGACGTTAAGCGTGCTTTGTTGTTTTATTTGAAACGTTCGAAAGATTTTCGCAAGGACAAGCAGCTGTTTGTTTCTTATGCTGCTCCTAAGACAGGTTCCAGGATTTCGTCTCAGAGGCTCTCAAAATGGCTCACTGAGACGATTAAACTCTGTTATTTGCTTGCAAAGAAGCCGTTGCCTGGGCCTGTTCATGGACACTCTACGAGAACGATGGCCACGTCAGTGGCGTTCCTCAAAGGCGTGTCCCTTTTGGATGTCTGCAAGGCTGCCACCTGGTCTTCTCCGCATGCCTTCATGAACCATTACGCACTGGACGTGCGTGCTCAGCAGAGGACTCGGTTGGGGACTGGTTGACCGTCTTCCCGCCTCCAGGTATGCCTTGCTTGCTAGTTTCCCAGGAGTGTGAAGCACAGAGACCACAAAGAAGATAGACAGGTTGCTTACCTGTAACTGTAGATCTTCGAGTGGTCATCTGTGCATTCACACTACCCGCCCTCCTTCCCCACTGCTGACGGTCTCCCTCCAGTAGGGGCTTCCAGCGGTCAGGAAGGAACTGGCGGGATCCCCGTGCTGGCGCCGGTGAGCATGCGTACTGGGACGCCTGCGCATGTCCATTGGCGCCGAGTGCAGAAAAATCCCGGGCTTTTCAGATACCAATGCAGGGATCAGCGCAGGCGCACTATCCCAGGAGTGTGAATGCACAGATGACCACTTGAAGATCTACAGTTACAGGTAAGCAACCTGTCTATATCCTTGGGTCAGCTTTTCCCCCTAAATTCAACCAAATTGGCTGTTCTACAGCTAGAGTGCACTGACTCCTTGGGTGATGGGTAGGTACAAAACCTGTTAAAGTGAAGTTAGTTTACTATCATTTCTGTTCAAGCATGTTTAACAAGTTTTGGAAGCTCTACTAAGGGTCATGGTATGCAAATTTACCCATTATCTTTCTTAATAGTGAGATGAATTTACACACCATGACCAAAGAATATGAGAAATTGGAAGTTCTGGATTTTAAGTTCTGAGTTTTGAGATATTAGACAAAGGCTCTAAAAAAGTTTGAATGGGTTGTGGCAGCAATTCAGAGTGAGCAACTGGTTGTTCACTGACTAAACATAGTCTTTTGATGAGGTTTCCTGCATTCTCATGGCCAGGCTAAATTCCTTTTAATCCTGTTGTGATGGACTTAGGCCCTTAGCCTGAGTAGCTGAGAAACAGGCTTGCAGTGATTGGCTGGAACATTGCCCAAGCAACGGAAAAGTATCCTTTGGAGGTTTGCTCAGCAGAAAACCACCTCAGGATCTTTAGTCTTAGCCAAGGGGTCTTCAAGAGAATTGTTCAGAATACCAGTCTGAGACAGTGGGCTTAGGCCGGGCAGTTGTAAAATCAACTGGACAAGGGGCTGAGACTGGCTGAGCTCCTTGTGGGAGACAGAGCTGAGTGGACTCGGTCTGGAAGAGGGAGTTTTCAGACGGTTTGAAACTCTCTGAGGGAGATTTCACCAGTGCAACAGCAATCTCCAGGTACAAGCTAAATCACACAAAAACGCACTGAGGGGTGAACTGGATTCTGTTGGTCAGCAGGGTTACCCAAGACTCAGACCAGAGAACTAGCTGTGGGGCTGAGACGCATTGGAATTGAGGGGTGCGAGTCCTGAAAGATAGCTGGTGTGAAAGGGTCTGTGAGGGAGAATACTGACACCAGTCAGGAGTTCTCTATGTTTGTGTGGAAGAGTGATTGAAGTTTGTTATTTATATGATTTGGCACTGCCTTAGGGTAAAATATCTAAAGAAACAGCATCCTGAGTGCCCAGAAGGCACAGACAGCCTGTGGGAAGTAGAATCTAGTGGGACTCTAAAACCTGCCTGGTTTATTGTTTATTTTAAAGATATTCTGCCAAAGTCTTGTTATATTTTTACCTCAGCCTGAAAAATCTCTACTCTCTGTAATTGAATTATTCTTCCAACCAACTGCCAACTGATTTACCTTTTTAATAATGAATAGTTATAATCAATATTATTTCATCCCCCTCGCTTTTTGTTACCTAATAAATATTTTGTTGTTTTTAACTTTAAAACCGTCTGGTGCCAATTATTAATAGTTCTGACAGGATTTCTGAGAGTGTTACTGAGGGACTGAGGGAAGGTGACCGAGGAGAAAATGTGAAGTGGTCACCTCCCGAGTAAAGCCTTTGACGGGGTTCCTCACACCTATCTATTCAAGAAGGAACCTTTGTAAACAGGAGAGAAAAAAGGAAGAGATGACAAAAGAATGATAGAGGCTAACAGGCAAGATGAAGAAACCCTCTTTCTTTTGCTGTCTGAGGGCCAAACTAGCTACAATGGCATCCTCGTGGCTGCCACAAGGACACTGCCATCACTTTAAAGTCATTTTAAAATGCTCTGAGGTCCTGCCGTTCTGATGAAGCACACTTGTCTCTATCCCTTGAACCTTAACAAGTGTCAAAACAGCTCCTCCACTTCACAGCTGTTTTGCTACTTGAAGAGGCACAAGGAGAGGTGAACGTGAATGTCACACTGTGGGCCTGATCCTTGCAGCATTGTTAAATGATTTTTAAATTGAGGTGACCTTGTGGTGGTCATGAAGATGCTATCACATCTCAAATGGCTGTTTCTGGCAACAGTTCTGTCATTAATTTCATCTATCTATGGATGTCAGTTTTTCTTTTCCTTACCAGAAACAACAAGGATCATAAATAAAATGAAAGAAAAGTATACTGGGGCAAAGAAGGAACAGTTTGGTTGGGTTGAACCATACTAATCACTTAATTGCTCCTCAAGCAAATTAGTTACCAATTGGAAACATAAATTGATACTTAGCAGCAGGTTGTTATAATCTATTGTAATATATAATCTGATCTCAAATTTAATGTCCATGTGAATGTGCCATTCTATTTTATTTATATTTAGTTATACAGTATGTCACAGAAGTGAGTATGCTCCCTCACATTTTGTGAATATTTAAGCATATCTTTTCATGTGACAACACTGAAGAAATGACACTTGGCTGCAATGCAAAGTAGTGAGTCTACAGCTTGTATAACAGTGTAAATGTGCTGTCCCCTCAAAATTATGCAACACACAGCCATTAATGTCTAAACTGCTGGCAACAAAAGTGTGTACACCCCTAAGTAATAATGTCCAAACGGGCCCAAAGTGTCAATATTTTGGGTGGCCACCATTATTTTCCAGCACTGCCTTAACCCTCTTGGTCATAGAGTTCACTGGTTGTAACTGGAGTCCTCTTCCACACCTCCATGACAATGTCACATAGCTGGTGGATGTTAGAAACCTTGCGCAACTCCACCTTCCATTTCAGGATGCCCCACAGATGCTCAATAGGGTTTAGGTCTGAAGACATGCTTGGCCAGTGCATCACCTTTACCCTTAGCTTCTTTAACAAGGCAGTGGTCGTTTTGGAGGTGTGTTTGTGGTCGTTATCATGTTGGTATACTGCCCTGCAGCCCAGTCTCCAAAGGGAGGGGATCACGCTCTGCTTCAGTATGTCACAGTACATGTTGGCATTCATGGTTCCCTCAATAAACTGCAGCTCCCCAGTGCCAGCAGCACTCATGCAGCCCCAGACCATGACATTCCCACCACCATGCTTGACTGTAGGCAAGACACACTTGTCTTTGTACTCCTCACCTGGTTGCCGCCACACATGCTTGACACCATCTGAACCAAATAAGTTTATCTTGGTTCTCATCGGACCACAGGACATGGTTCCAGAAATCCATGTCCTTAGTCTGCTTGTCTGCAGCAAACTGTTTTCAGGCTTTCTTGTGCATCATCTTTAGAAAAGGCTTCCTTCTGGGACGACAGCCCTGCAGACCAATTGGATGCAGCATGCAGCATATGGTCTGAGCACTGACAGGCTGACCCCCCACCAGAGCCAGTTTGGTGTAGTGGTTAAGTGTGCGGACTCTTATCTGGGAGAACCGGGTTTGATTCCCCACTCCTCCACTTGCACCTGCTGGAATGGCCTTGGGTCAGCCATAGCTCTGGCAGAGGTTGTCCTTGAAAGGGCAGCTGCTGTGAGAGCCCTCTCCAGCCCCACCCACCTCACAGGGTGTCTGTTGTGGGGGAGGGTAAAGGAGATTGTGAGCCGCTCTGAGACTCTTCGGAGTGGAGGGCGGGATATAAATCCAATATCTTCTTCTTCTTCAACCTCTGTAGCAATGTCATGGTCTGGGGCTGCATGAGTGCTGCCGGCACTGGGGAGCTACAGTTCATTGAGGGAACCATGAATTCACTCCCCCCCCACACACACACACACCTCAAGGGGAAGTGATCTCTGCCATCTGGAGAGCAGTTGTAATTCTGAGTTTTATCTCCAGCCCTCACCTGGAGATTGGCAACAGTGATTCCCAAGGAGGTAATGACTGGTTTGGCGGCTGCAGTGTAAGGCCACACCCCTCCTCAAAAAACCCCTCTCTGGGCTCCACCCCTTAAATCTCCAGGAATTTTCTAACCTGGAGTTGGCAACTCTATCTCATTTCCTTTATCTGTCCCTCTGACTTCAGCTTTCCATCATCTTCCCCCTCCCTGTAGCCTCCACCTAGGGAAAGGACAGTTTTTTCTACAGTGGGCAGGGGGGAACCAAAGTAGCTTACATCATTCTCCTCTCCCCCCCCTTTGATCTCCACAACAACCCTATGAAGCATAGGGCTGCCAAGCTTCCACCTGCCCTGGAGGGCCCCAACCCGCCAGCAGGGAGCAGGCCGTCAGGGGATCCCCACCCCTAAAGAGTCCTGTTGGTACGCACCATCCCTGACCCCCTGATCATGCTGGGGACATTGTACCGGGGACACTCTAGGACTCGTGCTAAAAACTCTTTGGTGTCTTAGAGTTTTACTGCAAATCCTAGAGTGTTTCCAGTATGATGTTCTAGGGATCATGGTATGACTCTAAGGTACCACAGAGTTTATTGTGCATCCTAGAGCATCCCTAGCATGATGGGGGATGGTCATCACGCCGTGCACATGAAGCACAGTGAAGTACAAGTCCCCTGCTGCAGCAACGGAGAGACTTGGCAACCCTAATGAGGCAGGTTAGGCTGACAGTCTGTGACTGGTCTGAAATTTCCCAGTCAGCTTCCACAGCAAGAACTTGGTTCTGGTAGACCCCACTCTGAAGCCCTAACTCCTATGCCCTCCTCAAACTCTACCACAGAATATCAAGGAATTTCTCACGTGGAACTGACAGCCCTAGTTCAGACTGGCCCCAATGAGTTCTCCCTAAGAGGCCTTTAGCCATACCTTTCAGATCAACACACTCTGATAACCACAGGACTTAAATCTGTCTTTGTCTCTCACTTTCCCTCCCTCTTTCTCCCTCTCCCTCTCCCTCTCCCTCTCTCTCTCTCTCTCTCTCTCTCTCTCTGTGCATCGAGCCTACTGGTAAAGGATGCCATTTCCCCCCTTGTCTCTGTTTCCCTTCCAGAGGAGGATAGGGAGGAGTCCTCAGCCAATCAACGCAGTCCTCAGCCAAAGGAGAGAAAGCCTTTCCCCCTTCTTCCTCCTTCAGTCAATAGTGAGATGGCTTTTTTCTATGGCTGTTTCTCTCGTCCTCCGTCCCTCAGCTAGTCGAGGGAAGGCTTTCTTTCTCTCCTCTGCAAAACAGAGCGACAGTTGGCTTAGACAATGGGAAAGCAGGGAGAGCCTGCAAGAAACAAGGTTGGTTGCCTTTGACTAACAGAAGCAGCTTGGCTGGCTAGCAACAGCCACTTGGGCGGGAGAGAGGAGCAGAGTCAACCAATGAATTCTCCTTCAAAGGACAAAATAGGTCCTGAAAGGGCCTTCCACACTGCCTGTTACTGAGAGGACAAAATTTGGTTGCCTAGCAGCAGCCACTGCCTAGCAGTTTCCACAGAAGGCCAATCTTCGTCTGTCCTGGGGCCAACAGTGGGTAGGGAAGAGCAGAGTCAGCCAGTGCAATGCAAGAGCAGTTGATCAATGGTTTGACAGGTCAAAGGTTGATGCACCTCAGTCCCAACCAATGAGGGAGTTTGGATTTGCCAAGACAAAACAGTTTTTACATACATAGGATGTGCTAGTGACTGTGCATATCTCCCCCCCATAGCTAAGCTGTGATTCTTGTGATTAATCTTTCTGTGCCTTCTTTTTGAACAGTTTAAACCAGGGGTGTCTAACTCATTTGTTATGAGGGCCGAATCTGACATAAACGAGTCCTTGTCAGGCTGGGCCATGTGTGTGTACCTATTTAAGATTAGGTAGCAGAGATAGAAACTTTATAAAGGATACAGACAAACACAATTAAAGTTTTCTTAAACTTAAAATAAAGCATACTTAAAACATTAGCACTCAGTCTTAAAGGTGCTTTCTTTGTATTTCTCCCATGAGATTCCATGGGCAAAGGCAGCTCTGGTTCTTTCCTTCCCGAGAGGACCAGGAGGGGGAGGAGCCTCAGCCAATAGAAGGAAGAGAGGCTTGGCTCAATAGCTCTGCTGTGCGATTGCAAAAGCTTGGCAAAGCAAGCTCTGCTTCCCTCCCTTCTTTCCCAAGGGAGGAGCCTCAGCCAATGGAGAAAATAGAGGCTTTGCTCTGTAGCAGCTCCTGTACGATTGAGCAAGCCTTGCAAAGCAAGCTGTTGTTATGCAGAACACAGGGCTTTTTTAGTAGCAGGAACTCCTTTGCATACTAGGCCACATAACCCTGATATAGCCAATCGTCTGTACAGGGCCTACTGTAAGCTCCAGGAGGATTGGCTACATCAGGGGTGTGTGGCCTAATATGCAAAGGAGGTCCTGCTACAAAAAAAGCTAGAGAGATGGAAGAGGAAGCATATAGCCAATTGCTCGGGGGCCTGATAGGAGCCCTCTGGAAGCCTGATTTGACCCTGGACCACAAGTTTGACCCCCCTGGTTAGACATATTTGAATCAGAAGATTCTGTACTGAAATTAGTATAAAATTCACACCAATGATGACAAAATGTAGTTAATAATTTGATAGGATGATAATGTCCAGACTCAGTCACAGAGAATAATATTTCAACATGTGGAAATGTTATTGTTGGTTCAGCTGCAGCTGTAGTCTGCACCACAGAAACCCTTCAAACTTCAAAGTCAAAAGTGGCTTATGATCATTTGAAATGTGTTTTGGTAGCAATGTGATCTCTCCTATCTGCTGGAAAGGTTTACTCAATATCCTGTCCTTGGTAAGCTCCAAGTCTGTGATGCCTAGAAACCTTCATACTGTATCTGTTTTTTGACACATCTGTGTAAGCAATGAGGAGCAGAGACATCCAAGATAGCGTTTGAAGGAAAAAGTCCGGAATGGCAGATGTTGTACCACAAGCATAGAGAAAGTGAGTATCATAGATGAGAGGCAGCAACTGAACTCTAGTTGCTGGAGTCCATTCTATTATCCAGAAATATCTTTCATTCTCCTTTAAAAAGCCTATTGGGGAGATGGTACTAGTGTTCCCTCTAAGCTGAGTTAGTGAGAGCTAGCTCACAGTTTTTTAGCCTTCCTCTCACTCATTTTTGTCTTAGCTCAGGAAAAATAGCCCCAGAGCAAACTACTTTATGCAGTAGCTTACAACTTTAATGCCAGTAACTCACAAAGTAGAATTTTTGCCCACAAGACTCCACAGTTTAGAGGGAACATTGGATGATGCCTTTGAAGTTGCCTCAGGAAAATAGGAAGGGATGGAAAATAAAAGTGGTGTATGATTAGACACCATACCCTTAATATATTTGCTCCTTAGAGAGTTGATAGGCATCCATGGGATGTTTTGACAGCATTATTTCTAAGGCCCCATGGAACAGCTTCACGAGTTCCATTTTTAACTAACAGAAGAGGCAGATTTGTTAAAACTCAATTTTCTGCTTGCTTTCTTTACCTGCCTCATTGAAACAGCTGTTCTACTGTAGCATATTTACAATAGTTAGCCAATGTTGCTGAGCAGCAGAAAACAAAACATAATTGTTGCCAAAGCTATTAGCAAATTGAAACTAATTTAACAGAAAGAGAGGAAATCAAATCCAAAGGGTTTTAAAAGCAGACAAAAAAAAGTCATCATCACTGTTAGATAATGTATTGTTACCAGCTCATTGCCACAGTAAGAGAACAGCATGAGGCAATTGATTCAGAATATGTGTTTAGATAAATATGCAGCTGCATAAAGTGTGATGCACTGTAATCTGTTAGTGTTCAAGAGATTATATTAATATAGCTTTACTAGGAAAGCAAACTGTGGGTAGATAAATTTGCCATCTGCTTCAGTGAGTGAAGTGTGGGCTTCTGAGTCTCTTCAGTTGGCTCTCTCTTCCACTCCCTTTTCATTGCCATTAACCTCTCAACTTTTTTCTTCAACATTCAATGATGGCTGCCATCTTGGTTCAGGCATTCAGTGTTGCTGATCCTGGATAAAGCCATGATGAGTAAAGGTTTTCTGCATCATGAACAGATATCAGCTCCATTGGTCATGGAGATTCTGCTTTAAATAATAGCTGAAGTGGTGTAATCCTAAATAAGAAGGAAAAACGTTTTATGGAAAGCAAGAAAACATGGCAAATAAGTATGGGAGCTTAAGGCATTCTACATAGGGAACAATGCCTTAGTGCTTCCCAATGTAATTACCCAGCACGCTGTTTCCTGGTCTAAGCAAACATGCTTGGGAGTTTCTGCATAAAACCTAGATTCCTAGCTACATGGGGGTTCACTTCAGAGTGGAAGCATAGCATGTAGGAGATAAGGATTTATGCCTTCCTCCCATGCAGGGCTGCCCAGCCACTAAACAACCTAATGTGATTGCCTAAGGTGTGAGATTTATAGGGGTGCCAAAAAGATGAGAGGAGCCTCTTCTTTCCCATGTGCATTTCTCCTGGACCCTGAAGAAAAGCTGCCACCCACCTGCCATCCTGCTGCCCCTTTCTCCTCTTGACCTTGCTAAAGTGCCAGCTTTCTCTGTCAGTGCTACCACCACCCAGTAGCCTGGCTGAGAGGGTGGTACAGGGTGGAGCTGGAGATGCCTGGACTGCCAACATTTGCTGCTGGAGCCAGTGGGGAAGGAGCAGCCATGGAACAAAAGGTGCTGATGTGAATCACGGACATGGTGGCAATAACAGTGCCCAGCTCACTCCTGCCTACCTCAGGCCCCACAAGAAGAGTAGGAGGATGTGATGTTCATTTGGTGTGGCTTGAGCAGATCTTGTTATTTGTTTGTTGTAATTATATGTATGTGTGTGATTTCCTGCTTTTTGGCAGGAAAACTCTTACTTACTATAATGTCACTGTATGCTATTGTGGCAGTTACAGGAGAAGGCTGAGTAGAATGAATCTGCGGCAAGAGTAATTTAGGCTCAGGGCTCTATTATGTTTAGGATTATGTTGTACTAAAACACCTCAGGGTCCTCTGTAGTTGCCTGGAAACTTACTAAAATTACCCTCACTCACACAAGTATCACTTCATGTTTTAATTTTCCAGCCACCCACAATAATGACAATGTGTCACACAAATTTATGGTGAAATGCTGATAGCATGTGAACTGTGTGTCCCCACAGGTCTCTTATTCAGATGCTGTTATAAATATATTCTATACATTTCTAAAGTAAATTCCATTCCCCTTTTCTATATACTTGAGTGGACAGATAAGACACAGGTGAAGGACAATACAACATATTTTATTTCACAGGAAAAAAACACAGATATTCAAAAGAGTAATGTTAGATGTGGCAGACAGTTCTGCTCCTGCCTGCAAGTCCTATTCCACCCTTCTAAAGTGGCTGGGCTTGACAGGTTACCCAAGGTCTCCACCTGGCACATATCACTAGGGTTGCCAAGTCCAATTCAAGAAATATCTGGGGACTTTGGGGGTGGAGCCAGGAGACACTGGGGGCAGAACCAGGAGCAAGGGTATGATAAGCATAATTGAATTCCAAGGAAGTTCTGGCCATCACATTTAAAGGGACAGCACACTTTTTTAAATGCCTTCCTTCCATAGGAAATAATGGATAGGAGTACCTTCTTTTGGGGCTCATAGAATTCGACCCCCTGGTCCAATCGTTTTGAAACTTGGGGGGTATTTTGGGGGAGAGGCACTAGATGCTATGCTGAAAATTTGGTGCCTCTACCTCAAAAAATAGCCCCCCCAGAGCCCCCAATACCCACGGATCAATTCCCCGTTATTCCCAATAGGAATCATTCTCCATAGGGAATAATTGCCCAGTAGACATTTCCCTCCCCCCCCCCCCGCTGCTTTCTGATGCCCCTAAAGCAGCGGGGAGGGCCTCCAAACCTGGGGATTAGCAACCCTCTCTCACACACACATACACACACTTACTGGGTCTGGTTCCTTCACAATGACATCTGAAAAGAACAGGGACTACCCTGCTCTCTCTTTCTCTCTCTCTCTCTCTCTCACACACACACACACTTAGTTGCTCTGAAATGAAAGCAAAACAAACCAAGGGACTGTGTTGCTGACCCTTCCCATGAAGTACTTCCTGCTCAACTTTAAAGGTACACACACATGTTTTGAAATGGACCTGTTTGCAGGTTTCTAAACCTGCCGCAGATCTAGAGCTGCATGGTGGCTGTTGGGGCTGGGCTCCCTCTGCCATCCAGCTGGCTGGGGGCGGGGGGAAACCTGTAAAACTGGGGGATCCCCACTGGGACCTGGGGATTGGGAAGCCTACATATCACCCATCTGGTTTTCCCAAAACCTAATGGGCTATTCTCTCTCTGTTCAACCACTTGTATCACCTGGCCTTGTAAGAATTGACCACTGAGAGGACCAGAATCCCTAACGTCCTCATCTCACCTCTGTCTCCTGCTATCCAATATCTGGTTACTACAGGACAAAGCAGTGGACAAGTTCCACCAGCTTACTGCCTTGTGCACCACTGAAGGAATAGCTGCTTGCCAAATAACTGCCTGTCCTTATCCTGTCATTCCTTTTTAAAGTTGCATGCCCTGAATGATGGAGGTCTAAGGTGGTATAGAGAATCACTGCCAGCATTAAAATTTATAACGCATTTACTAAGGAAGAAAATGTCTACACACATACTCTCAGCATAGCACCAGACTAAGCAAGGAATCCAAATAAAAAAGGTAAAATGCAATTACTCTGTCCCTCTCTGTACATGTCCTAGCAGATGACAATTTAAAATGTTAAAAGTTCTAAAGGGTTCTGCTCAGTGCAAGCCAGCTAGGGTTGCCAACTCCAATTCAAGAAATACCTGGGGACTTTGGGGGTGGAGCCAATAGGAAGGTTGTGACAAGCATAATTGAACTCCAAAGGGAGTTCTGGTAGGGTTCCTAAGTCTGTCTCAGAAAATATCTGGGGACTTTGGGAGTGGAGCCAGGAGACTTTCACATTCCCTAAAATAAATAAGTAAAAAAATCAGCAGTGCAGTTCCCCAGAATACAGTGTTCATTTCCTTACCCCAACCAGCTGTACCTTCTCTGTATTCTCTCTCTCACACACACACACAAACACACACACACAGAAAGAGAGAGCAGCCAAAATAAATAGTTTGCAATCCCACACTTGTGTGGTCTCACTACGGAAATTTACTCATGAGTTGCTGAAGTTCCAAGTTCTAAAGAATAACACAAGGAAACTAAAGGTTCTAGTTTACCCTTTCCTGTGCAACGGCCTCTGAGACAATTATAAAACCAATGCAGTTTCTGGATTCCTTCCCTTCCTTTCCACCAGGCACGTTGTTCTGCAGGCTTACCCCGCCTGCAGCCTGGTCTAAGATTTAAAGGCACAGAGCACCTTTCAAGGAAAAAAGCTGTTCCCAGGGTCTTCTTAAGCCTTCAAGGTTTGAAGGCACATGGGGGCTATTGGAGTGGGGCTTCCCCCTGCCCACCAGCTGGCTGGGGGTGGGAAGAAGCCTGTGAAAGCAGGGGAATGCATGCTGGGACCTGGGGACTGGCAAGCCTAAAGCCAGCACATGCAGTGGCTGCCTCCTACAGACCTCAGGGAAGAGTTTTGTCTGCCTTGATGGAATCAGCATAAAGAAGACCTTCTTCCTCACTCCAAGGAGTTTTATCATCTCTTTCTCCTCCCACTGACCAGGTCAAGCCAAGTCAAACTTTTCCTGAAGTTTCCAGGAACTTTTGACTGAAGCCTTTCTGGCACCTGAAGCCCTTCATATTTGTTCATTTTTAGATTCCACCTGTCTAGCTGGAGAGAGGGGGAGATTGACCATTCTATTATCTCTTGCTAGACCTATTAGCATTTGTAAAAGGGTAGCTGAGGTGAAGCTGGAAAGCAATTTAATTGACTCCGCCCCCCTCCCACCTATTCTCCGGCAGGAAAGTGAAAAAACTTTTTAAAACTCCAGGTGAAGGTTTTGCTCAGTTTAAACCCACAAACAAAAATGAATTTCTTCATACTAGGTTTGGAATATTGCAGTTTATAAGGATAAAGTGACTCTCTATTGCAAACCAGCCAGTGCAATCCTTCACCAACGACTGGATATTTTATAACTGGGAATAAATGCAGTAAATAAACACTGAGGATTGATGCTTGCTGTCTTTCCTCAGGAAGTTTATCTCAGGTTGGGAGGGTTTTTTGGTTTCTGCTATTTTTTATTTTGTGTGTGTATGTGCATGCCTGGAAGTCATGGCAACTTCTGGCAACGCCTACTGGGGCATGGAGGACATTCAGAGAAGTAGCTTGATACAGCCTGTCTTGCCTCCTGGTCCTGGTATTCCAAGGAGGTCTCCCATCCAAGAACTTGCCAGGATTGGCCTTGCTAAATTTCTGAGATCTGATGAGATTAGGCTTGCCTGGCCTATCCAGGTCCAAGCAGGTCGGGAGGTCTGATTGACCTGGTTACTCAAACATAGGTTTCCCATTTTTACTTTACAGTCCCTGCTTCTTAGAAATTGCTCAGGTAGATGTAATGTTTTTGGGTTTTGGCATTATACTTATTTATTGCCTAAAAATAATCTTTCTTTCTTTCTTACGCTTACCCACCCTACCTAAAAACCCAAATAATCCCAGCTAATTTGACACCCTTAACCAGAGCATCAAAGCTCCTTCCTGAGGAAAGCAGTTTCTTCTCTTGCTTTTAAAACTGGGAGTTGCTCACCCACTCCCATCCAGTGGTGTTCTATGAGTTCTTATTGACTGGCAATCATTTGGATTTGCCTGAAGCTATAATCACAAGGATTGGTTTAGAACCCTGGAAGAGAGGTGGGACTTCTGCAGAAGATTGTCACAGCTAGCATGTTAGTTTGTGAATGTTAGAGGACTAACCCCTGCACAACTGCCCTGTCAACAAGCAAACTTAAATAACACAGAGAGGCCAGAGATTTCTTCAAGATGATGTTAGCCATCTATCGGGTAATAATAATAATAATAATAAATTTTATTTGTACCCCGCCCTCCCCTGCCGAAGCAGGCTCAGGGCGGCTAACAATACGGTGACCAATGGTGCACCAACAATAAAACAGTTACATTAGAAACATTAAATTAAACATTAATTAACCTTAAAAACCTGATTAAAACAATTAACTAAAACATATTATAACGCTATCCTTGACGCTCTTCTAGTTGATGCTGATGGCGGATTTTCTTCGTTGTCGGTATAATTCAGTTATTCATAAGCTAATTTAAAAAGGGTGGTCTTGCAGGCCCTGCGGAACTGATCAAGGTTCCGCAGGGCCCGCACCTCCTCTGGGAGTTGGTTCCAGAGATGTGGGGCTGCGGCCGAAAAGGCCCGAGAGCGAGTGTTCTGTAGGTAAATAATGAATGCTGTTTACACCCACTTCTGTCATGGCTAGAGATTCCCTTGGCTTGTTCCCTGACCTGGCATTTAATCTGTTCTGACCTTGTCTGCTTATATATACCAAGGAAGAATCTAGAGGTAGACAAAAACAAGATTATATTTTCCTGTGGGGGAGAAGAAAGGTTTTGGTATTCATCAATAAATGGTATAGAATTGAAGCTGTGCAGTAGACTTAATTTGAAGAAACAGTATAATTATAAGATAAGTAATTAAAGAGAAAGAACTGGGCAAAGACTGCCAGTTTACCATATGACAGAAAACAAAATATTCTTTCGGGTTTTCCATCCCAGTTTTAGATTTTGAAGGCTTTTACTGCAGAGACCTTAAACTGCCCCTTAGTTTACCTGTACCCAGGAATACTAAGTCTTAGAGCTGAAGCCACCACACTACACCCAGTCTGATCCTTCCTGAAAACAGACTACAAGATAATAGTTATTTTTAACCTGCCTATCAGAATATCTAACCCCTACATGGACAGAATGACAGTTGAACGCTCCTTTTCTTCCACCAACTCTGTTCCACCTGGGGACAGAGGTCTTCTATCAGTTGTTTCTGGCTTCTCTTCTTCACCAAAAGGGTGAAAAAGGAATTGGCTGATAGGGGGGGAGGGTCATACTTAGCCATGCCCATTACAGAAAAAGAGGTGGCAATTTGAAGAGAGGCAACAGCTTGTCTCCCAGAGATGAGTAGCCACAGCTTGCCATCCTCTCCTTTCTCTCCCAGCACTCCTCACTCCCTTTGCCAGCCATGCTAAGCAGTAGCAAATCTCTGTCACCTCAAGAGGAGTTGTTTCCTGATTTGACTTCCATCTGCCCACTGGGAAGGACTACCTTCCTGATGGAGAATGCTCTAGCTCTGCTCTTGATCAAGCAGAAGAATGGACATCTAGAGTATCAGCATGCATGTACAGCCACTTGATTTAAATCATAGTTTTCTACATAAAGACTCATTTTTGCTGGTATAACCTTAATATTCACAATTAGATGAAGATTTCATTTTTAGAATAACAACTGTTCATATTAGTTTTACAGTTATATAAAAATATTGTTTTTAATACTATTAGAAAAACATCATAGATAGGTAATTATGAAATTATTGTGAAGTGAATTATCTCGTTTAATAGATTAATCATTCATATTTGGACAACTTTTCTGCTGTACTTTATTGGAAGGAGAAAAATAATCATTACCTTAATAATAGTAATGTAAATCATTTTATTCAACTAAAACAATAACATTATAGCATATGTTTGCTTAAACATCCATGTTTGTTAACTGATGTGGTTAAACAAAATATATATATTTTAAAAAACTTAAACTGTTAGCCCAGCCTACACATGAAAAACTTAAATACTGTCCTCTTTAACTCACTCGTCATCTTCATCTTCTTTGTTTATAATCTGGAAAAGAAAAACAAGCTTTCCTGCTTTGTTGGCTCCCAAATGATTTCTCAATTTAGAATGAGTGAGTCCAAAGGAAGAGAATATTCTTTCTATGCCTGCAGAAGAAGCTACTGCTGTTAAAAGTGAAATCATTATTTGAATAGTCTCTAAATCCAAGTGCTTAAGTGACTTCAACCAGTTCACTGGAGTGACTTTCTTTAAAACATCTATTTCTCCCCTTTAGCTCTGAAGTTTATTAAAGTTGGCATTACAGATGGATGATTGCTGGATACCCATGTCATAGCTAACTCCTCTTCCTCAGCTCTTAAGTTTTGACCCTTGTACCAGATATTGACAATATTTGCCAGAAAGTGAGCTGGAGACAGTGCTTGTCTCATTCGGTTTTTTTAATGCTTGTAATTTAATTCTCTCAATGTGTAGTTCTGTTTTTAAGTACTCACTCATTTCCTTCCAAATTTCAACAGCATCAGCAATAAAACAGCTATTTTTCTGTATTTTGTTTAAAGCTTCAGAAATGGGTTTCAGGATGCTCAGCTTATGTTCACATTTCTCTTAAACCCAGTGTTGAGGATTTTGGCCATGACAGTGCCATCTATTTTATCTCAATTTTGTTCACAAATTGTTATCAGAATAGGCCAGTTCTTGATATACTGCTCAAAACAGTCCACCACAGAGTTCCATCTAACATCTTGTGGGAGCGTTAGCTTCGTTCCACCCATTCTTTTTAGAGCTGCTGCAGCAAAATGATTGCTATGATTGATATTTAGCAATATCAACAACATTAGTCTTTATTTCTGGAACACTGAAATCTTTGGCTTAGGAGGTGCAGCAAATGAGCACTGCAACCATATGTTATTAGCTTTGTATTCCCTTCCTGCTCTTCTAAATTTATTTTCAACTCGGATACATTTGCAGCATTGTCTGCATACTAGACATTTGTTCACATGTTATTATAGCTTTTGCTGCCATTTCTTGTAAGTATTCTGCTGTGTGTGCATTTCCTGACGTATCAATTGTTTGTGCAAGAAAGACTTTCCCTTCTTCTGTTGTTATACAAGCACATACAACTGGATCATTGTGGCTATTACTCCACCTATCAAGACTTAGGTTAACAATTTTACCCTCCAGAGGTGTTGCATATTGCTCCATTTCTCTATCCTACCCTTTATCCAGCAGTTTCCCTGCAACATCTGTTCTGCTGGGTGGAATGTATCCTGGTCTCAGTGATTGAACCATATTAATGAAGTGTGGGTTCTCAGTCAGATGGAAAGAAGAGCTTATTGCATAAACGGGGGAATTTTTTCATCAATTAACTTTTTCTAATCTGCTGGTTTTTATCAAAAAACTTATCTATGGTGGTTCCAGGAGGGAAGGGTTTTTTCTTTCTTTTAGGTTATATACTGCGGGTATCTGATGATGATGTATATGGTGCAACTGAAACACTATCCTGGATAGATAACTCTGAAACTGTAGAACAGGAGGATGGTGATCTTGAAGGTGGATAGTTTCCGGAATCCTTAGTGTTGATGATGAATTCCCCTAAACAAACAAAAACAATCAATGCTGTTATTTTATTATTAATACAATTTCTGCTTATTGTATTCATTGCCATGCAGCACTGCCCAAAAAGAAATATTTGCTTTTCTTCACAACTGTATCAAAATGACAGTAACATGCAGTAATAATAAGAAATATAATTTTGCTCAAACATGACAATTCAAGGCACTCTTTAAGAAATATGATAAAATAAAAAATGTTTACCAACCTGAAGATCCCGCCTGTTCAAACATGTTTCTATTGTCATCTTCATCATAGCACTTCTCATGATGTTGCCTCATTCAGGCCACCAGGCGTTGCATTTCTTTGTTGCAGTGTTTGCATTTTGCACGTATGCCTGCCTTACCAATAGGTAGAGAAACTTCATTAAAATATTCCCAAACTGGGTCTCTTTTACGGCCTGCTGCCATTATAGGTTTTCTCCTCCAGGGAAAGAATAATGTGATAAACCTTGGATTATAAACACAAAAGATCCAGTCTTGTGGAGTATTCTGCTCAAAAAGTTTCACTTACATTTTTATTGCTTGCCCCTCCCTCCTCACACTTAAGTTTCTTCTTGTGCAGATCTATTCCACTCCAAGCAATCTTTTTATATTCATTGATTTTTTTTTTAAATTTAGCACTTAAGGGGTTGATCCTGTGTACATAGGTTTGTAGAACAATGAGATTAAGGTCTTTTTCTCAACTCTCTTTATTTTATGACATTTTTGCTGTGTAGATGAAGCATGTGATCTCTGCAGACACAAATTACAGTTTTGAGAACTGCAAAACCAAGCATCTGTGTTCTGTGATAATATCTTGTAGACAGAGAAACTGCCTAGTAATCTTACAGAAACCTCTGGAAGAGCATGACATTGTGAATGGATTGATAGAATTTATTACCAAAAAATTTAAACATTGCATGAATATACAGCCTTATGCTTCAGAATTAAAAACTAATCCTTATTTCATGATGGAATAATCTTTGGGTGATAATATATTTTCCTCAAAAAGCATTTTATTTTAAAAAAAACCAATTTAAATTTTAAAAATCCATTTTTAATTTTTTTTTAAATCATTTATTTTGGAACTGCTTTAAAATGATGTATAGATGGGATATGACTCCTAAGAAACTGGCAAAGATGAATAATAAGATGCCAGACAGATGTTGGAAATGTAAAAAATATGAAGGTTCTTTCTACCATATGTGGTGGACTTGTGAAAGAGCAAAAAAGTATTGGCAGATTATTCAACAAGAAATTTCTAGGATCTTGGGATATGAATTTAAGAAAGTTGCAGAGACTTTTCTGTTGGGATTACAAATGGAAAAATTTCCAAAAGAAGATAGAGCTATCATTTGGTACTTGCTTTCAGCTGCTAGGACATTATATGCACAGTTGTGGAAGCAAGAAAAAATACCAGAGAAATGAGATTGGATTGTAAAAGTTATGACATGGAGTGAAATGGACAAATTAACAAGAATTTTAAGAGACTATGATTTAGAAGTTTTTAAGATGGAGTGGAAAAAGTTCAGAAGATATGTAGAAAAAGAGTGGAAAATAAAAGGACATTGGACAATTTTTGATAATGATTAAGTCTTAGAAAAAAGAAGAATATTAATTTTTGTTTTTATTAGTTAATGGTACCTTTAAGCATTAGTACTTTAAGTAAATAACACCGGCGGGGGTCAAGTAACGGGGGGGGGGGGAAGTAATATATGGGATAGAAAAAAGAACTTATTAATGATGCAAGAAATATAATTTGTTCCCATTTGTTACCAAATAAAATTGTTTTAACAAAAAAAATCATTGATTTTTATCCACTCTGGTCTGTACCTTTCTAAGTAACCATTTCTGCCCTGGGAAAAGGGAATGGCACGGCACCAAGACCAGCTGGTGATATCCGACTCCCAGAGAATGTATAGTTTCGTTTCTCTCATGCCAAGGGGGCTTGGAATGCTACTGGAGGATGCAGGGGGATGCAATTGGTAGATTTTGTTGCTTTGTATTTGAATGTATAACAGATAGACCCAAACCTATATCTAAGGGAATTGAGGTCAGAAGCCTCAGCTTCAGCAAGAAGTATCATACATGATGTATCTGTTTGATAACTTTAAAAACTACCTTTATGCATCAATGAAGGAGTGCTTATTGGTGAGGACTGTGCAGAACTTGACATAAGAACATAAGGATTGTATTTCTGGAGTAGAGCAAAGTTCATATACTCCATTGTTTTTTCTCATGCTAGCACTTGTACTGGAATCTCACAAGCTGGTTGTGAAGGTGCAGGCCTTCCCCCGTTTTTTGTTCCCAGCAACTGGTATACTACTTCTGTACACACAGGTGTACAGGTGTAATTTGCTATCATGAATACTAGCTATGTCCGTGAATTTATCTGTTTAAAAAACCTAACATGTAAACTAGTGATAATCACATTTTGCGATAATGGATTTCACATATATAGTCTGCTTGGAAGTTTTTTTTGGAGGGAGAGAGAGTATTAGTGCACTTTACATGCAGAAGTATGTACTTCTTATATGCAGAACACGAATACTATGCTTACTGTATGGTAGCTGCAGTAAGAACTGCATTTCCATAGAACACTCACCTTTCTGGTTGTATATTCCAGGGTCATAGTAGCTATGTAGTAAGCTAAAATCCACACAAGCTTTTAACCAGTGTGGGCAACTAGAATTACAGCTAGTTCTTTCCTTGCTTACTAAATAATATATGATTGCAAATTGTACAAATTCTGCTTATAATTCCTACTTTCCTTCTAAATGCAAATAATCCAGTTTAGTGACTGAAAGCAATAAGAACAAGGGGCTGGGGTGATTCTGGTTAAACCCCTTTGATTCCCCAGTGATGGGTCTTGTTAGATTTCCATGATAATCTCTAACACCTGGTTCTACAAACTGAAAAAGAGATTGGATTTGCACCCTGCCCTTCACTACCCAAAGGAGTCTCAGAGGATCTTACAATTTCCTTTCCCTTCCCCTCCCCACGACAGACACCCTACGAGGTAGGTAGAGCTGAGAGAGCTCTAACAGAAACTGCTCTTGAGAGGAACAGCTGTGTGAGAACTTGTGACTGATTTAACGTCACATTAGCAGGTGCATATGGAAAAATGGGGATTCAAACCCAATTCTCCCAGATAAGAGTGTGTGCAGAGATTATTTCTCTGCAAATAATACTCTCTCTCACTGTGTTTCTAAACAGTGTTCTTGGCCAATCAGCTTCATGTGTGTTCTGTGAATTCACTTTTGTTGATATGTTGCTAAGCAACATAACAGAGATAAAAGAAAGCAATGTCTATCTCCATAGCAACACAACCAGGATGCCAACCTACTAAATTAACTAAGAAAGACGATACTAACACCTAATATTTTGCTTCTGCTAATGCCTTAGTATACACAGAGGAATCATTATGCGGAGGTTTAAGTATCAAGATTTCAAGGTAAGACCAAGCAACAGCAAGCATAGAAAGGAGAAAGAAGTGTTACTGTTATTAGGTGGTAAGCTTAATTTTTTTAAAAAAATTATTTTGACAGGGCTGAAATACAGATCCAAATTTATCTTTTAAATAATACAAATAATGAAATAGTATTTTTGTGGTGTACAACATGCTCAGTTAATTTATCCTGCTTTGAAACTCCTTGTCAGCTAACAGAATTGCTGGGTCTACTTTGTGAAATAATGGAAGAGAACTGTTTGTTAGGGTTTGTTTTGTTTTCTTGAGAATCAAAACCAAAATGAAAATGTTCTTAGCGAATGATAATAAGAAATAATATCTAAGTTGCATTACCACAACAGAGAGAGATATAGAGGAAAACACTGGTTGCTTGCATCTTATTGATATGATTCTGCAGTGTTTGAGCAAGAATGTCCAGAAGACAAGATTGTTGGCTTCTCGTGTCAGGTAGGAAACAGAGCTCTCTCCTGATTTTTTTAAAAATTAATTTTATTTTTGTCAATTTGTTGCAAAAATAGAACTTCATTGCTTGAACTCATAGTAGCATGGGAAAGGGACCTTTGAAATCATAGGAAAGTAACAATAAACCCACATTACAATGGCCTGAAAATATATAAACACAGAAAACAATACAGTATTCACAGTGCCCATAATTGGCAGAAGAATTAAAAATGACACTTCTTAGAAAGTGAACTCCAGTTGCCTTTGCTACAGCTGTAATATGCTGATGAACAGAAATTAAATATTGTTAGAAAGACAAGACAGTAGAAGCTAAGTTTCACATATTAATCATTTCACTTTATACTGGCAGGCATGACATCTCTTGAAATTATTATTGAGGCTGCTCAAATAATTATTTACAATGTGTGAACTGTTATTTTTTTTATTTTGCAGTAGGCACTTCCCAGACTTTTGTATTTTTAATCAAAAAATGTATGGAGTTCTAGCAAGATTTTGGCATTGCAGATTCTGAGTATGTGTACAATTTTATTTCACATCTTCACAAAACTTTCATTGGAAGGAGCTTTTTCATATTATTGCCCTATATATTTTCTACCTAAGATCACAGACTTTAATAGGGTCTGAAGACAGGGAACAAGAAAGAGTAAGCAAGGTAAGCAAGCAAAATGTTTACTGCAAAAAGTCAAAGGCTATTACAATTAGGTCATATAGAGGGACATACACAACTATAGCAAAGAAAGAGTATGTAATTAAACTCTCAGTTAACTGTTTATAATATAGTGGGTTCAATGCATGGCAGAGGCGAGGTGGTAGTAAATCATCAGCTCTTTATTGATTACACCATCTTGAGGCATACACATAAGATTGGCTAACTGGGCCCACAGGACCAACTATATACACTCCCATGTTCCCGCACAAGCATTTGATTGGTCCATTCAAACCAGCAGGGGGCCCGTGATTGGAGCTGGGCAGCCGGGTTTTGGATCCTGCTGCTGATTGTTCCCAAGCTCTGGTCATCTGGTGCTAATGAGCCCGGCAGGAACACACTTTCAGTTCTCACTTGAGTCCGCATACATTACATTCCTCCCCTCTTAGTTCACGAGCCCTGACATACATAGTCTTGTGGCACTCCCTTGTTGACCGCCTGGTTGCTGGAGAGGGTGGCAGTGCAGCAGCCACTTTGGGCGCAGCGAACAGAGGAGCTGGGGATGCAGAAGCTTCTGTTGGCTGCTCCCAGCTCCCGGATGTGTCCTGCTCCGGTGGAAGGTTGGGGGTCAGAATCACCGCCCCCGTCAGTCCAAGGTTAGTCTGAGCCGGAACCTCCGGTGGGTCCTGCGTCCCGCTGTCTTCTTCGCCCTCTTCCCCGGGCGCCTCCCATGACCTCATTGGTCTATGCGCCGCCACATTGTGAACCCCCCCTCGGTGGTGATCTCGTACATGACTGACCCCAGCACCCGGGAGATTTTGGCTGGAAGCCATGCTGGACCACCCCCAAAGTTCTTTGTGTACACTAAGTCCCCAGTATCAAAACCCCTGGGCGCTCTGACCATGTTGGGCATTCCTTGCATGTCTGGGGCATGCAGTCTAGGAGCGTTGACAACCGCCGGCCCATGAGGAGCTTGGCTGGTAAGCGGCTGTTGACAGTGCAGGGAATGGCATGCTGGGCTAGCGGGAATTCTGAGAGGCAGGCCTCCCAGTCCCCCTGGATGATGCAGCGGAGGGACCCTTTTGTGGATCTCACCATTCTCTCCGCTTAGCCATTGGTGGCTGGGTGAAGTCCCAGGCAGAGAAAAGCGCAGTGTCCTTTGCGGGAACTGGGTGGTGTGGGAGGTACTCTAACAACATTATCTGGTGTGCTGGCGCCGGATCCGGGTCCCCGGAGGGTAGCAGCAATCAACTCAAAGCATCCACGTGGCCCATAGCCTTTCCCGGACGGTATTGCAAGTCATACTGGTACCCCACTAGGAAAATGGACCACCTTAGGACCCTGGGCAACAGCATCTGGGGTGTTTGGCAGTTGGGGACAAATAATCCCAGGAGGGGCTTATGATCAGTGAGTATGGTGAAGGGCTGACCGTACAGATAATCATGGAATTTTTTTACCCCGGCTACAATATCCAACCCTTCCTTATCTATTTGTGCATAGTTGTGCTCTGGTTTCTGCAATGTCCTTGAATAGTAGGCCACCGGAACCTCTCGGCTGTCCGGCAGCACATGTGCTAAGACCGCCCCCACTCTGTAAGGAGATGCATCACAGGCTAAGACCAAGGGCAGCCACTCGTCAAAGTGCGCCAGCAGGCTGTTCGACGTCAGCAGGTCTTTCACTGCTTGGAATGCAGCTGCCTGCCAGTGGCCTCACACCTATGGGGCCCTTTTGTCCAGCAAATGGTGGAGGGGTTTCGCTACTGCCACCTAGTAGAGAAGGAAGGTGTGGTAAAAGTGGAGGAGGCCCAAGAAGGCTTGTAGTTCCGCTTTATTAGTGAGGGCGGGGGCATCACAAATGACCTCCACCTTTTCCTTTGAGGGGTGGATCCCGTTCATATTGGCTGAGTACCCCAGGAAGTCGATCTTGGACACCCCCAGCATACATTTCTTCCTCTTCACCCTTAGGCCCACTGAGTTGAAACGTTGGAGTACTGCACGGAGGCGGGAGGCAAACTCATCCTCTGTGGCTGCAACGATTAACATGTCAAAAAATGGCTGGACCTCAGGGATACCTTTCAAAAGAGAGTCCATTAGGTTCTGGAAGATCCCTAGGGCCACGCTGACCCCAAACTGGAGGCACTTGACTTTGAACGCGCCTCTATGCGTTACTATCATTTGCGCCTTGGCTGTGGCGGCGTTCACCAGAAGCTGTTGATAGGCCTGGGCCAAGTCCAATTTCCCCAAAAAATTTGCCCCTGCTAGGGAGGCCAGCATGTGGCTCGCTACTGGCACAGGGTAGGTGTGGTACACTTATAATCCGCGCAGAGGCAGACGCGGCCTTCAGTGACGATGGGCATTTCCTGTTTTTGTTGGGAGGATTAGCAAGGAGACAGAGAGAACTTGCAAGAGTGGGGTAACCAGGTGGTGCAGTGAGAGCCAGTTTGGTGGACTGGTTAAGAGCAATAGACTCTAATCTAGAGAACCAGGTTTGATTCCCCACTTCTCAGCATGTAGCTGCTGGGTGATCTTGGATCAGTCATAGTTCTCTCAGAGCAGTTCTTGAAAGAGTTGTTTCAGCCCTACCTACCTCACAGGGAAGATGAAGGCGATTGTAAGTCACTCTGAGGGTGGGATATAAATCCAATCTCCTCCTCTTCTTTTTTCTTCTTCCTCTTCTTCTCCACCTATGTTTTATTGGATTTTTCCCTTAGAGAACTCTCATAAATAACCAGTTTGTTGCTTAACCAAGGAAGGAGTTTTTTTGAAAGAGGAAACACTAATAAAACATAAGAACATAAGAGAAGCCATGTTAGATCAGGCCAATGGCCCATCCAGTCCAACATTCTGTGTCACACAGAATATATATATATATATATGTGTGTGTGTGTGTGTGTGTGTGTATATGTGTATGTATATATGTGTGTATATATATATGTGTGTGTGTATATATATATATATATACACACACACACACACACTGTGGCTAATAGCCACTGATGGACCTCTGCTCCATATTTTTATCTAACCTCCTTTTGAAGGTGGCTATGCTTGTGGCCGCCACCACCTCCTGTGGCAGTGAATTCCACATGTTAATCACCCTTTGGGTGAAGAAGTACTTCCTTTTATCCGTTTTAACCTGTGTGCTCAGCAATTTCATGGAATGCCCACGAGTTCTTGTATTGTGAGAACGGGAGAAAAGTATTTCTTTCTCTACTTTCTCAATCCCATGCATTATCTTGTAAACCTCTATCATGTCACCCCGCAGTCGACGTTTCTCCAAGCTAAAGAGCCCTGAGCGTTTCAACCTTTCTTCATAGGGAAAGTGTTCCAGCCCTTTAATCATTCTAGTTGCCCTTTTCTGGACTTTCTCCAATGCTATAATATCCTTTTTGAGGTGTGGCGACCAGAACTGCACACAGTACTCCAAATGAGACCGCACCATCGATTTATACAGGGGCATTATGATACTGGCTGATTTGTTTTCAATTCCCTTCCTAATAATTCCCAGCATGGCGTTGGCCTTTTTTATTGCCAACGCACACTGTCTTGACATTTTCAGTGAATTATCTACCACGACCCCAAGATCTTTCTCATGGTCAGTCTCTGCCGGTTCCATGAGAAAGAAACAATGCACACTTGCAGAGGTGGATACTCACTGGAAAAGCAAACAAACAAGCTAACAGGAAAATAGGAAGTAGCAGGATATAGGCAGGTTTTAGGGAAAGATATAGTTACCAATCCAGCAGAGGCAGGGTCCAGGAGAAGAGCAAGACATCCAGCATCTTGAGTGTGCAGGTTGGAGCCAGGAAAATACACAGAGACTGAGCTCTGGGTGCTATTTTTATAGGAAAAATATGTCCTAAGGTCAACTGACATTTGTGCCTCAAAATGGTTTCCCCAGGATAGACAAAGACCTGGAAAACTTGTGACAGTTTACATGAGTGCTGAAGTCTGATGTAAGCTAAGCTGAGCCTGCCTAGGCGGGGAGGGCGGGATATAAATAAAATTTATTATTATTATATTAATGTGCTTCTGATAAGATTAGCTAGAGGTGTCTATGAAGGGCTTTTTTCCTGAAAAAAATAGGTATCAAAATTTTCAAGAGGGAAATGAAGGAGAATCACACAGGTGCCCCTCATGAACTTTTAAATATTTGTTGAGAATTTTGTTTCCATGAAGAGGTTTCAGAACTTCATTCTGTTGTGCTCCCCCAGAAAAAAAGTTCTGTGTCTATGAATTGCTGAATAGCATTTCCAGGAATGGACAAAAGTACTGGAGATGTTTGGGAAGATTTCCTGATGCAAAACAGAGCTTGAGGTGAAAATTTGGTTATTTGGTGTGCTAATGGCTGTCCAGGTAGCTTCTTCTGGTGATTTAGAGTGTTAATGGGTGTCCAGTTGTACTAATCAAAACACAAAAATACTGTTTGATTATTCTTCTTTTGGGTTGGATGAGAAACCTGTCTGTGTTAAAAGTAGCCTTTGTAAGATAAAGTGTGGGTTAGAGGAAGATGACGGGAGACTTATAAGATTAAAAGTCCAGGTATATAGTGCTAGCTCTGGGATGAGGCAAGTCCATTGTCTTAGTTTATACATACCTTAGGGTGAAGGGAGAAGTAGCAGCATGATCAGACCAGGATTTTATACTTTCCCATGGGCCCTGCCTAGACATATCTGTGAGACCTCCCGTTCCTGGCATCCATTATGTTACTTTCTATCAAAACTACCTGGTCAGTGAACTCCTGGGGTGCTATTAAATGAAGGGTGCTCATCTCCAAACAACTCCTCAGCAAAAAAGTATGGTCTGCCTGGTTACACCCAATGTATTATTTAAGTGTATACATAAAAATACCAGGATCATTTTCCTGTAAATAAATGCTTACTATTTCAGTCTTGTCTCAGTAATCTTTGGGGATTAAATAAGATCAAAAGTGTTTTGGTAAGAACTTGAGGCTCCTTTAAGGTATCTGTGAGGCCAAGCACCCTGATCTCCCATTACAAGTTAACATGAATTTTAGAAAGCCTAGTGTTCATTATCTCCCTGAAGCAACCATTTTATTTCTTTCAAGGTCAGAATCAAGGATGTGGTAATTGGTTAATCATGGGAACCTGCGTTCAGTTGTGTAAAGCAGATGGGAGGGTGGAACTATGAGTAGTTATCAACATCCTATGGGCATTTCCAATGAATAGGAGTCTTGATTAAACCTCTGAGACAATCTGATGCCAGAAAGCAAGAAGCTATAATAAGAGTATAAGTCATAGAGGGTTATGCTAAGATCATGCTAGTGAGCTTAGATATGTTCAGGCCTGGCGCATGGGAGTAGGAAAACTAGGCAATTGCCTAGGGTGCCAGCTCCCTGCAGGAGTGGGGGCAGCCGCCCCTTCCCTGCACATGCCCGCCTCAGACTTACATCCCATCAGCAGTCCCCACCGAACGAGCACCACTGAGGGGAAGTGCTGAGTGGGGTTTTTTTGGCTTTAAGGGGTCAGGGGAGTTCTCCGACCCCTTAACGCCAAGAAAAAATGGGGCTTGGCTTTCCCTCTGCAGCACTTAAGGGGTCAGGAGAGTTTTCCAATCCCTTAAAGCCAAGAAAAAATGGGACTTGGCTTTCCCTCTGCAATGCTCGTTGAGGCCAGTGCTGCTGTGGAAAAGTGACCAGTGTTTTTTCTTGTCTTTAAGGGGTCAGGGGAGTTCTCTGACCCCTTAAAGCCAAGATAACTTGAGCTTCCCCTCTCCAGTGCCTGCCCAGCGCTGCGGAGGGGACGTGCTGAGGGCTGGTGTGATGATGTCACCTCTTGGTGATGTCATCATTCTGCATGCACGTTTTGTGTGCATGTAAAATATCTACTGGGGAGCCATGCATTGGGGTTCTGCCTCGGGTGACAGAACCCAACGTGCCGGGCCTGGATATGTCATGCTTCATTCTGATGGACTACAACATATAAATTGCTTTTATGCTATCTGGATTTTATCTTGCAAGAGATTGGCCATCTAATACTAAGGTGCTTAGAAAAGTTAGCCTCTTTGTTTTCTTGGTGCTAAACCTAATCTAAGGAGTACTTTCCCTGCTACAATTGACCATCTTGTCCAACATCATGTGTGTGGGAGTATGAGGGCTTTGTATCTACAGGAGACACCTGCAGAGATATGTGTTGTCATGGAAGGCCATATGGAGAGAGAGTGAGGAGGGGTCAGAGGGTAACTCCTAGGTTAAGACAAAGAGAGGTATCCCATTCAAGGAGACAACATCTATACACACTTAGACTGATGTAGAATCCTCAATCTCCAGGCATGCTGAGTTGTTCATTCCATCACTCCCTCTCAAATGCATATGCCATTAAGGTTCACAATGTTCAGATTGGTATTTTTCTCTTGGTAGCGGCTTGGTAAATATGCCCACTGTCATTTTCTCAGTGGGACAGCAGTATTGCCTGACAATCCCTTGCAGGACCCTTACATACTGATTCCTAATTCCAATGTGTTTTTTCCTCGCAAACTTTTCCTTTCTGAAAAGGAGAGGGTTATACAACTCTGGGTATCCTGTAACAGGGTTCTGAATCAGGTTACAGGCCTCCCGTGTCATGCTTCAGCATCTGCAGCAAACCAAATGAGCAAGATCAAAGAGAGAAGATATAGAAAACTTGGTGTCAGATTACAGTCCAGAAGTCAGCATTACCAGGCAACAGCATCCAGGTCAACAAGGCCAGAAAAAGAATTTGGAAAGCAAGGTGTTAAAAAACAGTCCAGAAGTCAGGGTTATCAAAGAGCAGTCTGGCCAGTAGCAGCAACTTTAGTGTTTAGGAACATGTTGCGTCCATGCCCACAAGTTCCCCTCTGTCAAAACGTTAGGGGTGTGCCTGTTCAATATCTGGCCAGATTTCTAGATAACAAAAAGTCAATTAACAAGATAGGATTCCTTTAACTGGTAGCAAAATTATTCTTATTAATACTATGCTTGCATATGGAACCAGCACTCACTCCAATTAAACTACAGGTAAAGTTTATTTTCAAAAGAAAATGATAAAATGTAAAACATGTAGGGGAAAAGGAATGTACAAGGTACAAAGGAACATACAAAATAACAAACCTCTCTAAACTACTCTGACCAACACTTGTTCCCAGCCACCTCCTGGCTCAAGATTGCAAAAAAAGAAAGAAAGAAAAAAGCAGTATTTCATCTGCACTGCCTTCAGTCAGTTTAGTGGAAATCCTGGAGGAATTAAAGATAAACCTCCCTTCAAAGCACTCAGATCACAGCCTTCCAGCATCATCCTCTGGGCAGAGCATTAAGCTTCTTTTTGAGCTTCTGGAGTTTTCTTCAGCACAAATGGCTTTCTCTGATGATGCTTGTACTTCGCAATGGTCTCAACTGGGCTTCCTTTATACAAAGCTGGCTGTCATTTCTTTAACTGAACAACCTATCACTGTGCCCAGCTATTTAAACAATTGATCTTAGCTCATCTAGATCTAGAACTGTTAAAGTTAGCTGTTAAAGCTGGATGGCCAACTGTCAGATAGTCAACTTGAAAGTTTCCAGGAACACTACTGACAGGTGCATATTATCAAAGTTGTTTGCTACCTAAAGACTTAACAGTGTCCTGGATACAGATGCGAAAAACCACAGACCAAGGGTGTTACTGTTTACAGAACTGAAGTCCAGAGTATAGAGATGAACACTTACATACAAACAGTATGCTGGAAGGTCCATTTCTTTACATCCTCATGGGTGTTTGTAGCTGCTGGCATTGCATGTTGCTGGCTCCTGCATTGACTCATCTTCTCTGTCAGCCAGCAGCTGGCGCTGAGCAGAGAAGCATAAACTCCTACACCTAGTGTGTAAGTCCTGCCTGAGTCTTTTCCTGCAGTGTTCCAAGGGCACTGATGACCCTGGAGAGATGACTGGCCTTGGCTACTGGGTTAGAGCTGGAGGGCTGAGGCAGCTCTGCATCCACTCTTGGCGGCAGATCAGGAAACACCTGAATCTGATCCTCCTGTTGCTCTTCTGCTGTTGGCTGTAGGCTGGCCACACTGGCCACCTCCTCCACTAAGGAGTCCTCACTGTTACTAAGCCCTAGCTGATCCAAGACGAACAGCTGAACTGGCAAAGTTTCCTTAATGCACAAACCCTCCAGTAACATTATAAATCGCTCTAATTTTTTGCAAGTGTATACAAATTCTGCTTCAGTAGATTACTGGGCAACTATATCTTGTTTATGACTTCCCAATTTACAACACCACTCCCATAGAGAAATACATAACAGTGGCTGATAACAGACGGCCGCTTTGGGGCGGCTTGAAGCCTCCCCGAATACAGCTGGCCGGAAATAGAGCGCCCCAGAGCTTCTGGATGGCGCTTGCAGAAAGGGGTGGGCCGTGGGCACTAGGGGAGTGTCTGGAATGCTCATGCATCTCATTCGTGGCTCCCCAGGTGCTCTTTAGGTGCTTCTGAGTCTTCCAGGCGGCTGGAAGCTGCCTCGGAGGCACCCCAGTGAAAAGGCATCACTTTTGTCATGGTGCCTTTTTGAGGCGGGTGGAGCGGCCTCAAGGATGGGATGAGTACAGGATCGGGATGCCCGCCAGATGTTTGTGTGTGGAGGGAAGCTTTATTTTCCACTCCCCCCATCTCTCTATAGGTCTTTTTCCTTCCTTCCTTCCTTCCTTCCTTCCTTCCTTCCTTCCTTCCTTCCTTCCTTCCTTCCTTCCTTCCTTCCTTCCTTCCTTCCTTCCTTCCTTCCTTCCCTCCCTCCCTCCCTCCCTCCCTCCCTCCCTCCCTCTCTCTCTCTCTCTCTCTTTCTTTCTTTCTTTCTTTCTTTCTTTCTTTCTTTCTTTCTTTCTTTCTTTCTTTCTTTCTTTCTTTCTTTCTTTCTTTCTTTCTGTTAGTCAGTCTTTTCCCGTCTTCTCTCTCTCTGTCAGTCCCTTCCTTCCTTCCTTCCTTCCTTCCTTCCTTCCTTCCTTCCTTCCTTCCTTCCTTCCTTCCTTCCTTCCTTCCTTCCTTCCTTCCTTCCTTCCTTCCTTCCTTCCTTCCTTGCCATTGCTAACCTGAGTAGACTTTTTTTGGGGGGGTGGGGGGGGGGGAAGAAAAGCTTCTTCCTGCCATTTCATGTTTTCCCAGGATGAGAGCATTAAATATTTTTAGTTTTCTGCATGTGATCCTTGTGCTTTTTCTTGATGTTTTATTTTTTTAAGATTGCATTGCAAAATCTCACTATTCTCCTACCTTTCCTAAACAAAATATTGCAAGAGTTTTTAAGCATGTTTGTACTTTTCTGTCTCCCGGCTCCACCCCCAAATTTTAGTGGCCCACAAAGGAGAAGTGTAGAAATAACTGGGCCAATGGCGGGGGGGGGGGGGAGTTTGAGAAACCCTGCTCTAATGTGTTCTATGCTTGGCTTTCTGTTATGCTATAACTCGTAAGGAGTTTTTTCTGTGGCTTTGATTGGCAATCTGTTTTGCAAGTAAACTGATGTAAGTGGAGTTTCTCTCCGGTGCCTGAAGGGAAGGCCCAAGTCAGTTAGCATGGATCTGACCATGTCCATTATAGAGTGATTCTTGCACTCAGCAACCCCATTTTGTTCTGGTGCTTGGGGTACAGTAAGTTTGTGCTAGATTTCATGTTCCCTTAGGAATCCCTGCACTGATCTGGACATGTACTCACCTCCATGGTCAGACTGGATGGCTTGAGGTTTCCTGTGGAACATGTTAGAAACCATGGCAATGTAGTCAGCTTCTGCTCAGCTTGTTTGTACTTGTAATTTTTCCTTCCTTCCTTCCTTCAGCCTTTTTTACATCATGTTCTATCTTGATATAGCACCAATATTTTAACTGGGCCCATTCATGGGGAGAGCGGGATATAAATGGAATGAATAAATAAAATAAAATAAATAACACACAGTAGATCTTGAAACATCATCAATAAAAGATAACAAATAAGTGTTATTTCCTGTTGATGCTGGTTATATAGACCTACATAAGTCAGTGTGAATTAGCTCAAGTGGTCACTGAGAGCATCTCTGACTTTGTTTAGGAACAGAAGGCTGAGTTGCCTTTCCCTTTATACAACCTACACACAACTGATTATCAATGGCACATCCACTTATATTGATACCTCTAACAAGTCCGACAAGAGACCATCCAAGAACTCCGACACCGGCCACAAGGTTTTGAAGAAGTCTCACCATACCGATTCGTCCACCTCAGCCCCGAAGCAATCCCGCGATCCGACAAGGTCGACTCTGACGACTTCCACGAGGGCCACCACTTTGACCGCTATAGCAACATCGATGGCGTCGGTTTCCACACACTCGGCTCCTATCCAACCTCTTGTTCCACCAGAGCTTTCGGCGCCCTCTGACGTCATCTCCGATATGCCTCATCTCAATCCTCACTCCCCAGCTGCAGTCGAGGTTATACCGGTTAGATCTCGCTCGCCCTCGGTCCATAGCGTGGTGTCATTCGACATCCTCAAACCCGACCCCCGTTCAGACCTGACTTTCTCTCAGGAGCATCCCCAGTCTATGCTACAGGCTGGATTTTTCGAGACATCAGAGTTTCTCCGCTCTACAGAGAGTCGTCAACACAGGTTTCCACCCAGCATGTCCGATCCCGCTCACCGGTTCGATGTCATGATTTCTGTTCACGCTCTCCAGTGTACCGTGAATACCAGGACTATTACCAGAGGGGTCGATATGAATATTCCTCACTCTCCAGATCACCATCTCCCAGACATCGCCAGGTGTACCATCGCTACTCCCATTCCCCCTCGGATGAGGGTTTCCGTGGCTCTCGGCACCATGAATTTGAGGTCGCATCCCACAGCCGTGGTGTATCAACACCTCGAATCCGTGACTTCGAATCTCCTCAGTACCGTGAGCCTTCTCAAACCTGAGACCCGGAGTATCTCTCTTCTTGAGACCATGAAGGCCTTCGAGTCCGTGAACCTCCTCAGTACCGAGAACCTTTTATACCCTGCACTGCTTCCGCCACCATATCTGCTGCTCCGGCAACGACTTCTACATCAGCCATGACTTTGACTGCCTTACAAGAAAAGACTAAATCTTCTGAGGAATGTGCATCCACATCTGCACCTACCAAGCCTCTGATCTCTCCTGCAACAGAGGAATCCCAATCCGACGGGGACAGCTCAGGCTTGTCTGACTCCGAAGATCCTCCTGGCTCTCCTGCCTCGGATTCCACGCAGCCAGCCCATCTTTCTCCATCGGACAGTTCAAAGGCCTACCTTAACCTGATTACTACCATGGCTGAAGCCTTGAATGTTACTCTTCCTTCCGACTAACCCAAGGTTTCTGACATAGTCCACGATCTGGTTCAGGCAGATTTTCCAGTGCGGTCTCTCCTACCTATGTTGCCAGTGCACTTGAAAGGTCTGCGTGAAGCCTGGAACAAACCTGCTTTGATTCCACCTACTTCGAAGCGCTTTGACTCCCTGTACAGAGTACATGCTCCTGATTCTAAATTTTTAGCCTCCCATCTTGCTCCAAACTCCATAATCGTGCACTCAGCGACTAAAGCCAAACCATCCAGGCACCCTACTCCTCCCGATCATGAGGGCCGGAAGTTGGACACCTTGGCTCCTAAGATTTACAACCTTGCCTCTACTAATTCCAAGCTTAACAATTACTTGGCTTATTTTGCGGCATATACATTTAATCTCGCCAACCAGTTACTCCTCTCATTCCTTCAGAGAGCTGCATCTAATTTAGTCTCTGAGCTATCACAAGTTTCGAAACAGCAGATTGACACCATCAGACATGCTGTTTCCTGCTCATCTAGAGTATTCACTTCATCGGTGGCATGGCGTCGACACGCCAGGCTGAGGTCAACCAACCTGCAACCCGATATTAAACAAAAAATCAAAGACCTACCTTTTGATGGTCACGGCCTCTTTTATGCGTCCACTGATGAAGTCCTCACTTTGGTAGATGATGGCCGCAATAGGGTGAAGCGCCTTGGAGTCTCTCATCCAGCCTCTCAGCAGTTCAATCAACCTAAGCCTTGGAGACCATCTTTTCAGAGGCGTCAACGCTCTCCTAAGCAATCCGATTACTGGAAGAGGAAAACCCCCCCCCGCCCCAACAAAAGCAACCCTTCCAGCAGAGACCACGCTCTCAGCAAACAAAGAAGTCTTTTCAGCCACCTAAGCAGTCTCTTTGACTCCCCTATGAATCTCACTCAACAGCTGAATCCCTGCTATCAAACACTTCTTCTCCCGTTCTATCCAACCTGGAGCTCAATCACCACGGACTCTTGGGTGCTCACCATAATCCGCCTAGGTAATCAAGTTTGTTTTGCCACCTCACCACCACTACTTCACTGTTACTCCACCCTCCCCTCATCTCAAACAAGAGATTCTGGACTTGCTAAAAAAAATGCCATAGAACCTGTTCCTCCTCACCATCAGGGGACAGGTTTCTACTCACGATATTTCCTGGTGCCCAAGAGGGACGGGGGCAAGCGACCCATTCTAGATCTCAGGAGACTAAACAAGCAGAAATTCAGAATGATCTCCGTCCAATCCATCCTTCCCCTAATTCCGCAGGATTCCTGGATGGCATCCCTGGATCTTCAGGACGCTTATTTCCATGTGACCATCAGACCTCAGCACCGCAAATATCTTCGCTTTGCCGTGGGAGAATATCACTTCCAGTATCGATCCCTCCCTTTCGAACTGTCCACTGCCCCCAGAGTGTTTACAAAGTGCATGGCAGTAGTCACAGCTGCTCTGCGTCTTCGCAACATTCCAGTGTTCCCGTACATAGACGACTGGTTACTCATCGCTCCCACAGCACATCAACTGGCAAAGAATCTCAAAACAACACTCTCTCTTCTCGCCTCCCTGGGCCTGTGTGTGAATGCTACCAAATCTCATCTCACCCCAACTCAGGACCTACAGTTCATAGGTGCTCATCTCTGCACATCTCCTCATCTAGTTTTGCTTCCCAAGGATCGTGCCCACACCATCCTGTCCCTGGCCCAGGTCATACATACCCCAATGCAACCTGCAATCACCATCCAACGTTTTCTGGGCCTCATGGTGAGAGATGTAAAAGTGATTGCACCGCTTGGGAGCAGTGACCATAATGTTATTGATTTCACCGTTTGTATAAATAGGGAGTTGCCCAAAAAGACCACCACAACCATGTTTAACTTTAAAAGGGGTAAATACACTGAGATGAGGAGGCATGTGAGGAGGAAACTGAAAGGAAAGGTAAATACGGTCAAAACCCTTGGGGAAACTTGGAGACTATTTAAAACTATAATCCTAGAAGCTCAGATAAAATACATACCACAAGTTAGGAAAGGCACAAACAGGCATAAGAAAAGGCCTGCATGGTTAACAAACAAAGTAATGGAAGCTGTAAAAGGTAAGAAGGACTCCTTTAAGCGGTGGAAAACCAGTCCAAGTGAGATTAGTAAAAGGGAACACAGGCTGTGGCAAATCAAATGCAAGACTGTGATCAGGCAGGCAAAAAGGGACTATGAGGAGCATATTGCAAAAACCATGAAGACCAACAATAAAAACTTCTTCAAATATATTAGAAGTAGGAAATAAGCCAGGGAGGCAGTGGGGCCCTTGGATGACCATGGGGTAAAAGGATTACTGAAGGAGGATGGGGAAATGGCTGAGAAGCTGAATGCATTTTTTGCCTCCGTCTTCACTGTGGAAGATGAGAAGTGTTTGCCCGCCCCAGAACCACTAATATTGGAAGGGGTGTTGAAAGACCTGAGTCAGATTGAGGTGACAAAAGAGGAGGTCCTACAACTAATAGACAAATTAAAAACTAATAAGTCACCGGGTCCGGATGGCATGCATCCGAGAGTTCTGAAAGAACTCAAAGTTGAACTTGTGGATCTTCAAACAAAAATCTGTAATCTTTCATTGAAATCTGCCTCCGTTCCTGAGGACTGGAAGGTAGCAAATGTCACCCCCATCTTTAAAAAGGGTTCCAGAGGAGATCCGGGAAATTACAGGCCAGTCAGTCTGACTTCAATACCGGGAAAGTTGGTAGAAACCATTATCAAGGACAGAATGAGTAGGCACATTGATGAACACGGGTTATTGAGGAAGACTCAGCATGGGTTCTGCAAGGGAAGATCTTGCCTCACTAACCGGTTACATTTCTTTGAGGGGGTGAACAAACATGTGGACAAAGGAGACCCGATAGATGTTGTTTACCTTGACTTCCAGAAAGCTTTTGATAAAGTTCCTCATCAAAGGCTCCTTAGAAAGCTTGAGAGTCATGGAGTAAAAGGACAGGTCCTCTTGTGGATCAAAAACTGGCTAATTAATAGGAAGCAGAGAGTGAGTATAAATGGGCAGTCTTCGCAGTGGAGGACGGTAAGCAGTGGGGTGCTGCAGGGCTCGGTACTGGGTCCCATGCTCTTTAACTTGTTCATAAATGATTTAGAGTTGGGAGTGAGCAGTGAAGTGGCCAAGTTTGCAAATGACACTAAATTGTTCAGGGTAGTGAGAACCAGAGAGGATTGTGAGGCACTCCAAAGGGATCTGTTGAGGCTGGGTGAGTAGGCATCAATGTGGCAGATGAGATTCAATGTGGCCAAGTGCAAAGTAATGCACATTGGAGCCAAGAATCCCAGCTACAAATACAAGTTGATGGGGTGTAAACTGGCAGAGATTGACCAAGAGATAGTTCTTGGGGCCGTGGTAGATAACTCACTGAAAATGTCAAGACAGTGTGCGATTGCAATAGAAAAGGCCAACTCCATGCTGGGAATTATTAGGAAGGGAACTGAAAACAAATCAGCCAATATCATCATGCCCCTGTATAAATCGGTGATGTGGTCTCATTTGGAATACTGTGTACAATTCTGGTTACCGCACCTCAAAAAGGATAACATTGGAAAAAGTGCAGAAAAGGGCAACTAGAATGATTAAAGGTTTGGAACACTTTCCCTATGAAGAAAGGTTAAAACGCTTGGGCTCTTTAGCTTGGAGAAATGTCGACTGTGGGGTGACATGATAGAGGTTTACAAGATTTTGCATGGGATGGAGAAAGTAGAGAAAGAAGTACTTTTCTCCCTTTATCACAATACAAGAACTTGTGGCTGTTCAATGAAATTGCTGAGCAGTCAAGTTAAAACAGATAGAAGAAAGTACTTCTTCACCCAAAGGGTGATTAACATGTGGAATTCACTGCCACAGGAGGTGGTGGCGGCTACAAGCATAGCCAGCTTCAAGAGGGGGTTAGATAAAAATATGGAGCAGAGGTCCATCAGTGGCTATTAGCCACAGTGTGTGTGTGTGTTTGTGTGTGTGTATTTGGCCACAGTGTGACACAGAGTGTTGGACTGGATGGTCCATTGGCCTGATCCAATATGGCTTCTCTTATGTTCTTAACCTTTTGTGGAATAGTCATTAATTTTTAGGAAAATGAAGTTGTAATGTTATTCTTTAAAAAATGAGTTTACAAATTATATTGCCTGAGAAGTGTAAATAATATGATTATGATTACCTGAAAGTGTGGCACTTTTAGAATCTACTTTATGTTGTCATTAAACAGTCAGTTTTAAAATACATATTAAGAAGTAAACTATAACCATCAAATACAGTAAGACTAAAAATGTTTTTTCTACCCTTCCTCATAGCAAAATCATTCAAAACTTCATCAAAATGTGTTTGTCTAAGTTTGTCACTTTCAATGTACAGAATGCTCAGTGCGGACAACCTCTCTTGAGACATTGTAGCCCTTAATTCATTTTTAATTCTTTTGAGTCTTGAAAAACTCCTCTCTCCCAAGCAGTTAGTAACCATAAAGCTAAGAAATAGCCACAAGATTGCTTCCACATTAGGAAAGGCCATCTGATTTTTTTCCCTTGAATATAATTTGATATAGGTCTGTATGAGACAGAGAGTGCTCTTCTGTAAGCCTATGGCTTTGTCACACGTTCAGGTGAAATTGCAAAAGTTCATCAGTAAGTTTCAGGTCAATATCTTCTGGATATGTTTCCATCAATAGTGCAACACCTTGCTGAATTTCTTGCTTAGATGCCATCAGATTAGCAAGAATGGAAAACAATTGTGCAGCATCACTGTACACAGTACTTCTTTTTAAATTGGCTTCAAGCGCATCTAATATAGGAATAAAGAATTTTATCCTAAACTTATCTCTTGAAGAAAGTGCATCTAAGGCAGCAGGTGCACTTCTGTCATTTCTTTGCCGTTTCCTTACTCTTTGTCTCCTTGTTTTGGCAAGGTGGCTTTTGCTTGTTTCTCAGGCTCATCAAAATCTTCTCTAATTTTCCTTTAAAAATCCAGAAGTGAACTGTACAAATTTGCACAAGAACTCAATAACAGGTCTGATTTCTGAAGGGCTTTGCTGACCTTGTGAAAATGAGCTAGCACACTGGTCCAAAAATGCAACATAAACTCAAATTCCAATTCTTCCATTTTCTGCAAAAGATCATTCGCTTGAAGCCTGGTCTCCCCCTTCCCATTAACGTCAGAGTATAAATGACTGAGGGCATCAGTGATAGCACTGTAACTTTCCAAAACAGCTTCTGTGGCTATTGCTTGTGCATCCCACCTAGTGTCTGACAAATATTTAGGCACTTTAGACTAAGTTGACAAAAATGATTATAGAACTGCCCATCTCTTTGTGGAGGATGAAAAGAAGGTATAAATTTCATTGATAATGCCAAAACAGTTCACTGCATCAAGGCAGCAATCCACAGCTGAACAGTCCACCAGATTTAAAGAGTGACCTGTGCATGGAATAAATCTCCTTCGTGGTCTCTGTGCTTCACACTCATGGGATAGAGCGCCTGCGCCAATCCCCAAATCGGTATCTAAAAAGCCCGGGATTTTTCCACGCTCAGCGCCAATGGGCATGCGCAGGCATCCCATTGTACATGCTCACCAGTGCCAATGCGGGGATCCTGCCAGTTCCTTTCTGACCACTGCGCGGAGAGGATTCCCTTTCGTGTCCCCGGTCGGTAAGGTAGTTGGTGGATTACCTTTATTGTTGTATATAGCCTGTTTGTTGTTTTTCTTAGTGTAGATAGATAGTTAGTTATTAGATAGTTTTAAAAAATTGTTGTTGTTGGACTTGCCCCTTGGGGCCTTCCCCCCGTTCCCCCCCCCCCCAATTTTTTCCCCTCAGAGGACTCTGAGTGGTTTTTTTTGTGTTGGGCATCTATGGAAAGACGTTGGGGTTTTTTCAAGAGGTGCCGCTTTTGTGGGAAGAAGATTGCGCCCCCCCCCCCCCCAGACAGCCATTCCCTGTGTCTTCTCTGCTTGGGTGAAGCACATCATGTAGAGTTGTGCTTGCATTCCCTCAGCTTCTCCAAGCAAACTTGGAAGAATCGGGCAGCACGGCTTTCGGCTGCTTTGACTGAGTCGGCACTTTGACCTCAAAAAATGGCATCGGGCCCGTCGGTACTGATGATGGCAGACACTGCGGCCCTGACGGTCACATCGGCCAATGTGGCTCCGTTCATGACCGAGATGCCTATCGAGCGTGGCTCCTCCACAAAACGATCCCATGAAGGATCAGTGGATACGCTCACCAAGAAGCATCGGGATGACTCAGGGACCCGAGCATCCAAACCAAAGAAGGTGAAGTCCAAGGAGAAGCGGAAGAGGTCATCCTGCACTCCTTCACCCTCACACGACACTTCGGCACCGATGACTTCTGCTCTGCCGAGGAAGATCCTGGCATCCCCATGTCGCAGCCCGTCGGCATTGAGAGGCAGCGTTCTTCAACCCCGTCTCTCGACGTCCAAACACGAGATCGACCTCACTCAACCATCCTACTCTTCCGGATCGAGGCGACGTAGTGGGAGTGATTCGGTCAGTGCCGATAGAACTGTCGACCCCGATGGAGCCTAGAAGCAGAAGAGACCTGGAGTCTTCCATGGTAGCGCATCATTTCCCACCGTTACCACCGTGGGAGCAGTGTCAGTGGCCGCCCACCTATCCATACCCTTATCCACCATATCAGTGGTTTCCACCGAAGGAGTTTGCGGAGTGGGATCAGCAATCGGAGGCATCCTACATATCGAGGCTCTCTCATCACTCCTGAAAGCCATCGGCATTGATCCCACCGGAGAGGCGTACTGCGCTAGCGGCAGAGCCTCATCGGCGTACATCGGCATCGACCTGCTCACCCATCCAGGAATCGACACCGATACTTTCTGAGCATTCGATACATAGAGAACCTTCCTCGTCGGACTCTGAAAGCGGTACCGACAATCAAGAAAGAGCCTTGGAACCTTCCCAATGTCCCATACGGCTGAGGATCTTCCCATCTCGCCATCGGAAGATCTGAAGTCGTATGGTGAACTGGTGAAGAGGATGGCAACCTCTCTCTTCCTGTGACGCAGCCACAACCCGTTGTGGATGATAATGTTTTTGACATTATGCAGCAGGATACATCTACTGCGGTCGCCCTGCCTGTTACCAAAGTGATTCTTCAGGCAGTTAAGGAACCCTGGAAGAAGCCATCATCGATGCCGGTGTCATCAAGGAGGCTGGATCATATGTATAGGGTCCAAGAGGCGGGTGCCGAGTTCCTCTTCACTCATCCGAAGCCGAACTCCATGGTCGTCTCATCCTCCTCCAAGGCGCGTAAGGTCCATTCTTCTCCACCTGACAAGGAGGGGAAGAAACTGGACAACATGGGAAGAAAGGTTTACTCTGCAGGGGCTCTGGGAATAAAGGTATCTAACTATGCTGCATGCATGGCTAGATACCAATACTCGGTATGGGAACAGCTTACCCCTCTCCTCTCTTCCCTGAGTGAAGATAAGAAAGCTGCTGCAAGGAAGCTGCAAAAAGAAGGCTTTGCTGTGGCCAAGCAACAATTGGCTGCAGCAAAGCATATGGTGGATGTGTCCGCAAAGACAATCACGTCAGCCGTGTGCCTTCGTCGTCATTCTTGGCTTAGGTCAACAGCTCTTCAACAGGACACTAGAGCTTTTGTGGAGGACTTGCCCTTTGAGGGAGATGGCCTCTTCAGCACCACTACAGATAGTGCTCTGCAGGAGATAGATAAAAGCATAAAGACTTCGAGAAACTTGGGCATTCAGGCCACCTCTAGAGCTCCCAAGGCAAAACAGTGGCACAAACCTTGGGCCAAAAAGGCTTACCAGACGTTCTCATCTGAGCAACAATGGAGGCCTCGCTCTGCCCAACCCGACAGTAGGTCCCCATATTCAGGGAATAACAGGAACCGTTATGGCTCCCAGACCACTAGCAAGCCCAAGGGCACTCGTCCTCAAAAGCAGGGCCTTTGACTTTCTCGCAGCATGCGTCATCGTCCCCACTTGCTCTGTGTTTACCCACCTCAGCTTTTTCCTACCTGCCTGGGAGTTGATCTCTACAGACAGGTGGGCGCTGTCCATCATAGAGGAGGGCTACAAATATAGAGTTTGTTCAGATTCCAAACCAGTCCGTGGTAATCACCACTCCCCCTTCCCCACCTCTGCTGGGTGAACAACCTCCTACAGAAACAAGCCATAGAGAGAGTTCCGATGGAGGCCAGGACGGGAGGTTTCTACTCTTGCTACTTCCTGGTCCCCAAGTGGGTTTATGGATCTTCGGAATCTGAACAAATTTATTCTGTACCAGAAGTTCAGAATGTCCACTCTGCAAACAATCCTGCCCCTCATCAACCAAGGGGACTGGATGGTGACCTTGGACCTCAAGGATGCCTACTTCCATGTCAGCATCCATCCGGCGTTCAGGCGTTTCCTTCGGTTTGCAGTGGGTTCTCAAAACTTCCAGTTCAAGGCTCTTCTGTTCGGCCTGTCCACTGCACCTTGGGTGTTTACGAAGATGATGAGCATTGTGGCTGCCCATCTCCGCCTTCAAGGAGTAGTCGTTTTCCCATACATCGACGACTGGTTCCTCGTGGCAGAGTCGAAGGAAAGTTTGTCAACCCACATTGCCATCACTCTATGTCTTCTCAACACCTTGGGGTTGCAGGTCAATTTGGAGAAATCACACCTTACTCCGTCAAGGACAGTGCAGTTCATAGGAGCCTTGCTGGATACGAACCTGCATCGCGCATACCTGCCTCAGCAGAGAGCGAGGGACATCATCAGCCTTGTGCAACTTCTACAAAGGCGAAAGTGGGGCACAATGCAGCAGCTGCAGCAGCGACGACAAGCGTGCTACTTTTTGCGAAGCTGAGGATGAGAGGTCTACAACTTTGGTTTCTTCGCCAGTTTCGACCACTAAGAGACTCACCTCGAAAGAGGTTTGTCATTCCATCTGTGACTCTTCAGACGCTACAATGGTGGGAGTCAGAGAACAACATCTGTCAGGGAGCTCCTTTCCATCCCCCAACACCTACTGTGACTACCACAACAGATGCTTCTTTGTGGGGTTGGGGGGCCCACATGGAGTGTCTGTGTGTGGGGGGCCCTTGGCCTCCGAAATTGACTCACTGCCACATAATTTATCTAGAACTGCTGGCAGTCCATTTTGCCCTGCGCTCTTTCCACTCCTTGGTGGCAGAGAAGATAGTCGCACTACTAATGGACAATACCACTGCTCTGTGCTACATCAACAGGCAGGGAGGGACAGTCTCTCGTCGGCTCTGTGCATTAGCAATGGATCTCTGGTCAGAGTGTCTGCAATACGACATCTTTGTGAAGGCTGCGCATCTTCCAGGGGTCCTCAACATGCAGGCAGACTCCCTCAGCAGGGGTGCGGCTTCTCCACACGAGTGGGAACTTCAGTGGCGTTTTCTCAAGCCTGTATTCCAGCTTTGGGCGTACCCGCAGCTGGATGTCTTTGCCACGGCCGAGAACAAGAAGTGTCCTCTGTTCTGTTCCAGAGGGGGAGTGGATCCAGAGTCATTGGGAGACGGTCTTCTGCTTTCTTGGGAAGGTTGGTTCCTTCTGTTTCCACCTCTGCCGTTGTTGATGAAGGTGGTCAACAAGATAGCAAGAGAGAGACCATGCTGCATCCTGGTGACTCCCTGGTGGTCTCGCCAGAACTGGTTCTCGATCCTGCTCCAACTGTCGAGGGGGGTCTTCTACCAGTTTCCAGCAGAACCGGACCTCCTATCATCTCAGGGTGGTCATGTACTCCATCACAACGTGCCCCACCTGAAGCTGACAGCGTGGCTCATCGACCCTTGGGGTTTTCTAACAGAGTCCAGAAGTCCTCATGAATAGTAGGAAACCTTCCACCCGTGCTTCCTATGATAGGAAGTGGCGGAGGTTCCTTCAGTTCTTAGTTAATCCTTCAATTTTACCTAACAGGGTGGGATTGTTGGTAATTTTTGACTTTTTGTTATCTCTAGTGGATTCTGGCCTTGTTTTCTCCTCCATCAAGGTTTATTTGGCAGCAATATCTGCCTTTCATGATCCAGTGGAGGAAAATTTCGTTTTTGCACACCCTCATTCTAAGATGTTTTTGAGGGGTTTGCTTAGGCTTCATCCACCATCGAGATTGCCCCCACAGTTGTGGGACTTAACTTTGGTGCTGGATAGACTAACTCATCGCCCTTTTAAGCCGATGGCCATGTGCTCTTTGCAGCTCCTCTCATGGAAAACTGCATTTTTGGTTGCTATCACATCAGCACGTTGTGCAGGGGAGCTCACGGCGATGCGTCGTGATTATCCGTACCTTGTGTTTCAGGAGGCTCAGGTTTCCTTAGCTCCTGACATTGCTTTTCTCCCCAAGGTGGTCTCTCAGTTCCACCTCAACTTAGAAGTTTGGTTGCCCACTTTTTACCCTACACCTTCCTCGGATGAGGAACGTAGGTTGCATGCTTTGGATGTAAAACGTGCTTTATTGTTTTAAGTCGTTCCAAGAGTTTTCGTAAGGACAAGCAGCTTTTTGTTTCATACGCTGCCCCTAAGCTAGGTACCAGGATTTCGTCTCAGAGGCTTTCAAAATGGCTCATTGAGACTATTAAACTGTGTTATTTGTTGGCAAAGAAGCCGTTACCTGGGCCTATTCGTGGACACTCTACAAGAGCGATGGCGACCTCAGTGGCGTTCCTGAAAGGCGTGTCCCTGACTGATGTTTGCAAGGCTGCCACTTGGTCTTCTCTGCATGCCTTTATGAAGCACTACGCGTTGGATGTGCATGCTCAGCAGAGGACTCGGTTGGGAACTGTGGTGTTGCAAGCTGTTTCTTCCGGTTGACCGTCTTCCCGCTTCCAGGTATGTCTTGCTTGCTTATCTCCCATGAGTGTGAAGCACAGAGACCACGAAGAAGATAGACAGGTTTCTTACCTGTAACTGTAGATCTTCGAGTGGTCATCTGTGCATTCACACTACCCGCCCTCCTTCCCCACTGCTGATGGTCTCCCTCCAGTAGGGGCTTCCAGCAGTCAGGAAGGAACTGGCGGGATCCTCGCACTTGCGCTGGTGAGCATGCGCAATGGGATGCCTGCGCATGCCCATTGGCGCCGAGCGCGGAAAAATCCTGGGCTTTTTAGATACCAATTTGGGGATTGGCGCAGGCGCTCTATCCCATGAGTGTGAATGCACAGATGACCACTCGAAGATCTACAGTTACAGATAAGCAACCTGTCTATCTTGCAAAAAAAAAAAAAATCATGATTTTTTGCTGCATATCGTTGTACTTACCAGCCATGTTGGCAGTGTTGTCATAAGACTGCTCCCGGCATTTTCTAAAGTCAAGTTCAAGCTCAGCAGTGAAATAGTTGAACACTAAATCAGTCATGCTTTCTCCTGAGTGGTCTTTTAGCTCAAGGAAAGTTAAAAATCTATCAGTTGGCAAACCATCTTCAGGTAATACATATCTGATAATTACAGTCAACTGATCAGTATGTGAAATGTTAGGAGCAGAATCTACTGAAAAGCTGAAATATCCAGCCTTTCTCACATCAGCCAGAATTAATAATAATAATAATAATAATAATAATAATAATAATAATAATAATAATAATAATAATAATAATAATAATAATAATAATAAAAATTTTATTTATATCCTGCCCTCCCCGCCGAAGCAGGCTCAGAATTGCATCCTTAACTTTTTTTTTTTGCCATGAGTTGAATCATTTCCTCACATATAGTTTTGACAAATAAGAGGGATTGCCTAATCCAAAATGTTCATACCTATTGATATGAGCAAGTAAAAATGGATCAATCTTCTCTGGTTCTTACCACCCTGAACAATTTAATGTAATCTGCAAACTTAGCCACTTTACTGCTTACTCCCAACTCCAAATCATTAATGAACAAGTTAAAAAGCATTAGACCCAGTACTGAGCCCTGCAGGGCTTACCATCCTCCACTGCGAAAATTGCCCATTTATATTCACTCTCTGAATTTGTTCTTGTCAGCAAGCAGTGAAGCCTTGCAATCGTTCAAGCAAACACAAACAAATAAGAAAAAAATCCTGCTTAACATTCAGCCTTGTCCTGTAACCCTATTGCTATATTAACCAAATATCCCAATAACTACTTCATCAGTTTATGTACAGGAAAAGTCCCCTTTAATTTCATGATTATTTTATCATAGTAAAATCTTAAGGAATCTCTTTGCACATTAATAGATAATAAAATTCCTAAAATATGTGTGAAGTATTTGATTGTTTTATTATAGTACTTCCAGCAGGTAAATATGCTTTTTCAGAGGGTTTCCCATGTAGCATTCTCAATAAAGAAAAACTGAAAAGATTTTAACTGTATCATGGCTCATCTAATTCCCTAGTCAGCACAGAAATGTTCCTTGCAGCATCCAGCATTACAAGATGGGTTTTGTAGGATGTCTGCATATGGGAATCCCAAGAAGTATGAGAAGAGAGACCTAGTGTTTAAGAGAAGAGTCTGATAAATTGATGGAGGCAATAGGGTCCTTGTGGGTATGTGCACTAGCTTCATTTTAAAGACAACCATGAAGCAAAGAAAATTAAAACCTCTCTGAAAACCTCACAGGAGCCATAAATTCTGGACTGTTGACTGTAACATTTTTGCTCTTTCCTATGGGGCACCTTATGTATAACCTGTGTAAAGGCACCTCTCTGTGATGTTCTGCGATGATGTGTGTTATGCTGCCTCCTTGCCTTTCTTATTTTCGCTGCCATCAAAAGCTGCTGCCTTAGAATTCTTCGTTTGACCCAAAGAGCACGATGGCTTAGTTGTATATGGTAGAATGACAGAACAGTCAGCATGTGAGGATGGCCCTGAGGTAAAAGGGGTTCCTTGCATCTTTTAAGCCCCTTTATTATTCTGTATGCCAGGGATGGCCAATGGTAGCTCTCCAGATGTTTTTTGCCTACAGCTCCCATCAACCCCAGCCATTGGCCATGCTGGCTGGGGCTGATGGGAGTTGTAGGCAAAAAACATCTGGAGAGCTACTGTTGGCCACCCCTGCTGTATACTAATTTGGTCACCCTCTGCCTATATGTATGGACTGGTAACTTCCATTTCAATGTATCTGAAGAAATGTGTGTGCTCACAAAAGCTTATACTTTGAATAAAACTTTGTTGGTCTTAAAGGTGCCACTTATAGGTGTGCAAAAAAATAACGGTATTTTTCAAGTTCAGATATATCGAACCTGAAAAATATCAGTATTTCCCTATACATCATGATCCCCTTATTCCTGGAATCTCTTTTAAAGATCATTCTACAAACCTTTCATTATTTGCAGATGACCTAGTTATTTTTACCACCCAGAACATGACCTTCAGGCAATTTAAAATCAGCTACACCAGGGGTGGCCAACGGTAGCTCTCCGGATGTTTTCTGCCTACAACTCCCATCAACCCCAGCCATTGGCTATGCTGGCTGGGGCTGATGGGAGTTGTAGGCAAAAAACATCTGGAGAGCTACCATTGTCCACCCCTGAGCTACACCATTTCTCTTTAGTTTCTGGCCTTAAAGTTAATCCATCCAAATGTGTCTTATACCCTATCATACTCTCTAAACAGCACCAGGAATACATTCGTTTGCATTTTTACTATAAGTGGCTGGTTAAATATTGGACCTATCTAGGGGTGAACATCCCTGTAAATCTTGGTGAACTATTTAAATACAAACATCATTTTCTAAACAAATCCATAATGTCACTCCTGCAAAACAAATCTTCTAACTTTACCCCATGGATAGAAAAAATTCAAATATTAAAATCCTTCATTTTTCCTAAATTTTTATTTTTATGTAGAGCCCTTCCAATCCTTATCCCAGCAGATCTCTTTACAACCTGGAAGCATTCTTTTATTTCCTACATCTGGAATAAGAAATCACCTAGAATTAGTTACAGCACCTTGATTCATCTTTCAGATCAAGGAGGACTCGCCCTTCTGGATCTCAAACTTTACTACGAAGCAGCTATTTTATCTGGCCTTCTTAAACAATGCAATTCAAATTTTAAATCAGAATGGAAACTGATTGAGCATGACTATTTAGATAATAGATCTTTTCAAAGTATTCTTTGGGGAAAACCAAGTAAGAGACCATCCAATTCCTTAAACAATCCTTTTCTAAAAGCCTCCCTATCCATTTGAGACAAACTAAAGCGTCACCTTGCACCTAAGGTTTCACCTATCTCACACTTTCTCACCCAATCATGGTTTCAACCTGGTTTTTCTACAAACTCCTTTCATATCTGGAAATCTTTCAACCTAGTAAGTTTTCCTGACATTCTCTCAGATGGTAAGCTCCTGGGAAAAAGCCAGTTAGAAGACAAAATTCACCCCCTTTAACTGGTTTGAATATCTACAGGTAAAACACCTTATCGATCAGGTATCAAAATCTCATAATTTGGCTAGGCCTCCTACTTTTTTGAACAATTCCTAGTTTACCTGCTACATTCAAAGGCTTAGTCTCCTTCTTATACAAAGGCTTAATTCTTGTAGACTGCACACACCCTCCCTCTTATCAGCACCCATGGCACTTAGACTGTAAAACACAATTTACCAATTACCAGTGGCATATCTGGTCTTCTTACTCATACACCTCTTCCTCCCTAAATATTCAAAAACTGAGTTATAAAATACTATTGAGGTTGTATATAACACCCAAAAAATTACACCATATATCATCAGAACTTCCTTCTTATTGTTGGAAAGGTTGTGGGAGGGAGGCAGACTTCTTACATTGCTGGTGGCACTGTAAATTTGTTAAAGAATTCTGGACTGTTGTATCAAAACTATCACTGGTTACACTATCCCATTTACTCCTGAAGTGATATTATTAGACCTGTGGCCTGACTTAATAATTTCACAGTTTAGCAAATCGTTAATTTCAACTTTACTTATGGCTGCCAAAATGGTCATAGCTAAGAATTGGAAGACCTCTGGTCCGTTATATATTAAATTTTGGTACTCAGCAATATGGGAATTTTATTCGATGGGCAAAATCCTAGACTCTATAACCCCTTTAGATAGATCTAATACTCCTAAGAACTTATTGCTCAAATGGCTACCTTTCCTTGAGTCATCTTTTTCTCAAACACCTGCTACTCGATCCTGTATACCATCCCGACTATACAGTGTTATTAATTTTATGTAAGGTATGTTATTTTGATGATAGTTTATATACTTTTATAACTTTTAAATTACTTTTAAATAATTTAACTTTGTAATCTAGGAAGTATTGGATCTTATTGTTATTATTATGTTTTTCATTTACATTGGTATCACTGCTGCTGACAAATGTTTGTGTTTGTTGTTGTTATAAAGTTAAATTTCAATAAAATTTAATTTTTAAAAAATCAGTGTTTTCCAATATTTCCAAATCCCAATACCAGTATCCCAATTATACCCTATGGGGTTCTGGGGAAGGTTTTGTTTTTTTTAGAGGCACCAGATTTGCAGCATAGCTGCTGTTGCCCTCCTCAAAAAAAGCTCACAAGTTTTAAAAAAGATTGGACTATGGGGTCCAATGCTATGACCTCATCAAAGAAGATGCCCCCATCCTGCATTACTTTTAATGGAAGAAAAAAGCCATTTAAAGAGACTGCTGTTTCTTTAAATGCCTTCTGAGTCCACTCTCTTAGTTGCACTGCTGTAGTGGTAGTGGAAGCATGGCTTTGAGAAGGCATTTAAATAGGGTCTCTTTAAATGCCTTCTCCAAGCTGCGCAACTGCCATGGTGCAACCCAGCAAGTGAACTCAGAAGGCTTTTAAAGATAGTGTCTCTTTAAATGCCTTCTGAGTTCACTCACCAAGTTATGCCACCATGGCACAACTGAGCAAGTGAAAGGTATTTAAAAAGACATCCATCTCCTTAAATGCCTTATCATAGCCACACCTGAACAAAACTGGAATAACATTGGCTTTTATTTTGGCTCAGCTATATTGGTAGCTAGAAAGAAACTCTTAATTTCTTTTGGGCTTTAAAAAAATCCTCAAAAAACCAGTGAAGTATTTTTTCAGGGTCTGTTATTGTTCAGGTAAACTGAATACACACCCCTAGTGCCACTGAACTTGAACGTTGTTCTAAAATAAACAGTTGTTTTTCTAAAACATACGGTAAATACAGTTTATTTATAGCAGCATAACAGTTTTTTGTATGGTTAATAAGCATAATGGTTTCAATAGATTCAGAAGTGCAATGGTTCCTGATAGTTTTCTAAATTTCCTTAAGCAGACCTAAACACAAATGTGTATTAATTCACTTGCCACTTAAGCTAATGATTTGCACAAAGCTTAATTTCACAGCTTGCCACCCAGACTTGTAACTTCCACACAGAACAATTTACCAGGTTGGCATCCAGGCTAATAACTTCTGCACAGACTTATTGTCTTTACTTGCCACTTAGGTTCATAACATTTGTTTGCCCTCCACAACACCTCACTCAGACTCTCTTCTGCACACACACATTGCTCAGCCTAATTCTTACACTCTCTCTGAACAAAATAGTCAATTCCACCCCCTGGGATAAAGCTACCATGCAGCCACTCACCCATCCAGATCCCCTCTTTCTTAACTCTACAGGCCTACATTTTAAATCACAGCATTACATACATTTAAAACTCCAAATTAAAACATAAAAATAACACAGTGAGAGATTGGAAAACACCACACTGACATCTTTTTTAAAATGAGGACTGGACTCAACCATTAGGTCTAGTGCTTAGAGAAAATACCACTTGTAAATATTAGTGATGATAAATATATTACAGGATTTGAAAAAGTAATGTGAACTTTGTTTCACTGCAGGTCTCTTCTTCATAGAGAAGAATGAAAATTTGGATTAGTCAGCTTCTGATTGTGATCTAACATACATAAAGCAGCAGCATCTGGCAGCATCTGAATTAGCTTCTGTATTCCTTCAAATTGTCTAATTTGAATCCAGATAGTCCGTTACATCTAGATTTACATTCATTACGTGTGTATGGTTTATGAATTAAGACCATTAGTTAGGATTGCTTGTGGATCAAATATTGTCTCAAGGGAGAACAATGACCCCTATTTTGCTTCCACTCACTTTTATCCTGACATTTCAAAAGGAAACCACACTTATCTTCCCTTTTATAGAGAGATGTTGATTTAGTTTTGAAAATCAAGTATAAATTTATGGATGTGAACTTGCAGGCCATTCCCAGCCTGGTGGATAAGAAATAGACCAAATGGTGTAACCCACCAAATAAAGTATAAATCCAGCAGAGATTTTGGAAGTCCAACAATAGGCTACATTGTTAGTGGGTTCTTTATGGTTTCTCTTCTTGACTGATTAATTCCTGGTAAAATATCTTTACTCATTCAAAAGTCTTTGCCCTAGAGTTTGTTATTCTGCCTGATATTTCTCTAAGGGGTAACAGTTTGAGCATTCTTGATATATACATAATTAGGTGTAAAACAGAGTCACTGGCAGGTTATGGGCATCCTTTCTGATCATTCTTCCCCATGACTCTGTAGAGACTTGTGGCTGTTCTCTTACCATAATGTGAAAATATTTCATTTGCTGACAGTTTTCAGAGGACCACTTTTTAAAAGTCTGTGAGTACACATTAATTTGCAGTATTTGAAAGACAACACTGAACTATGTCCAGTATTTTTTTCTTGTATCATTATCATAACTAGCATCCTGGGGTCATTGATGTAAGGTAGTGGATTAGAGATTGAGGTTGTTGTCCCAAGAATACTTCCCTCTGAGTAAATGTCATTGAAAAATATGAGAATTACTTCTAATTAGACTTGTTTAGGATTACTCCCTGATTTGGGGAGGGACGGTGGCTCAGTGGTAGAGCATCTACTTGGGAAGCAGAAGGTCCCAGGCTCAATCCCTGGCATCTCCAAAAAAGGGTCCAGGCAAATAGGTGTGAAAAACCTCAGCTTGAGACCCTGGAGAGCCGCTGCCAGTCTGAGAAGACAATACTGACTTTGATGGACCAAAGGTCTGATTCAGTATAAGGCAGCTTCATATGTTCATATTACAGCTCAGAAGGGCTACGGTATGAATTTCACCTCTGCCATCAGCTTACTAGGTAGCTCTTGATAAGCCACCTTTCTCTATTCCCCACTTCCTACTGCAAATGTAGATAAAAATATTCATTTGCTTTACAAGGGACTACAACAAGATTGTCTGTGAAACATTTGTACATTTGAAAGTGCTATACAGATGTGAATTATTGTTAGTACTACTAAGCTGTTGCCTGTGGCAAAGAAGCATGGGCAACTATTAATGTGGGAATGCTTCTGTGGAGAAACGCCATTTTAGTCAGTGGTGGTGCTTCATTTGGCAGGGGTCAGTAAATCCCTCAGCAGGCTTTGTAGCCTTCCCCTCACTCCCCCCCTCCCTTCCAGAGCCAAACCAACAACGCTAGGGGGAAAATCTCCTAGAGAGGCAGGAAGTGCTTTTGTTCTTGGCATGTGTGTTAGCAGGAAGAGAAGGGCAGTTGGAAGCCAGGGCTCGAGCGAGCATGTGGTGAGCAATGGAGGCTCCTGCCTGGGAGGCCCCCAGGCAGGCAGACTAAGTAAGTAATTCACAAGACAGGGCAAGTTTAGATCAGGGCCAGCAGGACGCGTTTATAACACATTTTGTTTGTCAGGCTGTTTGCTGTGCGTGTGCTGTGCTGTGCTAACCTTTTAAACGCAACTGTTTTTGTTTTATTTTTATTTTCCTATCTTTTTCTCTTTTTAAATCAATATATTTTTACTGTTTAAATGCTGGCAGTCAATCTCTGTACCACCTAGATCCCCAGACCGCTTTAGACCACGCTGTTTTTAAGAAGGGGGCCCCAGGGAAGGGGGAAGGCATGCAGTTGGATAAGGTGCCAATCCTCCAGGGGTGCCCCAAAGAAGTGCTGAGGTCTCTGTGAAACCCAAGTACAGGGTGGCAGAGGACCTTGAGGCCGGGCCTCATAGCTGGAAAGGGGGATTGGGAGTCCTGTTCCTCTCAATCTGAACCCCGGGACTGAGCAGGTGGTGGCAGCGCGCCCAAGGGGCAGGAGGAGAAATAGCTCCCTCCAGGAGTTGGCGACTCAATAGGGAGCTGACGGGACCGGGTCTGAAGGCAGAATCGGGCCGGTTCCGCCACAGCTTCAAATATGTTATTTGTTACCTAACAATACTGCTAATGGCAACCATGCCAGGATCTACTTGCACTTGACATTTTAGCATACAATCAGCAAGCAGTTCATGGAATCTTTGAGAATAATCTGCCAAACAGATAGATTTTTACTACCCATAATGATATGTACAGATGTAGTATAAATTGTCACAATTAAGTTAAACTGTACATGTGGGTCAGTAAAAAAATCTTGGGACCTCAGTTTGCTGAAAAATTAAAAATAAAATTTGATTGCAATGTTTTCGGGGGGTTTTGGCTTGTAGCATAAAGCAACTTCATTTTTACATGTGTTTAAATGAAGTTCAACTAACAGAAAGAAAATATTTTCCTAACATGAAAGGAAAATGCTGCAAACACTCTAACTTCTCATATAGTATTTATTAGTAAAGTGTATCAGAGCTTTTAGTTATGATATTTGCATCTCTCCGCATTAGCCTGTGATATTTTTCAATAACAACTTAACAACTGGGACATGTAAAAAATAGTTACTGGAGCAAGTGATCTCCATGAGGCAGAAAGAAAAAAATTATAGATTCATTGGATTCTAAAACTTGGTTGCCTTGTAAAGTTTTAGAAATAAAAATGCTTTTAACAACATTTTGTATTTTAACTTAAGTTCATTTATTTGTGTCAGCCATAGGTCACAATGAAAAATATTTTTTAAAAAAATTGGACAGCTGCTTAATTAAGAACAATTACAAAATCACTGATGTACCAAAATAATTACATCAAGAGGTTCTCCAACACCGAACATAAAAAAGTCTTTCAGACACTGTTTCTTAGATCCTGCAATTTTCTAGACCTTTGTAAATTTATGGATAAATTCTTGGGTCTACATAGAAGGGACAGTAAAGAAGATAATACAACCAATCTTTGATCACATGGCCATTTGGGGGGAGTATTCCTGCATTTTTGGAAGAATAAAAGACTGTTATGGACCACATAATTACCTTAGAGCAAATGGAACAATATAATTTTTGCCAAATTCCTGTTTCAGATCTATGTAATAATCACACAATATTTTCCCAGAAAAATACAACAACATTTAACAAAACTACCTTAGATGATACAAGAGAACTTTAAGAAAGGTGCCAAAAAGGATTATGTTAGTGATGGATTAAATTTGTACAATTTTTTTAAGGTGGCTATCTAGCCCCAGCTTTAAAAACTCAGAAGAAGGAGTGCTCACCACCTCCTGAGAAAGTCCATCTCACTGAAGAACTGCTCTGTCAGGCAGGTCTTCCAAATATTTAAAGAAAAACAAAGAAGGGAAAGAAACCTAACCCAAAAACTGGAGTAAGAAACCTAAAAGGTTAATATGCAATTAAAGGGCTGGACATTAAAAACAAAGTGTAAAAAAATTATAAATCAACATACATGTATTTATTGTTGAAAGCTAAAACCATTTAAGGACCCATCATAAGCCTCTATGCTATGTAAAATCATAAAACCTCAATGGGAACCCACTCAACTTGACCTGACGCGTTTAGACCTTCAGAGGTCAGAAAGGTAAGTACACACATTGGTTCATAATACAGAAGAGAATAAAACAATAGAACAATGCTGGACCACAAGGAAATTTCTGTAATATAAAAGAGAGAAAAAATTGTAAAAATATTTTTCATGCTATTTAAGACAAGCTATGTTCCAGCTTGTCAATATCCTTCTTAAACTGTGGTGTCCAAAACTGAACACAGTACTTCAAATGAGGTCTAACCAGAGCAGAGTAAAGTGATACCATTATTTTGTGTGATGTCACAGTCCAAAATCACATTTGCCTTTTTAGCTCCTGCATCACACTGCTGACTCATGTTCAGTGTATGGTCTACTAAGACCCCTAGATTCTTTTCACAAGTACTACTACAAAGACAAGACTACTCCATCCTATAATTATGCATTTGCTTTTTCCTAAAGATAAAGGTAGTCCCCTGTGCAAGCACCAAGTCGTTACCGACCCATGGGGTAACATCACATTTTCTTGGCAGACTTTCTTATGGGGTGGCTTGCCATTGTCTTCCCCAGTCATCTACACTTTACCCCCAGCAAGCTGGGTACTCATTTTACCGACCATTTTACCAATGCAAGGCTGAGTCAACCTTGAGCCGACTACATGAACCCAGCTTCTGCCAGGATCAAACTCAGGTTGTGAACAGAGCTTGGACTGCAGTACTGCAGCTTACCACTCTGCACCATGGGGCTCCCTCTTGAATTTCCTACCTAAATGCAAAACTTCACATTTATCCCCATTGAAATTCATTTTAGTTGTTTTAGCCCAGTTTTCCAGCCTGTCAAGATCATCCTGTATCTTGACTGTGTCTTCAACTGTATTTTCTCCTCTTCCCAGTTTAGTATCATCTGCAGATTTAGTGAGCTTCCTCTGTTCCTTTAGCCAAATTGTTTATAAGGATGTTGAACAACACTGGGCCCAGGACAGATCCCTGAGGTACTCCATTTCTCAATACTCTCCAAGAGAATGAGGAACCATTAACAAACACGCTTTGGGTGTGATCTGTCAACCAGTTACAAATCCACATAACACTAATAGGATTCAAAACCCATTTTACCAACTTGTCAACAAGAATGTAATGTAGAATATTATCAAAAGTCTCAGTAAGATCAAGATAAAGTATATCCACAGCATTCCCCTGATCCATCAAGGTAGTAACTTTCTCATAAAAGGAGATAAGGTTAGTCTGACAACTCAGTTGGCTGTCACAGAACTTAATTCCAGATTCCCAGAAAGTTGCTAAATCATGACCTGAAGCCAATGCTCTAGTCCCAATACTTGCAAATTCTGCTAGACACTATAAAACTATGTCCTACCTGACACTGGCACTTTCCCTGAATCACTTAATACCTTTTGAGTTGTGAGGACAAGTAGATGGTCTCTGCCTTGAGATATCCCCCACCCCACCCCAACTCAAGTTTGCCTTTCTAGTAGGGCTATCAGTTCAGTAAAGGATTTACCAAATATTTACCGAATATAGCCTTTTCGGTAAATATTCGGAAATAGGTATTCTGAATAAACATCTGAGCCTACTTTTGAATTCCGAATAATTATGGTATCATTCGGAAATATTCGGTAAAGCTATTCCTCCCATAGAAAACAATGGGGAAAGGCAAACGGCAGTCTGTGATTGCCTTTCCCTGGCCTTTTCCCACCTCTGGCTGGAGTGAGGGGGAGGGGTGAGGGGGAAGGGTGAGAGGGGAAGAGACCTCTGACCAATCAGAGGCATGCATTTCTGCAAATTGGAAATGCATGGCTTTGCAGGACCCTGCAGGGCTTTTTTTTGTTGTGCAAAGTAGGGGGAAGGGAGAAACTGCAATTCTCCAATGGAATTGCATGTTTCCCCCCTCAAGCCAATCAGAGAACAAAACAGTTTATTTCCAAACTGTTCTGTTCTGCCATGGGCAGAGAGAGGGTATTTATTTACCATCTCTTGCCCCCTGGACTCCATTGCTGTTCCTGCTGTCATAGAGAGACTGTGAGCTGGTGTTGAGCCACTGCTGCTTTGGCACAGTGCTCTGCTGCTCTGCTCTCTGTGGCCTGGTGTGGATCCTGATCCTGGACCTGGACTTCAGGATCTGACTGGGTGAGGTCCTTCATTTTTTTCCTTATTGTGGGGAAGGGGATTGGGGAATTTTTATAAGTAGGTTTTTGTTTCTATATTTTAGAAAACCTTCTGTTCTGCTTTGGGTAGGTGTCTGGGTGGTTTTGTGTTTGGGGGGGGTTGCTGGGGGGGGATTGGGGGCGGCTCTGGCCTGACCTGGCTAGGATTGTTTGTTTTAATCACTTTATAATTTTATTACATTGTCTACTTCGTTAAAAGTTATTTTTGCTCTGCTCTCCTGTTTTGGGCCTATGGTCTGCTTTGGTTCCTTGGTGGCGCAGGCCATTTTCCTGTGGGCTGAGTGCCTCTTTGGTCTGGTTGTTGTGCTTGTGACTGGGTTGGGGGGCCTGGTAACACTTCCTGGTTTGAAGTGCTCTGCTGCTTTGGGCCTCGGGTAGCCTGCTCTGGTCCCTTGGCCAAGGCCATTGTTCCCTGCCATTTTCCTGTGGGCTGAGTGCCTCCCTGGTCTGGTTGTTGTGCTTGTGGCTGGGTTTTGGGGGGGGGGGTAACCCTTCCTGGTCTGCTGTGCTTTGCTGCTTTGGGCCTCTGGTAGCCTGCTCTGGTCCCTTAGCCAAGGCCACTGTTCCCTGCCATTTTCCTGTGGGCTGAGTGCCTCCCTGGCATCCTAAGATTGTGTGTCCCACATAGAATTCATTTGTATGGACTCCACGTTACTCATTTATACAAGGAAGCAGTGATTGGGTAGGCAGGCCCCTCTAGGATCCCCTTGAGTTTCTTCAGAAGATTTCCACAAGCAAATTAAAATATTCTTTCGGGAGTTCTGTTTAGCACAACAAAAATACAATGCAGCATGTCAGATGGGTTTCCACTGACAAGAGAATTCAAGTTAGTTATGCTATTACACACTACATGTGTTTACAGTTAATATGAACTTGTTACGTAATGCATCAGTTTCAAATAAAGTTGTGGTGTTTGCAATATTTTATGCCTATGTCTGTGTTGCATGTTTCCATGATCTATTGTTCACAAATATTCTGTTTTGCAAACTCTGTGGACTGAGACAAAGTTACAAATATTCTGGAAGTACAAGGTTAAATAAATGTTTTTGAAAAGCTATTCATACTCAGATATTTAACCATTCTTATGGGGGATGGAGGAAAGAAAGGGGAAAATTTAACACTTGTCCATTTTGGGGTTGCGTGTTTTAATGAAGTGCAGAGTGATTTATACAAACATATATGTCACAGATTCATACCACCATATATGAAACTGTGCATGCACAAAAGATCAACATTTTATATATCTCCTCTCAGGACTAGGGATGGGCATGAACCTTGTCACAAACCTAATTTCATCATAATTTCCTTGTGCAGTCCCATATGGGTACTGCATAAGCACAGGCTAGCCTTCAGAAAACTTTTCTTAGCCTAGTAACAGAGGAGCCCTCCCCGCTGGAGAATGTTTCCTGCCGAAACCACTGGATGAGAGAGCTTCTGTAGTAAGTGCTCCAGATGATCCTGCACCTGATCTTACTGTGGGCAATCAGGATCCTGACTCCCCTTTAGAAGAGCTTCATTTATCTCTGGATCAGATGACCAGCATTGCCCAAGCCCTTGATTTGCCAGCCATTACTTTAGAGCCTAAGCCTAATGGTAAGATTATAGGGAGACTATATCCTGGTGCACCTCAAGCCATGGCTCTGCCTCTTATTGATGAGATAATAGAGATGTCACAGAAATTATGGAAGAAACCATCTTCTTTACTTGCTACTTCCAGAAGAGGAGAAAATCAATATAGGGTTCACCCTGAGAATTGTTCCTTCCTTTATACCCATCCAATACCCATCTCCTCATTGCTGAAGAAATGTAGGGAAAATATCACCCTGGGGCACAATCAACACCATGTAATAAAGAGGGTTGTAAACTGGACATGATGATGCGAAATCATATGCCACAGCTGCTTTAAGCCTGAAAATAGCCAATTACCAGGTTATTATGTCTATGTATGTTTTAGAGTTGAAAGCTATTTTAAATGGCCTTAACTATTTCACAGATATCCTATGCAGTCATTCTGTCCTGGTTCAGATAGACAACACTCCAGCCATGTTCTAGTTGAACAAACAAGGGGGCACAGCTTCTCTGTCACTCTGTGCTCACACGATAAGAATTTGGGAATGGGCCATTTGCAGTCATGTAGCTTTACAAGCCATGCACATTGTGGGGGAACGCAACACAATAGCAGATCAATTGAGCTATCTTGCCAATGGCAAGTATCTTTGATCTCTGGATACCGTAGTGCTGACCACAATATGCGACTATTGGGGTTTCCCTATGGTCAACTTATTCACAACCAGGGACAATACCAAGATGGCCAGGATCTGCAGAAGGGCTGGATGGGACCCTCAATTGATAGGGGATGCATTTCAGATACCATGGAATGCAAATTCCATTATGTATTTCCTCCAAGCCCCTTGTTGAGGAGGGTAATAGCACAACTATTGGTGGAAGACAGTCATTGTATCTTGATAGCCCTGTGCTGGAGGAGACAAATTTGTTTTCTGACTCTAATACAAAGACCCAGGGAAGTTTTCAAACATTTACCACAGTCTCCAACCCTCCTACACATTCCCACTAGAACTTTCCCAGATTGGAGATATTTGAATCTGACAGCTTGGTTTCTTTGAGCAGCCAACCATTTCTAGAGCAGTGAATCAGGTTCTACGTAGTTCCTGTAAACCTTCAACTAGAGCTTCTTATGCATTGAAGTGGAGGATTTTTTCTCACTGGTTGTATAGTTCTGGGACTGATGCTGTAACATATCCATTGTTTATACTTCTGGATTTTCTCCTATCCTTAAAAAAGAACTTGGTGAATTCCTCAATAAAAGTTTACTTAGCAGTCATTTCTTCGTATCACCAGCCTGTCGATGGTTATTCATTGTTTTTGCATCTGCTTTCTAAGACATTTTTAAAGGGTCTAATAAGCTATACCCTTAGGGTTGCCAAGTCCAATTCAAGAAATATCTGGGGACTTTGGGGGTGGAGCCAGGAAACTTTGGGGGTGGAGCCAGGAGACATTAGGGGTGGAGCCAAGATCAAGGCTGTGACAAGCATAATTGAACTCCAAAGGGAGTTCTGACCATCACATTTAAAGGGACAGCACACCTTTTCAATTCCTTCCTTCCATAGGAAATAATGAAGGATAGGGCACCTTCTTTTGGGGCTCATAGAATTGGACCCCCTGGTCCAATCTTTTTGAAACTTTGGGGGGGGGGTATTTTGGGGAGAGGCACTAGATGCTATACTGAAAATTTGGTGCCTCTACCCCAAATAACAGCCCCTCCAGAGCCCCAGATACCCACAGATCAATTCTCCATGATTTTCTATGGGAATAAATATCCATAGGGAATAATAGAGTTCCCAGCAGACATTTCCCTCCCCTCCCCCCCCCCCCCGCTTTCTGACAACCCTGAAGCGGGGGGAGGAACTCCAAACCGGGGGATCCCCTGCCCCCACCTGGGGATTGGCAACCCTATATACCCTCCAACCATTTCTGTTACTCCACAATGGTCCTTGATTGTGGTTTTAAATCAGATTACTGGTTCTCCTTTTGAGCCCCATGGTTCTGTTTCTATGGTTGACGTTGAAGACTGTTTTTCTTGTTGCAATTACATCAGCACAACATGTAGGAGAATTGGCAGCTTTGAGAGCTGACGCTCCCTTTATGCAAATTTTTCCAGGCAGGGTTACTTTGCAACCTAGCATCAAATTCCTACCGAAAGTGGTTTCTAAATTTCATTCAACACAGCAGCTAGTGTTACCTGTATTTTTTTCCAATCCTGTTTCACAGGAAGAAACCAGACTCCATACATTAGATTTCAAGAAAGGTATTCTCTTTTATTTACATTGTACACAATGCTTGATATGTTCTAATTGACTGTTTTTATGTTATTTGGGCTCAAAAAAGGGGATTCCTGCCTCTTCACAGACGATTTCACATTGGATAGTAATAACTATTCGCAAAGCCTATGATGCTGCGGCATCACCGTGTCCTCTGCAATTGAGAGCACCAGTATCTACTTCTACCGCTCTGTGTTATGGAGTTTCCATACAAGACGTCTGCAAAGCAGCTACATGGTCTTCATCAGACACTTTTGTTAGACATTATTAGTAGATGCCATGTGACTGGGAGACTTTGGTGGGCAAGGCAGTGTTACAGTCTGCCAGTTTGTAATTTTTACTCACTCCACCTCCAGCTTGCTGAATGCTTGGTAGTCTCCCATGTGAGACTGCACAAGGAAACAGTGATGAAAACTTTTAGTAACTTTTGTTCATCAAGTTGCACTTTTAGTAACTGCTGTTCATCAAGTTGTCCTTGTGCAGACACTCATCCTTCCCTCCTGCCCCATGTGAATAAAAGTTTTATGTTTGCAGGATTGTTCCCTATTATTAACATATTGCCATTGAGGCATATATTGTTCTTTCTTTTTATCCAGTCCTGCATATCCTTTCTCCGTTTGGTGGCTCTGGAGAACTGGGGGGGGGGGGTGGAGCCCCTCCATTGGAGTATGTCACCATTTAGGTGGGAAACAGTCTCATTGGCTCCAGCAGGGAGGATCACTCTGTTACTAGGCGAAGAAAAGTTTTCTGAAGGCTGGCCTGCGCTTGTGCAATACCCATGTGTGGCTGTACAAGGACAGCTTGATGAACAACAGTTACTGAAAGTGCCACACTGTTTTACTGATTAACATTGCCGGTTTGCCGTTTGAGAACCAGAGGTTCATGTATTACACCTCAAACAACCTTTTATTGGGGAATATTAATATTTCTTAGCTCAATATGGTAGGCCTACGAGAGGTGAGGTGTACAGGATCTCTGTCTTTGTCTACGGAGATAGACCACTGAAAATCCTTTGGTTAATAATAGATTTTATTATGGCATAGGGTTTCAAATAGTTACATCTCAATCAAACAATTTCAAGCATACAAGAGGAATACAAGAGTTTAGCTGATTAAGCATGGATGGGGGAAGGTGATACAATACCTATATCTTGCAGGGTAGGCTCAGTCAGAGGAAATGCAAGGCCTCTGGAGGGAGATTTCTCTTGAGAAGAGGGGGGGGGGTTGAGGGTAGGAAGGGGGTGGAGGAAGGAGAGGATGAAGGGATTCCCTTTTTCCTTCTTTTTCTCTCTCGACCCTTTGCTCTCTGGACCCTCCTGGACCCTAAACCTGACAGGTGGGGTTGTGTGTTTTCTAGGGTAAATTACGTCACATCAAGCAATTAAACTACCCAATGAGGGGCCAGGGTGTCACACCAATAGAAAATCAGAGTGTCATATGTATAATATCCAATCAGAGACCATTTGTATCATAGATCCATACCCCATGGAGGAATTTTAATTACACTGGCCACATGACTTTATGGCCTTGTTTTCCCAAAACTGGTTCCTTTGAAGCTCCCCAAAAGTGATAGATTTCTCCCTTAGTGTCAAACATGGATGGGCATCCATCAGGTAGTCAGGAGACTGGTTGACTTTGATGGCCTTAGCAGTTAATTAAAGAAGAACAGAAACTTTGTTAAGAGTCAAAAATTGTGAGATCAATTTGCAGTTATACCACACATTCACAACAAGATGAGCACTTAGCCTTTAACCTTTGTGTTTCTGCTGTCTTGCCCTGAAGAGTAACAGACAAGCCATTTATTTGTGTTGGAGGTTTCTTGGTAATTCTTATTTCTTTATGCTTTGATAACAGGACTTTAAAGGCTGCCAAAAGAGTGAAGGAATTTTTATAGCTCTGCCCACTAGTCTTTCTGGGCCTGGAACCCTTCATTCCCAGGAGCAGAAAGATAGACGCTTCTCAACCTTTCAGCCAGCTGTCCTATTGTTCCGGCTTGTGAACCAGAATCACACCACAGCCTAGCTTGGGCCAAGAAGGAACTGGATTTTTCTCCCTTATGTGCAAGAAAGACCATTCCAATTCAAATGGGCATTGCTGTGTCGTATATTCTAGGGTTACATTGCAATATCACATTCCAGGGGTGCATGGTTTGGGAATAAGTACAGGGGTGCCTTCCTGGGTATCACATGGCCATCCATATCTGCTGCCCTCCCACAACCCTGCACGTGGTTTCAGAAATTCATGGTGGGAAGCAGGGGGAGCAGTAGGGATTGCTGAAATGGCTTGCATCCATTTCAACCTAACAGTGGGGCTGGTGCACTTGTCAGCTGTTAGGCTGAAATAGATGCAAGCTGTTTAGTGATCCCCCCACTTCCAAGTGTTCCCTTTAAATGGCATTTGCAAACCACAAATGAATGAAGTCCAAGTGGTAAGTTCATACAGAAGTGGTTCCCTTCAATGGCATTTGCAAGCAGGTGCCATACATGAGTGATGTCCAAGTGCTGAGAGTGAAGTCTTGTGAAGCACCTGTTTGCAAAAGCCATTTAAAGGGAACATTCCCTTTTGCAAGTTCTCCACCAACTCCATTTCCATTCTGCTGGTCTCAGGGAGCTGTCGCTAGCAGAAAGGAAGGAGGGAAGATCTCAGATCTTCTTCTGAACCTCACAAACTGAGCCGATTCTATAAACAAGGAGGTTTGTGTGACCTCATGAACCACAAATCAGGATGAACCTCTTTTTTTCCTGGTTCATGCTAATCTCTACTCAGGGTCAAACCAAATGTGATGCTGGGAATTTCATGAATGGATGGACTCTTGATTCATATCAGGACGAGATGCAAGGGAAGGTAACAATTCTCCTTGCAACATTGCTCTGAATTTAAATGGCCTTGTGGAGCTGCTATTGAGCAAATATATGGGTACTCTTATCAATCTCTGTATGTTTCCACAATGGGGCAAATACTAGCTCTGTGGAGATTTTTTGGGTTTGAAAGTTGATGTGGGAGGAAAATGATGTGGAGAAAAAGACGTAGCCCCACTAGTTCTGTCCTAACCCCAACTGAACCTATTAACATCTTTTTTTAAAAAAATGATAAAAAGCACTATTCATTAGCATCACTTCTAGTTTGGCTATTAGTACTAGTAATGACTTGTTCTTCGTTGTCCTTTTGGCAACTTTTTTGTAACTTTTGACTTAATTATAATCAACATATTGTGGCAGAATACTTTCTAGATTGTCAAGGGTTTTTTTACATAAACAGTTGCAAAATATAGTTACATGCAGTGTTATCTTCTGAATACTGAGTTTTAAAATGCTTAGAAGGATGGCAGTGAATAGTGCACACTGAAGTTAATGAGCTTAGAAGAATGTAACCAGGGCATTTTTTGTAGCAGGAACTCCTTCACATATTAGGCCACAGACCTTATATTAATGGATATGCAAAAACAATTAAGATGCAAAAATGATTAAGATAAGACTTTTACACCAGTCCCTCTATTTTCTTTTAAGAATGATTTTTAAATATTTAGAAATGTATCAACTATTTAGTAATTTTTTCATATATCTGTCTTTTTTTCAGGATTAAAATTCAAAAAAAAGAAAAAGAAAAACAGAAAATTTATCACCAAAAAAAAGGTGGTGGCTTTGTGAACACAATTAGATTGCTGCAGATGTGCTTATATCTTCCACAGCTACCTTCTATTATAGGATCTGATTGCTTTATCCATGATACTTCAGTCATTTCAATAGCAATAAGGTCAACAATAAAACCATCACAGCAACAAGGCCCAAACAAGCCCTGCTAAATTAAACCAGACAGTCTGTTAATGGAATGCATTCTTTATGGAAACTGCTCTAATGAAAAAAACTTTGTGCAAACATCATAAAAATCTGCCAGATGTTAAAAAAGCCCCTGCTAATATGTCTACCATCTCATGTTCAAAACAGGCTGCAACATCCATTGTGTCAGATCCTCTTGAACTTTCACCAGAAATAGTAGGTTTAAATTCTACTATTAAAATAAGCTCTGTGAAAAAAAGGCCAGGGACTGTCCTAATATCAAAACGGTCAAGCATTGGAGCCATGTCTCAGGATCAGTGGGATCGGCCTGTCATTCCACCAAGAAGACCTGGCTTCAGGGTGTGCTTTATCTGTGGCAAAGAGTTTGGGTCACGATCTCTTCCTATTCATGAGCCAAAATGCCTGGATAAGTGGCATACTGAAAATGACAAGTTACCAAAGCATCTAAGAAGACCAGAGCCTATTAAACCTCAGAGTCTTTCAGGAGGTTCTGATAATATCAAGGCTGGAAGTGGATTGTCTGATCAAAGTAATCAAGCCCATTTTCTGCCCTGTGAAAACTGTGGTCGTACTTTTCTTCCAGATCGTCTGTTTGTTCACCAACGGAGCTGTAAACCAAAGACTATCCCAGGGCCTTCAAACTTGGGTTGCACTAAATCTTCTAGATCCTCTGGGTCTAATTCAGCTGCACCAGACAAGGTAAAAAAGAATGCACAAGAGGTACAATTGTTTCTGTGAGCAAACTCCAAGATGACATTGTGCTCCCATTGAAGTTAATGGTAAATGTCCACTGCTGATTTCAGTCAAGCTAGGTTTTCATTCCAGAGATTAAAAAAAAAATGAGTGAGATTTCAAAACTAATTTTTATGCTCTTGTGTATAAAGTATCATTAGAGGTGTATTAGAAAATGATACACTATCTAACATTTAAAAAAACATAGGATAGTTGTTTTGCATTAGTGGTAATAAATAAACCTCAATACTATTTCAAAACATGTTAGAGATTTTGAACTTTACATAGCTATGCTGACCATGGAATAATGTGTCAGTTTAAGGCCATGATGATAAATATAAATAAACAGATGGCATGGATTTTCAGCTTTTGTGGAAGAATTTGAATTAATGAAAAACACAAGGGCTTCCTGAACATGTGATTTCTGTTTGTGACAGTGATGACTGTCTCATGTGACTGTGATGATATTGTACCCTCTGCTAATGGATGTATTGTGAAGCTGAATAGATGCTCATCATTCTTTTTCTCCTGCAGGGACTGCAACAAAATCTTTCATTTCAATTTAAGTGGGATTAAAGGAAATTCTGGAGATAAAATATATCTCTAATACCATATATATCTCAAATGGACCGGGGGGCAGGGGGGAGCTGTTCAACTCAATAAACCATCCATTTACAGCAAGATTTGTTTCATTACAGTTGACATTAGGATCTTTTCGCATACTGCATTGAACAGCATTAGATGCTTTTGTAGAGCTTGTCCAAAAATTTGCTTTTGTAGAGCTTGTCCAGAGCTTGCTTTAAATTTGCACTATTTGCATGTTTTCTGTACAAGATTTTCCTCCTTCCATCCTGCAAAGTGAATTCAAGTAACTGTATCTCAGATATTCTTTTATGCTTTTATTTCTAGTGAAGAAATAGTTATTCTTTCTGTAGGGAACCAAAGACTCTGGTTATTTGTTCCTGAACAGTTCGTGACAAGGACTTGATATCCCTTTTTGACAAAAGTATCTGTTCCCTTCACAATGCTAGTTTATGACACATGAGGCCCTGAACTGTCAGGTTAAGAGCCCCTATGCAATTAGGGTTGCCAAGTCCAAGTCAAGAAATCTCTGGGGACTTTGGGGGTGGAGCCAGGAGACTTTGGGGGTGAAGAAGAAGAAGAATTGCAGATTTATACCCCGCCCTTCTCTCTGAATCAGAGACTCAGAGCGGCTTACAATCTCCTTTATCTTTTCCCCCCACAACAGGCACCCTGTGAGGTGGGTGGGGCTGAGAGGGCTCTCACAGCAGCTGCCCTTTCAAGGACAACCTCTGCCAGAGCTATGGCTGACCCAAGGCCATTCCAGCAGGTGCAAGTGGAGGAGTGGGGAATCAAACCCGGTTCTCCCAGATAAGAGTCCACGCACTTAACCACTACACCAAACTGGCTCCTCCCTGGGTGAAGGGGGGAAACGGCGCCAAGGAGCGTGGCGAGCCGCCCCATCTTGGAGGAGCAGCTAAGGTGAACCGGAGAAGAGGCGGCAGCAGTGCGGCGGCAGCAGCGCAGCAGCGTCGCCCGCTCTGCTCCGCCTCTGAGGTGAAATCAGAGAAGGGGAGGGTGGAAGCAGACCAGGAGCGTGGCGAGCCGCAAGTCTGGGTCCTAGAGGTGTCCTTGCCACTCCCTCCACCAAGACGGCAAGCCCACCTGTCTGCCCACTCAGCAGGCAATCATGGGGATTCCCTGTTCAGTGGGCAGACAGGGGGACTTGCTGCCTTGGTGACTCCAGTGTTGGGTTTTTTTTTAAATGCTTCACATTATTTTCTTTTTTTGCCTTTAATAAAAATGTCTTGGACTCTAGAACAAACTAGCTACTTTGTTGTGAGTTTTTATGATGAAAGTTGTTGTATTATAATCCATTTATTAATGGAATTGTAACCCAACCCTCTGCTCTCTAGCCTCAGATGACCTGCCAAAAGGTACCCCCAAAGCCTGGGAATATTCTCCAGAAGTTGCAAGGCCTTGCACTCTGGTTTATACATGGCACATTTCTAGGTGCCGGCCAAAGGGTCAGACTAACTTGCAGAAGCCCAGACTCTGGAAGATATCATAATACAGGAAAAGGGCAGCTGTCTTCATATAGCAACAACTCTTTTCCCACCTTGGGGTAATTATATGCAACAGGAACATTCTTAGCATTCCAGCTGGTCCAACTTTGATGATGTTCTGTCAGAAAGGTCTCTACTCTAATATGTTGCATAGTACCATGCTGCATTAAACACACGCAAAAGAAATATATTAGAATACAGTGGATGTCTAGTTCTATTTTGTGAGAATGTGTTTAGGATATGTAATGAGATAAAAAAACAATATCCCTGTTGAGTCCTGGGGAAGGTGCTAGTTCCAAGTGTTATTATAAACGTTGCTGAATTACAAATCATTAAAACACTTGAAACAAGCATTGTAATACTATGCAGCATATTAGAGATCTATCTGTTAGAACAGAACATCTCTAAGAAAAAAGTTGGTGTTTAACCCATGTTTGAGAGAAGACCAGTGGAGCATGACAACAGACTCTTAAATTTATTGCTCTTTTACAATTAAGAAACCTAATGAAAGACTGTCACAATCAAGGACACATCAGTCTCCAGTTCTAACATATTTATGTCCTTGTGACAAATCCTGTCAGGTGATAGCATGACAGCTGAGTTAGATTATTGTTCTTAACACTATATAATTAAGATGGATATATTTGCACATCTATCACCAATCCTGACATCTTTATTTGCCTCATTGTTTTCCTCTGGAATTAAATTTAATGACTTTATAAACTTAGGCATCTGTTAAAACATTTCATCATATTGTATGTTTGTATGCTAATTTGCTGTTCAAAACACCTCTGTCTTATATGTATGGAATGGTAAGTTTCTTTCCTGTTTGTCTGAGGAAGTGTGCCTGCATACAAAAGCTCACACCCTGAATAAAACTTCTTTGGTCTTGAAAGTGTCATTGGACTCTATGTTCTGTTTATCATCAATGTTTACATTGATGGCCCTCTTCCTAACCATTCTCTGGGTTACCAAGGAATCATTAACTTTTGATGTTAGTTACAGATGCATCCATTTTCGGCCATCAGCTCTAGATTCATAAATCAGGATGCACCATTAAGGTGCTATAATATAGTGGGTTCTTAGGTATTGAAGAGGCGAGGTGGAAGTGATAACAAGCTCTTTATTATGTACAGCATGGTAGGTAGCTACACTAATAAGACTGGCGAACGGGGCCCGCTGGGCCAACTATATACAACACTGGGTTCCCGCGCTAGCACATTATTGGGTCATTCAAACCAGCAAGGGGCCTGTGATTGGAGCAGGGCAGTTTGAATTTGGATCCTACTGCCCATTGTTCCTAAGTCCCCAAGCTTAGTCCTTCAGGCTCCAGTGAGCCAGGCAGGAATACCATTGATAACAGCATTTACTCTCATACATAACAGGTGCCATCCCACCTATTGTTTTATGGCTGAGAGATCCATCAAATCATTGGTCAACCCTTAGGATACCTTTTAGAATCTATAAAAAAACACCCAGCTCTAGTGCTGTGTGTCACTTTAGGATGCCTAGAGTCACTCCCCCACACTTACAATTTGGATTCTGGGTCATGATACTCTGGTCGTTCACATTCCTTTTCATGGACTTCTGCACATCTGGATGGTAAATATCACCTCTCCTTTTATGCCTCTAAGCTTCTCTGTAGTCTTGTATGTGTGCATGTTTGATTGTTTTGGTATGCGTGTTTTTATTTTTATCAGTGATTTTTCAATAAAATAATTTCCTTTTAATTTGGTCTGGTTTATTTTAAGCACCCTTCTGGAACTGACCTTGGTATTCAAAGGTATAGGTCCCACCTGTTGCATCCCTTTGCCAGACTAGTCTCCACGCTAATTTCGCCACCTAACAGGGAATCAGGCAATTCAGGTAACAGAATGCATGTCTAAAAGTTCGGCAGTGTAAGTCAGTGTTGGTATCCCTTTTTGATCCTGCTCTGGCATACATCATGGCATGAGAAATGTTATGAGCAATCTGTGAAGTAGTATTCTCAAAATCAAATACCACATTGTAAAGTAAGAGGACACTGTATTTCTACAGGAAACCCCCTCTTTCCTATCGTTTATGTAGTCTGTGCTATCACTTTTTCAATATCCTCCTTTTCCACAATTGGAATTGGCTCAATTCTGAAATTTTGTCCATTGTATCTTGACCACCCAGTGCTGCTATCTGCTGTGTTGTTATTTCTATTGTAGATCTGCTTACAGAATGAAATACATGTTATCCTCTCCTATTTCCCCTATCACTCCACATGCAAGGACAGAAATAAGGCCCATAACTTGCAGTACTGTATCATTGGAAGTTGAATCAGTGGACTCATTACCATTAAAATAGGATGATTATTAGAGGCATTTTTTGCATCCTGCTCTGACTTCTATATTTTAATTCCAGCACTGGATTTTACTGTAACATTTTTGACCAGCAGTTCCCATGAATTACAGCTTTTATGATGTTTCCATAAAATGTGTCCTCAACATAAATCTAATTTTAAGGGGAAGTTCAGTCTGTTCAGTGTAACATATGAATTGAACAAGATTTATATAAAGACGAGAGAATCAAAGAACACGCGTAAATTCAGGGAGTGAGATTCTGATGTCAAGTTAAAACATTGCTATGAATTAGTGTAGCACGTTTTATATTGAAGCAGGGAGGAAAAGAGAATTAGTTTGGAAGAACTAGTGGGAAAACTTTGACCATTTCAAAGTGCATACCCCTGGATCGGTGTTCTTAAATAATCAAAGTTTGTAAAAGTTTCCACACAACTTCTGGCTTCCCCCATAGTAGATACAAATTTAGTACCCTGTTACTTCACAATAATTTTTTCCTGCAATTTTTTTCCCCTTCTGCAATTTTTTGCCCTTTGGATCTGAACTCAGAGATCTTCTTCGTGGTCTCTGTGCTTCACACTCATGGGATAGAGTGCCTGCGCTGATCCCCGAATCGGTATCTGAAAAGCCTGGGATTTTCCCGCGCTCGGCGCCAATGGGCATGCACAGGCATTCCAGTACGCATGCTCACCGGTGCCAGCGCGGGGATCCCACCAGTTCCTTTCTGACCTCTGCGCGGAGAGGTTTCCCTTTCGTGTCCCCGGTTGGTAAGGTAGTTGGTGGATTACCATATTGTTGTAAATAGCCTGTTTGTTGTTTTTCTTAGTGTAGATAGTTATTAGATAGTAGTTAGTTAAAAAAAATTGTTGTTGTTGGACTTGCCCCTCGGGGCCTTCCCCCCGTTTTTCTCCCCCAATTTTTTCCCCTCGGAGGACTCTGAGTGGGTTTTTTTGTGTTTGGCGTCTATGGAAAGACGTTGGGGGTTTTTCAAACGCTGCCGCTCTTGTGGGAAGAAGATTGCCCCTCCAGACGGCCATTCCCTGTGCCTTCTCTGCTTGGGTGAAGCGCATCACGTAGAGTCATGCTCGCATTGCCTCCGCTTCTCCAGGCAACCCAGGAAGAATCGGGCAGCGTGGCTCTTGGCTGCTTTGACTGAGTCGGCACTTTGATCTCAAAAATCGGCATCGGGCCCATTGGTATCGATGATGGCAGACACTGCGGCCCCAACGGTCACATAGGCCAATGTGGCGCCAGTCATGACTGAGATGCCAGTCGAGCGAGGCTCCTCCACAAAACGATCCCATGAAGGATCAGTGGATACACCCGCCAAGAAGCGTCGGGATGACTCAGGGACCCAAGCATCCGTACCGAAGAAGGTGAAGTCCAAGGAGAAGCGGAAGAGGTCCCACACTCCTTCACCCTCACGCGACGCTTCAGCACCGATGACTTCTACTCCGCCAAGGAAGATCCTGGCATCCCCATGTCACAGTCCATCGGCATCGAGAGGCAGGACTCATCAATCCCATCTCTCGACGTCCAAACATGAGATCGACCTCACTCAATGATCCTCCTCTTTGGGGTCGAGGCAATGTAGTGGGAGTGGTTCGATCTCCAAAACAGAGGCATCGGCGCCGATGGAACTGTCGACCCCGATGGAGCCTAGAGGCAGACGAGACCTGGAGCCTTCCATGGTACCACGTCGTTTCCCACCATTACCACCGCGGGAGCAGTGTCAGTGGCTGCCCACCTATCCGTACCCTTATCCACCATATCAGTGGTTTCCACCGAAGGAGTTTGCGGAGTGGGATCAGCAATCGGAGGCATCCTACATGTTGAGGCTCTCTCATCATTCTAGAAGGCCATCGGCATCGATCCCACCGGAGAGGCATACCACGCTGGCAGCAGAGCCTCATCGGCGTACATCGGCATCGACCTGTTCACCCATCCGGGAATCGACACCGATCCTCTCCGAGCATTCAATACAGAGAGAGTCTTCTTCGTCAGACTCTGAGAGCGGTACCGACATTCCAGAAAGAGCCTTGGAACCTTTCCCAGTGTCCCATACGGCCGAGGATCTTCCCATCTCGCCATCTGAAGTCGTATGGCGAGCTGGTGAAGAGGATGGCAACCTCTCTCTCTCTTCCTGTGATGCAGCCACAACCCATTGTGGATGACAATGTCTTTGACATTATGCAGCGGGATACATCCATGGCAATCGCTCTACCGGTCACCAAAGTAATTCTTCAGGCAGTCAAGGAGCCCTGGAAGACACCATCTTCAACGCCGGTGTCATCTAGGAGGCTGGACCACATGTATAGGGCCCAAGAGGCGGGTGCCGAGTTCCTTTTCGCTCACCCGAAGCCGAACTCAGTAGTCGTCTCGTCCTCCTCCGAGGCGGGTAAGGTCCACTCCTCCCCACCTGACAAGGAGGGGAAGAAGCTGGACAACATGGGAACAAAGGTTTACTCTGCAGGGGCCCTAGGAGTAAAGGTATCTAACTATGCTGCATGCATGGCTAGATAACAATACTCGGCTTACCCCCTCCTCTCTTCCCTGAGTGAAGATAAGAAAACTGCTGCAAGGAAGCTGCAAAAAGAAGGCTTTGCTGTGGCCAAGCAACAATTGGCTGCAGCAAAGCACATGGTGGATGCATCCGCGAAGACCATCACGTCAGCTGTGTGCCTCCGTCGTCATTCCTGGCTAAGGTCAACAGCCCTTCAGCAAGACACTAGGGCGTTTGTGGAGGACTTGCCCTTTGAGGGAGACGGCCTCTTCAGCACCACCACAGATAGTGCACTGCAGGAGATAGATAAAAGCCTGAAGACTTCAAGGAACTTGGGCATTCAGGCCACCTCCAGAGCTTCCAAGGCAAAACAGTGGCACAAACCCTGGGCCAAAAAGACCTATCAGAAGTTCTCACTCGAACAACAACAGAGGCCTTGCTCTGCCCAACCTGACAGCAGGCCCCCATATTCGGGGAATAACAGGAACCGTTATGGCTCCCAGGCCATTGGCAAATAAAGGGCACTCGTCCTCAAAAGCAGGGCCTTTGACTTTCTCGTGGCATGCGTCATCGTCCCCACTGGTTCTATGTCTATCCGCCTCCACCCTTTCCTACCTGCCTGGGAGTTGATCTCTACAGACAGGTGGGCACTGTCCATCATATAGGAGGGCTACAAAATAGAGTTTGTTCAGATTCCAAACCAATCCATGGTAATTACCACTCCCTCTTCCCCACCTCTGCTGGCAGAGGTGAACAACCTCCTACAGAAACAAGCCATAGAGAGAGTTCCAATGGAGGCCAAGACAGGAGGTTTTTACTCTCGGTACTTCCTGGTCCCCAAGCGGGACGGGATTTAAGACCAATTATGGATCTTTGGAATCTGAACAAATTTATTCTGTACCAGAAGTTCAGAATGTCCACTCTGCAAACTATCCTGCCCTCATCAACCAAGGGGACTGGATGGCGACCCTGGACCTCAAGAATGCCTACTTCCATGTCAGCATCCATCCGGTGTTCAGACGTTTCCTTCAGTTTGCAGTGGGTTCTCAACACTTCCAGTTCAAGGCTCTTCCATTTGGCCTGTCCACTGCACCTCGGGTGTTTACGAAGATGATGAGCGTTGTGGCTGCCCATCTCCGTCTTCAAGGAGTTGTCATTTTCCCATACATCGACGACTGGCTCCTTGTGGCGGAGTCGAAGGAAAGTTTGTCAACCCACATTGCCATCACTCTACGTCTTCTCGACACCTTGGGGTTGCAGGTCAATTTGGAGAAATCTTACCTTACTCCATCAAGGACAGTGCAGTTTATAAGGGCCTTGCTGGATACGAACCTGCATTGCGCGTACCTGCCTCCGCAGAGGGCAAGGGACATTATCAGCCTGGTGCGACTTCTACAGAGGCAAAAGTGGAGCACAGCGCAGCAGCTGCAGCAGATTCTGGGGCTGATGGCAGCAATGACAAGCGTGCTACTTTTTGTGAAACTGAGGATGAGAGGCCTACAACTGTGGTTTCTTCGCCAGTTTCGACCACTCAGAGACTCACCTCGAAAGAGGTTTGTCATTCCATACTGGATTCCTGGAAACTGGCGAATATAACACTTATCCCGAAAACAACTCAAGGATTAGACGAGGTTAGGAACTATAGGCCAATCTCACTACTGAACGTGGATTACAAAATATATTCAGCTATTTTGGCCAACAGGCTAAAGAAGGTATTAAGTAATTTAATCCACATAGATCAAACAGGGTTCCTACCAAAACGGCATATGAGCTCCAATCTAAGAACTATATTAAATGTATTAGAATACTATGAAATTACTGGAAAGAAACAATTGGCTTTATTTTATTTTTTTTAGATGCGGAGAAGGCATTTGATAACTTAGATTGGAACTTTATGTTTTGTCAATTAAAGATGATGGATTTTGGTGTAGACTTTATCCAAAATGTGAAAGCCATTTATAAAGATCAAAGAGCTAAAATAATTGTGAACGGAGACCTGACAGAAGAAATTAACTTAAGAAAAGGCACCAGACAAGGCTGTCCACTCTCTCCGTTACTTTTTGTGTTATCTTTAGAAATTTTATTGGAGTCCTTAAGAAATAATAATGAAATAAAAGGTTTAAAGATTAAAGATGAAGTATATAAAGTGTTAGCATATGCTGATGATCTGGTTTTAATTATACAAGATCCATTAGAATCAACCGATGAAGTGTTGAAAGAGTTAAATGATTACGGGCAAGTTGCAGGATTAAAGATTAACTACAAAAAGTCTAAGATCTTAACAAAAAATATCTCTACCCAAGATATCCAGACGATTGAAAGGAGAACAGGTTTTCAGAGAGAAACGAAAGTAAGATATCTGGGGATAATGTTGAGTAGTAAATGTAGTAACATTTATGAACTTAATTATGAACCTCTGTTAAAACAACTTGAATGTAAGTTAAAGAAATGGCGTACTTTGCAATTGTCTTTTATGGGCAGAATAGCATTGATTAAGATGTATATTCTACCAAAGGTGCTGTTTTTATTTCAACTGGTTAATTTTGCAACTAGAAAAATCTTTATGGTCAAGTTAGAACAGATGATTAGATCCTTTATCTGGTTAGACAAGAAACCGAGAATTAAATGGAAAATTTTAACGGATACCAAGGAAAATGGAGGTTTAGGTCTGCCAGACTGGGAAAACTATCACTTAGCATGTGGCGTGGTTTGGTTGCGTGACTGGATAGCTCTTGAAAATAAAAGAATACTAACCTTGGAAGGCTTTGATCTCCAAAATGGTTGGCACTTTAATTTATGGTACGCGGATAAAACACAGAAGTATTTTGTCAATCATTTGATTCGTAAAGGGTTACATAATGTTTGGCAAAAACTTAAAAAATATATATACAGTAAGGTCCCGAGATGGATATCGCCTATTGAAGCCGCAATTCAGCCACAGTTAAGAGACTACTCTAAGATTGTCAGATACCAAGACCTTCTAGACGGAAATGATAAAATAAAGGGGAAAGAGGAATTAGAGGCGAAAGGTATAAACTTAGACTGGTGGACCATGACTCTGGTAATGGCTAAATTCAATAAGGATAAAATGATTGGGTTTACTAGCTCCAAATTTGATTTCGATAAAATTTTAACAAACAAGCTGGATAAAGTGATTAAAAAAACTTATAACTATATAATGCAGATGAAATTAGAGGATGAAGTCGTTAAGGAAGTAATGTTGAAATGGTCCAAAAACCTGACGAAAAATATAGATTTAGAAACATGGTCACGTTTTTGGAAAATGAATTATAAAGTGATTAAGCCAATTAATCTTAGAGAAAACTTCTTTAAGTTATTTCACAGGTAGCACATCACCCCACTGCAATTAAACAAGATTAATACCTCCACCCCACCTACATGTTGGAAATGTGGGTCAAAGACTGGTTCATTTTTCCACCTTTGGTGGACATGCAAATTGGCAAAGAAATTTTGGATTAAAATTTTTGAGATGCTGAAGACGATGCTAAACATAAATTGGCAGCTCAAACCTGAAGCGATGTTACTTTCATTAGTGAGGAAGGAAGTCCCTCAGGAGGATGAATACTTAATATATGTCCTAACAGCGGCAAGAATAGTATACGCCAAGCATTGGAGACAAAAAGAGTATCCAAAACTTGAGGAGGTGGTAGATAAAATACTGCAAGTTGCGGAGATGGATATTCTTTCAAATGTCTTAAAAGGGATATCCAAAGCCGAAGCAATAAAAAAATGGGAAAAATTTTATATATGGTTAAAAAGGAACTAAGGTAGAAATGATTAGAGGTAAAGGTAATATTGTTGATATTGTGTATAAGAAAGATTGTTGAGAAGATGAAATATAAAGGTAATATTAGAGGTAAAGGTAATATTGCTGACATTAGGTGCAAGATAGTTTGTTGAGGAGATAAAATGTTTGATACTGGTCTGATACTGCACTCAGCCCCATATGGAAGATTGGGGATAGGTTATACTATCGAGGTGGTTTGTTTATAGTTTTGATTCTTTGTTGTTTAAACCTATCCATATTCGAACCGCAGTGGATATATGTTTTTTTCTTTTTTTGGGAAATTATGTTTGTTGACTGAAATAAACTTTGGTTCATTAAAAAAAAAAAAGAGACTCACCTCGAAAGAGGTTTGTCATCCCATCCGTGATTCTTCAGACGCTACAATGGTGGGAGTCAGAGAGCAACATCTGTCAGGGAGCTCCCTTCCATCTCCCAACTCCCACTGTGACTATCACAACAGATGCTTCTTTATTGGGTGGGGGGGCCCACATGGAAGGTCTGTGTGTGGGGGGCCCTTGGCCGCCAAAACTGACTCAATGCCACATAAATTACCTAGAGTTGCTGGTGGTTCATTTTGCCCTGCGCTCTTTACGCCCCTTGGTGGCAGGGAAGATTGTAGCACTACTAACAGATAATACCACTGCCCTGTGCTACATCAACAGGCAGGGAGGGACAGTCTCTCATCGGCTCTGTGCATTGGCGATGGATCTCTGGTCGGAGTGTCTACAATACGACATCTTTGTGAAGGCTGCGCATCTTCCAGGGGTCCTCAATATGCAGGCAGACTCCCTCAGCAGGGGTGCGGCTTCTCCACACGAGTGGGAACTGCAGTGGCACTTTCTCAAGCCTGTATTCCAGCTTTGGGGGTACCTGCAGCTGGATGTCTTTGCCACGGCCGAGAACAAGAAGTGTCCTCTGTTCTATTCCAGAGGGGGAGCGGATCCAGAGTCACTGGGAGACGGTCTTCTGCTTCCTTGGGAAGCTCAGTTCCTTCTGTTTCCACCTCTGCCGTTGTTGACGAAGGTGGTCAACAAGATAGCAAGAGAGAGACCATGCTGCATCCTGGTGACTCCCTGGTGGCCTCGCCAGAACTGGTTCTCGATCCTGCTCCAACTGTCGAGGGGGGGGGGGGGGGTCTTTTACCAGTTTCCGGCAGAACCGAACCTCCTGTCAGCCCAGGGTGGTCACGTACTCCATCACAACGTGCCCCACCTGAAGTTGACAGCGTGGCTCATCGACCCTTGCAGTTCTCTAACAGAGTCCAGCAAGTCCTCATGAATAGTAGGAAACCTTCCACCCACGCTTCCTATGACAGGAAGTGGCATTAGTTCCTTCAGTCCTTAGCTGACCCTTCAGTTTCACCTAGCAGGGTGGGATTGTCAGTAATTTTTGACTTTTTGTTATCCCTAGTGGATGCTGGCCTTGTTTTCTCCTCCATTAAGGTTTATTTGGCAGCAATATCTGCATTTCATAATCCAGTGGAGGGATATTCTGTTTTTGCATACCCTCATTCTAAGAAGTTTTTGAGGGGTTTGTTTATGCTGCATCCACCATCAAGATCGCCCCCGCAGTTGTGGGACTTAACATTGGTGCTGGACAAACTAACTTGTCGCCCTTTTGAGCCGATGGCCACGTGCTCTTTGCAACTCCTCTCATGGAAAACTGCATTTTTGGTTGCTATCACATCAGCACGTTGTGTAGGAGAGCTCACGGCGATGCGTTGTGATTATCCCTACCTTGTTTTTTGGGAGGCTGGAGTTTCCTCAGCTCCGGACATTGCTTTTCTTCCTAAGGTGGTCTCTCAGTTCCACCTCAACTTAGAAGTTTGGTTGCCCACTTTTTACCCTATGCCTTCCTCGGATGAGGAATGTAGGTTGCATGCTTTGGATGTAAAGCGTGCTTTGTCGTTTTATTTAAGTTTTCGTAAGGACAAGCAGCTTTTTGTTTCATATGCTGCCCCTAAGTTAGGTTCCAGGATTTTGTCTCAGAGACTCTCAAAATGGCTCACTGAGACTATTAAACTCTGTTATTTGTTGGCAAAAAAGCCATTACCTGGGCCTATTCGTGGACACTCTACAAGAGTGATGGCGACCTCAGTGGCGTTCCTGAAAGGCGTGTCTCTGACTGATGTTTGCAAGGCTGCCACCTGGTCTTCCCTGCATGCCTTTATGAAGCACTACGTGCTGGATGTGCATGCTCAGCAGAGGACTCAGTTGGGAACTGCAGTGTTGCAAGCTGTTTCTTCTGGTTGACCATCTTCCCGCCTCCAGGTATGTCTTGCTTGCTAATCTCCCATGAGTGTGAAGCACAGAGACCACAAAGAAGATAGACAGGTTGCTTACCTGTAACTGTAAATCTTTGAGTGGTCATCTGTGCATTCACACTATCCGCCCTCCTTCCCCACTGCTGATGGTCTCCCTCCAGTAGGGGCTTCCAGCGGTCAAGAAGGAACTGGCGGGATCACCGCGCTGGCGCCGGTGAGCGTGCGTACTGGGACGCCTGCGCATGCCCATTGGCGCCGAGCGTGGAAAAATCCTGGGCTTTTCAGATACCGATTCAGGGATCGGCGCAGGCACTCTATCCCATGAGTGTGAATGAACAGATGACCACTCGAAGATCTACAGTTACAGGTAAGCAACCTGTCTTTTTCCATTAAGGATTTCCCAAATTTGAATTTTGTTACCACTGTCCTTTTGTGTCATCAGCATCATGTGTTCATTCCACCTCCCACCCTCCACCTCCCTCAGGTTGTCCCCTGAGCAATCTGCTAATTTTTAACATAGTTTTGATCACATTACAAAGCTAATTTTTTTCATAATAATGTAGAAATGTTATAATGTTAGGGGAAACAGGCAGTGAGGTTTAATGTAGCCTTCTCGTTGTGATTGCCAATCCATGACGTTCCTTTCCTTTCATGATTTATGTTTTTTGTGCGTAGGTGATGCCACCTCATGCTTCTGTTGTTTCTTCATCCCACCCCCCACCCCCTTCCCTGATAGCGCCCTGTTGTGTTTTGGATGATGGTTCAGTCATTCATCATTTGACACTGATGGAATTATATAATATATATATATATTATTTGATTGTGAAAACTAAAATTGTGGAGATTTTCCATTTATTGGGTTCTATGAATGTAATAATCTTGTTATGATTTGATGTGTATTGTTCAGCAATATTGGGACACTTTCCTTAGGAATTTTTGGGAATATTCAGTGGTCATTTTGTAACTACACAAACTTTGAAATCATGGCAACTATGCCATTCCCCATGATTCTCAGGGAAAATCTGACCTTGCCAAGGCCTGGTGGCAGATTAATAGATGGATTCAAATAATTAGGGTTTGTAGAATCTTTCGGGCTCAAATGCCGTGTTCTACTGGAGAAAGTTTTCCTTCCAGACGTTTCATTCTCAGCTGCAGAGAACATCCTCAGTGGCGTTGCAGCCGGAGCAGGCGCTCTGACCTTCTTGGGGAGAGAAAGAAAAACGTGACTTTGACTATTCCAGTGCTGGAGAATTCATCAAAACTTTCACCATGGAAGGCCGTATTTTTTCTTCTTCAATACTTTTGCATTACAAAAGAGCACCCACTTAACCCCTAAAAAGAACTCAAGTTTGAAACAGACTATATATAGTGAATTTGATCTGTTGGGTTCATATATGGATTAATGAATATTTTTCTCCCACTATTTTTAGAAATGTTTGTTTTGGAATAGTGGATCAGGACATGTGAATTTTCTGATTAGATAGAGGTTGTGTAAGTATTTATATAGAAACAATAATACTGGACACTAACATTTTGGATAAGTGTTTATTATAACAATATTGTTTATTTGCATCACATGGCATAGTATGTTTTATTTTTTATTTTCTTTTAATTTCCATGTTTTTTTTAATTTTTAATTTATTTTAATTTCCATGGTTCGTGATATATTTCTAGGAATTAAAATGTGGCATAAAGCATATTGAACCTGTCTGGTTCCTCTCCCCTCACTGTGACAATAGTATTCCTTTCAATAAGATTGTTCTAAAATTTATGTTATTTTCTCAAATTAATTGGCTTTTCATTTTACTTGTTGCCCACAGTCTGCAGTAATAAGGCGACCTCCAACTGTCATTTGTTACATTTGTGGGCGTGAGTATGGAACTAAATCAATAAGCATCCATGAACCACAGTGTCTGAAAAAATGGCACATTGAGAATGACCAACTGCCAAAACATTTACGAAGACCTGAACCCAAGAAGCCAGAGATCAGATCCATAGGAGGTAAATTCCATCTCATCTAAAATGTTTAATGTAGGAAGTGAAGGGGTGATGAGGCAGCTTCATATCCATTAAGTGCTGATGTCATTTTAGTTTTTGACTGTGTTGGAATTTAGTTTATTTTATCTTACAAACTCAATGTGGTTTTTGTATTTATGAACACGTGTATTAGTCACTTTCATAAACTCCTTACCATAAAATAAATGGACAAGTGAATCTAACAAATTCTGTAGCATTTATTTATTTAGCTTTTTAAAACTTGGTTTTACTTCCGAATGGGGGCCTAAAGCAGCTAACAACATCGCTCTCCATTCCGCATTTTGTTGTCCAGTAAAGTAGGTTAATTAGATACAGAGTGGTTGGCCCAGGATCACCAACTCAACCTTCATGGCATATGGAGAGCCAGCACAAATGCTGCACTAACAAGAGGGGTTTGCCAGATTCCTACTCTATGGAGCGGGTTTACACTGGATCAAGATATGCTTCTGAATTCAAGGAAAATCTCTGTAGCACATATCAGTAGTTTACTCTTCATCCTGCAGTTCTGGTATTTTTGCCACTTTGGAAGTTAAGAACTTAATTGCTTCCTATCTTCTTCCTGGTTCTGCAATTAGAAGAGCAAGTACATGATGTACACTTCTTATTTATTTTATTACTCGATTTCCACCCTCCCTGCAAGCAGGCTCAGTATATGTGCATGTGAGTGGATCTCAGAGCAATGAAGACATAATTAGAGGCTTGTACAATACTTACAGTTGCCAACTCCAGGTGCAGAAATTCCTGGAGATCTGGTACCTCTAGGATAGAGCCTGAGGAAGGCTGAGTTTAGGGAGGGAAGGGAGATCAGTAGGGTATAATATCATAGAGGCTACCCTTCAAAGCAGCCATGTTCTCCAGGGAAACTGAACTTTGTAGTCGAGAGAGTAGTTGTAATTCTGGGAAATCTCCAGGTTCCACCTGGAGGTTGGCAACCCTAGCAAAACTTTGGGCCAGCTTGTTCCAGTGCCATAGGGTTGAGAAGCTGGCCTGCACATGCAAAATGTGCTAGTCTGTTAAATTATCTAAAATATTTATGTTCTGCCTTATCTTCTTTGTCTCAAGGCCCCTTAAAAACAAAACAAACCAAGAAGTTGCAAGGGCACAGAAGGCAACGCAACAGTCCTTTAACGACAAAAATAACACATAGTTGATAGGGTTTCCAGCCACTGGCAAACAGTGAGAGACTTATCAATTGGGTGGGGGACCTTGCCAGCAGCATAAGGATATTGCCAGTGACACAATGACATCACTTCCAATGTGACAGGAAGTAACATCACTGTATTGCATTGGTGAAACTCTAACATTCAGCAAAACATAAAGTTTAGGTCAAATGCTAGAGTCTTTTTTTAAATAAACCAAATTGAAAGAAATATGAATACATATATACATACATAGATAAGTCAAATACAATTAGAAATAACCAGGGATTGAAGACAAATACATAGAGATAGGATCAAAATATTTGGGAAAAATAAAAGAAAATACCTGGCAAATTCAAAACTTCACCTATAGGATTTTAAAAACATAAGAAAGTTAGTAAATAATGTTGATAGCTTCCAGGATTGATGCAAATTCTGGTTTATGAGCTAGAAATTCAAGGAATGGAAACCAACTGGACACAAATGTTGAGGTATAAGGGTCTGTTTCACCTTGGGTCAGACAATCTGACAATTTATCCCTAATACTGTACTCCTGTACCTTCAGGAGCCAGTTAAAGAGAGTAAGTTTTCCAGTCACTTGCCAGAACTGCCCTAGCTGCAAATGCTAGAGTCTTGCTGGTAACACAATGACATTACTTTTCAGTTATGCTGTGCCATAAGTTAGTATATCATGTAGCCAGCAATGCTGCTTCCCCCTCCCATTTTTCTCCTGCAGCCCAACTGAGTGGCAGTGGGAATAAGAGCAGGAGTTCTCATGCTATGGTTGCCAATCTCAAGCCGTGGCCTTGAGATTTCCTGAAATGACATCTGATCGCCAGAAAAGAGAGATCAGTTCCCTTAGAGAACATGGCTGCTTTGAAAGGCAGACTCTGGCAACATATGCTGCTGTGGCCACCCTTCTCCCCATACCCGCTCAGGGCAGAGTATATCAAATATGCAGTAATAAAGCAAACAAGAACAGCTAAAATCATAATAAAATCAGTTACAGCACTGAGCTCAGAATCTAATCAGCACTTTACATACCATATATTATGATGTTGCATAACCCACTGGCCCCCAGATTTGTGAGTATCTGGGGCTCTGGGGGGTGTTTTTTGAGGTAGAGGCACCAAATTTTCAGCATAGCATCTAGTGCCTCTCCTCAAAACACCCACTACATTTCAAAAAGATTGGATCAGTGGATCCAATTCTATGAGCCACAAAAGAAGGTGCCTCTATCCTTCATCATTTCCAAATGGAAGGAAGGCTTAAAAGAAACATAGTCCCTTTAAATGTGATGGCCAGAGTTCAATCATGCTTGTCACACCCTTGCTCCAGGCTCCATCCTCAAAGTCCCCAGATATTTCTTGAGTCAGACCTAGCAACCCTAGTCCAAACAGTTTATTCTCCAAACATCCTTTGAAACAGAACTGCCTTACATGTCTTTCTGAATGCAGCTAATGAAGGTGTTCTCTGCAATCACTCTGGTAAGCCATTCTAGAGCATGGGCCTTCCACAGAGAAAACTTGTAGCCTGTTACTTGACAGATAATTCTAAGAGAAGGCTCCCCAAGGAGAAAGCTGTCTTGGACCATAGATGGTACATGAGGGTATATCAGTAGATTTGATTCAGTAAGTATGAGGGCCCTATACTATAAAGGTCTTTAAAATTATATTTTCAGGAGGAAATGGCTAGCAGGACTGTTTCCTTCCTTGCTGTCTCTGCTGCACAGCACCCCTTCCCCAAGGCAGCATGCAACAGAGAGAAGACTATTGTCCTATCACAGCTGCACTGCAATGTGCTGTCTGCCCCAGAATTTTCCAAGGCACAAAAAATACACATTCATTTCCTGCCAATGAAAAGGATACATGCTTCAGTCAAAAAAGAAACACCCGTTGTTAACTCATCCAGTGAAAATGAATATTAGGAACAGGCACTTTAAAAGATCTAAGACTTACTGTTTGCATATGAAGCATCTGATATAAATCATATTACAACTACATGGGGCCTTATGGAAAGATCCATTTTTTTTGTCTGTTATATAATCAACTAAGAACTTTTTAAAAGTTTTAGACATATCTGGGCCCTGTGTGCACAAAATCCAGGCAATGCACTACAGTTATTGCCTAAAATACCATACCCTTTGGCAAAGGCAAGCTACTTCCTGTTTCAAATAAAGCTATACAGTTTTCTTGCCAGGCACTGCCAAAGAGGATTAGAAGGTATAGATGCCATTGGTACAAGCTTATACAGCTGTTAAACACTCTCAGCTAAATGTAGAAGGGAAATGAGCTTTGATACACATTTGAAGACACATAGAAAGCAAAGGGTTTTGATACAAATCATATTATTTCAAATGCATTCAATCAATCTCAGTTTCTAGTCTTTATTGCAGGGACATAGCAGTAGGGTTGCCAAGTCTGACTCAAGAAATATCTGTGGACTTTGGGGGTGGAGCCAGGAGCAAGGGTGTGACAAGCATGATTGATCTCTGAAAGGAGTTTTGGCCATCACATTTAAAGTGAACGCATGCCTTTTAAATCCCTTCCCTTCATTGGATATATTGAAGGGTAGGTGCACCTTCTTTTGTGGCTCATAGAATTGAACCCCTGGTCCAAACTTTCTGAAACATGAGAGGTGTTTTGAGGAGAGGCACCAGATGCTATGCTGAAAATTTGGTGCCACTACCTTTAAAAAAGAGCCCTCCCCCCAGAGTCCCAAAAAGCCACAAATTGATTCTCCATTATACCCTATGGGAATCGGTCTCCATAGGGTATAGCGGAGTGCCCAGCAGACATTTCCCTCCCCCCCACTTTCTGATAACCCTGAAGGGGCTCCAAATCGGCATCCTCTGGCTCCACCTGGGGATCGGCAACCCTACATAGCACGGAGGGTGAGATGGTGGACTTTAAAGTTTGCTCATTGGGCCAGCTGGTCTTCAAGTAAACCTGCTCTAAGTCACACTGACAGCAAAAATACAAAAACAAAAAACATTAGCCTAAATTGGATCCTTTACCTCAAGAACAACAGGGGAGGAGAGAAAGCGGAGGACATAGCAATGCAGAGAACATTGTGTGCTTTTTCTTCCATTACTTTGGTCAGATAACACTGGTTCATTAAGCCAGATTTGTAAAACAGCCAAGTGGTGAAATTGGCTGATATTGAAGTATAGGCAAATATGTTAACAATTAGTAAAGAATGTGTAACATAACACATGGTAAAATGTTTTATCCATATATACAAGATGCTTCAGCTTGTAGTTAACTTTGTTTGACCCCAGAGACAATGAACTGTGTTTTGTAGGCCTTTCCCACTCCCAACCCCAGCTGTATGATTTAGTTAAAACTGAAAGGCTCAGTCAACAGGTATTTCCTGAAAATATTTTCCATGCAAAGTTGAATGTGGTTCTGTAGAATGAAAACGATATTTTCTCTCTTTAATTTTCCAGCCAAAGGTTACTATGATCTTGATGCTTTAAATGAGTCTGCCTGGAACAGCGCCCAGAGCCAGTTAGTTCCATGTGATATTTGTGGTCGTACCTTCCTGCCAGACAGACTGATCGTCCACCAGCGGTCATGTAAACTGAAGATCCCAAAATAAAAAGTTCCCGCTTTCTAGCCAAAACTTTAAAGAACAAAATTGCCATCACAAAATATTGAACATAGGTTTCAACATTGAGCAATCATAATAATATAAACATGCCCTGTTAATAATTATCATGCAATTATTACATAGGTGAAACATTGTTATTCTACTGGTGTTTTGCAACAATGATACTGATCATGTGTTTCATTATAATAGGAGTCCAAGCCCCACCACCAGACTGCAGCCCATGGGGCAGATTGTAGCCTAGAGATTATGTAATGAATACCACTGTTCTACATACCACACTCCATTACAAAGTGCTTATAATTCAGTTAATCATGTGTAAAATTCAGTCATTATTTCTCCCCCTTCCACTTATTTTTAATTTTTAATTTTTAGTTAAAATGCCTTTTTGGGGGGAAAGGGCAATAAAAGTTTCAGCAACCTTCTTACATGACGTGTCTTGAATATATATTTTAGGCTTTACAAATATCTTCATCCAATTGTCAGCCTTGTATACAGGTTCTGAAGGTTACGGTTACTTCCCTCTCCACAAAAAGCCCTAATCTGTTATTTGAACTCATTTTACAATAAGATACTCCAGTAAACAATTGCAGTTTCTTACTGATTTACTTAGTAAGGATTTATTATGATGTAAAGTTTTTCTGAACTACAGTCTACTTCATCAGATGTAAGAAGTGTGTCCTGTATTGGTACAGATATGTATGTAGAAATATAAAATTACAAAATTAGACAAATTTATTTATTTATTTAATCAGATTTATATCCCGCCCTCCCCTGATGGGTTCAAGGCGGCTAACAACAAATAAAAACAACATAAAATATTAAAAACAAAATTTACAATAACCAAAACAAGGTTTGGATCAGGGACTTATTGGGAGGCCCAGGTGGAATCTTTGTCTGGTGGCTTTCAAAAGTCCTGTTTCCTGAAATCTAACTGTCTATGTGCAAGATTATTTTAGTAGTAATAGCAGTAGTAGTAGTGTAACGTACTGGGACAGGAGACGTTGGTAGGGCAACATGCTTTAATGGAGGCACGTTACAAGAGAGAGAACACGCGGGCCGGGTCCCGCTTATGTACAACTCCGGGAACCTCCCTCCAGACAGGCCAGCCCAATCCTGGCCTGTTGAACTTCCCGCCACAGCTGGTGATTGGCTGGGAGTTCGCGCCCTGCGCTGAGCAACCCGGGGACAGCCTGGTCGCTCCGCGCAGGGTCGCGCTGGCTGGTTTTATGTTATTGTGTTATTGCGTTGTATCGTTATCTGGATACACTACACCCCTCCCCCCCCTAGTTGCTGTACATAGTCTCTTAGGTAGGCGGGAGGTCGGCGCTCCCGGGTGGATCGTCTAGGAGCTGCCTGTGGTGTCGGCGCTGCTTTGGCCGCGGGAGTCTCTCCGGGGGCCGAGGCTGCTGTGGGTTGCTGGTCGATCTCTGTGGGTCGCTCGGCCTCTGCTGGTCCAGGGAGTTCGCTGGCAGGCAGGGTCGGTGCTGGCGCTGTGGCCTCTGGCAGGCCCCTAGCCAGCTCTCCCCCTGGTACTTCCTCCTCCATGTCGATCGGCCCTTCCGGTAGTGTGCGGCGGCGCAGCTGGTCGATGTGCCACCGAAGAGTCTGGCCCCCCTCTGTGGATACCTCGTAATGACGGGTCCCAATTACCTGCCTCACCTGACCCGCCACCCACATGGGTCCCTGGGCATAGTTTCGTGCGAACACGGGGTCCCCCACGAAGAACCCTCAGGCTGCCTCCCGGACCTCCGGGGACCCTCGGATGTCCGAGGCTTGGTCGGGGTGTAGCCTGTCGAGCCTCGTGATGAGTTTGCGCCCCATGAGAAGTTCTGCCGGGCTCACCCCCGTGACCGGGTTGGGGGTTACCCAGTTGTCGAACAGGAAGGCGGCTAGTCTGTGGTCCCAGTCACCCTGCACTATCCGGCCCAGGGCTTCCTTGGTCGTTCGGACCATTCGCTCCGCCTGTCCGTTGGTGGCCGGGTGGAACGGGGCAGACCTTCTGTGTCTAATCAGGTACCTCTGCAGGGATGCCTGAAAGTCCCCAGAGGTGAAAGCCGCCCCGTTGTCTGTGACTATAGTGTCCGGAATACGATGGGTGCTAAGGGCCCGGCGCAGTGCCCGTATTGTGGCTGCTGATGAAGTGGATGCTACTGGAATGACCTCCAGCCATTTGGTATAGGCGTCCACCATGATCAGAAAGATCTGTCCCTGGAAGGGCCCCGCAAAGTCTAAGTGGAGCCTGGACCAGGGTTTCCTAGTGGTTTCCCACCGTGTGACCGGGGCGCTCGGTGTCTCGGGGCGTGACTCCTGACATGCGCTGAACCTCCGCACCCAGTTCTCGATCTCCTCATCCATCCCCGGCCACCAGACGTAGCTCCTGGCTAGAGCCTTCATCCTGACTATGCCAGGGTGGGTCTCGTGGAGTGACTCCAGAACTCGCTTCTGCAGCGGGGGGGGGGGGAACCACCACCCTGCTTCCCCATAAGATGCACCCTTTGTGGGCTGCTAGCTCCTCTCTCCTCATTTTGTAGGGCTTAAACTCTTCCCCCATGTTCCCTTCTGGCCACCCCCTCACCACCCAGTCGAGAACCCTTGCCAGTGTTTTGTTCCTCCCTGTAGCCTTTGCGATCTCTGCAGCGTGGAGGGGCTGTTCCAGGAGGGATTCAACCAACATGACCAGGTGTGCAGGGGCTGGGTCAGGTTCTGTGACGGGTAGAGGCAAACGGCTGAGCGCGTCTGTGTGGCCCATCGCCTTGCCGGCCCGGTGGACCAGTGTGTATGTGTATGAGTTGAGGAATTGGTTCCACCTCAACACGCGCTGTGAGAGTATTTGGGGGGTTTGGCGGTCTGGGGCCAACAGACCTAAGAGTGGCTTATGGTCCGTAGCTATTGTGAACCTCCGCCCATACAGATAATCATGGAACTTGCGGACCCCCGCCACGATTGCCAGAGCCTCCTTGTCTATCTGTGCGTAATTGCGCTCGGCCGGTGTGAGTGTGCGGGAGTAGTACGCTACCGGTACCTCCCTCCCGTCCGGGAGTTGGTGCCCCAGGACTGCTCCCAACCCATAAGGCGACGCATCGCAAGCCAGGATGACGGGGAGGCCCTCGTCAAAATGGTGGAGCACCGCATTGGACATCAGGACGTCCTTGACCGCCTGAAACGCGGCGGCTTGTTGTTTGCCCCAAACCCAAGGGGCTTTTTTGTCCAGCAACCGGTGTAGGGGTTCTGCTAGGGCTGCCTTGTGGGGGAGGAATGAATGGTAAAAATTAAGCACCCCCAAGAAGCTTTGTAGCTCCGCTTTGCAGGTGGGGGCCGGGGCTTGCACGATGGCTCGGGTCTTTTCCTCCGTTGGGTGGATTCCCGCTGCGTCTACGGCGAAACCCAGGAACTCCACCCGTGGTACCCCCAGCAAGCATTTCTCCCTCTTGACCTTGAGACCCGCTGCCTGGAATCGGTGGAGCACCTCTCTTAGGCGGTTGCCGAATTCTTCGGAGTCCGGGGCAGCGATTAAAACGTCATCGAAGAACGGTTGGACTCCGGGGATCCCTTTAAGGAGAGCGTCCATTATACTTTGGAAAATCCCCGGAGCAACGCTAACCCCAAACTGTAGCCTCCGCACTCAGAAGGCCCCCCTGTGTGTCACAATAGTTTGGGCCTCCACCGTCTTAGTATCTACCAGGAGCTGTTGGTAGGCCTGTGCCAGGTCCAGCTTCCCGAAGATCTTAGACCCCGCTAGGGCAGCCAAGACGTGGCTCACCACCGGCACTGGGTAGGGGTTGTCCTGCAGTGCCTTATTTATTGTGCACTTGTAGTCGGCACAGATCCGCACCTCCCCGTTCGGCTTAATCGGGGTTACGATGGGCGTCTCCCAGGTGGCGTAATCCACCGGCTCCAGGACCCTTTGGGCAGTGAGGCGGTCTAGTTCGGCCTCTATTTTTGGTTTGAAGGCGAACGGGACCCGCCTCGCCTTGAGCCGGATCGGCCTGACCGTCGGGTCTAGTGGTAGGGAGATGGCCGGCCCTTTGTAGCTCCCCAGTGAGCCGTCGAACACGTCTGGGAACTCATGGCATATCTCCCCGAACCCCCTGGGTGTTAGGGTTTGCCCCACCCCCTCCAAGCGGATCCCCAAGGGCTTGAACCACGCCAGTCCTAGCAGGGTGGTAAGCTGGCGCTTTACCACCAGGATGTCCAGCGGGCCATAGAAGGACCCCCGCTCGACTTGCACCCGGGCCCACCCCACGATTTGCACCGGGTTCTTCTGAAAGTCCCGGAGTATGAAGTCCGCCGGCCTTAATTGAAGCCGCTGGCGGGGGCACAGTTTCCTCAGGGTCTCCTCTGCTATAATGGAAATGGAGGAACCTGAGTCCACCTCCGTTTGGCAGGGATTCCCTTCGATGAGGACCGCCATTTTGATCTTGTCGGGGGTGGCGAGGGGCAAGTTCAGTACCTGTAGGGTTGTGGAGGCTGTGGAGTGGAACTCCGCCGACTCGTGGTGCGTGGACGGCCTCCGGCGGTTGGGCTTGGCTCAGCAAGCCCTTGCAATGTGGCCGGTCTTTCCGCAGCTCTGGCAGTCCCAAGTCCGGTACTGGCAGTCCCTTCTGTCGTGGGGGTCGCCGCAGCTGGCGCACTTGGGGGCCGGCGGTCTCTCCGCCGCTGGGGATCGTTCGGCTGCTCGGGGTCGTTGTGGCGCGCGGTTGGTTGCCCCTGCCGGGCGGCGCAGCTGGAATGCTTCTCCCTCGTCCAGACGGTCGGGGTCCAGCTCCTCGTGGTGGACCGCGTCGGCCCTCGCCTTGGGGAAGGTCCTCGCGGTTCTCTCGAACGCCACGGCTTTGCTGAAGGCGCTCTGGAGGGTGAGGTCGTCCTTCGCGAAGAGCCGCTGCTGGAGCCTTTCGTCGGCCAGGGTCTCCTCCAGGTGGGGGAAGTTGCAGTTGCCTGCGATCTGGCGTAGGGCTGCCAGGTAATCGGCGGCCGATTCTCCCGTGGCTTGGTCCCTCCTGTGGAAGAGGAACTGGCGGGCCACCCGCAAAGGTTGGGGCAAGAAATGGCCCATGAGGAGCCTGACGACCTCCTCGTAGGACTTCTCTGTGAGTCGGGCGGGGGCCGAGAGACCTTTAGCGATCTCGAAGGTGGCCGCCCCGCAGACGCTCAGGAGAACGTCCCTCTTCATGCTGTCCCCTGTGATCCGGTTGGCCCTCAAGTAGCATTCAACCCGTTCCGAGTAGGACTCCCAGGCCTCGGGATTCACGGGGTTGAATGTCTCGATGTGACCGGTGGTACCGCTTTGGTGAGCCATGCTGATGGCGGCGGCGGTCGTGGCCTGTGGGTTGCCCTGTCTCCGATGTAGCCGACATGGCTAGAATCCCACCTTCATCGCCACTGTAACGTACTGGGACAGGAGACGTTGGTAGGGCAACCTGCTTTAATGGAGGCACGTTACAAGAGAGAGAACACGCGGGCCGGGTCCCGCTTATGTACAACTCCGGGAACCTCCCTCCAGACAGGCCAGCCCAATCCTGGCCTGTTGAACTTCCCGCCACAGCTGGTGATTGGCTGGGAGTTCGCGCCCTGCGCTGAGCAGCCCAGGGACAGCCCGGTCGCTCCGCGCAGGGTCGCGCTGGCTGGTTTTATGTTATTGTGTTATTGCGTTGTATCGTTATCTGGATACACTACAAGTAGTAGTTTACAAAAACTGATGTTTCCTTCCTTAATGATGTTGCCTCCTATAATATGAGAAGATACTATCCACACAGATGTACCAGCTATAGCAGGGGTGTCAAACATGCAGCCCGGGGGCCAAATCAGGCCCCTGGAGGGCTCCTATCAGACCCTTGAGCAACTGGCTGTCATCTGCTTCCTTTCCCCTCTTTCTTGCTTCCTTCTGCATCATAGCTTGCTTTGCAAGGCTTGCTCAATTGCACAAGGAGCTACAGAACAAAACCTCTATTTTCTGCATTAGCTGAGGTTTCTCCCTTGGGAAGGAAGGGGGGGGGAGGCAGAGCTTGTTTTTCCAGGCTCTCTCAATCACACAGCAGAGCTACTAAGACAAACTTCTCTTCCTTCTGATGGCTTAGGCTCCTCCCCCTCATGGTCCCCTAGGGAAGGACAGAAAGAGCCGGAGCTTCCTTTGTCCAGTTCCCTGGACCCCATGGGAGAAATACAAAGAAAGCACCTTTATAACCAACAAGTGCTAACGTTTTAAGCATGTTTTAAGTTTTTAATATATATATTATAAGTTTTTAATATATATATATATATATATATATATATATATATATATATATATATATATATATATATATTAATATATATATGTTTTAATATATATATAAGTTTTTATATATATATAATTGTATTTGTGTTCTTTATAAAGTTTATAGGTACACACATGGCCCAGCCCAACATGGCACTGCCCAATCCGTCATGGCCTGGCCCAACAGGATCTCATTTATGTCAGATCCAGCCCTCATAACAAATTAGTTTGACACCCCTGAGCTATAGGGTTGTGCAATTGGACACTGACTAGTTGAATAATGAAAAAGTCATTTTCCTTAATAGCTTTATTATCAGTAATTTGATTTAAAGAAAACGGTTAATAACCTCTGTTAACCTTAGTATTGACATATCTTTCTTATTCTGGTTCCTCTCTGGGCTTAGAATTCTTCAAAGTAATTGAAACAGAGAAAAGATACAGGGAGTATATGCTTGCTTCCCTGCCAGATTCCCCTGTTCTAAGGCTAGGAATACTACTGCAGCTGCTGATACATCCTGGACTTTAACAATGTCAGACACTTTGGGAACTACATTTATCAGAATGAACCATACATGGTGCCTCAGATGTGTCAGAAAGAGCACACACAGTGCCAGAGATTTGGTGAAGGAAATTGTCAGTCTGCACCTCTACACACATGGACGCTTCTGGGCATAGCACTAGCCCCAGCCTTATCAATAGCAGTAACAGAAACTCCAGTCTAGACCTCATAGTAAGTGGTAGGAAGAGAAGAAGGTAGAAAATAACAAATAAATTGTGATTTTTATTGTAAAATGAATGGGGAATAACAAAAAAATGAAAGGATTAATGGTTTTGAAACAAAAAAGTGTACAACCCCACTTATCTGATTTTTGGGTGAATTAGGCTGCAGTTGATCCTCTTTCCTACTAGACTAGCCAGCAAGTTTCTCAAGGGAAAGTAGGAGGTACTAAAGGCAGAGGAAGTAGAGGACAAGACTCAACAGCTGCTTAGGCTTCTTGGATGCTTGCACCAGGCCTGAAAGATAATAGGCTACTTGACAATATGCATCTGCTTCCTTTGCACATGCAAATGTAGCTCTCAGGGAATGCAGGAAAGTGTACATGCCAAAGAGCACATTACTAGACTGCCAATTTCAAATGAGAACATATAGTCTCATTATTTTGGAACATGCTGTTGCCACTAATTCATACTTGACTATACAACAGACACATCACAATATAAAGGAATTATGGATTCTGTTACTGCATTCCATATGTCTGGAATCCTGTTCCTTGCACATGCTCCCATGCACACTCTCACACAAAAAAACCCTTAGCTCTCATTCTGAAGAAAACACATTTCTAATATACAGTTGTAGAGAAAAGACAAAGTATTGTCCATAGATTGTAGGGGTGTAGGAAAGAAAGTGGGGACAGAAAGAAGGGAAGAAAAACTTAATTCCAGCAAGTTGAATTAAGAAACCAAGAAGTTAATTATCACAAATTGAAGGGCCAAATGTTATCAATTTAAAATATATAACATAAATATTATCAGATGTATGAAAATACCTGTATTTATTATAAATTAGATAAAAACAGATATAGGCCCAGCAGTAGCCTCAGAACAGAACAAAATCGTACATAGGTATCAAACACAAAGCATATGTGACCAAGACATTTTGGCCAATTTGGCCTTCCTGAGTGATCAAATATACATATTGTACATTAGCTCAAACTAATACAATAAATATTAAAATAGGACCAATTAAAATTATTTTATAAGAAATCTCAATGACTCAAGGCAGGGATGATATACAGACTCCTCATTTCAAATACTTTCTGCCATGGTCATATGCTTGTGTCTTCAATTTTGTGTTTTTCTCTCTTTGTCCAAGGAAAGTATATTCTCATGCAATTTGAAGCCAATAGCAAGTGAAAGTGAACTGAGCCTAGCAATATGAATTTATCGCTAATCTTGAATCACTGGAGAAAAAATATCATTGGCAGGGAATGCTTTAAAAGTTTGGCTAGAGGTGGCATATGTGTGTGCAGTTAAAAGTTTTAAAAGATCAATGCCTTCAGAAGGGGATGCTGAAGGAAGCAGTGGGTGTGCTATGAAGGAAGGGAGGGAGGGAAGGAGTGAGCAGGCAGCCAAGCAAGTGTTATGCTGGCAGTGCCCCCCCCCCCAGCATGCAAATAACCACCTGAGTCTGACCCCCTTGCTAGCCCTACAGTGAGTCTCTGGTGGCTTGGCAGGCACCCACCCTGGGGCTAGGCTCCCACTTGGCATTGGTGGCCAGGTGGCGGGGGGGAGGGCTTTACAGAGCTACTGTGGACAAGTGGATTCACTAGCAGAGCAGAAGGAGTATTGGGGCCAGGACATGGAGGATGTGACTTAAGAAGAGCTTTATTGCCCTTTCTTATCTTCTATTGCTGTGTAAACAATGACAGATTCCCCACTAGGCTTGTTCTGGTGTCGGAGACCTTTTCCCCCAGCACTTCCGTCCAATTTCACACAAGCTGCTGCGGGGCTACGACTTGCCTCACCTCTTTCCCACGGCAAGCAGGAACCGGTTTTCAGAGGATCTTGCTTGCCACGTGGAAAGAGGCTGGGCAAGTTGCAGCCTTGCAGCAGCTTGTGAGAAATTGGATGGAAGCATCAGGGGGTAAAGAGCAGCAACACTGGAACAAGCCTAGTGGGGAATCAGTCAATTTCTCCTCATTTCAGGAGTAGGCTGTGCTGTGGAAACAAGTGGCAAAAATAATTTACAGAAAATGAGAGAAGGGAAGAATTTAGACCCAACATCTTTCGTTGTACCACTTAGATACAACTTCTTTGTATGGAAATGAGGCAGGGATATAGACAACGAATATGTCTGCCTATACTTGGTGCTTACACACTGTGACACTCTTCCAGGTTCCTTCCACTGCTGTTGTGAATGCAGAGTTTCCCTTGCACTTCCCTTGCTGTAAGCCAAAATGCCCTCAAAACGAGGTTGGGGAATTGTCAGGTGGGCACCTGGCTTGATCAGGATCTTTTTACCTATGTATACAGGATACACGTCCAGAAATTAATGCTTAAATTTACCAAGGACTCTAATTAAGTAAAACAATTAAAATTTATTCCAGAAAAATTTAGGCATACATACAAGGCAATGTGCTCATGAAACGTACATACAGTTCTAAGAAAAATAGAGAGAGAGAGAGAGACAACACATGGATAGACAAACAGGGTGATAATTACCGATCGTAGTCTTCAAGGAAGGCTCCAATGGTGACGACAGAGGACGGGGTAAATGGGACCCTCAACTGGCCAAGAATCGGGGAACTGGGGTACTGCTAGATGCACACCTGTGAGGAGCTGGGTCACAGGTTATAAGGACTACCTTGAGCCCTCAGGGAATGGGAGGTACAGGGGTGGAAAAAGGGGAGGCTCTGCAGTGACCATAAGGGCTGGACTTCTGCAGTAGCCAATAGCAAGTTAATTGGTGGCACCCAATTGGATGCCCATAACTGACCAATGAACAAGCTTGGGCCCTGGTTACCTGACTGGACTTCCAGGTAACAATGAGCCAGGGTGGGGAAGCTCCAGGATGACCGTTGGGGAAAAGAATGGGGGAAATCACTGGGTGGGTGGAGGTGTGTTTAAGACTATTAAACTTATCTAGAAAGATGACAATAGATGGCCAAATTGCTACCTAAGGTAACACCCGGTTCACACAAAGGAACTTGGCTCACTGAAGATGGTCTTCCTCTTCTTCAGTCTTCTTCTTGGCACCAGTCTTTGTCCTAAGTTCCGTTTGGACAAAGGCTTAGTGGTCCTGCAGGATCCACGCCTAGATAAGCTTGATGGCCTCATGGATGGGTGACATCTGTTGAGTACATGAGCCTCCCGCTTTGCTGAAATGGAGTCTGGCACTGCAGGAAGATAGCTGGTGTTAGCCTCCCAAAGTGAATTCTATGGTCAAGGCTGAAAACCACATAGCTCCTAGTGGCGCACCTTCTTTTGTTCCAACGATAGAGATGGTGTTCGCATGAAGCAACTGGAAACCATCCGTTCTCCTGGCTAGCACTCCTCCAGAAATATGGAGTGCTGCTGTAGTGTTGTGGCTGGTAGTACTCATGAGTCCTTTCCAGTCTGGTAGACAAACCCACATTCTCCTAGCAGATGTGTGTTAGTTCAGTCTCCAGGCACCCTGGCAACCAGGCGGGTGACTACGATGTTCTGAATATTAGGGGTATTTTCTTACATTGCTCCAGTTCCCTGATGCTGCCATTTTTCCCATCCCAATGCCACCAGAGGGCTTTTTGGAAAAGACTGGTAAAGGTGTGCAAAGACACTTTTACTGTGAGCTCTTCCAAAATATTGTTCCAAACCAGGTTCAGAGAAGCTTGCAACAAGGTGGGAGGAAACACAGACTCAGGAGAAAAGAGGACAACATTGTGTAGGATGCTCTTGAAAACAGTGTTGTAATAAGGAAGTTAGGGAGGGAAAAAAATCATCTGTCTGGAATAAGCTCATATCTCATTTGACCACAGGAGTTTAGCATGGGCTGTAACCATCCTCTGCATCCCAGCCCCAAACCTCCTCCTAATTCACTATGGAATTTGCCTGCCCACTCAGAGCTCCCCACTCAGCCACCAGCACCAAGCAGAAGCCTGGCCCAAAGGTGGGAGGCTACCAAGTCACCAGAGTCCTGCCATGGGGCTGGTGTGGGGGACAGGCTTGGACAGTAATTTGCATGCTGGGCAGGGGGTACCACCAGTGTAATGCATGCCTGGCTGCTTGCTCCCTACTTTCATGGTGCACCCATCACTACCTCTCTGGCCATATGTTTAGCATCTCCTCCTGAGGGCACACATCTTTTAAAACTTTAAACTGCGCACACACACACAACCTCTACCCAAACTTTTAAAGCATTCCTTGCCAATGATTTTTTCTCTACAGCTATCCAAGATTAGTGATAAACTGTTATTGCTAGACTCAACCCACTTGTTAAACAAACCAAAAATTTTAAAAGATGGAAAACCTAAGCAATAGTGGAGCTTGTACACCAATGAAGGGGGGAGGATGGTGGAATGTGCAGAGTCAGAGGAATGACTTTAATGTGGGCAGTCGAGTGGCCTCCGAAGGGTACAGCTCCTCAGTACAGCTCAAATAAATGCAAAACTTGTACTTATATAGAAACCCAATTATAAGGTTCAGTTATTAGTGAAAAGTGAAATGACAGGATGTATCTAATTGATGGCAACACAGATTAACTGTTCTGGTTGGATGGTGTTTTTCACACAAATATATCTGTAGACATCCCTGCCAGGTACTTGCTGCTCTTCTCGTCCCTCCTGCCTCCCTTTGCCCAGGCAAATGAAACCACACACACAGTTGCCAGAATAATTGTTGAACTGAGAGTTTGCCAGCTGCTCCTGGATCTTGAAAATGATTCAGTTCTGACTGAAGCATTAATTATATTTACAAATTATTGTAGTTTTAGTCGAATCTTAACTAGTTAATTTCTAGTTGGACATCCACAAGAAACTATGGAAGCTAAACCTCAGCAACCAGAGGACAGGATGTTTTCTGTTCCTTTTGGCTATTTGCCAGATTCTGTCTTAAAAGCATAATACATTATTTAAATTAGACACGTAGAAACAAATGTGCTCAATTTGCCTTTTTTAAACATTCGCTTTACCAAATCCTGACTTTTAGAATACTTTTCTAGTTGTAGGAGATATGCAAAAACAAACACTTTGCTAACAAACGTCTGGACCAGGAAACCTTATTCAGTTTGGAACACAGAATTTGAATCTATTGATTCTGAAAACACACAGTCTTTGCAGCAGTTCTGCCAGTGCCATTAGGATCAAGCTGACGTGCCAATATAAATACCTGTTGAAAAGGAAGCACTGAAATACCATTTCTATTTAGTATTTTAAAGGTGCTATTGCCTTTGGAACAGCTCAAATCCAGTGAATGGAATCCTTAAACATATGAAGAAACTAGCTACAATTTAACAGATTGAAAGGGGGAGAAGAAAATTTGTGTTTATACTTTCAGAAAGTGTTTTATTAAGTGATCAGTGAAGTTATTCAGAAACATGTGATGAAATCCTATCGCTGTTATTAAACAATATGGTGAAATTCTTGAACTGTTGGAAGAAACTAGATCTTCTCTGAGTTTTCATCTTAATGCCATGAAGTTGAATATGAGTGTTTTATGATAAATTTGACTATTCTGAAAGGATTGTCACCAGCATCCCTGCTTGCAGATTAAGTGTGCTGGAGGTCTCCGTACAAGCTGAAATTAAATGAGATTCAATGGCTTCTCATAGCCAAGCTATTATGTTTCACAATTTTCCTTGTAATGAAAACAAGAAACAATCTCACTAGTAATTAAATGAAAAAAGTCAAAAACCCCAGACTCAGAAGAAAATTTATTCCAATTGCAGTTGATATCCATATTCTATGAAGAAAATACTTTCCAGATCAATCAATGACACTTCAGTAGCCTCTTTAGGTTGCACAAAGAGGAAGCATGTTCAATTTATTAAGTCAACAGGTCAGTTCCTGTTCTGAAGTTATTCTACATTGCATAAACCCAAGCTAAGCTCTTTGATCATGGTGACGGCATAGATGAAACCTCAGCTAAGGAGCTATTTTATTTCTCTTTCCTAGAACTGAAAACAGCTTTAGATATGACAAGAGTTTAAGCGGGACACAAAGTGCAACCATGTGCTTCCTGACTCCAGGCTTCTACATAGCTTCCGAATGGAATGTTCATATCTCCCCTGTGCCTGTGGGGGGCAGGATTAATTCACACTGTGGGTGCATTCACACTACACTAATTAATGCATTTTGCAAGTGGATTTTTTGCTATTCTTACCAGCCCCGTAGCTAGCAACCTTTTGCTCAGGGGGCGAAGTGGGGCCTGCTTTTATATGACTGTGTGGAACTGTCACACCATGCTTATACTTATAAATAACCAATAAATAAATTAATAAATACAAGTGGTTTACTGCATAAAAATGTTTCAGGGTTATTATTATTGTTACAAATAAAAGTGGTTTATTGCACAATAATATTTCAGATTTGTTATAATTTATTACAGTAATAGTCAACTCCCAAGTAAGGTCTGGACCACCATATATCACAGGGGTGGCCAAACTGTGGCTCGGGAGCCACATATAGCTCTTTCACACATATTGTGTGGCTCTCAAAACCCTCACTCCTCCTTGGAGAAGGCATTTCTCTCTTTAAAACACTTCCCCAAGCCAACCAAGCTGGCAGCTTGGAGAATGCATTTAAAGTTGCTTTCTTTCCACCTCTCCCTCCCCCAGTCTATTTGCCTCCCTCCCTTCTCTCCCTCCCTCCCTGAGGCTCTCAAATATCTGACATTCATGTCTCGTGGCTCTCAAACATATGATGTTTATTGCATGTGGCTGTTATGTTGGCTATCCCTGATATATCATATCCCCCCACATTCAAGGGATTCTCTCCTTCTAGGGAACATGTGTTGGGTCCTTTTTCAAAGAGCAGTTCTTGTGCCTGTTGCTCAAAAACCAAGTGCCCCCAGGACAATCACACAGGCAGAAACAGAACATCACTATGCTCTGGCACCTTTAAGACCAACAAAGTATTATTCAAAGTAGAAACTTTTGTGTGCAAACACACTTCCTCAGATACAAACAATCAAATAAAATATCCTCAAGTCCTACTTATAAGGAGAAAAGAGCCTGGGGGCAGCCGTTACAAACGGCCAAGCAGAGCCAAGATGCATTGAGCTGAAATAGGCCTATAAGATCAATGAATGGCAGCAAATTAGCACATAAATGCAATAGGTAAGAGGGATGTGAGAATGAAAACAGGGTCCTGCAGAACCCCCAAGCCAAACGAAAGTCATCCCAGGGTACATGTATGTACACACTTCTTCACATACATTGAAACAGATTTCCTCAAATATTACATTTCATTGCTAAATGAGGATTAACACTCTTCAGAAATGCTTCAGTTCCTTATACCAAACAGTTTCCTGAATTTGAATTCATTCACAAGTACATTGAAAGCACATTGCAACTTTTCATCCTGACTTCTTTCTTTTAAATAGTCCTGGAATCCTTTTATGTGGATATAACAAAGATTTCCATTCAGATTCTGTCTGAACAGACAAGCTTTGACAGTTGAAACCTCAGATTCCCAAAACCAAGACAAATCAATCACTGGACATACCAAGATATGCTTGTTCACATGCATATCTTCAACATTGTATATGCTGTTTAATGCCAACAATTCCTGTCTGATTCAGTAGAAGAAGAAGATATTGGATATCTTGCCCTATACTCTGAACCTCAAAGTCTCAGAGCTGCTCACAATCTCCTTTATCTTCCTCCTCCACAACAGAGGCCAGAGAACAAAACAAGCAATTGATCTGGCAAATGATTGCATTTATGACTCTGAAGGTGTCAACAAATGCTAATTTCAGGGAGACATGATCTGCAGCTGGAATTGGGAATCTCAAATTTCACTAACCCAGAGTTAAAACACCAGTTAAAATGGCTGACATTAGTCTGCATTGAAAACACACACCAAAAGGAAAATTACTGAAAAGGCTGTGTGAGGGGGCCTGTAAAAAATGCAAGGAGGCCACTTCCCCTCTGGCCCCTTGAGAGCTATGGTGCTGATTCTTACACAGTTAAAATCCAGTTGCAAAACACACCCTTTGTGGCAGTAAATTGTATCTGTGTTGAATTGTTATAGCACTGGAACAATGATCCCAAGCACTCCAGCAACAGAATGCCAAAGTTCAGGACAGGAATATAAAACGGATATAGAAGAAACACTTCTGTGTCTGTTTCAATAGTAGTTTTCCTGATGATGCAGTAATTTTTAATACTGCCAGTTGAGAACACACTGACACCAAAGTTCTTTTATCATAACCTGTTTCCTCTTCAACAGCCACAGTTTCAGTTTGGACTGACCATTGCCATTTCCACTTATCTTGGTATACATTTTACCTCTTTTACAGATAAGCAAAAAAACCCACAAAATAATTTTCTTTTCAGAGGTGTTGACTGTATTTTGACCCATAGTTTTCTTTTATGTTTATCCCAGGTTTTGTGATCCTTATGTGAGCAATTGATCTGAGTCTCATTTTGATGGATGTTACTTCTGAACCTTTTTTAAAAAAACAAACAAACCTGCAGTTGGTAGAAGACAAGGTGTAAAAAAAATTCTAGTTGCTGATGTCAATTAAAGACACAAGATGACATCCAAAGAGTTATATGGAAAGTGTGCCACCATTTTCTTGGTTTGTCTTTGTTTCCCCCCGCCCCCCGCCACACACACTTCATCTTGGAAACTTGGAACCAATTTCTGTCTCCATGGAACAAACCACAAACAGTGCCGCACCTAAAAAGTTGCTACTGGTTACTCTTTGGTCACCTATTCTGTCAAGTGGATGGTGGAAATTGTACTGTTTGTTGGTACTCATATGTGAGAATGTCTGTTGCTTAACACTGGGAATAGGAGAAAAAAGCCCACTCTCATATCCCTCCTGGATAGGCATTACAGGGTTGGGACACTGCACACACCTCTACCTAGTCTTGCAGTACAATCCTAAGCAAAATAATGCTCTTCTAAGCCCATTGACTAAGGCTGTAATTTTACTTAGACTGCACTGTTATTCAGTTAAGGGATGAAAGACAAAAGGACTAACCACTTCTTCAAAGCTGAATTTTACTTATGTCTTATTGGAATAATAAAAAAAAAACCAGCAATTGTGAGAGCAATGCTAAGCAAGTCTACTCAGAATTCTACTGAAGCCTATTTAATGGTCTTGCTCCCAGAAAGATCTCCTCAGGGCTGAGCTGTAATAAACTATATTATTTTCAGTCAGGATATGCTTGGAAGGTGCATGATGCAGCAAAAATGCTGAAGCTAAGAAGGTATTCATGTGGTCACTGCTTGGATGGTAGACTACCTAAGAACCTTATTTACCCAGTCTTGAGTTTCACGGCAGAAGGAAGGTAGAGTATAAACATAAGAATTGAGGAAGCCGGTTGAAATGAATATGATGTACTTTCATTGTTGTAATTGATGTGTGACTTTAAAAAAAAAAAACGAATTTGGGAAGAGCACAAAGAATTGCCTGGGGAAGAAGAAACTTTCTAAACCTTAGCACGTGTGCTAAAAACAATTCAGCTTGTACAAGTATCTTTGCATCCTGCTCCCCAAAATAGTATAAAAAGCACAAACTAGTCCAATAAGAAAGCATGCTATAGAATGCTCTAAGAAGAAAGCACATCCTTATTTTTAAAAAACAAATTATTTTAAAGTGGCAGAAAGACATGATCAAGTGATTTAAATCCAAGTTTTAAAGTCAAAATATAATTCAGAAGTAATTATACAGATTTCCCTGTTTTTATGCTGCCCGGAATTTGTTTACTGGTGACAATTGTACAAGGGAATCATGATCCAGCTGCAAATAGCGATTGCTATGAAGCACAAATACTAAAACAGTTAAAACTAAGAAATGGCATTATAGAAGACAGAATATGTAATTCAGACACTTTTAAAAAACTGACTTAAAAGGCAGGGCACATTTCAAAGAAGATCAAACCATTTTCACTACGTGCCCTGATTCCTTAACAGAGAGAAAATTGCATAATATATGGCAAAAGTTTATCTACTAGAAATGTGAACACCATATAATTGCTTTTATTTATTCAAATGGAAAGTGACACTCTTGTTCACATGTAAACATCATGTGCCATGGATTGTCCTTTGAAATTCTACCAGCTTGTAATAATTCTGTCCTAAACAAGATTTTATTTATCAGCTTGATATTTGATATATTGACAGTTTCAGAAAATTACAGACAAATTAAGCTAATGTTTGTTCTTGGAAAATTAGTGGATGAAAGAATGATAAAAATATTAAAATAAAATTATTAAGCACTTTGGAGCAAATATGCTAACACTTTTCTCACAGCCTGACCAGTAGGGGTGTGCATTCGGTTCGGCCGAACCGAATCAACCGCCGAATCACCCCTGATTCGACTGTATACAGAATCGCATACAGCCGAATCCAATTGGGGCCCATTATGTGGGAGCCGAGTATGGCTCCCCGTATACTTCCGTATAGATATTCGGAAGTATACGGAATTCAATGCAAAAGGCGGGAAAGGGGCTTCTGCAGCCTCAGGGGAGCTGCTTGCCTCCTTTCCCGCCTTTGGTAGCCTTTTCCCACCTCTCCCATAGCCTCCCTGGGAACAGGGAGGGGGAGAGAGGGAAGAGGAGCCCCAGCAGCCAATCCAAAGCATGCATTTGCAAAATGCATTGCAAATGCATGCTTTGCAGGGCGGTTGTGTAGCTGATCCCCCAGCCGTCAGCAACATTGTTGTTCTTTTGCTTACTTGGGTATCCAAGTAAGCACTGTTGTCTGGTCAATCACAGAGCAGTGCTATTTTTTGAAACAGCTCTCTGTAGGGCCAGAGAACCTTTTTAAGGAGTCTGCCTGGCTGGACTCCTCCATTGCTGCTGTGTTGGTGTGTGTTGGTGTGAGAGAGAGACTGTGCTGTGCTGGCCCTTGGCCTCAGCTGCTGCTGCTCTCTCTTAGCATTACCAGACTTGCCTGGAGTAGAGAAGACATCTAAGGTAAGACATTCTTTGGGTTCTTGTTTTTATTTTAGTTAGTAAAAGGACTTTTTACGACTCAGAGTCCCTTTACTTATCCAAATTTGGGTGGTAGGTAGTTTATTTGGGGTTAGGGTTAGGGGGTTCTGCTGGGGGAGGGGCCTGGGGTGCAGGGTTTTTTGCCAATTTGCCCATATCTTACTTTAGTGAGAGGACTTTTAAAAGTGCCGTGTCCTTTTACTTTTCCTGATTTGGGTGGCTTGGATTTCTTGGGGTTAGGGTGAAAGGTTTTTTTTTGGGGGGGGGGAGGGGTTGGTAAAGTTCCTGTATTGTTAAAAGTTGTTTTTTACTGTTTTAAAAGGATTCTATATTTGATTTGTTGCTGCTTTGTTGTGCTGCTGTTGTTCCTTTTCTCTTCTGGTTCTTGGGGGGGGGGGGCTGTTTGGCCTAATTTTCATTGTTTAAAAGGCCACTTTTTTAACAGTTGAGTTTCTTGGCCTTCTTCTGTTGTCCCTTTTCCTGGTTCTGGTTTTGAGGGGGGGGAAGCTGGCACCTGGGTGAGGGACCCAGGACCAGCAGGCTTGTTGTGCTTGGCCAGCTCTCCCCATGTTGTTTGGGGCAGGGCTGGAGAGCTGGCATCTGTAGATTGTGTGTTCTGTGGCAGGGAAGCTGGCACCTGGGTGAGAGACCCAGAGCCAGCATGCTTGTTGTGCTTGGCCAGCTCTCCCTGCGTTCTTTGGGGCAGGGCTGGAGAGCTGGCATCTGGGTTTGCTGCAGCCAGTTCTGCAGAGCAGACCTTGAGCAGATTGTGTTTTGTGTGGCAGGGTTCATAGAGTAGATAGATGTATATAGTGCATTTGGGTCCTATAGAGATTCTCTGGTGTGAAGTTTGGTTTAGCTTTGGGTGCCCCAGGAATTGGATCCCCTGGCCCAATCTTTTTGGGACTTTGGGGGTTTGTAGGGGAGAGTCCCCTGTAGGTCCCTTGCAAATTTGGGGGCTCTCCCTCAAACCCCCTTCCCTCCAGGCAGCTTCAAATATACCCTATTTGCCATTGATTTCAATGGCCCATAGGGTATAATGGGGCTGTATATTCAGAGTTAGTTGCACATCTTCCGTATATGCGGCTATTCTGACTATGGAATTCAGAAATATACGGGATTCCATATTCCCCCCTCCCCCGTATATTTCCGAATCTGTGTACTACCGAATTTTTTTTTTTGCACATCCCTACTGACCAGGAATAAGTATGGTTCACACAACCCAGCAAGGTAACGATGAGGAAGAAGCAGGTGTAACAGCCTTCACCCATATAATATTCATTTTGTTCAATAGACCACACCACCTTACCCTGCATATAAAGAGTCAGACTTGTACACATCAGTCTTTTAAATACAATAAAGATGTCTGACAAAGATCTTGAATCAGCAGTTCTCTCTCAAACAGAACAATTACCTCATTATCTTGTTTTCTGTATATATTTGTCCTCAACCTGTGGTTGTATGTACATCTCTGCCTCAGTTTTCTCTCCTCAGTTTTGTGCTTATTATATACCGGGCAAGGCTTGACCTATGTCTCTATTGCCTTCAATCTTTGTAGCCTTATTTACCTCCCAGAGTATGGAAGCATTACTCCCTCCCCTCCCTGCCCTTCCTACTTCCCTGGAAGTGTCAAAATAAACAGATCAAAAGGTTTCTGATCACTTTCAAATGCTGAAAATAATCCTGTTCAGATCTGGTTTATCAACTGCTTATAGCTCTGGTCAAAGTTGTAACTGCACAGCCCTATATGAAATATGTTTTATGACATTATTATGAATTAGATGGAGTAACTCTCATGTTGATTGTATGTTTTAGTTGATATTTATAGCAACACCAAGGAAGATACTTTGTTGAAATACATGACAAGCTGTAATGTAATTAAATTGTTCACTTACATCTATGGAAATGGAAATTTTCCATTTTAAAAATTGCAGAAACATCCTCGAAGTGGCAATCCTGATAAAGGTAATAAAGGTAAAAGGTAAAAGTAGTCCCCTGTGCAAGCACCAAGTCTTTTCCAACCAATGGGGTGACATTACATCACAACGTTTTCTTGGCAGAGTTTTTATGGGGTGGTTTTCCATTGCCTTTTCCACTCATCTGCGCTCTACCCTCAGCGAGCTGGGTACTCATTTTACCAACCTTGGAACAATGGAAGGCTGAGTCAACCTTGAGCTGGCTACCTGAACCCAGCTTCCGCTGGGATCGAACTCAGATTGTGAGTAGAACTTGGACTGCAGTACTGCAGTTTACCACTCTGCACCACAGGGCTCCCTGGCAATCCTAATAGCAGAGGTATAATATCTATAGGTATTAAAGTGCCCCCCATACACACACATACACTAATATTTTCATTTGCTATCATACACCATATGACTAGAACTACTTTTGAGAACTGATCATATTCTAAGACTAGTATCTCAAAAGCTATTACCAGCTCTGTTTACCCCATAATGCTGGAAATCTATGCATATTGTATCTCTATAAATCTTGTTTCAGAGTTTTTTCTGATATAGTACTCTGCCTGAAGTGGGAATCCTAAATATACTTACTATGAAAAACACTGAATACAGAAGAAAATCAGCACACATTTCATTCACAGACTTCCAACATTCTTTCTGGCCTATCTAGGAGCTCAATGCTAATAATACTATACACATGGGCAACCCAAATAAAATCCCTTCATAATTGTGTGGAAGCATGATTGATCAGTTGAGAAAATTTTTCCACATGAATTGTAAGTTGGGGTAAGAAATTCTCAGCTGGGTGAGCTGACATGTGCTTCATATATTTGCAAGATATAAATTAACACCAAAAGCTGATGCTCCTATTTCTTTCACAGCCCTGCCTAACTTGAAAATAGCTTCTAGAGCAGCTTGTTTGTACAGGGAACATTCCAGACAACAACAACCCGAATTCCATATTTGAAAAGGAATCAAACAGGCCTCTTAAATGGGCTTATTCATGAATAATTTTTAAAAAGCCCAGCAGGTGGCAATAGAGGAACTTCTAGTTTCTAAAGTTAAAAACTCTCAGTGCTTTGACATTCTCTCTCACACACATCATTTATGGCACTAACTGATGTGAAAAACCTGTTCCATATAGGTGATTCTGATATCACTGAAATAATGCAAAGGCCAGATGTGAAAGCCTAGAATTCTTCCATTATTTGATACACATGAAACTGAACAAATTGGAAGGGTAATTGCAGTGGTGAAAGTGGAATTATTTGGTTCTAGGGAAAACCACATTCATATCAAATGAATATGTTTATTAATAGATTTATAAACTTAACTGAAGATCATAAGACTTTTAAACATTAGATAAGCAAATCAGCAGCTTTAAAATGCTTTCAGGATTAGTTTCAAAAGTAGTCTACTTGAGATAGAAAAAACAACTGGCATTTTGGAATATTTTATTCCACACCAAATAGCCTCAACTGGAAATAATAAAATAGTAGGATTAACATGGATTGAAAAAAAAATTCATCAGAGCTGATGAACTGTGTGATCATGGGTGAGCCCAACCATGAATATTTCTTTCTTCATGATTACACAGCAAGTAAAGTGGAAACGACATCACCAATCACATCCCATAGATAGAGCTTTTGTATTGCTTTAGATATTCCTTTGGAGCAAGGGCAGGTCACTCATTTAAGCTTTGAGTCACTGAGTGATGAAACATCAGGTAAAGAATATAAATGAGTGAACATCCATTAATGATTGTTTCTGCACTTGCGATAAGAAAAACACATTCCTCATGGTCAAATTAAGGGTTATGTCAAGGGATTTCCTTCTGTTGTTTTTTACAGCTTGAGCCACTATGGATGTTTTGTTAACACAATTCTTGTCATATGGGCATCTCCAGTATGGTGCCTAGTACCTTAGACACCATAGCTCTCCTCTCGTTGCTCATATGTTTTGGCTATTAGAGAAAGAGGCCTTTCAATATATTCCTCAGTTCTAAATTTCCCCATTAGTGACTGGTTTGTCTGTCTGTAGCACTGAGCTAAGACTTCCCTTTTTTGACCAGGCTTTTTGCCCCCCCCCGCCCCGCCCCCCCCCCCCGGGTTTTGTCCTTGACTACTTCTTCAATTGCTTATTCTGATTGTCTTTTAAAAGATGCCATATCTACTTTTACTGGTTTTAAAGCTATACTGGCTTCTATTGATAGTTTTAGGTTGGTTTTTTAAATGTTTTGTTAAGCTATAAAAGTTGCCTTAATGCTGTTTTTGCCTGGAAAGAAGGCTTGGGATTCATATGGGGAAAGACTGGAGGAGCCTTATTGTGTGCAGTCATTAATCAAAAGAATTGTTATGCTGCTTTATATCTTACAACTGTGTGTTTTGCTAGGGTGAATTTTCATGAAAGTCATTTCATGAATTTTAAGGGTTACAACTCCAGTATATCAAGGCATAATTCTGTTACAAAATACTATGAACTCTTCTGATAGCCTAGCAGAAGGAGAGGTGAGTAATGGGCAACACTGAGACATGCCTACCATCTGGGTTTGCCAGATCCCCTCTGGCCACCTGCAGGAGATGGATGGGTAAGACTGCCAGATCCAGGTATTGAAACTCCTGGAGATTTGGGGATGAAGTCTGGAAAGTACAGAGACCTCAGTGGTGTACAATGTCATAGAGTCCACCCTCCAAAGCAGCCATTTTCTCCAGGGGAACTGATCTCTGTAGTCAGGAGATGAACTGTAATTCTGGGTGATCCTCAAGTCCCAACTGGGGGCTGCAATCCCTAACCATGACCCAGGTAAGAAGATCAGGAATTCCTGGAAATGATTCCACCTGGACACAAAAATGGCTGTCAGCAGATTCCAGGATGAGCAGCATGTATAGGGGACACCTTGTTGGTGCATCTGGTGGGGAAGGGATAAACAGAATAAAGAAAATAGTGAAGATAATACTAAAGACTGGATCCATGACCCTGCTGCAGCAAGCTTTCAAGAAAATCAAGGACTATTACACTGGGAGATATTTCTAGTGAGTTATCAGCTATTATTCTCTATTTTGTTTCATTTTTCTTTACAATACTGGCCTACATCCTTTGGCTGACCAGGCCTAGAAGTGCTACATAATACAATAATAGCCTCTTTCTCCTCCTCAGCTACTAGTGCCATTTTAGTAAATTTGATTCTACTAGGCTGCTATCACACACACTAAATAATGCACTTTCAATCCACTTTCTATGCACTTTACGACTGGATTTTTCTGTGTGAACTGGTAAGATCCAGTTGGAAAGTGCATTGAAAGTGGATTGAAAGTGCGTTATTTAGTATGTGTGATCACAGCCCCAGTAGCTTATACCAGTCAATTACTGTTTTACTGTTTTCTTTATCATTAGAAAACGGATAGTTTGGGGCTTATATCAGAACTCTGGGAGCCATGTAAGTGCTTCAGACAACTGAAAATTAATTATCATCTAATGCCTGAAAGATTTCTACTATTATATAAATTGCTGTTTTCCCCCCCTAGAAATCATGCCCTTTGCTTAATTTATAAACACACTTGTCTGTGTGGAATAAAGGAATAAAGATGGGGGATGGGGTCAAAGAAGCCATATAAAACTTATATCAAGCTATTCCATCTTCTACCTAGGGTGACCATAATGTCTGAAGGCCAGCCAGGGACACCTTGAGGGGGAAGGGGGGAGGCAGGGGCGTGCGCGCCGCCGGAAACAGGAAGTGACGTCACTTCCGGTGACGTCACTTCCGGAGATGTCATGCCACCGCCGGAAACAGGAAGTGACACCACTTCCTGTGACGTCATTTCCCCGCGTCACCTGCCAGAAAGGGGAAGTGACATCACTTCCTGTGACATCACTTCCCCCAAATGACATCAGTTCCCCCAAATGCCACTGCCGGAAACAGGAAGTGACTTCACAGCACTTCCTGTGACGTCCCCAAAAATCCCCCAAATATCACCGCCGGAAACAATTTTGTTCTCAAATCCTGTATATACTTCATCAGTATATGGGATAAGGCACTTTCTCAACTGTGCTGCATAATGCAGCCTATTTATTTTGTCCTGTTTGCTCTGTTGGCTCTATCTGCGCCACCTTCATCACTTTCGGGGTGTGGATCCCCCAGTGGGGTGGTCTCCCGACTCCCTCTGCCGGCTGTTTCTGATAGCCCTGCGCCCCCTCTTTCATTTGATATGTGTCCTGTGCGGGTGCCACCCTCCCGCCGGGAGATGCCGCAAAATGAGCCCCCTTGAGGCTTATGGCGGCAGGGCTCGGGGGAAGCGAGCTAGACTGCTGTTCTTTTGAGGGGTTATAGAGTGTTTCGAGCCTGTCCCTGTGGCATCGGTCCCATCATTGTGGGACCCAGGGGGCCGGCGCAGCGGCCCGCCGAAGCAGCCTGTCACTAATAACACAGGCGAGATGCAGGACAGGAACCCGGAAGTGACCGACAGGCTGCTTCAGCGGGCCGCTGCGCCGGCCCCCTGGGCCCTACAATGATGGGACCGATGCCACAGGGACGGGCTCGAAACACTCTATAACCCCTCAAAAGAACAGCAGTCTAGCTCGCTTCCCCCGAGCCCTGCGCCATAAGCCGCGGAGAGGCCTTCGCTGGTCTGCGCTGGTCCCGGAAGGCCCTCCAGAGTCTCTGGAGGGCCTTCCGGGACCAGCGCCGGCTGCTCCGCGGCCTCTCCGTGGCCTCCGCTGGTCGCTGGAGGCCCTCCAGAGTCTCTGGAGGGCCTCCAGCGACCAGCGGAGGCCGCGGAGAGGCCTTCGCTGGTCGGCGCTGGTCCCGGAAGGCCCTCCAGAGACTCTGGAGGGCCTTCTGGGACCAGCGCCGGCTGCTCCGCGGCCTCTCCGCGGCCTCCGCTGGTCGCTGGAGGCCCTCCAGAGTCTCTGGAGGGCCTCCAGCGACCAGCGGAGGCCGCGGAGAGGCCTTCGCTGGTCGGCGCTGGTCCCGGAAGGCCCTCCAGAGTCTCTGGAGGGCCTTCCGGGACCAGCGCCAGCTGCTCCGCAGCCTCTCCGCGGCCTCCGCTGGTCGCTGGAGGCCCTCCAGAGTCTCTGGAGGGCTTCCAGCGACCAGCGGAGGCCGCGGAGAGGCCTCCGCCACCGCCGCTGGGCCCCGCACGCGGGCGGGGAAGGCGGTGAGTGAGGGAGGGAGCGTCCCTGCGCGTGTGCAGGGGCCCTGCGCATGCGCAGGGACGCTCCCTCCCTCACTCGCCGCCTTCCCCACCGGCGCCCGCGGCCCACCGCCTCCGGGGCTGGCTAAACCAGGACCTCTAAATGGTCCCGGTATAGCCAGCCCGGGAGGCGGGTATAGGGGGCCAGAACCGGGACATTCCCGGGCGCCCGGGACGGTCTGGCCACCCTACTTCTACCAAATGACTGGCCTTAGCTTCTCCTGTTTAATAGAAGTGTGTCAGAAAAGGCAATTCTGTTTATATATGTAGTCAATGAACTAAAAGGGAACATATTAGTCCACTGGCTTTCATTTGCTTCCTAAAGTTCTAGGTATTAAGGTAACTGGAGAATCCCTTAGGATGAAATTAAGAACCAAGAGTGCTGTGAGACTACAGAGCGTCCAAGATATTCTTAAAGGATCTGACAGACAGCAATAATAAAAACTCTTGCCTTTCTAAATACCTTTCACTCCAACCCCCTGAAGCCCTTTACATCCTATCATTCATTAAGATTTTCAGTCCCTTTGGAGCTGAATCACATTAATTCCAGTTTAAACTATAGGTAAGTATTGCCCAGAGAAACTCAGTGACTTGCCTTAGGTCACAACTCTTCAGCATTTGGGTCTGAATAATTAAGAAAACTCCCTATCTCCAGCCCCCAATGTTTAGCCTTGACAGCTCATGCCTAATCCTTTGCAGTAAAAATCCTACAAAGCTTGTCAAAAATTCATTTGGATGAGAATTTGTATTGAAAATATCATGTTTGAACTTAGAATGCCATTTTGATATATACATCCCAGATTGTGAAGTGAAATGCTACTGATCAAACCTAAGATATGAAATGCAATGCAGGGGAGGGGGTCAGGGAGGAGAGCCACATTATAGCAACACAAGTTCCTTTGTGCATAAATTACAAGTTGGTCACTTAGGGCTATTTGTACCTTCAGGGTAGAAGAGTTTCGTATGCAAAACATGGGCTGCAGCCCAAACTCATGTCCTCACAACAAGTTTTTCTCCCTTCCATAAAGTATAGAATTGCTACCTTCTGTCATGATGTCAGTGCATTATCCTGCACTAATCTGCATGGCCTCTACACAGACAAAGTCTAGCTCAAACATGTCTCAAAGACATTTTTTAAAAACTACCTTATAGCAAAGTAGATTAATGGCTCCTATAATCCAAGGCTGTATTCTCTGGCTCGAATCAGGTGGAGATTTCCCCCCACCCACCCTTGCTATTCGAGAACCTTTTGAGAACCTTGCTACTTCCAAATCTGAAACTTCAATGGCAGAGATTAAACCTGGATCCCTGTATATATAAGGAGCCTGTGTTGCCCTATCAAGCTGTGCCTGCATCCTTTGCTCTTACTTAGGCAAACAAAAAGTCCATTTGCGATCTCTTGAGCATCCAGCTGAGGGATATGAGTTTTGTGGTTTAAAAAATTTACCCCTCTTTCTCCGCATTCCAGTAATAGCTAAACACAGTGGTTTCCTCAAAGTTATGATTCATCATCATTCTTTAACCATTCTGCTGGATGCTGAAAGGTTCTCATTTGTTTCCATAGGGGATTATCATTGCAAAACTCCCAAGCTTTTTGAAATTGAGAGGAGCTACTGCCATTGTGATTTCCTCAGCAGCAGCTATTCTTATGTCCTTTTTCTTCACAATAGTCCTGATAGTGACAAACACATAAGAACATAAGAGAAGCCATGTTGGATCAGGCCAATGGCCCATCCAGTCCAACACTCTGTGTCACACAGTGGCCAAAATGTGTGTGTGTGTGTATACACACACACACATATATGTGGCTAATAGCCACTGATGGACCTCTGCTCCATATTTTTATCCTCTTAAAGCTGGCTATGCTTGTAGCTGCAACCACCTCCTGTGGCAGTGAATTCCACATGTTAATCACCCTTTGGGTGAAGAAGTACTTCCTTTTATCCGTTGTAACCTGACTGCTCAGCAATTTCTTGTATTGTGAGAAAGGGAGAAAAGTACTTCTTTCTCTACTTTCTCGATCCCATGCATAATTGACCAGTTAGTGAGCTTCATGCCTGAGTGAAAGAGTGAATGTCCATAGGACAGCACCACACAATATTTATTTATCTTTCTCAGTCATTGTGCTCACTCTGACAGTCAAACCTTTTTTTTTTTTGTACAGTTAGATTGCACTCTTTTGAACAGATGGGAGAGATGTTTGTTCATCTAATAATGAATAAAATGAAATTATCAGGGAGTTTATGAGGCTGTTATCATCTTTATATCATTTGGTTCCTCTGGATTCAAACAAGGGTCACTATGACTGAAGCTTGGCTAGAGACAACAACTTCAGACATGGGACGCCACGGGTCAAGGCAACATCCAGGCTTCCTTTCCTGTGCAGGTGGTGCTGTGCTATATCATGTGCTTCTTCTGACTGACTCCCTTGTATGCGTGAATTCCTCTTCCTCTATGTATTATCTTCCATTGAGGGCAGGAGAAGCAATTAAAGATTACAATTAGGGATGGATCCAAGCCACAAAACTTGGAAGCAGAGCAAAATTTCCAGAGTGGCCAAGACTGAGTTTGAGTTTGGGGACTTAGAGGTCTTGTGCCTCATTAAAATGATGCTAAACAAACTGTTCAAACTGCAAAGTGTTAGAGTTTGGTGTGTGTGTGTGTTTGGGGTCTTGTCCTAGAAAATGATTGTGACAGCTGGAGTAGCTCAGCACTTCACAGGATTGAGCTCTTTATATGTATTCACAAATGTAATGTAAATTGGAGATTTCCCCGTAAATGCATGCATATAGGCAATAAACTCCCATGCACAGCAGGAATAACATTTACAGTATCCTCCTGACCTCTACTTCACCTCATCGTTTTTCAGTACATAAACTACTGTGCATAGCAGATGTGACATACCATAGCTTGATGCAAGCCAGTACAACTTCAAACACAGTTCATTTCAAGAAATACCCTTTTAAAAAATGGGTAGAATTGCTTGCCATGAAGGAAATCCAAAATTCTTATGCTTCCTGTGGACACCTGATGAGGCAACTATATACTATCAATTAAAGTTTGACTATTATTATTTTTTTTAAACTACTGCTATGCTGATGTAGTAAATATACTGTCATTATGACCATTGCTAGTACAATAGGGGAAAAGGAGTTTCACTGTGTAGTTGATTCCCCATGTCTCCATTAGTATGCTAGACTGGCTAAGATGGTCTTGTCTGAAATAATCATGGGACCAATGGGATTTCAAAATTCTTTGAGGGACATAACCCCTGGCTTTGACAGCTGTTTCACCAATATTCTGCTGAAACTGTTGAGTGAATGCTGACCTTTGCAATAAGCATATTTGCTTCTGGGCATCATTTCCTGCCATTTGGATGACACATTCAAACATTATTGGGGGATTGTACTAATGGATAAAAAGATGGTACAGGTGGATCAGGTATTTGCAGCAGTCAATATGCGACAAAGATGATGCTCAGATCTTTTTAAAGGACTATGATAGTAGCATTGTAGAAGAAGCCCTTTCCTTGGCCATCACAATGTTCAGAAAGTGATGACACAACATTCTGAATTGTTGATGGTTTGGCAAATCCACCCAATAGCTGTCAGCTTGTCCTTACTGTAAGAAATTTTACTATGCTTTGTAAATCATTAACTTATTTTGTTCAGTTTGAGGCTCATTCATTTATCCACAATAAGACTTTTTGGATGGGAGAGTCAGTCTGACCCTAAGATGTTAAATGACTGCACATCTCAGTTGGTTTAGTGCTAGAAAGCAGTCTTAGCATGCTCTTGATTACTACTTTATATCTATTAATGTTGGAACTTTCATACCTCTCAAGGAGTTGCTAATGCTGGTGAGAACACTTCCTAGTCAGACTATTAATTAGACCAGCAAAGAAAGCAAGGAAGGTGGGATTATAGTAGGGTTGCCAGGTCTATGTTAGAAAATACCTGGAGATTTTGGGAGTGGATCCAGGAGAGGGCGGGGTTTGGGGAGAGGAGGGGCCTCAGCATGGTACAATGTCATAGAGTCCACCCTTCAGAGCAGTAAATTGATGTATTTTTAAAAAAAAATAGCTCCAAAAAAGCAGCATCTTTGAGAAAAAAGGCTGAGGAAGGACAGAGGCACGAAACCGTGGAAGATCCTTGGAATATGGTTCCTTATTCTCTCAGTTTGGATTTTTACAGCTAAACACTTAAAAGGCGTCACCCAAATTGTGGACTTATGAACTGAAAAAGAATGGCAGATGCCTGAATAACAGAGACCATTATAAGGACGCTTGGGGGAGGAAAAGAAGACTTGGTTTTGGTTTTGTGTTTCAGCTTTGAGTAGCTGCACTATTTATTCATTCATTTATTAATTACACTAAATAGAACACATGTACACACTGTTAGTGTGAAGGTGGCATTATTTAGCAGTGCTTTATCTTGCAATATATTTGTAATTTACATTGGTACCTGTGATGGATATTACCATTTTCTCCAGGGGAGCTGATCTCTGCCAGCTGAGGATCAGTTGTAAAAGCAGGATCTCCAGGCCCCACCTGGAGGCTGGTGACCTTAGATTATAATTCAGTGGCACAAGACATACATTGTTTAGAGAAGGTCCCAGGTTCAGTCCCTGGCATATCTATTTAAAATGATATTAGGCAACAGGTATAGGAAAGACCCTTCTCTTGCCTGAGATCTCAGAATGCTGCTACCAGTCATGGCAGACAATACTGAGATAGGCGGATCAGTGTTCTAACAAGGAAGAAAGTTACTTTCACATGGTCAACCAAACTGGATGTTACCCCAACCACAGGGAATTGGTATTCAGAAATAAGTGTCATGGATCACCCTGGGTTAGCATGGGAAGAGGAGTCTTTGGAGAAGGAGGACAACCTGCCCCCGAGCCTGACCTTGGCAGACTCTCCCAGTGAGACAGACTTTCCATTGCTTCCCCAAAGAGACTCTGAGTCAGCACCAGCACTGCCCTCTGAGCCAGTAGGGTCCTCAGGCCTGGAGGTCCAAGCATGGATTTGCCTGTGACCAGACCTACAATAGTCTCCTGAAGCACCTAGGAAGCAAAGGGCTAGGGCTGAGGTATGGACCAGATGCAGAAGTCTATGCCTGGTGGCCCGAGGGCTCCCCTCTGCTGAAGAAATGCTAGGAGAAACAGATAAGTCACCATAGGATGTGGGCCCAGGTAGGGAAACTGACTCAGTTTATCAGAAGAAGTCTAAAGTGGGACTCAACAACATCTGTATAAGGCTGCAGAAAGGCTGTAGCCAGTATGGGATTAAATAGTCTGTCCTGCTGTTGAGTTACCTGCCTTGTTTCATCTATTGCAGCCTTGCTACCTGATCTTGGACTACTTTTAGACTATGATTCTGGACTGTGCTACTGAACCCTGGACTTTGACTTTGGACTGGAACCCTAGAACCCTGGCCCTGGGACTTACTCCAACCTGGTGAGCAGGACAGAAAGCATTCTGTGGGGGCAATTTCAACTAGGTCTAAGTATAATAGCTGTGGTTGAGGTACTTAGGCTCCTTTCTGTAGTTTTAGCATATATAACAATGCCAGTTTATCAGACCTAAAATTATATTTCTGTGCCCCCACAATTATTGCGGTTCTCTCTCAAACATTTTATATGTTTTATGCTTTACATAACCCCATCACCATTTACAACTTAGTTAAGAAGAAAATAATATTCAGCACAGAATGTTATTTTAAAAAAGAAATAGAAACCAAGAATGCAAATAAATAAATATATCCCAAAAGAACTGCACTGTGGGCTTGTGACTCACAAAAGCACATAAAACCCAATTGCTCTGACATTGCACCTTCTAAATATTTTTACTATTCCTAATTCACCAGTTTACAGAGAAATTGTGATGACTAATTCAGAAACAATAGATTGGGAAGAAAATATTATTCTCTTGGGGCTTATAAAACATTTGTATTGTTCTGTACAATCTTTGTCCTGAAGAAGGAATGATTACATTTCAGACAAAACAACAAATGCTTCATTGGACTCTAGTATAGACTTTCACTGGAGAGCAACTGTGATGCAAAATTACTCTTCCACCCACTTGTGATGTGAGGGGGGCATCATATCTTTATGTCTCTATCCCAAGAAAGGTGGACATCAGATAACCATTTCACTTCTTTTATTTTGCCATTTTACAGTCACACCCTGGCAGGGCTTCTTTCCAGGTGTTTTTTTTGGGGGGGTGGGGGGGTGGGGGGGGATCTGAAACAGGGAGTGTTCAGGGCATACCATCTGCCTTTATACTAGAATCATAGAAACCAACTCTATGACTCTATGATTTTAGTGCAGAATGACAGCTTGGGGACAGGGCTAAACCAGGACTAAAGGTCTAGTGCGAAATTGGTCTGTTTGTACTTCTCTTTTAACCCCTTCCTGTGTGTCTCCACCTGCCAGTGTAGCCTTTCCTTGCTTACAAGCCTTCCCACTGCCGACACTCACAACTTTCAGCACTGCCTGCATACTCTTTGCCTGGTGGCACTGTAAACCAAATTACCCTCAAAAGAGGTTTGGGGAATTAGTTTGGTGGGCAACTATGGCTCACTTAAGCAGGATCAAACCTTTGTATACAGGAGGTGGTCTCCCAAGAATTTCCCTTTAAATAATGAGGAGATTTTGAGTAAACTAAAAGATATTTATTAAGAAATCACACATACAAACAAAGTAAATAATTCCTATAACAATCACACAGTTCCGAAGAAAAACAAAGATGAAATTGATAGAGGTAACATGAGGATAACACAGACAAGGTGATATTTTACCATCTTGGAGACTTCCCAGTAGTGATAGATGAGGGGAGGAGTAGCTAGAGATGACCAGCATCACTAGCCATAATGGGCCCAATTTGTGTAAATTGGGGATGGCTCAGACAGCCAGTGAGGATACTGTAGAGAGAAACTGAACTGCCATGTGCTAGCGTTGATATCTGTGACTGTGGTGATGTCAGGCCATGTGACTCCTATATAACCAAAAGGGGTGGACGGGGGGAGGAGGCTCCCAGTAGCTTGAAAGGATTAGCAAGTACTTATGAGTGTTACCTATTGAAAAGCTATCCTAAACAAAGAAAAATAAATTGGTCAATTTAGAGCTAGATTGTTATCTCATTGTAATACCAGAGCAAACAGAACTGGGCTCCGGAGCATCAGTTACTTCCTTGGGCTAATTCTTTGTTTCCAGGATCTTATTAACAGGAACAGTCTTTTGTGATGTGTGGGCATGGCAGGAACTGCTTTTGTGTGGTAGCAAAGCCTTTTGTTCAGTTGAGGGCCACTCCATTTGCATCTGGATTGCCCCATCCAGCATATGTGCTGCTGTTGTGTCATCCTGTTTTCTGAGCAAGAAGATGGATTCAGGGCTTCTTAGAGGCTGCTTCCTTGGGAGTACAGTGATCAGTTTCTTGGGGGCAGCCTGATATAGATATCAGGCTCTGTAACTCTATCATATTAAAATTATAGAATACTAACCAAATGGACTCTTCACACTAACCCAAAGCCTTTTGTTGTACTGTAGATAGCATGCATATCAAAGGGGGGACGTTTGAAGTGTTAACTTTGTTTAGGTTGTAAAAGGAGCAAAGGAATGCGACTGTTAGTAGATACCATGGTCGACCAGCATCTTCCCAGAGGCAAAAAGATAAGCGGAAGCTCTCGTGTGAAAGTTTGCACCGTCATTCCCTGTTGTTTTGAGAATAGTGGTTTTGTTTAGATATCGCTTTGATGTGGATTCCATAAGACTAAGAGACACCCATTCCCAGGTATTAGTCTCAACTTTTGTATCCAGCTATGAGTTTCGAATAAAGTATATATTGTTTCAATGAATGCTGCCTTGAGTCTCCATCGCCTGACAACAGAGCTCTTCTATGCAGGAGGAATGCAGTTACAGCATGGGCAGGAATAAGCAGGGAGACCTCTTAGTCAAGCTGTGATGTATGCTGCTTGGCCCCACAGAGTAAAATGTCCATACTGAAGCTGGCACAGTTGCCAAATACTTAGAATCACACACGATCTCCTGCCTATAGACAGCAGGCAAGTGGGTATGTGTTATTAATGTCCATAGGAGCAGTTTGTCTGTGTTCACACAATATAAATTCACATCAATAAGAGTCCTGCATTTCTGACACTAAGCCAGAGTTAACTCAGTTCATAAATGGTAACACAAAAAGGGAGTCCAGGGAGTCTGGAACCAGGGTCAGAGTGAACACACTCCCTTTTAAAGATGGAGAAGGGGGTTCATGCTCACAGCACAGAGCACTGCATATGACTGGTTGGACTACCACTCTGGTTTCCAGGATCACTATTGCCATGTACCAGCAGCATACTCTCCACCAATGATGCTGGGTAGAATGATAAGCTGGGATTGTGGATAGTGGATATAACCAGGTGGCAAAAGGGTGGGCAGCAGGAGAGGTGAGTGTTTGGTGAGTTGGTGACAGTGGGCCCCATTAGAAGCCCTGGGCCCAGCTACTGTCCCACCTCAAGGTATGTTGACACTCAAGGTATGCTGACACTTTATTCTGGTCCTCAGTTCCATTACAAGACAGACTTATTGAGAGCCAAGAGTCCTGGTGAACCAGGAGCTGGGAGTGTGTTGATCTCCACTCACCACAGTCTTCTCATCATCCTCCCACTTCTGTTTCTTTTTATGCTTTCTGTCCTCCTGTCCTCTTCTGATTTTGCACCTTCCCAGGTGCTGCTTGTTCCCCGCTGTGCTGAGCTTCTGCCTACCCCTTAATGGCATTGTCTCGACAGGGAAATCATTCAGGGCATAATCACTCTTCGCTTCTGGTGAAGAACACTCTTCAGTTACGGTGCAATCCTAGGCAGATTTACACCCTTGTAAACCCATTCATTAGAAATATAACTGTTTAGGATTCCACTGATAGCTATGAGCTACTTCAATATGGGAGGTGGTCTGTGGTGGTCATGTTGTTTGCATGATTATTTGTCAATTTCCACTTGCGATGGAGACTCCAGATGCCACAGAGAAAATCTGTTTCCCCACCTTTGTTTGCTTTGTTTTCTCTTTCATTTTAGATGCTATTGAATCACTCACTACACTTTGTTAAGTTACCATCATGATTCCTGTCCACTTTTTTTACTTTTTTGAATTTTTGGGACACATGTGACTGTTCAGGAACAGCACAAAACTGAAATTTCTTTTTTAAAGCCTCCATGTTTGACCTGTGTAGCTGAGGAATAACACAGTACTTACATCCTTCTGCCATATTCACTATGCTTGCCCTGTATTAATGAATTGATTTGTTCCTACACTTGGGCAGCATTTCTGTTGACAATGGGAATGATCCCCACCCCCTTCCTACTTAATGCATTTGCTCTTTACTAGGTCGGGCAAGGTCAGTCTGCCCCCAGTGAATTAATTTCTTGCTAGGGTAGAGCTACACTTCAACTCTGAACATGCAACCTGCCCACCCCCATCAAAGAATTCAAGCTGGATAGTTAGTTTAAGCACCAAGGTAAATGTGAATGTTTTCTTTGGTTATACTCGTGGAAATAGGTTGCTTGTCCCTGACCCACCCAATCCTCCCATCTAAGTAAAGCAAATCTTATGTATTGCTTACAGTACAATATTTTGGGTTGGTCCCCAAAATAGCAGAACTTGCATGAGGATTGTTAACAGAAACACACATATGCATCTCTGCATTTTTGTTGTTCAGCAAAAGTGCTGTGATGTTGCTCAGTGACTCCCCTCCCAGCAACAAAGAAGTTCATGTGATAATGTGGAGAAGGAGAAATGAAGGGGGCATTCCTGTTCATTAAAAATGAAGGCATCCCTTATCTTTTAGACACATGGAGCATACAGGATGACATCATATAGAAAGCATGCATAGACGTGCATATATATCAGCCCATGAGTATTTTTGATAACTGCAATCAAAATTGAGGAGTTACTACCTTAGATCACAACAACATATCAAGAACAACACACAAGTTTCCTTTTTCCACTTTGCAATGTCTAGTTTGACTTACTCCATGTGCTGATACCACCATGATGTGTTTTTTTCAGCTCCCATTCAACATCATTGGCTATTAGTGGTATAGAAATGCAGATCCTACCTATATCAGGACACAGAACAAGCTACAGGACTGAAGGAAGAACCCAATACTGAGCTGCCACTGTTCTGGGTGGCACCCCTGAGTTCTTTGGAATGTGTTGTTTAACCCATAAGGTGATTATTTTGAAATAATTTTTGTCAATATTAACTGGAAGCTGCAGGATAATACAGCTGTGGGAAGGGGATTCAAGCTGATTTTCTCAGGTCAGGTGATGGAGTTTCTCTGAGGAACTGTGAATTCTTCCAAATATTGTTCACGTGTCACCTGACACCTAGTGTATGATGACCACAGGCCACAGGCATTGCCAAGTGTTGTTTTCTGTTACCCAGCTCCAGATTACTTCTTGAAAATGTAAATCACAGCTAGAAACATTTGCTTTTTTCAGTTATTTTTATGCATGCCTCCTGTCCATGCACACAATTTTTTTCTATTTTTTCCTTCTCTTAACCCCTTTTGTTCAAATACTATTCTCTAGCTCAGCTTGCTATTGCCCCCCATCCCTCAGTAACTCCATAGGGAGATTCTGCTCATACGTTGAGAACTATGGCATTTGGAAACCACCCAGCAAGCCAGAAAATAATAATAAGAGAATAAAATACAATACCGAGCTGTGGCAATTTTCAGGGTATGTTGAATCAGAATCTTAAGTATTTCACTAAGGTAGTTGTAAGCTATGTCTCTACACCACATTCCTCACTCAGGCACCTTCCAAGGGAAGTTAGTGCCAGTGTTCTATCAGTTATTTTTATGAGATAGACTCTGTTATTCTTTCTGTAACCCTAAAAACAAAATGCTTGGTATTTATCAGCTACATTTAAGCTTCTGTGAGCCTATGTTGCTCTCAGTGGTACAGAAGCCTATTAAAAGAAGCTTATCAAGCAAATCCAGCCAGCAGTTTCCATAGTACAAATTCAGCACTGTGTCACCATGCAAAGTTCTCAGCTTACTCAATGCACTATCAACTTTTTGATACTTGTACTGGGAAAATCCATACCTGGGTCTTTCCTGGTTGACAACATTCAAGTATTATCTCTGCCTGTATGGTTTCTGAGGGGCTAATTCAGGAATAAGACGTAAGACCATTTACGTTAAAAAAAAGTATTTAACTGAAAACCCTCCAACATAGAAAATGATATAACAAGGTCTATGTAGCTAAACATGTAGGTATGACAATGAACAGAACTTGGCAATAGATAGTCTCTATGAATTCAGCCAAGCAACTGGTTCTTACTTGCAACAGCTTTGTGGTGAGCTTAGCCTGTGGTATATTGGTACTGTTACTTTAAGGAGAACTCCCAGAGGCTCTCTAGAAAAAAGAGGCTCAGATCTGGTGACCATGACTGCATGGAGGAGGAGTTAGTAATTCTAATTCCGTATTGTGATTTGCTCAGCTAATTCCATCTTCTTCAGTCCATCAGATTGTTCTCTTTTTTTGCAAGAAGATTGTCCTGGAAAAGTTCATATTGGTCATCACAGAAGCCAGGCTACAATCTTCAACTTGAAAAATATAGCTCTGCATTAATAATATGATTTCAATAAAGATGCACTAACAGTGATCTCCCCTCTTTGCAATTTACTTTCCATGGGCATAATTTCCAGCTGCCATGTATAATTTAATAAGAACCCAGAATATTTTATCTAGCTCTGCTTGGGATGCAATCCTCCAGGATTCCCTGCAATTACAGCTTTTTGCCTGTCCTCCCTAGGCTCCATTCCCAAATCTCCAGGAGTTTCCCAGACTTTCTGACAACCCTCCCCCCCCCCATCCTTCACTGGTGACCTGGTTGGGGGCAGAGAGGGAACCTGGCAACCCTAAGCACTGCATTAACAAACCTTCTTTCTGCTGCTAACATTCACTGCTTTAACTCCACCCTACTGACATGAACTAACTAGTTCTTGAGGTTGATACAAGCTTGAAATTTCTATCCCAGAACCCCCTGCAATCTTTCAGAGGATAATAAACTCTTCGTTGCCCTCTACAATAAAGGAAAAAAGCTTCATATGAGAAGCACATTACAGATTTTGTATTTTCAGTAAGACAGCAAAAATGTCAAGATCTAAAATCACATCCTTGTCTAGATGATATATCATTCTATAATACTGGACCTCCAAACATCATATCATTGGAGCATGAGCTGAGGATCTATTAGACCAAGCCAATAAGGAGATAATTGCTTAATAAAAGGAACATCTTGGAAAATTTTGTTTCCAGTTTTTAGAGATGTCCAGTAATCAATGTTATTTATTAACTATTAGTGTCAATTATCTGCATGAGTGTTGCTGTTTTTAATTTATTGTGTTTCAAACAATTTTATCAGTAACATATGGTAATAAATTTCAATTTCTTATTTCATTAATAATTACTTTTTTTTCATCTATCCCATATATTACTTTCTACCCACCCCTCCCCCCGTTACTTGACCCCCGCCGGTGTTATATACTTAAAATCTTAATATTAAAGGTACCCTTAATTAATAAGAACCAAAATTAATATCCTCTCCCTCTTGTACTTAGTCATTATCAAAAATTGTCCAATGTCTTTTTATTTTCCGCTCTTTTTCGACGTATCTTCTGAACTTTTCCCACTCCATCTTAAATACTTCTAAATCATAGTCTCTTAAGGTCCTTGTTAACTTGTTCATTTCACTCCATGTCATAACTTTTACAATCCAATCCCATTTCTCTGGTATTTTTTCTTGCTTCCACATCTGCGCATACAATGTCCTAGCAGCTGAGAGCAAGTACCAAATTAAAGTTCTATCTTTTTTTGGAAATTTTTCCATTTGTAATCCCAACAGAAAAGTTTCTGCAACTTTGTTAAATTCATATCCCAAGTTCTTAGAAATCTCTTGTTGAATCATCTGCCAGTACTTTTTCACTCTTTCACAAGTCCACCACATATGGTAGAAAGAACCTTCATTTTTTTACATTTCCAACATCTATCTGACATCTTATTGTTCATCTTTGCCAACTTTTTAGGAGTCATATACCATCTGTACATCATCTTAAAACAGTTTTCTTTAATACTCTGACATGTTGAGAGTTTCATAGAGTTCTTCCACAAATATTCCCATGTGTCCATCTGTATTTCTTTATTTACATTAATTGCAATTGCTGTTTTAATTTATTGAAGTGGAGGGAGAGAAATGTGTGCAGAGGTATGTATGATTACTTAAGGACTGTATTGCTGATACTTAGAATGATCTATGTTTTCTTCTTTGACATATCTGAAAATAACATTCCAGAGAATTTAGGATGAGAAAAAGGCAGAAGAGGAGGTTTAAACTTCCTCATCTCATGTGCCATATTCCCAATCCAAATTAGGACTGTGCACACCTGGGATTATGTCCACAGCACAGGAGAATTTACAGTACATGTTCAATTGTACAGGAAGGCTACCATGTTATTAGATCCCAAGTAAAACAAAACACTGTATTTTAAAAAAATAACACATGCAGAACTTCTTACCTCTTAAAAATTGTGGTTCTTTAATTAGATTCTCTGCAAAGGAGGGGACCAGTCTCACCTGATGAAGTTGCATTGGCAGGCGGATATGGGACTGGAGACAACTTTCCTCCTGTTTTTTTAAATACTTTTTATTTTATAGTTCATTGTATAATGCTTTTAACAACACAGGTCTCTCAGCATAGTTTAAATAATAGGATTGTACCTTTGGTATGCAGGCCTATTATCTATTCTGTGTAGAATTAGTGAGTGAGTTGGCCAGAATTTCCCCAGCTACACTTGAGGCATTATTATATGTGGTCTGAAACACAGGATAGCATAATGCTCCTTCTCCTCAAATGGAACTCCTATTTCCTTATTCCACCAGCATGGGGTTCATTTTTTCCTTATGAAAATAAGTTAAAACTTGCTCAGCAGAATGTGATTATATGAAGAGTACTGGAGAGCAGAGAGTAGTATCAGCATAGTTGAACCAGCATTGCTGTCTTCCCAAAACCGTGGGCAGAGAAAGAAAAGGAAAATACTCTGAGAAGTCGAAAATATCATGAATACAGTTTAATACTTAGAATAGCAATTTAATAAACATGATTGTTCTCTAAATATCTGAAAAGTTGTCACTTACAGAAGGGCAGGGAGTTGTTCCTCTTGGCAGCAAAGGATAAGATTTGCAATAATGAGTTTAGAATATGGGATGAATATGGGATGATATTGGGGATTTTTTTTTTAAGTAAGAATAGTTCAGCAGTGGAATCAGCTGCCTAGGGAAGTGGTGAGGTCCCTCTCACTACAATCTCCAAGCATCAGTTGGATGAACACTTGTCAGGGATGCTTTTGGATGATCTTCCATTGAACAGGGATTGGACTACATGGCCTGTAGGACTCCTTCCAACTCTATGATTCAGTAAGAGATCATCCCTCTTGTGTGTATCTGAGTGTTACAGACTATTTAGACAAACTAAGTTGTACTAGGTTAAAAGTATAGCTAAGTTAACTACAGCTGAAGTTTGCTTCTAATTGTGTCCAGACTCCCAACATTACTTTAATGTTTTTCCATTCCAAAACAGCAGAAAAACAACTTTATTGACTTTGTACCACTTCCAGCTTCAAGCATATGAGGTATGCCTCTTGAAAGTACAACCTTCCTTTAGATGTTACACATTGCCTGTAGTGCCAGATCTGACATGCTTATGATCTGCCATTTCAACTGGCTCAGGAGAATTTCCCTATGACATTAGAGCTCCTTCAATCAAGTGTTAGTAAACAGGATATTCTGTTCCTGTGAAGTGTTACTGATATTTTCCCCCCACAGAATGTTTTTGAAAATGTCACAAGAACTAGCCTGAAGTGATGGTACAAGACGTATGTTTTTCATTTAAAAGCAGGAGGGGCCAACCCACACTAAGAACTATGGGACATAGTTTACATTTCTTTTGATGTTGCCAGTGGTAATTCACTGTATGTGATAGGATACGATCTGTCTCTAAGTTCTTACTGGAATGTGTGGTTTATTAGGAATTAACCCAAAATTATAACAGTGCTACTGGGCATGGTACAAGGAATGTACTTGGTAAGGTCTGGAAATGCTGACTACTTCATTCCTTCTGAAGAGTAGAAACTGGGTTAGATAAAAACAGGGAAAATACAGTTCTTTCTTTAAAAGGCGATGTTCTTGTTTTTAGGTCAACTTGCAACAGCCAGGCTTTTTCCTTTTATCTTTCTGAATCTCAGCAGTGTGTATGAAAATTAAAATATCCATCTTTCATGCTCTGGTATATTTCTTTTCTCTAGCTCAAGTTCATAGAATCATAGAGTTGGAAGGGGCCATAAAGGCCATCTAGTCCAACCTCTTGCTCAATGCAGCATCGGCCTAGAGCAAAGGAGCTATTGGTTTTTGGAGTTAACATACAAAACTGGAAACTGAAAAAAAAAAACCCACTTTACCCAATAGGACCAAACTAAATCATACAGATATTGTAGGGGCAGCCCACGGACTAGAACCAGCCCACAATGGACTTTAATCAGGTTCATGGGTCTCTTCCCCCCACTCCCTCCCCTATCTGTACTCACCCTTTCAAGATTGAGCTGCAGGAAGCAGAGGACAGGGCTGTCACTAACTTCTCCTCTGTGCTTCATTGAAACACAAGTTGCAAAGAAAATGTAGAGTGGGTTTTCCATTCCCAGAGTAGTCTGTCTGTGCACAGAGAACTTAATGGAAAATCAATTCCATATTTTCTTTGCAGCTTGTTGCATGTAATGGAACAGTCTGCTCCTCGCCCCCCACAATATCTGTATGATTTAGTTCAGTCCTGTGGAGTAAAGCGGGGGGGGGGGGGTTCAGTTTCCAGTTTTGTATGTTAACTCCAAAATCCAGTAACTTCAGCTTGTTGTAGATTTTCTGGGCTATGTGGCAAGACCATGGCCACATAGCCCAGAAAACCTATAACAACCAAACAAAATATAGCAAGAGAGTTATTGCATTAAGCATGTTTGTATTTTAAGTTAAAAAAAACCTTTTTATTGTGTTTATGTCGTTTATAAAGTGTATGTTTATGCTATCCGCCATTACATTTACATTTTATGACACATGGCCCGACCTGAGAAAGTCCCATTTATGTCAGATCTGGCCCTTATAACAAATAAGTTTGACATCCCTGATCTATCGCGTACAAAGACCTCATGGCCTTGGACTTCCTCTCACTTTATACACAGCCATGACAGCTTCACTCATCTGAACACGGCCTTCTGAAGGTGCCAGCCTGAAAATGGGCAAAATCAACAAATGTGTCCATACATGTCCCTTCTCTGTTGCAGGCCCACTGCAACACCCTTCCCTCACTGCCCAGAGGAGGGCAAAACAAAAAAGGGGTGGGTGGGAATCCCTGACAGGGAATTAAGGGCAAGCAGACTGTCTGTGGACCACTGTGGACTGTCTGTGGACTACATCTAGATAGCTGGTCTTACACTGTTGCTATGATGTTTTGATATGATGTATTTTATGGGGGGGGGAGCTTTCCCAGCTCTCCCTATCAAATACGAGAAGCTCTCTCCTACCTCTGCAATAGCCTCCGTGCTGCGTTTCTTAAAGAAGGAAAACATTATGATCATGTGCACAGCTATCCACCTCTGTAGGCAGCTTCTCTTCACATGGCACAACAAAAGGGTTTCTGGGAAATGTAGTAGAACAAAGTAGGAGTCCAGTAGCACCTTTAAGACCAACAAAGTTTCATTCAGAATATAAGCTTTGAAATGAATGAATGTAAGCTTCTTCAGACAAAGTATGTAATACTGTAGTAAAATACTCAGGTTAACACACACACAGGGCGATTTCCCACACAGCTTACCGAGGAGCGAAGTCCCTCCTCACCGCGCAGCATCTGCTCGGATTTCCCACCAACTGCTCCGCGGATTCAGGAAGTGCCGCACCTTTTGCGTTGCTAACGTAAACTAGGGTTTTAGCGATTTCCATTTGAGACGCAAAAGGTGCAGCACTTCCTGAATCCGTGGAGCAGTTGGTGGGAAATCCGAGCAGACGCTGCGCGGTGAGGAGGGACTTTGCTCCTCGGTAAGCTGTGTGGGAAATCGCCCACACATACCCAATAACTGGTTGAGGCTGGCTCCACATTGCAGCCGCTGCCAGAGTGGAAGAAAGGGAGAGAGGGAGGAAGGAAGGAAGGAAGGAAGGAAGGAAGGAAGGAAGGAAGGAAGGAAGGAAGGAAGGAAGGAAGGAAGGAAAGAAGGAAGGAAAAGGGGACAGTAGAGAAGGTGCAAGGTGGGGGGGAAACAGTGCACCCAGGAGCCGCTGCAGACATAGTGGAAGAAAGAGGGAGCAAAGAAAAGAAAAGGGGATGGGAAGGAAGGCGCAAGGTGTGGGAGGAGCAGTGCACTCAGGAGCCACAGCAGACAGAGTGGAAGAAACGGGGAGAGAAGGAAGGAAGGAAAGAGAGAAGAAGAGATGAGAGGGAGGATGGGGTGGGAAGCACCGTGCCCAGGAGCCTGGCATTTATGATGCAGCAGCATTGAGACAGTGATTTCCATGGGGGTCTGCTGGCATCTGATGGCCACTCTGGACCCTGAGAGCCCTTCCAAACTTGTGGCTGCTGCTGCACTGCTGACAGCCCTTCCAAAGCTGCTGCCATGCAGCCAGACCCTGAGCCCTTCCAACCTTGCCAGCATAGGGGTTAGGGTGGCCAGACCGTCCCGGGCGCCCGGGAATGTCCCGGTTCTGGCCCCCTATACCCGCCTCCCGGGCTGGCTATACCGGGACCATTTAGAGGTCCTGGTTTAGCCAGCCCCGGAGGCGGTGGGCCGCGGGCGCCGGTGGGGAAGGCGGCGAGTGAGGGAGGGAGCGTCCCTGCGCATGCGCAGGGCCCCTGCACACGCGCAGGGACGCTCCCTCCCTCACTCACCGCCTTCCCCGCCCGCGTGCGGGGCCCAGCGGCGGTGGCGGAGGCCTCTCCGCGGCCTCCGCTGGTCGCTGGAAGCCCTCCAGAGACTCTGGAGGGCCTCCAGCGACCAGCGGAGGCCGCGGAGAGGCTGCGGAGCAGCTGGCGCTGGTCCCGGAAGGCCCTCCAGAGACTCTGGAGGGCCTTCCGGGACCAGCGCCGACCAGCGAAGGCCTCTCCGCGGCCTCCGCTGGTCGCTGGAGGCCCTCCAGAGACTCTGGAGGGCCTCCAGCGACCAGCGGAGGCCGCGGAGAGGCCGCGGAGCAGCCGGCGCTGGTCCCAGAAGGCCCTCCAGAGTCTCTGGAGGGCCTTCCGGGACCAGCGCCGACCAGCGAAGGCCTCTCCGCGGCCTCCGCTGGTCGCTGGAGGCCCTCCAGAGACTCTGGAGGGCCTCCAGCGACCAGCGGAGGCCACGGAGAGGCCGCGGAGCAGCCGGCGCTGGTCCCGGAAGGCCCTCCAGAGACTCTGGAGGGCCTTCCGGGACCAGCGCAGACCAGCGAAGGCCTCTCCGCGGCTTATGGCGCAGGGCTCGGGGGAAGCGAGCTAGACTGCTGTTCTTTTGAGGGGTTATAGAGTGTTTCGAGCCCGTCCCTGTGGCATCGGTCCCATCATTGTAGGGCCCAGGGGGCCGGCGCAGCGGCCCGCTGAAGCAGCCTGTCGGTCACTTCCGGGTTCCTGTCCTGCATCTCGACCTGTGTTATTAGTGACAGGCTGCTTCGGCGGGCCGCTGCGCCGGCCCCCTGGGTCCCACAATGATGGGACCGATGCCACAGGGACAGGCTCGAAACACTCTATAACCCCTCAAAAGAACAGCAGTCTAGCTCGCTTCCCCCGAGCCCTGCCGCCATAAGCCTCAAGGGGGCTCATTTTGCGGCATCTCCCGGCGGGAGGGTGGCACCCGCACAGGACACATATCAAATGAAAGAGGGGGCGCAGGGCTATCAGAAACAGCCGGCAGAGGGAGTCGGGAGACCACCCCACTGGGGGATCCACACCCCGAAAGTGATGAAGGTGGCGCAGATAGAGCCAACAGAGCAAACAGGACAAAATAAATAGGCTGCATTATGCAGCACAGTTGAGAAAGTGCCTTATCCCATATACTGATGAAGTATATACAGGATTTGAGAACAAAATTGTTTCCGGCGGTGATATTTGGGGGATTTTTGGGGACGTCACAGGAAGTGCTGTGAAGTCACTTCCTGTTTCCGGCAGTGGCATTTGGGGGAACTGATGTCATTTGGGGGAAGTGATGTCACAGGAAGTGATGTCACTTCCCCTTTCTGGCAGGTGACGCGGGGAAATGACGTCACAGGAAGTGGTGTCACTTCCTGTTTCCGGCGGTGGCATGACATCTCCGGAAGTGACGTCACCGGAAGTGACGTCACTTCCTGTTTCCGGCGGCGCGCACGCCCCTGCCTCCCCCCTTCCCCCTCAAGGTGTCCCTGGCTGGCCTTCAGACATTATGGTCACCCTAATAGGGGTGCAGCAGAAAAGAGGCAGCAGGAAGGATGCTGTGTTCACCCCCCTCCCCTGCTGCCACACGCAGACACAACAAAGGCCCAGGCACTTCCGCTGGGGCCTGCTAGCCCCACTTAAGATAGAACTGCTTTGCTCGCCTTGAGGGAGCCCGACAGACATGAAAATTTAAATTTATTTTTTTTTAAAAAAACAAATCACATGGAGTGGTGCCTAATTTGGCACCCCCCAGGCCACCACCCTAGGCAAATGCCTGATTTGCCTAGTGAAAGAGCCAGCCCTGTTTGTTACCCAGATTTGGGATTCAGCACTTATTCTTGTTAAATTGCATCTTGTTCACTTCTGCTCACTTTTACAGCATGTCCAGATCTCGTTGAATTCTACCTCTATCTTCTGGTGTGTTTGTTGCTCCTCCCAATTTGGTCTCTCGGTGTACAACACTATTTCTTAGTGTAATATATAGTCACAACAATTCACGATGAAGTCGGAGATCTGGTCATTCAAGGTGTGTAGAGATTCCATGGCTTGGCTGCTTCTGAACAGTTCAGGAAGCCATGGTCATTGCCTGGTCTGATCAATGGCCACCACTGCTAGTTGTGCTTTGCAGCTTGCCTGAGCAATGACTGTGGCTTCCTGAACTGTACAGGAATCTCTACACACCTTGAACGACCAGATCTCCGACTTCATCATGAACAAGGCAAAGGTGCTCACTGAAGAGGACAATTCCTTCCTGCCAGATGAAAAAGAAACTCTGAAAACATCCATGTTGCTCATGAGACACCTCTTGATGGATGTGCAGAATTGTTGTAGCACCACAAGTCTACTGAACCTATGAATATGGAAGATGGTCCCTAGAAGAAGAATAGCTCACATCCAAAACAAAATTGGACTGGTTCTTTTTGTCATCGGACTGGATTTAAAAAGAATTACAATATATGGTCAGTAGCTATGTTGTGCATTGAATGGTTTTCTAACTGCATATTTGTATTGTAACATTGTTATGAATTGTTGTGGCTATATACTACACTGAGAAATAGTTTTGTACACTGAGAGAGTATTTTGTTGTTTTTCTCAATTCCTCCGTGGTCCTGCTGTTTGCTGAGTTCCCAATTTGGTGTCATCTGCAAATTTAAAGAGTAACCCCTCCACACCTTCATCCAGATCCTTGATAAAAAATACTGAAAAGTACTGGGCCCAGAATCAAAGCCTGTGGCACCCCACTGGACACCTCCCTCCATGCAGATAAAATGCCACTGACAAGTACTCTTTGAGTGCAGTTCTTCAACAAGATTCCTGTTCACCTCAGAATCCTGTCCAGTCCACAGTCCTCTAGTTTACCCATCAGAGCATCATGGGGGACCATGTCAAAAACTTTACTGAAAACCAGGTACACAACACGGCTAGATACCGACAATCCTGGCTTTTCATCTGGCCAAATGCGTCCTTAACCATGAGGTGGAGAAGGTGGGCCACGCAAGGAAGGCGTTTTAGGCCCTGACACTGGACAGCCGCCCTGACATTGGAGTCACCATCAGTCACCACGAAGCCCATGGCGACATCCCCGCTGCCTACCCATCCCTCTAACTGCCATGAGAGGATGGCTCTGAGAATGTCCGCCGTGTGCGGCGCATCGACTGCTTCAGTGTGCAGCAAGGCCCAGCGATAGCCAGCCTGGTGGCCCTGACCCTGCCTGCAGCTACTGCTGCCACCCCCACACTGCACTGCCCCCAGCTCTCTGGGTTGCCACCAATGCGCAGTCAGGGAGAGATACCCCTCGAATGCATGTTGGGAGCTCCAGATATCTGAGGTGAAATGAACAGTCCCCCCGGCAGCACGGACAAATGCTCCTTCACCACAGATCTGGTCGCCTGAAAACAGCTGGCACAATGGTCCTGCTAATGGTGGTTCTCGCAGGAACTTTGTACCAGGGCGCTAGGTACTCGAGCAACCCTAGCACTCCAGGATTCTCGATCACTGAAAATGGAAGCCCATGGGCGATCGACCTGGCAAGGTTCCAGGCGATCACCCTCCTGCCATACCTGATTCCCCCTCTTGGCACACAGGTGCGTCCCCCACCAAACATCTCAGGCAGAGATGCCTGGCATTCCTGTACGCCCATGGAATGCTCCTGGAGAGCGAAGGTAGTTGCATGGGATGGACCACCTGGTTGGGTGGTGTTGGCCGCTTGGGCACCACAGCACCAGCCTGCTTCTCCCCCTTAAGAAGCACCTCCGAGTGGTGCTTCCGCATCCCCCCCCCCGGAGTCAGGTGGGCAGGGTCTCGCCCACGACTGATCCGAGCCCTGCACAGCTGGCACTGCGCATAGTGTGGATCCTCCATAAGTTGGAAATGCTTCCAGACTTCGGAGGTGAATGAATGCCCAAACTGACTGGCAGCTTGGGTGTCCGGAGCCACCTCCTTTGAGGTGCTCAGGGCAGACACATCATGTCTCAGGATGGCAGGAGGGGCTGGCTGCCGGGGGGAAGTGGGCAGAGATGGAGGCACCTCGTGTGTCTCCATCTCTTCCCCCTCCACCCCATGTCGCCTCCACTCCTGGTCATCCCCTGAAGGACTGCCAGTGCCCGAAAAAAATGAAGAAGGGGGCTGGTCCTCCTCAACCATCTTCTCCTCCAGCTCCTGCACAACACTCTGCACCCTCCTTGGGGTGATCGTTTTGGACAGAAAACTGTCCCCAAAGCTCATCTCCAAGGAAGGCTGCTCTTGCTGTCCCTCCTCCGGCTGCTGAGGCCGAGCGACATCAGCTGGAGGAGAGACTGCCTGAGTAGCAGACCCCTGCGCAGTGCCAGCACCTAATGGCACCTCTGCTGGGGGCGCCCCAGCAGCAGCCTCAATGAAGGGCCCAAGGCCGGCCTTCTTCTTCATCACACTCCGGCCAGAGGTCGGAGTACTGGTAGGTGGCTGTGGAGTGGCCCCACACACAGGTGGGGGGGGAGACCTGGGTCCTCCCCCTCCATCCACCCCTCTAGTCTTCTCCTTGGCCTTGCCCCTAGGGCCCCTCTTTTGCTGCCTGTCACTCATGTCACCCTTGGCCAGTCTCACACAACCTGAACTGAGAGTGGGGTTTTTTACAAACCTCACTGCACTATACCCTGAACCAACAGGTGCCCTGACTTCTTTTTAAGAACACTCCCACCAAAACTTGTTTGTTTGTTTTTTTTGGTCCCTAACCTGTCCCTCTTTGGGTTGGGGTAGTAGTAGTCTGGTAAAGTTTAGGAGACTAGGTGAGCCTGCCTCTACCTGGCTACAGTTTTTAAAAGGCTACCTTGAGATGAAGGCAATCCTTGTTATATCCTCCTAGTCAAACTTCTCCTAACTAGATCCTTGGACAAACCTGATTTCCTTGCAAACTAGAAATCAGATGTCCCCTATAACTTGAGAGAAGCTGTGGTTTACCCTATGGAAATCTAAAGATGCACCAGCTTTCAGTGGCTGAAAGCAAGATGCACTGCAACCCTAGTCTCTTTAAAAGGGAGCCTGATGTGGCCCAGTAGTCACGCTGCCTTTTATGAGAAGCCTAAAATCTTTTTAACTCACCCCTATCTTGCCTACTTGAATTTTGAAAGGAGATAAAGCCTTAAACTGGATTTTTTTTTTAATTTCAAAAAACACAATCCCTAAAAACACCCTTATTAGTGGGGCAGCCTGTTTAGTGGCCCTAGCCAAACCGAAAGCACACTCAGACTCCAGAAATAACTCTATAAAAACAAGAAAGTGACCCAGCCCACACACACCCTCACCAACCCCCAAACCAACCAGAGGTAATCTAAAAAACCAAAACGTGACAGAAAGAAACTTTACTTTTAACCCACCCCAAAAAAACAGCACAATCAGAAAAGGCCAAGCAACTCAACTGTTTAAAAAGTGGCCTTTTCACTAATAAGAAACCACAAGCCAAATTAGTTAACAACAACCCCCCCCCCAAAAAAAAACCCAGAACCAGGAAAAGAGACAACAGGAGAAGGCCAAGAAACTCAACTGTTAAAAAGTGGCCTTTTCACCAATAAGAAACCTCAGGCCAAATCAGTCAACAACACCCCCCCCCCCTCAAAACCAGAACCAGGAAAAGGGGGACAACAGGAAAGGAGGATGCAAAACCCACAGCAATAGAGAATAGATCCAAACAAAAGGCCAACACAAACTCAACTGTTAAAAAAAGTGGCCTTTTAAACAATGAAAATTAGGCCAAACAGCACCCCCCCCCCCCAAGGACCAGAACCAGAAGAGAAAAGGAACAATAGCAGCACAACACAGCAGCAACAAAGCAAACACAGAATCCTTTTAAAACAGTAAAAAAACCACAACTTTTAACAGTACAGAACTTTACCAACCCCTCCCCCCCCCCAAAAAAAAACCCCTTCACCCTAACCCCAAGAAATCCAAGCCACCCAAATCAGGAAAAGTAAAAGGACACTGCACTTTTAAAAGTCCTCTCACTAAAGTAAGATATGGGCAAATTGGCAAAAAAAACCCCACCCCAGGCCCCCTCCCCCAGCAGAACCCCCTAACCCCAAATAAACTACCAACCACCCAAATCTGGATAAGTAAAGGGACTCTGAGTCATAAAAAGTCCTTTTACCAACTAAAATAAAAACAAGAACCCCAAGACTGTCTTACCTTAGACGTCTTCTCTACTCCAGGCAAGTCTGGTAAGGCTGAGAGAGAGCAGCAGCAGCTGAGGCCAAGGGCCAGCACAGCACAATCTCTCTCTCACACCAACACAGCAGCAATGGAGGAGTCCAGCCAGGCAGACTCCTTAAAAAGGTTCTCTGGCCCTCGAAAAATAGCACTGCTCTGTGATTGGCCAGACAACAGTGCTTACTTGGATACCCAAGTAAGCAAAAGATCAAAAGAACAACAATGTTGCTGATGGCTGGGGGATCAGCTACACAACCGCCCTGCAAAGCATGCATTTGCAATGCATTTTGCAAATGCATGCTTTGGATTGGCTACTGGGCTCCTCTTCCCCCTCCCCCCCTGATCCCAGCGAGACTATGGGAGAGGCAGGAAAAGGCTACCAAAGGCGAGAAAGGAGGTATGCAGCTCCCCTGAGGCTGCAGAAGTACCTTTCCCGCCTTTTGCATTGAATTCCATATATTTCCGAATATCTATATGGAGAGCCATACTCGGCTCCCACATAATGGGCCCCAATTGGATTCAGCTGTATGCGATTCTGTATACAGCCGAATTAGGGGTGATTCGGCAGTTGATTCGGTTCGGCCAAACCAAATGCACACCCCTAGTCAGCCCCACTCCGTTATTGAAAATTGAGTAACATCTGCCCTCCTCCAGTCTTGTGGCATGTCTCCTGTCCTCCAAGAGGTCTGGAAGATGATGGACAAAGGCTTTAGAGTCCTTGCCTCCATTTCTTGAACATTTCCTTTTTCTCCCTTAGCGCAGCACAGAGTTCTCTGTTCACCCACAGTGCCTTCTTGGATCCCCTACTAGGTTTCCTTCTTGTCGGAATAGTGATGGTTTGAACTTTCAAGAGCTCTTTTTTTTATTTTTTTAAGGAGAGCCTCAATTACTCCTTTCCCTGCCAGCAGCCTTGCCCATGGAATGATTCTCATCATGCCTCTGAGTTTATTAAAGTCTGCCGTACTGAAATCTAACATACATGTAGGGCTATGAACTTTCTTGGTCCCCCATAGCAAAAGGAATTCTAGCATTACATGGTGACTTTCCCCTAAGGTCCCAGCTCCTTCACCCCATATATCATCTCTTGCCTGTTGGTCAATATTAAGTTGAGTATGGCTGAATCCCTTGTAGTTTCCTCCACTATTTGCTTATAGGAAACTTTCTCAGTTCTGCAACATATACAGAACAAAAAGTAGATACCAAAAGGAATCCAACAGTAGGAGTAGGAAATCAGTTGTTTTACCCTTGTGCATAGGGTTACCACGAGATGGGTTACCAGGAATGCAGCAGAGGAGAAAAAAAGTGTTGCCAAAGTTGTGATGTCATTTCCAGGTGAACCAGGAAGTGATGTCATGACTCTCTCGGAATTGCCAGAAACTCTATGGTAAATCATAACATTTCCAGAAATTCCTAGAAAGGAGTGGTGTCACTTCTGTTTTTTCACTGAGCCAACTTTTTTTGTTTATTCTCCTGCAGTGCTGTTTTTTCCTTCCTGTTGCCACATTGCAACAGCCTGACAACCCTAACGGCTACCCTTATTTGGCTGATTAAGTAGCTCTGGCTATACTGGAACCAAACTGAGGACATTTCCATGGGATTTCTAAAACTGAAAGAAGAACCTTAGCTTTTTAAAGATGAATTCATGTCATAGAGCTGCATGCAGACTCCTTCAATGAGAAGACTCATAGGAGGAAAGAATAAAGCACTTAACCCCACCATAGAGGAAGGCAGTTTTAGAAGCCTCTAGGAGCCCCCTTTCCATGTGTGGGAGGATCCCCAAGAGCCTGAGCCAGCCTGCTTGCAATGGAAACAGATCTGCTCTTAGATTTAGGCCCCAGACCACCTCAGCCCCATTACAGTACACCCTCCTGCCTTGATACCCAGACCTTGGCCTTGCATAGGTTGACTCAGTCAGGTGAACAATCTGTAGTAATAATTCTCTTATCGCCATGGCCAAACCAAAGATGGCCATTCGCTAGTATTTTGAGAACAAACAATTGGCCCATCACATGTCAGTGTCTCTGGCATCCCATTGGCCTGCAGGCTTGCTTTTGCTTAAAGCGGATGGTTTGAGAAGGGTGCGGGGTTCATTATTTTTGGGAGCCTTGCTGCTCAAATGAACCTTGCTATTGGCGCCAAATAGTAAAATACCTCGTTTTCAATCAGTAAGTGTGCACCTCATTATTTCCCTGCTACACAGCCTCACAAAAGGCCCTATCAACAGCTCACACAGCACACACAGCCTCAGAAGGTCACTGAAATAGCCAGGGAGCCTGGCACTGCCACAGAAGGCATGGCTGTCCCACCTTTACTGTCACTCCCTCTCTCCCTCCTCTCCTTAGCCTCGCCCCAAGATGGTTACCTGAGAAGGAGATAAGGAAGCCTTCACAGGGTTGTTCAGATCAAGGGAGTGGGGAGAGAAATTAGGAGAATATCAGCTGCTATGGTTCTCCCCCGCCCACACATACACACTGTGAAGAAAGACTGTCCTTTTCCTTAGATGCTGCACGGCTGCCAACTGCAGGTTAAGAGATTCTACATGGTAGAGATCAGCTCCCCTTGAGGTGGGGGGGGGGGGAATGAATGCCTTCACTTGGGTGGGTGGGAAGACAGCCAGTCTGAGGGGGGCACTCGCCCAAAGGCCTTTAGTGGTACCTTTCCAGGTTGGTGGGAAATTCCTAAGGGATTACTACAGGCCTTTGAGGGAAAGGCCTTTCCTCCTGGGGAACCACTATTGCCATTCTCCAGGTGAGGGCTGGAGATCTCTCAGAATTACAACTGCTATCCAAATAGATGGCAGAGATCAGCTCCCCTTGAGGTGGGGGAGGGAGTGAATGCCTTCACTTAGGTGGGTGGGAAGACAGCCAGGCTGAGGGGGACACTCGCCCAGAGGCCTTTAGTGGTACCTTTCCACGTTGATGGGAAATCCCTAAGGGTTCACTACAGGCCTCTGAGGGAAAGGCCTTTCCTCCTGGGGAACCACTGTTGCCAATCTCCAGGTGAGGGCTGGAGATCTCTCAGAACTGCTATCCAAATATATGGCAGAGATCAGTTCCCCTTGAGGTGGGGGGGGGGAGAGTGAATACCTTCACTTGGGTGGAAAGACAACAAGGCTGGGAGGGGCACTCACCCAGGGGCCTTTAGTGGTACCTTTCCAGATTGGTGGGAAATTCCTAAAGGGATTACTACAGGCCTCTGAGGGAAAGGCCTTCCTCCTGGGGAACCACTATTGCCAATCTCCAGGTGAGGGCTGGAGATCTCCCAGAATTACAACTGTTATCCAAATATATTGCAGAGATCAGCTTCCCTTGAGGTGCAGGGGGAGTGAATATCTTCACTTGGGTGGGTGGGAAGACAGCCAGGCTGAGGGGAGCACTCACCCGGAGGCCTTTAGTGGTACCTTTCCAAGTTGGTGGGAAATTCCTAAGGGATTACTACAGCCCTTTGAGGGAAAGACCTTTCCTCCTGGGGAACCACTATTGCCAATCTCCAGGTGAGGGCTGGAGATCTCTCAGAATTACAACTGCTATCCAAATAGATGGCAGAGATCAGCTCCCCTTGAGATGGGGGAGGGAGTGAATGCCTTCACTTAGGTGGGTGGGAAGACAGCAAGGCACTCACCTTGATACCTTTCCAAGTTTGCGGGAAATTCCTGGAGATTCTGTGGTGGAATTTGAGGAAGTCATATGAGTTAGGGCTTCAGAGTGGTATCTGCCAGACCCAGGTTCTTGCTATTGAAGCTGACTGGGTGATTTTGGACCAAGCAGAGACTTCCAGTCAAACCTGCCTCACAGGGTTGGTGGAGAGGAGAATGATGCAAACTGCTTTGCCTCCCCCCCCCCCACATACACACACACACTCTGAAGAAAGACTGTCATTTTCCTACGTAGAAGTTGCAGGGAGGAGAAGGCAATGAAAAGCTGAAGTCAGAGGAGCAAATAAAGGAAAGGAGATAGAGTTGCCAACTCCAGGTTAGGGGTGGGGTCTGGAGAGGGTGGGGTTTTAGAAGGGATAGGACCTCAGACAGGTACAATGCCATTTCCTTCTGGGGAGGCACTGGAGATCACTCAGATTTACAACTGGTCTCTAGATGGCAGAGATTAGCTCCCCTTGAAGTCAGGGGGGGTCAGTGCCTTCACTTGACTGGTTTTTGGCGGTTTACATTTGCAACACAAAAGCCGCGGGACTTTGTGGCTCTTCCGGGTTCGGCGGAGCAGTTGGTATGAAATCCGCGCAGACGCTGCGCGGTGAAGAGGGACGTCACTCCGGGGTAAGCCCTGTGCGAAAACGCCCTTAGTTCAAAATGCATGCGTGTTTGCTGGGTGTAAAGTGTAGATGACTGGGGAAGGCAATGGCAAACCACCCTGTATAAAGTCTGCCAAGAAAACGTCATGATGTGACATCAAGTCCATGGGACGGTAATGAATCAGTGCTCGCACAGGGGACTACCTTTACCTACACACACACACACACATTTCATTCAGTTATTTATGGTAAGGAGGACTATTTTTGACCCACCTATTTTCACTGGAAAATTTTGCTTTTTTGTTTCTTTCTTATCAGAGCCTCCCCTATTTGTCATTTTATCCAATTTTATGCCATTTGTATGCAATTAACACAAAATCAGACATCAAATGCCTTCAGAGTTCGCTCACTATGGAGTCACATGGATTGGAGAAGACATTTAAAGGGACTGTGATCCATTTAAATGCCCTTTCAGTATAACTATATGGTGGTCCTGAAAATCCTAAATATTTTCAAGGTTTTCAGGGCATGGGTATTTTGGATAGCTGAACAATAACCCATATCTAGATCTGGCTGAAACAATATCTGGAAAATACCAATAAGATATTTTTCAGATTTTTTTCAGATTTTTTTCAACTTGGAGTTAGTCAAACGCTGCCCCTATACCTGACTCTGAATGACCATACAGGAGGAAGGGTATGTTCTCTGTGCTTACACAAAGAACATTATTTTATTTGGGGGGATTTAAACCCTCAGTTTTTTAGTTTTCATATGTTTCTGCAAACATAGGGAGTCCCTCATGTTTGCAGGAAAACCTGTTTTGTGTCAGTGTGGCCCAATACACAGATTTAGATATCCACAAACTGGACCACACTTGACTATTAGAATATAAAACAACTGTTAAGTCGCCTTGTGATACTTGTGTGTAGGTGGCCAACTAGTTTTCCCTACTAAGGCTTCTTCTACAAAAGTCATCATATTTTCTATTTGTGTTTGGGGGAAACATAAAATAAGAAGTGCCATTCAAATTGAGATAGTGTCTACCAGATTTATATCCTACTTCTCTGCCTCTACTTGCAAAGGATTTGTGAAAGAGGTCAAGGAGAAGACATAGGAATTCTCTCAGTAGGATACATATGGGCTTCAGGAGGAAGACTTCTCAACATTGGTTTTTTGCCAGTCCACACAGCTGTCAGGAAACACTTCCTGCTTTGAACTTGAGAGTGTTGTAGGGAAAGAGAAATGTCTAGTATTTTTGCTTACATAGTAAGTCCAAGAGTGGGAATGCGCCAGGTTGTCATATGAACATTTTCATGTACTTGTTGTTTTAGTTCCACAGAACTGAAGAAAATAGAAAATGAGAAAAATGTATTTAGAAAAGCCAACTCAAAGCCTGTGTATGGTCATACACAATAGAATTTAAGTGGGATTGAAACTATCGGCTGGCTATTCATTAGATCTTTGCACATGGACTAATGTTACTTATTGTGAATAAATTTGGCAATATTTCTGCAATGGTTACAGGATTATTACAATTCAGTTTACATTGCAAAGTAATTAAACCTGTATATATTAAATCAACAGAAAACAAATAAGTTAAATCAACAATAAATTAAATAAATCAATTAAATAAATTAAATAAATCAACAATAAATTAAATCAACAGAAAACAAATAAGTAAAATAAAACTAACATCAGCCAATAGAAATTAAATAACTATATGGTAGGTTCATTCTTTAATATGATGAAAATAGGACATAATAGGAAAAAGCAGTGTTTATTCATTGGGAGATCAGTTCATCATACTGATGCTTTTGGGCAACAAAAGGCTAGGATATTATCAGATGTACCGCACTTTTTTATATACTGAAAATGGGGGGAGGACACCTGAAATTCTCTCCTTTCATCTTTTAAAAACATATATTTGTATTATGCACCATTCTATTAAGTTGTGCCTAGTAAAGAGATAGGCCTGTCCTTCAATGATTTTGTATAGTGTGCTAATATGTCTAAAACTGGACTTGACAACCTCTAAGAGGGGCCTGGATATCTCCAAGAATTACAACTGATCTCCAGATGACAGAGATCCATTACCCTGGACAAAATGGTTGCTTTGGAGAGTGCAATCTATGGCATCATCACACCCCTGCAGAACTCCCCTACCAAACTCTACCCTCCCCAGATTCCACCCCCCAAATCTGCAGGAATTTCCCAACCCAGAGATGGCAACCCTAGATGACTGCTGAGAAGCAGAATAACAGGCCTGGATTTTTTCTGTTTTTCATTTCATTGCTCAGTTATTTGTGCTACCTGTGCATGTTGTGCAAGTAAGACAGGGAAAGCATCAGTCCCAAGGCTCTGTGTCTTAGCATTTGGGAAGTGTGGGAATTAGGGATCCTATGCCATACATGAAGCAAAAAAAACAAATGAATGCTTGCCACTTTACAAATAGTTGTAGGTTACTCAGGTGAGGGTTAAAGGGCAAGGGGAAGGCTGAATAGAACATATACTCAGATATCCTCTGCATATGTGGGAATGGACCGATATGGACCAAGCCTTCCCTGTATTACAAATGATGTCAAGGGCATGGCAGACCAACCTCTGTGGGTGAGTTCTAGGTGCACAGAAAGCAGTTTCATGATCAGAGACAGGGCCGGCCCTGCTACTAAGCAAAATAGGCAAATGCCTAGGAGCCCATGGGGAGTGCTGAACTGGGCACCCGTCTCATGACGAATATATCTGAGTCTAGTAGCAGTTCTCTTGCAGGCTACCCTCTGAAACTTCCCAAACTGAATCCAGAAAGGGCCTTTTTGCTCCCTCCCTACCCCATCTGGACAGCCTCCCTAGTCCCAAAATTCTCCAGAACTTGCTGATGAAGCAGCTTTGGCAGGGAGACGCCATGCTCAATGCCTGCTGCACATCCCAACAAAACTCTGGAGCAGAAAGGCAGGTGGGTGGGCAGTAAGAGAGGGCAGGAGGCACGCCCGCCCCCTCCATAGCCGGCGCTCGCGAAGCCGGCGCTCGCGGTGGGGGCAGTGTGGAGTGATCCCAGCTCTTGCTGGAAGAAGCTGGAGCCAGGCAGGCAGGCGCGGGGGAAGCGCCAGGATCGGAGGCGGAGGCAGCGGATCGCCCCCCAGGAGGAAGGTGCGTCCTATGGTCCGGAGCACCTTATGGTCCGAAAAATACGGTAATTCATTCACTTCTCTTGTATTGTAAAATACAGGCATGGGTATAAGAAATGACAATTACATATTTGTAAGCATGAATAATGATTGTCAATTTGAATAAATATATGTGACTAGTTAATTATGGTAAATGATGTTGTAAAATTAATATTTTACACAAGAGATTACCAGTAATTTTTTTTAAAAGACATATTTCATTCTGGGGAACTGAACTGGAAACAGTGAAGGAGACTTCCAGAATGATTTTGAGGTTAGCATGTTTGATAGGGTTTTGAAAGCATTTCTTGTGCAGGAGCCAGAGTATGGCAGACACTGTATGTTTCTAGTAGAAGAAATCAAAGATCTTTAAACAGCTGTCACATACTTAGAAATATAAAAGTTTCTCATCATGCACTCTTCTTCTTTATCTCATTGAATTTCGCCTCCTGTACTAATTCCTCTTGGCTCCATATTTGAAATAAATTACTCTAACAGTTTCTTCAATGATACTATTTAAAATTTTATGAAGTTATAGGCTTCCTAGACATCTCCAATAAATAACATGGTTGTTTCTTCCATTAACATGTAATGAAAGTATGAACTACAGAATATTTTCTTTTCTCTCCCTTTGTAAAATTTTCATTTCATTTGGTTTTTTCATTTTGCCATGACATTCAACTTCCTGCCCTCCCCAGTCTCTATCCCCAAATCTCCAAGAGTTTCCCAAATTCCAACCCAGAAATGGCAACCCTAAATGCATACTGAGAAGCAACATAGCAGAGTTTGATTCTTCCAAGTGCTTTTCATTTCATAGCAGGGATGGGCCCAAACCAAAAAATGAGCAGTGTTTTGAGCACAAACTAGGCCAGATCATGGCTTGTTTCAAACTGATTCATTTGGTCACATCATTGCTGAGCCCAAAAATGAATCACTTTTTTCCATAGAGGTTTCCGTAGTTTGTTTTTGTGGTTCATTCTTCAGACAGTCTGGCACAATTCAATCAATTCCTAGGCAACGCTGGGGGTGGACTTGTGAAGGGCCCTAGAAACACTCAAAACAGATGTCCATAGTTTGATTGGCGGCTCTGGAAGCCAACCACAGAACTCCCATTCTAGGAGCAGATTAAATACCACTATAATACTACCCCCTGACTCAGCTGTTTTGCAGCATGAAGAGAAAAGAGTTGTAAGAACAGAAGAATTGTTTGCTGCATGGCTGATTTAGTGGAGGCTTTGAGGGATTCTTCCCCACCCCCCACAATGGGACAATTTTTTGAACATCTCTTCCAGCTGGGTTCTTTGCTATGGTTTCAGGGACTGAGCCTAAAGCTAGAGTGGAGCTTTCCTGGGGGCACCTGATTTGGGGATTTGGACATCCTGAATCCAATCTTCACCAAACCTGGAGGGTAGGTGGAAGAGAGCCTTCTGAAGACTCCCTGTGAGTTTGGTTTCTATAACTCATAAGGGTGCTGTTTTACCACATTGTAAACCAAACAAACCATGAACTGGTTTGGGAAATGGGAAAGTTTGTGTAAATTCATGGTTTGTGGTTCGTGCAATGAAACAACCTACGAACCAACATGAACCACCATTTTACCAGTTTGTGCTCATCCCTATTTCATGGTTCAATTCTTTTTTCTCCCCATGTGTGCTATACAACTGAGATAGGGTAGGCATCAGTCCCAAAGCACAAAAATCCTCCTGTTTGCCCTGGATATTTCCTTCTAAAGATGAACACACACAAAAAATGCAAACAAATGACAGTGCATGGGTGCTGTTTATCAACTGCTTTTCTCATTCAAGAGTAAATCTATTCCATTTACTTTGAAGGAACTTATCTTAAGGATTTATTTTTTTAAGAAAAACTCTAACGCCTGCCCTAGTTTCCTCAAGTGCAGATCCCATATCATCATAAACTTTTCATGGATTGTGCTTCAAAAATTCAAACAGAAAGGGAAAAAACCTTCTGAACTATATAGGTGTCTTGTATGCTTACGGAGGGAGTTCATTCAACTTGATCCTATTATAGATTCTGCTAGTACATTTTATATTATTACCATGGTAGTTCAGCCTAATGCTGTTGCAGTTAAAAGTATCCTATCATTGGCTTTTTGAAAATGAATGTACTAATTTAAGCTTGAAGAGGACACATATATTTTTCTTTGAACAATCCCCTTTGGCTAAAGAAGACAGTTATAGATGCTACTGCATGAGTAAACTGCAATTTGCGCTCTGAAAATAGGCAATTAGATCAAAAGTATCCACATGAAAAAATCAGAATGTCACTGAATCTATTTCCTGCTGTAGGAATGTTAGCATCATGAACAGAATAAGACCATTTCAATCATCCATGCCTATATCTGTAATATTACATCGCTCTCTTCCTAGGAGCAAAACAAGGCAAATTACTGTTGGTGAATTATAATATGGTCCTTCAGAAGACATTCTTATTTTAAGCACTTTTCTTATACAAGGAATAAGAACTAGATCTACTATTACAAAAAATAATACAACAAAAATCTAAAATAACTACCATAGCTTGATCTTCATTATGATTTATTTCTACACTTCACACAGATTCTAAACACTATACAACTATAAAATTTACAACGCTCTACTCACAAGGATAATATACACACTTTTTAAAATAATTGGCTTCTCCACAATACAAACTTTTAAATTTTTAATCAATTTTAATCATGAACAAGATGGCATTGAGTCATCTAAATATACCAGTTTAACCTGGGTCATAAATTTAGCATTTTTCTGATAGGAAAATAATTTAAATCAAATATGAAGACTTATATCTCAGGCAATTTCATACAACAGTTATTTTTGGCCACCATCTCACCACTTAATAGGACAGAGTTATGAGGACAATGTCCTTCTGCTAGCTTTTAAAGGCCAAATAGATTGACCACAGGGAAACTCTCTCATCCTGCTGTGCTTCTTGGTGACTCCATAACACATGACAACATGCCAAGGTTGCATAATAACACTTGCAATTTCAGCCCAATAGGTTCTCAGAAGAACATGTAGTCTAGATTTTTAAATGAGTATTTTGGCACAGCATGCTTTTAGGCACCCTCTGTATATATTTGACCTTGTACAGAAGGGCTGCCACTGTTAAAATCACAAAGTAAATAACAATCAAAACCGGCATGTTAATTGACAGCCATGCTTAGATGTTAAGCTTTAAAAGACCCCATGGAAATAAGTTGGCAATATATAAAAGAAGGAACTGCATGACTCATTTTCAGCTACAGCAGAAAAGAATCCACATGGCACAAACCAGTAACAAATCTTTAAATATTCATCTTTGAGCACTTACAAAAAGGAAAATTGGGAAGCTAGTGCCAGCATCCAAAAGGCCTGAAATCAGGAAGCCACAAAAGTGGCTCAGTGCCATTTTTGATTCTCACTCCTCTTGGTTTCTGCCAAAGACACTCCTACTAGCTAAGAATGTACATGTTGTAAAATATACCCAAATCCACTTGCCCAAATAAGGAAAGGTGTGAAACACCATATAAAACATTTGCCTTTCTGGTTTTGAGAAAGGGGGCTAGACACTGTTCTCCACATTAGCTGGCAAAATAATAGTAGTTGGTTCATTTTTCAAAAGTCCAGTATGGAAAATTATAGTAAAAGCTCTGTTATAGAATAGGATACAGACAAGGGATACATAGAGAAAGGAACACTGGCACAAAATACACAATGAGGGGAGTAAACAGGGTTTTGATGAGATTCTCCAGAGGGGTTACATCAGTTTAGGAAACATAATTCACAGTTTGGGAAGTTTAATAACTGTGTGTATGTGTTCAGTTAGCTAGCTAGAGTCTGTCACATTCCAACAGTTCAGAGCAGGTAACATCAATTAGTTATAAAAGGGGGGAATGGTAAAGAAACCTGGGAGCATGGGGGCTCAGAGATAGTTGAGGGACAGGCAAGGGAGCTGGCAAGGCATGGAGCCAGAATGGGAAACAGTTGAGAAAGTCAAAAGGTAGAATTATTTCAGATAACCATCAAAGTCTTTCATTGAATATCTATATTTTGTTTTACAGCATCTCACAAATTTGAAGGACCATGCCACCATATAGTTTCATTCCCTCACCTAAGAGTAGAAGGTGTTACAAGATTACAGGATGTTACAAGATACCTAGAGATTATATAGTTTGATGTTTCTCTCTCTGAGGCTTTTTTTGGTACATTTCCCCCACACTGCTATCAACACACATTTTGCCTGACAATGTCACCTATCATTAAATGTTGTTGTTGTTCAGTCGCACAGTCAAGTCTGACTCTGCGACCCCATGGACAAAGTCATGCCAGGCCCTCCTGTCTTTCACCATCCTCTGAAGTCTGCTCAAATTCGTGCTTGTTACATCAGTAACACTGTCCAGCCATCTCATCTTTTGCCATCCCCTTCTTCTTTTGCTTTCTGTCTTTCCCAGCATCAGGATCTTCTCCAGGGAGTGCTCCCTTCTCATTTGGTGGCCAAAGTATTTGAGCTTCAGCTTCAGCATCTGACCTTCCAGGGAACAATCTGGGCTGATTTCCCTTAGGACTGACTGATTTGATCTTCTTGCAGTCTAAAGGACTCTCCAGCACCACATCTCGAAAGCATCTATTCTTCTGCACTCAGCCTTCCTTATGGTCCAGCTCCCACAGCCATACATTACTACTGGGAATACCATCGCTTTGACTATACGGACTTTTGTTGGCAGGGTGATGTCTCTACTTTTTATTATACTGCCCAGATCCGCCATAGCTGTCCTCTCAAGAAGCAAATGTCTTTTAATTTCATGGTTACAGTCACCATCTGCAGTGATCTTGGATCCCAGAAATGTGAAGTCTGTCAGTACTTCCATGTCTTCCCCTTCTATTTGCCAAGGTGTGATGGGGCCAGATATCATGATCTTAGTTTTTTTGATGTTGAGTTTCAAGCCTGCTTTTGTGCTCTCCTCTTTCACCCTCAACAAGAGGTGCTTTAGGTCCTCCTCCCTTTCTGCCATTAGAGTAGTGTCATCTGCATATCTGAGGTTGTTGATGTTTTTCCCAGCAATCTTAATTCTGGCTTGTGCTTCATCCAGGCCAGCATTCCACATGATGTACTCTGCATATAAATTAAATAAGCAGGGTGACAATATACATCGTTGTCGAACTCCTTTTCCTATTCTAAACCAATCAGTTGTTCCATATCCCATTCTGACGGTTGCTTCTTGACCCTTATACAGGTTTCTCAGGAGACATGTGAGGTGGGCTGGTACTCCCATCTCTTTAAGGACTTGCCACAGTTTGTTGTGATCCACACAATCAAAGGCAAAGTCAATGAAGCAGAAATAGATGTTTTTCTGATACTCCCAGTCTTTCTCCATAATCCATCAAATGTTGGCAATTTGATCTCTAGTTCCTCTACCTCTCTGAAACACAGCTTGAACTTTTGGTAGTTCCCGATCTACATACTGCTGAAGCCTAGCTTGTAGGATCTTTAACATGACCTTGCTGGCATATGAAATGAGTGCAATGGTGAGATAGTTTGAACATTCCTTGGCATTACCCTTCTTTGGGATTGGAATATAAACTGATCTTTTCCAATCCTATGGCCACTGTTGCGTTTTCCAAATTTGCTGACATAATGTGTGCATCACTTTAACAGCATCATCTTTTAGAACTTTGAATAGCTCAACTGGGATATCATCATCTCCACTTGCTTTGTTGTTAGTAATGCTTTCTAAAGCCCATTTGACTTCACACTCCAGGATGTCTGGCTCAAGGTCATCAATTTGGGGAGGGGCGGTGGCTCAGTGGTAGAGCATCTGCTTAGTAAGCAGAAGGTCCCAGGTTCAATCCCCAGCATCTCCAACTAAAAAGGGTCCAGTCAAATAGGTGTGAAAAACCTCAGCTTGAGACTCTGGAGAGCCACTGCCAGTCTGAGTAGACAATACTGACTGTGATGGTCCAAGGGTCTGATTCAGTATAAGGCAGCTTCATATATGTTCATATGTTCATATTTCACTATCATGGTTGTCCACGACATTGAGAGCCTTCTTGTATAATTCTTCTGTGTATTCTTGCCACCTCTTCCTGATCTCTTCTGCTTCTGTTAGGTCCCTACTGTTTTTGTCCTTTATCATGGCCATCTTTGCATGAAATATTCCCTTCATTTCTCCAGTTTTCTTGAATAGATCTCTTGTCCTTCCCGTTCTGTTATTTTCCTCTATTGCTTTGCATTGTTCCTTCAGGAAGGCCTCCTTATCTCTCCTTGCTGTTCTCTGGAAATCTGCATTCAGTTGGGTGAATCTTTCTTTTTCACCTTTGCCTTTCACTTTCCTTCTTTCCTCAGCTATTTGTAAAGCCTCATCAGACAGCCACTTCACTTTCTTGCATTTCTTTTTCTTTGGGATGGTGCTGATTGCTGCCTTCACTAACCTCCATCCATAATTCTTCAGGCATTCTATCAACTTTAGTCCCTTAAACCTATTCTTCACCTCCACTGTATATTCATAAGGGATGTTATCAAGGTCAAACCTGAATGGCCTAATGCAGGGGTGGCCAACGGTAGCTCTCCAGATGTTTTTTGCCTACAACTCCCATCAACCCCAGCCAGCATGGCCAATGGCTGGGGCTGATGGTAGTTGTAAGCAAAAAACATCTGGAGAGCTACTGTTGGCCACCCCTGGCCTAATGGCTTCCCCAGTTTTCTTCAGTTTAAGCCTGAATTTTGCGATGAGTAGCTCATGATCTGAGCCACAGTCAGCTCCAGGTCTTGTTTTTGCTGACTGTAAGGAGCTTCTTCATCTTTGACTGCAGAGTATATAATCAATCTGATTTCTGTGTTGCCCATCAGGTGATGTCCATGTGTAGAGTTGCCTTTTAGGTTGTTGGAAGATGGTGTCACTATGACCAGCTTGTTCTCTTGGCAAAACTCTATTAGCCTTTGCCCGGCTTCATTTTGTTCTCCAAGGCCAAACTTGTCAGTTGTTCCAGTTACCTTTTAACTTCCCACTTTGGCACTCCAATCCCCTATGATGAGGAGGACATCTTTTTTTGGTGTTAATTCTAGAAGGTGTTGTAGATCTTCATAGAACTGGTCCACTTCAGCCTCTTCTGCATCAGTGGTTGGGGCATAGACTTGGATTACTGTGATATTGAATGGTTTGCCTTGGATGCATACCGAGATCATTCTGTCATTTTTGAGATTGTATCCCAATACTGCCTTTCTCACTCTCTTGCTAACTATAAAAGCCATACCATTTCTTCTATGGGACTCTTGACCACAATAATAGATGTAGTGATCCTCTGAGTTAAATTCACCATTCCCGTCCATTTTAGTCCACTGATTCCCAAGATGTCGATGTTCAGTCTTGCCATCTCTTGTTTGACCACATCTAACTGTTCTATCATGTGTTATTTATGTGTATGATGTTTATGTGCAAAATAAAATGCTTCTTAAAATTCAAACACACACACACACACAGCAGCAGATAAAAACAATAACAAATGCTGCATGATTTAAAGCAGGCTTGCCTTTTAAGACTTTCACTGTCCATAGCAAATGACAGTTTTTATCACAAAACCTATGTATATGTCTCAGTCAAAAGAGCTGAGATTGGTGGCATTCTTCATCCACACAGTAATATCCCTGCAGGGATATAGGTGGTAAAATGGTGTTGACATGCTAAATTTGTGTCAATTTTTCTGCAAAAACCTATTCTCTGCAATAATGGGTTCTATACCTACAGACTTTTTGTTCAAAAGCTGTTTAGATATAATACTCTATAGCTATTCTTAAGTGGAAGAAACAGCTTGTGGTGACCTTCAACTGCTGTTTAATGTATAACCTAACAATCTTAAGCAGTTGCAAGGAGTGCAGGGCTTTACCATTTTGAACCACAGGTGAGGAACTGCATGTTAGAATGGACCACAGGACCTTGGAAAGCTACAAATCAGAGGAATAAAATTTCAGGGGTCTGTTTGACCTTGAAGTTGGGAAGTAAAGAGATTTATTATATATGCTTTTGGGACTGTGTCTGAGGAACTCCAAAGTGATCTTTACCTAAGGCTCCAGAAGGCTTTTGGGAGGCCTGATGGAACAATTTTTAAAAATCCATTTATATATAAAACTATTAACAATATATCTAATTCTCAATATGGCCAAATCTGTGGACACGTAAATCTGGAGATCAGAACCATGAACCTGTGAAGAAATGCTCAGGGGGGCTTTTGCCTCCTGGAAGTTTGGTAATGGGCAAAACCTCCACTGTGCTTTTAAAAAAAATTTGGCAGAGAATGAGCTGGGAAAGAGGAAGTCCATCCATGGCTGTGCATGTGTAACGTACTCAATCAGGAGACGCGAGTCGGGCAACATTCTTTATTGGGAGCACGTTGCAAGAGAGAGAACACGCGGGCCGGGCCCCGCTTATGTACAATCCCCGGTACAGCCTACTGGGCAGGTCAGGCCAATCCTGACCTGTTAAACTTCCCGCCACAGCTGGTGATTGGCGGGGGACTCCGCGCTCTGCGCTGGAGGCGCCTGGGACAGCCCAGTCGCCTCTGCGCATGGCGCGTGTTGCTGCCGATACACTACAGGATGCTTACCTCAGCTACTTCTTAAGAAGCTACTGGGTCTAATTAAAGACAATGGGAAGGGAAAGTCCCCCTCCCCCTTTCTCCTAGCAGGGAGCAGCAGTTTGGAAGGATAGAATCCTAGACAGTCTCAAGGAAGCCAATCCCTGGATATCTCTTGGAAATGCCTCTTTGACCTGGTGTGACCTGGTCAGTGAGTGGAGTACCAGAGATGATAAAATCTTGCAACAAGAAGGTAATCACTTTTCCTTGGGTGCTGTGGCCACAAGAGCATGCAGACTTCTTTAGGAAAGCAGCTATTTTTGACCATGTGCTCACCAGACAGCTACAGATGTCTACAAAGTAATGGTGACACTGTAGAGATTTATAACATTCTAAACTTTCATAAAATCACAGAGTTGGAAGGACCTCCAGAGTCATCTAGTCCAACCCCCTGCACAACGCAGGAAACTCACAAATACCTACCCCTAAATTCACAGGATCTTCATTGCTGTCAGATGGCCGTCTAGCCTCTGTTTAAAAACCTCCAAAGAAGGAGACCCCACAACCTCCCAAGGAAGCCTGTTCCACTGAGGAATCGCTCTGTCAGGAAGTTCTTCCTGATGTTGAGCCAGAAACTCTTCTGATTTAATTTCAACCCATTGGTTCTCATCCTACCTTCTGAGGCTACAGAAAACAATTCTGCACCATCCTCTATATGACAACCCTTCAAGTATTTGAAGATGGTGATCATATCACCTCTCTGCCACCTCCTCTCCAGGCTAAACATCCCCAGCTCCTTCAACCTTTCCTCACAAGACTTTGTCTCCAGACCCTTCACCATCTTCGTCGCCCTCCTCTGGACCTGTTCCAGCTTGTCTATATCCTTCTTAAAATGTGGTGCCCAAAACTGGACACAATACTCCAGGTGAGGTCTTACCAGAGCAGAGTAAAGCGATACCATCACATCATGTGATCTGGACACTATACATCTGTTGATACAGCCCAAAATTGCATTTGCCTTTTTAGCCACCGCATCACACTGTTGACTCATGTTCAGCGTATTATCAACTAAGATCCCTAGATCCTTTTCTCACATACTACTGTGAAGACAAGTCTCCCCCATCCTATAACTATGTATTGGATTTTTCCTACCTAAATGCAGAACTTTACATTTATCCCTGTTAAAATTCAATTTACTGGTTTTAGCCCAGTTTTCCAGCCTATCAAGGTCATCCTGTATCCTGTTTCTGTCTTCTACTGCAGGGGTGGCCAACGGTAGCGCTCCAGATGTTTTTTCTTACAACTCCCATCAGCCCCAGCTATCATGGCCAATGGCTGCAGCTGATGGGAGTTGTAGGCAAAAAAACATCTGGAGAGCTACCGTTGACCACCCCTATTCTACTGTATTTGCAACCCCTCCCAATTTAGTATTGCTATGTCTCTTATATTAAGCCTCCACGTCAGTCTTCATGTTTGTTTTATTATCTCCAAGTCAGTCAACACACACAACATAAAACCACATCCTATGGCTGCAAGGTTCACTCCCTACTTCCTATCTTTACTTATATATAACCCTCTTAAAGGGACATACACCACATCTTCCCCTTTGTCAATTCATAACATAGTCCTTCATTCAAACAAGTGGTCATCTTGTTCTTCTTGTTCTCGCCATTGCTGCAACTGGCAGTGCCTCTTGAGATGGTAATGGTTGTGCTACTAGTGTCTCTTGAGGTATCTAAGAGTTCCGGCTGATCCCTTGAATTAGTCCCCTCACAAACAGCCCCAGCCTCATTTTGAATCCCTGGTAACAAAGGAGAGTCGTCTAATTCAAAACTTCTTCCACTAGAATGTGCAGATAACAAATGAGACGCATTCCATACTCGCCCACCTGCTAATTTATAGGTATATAGTCCTCTCCTCTCAATAACCTTGAGGGGTGGGGTAAATCGACATTCCCCCTTTCATAAGATTCCCGGTCTCCTTACTCTAACAAAAGAGCCACACTCAAATTTAACATCCTTAGCACCTCTGCATCTATCTGTATATGCCCTATATTTTTCTTACTAAAATAGTCTATCAGTGTAATAGCATAGCGACATTCAATAGGGGCAGTATCAAAAGGTCCCACAATGTCAATAGCAACTTTTTCCCAAGCAGAATGTGGGAATGAGACCTGCGGGATGTGTAATCGCTGTCTTATCGTGTAACTGGCAGGCGACACAAGCCTTAATGGCTGCCTCCACTTGTGAATCCATCCCAGGCCACCAATACAAATCACGCAATCATTGTTTTGTGCGTACAATTCCTTGATGTGTATCATGAGCAAGAGCTACAAATGTAGGTTGCAATTCTTCTGGGACAAGCAACTGAGGTGTACCTTGTAAAATACAGCCATTTTGTAATGAGAGTTCATCACGTACTCTAAAATAAGGCAACAGTTCTAACTCCATTCCCTTTTCCTTACTAGGCCATTTATTCATCAAAAATCCCCTTCGTTTCTGCTGAACAGGGCATGCCAAGCATGCAGCTTGACATTTCTCTTGTGTGACTGCAACCAGAATGCCTGAAAGCAGTGCAACTGCTTCTACATTCTCTTCTGGCAATACACCTGAGGATGGCAAGGGAAGCCGTGACAAACAATCAGCTGTTACATTTTCTGCTCCTGGTTTATATTGCATTTCGTAACTAAAACAAAGCAGTCATGCTGACCACCTAGCAATTTGATTTCCTGCTCTTCCCAATCCTTTTGATGTCAACAGTGTTATCAGGGGACTATGGTCAGTGCATAATTTAAATTGATGACCCCACAGATAAGTTCTCCACTTTTCTGTGGCCCAAGCACATGCAAGAGCCTCCTTTTCGACCACAGAATACTTTCTTTCAGCCTCAGTCAATGTTCTTGATGCAAACACAACTGTCTTTTCTACCTTGCCTTCGTGAAGCTGAGTCAAAACAGCTCCCAGGCCATATTCAGAAGCATCAGTGGTTACAATTATAGGCAGCGATGGATCAAACAACGCCAAAGCCGGGCTATGAATGATCAAATCTTTTACAGTCTCAAAACTAGCCTGAACTGCAGATGACCATATCAAGGTTGTCTCAATGGCTCAGTAACTGACGCATAATTAGGAATAAACTTTGCATACCATGAAGTCAGCCCCCAAAAAGAATGCAACTTTTGTAGATCAGTTGGAGGTGGTGCCTGCATAATTGGTTCAACATGATCTACATCAGGTTTCAACCCCTCTGCTGAAACACTATGTCCCAAAAAAGGAAGTTCCACCTGCCTAAGTTTACATTTCTCCATATTAAGTTCCAGCCCAGCTGAACTAATACACCTTAATACCGACTGTAAATTTCTCTCATGTTCTTCCAGGGTCTTTCCAAATACAATAATATCATCTAAATAGCACTGCACTCCATTCTGCCCCTTAAGTATTAAAGACATAATCTTTTGAAAAGCAGCAGGGTCCAAAGCCAATCCATATGGGACACGCTTAAATCTAAACAACCCATCATGTGTAATAAATGCTGTAAGATCTCTACTTTCTCTATGCAACATAACTTGGTGGTATGCACTCTGCAAATCCAAGGTGGAAAACATTTTAGCTCCTGCCAACTCAGAGAACACTTCTTCTATATGTGGCAATGGATGACTATCAATTGCCACAGCCTTATTAGGTTCTCTCAGATCTACACAAAGACGTATACTTCCGTCTTTCTTTCTTACCACCACTATGGGTGAGACCCATTCTCCTCAATGATATCCTTCTCCATCAATTTCTTAAGCTCTTCTGACACAGCATCTCTCACAGCAAATGGCAATCATCATAATTTCTGTTGCACAGGGATCACATTAGACCTCACCTTTACTTTATGGACAAATCCCTTTGCACACCCAATCTCCTGTACCAAGGTATCCCCACTTACAGAAGTATTCCCACTCTGTATAGACTCAGCCTCCAGTTGTGGGGCCGCAACACAGCCATCCACTACCATCAGCTTTAATGCAGCAAACAAGTCCCTCCAAGAATAGGGGTACCATTAGACACAACATAAAATTCTGCAGGTGCACAACTTGCACTACAATTCACTTCAGCAGATAGGTAACCACATAAAGGTATTTGATTCTTTAAATAACAAACCAGTTGTAATTTTGGTTCCACTAATGGTACATTCCCAAAATATTTCAAATACAATGCCTCAGATAGTATAGAGACTGCTGACCCAGTGTCTAACATAACTCAGTTTCATGACTCTCCCCCAAGGGACTAACAGTTAACAGTACACATAATTCTTTTTGCCTCAGAGATACTTCTGTTCCCATTCACGTTCAAAACATTTACATCAGGTACTTGGATTGCATGCACCTGATGATTATTCTGGCAGCTATAACAAGTCTTAAAAAAAGTCCAAATTTTTTGCAATGACTACATAGCACTCCTTTTGCAGGGCACTTAGGGTCATTTGCCAGGTGTTGTATAGAGCCACAATGGAAACATGTTTTTATTGGCATTCTGTGTCTCTGGTTTCCAGGCTTTCCAGCCAGTTCTTTTACAGAGTTTTGACTTTGCCTTGGCACTTTCTGCAACAGTTCCACAGTCTTGGCACTTTCTGCAACAGTTCTACTTCTTTTATTCCATCTTCAGTGCCCAAACTTATCATCTTAGTTTCATTCAAAGCTGCTTCGGTTTGGGTTGCTAATGCTATAGCTTTATCCAAAGAAAGTTCTGGTTCTAAAAGTAGCTGCTCCCTTATGCGAGGTACAGCTGTCTTTTCAACCAGCTGGTCTCTCTGATCATCTCATCAGCCAACACTCCAAACTCACAGGGGCCAATTAAGTCTCTCAAAGCTGCAATGTATTGTAACGTTGACTCCCCCGGTTTCTGTTCACGTTAATGAAATGTATAACAATTAGCAACCACATTAACCTTGGGGGGGGTGGGGGGTGGGCTCCCTCTGGGAATCCTACCCCCCCAGGGAAAGTGCATGAGCAATACATAGCCTCTCCTCTCCCGGTGTAGTGAACGCCGCGTGGTCACTGCCTGGCTATGCCTGGCAGATGGTCACTGCAATGGCCTCTCCTGCATTACTGCATCCGTAGCAACACCTTCTCACTGGTCCCCCCCGTTTTCACAGAGTTTGCTACGTCATGGTGCGACCGAATGTCCGGCGGTATAACCGGATGGGGAGGCTGGGCCCACCAACCTCGCCAGCCTAAGAGAAGGAAAACTCTAACATCAAACCCAGGCAGATAGAGCTCGTTAATGTAACACCTACCACCTGGAGGACTCGCTGCCGGCGTCCCGGCTTACTGGGCCATGGCAGATGACCCCCAGGTGAAAGGGTGGAGCCAGTACCGCGCACACTGCGCTTCACCTAAAAAATTCCTCTGCGCAGGCCTGAAGGGCATATCCACACACACAACACACAACGCATCAAGTCCTGCAGCGATGGGCAAGGGGCGAAACGGCAGGTGGAAGGTGCCACTGGAAGCCGCAGTCCCGATCCTGCATGTAGGCGGTTCAGGGTATTGGTCGCCTGATGCTGACCCGGAGACGAAAGCATTTTTCGGCAGCACCCTGAACGACCAAGCAGCCTTATCTAGGGACAGCACTGCTTGCTCCACACGGAGAGGGGCCTAGAAAAGGTGGCCTAAACAAAGCTCGTCTCCCCCACCCCAGTTGGCTAGCCGCGGTCAAGGGGCATCCTTACTTGCGGTCGAAAAATAACAACAAAGAAAAGGCATGCACCTGCCTCACAAAGTGTGCAAAGACTAAAGCTTGCGTGTTGGAACATCAGAACCATGCTTGACACAGTAGGCAGTGGTCGCTCTGAACGACGCTCTGCTCTAGTTGCCCACGAACTTCTCAGGTTGAATATCGACATAGCAGCTCTCAGTGAGGTCCGTTTCCCTGAGGAAGGTAGTCTTCAAGAACATGGTGCTGGCTATACCCTCTACTGGTCGGGTAAGTCAAAGGCTGAGAGCCGCCTTTCTGGCGTTGGCTTCATGGTCAGGAACTCCATTGCCTCCAAACTCGAAAACCTGCCAACAGGTCACTCAGATCGCATCATGTCCATGCGCCTCCCACTTCAAAACAAGCAGCATGCAACACTCTTCAGTGTGTATGCCCCAACCCTTCAAGCAGATTCTGCAGAAAAGAACAAGTTCTATGCTGATCTACGCAACCTCGTACGGAAGACCCCTACAGAGGACAAGGTGATCATCCTTGGCAACTTCAATGCCAGAGTAGGTAAAGACTCGAAAGCCTGGAAAGGAGTACTTGGCAAACACGGCATTGGCAACTGCAATGACAACGGGCGCCTCCTACTAGAATTCTGCATGGAGCACCAGCTCACCATCACCAACACTATCTTCCAGCAGAAGAACAGTCTGAAGACAACCTGGATGCACCCACGGTCCAAGCATTGGCACCTTATCGACTACATTCTGGTGCGCCAGAGAGACCTTCGAGATGTCTTACACACCCGAGTAATGCCCAGCGCAGAATGTCATACGGATCATCGTCTTGTACGCTGCAATCTCCGTCTTCACTTTAAACCCACACCCAGGAGAGGAGGCATCCCTCGGAGGAAGCTTCAGGTTGGCAGCCTCCAGTCAGCCGAAGTTAAAGCTGCCTTCCAGGCAAAACTCCAGTCAAGAATTTAGGACCCCAGTTGCCCCACAGACCCTTCTCCAGAAGCACTCTGGGAACACCTAAAAACTACCGTCCTGCAGATCTCTGAAGAAGTCCTCGGGTTCTCCACAAGGAAGAACAAGGACTGGTTTGATGAGAACAATCAAGAGATCCAAGAATTACTGGCAAAAAAGAGATCTTCCTACCAAGCACATCTTCCTCAGCCCTCCTGTCCTGGGAAAAAAGCAACCTTTCGCGCTGCATGTAGCAACCTCCAGCGCAAGCTTCGAGACATTCAGAACGAGTGGTGGACCAAGCTTGCAGAGAGAACCCAGCTGTGTGCAGACACTGGTGATTTAAGAGGGTTCTACGAAGCCCTGAAGGCAGTATATGGTCCATCATATCAGGCTCAGAGTCCCTTGCATAGTGCAGACGGCCAAGTGCTCCTCACAGACAAGGCATCCATACTGAACCGGTGGTCGGAGTATTTTCAGGTTCTCTTCAGTGCCAACCGCGTAGTTCAAGATTCAGCAATCCACCTCACCCCACTTCAACCGGTGAAAACAGAGTTGGATGAGATCCCCACCCTAGAAGAGACTGTTAAAGCCATCAAGCAACTGAAAAGTGGCAAGGCAGCGGGAGTTGATGGAATTCCACCAGAGATCTGGAAGCATGGGGGCACAATACTACATAGCTCACTTCACAAAGTACTTGTCACCTGCTGGAAACAAGGCAAATTACCACAGGACTTTCGCGATGCAATCATCATCACCCTATACAAGAACAAAGGGGAAACGTCAGACTGCTCCAACTACCGGGGGATAACCCTGCTCTCCATCACAGGCAAAATCCTTGCCAGAATACTCCTGAACAGACTGGTGCCCACCATTGCAGAAGAACTCCTCCCAGAGAGCCAGTGTGGCTTCAGAGCTAACAGGAGCACCACCGACATGGTATTTGTTCTCAGGCAGCTCCAAGAGAAATGCAGGGAACAGAACAAGGCTCTGTATGTGACTTTTGTCGACCTTACCAAAGCTTTCGATACCGTTAGCAGGAAAGGCCTGTGGCAAATCTTGGAACGTTTAGGATGTCCCCCAAGGTTCCTCAGCATGATCATCCAGCTACACGAAGACCAGCGAGGCCAAGTCAGACACTGCAACGACCTCTCGGAGCCCTTCCCAATAGGCACAGGTGTAAAGCAAGGCTGCGTTCTCGCGCCAACTCTCTTTACGATCTTCTTTAGCATGATGCTTCAAAGAGCCGCAGTAGATCTAGATGATGACGATGGTGTATACATCTGCTATCGCACCGATGGCAGCCTGTTCAACCTGAGGCGACTAAAGGCACACTCCAAGACAATGGAAAAACTCATCCGAGAGCTACTGTTTGCTGATGATGCTGCACTCGTCTCCCACTCGGTATCAGCTCTGCAGCATATGACGTCCTGCTTTGCAGAGGCTGCCAAGCTATTCGGCCTAGAAGTTAGTCTGAAGAAGACAGAAGTTCTCCACCAGCCTGCACCCCAGGAAGATTATCACCCCCCCTGCATTACTGTGGGTGAATCAGTTCTGAAGACAGTCCAGCTGTTCAGCTACCTGGGGTGCATCATCTCCTCAGATGCCAAGATCGACAAGGAGATTGACAACAGGCTGGCAAAGGCAAACCGTGCATTTGGCCGACTGCACAAAAGAGTGTGGAGCAACAAGCATCTGATAAAAGGCACAAAGAGCAATGTTTACAAAGCGGTTGTCATGACAACCCTCATCTACGGCTCCGAATCGTGGGTTTTATACCGTCATCACCTGCGACTCCTTGAGCGCTTTCATCAGCGCTGCCTTCGCACCATCCTCAACATCCACTGGAGTGACTTTGTGACCAACACTGAAGTCCTCAAGCGGGCGGAGGTTACCAGCATTGAGGCACTGCTGTTGAAGACGCAGCTGCGCTGGGCAGGGCATATTTCTAGGATGGAAAACCACCGCCTTCCCAAGATTGCCCTGTATGGCGAACTCTCCACCGGCCATCGAAATAGAGGGCCACCAAAGAAGAGGTACAAGGACTCCTTGAAGAAATCCCTTAGCACCTGTCACATCAACCATCACCAGTGGTCTGACCTAGCCTCAGATCGCAAAGCATGGAGGCACACCATCCACCAGGCTGTCTCTTCCTTTGAGAACGCACGCATAGCTGGTCTTGAGGACAAAAGGAGATTGAGGAAGAATCGCACTGCTACAGGACCAACCCTAAATCAGACTTTTCCCTGCAGCCGCTGTGGCCGGACCTGCCTGTCCCACATTGGTCTTGTCAGCCACCAGCGAGCCTGCAGCAAACGTGGACTATTGCACCCTTCTTAAATCTTCGTTCACGAAGCCAAGCCGAGAGAACCTTGGGCACAAAAAACCGCTTCAGTGCAGTAAGAGCCATCTCATATTTATCATCAACAAGAGGGAGTGTATAAAAAATATGCTGTCCTTCTACTCCTATGGAGTGGATAAGCAATGCAAGCTTACGTTCTTCAGACACTGCAGTGTCACTAATTGCAAGCAGGTAATTGTCAAACATGCTGATCCATGAGGTGAAAATAATTGGAGGCTCACCTGGATTCTGCAAAAAAGGTACTGGTGGATTCAGAGGCAAAAACGCCATTCCTCTTTCTTTGCCAATTTGTTATGTCTCTTAAATAAAGCCTCCACGTCAATCTTCAAGTTTGTTTTATTATCTCCAAGTTAGTCAACACACACAACATAAAACCAGGTTCTACATTTGCAAGGTTCACTCCCGACTTCCTATCTTAACTTATATATAACCCTCTTAAAGGGACATACACCACGAGTATCTGCGGCAAATTTAATAAGCATTCCCTCTATTCCTTCATTCAAATCATTTATAAAGATGTTGAACAAAACAAGTCCCAGGACAGCTTTAGAAGCCTGTCCAATTTTAACATCTGATAGGGCATGTAAAGGGAGACGGACAGCGGATTTGGGATTTACTGATTTCTTTTGTTTCCCTTGCTCAAATACTGTGATTGAATGCTGTGATAAAAGTATGCTTGTAAACATTTTCTTTTTAATAAATATTTTATAACTTTGGATGCTGGGAGTGGTTCTCTGTACAACATAGACTTCCACTGTCTCAGACGTGTCATTTTAAAAGGAGTGCCAGAGGGGGAAGGCAGACAGGTGGCAATTGGTCACTCAGTCATGGAAGCTCACTGGGTGATTGTGGGCCAATTACACTTTCTCAGCCTAACTTATCTCACAGGTTGTTTTGAGGATGACATGGAGGAGAGGGGAATGATGTAAACTGTTTTGGGTCCTCATTGTGGAGAAAGTTGGGATATAAATGAAGCAATAAATAACAAATATAGGAGGTGGGTGAAAGTTAGGTTGTTGGGGAATGTTCCTTCTGAGCTGAGTTATTATGAGCTAGCTTACAGGTTTTTTAGCCTCTGGCTCACACACATTTGTCTTAGCTCAGGAAGGATGGTGCCAGATCAAATTAATTTATGCAGTAGCCAAATCGCTCACTCAGAACTTTAATGCCAGTAGCTCACAAAGTAGAATTTTTGCTCACAAATATCCACAGCTTAGAGGTAGTATTGTTGGTGGGTGAGTTTGAAGGAGAAAAGAAAGTAGGGGAGGAGGAGGAGAGTTGTTTTTACACCCGTTTTTATATCCCTGAAGGAGTCTTACAATTGCCTTCCCTTTCTCTCTCCACAACAGACACCCTGTGAGGTAGGTAGAGCTGAGAGAACTCTGAGAGAAGGTCACCCAGATGGCTTCATGTAGAGGAATGGGGAATCAAACCTGGTTCTCCAGATTAGAGTCCGCCACTCTTAACCACTAATACCACACTGGCTCTCTCTTTGTGAGAATATACAAGTTGCTGGGGGAGGGAAAGAGGAAATAGTGTGAAGAGGGGATATAAAGGAAAGTGAGTTGCATCTTGCAAATCCTTGTAAACTACCCACTGGGCAGCTAGGTCTAGAAGATGAAGATGAAGAAGATATTGGATTTATATCCCGCTCTCCACTCCGAAGAGTCTCAGAGTGGCTCACAATCTCCTTTACCTTCCTCCCCCACAACAGACACCCTGTGAGGTGGGTGGGGCTGGAGAGGGCTCTCACAGCAGCTGCCCTTTCAAGGACAACCTCTGCCAGGGCTATGGCTGACCCAAGGCCATGCTAGCAGGTGCAAGTGGAGGAGTGGGGAATCAAACCCGGTTCTCCCAGATAAGAGTCCAGACACTTAACCACTACACCAAACTGGCTCTGATACTGCGCAACTGGGCTTGGTGCATTCCAATGGCTGGAGCCATGCACAGTTTTCTCAGTTTTCCCCCTGGCAAGGGAAGGGAAGGAGAGAAAGCTGAAGACAGAAACTGATAAAGGTAGATTGGATAGTGAGTAAGAAGGAGAAAAGGAAACAGGAAAAGGAAAGAAGCTATGGGGACTTTTTAGTGAAGGGAAAGAAGAATACTGGGGAAGGGGAAAATGAGATGCCCCTGCAAGTCCTTATAGGTCCCCCAATTGTAGAATATAACACTGAGGCCCTTTCTCCATTCAGCTTTGCTCCAGATCTACTGAGCACTGAAGATGTTGTGTATGTGTGTCTCTATGTTTGGTGTAGGTTGTTAGTACCTGCCTGGCTCATTGGAGCCTTTAGGACTGAGCTTGGGGACACTGGAACAATGGGAAGCAGGATCCAAATCTCTGGTTTCCCAAGCAAGAAAAAATACCAGAGAAATGGGATTGGATTGTAAAAGTTATGACATGGAGTGAAATGGACAAATTAACAAGAATTTTAAGAGACTATGATTTAGAAGTTTTTAAGATGGAGTGGAAAAGGTTCAGAAGATATATAGAAAAGGAGTGAAAAATAAAAGGACATTGGAAATTTTTTGATAATGATTAAGTCTTAGAAAAAAGAAGAATATTATTTTTTGTTTTTATTAGTTAAGGGTACCTTTAAACATGAGTATTTTAAGTAAATAACACCGACGGGGGTCAAGTAACGGGGGGAGGGGTGGGTAGAAAGTAATATATGGGATAGATAAAAGAAGTTATTAATGATGCAAGAAATATAATTTGTTACCATATGTTACCAAATAAAATTGTTTTAACCAAATCTCTGTTTCCCAGTCACCAGACCCCAGTCACCAGACCCCTGTTGGTTCAAATGACCCAATGACATTCTAGCGTTGGAACTTTGGAATGTACAATCCCACCTAGGTAGTTATTTAACAGCACCGTAAAATGGTTTTAAAATGTTTTAATAGTGTTTATTGTTTGAAGTTTGATCGTTAAATTGTATTTATTGTCTGAAATTTTGAACTGATTGTTAGCCGCCCTGAGTCCGCTTGCGGAGAGGGCGGGGTATAAATTAAAGGTGATAATAATAATAATAATAATAATAATAATAATAATGATGATGATGATGATGATGATGATGATGATGATGTTGGCCCCATTGCCCAGTATAGTAGTCTAGTCTGCCTATTACAATGCTGTAATCATCAATAAAGAGCTGTGATCAACTGCAACTAAGTCCCACTATTTAACAGAATGCATCTGCTACAAATTTGCATCATTCAAAATACTTCTACATTAGCCTCCCTGAGCCTGCCTTGGCGGGGAGGGCGGGGTATAAATAAAAACGTATTATTATTATTATTTTAAAAAATGCTCTTTACCTTTTGCGGAGTTTTACTTCTATATTTGCAAAAAAAGGAAGAAAGCCCTGCAGGCCTGCACCCCTCCCAGAGGCTGGAGGTTCAATTCAGCTGTCTCTCAGGATTGCCTGGTCATAGGTGTTTGTGCGTGGGGGGGGGGGGTGTTGAAACCCCAGTCAAAGCATTGCTGTTGCACACAAACCCCCAACCACCCAAAAAGGAGGGAATGGCCACCCCATAACCAACTCTTATGAGGAAGTGGTCTGACCATGTCACTGGTTCACAAACAGCTATTCAGACCAGCTCCTGTGCAAAAGATCAAATCTAGCATGTGGCTTGCTTCATGCATAAGGGTCAATACAACCTGGAAGATTCTCAGTGTTGCCATGGCAGCCATGAAGTCTAAGACTACACCAAGTAAGGAGGTCTCTGTATGGACATTAAAACCTCCCAAGAGCAACAGTCTAGGGAAATGCAGCGCCCACTCAGCCACTGCAACATGTGGATAAAGGAAGCTCAACACTCCCCTGTACACTACAATTTGCCTTGAATAGTAACCTCTATGCACTGCACTGCATTCATGCATATTGATATGTCTAATACTACTCTGAGATGTTTAAAAACATGCGAAAAAAAGTCGTTATAATTTTTCACCTTTAAAAAAAATATTTGGATTCTATTATATACAAAAGAAAGAGAAGTAGAAATGGGAGGACATGAGTACTTTTATATGGACATGTTAATACTGGCTATTTATAAAATATAAAGAGCTTGAAATACAACAGAATTCTGTGCTTTGTGATGGAAGATTTACTTGAGGTTTTATCAAGCTCTAAAATAGTAAATGCCAGTGTGTTTTGGTACTGAATTACAGCTGCAGATTAGTGAACTGGAAGCTTGCCACGTTGCTGGGGTGGGGGAGTAAATTTTATTTTAAGGTCTGAAACCTCTTGCTTTTCTAGTAAACATGAGGATGGAGGCATGCATGCTACATATTGTTTCACTCCTTCCTTCCCTTAGGATTATATTATTCATTTAGCACCCTTGTGGGTCTCATTTTTGCCTCTGTCTGAATTTTTAAAACCAGAGGTGCCATAGTTGAGCAGGCTAAGGGGAAAGGCATGCCAAGGTCAGCTTCCCAGGTCTTGTACCTTTTCCCATCTCAAATCCTAATCCAGTCTAGTTCTTTTCAAAAATTCTGCCTCTGAATTCAATCGGAGCTGATCCAATAACTATTTTTGCTTAGTGGACACAGCTGCTTGCCTTCTCCTCTGCTTTCTAGTTGTGTTCCCCCCCCCCATCTGATAGTGGTCTCATTTTGTTTCTGTTTCTTCTCTGTGTGCCATTTGGTTGTTATTTGAAAACATTCTGTTATTTAGAAGCCCCCCCCCGCCCGTAATTGATTATTTTACCCAGTCATGCCGAATCTGACTAAAGGGCATAGAAGCCCTTTGCAAACCTATATCCCAGGGCTCCCAGTAGCAATCCTAAAGCTATATTCTCTCTTACTCTGTTCATACATACACACATACACACACACAATGCCATGGGTAGCTGAAAAGCTTATACAGCAGCAACTTTGCTGAAGCTGAACCATACAAGCTGATTACAGCATGGATGGGAAACCTCACAGGAATCTAGGCAGGCAATCATGAAATCCATGGGATATGATTATAACAGATAAATGAGGCTGAAGTTAGATTTGCTTCTTCTAGAGCAAGGGTGTCAAACATGCAGCACATGGGCCAGATCAGGCCCCTGGGGGGCTCCTATCGGATCTGCAAGCAACTTACTGTTCTCTGCTTCCTTTTCCCTCTCCTGCTTCCTTCTGTATCACAGCTTGCTTTGCCAGGTTTGCTTCATCATGCTGCAGAACAAAGCCTCTTTTTCTCCTTTGGCTAACCAGCACATGAAGCAACATATGTACAAAAGCTCACAATGCCCAGCCATTTCATATGTTCCTCTGGCCTTAGGCTCAAAGCATTAGCCATAAGATTTCTGTAATGAATGTCAGTAAATCAAATATAGGTTTGAAACTTACAGTCAGGGGTTGCTTTGTAGAAAAATAGGTGGTTAAGCTCATCCAGGGATTGTTATGCAGCTGCACCTACTATTCAATGGAGGAGGGAGGGAGAACCCACAGAAAGGTTCAGGAGCTGTGCTCCTGTGAGCTCCTGATGAATCCAAGGCCTGCTTACAGATAACACACCTGAACAACAACAAAACAGCATACTTAAGATTACTGCAGCACAGGCATTGTTTCCAGATTTTGATGCAGTAATTCAGACACGTGTTTTGAGCCGCTCTTCAGGGACAGAGAACTGCGGTCGGCTCTCAGCTGGGACTCAGCCAGCATGCCGTTATCGAATAGCAGGGGCGCCGGGGCCTTCAGCAGCCGGGCTTGCTACCATTTTGGTTCAATCATAGAGCGGGTCCTCCTCCTCAGATCTTAATTGTTCACCTGGGAGGTAATGATCTGGGGTTGTTGAAGGGCAAGGCCTTGGTATGGCAAGCCCGTGATGATTTCCAGCACATTGGGAGCGATGGCCGGGGACCATCGTAGTGTGGTCAGCCATGCTGCCCTGCCTGGTATGGCATTGTGCTTTGGACCCCGCAGTTATAGAAAGGGCTAGATACAAGGCCAACAAGGAACTTTAAAAACTGCTAGAAAGGGCGTTGGGCCACTATTTGCCCCATCCGGATATTTTGGTAAATGTCCTGGCCTCTACAGAGGGGATGGGGTCCATCTCTCGGAAAAGGGTAATATGCTTTTCCTGAGAGATTTGCAGCAAGGGTTGCGGGTGGCTTTGGGCCTCCCGGTGGGCGCTAAGCCCTAAGTAGAGACTTGGCCTTAGTAGTGGCAGGTTTTGGGGGTTTAGGACACTATGCGGCCAGGGGAGGACTGCGAAGCATCCCCCTTTTGGGGAATTTGGGGTCTGGCATGAACAACCTGGGGTTTGGAGACCCGGGTTTGGAGATTGCAGACTGTCCAGGAGGCTCGGCTAGAGGGTGCCTTTCTGGCGAGATGTGCGTCTGGGTTTGGGGCCGTCTGGTGCGTGCCTCCCTGCTGGGCCTGCCTGGAGGGAGCTGAGTTGCTCAGCTCTGGCTGGGGGGCTGGGTCTCTTGCCCGTTAATGGCAGGGGAGCGGTCGCGGTGACCCCTATCCCTGACCAGGCCACTGGTGGGGTACCCTTGCTGTTTATGCTGTTAGTTAATAAAGTGGCCCAATTTTATTCCAATGCATTGTGTCTGACTCTTTATTCCGACCTTGGGGGGCAATCGGAAGCTTGCAGCCTGCAGCATAGCTGCTAGGCTGCTTCTGCGCTGTTTGCCTCCCTGGGAGGGAGGAGTCAGAAGTCGCCCGTTTGGACGTGCAATGTGAGGGGCGGGGCTAGCCGCTTTAACGGCTAGCTCCACGTTTCCCTCAGTTCTCTCCATCGTTGATCGGCCCTCCCTCCCGCCCTGTATGTTATGTAGGCTTGGCTGGTTGCCTCATTTGAGAAGCCGGGTAGGATTTTTTTACACCCGGCTGATTGGCTGTTGCTGGGGTGTGTTTTTTTTGCCTACCCTGCATAGCAGTGCAGTGGATTGTGGAATTGGATCAGGGAAGGTGCCTTTAAATAGTTGGTCACTTTAATTGGCAGGTTTTGGGGGTTTAGGACACTATGCGGCTAGGGGAGGACTGCGAAGCATCCCCCTTTTGGATAATTTGGGGTCTGGCATGAACAACCTGGGGTTTGGAGACCCGGGTTTGGAGATTGCAGACTGTCCAGGAGGCTCGGCTAGAGGGTGCCTTTCTGGCGAGACGTGCGTCTGGGTTTGGGGCCCTCTGGTGCGTGCCTCCCTGCTGGGCCTGCCTGGAGGGAGCTGAGTTGCTCAGCTCTGGCTGGGGGGCTGGGTCTCTTGCCCGTTGATGGCAGGGGAGCAGTTGCGGTGACCCCTAGCCTTGACCAGGCCGCTGGTGGGGTACCCTTGCTGTTTATGCTGTTGGTTAATAAAGTGGCCCAATTTTATTCCAATGCATTGTGTCTGACTCTTTATTCCGACCTTGGGGGGCAATATAAGGTCTCATTTATGTCAGATTTGGCCCTCCCTGTTCAAGAGAGTTGAAGTTGTAAGTTAAAGCCCTTGTTTATTCTATATACACTCATTTCTTTTGTGCCATTACCATCCCTACTCAATAAAGTTTTTGAAAAGCTGCTGAAAATGTACAAAACCAAGCCAAAGAAATGGATCTGGCATCCCATTTTTTAACTTTTTTTCTAGAAAACTGCAATCTATCTTGCACTTCCAATTGACTATGCAGACACCATTTTTGTTTTGTTTCTTTCACAGAAGAACATATGGGGACCTAAAACTCCCACACAAATAGAACTGTCATCAATACTCCTCTGCAGTCAATACTGTGATGAAAAAAGGAACTATATTATAAACCACTAAAGTAATCCAGAGCAAGATATTCTATAGTTGTATTCCTAACTGAACTGGAACTATACATAAAGTTAATGCGGGATTATCTTTAAGAAGAAGAAGACATTGGATTTATATCCCACCCTCCACTCCGAATTGCAGAGTCTCAGAGTGGCTAACAATCTCCTTTATCTTCCTTTATTTTTATTCCTCCCCCACTACAGACACCCTGTTTATCCCAAAAGTTTGTGGATTGAATGCTAGTGGAAATACACAGGCAAGCATCAATTACTCCACTTATATCCCTCACAATAGCTAATACTAGATTGACCAAGACATGAACATTCTAGACAGCAGCTCAAAATGATGAGCTAGACATGAATAGACAGAAGCTCAAAATGATTAGTGACTTAAAACAGGTTCAATACAGCATGGTTTATCAGGAACCAAAGGATCAAGCTGAACCAACCATCATATAAAAGGGGAAGAAAGTAACTTCAAATTTGATTAAAAGGTAGCAGCTTATTGTGTGCATGGTGAATGCTAAAAGACAAGCAGGAATGTAGGGCAGCAATTATGGTCAGGTGACAAGCAAGATAGATCTATTTTTACTTCTATTTCAGTATGGAAAAACACGCTGCCGCAAAGCAACCTAAGTGTGGGTTAACAGTGGTATGTCACAAGCCCAATTGAGCAAATGGCTGTGCATAAAAATGGCCAGCGTAGCATGAACTGAAGCAGCTGGATATGATCATAGGCAAGCTCTTGCCCACATCGATCAAGTGAAGGAACATATGCTAGCTACCTGTAATATACAAAGCACTTCTTAAGAATATTTAGAAATTTTTGTTTACCCACAAAATCATTTTTCTGAAGTTCCACTGAATAAAAAGGAGCTTATTCATTGGAATAGTGATGTTTGTTTCCTTATTTTTGTGTTATATTTGGGGAATAGTAGACATTGGCAATGGAAGAAGGCAAAATGTCTGAAACAAGGGATCATTAAAATTTAGCTGCTACATCTTTGTTTGCTGCAGGCAAATTCTTTGAGACAAAATTATGTGCCTAGTGAGCACATTGATAGTTTCCTGTTGACATTCATGGATGAAGGCTACGCTTTATTTTTAGTTTTATCCAACTGTCTATCCAGCTGCTACCATCAGTTTCAGTATGTGGATATTAGCTGCATAAAAACCCTAGCAGTATTATTATGAAATTTGAAATACTGACAGACTGTTTAAAAGAGCAATCCTAAGCAGGCCTACTCTGAATTCTACTAAGGTCTATTCAGTGGGGCTCCCAGGGAAATGCTCTTAGGATTGCACTGTAAGTAACACAATGTGTTTGGTGCAGTGTAGTGTTTTTTTGAACAAATGAGTCTGAATTTGTAAGAAAAAAATCTGAGTTGAAGAAAAACAACTATTATGTGCCAGCATGTATAGTTTCTAGCACAGAGGGGGACAAGTGAGGTATGAAGAAGGCACCCTGCCCTTTGGAAAACTTCAGTCATAGATTTTTGATGCTCCATCTTCTCTGCCACCACTGGCAACTATAATATATTTTAATAAAGTACACCACAACTTTTCTTTGCGGGTATTTCTAATTTATTGCCGAACTCTCAAGTTGGTTCCAGTTCAGGCAGGTGTGGCACAATTGCCACCAGTAATTCATATACAAGAGGTTCCATGCAAAATCGTGAGCATTCTGATATTTTCCCATTCTATCAGAGTTGCATGCAAATATTTTCTGTTGGCTCATTTTTTGGCAATATATTTCTAGTTGTGTGGAATAAAAATGCTTTCTTAAGAGTGTGGATGGTCTTTTGTTATTTGAAAATGCCCTGAGATGGATACTGTGACATGAAATGGGGGGGGGGGGAACGTTAAGAGGCAACTTCTCCATTTTCCAGCGGATGTTCACCTCCTCCTTATTTGAGTTTCCTTCTTTGTGCTCAAGCCTTTGTTGCTGTTTCTCCTACCACATTTTTTTAAAATCAGAGCTATAATGGATTTCAGGTTTTCACGGCTGGTAACATCATTAGGGTTTGTAGAATCTTTCGGGATCAAGTGCCGTGTTCTACTGGAGAAAGTTTTCCTTCCAGACGTTCCGTTCTCAGCTGCGGAGAACATCCTCAGTGGCGTTGCAGCCGGAGCAGGCGCTCAGACCTTCTTGGCTGCTGTGCATTGTAAGAGAAGCTATTGAGATTTACAAACACCAGCACAATTTTAACAGAAAGGAAGAAGGCATTTTCATCCACCAATCTTGGTACCCAGCTCTGCAAAACACCCTACAGACTATAAATTGCAGAAAGTCTCAGAACAACCAGCAAATTCCACAGAACAATCAGCACAGTCAACAACCATCTTCCTTATCTTCAAACCCCTTCCAACCTTCCCAGCAATTAACACAGAACAATGGTCACATTCAACAGCCAGTTTCCTTATCACTACCCTTCCAGGAAGCCCCACCAAACAATGGGCACATCCACAAACCAATTGCCCTTTCATCACACCCCCTCCAGCCTACAAATAGTAGCTCTCCAGAAGCCCTGGCCCCACTCAATGCACAGCAGCCAAGAAGGTCTGAGCGCCTGCTCTGGCTGCAACGCCACTGAGGATGTTCTCCGCAGCTGAGAACAAAACGTCTGGAAGGAAAACTTTCTCCAGTAGAACACGGCACTTGATCCCGAAAGATTCTACAAACCCTAATAGAGCTATAATGAATTGGTGCTATAAGAGCAAAGAATTAGTACCAGTAAAATTATTGTCCTGCACTTTCTAAAAAAAAAAAATGGAGCAGAAATAGCTGCGAAAAACCCTGTTAATGTCTGTTAAAAGAGCGGTGGAGTCACATTTTTCTCTCCCTATGGGTGGGAAAATCTAGCACAAGAGCAGTGAAAATGATGCCATATCCAAATCTGTGTGAATCCTGCACTGTAATTCTTGATGCAGCTAATGTGACAGCCACACCGGCAATGCTTCAGAGAAGAATTCAAGAATGGAACTGCCCTAATCTTTTTTCTTCATGATATTAATGTGAAAAGCTGGATCGCAGAGTTCATTATATGGTGAAACAGATTTATAAAGTTGTGAGTGCTTCACCACACATAACATAAGCAACATTTACTGTGCCCAGGCCTTGAATTCAGCAGAAGCTCACAAGCGCACAGCTCCTGAAGCTTTCTAAAGGTTCCCTCTCCTCCTCCCCACCTACCTTGTTAATTGAATAGTAGGTGCAGCTGCATAACAATCCCTAGATTAGGAGAGCGGGCAGCCAGACAGCCAGCAGGAGCTTAGCCACACCACCAGCAGCCCTCATTAACCTTTGGAGAAACCCACACCATCCTTTCTCCACTTCTTATATGATTTTGGGAAGTAGGTAGTTTGCTGGCCTTTTGACATGGGGGGAGGTTGGCCAAGGTGAGTGAGGCCTGCTTGGGCTGGCTGGATCTCTAGCCAGCCCAAGCAGACCTTGGTTGCCCAGGGCTCTTCTTTCTTGTGTCAGGTTGCTTTTGGCTGGTGGGGGAGGGGGGGCGGCATATGCTAATGAGCTCCACCACCTATTTTTCTACAAAATGACCCCTGACTGTGCCACATTCCCAGCTTCATAGTTGTACAGTGGGTGCAGTGCAAGATCCAAACTGCATGCTCAACAATTAGCCCTGTCTGCCAGAATAAATGTATTTATTAAGATACTTATACTTTGCCTTTTGCTTGTAGCTCAAGGTGGCTTACAGTGCTAAGTTACGCCTCATGCATAATTCAATAAAACCCCATGAGCCCCCCTTCCCATGTTGTCTTTCTTATTGTAGGCCTGCTTTGGACATGACACAGCAGAAAGGCAGACATTCAGGTCGTTTTCGCACTCACCTTCCGTCGGCGCGACCCCCCTCTTCACCGCGCAGGATCTGCGCGGATTTCGCACTAAATGCTGCGGAGCAGCCAGAAAAGCCGGAAGCTCCCATCGCAAAAGCCGCGCAAATGCCAAACTGCTTTTTGGCGGTTTCAGTTTGAGCGGCTTTTGCGCCGAGAGCTTCCGGCTTTTCTGGCTGCTCCGCAGCGTTTAGTGCGAAATCCGCGCAGATCCTGCGCGGTGAAGAGGGGGGTCGCGCTGGCAGAAGGTGAGTGCGAAAACGACCTCAGAGAAGGTGACTTGGCGATGGGGGATTCAGATCCATGACTTAGATTTTTTCCAATTGCTCTTTAATTAATGAAGTGTTTGTTCTTAACAGATCACAGTCTTCAGGAAGATAAAATAAACACAATTTGAAGCAATCATAAACCACTCCACCTTCTGCTAAGTTCAAATCACATACTCCACACATCAGTTTGAACAGTATGAATTCACCTTAAGAGGCAATCCACAGAGGTTACATTGCAGTGCAGATTCAGATACATTTAATATATCTAATGGTCTCTTCTCCATTGCAAAGTATTTGCAGAAGGGTGGTCTGTATCAAAATGGCAGGAGGGTACTTTGCCTTCTTGTTACCAACCCCAAGGTGAGGGCTAACATTCTTCCAGAATTTTTCGAGATTCTTCCAGAATCACAACTGAACTGCAGAGGTCAGTTCCCCTGGAGGAAATGGCAGCTTCATAGAGCAGATTCTATGGCATCCCATGTCTGCTCAGCTCTCTCCCCTCCCCAAATTCTGCCTTCTACAGGCACCACCTCTAAACCCCCAGGAATTTCTCATGCCAGATTTGGCGATCCTAAATTCCTTTAGTTTACACCACAGGTATTGCACAGATCACTATAGAATTAATATTTCTCTTTGAAAAAGTAGCAGACCAAGGCTACTAGTTCTGAACTAGAAATATTTCAGTGAAATCAATGGAGCCTAGGAATACCAAGTTTCAATTCAAAATTTAAGTCATAGCTTTAAAGCAATGAAGCAAGCAAGAAATAAAAGCCTTAGGCCTGGGCCATTTGGCATCTTCAGACACGAACCAAGGCATCAGTCCCCCAAAAGAGCCTATTGCTGTCTGGAGCCCCCTGATTGCTATTGCAAATCTTTGCTGCTTTCTCCGTTTGTTTATGTGCCTGCTCATACAATGGCTCTCCCTTTTTGCTATGACCTTCTTGCTAGCTCTCTGTCAGAAGCAAAAAAAGTGGAGTGGCAGAAGCAGTGGCAAAAAAGTGGACTTGCCAAAGTTGCAGGTGGCAATAATAGTGATGATGAGGGGGGGGGGGGGGGTGTTTCCTAAAAACTGAAGCCAGCACAGATCCAGTCTTCTTGTCCTGGATTGTTCTACCCCTGAAGTCCTGATCATGACAGCAGAGTGGGTGGGGGGAGAGGGAGAGACACAAAAGGATTGTGGAAGGAACTGCTGCACCAGCTTCCTTTCTTACTTCTTTAAAGCTGCAGTGTCAATCTCTGGGTTGCAACCAGGGAAGCTCTAATGGGGCCGCTCATCTCTGTAGTTTGCCGCAGATAAGTTTAAATATGTGTGATGTTGATTTATAGGGCTTGTATTACCTCTGTCCATAACTACTCTGAATGGTGTCTGCAGGGGTGGAATTCTAGCAGGGGCTCCTTTGCATATTAGGCCACAAACCCCTGATGCAGCCAATCCTCCAAGAGCTTACAAGGTTCTTTTTTGTAAGCTCTTGGAGGATTGGTTTCATCAGGGGTGTGTGGTCTAATATGCAAAGGAGCTCCTGGTAGAATTTCACCCCTGGGTGTCTGTACTTTGGAGTAAGTTCCCATGTTTTGAGAGCACAATTTTCCTCTCCCGTTCCATGATCAGGGTTTTTGCCTATCTGCAGTTCTCCTACATTACATGTATATTAAACAAACAAACAAATGCATTTTATTATGATTAAGATATTACACACACACACTCACAAACACACAATAACTATGTTTTAAAATTGTTCGAATGTTAAGGAGCAACAAAAGCATAAAGCAACCCATCCCTATGCCCAAATTAGGCTTGCTTGATAAGGGGGAAAGCCCATACAGGAAAAGCAATGATGGAGGATGAGGAATCACCACCTAATGGCAAGGATCAGGGGATTCCTTCTGAGTGCATTTTTACCTCTTTTTTAGTAGGGTGTATCTTGAACAGGACATTGTATTTATAGTAATTTCTGACAGTTTTCTATCTGAAATTTTGTGGCTAAATCAGCTTCAGTGCTGACCTACAAGGTGAATACATGAGTAATGATTAAATACCAGGCACAAGACAGACATGCTGTTTTTAAGAACATAAGAAGAGCTTGGAGATTAGAAACCCCTCATTGACTTTTTGCATGAAAAAGATAAGGATGACTTGATAATATGTAGTTTTTCTGAATAAGAAATTTGCTTAATGGAAAATAATGTGGCTCCCAACCAGAGGCAGGCTGCACAGCCTTGTCTCCGGGGGCTGTTTTGCCTCTTCGTAAGGAGGAGCATTATGGAAACTGAGGGCGGAGCAAGCATGCCTTAATGGCTGTCTCTGCTTCTGCCTCCCAGTCTTCGCCTTGTGCTCGGGGAGCGGAGAGCTTGGACGAGCTCCTCCTGTCCTGCCTGGCACGGGGCCTTTCAGCATGTTGGTTTTCGTGCCGCAGTGAGCAGTGGCAGCAATTCCTCGGCTGAACGTCAGGGGAAGGGCTGTAGCTCAGTGGCGGCGGTTTCCTGGCAGTCACAGCCGCTTTTGAGCATCGAGTGACGGCGATCACCTGGTTTTCGGCCACGTGGAGGCAGCGGGAGCGCTTTTTGGCGTGACAGTTTGCTGCTGGCTGGATTTTTTAGCTCAGCCAGCGTTTTTTTCTCTGCTTTTTCCCAGGGATTGTTCCCCCTCTGTAGCTGGGAATATTGGGTCTAGCTTTGGAGCCCTCTTCAGTCCCCCCGTCCTGATTGTTGGAGTGGTCTGCACTGTTGCTGGGCAGGAAGTTTAGGGGGTCTAGCTTTGGGGCCCTCTTCATTCCCTCCGTCCTATTGTTGGGGTGGTCTGCACTGCTGCTGGGCGGGGCAGTGGCCATTTTCCCTACTTATTACTCCCCTGTTGCTGGACGAGGAGGCGGCCATTTTCGCTGCTTATTACTTCTTTGTTACTGGGCAGGGCAGTGGCCATTTTCTCTGCTTATTACTTCCCTGTTGCTGGGCAGGGAGGCGGCCATTTTCTCTGCTTATTACTTTCCTGTTGCTAGGCAGGGCAGTGGCCATTTTTTGATAGTCTCTGCTTAGAGCCACCCCCACCCTGTTTTTTGCAGGCTAAATATTGGGCTCGCTAGCCATGCCTAAGGGGCAAGGAAAACCAAAGGACAAGAGCCCTGCACCAAAATCCTAGCCTCGCTGCCAGTTTCTTATAAGCGCCTGGCGCCTCAGCCTGTGTTGTCTGAGGATGAGGATGACTCCTTTGAACAGTCTGTATTAGCTAGGTTGGCTGCTTTGGAGGGTTCTAGTGGCAAGCCCCATATCACAGAGGTTGGGGGTAAGAAGGGCATTTCATCCAAAGCTGTCAAGGCTGCTGATAGGAAATGGTTGCAAGAAGAGATTCTTAACTGCTTGTCTTCTCTTGAGAGCAGGTCCGGCCCTGTTGAGACGGATGGAGAGTCACCTCTCCCGGTGGAAGTTCCTGATGTGGATGCCCGGCAAGGTGTGTAGTTTGGTAGGGGCGAGTCTGTACAACACACTAATGTAGCTTGGCCTTGGGGGCAGTCAGATACATTTGGGCTTGTGGTCAATAGCCAGTCTGCAGTATTTACTAATCCTCAGCCTTGGGCTTGGGGTTTTAATTCGGCTAAACCTCTAGCGTCTTGGGGTGGCCTGCCTGGCCAGTTCCCTGGACTATCCTTGACCCCTTGTGGTGGCTGGGGTTTCCCTTATCCTTGGGGCCGATCTTAATCTTCGGTGCCTGCTAAGGCCTTACCTTTTGGTGATCTTGCTCTTCCATTAGGGGATCACTTGTTGCCACTCACCAAGGATAAAATATTAAAGGGTTAATTTGTGGACATTTTTCTCTGCTCTACAGGGAGCTTGAGAAAAAGGATAAGGAGGACCCTGATGATACGGAAAAGGAGAAAATCAAACGGTGTAAAGTTGATAGGACCTGGGCACATTGGGTGCTCGGTTTCATTATTTACGCCGGAATAATTTCCAGGTCTCATCCATGGAGGGCCACTTCCCTTTTCCAGTACTTTGATATCATATACAAGAGCTACACCAGCTTTAGTGACCCTGCCTGGCTTCAGTACGATGAGAAATTCAGAATGAGGGCCGCGTTGAACCCATCCCTTCAATGGGATCAAATTCAGCCACAGTTGTGGCTGCAGGTTATGTCTCCAGCGAGACGTAATCTCAGAGATAGGTCAGACAGCGGCTATGTTGTGCAGTGCAAAGCCACTGCTTCTGGTTCCTGTGGTAATGCAGGGCAGGTGGTTCAACCCCACTTGCTCTGCTGGGAGTTTGGGTCGCAGGAGGTGTGTGGAAGGAAAAACTGCTCATTTAAGCACAAGTACCCTCTGTGCAGAGGGTCTCACTCCTTTACAATTGTTCCCGTGGTAAACCCAGGAGGGGGCTACGCAGGCAGGGCCCTGGTGGGACAAATAAGCCTTTTGGAAAAGGGCCCGAGCCCAATAAGGGTGACAGTGCTTGAGGCCTGGCTCCGTAATTATCCTACGGTTAAGGATAGAGTTTACTTGTTCAATGGTTTTAAGTTCGGTTTCAGAATTCCTTGTCAGGGACCCAGAAGGCCATTTATGGCCAATAACCTGAAGTCAGTTACAGGTATGGAGCATATAGTTCGACAAAAAATAGGCAAAGAATTCGCTGAGGGCAGGGTTATTGGTCCATTTCCTGTACTTCCTGTGAGTTCTCTCAGGTCTCTCCTTTGGGCATTGTGCCTAAAAAGACCACAGGGGAGTTTAGATTGATCCACCATTAATCTTACCCTCATGGGGAGTTGGTGAACGATGCCATACCCGAGGTATTGTGTACCGTGCGGTACACATCATTTGATGCAGCGGTTCACATGCTGAGGCGCTGTGGGGTGGGTGCTGAGTTGGCGAAATGCGATATAAATCTACCTTTTGCCTTCTCCCTGTACATCCTTTGGATTTTGAATTCCTGGGTTTCCAGTTTGATGGGCAGTTTTACATGGATAGGGCCTTGCCCATAGGGTGCTCTGTTTCTTGTGCTGCGTTCGAGCGCTTTAGCTCTTTTTTAGAATGGGGTGTGGGGGGGAGGGGGGGCTCCCTCTTGGGTATCCTGCTGCCCCAGGGAAAGTGTATGCACAATACATAGCCTCTCCTCTCCCGGTGTAGTGAACGCCGCGTGGTCACTGTCCGGCTATGCCTGGCAGATGGTCACTGCAATGGCCTCTCCTGCATTACTGCATCCGTGGCAACACCTTCCCGCTGGTCCCCCCCATTTCTCACAGAGTTTGCCACATCATGGTGCGACCAAATGTCCGGCGGTATAACCGGATGGGCAGGCTGGGCTCACCAACCTCGCCAGCCAAGAGAAGGAAAACTCTAACATCAAACCCAGGCAGATAGAGCTCGGTAATGTAACACCTACCACCTGGAGGACTCGCTGCCGGCGTCCCGGCTTACTGGGCCATGGCAGATGACCCCAAGGTGAAAGGGTGGAGCCAGGACCGCGCACACTATGCTTCACCTAAAAATTCCTCTGCGCAGGCCTGAAGGGCATATCCACATCCACAACCCACAACACACCAAGTCCTGCAGCGATGGGCAACGGGCGAAACGGCAGGTGGAAGTTGCCACTGGAAGCCACAGTCCCGATCCTGCATGTAGGCGGTTCAGTGTATTGGTCGCCTGATGCTGACCCGGAGACAAAAGCATTTTTTGGACAGCACTGCTTGCTCCACACGGAGAGGGGCCTAGAAAAGGTGGCCTAAACAAAGCTGGTCTCCCCCACCCCAGTTGGCTAGCCACGGTCAACGGGTATCCTTACTTGCGGTCGAAAAATAACAACAAAGAAAAGGCATGCACCTGCCTCACAAAGTGTGCAAAGACTAAAGCTTGCGTGTTGGAACATCAGAACCATGCTTGACACAGTAGACAGTGGTCGCCCTGAACGACGCTCTGCTCTAGTTGCCCACGAACTTCTCAGGTTGAATATCGACATAGCAGCTCTGAGTGAGGTCCGTTTCCCTGAGGAAGGTAGTCTTCAAGAACATGGTGCTGGCTATACCCTCTACTGGTCGGGTAAGTCAAAGGCTGAGAGCCGCCTTTCTGGCGTTGGCTTCATGGTCAGGAACTCCATTGCCTCCAAACTTGAAAACCTGCCAACAGGTCACTCAGATCGCATCATGTCCATGCGCCTCCCCCTTCAAAACAAGCAGCATGCAACACTCTTCAGTGTGTATGCCCCAACCCTTCAAGCAGATTCTGCAGAAAAGGACAAGTTCTATGCTGATCTACGCAACCTCGTACGGAAGACCCCTACAGAGGACAAGGTGATCATCCTTGGCGACTTCAATGCCAGAGTAGGTAAAGACTCGGAAGCCTGGAAAGGAGTACTTGGCAAACACGGCATTGGCAACTGCAATGATAACGGGCACCTCCTGCTAGAATTCTGCACGGAGCACCAGCTCACCATCACCAACACTATCTTTCAGCAGAACAGCAGCCTGAAGACAACCTGGATGCACCCACGGTCCAAGCACTGGCACCTTATCGACTACATTCTGGTGCGCCAGAGAGACCTTCACGATATCTTACACACCCGAGTAATGCCCAGTGCGGAATGTCATACGGATCATCGTCTTGTACGTTGCAATCTCCGTCTTCACTTTAAACCCACACCCAGGAGAGGAGGTATCCCTCGGAGGAAGCTTCAGGTTGGCAGCCTTCAGTCAGCTGAAGTTAAAGCTGCCTTCCAGGCAAAACTCCAGTCAAGAATTGAGGACCCCAGTTGCCCCACAGACACTTCTCCAGAAGCACTCTGGGAACAGCTAAAAACTACTATCCTGTCGATCTCTGAAGAAGTCCTCAGGTTCTCCACAAGGAAGAACAAGGACTGGTTTGACAAGAACAATCAAGAGATCCAAGAATTACTAGCGAAAAAGAGATCTGCCTACCAAGCACATCTTGCTCAGCCCTCCTGTACCCGGAGAAAAGCAATCTTTCGTGCTGCATGTAGCAACCTCCAGCGCAAGCTTCGAGACATTCAGAACAAGTGGTGGACCAAGCTTGCAGAGAGAACCCAGCTGTGTGCAGACACTGGTGATTTAAGAGGGTTCTATGAAGCCCTGAAGGCAGTATATGGCCCATCATATCAGGCTCAGAGTCCCTTGCGTAGTGCAGACGGCCAAGTGCTCCTCACAGACAAGGCATCCATACTGAACCGGTGGTCGGAGTATTTTCAGGTTCTCTTCAGTGCCAACCGCGTAGTTCAAGATTCAGCAATCCACCTCACCCCACTTCAACCAGTGAAAACAGAGTTGGATGAGATCCCCACCCTAGAAGAGACTGTTAAAGCCATCAAGCAACTGAAAAGTGGCAAGGCAGCGGGAGTTGATGGAATCCCACCAGAGATCTGGAAGCATGGGGGCACAGTACTACATAGCACACTTCACAAAGTACTTGTCACCTGCTGGGAACAAGGCAAACTACCACAGGACTTTCGCGATGCAATCATCATCACTCTACACAAGAACAAAGGGGAAAAGTCAGACTGCTCCAACTACCGGGGGATAACCCTGCTCTCCATCGCAGGCAAAATCCTTGCCAGAATACTCCTGAACAGACTGGTGCCCACCATTGCAGAAGAACTCCTCCCAGAGAGCCAGTACGGCTTCAGAGCTAACAGGAGCACCACAGACATGGTATTTGTTCTCAGGCAGCTCCAAGAGAAATGCAGGGAACAGAACAAGGGTCTATATGTGACTTTTGTCGACCTTACCAAAGCTTTCGATACCATTAGCAGGAAAGGCCTGTGGCAAATCTTGGAACGTTTAGGATGTCCCCCAAGGTTCCTCAGCATGATCATCCAGCTACTTGAAGACCAGCGAGGCCAAGTCAGACACTGCAACGACCTCTCGGAGCCCTTCCCAATAGGCACAGGTGTAAAGCAAGGCTGCGTTCTCGCGCCAACTCTCTTTACGATCTTCTTTAGCATGATGCTTCAAAGAACCGCAGTAGATCTAGATGATGACGATGGTGTCTACATCTGCTATCGCACCGATGGCAGCCTGTTCAACCTGAGGCAACTAAAGGCTCACTCCAAGACAATGGAAAAACTTATCCGCGAGCTACTGTTTGCTGATGATGCTGCACTCGTCTCCCACTAGGTATCAGCTCTGCAGCATATGAGGTCCTGCTTTGCAGAGGCTGCCAAGCTATTCGGCCTAGAAGTTAGTCTGAAGAAAACAGAAGTTCTCCACCAGCCTGCACCCCAGGAAGATTATCACCCTCCCTGCATCACTGTGGGTGAATCAGTTCTGAAGACAGTCCAGCTGTTCAGCTACCTGGGGTGCATCATCTCCTCAGATGCCAAGATCGACAAGGAGATTGACAACAGGCTGGCAAAGGCAAACCGTGCATTTGGCCGACTGCACAAAAGAGTGTGGAGCAACAAGCATTTGATAAAAGGCACAAAGATCAATGTTTACAAAGCGGTTGTAATGACAAACCTCATCTACGGCTCCGAATCGTGGGTTTTATACCGTCATCACCTGCGACTCCTTGAGCGCTTTCATCAGCGCTGCCTTCGCACCATCCTCAACATCCACTGGAGTGACTTTGTGACCAACACTGAAGTCCTCAAGAGGGCGGAGGTTACAAGCATCGAGGCACTGCTGTTGAAGACGCAGCCGCGCTGGGCAGGGCATATTTCTAGGATGGAAAACCACCGCCTTCCCAAAATTGCTCTGTATGGCGAACTTTCCACCGGCCATTGAAATAGAGGGGCACCAAAGAAGAGGTACAAGGACTCCTTGAAGAAATCCCTTGGCACCTGTCGCATCAACCATCACCAGTGGTCTGACCTAACCTCAGATCGCAAAACATGGAGGCACACCATCCACCAGGTTGTCTCTTCCTTTGAGAACGCACGCATAGCTGGTCTTGAGGACAAAAGGAGATTGAGGAAGAATCACACTGCTACAGCACCAACCCCAAATCAGACTTTTCCCTGCAGCCACTGTGGCTGGATCTGCCTGTCCCACATTGGTCTTGTCAGCCACCAGCGAACTTGCAGCAGACGTGGACTACTGAACCCTTCTTAAATCTTCGTTCGCGAAGTCAAGCCGAGAGAGAGAGAATGGAGTGTGTGCTGTAGGGCTGGTTTAAGCAATGTGGTGTATTACCTTGATGAGTTTTTGTTTGCCAGCCTCTTGGGCTCCGGCAAGTGTGCCTGCTTGCTGGCGGCCTTTACAGTGCCGTCTGAGGAGTTGGGCATCCCCCTAACCTATGAGAAGACAGAGGGCCCTACCCAGCAATTGACATTCTTAGGTGTTGAACTAGATTCCTTGCAGCAAACCTCTTGCCTCCCAGGGGAAAAAATTTGAGGCTGGACTGGTTGCCCAGTTTTTGTTGCGGCGGAAGGCAACCTTGAAGGAGTTGCAACAGTTAGTGGGACACCTAAAATTTGCTTGTAATGTGGTCGCTCCTGGTCGTCCTTTCTTGAGGAGGCTGTGTGATGCAATGGCTGGTCTATGCCAGCCGCATCACAGAATTAGGATTTTCAGATGCATATGGAAGGACCTCTTCTTGTGGCAGGAGTTTTTGACCTCATTTAATGGTGTCTCCTTTTGTAGGGAGGATTTGAGGTTGGAAGTCGAGCTTCAAATTACATCTGATGCTGCAGGGTCCTTGGGATTTGGCATCTATTTTCGCAGACACTGGTGCACAGAGGACTGGCCTATGGAATGGGTAGATGCCGGGTGGACCACGGACTTGACCTTCTTAGAGTTCTTCCCGATCATGGTGGCCGTTTGGTTGTGGGGAAATGAGTTGGCGGACCATACAGTCTACTTTTGGTGTGACAATTTAGCTGTGGTGCATGTTATCAATTCCCTCACTTCTAAATCACCCAGGGTTATGAGCTTAGTTTGGGCTTTCACACTGCAATGCCTGCGGCAGAATATTTTATTTTTTGCCAGGTATGTGCCTGGGGTGGATGATGGGGTGGCTGATACTTTCTCTCGCAAACAGATGCAGAGGTTTCGTCAGCTCACCCCTGATGCAGATCTACTTCCTACAAGGATGCCCCTGGAGATTTGGATGATTGGTGGGTCGAGGCCGGCAGAGCGATAAGTATCGCTATTGCTCATAGCACTAGAAAATCACACAAGGGCAGTGAGCCAGTTTGAGAAGTGTAGGTTACAGCATGGAATGGCCTCTTCTAGTGGAGCATTTACTCCACTATTACGTATCATTGCAGCGCAGGGGCCTGGCAGTTCAATCCATTCGGGGCCGGTTGTCTGCTTTGGCTGTTGCCAGTAAAGCCATCGGGTTACAGGAACTAACTAGTGATTTCCGCATTCGGAAGATGCTTGAAGGGTGGGCCAGAGAGGCCGGGGTCAGGTCGGATGCAAGGCAGCCGATTTCACCCGTAATTCTTAGGGGTTTACGGTCAGTCTGGGGCCAGGTGTGTCGGAGTATGAAATGCTTCTCTTTCATGCTGCCTCCCTGGTGGCATTTTTTGGGGCTCTCCGGGTGAGTGAGCTGATAGCTCAGTCCAGAGGGGATGTTTTTGGAAGGGCTTTATTGGCCCGAGACATTTGCATTGCTGATGGAGCTGCATATATCACAGTGTGTCATTCTAAGACTGACCAGTTGCAGCGAGGGAACACTATTAGTTTGGGTGCCTGTTCTGAGGGGGAACTGTGTCCTGTAGCAGCTTTAACGCGCTATCTAGCTGCCCGCAGTTCTGGAGCTGGTCTGTTGTTCCAGCATCAGCATAGTCCCCTGATGAAGCATCAGTTTTGGTCTCTGACTGTTAAAGCTCTCGCCAGGCTTGACCTGGTGGGGGTTAAGTTTGGCACTCATTCTTTCTGCATGGGGGTGGTTTCTATGGCAGCAGCTCTGGGGTACTCCCCACCATCCATTCAGAAGCTTGGTAGGTGGTGTTCCTCAGCCTATAAAGGTATGTCTGCCCTCTGGCGCTGCAGTAACTGGTATCAGGTTATTGAGGGTGTGGTTATTCACTGTTTTCTTCTTTTCTCAGGTGCTGTTGTCCGTGGGGAGAGACGACAGGTCCTCATATGCGGGCACAGTTTCGTGTTCTGGGCTGCCCATAGAGCCAGGAGGACTTCGGCTGGGTCACAGCTGGTGCTCAGCAAGTGGGCTCCCATAGAGTGGCGTGGACGGTGGGGTCTCCATTGGTCAGGCTTGTTGCCCTTGCTTTTTGAAACGTTCATGTTTTGCCACCACATGTTGTGCTGATACATTTGGGAGGAAATGATCTAGGCTTGCTCAAGGGTAAAGCCCTTGTGCTGCAGGCCAAGGATGACTTTCAAGTCATTAGGAGTCATTGCCCTCAGGTTTTGATTGTGTGGTTGGCCATGATCCCACGCCAAGTATGATGTGGGGCATGGGATCCACGGGCGATTGAGAGAGCTCACCGCAAAGCCAATTTAGAAATTAAAAAAGCCCTTGGGGGGTTGGGCCACTTTCTCCCTCATCCTGGGATCCGTGCTGATTGCATGGATTTATACAGGATTGATGACATCCATCTTTCCGATAAGGGAAACGATGCTTTTTTGGATGACTTAAAACTTGGGCTTTGGGAAGTGCTAGGCGTTTAGCGGGCACAGCTGTCCAAGCAGAGGCTTGGCCTCGCGGTGGCTGGGTTTTTTGCCTAACTTCCGTTATGCAGCTCGGTGAGCACCAATAGCACCCCAGTTTTGGGGCACAGGGTCTAGCTAATTATTCCTGGCCCATGCGGACTAGTTGAGTGATGAAGCGGACTGCCTCAGGTTTGCATGGATTGATCCGCCCTTCAGCCATGCGGATGGGGGCTGGAACTCCAGGGCATAACCTTTGCTAGGCCAGCTGGGTTGGAGCCATGCATTTTGGCTATACCTAGGGGCAGGGTGGCTCGCCCATCATTTGACCCTGCCGTGCTGCCTGTTATGTTTATAGCCCTTGTTGTTAATTTAATAATAAAGAAAGTAGCCCTTAGTTACCGAAACCCTTGTGTCCGTGTCTTCCTTCCGTCTGTGGGGGCAATGCGGCTCCCAACTGGAGGCAGGCTGCACAGCCTTGTCTCCGGGGGCTGTTTTCATTTCATTTCATTTCATTTTATTTGATTTATATCCCGCCCTACCCCACTGAAGCGGGCTCAAAGTGGCTTACAACACAGAGATTCTAACAATAAAATTCAAATTTTAAATACAATAACAATTTATATAATTAAGAGATTAAAACATTAAAATACATTAAAAATCAGTACATCAATCCAGCACTACCCTATCTATCAACTTCCTTCAGTATTTTGGTAGTTTTGGTGGTTTTGGTGCTGGTCAGTTATAGGCCAACCGGAAGAGGACTGTCTTACAGGCCCTGCGGAATTGTCCAATATCCCGCAGGGCCCTGACCTACTCCGGTAACTGGTTATACCAGCAAGGGGCTGTTATTGAGAAGGCCCTGTCCCTGGTTGACTTCAACCGGGCCTCCAGTTTGGCCCGGGGATTACGAGCAGATTTTGGGAGCCAGAATGCAGTACTCTCTGGGGAACATATGGGAAGAGACGGTCCCTAAGATAGGCAGGTCCTAGACCATATAGGGCTTTAAAGGTAATAACCAGAACCTTGTACCGGACTCAGTATATTATTGGCAGCCAGTGCAGTCCCCGAAGGTCCGGCTGAATGTGCTCCCGTCTAGGTAAGGAGAAGGAGCAGGCAGGGCATTATGGGAGGTGAGGGCGGAGCAGGCACGCCTTAATGGCTGTCTCCGCTTCTGCCCCCCAGTCTTTGCCACGTGCTTGGCCCACCCTCCCGCCATTGAGGCAGTGTGGGTGATAGCTGGTTGGTCTTAATTTATAGGGGACTGGGTAGGAATTTTTTCTTCTCTTACTGTTTGGCTGTTGGAAGTGGTGTTTTTCGCCTACCTCACACTGCTTTTAGAAGGGATTGTGGAATTGGCTAGGGTGTGGCTGGTTTAAGTAGGCTGGTCACTTTCAGGTTGGCTGGGTTTTTTGCCTAACTTCCGTTATGCAGCTTGGTGAGCACCAATAGCACCCCAGTTTGGGGGCATGGGGTCAAGCTAAATCATTCCTGTCCCGTGCGGACTAGTTGAGTAATGAAGCTGACTGCCTCAAGTTTGCATGAATTGATCTGCCCTTCAACCGTGCGGATGGGGGCTGGAACTCCAGGGCATAACCTTTGCTAGGCTGGACGGGTATGAGCCTGCATTTTGGCTATACCTAGGGGCAGGGTGGCTCGCTCGTCATGCGGCAGGGGAGGGGTATTTCGTCCCCTGGCCCTGCCGTGCTGCCTGTTATGTTTATAGCCCTTGTTGTTAATTTAATAATAAAGAAAGTGGCCCTTAGTTATCCAAACCCTTGTGTCCGTCTCTTTCTTCCGTCTGTGGGGGCAAAGAGAGTTCTTGTTTGTATATATAAGCAAGGAAAATTTTGTTATCAAAATTATATTTGTAGAGAAAATTGGAAGCCATAAGAACATAAGAGAAGCCATGTTGGATCAGGCCAACAGCCCATCCAGTCCAATACTCTGTATCACACAGTGGCCAATTTTATATATATATATATATATATATACACACACACACACACACACACACTGTGGCTAATAGCCACTGATGGACCTCTGCTCCATATTTTTATCTAACCCCCTCTTGAACCTGGCTATACCTGTAGCCGCCACCACCTCCTGTGGCAGTGAATTCCACATGTTAATCACCCTTTGGGTGAAGAAGTACCTCCTTTTATCCATTCTAACCCGACTGCTCAGCAATTTCATTGAATTTGTCTAATCCATTGTAAAGCCATATATGCTTTTTTTTTTTAATTCAACACATACGCAACTGCTAAAGCTTGATGGAAATGTGAGAGTTTTGAAAGCTTGAATATAGTATTTTTTTTCTATTTAGAAAGAGAAACTAAAACCACTGTTGCACATGCAGTCATTTAAAGGTTCACATCATCATGGCTGCAGTATAATCAGACTCGTGTATGTTGCAAACCTAAATCTGTATTTAAGTCTAGCTAGAACTGATTCCTGATTCCTTTTTCAAGACATCAGACACAATATCTCTTGATGAATGCAAATATGAAATCTATAATGCATGCTCCAGATAGATAACAACCGTAGTCACATTAATTATTCTAGTGTTCCCAATCTCCTCTCTCCTAATCTTGAGCCTCACCTTGCCACTTTGATTCAGGTAACTCCCTCTTTTTGTTGTCGATGATTAGTGATTGTCTGAATGATGATAATAGTCTGATTCCGTGACTATAATATCAAATGAAAACTGCTCAAAAATGAAACCTGTGTGGCCAAGGCAGACCATAGCACAAAATATAATTCATTTTTATTGCAGTCCCAGGAGTTTAATCTCCTGATTCTCTTCAGATGCAGCAGTTTCATTACTCCAGAATGGTAGATTTATTTTTCAGTGCTTTCATGGTACTGTTTGCCATAATGTAAAAGAGAAAAAAAAATGACTTCAGGCTCAAACTTTCAGTAGTTTTATAGTTATAGTCTTTTTCAAATGGAATTGTTGCCTTTGCTCTCTTAATCTAATGGCATGGAGTCCATAAATACACTCTCGCTCTAGATCTGCATTCCATTCTAAATCAAATGCTACAATCTTGAAGTAGCAAATTCCCACCCACCCCGCCCCCATTCATTTGAATAAGACCTGGTATTGATGATGTGCTTTAAGCTTGGTAATGTATTCTGTTTGCTGTATAGAAATATTGAATAGAGAATAGGGCTGTGGAAAATGTGGAAATTTGGGGGATAGAGCCTGAGGAGGATGGGGATTGGGAAGGAGATGGACTTTAAGGGGGTACAATGACATAGACTTCACTTTCCGAAGCAGCCATTTTCTCCAGGTGATCTTATCATTAGATATCAACTGTAATAGCAGGATGGAGGATGGCTACCTTAATAGAGAAACAAAATGAAAAGAACCCAGAGATAATTCAGGGTCTGAACTTACTCAGTACAACATTTTTGCCTATGGGAAAAATACATTATAAAAATCAAGTCACAGCACAAAACTTCTGCCCACTACTGCTTATTTATTTTATTTTATTTTATTTATATCCTGCCCTCCTCATACAGGCTCAGGGTGGCTAACAACCAATAAAACATTAAAATAATAATATTCAATAAAATCAATAAATTACAAAACTTGACAGTGGTCATGGTGCTCATAATACTGGTGGAGTGGTGTCAGGCAATATTATCAGTCCTTAGGCATCACAGCCGTCTCCCAAGTTGTTAAATGCAATACAAAAAAGTTCAGTCTTGCAAGTCCTGCAGAACTGTAGTAGGTCCCACAGAGCTCTCATGTTCTCAGGGAGTGCATTTCACCATGTGGGAGCTGCTACAGAGAAAGTCCTGGTCCTAGTGGTAGTTAGTCGGGCTTCCTTTGGTCCGGGGATTGTTAATAGATTCTGAGGTCCTGAGAGCAGTGCTCTCTGGGACACATGTGAGGAAAGGAGGTCTCAAAGGTAAGCAGGCCTCAGGCCATATTGGGCTTTAAAGGTTTAAACCAGCACCTTGAAATGAATCTGGAATGTCACAGGCAGCCAATGCAGTGTTTCCAGCATATGCACCCATATAGGCAGCTCCAATAACAACCTGGCTGCTGTATTTTGCACTATCTGCAGCTTCTGGATTTGAGAAAAGGGCAGCCTCATTCAGAGGGCATTACAGTAGTCTGTTCTCGAGGTGACCATGGCATAGATCACTGTCACCAGGTTGCCATGTTCCAGAAAAGGAATCAGCTGCCTTATCTGCCTGAGATGATAAAAGACTGACCTGGCAGTGGCCACCACATGGACCTCCATTGTCAATGAAGGTTCCAGGAATTCCCCCAGGCTCTTAACCTTAGACGCTGGCACCAATGGCACTCCATTGAAGGTCGGTAGGGGAATCTCTCTTCCTAGACCATCATGACCCAGGCGCAAGACCTCTGTCTTCACTGGGCTCAATTTCAGTCGACTCTGCCTGAGCCACATCACCACAGTTTGCAGTGCCAGGTCCAAGTTTTCCAGGGTGCTGCTGGACCAGTCACCCATCAATAGATGGAGCTAGGTGTCATCTATGTATTGATGGCATCCCAGCTCATATCTCTGGACAATCTGGGCAAGGGGCTCATATAAATGTTAAATAGCATTGGGGAGAGAACTGCCCCTTTAGGTACACCACATGTAAGTGGTCTCCGGTACAATTGCCCACTTATTGCCACCCTTTGCCCCCGACTGCAGATGAAAGAGGTAAACCATTGAAGGGCAAACCCCTGAATCCCCGCATTAGTGAGGTGGCAGGCCAACTAATGGTCAACTGTATCAAACTCAGCCAACAGATCTAATAACAACAGTACCACCAAGCTGCCTTGATTCAGATGCCTCTGGAGATCATCCATGAGGACGACAAGTACTGTCTCCATCTTGTAACCCAGATGGAAGCCAGACCAGAATGGATCTAACATGGAAGCATCATCCAAGAACCCCTGTAACTGTATTGCCACTGCCCTCTCGATAACCTTACCCAAAAATGGTAAGTTCGATACCGGCCGATAGTTTGCCAATACAGCTGGGTCTAAAGACGACTTTTTGAGGAGAGGGTGAACCACTGCCTCTTTAAGAAGTATAAGAAAGATCCTTTCAGACAGGAACCTGTTCACAATTTCCTGCAATGGGACTCGCAGCTCCAACCGGCAACAACGTATTAGCCAGGATGGGCACAGGTCCAAGTTGCAGGTAGTGGGACACACAGTACAGAGGGCTCTGTCAACTTCCTTCAGGCTGAGTGATGATCCAAGATCAAACCAGAAGACATGTTCAGAGACTTGAGTTCACTTACTGTATCAAAATTGGCGGGGAGGTTGCGGCAATGCATCGATTCTGCAAACTTAATTCAAATTATGCATTCCAACATATTTTTTATGTGTCTTTATAAGCAGGCAACTTAAGGCCCATTGAACATTAGCAATTATCATGGATGTTGTTCCAGCAAAGGCTGAAAGTGAAATGAGGCTTTAAATACCCTTTCATGCAGATGGAAATGTAGGCCATTCCCCTCCAGAAGCAAGCTGCCAATCGTTAAAGGTGCTGTGCCCAGTGATTACAAATTGTATCTGAAAGGATGCTGGCAGATTTTAAAAATATTTTTCTCCTGCTGCCACTTGGAGGTGTCTCAATTGCCTCCTTCTGTGATGATGTTAGCAGCTGCCCAGCTCTGAGTCTTTGGACACTTTGCTTTATGAGGAGTCTGTATTTTGGTCCATGACAGAATGGGCCTTCTGGATATCCTGTTCCTTATGAGCAAGAAATGAGCATTTAAAATGGAATGACATTTTTGGCATTTTTCTAAATGGCACTGCAAGACAAAATCTTATAAGAATTACATATATACCATGTAGAGAAATGCCTGGCCCCCTGGAAGGTTGGCGAGCAGGCCTTAAAAATGTCTTTTTCTGAGCACAAAGACAAAAAGAAGGCAGGGAGGAAATTAGCCCATGGCATTCCAGAAACGCCTGGGCTACCTCTTTAGATATGCTGATAGATGTGGCAGAAGAGACAACAGGATGAGCTATCTCATCACCCCTCTCCAGGCAGGAAACAAAGTGTGGAGGGCATTGGGCTAGATCAGCCCCGGAGACAATCTACAGGAATAAGCTGTAGATTTCTCAAAAGGCATGGAGGTTTCCCAGGATGCCATCCTAAAAGGAAAAGAGGCCTGGACCTGGTTGGACCAGGTTAAAAGGGATGAAGAATGATGTAAAATGGGTGGAGTCGGAGGATTAATAAAAGAGCTTGCTCCAGGAATGGGGGGTCTCTTGATGCTAGGCCTGGCTCTCTGGCTGGATACAAGAAGCCTGAGGTAATGAGACATCCTTAGAACATTTTGTAAATTACTAAGTTTGGAATTGCCTGCTCTACCTCAACACCTAGTACAGTAACTCTTAGAACCAGGGACAGAGGATGCAATTATGACCAATTTTTCATTGTTCTTCTTGTTGCTAATCTGGTGCTATGCTAAAAGTTTGCTTGTAACCTTTTTCTCTTTTTAATAAACATTTTAATAGTTTGAATACTAGCAGTAATTCTTTGTGCCACATAGTTCCCCAACTGCCTTAGACCATGCTTTTTAAAGAGGGAAGTCCAGGGAATGGGGAAGGCAAGCAGTTGAGGCACCTGTTGCCAATCCTCCAGCCCCCCAAAAAAGGAATTTGATCCCTGTGATAACCTTGCACTGGGTAGCAGGAGACAGAGGCAGGGCCTCAGTTTAGAAGGGGCGTCAGGAGTCTATTCCTCCTGGCAGGAAGTCCCCAACAGGACAGAGGCGGCAGCATACTTTTGTGGAAGGAAGTGGAATAGCACCTTCCAGGAAACTGGCACAAACCAAGGTGGAAGTCAGCAGAACAGAGTCTGTAAGTCAGAGTGGCCTGTTCCATCACATACTTCAATGAACTTTAAGGTTCATCATAGATATGTTTTTAAAAGACCCAAGGAATGAATCTGCAAAATAAATACATATGAAATGGCAAATTAAAATCACTTATTGTCTTTGGCAGATAAGCACACGGTTTCCTGCAATCAGTGGAGTAGCACTATTTTATTTCATATTGCAATGTTCATAAAATAAAAGGTATTATTTATTCTTACTATTGTCTCGACCCCCCCCCCCCCAGTTTTTATTATCTAAAGGATTTAATTGATCATTTATGATATGTAAACTGGAAATTTAATTCCTAGTAATTAATGACCACTGTCATCATATATTCTTACTAATTGCAGAAAGAAGTGATTTGGTGGACAATAATGATCAATGGAACACAATTCTGCAAGGGGCTTCCTCTGTTTATGCAAGTATACCGAACACAACATGGTACCAAAACGCATTCATAAAGTGGCATGCTGTAATTCCAGTAATAGTCCTCTAATTTTCTCTCTCCACTGACTTTTCAACACCACTATTAAAGCTGATCTTGGCAACTACATGTATCTAAAGGGTCTGGGTAACATCCAAAGTACTTGGGTAATCAGGAGTTTGGATAAGGAGCAGTGATATTTAATGAGGTTAGAATTGCCAGGGAAACACACAATAAATTCAGATCACTAAGATTTTTGAGTAACCAATAATAGATTGAAGGGTTTCCACTTCAGAGTCTTTCTTTCAGTGGTCAATAAATGAAGACATAAGGTGGTGACTTATAATTGTTCATATATACTTGGGATTGTTGGAAGTAAGACATGAAGACTCCAGAATACACTGCATTTATATGAAGAACAATTTTCATAGCAGTGAAATTATCCCTACAGATACCCATTCTGATAGATTTCAACATTTCCATTGCGAAGTGAATACATGGGTCCAAAACCATTTGTATTGGCTCTCATGGTAGTAGTAGCACATGTAACATATTAAAACACACCCACTCACACAAACTTGGCAGGCACTTACATAACTGGCAACACTGAAATATAGAGTATATTTATAGCTCAACAATTTTAAAATAAATTTGCTTTTCATACACATACACCCCATACATAGTGTGTTCTACACGCCAGTCTCCCTCTTTGTGACATTGTGTTCTGTAACTGACCTGCATTCCTTTCAAAACCATTTAATCACACACAGCTGACCAGCATTCCTTTTTAAAAAGCCCACCTAATCAAATGCATTTCAAATACCCCAGTTATTTAATCTCTCTATATGTACAAGTGTGAAACATGCGTTGTCCATTTTTCCCCCAAAAATGTGTAGCACTAGTCCAAAATAAACCCTTTTCAGTATTTCTTTGCCTCATCTCAGATCAACAAAAAAACCCCTCAGAGTGAATTTTTGCCTTAACATGCTTTGCATTTTTAATATTAGAATATATAGTTACTTCTTTTCATATACGTCAGAAATGTACTTTCCCAGAACCATAGATCTCTTCTCTAACTTTCAGCCATAGATTGAATGACCTGTGAAACACAATAAGAAACTTCTTGGAACAGGTTCTTAACACCTCAGCCAACTCGGCCTTGGTTTTTATTGGCTGTGTTGGTTTGAATTAATTTCCTCTGCAATTAGGGAAGGATGGTACAGCCTACAATTCACAATCCATTCAGAGCTACTTCATACAAAACAAATCAATGTCCAGTTTTAACTTTATAAATCCGAAACCTCAATTAGACAGACTGCATACTACAACACACCAATGGATCTGTGCCAAGTTTCTGGTGGACCAACTAACATCTGCTGGCTTATGGAAGTTTTGTAAAGAATGGTAGAGTAGATGGCCACTCTTCTAATCCAGTAAAACTGTTCTTCGTCAAGAGTGCAAGTTTATAATTGTCTAACATAAATTAGTTGCTAAGAGATGTTGAACATATCTTGCTTTAATATAAAGCAAGAGTCAAGTGCACCTTTAAGACCAGCAAAGCTTTATTCAGAATGTAAGCTTTCATGTGCTAGAAGCATACTTCATCAGACAAAAGTATGGAATGGCAGGCAGTCCTAAATATAGAGAAAGTGGGCAGTGAGTTAGTATGCAGAGTCATGGAAATGTTTTTAGCCATTAGAAAAAAAGAATACATTAAAATATAGTGGAAGATGGCTTAGTATATGTAACTTTACATATACTAACCCATCTTCCACTATATTTTAATGTATTCTTTTTTCTAATGGCAAACTAGAATTATGTTTATATGTGTGTTACATGTGTAAATAAACCTCTGAGAAACCTATGCCCTCATTTTAACCCAGAGCTAACGTTACAACAGACTCTCATTTATTGCACTTCACACCCATGATATGTAATGGATTTCATACAAGGACATCAATCTGTTATTCCAACTTAATTGTTGTTGTTTCAGCCCAGTTAACATAATCTAACAAATACCAAACACCAACTTGTGACTTTTTTAATCTGCTTAAAAACATTTCCATGACTCTGCATATGAACTCACTGCCCACTTTCTCTATATTTAGGACTGCTTGCCATTCCATACTTTTGTCTGATGAAGTGTGCTTCTAGCACACGAAAGCTTACATTCTGAATAAAACTTTGTTGGTCTTAAAGGTGTGACTTGACTCTTGCTTTGTTCTACTGCTTCAGACCAACACGGCTGCCCACCTGGATATATCTTGCTTTGTACATTTAAAACATATTGGTGGACCATGGAATACAAAAGACCAAACAAGACTGAATTCACTCCAGATTTGTCCTAGAAAACCTTTCCCAGGGCATCTTAAGTTTTGACTCTTCCACTATGCTTCTCCTCAGGCTTTAAATTCACAGATGAGGTTCTATTGTGTAGGATGCTGGGAAATAAGATCTAGGACCTTCTCAGTTGTGGCACTCTGCATTTGGAATTCCCTTCCAAAGGAAATATGTCTGCCTGGCTTTATCTTGATTTTTACAACACTAGTTAAATTTATTTTAGATTCTTTACAGTCATCTTCTTATTTAGTTTAGTATACAAAGCAGCTTGCAAGAAATGCAAGTTTACAATATGACTGTAACACTGCTGCATCAATAAAATAATGGATAAAAAACAAACATGCAAACAAAATGAATCTATGTACAAACCAGCGAGTAGAAGATGAAAATGAAGATATTGGATTTATATCCCGCCCTCCACTCCAAAGAGTCTCAGAGCGGCTCACAATCTCCTTTACCTTCCTTCCCACAACAGACACCCTGTGAGGTGGGTGGGGCTGGAGAGGGCTCTCACAGCAGCTGCCCTTTCAAGGACAACCCCTGCCAGAGCTCTGGCTGACCCAAGGCAATGCCAGCAGGTGCAAGTGGAGGAGTGAGGAATCAAACCCGGTTCTCCCAGATAAGAGACCGCACACTTAACCACTACACCAAACTGGCTCTCCAGTAGTAGTAAAAGCTCAGAATGTAAGTGCAAGACAATACAAACATTAATCACACATATTGGGAAGATTTCACATAGCACCTTAATCTCACATTAGAGTATTCATAGCATCACAAATGTAACATCTGGAAAAGAGCTACTGTTGCCAACTATTATGCTGTCTTCCATCTTGATATAACTAATAAAGAAATCACTGTGGCTATTTATTTATTTATTAGATTTGGCTTATATCCCACTCCCCACCCTCACAAGCGGGCTCAGAGCTAGAGATGGTCACAACTGAAATGTAATGTTATTCAAAGAACCAAGGTGTTTTTTTTTAAATGAGGTGCATTGCTTACTTACATATAGGCATCGTGTGCTACTACCAGTTAAGAACTTCATTTCATACCTCAATAAGGAGGGAAGGAAAGGAATAATCATGGGAGGTGAAGTACTTTCAAAATGGTCTGACCACTATGCCCTGAAGGCCCATGTGGATACTTCACCTCTTCCCCATTTAGGCGGTGAGCAAGTTTTGGCTTGCCCACGAAGCCAGATGAACCCTTTGTTGTTGTTCAGTCGCACACTTGAGTCTGATTTTGCAACCCCATGGACAAAGTCACACCTCCTGTCTTCCACCATCCTCCAAAGTCTGCTCAAATTTCTGTTAGTTATATCAGTAATGCTGTCCAGCCATCTCATCTTCTGCCATCCCCTTCTTCTTTTGCCTTCTGTCTTTCCCAGCATCAGGATCTTCTCCGGGGAGTGCTCCCTTCTACTTTGGTGACCAAAGTATTTGAGCTTCAGCTTCTGCATCTGACTTTCCAGGGAACAGTCAGGGTTGATTTCCCTTAGGACTGACTGATTTGATCTTCTTGCAGTCCAAGGGACTCTCAAGATTCTTCTCTAGCACCACAGCTCAAAAGCATCTATTCTTCTGACTTTTGGGGCTGGATCATGGAGAGTTAGGATGCTTCTCCAAAAGAGGAGTGGACCAGAGCCTTTGTTTTGGGCAGGAAAGGTGAATTCAACACCTGCTGCCTACTTTTCTCAGTTAAGGGAAAAGGCTACGACACGCTTTGGAAATTCTAAGGGGATTTACTTTGGCTGAAGAGGAGTTCCAGTGGGGATCCTCTGAGGCTTTGAAGGATCCTCAGTGAAGGATTGCATTCCAGCATCTACAGAGGTTTCCGTGGTCATTAAGTTGACTTAAATTCATCATGATTCAAGCTTTCTTTGGACTATTTTAATATCTACTCATTTATCTTCAGCAAGGACGGTGTTAAAGAGGATATATTTGATTCCAAGGTAAGACGATTGTTATTTACCGCTCCAGTACTAAAATAAGCTATTTGGGAAATAAGGATTAAAATCTGGAATTAACTACAACTTTCTAAAGTTAAGATGAAGGGAAGGGGGTAATTTCGGGACTATTAGAATTTAAGAAAAGTTAAAAGTAAAAAAAACAACTTATGTTTGGAATACTTGCAGTTTCTGCAAAAAAACCCCATTGTCACAGAGTTGCTGCACTGGAAGATGTCACAGGAAGTGGCGTAAAAATGGCGAGAATACCTGATCACAGAGAACGGGACTTCGTGGCAAGAAAAGCAGGAAGGAGCCATTGAAAAAAGGGCGAGTTTTTAACTTCCTGGACTACTCTAGGACTAATTAATCATAGAAAAACTTTGGCGGCCATTAAAGGAAGGTCAAAAATTGGAATATTTTTTTTTAAAAAAGAACAGGACTTTAAAACTTGGTGGAGCCGGCAGATATTGTCATAATAAGGTGAAATATATTGGACTATATAATTAGAAGTAATTTTGGTGGGCCCAAAGAGAAAAAGGAAAAAAGTTTTTAAAAGGAGATAGAAAAACCACGGATGCCATCTTGAATAAATTAAAAACTTTAAAAATTAATATCTGGAGCTAGGAAGCTCCGAGAATGGCGATTTTGGGCTCATTGTAAAGGGCATGTTCCAAACTTTTAGAATCTGTGTTTTGATTTCAAATTGAAGAGATCAATTTTGGAGCCTATATTTATAATGGGAGGACAGTAATGTCTGAACATAAGGGGCAACCAAAGCTTCGTCTGAGGGCCTGGTGTTTGGAAGAGATAAAGATGGCCAAAGTAAGTGAACAACTTGAAGCCATGGAGACAAGATTAGTCAAAGTGATGAAAGAATTAATAACTGAAAATATTAAAGAATTAAGAAAAGTCATTAAATCAAGTGCAGAAGCAGTAAAGACAGAAATTAAAAAAGAAATTGAAGGTCTTCGAAAAGACTCACAAGCAACATTAAATAAAGTGCATGTGGTTGAAAATAAAATAAAAGATCAAGATTCCATGATTACTAAACTGCAGGAGAAAGCAGTTCTACAAGCTTGTAAGTTAATGGAGAACCAGGTACATCTGAGAGGAGTTCCTGAAAATGAAGAACTTGATTTGAAGACATACATAATATGAATCATTGCTGAGTTCTTGGAGATGGACTCTGAATAATCTAGTTATTCTTATGGCTACATACATAGGGTCAATTCAATGTTGGCAAAAAAAAAATAGATGTGGTAGATGTGGTAAGAGATGTGGTAGGAATATTTGTACCAAGAGATGTGGTAGTAATATTTGTACCAAGAGACATGGTTGGAAAACTTCTAAGTAAAAAATTTGAAAAAGCAATGGAAGTAGAGGGAAGCAGAGTAAGAATTATGACAGAGTTGTCAAGAAAGGTCATAAATGACAGAAGACTACAAGAAATTAACTGACAAATTATGTGACAAAAGTCTGAGATACAGATGGATACTACCAGAAGGTCTAAGTTTTGAAATGGAAGGAAAGAGGATTACAATTAACAATGTTCAAGACCAGAGGAGATTTTTTGAGAAACATAGTGACTTTGGGGATACAGAATAATTGAAGAATCACTATGGATTACAAATTATTATCTTGGAATGTAAATGGACTAAATTCACCGCAAAAAAAGAAAGGCTACATTTAATTGGATTAAGAAGCAAAAATGTAGTATAATTTGTTTACAAGAAGTACATATCAGACAAATGGATTATAATTTTTTATGGAACAAGCAATTGGGTATGGAATTTTTCTCATTGGCTAAAGAAAAAAAAGGGGAGTGATTTTTTTATATAAAACAAGAACTTAACCCAAAGCTGGTTTTTAAAGATGATAATGGAAGATATCTAGTAGTGGAAGTGTCATTAAATGACAAAAAGACATTGTTAGTGGGATTGTATGCTCCAAATGGGGCAACAGACTCTTTCTTCAAAGAAATTGTACAGCAGTTAGACCAATTGGTATATGAACAAATAATGGTGATGGGAGACTTTAATTGAACAGTTTAAAATATTTTGAACAGATCAGGGAAAAGAAATAATGAAGGGAAATTACCAAAGTCTTTTTTTTTACTTAGTGAATTAAGAAAATCTGGAAGATGTCTGGAGGAAATTTAATCCCAAAGTGTGGGATTACACTTTCTTTTCATCAAGACATAATTCTTTCTCAAGGATTGATATGTTATGGGCTACAAAAGATCTTGGATTAATGATGAAAAAAATAGAGATTCTTCCTAAAGTGGGGGCAGATCATAACCCATTAATGTGGTCGTCAAATTATGCCAAAAAGACTAGGAGGTGGAGGATAAATGAAGATTTACTACAGAAAATTGAGGTAGTGGAGTCTCTAGAAAAAGAGACTAAAGCTTTCTTCCAAATAAATGAAAAAGAGGACATTCAATTTCAAATGGTGTGGGATGCGTATAAAGCTGTAATAAGAGGCGTTTTAATTACATTGAACAATAAAGACAAAAGAGCAAAAGAGAAACAAATGGTGGGTATTCAAAAAGAGATTGTTAATAAGGAAAAGGAACTCAGAAAAAGATCGGGGGGAAAGAAAATTAAAAGGGAAATTACAATATTACAGAATCAATTGAGACATTTGTTAAATAAAGAAATAGAATGGAATCTTAAACGACTACAACAGAAATCTTTCGAAGGAGCAAATAAACCTGGAAAGTACCTGGCTTGGCAAATGAAAAAAAAAGAGAGAGTAAATTTATTAACAAAATTGTATCAGGTGGCAAAGATTGTGAACCAAGCAGGAATTAAAAGAGAATTTTACAAATATTATGCTAAGCTGTTCCAAAGTCAAAAGGTGGAGAAGAGTAAAATAAATGCTTATCTACAGAAAACACAAGTAAATCCCTTAACAGAAAATATGCAAAGGTCTTAAATGAACCAATTGGAAAAATAGAAGTTGAAGTAGCAATAAATTCTATGAAATTGGGGAAAGCACTGGGTCCAGATGGCTTTACAGCAAAATTTTATAAAGTCCTCACAGAGACATTAGTACCAAAATTGCAAAAATTGACAAATATAATAAGAACTGATAGGAAAGTGCCAAATACATGGAAGGAAACAGAAATTTCTTTGATACCGAAAGAAGATAGAGACACCACAAATGTAAAAAATTATAGACCAATTTCATTACTTAATAATGACTATAAAATATATGCTAGGATACTAGCAGAAAGAATCAAACAGCATTTGAACAATTTCATCAAAGATGAGCAAGCAGGATTTCTTCCCAGGAGACAAATTAGAGATAATATTAGAACTGTTAAAGAAGTTGTTGAATATTATGAGAAACACCCTGAAAAAGAAGTGGCATTATTTTTTGCGGATGCAGAGAAGGCCTTTGATAATGTGGATTGGGACTTTATGTTTGCAATGATGGAGAAATTGGGATTAGGAGAAAATTTAATAAGAATGGTTAAGGCGATATATACTAAGCAACAAGCAAGACTTTGTATAAATGCAGATTTGACGGAAAAAATGATAATCAACAAAGGTACGAGACAAGGTTGCCCTCTATCTCCATTGATATTCATAATGACTTTAGAGATTTTGCTTATGCAAATACGAAAAGATAAGGAGATAGAGGGATTGAAGTTGCAAGGTTTTTCCTATGAATATAGAGCATTTGCTGATGATGTAATGTTTATAAATGAAAATCCTATTTCTTTGATGCTTCGCAAAATACAAGAGTATGGAGAACTGGCAGATTTTTATATAAACAAAGAAAAATCGAAAATTTTATGTAAAAATATGACAAAGAGGCAACAGGAAGAACTACAAAGTGTAGCAAATTGTGAAGTTGTTACAAAAGTAAAATATCTGGGTGTAGAAATTACAATGAAAAATATAGATTTATACAAAAACAACGATGAGAAGCTTTGGTGTACAATTGATGGAGATTTGTTAAAACGGAATAAATTGAACTTTCTTTGCTGGGCAGAATCTCTGCAATCAAAATGAATGTTCTACCAAGAATTATGTTTTTATTTCAGACAATTCCAATTGTGAAGGATTACAAACAATTTAGTAAATGCAAAGGAAGATCTCAGAATTTGTGTGAGCTGGAAAAAAACCAAGAATCAAAATGAAAATCTTGACTGATGCAAAAGAAAGGGGAGGTTTCCAATTGCCTAATTTAAAGTTATATCTTGATGCAGTGTGTTTGGTGTGGATAAAAAAAATGGATGACGTTATTAAATAGAAAACTACTGACACTAGAAGGTCATGGAAATATTTTTGGTTGGCACGCTTATATGTATTATGGGAAAAATAAGATGGACGGTTTTTTTCACATCACTATATAAGAAGAAACTTGTTGAATACATGGTTAAAATACAAAAGATATGAGGATGAGAGAAAACCGCTCTGGATTGTGCCAACGGAAGTAATAAAGTTATATTCAGATACCTCTGAAGTATAAACAATTCCTAAAGATGCATGGTGGGAAGGTCGAATTAAAGTCGGTAGAAGAATTGGAATACAAATATAGTTGGTTTCAAATGCAACAAATTAACAGCTTGGTGGAACAGGATATTAAAAATGAAGGTATAAGACAAGAACAAACAGAATTGGAAAGAATGCTGTTCGGTGACAATGATAAATTGATATCAAGAATTTATAAACTGTTATTGAAATGGTCTATGGAAGATGTAGTTAAATCTCAAATGATAAAATGGGCAATTAATATAAATAAAGAAATACAAATTGAGTCATGGGAACACTTGTGGAAGAACTCTATGAAGATATCTACATGTTACAATATTAAAGAGAACTGCTTTAAAATGTTATATAGATGGTATACGACACCTAAGAAACTAGCAAAAATGAGTAACCAGATGTCAGACAGATGTTGGAAGTGTAAAAAGCATGAAGGTTCTTTTTACCACATGTGGTGGACGTGTGAAAAGGCAAGACAATATTGGCAAGTGATTCAGAAAGAACTGTCAAAAATTTTAGGTTACGACGTTAAGAGATCTCCAGATGTGTTTTTGTGTTTAAACACAATTTTTATTGATAACATATGGTAACCATATCCATTAATAACTTCTTTTTATCTATCCCATATGCTATTTTCTAATCCCCCCTCCCCCCATTACTTGACTCCTGCCGAAGTTATATACTTAAAATACTATCATTTAAAGGTACCCTTAAACCATAAGAACCTATATTCATATTATACTTTTTTCTAATACTTGATCGTTATTAAAAAATTGTCCAAAATCCTTTTATGTTCCATTCTTCTTCTACATAGCATCTAAACTTTTTCCACTCCTTTTCATACACTTCCAAATCATAGTCTCTTAAGATTCTTGTTAGTTTGTCCATCTCACTCCATGTTATAACTTTTCCAATCCAATCCCATTTTTCTGGTATTTTTTCTTGCTTCCATAACTGCGCATACAATGTCCTAGCCACTGAAAGCAAGTACCAGATCAAAGTTCTATCTTCTTTTGGAAATTTTTCCATTTGTAATCCCAATAAAAAAGTCTCTGCTACTTTCTTGAATTCATATCCCAAGATCCTTGTAATTTCTTGTTGAATCATCTGCCAATACTTCTTCGCTCTTTCACAAGTCCACTACATATGATAAAAAGAAATTTCATGTCTTCTACATTTCCAACATCTGTCTGGCATCTTTTTATTCATCTTTGCCAATTTTTTAGGAGTCATATACCACCTATACATCATTTTAAAACAATTTTCTTTTATATTCTGACATGTTGATAGTTTCATAGAGTTCTTCCAAAGATACTCCCATGTATCCATCTGTATTTCTTTATTTACATTGATTGCCCACTTAATCATTTGAGATTTTACTACCTCATCTTCCGTAGACCATTTTAACAGTAACTTGTACATTTTTGAAATTAATTTTTCATTATCTCCAAGCAGAACTTTTTCCATTTCTGTTTGCTCACGTCTTATTTCTTCAGTTTTAATATCATTCTCCACCAGGCTTTTTATTTGTTGCATTTGAAACCAATCATATTTTTTATTCAACTCTTCAGCAGTTTTCAATTCTATTTTGCCACTTTGTATTTTTAGTAATTGATTATATGACAACCCTTTCTCTTCACTGGTTTCAGCTGTTATTTTTATTACTTCTGCTGGCACTATCCATAATGGCTTTCTCTCATCACCATATTTCTTGTATTTCATCCATGTATTTAACAAATTATTTCTGATATAATGATGAGAAAAAAAATCCATCTTTTTCTTCCCATAGGACATATAAGCATGCCAGCTGAATTTATTTCCATGAGCTTCCAACATTAAAAGTTTTTTATTCAACAGCATCATCCAGTCCATACTAAGCAAACTGCATCATGATATAGTCTTAAATCTGGTAGCTGGAATCCTCCTCTCTCTTTAGCATCTGTTAAAATTTTCATTTTAATCCTTGGTTTCTTCCCAGCCCAAACAAATTCTGAAATCTTCCTTTGCCATTTATTAAATTGTTTGCTATCTTTCACAATCGGAATAGTTTGAAACAAATATATTATTATCGGCAGAATATTCATCTTAATTGCAGCTATTCTGCCCACAATGACAAATTAAGTTTATTCCATTTCACCATATCTTCATCCATTTTACGCCATAGCTTTTCATAGTTATTTTTGAACAAATCAATATTCCTCATTGTTATCTCCAAGCCCAAATACTTTACTTTAGAAGTAACTTCACATCCCGCCAGTCTCTGCAATTCCTTTTGTTTGTTTACTTGCATATTTTTACACAAAAATTTCGATTTTTCTTTATTAACATAAAGTCCCGCCAGCTCTCCATATTCTTGTATCTTGGCTAACAGCAAAGGTATTACTTGTATAGGATTTTCAGCTATAAACATTATAACATCAGCAAATCCTCTATATTTATAAGTAAATCCTCTAATTTCTAGCCCTTCTATTTTTTTATCATCTAATATTTGCATCAACAAAATTTCAAGAGTTGAACTTGTGGATCTTCTAACAAAAATCTGTAATTTTTCATTGACATCTGCCTCTATTCCTGAGGACTGGAAGGTAGCAAATGTCACCCCCATCTTTAAAAAGGGTTCCAGAGGAGATCCGGGAAATTACAGGCCAGTCAGTCTGACTTCAATACTGGGAAAGTTGGTAGAAACCATTATCAAGGACAGAATGAGTAGGCACATTGATGGACACGGGTTATTGAGGAAGACTCAGCATGGCTTCTGCAAGGGAAGATCTTGCCTCACTAACCTGTTACATTTCTTTGAGGGGGTGAACAAACATGTGGACAAAGGAGACCCGATAGATGATGTTTACCTTGACTTCCAGAAAGCTTTTGATAAAGTTCCTCATCAAAGGCTCCTTAGAAAGCTTGAGAGTCATGGAGTAAAAGGACAGGTCCTCTTGTGGATAAAAAACTGGCTGAGTAATAGGAAGCAGAGAGTGAGTATAAATGGGCAGTCTTCGCAGTGGAGGACGGTAAGCAGTGGGGTGCCGCAGGGCTCGGTATTGGGTCCCATGCTTTTTAACTTGTTCATAAATGATTTAGAGTTGGGAGTGAGCAGTGAAGTGGCTAAGTTTGTGGATGACACTAAATTGTTCAGGGTGGTGAGAACCAGAGAGGATTGTGAGGAACTCCAAAGGGATCTGTTGAGGCTGGGTGAGTGGGCGTCAACGTGGCAGATGCGGTTCAATGTGGCCAAGTGCAAAGTAATGCACATTGGGGCCAAGAATCCCAGCTACAAATACAAGTTGATGGGTTGTGAACTGGCAGAGAATGACCAAGAGAGAGATCTTGGGGTCGTGGTAGATAACTCACTGAAAATGTCAAAACAGTGTGCGTTTGCAATAAAAAAGGCCAATGCCATGCTGGGAATTATTAGGAAGGGAATTGAAAACAAATCAGCCAGTATCATAATGCCCCTGTATAAATCGATGGTGCGGTCTCATTCGGAGTACTGTGTGCAGTTCTGGTCGCCACACCTCAAAAAGGATATTATAGCATTGGAGAAAGTCCAGAAAAGGGCAACTAGAATGATTAAAGGGCTGGAACACTTTCCCTATGAAGAAAGGTTGAAACGCTTGGGACTTTTTAGCTTGGAGAAACGTCGACTATGGGGTGACATGATAGAGGTTTACAAGATAATGCATGGGATGGAGAAGGTAGAGAAAGAAGTACTTTTCTCCCTTTCTCACAATACAAGTACTCATGGGCATTCGATGAAATTGCTGAGCAGACAGGTTAAAACGGATAAAAGGAAGTACTTCTTCACCCAAAGGGTGATTAACATGTGGAATTCACTGCCACAGGAGGTGGTGGCGGCCACAAGCATAGCCACCTTCAAGAGGGGTTTAGATAAAAATATGGAGAGAGGTCCATCAGTGGCTATTAGCCACAGTGTGTGTGTTTGTGTGTGTGTGTGTGTGTGTGTGTGTATATATATATATATATATTGCCACTGTGTGACACAGAGTGTTGGACTGGATGGGCCATTGGCCTGATCTAACATGGCTTCTCTTACGTTCTTAAGAGTCATTATAAACAACAATGGTGAAAGCGGACAACCTTGTCTTGTACCTTTACTGATCATCATATCCTCTGTGAGGTCTGCATTTATACACAACTTTGCTCGCTGTTCCATATATATTGCTTTTATCATTCTTATGAAATGTTCTCCAAGTTCTATCTTTTCCATTACTGCAAACATAAAGTCCCAGTTCAAATTATCAAAGGCTTTCTCTGCATCCGCGAAAAATAACGTGACTTCCTTTTCTCCAGACGTGTTTTTGTTGGGATTACAAATGGAAAGTTTTCCAAAATTAGATAGAACTATTGTATGGTATCTACTTTCAGCTGCAAGGATATTGCATGCACAGCTATGGAAGCAAGATAAAACACCAGAAAAATGGAACTGGATTTTAAAAGTTATGTCTTGGAGTGAAATGGACAAACTTACAAGAATCTTAAAAGACTATGGTTTAGAGAAGTTCAAAATGGAGTGGGAGAAATTTCAAATATAGGTTGAAAAACACTGGAACGTAAATGGACATTTAGTGATGTCTGAAAATAATTGAAGTTTTGAGGAATGGTGGACTATAGTAATAATTTTAAAGAAATTGACATTTTTTTTCTTTTTGGGTTTTTTTCCCCAAGAGATATTATCTTGTATTTTTAGCAATTTAAGTAAACACCGGCGGGGGTCAAGATAAGGGGGATGGAAGGGGTGACAAGTGATTTATTGGTATTATTTTTGCTTTAGTGGTTTCTTTATAAATATTGTTACAATACATTATTGTTACAATATATTGCAATAGTTTTTTTGACAGAAAAAGCATCTATTCTTCTGCACTCGGCCTTCGTTATGGTCCAGCTCTCACAGCCATACATTACTACTGGGAATACCATCGCTTTGACTACACGGGCTTTTGTTGGCAGGGTGATGTCTCTACTTTTTATTATACTGCCCAGGTTTGCCATAGCTGTCCTCCCAAGAAGCAAACGTCTTTTAATTTCATGGCTACAGTCACCGTCTGCAGTGATCTTGGATCCAAGAACTGTGAAGTCTGTCAGTACTTCCATGTCTTCCCCTTCTATTTGCCAAGGTGTGATGGGGCCAGATGTCATGATCTTAGTTTTTTTGATGTTGAGTTTCAAGCCTGCTTTTGTGCTCTCCTCTTTCACCCTCAACAAGAGGTTCTTTAGGTCCTCCTCCCTTTCTGCCATTAGAGTAGTGTCATCTGCATATATGAGGTTGTTGATGTTTTCCCCAGCAATCTTAATTCCGGCTTGTGCTTCATCCAGGCCAGCATTCCGCATGGTGTACTCTGCATATAAATTAAATAAGCAAGGTGACAAGACACATCTTTGTTGAACCCCCTTTCCTATTCTAAACCAATCGGTTGCTTCATATCCCATTCTGACAGTTGCTTCTTGACCCTTATATGGGTTTCTCAGGCTGGTACTCCCATCTCTTTAAGGACTTGCCACAGTTTGTTGCGATCCATACAATCAAAGGCTTTAGCGTAGTCAATGAATCAGAAATAGACCTTTTTCTGATACTCCCGTGCTTTCTCCATAATGAAGTGAATGCTGGCAACTTGATCTCTAGTTCCTCTACCTCTCTGAAACTCAGTTTGAACTTCTGGTAGTTCCGGATCTACATACTGCTGAAGCCTAGCTTGTAGGATCTTTAACATGACCTTGCTGGCATGTGAAATGAGTGCAATGGTGCGATAGTTTGAACATTCCTTGGCATTACCCTTCTTTGGGATTGGAATGTAAACTGACTTTTCCAATCCTATGGCCACTGTTGCGTTTTCCAAATTTGCTGACATAATGTGGGCATCACTTTAACAGCATCGTCTTTTAGAACTTCGAATAGCTCAACTGGGATTCTGTCATCTCCGCTCGCTTTGTTGTTAGTAATGCTTTCCAAGGTCCATTTGACTTCACACTCCAGAATGTCTGGCTCAAGGTCAGCGATTTCACTATCATGGTTGTCCACGACATTGAGATCCTTCTTGTATAATTCTTCTGTGTATTCTTCCTGACCTCTTCTGCTTCTGTTAGGTCCCTACTGTTTTTGTCCTTTATCATGGCCATCTTTGCATGAAATGATCCCTTGATTTCTCCAATTTTCTTGAAGAGATCTCTTGTCCTTCCCATTCTATTATTTTCCTTTATTGCTTTGCATTGTTCTTTCAGGAAGGCCTCCTTATCTCTCCTTGCTGTTTTCTTGAAATCTGCATTCAGCTGGGTGAATATTTCCTTTTCACCTTTGCCTTTCACTTTCCTTCTTTCCTCAGCTATTTGTAAAGCCTCATCAGACAGCCACTTTGCTTTCTTGCATTTCTTTTTCTTTGGGATGGTGCTGATTGCTGCCTTCTGTACAATGTCATGAACCTCCATTCATAGTTCTTCAAGCACTCTGTCTATCAACTCTAGTTCCTTAAACCTATTCTTCACCGCTACTGTATATTCATAAGGGATGTGATCAAGGTCAAACCTGAATGGCCTAATGGTTTCCCCAGTTTTCTTCAGTTTAAGCCTGAATTTTGCATTGAGTACTTCATGATCTGAGCTGCAGTCAGCTCCAGGTTTTGTTTTTGCTGACTGTAAGGATCTTCTCCATCTTTGATTGCAGAGTTTATAATCAATCTGATTTCTGTGTTGCCCATAAGATGATGTCCATGTGTAGAGTTGCCTTTTAGGCTGTTGGAAGAGGGTGTTTGCTATGACCAGCTTTTCTCTTGACAAAACTCTATTAACCTTTGTCCGGCTTCATTTTGTTCTCCAAGATCAAATTTGTCAGTTGTTCCAGTTAACTTTTGATTTCCTACTTGGCATTTCAGTCCCCTATGATGAGGAGGACATCTTTTTTTTGGTGTTTATTCTAGAAGGTGTTGTAGATCTTCATAGAAATGGTCCACTTCAGCCTTTTCTGCATCAGTGGTTGGGGCATAGATTTGGATTACTGTGATATTGAATGGTTTGCGTTGGATATGGACCAAGATCATTCTGTCATTTTAGAGATTGTATCCCATTACTGCCTTTTTCACTCTCTTGTTAACTTTAATCTTATGCTTGCAGACTGCAGCATAGCTGCTAGGCTCCATGAGCAGAGTTTGCTTCCCTTGATGGGAAGAGTCAGGGGGCGCCCGTTTCAGCGTGCAGAGAAAAAGGATCTGCGCTCCTCGTCAGCTCCTTCGTCTTGGCAGATGACTGGCTGAGGCTTTTCTTTTGTTTTTGGTTGGATGTCAGGTTTGTTGGGGCAGTCGACTGGGCAGCAGCAGGTGAAGTGATGGCTGGAGCGCCAGCTGGAGCATCGGCTGCAATGCTACAGGCTGGCGGCGGCATCGGAGGTGGTGGAGGACGTGGCGTTGTCCTTCTTGTTGACTGAGTCTGCCTAGGGTTTGGGGTCTGCTGGGGCAGGGGTTGTGGAGCCCAGGGGTTGATCTTTCCCCTTTTAATTTTTGAGGGTGTGGGCCTGTGGGGCAACCTGGGTTTTTTATTATTGCCCTTGAGGTTGGCAGGTGACCATTTTGGAGAGCCTCCCCCTCGCCCCCATTTTTCTCCTACTGGGGACATTGGTGTGCAGCAGAGGCTTTTGTGGCCATTTTGAGTTCCATTTCTTCTTCCAGGGGGAAGCCATTTTAGAGTGGAGCTGCAGGAGGCCATTTTGTGGTCTTGTGCTTGCTATTTAGATGGCTGGTAGAAAAGGATTGGGCAAGCCCAAAGGAAAAAAGCCAGCGCCTAAGGCGCCCAAGGCTCCTGCGAAAAGGCCACCACCGCCGTTATCCTCTTCTGATGAGGAGGGTGATATGGTGGTAGATTCCAATATTGGTTGTAGATTGAGAGCATTGGAACAGACAGAGGGCATCCTTTCTCCAGATGGGGAGGATGGTATGAGGCAATCTAAGAAGGGTAAGCAGGCAAGTATTCTCACCAGGCTGTCTATTCTTGAGGGCAGGTCTGGTGGAGTCATGCCTGGCAGGGACGCTGGCCTTTGCAGTCCGGAGGTGGGTTTGATGGCGGCAGCTGGAGCATCGGGAATCGGTTTGCCATTGGTTCCTGCTGGATTTGGAGGTAGGTCGGGTGATAATTTACAGGTGGGGCCTGGCCAGGTTTGGCCATGGGGAGCATGGGGGCCTGCTTTGGTGGCCAGGCAGGGCGCTTCCATGTCAAGCGCGGGGGTGCCTGCCTCCTCTGCGTTGCGTGCGTTTCAGAATTGGGCTTGGCCATGTGGGCAAGGCGTTCCTAGTCTTTACCCGGGTGCAGGGCATCCTGGCATGGCTGGTTCCTTCATGGGGGCACCCTCAACATATGGGATGGTGCCCTTTTCTGCTTTGCCATTTGGGGAGGTTGCCTTGCCACTGGGGGACCACTTGCTTCCTGCTACTATGGAAAAAATATTAAAAGGGGAGTACGTGGATATTTTTTCTCTTCTCTTTCGGGAGGTTGAGAAAAAAGACAAGGAAGAATTGGAGGAGAAAGAGAAGGAAAAATTAAAAAAACGGAAGGTGGACACGACCTGGGCTAATTGGCTTCCTGGGTTCTGTATTTATGCCGGGGTGATTGCGAGGGTGCAGCCGTGGCGGGCAGCATCCCTGTTCCAGTATTTGGACATAATTTATAAAGGCTATACGGCCTTTAGTGGACCAACCTGGTTACAATATGACCAGGAATTTAGGAAGAGGGCTGCCCTGTATCCGTCCCTTCAGTGGGATCAGATCCATCAGCAGCTTTGGCTACAGGTTATGTCCACAGCTAGGCCTAATCTGGGTGATCATTCTGATAGTGGTCACTTGATGAGTAGGCAATCCACATCCGCTGCTGGTTCATCAGGCTCTCCCCGCGGTGCAGCGGGGCAGGCGGTTCAACCCCGCATGCTCTGCTGGGAATTTGGATTCCTTGGGGTATGTAATAGGAAGGCATGCCAGTTCAAGCAGGAATGCCCCATGTGTGGTGGTTCCCACTCATTTGACAACTGCCCTAGAGCCCGTGGGTGTAAGAATACGAAGAAGCCTGGCGGGAGCGGAGGTGCCTTTCCAGCTAAGAAAGGGGCCCAGCCCAATAAGGGTGGGGCCTCTTGAGCAGTGGCTGTCGAGGTACCCTCGAAGGGTTGATAGTTTGTATTTGTTAGAAGGTTTTAAAGTTGGGTTTAGGATCCCTTTTCAGGGTCCTCAAGTTCCGTTTATGTCAGGAAACCTTAAGTCAGTTCAGGGCTTGGAGCAGGTCGTTAGGGACAAGATTGCAAAAGAGCTGGCTGAGGGAAGGATACTGGGTCCTTTTTCACATCCTCCCGTGAGTACTCTTAGACTCTCACCTTTGGGTGTGGTGCCTAAAAAGGCGCCTGGTGAATTTTGTTCAATTCACCATTTGTTTTTTCCTAAGGGGAAGTCTGTGAATGATGGGATCCCGGAGCACTTATGCTCTGTTAGGTACACCAGCTTTGACCAGGCTATTGCTGTGGTGAGATGTTGCAGGGTGGGGGCAGAATTGGCAAAATGCGACATTAAGTCTGCATTTTGCCTTTTACCTGTCCATCCCGATGATTTTTAACTTCTAGGGTTTTCTTTTGAGGGTCAATTTTACATGGATAGAGCATTGCCAATGGACTGCTCTGTGTCATGTTTGGCTTTTGAGCGTTTCAGCACATTTTTGGAATGGGCTGTTAGGTACACCAGCTTTGACCAGGCTATTGCCCTGGTGAGACGTTGCGGGGTGGGGGCAGAATTGGCAAAATGCGACATTAAGTCTGCATTTTGCCTTTTACCTGTCCATCCCGATGATTTTTAACTTCTAGGGTTTTCTTTTGAGGGGCAATTTTACATGGATAGAGCATTGCTAATGGACTGCTCTGTGTCATGTTTGGCTTTCGAGCGTTTCAGCACATTTTTGGAATGGGCTGTGCTGGAGAAAATGGGTTTGCAGGATGTCGTTCATTATTTGGATGACTACCTTTTTGTGGATCCCGAGGGGACTGGGCGTTGTGGGCAGTTGCTGTCTGGCTTTGTTGAGCTGGCGGCGGAGCTTGGGGTTCCTTTAGCGCCTGAGAAAACTGAAGGTCCGACCCAGAGGTTGACCTTTTTGGGGATTGAGTTTGACACTATTGGGGAGTTGTCTAGGGTGCCTCTTCAGAAAACAGTGGAGCTGAGGGCTAGGATTTCTACCTTTCTTCTTAAAAGGAAGGTTACTTTGTTGGAATTGCAGGAGCTAGTTGGGCACCTCAACTTTGCTTGCAAAGTGGTTGCTCCTGGGAGGGCTTTTCTTAGAAGTCTATGGCAGGGTTACGCTTGCCTCAGCATAGAACTAGGGTCACCTGCAGCATGAGGGATGATTTGAGGGTTTGGCAGGAATTTTTGGAGTCCTTTAATGGAGTCTCTTTTTGGAGGGACGACATGAGGCTTGAAGCTGAGCTTCAGGTCATGTCTTATGCTGCTGGTTCCTTGGGTTTTTAAGTCTATTTCCGTGGACATTGGTGTGCAGATAGTTGGCCTGACTCCTGGGTAAAGGTTGGTGTGAACCGGGATCTTACGTTTTTTGAGTTCTTTCCCATTTTAGTCGCGGTTTGGCTGTGGGGGAAGGATATGGCCAATCACACTGTTCATTTTTGGTGTGATAATATGGCGGTGGTCCACATCATTAATTCCCTTTCATCCAAATCTGGCTGGGTTATGAGATTGGTGAGGGCCTTCACTCTGTGGTGTTTGAGGTTTAACATTTTGTTTTTAGCCAAGCATGTTCCTGGGGTGAGTAACGGGGTGGCTGACGCCCTATCTCGTAAACAGATGGAGAGGTTTTGTCAGCTGGCCCCAGATGCCGACAGAGAGCCGGTGCCAATGCCCCAGGAGCTATGGCTGATTGGAGAGCAGAGGCCTGCAGAGCGATAGGTCTAGCCATTGCACCCAGCACCAGGAAGTCTTACGAACGGGCTGTGTGGCAGTTTGAAGACTTTAGGGCTGAGGTAGGGTATTGCAGGGTTTGGCCCCTCCTGGTGGAGCATTTGCTCCATTACTGTGTTTCGCTGCGAGGCAAGGGGTTGGCCGTGCGATCCATTAGGGGGCGCCTGTCTGCATTGGCTTTTGTCAGTAAGGCGCTGGGTTATAGGGAAGAAACAGCTAACTTTCATATTCAAAACATGCTGGAGGGGTGGGCCAGAGAGGCCAGTCCCAGGGTTGATACGCGAAATTATGTGTCTCCTTCGATTCTGCAGGGTTTGAAGAGGGTTTGGGACGTTTGAAGAGGGTTTCGTCATTTGAAGCATGTTTGTTTCACGGTGCGTCTTTGTTAGCTTTTGGGGGGGGCTCTTAGAGTAAGTGAGCTGGTAAGGCTCTGTTGTTAAGGGATCTGCAGCTATTTGTGGGTAAGGCAGTCATCACTGTCCATCGCTCTAAGACAGATCAGTTGCAGAAGGGTACGGTGCTGGAGTTGGGTAGTTATTCAGAGCTTGAGCTGTGTCCAGTTACTGCGTTGGCTGCTTATGGAGGGGTTTTTGTTTATACATTCGAATGGTAGCCCGTTGACAAAGCATCAGTTTTGGGCAGTAACGTCATGGGCTTTGGGTGAGTTGGGGTTGTCTGGGATGCGGTTTGGGACCCACTCCTTTAGAATTGGGGCAGCCTCAACAGCGGCTGTCATGGGGTATCCTTTCACTTCTATTCAGAGATTGGGCAGGTGGCATTCCTCGGACTATAAGGCTTATGTGCGACCTTTTATTAGGCCGTGAGTGACTTGGTGTCTGTTTATTGTTGGTTCTTTTCTTGTTTAACTGTTTAACTGTTTTTTCTCTTTAGATGCTGTGTTCCTGGCCAGAGGAGCCGAGTTCTCGTATGTGGCCATAGCCGCGTGTTTTGGGCTGCTCATCAGGCTCGGAGAACTGCAGTTGGCTCTCAGCTGGGACTCAGCCAGCATGTGTGTATCGAATGACGGGGGCGCCGGGGCCTTCAGTGGCCAGGCCTGCTGCCTTTGTTGTTTAAAGATTGTGTGTGTCATCCTCAGGTTTTAATTGTTCACCTGGGAGGTAACGATCTGGGACTCTTAAAGGGTAAGGCCTTAGTTTGGAAGGCCCAGGATGATTTCCAGCACATTCGGGAGCGATGGCCTGGGACCACCATAATTTGGTCAGCCATGCTGCCCCTCCTGGTGTGGCGTTGTGCTTGGGACCCTGCAGCTATAGAAAGGGCCCGGTATAAGGCTAATAAGGAGATCAGGAAGGAGCTGGAAAAGGGGTTGGGCCACTATTTGCCCCATCCGGACATTTTTTTGAAATTTCCTGACCTCTACAGAGGGGATGGGGTCCATCTCTCGGAAAAGGGTAATATGCTTTTCCTGAGAGATTTGCAGCAAGGGTTGCGGGTGGCTTTGGGCCTCCCGGTGGGCGCTAAGCCCTAAGTAGAGACTTGGCCTTAGTAGTGGCAGGTTTGGGGGATTTAGGGCACTATGCGGCTAGGGGAGGACTGTGAAGCATCCCCCTTTTGGGGAATTTGGGGTCTGGCATGATCAGCCTTCGGGTTTGAAGACCCGGGTTTGGAGAATGCAGACTGTCCAGGAGGCTCAGTTAGAGGGTGCCTTTCTGGCGAGACGTGCGTCTGGGTTTGGGCCCTCTGGTGCATGCTTCCCTGTCTTCCCTGTCTCTCTGCTGGGCCTGCCTGGAGGGAGCTGAGTAACACTCAGCTCCGGCTGGGGGGCTGGGTCTCTCGCCCGTTAATGGCAGGAGGGCGGTCACGGTGACCCCTAGCCCTGGCCAGGCCACTGGTGGGGTACCCTTGCTGTTTATTAGAATATTGAATAAAGTGGCCCAATTTTATACCAATACTCTGTGTCTGACTCTTTATTCCATCCTTGGGGAGCAAAAGGCACACCATTTCTTCTACGGGACTCTTGCCCACAGTAATATATGCAGTGATCCTCTGAGTTAAATTCACCCATTCCTGTCCATTTTATTTCACTGATTCCCAAGATGTCGATGTTCATTCTTGCCATCTCTTGTTTGACCACATCCAGCTTACCTTGATTCATAGATCTTACATTCCACATTCTGATGCAGTATTGTTCTTCGCAGCATCGGACTGTTCTTTCACCATCACCATCCTGAGCATCCTTTTGACTTTGGCCCAGCCGCTTCACTCTTTCTATGGTTACTTATACTAGCCCTCCTCTCTTCCCCAGTATTTATTTTTTATTTATTTTATTTGATTTATATCCCGCCCTTCCCACTGAAGCAGCATATTGGGCACCTTCCGACCTGAGGGACTCATCTTCCAGTGCCATATCTTTTAACCTTTTGTTATTGTCCATTGGGTTTTCTTGGCAAGGATACTGGAGTGGATTGCCATTTCCTTCTATAGTGGATTGCATTTTGTCTGGGATCTCAGCTGTGGCCTGTCCATCTTGGGTGGCCCTGCATGGGTGGCCCTCACTGAACCGCACAAGGCATCAATCCATGAGAGAGAGATGGACCCTATGCGGCTTCAAATGGTTTTGCAGGATCTCTGGCCCTCTGGTGACTCAGATGAGCTTGCGGAGATCTGAAATAGCCAGCTCTCTGCAGCCATCAATGAGATCACTCCTTGATGTCCTCTTTATCCCCGTTCACAATCCACACTGTGGTATACCCCAGAGCTGCGATCGATGAAACAGCAATTAAGATGACTAGAGACACTGTGGTGATGTACTCAGGATGAAGCTACAAGAACATCTTATAGGTCATTTATGTGGACCTATGAGATGGCAACCTGGGCTACAAAGAAGGCTGATTTTGCATCCCAGATTGCATCTGCGACCTCATGCCCAGCCCAATTATTTAGCATAATTCGTTCACTAGCAACTTTACCACAAGGTAAACCAAACATTAGAGAACTGGAAATTGGCTGTGAGGCTTTTGTGAGTTTTTTCACAGATAAGGTCTCATCGCTCCACCGCAACCTCCCCGCCACAATTGCAACAGTGAGAGAACTCGAGGCACTAAGCACATCTTCTGGTCCATTTCTGGATTCCTTCGCTCCACTCAGCCTGGAGGAGGTCAACAGGATCCTTTTTGCTGTATGCCTTACTACCTGTGGGTTGGACCCATGCCGTCCTGGCTTATAAAAGCTAGCCAGGTGATGCTACGTGAGTCACTGCAGGCTATTGTCAACAGATTCCTCCTAGAAGGGATCTTTCCCATGCCTCTTTAAGAGGCTGTGGTCTGCCCCCTCTTGAAAAAAACATCTGCAGACCTAGCTATATTGGCAAACTATCGGCCGGTGTCAAACCTTCTCTTTTTGGGCAAGGTTGTAGAGTGGGCACTGGCGATCCAGCTACAGGGATTCCTGGATGACACTTTGTCACTGAATCCATTCTAGTTCAGCTTTTGGCCAGGTCATGGGATGAAGATGGTTCTGGTCACCCTCATGGATGACCTCCTGCAACATCTGGATCAGGGCGGCTTAGCGGTACTGCTTCTATTAGATCTGTCAGCTGTGTTTGACACAGTTGACCATCAGTTACTGTCTAGCCACCTTGCCGATGTGGGGATCCTGGGGTCCGCCTTACAATGGTTGGCCTCTTTTCTTCAAGGTCAGGGACAAAGGGCAGTGATAGGGGAAGAATCATCCCAAAGGCACCCACATATGCGATGTGCCACAGGGTGCGTTTCTGTCCCCGATGTTATTTAACATCTATATTTGCCCCCTTGCCCAGATTTTCAGGAGGTATGGGCCGGGATGTCACCAATAATGCAGATGACACCCAGCTCTGTCTATTGATGGGTGGCCACTCCGACTGTATCCCGGAAAATCTAAACCTGGCTCTTGGCTCAGGTTGAGTTGGTTGAAGCTAAATCAGATGGAGGTCCTCTATCTGAGCCGGGGTGGCCTGGGAAGGGAGATCCCTTTGCCAGCCCTTGACAGGGTGCCACTGATATCGGCCCCTAAGGTCAAGAGCTTGGAAGTGTTCCTGGAGTCCTCTCTGACAATGGAGGTCCAGGTAGCAGCCACTACCAAATCCGCCTTTTTCATCTTTAGCAGGTACGGCAGCTGGCTCCTTTCCTGGAACATGATGACTTAGCTATGATGATCCACACCATGGTCACCTTGAAAATAGATCACTGTAATGCTCTCTACATGGGGCTGCCCTTGTCCCTGACTCAGAGACTACAGCTAGTGCAGAACACTGCAGCGCAGCTGTTCATGGGGCTCCCTAGATGGGAGCATATTTGGCCAGTGCTAAAAGAGCTGCACTGGCTGACTATTGTGTTCCGAGTGCGTTTCAAGGTGCTGTTTTTGACCTTTAAAGCCCTTTATATTCAGGGGCCTGCCTATCTACGGGACTGCCTTTCTCCACATGTTCCCCAAAGAGCACTGCGTTCAGAGACACAAAACCTATTATCCATCCCCAGAGCAAATGAAGCCAGGCTGTGTTCTACATGGGCTAGGGCCTTCTCGGTGGCAGCACCAGAAATGTGTAATGCCCTCCCAGAGGCCATAGGTGCCCTGTGGGCTCTTTCTCAATTCCGCAGGGCCTGTAAAACCAAATTGTTCCGACAGGCTTTCAACATCTAACTGGGAGAGAACTGCCACCTAACACTGCTGAGGAGCAACAAACATCATAGGATCACTAAGAGCAAAAAGAAAGAAAGAAAAAAAGATCCCGCCATATCAAAGTTGTACAGCACCACAAATTTTTTTAAATTGTATTTCATTGGTTTTAAATTGTGTTATAGAACTGATTGTTAGCTGCCCTGAGTCTGCTTGTGGAGAGGGCGGGATAGAAATTGAATGTTATAAATAAATATATAATAAATAAAACTGCTAGCAGTATTCAGTTCAGAATAAGGTTTAAAAGTATTGACGCAAAGCAATACATGAAAGCCTGCATTATTTCTAGCTGTTCTACAATGCATCTACAATATGTATATTATTTTTCTGCTACCAGTATTGTCAGCATTCTGCTACCATTTGAATTTTAGCAGCATTTGCCCATCTTTGAAGCATAAAACCAAGCAAAGAAAATCATGAAAAAGTATATAACAGGCATTTCATTCATAGGGAAATTAATTAAACTTACCTAGATAGGGAAGTATGTTTAAAGAGAAAAACATTAAAACATGACACACTTTAAAAGCCCAGTCAGTGAGGCCAAAGTAATACTTAGTACAGAGACACCCCATACCATGTACTATCAGTTTGACATTATATCATTTGCTAAGCTAACTGCATTATAAGAATTTACTTACTACAAAGCAAGTACAGTGATTACCTGGGCTACATTTGATAAATATACAATATATATTTGTGGGATTTGGATGCAGAATAACCAGAATAACTTAAACTATAATATAGAAGAAGAAGAAGAAGAAGAAGAAGAAGAAGAAGCAGAAGAAGAAGAAGAAGAAGAATTGCAGATTTATATCCTGCCCTTCTCCCTGAATCAGAGACTCAGAGCGGCTTACAATCTCCTATGTCTTCTCCCCTCACAACAGACACCCTGTGAGGTGGGTGGGGCTGGAGAGGGCTCTCACAGCAGCTGCCCTTTCAAGGACAACCTCTGCCAGAGCTATGGCTGACCCAAGGCCATTCCAGCAGGTGCAAGTGGAGAAGTGGGGAATCAAACCTGGTTCTCCCAGATAAGAGTCCGCACACTTAACCACTACACCAAACTGGCTCTTTGCTATATATATAGCAAAGAGAGTTAAAATTAGTTTAAAGGAAATGTGCTCTATGCATTATAATGATGCCACCAATTCCATCTGCATCTCCTGGAAGGAAGCAAGAATACACTATCCAAGATTTTAACAATGCCAAAAAACATGGTTTGATCTTAAACAGATGTGTATGGATTCTGCTTAGTATTTTCGGGTATTTTATTCCAGTGATTGCAGCGAAGTAATTAATGTTTTATAAAACAATACATGTGAAAACATAAGAAATACCCTGCTAGACCAAAAATCCATCTCATTAAGTACTTTGTTTCCAAGAGTAGCAAGTCAGATACCAGCTTAGAAACTCACAAACGGAGCACCAAGGAATCCAGTTTGCCCCCTTGTCAAATAAAAACTAGTTTATATTAAACTACAGTTTATGTTTACTTGAATGGTGTGTGTTATCATTATCAACCTTCACATCAATCATGGATGATTAGACATTATTACTGCCATTTTACAGATACTATGAGATACTGACTTGCCCCAATTCACTTAGTGAATTAATGACTTCCAGAGACCTCACAAAACCAGTGATTTTTTTTTTTTTAGAAAAATCCAATTTTACTCTTTAAAAATACAAAAGAGTTTCCAGAGCTGTGAGAGACAAAATATTTCATTATTTAACATTAAATCTCTCTTTGGATTTTGTATGCAATGTCTTGGCAAATAGCTACTAGGAAAAGCAATGAAGCACTGCATTCCACATAAATTTTTATTGTATTATTATGCACAATCTGGAAAGACAAAGGACCACTGGCAGTCTGATTGTTGAGAACATCTTTCAAAAAGCCTTCGACTGATGACCTCTGCAAGTGTTCCATATTTATGAAATTATTCTAGTATATAGCTCTCATTTCATTATAGCTACCTGTGCATATGAATGAGGGTTCTGGAATATTGAGTGGTTTCTGAGAATACAGGAATTGGCCATTCCTGCCCAATACACTAGAGTACCTACATGGTCATAATTGTGAAGACCTTTTTTTCAGCATTATTGTATTGTATAACTGTATACTGTACTACCCATACACAGAGTAGATAATATATACCAAGGTTCACAACTAAAATAGTCACATGGGTCTTAATTACTTAGCTGGAATTAAGTGGGCCATATGGTGAAAGTCAAGGCTTTTTTGGTAGAAAAAGCCCAGCGGGAACTCATTTGCATATTAGACCACAGCCCCTGATGTTACCATTGTTTCACATAGGGCTTTGCTGTAGAAAAAGCCCAGCAGGAATTCATTTGCATATTAGGCCACACCCCCTGACACCAAGCCAGTTGGAACTGCATTTATACTCATTGCAAAATGCAGGCATATGCAGGCTCAGTTTGCCTCAGGGTTATGCAAAGAAGAGATAGACCCATAGCTACAGTGGAGCCCCCAAGGTCCTGATCGCACCACTTACCACCCTGACTTCCAAGTTCCCCAGTGGTCCCAGGAGTAGGTCATTCCTTTACTATTGGGATATAGCTCCTCCTCTCTGTATGCAGGGGCTAGCTGAAAAAACTTGGATCTTAGAGGGGAGAGGCTTGTCCCTCTGGATTCCCAGTCTGTCTGGTGCTGACTCCAAGAAGGACATGTTGGCTGAGCTCTGTTGAGCTTGACGAGCTTGGTAGTGACAGAAGAAGAGGGTGGTAAACATTATGATGGCCTCTGGAAAGACGTCCACTAATAGGGTTTATAACACCACCTGGCATGTCTTTGAGTCTTGGTGCTCCAAGGATGCAGAGCCCTTGTCAACATCAGGGGCTGACATTTTGGCCTTTTTACAAACAGGTTTGGAGAAAGGACTCAGCACTAGTACCTGGAGGAGGCAGGAGGTCTCTTTTGTTACACCCATATATTAAACATTTTTTGGTGTGTGGAGACCTTCTTAATCCCCCTCAAACCCATTGTTTCCCTACATGGAACCTTGATGTAATATTTAATGCTCTCTGCAAGAAGCCTTTTGAACCTATGGTCTCCTGTGGCCTGAAAGAACTAACATTTAAAATTATCTTCCTGGTGGGTATTACCTCAGCCAGAAGGGCACTGGAACTCAGGGCCATATCCACAAATAAGGAATTGTGTGTGTTCCATAATTATAAGGTTTTGCTTAAGGGACTGAGTAAATTACCAGCAGGACAATGAGAGGAGACATTTTAGTCCTTCTAGAAGCATATATAACCTGTCCTTCAGAACTAAGGTTGCCAGTCCCCAGTTGGAAATATAGACCAGCAAACTATGCACAATGTTTCGCAATAACAGATCAAAATAACATACAAAAATTATCTTTAATCCATAACAAGTCACCAAAGGAGGGTAATAAAAACATTCCATCAATCCTTTCTAGTAAAAATAAATATAGGATATTTATTAGTAAAAATAAAAATAGAATAAAGAGTTTAGCTATTTTTTTATCACCATCTGTCTGCATAAAAAGTGCATTTGCTGTACATGTGGAACAATGTTCTGTGAGTTCTGAGATATGGCTGAGATGAACCCACATAAATTAACAGAAATTTTGTGATTAACTGGATGAGGAAATTTCTTTCCATATACTTGTCCTTTATGTGTACACCTTAAATAACCTTATCAAAAGAGCCACTTGCGATGTACTAACCTGTGCTAAATAAACAAAAGTGTCAGTATTTATTTAGAAGTAAACAAAACAGTTTCATCCACATCTATTCATACTACTCCAGCTGGAAATAAACTTCCCCTATATATGATCTGATCTGGCAAAGAAAGCATGTTTTGCTTTGTATGACAATTTTCTTAACCCTATCTGTTTTCAGAGTTTAAAAGGCTCCAGAGTAAGCTGCTTGTCTTCTCTAGATACTATTTCCCAAGCTGAATAGAGAAGCAAATAGCTTTGAAAAGCCTGAGAATCCACTTTTATTAAAACCTTGGGGATGGGGAATGTTGTAATTGATATCAGTGAGTGAGAGTGAGAGTTGCCAGATTATCCAATACCAGTTCCTATATGTGAAGAATATCTTAAGACACCAGTCTATAAAAAACTCATATATTAAAACTTTAAAATGTAATAATCACTTAATACTTCCATCAGGGGAAGGTTGCATGGTATAGCCCAGTCTTGTCAGATCTTGAAAGCAGAACCAGTACTTGTAAGGGAGAGAAGAGCCTCTGCAGAGGAAGACAATGGCAGACCACCTCTGCTTCTCACTTGGCTTGGAATCCCCTTGCTGGGCTTACCATAAGTGGACTGCGACTTGATGGTTCTTTACACACACAATCTCCCCATCTGGTTTGTTGCCAGTTTTAGTATGCTTCTTTGTCTGTAGAAGCAAACTTAAGCATTTATTTACAAAATTTCTATGCCACCTCCCCCAGAAAGCCTGCTTGAGGAGGCTTACAAAGTAAAACACAATAAAACATAAAAACACCACAACACTTTTAAATAATTAATAAACTATTAAAAACTCAGTTTTAAAAACCCTAGAATGCCTATAAAAACAGCACAAAACAATGAACAGCTTAAAATGAGTCTCATAAAAATAGTTCTCAAGCTAAAATACAGACAGTAACTTTGATGTTAAAAGATCAACTCTTTTGTTAAAAGTCTGGGTAAAAATAGTTTTTTTGGCTGGGCACCAAGAAGAAAGTAGCATAGGCACCAGCAAGCCTAAAGAGGAATGACATTCCACAGGCAAAGTGCCACTGCTGAAAAATACCTCACTTCTTTTTGCCAGCCACCTCACCTCTGCAAGTAGAGGCACAGAAAGCAGGACTTATGAAGATCTTAGCTGATGGGAAAAGGCAGTATGGAAGCAGGTGGTCCTTCAAGTACCCCGCCCTTTTGGGCTTTAAAGTTAAAAATCAACTCTCTGAATTGGGCGGAGAAGGTGCTGTTGGCACAAGGTGCCAGGTTCAAGCCCTGGCATCTCTAGTTAAAAGGATCAGATAGCAAGTAATATAAAAAACCTCTTCCTGAGATCTTGGTGAACTGCTGCCCAGTGTTTTTCCCCCACCCTGAAAACAAACAGGTATCTAGTAAGATCTTTTGGCCACAGTGTGTGTGTGTATATATAATTTTTTTTGCCACTGTGTGACACAGAGTGTTGGACTGGATGGGCCGTTGGCCTGATCCAACATGGGCTTCTCTTATGTTCTTATGTTCTTTTTAGCACAGATCTTTTAAGCACATGTTCATGAATTTGTGCTTTGAAACAAACAGGCAGCCAGTAAGATCTGTTAGCAACGGGGTGATACAAACCCTGTATCTCACACCTGATAGTACCCTGGCTGCCACATTTTGGACTAGCTGAAGTTTCCAGACAGCCAAAAATAATAAAAGGTATCAAATGCCACAGAACTGTATTAAGCCTCCATGCTTAGGCCAGGATCCAGCAGCAGCACCAAGTTATCTTCTGGAGGAGTGCAACCCCATCCAGGCAGGTTGACACCTCAATCCTCAAGCACCTTTATCATTGATCAACAGTGCCTCAGTCTAGTATGAATTGCATGGTAGATAAACACTAGGTGCATTCACACTACCCTAAATACTGTGTTTTGCAACTGGATTTTTGCTATTCTTACACATTCTTACACTGTCTTATTGCGGTATGAATTTTCATGGGTAAGAGCCTACAAATCAGACATTTTTGTTCAGTTCTAATCAAATATCCTCTTTGTACTTTGACCACTTGCCCTTGACCACTCTCCTTGATCTGTGGCTTCCCTATCTGCCATCTTCCTTTGTATCAGTACTACTTGATTATTTGCTCTGATGTCATAGTGTAGCCATTGCAGGAGAAGGAGATTCCTCTACTTTCCATTAATTTCATGGTTGGGATGTCACAGAGCATTTAGCCTAGAGCCATAAGTGAGAATCCTATTTTACCTGGGGGTAAAAAACCCTAATTCCTCTGCCACAGGATTGTCTTAAATTCACATACAAGTTACAGGCATGTATGGTAATAAAAAACATTTTTGTGTGTATCATGCAGTGAGGGGAGGTTAATAAGAAACCTGAGTCAGTTTAGTGTCATTATTCTCTAAACATACAGGCTTTCAGATGACACCTCGTTGATGTGGGTCAGTAGAGCTATGTCAGGATCTTTTAATGAAGAGATGCATTTATTTCTATTTTAAGTTATTAGATTTTAAAATTTCAGCTAAAGGTACTCATAAGCAGGGTCACTATTTATGTTATGTGGTATGGTTTTCTACAATATATCATAGGGATTAATACAATGTGTAGGCATTATACAGTGTTGAATCTGAGCCCTTTCAGCCTTACTGCCACAGATGAAATGGAATTGTGGTAGATAACAGAGGAAAGAAGGAAAAGAAGAGCCCCCTCTGTGAATGAAAGAGAGTGGGCACCTATAATGACTGGACTTTAGCTAGGGGAACCTGGGTACAGGCCCCTGCCATGGTCTTGAAGCTCCCTGTCTGATCATAGGCTGGTCATTTACTCCCAGGCTAATCAACATTGCAGGATTGTAAGGAGGGGGGAGCAGATCATCCCATTCAGGTGACCCACCCTGAGCTCCTTGGTGAGGGAAGGGTAGGAAATAAACGTGAAGAATGACTGAAGGACAGACTGAGGATTTACCGTCTTTCAACTGGAGGAAAACTGCTTTCTAGAGGCGTAATGAACATCACAGTGAACATACTGGTTTTGCCAACCATAATCACTTGTGAGCCAAGTGTCTGATCTTCTTGCCTCACTGCCATCCAACTTGAGCAGCTGCTGAACAGCTTTGCCTTTGCACAGTAGCTGTAATGCAGTTTCATTTCCTTCTGCAAGAGCTGCTTTTGAATTTGCACAGCAAGTGAAATCTATCCCACCCCCACCCCAGTCAAGTGATAAAATAATGGGGGAGGGGGAGTTGTAACTCACATAAAGACTGCAAAAATGAGCATGCACAAATAATATTAATATATGGACTTGCATGGTAGACAAGCACTGATTTAGTGCTTTACTCACTGTTTAAAATGATTGGCTTCTGATTGGCTTGCAGGGGAGACCAGAACTGCCATTGGGCTGTGAGAAAGCATATGCATGGAATGCTGCTTTTTACATTGCACTGTACTGTTTGTATATGCAGAAAGTAATCCACCAAATAGGCTTAAGCTGCTCACGAACAGCCAAACTGCTCAATGAAAAACTGACTCCCTGCTCCCTGTTCAAGCATCCTTGTGCCAGAGGAAAATTTCACTGTTAGCAGAATGGAAACTTTGGATCCAGTCCCATATTTCAGCACAAAGAAAAGTATGCTAAAACCCAACAATAATGGAGCTTTTAAGACCTTTCCTCTCCTTGTACAAAGGCAGTGTTATTGCAGCAGGACATAAGTAAAGAGCTGTAATGAACATTGTGTCCCAAAAGGGAAGTATGGCTGCCGCACGGGAGTGAACTGAGTTGAACTGTACTTTGCCACATGTAGACAACCACTGTGTGATTTTATTAATGACTGTCCCAGCCAGGAGAGTGTTTCACTTCTCCAGTGTGGCTGCCTATAGATTCTGTGGAGCCACTATGACGCTGATAAAAAAAAAAAAAATGTGCTCTCTCTCCTACCCCAGTACACTGCATTCAGTTGATATCCAGGGAAAAAGCTGTCTTGGACATTGGCCAGAACGTTCAATTCCTAACAGTTGAGACTGCTCTCAGACACCTCTGTCAAGTCTTGGGAGGGGGACCAAGTCCTTAAGTAGACACAGGCAATTTATCTGGTTAATCAGGGCTGGGTTATGCCTCCTGTGTTATGAAGCTGCCTTGGATTCCACAATGATGGACATAAGAACATAAGAAAAGCCATGTTGGATCAGGCCAATGGCCCATCCAGTCCAACACTCTATGTCACATAGTGGCCAAAAAAAATCACACACACACACAAACATATATATATATACACACACACATATGATGGACCTCTGCTCCATATTTTTATCTAACTCCCTCTTGAAGCTGGCTATGCTTGTAGCCGCCACCACCTCCTGCGGCAGTGAATTCCACATGTTAATCCCCCTTTGGGTGAAGAAATACTTCCTTTTATCCATTTTAACCTGACTGCTCAGCAATTTCATCGAATGCCCACGAGTTCTAGTATTGTGAGAAAGGGAGAAAAGGACTTCTTTCTCTACTTTCTCCATCCCATGCATTACCTTGTAAACCTCTATCATGTTACCCCGCAGTGGTATATATTTATCTGAGCTTCTAGGATTGTAGTTTTAAATAGCCTCCAAGCTTCCCCAAGGGTTTTGACTGTATTTACCTTTTTTTCCAGTTTCCTCTTCACATGCCTTCTCATCTCAGAGAATTTACCCATTTTAAAGTTAAACGTGGTTGTGCCGGTCTTTTGGGGCAACTCTCTATTTATACAAATGGTGAAATCAATAACGTTATGGTCACTGCTCCCAAGCGGTGCGATCACTTTTACATCTCTCACCCGGTCTTGGGTGTTACTTAGGACCAAATCCAGGATCGCCCCACCCCTAGTAGGTTCAGAGATCATCTGCTCCATAGCACAGTCATTGAGAGCATCAAGAAACTCAATCTCTTTCTCTCGACCAGAACACATATTGACCCAATCAATCTGCGGGTAGTTAAAATCACCTATTACGACACAGTTTTTACGTTTAGCTGCTATCTTTAATCTTTCCATCATATTATAGTCGTCCTCTATCTTTTGATTTGGTGGGCGATAACAAACTCCCAAAGTTAAATTTCCTTTTGGGCCCTCTATTTCAACCCAAAGCATTTTTAGAAGGGAATCTAATTCTCTCACCTCAGTCTTACTGGACAGTATACCTTCTCTGACATACAGAGCCACCCCACCTCCAACCATTCCCTCCCTATCCTTCCAATATAACTTATATCCAGGAATCACCGTGTCCCACTGATCCTCCTCATTCCACCAAGTTTCTGAAATTCCCACAATGTCTATGTTTTCTCCCAACACTAAACATTCCAACTCACCAATTTTACTTTGAACACTTCTAGCAATTGCATACAAACATCTATATTTTCCCAGGCAAGCTAGGCCCGCAACCTTCCTCCTGCTGCCTCGAGACTTTGGCAGACAGTCCATACTGTTTGTCACCATCTCAGTGGACAACTCTGGTCCATTACCCGGTAGAAAAGTAGCAGGTAATCCTTCATCTCTTTGAGATGAGTCCTCCCAAACTAGTGACATTTCATCTCCTCTCAGCTTTTTATTTTAAAAACTGCTCTGCCACCTTTTTGATTTTAAGTGCCAGCAGCCTGGTTCCATCTGGGGACAAGTGGAGACCGTCTCTTTTGTACAGCTCCCGCTTGTTCCAGAAAGCATCCCAGTGCCTAACAAACTTAAACCCTTCCTCCTTACACCATCGTCTTATCCACACATTGAGACTTCTAAATTGTGCCTGTCTCTCCAGCCCTGCACGTGGAACAGGTAGCACTTCTGAGAAGGCTACCTTGGAGGTCCTGGCCTTAAGTCTCCCGCCTAGCAGCCTAAATTTTTCCTCCAGGACCTCACGACTGCATTTCCCCACATCGTTGGTGCCAACATGCACCACGACCACTGGCTCCTCCCCAGCACTGTCTATCAGCCTATCTATTACACGTGTAATGTCCGCTACCTTTGCACCAGGCAGGCAAGTCACCATACGGTCAGTACACGGTTTTGCCACCCAGCTGTCTACTTGCCTAAGGGTCGAATCACCAACTACCAAGACCCCCCCCCCCCCTGCCCAGGGATGGTTCCTTGGCGCGAAAGGATTCCCGCTCACCAACTGAAGAAGAGGTCCCTTCTGAGGGTGCATTCCCCTTATCCTCAGCACAGTGCCCTGTTCCCTCTCGACCCTCATGCTCCCTGGCAGCAACAGGGCTGCCACGTTCAGAGCGGGGCTCATGTAATACGCCCCCGAGAGTTCCCCGAGTGCCTAACTGACTGACTGTTTCTGCAGCTCTCACCCTTCGGCTCGCGCCTCTGGCAAGGCACAGCTTAACATTGCAAATCAATCAGCAACAATCACCTTCACATTAAGGCCACTCAACCAAACAAACAGCAGTTTCCCAGCAACCACAACTCAGAATTTTCAGCAGTCACACAAACTCAGAAATTCTCAGCAACTTCCCCAGCTGTCTCAGCTTATCTCAGAGCTTCTCTGCTTTCTCTCAGAACTCTCTGAGCTTCATAGGATGTAATTGATGTTCTATGTTTCAGACCACTACATCCCTCAGAAGAACACAAATAAACCTGACACCTTGCCAGGGACTTTTTCTTCTTAGGTTTTAATCTACTATTTATTAGTAGAGAAAGAAGTACTTTTCTCCCTTTCTCACATTACAAGAACTCGTGGGCATTCGATGAAATTGCTGAGCAGACAGGTTAAAACGGATAAAAGGAAATACTTCTTCACCCAAAGAGTGATTAACATGTGGAATTCACTGCCACAGGAGGTGGTGGCGGCCACAAGCATAACCAGCTTCAAGAGGGGTTTAGATAAAAATATGGAGCAGAGGTCCATCAGTGGCTATTAGCCACAGTGTGTGTGTATATATAATTTTTTTTTGCCACTGTGTGACACAGAGTGTTGGACTGGATGGGCCATTGGCCTGATCGAACATGGCTTCTCTTAAGTTCTTAGTGTCGTCCTGAACACTAAGAGAGGGACTAGAACGGAGACAGGAAAAATGGCTAAATTCGAATCGAAAACAGAAGAAAAATGCTTGAAGAAGAATAAGGAGGGGGTAGTAAGAAAGAAAGGGATAGGAGAAAGATGGAAAGTATGTCAGAGGATAAAACACAGGAAAAGTGCAAAAACAGCAAGCATGAGAAAGGAAAGGGAGAGAACATGAATGCATGTCAAAGAAACCCAGAAGAACCCTGCGAAAGAAAGGGAAAAGTAAGAGAGGAAAGACAAGAGAGGGCAACAACGTGTGTCGGGGAAAGAAGCTGGGGGGGGGGGGGAGTGAGCGCTAGGCGAATGAGCAGGGGAGACAGGGAGCGCGTGGCCGGCGAGGGGCGGCTGGGGGAGGGGGCTTGACGGGGCTATTTGAGCACCAGGAGCTGTCTGGGTGGGGAAGCGTCAGACACGCTCCGTGCGGAGCAGCCCGCGCAGTCCACTTCGCAGCCGCCACCTCTTTGCCCTCCTCTCTCCGGCCTGCCTTTGAAGTCACGTGGCAACCCCCTCCCTTCTCCCAGCCCCCCGAATTCCCAGCGTGGGGAATGGTTTCGGCTTCATTGTGACGCAAGCAGCCTGGAAGCCGGCGCTCGCGTCCCCAAGCCCGCCCGGGCCGCGTTCTGCTGGAGCCAGACAGCAGCAGCAAAAGGAGGCGGGAGCCTGCAGCGCCGCGGCGAGGAGCAGAAACCCTCGGCAGGGTGAGTGCCAAGTTCCACCTGAGGGAAGAGGGACCTCGGCGGCGGGGGGTGGGTGGGGTGGGGGCTGCCACCACAAGTTTGCCTTCTGGGCTCTGTATTTGGGAAGGAGGCAGAAGAGGCGCCGAAACAAGCTGGCTGGTTGGGACTTTCCCCCCCTCACGGTCTGCGGGAGAGACTCGCCCTAATGAGGCAGGGCTGAGAGGCGATGTCTCTATAGTAACGCCGCAGCTGAGGGCTCTTTGAACAAGGGGAGGGCCCCACCAGCAACAGCTCCCAGCCGCCGGTCCCTCTTGTTGCTTGCGTCTCTTTTCGGCTGCGTTTCGCCCTTCTTCCTTTTCACCCTGCCCTTTCCTCTTCATGGTGCCTTCTGTTCGTGGAAGAGTTTCCTGCCAACAAGAAGGCTGTGAATAAAATTGGATACCCAACGTGGGACTGACACCACACGCAGCAGGAAAACCATGTGGAATAAAAGGGGATGGAGGGAGAAAGGCGCCTGAGAGAGAGAGAGAGAGAGAGATCAGCGAAGAATAAACCAGAGGAGGAAGTACTGCTTCCCACCTTACGTTTATAACTAATGACGCTAACATCTCTGAGAGCACCGTTTGTGCCTCTAAGAGCCTCTTGTGGTTCTTGCAGTCCTACGGAAATGTTTTACCTTTAAGTTTCCTCTCCTGGATATTTTTTTTTTGTGTCTCAAAAGTGGTGAGCAGGGAACGCACACAAAATGCCATGTTCTATTTATTTTGTTAAAAGCACAAAAACGGGGGATTTATGTTACTGGCAAAAAACCTAGTTTCCACAGGAAATTCAAACATTCTTTGCAGAACTCTGGTGTGCAGTGAATAAATGGTCTTCAGAAATAACCGCTGTTGACAGTTTTCAATGTTACTTATCAAAACTCTCAAATATAATTGATTTCCCCTGTTGAATGTTTTGCTTGCATGAGACTAACTGGTGAAGGAAATGCTGTATCTTTGCAACTGTTTTCTGCTTCCTAGGTTTTTAAAGTGAGCAACAAGAACCAGCCTGAATTTGACAGGTATCCATCAAAAAATAGGAGTGTGCAGAAGGGTAAAGAGTGAAAGAGTAAAAGGGAACCCTCTTCTTTATGCATATAAAGTGGAGCCAGACCATGCAATTTAGGCTAGATTTGGTTGGTTTTATTAGTCTTTAATCATACATATGATGTCAGATCTCTAAAGTGCCACTGTAAAATTCATTTCAGTTGAGTTTCTGTATGAAATATGAAGCCAGTGCAAACATCTTTCTGTTCTATTCTTAGCTAGACATGTCTTGTGGGAAAATGATGTTAAATGCTGTATATGTTCAGCCTACTTTTATCAGAATTTAAAAGAGAATTGGAGATGGGATTTCTTCTATCATTTCTGAAAAAATGTTAGTAGAAAACCTCCACTTTGGTCTGGTGTCAGTGCAGTGTTAGTGCAATACTACAATTATCTTACTTATTTTTGATCCCTGTTAAATTCAGGACTGCATGTTACTCATTCAGCTATTTCCATTTTGAGTAAAACATCTGAACACAATAAGGAATTAATAGTGAGTGTTCAAAGAAGACAGAATGATACTGTTACGTTACATTTTATATAGAGGAGATATATTGGCTGTGAGATATAAAGGCAGTTAATCAAGTTACCTTTAAAATATTAATTGCCACTTTACACATTTTCACCATCCAGTCAAGACCAAGGTTTTCCTGTGTGTATTTTGGGGAGCAGCAGGATTCTAACCTGTTACTGTCCCTATAGAATAAGAGGAAGATAATTATTCCAGATAATCCAGAATACATATTTTGATGTTAAATATATGCTTTTGTTTCCATAGAGTGGTTCATTCTTTGTTACCATAGAGGGGGCTGTTCCTTATATCTATGGCTGTAGACTCTAAATAACACCATATTTGGAGTTGGGAAAATTTTTCCTTTTCATCAATTTGTCTAGCAATCACTGGACTTTTCTGGCTTTCCTCCAACTGCATGCAGTTTGTCTCACTTATCAGAATAATCTAGATTATTTCACTAATCTTTTTTCTTTTTTAATCGCACAGTATATTCTGGATAATACGTAATATCTGTAAGCCAAAATGCCCTCAAAACGAGGTTGGGGAATTGTCAGGTGGGCACCTGGCTTAATCAGGATCTTTTACCTGTGTATACAGGATTCCACGTCCAGAAATTAATGTTTAAAAATATTAGTGACTCTAGTTAAATAAAACAATTAAAATTTATTCCAGAAAAATATAGGCTTCCATACAAGATAAAATACTCATAAAATCATACATACAGTCCTAAGAAAAATAGAGAGAGATATAGAGAAACACATGGGTAGACGAACAGGGTGATATCTCCAATGGCGACGAGCGAGGAAGTGGGAGAGGGGACCCGAAACTTGGCCTTAGAATCGGGGATGGATCTAGACAGCGGAATTGGGATACTGCTAGAAGCACACGTGGGGAGCTGTGTTACAAGTTATAAAGACTACCTTGAGCCCTTAGGGGATGGGAGGTACAGGGGTGGATGACAGGTCTGCAGTGACCATAAGGGCTGGACTTCTGCAGTAGCCAATAGCAAGTTAATTGGTGGCACCTAATTGGGTGCCTATGACTGACCAATGAACAAGCTTGGTCCAGGGGTACCTGGTTGGACTTTCAGGTTGCAATGGACCAGGGTGAGGCTCCAAAATGGGGAAAAGAATGGGGGAAATTACTGGGTGGAGGTGTGCTTGAGTTTACCAAACTTATCTAAAAAGGTGACAATAGATGGCCAAATTGCTACCTAAGGTAACACCCGGTTTACACAAAGGAACTTGGCTCTGGCTGAAGATGGTCTTCCTCTTGTTCAGTCTTCTTCTTGGCACCAGTCTTTGTCTTGAGTTCCGTTAGACAAAGGCTTAGGCAGTCTGGCAGGATCCACGCCTAAGATAAGCTTGATTGCCTTATGCAGAAGTTGAAGCAGCTGTTGGATATGGAGTCAGGAAAACCAGATGGATTCTGGTGGTGTTAGCCTTTGGTTCATGGAAACAGGCTGGAAACTGTTTGCCTGTACAGTTCATGGTGGCGTGGCTTCTTCCACTGCAGTGGCCAAGACTGGCCACACAAGGAGCAGCTGGAAGCTCATCTGTAGTTCTGGCTAACACCCATCTAGAGATGTAGAATGCTGCTGCAAAGCTGAGGCTTATAGTATCCACATAAGCCTTAGAAACTGTGGGCAAAGTCCACTTCTTAGAGCAGATGTGTGCGAGTGAAAACTCCAGGCACCCTGGCAACCATACTGGTGATCATGTGTATGAAAAGTAGGGGGCTTTTTCTTATAACATTCTTAGTTGTTTTCAGGGATTATGCTCAAATCACATTTTGTATTTTCCATTTGTGGGCTAGGAGGTAGAGAACCATGAGTAGGATATTATCATGCATTGGGATCATTCCACTTTCTCCCTATTGCTTCTTGCATCTCTTGAGGGTTGGAGAACCCTGTAGAATGGTTTGGGTTGTGGCACAGGAAATTACAGTTGAGGAAAGGGAATTGTATCAGAAATTGGAGTCAGCTACTTGGGCAGGTGGAATGCTGTTAAAGTGGAAAAAGCACTTTGAAACTGAAAAAATTTTAACATAAAAAAAATCCTACCTCACAGGGCTGTTACAAAGCTAAGCATTTTCTCTGGATTACTGTGAGAAAGAGCAAACTAAAAATGTAATGAATAAAATCCAAATGCTGCTTACTCTGTAGTTGGGGTGGAGAATCTTGCAGTAGGTGGGACCTATGAGCTATTCATTTCTTCCTATACCATGGCCACATACTTTTGTGTCTTAAAAAGGATTGGATTTGGACAATGGAATTCCTTTTACAGGTCCCTGTTCTGCTTTGTGCCATGTGACTTTGGGTATATCACAGTTGCGTTTTGCACCAGTTTGGCCAAATGGACAAAGCCAGACTTCTGTGGGATAGAGAGGTTGTCCCCTCCCCCCTCAGTCACAGGCTTCAGGTTCTTGATGCCACAGCTACACAGTATTTGTATACAGTAAGTCCCTTGTTGGTTCATTCAGTATACCCAGTCTTTGATTCTGTTTTTGAGGGATATGTATTATCTGAAACACGTGTGTATAGGAATCTATGTATGTGAACTATTTAGATGTAGCTGCAAATGTGTGAAGGCTAAGAGCAGGAGAACCTTATCTTGCTTGCTCCTTGCATTTGACTTTTTTTTTTTTGTTGCTAAACATGAATATAAAGATTATATCTTAGCCATACCTATATCATGGACATGTTTATAAAGATAGAATATTGTTCTTAGTTCCTTGTGGATATGGGGCAAGCCAGAAGATAACTAGTAAAAATAGTACTAATTCTTTAATAAGTATGATATGGACTATTCTGCACAATCCCAGATTATGCCCCACTCATGTTTTAGCCATTATACAACATTTCAGAAACCATGATAAAATTATGGCTCTGTGTGTAAGATGTAAGGGGATTGCATTGCTTTTGTTTTACAAGATTCAGTTAAATGCATTCTCATTCTTTTACACATGAGAGATGACTGTTGCATTTCATACTACGTATAGAAGCTGCTCCAATTACTTTTAAGATTAGAAGCTTCATATGACAGCTGCCGTTTGAGAGAATGAGACATGGAATCCCTCAGTACAGTAGATCCACATGTGCATTCTGCTTGGGTCCAGTGTCACACAAAAGCATTTCAGCAGCTTCCACACAGCCATAATAAAATAATCAACCTTAAGATATATAATTTGGAAGCTCATAATAGCATGGAATAATTTGCAGTTTAAAAATAAAACTAGAGAATAGCTTCTGCTAATGAATTGTGCAAATATACAATTTATTAAAAGGACAAAACCTCTACCCTTTTTCATGATTGAGCAGCTCATTAAATCTTACTGAGGAGGAAGGAGGAACTTTGTTGCAATATGTGTGTTACAAAGTAATTTTGCCTGATACAGCTGTTCTCAAAAGCAAAACAATAAAATAAAATAAAATAATACTATTAGTTTAAAAGTGATTTATAAAATTTGAAGAATAAGATTCTCAACAATAAAAAGAAAAAAATCAGCAGTAAAATGGAGTGGTAAATGTACTAGGTTGGACGAAGGAAGGAGGTTAAAATATCAAAAGTGGTTTAAAATATCTGCAACTCTAGGTGAAAAGAAATATTTTCACCTTGTTCTAACAGCAAATAAGGCAGGCACCAGGTGAGCTTCAGGGAGGAAGGAATTCCACAGTAGAAACCACTATTGAAAAAGCCTTTTCTCTGACCACTTGCCTCACTTCTGTGGGTGCATTGTTAGCCAGGCTTGTGATAGTGACCTTAATTGCCAGACAGGACATAAGAACATAAGAGAAGCCATATTGGATCATGCCACTGGCCCATCCAGTCCAACACTCAGTGGCCAAAAAAAAAAGAGGTTCACAAGTGGGGCTAGAAGCCCTTCCACTTTGTCCTGCCCCCCAAGTACCAAAAATACAGAGTATCACTGCCCCAGACAGTTCCAATAATGTGCTGTGGCTAATAGCCACTGATGGACCTCTGCTCCATATTTTATCCAAACCCCTCTTGAAACTGGCTTTGCTTGTAGCCGCCACCATGTCCTGTGGCAGTGAATTCCACATGTTAATCACCTTTTGGGTGAAGAAGTACTTCCTTTTATCCGTTCTAACCCTACTGCTCAGCAATTTAATTGAATGCCCATGAGTATTGTGAGAAAGGGAGAAAAGTTGAGTCCGACTCTTTGTGAATGAGACCGCACCATCGATTTATACAGGGACATGGACAGCGTTACTGATGTAACAAACATGAATTTGAACAGACTTTGGAGGATGGTGGAAGACAGGAGGGCTTGGCTTGACTTTGTTCATGGGGTGGCAAAGAGTCGGACTCGACTGTGCGATTGAACAACAGCATTATGATACTGGCTGATTTGTTTTCAGTTCCCTTCCTAATAATTCCCAGCATGGCGCTGGCCTTTTTTATTGCAATCGCACACTGTCTTGACATTTTCAGTGAGTTATCTACAACGACCCCAAGATCTCTCTCTTGGTCAGTCTCTGCCAGTTCATACCCCATCTACTTGTATTTGTAGCTGGGATTTTTGGCCCCAATTTGCATTACTTTGTACTTGTCTACATTGAACCTCATCTGCCACGTTGACATCCACTCACCCAGCCTCAACAGATCCCTTTGGAGTTCCTCACAATCCTCTCTGGTTCTCACCACCCTGAACAATTTAGTGTCATCTGCAAACTTAGCCACTTCACTGCTTATTCTCAACTCCAAATCATTAATGAACAAGTTAAAGAGCATGGGGCCCAGTACTGAGCCCAGTGGCACTCTGCTGCTTACCGTCCTCCACTGCGAAGACTGCCCATTTATACTCACTCTCTGCTTCCTATTAATTAGCCAGTTTTTTGATCCACAAGAGGACTTGTCCTTTTACTCCATGACTCTTGAGCTTACTAAGGAGCCTTTGATGAGAAACTTTATCAAAAGCTTTCTGGAAATCAAGGTAAACAACATCTATTGGGTCTGCTTTGTTCACATGTTTGTTTACCCCCTCAAAGAACTGTAAGGGTTAGTGAGGTAAGATCTTCCCTTAAAGAACTCATGCTGAGTCTTTCTCAATAACTTGTGTTCATCAATGTGCCTACTCATTCTGTCCTTGATAATGGTTTCTACCAACTTTCCCAGTATTGAAGTCAGACTGACTGGCCTGTAGTTTCCCGGCTCTCCTCTGGAACCCTTTTTAAAGATGGGGGTGACATTTGCTACCTTCCAGTCCTCAGGAACAGAGGCAGATTTCAAGACAGGATAAAGTAATTTTTCAGGTACCCAATAGTCCATCTTAGACCAAGGTTGCCAGGGCTTGGAAATGAAGCTGGGTCAGCCACAATCAATATCTGAATGGAAGCCTGCCAAGGAAGACTGGAGTTGCTACATAAGGAGGGCAATGACAAACCACCTTTGCTTGTGTCTTGCCTGGAATGCCCTGTGGATGGGTTGAGATTACCATGAGTTGGTGGTAACTCAACAGCCCCTTCTTCCAATCCCAAGCTGTTTAGAGCGTTAAAGGTTAGTGGTAGCACTTTGATTTATGTTATAAAGTATCCCCACATTCCACTAATAAATTCATTGTCTGTAAGAACTATAATATTTTCCAAGGAACAGAACTGATGTTCTGAAAATGCAGTAAACCACAGCACTATCAGCAAAAGCAGTATCAATCTCAAGCAGGGGTTATTTTGTAGAAAAAATAGATGGTGGAGCTCATCTAGGGATTGCTATGCAGCTGCACATACTATTCAATAGACAAGGAGGTGGAACTCTCAGAAGGAGGTGGTGGAATTCTCAGAAAGGTTCAGGAGCTGCACTCCTGTGAACTCCCACTGAATCTGAGACCTGATCTCAATGTGCAGTTGTGTACAGTTGTGTACAAAAATAAAAGGAAATAATGCTTCCCACTTCCCTAGGCTGTGGGAAGTTTAGGGGACTTTTGCAGACACTTTTTGTGCAGGTGCAGTTGGTGGTATATTTGTAATCTATGTATATTTTCAGTTGTACAGTCCCTGGCATGGATAGCCCAGGCCAGCCCAAAATCATCAGATCTTGAAAGCTAAGCAAGGTTGGCCCTGGTTAGTACTTGGATGGGGAACCACCAAGCAGGCCAGGGTTGCTACAGCAAGGCAGGCAATAGCACCCCCCCCCCCGAAAGTCTCTCACTTTGAAAACTCTGTGGGTTTGCTATGTGTAGGCAATGACTTAACACTTTCTATCACCCCTACTAAGTGTACAAGTTGAACAGGTAACAAACAAGTGTGAATTCTTTCTCTGTCGTATTTAGGACTAAGGTAGATAATATGCAAAGGATCCATGTTTAGGATCTTTAATCTGAATGAGACCTGGAAAAGGATTGTTTGGATGGATGGATTTGGATATACTTTTTTCTTTAATGAGCAACTTTACATGGCTACTTTGAATATTGAGAAAAAGGCACTTGGACGGTACTTTTAGGGAATGTATCCCTTTTTATTTTTATTTTAGTATATTTCTATTCTGTCCATTCCTCGTAGGGCTCAGGGTGGAGCACAACATATAACAAAACAATAAAATACAATAAAAACATTTTATGAATGGACAACTCAGCAGCACTCAGAAGCTGCAGTTAGCTCCATGGTAAAAAAAAAATGTATAGATGCTGGACATGAATTTTTCTCCCACAATACTAATTGTATCATATAGAAAGTATTCATATTGGAGAAATGGGAAAAGGGTTAAATTGGTATGTCCACAACATCATTCTCATCGTATTTAACTTAATTTGTTGACCTTCACTTTCCCATACTGACTTGGTGGGTAAAAACCAACATTTACATAAGTGGAAGAAAGAAACGGAAATACATTAGTGGGGGGGAAGCAAAAGACAACAGAAAAATTAAGTTAAATATGATAAGGATGGTATGAACATTTATTGGCTGTACAAATTCAATCCTAGATTGTCAAAAAGGAAGGAAATCTTGAGGATGGATTGTGAAATAGCCAGCTTTTGCTATTGCAGGTGAAATAACTTGTCTAGGAAACAGGTGCATGTGTACATTAGAACAAATTCAATATTTAGTTTTTCAAAAAGAACAAAGAATAAATACTTCAGCAGTAGAAGGAAATGACCAACTTTTTGTAGCCAAGTATGGAAAAGATTTCTGTCCAAACCCATTATATGGAAACTTGCATTTTATTAATGGTGTGTAGTGTTTTGCATAAAACAGGAACTAGACTATAAATGGAAAAACTGGGATATATTGAACATTATACCCAGTCTGTACAAATAACAGTGGCAGATGGCATGATAAATGGCTTGTCTAATACCCCAGGAGATAGAATGTATTGATAGCCTTTTATGAGGTATGGTATTCATTCTCTTTGTTTATAATAGCTCTTCTGCTCTTTCATTGCAAGGGTTAAGGGAGTCAATTATTCATCCATGTCTGTGCTCACAGTTTGTCCCTCATGGCCAGTTATTCCCAGAAGGAAATTAATGCCCATCAAGTGACAAACTATATAGACTAAAAGTTTGGGAAATCCCTGTTTTCTTGCTTTGTTATAGTATTGGTCAGATATTGGTGTGTTGATGTTAGCTTAGATTTAGTATAATTGATTCATCATTTTAATAACATTTCAGAATGAGCCAGCTATACTGGCTGAATCTTAATACAGGTGTTTTTCTCTGAAATACTTGGATTTCAGCCCTCCTGAGGGTAAAAATCCAAGACCACAGTAAAGTTGGTGTTAAGCTCTTTAAAGCAGGGGTGTCAAACATGCAGCCCGGAGACTGAATCAGGCCCCCGAGCAACTGGCTGTCATCTGCTTCCTTCTCCCTATCTCTTGCTTCCTTCTGAGTAACAGCTTGTTTTGCAAGGCTTACTGAATCACATAGGAGCTACAGAGCAAAACCTGTTTTCTCCATTGTCTGAGGCTCCTCCCTTGGGGAGGAAGAGGGGAATGCAGAGCTTGTTTTTCCAGATTCAATCACACAGCAGAGCTACTGAACCAAGCCCCTCTCTGTTCTGTTGACTGAGGCTCCTCCCTCCCCTGCCCCTTGGGGAGGAGAGATACAAAGAAAGCACCTTTAAGATCAATGAGTGCCAACATTTTAAACATGTTTTAAGTTTCCTTTTTTAAAAAAACTTTAATTGTGTTTGTCTGTGTCCTTTATAAAGTTTATCTCTCTGCTACCTAATCTTAAATAGGTACACATATGGCCTGGCCTAATATGGCCCGGCCCAACGAGGTCTCATGTCAGATCTGGCCCTCATAACAAATGAGTTTGACACCCTTGCTTTAAAGTTTTCTGGATTTCAGTTGGGATGCAAAGAATGTGCAGGTTCTCCATTTGAAATCAAGGGAATTTAGACCCAATTCCATTGTTTTAAGTTCTTCTATATAGAACAGCCCCATAGAAGCACCTCTGTAGAGAAAGGTGTATTTAACCCAGCAGTAAAATGAAACCCACCTCTGATTGATAATAAATGCAATCTGTGCTGATGGCTTTAGAATGTACTGCTCTGTTCACCCATATTACTATGAGTGTTTCTCATAATGAACATAAGAGAAGCCATGTTGGATCAGGCCAATGGCCCATCCAGTCCAACACTCTGTGTCACACAGTGGCCAAAAATTATACACACACACACATATATATAAACGCTGTGGCTAATAGCCACTGATGGACCTCTGCTCCATATTTTTATCTAACCCACTCTTGAAGCTGGCTATGCTTGTAGCCGCCACCACCTCCTGTGGCAGTGAATTCCACATGTTAATCACCCTTTGGGTGAAGAAGTACCTCTTTTTATCCATTCTAACCTGACTGCTCAGCAATTTCATCGAATGCCCACGAGTTCTTGTATTGTGAGAAAGGGAGAAAAGTACTTCTTTCTCTACCTTCTCCATCCCATGCATAATCTTGTAAACCTCTATCATGTCACCCCGCAGTCGACACTTCTCCAAGCTAAAGAGCCCCAAGCGTTTTAATCTTTCTTTATAGGGAAAGTGTTCCAAACCTTTAATCATTCTAGTTGCCCTTTTCTGCACTTTTTCCAATGCTATAATATCCTTTTTGAGGTGTGGTGACCAGAATTACACACAGTATTCCAAATGAGACCGCACCATCGATTTATACAGGTGCATTATGATACTGGCTGATTTGTTTTCAATTCCCTTCCTAATAATTCATAGCATGGTGTTAGCCTTATTGCAATCGCACACTGTCTTGACATTTTCTGTGAGTTATCTACCACGACCCCAAGATTTCTCTCTTGGTCAGTCTCTGCCAGTTCACACCACATCAACTTGTATTTGTAGCTGGGATTCTTGGCCCCAATGTGCATTACTTTGCACTTGGCCACATTGAACCTCATCTGCCACGTTGACACCCACTCACCCAGCCTCAACAGATCCCTTTGGAGTTCCTCACAATCCTCTCTGGTTCTCACCACCCAGAACAATTTAGTGTCATCTGCAAACTTTGCCACTTCACTGCTTACTCTCAACTTCAAATCATTTATGAACAAGTTAAGGAGCATGGGACCCAGTACTGAGCCCTGCGGCACTCCACTGCTTACCGTCCTCCACTGTGAAGACTGCCCATTTATACTCACTCTCTGCTTCCTATTAATTAGCCAGTTTTTGATCCACAAGAGGACCTGTCCTTTTACTCCATGACTCTCGAGCTTACTAAGGAGCCTTTGATGAGGAACCTTATCAAAAGCTTTCTGGAAGTCAAGGTAAACAATATTTATCGGGTCGCCTTTGTCCACATGTTTGTTCACCCCCTCAAAGAAATGTAACAGGTTAGTGAGGCAAGATCTTCCCTTACAGAATACATGCTGAGTCTTCCTCAATAACTCGTGTTCATCAGTGTGCCTACTCATTCTGTCCTTGCTAATGGTTTCTACCAACTTTCCCGGTATTGAAGTCAGACTGACTGGCCTGTAGTTTCCCGGATCTCCTCTAGAACCCTTTTAAAGATGGGGTGACATTTGCTACCTTCCAGTCCTCAGGAACGGAGGCAGGTTTCAATGAAAGATTACATATTTTTGTTAGAAGATCCACAAGTTCAGCTTTGAGTTCTTTCAGAACTCTTGGATGTATGCCATCCGGACCTGGTGAGTTATTAGTTTTTAATTCATCTATCAGTTGTAGGACCTCCTCTCTTGTCACCTCAATCTGACTCAGGTCTTTCAACACCCCTTCCAATATAAGTGGTCCTGGAGCAGGCAAACGCTTCTCATTTTTCACAGTGAAGATGGAGGCAAAAAATGCATTCAGCTTTTCAGCCATTTCCCTATCCTCCTCCAGTAATCCTTTTACCCATTGGTCATCCAAGGGCCCCACTGCCTCTCTGGCTGGTTTCCTGCTTCTAATATATTTGAAGAAATTTTTACTGTTGGTCTTTATGTTTTTTGCAATATGCTCCTCATAGTCCCTTTTTGCCTGCCTGATCACAGTCTTGCATTTGATTTGCCACTGCCTGTGTTCCCTTTTATTAATCTGACTTGGACTAGCTTTCCACCGCTTAAAGGAGTCCTTCTTACCTTTTACAGCTTCCATTACTTTGTTTGTTAACCATGCAGGCATTCTCTTCTACCTGTTTCTGCCTTTCCTAACTTGTGGTATATATTTTATCTGAGCTTCTAGGATTGTAGTTTTAAATAGCCTCCATGCTTCCCCAAGGGTTTTGACTGTATTTACCTTTCCTTTCAGTTTCCTCTTCACATGCCTCCTCATCTCAGAGAATTTACCCCTTTTAAAGTTAAACGTGGTTGTGCTGGTCTTTTGGGGCAACTCTCTATTTATACAAATGGTGAAATCAATAACGTTATGGTCACTGCTCCCAAGCAGTGCGATCACTTTTACATCTCTCACCATGTCTTGAGCATTACATAGGACCAAATCCAGGATCGCCCCACCCCTGATAAGTTCAGAGACCATCTGCTCCATAGCACAGTCATTGAGAGCATCAAGAAACTCAATCTCTTTCTCTCGACCATAAAACATATTGACCCACTCAATCTGCGGGAAGTTAAAATCAGCTATTATGACACAGTTTTAACGTCTAGCCACTATCTTTAAGCCTTCCATCATATTATAGTCGTTCTCTATCTTTTGATTTGGTGGGTGATAACAAACTCCTATAGTTAAATTTGCTTTTGGGCCCTCTATTTCAACCCAAAGCATTTTTAGAAGGGAATCTAATTCTCTGACCTCAGTCTGATTCTCCTTGTTCCACCAAGTTTCCACTGATTCTCCTTGTTCCACCAAGTTTCTGAAATTCCCACAATGTCTATGTTTTCTCCCAACACTAAACATTCCAACTCACCAATTTTACTTTGAACGCTTCTAGCATTGGTGAACAAACATCTATAATTTCCCAGGCAAATTCGGCCCGCCACCTTCCTCCTGCTGCCTCGAGACTCTGGCAGGCAGTCCATTCTGTTTGTCACCATCTCAGTGGACAATTCTGATCCATTACCCGGTAGAAAAGTAACAGCTAACCCTTCATCTCTTTGAGATGAGTCCTCTCGAACCAGAGACATTTCATCTCCTGTTGGCTTTCCCCAAGATTTAGTTTAAAAATGATTTGACACAGGTACAAAGGATACTTCATGCAGCTATGTGAACGGGAAGGGCTGTGGCTCAGTGGAAGAGCCTCTGCTTTGCATGCTGAAGGTTCCAGGTTAAGATTCCTGGCATCTCCTGTTAGAAAGACTGGACAGTAGATGATGTGAAAGACCTCTATACAAGATGCTGGAGGGCTGCTGCCACTCTGAGTAGACAATACTGACCTTGGTGGGCTGATTCAGTATAAGGCGGCATCATGTGTGCTAAAACTTCAAACTACAGCTCTAAAATTTAGTATGAAGATCATGTAAAAGAATACCAAATTTTAGAGCTGTCGTTTGAAGTTTTTAATTTGGACTGGAATGTGTTCTAACTGCTTAACTTTTCTTAACTTACAGCTACCTTTATATTAGAATGCACCTGTTCCATTGTAATTTTCCTTCTGATAAAGAACTCACTCATATTTTCCAGGCAAGCGTACACAAGTACACTTTCTCTAAAATATTGCTTACTGACGTGGAATTTGTTTGTTCTTTCCAAGCATGCATGACACATATAGTCATCATACAAAAGACTCTGTTTGTCCAATAATGTTAAGTAACTGGGTTTTTGATACCTGTGTATTATGTTCTATGCAATGGGTACTTTACTAATTCATTATTACAAAAAACCCTTGTTTGATGAAGAAGGAAAAAGTTTGCTAGCAGTTCTGCTGGTTGCTCACATGTCAAATGCTAGACTGTAATTACATCTACATCCCTAAATTAATAGTTTGACATAGAATGAATCCATGATATAGCTGCTCTGCTGTCAGGGGGAAAGGCTGGGTTGTTTGCTATTTGGCAGCTTCACCTGAAGATGAAATAGCAAGGTCTAGGAAAACTTCCATTAAATTAAACCCTTTTAGTATATAAGAAGTTGTTTATATGGACACAGCTACTTCTTATATTAGACTAGCTGGAAACCCAAGCTTTGCTATGGTTTTTAACTACCTTTAATTAAGTTATAATGCTGAATTCTGAGTTGTCTTCAGCCTTCATCTGGAGACTAGGTAACCAAAAAAGAGTCACATAGGATGGACTTTCGGGGCAGAAAAATGCTGAGCTGAGCTGCTTCTCATAAAGGGAGCAGGCTGGAACTTCTTTTCGGGATAGTGGAAGGCAAATTAATGCCTACTGCCTACTTTTCTCAGTCAGAGATTAGTCCAAGATATGCACAGAAAACTTTGAGGAGATTTACCTTGGCTAAAAGGGAGTTCCGGGGGGGAGGGGCTCCTTTGAGGCTTTGAGGGGTCTCCAGAGAAGAGTTGCATTTTCATCATCTGCAGAAGTTTCCAGAGTCATTTATTTGACATAAGCTCGACAGAATCCTAACCTTCTTGGACAATACTTAACATCTAAAGCTACACAAGACTGGTGTGGATCTGGATAACTTGTAGAAAAGGTAGAGATTACTATCTTTCATTCCGGGACTACTTAAAGTTTAACAGAATAAATTCAAAAGGTGGGAAATGGAAATCTAGAAAGCTTGGAAGAAGAAGGGATGAAGAGGTGAAATTTGGACTTTTTAAATTTAAAGGACAGTGCTAAAAAGTGAGAAGGAATTTATTGTTTGGTCTACTTGTGGTTTTGAAAAAAGAGCACCGTCGTCACAGACCTGCAGCATACACAGTCAACACAGGAAGTACGTCAAGTATCGTGAGATCTCTCTACCAGTGAAAACGGGATTTGGTGGCAAGTAAAGCAGGAAGCATTAGATGAAAAGCCTACTCTAGGACTATAATACCATAGAAATACATCGGCGGTCATTGCAGGGGGGTCAAAATTAAAATAATTTTAAGGTGTTCAGGACATTAATAATTGTTGGAAACAATTGAGATGGTGATGAAAAGATAAATACTATCGGACATTATTGTCAAGATTGGACTTTTTAAAGGGAAGCAGAAAGTTGCGACTGCCATTTTGAAAGAAATAAAATTTTTAAAAATTAATATCTCAGCCTAGGAGGCTCTGAGGATGGCGAAATTAGGCTTGTTGGAAAAAGCAAGCTCTAATCTTTTGAATTTGATAGTTGAATTTTAATTTGGTGAGAACAAAATTTTTAGTGTTTTTAAATGTCAGAGCATAAGCAAACCTGTACAAGGGCTACCACTCTGGAGAAAATGCAGGAACAATTAGAGGAAATGGAGGCTAGAATGAAAGACATGATAACTGCCTCTAAGAAAGAAATTATAGAAGAGATTAAAAAAGATATTGAGGATCTCAGAAATGAGACTGAGGAAACATCTAAGAAAGTGCAGGAGGTAGAAGGGAGACATGATTCCACCTTGTTGAAAATACAGGAAAAAGTGGCAATCCATGACTGCAAATTGATGGAAACTCAGATACGTCTGAGAGGAGTACCTGAAAAGGAAGAGAGTGACCTGAAAGAATATATAATAAAAATAATTGCAGAATTTTTGGAGGAAGATCCTGAAGAGTTCAAAAATATGTATGACTATATGTACAGAGTGAACTAATTCTATGCCAAAAAAAATAATTTACCAAGAGATATATGTCATAAGATATATGACAAAAGAAATGGTGGGAAAGATTATGAACAAAATTTTGAAAAGACATTGATTGTGGAAGGTAGCAGAGTAAGAATCATGAAAGAATTACCAAGGCAAGTGATAAATGACAGAAGAACATACAAAAAACTTACAGAGAAATTACGGGACAATGAAATGAGGTATAGATGGATAATACCTGAAGGTTTGAGTTTTGAACTTCAGGGAAAAAGAACCACAATTACAAATGAACAGGAACTGCGTAGATTTTATGAAGAACATGAAGAATTTGCACCATGATTGATTACAAATTATTATCTTGGAATGTAAATGGACTAAATTCACCACAGAAAAGAAGGGCAACATTTTATTGGATTAAAAAGCAAAATTGTAATATAGTTTGTCTCCAAGAAGTACTTATAAAACAAAAGGATTATAAATTTTTATGGAATAAACTATTGGGATTAGAATTTTTTTTCCCTGGCTGAGCGGAAGAAAAGGGGAGTGATTTTTTATGTTAAACAGGAATTGGATCCAAAATTAATATTTAAAGATAAAATGGAAGATTTGTAGCAGTAGAAATAAATTTGAATGGGAAAAAAAAGTTGTTATTGGGAGTGTACGTGCCAAATGGAGCGAAAGATGTGTTTTTTAAGGATATTACACAACAACTTGATGAATTGACGTATGATCAAGTTTTGATAATGGGGGACTTTAATGGAACAATTCAGAATGTATTGGATAGATCTGGACAAAAAATAATAAAGAAGGAAAATTGCCAAAATCTTTTTTTGAACTGGTTAAACAAGAAAATCTGGAAGATATATGGAGGAAATTTAATCCTGATGTACGGGACTATACATTCTTTTCAGCAAGACATAACTCTTTTTCTAGAATTGACATGTTGTGGGGCACTAAGGATTTGGGCCTTATAACAAAGAAAATTGAGATTTTGCCTAAAATAGGAGCTGATCATAACCTAATAATGTGGATTACAAATTCGTTGCAAAAATCAAGAAGATGGAGATTAAATAAAGATTTACTACAGAATAAAGAAATAGTGACATCTCTAGAAAATGAGACCAAAGCTTTCTTCCAAATAAATGATAGAGAAGATATTGAATTCCAGACGGTGTGGGATGCCTATAAGGCAGTAATGAGAGGAATATTGATAACACTGAACAACAAAGATAAGAGGGCAAAAGACAAACAGATGCTGGACATTCAAAATGAAATAAAGAAAAAAGAAGCTGAATTAAGGAAAAGGCCAGGGAAAAAGAAAATTGTGAGGGAGATCACAATATTATAAACACAAATGAGACATTTGTTAAATAAAGAATTGGAATGGAATTTGAAAAAATTACAGCAAAAGTCTTTTGAAGGAGCAGATAAACCTGGAAAGTACCTGGCCTGGCAATTGAAAAAAAAGAGAGAAAGTAAAATTATTAGTAAGATTGTGGTGGAAGGAAGAGAGATGCTGGATCAAGAAGGAATAAAAAGAGAATTTTTAAAATATTATGCTAAACTATTTTAAGGGTGTTAAAATAAAGAAAGAAAAGATGGAACTATATTTACAAAATATTAAAATAGCATCCTTAACAGAAAATATGAAAAAGGTTTTGAATGCGCCAATTGAAAGAATAGAGATTGAAGCAGCGATCAATGCAATGAAAATTGGAAAAGCTCCTGGGCCAGATCGATACACAGCTAAATTTTTAAAAACATTTATAGAGGAATTAATACTGAAGCTCCAAAAATTGATGAACATGATAAGATTAAAAGGTAAAATACCAAATACAGGAAGGAAGCAGTGATTTCATTAATTCCAAAAGAAGATAGAGATGTCACGAATGTAAAAAATTATAGACTGATTTCATTATTGAATAATGACTATAAAATATATACAAGAATACTGGCAGAACGACTTAAGCAATATTTGATAAACTTTATAAAGGAAGATCAAGCAATTCTCCCCAAAAGACAGATAAGAGACAATATTAGGATTGTTGTAAATATTGTAGAATATTACAAAAGACATCCAGAAAAGGAAGTAGCATTATTCTTTGCGGATGCAGAGAAAGCATTTGATAATCTAAACTGGACTTTATGTTTGCAGTAATGGAGAAAATGTAGTTGGGAGAAGAATGTATAAGGATGATAAAAGCAATATATACTGAACAACATGCAAGACTATGTATAAATGCAGACCTTATAGAAGATATGATAATTAGTAAAGGTACAAGACAAGGGTGCCCGCTCTCTCCACTGTTGTTTATAATGACACTTGAAGTTTTGTTGATGCAAAGACAAGGAAATAGAAGGATCAAGAAGACAAGGAAATAGAAGGATTAAAAATAAAAGGATTTACTTATAAATATAGAGCATTTGCAGATGATATAATGTTTATAAATGAAAATCCAACTCAAGTAACACCCTTGCTGTTAGCTAAAATACAAGGATATGGAGAATTGGCGGGATTTTATATAAATAAAGAAAAATAAAAAATTTTATGTAAGAATATGCATGTAAGTAAGCAAAAGGAGTTACAAAAGCTAACGGGTTGTGAAGTTACATCGAAGGTTAAATATTTGGGTGTGGAGATAACAATGAAGAATATTGATTTATTTAAAAATAATTATGAGAAGCTATGGTGTAAAATGGATGATAAACTTAATAAAATGGAATAAACTTAATTTATCATTGCTGGGAAGAATAGCTGCAATTAAAACGAACATTTTACCAAGAATAATATATCTATTTCAAACTATTCCGATTGTGAAGGACAGCAAACAGTTTAACAGATGGCAGAGGAAGATTTCAGAATTTGTGTGGGCAGGGAAGAAACCAAGGATCAAAATTAAAATTTTAACAGATGCAAAAGAGAGGAGGATTCCAATTACCAGATTTAAAACTACATCATGAAGCAGTCTGCTAAGTGTGGATAAAAGAATGGGTGATGCTACTAAACAGAAAACTTTTGGCGTTGGAAGGTCATGGAAATAAATTCGGCTGGCACGCTTATATGTACTATGGAAAAAAGAAGATGGATGGTATTTTCTCTCACCATTATATAAGAAATAATTTGTTGAAAACGTGGATGAAATATAAGAAATATGGTGATGAAAGGAAACCGTTATGGATAGTGCCAGCAGAAGTGATAAAAATAACAGCTGAAGTGGGTGAAGAAAAGTGGCTGTCATATCTCTCTCTCTCGGCTTGACTTCGCGAACGAAGATTTAAGAAGGGTGCAGTAGTCCACGTCTGCTGCAGGCTCGCTGGTGGCTGACAAGACCAATGCGGGACAGGCAGATCCGGCCGCAGTGGCTGCAGGGAAAAGTCTGATTTGGAGTTGGTGCTGTAGCAGTGCGATTCTTCCTCGATCTCCTTTTGTCCTCAAGACTAGCTATGCGTGCGTTCTCAAAGGAAGAGACAGCCTGGTGGATGGTGTGCCTCCATGCTTTGTGATCTAAGGCTAGGTCAGACCACTGGTGATGGTTGATGCGACAGGTGCCAAGGGATTTCTTCAAGGAGTCCTTGTACCTCTTCTTTGGTGCCCCTCTATTTCGATGGCCGGTGGAAAGTTCGCCATACAGAGCAATCTTGGGAAGGCGGTGGTTTTCCATCCTAGAAATATGCCCTGCCCAGCACAGCTGCGTCTTCAACAGCAGTGCCTCGATGCTTGTAATCTCCGCCATCTTGAGGACTTCAGTGTTGGTCACAAAGTCACTCCAGTGGATGTTGAGGATGGTGCAAAGGCAGCGCTGATGAAAGCGCTCAAGGAGTCGCAGGTGATGACGGTATAAAACCCACGTTTCGGAGCCGTAGATGAGGGTTGTCATCACAACCGCTTTGTAAACATTGATCTTTGTGCCTTTTTTCAGATGCTTGTTGCTCCACACTCTTTTGTGCAGTCGGCCAAATGCATGGTTTGCGTTTGCCAGCCTGTTGTCAATCTCCTTGTCGATCTTGGCATCTGAGGAGATGATGCACCCCAGGTAGCTGAACTGCTGGACCGTCTTCAGAACTGATTCACCCACAGTGATGCAGGGAGGGTGATAATCTTCCTGAGCTGCAGGCTGGTGGAGAACTTCTGTCTTCTTCAGACTAACTTCTAGGACGAATAGCTTGGCTGCCTCTGCAAAGCAGGACGTCATATGCTGCAGAGCTGATACCGAGTGGGAGACGAGTGCAGCATCATCAGCAAACAGTAGCTCGCGGATAAGTTTTTCCATTGTCTTGGAGTGAGCCTTTAGTCGCCTCAGGTTGAACAGGCTGCCATCGGTGCGATAGCGGATGTAGACACCATCGTCATCATCTAGATCTACTGCGGCTCTTTGAAGCATCATGCTAAAGAAGATCGTAAAGAGAGTTGGCGCAAGAACACAGCCTTGCTTTACACCTGTGCCTATTGGGAAGGGCTCCGAGAGGTCGTTGCAGTGTCTGACTTGGCCTCGCTGGTCTTCATGTAGCTGGATGATCATGCTGAGGAACCCTGGGGGACATCCTAAACGTTCCAAGATTTGCCACAGGCCTTTCCTGCTTACGGTATTGAAAGCTTTGGTAAGGTCGACAAAGGTCACATATAGACCCTTGTTCTGTTCCCTGCATTTCTCTTGGAGCTGCCTGAGAACAAATACCATGTCTGTGGTGCTCCTGTTAGCTCTGAAGCCGCACTGGCTCTCTGGGAGGAGTTCTTCTGCAATGGTGGGCACCAGTCTGTTCAGGAGTATTCTGGCAAGGATTTTGCCTGCGATGGAGAGCAGGGTTATCCCCCGGTAGTTGGAGCAGTCTGACTTTTCCCCTTTGTTCTTGTGTAGAGCGATGATGATTGCATCGTGAAAGTCCTGTGGTAGTTTGCCTTGTTCCCAGCAGGTGACAAGTACTTTGTGAAGTGTGCTATGTAGTACTGTGCCCCCATGCTTCCAGATCTCTGGTGGGATTCCATCAACTCCCGCTGCCTTGCCACTTTTCAGTTGTTTGATGGCTTTAACAGTCTCTTCTAGGGTGGGGATCTCATCCAACTCTGTTTTCACTGGTTGAAGTGGGGTGAGGTGGATTGCTGAATCTTGAACTACGCGGTTGGCACTGAAGAGAACCTGAAAATACTCCGACCACCGGTTCAGTATGGATGTCTGCGAGGAGCACTTGGCCGTCTGCACTACGCAAGGGACTCTGTGCCTGATATGATGGGCTCTATACTGCCTTCAGGGCTTCGTAGAACCCTCTTAAATCACCAGTGTCTGCACACAGCTGGGTTCTCTCTGCAAGCTTGGTCCACCACTCGTTCTGAATGTCTCGAAGCTTGCGCTGGAGGTTGCTACATGCAGCGCGAAAGATTGCTTTTCTCCGGGTACAGGAGGGCTGAGCAAGATGTGCTTGGTAGGCAGATCTCTTTTTCGCTAGTAATTCTTGGATCTCTTGATTGTTCTCGTCAAACCAGTCCTTGTTCTTCCTTGTGGAGAACCCGAGGACTTCTTCAGAGATCAACAGGATGGTAGTTTTTAGGTGTTCCCAAAGTGCTTCTGGAGAAGAGTCTGTGGGGCAACTGGAGTCCTCAATTCTTGACTGGAGTTTTGCCTGGAAGGCAGCTTTAACTTCAGCTGACTGAAGGCTGCCAACCTGAAGCTTCCTCCGAGGGATACCTCCTCTCCTGGGTGTGGGTTTAAATTGAAGACGGAGATTGCAGCGTACAAGACGATGATCCGTATGACATTACGCACTGGGCATTACTCGGGTGTGTAAGACATCTCGAAGGTCTCTCTGGCGCACCAGAATGTAGTCGATAAGGTGCCAGTGCTTGGACCGTGGGTGCATCCAGGTTGTCTTCAGGCTGCTGTTCTGCTGAAAGATAGTGTTGGTGATGGTGAGCTGATGCTCCGTGCAGAATTCTAGCAGGAGGCGCCCGTTATCATTGCAGTTGCCAATGCCGTGTTTGCCAAGTACTCCTTTCCAGGCTTCCGAGTCTTTACCTACTCTGGCATTGAAGTCACCAAGGATGATCACCTTGTCCTCTGTAGGGGTCTTCCGTACGAGGTTGCGTAGATCAGCATGGAACTTGTTCTTTTCTGCAGGATCTGCTTGAAGGGTTGGGGCATACACACTGAAGAGTGTTGCATGTTGCTTGTTTTGAAGTTGGAGGCGCATGGACATGATGCGATCTGAGTGACCTGTTGGCAGGTTTTCGAGTTTGGAGGCAATGGAGTTCCTGACCATGAAGCCAACGCCAGAAAGGCGGCTCTCAGCCTTTGACTTACCCGACCAGTAGAGGGTATAGCCAGCACCATGTTCTTGAATTCTACCTTCCTCAGGGAAACGGACCTCACTGAGAGCTGCTATGTCAATATTCAACCTGAGAAGTTCGTGGCAACTAGAGCAGAGCGTCATTCAGGGTGACCACTGTCTACTGTGTCAAGCATGGTTCTGATGTTCCACCATGCAAGCTTTAGTCTTTGCACACTTTGTGAGGCAGGTGCATGCCTTTCTTTGTTGTTATTTTTTGACCGCAAGTAAGGATGCCCGTTGACCGCGGCTAGCCAACTGGGGTGGGGGAGACGAGCTTTGTTTAGGCCACCTTTTCTAGGCCCCTCTCCGTGTGGAGCAAGGAGTGCTGTCCCTAGATAAGGCTGCTTGGTCGTTCAGGGTGCTGCCGAAAAATGCTTTCGTCTCCGGGTCAGCATCAGGCCACCAATACCCTGAACCGCCTACATGCAGGATCGGGACTGCGGCTTCCAGTAGCATCTTCCACCTGCCGTTTCGCCCCTTGCCCATCGCTGCAGGACTTGGTGTGTTGTGGGTTGTGGATGTGGATATGCCCTTCAGGCCTGCGCAGAGGAATTTTTAGGTGAAGCACAGTGTGCGCGGTAGTGGCCCCACCCTTTCACCTTGGGGTCATCTGCCATGGCCCAATAAACCGGGATGCTTGCAGCGAGTCTTCCAGGTGGTAGGTGTTACATTAACGATCTCTATCTGCCCGGGTTTGATGTTAGAGTTTTCCTTCTCTTGGCTGGCGAGGTTGGTGAGCCTAGCCTGCCCATCCGGTTATACCGCCGGACATTCGGTCGCACCATGACGTGGCAAACTCTGTGAGAAACGGGGGGGGCGGACCAGCGGGAAGGTGTTGCCACGGATGCAGTAATGCAGGAGAGGCCATTGCAGTGACCATCTGCCAGGCATAGCCGGACAGTGAGCACGCGGCATTCACTACACCGGGAGAGGAGAGGCTATGTATTGCGCATACACTTTCCCTGGGGGGGCAGGATACCCAAGAGGGAGCCCACCCCTCCCCCCCCCGGCTGTCAAATAATCAGCTATTAAAAATACAAGGCGGTAAAATAGAGCTGAAAACTGTGAAAGAATAGAATAATAAATATGATTGGTTTCAAATGCAACAAATAAAGAGTTTGGTGGAAAAAGCCATTAAAACTGAAGGAATAAGAAAAGAAGAAACAGAAATGGAAATAGTTCTGCTTGGAGATAATAAGAAATTAACTTCAAAACTATATAAATTGCTTTTGAAATGGTCTACAGAAGATGAAGTAGTGAAATCTCAAATGATTAAGTGGGCAATTAATGTAAATAAAGAAATACAGATGGAAAATTGGGAATATTTTTCAACATGTCAAAGTATTAAAGAGAGCTGTTTTAAAATGATGTATAGTTGGTATATAATCCTAAAAAGTTGGCAAAGATGAACAATAAGATGCCAGATAGATGTTGGAAGTGTAAAAAACTTGAAGGTTCTTTTTACCATATATGGTGGACTTGTGAAAGAGCAAAAAAGTACTGGCAGATGATTCAGCAAGAAATATCTAGGATCTTGGGATATGAAACCAAGAAAGTTGTAGAGACTTTTTGGGATTATATATGGAATAATTTCCAAAAGAAGATAGAACAATAATTTGGTACTTATTCTCAGCTGCTAGGACATTGTATGTGCAGTTGTGGAAGCAAGAAAGAATACCAGAGAAATGGGATTGGCTTATAAAAGTTACAACATGGAGTGAAATGGACAAATTGAGAAGAATTTTAAGAGACTATGATCTAGAAGCTTTTAAGTTGGAGTGGAAGAAGTTTAGAAGTTATATAGAAAAAGAGTGGAAAATAAAAGGACATTGGACAATTTTTGATAATGATTAAGTCTTAAAAGAAAGAAAAATAGGAATTTTTGTTTTATTAGTTAAGGGTACCCTTAAATATTAGAATTTTTTAAGTATATAACACCGGCGGGGGTCAAGTAACGGGGGGGAGGAGGGGTTAGAAAAGTAATATATGGGATAGTTAAAAAGAAGTAATTAATGATGCAAGAATTGATTGTTACCATATGTTACTGAATAAAATTGTTTTAAACCAAAGAGAATCACATAGGATGACTCATTTTTTTGAGTTTGGATCAATACAGAAGTCTATTACATATGGTGCTCATGCTTATTGGAGAATAAGCGTGTGCACCATATGGAATAGACTTCTGTATTGATCCAAACTCAAAAAAATGATTCAATTCAATAAAGTTTCCCAATATCAAAGTGTCTCAAGTATCTTCATTTATTAGGAAAAGTGTGACTACTGTCACCAAATACATGTGGACATTCAATTCATCATATGCACCATAAATCAATGAAGGATGACTGTAAGTGGATCCTCTTTCAACAGATTACAGCCTCCATCAAAACCAAAAGCTGACAGGCAAAACTAATCTAAGTCCCTGTTTTGCTGCAAGCTTTATCCAAGCCTTAACTTGTTCAATTATAACAATTCCTCTTCCACTCTCATAAACTGTATTTTTCTTGCACTTCCAACAATCATCCTTCATTGATTTATGGTGCATATGATGAATTGAATGTCCACACGTATTTGGTGACAGTAGTCACACTTTTCTAATAAATGAAGATACTTGAGACACTTTGATATTGGGAAACATTATTGAATTGCATCATTTTTTTGAGTTTGGATCAATATAGAAGTTTGTTCCATATGGTGCTCACGCTTGTTCTCCAGCTTCACCTGAAGACTGGCAACAATGGTTTCCGAAGAGGAAGTGGCTGGTTTGGAGGGCGGAATTCATGGCATAGTACCTGTCTGAAGGACCATCGCTTCTCAAACCCCATCCTCTCCAGACTCCACCCCTGAAATCCCCAGGAATTTCCCAACCTGGAGTTAGCAAGCTTATCTCCTTTCTAATAGCAGTAATAGCAATGTTATTACACAGGTCCAGGGGTTTGGGCTGGGCATTGATGAGTCAGTTAGGACACCTGTTCAACTGTCTTTTTGTTGTTCAGTCGCACAGTCGAGTCCAACTCTTTGCGACCCCATGGACAAAGTCAACTGTCTACAATCCTGTTAACTCAGAACACAGAGCTCTGCAGCTGACCAATCAGAGAGAGAAGTGTGGAAGCAGGCAGCAGCACATAGCACAGCTTTACCCCTTAGGGAAAACACATTTTACCCCTTTTCACCAAGTTAGCAGTCAAATTTCTAAAAATCCCTTCAGAGTGTGCACTTACATCATTTTCTACAAAATGACCCCTCCTTACTTTTATATATAGAGGTCACATTATTTTAAGTTAAATTGTAGTTTGTTCTTAGTAGAAATGTTGTAAACATTGTCATAATAAATATATTTTGAATCTGCCACCTTGGCGAAGCCTCATTGAAAAGATGACATAGCTCAGTGGTAGAGTACCTTGCAAGTACTTGGGTTTAGCTTGGGAAACTTCTGTAAAATTAGGGGTGTAACACCTTTTAAAATTTCCAGGCACTAGATGTGGTCTCTGGATGAATCAATATATGGTAGGCCTGGCATCCAGAGTTGGAGATGAGGTTTACTCCCACAGTTTGCAATGAGTGATAGATCTGGCATTCAAACTGGGGGCAGTTCTACCTCCATTATTAACAGTGAAAGTTTAGAGAACCACAACAGCATTGATACTGAGGCCCAGCTAGGGCATGCTCTCCCTTGCAGCTTCTTGTTGACAAATTGGTAAAATGTGGTTTGGATCTTATTACTGTTAAGTGGATCTGTAACTGTTTGACAGATTGCACCCATAGAGTGTTTGTGAATGGTTCCTCTTGAAGTGAAGTGACAAGTAGAGCGCCTCAAGAACCTGTCATAGGACCTGTTTTGTTTCACATCTTTTAAAATGATTTGGATGAAGGGATAGAGGGAATGCATTTTAAGTTTTCAGATGAAACTCAAATGGGAGCGATATTAAATACAGTAGAAGACAGAGTCATGATACAGGATGATCTTGACAGACTGGAAAACTGCGTTAAAACAAATAAAAGGATTTTAACAGGGATAAATGTAAAGTTCTGAATTTAGGTAGGAAAAATCCAATGCATAATTATAGACGGGTAGACTTGTCTTGGCAGCAGTATGTGCACAAAGGATCTAGGGGTCTTAGTAGACCATACACGAGTCAGCAGTGTGATGTGGTAGCTAAAAAGGCAAATGCTATTTTGGGCTGTATCAACTGAAGTATGGTGTCCAGGTCACGCAATGTGATGGTATTACTTTACTGTGCTCTGGTTAGACCTCATCTAGAGCATTGTGTTCAGTTTTGGGCACCACAATTTAAGAAGGATACGGACAGCTGGAACATGTCCAGAGGAGGGCAACAAAGATGGCGAGGGGTCTGGAGACCAAATTCTATGAGGAAAAGTTGAAGGAGCTGGTATGTTTAGCCTGGAGAGGAGATAACTGTGATATGATCACCATCTTCAAGTACTTGAAGGGCTATCATATAGAGGATGGTGCAGACCTGTTTTTTGTTGCCCCAGAAGATTGGATCAGAACCAGCAGGTTGAAATTAAATCCAAAGAGTTTTCCATTAAACATTAGGAAGAACAATTAGAGCAGTTCCTCAGTGGAATAGGCTTGCTTGGGAGGTGGTGGGCTCTCCTTCTTTGGAGGTTTTCATACAGAGACTAGATGGCCATGTGATGGCAATGCTGATTCTGTGAACTTAGGCAGATCATGAGAAGGAGGGCAGGAAGGGTTGTATCAGTACTTAGTTCTTGTGGCCCTTTCTTACATGTCCAGGGAAATGCTGTTCACCACTTTGGGTCAGTCAGCAATTTTTCTCTAGGCCACTTTGGCTGGAGATCCTGGAAGGGTTTTTTAGATCAACTTTTGGATGTGGAACGGGTGTCACTGTGTGTGTTGGGGAGAGGTATTTGTGAATTTCCTGCATTGTTCAGGGGGTTAGACTAGATCAGTGGTTCCCAACCTTTTTGGCACCAGGGATCGGTTTTGCGGAAAACAATTTTTCCATGGGGGGTGGGAGCGATGGTTTCAGGATGATACAACTGTGCACTTTATTTCTAGGAAAACCACAAAACAGACGTCCTTATCATTTAAACCAGCCCCTCTTGCACTGATTGCTTAAAACCGATATAGCTGAGATTTTTGAACATCTAGCTTGGGACAAGTATGCCTAATTGGTTTGTCCACACCATCCATGCTGCCTTAACTAATGTGAGCTGTGGCTTAATTGTCTTAATTTTAAACTGTTTTAATTGTTCTTAAACTGTTTTGATTGTTTATTATGTTGGAAACCACCCTGAGCCCACTATGGAAAAGGGTGGCCTATAAATATATGAAAATAAATAAATAGATAAAGAAATAAATAAATAAATATCCCCCCACACCCTTTTTATATTTTTACTTTAAATATAAACATAAAACATTAACACTCTTGCAATAATTTGTTGTTGATGCCCCAATGCTGCCTGGAGTGGGGGAGTCTACAAAACTAAACTGGAGTTGTTTGTCTACAGAACTATAGTCTTCCCCAGAAAAATAGCTACAACTCCTAAGAGGCAGTACAATAATAGAGAGACAGCCAGGTATAGTGGTCAGTATGAGCCTACTATTTGGGAGGCTTAAATTCAACCCCCCCCCCCCCCCAGTCTATAAAATGAAATGTGCTGGGTGAACTCGCTCTGGAGTCCGGACAAACACTCAGACAAACCGAGATACAGAGAGGGAAGCAAGGCACAACTCATACCTTGAAGAGGACTTCCTGGGTCTTAAGTGCCACTGGGCTGCAACTTTCCCTTGCAAAGTTGGGGTATGTGTGAGAGAGGAAAGGAAACAGATCTTAAGGACCATTGGGCTCCAACTTTCCCTTGCAAACAGAGATGGGGGGGGGGAGAGGAAAGGAAACAGATCTTAAGGGCAACAGGGCTCCAACTTTCCTTTGCAAACAGAGACTGGGGTGGGGAGGAAGGGAAACCCACTGGCTCCTGCCTTGAAAAGGGCGCTTCCGGGTTTTATGGCGGAGCGGAGCGGCAGCGTTTCGGACTGGCTCTGAAGCCTGTCGAATACCAGCCTTCTAGGGGGGCCTGTCTTAGGTCCGTACTCACTCTGTTGAAGAGCGAGAGTACATAGAAGGGGCGAGGGGAGAGGAGGAGCCGGGCTGGCTCTCCGTCAATCCCCCCTACCTTAATTTCCCGAAGGCTGAAAAGCGTCGGAAGACGAATTAGCTCCAGCCACCGGTCCACGGAGGCGGCTTGTGGAGGTCGGGTGACGAGAGGCACGATTTTTCTCATTTTCCCCTTGCTCGGGCACCTGGGTGGTGCCGGCTTAGACGGCTTCAATTGAAGGTGGGGTCCCCGCCGTCTAGCAAGTCCTCCCCGTCCCGTCTGTGAGGTGGAGGAGGAGGTGTTTTGATCTGCACGAAAACATCGGCAGCGGCGGCGGCTGTGACAGCGGGAAGGAAGGCGACCATGCAATGAATAAGTGGATGGCTTCTTCCCTTTCCCTTTTGTGGAGGAGAATTGTAAAGCTGTTGGTTTATTTGCGAAGTTAATTGGCGACCATTTGGTGTGAGACTTTCTGTGAAGTTTGGCTTGCTTTTGGACTTTGGGGCGTTGTCGGAAAGTGGAAGCTGGAGTAGAGACACGACGGTGGCTTAGAAGGGCCAATTTGAAATTGCGAACACGGTTAGGACAGCAATGGTTTGGGCTATATTGGAGCTGTTACTTTAAGGAGCAACGCAAACAGCCTGTGAAGTTGACTTATAGTAGAAAGGGAAAGAGAACTTATAAGCAGATAACGTGAGTTACAGCACTACAGTACTACAAAAGACGACGGACTATTGACTGGGTACTTACTGAAGATCAAAGTTTGTGAAAGTATAAGGAAGGAAGACTTACTATCTTTTCCTAGACTGTGATGTTCTCTGTGTTAGGTTATACTCCCTCTTGCGGTTAATTACATACCGCTCTGACTGTTAGGTGTTATATACGTATACGACCTAAGATAGTGAACGCTAATTAATGTTTGAGAATTGATAGTGTGTATACTGCTGACGATAAGGTAGAGTGAGACAATAAGGTTCAGTGGAACAAACTCTCTTATAAATTAAGGCTAGTGTGTGAATACAGGTCGGCAGGATGTCTCAACAAGGGAAATTTAAAGCTTCTCCAGGGCAGCCTAAAGCAGTTGGTGCTGCAATTGCACAGGAGTCAATTAAAGAAATACAGCAGAATTTTGCTGAGGCACTCAATCAATTGCAGGCTTCATTGTCCAAACAAATAGAAAGACTGGGTGATAAATTTGATGGTTTAGATAATAAATTCAGTGATACTAAAAAAGATGTATTAGAAGTGGTGAAGATAACTAAATCAATAGAATATAAATTGAAACAGACTGAAAGTAAAATGGGAGATCTTGAGCAAAAACAGGTTGAATTAAACAGTAAAATAGCCCAGATGGAAATGGGACAAGCTGAGTATGTGCTCAGATTTCTAAATGTACCAGAGGAAAAAAATGAGTGTGTATTGAAAACAATGGCGGAAGCACTAACGGAGATTATAGGAGCAGAGAACGAAGAAGTAGAGAAGGAGATTGATAGCATCTATAGAGTTAATACATTATACGCGAAAAAGAATGATCTCCCGCGGGAAATACATGTGAGGTTTGCCCGAAAGGTGATTAAAGAAAAGGTCTGGAGGGAAGTTAAAGATCGGCAGTTAATGATAAAAGGAGTTAAAATTAAAATTATGAAAGAAGTGCCCTGGTCAATTCGGAGCAGAAGAAAAGACTATTCAAAGTTAGCGGAGCTATTGCAGGGGAATGGCATAATGTATAGATGGTTAACTCCGGAAGGATTGTTATTTACTTACGCCAATTCCAGATTCAGAATAGATTCTGTTTTTAAGTTAGAGGAATTTATTAGTAAGTACACGAAAGACTGGCAAAGAAAGGTGTGGTCCAAAAACCCTAAAGAACAGGAGGAGAGAACTACACAGAATGAGTCGGTCCTATACTCAAAGGAAAGGGAGGAGGGAGAAGTAGGCCAAGAAGAAGAAAGTTCATATAGAGAAACCAGGTTACAGAAAAAGAAAAAATCTCAGTGGACAGAGTGAATAGAATATCGAAATAAATTATAATAAATAGAATGAAGATTATCTCAGCAAACATAAACGGTCTAAATTCCCCCCAGAAAAGGAAACGTGTTTTTCACCAACTTAAAAAATTTAGGGCAGACATCATCTGTATACAAGAAACCCATATAAAAAAGAAGGACGAATATTTATTAGTTAGTAAAGGTTTGGGGAAAGCTATATGTACCTCTGAGGAGGGGAAAAAAAAAAGAGGATTGGTAACATATATCCAAGGTGATATTCAAGCGGAGTTAATTTTTGAAGGGAAGGATGCACGCTTTCAGGGCATAGAAATTGTTAAACAGCATGAAAAATTTCTTTTAATAAATGTTTATGCACCCAATGATTCACAGGGTACATTTTACAGAGATCTATGTCATAAGGTGAGAAACTGTGAATATGAAAATATATGCATAATAGGGGATTTTAACGCAGTAAATGATCCACATTTGGATAGAAGTCCTGGGAACAGTGGCAGAAAGAAAGTTAAAGTGAAAGGAAGTAGTATTTTTCCTCAAAACTTTGTTAAATTGGTTGAAGATTATGGTTTGGTAGATATCTGGCGTATCTTAAACCCAAATAGACGGGATTATACGTATTTCTCAAACAGGCACAATTCTTGGTCAAGGATTGACATGATGTGGCTTTCAGTTGGTATGGTTAAAACAGTGCAGGAGGCAGAAATTCTCCCCTCAACTATTGCGGACCACTGTCCGGTAATGTGTGAAATGAAAAGTAATGAGAGAAAATCCGGATGGAGAATGTACCATAATTTGACCAAAAATGAGAAGTTTGTTGAATTTATACAGAAAGAAATGACTTTCTTTTTTCAAGTAAATACACAGGATGACCTATCGCACACGATAGTGTGGGAAACAAGTAAGGCGTACTTCAGAGGATTAGTTATAAATTTTTTAGCGAATAAGAGACGGGAAGATGCCAGAGTAAGGACAGAGTTGACCGACTTAATTAAAAACAAGGAATCTCAATTAAAGGCAAATCCCTTAGATAAGGCAATCAAAGAGGAAGTGCGGAATTTAAAACATAAACTCCACTTAGCCATGCTGGAGGAAATGGAAAGGAAAATAGCATACTCCAAGCAACAATATTTTGATAATGCAAATAAGCCAGGAAAGTGGCTAGCTCATAGAATTAGGAAGGAAAGGGAAAAAAAAATAATTAAAGTGTTAAAAGATAAAGAAGGAAGATCCAAATCCCGTTTGGAAGATTTAAAGACAATAATAAAAGATTTCTATTCAGATCTATATAAAAGGGCCGACATACGCAAGGAAGATCAGGAGGCTTATTTGAATAGAAAGTCTTTGAGGAAGATACCGGAAGATAAAATAAAAACCCTAAATGAACCAATTGCTATGTTTGAAATAGAAGAAGCCTGGTCTAAGCTAAAGAAGAACAAAGCGGCAGGCCCTGACGGTATCCCTGCAGAATACTATATTACCTTTAAAGATCTGCTAATTATGCAATTTAAAAATTTAATTCAGGAGGTTTGGTACTCTGCAAAACTACCTGATTCTTGGAGACACAGTAATGTGACGCTCATACCTAAAATGGACGGACAACCGAATGATATCAGATGTTACCGTCCAATATCATTATTGAACGTGGATTATAAAGTTTACTCCTTAATTCTGGCAAATAGGCTGAAAAAGATTTTAAATAGTATAATTCATCCAGATCAAACGGGCTTTCTACCATCTAGATACATACGAACAAACATTCGTATTTTGGCCAACATTATGGAGTATTTGGACTTATGCAGGGATAAGCAGGCTGCCTTTATTTTTATTGACGCAGAAAAAGCGTTTGACAATCTTGATTGGAACTTCCTGTTTGAAATTTTTAAGAAACTGGAGTGTGGAGGAGATTTCGTAAAAAATATTCAAGCGATCTATGATAAACAATCAGCTAGGATAGTGGTTAATGGAGACTTAACGGATGAGATAATTCTTGAGAAAGGCACGAGACAGGGTTGCCCGTTATCCCCTCTTTTATTTATATTATCTTTGGAAGTTCTGAATAATTCGATTAGGACAAATGCCAAAATTAAAGGAGTTAAAGCGAAAGGAGAGGAATATAAAGTTTTGACATATGCAGATGATATGGCTTTAATTCTTCTAGACCCTCTAGAGTCAGCTGAGGAGGCCTTAAAGGAATTAACTGAGTATGGTGAGGTAGCAGGTCTAAAAGTAAATAAACAGAAATCGAAAATTTTAACGAAAAATATGTCGGATTTAGCATCTCTTGAACTGGAGAATAAGATGGGCTGCAAATTAGAACAAAAAATAAAATATTTAGGTGTAATCTTATCAAATAGATGTAGTACCATTTATGAAAATAACTTTACACCACTTTTAAAAGAGACGGAAATACTGTTCAAAAAATGGAACAATTTAGGATTATCTTTTATGGGAAGGGCAGCCTTGATTAAGATGTGTATATTACCTAAGATTTTGTTCTTGCTACAAATGGTATGTTTTGCTGTTAGAAAGCCGTTTTTTGTTAAAATTACTCAGCAGTTCAGATCTTTTATTTGGCAGGGCAGGAAACCCAGAATCAGATGGAAAATTTTATTGGACAAGAAGCATAATGGAGGTTTGGCTCTTCCAGATCTAGAAGTATATCACATAGCTTGTGTGACTCTATGGCTAAAAGAATGGATACTTCTAGAGAATAAGCGTATACTAGCGATAGAAGGTTTTGACCTCCAAGCTGGTTGGCATGCTAACCTCTGGTATCTAAGGAAACCTCAGACGTACTTTAAAAACCATTTGATTCGGAAGTCTCTTTTAGCATGTTGGTTCAAGATCAAAAATAAGATTTATGGGGGAAAGACTCCCAGATGGATTTCACCTGAAGAAGCCTCTGTGCAGCCTCAACTATGGGAGACTACAAAACCAATCAGATATAGTGACCTCCTTGACGACATGGATAAATTAAAAAACAAGGAGGAGCTAGACATTCAGGGAATGAAGATAGATTGGTGGACATTGGTGTTGATTACGGCAAAATATAATAGAGATAAAATTGCAGGATTTACAAGGCAGAATTTTGATTTTGATAAATTGATAATGTCAGGCCCATATAAATTAATCAAGAGGGTATATAATTATGTCCTTCAAATGGAGCTAGAAGACGAAGTGGTCAAGGAGACAATGTTAAGGTTGGCTAAGAACTTGGAGAAAAATATTATGATAGATCAATGGGCCACCTTATGGAAAAACAACTATAAAATAATCAAACCGGTTAGTTTTAGAGAGAATTTCTTCAAAATGTTCCACAGGTGGTACTTCACCCCGTCCCGGTTGAGTAAAATCAAGTCTACGGTCTCGCCGAAGTGTTGGAAATGTGAAGTAAAGATAGGTACGTTCTTTCACTGTTGGTGGACATGTGACTTAACACAAAAATATTGGGTGATGGTTTATAATTTATTAAGGGAGATTCTAAATGTAAATATACAATTGAAAGCAGAGATGATGCTGTTGTCCTTGGTTAGAGATAACATCCCACGAGAAGACGAATATATCACAGTTCATATCCTAACGGCTGCTAGAATTTTATTTGCAAAAATGTGGAGACAGAAAGATATACCTCAAAGGGATGAGCTAATACAAAAAATTCTAAGTGTCGCTGAAATGGATATTCTGTCTAATATGATAAGAGGTTTATCTAGAACTGACGCAATTGAAAAATGGAGAAAATTTTATGATTGGCTTAATGAAGAGAGATAATGGAGGGAAGAGTTGCTAATAAGATAATAAAGCTATAGGAAATAATATTAAGATAATGTAATAAGGAATGCTTACGTTTGTATATTCCACAAGCAACCTCAATTTGTATAATGCACTTATGTTAAATGTTCTTGTGTAGACCTAAATAAAATGGTTAAAAATTAAAAAAGAAAAAAAAAAAAAGAAAAGGGCGCTTCCTGGGTCTTAAGTGCTGCTCGGCTCCAACTTTCCTTTGCAAATGGGGCAGGGAGGAAGGGAAATCCGCTAGCTCCTGGCTTGAAGAAGACTTCCTGGGTCTTAAGTGCCACTCTGTTCCAACTTTCCTTTGCAAACAGAAACACAGAGGGAGGGGAAGGGAAAACTGACCAGCTCTCCTGCGGCCTGGTTGCCAACAATCCGCGGACTGGTACCAATCCGTGGACCGGGAGTTGGGGACCTTTGGACTAGATGACCCTGGAGGTCCCCCAACTCTGATTCTGTTATTCCTGCTTCCTTTGCTGCCCTTTGAGGGCCAGTAAATTCTAAGAGGTTTTGAATTCAGGATAGGCACAGTACTGGCATGTTTGAAACCATACACTTAAATGTTTTGAGCTAAAATTGCTGCAAAAAAAAAAGGGCCTGCTTGACATTAAAATTAATTATAAAGAAAATAAGAGCAAATGGCCATCTAAAGAACAGCTTGCTGAATATATTCATAGAGGGCTATAGGCCAGCAAACTCCAGAAGGCTTGAGTATCTGGTTAAATGAATCGGTTTGAACTGGCTCTAGCTCCTATATGAAAAATGTACGCACTTAAGTGTCTTGGAGTGATTGAGAGAAAAGATGTGGTAAGAAGAATCATGAACATTGGTCAGTAATAGTGGTTGTTACACCTGGAAAAAACATAGAAAGGCATTACTCCTGAGGAAGTCTACTGATGAAATGGACCTATATACAGGTGCTCATAGACTTTTTTTGCAATATGAAAATGTTAATATTGGACCTCTGTTACAACATGAAGTATACAGAATTTACAATATGAAATATATGAATGGATATTTAAATTGGATTTTTATTATAACATTAAGTATGTAAAATTTAAAATGTGGGGCATTAAAATATATGAAGGTTTTTAAATGGTTACTATAAACTTTGTTTATCATCACAGTGGTTGTTTAACTTCCATTGCCTGTCCCATTAACTGTGATTCCTTTTTCTTGTTACATTGTCCTCTGAGGGCCAGCAGAATATTGTATTGTTGTTTGGACTTGAAGGCCAGCAGGACTCCCACGTGTTGATTTCAGTGACTATTCATTTATGTCATCAATTCCAGAGGCCATGTCTACTGCTCAGAAACTTTAAAGGTTAGAATGGCATAGCCGGGGCTCATCCTGTCTTTCTCTTTCTGCATTGCTCCTGCTGCCTTTGGGTGGGGGGTTATCAGTGTGTACAATGGTAAAAACTATGCTTTAATTGGAGGGGATGATTTGGGAGAATGTTTTTTTAAAAAATAATTATTGGGTGCTCATATTCCTGAACCTGAAAAATGTCCCAGAATGGGTATGGGGTTTACATAATGTTGGAGGGGGGGGGCTATTGTTGGGTGCAGAGGGAGGAGTTGGCTGTTGGTGGGAAGGAGGATGATTTGTTATAGCTATAGTTTTTACAGCTATAGGCAGTATCCTGTGCACCACCAGGGCTTTAGAGTGAAACTGCTCCTCTGAAGGGGTGCTTGGCCTGTCCCATTGTAATAGGCTATGCACATTTTTTGGAAGTATAACTTAGGCTGGTGGGGGGCATCTTGAAATGTTTTCAACAATGTTTTCAAGGCATCTCAAAAGGATGCTCACAATGGTGCAGATTGAGAACAAGTCTCTTCATGGTTTATTTGTGCTGGGCTTGTTCATGGGTGATAGTGGTTTCTGGGCCTGCCAGATCCCTAGCTGGATTTATTTATTTATTTACTTCTATTTTTATCCTACTTGCCCCACAAGTGGCTCATGTTCATCTTCAAGTGGGCTTTATATCAAGGTTCCAAGAGTTCTACTTTATAATACATGCTTGGCCATGAAAGATTGCTGTACAATTCTAAAAAGAATTACCGGTACATCCTTCTAAAACTCCAATGCATGGTTATAGGATGGGGGAGACTTGTCTTAGCAGTAGTATGTGCAAAAAGGATCTAGGGGTCTTAGTGGATCATACGCTGAACATGAGTCAATAATGTGATGTGGTTTCTAAAAAGGCAAATGCAATTTTGGGCTGTATCAACAGAAGTATAGTGTCCAGATCACGTGATGCACACTTGGGCCAAGAATCCCAGCTACAAATACAAGTTGATGTGGTGTGAACTGGCAGAGACTGGCAGAGACTGACCAAGAGAGAGATCTTGGGGTCGCTGTAGATAACTCACTGAAAATGTCAAGACAGTGTGCGATTGCAATAAAAAAGGCCAACGCCATGCTGGGAATGATTAGGAAGGGAATTGAAAACAAGTCAGCCAGTATCATAATGCCCCTGTATAAATCAATGGTGCGGTCTCATTTGGAATACTGTGTGCAATTCTGGTCACCGCACCTCTAAAAGGATATTATAGCATTGGAAAAAGTGCAGAAAAGGGCAACTAGAATGATTAAAGGTTTGGAACACTTTCCCTATGAAGAAAGGTTAAAGTGCTTGGGGCTTTTTAGCTTGAAACATCGACTGCGGGGTGACATGATAGATAATAATATAATAATAATAATAAATTTTATTTATATCCCGCCCTCCCCGCCTAGGCAGGCTCAGGGCGGCTAACAACGGTTCAATAAAATTATACAATATACAATATAAGGTGATTTAAAACATTTAAATTATACATTAATTTAAAACAACAATCTAAAACCAGTTCCAAATGTCTAGGTCATTCCATAGTTTAAACGGCGGTGATCTTCCTGATGTTATTCTGAACACTTATATTATGGCAGGAGTCACTAGATAAATCGTTGGTGGATTAAACAGCCATCCTATCAACGTCTACAAAAGCCTGTTTGAAAAGGATGGTCTTACAGGCCCTGCGGAATTGGTCCAAATTCCGCAGGACCCGTACCTCCTCCGGAAGTTGATTCCAAAGGCACGGGGCTATAACAGAGAAGGCCCGTGCCCGTGTACTCTGTAATTTTGCCTCCTTTGGCCCAGGGATAGTCAGTGTGTTCTTCCCTGCTGACCTCAGTGCTCTTTGGGGCTCATATGGGGAGAGACGGTCCCTCAGGTAGGCAGGTCCTCGGCCATATAGGGCTTTAAAGGTGATGACCAGCACTTTGTATCGGACCCGGTATGTAACTGGCAGCCAGTGCAGTTCACGCAGCCCCGGCTGTATATGCTCCCATTTCGGGAGTCCTAATAACAGCCTGGCCGCTGCGTTCTGCACTAGCTGCAGCTTCCGGGTTCAACACAAAGGCAGCCCCATGTAGAGGGCATTGCAGTAATCTAGTCTTGAGGTGACCGTCGCATGGATCACTGTTGCCAGGTCCCGGCGCTCCAGGAAAGGAGCCAGCTGCCTTGCCCGCTTCAGGTGGAAAAATGCCGACTTGGCAGTGGCCGCTACCTGGGCCTCCATTGATAGTGAAGGCTCCAGTAGGACTCCCAGGCTCTTGACCCGGCCTGCCGCTTTCAGCGGCGCACCGTCAAAAACCGGGAGAGGTATTTCCCTTCCCAGAGCGCTGCGCCCTACGCAAAGGACCTCTGTCTTCGTCGGGTTCAGCTTCAACCCACTCAGCCTAAGCCAAGTTGCCACAGCCTGCAGTGCCCGGTCTAAATTCACTGGGACGCAGTCAGGCCGGCCATCCATTAGCAGATAGAGCTGGGTGTCATCCGCATATTGATGACAACCCAGTCCAAAACTCCGGGCAATCTGGGCAAGGGGGCGCATGTAGATGTTAAATAACATCGGGGAGAGAACTGCTCCCTGAGGCACCCCACAATCTAGTGTGCGCCTCTGGGAGAGCTCACCCCCGATTGCCACCCTTTGTCCCCGACCTTTGAGGAAGGAGGAAAGCCATTGTAAGGCCAGCCCCCTGACCCCTACGTCGGCGAGGCGGCGGGTCAGTAGCCGATGGTCGACTGTGTCGAACGCTGCCGACAGGTCTAACAACATCAGCACCGCCACGCCACCTCGATCCAGTTGCCGCTGGAGGTCATCTGCCAAGGCGACCAGCACTGTCTCCGTCCCGTGGCCCGGGCGAAAGCCGGACTGGCAAGGGTCTAGGACGGAAGCGTCATCCAGAAAACCCTGTAGTTGCAGCGCCACTGCCCTCTCAATAATTTTACCTAAAAACAGTAAATTAGAAACCGGTCGGTAATTTGCCAATTCGGCCGGATTTGCTGTACATTTTTTCAGGAGGGGGCGGACCAAAGCCTCTTTTAAAGGTGATGGAAAACGCCCCTCCGAGAGGGATCTATTTATTATGTCCCGTAAAGGACATCTAAGTTCCCTCTGGCAAGCTTTAATCAACCAGGAGGGGCAAGGGTCCAAATCGCAAGTTGTTGGGCGCGCAACAGAGAGAATTCCGTCGACTTCCTCCAGGCTGAGCGGGTCAAACCGACCCAACTCCAAACCCGAAGACAGGCGCGGAGCCTCAAGTTCCCGTACTGCATCCAATGTGATAGGCAGGTCTTGGTGGAGCGACGTGATTTTATCTGCAAAATATTTCGCAAAAGCCTCACAGCCAATCTCTTAATTCCCTAACATTTGGTTTGCCTTGAGGCAATGTAGTAAGGTCTCCAATTATTCTAAATAATTGTGCCGGGCGCGAATTTGCAGATGCAATCTTGGCTGCAAAGTAATCTTTCTTTGCAGCCTTGACTGCCATCTCATAAGACTTCATAAACGTTCTATAAGATGTTCTCGTCGCTTCGTCCTGAGTATGCCGCCACTGCCTCTCTAGTCGTCTGAGCCCCTGTTTCAGCCGGCGTAGCTCCGGGGTATACCATGGAGCCAGCCTCCTGCGAGGGCGCAGAGGACGTCGGGGTTCGATCTCGTCGATGGCCCTGGTTAGCCGGCCTTGCCAGGCCTCCACCAGGTCATCGAGGGAATCGCCAGGGGGCCAGGGATCCCCCAGTGCCATTTGGAACCGTTCCGGGTCCATCAGGCTCCGGGGGCGAGCCAAAATAGGCTCTCCGCCCATACAGGGTTGGGGTGGCATCCCCACATGGGCCTTGAGGGCTAGGTGATCCGACCATGGTACCGCTTCTGCCGCGATATCGTTCACTGAAATCCCGGACGCAAAGATCAGGTCTAACATGTGCCCGGCCTGGTGCGTGGGTGTCGTAACAACTTGAGAGAGTCCCAGTGTCGCCATGGAAGACACTAGGTCCATCGCCTGAATGGAGGCCGAGTCGTCGGCATGGACGTTGAAATCACCCAGGACCATAAGCCCTGGGTACTCCAACGCCCAGCTCGCCACAGCCTCCATCAGGGATGGTAAGGCGCTGGCCGGTGTGTTAGGCGGACGATACACCAGCCAGATCGCCAACCCCTCTCCGACATCCCACACCAGACCGGCACATTCAATGCCCTCAATCTTTGGGCCCGGGAGAGCCCGGAAGGAGTAACCCTCCCGTATGAATAATGCCACCCCTCCCCCCCGCCCGCTATTCCGTGATTGGTGAAAGACCGAGTAACCTGGGGGGGGTCATCTGGGAAAGAGCCACTGTCTCCCCATCTCGCACCCAGGTCTCGGTCACGCAAGCCAGGTCCACGTCCTGCCGGAGTAAGAACTCCCTGAGGGTCATGGTCTTATTATTTACGGACCTGGCGTTGCATAACACCAATGACGGAGACAGGCTATTCCTCTTGGCCCCACTACCTGTCACCGTTGGGATGGGGAGTAGACTGGAAGGGAGCTGAGCACCATATTGTCTCCGTCCCCTTCCCTTACACCTCTGTCTATTCCCACCGTCATACCTTCCCCTCCCCAAGAGCACTGGAATCCCTGGGCCAAGCATCCGTGCCTATGCCCGGGGTGATCTTACTAGTACTGGAGGTTTACAAGATAATGTATGGGATGGAGAAAGTAGAGAAAGAAGTACTTCTCCCTAAGAGGCGGAGGACATCTTGGGTGTTTTCCCACCGTCCAATCAGGGAGGCAGGAATCTAAAAGATCTTCCCCTTCCTGTGGCTGTGGGAACCACCCTTCAGTTCTGTTCCTGCCTCAACAGGGAGAGCAAGTGTTTAGAATAGGCTCCTATTCTTTTTCTTGGAGAGAGACTAATTTCTTAAAAAAAAAAAAAAAAAAAAACTTTCCTCAGATCCTTTTCTTCTCCTTCCTATCCTAATCTAATTATTCTACTTTACCCCTTGTCTAAATACTGCAGCCCTTTGTTCACTCACCAGTTCTTCTTCCTTTCACTACTCCTCCCCCCCCCTTTCCATTTTCCTTCGGAGAGAGGAGCGGCGCCGCGGAAACCGCGAGCGAAACGCAAGCCGCGGCGCGAATAGAGGCCAGATGGCACGTCGGGGGAGAGATCCTTTTTTAGATGACGACTCGGCGCCCGACGCATCGCGCGGGGCCGAAAGGCCGCTTCCCGGAGCCGGCATGACCTTGGGGCTTGCCTCGGCTGCCGGCAACGTGCCCTGTAGGGGCAGAAGAAAAGACGAAAGGAAGCGGCGCTGGTCTTTTTCTGCAGCGGAGGAGGCCTCCTCAGAGCTGCATTCCGGCCGCGACGGCCATTTTGAGCGCCACAAAAAGGCGCGAAAGGAAGCGGGCCTGCAGGCCGACAGCCTCCAGTGGCGGGGGACGATGGATGCCAATCTCCAGGCGGGAGACCCCAGCGCCTTCAGTGACCAGCCAACTCAGGAAGCTCCGCAGACCTACCAGCCCCAGAGGGGCTCTGGTAACGTACCCACCATGGGGCCCTCTTTGTTTGCAGAATTTTTAGACTCCATAAAACAGACCGTGGGTGCGGCAGTTATGGCAGCCACCCACAAGAGACCAAGGTCCCCTAGCCATGCTTCCTCCTCCAGATCCCCATCTCCCAAGAGATCCAGGGGGCATTCTAAGGCTCCAAGGGGTCCCTCAGCCAGTGATTTCCGGGAGGGTGAGAGGCTCCCATATGAAGCTCTATCGGAGGAGTCTTATGGGGAAGAACGGGAGGAGGGTGAATTCCTCTCAGATGAAGAAATAGAGAGCACTACTGTGCCAGAACCCTCCTCACGCCTTTTCAAACCAGAGGAGTTTCAATCTCTTCTTCCCAAAGTGCTAGCTGCACTGGACCTTCAGGGGTCACCTGAGGAACAGGAAACTACAAGTTCCCTGACTAATCCCAAAAATAAGCCCAAGGGAAACGCAGAGTTCTTCCCAAGGCACCGTGCTTCGGACAACGTCTTCCCCTTCCCAGAGTTCTTTGAACGTCATTTAAAAGCTGAATGGGCCAAACCAAGTGTCAGCAAGCAGGTTCCCAATTCTGTCAAAAAATTGTATGAGCTTCCCTCTTTTGCTAACGATATGTTACAGGTTCCCCTGGTCGATGCTCCCGTGGCAGCCCTACAGTCCCAGGGGTTGCTAGCTGAGGACGGCCAGGGTTCAGTCCGCGACAGTTGGGACAGGAAAATCGACCTGGCCTTGCGGAGGAGCCACGAGGCCACAGCCCTGGCCATCAAGGCAACTACTGCTACTTCTATTGTGGCTAGAGCAGCAATAGTGTGGGTCAGACGCTTAGCACAACTCGTACCAGACACGGATAAGAGGATTCTGGAGGGCACCAGCAGACTCATGCGGGCAGCAGAGTTCTCAGCGGACGCCTCACTGGACTCCCTTTCGTTCTCAGCCAGGGCGATGGCAGCTAACACCGTCGCGAGAAGGGGCTTATGGCTGAGAGCGTGGCCAGCCGACAATCACTCAAAATCCATCGTGTCAGGCTATCCCTTTCAAGGAGAGAAGCTATTCGGGGACTCACTGGAGAAGATCCTGGTGGAGACGCGAGACAAGAAGAAAGCAATGCCAAAATTTCTGAGACGCCCCGACAGACGGGGGTTCGGTTCTAGTTCCTTTCGTAACACAGCCAACTTCTCCAAGCCTAAACAAGAATACAGAAGACAATCCTGGAGTCAATCCAAACAAACTTTCCGCAAGAACTTCTCCAACCCCCGATTCCAGAGGAACCAGCCCAACCGATCGGACAAGTTTGAGAAGGGCCCCAAGCCCAGTAAGGCATGACTGGGATCTCATCCCAGTAGGGGGCCGCCTGCTTCACTTCCATCAAGCCTGGAGGGAGTCACGGGCGGACTCATGGACTCTGGACATTGTTACTCGGGGCTACCCGATAGAATTCAAGCGCTCACCCCCAGACCGCTTTATCGTTTCTCCTCTTCGCTCGAACCCGGGTCGGAGGAATGTTACCCTCAGGGCTATAGACCACCTCCTAGAGATCGCAGCTATAGAACAAGTTCCCTTGAACCAGAGATGTCAAGGTGTCTATTCGATCTTCTTTACAGTGCCCAAAAGGAACGGGGACTGGAGGGCGATCCTGGACTTAAAATTCCTGAACAAGAACATCAAACTTCGACACTTCAGAATGGAGTCCATCAGGTCCATTACAGAAGCCCTACATCACCAAGATTACATGGCATCACTGGATCTAACGGAGGCTTATTTGCACATTCCGATCCTACCCGCGCATCGCAGATTCCTTCGTTTTTGCGTGAACAGATCGCACTACCAATTCAGGGCCCTTCCATTCGGCCTGGCGACGGCACCGCGGGTGTTCACCAAGGTCCTGGTGAATCCGATAGCACACCTCAGACAGAGGGGAATCCACGTGCACCCCTATCTCGACGACCTGTTGATAAGATCTTCGTCGAGGAGGGAAGCGGAATTGGACGTCCAGCGCACTGTCAATTGCCTGCAACAGCACGGGTTCTTAATAAACCTATCCAAAAGCCAGTTACATCCGACCCAGAAACTGGAACATCTGGGCATGATAATCGACACCAACTTGAACTCCATATTCCTTCCGGAGGACAAGATCTCAAAGACCAAGACACTGGTACAGCAGGTGATTCAGGGGTCATCATCAACGCTCCTGACACTAGCAAGGCTCATGGGTCTCCTGATCTCGAATCTCGAGGCATTACAGTGGGGTCGCCATCACACCAGACAGTTGCAAATGTTTCTACGACCCTATCAACTCCGCATCATGGATAGATGTGCCATCTCACTGACGGTACCGATGAAGGTCAAGGAGAGTCTTCTGTGGTGGACCAAGACCACCAACCTTCGGCAGGGAAGAGTCTACGCTGCAGAGAGAGAACTACAACTGTTCTCAGACGCCAGCCTCTCAGGTTGGGGGGCTACTCTCAACGAGGTTCCCACACAGGGTCGGTGGTCAGCCAAGGAGTCGACTCTTCCAATCAACCTTCTGGAGCTCCGGGCCATACGATTGGCACTACTCTACTTTCAGGTCCAGGTATCGGGACAGCACGTGCTAGTGCGAACGGACAATATAGCGGCGAAAGCCTACTTAAACAATCAAGGGGGGTCCAGGTCCAGTTCCCTTTACAAGGAGGCTGCGAAGTTATTCGAATGGGCGGAACTCCATTTAAAATCAATAAGAGCGGAGCACATCAAGGGGGCCTGCAATGTCCAAGCAGACTGGCTCAGTCGAGAGAGCATTCAAGCAGGGGAGTGGTCGCTCAACAGGGCCTTGTTTCTGAAGATAGTGAACCATTTCGGCCCACCTTCACTGGATCTCTTTGCGTCTCACCAGAATCACCAGCTCCCTCGGTTCTTCACGAGGTACTACCACAGTCGGGCGGAGGCCACAGACGCCTTAACATCTCCATGGCCGCAGGATCTCCTATACGCCTTTCCCCCGATACCGGTCATTCCCAAGTTGCTCAGGAAGATCAGCCGGCTGGGGGCCGAGGTCATACTAGTTGCACCCTGGTGGCCTCGTCGTCCTTGGTTTTCTTCAATTCAGCAGATGTCGGTAGAAGAACCTCTCCACCTACCAGTTCAACCAGACATGCTATTGCAGGGACCAGTATGGCACCCCCATCCCGAATGGCTGAGTCTGACCGCGTGGAGATTGAGAGGAGATCACTACTAGACCTAGGCTATTCTAGTGATGTGACCAATACAATTCTAGCTTCCAGAAGAGAATCCACTACACGGATCTATAACGCGTCTTGGAAGGCCTTCCACAGGTGGTGTAGGAGAAAACAGGTGGACCCGCTACAGCCTACGATCCCTAGGATCCTACAATTTCTTCAAGACGGCCTCCGATCCGGACTGAAACCTGCTACTCTCAGACGACAGGTCGCGGCCCTGGCATCAGTTCTCCAGCAGGTAGACGGCGTACATCTGTCATCCCATCCACACCTTCGGCGGTTCCTTAGAGGGGCTTCCTTGAGCTCTCCACCACAAACGCATCGCTTTCCAACTTGGCGACTGAACACGGTGCTCTCGGCCCTAACCAATCCACCCTTCGAACCATTAATGTCCGTACCATTAAGGATAATGCGCATGAAGACGATTTTCCTGGTGGCAATAACCTCGGCCAGGAGGATCTCGGAAATCGGTGCGCTGTCGGTCAGGAAGGAGCTTTGCGTATTTCATAAGGACAAGGTCGTTCTGTACCCGGATCCCACTTTCCGCCCGAAGATTTCCTCTAGATTCCACCAGAGCCAGGAGATCAACCTACCATCGTTTTGTCCAGATCCCAAGCACCCGAAGGAGCGCACGTGGCATACCTTGGACGTGCGCAGGGCACTCAAGATCTACTTGATTAGGACTGAGACATTTCGTAAATCTGACGCCATGTTTGTCAATGTGGCAGAACCCAGAATGGGACAGAAGATGTCCAAGTCTGCCATCAGTTATGCAATCAAGCAGTGCATAACGGAGGCATACAAGGCGTTGCACCTCAAAGTTCCACAAGGAATCACGGCACATTCGACCAGGAGTTCAGCGGCCAACGCGGCCTTCAATAAGAACGCCTCTGTCGAGGAGGTGTGCAAGGCAGCTACGTGGTCTTCAATATCCACCTTTATCCGGCACTATAAACTGAATGGCTACGCATCAGCAGACGCCGCCTTCGGCAGGCGAATCCTTCAACACGTCCTGCCCGAGTAGGGCGACCCCACCCTGCTTAACAATACTGCTCTGGGAGCACCCAAGATGTCCTCCGCCTCTTAGGGAGAACGACCCTTGGCACTTACCGTGAGGGGTCCTTCTCCTAAGAGGACAGGAGGACATCTTGCCCTCCCATCTATCGCCCTACCTTGGGCAGCCTGTTCCTACTCCTTTAGTCTACACCTGTTGCTGGTACTTTCTACTAATTATGTCCATTGTCATGGGCCTGTTTTTTCTCTCTTACGTTCCTTTTTTAGGGGTTACCTTGAATTTCAATCTGCCGCGTTTAGGCAGTCGTACCTGACGTACCGTTATCTGTTTGCATGAGAAGTTCCTTTTTTTTACTAGATATAGGTTTTTTGTACTGCTTCTCGGAGTCACCCGAACTGAAGGGTGGTTCCCACAGCCACAGGAAGGGGAAGATCTTTTAGATTCCTGCCTCCCTGATTGGACGGTGGGAAAACACCCAAGATGTCCTCCTGTCCTCTTAGGAGAAGGACCCCTCACGGTAAGTGCCAAGGGTCGTTTTCTCCCTTTCTCACAATACAAGAACTCGTGGGTATTCGATGAAATTGCTGAGCAGTCATGTTAAAAAAGGAAGTACTTCTTCACCCAAAGGATGATTAACATGTGGAATTCACTGCCTAGGAGGTGGTGGCGACTGCAAGCATAGCCAGCTTCAAGAGGGGGTTAGATAAAAATATGGAGCAGAGGTCCATCAGTGGCTATTAGCCACAGTGTGTATATATATATGTGTGTGTGTTTGTGTGTGTGTGTGTGTTTGTGTGTGTATGTGTGTGTATATATATTTTTTTTTGGCCACTGTGTGACACAGAGTGTTGGACTGGATGGGCCATTGGCCTGATCCAACATGGCTTCTCTTATGTTCTTATGTGATGTGATGGTATCACTTTACTCTGCTCCGGTAAGACCTCACCTGGAGTATTGTGTTCAGTTTTGGGCACCACATTTTAAGAAGAATTTAGATGAACTGGAATGGGTCCAGAGGAGGGCGACGAAGATGGTGAGGGGTCTGGAGACCAAGTCCTATGAGGAAAGGTTGAAGGAGCTGGTCCTGTTTGGCCTGGAGAGGAGGTGGCTGAGAGGTGATATATATGATCACCATCTTCAAGTACTTGAAGGGCTGTCATATAGAGAGGATGGTGTGGAATTGTTTTCTGTGGCCCCAGAAGGTAGGATGAGAACCAGTGGGTTGAAATTAAATCAAAAGAGTTTCCGGCTCAACATTAGGAAGAACTTCCTGACCGTTAGAGTGATTCCTCAGTGGAACAGGCTTCCACAGGAGGTAGTGGGCTCTCCTTCCTTGGAGGTTTTTAAACAGAGTCTAGATGGCCATCTGACAGCAATGAATATCTTGTGAATTTACGGGGAGGTGTTGTGAGTTTCCTCATTGTGCTGGGGGTTGAACTAGATGACCCTGGAGTTCCCTTCCAACTCTATGATTCAATTAAATTCATTGAACTCGATGGGCTAAGAAGTGTGCTCCTTTGTTTAGGATTGAACTGTGGTGACCTTGTGCCACTTGCCATGTGGATTATTAGTTTATATTACTGGCCTAATGTGAGTAAAAAAAATGAGATAAACCCTCTGAATGGTGTTCTGGGCTCCTTGGAAAAGCAGGACAGGATACAAATAAGATTACTAAAAACAACAGTAATAATAGCAACTCTGTTCTTAGAAAGCTTGTGTACCCATTGGCCAATAGACTTTGTCTTATATGCTTTGCAGTAATAAATAACAAAAATCATTCCATTATTATTCCTGTGTCCATTTCTTTAATTTAAGGGAGCACAGAAGAAACTAGTACATAGACATCAATATTTTAGCCTGTTCAGCAACTTAGATGATCAGGGTTAACATGTACATGAATTAATATACAGTAATGATCACTGAAATACTCTGGATTAAGGGTCAGTAACGACAAGGCAATTAAGAATAGGTATTTTATTTGTAGCTCAATAATGAAACTAAATGGTAGGTAAGAATTTTAGTTAGTTCCTAAAATTGCAAGGGTCCAGCATACAGTTAGAAGACAGCTAATGCCAGAATTTCCAATTTCCTGTGCACCTTATGAATCCCTTCCCATTTTTTTTGTTTTATTCCTTTAATGTTTTGTGTACATGGAACATGGTTTTTGCTTCCATACTGTTGAAAATGATTTCTGTAACTCACTCCAGGAACTTTTACTTCTCACAGGAGCTCTGATGCACGCACAAAGGCCCTGGCAAGCATAGATTTCTTTGTTCACTGAACAATTCAGTGGCAGTGAGCCTGTATACATCATATCTGTTGTCTATGTGAAGCCACACTTGATATTGCAACAAGTAAGGAAAGTCAGTCTTTGTTGGGAGCTTTGGGTATGCGTTAGCATGGCATTACAGCGTGTAGATCAAGGCCATACTATTTAAGTTGCATAATATAAACCTTTCCTTACACGCCTTTACAAATAATGGTATATTTTTAAAGCTAGAGTCACATTCATAATCCTAGTGAAACATGAAAGTGAGATCCCAGTGAGAATTACTTTTGAAGTGGCTCAAGATCTATCGGATTAATTTGTCAGCATGATGAAAGTGGTAATGGAATTATCAAAAATGTTATTATGTTAATAATGTCTAAACCTTTGGAAACTGGGGGATTAAAGTGACCACACACAAAAAGAATAATGCTAAGGTGATTCTAGCTAAGCTGCATTCCCTTTAGAATAAATTCATAAATTTAGGGCCTGGGCATCCAGGATTTTGCACTAAAGAAACCATTTCAGATCAACAGAAATTGTGCAAGCGTGTAATGAGAACCATAGCATTGCTCTCATTCCAATAGTATTAATATGGATTTAAGTATTCTTAGTAAGACAGAAGGCAGAAGAACTCACTGGTCCTTGAAAAGACAACATCAGATCGAAGGATTAGGCCAAATATCAGCAAATGTGCATTATGGGACTCTCAGATTTCAAGTACAGTATACACTAAGTAAAGTGGAATTGTTTTGGATATCCAGAATGTATACATGAATTAATTAGAGTTGAGTAATCAGAAGTCAGCAATGGATTTATTGTGAATAAGCAGCTTTTCATATGGTTACTATTTCAAGTGAGTGTGTGTGTGCGCCCTCAGGTTGTAACTAACTTTCAAGGGGCTTTCAATGCAAGTGAGAGTGGAGGTGGTTTGATGTCAAGTGATTATTTTTTCTATATTATTATAAAAAATTGTCATTTCTATATGTGAAGCCAGGACAGAGCAGTTGATGGTTCCATGCAGAATGGAGATTGGTGTGCAGTTTCTTTTGACCTGAGTCACTACTCATAATATCTAGGAGAATCAGGCCTATGGTTCAAGGAACACAATTTGACTTAAGAGAGGGTGCATTCACACTTGCCTTTAGCTCCGTCTTACCTACAGTTCCCATTCAGATTTTATTAGCACGTCCAGACAACCACATCTGTCCCTTGAATGCCACTCATCTGCATCCCGACTTGCCCCGGTATGCTGTCGGCATTATTAGACACCAGAGAAAGTCCAGTGCTTTTCCACAGAAGTGGCACACATTCGGGTTTTTCCTGTTTGGACAGCTCATGTGGGATACTGCCCCTTGGGATATTTGGCATCCACCTTCCGCCCCCCCCCTTTTAAAAAAATAAATCCCCAGGAGACATGCACACAGCCAGATCATTGGGAATCTGAAGTGAGGCTTCTCCGATAAACACAGGCCGTTTTCCCACTTACCTTACCCCGGAGCGACGTCCCTCTTCACCGCGCTGCGTCTGCGCGGATTTCGCACAAACTGCTGTGCAGCACCAGGAAGAGCCGCGTAGTCCCGGGGCTTTTGCATCGCAAATGTAAACCGCCAAAAAGCAGTTTACATTTGCGACGCAAAAGCCCCAGGACTACGCGGCTCTTCCTGGTGCTGCGCAGCAGTTTGTGCGAAATCTGCGCAGATGCAGCGCGGTGAAGAGGGACGTCGCTCCGGGGTAAGGTAAGTGGGAAAACGGCCACAGAATCCACGTGAGTGGAAGAACAGGGGAGGGGGGATCTTTTTTCAATGTGGAGGATTTCCAGATATCATTGTCAGTGCCCATTTTCCGAAAAATAGTTCCTGGCAGTCTCCTAGTTTGAATTGGTAGTGTTAATTCCCAGAACTCCCCCTCCCCCTTGAAGCAACATTTGATTCCTCACGTCCCAACGTTTGGGTGCATGTTGATGAAAACACCACGGCAGGAATCACATATGATTGATCAGCAACTGAATGAGAGTGAGACAACTTTGAATCTGCTTGATTGGTTGTGCGCATGCTCCAAGAAAAGTGCGTGATAGCATTCAGTATGCCTGATTGTTCAACAACAGGACGATGTCGGGATGAATTGCATTCTTAGATTCTCGTTTGATCGGCCCTGTGTCAAATCAATATTCAGCTGTTCAAATTGGAGCGCTGCACACCCACTTTTAATGTGATGTGTGACCACGCCCAGGGAGTAGGAGATACAATGCTAAACAACAGGCAAAAGAAGGCAATCTGGAATAATTAAGGAACAGGAATGAGATAATAGAGGAAAGGAATAAGAATTTAGAGAGCAGCTTGGCAACCTGAAGGCAAGTATTCGGAGCATGCTTGTTGTTTATTTATTGTCGTCATCATCATCACATTTTATTTGTATCCCGCCCTCCCCGCCGAAGCGGCTCAGGGTGGCAGAATTGTATGGCAGAATTACACACAGGAAGCATATATAATAATATAAAATACCCAACCAGGTTGATACAATGGGTATACAGAAAGATTGAACAATCCCACTAAATAGTAGTGTCTAAAGTTTCAATCTACTTAATCATAGACTGGGAAAGAGCTCCATCATATCTCCCTGAAAGTGCGATGCTCATATTCCTGTGACAAATTAAAATAGTTTGGTGGACTGCACTGCAGTCACATTCAGGTCTTGGTATTTTGCACTATTTAAACAACAGGTCTGTTCATCTGCCAAAGTCTGTTTGTATTCTATTAGCACACACACACACACACACAGAGAGTATATAATAATATAATATATATAATCAAGTTGATACAATGAATATGCAGGCTGATTGGGCAATCCCCCTGAATAATATCTTAAGTTTTCAGTCTACTCGGTTGCAGCTGGGGAGAGTTTGAAGAGCTCTGAGGACATTGGTACTCCCATTCATGAGACCTGGAGCCTATCTGGTAACCTTGAGAGCACCAACCAAAATAGTTCTTTTAACAAAGCATGGACAAGAAATGGCAGCACCTGTTGTTTATATCTGACTTCTGTCATTCTATTAGTAGTGCCTATTCTCTTTTGATCTAAAGAGGATTTTGAACCCCGGGAACACATAATCCTTTTTATCTCATCGGGATAGGTTCCAAACAGTCCTGAAATCAAGATATGAGCACATGAAACTACTTTATAGACAGAAAATTGACCAGCCTTGCTCAGTACTTTCAACAACTCAGTATTTCTCAGTATTTTCAGCAACTCTCAAGGAACAGGCAGAAGAGCCTTCTAGCTCTACCATCTCAGATCCTTCAGAATCTTCTATCTGAGATAATTTAATTGGAGATGCCAGGGATTGAATTTTTGACCTTCTACATACAAAACATGTGATTTACAACTGCCACAGCCCTTCTCCAATCCTAGTCCAAAACCTCTTTGACTTGAAGGTTCAGGATACCAAGTAAGCTAGGTTCTTTGACATTAAATTACATTAAGTAACTTCATCAAGTATGTGGCTGTCTTATTTGTTTATGTTTACAATGTAAGGACTGGAAGTGGATTAGTAATTAATAGACTTGGTTAATTAAAAATTGATTTGATTAATTGGGCCAATCTGAGGGAGTCTGCAGTAATTAAAAAGTTTGTAGTTTACTCTTTCTCTTTTTTTGTTGGTGTCACCTTGGCTTACCATTAGAAGGAATAAGGCAAAATGGGAACCTATCACCTGTTCAAAGGTACTACACCAGTAGAAGGATTGCTCTACCTGAAGAGTGTAACTCTAATTAAGTAATAACTCTAATTAAGTCATAACAGTACAGTCCTAAGCAATCAGGTAAAATTATTAATCAATTAAAATTTCTTTAATTGCATTTCTTCCCTAGAAAAAACTTTTTTAAAAGTCTTGTTCTTGGAACTATTTATTTGTAACACTTTGAACATTAAAAAGCATTTAAAATTCAAATATCTTTGAAATATTTTAAACAAATAAAACATGTAAACTCATAAAAGCAAACCAGGAGGAGAGCTAATAAGAGTTACTGAGGGAATTCCAAACAAAACAAAACTCATTAAACTGCTGCCAGAAGTCAACAATAGATGGAGACAAAGGCATTTCCTTGAGAAGGGAGTTCCAAAATTTCAGTTCCACAACTGAGAAGGTGCTTTCTGAGGCTGCTACCTATCTACTCTCAGATTACAGGAACACTTGAAGCAAGGCCTCTGGAGATGAAGGATTGGAAAACGTTTTATGGTAGTAGGCAGTCCTTCAGGTATGCTGGCCATAAAGGGTTTTAAAAGTCAATATCAGTACCTTGAATAAGTCCAGGAAACAAACTGGGACCCAGTGTAGATCGAACAAGACTGCAAAGATATGGACCGTACAACCCACTCCACATTAGTCATCCTCGTTTAGTATTATTTTCAAAATGTCAGATTTTGAATGAATGGACTGGAGGTGCATTGTGTCATTAAAAAATAGATTAAAAGGTTAAGTACATTGAGTTGTGAGGTCATGTTTATGTTTTAGCAATTTGTTCTGTTATATAACACAGTTGGGAGGGGTTTTTTGATGTTTTTTTTTAAATCTGCATTGTATGATCCCTGGAGAACTGTGTCTTGAGGAAAAGCACAAGATTTTAATTCTGTCTTATTTGCCGCAATCTTGAAATATTCTGTCATGCTTAAAATCTTTGAGTTGATCTGTTTAATACTTGTGGATTATACCACTGTGCAGTGGGAAAATAAGTCTCAATTCACTCTAGAAAGGAAAAATCTTCATTATAACGTAAACTGTAGTCTTAAAGTCTTGGAATAATTGGAAATAAAATGTTTACATGAAAACTTTTATCATGTAGAAAGCTTTCATAAACTCAAGGCAAAACTAAGTGTTGCACAGCACCCACAAGCAACATTACCCAACTATCGTAATTCATCTTTGCAAGTGCATCCATAGGAGGACAATAGTGGAGATACTGGTTGAAGTGTGGGTAAGCCACTTCACTGAAAAGAACTGAGTAGGATTCTGAGTTGACCTGCAGAGAGTACAATCCTACCCAGCCTTCTGTTTTTCCTTGTGAATGCTGGAACCCCTGCTTCTTCTCCTGCAAGACCTCCAGAATGACACAGTGGGGACAAAGCAGCTGGACACGTGAGTTTTGGAATAAAAATGCTGGATTGGAGAATGTTAAGCATTCTGTCTCCTTCTGCCTCTTCTTTTAATTGCAAGGGAGAAACTGTATCATGGTAATATTACTCATGAAATTGGACATAGTTATTTGAGTAAAATAATTTTCAAATATAAATTTCCCCTTTGGAATTCTGAAACAGGGTGGTGGGTGCAACCACGAAATGGCTATGCAGGAGGCAGAGCCACACTAATATAGGAAGCTAGGCTTACCAGCTCCCAAGCCCAGGCGTAGGATCCACCATTTTAGTAGGCTCCTTCCTGCCACCGGCCAGCTGGCCACCCCAACAGCCATGATGTGCCAGAAGATGAATATGAAATTGAATTTATATCCCACCCTTCACTCTGAATCTCAGAGTCTTAGAGCAGCTCACAATCTAGGCTTCCCAATCCCCAGGTCCCAGCGGGGGATCATCTGGTTTTACAAGTTTCCCCCCGCCCCCCAGCCAGCTAGCCGGTGGGGGAAGCCCCACCCCCCACAGCCCCCACAGCTCTAGATCTCTGGCAGTTTTAGGGAATTGATCCGCGGATATCAGAGGCTCTAGGGGGGCTGTGTTTTGAGGTAGAGGCACCAAATTTTCAGTATAGCATCTAGTGCCTCTTCTCAAAAATACCTCCCAAGTTTCAAAACGATTGGACCAGGGGGTCCAATTCTATGAGTCCCAAAAGAAGGTGCCCCATCCTTCATTATTTCCTATGGAAGGAAGGCATCTAAAAAGGTGTGCTGTCCCTTTAAATGTGATGGCCAGAACTCCCTTGGAGTTCAATTATGCTTGTCACACCCTTGCTCCTGGCTCTGCCCCCAAAGTCTCCTGGTTCCACCCCCAAAGTCTCCTGGCTCCACCCCCAAAGTCTCCTGGCTCCATCCCCAAAGTCCCCAGATATTTCTTGAATTGGACTTGGCAACCCTATCACAATCTCCTTTACACTCCTCCCCCAAAACAAATATCCTGTGAGGTAGGTGGGGCTGAGAGTGCTCTCACAGAAGCTGCCCTTTTAAGGACAGCTCTGCGAGAGCTATGACTTACCCAAGGCCATTCTATCACTTGCAAGTGGAGGAGTGGGGAATCTCTCAGATAAAAGTCCGCACACTTATCTAGCTGTCTTTGATCTTTGGAAGCTTGCAAACTGTCTGTGTTTTAGAATGTGTTTTGGAATCCTTTAAATCTCAGCAAGACTAAAGCTTGGGGCGGGGGGAGCAGACAGAGCCACATGGCTCTTCCAGGTGAGTGTGTGAGAGAGGGAGAAAACACCATCCCTCTGTTTGTTTTGCATTCATTTCAGAAATGGTGTAGTATAATAGATAGCAAAATGGATAGTAAAGAGTTAACTAGAACCTGATTATGGGATGGAGGAAATCTCCACCCCCTAGACTTCTCTCTCCTTACTTATTTTCATTTCCTGTGTTAGTTTGAAGAAGTTGTTTTAAATACAGAAGACTGTTACATTAGCAGCTCCTGTGAGTAAAGCGATCTATACCATTGCCACAGGGAAATCACAAAAGTGTGGGTGTGCAAACTGTTGCTTTTGGCTGCTTTGTGAGTATGTGTATTCCCTTTCATGTAGTGGAAGTACAGCTGCTGGGGGAAAGCAAAAAAGAGGAGGAGGAGGAAATGTCTGTATTCAGGGGAACTGCACTGCTATGTTTTGATTTTTTAATTTATTTATTTTTAGAGAATGGCTGGATGAATATAAGCGACTCATGTCTGTAAGCAGCATCTTCTCAGCCTAGCCATGCTTTGGCTCACACCCGGGGCAGCTCCTGCTTTGATCTTTTTGCTGCTCTTCTCTTGCTATGTCTCACTCCAGGGGGTCAAATAATCCACGACTCCTGTTGTCCAGGCTAGTTGGTGACTTATCCCTTCTAGCACAAATTCCATTTCTTTCCTGCCTGAATCTCTAGGACCTCACTGACCCAATCTTTCTGCCCTCATATTTGGTGATTTGGCTCTCCAGTTTTCCTACTCTCAGCCAGTCAGATGTCTCCTGCCATCTTTCAGAAAAATCAACAGTAACCCCTGTCTTGTAGCTGCTTGTCTTTCCAACTACAAATGGCAACAGCCACAGTGAATGATAAGATGTGGCAAGTTAATTTTTCTGTTTCATGCCTTTTTATCCATTAGTGAGCCCACTGCCACAAGTGGGCAGAGTCAGGCAGCTGTTCCAGTCCTTGTCCTCTGACTGGGCTGCATCACCTAGTTCCAGGGTTGTTGTGTTCCTGGTGCTGTTCCTGTCTCCTTCCACCCCCCCCTCCCCAGATATGAAACTACTCATTTCAGTGGGGCAAAGTAAAGACAGTGGTACAATATGAGTGGGAGATAAACCTGCTCTTGGTTGATGATCTTATAGTCTGATGTGAGGACCATATTTTGTCCCCTGTTACTTGTGCTTAATAGAATTCAGTGCTGACTAGCCTCTCCCTGCATCACTGTACTGTGGGTACCATTTCTCATTCATGCTAGAATGTGACAAAATGTTAGTAAATTGTGAGAGAATGTTTGGACAGTGTGACAAAGAGCTCAAATGCTGAAAGATAATCTTTCTTTTTTATATTCGTAACTAGTTTGATCTGAATTAGAAATGAGGTTGTTTTTCTATTGCAGTAACTGGTCTCTTCTGAATTGTGAAGTGAAGCACGTTATAAATGGCATCTTTTGATATGGTGTATCAAGACATAAATGCTCATAAATAATAGCTCTCATGATACTTCTCATAAATGATTAAAATACTGAGGTTACATTAGGCACAGGCATGTGCACACACAGTTTTGTAAGATTTGTCTTTATAGCCAACGTAATATTGCTTACAAAACACTATGTAGGTATTGAATATTGTAAGCAACATGTTTTCAAATCAACTTAGCATTCAAGACAGTGATTTTGAAATCATTATAAATATCTCCCTGAAAAGAGTAGTTCCATACGCTAGAATACGCTAGAATAATAAAAAGATCAATACATTAAAGACAAGCATTAAAGATCAATACATTAAAGAAAAATAAAAATGAGGCACACATGTTGAATAGTTCTTTGTACTAACTTGTCTTTAATATTAATGCAGCACTCTAATAATGCCAACAACAGTGAAATATCATTTGTACACTGTTCTAATCTACTCTGCTGCTGGTTTCTGCTCTTTCAGCACATCCAACCTCTGTAAGTCACAGTTATTCTTATGTGAGCTTGCAGTGGCCCTCCATAGTCTCAGATCCCATAAGGGTAGCATTGCTAGGCTGTTATATCAAAAACCAAAGTGAAGCTAGAAACTACAGATTTATCTCACTATTCATTTTCATGATCTGGAGCCTATTTTGTCATATATATCTGACTATGTTGACTGTAGTCCATGAAAGCTTGTGCCATTATAAATTGTTGTAGCTGAATGAATCACAGATGTTAGGAGGTGAAAGTAGAAACAAGGAGCTGCAGTTAGATACATGCCACTTGATAATAGATTCATGCTTTCACACATTTCAGGCAAGCAGGTCTTACAAAAAGGCTGTACATATTGGGAGTTTAACTGTTATTGTACTACAGTGACAGCTCTCTCGGGTTATTTTGACAGTTAATTTAAAGGGCTATGCAAGGCCATCGTGTTACTTTGTTTACATTTAAAATTGCTTCAAATTTTAGGGGTATTATAATCTAATATGTCATTTTTCATTATACCTTCTCTAAAGGAGGAGCAAGCAATTGGTTTTTAATCCGGTCCATTTTATATTTTAATTAGCAGCATACTTTGAAATTATAGAGTGAGCTGCAGCTAATTTTTATATGAAATGCAATAGTGTATAACTCTTTCTGAGTTTTTGTTGATTATCATAATATCAATTATGAGTCTTTGATTCAGTCACACATCTGAATTTTATCGACAATTTGCAAAGCTGTTGGACTGTACAGGCTTTTGTGTGCGATACTGTGTTCACCATATATTATAAATTGTTCACTGTATTATGAATTGTTTGGGGTATTTCGCTATTGAAAACAGATGATAGAGCATAGTTCAGGCATTATTATATATATGCACAGGAAAGGAATATAGATTTAGGCTGTCATCCAAAAGGATACACATGCCAGGTCTGTTGCAAGCAGCCATTTCTTCTTCACCATTTTTTCCATTTCATCTCTTCCTGTCTTGGTATTCTTCTCTTGCCCAATTAAAAAAAAACTGTTTTGTAAATAATCATAGGGAGGTACTAAAGAGAAAACAGCTGGAAAAACCTGGATATTATTGATTGCAAGCACGCAGATCACATCATTGGATTGTGGCCATATCGTTTATGTGTGTGTAAATATTAACTCTAACTCTCATCTCTTTTTTTACTTAGAACTGTTCTTCCAAAGCAACTGCAATGAGTTAATGGAAAATAATAGACTTTTGAGGTGTTGGGGGAGAGGGTGGGTGTCCTGCTGGTTCATGCAGTTCACCAGCAGATTCCCTTCTGAGGCTATCAGAGGCATTGGCTGAGTATATGCTGTGTTTCCCTAGACTGTTGGTTTTGGGATGCTTTCTTGCTTGGTGCAGTCTCAGACTTCATGGCTGCTATGACAACATTGGGATTCCCCCAGGTTGTATCAACCCCCACACATGAAGCAGGTCACATGTTAGATTTGATCTTTTGTGCAGGGCTTGATCTGAATGGCATGGTTGTTTGTGAACTGGCACCATGGTTAGACTACTTCTTTGTAAGGGTTGGTTTTGGGGTGGCCATTCCCCCCTGCAGTGGCAGTTCAGTGAGGCTGTGGACTATGCCATGCAGGGCCACCCCAGATGGACAGGCCACAGCAGAGAACCCAGACAAAATGTGATCCATTGGGGAAGGAAATGGCAAACCAAAATGCCAAGAAAACCCCATGGACAGTAACAAAAGGCTAAAAGATATGGTGCTGGAAGATGAGCCCCTCAGGTCAGAAGGTGCCCAATATGCTACTGGGGAAGAGCGGAGGGCAAGTCCAAGTAATCACAGAAAGAGTGAAGTGGCTGGGCCAAAGCTGGAAGGACGCTCAGCTGTGGATGTGTCTGTTGGTGAAAGGAAAGTCCAATGCTTCAAAGAACAATACTGCATTGGAATGTGGAATGTAAGATCTATGAATCAAGGTAAACTGGATGTAGTCAAGTAAGAGATGGCAAGACTGAATATCAGCATATTGAGAATCAGTGGACTAAAATGTACGGGAATGAGTGAATTTAACGCAGAGGATCAGTACATCTATTATTGTGGGCCAGAGTCCCGTAGAAGAAATGGTGTGGCCTTTATAGTTAACTAGAGAGTGAGGAAGACAGTAATGGGATACAATCTCAAAAATGACAGAATGATCTCTGTCTGTATCCAAGGCAAACCATTCAGTATCACAGTAATCCATGCCCCAACCACTGACGCAGAAGAGGCTGAAGTGGACCATTTCTATGAAGATCTACAACACTTTCTAGAATTAACACCAAAAAAAGTTGTCCTCCTCATCATAGGGTACTGGAATGCCAAAGTAGGAAGTCAAAAGGTAACTGGAACAACTGACAGATTTAGCCTTGTAGAACAAAATGAATCTGGGCAAAGGCCAGTTTTGTCAAGAGAACAAACTGGTCATAGCGAACACCCTCTTCCAACAACCTAAAAGATGACTCTACACATCACCTGATGGGCAACTCAGAAATCAGATTGATTATATACTCTGCAGTCAAAGATGGAGAAACAGTCAGCAAAAACAAGACCTGGAGCTGACTGCGGCTCAGATCATGAGGTTGCAAAATTCATTGCAAAATTCAGGCTTAAACTGAAGAAAATTGGGGAAACAATTAGGCCATTAGAGAGCCAGTTTGGTGTAGTGGTTAAGTGTGCGGACTCTTATCTGGGAGAACCGGGTTTGATTCCCCACTCCTCCGCTTGCACCTGCTGGAATGACTTTGGGTCAGCCATAGCTCTGGCAGAGGTTGTCCTTGAAAGGGCAGCTGCTGTGAGAGCCCTCTCAGCCTCACCCACCTCACAGGGTGTCTGTTGTGGGGGAGGAAGGTAAAGGAGATTGTGAGCCGCTCTGAGACTCTTCGGAGTGGAGGGCGGGATATAAATCCAATATCTTCTATCTTCATCTTCTTCATTCAAGTTTGACCTTGATCATATCCCTTATGAATATACAGTGGAGGTGAAGAATAGGTTTAAAGGACTAGAGTTGATAGACAGAGTGCCTGAAGAATTATGGACGGAGGTTTGTGACATTGTACAGAAGGCAGCAATCAGCACCATCCCAAAGAAAAAGAAATGCAAGTACCGTATTTTTCGCTCCATAAGACGCACCTGACCAAAAGACGCACTTAGTTTTTAGAGGAGGAAAACAGGAAAAAAATATTCTGAAACAAATAGTGTAATAAAATGGCCTTGGGTCAGCCATCACTATCATAGGAGTTGTCCTCAAAAGGGTGACTTCTGGGAGAGCTCTCTCAGCCTCGCCTACCTCACAGGGTGTCTGTTGTTGGAGAGGAAGATAAAGGAGACTGTGAGCCCTTCTGAGATTCAGAGTATGGGTTGGGATATAAATCCAATATCACCATTATCTTTTGCTGCTGTTCTTAGGGAAGGGTTCATCCAGTCCATCACTGTGTCACACAGTGGCCAAAACCCAGGTGCTATCAGGATGTCCACCAGCAGGGCCAAAACTCCAGAAGCCCTCCCACTTTTGCTTCCAAAAAAAAAACATCTTGGGCAAATTTAATGTTTATTTACATACTGTAACTGAAAAAGACGCCTCGGGAGCACTGGCCACCATCACCGCGTGAAGACTTCCACCCCTCCTAGGCCACGCCCCTTGAAGCCTTCCTTCCTTCGGCACAAACGGGGCTGGCAAAAAGGCACCAATACTTGTGAATACTACGTGAGGAACACATAGTCTAAGTGCTGCAGACTCAGCGGACCCGGTCGCCAGCCCCAAGCCATGGGGCTCCTCCTCCTCTTCCTCCTGCTGGGGCGGGGGCGCTCCAAGGGCGGTTCAGCTGTTCCCTCCACCTTGATTGGATGGTGAGCTTGGGGTGGCCCAAAGTGAAAATCATGAGGATTCATGAGCATCCGTGGTCCAAAACCAAGTTTTTGTTCCATAGTGCTGACACGAAGCCATGGATCCACAATTTCTGGGGTGCAAACTGCCCATGGATATGATATGTGACTGCATGGTGATCTTGGGGGGATCCAAGGCAAAAATCATGTGAATCCATGAGGATCCGTGGTCCAAAACCAAGTTTTTGGTCTTTGGCGCTGCCACGAAGCCGTGGATCCATGATTTCTGCAGTGCAAACTCTGCCCATGGACATGATATGTGGCTGGATGGAGGACTTGGAGGGATCCAAAGCAAAAATCATCTGGATCCAAGAGGATCCGTGGTCCAAAACCAAGTTTTTGTTCCACGGTGTTGTCACGAAGCCATGGATCCACAATTTCTGGGGTGCAAACTGCCCATGGATATGATATGTGACTGCATGGTGATCTTGGGGGGATCCAAGGCAAAAATCATGTGGATCCATGAGGATCCGTGGTCCAAAAACAAGTTTTTGGTCTTTGGCGCTGCCACGAAGCCGTGGATCCATGATTTCTGTGGTGCAAACTCTGCCCATGGACATGATATGTGACTGGATGGAGAGCTTGGGGGGATCCAAAGCAAAAATCCTGAGGATCCATAAGGATCCGTGGTTCAAAACCAAGTTTTTGGTCCATGGTGCTGTCACGAAGCCGTGGATCCATGATTTCTGTGGTGCAAACTCTGCCCATGGACATGATATGTGACTGGATGGAGGGCTTGGGGGGATCCAAAGCAAAAATCCTGAGGATCCATAAGGATCCGTGGTTCAAAACCAAGTTTTTGGTCCATGGTGCTGCCACGAAGCCTTGGACACACGATTTCTGGGGTGCAAACTCTGCCCATGGACACGATATAAGAATAGATGGTGAGCTTTGGGGGATCCAAAGCAAAAATCATGAGGATCCATAAGGATCCGTGGTTCAAAAACAAGTTTTTGGTCCATGGTGCTGCCACGAAGCCGTGGATCCACGATTTCTGGGGTGCAAACTCTGCCCATGGACACGATATAAGAATAGATGGTGAGCTTTGAGGGATCCAAAGCAAAAATCATGAGGATCCATAAGGATCCGTGGTTCAAAACCAAGTTTTTGGTCCCTGGCACTGCCACGAAGCCGTGGATCCACGATTTCTGGGGTGCAAACTCTGCCCGTGGACACGATATAAGAATAGATGGTGAGCTTTGGGGGATCCAAAGCAAAAATCATGAGGATCTGTGGTTTGGAAACATGTTTTTTCAGTGCTGTGGTGCCACAAATTCGTGGAGGCATGATTTTTGTGGTCTTGCCTATAGTCTAAGAGAGGATCTACAACATGATGTTGGTTTGATTTCATTTCACCATAAAATCATATGAATTCATGAGGATCCCTGCTTTGGAACCCTGTTTTTGCATTGCTGAAGCGCCACAAATCCGTGGAAGCATGATTTTTGTGGTCCTGCCTATAGTCTAAGACAGGATCTATAGAATTACAGTGGTTTTATTTCATTTCAATGTAAAAAATCATATGAGTTCATGAAGATCCAACTTTTCCCCTTTTCCTTCTTGAAGTCCCCCCCCCCCCCCCCGCCGTCTCTCACTTGCCGGCTCTGGCTCTGGCTGAACGTTTGCAACTGCCACTCATTCATCAGTTCCTTGGAGCACAGGAACTTGGAGATGAAGCCCACAGCCGCGGCGATCTCGCGTATCATGCTGGCCCGGGTGTAAAGGGAAGGATGCATGGGGGCAAGGGGCAGCCAGCTCTGGTGGTTGAGTTAGAGGGCAGGGGGCGGAGGGGAGCGCGAGTGCCAGGAGTCAGGGAAAAAGAGAATTAGGGAAAGCACTGAGCGTGTTGAGAGAACTGAATTGAAAAGCTCTGCCCAACTCATCTGCCTCCCGCTGATGCAGGAGGGCAGCAGCGACGTTGACAAACACTTCAACCATCTCCTGTCTACGGCACAAAGGGGAGTGAGGGCGGAGGGAGGGGGCTCGGGCAGGAGTGATGTCATCTGATTGTAAACAAATAGAAAGAGGGAGAAGTTGGAGCTGCGTCGTCTGTCGAGGGTGGGAAACAGCTGCAGCCTCAGTTTGGGAATGGAGTGTTTGGCATTGGTAGAAAGAAGAGGCAGCAGCGCGAACTTCGTCGGAGTCTAGATGTTGTTTAGCTCCATACCAAGCGATGCTGCCTCTGCTCCACCGGCTCGTCTTCCCGCCCCCTCAAAGAGGCGGAGGCTGGGCGAGGACACTGAGGCAGCGCTAGAAGCCACGGAGCTGGGAAGTGTGTGTGTGTGGGGGATTGGAGCTGGGAGAGAAGCACGTCGGAAGTGCAGGGGGTGGGGGGGGCTGTCAGTATTCGCTCCATAAGACGCACACACTTCCCCCCCCACTTTTTGGGGAGGGAAAAGTGCGTCTTTTGGAGCAAAAAATACGGTAAGTGGTGGCTGTCTGAAGAGGCTTTACAAATAGCTGAGGAAAGAAGGAAAGCGAAAGGCAAAGGTGAAAAGAAAAAATGCACCCAACTGAATGCAGATTTCAAGAGAACAGCAAGGAGAGATAAGAAGGCCTTCCTGCAGGAACATTGCAAAGCAATAGAGGAAAATAATAGAATGGGAAGGACAAGATATCTCTTCAAGAAAATTGGAGAAATCAAGGGAACATTTCATGCAAAGATAGCCATTAAAAAGGACAAAAACTGTAGGGATCTAACAGAAACAGAAGAGATCAGGAAGAGGTGGCAAGAATACACAGAAGAATTATATAAGAAGGATCTCAATGTCCTTGAGAAGCATGACGGTGAAATCGCTGACCTTGAGCCAGACATCCTGGAGTGTGAAGTCAAATGGGCCTTAGAAAGCATTACTAACAACAGAGCGAGTGGAGATGACAGTATCCCAGTTGAGCTATTCAAAGTTCTAAAAGATGATGCTGTTAAAGTGATGCACACATTATGTCATCAAATTTGGAAAATGCAACAGTGGCCACAGGATTGGAAAATGTCAGTTTATATTCCAATCCCAAAGAAGGGTAATGCCAGGGAATGTTCAAATTCTTGCACAATTGCACTCATTTCACATGCCAGCAAGGTCATGTTAAAGATCCTACAAGCTAGGCTTCAGCAGTATGTAGATGGGGAACTACCAGAAGTTCATGCTGGGTTTCACAGAGGTAGAGGAACTAGTGATCAAATTGCCAACATTCGCTGGATTATGGAGAAAGCATGGGAGTACCAGAAAAACGTCTATTTCTGTTTCATTAACTACGCTAAGCCTTTGATTGTGTGGATCACAACGAACTGTGGCAAGTCCTTAAAGAGATGGGAGTACCAGACCACTTCACGTGTCTCCTGAGAAACCTGTATAAGGGTCAAGAAGCAACTGTGAGAACAGGATATGGAACAACTGATTGGTTTAGAATAGGAAAAGGAGTTTGACAATGATGTATATTGTCACCCTGCTTATTTAATTTATATGCAGAGTACATCATGCGGAATGCTAACCTGGATGAAGCAGAAGCCGTAATAAAGATTGCTGGGAAAAACATCAACAATCTCAGATATGCGGATGCTTCCTGGAGTCGTATCCTTGCAAATAAAAGGTTAATGCTTTGAGCCAGCTTGCCTCTGCTGAATGGGCCTGACCTAGTGAGTACTCTAAACTGGGAACCCACAGCCAAAGGGGGATATTACACTGGAGAGCCATTACCAATCTGAGTAGACCCCGGGGGTGGGGGGAAAGCTTACAATGCCATTTCATTGTTTTCCCAGGTTCAAAAGCATTTTATATTTTTAGTTTCTGCTGTGATCATTGTGCTTTTTCTTGATTTTTTATTTTTAAAATTGCAGTGCCAAATCCCACTATTCCCCCACCTTTCAATTTTAAACAAAATATTGCAAGTTTTAATCATGTTTATATTTTAAGTTAAAAATAATATCTTTAATTGTGTTTGTCTGCGGCTGTTATAAGTTTATATCTCGACTACCTCACATTACATCTTATGTCACACATGGCCCAGCTCCACAAAGTCTCATTTGTGTCAGATCCGGCTCTCCTAACGAATGAGTCCGACACTCTTGAGAGCCTCATATCTCTGTGGCTCCTTGGTATAATGAGAGCCTAAGAGATTTTAAGAGGTTGTTCAGATGGCTAGGTTAGAATTGGTAACAATCTCAGGTCAAAGCTGTGAGACCATGCTATAGAGTCCAGTTTGAAAGCCTATGAAGTGAAAATGGTGAAAAGAGATTATTTCACTGCTTCCATTGTGTCAGCTAACTCACAACCAGCTCAGTTATTCAGATTGGATCAGCAGTTGACCTCCCTTTTGGTGTGTCCTGAAACTGATACTGATTTGGCTCTCAGCTGTGATTCATCTGTGAACTTTTTTGCAGATAAAGTCTCTAAGCTCTGCCTGGAGTTGGCTGTTGAACTTAGTGGGATGTAGTGGGATGGGCTCCCGCTTGCACCGTTTGATACTGTTTTGGACTCATTTGGCCAGCTAACCCTTGCAAGATGCTGACAGGATCTTGACAGCTGTGAAGCCAACTCTTGCTCCTTGGATAAAATCTTGCCATTAAGCGGTTCTTTGGGAAAGATTATTAATTGATCTTTTTCACAGGGCAGTTTTCCTAGCTTCCTTAAGGAGGCAATTGTGAGACCTTTGCTACAGAAACCCTCCTTAGATAAAAAGGAGCTGGGCAATTACAGCCCAGTGTCTAATCTACTTTTCTTTTCTGGGAAAGTGAGCGAGCATCGGTCAAGCAGCTCCAGGTTTTCCTGGATGAAACACCTGCCCTGTACCAGAGAGAGCCAGTATGGTGTAGTGGTTAAGTGTGCGGACTCATCTGGAGAACCGGGTTTGATTCTCCACTCCTCCACTTGCACCTGCTAGCATGGCCTTGGGTCAGCCATAGCTCTGGCAGAGGTTATCCTTGAAAGGGCAGCTGCTGTGAGAGACCTCTCCAGCCCCACCCACCTCACAGGGTGTCTGTTGTGGGGGAGGAAGGTAAAGGAGATTGTGAGCCGCTCTGAGACTCTTCAGAGTGTAGGGCGGGATATAAATCCAATATCATCATCTTCTTCTTCTACCCTTTTCAGTCAAGCTTCAGGCCTAGCTTTGGGACCAAGACAGCACCAATTGCTTTGGATGATGATCACCATTTACATCTGGGTGAAGACATGCCAGTGCTGCTGATCCTTCTGGATCTATCAGCAGCCTTTAGTACAGTTGGCCATTTGATCATGATCAACTGTCTTATGTCTCTGGGGGTAAGGGGCACTGCCTTTAGTTGGTTCTTCTGATTTCTCCAGGGATACTCTCAGATGGTTGCTATTAGGAAGAAGAGGTCTTGCTGATGGAGCCTGAATTGTGGAATCCCACAGGGTTTGAGATCATCAAGTAGTTTGGAGTTGAGTGCCATCAATACACTGATGACAGTCAGCTCTTCCTCTTGTTGGATAAACAGCAGCAGCAGACCTCTTCCACTGTCCCAGTGCCTGGATGCAGTAGTCCAGTGGTTAAGAGAGAGCTGGCTACAGTTGAATCCATCCAAGATGGAGGTTATGTGGCTGGGAAAGACTGAGATGCTAGCTGGAGAATCACTCGTGAGATTTGATGGTGTCCAGCTGATAGCTGTAGACTGTAAAGAGCCTTTGGGTGTGGTTGGATTCTGTGCTGTCATTGGACAAACAAGTGTCCATAGGAGCATAGTTGGCATTTTTTCACTTTCTCCAGGCCCACCAGTGGGCTCATTTATTTTGGTTAGATGTTGCCACATTTATCCATGCAGTGGTGACCTCCAGACCAGACTACTGCAGTTCATTCTGCATAGGGCTACCCTTGAAAATGCTTCAGAGAGACTGCAGGTGGTCAAGAATGTGGCCACCAGTGGCTGACCAGAACATCATGGTCATCTCATATTACTCCAATTCTGCGGTGGTTGTATTGTCTACTAGTTAGTCTCCAGATCCAATTCAAGTTGTTGATGCTAACCTTTAAACCCTTAATAGTCCGGGACCCTTGTACTGACAGGACCACTTTTCCCATTACGCCTGCCAATGTTCCCTTCAGTAGTCTTCTTGGGGCCTCTTCCGAGTGGCTGGCATCAAGATGGCTCAGTTAACCATCACTAGGGGGAAAGGCCTTCTCAGCTGTGGCCTCTACCCCATGAAATGCACTCTTGGATGACATCCATGCCCTGCCAGACTTGTTTAGTTTCTGCAAGGCTCGCAAAGCCAAATTGTTGGGTAATCCACATGTTTGGGCTGTTTTTATTAATGGTATGGAATGAGCCACATATTTTTATAGTTTAGTATTTTAATGTTAATATTTTTGATTTGTTATTTTTATGTTTTTATCCTATATGGTTTTGATGTAGACATGGGGTGTGTTGTTGGGCAATGGTATAATGTCACAATTGAGGAAAACCTTACATTACGCCTCTAGGAATCTCTAGAAACTGCATTGCTGGAGCCAGATATTCCCCAGAAGTGATGTCACACTGTTGACCAGCAGCAGTTCTTCTTCCCTTCTTGGTGTGGAAACAGGAGCTGGGGCAGGGGACACCCCACTCTCCAGCGGGGTCCTGACAATTCTGGCAACAGGTGCAGTCTGGAAGCTCAGGCCTGATCACCTAAATCTCAGGCAGGGCTAAAGGCCAAAGTGGATTTTTTAGAGGGAATTTTCCAGAGAGGGGAAAGATGATTGGCTCTAGCTTCTCATGAGATGAAGTCCTATCACAAGACAGCAGCAAAAGGACCAGGACTGGTACAGGTATTAGGCTGATGTGAACAGGAGGTTGGAAATCAGCTGATGAGAACATGCTGAGCAGTAGCTTCTGTTATTGGAAGTAGTAAGACCAGAGGGAGAAGATGAGAACATGGGTGACTGCTAACCCCATCTCTCCTACTTCCAGGCCAAAAGGGGGGGGGGGCTTTACCCACTCTCCCATAATGGCTGTATTAAGTGCTAGGCTATTCTCCTCTTGCACACACCAGTGTGCTAGTTGGATGCTGATCAGGTTGGGCAGCCAGGCACTGGCAACCAGCTTTAGAATTGGAGCAGAAACATGTGAAAAGGCACCATGCTAATGCCATGCCATTATTTCTAGCATGAACCCATAGGGTTTCAGGGGGAACCTAGAGTACCATGCTCAGGGCTTTTTTTGAGCCAGAACGCACCAGAACGCCATTCCAGCTGGCCTGGGCAGCATTCCGGCTGGCCCAGGCAGTGTTCCGCCTCGGCCTCATTGACTTCCCCAGCTGCCTGGTGGGGCTCAGGGAGGCCAACCGCGCTTGTGCGGGGGCCTCCTGATGCCCGGGTGTCTGGTGGGGCTTGGCGAGGCCTGCCACGCTTGCACGGGGGCCTCCTGACATTGCACTGTCTGGAATGGCTTGGAGAGGCCTGCTGCACTTGCGTGAGGCCTCCTGATGTTATGCTGTCTAGCGAGGCTCGGGGAGGCCTGCTGCACTTGCACGGGGGCCACCTGATGTCGCGCTGTCCGGCGGGGTTTGGGGAGGCCTGCCACGCTTGTGCTGGGATCTCCCGACGTCGCACTGTCCAGCAGGCCTCAGGGAGGCCTGCCACACTTGGGCGAGGCCTCCTGACATCCAGCTGGCTGGCGGAGCTTGAGGGGCCAAGCTGCAGAGCCGGGGCTTTGTGGGAGTCAGCACTTTTACAGATGAGTTGCTTGCATCCCCTTTCTTTTCTCTTTCTTTCTTGCTTCTCCCCCTCATTTCTTTCACTCCTTCCCTCCCTTTTCCTTTCTTCCTATTTCCTTTTTTTCTCTATTTGTTTCCAACTGTCCCCCCTTTCTCCCTTTCATTCATTCATTATTTCTTTCATTTTGTCAGTCTTTCTTTATTTCTTTCCAACTCTCTTCCCCCTTTCATTCATTCATTTTCCCTCCCTCCCTCCCTCCCTTCCTTCCTTCCTTCCTTTCTTTCTTTCTTTCTTTCTTTCTTTCTTTCTTTCTTTCTTTCTTTCTTTCTTTCTTTCTTTCTTTCTTTCTTTCTTTCTTTCTTTCTTTCTTTCTTTCTTTCTTTCTTTCTTGTCTATTTGTTTTATTTTCCATTCCCTCATTCTTTCTTTCTGTCAATATTTCTTTTTCCCTGTTTGCCTTATTTCCCACTACCCCCTCCCTCTCTCTCTCTCCTCTCTTTCCAACTCTCTCCCCCCTTTCATTCATTCAGTCAGTCTTCTGTCTGTTTGCTTTATTTCTCTTTCTTTCTTTAAGCACTACACCATGCTGGCTCTGTAGTAGTGTGTTGGAATTTGATTTTTTTTCCTGGGATTGCTATATATTTATGGCTTTATATGAGGCTATATATTTCTGGACTTTTTCCAATGCTAGAATATCTTTTTTGAGGTGTGATGACCAGAATTGTTACCACACCCCCCCAAAAAGACATTATACACTTTTGGTGATGTCAGAGGTGTGGCCTAGTGTACAAATGTCAGTGATGTCAGAGGTGTGGCCTCGCATACTAATTAGTTCTTGCTGGGCTTTTTCTACCCCAAAAGCCCTGGCCATGCTGATGTTGCGATGTCATCAAATATGTGTTATGCCTATTTCTCCGCCGCCCCTTTTCCCTGAGCAGCAGCAGGCAACTGGGGTTGCTTTGGAGGAAGACCTGGGTGCCCTAATAGTGATCCTGCTCTTTGTTTTGTTCTCAGCACCTGTTCAGCCTGTTTTATAAGGTGCATCCTGCTCTTTTCCTTCCCTAGCCTTCCTTGGTCTTAAGGCAGTACAATTGCCATGTCAGTAGAGGATATAACGTTATGCTGCCGCCAATAATGTTAATTGATAATGCATTTTCCTAGATTGGATTTTGTATTAATCCTTCTTTGCCTCTGCATCACTAGATGGGAGTGGTCCTCATGCAACTTTGAGTGGATAGCTCACTTTATTGGTTCTGTTTTAAACTGGCCTTTCTTTGTAACATGTTCCTTCCTCCATCCATGTTTTCCTTTTTTAAAATATAAATGCATAGTGCTAATGGATGTACACTTCATGCATCAAATGAAGTAAGTTCTGGCTCACAACAGCTTATGCTGAAATAGATTTTATTAGTCACTAAGGTGCAACTGGATTCCTATTTTATTTTGTCACTCATGTGGTGTACTTGTTTGGACTGGGCTTCTTAGCACTTGTATTAACATTCTGGGACTCATGTTAAAATTGTGGTAAAATGAGAGTGCAACAAGGTGGCTTCCTTGTATTTCTTTTACTCAGGGCTTTTTTTGAGCAGGAATGCAGTTCCGAATGGCTTGGCATCAGGGGTGTGCCCAAATATGCAAATGAGTTCCTGCTGGGCTTTTTCTACACCCCCCCCCTGCTTTTACTGTTGCCACTTCCTTTTCCTTACTCTGCTATATCCTCTTTCCCCTGGTTTTAATTCATGAAGGCCTTTCCTTGTGAAGCTGAACTGTCCTGACTTATCAGGCTGCAGGCTTTAGGGGATTTTACTGCCCTATGTTAGGACAATGGCCTCTGTACTTGACCTCCTCCATTGTGTTCAGCAGGCCATCTAACTAGGTTTTTGGGCTGTAGTCCTGTACACAGTTACTTATGTGCAAGCCCCACAAATTCATAAGAGCTATATATGAGTTTCTGTATACATGATTTCTGCATTAGCATTTGGTTACAGATTAAAATACTTATTTTTAAGACTTTTCTAGCTTGAACTCATTGTCTATACTTCTTTAATATCCTAATTTAACACATGTTTAATGTATAGGTTTTCCAGACTCTGCACATTTCTGGGGGCCTATTTATCATATTCTTTCCCCTCCTGATTTTGATGTGGATTTGTTATTATAACTGTGGTTTAGGGTTATAATTAAATTACCAGTGTTTAAAACAAATGAATTCAGAAATATCTTTGGGGCAAGTTTCTTTAAGAAAAATATTTTCTTAGACTATAAAAAGTATTAGGAACTATTAGTTGTCAAGTTAAACATAAAGCATTGTACACTGATGTCTCAAAAATATATATGTGACATCATTCCATTGCAATATACTATGTACTATGTACTTTGTAAGTGATAGTCCTGGTTTTTTTCCCAATCCAGTCTATTTCCATTTTAATCTTAGTGAATACAATGGTTTTATCATTTATTTAGCATTAGCTTTGCATAAACTGAAGCTTTTCTAGTAGCTTTGATAACCTCCCAACATTCAAAACAGAAAATATAACTGTGTTCTAGTTCTAACACAACACAAAATTGTTATTTAACAGATTAATTGGTCTTATGAATATAGACCATTACACTAACTGTAATTAGAGTACAGACAAGGATCTGAATTCAGGATATGGCATAGTCTTAACTGTAATTTAACATTATATATGGATGTGGTGTGCTGGCTTGGTTTCTGCTGATGCTTGATACTGAGCTACAAAGGTCCCCTGAATGAGTAACTTACAAATTAAACCTTTAGGTCCTCTTGCTAGCTGTTCTTCCAGTTCATGCTTGTTTCCTTCCATTCTTAAAAGTACAGGAATGCTGGAATTCTCTGTCAGTGCATACAGAAATTAAAAATGAATTATGTCTATTAGACTAAAGGTGAATAAGTTAAAAATTGGACAAGGAAAATCTGATAATTAGGTTCCATTACATTTTGAGGATAGCACTGACTTCTTTTGTGCAGCAGCATAAAAGAAAATGACGAGATTAACTACCTTCTTATGATGACATATAGCACTGGTCTTCATCCTTTTGAGATGTGGGATCCACCCCATGACAGTAGGACAAAGAACCAGAATTCACTACTGTCAAGTATTTGGGCAGAAGCCAAGCACCAGAGGCCTGCCATGCTGAAGAAGAATCTGTAGTCATGAAGGAATATTCTCTACCATGGAATATCATCTTGCTGCCCTGCTACTTCTCTTAGCATTTTTAAAAAGAGTGGCAGGAAGCATAGTACACTTTGTCCTTCCAAAAAGTACCAGAAAAAAACACATTGTGGTGGCTTTTTTATATGGCTTTCCACTCAACAGGTGGAACTATGAAACCCATTTGAGGATTCTGACCCATGAGTTGCAGACCCTACATGGTTGTTGGGATGACAGCATAGTGTCACTTCCAGGAAAAACCCAGTAGCAACATCACACTTTTCTAGGAGTTGCCAGAAACGCTAAGGTTCCAGTATGGACATTCCAGCAATTACTAGAGAAGCATGACATCACTTCCAGGTTTTCCCTGGAAGTGACATCACTCCTTTGCCAACAGCCACCCCCTAGTCTCCCATTGGTAACCAGGTTAGGCCTGGCAACCTGACAGACCTCAGTGATTTACAGGAGTGTAGAAATAAAAGTATAATGTCTTTCCTTATATTTGGATATGAGATGAGGATTACTAATCAGGAGTGCCAGAGAATGAGCAGAACAGATTGAATAATTTGCATCTGCAAAAATATGCACCTTCTTGTTCACATGGCATATAAATATGTTTGACTGTGATCTTTTTTTAAAAAAAGGATAACTTCAATCCAGATTTGGGGAATAGCACAGCAACATGGGGCAAAGCACAGAACCAGGATTCCTGGAGTGTTAGACTATCCCTGGGGGTCAGAGCCAAGGGCAGATGTACTCTCCAATGTCCCTTTTTTGTAGCATGGTCCACAGGAGCCTCAGAATTAGGAAGAGGGTGTTTCAGATCACCCTGAACCCTCCTTTTTGTATACCTTCCAGTTTAACTGTCAGATGATGGGAATTCAATGTAAGCAGGCTTCCATTAGTTACAGTGTTAAGTCTTTTTTTGATAAGCCAAAGTTCTGAACAGAGGATCATTGGAACTGATGTCCTTCCTTCAGTGCTTAGACATTTTAACTCGGATTACATCAAAGGCTTTTCTAAACAAGAATACATTCCCACAGTATGGTGATACATTTCACAGGTTAGGTCTTCCTTATCTCAGTGTGGTTCCCGTTCTCACAGGAACAGCTTCTAGCTGCCCCTGAGGCATTTTATCTTCAAAGGGTTGTTGCTAATGTTAGTACCAAGGACAGGAACTCACAGCGGGATTAATAACAACTTCAGTTCTCCTTTGATATGCAAGTTTTCTACATTGAGGCTAGTAACATATGCTAGAAAATGGAGTAGGTTAGGTCAAGCAGCTCAGAGCAGATTAAGCTAAGTATCACATTATAACATTAGTATCATATCATAACAGTAAAGCTTTCCAGAGTCTGACATTAACCTCCAGTTACTTGCTTGTGGTCAATTTGATTTCTCCTCATCTACCTAAAGAGCCATTTAATAAAGAGTTATCTGGGGGTGGGATCCCACTTGGGCTCCTCCATTATTCTTTTCTCTAGGCTGGTAACCCTGCCTTGTCCAGGCCTTTGGGTCCAGTGGCCTTTTCTGGTGCTTCCTGTCTCTTGCTTTTCTGTTTGGGCCAAGGCATTTAAAAGGCCCTTCCCCTGACCCAGGTTGCTCTTTATATGGCCAGGACATCACTCCTGGCTTACCTCTTGGCACATCCCTATATCTCGTCTCCTTGTTCCCAGACTACACTCAGGTGCTTACCACCAGAGGTGTTCCTGCTGTGCCCCCTCGTGTAGTCTGCCACCATTTCTACCCCTCTCCAGCGGCCAGTTCTGAAGATGTCCAAGCTTGGCTTGGCCAATTCACCTTCCTCTGCTGCCTCTTGTTATGCTAGTTGCCACTAGCTCTCCTCTCTGTAGTCATATGTGGCTTCTCTCAGCTTCCCCCCTTGTTCCTATGGCTGCTGGTCCTCCACCTCTCAGGAATCATGGGAGAGCCACCAAGAGCCTTCTTGACCTCATTGCCACTGTTTCAGAGCTTCACAGTGTCAGGTGGTGGCAGAGAGACTACCATCTGCTGGCCTGCCATGAACAAACTTTTGCCTGGCACCAGACCTATCAGAAGGGTTACATTAGCTCCTTCATGGTCCTGGCCTTCATGGTTTGGCCCCACCATTGGAGGTGATTGCAGGGTGGCATGACTGACCCTTGATAAAGAGGATGATATCCCTTAAACAGCACTGCACTACAGAAAACAGCACTGCAGTGAGGAAGTCAGATATCTGTGTAGAAACAGCCAGGATCTAATGCAGTGACATGTTTATAGTGTTAAAATCACTAAGGGATTTACAGTGCAAACCTATGCAGAATTACTCTAGCTCATTAAAATTGCTGGGCTTAAACTAAAGTAACTCCGCATGGAATGGCACAGCAGTTAACCTTTGAAAGTTTTATCTAGGAGAACAAAGGGGTGACTCTTTAACATGAACAAACCTGGAGAAAAATCCTATATGATTCCACATGTGGAAATTCACCCAATCCAGATGACAGTTTTAACAACAACAACTGATTAGATTGTGTTTGGTAGGCAGTGCAATCAAAGCACACAGCATGATAGACCACGAAATCAATCCAGTTACTCCTACAATTAGAAAATCTTTTTAATGGTCTTTTACCTTTCAAGATAAAGAGAACAGAGCAGCTCATTTGTTCTTTACCACTGCAATGTGAATAATAGTTGGTATCTTTTGACTACATTATCCATGCATATGTTCTGTGGGCTATGCATGAGTGTTCAGCTTTGGCTGAGAGGGAAAGTAATTTGAAGCCAGTGCAGTAAATGCCAGAACTCCTAGTTCATTCTTTGGCTAAAGTGCAGAGACACTCAGCACCTTGTCTGTTTTAAAGTCAGGGCTAGCTTTGAACTGTGATGCACACAGATCTCGTGACTTGTACTGTCTGGTTCTTTGGCTTTTGAACCTTACTATTTGAATTGACAGAAAAGCACCAAAAAGGTCTGTTAAGTAAATCTCAATTGTATTCGCAGTCAGTCTTTTGTAACTGCAGTTTAGTGTGAATCTGATGTTCAGACTCTTAAGGATATAAACTTATTAACACACCAAGATTTCATTTACAAATGTGAATAATCCATTTGCCAGGCAACTGGGTCTATCATCTGTTATTTATAGAACAAAAGGATATTGTGTGTGTACACAATATATTCCAATTCATCCTGATGGAAACAACCATGTATGACTAGGGATGTGAGGGGGGGGGGGGGAAATTGGGCTTTTTCTTGGATTTTGGTCTATTGAACCTCAAAACCCACCAGTATTTCCCAACGTTCCCAAACCTCAATATCAGTATGATGTTGGGATGTGGATAAAAATATTTGGGAAACCCATATTTATTTGGTTCCATTATATCCTATAGGGACTATCCCAATTGGGTATAATAGAGAATTGATCTAAAAATATTTGGGGCTCTGGGAGGCTGTTTTTGAGGTAGAGGCACTGAATTTGCAGCATAGCTGCTGGTGCCTCTCCTCAAAAAACCTCCCAAGTTTTAAAAATATTAGACTAGGGAGTCCAATTCTTTGGTCCCCAAAGAAAGTGCCCTCACCCTCAGTGAAGTGGGGGGGTGGAAGGCATTTAAAGAGGCCAGTTTCTTTAAATGCCTTCTTGTCAAGCGGTGGTGGCATGGGCCAGCTTAAAGAAGGCATTTAAAGAGGTCTCTTTAACCTCCAAGCTGGCCTGCACAACAGTGGCAGTGGTGTGACTTGATGAGTGAACTCAGATATTTAAAGAGACCCTTTGAAGAGACAGTTGTGAAAAATGGTTAAGTTTATGGGTGGTTAGTGGTAGAAGTGATTGCATGAATTGAGGCTCATGAACTACAAACTAGGCCTGGATCTTCTTTGTGGTCTCTGTGCTTCACACTCATGGGACAGAGTGCCTGCGCCGATCCCCAAATCGGTACCTAAAAAGCCTGGGATTTTTTCGCGTTCGGCACCAACCGGCATGAGCAGGCGCCCCAGCACGCATGCTCGCCAGCGCCAGCGCGAGGATTCCGCCAGTTCCTTTCTGACTGCTGTGCTGAGAGGATCTCCTTTAGTGTCCCCGGTCGGTAAAGTAATCTTACGATTGCTCTTTCTTGTTGTATATAGCCCGTTTGTTATTTTCTTAGTGTAGTTAGTTAGTTAGTTGTTAGGTAGTTAGTGTTGTTTAAAAAAAAATTGTTGGACTTGCCCTTTGGGGCCCAGTTTCCCCCCGTTTTTCCCCTCAGAGACTTTCCTGGGTGGGTTTTTTCTTTGGCGTCTATGGAAAGACGTTGGGTTTTTTTTAAGAGGTGCTGCTCCTATGGGAAGAAGATTGCTCCCCCCCCCCTGACGGCCATTCCCTCTGTCTTCTTTGTTTGGGTGAGGGACATCATGTGGATTCTTGCTCGCACTGCCTGAGTTTTTCCAAGCAAACTCGCAAGAATCAAGTGGCGAGGCTTTCGGCTGTGTTGGTAGAGTCGGCACTTTGTCCTCAAAAGATGGCATCAGGCCCATCGGTACCATGGGAGAGGCTGCGGCCCCGACGGTCTCATCGGCTGATGCATCGCCAATCAGGACCGAGATGCCAGTCGAGTGCGGGCGTTCCACAAAGCAACCTTCTGAAGGGTCAGTGGACACCCCAGCTAAGAAGCGTCAGGATGACTCGGGGACCCAATCATCCGCACCGAAGAAGGTGAAATCTTAAGGAGAAGTGGAAGAAGAGATTGTCCTGCACTCCTTCCCCTTCTCATGACGCTTCGACATCGATGATGACCGCTCCACCGAGGAAGATCTTGGCATCCATCCCCACATCGTAGCCCTTCGGTGTCGAGAGGCAGTGCTTCATAGCAGTTGCGTCTATCGGCATTGGAGCAAGAGATTGACCTCACTCAACGCTCCCATTCTTCGGGTTCGAGGCGTCGCAGTGAGAGCGACTCTGTCTCGGAGGTGGAGGCGTCAGCACCGATGGAGCTGTTGGCACCGCTGGATCAGGCAAGAGGTCAGAGAGAGCTGGAACCAACCACCGTAGCTCGCCGCTTCCCACCGCTTCCAGTGGCTTCCCTACGCCTATCCATAGCCGCCGTACCAGTGGTACCCCCCTCAGAACTTTGCAGACTGGGACCAGCAATCCGAGGCATCCCATATGTCGAGGCTTTCCCAGCATTCTAGGCGGTGCCCCTCAGCATCGATGTCCGTCCCGCTCAAAAGACGCGGTGTGGTGGTGGAGGAAGTCCAGCATAGGTCATCGGTGTCAATCCGGTCACCCATCAAAGAGTCAATGCTGGTGCTCTCAGAACATTCTTTGAGGAGAGAGTCTTCATCGTCGGACTCCGAGGTCGGTACCCACAATCCGGACAGGGCTTTGGAACCTTCGCCAGTGGCTCATACCGCTGAGGATCTTCCCATTTCACCATCGGAGGATCTAAAGTCGTATGGGAACCTGGTGAAGAGGATGGCACTCTCCCTCTCTCTCCCGGTGACACAACTGCAACCCGTCATAGACAACACCGTATTTGACATCATGCAGCGGGATATGTCTACAGCAGTTGCCCTGCCTGTTACGAAGGTCATCTTACAGGCGGTGAAGGAGCCCTGGGCGAAGCCTGCTTCTACACCTGTGTCATCAAGAAGGTTGGACCATATGTACCGCATCCAAGAAGCTGGTGCGGAATTTCTCTTCACGCATCCAAAGCCCAATTCGGTGGTCGTATCTTCCTCGTCAAAGGCCCGCAAGACACACTCCTCTCCACCAGACAAGGAGGGAAAGAAGCTGGACAACATCGGGAGGAAGTTTTACTCTGCTGGGGCGCTGGGAGTAAAGGTATCTAACTATGCTGCATGCATGGCTAGATACCAATACTCAGTGTGGGAGCAACTTACCTCCCTTTTGTCTTCCCTGAGTGAGGGGAAGAGGCCTGCTGCAAAGAAGTTGCAGAAGGAAGGCTTTGCTGTAGCCAAACAACAACTGGCTGCAGCAAAGCATATGGTGGACGTCTCAGCAAGAACCATCACTTCTGCTGTCTGCCTCCGCCGCCACTCCTGGCTCAGGTCAGCGGCCCTTCAGCCAAGACACCAGGGCCTTCGTTGAAGATCTGCCCTTCGAGAGCGAAGGCCTCTACAGCTCGACCACTGACAATGCTCTTCAGGAAATGGATAAGAGCATAAAGACCTCCAGGAACCTGGGTGTCCCAGTGTCTTCCAGAGCTGCTAAACCAAAACAGTGGCACAAACCCTGGGCCAAGAAACAATATCAAAAGTTTTCCCCGGAACAGCGATGGAGACCTTGCTCTGCCCAACCTGAGAGTAGGTCCCTATACAGGGGGAACAATCGAAACCGCTACACTTCTGCACAGACCACCGGCAAGTCCAAGGGCGCTCTCCCTCAAAAGCAGGGCCTTTGACTTTCTGGTAGCACGCGTCACCGTCCCCACTTCTTCGTCTATCCGCCTCCGCCCATTCCTGTCGACCTGGGAGTCCATCTCTACGGACAGGTGGGCGCTTTCCATTGTCGCGGAAGGCTACAAAATAGATTTTGCTCAGATTCCAAACCAATCTGTGGTAATCATCACACCCCCTTCCCCACCTCTGCTGGTGGAGGTGAGCAACCTCCTACAGAAACACGCCATAGAATGGGTCCCGGTGGAGGCCAGGACGGGAGGCTTCTACTCTTGTTACTTCCTGGTTCCCAAGCGGGACGGGGGTCTGAGATCAATCATGGACCTTCGGAAACTGAACAAGTTTATTCTGTACCAGAAGTTCAGAATGTCCACTTTGCAAACAATTCTGCCCCTCATCTACCAAGGGGACTGGATGGCAACGCTGGACCTCAAGGATGCCTACTTCCACATCAGCATCCATCCTGCGTTCAGATGTTTCCTTCGGTTTTCAGTAGGTTCTCAAGACTTCCCGTTCAAGGCCCTTCCATTCGGCCTGTCCACTGCACCTCGGGTGTTCATGAAGATGATGAGCATTGTGGCTGCCCACCTCCGGCTTCAAGGGATAGTTGTCTTTCCATACATTGACGATTGGCTACTTGTGGCGGAGTCGAAGGAAAGTTTGTCAAACCATATTGCCACCACTCTTCGTCTTCTTCACACCTTGGGTCTGCAGGTCAATTTGGAGAAATCACACCTTACTCCATCATGGACAGTTCAGTTCATAGGGGCTTTGCTGGATTCGAACCTTCATCGCACTTTCCTGCCTCAGCAGAGAGCGATGGACATTATCAACCTTGTTGAACTTCTGCAGAATCAAAAGTGGGGCATGGCGCAGCAGCTGTAGCGGATGCTGGGGCTGATGGCGGCGACTACAAGCATGCTGATCTTTGCGAAGCTGAGGATGAGAGGCCTACAACTTTGGTTTCTTCATCAGTTTTGACCGTTAAGGGACTCACCTCGAAAGAGGTTTGTAATTCCACCTGTGACACTTCAAACACTGCAGTGAAGGAAATCAAAGGACAACATTTGTCAGGGAGCTCCCTTCCACCTGCCTGTACCAACAGTGACGATCACAACAGATGCGTCTTTATGGGGTTGGGGGCCCCACATGGACGCTCTGTGTGGGAGGCCCTTGGCCTTTGAAATTTACTCATTGCCATATAAATTACCTGGAACTGCTGGCAGTTCATTTTGCTCTTCGATCCTTCTGCCCTATGGTGGCGGGGAAGGTTGTTGCTCTGCTTATGGACAATACCATTGCCCTGTGTTACATCAACAGACAGGGAGGGACAGTTTCTTGATGGCTCTGTGCGCTGGCACTGGAACTGTGGTCGGAGTGCCTGGACCACGACATCTTTGTGAAGGCTGTGCATCTCCCAGGGGTGCTCAGTCTGCAAGCAGACTCCCTCAGCAGGGGTGCGGCTTCCCCGCGTGAGTGGGAGATACAGTGGTGCTTCCTTCAACCCGTGTTTCAGCTCTGGGGGTATCCTCAGGTGGACGTCTTTGCCACATCCGAGAACCGGAAGTGTCCTCTGTTTTGCTCCAGAGGGGGCTCGGATCCAGAGTCGTTGGGAGACGGTCTGCTGTTCCCATGGGAAGGTCAGTTCCTATATCTGTTCCCACCTCTGCCACTATTGACAAGCGTGGTCAACAAGATCCCAAGAGAGAGACCATGCTGCATCCTGGTGACTCTGTGGTGGCCTCGGCAGAACTGGTTCCCGATCTTGCTCCAACTGGCGAGGGGGGTCTTCTACCAGTTTCCCGCGGAACCGGATCCTCTATCAGCTCAGGACGGTCATGTATTCCATCACAACGTGCCCCACCTGAAGCTGACAGAGTGGTTCATCGACCCTGTGAGTTTTCCAGCAGAGTCCAACACGTTTTCCTGAATAGCAGGAAGCTGTCTACCCGCGCTTCTTATGATAGGAAGTGGTGGAAGTTTCTTCAGTTTTTCGTTGATCCTACAGTTTCGCCCCAGAGGGTGGGGCTGCCGGTTATTTTTGACGTTTTGTTGTCTCTGGTAGATGCTGGCCTTGTTTTTTCCTCCATTAAAGTTTATCTGACAGCAATATCTGCATTCCATGAACCAGTGGAGGGGCATTCAGTTTTTGCACACCCTCATTCTAAGAGATTTTTGAAGGGTTTGCTTAGGCTTCATCCTCCTTCGAGATCACCCCCACAGTTGTGGGATTTGACTCTAGTGTTGGACAGGCTGACTTGGCATCCTTTTGAGCCGATGGCCACATGCTCGTTACAGCTCCTATCTTGGAAGACTGCCTTTTTGGTAGCCACCACATCAGCACGCCGTGCAGGGGAGCTCACAGCTATGCGTTGTGACTACCCAAATTTAGCTTTTCAGGAGTCTGGAGTGTCCTTAGCTCCTGATATTTCTTTTCTCCCCAAGGTGGTTTCTCAGTTCTACCTTAACTTAGAAGTTTGGTTGCCCATGTTTTATCCTACAACTTCCTCAAATGAGGAACGTAGGTTGCATGCTTTAGATGTTAAGCGTGCCTTATTGTTTTATTTGAGTTGCTTCAAGAGTTTTCGTAAGGACCAGCATCTTTTTGTTTCTTATGCTGCTCCTAAGTTAGGTTCCAGAATCTCATCTCAGTGGCTTTCAAAATGGCTCACTGAGACTATTAAGCTATTTGTTGGCTAAGAAGCTGTTACCTGGGCCTATTCGCGGATACTCTACAAGAGCGATGGCGACGTCGGTGGCATTACTGAAAGGTGTTTCCCTGACAGACGTTTGCAAGGCTGCCACCTGGTTCTCTCTGCATGCTTTTATGAAGCACTACGCGCTGGATGTGCATGCTCAACAGAGGATTCATCTGGGAGCTGCGGTGCTGCAAGCTGTTTCTTCTGATTGACCATCTTCCCGCCTCCAGGTATGTCTTGCTTGCTAATCTCCCATGAGTGTGAAGCACAGAGACCACGAAGAAGATAGACAGGTTGCTTACCTGTAACTGTAGATCTTCGAGTGGTCATCTGTGCATTCGCACTACCCGCCCTCCTTCCCCACTGCTGACGGTCTCCCTCCAGTAGGGGCTTCCAGCAGTCAGGAAGGAACTGGCGGGATCCTCGCACTGGCCCGGCGAGCATGTGCACTGGGACGCCTGCGCATGCCCATTGGTGCCGAGTGCGAAAAAATCCCGGGCTTTTTAGGTACCGATTCAGAGTTCGGCACAGGCGCTCTATCCCATGAGTGTGAATGCACAGATGACCAGTCGAAGATCTACAGTTACAGGTAAGCAACCTGTCTTTCATGTTGAACTTCTGTTCATGAATTAGTTTGTGCTGATCTCTAGTCTAAACCATAATAAGCTCTTGGTCTTGTTTTAGCAGAGAGGATAGAATTTTCTCCATCTTCTGCTTTTGATTATGTAATCTATTTGATTTGTATATGGGCCACATGTAAACAATAATCTATTCAGTTGCCTGAAACATGTTTGCAGTGAACAGTTTGATTGATTGATTAAATTGATAGATTACCCAATCCCTCCCATAGCAGGGCTCTGGGCAATGTACAACATATTCTAAACAGTTACAATAGAACAATTACAGTAAAAACATAATTTAAAACATATGAGAGATTAGAACATTATAAAAACAGATGGTGAGTGTTGTCTTCACAGAATTCTAAGAGTTGCTTTCCTGCTTTATTCCATGCTTGTAGCTCAAATCTTCCAACAATGTTTGATTCTGCTTTGTTTCATACTTCTGTGTTCCAGTTACCTGTGATAATCAACACATCTTGTTTAGATGTGTGATCAATTTCTTCCTGGACAGTTGCAAAGAAGCTTTCAATTGCTTCCTCATCTGCATCTGTAGTTGGGGTGTAAACTTGAATGATGAATATATTGATAGCTTTTTTATGATGTCTGATTTATGTTATTCAGTCAGACTGCATTATAGCTCATGACATCTCGCCTCACTATTCAAACAACTCAGTCTCTTCTGTGTTCATCATTTCCAAAATAAAACACTTCGTAATTTTGTGACCAAAAATGTCCTAATCCAGTTCACTTTAGTTTGGTTGCTCTCAGGATTGCAGTGTTCAAACATTCAATTTCTCATTTTATTATTTCAGGCTTACCTTGATTCTTACTTTTCACATTCCAGGTACCTATTATATGAGTCAAACAGCCTTTGCTGCTTATGCGGAAAGATCTCTTTAAGCCTTCATGGAAAGAAAGACCAATCAGCACAATTCTATTTTGCTGAAAGATCTGTTTGACCTTTATGATTGGAAAGCTTCGTTGGATGACAAACTTGTATTCAGTTTGTTTACAGTTAAACAGGCATGACATGATTGGGGCAAGCTGACTCTCTTACATGAGGCAGCAGATTGCTGAATCCTGTATCATATCCCAGAAAAAGATTTGTGCATTCCCTCAAGGCTACAACCCAGTTTCTATCTATTGTCAACTAGACCATCTCAGAGTATCTGTCTCTTTCTATTCAAAACTGCAATGTTCTTCACACTCTTATCTAGAAAGCACTATTCTCTGATCTTTACCTATTCGGGAAACTTCTGTAGTCCAGTAAAGGAACATTAACACTAACTCAAATCCATGAGTCCCATCAGATGACACTTGAACCATTATCTGATGGCCAAACTCCCAGTATCCATTGCCTTGTACTCAATGTCTATGGAGCTTCTAGTTTAAGTTTTACACCTTGAAAAGAAATTGGTTCCCTACATTTCTTGTTCTGATTCAGAGTTTGGTTCAGGCTTGAGTGTGGCTTGCTTTTGGATTAAAAGAGTTCAGAAAGCATCCCTGAAACAGAGCAAGCTGACCTTGTGGTTCTTAGATAACACCAGCTGCAGTGAGTTGAGAGTCTAGCACTGACTCCACATTACATCCAGTTAAGGTTCATGATTTGCACCTGAGGGAAAGGGCTGAACAGGGCCAGTGCCAGATTTCCTGGTGCTCTAGGTTGGGAGGGGTGCTGCCCCCTCCCTCCCAGGTGATTTAAATTGCCTGGGAGGACCCCAGGAGCAACTCCTGCCCTCCTGAACTAGTGAAAGGTCCCTGCTGATCAGCTGATTGGTGAGACCTTGTACTGGCGTGGGGAGCGCTAGCAGAAGCAGCTGGTCAGCCTTCCCCTCCATTTAAAGAGCCCACTCCCCCTCCATTTAAAGAGCCTACTGACCAGCTGGTTGGCAGAGTCTTTAAATCGCTCTGGGAGGCATGTGGCTGCTTCTGCTGCCTCTCAGAAGCAATTTGGATCTCCAGTGGGGGCAGGGGCTTGAGAGCTGCCCCTACCAACAATTCAAATCATGTGGGAGGGCTGGCAGAAGCATCAACAACCTCCCCCACATGACTGAAAGAGCCCGCTGACCAGCTGGTTGGTGGGGTTTTTAAATTGTGTGGGGAGGCATACTCCTGCTCTTGCTGCACTTCCCGAACAATTTGAATCACTGGCAGGGGCTGCCTTCAAACTGCTCCTTGGCAATTTAATCACCCAGGAGGGAGGGGGCAGACTTCATCCTCCCAGGGGAAGCCCAATCCAAGCCCCCTCTGGGCTGCTACATTATGTGACCGCCTAAGGTCGCCTAATGGGTACACTGGCCTTGGGGCTGAAACCAGCTACTGATGGGTTTTGTTTCATCCTCGTCAGACCACCTCTTAGGTAATTTGCCCAGCAACTAGCATTGCATTGCCACCAAGGAATCTTTCAGGCCGTATTGAACCCTTTGCCATAAGGAAGTCGTTGGTCTATTGGTCTGAGACCTTATTGAACCCTTTGCCATAATGAGGTTAGTTTCTAGCATATTGCCAGCCTGATCCCTAGTGACTGCCTGAGACATTACCATGCATTCACTGTCTTTCTCAATGCAGCTGTCTTGAAAGCTTGCTCATGTAGGCCAAACAACTTGTTGACCTACACAGATTCTGGAAAAAGACACTTTGAATTACTGAGAACCTCTAACTGAGAATGGGTAACATCTGGTAATTTGGAAACCAATGTCTAACTGCTTAGCAGTTAGATATTAGACTTAGCTTTCTTGTTTTATGCCTCACATTTTTCATGTTTTATGCTTTCCTAGTCCTTTTGAAATATTCTTGCATCCCATTAAATAATTTTACTTATTAAATCAATGGTTATTTGTCTTCAGCTGGCTTCATCCTAAATGCAGTCTTACACTGGGTGACCTTCTACCAGGTTAATTGTTTTTGTGAGAAACTCATTCTGCAAGCCTACCTTGTACATCATGGTGGGGTTTCCCCCCATCAGCCAGTTGGCTGGTAGTGGGGAGGAGCCTAAAAAATGGAGAGATCCCCGACCAGGACCTAGGGACTGGCATACCTATTTGAATACAGATACTACAGATGGTTTCTTTGTCTGGGGGCCCATGGTGGCATTTGGCTGCCTTGGCAGCAAACATTCTGAACAGGTGAAAAAGCAGGGCCTTGTCGCAGTATAGGTCTAACAGAAAATGGGAAGGAGCATGTTCAGCAAAGGTTTCAATTGATCATTCATTTTCTACCAATTCAAACTGCTGGACAAATAGTCCAAGGTGAGAAATGGACTGGAGGCTTATCCAAATAATGTTATGGATGTGTGTTTGTTTTCATTCTGTTATTTAGGTTATTTTTGTTAATTTTTACAGATGCACTTCAGTTTACTTAGAATATGTCCACTTGGCACCAGTGTCATTTATAGAAAGCTAATATTTTAAGTCACATGACATACCTTGCATACAATGAGATACTTTGTTTTCATGTGTAGGGGTAATTTACTTGAATAATTCTTTCCTCTGCTATCATCTGCAATATTGCCTGTTTTCTGGTTGTCCTGGATTGCATTGATGGGCTTCTAGAGAAGATGATGATATTGGATTTATATCCCGCCCTCTACTCCAAAGAGTCTCAGAGCGGCTCACAATCTCCTTTACCTTCCACCCTGACAACAAACACCCTGTGAGGTGGGTGGGGCTGGAGAGGGCTCTCACAGCAGCTGCCAATTCAAGGACAACTTCTGCCAGAGCAATGGCTGACCCAAGGCCATGCTAGCAGGTGCAAGTGGAGGAATGGGGAATCAAGCCCGGTTCTCCCAGATAAGAGTCCACACACTTCACCACTACACCAAACTGGCTCTCTAGAGGGCTAATGCACTGGAGCTTGATGGGGTTGGCCTTTTGGGCTCTTCCAGGTCTGTGATTCTATGTTTTTAACATTATTTTCAATGCAGTAAACTAATAATAGCTTCTTCTTTTTAAGTGAACACTCCTTTTTTAAAAAAGAAAATCCATGGGTTTATGGGAAACATGAAGTATGAAAATTGTTCGGTTAACTTTAAAATTTATCTTCCTCTAAAACTGAAATATTCTTGAACCAATGTATGCTAAGAGCCAAGAGTGGCTTGGCTGTACATTGGCTAGAATAACTTTCATCCTTGTAATATATCCTATCTGAATAATACTTTTCTTTACTTAAAGGTAAAGGTAGTCCCCTGTACAAGCACCAGTCGTTTTCGACTCTGGGGTGACGTTGCTTTCACAGTGTTTTCACAGCAGACTTTTTATGGGGTGGTTTGCCATTGCCTTCCCCAGTCATCTACACTTTCCCCCCAGCAAGCTGGGTACTCATTTTACCGACCTTGGAAGGATGGAAGGCTGAGTCAACTCGAGCCGGCTACCTGAACTAGCTTCGCTGGGATCAAACTCAAGCTGTGAGCAGAGGGTTCCGACTGCAGTACTGCAGCTTTACCACTCTGCGCCATGGGGCCCTTTGCTTAAATCCCTATATATAGTAATGTTGCCAATTCTCACAATTTTATGTGGAGTCTCACGCTATTTCATATGCAAACCTTGATTCCATATTGTATGCCTGTTTGTTATCTGTTCTTTTCCAAGAAGATTGACAATTTTAAAAGCAATGGGACCCATTCCACTTAAAGGAACTCTGTAGAACTTGCCATAATGCAGAAAAGTGTTATAAAAATGTGAGTTTTTGCGAGTGTAGTTACAGTTCTCCAAAGCAAGATGTTTCTGTGGATGTGAAGCCAAAGATAAAGCCTGCCTTCTACAAGGTGCTGCAGGGTACATACAGCTTTGTTTTATTTGTATGCAGCTACTGGCATAAGAGGCTGAAAATGACTGGAACAAAGCTGAGTGCGTCAGGAAATCTGAATAACGTCTGATTCTATTAGCAACCAAACGTCTGCAGTTCTTTCCAGTGGAGTTGCAATTACACTTGCTTTTGGTGATTGGCCAGGTCTGATGCTGGGTTTCATATATGCAGAAAATTGTGTTCAGAAAGTTCAAATTATAGAGCTACTTATATACAAAAAGAAAAATTTCCTAAGATGTTCTTGTTTATTTGGAAGCTAAACATTATTATGATTAAACAAAGCAATGTGCTCAGCCTTTAATATTGGCCTAACCAATCATTGTCTTTGCTTACTTGCACAATGAAGATACCTAAATATTTGCCTTTGGAGCAAGACTTCTGTCTGCCAAACACATTCAGTAAATGGGATTAAAACTCTTACTTTCCTTTTCCAGTTAGCCACTGTAGTTTAAAATAATATGCAAAAAATCTCCATTTGTGACATATTGGATTCTCCACACACAGGTCTGTGGAAGATATTGTTACTTAGTGCTTCTATAACCTCTGCACATGTGAGTTCTATGAGGGTAAATTTAGAACAGAATGTTCAAGACAATGTAAATTAATAAATTTCTTTAAGTCAAAACCCTCCAATATATAAAACAATGCAACAATATTTGTGTAAATATGCGGGTGTAGTAGAGAACAGAAATTTGCAGAGAATAATGTCTTGGTATTCAGTTACGCAACTGGTCATTGCTTGATACAACTTTGTAGTGAGCAAAACCAGCTGTTTTGGTCCAAGTGTAGGGTTGCCACCTCTGAGATAGGAAATATCAGATTTGGGGGGTGGCGCCTAGGGAGGATGGGGTTTGGGGAGGGGATGGACTATAATGTCATAGAGTCCATTCTTCAAAGCAGGTATTTTCTCCATGAGAACTGATTTGTTTCTAGAGGTCAGTTGTAATATAAGAAGATCTGCAGGCCCCATCTTGAGGTTAGTAACCTTATTCAAGTGCCAAAGTCTTTCAGTGTAGTACTCTTGAAACAAGGAGCAAGCTGAGCATCAGAGAAACCAGTCTTCAGACTTCAGCTTAGAAAATGATAACAATATAATTTCAATAACAATACCAGTCAGAATAAATTTACCTCCCCTCTTTCCAGTTATAAACACACACACACAGGGTTTTTTTTTTGTAGCAGGAACTCCTTTTCATATTAGGCCACACACGCCTGATGTAGCCAATCCTCCAAGAGCTTTCAGGGCTTTTAGTGTATATATATAGTTACCTTATATAAGGTGATAAGAGCCTAGAAATGTATACATCTCCTCAGCAAACAGACTTGCCATGTGCTGTATGTCTCCAGTCAGGACTCCACCTCTACTGGGCTAAACCAGTTAGTCTGTGGGGGTTAAAACTTCCATGGTTCCTTTCTTCCTTTCTTGCTTCCTCACGCTCCATCTAAACATTGTGAAGTCCTCATGGTTGTTGAGGAACAACACGAGGACTGTGTAGCACTTGTGCAATACGACTTTTGTGCATCCCACAGTGACTCTTTTCTGTTTATAACCACAGCATACAGGGGTGAGTCACTATACCTTCCCCTCCTACTTTCATGTCCTCAAATCATCCCAAGGAGATGTTATGGGCTCCGTTATGAAAACAATGTTATTTATGTGGCTACTTCTAAGTTTTACAATGGAGCCAATAGTGGCTCCATAGGCAGTTTCAAATGTGAAAACAGTGGAGGTGGGGGATTAAAGCTGCTTCTCCTTGTATACTGTATTCACAGACAAGAGCTGGTATGCATCTGAGAGTAACAAAATGTGATGCAAAGTCCTCATGCTGTTCCTCAACAAATAAAAGGACTTTATAATTTGTAAAATGAGCCTTAATTAGGCGCTTGCACTTTCCCAAGGAGTTTCTACACCTCTGAATAGCAGAGGGTTTTTGTTTTAAAGTTAAAGCTGATAGTCTCCAGTATGAATTGAGACTTGGTTAGAATACTGCACCTTGAGGTCCAGTCTGCTCTAATTTTACTCAAAAGTGTGCCCAATGCAGCAAAATGTTTTGTAGGAATGTTGAATTAATTTGTTACGAGAGCTGGATCTGACATAAATGAGACCTTGTTGGGCTGGACCGTGTGTGTCATAAAATGTAATGCCAGGTAGCGGAGACATAAACTCTATAAAGGACACAGACAAAAACAATTAAAGATTTTTTTAAAAAAACCTTAAAATAAAATATGCTTAAAAGGTTAGCACTCTTGCAATATTTTGTTTATTTAACGGTTTCTGATAACTGACACTCTTGCTCTGAATTATTGCATCAAAATCTGGAGATAATGTCTGTAGTGTAGCAGTCTTGAGTATGCTGTTCAGGTGTTATTCAGGTGTGTATCTGTAAGTTGCAAACCTACTTTTGATTTCATGACATTCATACAGAAATCTCATGGTCAATGCTTTGAGCCTAAGACCCAGAGGAAAAAAATGAAATGGCTGGGCATTGTGAGCTTTTGTACATAAGTTGCTTCATGTACTGGTCAGCCAATGGAGAAAATTGCTCTGTAGCTTAACTGAGCAAGCCTGGCAAAGCAAGCTGTGATGCAGAAAGAAGCAAGAGAGAGAGAAAGAAGCAGATGACAGTGTTGCTTGCAGGCCTCATGGGAACCCTCTGGGGGCTTCTCTGGTCTTCGGGCCCCATGTTTGACACCCCTGGTTTAGGGCATAGGACTATATCAGGAAATGGGATGGGCACAAAGTGGCTTATGAACTAAACTTCATAATGAATTTTGGCTGGTTTGTGTCTTATGAAGCCATATTCATGAACTGAAGAACCACAGTGAACTTCCACAAATTTGATACAGTTTGAGGTGATTTATGAATAACAGAAAGGAGTGGTTTAAATGGCTCTGAGTCCCTGAGTTTGATCCCAGTGGAAGCTGGGTTCAGGTAGCCGGCTCAGGGTTGACTTAGCCTTCCATCCTAACGAGGTCGGTAAAATGAGTACCCAGCTTGCTGGGGGGGGGGGGAGTGTAGATGACTGGGGAAGGCAAGGGCAAACCACCTCATAAAAAGTCTGTTGCAAAAATGTCGTGATGCGAAGTCACTCCAGAGTTAGAAACAACTGGTGCTTACACAGGGGACTACCTTGTTCTGTTATTCACAAAAAAAGCTGAGCAGCAACAGGAGCTCCTGCCATTCAGCTGTTTGGTTTATATGGCTTGGAGCTATCTAATCCACTGCTTTCTGCTCCCCATGAAAAGCCACAGGAGCAGAAAGTAGGGGCTCTGAGCCCCCAGCTTTCAGTTTGCTGCAGCATCTGGTAGTTAGCAAAAAGGGTGTGAAAGGGCTTGGAAGCATTTCAGCCCTTGCTTTCTTCTCCCTGCTTTTTCCACTGGGAGCAGAAAATAGGTTTAAACTTTAATTGGCTCACTAATCCATAAGAACCAATTCTGTTTGTGAACCAACCTGCTAGTTTGTATTGATCCATGACTTGGTTAATGTTTTGGCAATGAACTGTGAACCGAACTGCAAAACTGCAGTTCATGCCCATCCCTAGTGTAGAAGAGAAAATGGTTCTATTTATATCAAGGGTACCAAACATATGGCCCATTGGCCAGAATCAGCCTGCGAGCTGAGAGGGAAGCAGGCGAGGAGCCAGTTCATGCATGTGTAGCAGCAGGCAAGAGAGAGAGAAGTCTCCCACCCAGTGTGTGCCTTGTAATCTCAGCACTGCTGCCTTCCTCCTGTGTTTTATTGTTAACAAGTTTTGTTATCAGCCGTAGGCTGCCTGACTGGCTGCCTAGCTGTCCCTTTTCCTTCGTGCTCTCAGAAGTTCTTCTTTATGCCCCTTGCTGCTGGCTGGAGATGCTGAGCAGGCTGGTGCCTGTGCTTCCCAGCTGATTCTAAACACCATACCACCCTCTTCTTCAGAGCTTCATCAGTGCACCAGGCTGCCAGAGCACTGTCTGGAAGGGAAGGCAGGTATTTGTTTCAGAGAGGTCATTTGGGCTTGCAAAACTGTTTGTATTTGGGATTGTTTTATTCAAGCTGCAGTGTGTGTGTGTGTCTGTCCTGTAAAGCCATGCTTGGAAATGCTACCAAGCCTGAAGCATCAACCCAATATTTTAGAAAAATAATATTTATTCTCTGTGGCATATTAGTATCTTGGCTTTAAAATATGTGTGCCTCCTCCTGTAACTCAGTTCTTATAGCCAGTGGGGAGGGACGATGGCTCAGTGGTAGAGCATCTGCTTGGGAAGCAGAAGGTCCCAGGTTCAATCCCCGGCATCTCCAAAAAAGGGTCCAGGCAAACAGGTGTGAAAAACCTCAGCTTGAGACCCTGGAGAGCCGCTGCCAGTCTGAGAAGACAATACTGACTTTGATGGACCAAGTGTCTGATTTAGTATAAGGCAGCTTCATATGTTCATATGTTAAGAACATAAGAACATAAGAGAAGCCATGTTGGATCAGGCCAACGGCCCATCAAGTCCAACACTCTGTGTCACACAGTGGCAAAAAATGTTATATACACACATACACTGTGGCTAATAGCCACTGATGGACCTCTGCTCCATATTTTTATCTAAACCCCTCTTGAAGGTGGCTATACTTGTGGCCGCCACCACCTCCTGTGGCAGTGAATTCCACATGTTAATCACCCTTTGGGTGAAGAAGTACTTCCTTTTATCCGTTTTAACCTGTCTGCTCAGCAATTTCATCGAATGCCCACGAGTTCTTGTATTGTGAGAAAGGGAGAAAAGTACTTCTTTCTCTACTTTCTCCATTCCATGCATTATCTTGTAAACCTCTATCATGTCACCCCGCAGTCGACGTTTCTCCAAGCTAAAGAGTCCCAAGCGTTTCAACCTTTCTTCATAGGGAAAGTGCTCCAGCCCTTTAATCATTCTAGTTGCCCTTCTCTGCACCTTCTCTAAAGCTATAATATCCTTTTTGAGGTACGGCGACCAGAACTGCACACAGTACTCCAAATGAGACCGCACCATCGATTTATACAGGGGCATTATGATACTGGCTGATTTGTTTTCAATTCCCTTCCTAATAATTCCCAGCATGGCATTGGCCTTTTTTATTGCAAATGCACACTGTCTTGACACTTTCAGTGAGTTATCTATCATGACCCCAAGATCTCTCTCTTGATCAGTCTCTGCCAGTTCACACCCCATCAACTTGTATTTGTAGCTGGGATTCTTAGCCCCAATGTGCATTACTTTGCACTTGGCCACATTGAACCGCATCTGCCACGTTGACGCCCACTCACCCAGCCTCAACAGATCCCTTTGGAGTTCCTCACAATCCTCTCTGGTTCTCACCACCCTGAACAATTTAGTGTCATCCGCAAACTTGGCCACTTCACTGCTCACTCCCAACTCTAAATCATTTATGAACAAGTTAAAGAGCATGGGACCCAGTACCGAGCCCTGCGGCACCCCACTGCTTACCGTCCTCCACTGCGAAGACTGCCCATTTATACTCACTCTCTGCTTCCTATTACTCAGCCAGTTTTTGATCCACAAGAGGACCTGTCCTTTTACTCCATGATTCTCAAGCTTTCTAAGGAGCCTTTGATGAGGAACTTTATCAAAAGCTTTCTGGAAGTCAAGGTAAACAACATCTATCGGGTCTCCTTTGTCCACATGTTTGTTCACCCCCTCAAAGAAATGCAACAGGTTAGTGAGGCAAGATCTTCCCTTGCAGAACCCATGCTGAGTCTTCCTCAATAACCCGTGTTCATCAATGTGCCTACTCATTCTGTCCTTGATAATGGTTTCTACCAACTTTCCCGGTATTGAAGTCAGACTGACTGGCCTGTAATTTCCCGGATCTCCTCTGGAACCTTTTTTAAAGATGGGGGTGACATTTGCTACCTTCCAGTCCTCAGGAATGGAGGCAGATTTCAATGAAAGATTACAGATTTTTGTTAGAAGATCCACAAGTTCAACTTTGAGTTCCTTCAGAACTCTCGGATGTATGCCATCCGGACCCGGTGACTTATTAGTTTTTAATTCATCTATCAGTTGTAGGACCTCCTCTCTTGTCACCTCAATCTGACTCAGCACCCCTGCCAAAATTAGTGGTTCTGGGGCGGGCAAAAAGTTCTCGTCTTCTACAGTGAAGACGGAGGCAAAAAATTCATTTAGCTTCTCAGCCATTTCCCTATCCTCCTTCAGTAATCCTTTTACCCCATGGTCATCCAAGGGCCCCACTGCCTCCCTGGCTGGTTTCCTACTTCTAATATATTTGAAGAAAGTTTTATTGTTGGTCTTTATGTTTTTTGCAATATGCTCCTCATAGTCCCTTTTTGCCTGCCTGATCACAGTCTTGCATTTGATTTGCCACAGCCTGTGTTCCCTTTTACTAATCTCACTTGGACTGGTTTTCCACAGCTTAAAGGAGTCCTTCTTACCTTTTACAGCTTCCATTACTTTGTTTGTTAATGTACTGGAATCCTAAAGACACTTCCCTGGGAATAATCCCCATTGAATAACATGGTATTTACTTATGAATAGATAGTTAGGATTGCTCCCTGAATCTCCTATTGAAGTGTTGATGCAAGCAATACAAAAGAAACACTTTACTTTTTGATAGTTTTCTCCTTTTTATTTCATTTGTAGTTTAACTTAGATCGGCTCATGCAGTAACTTAAACTTTAACACAGTAAATAAATCAAACACAGCCTCATTGTTTAGAACAAACAGACAATATAAAAATCAGCTACTCCAGTCAGTGCAAGGCCACTAAAGTTGCTTGGCATGGGGGAGTGGGAAGCGAGTCGCCACAGAGACACAGGGCTCTTCCCAGTGGATGGGTGAGTGAAGCTGTGAGCAAGAGGGGACGGAAGTCTCTCTCCTGACCAGTCAAATGTTTGTTAGCTGGCTTCTTCGGAGCATTTTTTTTGAGGGAGACGCAGGCATGTGCCTCTCCCTCTTTCTTTTGGCATCAGCCACAGGCTGCCTGCCTGCCCTGCTGCCCCTCTTCCATGTGCTCTCTTTTTTACCCTTGCTGCTGGCTATGTGTGGCTGGAAGCATTGAGCATGCTGGTACCTGTGCTTTCCAGCCAATTTGAAACATCCCCCACCTCTTTGGACCTTCTTTAGGTTTTTGCAAATTTGTATTTTTGCACATTTGTTGCCCGAAGTTTGTGTCTAGTGGGGCTGCCAGTTGCAAGGGAAGGAAGGTGTTTGTTTCAAATTGGTTGGTTGCAAACTGTATTTGGGAGTCATTGTTTCTTTTTGGCTGCATTGTGTGTTTGTGTGTCTGTCTGTCCCATAAAGCCCTGCTCAGGGACTGGAATGAGAGGTTGCAGAGTGGAGTGAAAGCTCCTGGGAATAGACTCAGTGCTCTGGGGCTGGGATAAGAGATCACGGAGTAGGATGACAGCTCCTGAGAGTAGCAGAAGCATTCTCGGATTGGAATGACTTTAGCATTCCAGTCCCTAGCAATACAATCTGTGCTCTGGATAGGGTTGCCAAGTCCAATTAAAGAAAAATCTGGGGACTTTGGGGGTGGAGCCAGGAGACTTTGGGGGTGGAGCCAGGAACAAGGGTGTGACAAGCATAATTGAACTCCAAGGGAGTTCTGGCCATCACATTTAAAGGGACAGCACACCTTTTTAAATGCCTTTCTTCCATAGGAAATAATTAAGGATAGGGGCACCAGCTTTTGGGGCTCATAGAATTGGACCCTCTGGTCCAATCATTTTGAAACTTGGGGGGTATTTTGGGGAGAGGCACTAGATGCTATATTGAAAATTTGGTGCCTCTACCTCAAAAAATAGCTCCCCCCCCAGAACTCCCAATACCCACCGATCAATTCCCTATTATTCCCTATTATGGGGAATCATTCTCCATAGGGAATAATAGAGTGCCCAGTAGACATTTCCCTCCCTCCCATGCTTTCTAAAGGGGGGGGGGAGAGCCTCCAAACCAGGGAATCCCCTGCCCCCTCCCTCTCTCTCACACACAAATACTTACTAGATCTTCTTCCTGCAGAACTCTACTTGCTGTGAAAACAAAAGCAAAAGAAAGGGAGGGGCTGTTCTCCATGGAAACTATTACTGACCCTTTCCAATGAAGCCCTTCCTGTTTCCAGTTTCCTGCGCAGCCTTAAAGGCACACATTTTACAAACGGATCAGGAGCTCTACAACTACATGATGCCTATATGCATATTCTCCTCCCCCCCGCTTCCGGATTTTTGGAGAGCGGGAGAGGAGGCTGCAGATTCGGGGGTCCGGATTTGCAGGTTGGGAAGTCTAGCTCTGGAACTGGAATGACAGGGTGTAGAGTGGAATGACAGCCCTTGGAAATAGGCTCAGTGCTCTCGGACTGGAATGACAGGGTGCAAAATAGAATGACAGCCCCTGAGAGTAGCAAAAGCATTCTGGGAATGGAATGACAGAGTGGAATGACATCTCCTAGGAACATAATCTGTGCTCTGTGATAGGAATGGTGCCTGTGCTTTCCAGCTGATTCCAAGACACCTCACCTCTTGTCAGTGCACTAGCTGCCAGAACCCTGGTTGGAAGGGAAGGCCGATTTTGTTTCAGAGAGATTGTGCAGGCTTGCAAAGCTTAATGCCCAGCCATTTTATGTTTTTCCCTGGTGGTCCAGACCAACAAAGCCACATTTATGTCAGATTTGGCCCTCCTAATAAATGAGTTCGACACTCCTGATCTATATTATTTGAGAATTTATAGCATTCTTTTAAGATATTTTTATAAAGCATAGTAATAGAACAATTGTTTCACAAATCAATGAACTCTCAAAATAATACCAAACCAAGCATAGTAGTTTTTATCATGAAGTTTTCATATTGCATGATGAATTCAGCAGCTGGACTTCTGAAATCTGTTCTTTAACTGCAGTACGAAAACAAGGTGCCTGGCAAACACTCAAAAGTCCAATGTAATGTGACAACCTTTACTCAGTATGTGATGGGAGGGATAGGAAATGAAATACAATCTACATGAGCCTATCTCTTGTATCTTGGAACAGAAGGCAAACGTCTGACTTGACTGCTCTTGCACACTGAAACTAGTTTACTACTGTTCTACACCTGGAATAGTCATTCACACTTGAGCAAACAGGATATACATAATAATCATAAAGGGAGTATTTAACTACTCAGCAGCAATGAAGCAGAGAATCTAGTATTGTCCAGATCCACTGAAATAAAAGAATGTTAAATAATTGAAACTGGTAATATTGAATCATTTTGCTGATATAAATGCTATATGATGGGTCGTTATCCAATACTAATTTCAGAAAAGTAACTAAAATTGGAAGATAAGTTTGCTTTAAACAGCATATATAAGAAAGAGACAGACTCCCAGAATCTGGTATGGGTCTAGTTTTAGCAGTGAATCTACCTTGAGAAAGTCTCAGTGAGAAAGGCAGATTTTAAATAATATAAATGGATAAATTGGGGGGAAGAAAATGCAGAAGATGATAAATGTACAGCTAGACTCATACTTCAAGGGCCTTTAATTTAAAATATAATAGTTGCTGGGCATATGAAATGTAATATCTGCACCAAAACCTGCACATTCTGTAAAATCTGAATACTGTAGACAATATGCAACATACAGCAATTTCTCTGATTTTAGACCTTGGGTGTTTGAAAGAAATGATTTGGCACAGAATGGTGTGGCAGAAGGAGAAGGGCAGATAGAGAGATTATGAAAGTGTAGTTTGTGAAGAAAAGAATTTTGGACCTTAGAAAGTGCAAAGAAAGTGTAGAATGCAGCTGTCTACTCTATCTGCAATCACTGCGGGAGGGGGGGGCTCACTCAAATTCTATCTGGTTTCTTCTGGGTTCTTTAGCAGACGTTGCTGACATGCCACTCAAATCCTATTTGGTTTCTTCTGGGCTCCCTAGCAGACTTTGCGGACAAATTTCGAAGGATTTCAGTCCTGAAGAGTCAAAACTTTGATGTAGGGGTGGGCATGAGCTGGGAAAATGAAGGTTTGTAGAGGTTTTTGGTTCAGGGTTTTCATGAACTCCCAAACCATGAATTTTCATGAACTTCTTCATCGCATGACTTGGTTCATGCTTTGGGAAGTTCGTGGAGCTGCAGCCCCACCTGGAGGTGAACTCCAAAGGCATTTCAGTGCTTACAGAGCCCGCCTCTGAGTCTTGCTGCCTGACTAGAAGTGAGCCCTGAAGGCATTTCAGTCCCATTGAAGCCCACCAGTGGCACATGGCCCAACATGAGTGAGCTCTGAAGGCATTTAAATGCCTTCAGAGCTCACTTGGGTTGGGCCACACTCTGGTGGTGAATTCCAGTGATATTTAAATGCCTTTCAGAATTCACTTTTAATTGGGCTGCTGGACCTGGAAGTAAACTTTGAAGGCAGGGGTCATTTTGTAGAAAAATAGGTGGTGGAGCTCATCCAGGGACTGTTATGCAGCTGCACCTACTATTCAATGGACAAGGAGGTGGAACTCTCAGAAAGAGGTGGAACCAGGGTGAAAAAAAATCAGTGATTTAAAAAAAAATCTGATTTTTTATTTAAATTATATTTTTAAAATTTAAATTGCATTTTTAAAATTTAAATCGGATTTTTTAAATAAAATGCTTTTTGAGGAAAATATTATCATCCAAAGGTTATTCCATCATGAAATAAGGATTAGTTTTTAATTCTGAAGCATAAGGCTGTGTATTCATGCAATGTTTACATTTTTTGGTAATAAATTCTATTACTCCATTCACAATGTCATGCTCTTCCAGAGGTTTCTGTAAGATTACTAGGCAGTTTCTCTGTCTACAAGATATTATCACAGAACACAGATGCTTGGTTTTGCAGTTCTCAAAACTGTAATTTGTGTCTGCAGAGATCACATGCTTCTTCTACACAGCAAAAATGTCATAAAATTAAGAGAGTTGAGAAAAAGACCATAATCTCATTGTTCTACAAACCTATGTACACAGGATCAACCCCTTAAGTGCTAAATTTTTTAAAAAATTCAATGAATATAAAAAGATTGCTTGGAGTGGAATAGATTTGCACAAGAAGAAACTTAAGTGTGAGGAGGGAGGGGCAAGCAATAAAAATGAAACTTTTTGAGCAGAATACTCCACAAGACTTTGGATCTTTTGTGTGTATAATCCAAGGTTTATCACATTATTCTTTCCCTGGAGGAGAAAACCTATAATGGCAGCAGGCCGTAAAAGAGACCCAGTTTGGGAATATTTTAATGAAGTTTCTCTACCTATTGGTAAGGCAGGCATATGTGCAAAATGCAAACACTACAACAAAGAAATGCAAAGCCTGGTGGCCCGAATGAGGCAACATCATGAGAAGTGCTATGATGAAGATGACAACAGAAACATGTTTGAACAGGCGGGATCTTCAGGTTGGTAAACATTTTTATTTAATCATATTTCTTAAAGAGTGCCTTGAATTGTCATGTTTGAGCAAAATTATATTTCTTATTATTACTGCATGTTACTGTCATTTTGATACAGTTGTGAAGAAAAGCAAATATTCCTTTTTGGGCAGTGCTGCATAGCAATGAATACAATAAGCAGAAATTGTATTAATAATAAAATAACAGCATTGATTGTTTTTGTTTGTTTAGGGGAATTCATCATCAACACTAAGGATTCCGGAAACTATCCACCTTCAAGATCACCATCCTTCTGTTCTACAGTTTCAGAGTTATCTATCCAGGATAGTGTTTCAGTTGCACCATATACATCAGGGATAGCCAACGGTAGCTCTCCAGATGTTTTTTGCCTACAACTCCCATCATCCCCAGCCATGGCCACCCCTGATATACATCATCATCAGACACCCGCAGTATATCACCTAAAAGAAAGAAAAAACCCTTCCCTCCTGGAACCACCATGTATAAGTTTTTGATAAAAACCAGCAGATTAGAAAAAGAGTTAATTGATGAAAAAATTCCCCAGTTTGTTTATGCAACAAACTCTTCTTTCCGTCTTACTGAGAACCCACACTTCATTAATATGGTTCAGTCACTGAGACCAGGATACATTCCACCCAGCAGAACAGATGTTGCAGGGAAACTGCTGCATAAAGGGTAGGATAGAGAAATGGAGCAATGTGCAACAGCTCTGGAGGGTAAAATTGTTAACCTATATCTTGATAGGTGGAGTAATGTCCACAATGATCCAGCTGCATGTGCTTGTATAACAACAGAAGAAGGGAAAGTTTTCCTTGCACAAACAATTGATATGTCAGGAAATGCACACACAGCAGAATATTTACAAGAAGAGCAGCAAAAGCTATAATAACATGTGAACAAAAATTCAAATGTCTAGTACGCAGTTTGGTCACAGACAATGCTGTAAATGTATCCAAGATGTGAAGAAATTTAGAAAAGCGGGAAGGGAATACAAAGCTAATAACATATGGTTGCAGTGCTCATTTGCTGCACCTCCTAAGCCAAAGATTTCAGTGTTCCAGAAATAAAGTGTTCCATCAATATGCAGATGACACCCAGCTCTATCTACTAATGGACGGCCGGCCTGGCTCCGCCCCAGGGAACCTGGATCGGGCCTTGCAGGCTGTAGCGGCGTGGCTTAGATTGAGTGGGTTGAAGTTGAACCCAGCGAAGACAGAGGTCCTTTGCGTGGGTCGCGGCGCCCAGGGAGGGGAAATAGCTCTCCCAACCTTCGACGGCGCACCATTGGAACCAGTGCGCCAGGTAAAGAGTTTGGGTGTTTTACTGGAGCCTTCATTATCAATGGAGGCCCAGATAGCAGCCACTGCCAAGTCAGCATTCTTTCATCTGAAGCGGGCAAGGCAGTTGGCCCCCTTCCTGGAACGCCGCGACCTCGCAACAGTGATCCATGCAACGGTCACCTCAAGATTGGACTACTGTAATGCCCTCTACTTGGGGCTACCTCTGTGCCGGACTCGGAAGCTGCAGCTAGTGCAGAATGCGGCGGCCAGGCTGTTACTGGGGCTCCCGAAATGGGAGCACATACAGCCGGGGCTGCGCGGACTGCACTGGCTGCCAGTTATCTACCGAGTCCAGTACAAAGTGTTGGTTATTACCTTTAAAGCCCTATATGGCCGAGGACCTGCCTACCTAAGGGACCGTCTCTCCCCGTATGAACCCCAGAGGGCACTGAGGTCAGCAAGTAAAAACAAAATGACCATCCCTGGGCCGAGAGAGGCCAGGCTCCAAAGCACCAGGGTGCGAGCCTTTTCAGTTGCGGCACCTGCACTGTGGAACCAGCTCCCGGAGGAGGTGCGGGCCCTGCGGAACCTCGACCAGTTCCGCAGGGCCTGCAAGACTGCCCTTTTTAGACGCGCCTATAATGATACGGACTGCTGAGTTGCAATGAACGAAGAACCGCCATCTTTAACACCATTTAAATTGGCAGAATCAGCGCCAGAACAGCTATTACTGCCAGATATATATATAATGTAATGTAAATTAAGTATTTTAATTGAATTAACGGGTTTTTATGTGTAATTTTAATTGTTAATCTAATGTTTTACTATTTATGTTAATATATTATTTACTGTTAGCCGCCCTGAGCCGCTTTGCGGGGAGGGCGGGGTAGAAATAAAATTTATTATTATTATTATATTAGTATTATTAAAGACTAATGTTGTTGATATTGCTAAATATCAATCATAGCAATCATTTTGCTGCAGCAGCTCTAAAAAGAATGGGTGGAATGAAGCTAACGCTCCCACAAGATGTTAGATGGAACTCTGTGGTGGACTGTTTTGAGCAGTATATCAAGAACTGGCCTATTCTGATGACAATTTGTGAACAGAATCAAGATAAGAACATAAGAGCATAAGAGAAACCATGTTGGATCAGACCAATGCCCATCCATTCCAACATTCTTTGTCACACAGTGGCCAACCCCCCCCCCCCCACCAAGTGCCATCAGGAGAATCACAAGTGGGTCTAGAAGCCCTTCCACTTTGCCCCCCCCCCCAAGCACCAAGTATACAGAGCATCACTGCCCCAGACAGTTTCAATAATAGCCACTGATGGACCTCTTCTCCGTATTTTTATCCAATCCCCTCTTTAAGCTGTCTATGCTTGTGGCTGCCGCTGCCACCTCCTGTGGCAGTGAATTCCACATGTTAATCACCCTTTGGGTGAAGAAGTACTTCCTTTAATCTGTTTTAACCCAACTGCTTAACAATTCCATTGAATGCCCATGAGTTGTTGTATTGTGAGAAAGGGAGAAAAGTACCTCTTTCTCTACTTTCTCCATCCCATGCATAATGTTGTAAATGTCCATCATGTCACCCCGCCATCGACATTGTGCTGGTCTTTTGGGGCAACTCCCTATTTATACAAATGGTGAAATCAATAATGTTATGGTTACTGCTCCCAAGCGGTGCAATCACTTTTACATTTCTCACCAGGTCTTCGGCATGACTTAGGACCAAATCCAGGATCACCCCAAATTTTTCCTCCAGGACCTCTTGACTGCATTTCCCCACATCGTTGGTGCCAACATGCACCATGACCACTGGCTCCTCCCCAGCATTGTCTATAAGCCTATCTACAACACGCGTAATGTTTGCTACCTTCACATCAGGCAGGCAAGTCACCATAAGGTCAGTACGCAGTTTTGCCATCCAGCTGTCTACTTGCCTAAGGATCGAATCACTAACTACCAAGACCACTCCCCTCCCTCCCTGCCCAGGGATGTTCCTTGGCACGAAAGGATACCCTTTCACCAACTGAAGAAGAGGTCCCTTCTGAGGGCACATTCTCCTTATCCTCAGCACGGTACCCTGTTCCCTCTCAACCCTCATGCTCCTTGGCAGCAATGGGGCTGCCAGGTTCAGAGCAGGGCTCATCTAACACGTCCCCGAGAGTCTTCTCTGAATGCCTAACTGATTGTCTCTGCTTCTCCAGGGCAGTCACCTCGTCCTCAAGGGTACGAACTCATTCCCTGAGGACCAGGAGCTCCTTGCATCGAGCACACACCCAAGACTTCTGTCCTGTGGGCAGATAGTCATACATGTGACACTCAGTGCAAAACTCCGGAAAGCCCCCATCCCTCTGCTGGCATTCTACCTTCATGATAGCTTTTAAAAAAATATACAGTCCCCTTTTAAACCCTGTTTGTTTATGTGGCTCCCCGTCTGGAGAGTCTACTTAGCTTATTGGGAACACAAGGAATCTGGGTTCCTGGTCCTTACGCAGCCCCCAGGCCAAGAGCCCTTTAGCTCTCGCCCTTCGGCTCGTGCCAAAGGCTTGCGCCTCTGGCCAGGCTCAGCTTAATAATGCAAAGAGGGTGGGAAACACAGCCACTCCTAATCCATCAGCAACAATCACCTTCAATCACCTTCAGCCCTTCACACAAACTCAGACGTTTTCAGCAACTTCCCTAGCTGCTGAGCCACAAACCTCACCCTTGTAGCACTTCTCTGCTTTATCCCAGAGCTCTCTGAAATGTGCTCAGTCTCTGGCAAGGCGCAGCTTAATAATGCAAAGAGGGTGGGGAACACAGCCACTCCTAATCAATCAGCAACAATCATCTTCACCCCTTCACACAAACTCAGAAGTTTTCAGCAACTTCCCCAGCTGCTGAGCCACAAACCTCACCCTTGTAGCACTTCTCTGCTCTATCCCAGAGCTCTCTGAAATGTGAATTGGCTTCCTCTTGAAAGATTTATAATCACTGATTTAAAGAATTGCTTTGCTGGAGGAATGAGAAATGAGGGCCAGATCAAAAGGGCATTCATAATATTCAAGGCATATTAAAATGATAAACCTGCCCTAATTATGACATATTTAAACAGCAATTTATGCAAAGATGGTCTCTTTAGTGTGTATTCAGTAAAAAGAAGGAGGTGATCTTGATCCAGAAATAATATGCGCAGGCTTTTCTGTATTTTTAAACTATGTACTGATAATGCAGATCAGTGAATTAGTCTAACAAAGAGTGCTGAATGCATCTGATTTGAAAAGCTGTGGTTACTTTCAGCCTAAGCAATGTTTCATATGTTCATCATTCACAGCTGGTTCACACAATATTGTTTTATACACATGAGTTGTCCCAGTTGCCCTCTGGCATGCATTTACAAGATCTTAGAATTTTTCTTAGCTGTTGTTTCATGCACCAAAGAATTTATATGCTCTGTCAGGCAATGCTGTGTGTGTTGGCAGTCACCTTTTATTGATTTATCCTGATCTTGGTTTTGCACCAAAGTGCTGATTCCTTCTTGGGGGTAATCCTGTTTCTCATCAGAGGGAAGGGAGGAAGCAGTCAGGTACTCCATTGTGCCTGCACACAGGAAGAACATCCAAAATGCTGGGCTTTTATGTGTTTTTGACAATTGTTAGATTTCTTTGGTAAGCTATCTTGAGTGCCACAAGGAAGAAAGGTGGCTAGTAAATGTTTTAAATAAATAAGCTCATGCTCATGTGATAGTATTTGGCTGCTGAGGTGAGTTTGGGAACAGATTTTCAAAGGGAGAGATTTTCACTCCTATTTTGCAGGAAGAGCAAATGTTAGAAGAGGAGTTTCCAAGGGTAGCGGTGTTGAGTTGCGATTAGATTCAAGTCCAGTAGCACTTTAGAGACCAGATTTTTGGAGCATGAGCTTTTGAGAGTCAAAGCTCCCTTCATCAGATACAACAAGAATCTCGGTCTCTAAGATACTACTGAGCTTGAATCAAGCAGTTAGAAAAGCAGTTAGAAAACCTTGAACTGGTAAGAGGACAGCAAAATATCTGTCTACCAGTTTTTTGTGTGGGTGACTAACTTGTATTTTGATGATTTTGTGAACTGCCTTCAGGACCACTTGTGTGGAGGAAGCCTTCCACCAAATAATTAAATTACAGATGAGCCATCAGTTAGCTACTTCATATCAACCTAGGGGTGTCTGGAGATTCCTGGCACAGTGCCTTTTTTTCTGTGCTGTCTCTTTTCCTTACCGATTAATAGATAATTCAGGTGGATAAAATAATTATTCCTTATTTACCTTGCCTATGAGGTAATGCAGTTTTTTCCCCTTTCATGGATATGTGAGGTCAGGGAAGCTAATAAAAAAGTTTCTGGCTTGCAGCCCAATTCTTAGTATGTTTACTTGGAAGTAAATCCTATCAAGTTCCAGGGAAGGGTTGGGATTAGGATTGCAGTGTCAGCAATAGTGTGGATTAATTTACAAGAATGAGTTTGAGCAGAAGCATTTTCATTGCTTGATATCACCAAGAGGCTTGTAACAGGAAATTAACAGGACAGATCAGTGGTAGAACCATAATTAAATTTCAGTCGCTTGGAGTTCCCAGGCTGAGGTTCACCACAGACAACGGACTCTGATCATTCATGTTCCAAAGGTATACCTTGTCTTGATTCATATATTTATAATTAGGAATTAAGTTCCACAAAGTACTATTGCACTATAGCAAGGGTGGCCAAACTTACTTATCGTAAGAGCCACATAGAATAAATGACAGATGTTTGAGAGCTGCAAGATATGAACATATGAAGCTGCCTTCTACTGAATCAGACCCTTGGTCCATCTAAGTCAGTATTGTCTACTCAGACTGGCAGCGGCTCTCCAGGGTCTCAAGCTGAGATTTTTCACACCAATTTGCCTGGACCCTTTTTGGAGATGCCAGGGATTGAACCTGGGACCTACTGCTTACCAAGCAGGTGCTCTACCACTGAGCCACCGTCCCTCCCCAAATATTACATAAATGTCTTTCTTAAAACTCTTAATACTTGCTTTGCACAACAAAGATAAAATACATATGTATGCATTTGACAATATGAGCACACATTTATTTTTAAAAACAAATGCTGGAAATAACAGTCCCCACAAGATCAGCATAGGGAAAAGTTAGGAATTGCTTTTTGGCACCAGTAGGTCTCTCCTTTCAGTGGTTCCCCTGGCTCTTGCACTCTCTTTCCCCACTCTAGGTCTCTGGGTGACCTTTGCAGTAGAGAAGAGCTTGCAAGCCTGCTATTTACCCCTCGTTCCCCACTTCACACTTAGCAGAAATATTTGGCTACATATAGGTCGGACCTAGGAGGCTGACTGAGGTCCCAATGCTAAGCACACTTACTTGAGAGTAATCCTGTATTAAGTTCCTCCTTGACCAATAGATGTCACAAAATATGTGTGAAAGAGCCACATATGGCTCCTGAACCACAGTTTGACCAGCCCTACAACGGGTGATATAATCATGTCCATTGTTTGCATCACTGACATGTGGCTATATCATGCTGGCTTGTAGCATAGTGAGGGCTGCTCAGCTTGATATCCAGTTTGCTGGAAGATGCAATGGGTAATCTAATAATGCCGCCCCTTTTTTTGCATCACTGAACTGTGTAGCCCTAGCATGCTGGATTATAACACAGTGAGGGCTGCTTGGATTGACATCGAGTTTCCTGGATGATGCAGTGGGTGATCTAATAATGTCCCCCCCCCCCTTTTTTTTTTGCATCACTGAACTGTGTGGACCTGTCATACTGGCTTTTCACAGAGCAAGGAATCTTCAGTTTGACATCCAGTTTGCTGGATTATGCAGTTGGTGATCTAATAATGCCCAATGTTATAATCCCATTGTTATAACTATAATAATGCCCATTGTTAAAATCATGGTTCTATCATGCTGGTTTCTAGCACAGTGAGGGATTTCGCTATGACATCCAGTTTGCTGGATTATGGAATGTGTGATCTAATAACACCCATTATTTGCATCACTGAAATGTGTGGCACTATCATTCTGGCTTGTGGTACAGTGAGGGCTGCTCAGCTTGACATCCAGTCAGTGGGTGATCTCATAATGCCCCCCCCTTTTTTTTTGCATCACTGAACTGTGTGGCTCTATCATGCTGGCGTGTAGCACAGAAAGGGTTGCTCAGCTTGACATCCAGTTTACTGCATGATGCAGTGGAACTAGTCCAACCTAGTGTTGCCAGGTTTGTGTTGGAAAATACCTTAAGACTTTGGGGTTGTGAGCAAAAGAGGGTGGGGTTTGGGGAGGGCAGGGGCCTCAGCATAGTACAATGGCATGGAGTCCACCCTTCAAAGCAGCCATTTTTTCCAGGGGAACTGATCTCTGCCAGCTGGAGATAAATTGTAAAAGTGTGAGATCTCCAGGCTCTATATGGAGGTTGGCAACCCTAGATTTCAACCCCCTGCTAAATGTAGGATCAGTCTACAGAAGGGGTGGCCTGTTTCCCTCTCTTTCCCCAATTCACACGTGGTGGAAATATTTGCCTATGTATGGGTCAGTGTTCAGAGGCTGACTGAGGTCCTGATGCTAAGCAAGTTTATTTGAGAGAAAGCCTACATTAAGTTCCTCCTTGACCTGTGGGAGCTACACAGTATGTGTGAAAGAACTGCATGTGTCTCCCAAGCCACAGTTTGGCCACCCCTGCACTATAGCCATCACCCATCAGCTGCCTTTATAACAGCATGGCTAAGAAAAATTGATTAGCTTGATCAGCAACTCCTAGCATGTATATTCTAGAAAATAGTAATAGTTCTGCAGAGTCCAGGTTTCCTTTGTAGAGGCAGGCAATGGTAAACCACCTCTGAATATCTCTTGCCTTGAAAATCCTACAGGGTCTCCATAAGTCAGCTGTGATTTAACAGCACTTTATACACATGCACACACAATGATAAAAAACCATGCTAATATTACATGACTATAAGTGGGATACTTTATATTAGTGAATAGCATTTTAGTGATTCTGCATGAATTCAAACATATACTAATCAAACAAAGTAAATCATATACCATTGTTCAAACAAATAAACTGACCTCTCATTTATTTCCCTCTTTTCAGAAAGACTGAGATTATAGTACTCTCTTTTGCATAGAGCAGGCATGTCCAACTTCGAACAGGTCGTGATCTATTTTTTCCAGACAAAAGTGCTGGTGATCTACCACCATGAAAATTAAGTTTCAAATTAGTTTCGAAATAGATTTTAACCCACCAAAGTTGGATTCCACTGCCCCCCCATTTACAATGCACCTTCTGTTATTTACTGGTAAGCAAAATAAGCAAAAACAAAACAAAAAGACAAAGATCCAGAAAGAATTGCGAACAGTTTTTCTTAAATTTTTATTGTTATAACTTTCTTTAACTGTTTTGATAACTTTCTTTAACTTTTATTGAGTAATTTATGTTAAATGTAGGTCAGGTATTGATCCAGGCTGATCTTGCGCAATCTTTAAAATTTCGCTCTTGCTAATTAGTGAGATGTCTGAGCCTGCATTTCATCCACCAGCTTTTTGAAGTTGGGTGAATATTGCATGAGGGCCAGTCTCAGGGAATCCTGGAGATGTTCATCTGTCATGTTGGAATGCTATGTACTCTTTGTAATTTTCAGATGGGAAAATGCAGATTCACACAAATAAGTTGAACCGAAACAGGAGTGTACAGCTTCACTGCATCTTCTCAAGTTGGGAAATTTGTCTCTAGGCACTAGCTTCCAAAACGATTCTTGCTCAGCATGGGTCTTGAGAAAAATGTCATTTTTAAGGGTTACTTTTTAGTTTTCAAGAGATGCCTTGTTCAATGAGTAATTTTTACTGATAGCAGCTGCAGTTTCCTTAATGTCCATATCTGCTTTGAATGGGTATGACAAGTATTCCACAACTTTTTCAATTCTTTGGAAGTCACAGAATCTTTTTTCGAATTCCTGGATAACAGAGCAGTTTTCTGTCACATACTTCTCGTTCTGAAAAACAAAATTTGGATATTGTCCCAGATGGTCCTGCATATTAGAAAAATGATCAAAAGTGTTGTTTGCAAGGTCAGTCATCATTAGCTCAAATTTGCTCTTGTAGGATGAAACTACTCATCATCTCACCAATGCATTTGTTTTTACCTTGTAGTTCAATGTTCATATCACTTAGTTCGCCTGTAAAGTCAGCATGAAATGAGAGATCACATAACCACTCCTCATCTTCCAATTCTGCTTTGTCATCTCCTCTCTCCTTCAAAAACTTTTTTATTTCATTCAGCAAAAACCTTCTTATTTCATTCAGCAAATCACAAAATCTTTGCAGAAATTTGTCCTACTCAGCCCCCTTACATCTGTGTGCAAAATGATTTCCGCTGCCCCTTCATCAAGAGTAAGATTCAAAAGCCATCTTTGAAGTGATCTTCCATGAACTGAATTTACAATTTTGAAAGTGATGTCCATGACAGTCTTTGTATTGAGTCTCTTGCTTGCCAAAACTTGCTGGTGAATGATGCAGTGGTAAGAAAGGAAATCTGGAAAGTTGTCATGCTGTCTACAGAGGCCAATGAAAGTGTTAACCTCACCTGTCATTGCTCTTGCTCCATTAGTAGTGATGGAAACAAGTTTATGCAATGGAAGATTACACTTTGTCACAAAAGAATGGAAAGAGCTGAATATTTCCTGACCGGTAGCTCTCCCTTTTAAAGAAATGATTCCAAGTAGTTCTTCTTTAACACTGAAGTCTTCAAAAACCATCCGGATAAAGACTAGTAACTGGGCTATGTCTCTAATGTCTGTAGATTCATCCAGTTGGAATGAGAAAGCAACACAAACTGAAACATCCTCCAACAATTGCTCAGTTGTGTCTCCACACATCTTTTCTATTTGCCACACGATGGTGTTTTTTGACAATTGTACATCTTGAACAGCAGCTATGATCTCTTTCTTATTCTTAAATCCTTCAAAAAGATTGTTTGCTGCTTCAAGAAAGCAATCTTTTACAAATTCTCCTTCATTGAAAGTTTTGCATTTCTTTGCGATCAAGTTGCTGACCTTGAAGGATGCCATGCATGCATTGACCCATTCATCATGAAAGTGGTAGGCTTTGCTCTTCTTTGGAACACTCATCTTCATTATACTGGGGTGGCTGGGGTGTTAAGTTAACACTGGCTGAATCTGGTCCAAAACTGTCACTGACCCAAAGTATTAAAGATCAACAGGAACTGAAGACCTCTGGATGATGCCAAAACCACACATGTAGTTCTAAAAGTAAAAATAATAATTCATCATACTGGTACCAATAATCAAATACCACTACACCAAGCAATCATCAAAAACCCCCAAACACCTGTCCAGCAAACCATGAGACCAAGTGGGACTGGCGATCTACCTCTGACCCCTCCGCGATCTACCTGTTGGACATACCTGTAATAGAGCATGAACTATATGTACTGTTTAAATTATAAAAAATCAAATATTAATGTCTAGATCCATGATAACCCCATCAAATGAAATTAAAAGGAAACAAGGTGATTTCTTTCGGCAGTCTTTCAAGTGCAAGCAAGTGCAAGTGCAAGCAAAACATTTAAGTGTTCTGAATAATAATTAAGGACATTGTGTTTTAGTAAAAGGAATTTATTTTTTATTAGCAAATGGAAATAAGTGTTTCCTTGAATGGGTGAAAGAACAGTTGCTTATTAGAATATAGATTCTAAGAAGCTAGACTCCCAATATACTATTTTGGATAACATATTATATTACATGACACCAACTTCAAACATTCCCATAGGACACAAATTATCTGGATCATTATTAGTTGGGTTTTTGCTTGGTTTTGTGACTTAAGTGGCCTGGTCATCCTGTTTAATGCCTTGCACTGAGAAATGGCAATTGGAGTACCATCAACTATGGCATACTTCTGGATTGCATGGCTGAGGTGTTGGTTGTATCTGGCACTGCACACACTGGTCCACTGAATGACCTCCTCTTTTGCATCATCATCATTGGTGCAGAAGGTTCAGTTAAAACTTCTGGCTAGCTGGCATACCAACAGAAAGGCTCCCAAAGTGCCTCTCATCAGCTGTAGATGGGTGAAGCCCTTAAATACTGCAACTTGGCTAGAAACAGCCTACAACATGACTCCCAGATGTAGAAGGGGGAAGGATTGAACTAAAGGGCCAGAAGATGGACCTAATAGCTGTGGCCTTACCTGGCCTTGCAGGAGGCCTTGTTTGCCTTTCATGTGGTTGCAGACCACTCATGGGGCAGGCAAGGACCAACCGGGCACTTTAAAAGGCAGATGGAAATACAGACTTGGGAGGAAATGGCAGGACACCAGAGGAGATGCCTGCATGGGGGAGAAGGAACAAAATTTCAGCAAACCCCTTTTCCAGTTCTAAGGCCTTGTGAGGTTCCCTAGGGAGAAACAGAGCTAAAATTTGTGGTATGAAAGTGGGAGACTCCCCTTTCATGCCCCTAAGATTGGAATAGGAATAGGGCTGCCAGGACTTTACCTTGTGCCAGCGAGAGGTGGGAGGGAACTTTCTGGGAGTGGAGGGTTGGAGTGACATAACTGCTTGCAGTGTCAATGACATGATGATGTCAAGTGGAAGTGACGTCATCACACCATGGACATCACACAGTGACACTGTTTTGGGGCAAACTCTTTGGTAAAATTGGGCTTCAACCACAGAATTGTGCCCAAAAACCAGAGCATCACCATGCAATGTCATGTTCACATGACATCACTTCCACATAATGCCATCACTTTGGGGATGTCACACGGGTTTGTACAGGGCTGGCTCACCCACTAGGCATACTAGGTGGTTGCCTAGGGTGCTGGGAGGGAGGGGCGCTGAATTGGGCTTCCCACTCCCAGTGCCTAAGACAACCACCTAATTTGCCTCCCCCCACCGCCACTGCAGCCAGCGCCCGCCCGCCCAAGCTCATCCTGCTGCAGCCATCAGCTCCCGCCTACTCGCCCTGCCGCCGTTCGCCCTGCCACTGCCAGATCCCGCTCGCCCTTCTCCCCCCTGCTACCAGCTCCCTCCTACTGCTCGCCTCCCCCTCCACTTGCCCTGCCGCCGCCAGATTCTGCTTGCCCTTCTACCTCTGCTCACCCTGCCGCCACCAGATCCCGCTCACCCTTCTCCCCCCACTTGCCCTGCCACCGCTGCCAGATCCCGTTTGCCCTTCTCCCCCCCGGTCGCCCTGCTGCCGCCAGATCCTGCTTGCCCTTCTCCCCCTCCCCTTGCCCTGCCACCACCACCAGCTCCTGCTCGGCCTCCCTTTGGGCCGGCAGACATGGGGCTACTCCTGAGTAGCCCTGTGCCTGCTGCCTACACATGAGTAGCCCCGTGCCTGCGGCTTACTCTTAAGTAGCCCCTCACCTGCCACCTACTCATGAGTAGGCAGCATGCACAGGGCTACTTGTGAGTATGTGGCAGGCATGGGGGGTGGAGCTGTGCTGCCCTGCCTAGGGCTCCAGAAAGACTCGGGCTGGTCCTGGGTTTGTGGCTGTTGGGGCAAGCCAGCTAGCCAGTGGTAGACATCAGCCTGTGAAATTGGGGGATCTCCCACTCCCATCTGGGGACTGGCAATCCTAAATAGGAGGCATTCTGTGATGGTTTCACCCATTCCCACGAGGTATATTTCAGAAGGTGATGGTGGGAGACTTCTACAGCACCCATAGCCTATGCCAGTGATGGTGAACTTTTTAGAGACTGAGTGCCCAAACTGCAACCCAAAACTCACTTATTTATTGCAAAGTGCACACACGGCAATTTAACCTGAATACTGAGGTTTTAGTTTAGAAAAAACAACTCATAATAAAATTAACAAACTGAAAGAACATTTGGTTTGGATAGCATTTGCTTAGGAAACCAATAAACTAGTAACATGTCAGAATGGGAGAGTGATGGTGAGAGTGTCAAGGCACTAAATGGAGGCTGTTCATTGCTCTGTTGCTTGCAGGTCTGGGTGAAACTGAGAACATGCCTTTTCCAGAGGTGTTCCTGTCCTCCTGATTTACTTTTGAACATGTAACATACATTTTAAACATCATTCTAGTTTGCCATTAGGAAAAAAGAATACATTAAAACACAGTGTGTTTAGTAGGAGCTGGTGGTTAGGGTGTCCAAATCAAATCTGGGAGGTTCTGATTCATATGCCCACTCTGCCCTGGCAGCTTGCTGGGAAACCTTGAACCAGTAGTATACTCTGAGTTAACCCACCTCGTAGGTTCGTTGTGAGGATAAAAGAGAAGGGGAGAGTGTGTCAAACCACTTCAGTGTCCTTTTTAGGAAGGCAGGGGATACATGATGTTAGTTCATAAATTAAGTTGATGAAAGGAGTAAACTGATTTATATGGCTGAATCTAAGTCCAGCAATACCTTAAAGAAAAAGATTTTTGAGAGTCAAAGCTCCTTTTATCTAATTGAGGGAGCTCTAATGCTGGAAAGCTTGTGCCCTTCCCCCCAAATCTTGTTGGTCTCTAATGTGTTCCTGCGCTTGAATCTAGTTTTTCTACTATGGACCAGCACGGCTACCCTTGGAAACTTCAGGGATAGTCTGAATTAATTATTTGAATTGTATTAATGATTATCAATGATTTGGATGAAGGAATAGAGGAATCAGCTTATTAAATTTGCTGATGATACTAAATTGGAAGGGGTTGCAAACACAGAAGAAGACAGAAACAGGATACAGGATGACCTTGACCGGCTGGAAAACTGGGCTAAAATCAATAAAATGAATTTTAACAGGGATAAATGTGAAGTTCTGCATTCAGGAAGGAAAAATCCAATGCATGGTTAAAGGATGGGGGAGACTTCTTAGCAGTAGTATGTGCAAAAAGGATCTTGGGGTCTTAGTGGACCATACACTGAACATGAGTCAACAGTGTGATATGATGGCTAAAAAGGCAAATGCAATTTTGGACTGTATCAATAGAAGTATAGTGTCCAGATCACGTGATGTGATGGTATCGCTTTACTCTGCTCTGGTAAGACCTCACCTGGAGTACTGTGTTCAGTTTTGGGCACCACATTTTAAAAAGGATATAGACAAGGCGGCTGAGAGGTCATATGATCACCATCTTCAAGTACTTGAAGGGCTTTCATATAGAAGATGGTGTAGAATTGTTTTCTGTGGTCCCAGAAGGTAGAACCAGAACCAATGGGTTGAAATTAAATCAAAAGAGTTTCCGGCTCAACATTAGGAAGAACTTCCTGACCGTTAGAGCAATTCCTCAGTGGAACTGGCTTCCTCGGGAGGTGGTGGGCTCTCCTTCCTTGGAGATTTTAAACAGAGTCTAGATGGCCATCTGACAGCAATGAAGATCCTGTGATTTTAGGGGGAGGTGTTTGTGAGTTTCCTGCATTGTGCAGGGGGTTGGACTAGATGACTCTAGAGGTCCCTTCCAACTCTATGATTCTATGATTAACTAGAAAGTTTGATGTGAGAAAGGAGGGCAAGTTTGATGTAGAGGTTAAGTGCGTGGACTGTTATCTGGGATTACCGGGTTTGATTCCCCACTCCTCTTTCAACTGCTGGAATGGCCTTCGGTCAGCCATAGCTATCACAGAGCTGTCCTTGAAAGGGCAGCTTCTGGGAAAGCTTCTCTCAGCCCCACCTACATCACAGGGTGTCTGTTGTGGGGGAGGAAGTTAAAGGAGATTGTGAGACCCTGAGATTCAGAGTGAAAGGTGGGATATAAATCCAATATCATCTTCTTTCTTTAAACTAAAATGGCAATCCTGTGCATGTGTAGAGATTAGGTGCCACAGTGCTCACTGTAGATTACTTCTGAGAAATGGAGAGCAAGCCCAATGAAGAAAGGCTAAGGGACCTGGAGATATTCAGTCTGGAGAAGAGGAGGCTGAGGGGGGAGACATGATTGCTCTTTTGAAATGTTAGAAGGGCTGCCACTTAAAGGAGGGCAGGGAGCTGTTCCTGCTGGCAGCAGAGGAAAGGACTGGTATAGGAAAAACTTTTTAACAGTAAGAATTGTTCAACAGTGCAATTGACCCCCTCACTGGCAGTCGTTAAGCAGTGGCTTGTCAGGGGTGCTATGGAAAACCAGAACAGCAGTGCAACAGTTCAAAAACAGCTTGTCAGCAATTTGCTTTATGGTAGCTTGAAAGAGCTCTGCTCAGATACTGCTATCAGAAGCATCGTATTTGAAAGCAAGGAAGCCTGCAGTTCCTCCCTTTCCACTCCTAAATGAGTGGCGATCCAGGCCGCTGTTTCTGCCAGATTAATGGGATCCAACATTTCCTGTAATAAATCCACATCCCTTCAAAATAACATGCTTGATTCAAGGTCCTGATCTCTCACCCTGATCTCCTGATCTCTTGATTCAAGGTCCTGATCTCCTCTCACCCCCCCCCCCCCCAATCTCCACACACCCATGCTCTCCTCTTCCCTTCGACTTGGACCATGCCACAACAGTTTTGGAATATGAAACGCAACTAGGTCTTGGCCACATGAAAACGTGAAGCTGTCTTATATCCATCTCTCTAGTGCAGGGGTGGCCAAACTGTGGCTCTTTCACACACATCGTGTGGCTCTTGAAGCCCCCACCAGAGAAGGCAATTGTTTCTTTAAATCACTTCTTCAAGTCAAGCCAGCCAGTGGCTTGGATAATGCATTTAAAGTTAAAGTTGCTTTCTTTCCACCTCTCTCCCTCTCCACCTATTTTCCTTCCTTCCTTCCTTCCTTCCTTCCTTCCTTCCTTCCTTCCTTCCTTCCTTCCTTCCTTCCTTCCTTCCTTCCTTCCTTCCTTCCTTCCTTCCTTCCTTCCTTCCTTCCTTCCTTCCTTCCTTCCTTCCTTCCTTCTCTCAGACATCTGATGTTCATGTCTGGTGGTTCTCACACATCTGACATTTATTCAGTGTGGCTCTTATGTTAAGCAAGTTTGGCCACCCCTGCCCTAGTGGGTCCCATCTAACTCCTTAAAACTGTAGGAACACCTGCAAGGAATTTTCCTCTGTGTGTTGTGCGTGGGGGCTGCATTGTGGTTGCACCCACCCATGTCAGAATTCCAAAGGTGCCCACAAGCTCAAAAAGTTTGGAGTGCCCTGTTGTCTCTCTAAAGAAGGCCCTGTTAGGGTTGCCAGGTTTGGATTGGGGAATACCTGGAGATTTGAGGGAAGGAGCCTTAGTTTGGGGAGAGAAGGAGCTTCAATGAGATATGACTTCAGAACCTCATGCTTGGGTGAGGGGAACAAGGGAGCACGGGTGCCCACAGAGAGCTCTCTGAGTGCCGCCTCTGGCACCCATGCCATAGGTTCATCAACACTGGCCTATGCCTTATGGTATGCTGTATAGTTCTTTGCATTTCCTATGATACTTAAAACCTGCCTAGTGCTACTTAAGGAAGGCAGTATTAATATGTGAATAACACATCTTTATGTGATTCTTATATCTGATTTAGAGGTGGTTATGGATGTCAATAATTGACTGACTGTGACCTGATAAACTGAAGCAATATAGACAAGATGAAGGTTATGATAGTCCTGATTTAGATGTAGGGTTACCCACTTCAAAACTGGAAATTCCTGGAGATTTGGAGATGGATCCTGGTAGGACAAGATTTGTGGAGGGGAGAGACCTCAGTGAGCTGTAATGCCATAAAGGCCACCCTCCAAAGCAGTCATTTCTCAAGAGAAATAGATCTCTGTAATCTGGAGATCAGTTATAGTTCTGAAAGATCTTCAGGGCCTAGCTGATGGTCAACAGTCCTATTTAGAGGATATTGATAAATGTATAGTTTGTTTTTCCCTTTAAAGACAATATGAGATTTGGCCCCATGCCTTCAAGTGATTGACTAGAAGTCTCTTTTATAGATCTGGGAGGAATGATGACTGTTCCTTTTCCCCTGGGAAATAAGGACCTAGTAGCCATCATTCACTGATTGATAACTACTTCTCTACTGGATTACTGTAATGTAGTTTGCATGGGGCTGCTTTCTTTCAAAGTGTTGAGAAATTTCAGTTGGTCTAGAAAGCAGCAGCATGAGTGCTAAAAGGTACTTATCCTGAGGATCTAATTATCCTTATTGTAATCTTCCCTTCTTTCTTTCAAAATTAAGACTTCCCTTTTTAGTAAGTACTCAAGAAGAAGAATAGATTTTGTCTGCCTATGTGTGTTTACTTGGTTGCTGTTTGATGGTTCGACTAGGTTTGGTAATCATATGATTAATATTTTTACTACTCTGGTTAGTTTCTTTTATGTCTTTCTATTTTTTTAATTAAATTGTACTAGTTATATTATTTGTTAGCGGATGGTGTGGAATTATTTTCTGTGGCCCCGGAAGGTAGGACCAGAACCAATGGATTGAAATTAAATCAAAAGAGTTTCCGGCTCAACATTAGGAAGAACTTCCTGACTGTAAGAGCGATTCCTTGGTGGAACAGGTTTCCTTGGGAGGTGGTGGGCTCTCCTTCCTTGGAGGTTTTTAAACAGAGGCTAGATGGCCATCTGACAGCAATGAAGATCCTGTGATTTTAGGGGGAGGTGTTTGTGAGTTTCCTGCATTGTGCAGGGGCTTGGACTAGATGACCCTAGAGGTCCCTTCCAACCCTATGATTTTATGAATCCCAGTTTCAGAAATCACTCCTCCACTCAAATCAATAACATTATTTTAGTGGCCTGACTGCTAAACTTATTGTTTTTCTTAGACAGAAGTGTTGTTTCAGATTCATGTATGGACTCTGAAAATATATCTAACCCTTCCCTTTAAATATTATATAAGTTGACTGAGAAGATACTTCATCGTGCACCATATGTTTTTCTTGGCATACATTGTTAACAAGAAGGGGCAAAATGAATAAAATAAGCTGGTGCTACAGAGATGCTCAGTCAGTGAGAAGAAAGCCAGACAATGTAGATGACATCTAATAGAAACAATGTTATTTTACATCATTCAGAGAAATAAATGCATGAAGGGAGCTTCAGAAGATGGAACAATCAATGCTTCAGAGACTGCATTACAAACTCTTATCTGCCTTATTACTGTCAAAACAGTGTCACAATATGTCAAGCAGTCATTTTGTTAGAATATGTGAAGCTGTAATAAAATTCTCTTAATAGCAAATTGTCCCTGTAAGTGGAAGTGCTGATTCTCAGTTTACTTCTCAGGTTTGGTCATTGAAACGCTAAGCCATGAATATGAAGAATAAAATGACACATATCTTTATGCATTGTTTACAAGAGCAATTCACAGACACCACTCAGCCTATTCTGAGATTTTTTCTGCTGTTCAAGTGTAAGCTTTGGATGTGGCCAAGGCAGGAAATTGGCAGATACCAGTCTACAAGGTGAAGCAAGAAACTATCTTAGAATCACAGAGCTGGAAGGGACCTCCAGGGTAATTTAGATTCCAACCCTCCGCATTCACCAATACCTCCCCCATACCCCCCGTTACCCCTGCTCCATGCCCAGAAGATGACAAAAAAAACCTTAGCATTGGTACAATCCTTTCTATCCTCCTCCTCATGATCTACCTAAGATCACAGAATCAGCATTACTGTCAGATGGCCGTCTAGCCTCTGTTTAAAAACCTCCAAAGAAGGTGAACTCACCACCTCCTGAGGAAGCCTGTTCCACTGAGGAACTGCTCTAGTTGTCAGGAAATTCTTCCTACTGTTTAGCTGAAAACTCTTTTGATTTAATTTCAACCTGTTGGTTCTAGTCCATCCTTCTAGGGCAATAGAAGACAATCCTCTATATGACACCCCTTCAAATTCATGAAGATGATCATATCACTTCTCAGTCATCTCCTCTCCAGGCTAAACATACCCAGCTCCTTCAACCATTCCTCATCATGGTCTCCAGAATGCTCACAATCTTTGTTGCACTCCTCTGGACATGTTTCAGCTTGTCTATATACTTCTTAAATTGTGGTGCCCAGAACCGAACACAGTACTCTAGATGAGGACTAACCAGAACAGAGTAAAGCAATGCCATCCCTTGTTGAGTAAATCAATGCCATCCCTTCTTAAGCTGCCACACCAGACTGCTGTCCCAAGTTCAGTGTATGGTCTATTAAGACCCTCTCATTAGGAGGGCCAGATCTGACACAAATGGGACTTTGTGGGGCCGGGCCATATGTGTCATAAAATGTAATGTGAAATAGCAGAGATATAAACTTTATAAAGGATACAGCCAAACATAATTAAATATATTATTTTTTATCTTAAAATACAAGCATGCTTAAAACTCTTGCAGTATTTTGTTTAAAATGGAAAGGTGGGAGAATAGTGGGATTTGGCAATGCAGTTTTTAAAATAAAACATCAAGGAAAAGCACAAGGATCACAGCAGAAACTAAAAATATAAAATGTTCTGAGCCTGGGAAAACAATGAAATGACATTGCAAGCTTCCACCTCCCCCTGTTGAGGTCTACTCAGATTGGCAATGGCTCTCCAGTGTAATATCCCCCTTTGACTGTGGGTTCCCAGGTTAGAGTACTCATTAGATCAGGTCCATTCAGCAGAGGCAAGCTGCCTCAAAGCATCAACCCTTTATTTGCAAGGACACAACTCCAGAAAGCATGAGCTTCAGCTGTCTATATAGGAACCCTGAAAAGTGAAACTCATCTCTACTTGTTACCGGTAATGCTTTTAAGTCTCATTTTATCAGGCAGTGCCTCTCAGTAACAATTCCCCCCTTTGCGGTCGTGCTTATCCATGGATATGATAACTGCACATTCGTGGTGCCAGGTGACGCTGCTGTTGGGGAACTGCACATCCAGAAATGAAGTGTAAGAATAGAGTGCAAATGGCGAGGAGAAGTGAATAGACACATTGTAAAGTTCAGGGGTATCATTGTATAAAAAAATTAAGACCATGAGAGCTTTTCTGTAAACACAAGCCAAATTAAAAAATAAGCCAATTAAAGAGGAGGCTATACATACTGCGCATACACACACACACACACACACAGAGTATGAGTGTGGGTGTCTCTGCACATCTGGATAGGCAGAATTTTGCAATACACATATTTAGTTTAAAATTGTAAACATAAATGTTTAGTTAAAAGTGTAGTTATACTAGATGTCTGCTGTCCCTAATGTTTTAAATGGTGTAAATGTCTTAAAATTTTAAATGTATTAATGATTTTAACTGTTTTTATGCTTAAATTCTATTTATGTGAAATTTTGTGTTGTGAGCCGCCCTGAGCCACTTGTTGGGAAGGGCGGGATATAAATCATAAAATAAATAATTAAATCTTGAAATGATTTGATGAAACATATTGATCTATCACTAAGACAATACTTCCTAAAATGCAATAAAACAAAACTTATCAGGATTCCTAAGACATACAATGCTAAGGGAAATATTCAGTGACAATTACAGGCAATAATACAGACAATAATAGAGAGCATGTACAGTTATACAGGCAATAATACAGATCGTGTGAAATTATACTTGTGCACTCGTGAGACATATGTAAGCAAGTTAGACTATGAAATGAATTAACTCGTGTGCCTTCATAGCAAGCAGCTATCTTCTTCGTGGTCTCTGTGCATCACACTGATGGGAGAAGGCACCGGCGCCGATCACGATCGGTAACTTCAAAGCCGCGGATTTCCGCGCCCCCGTCTCGGTGCGCATGCGCAGGCCCCCCTCCTCTGCGCATGCCCACCGGGACAGGAGCGGACATCCCGCCAGTTCTCTTCTGACCGCCGTTGAGATCAGTCGATCTTCGCTACGGTCGGTGGATTTCTCAGCCTTTGCTGGATTTCCAGAGAGGATACTCTTGAGACTTGAACTGTCTTACGTCATCTGTGAGTGGGGTGGAAAGACGATATTTGTTATTTTTCCTAAGCTTCTAGTTACCCTTTCCCTTTCCCCTCCCTCTCCTCTCCCCCCCTCACCCCACGCCTTTCACGTATGGAAAAGCGTTGGGGCTTTTTCAAAAGGCGCAGACGGTGTGGCAGCAAAATCGCCCCTCCGGACGGCCACACCCTTTGCTTGCTGTGTCTGGGAGGAACACACAAGCCAGATTCCTGCACCCACTGTGCAAAATTTTCCAGACAAACACGGAAAAATCGCGCAGCTCGCCTCGCTGCAGCCCTAGTGGAACAGGTGCTGTCTCCGCGGAAAATGGCGTAATCAGAAAGTGCGCCAAAGTCCTCGGCATCGGTGGTCGATACCGACAAGACTTACTCCGATGCCGATTGCCCCCAGAAAAGAGCGGGCTCGGCGTCGATGTCGGAGACCTCTACACCAGCAAAGAGGTCCAAGGAGGATAAAGGAGCTTCTACGGGATCGAAGAAGAAGTCGGACAAACAGAAACATAAGAAGACCACCGCAAGCTCCTCCCCGGTATCGCCGCTTGATCCGGCAGCACCAATTCTTCCACCTTTAAAATTGCTGGCTTCCCCCCACCATCGGTCCAACCCCCCGGTGCTCGAATCAATGTCGACGCAGATAGCAATCTCGTCGGACTCCGACCGCGATCTAGAATCGGCACAGCGCTCGGTGAGAGACGATAGTCCTTCAGACCTCACTCAGGAGGAGAAGGACAGCTCCCGGGATCGACGGGAACGGTCACGGAGTCTTCAGAGAGTCTCCCCCCTTACCCTGAGACGTGTACCAGCACAAGGGGACCGCCTAAGAATCTTGCAGAGAGAACGATCCTGGAGCCCTCGGCATCGACGGGATCATCGGTCATCGAGAGAGAGATCCCTGGAAGACTGCTCCCCCAGGAGACACCGAGATGGCTCCCCAAGGCAAAGGACACCGCCTCCACTGTCATGGGACCAAAGACAATGGCAATATCTGTATGGGTCTCGCCCGATGCCTTCAATGTTCCCGTGGTTCCCCCCACGCCAGACTGAGTGAGACCAGCGTTCGGAAGCATCTTACCGTTTTAGGATGTCTTATCGCCCCCCAAAACGTAAACCATCGGTGTCGAAACCTCCGGTAGAGGAACCAGTCAAGAAAAAGAAGTCGCCTCCCCCTACCGAGGAGATTGTGACCCCTGAGCTGGATCTGGGTCGAACAGCTCAGTCGGAGCAATCGGAGTCCCCAGAACGATCACCGAGATCGTCGGAAGGGTCGATGCAGGAGGAGCAGTTATCCTCGGAGGAACAGTCACCACCAACCAAGGTGGGGGAAGATCAGCCCATTTCCCCCTCGGAGGACTTGAAATCCTATGGGGAACTGATAAAAAGGATGGCGCAATCCCTATCCCTCTCGACAATACAACCAGTGCCTGTCGTTACCGATAGCGTGTTCGACATCGTCCAGTTGGATACGGCGACGGCTGTCGCCCTCCCCTTGACAACAGTAATGCTGCACACAGCTAAAGCATCATGGGACAAGCCTGCGTCTACACCCATAACGTCATGCAGGCTTGATCACATGTATCGGATACAAGAATCCACAGCGGACTTCCTGTTCAACCACCCCAGGCCAAACTCAGTGGTGGTGGCGTCATCCTCGAAAGCTAGAAAGACCCACACCACCCCCCCAGACAAGGAAGGCAAGAAGCTGGACGGTCTGGGTCGGAGAATTTATACGGCGGGGTCACTGGGCCTGAAGGTAGCGAATTACGCCGCGTGTATGGGGCGCTATCAATATGCCTTATGGGACCGAATTTCCACGCTACTACCAGGGCTTCCGGAACAGTCCAAGAATGCCATACGGAAGATCCAGAGTGAGGGCATGGCATTGGCCAAGCAACGATTAAACTCTGCGAAGCATGCAGGAGATATTGGAGCTGAAACCCTCACGGCAGCTGTGACACTCCGGAGACACTCGTGGCTTAGATCCACTGCATTGCAGACGGATACTCAAGCTTACGTCGAGGACCCTACCGTTCGACGGGAAAGGGCTGTTTAGTGCCAACACCGATTCGGTGCTACAAGACATGGATAAGAGCATCCGTACCTCCAGGAACTTGGGGGTTCCAGCCTCGTCCAGACAGCAGAACAAACGTCCATGGTCAAGAACTTGGAGCAAGAAGCCCTTCCCAAAGCAGTCGGGGGATCAACAATGGAGGCCCAAGACCACAGCCCCCTTTACCAAGACTCAGTACAACACTAAGTCAAAATATTCCCCGACTTCCTCTCAGTCTTCTAGGCAGAAGGGGAATCGACAGCCCAAGCAGGGCCTTTGACTGTCCTCCCCCTGGCTACACACACCCCACCTCTTCTTTGGACCGCACCCGGCTGTGGCCCTTTTTCCGAGCATGGTCCTCTATAACAACGGACCAATGGGTGTTGTCGATAGTCCGGCTGGGCTATCTAATAGAATTCCAACAGGAACCAAAGGTTCCAACATTCGTCTACACCACCCCATCGCCAACGCTCCAAGAGGAGGTGAGAGCTTTGCTCGGGAAGAAGGCCATAGAACCGTTCCCACCGGACCAAATGCGGCTGGGTTTTTACTTCCGCTATTTTACTGTTCCAAAGCGGGATGGGGGCCTACGACCCATCATGGACCTTCGGGGCCTCAACGACTTCATACCACACCAAAAGTCCCGTATGATGTCACTACCCAACATACTTCCGTTGTTGAATCCCAGAGATTGGATGGCCACCTTAGACCTGCAGGATGCGTATTTCCATATAAGCATAAATCAGGCCCACAGAAAATTTCTTCGATTCGCCATCGGGACTATGCACTATCAATACCGGGCCCTCCCTTTTGGCCTGTCAACAGCCCCAAGGGTATTTACAAAGACAATGATAGTGGTAGCGGCCCATCTCAGATTACAGGGCATAGCGATATACCCGTATATCGACGATTGGCTGCTGGTGGCAGAGTCCGAAACCAGGCTTCTGCAGCACATCTCCACCACCCTGAACCTTCTGCAACAGCTGGGGTTACAGGTGAATGCAAAGAAGTCTTGTCTCCAACCGTCTCAAAGGATCCAATTAATCAAAGTGGTCTTGGACACACGACAGTGCAAAGCGTTCCTGCCAGAAAGGAGAGCGAGGGACATTATGGACTTAGCACAGACGTTCCAATACAGTCAAACCGTAACCACTCTTCAGATACAGCGTCTGCTAGGGTTGATGGCAGCCACTACCGCGGTGCTGGTGTTCGCCAGATTCCACATGAGAAGCCTTCAGTTGTGGTTCCTGAAACGTTGTCGATGCGGGGTAGATTCCCCTCTACGCAGATTCTCCATTCCAAAAGAAGTTCTGGTGACGCTGACATGGTGGCGACAAAAACACAATCTACTAGAGGGAGCACTGTTCCACAGGGCATGGGCAACAATAACTCTAACTTCAGACGCATCCCTGTGGGGATGGGGCGCTCACGTGAACGGTCTTTGCGTGGGCAACAGATGGCCCAAGGACCACCTACAGTATCATATCAACTTCCTAGAGCTCCTAGCGATTCATCACGCCATCCTTTCCTTCAGGCCACTGCTGGCGAATCGGACAGTAGCAATACTGACTGACAACACGACAGCGTTGGCCTACATAAACAGGCAAGGGGGCACGGTGTCGCAGAAGCTCTGTTTCCTGGCACTACGTGTTTGGGAGATCTGCAAGTAGATGAACACGTATCTAATAGCAGTGCATCTCCCGGGCGAGCAAAACGTATGTGCAGACTTTCTCAGCCGGGGAGGAGCGTCCCTGCACGAGTGGGAGCTCAACTGGAGCTTCCTCCAACCGGTCTTTCAGGAGTGGGGGACACTGGAGATAGATGTCTTCGCTACCTGCGACAACAGAAAGTGCGAGAGATTCTGTTGCCGGGGGGGGGGGAGAGACCCCCTGTCGCTGGGGGACGGCCTCCTGCTCCAGTGGGACCAGCTTCATGTCTACCTGTTTCCCCCAATCCCACTAATTACGCGGGTGGTGCAGAAACTGTACAGAGAACGCCCGACGGGGATCCTGGTCACCCCGTGGTGGCCCAGGCAACACTGGTTTGCCCCTGTGCTGCAGCTGTCCAAGGGCACGTTTCACCACTTCCCCATGGTGCCGGACCTGCTTTTCTCCCAACAGGGAATGATAGTCCACCACGATGTTCCGCACCTAAAACTGACGGCGTGGAAGCTCGGGTGAACGAATTGTCGGAGAGGGTGCAGCATGTCATCCTTAACTGTAGAAGGGAGTCGATGAGAAAATCCTATGCCTATAAGTGGACTCAGTTAGTGAAGTTCGCCTCTAGGGTGGGCGGGGACCCCAAGAAGGCAGGTCTTCCCAGCATTCTCGACTTCCTTCTCACATTGCTGGATAAGGGGCTGGCAGTATCCTCTATCAAGGTATACTTGGCGGCCATCTCAGCCAATCATGAACGCGTGGAGGGTTGGTCAGTGTTCGCACACCCTACCACTAAGAGCTTTCTGAAAGGGTTGACGCGGTTGTACCCCTCCGTCCGGACCCCAACTCCGTCTTGGGATTTGCCGGGAGTTCTGGAGGCCCTCATGGGGAAACCCTTTGAACCCATGGCCACATGTTCACTGCAGTTATTGTCGTGGAAGACAGCATTCCTGGTGGCCATCACCTCAGCACCAAGGGTGGGAGAACTGGCAGCTCTAAGGTGTGACCACCCTTACCTTCAGTTTAGACCAGAGGGGGTGCGGTTAAGGCCAGATGTAACTTTTCTACCCAAGGTGGTGTCTTCCTTCCATTTGAATAAGGAAATTTACCTGCCAGTCTACTTCCCGAACCCGTCTCCGGATTCGGAAAGACGTCTTCATGCCCTCGACATGAAGCGTGCGCTCTCCTTCTACTTGCACAGAGTAAAACCCATGCGCAAGGACTCTAGGCTCTTCGTCTCGTATGCCACGGCCTCTGTGGGACAGAGGATCTCCTCACAGAGACTCTCCAAATGGTAACAGAGACAATTAAGCTGTGCTACCTACTGCGGAAGCGGCCCTTACCGGGGCCAATTAGAGCACACTCCACTAGGGCAATGGTGACTTCAGCTGCGTTTATGAAGGGGGTGCCATTGCGAGACATTTGCAAAGCAGTTACCTGGTCCTCCCCGCATACGTTCGTCAAACATTATGCGTTAGACCTTCAGTGGAGGCAGAGTTCGTCTGTGGGCAGTGCAGTTCTGCAGTCGCTCGCCTGTTGACGGACCATGCAACCCTCCTCCAGGTACGTGGTGAGCTTGCTATTCTCCCATCAGTGTGATGCACAGAGACCACGAAGAAGATGAACAGGTTTCCTACCTGTAACTGATGATTTTCGAGTGGTCATCTGTGCAGTCACACTACCCGCCCACCTTCCCCACAGCTGCGGGTCCGTCTCCAGGGCTCCTGCAGCGGTCAGAAGGAACTGGCAGGATGTCCACTCCTGTCCCGGTGGGCATGCGCAGGGGAGGGGGGCCTGCGCATGCGCACCGAGACGGGGGTACGGAAATCCACGGCTTTGAAGTTACCGATCGTGATCGGCGCCGGCGCCTTCTCCCATCAGTGTGACTGCACAGATGACCACTCGAAGATCATCAGTTACAGGTAGGAAACCTGTTCTATTGTAGCATGGATGATTTAGACAACACATTCAAACGTACTTGAGCATTGCCAGAGATGGCAGTCCATACTGGCTACAAACATTACATAACAGATTTCTTTATTTGTCTCCCCCCCTTTGCTACCCATAAAATTTTCTCTCTCTTCAGGGCTAATCCCAAGCAAAAGTCCATGGTGGTGTATGTGACAGCCTTTATTTTGCAGGGAAACCTGGTTTTAATGCAGTCAACAGGAATTCTTCTTGTAAACCCAACTTGGAATTGGCAACGGTGCCTTCCAGCCTGTCCACCTATGAGCATTGAGCAACTGTGAAATTGAGGAAAGAACCAAAAGGAGCAAAACATTCACATATGACCATGTAAAGGGTGATTGTTTATTACTCTAAGGGGCAGTAAAAGCAGAACAAAATGCATACATTCAACCATACATTCAACCAAGAAAAAGGAGCCTTAAAAGCTATTAGCAAAGTGTTCTCCTGTCCAGGAGATGGCACTCAGTGAGCTTTTACGTCACTAGCTTGCACATGTCATGATAGGGGCCTGCATCGGGTAGGTTTACTTATTACATTAAGTGTTCAGGACTTTAGGAGGCTTTTTCCTTTTCAAGGAAGGAAAAGAACACACACAATTCAGAAAACAGAAACCCACAATACTCTGTTGCAACAGAAATGAATTAAAGAAACATGAAATTATACTTGTGCACATGGTTGGAGCTCCAGGAGAATGGCCAAAATTGGGGGTGCCATTACAGTAAGACTAGTCACAAAGAGGAAAAAATAACTCTTGCTATAGCTCTGGAATAATATCAGAAATTGTCAAAACGAGTAGAAAAGGTTTCAAAACATTGAGATCTCAAGGAAAACAAGCAAACAAAACCAAAGCCGGCAGTTTTTCTCTGTGGCAGCTCCTGGTATAAAACCTCCTGGTATAAATTTCAACAAAACTCCTCCTGGTATAAATTTCAACAAAACTTAACAAAACAGGAATTCTGAAAAGCAGCATATTGGTTACACATACATTAAACAATTCTTAACAGACCTATCAACAACACTTAAAACAACTAAGTATGCCATAAACTTGACTTGCAGGTCCAGATTTCCTATATACATTAAAAAAAATGACAAAATCCTAGAAAACAAATTCTGGTTAATGCAGAAACAATAAATTACACACAAAACAATTCTTAAACCTACATAATAAGCATGCAATATATGAACGTAAAAGAGAGAAGATGTGGCAGGGCAGGGAAGTCTTGATAGGCTCAGACAACCGGCTATAGATGCAAATATAACCCAAAAGGACATTTAGCAGCACAGAAAGAAATGATTAGAATTGAGAACTTGAAAACACAGGCTAAGAATAATTGAAAATTCCAGTATGAAATGTTTGCACTTTCCAGGTGACATTGATAGAGCAGGTAAAGGTAACTGCTGAACATGAGCATATTAAAGTCCAAGTTCCTAATGAAAACCAAGAAAGAATACTTAACAGTTTACCAAAAGACCTAGAAACAGTATTGGAAAACACAAGAACACTGGTCAGAAGAGCCTAGCTGTTGATGTGTTTTAAGAAAGGAGAAGGAGAAACATGATGTAAGATACTTGCAAGATTACTCAGTAGGAACACATCAAATTGGAAATAAAGGGACCCAAGCTTCAGTAACAACAACAGAAAGGAATTTTCAGCTTGGTTTAAAGAGAAACTTTAAGGAAAGACAAAAACCCTTTATTTCCCTAAAGCAGTTCCTTTTACTGGATAGGCCTGAGGGCAGTTGCTTAACAAAAGACACATTAGGATTTTCCTATTAACAAGGAAGGATTGGAGACAGCAAGATGCTACCTCCAAACTGGAAGTTCCAGGAGTCTTGAACATGAGACTTGGAAAGACTGTGCACTGTTAGCAGAAACACAGAGTGGGAATCCCTTCCAGAATATTGCAAACTATAAAATACCATCCTCAGCAATCTGGGATTCCCGATAACATGGGAGATTGCAAGGGAAAATATTCTCTATTAGATGTTCCAATTCTTAGAAAGATCTCTGCTAAAATAAAAATACTCTGAAGGCTGGCAACCTTTACAAAATAAAAGTAGTGTCTTAGCAAGCTAAGGAGCAAACTGGCTGGCTTCTTTCAACATATGCACGTCTTGCCTCCAGGCTTCTTCCTGGGTGGGAGTAGCTGTCTCTGTGGGAGACTGCAGCATTAAAAAAAATTGGTGATCAAAAAGGTTTTGAATCTATATCGTTTAGACCCCAAAATCAGGAGATGAGAATTCAAAATAGCACAAAATATCTCAATTGTATCTCCCCCCCCCCCCAGATATGGAAAATGGGGGAGGTTTTAAACAAAAAACAAAATTCCTTCCCTCTTGGGTAAAGGCTTAGCTTAAACAACAGATTTGACCGGGAGTGGCCTTATGTAGTTGGAGTTGACCAGATTAGGCAAATTTTCTTGCCTATTGGAGCCAGAATTTCAACTTCTCTCAATTTCTTTAACTCAAGCTGAATTTGGCTGAGTTTCTTTCCTCTTTTCCCATCAATACATATAGATAGCTAGAGAGAGCCTGCTTGAGATTTGCCAATCAGAACTATATTGATTGTTGCTGCTCCTGCAGCTGTAGGTTCTACCTTTTGCACTTTAAGATTTAAATTACAGACTTGCTCATTTATGGTTAGCTGACTTATCACAATTACCTTTTGGGAAAGGGAGGACAAAACCTCTTTATTATTACTACACTGAATTTGATCGCTTCTGAAGCTCTGCAGAAAGTTTTCCTAGCCAGAAATCCAGTGGACAATATTAAGACAAAAGTTCTTTGCAAAGATGTTGGCAAACAAAAATTATTATTACTTAAGGCAGTTGAATTAATTTTATATCAGAGACAATCTTATGCTTGCAGACTGCAGTGTAGCTGCTAGGCTGCATGAGCAGAGTTTGCTTCCCTGGATGGGAAGAGTCAGGGGGCACCTGTTTTGGCATGCAGAGTAAAAGGCGGGATCTGACAGTCTAACTGTCAGATCTGTGCTCCTCATCGGCTCTTTCATCTTGGCAGACGACTGGCTGAGGCTGAGGCTTTTCTTTTGGTTTTGGTTGGACGTTGGGGTTTGTTGGGGCATTTGACTGGGCAGTGGCGGGTGAAGCGTTGGCTGGAGTGTCGACTGCAGTGCTGCAGGCTGGCGGCGTCATCGGAGGTGGTGGAGGACATGGCATTGTCCTTCTTGTTGGCTGAGTCTGCCTAGGGTTTGGGGTCTGCTGCAGCAGGGGTTGTGGAGCTCAGGGGTTGGTCTTTCCCCTTTTAATTTTTGAAGGTGTGGGCCTGTGGGGCAACCTGGATTTTTTATTATTGCCCTTGAGGTTGGCAGGTGACCATTTTGGAGAGCCTCCCCCTCCCCCGCATTTTTCTCCTACTGGAGACATTGGTGTGCAGCAGAGGCTTTTGTGGCCATTTTGAGTCCCCTTTCTTCTTCTAGGGGGAAGCCATTTTAGAGTGGAGCTGCAGGAGGCCATTTTATGGTCTTGTGCTTGCTATTTATATGGCTGGTGGAAAAGGGTCGGGCAAGCCCAAAGGAAAAAAGCCAGCGCCTAAGGCGCCCACGGCTCCTGCGAAAAGGCCACCACCGCCGTTATCCTCTTCTGATGAGGAGGGTGATATGGTGGTTGATTCCAATATTGCTTGTAGATTGAGAGCATTGGAACAGGCAGCGGGCATCCTTTCTCCAGGTGGGGAGGATGGTGTGAGGCAATCCAAGAAGGGTAAGCAGGTGAGTATTCTCACCAGGCTGTCTATTCTTGAGGGCAGGTCTGGTGGAGTCGTGCCTGGCAGGGACACTGGCCTTTGCGGTCCGGAGGTGGGTTTGATGGCGGTGGGTGGAGCATCGGGTCGGTTTGCCATTGGTTCCTGCTGGATTTGGAGGTAGGTCGGGTGATAATTTACAGGCTGGGCCTGGGCAGGTTTGGCCATGGGGAGCATGGGGGCCTGCTTCGGCGACCGGGCAGGGCACTTCCATGTCAAGCGGGGACGCCTGCCTCCTCTGCGTTGGGCGCGTTTCAGAATTGGGCTTGGCCATGTGGGCAAGGCGTTCCTAGTGTGTACCCGGGCACAGGGCAACCTGGCATGGCTGGTTCCTTTATGGGGGCACCCTCAACATATGGGATGGTGCCTTTTGCTGCTTTGCCATTTGGGGAGATTGCCTTGCCGCTGGGGGATCACTTGCTTCCTGCTACTAGGGAAAAATATTAAAAAGGGGAGTACGTGGATATTTTTTCTCTTCTCTTTCGGGAGGTTGAGAAAAAAGACAAGGAAGAATTGGATGAGAAAGAGAAGGAAAAATTGAAAAAACGGAAGGTGGACAGGACCTGGGCTAATTGGCTTCCTGGGTTCTGTATTTATGCCGGAGTGATTGCGAGGGCGCAGCCATGGCGGGCAGCATCCCTCTTCCAGTATTTGGACATAATTTATAAAGGCTCTACAGCCTTTAGTGGACCAGCCTGGTTACAATATGACCAGGAATTTAGGATGAGGGCTGCCCTTCAGTGGGATAGGATCCATCAGCAGCTTTGGCTGCAGGTTATGTCCCCGGCTAGGCCTAATCTGGGTGATCACTCTGATAGTAGTCACTTGGTGAGTACGTCATCCACATTCGCCGCTGGTTCATCAGGCTCTCCCCGCGGTGCAGCGGGGCAGGCGGTTCAACCCCGCATGCTCTGCTGGGAATTTGGATCCCTTGGAGTATGTAATAGGAAGGCGTGCCAGTTCAAGCACGAGTGCCCCATGTGTGCTGGTTCCCACTCATTTGACAACTGCCCTAGTGCCCGTGGGCGTAAAAATATGAAGAAGCCTGGCGGGAGCGGAGGTGCCTTTCCAGCTAAGAAAGGGGCCCAGCCCAATAAGGGTGGGACCTCTTGAGCAGTGGCTGTCGAGGTACCCTCGAAGGGTTGATAGTTTGTATTTGTTAGAAGGTTTTAAAGTTGGGTTTAGGATCCCTTTTCAGGGTCCTCAAGTTCCGTTTATGTCAGGAAACCTTAAGTCAGTTCAGGGCTTGGAGCAGGTTGTTAGGGACAAGATTGCAAAAGAGCTGGCTGAGGGAAGGATACTGGGTCCTTTTTCACATCCTCCCGTGAGTACTCTTAGACTCTCACCTTTGGGTGTGGTGCCTAAAAAGGCGCCTGGTGAATTTTGTTCAATTCACCATTTGTTTTTTCCTAAGGGGAAGTCTGTGAATGATGGGATCCCGGAGCACTTATGCTCTGTTAGGTACACCAGCTTTGACCAGGCTATTGCCGTGGTGAGACGTTGCAGGGTGGGGGCAGAATTGGCAAAATGCGACATTAAGTCTGCGTTTTGCCTTTTACCTGTCCATCCCGATGATTTTTAACTTCTAGGGTTTTCTTTTGAGGGTCAATTTTACATGGATAGAGCATTGCCAATGGACTGCTCTGTGTCATGTTTGGCTTTTGAGCGTTTCAGCACATTTTTGGAATGGGCTGTTAGGTACACCAGCTTTGACCAGGCTATTGCCGTGGTGAGACGTTGCGGGGTGGGGGCAGAATTGGCAAAATGCGACATTAAGTCTGCATTTTGCCTTTTACCTGTCCATCCCGATGATTTTTAACTTCTAGGGTTTTCTTTTGAGGGGCAATTTTACATGGATAGAGCATTGCTAATGGACTGCTCTGTGTCATGTGTGGCTTTCGAGCATTTCAGTACATTTTTGGAATGGGCTGTGCTGGAGAAAGTGGGTTTGCAGGATGTCGTTCATTATTTGGATGACTACCTTTTTGTGGATCCCGAGGGGACTGGGTGTTGTGGGCAGTTGCTGTCTGGCTTTGTTGAGCTGGCGGCGGAGTTTGGGATTCCTTTAGCTCCTGAGAAAACTGAAGGTCTGACCCAGAGATTGACCTTTTTGGGGATTGAGATTGACACTATTGGGCAGTTGTCTAAGGTGCCTCTTCAGAAAATAGTGGAGCTGAGGGCTAGGATTTCTACCTTTCTTCTTAAAAGGAAGGTTACTTTGTTGGAGTTGCAGCAGCTAGTTGGGCACCTCAACTTTGCTTGCAAAGTGGTTGCTCCTGGGAGCGCTTTTCTTAGAAGGCTGGGCGATGCTATGGCAGGGTTACGCTTGCCTCAACATAGAACTAGGGTCACCTGCAGCATGAGGAATGATTTGAGGGTTTGGCAGGAATTTTTGGAGTCCTTTAATGGAGTATCTTTTTAGAGGGACGACATGAGGCTCGAAGCTGAGCTTCAGGTCATGTCTGATGCTGCTGGTTCCTTGGGTTTTGGAGTCTATTTCCGTGGACATTGGTGCGCAGATAGTTGGCCTGACTCCTGGGTAAAGGTTGGTGTGAACCGGGATCTTATGTTTCTCGAGTTCTTTCCTATTTTAGTCGCGGTTTGGCTGTGGGGGAAGGATATGGCCAATCACACTGTCCATTTTTGGTGTGATAATATGGCGGTGGTCCACATCATTAATTCCCTTTCATCCAAATCTGGCTGGGTTATGAGATTGGTGAGGGCCTTCACTCTGTGGTGTTTGAGGTTTAACATTTTGTTTTTAGCCAAGCATGTTCCTGGGGTGAGTAACGGGGTGGCTGACGCCCTATCTCGTAAACAGATGGAGAGGTTTTGTCAGCTGGCCCCAGATGCCGACAGAGACCCAGTGCCAATGCCCCAGGAGCTATGGCTGATTGGAGAGCCGAGGCCTGCAGAGCGATAGGTCTAGCCATTGCGCCCAGCACCAGGAAGTCTTACGAACGGGCTGTGCGGCATTTGAAGACTTTAGGGCTGAGGTAGGGTATTGCAGGGTTTGGCCCCTCCCGGTGGAGCATTTGCTCCATTACTGTGTTTCGCTGCGAGGCAAGGGGTTGGCTGTGCGATCCATTAGGGGGCGCCTGTCTGCATTGGCGTTTGTCAGTAAGGCGATGGGTTATAGGGAAGAAACAGCTGACTTTCGTATTCGAAATTTGCTGGAGGGGTGGGCCAGAGAGGCCGGTCTCATGGTTGATACGTGGAATCCTGTGTCTCCTTTGATTCTGCGGGGTTTGAAGAGGGTTTTGGACATGGTGTGTGCTTCGTCATTTGAAGCATGTTTGTTTCACGGTGCATCTTTGTTAGCTTTTTATGGGGCTCTTGGAGTATGTGAGCTGGTGGCACAGTCTAGAAACGATGTTTCTGGTAAGGCTCTGTTGTTAAGGGATCTGCAGCTATTTGCGGGTAAGGCAGTCATCACTGTCCATCGCTCTAAGACGGATCAGTTGCAGAAGGGTACAGTGCTCGAATTGGGTAGTTGTTCAGAGCTTGAGCTGTGTCCAGTTACTGCGTTGGCTGCTTATTTGGCAGTTAGGGGGCCCATGGAGGGGTTTTTGTTTATACATTCGAACGGTAGCATCAGTTTTGGGCAGTAATGTCACGGGCTTTGGGTGAGTTGGGGTTGCGGTTTGGGACCCACTCCTTTAGAATTGGGGCAGCCTCAACAGCGGCTGTCATGGGGTATCCTTCCACTTCCATTCAGAGATTGGGCAGGTGGCGTTCCTCAGCCTATAAGGCTTACGTGCAACCTTTTATTAGGCCATTAGTGACTTGGTGTCTGTTTATTGTTGGTTCTGTTCTTGTTTAACTTTTTTCTCTTTAGATGCTGTGTTCCTGGCCAGAGGAGCCAAGTTCTCATATGCGGCCATGGCCACGTGTTTTGGTCCGCTCATCAGGCTTGGAGAACTGCAGTTGGCTCTCAGCTGGGACTCAGCCAGCATGTGTATATTGAATGGTGGGGGCGCCGGGGTCTTCAGTGGCCGGGCCTGCTGCCTTTGTTGCTTAAAGATTGTGTGGGTCCTCCTCCTCAGGTTTTATTTGTTCACCTGGGAGGTAATGATATGGGACTCTTAAAGGGCAAGGTCTTAGTTTGGCAGGCCCGAGATGATTTCCAGCACATTCGGGAGCGATGGCCTGGGACCACCATAATTTGGTCAGCCATGCTGCCCCACCTGGTGTGGCGTTGTGCTTGGGACCCTGCAGCTATAGAAAGGGCCCGGTATAAGGCTAATAAGGAGATCAGGAAGGTGCTGGAAAAGGGGTTGGGCCACTATTTGTCCCATCCAGACATTTTGTTGAAATTTCCTGACCTGATGGGGTCCATCTCTCGGAAAAGGGTAATATGCTTTTTCTGAGAGATTTGCAGCAAGGGTTGCGGGTGGCTTTGGGTCTCCCGGTGGGCGCTAAGCCCTAAGTAGAGACTTGGCCTTAGTAGTGGCAGGTTTTTGGGATTTAGGGCACTATGCGGCTAGGGGAGGACTGTGAAGCATCCCCCTTTTGGGGAATTTGGGGTCTGGCATGACCAACCTTCGGTATGAAGACTCGGGTTTGGAGAATGCAGACTGTCCGGGAAGCTCGGCTAGAAGTTGCCTTTCTGGCGAGACGTGCGTCTGGGTTTGGGCCCTCTAGTGCGTGCCTCCCTGCTGGGCCTGCCTGGAGGGAGCTGAGTAACACTCAGCTGTGGCGGGGGGGCTGGGTCTCTTGCCCATTAATGGCAGGGGAGTGGTCGCGGTTACCCCTAGCCCTGGCCAGGCCGCTGGTGGGGTATCCTTGCTGTTTATTAGAATATTGAATAGTGGACCAATTTTATACCAATACTCTGTGTCTGACTCTTTATTCCATCCTTGGGGAGCAAATCTCCATCTCCTGGTCACCTGGTTAAGATTTTTGAAAAGGCCAAAATCTCTCTTCTCATAAGAAAATGGGTTTTTTTTCTCAAAGACATTGAATTGCATTGTGCTGTGTATTTGGTCATGGACCGTAATAAAGCAAACTGAAACTGAAACATTGAATTGCTTGTATTTTAAGGGGAGACCTGAGGTAAAACAGAATTTAATTTCTCAGGGCAATGCATTTCTAAGACTATATTCTCTTGCCTTTGTTACTTATCAAACCTTTCTCTGTCTCTTCTGGTGCTGCTAGAGATTTCAGTTGAGCAAGAGGGAGGACAATTAGCATTTCTTCCTGATGGGGGAGAACATGAGGGCTTGATCATTTGCAATACTTTAGCCAGCTCTGTTTTGACTAGTCTTCAGGCACTCTGCACAAGCTCAGAGGCTATACCATTTAAAATTCATAGAACTGAGGCAATAAATATTTTCTGACTAAATAAGTGAGAGAGGAAGATGGAATTGGGAGTTTCACAGATTTTCATTCAGCCAATTTGAAAGTTAAAATGGTCAGTTTCTTACATTTTGCTCTGAATGCTTTGAATTAACAAAACTAGGTTAACCTTTCTTCAGAGGTTCTTGATTTTGGCATTTTAAAGGGTTAAAGTAAAGATATCACACCAAATTTCCATTACTCTGCAGAGAAAACTGAACCTGCAGCCTGGAACTTTGTGCTCTGGTTCCAGGAGAACTCTAGCTCTCAGCTGGAGAACTGGCCTGGTCTAATTTTTAGTCCAAATTGTGGCTTTTCTTTTTCCTTATTTACTAAAAGGGAAAGAGGTCTTTTTGGTTACCTTTATACCTTACAAAGCTAGGTTTCTCTATTCTAAGAGACAATCAAATTTAAAATGTTAGATTGGGCAACTATTATCATTAGCTGTTTACATCTGTCCATACTGAATTTCCACTTCCTTGAAGTTTAACAGACTTCTGGCTTTTAAGTTCCCCAAATGGGATGAGCTAAGGACAGAAAATTTCTGGCAAAAAGGACTGAGGCTTGCTCATGTAGGAGTGTCTGGAGCAAGTCCTTGCTAAAAGGAATACCTTGTGCCATGAGTGTCGAACTCTGTATAGGCTCAGAGACCACATTTCCTTCATGATTCTGGGGTAAGAGAACTGAAACAGGGACTGTTTTCTCATTTTCATGGGGAAAAGAAGTCTGGGGCTGCACAGCTGGGTTTGCCCCGTTATATCTCCTCTTATCCAGTACCTTTTGCAGGAGACTGGCAGTTTCCTTTTCTTTAATACTAGCTTCTAACTTTTGCTGAAGTTCCTGATTTTTCTTAGCAAGCTGTTGGATTTCTGAATCCTTTTCATGAGTAGGATTTGTAAGTTTCCCTACCTTTTCCTTATTGGGGAAATCTTCCAAAGCAGTAGCTTTGGGGAAGCTACGTCCATTTTCTGCAAACCCTGTGGCTTTGGGAGCTGTGTGCGGTCTCATGATATCTGAAAGGGCAGCTAATAGCACATGTGTGGGCTGCTTATCAAATTGCTTCATGTTTGCTCCAGTGGCTTTGAGCTGTGACCAGACTGCCATTGTAATCTTGTCTCTATTGCGCCACTGTGCATAGCGAGGATGGGGTTGTTCTAAGGCTGGTTGTGTCTCTCTAGGATCACAGGTCTGCCTGCATTGGGGAGTCCCTGTATGGTGCTTTAGGGCAAGATGGGGATGACAAGAGGAGCTGGAGCCAAAGCCATTGTTCTGGTCCTTCCAGTTCCAGCTGCTTCTCCCATGCCCATTATGTGCTTGATTCCAGTGAGCTGAGTGGCTTCCCCTATTATTCCCGTGTTGTGCATGGTGCCTGCTGTGAGTGTATGTCACTGCCTGGATGGACTCTGGGTATCTCAAGTCTGGCTCCCTGCAGGACTTCTTGGGAGGTGCCTTAAGGATTCCAGCCTCCCGGAATAAATCAGTCACCCAGATAATTCTTTCAGTCAGATTGAGCCATGATTCCTTTGCAGGGACCAGATGACCTAAAGCCTCTCTGGTCTGCAAATTAAGGCCTGAGTAAAGAGACTTCTTAAAGTCTGCATCATCAAAGTTCTAAATCCCTTGAACCTTTGGGACTTTCTGTGCAAGGATGGCCAGGCACCTTTTCCTGGCTACATAGGCTTCAGGGCTCTGTCTTGGGGCTTGCCTTTCTGTGTAATACAAGCGGTCTGCAGTATTTCCTGGCCATAGGAGTGGGACAATCTCTCTCATCCAACCCACTTGGTCTAGTGCGGTCAGGTTTCTGATACTTGCTCTATATTCTATGGCAGCCAAATCAGTTTCAATGGCACTCAGCCATACTACCTGAGTTAAATCTGCTCCATTGGCAGTGGGATATAATATGACTACTCTATTCATCCAATTGATCCCTGTTTCTCTATTTAAGGGCCCAAGGGAGTCTGCAATGTTTTTTAGCTCTTTAAGCTTCCATGGAACATATTCAGTTATTTCCTGGGTTGTTACTCTGTCCTGTGCTGTCTGGTTATTCACCACCTTTGTGAAAGGAACTCCTTCCTCCTCACTCTCTACGGGGGTGGTTGGAGGAAGATGGTAGGTTCTTGGCTTCCCATCTGGATTAGAAGGAGATGTGACCTGGGCATCTTGGGGCACTGTGTCATCAGAGATTGAATCCATTATGCCCTCGTTCTCGATCCCCATCAGTCCGGCTTTCGCCCGGGTCACAGGACGGAGACAGTGCTGGTTGCTCTGGTGGATGACCTTCAGCAGCATCTGGACCGAGGCAGCTCGGCAGTAATGATGTTGTTAGACCTATTGGCAGCGTTCGATATGGTTGACCATCGGTTGCTGACTTGCCGTCTCGCCGACGCGGGGATTCAGGGACTGGCCTTACAATGGCTTTCCTCTTTCCTCGATGGTCGGGGACAAAGGGTGGCGATTGGGGTGAACTGTCCCAGAGGCACACGCTTGATTGTGGGGTGCTTCAGGGGGCAGTGCTTTTCCCGATGTTGTTCAACATCTACATGCGCCCCCTTGCCCAGATTGCCCGGAGGTATGGGTTGGGTTGTCACCAATATGTTGATGACACCCAGTTCTATCTACTCATGGCCGGCCGGACTGTGTCCCAGAAAATTTGGACCTGGCGTTACAAGCTGTGGCTAGATGGCTCAGGCTGAGTAGATGGAAACTAAACCCAGCGAAGACAGAGGTCCTTTGCTTGGGTCGACGTGGTCCAGGAAGGGAAATTCCCCTACCAGCCTTTGACAGTGTGCCACTGACAATGGCACACAGGGTCAAGAGCTCGGGGTACTATTGGAGCCTGCCCTGACAATAGAGGCCCAAATAGCAGCCACTGCTAAGTCCACATTCTTTCATCTTAGGCGGGCAAGGCAGCTGGCCCCTTTCCTGGAACACGACTATCTGGCAACAGTGATCCTTGCAATGGTCACCTCAAGGTTGGACTACTGTAATGCCCTCTACATGGGGCTGCCCCGTGCCGAACCTGGAAGTTGCAGCTAGTGCAGAATGCTGCCGCCCGGCTGTTATTAGGGCTCCCCAGGTGGGAGCACATTCAGTCGGGGCTCCAGGGACTGCACTGGCTGTCAATAATATACCAGGTTCAGTACAAGGTGCTGGTTATTACCTTTAAAGCCCTATATGGCCTAGGACCTGTCTACCTTAGGGACCGTCTCTCCCCACATGTTCCCCAGAGAGTGCTTAGATCTCAAAATCTACTAACAATCCCCAGGCCAAAGGAGGCCTGTCTGAAGTCAACCAGGGACAGGGCCTTTTTGATTACAGCCCCTTGCTGGTGGAACCAGCTACCAGAAGAGGTGAGGGCCCTGCGGGACCTTGGGCAGTTCCGCAGGGCCTGTAAGACAGTCCTCTTCCGCTTGGCATATAACTGACCGGTACCTGAAAAACCCCAAAGGGAGGTTGTAGGATAGCACATTGATAGATTGTTTTCTTGTTTTAACTGCTGTAAACTATTTAATGTATTTTAATATTAATCTTATTATTAGAATTTTATGTTGTGAGCCGCCCTGAGCCGCCTCGATGGGGAGGGTGAGATATAAATCGAATAAAATAAAATAAAATGAAATTAAAATGCTTTGGCTTTATGACTGCAATAAGAGCAGTCTGTCTCTCTAATTTAGTTTTAAGTCCCTCTATTTCTGCTTTACATGTGTAATAGTTAGCCTCATCGTAAGCGCTAACATTCTTGTCAACTAGAAAACTTGCTAGCCTTTCCATGCTTTCCAACTCCTTTTGCAACTCTTCTATATGCTTCTTGCTATGCTGCATAAACAACTCTTCATAATTCTGTTGGTGAGCCAGGAGGGTCGAGTTAAGCACTCTCCACTCCATTTGGTTATTAATTTCAGCACCTCTGAGTTGCTCCAGCTCCTGTATTAGGACTGCCCTTTGATAATCAAAATCTGCTTCCAGATCCCTCTGGGTAGTGTCTAGCCGTGCTCCTAGCTACACATTCAGATCCTGTATCTGGCGTTGCGTGGCCTCAAGTTGAGCGTTACAGCTGGATCTGAGCAACTCCATTTCTAAATTCCTTATAGTTAATTCCTTATCTCTCCTTTCTGTTTCGGCCATGTGTTTCTCCTCCCTTATGGTCATCTCTCTATCCTTTTCCTCCCTTAGCACAGTCATCTCCTTCTCTATCTTGGGAAGTCTGGAACTTAATTCCTCATTTCATGCAAGCATGCCTGCGATAAAGGAGGTGGCATCCTGGAGTACAATAAACATTCCCCAGGCGGCCAACTCCTGTCTCTTTGACTGTCCAATTTTTCCTTTCTTACAAGACTTCTGGAAAGCTTCTCTAAAATTCTGGAGGGGGTCAGGACTCTCGACCCGGCCTCCCAAGTGTTCTTTCCTTGCTTTGCCATCCATTTTCCAAATTTATCTAGCTGTGGTTTCTGACTCATTTTTCCACACTTCAGTCATGATCACTAAGTTCCAATCTACTCTACCCAATTTACTTTCAAAACCCAAGGCCTACAGCTCTATCCTTATACTTTAGTTCAAACGTAATCCAGTAAATTACTCTGTAAAATCACACTGTTCCAACTTACGTGCCAGCTCAGGTGTGTGCTATGCGATTTCTAAACTACTCAGAGAGCTTGGAAGGTTTTTTGGCTGGGAGGGGTACCAGTCTCCACAGTCCATGGAAAAATATCTAACCCTAACAACACCAAAGGAGGGTGAGCTGCTCACTCTGGCCTCTTGCCTCTGTGGGAACGACCCTAGGAGGACTTAATGCTATACTTCTTGCAAGATTTTCCTTTTCTTTTGCCTTATAAAACCGTGGGCAGGGGAAGGGGGTTATAGTACTTCTTTTACAGTCTTTTATATATGCCTACGTGTGTTGGTGCAGGTTTTCCTAACCAGAGGTCCTAGCCTGTTTCTACCCACAAAATAGTCCCATTTAGAAGGCTTCGGGAATGGCCAGGGACTTGGGGATCTTTAGCCATTTGTGTTCGAACTATACTCACGGATTGGGGCAGACCACAATCCTTGTGGAATAGTCGGGGCATCCTACTAAAGATCCTTGCAAGAGGTCAAAGGGGGGAGCCAGCCCACAAGACAGATTTGCTCGACTAGAGTCACTCACTCACACGCATTCACACTGTTTTAATATCAGTCTTTACAGCCAAATTCTGGAGCTATTCCGCTGAAAACCTTTCCTTTGCATTCTGAGCGCTGAAAGACACATGTGCACTTGTGTAATCCAGACGTTCAGGAAATACCCGCGTTTGAACAACAGTTTTTTACCAGCAGTCCTTTTAAGTCTCTTATTTTTAATGGGGAAATTAGCTAAGAGACTTTGTAGAGCAAATTTAGGAGCGAGGATCTTTGCTTTCAATAATACGGAGTTCGGGTTTTCAGCCAAAAATAGTCCAAGCGATTGTATTTTATAATGTTTTACTCAAATAACCCTTTACACATAAATAATATAAGCATACACACAAGCACTAAGAAATAAAGAGTTGAGATATAGCAGAATCAAAGGGAAGACACACAGGGCATACTACCTTTCCAGGTGTGCAGAGGTCCATTTGGGACCTTGAAGATGAAGGCATGCACGGCCATGTCCCATGACTGAGAGACCCCCCTTTACTTAGGGTAATGGAGGGAGAACAATCTGGTTACATGGTGTCCAGGCAGGAAGAGAGAGAGCAAGCATGGCTTGCAGTTCTGTATATAATCTTTGGAGGGGGTGAGACCAACCCAGAAAAGGGGCTGGTTTGTGTGGTGGGCAGTGGTTAGTCTATTCTGGGAATCTGATTGGATGCCCTCCTTAAGCCAATGAGTAGAGCAGACTCTGGTCACCTGGATGGATCTTCAGGTAACAATAGTGGGGATTTATTTTATTTATTTATTCTATAACTTATACCCCGCCCTTCCCATAAAATGGCTCAGGGCGGCTCACAGCAAACAATAAAACAATAAAACAAAGTACAGAGTTATTACATTAAAAAAGTCGAAGCATTTAAAAACCTAAAAACCTTAAATTCTTAGCATTAAAACTATACAATATAATTCACAGAAGTCTAATAAGCTACATTTATCCAGTCAGGCGTAGGCTAACCGGAAGAGGGTTGTCTTACAGGCCCTGCGGAACTGAGTAAGATCCCGCAGGGCCCTCACCTCTTCCGGTAGCTGGTTCCACCATGTAGGGGCCATTGTAGAAAAGGCCCTGTCTCTGGTTGACTTGAGACGGACTTCCTTAGGCCCCGGGATGGTGAGAAGGTTTTGAGTCCCAGACCTCAGTACTCTCTGGGGAACATGTGGGGAGAGACGGTCCCTCAGGTAGGCAGGTCCCAGGCCATATAGGGCTTTAAAGGTAATGACCAGCACCTTGTACCGGACTCGGTATGTTATTGGGAGCCAGTGCAAAGCCCAAAGACCCGGCCGAATGTGCCCCCACCTTGGGAGGCCCAATAACAGCCGGGCCGCGGCATTCTGCACCAGCTGCAATTTCCGGGTCCAGCACAGGGGCAGCCCCATGTAGAGGGCATTACAGTAATCCAACCTCGAGGTGACCGTAGCGTGGATCACTGTTGCTAGGTCGTCGCGGTCCAGGAAGGGGGCCAACTGCCTTGCCCGTCTAAGATGAAAAAACGCGGACTGGGCAGTGGTCGCTATCTGAGCCTCCATCTTTAGGGATGGCTCTAGTAGCACCCCCCAGGCTCTTGACCCTGTCCGCCGCCATTAGCGGCGCGCCGTCAAAAGCTGGCAGGGGGATTTCCCTTCCTGGTCCTCGACGGCCCAAACAAAGGACCTCTGTCTTCGCAGGATTCAGTCTCAGTCCACTCAGTCTGAGCCACTCAGCCACGGCCTGTAGTGCCCGGTCTAGATTTTCTGGGGCGCAGACCGGTCGGCCGTCCATAAGTAGATAGAGCTGGGTGTCATCAGCATACTGGTGACACCCCAGCCCATACCTTCGGGCAATCTGGGCAAGAGGTCGCATATAGATGTTAAATAACATCAGGGAGAGAACCGCTCCCTGGGGCACTCCACAATTAAGTGTGTGCCTCCGGGATAGTTCCCCCCCAATCGCGACCCTTTGTCCCCGACCTTCAAGGAAGGAGGAAAGCCACTGCAAGGCCAGCCCCTGAATCCCCGCGTCGGCGAGGCGGCAAGTCAGTAACCGATGGTCGACCGTATCGAACGCCGCTGATAGGTCCAACAACATCAGCACTGCCGAGCCACCCCGATCCAGATGCCGTTGGTCATCTACCAGGGCAACCAACACCGTCTCCGTCCCGTGACCTGGGCGAAAGCCGGACTGAAGTGGGTCAAGGATGGAAGCGTCCTCCAGGAAAGTCTGTAGCTGCCTTGCCACTGCCCTCTCAATAAGTTTGCCCACGAAGGGCAAATTTGAGACCGGCCTATAGTGTGCCAATTGGGCCGGGTCTAAAGATGGTTTTTTTAGGAGGGGACGGACCACAGCCTCTTTAAGCGGCGCTGGAAAAAGCCCTTCCGTCAGGGATCTGTTTATGATATCCCATATAGGATATCTGAGATCCCCCTGGCAGGATTTAATAAGCCAGGAAGGGCATGGGTCCAATTTACAAGTTGTTGGGCGGGCAGATAAGAGGATCCTGTCAACTTCCTCCAGGCTGAGGGGGCTGAAACCGTCCAGAATATGATCCGAAGACATGCTCGGGGTGATTTAGTAATGCCCTCCCAATAGGTTACAAAAGGTCAGGATATGTTAATGGTTTGGGTGGTTCAGCAGAGACACCCCTGGGAAGAGGGAAGCATAGAAAACAAAGAATTTGCCCAGATGTCAAACATTACCATAGCAGTAGACAAAGAGAAACAGAATCTCAGGAAGAGCCAAGGACTCGGAGATGGCTAATTGATCATTAACTGAGGATTAGGGTGTTAACAATACTTTCCAGCAGTTCCCATGTTATTATGCATCCTGTTTGGGCGGAGGTGTTGGGGGGGGGGATAGGTGAAACTACACCAGAACAACCAGAACAAGCTCTCTGTGGGGTCCACTCCACCTTTTTAGATGGAGTGTTTTCTTGGCCTGTTTTTGGTTGGAGTCCATTTTGTTTAACAGAAATAGGAGACCCACTCTCTCTCTAGGCACTGGGGTACTCCATTTTATCAGGCAGTGCCTCTCAGTAACACACTCTAGTATTGAAACACATCGAAGCACAGATGAAGCGAAAAAAGCATGGAATGAACCTTCCTTCAAGGTCCCTGGGCTCCAATCTATCTGGCCACAGAGACCTTAATGGAAAATCCACTCATGTTCTACCTGCAGCTTTGATGGAGTCTGTTCCACATTTTCCTTGCAGCTTTGTCTGTGCTGCAGCCTGCAAAGAAAAGGTAGAAAAGTCAGGAAACTGAAAGAGCAGGAATCTTAGCCTTCGAGCTTCAAAGGGTGAAGACAGGAGGGGGTTGGGGGAGAAAAGAGCCCCAGGGGCCTGATTAAAGCTGGTTCTGGGTAAGCTGGTTCTGGCCCATGGGACAGACATTTGACACCCCTGCCCTCGATCCTTTTTGCACATACTACTGCTGAGACAAGTCTACCCATCCTATAATTATTACATTGATTTTTCCGACCTAAATGCAGAACTTTAGATTTATCTGTGTTAAAATTCATTTTATTTGTTCAAGCACATTTCCAGCCTGTCAACATCATCCTGAATCCTGACTCTATCTTCTACCATATTTGCTACCCCTCCCAAATTATTATCATCTCCCAGTTTAGTATCATCTTGAAAAGTAACAAGCTAGGATAGATCCAAACATGGCAGAAGAACAAGACCTGAGGAAGAACAATGGAAAAATGGAAAGTCTAGAACAGGGGTGTCAAACTCATTTGTTATGAGGGCCAGATTTGACATAAATGAGACCTTGTTGGGCCAGGCCATGTGTATCATAAAATGTAATGCAAGGTAGAGGACATATAAACTTTATAAAGGGCAAAGACACACAAAGATTGTTTTTACTTAAAATAAAACATGCTTAAAATATTAGCACGCTTGCAATATTTTGTGTTACAGTCTCTGATAAATGTCTCCTCTTGCTATGAATTATTGCATCAAAAACTGCAGACGATGTCTGTGCTATACCATCTTGAATATGTGCTGTTCAGGTGTGCACATCTGTAAGTTGCAAACCTACTTTTGATTCATTGACATTCATTACAGACATCTCATGGTCAATGCTTTGAGCCTAAGACCCAGAGGAATGTGAAGCAGCTGGGCATTGTGAGCTTTTGTACAGAAGTTGCTTCATGTACTAGTCAAGAACATGTGAAGGCACCATGGCACAGACTGAGGGCTATGTGCTTGCCTACAAAACTATCATTTTCCCCAGAAAAATGACTACAACTAAAAAAAAATATATAATTTCCTCCCAAAAACCAACTACAAGAACAGAGAGACAGCCTTGTACAGTGGTCAGTGTCAGGCTACTGTCTGGGAAGTCTAAATTCAAGACCCCGAATCAAAGGAAAATGTGAAGGAAAAATTAAGGAAAAATTGCTGGGTAAACATGGGGTGCAACACACTCTCAGCCTAATGCTGATATTTCTCTTCTAAATAGTTTACATGCTTTCCTATTGAGAAAGACTGGAGGGCATGAGTGAAAAAGAGGAGGGGAACCCAGTTACAACCATAACAAGCCCAGCAAAACTCTCTTTCTCTCTCTCTCTGTAGCAAGGCAAAATGTTCATACCTTAACTAAAACGTTGCTAGTCTTAAAAACACTCTTTGTAGCTCTCCCGATGGTGGGGACTGATGAAGGAAGCTCTGGCTCTTTCTTTCCTTCCCTGGGGCATGAGGAGGGGAGGAGCCTCAGCCATTCATTAGAAGGAAGAGAGGCTTGTCTCAGTAGCTCTGCAGAGTGATTAATTGAGCCTGGCAAACTTAATCACCCAGCAGAGCTATAGAGCCAAGTCCCCTCATTGACTGAGGCTGCTCCTCCCTCCTCCTCCCTTTGGGAAAAGGGAGGGGGGAGAGGGAAAGGCTACTTTGCTGCTCTGGCTTATCTGGGAAGAAACACAAAATGGCGACCGAAAAAAGCAGGCAAGGGAAAATGAAGCAGATGACAGCCAGTTGCTGGAGGGCCTGACTGGAGCCCTCTGCGGGCCTCATCCAGCCGTGGGCTGTATGTTTGACACCCCTGGTCTGGAAATTAGAACAGAACAGAACTGAACAGATAAATGAGAAAATATTCCAAACATGTTAACACCAGGATTTAAGCTCAGAAATAATGTCAGATTGTTGCAACAATGGCTTTTACTAAATTCAGTGTAAGGTTTTACTAAAAACCAGGGGTTGCTTTGTAGAAAAATAGATGGTGGAGCTCATCCAGGGATTGTTATGCAGCTGCACCTACTATTCAATGGACAAGGTGGGGAGGAGGAGGGGGAACCCTCAGAAAGGTTCAGGAGCTGCGCTCCTGTGAGCTCCTGCTGAATCCAAGACCTGCTAAAAACCTGTTGAAGTTCACAAATGCTTGAAGAATTTATCTCCCAAGCATCAAAAGATCTAACATTTAATTTGTACTCTCTAAAACATACTGAGTACCCTTCTGAGCTTTTATATGCTGAACAATGCAAGCTGCACTATGGTTCTGCCCATCAGGAGACAAAATTGTAATCCCCTGTTTTTGGCAGATGTGTGAGATGACAGAGTATTTGGCAACAAAAGGAGTTCAGGTTCTAATTTATTTGCAGGATATATTTTACCTGGGCTGGCCAAGATAGGCGAATTGGGCACCCCCTCCTACATGACTACTGATGTCACTGCGCAGATCACAAGTGGCATGTGTGGGACTGCGAGGTTTGCGGCTACTGCTGGCCATCCGCTTCATGCTCAGTCAGGCTTCCCCCCAGCCCTAAGCTGCGCCTTCACTGTTGTGCCCTTGTACCAACAGTGGCAGAGACAGGGCTGGCAACCGGGCAGCACCTGTGTCAACAGTGGCCAATAGAGCTGGCAGCACGCTGTGCATGTGGTTGGTCCACCAAGGAGTAGCTGGAGAAGAGCCTTGGTCGTAAGTTTGGAAGGGCTTTAATGGTCCGGTATGGCAGCAGCTGCAAATTTGCAAGTGCTCTCAAGGTCCTGCATGGCAGCAGCCACAAGTTTAGAAGGGCTCTTGGGGTCTGGTGCAGCAGTCAGATGCCAGCAGATCTCCACAGAAACCATGGTCTTGATGCCACTGTGCCGCAAACACCCCTGGGAAGCCTCAGGGTGTTGCAGCCACACAAGTGAGGAGAGCTGTGGCCACAACTTGGCCGGTGCAGACTCATACACACCACTGCACAGCTCTGCAGACACCATTGGGAAGCCGTGGACAAGAAGGTACAGGCAAGAAAGTGAGAGAATAAAGGAATAGCATTGCCTAAAACTCTGAAAATAAGGGTTTATTGTCATTTCTCTTTATTATAAAGCTGTTTTTACACAGAACAAATCTTTACAGACAGTCACATAAGAAAAAATAGTTACCAACAAGGGCTTTAGACAAGATGTCCCTTGTTATAAATTAGCGGAGGGGGGGGGGTTATACAAAGAAGTCAAGAGCCACCTGAAAAAGGTTATACAGCTTGTGAGCTCCCTCCCCAAGTTCTCTTAAAGCCCCCCACATAATTTGCCTGCCCCAGGCTTACAAGTGCTAAAACTGTTTGAGAAAGAAAATGAAGGATTGTTTTCTTACTTGTTTTCTCAGTTTTTTTAAAGTAACAATTTCAAGTTGGTTTCTTTGGTGTGTGTGTGTGGGGGGGGGTTGTGTGTGCATGTGTTATGTACATGGAAACCATGTCAACCTCTGGTGACTGACCTCTGCTGGGGGCCTGTAGTATATTCAGAGATAGGGCTGAATACAGCCTGCCCTCCTAAGTGCTGGTATTCCCAGGAGGTCTCCCATCCACCAGGGAGCAATTTCAAGTTTTGTGCTTTTCATTTTGCCCGCAATTAATCTGTTTTTGAAAATTGATTATCATTGGGGAGGGGGAGGGGCGGCACCAGAAGTTAGCCTTGCCTAGAGTGTCAGACAGTCTAGGGCTGGCCCTGATTTTACCCTAACATGTCATTTCCCTGTCTTTGAAGCTTGTTTGTCTTAGAGCAATTGTTCTTTTCAAATGCTCAGGAGAGGGAATCTTTTATCTTTGACCTATAATTGTGTGAAGTAACAGTCTCTAATTAAAAAGCAAGTGTCATAGTGCTAGTGGATGTAGTGAGGCTGCAGTCCCCAAGCTCATTAGTAAATCCCATTGTTTAGCAACCTTTTTAGAAATCCATTTATTTCAGTAAGAGGACTGCACAGGGTACCCACACATGCCACTGACAAGCACTGGAATCACAGGGGATTGAAAAGCAGTGGAGTGTGATGGTTTAGGGCCAGGTTTTTAGGGACCACATTTAAAAAAAACCTTTATTGTAATTGCAATAAAACAATTTTATGAATGACTGAACATTCTGCTGGTGTTCAGCACTTACACTTTCTAAAGAAAATCAAAGTAATATTATTATAAGCTGCTTGTATTGTACTCATCTCAATTTAGACATCACATGACACCAAGATTTAACACTAGGTAGGGTATGTCAAATCAGAAACTGATTATTAACCATTAAACTGAACTATGGTTGGTCAGATGCTGAAGCTGAAGAGCTGAAGCTGAAGCTCAAATACTTTGGCCACCAAATGAGAAGAGAGCACTCCCTGGAGAAGATCCTGATGCTGGGAAAGACAGAAGGCAAAAGAAGAAGGGGACGGCAAAAGATGAGATGGCTGGACAGCATTACTGATGTAACAAACACAAATTTGAGCAGACTTTGGAGGATAGTGGAAGACAGGAGGGTCTGGTGTGACTTTGTCCATGGGGTCGCAAAGAGTTGGGCTCAACTGTGTGACTGAACAACAACAACAACAAATGGTTTCCATGATGCATGAACATGGACATCTTGACTTAATACTGGATTGTTCCCTGGTTCCACTTATGTTATAATGCAGGATAGAATATGTTAAGAAGGAAGGTGGGGAAACAGCAAAGACAATGAAATCAATATTTGTTGAAGGAAACAATTTGGGGGAAAAACACATTTTCCATTATGTCTTAATCACGCCTTTAGATATGACAGATACAGTGTGTGTGTATATACATAATATATAAATACATACATTTGTCTAAATAGTGTCAGTTGGCTTGCACTGTGTCCTGAATGAACCATTTAAGTCAGGGGTGTCAAACTCATTTATTATGAGGGCCAGATTTGACATAAATGAGACCTTGTAGGGCCGGACCAAGTGTGTCATAAAATGTATTGCCAGGTAGCACACATATAAACTTTATAAAGGGCACAAACACAAAGATTTTTTTACTTAAGACATGCTTAAAACATTAGCATGCTTGCAATATTTTGTTTAACTGTCTCTGATAACTGACACATCTTGCTCTGAATTATTGCATCAAAAACTGGATAAGATGTCTGTAGCAATCTTGAGTATGCTGTTCAGATGTGCATCTGTAAGTTGCAAACCTACTTTTGATTTATTGACATTCATTACAGAAATCTCATGGTCTATGCTTTGAGCTTAAGACCCAGAGGAAACATGAAATGGCTTAGCATTTTGAGTGTTTGTACATAAGCTGCTTCATAGAATCATAGAGTTGGAAAGGATATCCAGGGTCATCTAGTCCAACCCCCTGCACAATGCAGGAAACTTACAAATACCTCCCCCTAAATTCACAGGACCTTCTTTGCTGTCAGATGGCCATCTTTAGTCTCTGTTTAAAAACTTCAGAGGAAGGAAAACCAACCACCTCCCAAGGAAGCCTGTTCCACTGAGGAACCACTCTAACAGTCAGGAAGCTCTTCCCAATGTTGAGCCGGAAACTCTTTTGATTTAATTTCAACCCATTGGTTCTGGTCCTACCTTCTGGTCCTAAACAATTTCACACCATCCTCTATGTGACAGCCCTTCAAATACTTGAAGATGGCGATATCACCTCAGCCACCTCCTCGCCAGGCTAAACTTACCCAGCTCCTTCAACCTTTCTTCATAGGACTTGGTCTCCAGACCCCTCACCATCTTCATCGCTCTCCTCTGGACCCATTCCTGCTTGTCTATATCCTTCTTAAAATGTGGTGCCCAAAGCTGAATACAATACTCCAGTTGAGGTCTTACTAGAGCAGAGTAAAGTGATACCATCACTTCATGTGATCTGGACACTATACTTCTGTTGATACAGCCCAAAATTGCATTTGCATTTTTAGCCACCACATCACACTGTTGACATATGTTCAGCATATGGTTCACTCCCGAGATCCTTTTGGCACATACTATTGCTAAGACAAGTCTTCCCCCATCCTATAACCATGCATTGGATTTTTCCTACCTAAATACAGAACTTTACATTTATCCCTGTTAAAATTCATTTTATTGGTTTTAGACCAGTTTTCCAGCCTGTCAAGGTCATCCTCTATCCTGTTTCTGTCTTCTGCTGTATTTGTGACCCCTCCCAATTTAATATAATCGGCAAATTTAATAAGCATTCCCTCTATTCCTTCATCCAAATCATTTATAAAGATGTTGAACAAAACAGGTCCCAGGACAGATCCTTGAGGCACTCCATTTGTCACTCCTCTCCAAGAGGATGAGGAACCATTCACAAGCACTCTTTGGGTGCGGTCTGTCAGCCAGTTACAGATCCACCTAACGGTAACAGGATCCAAACCACATTTTACCAACTTGTCAACAAGGATAGTATGTGGAACCTTATCAAAAGCCTTACTGAAATCAAGATAAACGATGTCTACAGCATTCCTCTGATCCAGCAAGGTAGTCACTTTCTCAAAAAAAGAGATCAGGTTAGTCTGACATGACTTGTTCTTGAGAAACCCATGCTGGCTCTTAGTAATCACAGCCATCCTTCCTAAATGTTCCAGGACTGACTGTTTGGTGATTTGTTCTAAAACATTTCCAGGTATGGATGTCAAGCTAATGGGTCGGTAGTTACCCGGATCCTCCTTTTTCCCCTTCTTGAAGATGGGGATGAATGAAGAACATTCGCCCACCTCCAGTCTTCCAGTATTTCTCTTGTTCTCCAAGAATTCTCAAAAATAATAGCCAGAGGCTCAAAATTACATCCACAAGTTATTTTAGAATCTTTGGATGCAGTTCATCTGGCCCAGAGGGCTTAGTTTCATTTAAAGAAACTGTTTATGTACTATTCCTATGCTGAACCTAGGTTGGAACTTCACAACCTCATTATATGTTCTGTTTTTGCCATGTGTTGAGCACTGTTTCCCTCAGAAGAGAAGACTGATGAAAAGTAGGAATTGTGCTGTTCAAGTATATGTGAAGGCATTATGGCACAGACTGAGGGCTATGTGTTTGTCTACAAAAATGTAGTCTTAGAAAAATAACTGCAGCTTTTATGAGGCAGTGCAGGATCAGAGAGACAGCCATGTATAGTCGCCAGTGCCAGCCTACTATCTGGGAAGTCTGAAGTTCAAAATCCCCCATCTATGAAAGGAAATCAAAGGAAAACACGAAAGGAAAATGAAAGGAAATGTGCTGGGTAAATTTGGTCTGGATACACACTTTCAGTCAAATCCTGGCTTCTTGTTGTTCCTCTTCTAAACAGTTTGCATGTTTTCCTATTAAAAAAGACTGGATCAAGAGAGCATGAATAAAGATGGAGGCAAACAGTTGAACCCATAACAAGCCCAACAAAATACATACACACTCTCTCTGTCTCTCTTGTAGCAAGGCAAAAACTCATACCGTTGCTGGTCTTACAGATGCTTTCTTTGTATCTCTCCAGGGGGAACAAGGGAACTGGTCAGAAGAAGCTCTCTTTCCCTCCTTCCCCAGGAAATGAGGAGAGGGAGGAGCCTCAGCCACTAGAAGGAAGAGAGGCTTGGCTCAGTAGCTCTGCAGTGTGATCGATTGAGCCTGGCAAACTTAATCACACAGCAGAGCTACAGAGCCAAGCTCCTCCAATGACTGAGACTCCTCCTCCTGCCTTTGGGAAGAGGGAGGGGGAGGAAGGAATGAGCGAAGAGAAGCTGCTTTGCTCAGCTGATTTCTCAAAGGAGAGAAGGAAAAATGGCGGCTGAAAGAAACAAGCGAGGGAGAAGGAAGTAGATGATGGCTCCATGCTGGCAGGCCAGATTGCAGCACTTTGGGCCCAAATCAGGCCCATGAGCTGCACGTTTGTCATCCCTGAATTTAAATCTTTATGATGTTGCTGCTATGCTTTTATGCTGCACTCATAGCTCTTGAGCCTGGCATAGGCTATTAAGCTCTATCAGTGGCAATATACAAACACCATGACTGATTCCTAAAGATCCCAGAGGCTCCTGTTGTGGTGCAGATCATCCAGTGATTCAAGTTTTGAAACAGATATTGAAAAGATTATGTGGGGAAAAACTGTGTGTGTCATTCCTGACCACACAAAAGCATTGCATTTACATATATGGTACCAGGGCCCAATGAATTCATATAGGAGGAAACTGTAGTAATTTTTTCTTTCTTTTTTTTAATTAGCCTGAACTGTTTTGTATGGTATGAAGTTTGTGTAACACTTTTTCTTCTTGCTTGTTTTCTTTTTATGCAACATGACTGACATACCTTTTCATTCCATTCATAGTATCATATAGAGTTATTATATACTGAAGTTCGATCTCTTGCATATGATAATAGCTTATTGTTAGAGTCAAATGTTATGTATACGTAACTTCAGTATATTATTTTCATATTCAGATCTTCTGTTTTCTTAGTTTTAGAAGTGGCATTTTAATTATGAACAAAATTTGACAATGTTCTTGAAGCTGAAATTGATCAATTGTGCCAGAAAATATGATAATTGCAGTGCATTTTAAAAAACAAACAGAAAATAATTACAGAACCTACACTGAAATGAAAAGTGGATGCAGAGCAGTAGCAGTTGTTGGCTTGATACCATTTTTCCTCTTTTGTTAAGGGACACATACCTCCAAGGTATAAAATGCCTTCACTGTTCAAGGTGGGAGCTGAAAAATCTTTGTAGGAGATCCCCGACAAAGTTCATAGGGAAATGTATAGGGACCCATAAGAGTTAAATAAACTGTCTACTGTGCTCCTTGTTTTTTCCATCTTTCCTGTGCACTGGTGCACCATTATTTTTCCTGTTTATTTACATAGGAGATATTTTATAGTCTTTCTTTAGCAAAACTCACAGAGGTGGGGAAGGTATTTCCTCAGTTCTGTAGTTCAGCATATTTTAGTATTGTATGCTACTAGGTTGCTGCCATATTTCTGAACTCTTTAATTAAAGGATAACCTTGTGATTGTTCATAATGATAGCACCCCATGAGACGATGAAAGAGCCACTTGAGAACATTAGCTTACACAACTGTGGCTAGCTTTTGTTTTTCAGTTTTGCATTTTGAGAAAAGACTGATTATTGTACTTGCCTTTCTTTGAGGGAAAATGTCTTTGCTTCCAGTGAATTTTTTTACCAGGGTTCATGAACTCCAAAACTCCAGAATAGATCTGAAGAAACTGAAAGGCTAAAAACCATGGAGCTCAGTGCTGGTACTGTGGAAATAGTTGTGTGTGTTGTTTTGATCTTCCTCAGCGTGTTTGGTAATCTGTTGTTGATTTATTGCACAAGGAGATGCATTGGTGAGCATTTGCGAATCTCATTCATACTGATTTTCAACCTTGCATTTGACCATATTGTAAACAACTTGGTAGTGAATGTCTTGAAGATTGTTTATGCCTCTGGTGTTGGGTTGGATTCAGCCAGCTGCAAAGTTCTCATGTTCACAACAGTTTTTACTACCTCTCTTGCCATATGGTTCACATTATACATTGCTTTGCTGTACTGCTTTAAAGTGTGTCAAGTTGTGCACCCTCCAGTTGAAGTTGCAAGCACGAACCATCGGAAGTGTCACCTGGTCCTAGTTTTTGCTCTTTGGGTTGTTTGTTTTGCATTTTGCTCTCCAGTTGTACCATATACAGGAAAGAATGAAAATCTAACTGGAGGTAATGAGACTTATCAGCAACATGGCATATTGAACTATTCTGAATGCAAGACTGAATATAGAAATGAACAACTAGAGTTTTTATATGGAAAAATATTTCTAGTGGCTATTGATCTTCTCCCATTGATAATTTTACTCCTTGTGGGCTTCCGAATAGCACATCTCCTTTGGGAACATAAGAAGGCAACTTATGGTGGCATATGGATTGGGGATAACACTACTGAAGCCGAAGTCCTCAGAGCATGTAAACTTGTCCTGGCATTAATATTTCTTATTACTTCATTCTGGATTTCTCACTTTGTCCTAATGCATTGCTTGAAACATTTTAAAAACTATTACTTTGCACCTCCAATCATGACAGGTCTTATTTCAGGATATTCAGCTGTCAGCCCTTATCTTCTTACATTGATTAACTACAAAATAAAAGTGAAGGCGGAATCTTTCTGTTGTAAAGGAGAAAAGAAACCAGTATCCCCAACAGCTGTATCTCCATCTGTAGAAGTGTCTCCGTATGCTTAGTGATTAGAATTCTGTTGCAAAAACTCTGTGGATTTACTAAAAAGGGAGTATCTGTATGGGAAATTTGTATGTGCGTGTGTACACGTGCATGGTGTATGTGTTAGAGAGACAGATGTACATAATTGCCAGACTATATATATATATAGAGAGAGAGAGAGAGAGAGAGAGAGTCTGGCAATTATGTACATATGGTTATATATATATATGTGTGTGTGTGTGTGTGTGTGTGTATTAAAGTGTAACTTCATCCCCTCCAGGATGGTGTGCAGAGGTTTTCCATATGTATGTGCAAACCAGGGGTTTATGAGCTTATGCAGGCATTTTGTTGCAATAGTTATTCATATGCAAAGACTTCAATGCACTGCAACTAAGCAACACCAGTGTAGGAAGCCATAGCATGTAATCCTGGATCCCCATCTCCCTCACAGGCTACTCAGATTGGCAGCAGGAAGAAGCAGCAGCCACTTGAGTCCATTTTGGAGGAGGGGTTTACTGTATTATCAGGCTGTTGACATGGAAGTGTCAAGTGAGAGGGGACAGAAATTGGTGACTGGTGGGTAGGTTAGAAATTGCAACGTGGATACTGTGACCAATTCCGCACTAGTCTTTTAATCCTGGTTTAGCCCTGTCCCCAAACTGACATTCTATAGTAAAATCATAGAGTCATAGAGTTGTTTTTTCTGATTCTGTTATTCTAGTGTAGAATGTCAGTTTGGGGACAGAGTTAAACCATGATTAAGGGTCTTGTGTGAAATTGGTCTGCATTTGCACTGGCTGCTATTGACCTACATAACTAATTGAGCAATCTTGGGCAGAATTACTGCAGTTTTAGCTCATGGAAATCACACTGGAGTATCTCTGCATAGGATTGTGCTGTAAACGTATTGTCAATTCCTGTGTATAGGTGGAGACTGCTACAAATATACAGTTGTGCACCCATTCAGTCTGATTAATTTCTTGACCCCTCTTCTTGCTGCTGTGCGACATCAGATTTATGTTGTACTCTCCTGTCCCAAATGATAAACAAGTGGCATACAGCTGAAGTTTGAACTCTGTCTTTCTGTGGGTAAGCAGAATTATGGCTATGAATTTTAAAAAGAAATCATAATATATTTTGTTATATACAAGGCACCAATTTGTACATAAATATCGTAGGGATACTTGATAGTCATGCCTGTTCCATTCTTTTTGCACTGAACAGATTATTTTCCTTTTCTGAAATCTTAAATGAATGCATACATAATTTATGCTGTAGTATTTTGCACAAGTATAACAAATTTTTAAAATATTGTGTGTTGTTTCGTTTTAAACTAATATTATGGTTTTATCATAAATGCGGATAATTTGATAAAATAATATGGGTATATAAATAACTAATAAATGCTGTTTCTTTCTTTGATACAAACTGTCCTGTGTGCTGTCATTTATAGTGATGTGTTTATAATTCTAGCAGTATCATGTCACACACATAGTTGTGCTCTTTCTGATAATTAGTACAGTTTTTCCTGTTTGGAGATAATTGTTCACAATTTGGGTGTTCACAGAGAAATGAAGTTTCCATTGAAGATTTCAATTTTGAGACATAATTCAGGAAAGGACTTTGGAAAAAAATTAGACCACATTTGATTACTGTTCCAGAGTACCTATATCTGTATTTATGGCTAAGTATAAATAAATATCCATAATAAATATACTTAAAATACATGAGTTTTTTATTTTTTGCAATTGAATATTGAATATACCATCAGAAGCAGGTATTTGAGCCTCTTTGAATTTTGCCTCATGATCAAAATCTCTTTAACTTTTGGGGTACAAGGTGATTCTCTAGGTGAAAATCTTATGAGTTTCATTCTTTTAACATTCCATGTCAACAATGCTCCTTTCTTTTTTGGCTGTGGCCCAAACCAAGGAAATACCCCTTCTTCATTACAAGATCAAATTAGTTATTTGCCAGGATAGAAAGGGTCTGCTGCCATGGTGGAACAGGAATAAATAAACCCTTGCTCAGAGAGGCAAGGCAGAACTTTTTCTTCTCCCAAAACACGCGTGTCAGTGATCATTCCTACAAGTGGCACCCTGAAGCAGGAACCATTCAGCTCCCGCAGCAGGGACTACTCAGCTCCCGGGACAAGGGACAGCTCCTGCTTTCAGATATCGCCTGGCGTAGCCCAGCAGCTCAGCTTCTACTTATCAAACACCTGGCATAGGCCCCGAAGTGCGCACTCCATCATTCTCAAACGACCCCTTTCATTTGGTAAGTATGGGTGGAAAGGTCTTTCAGGCTGAGCAGAAACATTTGGATGAGTTAAAGTTTTTGATCCAAAAGTCCGGCAGGTCTGTGACTTCTGGCCAACTTAAGACTCTGTTACAAGAGATCAGTAAGCAATGCCCCTGGTATCTGGAGGGAGGTTCTCTTAAACTTTGAGACTGGGAGAAGATAGGGAAGACCTTTCACACAGAGCCCAGAGCTTCTATTGAACTTCTGCAAGTCTGGCATCAATGCAGGTATGCAGTAGAGAAAATTATGCACATTTCTAACCCAAGCCAGCTCTCCAAAGATTGTCCCCTAAAAGGCACTGGTGTCTAACTTGTGCCCCCTGCCCCTCCTCTTCTTCCTCCTCCTTCTCCCCCTCCTCCACCAACAGATTCACCCGTGGGCCCAAATCTGATTCGCAATTTCAATCTCAGCCTCAAACGCTGTAAGAGGCTGGGCAAGAGCCTACTCCAGAGAATTTGGTGGCTGCTGTTTTTGCAGCTCACAGTGATTTTTTGGTTGTTTGTATTTATATATTTTGTCTCCTGTCAAGGCTATTAGTTTTACATTTAACAGTTTTCTATCTTCCCAATTTTTCATTCATTTAAATCTGAAAATTCTTTTTGTTGTTGGTACTGAATTTTTATTTTTCTGAAAAGAACAGTGTTTTAAAATTCTACCTCACAAATTTTGGTTCCTACAAGACCTTTTTTCATTTGAAGTTATAGCATGTGTTATAGAAGAACATCTGTACCCTTCCTTGGATAAAACTACCCTCTCACTGTGCATCTTCTCTCTTAAGTCTTGAAAAACTAATACTTTGTTTTATAAGTGACCCAATTATTCTCCGTGTCGTGTTTCTCATAGAAATATCTTTTCTAGATTTGTTGGTAGGCAGAATTCCTGAAAACTCTTGGTCTTTATTAGAAATCTGGACTTTAATAATGTTCTGCATTCCTCAAATGTATATCTTCATTTGCTCTGTTAATGTCATTTATAGTTACGTTCCATCTATGAACTGTACATATCAATCTTCCTATTTAGGTATTTGGTGAACCTCTTACCCATGGAAAGAGACATCTACATGCTTATCTATTTTATTTTATGAAGTTTCAGCCTCTCCATTATTTCAGCCTTCTTCATCAAGGTGCATGTTTTAGCACCCTGCTTTATACATCAGTTTTGAATTATATCTTTGCACTGCCCCACACATCTCCTTGTCTGTGCAAGCTCCTTACTAGGTTTTCTCCTAAGTTTATATATGTATTGCATGCTTATTATAAATAGATTTAAGAATTGTTTTGTGTGTTTGTCAAGGTGTATTAACCAGAATTTGCTTTTAGGATTTTGTTGTTAAAGTTTGTTGAAACCCACTCTCACACCTATGTGAGACCCACCGAACAAATTTTGGATGAGTTGGCACAGAGAAAAATGGGGTTCAGTGGGACTTGATCACCCCACTGTTTTCCAATGGTTTAAATTCTCTGATCCATTTCTCTAATCATTTTGGGTCTGATCCCTCATATGCATGTATGTTAAAGCTGGCATTGTTCTCTTGACGCCTCAGTTTTGTTTTGTTTGTTTTTGAAGTTTTTCTTATTTTTGTCAATTTCATATATTCCAAAGCTATAGCAAAAGTTTTCTTCCTTTTTTGTGACTATTTTCATAATCCAGGGGTAATTTCAACTCTTGTAATCTCTTTTTGGAGCTCCAATCTTGTGCACAATTTCATGTTTTCTTTTTTAAAATTCATATCTTTTGCAACAAAGTAAAAAGCCTGTCATGAATCTCTAGGTGCATGCTTTCTATATGGATGTACACTAGCCTGAATCATGAGAAGTGATGCATAGGTTTATATTGTGCATTTGTATTCTGCATAATGTATGGTGTATAAAATTTGCCCTTTAACATTGGAAGGATAGAGACCTTGTCAAACTAAGACTCCATATGAGGAGGAGGAAGTCTCCAGTCCAAAATAAGTGTGGTAAGTTAGCTCATATGTGCAACCCTATCTCAACAAGGTTGAGCTCAAGTTATGGCAATTTGTGGGCAGCCAAGAAAAGCTTTAAAGGGAAAAAAGCATCTATTATTGTTGTTTTGTTTGTTTCTCCAAGTGTTTTCCAGGCTCCTCCATATCTACCCAGAGGCCTTGAAATTTGCCTGGTCATGCCTCATTGATGTTGGAAGGAAGGCCTCCCCCAAAACCCCATCCAAACTGAGTTATGGAGAAAACTTATTTCCAGGGAAATTCCTCTGCCTAGCAAAAGGCTGGTTGCCCCAGCTGATCATAACAGCAGCCCCACTGCCACTTCCAAGTTGTGCTTCGAAATAAAAATAATTCCTTTTGATTGCAATAGAAACAGATTTCCCTTTGAAAAGATTGTCATGCATAGAGCACGCAAACTCTCCATGAACTCAAGAAAGAAAACCTTTTGTTAGACTAAGGGAGGAGGGGAACAAGGAATTAGTCAGAAAATGGGTTTTGTATTGTAATAATGTAGCCAGTATGGACTGCCCATCTCTGGCCATGCTCTCACCTATGTTTGAATGTGTCACCCTGATCACACCTACCACAATAAGTTGCTTGCCATAAAGGCACATGAATTGATTCAGTTCTGCCTTGCCTCTCTGAGCAAGGGTTTATTTATTCCTGTTCTACTCACACCAAAAATAATTCAGCTTACTGCATCGCAACAGACAAAGCACTAACAGGAAGATATCTGCCCAGTTACCATGAGGTCGTGTCTGCATAGTCTACAGAAACTAATACCAGCTCAGCAGTTGTCAGGAATAGATTTATCTGAGGAAGCAGAAATGAGGTTTGAACACGGGTGTAAGGATCTTTTGCTCTTGTGTCATCAGAATTATAGGGAAGCAGGTTGGTGTGCTGATTGCATGATCCTCCCACATCTCACTCTTTTTTATTTATTTATTGTAAGCTTATTTTATTAAGGCAATTTTGTGTGATCATAATTCTGTGTGACCACTCAAGAAGGGCAGTTAAGTGACATTTTGGTTTTTGACATTCCCAGAAAAAGGGGGTGAAATGACACTACAATAGGGTAAGGACAAAGAGGGTAAAGATGAACCACAGGAGGAAAACAGACAGTGATGGGATTATTCACTTACACTGGCACAGTTCAGGATCGTTTCATTTAGAGAAGATGTGTGTGTTCCATCTAGAAAAGGTATGTTGATGTGTGGAGGGGAAAAAGTCATGCAGAGGCATGCCTTGGCTGTGCAGCCCAGCCTTTCAGTGTGGTTTCATGAGGCTTTACTGGGCACACAGGTTAGCTTAAGAGGGCCCCCCCCCATATAAGGTTACCCTCTTTATTTAGCAGTACCTCGGTATCAATTCCCCTCCTTTTTGCTGCCTAATCCTTGGAAGATGTGTGCCATATTTTATAATGTGCTGCCATTCAGACTTCAAACAACCAGGGTTGAGTCACAGTTGGGACCAGGGGAAAGAACTTAGGAATATCAGCCACCAAAAAGTAAGCTCTACATGCATGAGGGAAAGCTATGTGTCCTGGTATTTGACAATTCTTTATCAATAAACATTACTAGTTATGATGCAAGAATACAAGAACTCATCTCAATTTCTAAAACACGTAAGGGACATATGCAAGTGACATGCTGTAAACTTTTTCTTCTCCCAAAACACTCATGTCAGTGATCATTCCTACAATTTGGTGCCTGTCCCTCCTCCCCAGTGTAAATTTTCCCACCATGGGGAAATTGAAACTTTTCCCCATTGCCATAGGAAAGCATGGGGAATGGGGGCAACATCTTTGGGTGCCCCTAGAATTGGACCCCAGGTCCAATTTTTTTGAAACTTGAGGGCTCTCTGAGGGAGAGACTCCTGCAGTTACACAGCAAATTTGGCTCCTTTCCCTCAAACCCCTTCCCCTCAGCCCCCAGATTATACCCTATTGGATTTTGCCTTTGACTTCAATGGCCCATAGGGTATAATGGAGGTAAATAGCTGTCAAATAGATTCGGTAGTATTCAGGACTTCTATATTTGACAGCCAAATCAGATCAGAGAATCTGATTTGGCTGTCTACTGTGCCAAACACAGCCAAATTGGATGTTATTTGGGGTTGTATTCAGTTCATCGGAACCAAATGCATACCCCTAATACTTACTATCTGGCCTGGGGGATGTATATTCATTCAATTTAGCCAGGTGCCTTTCAATGACCTCTCTATCCATGTCAACCAGCACCTTGGATGCTGTGCTTTCCCTACTACCATCTCCAGATGAGCCTGTTCTGTTGTTATTTTGTGTGTGTGTGTGTGTGGGGGGGGGGGATATGAGGCAAAATAGGCATTAAATCTTTCTGCTTTCTTTCTGTCCTCTGTCAGAGTTTCTCCATTTTCACACAATAGTGGACCCAGTGCCTCTTTTATCTTGTGTTTGCTCCTCACATATCTTTAGAAGATATTCACATAGCACACCTCCCTGGTCAGCTTTAGCTCACTGTAAGCTTTGGCCTCTCTGATGGCTGACCTACTCGCAGATACTCTTCTTCAGAGGTATCTCATTGCCTCTGTTTTTTGAACATTTCTTTTTTCTCCCTTAGCACAGCATGGAGTTCTCTGTTCATCCACATTAGCTTCCTGGATCCCCTACTAAGTTTCCTGCTTGTTGGAATAGCGATGTTTTGAGCTTGAAGAGCAGTTTTTTTAGGAGAGCTCACCCCTCACTTGCTCCTTTCCCTTCCAGTAGTCTTGCCTATGCAATGATTCTTATCATGCCTCTGAGTTTATTAAATTCTGACTTAGTGAAATCTAACATACATGTGTGGCTATGAACTGTTTTGGTTACCAACAGCAAAAGGAATTCTAGCAGGACTTAGAATCATAGAGTTGGAAGGGACCTCCAGGGTCATCTAGTCCAACCCCCTGCACAATGAGGAAACTCACAAACACCTCCCCCTAAATTCACAGGATCTTCATTGCTGTCAGATAGCCATCTAGCTAGATAGCCATCTGACAGCAATGAAGATCCTGTGAATTTAGGGGGAGGTGTTGGTGAGTTTCCTGCATTGTGCAGGGGGTTGGACTAAATGACCCTGGAGGTCCCTTCCAACTCTATGATTCTATGAGGAATCGCGCTAACGGTCAGGAAGTTCTTCCTAATGTTGAGCCGGAAACTCTTTTGATTTAATTTGAACCCATTGGCTCTGATCCTACCTTCTGGGGCAACAGAAAACAATTCCACATCATCCTCTATATGACAGCCCTTCAAGCATTTGAAGATGTTGATCATATCACCTCTCGGCCGCTTCCTCTCCAGGCTAAACATCCCCTATAGTCATACGACTTGGTCTCCAGACCCCTCACCATCTTCATCGCCTTCCTCAAGACCCATTCCAGCTTGTCTATATCCTTCATAAAATGTGGTGCCCAAAACTGAATACAATACTCCAGGTGAGATCTTGTCAGAGCAGAGTAAGCAATACCATCACGTCACGTGATCTGGACACTATACTTCTGTTGATACAGCCCAAAATTGCATTTGCCTTTTTTAGCTACCACATCACACTGTTGATTCATGTTCAATGTATGATCCACTAAGACCCCTAGATCCTTTTCGCACAAACTACTGCTAAGACAAGTCTCCCCCATCCTTTAACCATGCATTGGATTTTTCCTACCTAAATGCAGAACTTTACATTTATCCCTGCTAAAATTCATTTTATTGGTCTTAGACCAGTTTTCCAGCCTGTCAAGGTCATCCTGTATCCTGTTTCTTTCTTCTGCTGTATTTGCGATCCTTCCCAATTTAGTATCATCGGCAAATTTAATAAGCATTCCCTCTATTCCTTCATCCAAATCATTTATAAGGCTGTATCTGTGTCATTTCCTTTTTCTTTTTGTTTGTAATGGCCTATGGCTTAACACAAATAAATTACTATTATAAGGATGTTGAACAAAACAGGTCCCAGGACAGATCCTTGAGGCACTCCACTTGTCACTCCTCTCCAAGAGGATGAGGAACCATTCACAAGCACTCTTTGGGTGCGATCTATCAACCAGTTACAGATCCACTTAATGGTAACAGGATCCAAACCACATTTTACCAACTTGTCAACAAGGATAGTATGTGGAACCTTATCAAAAGCCTTACTGAAATCAAGATAAACGATGTCTACAGCATTCCTCTGATCCAGCAAGGTAGTCACTTTCTCAAAAAAAGTGATATGACTTGTTCTTGAGAAACCCATGCTGGCTCTTAGTAATCACATCAATTCTTTCTAAATGTTCCAGGACTGACTGTTTGATGATTTGTTCTAAAACTTTTCCAGTTAAGCTGATGGGTCGGTAGTTACCTGGATCCTCTTTTTTCTTCTTCTTCCTCCTAAGGTCCCTACCACCTTAACTCCATCTACCATCTCTTGCCCATTGGTCAATCTTAAGTCAAATATGACTGAGTCCCTTGTAGCTTCCTCCACCATTTGACGAAGGAAGTTGTCAGACAGGCAGGTCAGGTACATGTGTGACTGTGTATGCTTCGCAGAGTTTGCCTCCCAGCACACATCAGGGAAGTTGAAGTCACACATAACTACAAGGTAGTGCTGTATCGATACCCTGTCAGGTTGTTCAAGGAGGGCATAATCTACCTTCTCTTCTTGGTCAGGAGGTCTGTAGCAGACTCCAACCACAATACTATTTATCCTTCCTTCCCTTATCCTCACCTGAATACTTGTATGTATTTATGTATGCACTGTATACAGCTGAGTAGCAGTGCACTATTCACCGTTTTAGTTGTAGACAACTTCCTTGTCTGTCACCTTTCCTGGCTCCTGCCAATTGATTTTAGAAAGTGGATCACGTGGGGCTTTTGCTTAGTTAGGGTTACCAGTCCCCAGATGGGAGTGGGGGGTCTCCCAATTTCATACTTTCCTTCCTGCTTCTGGCCTGCCAGCTGGTGAGGGAAACCCCACTCCCAAATAGCCACATTGCTGTGCAACATTGCTGATGTGATGGCATCATGTGGATGTCACATGGCAACACAGCTGTTCGGGGCAGAGCCCCTCCCCTCTCTCTGAAGGCTCCATGCTTCTGTTGGCAGAACATAAGTACCTAGCAACCCTATGGGATCAGTAAGGTTTTCTGATTGGCTATGCAGATTTTGTTGAAGTTGTTTCTGTAGCAGCTGCCACCACAGCTCAAAGATCCACACTGTGTACCTGAAACCTGTGTATATTCCCGGAATTTTTTTTTAAATTTAAAAGGTTTCTGGTTAAAAAAAGAGCTTTTACCTGAAATGTTATATGGTTCCAACTGGCATTATGCATAACCTCACTCCATGACATTTTATGGTTGGCTCTTTCACCTTGGCAGCCATCTTGTGGATGGCTCAGCATCCTGCAGCAGCCATTTTGAGGTTGTGCCCACTATCCTGAGTCAGACTTCTAAAGGAGTGTGCAGGCTTGAAAGGGTTGGGGACTCCTGTTCTATCATATACAATAGAGGCTAGAAGAAATGGAAATGCTCCCCAAGTACTACCCCTATATTCTAGGAATTTCCCAAGTATGGGTTTGTATACCTTGCAGAACCATATGCGACAAACCATATGAAGAGACATGCTTCTGCCGCTGAGCAAAAGATCAAAAGGGATACTATCACTGGAGATCAGAAAGGAGCCGTTGTTTAACACTCTTTGTGTTAAAGATTCTGGCCTGATTCTCATTCACATGGCATTGATTCTGTAGCTGCTTCCACACACTACCTCCCTAATAAGCATTTAGAAGTCATGGGAAACAAGCCTAAGTAGGTTTTCTCAGAAATAATTCCATTTATTCACTAGGGTTTACTCCCAGGAGAATGTTCTTAGAATTGCAGCCACAAATGCCTTAGCACTCAACATTTCAGAATGTGCAATGACAGGGACTCAAGACTCAATATTGTGCAATGACAAGAGACACAAATCCATTGTTGAGGCTTCCATCCATTATGGATACATAGGGCTACATGAATGAGAGCAATAGGTGTGATCTAGCCAGAGTTAAACACACTTCGGTTTTGTTGATTTCAGTAGGAAAGAGTAAAGTATGAACTTAACTCTCATATTGAAGTCAATATGAAGATTAATAATGAATAGTTACTATTAAGCACTTAAGTTTGTTGCGGGCATACTTTTTGATTTTGTTGATTATCTGTAGGGACAGAAAGATTCTATTGAACAGCAACCTGAACTTCTTTTAGGTATTAGGAAGTCAGAAATAAGATTAAAGTTGGACTTCAGAATCAACCATTTCAATTACTGCCCAAGATGAACATTGTATATAACATTTGTTCACATCTGTCTCGGTTTATATATTTATTGAACAATGCTATCTTTCTGTTTTTTCTGTCTTTTAAATAGAATTGTATTATCCAATTGAGTCAATGAAGATGTGCATTGTAGAATAATGGAAGTCCCAGAATACCTTGATTTGGATGAAATAGACTTTAGTGATGACATATCTGTAAGTATGAGTCTCTTATTCTTCTCTCTTGGGTTAGTGAAAGAAATTATTGTGGTGGTGGTTGTTTTGCTTTTAGGTCTACATGCTGCAGCTGTTCCATCAAATGGGTGAAAAAGATTTGCATTTACATCCTACTATTTCAGCTACAGGAATCCTGAAAGGTTTGTGCATCTTTGAGACTATAAGGGGCATTCAGGATGGATTTAAGCCAGCATTAGGCCTAGAGGATATAAATACAATCGTCTATGATATAATTATGAAAATGCTATCATTCTATGATTCACATGCTATAGTTCTTACAGAAACTAATGATGCAGCTTATTTCAGCGTCCCTAATGAGACCGCAACTATAGTTTATTTCAGGGGTGGAATTCTAGCAGGAGCTCCTTTGCATATTAGGCCACACACCCCTGATGTAACCAGTCCTGCAAGAGCTTACAAAAAAGAGCATAAGCTCTTGGAGGATTAGCTACATCAGGGATGTGTGGCCTAATATGCAAACGAGCTCCTGCTAGAATTCCACCCCTGGTTTATGTTATTAATACTAGTAAATGCTATAATCCAAATATGTGCTAAATGCCCTGTTAGTGAGTAAATTAGACATATGATTTCTGAATGTATGCTTTTACCCTTGCTTTCAGAGAGTTATTTTTAAAATTTTCGAATGCTTTGTTTAGAGGTTTTTCCCCCTCTCTTAAAATGGATTTTAATCTGTTATTTTTAAGGTAGATTTTTAATGAAAGGAGACAAAGGCAAGCATTGCAAGTCATGAGCCAATCCCAGAAGAACAATTTATTCAGTGTAACCATGCTTTTCTCACTGTGGGGTATTAGGATTTGTTTCAGAACCTATTTCAAGACCCAGTTTTATAGCAACATAAAACAAAGAATATGTAACCTCTCTTTGCCTTTCCCTTTGTGTCTCAGTGATGACCTTAACTGTCAGTTCCAAAAATGAATAACACAAATTCTTCATGTTAATAATGAATGCTGTAAAATGCTGCTGTCCATTTTGAATTAAAGAATTAACTCAACTTGTAGAAAAAACATTATCCTTAATTTTCCACTGTTGATTGTGAAAGGCAAGATTTATCTCTGAGTAATTCATTCATATATGTTGCCTTTCATAGGAACAAATCTTGGATCTTTGAATAAAGACTTCATTAATAAACTCCAGACAGGTTTCAATGTCAGTTTAATATGGCTTTTGCATTGTTCTTTTTTCTAAAATGATATAATCCTTGTAAATGAACTTTATGGGTTTTGTCAGATTGGTCCAGTTAAGTATTAAGATACTTAAGCAATATCTTTTGTCATATTGATTAATGTCTTCTTTGAAACTTGACATGCACAGATTATCAGAGATACAATTTACAACAGAGCCCAAACTGGCACCCACATTCAGTAGCTCTGCAAAAACTTTTCACTTCTTCCATGAAATGTTGGATACTGTTAGGTTCTCCTCTGCCAGCACACGGTTGCTATCCTTTTGCCAAGATTTCTCCCTTAACTGGTGTTGTAACATCCAAGCTCTTTGTTGACAAATGCACGAGTCAACTAAAACAGGAATGAATGAGAGAGGGCCAAGCCTGCATACAGCCCTTCTGTTGAAAACAATGGATTTAAATGTGGTTATCTGTAATTGGGCTGCCCCCCAGTGTATCCCCACTCAGCTACATTTGGTTCAGCATTTAGTATATGTCAGCACTAAATAAATATTAAATAAACAGAAAGAGAAAAACAACAATCCAGTATTTCTATATCTCCTGTTTGTGTGATCTTGTCTATGCTAGGCCTGCTCTTTGTTTCTTCTTCCAAACTCCACCAAAATGTCCAGTTAAGTGAGGGCATGATGTTCCAATTTTAAAGAAAATGAAAAAAATATAACAGACATTTCAAACTGAACTGCAAGACTTCTTAGAAGCCTCGCTGCTTGTACCAGGATAGGAGCCAGAGAATGAAAGCAAGACACTGCAAAGTGTAGAGTTAGTAACCTGGGAAAAAAGTGAATAATGTTTTTTCTTGGCAGCTTAGTAGTTTTTCAGCTGAAATCCTGTTCATTGTATTGACAGAAATGGCAGAAATTTTAAGTGTTCATATTTTGTTTGGGGACAAGAGTTGAGCAGGAGGAAATCTGTTAATGCAATCAAACACAAACCATTAAAAGTGCAGTGAAATTTATGGCATGCTTAATAGATTTTTTTTTGTAGAGAACTGAATTTATATTAATGCTGTATATAACTAGTGGAATAGTTTGCCATTCCAAAAGAAGGAAATAATATATGAGGAGAAATTTTGGCCTAACAGACACATTGCAGTTTTAACAAGGGTATTCTTAATTGAACTGCCAATTATATTTCAACCTGTATTACCTAACTTCCTTTGTGTATTCCTTGGAGACCTGATGCTGCTGTTTCTATTGCAGCTGATATTTATGTTTATACAAGAAGTTATATCACCACATGATAGTGAGTGTGGTGTAGTGGTTAGATTGGGGTTACCTGATTTCCGATCTTTATTGTGCCATTAAAGTCACTGGGTGACCTTGGGCCAGTCACTGTCAGGCTAACATATCTCACATTGGTGCTATGAGAACATGGTCTCATATGCCTAAATTTCAATGCAAGCATTTTAAGTCCCTCTTAATGGAGAAGAGATGGCAAATATATTAAAAAAACAGATTCTTCATATATCCCCTGCTTTGTCAGTCTGCAAGTAACAGCAACAGTCTTGTAAATTTCCAGAAATACCAGTTGGTATTGGGGGGGGGGGGGGGGTTATTCTGATATTTTTGGCTCTGTTATTCCCTATGGGGAATCTTTCCAGAGGGCTGGTAATTTTTATTTATTTATTTATTTTATTCGATTTATATCCCGCCCTACCCCACCGAGGTGGGCTCAGGGCGGCTTACAACAGTAAAAGCTAACAGAAATCAGTTTAAATATGATTAAAATTATACAATAAAAACATAAAAACCTAAAAATACATAAAACTCACATCGGTATACACTATGCTACATTTTCCTTAAATCAGTCCTTCAATTTCCAATATTCAGTAATCTGATGTTTGAGATTTAGTATTCGGCATTCTGATCACAATTAATTATATGCCAACCAGAAGAGGGTTGTTTTACAGGCCCTGCGGAACTGCTCCAGGTTCCGCAGGGCCCTCACCTCCTCCGGGAGCTGATTCCACCAACAGGGAGCTGCAATCGAGAAGGCCCTGTCCCTGGTCGCTTTCAGACGGGCCTCCTTTGGCCCAGGGATTACAAGGAGGTTCTGAGACCCCGACCTCAGCACTCTCTGGGGAACATGTGGGGAGAGACGGTCCCTAAGGTAGGCAGGTCCCAGACCATAAAGGGCTTTAAAGGTCATAACCAGCACCTTGTACCGAACTCGGTATGTTATCGGCAGCCAGTGCAGTTCCCGAAGCCCCGGCTGAATGTGCTCCCGTCTAGGGAGCCCTAACAACAGCCGGGCAGCGGCATTCTGCACTAGCTGCAACTTCCGGGTTCGACACAGGGGCAGCCCCATGTAGAGGGCATTGCAGTAGTCAGCCTCGAGGTGACCGTTGCATGGATCACTGTTGCCAGGTCGCCGTCCTCCAGGAAAGGGGCCAGCTGCCTTGCCCGCCTAAGATGAAAGAATGCGGACTTGGCAGTGGCTGCTATCTGGGCCTCCATAGTTAGGGTAGGCTCCAGTAGCACCCCCAGGCTCCTAACCCTGTGCGCCGCTGACAGAGGCACACCGTCGAGGGCTGGTAAGGGAATCTCCCTCCCCGGACCATGGCGACCCAGGCAAAGGACCTCTGTCTTCGTCGGATTTAGCTTCAGCCCACTCAGCCTGAGCCATCTAGACACGGCCTGCAATGCCAGGTCCAGGTTTTCTGGGACACAGGCAGGCCGGCCGTCCATAAGTAGATAGAGCTGGGTGTCATCAGCGTACTGGTGGCAGCCCAGCCGATATCTCCGGGCAATCTGGGTAAGAGGGCGCATATAGATGTTAAACAACATCGGGGATAGAACTGCTCCCTGAGGAACCCCGCAATCCAACGGGTACCTCTGGGACAATTCACCCCCAATCGCCACTCTTTGTCCCCGACCTTTGAGGAAAGAGGTAAGCCATTGTAAAGCCAACCCCTGAATCCCCACGTCGGCGAGACGGCAAGTCAGCAACCGATGGTCGACCGTATCGAACGCTGCTGACAGGTCTAACAACATCAGTACCGCCGAGCCGCCTCGATCCAGATGCCGCTGGAGATCATCCACCAGGGCGACTAGCACTGTCTCCGTCCCATGACCCGGGCGGAAGCCCGACTGATGGGAGTCAAGGACGGAAGCATCCTCCAGGAAACTCTGTAATTGCAGTGCCACTGCCCTCTCAATGAGTTTACCCAAAAAGGGTAAATTCGAGACCGGCCGATAGTGTGCCAATTCGGCCGGATCCAGTGTTGGTTTTTTTAAGAGGGGGCGGACCACTGCCTCCTTAAGAGGTGTTGGAAATTGCCCTTCCATCAGGGATCTATTTATGATATCCCGTATAGGATACCTATACGTAAGGTTGTTTTTAAAGCTAATGACACCAAAATAGCAGTGGAGTTTAAATAACCCCCAAATTTCAAGGGGATTGGACAAAGAGGTCCAGTTTGTGGGCTCCTAAACAAGGTGCCCCAGCCACCCTCCATTGATTCCTAAAGGGAGAATGTTTTTAAGAAATATTTTTAAACTAAAACCTGGGAATCCACACCAGTGTACAGAGCCTTTTTTTGAGCAGGAACGCAGTTCCGGCTGGCTTGGTGTCAGGGTGTGTGACCTAATATGCAAATGAATTCCTGCTGGGCTTTTTAGTTCCTGCTGGGCTTTTTCTACAAAAAAAGCCCTGCTAGTGTACAACTCCAGAGTCATCCAAGCCAAACTGAATAAGCTGGAATGGGTCCAGAGGAGAGCCACGAAGATGGTGAGGGGTCTGGAGACCAAGTCCTATGAAGAAAGGTTGAAGGAGCTGGGGAAGTTTAGCCTGGAGAGGAGATGGCCGAGAGGTGATATGATCACCATCTTCAAGTACTTGAAGGGCTGTCATATAGAGGATGGTGTAGAATTGTTTTCTGTCACCCTGGAAGGCAGGATAGGAACCAATGGGTTGAAATTAAATCAAAAGAGTTTCCGGCTCAACATTAGGAAGAACTTCCTGACCATTAGGGCGATTCCTCAGTGGAACAGGCTTCCTCAGGAGGTGGTAGGCTCTCCTTCCTTGGAGATTTTTAAACAGAGGCTAGATGGTCATCTGACAGCGATGAAGATCCTGTGAATTTGGGATAGGTATTTGTGGGTTTCCTTCATTGTGCAGGGGGTTGGTCTAGATGACCCTGGAGGTACCTTCCAACTCTGTGATTCTATGACTTCTGTTGCAAGCCTAGCAAATGTAAAATCAAATAATCAAACCAATGTACAGAGATTTGAACCTGAGAACCTACTGCCATGTCAAACTCAGGAATCCATGCAAAATGCAAACCTGATGTGAAGCAACTCAAGCAAAAACATACTCCAAGAGAAATCTACCTGGCTAGTTGATACCAAGCCCAGGAAGACACATTCAGAAAAAGAAATTTGGGGAAAGAGGGGAACACTCCTGGGTGCCTTGAAACATTGACTCCTGATACTCCAAGGTAATCCTGAATAGTTCCAGGATTGTGTCCAATTTACTGGTATCCCAGAAAATCCTAGATACCATCCAGAGACCTAAGTATATCCAAAAAATAAGGCATTTCTCATATATATATTCACAGCTATATCCCAGTTAACATTCCTATTTGACAGTGGTCTATCTCATGTTGTGATGACATCCAGACTAGACTGCTATAATGCACTGTTCTTTGGTCTCCCCTCAAAGTCATTTCAGAAACTCCAGTTGGTGCAGAGCACCATGACTCAGCTATTATCAGAAGCTAGATGGAGCACATATATTACTCCCATTTTATAGTCACTCCACTGGCTGTCCATCAGCTACCAGACTCAATTTAAAGTATTAGCCAGTTTGGTGTAGTGGTTAAGTGTGTGGACTCTTATCTGGGAGAACCAGGTTTGATTCCCCACTCCTCCACTTGCAGCTGCTGGAATGGCCTTGGGTCACCCATAGCTTTTGCCGAAGTTGTCCTTGAAAGTGCAGCCTCTGGGAGCGCTCTCTCAACCCCACCCTCATAACTGGGTGTCTGTTGCGGGGGAGGAAGGTAAAGGAGATTGTTAGCTGCTCTGAGACTCAGATTCAGAGTGGAATATAAATCCAATATCATCATCTTCACAGAGGAGTCAAACTCATGATCCGTGGACCAGAACTAGCCCACCAAGAGCTTTAAACAGACCCATGACTCTCTTCCCCGCCCCCCACACACTACCTCCCCTGCCTGTCCTTACCCTTACAAGATCAAGCTTCAGGAAGTAATGGACGGGGCTGCCTTCATCATTGCTGGCTTCTCTGTGTTCCTTTGAAACACAGAAAAAAATTGCAAAGAAAATGTGGAGTGGATTTTCCATTCCAAGAGTAGTCTTGACTGTGCCCAGAGACCTTAATGGAAAATCCATTCTGCATTTTCCTTGCAACATTTTATAAGTAATGGAACAATCTGCCCCCCCTCCCCCAATATCTGTATGATTTAGTTTGGTCCTATTGTGTGGAGCGGTTCTTTTTCCAGTTTCCAGTTTTGTATGTTAACTCCAAAAACCAACAGCTTCAGCTGTCTCCCTGCAAATGGCTGATGTTTTGAGCCAGCTTGTCTGCTGAACGGACCTGAGAATGGATGCCTGAGTGTACTCTGACCTGGAAACCCACAGCCAAAGTCAAAGGGAAACATTATGCCTGGAGAACCACAGATACACTGAGTAGATAGGGGAGGGAGAAGAGAAACTTGCAGTGCCCAGCCATTCCATGTCTTCCTAGGCTCAGAGCATTTCATGTTTTTAGTTTATATATTTTTTTGTTTTCTGTGATCTTTGAATTTTTTTGTTGATGGTTTTTTTAAATTGCATTGCCGAATCCCACTATTCCCCCCACCTCTTCATTTAGGCAGGCAGCTTTTAAGAGGGGACAGAGGTTTGGAACCAACCACAATTAAAGAATTCTACAAATTCAAGGAGCTCCAGTTTTGCAAAGAAATATTAGTTTTAACACACACACCCTCTTAATATGGGGGTCCAATGCAGAAAAAGTGCTGAAGAGGACAACCAAAATTATTATCTCAAACCAACCTGCGGGGAGGAACGGTGGCTCAGTGGTAGAGCATCTGCTTGGTAAGCAGAAGGTCCCAGGTTCAATCCCTGGCATCTCCAAAAAAAGAGTCCAGGCAAAGAGGTGTGAAAAAACTCAGCTTGAGACCCTGGAGAGCCGCTGCCAGTCTGAGAAGACAATACTGACTTTGATGGACCAGGGGTCTGATTCAGTATAAAGCAGCTTCATATGTTCATATGTTCAAACCCCTGAAACCCTGGAGAGCTACCGCCACTCTTAGACCTGGGGGATGGGGGTTGCAATGCCCAGCCATTTCATATTTTCCTAGACTCAGAGCATTTTATATTTTTAGTTTATATTTTTAGTTTCTGTGGTGGTGCTTGTGGTTTTTTTTTTGATGTTTTGTTCTTAAAATTGCATTGCATTACCAAATCCTGCTATTCTCTACCTTTCTATTTTAAACTGGTATCTTTTCTTTTTGGGGGGGGGAGGTTTAGGAGGTGTCAGTTATCAAAGGGTATTAAATAAATAAAATATAGCAAGAATGTTATTGTTTTAAGTATGTTTGTATTTTAAGTTAACAAAATATTTTTAATTGTGTTTGTCTATGTCGTTTATAAAGTATATGTTTATGCTACCTGGCATTACATTTTATGAAACTCACGGCCCAACCTGACAAAGTCCCATTTATGTCAGATCCGGCCCTTATAACAAATAAGTTCGACACCCCTGAGCTATCACATACAAAGGCCTTTATGGCCTTGGACTGTTGTATCTGCAAGACTGCATCTCACCCATGACAGCTTCACTCGTCTGAACAAGGCCTTCTGTAGGTGCCAGCCTGAAAATGAACAAAATCTACAAATGTGTCCATACGTCCCTTCTCTGTTGCAGCCTCCACTTTATGGAATGGCCTTCCTTAAGGAGGTCAGGAAGGTTCCTACTTATCTGGCTTTCTGCAACCTGTGCAATACTGAATTATTCAAGTGAGCTCATAGGCAATAGAGTTGCACTGTATTAAATTATTCACAAAGTTAGTTAGATAAATTATTACAGAGTGTGGCCTATACTACTGTATTTAGCTTACTGAAATGAGAAACCTGCTGTGTAATTTTTTATTATTTAATGTGTCATGGTAAAATTTATGCTTTGCTTCAGTTCTATTTGTAGATTTCTGATTGGTTCTACAACCCTAATCATATTGTACTGTTTACTGAATGTCCCGCTTGTCTCTAAATGACATAATTAAAATAAACCTTTGGCCCATCATACACTACTCTACCCTAAACACCAGAGGTTGGCTCATAGCAATACTGCCATAGTGCCAGCATGACTAGTCAGTATTCTGCTCTCAACAGATGATAGGTTTTGATTTTTTTAAAAAAAAATAAGTTATTCATTTAAAATATTTATATCCTGCTTTTCTCCTGGTCAGTGGAACTCAGTGAGATTTTTAGGAAGAGCTAGTTATCAGACTATCCTGGGTGGAATCTCATGCAGAGCTGAGATTTAGAACTATCAGACCTAATTATTGGGATAGGCTGTTCATGCTTAATATGTAAGATTCATTACCACCATCCACTTCTGTTCATCCCAGGAAATGCTCTTTTCTACGTGGTTCCAATCATGTAGACTGCATAGCTTATAAGTCACCAGGTTTGAGCACATATGCCCTGACACTACAGACCAGTCCCCTAACCTTAGGACAGGAGGGAAGGTTCAAAAGAAGCATGTCAGCAGACATTAGTCACCCTGCTGCAGCCCTACTATCACCACTAACCATGTGAGGTCACATGGGGAATATCCCGCAGCCAGGCGTGGCTCAGTTGAAAGGCATTTGAATAATATGGCTGGGGTTCCTGGGAAGAAGGAAGGGATGGGGGGAAAGTCCTTGGGGTGACATTTCACCTGCACAAATGGTGAAAGGGGGAACAAGATGGCCAGCAGGTGGGCTGCCCCAGATATCTATTAGTTTGCTTGGGACACCCCCGCTTCTGCTGCACCCATGGCAATAGAGCCTGTGTATTCCCCATAGCCAGTAGTGTTGTGGGAGAGCATTAGCCACAGAGACAATCCCCCTTTCAACAGCCAGACACAGCCTTTGAGCACCTACCAGTTCATTCCCCATGCATGATACACACAGCAGCCTGCAGGGCGGGGGGGGGAAGCAGGTGAATCATCCTCCAAGGTATTGTTGAACCCTAGCTATCATTTGCTGCTGAACATAATGTCGATCTAGTAGTGCCTGAAAAACCAACCACAGCCACCACCACTACCCTAGCATGGGCATCCGTGAATCAGAACCTACCTTCTTGGATGTGTGAAGGGGAAGTCCTGAGGGGAAGACAGAGATGAAGGTGGAGAAGCAGGGCAAGGAGGGTCATGGAGCTGCTGTTATCCAGTGAAAACCAAACAGACACATTTGTGGATCAACCCAGACATTTCTGAACTGCACATCGTGAAGAGACCTGTTGAATCAGGTTGCCAACTCTCTGGACCCATGGGGAGATAGGCTGACTTGTCTCTGGTATAGCACGTTTCTGAGTGAGGCACATGCCCAGTTCTGAAAGCTACCCAAGGCAAGATGCTCCAGGAAACAGGCTGGAAGTTGAAACTGAGTAGAGTGGGGGCAGGGAAACAGTCATGGTCATGTGCCACCATCTCCCTGTTGAATCACTACCAAAATTAAAAAAGAGACACCTGCAGTGATTGAAAACAGCAAAAGCACTGTGCTGGGCACAATCCTATCTGTGGCACCATGGCAGGCTCCACAGGCCCAGCCACATGGGTGAGAAATTCTTCTGGAACCCTCCTTGAGGCAGATGATGCCATCTACACTACATCCACTTATCCTGTGTCAAAGTGCTCAGTGGCTGAAGATGATTGATTCAACACAACAGCTACAATCTGATCTGCAAGGGAACAAATCTGAGGGTTGCCCAGCATGCAGTGTGGTGCAGCTGGTAGTCTCCCGCCCCACCCCCACTGCCCCAGCATTGAGCCCTGTCCTCTGCTGGGGAGGGATTCCTAGCAAAAGAAAGAGCTAACAGCCCAGTGCAGGGCTGCAGAGATCCCCCTTTGGCAATTCTTCCAGAAAACATTCATAGGATATTTTAACTTTGCTTGATGGGGCCATGGGGCCATTTTGTTTATTTTCCTTTCTTCCCCCCTTTCTTTATTTCCCTTTCTTCCCCTGTCTTTATTTTCCTTTATTACCCAGCTACCACCAGTTCAATTTGCACTTGATTATCCCAGATGGTGTGGCCTAATATGCTAATGCGTGTGTGACCTAATGTGCTAATATTAGGGAATGTGGTCTCATATGCTAATGAGTTCCTGCTGGGCTTTTTCTACCAAAAAAAGCCCTGGACCTAGGCATTTGTCTAGGGCAGTGGGTCCGGGGGGTGGGAGGTGTGCCACATTAGGCTCTCTCCACATGACTTCAAATAGAAAAACAATTATTTGCATTAATTTTGCTGGCCTGAATTGTTCTCACTTGACGGAGCTCTGTTTGTTAAGCTGATAATTTTGTATGGCCCACGAATGATGTTATAAATATTCAAATGGCCATTGGCAGAGAAAAGGTTCCCCACTCCTGTTCTACATTAATATTAGATGGTTTGTAATATGCATGTTTTGCAAGTCCTCAGAGATAATAGTATTATTAAATTAATAATACTAAATCCCCTCCCATCAAACAATATTGAGATGGAAGTGGTAAATCAGGTCCATTGTTAACAAATTCTGTTTATGCACAGGTCACCAACTTTGTTGGGGGATTTCTTTTGTACCCCCCAAACCCAAAACCAAAACCTGCAGTTACCAAAGCAACCTGTAGGCTAATACCTACTCACTAATAAGTTTTAAGACCTTGTAGATAAACTTTATTAGACTCCAAGTTTCTCAAAGCAAAACAGTTTATTAGGCTTCAAGTTTCTCTTTTAGACAGAAGGCTGAAAATGTAGTTATAAAGGCAAAACAAGAGATTGCATTAGTACAGTTGCTCATACAGTTCCTTTAGACAGAAGGCTTCAAATGGATAGAAACCAAAGCAGTTAGATAAACTTAGTACATTTCAGTTTCTACATTAGATAGAAGGCTTAAAATATATGGATAGAAAACAAAACAGAAAACAGCTACACAGTTAGAATTCAATCAAGCATAAAACATAACTTACAATAATGAAAAATGTGAGTCCCAACAGGGGACTTCCCCTATTAGTTACATTTTCCCATTTAAGCTCTAAGTCCCAAATCTCATTCTATATTAGAGTTCTCTAATAAGAGTTGTTAAACTCATGGCTTGACCATGAACTCATGGCTTGACCATGAAGTCAGCTCAGAGGCTAAGTCTATTAGCTTGGCATGATTGACACAGAGGGAGCCTCTTGTGCAGATCAGCCACTTGGGCCCAAAAATTCACAGTTTATAAAGGCTCCATTGGATCTCATATCAGATCTACTGGGTCACACTGCACCCCATCTGTAAACAATTTCACAGCCATCTATAAACAGTCAGAGCTCAAGTTAGTTCACGTTTACTTTTCACCTACTTTCTGGGTCTTACTGGGGCTTGCTTCCTGCCATTCCAAATATGGACTTTCTGCCTGAAGAGGCAGCTTCAATCTTGACCCAGATTTTCAGTTTATGGTTGAGAGTGATTACATTGCTGTTGAGAGTAATATGAATGTTTAAGGTGCTTAAGAGTGTAGAACTCTGGTGGCCAAGTTCATAACTGCAACCAAAAATCATAGAGAAATATAGAGGCTGTAACGGCCCACTCCACGTCTGTGACCGAGGTTGGACAGACAGTTAAAATGGTGGCCCAAACAATTACAAAGGCCAGGCCCTAAACAAGAGCCTGGAGTAGTACTGCCACCAGACTGAGTACTCCCAAGTCCTGAGGCCCCCAGTCAAGCCTCAGACTCACTGGGGCTATACTAGGGAAGTCCAAGGCACTTTGAAGTAGCAAGTAGCAAGGAGCTCCCTAGACAAAACAATATCTTTTTGGTAGTCAGGCAATTTCCAAGGCCAATGGGTAAGATTTTGGCAAAAAGTGTTGCAACCCTCCAAACAAAAGACAAAAGTCTCCTTTTTATTTTAAAACAGAAAAAAAAGTTTCTTTAAAGAATAAGCAAAATAATTAACATTAGGAGCTGTGAGCCAGAAAATAAAAACGTTTTGAAATATACTTATCTATAACAATTCATCACACAGTCAAAGGAACAAAAGTCCAATAGAGATCCAAAAGTAAAGCCCTCAGCAGGATACGAGTCCCAAAAATAGTTAATTGGTCCAAATGGCAAAAGGAGAGTGGTTCCACACCAACACACCAGGCATGGTTCCCAACTTCCAGCAGCAAAACAAAGAAAGTTGAGTTTTTTTATTCCTATAGGACCCTCGTGGGGTAATTCTAACAATCCAATGAAAAATCAATTAGGTCTTCTCTTTCCCTCTTGGCCGGCCAATTAAAAGTCAAATATAATACGTCAAATAGACTAATCATGGCCAGCCTGCAATAATGGTCCCGCTGTATCTCAAGGCAAAAGAACTCTAATTGGAAGCTAATCAGGGAGACAGCAACAAGGTGACTCCCTTCTATTCCCAAGCAAAAAATTTCACAGGTGCGGGTAATCTCAAAGCCCACACTAAATCAACATGACCTTTTCCGTTCCAATTTCCTGGGCCTTGCAAGGAAAAATTTCTCCCTAGTAAAAGTGGCTCCAGGCTTACTCAAATCAAAAGCCAAGAGGAACCATTGTTGTTGTTGTTTTTATTTGGCTTACAGCATTACAGAGGCTTTTAAGGTGTTTGCAGAGCATAGTGCTCATTTCATAAGAGCATGGCTGCTTTCAGAAAGAGTTCTTGTAATCAATTTCATAAAGAGTATGTTTAAGATCATAAAGAGGGCCAACCCAAAATATATTCCGCCACATCCATGGATTGGCAGGTTAATACAGCTTCATTTGCATCAGCCCGGTTATTTCTGTAACTGATTACCAGAGTGATTTTGAACCATTCAGAGGCATATTGTCTCGTGAACTGTAATTTGATTTTGACTTGTATTTGGCTAATTATCAGTAAACTAGGAAAAAGGGCCATTGTGGAGAAAAAAAAACACAGGCTCTAGAAAGAGGCTCTGGGTGAGTGTCCCCCCTTGCTGTCTTCCCACCCACCCTGCAGCTGAAACAGAGACCAGCTTTTCATCCCCCCCTCTTGCATGTGTGGGTGTGTCCCCATGTCTGTGGTGGCTCAAAGCCCTGAAAGGTGCAAAATGGAGAGAAGGAAGAATAATTATGCAGGATGTGGAGGAAGCATGATGATGGTCACACAGTGAAGTGCAGCATTCCTTGCATTTGCAGTGCATTTTGCTGCCTTTCCCTGTCATATTCAGCCTTCATATTCAGGGTTGATCTCTGCCATGTGGAGAGCAGTTGTAATTCTGAGTGATCTCCAGCCCTCACCTGGAGATTGGCAACAATGGTTCTCCTGGCAGAAATGGCTGGTTTGGAGGGTGGCATCTATATCATGGTACCCACACCCCCATAAACCCACCATCTCCAGGCCGCACCCCTCAAATATCCAAGAATTTCCCAACCTGGAATTAGCAACTGCTAAATCACACTGGCTGTCATAGGGGGGGCTGTTGCTGAATAGGAGCAAGCAGCCTGGCCTAGTTTAAGTGATGCCAGCCAGATGGCATTAAGTCACCCAGAGGGTGCTGCAGTGCCTAGGGATTTATTATTTTATTTATTTATTTATTACTTTTCATTTATATCCCGCCCTCTCCGCAAGCGGACTCAGGGCAGCTTACAACATTATAAAACAATCCAATAAAACATATAAAACCATAATTTACATATCAACTTTAAAACCATTCTATAGCGCTATTTCAATCCAGTATAGGTGGTATTGACTTCTTAACTATGATCTGACCCACCGGTGTCCGGTGGCAGCCCTTTTTCAGTTAGACCACAAAAGCCTGTTTAAACAGTTCGGTCTTACAGGCCCTGCAGAACGCAGATAAATCCTGCAGCGCCCTTATAGCTTCTGGGAGGGTGTTCCAAAGTTCTGGCGCTGCCACTGAAAAAGCCCTGGATCTCGTTACACATAGCCTGCCTTCTCTTGGGCCAGGGGCGGACAACAGATTTTTTGTCCCTGATCGCAGTGCTCTCTGGGGGATATGTGGGGAAAGGTGGTCCCGTAGATAGGCAGGTCCCTGACCATAGAGGGCTTTAAAGGTTAATGCCAACACCTTGAAGCGAACTTGGAATACAACAGGCAACCAGTGCAGCTCTCTCAGCATTGGCTGAATGTGCTCCCGTCGCGGCAGCCCCATTAGCAGCCGTGCCGTAGCGTTCTGCACTAGCTGTAGTCTCCAGGTTAGCGTCAAGGGTAGCCCCATGTAGAGAGCATTACAGTGATCTATTCTTGAGGTGACCGTAGCATGGATTACCGTCGCTAAGTCGTTGCGCTCCAGGTAAGGGGCCAGCTGCCGCGCTTGCCAAAGATGAAAAAAGGCAGATCTAACAGTGGCTGCCACCTGAGCCTCCATTGTAAGGGAGGACTCAAGGAGCACGCCTAAGCTCTTGACCTTAGGGACTGGTATCAATGGTACCCCGTCAAGGGCCGGCAGCTGGATCTCTCTCCCCGGACCGCCCGGACCCAGGTAGAGAACCTCTGTCTTCATCGGATTCAATTTCAGCCGACTCAGTCTGAGCCAAGAGGCCATGGCTTGTAACGCCAGGTCTAGATTTTCCAGGGTACAGTCAGACTGGCCACCCATCAATAGATAGAGCTGGGTGTCATCCGCATATTGATGGCAACCCAGTCCATACCTCCTGACAATCTGGGCAAGGGGGCGCATATAGATATTAAATAGCATCGGGGATAGGACCGCTCCCTGCGGCACCCCACAACTAAGAGAGTGCCTTTGGGATGCTTCCTCCCCTATCACCACCCTTTGTCCCCGATCTTGGAGAAAGGAGGTCAGCCACCGTAAGGCCAATCCCTGAATCCCCACATCGGCAAGGCGGGTAGTCAGTAGCTGATGGTCAACCGTGTCAAAAGCGGCTGACAGATCTAATAACAGCAGCACTGCGGAACCGCCATGGTCCAGATGTCGCATAAGGTCATCTATGAGGGCGACCAGAACTGTCCGTCCCGTGACCTGGCCGAAAGCCGGACTGGAATGGAACCAGTGCGGAAGTGTCCTCCAGGAATCCTTGCAGCTGAATCGCTACCACCCGCTCTATGACCTTGCCCAGAAAGGGAAGGTTTGACACCGGCCAATAGTTCGCCAATATGGCCGGGTCTGCTGATGGTTTTTTAAAGAGGGGATGGACCACTGCCTCTTTAAGAGGTGTGGGAAAGATCCCTTCGATCAGGGACCTGTTGATAATGTCCTGTAGTGGTTCACGCAGCCACGTTTGGCTAGCCTTTATAAGCCAAGACGGGCACGGATCTAACCTACAGGTCGTAGGGCGCACAGCTGCAAGGATCCTGTCGACTTCCTCCAGACTGAGTGGGCCGAAGGAGTCCAGAATTGAACCAGAAGACGTGCTCGGTGCCCCAAGTTCATCTACTGTATTAATTATAGCGGGTAGGTCGTGTTGGAGCGACGAGACCTTATCTGCGAAAAAGCTCGCAAAAGCCTCACAGCCTATTTCCAATTCTCTATTATTTTGTTTGCCCTGCGGCAATTCTGTTAATGACCGAATTATACTAAACAATTGTGCTGGGAGCCTCCTGGGATCACAACTGAACTCCAGTCAACAAATCTCTTTCCCTGTCATGGAGAAAATAACTACTTTGGAGGGTGGACTCTATGTCATTTTATTCACCTGAGACATCTCCCTTTACTGACAAAAGCAGCCTTGGTTGCCTAGCAACAGCCTCTGGCTAACACTTCTCAGGCAGCAGCTGTGGCCTCTGAGGAAACACTCCTGGTGGGGCCAGGCCTTGCTGCCTAGTCACATTATGGTGGTGGCGGCTCCCTTGCTATTTTGGTGAACTTTGGAGACTGTGTATGCTGGGCGGCCATCTGTATGGGCCATTGATGGGGCAGCAGAGGACTGTTGCTTGTGGCAACTGTGATACCTTTTGTGAGGCCGCAGCAGAACAGCAGCCCTTTCTGAGGCCAGTTAACAGAGAGACCACAGAGGAGAGTTGAAGATGTGTCTGTGTCTGAGTTAAGATTGCTTTGTGCAATTTGTTCAACATTCCTGGGTCTGAAGTAAGTGAGGAAAAGGAAGTAAGCCAATGGAAGACCAGAGACTCTGGGTGAGCTCTGATGGGCCAATTATTTGTTGAATCACATATCACCCAATGGCAGCACTCCATTTGTCCACCACCACAAGAGAATTATGATCTATGATATAGTATAATGATATAATATAATGAAATTTTGTATCCCAGGTTTCATATAATGTGAGAAGTTGCTGTAGTTTTGTATGTATGTAAGTTTTCAATTTACCAAAGTCTGCTATGGCTGAAAAATACACCAATTTCAAACATGTTGCATTCATGTAATATTTAGATATTACATTAAGTCATTATCTTTAATATTTTTGTCTTTATGATACTAAATGTGCAAAAAATTCTTTAGCACCAAAGATATAATGTGTATCTGTGAAACTTAGGTAAGTGTTGGCATGAATGAAATGCTTTGTGCTGTATAGCATTCAGTTATGAGAGAGGTCAGTAGTAAATAACCTACAGATTTTTATTTGTGGGAAAATTCTCTTTACAATATTGGATCGCATGGATGAATGAAGGCATTCCACAAGTTTATGATGGTAGCTGCTAATATATGACATTGCTTTTAAAAGTGAATCCAAGAAATGGCTCACAGATTAACATCAGGTGTGCCCCTTGTAGCAAAATAGTAAGACATATTTGTTTGAATAACACTTGCTCCTTGGGAAGTTGGCTTATTTTCTTGAGTCTGTTTATATGAAATAATTTCTATTAGATCCTAGCATTCCAGAGAATGTTTTTACATATAGATAGAAAGCTGATTCTTGCCATCTGTAAACCTAGCCATATTTTACAGAAACAGGCATCAAAATATATAACACACTGAACAGGTGAGCAATATTTCTGTAACGCATTTCAATATTTTAAATGTGACTCATTTAAAGTAATGCTGCAGATTCTGGAAGTAGAGAATTCTATAGTGCTTTGCAGAATGGTTGCACCCATGACTCAGATTTGTTCTGCTATAAACTCTGAATACTGATGCTCATTTTATAATCATTAGATTGGTGCACCATTTAATTCTTATGATGCATATACTTGAAACAGTGCTTTACCTTAAGCAAATACGTGTACTATCTTAAGCAAATTTTGCCTTGTTCACAGTGGATTAGACAATTAAAGAGAGCCATTGATTACCTTTTGCTCTTTGTTCCTGAAACCCGCTATAGATATTTGTTCAGTTGTCCTTGTGTAGTTGTGTTTCAGTAGCAGAGCTGTTTCTAATAGATGAAGCCACAGGTGTTTAAAAAAAGGTGGACAAGTTGGGATGTGATAAAGTGCCTAGCACAGAAGCTGCTACAGGATATCTTCAGCAAGCTTTGCCTCCCAACAAGAGAAACTTGTATTCTGAACTGTCACCAGTGCAAAGTTCTTCCGGTCTCAGTTTATGATGTGGGCTTGAAGCAGGAATAGGATGCTTTGTTCACTGCATCCCATCAAAGTAGAATTCAAATGACCTTACATGACACTGTTGTATAACACCGGGGTTGAGGACTAGTAACTAGCACAATAAATCTATTCTAAGCCTTTAGCAAAGAGCTGGAAAATATAGTGGCTTATTAAAACAATCATATTTTTTACTGGTCATATGGTCAAATTTTATGCCATTTAGGCTGTTGAACAAATTCAGTTTCTTTATTGTTTTACAGTATTCTGTAACTTCTCTCAAGACTATCCCAGAATTGCGTAGGAAGTGTGATTCACAAAATGAAGACAGAACAGGTATGCTGCTTATTTCTGCTCTGTAATCCCTAAAGGACCTTTTGATTAAAGATGCTGCCATGACAGATTTTCTTCTTTTAACAGTTCTCTTGGTTTTTAAATTTGAGTAATATCTTCCTGATAATAATGAATCTCTTTTTAAAAATGTCTCTGTATTTTTTCTTCTTCAGATGTTAGGTCATTAACATGAACAATAACCCAAAAAAGGATTTGGTGAAATACAGCTATATATATTTATACAGCTCCATAAAAGGATTTGGTGAAATACAGCTATATGCAGGATTTAATCTCAGCAGTTACAGTATACGCTAAGAGTTTACTGAAAAACCCGAGAAACCATTAGTGACAACACATAATGATGTAGGCGCCAATGAAAAAATGTTGAATACATTTACTACCCATATGGTCATGACCGGTTTGAGGCATTGTGTTTTGCCAAATTCTGTAACTCTATCAAGGATGCTACAAGATAGAATCTACTCTCTGGCATACTGTAACAGTTAAGATGAAAGCAACGTTTTTGAGTTTAATAATGTAAACTAAATGAAGAGTCATGGCACATAGATGAGAACCAGCTGGAGACCTCCCCCCCCCCCTGACAAAAAGTGCATCCAGTGTTGTTTTTCACTTTGTAAATTGGATTAAGTCTTTTTTGTTTCTGCCTTCAGCAAGGAGCAAACTGTACTGGTAAGAGTAATGCATCTGCACTGCACTTTGAAAACTTCATTATGCATTGTCAAACGTTGGTTTCATTAATGCTTTCAAGTCTGAAATGTGTATAGTAAAAATCTGAAGTTACAATTTTTTAAGAACATATTACAAACCACATAAATCTTTCACAATTCTTTTTACTTCTATATCCTGTTTCACATATCAGAAAATTAACATGACTTGTACATGAGTTGTGCATTCTCCTGCCACAATCATTCATAACTAAATTCCATGTCCCTTTATTCAATCACGGGAATACAAGGAAAACAATCACCATCACTTATTTTTATGTTGTTTTTGTAGTGATTAAAAATAGGATCATGTTTATATTTTGATGCACAGAAATAGTCAGGAAGATGCTGGGAACTGAAGCAGCCCTGTTTCATTCTGTACTTAAAATGTAGGAGTGAATGGATGAGTTAAATTGTTTCAGGAGAGATTCTTGTCAAGCTTCTCATCTAGTAAATAGCTAGTGGTGATTTCCAATTTAGCTATACAACCAAACAGGAAAAAAAGTAGACACTAGGCCCGGCCCCTTCCCTGCCAAGCCGGCATCGCCGGCGTTCAGGCTGGGGGCCGTCTTTGCCCCCTCGGAAGGAGGGAGTGGCAGAACGTCAGCCCGGCACATCCGGGACTGTTCTCTGGGCGCGGCGTCGGGGCTATATAAGCCCCAGCCCCGCCCAGAGCTTCGCACTTCGTTTGTCTCTTCTTTTTTTTTATATAAATATTTTTATGTTTTATTGGCTCTTGTAAAATTGACCATTACAATGCATGAATGTTGGAATTACAAATAACCCTTCACCCCCCCCCCCCAACCCTCCCCATCTTCTCTTAGTCTTTCCCCCTCAGCCAAGGGCACAAAGTCTTGATCTTCCACTGAATGTCCTTCCTTGTTTCTCCTGAGATCCATTCTAAATAAGGGTTCCATCTGGTCTCGATTTCCTTGGCTTTATCTTCCCACGTGGAATCCTTGTTTATTGTTGCCACGATGTCAGACTGTATGTAATCAAACAAATAGTTGTGCCAGATTTCTATTGACCATTTACTTTTATCTTTCCACCCCAAAGTGATGACCGCCTTCCCCGCTAGTATCATTGCCTTGACAAGGTTTTGAGTGGGTCTACTTAGTGCCGGACTTCCTGTTGTGCCTAACAACATCATATTAAAGCCAATGGTTAATGGTACATTGGAGACTTTTCTAATAAATTCAATAATTTCCCCCCAGAAGGGTTTAACCTCTTCACACTCCCACCACATATGTGCAAACCAACCCTTAAATTGTTTGCAATGCCAGCACTTGGAACTCATTCCTAGGAATATATTGGCTATTTGTGCGGGTGTTTTGTACCATTTTGTGAAAAATTTATATTCCAGTTCTTTAAATTTGATTACTTTAATCCCTTCTAGTCCTTCCAAGATTTTCCCAGCCAACCTCTCTGTTAACTGACCTTCATGACTCCAAATCTTTTGTAAATGTAGTATTATTTTATCTTTATTTGAAATCATTTTTCTGTATAGTAACCCTACTAGACACTTCCTTTGTTTGGCCATTACTTTATATATCTCTTCCATTGGAGCGTCTAACCAAAGCTCTCCCTTTTCACTGATCTTCTTAACTATCTTATGTAAGCCTGCTATGTTTAACCAGTATTGATTATCTAAATCTTCTGTAATTTCCTGTAAAGGTTTTAGTTTACCACCCCTAAACATATCGCCCATTCTATAATAGCCTTTGTTTTTAAGCCTTTCCCACCATTTTATAGCATGCACCTCCTTAACAATAGCTTCTAGGGGGGTCCATCTTAAAACCTTTCCTAGCCACTGTGGGTACCATTTCATCCAGGTTTCTAATGATGCTCTTCTGGGCCCTATGGCTAATTTTAGATCTTTTGTCGACACTGTGGAGAAAATACCAAATCTTCCAATACCACTGTTAACTGCATTCTCGAAATTAATCCACTTCTGTACCTTATCCTCACTCAGTTCTAGTAACGCTCTTAGTTGGAAGGCCTCATAATATTTACTTAAAACTGGGATTCCCCAACCTAATTCTGATTTATGGTTGTATAGAATTCTCTTATGAAACCTACAGTTTTTATTATTAAAAATCCACACTTTAATTGCTTTATTCCATTGTTCAATTTGATTTTTCCTCAAACCTAAGGGCAACGTTTGGAATAAATACATTAACTTTGGTATCAAGAACATTTTAAGGGATCTTATTCTAGTTGATATCCCTAGTATTTTATGATTCCATTTATTCATATCTCTCTCTATTTTCTTCCATATTTTACCATAGTTCTCATTTGTCATTTTGTCCATATTTTTTTGCAGGACTATCCCTAGGTATTTAAGTCTCTTGGCCCCCATTCCTATATTCGTAATCCTATTTATTTCCTGTTTTTCCTCTCTATTAACATTAAGGTATAAAATTTCTGATTTTGCCATATTCACTCCTAGCCCTTTTCAAAATCATCTAAAATTATCTTAATCTCTTTAACTCCGTCTTTGGGGTTAGACATAATTACTATGATATCATCCGCAAATAAATTAATTTTCATTTCTTCATTACCTGATTTATACCCCTCTATTCTCCCCGCATTCCTAATTCACTCTGCTAATTGTTCTATAGTTATTATAAATATGAGCGGGGATAGTGGACAGCCTTGTCTTACCCCCCCTTGAATTGGAAACGCTTCTGAGTGGTCAGTGTTGACTCTAACTTTTGCCTTACCACCGTTGTATATTTCCTGTATGGCGTGTAAGCACCGTTCCTCTAAACCTATCTTCTTTAATATTTGCCACAAGAATTCATGTGAGAGAGTATCAAAGGCTTTGTAAACATCCAACTTTAACAGAGCTATTTTTTTCTTTTGGCCATGGTGCAGTACATTTAAGATATTTCTAATGGGATTAGCAATAGATCTACCATCAATGAAACCGTATTGATCCCCTTTTATAATTGACGGGATAACTCTCTTAAGTCTATTTGCTAAAACCTTAGCAAAGATCTTATAATCTTGATTTAGTAAACTAATGGGCCTATACGAACCTACTTCTTCCGGGTCTTTCTGGGGCTTTAATATCAAAATTATTTCTGTTTCCTTCCATGAGTCCGGGGCTTTCTTTCCTTCCAAGACTTCGTTAAAAACTACCTGCAATTCGGGTGCTATAATTTCTACCATTTCTTTATAAAAGTCAGAAGTAAAGCCATCCAGCCCTGGTGATTTACCTTTTTTGAGCGCTTTTATTACTTCCTTTATCTCTTGGAGTGTAATCTCAGCTCCCAGTGAGGCTTTCTGTGTGGATTAATGTGTGGATGAGACGATGGTGTAAGGGGGAAGGGTTTAAGTTTGTTAGGCACTGGGATGCTTTCTGGAACAAGCGGGAGCTGTACAAAAGAGACGGTCTCCACTTGTCCCCGGATGGAACCAGGCTGCTGGCGCTTAAAATCAAAAAGGTGGCAGAGCAGTTTTTAAACTAAATCTTGGGGGAAAGCCGACAGGAGATGAAATGTCTCTGGTTCGGGAGGACTCGTCTCAAAGAGATGAAGGGTTAGCTGCTATTTTTCTACCGGGTAACGGACCAGAGTTGTCCACTGTGAAGGTGACAAACAATATGGACTGTCTGCCAGAGTCTCGAGGTGGCAGGAGGAAGGTGGCGGGCCTAGCTCGCCTGGGAAATTATAGATGTTTGTATGCAAATGCTAGAAGTGTTTGAAGTAAAATTGGTGAATTGGAATGTTTAGTGTTGGGAGAAAACATAGACATTGTGGGAATTTCAGAAACTTGGTGGAATGAGGAGAATCAATGGGACACGGTGATTCCTGGATATAAGCTGTATTGGAAGGATAGGGAGGGAAGGGTTATAGGTGGGGTGGCTCTATGTCAGAGAGGATATACGGTCCAGTAAGACTGATGTCAGAGAATTAGATTCACTTTTAGAAATGCTTTGGGTTGAAATAGAGGGCCCAAAAGGAAATTTAACTATGGGAGTTTATCGCCCTCCAAATCAAAAGAGAGAGGACGATTATAATATGATGGAAGGCTTAAAGATAGCAGCTAAATGTAAAAACTATGTCGTAATAGGTGATTTTAACTACCCGCAGATTGATTGGGTCAATATGTGTTCTGGTCGAGAGAAAGAGATTGAGTTTCTTGATGCTCTCAATGACTGTGCTATGGAGCAGATGGTCTCAGAACCTACCAGGGGTGGGGCGATCCTGGATTTGGTCCTAAGTAATGCCCAAGACTTGGTGAGAGATGTAAAAGTGATTGCGCCGCTTGGGAGCAGTGACCATAATCTTATTGATCTCACCGTTTGTATAAATAGGGAGTTGTCCAAAAAGACCGCCACAACCACGTTTAACTTTAAAAGGGGTAAATACACTGAGATGAGGAGGCATGTGAGGAGGAAACTGAAAGGAAAGGTACGTACGGTCAAAACCCTTGGGGAAGCTTGGATGCTATTTAAAACTATAATCCTAGAAGCTCAGATAAAATACATACCACAAGTTAGGAAAGGCACAAACAGGCATAAGAAAAGGCCTGCGTGGTTAACAAACAAAGTAATGGAAGCTGTAAAAGGTAAGAAGGACTCCTTTAAGCGGTGGAAAACCAGTCCAAGTGAGATTAGTAAAAGGGAACACAGGCTGTGGCAAATCAAATGCAAGACTGTGATCAGGCAGGCAAAAAGGGACTATGAGGAGCATATTGCAAAAAACATAAAGACCAACAATAAAACTTTCTTCAAATATATTAGAAGTAGGAAACCAGCCAGGGAGGCAGTGGGGCCCTTGGATGACCATGGGGTAAAAGGATTACTGAAGGAGGATAGGGAAATGGCTGAGAAGCTAAATGAATTTTTTGCCTCCATCTTCACTGTGGAAGATGAGAACTTTTTGCCCACCCCAGAACCACTAATTTTGGAAGGGGTATTGAAAGACCTGAGTCAGATTGAGGTGACAAAAGAGGAGGTCCTACAACTGATAGACAAATTAAAAACTAATAAGTCACTGGGTCCGGATGGCATACATCCGAGAGTTCTGAAAGAACTCAAAGTTGAACTTGTGGGTCTTCTAACAAAAATCTGTAATCTTTCATTGAAATCTGCCTCCATTCCTGAGGACTGGAAGGTAGCAAATGTCACCCCCATCTTTAAAAAAGGTTCCAGAGGAGACCCAGGAAATTACAGGCCAGTCAGTCTGACTTCAATACCGGGGAAGTTGGTAGAAACCATTATCAAGGACAGAATGAGTAGGCACATTGATGAACACGGGTTATTGAGGAAGACTCAGCATGGGTTCTGCGAGGGAAGATCTTGCCTCACTAACCTGTTACATTTCTTTGAGGGGGTGAACAAACATGTGGACAAAGGAGACCCAATAGATGTTGTTTACCTTGACTTCCAGAAAGCTTTTGATAAAGTTCCTCATCAAAGGCTCCTTAGAAAGCTTGAGAGTCATGGAGTAAAAGGACAGGTCCTCTTGTGGATCAAAAACTGGCTGAGTAATAGGAAGCAGAGAGTGAGTATAAATGGGCAGACTTCGCAGTGGAGGACGGTAAGCAGTGGGGTGCCGCAGGGCTCGGTACTGGGTCCCATGCTCTTTAACTTGTTCATAAATGATTTAGAGTTGGGAGTGAGCAGTGAAGTGGCCAAGTTTGCGGATGACACTAAATTGTTCAGGGTGGTGAGAACCAGAGAGGATTGTGAGGAACTCCAAAGGGATCTGTTGAGGCTGGGTGAGTGGGCGTCAACGTGCGGTTCAATGTGGCCAAGTGCAAAGTAATGCACATTGGGGCCAAGAATCCCAGCTACAAATACAAGTTGATGGGGTGTGAACTGGCAGAGACTGACCAAGAGAGAGATCTTGGGGTCGTGGTAGATAACTCACTGAAAATGTCAAGACAGTGTGCGTTTGCAATAAAAAAGGCCAACGCCATGCTGGGAATTATTAGGAAGGGAATTGAAAACAAATCAGCCAGTATCATAATGCCCCTGTATAAATCGATGGTGCGGTCTCATTTGGAGTACTGTGTGCAGTTCTGGTTGCCGCACCTCAAAAAGGATATTATAGCATTGGAGAAAGTCCAGAGAAGGGCAACTAGAATGATTAAAGGGCTGGAGTACTTTCCCTATGAAGAAAGGTTGAAACGCTTGGGACTCTTTAGTTTGGAGAAACGTCGACTGTGGGGTGACATGATAGAGGTTTACAAGATAATGCATGGGATGGAGAAAGTAGAGAAAGAAGTACTTTTCTCCCTTTCTCACAATACAAGAACTCGTGGGCATTCGATGAAATTCCTGAGCAGACAGGTTAAAATGGAGAAAAGGAATTAATACTATTCCTCTGGAAATCGTTCCTAACCATTATTTCCTTTTTCCACATTGTTGCCATATCTAGGGCTTCCAACGGTTTTTGAATCTCTTTAATTCTAATCTGTAAACTAGGATTACACTTTCCCATTATTTCTTTTTGTAACTCCTCCAATTCATTAAGTTTTGTTTGCCTTTTTTTATACCATTCCCTTTTTATGTCTTTTCCTTTCCTAACCAAATGGCCCCTTATTACCGCTTTAGCAGCGTCCCATAATATATTAGTTGACACAGTGCCTCTATTTTCCTTAAAATATAATTTTAACTGTGTCATTAAGTATTCCCTATCCTCTTCTTTTGCCATTACCAGGTTGTTATACCTCCAAGGTCTGTTTGTCGAGGGAAGATTTAGTTCTAATTCTATACTTAAAGGGGCATGGTCAGAAATCAAAATTGGATGGGTCTTGATCTCTTTAACCGCCATATTATTATTTTTTTCCAAAATTATATAATCTAAGTGGGATACTGTTTTATGTCTACTAGAAATGTGTGTCGGGCTGGGTCTCGTGTCGGTAAACGCATGAGCGTCCTTCAAGCCCCAATCTCTTAGCTTAATACTATTGTTCTTGGTTATGTCCGTATTTAAATCACCCACTACAATTAGTTCGCCCTCTGAAAACTGTTGTATCTTCTTAAAAACCAAGAATTTCCTTTGTCTTTTATTTGGTGCATAAACATTTACTATAGTGATTTTTATGGCTTCCAGCTTAAACTTAACTAACAGGTATCTACCTTCCTTATCTACTAATTTTTCAATGTCCTCCACCTTAGTATCCTTACGAATCAATGTAGCTACCCCTCTGGCTTTGGAAGACCCCCTTGCTTCTGCTAAAACCTGCCACCTCAAATCTTTTATCAATGGTTTTCTATCATTTATTTTTTTGTGAGTTTCCTGTAGGCACAACAGATCAATTCTTTGTTCTTTAGCCATTTTAATTACTCTGAATCTCTTAAGATTTGATGTTAGGCCATTCACATTCAGTGAAAGCACTCTTAAAGATCTATCCATTCTCTTTATTTGTAACAAACTTGGGCCCTACTGGCTGAGGGTATTTTACTTTAATTCTTACTAAAAACCCACCCCCCATTCCCTTCCCCTGTGGCACAGACAACTTTCTGGATGAGGCAATCATCCTGTCTTCCACCTTCCAGGGAGTACGCACCCCGACCCTCCCCTTCTAGCTTCTACCTAAAGTTAGCTCAAATTGTTTTATACTTCCCTTTAGTAGTCCATTCTTGGCCTTTTCTCTTGTCTACTTGAGCTTCCTTCTCGCGGGTCCACTTCGAGATCCACTGTTTCTTCTTCTTCTTCCTCTCTCGGGTCTCTCAGGTCGTCTGTGGCGATGCCCAGGTGAGTAAGGAGATCTCTTGCTTCCTTAGGGTTGCGGGCAACCAACCTTTTTTTGTCTTTAAAAATAATTATTGAGGAAGGGTATCCCCAAGAGAATTTAATCTTATTGTCATATAATTTTTGCCCAAAGGGTCTCATTAGCCTTCTCTTTCTGATGGTTTCCTGGCAGAAGTCTTCCCTCACCCAAACTTTCCTTCCTCTAAAAGAAAGGTCTTTCTTTTTTTTCAAAGTCTTGAAAACTGTCTGCTGAGTCTTTTCCCTTGAAAATTTAATTATGACTTCCCTTGGGGCACCACCATCTTGTCTCCTTTGCGGTCTATGAGCCCTCTCAATGTCCTGAGATTGCAGAGTAACTCCTTGCTCACCCATCCAGTCTATAAGAGTTCCTTCCAGCAGTTTATTATTTATTTACTCTGAAATTCCACCCAGAATCAAATTCGCTCTTCTATTACGGTCAGAGAGTTCAGTAAGCTGCGTATTCAGCTGGACTATTTTCTGTTTGTTAGATAAGGCAAGCTTGTTAGCCGAAACAGCAATGCTCCGGGTGTCTTTGAGTTCAGCTGCCAATTCTGAAACTGCCTCTCTCACTGACTTAATTTCAGATCTTATCTGGTCCTGGGATGACATTATTAAAGCCTGGAAAGCAGACATTTGTTCTGATAACTCTTTAATTGATTTAGCCATAATTACTTATTAATTCTTCTGGAGCTACACGCAACACGCTGAGTAATTAGCCTGGGCGTTGCCTCCTTAATTTGATAGTAAGAGTTGTTATCTTACCCTCTGGGACCCCAGAAAGGAATTCTTACGTTCTTCAGACCTTCGTAAGTAAGCTCCTTCTTCAAATAGTCTTGCCAAAAGGCTATTTACATTCTTTTGAGCTATTTAAAATTCCAATCCGAAGGGAAGGACGAGCAAACAGCCAGCTTCCTCAGCGCATGTTTACCATCCGCACTTCATTTGTCTCTTCATTCCGACTGGGGGGGCAAGGGTTGTCAACTTTTTTCTTCTGGAAGGCTCTTTATTCCTTCAATGGTACGTGACAAACATACATTCAGAAGATGAAGGTTTGACTACGTGGATATACAAGTTTCACCAGCTGAATTTTTCTTTCCTATTGGGCTTCTGTAGGCACCGGGACCCTGTTAGAGAAAAAAATAACATAGTTTTCAAATAAGGCAAGACTGGGGCAGGAGATTGCCAGTCAGGTTCTGGAAGCAAATCAATAATAGACAGGGCTTTTTTAAAAAGCAGGAATGCACAGGAGCACAATTCCAGCTGGCTTGGTGTCAGGGGGTGTGGCCTAATATGCAGAGTTCCTGATGGGCTTTTTTTGTAGAAATAATTTAACATAATATGCATATTATGTTAAATTATGTTTGTAGAAAAAGCCCAAAAATAGATATGAGTGAAGGGGGGGGAAGCAATTGTGGTCTCAGAGCTGGGAATGTGCATTTGGTTATATCCAGTCCAAATATATATCCGAAAAATACACTTTCAGTATTTTCCAGATATCTTCTGAACACTAGATTATATCTGGGATTTTCCAGGAAAATGGGAAATGGGTCTTGAAAAATTCCAGAAACATCTGGGAGTATTGAGAACCAGCTCTCAATGCTGTTTTTCCCCATGAATTTTGCTGTTTGTCAGTGTCTTCTTTCCAGGGCTTGGTTTCAGTTTGCCAGTTTGATTTGGTTTAGATTCTGTGCTTTGAAATTAGTTCTTTGGATCTTTCACTAGTTGGTTTTATGTTGAATTTATAGTTTGCAGTGGATTCACTGTTTCAACATTGCCTTGCATTCTTGGTTTGCATATTATGTTAAATTATCTGATTTTACATTTGTTCGGATTACAAGAGTGGTCCTATTTAGCTCAGCCTAGAGAATTCTCTGGCTTGAGATTCTCAGGTTGTACATTTGTTGTGTTGAACTTGTTACATCATCATGAAAGCCAATTTGGTATAATGGTTAAGTGTGTGAACTCTTATCTGGGAGAACTGGGTTTGATTCCTCACTCCTCTACGTGCAACTGCTGGAGTGACCTTGGGTCAGTCATAACTCTCTCAGAGCTGTTCTGCTCAAGAGCAGTACTTGAAAGACCGCCCCACCTACCTTGCAGATTGTCTGATGTAGGGAGGGGAAGGGAAGGGAAAGAAGATTGTAACCACTCTGAGACTTCAAGTGAAGGGCTGGGTATAAATCCAATCTCTTCTTCTTCTCATGCTTCTGTTGGGATTCCCTGGTTTTGCATTGGTTCTTTGAGCTTGCTGGTTCTGTCTGCTCTGAGAGGCTTTTGGCTGAAGTAGCTTTGATTGCTCTTGTGTCTTTGGCTATTCTTTGCCCTGAAGAAAACTTGGAATTCCACCCCAGCCCCGCATTGGAAGCATTCTTCATAGGGAATAATGAATTGGAATCCCGCCCCCCCCCCCCCCAACCACTCAGATCTCAATACCAAAGCAATATTTGAAATTTGGATAACAATGAATACCAATATTTTTCAGCTCCCTGATATCCAGATTTTTTAAAAATACCATTTTTGAGGTATACAGCCCTACTAGGAGTACATGGTGTGTTTTTCAGGTAAGCAGGAAGAAGACATATAGGGAATGAGGTAAGGAGTGATGATGCTACAGGGAAGTGAGGTAAGGCAAAGGCTAATGGGGCTGTTTGGTCAGAGAGTTAGTGCTTATTTTAGTTCTTTTGCAAATAAATACTTTTTCTTCAGGAAAACAGCAAGGGGATATTCTGGAAACTCTATATTGTGAGCTAAGGTCGCAGCCATTGGCATGCTGAGTGTTTAACAAGCTGTGCCATCCAAAAAGCATTTGTGAAGAATTGGCATTTATACTAGAAAATGAAAAATTCATTCAACCTGAAAAAGTAAATAACTGTCTAGATACAAGGGAGGTGATGACAAACTAACTATTGAGACTATGTCAAAGTCTTGACCCTTCTGTGAATATAAGTGTTTTCATAAGACTCTGACAGAATTCATTTCCATGCAAAGTCTTTACAAGTTTTTGTCAGAATAAAGCAGCTGGGAAACATGTGGTATCCATTTTCTTGTGTCACTTGAAAAAAATTTCCACATGTAAATAAAACCAGCATAAAAGTATCACCCTTTGAACCCAGGATTATATACAATGCGTAAATACATTTATGCAATGAGGGTTTTTAAAACTGAACTTTTTAGTTGCATGTTGTTGTTGGAATAATACATAATTATCTGAGCAGTGTCATTCTGAAAGCTTCTGAAAACATCCAGGTAGTTAGTCAAACTCAGTTCTATCCTTTTCATAATGTACATTTTTTACTTTAATGTTAACAATATTAGCATAATTGCTGCTTTCAACATGGTGTGTTAGAAACTCTGAACATGAGTGCTGGTTTGGTGCAAATGAAGCATTGCACAGCATATGCACGACATTTAGAATGAAGCAGAGTGTTACCAGTTTCTCCCAACTGAATATAATGAAATTTTTAAGGGCAACTTTTATTTAGGGTAGCAAGAATATAGCTGTATTCTACAGACCATGTAACACTCAGAAAAGATATATATTATGATGGGTTCAAAAATATTTAAATGTAGCCACAAGGGGAATTTGCTAGTTAGTGGTGAGAAAGAAGATGTTTCATTATCCCTCATTCTGCAGAACCAATCAAAATAACTACATTAGGTTGATGTTTGGTCTATAAGGGAAACAAAAAACAGGTACCATTTTTAAACTCATGAGATAACTCCTCCCACTAAAACTGCTTTTTATTTGGATCAGAAAAGTGGCACTGAAGAAATAATGTACAGTTTCCCCTCAGACAGTAGTTTAGACAAGGGATAGGCAACCATTTTATTGAAGAGAAGGACTTCCCAAGCAGAATGTGAGCCCTGAGCCACTCCCCAGGGGAGGCAGCAGCAGTGGTGGTGAGATCCTCTTGTTCCATGTGCTCCCTTTCCCCTTCCTCTACATGCTTTCCCCTCATTGCTAAGGCACCACTAGACTGATTCAGGTGTAACTCAGTAGAAGGTAACTTTATGTGTTTGTGACCAAATTACATGCTTCTCCTCCTCCTCATTTGGCTTCTCCTTTTCTTTGGACACTTGCATATTTCAGCATGTACAATAAGCAAGTCACATATGCTGTCTTAAGACACCAGGAAGCAGTGGTAGAAACTGGAGATGGGAAATGGGTTCTAGCCCTATCAGCTGTGTAATGTTGATGGGCAGCTGAACCTCCAATCAGATCTGAATGGTTGATAGGGAGGGGGTGTATAGGGCATTGCAAGCTCCTTTGGGGGAGCCAAAAAGTTACGGTTGACTGGTTGGTGCCGCCCCGCCCCTATCTAGTGGCAATTGTCAGGAACACATACAACCTTGTTCCCTAGGTTAAACCACACTGTAAATGTTTCTGATTTGTCTCACCAAGCTCAAGGTTAAATGTGGTTTCTAAAGATTTCCCCCCTTCTATTATATTACTATGAATATAGATTCAGGTGGTTAGCCATGTTGGTCTGAAGCAGAACAACAAAGCTTGAGTCCAGTGGCACCTTTAAAACCAACAAAGTTTAATTCTGGATATAAACTTTTGTCTGCATGCACACTTCTGTGCACATTAAAACAGACTGTGCCAATCGTTACAGAAAGGTAGAGGGGAGTAGTTGCCAGGAAGGGTTAATTAGGTTCAAGATACATAGGTAACTGATTTATAAATATAACTAAGAAACTGTGCGGGGAAACTGTGCAAACCACAGCAGCTGCAGCCAATGGCCGCTGAAAAAGCCACGCTGCTCTTGCTTCCTTCCCACTTCCTTCCCCCACCCAGGAAAGAAGTGGGATGGAAGCAAGGGCAGTGCAGCTTTTTCAGTGGCCACTGGCCTTTATAGAGCCCGAAAGGCGCTTCACGGCCGCTTCCTTGATATTGTAAAAAAGCCTTAATATTGTAAAAATGGAGGGAGGAGGAAGTGCCTTGGGGGGGAGGCACCACGGACGGGGGCAGTGAGGCTGCGCTGGGCTGTGGGGTGACCACCTGCCCCTAACTCTATCCCTAAGATTGGATCTGGAGGTTAATATGGTATCACCTTCCCAATCCGTGAAGGCCCCTGAGAATGTTCTAAAAAAAATCAAGTGGTCCCCGGCCCTAGAAAGGGAGTTTTCTTCCCTCTTTGGCTCTGAAGCGCTACGCAGATTAAGGGATTCAATCATAAATTCTAATTCAGACGATTCAATTCTTCCTGGATTCTCATTATTAATTGATTATTGTAGTGCCAAAGCTAAACCTGTGATCTTGTCTAGGTCTAGTTTCTCCAGCTGGTTTGATACAGATTGTTTAGCTTGGAAACAAGACCTGAGAGCTCATTTTAAAGAGGCTTGTCACTCCAAAGACCAATCAAAAATTAAGGCCTACATTGCTTACAAGACAGCCTACCTGGAGCTTACTACATCCAAAAAGAAAGTTTTCTTTCAGAATAAATGGGACCAACTTTACCACTCGATAAAATCTAACAATAATAAGGCTTTCTGGAGAATCATTTCAGGTAATCTAAAAAACAATTCTGTTACTGACCCAAATATCTCTGAGCAAACATGGGTTGATTACTTCTCTAACATTTTTGCTGCTCCATGTGTATCCCCTCCTATCTTAGTAAACCTCTCAGTTGCTGATATGCCAGTCTGGCCTCCAGTAACTCTAGAGGAAATCAGTGAGTTATTGAAGGATTTAAAAGCGGGTAAAGCACCTGGCCCTGATGGCCTTCCCGCTGAGGTATTCACAAAGTTTGCCGATTGGTGGCTCTTGCCCCTTGCAAAATTGTTCTCTTTTATCGATCTGCATGGCTCCATCCCTGACCCTTGGCTTGACTCTATAATTATTCCAATATACAAAAAGGGGGGGTTGGAGTTACCAGAAAATTTCCGCCCCATTAGTTTATTATCTATAGTGGGCAAACTGTATGCAAAACATTTAGAACTCCGATTAACTGACTGGATGCGCCTAGGCAACATCATAGGTCCTGAACAGATTGGTTTCTCCAAAGGCAAATCTGCTATGGATCACTGCTGCACTCTGGCCTTCCTTGCTGAAAAATATATGCATACCGGGTCAAAAAAATTATACGCTGCCTTCATCGATTTGAAGGGTGCTTTTGATTCAATAGATAGAGCCCAACTATGGATCAAGCTAGGTCACCTGGGAATGGACCCTCGTCTGCTGTTTCTCTTGAGGAAACTTCATTCTAATACCTTTTGCCAAGTGAAATTTTCTTCTAGCGGTGACTTGACTAGTAAAATCCCAGTGTTAAAGGGGGTTAAACAAGGTTGCGTGCTGGCCCCGCATCTTTTTAATCTATTTTTAACTGACCTGGCACAATTTTTGAACCCTGTCAACGGTCATCCGCCTAAACTTGCAGGCCGAGCGGTCCCCTTATTACTTTATGCCGATGACACTACCATCCTCTCTTGTACAAGAGTGGGCCTGCAAAGGTATTTGAATGCCTTTTATGACTACTGTAATTGTAATTCACTTACTATCAATTACACCAAAGCTAAAGTAGTTGTCTTTTCAAACTGCTGGCGCCCACAGAGATGGTTTATTGGCAATTCAACAATCGAGCAAACAAAATTTTTTAAATACTTGGGGATCACTTTTAACCACAAGTTAAGCTGGGTTTCACATCGTAACAACACCGTCAACTTGGCTAAATGTTCAGCTGCTCAAATTAAACAGTTTTTCTTTGCAAGGGGCAACCAATTAGTTCCAGCAGCTATTAAAGTGTTCAAAGCCAAAACGCTTGCCCAAATCCTCTATGGTATCCCTATTTGGATCTCAGCTTTTACCAGGAAAGTGGAGGGCATTCAAGCCTCATTCTTTAGACAAATTCTTGGTTTGCCAAAATATGTGTCCTACTTTGCTCTCTGCTCTGAAGTGGGTCAGTCTTTGGTGGAGACAAAAGCCTGGATTGCAGTGTTTAAATTCTGGCTCAAAATTCATTTTAGAACAGATCCCAACAGCCTTCTTGATTGTATGAAAAGAGACCCATATATTTCATCCTGGACAGCAGTGCTTCTGTCTAAACTCAATCAATTGGGGTTAGAGGTAGATGATTTTTCTACCGCTGATGAGTCATATATCTTCAGATGTATTAAACTGAGACTATGGGAATCGGAGGAAACGAAATTACGGCCAACTGACCCTTATATTTGCTCTCCAGCTTCCTTAGGTCTTTATGCTTTCTGTGGCAAAATGCCCAATTATCTATCAGACCTAACCACTCCAAGTCATCGCAGGGCATTTATGTTGGCTAGACTAAACGCGTTTCCCTCCAAAGTTTTACAAGGGAGATATCAGCGAGTCCCTTTAGTCGACAGACTTTGCTCCTGTGGAGCAAATACTCCTGACTCAATCCAGCATATATTGCTTGATTGTTCTTTATACCATAACCTCCGTAAAGATTTATTTGGCAAGCTTTCTTTTTCTCCAGATTTGTCTATTCTGCTACCCTGTTATTATTTATTGAGTGATACTGAGGGGGTGGTTAGTGAGGCTGTGGCAAAATTTCTGGCTGACATCCTTAAATTTAATTCTGACCATGTTTGAATGCATCTGTAAGCTCGGTTTTATTTTGATTTTATCTCCAATGTTTAAATTTTTATATTCTGTGTATTTTTATCTGAATCTATTATGCCATTAAAGGTTTGGTATGGTATGGTAAAAAAGCCTTAATATTGTAAAAATGGAGGGAGGAGGAGGTGCCTTGGGGGGGAGGCACCACAGACGGGGGCAGTGAGGCTGCACTGGGCTGTGGGGTGGCCACCAAGGCTGGGCAGCCTGGTTAAGGACAGGCCACGGCCCGGTACTGGTCCGCAGCACGAGGGTTGAGGACCCCTGATCTATAGCACATGTAGGAACCAAATAATCTCTGTTAAAACCTGGGGATTCCATTGTCCTGCATTTTGTAATTCAGCAACCTCCTGTCTAGTCTGTCTATTTCTGAAATTCCTTTGTAATAAAACAACTACTTTGAGGTCACCCACTGAATATCCTGGGAGATTGAAATGCTCTCCTACAGGTTTCTCAGTTTTGTGATTCTTGATGTCGGATTTGTGTCCATTAATTCTTTAGCATAAGGTTTGACCTATTTACCCTATGTAGCTAATTGAAAGGCATTGTTGGCATTTAATGGCATATACAATGTTAGAAGATGACCAAGTGAATGAGCCTGAAATGCTATAGTTGATGTGGTTAGGTCCAATGATAGTGTTGTCTGGGTGTATGTGTCAGCAAAGCTGGCATCTGGGTTTATTGCAAGCTCTGGTCCCAGTGTCCATGTTCAAATTAGATGTAGTACTGTTGTGGATGAGGAGTTGTTTAAGATTGGGGGTCTGTCTGTGGGCCATAAATGATCGCCCCCGTATCTGTAAAAGAGAACATGGCTTCCCACCAAGGCATTATTCAATAGAGGTTGTAAGTCTTGGACTGTTTTGAGTTGAGAGCAGTATGTGACCACTAGTGGTGTTCTATTATCATCTTTTTTGGGCAACAGGTTTCTCTGGATACCATTCTGGCTTTGTTGATCTGTTTATTGACTTCATTAAGTGGATATTTTAGTTCCAAAAAGGTTTGTTGTAGATCCCTCAGATGAGTATCTCTGTTTGTAGGGCTGGAACAGATGTGGCTGTAGTGTAGAGTCTGACTGGATACAGTGGATTGTTTAGGATGGTAGCTGGAGGCATGTAGATACGTTTGTTGGTAAGTAGGTTTCTGGTATAAGGTTGTGTCTATGCATCCATTGCGTATTTTTATGGTAGTGTCCAGAAAACAGACTTGTTATATAGATTTATTCATTGTCAAGTTGAAGGTAGGGTGAAAGGTGTTGAATGCCTGGTAGAATTTATTCAGGGCTTCTTTACCATGTGTCTAGACAATAAAGATATCATAAATGTATTGCAGGTATAAGAGAAATGTGAGTGGGTAGGAGTTTAGGAAATGTTGCTCCAAGTCAGCCATAAATATGTTATTGTACTGTGGGGCCATGTGGGTGACCATGGGCGTACCATTGATCTGAAGGGAAAAGTCACCAAATTTGAAGTTGTCATGGGTGAGAACAAATTGGCAGAGTCAGTGGCAAAGTCAGCTGTGGTGTTGTCAGAAATCATGTTCTTTATGGCTTATAATCCATCTTTGTGTGGGATGTTGGTATATAGAGATGCCACATCCATAGTGGCTAAAATAGTGTTCTCAGGAAGGCTGTTCAAAGATTGTATTTTCCTCAGAAAGTCTGTGGTGTCACACACATAACTAGGAGCATTGATAGCATAGGCCAGGTCTTAGAGCAGAGTCATGTATCCATATAACCCCACAGTGAAAGTGCCTGAGACAATGGAGTATCCTGCACTGCCAGGTTTGTGTATTTTGGGTAGAAGATAAAAGGTACCTGGTCAATGTTTCTGTGGTGTGTCTGAAAGATTTTGTTTATGAATATGCAGAGGTAATTCCTTTATAATCTTGTTAAATTCTTTTTTGTATTCCTGTGTGGGATCTGCTTCCAGTTGTTTGTAAAAGGCAGTATTTGAGAGTTGTCTTTGAGCTTCCTGGATGTTCTTTCTGATCTGTTCATAATGACAATGGCTCCACCTTTGTCTGCCTGTTTAATTATAATATCTGGATAGTTCCTGAGACTGTCTATGGCCTTCCTTTCAGCATGATTGAGATTCTATTGTATGCCATGGTATATGTGAATCACATCAGTTTGGACTCTATGGCGAAGGCATTAAATGTAGAGATCTAGTGTAGCATTGCAACTATTAGGAGGGGTCCATGTGGAGTCTATTTTTTATAGCCTTGTTTTGATGGCAGTTGGTGTTCAGGATCTTATTCATTGGTCACAATGCTAGCTGTTCTCCAGTAGATTGTGTGATGGTATGTTGTGAAGATACTGCCTGTTCTTTCTTGTTCTGTTCTTGCATATGTTGAACATACTCCTTCAGGTGTAGAGAGCGGGAAAAGGCTTCTAGGTCCCCACAGTAGTGAATCACCTGGTTGGTGAAATATGTTTTAACATATATGAAGAAGTGTGTATGCACACAAAAACTTATACCCAGAATAACTTTATTGGTCATAAAGGTGCCACTGAATTAAAACTTATTTATTTATTCAATTTATATCCCGCCCTCCCTGCCGAAGGCTAAGGGCAGCTTGCATTGAAAGGTTATAAAAAACCAGTATTCATAAGCCGTAACATAAAAAAAATAAAATGCATCATCAGTAAAAACATATAAGTATCATACAACAATAGTAGGTGCTATTTGATCTTTCAGTAGATTGCATTAATAATGATGGGTAACTGCCAATTCAGTCGATGTAATTTAGCGTATTAAGCTAAAAATCCTAGTCACAATGGAGTATTTGTTGTTCTATTACAATGGATAGTTCTTTCCTGATATCACTAAAACTTTAAAATTGTTGCTTAATATTTCAGTGTCTCTTAGCTAACTCTTTTGAGCTTCAGTTGTGTGTGTGTGTGTGCATGCACATAAAATGCATGTAGTAGACAGTAAAATGTGATGTAATGTTGTACTATTATTCCAGAAAATTCTTTCCCCCTCAAAGTATAAAACCCAGCAACAATATATTGTATAGTTAGTTAAAGAGGGGAATTCAGTGTAAGTTATATTTCTTGTATCCTTCTAGTTCCCAATACTAACTGGAGTTCAGGAGTTTCAACACTCCTTGGAAATGCACAAAAACCAACAGGCATTGCAGATATGTACAGTAAATTCAGACCAGTGAAGAGGGTTTCCCCACTTAAGCATCAACCAGAAAACTCTGAAAATAATGAAAGCGATGACCAAAAGAACCAAAAGATGGAGTACCAGAAGGGCAGTGACTGTCAGCCCGTTGCTCAGATTGGTGACCACAATCCAGGCAGTGGAGAGACCCTTAAAACAAAATGTGTTGAACCTGGAGTTTTGCTTGGTGAGCTGGAACACTATGATTTGGACATGGATGAAATTTTGGATGTGCCTTATATTAAATCAAGCCAGCAGCTTGCTGCTTTTAGTAAGGCATTTCCAGAGAAAAGGGTTTTGAGTGTATATTCAACACTGAATGGTCTTAGTGGCAAGTCATGCCATGCAGGAAGCGCTGAGAAGTCACCAGCGGGAATGACACAGTTGTGCGTTCTGTCTCCAGTGAAAAGCTCCCAGCTGAGAAAAGCGCAGCCCATCCTTCCTGATCAGCAGAAACATTTGACAGACGATGTAGAGTTCACCCAGCCACCAGTTAAATGCAGTTCAGTTCATGAATCTGAAACCCAGACCAACGGCTTCCTCTACAGGACGTTTCCTGATAAAATTGAGAAGACTATTCCTAACTGTCAGTTAAGAGCTTTCCACCTACAGGCAACAGTGGCAGAAAACAAACATGATGAACTAAACAGCAATACAAACTGGAGCAACTCGGGAAGTTCAGAAGAAAGGGCTGAGGATATGAAAAAAATCAAGAGCATCTTGAATATTGTGAAAGAAGGGCAGATATCACTATTGGTAAGTTTTATTTTTATCTGTAAGGTATGTAGAAGTCTAGAGTAGGAAATCTTACAACACAGTTTCTTTGGGGGTTAGTTTAAATCTAATCCTTTTTATTTTCAGTGTAATAATTCATTGCAGATAAATTGCAGAGTGTGAGGGGTTGTTGAAAATATGAAACCTGAAGTTTGTAAAGTAGAAGATGGTTGATTTTAATGTAGCAGACTCAGTTTACAAGGCAGTTAATGTACTCTTTATATATTCTCCTAGGAGTCCTATTTAATAAAATGGGAGTGACTTCCAAACATACCTGCTTAGTATTTCTCCTAATGTTCTGCACTTTGCACTGTTGCCATTAAGTTTTAATTATCTTTTGAGAATGATGGGAATTTGCTCATTTCTTTTTGAGCAGATTAATTTAGTTCCTACTTAGAGACTGGTGATGGTAAAACAGAGTCCTCTGTTTTGCTCTGATTATTATTCAAGAGTGTTTACTCCAGTTTATTGCTACAGCTTTAATGAAAAGGAGTTCACACAGAAGCCACACTTGGCCTCTGATTCACATGATGATTTTAGTTAGTTCCAGCTTTGTGATCAGACACCATGACAAGGCGTTCCCAAAGCAACTAGAGGTAGGCTAACAAGGTGTGGGAGGTGCAGCATATCTGCATTCTCTGTTTTGTGCCTGCTTTTTGCTTATACTTTACCTGGAGTATTTACCTGGAGTACAATGTCAGATTTTTATAAGCAACAAGGAAAAAGCAGTTACTTTAAAAATAGAAATATGTTATACCACATAATAGGGCAATAATGATAAATACAGCAAATTCTAACCCTCCCAGAATCCCACCTCTGGGGATATTCTATGTGAGCCAACACAAATAGAAAAACAATCTTTGTTTTTCTCTGCAAGAAAAAAAAGCTAACCAAAAGTAATTAAGACTATTAATCATTCAAACAATGTCATCAGAGTTAACCTTTCTGTTTGTTCTTTTAGCAATTTATTATTTGATGCTGCATTTCTTGTACTAGTGTGAGATGTTATATCCTGAATGAAATGGAACTCCACTATAGAACTAGTGGAACGCCACTATAGAAAGCTAAAATTTCACTACATTTCTTACTCCCTGCAACCAACTGATGTTTTCATAATTAACAGGATATTTATGAAAAACTTTTAAAATGTATTTCCATGCTAGAACTAGTAGAAAAGACTAACACAGGCATAGTACAAAAAAACTCTTTATGGCTGAGTGACTATTCGGAGGTACAATTGTGCAAGTTTGGTTCAGCCATAACATAAAACCATGGTTTATTTTTAACTGTGGTTAGTTTGAGAACCCAAGATTGGGTTCACAGGCAGTCGTTCAAATCCTGGTTTGCCTGAACAAATTTTGGCTTCACCGTTGCGCTGTCCCTTAGTCTCCCACAAAGATCAACTAGTATCGTAGCCTGCATGGTGGCAGCTTCAGTGAACAAGCCAGGATTAAGACAGCATGTCTCCATTCATCTGTCAAATGCAACCAAATTTATGTTGACAGTGGTTAATAAATCATTTTCAAAGCCTAGTTTCAGATCCTGGTTTGAGGATAGGAACTAACCATACTTAGTAGAGTGGGTCAACAATTAGTTTAATTAACCTATTATTTTGCAGGATGCCTAAATGGAGTTACTGTGTTACATGTTAGAGCTAGCTTCCATGTTTTTCTCCCCCTTTATATGATAGATTAATAAACACAGGACGATGCCACATAATGTAACCTTAAATTGTTCTACAGAGATTCCCTTAGGATCATAGGAAATGTCATACTGCAGCAGATCAATATCAAGTCATGCTTATAGTAGAACTGCCTTCATAAAAATGAGTGACATTTATATGATTAATTTTCGATCTGATGCTTCACCAGTCTGGAAGGAAACTCCATTTTTTAATTCTCCAGTGCATTCCAATTATTTCCTTTCCCTTTTTTTTGCAATATTATAGCTGGTTTTATGTGGACATGGGATGCTGGATAAGGTGTCTCAGAGTCTAAATTATTTTTTCTTTTTAAAATTAGGTTTATATGCTCTTGGTTACATTATAATTCTTATCTTTTTGGTTGTACAGTATAATGTATGATTTTATGGCAGGAGGAGAGGATTGTTTTGGATAGTTAAATTTTGAGCCTTATATGCATATAGTAAGCTAGGATTAGATAATTTGAGATTTTGTAGATTCAACCTTTACTGATGAGGTTCATTATAACACATTTGGCATATAGCACGAGAGGTGTTGATCACAAATGACCAAGTATTTATTTGCAGCAGCTAATTACTACGATTTATGAGGAGACAATTTTATCATAGTTTGCAGCAGAACAGCAAGTACCTCGATTTTACCTTCTGCAAAAGAGAGTATCAATAAATAAACAGAAGCTCAACTAAGCAGAAAGTCATTCATATTATAAATATTTATTTTGTTTACTTGTTTAATAACTGCTAAAGGTGTATATTGAAATAAATAACCAACTCTCTCAAAATTTCTTTTGCATAGCCCCACCTTGCAGCAGACAACCTGGACAAAATTCATGATGAAAATGGCAACAATCTTTTGCATGTTGCAGCATCACAAGGACATGCAGAATGTTTACAACATCTCACATCTTTGATGGGCGAAGACTGCTTGAATGAGCGAAACTGTGAACAGCTAACTCCAGCTGGGCTAGCAATAAAGGTGAGAAAGTTATGGTGTTTAAGGTTCTATGGTGTTTGCCAGATCTGGGACTTGAAACTTGGATCTCTGCTTATGAAAAGGGGCATCATTTGCTTAACTCTGGCCTCAGTTGCTGTGTCTCTTAGATGCTCCCCTCAGCTATATTTCCCAGGTACATATCTGCTGCAGCTAAAAGGGAAAAAATAGTACTTAAGGGAAAGCTGTTCAAAGGGAAAATAGTGGACATGGGGGCCTGGGGTTTACTTCCCACTGATTTCCACTTCCAAAGTGCACCCCCTGGACTGCATTTCAGATACCATGGCAATCTAGTTCCAGACCCCCTTCCTTTATCACTGTCTCTCCATAAAGCAGGTCCTTTATAGTTACATCACTGAAAAATAAAAACAAAATTATTTTATTGATTATTATAAAAGTAAGAATCTTTGAAGTACACTGTCTTTGCATGATACTCACCTAAATGCATCTCAGCTAAGTACATGGCTTTTCTATGCCAGGTTTGTTCCATCGAGTTCAGTACCATTCTTTTTTAAAAGTTAGCTTTAGTAGTTTGTAGATAGGCTGGATTTGATGTCTTTAGTTAGATAATGCCATTTATGTCAAAGAATTAAAAAGTTAGCTAGGACCAAAAGGACATCAAGTCCAGCCTTCTGCTTCAAAGAAACACCACCCAGCCACCATCCCTATTACACTTAACCCTCATAATATAGACCAAAATAAAATCTTAGTTATATGCTTCAGCACTGTTTTTATCCTATGGCTTTATGTACACATTACATAAAGAAACAAGTCATATTTAGTCAATGTATAAACTGTTAAGAGTGCAAAGTTACCATTCCTAAAGCTTGGTTATTCAAAGAATACATGCAGTTCTCACCATGCGGACTCATAGCTGTTGACTGTGTAGGAGCACTGTGCTTGGACACAGGCTGATCATGCCTGCACAACACTGACCTCACCCCACATTCCTCCGGTACTGGTAAGGATGGAGGTGTACCCTTCCCTTTGTTCGCTCTTTATTACCCCTGTGTTCTTCCCTAATATATTTTTATGGCTCTGAGTTCTTTTAAAAAACGAACTCTATATGGAAAGATCAAGATGAGCACACACAAAATTGTTCTTAAATGTTACATTCTGGCAACTCAAAAGGGTGCGATCACAGACAAAGTGAGTCAACCTCAACACATAGCAACACAACACATAATTTGACACTGATCTTTAACAATAGGTCACTCATAAAGGGCTTCCACAAAGGTTGTAAGAGATAAGAATGTCCTTGGGCACTCAGATTTTTAAAAATGATTTTAAAATAACTAAGTTTCATTACTGTAGTAATGAGGAAGACAAATGAGATGAAACTTGTATTTTATTGATATTTCAGGGGGTTATTTCTTATGTCATCTCTATTTATGTGTGTCACATTCAAGCCAATCTTAGATATCTTGGTTCTTACACCAAGCAACTCAGCAGTCAGTGTCATTATAGGCTTGCCTAAAAAGGGCGGTCTTGCAGGCCCTGCGGAACTGGCCGAGGTCCCGCAGGGCCCGCACCTCCTCCGGAAGCTGGTTCCACAATGCCAAAGTAAAGCCATGTCCAAAAGGAAGAACCTGAAGATCATTTCTGTGGTTTAGACTATCATCTGAACTGAGCCATACCTTTTATTTTTAAACCATGTGAGCATTTTTGAAAAAGAAGTTAATAACCTATTATAAATCAGTATCTTTGTAGTATACTAAGTTACAAAAGAATCCACTTGAAATTTATACACATTTAACAAATCACATCCTATCCTCCAAGCACTATTGCTACACTCCAGACTCCCCACCAGGTGAATAGTGGTTTGTGTAGAAGCTGTAAATAGGCATGCTGTCCCTGCTTTCAGGAAGATCTGTAACTAGCCTAGCATACCAACTTTGATGATTTAACAAGAAATTAAAATGGTCTCAACAGGGCTTTTTTGTAGAAAAAGCTCAGCAGGAACCTATTTGTGTATTAGGCCACACCTCCTGATGTCACCATTATTTCACACAGGGCTGTTTTGTAGAAAAAGCCTAGCAAGAACTCATCTGCATATTAGGCCACACACTCCAATGCCAAACCAGCCGGAACTGTGTCCCTATGTGTTCCTGTTCAGAAAAAGCCCTGAGTCTGGAAAAGATTTGAGTGATGTTTATTTAATGTTAAATATAAATCTACAAACATTTTAAGTTGCTCACAGCTTGTTTTTCTTCTCATTAGAATGGTCAGCTGGAGTGTGTGCGGTGGATGGTGAGTGAAACAGAAGCCATTGCAGAACTTAGTTGTTCAAAAGATCACCCAAGCCTTATTCACTATGCAGGATGCTATGGGCAGGTACAGTTTCATTTTAAATTATTGTATAATGCTGTATAAGGGGGGTTATTTTAATATGTCCAAACTAGAAGCCATTTTTGTTCATAGCCATCAAAACAGAAGTTTTTAGAATGAACGTGTTGTGTTCATTGTTAGAAGCTTTCTTAATTCTCCTAGACAAGTTACTTTTCATCCAACATGCTTTTAACTCTTGGGAGCTAGAAAAACAAACACTGAGCAATTTTACACACAAATATTTCTAAGACTCTTTAAAATGTATTTAAAAGTTACTCATGCAAAAGATAGCTCATATAAACACTAGATTTGGCTGCAATACAAAGGAAATATTTTTATAAGGAAGAAGTGTTTCTGAATGGATTCAGCACACAATTATTTCCTACAGGACTTGGCACACATGGTATCTATTTTTTCAGTAAATACTTCCTACGATGGAGAAGGCAAAAAACAGCCAAAGAATAGGTCCATTGATGTCAGCTTTGCACAGGATGCTTTATTCTTGAGAAAATCTTTCCCTGCTCAGTTCCAAGCCTGTCTTCAGAATACCCTTGAACTGAAAACAGAAAAATTAGCCAAATGTGTTATTACCAAGTGTGAGACCAGGAAGATATGTAGAACAAGCCAGAATGTGTGGTTTGCTAGGCAGTAAATCCTGTTTGTAGTGAAAAGTGACTCCTATTCATTGGTCAAACAATCAGAATCCAAAACAGATCTCTAGCCTAATAGGTCAGAGAAAAAACTTGTGATATTTAGAATTTGGATATTTTATTAGCAATTCATTCAAAAATCACAGATTATAGATATATAAAACATTTGTGCATAATTTTTCCTATAACAATTGCTACTTCTAATTTTACTATTATAGTAATGTCAGTCTTAACTATGTTTCTTACACACAACGTAAGGCAAAGTAACTAAAGTAGTTTTTCTTTTGACACAAATGAATAACTGAGGGTGGGAGAAAACATAAAAACAGGCCTCAGACTTCCAGGCATTAGTGCTGGTTTGCTGAGTGGTCAAAAGCAGAAAATGCTGAGGCAGCCACCATGTTGCCAGAGCCATAAAGGTCCTCTCCCACAAATGTATTCATTCATTTACTTCCTTGCTTCATTGATAGGTTCGTTGCATTTCTTGCTTATGTCAAGAAGACTCTTGCCATTATTATCTTGAACTACTTTCACTTTCCAGTGTCTCTGCTTCGCTTACTACTATCTCTTTGTAACAGTTACAACATTCCTTTCTGCTTAATCTCAAGAGTTACCAAGGTCGCTCTTGCCTGATTATGTGCAAGGGGCCTGGGAAAATATTGGGGTGAGGGGCTGCTTGCTTTCCACTTTTCTTTGAATGTGTAACGGTTTGGCCTAGGGCTATAAGAGAAGGATGAAAGCCTGCCAAAGCCAATTTTTGCGAGGACTGTCTTGCTCTGACCTGCCATGTATCAATAAATAGCTATTCTTGGAATGGACAGTCGCTGATCATTGAACTGCCAGGGTCTTGAGAGTCAAGGTGGATTACCATTAAAAATAATGGAGTTAGAACAGTATAATGGGCTGGATCCAGGCACAAGGATCATAGATCTTGCCCAGTTTTTCCTCCTCCCTGGAGCTCTTTCTGACTCTGGAAAAGTTTATTACCAGCACTGAGTGATGTGCTTACTTTAATCTGGAGGAATACAAAATGTTTCCTTTCTTTCTCTTCCTTGCATGGAATTGAACTCATGAAAGGGGCAGAAAAGATGAGCTTGTTCTCTTTCCCATTGCCAATACAGCCATCCAGCTGCATGCAGCTCTTAGTATATGTGAATGGCACAATTTGGGCAATAATTTTTTCCCGGATTTGAAAGGGCTCCAGATAGAAGGGAAAGGTGTCAAGCAAGCAGATCTCAAAGTAACCAGCCCTTGAGTTGAAACAAAGTATGGTTTTATTGAGCCAAATATTGGAACTGATACAGAGTAGCAATAGAATGCATACTTAAAGGTGGCACATCAAAGGTTCTATCAACAAAGCTACAATTACTAAACAGTCCTGTATTCACGTGTGAAAAGTCACACAGTACTTTCTTTATCTCCCTGCGGTTATTCTTCCTGAGCCCAGGCCTGGCCTGGGAACATGTTCCTGGAGGCTTTATCTTCAAAGAACAAATTCCTGCATTTGTTAGTAAAAGCGAAAGAGGCGCCAGCTAGTGCCTTAGCTTGGTTCAGGGTTAGTAACATTTTAAAGCATGGCAGTTATATTCAGATAAACATAGACAGTCATAGAAGAATAAAACATTGCTTGACATACTGCCCCCCCCCCCCAAGCTCTTGCCCAGGGTTTGTCTGGGTGCAGTAGGTAAAATCTTTTGAGAAGGAGGGGGGCCCTAAGGTCAGAGGATTTTACCCATTCATCACAGCTAGGGGGAAAGTATTTCCAACGGACTAAGTAGTATAGTACCCCCCTCTTCTCTTTGGCATCCAACACCTCCTGGACCTCATGGTGACTCTGACCCTTCACTTGAATAGGGTTGGGCTCCAGAGGGTGGGGGTGCCAGCTCGTAGCCCCCAGATCTTTCCGAAGAAGGCTGCAATGGAAAGCAGGGTGGATTTTACTAAACAGTTTAGGCAACTCCAGCTCCACTGTTACTTTATTAATGGGTAGATCTCAGACCATCATTTCTCTTTGCTGATGGAAAGGAAAAGTAGGAAAGATCCAAGCCTATAAGTTCTTTCTGCTGGCAGGAGGGGAAGCTGGGATAGATCCATCCAAGACCAATAGCTCATTCCCCTGGTGGTTTGTGGGATCCAAGCCACTATATAAAACCAACAAAATTACATAACATAGTATAATATAGACAATAAAAAAGATTACAAGATTGGATAGAAATGCATTGAAAACACAGACAGTAAGCACTAATAAAATTACAAAATTAGAGAACAATTTTTCATTTATTTACTTCATCTAAACCCCACCTTTCTCCACAATGGGGACCCACAGCAGCTGACATGGTTCTCCATTTTTTTTTCTGCTTGCAACAGTCCTGTAAAGTAAAGTTAGGCTGAGAGTATGTGACCGGTCCAAAGTCACTTAGCAGGTTTTCATGGTAGAGGTGGGATTTGAACTGCCAGATTCTAGTCTAACACTCTAACCACTACAGTACTCTGGCTCTCCAATGCAATAACAACAGTCAAATGTGCACAGTGAAAGCTACATAAAATTCCACAGACATCAATTACAACTTTATTAACTTTATAAATGCCCTGCTAAACAATTCTGTTTGTCACATTTTGCAAAATGATAGGAGCATGGGAACCTTCCTGACTGGGGTTTGGACATCTGTTAGGGCATTTGTAGGGCAGCATATTAGTGTAAGCACTACAGTAGAGCATATTAGGAGAGGTGATTCTTCAGAAATGCAAGTTCTATTAATGAAGGAGTTTTCTCAGGTCATCCGCCACTAACCTTGGATGGTGGGAACAACTGAAGCAGAGCCTCTAAAGATGACCAGAGTAAATAGGTAGGTTCCTATGGGAGAAGGTGTTATATGTCACGGCTGGGGCCGGGTCAGGCAAAGTCCAGAGGCAGTCCGAGGTCTGTAGCCAGTAAGCAGGAGGGTCCGAGGCGCCAAATCCGAATCACTGTAGAAGTATCGCAGGTCTGAGGTCCAGAAGCCGAGGTCAGGGAGTCCAGAAGTCCAAAGCCAAAGTCAGGGAGTCAGGAACCAAAGTCAAGCCGGAGTGGATGCTAGAATGTCAGGGAGATGACTAGTTGCTTCCACAAAGCTTCCTCCCAAAGCCCACAGCTATATAGCCCTCTGCTGGCTGTTGCCCGTTTGGGCTAATTGCTGGCTCAGGGAGGCAGCCAGGATCCTGTTACCACTCAAGCATCCTTGCTCTTAGAAGGGCCAGAATCCTCTCAGAACTCAGGGCTCAGGGAGCGTCTTGCTTGTGAGCGTGCCGCCCTCCTCCGATCCCTGAGGTCCTGCCGGAGGCGGTCACGCACACGAGCCACCCGAGAGGGCGAGGCAGGGGGGCTGGGATCTTCTCCAGCAGGAGGCAGGGGCACTGGTGCAGGTGGCAGGGGCACAGTTTCCTCATCAGACTCAACTTCCTCTGAAGGGTCCCCAGCACCCATGACACTATCCCCCCCCCATGGCCCCCCTCCGTCGAGGGACCTGGAAGGTCGGGGTGGTCGTTGTGGAACTGGTGCACCAAGTCCAGGGCATGAAGATTGTCCTCGGGCTCCCAAGACCGGTCTTCTGGGCCGTATCCCTCCCAGTCCACCAGGTACTGGAGGCCTCCACGATGGTACCGGGAGTCCAGGATCTGGCGCACCTCATATTCTTCCTCGTCATCCACCAACACTGGTGGTGGCGGTGGTGGGGAAGGAGTCCGAGCTGGGTCAGGGGGTGCAGCCGGAACAAGGAGGGAGCGATGAAACACGGGGTGAATGCGGAGGTGGGGTGGCAACTGGAGCCTGAAGGCGACGGGGTTTATTTGTTCAACGACGGGGTAGGGTCCAATGAACCGTGCATCCAGCTTGTGAGACCGACCAGGCCGGCGCAGGTAGCGAGTTGAGAGCCACACCTGATCCCCCGGCTGCACTGGAGGGCCTTCTTGCCTCTTTCGGTCCGCAGCCCGTTTATATGCCTCCTTGGCTTGCTGTAGCTGCTCTCGGAGCAAGTCTTGGCTGGCACGGAGTTCTTGCAGGTAGGCATCGACGGCGGGGACATTCGTGGGTGGTAGGATCGCTGGGAAGAACCGAGGGTGGTACCCGTAGGTTGCAGCAAACGGGGTCATTTGGGTGGATGAATGGACCGCGTTGTTGTATGCAAACTCCGCTAGGGGCAATAGAGTGGTCCAGTCATCCTGCTGGTAACAGGTGTAACAGCGGAGATATTGCTCTAGCGTGGCATTGGTGCGCTCTGTCTGGCCATCTGTCTGTGGGTGGTAGGCCGAGGACAGGTGCACTCGAGTACCCAGGCTGGAATGGAGGGCTTGCCAGAACCGAGAGGAGAACTGAGGGCCCCGATCGGAGATCAGATGGGCTGGGAGTCCATGCAGACGAAAGATGTGTTGCAGGTAAAGCTGGGCCGTCTCCTGAGCTGTGGGGAGTTTCGGGCACGGAACAAAGTGGGCCATCTTGGTAAATAGGTCGACGACCACCCAGATACAAGTCTGACCCTTGGAGCGTGGAAGTTCCGTGATGAAGTCCATCGAGATGGTATCCCAGGGTCCTGAAGATGTGGGCAAGGGCTGCAGCAACCCTGAGGGTTTGGCTGGGATGTCTTTGGCCCGTCGGCAGACGTCACAGGAGCTGACATAGCGGGCAACATCAGCGCGAACTCGTGGCCACCAGAATTCCCTTGTCAGCAAGTGGGTGGTCTTATGCTGTCCAAAGTGCCCGGCGGGTAACGAGTCGTGGGTCAGGCGTAGCACTTCTGCCCGCAAGGGCCCAGGCGGCACATAGAGGCGTTCGCGGTGTAGCAAGAGGCCGCCTCGAGTCGTGAACTCCCCTGTTGGGTCATCTTGGAGAGCCTGGAGGTGTTGCTGGACCCAGGGATCATTGGCCTGGCTAGCCCGAATGTCCTCCACGAGTGCTGGTGAAGTGGAGGTGGCTGCAAATACTGAGGGCGGCAGGATTGGAGCAGCGGGCGCGGTCTCAGTTGAGGCAGGGGCGTATTCCGGTTTCCGGGAGAGCGCGTCTGCTTTCCGGTTCTGGGTATGGGGGATGTAGGAGATCCGGAAGTCGAAGCGAGAGAAGAATAGGGACCACCGGATCTGGCGCTGGTTGAGACGGCGGGTGGTCTGGAGGTGTTCCAAGTTCCGGTGATCGGTGAGCACTTGAACAGGGTGGCGAGCCCCTTCGAGGTAATGTCGCCAAACCTCAAACGCCGCCTTGATCGCGAGCAACTCCCTCTCCCAGATGGTATAGTTCCTCTCTGCAGCAGTGAGCTGCCGCGAGTAATAGGCGCAGGGCTGTAGTGGCTGGGACGGCTCCTCGCGCTGGGACAGCACTGCTCCCAGGGCCACGTTGGAGGCATCAGCTTCCACCGTAAAGGGAAGCTGGGGGTCGGGGTATCTCAGGAGTGGCCCAGTGGCAAAGCGAGTCTTCAGGGTGGAGAAGGCGTTATCGGCCTCTGGGGACCAGTGGAAGGGTTCTTTGGGGCGGAGTAGTTGAGTCAGGGGTGTGGTCAGGGATGCGTAGGCTGGGATGAATTGCCGATAGTAGTTGGCAAAACCGAGGAACCGCTGCAGGTCTTTGCGATTCTGAGGAGCCTGCCAGGTCAGGACCGCTTCTACTTTTTTCGGGTCCATGAGGATCCCCTGCGGTGACACGATGTGCCCAAGGAACTCGACGGAGCGCAGGTCGAAGTCGCACTTCTCCAGCTTGGCGTAGAGACCATGGGCTCGTAGGCGTTGCAGGACCTGGCGGACATGCTCGGCGTGCTGGGCAGGATTGCGGGAGTAAATTAGGATGTCATCCAGGTATATGATCGCGAAGCGGTCGAGCAGGTCCCGGAATATGTCATTCATGAACCTCTGGAAGACAGCGGGGGCATTGGTCAGTCCGAAGGGCATTACCAGGTGCTCGTACTGCCCGTATCGGGTCCCAAACGCGGTCTTCCATTCGTCTCCGGGCCGTATGCGCACCAAATTGTACGCTCCACGGAGGTCCAGCTTGGTGTAGATTTGGGCCCCCTTTAGGCGATCCAAGAGTTCAGGGATCAGTGGTAGAGGGTACCGGTCGCGGATGGTGATCTTGTTCAGGGCCCGGTAGTCATTGCACAGCCGGAGCTCCCCACTTTTCTTCTTCACGAAGAGCACTGGAGCAGATAGGGGAGAGGTTGAGGGTCGGATGAATCCGCGTTTCAGGTTCTTGTCCAGGAAGTCTCGCAGAGCTGCCAACTCCGGCTCCGACATTGGGTACAGACGCCCCACCGGGAGTGGTGCCCCAGGTACCAAATCAATGGCACAGTCGTAGGGCCGGTGAGGGGGAAGCTGATCAGCTCCTGTCTCTTCGAAGACATCAGCAAAGTCCACATACTTCTGAGGGAGCTGAGGACCACCACTCGGGATGCCAGCTGCTAGAGTGGTGGGAGGAGTCAGATGGGGGCATGGGTCTCGGAAGCGTAGTTCCTGCTGGGCCCAGTCCACGATGGGGTTGTGCAGCTTCAGCCAGGAAAGGCCTAGAATCAGCGGGAAGCGAGGCATGCGGGCGACATCAAACCGCAGCTGTTCTTGGTGCTGCTGGACGTGGAAGGTGATGGGACAGGTCTCCTGGGTGACGGGGCCAGAACGGAGGAGGCGCCCGTCAATAGCCTCCACCAGCGACGGAATCCCTTTTGGCTGCACAGGGATCTGGTGCTGCTTCACAAAGGCGGCATCTATAAAACAGTGGGCCGCTCCCGAGTCCAGCATGGCATACACGAACAGCCAGCGTTCGTCAGGCAGACGGAGTTTGACTGGTAGCAGGAATGGCCCTGGGGTATCAGCCCGCTGTTCGGAGGACCCAGCTAGTCGCCCCAGGCTGGGGGGTCCACTTACGCCTGGGGCTGCCCTTTTGGCGGCGGTGGCAGCGAAGGTCCAGGTATCCGATGCTTAGCAGGGCAGCCAGAGGCATAGTGGCCTGCCGTGCCGCAGTAGAGGCACAGATTCTGCGTGCGGCGTCTGGTCTTTTCCTCTGGGGTCAGGCGGGGTCGAGCAGCTCCAAGCTGCATAGGCTCATCCTTGGTGCTGGTACTAGCTGGGGACGGGCGAGGAGCCAGGTAGCACGGCGCAGGGAGCTGGCGCCCTCTGGTCTTGGCTTGGCGGCGACTTTCCAGGCGGCCATCGATGCGGAGGCAGAGGGTGATAAGTTCTTGGAGCGTGGGTGGCTGCTCCACCCTGGCCAGTTCATCCAGGACCTCCTCTGCCAACCCCTCAGTAAACTGGTCCATCTGGGCAGCCTCATTCCACGCCAAGTCCTGGGTCAGGAGCTTGAATTCAGTGGCATATTGAGCCACCGAGGAGTTGCCTTGTTTCAGTGCCCTGATCTTCCGGTTGGCTGTGGCTGCTTGGACTGGGTTTGAGAAAGCAGCAGACAGGTGGGCCTCAAACCCCTGGTAATCAGTCAGTAGGGGAGAGGACGCGACCAGTAAGGGTGTGGCCCATTTGGCCGCCTGCCCCTTTAACAGACTGATGACGAAACACACCTTGGTTTTGTCATTGAGGAAGTCCCGTGCTCTCAGTTCAAAGTACAGCCGACACTGTGCTAGGAAGGCAGGAAATTCTTCCACGGCACCCCCAAATCTGTCAGGTGGGGGAACTGGGCACTTGGCTGGAGCACTGGCCGCAGGTTGTTGCTGCAAGTGCACTACTGCCTGTGTTAGCTGCTGTACCTGGGCTTGGAGCGCAGCCAGTAGTTCTGTGGTTTCACTTGCTTCAGCATCCATCCTGTGGAGTGGGTGTTTGTCGGTGGAAGCAATCTGTCACGGCTGGGGCCGGGTCAGGCAAAGTCCAGAGGCAGTCCGAGGTCTGTAGCCAGTAAGCAGGAGGGTCCGAGGCGCCAAATCCGAATCACTGTAGAAGTATCGCAGGTCTGAGGTCCAGAAGCCGAGGTCAGGGAGTCCAGAAGTCCAAAGCCAAAGTCAGGGAGTCAGGAACCAAAGTCAAGCCGGAGTGGATGCTAGAATGTCAGGGAGATGACTAGTTGCTTCCACAAAGCTTCCTCCCAAAGCCCACAGCTATATAGCCCTCTGCTGGCTGTTGCCCGTTTGGGCTAATTGCTGGCTCAGGGAGGCAGCCAGGATCCTGTTACCACTCAAGCATCCTTGCTCTTAGAAGGGCCAGAATCCTCTCAGAACTCAGGGCTCAGGGAGCGTCTTGCTTGTGAGCGTGCCGCCCTCCTCCGATCCCTGAGGTCCTGCCGGAGGCGGTCACGCACACGAGCCACCCGAGAGGGCGAGGCAGGGGGGCTGGGATCTTCTCCAGCAGGAGGCAGGGGCACTGGTGCAGGTGGCAGGGGCACAGTTTCCTCATCAGACTCAACTTCCTCTGAAGGGTCCCCAGCACCCATGACATTATATGCATATTCCAATAATCAAACTGAAGTGTTGTATACCAGACAGAATTTCCAAGTTGTCTTCAAGGGTGGCACCTCATAGAGTGTATTACATAGAGTTCCCATGAAGTTACTTGTTGCATAGGTCAAAGTTGCTAGACTGGGTCAGTCAAATTAGGAGTTGTCCTCTGGCTGAATGAAGATGCAAGAAAGCTGATAAGAAGCTCAGTTCTTGCATGACTACTTGCAGTGAACTTAAGCATCCACCTTTTGCTGCTCACCAAGAAAAAATAGGAAATATTTATTGTCATCAGTGGTACTCTATTAGCAATAGCATTTGAAGGCTGCCTTTAGTGCTTTATGTGCCTACTAGGAATAAGACCTATTGTGAGGAAACATGTAACAGGCTCTAGAAAGAGGATCTGAGTGAGTGCCCCCACCCACCCAAGTGAAGGTATTCACTCCCCCTCACCCTTGGTATATGCACAACATCCCTGTGAGGCAGGTTAGGCTGAAATTCTGTGACTGGTGTGAAATCACCCAGTCAGTGTCCACAGCAAGAACCTGGGTCTGGCAGACCCTGCTCTGAAGTGCTAATGCTACAATGGCTATCATAAGGGGGCTTCTGGTGAACAGTAGCAAGAGCCAGACCTAGGTTAGCCAGCCTCCAGGTGGAACTTGAAGATCTCCTGGTATCACAACTGAACTCCAGACAATATCTCTCTCTTCTCCTGGGGAAAATAACTGCTTTTGAGGTTGGGCTCTATGGCATTATATTCAGCTGAGGCCTCTCCCTTTACTGACAGAACCAAGCTTGATTGCCCAGCAGCAGCCACTGCCTAGCAGCTTCCCCAGTGGCCAAATCCTTATGTGTCCTGGACCAAGGCTGAGGGGAGGAGTGAAGGGAAGGAGTGATAGGAAAGAGGCAGCCACTATGGTCTCTGAAGAAATACCCTGGTGGAGCCAGGCCTAGTTGCATCACCATCTTCATTCCCTGTCTCTTCACTGTCTCTCCGCCATCTGCTTTCTCTTTGAAATTTTTCAGAGAGTTGGTAGGTAACAACAGGCAGGAGAGGGGTATGGCCAGAAGCATTGCCTATCCCCAGAGGGTACCCCACTTGAGCACAGGTGACCACAAAGCCAGAGGAACAAAATGGAGAATGATCAGAAAACAGGCCAACTGGAACACCCTCTGTGACACAACAGAGAACATGCTGAGACTTGGCTCTGATTGCAATATAGGCATGTTTCCTGTGTTGGCTGCTCTCTCCCTCCCAACTGAGTGATAACACTATGAGTTCAACCGGATAAGACAATTGTTTCTGTCTTTAACCTCTGGCTTTCTGATTGAGCCACCACCTTCCTGACTCATCAGCCTAATTCAACTATCCTCATTCTCTACTGCTGTGGCAATGTCTGGCACTATATAAATCCTTTATCTTCTAAGTTTACTCTTCCTCAGGGTGTCATCCAAAATTAATTAAAATATTAAAACTCACTCTGACCTATTGTTAACCCACCTGGACTGCTGTGCTGACACACTCTATTGTATCCACTTGGAAATCCATTCAGGTGACTGGTATAAGCCCATGACTGGTATAAGCCCATCACTGGGCCATCAAGCCCCTTAGTTGCAGGAGGGGCTCCACTCCACCAAACCCTATAAAAACTGGGTCCAAATCCCAGCACATTGTCCATTTTGTAAGGTGCCATATACAGTCTGTACCCCCGGTTACTCTTCGTAATTTGGTCTCCAGAGCATGTCATGCTGGTCAGGCACGTTCTCTCCTCCACTTCTCTTCAGTGCACGGACATCTGCACTCCAGGACAGATAGTATCACCCATTTCAACCAAACCCTCTAATTCCCTATTGATAGTCCCTTCTTAGTCCTTGATTGTGTGTTTTACTCGTGATGAAGCAACGAGAACATCCTATAGAACGTTTATGAAGTCTTATGAGATGGCAGTCAAGGCCGCAAAGAAGGAATACTTTGTGACCAGGATTGCGTCTGCAAATTCGCGCCCGGCACAATTATTTAAGATAATTGAAAATCTGACTACTCTGCCTCAGGGCAGACCAAATGTAAAAGAATTGGAAATAGGCTGTGAGGCTTTTGCAAAATTTTTTGCAGACAAAATCTTGTTGCTCCGCCAAGACTTTCCCGTCACGTTGGATACAGTATTGGAACCCAAGGCTCCGTGCCTGTCTTCTGATTTTAGTTTGGATCACTTCGACGCACTTAGCTTAGGGGAAGTCGACGGAATTCTCTCTACTGTGTGCCCTACAACTTGTGACCTTGACCCATGCCCCTCCTGGCTGATTAAATCTTGTCAGAGGGAGCTAAGATATCCTATACGGGATATCATAAATAGATCCCTCTTGGAAGGGCAATTTCCAACATCTTTGAAAGAGGCCATGGTCCGCCCTCTCTTGAAAAAAAGTACAGCAGACCCGGCCGAATTGGCAAATTACCGACCGGTCTTAAATCTACCATTTTTAGGTAAAGTTATTGAGAGGGCAGTGGCGGCACAGTTACAGAGATTTCTGGATGACACTTCTGCCTTAGACTCCCATCAGTCCGGCTTCCGTCCAGGCCATGGGACGGAGACAGTGCTGGTCGCCTTGGTGGATGACCTCCAGTGGCATCTGGATCGAGGCGGCGTGGCGGTGCTGATGTTGTTAGATCTGTCGGCCACGTTCGACACGGTCGACCATCAGCTACTGGCCTGCCGGCTTGCCGACACAGGGATTAGGGGGTCGGCCTTACAGTGGCTTTCCTCCTTCCTTGATGGGCGGGGACAAAGGGTGGCAATTGGGGGAGAGCTGTCCCAGAGGCACCCACTAGTGTGTGGGGTGCCACAGGGTGCAGTTCTCTCCCCAATGTTATTTAACATCTACATGCGCCCCCTTGCCCAGATAGCCCGGAGGTTTGGGCTCGGGTGTCACCAATATGCAGACGACACCCAGCTCTATTTGCTAATGGATGGCCGGCCTGGCTGCGTCCCAGAGAACCTGGTCTTAGCATTGCAGGCCATGGCAGGTTGGCTCAGGCTGAGTGGGTTGAAGTTGAATCCAACGAAGACAGAGGTCCTTTGCTTGGGCCGTGGTGCCCTGGGGGGGGGGAAATCCCCCTTCCGGCTTTTGACGGTGTACCGCTGAAAGCGGCCCATAGAGTCAGGAGCTTGGGAGTTCTTCTGGAGCCTTCATTATCAATGGAGGCACAGATAGCGGCCACTGCCAAGTCCGCGTTTTTTCATCTTCGACGGGCGAAGCAGTTGGCCCCCTTCCTTGGGCGCCAGGACCTAGCAACGGTGATCCATGCTACGGTCACCTCGAGACTGGACTACTGTAACGCCCTCTACATGGGGCTGCCCCTGTGCCGAACTCGGCGGCTGCAGCTGGTGCAGAACGCAGCGGCTAGGCTGCTGTTGGGGCTCCCAAGATGGGAGCACATACAGCCGGGGCTACGCGGACTGCACTGGCTGCCGGTGGCATACCGAGTTCGTTACAAGGTGCTGGTTATTACCTTTAAAGCCCTATATGGCCGAGGACCTGTCTACTTGAGGGACCGTCTCTCCTCGCATGAACCCCAGAGAGCGCTGAGGTCAGCTGGAAAAAACCAGCTGAATATCCCTGGGCCAAAGGAGGCCAGATTGAAGTCCACCCGGGATCGGACCTTCTCTGTAGCGGCCCCCCTACTGTGGAACCAACTCCCGGAGGAGGTATGGGCCCTGCGATGCTTAGATCAATTCCGCAGGGCCTGTAAGACCCACCTCTTTAAAATAGCCTTCACATAAACCGAGCCAAGAAAGCCCTGTTGGATATGTTCTATGTTTTATGTTTTAATCACTGGATTTTATGAAAGATCTTAATTATAGCACCATAATCTTAAGTTTAATGTAATTTTAATTATTTTAAGGATGATTTTATATTGAAATTGTATATGAATTTATAATTGATTGCACATGGTTTTATTGTATACTGTATTCACATGTTGTGAGCCGCCCTGAGCCTGCTTGTGGGGAGGGCGGGATACAAATAAAAAGTTGTTGTTGTTGTTGTTGTTGCTGTTATTATTATTATTATTATTATTATTATTATTATTATTATTATTTATCACTTGTGTTTGTACTTTGTATACATACTTTCTAGTAAACATTGTAAAATATATTTGATCTGGAGTGTTTTCTTCTCTAAGAATCAGACCTTTGTATAATTGGTGAAGATCCTAGCTCCTAATTCGCCCTATCTAAGTCTCCTTACTGCTAATTTCACAATCTAAAGAGGAGACATCAAGCATTTCCAGTAGCAGAGGAGTGGGCTCAACCAATTGCATACAACGAAACTTGAGTAGCAGTTCACAGGCCAATCACTGATGCAGTACACACCACAGCCAATGAGAGAGCTGGATTGGGCCAATTCCACAGGGCTTTTATATACATACTATAAGATGCATCCAAATGTCTGAATGAATTCAGACTACTAGCAAACAGCCAGCTAATTCTAAGGAAGAAAGTTTTCTTTTTCCTGAGAAGTTCCCTGATCAATGCAAATGCTACAGCAGACTTAAGAGAACTGTGTTTGGTTTGTGAAATCAGTATCTGCCTTATAAACAAATCTAGGTAGGTAGCTGTATTGGTCTGAAGCAGTAAAACAAAATTTGAGTTCATTGGCATCTTTAAGACCAACTAAGTTTTATTCAAGGTACTAGGAATAAGGCCTATTGTGAAGAAAAATACAATGGGCTCGAGAAAGAGGCTCTAAGCAAGTCCCCCCTTCCTTTCTCCCTTTGAGCTGCACAACAATCCTGTGAGGTAGCTTAGGCTGAAAGTCTGTGACTAGTCCAAAGTCACCCAGTCAGCTTCCACAGCAAGAACCTGGCTCTGGCAAACCCCACTCTGAAGTCCTAACTCAAACTCCACCACAGAAACTCCAGAAATTTCCTAAGCCTGGAACTTGCAGCCATAGTCAAGACTGGCACCAGTGAGTTCTGCCTCAGAGGCCTATAGTGATATCTTTCAGACCAACAGTCTCTCTCTGACAATGTTGCTGGTCTTAAGCACAGGACTTCAATCTGTCTGTCTCTCGCTTTCGCTCCCTCTCTCTCTCTGTATCTGGTCTGTTTGCCCAGGTCATCATTTTTTCCCTTCCTGAGGAGGATAGGGAGGAGTCCTCAGCCAATCAAGGGAAGCCTTTCTCTAACTGTTTCCCTTCTCCTCTATTTTTCAGCCAATCGAAGGAAGGTTTTCTCTCTCTCCTCTATGAATCAATGCAACAGGTTGCTCAGCCAATGGGAGAGTCGGGAGAGCCAGTAATTGCAGCAACTAAGGTTGTTTGCCTTTCACTGACAGAACCAGCTTTGCTGGGTAGCAACAGCCACTTGGGTGGGAGAGAGGACCGGATGCCATCAATGGCATGCAAGTACTCTTGATTGATAGTTTGCATTGTAAAATTTTTTTTATTAAATTTCAGTTACGGGTCGGGGAAAGGGGAACATAAGGGGAAGGACGAAAACAGGATTGGAGGGGGAGAACACATATCTTTTCCATTTCCATTTTCCTTTCATTTTATCAAATAACATTTACTATTATTTCATAATCTTTATAACATTAATATTTATATTTACTCTTTCAATTAATCTCTTATATCATCCAAACATTTTATTAATACTCCTTTATAGTTCACATTTTTATATGTCTTAAAATTACATTTTACAAGTTGCCACTATCACAGTACATCCTGTTAACCTCTTATCTAGGATACATATGTCCGATCATATTGCATCTTATATACATTAACATTATTATCTCCATGATTATAAAGATTGTGGGAAATTTGTTTCACACCTTATTTTTCATGTAATACTTAACCAATCATAAAATGGTTGTCAGGTCTTTTTATTTTCTTGTATATTACCATCTTTTAATTTGATAGAAAGTATGCCCATTTCTGCTGTTTCTAGGAGCTTTTGAATATATTCTTCTTGCTTAGGCTCTTATAATTTCCATCTTGCATACACTATCCTTGCTGCTGTTACTGCTTAAACCAAAAACTTAATTGTTGGTTTGGGTAACGAGTTCTGACAAATATTCAAAAGATACATTTCTGGTTTGTGCTGTAAATTGACCTTTAAGATCTTTTGAAGACAGTTGTGTATCTGTTTCCAGTAAACTTTTGCTAAGTCACAATACCACCACATATGATAAAATGATCCTTTCATTTTCTGACATTTCCAATATTTATTAGAAACATTTGAATAGATCTTCGCAAGTCTGTCCGGTGTAATGTACCATCTGTAAAACATCATATATAATTTTTTTAAGTGACTGATCTCTTAATCTTGATATTATTTTTCCATAATTTCCCCAAGAATCTAGATCAATACTGTATCCAATATCTTGTGACCATTTGATCATATTATTTTTAACTACTTCATCTTACATCTTCACTGTCAACAGAAAATTATATATTTTAATAAGTTTTTCATCTGTTCCTGTTATAATTTAGTCAAACTCATTATCTTGTTTTGCAAAGCCAATCCCTTTGTCCTTCATATATTTAGATTTTATTTGTAGTTTCATCCAGCAATCTAATTTTGTTTCTTCCTCTCTTTTTAAATTATCTGCAGCATTCAGTAGGTTTTCATACGTGAGAATTTCTTCAAAATTTAACAGCTTCTGTTGTATTATTGCTTTTAATGGTGATAACCATTTTGGGATCTTTCTGTATATTTGAGGCTTTATCCAATTCTATGTTGAGTAAATAGATTTTCTGATTTCATGTATATTAAATACATTCTTCATGGATGAGTTTTGATACCACAAATACGAATGCCACCCACTTGGTAAATCCAAACCTTCTAAAATTAATAGTCTCTTATTCTTCAGAATAATACATTCTTTTGCCCAGAACAGTGAGCATGATTTATAATGCTGGTTATCACCTTTAAAGCCCTATATGGCTTGGGACCTGTCTACCTGAAGGATCGTCTTTCCCCTCATGTTCCCCAGAGAGTACTGAGGTCGGGAACACAAAATCTCCTTACTGTCCCTGGGCCGAAAGAAGCCCGCTTGAAATCCACCAGAGAAAGGGCTTTCTCTGTTATGGCCCCTACATGGTGGAATCAGCTGCCGGAAGAGGTGAGGGCCCCGCAGGACCTTGTCCAGTTCCGCAGGGCCTGTAAGACGACCCTCTTCCAGCTAGCCTATACCTAGCTTGAAATTTAATGCACTTGCCAGATCTCTTTTTATATATATTTGGAATATTTATTAATTTTAAGGTTTTATCTGTTTTACCTGTTTTAAATGTTTGATCCTTTACATGTTTAAATATTGTTTAATTTTATGTCGGATCTATTATTGGAAGCCGCCCTGAGCCACTCGTGGGAAGGGCGGGATATAAATTCTAAATAAATAAATAATAAATAAATAAATGTCTGCCAATCTGGCAACACAAGTCCTCCCTTTTGTTTAAAATCTTATAGTGCTTTTAATTTGATTCTGTTTCTTATTCTGCCATATAAATACTGAGTTCAATTTATTTAGCTGTTGAAAGAAAAATTTTGGTAATACCACTGGAATCATTTGAAATAAAAACAATATTCTCGATAAAATATTCATTTTGACTCTTGACTGATACTTTGACGGGCCAAAGGTTGATGCAGTGCAGTCCCATTCAGTCCCAACTAATCAGGTTGCTCAGATTTGCCAAGATAAAAGGTTTTTTATTATAAAAGATAAGCTTTCATGTACACACACAGTTCCTCAGATATATTGAAATGGAAGTTATCAGTTCATATATAGAGAGAGAGACAGATGCCTCTACATAGATGAATAGCAAAATTAGCATACAGTTTAATGAAGATGTTTTAACATATTAAAAGGCTAACCAGCAATAATAAGTTGTTCATATGGTCACCAAGTCACCGTTAAGAATGGATATTTCAGCCATTTTTTTCTGTTGCAATTTCTTTCTAATTATATCACACATGTATTTTTATGGAAATCATGATAAGAGAAATATTGGAGCTCTTCCTATACCTCAAGATGATTTTAGTATATGTAAGTTAGTAGACCTATAAATATTCAAAAGGATACTATGGTAAGTTCCATGATGTAGCTTCCATGTGATCTTTTATTTTCACACATGTGTATATATTTATCAATGTATTTAACAAACATCTCTAGTTCATTTCTCAACAAAATTATCTCTTCTGTGTAGGAGAAAATCCTTCTGTGGCTTCTTCAATTTATGCAAGAACAAGGGATTTCTTTGGATGAAGTTGATCAGGAGGGTAACAGTGCAGTACATGTAGCTGCCCACCAGGGATATCTGGGATGCATACAGGTAAAGAAATAAAACTATATTTCAAAGTGACATTAAAGAACCTCTTCAATGTAATGTGTTGTAACATAGAACTATATAAGAATAATAACAACAAAAATTAATTTACAGTTAAAAAGCAGAAGTATGAAGGCTTGTATTCAAAGTACATGAAGCAGCCACTATGCCAACTGTGAGGAACTGGTCAGGGTCATCTTGGGAGGGTGGCCACTCTAAATTTTTCCCCAGTCACCTTCCCTCAGTCCCTCAGGCACACATACAGAAATCCTGACAGCACTCTAAAAATAGGCACCAGACAGTTTTAAAATTCAAAAACCAAAGAAATATTTATTGGATAACAAAAGGCAAGGAAGGGGGATAAAAATAATATTGATTAGATCTGATTAAAAGGCAAATCAGTTGGCAGCAGATGGTTGGCAAAATAATCAATTACTGATGCTGAGGTAGAATTAAATATATAACCCTGGCAGAATATTTGTAAACTACCAAACTGGGAGACTTTAGAATTCTACAGAACTCTGTGACAGGCAAGCAGTGCCTACTGGGCAGTAGGATGCTTTGCAGTTCAGATGATATAGCCCTAGGCTGTGGCTACTCAAATCATAAAAATAACAAACTGACAATCACTCTTTTCCACACAGAGAGAGAACTCCTGACTAGTGCCAGATTAATTCTCCCTCACAGACATTCCACACTAACATCCAAGACTCACACCACTGAGAGCTAATACCAGCCCCTCCCTTCTGGTGTGTCTCAGACCCAGCTAGTTTTCTGATCTGAATCTTGGGAAACCCTGCTGACCACCAGAATCCAGTTCTCTCTTCTGAGTGTTTGTGTGATCTCAGTATGTACAAGGGGTCTGCCTAGAGAGTTTCTTCTCACAGAAGGTGCCTTTTTCCCCCTTCTGAATTCAAACGCTCTCTCAGACAGAAGCTCAGCCATGCTCTGTCTCCACGAGGAACTCAGCCCCACTGGCTGTTCTCAGCTCCTTGTCCAGATGTTTCACACCACAATTGACCAGCCTAAGCCCCAATTTTCACACTCCAGACTCTCACTGAAGACTCCCAAAACACAAATTGCAAACCCTGAGGTGTTCCTTGCTAGCCTCTTCATTTCGCTACATTTCAATTACCATTTCAGTTACTCAGCCAATTGCCACAAGGCTGCTCCCAGTTTCCCAGGCTAAGTTCCTGAGTCCATCACACTGACATATGTTGATATAGGGGTTGGAAAGTGTTTTGAGTTATGCAGCAGACTAGATAAGTTCCAACTGAATATAACTCTTATGGCTTGCTTACATGGTCTTCTAACAATTGACATTCAATGGACTTGATTGTCAATTATGTGAATTTTGACGTTGAACTGGGTTAAAATATATGTATTTTTAATAAACAATGTACTAAGGTATTCAAAGAATATTTTGAACATTACCGAATGTGTGTCAGGGAAGGCTGAAAGAATCCCAGAATATGTCATAACATTAATCTCTGTAGTAGTGATATGTGAAAACTCTAGAAAAACTTTTGAAAAGCAAACCACCACACACACACACACACACACAAATGATGAACTAGCTTCTTATGAATGTCTACGAATAACTGCATAGTGATTTGTGGTCTTCTAAAGCCATTTTAAGGCCAATCTCGTGTAACTGGTTAGGGTTAGGGTTTTATAATTATATCTATTAATTTTATAACTGTTTTTCTCCCAAATGGGGACCTAAAGCAGCTTATATCACATATTTCCTGCCTGCATTATATCCTCACCACAACAACCCTCTGAAGTAGGCAAGGCTGATAGACTGTGACTGGCCTAAGGTCACCTAGTGAGCTTCCATGGCAGAAGGGGGGGGGGGGAGGTTAAACCTGAGTCTCTCAGATCCCATTCCATCACTCTTAACTACTACACTGCAGTGCTCTCCATGCTTACCATGGAAATGAGAATTACCCCTCCCCCACCAGTGCAGCCTTCTTAGCACAGAGGCTCCTGCAGCATCTCTAAATATTAGCAAGTTTATTAAATACTGTGATAGAAAACATGATCATTATTTTAACTAACTGAAATTAGGACTTACTTGTTAATTAAACTGATATAATAGGGTGGAATATACATATTGGGTTGAATGGAAAGCTATGATGATGAAGAGAGAATGATGGTAGGCAAACAAAATAATTCATTTGAAGATTCCATTAATATACTGATAAATAATTGGTTTGGGCCAAAGATTTATCCAGTTCAATACTGAGTCCAGCAGTTTTCAGCCTGAAGATTCTAGGAAACAGGACATGATCCCAGGCATCTGATACCCACAAGGATATTCCCCCTGAACACGGAAGTACCATTTTGCCATCATGCCTAACAACAATACAGTGTTACTGTTACAGTACAGTTTAATACAGTGTCCACTGAAATCAGTAAGCTTGGACTAGTCTAACTTTGCACTGGATTGCACAGTCCTTTGACTTATACTTTTGATTTTTATAATCCGTTTTAAAAGTCTCCTTTTCTAGAAGCTGCCATTATATCCTTCAGCAGTGAATTCATTACTTAATTGTATTCTACAAAGAAGTGCTTTATTTTGTATTTAATTAATCTAATACCCATCCATGTAACAATTAATTCTAAAACATGTATGTATGTGTATATATGTATATTTAGACTCTGGTTGAATATGGAGCAAATGTCACTATGCAAAACAATGCCGGAGAGAAACCATCCCAAAGTGCTGAGCGGCACGGACACACCATGTGTTCACGTTACTTGGTGGTAGTGGAGACATGCATGTCGTTGGCATCCCAGGTTGTGAAGTTAACAAAGCAACTGAAAGAGTAAGTCTTCATATTCTGTTGGTTTATCTTTCTTTCCTCTGTGTTATCAGCAAGTACTATCAGGACCATCCCATGCTTCATGCAACAAATGTGTTTTTAGTGTGTCTACATTCCAAACAAGGTAACGGTTGCTTGGTGGAAGTATCCAGGAAGCAAGAAATGGACAAACACTTGGGAACTGTGGCCAATTCCATGTCTAATGTATGTTCACTGTTGCATATCTCTCATTCAAGCATTACCTTATGTTCATCTTCTGACACCTGGTGGACATGCTGAAAATGCATTTGCTTCATAAAGTTAATATTTAATCCTGTTGGAAAAGGAGGAAGCCCTCCAGAATTATATCATATTTAGGAACTTTTAAAGTTCATAGGAATTGCACAAGGATACACCCATTTGTAAGTAAACAGCAGAGCTTTTGTAACATTTACTTCCATTATACCAATGTAGCTTATACCTTTTACATTCTATACCTTTTCTCCAAGCCTACTCATTAGTACATCAAATATTTGTCTACCTGTGCCATTCTTAGTGTTCCAGTACGTTACAATTTCTTCCATGTTTATTTAACAACTTGTTTTTCTTTTTGGTTCCTGGAGTGTTTTATCCATGATAAAAGGACTGTCTCTCCCCATATGTGCCCCAGAGAGCCTCGCAATTGGTGGACCATCATTTTCTGATTGTCTCCGGCTCAAAGGACATCTGCTTAGCCTTGGCCAGGACCAGGGCCTTCTCTGCCCTGGCCTGGTGGAATATGCTCTCTCAGTTCCTCAGAGGCTTATAAAATGGAGCTGTCCCCAACCATGGAGTAAGGAGTAACACCACTGTATGAGTCATAAGGTCATAATCAACCACATAACTCAGCCATTATGTCAAAAAGCAATAGCAGTGCCAGCCAGCCCTGATGCAGGTGTCTCCAGAGGTCATCTGTGAAGATGACCAATGCTGTTTCCTCCCCAAGGCCAGAGCAGAAACCAGACTGGAGTGAGTCAAGGATGGATGCATTGTCCAAGAAAGCCTGAAAATACTCGGGCACCACCCTCTCAAATAAATTTAAGACTAGGCTGTAGTTGACTAGGACTGCAGGATCCAATTTCGATTTTTTAAAGAGCAGACGAACTACCACCTCCTTCAATCCCACTGGGAATGTTCCAAAAGAAAGGGGCAAATTGATTATTTCTTCCAGAGGGACCTGAATACAATTCCTGCATACTTCAGCTGGCCAGGATAGGCATGGGTCAAGGAGGTAGGCCACAGAAGCTACAATCTTTTTGGCCTTTCCTGGGAGAGTCAGTTGAAGTGGTGCAGGACTGGACCTAAAGGCAGACAAGGGGCTTCCAGTTCCTCCACTGTATCAACTGTGGTTGGGAGATCAATCAGTACACATTCACAACAACATCTCTTGGAGAAAAATCTCAAGAAATGTGTTTCTGAATGTGTCCTGGTTGATCTTGTTGGATTGGAAGGAATGAACATACAGGAGTACGTTTAAACTCCTCTTTGAGTAAGTATAGAGAAACAGACTTTTCAAAGCCAGCAGGCTGTGTTAGAGGTGATGCGAAGGCATTCAATCAATGATCCATAATTGAGGAATTTTGACTATGCATCGAAGCTGGAGTTCATTAGCACCTTAAATTTTTGGAATTGTATGAATGGACATGAGATTTTGGAGTGTAGTATAGACACTGGGAAATGAATTATGCAGACCATTTATGCTTTATAGAATGAATTAAGATACAATGAGATGGTTATAAATATTTATTGAATTTGCATAGTTTTGTAGTTGTAGTTATTCATTCATGATATATTTTCTGCATTATTCTTCTGCATTAATCTCTTGTTAGTTGTAAAATATAGCCTGTGATCAGATGACAGGCTTTGTGCATTTTGACTACACCTCTAATTTGATCCTTATTTCTTTGTGCTGGAGAATTCTGTCTAAACATCCACCTTTAACTCCATGCACTCATCCCATGGCTGACCATTCAGATTGTTGCTGCTCAGTAACCACAGAGTGGGCAGTTGAGCGGCATTCTTGAGCCCCATGGCGCAGAGTGTTAAAGCTGTAGTTCTGCAGTCCTAAGGTCTGCTCACAACCTGAGTTCGATCCCTGGCGGAAGCTGGGTTTTCAGGTAGCTGGCTCGAGGTTGACTCAACCTTCCATCCTTTCGAGGTTGGTAAAATGAGTACCCAGCTTGCTGGGGGGAAAGTGTAGATGACCGGGGAAGGCAATGGCAAACCACCCTGTAAAAAAGTCTGCCGTGAAAACATTGTGAAAGCAACGTCACCCCAGAGTCAGAAATGACTGGTGCTTGCACAGGGGACCTTTCCCTTTCCATAAACACATAGCCAAAACATTGCTTTCCTTTTGACAGCTCCGCAATCCTTCTGCCAAGTACTATGGTCATTGGTTCCTACACAACTGTATTTCTCCACCAGAAATTACTCCCTTTCCTGCCTGCTCTTACTCCTTTTCCCACTTTTCATAGGAAAGTTTTCACTTTTTCTCTCCTCATAGACCTTTCCCACCAGAGCAATATTATAAAGTGGCTTGGAGTAAAGTTCTGGGAGTGGAATCCTGGCCACCAATATGGGAGCTTAAATAGGGGCTATTTCCAATGCCATCCCACTCCAAGAAACAGCAGAAAGGGTTGTTTTGTCACTCTAAAACAACACACACACCCCTGGGCCCCAATCATGACATAATACTTGGGCACTGAAATATGCAAGTGGTGATTCACAACCTTGCTGCAAAGATCCAATGATGTGCAGATTGCTAAGCAATTTTTTAAAGAGGGGGTGGAGTGCAAAAAGAAGGGAATGTTCAGACTTCCCAAACGACTTAAGATTGCAACAGAGAGTTCAGACATCAAGAAATGTGGGGTGAAACCAGCTACATCCATAAAGACCAGACTTTCCCCCATGTTGAAAAACTCATGGTCAGAGTGGGGTGAGGAAGTGGGGTGACAACTGGGGAACACCGGGATACTGACAATGCTGTTTGAACGTGCAGTTTAAATATGAGGGCTAACAGCAGCAACATCAGATCAAACAGCTCATCTGATTGCAGCCATAATGATATATTAGTTTATTGATTTAATGATATTCATTTGCTGATGTTTGTAAAAGTCTGAAAAAATAAAAGTGACCTGGGGGAGAAGATGGTCAATGCCAGGGGGCTGAGGCAGGAAAATTGAGGGGAATCCTACCACATAGAAACCCTGTTGTCACAGTACTGTACTAGCAGCTGCACCAGCACTGAGGAAACCACACAAGCCTGTCCTTATGTGGAAACCACACTTCTCCGGTGGTCCCTGGTAGTGGGATGGTCCAAAACTGTTGGGAGTAGGTTCCTCCTCTGGAAACCGGGTTCTTGACGTTTGATCCGGCCTGGGGGAGGGGCCACTCCGTTGGAAACTCTCCAGTCCAAACAGCCCTGTTACAAGACAGGATGTGTTCGTCGTGCATCGGAGCACAGTGATCCGCAGAATGAGGTCTCCTTGTGAGAAAGTCTCTGCCACCTGGTTCTTCAGCCGCAACGGTGGCAGGCAGAGCATTTTACCGCCAGCGTTGGGTTGTACCCAGCAAAGGTGGAACAACTGGGGACTGCCACGGAGAGCAAGGTCGCCCCTCCTAAGCCTTTTGAGGTGGGGGTAGGGAGAGCGGCAAGTCTAACTTTGTGGTCCCACGCAGCGCCGGCGGGCATAGTGCAGATGACCGAGGTCCAGTGCGGCCAAGAGCAGAAAACTCTTGGTAGTTCACTCAGACAGCGTGTCTACTTGAGAGGAGGTGGTAAGCTGCCTGAGGGAGAGCGGAAAAGCTCTTTGTGATGCGCGGACTGTTTTTACTTGGGACGGGCTTCGCTGGGATGAGGGAAGCCCACCCGGTAGCTTACAGCAGTTTCCCAGGACCCCTCCTGTACAGGGTGGGGTAGCGTTATGCCGTAGCAGGCCTCTCCAACTCAGGCGCGGTTAGCGTGGCCTGGGGGGGGGGCGGTTCTTTACTACGCAGAAGGGGTCGCCATTTCAGGCAGTTAGCCTGGTAACAGAGGCTTCTCCCTCTCCCCTTTCACTTTCATTTCAGCCTTCTGCTGTAGCTGAGATGGCTGACGGACGGGGACAGACTAGTGAGACAGGTTCAACCAGTGATTTCTCCATCCCAAAGTACTCAGGATCCGCTTCCGAAAAAGATTCTGAACCGGATTTAACTGGAGAGCATGCCAAGCTTAACTTACTCACTTGGTTAAAAAGAGAATTAAGAAGGAGTTTGCCCCTGCCCAAGGCTCTACTGTGCCTTCTCACACCCAGAAAAGGAAGATACAAGCAGTTGTAGATATTGCCACAGCTCCTACAGACCCAAAGAAAGCAAAATTGGGTATGAGCTTGGACTCTCCCTGTGATAGTTCTCAGGAGGAAGAGGAGGCTGACTCTTCAGTGCAATCTATGGTTTTTCCAGTGGAATATTATTCTAAACTCCTACCTAAGGTCCTCAGGGAACTGGACTTTACTGCCACACCCAGAGAGAAGGCAGAATTGGACCCTGACCTGCCTGCAGGCTCAGGGAAGATGATGCCCAAAGTGGGGGTTTCTCAGACCGGAGTGCCCTTGCCTGCCCCCTTTTTAGTCTTATTATGGCGGAGTGAGAACACCTGGCTAAGCCAAAATCTAACCCACATCTTTTTCCAAACTGTATGGGTTGAGTCCAGAGGCTACTAAATGGCTGAAATTGCCCGTAGTGGACGATCCGGTAAATTGTTTATTATCCACATCTGTGCTTCCCATAGATGCGGATTGGCTACCCAAGGATGCCTGTGATAGACAGATGGAACAGGCATTATGAAAGGACTTTGAAGCCTCGGCTTGGTCCATCCGGGCATCTTCAGGGGGGTCGCTGTTTGCATGCGCAGTATATACCTGGGCATCCAATTTGGCCTCAGCAGATAGTGATGCGCCAAAGGAATTCAAGGATGAGCTTAAGAAAATAGCCTTGGGCACAGCATTTATTGCAGATGTGACCCTAGACGCAACGCAGTTGTCCGCAAGGGCAGTGGCTTGCAGTGTGGCAGCACACAGGAACGTTTGGCTCAGGACTTGGGATGCGGATGCATCTGCACAGGCTAGACTGGCAGCTGTACCATTCAAAGGTGTTAGTCTCTTTGGAGACAAACTGGAATGCTTCCTGATTGAAGGGAAGGACAAGAAGAAAGTCTTGCCTTCTAAGAGGAAGGATTTTAAGTCTAAAAAATTCTTCCAGCCCTTTCAGGACTTCAAAAAATTCTCCCAGCCTTCGGGTTTTAAGCCTTTCCGAGGGAAGTGGCAGTCTCGCAGTCGGGATGTTAAATCCTTTTCTAGCCGAAGTGACAAGGGAAGCAAAAGTGACTCCACGAGGCGTATTTGCATGTTCCCATTCAACCAAGGCACAGACGGTTCCTCAGGTTTGCGTACGACAGGAAGCACTTCCAGTACCAGGCTTTGCCATTTGGGCTCAAGTCTTCCCCGCGAGTGTTTACAAAGATCCTGGTGGCTTTGGTTGCTCATTTACAGATGGGGGTGTGTGGCTCTTCATCTGTATCTGGACGATCGCTTGGTCAGGGCCCCTTCCTTCCAGCAGAGCCTGGAGGACACCAATCGGACTATTCAAATACTGCAGGACCATGGTTTCGTGGTCAACAGGACAAAGAGCAACCTTACTCCAACGCAAGAGATAGTGCATCTGGGTGTCCTGATCAATATTCAGAGGCACAAAGTGTTTTCGTCGAAAGTACGACAGGTGAACCTCAGATCCTTGTTGGAGGAGGTATTGTCCCTGAATTGGGTGCCTGTGATGAATCGGGTGCCTCTAGCAAAGCTTTTAGGGGTTCTGGTGTCGTGCCAGGGTGTACTGTTTTGGGCGCGTTTCCACCTACGCGCGTTTCCACCTACGGCCCTTACAATGCTTCCTGATCCCTTATCAGCATGTGATAGCTCGCAAGCTGCACAAGCTAGTGTCAACCGGCAAGGAGGGACCAGAATCAGGAAACTGTGCAGCGAGGCCAACAGCTTACTGGATTGGGCAGAGAAGTATCTGTTATCCATAAAGGCGATTCATGTAGCTGGGAAGGACAACGGGCTGGTAGACAGGCTCAGCAGACAGAGGCTGAATCAGACGGAATGGTCGCTGGACAAGGCGGTGTTCCAGTCTCTTCAGCACAGATATGGCAGAGTGACAGTGGATTTGTTTGCAATCACGGACAATCGTCAGTGTGATGGTTTTTTGCCAAACAGAAGGACGATCAGCCGGAGGGCATAGACGCTCTCAACTGCGACTGGCCGGACGGTCTTCTGTACGCCTTCCCACCACTGTAGCTGATTCCCCGGCTGGTTCACAAGATTCTTCAGCAAACAGCAGAGCTGGTCCTGGTTGCTCCCTTCTGGCCAAGACAGGGGTGGTTTCAAGACCTCAAGTGGCTGTCGACGGAGAAGCCTTGGCGTCTCCCAGCATCCAAGACATTGCTGAGACAATGGACAGTTTGCCATCCTCAGCCGGACATGTTACAGTTAACTGCGTGGAGGTTGAGCGGTCGCAGTTAGTTAAGTTGGGGTTTGACATATCTGTGATTGACACTATGTTGGCATCCAGAAAATGTTCTACCACTCGGGTGTATAATAACACTTGGTGTGTCTTTTCCAGCTGGTGCGTGGAAAGGGGTTGGGATCCCTTAAAGTTACCAGTTCGGAAGCTGCTGCTGTTCTTGCAAGAGGGACTGGATAAGGGGTTGGCTACTAATATCCTTCGTAGGCAGGTGGCAGCTATTTCTGCTGTTTGTGGAGCTAAAAAAGGGGGTTCCTTGACATTGCATCCTCATGTTAAGCGTTTTTTGAGGGGAATGTTACTGTTGAATCCCCCTACTACACATAGGTTTCCTACATGGAAGTTAAATGTGGTGCTGAAGGCGTTGTGTCATGTACCTTTTGAGCCCATGGCTACTTGTAACCTGAAGGATCTTACCCTTAAAACGCTGGTTTTAGTTGGGATTACCTCTGCCCACAGGGTATCTGAGTTGCAGGCTCTGTCTGTGGATAAAGATCTTTGTACCTTTCATGAGGACAGGGTAGTATTGAGACCTGATCCAACATTTATCCCTAAAGTGAATTCAGTTTTTCACCCGTCTCAGGACGTGGTATTACCCTCATTCTGTCCCAATCCCAAACATGAGAAGGAAAAGGAGTGGCATCGGTTAGATGTTAAGCGTGCCTTGAATTTTTATATAGACAGAACCAAGGACTTTAGGAGGTCAGAGTCCTTGTTTGTTTCCTTTAATTCACCCTCTTTGGGAAAACCAGTTACTTCTTCAACCCTGAGCAGGTGGTTGGGGCAATGTATTTCTGCAGCATACATGGCGTCAGGGTTGGAGCCTCCAGGAGGAATTACGGCTCATTCCTTATGAGGAGCGGCCACATCTGCAGTGTACAAGTCCTTCTCGTCCCTGGAAGGCATTTGTAGGGCAGCCACCTGGAGTTCTGCTCATTCCTTCACCAGGCATTATAAGGTGGATAGGTGGGCATCTGCTGAAGCGGCTTTTGGCCGCAGGGTGCTACAGCAGGTTATACATTGAATGTAGTGGTTCCCGCCCGGGGTACATATTGCTTTTGTATGTCCCAACAGTTTTGGACCGTCCCACTACCAGGGACCACCGGAGAACGGAAGATTGGAAGCTCTTACCGTGAAGCTTCCTTCTCGGTGGTCCTGGAGTGGGACGGTCCATCCCACCCGGAGTTGTACCTTTCTCCAGGCTGGTAGCTATGGGAGCTTGGTTGTGGGAGGTACTGGGGCACTGGTAGCGGACGTTTCTTATTGGTTACAGTTACTTCTGCTGTTGCAGTTATTAAAATGGCGTTGCATCATTATGGTCTCTGAGTGGTTTGTTCCCATGATGCAGAGTTTGTTTTATAGATTTCTACTGATGGGGGAGCATGGCTTTTCTATGGACTGGAGAGTTTCCAACGGAGTGGCCCCTCCCCCAGGCCAGATCAAACGATCAACGACCCTGTTTCCGGAGGAGGAGCCTACTCCCAACAGTTTCGGACCACTGAGAAGGAAGCTTCACGGTAAGAGCTTCCAATCTTCTGTTCCCTCTCCCTCCCTCTCCCTCCCTCTTCCCCCCTCTTTCCATGTTTTCATTGTAAGAGAAAAAAGATAATCTCTAATAAACATGGGACAGGATTGCATGTTGATCCCTTAGATGCTTCATTCACCATCTTTTTGCTTGTGACACTGCACTGCAATAATATGTGTACAACATTCACATGTTCCCAAACAATTGCTTGACTTTTATTATCTCAAAAAAAATTGTTCTCAGTTTCCTTTAAGATGCCTACAATTATACTAAAAACTAGCTTCCACACTAGCAAAACCTAGGGATCAGAGAGCTCCCGGTCACTTTCTGTCCCCTCAAAGTATGATATCCTTCCTTACCTTTTCATGAGCACCATCAGAAATGCATAAGAGTCGTGATTTCTGCTTGCTAAAGAAGCTACTGTAGCCAGACAGTGAAGAGGCATGGGCTTGATAAGAAGGAAAGGACACTGTGTTGGTTTTGAAGAAAGAGCCCATTGTTTAATTTGTCCCTTAGTTTATTCCATGAACATCCATGTTTATGTTCTGTGCTTGGCAAACTCTAAAAAGACATGACTATAAAAACAAATTAAAGTGCAGTTGTGTATCTGCACTGTTATTGGCTGTTAGGGTGACATTTTCCATTCACTGTTTTATACAGTGAATCATTCATGTCATAATAGCATTTCACATAAGCAAAAGCAATAAGTTGCATCCCTAATAGTCTTAAAATACGGACTGAGTGTTTGCAGGGTCATTTCTGTTTCACTTGCTGTCAAGTTGCATGCAGCTGTCTCATTCAAATGGGTACCTAATGCAATTCACATTTGCATTAGAAGCTGCTTTGGTTCCTGGCCAGGTATATTAACATGTGAAAGAAAATGTCAAAGGGAGGGCAAAACAGGTAGACCAACAATTGCAAGGAATAACAAAGAGAAATAATTTATCCAAACATGCAAAAGAGCCTTGTCTTGAGACTTGGCACTACAGCCAATGCTGACAGGTGCCATCAGAAGGACCAGAACACTGGAAGCCCTCCCACTGTTGCTCCCCCCAAAGCACCAGGAATACAGAGCATCACTGCCCCAGGCAGAGAGTTCCATCTATACCCTATGGTTAATAGCCACTGATGGACCTCTGCTCCATATGTTTATCCAATACCCTCTTGAAGCCATCTATGCTTGTAGCTGCCACCACCTCCTGTGGCAGTAAATTCCATATTAATCACCCTTTGGGTGAAGAAGTGCTTCCTTTTATCCATTCTAACCCAGCTGCTCAGCAGTTTCATTGATTGCCCATGAGTTCTTGTATTGTGAGAAAGGGAGAAAAGTACTTCTTTCTCTACCTTCTCTATCCCATGTATAATCTTGTAAACCTCTATCATGTTACCCCTCAGTCGATGTTTCTCCAAGCTAAAGAGCCCCAAGAGCTTTAACCTTTCTTCATAGGGAAAGTGTTTCAACCCTTCAATCATTCTACTTGTCCTTTTCTGCACTTTTTCCAATGCTATATATTTTTGGAGATGTGGTGACCAGAATTGTACACAGTATTCCTAATAAGATTGCACCATCGATTTATACAGGAACATTATGATACTGGCTGATTTGTTTTCAGTTCCCTTCCTAATAATTCCCAGCATAACATCGGGCAATTGCAGTCGCACACTGTCTCGACATTTTCAGTGAGGTATTTACTACGACTCCCAAGATCTTTCTCTTGGTCTGTCTCTGCCAGTGCCAGTTCAATATCCCATCAATGTGTATTTATAGTTAGGAATTTTTTTTGCCCCAATGTGTATTACTTTGCACTTGGCCACATTGAACTTTATTTGCCACATTGATGCCCACTCACCGAGCCTTGACAGATCCCTTTGGATTGCCTTGCAGTCCTCCCTGGTTCTCACCACTCTGAACAATTTAGTGTCATCCACAAACTTAGACACTTCGCTGCTTACTCCCAACTATAAATCATTAATGAACAAGTTAAAAAGCATCAGATCCAGTACTGAGCCCTGCGATACCCCACTGTGAAAATTGCCCATTTATACTCACTCTCTGTTTCCTATTAATTAGCCAGTTTTTGATCCGCAAGAGGATGTGTCCTTTTAACCCATGACTCTTGAGCTTACTTAGGAGCCTTTGATGAGGAACTTTATCAAAAGCTTTCTGGTAGTCAAGGTAAACAACATCTATTGGATTCCCTTTGTTCACGTATTTTTCACCCCCTCAAAGAACTCTAACAGGTTAGTGATACAAGATCTTCTCTTACAGAACCCATGCTGAGTCTTCCTTAATAATTTTTGTTCATCAGTGTGCCTACTTATTTTCTCTTTAATAACGATTTCTACCCAACTTTCCCAGTATTGACATCAGACTGACTGGCCTGCAATTTCCTGTATCTCCTCTAGAACCCTTTTTAAAGATGGGGGTGACATTAGCAGCTTTCCAGTCCTCAGGAATGGAGGTAGATTTTAATGAAATATTACATATTTTTGTCAGATCTACAAGTTCACATTTGAGTTGCTTCAGAACTCTTGGATGTATGCCGTCCGGGCCTGGTGATTTAACAGTTTTTAATTGTCTATCAGTCGTAGGACCTCTCTCATCACCTCAATATGACTCAGGTCTTTCAATTTCCCTCCCGAAATCAGTGGTTCTGAAGTAGGCAGGCGCTTCTCATCTTCCACAGTGAAGAGGGAGGCAAAAAAAATGCATTTCCCTATCGTCCTTCAGTAATCCTTTTACCACTTGGTCATCCAAGGGCCCTACTGCCTCCCTGGCTGGTTTCCTACTTCTAATGTATTTGAAGAAATTTTTATTGTTGGTCTTTATGTTTTTTGCAATATGCTCCTCATAGTCCCTTTTTATCTGCCTGATTACAGACTAGCATTTTATTTGCCACAGCCTGTGTTCCCTTTTGTTAACCTCAGTTGGATTAGCTTTCCATCACTTAAAGGAATCCTTCTTACATTTTACAGCTTCCATTACTTTGTTTGTTAACCATGCAGGCCTTTTTCTATACCTATTTGTGCTTTTGCTAACCTGTGGAATATATTTTATCTGAAAACTGAATTGTCTTATGTTCTGTTAGTCTGGAAATTATGCAGTTAAATATCCCACCACTGGGCTTATACTGTAAATTTTGTTCTGCTTTTTAAAGGGATCTAGTTGAAAGTGAAACACTTATGAGGAGGTGGCTGCATTTTTGCATGAATGCTGGTATCACCACATGCCCTTAATTGGGGGTGGGAAGGGAGGAATCGCTGCTGGGGAAATCTGCTCTTACAAAAGTAAACAGAAATTGCAATTTAATAGGAAAGAGGGAAAAGATTTTGCTATAGGCAGAGTTTCCATTGGAAAAGAGTTGCTCCTGTGTCAGGCAGAAGGTTGCGAATCAAGGACTGTTCCTTGTGAATATTGCTAATACAAGACACTAAGTAGAAAAGACACATTTTGAAAGTAAATATACATTTTTGTCAGTGAAGGTTTATCATTAAAATTATAAATGTGGGGAACTTAAAATTTGTTCGTGGAGATGGCTGTAGCCTATGTATAGAGAACAGTGGGCATCATTGACACTCCTACAATGCTTTGGGTAACAATGACAGGGATCATACCTTATGTTTTTTGTTGCAAAGTATGGTACTGTGAACACAAGTACTGGTTCTAGTTCATCCTTACCTCCTTTTGAAGGATTAGCTTTCCTGGTGATCACAACTTGTGCTGTTCTAAGCAACAGCATATGCCATTTTCAGTGGAGGAATCTCAAAGCTCCTTCCCAAGTCATAGACAAGAGAGAGTTGCAGGGACCTAGTTCTAAATTTTCCATGTGTTAAATTTTAATTGGGCACAGGTAAGCTAATTGCCTTATATCCCATGACTCCAGCAGACTGCTTCTTGGGAGTCTAATCTTGCAATGTACACCAGTCACTACCAGTAATAAATAATGTATACAGAGCAGGCAGCTTTCTGAAGGTACAATAGAGTGATCGGAATGTTCCCACTGGAATTAGAAGCAATTTGCAATACATAGCCCCTCTTTGTGTGCTTTAGTATTTGTATGCAATCTATGTGTGCGACTCTTAAATTATAAATGAGCTTGAGGCTTTCTTCTCTAAGTGATGCTGAATGAATGCTATAATTTTTCCCTTAGCACATCCACTAACAGCTTTTATTTTAGAAAAAAAGTAGTTTTAACAATTTAATATTTCCTTTCAGGCAGACAGTAGAGCGTGTGACATTACAGAGCCAACTCCAACAGCTTCTGGAAACTCAGAGATCAGAGGGCAAGTCACTGCCAGCATCCCCAAGGTAACAAGTTTATGGGAGTGGAATTCCAATGTAGTTTGAACTGGAGTCTTTTCATGGTTGTTGCATCAGGAGGTCATGTTCAAGCTTTTAAAAAAAATCACACTGTAAAAAGAATAAAAAGTGGATTGTCTTAAAATGGAAATAGATATTTTTTAAAAATTTGGTGGGTGTAAATATTGGATTCTGTGAGTTTAAAAAAAATAATCCTACAGTATTTTTTGTTTAATTTAGATCCTGCTTTTCTCCCTAATGGGAACCCATAGGGGTTAACAACACCCAGCTTCTCTATTTTATCCTCACAACAATCTTGTGAGTTAAGTTAGGCTGAGACTATGTAACTGGTCCAAGGTCACCCAGGAAACCTGAGCCTCCCAGCTGCTAGTCCAACATTCTAGCCAGTACACAACACTGATAGTTTACCTGTCAGATTTACTGTGGAAGCTTTAGATGATTCATAGCAATCATGGAAAATATCTTGTGAACTTCTGAAGCCTAACATTAGTTGAGTAGCGACTAAGTAGGCTACTGATCTTGTCCTTTAAAGGTTATTCCAACCTAATACAATAGCACCAAAATCAAAGTTACAGCTGCATAATTTGGTGATCTAACCAGAGAAGAGGCTACTTGACTTCATCTAAAAAGGTACTGTACAAGAGAAAATTTATCTCTGTCCTTTCTACAGACTTAAGAATGCAAGATGTGGCATTTACTCCACTGATAGAAGGATTTCCATCAGGGAATGCAACTTCGTTACCTTCTCCTTCTTCCCAAAATGTTCCCCAAAATGCTTCTTGGGGGGGGGGGGGGCGGGCATGGGACCTCCAGGGGCAGCATGTGGGGAAGTCAGAGATCTGCAGCTAGAGTGGGGAATCGGCATAAAATCACTGGTAGCAAAATTTGCTGATAGCAAAAAACCTCTGCAGCATCCAACACATTATGACACAGCATCATGGTAAATGATCCAGACATTTTAGTTGGCAAAACCTGCACTAATCATAATCATCATCCTTTGTATTTATACTGCATTTTTCTTAAAGCAATCAAAGTGTTGTATATATGTTATATCAGTCATCCTTAAAACAGCTCTATATGGAATGCCATTATTATACTTGCATTATAATGCAGAGTTATTCTAGTACTTTCAGTGGTGCCCATGTTTGAAAAAGAACCACCATTTTGGGTTAGTGAACCTGTTTATTATCAGTGCTAGGCAACCTTGTGAAATTAAGTTCCATGCAGCACATAAACACATGCATTCTACAGTAGAAACTGCAATCGTGCTCCTCTGTAGTAATCCTGTTACCTTTTTCCTCTCTTTCATCCCTCTCCCTATGTCTGGACAGCAATCTCTTATTAGAAATAATAACCATAACAACAACAATAATTATATGTTTTTGTTCTAGTACTGCAGTTTTCTTTAAGCTGTTCTCAGAAATCTATCTAGCAATATCTATTGTATGTCTTTGAAAGGAAATACTTTCTTAGCAAAGAAAGACAACAACTCAACCTTAGCATGGAAACAGATTCATGTTCTTAACTATAGAATCTATAGAATGTCTCCATAATCTGTTCTCCAGAGGTAATAGTGAAGAATAGAGATGGGCACAAAATGAACTATAAACCATGATTTATGCACGAATTGAGCTGATTCATGGTTTGTTCTGAACCAATTCAGTGATTGCTCCAGGCTCAAACTGAAAAATGAACTGTTTTTTTTCCTTGGTGGTTTATTTGGTTCGCTTTTGCGGTTTTTTTTCCCAGACAGCTTGGTGCTGATTCAATCAATTCCTAGGCAACACTTGGAGTGGACTTCTGGGAGTCCTAGAAACACCCATATGAGTTGCCCATAGCTTGATAGGCAGGTCTAGGAGCCAACTGCTGAGCTCCCATTTTGCTCAATGAGAGCAGACACCCTGACTCTGCTGCTTCCACTTTGCAGCACAAAGAGAGAAGAGTTCGCTGAACAGTTTTGGAGGCACCTGCTTTGGGAGGGCTATATCTTGGAGATTCCAAATCCAGCCTTTGCCAAACTTGGAAGGGCAGGTGGAGGAGAGGCTGCTGAAGACTCCTGCTGAGTTTTACTCCACCCAAACCAATGAATTATGATCCAGTTTAGGCAACCATATGAATCACAAAACGAATCTCTGGTTCAGGCAATCAAGCAAACCATGAACCAACATGAACGATCATTTTCGTGTTCCGTGCCCATCCCTAGTCAAGAATGAAAAAAGCAACAGGGTTGCCAGATAAACATGTAAAATGGAAAAGTCAGTGTTACAATTTATATCTGTATAATTTGGGTTGTGGTCTTCTTTACTGAAAATCTTTTTTTTTTCCTTTGAAGTTCACCATCCTCACCCAGTTCTGTCAAACCTCAGTGGAAACCATCTGATACAGATAACTTGCCTCTACTGAAAAATAAATTAAATACCCATGATGGGATTCAAATTCTTGGCAGTGGGGGAACTTCCCACCATAATCGGCCCAAGATGAAAGATGAGGATTCAGATAAAATCCTACGCCAGCTGCTGGGGAAAGAAATATCTGAGAATGTCTGCATGCAAGAAAAGCTGTCACTAGAATTTCAGGATGTGCATGCTTCTAGAAATACAAAGAAGATTCCTTTGGAGAAAAAGGAGATGAAACTAGCAAGATTGAAGCATCTAATCCAACGATCGCTTAGTGAGTCTGATACAGATTCAAATAATTCTGAAGATCAGAAGAACACACCTGTGAAAAGAACTGATAAACCCAGGCCACAGCCCATTGTGGAAAACATTGAAAGCACTGAGAACTTGCACCTAATGATTAAAAAACACACTTTGGCAGCAGGGCGCCGATTTCCTTTTGGGATTAGGGCCTCAAAATCTGTGGATGGTCACAGCCCTTCTCCCACTTCAGAAAGTAGTGATCCTGATAATGAAGCCCAGTACCAGACTGGAACTATATATCAGAGTCAGATCTTGGGAGATGCCTGTCAGTCTAGCCCTGATGCCACCTCTGCTCACAAAGTGGCCACAAGTCCTAAAAGTGCTCTCAAGTCTCCATCATCAAAGCGCAGAACTGCCCCAAATTTAAAACTCAGAGTGACTTTTGAGGAACCTGTGGTTCAGGTGGAACAAACAGAAGCTGCTTTACATGGCGACAAAGAGCAATGTAAGGTTGGTCAACGGCCTCCACTCGGCTGTGAAACTGGGGACCCACAGAAACGGCCCTTTGGAACATTCCGATCCATAATGGAGACACTGAGTGGCAATCAAAACAATAATAATAACTATCAGACTTCAAGCCTAATCAAGACCTCATCACCGTTTACCTCATTAGGAAGGAAAGCCACAGATAGCAAGGGAAATTCAGCAACATCTGCAAAAGGAAAAAATAAGCCAGTGAGTGATCGTAGGGGGCGGAAGGAATCTTTCTGGGTTTTAATTAAATATTAATTATGCTTTACCTGATGTCAGTTTAAGCAAACTTGCACACAACCGTTAAACAAATCATAACTGAAATCGCTGATGGTATGAAAAAGGTAATGTGGGAAATCTGGAAGGAAATAATAAAATTACTGAAAGAATACAACATAAAGACATCTGGTGGAACTTTTTCAAGAACCAGATATATATAATTCTATATGCCCTGCAAACAGCTTGAACTTTGAGGTGAAACTTTCCCTGCATAAAAGATGGGAATCACAATGAGTACGTTTTGTGCTCTGCTAACTGCATAGGTCATGTCAGCCGCATTGTACTTAAAGCCTCTCATAGTTCTGATTCCATACTGAATTTGAAGGAGGAACTACTCCTATTCAGTTACTTTCTAAAATGGAAAAATTGTGTTCTATAAAAATAGATATGAAAAGATATTGGGTTGGATTCACATAAAATTTCTTGCTGTACTAAAGCTTGTATGCAAGAAAAATGAAAGAAAAAGACTAGATGTGTTCTTTTGTTTATTATAATAATTACAAAAATGGGTGGTTTTATAATTATCATAATTAATATTGAAACCAAGGAGATTCCCTATCTGAACAACCTATAACAACAACAAAACAAAAACATTTATTTTGTTCAGGTTTCTTTTGTTATTGCAGCCCTTTCCATTGTTGGTGTCATTTTTACAAGTCAGATAACATTTTCCTAATATAGATGTAGAGAGAGCACAGTATTACTTAATGGGAGAGGGAAGACAGGCTCTGGGCTGCACTAAAGTTGCCAATCCCCAGTTGGGGACAGGGGAATCCCATGGTTTGGAGGCCCTCCCCGACTTCAGGGTTATCCAAAAGCTGGGGGGTGGGAAATGTCCACCTGCTGGACACACCATTACATCCTATGGACACCCAATTCCCATAGGGTATAATGGAGAATCAATCCATGGATATCAGGGGCTCTGGTGGGCTGTTTTTTGATGTAGAGGTACTAAATTTTCAGCATAACATCTGGTGCCTCTCCTCAAAACACCCTCCAAGTTTCAAAAAGATTGGACCAGGGAGTCCAATTCTAATGAGCTCCAAAAGAAGGTGCCCCTTTCCTTCATGATCTCCAAATGGAAAGCATTTTAAAGGAGTGTGAACATAAGAGAAGCCATGTTGGATCTGGCTAATGGCCCATCCAGTCCAAAACTCTGTGTCACACAGTGGCCAAATATACTGTGGCTAATAGCCACTGATGGACCTCTGCTCCATATTTTTATCCAATCGCCTCTTGAAGCTGGCTATGCTTGTAGCCTCCACCACTTCCTGTGGCAGTGAATTCCACATGTTAATCACCCTTTGGGTGAAGAAGTACTTCCTTTTATCCATTTTAACCTGACTGCTCAGCTGACTGCTCAGCAATTTCATTGAATGCCCACGAGTTCTTGTATTGTGAGAAAGGGAGAAAAGTACTTTTCTCTACTTTCTCCATCCCATGCATAATTTTGTAAACCTCTATCATGTCAACCCGCAGTCAACGTTTCTCTAAGCTAAAGAGCCCCAAGCGTTTTAACCTTTCTTCATAGGGAAAGTGCTCCAAACCTTTAATCATTCTAGTTGCCTTTTTCTGGACTTTTTCCAATGCTATAATATCCTTTTTGAGGTGCGGTGACCAGAATTGTACACAGAATTGTACACAGAAAGCGCACCATCAATTTATACAGGGGCATTATGATACTGGCTGATTTGTTTTCAATTCCCTTCCTAATAATTCCCAGCATGGCATTGGCCTTTTTTATTGCAATTGTTCACTGTCTTGACATTTTCAGTGAGTTATCTACCACAACTCTTGGTCAGTTTCTGCCAGTTCACAACCCATCAACTTGTATTTGTAGCTAGGATTCTTGGCCCCAATGTGCATTACTTTGCACTTGGCCACATTGAACCTCATCTGCCACGTTGACGCCCACTCACCCAGCCTCAACAGATCCCTTTGGAGTGCCTCACAATCCTCTCTGGTTCTTACCACCCTGAACAATTTAGTGTCATGTGCAAACTTGGCCACTTCACTGCTTACTCCCAACACCAAATCATTAATGAACAAGTTAAAGAGCATGGGACCCAGTACTGAGCCCTGCAGCACCCCACTGCTTACCATCCTCCACTGCGAAGACTGCCCATTTATACTCACTCTCTGCTTCCTATTAATTAGTCAGTTTTTTATCCACAAGAGGACCTGTCCTTTTACTCCATGACTCTCAAGCTTTCTAAGGAGCCTTTGATGAGGAACTTTATCAAAAGCTTTCTGGAAGTCAAGGTAAACAACATCTATTAGGTCCCCTTTGTCCACATCTTTGTTCACACCCTCAAATAACTATAACAGGTTAGTGAGGCAGGATCTTCTCTTACAGAACCCATGCTGAGTCTTCCTCAATAACTTGTGTTCATCAATGTGCCTACTCATTCTGTCCTTGTGGTCCCCTTAAATGTCATGACCAGAATGCCTTTCAGTATTCAATTGAGCTTATCACAACCTTACTCCTTTCTCCATCCCCAAAGTCTCCTGGCTCCATCCCCAAAGTCCTCAGATATTTCTTGAATCGGACCTGGCAACCCTAATCTGCACTCCCCTGCTTGCCTGCTGCTGTTCAAACATTATTCACAATCTGAGCAAATCTACAAAGTTCCTCTGGCTACCTGCCTGCCCAGAACTTTCATCCTTCTTGGAAGGGGGAAAGGAGAGATGGAAGCAGAGAAAGGTGAGGATATGGGGAGCGAAAGAAGAATGCAGGGGGAAACGTGATGCCTCCTGCGAGTTTTAACAGGTTCTCTACCATACAACTGGGTCTGGCCAACCTGACTGATACCCCATAACTGGGCCTTCTCTAGTGATTGGCACCACACAACTCAGCCAGAGTTTTCCGAGGTAAAAGCTGCCAGAGGCAGGGAATGCTGAACACAGTGGGGTAGTTGACTGGTAGGAGAGGAAAGACAGAGATGCTATGAGGCTTTCAGAAAAAGAAAAGAGGGAATAGTAGGGGAAGGGAAAATGAGATGTGCCTCTCTAGTCCTTGTGCCACCCCATTTGTAAAATAATATCTTGTGCATTACACTTTAAGAATGCAATTAGGGTGGCAGACCTATGAGATACTGTTTACAAAAGAAGGGCTGAATCAGCAACTTAAGGGAGGAATTCAAAACAGCATCTATACAGTTGCCAATACTTTTTCCAAAATCATTCAGGAATCTGAATTACACTCTAATCTCTTCTGCTAAATGTGGCATTGTTGTTATGTGATAAGCTTTTCCTATGGAGTAGATTGCCGTTCTCTTCTCTTTCTTTCTGAACATTTGTGCTAGCAAAGAGAAAGTTGGTTCAAGCATAAAGTTTCCAGTTCCCAGATGGGAGCAGGGGATCTCCTGATTTCACAAGCTTCTGAACATATAAAGTTGCCTTATACTGAATCAGACCCTTGGTCCATCAAAGTCAGTATTGTCTGCTCAGACTGGCAGCGGCTCTCCAAGGTCTCAAGCTGCGGTTTTTCATGCCTATTTGCCTGGACCCTTTTTAGTTGGAGATGCCGGGGATTGAACCTGGGACCTTCCGCTTACCAAGCAGATGCTCTACCACTGAGCCACCATCCCTCCTTCTGCCTGCCATTGGCCAGCTGGCTGGTGAGGGGAAGCCCTGCCCCAACAGCAATGACCCCACGCAATATCCTTGATGTGATAACATCATGTGAAAGTGACATCATCAGTTTGGTGTAGTGGTTAAGCCAGTTTGGTGTAGTGGTTAAATGTGTGGACTCTTATCTGGGAGAACCGGGTTTGATTCCCCACTCCTCCACTTGCACCTGCTGGAATGGCCTTGGGTCAGCCATATCTCTAGCAGAGGTTGTCCTTGAAAGGGCAGCTGCTGTGAGAGCCCTCTCCAGCCCCACCCACCTCACAGGGTGTCTGTTGTGGGGGAGGAAGGTAAAGGAGATTGTGAGCTGCTCTGAGACTCCTTGGAGTGGAGGGCGGGATATAAATCCAATATCTTCTTCACTCCAGGGACATCATGTGGCAACCCTCTGTTTTTTGGGGCAAAACTCTTATGATTTGAACTTAGTTTTACCATAAAGTTTGCTCAAAAACCAGAGTGTTGCTGTGAAATGTCCCCAGCATGATGATGTCACTTCCATGTGACATCACATCAGGGACATCGCACGTGGTCCTGTTGCCCTGCCGCCCTGCCCTCCTGTTCCTGGAAACTTCCCTCTCACCCCACCTCCACCAGTGCAAAATAAGGACCTGGCAATGCTATCCAAGCATGCAGTGATCTAATCCGCATGAGAAGCTGCCAAATGGAGTGATTTACATCAGCCTACCCAAAATGGCTTTAAAGTATATACTGCTGTCAGTCCAGAATGTACACTGTAGGGGCAAGTTTCACAAAAGCTGATATAATGGGAAAGAGACAGGTGCAGAACTTGGAGAACATATTGAAAGGCAGGGCTTTTTTTTTTAGCAGGAACACACAGGAACTCAGTTCGGGCTAGCTTGGTGTCAGGGTGTGTGGCCTAATATGCAAATGAGTTCCTGCTGGGCTTTTTTTAAAACAAAAAAGCCCTGTTGAAAGGTATGAAGAATGAGAGATACTGAAGCAAGAATAATAAAGAATGAACCCTCTTTCCCATGATGAAGATGTTGGCTGCCAGTGAAAACAGAAAGCATGGACATGGTTAGTTGGATGTTGCTCATGTTTTCTGTTTGATCTGTTCAAATTCCCCTCTTCACACTAGCTAGTGTCCCATGTGGCTTTTGTCCATCTAGATCTCATTATCCCTGGTATAGCTTCAGATCCCCTCCTCCCTCTTTCATCAATGGCTAAAACAAGTGCAGGAAAAGACTGGGGACAGATTAAATAAGGATAGACTGGCAAACATTTGTGCAACAGGTCCATAAGGTGAAAGGGGAGAAATAAGAATGGAGCAAGTTGTGTCTGAGACCCAGGGATCAAATTTGATACTTATAAGTGAATGATACATGTTAATTCCATGATTCAATGAGAATTTAAGATGCTGTGATTCAAATAAATGGAAATTTAAACTAAGACATAGCAGAATAACAGAGTACAGTTCACTTTGTTTTTTTAGCAGTTAAACACTGAATATTTGTCCCTAAAACTGATATGTCCTATTGTTACCCTAAGTGGTTGTGAGGGTCTCCTGAGTTTGTTGGGGGAATTAGCTAGGAGACCCAAAAAAGCAAGAGGGGGCAACAAGCAGGATGCAAACCTATGTTTACAAGGATTTTTCCCTCAGTAAAACTCTCAAATCAATCAGGCCTTAATTAATAAAATTGTTTTTATTAATGAAAATTAAAAAAATAAAATCAAACTTATTAATTGAAAAAGCACTCTATAAACTCTCATACAAGTTCAGAAAATAAAGCTGGTAGCTGTATAGAGACAAGAAGGGAACTTATTTTACACAGGGCTGTATTTACCTATTCCAGAACAGAGATTCGAGGAGAAAGGTGAGCAGAACAAACCAGCATTCCACTCAAAGAAGATGTTGTACTCAATTTTGTGCTGGGCGTATAATTTAGTGAATGTCCGGGTAATACACAGTCACTCACAACAAGAGAGCCCAAGAACCAGAGTGCATATGGATATAGCTTTGAGCTGTGATGTGATTGTTCCCAGTGGCTGCAGATACAATGTAACATTCATGTGAAAATGTCTATTGTGGCCTCTAATAGACATAGCAAGAGAACTGTTACAAAGGGGTGTTATGGGATTAAAATGGTTCTGACTGTAGGCTCATGTAATGAACCCAGGTAAGGGAAAGTCAGGCAAGGCAGGAAAAATGGGTTAGTTGTACTGCCTTATCTAGAAATTAATCTTTGGCACTGATAGATTTAAAAAAGGGAAGAGATCTGCCAAAAGTCAGGCCTTTGCACCTTTAGGATCACTTTTCCCAGACAAGCCTCTGGCCGGTGTTTGATGACACAAATTCTATGTGATTGTAGGACCTATCTTGATTCTATTTGCAGACCAAGTAAAAGTCTAGAGGAGTGACCCCATGAGATGCTGAGAAAGAAGGCTTCCTGCCGTCACATTTTCCAAGGTACCAGACTAGTCTTTCGAGGGAGGAGGGGTCCAGGCATAACACTATAGTATTCTTATAGTGTTTAGCTGAACTACTTTTTAAATATGGGCACCCACCTGTTGAAGGTTTTCTGCTGAGTCAAATCACTTCGAACATTTGCATTGCACAGAAATCTAAATCCATAACCAATTGGCTATAACAAGGTATACCAAAGAGAATAGAAATATTGTATTACCATTTTGCATACCTCATGTGGGACAGCTGAACAGTTGGACTAAATTCAAAGAGCATCCCTTATTGCTGTGATGAAAATGGAACATTAAGGGGGGGGAGTTAATTTTTTTTGCGTGAGTACTACAATCAATGATGAATTTGAGTTACTTCATTTTTCCATTTCCATTTCCAGAATGTTTTGCAGGCATTCATTAATTATCAGTTTCTGCCCATTTTCACCATTGCATGGAACAACTGCTTAGTCTTATAAACTGTTTGCCATTTTGCCTGCTTTGTTTGTCAAATGTTAAATTCACTCCAAAAATGTGTGCCATAACATTTCACAATTGTGAATGAGAGCCAGGCACTCATTTTTTGTTTCTGTCACCTGTCCAGCATGTAGATATAATTCAGGAGGTTTCCAACATTTTTTTTTTGGTAGGAGAAGAATGCCTGTTGTGTATGCAGAACATTCCCTAGTGCATACCTGTAATTCCAAATGCCTATTAAAGGTTCTAAATTGTGGCATATGGGTTTTTCAGGGCTTTTGCTGTTAAGCCATAACTTCTTAATTTTAATAGCTTTGTGTAATACACTATGCATGTGAGAAGCTTGTTGCATGGCTTTTCAACTGATTAATAAATTGCGCTTCCCAGGGGCCATACTCCAGCTTCATCACTTTTTCCACTAGCATGCTGATTGAAGACTGTCTTGCATAACTATGCATGGTATGTGCTGATGTAGGGTGAAAATGTTGGCTTTCCTTTTACTTTTTTTATTAACCCCCTTTGTGTGTATTTCTTATAATTGTTCACAGCTCAAACTTATGAAATGATTGATGACAACTGTAGAAGAAAATGAATTTTAATGTCTTTTTTTTTAAAAAGGATACATAGTCCCCTGTTACAGGTTTTTTCTAATATCCATAACTGTGCTAGTTTAATGCCTCCAGCACAAACTGCATAAAAATCACTAGTGCTCATAAATCCAAAAATGCATTTGAGTTCAGTTTGGCAACACACAGTCTCTTGAATAAGAGTCAAACACCAGATGAGAATGGAAATTAAATTTCCTCTCATGAGCAGGCCAAGTCAAACTCCATTTACAGTCAGAAGGTACAGTGTACCCTATGCCTGCCTCACTCTGGTTTTTAGCTTTGGTTCCATTTCCTAATTTAATGTCAGACCCTTTTTTAAAAAAATTACATGAACATTATTTTCCAAAGTAGGAAATTAGGGCTTTTTACTGGATACTTGGAGAAAAGTAAAATGTTGCTGATTTTAATGCCATAAATCAGGGGTGTCAAACTCAGTTGTTATAAAGGCCAGATCTGACATAAATGAGACCTTGTTGGGTCAAGCTAGGCCTTCATGGGCCAGGCCATATGTGTATCTATTAGTGGTAAAGCTGCACTACTGCAGTCATACTCTCTGTTCACAACCTGAGTTTGATCCTGGCAGAAGCTGGGTTCAGGTAGCTGGCTTGAGGTTGACTCAGCCTTCCATCCTTCTGAGGTCGGTAAAATGAGTACTCAGCTTCCTGGGAGGGAAAGTGTAGATGACTGGGGAAGGCAATGGCAAACCACCCCATAAAAAAGTCTGCCGTAAAAATGTTGTGAAAGCAACGTCACTCCAGAGTCGGAAACGACTGGTGCTTGCACAGGGGACAACCTTTACCTTTTTAGCAGAGATATAAACTTTTTAAAGGACACAGGCAAACATGGCTAAAGATTTTTTAAAAAAAAAACATTAAACAAAACATGCTTAAAACGTTAGCACTTGTTGGTCTTAAAGGTGCTTTCTTTGTATTTCTCCCATGAGATCCAGGGAACTGGGCAAAGGAAGCTCTGGCTCTTTCCCTCCCCCGCCAGGGGACCTGGAGGGAGCCTCAACCAATGGAAAAAATTGAGGTTTTACTCTGTAGCTTCTGTGCGATTGAGCAAGCCTCGCAAAGCAAGTTGAGATGCCGAAGGACACAAGAGAGAGGGAGAAAGAAGCAGACAAGAGCCAGTTGCTTGGGGGCCTAATAGGAGCCCTTTGGGGGCCTGATTTGGCCCCGGGCCGCATGTTTGACACCCCTGCTATAAATTCTCATATTTATTTTTTTACAATTATTATTATTTTTTAGTCTTCAGTTAGAAACTTGATAATTAAGGCCATATCTAAATTACCCTCTTGATGGGATTTATCTTGCATGAGATGCAAAAAGAAAATATTGATTGCAACTGAAATTTTGTAATTCAGCTGCACAGTAATGGCTTCATATAAGTTAACTATCTTCCCATTTTTAGGATGCTTTTGTTGTATATTTCTTTAGCTTTATCTTTGTAACTGTAGGTCTGCAATCCATTTAGAACCTATACATGGAAGTAATTTTTAAATTATTCAATAGAATTACTCCTGTCAACCAGCCAGAGACTAGAAGGATATGTGCTAGGAGATGGCTAGTGTCAATTGCATGATGTCACTTTGAGAAAACCCGGAAGTGATGTCATGCCTCCCTAGGAATTGCTGGAAACTTTGTGGTAAAGCCACTTCCTTGGAAGTTAGCTCATATTTTCAAGGGATAACCACTAGGGTCTGGCAGCCCTGTTAATCTATAGCACTTACTTGCAAGTACTTACGCTCAAGTCAGGATGTAATTCCTCTGCTGGAACTGTAGTTCATCCTGAATACATTGACACAGATGAAAGCAGACCGTTTAAAGTTGATTTAGAAAGAGGAATTTGTAGAGAAAGATTTGGCATGTGTTATAAAGTCTGTAGGTACTACTGCCAAAATATTGTAAACATTTCTATGCCTGTTACTTTTATCATTTGATAGAATGATAAGGACTTAGAAAGCATGTTTTCTTCATTGGAGCAGGACTTCTGCCACTGGAGCAGGACTCTTCATTTAGCAGAAGGAGTTGTAGAATTGAGCTCAAAATCTTTAAAAATAAGTTGAAAGAGAATCTGTAACATTGTGTTGAATGCACCTTATGTTATATTTTGGTCTTTAGGTTGTAAATATATTTGTGGACAATGTATTGAACATTTTGGCACTAATTGTCTGGCAAGGCATCAGTCAGTGACAGGACTAGAAAACAATACAGCTAAAATTATATTCAGATTTTTACAATGATGAGACTGTGTTGGAATGACAGTTCTGAGACATTCTAATCATAATCTTCTGTTACTTGAGGCTACTGCACACATCATGGTTTGCTGCATTTGTCCTAGGGCAAATCAGTTTGTCCTGATAGTTGCCATATGTTCCCTCTCTTGTATCTCTAGTGAATCACATTCAGCCACAGAAAAGAAGTTGGCTTGCCTAAACCTTGTAATGAATGTGTAGCTTAGATCTCATTTCAGTATTCAGGGAACAAAATGTAACATGTATAAAAAGCATACAGAAGTTTTAATCAGCCAGAGCTCATTTTCACCATAACTGTTTTTTAAAAGAAGAATTAATATTTTGGCATTGATGTCAAGAGTGTGGCTGCAGTCCAAAAGTCCTGCTCATTATTTGTTTTCTAATTGGCTACAGCTTGATAGCAGCAAAACAATTAACATTCTTAGTGCCCAGTTAAAATTTGCGAGTTTTCTTTGAGCAGCCTACAGTATGCTTTGATTGCCAAGTACTTTTTTCTTTTCATTTTAGGAGGACAGGTTCATTTTTATGAATTTCAATGCCAAGCAAATGTTTGCAATTATGTTATCCATCCATTGCCAGTGAAATATTTGCTTCACGTGGATTAGCTTATTACATAGCATGTAGTGCATTAAAGTGAGAACATATTTGTCTTATCTGTAAAAAGCACTGTGCTTTTTGTCCTAACCAGGGGTATTGTTACTCTGGGTGTATTCAGATGAGCACAGAAACTTTAATAGTTACTATACAATGGGAATGGGAAACAAATGGATCTTCTTCGTGGTCTCTGTGCAGTCCCACATATGGGTTTATCCGCCAGGATCGGGCCCACCTCGGAGAATTCAAAGCAATCCTTAAGTGTTAATTTTGGCGCGCCTTTCCCCTCGTCCCGGGGAGGAGGCATCGTCTGCGCATGCCCAGACGAGGGGGAGGCACCCAACCCACTCAGTTTCTTCTTTACCGCCGTCCGGAAAACACCTACCTCGCTGATCTCCCCGCTTTCATTTCAATCCCTCAGATTTCTCACCTCCTTCCTCGTCTCTTCACGTCCTTCGCTCCTCTTCATTCTCCAACTGGTATCGTTATATATATATTTGTGCATTCGTGCATTCGCTGTGCACCTTCGTGCATTCGCTGTGCCGCGAAAATCCCGTCCACTGACGGACATTCACTCTGCCTTTTTCGCCTTGGCGAGGCTCACCGCACAGACTCCTGCGTGCATTGCAGCCAGTTCAGCAAACAGGCAAAGAAAAACCGCGCGGCAAGACTCAAAAGCCATTTGCTAGAGTCATCCCTGCGCCCAGTAATGTCGCACGCATCGGGTTCACAGACCTCTCCGTCCTCCCTAACTCAAAAGGGAGCGTCTCAACCGGCGGCTTCCGTGGCTCAGGTTCCCAGTAAGCCGAAGTCCGGGAAACACCTAAAGAAGTCTGACGAATCTAAGAAGCGGCACCGTACCGAGTCGACCTCGAGAGACCCCTCGGATCGGAAGTCTCCTAAAAAGTCCAAGACTAGCCACAAACTTCCGGAACCGAACTCGGCGACTCGACCTCCGACATCTCACCCGACTACGGCTGTTACGACCTTGATTCAAACTACTCCGGCTTCGAAATCGACCTCGACTCCTGCCATTACGCCTCTTGAAATCGTCCGCATCAGTTCTAGATTGCCTTCAGTGCACAAGTCCCTTCCCAATCAGATCCTAAGTACTGAGTCCCCGGGTTCGACGAAGAACCAGCGCCTCAATATCTTAGACGCACACTCCTTTCGGGAAGTCTCCACCCTTCAGCAGACAATAACGGCTCCTTCACTGACCAGAGCATCATTGACTCTGAGAGAGCCTCCTCTGCGCCTTCGAGAGAAAAGATCCAGAAGCGGTCACAGAGACCGCTACTACTACTACTACACTCCATCGAGGTCGAGGTCACCGTCTCCTCGTAGGTACCAAAGATACCGCTGATCACCCTCTCCCGGCTTCTACAGACGTCGTGCCCGTGAGCACTCTCGGTCCTGTGAAGACTCTCAACACCGAGAAATGGCCTACTACCGAGATCGTTCTCATGAAGACACTCGTTCACGCTATAGAGACGCCTCTCCACGTCGAGAGCATTCTTACCACGATGACCGTCCTTGGTACCGTGAACATGCTAATCTTTATGACACAGAACCGAAACCACTGTCACCAGTTGCTTCTACTGCCGTCGAACCCGCTGCACCGCGCATACAACACCCGCGGCCAGAACAAACTATCAAGACTCCAGACGTTGATACCCTTGAGGACTTGGAGGCAGAACAATCTATATCGTCCCACTCCTTAGCATCAGGGCTTCACTCTCCAGCATCAGACATTGCTAAACCGTCTGACCTCTCTCCATCTGAGCGACCTAAGTCTTACCTAGACTTACTATCTAATATGGCGAACTCCCTCAACGTGAAGCTTACAACCTATGTGCCTAGAGTCTCAGACGTGGTCTACGACCTGGTGCATGCAGATCTCCCTGTTGGCTCATCCTTTCCTATGCTTCCAGTCCACCTGGAAACACTAAAAGAAGCCTGGGACAAACCAGCCTCCGTACCAGCAACATCTAAGAGGGTCGAATCACTCTACAAAGTCCATGCCCCTGAATCGAAGTTCCTCTTCAATCATCCTGCGCCCAAATCGATGATAGTTCATTCTTCGTCCAAATCAAAACAAACCAGACATCCTGTTCCTCCTGAAAGAGAGGGCAAGAAGCTTGACACCATCGGGAGAAAAATCTATTCTCTCACCACTGCCACCACTAAAATTCATAACTACATGGCATACTTCTCGGCATATGCATATAATCTGACTACCCAACTAAATTCCTTAGTTACGGCTCTACCCGAGACTGCACAAAAGCAAGCTTCTCATGCTCTACAAGAACTTGCAAGAGTCAGCAAGCAACAAATAAACACGGCGCATCATGCAGCTCAGTGCTCCTCTAGAACCCTAGCATCTGCAATTGCCCTACACAGGCACGCGTGGCTCAGGTCCTCATCTTTACAGCCGGACATTAAGTTTAAAATTGAGGACTTGCCCTTTGATGGGCAGGGCCTTTTCAATGCCACAACGGATGATATCCTGACTAACGTAGATGACAGCAGAAAAAGGGCTAAGAAGCTGGGAGTCACCCAACCACAGTCACTAGCCATGCCACAAAAAACCTGAAAGCCAAACTACTATAAGCGCTCCAGATCAAACCGAACCTTGGAGGCGTAAGCCTCCCCAGACAAAACAACCTTTTCAACAGAGGGCACGCCCTCAAGCCGCAAAGAAGGCAACACCGACCAATAAACAGTCTCTTTGACTCCCTTACTCCTCTCCAACAGCCCCAACATCGCCCAAACATCAGACTGCAGCTGTTCTACCACAACAGGGAGTCCATAACTTCAGACTCTTGGGTTCTGACAATCATACAAAACGGATACACCATAGAGTTCAGTTCGACTCCAAGACACCACAGGTTCATAGCTACCCCTCCTTCCCCTCCTCTGCTTCTAGAAGTGGCAACCTTGCTGGACAAGGGAGCTATAGAACCAGTTCTACCTCAATATCATCACACAGGATTTTACTCCCGCTACTTCCTGGTGCCGAAGAGAGACGGTGGGCTACGCCCTATACTGGATCTCAGGAAACTCAGTCTCCATATTCGTCACAAAAAGTTCCGTATGGTCACTCTTCAGTCCATCTTACCACTGATTCCAGAGCAAGCCTGGATGGCATCAATAGATCTACAGGATGCCTACTTTCACCTCACCATCAACCACCATCACAGAAGGTTCCTCAGATTCGCCATAGGAAATCAGCACTAACAATTCCACACTCTTCCCTTTGGCCTCTCAACTGCACCAAGAGTATTCACAAAGTGCATGGCGGTGGTAGTAGCAATTCTGAGACAACAACAAATTTCAATCTACCCGTACATAGACGACTGGCTAGTCGTCGCCCAATCCAAAGAACAGCTCCAGATCGATGTCTCGGCTACCCTCTCCCTCTTGACTACCCTAGGCCTTCAGGTCAACACTACAAAATCCAATCTGACCCCTACTCAGTCCATACAATTCATAGAAGCATACCTATCGACAGTCGCATGCAAAGCCTATCTGCCAGCAGACAGAGTACAACATATCAAATCTCTGGCCAAAGAGAAAATTATGCACCACTCTCAAACAGCTCTTACCTTTCAGAGGATGCTAGGACTCATGGCGGCCACCACCTCCGTCCTTCTGTTTGCCAAACTCCACATGCGCCCTCTACAGCTGTGGTTTGTGCGGACATTTTGTCCTCAACACCAACTGACTGTACTGACCGTCCCAGCTCATATCATCCCTTCGTTGAAATGGTGGACGGTAGACCATCACCTCCTGAAGGGAATGTTATTTACTCAGACTCCTCCCTCTGTGATGGTCACCACCGATGCTTCCAAGTGGGGATGGGGAGCCCACTTGGGAAAACTCACAGTACAAGGCCAGTGGACAGATTATGAAAGGTCTCTCCACATCAATTGCCTCGAATTACTAGCAGTTCACAGGGCGTTGAGATCTTTCCTTCCGTCTCTTCACAACAGGCATGTCCAGGTCACCTCAGACAATATAGCCACTGTCTTCTACATAAATCGACAGGGAGGCACGGCCTCCACCAGATTGTGCAAACGAGCCCTAGCCCTCTGGCACTGGAACATTGCCCATGGCATCTTCCTATCTGCAGTGCATCTACCCAGAGTCCAGAACATTCAGACGGACGCTCTGAGTCGACGCTCTATCAACGACCACAAGTGGACCATCAACAGTCGTTCTCTTCAGCCTCTGTTCCAGAGGTTTGGTACCCCGGAGATAGATGCATTTGCATCCCCAGACAATGCACAATGCCCCCGCTTCTACGTGCGCGGCCCTTCGTCTCCACTGTCGGCAGGGGATGCCTTCCTACAAACATGGAACAGACCACTGCACTACCTATTCCCGCCAATACCACTCATCACGAGAGTACTGCAGAAAATTATGACAGACAACACCAACTGCATCCTAGTGGCCCCCTGGTGGCCCCGCCAACCCTGGTTCACCACTCTCCTTCTGCTATCGAACGGCACATTTCTCCGTCTCCCTCAAGCCCAGGACCTACTCTCCCAGCAGGAAGGCAAAGTCCTACACCACAACCCTACCCTCCTTCGCCTTACAGCATGGAGAATCAGTTCATGACCTTCCCACCGGAGGTCCGACATATCCTGCTTAATTCCAAGAAACCTGCCACTAGAAAATCATATTCCTTCAAATGGAAACGTTTACGCAAGTCAACATAGATTCAAACCTGATTCAGCCACAATCAACCAAATTCTGACTTACACTTTAACCCTCTCCAATGCTGGACTCTCCTACTCCTCTCTGAAGGTCCATCTAGCGGCCATCTCCGCGTTCCACCCACGTATCGAAGGCTCCACTGTATTCTCTCACTATGCCACCAAGGCCTTCTTGAAGGGGATCCTTCACCTCCACCCTCCAATCCGCAACATTCAGCCTGCTTGGAGCTTATCACTAGTGCTGAGTCAGTTAATGAAGCCACCCTTCGAACCCATGGCTTCCATCCCTCTGCACCTTCTGACCTGGAAAACAGCCCTACTAGTAGCTCTTACTACGGGCAGAAGGGCCAGTGACATCTGCACCTTCAGAGCAGATCCTCCATACACAATTTTCCACCACAATAAGGTAGTACTACGCCCTGACCCTGCGTTCCTACCTAAGGTGGTCTCACCTTTTCACCTGGGAAAGCCCTCCATCTTACCGGCTTTCTTCCAACACCCCACAGATGCGGGACAACAAACCCTGCATAACTTAGATGTACGCAGAGCTCTGGCTTTCTACATAGAAAGGACTCGGCAATTCCGAAAGGACACTAGACTCTTTGTAACTTATGCAACCCACAATCAGGGTGCAAAAATCTCAACGCAGAGATTCTGAAAGTGGATTGTAGCCACTATTGTGCTATGCTATGAACTAGCAAAACAGCCCATACCTGAACACTTGCGAGCTCACTCCACCAGAGCCGTCGCAACGTCAACAGCCTTCTGCAAGGGCATTCCAATGGAGGACATCTGCACTGCTGCGGTTTGGTCGTCCCCATCCACATTCGTCTCGCACTACGCTCTAGACGTTCGTGCCCGGCGTGACACGTCCTTCGGACAGGCTGTGCTGCAATCAATCTTCGACTGACGCCTTCCGCCGTCTACATTGTGAGTACAAAATTTATTCTCTTGAATAACTAACAGTGCTTCTCACTTACAGATCCAGCACCCGCCTCCTGACAAATAGCTTGCCAGTCACCCATATGTGGGACTGCACAGAGACCACGAAGAAGATGGACAGGTTTCTTACCTGTAACTGATGATCTTCGAGTGGTCATCTGTGCAGTCACACATACCCACCCATCCTTCCCCGCTGCTGGATGTTCATAGCAAGTCACTTACTACACCTCTACGGCGGCAGGAAGAAACTGAGTGGGTTGGGCGCCTCCCCCTCGTCTGGGCATGAGCAGACGATGCCTCCTCCCCGGGACGAGGGGAAAGACGCACCAAAATTAACGCTTAAGGATTGCTTTGAATTCTCCGAGGTGGGCCCGATCCTGGCGGATAAACCCATATGTGTGACTGCACAGATGACCACTCGAAGATCATCAGTTACAGGTAAGAAACCTGTCCATCTCAGATGTCTGTAGGAGCCAATATATGATGTTTTTTGTAACAACTGCACTTGAGACAACTGCAAAAGTCTGGCCTTTTAGAAATGAATGGGCAGGAGAATCCTATTTGTATTAGCTGTCCGATTACAGCTTAGTTCCATGGGAATCATCTCTATCATTTACAAGTAAAACTATCATGACAGGGAGGACAGAGAAAGCCCTGCATATTGCTAGGATCCTAGAGGTTGCTGAAAATGGCAGCCTTTGACTTGCATGGAAAAATGAAGCAGTAATTTGAGGATGTCATTGGAATGGAGATTATGCCTATCCCTGGTAGAGTGGAGTAGAGTAGAGTTAGAGTATATAGTCTGGAAGTGTTGAAAATATTTGGTTCTCAGTTGTTCCTCGTGAGTTTTGTGGACAAAGTTCACTCCTATCTGTAGAGTCTGGCATGCTTATCTGTCTGGGTTATATTACTTGACTGTATAATTCTAGTCATTTATTTATATAAAAAAGTGCATCTCACCTTTCTGCTTTGAGAAGGTTTCCCAGATTTCTTGCAAGAGATAAAACAAACATAAAAAGGCAATGTAACAAAAGCTTATAAAACCTCTGTTACAGTAATGTTAAATACATGCTAACGAAGAAAACAATGAGCACTAGAATGTGATGGAACTCAGGAGGCCTCTGTAGATATCTGGCAAAAAGTACTAAGCCTGCAGTGTCCCAACTGGGCAGCTCATTGGCTTTGGCCTTGATCATCATAATAATCATTCACAACCAAGCCAACCACAAAAAGTTATCTAAAAGCGGTTTTTTTCCCCCAAAAGGAAAAAAGATATTTCATGGAAGCATTGTGCACATTCAATCTTTTATATGCATCTCATCTAAATTCTCTTTTACAAGATGAGGAAAAATCTTGTCTGGGAGGGGAACCCCTCTCCCTGGGAAGATTTTATTTTCATCAGAATTCTATTCACTTGAATTGCAGAAAGTTTCAACATAGTTATTATGATTGTAAATGTGCTTACAAATTTTATTCCAGAACTGTGGTTTGTGAGTTCATTGAAATAATTTGTAATTTATAGCGAGCAAAAGCTTTCTCAAACATCTAAGTAATTATACTTTTTTATTATACAGGCTTAGGTCACCATGAAGAGTCAGCAACCAAAATACCACAGTTTTCCTTAAATTGTGGATGTGCAGTAACTGTGGTAACAGTGTAGAATTATGTTGGGAAAGGTCATCTGTCAATGGTTACTTTAAATACAGCAGATTACCAGTAAGAGGTTCCCAGTGACTCCAGCCCATGAGCTTTTAGTGTACAATTGGGTGAATATTTATGTTAATGTGTAAGTTGTTGTTAGCCGCCCTGAGCCGCCTAGGCGGGGAGGGCGGGATAGAAATAAAAGTTATTATTATTATTATTATTATTATTATTATACTATATTTTGCATTGCCAACCTCACCTTAGTTCAGAAACAGAAAGTAAAATGATATTCTGAAGTTACCTTCATCTTCTGTTAGCTTTAACCTTTTTTATTTCTGACTGAGCTTGTTCAGTCTGAGCCTTCTGGATCACTCAATAGATTTCTCGGATACTCTGCTGATCTGGTAAGCATATACATGCTGAGTAAAGGTGCAGCTGTTTTCCTATGATACCATAAGAACTGCTGCTCAATGCAGGAGCTCAATTTTATTTATTAAACTATTTGTGTCCAGCCTTTCTCAGTGACCATAGCAGCTCAAGGCAGAATACAAAGACCCAGAGTTGGTATGTTTAGTATCAGTTTTAAAGGATATATGAGTTTTTTAAAGTGTTATGACCCTCACAACCAGTTAAGGTAACATACAGGAGTTCACTTGAGCTTAAATCTCAGAAACTTGTCAGTCTATTATAGTGGAAACACTGAGGAGCAATAATAGTTTTATCTTTGCACTCAAAGACCACTTCAGTCCTGGCAAAACAGCCAACTAAACGTCAGGTCAGGAACAGACTGACCATTTAGCTTACAGGGACATTTTGTGGTGGGCTTCAGGCCTGGTCCATTTGCAATCAGAAGTATGCAGACCCAAGCTCCAATAGCTCTGCCAGTTCCATAGGTACCACTAGACTTGGACTCTTCAGGGGCAGCAATGAGCAGTGGAAGTTCAACAGTTGCTTCCCCCTGCAATGTCAGTGGTTGATGGCAGTGCAGGAGAAGGCAGTGGATGAGCCAATCACAGGCATTGATAGCTGGGACTGAATGGAGTGGCTCATGCAGTGTTATATAGAGCTGCAGGGGTGCTTGGCTTGGTGTGGCTTGCTCCTAGGCCATTTTAACTTCCTGCTTTTGGTAACTGGCATGCTGATGAAGTGGTCTGTTCTGTGCATGCCCATCCACCCACTTGTTCGGTAGAGTAGACTAGGAAATCTTAGGACCACTTCACCAACTTTTTATTTTAATGTGGAAATTAATTATCTTGGAAAATCCAGTGTATTAAAACCATGGCAGGAAAACTGTCAGTCTAAGAAGGAATGCAATGCACAGCAATTTAAACCTGTTTCCATACATATGGGAGAGAAAAGGAAGGGGGGGGGGGTAATACTGACCTATTACATATGCTTTATTACATATATCCATAACTATTTATACTGCGTCCCGTCTTCTTGATGCTGACATTCACTATATCTTGGTGATGTGGTGACAGAGTGCAAGTCTGCTTTAAAAGTATTGGTCTATTATAATAGCACAAAGAAGTTACTAATGAAGCAGAGAAATAACGAGGTCGGCACATTGCTGTGTTGAAAACGAGTTTACTTTGGCAACAAAGCAGAACTTAGCCGGCCATAAGCCTCCAAACTGACTAAGTTAAAATTATTTTCATTCAGACCTTTTTTTTTTGCTATAAAATATGCTTTTATTGTATAACACATACATACAAAAAATACTATCAACAATCATTACAGTCAAAATCTTTCACCCATCCCCCTGAGCTGGAGGGGTAAATGTATAACACCATTTCAGATTTCTCGTTTCGATTCCCATGCTATTAATCCATGAATACAGTGGATCCCAGATCTTTTTACAATCCTGAAGGTTACCCCCCCCCCCTTAATCTCATGGTTAACATGTCTCGTTCAGCGGCTTCCAAAACCTTAACTAAAAATTCATTCTTGTCGGGTATTTTAGGGGCCTTCCAATATTGTGCATATAGTAATCTAGCTGCTGTGATTATATGCAACAACCATTTCTTAGATAACAATGCTCAATAGCTATAATTCGGGGGTATGAGGGAGGATTAATTTAAGAATTTTTTGACACCAATCATGTATTTGGGCCCAGAATTTTTTTGCATAGCTACACTGCCACCATATATGATAGAGGGTTCCCTTTATTCTGCCACATTTCCAGCATTTGTTGGAATATTTCGTATAAATCTTAGCCAAACGTGCTGGGGTTAGATACCATCAGTATGCCACCTTGTAAAGATTTTCTTTATATATTGCTGATTTAGTTAATCGTATATTCTGACGCCAAATTTCATCCCATTCCTTCAGTTCAATATTATAGCCAAAATATTTAAGCCATTTTATCCAACTCATTCAGACCATTTTTATTCACACCCAAAACAAGCAGGCAGGCCCCCAAGCTTATCTAACTCAACATGCCCCACCTTCCTGTAACTCCTAGTATTTTTCCATACGTCCGGTCTCCATGCGTTATCAGCTCTTGCAAGAAGCTTCTCAAAGAGGCGGAGGCCCTTTTGTTATCTACTTTACAACCTTGAATCCACACCCACTGAAGGCTGTCTGCTTCTAGCAACGTTGCATCAGGCACCCTCTTTTGAAGGCGAAAACATATTTTCATTTATTATTATAGGGGTATTTATTAATTATTCAGGGGTCCCCCTTCATTACCCCCTTTCAGTCTTCTGAAAGCTTATTTACATAAGTCTGAAGCAGACTGACCATCATCATCATTAAACAGATTAATTCTGTATGCCCATTCAGGAAGGGCAGCTAGGTGACAATTTGGTTTTGACATTCCCTGGAAAGACTGATATGACACTACAGTGGGGTAATGAAATAGTATATTGACAGAGATGGGGTATAGATGGGTCACGGGAGGAAGAGAGACAGGGATGGGATTATCCATTCATACTGGCACATCCCAGTATTTTCCATCTAGAGAAGATGTGTGTGGGGGGAATAAGGTCACTCAGAGGCATGCCTTGGCTATGCAGCCCAGCCTTCCAGTATGGAGTTTTCCTGGTCTATATCATGAGGCCTTTCTGGGCACACAGACTAGCTTGAGAGGGCCCCCCCCATGTCTTTTAAGACTACCCTCTTTATTTGGCAGCACTCTGGTATCAATTTTTCCCCTTTGGCACTGCCCAATCCTTGGAGGGTGTGTGCCACATTTCATGGTGCACTGCCAATCAGACTTCAAGCAACCAGAGTTGAAACACAGTTGGGACAAAGGGAAAGGGTTTAAGAATGTCAACTACCAAAAATAGGCTATACATGAGTTAAAAATATAAAATAATCCATTCATGGTATATGCATTGAATAATTACATATGTCCAGTCTAAATTTGTGAACATAGATCTTGGAAGGATCCTAGAGAACTTATTTCTTTATCAATAAAACATTACTAGCTATGATGCAAGAATACAAGTACTCATCTCAATTTCTAAAACACATAAGGGGCATATGCAAGTGACATGCTATAAACTGAATCAACTCATGTGCCTTTATGGCAAACACCTTGTTGTAGCCTAGGTGATTAAGATACACACATTCAGACATACTTGGAAACGTTGCCAATTGTGGGCAGTCCACACTTGGCCACATTATTACAATACAAAAAAAAAATTCCTGACTAATTCCTTGTTCCCCTTCTCTCTTAGTCTAACAAAAGGTCTTCTTTCTTGAGTTCACGGAGAGTTTGCATGCTCTATGCATGACAACCTTTTCACAGGGAAATCTGTTTCTATTGCAGCCAAAAGGAATTCCTTTTCCTGGAAGCACAACTTGGAAGTGGCAGTGGGGCGGCTGTTGTGATTAGCTGGGGCAACCAGCATTTTGCTAGGCAGAGGAATTTCCCTGGAAATGAGTTTTCTCCACAACTCAGTTTGGATGGGGTTCTCGGGGAGGCCTTCTTTCCAACATCAATGAGGCATGACCAGGCAAATTTCAGGACCTCTGGGTAGATATGGAAGAGCCTGGAAAACATACTTGGAGAAACAAACAAAACAACAATAATAGGTGCTTTTTCCCTTTAAAGCTTTCCTTGGCTATCCACCAATTGTCATAACTTCAGTCCAACCCTGTTGAGATAGGGTTGCACATAATAGTTAAATTACCACACTTGCTTTGGACTGGATACTTCCTCCTCCTCACATGGAGTTTCAGTTTGACAAGGTCTCTACCCTTCCAATGTTAAAGAGCAGATTTCATACACCATACATTATGCAGAACACCAATCCACAATATAAACCTATGCATCACTTCTCATGATTCAGACTAGTGCACATCCATATAGAAAGCGAGCACCTAGAGGTTCATGAGAGGCTTTTTATTTTGTTGCAACAAATATGAATTTTTAAAAAGAAAACATGAAATCGTGCACAAAATTTGGAGCTCCAAAGAGAGATTACCGGAGTTGGAGTTACCCCTTTATTATGAAAATGGTCACAAAAAGGGAAGAAAAACTTCAAAAACAAACACAAAACAAAACTGAGGCCTCAATAGAACAATGCCAGCTTTAACATACATGTATGCAAGGGATCAGACCCAAAATGATTAGAGAACTGGATTAGAGAATTTAAACCATTGGACATCAGTGGGCTGTTCAAGTCCCACTGAACCCCATTTTCCTCCGTGTCAGCTCATCCAAAATTTGTTCTGTGGGTCTCACATAGATGTGAGAGTGGGTTTCAACTAACTTCTAACAACAAAAACCCTAAAAGCAAATAATAGTTAATCCTTAAACAAACAATTCTTAGCAGACATACCAGCAATTCTTAAAACTACTATATAATAATGAGCATGCACTAAACTTAAATTACAGATCCGGATTCCCTTTATATATAACAAAACAATCCTGGAAAGCAAATTCTGGTAATACACCTTAACAAAGAAGTTTGAAATAACAGTGGCAGAAACTTAAAACAAGCAAATGGAAATGTGTTATCCAGTAGCAAGCCTGGATTGAAACACAAAATCAAGCAGAATTGGAGTCCTACCATGGTAAGAACATGAAACATAGAAAGGATTTTCTGAACAAAACACTCAGAAAAAGTAATGCTCTAACAAGATACTATAGATGGAGGAAATATGATAGATAAGCATATAGATGCCCCTTTCCACAGGTAAGGGGTTCACTATATAGCTGAATAGGAAGATTGATATGCACAGTTCATAGATGGAACATAACTATAAATGACATTAAGAGAGCAAATGAAGATATACATTTTGAGGAATGCAGAACATTATTAAAGTCCAGATTTCCAATGAAAACCAAGAGTTTTCAGGAATCCTGCCTACTAAATTACCAACAAATCTAGAAAAGGTATTTCCATGGGAAACACGACACTGAGAATAACTGGATCACTGGTAAAACAAAGTATAAGTTTCTCAAGACTTAAGAGAGAAGCTGCACAGTGAGAGGGCAGTTCCACCGAAGGAAGGGAACAGATGTTCCTCTATAACACGTTATAACTTCAAATGAAAAGAGGTCTTGTAGAAACCAAAATTTGTGAGGCAGAATAATAATAATAATAATAGATTTTATTTGTATCCCGCCCTCCCCGCCTAGGCGGCTCAGGGCGGCTAACAACATTTCATACATTTACATAGATAGGTAAAACTTTAAATTTAACAATTAAAAAATTAAATATAAAAACCCGTTAATAGAATTAAAATACATAATTTAAGTTAAGTTAAATGTGTCTGGCAGCAATAAAAATATTCTGGTGCTGGTTCTGCCAGTTTAAATAGTTTCATAATAGTATTATAGATGGTGGTCCTTTATCCCTAGCAACTCAGCAGTCGATATCAATGTAAGCTTGTCTGAAAAGGACGGTCTTGCAGGCCCTGCGGAACTTCAAAACACTGCTCTTTTCAGAAAACAAAAACTCAGTATCAACAACAAAAGAAACCCCCAGATCCAAATGAATGAAAAATTGGGAAGCAGCCCAAAGTAAGACAGAAAAACTGCCAGATGCAACACCTGAAGACCACATGCTTCTGGTACGAGATGTACTTAACAAAAATCACAAGAGAAATAAAATTTCCAAAAGGTTTGATACAGTATTGCTTTAGCAGAATAGATGTTCCATATAAACCCAAAATTGCAAATATAAACTTTTAACCCATTGTCTCAGATTAAAAAAATTAACAAAAGATCTGTTAGGTGCACCATTTTTAAAAAACAAAGGAGATCACAAGCTAAATATCTTAAAAATATTCCCCTTAAAATTAAAGCTACAAAATCTAAGTACAAGGGAAACTGATAACAGCCACTAGAAAGATATTATCAGACTCAAAAGGTAAAGCAAAAAAGAAATAAATTATCAGAGGAAGAGCTTCTAATCTAGAGGAATTCTTAGGCTCAGGACAGTTTACAGGCAGGGTCTTTTCTCTAGCAGAGAAAGATTAGCTGCAAGGCTGGAGATTTCTGAATATCTGAATTAAATTTGAAGATTACAAGGCATGCAATCCATTTTCTTGAACACTTGCTCTCCCAGAGGCACTAGCCTTAATGTTCTGGGCATTACATTGTATTTTTGGGAGTGATCTCCAGGTTCCACCTGGAGACTGGCACCCTTGCAAAACAGTAGTGTTTTGAGCAAGCCAAGGAGCTTTCAAACTGGCTTGCTCATTTTAACATATAGACATCTTCTTTCCAGTCATCTAGAACTACTCATTTTGTTTGTGGAGACATTCTTGCAGAATTTCAGAAGTTTGAATTTGTATCTTTAGACCCAAAATCAGATGAGAATTCAGAAAAATATCTCAATTGTGCCTCCCCCCTTAGATACCATGGGGCATATATATAAACACAAGATGGGGAAGGTGATGAGATATCTGCCTGGGGGGGGGGGTCAGATTTTACACTTTTTATTTCTACAATTAAGACTAAATTTGGCTATGTGCCTTTTCTTTCCTTAAACAGCTAAAGAGGGTCTGCAAAAGTTTTCCTAGCCAAAATCCAGTGAAAGTTGCTAGGACATAAGTTCCTTGCAAAAGAGAAAACTTTGACTCTTTGCAAAGATGCTGGCAATTTACTTCTCTTAAGGAGACAGGATTAACTTTGTATCAGAGACAATATTTTCTTTCTGATTATGAGAGGAAAAAATGCAAGCTCTGGGTGTTTCCTTATTTGCATGTGAAAAAGATGACACCTGGAATTTTTCATCTACTTAGTCACATAGTTAAGATTTTCAAATGACCAATTTTTTTCTTTTTTCTGGTTATGGATCTGATTTATAATAGAAAACAGGTCTCTTTCTCTAAAGATACCTGGTTGCTTGTGCCTTAAGAGGAGAGACTTGAGGTGAAAATTTTCTTTTCTTCTTAATGTCTCAGGGCACTGCATTCTAAAAATTATTATTCCTTTTGCCCTTTTCTGGTTCTGTTAAAGATTTCAGATTGAGTAAAGAGAAGAGAATTAGCATTCCTTCCCCAGTGGGGGAAGGGCAGGAAGGGAAGAGTCCCCTGTGCAAGCACCAGTCATTTCCGACTCTGGTGTTCCATTGCTTTCACAACTTCACAACATTTTCACGGCAGACTTTTTTTTTACAGAGTGGGTTGCCATTGCCTTCCTCAGTCATCTACACTTTCCCCCAGTAAAGCTGGGTACTCATTTTACCGACCTCGGAAGGATGGAAGGCTGAGTCAACCTGGAGCCGACCACCTGAAAACCCTGCTTCCACTGGGGATCAAACTCAGGTCATGAGCAGAGCTTAGGACTGCATTACTGCAGCTCTAACACTCTGTGCCACGGTGTTCTTGTGGGGGGAAGGGCAGGAGGACTGCAAATTTGCAATCTTTAACTTTCCTAGGCCAGGCTCCAATTTGGGGCTGATCTTAGGCACTCTCTATACATGCTCAGAGGCCTTTCCTTGAGCCTGAAATTTATAGAACTGAAGCAGTTATTTAACAAAACTAGTTTAATCTCTCTTTCTCAGAGGTATTTGGTTCTGGCATTTTAAAAGTGAAAATAAAGGTACAACTCTGAATCTCTCTCTCACTCATGGCAATAAATTGTATTTATTTAATTTGTATCCTGGCTACATTTTAAAAGAGCTGAACCTAAGTTCTTTTCGGCTAACTGTAATGCAGTAGCCATGCACCAACTGAATTTTAGTGCTGAGATAGCTGAATAGCCTTAACTGGCTACACCATGAGGGTCTGGGAGGCATAAAAATAACATAATGAGTACATTTCTTTGCCTAGCCTAACCTAGACTAGAGCTTATTATGCTGAACAGCCTCCTGACATAATTCCATTTGGGGAAACCCTTGGATTCCATCTGGACATTTGAACTCTGTATGATAATATGTAGCTCTCTGAATTTATACCCAGTTAGCTAGTTATATTAAACAACTTACTAAAACCAATGCTTTCATGCCTATTTTGCAAAATAAACTTTCTTTAAGTTTGTGTGGTTATTTGCTTTAAGGGCCACCACAATCTGAGCCAAACTTACCCACTAGCCTTTGGAAGTATCTACTATTAATTTGTGAAAACTGACTTGTAGAACCCCTTGTTGCAGTGGTGTGACTTGGTTTTCTCTAGAGTTTTCCTACTAGGCAGAAGCTTGACTAGGGCCTCTGTGCTAAAGAATTTATCCAGTCTGGTGGCAGCCTACCTTCCTGGTGTTTCTGGGGGAAATACCAGACTTTGGACCTGTGTTGGACTATCAGTTGACAAGTTGCTAACCCACCTCGGCCAGACAGGTGGCAGACTTCGTCACACTAACAGAGACCTGATCTTTTGGGCAAGGCCACATTCTCTGCAGTTAGTTTTATTTCCTGAATGGGGTTGCCATATCCAGACAGGACAGATTGCTAGAGATCTGAAATGGAAGTCTAAAGAAAGATGAGATCCCAAGGGAACCAGGCTCTGAGCTCTCACTCACACCAAACTTTAATTACCCTGCAGAGAAAACTGAGTCTGCAGCTAGGAACCTTGTGCTGTGATTCCAGGAGATCTCCAGGCCTCCCCCTGAGAACTGGCCTCATCTAATTTTAGTCCAAATCATTGCTCTTCTGTTTCTTTATTTTATTAAGGGGAGAGAAGTCTTTGTTACGTTACAAAGCCAAGTTTCTCTATTCTAAGAGACATTCGAATCTAAAAGTTAGATTTTTCTTGAATGGGAGGTTTAGGGACAAAGGAGCCTTGCCTGCCCATGTGGAACTACCATTCTCTGACATTTCCCAGAATTCTGGCTTTTAAGTTCCCCCTGGCAGCAAACATTTAGACAAGACACTTCTAGGGAAAACAGAAGAAGAAGAAGACATTGAATTTATATTCCACCCTTCACTCAAGAGTCTCAGAGCGGCTCACAATCTCTATCTCCCTCCCCCACAATAAACACCCTGTGAGATGGGTGGGGCTGAGAGGTCTCTCCCAGATGCTGCCCTTTCAAGGACAAGCTCTGTGATGACTATGACTGACCCATAGCCATTCCAGCAGGTGCAAGTGGAGAAGCGGGGAATGAAACCCGGCTCTCCCGGATAAGAGTCTGCACACTTAACCACTACACCAAACTGGCTCTCAAACAGAAAACAGGAGCTGCCAGTAAGGGGTCTGGTAGCCAGGGAGCCCTGAGGGTTTACACTGCCTTTCTCTCGTGACCCAGTGAGATTGCCCTACTGGGAACTACGCAAGAGAAAATCACTCTCACTTAGAGGCTTCATCTCTCATTCACACCACAGAAATCCTCCCAGATCCTTGCTTCTGTGCTTCAGCTCCAAAGCAGAGCCTAATAGACAGAGCTTAAGGGGTGATCAGACCCTTCTTCTCTCCCAAGGAGAGGCAATCAGAATTCCCAGACAGTTCATACTCACAATCCTGAAGATCTTTCAATTCCCTGCACACGTTGGTTCAATCAGGCGTGGGATCTTGGTTGTCTGGCCGGGCACCTTCCCCCACCGGGGCGGAGAGAGCTGGACTCGATCAAAAATATTACTGTGGCACCTAGTCCATTCTTCCCGCCAAGAGGGTGGAAGGCAGATGGTTATGCAGCCATCCCAAGGGGAAGAAAAAATCCTTACCCCATTATTTCCAGGCCAATCGCACCAAAATGAAGCAGAGAAATAATGAGGTCGGCACATAGCTGTGTTGAAAATGAGTTTACTTTGGCACCAAAGCAGAACTTAGCCGGCAATAAGCCTCCAAACTGACTAAGTTAAAATTATTTTCAATCAGACCATTTTTATTCACACCCAAAACAAACAGGCAGGCCCCCAAGCTTATCTAACTCAACATGCCCTATCTTCCTGTAACTCCTAGTATTTTTCCATACGTCCTGTCTCCATGCGTTCTCAGCTCTTGCAAGAAGCTTCTCAAAGAGGCAGGGGCCCTTTTGTTATCTACTTTACAACCTTGAATCCGCAGCCGCTGAAGGCTGTCTGCTTCTAGCAACATTGCATCAGACACCCTCTTTTGAAGGCAAAAACATATTTTCATTTATTATTATAGGGGTATTCATTAATTATTCAGGGGTCCCCCTTCACTAACATTTAAACTTTTACTTAAGCTGACAGAGTATGAGAAATTATTTTCTGTTTATGCTGACTTTGTAGAACAAAATAGCTGCCATATGCAAGCACACAGTGCTGTAACTCAGCCATGCTTTTTATTTAATACTCAAAGTAGTTAGCATAAGTAGTATGAAAAAGGAAATGCACAAACAGCATCTGGCAGTCTTTCATACAAATGTATTTACATTTAATAGGAGAACATGGGCAGTTTCATGGAGTGGGTGGAAGCTGTATGATGGTGCTGTATTTTTAATATATCAATATGTTTCTGTTTTCTAAAATAATATGTGAATATGTGCATGTTTAAAGTTGTGCCACAGAATTCATCTTGCAGGTTTCCAACCAAATTTTACAGTTTTGCTACAGTTTTAATATGCAAAATATATATCAAATGTGTGCCTAATGTTGTTACCAGTTTTGACAAAGATGCTCATATAAACTTAGACACTTCATTTTCTTCATTTTTTCAAAAAGGAAAAAACAGCACTTTATTTTAAAGCCTTTTTCTAATAATTACTCTTTATTGGAGATATAAGAACCAAAGTTATAGTTATACAATTGGCATTTGCTCAAGCAGGGAAAAACCCTATAATAATTAATAAGAACAAATTCTGATAATATGTTGACATTTATGTTTGGGTAAGACTTGATAGTTAATCGTATATTTTCTGATCACAGAACAGGAGATAGGTGTGGTTTCCAGGTTCATTTTAATCTTCCTCAATTTGAGACTGGTTTTGGTAGAAGTAAATTCTACATAGTAATGTTTTTTTTTCATGTTGAGCTAATGGGATCTGCCTCTTGCTGTAATATTCCAAGCATTTTGCAAGGGTAAGCACTATTTCCTTATGTGGAAATTGAAGAAGCCCTGCATTTTGAAGATGGAGCCCTTTGAGTTGTGAAACAAATCAAAGCCCCACATCTTCCATATAATTATGGATGTTTTTTGTTTCATCTTTTTTTACCAGGCATAACAACGTCAACGGGAAACTCCAGCAAGTTTACATGAAAAAGCTCATTGAAAAATCAGAGCAGCAAGAATTCTTCCTTTGACACATCTTGTGGGGTAGAGTCTTCTAAACATGCCCTGTTATCTTTCCACTTTTTAAAAAGGAACCCACTGACAGTATGACATAACTTTCACCAGCAGAATAACAGACTCTTACAATGCCTTAAATTTGTTGCTGTGAGACCATATCAAAACAATACATGTCTTACATTTTTGTAAGTATACTGTTTTAAGGCATAGTTGTTCATAAAAATAATGATTCAAAGAGCTTCCAGAAAGTTCATCTGATCACTAAACCCATTTTGTGCATCACCTGTTGCATGGGAATAATATAATACAACTATCTTGCCCTTTCTTAGAAATCTTATGTGTAAAAATTCAGTAAGGATTCTGTGGGTACCCAGTTTGTCACTGAACCCAAGGCAAGTTTAGCCCCCCAGTTAACTGTTTTCTTGTTATTTCTAAGTTTTTTGTATGAAAAAAAATAAACCACTGTTAACCAAAATACAGTGTGAACATAGCCAGAATGTCATTGTTACTTCATTTTTCCTCTCTGTTGTCTCACTGTGACCTACATCATTTGTTAGCAAATCTAGCTAACAGTTTTTTGTATCAAAATGTTAGTAACAAAACATCTTCAAGCAAACTTTTCAACAAAACATCTTCGTAGTTCAAGGAGATAATACTTAAATAATGTTCTTCTATCCAATACAAAGCATTCTTCAGTTATCGTGGGACTTTATATCCTAATCACTTTATATATAATAATTAAGTGTTTGTTCCTATGATCACAAAATCATCAAAATGAGTCTACAAGGTAAGAGTTTTTATGCATTTGGGATCCCAGAACAATCCAAAAGGGAGGGTAAAAGGGACTGAGAGATAGTGCAAATGCACACTGATGGAGGTACAAACAATTTCCAAACTACATTCGAATGCATTCCTAACTATACTTTTCCTAGCTTTTCCTTTCATTAGTCCAGCTGATCAGAGCTATTGTCACCATTCTCCATGGGAAATATATCAGGGGTTTCCAGTTTGATGGGGTTTGAAATGAGTTGGCTAAGATACCACTTCTTTGGGGGATATTGGACTGTTCCTTTGACGGGTAGTTTCTGATTCCCATTTCTAGGGAGAATGGCCAATGGCAAGGGATTAGGTTTGGAAAAGAATCTGGATGCGGGGGGTTTTGAATTTCTGGCAGAACAAAGAAATTCAGGTGTCATTAGCTAAATGAGCGATTCAGAGAGAAAGGATGCAAAAAAAATTGCAGAAGGTTATCTGTATTAGTCTATTGTAGAAAAATAAAATAGAAGTGTGGTGACCCCTTAAAGACTAGCAGTATTTATTCCAGCCTGAGATTTTATGAGTCAGAGCTTACTTCTTCAGATGTTATAGAAAGGATATAATTTTTGAGATTTTTTTAAGAACACTGTCATTGCAAGAGATGTATCTAACATTCGTCACAAGGGGTTTATCAGAAGTTAGGGATGCCTGGCCAGATATGGTGTACAAGCTAAAAAGCAGAACAAATGCTGGGAAGCAGCTGCAACTGTGTAAACCAGAATATGTATTCCTGAATACATATGGCATCCTGTGGGCATTTCAGTTTTACTCCAGATTCCCTTTAGAGAGTTCAAAGCAAAGGTAGACTCCTAGAGCAGCCCCAGCTCTAATGTGATTATATCTCAGGGGAAGTCATTTTTTTCCGGATAGGAAGACAGTGGGTTGGGCCCAAAAACTTCTGCCTTCAGAGCATGACTTTCTCGGCTTCCCCTTCCTATGGCAACCCCAAATAACCCAAATTCCAGTTCCTGGGTGTCCCTCAAAATTAAATAAAATGAAGCTGATTATTCAATATGACTTTAAAATAATTTTTAAAATACAGTTATGTTTTGAATTAAAAATATGTTAAAAAATAAAGTATTAAGGAATAATGGCATGTTAGCTATTCCAAAACATAATGTTTCATCTTTCATTTTGAAATATTTGGCATTTAATGAAGACATAATAAATTTAGTAGTCTAGCTGATCTGTGCTACATCCAAAAAAGTAGTACTAATTTTTTATTATTATTATTTTGAAAGCCAAAGCTAAACACATCAAATCCCATACTGGGCCTCCCATCTGCGGTATGTGCTTAAGAAATAAAAACAAAACAAACTCATGTTTTTGTTTTTAACGTTTTATTGAGTTTCCATAAAAAGAATAACAATAATAATAATAATACTTTTTATTTATATCCCGCCCTCTCCACCGGGGCAGGCTCAGGGCAGCTTACAACATAAAAATACAATATACGTACATCAACAGTTATACTTATAAAATCATTAAAACAGTTTACAAATTATATTAAAATTAACATTATGGTGCTATAAACATTAAATCTTCAGTAGAATTCAGTAGCTAAAAGCATTTCCAGCGGCACTTTCTTAGCTTGTCATTAGTTGAAGGCTATTTTGAAGAGGTAGGTCTTACAGGCCCTGCGGAATTGATCTAAACATCGTAGGGCCCGTACTCCTCCGGAGGAGAAGGGGAGATGGGAATAGGAATAGGAATGTGACAAAGGTAGACAATACATAGATAAAAAGAAAAGTAGTACATTCTGCATGTCAATATATCATTAAAAATAAAAAGGCCATAGAGTATTTAAATAAATTCAGAATAGAGTCAAAATAACCAATATTATATTCATATTGTAAGTTTTATGCTTATACTTATCAAGATTGGATCATATTCTCAATATATATATACAATAGTAAACAGAAAAAATTCATATCAGCTAGTATCAACCAAACATATAATGGCTCCCAGTGTTTTCTTGCTTCTTCCTTAGATTTGCCACCAAGAAGTGAAGATAGATAGTTCATCTCAGCCTAGTCTTCAATATTTTCTCAATCACTTTTTGCCTAGTATGCAATCCCTGGAATTTCCATTTCTGCGCAAACAATATTATCGCTGCTGTATTAATGTGTGCCATTAAATGTCTTGATAAACCCATGCTTTCTAGTAATCAGTATGGCAAAGTACCAGCAGAATAGCAAAGCAGGTATCTCCAAAGCCTAGGACAGACAAATTGAGGGCTTGTGCTTTACAAAGTGTGATATCAGCCATCAGTATTTGAATGAATGTGACCATAACATGGTTTACAAAAGATCTCGGGTTTTTTTGGTTGTGTTATGATATACCATAGACTATGTACCGCAAGACAGCCATTTTCTGTAGGGGAAGTGATCTGATTTCAGCTTTCCATCTCCACCCCCTCCCTCCACTCACCCCCCACAGCCACTAGGAAAAGAACTACCTAGGAAAAGAACAGACTTTCTCCACAGTGTGGACCAAAGCAGGCAGTAAGCATCCTCAGCAGGGTATAATGACACAGAGTACACCCTGCAAAACAGCCATTTCCTCCAGGGGAAGTGATCTCTGCCATCTGGAGAGCAGTTGAAATTCTTGAGTGATCTCCAGGCCTCACCTGGAAATCGGCAACAATGGTTCTCCAGGAGGGTATGGCTAGTTTGGAGGGTGGAGTCTATAGCATTGTACACGTCTGAGGTCCCACCCCTCCTCAAAACCCTTCAGGCTCCACCCCTCAAATCTCCAGGAATTTCCCAACCTGGAGTTCGCAACCCTTTCTCCTTCCCAGCCAACCATCAGCCTACCAGTATCTGCTCTTCTGACTTCAGCTTTCCATCTACTCCCTGCAGCCTCTAATTAGAATAAGTACAGTCTTTAGTGGAGACTAAAACAGCTTACATCATGCTCCTCTCCCCTTTTTGATCTATACAACATCTCTGTGAGGTAGGTTAAGCTGGAAGTATGTGACTAGTTCGAAATCACCCAGTAAACTTCTACAGCAAGAACCTGGGCCTGGCAGACCCTACTCTGAAGTGCTAACCGCTATGCCACAGTGGCTGTCATAGGAGGGTGGCTGCTGAGCAGGAGCAAGCAGCCAGACCTACTTAAGTCATGCCAGTCTGGTGGCATCAAGTCCCCCAGAGGATGCTGCCAGGCCTAGGGTAGCCAACCTCCAAGTGGAGCATGGAGATCTCCTGATATCACAACTGAACTCCAGACAGTAGATCTCTCTCCCTCTTATCTCTCCTTCCAGGAAATGGCTACAGTAATCCATGCACTTGTGACTTCCAGACTGGTCTGTGACATCCATGCGGACACACATTCAGCCAGAACTATGCTAATTGCACTGAATCCCTGTTGAGTACTAGATCTGGTTCAAGGTGATGGTATTGACCTTCAAAGCCCTATGCAGCCTAGGACCAACATATCAGTGGGATTGCCTTTTCCCCTATGTGCCCTGAAGAGCTCTGCACTCTGCTGAACAATATCTGCTGGTAATTCCTGGCCCCAAAGATCTGCTTAGCTTCAACCAGGGTGGAAAACACCCTGGTGGAACCTGCTCCCACTTGAGATCCCTGTAGTATATAGTGCAATTCTGCAGGGCCTGCAAGACAGAGCTGTTCCACCAGGCTTTTAGTGAGACTGTGGACATCTGAAAACCTTGGCATTCCCTGCCTACACTGCCTGGATGAATGGTCCCCTAGAACTATCTTAGCATCTGTTGAACTGGGCAGTGCTACTTGTTTGTTATGCCTTCCCAGTAGGAGACATTGGTGGGTACCAGAGATGGTTAAGTGCTGGTTGTTTTAAATTTTAGTCTGCTATTAATTGTATTTATTGTTGTTGCTTTTTTTTTTTTTTTGCCGTGACCTGCCTTCTGCCTGCTTGCGGGAAGAGCAATATATAAATCCAAGAATGGATGGATGGATAGGTTTTCTTCTTAAAACAGCCTTCTAACAAAACAGGAAATGGGTATACTTGCAAACATCTTGAAATTAGTTCGTTCTCTCTCTCTCTCTCTCTCTCATTGACCAAAGTATCTATGTGAGACCATCTCATCACTTCAAATAAATATCTAATTTCCACAAGCCACCACAGAAAAGATAACACATATGTACCATATGTCACTACTAAGGCTCATCATTTTTTTCTAATTCCACTTTTTTCCTTTCAATAATAGGAGGTTTGGAAAAACCTTCACTTTGGCACAATATTTATAGGCTTGAAACTGGATCTGCTTAACATATGTGGTATCTATTTTGAACAGCTTTTCCAGGCTATAAGCCATTTTTGATATGCAGAAAGGGCTAAGATGAGCTAAAGACCCAGCCCTGAGGAAAGGCTGAGACACTTGGGAATGTTCAGTTTGTAGAAGAGGAGGGGGGGGGGGGGACATGATTGCTCTCTTTTAAGTATTTGAAAGGTTGTCACTTGGAGTAGGGCAGAAAGCTGTTCCTGTTGGCATCAGAGGATAGGATTCACAATAATGGGTTTAAATTAAGAGTGGGAAGGTATCAACTGGATATTAGGGAATTTCTTTTTTACAATAAGTTGTTTGACAGTGGAATCAGCTACCAAGGGATGTGGTTAGCTCTCCTTCATTGGCAGTCTTTAAGCAATGGCTGGACAAACACTTCTCAGCAGCAGTGTTCCCTCTGAACTTCAGAGCCTTGTGAGCAAAAATTCTACTTTGTAAGCTACTGGTATTAAAGTTGTGAGCTACTGACATGAAAGTTGTGAGCTACTGTATAAATTATTGTGCTCTGGGGTCATCTTTCCTGAGCTAAGACAAAAATGTGTGAGCTGGAGACTAAAAAACTGAGCTAGCTCACACTAACTCAGCTTAGAGGGAACACTGGTCAGCAGAGGTCAATTTGTAGAAAAATAGGTGGTGGAGCTCATCCAGGGATTGTTATGCAGCTGCACCTACTGTTCAATTGTCAAGGTGGGAAGGAGGAGGTGGAACCCTCATAAAGTTTCAGGAGCTGTGCTCCTGTGAGCTCCTGCTGAATCCGAGGCCTGCTTGTCAGTGATGCTCTAGGCCAGGGGTGTCAAACTCATTTGTTATGAGGGCCGAATTTGACATAGAGACTTTGTCGGGCCGGGCCATGAGTATCATAAAATGTAATACCAGGTAGCGGACATATAAACTTTATAAAGGGCACAGACACACAATTAAAGATTTTTTTTACTTAAAATAAAACATGCTTAAAATATTAGCACGCTTATAATATTTTGTTTTACATTCTCTGATAAATGTCACCTCTTGCTATGAATTATTGCATCAAAAACTGCAGACAATGTCTGTGCTGTACCAGTCTTGAATATGTGCTGTTCAGATGTGCACGTCTATAAGTTGCAAACTTACTTTTGATTCATTGACATTCATTACAGAACATCTCATGGTCAATGCTTTGAGTCTAGGACCCAGAGGAACATGAAGCCACTGGGCCTTGCGAGCTTTTGTACAGAAGTTGCTTCACGTACTAGTCAAGAGCATGTGAAGGCACTATGGCACAGACTGAGGGCTATGTGCTTGTCCCCAGGAAAATGACTACAACTAAAAAAAAAATACAACTCCCCCCCCCCAAAAAAAAATAACTACAAGAACAGACAGACAGCCATGTACAGTGGTCAGTGTCAGCCTATTATCTGGGAAGTCTAAATTCAAGACCCCCAATCAAAGGAAAATGTGAAAGGAAAATTAAGGAAAAGTTGTTGGGTAAACCTGGGGTGGAACACACTCTCAGCCTACTGTTGCTATTTCTCTTCTAAATAGTTCACATGCTTTCCTATTAGGGTTGCCAATCCCCAGGTGGGGGCAGGGGATACCCCGGTTTGGAGGCCCTCCCCCTCGCTTCAGGGTCATCAGAAAGCAGGGGGAGGGTAGGGAAATGTCTTCTGGGAACTCTATTATTCCCTATGGAGATTTATTCCCATAGAAAATCATGGAGAATTGATCCGTGGGTATCTGGGGCTCTGAGGGGGCTGCTTTTTTGAGTAGAGGCACCAAATTTTCAGTATAGCATCTAGTGCCTCTCCCCAAAATATCCCCCAAGTTTCAAAAAGATTGGACCAGGGGGTCCAATTCTATGAGCCCCAAAAGAAGGTGCCCCTATCCATTATTTCCTATGGAAGGAAGGAATTGAAAAGGTGTGCCGTCCCTTTAAATGTGATGGCCAGAACTCCCTTTGGAGTTCAATTATGCTTGTCACAGCCTTGATCTTGGCTCCACCCCTAATGTCTCCTGGCTCCACCCCCAAAGTCCCCAGATATTTCTTGAATTGGACTTGGCAACCCTATTTCCTATTGAGAAAAACTGGAGGGCATGAGTACAGTGAAAAAGAGGAGGGAAACCCAGTTATACCCATAACAAGCCCAACAAATCTCTCTCTCTCTCTGTAGCAAGGCAAAAAGCTCATACCTTCACTTAAACGTTGCTAGTCTTAAAAGCACTTTTTGTAGCTCTCCTGATGGTGGGAACTGCGCAAAGGAAGCTCTGACTCTTTCCTTCCCCAGGGGCACAACAAGGAGGGGGAGGAGCCTCAGCCATTCATTAGAAGGAAGAGAGGCTTGTCTCCGTAGCTCTGCAGGGTGATTAATTGAGCCTAGCAAACTTAATCACCCAGCAGAGCTATAGAGCCAAGTTCTCTTATTGGCTGAAGCTGCTCCTCCCTCCTTTTCCCTTTGGGAAAAGGGAGGGAGGAAAGGCTGCTTTGCTGCTCTGGTCTGTCTGGGGAGAAACACAAAATGGTGACCAACAAAAGCAGGCAAGGGAAAATGAAGCAGATGACAGCCAGTTGCTGGAGGGCCTGATTGGAGCCCTCTGCGGACCTGATTTGGCCCGTGGGCCGTATGTTTGACACCCCTGTGCTAGGCTGATCCTGCACTGATCAGGGGATTGTACTAGATGTCCTGTACGGCCCCTTCCAGCTCTGTGATTCTATGAGCACTTCTAATAAAACTTTTAGGTGCTGGAAGTTGCCACCCAAAAAGTATGGGCGTGGGTTGTATGTCATTTTAGAAACTTAAGTAAACAGTCTTTAATATCAGAATTAAAGCAAATCCTATTGAGAGATCAATTCCATTTGAAAATTCTGTCAACTTCCTCCAGACTGAGTGGAGTGAAAGAATCCAAAACTTGACTAGAAGACATGCTCTGAGTCTTGAGTTCACTTACTGTTTCCAAGGCAATGGGCACATCTAGAAGCACTGTTCCAAACTAAACATAATGTGACTAATGAGCCATTCTTAAAGAAGCCAGTACAGTAACAGTTAAATTGTGAAAGTACACAGGAGGTGATAACAGATTGATCTGTGTCATTGCTTATCCTTGTAATTGCTTAAACAGCATTTAGTCATAAGCAAGATTGTTCAAAATATAGTAAAGGAGGAAATCAGGTCTGAAGTACCTTTTGCTTTCTGGTTTTTCAGTCGGATGTGGGAAAATGCATTCTCCTGTTCACAGAAAATAACTGCATGGGATAAATTAGATCCTGTCCCTGTTTTATGGCATCACAGCTTGGTTGCAGACTAATAAAAATGCTCATCACTCAGAGCTCCATGCACCAAAGGTTTACGAACCATTTGTTTTACATGACTCTCTATAAATTCTTTCCCTCTATAGTAATACTTATTTCCCTGCCAACAACATGATCTATCAAGGTTTTCTTTCTTATAAAAAGCTGAAGCATTGCTGAAAAACTCTGTGCTACAAGAATCAGTTTAAACAAAAAAACAAATTATATAAATTTAATTACACTTGTGAAATTTGCTAGGTGCCATAGCTTTTTAAACGAATTACTGATAATATGTAGCAAAATCAAAACAGATGCTTTCTTGGCTGATCAACAGTAGCAGCTGTGTCTGCAGGGAAAGGAGGAGGAATTGCCCTTCCTCTTTCCTCTGTTTCCCCTTGCCTCCCCTATTTTCCTTCACCACTACGTCCTGTGCTGGCTCTGGACTGATATATATCATCAGCAAAATCCATGTAGCTGCAATATGAAGGAATGAGAAGGGGGTGGTTGAAATCTTCCTATTCAGGAGGGAGATACAAACCATGCATAAATGTCTTCACAGAACCTTGGAATAAATTATCATTTGTTGCAATATTGTCCCTTATTTATTTAACTGATAAAGCACCTAATGCATTAGGCAGGTCTGCATATGTGTGTTAGGGCTGCTAACACCAGGTTGAGAAATTTCTGGAGATTTGGGGGTGGAACTGGGGAAGGACGGGGTTTAGGGAAGGAGAGGAATCTCAGTGCACTATAATGGAGTCCCCCTCTGAAAGCAGCCATTTTCTCGAGGGGAATTATCTCTGTAATTCCAGGAGATCTAAAAGCAGTTGGATCCCCATTGTGCAGCATTAAAATTATAAAATGTACCTTCCCCTGAAATCAAGGGGGATGAGTCTTATTTATTCATGATGTACTATTATTTCTTTCTAAGCCCCCATTCTACCGAGCCCGCAAGACAAGACATATATCATTAATAAAACAACCAGTAAAATTAGAAATGAAAGAATCTACTAAAGGACATCAATAAGCATTAGTACAGTCAATAGCAACAGATTAGATTGGATGATACAGAGTTTTCCAGTAACGGGGGTGCCTTCCACAATCCTTGTACTGCTGTTAGCAGCAGAGTTTCACAAGATGCACTGTTGTATTTGTGGCAGTACAGAATCATACCACAGTTTAGGAGCAAGAACATAACTTTCAAAATTTCACTTGAATGGGCTTTCTCAGAGTCAGAATTTACTAACCTTGAGTTTCTTGCAACCTAACTACATAGATAGTCAGGAGGATAGCCATATTAGTCTGAAGCAACAGAACAGAGTCCATGGATTGTCTTTATTCTTTTATGGACAATAAGTATATGGATAATCTTAATTCTTTTCTGGGCACCCAACAAAATACATTAAAAAGGTTAAAGTTAGTTTCTCTGCTAGAGGAGGGGGAGTTGTTTATGCCCTGTCTGGTCACAGAAAGTGTATGCTTTGGAGAAAGAGTTACTATAGCTCCTTTCTGCAATGACTGAGACTCCTGGCCCTGTTTTTACCAGTATAATTCCTTATGCAGTATTTGAACATGGTATGCAGCTTATTCTTCCTCATGTAAGGTTAATAATGAACAAATAATGACCAAACACTTCAATATACATTAAATACCATTTCATTGCTACAGTATAAATGAGGAAAGCCAGACTAAAAGACATCTTTAGAACCATAAAGATCTCTCATAACATTCTCTCAGGCTGCATAAACAGATAAAAGGATGGACAGACATTTCCAAAGTTAACTTGTGTTATGCCAAGTATACCTTATTACCTTTGCCATCACAAATGGCCTCATTTCAAAAAAGCCCTTCAGTGAAACTCAAGTTCTTGTTACTGATAATCCACAGCCGCACAATAACATGTCAGCCTCACTTAGTTCTAAGCACAGTTCCCCTCTAACCATGCCTCCACAACTTTCTCATGACTAATCTCTGTGACCTGCCACCAGGCTTAAACGACACTATTGAGTGCCTGGGAGGGCTTGGCATTTATAGCCATGCCTGAACTGGAGGTGGAGGTGATGCTGTATGGTTTAATAAAATGATTCTTAATAAACTAAAGTAGTCATGCATGTAAATGTAGATAGCAGTTCACTTATTTTATCACTGAACTATGAAGACCACCCTCCACTATATTCAGGTTCCCTTCTCCAGGCCAAAACTTCTGGCCTGGTAAATTCAACAGACAAATGTTGAGCAATCCACTTGCAGTGGATTCCTCATGACTCCTGTCTGCTTGCAGAAAAATAGAACTCAGCCATTATAAGCAAGCAATGCCCAGAACAGTACTTCCTCTCACCTTATCCTTGCACCCTCATTAAAAATATGGAATATATTTCCGTCCTAGCCAAAGTGCTAATTACTTTTTTGGTTATAAGGATTTTGAATTATTTATTGTTTGATTGAAAAAAGTACATTGCAAGATTGTAGTGTGAACTGCTTCCAGCATTTAAATGGCTTGCCAGTTTGTTGCAGTGGTTAAAAGTGGTGGACTTTAACCTGGAGAACTGCGTTTGATTTCCCACCCCTCTACATGGAGCCAGCTGAGTGACCCTGCGTCAGTCACAGTTGTTTCAGAACTGTTCTTTCAAGAGCAGTTCTCTCAGCCCCACCTACCTCACAGGGCGTCTGTTGTGAGGAGAGGAAAGGAAGGAGATTGTAAACCACTCTGAGCGAAGGGTGGGATATAAATCCAATCACCACCACCACCACTACTACTTCCTCCTCCTCCTAGACCAACTAAAAAAATTCCAACTAAAAAAAACTTGCTTCTTTTTTTAGGAAAAATAAAGCTCTGCTGTGAAAATAGCAAGCCTCTAGCAGTATGTTCAGTGCCTTCCCACACATGTATATTTTCTTAGATTCTTCATGAATTGTTCTCCGGGTTTCAAAACACATAACAAGAAGATCTTTTAAAGTGCTTGACAGAAGTCATTCTTAACTAATTGTGATTCTAATGCTAATTTAACACCATGCGATGCCCTTTCTAAGTTGACATCTACAGAAAGTAATGGTATTTCTGAAAACATGGCAATTCCAATCCATACTCTGGCACAAATGAACAAGGGGGGGGAGAGTTTGGCATGGATATATAATCATTCATATATAGTTCTTTGAATAGTTTTGGAAGAGGTAAATACTCTTCCCACCTCCTTGGGTTTGCTGAAAAAGTAGTGTCTCAGAAAGATATGACTTCACTCTCTAATTCATGTGCATTACTGGTCCAGAGAATCCTGGTGGGTTTGAACCATTGTACTCATAGTCCTTATGAGATTCCTTTAATGATTAGGGAAGGTAACTTTAAAAAATCTCCATACAGAATCAAACATATGGTATATTTATTGGCAAATGCAAAGCCCCTCAGGAATGAGCTCTGTTGTAACAAATGATGAATTATGTGGCTTCATAAGCACATATGTCATCAAATGCACCATTGACCTTTTTACATTTTCAGGGGGATTTTCTGCTTTGTGTAATTTCTCTGGCTTGGAAGTGAAGCAGTTTAACAATGCACCCTGGAGGAAACAGGTAATCAATAATTTCAGTTTTTGTTTCAGTAAAAGGTAAATGAGACTTTTATATTTCTTGAGAAAATAAGCAAGCTGATGTTTAGTGAAACTTAAATAAGAGGCTCATAAAGCACAGAAATATTTTCTTGCTACTGGGAAAGAGGGAAAATCAACCCTTAAAAACTAAATGGTGCCATATCAAAGAAGAAATTGTTTGTAAATTAAAATGTATGTCTTGCAAAGTATCAAAAATTCAGGAAAATGTCAGGGTCTCATGTGACTTATAATAAAGGGCCTGCCAGCAAATTGTCCCCATGAGATTTGTATGTACTTTTAAAAGCCTTTGAGAAAAGGGGTGTGTAAATAGGTGGAAGTAATTCTATCAAGTTTTCCATACTTAACTGCGAAAGGTTGTTTTCTGAGAGGTTATTTCATAACGCATTAATTCCAGTGTGGCAGGAAAAAAGTCCAGTGTATTTATTTTATACTGCTTTTCCAAAAAGTACAGTGTTTTACAATGTATAAACATTAAAACCAAGTTTGTATAGAAAACAGATAACAATATCGTTCTGTCCTCTTTGTAAATTAGCATGCTTCAAGCAGCCACCCAAATACAGGGAGAAATAACCAAAATCTCTAACTCATCTCAAAAGTAAAGGATCAAGGAAGAGAAGGACATTGTATATATTGGTGGCATTGTTTCTTAGTGCTGCATGCTGGAGTTGTTGAGGCTGAATAGTCCTCACCTTTTCTCTCTCAGCCTATGAAGGCAATGGGTCCCAGATTTAAACAACCCAAGACCATCAATGTGAGATAAGACCTCCCTTCCCAGTGCTTGTCAAGAACCAGATAGTTCTTTTTCACAGTGTACATATTACATGCCCTATGAAAGGTTCTCTTTCATCCTCAAAACGTACAGTGAGAACCATGTCAGTGTCTTTTTTAAATATTGAAAAGCAAGTTTGAGTAAAATATTTGTTCTGTGCCTGATCTAAAAAATTATGTTCCAGAGATTAGTTGACTTTATGAGCCACAACCCCAAAGGGCCTTTACCAAGTTCTCATCCATTTCACCATCTTGTTTGGATGTGCTTTGCAAAAGTCACAGCAAGAAACTTCCTTATTGATTAGTAACTTATAGATGGAGGCCAACATCTCTGAATAGGTCCGATTATCAGAAGATAACTCACGGTCACTTTTTGCTCTGAAAGCAGGTTTCAGAATGAGCAACGCATGTCCTGCCTATGATCCACAAACTCATTTCTGCAGAGATATCTTATGTTGGCAAAAGCAGAGTCAAACTGGCCTGTCTTTTTCAATTTTGTTTACAGAGTATTGCATACAGAACAAAGGGCTGTCAGTGGAACCAGGGTAGTGTTCCATTAAGACAGAAAATCTATTAAATTATTTCTTAGGGTTTTTTTTTTAATCCTGCCACTTCTCAGGAAACCCAAATATGGTGCCCTCTCCCAATTCAGAGCAGGGATCATTTAGTAGAAACAGAGGTGCCAGAGCTCATTAACACAACTCATTTACATAATTCATTTGCATATGCCACACACCCCTGACATAACAGGAAGGTGTACTAAATTCTTTCAGCTCAGCATCTACCTTAAGATGCTTCTTGAATTATAATTGTCATAATAAACTTTCTCCCATCATACTTTTAAAATTACTTTCTCCTATGTGGCCACAGTGGCATGATGAAGATTTCTATCTGCTGCTTTATATGTTTTGGTTATTTGCTGATTTTTTGTGGGGAAAACTATTAGAAATTTTGTCAAATCTTAGAGTTCAGCAGAATTCTCACAGGGGATTTGAATGATGGAGTCCAGAAGCAATTTTTTTTTTTTTGGGGGGGGGGTAAAGAAAGAGCACAATAAAATTTAGAGCAGAGGTGTCAAACATGCGACCCAACATGGCCTGGCCCAACAAGGTTTCATTTATGTCAGATCCGGCCCTCATAACAAATAAGTTTGACACCCCTGATTTAGAGCTCCACTCCTGTGAGCTCCTGTCCAAATGTGGCCTGCTTCAAAGTAACCCTTTAATATGAAGAGAGTAAGACTACAGCAACCAGGTCATAAGTGATCTGCATAATGGACTGAGTAGGAGTCTGAACTTGAGTCTCCACCATCCTACCCTCACTTTCTAACTGCTGGTTCTATACTGGTTCTTACAGAACAGCCTGGGTGTGGAGATGGAACTGTGCTTGTAAGGCTCTCTTTTACACTTGTAATCCTTTTAATTTCCGCAAAGAATATGATGAATGTGATTCCACTTGTTTATATTTTGAGTTAACTAACCTATAGTAGTTTTTCCTTGTTGTAGTAATCTCCATTTGGAAGTATGTTTGAGACTTGCAGCTGAGCATGAGAGAAAGTAGCCCCTAGACAGAGAAGGTGATCACATACAAATTACAAGTGGCTCCACAAACATTTTCCCATCTCCCCTTAGGTGCAATCAAGGAGTTGGCTCTAATACATGTTATTTAACACCTGGCTACCTTAGGGACTGGTCTTCTTGGTCTCCAACCTTTGAGTGGAATCAGCTAATTTGCTAGAGTGTTGCAATCAGTTTAGGCAATACTACAGCAATGAGTAAATAAAACATTAGCTTAATAATACTAGGAGACTGTCACATCTTGTTTTCAATGCAAAGGAAATTCAGGAATAATAGTTCTGACTGGAACTTGGCCATTAGATTACAGAGTGGGGAAAATAAGGTTTGTAAGACCAGACATTTCTTAACACCAAGTTCTTTTTATGACACACAAAATTTGGTACCTCCGATAAGGTATTAATGGTTAGAATTGATTTGGAAACAGAAGTATTCACAAAAATCATTAACTATGGATTAGTTACATCTTCGTGCAAACTCATCTCCCTGTGCTCTCTTAAGTGGATGTCCTCTGTACTGCTCAAGAATGATTAAAAGGTGGAATTTTAATTACATCAATCAAGGATTAGGATAAAATAATAAAATCTAGGATTATAATAATTAGAGGGATACTCTTGTACACATTTATATGACGATAGGTAAAAGCCATCCTCTTAGAATGCTTTTGCTTTTATCATTGTGTGCCTAGTAAGAGTCGGTATTCTACATTTCAGTTTGAAAATGGGTTGAAATCCCTGTACAGCCATGTTCTCAGAAGAATGCGTTTGTGATTTAATCTACTGCCAATTTTCTCCAGCAATTTTGATCTTTCCTGTCATCCACATGACACTTCAAAACAGACTTGAATGCACATTTTTTACATTGCTCATTTCATCCCTTAAATATCATTTAATTTATGGGCAGCCCCATCTAAGTCCACAATGCTGCAATTCAGTATACTATGGCCATTCAGCAGAGGAGAAATAAGTGATAGAAGCACCTCCAAAGCAAGTTGTAGGCTGTGAAGTGATAGAGTCCGAAACAACCCTCTTGACATCCAGCAACCAGAGAATGCCATACTGCCAATGACTTGGCACACATAACAATGAACCCAACCAGGGCTCACTTTCTAGCGGGAGCTCCTTTGCATATTAGGCCACACACCCCTGATGTAGCCAATCTTCCAAAAGCTTACAGGGCTCTTCTTACAGGACTCTTCTACATCAGGGGAGTGTGTCCTAATATGCAAAGGAGCTCCTGCTAGAAAGTGAGCCCTGAACCCAACCATTGCCTGCAAGTGAGGCCATGGCTCCTTGACATCATGCAGCTGCTGCCTCTGTGCAGAGTGCTAGAAGGCAGGGGACAAACAGCAGTCAGACTCTTAATGTCCAGAGAGGCCAGTGGCATAGCAGCAGGAGCCCAAGACTTAAAAGAGCCCAGGGATCTCTGAAGACATGAGTCTGATTCCCTGTACTTGCAAACCACAGCTCATAGTTTGTTAATGTATTTCCACTCTCTGTTCATTACATGAACACTAATAAAACTTGGTGTGGGGGGAGGTAGTATGGTGTGGTAGTCAGAGGGGTACACTAGGTCTGAAGAGGCCTGGGTTCAGATATCTAGTTAACAACGAAGTTCATTTGGCCCATCATTTTCCTTCAGCCTATTTTATATAATTTCATAGAGTTGTTTCAGGGATAAAATGGATGACAGGAGAAGCATGTATCATCCTAAATTCTATGGAGGAAAGAAAAGACGAAAACATCACAGTATCATATATGAAATCACATGAAGATTGGGGAGAGGGGTAGAGTTTTATCAGCTAGCCAATCTAGAATTCAGAAGGAGTGGACCACAATGCACACTGAACACATGGAACAATAAAGGAATGAAATGTCATTATGGTGGGTGGCGGATATATCATATGCAGCCACAAGACAAACAAAACAAGACTATGAACTGCTCTTCTTATGAATATATATTTTGAGGTTTTTATTTTGATGTTTGGTCTAGAACTGACTTCCATGGAATGCAAAACATGTTGATTTAATGAGGTTACCTTTACAAAGAATAGAGCTAATGTGAAATCTTAAGATATAGAACTCTTGAGTTTGCACAGGGGCTTCTGGATAGCATGTAAAAACTGCTTCCATTCCTTACTGCCCCCTCCCGTATTGCACCTGTACCAGCTGCTGTTTTTTCCACCCTGCCCACTGCCACAGTGATGAGAATATTAAACCTTCAGGAGCAGAAGAAAAAAATAGCTGCTGTATATAAAAGAAAATGATGGCATGCATAACCATGTTACAATAGCTATTTTGTACCCTAATGCCAAAAGAATGGTGGCAGCAGACTGGCAATGACAAACCGGAGGAAGGAATGGTAGTAGCTACTGACATGGGTACGCTAAACAACATGGGTACACTTAACAGCTGGAATTGGCATGGACAGCAGTTGCCAAACATAAAACCTGCCTTGGGACCCAGAAGTTTAAGTCCAAGTCTTCAAAATGGTGAAACTCAGGCTGTTCTGGGGTCTTTCTCCAGCTCAGTCTTAGCTTCAACCCAGTCCCCCCTTTTAATTAAATCCAGACCAGAATTTATTGATGATGATGATGAAACCTCTGCATTGTAAAAATAATTCACATAATCCATTCCCACATAAGCAATCTATGAAGCAAAACATGCCTCATTGACTCATGCAGACATTTCTGAAAACCAGAATGTAAGTTGATAGAAAAGGGTTTACAACTCAGTCTGCCAAGAGAATTTTTGAACCCTGAGAACATTCATTAGCCCCAGACTCCATTCTCTTTATTCTATGCAGTCATGACTAATATTTTTAATTGTTTGGAACTGCCAAAAGTTCAGTGCCAAAAAGAATGTATAATTTATACAGAAAACTTGCTCACATTTATATGTTGGCAAATATAAAACTCATCTCAAAAGAAGGAATGGAAATGCAAAAAAGAAAAATTTAAAAAATATCTAGAATTAGGAATTAGCACTTGAGTGTGGGTTTATGTATTTGATACATATAACCATTTCTTAAATTAGTATTAATCATCCTACATGGATTATGAAATAATCACCCATTTAATTCCTGGAAATGCAAGAATAACAGTGTCTCCCAGGAAATTCTCCAGCACAAATTGATGGAATGTGTGTTCACATGGCATTTGAAGTTATTCAGAGCAAGTTTTATGTTTTGCTTGTTAGTAGGGATGGGCATGAACCAGATGACCCTTTAAAGTTCATCATGAATTTTGGGTGGTTTGTGGTTCACAAAATGGTGTTTACGAACTGAAAAGCCACCATGAACTTCAATTTGTGAAGAGCAGGAAATTGGTTTCGCTGGCTCTTCACAAAAACAGCTTTTTGCTCTTCATTAAAAACAGCTCAGAACCATTTAAACCCCTGCTTTCTGCTCCTTTGCTTTCTGCTCATTTCACCCCCAGAACTATGCTCACTTCAGCTTTTTGGGGCAAGTAGAAAGCAGGAGGTGAAATGTCTCCCAGCCATTTCATCCCCTGCCTTTTATTCACCACCAAAAGCTGTGGGGAGCAGAAAGCGGGAGTTTAAACTTTAAATGGCTTACAACCTGATATGAACCAGCTCAGTTCATGAACCAGCCTATCGGTTCATGGTTCAGCCATCAACCACAAACCAAACCACAAAAATGTAGTTCATGCTCATCCCTACTTTTTAGTCATCTTGTTCCTTCTTCAGCCACAAAGTTTGTTTAATCAATAATGGAGGCCATAGCAGACTGAGCATTGGAGTACCCACGGCTTTTAGTGCTGGGCAATTTCAATGTCCATGCCAATGGCACGAACTCGTTACAGCCGACAGACCTGGTGTCTTCCATGGTGACACTGGTGCTCTCACAGTATGTAACAACTACCACCCATCAGACAAGGCACATGCTGGATATGATCTTTGCAGTGAGAGTTATGGTGGACCAGATTACTGCCAAGGCAGCGCCATAGTTGGACAACTATGCCCTGAAGGTCTGTATGGTCATTACACCACAATCCTGTTTAGGCGGCGTGCACATTTTGGCTCATCCATGAAGCCAGATGGACCCTATGCGGCTTCAAATGGCTCTGTGGAATCCTTGGCCCCCTGGCTGTTACACCTCAAACAACTTTTTATTGGGGAATATTAATATTTAGCTCAAAATGGTAGGCCTACGAGAGGTGAGGTGTATGGGATCTATGTCTTTGTCTACGGAGATAGACCACTGAAAATCCTTTGGTTAATAATGGATTTTATTAAGCATAGGTTTCAAATAGTTACATCCCAATCAAACAATTTCAAGCATACAAGAGGAATTACAAAAGAGGTTAGCTGAATAAGCAGGATGGGGGAAGGTGATACAATACCTATATCTTTGCAGGGCAGGCTCAGTCAGAGGAAATGCAAGACCTCTGGAGGGAGATTTCTCTTGAAAGGAAGGGGGGTGACGGTAGGAAGGGGGTGGAGGAAGGAGAGGATGAAGGGATTCCCTTTTTCCTTCCTTTTTCTTCTTCTGCAACCAGGATCCCCGAACCCTACGCTGCCCTCTCCTCTTATTCCCGTTCTTCCCGCGCTTCCCTAACCTGACAGGTTGGGTTGTCTGTTTTCTAGGGTAAATTACGTCACATCACTCAATTAACCTACCCAATGAGGGGGCAGAGTGTCACACCAATGGAAAGTCGGGGTGTCATATGTGTAATATCCAATCAGAGACCATTCGTATCATAGATCCATACCCCAACATAGGCATTTTAATTACACCGGCCAAATGACTTTATGGCCTTGTTTTTCCCAAAACTGGTTCCTTTGACGCTCCCCCAAAGTGATAGATTTCTCTCTTAGTGTCAACCATGGATGGGCATCCATCAAGTGGTCAGGGGACTGAATGACTTTGATGGCCTTAGAGACTTTGTTAAAAGTCAAAATTGTGAGATCAGTTTACAGGTTATACCACACATTCACAACAAGAGGAGTGCCTAACCTTTAACCTTCGTGTTTCTGCCATCTTGTCCTGAGGATTACCAGATACAAGCCATTTATTTGTGTTGGAGGTTTCCTGGGTCAATCTTATTTCCTTATGCTTTGATAACAAGACTTTTAAAGTTTGCCAAAAGTGAAGAAATTTTTATGGCACTGCCTACCAGTCTCTCTGAGCCCGGAACTCTCCATTCCCAGGAGCAGAAAGATGGATGCTTCTCAACCTTTCAGCTGGCCACATGTTGTTCTGGCTTGTGAACCAGAATCACATTACAGACCTGCTTTGGGTCAAGAAGGAACTGGATTTGTCTCCCTTATGTGCAAGAAAGACCATTCCAATTCAAATGGGCATTGCTGTATCCAATTAATATTCTAGGGTTACATTGCAATATCACATTCCAGGGGTGCATGGCTTGGGAATAAGTACAGGGGTGTCTTCCTGGGTATCATGGCGATTTGTTAGATGAACTAGCAAAGATGTGGCACCAACAACTCTCTGCAGCCATCAACAAGAGCGCTCCCTGGCACCCTCTTCATTGCCATTCACGGAATTGCGGCTGATGAAATGGTAACTTAGACGACTAAAGAGATGATGGCGGCGTGCCCATGACAAAGTGACAAGAACATCTTATAGGCTGTTTATGTAGTCCTATGAGATGGCAACCAAGGCTGCAAAGAAGGCTTACTTTGCAACCCAGACTGCGTCTGCGAATTCTCACCTAGCCCAATTATTTAACATAATTCAGACCCTCACAAACTTGCCACAGAGCAAACCAAATGATAAGGAATTGGAAATTGGCTGTGAGGCTTTTGGAGATTTTTTTGCAGAGAACCATGAATGACATTTTGAGAAATTGTATTTGAGCATTGGTTCCAGAATTTTTGAAGTATTTTGATCAGAGAAAGTCGACATCGAAACACATACTTCTACCTAGGAAATGTGTTATCAAGCATACTTCACCTCATTAATCGAGTCTTCACTACACTGCAACATTGTTGTTTTGAGAGTTGTCTACTAAGTTTGTTCCGCCATGGAGAGGCCTGCATGTCAACATTGCCATATTTGAGTAGCTCATTCCGATGGACTCTTTAAGTGACTTTTGTTCCTTGTATTATTTAATACTGATGTCAATGTATTTTTGTAAGCTGTGTGGGCCTCTGTTATATGCTTAGTGTTTTAAGTGCATTTCATGATTTTTGAATCAGCTTTCAAGTAAATCTATTTCATGCATCAAGCTTGTGTAATTTTTTGTAAGACTTAAAAAGGTTTTCTGAGTGACTTTTTATAATTTTGGAACATGGTTTCTCTAGTTTTCTAACCCACCTGGGGATTGACCCTATAATTTGTTCCATTTTTTTAAAAAAATTATCTGTGGTTGGTTTTCATTTTCATGTTTATTGACATTACATTTTCATCTGTTGTTAATCATGTAAAAAACTGAGTAATTTAACCAAATTGGAGCAATCTTGCATTTTATGTTATGTTTTACTGAACTGACTTTTATTGTATAATGTCTTAATTTTTATATTGTCATATTTACATATGTTGTAGGCCATCCTGAGCCCTGCGTGCAGGGGAGGGCAAGATAAAAACCAAACCAATAAATAAATAAAATTCAGGGAAGAGAGTGTACAGATCACTGTATAACTAAAGTGTGATAAAGGCATGCTTGGAAATGACTGGCTAAAACCAAAGATATCAAGTTTATTCATGTTTCTTTCAAGTAGCTCATGAAATCCATTCAAGGGTCTGTCAAAACAAATGAAGGGCTCTAAAATGATGGATCCAAATATTTTGAATCAATGAAAAATACTTGCATGAATCTTCCCAAGGAAAAGCAGTAGAGGGAGCTGTTGTCATGTACTGAAGCAGCATTTTTGCTTTCATTGCTTCTCTGGCTAAAGTAAAATAAAGAGATGATGATAGTATGTGTTTTTGCAATGCCAAACTCTGCTTAGAATAATCATAAAAATGTGACATTGATTCATATTTCTATTTATATGTCCAGTTCATCAGTGATTTCAAATTGAGACTTACCCTTCAATATGCTAAACAATTTAAAAATAATGTGGGGGGAGAATCCCTTGTATGGTAAAGGTGCAAAAGCAGAGAAGGAAAATAAAAGTTGTATTATTGCCTGATTAATGCTGGTCTCTATAGTTCATGGCACACTGGAAAGAAATGCAACAGACTATTTGTAGAAGTATTCTGGTAAGTTTTACTCTCTAACTTTAATAGAGATATACTTTAATAATCTAAACTGTTCCAGCATGTTACTTTTAAAAGTCATCTTATCAGAAAAACAAAGCTGCACTTAGGCTCATCTTGTTAATGTTAAATATTTAGAAACCACAGGATAAACTATAGGATAGAATGAGGTAAACATATAGCACAGAGGATTTTTTTTTTCTGATTCTACATGGATTGAAAAACCTGCACTTAATAATAATTGAAGCAAATAATAGAAGCAAAGGCATTTCTTGCATAAAAAGGAGCTTTAATATATCATTTATTTGTCATAAACATGGTAAATTGTAGCACTAAAAATGTTTCCTGCATTCAGTGCTTTAAAAATATATGGATTCTAGTTCAGGCGGATGGAATCAACGTGTCAGGCATTTTATCATTGTAAAACAGCTTAACGTTTTTAAAAAGAAGGCCCTAAATTTCATAGTACATGTAAACCTAGAGCTTCACTCTAATCCTTTAGTAATCCTCTACTTATCTGTTCTACAGAAACAAAGATACAAGTGGAATAAAATACAGTTGTTCTAATTAAGCAAAATTCTCTCATGAGTAAGAAGAAGCATATTTAAAATACTACAAATAGTCAAAATGTACAGTTCTGATCTTCATGCCTGAGCTGCTAAGCAAATAGACCAATTTTTATCTTGTTAAATAAATGAAGGTACATAAAGGATTCTTTTTAGTCATCTTAGGAAACTGGCACAACTCAAGTAGGCATTTAAAATACAGCTGAGCATTACTGAAAAACCAAGATGAAAGAGTTCCACTCAGGAGCAAAAACTACAGGAATCCAAGCAGCTCAAAAACACTGGCTTTGAATCATTGTCCCCTAGCAAGGAGTACAACATTTTCTTAATAGATTGACATGGCATTGAAACATTGACCAACAAATTGGTACATTGACCAATGCCAGGACCTTTGATGTCACAAGTCTACTGACCATAATGATAATAGAACATCCATAGTTCCTGACAAAAACATGGCCACGTGGTAGAAATATATGAAGAGTGGGTAGTGACAGAAAAGCAACTAGAGTACATTCCTGTTTCCTTGTAATTCCTCACCTGAGCTGATACAGGACATATGATGCCCCTTGACCAGGACTGGTTTCTACAGTTGGGCAAACAGCAATATCTGGGGTTACAAGTGATTTGACCAACTTTGCTGTCTCCTCATTTTAGGCCATCTTTTATAGCTTGCTCAATGGAAATATCAGCTTAGAAATTCCTTGCACACAGCTCATGTAAATGCAGACCCATTGTCAAAAACAATAGAACTGGCAACTTGTGTATTCCTAATAACTGAGGCAATGCTGTGATTACCATTTGTGGTGAGACTAAGATCACTCACCAACCCCAGCTGCACACCTTACCAAAGTGAGGTGGTCTGTGTGTGTCAGTGAAGCCCAGAGTAATATCATAAGGAGTTAGACTATGTAAAGAGGCTAAATTCCCAGCAGAGTCACTAAAGGCAGAATGGTGACAGCTGAAACACTAGACTAAGAATCAACAGCCGTATTCAGGAATTCACAGCCGTATTCAGGAATCAACAGCATATCAACAGAAGACAATGGAAAGTCCTAATGGAGATGCGGGTGGAGGAATCCTTGTAGGGTAGCTATTGGGCAGCAGTAGTAGTGAAAGGCGACACTGGTGGAGGATCTTTCATAGACAATGGCAATGCTGTTTCAGCTTACTCTGCTTAGTACTGCACAGAAGAAGGCAATGCAAAACCACTTCTGATCAGCTCTTACCTCAAAAACCCTCTGATGAGAAAATCCAAGAAACTCTTTCTCTCTCTCTCTCCCCCTGCTCATTATATAGGACCCTCAAGTCAGATGGCACTCAATCAACTACTGAGGAAGAGCTGAGGATGAGCAGCACTATTCTTAATGACACAACTGGTCTAAAGTCAAAAGGAAGTTCAGTTGTTGACATGAATGGATGCAAAAGGAAAGTCCAAAGCTGTTCAATTCATATAATAGGAACATGGAATATTAGAAGTATGAATCAAGGTTAACACAAAATCGAAAAATGAAAAATATAATATTTAAACATTGCAATTCTGAGAGTGGGTGAACTAAAGTGGACTGGATTAGGACATTTTCAATCAAAAATTTCCAAATGTTTTACTCTGGATATGACACAGAGATGCTCTAATAGTGAGGTATTCAGGGGCTATTATGTGAAATCTGACTGAATAATATCAATAAAACTTGATGGAGAGCCTATAATTCAAGTTTACACCCCAACTACAGATACTGATGAGGAAGAAATGCAAGGCTTTTGTGCAAGTATCCAGGAAGAAATTGATCACACACCCAGGCAAGGTGTGCTTATAATATGGGTAAATGGAACACAAAGCAGAATCAAATTTTGTTGGGCAATTTGGACTAGGAGCATGAAATAAAGCAGGAAAGCAACTCAATAATCCATTGAGGCTATTCATTTTTATTTTTATTTTTGCTACAGGCATAGTCTTTGTGCATTCATCCTAGACAATATCTCTGGCTTCAAACCACAGTCTGTACTCTCCATAGAAGCTAAGATACCTAAACTGAGGCTATTATACTTTGGTCACATTATGAGAAGACAAGAGTCACCAGAAAAGACAATAGTGTCAGGAGGACTGAAGGCAACAGGAAAAGAGGAAGACCTAACTAGGAATGGGCACGAACCAACCAGGAAGCAAAATTCATTATTTTTGCCCCGTTCATGGTTTGTGAACAGAACTTCATGATGGGTCTATATCACGAACTTTTAAAGCAGTTTGTGGTGTTTGTGGATGGAGCAGAAAGCAAGAGTTTAAAGGAACAGAGCCTCTGTAAACCTCTGCTTTCTGTTCCCTGTGACAACTGCAAAAACATTTCACACAACTCAGCACTCTCAGGCTGTCTTGTAGAAGAAAAAGATATTGGATTTATATCCCGCCCTCCACTCCAAAGAGTCTCAGAGTGGCTCACAATCTCCTTTACCTTCCTCCCCCACAACAGACACCCTGTGAGGTGGGTGGGGCTGGAGAGGGCTCTCACAGCAGCTGCCCTTTCAAGGACAACCTCTGCCACAGCTATGGCTGACCCAAGGCCATGCCAGCAGGTGCAAGTGAGGAGTGGGGAATCAAACCCGGTTCTCCCAGATAAGAGTCCGCACACTTAACTAGTACACCAAACTGGCTCTCCACAGAGCCAGTCCCTATAAACTTTAAAGGGACTGCACAAGACAGGCTCCCTGCCACACAGCTGTTTTTCAGGCTGTCTTCTGCAATCCTTTTAAAGTTTAGAGAGTCCCTTTAAAGGGACTGCAGTTCCTTTCAACAGGGTTCGTGGGGTCATGAACCGCTTCAGTTCATAAACAAACCTGCTTCAGTTCAATTTGTAGTTTGGCCACAAACCAACATGAACCACATTTCCAGATTTGTGCCCAACCCTAGACCCAACTTGAGATTAATTGACTCAATTAAGGAAGCCACAGTCTTCAGTTTGCAAGACCTGAGTGAGGTTGTTAACAATAGGGTATTTTGGAGGTCATAAATTCATAGGGTCACCGTAAGTCTGAAGCAACTTGATAGCACTTAATACAAACACACACACAAGATCATAAGAGAACATAAGAACATAAGAGAAGCCATGTTAGATCAGGCCAATGGCCCATCCAGTCCAACATTCTGTGTCACACAGCGGCCAAATATATAAATCACCTCAAGTGATTTTTATTAAAAGTCTGCCACACAGTCACACACACAAAAAAACTTGCCTGGAATGGACCTGCAAAATCGATATAGATTCTTGACCAAGGCTTCTTGGTCACTTTTCAGGGAAACTTAGACATCTTTAGGGGATTGTATAAAGTGGCTTAGAAAAATAGTACTTTCTTTTACATTCTGTTCGATATCAGCATTGATTTCAAACTAGCTAATGTCTTCATGCAAATGTAACCCATGTCATTTTCTCTTTAGCATTATATTTTATTCCTATTAAAGGTTTAGCAATAAGGTCCTAGGGGGCAAAAGGTCACAGAACATGGGTAATTAGTAAAGTTGCTCCTGTATTACCCACTGCAAGAGCTTCAACACACAGTCAAACTGGCCTGGAGCAGGAGAGAGAAGTCCTAGAGCTTGGCTGAGATAATGGCTATTTTTTTCCAGTTATTGCAGGACCCAGCTAGTGAGAAATTGCATATTAGAACTTCCCTTTCTAGGAGATATTATAAAGAAGGGTTTATCAAACTGTTAGATATTGTCTAAAACTCTTTCCCTGAGTAAGGTTACTACCCTCCAGGTGGGGCCTGGAGATCTCTCATAACTACAGTAGATCTCCTGGAATTACAACTGATCCCTTCACTACACAGATCAATTTCCCTGGAGAAAATTATTGCTTTGGAGGGTGGACTCTAAAGCATTATACACTGCTGAAATCCCTCTTCTTCCCAAATGCTGCTCCCCCCCAGGCTCCAAGAATGCCCTAACCCAGAGCTGACAACCTTACCCAAGTCAGTTTGGTCTGCAGCGGGAGAAAGAAGGCCTAGAACTTGACTAAGGGTGATTTGGTAATTTCCTTGAAGGCTCAAGCCAGGGAAATAAAGAGTGGCAGGAGGAGGATGAGCCACTTGAGAGCATACAGAAGCCCTGCACTTGAGTTAACATTGTGGACTATCTGTTTTCTTCATGTTGCCATGCACCATTTGTTAGGACTTGACATTGTTCACAGTGCCCTTTCTGAAAGGCACTGAAGATCCTGTCTCTGTAAATTTTGTTATATTTGTAGCAATTATGATTCAGTTACACCTGTGGTTTCAAAGTTGTTGGGTTTATGATAACTGTTACCCTAGAAACCATAAGGCCTTGAATGTTTTATTTTTGAAGCAATTTCATAATTGTTTGAAAACCACAAGGGTGCTGTTTTGAATTCCCCTACTCTTTGAATGGAAAAGATAGAATGGATGTATGTAGTCAGGGTTCTGCTGGGTTAGACAAACACTTCCCAGATGTGTTGTATGCAGTGTGGCCAAGATGACTACCTTCTGAAGCAGATAGATCCAGGTGGACAGCCATATTGGTCTGAAACAGTAGAAGAAAGCAGGAGTCAAGTAGCACCTTTAAGACCAACGAAGTTTTATTCAGAATGTAAGCTTTTGTATGCGTGCATACTTCTTCAGATAAGGGGATGGAGTACAGTGAGCTGAAATACATATAGCTGGTGGGTTAAGAGTGTAAACTGATACGAAAGTTAGGATCAAATGGCAAAATAGTGTAATAAATTGGAAAACCATTTGGTCTGGATAGCATTTGCGTGGAAAACCAATAAAAGGTAATAAAAGTTGCCTGTTAATTGCTCTTGCTACAAGTCTAGATAAAACAAAAGGACATATATTTTCTAGACAAGAACTTCACTAGGAAATACATGTCCTTTTGTTTACCTAGACTTCTAGCAAGAGGTTTCCCATGCAAATGCTATCCAGACCAAATGGTCTTTTAATTTATTACACTATTTTGCCATTTGATTCTAACTTTTGTATCAGTTTACACTCTTAATCCATCAGCTATATGTTTTTCAGCTCACTGTACCCCATTTCCTCATCTGAAGATGTATGCATCAAAAGCTTACATTCTCAATAAAACTTTGTTGGTCTTAAAGATGCTACTTGACTCTTACTTTGTTTTACCTTCTGAAGTAGATTCAGGTGGACAGCTGTTTTGGTCTGAAGCACCAGAACAAAGTTTGAGTCCAGTTCCTTTAAGTTTCTTATCTTATTACACATACTAATGTCATTCGGTTCTCACATCTGTTTGTAAATTCCTTTATTATGCTGTATTCTAATTTGCTGCTATTCACAGGTATTATCAATCATCTTCATCCTGTCTTAGCTATATTTACTATTCAGTTACTTATGCATCTTGACTCTAATTGGCCCTTCCTGGCAACCTAATTCTCACCTGCTACCTATATGTAATGGCTAGGAACTTCTGTTTTGATGTATCTGAAGGAGTGAGTATGCACACAAAAGCTTATACCCAGAATAAAACTTTGTTGGTTTTAAATGTGCCACTGGACTCATTCAGTTCTGCACCTTCTGGAATGACAATGAGGTTCTCCACAAGAAGCATCCTTTGCAGGCAGACAGCTCATGCTGATGGGTTTTGAATAGTTTGAATTCCTCACATAGTTTCTCAACTGGCTATTCATTGCATGCCTTGTGTATGAGTTGGGCTAGCATAGGATATGCAGCAGTTGTTCTTGCAATTTGATTAGCATCAGTTATAACCTTCACAAAGTCTCACTTTGCTGTTATGCTGTTAATACTACAACAATCGGTATAACCAACAGGGTTTATGTAATGGTTCAAGGACTCCTTGTTTGATAGGATGCTCTAGCCATTCATGAATTCTTTTCTACAAGGCAAAGGATGCTCTTCTATCTTTTAAATGAATTGGTGCAATGTTTGAATTCAGGTGGAATAACTCTTGGGCCCCTTTTTAAGCTCCCACCTTGAGAAATTTATTCACCCATTCCTGCACTGCTAGCATGAAGGCTTGAATGCTAATTTATAGAGGCTGAATGAGTTCCTTACTATAAGTTTTTATGCTAATTCATTTAAGTAGCAAGAGAGCATTCTGGATAGAGCCATATTGCACATGTACATCATAGCTTCCTGCAAGATCAGTCTTCTTCGAATTGTAATCATGCAAGGCGAGCTTGACAACTTTGGAAGAGATGCCTGAGAGAATAATTGGTTGCAGGTTGATGACTGGTATCTCAAACCCAAAGTTAATTTCCATCTTGTACTTATGAACATTGGATTCACATTGTTAGAAACATTTCTGAACCCTGGGATTCTTTGTTATGGACATTTTGAATGTGGTACAACTCATGATCTTCATTGTCAAAAGAACAGCAGGATCACAGGACTCAAGATAACACGAGTCCTACTTAGGTTCTTTGGCTTTACAATAGTGGACCTTGAATGGCAAACTCACTCACTGTGACCCTTCTTTCTGCAAGACTGAATTCTTTCGGATTGCATTTAACACCTGAGGCAGGCAACCGCTACATTATAATATTTACATCATACCTCTGGGAGCCCGACTGGCACTATGATAATAACATCAGAGTGCCAATATAACAGTAATAATAATGTCAGCAATATGTGAGCGCCAAAGCAATAATAGCAGCGATGGTGAACAAATCTTGGATGATCAGTTTACAGTCTTGTAAATTGTTATATTGTTATTTTATTACATTGTCTTGTTTTTAAGCTTAATCGTTGTTTTAAAATGTTGTTAGCCACCCTGAGCCCATAAGGGGAGGGCGGGATACAAATCTGATTAAATAAATAAATAAAAGGTGCAGTCAGCATCCTTGAATCTGCAGACAGCATTCATGGTCACAATTTCAACTAGTGTTGGTATGTCTGGCTTTTTAGCAGAGATGGCAAGGATTGCATTCCTTGTTGTCTACTGACATAGATGCTGGAAGATCTCTTCCAATTTGCTTTTAGAAGCACTTACATTAGTGATCAGCCTCCATATTGTCCCATGGCATGTAGTGATACAGTTTTGCTGCTAAGGCCTCTCTCTGGGTCATTGCTAATGCCATGCTCCCCTTCCTCCTTCCTCCCCACCACACGTGCAGAGTGCAATTGAAGGCTTCTGGGTTTGGAAAGCCTTGAATCTGGCTCTAGTTCACTGCTGACATTTGGAGGCAGGTGCCTGGTCAAATTATTATGTGTTTCTCACTCCACAACAAACCAGAATTCTAAACTTCAGTTTAATCCTAGTTTGGGTGTCCAGGAGCAAACTCCAGTTTCCCTAAACACCTGCCTTCAGATGTTACTGCACATTACTGAAGGCTTTCTAAGCCATGAAATCTTCAACTATGCTCCTTGTGCATATAGAGCAAGGGGAGGGTGTGAACATGAGAACATGCTATGTTGATGTCTGCCACAGACAAACTTTTTCCTTCTGTGATGTCCAAAGGTGAACTCACTCCCCCTTTGCCAGAGCAACATCACACAAACTGCAGATGTGGAGAAAGACTGTGCCAATGATATTTGAACCACTTTATTGGAAGGATTACCATGTCATCAGTGAAAGCAGAGTTAGTGAGGATAGTTGGCTATACTTATGAGGAACCTACTCTACAGTAAGCCCTAATTAAAGGGCACTGTCAGTGGAACTGGAGTAGAGAAAAGTTAAAGGCCAATTAAAAAAAAACTGTTTGAAACTGGCCTAAATAGTAAGAAGCATGTTTAATACAACTAATTTATAGATGAATGTGGTGCCAAGCTCAAATACATTAACAAGGTAAAGCTGTAGGGTGTATAGGTAAGATAATGTATTGCTTTCATTAAAAAGCAATCTGCATGGACCATATCCACTAACACTGGAAACGCTGCAGCTGTCACCTTTATCAGGGGAACAAGAGCAAGCCACTACATTTTAATCACTGGAGTTTGTCAGGAACGAAAAACAGCCAGCTTCCCACAAATCAACAGACATGTATCCTGATAAGGAGGGTGAATTGGAAAAGTACCTATTCTGGTGTGATCAGAGTACTGTAATTGTAGCTGATAAATCTACTGAATAAAGTCCCAGGACAAAACCACTCATCTTTCTGAAGACAGGGTAAGGGTCATTCATGAGGCAATAACATTGTATATAAGTTTGGGCTTTCACAACAGTTCCTAAAACAACCAGGGACTAAACAGAGGGTTGTTGTAATAAAAGGTCTCATTTCTCAGTTTCCTGTTCCCATCTCACCCAAGAATCATAATTCTAGAGATGGAGGCAGGTCCAAATCAAATACTGGTATATGGTTCTTTACTGTTTCATTTCTAGAACACCAGCAATAAATAAATAAAGTTCTTACCACACAAAACAAAGGACTATTTATTCATTTAACAGAAATTTTATACTCTGCTATGTCAACTTGAGGAGTAAAGATATTGCTTCAGAAAAAATACACTTTTGATAAAGCTCATAGGAAAAGGGACCACTAAGAATGTCTTTGCAATGGCAAAAGTGCTATCAGGTTGCAATCGACTTATAATGACTCCATAGGGTTTTCAAGACAAGAGACTAACAGAGGTGCTTTTGCCACATCCTTTCTCTGTGCTGTGACCCTAGAATTTCTTGGTGGTTTCCCATTCAAATACTGACCAGAGCTCACTTTGTTTAGCTTCCAAGATCTGATGGGCCATCCAGGTCAGGGCACATGCAACAAGGAAATTTTCTAATCTGATCAACACCTTTAAAAGAGAGAATTATTTATTAAAGAGAGAATTAGTAGGCACATTGATGAACAAAAATTATTGAGGAAGTCTCAGCATGGATTCTGTATGGGAAGATCTTGTCTCACTAACCTGTTAGAGTTCTTTGAGGGGGTGAACAAACATGTGGACAAAGGGGACCCAATAAATGTTGTTTACCTTGACTTCCAGAAAGCTTTTGATAAAGTTACTTATCAAAGGCTCCTAAGTAAGCTTGAGAGTCATGGGGTAAAAGGACAAGTGCTCTTGTAGATCAAAAACTGGCTAATTAATAGGAAACAGAGAGTGAATATAAATGGGCAATTTTCACAGTGAAGGGTGGTAAGTATTGGGGTGCCACAGGGCTTGGTACTGGGCCCCATGCTCTTTAACTTGTTCATTAATGATTTGGAGTTGGGAGTAAGCAGTGATGTGGCTAAGTTTGTGGATGACACTAAATTGTTTAGGGTGGTGAGAACCAGAGAGGATTGTGAGGCACTCCAAAGGGATCTGTTGAGGCTGGGTGAGTGGGTGTCAATATAGCAAATGAGGTTCAACGTGGCCAAGTGCAAGGTAATGACATTGGAGCCAAAAATCCTAACTATAAATACAAGTTGATGAGGTGTGAATTGGCAGAGACTGACCAAGAGAGAGATCTTGGGGTCGTAGTCTTGGGGAGAGATCTTGGGGTCTGGAGAAGCAGAGACAGTTAGTTGGTCACTTGGGGAAGACTCTCGGGGGCGTACTATATGAGCCCCACTGAAGGTGAAAGTGATTGGTGCTGATTGATTAGGAGTGGCTGTGTTCCCCACCCTCTTTGCATTGTTAAGCTGAGCCTTGCCAAAGAGCTAAAGGGCTCTTTGCCTGTGGCTCTTAGCCTGGGGGCTCTGTAAGGACCAAGAACCCAGATCCCTAATTTCCATGTGCTCCCAATAAGGTAAGTTGACCCTCCAGAAGGGGAGCCACATAAACAAACAGGATTTAAAGGGGACTGTATATTTTTGAAAAAAAGCTATCATGAAGGTAGAATGCCAGCAGGGGGGTGGGGGCTTTCCAGTGTTTTGCACTGAGTGTCACATGTATGACTATCTGCCCACAGGACAGAAGTCTTGGGTGTGTGCTTGCTGCAAGGAGCTCCTGGTCCTCAGGGAACGAGTTTGTACCCTTGAGGCCGAGGTGACTGACCTGGAGAAGCAGAGGCAGTCAGTTAGGGGAAGACTCGGGGAAGACTCTCGAGGGCGTATTAGATGAGCCCCGCTTTGAACGTGGCAGCCCCGTTGCTGCTAGGGAGCATGAGGGTTGAGAGGGAACAGGGCACTGTGCTGTGGATAAGGGGAATGCGCCCTCAGAAGGGACCTCTTCTTCAGTTGGTGAGCGGGAATCCTTTCACACCAATGAACCATCCCTGGGCGGGGAGAGAGGAGGGGTCTTGGTAGTTGGTGATTCGATCCTTAGGCAAGTAGACAGCTGGGTGGCAGCTGGGTGACTTGCCTGCCTGGTGCGAAGGTAGTGGACATTACGCGTGTAGTAGATAGGCTGATAGGCAGTGCTGGGGAGGAGCCAGTGGCCGTGGTGCATGTTGGCACCAACGATGTGGGGAAATGCAGTCGTGAGGTCCTGGAGGAAAAATTTAGGCTGCTAGGCAGGAGACTTAAGGACAGGACCTCCAAGGTAGCCTTCTCAGAAGTGCTACCTGTTCTACATGCAGGACAGGAGAGACAGGCACAAATTAGAAGTCTCGATGTGTGAATGAGACAATGGTGTAAGGAGGAAGGGTTTAAGTTTGTTAGGCACTGGGATGCTTTCTGGAACAAGCGGGAGCTGTACAAAAGAGACGGTCTCCACTTGTCCCCAGATAGAACCAGGCTGCTGGCACTTAAAATCAAAAAGGTGGCAGAGCAGTTTTTAAACTAAATCTTGGGGGAAAGCTGAGAGGAGATGAAATGTCACTGGTTTGGGAGGACTCATCTCAAAGAGATGAAGGGTTACCTGCTACTTTTCTACCGGGTAATGGACCAGAGTTGTCCACTGAGATGGTGACAAACAGTATGGACTGTCTGCCAAAGTCTCGAGGCAGCAGGAGGAAGGTTGCGGGCCTAGCTTGCCTGGGAAAATATAGATGTTTGTATGCAATTGCTAGAAGTGTTCAAAGTAAAATTGGTGAGTTGGAATGTTTAGTGTTGGGAGAAAACATAGACATTGTGGGAATTTCAGAAACTTGGTGGAATGAGGAGGATCAGTGGGACACGGTGATTCCTGGATATAAGTTATATTGGAAGAATAGGGAGGGAATGGTTGGAGGTGGGGTGGCTCTGTATGTCAGAGAGGGTATACTGTCCAGTAAGACTGAGGTCAGAGAATTAGATTCCCTTCTAAAAATGCTTTGGGTTGAAATAGAGGGCCCAAAAGGAAATTTAACTTTGGGAGTTTGTTATCGCCCACCATATCAAAAGATAGAGGATGACTATAATATGATGGAATGATTAAAGACAGCGGCTAAACGTAAAAACTGTGTCATAATAGGTGATTTTAACTACCCGCAGATTGATTGGGTCAATATGTGTTCTGGTCGAGAGAAAGAGATTGAGTTTCTTGATGCTCTCAATGACTGTGCTATGGAGCAGATGGTCTCAGAACCTACCAGGGGTGGGGTGATCCTGGATTTGGTCCTAAGTAATGCCCAAGACTTGGTGAGAGATGTAAATGTGATTGCACCACTTGGGAGCAGTGACCATAACGTTATTGATTTCACCATTTGTATAAATAGAGAGTTGCTTTAAAAGTGGTAAATTCTCTGAGATGAGGAGGCATGTGAAGAGGAAACTGAAAGGAAAGGTAAATACAGTCAAAACCCTTGGGGAAGCTTGGAGGCTATTTAAAACTACAATCCTAAAAGCTCAGATAAAATATATACCACAAGTTAGGAAAGGCACAAACAGGTATAAGAAAAGGCCTGCATGGTTAACAAACAAAGTAATGGAAGTTGCAAAAGGTAAGAAGGACTCCTTTAAGCGATGGAAAACCAGTCCAAGTGAGATTAATAAAAGGGAACACAGGCTGTGGCAAATCAAATGCAAGACTGTGATCAGGTAGGCAAAAAGGGACTATGAGGAGCATATTGCAAAAAACATAAGACCAACAATAAAATTTTCTTCAAATATATTAGAAGCAGGAAAGCAGCCAAGGAGGCAGTGGGGCCCTTGGATGACCAAGGGGTAAAAGGATTACTGAAAGAGGATAGGGAAATGGCTTTGATGCTGAATGCATTTTTTCCCTCCGTCTTCACTGTGGAAGACAAGAAGTGTTTGCCCGCTTCAGAACCACTAATTTTGGAAGGGGTGTTGAAAGACCTGAATCAGATTGAGGTGCCAAGAGAGGAGGTCCTACAACTGATAGACGAATTAAAAACTAATAAGTCACCAGGTCCGGATGGCATACATCCAAGAGTTCTGAAAGGACTCAAAGTTGAACTTGTGGATCTTCTGACAAAAATATGTAATCTTTCATTGAAATCTGCCTCCATTCCTGAGGACTGGAAGGTAGCAAATGTCACCCCCATCTTTAAAAAGGGTTCCAGAGGAGATCCAGGAAATTACAGGCCAGTCAGTCTGACTTCAATACCGGAAAAGTTGGTAGAAACCATTTTCAAGGACAGAATGAGTAGGCACATTGATGGACATGGTTTATTGAGGAAGACTCAGCATGGGTTCTGTAAGGGAAGATCTTGCCTCACTAACCTGTTGCATTTCTTTGAGGGGGTGAACAAACATGTGGACAAAGGAGACCCAATAGATGTTGCTTACCTTGACTTCCAGAAAGCTTTTGATAAAGTTCCTCATCAAAGGCTCCTTAGAAAGCTCAAGAGTCATAGAGTAAAAGGACAGGTCCTCTTGTGGATCAAAAACTGGCTAATTAATAGGAAGCAGAGAGTGAGTATAAATGGGCAGTCTTCGCAGTGGAGGATGGTAAGCAGTGGGGTGCCGCAGGGCTCAGTACTGGGTCCCATGCTCTTTAACTTGTTCATAAATGATTTAGAGTTGGGAGTGAGCAGTGAAGTGGCCAAGTTTGCAGATGACACTAAATTGTTCAGGGTGGTGAGAACCAGAGAGGATTGTGAGGCACTCCAAAGGGATCTTTTGAGGCTGGGTGAGTGGGAGTCAACGTGGCAGATGAGGTTCAATGTGGCCAAGGGCAAAGTAATGCACATTGGGGCCAAAAATCCCAGCTACAAATACAAGTTGATGGGGTATGAACTGGCAGAGACTGACCAAGAGAGAGATCTCGGGGTCGTGGTAGATAACTCACTGAAAGTGTCAAGACAGTGTGCGATTGCAATAAAAAAGGCCAACACCATGCTGGGAATTATTAGGAAGGGAATTGAAAACGAATCAGCCAGTATCATAATGCCCCTGTATAAATTGATGGTGCGGTCTCATTTGGAATACTGTGTGCAATTCTGGTCACCGCACCTCAAAAAGGATATTATAGCATTGGAAAAAGCGCAGAAAAAAGCAACTAGAATGATTAAAGGGTTGGAACACTTTTCCTATGAAGAAAGGTTAAAATGCTTGGGGCTCTTTAGCTTGGAGAAATGTCGCCTGTGGGGTAACATGATAGAGGTTTATATGATAATGCATGGGATGGAGAAAGCAGAGAAAGAAGTACTTTTCTTCCTTTCTCACAATACAAGAACTTGTAGGCACTCGAAGAAACTGCTGAGCAGTCAGGTTAAGATGGATAAAAGGAAGTACTTCTTCACCCAAAGGGTGATTAACATGTGGAATTCACTGCCACAGGAGGTGGTGGTGGCTGCAAGCATAGCCAGCTTCAAGAGGGGGTTAGATAAAAATATGGAGCAGAGGTCCATCATTGGGTATTAGCCGCAGTGTGTATATGTGTGTGTGTGTGTGTGTGTGTGTATAATGGCTACTGTGTGACACAGAGTGTTGGGACTGGATGGGCCATTGGCCTGATCCAACATGGCTTCTCTTATGTTCTTAAGTGGTAGATAACTCACTGAAAATGTTGAGACAGTGTGCGATTGCAATTAAAAAAAAAGGCCAACGCCATGCTGGGAATGATTAGGAAGGGAATTGGGAACAAATCAGCCAGTATCATAATGTCCCTGTATAAATCGATGGTGTGGCCTCATTTGGAGTACTGGGCAACTAGAATGATTAAAGGGTTGAAACACTTTCCTGATGAAGAAAGGTTAAAACGCTTGGGGCTCTTTGGCTTGGAGAAATGTCGACTGTGGGGTGACATGATAGAGGTTTACAAGATTATGCATGGGATACAGAAGGTAGCGAAATAAGTACTTTTCTCCCTTTCTCACAATACAAGAACTTGTGGACATTCAATGAAATTGCTGAGCAGTTGGGTTAGAACTGATAAAAGGAAGTACTTCTTCACCCAAAGGGTGATTAATATGTGGCATTCACTTCCACAGGAGGTGGTGGCAGCTACAAGCCTAGCCATCTTCAAGAGGGGATTGGATAAATATATGGAGCAGAGATCCACCAGTGGCTATTAGCCACAGTGTATTGTTGGAACTCTCTGTCTGGGGCAAGTTATGTATTGCTTATGTGCTTGAGAGGGGCAACAGTGTGAAGACTTCTAGTGTCCTGGCCCCACTGATGGACCTCCTGATGGCACCTGGATTTTTTGGTCACTGTGTGAACCAGAGTGTTGGACTGGATGGGCCATTGGTCTGATCCAACATAGCTTCTCTTATGCTCTTAAAAGTGCCCTAAAACAATGGGAAGGTAACATGTTTATATGCCTTTTAAGAATATTTGTGAACTGATTCTTCCACAATCTTATTGAGAAGCTATCAGAGTGAAAGATAATAATTTTGGGGACAACCTGTGATCTTTCATCTGCAGTGAAGACTAGTGTTCCTTCTAAGTCGAGGTATTGTGAGCTAGCTCACAGTTATTTAGCCTCCAGCTCACACATTTTTGTCTTAGCTCAGGAAGAATGACCTCAGAGCAAACTAATTTATGCAGTCACCAAATTACTTGCTCACAACTTTAATGCTAATAGCATTAAATAAAATTTTTGCTCACAAGACTCCACAGCTTAGAGGGAACATTGGTGAAAACCCTTCCAAGAGCTATTTTGCAGAAACCTACAGCAAGACTATCTTTCTGATCTCAGCATCCGGTAAATCCTGAGCCTGCCTGGGCAGGGAGGGCAGGATATAAATGGAATGAATGAATGGCTTGGGACTGGGTTAACTGAACAGTTATCATCTACCACACATTCCAGCCCAGGAACTAAGATGACATGGACAAGACCTCTGGATTGCCCCATTGACCAAAGAAGCTTGTCTAGTGGGTACATGATAGCACGTCTTTTCAGTGGCAGCCCCATGGTTAAGGAATTTTTGACCCCTCCTCAGGGAGGTGCACCTGGTCACCTCATTTTCAATTTTTAGAAGAAGAAGATGATGATGATGAAGAAGAAGATATTGGATTTATATCCCACCCTCCACTCCAAAGAGTCTCAGAGCGGCTCACAATCTCCTTTACCTTCCTCCCCCACAACAAACACCCTGTGAGGTTGGTGGGGCTGAGAGGGCTCTCACAGCAGCTGCCCTTTCAAGGACAACCTCTGCCAGAGCTATGGCTGACCCAAGGCCATGCCAGCAGGTGCAAGTGGAGGAGTGGGGAATAGGAGGTAGCTGAAGACAGTTTTATTCACAACTGCATTTGATTCATTCTTCTGCTTGCCAGAAGTTTTAAATTGTTGGTTTTAAATATCGGTTTTTATGATTTTACTGTGTTTTATTATTATTTACATTGTAAGTTGCCTTGAGTGCCTATAAGATTGAAAAGTGGCCAATACATATTTTAAATAAATTAAATTTTAAAAGTGTGCATAAGATGTTCTAAGATCTGGTAGGTGGCAACCTGGCAGGGGGCCTTCTCAGTCATGGTACTAAAACTCTTGAACTCTCTCCTCAGGGAGACTCATCTGTCCCCTTCTGTTGTCATCTTCCACCAGTAGTTGAAGACTTGTTTCATTTGGCATTTCCTCAGTAATCACTGCTTGTTGTCCAGTGTATTAAATGCTGTTGTTGTTCATATCTCTGGTTTTAATTTTTGTAATAATGTGTTTCTTGGGTGGGGTGGGGGTGGGCTCCCTCTGGGAATCCTACCCCCCCAGGGAAAGTGCATGCGCAATACATAGCCTCTCCTCTCCCGGTGTAGTGAACGCCGCGTGGTCACTGTCTGGCTATGCCTGGCAGATGGTCACTGCAATGGCCTCTCCTGCATTACTGCATCCGTAGCAACACCTTCTCGCTGGTCCCCCCCGTTTTCACAGAGTTTGCTACGTCATGGTGCGACCGAATTGTCCGGCGGTATAACCGGATGGGCAGGCTGGGCCCACCAACTTCGTCAGCCTAAGAGAAGGAAAACTCTAACATCAAACCCGGGCAGATAGAGCTCGTTAATGTAACACCTACCACCTGGAGGACTCACTGCCGGCGTCCCGGCTTACTGGGCCATGGCAGATGACCCCCAGGTGAAAGGGTGGAGCCAGTACCGCGCACACTGCGCTTCACCTAAAAAATTCCTCTGCGCAGGCCTGAAGGGCATATCCACACACACAACCCACAACGCATCAAGTCCTGCAGCGATAGGCAAGGGGCGAAACGGCAGGTGGAAGGTGCCACTGGAAGCCGCAGTCCTGATCCTGCATGTAGGCGGTTCAGGATATTGGTCGCCTGATGCTAACCCGGAGACGAAAGCATCTTTCGGCAGCACCCTGAACGACCAAGCAGCCTTATCTAGGGACAGCACTGCTTGCTCCACACGGAGAGGGGCCTAGAAAAGGTGGCCTAAACAAAGCTCGTCTCCTCCACCCCAGTTGGCTAGCCGCGGTCAACGGGCATCCTTACTTGCGGTCGAAAAATAACAACAAAGAAAAGGCATGCACCTGCCTCACAAAGTGTGCAAAGACTAAAGCTTGCGTGTTGGAACATCAGAACCATGCTTGACACAGTAGGCAGTGGTCGCCCTGAACGACGCTCTGCTCTAGTTGCCCACGAACTTCTCAGGTTGAATATCGACATAGCAGCTCTCAGTGAGGTCCGTTTCCCTGAGGAAGGTAGTCTTCAAGAACACGGTGCTGGCTATACCCTCTACTGGTCGGGTAAGTCAAAGGCTGAGAGCCGCCTTTCTGGCGTTGGCTTCATGGTCAGGAACTCCATTGCCTCCAAACTCGAAAACCTTCCAACAGGTCACTCAGATCGCATCATGTCCATGCGCCTCCCACTTCAAAACAAGCAGCATGCAACAATCTTCAGTGTGTATGCCCCAACCCTTCAAGCAGATCCTGCAGAAAAGAACAAGTTCTATGCTGATCTACGCAACCTCGTACGGAAGACCCCTACAGAGGACAAGGTGATCATCCTTGGCGACTTCAATGCCAGAGTAGGTAAAGACTCGGAAGCCTGGAAAGGAGTACTTGGCAAACACGGCATTGGCAACTGCAATGACAACGGGCGCCTCCTGCTAGAATTCTGCATGGAGCACCAGCTCACCATCACCAACACTATCTTCCAGCAGAAGAACAGTCTGAAGTCAACCTGGATGCACCCACGGTCCAAGCATTGGCACCTTATCGACTACATTCTGGTGCGCCAGAGAGACCTTCGAGATGTCTTACACACCCGAGTAATGCCCAGCGCAGAATGTCATACGGATCATCGTCTTGTACGCTGCAATCTCCGTCTTCACTTTAAACCCACACGCAGGAGAGGAGGTATCCCTCGGAGGAAGTTTCAGGTTGGCAGCCTCCAGTCAGCCGAAGTTAAAGCTGCCTTCCAGGCAAAACTCCAGTCAAGAATTGAGGACCTCAGTTGCCCCACAGACCCTTCTCCAGAAGCACTCTGGGAACACCTAAAAACTACCGTCCTGCAGATCTCTGAAGAAGTCCTCGGGTTCTCCACAAGGAAGAACAAGGACTGGTTTGATGAGAACAATCAAGAGATCCAAGAATTACTGGCAAAAAAGAGATCTGCCTACCAAGCACATCTTGCTCAGCCCTCCTGTCCTGGGAAAAAAGCAACCTTTCGCGCTGCATGTAGCAACCTCCAGCGCAAGCTTCGAGACATTCAGAACGAGTGGTGGACCAAGCTTGCAGAGAGAACCCAGCTGTGTGCAGACACTGGTGATTTAAGAGGGTTCTACGAAGCCCTGAAGGCAGTATATGGTCCATCATATCAGGCTCAGAGTCCCTTGCATAGTGCAGACGGCCAAGTGCTCCTCACAGACAAGGCATCCATACTGAACCGGTGGTCGGAGTATTTTCAGGTTCTCTTCAGTGCCAACCGCGTAGTTCAAGATTCAGCAATCCACCTCACCCCACTTCAACCGGTGAAAACAGAGTTGGATGAGATCCCCACCCTAGAAGAGACTGTTAAAGCCATCAAGCAACTGAAAAGTGGCAAGGCAGCAGGAGTTGATGGAATTCCACCAGAGATCTGGAAGCATGGGGGCACAGTACTACATAGCTCACTTCACAAAGTACTTGTCACCTGCTGGGAACAAGGCAAATTACCACAGGACTTTCGCGATGCAATCATCATCACCCTATACAAGAACAAAGGGGAAAAGTCAGACTGCTCCAACTACCGGGGGATAACCCTGCTCTCCATCGCAGGCAAAATCCTTGCCAGAATACTCCTGAACAGACTGGTGCCCACCATTGCAGAAGAACTCCTCCCAGAGAGCCAGTGCGGCTTCAGAGCTAACAGGAGCACCACCGACATGGTATTTGTTCTCAGGCAGCTCCAAGAGAAATGCAGGGAACAGAACAAGGGTCTGTATGTGACTTTTGTCGACCTTACCAAAGCTTTCGATACCGTTAGCAGGAAAGGCCTGTGGCAAATCTTGGAACGTTTAGGATGTCCCCCAAGGTTCCTCAGCATGATCATCCAGCTACACGAAGACCAGCGAGGCCAAGTCAGACACTGCAACGACCTCTCGGAGCCCTTCCCAATAGGCACAGGTGTAAAGCAAGGCTGCGTTCTCGCGCCAACTCTCTTTACGATCTTCTTTAGCATGATGCTTCAAAGAGCCGCAGTAGATCTAGATGAGGACGATGGTGTCTACATCCGCTATCGCACCGATGGCAGCCTGTTCAACCTGAGGCGATTAAAGGCACACTCCAAGACAATGGAAAAACTCATCCGAGAGCTACTGTTTGCTGACGATGCTGCACTCGTCTCCCACTCGGTATCAGCTCTGCAGCATATGACGTCCTGCTTTGCAGAGGCTGCCAAGCTATTCGGCCTAGAAGTTAGTCTGAAGAAGACAGAAGTTCTCCACCAGCCTGCACCCCAGGAAGATTATCACCCTCCCTGCATCACTGTGGGTGAATCAGTTCTGAAGACAGTCCAGCAGTTCAGCTACCTGGGGTGCATCATCTCCTCAGATGCCAAGATCGACAAGGAGATTGACAACAGGCTGGCAAAGGCAAACCGTGCATTTGGCCGACTGCACAAAAGAGTGTGGAGCAACAAGCATCTGAAAAAAGGCACAAAGATCAATGTTTACAAAGCGGTTGTGATGACAACCCTCATCTATGGCTCCGAATCGTGGGTTTTATACCGTTATCACCTGCGACTCCTTGAGCGCTTTCATCAGCGCTGCCTTCGCACCATCCTCAACATCCACTGGAGTGACTTTGTGACCAACACTGAAGTCCTCAAGCGGGCAGAGGTTACCAGCATTGAGGCACTGCTGTTGAAGACGCAGCTGCGCTGGGCAGGGCATATTTCTAGGATGGAAAACCACCGCCTTCCCAAGATTGCCCTGTATGGCGAACTCTCCACCGGCCATCGTAATAGAGGGGCACCAAAGAAGAGGTACAAGGACTCCTTGAAGAAATCCCTTAGCACCTGTCACATCAACCATCACCAGTGGTCTGACCTAGCCTCAGATCGCAAAGCATGGAGGCACACCATCCACCAGGCTGTCTCTTCCTTTGAGAACACACGCATAGCTGGTCTTGAGGACAAAAGGAGATTGAGGAAGAATCGCACTGCTACAGGACCAACCCTAAATCAGACTTTTCCCTGCAGCCGCTGTGGCCGGACCTGCCTGTCCCACATTGGTCTTGTCAGCCACCAGCGAGCCTGCAGCAAACGTGGACTATTGCACCCTTCTTAAATCTTCGTTCGCGAAGCCAAGCCGAGAGAGAGAGAATGTGTTTCTTGTTTTAATGGTTTTAACGGTATGATTTTATTATGTATATTTAGATTTTTTAGTCACCTCAATGGTCCTTATGAGTAAAGTAAATAAATAAGAAGTAAAATAAAATAATCCTACGGTATCTTGTGACCACATAAAAAAGAGGAACACAGAAAAGTATACAGAATAAATAAGTTAAACGATCAAAAATCAAATACAATTTGTTCCAAATGCTTATACAATTATACTGAATGTTTTAAATGCCAATGAAATTATGCTAAATAAAATTTTCACAGCAGATTGATGTATGCATTCTGTTGTATGTGCTCAAGGTAAAATTTTGCCTCTGTATGCTACATTGGCGGTTTGGCTGGTGTACCATCCGCCTAACACACCAGTCAGCACCTTACCATCCCTGATGGAGGCTGTGAAAGGCTGGGCATTGGAACACCCAAGGCTTTTGTTCCTGGGTGATTTCAATGTCCATGCCGATGACCTGAGCTCCGTTCAGGCGATGGACCTAGTGTCATCCATGGCAACACTGGTACTTTCCCAGGTTGTACAACACCCACTCACCAGGCGGGGCACATGCTAGATCTGATCTTTGCAATGGGGGTTGTAGTGGATCAGGTTGCTGCTGATGCAGTGCCATGGTTGGACCACTATGCCCTAAAGATAAGATAAGATAAGATAAATTTATTCTTATATCCCGCCCTCCCCCGCCAAAGGCGGGCTCAGGGCGGCTCACAGACATGGAAAACCATGATATAAATAGAATACAATATAAAACAAACAATTTTAAAATACTATTCAGTTGCGATGCAATTACATAGTTAATTAAATAGATAAAACAGGTGCTATAAAGTGCTATTGATCATAATCATGCACAAGATGGCTGGATGGCTACAGATCCATTTAGCCAGGTTCTGTCCCAAAAGCAAGTTGAAACAGAGAGGTTTTGCAAGCCCTGCGGAACTGGCTCAGGTCCCGCAGGGCTCGGGCCATCTCTGGAAGTTGATTCCACCATCGAGGGGCCATTGCTGAAAAGCCTTGCTCTCTGGTTGTCTTCAGTCTAGCCTCTCTTGGCCCAGGGATTTTTAAAAGGTTTTGAGAGCTAGATCTCAGTGCTCTCTGGGGGACATATGGGGAGAGGTGGTCCCTAAGGTAGGCAGGTCCTCGGCCATATAGGGCTTTAAAGGTAATAACCAGCACCTTATAGCGAACACGGTATACAACCGGCAGCCAGTGCAGGTCCCGCAGCCCAGGCCGCACGTGTTCCCACCGAGGTAGTCCCACTAGCAGCCTGGCCACCGCGTTCTGTACTACCTGGAGTTTCTGTGTTTGGTATAAGGGCAGCCCCATGTAGAGGGCATTGCAGTAGTCTAATCTCAAGGTGACCGTTGCGTGGATCACAGTTGCTAGGTTGCTGCGTTCCAAGAAGGGAGCCAACTGCCTCGCCCTCTTAAGCTGGAAGAAGGCGGTTCTAGCAGTGGCAGCTATCTGGGCCTCCATTGATAAAGAGGATTCCAGTAGCACTTCCAGGCTCTTGACCCTGCGCACTGGTATCAGTGGCGCACTGTCAAAAGCCGGTAGGGTGACCTCCCCTTCCGGTCCGCCGCGGCCCACACAAAGGACCTCAGTCTTCGCCGGATTCAACTTCAGCCCACTCAGCCTGAGCCAGTCAGCCACAGCTTGTAACGCCTGGTCCAGGTTTATAGGGACATCACCAGTCCGGCCGTCCATCAATAGATAGAGCTGGGTATCATCAGCGTACTGATGACAGCCAAGCCCGTACCTCCGCGCAATCTGGGCAAGGGGGTGCATAAAGATGTTAAACAACATCGGGGAGAGAACTGCCCCTTGAGGCACCCCACAGTGAAGTGGGTGTCTCTGAGAGAGCTCCCCCCCAATTGCCACCCTTTGTCCCCGACCTTCAAGGAAGGAGGAGAGCCACTGTAAGGCTAGCCCCCGAATTCCTGCGTCGGCGAGGCGGCGGGACAGCAGCCAATGATTGACCATATCGAACGCGGCTGATAGGTCTAGCAGCAGCAATACTGCCAAGCCGCCTCGGTCCAGTTGTCGCCGGAGGTCATCCATGAGGGCGACCAGGACTGTTTCCGTCCCATGGCCCAGGCGAAAGCCGGACTGGCATGGGTCTAGGATGGAAGCGTCCTCCAAAAACTCCTGTAACTGCAATGCCACAGCCCTCTCAATAATTTTGCCCAAAAAGGGCAAATTTGAGACTGGTCAGTAATGTGCCAATTCGGCCGGGTCTGATGAGGATGTACTACCTCAAGCCCATTTAGGCGGCAAGCATATTTTGGCTCGCCCGCAGAGCCTGATGGACCCGGAGTGGTTCCAAATGGCTCTTTGGGGTTCCTGGCCCCCTGGCAACTCTCTAGATGACTTGGTAGAGTCGTGGCATGACCGACTCTCCAGGGCCATTGACGAGATTGCACCATGGCGCCCTGTGCACCTCCATTCTAAGCCTGCACCGTGATATACCCCGGAATTGCAACTGATAAAATGAGGGCTCAGACAGCTAGAGAGGCAGTGGCGGCTGACTCGAGATCAAGCAACCAGAACATCTTATAGAGAGCGTATGAGAGCCTATGAGATGGCAGTCAAAGCCACAAAGAAAGCTTTCTTTGCGGCTAGGATCACATCTGCGACATTGTGCCTGGCACAATTGTTTAGTGTAATTCGGTCACTTACTGTACTACCACAAGGCAGGTCAAATCGTAGAGAATTAGATATTGGCTGTGAGGCTTTTGCGAATTTTTTCACAGACAAGATCTTGTTGCTCCACCATGACCTTCCCGCTACAGTTGAAATAGTATGCGAACTCAAGGCTCTATGCCTGTCTCTCGGATCGGTTTTGGATCATTTTAAAACACTCAGTTTGGAGGAAGTTGACAGAGTACTCTCCACTGTACACTCAACAACGTGTGATCTGGACCCATACCCATCCTGGCTGATTAAAGAATGCCATGGAGAGCTCTGATATCCTATACGGGATATCGTAAACAGATCTCTTTCAGAAGGGCTTTTCCCAACCACTCTTAAAGAGGCAGTGGTCTGACTCCTCTTAAAAAGGTCCAACTTAGACCCGGCCAAATTGGCACACTATTGACCAGTCTCAAATTTACCCTTTTGGGGGAAAATTATTGACAGGCAGTAGCGTTACAGTTACAGAGTTTTCTGGAGGATGCTTCCGTCCTAGATTCCCATCAGTCCAGCTTCTAGCCTGGTCATGGGACAGAGACAGTTCTGGTTGCCATAGTGGATGACCTCCAGCGGCATCTGGATCGAGGTGGCTCAGTGGTACTGATGTTGTTAGACCTATCAGCTGCATTCGATACGGTTGACCATCAGTTGCTAGTCCACAGCCTCGCTGACACAGGGATTCAGGGGCTAGCCTTACAATGGCTTTCCTCTTTCCTATGTGGTCGGGGACAAAGGGTGTCAATTGGGGGAGAGTCGTCCCAGAGACACCCACTTAATTGCGGTGTGCCTCAGGGGGTGGTTCTATCCCCAATGCTGTTTAACATTTACATGCGACCCCTTGCCCAGATTGTCCAGAGGTGTGGGATGGGTTGCCATCAGTATGCCGATGACACCCAGCTCTATCTACTGATGGACGGCTGGCCTGGCGCTGTCCCAGAAAAACGGAATCAGGCGTTGAAAGCCGTGGCTGTTTGGCCTAAGCTGAGCCGACTGAATCTGATGAAGACAGAGGTCCTTTGCCTGAATTGCAATGGTCTGGGCAGGGAAATCCCCCTACCAGCCTTTGATGGGATGCCACTGTCAATGGCGCCCAAGGTCAGAAGCTTGGGGGTGCTGTTGGAAGCCCCCCTGTCAATGGAGGCCCAAATATCAGCAACTGCGAAATCCTCCTTTTTTCATCTGAGGCGGGCAAAACAGTTGGTTCCCTTCCTTGACTGTTGCAACCTGGCAACTGTGATCCATGCAACGGTCACCTCAAGATTGGACTACTGTAATGCCCTCTACTTGGGGCTGCCTTTGTCAGGAACCCAGAAACTCCAGCTAGTGCAGAATTCAGCTGCTAGGCTGCTATTGGGGCTGCCAAAGTGGAAGCACATACAGCCAATACTGCAGGAACTGCACTGGCTACCAATAGTGTACTGGATTCATTACAAGGTGCTAGTTATTACTTTTAAAGCCCTGTATGGCCAAGGACCCATTTACCTGAGGGACCGTCTGTCCCCACATGTTCCCCAGAGGATACTAAGATCTGGATCCCAACATCTTCTAGTGATCCCCAGGCTGAGGGAGGCAAGATTAGTGACCACCAGGGATTGGGCCTTTTCAGTGGTAGCCCCATCCTGGTGGAAGAGGTTAGGGCCTTGCGGGACCTCACCCAGTTCCGCAAAGCCTGTAAGACCATCCTCTTCCAGCAGGCCTTCAACCTACCATAGGAGAATTCTGGACTAACCGCCAGCCTGGAACTATGAGGAACATCTAATGTGTTAGCACCAAACTGTATATTGTTTTAATCTATGTTTAAGTGGTTTTATTGTTTTATGCCTGTGATCATAGCACGCTATGACTTTGACATAAGCCACCCTGAACCCGCTTCGGCGGGGTGGGCAGGGTATGAATCAAATTAAACGTAAACATATAGAGCATAGAAGATAAAAAGAAGGCCACCAATAGTGAAGAATCAGGCACAAATATATTTTATTACTCAATAAAAATTTCCAGAAAAATTCTTCTTCTTCTTTGCAATAAGCTTTGTCAGGAGAATCTGTACTATATAATATATACAATTACACCATTGAGTTTACATCAATAATGGTATAGTTAAAATTGCATAAATAAATAAGACATTATATTAAAAGTCAAAATCCAAGTTGGAATATATCAATCACATACAAAATTCCTAGAGCTTATTCTGTCCTTGAGATTTCATGAGGAAAAGAAACTCACTGTAAATAAGAGACATAAGGTAAAGCTGTCCAGCACCCAGCAGGTTCTGGCTCAAAATTAAAAGAGGTTTTTTTTTCTGTGCCTAATTGGATGTTACAGACTTGTTTGTCTTGCAATAATTCTTCAAAGGAGAGCAGGATCAGTAGCAAACTGTCACTGGATGCAATCTTAAAAAAACAGCAACAACAACTTTTCAGAATAAGCCAAAATAATTTCCTCAATGTACATTGTGCTTGTCAGAAGAATCCACCCACCCACCCTGCTTCCCTCCCTCTCTCCAAAGAAGAAGTGTGCTTGCACACAAAAGCTTATACCTGGAATAAATTCTAGGTTGAAGCTGCCATCATGGGACTCCAAATCTGTTTTTTCTCTCTCTTTCTTCCCCCTCCTTCCTCCCCAAAAGAGGAAGAGCAGTCCTGGAGAAGAAAGCAGAATCTGTGTGTGTGTGTGTGTGAGAGAGAGAAAGAGAGAGAGAGAGAGAGACTTGTCTTTGAATTTTTCCCACATGAATCAGGAAGCAGTCATGGAGCTCTCTGTGTGCCTGTGTGTGAGAGAGGGGGGAGGAAGGAAAAAGGCAGGTGACAGGAAGTGATGGGTCACTTACAGAGCTGCAGAAAAAGCAAGCTACCTTGCAGCAGCAGTAGCAGCCCTGAAAAGGGAAGCAAGAGGAAGAAGTTGCTCAGGGGATGGATTTGAGCCCTTGCGAGCTGGATCTGGTCCATGGGCTGTATGTTTTGCACTCCTGATATGAAATGCTTTATATGTATAAAGTCAAGTCTCCTGACTTACAGGTCAAGCCCCAACCAAAACCCCTGGACCTAGAAACTTGAAATTTGGGGAGAACATTCCTTTCATGATATAGACAGCCACTAAAAAGGAATTTTAAGAAATTTGCCCCCAAGAGGGTAAAAAGGAGTAAAATGTGTTTCCTCATAAGGATACAGTGTTGCTTGGAGGTTGCTGCCTCTTCCCCTACTCACAGTTAGAGTAAAAGGTCATTTGCATAACCCGCCTGATTGGATGTCACCCCCAACATTCTAAAGCTCACTAGGCTTGTCAATCTTTCTGTGGAGCCTGGATGCTCTGAGTTACAAGACAACTCTCCTGACCTACAAATCAAGCTCCAGCCAAAACTCCTGGACCTAGAAACTTGAAATTTGGGGAGAACATTCCTTTCATGATGTCCACAGCCACTAAGAAAGGATTTTAAGACATTCACCCACTAAAGGGGTATAAAGGAGTAAAATGTGTTTCCCCATAAGGATACATTGGTTTGGAGGCTGCTGCCTCTTTCTACGCTCACAGAGACAGCTAGAGCAAAAGGTCATTTGCATAAACCACCTGATTGGATGTCATCCCCAACATTCTACAGCTCACTAGGTTTGCCAGTCTTCCTGTGGAGCCTGGCTGGTCTGAGTTACAGTTACAGGAAAATGATGACAACATTTCATCTCATTCCCACCCACCCCCAGAACAATTGGAACACAGAAGTTATTTGCATATGAGGTCTGATGGGTCCTCACCCACAACATTCTAAACAACATGCATTTCCTATTGGGAGTCATTGAATGTGCCCTGAGGTAAAATGCACCTCCCAGTCTTCCTCTAAAAATTCACTAGGGATTTTACATAAAAGCCAGTATGAAAACTGAGCTTTCAAATGATCAGGGGAAAATGGTACAGAACCGCTCCCTCAAGCCAACTCCCCCCCCCCCACACACACTTTTCACAGTTATCACCTCTTACTGCACTCAAGAAAATTCCTGGCAGACATCATGTAAGATACACCAACACTACAAACAGGAAGCAACTTAGAGATGCAGCAAAGAAATTCACAAATAGTACTTATACACCATAGTGAAATACAAGTATCAAGCTAGTATGAAATATTTTATCAGCCCTTTATATGATAAAAAATACATACTCCTGTATGATTTAAAAATAAAGCTAATCTCATATGACTTTTAAATTAGATTAAGTTGAAGTTAACAAGTTTAATTTTTTTCTTCTGTTAAACATAAGTAATAATATGGTAAGATTGTGTTATAGAGCTGGCTAGTAAAACATAACAATTACCTACCAAATTGCACCTCTTTCTACCCATCATGGAACTCCCCTGATGTAGTGATTCATTTTAGGCCTTGGATGAGTATAATTGCTCCAAGCAGATGGTAGGCAGCACATCATCAAGTCTTTTGCCCACCTGGCCAGCATCAAGAGCCCACCACTGCAAACATGAGAAGAAGCGGCCACCTACCAGAAGTGGCAACTGAAGAGGATCAAGGGAAAGGATAGAGACTGTGTAGATATAGAGCTTTTCTTGAGAAGGAATGCACAGGAATGCAGTTCTGGCTGGCTTGACATCAGAGGGTGTGGCCTAATATGCAAATGAGTTTCCGCTGGGCTTTCTCTACAAAAAAGCCCTGTGTAAAACAATGGTGACACCAGGGAGTGTGTCCTAATATGCAAATGAGTTCCTGCTGGACTTTTTCTACAAAAAAAGCCCTGCATAGATGTATGAATGCGTGCATCGTTTCTGAATTCTTAATGTTATAAATTCAATTACTCTGTGCTTTGCTTCTCTTTTTTGGATGACAAGCAGCTTTACATATCTTTCTTGCTGTCATAAAATAAAGTTAAGATTGTGTATAGTCCTCATGATGAAATGTAAGCCAGATATAGTAGAATAAATGATATCAGGAATGTAACAAGTCCAGACTTAAGAGTGAACCTCAAAATTAAAATCATTTCATGCTGAACATTTATTGACACTTCAGAAAATTAATTCCAATCTAGGGTTGCCAGACACAACCTGGCAACCAGCAAGACACCAAGGGAGTTAGTTAGGGATGAGGGGGTGACTTTCAACAAGGCATGATGTCACTGCTGGAAAAATTCAGAAGTGATGTCATGCCTCTTTAGGGATAACCAGAAACTGTACAATAAAACCGCAGGGGTTTACTTCCGTGTTACTTCTGGTCTTACTTATATGTTCTCCCTTGGAGATGATGTCATGCTATCAGTCTCATGTCATGGCCATTTTTTCCCTCAGTGGCAGGAAATGGGAGCCAGGGTCCTGGCAACCTTTCTGGAGTCATCTTTCTGTTTTAGGCCAAAGTGAGTGCTCTAATTTTGACTTGTCATTTTCATTGCGGGGGGGGGGGATGTTTTAAAATCACCAAAAGACCAAATACATCTCAATGTTATATATACTGCAAAACGATGTCCTGACAGCGCAATCATAAAAACACTGGGAATAACCCCCACTAACTGGTTTTCAGTAAGATTCTTGAATATACTTCTTTAACAGGATTATACCTGTTATTTGTTTTGAAATTTTATATCCTGCTTCTCCAGAGAACTGTCCAAAGAGGCTCACAAACTAAAAACAATAGCAACTATGTGTACATCTACATCCTGTTGCAGTAGAAAACCAAAAGGGCTACAAATTATTAACAAGAGAACCAGCTTAGCTCCTTTAGATTTCAACACGATTATAAGAATATTATAAAATATTGTACAGGAAACTCATAGATTACTTCCACTTGGCTATCATGCTCCCTTGTAATCCATCTCTTGTAATCCATCTTCCAGAAAACTACTTAAACAAAATCACCAATAGTTTGTCAGTATGCCTAAGGAAGCATCGTTGTTTTTCAGTTTTCTTCTGCTTTCCAAGGATCCAAGTATTTCATGTTGATTGCTTGATTGGCTGCAGTGGGACTCTTTAAAAATACTAAAAAAGTCAGGAATCCAGTAGAAATCAAACATAAGCTGCTATCAATCATGTGCTTGGGGTATTAGCTGAGGTTTTTACTCAGGAAGATGTCATTAAAAGTTGCAGAAATTAATTGGTGCCATTGAACATAATGGCCTTTCCTGACATAGCTCCTCAAATGTAAAGAAAAATTATGGATAAGGCAAATTCCTTGTGGGATTTTTATGGATGTCTGCTTTGTTCTGTTATTGTTTATTGTAAATGTTATTACTGTGATCTATAGCCCCATCATGCTTTGTCTATACCGGTTATGCCATTTTGCCACTTATAACAACTGAGGGTTTCCGTCACCAGCCAAAATAGGATATATATTCTTTATTGTCTTGTTTTGTATATTCCTGAAGCAATCTCCAGACATGAATTTGATGTGTTTAAAATTTTATACCCAAAGATATTTTGGAATACATGTTACCTTTCACATTTCCAAACAATTCTGAATACAGTCTATTAAACCTCTATTTATGGAACCACTTCTGTTCATTTCAGTGGAGCTTAGGCAACAACCTCATATAAGCCACACTCCACAGAATGAATTTGGCACAGTATTATGCACAAAAGATTGCCACTTTGTCTCTCATTTTATTTTCAGTTTGCTCTTATGTATGTTTACTCATAAGTAAGGGCCAAGACAGACCTGATGCTGAGAGATCTGTGAATTTTAGGCTGAATTCAAATAGCCAGTTTGGGCCAGCACAGGCACCCCCCACAACCAGATTAAAATGGTGCATTCAAACACACACATCTGGGCCCTGACTGGCACTAAGGTTGCCAAGTCCAATTCAAGAAATATCTGGGGACTTTGGGGGTGGAGCCAGGAGACATTGGGGGCAGAGCCAGGAACAAAGATGTGACAAGCATAATTGAACTCCAAGGGAGTTCTGGCCATCACATTTCAAGGGTCAGCAAACCTTTTTAAATGTCTTTCTTCCATAGGAAATAATGAAGAATAGGGGCACCTTCTTTTGGGGCTCATAGAATTGGACCCCCTGGTCCAATCGTTTTGAAACTTGGGGGGCATTTTGGGGAGTGGCACTAAATACTATACTGAAAATTTGGTGCCTCTACCTCAAAAAACAGCTGCCCCAGAGCCCCCGAAACCTCCAGATCAATTCCCCATTTTACCCTATGAGAATCGATCTCCACTTAGGGAATAATGAAGTGCTCAGCAGACCCTTCCCTCCCCCCCCCCCCCTGTTTCTGGTGACTCTGAAGTGAGGGATTGGCCTCTCTACACATGAGTTGCTGCCAGCTTCTTCAAAGTAACACAGACACACCATCTCAAGAGGACGCCTTTCAATTGGAGACTGAAGCCTCCAGAGGTAGAAAGGCACATGGTCCTTTGGGGGTGGGGCTCCCCCTTGCCAGCCAGCTGATTGGAGGTGGGAAGGAGCCTGGGAAAGTGGAAGAACCCCCGCTGGGAACTGGGGATTGGCAAGCCTAACTGGCACTCACACTTACCTCATCCTCTGGCACCTCTATGCTGCTCCAAAAAGCCACTAGTTACTAACTAGTGGCAAATCTCTGAGGCACTTCCCTGTCGTCTTTCCTGGCCTTCCTAGCCATCTGAACCACCCAAGAGCAGCAGGGAAGCACCTCCCAAGTGCACAAGTGGTGTGACTGCTCCTCCAGGGTGCACACAGCCTATCCCTCTTCCGACAGCAGAACACACATTGTCTGCCTGCCCCGGAGTGTCTTTAACTATGCTGTCTTTTTCCTGAGCCAGCAGGCTGCCCAAGTGTACCCAGCTTTAAAGGCAGATAACAGACATACGAGCCCTCATTAAGACACAAGCTGTGGGACATGGGAAGAGTAGATTTAACACATCCACAAAGATTTGCTGACTGAAACTAACCCCATGCTCTGGCTGCTTTTAGGCCCAAACAGGGTTGCCAGCATTCAGGTGGGGCCTGGAGATCTCCTGGAATTACATCTGATGTCTAGATGGCAGAGATTAGTTCCCACAGAGAAAATGGCTGTTTTGGAGGGTGGACTTTATGTCATTATACACATTTGAGGTTCCTCTTTTCCCTCTCCTGCCCTTCTCAGGATCCATCCCTAATTCTCTAGGAATGTCCCAGACAGCCAACATTTTTTTTTTTAAAAAGGAAGGCAACTTTGAAAGAGGGGGGAAAGCAGCAAAGAGTGAATGCTTAACCTTTTCCTCACTTGCCATTTCTCCACTTCACCTCTCTCCACAGGGTTCCCTTTACCTTAGTGAATATGTTGGGATCACACAGCCATGGGGAAGGGAGGATTTGGAACACAGAAATAGTGGAAAGGAAAAGAGCTAAGAACTCACCTTTACCCTGCTTTCCCACTCTTCATTCCCATGTGGCAAAATTACTTTTTTTTTAAGGAAACATCAAGGCATTTTTTTAAAAATACATTTGAATGCAAGACATACTTAGCCTCTTATTCCTATGGAAGTAATCACAAGGCTACTGCCTTTTGGCATCTGTCTGCAACAGTTTTTCATCCCAGCATAATGCTAACAAGACTTCTAATCTGAGTTGTGGCTTGCATTAGTGAAAATGTTCTAGTTACGAACACAAAAATGAATATAGGCACACATTAAATTGTATCTTGAATAATACTTTAAGGAATCTCTATTTTTTAATTCTGTGTATAAATGTTATAGCAGCCCCATGGTGCAGAGTGGTAAAGCTGCAGGACTGCAGTCCAAGCTCTCTGCTCATGACCCGAGTTCTATCCCGGTGGAAGCTGGGTTCAGTTAGCTGACTCAAGGTTGACTCAGCCTTCCATCCTTCCGAGGTCGGTAAAATGAGTACCCAGCTTGCTGGGGGGAAAGTGTAGATGACTGGGGAAGGCAATGGCAAACCATCCCATAAAAAGTCTGCCATGAAAATGTGGTGCAACATCACCCCAGAGTTAGAAACAACTGGTGCTTGCACAGGGGACTACCTTTAGCTTTTTATAAATGTTATAATTACAGCAGTAATAGAATTACAATAATGATATATTCATCTCACAAATGGTTTTATTAGCTGTTTTAATAAATATATCTCTGATAGTCTGGTAGTCCTTTTTACAATGCAGTGTATCCTCCTTTCTGAGTCATGAAAAAAATTCACTAGGAGGCATTTGGGAGCATAAGTCTTGCCTTGAAATATTACAGTGAATTAAACATTAAAGCATACTTTTCTTCATTAAGCTCTTCTGGCTGGGATATGTGCAATTTATTGAAGTTTTACATTAAACTGCTCAAGATGTTTCCTAAGAAAAGTAGTAGATTGGAGATGATGTTCTCTAACAGTGTAAGTAAAAACACAAGGTATTACCATAATACAATTATTCTGAGGCAGTTCTCTTGTTTGTTTTATTGTGTCATGCCAGTGTGTGTAAAGGGAGCAATCAGAGTGTTTAACCATCTACCAGTGTTTTATGAGGTAAAGCAAAGGAGTTTCACACATGCTGCTTTAGTTTTAATTTGCTTCTTTCGTGCAAGATGTCCAGTGGATACAAAGGCAGTTATGCCTTTTAATCCTGCAACCAACGAAATTCTGTGGCTAACAGAATTCAGTTTATTAGTGTCCAACTGTCTTTTTTTTTTAAACCCACCTAAAATGATTGTGCCTGAATAGTTGCATCATTGATTTCATTATTTCTATTGATTTTCCTTGAGCTTACTTCTAATTCTCTCAAGCTTATAATTTTTGCAAAAGAAAATATGTTTTCTGAAGCTTATGGACTTATGTGTTTTGTGAAGCTATGGGCTCCAACAATAGATTTTCACTCTTCTGCTATCTTAATTATATTTATTTATTTAAAACATTTATTATTTTTATTTGTATCCTTCCTTTCTCTTCAATGGGAATTCAAACCAATTTACATTTTTCTTTTCTCATCCATTTTATATTCACAACAACCTTGGCTGTGATCACACACACTAAATAATGTACTTCCAATTCACTTTCAACGCACTTCCCAACTTTTATTGTGTGAATTGGCAAAATCCAGCTGGAAAGTGCTTTGAAAGTAGACAGAGGGTGCGGTCAGACATACCACTTAAAGCGAGACGGAAGAGCCTTTTTCTTTACAGGAGCAGAAAAATCCGACATGGCAATGTTCACATGAACAATCGTGTAAAGGGCTGGTCCCGCTAGTGAAAAGCAGTTGATTGATCACACTAAAAGCTTTGCCGTGCATCAATGCCATAGGGGTTGCACGCACACACAGTTGGATTAGATTGCATCTCGACAGTATCCCACTTTTCAGCGATCACATGTCGCAATGTGTGTCGGGTTTTCCTTCCGAGCATGCACAGGAATCAACCCCCAGGAGTAACATTGCGGATGAACCGCTCACTAAGATGTGCGCTGATCTCGCTCAAAATGCCTTTTGCAGATGGCAATTCGACTTCGTGCTGTGCCCTTCCGCTTCATGCAGAGATCTGATTGGTTGAATGGGCCTGCCTTGAAACACTGTCAGAATTTTCCCTGCTTGCATGTGTTGTGTATGGACAGGCACTGTACTTAGTCAGAACTCGATATCCTTTTATTCCAATGGTCAAATGTGGTCCCCATTTCCCCATATGGCAATGTTCATATTTCTCTAGAGCCAGGTGTTTATAGTCTACAGGCAGGCGCTTATCTGAGTTATTGAATGTCCCGTTGAGGACGGACTGGATAGTTTTCCACCCCATCCACAAGTCCCAAGCCCCAGACCGAGGTTGTCCTAATTGGTTCACATTCCCCAACTCTGATGGGAAGCTAGTAGCATGCTGGTTTTAGTGATCGTCACGAGGTCTCTCGTGCATGTGCATAACTAATTGACCGAAGCATGACGAGGAAGAAATGGCGACACAAAAAAGGGGGTTTATTGGCAGGAGCGGGAGGTTCAGAGGTTGCTGCAAGCCCTTTACAGGCTCAATGCTGGGGAGAGAGTGATGCCCTCCACCCATCCGGAGTCACTCTTGGTGTTCCAAAAGATGGTGGACACCTTGAATGAGAAGGGACACAGGAAGACAGTCGACCAAGTGAGGGCTAAATTTAAATGACTGAAGGCCTCATTTTATGATGCGCTGGAGGACTGGGGATGCATCCCTCCAATGGAGGGAAGGCCACCATTCTTTGATCTCCTGCACAAATTGTGGGAGAAGGCAAAAAGCCGGGCTGACACAAGTGATTTCCACCAAGTGAGTAAGCCTCCGAGGTAATGGTTTTCTGTGTAATCCTTCCAAAGTAGGCTCTAATGTACATTCCATGGGCAAGCCATAGTTATTCCTGCCCTCCTTTATTCAACCCCCCCCCCCCAAAAAAAAACCCCTTACGCCGATTTCTCAAGTTCCCTGGCGTATGCACACTTCCTTTATGAGAGCAACATTGATGCAGTGGTTAAGCATGTGACTTCCTATTAGGGTGACCCAGGTTTGAGTTCCAAATCCCACACTCTCACCTTCTGGAAAGGCCCACAGCAAGCCATGGCCTGGCAGGAGTTGTCCTCCAAATTGCTGCTGCTGTAAGAACCCTCTCAGCTCCCTAAGGCTTGCATGCTTGGTGCTGTGGTTACATACTAACACAACATGGTGGCCAGCACTCCATGACAATTCCCATCTCTCACCACTTCTCTCTTTATTTTTCCAAGGATTCAAGAGAGTGAAGAAACGCTCCACCTACCTGGCAGAACAGGCATCATGTGAGGAGGGGCCAAGCAGTCATGGTGAGAAGGCTTCAGGTGAGGACCCCTTCACAGTAAACACTAGCACTGCTGAGCCCTAGTACTGTGGATAACAGTGGACATGCACTACTTTTTCTTCTTAGCTTAACGCCTCCCAAGAGGGCAATAATATTTCCTGGTGCACCATGAAGATTAGGGCTGGCCTCCACCACAATGTGGTGGTACCACTGTGGACATCATTCCTAAAAAAAAAAGGCAACTTTGCCCTTGATTAAAATGGATAGTCAATGTGCAACATGGCTATAGACAGCATGCCCCTTTTTAGGAGCATGGCTACATCATGAGTTATGGTGGGCATTAGTCATGATGGTCCCTTGTGGTTGCTGGCTTGTGAGTCCGCCTTCAGGCATGAAGGGGGCGCATGGCAGAGAGGGGGGTCGTGAACTGGGATGCTTCAGAACCGTTGAGAGGCAAAAACGGGTCACTGAGAAAAAAATTGTTTTTCTAGCTTTGAAAAGACCACTGGGTGACGCAGTCCAATTGAGAGTTATTTCTTCTATCTACTTGCAGGTGTTGTCATGGTGAGCAGCTCTGAGTTGACACTGGGGAGTGACCAGCTGGTAGAGGCAGGTGAGGGTGGACATTGATTCCCACACTATGTTCTCAAATGTGTGGCACCACTAGCGAGTTCTTGATGTCACATTGCCATCATTGCAACATTGCTAGTGCAGCCCGAAATTGCAACTTTACACTTTTCTGAACAGGTGATGAGGCGGAGGTGGAGGTGGAGACAGAGCTGGCAGTGGAGGAACTGGTTGTGGTCACCTCGGGCCAGGATTCTGACGATGGTGAGTCTTCAATCCATTAATGTGAGGGCGTCTGTTGCACCCTGCATGTCTCCCCATTAAATCATGTCATTGTCTTTAGATTTTGGTAATTGAGAAGGGTCCGTGGGCATCTTTGGACAGCTGCATCACATGTCCTGGGAAGCCACATATTTTGGCCCCCCCAAAACACCACCCACCAAAAAAACAATCATCTCCGCCACTATCCACATCGATATGGTCTGATGATCACGATCTCCAGACCACCACTGCCACCCCTTTGCATGACACGAGTTACCTATCTCTCCTCATTCACAGACCAATTAAGCTCCTGACACTCCTCCAGGGGAACCCACATACCCCCTCACAATCTCATCATGAAGTTCACCATGGTGGGCCCACCCACTAAGAGAGTATGACAGCAAGACATAAAATATGGAAGGGAGGATGGAGGAGGGAAGGGAGGAGTGAGGAAAGGAGGAAAGGAAGGGAGGAACGAGGGAAGGGAGGGGGGAGGAAAGGGGAGGGAGCCAGAGAGGAAGGAAAGAATAAGGAAGGAGGGGAGGTGGGAAGGCATGTTGGAAGGGAGGGAGGGATTGAGTGGGGTGGGAAAATCAGAGCAGACAAATGGGAGAAGAAATTGGAAAAGCTGTAATTGATCATCAAGTCAGAGAAATTATGTGATTTTCAGGAGAAGGAGTGGTGGGTGGCCGCGCTAGAAGAAGGGATGATGCAGGAGTGCTGGAGGACCTCACAGAGTGGCTCGCACAACTGGAGATACGCATGAGAGATGCGGAGAGCAGATGTAAGTCCCTGGCAGACTCTAGCAATTGGCCATGCCATGGCATGGAGTGTGCGAAACTAGAAGCTAGGCTACACTTCGTGGCTGGTTGATGGTTGAGCTGAACTCATGACTGTAAGATAAGCTGACTTCCTCCTCCATCCAGTGTTCCACTGCCAGAAACTAGCTGTCATGCTATTGTCTGTCAGCGTTGCCCAACACCCCCCTATCTGTTTATCTTACAGCGAGACGCCATGAGTACCGGCTGAGGAGGAAAATGGATGTGTCTCTGTGTCAGCAGCGTCAGGAGTCCGGTGCGAAGTTGGAAAAGCATGGTGGAATTGTGAAGAGGCAGGGAGAGGGGGATGCGAGGGGAGAGGAGGAGGAGGAGGATTGGGTGGAGGAGGGGGATAAGGAGGAGGGGAAAGAGGTGGGGGAGGATGAAGAAAGGGAGGAGGAGGCTTTGGATACTGGCAAAGTGCGCCGCACACCTTTGGAGGGTGGGGAAGAAGGCAAGTGGGTAACCAGGCATGGAGACAGTTCAGAGGAAGGCCAAACTACCCACTAGGATCCTGGACCCTTCCACATGTTACATTGTAGACCCCAAACACTGAGTTACAGGCTTGACTGCCAACTTCTACTTTTGTTTTTTTGTCTGCACTATGTAAAAAAGGTGTGTATGTGCCAATGCCTATCCCAGCACTGTTGATTTGTATGGCAGTAAATAGTTCCTTAACTTTTAATGTGTCAAAGCTGTTTATTCTTAACATTAACGGTACAATTGTGCAGCATTCCAAAATATAGAACCTTTTTTCTGTGCCCTATGACTCATGGGGAAACATTTTCAGGCATACTTTTGTTATGGTCATGAACCTCGTGTTGTTTTAACAAACTTGCACATCCACTCTGGCCAAGAGGGATGGGGGTCAGGGGACATGAACCATGATGAGACACCCTTCATGCAAAAAGTAAATCCAAGAGGCGGCACTTGAGGAGCCAGTAAGGAACATTCTTCTTGGGGGGACACTTTCAACGTTGGTAGACCTTCCCTCCACCTTTTGAAATCTTTGAGGGCCCACCCATATCATTAGATGGGATGTCACCTGCATCAATTACATCTGCAGTTGGGGCTTGTCCCTGGCTGCTTGCAGAGAAAAATGGGTGTCTAGCTGTGATGACCTGCACTGGAAGGACCAGGGACCTTGGGATGTCTCCCAGGATTCTCACGGCAGCCTACAAGAAACCATGCATTGACTCCTTGAAGGTCCGGTCCCCCACCCTGCCAGCCCCAAGGTCCTCCATGAACTCTGAATTATAAGCATTTAAGTTCAAATGAGTTTTAAAAAAATTCTTAAAGGATATGATTACTGTATGTGCACGAGACATGTTGAGGCCTACACGAAAGGAAGATGTGTGCAAAACTGCAGAGCACAACTCATGTCCTGCAAGCTCAGATGGTTGGATGTCAGGGCAAGCAACTTGAGATACTTATCCATCATTTCCAATCACAACATATGTACCATGTTGGATCTTCAAAGTGTGTGTGTGTGAGGGGGGGGGGGGGGCAAAAAGCATTGCAGAAGGCAACATTAACTTAAATGGTCTAAAATGGCAGGAATAAGAATTCACACCTCGAGAAAACCAGAAACCCGATGCTTTAATCCCAAATAGGTTTAGTGAGGTGGATGTTGCCATTATGGGAGGACCCGCACTCAGTAACAGGCAATGGCAAAATACCTCTGAATGCATCAGGTGTGGATAGCGTTTTAATAACTGATAGCAGGGGGGTGGGGGCCAGTGCTGCCATGCATGTGGGATGCGTTGGTTGACCCACCTTGTAAGTGATGTGCGGGAAAGGAAGGGAATGTCCGATCAAGAACTCGAACCAGCGCTTGACCGTGGACTATAAACACCTGCCCATATAGGAAGCTTACATGTCCATAGGGAGTAATGGAGACTACGTTTTGCCAAAGGGAAACATGGAAATTATTCTTCACCTAAGGTCATCTCCTTTCCATAGACTGTACACCCCTGCCCATAGGGAAAGCGCACTTGCCCATAGGGAAAGCGCACTTGCCCATAGGGAAAGCGCACTTGCCCATAGGGAATAATGGGGACTACATTTCATCATAGGGGAAAAGGAAGATCAAGCGTCACCATTATTCCCTATGGTCAGGCATGTATAGTCTATGGGCAGGCACTGTGCCTAAGCGAGGCTTAATTTCTCTTTTTCAATGAGGTAAGATATGGTCCCCATTATTCCCTACGGGCAGGTGTGCTTTCTCTATGGGCAGGCATGTATAGTCTATGGATGGGCGCTGTGCTTTGGCGAAGCTTGATTTCCATTTTCCCTATGGTGAAATGAAGTCCCCATTGTTCCCCATGGGCAGGCATACTCAGTCTATGGGCAATCGTTCCGATTATCATTCTTCTGACTAATTAATAGTGTACCCAGAGTGTGGGACATGTTGACTAGCCTTACATTGGCAATGCAATGCGGCAGCAACCCCATAACCAATAGTTTAAATGACGTGCCCCACCCTCCCCAAATTTTCACTCCTCCATGGATCTTCCCTGGACAATGCTTGCAAGCGATCATTCATGATGGCACTCGCTCAGGTGATTGCGCAGCAGCGGGATACTGATCAGTAACTCGGCGCTGTGTGATCAGACAAGTAACGAAAGTGTGTTTGGCTAAAAAGAAAGGATGTGCGAACCTAGGAATTTTGGCGGGGAATGATAGCGATGCTAATTGTGGCGGAAGACATCTGGTCACAACACAGTTGAGTCAACTACTTGATTGGTCGGTCTTTCAACTCTATAGATCACTCCGCTGGTTCATGTGTTCTACCTCCTGCTCCACATAGCTGTCAAGGCTTCCCGCCTCAATTTGAAAGATGGAGCTGGAAATCTTGGCCGCTGTGGTCGGTCTGTTGGTCGAGACATTGTCTGTGATATTCATCCTAATGCTGGCTCTATGCAATGGTCTGGATGAGTCAGGGAGTGCCAGGAGAGGGAGGTTATCAACTCCCTGCGGCTGCCTACGAAGGCAGTGTAGACGACTTAGGCAGCTCGCTCAACGTCATAGCGCCAACATTGCAAATGTTTGCCGACTCGCAATGTTGACATGTCACCGGAGATGGTGGACCTACCTACGGTTCACGGAGTGGTGGTGTGTCTTTGCCACATATGTGTAGGAGGATGAACAGTGGATACTCAACTTTAGGATGTCCAGGTAAATGTGCTAACAGTTGACCACTCGAGATTGACACGCGCCGTTATCAGTGCCCTTCCCTTGGGTCCCCACAGTTATGATCCCATCCCCAATGTCTCGAAGTATCATGATGCTGCGTGCATTAAAGGATTACTCCACCACCCCAGGGTTGGTCTCTCCTCCCAATGTCCCACCTCATCCCTGTCGAATCAGTGCTCACACTCAGCTGCACACTGATGACCAATGAAAGGGACATGTCTCTGCAGTGCTGCACGGCTGCAGAGAAACCAGGGAGCACACAACATGGCAATTCACGCTGGGGTGTGCCAAAGCATTTAATATAATTTGTGGAAGGATGGGCTATAGAGGAGCCACAGATGTCATGGGATAAAGGTCTACCCTTACAGTAGCCTGTGCAACCTGGAACGTCCTTCAAGCTAAAAGCGAGATGCCAGGAAAGGATTATGTGTGCTGGTAAATGCAGGTATGAATGATCTTCCATGGGACCTATGACCATCACATTGTAACACACTGCATTCCTTTTTTAAGCCTTCCCTCCAGTTGTGAAAATGATGGATGGGGTTTCTTTCCTTCGTGGAACCTTCAGGTTTACTCAGAAGCCGATGTCCTTTAAGCTTCGTGACTGGTCTTGAAGGAGTCAATTCCTGGCATGCTAAAGATCAGCTGCCCTCAGTTCATGTCTCCCCCGCACAGGTTCCCAAGGATGTTTTATCCAGCGTAAACCTGGGAGTCTTTCTTCATGGCGAATGATGTGCTGGCCATCATACATTCCCCCCACCTGCTCTCTAAAGGGTGGGCTCTCACGCGTTGGGTATTCCCTGCCCTGACCTCAGGGTTGACAGCGCTAATTGGGAGGCAACATATGATGATGCAGTTTTGTAAAAGAACTGCACATGTATGGGGAAAAGTGGATCACCACCATGTGTTTAATGACTGGGGTGAGGGGAGCTGCGAGATGCCATCATGAGGGATCTCATTTAACAATGCTTGAGTGGGCCAGAGATCCATTCGAACATGTTCACTGATGAACCTGCAGAAACTAAATGCCACGTGTTGTTTGCATGAGGCAGCCAGTCCCTGTTGAGAAAAGGGTCGTGATTGCGATCTGGTGGCTGGCCAACACCACAAACTACAGACTGGTGGGAAACCAATTTGGCCTGGCTTACTCGATGGTGGCAGGCATAGAGCTGGAGGTCACACAGGCTATGGAGGAGGATCTGCTTGACCGTGCAGTCTACCTTGGTTCTCACAATCGGATGTGCTGTGGGTCGTGTTGTTTGGGAGATGTTGGGAAGGGTGATTAGGGAGATGGTGCAACACGCAGCACACAGAGTATCATAATGAAGGTTGGCCTAAATGCTAAAACAATGACAGGAGAAGTTTTGCAGCCCTCATGGTTTTAATGGCGTGATGCTGAGTGCAGGTCCATTTCTTGTAAAAATTACTCCACAGCTGTCTCCCTTGTGTTGGCCACCTATCAAAGTGATCTTCCAGAAACATATGCTCCAGCACTCCCATCATAATGGCCACCTATCAAAGTGATCTTCAAGAAACATGTGCTCCAGCACTCCCATCATGATGGCCATGTGCAATTTGTGGGATAGTCAAACCTCACATTTACATTGAGCTTGGGGGAGAATTGTTTCCTCCTGATCGATGAGAAAAGGATCTCTTTTTGAGGATGGGGTAGGTTTTGGGTGTTGGGCGGTCTCTGGTAGCTCACTGCTTCCCCCCCCCCCCACAGATTATGCAAACTTTCGCGAGAATGGGTTTCCAAAATTGTGTGGGCACCGTAGATGGGTGTCAAATACCAATCCGTGCCCCGCCCAGACTTGCAGACGACTACATCAACCGGAAGTGTTTCTACTTCATTCTTCTTCAGGGCACAGTGGACCACACTGGTCACTTCACAGATGTGGTAATAGGTTACAGTGGCAAGTGCCATGATGCCTATGTTCTACGCTGCTCCAACCTGATAGACCTGATGGATTCTGGGGATTGGGTTCCTGGAAATCCCATGGTGACAATCCAGAATGTGCAGGTTCCTCCTCTGATCCTGGCTGACCCAACCTACCCTCTGAGAGGTTGGCTAATGATGCCTTACACTGGGCACCTGGCACCAGAGCAGGCTATGTACAATGCGGCGCATAACAAGTGCAGAAATGTTGTGAAACGTGCCTTCGGAAGGTTGAAGGCACGATGGCGTTGCCTGAACTTGGAGATCCCCATGGACATTAGCAATGTCAATGCTATAGTGGCCTCCTGCGTCATCTTACACAACCTCTGTGACACAAGAGGTCACGAGGCTGTGATGCTCCCAGAAGACACCCCTCCAGTGGTAGTTCAGGATGATGATGAAGGAGCGGACGACCATGTGGATGAGTGGCAGCTGGAGATGGGTCGTGCTGTCCGTGCAGCGTTAACCGCACACTTTCAGTGTGTGCGTAGGCGTGCACCTTGACATGCCTTGCAATACATCATGAATTGTGGCTTCATGGAGTTGACACTGAACCCCTATGGATGTGCCGTGCCACCCTGTGTCCCAACGTCATTGCAACCTATGAGCTACAAGCGGGTAAGGCAAGCCTGTCACCAATATTGGTTTTTAGTTTTTTCTTGGTGTTGTGGTCCTTCCCCAATGCCTTCCAATCGCAGCACAAGGTGCTTGAAGCGTCATTTACATTTTTTCTATAGTGATGCTTTTTTCCACAACACGGCTTGGGGAGCCCACGAGAGATGATGTTGTGAATAAAGCAGCTTGTTCTAGAAGATGCTGGGCATGTTTAGCCTGGAGAGGAGGTGGCTGAGAGGTGATGTGATGTGATCACCATCTTCAAGTACTTGAAGGGCTGTCATATAAAGGAGGGTGTGGAGCTGTGCTCTCTGACCCCAAGAGGTTGTGCTAGAGATTAAAGCAGAAGATTAAAGCAAAAGTATTTCTTAATGTTCTGCAATGTGCAGAGGGTTGGACCAGGTGACCCTGGAGGTCCATCCACCTCTATAACGCCATGATTCTATTAGTCTATGTCCACAGGTGTGCATGCGTGAGGATCATCATGTTTGGTTCGTCTTCTCCCAACCCCCAGTCCCGGCCATGGTTAACTATTAGTGTGTCCTGTGATGTTGACTCTGACTCCAGTGTGACTCAACCTACCCTCATTTCTAGTTTGGATAAAATGAGTTCCGACCTTGCAAAGGATGGCGTGTGAATTACCTACAAAGGCTATGTCAAGCCACCCCACAAAAAGTTTCCCTTGAAAAGGATTTGAAAGGCATGTCAACAAAAGGCCAGAGAGAATGGGGGAACTGCAGGGAGCAACCAAAGGAAACCACAGAAGTGAGGAGATTGAGGAGGGGTCACAGGAGCAGGGGGAAGAGGAGGAGGAGGAAAAATCTTCACAGGTCAGCCGAAAGGCACCCCCCGCCCATGGTTAAAATATTGGATTGGAGGTGTCTGGAAAGTCTGATATCTGGTTGAGTTGTCCTCAGTCTATGAGGAGTGCATAGGGAGACGGTGGTGGTCTTCACAGCACTCCCTGAATTTGATTTATAGTTCTCTGAATGGTTTTTGTCATGCATTAGCTAGACATTAATCCCCATCGCCTTTTCATAGAGGGTGGAGTTTGCAATCTCTGTGACTTAGTGAGGGGCCATGCCACACCCTCTCACAACCACAACCTTTAATGTAGATGTTTAAATAAAAACCTACTACGAAATGGCAGATTCAGGAACCTTTATTTTAAGAAACCCACTACAATTGTGGATTTCACTTCAGGCCAAACCCTGCATGAACTGTGGGGAAATGACACCAACTCATTAACATTGCCATGGCATGACATTAGAGGAATCTTAAGATTGTTTTGCCAATAACTGAGTTGTGATTGCTCTATAGCCAACTTTTGATAGCCAACCTCCGCTGTGCCATCATCATGACATTTCAGTTTGGCGGCATGTAGGGGGTTTTCCTTTTAGGGGCATGCCTGGAGCGTTGACTCTTGCCATTAATGCTGGAGTCTTTAGGGGACCCCGGCTCTTGGGCAGCATCACCTACAGAGGCACCTATCAAACCACCATCACCCACCCTGTTCAAGGTGGCATCATTTCCATTGAAGTCCAGCTGATGTGCTGTTATCAACTGGACCAAGGGAAGCAAGGTTTTTGAGATGTCCCCCATGGTGGTGACTGCAGCCTTCATAAAGCCTTCCATGGTTTCCCTAGAGGTTCCCTGCTGCTGCCAAGAGGCCCGCATTTCCTCTAGAACCTCCAGGTGCTCCTGTCGTGAGGACACGATCACGGACTTGTTGTCACGAGTGGGCTGCTGTGCGAGGTGCTCTCCCACCTTGTGAAACACTGAAACCTTCTTCCTCCTAGCCTTCAAAACTGCCTCGTGTGACCCAGGGGTCAGCTCAGACATTAGTGTTCCTGGTGGAATATCTGAAATTGAATAAAATGATACAGTTACCTGTTAAACCTGTGGTGTAAACATAGAATTCCACATAGCAGGTTCTGACATTGCCCTGAAAAATAGTGAGAACTACTAAAGCTGAGTTTGGGCATGGGGTGAAGAGAAAGTTATTGGAGAAAGACATAAATAAAGGTTGATGGAATGATGGTGCACCATGAGTAACAGGCTGAAATTGTGATGAGGATTGGACTTCTCATTGGTTAGCCCATGGTCACCTTTTAGGAAGCAGAAATCCTCCAAAACTCCCTCCATTCCAAACCCAATAGCCAGCTATGGAGGTGTTCAAGGGAAGAAAGACCTAGAGCATGGTTGCTGAAGGTTGAGTGTGAGAGTCTATAACATGGACAGGGGTGAAGGAAACTTTTTAGGCAAGTCTTAAAAAAGTGTGCCAGCAAGGGCCGGGATTATCCCATCAGAGATACCCGGTTTTCCCAGATAAGAGTCAAGATTAGCCATTTTAATTGAGGGTCAGATCACCTACTCCACTTGCAAACTTACTGTCAGAGTTCCTGTCACTCACAGCGGATTTCTCCTTTGTGGGCATAGTTGGTGGCGTTGTGGAAACGGCAGTAGCTAGGGGAAAGACAAGGGAACAAGGGTGAAATGTCTGGCCCAGGGAAACATGCAATTGAGGCATCAACTAGAAATGCTGCAGCAGAGTTCTGAGGAGTGTCTTGGGAAATTAATGCCCTTCACAACATCAGACAGTCGGTGCGGTGTTGCAGTCAGCAATGCTTTGCTGCCCTAATTCGAGATGTGAGTCCTGAGCCAAATCATCACCTCTCAAAGGGCATGGTTAAAGACTGTGACGATTCCCCGTCTCACAGTGCTCCCACCCAACCTCCCCCAGCCCGAAGGCCCCAGGAGAAGAGACCAATCTAAATTCTGTAAACATTTAACCAAGCTTTTAGCAAGGGCGACCCTCACTAACTCACCTTCAACAAGTAGCTCACCTTCAACAGTAGCTCTCTCCCAAATGGCCCCCCCGGGATACTCGGTCTTTCACCAATCACGGATTAGCGGGCGGGGGGGGAGGAGTGGCGCTACTCATACGGGAGGGTTACTCCTTTCGGGCCCTCCCGGACCCAAAGATTGATGGCATTGAATGTGCCGGTCTGGTGTGGGATGTCGGAGAGAAGTTGGCAGTCTGGTTGGTGTACCGTCCGCCTAACGCACCAACCAGCACCTTACCATCACTATTGGAGGCAGTGGCGGGCTGGGCGTTGAGGTTCCCGGGGCTTATGGTCCTGGGTGACTTCAACGTCCATGCTGACGACACGGCCTCCACTCAGGTGATGGACCTAGTGTCTTCCATGGCGACACTGGGACTCTCTCAATTTGTCAAGACTCCCACGCATCAGGCCGGGCACACACTAGACCTGATCTTTGCGTCCGGGATTTTGGTGAACGATATCGCGGTAGAAGCGGTACCATGGTCGGATCACCTAGCCCTTAAGGCCCGTGTGGGGACACCACCCCAACCCTGTATGGGCGGAGAGCCTATTTTGGCTCGCCCTCGGAGCCTGATGGACCCGGAACGGTTCCAAATGGCCCTGAGGGATCCTTGGCCCACTAGCAATTCCCTCGATGGCCTTGTGGAGACCTGGCAAGACCGGCTAACCAGGGCCATCGACGAAATAGCACCCCGGCGCCCTCTGCGCCCTCATATGAGGCTGGCCCCATGGTACACCTTGGAATTGCGCCAGCTGAAACAAGGGCTCAGACGACTAGAGAGGAAGTGGAGACATACTCGGGACGAAGCAATGAGAACATCCTACAGAACGTTTATGAAGTCTTATGAGATGGCAGTCAAGGCTGCAAAGAAAGACTACTTTGCAACCAAGATTGCATCTGCAAACTCGCGCCCAGCACAATTGTTTAGAATAATCGGGGACCTGATAACATTGCCACAAGGCAAACCAAACATTAGAGAATTGGAGATTGGCTGTGAGGCATTTGCGAAATACTTTGCAGATAAAATCTCATTGCTCCGCCAAGACCTGCCTACCACCTTGGATACAGTGAGCGAAATTGAGGCTCCGTGCCTGTCTTCGGATCTGGTACTGGATCACTTCGACCCACTCAACCTGGAGGAAGTCGATGGGATCCTCTCCGCTGCTCGCCCAACAACATGCGATTTGGATCCTTGCCCCTCATGGCTGATTAAATCTTTCCAGAGGGAGCTTAGATATCCTTTACGGGACATCATAAATAGATCCCTCACTGAGGGGCATTTTCCAACGCCCTTGAAAGAGGTGTTGGTTCGCCCTCTCTTAAAAAAATGCACAGCAGACCCGGCCGAATTGGCGAATTACCGTCCGGTGTCTAATTTACCGTTTTTAGGTAAAATCATTGAGAGGGCAGTGGCGTTGCAGCTGCAGAGGTTCCTAGATGACGCTTCCGTTCTCGACCCGTGCCAGTCTGGGTTCCGACCGGGCCATGGGACGGAGACGGTGCTGGTCGCCTTGGTAGATGACCTTCAGCGACATCTGGATTGGGGCGGCACTGCGGTACTGATGTTATTAGACCTGTCGGCGGCATTTGACACAGTCGACCATCAGTTGCTAAAGCGCCGCCTCACCGACATAGGGGTTGGGGAGCTGGCCTTGCAATGGCTTTCCTCCTTCCTCTCTGGTCGGGGACAAAGGGTGGCTATTGGGGGTGAGTGATCCCAGAGGCACACACTTGATTGTGGGGTGCCTCAGGGGGCAGTTCTCTCCCCAATGTTATTTAACATTTATATGCGCCCCCTTGCCCAGATTGTCCGGAGTTTTGGGCTGGGTTGCCATCAATATGCAGATGACACCCAGCTCTATCTGCTAATGGACGGCCGGCCCGGCTTCGCCCCAGGGAATCTAGATCGGGCTCTGCAGGCTGTAGCGACATGGCTCAGATTGAGTGGGCTGAAATTGAACCCAGCGAAGACAGAGGTCCTTTGTGTGGGTCGCGGCGCTCTAGGAGGGGAAATAGCTCTCCCAACCTTCGATGGCGCACCATTGAAACCAGTGCACCAGGTAAAGAGTTTGGGCGTTTTACTGGAGCCATCATTATCAATGGAGGCCCAGATAGCAGCCACTGCCAAGTCAGCATTCTTCCACCTGAAGCGGGCGAGGCAGTTGCCCCCCTTTCTGGAACGCCGCAACCTCGCAACAGTGATCCATGCAACGGTCACCTCAAAATTGGACTACTGTAATGCCCTCTACTTGGGGCTACCTCTGTGCCGGACCCGAAAGTTGCAGCTGGTGCAGAATGCGTCGGCCAGGCTACTATTGGGGCTCTCGAAATGGGAGCACATACGGCCGGGGCTGCGCGAATTGCACTGGCTGCCAATTACCTACCGAGTCCAGTACAAAGTGTTGGTTATTACCTTTAAAGCCCTATATGGCTGAGGACCAGCCTACCTAAGGGACCGTCTCTCCCATATGAACCCCAGAGGGCACTGAGGTCAATGGGTAAAAATAAAGTGACCATCCCTGGGCCAAGAGAGGTCAAACTTCAAAACACCAGAACATGGGCCTTTTCAGCCGCGGCTCCGGCACTGTGGAACCAACTTCCGGAGGAAGTGCTGGCCCTGCGGAACCTTGACCAGTTCTGCAGGGCCTGCAAGACCGCCCTTTTCAGACAAGCCTATGCTGATATCGACTGCTGAGTTGCTAAGAATAAAGAACCGCCATCTATAATACGATCACGGAACTATCTAAACTGGCAGAACCAGCGCCAAACAATTTTATTGCTGCCAGATATATTTAATGTAATTTGAATTATGTATCTTAACTTAATTAACTGGTTTTTATGTTTAATTTCTTTTTAATTGTTAAATTTAAAGTTTTATCTATTTATGTTAATTGTGTGAAATGTTGTTAGCTGCCCTGAGCCGCCTAGGCGGGGAGGGTGGGATATAAATAAAATCTATTATTATTATTATTATTATTATTAAGTCCCTTACCCATGCCAACTCTCCCATTTGCATCCACCTAAACCAGGTCCAGTGCGATTGTGTGTTCTGTAGAGAGAATTAAGTCTCCCTTAGTCCAAGTCTTGGAAGAGTGATGTGAAACATTTCTTACTTAGAGTTAATCATGCACTGCACGTGTTGGATGAGGAGCATGGAAAGCTGAATCCAAATTGTCAAGCACTAGTCAAAACACACATTATAGCACAGCGCGTGATGTAGCTCAACAGCTAGGACACCTAGAAACGGAGTGGCTGAGAAGTAATCATACCAGGTTAAACTCACCCAAACTCTCCAAAAAGTCCACCTGCATGGCATCACTATCCAGGATTTCTGCCTCCACATCATCCATTGCTGGTGAACCACAGCAACCTGCAGAAAAAGAAATAAATCAGCATGTGATCATGGGGTGGGGGGGCAGTAGGCCTAGAGGGAAGGAGAGAGGGGGAAAGGAAGGGAGACAGGAAGAGAGGAGGGAGGGTGGGAAACACGAAGGGGGGATTGAGGGAGAGGATAAAAGGGAAGGAAGGAACAAGGAAAGGATGGGAGGAACTACAGGAGGAAGCAAGTAAGGAAAATAGGTGGAGACTGGAGTGTCTGGTTAAGACAAAATGCGAGCAGGAAAATCCAAAGAAATTCCTGATAGTCAAGTAACCGAGCCATTGCATCGCTCAAAGAGTAAGAGATGGTGAGACATGCGTGCCAACCAGCGCCAAAGCTCTTGTCTTAACCTTTGAGCATTCAGAGCTTTCTCTGATGAGGGGCCGGTGTTCCCACCAAAAGCGGTCTACCGCAGACCATGTGGGACACGGCAGCAACGTGGTCACGTGACCACCGGATTTCACCACCGGAGTTGGTCGCCCCGCTGAATGGGATCCCCCCACCCAAGAAATGTGAGACCCATTCCCCATATCCCATAGCACCCAAGCCTTGGGAAAATAAGGCTTTCCATACCAATCTCACCACCACCAATCCTGTTTTGACAACCCACCTCCCCAAAGAACATGGGGATACTTACAGGTAGATGGAACAGTCACGATTGTTACCTGACATGACGGCTTCTCTTGCAGCCTCACCCCGCATCTCTCTGGTAGCACTTTCCTCCGGGGAGAACAGAAGAATGGAGTCTGGAGGCTCACCTCCCTGCCCCCCCTGCTCCCCCTCCAATCCGGAGCAAGAGCTCTGGCGTCTAGTGCTCTGTATCACACAATTCGGACGAATGTCCGCCTCTCCGTGTAGAATGGCGTCAAGCTCCTCAAAGTACGGGCAGCTTTTCTTGTTGGATCCCGATTTCGCATTAGCTACAATGACTTTTCGATACTCCGAACGAAGCGCCTTGGTCTTGGTGCGGCACTCTAACGCCGTCCTCTTGTGGCCCCTTGCCGCCATCCCCTTCGTAATCTCCTCATAGATGTCGATATTTCTGTGGGATTGCTTGAGCACTCTCTGCACCCTGCTTTCCTCCCAGAGTGCAAGCAAGTCCAAAACCTCCTCTCTCCTCCATGAAAAGCCCCAAACTCCAGCCATATTGTGCAGTGTGTTCTAAACATTCTCTGCATGGCAGACAAAAGTGTTTAGAGCGATAGGTGGGAAAATAAGTAGTTCCGTCAACCAGCCAGTGGATTTCAAATCAAGTTTTGGCAGGGGACTACTTCGTTGTGCAGTCGATTTTAAAAGAAAGATAAACGCATTTCTTATATTCTTTACATCTGGGAAAAGGTTACATTTCCTTCCTTTTAATGCCTTGGCATTTAATTTTATATTAATTTGAGGGATATGCCTTTTGGTTCAGTGAGTGGAAGAATACACAAATTACAACTGTGAGCACTGGGGCAAGGGTGGTATTCCGTCACGCCTGTATCCCACGCCGAACATCCACACTGTGAAAACCTGACCTTGTTGCGGGTCTTCCAAAAAGGACTGGACTTTGTCCGCTGTCAAATTATCCTGATATAAATGTGGCACAAGCCAGGATGATGACGCCTCCACGTCGGTTAACTCCGCATTGGGGGTGTGGATGAATCGCGGTTAATGTTTCATCTGACCGCACCCTGAAAGTACATTGCTTAGTGTGTGTGATCACAGCCCCTGTTAGGCTGAGAAAGTGTGACTGGCCCAAGGTCACCCAGCAAGTTTCCATGGCAGAAGTGGGAATTTGAACCTGGGTCTACCTGCTCCTAGTCTAACTCTTAACTAACACACCACATTGAATCTCCATATTAGCTGCCTTTCTTCCTTAGGGAACTTGAGATAGTTTACAATATAAACGAAACATAATAAAAACACACAATAAAAACAATTACAAAACCTATAAAAGTCACAGTTTTAAATGTCAGTTAGGATTGCCAATAATAAAAGCTAAATCAATCAAAATGCAGTGCTAAATAAGACTGTCTTCAGCTGCCTCCTAAACATCAACAACCGCCCAACAGACTGAGGAGGTTGTTCCATAATTGTGGGGTTGCCATGGAAGAGTCCCTCTACCATGCACCCACCAAATAAGAGGGCTTTTTGTTTTTATTGGTGAGACAGTCAGGAAGGCATCACCCCAGAATCTTAGTTCCTAGGCAGGAACATATGGGAGAGGACAGTCCTTCAGATGCCCTGATCCCAAGCCAGTTAGGGCTTTAAGGACAAAACCAACACCTTGGATTGTGCTTGGAAATGGATTAGTAATCAATGTAATTGCTATAGTATTGGGGACATATATTCCTCATAGCTGCCCCCAACTAGCAACATAGCTGCAGCTTCTGAATACTCTTCAAGGGTAGCACCAAATAGACGAGATCATATTGCAGTAGCCCAGTCTAGATGTAACTAAGGCATGAATCACTGTGACTAGATCTGACTGCCCCAGAAATGGATGCAGCTGATGCATCCAGAGCTGTACAAATACACTCTGAGCTACAGCAGCCACCTGGTTTTCTAAGGTGACTGCTGTGTGAAGTTGTACAAACTGTGAGTCCCTCCAGTGGCCCACTCTGTGCTGGTGGGTTGGGGAAAACCCACCCCCAGCGGGAGCTTGGAAGCTCTATGACTGCACAATGGACTTGTTTTAACCTGTTACAGAACTGCCGCAATTCAAACATGTTTCATATTTCAACATTTCAAACATATTTGGGGGCGGAGAACAGAATTTAATAAAGGGCACTAACTTTTTGTTTCTGTTTGACATAATGTATTTATATGTAGGCTCAGTAGGATGAATGTAGAAACTCTCTTCTTTTATACCACCAGGACATGTTCAGAAATTCTCTTCAAAAACATGCAGAAGCAATTTAAAAATTATAGTCAGATCATTGTTAATGAAGAAGCAGAACTGGCAGTAAAATCCTACTGTAAGGAAGGTTTTATCCATTGAATTTTGGCTTAGGATGTTCCAATTCTATATGATCTTTACAGAGCAAGGAAAATTCAGATCTGATTTTGCAGGCCTCAGACTGAACCACAAAGCATCACATAGCGGAATATACAAAGCATAGGGTGAAAGGTTTCTGGAACCCATCCCTAGATTTATTTGCTAAACCAAGGTTTCCTAAACTTCCCCTCCCCACCCCCATGGCCCAGTTATTTCTACGCTTCTCTGTCATGGCCCACTAAAATTTGGGGATGGAGCCAGAAGACTTTGGGGGTGGAGCCGGGAGACAGGAAAGTACAAACATGCTTAAAACTCTTGCAATATTTTGTTTAGGAAAAGTAGGAGAATAATGGGATTTTGCAATGCAATCTTAAAAATAAAACATCAAGAAAAAGCACAAGGATCATATGCAGAAAACTAAAAATATATAATGCTCTCAGCCTGGGAAAACATGAAATGGCAGGAAGAAGCTTTTCCTCCCCACCCCCCTGGTCTACTCAGCAATGGCAAGGAAGGAAGGGATTGACTGACTGACTGACAAAAGAGAGAGAGAGAGAGAGAGAAAGAAAGAAAGAAAGAAAGAAAGAAAGAAAGAAAGAAAGAAAGAAAGAAAGAAAGAAAGAAAGAAAGAAAGAAAGAAAGACCGAGAGAGGGGGGGGGAGTGGGAAATAAAGCTTCCCTCTGGCCAGCGTCTTTTCCCCTTTATTACCCCACACCTCCATCCCATGTGCCTTCTCCCTTCCCCATTCACCCCTCTGCCTGTCTCTCAGCCCTCCCTCCCTCTCATTGTTGCATCCCTCTCCCCCTTGGCCTTTGCCCCACCCCTGAGCCAGCCCTCCTCCTGCTATCTTTTTGCTCTGGCGGGCGCAGGCTGCTGGCGACGTCGGGGCTACTGCTGCTTCAGCTGCTCAGGCCTGGGTGTCACTCCTCCCCTCGCCGCCATCGTGAAGACCATTGGGGATGCTGCTGCTTCAGCTGCTCGGGCATAGGCAGCATGGCGAGGCATCCATGGCCCGGCAAAGAAGCGTCCTTGACCTGGTACCAGGTTGGACCCAGTAAATGGGAAACGTCATACTAAACTATTCAAATTCCAATTATTTCTGAACATCACAGCTTTTCTTAGCAATTATTACCTCAGGGAAAAAATAATCATCACCATCTTAGCTTTGGGGCTCTGAAAGAAGCTCAGAAAGGACTTGCAGGACAGGTCCCAGAGAGACATCTTGACTGATTTCTTTTTATTTTATTTTATAATTATTTATTTATAACTTTTAATTGTTAAAACATAAAATACACCACACAGAAAATAAAATAAAAACCAAACACACACTTATATACAATATACTCTGAAGCATAAGGATCATATTAACTTCTATACATCATTTTCCATCTTTTAACTGTTTCTAGGACTTACGGTTTTGAAACAATATTCCAACTATCTCCATTTTTCATATCTTATTATTTTAACTAAAACATCTGTTTCCTAAATCAGCTTATGACCTTTATTCACTCGTGTAATGGTTTCCAAGTTGTTTTACATTCTTGTATGTTGCCCTCCTTCAATTTAACAGTTAAGAAATCCATTTCAGCGGTCTCCAGTAATTTTTGAAGAAATTCCTCCTTTTTGGGAATCTCCTGGTTTTTCCAATACCTAGCATATACCAATCTGGCTGCTGTTACAGCATGAAGCAAATTTCTGTTGGTCAATTTGGGTAACGAATTCGGGCACATATTCAACAAATACAGCTCAGGTGAAAACTGAACATTTATTTTCAACATTTTTTGGATCCAAATATTTACCTGTCCCCAATATTTTCTAGCCTTCTCACATCGCCACCAACTGTGGTAAAAAGTACCCTTTACCTTTTACACTTCCAACGCTTATTTGTTGTGTTTGGAAACATTTTTGACAATTTATCTGGAGTGATATACCATTGATATACCTTCTTATAAATGTTTTCCTTAAATATGGATGATCTTGTTATTTTTATATTCTCTCTCCATATTTTCTCCCATTCTATCAACTCTATATTATGTCCAATATCTTGCATCCATTTTATCATATTTTCTTTCACAGTTTCCTCCTGCATTTTCTCATTCAACAAAAAATTATAAATTTTTGTAATAAATTTCTCATTGGTTCCTAAAATTATTGCGTCATTCTTTTTTTTTTTTTTTTTTTTTTACCAAATCCCAATTCCATGTCACTTTTATATCTGGATATAACTTGCATTTTTGTCCACCAATCTAGTTTCATGTTTTCCTCTATCTTCAGGTTATTCCTATTATCTAATAACGATTCATATGTATTTATTTCATCCCATCTATATAAATTAGGGTGTACAGAAGCTTCCACTGGGGATACCCATTTTGGGGTGACTTTATGAATTCGCATTCTAATTTCTGCCCAAATTTTATAAACTGATTTTCTAATTTCGTGTCTAAGAAATAGACTATTTTTGGCTGGGGGTCAATACCAAATATAAGAGTGCCAACCACTCGGTAAATCTGCTCCTTCCAAGATCAATAGTCTTTTGTTCTCTAGCAACATGCAGTCTTTTGCCCTCACCAAAATACATGCTTTGTAATATATTTGCCAATCTGGCAACGCAAATCCCTCTCTTTGCTTGACGTCCTGTAAAATCTTCAATTTAATTCTGGGCCTTTTATTTTGCCATATGAAATTAGCTACCATTTTATTTAACTGTTTAAAAAAGATTGTAGGTGACATAATGGGAATTGTTTGAAACAAAAATAATATTCTAGGCAATATATTCATCTTTATTGTCGCAATTCTACCTAGCAGCAACAATTGTAAGTCTTGCCGTCTCTCTAGATCCATTTTTATGTCTTTCAGAATCTTATCATAATTGTCATTTTTCAAGGTTTTCAAGCCAGATGCTAAATTAATTCCCAAATATTTAACCTTTTTTCATATCCAAATCCAGACTTCTTCTCTAATTCGTCAGTTTGTTCCTTTGTCATATTTTTTGCCAAGAATTTTCTGATAATTCACTTTAAAACCTGCAACCTCTCCAAACTGTCTCAACCTTTCTTTCAACTTGTCAATCGAGTTGACAGGTTCCTTGAGTATAAACATCAGTTCATTGGCAAATGCCTGAACTTTAAAACTTTCTTCCTTGATCTTGGTCCCTCTTATTTCTTGATCTCTTCGAATAGGATCAATTAGGTATTCTAGTGTCAAAACAATAATGATGAGAGTGGGCATCCTTGCCTTGTACCTTGTTCAATGGTTATTAACTCAGATAATTCTCCATTAACATTTATTCTGGCTTTTTGATTCGTATAAATAGCTTTAACCAACTTTCGAAATATTCTCCACAACCAATATCTTTTAAACATTTTACCATAAATTCCCAATTCACGTTATAGAATGCTTTTTCTGCATCCAGCATGATACAAGCCATTTGTTTATCTTGGTGTTTATCCAAAATATTTAAAATTATTCTTATATTTTGTCTCAATTGTCTTCTTGGAATAAAACCCGATTGATCATTATGTATCACCTCTGGAATAACTTTCTTAATTCTCTGAGCCAAAATGGTTGCGAAAATTTTATAATCTGAATTTAAAAGAAAGATTGGTCTATAGTTCTTAATATTCAATGAATCCGATCCCTCTTTATGTAACAACGATATCAATGTTTCATTCCATGAATCTGGAACTTTGGATGTTTGTTGTATTCCCTCTATAACTCTCTTATAAGGGAGCAAAATCTCTCCCTCAAAACATTTAAAAAATTCAGCTGGCAGTCCATCTGGGCCCGAAGTTTTATTGTTTTTTTGTTCTCTTATCCCATCCACAATCTCTTGTAGTTATAGGGCTATCTAAAATTGTTTGTTGTTCTTTCAGCATTTTCTTCACCTTGGCTAATTTTATATAGTCTTCTTGTTGTACATTAAGATTTTTCCTGCTTTTTATATAATTTTTGATAAAAATTTCTAACAATCTCCTCGATTTGTTTTCTTTGTGAGATGACTTCTAAATTTTCAGTTTTCATGGATTTTATCATTTTCTTCTCTCTTTCCTTTCTTAGTCTATATGCCAGCCATCTACTAACTTTATTGGCATTGTCAAAGAAATTTTGTTTAATCCACTTCAGTTTTTTCTCCAGTTCTTCGTTTAGCAAAACATTAATCTGATGTTGTGTATTTTGAACGTTCATTTTAATTTCCATTGTATTTTTCTCTTTTTGTATTTTTTCTTGGCTATGCAGCTGACCTATTAATTGATTATAAATTTTCATTCTCTCCCTCTTCCTCCATGAAGAAAATCTAATTGCTAAGCCCCTGGAAAATGCCTTGAAGGCACCCCATATTGTTTGGATGGGTGTATCTTCTTCCAGATTTTGATTAAAGAACATTTTAGATTCTTTTTTTGCTTCCTCCACAAATGCTTCTTCCTTTAAAATCTTCAGATTCAATGTCCATCGGGTTCTCTTTACCCAATTTTTAAGAATAATTTGTACTGGATTATGGTCTGCAAATATCTTTGGCAATATTTCAGTTTCTTCTAATAATAGAAATAAGGATGATGAAATCCAACACATATCTATCCTGGACCAAGAATCATGTACTTCAGAATGGAAAGTATAATCTTTGGTTTTAAGATTTTTCATCCTCCAAGCATCTATTAAACATAATTTATCTACCATCTTGAAAAAGGCTCTTGGCAACTGACTACGATATTTTTTTAAAATCTTTTTTCCATATTTCTTGTCCATGTCTGTATCAAACACTGCATTATAGTTGCCTATGATACAGTGATTTTCATAGTTAAGTTCAACAATTTTTTCATGCACGTTCTTATAAAATTCCTCTTGTTTTTCATTTGGGGCATATATGCTTCCAAATAATATTTTTTTTCTCGTTAAGTATTACTTCAATCAATAGCATTCTGCCATTTTCATCTGCATAAATCAGTCTGGATTCAATCTGTGCTTTTACATAGATTGCTACCCCTCTCTTTTTCTTTATGTCTGCCGCTACATACAATTGTCCTAATTTTTTATTTTGCAGATATTTTATATCCTTTTTTTGCAATATGTGTCTTGCAGACATATTATATCAATAGATAGTTTTCTTAATTGTAAAAAAAGTTTTTCTTTTTTTTTGTGGAGCATTTTGACCATTCACATTTATTGACGTAATTTGTAGTCCAGTTTTACCCATTATTCCATTAATGTATTACTATCTCCTATTTTCCCTTGTTCTTTCAAAGCTTGCAATCTTGTTTCCATTCTCTCTCTCTTTTTTCTTTTAGGTATTTCTTCCCTATCTTTATTTTTACTGCCATCTTCTTCTTGTCTGTCTCCCCCTCCTTCTTCCTCCGACTCAGATTCCTGACTCTCTTCTACATATCTACTCATGAATTCTTGTACTTTCGAAATTGATGTTATATTAAATCTGTTATTTTGAAAGGTAAAAAATATGCCTTTCGGTACTAACCATCTAAATGGAATATCCTATTTAATCAGCCACCCTGTCAGTTTCTTATAGCCACTTCTTCTCTGTTGTATACTCTAAGGTATTTCTTTTAAAATTTTTGTTTTTGTCCTCCCATTTTAAGTTAATTTCTTTTGTAGCTCTCAATATCGTTTCACATGTTGAGATTTTCATGAATCTAACATGTACTTCTCTTGGCAGGTTGTATTTCCTTGTATAGGCTGAGGCAACTCTTTTAACCCAATCTATTTCTTGTTTAATATCTTTTACTGCCTCTACTTCACCTAATGTCAGGAGATCTTTAATTTTCCTATATATATATCTTCCCCTTTCTCTTCTGGGAGGCTCTGGAATCTCAAAATGTATGCAGCTTTATCCATTTCTAATTTTGCTGTTCTGTCTTCAATATCTGAGAATTTAGTCTTATATTCTTGCACTGTTGCCGACATTTTTTTCATCCAATATATCCACTTTAGTTGCCAGCATGTGTTTGTTGATTGTTAAGAAGAATTTGTCTCTGAAATTCCTCCACATTCTCATTAGTCTTTCTTATTTCTTCTTTTAGCTCTAGTTTAATCTCTTCTAACGCCTTTTGATTTTGCTTAAAACCAGTCATCATTATATTCTGCAGTTTCTCCATGGCATCCTGATTTAATGCTGCTACCACTGACTTACTCACACCTGGTGATGTGCCTTGACCTGGTTTTTTACTTAACATCCATATTTCTCACCCCTTTAAAAACAGTTCACCTTCACTTAAACCCCTAGTCTAACCAACAGACTCTCCCCTTTGTTATTATACTTTTATCCTTACGTATATATCAACAGAAATTCTTATCCACTCTAGTTAATTAGTTAATTAATTTCATTCCTTTCATTAGTTAATTAATTTTATCCATCCATTCAAATTACCTAAATCAATAAAAATTCATTTATACAATTCTTGGAAGTATTGTTAGTCAGTTCAATTAAATCTCTCCAGTTCTTTTACTTCAATTTCTGCTTCCTTCCTCACCTAAGTTACATCCCTGTTTACAAAAGAAAATCTTTTTACTTCCTCCTCCACGACAACAAGTCTCATTGCTAGAGCGTTTCAATCTTTTTGGTTTTGTACTTCCTTCTTCTTCCCAGAAGCCCCCAGTTACTCAGTTTCCGTTCTAGTTTACCGCGCCTCTATAAATAACACATATGTTTCAATTAACTCTACACCGGGCAAAGTAGAAACTAGATTTCTCACAAAGTCATCTCTTCCTTTACTTGACCTGCCGTTCAAAAACACCGTCCAGAAGCGTCACCTGTTCTTCGAAAAAGAGGCAGCCGCTGTTTCAATAAAAACTGCCTCCTCCTCCTTTCTCTGGAAACGTTCCTCTTCTAAGCGTCCTCTGGTCCCCGCTCCCATTCTTCTTACTTCACTCAGCTTTATTATTGTTTGTTAATTTTTACCCACCTTAACCTTCTTCTTAGATGCCTTTTATTTTGTAAAACTCCTCACATCTCAGTCCCACCTTTCTCTCGCTCTTCCTTCACACATTCTCTCTCTTTCTTCCACTTTCCACCTTCGTCCCTCCGTCTAGCACTTCATCTTCCTTACTTCTTTCCTTGCTTTTTAACTTTTCTTCCTTACACCTTCCCAATCTATCTTCACTTACTTTCATGCTTTAGAAACTCCAGCTCACCGTCGTAGTATTCATTTTTCAGTCTTCTTTCACGCTCTGCCTCCCTCCTCCACTCCTTGCTGCTTCACGATTCTCTGCCGTTTTCCTTTTAAGTAAGTCCATATATCCGTATTTTTAGGCTTGTCTCCAATAATCCAAGTTTAGCTCAATACTCAAATAGGCTAATAAGTACATGGTATCTTATAGTCTCCTTTATGCTTCATTCCCGGTGGCCCAGTTCTAAACGCACAAAGCGTTTGCAAGCCTCAGCACGGGAGAGGCAAGAGCCGGTAGGAAAGCCTCTGCTTCCCTTCCAAACTTCCTGCCAGCTCCCTTCGCTTCAGAGCGGTCTCAGACGTTCTTTTAAGAGGTGTCTCTTGAGTGAGACCCTCTCTAAGGCTTGCAATCAGAGGTACTTGCCAAGAGCCCCTGGTCAAGTCCTCCGCATCACCACGCCATTTTCCTGGAAGCTCTTGACTGATTTCTTACTAGGCTTGTTCTGGTCTCAGACCCCTTTCACCCCTGATGCTTCTGTCTAATTTTGCACAAGTTGCCACTAGGCTGCAACTTGCCCCACCTATTTCCCATAGCAAGCAAGATCCTCTGAAAACCAGTTTTTGCTTGCAACAGGAAAGAGGCAAGGCAAGTTGCGGCCCCATAGCAGCTTGTATGAAATTAGACAGAAGTGCCGGGGGCATTGTGGGGAAGGACTTTGAGACTGGAACAAGCCTAGTGAGAAATCAGTCCTTGGCTTTTGCTAAATCATGAGGAGAAAAAAACTCCAAGGCCTTTTGGGAAATGATTTCTCAATATTACCATAAAGTTCGTTTCCTGCTAGTTATGATAATATCAGCAAACACTTGGGAGCCTTTCTTTGGCAAAATCTACTCAGACAATTCACTAGCTCCTATCCCAGATCTACCTGAATGGCTGCCAGTTACATCTAAAGAAGTAACAGCACTTATCAAACAACTTAAAAAAGGGAAGGCCCTTGGTATTGATGCCATACCACCTGACTTTTTGCTTAATAACATAGATTGATGGGCACTACCCTTATCTTCCTTATTTACCTACATGGACTCCACGGGACATACACCAGAAGACTGAGGGCAAGCAATAATTGTACCCTTTTACAAGAGAGGAGAGAGAGATGACCCTGCCAGTTAGAATCATAGAGTTGGAAAGGACCTTTAGGGTTATCTAGTCCAACCCCCTGTACAATGCAAGAAACTCACAAACACCTCCCCCTAAATTCACAGCATCTTCATTGCTGTCAGATGACCATCTAGCCTCTGTTTAAAAACCTCCAAGGAAGGAGAGCCCAGCACCTCCCGAGGAAGCCTGTTCCACTGAGAAATTGCTCTAATGGTCAGGAAATTCTTCCTAATGTTGAGCTGGTTCTGGTCCTACCTTCCGGGTGTCATGGGTGCTGGGGACCCTTCAGAGGAAGTTGAGTCTGATGAGGAAACTGTGCCCCTGCCACCTGCACCAGTGCCCCTGCCTCCTGCTGGAGAAGATCCCAGCCCCCCTGCCTCGCCCTCTCGGGTGGCTCGTGTGCGTGACCGCCTCCGGCAGGACCTCAGGGATCGGAGGAGGGCGGCACGCTCACAAGCAAGACGCTCCCTGAGCCCTGAGTTCTGAGAGGATTCTGGCCCTTCTAAGAGCAAGGATGCTTGAGTGGTAACAGGATCCTGGCTGCCTCCCTGAGCCAGCAATTAGCCCAAACGGGCAACAGCCAGCAGAGGGCTATATAGCTGTGGGCTTTGGGAGGAAGCTTTGTGGAAGCAACTAGTCATCTCCCTGACATTCTAGCATCCACTCCGGCTTGACTTTGGTTCCTGACTCCCTGACTTTGGCTTTGGACTTCTGGACTCCCTGACCTCGGCTTCTGGACCTCAGACCTGCGATACTTCTACAGTGATTCGGATTTGGCGCCTCGGACCCTCCTGCTTACTGGCTACAGACCTCGGACTGCCTCTGGACTTTGCCTGACCCGGCCCCAGCCGTGACAGATTGCTTCCACCGACAAACACCCACTCCACAGGATGGATGCTGAAGCAAGTGAAACCACAGAACTACTGGCTGCGCTCCAAGCCCAGGTACAGCAGCTAACACAGGCAGTAGTGCACTTGCAGCAACAACCTGCGGCCAGTGCTCCAGCCAAGTGCCCAGTTCCCCCACCTGACAGATTTGGGGGTGCCGTGGAAGAATTTCCTGCCTTCCTAGCACAGTGTCGGCTGTACTTTGAACTGAGAGCACGGGACTTCCTCAATGACAAAACCAAGGTGTGTTTCGTCATCAGTCTGTTAAAGGGGCAGGCGGCCAAATGGGCCACACCCTTACTGGTCGCGTCCTCTCCCCTACTGACTGATTACCCGGGGTTTGAGGCCCACCTGTCTGCTGCTTTCTCAAACCCAGTCCAAGCAGCCACAGCCAACCGGAAGATCAGGGCACTGAAACAAGGCAACTCCTCGGTGGCTCAATATGCCACTGAATTCAAGCTCCTGACCCAGGACTTGGCGTGGAATGAGGCTGCCCAGATGGACCAGTTTACTGAGGGGTTGGCAGAGGAGGTCCTGGATGAACTGGCCAGGGTGGAGCAGCCACCCACGCTCCAAGAACTTATCACCCTCTGCCTCCGCATCGATGGCCGCCTGGAAAGTCGCCGCCAAGCCAAGACCAGAGGGCGCCAGCTCCCTGCGCCGTGCTACCTGGCTCCTCGCCCGTCCCCAGCTAGTACCAGCACCAAGGATGAGCCTATGCAGCTTGGAGCTGCTCGACCCCGCCTGACCCCAGAGGAAAAGACCAGACGCCGCACGCAGAATCTGTGCCTCTACTGCGGCACGGCAGGCCACTATGCCTCTGGCTGCCCTGCTAAGCATCGGATACCTGGACCTTCGCTGCCACCGCCGCCAAAAGGACAGCCCCAGGCGTAAGTGGACCCCCCAGCCTGGGGCGACTAGCTGGGTCCTCCGAACAGCGGGCTGATACCCCAGGGCCATTCCTGCTACCAGTCAAACTCCGTCTGCCTGACGAACGCTGGCTGTTCGTGTATGCCATGCTGGACTCGGGAGCGGCCCACTGTTTTATAGATGCCGCCTTTGTGAAGCAGCACCAGATCCCTGTGCAGACAAAAGGGATTCCGTCGCTGGTGGAGGCTATTGACGGGCGCCTCCTCCGTTCTGGCCCCGTCACCCAGGAGACCTGTCCCATCACCTTCCACGTCCAGCAGCACCAAGAACAGCTGCGGTTTGATGTCGCCCGCATGCCTCGCTTCCCGCTGATTCTAGGCCTTTCCTGGCTGAAGCTGCACAACCCCATCGTGGACTGGGCCCAGCAGGAACTACGCTTCCGAGACCCATGCCCCCATCTGACTCCTCCCACCACTCTAGCAGCTGGCATCCCGAGTGGTGGTCCTCAGCTCCCTCAGAAGTATGTGGACTTTGCTGATGTCTTTGAAGAGACAGGAGCTGATCAGCTTCCCCCTCACCGGCCCTACGACTGTGCCATTGATTTGGTACCTGGGGCACCACTCCCGGTGGGGCGTCTGTACCCAATGTCGGAGCCGGAGTTGGCAGCTCTGCGAGACTTCCTGGAAAAGAACCTGAAACGCGGATTCATCCGACCCTCAACCTCTCCCCTATCTGCTCCAGTGCTCTTCGTGAAGAAGAAAAGTGGGGAGCTCCGGCTGTGCAATGACTACCGGGCCCTGAACAAGATCACCATCCGCGACCGGTACCCTCTACCACTGATCCCTGAACTCTTGGATCGCCTAAAGGGGGCCCAAATCTACACCAAGCTGGACCTCCGTGGAGCGTACAATTTGGTGCGCATACGGCCCGGAGACGAATGGAAGACCGCGTTTGGGACCCGATACGGGCAGTACGAGCACCTGGTAATGCCCTTCGGACTGACCAATGCCCCCGCTGTCTTCCAGAGGTTCATGAATGACATATTCCGGGACCTGCTCGACCGCTTCGCGATCATATACCTGGATGACATCCTAATTTACTCCCGCAATCCTGCCCAGCACGCCGAGCACGTCCGCCAGGTCCTGCAGCGCCTACGAGCCCATGGTCTCTACGCCAAGCTGGAGAAGTGCGACTTCGACCTGCGCTCCGTCGAGTTCCTTGGGCACATCGTGTCACCGCAGGGGATCCTCATGGACCCGAAAAAAGTAGAAGCGGTCCTGACCTGGCAGGCTCCTCAGAATCGCAAAGACCTGCAGCGGTTCCTCGGTTTTGCCAACTACTATCGGCAATTCATCCCGGCCTACGCATCCCTGACCACACCCCTGACTCAACTACTCCGCCCCAAAGAACCCTTCCACTGGTCCCCAGAGGCCGATAACGCCTTCTCCACCCTGAAGACTCGCTTTGCCACCGGGCCACTCCTGAGATACCCCGACCCCCAGCTTCCCTTTACGGTGGAAGCTGATGCCTCCAACGTGGCCCTGGGAGCAGTGCTGTCCCAGCGCGAGGAGCCGTCCCAGCCACTACAGCCCTGCGCCTATTACTCGCGGCAGCTCACTGCTGCAGAGAGGAACTATACCATCTGGGAGAGGGAGTTGCTCGCGATCAAGGCGGCGTTTGAGGTTTGGCGACATTACCTCGAAGGGGCTCGCCACCCTGTTCAAGTGCTCACCGATCACCGGAACTTGGAACACCTCCAGACCACCCGCCGTCTCAACCAGCGCCAGATCCGGTGGTCCCTATTCTTCTCTCGCTTCGACTTCCGGATCTCCTACATCCCCCATACCCAGAACCGGAAAGCAGACGCGCTCTCCCGGAAACCGGAATACGCCCCTGCCTCAACTGAGACCGCGCCCGCTGCTCCAATCCTGCCGCCCTCAGTATTTGCAGCCACCTCCACTTCACCAGCACTCGTGGAGGACATTCGGGCCAGCCAGGCCAATGATCCCTGGGTCCAGCAACACCTCCAGGCTCTCCAAGATGACCCAACAGGGGAGTTCACGACTCGAGGCGGCCTCTTGCTACACCGCGAACGCCTCTATGTGCCCCCCGGGCCCTTGCGGGCAGAAGTGCTACGCCTGACCCACGACTCGTTACCCGCCGGGCACTTTGGACAGCATAAGACCACCCACTTGCTGACAAGGGAATTCTGGTGGCCACGAGTTCGCGCTGATGTTGCCCGCTATGTCAGCTCCTGTGACGTCTGCCGACGGGCCAAAGACATCCCAGCCAAACCCTCAGGGTTGCTGCAGCCCTTGCCCACATCTTCAGGACCCTGGGATACCATCTCGATGGACTTCATCACGGAACTTCCACGCTCCAAGGGTCAGACTTGTATCTGGGTGGTCGTCGACCTATTTACCAAGATGGCCCACTTTGTTCCGTGCCCGAAACTCCCCACAGCTCAGGAGACGGCCCAGCTTTACCTGCAACACATCTTTCGTCTGCATGGACTCCCAGCGATCCTACCACCCACGAATGTCCCCGCCGTCGATGCCTACCTGCAAGAACTCCGTGCCAGCCAAGACTTGCTCCGAGAGCAGCTACAGCAAGCCAAGGAGGCATATAAACGGGCTGCGGACCGAAAGAGGCAAGAAGGCCCTCCAGTGCAGCCGGGGGATCAGGTGTGGCTCTCAACTCGCTACCTGCGCCGGCCTGGTCGGTCTCACAAGCTGGATGCACGGTTCATTGGACCCTATCCCGTCGTTGAACAAATAAACCCCGTCGCCTTCAGGCTCCAGTTGCCACCCCACCTCCGCATTCACCCCGTGTTTCATCGCTCCCTCCTTGTTCCGGCTGCACCCCCTGACCCAGCTCGGACTCCTTCCCCACCGCCGCCACCACCAGTGTTGGTGGATGACGAGGAAGAATATGAGGTGCGCCAGATCCTGGACTCCCGGTACCATCGTGGAGGCCTCCAGTACCTGGTGGACTGGGAGGGATACGGCCCAGAAGACCGGTCTTGGGAGCCCGAGGACAATCTTCATGCCCCGGACTTGGTGCACCAGTTCCACAACGACCACCCCGACCTTCCAGGTCCCTCGACGGAGGGGGGCCCTGGGGGGGGGGGATAGTGTCATGGGTGCTGGGGACCCTTCAGAGGAAGTTGAGTCTGATGAGGAAACTGTGCCCCTGCCACCTGCACCAGTGCCCCTGCCTCCTGCTGGAGAAGATCCCAGCCCCCCTGCCTCGCCCTCTCGGGTGGCTCGTGTGCGTGACCGCCTCCGGCAGGACCTCAGGGATCGGAGGAGGGCGGCACGCTCACAAGCAAGACGCTCCCTGAGCCCTGAGTTCTGAGAGGATTCTGGCCCTTCTAAGAGCAAGGATGCTTGAGTGGTAACAGGATCCTGGCTGCCTCCCTGAGCCAGCAATTAGCCCAAACGGGCAACAGCCAGCAGAGGGCTATATAGCTGTGGGCTTTGGGAGGAAGCTTTGTGGAAGCAACTAGTCATCTCCCTGACATTCTAGCATCCACTCCGGCTTGACTTTGGTTCCTGACTCCCTGACTTTGGCTTTGGACTTCTGGACTCCCTGACCTCGGCTTCTGGACCTCAGACCTGCGATACTTCTACAGTGATTCGGATTTGGCGCCTCGGACCCTCCTGCTTACTGGCTACAGACCTCGGACTGCCTCTGGACTTTGCCTGACCCGGCCCCAGCCGTGACACCGGGACCACAGAAAACAATTCCACACCATCCTCTATATGACAGCCCTTCAAGTACTTGAAGATGGTGATCATATCACCTCTCAGCCGTCTCCTCTCCATGCTAAACATCCCCAGCTCCTTCAACTTTTCCTCATAGGACTTGGTCTCCAGACGCCTCACCATCTTCATCGCCCTCCTCTGGACCTGTTCCAGCTTGTCTGTAACCTTCTTAAAATGTGGTGCCCAAAACTGAACACAATACTCCAGGTGAAGTCTTACCATAGCAGAATAAAGCGTTACCATAACTTAACATGATCTGGACACTATACTTCTGTTGATACAGCCCAAAATTGCATTTGCCTTTTTAGCCATTGCATCTCACTGTTGACTCATGTTCAGTGTATGATCCACTAAGACCCCTAGATCCTTTTCACACATACTACTGCTAAGACAAGTCTCCCCCATCCTATAACCATGCATTGGATTTTTCCTACCTAAATGCAGAACATTACATTTATCCCTGTTAAAATTCATTTTATTGATTTTAGCCCAGTTTTCCAGCCTGTCAAGGTCATCCTGCATCCTGTTTCTGTCTTCTTCTGTGTTTGCAACCCTCCCAATTTAGTATCATCTGAAAATTTAATAAGCATTCTCTCTATTCCTTCATCCAAATCATTTATAAAGATGTTGAACAAAACAGGTCCCAGGACAGATCCTTGAGGCACTCCATTTGTCACTCCACTCCAAGAGGATAAGGAACCATTCACAAGCACTCTTTGGGTGCCATCTGTCAACCAGTTACAGATCCACCTAACGGTAACAGGATCCAAACCACATTTTACCAACTTGTCAACAAGGATAGTATGTGGAACCTTATCAAAAGCCTTACTGAAATCAAGATAAACAATGTCTACAGCATCCCCCTGATCCAGCAAGGTAGTCACTTTCTCAAAAAAAGAGATCAGGTTAGTCTGACATGACTTGTTCTTGAGAAACCCATGCTGGCTCTTAGTAATCACATCCATTCTTACTAAATGTTCCGGGACAGACTGTTTGATAATTTGTTCTGAAGCTTTTCCAGGTATAGACTCAAGCTGACAGGTCGGTATTTACCTGGATCATCTTTTTTCCCCTTCTTGAAGATGAGGACAACATTCGCTCGCCTCCAATCTTCCGGCACCTCTCCCATTCTCCAAGAATTCTCAAAAATAATAGCCAGAGGCTCAGAAATTACATCTGCAAGCTCTTTTAGAACCGTTGGATACAATTCATCTGACCCTGAGGACTTAGTTTCATTTAAAGAAATTAGGTGTTTATGTATTACCCATATGCTGATCCTGGGTTGGAACTTCATACCCTCCTTATGCTCAGATTCACATATTTCCTCACAAGTATATACCTCCTTCACATACTACTATGCCTCCACCCTTTCTCATTTGCCTGTCCCTTTTAAATAAGTTGTGCCCCTGAATCCTAATATTCCAGTTGTGAGTGCCATCCCACTAAGTTTCAGTAAGGCCTATTATGTCATAGTCTCCTTCCTTTATTAGGACTTCCAGTTCCTCCTGTTTGTTTCCCATACTCTGTGCCAGGGGTCCTCAACCTACGGCCCGCGGGCCAGATGCGGCCCGCTGAGGACGTTTATGCGGCCCACCGGGTTATGGCAAAATCAGACCGGAAGTGACATTCGACCTAAACTTGCGTTAGCAATGCACACTTCCGGCACTGGGCTGAGGCGGCGGAGACAGAGTGTGAGGTGATACCGAGGTGAGGTGAGTTCCCAGGCCAGGGTGTGTGGTGTGGGGAAGGGAGAGAGATGCAGAAGATGGAGAACTGACGGCCCGCGGCCTTGTACAGTAATGGCAGTCTGGCCCTCCAACAGTCTGAGGGACAGTGAACTGGCCCCCTATTTAAAAAGGTTGAGGACCCCTGCTCTGTGCATTAGTGTAGAGACATCGGAATCCATGTTTTATACATCCAGAGGGTTTAATTTCTGTATAAGCCTGCAAGTAAACATTATCTAGTGTATGTGCCACTCTTCAAATCTTTAATGTTCTTATCCCCAGTTTCTGGCATCATACGAGGCTTTGAAAGTTGATGAATATGATAAGAATAAGAGGAAGTATACCAAACACATGGAAAGAAGCTGTTATTTCATTGATACCCAAGAAAGATAGAGATGTTGTTTAAGCCGTTCTGCCAAGATTCTTGTAAATATGTTATAGTCATTATTTAATCGCGAAATAGGTCTATAATTTTTTAGACCTATTTCGCGATTAAATAATGACTATAACATATTTACAAGAATCTTGGCAGAACGGCTTAAACAACATTTGATAAACTTTATAAAGGAGGATCAAGCAGGGTTTCTTCCCAAAAGACAAATAAGAGACAATATTAGAACTATTGTAAATATTGTAGAATAGTATGAAAGACATCCAGAAAAAGAAGTAGCATTATTCTTTGCAAATGCAGAGAAAGCATTTGACAATTTAAACTGGGACTTTATGTTTGCAGTAATAAAAAAAAATGGAGCTGGGAGAAAATTTTATAAGAATGATAAAAGCAATATACTCTGAACAAAATGCAAGGTTGTGTATAAACTCAGATCTTACAGAAGGTATGAAAGTCAGCAAAGGTACCAGACAAGGCTGTCCGCTTTCACCATTGTTGTTTATAATGACTCTTGAAATATTACTGAAGCAGATCCAAGCGGAAAAATTGATAGAAGGTCTAAGAATAAAAGGATTTACTTACAAATACAGAGCTTTTGCTGATGATATAATGTTTATAAATGAAAACCCCATACAAGTTACACCTTTGTTGTTAGCTAAAATACAAGAATATGAGGAGTTGGTGGGACTTTGTATTAATAGAGAAAAATCAAAAATTCTGTGTAAAAATATGCAGATGATTAAGCAACAAGAACTACAGAGACTAACGGGCTGTGAAGTCACTTCTAAGGTAAAGTACCTAGGGGTAGAGATTACAATGAAAAATATTGACTTGTTTAAAAATAACTATGAGAAGTTATGGCATAAAATGGATGAAGACATGCTAAAATGGAACAAGCTTAATTTGTAATTGCTGGGTAGAATAGTTGCAATTAAAATGAATATCTTACCAAGAATAATGTATTCGTTTCAAACTATTCCTATTGTGAAGGAGGGCAAACAATTTGATAAATGGCAAAGGAAAATCTCAGAATTTGTGTGGGCTGGGAAGAAACCAAGGATTAAAAGAGAGCCAATTTGGTGTAGTGGTTAAGTGTGTGGACTCTTATCTGGGAGAACCGGGTTTGATTCCCCACTCCTCCACTTGCACCTGCTGGAATGGCCTTGGAATGGAATGGCTATCACAGGAGTTGTCCTTGAAAGGGCAGCTGCTGTGAGAGCTCTCTTAGCCCCACCCACCTCGCAGGCTGTCTGTTGTGGGGGGAGAAGACACAGGAGATTGTAAGCCTCTCTGAGTCTCTGATTCAGGGAGAAGGGTGGGGTATAAATCTGTAATTCTTCTTCTTCTAAAATGAAAATTTTGACTGATGCAAAAGAGAGAGGCGGATTTCAACTACCAGATTTAAAATTATATCATGAAGCAGTTTGTTTAGTGTGGATGAAAGAATGGATAACGTTAAATAAAAAACTTTTGGCACTGGAAGGTCACGGAAATAAATTTGGCTGGCACGCGTATTTGTATTATGGTAAAAAGAAGATGGACGGTTTTTTCTCTCATAAGAAGTAATTTACTAAATACATGGATGAAATACAAGAAATATGGAGATGAGAAAAGACCGTTATGGATAGTGCCAGCTGAAGTAATAAAAATAACGGCTGAGATAGGTGAAGAAAAGTGGTTGTCATATAATCAATTATTAAAAATACAAAGTGGCAAAATAGAACTGAAAACTGCTGAAGAGTTGAATCATAAATATGATTGGTTCCAAATGCAACAAATAAAGAGCTTGGTGGAGAATGATATTAAAACTGAAGGAATAAGGAAATAGCAAACAGAAATGGAAAAAGTTCTGCTTGGAGATAATGATAAATTAATTTCAAAAGTATATAAATTACTTCTACAATGGTCTACAAAAGATGAAGTAGTGAAATCTCAAATGATCAAATGGGCAATTAATGTAAATAAAGAAATACAGATGGAAACTTGAGAATATTTGTGGAAGAACTCTATGAAACTTTCAACATTTCAAAGTATTAAAGAAAACTGTTTTAAGATGATATATAGATGGTATATGACTCCTAAAAAATTAGCAAAGATGAATAACAAGATGCCAGACAGATATTGGAAATGTAAAAAGCATGAAGGTTCTTTCTACCATATGTGGTGGACTTGTGAAAGAGCAAAACAGTATTGGCAAATGATCCAACAAGAAATTTCTAGGATATTGGGATATGAAGTAATGAAAGTTGCAGAGACTTTCTTATTGGGATTACAAATGGAAAAATTTCTGAAAGAAGATAGAACTTTAATCTGTTACTTGCTTTCAGCTGCTAGGAGATTGTATGCGCAGTTGTGGAAGCAAGAAAAAATACCAGAGAAATGGGATTGGATTATAAAAGTTATGACATTGAGTGAAATGGACAAATTAACAAGAATATTAAGAGACTATGACTTAGAAGTTTTTAAGACGGAGTGGAAAAAGTTTAGAAGATATATAGAAAAAGAGTGGAAAATAAAAGGACATTGGACAATTTTTGATAATAATTAAGTTTTAAAAAGAAGAAGAATATAAATTTTTGTTTTAATAGTTAAGGGTACCTTTAATATTTGTTTTTCTTAAGTAAATAACACTGGCGGGGGTCAAGTAACGGGGGGAGGGGTGGGTGGAAAGTAATATATGGGGTAGATAAAAGAAATTTTTAAAGATGTAAGATATAGATATAGATTTATTACCATACGTTACTAATAAAAATTGTTTTACAAGCATAAAAAATAAACCTTACCCCAGATATTCAGATAAAGAAATCACAGTCTTCTGAAAGGTACTAACTCTCAAACAACTATTAACTGCAAAATTCTTTGCAGCTGCTTATAGAATATGCCAGAGATCCACAAGTAGTTTTGTTTATTTTAGGGCAAAATAGAATTTTTAGCTAGTTTTATATTATTTCTCTTGATTGATACCTCTTTGTTTTATTCTGATCCATGATCGTAATAAATATATTGATTGATTGATTGATCATGAGGAGAAGATGAGAACACAAAGGGGCAGGAAGAGAAAGAAATGACAGTGGAACCGCCCCCTCTCCCCCCCCCGCTTAGACAAGGAAAGGTATCCTGTTTGGTAAGAAGAAAATATACATGCAATCTAATGCAAAGAAAAATATATTGCCCCCATGTCCAGGCATTCTGAGATTGTAGACACTATAGTGATTTATATAATGCCTCTAAAATGCACATAAGCCTGTACTTATTTAAACCTTCTCTTTCTTTCAAAAAAGTACTCAGCCAACTCTATTTGTTTTTTCACTCACCTGTTTCTGCTCTGGCGGGGAGGGCGGGATACAAATAAAATTTTGTTGTTGTTGTTTCTGACACTTGGCCCATTGTCTCTGGCTTGGTCATTCACTAAACACATAGTTGTAGTCCTGCTCCTGATCACCACGAAGCCTCTTTCTCTTCCTCCTGAAGTCCCATGGCATCCACAGTCTAACACAGTCACAGGCCTGTACAATTTATGACCCACCAAGCCAAACAACCTGCCACATATTTAATAATCCCTTCTGTTGTCTCAGGCAAATAGCAAAAACCAAGTTTATCACCCACTTCCGTGGTGCAGAGTGGTAAAGCAGCAGTACTGCAGTACCGTGGTCTGAACTCTTTGCTCACGACCTGAGTTCGATTCCGGCCGAAGCTGGATTCAGGTAGCCAGCCCAAGGTTGACTCAGCCTTCCATCCTTCCGAGGTCAGTAAAATGAGTACCCAGCTTGCTGGGGCGAAAGTGTAAAAGACTGGGAAAGGCAATGGCAAACCACCCTGTAAAAAGTCTGCTGTGAAAACGTGAAAGCAACGTCACCCCAGAGTTGGAAACAACTGGTGCTTACACAGGAGACCTTTCCTTTCCTTTTCCTACAATACTATTCAGCCTGTACTGTAGCCTGTCCAAATGGCAAAGAGCTTTCAAAATACCTCCATAATGCAAACCTCAGGAAGAGGTTTTATGGTGGAAAACAACATAGGTAAGGGGATAAGGCAACAGGCTGACACTTTCAGTTGTTCACAAAAATGAGTATTTTTATGCATGTCTGGTCTGGTTTGTTCCTAATTTGGACCTTTTTGTTTTACAGTTATGCAAGTCATATTCATTGACAATTTGCTATGGGCTCACTTTGGTCTATTGGAGTCAAGTAGGAAAGAAATTTTGGGACTTGAAAGATAGCTGCTAGGTTTCCTCCAAGACACTGACATTCAGCTCTCCCTGTAGGCTCCTTTGCTCTCCTTGTAGGAAGTACTGATAACACTCTATTCTCCCCACTTACTTTTGAGAGAAGCAGCCTTTCCAGGTAAAAAAGAAGCTTTCACCACAACCTACACACCTCTGCTACAGCAGCTACCCCTGCCTGTAAGTATCTGGGAATTTGAGCAATGGGATGTGGAAGTATCTGCATATACATGTATTGATTTAAATAGGATTATTTGGAAAGTTCATTGTTTTATATTTTGAAATGTATTTTAAAAAAAAGAAATGAAAACAATGCATTTTCCTTTCAAGGTAAATAGCTGCATTCCTATTACAGAGTTATAGTGCAAGCAAGAGTCTGACCACATGCATGTATCTATACAGGTTAAACACTAGCTCAAAATGTCTGAACCAGATAATTTTAAAACAAATATACAGGTTAACCTGAACAGGTCCTAGTCTTTTCTGCAAAAGATACCAATTCATTTTCCTCAGGCATATTCATTGCTATGTACTTTATAATTTTCTGTCTCCTCTGTGGCTTTTTCATCCATCCTTTTTAAATTAAAGAACTAAAAAATGGATATCCTGTCAAGCAGTGGTATCATTTACTGAATATACATCAGGATAGAGTCCTGTTATAGCATGGCATAGTATTAGTGATTCTTCTTCAAAGTTGAACACATGAAGCTGCCATATACTGAATTAGACCATGAGTCCATCAAAGTCAGTACTGTGTACACAGATGGGCAGCAGAGCAGCTGTCCATGGTTTCATTTTTTACCTTTTCTAATGCCTGGTACTTTTAATTGAAGTTGCCAGGGACTCAACCTGGGACTTTGTACCTGAAGCAGGTCCTCTAGCACTGAGCCAGTCCTGCCCCAAAGCTAATTTATTTTATTGCTTTTATTTCATTAGATTTGTATTCCACCCTCCCCCAGAATGGGGCTCAGGACAGCTAATAATATTATAATATAGTAACAATAATAAAACCATAATTCTAATAACAAACCAATTGAAATGCAACACACAGCATTTGGCATAAAAATAATATTATCGCCTAGTCATGTGCCAGTTGTATATTTGATTTTCATTTTCTATGTTCAATTATATGTAAGTTCTTCACTAGCTTCTCTTTTCAGGTAGTGGGGCTCTTATGACACGTTCATATTTTGTTCTTCAATACAATTGAAAAAAATAATTGAACTAAGATAACGTATAGAAAAGAATAAACAGCTTACATTTCCTGCCAATGGGAGAGATAACATATTGAATGAGAGCTCTAAAAGAACCTCGCAGAGAGACATGTAGTTCTTTACACATTCTGTTGCTGTCTTTAATTTGTATAATTGGAATCATACACAGAATGATGAAGAGAACATGATCAGCTTCTGAAACATTTTGAAAGGTCAGGCACAAAGTCATTCCTTCAGAGAGGTCTTGCGGCTGTTTCTGCCTTTTGATGTTTGTGCCATCCTGCAGACCTGATAAGTAGATGAATGACCATGATAGATGTGCATAATGAGAAAGTGATAAGAATTCAGGCATCTGGCATGAGTTATGTGTCTGCCATCCAGTAGGGCAGATGCTCTTAATTTTAGCTGCACTCTCTAATTTCTTAATTAGAAAGAAAGCATATTTTCTACCCTTGCATGTATACTTGGCAAATGGCTAATATTCATGGAAGAACTGAATTGAGTTATAACAATCTTGTATATTGTAGATCCCTGTTAAAAATTGTCTTCCTTTTCTTGTCATCCCATTATTTATTTATTTATTAAAAACCCAGAAAGCTAATGGTCAACAATTGCAGAATTTTGAGGCAGGAAGTGGGGTGCAGGTTTATCACCAAGTATTTCTGAGCAATGGAAATAACATAAGCTATTCTTTATTGTTTCACATACCTTACATACATGGTAATACTCTTGAACAGACCTAATATTGAAATAGGATCAGAGTAAACACAGCATTCTGCATATGCAATAAGACTACAAATAAGTTGCTGTCATCCTTTACCTTTGCTGAAGTGCCATGTGACAGTGTGAGTTGACCTGTCCAATAAAGTGAATAGTTGAATGATAGTGCCCAAAATTAAGGTGTGATGTACCTACGTTAATCATTTGAAAAACAGCACCAGATCTTGATAAATGACAGTCACCTAATTTTCTTGGGGAGAAGATAATTGTAAATAATTTCCCACACATTAAGAAACATAGTAGGTGCAATCAAGACCATAAATAATGAAAGTCAGTAGACCTTAAATGCCCAGTTATGTCTTTAAATGTCATGAATTCTCATGAGATTAAAAGAGGTTTATCTTTGGAATGCCCTGCATTTTCTGTAAATTTCCTACTGCAAAGGGAGCAAAGCACCAATTGACACTGCTATTGGGGAATGTCTATGCACAGATAATTATGCCAGAATCCTATGCAAGCCCCACTGAAGTGATTGAATGTAGCAGAGTATGAGTGTGTGTGCATGTGTGTGTATGTGTGTGCCATCAAGTCATAGCCAACTTAAGGTGACCCCAGACAGTTTTGGCAAGTGATTCAGCAGAGGTAGTTTGCCATTGCTTTCCTCTGCAAAGTCTGTAGCAGATTGTACTCAACAGAAAATTATAGATACATTTAACTCTTCTTGTAAACCAGGATGATTGCAATACTTACATGTTATATGTGCTTATAGGTTGGATCCAGCAAAAAAAGAAACAAACAGAGGTTGGGATCGGCACATGCAAATGTGGATCTGTGGGTTGTAATATGGTATGCAGTTGAGTGAATTTGATTGGAAAGCTGGCTGGATTGAACCAGTATATAGTTTTGCCCCCAAAACTCATGGGTCAAAGTCAGACATCACAACGAAACCCTCTTTATTTGTGAATGAACATTGCTTGTCTGCCATGCTTGTACACACCACCCCTCCATATGATGTGACCAGGACCAATATTCTCTCTAAACTGTGAAATCCTGTGAGCAAAAATTCTACTGCGTGGGTTACTGACATTGAAGTTGTGAGCTGCTGCATAAATTCATTTGCTCTGGGGCCATTTTTCCTGAGCTAAGACAAAAATGTGTGAGTCGGAGGCTAAAAAACTGTGAGCTAGCTCAGACTAACTCAGAAGGAACACTGACCAGGACCTACCTCATCATTGCTTTTGTGGGCTCTGGATCCATGTGGAGAACAGCAAAGAAGCCATGATACTGGTGATCTGTGGACTGCACGGTCAGAGTGGTGTCCAGTGGCAGCAGCAGGATGGCCCCTACATGTTGTGCCCACCTCAGAAGGGCAGGGCTGTAGGTGGTCCTATGGGCTTTGCCTGCCTGCGCCTCCACTATTTAGGTGAGTTGCTGATTCACCACTTCCCTTATCCCAAGGGGTCTTCTGTTAATGATTATATCACCCTGTAACTTTGCTTGGTTAGGTACTCCTTATTTGACCAAGCTGATCGAATTGTGTGGTCCTGTGGCACAGGTGCCCCTATAGCAAAATGTGACATTCAGTCAGCTTTCCAGTTGTTGCCAGTTCACCCAGAGGACTTCTGTTTGCTTGGGTTTAAATTCAATGGTAGCTGGTATGTCGAGAAAGCTATGCCTATGGATGGCTTCCACTGTCCTTGAGGTGGCAGCCAGACAAGCAATTATAAAGTAAATCCAAGAGTGGGTGACGTGGGTATTGTGTGCAGTTCTTAACCACACACTTCTTAACCACAAAGGCCACCTTAATTTTGTTGTTGAGTGGTGTCCTTTGGTGCACATTTTTCACATGGCTTGCCTGAGCTACCTCTGGGGTCTGTGCCCTATCACCATATTAGGATCACATGTGGCATTAAGGAGGACTTCAGGGTGCAGCTGAGCTTTCTTAGAAGCTTTACTAGTATCTCTTTCTGGCAAGCATGGTTGGACCTGGGGGGCTCTCTTCAGGTCCACACTGATGTGTCAGGCAGTCTAGGTTTCAAGATGTATTTTGTGGGGTGCTGGTGTTCCAGATGATAGCCACCACAATGGATCAGTCCTGACCAGGGCTTTTTTTGTAGAAGGAACTCATTTGCATATTAGGTCACACACCCCTGATGTAGCCAATCCTCCAGAGCTTACAGGGCTCTTAGTACAGGGCCTACTGTAAGCTCCAGGAGAATCGACTACATCCGGGGTGTGTGGCCTAATATGCAAAGGAGTTCCTGCTACAAAAAAGCCCTGGTCCTGACATCATAAAACACCTTACCTTTTTGGAATTCTTTCCCATTTTGGCAGCAGTCATTATGTGAAGGAATATCTTCCAGAACAGGCCCATGATCTTCTGGTGCAGCAACCAGGCCATTCTCAGGGTTATCTATAGGAAATCTTTGTGCTCTGAGTGGCCCATAGGACTAGTTTGCAGGTTTGTGTTAACCTGCCTTGAGTTTAACACCTCTTTCTCAGCACACTACATTGCAGGAATTAGTAACAACATCATGGACACATATTCTCAATTTCAGGAAGAGCAGTTATGTATGCTGGCAACTGGGATGAACCAACACCTGGACCATTTCCCAGAGGAACTGTGGATATTTGGCAATGCCTGATCACAAAGGGACCAATTTCACACTCAGCTTACCCTGCGGTCATGTTCCTCTTCTCTGTGCAGCGTCCGTCGGATTTCCCACTATCTGCGCTGGAGTTACATGAAGTGTTGCAGCTTTCGCGCAGCAAACAGAAACTGGTTTTTAGCGGTTTCCCTTTGCTGCGCGAAAGCCACGACGCTTCCTGTAACTCCGTTGCAGATAGTGGGAAATCCAACAGACGCTGCGCAGAGAAGAGGAATGTGACCGCTGTGTAAGCCAAGTGCAAAATCACTCAGGGAGTTTGGGGATCCATTGCCACCTCAACTCACCAGTCTTGTTCCCATGCAGCTTCTGAGTTCTTGTCCTTTGCAGTTTCCATAGTCACGTTGAGCCTTGGACAGCCACAGAGGTTCTGGTCTTGCACTATTCACTTCACTTGAGGGAGCAGAGACTGTTGGTCACGACCATGAGGATTCGTTTAGTGGCCATATGGTTTCATAGCAAGGTCTTTGGCTTTCCCAATCCTTGCAACTCCTTTCTGGCTCAGTGGGCCATTGAAGAATGGAGAAAGGATTTGCCTGCTGAGCTGGATCATCATAAACCCATTGCAACTCACATTTTGTCTGGGCTGATCCAACAGCTTCCACAGACCTGCTGGTCCATGTTTGAGGCCACCCTTTTTCATGTGGCTTTTATGTTAGCTTTTGGGGGGGATTTCTGAAGCAGCAAGCTGTTTGTGGTGTACTTGTGGTGTCAACACCATGATTGTTCCAGTTGGTCTCTATCTCACCAGGCTGTTGCTGTCCTTGGTGATGAGCTGCACTTATGCCTAAAGCAGTCTGAGAGTGACCAACTTTGGGCATGGTTCATGCATTTTCATGCATTCTGCTCCTCTGGGTCAGCGCTGCCTGGTCTGCTTTATTTTTTACTATCTCCAGATCAGGCCATCCGGTCCTAACACTCTCTTCATGCATGCTGATGATTCCTGTCTTCCTAGGCTTCAGTTGTCAGTGTAATGCAAGCTTGCATCACGGCTTTGGGGTTTTCTCCCTTGTAGTTTACAGTGTACTCTTTTTGTATTGGTGCTGCCATGGTGACCTCAGAATTAGGTTTCTTGGCAGAGTGAATTAACACAATAGGCCAATGGCAGTCCTCAACATACATGTCTTATATATGCTCTTTGGGGAGGGGCTGTGGGGGCGGTACCCCCTCCCAAATTTGCCAGACACACCCTGTACTGGTGCCCTGACCCCTTCTCCTCTTACTTATGCTGCATTAATTAAATTCGTGTCCCCTGGTGCTCCCTCCAGAAAAAAAAAACCTCTAGATACAGGCCTGCCTTTGGGTCAGCCAGGTTGCTAATGTATGTGTCCTTCAGCCTCTGCAGGTCCGTACAAATCAATGTGAATCCTGGGCCACAGCATCAGCTATTGGACAGGGAGATATGCTGTGTCATCTGGATGGAGAGAAGCCCTAGGTCTCAACAGTCAGCTGAGAATCACTTGGTTGGGGCACCAGGGAATGTGTTGGCCTTCGCTCCTCTCTACTGTTTAACATCATGAATAAAATCTTGGCCCTCCAGTCACCTTGATGATTCAGTTGGGGGAAAACAAACAAATAAATAAAACCACACAGCAGCTGGTGCCCACACACCTCCCTGGAGTTTGCCACTCCATGGTTGCATCCCAGAAGGCAGGTTGGAGTGTGGGGTTCATCAGGTGGCAGATGGGTTGCCAGATTCAGTATCTATCTCTATGCTGAGCCACTGTTCTTGCAGTGTAACCAATAAAAGCTGTGGTCTTTTAATTTCTCCAAATCACTGTCATCTCACTTGCGTAACCCCTCTATGCCCCTGGGCCCACAAACATAGGACCACTGAAACTTTTCTGATTAAAGAAGCCTTGAATAACATTCAAATATGCCATTACATCCAAATGCAAGTTTGTTTCTTCTCCACAAACACAGCTTCTGAACCACTCCAGTTTGAATTCTCAGTAAGTATCAGTTAAACACAGTCTCTGGTACATGCTTTTGGATGCCACAGCAATCTGGACTTTGAATCAAGACTTCTCAGACCAGGAAGGATTCATTTGTGAGCCTTGTGTAGTGAAGAAGGGGCGTTAGTGAGCACACACAAGATGTGTTCATGTCCCTCACAGACCAAAAGAGGCTTGTGGCTATTGTAGTTACCTTTATTGATCACAAATGTCATGCAGCAAACCTTTAATATTGTATTTGTTAATCATTTCATCAGGCAAATTTGATAAGGAATTTACTTGAGGAAGTTGTGTACCTAAATAGATAAAAAAAACATTTGTGCCCTCTTTCCATTTAGATTTGCTCAGTCCCTTTCAAGCCACGATTTGTTTACTAGAGGCATTACAATTTAGTGAGACAAATTAGGCTAAACTTTTTATCTCTGGTGGTTTGCACATGCACTGATTGAACTAGTATTTCTTCTAAAGATTGCCTGGGAAGATAAATGAACAGGAGGAGCAATTAGAGTAAGGAAAAACTAAAGATTGGCTGACATGATTTAAGTTTACTGCAAAGGCAGTTTGTCATTTTGTCTCTATAATCTCTATCAGAATTGACTAAAACCGTAAACATAAATCATTATACTAATTTATTTCTCTGCGCCATGGACTGGGAGACAAAGATTTCATTTTTTTTCCTTCAGGCTCTGGAGATTAGAACATTCACTTTAAACTTTATAATACATAAAAATACAAAACCCAATGAGCCATTGATTAGTATTTCAGCTTCCTCAAACTAGACTCTTGGTAGTAAACCAACAAATATTGTGTGCACTATTTCTGACAAAGATGCAATACACAACTGATAAAATGTATAAATTGAATTTTAACAAAAATTACTGTCCTGTGCTCACACAATAGCTAAATTAAGATCCTGTAGGTTAATTTGTCAAGCAGAACCAGTTAGTAAAGAGTCTCTCCTAAGATGCCCTTTGGGACTGCAGAGGTTTTATGGTGAGGAACCCAGCAGAATATGTCACGATACCCTGTAGCATAAATTTCCATAGGATGCTATTAAACCCAAAACAGTATTTGCAGTTTCTTTACAAGCCCTACAAATCAGGCCATTTCTGCTGCAGCTTCAGCAAGGGATAGATTACAGAAAACTCCTCTTGCAATCAAAAACCTTCTGGCATTAGTGCAGCCTTCTCTCCCTTGATCATTGTTCCATGCACATAATGATTTAGATTCATTGTAGTCAGGGTTTAACTTGCAGGATGTCATGCACCCACAGAAGTTTGATCAGGCTGATCTTAAGGGTGTTCCAGATTGTCCTGATGATATTACAATCTCAGCTCACTGCTTTTGTTGTTGTTCAGTTGCACAGTCGAGTCCTACTCTTTCTGACCCCATGGACAAAGTCACTCCAGGCCCTACTTCCACCATCCTCCGAAGTCTGCTCCAATTCGTGTTTGTTACATCAGTAATGCTGTCCAGCCATCTCATCTTTTGCCGTCCCCTTCTTCTTTTGCCTTCTGTCTTTCCCAGCATCAGGATCTTCTCCAGTGAGTGCTCCCTTCTCATTTGGTGGCCAAAGTATTTGAGCTGCAGCTTCAGCATCTGACTTTCCAGGGAACAGTCTGGGTTGATTCCCTTTAGGACTGACTGATTTGATCTTGCAGTCCAAGGGACTCTCAAGATTCTTCTCCAGAACCACATCTCAAAAGCATCTGTTCTTCTGCACTCGGCCTTCCTTATGGTCCAGCTCTCACAGCCATACATTACTACTGGGAATACCATTACTTTGACTATACGGACTTTTGTTGGCAGGATGATGTCTCTAGGAAGTGGAAAAATAAAAAATTGGGGTTAATTAAATGGAACAACATATACATATATGCTATGGCACAAAAAGTGCTGGGCTTTCTTGATACAGGAAGCATAATCAGGACCAGATCTACATGTTTTTTGAGGGGAGCAAAATTAAAAATGACACCCCCATTACCCAATTTGGCACCCCTCCCTCTGGTGGCGCCTGGGGCAAGTGCCCCCTTTAGATCTGGCCGAGCATAATAGGTCTTGGAGAATCTTGGATACAGTATCCACCCTCCCTCCCTGATGGCTTCTGCACATTGTAATGCTTTCTGCCCCAACAACATCATGGTGAATTCAGGCATCTTCCAGGATTTCCCCAGATTTTCCCCAGCCTTTCTCAAACTGGCTTTGCTCAGAAGTTTAGGGAAAGATTGTAGTAAAACTTGGATGGCTGCAGTACCGGTCTTAGGGACATGGCGCCCCAGGCAGGCTCCTTGCCCACTGCCCACCACCACCACCACTGCTGCCTTCCCTCCCTCTGCAGGAATAGGGTTGCCTCTGGCCCCACCAAACAAAAAATTGTCTCTGTGTCACACCAAACTTGAAATCTTGGCTACGGCCCTGGGCAGCCATTTTCCTTGACTCTATCCCTGTGGTAGCCATTTCATCTCCCTGCCACTAAAGCGGGGGGGGGGGGGAGGGGCTTTAATTTTTTTTAAATCAGTCCTAGAAAATCATTGTATTGATATGCCACTGTAACAATTCATGAAGCAGGTTGTCTGAATTTTTAGCTTTCATTTTTTAAACATTTCCCTTGTGGAAATGTAAGGAAAAGGGAATATTTTCACAAGGAAAAGTGTTAGAGACTTACTTTATTTTTTTTAAGAAAGCTTAAAATGTAAAGAACATTTATAGTTACAATGGTATACTGATATAACAATATTCTAGTGCTAACTTAAAAAAAAACCTTTAAAAGCCCTAGAGACTGGGGTGATGGTAGCTGCCACTGCTGGAAAATTAAGGCAGGAAAACTGTGAAGTAACCTGTCATGTAGAAGCCCCATTGCTACTATGCCCTATCTGCAGCTGCAAGAGCAATAAGGAAACAACAAAATTTGGTCCCCATGAGGAAGACACCTCTGTTTTTTGAGTGTGCTCACACTGGTTGCTCTTGTGAAGCAAGAGCAGGAATTTTTTTACCTCTGCTGCCCAACTGGCTGATAGCCAAGGACTCCACTCTGAACAGCTTTAGGGTTGACTTCATGGACCTCTCATGGGTTGGTTATCCTAGGTCTCAATTTCATCCCATGGCAAGATCAGTGTGGTCAAAGCATAATAAGTTATAAGTATAAAGCTTAGCATCCTGAAGCATCATTTAAATGATGGGCACAGATTCTCAACCAATTATGTAGAGCTACTATGCCTTTGTGGAATTGCAACAGGAACTTCTTCGTTGGGAAGGGTACCAATATCAACTCAAAACCTTTGTGGCTAGGGAAGGCAGACCTCCCTTAAGCATTCTTTACATGCTAGGCAAAAAGGAGTCTGGGTAGCATATAACCTGACTGCTGAAGGCACAGAGTCAGAGTGAACTTTATCCCAAATACAGGGATGCACAGACAGAGGACTTCTGAGATTTTTGCATCCCTTTGATTGTTTGCACTGTACTTAAATAAGGGATGTAATTTGCCCTTGTTCGCTGCAGATCCTTGTCTACAAAAGAAATAAAGTTGCTCCTTGATTCTCCCAGTTAGTGGAACTGGCTTTTTTATTCTGTGGCCACTTCCAAAACATATTTAAAATTTTACAGATCAAAAACAGCTGAAGTTGCATGCCTTTGTAGAAAAGCGGAGGGCAATCTAGCTTCAGGAAGTTATTTCAAAAGCAAAAATGCCACTTGAGCACCAACATCTTATTAACATATATTTACACATTCAGTGAAAATGGTCATATATGCTTCTTAGTTTTCCTTGGCCATAATCAGAGATCCATTGTTCCTTGTAATAAATGTCCTGTTCCTTTATTGCTGCCCACAGTACTTAGGAACAGTGTAGTTTAGGGACATGCTGCACTGCCATCAACTCTACAAGCTATCAGATTAATTAGTGGTTTGTAGAGATTCTTCTTATGCTTTCTTTATGGGTAACAATTTCTGTAAGTAAAGAAAACATCTCTGCCATATAGATATGTGACTGTGCCCCCCCCCCCCCCTGCTGCTGGTGTGACCCTCTCACCCTCTGCTGGTATATTTTGCCCATCTGGATCTCCCCAGGCCTCAGAAACAGAGTGGAAGGATAAGGGGGGCCTCAGCTTCAGCATTTCCTTTCCTCCCTAGCCTGGTTGTGGAGCCCTCTATTTATTTCCCCACAAAAAGCCCTGATCCTACTACCTTGGGCCCACGTGGACCAATCCTATGAGCCATAGTTGGGGTCTTCCCCTTTCCAATGCTGGTTTTGCCCTGACACTCTTTTCTGAGCCTTGGTCTGGCACAACCAGGACAGAACTCCTCTTCCTTTCTGCCAGCCAGGTGGTCTAGTTTTGCAGCTTCTGGGCAGCCTTCCTGGCTGTTTGGGATTTTTTAATTCTACATGGGTAGACTGTTATACTGTCAGTGCTGACCAATGACTTCACTGGCCAGGGACAAAAGGTTGCTGCTGAGGCCTGCCCCTGCCTGAGAAGCTCAGCACAGGATCAGGTGGTGAAGCAAGGCCTTGGCTCAGCCCAGTCTTTGGATGCTGCAGTGATCTCAAGGCTGAGGGGGCAGCAGTACCGGGACCCACATAACTGACTTGGTTTTGGGTAGCAGTGGCAGTGCTGGCCCAGTGTGGCTTGTCCTGTTGACACTGGTGAAGCTTAGCTCAAGGCTGCTGCTCCCATTGATTCTGGCCCTTGTTCCTCCATCAGCAGTTCCCAGCAAAGTAAGGCTGGTGAGCCTGTGGTTGTCACTATGGCCAAACATATCTTGTTTGATTATTTGATTAAACTATTCTGGTGGTGGATAGTGCCATCAAGTCACAGCTGACTTACGGTGACCATGTAGGGTTGCCATTCCCCAGGTGGGGGCAGGGGATCCCCCGGTTTGGAGGCCCCCTCACTTTAGGGTTGTCAGAAAGCAGAGGGAGGGGAGGGGAATGTCTGCTGGGAACTCTATTATTCCCTATGGAGATTTATTCCTATAGAAAATAATAGAGAATTGATCCGCAGGTATCTGGGGCTCTAGGGGGGCTGTGTTTTGAGTTAGAGGCACCAATTTTTCAGTATAGCATCCAGTGCCTCTCCCCCAAAATACGCCCCAAGTTTCAAAATGATTGGACCATGGGGTCCAATTCTATGAGCCCCAAAAGAAGGTGCCCCTATCTTTCATTATTTCCTTTGGAAGGAAGGCATTGAAAAGGTGTACCATCCCTTTAAATATGATGGCCAGAACTCCCTTGGAGCTCAATTATGTTTGTCACAGTCTTGATCTTGGCTCCACCCCTAATGTCTCCTGGCTCCACCTCCAAAGTCCCCAGATATTTCTTAAATTGGACTTGGCAACCTATGACCATGTAGGCTTTACAAAGCAAGAGACTTTCAGAGGTGGTTTGCATTGCCTGCCTCTGCATCACTCCCCTGGTATTCCTTGGAGTTCTCCCATCTAGCCAGGGCCACCCTGCTTAGCTTCTGAGATCTGACGAGATTGAGCTAGGCTGAAATCCCATGAAGACTACAGTTTTATCAAGTGACCAATCTTTAATGGTATGAACTTGTAGAATAAATAGTTAAATGTAAAATTCAAGTCCACCATGGTTTTGAGTTGGTGACCTGAAAGATCCCAGGTAGGAGTTCAGTTTGTTTGCCATTCTCTTGCTTCTCTCCAAAGAGGGACACCAATGAGATTACAATAGCCACAGAAGCCTCTTTAGAGCAATAGGTCATAGTAGGTCTCATGATAGCCATGAGCTTTACATAAGATTATTAGCAGGGCTTTCTTGTGTAGAAAAAGCCAGCAGGAACTCATTTGCACATTAGGCCACATCCCCTGACAGAACCATTGTTTCACACAGGGCTTTTTGTAGAAAAAGTCCAGCAGGAGCTCATTTGCATATTAGGCCATAGTAGGTCTCATGATAGCCATGAGCTTTACATAAGATTATTAGCAGGGCTTTTTTTGTGTAGAAAAGCCAGCAGGAACTCATTTGCACATTAGGCCACATCCCCTGACAGAACCATTGTTTCACACAGGGCTTTTTGTAGAAAAAGTCCTGCAGGAGCTCATCTGGCAAGCCAGATGGAACAGCATTCCTGTGCCTTCCTACGAACCCCCCCTCCCCTAATATGTAGGCTGATTTGACACTGCTCTTAATAGCTTCAGATGGCCCTTTCATGAACTGTACGTTAAAAAAAGCTAAATCTTAATGGTAATGATGAGTCATTCTTTTTCCAAATCAGCAATTTCAGATATGTATGTGCATGGCCTCTTCACAAAGCAAAACATCCTATGCTTATATTTTGATACTGTTGAGACAGAATTTGCCTGAAGATTCTTAAATCCCAAACAGAAACTCATTCAGTTCTTAGATCTGGATACCCATTCATACCTACACTCTCTATGTCTGAATCAATTTGCTATTTGACTGGACTTTGCCACCAGCACTGAAAGATCATTGCTGGTGGGTTGTAATTTTTACCAATTAGGACATCACCAGGAATCTGATTTTTGTTCCTGTATGTTTTCATCATATTGGCATATTGTGTTATAATTATACTGTGACATTTTTATGCTGTTAAATTTGTACTGGTGTACTATATACAATAAGAGGGGATAGCTTGCTCTGACCTAGATAGTCCAGGAAAGCCCCATCTTGTCAGATCTTGGAAGCTAAGCAGGAGCAACCCTGGCAAGTAATTGGATGGGAGACCTGCAAGAAGGTATAACCTGGGCTGGAATGTAGAGGCAGGAAAGCAAGCCACCCCTCTGAAAACATTCAAGCCCCTGGAAGCATGTGACTTCCAGGCACACCCACCCACGAATACTCACCAAAAAAGTTAGAGGGGAAAACTTTAGAAGACTGGGACCTTTTTGGTACAGTCAACTTTTCCCTGATTTTCTCAGCAGTTGATCCACAAGCATTGGAATCAGTTTCGGCACAGTTCTTCCTCATGTCTGCCATCCCTCTGCATTTTCACAGTTGTGGAGTCAATACATTTTCTTCTTCACATTCCTTAAATAATAAGAATTTTCAAAGGAGAGTGCTGTCATCATTGATTATGTCATAGCACCCTTCCTTTTATTAAACGACCCTAAAATATCGGTATAGCAATGTAGTTTTATAATGGTAATTGAAGCAGGTTATCTGAATTTGCAGCTTTCATTTTAAAAAACAGTCAGGCTCTACCCGCTTTCCTTGGAGATACAAGGGGAAAGGCACACCTCCATGAGGGAAGCCACTAGAGACTTATTTTTACTAAAAAAAAAAACCATTGAAAGCTGGGAATTCAGATAACAACCAATTTCTCACAAAGCTTCTTCTAGTCTCGGTGCGCTTTCCCCCTGGCACTTCTCTCTGATTTTGCACAAGCTGCCATGGGGCTACGACTTGCCTCACCTCTTTCCCACGGCAAGCAAGATCCTCTGAAAAGAGGCAGAGCAAGTCACAGCCCTGTGGCATCTTGTGCGAAATCGGACAGAAGCGGGGGTGGGGGGGGGAAGGCTCAGAAACCGGAACAAGCCTAGTGCAAAATTGATCAACTTTTTTATTACAGCACTGCATCACTATGTCAATATTTTAAGGCCTTTAACAATAAAACATGAAAACACTCTGAGCAGAGCTGCAGAGAGAGAATGGTTTGATGATGACAACAATGCAACCATTGAAAAGTGGGATGAAGGTGAGTAGGAGTGGGTGAGATAAAGAAAACTGAAACAAACACTATGAATAAGGAAAAAGTCAATTCAAAATGGGCTTCGAGGAAAAGTGGTTTCAAAAGAACCAGGAAAAGAAACAGGGAATGCCCCAAGAAAAAACTAAAGGGACAAAAATTCATGCAGAAATCAGGGGATAAATCAAAGCACTATGGGACCAGAACCAAACATTTAAAAAACAATGCAGAAAAGCGCTCAATTCACTGTTTGCAATTTCATTGATTATTTAAATAGCAGTTGGAGTGGTATAAGGATGTGGAGGAATGATTTGGATCAGGCCATGATTCAAACTTAACTGTTCCACTGCACAGCTGCTATCTGGATGTAGCCTCAGAGGCTGCATTTTCTACTCATGGGAGTCAGTCCTAAGGCAGCAGCAGTTATAAGGAAGCAGCTCACATATGTGCATTTTGAAGCACTGTTTAAAATGGGGTATCCTGCAGCTGAAATATGTCCTTTTGCTAACACAAGTGCACCATAGTTTGTGGAAGGAACCCCCTGAGTGAAAAAAACCCCTCAATCCTATTGCAATGTGAGAATGCTTTTGATGTCCACATTGGACATGATGGCATCTTCGTGGTTGCCATGAGAATGCCACTGCCATTTCAAAGTCATTTGAAAGTGCCATGCTTCTTTTCAAATGCTTAAAAAGCTGTAAGGCTCCCCCAAGGCTGTTTTAGCCCTTGAAAATACTCAAGAGAGAAACCAGAGTGCCACTCTGAAGGTCCAATCAGAATTGTGCCTTTGTAGCATGTTTAAATTACTTTAAAATGGCAGCAGTGTTCTTGTGGTAGCCATGAGGACACTGTGATGTCTAATTTGGCCCCACAACTGCTATTTTTCCTGTCTTTTCACAATACCATATAATATGAGCTTATTATCATTGTTATCCTTTTGAAATAATCTGTTAATAAAATCTGCTGTTCTGTGTAGCTGGCAGTGGTGTTTGTGTACATTTGCTACCTTTATATTGTGTTTATTTCATATTGCCTTGTTTTTAATTTGACCAGCCTTGCTTCACTTCTATGCTTAATAAATGTTTCAATAGCCCCATCCTCCCTTGTTAAAGGCTGCTGCCAAATATTTTTGTACCTGCAGTTCCTCACTTGAATTGGAAGAGTAATTAATAGAAGAATGTGAGAATGAGAAAGCACTGGTGCCCGTAAGTGCTAATGACTTCTTAGAGTATTTGAAATAGTCCTAAAGTCAAGATAAGCATTAGCAGTGTAATGGACTGAGATTAGCTCCATTTCTGGCTTGGACCCAGCGCAAAAATTGCTGCTTTAGACTTAAAGTACTCCAGTATTTGTTCTACATAAGGCCAGAGAAGGGCAATCTATGTGGAAGACAAAAAAAATCCCTGCTCGTTTATAGGATCAAAGTAGGTGGAGAAAGGTTTGGAAGACAGCCAAGAGTCTGGTTTGCTGCAAGCAATGTAATTCAGCTCAAGGAAAGAGTCTGGCAAGCTTGTCTTAGGGCTCTAGGGGGCAGTAGCCCACAACAGGATAAAGGATCCCAAAGGCTGGATGTTATGAAAAGCACACTACTCTTTGTCCAGCGGTAATTTAAACGGAATTCACTCACATCACATGCACACAAGATGTGGGACTTTGGAATCTGTACAAAGATTCTACAAGAATTTTGGTCTGTATGTCATAATGATTTTCTGAAAATAATAGAAACAAAGGCTAGTTCAAATTAAACTCTTTGAATCTGGATGGACTGCTTTAGTTTTTGAAGGTAATTAATACCTGTTAAGATCATTGTTCCATTTGGAATGGTAGAACAGAAACTAAAAAGAAAGTCAATCAAGAGTTAACCCCAAATCCTTAACAAGGTGAGGAAAGGTTGGAATAGATGAGGATGGCAGACAACTTCAAAGAGAGGTCCGGTAAAGAGTGAATAGAAAAGATTTTTCTGTTTAGAAGACAAGGAGATTATTGGTAATTTTACAGGCAATTAAGTAAAGAGAAAAAACTGAAATTAAATTGTGAGACAGAAATACGAAAAGTATATAACGGTGATCTGAATCTCAGTTTGTCTTGGCTAAAGTGTAAATATACACCTCATAAATATCTTTCATTGATCTAGTTTATCATCTGAGCATTCTTATCAGAGATAAATAGTTAAGCACCAAGAAAATATTACAATTATTATAAATCTATATTCAAATCCATTATTTATATACTACCCTTCCCTGAAGTGCAGTGGGAGGGCACATGCCCCTAGGATCATCTCTCAAATAATCTCTGCCCTACAGTTTGGCACTGTCCTGGACCAGAATTATCACAATACTAACATGATTAACAAGTCTTGGGGAAAAACATTCCTATATAGCTTTAAAACAAATCTTTCTGAAGAACCTCCAAGTTTCCTTTGGTATTAAAAATATACCTCTCTGTTTGTTTTATGTCATTTATACCCTGCCTTTCTCCTCAGCTGGGAGTGGTAACTAAAGCAATTTGCATCATTCTTCTCTTCTCCAGTCTATCCTGACAGCAATCCTGTGAGGTAGGCAATGCTGCCTCTAGATTGTGGAACCTTGTGAGCAAACATTCTGCTTCATGAGCTACTGGCATTAAAGTTGTGAATGAGCAATTTGGCAACTGCACTAATTAATTTGCTCTGTGGCCATCTTCCTGAGCAAAGACAAAAATGTGTGAGCTGGAAGCTAAAAAACTGTGGGCTAGCTCTCATTAACTCAGCTTAAAGGGTACACTGGAGGTAGGTTAGGCTAGGAGTGTGTGACTAGCCCATGATTACCAGAGTTCACTGCTGATGAGTCCTAGCACAAAAGAAGGCTGGAGTAAGACATCTGTGACAAAATATCAAGGGTTAATATCTTACAGAGTCTGACAAACTTTGAGTGACAGCCTGTTCAAATGGAATTCTATGGAGACCATCAGTTAAGAAATGACAGTTAGGAACTGACAGTTGAAGAAGAGACAGTTTAGCACTGACTGAACACTGGGAAGGAAGCAAGAGGAGTGAGAGAATTACAGAAGATCCCTATTGCAGATAAGTCAAGAAAAGTAATCCTTGCCCAGTAAAAAGAGATATAACTCTTAAAAGAGCTGGTCTGTGTAGAGAGAAGGATTTTGGGAACTTTGTTGTACATTCCTGCCTTATAAATGTGAAGTGTCAGTGAAAATCAGAAACCTATGCTTGCAAGTTAAAGAAGAAAAGCCTCTCTCCTTAAAGTTTCAAAAACCTTGTTGAAAAGCAAAAAACACTTACTTGTTGACAACATACTAGCAGGATGTAGTGTGATTACAGAGTTACCTCAGTTTTTATTATTGGTTCACCTCATACAGCCTACCCCGATTCCATCTGACCTTTCCCCCTCCAAGTTAAATAAAATATTTTATTTTTGAACCTTTGAAGGCCTCTCATGTGCCATTACAGGAGTAGAATATTTTGTCTCTTCCCCCAAGTCTCAGGGCTGGGCAAGCATCAAAATATATAACAACGTGACAGGGTGGGACAGCCATAAACTAACAAATAAGAAGGAAATAGATGTAGGGGCTGCTCAGCATGAAAGAAAGAGGAAACAAAGGGAAAATCCTGTACATGAGGGAAGGAAGAGGGTGAGATGGCCATAACATCATTTTTTTCTAATTTGGTTCAGTGAGTTTTTGAAGGGACAAGGGAAATATGTACATGAGTGCATGTGAGTCTATTGCTTCCTAAGATTTAGGGACCTAAGAGGAGCATGCAACTTGAAGGGAAGAGGAAAATAGATTAAGTTGATGGCCATTGAGAAAATGGAGCTGAATAAAAATGAGCCACAGAGAATAGTACAGAAAGAATTCTATGATATTGATATTAGAGGGGTAGGTGAACATGAAAAGGTAATTTTGGAAGCTGTTTGCTAGGGATTCCAATGAAGGGAGCAGGACCTGTGACTTGGGAGTGAATTTTACCTTTGAATCTAAATAAATTCAGATTAAATATACATCACACAACTCTGAGTGATGGATCGCAGCATTAGTTCTTTATATAACTGAAGACTGTCATATGTTAGTCCTTTGGGCATAAATATTCTTTACAAGACGGTAGTTGGTGTTTCTGTGCTAATATTGAGCAAGGTCTACATGAGGCAAGCCCATGTAACTCCCATTTACTGGGCATTCAAGGACAGACACTGCCAAAAAGATGGACTTTGGGGTAAAGACACCGAATCCTTTTAAGAGAAAAGTCATACCAAATGGGTGAAATTTTTGACTTTTCCTTGCAGAAATGAAGTTGCAGTATGGAGCCTGACACTCTGACTGAATGCTGTCCACTCACAATGGATTTCTGGTTTGCTGAATGCTTGACAATTCTATAGGGGAAAGGATACAGAGTCATTATATCTCCATAAGGAGAAGAGTAGCTTGGGATGGATAATGTGGAGATGAAAAATGACCAAAGCAGCCTCCATTCACCTGCCCCTCTGGAAGTTTGCCAGAGACACTGGGTTGCCATTCCCCAGGATCCTGTGGAGGTTCCCCTGGTTTTGGGAACTCCAACCCGCTGGTGGCCAACTGGCTGGTTGGGGAAAGTCCAACCGCCAAGTCCCACCACTGGCACCCTCTGCTTCTTCCTCAAAGCATTTATATCATTAAGGTTGTGCATGTTTGCACTCCAAGCTGTGATCACTGCAGCATTAGTCCTTTATATAATTGAAGACTGTCATATGTTAGTCCTTTGGGCATAGATTAGTTTAGCAGTGGGGGAGTGGGGGGTGGGCTCCCTCTGGGCATCCTACCCCCCCAGGGAAAGTGTATGCGCAATACATAGCCTCTCCTCTCCCGGTGTAGTGAATGCCGCGTGGTCACTGTCTGGCTATGCCTGGCAGATGGTCACTGCAATGGCCTCTCCTGCATTACTGCATCCGTAGCAACACCTTCTCGCTGGTCCCCCCCGTTTTTCACAGAGTTTGCTACGCCATGGTGCGACCGAATTGTCCGGCGGTATAACCGGATGGGCAGGCTGGGCCCACCAACCTTGCCAGCCTAAGAGAAGGAAAACTCTAACATCAAACCCGGGCAGATAGAGCTCGTTAATGTAACACCTACCACCTGGAGGACTCGCTGCCGGCGTCCCGGCTTACTGGGCCATGGCAGATGACCCCCAGGTGAAAGGGTGGAGCCAGTACCGCGCACACTGGGCTTCACCTAAAAAATTCCTCTGCGCAGGCCTGAAGGGCATATCCACATACACAACCCACAATGCATCAAGTCCTGCAGCGATGGGCAAGGGGCGAAACGGCAGGTGGAAGGTGCCACTGGAAGCCGCAGTTCCGATCCTGCATGTAGGCGGTTCAGGGTATTGGTCGCCTGATGCTAACCTGGAGACGAAAGCATTTTTCGGCAGCACCCTGAACGACCAAGCAGCCTTATCTAGGGACAGCACTGCTTGCTCCACACGGAGAGGGGCCTAGAAAAGGTGGCCTAAACAAAGCTCGTCTCCTCCACCCCAGTTGGCTAGCCGCGGTCAACGGGCATCCTTACTTGCGGTCAAAAAATAACAACAAAGAAAAGGCATGCACCTGCCTCACAAAGTGTGCAAAGACTAAAGCTTTCGTGTTGGAACATCAGAACCATGCTTGACACAGTAGACAGTGGTCACCCTGAACGACGCTCTGCTCTAGTTGCCCACGAACTTCTCAGGTTGAATATCGACATAGCAGCTCTCAGTGAGGTCCGTTTCCCTGAGGAAGGTAGTCTTCAAGAACACGGTGCTGGCTATACCCTCTACTGGTCAGGTAAGTCAAAGGCTGAGAGCTGCCTTTCTGGCGTTGGCTTTATGGTCAGGAACTCCATTGCCTCCAAACTCGAAAACCTGCCAACAGGTCACTCAGATCGCATCATGTCCATGCGCCTCCCACTTCAAAACAAGCATCATGCAACACTCTTCAGTGTGTATGCCCCAACCCTTCAAGCAGATCCTGCAGAAAAGAACAAGTTCTATGCTGACCTACACAACCTCGTACGGAAGACCCCTACAGAGGACAAGGTGATCATCCTTGGTGACTTCAATGCCAGAGTAGGTAAAGACTCGGAAGCCTGGAAAGGAGTACTTGGCAAACACGGCATTGGCAACTGCAATGACAACGGGCGCCTCCTGCTAGAATTCTGCATGGAGCACCAACTCACCATCACCAACACTATCTTCCAGCAGAAGAACAGTCTGAAGACAACCTGGATGCACCCACGGTCCAAGCACTGGCACCTTATCGACTACATTCTGGTGCGCCAGAGAGACCTTCAAGATGTCTTACACACCCGAGTAATGCCCAGTGCAGAATGTCATACGGATCATCGTCTTGTATGCTGCAATCTCCGTCTTCACTTTAAACCCACACCCAGGAGAGGAGGTATCCCTCGGAGGAAGTTTCAGGTTGGCAGCCTCCAGTCAGCCGAAGTTAAAGCTGCCTTCCAGGCAAAACTCCAGTCAAGAATTGAGGACCCCAGTTGCCCCACAGACCCTTCTCCAGAAGCACTCTGGGAACACCTAAAAACTACCGTCCTGCAGATCTCTGAAGAAGTCCTCGGGTTCTCCACAAGGAAGAACAAGGACTGGTTTTATGAGAACAATCAAGAGATCCAAGGTTTACTGACGAAAAAGAGATCTGCCTACCAAGCACATCTTGCTCAGCCCTCCTGTCCTGAGAAAAAAGCAACCTTTTGCGCTGTATGTAGCAACCTCCAGCGCAAGCTTCGAGACATTCAGAACGAGTGGTGGACCAAGCTTGCTGAGAGAACCCAGCTGTGTGCAGACACTGGTGATTTAAGAGGGTTCTACGAAGCCCTGAAGGCAGTATATGGTCCATCATATCAGACTCAGAGTCCCTTGCGTAGTGCAGACGGCCAAGTGCTCCTCACAGACAAGGCATCCATATTGAACCGGTGGTCGGAGTATTTTCAGGTTCTCTTCAGTGCCAACCGCGTAGTTCAAGATTCAGCAATTCACCTCACCCCACTTCAACCAGTGAAAACAGAGTTGGATGAGATCCCCACTCTAGAAGAGACTGTTAAAGCCATCAAGCAACTGAAAAGTGGCAAGGCAGCAGGAGTTGATGGAATTCCACCAGAGATCTGGAAGCATGGGGGCACAGTACTACATAGCTCACTTCACAAAGTACTTGTGACCTGCTGGGAAGAAGGCAAATTACCACAGGACTTTCGCGATGCAATCATCATCACCCTATACAAGAACAAAGGGGAAAAGTCAGACTGCTCCAACTACCGGGGGATAACCCTGCTCTCCATCGCAGGCAAAATCCTTGCCAGAATACTCCTGAACAGACTGGTGCCCGCCATTGCAGAAGAACTCCTCCCAGAGAGCCAGTGCGGCTTCAGAGCTAACAGGAGCACCACCGACATGGTATTTGTTCTCAGGCAGCTCCAAGAGAAATGCAGGGAACAGAACAAGGCTCTGTATGTGACTTTTGTCGACCTTACCAAAGCTTTCGATACCGTTAGCAGGAAAGGCCTGTGGCAAATCTTGGAACGTTTAGGATGTCCCCCAAGGTTCCTCAGCATGATCATCCAGCTACATGAAGACCAGCGAGGCCAAGTCAGACACTGCAACGACCTCTCGGAGACCTTCCCAATAGGCACAGGTGTAAAGCAAGGCTGCGTTCTCGCGCCAACTCTCTTTACGATCTTCTTTAGCATGATGCTTCAAAGAGCCGCAGTAGATCTAGATGATGACGATGGTGTCTACATCCGCTATCGCACCGATGGCAGCCTTTTCAACCTGAGGCGACTAAAGGCCCACTCCAAGACAATGGAAAAACTCATCCGAGAGCTACTGTTTGCTGATGATGCTGCACTCGTCTCCCACTCGGTATCAGCTCTGCAGCATATGACGTCCTGCTTTGCAGAGGCTGCCAAGCTATTCGGCCTAGAAGTTAGTCTGAAGAAGACAGAAGTTCTCCACCAGCCTGCACCCCAGGAAGATTATCACCCTCCCTACATCACTGTGGGTGAATCAATTCTGAAGACAGTCCAGCAGTTCAGCTACCTGGGGTGCATCATCTCCTCAGATGCTAAGATCGACAAGGAGATTGACAACAGGCTGGCAAAGGCAAACCGTGCCTTTGGCCGACTGCACAAAAGAGTGTGGAGCAACAAGCATCTGAAAAAAGGCACAAAGATCAATGTTTACAAAGCAGTTGTGATGACAACCCTCATCTACGGCTCCGAATCGTGGGTTTTATACCGTCATCACCTGCGACTCCTTGAGTGCTTTCATCAGCGCTGCCTTCGCACCATCCTCAACATCCATTGGAGTGACTTTGTGACCAACACTGAAGTTCTCAAGCAGGCGGAGGTTACCAGCATCGAGGCACTGCTGTTGAAGACGCAGCTGCGCTGGGCAGGGCATATTTCTAGGATGGAAAACCACCGCCTTCCCAAGATTGCCCTGTATGGCGAACTCTCCACCGGCCATCGAAATAGAGGGGCACCAAAGAAGAGGTACAAGGACTCCTTGAAGAAATCCCTTGGCACCTGTCGCATCAACCATCACCAGTGGTCTGACCTAGCCTCAGATCGCAAAGCATGGAGGCACACCATCCACCAGGCTGTTTCTTCTTTTGAGAATGCACGCATAGCTGGTCTTGAGGACAAAAGGAGATTGAGGAAGAATCGCACTGCTACAGCACCAACCCTAAATCAGACTTTTCCCTGCAGCCACTGTGGCCGGACCTGCCTGTCCCGCATTGGTCTTGTCAGCCACCAGTGAGCCTGCAGCAGACGTGGACTATTGCACCCTTCTTAAATCTTCGTTCACGAAGCCAAGCCGAGAGAGAGAGAGAGAGAGAGAGAGAGTTTAGCAGTTTAGCACACTGCTGGCAGAAGACACTCCTGGGGGGAGGTGGCAGAGAGCAGCAGATAGCTCTCAGTGCATGATCCCCCTTTCTCCTGCAAAGCATTTAAAAGTATCTTTTAAATGCTTTGGGAGAGAAATGGGGTATGCGCATTTGCAACCCAATTCACGGTTTGGAGTGCAAATGCATGCAATCTCCTCTTCTTCTCAAAACCTTTTAAAAGATACTTTGGGGGAAAAGGTGTGTGTCCATGTTTGCACTCCAAGCCACTTTTTGTGGGTTGAGGGAAGGGAGGGCTGGGGTAAGGGAGGGTGTCAGGCACTTTAATTAGCCACTGCCCCCTAACAAAAAAGAATCCTGGCTATAGGGCTGCTGCTGAACTCTGACTAAAACTAAGGCCCTGCCTTTAGCCTACCCCCTATTCAAATAATCTGTTCCAAAGAGGGGACATGGCTGGGCAACATCATATTTTTTCATATGTTTTTTTTTTATTTAACCACTTTCTTCCTGAAGGCTTCCATAAACCTATATGATGTATAACACTGAGTTGCCTGAGTATATTTTATTCAATACATTGTTTGAGAAAAGCAGAAGAGGTGTGACAGACAAAAAAAATGTACTGCAGCTAACAAGAGCTTCTTCTAACTTTCAAAGCATGCTGTGGCAGGCATCCCTTCCCTTTCCTGGCAAATGGCACATGGTACCAAGAGGCATTAGGTTTTTAAAAGTGAAGTTAAACTGATAAATTAGACCTCATTTATTGAACAGCAGTTACAGCCAATTGCCCAGGGAGTCGTTTGACACCTTTGAAGACCCTGCTAACTTAATTGGTGATAGTTTGGGGGCTGGAGGAAACATTTAAGCCTGTAGCAGCAGGACACCGTGCAGCATGAAAATGGAGAAGACAGGCATTCACACTGACAAGGGGAGTCATCTATAGATTTTTGTGTCCATTGTTTTCGCTTATTTGTGTGTGTGCTTTACTCAGTCAATCAAATATAATTGACACCACTGGGTTCTGTTGTTTTGTGGATGACAGGAGCTAATGCAAGGGGAAAAAGCTGGAACTAAACTTCCCCCTGAAAGGCTGTGAAAAGGTTTTTCCACCAGGCCTGTGACATTTTTTGCTCAATTGTATTAATTGATGTAGTGACAAGACAGTTGGAAAGATGATGGATACTGATCACTACATCTTTTTTCATAGTCTGTGGGTGATGATAGCTCAACATTAACATAAATGCTGGTTATGTGCATGTATAATATAAATAGGGAGAACCAAGGGTAAAAGGAGGATAGAGGCAGCAGCACTAAATACACTTCATATGGGCTAAATACCGTTGACCTCATTGGGAGTGACTTCTGACTAAACATGTTTTAAAGTGTGCCACCCACTGCTGAAGGTGACACATCTGCAAAGATTTCATGGCCAGGCTTCATTTCCTTCAGCTCTTCAAATCAAGAATTTGATTTCTTGAATACCAACTAAATGCTACAATGGATATCATTTGGTTGGTATTCAAGAAATCAGATTATTTTTCATGATGTCCAGAGACAGCTCCCCTCCCCCTGCACACACACTTACTGCCCAGGAGGGGTAGGAGGGGCAAGGCAGCAACATTTCCATTGGCCACCAACAGCTACAAGCTGGGAGGCAGCGAAGACCCATTGGGAGGTTTTAGGAGCAGTGAGGAGTCAGCCCAGAGCCATGGAGGAACACAACATGACAGCCTGCAGCAGTGTGGGCAATGGCACAACACCAACTCAGCAGCTTAGCACACTGGTGGCAGAATACACTCCTGGGGGAGGTGGCAGAGGACAGCAGATAACTCTCAGTGAGATCAGGTCTGCCAACAAAAGCCTATCTCTGGGTCCAGGGCACAGGGAATTATGAGTGGTGGGCAGGTCAAGAGAGAGAGATGGTCCTATCCTTTATTTTGGCTGTGTTTTTATGTTTATTTATTTAAGGAATTGGAAAGTCTCCTGGCTCCACCCCCAAAGTTAGGGTTGCCAAGTCTAACTCACAAAATACCTGGAGACTTTGGGAGTGGGGCCAGGAGACTTTCCTATTCCCTAAAATAAATCAATAAAAATACAGCAGTGCAGTCCCCTGAACACAGTCTTCATATCCCCAGCAGCTGGCTGCACTTCCATTCTCTTTCACACACACACAAAACACACAAGCAGCCAAAATAAATGCAGTTTGGAAGCACACACTTTGTGGTCTCACTAGAGCAATTTACTCACCATTTTACTCTGCAAACAAGAATCAAGAGGGACTGGGCTGCTTCCCTTCCTCCTTCCCACATTGTTTTGCAGGCTCACTCCACCCCCATTCAGTCTATCCTCTACAGATTTAAAGGCACAGATATACAGTCTAAAAAGCAAGCCTTTTCAAGCATCTTCTTAAGCCTTTCTAAGGGAAAGGCACATGGAGGCTGTTGGGGTGGGGCTTCCCCCCCCCCCCCCCGGACTGCTGACTGGGGGTAGGAAAGAGCCTGCCAACTGGGAGATGCCCCACTGGGACCTGGGGATTGGCAAGCCTACTCATTCCCCAAATATTTCCTGAGTTGGACCTGGTAACCCTAAACCCGGCCATGTCCCAGATGGTGGTAATAAAGTCTGAAAAGAGTAAGCAGCAGGTGAACTTCTTTCCCAATCTGCTGGTATGAGGTAGTCCTGGAGATCCTGCTAAGGGAAAGGGAACTCTGGAGGGTGAAGTGGTCCTGGACTCAGTCCCTGAGCCCCTAGACTCCAATACCTTGAATATTTCTCCCCCCTGATGAGATAGAAAAAAGCCACAAAAGCCACATGATTTTTAAATTGTAAGGTAGAGGCACTTTGTAGCTGAGTGGATGGCAAATAACAATGTGAAAAGTGCAGGAAGGTAAGCAAGGAGACCAAGGAGAAGCAGAACTTGGAAATGTGATTTGACCAAGAGCTCTTAGAAGAAGGGTGGAGAGGAGTAATTCTTTCCGTGGTTTCTGAGGCCATCAAGGTTAACAATTTTAAGTCAACTGTATCTCTGACAAGCAATTTACATTTTACAAGCTTAAAAAATGATCTGCAGGACAGATCTACTCTTTTATTCCTGCTAATCCTGCAGTTTAAAACCTTGTTAGTAGAAAGTGCCCTCAGATCACAGACAACTAGCCCTGACCTGGATAGCCCAGGCAAGCCTGATCTCGTCCTATCTTGGAAGCTAAGCAGGGCTCACTCTGGCAAGTACTTGGATGGGAGACCTCCATGGAATACCAGAAGCTGAGAGGACAGAGGCAGGCTTTATTCAGTCACTAGAAGTTGCCATGACTTCCAGGCAGGCATACACACACACACCTTAAAAAAAAACAAAAGAAAAAAAAATCATGGACAACTTATGGTGATGCTGTAGGGTTTCCAAGGCAAGAGTCAAACTAGGCCATTTTACCACTTGCTCTGCATAGCAACCCTGAACTTCCTTGGTAGTCTCCCATCAAAGTACTAATCAGGGTCAACACTGCTTAACCAGCTTAGAGAGCCATCTTAGTGTAGAGAGAGCCAGCTGGTGAAGTGGTTAAGAGTGGCAGACTCTAATCTGGAGAACTGGGTTTGATTTCCCACTCCTTCACAGGAAACCAGCTGGGTGACTCTGGGTCAATCACAGTTCTCTCAGAACTCTCTCAGCCCCACCTGCCTCAGGGTGTCTGTTGTGAGGAGAGGAAGAGAAGGTGCTCATAAGCGTCTTCAAGACTCCTTTGGGTAGTGAAGGGTGGGGTATAAAACGAACAGATTCCTCACTAGCAGTTGCTCCATCCCCGGCCTCTGCTTTCCCCAGTTCAAGTGATTGATTCACCACAAGTTGCTGTATGGGCACATTTTGACCTGTGGCTCCCTTCAGTTTTCCTCGTGGCTTCCTGATCTTTTTTCAGAGATCAGGAGACTGTGAGGGAAATTAGAGGAAGTTGTAAGTCAAAATGCACCCATGCAGCAACTGGTAGGGGAATCAATTGCTTAAGCCAGGAAAGCAGAAGCTTTCTGCTAGTGAGGAATCAGTCCAACTCCTTCTTCTTCTTCTTTTAATACTACTACTACTACTACTACTACTACTACTACTACTACTACTACTACTAATAATAATAATAATAATAATAATAATAATTCTTTGCCTTCTCCTTCTTCTTCTTAGGATTGCCAAGTCCAGTTCAAGAAATATCTGGGGACTTTGGGGGCTTTGGGGGTGGAGCCAGGAGACATTGGGGTGAAGCCAGGAACAAGGTTGTGACATGCATAAATGAACTCCAAAGGGAGTTCTGGCCATCACATTTAAAGGGATCACACACCTTTTAAATGCCTTCCCTGCACTGGAAATAATGGAGGATGGGGCACCTTCTTTTAGGGCTCATAGAATTGGACCTCCTGGTCCAATATTTTTGAAACTTGGAAAGTCGTTTTAAGAGAGGGACTGGATGCTTAGCTGCAAATTTGGTGCCTCTACCTCAAAAAACAGCCCCCCCCAGAGCCCCAGATACCTGCGGATCAATTCTCCATTATACTCTATGAGAATCAGTCTCCATAGGGAATAATGGAGTACCCAGCAGACATTTCCCTCCCCCCCCCATTTTCTGATGACCCTGAAGTGGGGGGAGGGCCTCCAAACCAGGGAATCCCCTGCCCCCACCTGGGGATTAGAAAAACCAGAGAACCACAGTGAAGGTTAATGGTAAACAAAATAATAACTGTGGGAAATCATGAAAAGCAATGAATACTGATTCCCAATACTATGAACAAAATTCAAAAAGCAGCAGTCAAATTAATTTAATAGAAAATTTACAAAATGCTTATTACTACAGCATCTCTAAGATCATATACACAACAATACAATTGATAATGTCACTCAAAAATCATAACAAACAGTTCATTAAAGTCTCCCACAGGAGAGCCAGTTTGGTGTAGTGGTTAAGTGCGTGAACTCTTATCTAGGAGAATCGGGTTTGATTCCCCACTCCTCCATTTGCAGCTGCTGGGATGGGTTAGCCGTAGATCTGGCAGAGGTTGTCCTTGAAAGGGCAGCTGCTGTGAGAGCCCACTTAGCCCCACCCACCTCACAGGGTGTCTGTTGTGGGGGTAGAAGATATAGGAGATTGTAAGCTGCTCTGAGTCTCTGATTCAGAGAGAAGGGTGGGGTATAAATCTGCAATTCTTCTTCTAAAGTACGTCGTTGCTCCAGAAGACTTCCAAAAGTTTAGAAAAACGATCCTGCTGCTTCTTTTAAGTTTCTCCATGCATAGTGCTGTGAGGCTGTTACCCGGGCTAGTTGATGAGTGGGAGATGCCTCTTAGATAAAGGACTGGGCCTGAAATGGTGATATATGGGCGTCCCTGTCAGAGGTTTTCCATGTACTCACTGGTTTATTTTTCCAAGAACTGAAGCCTTGATTTTGGCTGGATTGAAATTCTATTGATACATCTATCAACATTTAAGATCAATATCAGCCAAAGGACTGTTAGAGTGCACTACCACTTTAATCCACAAGGAGCAGCAGGATCGTTTTTCTAAACTTTTGGAAGTCTTCTGGAGCAACAACGTACTTTAGGACTTTAATGAACTGTTTGTTATGATTTTTGAGTGATGTTATCAATTGAATTGTTGTGTATATGATCTTATAGATGCTGTAGTAATAAGTGTTTTGTAAATTTTCTATGAAATTAATTTGACTGCTGCTTTTTTAATTTTGTTCATAGTATTGGGAATCAGTATTCATTGCTTTTAGTGATTTCCCACCTGAAGATTAGCAACCCTTCTTCTTCTTGCTTCCAAGATCTGATGAAAATGGGCTAGCCTGGGCCATACAGGTCAGAGCTTAACAAACACATGGAGCTAAATTCCATCTTACTTCAACAAATGAATAAAGCAGGGGTATCAAACATGAGGCCGGGGACAGAATCAGGCCCCCTGAGGGCTCCTATCAGGCCCTCGAGCAACTGGCTGTCATCTGCTTCCTTCTCCCTCTCTCTTGCTTCCTTCTGCATCTCAGTTTGCTTTGCAAGGCTTGCTCAGTTCCACAGGAGCTACAGAGCAAAACCTCTATTTTCTCCATTGGCTGAGGCTCCTCCCTTGGGGAGGAAGGGGGGGAGGGATAGCTTGCTTTGCCAGACTCTCTAAATTGCACAGTCAAGCCTCTCTTCCCTCTATTGGCTGAGGCTCCTCACCCTCCTGGTCCCCTGAGGAAGGAAGGAAAGAGCCAGAGCTTCCTTTGCCCAGTTCCCTGGATCCCATGGGAGAAATACAAAGAAAGTACTTTTAACACCAATGAGTGCTAACGTTTTAAATATGTTTTAAGTTTTTTTAAAAAATATGTATTTAATTTTGTTTGTCTGTGTCCTTTATAAAGTTTATATCTCTGGTATCTAATCTTAAACAGATACACACATGGCCTCGCCCAACATGGCCCTGCCTAACATGGCCCAGTCCAACCTAAGATGGCCTGACCCAAGAAGGTCTTATTTATGTCAGATCCGGACCCCATAACAAATGAGTTTGAAACCCGTGGAAAAAAATTTAAGTTAGCAATGCTTTTCACAAATTAAGGTTCAGAACAAAATTTCAACCCTGCTGCTTTGATCTGGAAAAATAAAAAGCATAGCTAGTCACTCTCATGGTAAGAAGAGCCCCGTTGTGCAGAGTGTTTAAGCTGCAGTACTGCAGTCCTAAGCTCTGCTCACAACCTGAGTTCGATCCCCGATGGAAGCTGGGTTTTCAGGTAGCCGGCTCAAGTTTGACTCAGCCTTCCATCTTCCAAGGTCAGTAAAATGAGTACCCAGTTTGCTGGAGGGAATGGCAAACCATCTCTTAAAAAGTCTGCTGTGAAAATGTTGAAAGCAATGTCACCCCAGAGTCGGAAACGACTGGTGCTTGCACAGGGGACCTTTCCTTTCCTGCATGGTAAATAGTACCTGGAGAACAAAGTGTGCTTATAACTTGGTCAGAAATAGGGTGTATGTGTGTGTGTTTGTATGTTTTAAAGAGTATAGATTAGAAAGCAAAAAGAAAGTTCTGAAAATAACAAGAATTCTGACAAGCTCTTACAAATGGGGAAACCCCACCCACCCTACTGATCCCTGCTTTCTCCTCCTGTTTAATTCTGTGTATGTACTTCCTGCCAGCTCATTGGAGCCAGGAAAGCAGAGCTTGGGGACTGTATAGCAATGGATAGTGGGATCCAAAGACCTGCCACCCTACACCAATCACAGACCCCTTCCTGTTTGAATGAACCAATGGCAAGCTAGTGCAGGAGATTAGAGTTATATATAGGTTTGGCTCACAGGCCCTTAGTCAGTGTTTTGTGGAAGCAGCCATCACCATGCTGCCCCTAATAAAGAGCTGTCCTCACTATGATCTCGTCTCTACAATGCTTTGCGCCCACTATATAAGAGTGGCAACGAAGGTGGGATCCTGGTAGGTGACTGAACAACTGGCACTGCACTGTGCCTCAGCAGCTGCGACCAGCTCCACGCATTGCACTGCCATTGCTAAAGTAGCACCATGCCAGGACCAGAGATGAGCGATGATCAAACTTCCAGCTCCTCCAGTGCCACCGCTTCCGAGACAGCCCTGGTGCTCGGTCCCCTTGGGCAACTACTGGAGTTCGATCCCAACCAACCAGAGAAGTGGGAGAGATGGGAAAAGAGGCTCAACTTCTACTTCCTCTACCATGACATCACAAATGAGTGGAAGCAGAAACAGCTTTTGCTCAGCCTCTGTGGAGAAGACACACTGGCGCTGGCCGAGAACCTGATGGCGCCAGTGCAGCTGACTGATGCTGCTGCTACATACAAGTTCATCACGGAGAGGCTCACTGAGCATTTCTCACCCAGGCCTATGTAAACAGCCCCGAGACTAGAATACCACCAGAGGGTACAGAAAGCCGGCGAGACCGTTTTGACCTTCCTAGCTGAGCTGCGCTGCCTGGCCCGAAGTGCTGCTGTGCCATTTTGTGGCAGGCCTCTGCGATGAGAAGCTACAGGCCAAACTGACAAGACACAAGAAACTCATGCTGGCAGACGCCCTGGATGAGGCGGCCGCCTATGAGAAGTCGCATAAGGAGTGGTGTACCACTGCAATGAACCAGGTTGCCAGTGGATCCAACTCGGAAGACTCCGGTGAGGAAGACGCACTTCAGACACGCCAGGCCCCAAAGTGCCAACAGCCACGTGCCACTGACCCTACTTCGATGGGAGGATGCGCCAGTTGTGGGGAAGCCCACAAGCACCATTCCTGCAAGTTCTGGAATGCCGTCTGCCACACGTGTGGAAAAACAGGGCACCTTGCATGGGTGTGTCAGTCAAAATTGCTGCACCCTGGCAGAAAACCATGACAAAAAGATGGCCGCCACCACAAGGTCACATTTGTGGAGGACATCCAGGCACTCACTGAGGCGAGGGACCAGGTATGCCAGCTTCCCATGCCCTCCCTGGGCAAGTACAAGGTGACTGTGCTCATAGCAGGCAGGCCCTGCCAGATGAAAGTTGATTCGGGGGCAGACCAGATGGTAATATCAGGGAACTGTGCCCGGGGAGGAAAGCCCAGTTGAAACCATCCCCCTTTGTAGTCCGGGACTTTCAGAAGAGGGAGGTCACAGTACTGGGAGCAGGAAATGTCCATGTTAAGTATGGCCAGTTTTCCGGTTGGCTGCCCCTGATAGTAGTCGAGGGGGACCTATACAATTTACTGGGGCGGTCCTGGTTCAAGGCCCTGGGAAGCTGGGTAACCGGCATTCATCACACGCCCGTGCCCTCCCAGACTAATTTCCAGAGGGTGTGCAAAGAATTCCCCACTGTTTTTGACGGCACCCTGGGTACATACACAGGAGAACCAGTGACCCTACAACTAAACCCCAATATGCAGCCTATTAGACTGAAGACCCGGTGGGTGTCCCTGGTGTTAAAGCCCAAGATAGAGGAGAAATTAGACCGCCTCATGGCTCAAGGGGTACTGGAGCTGGTGGTGAACGCCAAATGGGAAACCCCCATAGTCACTCCAGTAAAGCCCAATGGCAGCGTGTGCATTTGTGCAGATTACAAATGTACAATAAACAAGGCACTGCAAGGCCACACTTATCCGGTGCTGGTGGTAGGTTATGTGTTGGCCTTGCTGGCAGGAGCTAAAATTTTTGGGAAGCTAGATTTGGCTCAGGCTTATCAGCAGCTTCCAGTAGATGCCGCCACTGCAGACGTGCAGACTATTGTCACACACAGGGGTGCTTTCAGGGTCAAACGGCTGCAGTTTGACATCAGTGTGGCCCTGGGAATCTTCCAGAACTTAATGGACTCCCTCCTTAAAGTCATTCCCAGGGTCCAGTCATTCTTCGATGATGTGCTGATCGCCACAGCCACAGCCACAGGAGGAATTCGCATCCCACCTCTGAGCAGTATTACAGCAGTTTGACGGGGCGGTGTTGAAGGTCAAGAGAGAGAAATGTGAATTGGGGGTTACCAGCATTGACTTCCTGGGGTACATGGTGGATGAGCAAGGGATTCACTGGGCAAGAGACAAAATCAGGGCAATTTGTGATGCATCGGCCCCCAGGAACAAGGCGGAATTACAATCATTTTGGGGACTTCTAAATTTCTACCATGCCTTCCTTCCCCACAAGGTGGCAGTAGCAGAACCTCTGCACCGCCTACTGGACAAAAGGACTCCGAGGGTTTGGGGTTTCAGGCGGTGAAGGACATTTTTACTTCCACAACTGGCTGGCCCACTTTGATGAGCAGCTGCCAGTCGACTTGGCCTGCGATGTGTCACCATACAGGGTGGGGGCAGTCTTAGCTCACGTACTGCTGGACAGCCAAACTTTGCAAAAGTTGGAGATTGACAAGGAGGGTCTTGCTATAGCTGCAGGGGTAAAGAAATTTCATGACTCTTTGTACAGCTGGCCCTTCACAATACCCACAGACCACAAGCCCTTGCTAGGACTGTTCGCCCCAGTTCACCAGACACCGCGAATGCTTTCACTGTGGGTCTTGCAGAGGTCCATCTTCCTTGTGGGGTACCAGTACAGTCTGTGCTACCAACCAGGGAAGGCGATGGGCCATGTGGACATGTTGAGTTGATCGCTGCTGCCTTCCATGGACCCAGATCCTGCCCCGGCTTAGCATATCATGTCATTGGAGTCCCTTCCAGATCGCCCGGTACACACTACAGACATTGCCCGATGCTCCAAGAAAGACAAGACCCTCTTGTGGGTCCTGGACTGGGTGTGAAGGGGATGGCCGGCGGGTTGGGTAGGATCAGAATTCTCTGCATTTGTATCCTGCCGGGACGAATTGTCTGTACACAAAGGATGTCTGTTGTGGGGAAACAGGGTGGTGGTACCTCTGGTTTTAAGGCTGCGGGTCCTCCATGCACTACACGAGACACACCCTGGTATTGTGCACATTAAGGCGCTAGCCCGCAGTTATGTCTGGTGGCCAGGGATTGATGATACCGTTGAGTCCTGGGTAGCTCGTTGCCAGCCATGCCAGGAGACTTGGCCAGCTCCGCATAGAGCCCCAGGTCAACAGTGGGAACACACATGAAACCCCTGGTCCCACCTGCATTTAGATTTTGTGGGGGCCTTCCAGGTAAAGGTATTCTTCTTGATCATAGATTCCCACTCTAAGTGGCTAGAGATAATTCCGGTAGCATCCATTTCCACCAGGGCGGCACTAGGGGTGCTCCAAAGGGTTTTCGCCAAACATGGGTTGCCAGACACCCATTCACTTTGGCCGAGTTCCAAGACTTCTGTGGCCAAAATATAATAAAGCATATAAAGTCGGCCCCCTTCCATCCCACCACAAACAGCCAAGCAGAGCGGATGGTGTGGGCTACCAAAGAATCGCTGCACCGCATCATCCAGGGCGACTGGAAAGCCCGCCTAGCCAAATGCCTGCTCGCCAACACTACACCCCTAGTATGGTAACCGGCCGAAGCCCAGCAGAACTGCTCATGGGTAGGAGGCTTAACACATTACTAGACAGCATGCACCCGGACCATGCCCCAAACCTACAGGAGGTACCGGAGACTCCTGCTGTCCTTCCCCTCTTCCTCCTTAATTCTGCTCCTTTCATGGCCATCACCTGTATTCCCCATTTGCTCTTCATTTTGCTCTTACTTGATCACAATAGTCACTATTGTAAACACCTCTTCTTCCTCCTCCTTCTCTTCCATATATCCTCATTTTCATCAGCACAACTGCTGCCCATTTTGCTGTTCTCCTGATGGCTACTGTGACCACTTGCGACAGTGTTTGTCAGATAGCTAGACAATTCTTAAAATGGTGGCTGAGATACTGTAAAAACACACACCTTTCATTATTGTTTCCATTTTGGGATTTTTTTTCACATCTAGATGTTTCTGCAGCTTTTTTAAAAAAAATCTCTCCATTTGTATATATATATATATACAATGCCCCTGTATAAATCGGTGGTGCGGTCTCATTTGGAGTACTGTGTGCAGTTCTGGTCGCCGCACCTCAAAAAGGATATTATAGCATTGGAGAAAGTCCAGAGAAAGGCAACTAGAATGATTAAAGGGCTGGAGCACTTTCCCTATGAAGAAAGGTTGAAAGGCTTGGGACTCTTTAGCTTGGAGAAACGTCGACTGCGGGGTGACATGATAGAGGTTTACAAGATAATGCATGGGATGGAGAAAGTAGAGAAAGAACTACTTTTCTCCCTTTCTCACATTACAAGAACTCGTGGGCATTCGATGAAATTGCTGAGCAGACAGGTTAAAACGGATAAAAGGAAGTACTTCTTCACCCAAAGGGTGATTAACATGTGGAATTCACTGCCACAGGAGGTGGTGGCGGCCACAAGTATAGCCACCTTCAAGTTTAGATAAAAATATGGAGCACAGGTCCATCAGTGGCTATTAGCCACAGTGTATGTGTGTATATAAAATTTTTTGCCACTGTGTGACACAGAGTGTTGGACTTGATGGGCTGTTGGCCTGATCCAACATGGCTTCTCTTAGGTTCTTATATAAGGAGTTTTGGGTTTGCAATCCAGCACCATTGTTCAGAATTAAATATAATGATATCGCTTTGTGATTTTGATTCAAAAATCCTCTTACAATATTATGATTGAAAATGTTCCATGTTTCCATGATCGCCTTGGCACGTCCTCTTCTTGGATTGAGCTTGACTGTGATTACTTATTAGAATGAGATGGCCAGCATACTCTCAGCTTCTCCTGGGACCAGTGGCTTTACTTTGCACAGTAATGGATGGGGAGGTGAGCTCTGAAGTCTGAGGCTGTGGTTGAGGGAAGGGTGATGTTTTGGGGTACCTTGTGTATATGGACATGCAAGTGCAAATCCAGGCTTTTCTATTGAACTGGAAGGGGATATCTCTGTGCCAAATCTTGACCACTATCCCAAGGGAGTAAAACGAATCGCCCCAGCAAAGGTAGAGGGAAGAAAAAAGCCCTGTAGATTGAGTGGCTTGCTGCGGGCCCTAGTGACTTTCTTCTTACACCAGAGCATCATTTATGTCTATGTTCTTCCATCTACCTTGTTTGCAGTAAATAGCTGCCCATTATGTCAGGTCAGGCAAGCAACTGTGGCGTCACAGCTCAGCAGCCGTGATCAGCTTGCCAAGCATGGAGGTGATGGCCTCCAGAGAGCAGCCATGTGTCAAGCTCATGTCTGTCAAGGTTCTAAGCGACAGTTTATCTTGAGGGTTTAAAATATCCTTGGTAAAGTTTCCTCTTCCCCCTCCCCTTGTTGACAATCTACTTGAAGCAAGACAGATGTTGGGCCAGTTTTCTTTATGGTTGGTCTAATTCCACACGGTGCAATACACAAAATACAATTCTGCCCATCTTTAAAGGCTGAAATCAAGACATAAGACATGATTTGTGTGTGTGTGTGTGGTTGACATTAATACACTCCAGCAGCCAGCCTTCTCTGGAATCTGATGTTGTTTGTCAATTTATTATCCTTATGAAAATGATGCAATTTAAGATGTTAACTTTCCTACCAGTAATAATTAATAAGAGAAAGCCTCTGATCATATGCAGAGTGGCAACCTTTGCTTATCACTGAGTAATGACAATTTAGAATGGAGTCAAAAAGGGCACCTACATTTACCATCATGTGTCCAAGATACTATGAAAGATCTCTTTTAGTAATTTTTCAAGAGGGGATCTACAATTTTTTCAAGAGGACTCATTCCATTTACCTCTGGTAGCAACTTCCTCCTCATGTGATACCAGAGTAATGATGTCTAAATACAGATCAAATGAGAACAATGCTTCCTGCTATTATCCTGGCATGCGACAGAGGAAGGGGGAAAATATTGTGCTGAACAACAGTGGGGAGCATTATTCCCTCTAAGCTGAATTAATGTGAGCTAGCTCACAGTTTTTTAGCCTCTCGCTTGCACATTTTTGTCTTAGCTCAGGAAGGATGGCCCCAGAGCAAACTAATTTATGCAGTAGCTCACAACTTTAATGCTAGTAGCTTACAAACAGAATTTTTACTCACAAGACTCCGCAGCTTAGAGGGAGTATTGGTGGAGAGTCTGTTCACTTCACAGTGAAGAAGTGATGAAAAGGATACTCAGAAGGGGACTTTGATGAAAGAACCTTTCTTTCAAATTAAAAAGTTCACTAGAGAACATTTTGTTCAGTCATGATTATAATTAACCATCATATATCTTAAGCTGGGAGGTGGATGAGTTATATTATATTTATTTATTTATTTTATTCGATTTATATCCCGCCCTACCCCACTGAGGTGGGCTCAGGGCGGCTTACAACATAAAAACCAACAGAATCCATTTAAATACATTCATGATAAATTAATAATTATAATTATACAATAAAATATATAAAATACATATAAAATACATAAAAACACATAAAACTTACTACAATATGTACTATGCTAACCTTCCTTAAATCAATTCTTCAATATTCCAGTATTAAATAATCTGGTGTTATAGATTGGAGTGTTCAGGCATTCTGATAGCAATTAATTATATGCCAGCCGGAAGAGGACTGTTTTGCAGGCCCTGCGGAACTGTTCAAGGCTCCGCAGGGCCCTCACCTCTTCCGGGAGCTGATTCCACCAACAGGGAGCTGCAATCGAGAAGGCCCTGTCTCTGGTCACTTTCAGACAAGCCTCCTTTGGCCCAGGGATTGTAAGGAGGTTTTGGGACCCCGATCTCAGCACTCTCTGGGGAACATGTGGGGAGAGACGGTCCCTAAGGTAGGCAGGTCCCAGGCCATAAAGGGCTTTAAAGGTCATAACCAGCACCTTGTACCGAACTCGATATGTTATCGGCAGCCAGTGCAGTCCCCGAAGCCCCGGCTGAATGTGCTCCCATCTAGGGAGCCCTAATAACAGCCGGGCAGCGGCATTCTGCACTAGCTGCAACTTCCGGGTTTGGCACAGGGGCAGCCCCATGTAGAGGGCATTGCAGTAGTCTAACCTCGAGGTGACCGTTGCATGGATCACTGTTGCCAGGTCGTCATCCTCCAGGAAAGGAGCCAACTGCCTTGCCCGCCTAAGATGAAAAAATGCGGACTTGGCAGTGGCCGCTATCTGGGCCTCCATAGTTAAGGTAGGCTCCAATAGCACCCCCAGGCTCCTAACCCTGTGCGCCGCTGACAGAGGCACACCATCAAGGGCCGGTAAGGGAATCTCCTTCCCCGGACCATGGCGACCCAGGCAGAGGACCTCTGTCTTCGATGGATTTAACTTCAGCCCGCTCAGCCTGAGCCATCTAGATACAGCCTGCAATGCCAGGTCCAGGTTTTCTGGGACACAGGCAGGCCGGCCGTCCATAAGTAGATAGAGCTGGGTGTCATCTGCATACTGGTGACAACCCAGCCCATATCTCCGGGCAATCTGGGCAAGAGGGCGCATGTAGATGTTAAACAACATCGGGGAGAGAACTGCCCCCTGAGGGACTTCGCAGTCCAGCGGGTACCTCTGGGACAGTTCACCCCCAATCGCCACTCTTTGTCCCCGACCCGTGAGGAAAGAGGTAAGCCATTGTAAAGCCAACCCCTGAATCCCCACGTCGGCGAGACGGCGAGACGGCAAATTATATGATTATTATATAATACTAGGAGTAAGGCCTGTTGTGAAAAAAAAAAAAAATACAATGGGCTCTAGAAGGAGGCTCTGGGCAAGTGCCTGCCATCCCCACCCACCCAATTGAAGACATTAACTTCCCCCCACTTCAAGGGGAGCTTATCTCTGCTATCTAGAGAGCAGTGGTTCCCTAGGAGAAAATGGCATTGTACCTGTTTGAGGTTCCATCCCTCCTCAAACTCCACCCCTTAAATATCCAGAAATTCCCTAACCTGGAGTTGGCAACTTATCTCCTTCCCTTTATCTGCCCCTCTGACTTCAGTTTTCCATCTCCTTCCCCCTCCCTGCAACTTCTACATAGGCTGTCTTTCTCCACAGTGGAGGGTGGGGAACCAAAGCAGCTTACATAATTCTCTTCTCTTCTGCCCCCTTTGATCTGAACAACAACCTGTGAGGCAGGTTAGACTGGAAGTCTGTGGCTGGTCTGAAAGTCAGTCAGCTTCCACAGCAAGGAACTGGGTTAGAATGGAGACTCCACTCTGAAGCCCTAACTCCTATGCCCTTCTCAAAGTCCACCACAGAATCTCCAGGAATTTCCCATCAACATGGAAATGTACCACTGAAGGCCTCTGGGCAAGTGTCTGCCACCCTTGCTGTCTTCCCACCCACCCAAGTGAAAGCATTCACTCCCCCTCCCCCCCCTCAAGGTGAGCTGATCTCTGGCATCTGGAGAGCAGTTGTAATTCTGAGTGATCTGCAGTCCTCACCTGGAGATTGGCAACAATAGTTCCCAGGAGGAAATTGTTGGTTTGGAGTCTATGGCATTGTAGCCTCCTCAAACCCTGCCCTCTCTAGGCCCAGCCCCTTAAATCTCCAGGAATTTCCTAAGCTGGAGTTGGCAACCCTATCTCCTTCCCTTTATCTCCCCCTCTGACTTCAGCTTTCCATCACCTTTGCCCTCCCTGAAAATTAGGAAAATTAGTCATTCTTCACAGTGCGGGGGGGGGGGGGGTAACCAAAGCAGTTTACATCGTTCTCTCCCCCCCATGTGATCTGAACAATAACCCTGTGAGGCAGGTTAGGCTGGAAGTCTGTGACTGGTCTGAAAGTCAGTCAGCTTCCAAAGCAAGGACCTGGGTCTGGCAGAACCCACTGAAGCCCTAACTCCTATGCCCTTCTCAAACTCCACCACAGAATCTCCAGGAATTTTCCACCAACCTGAAACTGGCAGCCATAGTCAGCATTGAGCCCAATGAGTTCTGCCTCAGAGGCCTGTAGTGAGACCTTTCAGACTAACAGTCTATCTCTGACAGACTGTTTAATAGGGAGGAGTCATCAGCCATTACATCAGTTTACAGTATTCGCCTCTCCTCTCCCCCCTTTGATCTGAACAACAACCCTGTGAGGCAGGTTAGGCTGGTTTGAAATCACCCAGTCATAGGGTTGCCAAGTCCAGTTCAAGAAATATCTGGGGACTTTGGGGGTGGAGCCAGGAGACATTAGGGGTGGAGCCAAAATCAAGGCTGTGACAAGCATAATTGAACTCCAAAGGGAATTCTGGCCATCAAATTTAAAGGGATGGCACACCTTTTCAATTCCTTCCTTCCATAGGAAATAATGAAGAATAGGGGCACCTTCTTTTGGGGCTCATAGAATTGGACCCCCTGGTCCAATCTTTTTGAAACTTGGGGGGTATTTTGGGGAGAGGCACTAGATACTATACTGAAAATCTGGTGCCTTTACCCCAAAAAACAGCTCCACCCCAGAGCCCCAGATACCCGCGGATCAATTCTCCATGATTTTCTATGGGAATAAATCTCCATAAGGAATAATAGAATTCCCAGCAGACATTTCCCTCCCCTCCCCCCCCATTCTGATGACCCTGAAGCGGGGGGAGGGTCTCCAAACCGGGGGATCCCCTGCCCCCACCTGGGGATTGGCAACCCTACCCAGTCAGTTTCTACGGCCCTCACCTGGAGGTTGGCAACAGGAGAAAAGGCCTCTCCCTCAGAGTCCGTTCTGTCAAATGAGCCCACTGCAGCCTAATTGGAATAGAAAGAGTGAAGAGTATTGGCAGGCGGAAAGGGCCCCTCCCTACTGTGAATGAACATTCCTTTTGCCTCAGTTGAAGAGAAGGAACCCTACTGTTTTCTCATGAGCACAGGCCCGTAGCTGGGGCGGGGGGCTGGGGGACCAGACACCACAAATTTCCCCCCTGTTTTACACCCTCACACCTCCTTGCCCACTCTCAGACAGACTGTCCTGGACTTCCTACAACAGGCTCTGAGGAGAGGCCATGCTGATTAGTAAGCCCCTTGTCAGTAGAGAACTTTCTCCCTCGAAGGTCAGTGGGCTTATGCTGGAGTTATTGTCTGATGGGGCTGGTGGTAGGCAGAGAGAGCAGAATCAGCCAATGGCATGGCAGAGACAGTGTGAGCCAATCCTGTGTAAGCCACATCTAACAAATGAAAATCCTCAGAATTGCCACCACGGTTGGACTTTTATTTATATATAACTGATTCCTTGAGATCTATTTGCATACACACACTCTCTCTCTCTTGTTTTACAAACTGTTTCTTTTTAACTAGCTGTAAGTAAGCAGACCATGCTACAGCTCTTAAACAAATTATAATGTCTATGCATTGATTTTCATGCATTTTTCTGCCTTAAAAGAACATTCTGGATCACTCTAAGATCATTTGCCAGTGGCAGCACCTTATGCTTCTACTTAGATGCTGTAGCAAATGACTGAGGACTCTATCAAAACTACAAGGGGGGAAAGTATTGGCTACCTTGAGAGCATGCCGCCCTAGTGGACAAATGTGTCATTCATAAATGGAACTACTTTGTTTTTCATTCCATTTTGTTTTCTGCCTGTCAAGAGCTGCTTCTCATATTCTGCTTCAGAGGTGAGATGGATGGTGACCAGAGACAGGGTACTTTCTGACACCTTGCCTCTGGAATGCCCTCCTTGGGGTTCACCTGGCACCTACTTTACTTTCTTTTAGGCACCAGGCCAAAACTCACCTTTTTAACCTATCCTTTAAATCAGGGGTCATTTTGTAGAAAGAGAGGTACTGGAGCTCATTAGCAAAAATCAGGTACATAACTCATTTGCATATGCCACACACCCCTGACATCACCAGAAGGTGTACTAATTTATATCAGCTCAGCATCTACCTTAAGATGCTTCTTGAATTAAAATTGACATACTAAAACCTTCCTCCCATCATACTTTTAAAATTTCTTTCTCCTATGTGGCCACAGTGGCATGGTGAAGATTTCCATCTGTCTGTTTTATATGTTTTGGTTATTCTCCCACTTTTTGTAGGGAAAAATATTAGAAAGTTTGTCAAATCTTAAAGTTCAGCAAAATTCTCACAGGCAGTTTGAACAATGGAGCCTAGAAGCAAGTATTGGGGGTGGGTTTTAAGAAAGAAAGAGCTTAATAAAATGCAGAAGTTCTGGAGCTCCACTTCTGTGAGCTCCTGCCCAAAATGAGGCCTGCTTTTAATTAGGGGCTTTATTTTACCAGCTTTTTAAATAATCTGCTCCTATTTTACGGGTAATTCTTATGCTGTTTATGTCTAATAGCTTGTTTTTAATGGCTTTATACATTTTTACATTATTTAATTGTATACTGCCTCGAGCAGAACTCTGGAAATGCAGCATAGAAATATCCTAAATAAATAGCTTTGACACTTTCATTCATTTTGTGAATAGCTTCAGAAGTATTTTTTTATTTATCTCTCAAAACAAAATTCCAGAAATCTAAGAGCAGAACAAATATTATTACCTTTGTTATTTTGCTTGTTCCCTAGCTGTTATCTACTAGAATGGATACTTATTAAACCTTCCTTTAGGATTCCAACTTTCTATCCATTTTGGAGACAGAGTTATAACAAGGGAGCACTTCAGTCACAAAAAACAGGCAGTAAGAAAGAAAAAGAGAATTTATCACAATGAAGTGTTTTCAGTACCTTTTAAAAGTACTATAAAAGATGAATGTGAATAAATGACTGAACTGTCTTACAGTCAATTTAAAGAAATTTTCATCCTGTGATTAGGAAATGCCATTATATCTCAAATGATTGGCTGTAAAAGTCATTCCCTGATAAAATGTGTTGACCTAATGGATATTCCTCAAAGGTAAGTCAAAGTGTTATGTGAAGTTCTCCTATTGATTGTTGATTCTAGGTTTACCTCTGGGAACAAAAACAGCAACGAAATGTTCTGAAAGGAAAAAAGAGTGACCTTTTCTGAAGAGGCATTTTAAACCAGTGTGATGCTCATGTAGCCAACCAAGGATGTAAGAAAAGGGATATGATTATGTGACCTCTGGATGGAGGGCTTTGTCTGAAGAGTCTGTAGCCCCTTTCAAACAGCCTTTGTATTCTGTTTTAGTAGCTGGTTGCTAATGGATTTTTTGGGTCATTGCAGACAGACCTGGGTTAGTAACTGGCTGTTAACAAATTTTACTTACCTTTTCATACAAAGCTGTTTGCATCCAGTTAACAAAGCATGATTGGGCCATTTTTGAGGGAAATTACGTTCTTCTTTGTTGCACTTATGAATTGCTGTGGTGTGCTGCTTAAAATATTTGTAGTACTTCTCTCCTCCTTTTTCATGGCACAATTTTTCTCCTGTTTTTTAAAATGTTCTAAGTTTAACACTACAGTCCCTTGGACTGCAAGAAGATCAAATCAGTCAGTCCTAAGGGAAATCAACCTGGATTGTTCCCTGGAAGATCAGATGATGAAGTTGAAGCTCAAATACTTTGGCCACCAATTGAGAAGAGAGTACTCACTGGAGAAGACCCTGATGCTGGGAAAGACAGAAGGCAAAAGAAGAAGGGGACGGCAAAAGATGTGATGGCTGGACAGCGTTACTGATATAATCAACAGAAATTTGAGCGAATTTCAGAGGATGGTGGAAGACAGGAGGGCTGACATGACTTGGTCCATGAGGTCTCAAAGAGTCAGATTTGACTGTGCAACTGAATAACAACAAACTAAACCAATATAGCACTCCAGTGCTACAGCGGCACCATTAAGATGCCTTGGCATCATTATATTGGTCTGGTGCTATAGCACTCAGTGCACACACACACACATATATACATGCATACATACATACATGCATGCATGCATACATACATACATTAAAGGACAAGGAAGATTGCACCACGAAAAAGGGTGGTGATGGGGGAAGCCACACTGTTTGAAGTGACCATAGCACTTCAGAGGTGGCTCATTAATGGAAAGAAATTTGCTGTATGAAACTTCTATCCCTGTGTCACTTTTCTCAGAACCGGGCTAACAATGGATAACATCCATTTTAGAATGGTAACATGAAAGGGGCTTGTATTTCTATAGAAGCAGCACCAAGTTGGAACCATAATATTCTGCTTTGTAATAGTATTTTTCCCATGCAGCAGAATATTTAATTTCACAATACAAACTTTGTTGGTCTTGAAGGTGCATTTGACTCCTACTTTGTTCTATATGTCCATGATTACTGTACAGACAACATGAAAGAACCAGTTGAAGTACAAATGTGCAGTTTTCATTAACATGCAAAAAGGAACATTTCTTGCTTTGGGCTGATTTAGATCCAATGGCAAGCAATGATTTGCCCCCCCCCAAGTCGGAATAAAGAGGCGGACACAATTAAATTGGTAAAACTATGGGCCACTTTATTAAATAACACAGCAACGGCAAGGGCAACCGAACAGCGGCCAGGTCAGGGCCAGGGGTCTCCTCAGACCGCTCCCCTGCCTTTTCTAGTGGGTGAGAGATCCGGCCCCCCATCCGGAGCTGTGTGTCACAGCTCCTGTCAGGCAGGCCCAGCAGGGAAACTCGCACCGGAGGGCCCAGACACCAGACGCGAGTCTCAGCAAAAGGCACCCATCTAATTGAGTCTCCAGGACAGTCTGCATTCACACACCCCGGGTCACCAATACCCAAAGGTTGATCCTGCCAGACCCCTAACTCCCCAAAAGGGGGAGGCTAACCAGTCCTCCCCAGGCCGCATGGCGCCATAAACCCCGTAAAACCTGCCACAACTAAGGCCAAGTCTCTACTTAGGGCTTAGCACCCACCAAAAGGCCCAAAGCCAACACAAGCCCTTGCCAAAGATCCCTCAGGAAAAGCATATTACCCTTTTCCGAGAGATGCACCCCATCCCCTCTGTAGAGGTCAGGATATTCCATAGAAATGTCCGGATGGGGCAAATAGTGGCCCAAACCACCCTCCACCGCCTTGCGAATCTCCTTATTCGCTCTGTAACAAGCCCTATCCCAGCTGGATTCCAAGCACTGCACCACACCAAGTGCAGAATCATGGCTGACCAAACTATAATGGTACCAGGCCATCTCTTCCTAATGTACTTGAAATCATCTCGAGCTTGCAAGATCAAAGCCTTGTCTTTAATCAGCCTGATATCATTCCCCCACAGGTGAATAATTAAAACCTGAGGAGGAGGGCCCACACACCCATGAAATAAAAGCGGGAGCAAGCCAGGCCACTGAAGACCCCAGTGCTCCCGCCATTCAACCTTAACATATTTGCTGAGCCCCAGCTGAGAGCCAACAGCAGTTCTCCGAGCTTGATGTGCTGCCCAAAACACATAACTGTGCCCGCAGTTGAGAACTCGGCTCCTCCGGCCAGGAACAACAGCATCTAAAAAGAGAAACAGACAAGTTATAAAACCCAAACCTTAAACTACCCCAGCTCCCAATAACAAAACTAAGAGTGGAACAAAGGGCGAATATAACCTTTATAAGCCTGTGACCGCCAACGGCCAAGTCGCTGGATGGACGAAGAAGAATAACCCAAAGCCGCGGCCATAGAGGCCGCTCCAATACTAAAGGAGTGAGTACCAAACCTCACTCCAGACAACCCCAATAAAGCTAAAGGCCTAGACGTCACTGCCCAAAACTGATGTTTTGTCAGAGGGCTGCCTCCAAAATGACAAAACAACAACCCTTCGCAGCTTCCCCACACGGCCAAATAATCGGCCAATGTGGAAACTGGGCAAAGCTCCGCCTCTGAACATGGACCCAAATCCATCACGGTCCCAATGCCCTGTTGATCCATCTTGGATCAGCGGATAGTAAGAGCCGCCTTACCCCCCGCTAACCTAATATCCCTCAGTGACAAGGCCCTGCCAGAAACATCAGTCCTGGAGCTTGCCACTAATTCAGTAATCCTCAGCACCCCAAAGAAGGCCACCAAAGAGGCTACATGAAACAAAACAGCCTCAAAAAGAGATGCACAGACTGCTCCCCACACCCCTTTCAAACCCCTAAGAATCTCAGGAGACATAGGGCTCCTGATATCAGGCTTAGGCCCAACCTCTCTGGACCACCCTTCCAGCATCTTTCAAATATGAAAATCTGCTGTTTCCTTCTTATACCCCAACGCCTTGCTAGCAAAGGCCAGCGCAGACATGCGTCCTCTAATTGATCGCACAGCCAATCCCTTACCTTTTAAGGAAACACAATAATGGAGCAACTGCTCCACTGGGAGGGGCCAAACCATGTGATACCCTACCTCAGCCCTAAAGTCTTCAAACTGCTGCACAGCACGTTTGTAAGACTTCCTGGTGCTAGGCGCAATGGCTAGGCCTATCGCTCTGCAGGCCTCGGCTCTCCAATCAGCCATAGCTCCTGGGGCATTGGCGCCGCCTCCTGATCGGCGTCCGGGGCCAACTGACAAAACCTCTCCATCTGTTTACGAGAGAGAGCATCAGCCACCCCGTTATTCACCCCCAGAACATGCTTGGCCAAAAACAAAATGTTAAGCCGCAGGCAACGCAGAGTGAAGGCTCTCACCAACCTCATAACCCATTGCAATTTGGATGAAAGGGAATTAATAACATGAACAACAGCAATGTTATCGCACCAAAAATGAACAGTGCGGTCAACCATATCGCTTCCCCACAACCAAACCGCAAACAAAATGGGAAAAAATTCCAAAAACATGAGATTCCGGCTCAAACCGGCCTGCACCCATGAATCCAGTCACACCTCCATGCACCAGTGTCCACAGAAGTAGACCCCAAAACCTAATGACCCAGCAGCATCGGACATGACCTGAAGCTCTGCCTCAAGCCTCATGTCCTCTCTCCAAAACGAAATCCCATTGAAGGATTCCAAAAACTCCTGCCACACCTGCAGGTCTTCCCTCATTCTGCTAGTAACTCTGGTCCTGTGCTGGGGCAAGCGAAGGCCCACCATAGCATCACAGAACCTACGAAGAAAAGCCCTACCCAGGGCAACCACTTTGCAAGCAAAGTTAAGACGCCCAACTAACTGCTGAAGCTCAAGAAGTGTAACCTTCTTTATGAGGAAAGTACTAATCTTATCCCTCAAATTCTCCAGCTTCTGGCAAGGAATCCTGGACGATTGCGCTAAAGTGTCCAGTTCAATCCCCAAAAACACAAGCAAATGGGCTGGGCCCTTTGTTTTTTCCTCGGCCAATGTCACTCCCAACTCAGCGGCCAGCTCGATAAAGCCGGACAACAACTGAGCGCAGTGTCCAGAACCCACAGGGCCCACAAACAGGTAGTCATTCAAATAAGAACCTAAGAGAAGCCATGTTGGATCAGGCCAACGGCCCATCCAGTCCAACACTCTGTGTCACACAGTGGCAAAAATTTTTATATATACACACACACTGTGGCTAATAGCCACTGATGGACCTGTGCTCCATATTTTTATCTAAACCCCTCTTGAAGGTGGCTATATTTGTGGCCGCCACCACCTCCTGTGGCAGTGAATTCCACAAATAATGAACAACTTCCTGCAAACCCACTTTCTCACACACAGCCCATTCAAGAAATGTGCTGAAACACTTGAAAGCAGCACATGATACAGAGCAGCCCACAGGCAACTCCCTGTCCATGTAAAATTGCCCTGCAAAAGAGAAACCCACAAGCTCAAAACCATCCGAATAGACAGGGAGAAGGCAAAATGCAGATTTAATATCGCATTTAGCCAACTCAGCCCCTTGACCACAGCGTCGGACGATGCCCACGGCTTGATCGAAGGTAGTATAACTAACTGAGCATAGCTCCTCAGGTATCCCATCATTAACAGAAGAACCCTTGGGGTAAGAAAGATGGTGAATCAAACAGAATTCACCAGGCGCCTTCTTTGGTACCACCCCTAAAGGGGAAACCCTAAGGTTAACCACTGGAGGACTGGCAAATGGGCCTAAAATCCTGCCCTCTGCCAGCTCCTTGGCAATCATAGTCTCCACTATGTGCTCTAAACCCTTAACTGAACTGAGGTTCTGAGACCATGTTGGTACCCGAAAACCCTGAAAAGGAATTCTAAAACCTGACGTAAAACCGTTCAACAAATATAAACTGTCCACCCTACGTGGGTACCTACGAAGCCATTGCTCAAGAGGACCCAGCTTTATCAGGCTAGGGCCCTTTTCCAGCTTGGGAAGGACCCCCACCCTGTCTCTTCCGACCCTTACATGGCCACACTCTTGGACAATTGTTAAATGAGTGTGGGCCAGCACACAGGGGGCATTCGTGCTTGAACTGGCAAGCTTTCCAACTGCACGCCCCCTGAGACCCAAACTCCCAGCAAAGCAAGTGGGGTTGAACCGCCTGCCCCGCAGAGCTGCGGGAAGATGATGATGAAATGGAAGGAGAACAGGAACCCTTAGCCACTAAGTGACCACTGTCAGAGCGGTCCCCCAGATTGGACCGCGCAGGTGACATCACCTGCAGCCACAACTGTTGGTGAATCTGATCCCAAGGGAGGGAAGGGTACAAAGCGGCCCTCATCCTGAATTCCTGGTCGTATTGAATCCAAGCTGGGCCGCTGAACATCGTATACCCTTTGTATATGATGTCCATGTACTGGATCGGCGCTGCCACCCACCAGGGCTGAGCACGCGCTATCACTCCTGCATATATAAAAAACCCTGGAAGCCAATTGGCCCAGGTCCGATCAACCTTCCTCTTCTTAAGCTTCTCCTTCTCTTTATCATCAAGTTCCTCCTTGTCCTTCTTTTCTAATTCCCTAAATAAAAGGGAGAATATGTCAACATATTCCCCCTTAAGGATTTTGTCTCTCGTGGCAGGCAGTGGGTGATCGCCCAAAGGTAAGGAAACCTCACCAAAAGGCATAGTGCCAAAAGGGACCACCCCATAAGGAGATGGGAAACCCCATCCACCAGTCAAAGCCGCAGTTGTCCCCTGCTGCCCCGCCCCAGGCCAATTACCAAATGGGCCAAACTGACCCTGTGACCACATCCAGTTATTCTGCTGTCCCACACCCAAAGTTGAAGGAGTCCCGGAACCACCTGAAGCAGCACCAGCCCCACTAGGTGCGGCAGATCCCCAAGACCCCCAGGGCCACACAGGCCCAGTATAGGGCAAAGAACCATCCCCCAACTTACCAGGAGGTACAGCAGGCACCAATGCTGTTCCCACACCAACCACACCGGACGACGGGCCCGATCCAGCATCCGAGCCGCCCAGCCCAACAGCTCCTCCATTAGCAGTTGCAGCCAACCTGCCCTCCAAAATAGACAAATGGGTCAGTATATCCGCCTGCAAAGCCAGCTTAGGAACCCGCCCTTTCCCTTGCATTTGAGAAGGTAGAAACCCAGATGCCCGTTCCAGGGCCTGCAGCCTCTGAAAAATGACTGCATTCACATCATCCTCTTCCTCCTCATCAGAAGAAGAGGGGGGCAGAGGACGCTTCTGGGGCAGCTTAGGAGCTTTACGTGCAGGCTGCTTACCTTTTGATTTTCCACCATCTTTATGCCCCAACATGCTCGCCACCCTAAGGGATCACGGCATGAGACAAAATTAAAGATAGTTTGAACTGCAATAAAGCAGCTTTACCACTCTGTGCCAGGGGCTGAATCCCAAAAACACCCCCAAAAACCAGTCAGTTTCCTCAACCGAAAAAAGGCCAAAGCCCACACCTAAAATGGCTGCCGCCTCACTAGCACTTAAAATGGCCACCAAGGACAAGAGACAAGAAGAACAGCATAAAATGGCCACCAAGGACCAGAGGCAAGGAGGAAGAACAAACAATCCCAGTGTCTCACAAAATGGTCGAAGCTCACCACCCCCTGACTGCCGCCTCAGCCCAACTTAAAATGGCCGCCAAGGCCACAAGGCCATAAGAGAGAGGCTCACTAATTAAAAAAGGGGGCGTTGGACAAATGATGCCCTCAAAACGAAGCAGCCCCCCGCCGCCCCTATAAAGTGCCTCTTCAATCCCTTCCCCTAAAACACCAACAATGAGGGAAGATGTAGGTCCCAATCCAGCACAACACTGTGCAGGACGTAAAAAAGGGGCTGCCAGTAAGGGGGAAAGGAGAATGCCCAGACACACTGAAATGGACCCCATGACAGTCCCATGACACGCTCCAAAATCCCCAACGCTGCAACCGCTCCTCGCGAAACGGCCTCTAAAGGCCTAATCCCCCCCAGTGCCAGCTACGAGCATGAGAGCACGCTCCTTCCTACCCAACCGAGCACCACAGGAGGACTGAGAAGAGGGGTGCAGAGGCTTCTGTATGCATGTTGAAGCCCCACCCCCTAAAGACATGCCTAAAAGCGCGCCGAATCATCCGTTCTTCCTCCGGGGGGGGCAAAATCTCCTCAGCAGCCCCGCCGCAATGCAGCAGGCTGCAGGAGGTTCCGTTGCTGCTATATGAAAGGCTTAGATAGGCTCTGAGTTCATGCACTGCCTCTTTTTTCCCCTTCAAGTACAGCCAGTATGCATTTGTGGTGAACCATACTTTGCAAGGAAAACACAAACCATAAGTTTCCATTTTAGATTAAACTATTGCTTATCATTTTTAAACACTGATTTTGCAATTTTTTTGCCTATATAAATGGAATTTGATGAGAATAACAACTGTCCATTTATCTATGCTTTGGCGTTTGTTTTTGTTAGTTAAAAGAATCTAAGAAATAGTCTTGTGTACTATGTGCATATGCAGGACTTCATACAAGCCCCATGGCACAGAGTGGTAAAGCTGCAATACTGCAGTTGGTGTTAGGGAAACTGCTCTCAAAATGAGATTGGGGAATTAGATTGAGAGACAGTTGTCCCAATAGGAATCTTTTATTATCTGTGTATACCAGGCTCAACCGGTCAGAGAGTCAATGCTCAATAAAAGACTCTAATTTAATAAAAACCAATTGTAATTTATTTAGAATAGTAGTTCTTTCACACAAGGTAAAATACAAAACATTCACACATTCATACAGGTCTAGGAAAAATAGATAGATTGATAGGGACACATATCAGGGTAGACATACAGGGCGATATTTACCATCGTAGTTCTTCCAGGAAGGTTCCAATGGCGACATGAGAGGACAGGGGAAATGGACCCAAAACTGTGGCTAGAATTGGGGATGGATCTAGACAGCGGAAGGTGGGTTGCTGAATAGAAGCACACATGAGTGGAGTTGGGTCAGAGGTTAAATAGGCTTCCTCAGACCCTTAGGGACTGGGAGGTCTTGGGGAGGAGCAGGGGGAGGCTCTATGATGACCAAGGAGGCTGGACATCCCTTGCTGACACCTAATTGGATGCCAGTTTTGACCAATGAACTTCACCTTGGTCTGGTGAAGCTGGAAATTTCCAAGCTGCAATGCTGCCTGGGGCGGCTCCAAGGTATTAGACTAGGGTGAGAATGGAAATGGCTGGATACTTAAGATTAAATGGGATTAGCTGGGAAGGTGACAATAGGGAATCAAATGCTGGCCTAGGTACCACCCGGTGTAGACAAAAGACTTGATGGAGACAGGAGATGTCCTTCCTCTTTCTCATCTTCTGCTGGGCAAGATTTATTGTTCTGGTATTGCTGAGCAATTAGGATCAACAGTGGAGCTATTAATCCATTCATGGGGTAAATGGGTTGCTTGCAGGCTCAGGGTGTGTACGTGTGACTTTCCCACTAAGAAGGAATGAGTTTAGCCTGGCAGGGCATGCTTGGATCAGGAAAGCAAGATGGATTCTGCTGTTGTTAGCTTTAGGTCCATGGAGCCAGGCTGGAAACATGGTGGCCTGGCTTCTTCCACTGCAGTGGCCAAGACTGGGCACACAAGGAGCAGCTGGAGCATGTCTGTAGTTCTGGCTAACACTCTTCAGAGATGTAGAATGCAAAGCTGCCATATAAGCCTTAGAAACTGTAAGCAAAGTCCACTTCTTAGAGCAGATGTGTGAGAGTGAACTCTCCAGGCACCCTGGCAACCACACTGGCGATCACGATGTCCACATGTATGAAAAGTAGGGGGCTTTTCCTCACATTGGAGCCCTCTGCTCATGACCTGAGTTTGATCCCAGCGGAAGCTGGTTCAGATAGCCGGCACAAGGTTGACTCAGCCTTCCATCCTTCCGAGGCCGGTAAAATGAGTACCCAGCTTGCTGGGGGGAAAGTGTAGATCTGGGGAGGGCAATGGCAAACTACCCCGTAAAAAGTCTGCCGTGAAAATGTTGTGAAAGCAATGTCACCCCAGTTTCGAAAACGACTGGTGCTTGCACAAGGACCTACCTTTACCTTTAGAACTTCATAGTTTAAAAGTCAGATAAAAATAAATAAATTAAGATACATATCAATTGCCGTGAAATGAAATCCATCCCAAAAGTATAGAGCAGACTGTTACACAGTTTAATACTTTAAACTGTAGGCAGTGCTTAATAACCACTTTGGAAGTTAAAAATAGGTCACCAGAAAAGTACAGACAAAATGTTGGTATAATTTACTATCTTCAGTTTATAGTAAGCCAATGTATTAAACTAACATGTTTCTTTCTACAAGTAGCCACAGACTGGATTATTATTTTTGTAACATTAGAGAATTCATTTATCCATAAGGCAATCACTAAAGGAAACACAACAACGCTTGATTTATGTGAAGTTTTGAAGAACTTTGAAGAGAATCCCCATTATAGTCAGTTGGGTCATTTCTCCGCAGCTTGTAAATACCAGGAACCTGATCCCTGGATTTGCTATGCTTGTAACGGCTTAAAGTGATACAACAAATAAAAGGAGAGAATCAATTATCAGATCAAAACAATTTTTAACCCAAATATTGGGGTATTGGGCCAGGTTTTCCAGTACTTAGGATAAATCAAGTAAATTGTAACAGTTAGCTTTACACTGAGTTTATAGGTATATATCAAGCTTTGCACAGCAGTTATTGTGAGTCATCTAGGTGGACTGTGCCTTTGTTTGTAAGAAGTGTTTTCTAAACTTTCTGTATATTATGTTCTTTATGCCTTAGTGAATATCCCATTGTAATAACTGGCAGAGCTGCTTTCTATAGTGAAACAGCAAAACAAGAAAAGACAGTGAAACATGTACTCTGTGTCTGAAAAGATAAGTGCAGTTTAGTGCTGCTTTATGGGGTTTTTTAAAAAAAAGATGTAGCTAATGTTTGTATCCATCTCATTCTGATAACATCTCTGCTATGTAGGTTACTGATTGAACAGGATCAGGGCATTTTTCAGAGTCACACATTACTTTGCTTTAGAACAATACATTGATAAAATCAAGTCATGTTAGATTACAAGAGATCACAATTTTTAAAAGTCGGGGTACATATTAATGTAATAAATCTAGCACCTGCAACTTCAAATTACAAACTGGATAAAAATCTTGCTGTTTATTTGATTGCAAAAATGGCAGAATGATTGCTAGCAGTTTTATTACATCATGTTCTTGTAGATATGGTTGATGAACGTGTGCTGAATAAAATTAATATTTTGCTTTTTTTCTATATATATTTCTACAATATAACTCATTTTGACCAAAAATGATCTTTCAACCTGAAATTTTCAGTAACTCAAACTAAAAAATATTTAGTAACACTCTTTCAAACATTATGTAAAAAGTCCTAGGTTTGTGATTAAATTTACACCCTCACACATGTAGACCTGTAAATGCTTTTTACTCTTGAACTAGGTCTGTGTTGGAAAATAACTGGAGATTTTGGGGGTGAATCTGGGAGAGGGTGAGGTTTGGAGACTCAGCATAGTAAAATGCCATAGCATCCACCCTTCAAAGCAGCCAGTTTCTCCAGGGGAGCTGATCTCTGCCAGCTGGAGAGCAATTGTAAAAGTGGGAGATCTCCAGGCCCCACCTGGAGGCTAAGCAACCCAGGAGAAAACATGGAAAAGCAGGAGAACCTCAGGTTCCATGATACACCAGCCTCCAATATACTAAAGCCAACAGAACCGATAACACAATAATAAGACTAGAATTAGGGTTGCCAAGTCCAATTCAAGAAATATCTGGGGACTTTGGGGGTGGAGCCAGGAAACTTTGGGGGTGGAACCAGGATACATTAGGGGTGGAGCCAAGATCAAGGCTGTGACAAGCATAACATTTAAAGGGCGGCACACCTTTTCAATTCCTTCCTTCCATAGGAAATAATGAAGGATAGGGCACCTTCTTTTGGGGCTCATAGAATTGGACCCACTGGTCAAATCTTTTTGAAACTTGGGGGGTATTCTGGGGAGAGGCACTAGATGCTATACTGAAAATATGGTGCCTCTACCCCAAAAAGCAACTCCCCCAGAGACCCAGATACCCACGGATCAATTCTCCATGATTTTCTATGGAAATAAATCTCCATAGGGAATAATAGAGTTCCCAGAAAACATTTCCCTCCCCTCCCCCTGCTTACTGATGACCCAGAAGCGGGGGGAGGGCCTCCAAACCAGGGGATCCCCTGCCCCCACCCGGGGATTGGCAACCCTAACTAGAATTAATATGTATTCAGCTATGAAATATTCACAAATGGACATTCAAATTAGGAAACCACTGGATGGGACTAGAACCTATCTCACAAACAAAATCATAGACAGCTTTAATATAAGCAATCCAATGTTTTCAACTACAAATACTGAAACAAAGTCTTCAGAAAGTGCAGCTTAAGCATACATGTATCCTCAGTGCGCAGTTATGCACAATGAATCCTTGGTGTTGGTACTCAATTGATCCCATTTCACGGACACTTCTATTAAATACTGGGTTTGATACATGGACAGATGCTTGACATAGTGATCAGCTCATTTTATTAGTGATTTCAGCAAACACATGCATAAACACTCAGGCCTCAGCCTGGTGAAATACACCCAAACTCCACCCACTTCTCCAGCTTTTGGTGTGTTTAAACTGTCCTCCTACTTTACGTTGGCTGTCTGCACTTGCATGCCCAATGGGTATGCAGACTCCAGAGACCTGGTGGTCTATCGTTCTAAGGCTTCAAGCTTCACTAGGGCTTTCTGGAAGGCAAGTCCAGGCATGCCTATTCTGTAGCTGCTACTGCTAACATATCTAATAAACTCCAGATATAACAGCTTCTTCCAGTTTAAGCTCTCCAAAGTTTCTTCTGTATCCTTGATCCAACTGTTTACTTCTCCCATCAGGTTTCCATTTCCTTTCTAGAATGTATGCACCAGCAAACATAACCCCAATATAGGTACCAACAAACACCCTCTTCAAGAATCCAAAGTCTGCTGGAGTGACTGGGAAGGAGGGAAGTAAGACAAATGGCAAGACCTTAAGCTGGAGACTTGTCTTGGCAGTAGTATGTGCGAAAAGGATCTAGGAGTCTTTGTGGACTCTACACTGAACATGAGTCAGCAATATGACGCAGGAGCTAAAAGGGCAAATTCAGTTTTGGGATGTATCAACAGAAGTATAGTGTCCAGATCATGTGAAGTGATGGTACTTGCTCTGGTTAGACCTCACCTAGAATATTGTGTTCAGTTTTGGGCACCAAAATTTAAGAAGGATATAGGCAAGCTGGAACATATCCAGAGGAGGGCAACAAATATGGTGAGGGGTCTGAAGACCAAGTTTAATGAGGAAAGGTTGACGGAGCTGGTTATGTTTAGCCTGTAGAGGAGATGACGGAGAGGGGATATGATCACCATCTTCAAGTACCTGTCGATGTTCCCTCTATGCTATGGAGTCTTGTGAGCAAAAATTCTACTTTGTGAGCTATATAGACATCAAAGTTGTGAGCAAGCTATTTGGCTACTGCATAAATGAGTTTGCTCTGGGGCCATTTTTCCTGAACTAAAACAAAAATATGTGTGCTGGAGGCTAAAAAAATGTGAGCTATCTCACAGTAACTCAGCTTAGAGAGAACACTGGCTGTCATATAGAGGATGGTGCTGAGTTGTTTTCTGTTGTCCCAGAAGGTCTGACTAGAACCATCGGGTCAAAATTAAATCAAAAGAGTTTCCAGCTAAACATTAGAAGGACTTCCTGATAGAGCAGTTCCTCAGTGGAACAGACTTCCTTAGGAGGTGGTGGGTTCTTCTTCATTGGAGGTTTTAAAGAAGAGGCTAGATGGCCATCTGAAAGCAATGCTGATTCTGTGAACTTAGGCAGATCATGAGAAGGAGGACAGGAAGGGTTGTATCAGTGCTTAGTTCTTGTGGCCCTGTAAGCCAAAATGCCCTCAAAATGAGATTGGGAAATTAACAGGTGGGCACCTTGCTCACTAGGGATCTTTTACCAATATATACAAGAATACACATCCAGAAAAGTGATGCTTAAATTTTTGGGACTCTCATTTAGTAAAATCAGTTGTAATTTATTGGAAAATAATATAGACTTCCATACAAGACAAAATGCTCATATACTCATACATACAGTCCTAGGAAATATAGATAGATCGATAGGGGAACATAAAGGGTACACATACAGGGTAATATTTACCTATCGCAGCTTCCAAGGAAGGTTCAACTTCATTCTGACACTTAGCTTGAATTTCCCCAAGTTGGATGTAATTCTGACTGAGTGATCTAAACGCAGGTTAGAAATTCCATACATACACATGTGAAAGGGAGTACATGTGGTTAACAGTGAATGGCATAGCTTGTCAGAAATGGCTCATGTCAGTGTGGTGGTATTTCCTCCCCCTCCAGTTTTCACCTACATGTGTGGCAATCATAATACAGGGCCTGTCAACATGGTTGTACCAGGCACTTCTACAACTTAGCTGCATCCACAGAAGAAGAAGAAGAAGATTTTGGATTTATATCCCACCCTATACTCTGAATCTCAGAGCGGTCACAATCTCCTCTACCTCCCCCCCCCCCACAACAAACACCCTGTGAGGTAGGTGGGGCTGAGAGTGCTTTTACAGCAGCTGCCCTTTCAAGGACAGCTTCTATGGAAGCTATGGCTGACCCAAGGCCATCTCAGCAGGTGCAAGTAGAAGAGTGGGGAATCAAACCCGGTTCTCCGTGCACTTAACCACTACACCAAACTGGCTCTCAGGGATGATTTAAGCATATAAAACAGCTCTGGAGCCCTTTTGTATCAGTCCTTGTTACTCATTCAGATCTGCATTTTCTGAGGGTAGGAATGAATGCACAAAGTGCTATAGTTTGTGTGGCTATCACATAAACAAAAAATCGCACTTGCGCATATTCTAAAACAAATATTTGATGCAACAACTCTGTTGTACAGAACATACTGAGATGTATCTCTAACAGATTGCCTTTGGGATCAGACTGGAAAAGTGTTCATTTGAGTTTCATATTTGGACACCTTCATTTATTAACATTTATGAATTTCTCCATGCCCAGAAGATGGCAAAAACCTCCAGTGAAGTATAACACTACAGTTTTATGCTATTAGGAGAAAGGAGGCAGCACAATCTCCTTCCCCATGGTCAGCAAACACCTAATATTGATTCAGGTAAACAACCCTTAGGGTGAAATAAGAATATTAAAGCCTTAACTAATTACACACTTTTGCTGGTTTTGTCAATTTGAGAGACTGGAAGAGACATGTGCTGGCTTAACTTTTGTTTAAGAACCAAGTACTTTGGTTGGTATCTAGATACATAAACAATTGCAGACAGATAATAAAGACATGCATTTAAAATGTTTATGGTATCTAGCTTGGAAATACATAACAATCTATTTAAAATGTAAAGGTAGTCCCCTGTGTCAACAAATTTGGAAAACGCAACAGTAGCCACAGGATTGGAAAAGATCAGTTTATATTCCAATCCCAAAGAAGGGTAATGTCAAGGAATGTTCAAACTATTGCACCATTGCGCTCATTTCATATACAAGCAAGGTCATGTTAAAGATCCTACAAGCTAGGCTTCAGCAATATGTCGATTGGGAACTACCAGAAGTTCAAGCTGGGTTTTGGAGAGGTAGAGATCAAATTGCCAACATTCACTGGATTATGGGGAAAGCACGGGAGTGTCAGAAAAATGTCTATTTCTGTTTCATTGACTATGCTAAAGCTTTTGATTGTGTGGATCACAACAAACTATGGCAAGTCCTTAAAGAGATGGGAGTACCAGACCATGTCACATGTCTCCTGAGAAACCTGTATAAGGGTCAAGAAGCAACTGTCAGAACAGGATATGGAACAACTGATTGGTTTAGAATAGGAGAAGGAATTAGACAAGGATGTATATTGTCACCCTGCTTATTTAATTTATATGCAGAGTATATCATGCGGGATTGCCAGGAAAAACATCAAAAACTTCAGATATGCAGATGACACCACTCTAATGGCAGAAAGTGAGGAGGACCTAAAGAATCTCTTGTTGAGGGTGAAAGAGGAGAGCACAAAAGTAGGCTTGAAACTCAACATCAAAAAAACTAAGATCATGGCATCCAGCCCCATCACACCTTGGCAAATAGAAGGGGAAGACATGGAAGTACTGACAGACTTCACATTTCTGGGATCCAAGATCACTGCAGATGGTGACTGTAGCCATGAAATTAAAAGATGTTTGCTCCTTGGGAGGACAGCTATGGAGAACCTGGACAGTATAATAAAAAGTAGAGACATCACCCTGCCAACAAAAGTCTGTATAGTCAAAGTGATGGTATTCCCAGTAGTAATGTATGGCTGTGAGAGCTGGACCATAAGGAAGGCCGAGCACAGAAGAATAGATGCTTTTGAGCTGTGGTGCTGGAGAAGAATCTTGAGAGTCCCTTGGACTGCAAGAAGATCAAATCAGTCATTCCTAAGAGAAATCAACCCAGACTGTTCCCTGGAAAGTCAGATGCTGAAGCTGAAGCTCAAATACTTTGGCCACCAAATGAGAAGGGAGCACTCACTGGAGAAGATCCTGATGCTGGGAAAGACAGAAGGCAAAAGAAGAAGGGGACAGGAAAAGATGAGATGGCTGGATAGCATTACTGATGTAACAAACACGAATTTGAGCAGACTTTGGAGGATGGTGGAAGACAGGAAGGCCTGGTGTGAATTTGTCCATGGGGTCGCAAAGAGTCAGACTCGACTGTGTGACTGTCCCCTGTGCAAGCACCAGTCATTTCCAACTCTGGGGTGCTTTCACAACATTTTCACGGCAGAATTTTTACGAGGTGGTTTGCCATTGCCTTCCCCAGTATCTACACTTTTCCCCAGCAAGCTGGGTACTCATTTTACCGACCTCAGAAGGATGGAAGGCTGAGTCAACCTTGAGCCGGCTACCTGAACCAGCTTCCGTTGGGATCGGACTCAGGTCGTGAGCAGAGGGCTCTGACTGCAGTGCTGCAGCTTTATCACTCTGCACCATGGGGCTCTTAAAATCTATTAGGAAATTGCTAAATGAAATGGTTTTATTTGCTAATAACTTGATGTTGGCTGTAACAGCAATACAAGTCAAGGTAATTTGATAACATCCTAAACTTCACCCACAAGTGTACATCTTTACAGACTCCTTTTCTAGCATCAACTGCTCCCTACCACAAGGGAAGGAAATGAAGGGAAAGTTGACTCACTAATACCCAGAGAATCAGACTGGATCTTATCAGTGAAATAGGGTGCTTTTTGACTACCAAAATTAATGTAGGGCAGAGCCTGCAATGAGGAGGGGAGTCAAATGAGGTTCAGTGGAAAAGTTAGTAGCATCCTTCCTTCTCTGAAGCTGAATATTGTAAATATGATATAAAGCAGGGGTGGGGAACCTTTTTTCTGCCAAGGGCCATATGGATATTATGACATCATTTATGGGCCATAAAAATTATCAACTTAAAAAAGAGTGCTTTGTCAAGGGAGAACTATTCAGACTGGCAAAATTAATGCAAATGATTGTTTTTCTATTTAAAGTCATGTGGGGAGAGCCTAATCTGGCATGCACACATACACACCCCCGGCCAGCCGCCCTAGGCAAATGTATAGGTCCAGGGCTTTTTTGTAGAAAAGTCCAGCAGGAACTCAGTAACATATTAGACCATAGCATATTAGGTCACACACTCATTAGCATATTAGGCCACACCATCTGGGATAATCAAGTGCAAACTGAACTGTGACAGTAACTTTTCCAGGCCCTACAGCAATTCTGGCAGGCCAGCCAGGCCCCAGGGAGGCTGCCACACAGTACATCTGGGCCCTGTGATCCCTGCTTGGCCCTGGGGAGGCTGCTGCACAGTGCGGCTGGGCCCCATGATCCTCGCTAGCCAGCCAGGTTCCAGAGAGGCTGCCACATGGCTCAGTTCAGCCCAGCAATCCCCAAGGGCCATATCAAGTGACTTCGAGGGCTGCATACGGCCCTCAGGACGGAGGTTCCCCAACCCTGATATAAAGCTATTTTTACTTCATTTCTTCCCAACACTGTTGGAGCAAGGAAAGGTGGCAACATGCATAACATTACAGAAAGCTATGGAAAATCAAGCCCAACAAAAGCTCCTTGAAGATGCATAAAACATTATTTGGCAGACACTGACAATCTCATTCTATTACAAGTTAATAAGGATATGATAAACTAATACCCTAAGAAGCAACTGGACTTGGATGCTAAGGTTAAATATGTAGCAAATGAGCTTTGCTGGTGTGTTGCATATTAAAAGATTAAAGATAAATAAATTTAATTAAATAAATATTAAGTATTTAACATAACAATAATTTGTAATGATTTTTTACTATTTAATTAAACAACTGAGCTGTGAGGTGAGATCCTTGAGTGCAATTATAATTATAATTAGTGATAATTAATTCTTTGTTAATACTTACACCTCAATGCATGCCATGTGTCACTAATTTCCAAAGTTCTCTACTCATCATTAGGGAAGACAAATGTTTTCCTCTTCAGTTTTACTAATATCAATAACTACAATAAATGGAGCAATGTTTTCAATCAAAATGTAAACAAATCTTAACTCTGGAAAAAGAAGTAACTCTTTAGCATTCCAAAAAAAGCTTGCATCACTGTTGAACATAATTGTACTGAAAAAAGAGACAGATCTCCTTGATACAAATGCACACAGGCTGTGCCCATGTTAGTTCTCTGTATTCATGAGACATATGGACAAAAGCCAAGCAGGCAATGACTGAATTTTGAAATGGAAATGAATTATTAGCCAATCATACATATTAGTCTTTAAAGAAGATGTAAGTTCCTCTAGGTGTTAAGAAAACTAAAAATTTGCCCTGTCACTCTTTGGAGAATTAATTCATGAACGTCTTCAAAAGATTAACACATTGTGTGGATGAAACAGCTTTTTCTTTTTGTCTTGATTTCTAAGGCCATTATAATACTACAGTTAATATGTGCAGCAGCTGAGCAGAAATCCTGGGCAATCTAGTAGTTAGAGAAGGATGTTGTGACAGAAAACACTACTTTCAGAGCAGACAGTTACAGATTGTGCAGTGCAAAGCATCCTGCCTTTGCTTCCATACATTGATAAAGTGGGCACCATCCATGCGGCTTCATCTTCCATTTATTCTTTCAGGAAGGCTGGACTTGATAGTGTAATTATCATTAATCTGAATTGAAAATACACAGCAATATGTGCTAAATAGATTTAGATTTAGGTTAGATTTAGATTTTGGGGAAATTTAACATTTTTGGGAAACTGTGAGAGTTTGGACTTTAACTTTTATGCCTTATTTTGAAACAATATATGTTGGTTGCATGATGTATTGAATACTTACTAATTATTGTTTGTGCTACACCATTGTTCAACTTGCTTGGATAGATTTCGCCCAGCATAGAATCTGAGTATATTTAACTTCTGATGGGGCATCAAACTAATGTCAATATTGGACTTCCGGGTTTTGGTCATGGCAGATTGAGCTGCTCTTCAGTCAAGGAGCAGATCAGAATCTCTGTTCTGGGCAGAGAAGGTGATTGCAACACCTGCTGCCTACTTCTTCCAGGAAGGGAGAAGGCCAAGGTATGCATATTAAGTTCTGAGGGGATTTACTTTGGCTGATGAGGGACTCCAGTGGGGTTCCTTTTTGGCTTTGAAGAGTCCCCCGAGAAGGACTGCATTCAATCGTCTACAGAGGATTTCTGAGGTCATTAAGTTGGCTTAAATCCACCAAGATACAAAGCTTCTTTGGGACTGATTAACATCTAATATCTAAAAGAGCAGTGCACAGAAGGATATCGGAATTGAAGGTAAAAGATGTATATCTATCACTCCGGGACTAATATAAGACTAAATTAAAATAAAAACAAAGGTCTGGATCTAGATATACCATCTTAAATTAAGGAAGATAAAGGAGGGGTTAAAATTGGGACTGGTGTTATTGGAGAAATAAGATTAAAAGAGGAAAAACAAATATGGTTTGGAATACCTGTGGTAGGGAACAGACAACCCCCTCCGAGAAGAACTGCTGACTTGGTGAATACAACACAGGAAATGTCATCATTGAAATAACGTGAGACCTTTTAACCACTGAAAACGAGACTTTGTGTCAAGAAAGGAAGGAAGGTAAAGGAAGGAGCCATTAGGAGAAGGGAAAAATAACAAGCCTCCCAGCCCTCTCTAGGACCTAAAAACATAAAGAAGTACCAGTGGCCATTATAAGAAGGTCAAAAGTTTAAAAATTAATGAAAAGAAAACGGGACATTGAAAAATAGTGGAGCCGGCAGATATTGTCATTAAAAGGTAAAATCTATTGGATTATATGCTTAGAATTAACTTTGGTACAGTTTTGGAGAAAAAAGGAAAAAACTTTTTAAAAGGACAGAAAAACTGTTGCGGCCATTTTGAAGATTTTTTTTAAAATTAATATCTGGACCTAGGAGCATCAGAAAATGGTGATTTTGGGCTTATATAAAAGGGCATGGTCTGATCTATAGGACTGTGTACATGAAATTTGAATCTGAGAGGTCAACGTTTGAGCCTTTTTAAGCAATAGGCAAACAGTGATGTCAGAGCAAAGACCAGCAGCAAAGCAGATCCGAATGAGGGCTGGGTCACTTGAAGAAGAAAAAACGGCTAAATGGCAAGATGCAATGGGTGCTATGGAAGCAAGATTGGCAAAGATAATTAGAGAAACAAAAATAGAAATAAAAAAAGAATTAAAAAAGTTGTTGAGTCCAGCACAGAAGAAATTAAAAAAGACATCGAAGATTTCAGAAAAGATACTCAAGCAGCGTTACAGAAAGTGCAAGAGGTGGAGGAAAAGGTGAAAGACCAAGGTACAAGAATGGACAAAGTGGAGGCTTCTGGGATTGGAAAATGGCGAGCTGAGCTGCTTTCCTTATCGGGGGCAGGCTGACACTTCTGTTCAGGGTAGTAAAACGCAAACTAATGCCTTCTGCCTACTTTTCTTAGCTATAGAATTGTCCAAGATATACACAGATACTTTGAGGAGACTTACCTTGGCAGAAAGGGAGTCCCGGGGGGGGGGGCTCCTTTGAGGCTTTGAGCTATCTCTGGAGATAAGTTGCATATTCATCATCTACAGAAGTTTCCAGAGTCATTTATTTGACTTAAGCTCGACAGGATCCGAGTCTTCTTTTACAACTCTAAGCATCTAATCTACAAAAGACTGGTGTCGATTTGGATAAACTACAAAAAAAAATGGTATTGATTGCTATCTTTTCACTCCGGGACTAACTAAAGCTAAACAAGACAAAATTAAAAGGTGGGAGTTGGATATAATGGAAGCTTGAAAGAAGGAGAAGAAAAGAGGCTAAATTTGAACTTTGTAAATCTAAAAGACAGTGATAAAAGGAGAAAGGAATTTATTGTTTAGTCTATCTGTGGATGAAGAAGTAGCCCCATCGTCATAGATATGCAGCACTCACAGCCAAAACAGGAAGTACGTCAGACATCGCGAGATTTCTCTACCAGTGAAACGGGGCTTGGTGGCAGGAAAAGCAGGAAGTACCAGAGGAAGAAGAAGGAAGTAAGAGAAGTGAACAGCCTACTTTAGGATTATAATACCAGAGAGAAACATCGGCAGCCATTGTTGGGAGGACAAAGTTTTAACAACATTTTTAAAGTGACTGGGACATTAAAAATTGGTGGAGTTAATTGAGTTGGTAATTTTAAAATAAGGATTATTGGACAGTGGTGAAGATTTGAATTGGATAAGGGAAAAGAAGGAAAAATGTTTAAAGTGAAGCAAAAGTCGCGACTGCCATTTTGGGAAAAATAAAAACTTTAAACATTAATATTTGAGCCTGGAAGGCTCAGAGGATGGCGAAATTGGGTTCATTGGAATGGGCAAGCTTCACTTTATTAAACCTGAAGGTCCAAATTTAATTTGGTGAGATAAAATTTTTTGATCTTTTTCACATGTCAGACCCGAAGCAAATTCGTACTAGGTCTGCTTCAATGGAGAAAATGCAAGCCAAATTAGATGCAATGGAAGCCAGTATAATGAAGGGGGTGAAAGAAATGATAACTGCCTCTAAAAAAGAAATAAGAAAGGATATTGAGGACTCAAAAAAAGAATTTAAAAAAGAGATAGAGAATCTCAGAAACGAGACTGTAGTATAAACAAAAAAAGTACAAGAGGTGGAAGAGAGAGTGAAAACACATGATTCCACCTTGTTAAAATTACAAGAAAAGGTGATAATACATGACTGCAAGTTGATGGAGACACAGATTCGTCTGAGAGGTGTACCAGAAGATGAAGAATCTGATTTAAAAGAATATATATTAAAAATAATTGCAGAATTTTTGGAGGAAGAACCTGAATGGAACAGAAATATGTATGATTATATGTACAGAGTGAATTCACTCTATGCAAAAAAGAACAATCTGCCAAGAGATGTGGTCATAAGATTTATGACAAAAGAAATGGTGGGAAAAATCATGAACAAAAATTTTGAAAAGACATTGATAGTGGGAGGTAACAGAATAAGAATTATGAAAGAGTTGCCAAGACAAGTGTTCACTGACAGGAATGCATATAAAAAACTGACAGATAAATTACGTGACAATGGAATGAGATACAGATGGATAATACCTGAAGGTTTGAGCTTTGAACTTCAAGGGAAAAGGATTACAATTACAAACACACAGGAACTGCGTAGATTTTATGGAGAAAATAATGACTTTGCACCATGATGGATTACAAACTGATATCTTGGAATGTAAATGGACTAAACTCACCACAAAAAAGAAGGGCAACATTTCATTGGATAAAAAAACAAAATTGTAATATAGTTTGTTTACAAGAAATGCATATTAGACAAAAGGATTATAAATTTTTATGGAATAAGCAATTGGGACTAGAATTCTATACATTGGCTGAAAAGAAGAGAGGAGTAATTTTTTATATTAAAAAAGAATTAGACCCAAAATTGGTTTTTAAAGATAATGATGGAAGATATATAGCAGTGGAAATTTTATTGAATACTAAAAAAACTTTATTGTTGGGACTTTATGCTCCAAATGGTGAAAAGGACATTTTCTTTAAAAATATTATGCAACATCTTGATGAAGTAACTTATGAGCAAATTTTGTTGATGAGGGATAATTTTGTTAATAGAACAATTCAGAACACAATAGATAGATCTGGGAAGAAAAAAATTGATAAAGAAGGGAAATTGCCAAAATCATTTTTTGAGCTGGTTAAACAAGAGAATTTGGAGGATATATACAGGAAGTTCATTCCTGAAGTACGGGACTATACCTTTTTTTCAGCCAGACATAATTCTTTTTCTAGAATTGACATGTTGTGGAGTACTAAAGATTTGGGACATAACAAAGAAGATAGAGATTTTACCCAAAATAAGAGCTGACCATAACCCAATAATGTGGATTACAAAATTATCTAAAAAGTCGAGAAGATGGAGAATAAATGAAGACTTACTACAGAATAAAGAAATAGTGACATCTCTAGAAAATGAAACTAAAGCTTTCCTCCAAATAAACAATAAAGAAGATATAGAATTTCAGATGGTGTGGGATGCTTATAAAGCAGTAATGAAAGAAATATTAATAACACTGAATAATAAAGATAAGAGAGCAAAGGATAAACAGATCTTGGACATTCAAAATGAAATTAAGAAAAAAGAAGGTGAATTAAGAAAAAGGCCAGGGAAAAAGAAAATTATAAGGGAGATTACAATATTGCAAACACAAATGAGACATTTGTTAGATAAGGAAATGGAATGGAATTTGAAAAAATTACAACAGAAATCTTTTGAGGGAGCAAATAAAACTGGAAAGTACTTGGCTTGGCAACTGAAGAAAAAAAGAGAAAGTAATTTATTAATAAAATTGTGGTTGATGGAAAAGAGGTGGATCAAGAAGGAATAAAGAGAGAATTTTTTAAGTATTATGTTAATTTATTTAAGGGTGTTAAAGTAAAGAAAGAAAGGATTGAAACGTATTTGCAAAAAATCAAAATATCACCCTTAACTGAATATATGGAAAAAATTTTGAATGATCCAATTGAAAAAATAGAAATTGAAGTAGCAATTAATGTAATGAAAGTTGAAAAGGCACCTGGACCAGATGGATATACAGCAAAAAAAATTTAAATGCTTAAAGAAGAATTAGTACCGAAACTTCAAAAATTGATGAATGCGATAAGATCAGATGGGAAAATACTCAATACATGGAAAGAAGCTGTAATTATTATTATATAATTTTGTTGATTCCAAAGGAAGATAGAGAGGTCACAAATGTAAACAATTATAGACCAATTTCATTATTAAATAATGATTATAAGATATACACAAGACTCCTGGCAGAATGGCTTAAACAGTATTTAATAAATTTTATAAAGGAAGATCAAGCGGGTTTCTTCCCATAAGGCAAATAAGAGACAATATTAGAACTGTTGTAAATATTGTAGAATATTATGAAAGACATCCACAGAAGGAAGCTGCATTATTTTTTGTGGATGCAGAGAAAGCTTTTGATAATCTGAACCGGGACTTTATGTTTGCAGTAATGGAAAAAATAAAGTTGGGAGAAAACTTTATAAGAATGATAAAGGCAATATATACTGAACAACATGCAAGGTTATGTATAAACGCAGATCTTACAGATGAAATGAAAATTAGCAAAGGTACAAGACAAGGTTGTCCGCTTTCGCCATTGTTGTTTATAATGACTCTTGAAATCTTACTGATGCAAATACAAGATGATAAAGAAATAGAAGGAATGAGAATTAAAGGTTTTATCTATAAATATATTGCAGATGATATAATGTTTATAAATGAAAATCCTATACAAGTAACACCTTTGTTGTTAGCTAAAATACAAAATTTTGGAGAATTGGCGGGACTTTATGTTAATAAAGAAAAATCAAAACTTTTATGTAAAAATATGCAAGTAAATAAACAAAAGGAACTGCAGAGCCTAACGAGATGTGAGGTTACCTCTAAAGTAAAATATTTGGGTGTGGAAATAACAATGAAGAATATTGATCTGTTCAAAAATAATTATGAAAAGTTATGGCATAAAATGGATGAAGATATGATAAAGTGGAACAAGCTTAATTTGTCATTGCTTGGGAGAATAGCTGCAATTAAGATGAACATTTTGCCAAGAATAATGTATTTATTTCAAACAATCCTGATTGTGAAAGATAGCAAACATATTAATAAATGGCAAAGAAAGATTTCAGAATTTATATGGGCTTGGAAAAAACCAAGGATTAAAATGAAAGTTTTAACAGAAGCTAAAGAAAGAGAAGGATTCCAATTACCAGATTTAAGACTATATCATGAAGCAGTTTGTTTGGTGTGGATAAAAGATTGGGTGATGTTATTGAATAAAAAACTTTTAACGTTGGAAGGTCATGGAAATAAATTCAGCTGGCACGCTTATATGTACTATGGGAAGAAAAAGATGGATGGTTTTTTTCTCTCACCATTATATAAGAAACAATTTGCTAAATATTTGCATGAAGTATAAGAAATATGGTGATGAGAGAAAACCACTAAGGATAGTGCCTGCAGTAGTAATAAAAATAACAGCTGAGTTAGGAGAGAGAAAATGGATGTCATACTATCAATTATTAAAAATACAAAGCAGTAAAGTAGAGTTGAAAACTGCTGAGCAGCTGAATTATGTATGATTGGTTTCAAATGCAACAAATAAAGAGTTTGGTGGAAAGTGATTTTAAAACTGAAGGAATAAGACGAGAACAAACGGAAATGGAAAAAGTTCTGCTCGGAGATAATGAAAAATTAATTTCGAAAATTTATAAGTTACTTCTAAAATGGTCTATGGAAGATGAAGTAGTGAACTCTCAAATGATTAAGTGGGCAATTAATGTAAATAAAGAAATACAGATGGATACATGGGAATATTTGTGGAAGAATTCTATGAAATTCTCAACATGTCAGAGTATTAAAGAAAATTGTTTTAAGATGATGTATAGATGGTACATGACTCCTAAAAAGTTGGCAAAGATGAATAATAAGATGCCAGACAGATGTTGGAAATGTAAAAAACATGAAGGTTCTTTCTACCATATGTGGTGGACTTGTGAAAGAGCGAAAAAGTATTGGCAGATGATTCAACAAGAGATTTCTAAGATTTTGGGATATGAATTTAATAAAGTTGCAGAGACTTTTCTGTTGGGATTACAAATGGAAAAATTTCCAAAAGAAGATAGAACTTTAATCTGGTACTTGCTCTCAGCAGCTAGGACATTGTATGCGCAGTTGTGGAAGCAAGAAAAAATACCAGAGAAATGGGATTGGATTATAAAAGTTATGACATGGAGTGAAATGGACAAGTTAACAAGAACCCTAAGAGACTATGATTTAGAAGTATTTAAAATGGAGTGGAAAAAGTTCAGAAGATATGTAGAAAAAGAGTGGAAAATAAAAGGACATTGGACAATTTTTGATAATGACTAAGTATAAGAGGGAGAAGGATATGAATTTTGGTTCTTATTAATTAAGGGTACCTTTAATACTAATATAAGTATAGTACACTGGCGGGGGTCAAGTAACGGGGGGAGGGGTGGGTAGAAAGTAATATATGGGATAGAGGGGAAAAGTAGTTATTAATTATGTAAGAATTAATTAATTATGTAAGAATTATGTAAGAATTATGTATTAATTATGTAAGAAATTGAATATACTACCATATGTTACTAATAAAATTGTTTGAAATAAAAAGAATGGACAAAGTGGATTCTAGTATTCAAAAAATGCAGGAGAAAGCACTATCACTAGACTGTAAACTAATGGAGAACTAGATACAGTTAAGAGGGGTGCCTGAATCTATTGAGATTAACTTAAGGACATATATAATTAAAATTATTGCTGAATTTCTAGAAGAAGACCCAGACGAAACTGACCGTTTCTATGACTACATTTACAGGGTATATTCGGAGTACGCCAAAAGAAATAAGCTACCAAGACATGTGGTGGTGAGATTTGTGACAAGGGATATGGTGGGAAGGATTCTTAATAAACAATTTAAGAGCACACTGGAGGTGGATGGCAGTAGAGTAAGATTCATGAAAGAATTGCCAAGGAAAGTCATCAATGACAGGAGACTTTATAAAAAGTTGACAGAAAAGTTGAGAGAAAAAGAAATGAGATACAGATGGGAACTCCCAGAGGGTTTAAGTTTTGAATTTAAAGGACGGAGATTTACCATCACAAATACTCAGGAAATGACAAAGTTTTGGGGGGAGCATAAGGACTTTGGGGGGAACAGTTCAAGAATAAAAACCATTATGGATTACAAATTAATATCTTGGAATATAAATGGACTTAATTCACCTCAAAAAAGAAGGGCAACCTTTCATTGGATTGGGAAATAAAAAAGTAACATAATTTGCCTGCAAGAAGTACATATCAAACAAATGGATTACAAATTTTTATGGAACAAACAACTTGGTACGGAATTTTGTTCATTGGCCAAGGAGAAAAAAAAGGGGTGTAGTTTTTTACATCAAACAAGAATTAGACCTAAAATTAATTTTTAAAGATGATGATGGTAGATATATTGCCGTGGAAGTGACGTTGAACTACAAAAGAACTTTGTTGCTGGGAATATATGCTCCGAATGGAGCAAAAGACTTTTTTTTAAGATATTATGCAACAATTAGACCAAGTGGTGCATGAACAAATTATGATAATGGGATACTTTAATGGAACAGTAAAAAATATTCTGGACAGATCTGGAAAAAAAAAATAATGAAGGAAAATTACCAAAGACATTCTTTGAATTGGTAAAACAAGAGAGTTTAGAAGGCATTTGGAGGGAACTAAACCCCAAAGAACGTGACTATACTTACTTTTCGGCAACGCACAATTCTTTTTCAAGAAAAAGGAGTAATGAGGGGCATGTTAATTACATTGAATAATAAAGATAAAAGAGCCAAAAATAAGCAAATGATGGACATTCAGGAAAAAATTGGAAAAAAGGAGAAAGAGCTTAAAAAGTGACCTTGGAAAAAGAAAATTGTAAGAGAGATTACAATATTACAAAATCAACTGAGACATTTGCTGAATAAAGAAGTGGAATGGAATTTTAAAAGATTCCAACAGAAATTTTTTGAAGGAGCAAATAAACCTGGAAAATATCTTGCTTGGCAAATGAAAAAAAGAAGGGAGAATAAAGTAATTAATAAAACCATGTAGGGAGGAAAAGACATTGTTGATCATGAAGGAATTAAAAGGGAATTTTATAAATATTACGCCAAGCTGTTTAAAAGTCAAAGCATGGATAGAAAAAAATTGATGAGTATCTACAGAAATTTAAGGTAAACTCCTTAACAGAAAACATGGAGAATGTGTTGAATAAACCAATTGAGAGAGCAGAAATAGAGGAGGTGATTAATTCAATGAAGTTAGGACAAGCACCCGGTCCAGATGGCTCTACAGCAAAATTTTATAAAGTTCTCGTGGAGACGTTATTACCAAAACTTCAGAAATTGATGAACTTTATAAGGATAGACGGGAAAATTCCCATTACATAGAAAGAAGCAGTAATTTCTTTGATACCAAAAGAAGACAGAGACAGTACAAATGTGAAAAATTATAGACCAATTTCATTACTTAATAATGACTATAAAATATATGCTAGGATTTTAGCAGAACGCCTTAAACAGCATTTGAACAGTTTTATTAAAGAAGAGCAAGCAGGATTTCTTCCCAAGAGACAAATTAGAGACAATATTAGAACAGTTATAGACATCATTGAATATTATGAAAAACACCCTGAAAAAGAAGTAGGATTATTTTTTGCAGACACAGAGAAAGCATTTGATAATGTGCACTGGGATTTTATGTTTGCAGTGATGGAGAAACTGAGATTGGGAGAAGACTTTATAAGAATGGTAAAAGCTATATATTCTGAGAAATCAGCAAGGCTCTGTATTAATGCAGATTTAACGGAAAAAATGATTATAAATAAAGGAACTAGACAAGGTTGCCCTTTATCTCCATTGATATTTATAATGACTTTAGAGGTTTTGTTAATGCAACTCCAAGAAGATAAAGAGATAGAGGGATTGAAAGTGAAAGGTTTTTCTTATAAGTACAGAGCATTTGCAGATGATGTGATGTTTATAAATGAAAATCCCACTCATATAACACCATTGTTGCTTCGTAAGATACAAGACTATGGAGAACTGGCAGGTTTTACATAAACAAACAAAATTCGAAAATTATGTGCAAAAATATGTTAAAGAGCAAACAGGAAGAACTACAGAGGTTAACAGAGTGTGAAGTTACCTCCAAAGTAAAATACTTAGGGGTGGAAATAACAATGAAAAATATCAATTTGTATAAAAATAATTATGAGAAACTTTGGCGTAAGATCGATGGAAATATAGTAAAATGGAACAAATTGAATCTGTCTATGATGGGCAGAATTTCTGCAATTAAGATGAATGTCTTACCAAGAATTATGTCCCTGTTTCAAACAATTCCAATAGTGAAAGACAACAAACAATTTAATAAATGGCAAAGGAAACTTTCAGAATTTGTATGGGCCAGAAAAAAAACAAAAATGAAAATGAAAATTTTGATAGATGCGAAAGAAAGGGGTGGATTTCAACTGCCCAATCTAAAGTTGTATCATGATGCAGTATGCCTGGTGTGGATTAAGGAATGGATGACATTATCAAATAGAAAGTTACTAGCATTAGAAGGACATGGTAATGTTTTTTGATAGCATGCTTATATGTACTATGGGAAAGATAAGATGGATGGCTTCTTCGTACATCACTATATCAGAAGTAATTTGTTAAATACATGGTCAAAATATAAAAGATATGGTGATGAAAGGAAACCGCTTTGGATTGTACCAACAGAAGTAATAAAACTGTATTCGGATACCAAAGAAGAGAAGTGGTTATCATACAAACAATTATTAAAAATTCAAGGAGGAGAGGTGGAATTAAAGTCGGCCGAAGATATACACTATAAATACAATTGGTTTGAATTGCAACAAATAAAGAGTTTGCTTGAACAGGACATCAAGAATTATGGAATAAGACAAGAACAAACAGAACTGGAGAGAATGCTGTAGGGTGAAAGTGAAAAGCTGATTTCAAGGACATATAAACTATTATTGAGATGGTCGGAAGATGAAGTAGTTAAATCACAAATGATAAAATGGGCAATAAATATAAATAAAGAAATACAGTTGGAGTCATGGGAACACTTGTGGAAGAACTCTATGAAAATATCTACATGTTATAACATTAAAGAAAATTGCTTTAAAATGTTATATAGGTGGTACATGACACCTAAAAAATTGGCAAAAATGAACAATCAGGTGTCGGATAGATGTTGAAAATGTAAAAGACAAGAAGGATCTTTCTACCATATGTGGTGGACTTGTGAAAAGGCAAAACAATTTTGGCAAATGATTCAGCAAGAGATTTTGAAAGTTTTGGGATATAATATTAAGAAGGCGCCAGACATTTTTTTGTTGGGATTACAAATGGAAACATTTCAAAAACAAGATAGAACGATAATCTGGTATATGCTTTCAGCTGCAAGGACTTTATATGTGTAAATGTGGAAACAAGACAAAATACCAGAAAAGTGGGAGTGGACTTTGAAAGTTATGCATTGGAGTGAAATGGACAAGTTTATAAGAATCTTAAAAGAACAAGATTTAGAGAAGTTTAAAAATGAATGGGGAAAGTTTCAAAAGTATATTGAAAAACAATGGAACGTTAAAGGACATGACTGCCATCTCATAGGGTCTCATAAACGACCTATAGGATGTTTATGTTAACCATTGTCAAAGATCGCCAAATGTCCTTTAAGGCTGAGTGGAGTGAAGTAATCCAAAACCTGACTAGAAGACGTACACAGAGCCTCAAGTTCCTTTACTGTCTCAAGAATGGCTGGGAGGTTGAGGCGAAGTGACAAGACCTTATCTGCGAAAAAACTTGCAAAAGCCTTGCAGCCTATGTCCAATTCCCTAATATTTTCATGTGGAATGGTAGTTAGTGACCAAATTGTTCTAAACAATTGTGCTGGGCATGAGTTCGCAGATGCAAATTTTATATGGATTACAGTAAAAAAATGAGATTATTGGATTATATCTTTTTTGTTTCTTTGTGAATGACTAAAAAGGATTACTATGAAGATGGATTACAATTATAACCTATGGTCCTCTCTTAAAGAGGCAATTGTCTGCCCCCTCTTAAAGAAACCATCTTTGGACCTGGCCGTTTTGGCAAATTACCAGCCAGTGTCAAACTTGCCTATTTTAGGCAAGATTATTGAGAGGGCAGTTGTGGTGCAGTTACAGAACTTTCTGGATGATGCTTCCGTACTGAACCCTTTCCAATCTGGGTTCCGCTCAGGCCATGGAAAGGAGACGGTTCTGGTTGCTCTCATGGATGACCTCCAGTTTGGTGTAGTGGTTAAGTGTGCAGACTCTTATCTGGGAGAACGAGGTTTGATTCCCCACTCCTCCACTTGCACCTGCTGAAATGGCCTTGGGTCAGTCATAGCTCTGGCAGAGGTTGTCCTTGAAAGGGCAGCTGCTGTGAGAGTCCTCTCAGCCCCACCCACCTCACAGGGTGTCTGTTGTGGGGGAGGGAGATAAAGGAGATTGTGAACCGCTCTGAGACTCTTGGGTGGAGGGCAGAATATAAATCCAATGTCGTCGTCTTCTTCTCCAGAGGCATCTGGATAGAGGTGGCTTGGCAGTACTGATGCTTCTAGATCTATCGGCTGCATTTGACATGGTCGGTCATCAGTTGCTGACCTGCCGCCTTGCTGATGCTGGGATATGGGGGTTGGCCTTACAGTGGCTCTCCTCTTTCCTTCAGGGTCGGGGACGAAGGGTGGCAATAGGGGAGGAACTGTTCCGTCAGAACCCACTTGTGTGTGGTGTGCCACAAGGGGCAGTTCTATCCCCGATGTTGTTCAACATCTACATGCACCACCTTGCCCAGATTGCCCAGAGGTTTGGGCTGGGATATCATCAATATGAGGATGACACCCAGCTTTATCTACTGATGGGCAGCCAGTCCAACTCCTCCATGGAAGATCTGACCATTCAAGCTGTAGCAGGGTGGCTCAGGCTGAGTCGACTGAAGTCGAATCTGATGAAGACAGAGGTCCTGTACCTAAGTTGTGGCGGTCTGGGAACCGAGGTCTTACTATCGACCTTGGATGGGGCACCACTTACACCAGTGCCCAAAGTCAAAAGCATAGGGGTTCTCCTGAATTCCTCTTTAAATATGGAGGCCCAGGTGGCCGCAACTGCCAGATCAGCCTTCTATCATCTATGGCTGATAAGGCAGTTGGTCCCCTACCTCAAACACAGGAACTTGGCAACAGCGATCCACACCACGGTCACCTCAAGATTGGATTACTGCAATGCCCTCTACATGGGGCTGCCCTTGTCTTGAACTTGGAAGCTTCAATTGGTGCAGAACGCAGCAGCCAGGTTGTTAATGGGCCTTCCTATACGGGAACACATTCAGCTTGTACTGAAAGCGCTGCACTGGTTGCCTATTGCATACCGGGTTTATTTCAAGGTGTTGGTTCTTATCTTTAAGGCCCTATATGGCCAGGGGCCTGCATACCTGAGGGACCACCTTTCTCCACATGTTCCCCGGAGAGCACTTTGGTCTGGATCACAAAATCTATTTACAATCCCCGGCCCTAAGGAGGCCAGGCTCATGTCAACTAGAGCCAGAGCCTTCTCTGTAGTGGCCCCAAGCTGGTGGAATGAGTTGCCGGAAGAGGTCAGGGGCCGGGCCCTGCAAGAGCTCATACAGTTCTGCAGGGCATGTAAGACAGCACTCTTCCATCAGGCATTTGTGAACTAGGCTGTTGGCCACTACAGTTTAAAGCAGCGGGTGAACCATCACCAACAATCTGCTGTATAGAAGCTGCAGAGAGGATAACTTAAGATCTGCTATACAGAGAACTATAAAATTGGAAAATGTAAGATCATGGCACCGAAACAATTTTTAATGTATTTTATGTTTATTTTTACTCTATGTTTTATGGTTTTAATGCTGTACTACTATGTCGAATCATGCACATGTATGTCTGTGTGAGCTGCCCTGAGTCTGCCTTGGTGGGAGGGCGGGATATAAGTGGAATAATATAAAATAAAAATAAATAAATTAGATCCTATTGGTCATTTCTGATAACAGAAAGGAGAATTTCATTGATTTTCCACTTCTGCTTCAGACATCCAATTTGCCCCCTCATGGGGTTTGATCCCCACTAAATTTTCTAATGGAACTTGTCCCCTTCTTCCCATTGTAACCCATGAAATGGTGTTGCTGAGAAAAAGGAGACTCTGAGGATCTGCCTTAGGAAGGGGGAGCTTCCTATAAACTGCCAGTTTAGTTTGGATCCAACCCCACTTATATGCATGCATAAGAACCATGCCCCCGAATCCCATACCAAATCACTGCAGTTAAGCTTTGTGCCAAAACTGCTCATTGGTTCCCATTTAGAGACCAAGTCTCAAAGGTGTAGCGAAGAGTCTCATGGCATCTGGACGCACGAAAGCAACCCATCAAATATAGAGTCCAGTACATAACACTTTATAATTCATTGAACTAACCCAAAGTATACATATGTTCAAAACAGGTTATATAGAATATGCTTGTTGGTAATATTACAAATTTGAACATAGATAATGTGGGTCAGTGTGATTTCATTGCAGATATATATAAAAAAATTAAATGTCTCTTTTCCTCTTGAAGAGAAATAAAAGTGGTATTAATTCTCTTCCATCATTTGGGTTGCATGGTACCCAGAGATGATGTAGTAGTAGTAGTAGTACCTCATTAGTAAATCTTTGCCACTTCATATGTATTCATCAAATAAAATGGATCAGCTATGCCCTGCTAGTATGCGTCTTCCCCAGTTGTATTTTCAAAAGGTTTAAAACTTAAATATAATTGAACTGACTGGAATGACTGGTAAAATGAAGCCATTCTGTGCTCAGGATTATAGGGTCATATTAACCCTAAACATGAAGTACAGTTTTTCTGTTATCATTGCACATCATTTTTGTATGTACAGAAAAAAGTTACTAGTACCATACTGGAGGATAATTTTTACTCCAAGTGGAGAACTTAAAATTTGATTTAGGTTGATATTCTTTGTTGCAGCCATTCATACTTTCATACTGTGAAACTCAAGTGCTTTTTAAACTTTTTTTTTTAACTTGCAAGGTTGTGTTGCAAATTAATATCTTATTTGTATTAGCCTAGAAAAGATTTAGTGTGCCTTAAGTACTCTTGACTAACCTACCTTGACACGTTCCCCCATCTCCAACAGTACCACGTGGCTACAGATAGCACACAGCTAAACAACAACTTCTAAACTGCTTGAAAGTGTCCTGTGCTTCTATTCAGGAACAACAAAGTTTCATTCTTCAAGCTAATCTGAAGCTATTTTCAAATCAGTCAAATATAGTTGTTTTCAGTTTGAGGCTTGGCAACCCTAAACACCTTTATTCCCTTCTAAGTCACTTGAAATCAGTGGGTTTAGAAGGGTTTGACTCTGCTTAGGTTTGCACTAGGCTATAGCTAGAAAGACATCTAGGAGCTGAAAATGATCCCTACAGCCCAGTATGTTATATGGGCATCTTAGGACATTACATACTTAATTTCAAGGGTCTAGTCCTGCTTATTATTAGAGAAAAGAGGCTGGACTAGTGGCATCATTTCTCTGCTCCTGTGCAACAACTCATATGTTTTATTAAACTCAAAACAATAATAAAAAATGTTCAGGGCTCATCTGGTATTCATGGTGGGCTGCTGTACAACAATTTGTTTCACAACCCAAAGTTGACAGAACAAATCCAAAACAACTCTGTGTACATGTTTACATGAGAAGCTATTGGCATCGGCAGTGCATTTGAAGGTGTGTTGGAAGTCCCTTATGCTTTTTGTAACATTTTCAAATTCATTGCTGTCTTCCAGATGACAGGAAATGCAGGTCTGCCTGCCTCCTGGGAGATCTTTATTCACAGACAAGTCAAAAACCCTTGACAAAAGGCAACCAAGGGAACTTGTTGACCTTTTAGCTGCCTGTCTAACATCAGTACAAGTATTGCTCTCTGATAAAATGAGAAATTCAATTTAAGGGGAAATTTAGCAGGCATTTGAGTAGGCTCTCATATTATTTTGCTTCTTGGCCTGTCTTTCAAAACAGGAAATAAATGTAAATAACTAGGATGGTGCCTTCCATTCCCAGCATGGAAGAGAAAAACAAGCAAAGCTACACTGAGGGGTAATACCTCTCCCGTGACTTCCTATGCCTCGTCTTCTATTCCATTCAGTTGTTAGCTGCCATCTTTTACAAATAAGGAGTTAGACAGTGCATGTGTTATTCCTTCATTTTGTGCAAATGGCTATATTGGGTAACTATGCAAAAAAAAAAAAGGGTTTGTTATTCTTTTTAATTTAATATAATTATTTCAGGCACACATATATACCTACTGGATAGCAATTTCAGACTTTTTAACTTCAGGGAGTTCTTTCCCAGTTCTGCTATTGAAAAAAAAAACTAACCCTGCAGGGAAGTCTTATTGTATTGCAGAAGGTTCTGGAAGAGGTTATACAACATGTCTTCAGTTCATGTAGGATGCTCCCATATTGGCCAGCCTGCCAGTTGAGATCTGCCTCACAAGCACTTTTTTGGGAGGTATGGTAGATCACAACCAAAGACAGGGCTTTTTCAAGAGTGGCACCTCATACATGGAATGCACTTCCCCTTGAGGCTCAATTCAAGAAGTATCTGGGGACTTTGGGGATGGAGCCAGGAGACATTGGGGTGGAGCCAGGAGCAAGGCTGTGACAAGCATGACTAAACTCCAAAGGGAGTTCTGGCAATCACATTTAAAGGGACTGGATGCTTTTTAAATGCCTTCCCTCCATTAGAAATAATGAAGGATAGGGGCACCTTTTTGGGGGGCTCATAGAATTTTACCCCCTGATCCAATCTTTTTTAAACTTGGAAGGTGTTTTGAAGAGAGGCACCAGATGCTATGCTGCAATTTTGGTGCCTCTAACTAAAAAAAACATCCCTCCCCCAAGCCCTGATACCCACCCTCTACGTGGGGCTGCCTCTGTGCCGAACCCGGAAGCTGCAGCTAGTGCAGAACACAGCTGCCAGACTGTTGTTGGGGCTCCCAAAGTGGGAGCACATACAGCCGGGGCTGCGTGAACTGCACTGGCTACCAGTTACATACCGGATTCGTTACAAAGTGCTGGTTATTACCTTTAAAGCCCTATATGGCCGAGGACCTGCCTACCTTAGGGACCGTCTCTCCCTGTAGGAACCCCAAAGAGCACTGAGGTCAGCAGGGAAGAACCTGCTGACTATTCCCGGGCCAAAAGAGGTATAACTCCAGAGTACCCGCACCCGGGCTTTCTCTTTTATGGCTCCACAGCTATGGAATCAGCTTCCAGAAGAAATGCGGGCCCTGCGGGACTTTGAACAGTTCCACAGGGCCTGCAAGACCATCCTTTTTCAAATGGCCTTCACCGACTAAAACTGCTAAGTAAACTCACCATCTGTATAATAGCACCAACATATTAATATTAATTTTATTGTTTTTAGAATTTTAATAGATTTTAATCAACTGTAGTTTAATATTGTTAAATATTGCACAATGCATGTATTGAATCTTTGTTGTTAGCCGCCCTGAACCTGCTTTGGCGGGGAGGGCGGGATATAAATAAAATGTGATGATGATGATGATGCACAGATCAATTCTCTGTTTACCCTATGGAAATTGGTCTCCATAGGGAATAATGGAGTGCCCAGCAGACATTTTCCTCCCCCTTCCCCACTTTCTGATGACCCTGAAGCGGGGGGGGGCTTCCAAACTGGGGAATCCCCAGCCCCCACCTGGGGATTGGAGGCTCTGTGGTCAGGAGATGCTGCCTGCCTCTATGGGGGTACCCCACTGGATAATGGGGTCTCGGCTAAGGAAACCAAAATGGATGCTGCTTGTCAGAAAACAGGCCAAGGGAGATACTTCTCTCTGCATAGTATCAGAGAAACATGCTTGGGCTTGTTCTGATTATATTATAGGCATCTTCCTGTTCTGGCTGCTCTCCCCCTCCCAATGGAATGTTAAAATTCATTAAAGGTTCACGGGTAGGTATTGTTTCTGTCGTAATCCTTGGCCACTGATTAATTGGTCATCTCCCTGACTCTTTACTGCAACTCAGCTTCCCTTTTGTTTACTTCTATGGTAATGTCTGCCACCTGAACAAATCCTTTTTTTCTATGCTTATTCCTCCTCAGGGTATCTCAGCTAAATTGATTAAAACCATTAAGACTCATCCTGACAAACATTACTGAGTCAGCCTCACCTATTGTCTCAACTTATTGTCTCATTCAGGTGTCTAGGAAAAACCCATCAGCAACCACGAAGGTCACCATAGTAATGGAGGGGGGCTCCCCTCAAGACCAAAAAACATGAGACCAAACCACACCTCCTTGTTCAGTTTGAGCACATGTAGACAGATTGTTCCCCCCATTACTCTAAGTAAGGGGACCATCAGACATGGCATGATGGCAGTGCATGTCTCCATCTTTAATGTCTAAATGGACCTCTGCACATCTGGACAGGTAGTATTGCCTTTATAATAAACCCTAAAATCTTTATCACTCATCTCTATTCTTCCTAGTCCTTGTTTGTGTGTATTTATTGCTTGTGCGTGTGATTGTACATTTTTACATAATTTTCTAGTAAACATTATAAAATATATTTATTCTGGAGTTTTTCTTTCTAAAACCAGACCTCTGTATTATTGGTGGGCAAGATTCACTCCCCCTAAGTCTTCCTCTTGCTAATTTCCCCATCAAAAAGCATTTCCATAACGACCCTACCTGGCACCCACCTTGCCCTCTTTTAGGCACCAGGCCAAAATTTTCCTGTTCACCCAGGTTTTAAATTAAGAGGGTGATCTTTTAAAATCTGAAAAATGTTACATTCATTTTAAACGGCTCAATTTTTTTCAATTATCTGTCTGGGTTTTAATTTATTATTTTAATAGCTGTTTTTATTAAGTTATTTGTTAAACTTTCCTAGGCAGGTTTTCCAAGAGAGGTGGCATAAAAATTCCCTAAATAAATACTAGCTTTATTAAGCCTGCCTGTTGTTTTACACAGGCAGAGGATGGACCTGCCTAGAACACAGCCTACACTCTTCCACAGATGCATTTTAAAAAAAAGAGAGATCAGTAGTAGCAGGCAGATAGATTCGGGTGGGCAGCTATGTTGGTCTGATGTAGCAGAATAAAGTCTGAGTCTGGTGTGACACCTTTAAGACCGACAAAGTTTTATTCAAAGTATAAATGTTGAATAAAATTTTGTTGGTCTTAAATGTGCCACTGGACTCAGATTTTGTTCTAGTAGCAGGCAGGTTACCTTTCACTTGTTTGCCATTGAAAATAGGGCTTTTATATTGCGCTTGTGGGCAAATGATGTACTAGTAAGGACTACACAGAGTCAGTGAATTAAGTGGTTTACTTAAACACAGCAGTAAAAAGAAAACTTTACAATTAAATGGAATTACAAAGTGCAGAGATGAACTGAATACATAACTGAGAACCAATCACAATATAAAATAGAAGTAGGAAAGGAATCAAAGGGAGTGTTTATATAGAAATGCAACTGAACTGATCTTACATTCTAGCCTTTATTCTCTTTTTAAAAAAATCCACCTCCCTATTCTAATTTAAAGCTAACTTCCTTAAATCATTCTAGGCCTCTGACACAAGTAAAGCCACAGTTCTAGTAGAATCTCAGGACCCAGAATGACTTTATGAGATCTTAACACAATGATCTAAACCTACTCATCTTAATAGCTTTTATTCATTTCTTTTGGCCAGGGGTTAAGACAGATGCATGACTGTAATTTTTGTTCACTTTAATATCCGATATCTTTCCTAAAGAGTGCTAGGTTGATGTGCAGCTTTCTCATGCCTTTTTGCAATACTCAGCACGAAGCCATTGATTCTGAGAACCTTCAAGTATTTGATTCCTTGTAAAAGATTTTGTTACTACTTTCTCAATGCTGCTGCTGACTAGAGAGCAACTAGAGAGCAGCATGGAGTGGGCTGGGAATACCTTGCCTTATTGGGTACATCTGGGGTCTTCTGTTTGTATTGTGAGAATTATTTTAAAGGGACCTTTTCAGCTTAAAGCATTCACAAAGGTTATTTGCCCTTTTATGCTCAGTTGTTTTTCAAGAACATTTTAACAAAGCTTCTTATGACCTAAAGTGTTAGATGTTTTTCATGGCATAGACACAGAGATGATTTTCCACTGCAATAATAATCAATCTTATTTCAAAAATAGCTTTTTTGAACTAGTTCAGATTTAGGATTCCAATGATCACAGGAACAGCCATTACTTGGCCTTTGATATGCTTCCATGGAACACTGGAATATACCTCGAAAATCTTTGGTCTGGCCTTTAGAATGCCATCAAGTCTAACCTCCAATAAAGAATGGATAACATTGAAGAGAGCAACATATGGCACTTTGGATCCCTGTTGGGGAGAACGGTGAGGTATAGATGAAGTAAATGAAGGAATAAATAATTTCTCATGTATTTCAGTGTTATTTCAAAGTTCAAATGTAAACTGCTGTGGAACAAAACATGTAAAACACCAGTGCTGAAATGTCATGAAATACTCTCTTCTAGTTCCTAGGTAATTTGCTGATTCAAAAAAGAGTTTCTGCATATTCATATAAATGCACACTGACTTGAACTACAAACACACAACCGAAGGACTCCCCCCCCCCCACCCCACCCTCTGATACTACTTTAAGCAGGAAAACTATTGAGCTCTGGTAGCTACACCACTCAGAATAAAGTGTTGTTTCTATTTTGTACTTCAAAATCTAAATATCTGATTACACAGCTTAAAAAGATGCAGCGCTTACAGTCCCACCAAATCTTCCTGAAATATACATACTTGTGTGATGGTACATTTCAGTATGAAGATGCATGTTATGTGATACGAAAGTTAAGAAATACCTTTAAATTAGATTTCTAGTATTGCCAAATTCACATTCTGTGGTCTTATGCCAAATGACATCAGCTCCTTAAAATTTCCTCCTTAGTTTTGCATGTAAATGCTTAGCTTTCTCTTCTCATGGTGGTTTCCCTGGTATACTTGAAATAAATTTATCTATACAGATTAAAAAGAAAGCTCTTGAAGTACTTAGAAATGATTACTCCCATCAGCTATATATTTATTGGTTCATGAGACTCTTATAATGGTGAGAGTCACTCCCATCAAAGCAGGTGTATCTTATAGTATTTCTCTGACTATGGAACAATTCAGTGAGTGCATGAGATACAAAAGAAAATCATCACATATATTTCTAAACTGACTGAAAAGCTGGCAAACAGGTTTTGGAAGGTAGACAGAGTAGAAGTTATATCAACAAGTCAAGCTAGTCCTTTCCACTGCCACATACAAAGGAAATAGTTTAAAGAAATAATTCATAAAAAACTGGCTACATGTTCCAGTATATTTGGAAAAATGCCATTCAGAATGCACAGATAGCCTTCCTGCATATTCATATTGCAGCATATTCATCTCAGACTCCATTAAGGAAATGTTCTGTAATGTTGTGACTGGCAAAATTATGAGGCACCATGGGATTATAAACAACTCCCTTCAGATGACTACTGAATTGATGATAAGGGTTTATTTTCATGGAGTGAAACCCCTCAATAAGACACGAGATGTTCCAGCTGTTTCAAAACTATGACTAAAATATCTGGCTGCACATAAGAAATGAGAGAATTCAGGAAAGTAGATTAATGGATAGGTTCATGGTTTTCTATTGTTCTGTACTGAGCGAAGTTCTTTTTCTGTTCCATTAAGGAGGTGCATCTGCACTGAATTTTGTTCCTGAAACCCATCCCTACTCATATTGCAACTTCTATTTTCCCCAATCCTGTGCTTTAAGAGGACCATAACAGATCATAATCCAATATTTTGCATTAGTTTAGAGTTCTGCACTGCCACACAGGACCTAATTTGCTGGGTTAAACCAAAGGTCCATTTAGCTCTGCAGATTTCCCCACCTGCCTCCAATAAAATATTCGAGGAAGCTGACAAGGTAAGGCAACAAAATCTATCTCTTGTTATTCTCTCCCCTCCCCACCCCCATCTGATCATCAGAATACACTACTTCAATACATGGAGGTTCAATTATTACTATTATAGTTAACAGACATTGATAAATCTTCTATGCATTTGCTTAATTCCTTTAAAGCACCCTGTGGTAATTCCTTAATTCCTTTACCACAGCACCCTGTGGTAATGAAATCGGTAAACTCCATATATCATGACAGTAGACCCTGTCTGTTAATTATGCATTGTGCAAAACTTTGAGTGGAAGAAATTCTTGAGCTCAAGGCCTTTAGATATCAACAGGACAATTTGTAATAGCGAACAGATGACATGGGGTCTGCAAAAGGAAAAGCAAATATTTGCCATTCAAATATAATGTTTATTATACAAATATCATGGTGGGGTTATGATGAAATGTAGTTTAGCTTGTGCAGAAAGTTTAATTGACATTCTCCATTCTATGCTTAGGGATCAAGCTTTTTAATCTGCCTCTACAATCGTGCTGAGTATCAGTCCTTGTACTCGTGCAATGTATACAGGTTAGCCATTGCATATGTTTGTGTTACACTAAATGTCCAAAATTTGGTAGATATCAACAAATCATCCTTAGATTAGTTAAATTTGTGTCTGAAAACATATATTATTGAATATTGATAAACATTGCAATGAGATTGTCAGGATTCAATGGCCTTAACTCCCAAGAATGGTAAATATGTATTTATTTTCAGATTTTTTTAAATGTATGTATGCATACATATATGCATTCAGTTTGAAAGATTAAAATGTGGCCAAAGGGCAGCTTGTCTTGTTTCAGCAGACTGCAGAGAACTTGCAAGTTTCCTCTGTGTGTGTGCATCTCATACAATGGAACACATACACTCTCTTCCCTCCTTACATGAAAACCTTTCTCTTTGAGATGAAATCATTGGAAAGTTCCCTGAGCTGAAGCATACATCCTCAGGAGACCATGCAAGAGACCTAGACTACAGCATGCTATTGATCAGAGAGATGAACAAGCTCTGTTAACAAATCCTACAGAAATCTCACCACTTTTTCTGAAGACCTTTTCAAACCCCACTCTAATCACTGGGTAGAAAGCAGTAGATTAAAGCAGCAAATTCAAGCTTCAGAAGGCTTTAACAGGCAGGGTGCTTCAGGAAAACACACAGGACGTTGAGTTATTGTATTTTGTAACCTTCCCCGTTTGCCTGCAAGCCATAAATTATGGAGGTGAATGTAAATAAGAATTAAATATCAGAAGTGTCTTTTTCTGTCCTTTTGGTTATACCACTACTTTATTTATGACTCCCATAAGAAAACCAAACTTTCATTATGTGCTATTTCTTCTTGTTAAAAAAATAATCACAAAAATGAAATACTTCACAGCAGGTTTTTCCACTATTGTTGCTTGCCTGCAATATCAGCTCCTTCCTTTTTGGGTAGCTTGTAAAAAAATCTTATGATAGGGAGGACACTATCTTATTACAGTTTACCTTGCTGTCAAAAGCATGCTACCATTCTCTTAAAAATCAAAAGTCAAAGGTGATAAATCCAAGCCCTGTGCGTTTGCCCATTGGTAGATTTCCAAATGTATCTGTTTTTCATACTGTCTTTCATCTCAAAGAAATTTATCTTGATCATTAGAGTTCCATGTAAGCTAACCTGTGAGGAGAATCTGGTTGTTTTAGGTGATAGAAGGAAAATGAAGTTCACAGTTTGCATATTTTTATGTTCCAGGATTATACTGTGTTGACAGGCAATATTAAAGTTCAGATGTACTATTTCAGATATTCTGTTTCAGTGCTTCCATCTCTGCTCCAGAAAAAGGTGTTACTTGAGCTGTTTTGCAGCTTGTCTGTACAACGGGCTTCTCACAATCAACAGAGAAGCTTACGCTATCCAATAGTGAAAAAGAGAATGGCAGCGGGGGGGGGGGGTCATATTGGCAAAACATTCAAGCTAATCAGATTGTAGACTGAAGACTTTACCCTTCCTTTTGTATATTTAAGGCAGCAGTAGAAAATGTGCATGCTACATCTCCAACATGCTGAAGGAATGATTTATCCCATATAAATCTTCTCAATCCTTAAAATCTTTTTGTGATCATGCCTTTTTCATGGTGATGCCTGGTTTATGGTGGATTTTGCTTTCATCTGATTTGATTCATTTTTTCAATTTTAATTTGAAGCAGTTGTTTAATGTCTTTTTAAATTTGTGAGGTACTTGGAAGACTTTCTTTACATGGCAAAAACAGTACATAAATACTCAAAAGAGTGAATAAATAGTGTAGTCTCTTTGGCAATCCTTTAAAGCTGCAGTACTGCAGTCCTAAACTCTGCTCACAACTTGAGTTCAATCCCCGGTGGAAGCTGGGTTTTCAGGTAGCCGGCTCGAGGTTGACTCAGCCTTCCATCCTTCTGAGGTTGGTAAAATGAGTACCCAGCTTGCTGGGGGGAAAGTGTAGATGACTGGGGAAGGCAATGGCAAACCACCCCGTAAAAAGTCTGCCGTGAAAACATTGTGAAAGCAATGTCACCACAGAGTCAGAAACGACTGGTGCTTGCACAGGGGACCTTTCCTTTCCTTTCTATGGTATAATATTGGAGACCTGCTTGCTATAAGGTGCAACCCTTTGAGGGCACTGAATAACATTAGAGGAGCTTTGGCAAACATGTTGTCTATGTTATTCTTTAATAGTCCTAAACATTTGGGAATAGGAGCTTGATATATCAGCAATATATTGTCCTTTAACTAACCATATGCATTGTTGAGTTGCTCACCCAAGCAAAGCTTTCAAGGATTATCACTGCAAAAGTAAGTCAATAAAGACTCTTTGTATGAAAACAAACAAATATAAAGTTGGAAGGAACTTCATAAAGTTGGAAGGAACCTCCGGAATCATCTACTCCAACTGCACAATGCAGGATTGCCCCCCAAGGATGGAATAAAGAGTCAGACACAGAGTGTTGGAATAAAATTGGGCCACTTTATTAAATAACCTCATAGACAGCAAGGGTACCCCACCAGCGGCCTGGCCAGGGCTAGGGGTCACTGTGACTGCTCCCCTGCCATAACTGGCGGGAGACCCAGCCCCCTGGCCAGAGCTGAGTGACTTAGCCCTCTCCGGGTAGGACCAGCAAGGAGGCCAGCGCCAGAGGGCCCAAACCCAGATGCACATCTCGCCAGAAAGCACCCTCTAGCCGAGTCTCCCAGCAGTCTACATTCTCCACCCAGGTCTTCAAACCCCAGGGTTGATCATGCCAGACCCCAAATTCCCCAAAAGGGGGATGCTTCACAGTCCTCCCTGGGCCACATAGTGTCCTAAACCCCCAAAACCTGCCACTACTAAGGCCAAGTCTCTACTTAGGGCTTAGCGCCTACCGGGATGGAAGGCTGAATCAACCCAGGGCAGGCCACCTGAACCCAGCTCGCACTGGGATCGAACTCAGGTCGTGAGCAGAGCCCAGGACTAAAGTACCGCAGTTTTTCCCCTCTGCACCACAAAGAAAGTCCCAACAGGCTCTCAGCAGGGATCACCGCCGAACATGGGATCACTGCTAAATGCTTCCAGGACAGAAGGAAAGCCCCACAGCCACTCCGCTGAAATTCACCCCCCTGGGATGCGTCAAAGCTGCCCCCCGAGCAGCCTGCTTTAACCACCCACACCTCCGACCACTCCGAGCTCCTGGAGCCCAAGACTGACAGACCCCCGCAGACACCCAGATAACTCAGCCACAATCCTCAGATGACCCGGCAACAGCAAGATCCCCCGACACATCCGCAGCTGCAGCCGAAACCACCATCGTGCTGCCGACCGCCCCGACCTCAAAAGAGAGCACAAATGGGGAGGCCCCACGAAGACGTCCATGCCAATCATCCTCCAGACGACACAGACTGAGGAGAGCGTGGATCTGGCCGTTATTCGGTCAGATCACGCCTCCCAGTCTGTGCGCCCAAAGGGGCGTCCCCTGACTCTTTCCATCCAGGGAAGCACCTGAAACTAACAAATACTTCCCTTCACACCTGCAGTGACACCTGCTCCACACAAGAAAGAAAGAAAGAAAGAAAGAAAGAAAGAAAGAAAGAAAGAAAGAAAGAAAGAAAGAAAGAAAGAAAGAAAGAAAGAAAGAAAGAAAGAAAGAAAGAAAGAAAGAAAGAAAGAAAGAAAGAAAACAGTTGAGGTTCCCTGGCCAAACTGGCCTGGGGAAAAATTGCTTACTGGCCTCAAAGTGGTGAACAGTAGGGATGTGCAAAAAAAAAAAAATAAAAAAAAATTCGGTATTACATGGATTCGGAAGTATACAGGGGAAAAAAATTCAGAATCCCCGTATACTACTGAATACCATATTCAGAATAGTCGCATATACGGTAGATGCGCGGCTATTTCCGAATATACGACCCTATTATACCCTATGGCCATTGAAATCAATGGCAAATAGGGTATATTTGAAGCCGCCTGGAGGAGAGGGGGTTTGAGGGAGAGCCCCCAAATTTGCAGGGGACCTGCAGGGGACTCTCCCCTCCAACCCCCCCAAGTCCCAAAAAGATTGGGCTAGGGGATCCCATTCCAGGGGCACCCAAAGAGAGTGCCCCTATTCCATCATTATACCCTATGGGCCATTGAAATCAATGGCAACATAGGGCATAATTAGAGGCTACTGGGGGGCAGGGGGTTTGAGGGAGAGCCCCCAAAACTGCAGGGCAGCTTCAGGGGACTCCCCAGCATGCAACCCCCCTGGCCCCAAAAGACGGCACCCATCTGTGGGCACCCCAAAAGGAACACTGCTCCCAATGGTGAGAAAAAACCAATTAGAGCCACTTCCTCACTGCAATTGTCATGGGAAAAGTGGCTCTGGGGAGCAGGAGGTTTTGAGGAGAGCCCCCCAAACTGCTGTGCAGCTTCAGGGCACTGTTCCACACAAAACCCACAAGGCCAAAAAAAAAATTGGACCAGGGGGTCCAATTCCTGGGGCACCCAAAGCCAAACCTAACTTCACACCAGAGAATCTCTATAGGACCCAAATGCACTACATCCCTCTATCTACTCTATGGACCCTGCAGGCCTGGAACCAATGTAAACCCAGTTGCCAACGTCACTGCCACACAAAACACAATCTGCTCAAAGTCTGCTCTGCAGACCTGGCTGCAGCAAACCCAGATGCCAGCTCTCCAGCCCTGCCCCAAACAACACGGGGAGAGCTGGCCAACCACAACAAGCATGCTGGATCTGGGTCTCTCACCCAGGTGCCAGCTTCCCTGCCACAGAACACACAATCTACAGATGCCAGCTCTCCAGCCCTGCCCCAAACAACACGGGGAGAGCTGGCCAACCACAAGAAGCATGCTGGCTCTGGGTCTCTCACCCAGGTGCCAGCTTCCCTGCCACAGAACACACAATCTACAGATGCCAGCTCTCCAGCCCTGCCCCAAACAACACGGGGAGAGCTGGCCAACCACAACAAGCATGCTGGCTCTGGGTCTCTCACCCAGGTGCCAGCTTCCCTGCCACAGAACACACAATCTACAGATGCCAGCTCTCCAGCCCTGCCCCAAACAACACGGGGAGAGCTGACCAACCACAACAAGCGTGCTGGCTCTGGGTCTCTCACCCAGGTGCCAGCTTCCCTGCCCCAAACAACACAACTCTGGTCTCAAACAAGAGAAGTGGTGGACCACCACACCTAGCTCCACATCATTCTGTAACACAAAGCAAGAAGCATTTTGACTTATCTTGAGTGATGGATGGTTGGCTGGTCCCGGCTCTTTCGCGTTACCCAGGGTGCACCATGAGGAGGCGAGCCAGAATTGCACCCCAGATGAGGAAGATCACTGGGAGGGCCTCAGATTATGTGAGAGGAAGGCAACCATTCCTTCTCTCTCAGCTCAGCAGTAACACACCATTAGAGGGACTTCAGCATTGGTATGGCTGCTGGCTGCCTGTCATCATCACTGGCACCTCCCTCTTTCTTCCTCCTGCCCCTGAAAAAAACCTGGGTGGGTTATCCTGGCTGGGCCTGTGGGTGCTGTTGGTTATAGTTGGGGGCTGCAATGGCCCTTTCAGTATTATTAGGCATGTGTGGATGGAGGACTGGAGAAATTTGGATCGCTTTGCAGTTTTTAAACCAGCATTCACTTTTGGTTTGGGGAGGGATGAGGGGCGGGGATGCACTGCCAATCAATTTGTGAGTGAGTTTTTGGGCTGTCTTTGGACTCTAGTCAATTTTTATTGGAGGAGCGTTTTACAACCATCTTCCAAGCGCGGGCCAAGAGAGGATGCAGGCACAAGTAGGTGCTCACTTCATTCAATCTCAAAGTCCATGTTTGGGGAGCCGAACATTGGCAAGTTGACCTTCAGGAAGATCAACTGCTCAACTGTCCAGGGTTGCAGGCGATTGCAATGTGGGCAGACAATGTTGCCCATAGGTGAAAAGACGCGCTCGCTCTGCACGCTCATCGGTGGGCAGGAGAGGAACGCCTTGGCCATGGAGGAGAGAGCGGGCCAGACCACCTCCTTCGTGACCCAGTAGTCCAAAGGAGACGCTTCCTGTGGCTCGAGGGGCTCAAAAAGATAGTCCCTCACCATCGCAGCACCCGTCTCCGCTCTCGGTGCCCTACCGCTCCTAGAGGGGCCAACGACCCGCCCGATGAATGTCACCTCAGCACTCCTCGTGGCATGAGTCTGGTGGGAAACACTGCCTAGCTGGGGAGGCTGGGGATGAACAACAGCAGCAGAAGTCACAGATGAGCTGCTTCCACCCCCCTCCTCCTCAACTACCGGCACTGGGCCCCCCCTGACTCTGGTACGCTCGATCTTCTGGGAGAGCTCGTCTCGCCAGCGATTGAGCACGTTGGCCCGCTCGGCGACTGTGCCCTTAAGGCGTGGGTCTAACATAGTCGCCATCATGTAGACCTTATCCTGGGTGAAAGTCTGAAAGCGGGCCTCTAGCCCTACCTGCAGCCTAACAACCAGGGCGCGCACCACTGGAAGAACGTCTGCACGGCCTTGAGCTGGCACTAGAAACCATCTCTTCCCCCTCCACCCCATGCGGCCTCCCCTCCTGGCCATCCCCTGAAGGACTGCTGGTGCCAGAAGGAACCGAAGAAGGGGGCTGGTCCTCCTCAACCAGCTTCTCCTCCAGCTCCTGCACGACACCCTGCACCCTCCTTGGGGTGATCATTTTGGACAGAAAACTATCCCCAAAGCTCATCTCCAAGGAGGGCTGCTCTTGCTGCCCCTCCTCCGGCTGCTGAGGCCGAGCGACATCAGCTGGAGGAGAGACTGCCCGAGCAGCAGACCCCTGCGCAGTGCCAGCACCTAATGGCATCTTTGCTGGGGGCGCCCCAGCAGCAGCCTTGATGAAGGGCCCAAGGCGGGCTTTCTTCTTCATCACACTCCGGCCAGAGGTCGGAGTGCTGGAAAGCGGCTGTGGAGTGGCCCCACGCACAGGTGGGGGGGAGACCTTGGTCCTCCCCCTCCCCTCCACCCCTCTAGTCTTCTCCTTGGCCTTGCCCCCAGGGCCCCTCTTCTGCTGCCTGTCACTCATGTCACCCTTGGCCAGTCTCACACAACCTGAACTGAGAGTGGGTTTTTTTTACAAACCTAACTCACTGCACTGTACCCTGAACCAACAAGTGCCCTGACTTCTTTTTAAAAACCCTCCCACCAAAGCTTGTTTATTTGTTTTTTTGGTCCCTAACCTGTCCTTCTTTGGGTTGGGGTAGTAGTCTGGTAAAGTTTAGGAGACTAGGTGATCCTGCCTCTACCTGGCTGCAGTTTTTAAAAGGCTACCTTGAGATGAAGGCAATCCTTGTTATATCCTCCTAGTTAAACTTTTCCTAACTAGATCCTGGGACAAACCTGATTTCCTTGCAAACTAGAAATCAGGTGCCCCCTATAACGTGAGAGAAGCTGTGGTTTACCCTGTGGAAATCTAAGGATGCACCAGCTTTCAGTGGCTGAAAGCCAGATGCACCGCTGCTGCAACCCTAGTCTCTTTAAAAGGGAGCCTGATATGGCCTAGTAGTCATGCTGCCTTTTATGAGAAACCTAAAAACTTTTTAAAGCACCCCTATCTGGCCTACTTGAATTGTGAAAGGAGATAAAGCCCTAAACTGGATTAATTTTGTTTTAAATTTTAAAAAAAAATCCCTAAAAACACCCTTATTAGTGGGGCAGCCTATTTAGTGGCCCTAGCCAAACCGAGAGCACACCCAGATTCCAAAAATCACTCTATAACAACAAGAAAGTGACCCAGCCCACACACACCCTCGCCAACCCCCACACCAACCAGAGGTAATTTAAAAAAACCAAAACAAAACCAGCAGAATCACAAAAGGCCAAGCAACTCAAGTGTTTAAAAAGTGGCCTTTCACCAATAAGAAAACTTAGGCCAAATCAGTCAGCAACACCCCCCACCCCACCCCCAAACCAGGAAAAGTGACAACTGGGAAAAAAAGCCAAGCAAAGCAACTCAAGTGTTTAAAAAGTGGCCTTTCACCAATAAGAAAACTTAGGCCAAATCAGTCAACAACACCCCCACCCCCAAACCAGGAAAAGTGACAACAGGAAAAAAAGGCCAAACAAAGCAACTCAAGTTTTTAAAAAGTGGCCTTTTACCAATAAGAAAACTCAGGCCAAATCAGTCAACAACGGCATTGGGCGACGCAGAAGATGGCGGACGCTTGAAGCGGCAGCTCCCGGCTCACAGTCCCTTCCCGCTTCTCCCGCTCCCGTTCCCAACTATTTCTTTCACCTGGCATGGGCAAACGAACTGCAGGGAACACCAAGGCAGCCAAGAAAACTCCTGCGAAAGCCACACCGACGCAGCAGGTACTAAACTTTCTTCCAACGAGCCCCGGGCCCTTACCTCTCTCTGAAATGGCGTCCAGCCCTTCCCCCGGCCCTGCTCAGGAAGAGGGCTCTTTATTAACAACTCAAACATTTCAAGCAGCGATTTCACGCTTGGAGGACTCAATAGGGGTCACAATGGGGGAGAAGATCAGCAAAGCTATTACCCCCTTACAATTAGAACTAAAAAAAATTAATGAAACGCTTTCAGCAGTCACTCAAACTGCAGACTCAGCGCTGGAAATGGCTACGGTGGCCCACGAGGCTGTACAAGCCCTGCAAAGCTCAGACCTATGGCTCCATGAGAAGGTGCTTTACCTGGATAACAGATTAAGGGCTGCTAACCTGAAATTTAGAGGCCTGCCAGAACAGGCGGAAGAGAACCAGGAGGTAAAAAACTTCATTGCCTCATGGCTTGCTTCAGCCCTCCACCTCCAAGATGGAGTCGCCCCTCTTATTGATTCTGCCTACCGTCTGGGGGCATTACAGCCCAAGTCAAAAGACTTTTCAAGAGACATACTCGCCACGGTTCCAGACTCCAGGACCAGAACCCTGATTTTACAGAGAGCCCGATCTGAAGAGGGTCTACTCTACAAGGGAAAAAAGATCCTGGTTCTAGCTGATCTTTCACCGGAAACCCTGCAGCATAGAAAAGAAATGAAGCCGATTCTAAACTCACTATTTGAACACAAAATACGCTTCCGCTGGGCTTCTCCTATCCAGATACTGGTTGTTCACCAGGGCCTTCGGCTAACAGCTTCTGATTTCACCTCCGGCTGTGATCTTCTTAAACAACTAAACATTGACTCTCCTTCATCTCCTGACTCAAGTGGGGCTACTTCATCTCGTTCAACCAACCCACCATTTTCTTTCAAGCCAAGAAGATGATGCTGACTTCTCCACGGACGTTCAGTTCACCTCCTGCTACTTCCATCTTTTGCTTCTGAACAGTTGTATTTGCACTACCCATGCCATCTTGTTCTGGTTTAAGGGAGCGGGGTCTTTCTTTCCTCTTATTATGTCACATTGTTAAGGGAACAGCCGGGATGTTCCTTCTTTTTGCTCCCTCCATATTAGATTGTATATTTCTTATATACTGAGTAAAGTTGCATTGTTTCCTGGTTGGAAACAATGAACAGTTTAGTAAGATTTATGTTGTTAATATTGTTGATTTGTTTTTTTAAGGGGAAAAGGTACCTTTTACTGGTGTTTATTTATGGCCCTTTTCAGACGGTGCTTTTTGACCAGCACTGGTATGTTCTGGTATACTCTGGCCATGACCCACGAACTCAGTGGATCCCTTTAGCGGTGTTTGGGTTTTTGGAAATTTTTACATTTATACTGAAAAGTGGTTTGTGTTTGTTCAATTTGGTTCGGACAAATATGGTTGTCATTGGGAACCTAGATTTTTGCAGTCAGGTCACCAATCCTGGTACTCCCACCCCAATGTTCTCTCTTTGTTTATTCTGTGTTGTGAGAACAAGGGAAATCTGGTCATTGCTACTTGTTTTTTCTACTTCTTCTCATCATTGTTATACAGAGCCCCAGTCCGGGTTCTACAGGCGTTATATGGATCTTAACAATGTTTTTTTTTTACTTTAATGTATCTAAATTATGTCTGACTTAAAGTTAATTTCTCTCAACTGCAGAGGCCTTAACAACATTATTAAAGCCAAGCGGCTTTCTTCCGCTTTGACCAAATTACAACCTGATCTTCTTTTCCTACAAGAAACCCACATTAAGTCGGCAAGCTCCACCATACTTTGATCTAAGTGGTTCCATACACAGTACGTAGCTCCTGGTTCTTCTAAATCACGCGGAGTTGCCATTCTACTTTCAAAAAATACCCGGTTTGTTTTGTCGGCTCAAGAAGTCGATCTCCAAGGACGTTATATCTTTATAAAAGGTACACTTAATGACTCTCCTTTCACTCTGGTTTCTCTATATGCTCCCAACTCCTCACAAATTACCTTTATAAAAGACACGCTTTCTAAACTTGCCCTTTTCCAAGAAGGGGCAGTCATTATAGGGGGGGACTTTAACCAAATCATAGACCCCAGGTGGGACAGATCCTTTAAGCCACACTCTCCCCCGACTTCTTCCCCAGCACCTATGCAATCTGTCCTTCATAATTTTAACCTATGTGACGTTTGGAGACTGCATAACCCGGGGGTTAAGGACTACACCTACTTCTCGGCATTACACAATACCTTTACAAGGATTGATTATTTTCTTATTTCTCCCTCCTTATTGAACCAGGTTTCTTACACCAATATTGGCCTCAGGACACTTTCCGACCACGCCTGGTTGGAGTGCACACTGCATGTTGGTTCTCAGGACAGGCCTTCATTTAATTGGACATTAAATAAATCACTCCTTCTGAACCAAGAATTTTGTACACAATTAGAGCAAGAGATTAATCTTTATTTCAAAAACAATTTGGGTTGTGGGGTTTCCAAAGAAATTGTGTGGGACGCAATGAAAGCTGTTCTGCGAGGCAAGTGTATCTCCCTGCATTTGGCCTACAAAAAGAGAAAATTAGAACTGAAACAACTTATTTTAGACAATATTAAACACTTGGAACAAAAACACAAGCAAACCTGCTCTAATAAAATTTACCAAAAACTTGTTCTCGAAAGACAGAAACTAGACTTATTGGAAACATCTAATATTCGAAAAAATCTACTATTCGTGAAACAAAAATACTGGTATAACCACCCCCGTTCGTTGAAGCTACTCTCGTGGAAACTCAGGAAAGAGCTAGGTGAGAGACAGATTAAATGTCTTAGAGGCAACTCTGGCAAAATACACTCATCAAATAAAAAAATCTTGGACACCTTCCATCAGTTTTTCCAACAGCTATATACCTCGTCCAATCCTCCTTCTCACCTAATAGACCACTTTTTTCAAAACCAGAAGATCCTTACCCAACTCTCCCACGAACACCAAGCCTTTTTAGATTCTCCGATTTCTTCCCTTGAAGTCGTTGATGCCATTAAGGCCTCCAAAATCAATAAAACCCCAAGTAGAGATGGACTACCTTCAGAATTTTATAAAAAATTCAATCTTTCCCTGGTACCTCACCTTACCACTGTTTGCAATCTTGTTCTGGACTCCGGCTGTATGCCTCCCTCCTGGTCCCAGGCGAAAATAGTTATGATTCCCAAAAAAGACAAAGACCCATTAAATGTTAAATCTTACCGCCCCATTTCTTTACTAAATAACGATTATAAAATATTTACTTCCATTTTGACTGCTAGATTGAACACAATCATAGGGCTCTATATTCACACCAACCAATCAGGATTTATTCCGAATCGCGATATCACGGACAATACTAGACAAACAATTAACTTAATTCAATATTGCACTTTTCAGCCATACGACTCCTGCATTCTTGCCTTAGATATAGAGAAGGCCTTCGATAGTGTAGAACCTCTCTTCCTCAAAAAAGTCTTACATCATATGGGTTTCGGACCTAGGTTCAGAACGGTTATAGATTCTTTGTATTCCTGTCCATCCGCGTTTATACAAATCAATGGTCAACAGTCCCCTTCACTTATCCTAGAAAGAGGGACTCGTCAAGGGTGCCCCCTATCACCACTGCTATTCGCCATTGTCATAGAGCCCTTTGCAAATTTGATACGGCTTTCTTCAGAGATCTCTGGTATCTCTGTCCAAAATTCTACTTTTAAAATAAGTTTATTTGCCGACGATATAGTCTTATATATTACAAATCCACTACAGTCTATTAAAGCCGTTTCCTCTCTCCTGTCTGATTATAGTAAACTTTCAGGTCTTTCAGTTAACCACTCGAAATCAATTCTCTACCCGATTAAAATTTCCGATACTTCTAAAAAAGACATAGTTGCAAACTACCGCTTTCATTGGGTCTCTGATTCCTGGTCCTATTTGGGGCTGAAAATCCCCTTAAATATAGCTGGCCTATTAAAAACTAACTACACGGCCACGGCTTCTGAGATTACTACCACGCTCAAGCAATGGGTTAAGTTGCAACTATCCTGGATGGAAAGAATCCATGTAATTAAATCCTTTATTTTTCCCAAGTTTTTATATCTTTTTCGGGCTCTTCCTATTGAGATCTCTCAGCCTACCTTAAAATCCTGGCAACAAATACTGACCTCCTTTATCTGGAAATATAAAAAGCCTAGAATCAAAGTTTCAACTTTATGTCGATCAAGACAAAAAGGTGGCCTAGCAGTTCCTGACATTGCAAAGTATTATAAAGCTACTATTTTATCCCAGATGACCAAAATATTGTACCATCATCCCCCGCCGCCGTGGACGCCCATAGAGGAAGGTCACTTTACCCCACTGAAATACTACGAACTATTATGGCTCAAGAAAAATGAACGCCCACCGTGGCAATTCATGAACCCATTCCTCAGGGCGCTCTTGTCAGTATGGGATTCGGAGCGTCATTTTCTGGCTCCAGGACTCTCTACTATCTCATCTTTTATAGGACAAAAATATTTCCTTCCTGCCCAACTACCCTTTTCTTTCAAGGTCTGGAGAGACTCCTCAAAAGTTTTTTTCTTTAATCTTCTTTCATCTTCTAAACAACTTCTACCTAAAAATGATCTAGACCAAGTTTTGACTAAGCCAGCACCTTGGTTTGAATACTTTCAAATCAGGCACTTTCTTCAGGACCCTAAAGTGATCTCTTCATTTTCTCGCCCTTCATCTGACTACGAACATCTGGTTCTTCATTTTCACGAAGAGAGAACGCCCAAAAGTCTCATTTCACGGCTGTATCGAATCCTATTGTCTAAACTCGAAGCAACCTTACCCTCTTACACTACCCAATGGCATAAAGACTGTGGCATCATCCTTTCTCCCGACCAATGGGACTCTATATGGGCTAGTGATGCCCTACAATCTACCATTATAAATATATCTCAACAAAACTTTAAATTGATAGCACGTTGGTACCTTACTCCTAACCAGTTCTCCCATATGACCCAGTTAGGCTCTTCAGACTGCTGGAGAAACTGTGGGCTCAAAGCCTCTTATTTTCACAGCTGGTGGGACTGCCCCAAAATCAGACCATTCTGGACCTCAATTTGTGCCCATCTCTCCTCCCTAACTGGGGTCTTGATCCTAGATGAACCAACAAGGATACTTCTCAATCATTGGTCCAATACCCGTCTATCATCTTCTAAAAAATCCTTGATAGTTAAACTCCTGACAGCTGCTAAAACCACGATTGCGCAGTCCTGGAAAAACTCATTGAATTTGACACTTGACAACTGGCTATTTAAAGTCTGGGAACACATTGTAATGGATAAAATTCAGGCAGCCATAGACCACAAAGACCCATACCAAGCCTACACTAAATATCTGGCAACTTGGCTTCCCATTCTAGAAAAGCTTGACACCGATCCATTTTATGCTAACTCTTATTCTAAAAATAAAATGTATAAGGATTTCCTTTTGCTATAAAATTCTCTTAACAAGTTAATTTCAAGTTATTTAAAGTGTATTATATCTTCCTTTTTCCTTTCCCTGATCTTACTTTATTTTCAAATACTGTGTTATTATAATTATAATTACTATTACCTTCAGTTTGTATTTTGTTTTTAAAGGTTGTTTTTGCTCTGTATTCTGTCTATTAAGCTTACGATGTTATTTCTGTTAATCTTGACGGTAAACTTCTTGCGCTATGGATTGTAAGCTACTTTTATGCCTTAATAAAATGTTTAAAGTTAAAAAAAAAATCAGTCAACAACAACACCCCCACCCCTAAAACCAGAACCAGGAAAAGGGGGACAAAAGTGGCCTTTTAAACAATGAAAATTAGGCCAAACAGCACCACCACCACCCCAATAACCTGAAGAGAAAAGTAACACAGCAGCAACACAACACAGCAGCAACAAATCAAACACTGAAACAGTAAAAAACTCAACTTTTAACAATACAGGAACTCCCCCCCCCAAAAAAAAAACCCCTTCACCCTAACCCCAAGAAATCCAAGCCACCCAAATCAGGAGAAGTAAAAGGACACTGCACTTTTAAAAGTCCTCTCACTAAATTAAGATATGGGCAAATTAGCAAACCCCCCCACCCCAGGCCCCCACCCCCAGCAGAACCTAACCCCAACCCCAAATAGGCTACCCACCCAGTACTCACCCACCCAAATCTGGACAAGTAAAGGGACTCTAGTCCTTTTACCAACAAAAACTAAAACAAGAACCCCAAAACTATCTTACCTTGTCTTCTCTGAGTCCAGGGAAGTCTGGTAAGGCTGAGTGAGAGAGCAGCAGGCAGCAGCTGAAGCCAAGGGCCAGCCAGCAGCAGCACAATCTCTCTCACACCAACCCACATACACCAACACAGCAATGGAGGAGCCCAGCCAGGAAGACTCCTTAAAAAGGTTCTCTGGCCCTACAGAGAGCAATTTCAAAAAATAGCATTGCTCTCTGATTGGCCAGACAACAGTGCTTACTTGGATACCCAAGTAAGCAAAAGATCAAAATAACAACAATGTAGCTGATGGCTGGGCCATCAAAGCATGTATTTGCAATGGTTGGCTGCTGGGGCTCCTCTTCCCCCTCCCCCCCTCCCTGATCCCAGGGAGGCTATGGGAGAGGCAGGAAGAGGCCACTAAAGGCTGGAAAGTAGGCAAGCAGCTCCACTGAGGCTGCAGAAGCTACTTTCCCGCCTTTTCCATTGACAGCCATATACTTCCGAATAGCTATTCGGCAGTATACGGCGAGCCGTATTCGGCTGCCGCATAATAGGCGGCAATGGGAATCGGCTACGGCCAATTCCGTATACAGCCGAATCAGTGTTGATTCGGCTGTATATACGGTTCAGCCGAACCGAATGCACATCCCTAGTGAACAGCATTCCCTGGGTGTGTAAGAAAGTGCCATGAGAACTAAGCACTGATGCAACCCTTCCTGCCCTCCTTCTCATGACCTCCAGCATTGCTGTCAGATGGCCATCCAGCCTCTATTTAGAAACCTCCAAAGAAGGAGAGCCCACCACCTCCTGAAGAAGACTGTTCCACTGAGGAACTGTTCTGTCAGGAAGTTCTTCCTAATGTTTAATTGAAAACTCTTCTGGTTTAATTTCAACCTTTTAAGGCCATAGAAAACAATGCTACACCATCCTCTATATAATAGCCCTTCAAGTACCGTATTTTTCAAACCATAAGACGCACTCCCCCCCAAAAAAAGTGGGGGGGAAGTGTGTGCGTCTTATGGAGTGAAGGTACCTTCCTTGGAGGGGGGGCAATCCGTTGCCTCCGCCTCTGATCCCAGCGCTTCCCCCACGCCTGCCTGCCTGGCTCCAGCTTCTTCCAGCAAGTGCTGGGATCGCTCCACGCTGCCCCCACCGCAAACCCAGCGCTTCGCGAGTGCCGGCTGCGAAGAGGGCAGTGTGCTTCCTCCGCGCCTGTCTGCCTGGCTTCAGCTCTGATGCTTGAAGCAAGAGCTGGGATCGCTCCCTCCGCCCTCCAATCCTAGCGCTTGCTTTAAGTATCAGAGCTGAAGCCAGGCAGACAGGCACGGAGGAAGCACCCGCCCCCTCCGCAAACCCAGCGCTTCGTGAGCGCCGGCTGTGGAGAGGGCAGCGTGCTTCCTCTGTGCCTGTCTGCCTGGCTTCAGCTCTGATGCTTAAAGCAAGCGCTGGGATCGGAGGGCGGAGGGAGTGATCCCAGCGCTTGCTTTAAGCATCAGAGCTGAAGCCAGGCAGACAGGCACGGAGGAAGTATGCTGCCCACTCCGCAGCCGGCACTCGCAAAGTGCTGGGTTTGCGGTGGGGACAGCGTGGAGCGATCCCAGCGCTTGCTGGAAGAAGCTGGAGCCAGGCAGGCAGGTGCGGGGGAAGCGCCGGGATCGGAGACGGAGCCAGCGGATCGCCCCCCAGGAGGAAGGTGCGTCCTATGGACTGAAGCGCCTTATGGTCCGAAAAATACGGTACTTGAAGATGGTGGTCATATTCCCTCTCAGTTGTCTGCTCTCCAGGCTAAACATACCCAGCTCCTTCAACCTTCGTAGGACTTGGTTTCCAGACCCCTCACCATTTTCATTGCCCTCCTCTGGACACATTCCAACTTCTATATATCCTTAAATTGTGGTGCCCAAAACTGGACACAATACTCTAGGTGAGATCTAACCAGAGCAGAGTATAGTGATACCATCACTTAAAGTGATCTGGAAACTATACTCCTGTTGATACAGCCCAAAATTGTATTTGCCTTTTTAGCTTCTGCATCACACTGCTGACTCATGTTCAGTGTACGGTCTACTAAAACCCCTAGATCCTTTTTGCACATACTACTAAAGACAAATCTCCCCCATCCTATAACTATGCATTGGATTTTTCCTAAATGAAGGACTTTACATTTATCCCTGTTAAAATTCATTTTATTGGTTTTAGCCCAATTTTCCAGCCTGACAAGGTCATCCTGTATCCTAACTGTCTTCTACTGTATTATTCCCTCCATTCCTTCATTCAAATCGTTTATAAAGATATTAAACAAAACATGTTCTAGGACAGATCCTGGAGGCACTGCAGTTGTCACTCCTCTCCAAGAGGATGAGGAAACATTCACAAGCACTCTTTGGGTGCAATCTGTTAACTAGTTACAGATCCACTTAACAGTAATAGGATCCAAACCACATTTTACCAACTTGTCAACAAGAATATGACGTGGAACCTTATCAAAAACCTTACTGAAATCAAGATGAGCTATGTCTACAGAATTCTCCTGATCTAGCAAGGTAGTAGCTTTCTCAAAAAAGAGATAAGGTTAGTCTGACATTCTGGCTCTTAGTAATCTCTCTTTTTTGAATTTGAATTTTGTGAAGATGTAAATTGTACAGGTTTTTTTTAAAAAATGTACTATATCATAATTCTGTAATCATAAGAACATAAGAGAAGCCATGTTGGATCAGGCCAATGACCCATGGAGTCCAACACTCTATGTCACACAGTGACCAAAGCCAGGTGCCATCAGAAGATCCACCAGTGGGGCCAGACCCCATAAGCCCTCCCACTGTTGCCCCTCCCAAATACCAAGAATACAGAACATCACTGCCCAATTTCCATCTGTACCTTACAGCTAATAGCCACTGATGGACCTCTGCTTATCTAATGTTTATCTATATTTATCTAATCCCTCTGTCTATGCTTAAGGTCACCACTTCTTGTGGCAGTGAATTCCACATGTTAATTAGTTTGCTGTAGTGGCTAAGTGCGCAGACTCTTATCTGGGAGAACCAGGATTGATTCCCTACTTCTCCACTTGCAGCTGCTGGAATAGCCTTGGGTCAACCATAGCTCTCACAGAGCTGTCCTTCTGTGAGAGCTCTCTCAAACCTACCTACCTCACAGGGTGTCTGCTGTCGGGGAGGAAGGTAAAGGAGATAGTGAGCCACTCTGAGACTCTGAGATTCAGAGTGAAGGGCGGGATATAAATCCAATATCATCATCTTCGTTGGGTGAAGAAGTACTTTCTATTATCTGTTTTAAACCTACTGCTTATTAATTTTACTGAGTGCCCATGAGTTCTTGTATTATGAGAAAGGGAGAAAAAAATACTTCTTTCTCCCTCTACCTTTTCTATCCCATGCATAATTTGGTAAACCTCTATCACAGGGATGTCAAACATGTGGCCTGGGGGCCAAATCAGGCCCCCAGAGGGCTCCTATCAGGCCCACGAGCAACTCATGGTCATCTACTTCCTTCTCCCTCTCTTGCTTCCTTCTGCATTGCACCTTGCTTTGCCAGGCTTGCTCAATCGCACTGGAGCTACAGAGCAAAGCTCCTCCCTTGGGGAGGAAGTGGGGAAGGGAGAGCTAGCTTTACCAGGCTCTCTCAATTGCACCAAAATCTAATGAAAACATATTTAAATATCATTAAATTCCCAAATGAAACAACATTAATCACCATATAGCACCATGAGACATAATAATAGAAAAAGTACAAAAGGAAAGCCATGTCAGTTTCTCATCACAGCTACTGTCCATGTAAGGTAGAAAAGTCATGTGACTAACCATGGGCGGATGCTTTCAATGCTGATATGGAAGGTAATTAACAGCAGCATCTTGTAGACTGCGTAAAAGATTGGAGAAAGCCTGGATCAATATAAAGGATCGTTGTAATGAATTCTGGCACTACTGGACCAATTGAAATTCTGTGAATAATATAATTGGTCCTGAGAAGAAGGATTTCTTATACAAAACGGTTTCCATAACTGGACCAACCTGCTGTTGGACTACCTGCAAAGACACAAACGAGACTTTGGCAGTTCTGCCTTACATGGACAGTAGCTGCGACAAGAAATTGACATGGCTTTCCTTTCGTACTTTTTCTATTATTATGTCTCATAGTGATAAATGTTTCTTTTGGGAATTTAGTGATATTTAAATATATTTTTATTGAATTTTTGATACACAGAGAGTTGGTTGCATATTTCTACAGCTTTTTCTTCCTCCATGGTCCTGATGCCACTGTGATGTTTCTCAGTTGCACAGCTGAGCTACCCAGCCAAGCCTCTATTCTTTTTGTTTGCTGAGGCTCAACAAGCCAGAGAGGTGGATTAGGCTGAGTGTGTTTGTCTGTGTCCTTTATAAAGTTTATATCTCCCCTACATTACATTACATTTTATGACATACATAGCCTGGCCCAACAAGGTGAAGACCCAGCCCTCATGAGTTTGACCCCTTGCTCTGTCATGTTACCCCTCAGTCATCATTTCTCCAAGCTAAAGAGCCCTTATCTCTTTAACCTTTCTTCATAGAGATAGTGTTCTATCCTCTTAATAATTTCAGTTGCCTTTTTCCTGCACTTTTTTCAATGACATATATATATATATATATATATATATATATATATATATATATATATATATATATATATATATATATATATATATATATATATATATATATATATATATATTTGAGGTGTAGCAACCAGAATTTTACAAGGTATTCCACACTATTAATTTATACAGGAGCATTATGATACTGGCTGATTTGTTCCCTTCCTAATAATCCCTAGAATAGCATTTGCCCTTTTTATTGCTGTTGGATACTGGGTTGACATTTTCAGTGAGTTATCTACCATGATATCAAGATCCCTCTCCTGGTCAGTCTCCACCAATTCAGACCCCATCAACGTGTATTTATAGTTTGGATTTTTGGCTCCAATGTGAATTACTTTGAATTTGCCCATGTTGAACCTCATTTGCCACATTGATGCCCACTCGCTCAGCCTCAACAGATCAAAAGATGTACTAGATTCCACTGGAGCACCTCACAATCCTCCCTGGTTCTCATCCACAAATTTGTCATATCACTGCTTACTCCCAACTCCAAATAATTAATGAAAAGTTTAAAAGGACCAGACTCAGTACTGAGCCCCGCAGTACCCAACTGCTTACCACCCTCCACTGTGAAAACTGCCCATTTTTGTCACTGTTTTCTGTTAATTAATCAGTTTTTAATCCACAAGAGGATTTGTCCCCTTATCCCATAACTTTATCCCTTGAGTTTACTTAGGAGTCTTTGATGAAGAACTTTATCAAAAGCTTTCTGGAAGTCTAGGTAAACAACATCTATTAGGTCACCATTGTCCACAATCTTAGACATGTTGCATTTTTATTGGATATCTTTTACTGTCTGCTTGAATTAGTTTGTATGTATTATAATCTGCCTTGAGTCTCAGAAAAAGGTGGGCTATAAATGAAGGAAATTAATTAATTAAAGTTTATAACATAGCCCAGCATTCTGCAATATGTGACTCCACTGCAGCATTAAGCAGGATGCCAAAGCTCTGCTGAAGGAAAGATGATGGCTGACTGGGTAGATTTGGTAGGCATTTATAAACACCTTTGACTGAGATTAAAAACTTGAGATCAAAATAATACAATTGGGAACTCACAAGGACTTGTGGGAGGCATCTCATTTCCCCCTATCCCACTATTTCCTCTTCCCTTTCTCTGAAAGCCTCCACAACCTCTCTATTCCTGCTTCCTACTTTCCTTTTATGGATGCCAGCCTTCAGATGGGGCCTGGGGATCTCCTGGAATCACAACAGATCCAACTACCCTTAGGGTTGCCAACTCCAGATTGGAAAATTCCTGGAGAATTGGGGGTGGAGTCTGGGGAGGACAAAGCTTGGGGAGTGAAGCAACCTCATTGGGGTATAATGCCATACAGTCCCCCCTCCAAAGCAGCCATTTTCTCCAGAGGAACTGATATCTGTCATCTGGAGAACAGCTGCAATTCAGAGTGACCTCCAACTCCCACCAGGAGGTTGCCAAGCCTAGTTCTTATGTAGGAAATGGCTCCTTTGGGGGAATAAAATATGTGGCATTATACCTCTCTAAGATCCCTTCCCTCCTCAAAACACCCTCCCCAGTAGGTAAACAACATCTATTAGGTCACCCTTGTCCACAATCTTAGACAAGTCTGCCAATAGAAGAAAAACTCACGGCCCAAATTATTATAACAAAGTATCAAAATTTATAGAATTTAATTCTAAAGAGCGTGCCAAAATATTCAAATAACAATTCATGAATTACAATCATGCAATAAACTTTTCAGAACAATTCTTCAACAGGCATATATGTTAATCCAATTAAAGTCTCTGGACTTTTGACTCAACAAAACTGCAAAAACTTAGAGTTGCAGAAACCAAGTTGATGCTGCATAAGATGTCATACATAAGCACTTAGAGAAATTCTTCAAAATTTCATATGGAGATCTGCTCCTTCCTTCAGTGCGCTTATAAATATGCAGATGTTTCACAGATCGCTTTGCCAGGCTTCAGATTGGGAGCTCACACCACATATTACCCTTGAAAAAGTTGACAAAAACACATTGAATCAAGGTAATGCTGGTTTCTCCAGGAGGCTCAGACTAAGCCTCTGGAGTGCTCACAGCCTAAATACAATTAATCAAGGTGAGTTTTTGCCCCAAACCTAAAGTATTGTGTGTGACATTGGCAATTCAAAGATGCCACTTCCAAGTGATGTCATCATGCCGTGCATGCAAAGTGCATGTGCCAGAAGACTTATAGCACAGCACCAGGATCCCCACACTGGCAGACAGGTAGGAGCTGGCAATCCTATGCCCTAGGCTCTACCACCCCCATATCTCTAGGAATCCCCTATCCTGGAAACTTTATTTTCTTCCCACTCAACAACTAACATACCTTTATCTGCTCCTCTGTATTAAGCTGTCCCTTTCCCCCACTTCTCTGGCAACCTTTGCCTAGGAAAACTGTGGTCCCATTTGTGTGGTGCTGGCCACTGGGGCACATTCACTTGCATGGTATGGAACCCTTAAGAACTTGTGAGGGTGGCACTCACTTCCCACGTATCCCCCCCCCCACACTATTTCCTGTTTCCATCTTCCTGGCAACCCCCAAATCCTCTTCCCTTTCCCTGCCTCATTCTTTCCAACTCAACCATTCACCAACCTACCTTTTATCTGCCTCTCATTTTTAGTTATATTTATTCTTTATTTACTTCATTTTTATTCCACTTTTCTCCACAGTGGGAACCAAAGCAGCTAACATTATTCTCCTCTCCTCCTTTTTAGTTGCACATGTACATCAACCCATGTGAGGTAGGTTAGGCTGAAAGTATGTGACTGGTCGAAATCACCCAGTGAGCTTCCACAGCAAGATGGGGATCCAAACCTGAATTTCCCAGACCCTACTCTGAAGCTACACCACACTGGCTTTCCTGGGTGGTTGCTGTTGAACAGTAGCAAACAGCCTGGCCTAGTTGAGTCATTCAAGCTGAATGGTATCAAGTCACCCAGGGGTTGCTTCCAGGCCTAGGGTTGCCAGCATCCTGGTGAGACCTGGAAATATCCCAGAATTACAACTGAACTCCAGATAACAGAGATCTTCCCCCCTGGAGGATGGACTCACTGGTATTATATTCAGCTGAAGCCTCTCCCCTTCCCAAACCCTGCCCTCCTGAGACTTCATGACAAAATCTCCAGGAATTTCCCAGGCTGGAGCTGGTGGCCCTAATCATGCCTGGCCCCAATGAGTCCTCTCTTAAAGGCCAGGATAGGCCTGTAAAGGACTCTACCCCTCTCCCCCTGCCTTTGTACTCACAGAAACCCAGCCTGGAATACTGTGGTGCCTAGAAACAGTCACTGGGGAAATCTGTTGCTTAAAGCTACAGGCACAACTTTTATCATCTTTGGATTTTTAAGATTTGGCTGACTTGGCTATTAGTATATAGATTGTTAAAGACTGCAGATTGTAACTACTGACATCCAGCATTGCCAACTTCTTCTCACGAAGTCCCTGATTTCTCTTCCTGTAACTTCATGACTTCATATCATGCTTGGTCTCCACTGGACACATAAGCTAAAGTCAGTATATGTGGAGCAGGGTAAACCAGTGCAGCTTCTTCTTCCAGGTTCAAACTGCAACTCCTACACTCAGTCTAGAGTTGCCACATTCACAGTGTCATCGTAAGCAGGGCTTTTTTGGCAGAAAACGCCCAGCAGGAACTCATTTGCATATTAAGCTATGCCCCCTGACATCACCATTGTTTCACATGGGGGTTTTATGTTGAAAAAGTCCAGCAGGCGCTCATTTGCATATTAGGCCACACCCTCTGATGCAGAGCCAGCTGGAACTGAATTCCTCTGTGTTCCTGCTCAAAAAAAGCCCTGATTATAAGCAATGTTATATCCTTCTAAGTCAATTGAAATCAATGTTACTTAGGGTGGCACTGTCAGTGTAGTATGAATGGAGTCAGAGACGGCACAAAGCATAGCAATGGATGAGTGTGGGCAGGAAGCTATGCATGAATATTAGATGGACATCTATTCTCCTCCAAAACTACTTTGAGGAAGCCTCATGTATGAACTCTAGTATAGAGCACCTCTGCCAGCATCGTTTATGATAAATTAAAACTCACTTGTAAATATGAATGATGATGATCATATAAGAAAATAAAAATATTCCTTACAATCATGCACATTGTGTTATTGATTCTGTCTGTTCAGAAGCCAATGAAGCATGTGCACTTAATTTCTGCTAAACTGATCTTGTGGTTCCTGACAACCACCAAGCCTCTGCTATGGGATTACTAGCACAAAGACATCTTTTAAAATGCATGCTTTTAAAAGAACAAACACTCCTGAGCAAGTCCATTAATTTGCACATCACTTTCATGTGTATCTATAACTGTGATTTCCTCAAGGGGAAAAAAGGGACACAATGGCTGATAACACAACAGGCAATTTGGGGTGGTTGGGAGGTGTCTGGAATCGGGCCAGCTAAAAAAAAAAGCCATCTGGAAGCCTCCACACATTCCAGAGGAAGGCGGCCCCATCCCATCTGCAAAGCAGTTTGGTGCAATCAGATGGGGGGACACCTCAGAAGCTGGCAGGGCCATAGGCAGGATTTGGGGAGCCAAGGGGCCTTGGGATTTTTGAGGGCGCACTCCAGCTCCCCCCGCCTGACTCCCCTCCTGAAGCTGGCTTGAGGGCTGCGTTTCCCAGCCCCCACCTCCCTCCCATCCCCTCCATGTCAATGCTGGGGAAGTGGTGGTGGAGCTGCCAGGCCTTCCTGGGGTATGCAAAGCCCCCCCCCTCCGATCAGCTGATTGGCAGGTAAACTAGCTCCTGAGGCTGGCAGCTCCTATGCCAGCTCTTTGGCATGTTTGCTGTCAGTGTGGGGTGAGGGGGCAGCAGTAGTAGCGGAAAGGATGAGCCCCCGAAAGAGCAACTGCTGTCATACCCTCCCTTCTTGGATTGTGTGGGAAGGGAGGGCAGAGGAGACGACAGCAGCTGCTCCGGGCAGTTTTGTTTTTGTTTTTTTAAAAAAGGCAGAAGCAGCTTGGGGTGGCTTGGTGGTCTCACACCACCAAGTCGCCTCACATACACCCTTCCCCATACAGAAAGCAGGGAGACAAATGGCAGCTGGCTTAAAGATTTGCTACCACTTTGGAAGTAGTAGCTTTTTGAGCTGGTCTCAGGAGCCTGGAGGACAGGTGAGGATGGGAGCTTGCCATCTGGAAAGGTTTTTGGGGTCCATTTCAGAGGCGTCTCTGAGTCGACCCAAAGTGCTGGTCTCTAATCATCCATTTTTACCTTAATTTCTTTTTGGCATATATACACATTTTACTAGAGTGTAATTGGTGCTTTTGGAGGGGAAAAAATCTGCCATTACTATGCAGTATTTATCTATCTAGATTTCATAGAATCATAGAGTTGGAAGGGAACTCTAGGGTCATCTAGTCCAACCCCCTGCACAATGCAGATGTTATGTCTTGAAACATAAGCTGATGTACCGCATGGCGATCGCTACAGAGGCGACCCCACGGGTCCCTGGATGTAGCTTGCCAGACGCCCTGCCCATCAAGATTTGTGGCGGGAAGTTTGACTGACCAGGATTGGACTGGTCAGACTGGGGGGGCAGTTCCGGGTTATGTATATAAGCGGGACCCGGCCCGCGTGTTCTCTCTCTTGTAATGTACCACTGAATAAAGCATGTTGCCTTCAACCCGTCTTGCAACTCAGTACATTACAGCAGGAAACTCACAAACATCTCCCCCTAAATTCACAGGATCTTCATTGTTGTCAGATGACCATCTAGCCTCTGTTTAAAAACCTCCAAGGAAGGAGAGCCCACCACCTCCCAAGAAAGCCTGTCCCACTGAGGAATCGCTCTAACAGTCAGGAAGTTCTTCCTAATGTTGAGCCGGAAACTCTCTTGATTTAATTTCAACCCATTGGTCCTGGTCCTACCTTCCGGGGCCACAGAAAACAATTCCACACCATCCTCTTTATGACAGCCCTTCAAGTACTTGAAGATGGTGAAAATATCACCTCTCTGCCGCCTCCTCTCCAGGCTAAACATCCCCAGCTCCTTCAACCATTCCTCAAAGGACTCGGTCTCCAGACCCCTCACCATCTTCATCGCCCTCCTCTGGACCCATTCCAGCTTGTCTATATCCTTCTTAAAATGTGGTGCCCAAAACTGAACACAATACTCCAGATGGGGCCTTACCAGAGCAGAGTAAAGCGATACCATCATATCACGTGATCTGGACACTATACTTCTGTTGATACATGATAGACACGTGCTGTGGCTGCAAAGTTATTTGTTCTTCTGTGCATTGTGTAAGCACTGTTCTTTATTTTTTAAACTTGGAGTTGCAAAAACATAGAGAGGAAGAGAGCATCAAGCAAGACCAAAATTTCTGTTCTCTGGCCAGACATTTCAAATAATATTTTATCTTGGCATCTAAATCAAACGAGTCAAATTGATGTACTTTTTTGAAAGTGAACTGCAATAAAAAATAGTATTAAGTAATTTCTATGTTTTCATTTTTGCCATCATTTTGAATTTAGTATTAAACATGACTTGTTCAGATGTCACACATTGATATAAAGTATATGTGTCAGCATTTGTATGGAAACTAATTGAACATATGAACATATGAAGCTGCCTTATACTGACTCAGACTCTTGGTCCATCAAAGTCAGTATTGTCTTCTCAGACTGGCAGCAGCTCTCCAGGGTCTCAAGCTGAGGTTTTTCACACCTATTTGCCTGGATCATTTTTTGGAGATGCCAGGGATTGAACCTGGGACCTTCTGCTTCCCAAGCAGATGCTCCACCACTGAGCCACCGTCCCTCCCCTGTGATGTTTTCAAATTGCTGGATCCCATCTGGGCCTCCTGCTATAAATTCTTCAGCACTGATCTAAGTAAAAGAAATGTGACAGATTTAATACCTAGAATAAGTTATTAGCTGCAAGGGTGCATAAAACAGCATACTGTTGAAAACTGAGACATCAATTCAACTTTATAATTTTAGAAAGGTTTTTTTTGGGCCTTTTTTATTATTCTATGTAGATTTAAGGCCAATTAAAGTATGATGGAGTACATGGAGGGGAAGAGAACCTATTTGTATACTATTTAAAAGCAAAACCAAAGTATTATGAACTTGTGTAAATAGAAGAACAAGGGCTAGTCCATCCATATGTTCCATTAAACAAAGAGAGAAACACAATGTTCAAATGTTCAAAATACTAGAAATACATGCTGGGGAGCCACAGTGACTTGCGGGTGTGGAATCCCAGTCTCTCCACTCCCGCTATTTCCTCTTTCCCTTCCCTGAAAGCCCCTATAGCTTTTCCCTTTTCCTGTTTTCTTTTCTCTTTCCCACTCACCAGCTAACCTACCTTTATCTGCCCTCCTGCCTTCAGGCTTCCTCCCTTCCCTCCCACTGGTACTTTCTGTCACAACCCCTAATCCAGGCCTTTCACTTTTCTATATTTATTTATATTACCATAAAACAAGTCCCCTGGGTTGCAGGGCTGTGGGCTACCTCACCACACTCCCTTAACATGAGGAGAGTGATGCAAAGTGGATTTATTTCATTTTATTCATATATTTTATTCATAAAGAATTCCTTAATCTATAATCAGAGATCACAGCAGATAGAAATCAGGACATCTTTTCCTGGAACCTATAGAATTTATTGTGGGTCATAGGCATTGATGAGAGTACAGGATTCAAGAGTAAGAAACACTCTTAAGTTTATTATATTAGTAAATGTGATATTTTATTACTTCCCACTCTAGTATATTAGGTGACACAAGTTACCTGAGTTGGGAGTAGGCTTGCCAATTCCCAGGTCCCAGCGGGGGGTTCCCCTGCTTTCACAGGATCCTATTCGCCCCCAGCCAGCTGGCCTGCAGGGGGAAACCCTGGCAAACTATATGTATGTTACATATTAAAAGGTAAATTGGTTGGGTGGGAAAAACTTCTGAGTAAGAAATGCTCTCATTTTGGCCCAGGCTTATAACAATAAACAGAGATTCTCACATTTTGACATGTTACTGTTTTATTGGTTACTCAGGCTCATGTTACACAGATCAAAGGTTTGCTCAATTTGTTAATTTTACTATTCTGTCATTGAATCTTAAATTTGTACCATTTTGCATTCTAAACTACTGTTTACCAGCTATATGTAGCTCTGCTCACTGTACCCGATTCCTTGTCTGATGAAGTGTGCTTAGAGCACATGAAAGCATACATTCTGAATAAAACTTTGTTGGTCTTAAAGGTTCAACTTGACTCCTACTTTGTCCATTTTTTCCATATCCCCGTCCTCACACTATTTCCTGTTTCATTCCTTTTGGCAGCCCCCATCCTCAGCTTTCTCTGCTTCCTTCCCTTCCTCTCACCAACCCATCCACTAATTTACCTGCAATCTGTTCTCATCTTCAGCTAAATTATTTCATTTATATCCCAGCCTTCTCCACAATGGGGACCGAAATCAGCTTACATCATTCTTCTTTCCATTTTATCTTCACAACAACTCTGTGAGGTCAGTTAGGCTGAAAATGTGCTACTAGTCCAAGGTCACCCATGGTAGACTGGTGATTCAAACTTGGTCCTAGTCTGACTGGCAATTACTGTAGCAGCCATCAGCTGTGTTGGCCTGTCATGTACCACTGCTGGCTTGGTTGATGGGTTTAGAATGATCTGTCAGGCAAGTTTGTTTCAGTCTTGGGGAAAGGCACATGTAGTAGATAGTAAAATGCCTTTTACTGTGCTCAGGTTTCCCTGTGCCCATAGTGGCTGCAGCCAGAACTGCATTTTAAAAATAAATGGAAAGACATTCTGTAGAATGCAACATGATGTTTCAAGGGCCCTCCAGCTGCCTTGGGCCACCCAAATTTTGTCCAGTCCACCTCTGTCGACAGCCCTATTTGTAATGTCATCTGTATGGGAGGTTTACACTGAACAAACCATAGAACATGGCCTTTTGTGTGGTGGTCCCCTTCTAAGCCATCAAAGATCAGCTTTACCACAAATTTTTAAAAAGCTCTAAGATCTTGTTTAGGAAGAATGAATGGAAACCCACAAGGATTTACAGGAGGCATCACTCCCCCCACCAATAGTTCCTTTTCATCTTTTCTGAAAGACCCGTATCCTCTCCCCTTCTCTTGCTTTCTTCTCTCCCTCTAGGGTTTCCAAGCTGAAGATCTCTTGGGATCACAATGGATTTCCTGCAACTATGAAGATCAATTCTCCTTAGAGTTTCCAGCTCCAAGTTGGAAAATTCCTGGAGATTTGAAGATGGAAGCTTGGAAAAGTGAGGTTTGGGGAAGCAACCTCAGCAGGGTACTCCCCTCCCCACACTATTTCATCTTTCCTTCCTCTCTGGTAATCCCCATGTCTTCTCCCCTTCCCAGTCATTCATCAACCTTTTATCTGCATCCCATCATCAGATATATTGACTATATATTTATTTCATTTCTATCTTACCTTTCTCCACAGCAGGGACCAAAGCAGCTTACATTATGTGATTGGTCCAAAATCACCCAGCCAAATTCCACAGTAAACAACTGCTATACCACACTGGCTTGCATAGGGTGGCAGCTGTTGAACAGTTGCAAGCAGCCAAGCCTACCTGAGTTATGCAAGTCAAGTGGTATCAAGTCTCCTAAAGGATGCTGCCCCACCTAGGGTTTCCAACCTTCAGGTGGGACTGGGAGATATCCCAGAATTAAAACAGAACTCCAGACAAAAGATTTGTCACCCTGGAGAAAATGGCGGATTTGAAGGGTGGGCTCTATAATATTATACCTAGCTGAGGCCTCTCCCCTCCTCAAACCCTGCCCTAGTTAGATCCTACCAAAAAATATCCAGAAATTTTCCACCTGGAGCTGGCTACTCTAGTCAGGCCTGTCACAAGGAGCCCTCCTGAAAGGTCAAAATAGGCCTGGAAAGACCCTGCCCCCTCCCTCTGCCTTTTACTGATAGCACCAAACTTGGAATGCTGTGGTTGTCTTACAACAGCAACTAAGGGATCACTGTTTAAAGCTACAGTTGCTCCCGTCATCATTTTTGTTTTTTTTAAACCCCCCCCCCCAATGAATTTCTTTTTTAGCTTTCACATTTTTCTGGAAACCTGGGGCCTTTTGAGGTTGTTATTTGAGGTTCTAGAGGGAACTGGAATTGATTGGTAAGATTCCATATTCACAAATTGCTCTGACTCGAAAGTGTGTTCATTCACCACATTTAAAAACTATTGTAGCTTACAAGAGGGTTTTATAAACCCCTTCTAAGCAACTGCAGTAAATAACTATTTTTATAACTGGTAGAACTGTGATGTTTTCATTAGAGACTCTGAAATGTAACAGAAACAAATGTTAAACAAAAGCTAAAAACAAAGCCAAATCAAAATAAGAGTAAAGTAATTTTTTAAACAAAACAACTAGAAACAATGACTTGGTACAGGACATACTATATATATTAAGTAGGGCTTTTTTTGAGCAGGAATGCACAGGAATGCAGCTCCAGCTGGCTTGGTGTCAGGGGGTGATAATATGCAAATGAGTCCCTGCTGGGCTTTTTCTAGAAAAAGTCCTCTGTGAAACAATGGTGATGTCAGGGGGTGTGGCCTCATACGCACATGAGTTCCTGCTGGACTTTTTCTACCAAAAAAGCCCTGTAAAAAAGTATATCTATTGAGACATAAAACCATGAAACAATGTGGTACATGTTCACTGAATATAGCACACTTGTAAGCTCTAAGAATGACAACACGTATGTTCCTTCCCATGCATCTGTGTTTAATTCAAGGGGGACGATGTCCATTTTTTAATAATTTTTTTTACTGAACACTGCATGCAAATGTGACCATGAAAAAGAACACTGACCTTCTTCCTTTATGCTAGAGTGGGAAGAGAATGAGAAGCATTCCACATAAAGATGCTAAACAGCACATCTCATGTGGAATCAGCCATGTGATGTAGAGGAGAGCATGAACAAACTCCACATGGCAACCTAGTCCCATGGTTCAGGTATAGGTCACATTCTGCATGTGGCCTAGGGCATGCACTGCTGCAAGAAAGAGTACTGACTTAGATGCACCTAATCCTCTGTCTCAAGGCCACTTGCAAAAGGTCATACCCAGGCCTTGGATTCAGCAGGAGATCACAGGAGCACAGCTCCTGAACCTTTCTGAGGGTTTCCCCTCCTCCTTCGCACTTTGTCCATTGAATAGTAGGTGCAGCTGCATAACAATCCCTGGATGAGCTCCACCACCTATTTTTCTACCAAATAACCCCTAGTCATACCCTTCTACAGACCCGTAGCCCCAGGGGGGCCCCAGTGGGCACAGACCCTCTATTTAAAAACCCCTTCCCCCTGCAGGGCCCCTCCATTGGAAAGCCCGGGGGGTAGAATTTCCACTGAGGTCTCCTCAGTGCAAACAGGGCCATCAGCATCACAGGGAGGAGGAAGTGCCAGCTCGCTCTCGGCCAAAGCTCACCAGCTGCTCCAGCGGCTTTCCTCCCAGCGGAGCGTCAGCTGGAATTTTACAGCTGAGGCACAAGGCGCCGCCTCTGCCTTCCGAATTGCAGTGTCCAGGAGGGAAACGGGGCAACTTTTCTGATGGGTCCGCATCTGCCCAGCGGGGGGGTGGGGGATAGGGAGTTTGCATCAAGGCCTCCTCTGGAGAAGCCCTCAGTGCAAACGGGACCATCCACCCCACTGGCCTTTCCCACGCCATGGAAAAGCCCAACGGTGGGGTGGGGTGGAGTTTGCGCCAAGGGCTCCTCACGAGGAACCCTCAGTGCAAATGGGACCATCCAGCGGGGGTGGGGCTCCTCAAGAGAGAGAGAGAGAGCCAGCATGAAAGACAGGTGGACACAGTAAGAGAACTGCAGAGAGAGAGAGAGAGCCAGCACGAAAGATGGGGACAGAGTAAGCGAGAGAGAGACACAGGGGGACAGAGTGAGAGAGCGGCTAAGCAAGGGAGAGAATGGCAGCGCGAAATACAGGGGGACAGTGGCAGAGCAAGAGAGAGAGAGAACATTAGTCCAAAAGACAGGGAGACAGAGTGTGAGAGCGGCAGAACGGCAGCATAAGAGAAAGGGGGACAGACAGTGGCAGAGAGACAGAAAGCAGGAGAGTGAGAAAGCAACACCTGCGGCCCCCCCACCCAAAATTTTCTGGCTGCGGGCCTGCCCTTCTAGCATTGCCAGCTCTGCCTTGGGATATTCCTGGAGATTTGGGTGGTGGAACCTGAGGAAGGCAGGATTTGGGGAGGGGAGGGACCTCAGTGGTATATAATGCCATAAATTTCACCTTCTAAAAGTAGCCATTTTCTCCACAGGAACTGGTCTCTATAACTTGGAAACCAGCTGTAATTCTGGGAGATCTCTAGCCACCACCTGGAGATTGGCAACCCAATCCTGCCCAGCAAGTGTAACAGGCAACTATACTTCTAAACATATTAACCTGAGCTGGATTGTGCCCTTTTCACTTTTATAAAGAGTACTTTCTTCATTTTTTTTAAACTTTTCAGGTGTTAGTAACAAAAAAGAAGAAAACCACTGTATGAAATATTCCAGTTGTTTCTTGACAATATGACCCACTGCATATAAATTAAACTCGATATGCACCAAAAGCCTACATTTTAATCTTTAAAATAATATATCTTTGAAGCAGCTTGATCCTAGGATTCTTTTGCTATCCATTTGATATATTAGAAGTGGTTTTCATGATGTCATTCTGAAAGCAAAATAAACTGTTTGTGTAGAAGTTAACAAGCTGTGGTTGCAAGCAGTCTGTGTGGGATTGTAGCAGAGCTAATTTGATCAATTACTTTTCGTACCAGAAGTCTCCGGATGAGACAGAAGCCAGGGTACCTGCGTTGGCAGATGAAGAATCAGTGGAGTCAACACATACCACGAAGGTAATGAATGCTCCTTCAAACTTCATTTTTCACCCAAAGAGGAGAAGACAAGTTATCCAAGTCACCATTGCTCAGAAGAGCCAAAATGATAACTATAAATAAATAAAAAAGCTCCCTGTTGAAAGGCAATAGAAAATCATCAAGCAGTTTCCCAGCTTCCCAGGAGCCTGCTGAAACTGTGTTGTAATTTGCCTTATTTAGTTTATTTTGTTTAGCCTATTTACACCTCATCTTTCTCCCTGATACTCAAGGTGGATTACAAAGTAATGTCGATTATAAAGTAAAGAAAGAGTTTTAAAAATTAAGCATACAGTATAAGACATCCATATGTCCATATTGTCGAACAGGTTCCAAGGTTATTAGTTGACTTCTTTATTTAATACATCTGCACTCCACTCAGGTAACAATACACTGGGGGGGGGGGGCGGGGGGGAATACAACAACAAACAAGAAAGGCAGGGGAGGCTTCCGAGTGCCAACAAAGCGTTCCATCTCTCTGCTAGTTAAGAGGCCTTTGGCTCATGCCTCTGGCCATGGCAAGGTCATAAGGCAAAGAGATGATAGCAAACTCAGCTAAATTGCAGTTATTTATTTATTTAAAATATTTGTATGATGCCTTTCCACTCAATCAGCGATATGGTCCCTATGACCCACTCCAGTCAAAATTCTGGCCACAGCATCTACCAACTATAGTTCTGGACAGTCTTCAAGGGCAACCCCATGTAGAGCACATTACAGTAATTTAATCTAGATGTTACCAGAGCATACATCGGCAGGATTTTTTCTGAACAGGAAGGGCCGCAGCTGACTCACCAGCCAAAGCTGCTGAAAGGCTCCCTGACCACTGCTTCCTCCTGTTTATCCACAGGAACCCTACGTCCTGGAGCACCCCCAAGCTTTAAATCTGCTCCTTCGGGGGAATGTAACCGCATCCAGAACAGGAGACAACCCATTTCCCAGGTCAGACCTCCCACCCACCTCCACACACACACTGGTAACATCTTGATTTTCTTAGGATTAAGTTTATTTATTTAGTTATTTTGATTTATATTCTGCCCTACCCTGCAAGTGGGCTCAGTGTGGCTCACAACAAATAAATATTTAGTTTAAATGTTCCTTTAGCACTTTCTGGCTATCACATTTGCTGTTGTGTCATTGGCCTGTCAACCATCATTCAAGTTCTGTTGTGTTCTATTGGTTGAGTTCACTCCTCTCTCCCACCCACTGTCATCTACCTACTCTGTGGCATTCAGAAGATAAAGTAGGCAGTGGCAGTGGGGAGACGTGCAGAGACAGAATGAAGGTGATAATGCAACTAGACCTGACTCTGCCAGGAGCATTTCCTCAGAGGCCACAGCAGTCACCTCTTTCCTGTCACTCTCTCTCTCCCTCCTTCCTCCCCTCATCCTTGTCCCAGGACAGATGAGGATTGGGCCACTGGGGAAGCTGCTAGGCAGTGGCTGTTGCTAGGCAACCAAGCTCGGTTCTGTCAATAAAGGGAGAGGCCTCAGCTGAATATAATGCCATAAAGTCTACCCTTCAAAGAAGTTATTTTCTTCAGGGGCAGAGAAATCTGTTGTCTGGAGTTCAGTTGTGATACCAGGAGATCTTTAGGCTCTACCTGGAGGTTGACCCTAAGACTGGCAGCTTGCTACTGTTCATCAGCAGCTCCCCATGACAGCCAGCATGGCAAAGGAGAACGCTTCAGAGCAGGGTCTGTCAGCCCCAGGTTCTTACTGTGGAAGCTGACTGTGTGATTTCAGATCAGTCACAGACTTTCAGCCTAACCTACCTAACAGGGTTGTTGTGCATAAAGAGGAGAGAAAAATAATGTAAGCTGCTTTGGTCCTCACTGCAGAGAAAGCCTGTCCTTTTCCTAGGTAGACGCTGCAGGCAGGGGGGAGGAGATGGAAAGCTGAAGTCAGAGAGGCAGATAAAGGTAGGCTGATTGTTGGCTGAGAAGATTGTTGGCTGAGATAGGGTTGCCAACTCCAGGTTGGAAAATTCCTGGAGACTTGAAGGGTGGGGCCTGGAGAGGTTGGGGTCTGAGGAATGGTGGGATATCAGACAGGTACAATGTCATAAACTCTGGCCTCCAAACCAGCCATTTCCTTATTGGGAAACATTGTTGCCAATCTCCAGGTGAGGGCTAGAGATCACTCAGAATTACATCTGCTCTCCAGATGGCAGAGATTGGCTCCCCTGGAAAAAATTGCTGCTTTGCAGGATGGACTCTGTCATTATACCCTGCTGAGGTAGCTTTCCTCCTGCTTTGGTCCCCACTGTGGAAAAATACTACTTTTCCTAGGTAAAGGCTGCAGGGAGGAGATGGATGAATTCCCCTACAGAAAACAGCCACCTTGAGGTGCATACTGTATGTTATATTATAACACAACTATGCCAGGCAAAAAAAGATCATGCCACAAGTTCATGCTGATGCTAAATGCTACAAGGCTAAATATGACAGGAATGCTGAGCTTTGGTGTCTGTGTTAGTCTTCCTTATCTCGATTATAGATCTCTTTCAGGACTTTGAGCCACCACAGACATGGGGACACACACACTGGGGAGGCAGGGAGAGCCAGCATCTATTTCAGCGATGGAGTAGGTGGGAAGATGACAAGGGTTGGGGTGAATGAAGGCCAAGGGTTGGTGGGTGAGTGGGAAGGCAGCAATGGTGAGGGTGAATGAATGTCATGGGTGGGGAGAGTAGTGGAGTGCCAGGGGTTTGGTGGTTAAGAGGAAGAGGTGTTTGGGAGTGGGTGGTAGTTGGAGGGGGGTGGGCGGATGGGAAGACAGCAAGGGTGGAGGGGCACTTACCCAGAGCCACTTTCTAGAGCCCCTTGTATTTTTCTTCACAACAGACCTTATTCCTAGTTAGTGGGGAGGTCATGGCAAAGTGACAAGATTTTATCTGTGAAAAATTCAGCAAAAGCCTCACAGCCAATTTCTAATTCCCTATCATTTGGTTTGTGGCAAGTTTGTAAGGTTCTGAATAGTTCTAAATAAGTGGACCAGGCGAGAATTCGCAGATGCAATCTCAGAAACAAAGTAAGCCTTCTTTGCGGCTTTGACTGCCATCTCATAGGTCTTCATAAACAGTCTATAAGATATTCTTGACACCTCATTGCGAGCACACTGCCAGTGCCTTTCTAGCCATCTAAGCCACTGTTTCATCAACTGCAATTCTAGCGTGTACCATGGGACAAGCTGTGAACGGTGGCAAAGAGGATGCCAGGAGCGATCTTGTCAATGGCAGAGGAGAGTTGTTGATGCCACATCCCCATTAAGTCATCTAATGAGTCACCAGGGGGCCAAGGATCCCACAGAGCCATCTGAAAGCGCATAGGGTCCATCAGGTTCCACGGGCAAGCAAAAATGCACTCGCTGCCTAAACAGGGTTGCGCTGGCACAATCACATGGGCCTTCAGGGCATAGTAGTCCGACCACTGCATGGACGTTGAAATCACCCAGGACTAAAAGTCGTGGGTATTCCAGCACCCAGCCTGCTAGGGCCTCCATCAGGGATTGTAAGGCATTGGCTGGTGCTATTGGATTGATTTTTATTTATTTATTTTATTTATTTTTATTCACCTTAAATTTCTATCCCGCCCTCTCCGCAAGCGGACTCAGGGCAGCTAACAATCAATTTAAATATTTATATTTACAATTTAAAAACCGATAAAATACAATTACAATTAAAACATTCTTTTAAAAAGCATTCTATGGTGCTGTCTTTAATATAGGTGGATTCTCTTCCTGATGGTGATCAGATAGTAATCATAGCTCTTTAGAGATATGGTGTGGCAGTCTTCTCCCGGGTCATATGTTAAATGCCTGTTGGAACAGTTCTGTCTTGCAGGTCCTGTGGAAGGTAGAAAGATCCCGCAGAGCCCTTATAGCCTCCAGGAGGACATTCCACATTCCTGGTGCTGCCACCGAGAAGGCCCTAGCCCTTGTGGAGCATAACCTGGTCTCCTTTGGTCCAGGGATGGACAGTAAATTTTGTGTCCCTGAGCGCAGTGCTCGCTGGGGAACATGTGAAGAAAGGCAGTCCCGTAGATAGGCAGATCCCCAACCATAAAGGGCTTTAAAGGTCAGGATCAACACCTTGAAACGGACTTGGAACATAATAGATAGCCAGTGCAGCTCTTTCAGTACTGGCTGAATGTACTCCCAACGAGGGAGCCCCATTAACAGCCGTGCCACAGCGTTCTACACTAGCTGTAGTTTCCAAGTCAAGGGTAGCCCCATGTAGAGAGCATTACAGTGATCTATTCTCGAGGTGACCGTAGCGTGAATCACCATTGCTAAGTCGGCATGCTCCAGGAAGGGGACCAACTGCCGTACCCACTGAAGATGGGAAAAGGCGGATCTGGTAGTGGCTGCTACCTGAGCCTTCATTGTAAGAGAGAACTCCAGGAACACTCCCAAGCTCTTGACCTTAGGGGCCGGTATTAATGAAACCCTGTCAAGAGCCAGTAAATGGATTTCCCTTCCTGGACCACCCTATCAGTCGATGTAACTCTTCTGAAAGAAAAGACTTAGCTGAACTGTCGCCATCTTGAAACGCTGTTACTAACCATGAGAAAGGCCTTGCATATCAAAGTAGAAAGTTGTAGATTGTTGCTAATGTTTGGTGTGAACATTTCTTTCCCTTGATATTAACAAAAGCAGAAATTCCCCTTTGAAGATAAAACGCCTCCAGGGACAGCCACTTGGCCATCCCCGGAAGACTAACCGTAACAATAAGATAAGAGAAGGAGACCGTGTGAATCTTTGCACCTCAACTCAGCAATGTTTAGAATTGTGGCTTTGTATAGTTCCCTTTGATGTATTCCCTTATAGCCTGCTTCCTACTGCTACAATGTATCAGTCTCAATTTTCCTTTGTGCTGATGCTTATGGATTATCAAATAAAGCCTAACTTTGCAACAATTCAAGGTCTGGTTAATTTGAGATCCCATCGTCTGACATTTTGAGACTGATCCTTTTGAAGGCTTATCTGAACCGGCCACTTTTTAGTCGGATGGCTGAAAAAGTTCCGGATAACAGAGAACCTACTGAACCTTTCGCGAAGATAAAGACTCCCCCCGGCACATCACCGGGGCTCGGAGAACCGAGGGATCCCCACTACACATCCAGATGCTGTTCATCACCCTGCAGAAGTGGCCACCGAGAACCTCAACCACCCTGATGGATGAGGCTCCGGGGCACCACAAGAACCTACTGATGAGACCCGGTCAAGGCGGGAACCCGGGGAGCGAGGGCAACCCAGACCGTGACAGCGGGGAGAGAGACCGGGTCGGGTCAGACGAGGAGCGTGGTCAGGGGACCGATTCGGAGGGGGGAAATGGAAGCCCCCCAAAGGGTGAGGACAACATGGAAAAGATGAGAAAGGAGATGAGAGCTATGGGCTTAGGGACAAGGTGCCGCAGGGCTCAGTACTGGGTCCCATGCTCTTTAACTTGTTCAAAAATGATTTAGAGTTGGGAGTGAGCAGTGAAGTGGCCAAGTTTGCGGATGACACTAAATTGTTCAGGGTGGTGAGAACCAGAGAGGATTGTGAGGAACTCCAAAGGGATCTGTTGAGGCTGGGTGAGTGGGCGTCAACGTGGCAGATGCGGTTCAATGTGGCCAAGTGCAAAGTAATGCACATTGGGGCCAAGAATCCCAGCTACCAATACAAGTTGATGGGGTGTGAACTGGCAGAGACTGACCAAGAGAGAGATCTTGGGGTCGTGGTAGATAACTCACTGAAAGTGTCAAGACAGTGTGCGTTTGCAATAAAAAAGGCCAACGCCATGCTGGGAATTATTAGTAAGGGAATTGAAAACAAATCAGCCAGTATCATAATGCCCCTGTATAAATCGATGGTGCGGTCTCGTTTGGAGTACTGTGTGCAGTTCTGGTCGCCGCACCTCAAAAAGGATATTATAGCATTGGAGAAAGTCCAGAGAAGGGCAACTAGAATGATTAAAGGGCTGGAGCACTTTCCCTATGAAGAAAGGTTGAAACGCTTGGGACTCTTTAGCTTGGAGAAACGTCGACTGCGGGGTGACATGATAGAGGTTTACAAGATAATGCATGGGATGGAGAAAGTAGAGAAAGAAGTACTTTTCTCCCTTTCTCACAATACAAGAACTTGTGGGCATTCGATGAAATTGCTGAGCAGACAGGTTAAAACAGATAAAAGGAAGTACGTCTTCACCCAAAGGGTGATTAACATGTGGAATTCACTGCCACAGGAGGTGGTGGCGGCCACAAGTATAGCCACCTTCAAGAGGGGTTTAGATAAAAATATGGAGCACAGGTCCATCAGTGGCTATTAGCCACAGTGTGTGTGTATATATAAATATTTTTGCCACTGTGTGACACAGAGTGTTGGACTGGATGGGCCGTTGGCCTGATCCAACATGGCTTCTCTTATGTTCTTATGTTCTTATCCACTTCAACACTGCTCTCATGGCTTGGGAGGTGCAGAGGCAGATCGACCGATTGCTGCTCCGCGATTTCGGTCGGGGCCCGCCAGCCAAGCCAGCGCCGGCAGGTCCTCCGCCAACGGGACCAGCCGGTCCGGACGTCCCAGCAGCACCCCGGGACTCGCCAGTATCCCCGGCAGCACCCACTCCACCGGTGGGCCCCGCAGTCCCAAGGCCACCAGGACTGCCGGGCCCTGGGCCATGGGACCTCAGACGGGGACAGGGACTAGACATCACATTCGACAGCGATCCCGAAGAGGCGGAGTATTTCACCATACAAGCCAACAGCTACATGCATTACTGGGGGAACACCTTCCCTGACAAACCTAGCCAGGTGGACTATCTGGGCTAAAAGCTGAAGGGGGCGGCAAGGAGATGGTACGTGAGCTTGTACGAGAGCTGAAGCCCAGAGCTGAACAGTGTCGAGGGCTTCCTGCAAGCCATGCTGCTCCAGTATGAAGACCCCCTCCAGGAGACTCGGGCCCTCACTGCCCTATGCAATATGCAGCAGGGGTTGAAATCAGTAAGAGAGTACACGGTGGACTTCAGGTCCCACTGCACGAAAGTCAGGGGTTGGAACAAGATGATGAAGATCGAGGCTTATCAACGAGGCCTCAATGCCAGCCTCCTGGACAGGGCTTTTCACCAGGCTCGTCCCACCACACTGTTGGGGTGGATGCAGGTGGCAGGGGAAGTCGAAACCAACACGAAGCACATAGCCCTGCAATGGCAACATCAGCAAGGGGGGATTTGAGGCTCGGTCGGGCTCCAAGACCGAAGCGAAAAAGGCGCCAGCCCAGGGTGGGACCCCTAAAATCACCACGGGTCAAAAGTGCTTCCGATGCGGCAACCCTGGGCATCTGGCGGCTAACTTCCCAGAGAAACCTCAAGCCCCCCCCCCCCCGGAACCTGAAGCCGATGGCAGCGGGACCAAAGAAGACACCAGCGAAGTCCAAAGAGCCCAGTCAGGCCAGCACCACCACTTCGATGGTGCTTGACGAAGATACTATAATTGTTGACTACTTGAGCGAAGAGTCGTGGGAGCCCGAGCCGACAGGAAACGAGAGCGACCTGCATTGATGGGTGCCAGGAGGCAGGTCGTGGATTTAACGGCACCATTACGGGTGAGAATAACCTGGGCCCTATTTTTTGTCCCCTTGACTTTATTGAACCCAAAACTCAAACGATTCATGCACGCCTGAGCCCTAATCGACTCCGGATGCACCCAAGAGATCATAACCCCCAGACTGGTGGACGCCCTTGGACTGTCTCAAACCCCTCTACCACACCCGATCAGTTCGAACAGATGGACAGGTCCGTAATGCGAGGGGAACCATGTGTAGAAGAGACTCAAAGCTTGCTGGTGGGGATAGAAGAACATTGGGAGGTGGAAGTTTTTGTCATTGCCCCTTTGTCCTCTTTCGATGTGGTGTTGGGGGTGAGCTGGCTGGCCGGACATCAACTGGATATACAGTGGGGAGCGCACACCATAGACTTTACAGACAAGCGATGCGCGCATCACCACTGGTTAGAAAAATGGGGCCCGAACCCACCCCCAAAGAATGAAAGGATGTGCGTGTCGGTAGAGGAGATCCAATTGATCCCAAAGGAATATCGGGGCTTGCACAAAGTATTTAGTGAGGAGGAGGCCAATGAGTTACCCCCCCCCCCACCGCAGTACTGACTGCACCATTGAACTAATCCCAAGCCAGGAGCTCCCGAAGGCCAAACTATATTCCATGGGGTGGGCGGAGAAGGCCGAGTTGCGAAAGTTTATTGATAAAAACTTAAAGCGGGGTTTTATCAGACCGGCCATGGCACCCCATGCTGCACCCATCCTCTTCCGGAAGAAGAAGGAGGGGAGCCTTAGACGTTTCACTGACTTTCGCGGGATCAATGGGATTTTGATGTCCAACGCCTACCCCATCCCCCTAAGCAGAGACTTATTAGGTACGGTATCAGAGGGGTCTATCTTCACCAATTTGGACTTGAGGGACGCTTACTTCTGAGTGAGAATCAAGGAGGGGGATAAGTGGAAAACTGCATTCAACACGCCAATGGGACACTTTGAATACTTGGTGATGCCTTTCGGTCTCCAGGGGGCCTCGGGAGTGTTCATGAACTTTATCAATGAAGTGCTGAGAGAATATCTGTACAAGGGGGTGGTGGTGTACCTGGATGACATCATTATCTATTCGAAAGATCTACCCTCCCACATACAGTTGGTGAGAAAAGTGCTATCCAGCTTATACGAGCACAAGCTATATGCGAAATTGTCCAAATGTGAATTCCACCAGACAGAGCTCGACTACTTGGGGTTCCGAGTCTCCGGAAAGGGGTTGGCGATGGACCCGGCCAAAATACAGATTGGGAACCCCCGAGGACATGTAGACAGCTCGGGTTTGCGAATTTTTACAGGGCGTTCATTCAAGGGTTCGTCCAAGTGATGTTACCCCTGACGGACTTGCTTAAGACTAAGGGGAGGGGACCGGAGGCCAAGAAGCCCGGAGCTCGATTAAGCTGGTCGCCGGAGTACCAAAGGGCTTTCGATAAACTTAAGTGCTTGTTCACGAGTGAGCCAGTCCTCTCCCACCCGGACGAGCTAAGACCCTTCGTGGTCCAGTGCGACGCCTCTGACGTGGCCGTAGGAGCAATATTGATGCAGAGGGATGCAGAAGGGAGGCTGAGACCCTGTGCCTACATTTCTAGAAAGTTTTCACAGGAGCAGCGTAACTGGTCGGTCTAGGATAAAGAGGTATTTGCAGTGACTTTTGCTTTGAAAATGTGGCGGTCCTGGCTAGAGGGGGCAAGGGTTCCGTTTGAGATCTGGACGGACCATAAAAACCTAGAGGCTCTCACAGGGCACCGGAAACTAACTGCTAAACAGATTCGGTGGGCCGGATTCTTTGCCAAATTTGACTTCACCCTCAAACACATCCCAGGGTCAAAAAACGTTTTAGCCGACGCCTTATCCAGGCTGCCTCAACATGAGAGCCAGAGGGAGGAAGTAATAGACTCTATCATTCCCCACTCCGTGGTGGTGGGAGCGGTGACCACTTGATCGGGAAAAGGGACAAAGCCTCCCGAGCCGTGGGGGGGCAGCAAACTGATTGAGGAGACGGAGGGGGGGGAAACGAGCAGACCAGATGGGATTGTGAAAGGAGAAGGGGGGGTTTGGTACTACGAGGGGAAGCTGTACGTTCCTAAAACCCTCCGGCAGGAAGTGTTACAGCATTGTCACTGCAGCAAGCTGGCTGGCCGCTTTGGCTACGTAAAAACATTGCACCTGGTCAATAGGGAGTTTTGGTGGCCACACATGAAGAAAGACATCTCAGAGTTTGTGGCCTCATGCCCCACTTGCGTCATGACAAAAAAACGGGGGGGGGGGCAAAACACCGGGCTTCCTTCAGCCCACCCCCACGGCCAATCGACCATGGTCAGTAGTGTCAATGGACTTTACAGTAGAACTTCCAGCATCTCAGGGCAAGACGGTGATCTTGGTAGTGGTAGACACTTTCTCAAAACAAGCCCACTTTATTCCATGCAAGCCACTCCCTACAGCGAAGAAGCTAGCATATTTATTTTTCCAGCACGTTGTTAAATTACACTCATTCCCCGACAAGGTCATAAGTGACCACGGGCCGAAGTTCGTTGCCAACTTCTGGCGGGAGTTTTGCAAATTAATAGACATGGAACAGGGGCTGAGTTCCGCCTACCACCCTCAGACAGACGGACAGACGGAACGTGTGAATGCCCTTTTAGAGCAATACCTGAGATGCTACATAAATTACCAACAAACAAACTGGGTTGAGCTGCTTCCCTTTGCTGAATACGGGTACAATAACGGTCTGCATAGCTCTACGAAAGCCTCCCCATTCCACATTGTGAACGGTTATGAAGGAAAGCCTTTTCCCTTACTGCCCAGCAGTCAAGAAACCTCGCCTCCCACTTCTTGTCAGCAATGGTGGGGGAAAATCAAAAAAGGCTGGGCCATTATACAGGAAACAGCTAAAAGAGACTATAAGACCCACTTTGACAAAAAGCATTCACCAGAGTGGGAGTTTAAAGTGGGGGAAACAGTTTTCCTATCTACTAAGAACTTGCCTTTGCCACAGACTTGCAGGAAACTGGCATACAAATACCTGGGTCCGTTCAAAATAAAACGAGTAATAAACAAGGTGATAGTAGAACTGGCATTACCTAAACTGTTTAGTAAAATTCACCCTGTTTTCCATTGCAGTCTTCTTCGGAAAGATCCTAGAGTTACGTCTTGGCACCCCTGCCCTCCAGAGCCCCAACCTATTCAAGTGAGGGGTCAAAATCATCATGAGGTGCAGGAGGTGCTAGACGCCAAAATGAAGAGGGTGGTTTTGTACTTCTCAGTACGCTGGAAATACTTTCCACCTAGCTGTGATGAATGGGTCAAATCACTGGACGTACGAGCCCCCTCCTTCTGAAAAGATTTTACCTACTGCACCCAGACAAACCCCGAGCAAGAGCTTGGGGGGGGGGCAGTATGTCAGCCAATGTAACTCTTCTGAAATAAAAGACTTAGCTGAACTGTCGCCATTTTGAAACGCTGTTACTAACCATGAGAAAGGCCTTGCATATCAAAGTAGAAAGTTGTAGATTGTTGCTAATGTTTGGTGTGAACATTTCTTTCCCTTGATACTAACAAAGGCAGAAATTCCCCTTTGAAGATAAAGCGCCTCCAGGGACAGCCGCTTGGCCATCCCCGGAAGACTAACCGTAACAATAAGATAAGAGAAGGAGACCGTGTGAATCTTTGCACCTCAACTCAGCAATGTTTAGAATTGTGGCTTTGTATAGTTCCCTTTGATGTATTCCCTTATAGCCTGCTTCCTACTGCTACAATGTATCAGTCTCAATTTTCCTTCATGCTGATGCTTATGGATTATCAAATAAAGCCTAACTTTGCAACAATTCAAGGTCTGGTTAATTTGAGATCCCATCGTCTGACACACCCCGTCTCAGAGAACCTCCGTCTTCTTCAGCTTCAGCTTCAACTGACTCAGCTGAGCCAAGATGCTATGGCTTAAAGAGCCAGGTCTAGATTTTCCAGGGTACAGTTGGACTGGCCAACCATCAATAGATAGAGCTGGGTGTCGTCTGCAAACTGGTGACATCCCAGCCCATACCTCCTGACAATCTGGGCAAGGGGGCGCATGTAGATGTTAAATAACATCAGGGACAGAACCGCACCCTGTGGCACACCACATATGGGATGTTTGGGATGATTCCTCCCCTATCACCACCCTTTGCCCCTGACCTTGGAGAAAAGAGGCCAACCACTGCAAGGCAGACTTTTGAATCCCCACGTTGGCGAGGCGGCTAGACAGTAGCTGATGGTCAACCATATCGAATGCGGCTGACAGATCTAAGAGTAACAGCACCGCTGAGCCACCCCAATCCAGATGTTGTATGAGGTCATCTATGAGGGTGACCAGAACCATCTCTGTCCTGTAACCTGGTCGAAAGCTGGACTGGAATGGATCCAGTGCAGAAGTGTCATCCAGGAATCCCTGTAGCTGGATCGCCACCGCCCGCTCTATAATCTTACCCAAAAAGGGAAGATTCGACACCGGCTGATAGTTTGCCAATATGGCCGTGTCTGCAGATGGTTTTTTCAAGAGGGGATGTACCACAGCTCTTTAAGAGGTGTGGGAAAGATTCCTTCTAAGAGGGATCTGTTGATGATAGCCTGCAGTGGCCCTCGTAGCGATGCCTGGCTAGCTTTTGTAAGCCAGGATGGGCATGGGTCCAACCCACAGGTAGTAGGGCACACAGCAAAAAAGGATCCTGTCGACCTCCTCCAGGCTGAGTGGAGTGAAGGAATCTAGAAATGGACCAGAAGACGTGCTTGGTGCCTCGAGTTCTTTCACTGTATCAATAAATTTCTGGGAGTTGTTAACAGACATCCTGGTGAGTTAACTTTGTACACTGGATAGTTCTTCTCATGAGAATCTCATTCTGGAATGTAGCTGCCAGCTTTAGTGCATCATTTAGAGAGTCTTCATTTACAAACTGTTATTATGACATTAAGAAGGTTTTCCTTCCAAAACATGATTCATATCTAGGACACCCATTTCAATAAAGTCATCAATAAGTTAATTTTTGGCTTCCAAGAAATTCGGCCCATCTACAGCCGCGCCGCAACAGCAGCCATAGGCCGGGGGGGGGGCGTGTTTGCCTCCTTGGAGGAGGAGGAGACTGAGAGGCTTCCTGGGCATCCAGGGATTCTGTTGGGGTGGAGCAACAGAACTATAAGAGTCCCGACCCCACCCCGAGTGGCGCAGTTCTCTCTTGGCTCTCGGAAGAGGCACGCGTTGTCTAGCCAAAGCCAAGTATCTGGGAGGACGGTGATTGAGGCGGCGGCGAGAAGCGGTGGCGGAGAACGGCGGCTCGTCAGGCGTGTGGTGGCTGGCTAAGTCAGGGTGGAAGAGCCTGAGCGGGGGTGGGGCGCTCTTGGGAAGAGGCTTCGTGGCGACAGGCCCTTAGGCGGGCATTATTCACGGCTGGGGGAATTTGGGGTGAATAAGGGGGTCCATTGGCAGTGGTGTGTGCTCTGCTTATTACCCCCCCCAGCCAGACCCCCCCAGCCAGACCATTCCACCCCCCCTCCTTCCTGAACACAGTTTTGTAGGGGGCATTTTGTGGGGAAAGGAGGGTGATAGATCCTCAGAGGGGGTATTTTGTTAGTTGGGTATTGTATTACCCCACCCTTCTATTTTCTTATCTTCCTTACTTGGAAGGGGACTCTGTGGCTCAGTGGCACAGTCTTGGCTTGGCAGCCCCTGCTGTATCAGGAGGTCACGTGTTTTACCGCGGGGTAGCCCCATTTAGAAGGTGACACAGGGAGGTCTATATATTTGCAGTTTCAGAGATGGGGCCTAAGAAGGGGCAGGGAGCACCTAAGGGCAAGCAACCTGCTCAGCCTCAGAGGAAGAGGGTGCATCTAGACAAGGTTGTGGATGGTGCGGAGGACTCTGCTCGGACGTGGCATGTGATTATGGAAAAGCTGGGGGCCCTTGAATGCGAAAGGGGTTTTTCCAGGGCATTGTCGGTGGGGTCCGGGTGTTCCAGGCCTACTGGGTGGTCGGGTACGATGTCCTTTGAGCAAGAGGTACTCACTCAACTTTCTGCATTACAGAAAGGCAGCGGTGGCAGGGAGCAGCCGTCGGAACAAACGCAGGGAGTGCAGCCTGACATGGAAGTGGAGTCTGATGGAGGGGTAGGGTCCAGGAGTTGCTGGGTGAACTGGAATGGCCCGCACAGTCAGCACCAGTGGCGGTGATGGTCGCACCACCACCTGGAGATGGTAAGTATTTGCAGCCCCAACAAGTCCAAACATGGCCTTTGGGTATGTGGGGTTCCCCTTCTACACTGGTGGGAACGGGTGCAGCTGGCATTTCTTCCCCATTTCTGGGGCAGGGGGTGCCGTGGGTATACCCAGGTCAGCAGGGTCCAACGTGGGCAGTAGGGGACCCTTTTCAGCAGGGAGTGAGCCTGGTTGGATTAGGTGGGGTTATACAGTCTCAAGTTGGGGTCCCAGCAGTGGCACTGGCACAAGGAGCCCCTGGGCAAGAAGTGCAGGGTGTTCTCCCGTGGGGGGGACAGATGATAATGCCACAGCAATCAGGGTGGACTAATGGTCAGTGGACAGCATGGGGCTATTTGCCCAATCCTTATGGGTCGGTGCCATTTTCAGCTCTCCCCTTTGGAGATACAGTGATGCCATTGGGGGACCATTTGACACCTGCTACGCAGGAAAAAAAATTACGGGGCGAATACGTGGATCAGCTACCTGGGGTGCATCATCTCCTCAGATGCCAAGATCAACAAGGAGATTGACAACAGGCTGGCAAAGGCAAACCATACATTTGGCCGACTGCACAAAAGAGTGTGGAGCAACAAGCATCTGAAAAAAGGCACAAAGATCAATGTTTACAAAGCGGTTGTGATAACAACCCTCATCTACGGCTCCGAATCGTGGGTTTTATACCGTCATCACCTGCGACTCCCTGAGCGCTTTCATCAGCGCTGCCTCCGCACCATCCTCAATATCCACTGGAGTGACTTTGTGACCAACACTGAAGTCCTCAAGAGGGCGGAGGTTACAAGCATCGAGGCACTGCTGTTGAAGACGCAGCTGCGCTGGGCAGGGCATATTTCTAGGATGGAAAACCACCGCCTTCCCAAGATTGCTCTGTATGGCGAACTTTCCACCGGCCATCGAAATAGAGGGGCACCAAAGAAGAGGTACAAGGACTCCTTGAAGAAATCCCTTGGCACCTGTTGCATCAACCATCACCAGTGGTCTGACCTAGCCTCAGATCGCAAAGCATGGAGGCACACCATCCACCAGGCTGTCTCTTCCTTTGAGAACGCATGCATAGCTGGTCTTGAGGACAAAAGGAGATTGAGGAAGAATCGCACTGCTACAGCACCAACCCCAAATCAGACTTTTCCCTGCAGCCACTGTGGCCGGATCTGCCTGTCCGGCATTGGTCTTGTCAGCCACCAGCGAGCCTGCAGCAGACGTGGACTACTGCACCCTTCTTAAATCTTCGTTCGTGAAGTCAAGCCGAGAGAGAGAGATAGGGAATTGGAGAAGAAGGAGAAGGAGGACCTTGATGAGAAAGAGAAAGAGAAACTGAAACGCAGGAAGGTTGACAGGACCTGGGCTAACAGGTTGCTGGGTTTCCTGATTTATGCTGGGGTTATTACAAGGGCGCAGCCTTTCCAAGCTGCACCTTTGTTCCAGTACTGTGATATTATCTGTTGGGCATATACTGACTTCGTCCGTGCAGCCCGGATGCAGTACGATGAGGCCTTCCGAATGAGGGTGGCAATTAACCCGCCCCTTCCCTGGAACCAGATAAATCAACAGTTATGGCTCCAGCTGATGTCTCCTGATAAACCCAATGCTGGTGATCGGGCAGATAGCAGCCACCTAGTCCACAAGCTGCAGAGCACATCAGGAGCCCACGCAGTAGCGGGCCAGTCGTTTCAATCCTGACCGTTATGCTGGGAATTTACTTCCCAAGCCGTTTGCTCAAGGAAAGCTTGTAAATTTAAGCACGAATGCCCATTGTGTGGGGGATCTCATGCATTTTCAGCTTGTACCAAAGCCAAGACAAGGAGTGGCACCAAATGAGCTAGGGGTGGGGGTAATCTGCCACAGATTGGAAAAGGGTCCCAGCCCCATTCTGCTGAGAGTACTTAAAAAGGTTATTAGAGGGATATCCTTTAGTGGTTGATAGAGTTTATTTGTTGGATGGTTTTACTAACGGTTTTCAGATTCCTTATCAGGGAAAGCGGGCACCCTGTAGGGCATCCAATCTTCATTCTGTTAAGGGTATGGAGAAGATAGTGAGGGAAAAATTGCTAGGGAATGCCGGGAGGGTCGGGTGATTGAGACTCCTCCTGTACCCAACCTCAAGGTATCCCCCCTAAGAAGGCGCCGGAATACCGCCTTATTCACCACCTGTCTTACCCAAAGGGGGGATCCGTGAATGATGCCATTCCCGATCAGCTTTGTTCTGTGCGATACACCTCCTTTGACCAGGCAGTCAAAATGGTGCTGGCATGTGGAAAGGGGGCTGAAATGGCAAAATGCAACATTAAGTCAGCATTTCGTCTGTTACCCGTCCACCCTAGGGATTTTGAGTAGCTGGGTTTTATGTTTGATGGTAAGTATTTCATGGATCGAGCGTTGCCAATGGGCTGCTTGATTTCCTGTGCAGCCTTCGAGCGATTCAGTTCCTTTTTGGAATGGGCACTCCAAGTGAAGTCAGGGTTGACCAAAACGGTTCGTTACCTTGATGACTTCCTTTTTGTGGGTCCTGCTGGCTCGGGGCGATGTGCCAGACTAATGGATGTATTTGTCCAACTGGCTGACGAGCTAGGGGTGCCATTGGCACACAAAAAGACGGAAGGCCCGGCATCTGTTTTGACATCTTTGGGTATTGAGTTGGACTCTTGTAAGCAAGCCTCATGGCTTCTGGATGACAAGGTCCAGGGGCTGCGGAGGTGCATTGCAATGATTAAAGGGCAGTGTAAGGTGTCTCTGCTGGAGCTGCAACAGCTCGTGGGGCATTTGAACTTTGCATGCTGAGTAGTTGCACCGGGAAGGGCATTCCTGAGGCGTCTATGTGATGCAATGGGTTCCCTTCGCTTGCCTCATCATAGAATGAGGATAACAGCAGGTATGAGAAAAGACTTGGAGGTTTGGGAGGAATTTTTGAAATCCTTTAACAGGATCTCCTTTTAGAGGGATGACATGCGGATTGAAGCTGACCTCCAGATAACGTCTAATGCTGCGGGCTCTATAGGTTTTGGGGTATTTTTCAGGGGGCATTGGTGTGCCCCCAGGGAATGGTTGGCTGGTCAGCTCTGCAGGGATTTAACATTTTTGGAATTTTTTCCCATTGTAGTGGCATTGTGGCTTTGGGGAGATCAACTAGCCAACCATGTGGTGCATTTTTGGTGTGACAACTTGGCTGTGGTCCATGTGATTAACTCATTGTCCTCCAGATCTGTACCAGTAATGAACCTGGTTAGAGCTTTTACGCTGCGCTGCCTTCAATTGAACCTGCTGTTTATGGCTAAGCACGTGCCTGGTGTTTGTAATGATGTGGCGGACACCCTGTCTCGCCAACAGATGGAGTGTTTTCGCCAGCTGGCTCTGGAAGCCAACCCATGGCCGGTCAGGATGCCTCAGGACCTGTGGCTGTTTGGAGGGTTGAAGCCGGTAAGGCAATCAGTTTAGCCTTGGCTCCAAGTACCAGAAGAGTGTACAAGAGGGCTGTCTGGCAATTCAGGTTCTTTAGAACGTCAGGGGGATTGCGGGACATTTGGCCTGTGCTTGTGCTGTATTTGATGCAGCTTTTAGTACACCAAAGGGAAAGGGGCTTGGCAGTTAAGTCCATTAGAGAGCAGTTGGTGGCCATTGCCTTTGTTAGTAAAGCTCAGGGATTGGCAGAGAACACGGGAGACTTTAGGGTCCGGAAGATGTTGGAGGGTTGACGTTACCATTAAAGGTGACCAAGTTGTACTGATGGTTAGGTGATCCAAAACAGATCAGCTGGGCAAAGGCATAACAGTTATTCTTGGGCCTTGTGGGGAGGTTGGTTTGTGCCCGATCAGGGCATTGCGGCAGTACGTGGCATTTAGAGGGGATGCAGAGGGACCGTTATTCCGTCACAGGGATGGTTCTCCACTTACCAAATTCCAATTTTGGGCGGTAACTGCACAGGCTTTGGATAAATTTGGGCTTAAAGGGGTTAAATTTGCCACCCATTCGTTCAGGATTGGAGCGGCCTCCACAGCAGCGGCAATGGGGTACCCGGGCCCTGTAATACAGAGAGTAGGTCGGTGGCGTTCTGCGGCCTACCGCTCTTATGTGTGTCCTTTGCTTTCTCCAGTTTGAACATGGGAACCTTGTTCTACTTGGTTATGCCTCTGTTGGGCAAATTAGTTTCTTGGTTGATTGTTTTTTCCTTTCAGGTGCTGTGGCTCATCAAGAGAGGCTGCAGATCCTCGTCTGCAGGCACAGTTTTGTGTTTTGGGCGGCCCACTATGCATGGAGGTCTTCAGTTGGTTCCCAATTGGGTCTCAGCGAATGGGCCGTGGTGGAGTGGCAGGGTCGCCATGGGCTGCAGTGGCCCAGTTTACTGCCTCTCTTATTTCAGGGGAGGAGGGGTCCTCTGCCCGATATACTTGTCATACACCTTGGTGGTAATGACCTTGGGTGGATGAAAGGGAAGGCCCTTTCTCTACAGGCGGTGGCAGACCTGCAGGTCATCATGGGGAGGTGGCCTGGGGTCTGCCTAGTGTGGTCTGCCATCCTGCCTCATCGGGTCTGGCGAGGGGTTTGGGACCCAGCGGGCATCGAAAGGGCTAGGAGGAAAGCCAATCGGGCCCTGCAAAAGGCTTTGGATGGGGGGTTGGGGAATTTTCTACCTCACCCGTCAATTCAAGCCGACTGTGCCGGGTTGTATAGACCTGATGGGGTGCATCTTTCAGATGCTGGTAACCAGGCCTTTTTATATTACCTACGGCAAGGGCTTCAGGCAGCTCTGGGCTGCCCATTGGGGCGCTAATGCCTAAGCAGAGGCTTGGCATTGGCGGTGGAAGAAGGAGCAAGGGGTTATGGGAACCCAGGGGAGCACCCAGGGCACAGCACCACTTGAGTGCAGGCGATCAGCATGAGCAGCAGATGGGCTCCATGGCTCAATGTTGCATAATACCGATCGTGTGATGCCTCCCCACAAGATTGGCTCTTCCTGGGTGATGATGCCAATGTGGGGTGGGATGATCAGCCTGGCCGGCCTGACAGGAGCCAAATCTGTGGCTCATGCCAGGGGCAGGGTGGCTCGCCCATATCTGGACAACGAAGGGTCATGTGTTGACCTTGGGGCTTGTCGAGTTCAGGTAACCCTTGCCGTACAAGTTGCTTTAAGGTTGTTTGTTTAATAAAAGGGCCCGTTTTACCAAAATACAGCATCAGTCTCTTTATTCCGACTTGGGGGGGCAATTTGTAGGTTCTGTGTTATTCTAGAACAACTTTCAGTTTCATGTCTGATTGAATTTGTAATCCCTACAAATTGTTGTTGTTGGTGGATACCCTGAGTTTGAATTGTTTTAGAGTGCCTATGTGCGCCTAATGATAAAATGCTATTTCTGTTGAACTAGTGCCTGTGAACACATTCTTGCAACTTCTAGGTGACTAGTTATTCGTGTTAGCATGGTTCATTTAGTTTCCAGAGTCATTTATTTGACATAAGCTCGACAGGATCGAAATCTTCTTTTACAACTTTAAACATCTAATTTACAAAAGACTGGTGTTGATCTGGATAAACTACCAAAAAAAAAAAGGTATTGATTGCTATCTTTTCACTTCAGGACTAACTAAAGCTAAACAAACACAATTAAAAGGTGGGAGTTGGAAATAATGGAAGCCTGAAAGGAGAAGAAAAGGGGCTAAATTTGAACTTTGTATATTTAAAAGACAGTGCTAAAAGGAGAAAGGAATTTATTGTTTAGTCTATCTACGGTTGAGGAGGTAGCCCCATCGTCATAGATCTGCAGCACTCATAGTCAACACAGGAAGTACGTCAGATATTGTGAGATTTCTCTACCAGCGAAACGAGACTTGGTGGCAGAAAAAGCAGGAAGTACCAGAGAAAGAAGAAAAAAGTCAGAGAAGTAAACAGCCTACTCTAGGATTATAATATCAGAGAGAAACATTGGCAGCCATTGCTGGGAGGACAAAGTTTTAACAACTTTTTAAAGTGACTGGGACAATAAAAATTGGTGGAGTCAACTGAGTTGGCAATTATAAAATAAGGACTATTGGATAGTGGTGAAGAAGATTTGAATTGGTTAAAGGGAAAAGAATATATATTTTTAAAAGCGAAGCAAAAGTCGCGACCGCCATTTTGGGAAAAATAAAAACTTTAAACATTAATATCTGAGCCTGGGAGGCTCAGAGGACAGCAAAATTGGGTTCATTGGAAAGGGCAAGCTTCACTCTATTAAACCTGATGGTCCAAATTTAATTTGGTGAGATAAAAATTTTCGATCTTTTTTACATGTCAGACCCAAAGCAAACTCGTGCTAGGTCTGCTTCAATGGAGAAAATGCAAGCCCAATTTGATGCAATGGAAGCCAGGATAATGAAGGGGGTGAAAGAAATGATAACTGCCTCTAAAAAAGAAATGAGGATATTGAGGACTCAAAAAAAGAATTAAAAAAAGAAATAGAGAATCTCAGAAATGAGACTGTAGTAATAACAAAAAAAGTACAAGAGGTGGAAGAGAGAGTGAAAACACGTGATTCCACCTTGTTAAAATTACAAGAAAAGGTGATAATACATGACTGCAAGTTGATGGAGACACAGATTCGTCATACCAGAAGATGAAGAATCTGATCTGAAAGAATACATAATAAAAATAATTGCAGATTTTTTGGAGGAAGATCCTGAAGGGAATAGAAATATGCATGACTATATGTATAGAGTGAATTCACTCTATGCAAAAAAGAACAATCTGCCAAGAGATGTGGTCATAAGATTTATGACAAAAGAAATGGTGGGAAAAATCATAAATAAAAATGTTGAAAAGACATTGACAGTGGGAGGTAGTAGAATAAGAATTATGAAAGAGTTGCCAAGACAAGTGTTAACTGACAGGAATATATATAAAAAACTAATAAAAAAACCTAAAAAACTAATAGAAAACTAATAGAAAAATTACGCGACAGATGGATAATACCTAAAGGTTTGAGCTTTGAACTTCAAGGGAAAAGGATTACAATTACAAACACACAGGAATTTCATAGATTCTATGGAGAAAATAAAGAATTGATATCTTGGAATGTAAATGGACTAAATTCACCACAAAAAGAAGGGCAACATTTCATTGGATAAAAAAACAAAATTGTAACATAGTTTGTTTACAAAAAGTGCACATTAGACAAAAGGATTATAAATTTTTATGGAATAAGCAACTGGGACTAGAATTTTATACATTGGCTGAACGGAAGAAGAGAGGAGTAATTTTTTTTATATTAAAAAAGAATTAGATCCGAAATTGGCTTTTAAAGATAAAAATGGAAGGTATATAGCGGTGGAAATTACATTTAATGCTAAAAAAACTTTATTGTTGGGACTTTATGCTCCAAATGGTGCAAAGGACATCTTTAAAAATATTACGCAAATTGGGCAAATTTTGTTGATGGGGGACTTTAATGAAACAATTCAGAACACAATAGATAGATCTGGGAAGAAAAAAATTGATAAAGAAGGGAAATTGCCAAAGTCTTTTTTTGAGCTGGTTAAACAAGAGAATTTAGAGGATATATGGAGGAAGTTCAATCCTGAAGTACGGGACTATACCTTTTTTTCAGCCAGACATAATTCTTTTTCTAGAAATGACATGTTGCGGGGTACTAAAGATTTGTGACATAACAAAGAAGATAGAGATTTTACCCAAAATAGGAGCTGACCATAACCCAATAATGTGGATTACAAAATTGTCTAAAAAGTCGAGAAGATGGAAATTAAATGAAGATTTACTACAAAATAAAGAAATAGTGACATCTTTAGAAAAGGAAACTAAAGCTTACTTCCAAGTCAATGATAGAGAAGATATAGAATTTCAGATGGTATGGGATGCCTACAAGGCAGTAATGAGAGGAATATTAATATCACTGAATAATAAAGATAAGAGAGCAAAGCATAAACAGATCTTGGACATTCAAAATGAAATTAAGAAAAAAGAAGGTGAATTAAGAAAAAGGCCAGGGAAAAAGAAAATTATAAGGGAGATTACAATATTACAAACACAAATTAGACATTTGTTAAATAAGGAAATGGAATGGAATTTGAAAAAAATTACAACAGAAATCTTTTGAGGGAGCAAACAAACCTGGAAAGTACTTGGCCTGGCAATTGAAGAAAAAGAGAGAAAGTAAAATTATTAATAAAATTGTGGCTGATGGAAAAGAGATGGTAGATCAAGAAGGAATAAAGAGAATTTTTTAAGTATTATGCTAAATTATTTAAGGGTGTTAAAGTAAAGAAAGAAAGGATTGAAGCGTATTTGCAAAAGATCAAAATAGCACCCTTAACTGAATATATGGAAAAAATTTTGAATGATCCAATTGAAAAAAATAGAAATTGAAGTAGCAATTAATGTAATGAAAATTGGAAAGGCACCTGGACCAGATGGATATATGGCAAAAAAATTTAAAAAGCTTAAAGAAGAATTAGTACCGAAACTTCAAAAATTGATGAATGCAATAAGATTAAATGGGAAAATACTCAATACATGGAAAGAAGCTGTAATTTCATTGATTGCAAAGGAAGAAAGAGATGTCACAAATGTAAAGAATTAAAGACCAATTTCATTATTAAATAATGATTATAAGATATACACAAGAATCCCGGCAGAACGACTTAAACAATATTTAATACATTTTATAAAGGAAGATCAAGCGGGTTTTCTTCCTAAAAGGCAAATGAGAGACAATATTAGACCTGTTGTAAATATTGTAGAATATTATGAAAGACATCCAGAGAAGGAAGTTGCATTATTTTTTGCGGCTGCAGAGAAAACTTTTGACGATTTGAACTGGGACTTTATGTTTGCAGTAATGGAAAAAATAAAGTTGGGAGAAAACTTTATAAGAATGATAAAGGCAATATATACTGAACAATGTGCAAGGCTATGTATAAATGCAGATCTTACAGATGAAATGAAAATTAGCAAAGGTACAAGACAAGATTGTCCGCTTTCACCATTGTTGTTTATAATGACTCTTGAAATCTTATTGATGCAAATACAAGACAATTAAGAAATAGAAGCAATGAGAATTAAAGGATTTACCTATAAATATAGAGCATTTGCAGATGATATAATGTTTATAAATGAAAATCCTACACGTTACATCTTTTTTGTTAGCTAAAATACAAAATTTTGGAGAAATGGCGGGACTTTATGTTAATAAAGAAAAATCAAAACTTTTATGTAAAAATATGCAAGCAAATAAACAAAAGGAATTGCAGAGGTTAACGGGATGTGAAGTTACCTCTAAAGTAAAATATTTGGGTGTGGAAATAACAATGAAGAACATTGATCTGTTTAAAAATAATTATGAAATGTTATGGCGTAAAATGGATGAAGATATGATAAAGTGGAACAAGCTTAATTTGTCATTGATTGGTAGAATAGCTACAATTAAGATGAACATTTTACCAAGAATAATGTGTTTATTCCAAACTATTCCAATTGTGAAAGACAGTAAACAATTTAATAAATGGCAAAGAAAGATTTAAGAATTTATATGGGCTGGAAAGAAACAAAGGATTAAAATGAAAGTTTTAACAGACGCTAAAGAAAGAGAAGGATTCCAATTACCAGATTTAAGATTATATCATGAAGCAGTTTGTTTAGTGTGGATAAAAGATTGGGTGACGTTATTGAATAAAAATCTTTTAACGTTGGAAGGTCATGGAAATAAATTCGGCTGGCACGCTTATATGTACTATGGGAAGAAAAAGATGGATGGTTTTTTCTCTCACCATTACATAAGAAATAATCAGCCAGATTGGTGTAGTGGTTAAGTGTGCCGACTCTTATCTGGGAGAACCGGGTTTGATTCCCCACTCCTCCACTTGCACCTGCTGAGATGGCCTTGGGTCAGCCATAGCTCTGACAGAGGTTGTCCTTGAAAGGGCAGCTGCTGTGGGAGCCCTCTCCAGCCCCACCCACCTCACAGGAGATTGTGAGCCGCTCTGAGACTCTTCGGAGTGGAGGGCGGGATATAAATCCAATATCATCTTCTTCTTCATCTTCTTAAATATTTGGATGAAGTATAAGAAATATGGCGATGAGAGAAAACCACTATGGATAGTGCCAACAGAAGTAATAAAAATAACAGCTGAGTTAGGAGAGAGAAAATGGATGTCATACAATCAACTATTAAAAATACAAAGTGGTAAAATAGAGTTGAAAACTGCTGAGGATCAGTATTATAAATATGATTTGTTTCAAATGCAACAAATAAAGAGTTTGGTGGAAAGTGATCTTAAAACTGAAGGAATAAGATGAGAACACACAGAAATGGGAAAAGTTCTGCTTGGAGATAATGAAAAATTAATTTCAAAAATCTATAAGTTACTTTTAAAATGGTCTACAGAAGATGAAGTAGTGAAATCTCAAATTATTACGTGGGCAATTAATGTAAATAAAGAAATACAGATGGACACATGGGAATATTTGTGGAAGAACTCTATGAAACTCTCAACATGTCAGAGTATTAAAGAAAATTGTTTTAAGATGATGTACAGATAGTATATGACTCCTAAAAAGTTGGCAAAGATGAACAATAAGATGCCAGATAGATGCTGGAAATGTAAAAAACATGAAGGCTCTTTCTACCATATGTGGTGGACTTGTGAAAGAGCAAAACATTATTGGCAGATGATTCAACAAGAGATTTCTAAGATTTTGGGATATGAATTTAACAAAGTTGCAGAGACTTTTCTGTTGGGATTACAAATGGAAAAATTTCCAAAAGAAGATAGAACTTTAATCTGTTACTTGCTCTCAGCTGCTAGGACATTGTATGCAGTTATGGAAGCAAGAAAAAATACCAGAGAAATGGATTGGATTGTAAAAGTTATGACATGGAGTGAAATGGACAAGTTAACAAGAACCTTAAGAGACTATGATTTAGAAGTATTTAAGATGGAGTGGAAAAAGTTCAGAAGATACGTAGAAAAAGAGTGGAAAATAAAAGGACATTGGACAATTTTTGATAATGACTAAGTACAAGAGGGAGGAGGATATTAATTTTGGTTCTTATTAATTAAGGGTATCTTTTATATTAAGATTTTAAGTATATAACACCAGCCGGGGTCAAGTAACGGGGGGAGGGGTGGGTAGAAAGTTATATATGGGATAGATAAAAAAGTAATTATTAATGATGTAAGAAATTGAAATTTATTACCATATGTTACTAATAAAATTGTTTGAAACCACAAGATCTTCCCTTACAGAACTCATACTGAGTCTTCCTCAGTAATTCTTGTTCAGCAATTGTTCATCAATGTGCTCCATCCCCAATCTCCCCGAATTTCCCAACCTGGAGCTGCCAATCCTAAACCCCCATCCCCTGCTGATGGCCAGTGGGGACCTGGCAACTCTACCCATGCACCACTCAGGTGCAGGCCAAGCTGTGCTACACACAAACCAGATGACCCTGCTGACTCCTGGTAAGTACTTTGACAAGAGGATCTGGATGGAGTCTAAAGCAGTAGAGCCATGGCTCTCCACCTTGCTCCTAGCACTTCTTCAGTCCTGTGGTGGGCAAAACAGCATCTGTTATTTTTACTGTAACAGTCTCACCATAGAACTACTACCAATTGATGTATTTATTTATTTAAATTATTGCAAATTTATATTCCACCCTCCCTACAAGTGGGCTCAGAGCGGATCACAGACAATAACTAGGACATTTGGCATCACATCACAAACATAGACAAGTTAATAAATAAATTGCATCACACACACACACATTTGTTGTGTGCACAGTCGCAACAACTGGTGCCTTTGGACTCAGAGGTTTGTTTAATCTGGATTGCGTGAAAGTGTTTTCTTTGGTGGGGGGGGCAGGGTTTTTTTAAAAATACCCTTCTATTCTTTATTTTTATTTCTATTACCCTTGGCTACCTGGCTGGTTGAGTTGACTGATGGGCTTCTCAAGAGCTGGTTGATATCATTAGAGAGCATCCACAATCTTATGACAACTTGGGTCCAGTGAAATAGGAGACCAGAATGTACCTGCGTGGCATTCCTTAAAAATTGTTATCTGAAATATCTGTTCTACCTGCCCAATATTTGTGGCAATCCAAAGTGAATTGTGGCACAGTTATTCTTGTTTGTTTGTTTTACATGGATGAAATATTAAAGTGGACTCATTCTAGAAGAATGCAACATTGTGCAAGAAAAAACTTTAGCTATTTTGCCTTTGTAATAGCATTTTGCCAATACATCTGCCATCATACTATTTCAATTGTGAAGGGAAAGTTTTGTTCTGGGTAGAAATTCTTCAGTTCACCAGGAACATTAACTGGTGCAGTATAGGTTCTAATCTGCATTTTAGCAGTTAAAAATAATCCTGTTAGATGATATTCTCCCCGTTTTCATTCATTCCTATCACTTGCTTCTTTTGCAATGTGAAATTTTAACTCCTCTAAGTGTTTTCAGCTTTCAACAGCTCAGGCACGTGCAAGTGTGCTACTATATATGCTGGCATATCTCACAGTAGGTGGCCATCAGGTATGCAGCAGAGCTTATTAAGATACTGCTGAATAGATCCTCTAGTGTCAGAACAAGGAATGGCTCACCATCAGCATCAGTCCTTCAGTAATGAGCCATTTCTGGGTTGTCATAGACTTTGATATATCGAATCCTAACTTGAAGGTATTTACCACATTTGAGCAAGTCGACTCCTTCTGCCAGTATTTGTGTGATCCACCCTGTGGCCATGGCAGCTTTCATCAAGAGTTTTAATTGTATCAGCACCAGCTAGCTGTATGGGAGAGGGGTGATAATGGTGTTAGCTTTTCCTTGACAGGGGAAAGAAAATCCAATAAATACAGATAACATTCTTAAAATTCACTAGATGGTGCTACTGTAGATAGCTTTCTAGTGTTTTTTTCTGAATACGGAAGAAATGGAGAGATGCTGATTGTCTGCTGTAGCTCATTAGCATGTGCACAAACATCAGACAGGGTTGCCACCCTCCAGGTGGAGCCTGGAGATCTGCTGGAATGACAATATTTCCAGATCACAAAGATCAGTTCCCCTGGAGAAAATAAGGGCCTTTGAGGGTGGCCTCTAAGGCATTCCACCCCACTGAAATCCTTCTCCAAACTCCACCTTACCCAAGTTTCACCCCCATATCTCCAGGAATTTCCACACTCAGAGCTGGCCACTCTAAGAACTCCCATAGCACATAGTCTCATGCCCCCACTTACAGAAACTCTAGATCCTCTGTGTACAATGTGTGTATAGAAATAAGTCTTTCTTATTGGTGCCTCCTACGTCAGTGCTTGAGGGAATATGTGGGGCAAAGATCTGGTCAAATTTGTGTGACTGCCACCGCATAAGGTTCTATATGTACACCTACCCTTATTTGCATTATTTTAGGGCTTGAAAAAAACACCAATTACTGTCTAGCTAGCTATCATATCTTTGTCCTCCCTATTCTCCAAAGAACTCAGAGCAACATATAGGCCCTGTTCAGATGCACAATATAATCAGATGTTGCTGCTGTTTCCTTCCGGATTTAAAGTGGCTGATCAGACAGCAACATCTGCCTCCCAGTATTAACTCGTGGTAGCCCCCGCCCCCAATCCTTCTCAGAACCGGATTGTTTTGTTACCTGCTCCTTTGCGGTGTTTTTTGAGTTCTCCGGTTTCACCTCGTAGTTTTCTCTGTCTGGATAGTTCTGCTGTGATATTAACCAACATGGATGTCTGAAGGCTGTCCCAGAGCAAAAGGAGCCTCAGACATCTGGTTTACAGACACCATTTTTTTTTTACTACTTAGCGATATGTGCATAACCGCATAATATTTTAACCTATGTGCATGTGCGCATATGCATAATAGTAGAGGAAAAAATAACTGTGTGGTGCTGTCATGTGGACGGCAGAAGACGGTTTCACCGCAGAGTGATTCGAATTGCAGTATGGCAGTCTGATCTATAATATTCTTAACAAAGATATTTGGAACAGAACTGGGTCAGTTTAACACGGACTCAACACACTGTGAACAGGGCCACAAAGGGTTTCTTTTCCCATTTATTCCAAACAACATTAATATGAGGTAGGTTAGACTGAGAGGCAGTAGCTGTCCCAAGGTCTCTCATTGAGCTTAATTGCTAGTTTGGGATTTGAACCCAGGTCAAATTAGTTCTCAGAGTAAAGTATCATCTGCCTGCCCATAACTGGATGATCCAAATGTCAGTATGTAGACTGCAGCAAACTAAAATAACTTCTAATGATTAAAAATGTTTTTTCATTACTTAATGCATTTGCTACTTCATGTAAATACTGTATTTCAAAGATGAAAACAGAAATCTTTCTCTGCACCTACAACATCCCTATTCTAACACCAAGGATCACTGCCTGAGCTTCCCTCTCCCTTTTAACACAATGCTGAAGACTCCCCTGCCTGCAGCTCCTCTCCTCTGCAACAGTCTGTCTTGCACTGGCTTTAAAAGCAGGAGAGTGAAGATAATGGGTTTCTTTTTAAAACCAAGGATGCTTAATACAATGTTTAATCTCAAAATTGATTTTGTTGTACTTAATAGCTGCATTTCAAACACACCACTCAGCATTTAGTATCTAAATAAGTAGTTATGGGGCAGGATAGAAGGGAAGTTAGGGCACCTTAGTACAAAACTAATATACCTTTTTAAAAAGGTATACAAAACTAACACACCTTTTTTAAAAAAGGACAAAGATATGATGTTGCTGCCCCTAAAGGACAAAGATATGATAGCTAGCTAGACAGTAATTGTTTTTTTTTTCAAGCCCTGCTCAGGTGAAAAACAGGAATAGTGATTTTCCAAGGACACATTCCAGAAACCAGACTGATAAATACTTCTCCACACAATGCATTATTCACCTGTGAAACTCATTGCCACAGGGCACAGTGATGGCTGATAACTTAAGAAGGGGTTAGGTAGATGCATGGAGGATGTCCATCAATTACTACTATACTGCTGAGGGCAACATCAGGGAAAAGTTTGCCCCTGCCAGTGTTCCCACTAAGCTGAGTTAGTGTGAGCTAGCTCAGTTTTTTAGACTCCATCTCACACATTTTTCTCTCAGCTCAGGAAAAATGGCCTCAGAACAAAGTAATTTATGCAGTAGCTTGCTGGTGGGGTCTAAGATAATACAAATCAGGGTGTGCATATAGTTGTGAGCTACCAGTCCAGCTTCCGCCCAGGTCATGGGACGAAAACAGTGCTGGTCACCCTGGTGGATGACCTCCAGCGGCATCTGGACCAAGGCAGCACAGCAGCGCTGATGCTGCTAGACCTATCGGCTGCGTTCGATACAGTTGACCATCAGTTGCTGACCCGCCGTCTCGCCGATGCAGGGATTCAGGGGTTGGACTTGCAATGGCTTTCCTCTTTCCTACATGGTGGCAATTGGGGGAGAGTCGTCCCAGAGGCACGCACTTAATTGTGGGTTGCCTCAGGGGGTGATGCTCTCCCCGATGTTGTTCAACATCTACATGTGCCCACTTGCTCAAACTGCCCGGAGGTATTGGTTGGGTTGCCACCAGTACACTGATGAACAGCTGATCTGGCTGTGTCCCAGAAAATCTGGACCTGACATTGCAAGCCGTGGCAGGATGGCTTAGGCTGAGTCGCTTGAAGCTGAATCCAGCGAAGACAGAGGTCCTTTGCCTGAGTCGCGGTGGTCTAGGCAGGGAAATCCCCTTACCAGCATTTGACGGTGTACCACTGACAATGGCGCACAAGGCCAGAAGCTTGGGGGTGCTGCTGGAGCCTGCCTTGACAATGGAGGCCCAGATAGCAGCCATTGCTAAATCTGCTTTTTTCCATCTTAGGCAGGTGAGGCAGTTGGTCCCCTTCCTTGAATGCGGCAACCTGGCAACAGTGATCCATGCAACGGTCACCTCGAGGTTGGACTACTGTAATGCCCTCTACTTGGGGCTGCCCCTGTGTTGAACCCGGAAACTACAGCTAGTGCAGAATGCAGCGGCTGCATGTGGGAGCACATACAGCCAAGACTGCGGGAACTGCACTGGCTGCCAATAGTATACCAGATTCGTTACAAGGTGCTGTTTATCACCTTTAAAGCCCTGTATGGCCTAGGACCTGCCTTCCTTAGGGACCGTCTCTCCCCACAAGTTCCCCAGAAGGTACTTCGATCTGGATCTCAAAATCTATTAGTAATCCCTGGGGCGAAGGAGGCCAAACTTAAAGACCACCAGAGAGAGGGCCTTCTCGATTGCAGACCTCTACTGGTGGAATCAACTACCAGAGGAAGCGAGGGCCTTGCGGAACCTTGTCTAGTTCCACAAGGCCTGTAAGACCGCTCTCTTCCGGCTGGACTTCAACTTACGCCGAGTCTGTATTGTGGGGAAATTGAAGAAATACTGTTGCCACTGAAATGATATAATATCAAAGAGATTAGCACCAAACTACTCTGATTGTTTTAACTATGGAATGTGTAATTTTATAATATGCATGGATTTTAATTGTCTGTTGTGGTTTTATACTGTGAGCTGCCCTGAGCCTGCTTCGGTGGGGAGGGTGGGATATAAATCAAATCAAATCAAAAAAATATATCCAGGCCCTTTTAATTCAGGGGCAACAAATAGGTTCCCTTTTGTTTATAAATGTTTATAGTCCCCCTAAGCTATCAGCACAGAATAAGAAGACCTTTTGGGAGCTTTTGTCGGATATTCTTGATACCCTGACCAGTCATTTTCCTAATGCTCAACTTGTTTTATGTGGCGATTTTAATGCCAGGATTGGCTCTGGCTCTGCTGGTTTCCCAGCTGGTGTTAAGACCTTGATTGCAGAACAAGCTTGTTTGCTTGACCGATCTTCCCATGATATGGTTGTTAACAAATCTGGTACTGAATAATTGCAGAACTTGATGTACCTAGGGAGTTTCAGATTTGCAGATCTCCTCACAGAGTCCTTTACAAAACAAAATTTAGTGGCATCTCTAGTTCTTGAATACAGATAGGATAGCTTGAACAATCAATCTGTAGTTTCCATCAGGACAACACTAATGCCAAAATTATGCTGTGGTCACACTACACTTGGCCAGATTGTGCCAAGCCTCTAAATACACCATTTTATTTTGTAACAGGAAATTTTGATCAGACATCCCATCTGAACCAGCTTCACTCCATGCTCACCCCATGGTCGATTGTTCAAATTGTTGTGGCATTCCCCCCCCCCCCTTTTTGGGCATTTACCCAAGCACATAAACATGTACCTGAAGCCTAGGATCCTTTTTGACAGCTCCACAATCCCTCCGCCAAGTACTTCAGTGCCTCTTAGCTTCCTTCCCTTCACCTCTCTTCCTTGGAATATTGGGGGGCGGGGGGATAAAGTGCAGATTTAAATGAGAGTAGTCCCATTGACTTCAGTACATCTTCCCTTGTGTCACTCATGGGATGCTCTCCAACAGCAACTCTGATGCAGAAGCAGGAAGAAACTTTTATTTCTTTTTGACTGTCTTGCTGCAAAATTTGGGATGTTATATCTGTTCAGAGCATATGAAGTAGGCTGTAAAGCAGCATTTGCTAATTTAAATGACCCAGAGACTCCTGGTCCTACTTGGTCACAGCAATTGACAACACTAGTGGCAACTGTGCACTTATTTGCATATTGCTACCTGATCCAAAAGGGGGGAAAGGAGACAGAAATGGAAGGGAAGGTCCAGACTTCTCAAACGACTTGACTTCACAAGAGGAGAGTTCAAACAACTGGAAATGCGGAGTGAATGCACTGGCATCCCTAAAGGCTAGTCTTTCCCCTGTGTCTGTTAATTCCACTTTGAAGATGGGGCAGAACAATGAGGCGATGACTGCAGGAGTACTGCAATTATATTGTGTGGCTTGTGTGATCACAGCCTATGTCTGCCTTGCTATATCACTACAAGAAACAAACATATGGCTATACATTATATGGAATTCCAGCACACATGGAAATAAATAGAAATTAAACTAAGAAGTTAAACTAATTACATATCCCATCAGCAGGAAGAAACTTTTATTTCTTTTTTTACTGTCTTGCTGCAAAATTTGGGATGTGATATCTGTTCAGAGCTTATGAAGTAGGCTGTAAAGCAGCATTTGTCAATTTTAATGAGAGAAACCTGGTAACCAGTGAGCAAATATTAAATCTATCCCCCAGTTATGCCATCTGCAGAAGACAAAAAAAGTAAATTCAAAATAATATCTTTCTGTGATAATGTGAGTGTAAAACTCTTGACATTTGTTCTTTGTAAGAAAAGCCACAGATGCCACATACAATTGTTCTGCTATTAAGAAAAACCCTCAAAGGATGCAACTGTCCAAATATTGTTATTGCACAATCTCTAGTACAGCGATACCCATAGGTACCATGGTGTCTGCCCGCTGATTTGTTTCCTGTTGCTCACTCCCTTCTTCCCTGAAGCAAACAGCCAGCCCTGCTTTTCCATCACATCGCTGGAGCACAAGGGACTTCAAAAAACCCTAGGAAAAGTATTTCTGCCTTCAGGAAACATTCTTCAAAAATAGCTACCTCCATTTCAAGAGGATGCTTGGCTTGGAACCTCCCACATTTTGTGAAGGAACCAAACTCCATAGTATTTTATTTATTGATTGACATTTAGATCTGTCTTATCGGCTTTTTCTGCACATAATGGACATTTAGTGGCAGAAAAGCAGGTCCCTCAAGAAAATTCATGATGGAAAAAAACTGCTGCCATAATTATTTATAACAAGTTACTTACAGTAAAGTTAGCAGGAGTTGAGTAGCACCTTAAAGATGAACAAAATTTGTGGCAGGGCATAAGCATTTATGAGTTACTGCTCACTTCTTCAGATCTTGGTATCTGAAGTGAGCAGTAACTCATGAAAGCTCATACTCTGCCACAAACTTAGTTTTTAAGGTGCTACTGGACTCTTGCTTTTTTATACTGCTACAGAAAGACTAATATGGCTACCCATCTTGATCAATTACAATGAAATTGTATGCAGAGTTACCTCACTCTAAACCATTGAAATCAGTGGGTTTAGACTTTAGTTAATGCATAAGCTTTTACCCTTAACTACTTTATTGTTACAATATACATTCCAGATATGGGTATGTTCAACCAGCATTATTCTGTTTTCAGCAGCAGTTAGAGTTTCCAAAATTAAGGCTTTCTGACAGGAAGGAGGATATCTTACTATGCCTCAAAGCCAATGCACCAATGTTAAGCAAAGTAACAGTGGAGGAAAATGCACTCCCTAACTACTAACTATAATCACACATCATTTATTGCACATGAAGGCAACCTGACAGAGGTAGAGAGCAATGCCCCCAACAATTTATTTCACTTTTCCATGACTCAAGGCAGCTAGGTCAGAAAGCTCAAATTCTTATCCGCTCTGAGACCTGTATAAGCTTATTTTCCTCTTGCCCTAATGATTTTATAAAGGCTAATTAGGGGAAATTCCTTTATCAAAGAGAGTTCTATATATGGTACAGGGGATTAGGAAGGAATCTCTTAGATATCATTGTCTGAACTTGGAATGGACCATATATCAATCAAATGTCATGCACTGTAGACCACACTTAGAAATCCATAAACCTTTGTTCCAAAAAGCCAGTTGCTTTAGGTATTGGTCAAAGCCTGTGTAGCCCTGCCAATATGTATCTTCACTTCTCTAGGTGAATACTAGGTTCAGAAATGCTTGGTGTGGATTTTGCAGTTGTTCATCCTACTCCTAATGTCTAGGGCAGGTATCGTTTTATTTCAGGCCCGGATTTTGGACAATGAATTGTGTGGTGATGTTATGCCAATAAAGGTTTTTGGAACTGGAATTGTCTGATGTGTTTTGCATGTAGCTAAAAGCACATAAGTTAGTTTAATGATATTTATATTGTCATCATGTAGTTGTACAGTTGGATCCAGAAAGCTGGTCTGTGGGATAGACTGCTCCAGGCTTACATTGATGGGGAGGTTGGAAGATCTTAAAGTCATGGTAGAATTTCTGAAGGGCTTCTTTTCTGATCCAGAAAATTAAAATGCCACCAATGAATCTTAATATGGGGGGGGGCAGGTTTTGAGGATGCATTGTTCTGGATCTGTCATAAATATAGTGGCATATTATGGGCCACATGGATACATGTGACAGTACTTTTGACTTAAACATATGGAAAGGAAAGGAAAGGAAAGGAAAGGAAAGGAAAGGAAAGGAAAGGAAAAGAAAAGAAAGGAAAGGAAAGGAAAGGAAAGGAAAGGAAAGGAAAGGAAAGGAAAGGAAAGGAAAGGAAAGGAAAGGAAAGGAAAGGAAAGGAAAGGAAAGGAAAGGAAAGGAAAGGAAAGGAAAGGAAAGGAAAGGAAAGGAAAGGAAAGGAAAGGAAAGGAAAGGAAAGGAAAGGAAAGGAAAGGTCCCCTGTGCAAGCACCAGTTGTTTCCGACTCTGGGGCAATGTCGCTTTTACAACGTTTTCACAGCAGACTTTTTACAGGGTGGTTTGCCATTGCCTTCCTCCGTCTTTTACACTTTCCCCCCAGCAAGCTGGGTACTCATTTTACCGACCTCAGAAGGATGGAAGGCTGAGTCAACCTTGGGCCAGCTACCTGAATCCAGCTTCCGCCGGAATCAAACTCAGGTCATGAGCAGAGAGTTCAGACCAGTACTGCTGGTCTGCTGTTCAGTACTGCTGCTTTACCACTCTGTGCCATGGGGCCACTATATGAGGTGTTCTCAAATCTGAGATGATGGTGGTAGTAATTATTGGCCCTCCTCTCTTGTTCTGGTATTTTATTGATTATTTTATAATTTAATTGTTGGTTTTAATTATTCAAATTTTAATGTTTTTATGTGAACTGCCTTGGGGACCATGATTAGGTAGAACGGCAGCATACAAATGTTTTAAATAAATACAATTATTGTTACGGTTGTTATTAACAAGATTTTTACCCTGCCCTGCCTATGTCCTCATAGAGCCACCAAGGCAGCTAACAAATTAAAATATGCACATTAAAATATTATCCTAAAAGCCATTAAAATCAACAGATAAATGTGTCATTAAACAAAACCAAAGGTTAAAAAAGTACAACAGAGAAAAAAACTCAGTTAAATTGTTGGGGAGAAAGGAGAAATCGTTGAGGAAATGCCAAGCAAAACAAAAAAAGTCCCACTAGAAGACAGCTACAGAAGGGGACAAATGAACCTCCCTGAGAAGAGAGTTCCAGAGTTTTGTTGTCACTATTGAGATTGCCCTCTTTCAGGTTGCCATCCACTCAATCTAAGAAGGTGAGGGCACCCAAAGCAGGGCCTCTGAAGATCACTGCAGTGGCCAAGCAAGTCCATAGAGAAATATGTATGTTGGTCCCAAACCATATAGGGCCTTAAAAGTCAGCACCAGCACCTTGAATTGTACCTGGAAATGAACTGGGAGCCATTATAGATGGAACAGGACTGTAAAGATATGGTCAACATCCTGGCTACAACATTCTGTACCAACTGAAGTTTCCAAGCATTTTTCAAGGGTAGCCCCATGTAGAGTGCATTGCAGTAATCTAATCTAGATGTAACTAGGGAATGTACCACAGTAGGCAGATCATTTCTGTCTAGGAAAGTCTTCAGCTGGTTAATCAGTTGAAGCTCATAAAAGGCAGTTCTGGCCACAGCAACAGCAGGCCAAGGTCCGAGAACATCCTCAGACTATGGACTCCTTCTTTCAAGGGGAGTGAAACTCTATTCAGAAATGGTGACACCTTAAATCTTGGGTCAAGTACCCCTGCAGGTGGGGTACCAGGCTGTAAGTCAAGTAAGCATCCAGAATTTCTCATTTTATAAATCTTGACTAGCAAAATACTCCCAGCAAAAGCTATTAGTACATCCCTCTGAAAACCCCGTGGCGCAGAGTGGTAAAGCAGCAGTACTGCGGTACTGTGGTCTGAACTCTCTCTGCTCACGACCTGAGTTCGATTATGGCTGAAGCTGGATTCAGGTAGCCAGCCCAAGGTTGATTCAGCCTTCCATTCTTCTGAGGTCAGTAAAATGAGCACCCAGCTTGCTAGGGCGAAAGTGTAAAAGACTGGGGAAGGCAATGGCAAACCACCCATAAAAAGTCTGCCGTGGAAACATTGTGAAAGCAACGTCACCCCAGAGTTGGAAATGACTAGTGCTTGCACAGGGGACCTTTCCTTTTTTCCTTCCTGAAAACTTACTCCAGTGCACCTAGCAGGATTTTTTTCCCCAGCAAGATGTGAAGTTCTGTATGGTACTCTTAAGTGGTCTCTGAAGTTAGAGGCCTGTAAAAGGTGATGTTGGAGAGCTTTGTAATTATATTTCATTCTGGCAAATTGACTAAGACTTCTTCATTAATCAAATACTGCACGAGCAACATTTACATAGAATCATAAAGTTGGAAGGGACCTCTAGGGTCATCTAATCCAACCCCCTGCACAATGCAGGAAACTCACAAACACCTCCCTCTAAATTCACAGGATCTTCATCGCTGTCAGATGGCCATCTAGCCTCTGTTTAAAAATCTCCAAGGAAGGAGACCCCACCACCTCCCAAGGAAGCCTGTTCCACTGAGGAACTGCTCTAACGGTCAGGAAGTTCTTCCTAATGTTGAGCCGGAAACTCTTGATTTAATTTCAACCTATTGGTTCCAGGGCCACAGAAAATAATTCCACACCATCCTCTATATGACAACCCTTCAAGTACTTGAAGATGGTGATCATATCACCTCTCAGCCGCCTCCTCTCCAAGCTAAACATCCCCAGCTCCTTCAGCCTTTCCTCATAAGACTTGGTCTCCAGACCCATAACCATCTTCATCACCCTCCTCTGGACCCATTCCAGCTTGTCTATATCCTTCTTAAAATGTGGTGCCCAAAACTAAACACAATACTCCAGAGTAAAGTGATACATCACATCACATGATCTGGACACCATACTTCTGTTGATAAAGCCCAAAATTGCATTTGCCTTTTTATCTACCACACTGGTTATTACATGTATTGTAATAACTTACAAATATAGCCAGGTGTAAATCCTGGAAAAAATGGTTTCTAATCAGTACCAGAAAATTGGATGCATATATTTACAAAACAATCTGACTAATTTTAATTTATGACTGGCATGCTGTTCAAATAAGGACTTGGATACTGGTTTTATTGAAAGCTTCTTTCTAAAGTTTCTTACTCATTCTGTCTTCAGATATAAATAAAATTAAAGGCATGAAGTGTAGATAAAGGATAAACAGATTCAGACTCGCTGGTACCATTCAGTAGTAATTTATGCCAAACACAACAAATACATTTTACATCAAACCTTCAACATTAATCCGCAATCTCAGGAAAATATTAAGAAAAAAAGAAAATGGTGAACAGACTATTATGACTTTCTGATAAGCATTCTATATGTCTCTGACATACGCTTATCAAAGAAAAAATGTTTCAAATTGTTTCAAGCATGCTTGAGATTTACACCAGCCCAGTTTTTGTTTCCATAATCTATAATCAAACAGAAAGGATTAGACTCTTAGATATAAAAAAACCCCTAAAACTTTTTTACAGCTGTTTACAACTTCTTTCACTTTTTTTTTTAAAGTTTCAATTGTTGATGCAAGTTTCTATAATTGAGATTGGTTGGATTCAATGCATTTTTGAAATTTAGACTGAAGAGCATCTTTTCCAATTTGATAATTCAGGGGCTTTAAGATTCTGAGAGAACTGAGAGCCAAATGTTTATTTGACCTCACCCTTTCCTCTCACAGTAACCTTTATAAATAAAGAAAATGTTGTATGTGTATAATCAAAAACCTATATTTGTCACCTAAATTTAACACACAGTACTATGTGAAGATCTTAAGTCTTGAAAATAGAAAGGTGAGGTGGGGGACCTTGGCTCAAAGCAGATCACAACAATAAAATAATTACATGATTTTAAAACAACTAGCTAAAAGTAAGCAGGCAGTTAATTTCCAAATTAACAAATTCAGACGAGGGCCAAGTCAAAAACCTAAACCCTGGCTGACATAAAACAGATGACAGTAGTCAAGACCAATTCCTGCTCTAAGTAGAATTCACAGATGGGTCTGCATGCAGCAGGAAGCCATGTTGGATCGTACATAGATTTCTGTGGGTGGATTTGTGTGTGTCTGGAGAGGGGGATTTTTGCCAGTCTTTCTTCTTGTGGGAGACCTCAGATTCCCACCAAGTTATTATTCGAAGTTCCTTGTCCCCTAGGAATAGCATTGGTGGATGATTTGGCCAGCCACAGAAGGGGAGAATCCAGGGAAATCCTCCCCCATTGTGCTCACAGAAACTAAGTTCTCAAATTGGATTCCCTCACCTCATATACAATCGCTTAGTTTGGAATCTCTAATGTTAATGTGATTGTTATTTGAAAAAATGACAATAATGCTTATCAGAACCTTGCTCGAAAATTGTTCCCTTTTTCTATCGACTAGGCTGATGGCTCTGTTGCACTACCCTCTAGGCAGGTTTATGTATCATAACATTAATGGGTTTTACATAGCACTAATGAAGAATCTGTCTTTCAGGGCATATGCCAGATGTTGTATGAGTAAATATATGATAAAATAGGGAATCCATTTTCTACTTAATAATATAAGAAGTTTGTGTGGATTTAATTTGTGGAAGTATTTTATCAACCATTAGTTTTTCCTATATTGTATCATTCCAAGCAATGATAGCAAGTGTAAGTTCACTTTCCCAAGGCTTAGGGCATTTTCGCACTGACCTTACTCGGGAGCGACGCCCCTCTTCACCGCGCAGCGTCTGCGCAGATTTCGCACTAATTGCTCTGCAGAACCCGGAAGAGCTGCAAAGTCCAGCGGCTTTTGCGTCACAAATGTAAACTGGTTTTTGGCCAGTTTACATTTGCAACGCAAAAGCTGAGGGACTTTGCAGCTCTTCTGGGTTCTGCGGAGCAATTAGTGCAAAATCCGCGCAGACGCTGCGCGGTGAAGAGGGGCGTCGCTCCCGAGTAAGGTCAGTGCGAAAATGCCCTTAGTAATTTATATTTTTGTAGCTCAAGGCAATTAAGCAAAGCAGATGAAGTCAGTGTCATAATACTTGGAACAGGATAAACCCACAGCACTGAGGGTACTTTTGTGGTTATATTTTCACTGCCTTGGAAGGAAAAGCATATTATTATTTCAACCTACAACTATGCTTACGTACACATTATACTTTCCCCAGGTCCATGGGATCAGTGTAATGTCTAGGGCATGAGTAAACTCTATCATGAATTTTGGCTGGTTCATGGCTTGTAAAGTTTATGGAAGAGTTCCTGGCATGAACATTCCATGAACTTTGGTGCTGTTCATAGCAGTTCATGGCTGTATACATTTCCAGACAAACTGCTCAATTAAACTTTTACAAAACTCCAAGGGAACAGGAGATGGCATTATCCAGCCTTGGAAATACCAATATGAGCCCTCCGAAGCTTAACAGGCACTGCTGGCTGCCAATAACAGAGTTCCCATTCTGCTCTAAGGGATCAGAATGCTATATATGTTCAGCTCCATACCCTCTCCTCTATTGGCTATTGTTAAAAGTGGACTAGCAGAGCACATTCCCTTCTGATTGTGAACTCCTCTCCCCTGTGTGGTTTCGGAGTGTTAGGTGGACTCAGGGCTCTGAGCCACTCCGGGTACTATCACACTGGGAAACTGACCTGATATTATCTCATCCTAGAAAAACTCGCTTCAGTTATGTCAGTTTCAGAGGGATCAGACAGCCGCCGTTGAAGTGGCAGGATCCCGGCAGTAGTCTGTGCTTTGCATCTTCAGACTGCTAGCCCAGCTTAAGTACCCACCCCTGCAGGAAGGGAGCTTTTTCTACAATAAGTCCCCCATGTGTGCGCTCACCCAGGGAAGCACACAAACGCACTTCAGAGAGAGCTTCCTGGAAAAAACCCCCCGGAGGTGCTGCAAATGGCCTGGCACAGTCACACAGCTCTTCCGCTCATGAGTCGCGCCGGGCCTTCAGACAGCAGGGGATTATGCGACTTACAATTGATTCAGGGGGATGCTACAGGGAGTATCCAGGTAGCTTTTAAATGTGAATAGGAGGCATCTGGGGACAGACTGGGAGGGCAGATGTGCTTGTGTGAACGTGCACCTTTGAATCGAATGGGAGGCATTCCTAGGTTTGGTCAAATCTCTAGTGTGAAACCATCCTCCATCTCTCTGTTCACCCCAAGTGATGGGGCTTAGCTACTGGGTGCCTCAGCTGAAAACCCACATTTTATGCTGTCCTGATTGTAGACTCCTTCCCCCTGCTGAGGTTTGGGTGGTAGGTGGGCTCAGAGATCTGAGCCACCCCATCTATCTGCTCATGCTGAGCAAAGCTTGGCTACTGGGTGCCTTGGCTGAGAACGCATATTTTGATCCCGAACTCCTATCCACTGCTGGGGTTTGGTTGGTAGGTGGACTCAGGGATCTGAGCCACCCTGTCTCTCTGCTCATGCCAAGCAGAGGGGCTTAGCTACTGGGTGCCTTGGCTGAGAACCCACATTGTATACACTCCTGATTGTGAAATCCTCTCTCCTCATGAGGTTTGGGTGGACTCAGGGCTCATGATTACACAAGAGGCCAGATGACAGCTTTGCATGACCAGTATTCCAGGGGATCAGTAGAGGCAGGCTTAGGGGACTTGGCAAGGTACTCTGTCACCATCATCTCTTCTGAATCCTCTGCTATTGCACACCTGGTATCCCTGTTGCTGCTGACCTTTCAGTTGTCCACTGACAACCAGTAGTGGAGCTTCTCCCCAGTTGGGCTTTTTGAGATAGGTGTGCTGGGCTCCTCCTCCCTCCAGCCTCTTTCACCTGCTGTTCCCTCTGGCCATATCTGTTCACCTGCATTGAGGAGAGCAATGCTGCCTTTTATCCTGGAGTCACACATACAAGCCATGTGGGTGTTTGTGCCACTCACCCACTCCCTTGGGCTACTCTGAATCACATGTTGGCAATGTCTTGTGCTGTGTGCTCTGCAATGCATTCCCTTCACATGGAGTAGAACCACATTGTGGTTTGGTGGCAGGACTGTCCCCTTCTGGGGCCTGGGCCGTGCCTTGACAGTCCTAATGGCTGCTCCAGAGATCTGCAATGAAGAGCACAGTTTTGCCTTGTGCTCTAGAGAGCTGAGCCTTCACCATCACCACTGAGGCTGGTGAAAGGCTACATCCTCCCTAAGGAAGAAGTTTTGGCAATCCACAGCAATTAACTTGCTGACAAGGTGAATGCTTCCTGGGCCCTCCATGTATTCCTTTTGACCTCTTGGAAGGTGGCTCACCTTGATGTCCCACACATGGCATCCTGAGTGCAGGGAGCCTTCCTTAGTGGGGCCTACTGCTTCCCCTCTGCCTCTCCGTACTGAGAGAGAGTGTTGACCTCTTCTTTCACTCTTTCCTCTAGTGGCAACATAGTTGGGTTCACTCTTTGCAGGTGCCTACAGAGGATGGAGGAGAACAAGAGTTGTGGGTTTGTGCCCCTCCAGACATTGATGAGGTACACCTGGCACTCTGATACACAGGGGTCACTGAGAAGGGTGCACAAATATTTTCAAACTGTGGGCTTTCCTTGCATCTTCTGAATCACTGCTGATCTCTCCCAAGAGTGAACAACAACCGGTGGTGTCTCTGGGCAGTGCTAACAACTCTTTTGCCTCTATGGAGAGCCCCAGGAACAGATCAGGGAAAGACTTCAAAACCCCTGGTGATACCCTTCTAGGGCTGGGCTTCAGTGGCCTGGCAGAATGGGTTTTGTGCTTGGGGATGGGGACCTGTGATACATAGAGGGTGGAGAATCCCCCCCCCCACTTTCACCCTCACATCACTCAGAGGTATTCACACTCAGGAGAGGTGGGAGAGTATAAATGTGGGAGATCTTTTGGGGGGTCCATAACTTGGATACTAGGAATGCAAACTTCCCCCAACTTGGAAAGATCATAGAGAAGCCAGTCCTAACATCCTAGAACCACTTCTATTACTTAGGAACATACTTGAAATAGTCCTCAAGCATTATTTCAGTGTATGAACATATGTCAGCACTTGGATGGGCAAGAAACTGTAAACAGTCTTTCTTTATTATGCAAGAAGTTTGCATCACTAATCACTTAAAATGGAAAGCTTGGATTTCCACTGGTCTGGTGGGGCTGGGGTTACCTTGGGGGTTACTGTTGGGGGTTACTTTTGGGAGCCCCTGTCAGAAGTCTTGTCATGTCTGCCTTTCTGTCATTCCAAATCTGCCTTTGGGGAATTGTGGGTGGCTCAGCTAGTCCAACAGGTAGATGAAGAAGAAGAAGACGTGGAGTGAAATGGATAAATTAACTAGAACATTAAGAGACTATAATTTGGAGATATTTAAAAAAGAGTGGAGGAAGTTTAAAGAATATATAGAGAAAGAGTCGAATGTAAGAAGACATTGAACAATTTTTTAGTAATAATGGGGGGGGAAAAAACGAAGAAGCAAGAAGGGGGGGGAAATATTTATATAACGAATTTTGATTAGTCAGATGTATCTTTAGTATTGAATTAGAATCTATAACCTCGGGGAAGTCTATATTGGAGGGAGGGGGGATTGAAAAGTCATATGGGTTAGTATTGAAGCAACGAAGGGAAATTAAGTTCTGTAACCATATGCTATCAATAAATTGGTTAAAACAAAAAAAGAAGAAGATGAAGATATTGGATTTATATCCCGCCCTCCACTCCGAAGAGTCTCAGAGCAGCTCACAATCTCCTTTACCTTCCTCCCCCACAACAGACACCCTGTGAGGTGGGTGGGGCTCTCACAGCAGCTGCCCTTTTCAAGGACAACCTCTGCCAGAGCTATGGCTGACCCAAGGCCATTCCAGCAGGTGCAAGTGGAGGAGTGGGGAATCAAACCCGGTTCTCCCAGATAAGAGTCCGCACACTTAACCACTACACCAAACTGGCTCTCCTCTGCAGAGTAGAAGAACACACTATGGTGTTTCCTCTGCAGAGTAGAAGAACACACTATGGTGTTTCAGCCCTTGGGGGGAGCTGTGAACATTTCCCTCACTTGTTTGGTGTGGCTAGGATGTTGGTCAACCTCAGCAGCCATGGGGTTATGGGAACCACTGTAAGACCTCTGGGGATATCTGGCTTTCTGTACTTCAGAACCTGCCTTTGAAGACTTGGGGGGGGGGTGCTTTCCTTGCTTACACTGTCTGGCTGGGGGGGGGCGGTTATGGAAAAGCTTTCCTTTTGTGGAAAAGCTTTCCTTTTGGAAAAAGGAAAAGCTTTCCTTTTGTGTGTTACTTGAGGAGTTACTGAGACCAAACTCAGGTACAGCTTAGTTGCTTTATGGCTCCAAAGCATGGTCAGCCTTAACACTGTCAAGCCAGACATGTGCTGGGAGTTCTGTGCTTCAGTTTAATTTTAAGGTTCATGGGGGCATCCAGAATGCAACCATGGCATATAGGAAAAAGTGGGATTAAGCCTTTTTCCTGTGCCTGAATAGTCCTGGGAAACACACAGGTAGATCATCATTATATATGTAGCCCACTAGTATGTTTCCCCAACTGGATAAAGGGTTGCTCCCCATAGCCATTTTAGGTTAGGTGGCCCAAGCTGCCTCTCCCTACAATTGTGATCTGAACAGGTCCCCAAGTGCCTGAAAATTAAGTTTCAACGTTTCTAGGAGTTCCATGTTTGGATTGTCTGATTTGACAGGACCCAGAAAATGCAGTTGGGCCCTTAGAAAAGAACATTTGTAATTCTTCCCTATCCACATTTTGTGTTATTCAAGGTTAGAAATAGATATTGCCAGAAGAAAAGTTGGAGCTGAGCTATTCCAAGAAAAGTTGGAGCTGGTGGATGTGGACATTCTTGGTTCTTCCTGTGTTCTGCTTATCTTTGCTGGCACAGCAATATATTATTATTAATGGAATAAGAATTTTATGGTACTAGATAAGGGAAGGCCAAACTTGCTTAATGTAGGAGCCACATAGAATAAATGTGAGATGTTTGAGAGCCACAAGACATGAATGTCAGATGGTTGAGAGAAGGAAGGAAAACAGATGGGGAGAGAGGTGGAAAGAAAGCAACTTTAATTTTAAATGCATTCTCTAAGCTGTCAGCTGGCTTGGTTTGGAGGAGTGATTTTAAAAAGAAATGAAGGCATGTCTCAGAACTGGGTCTTCTAACATTCTTGAATGTTCTGCTAGCTCCACTTGTAATCCTCTTGAGCCAAACTTCTTGAATTCATTGCTCAGGATAAGGAATTGTAACTGACTACCAAGGATACTGCCTGACTGGCTTCTCAAGATACAAGAAAGCCTATAGTAATAAGATACTCTGCTCCTAGACTAGTGGTAGGCTATGGATTCATTTCCCTCTACTTTATGCCAGGTCTCTTTTTTATTGTGGGTTGTTGTAAGCAAATGACTTCTCCAAGCTGGTGGAAGGGGCCATGGGGGATTCAAGAGCCACAGAATATGTGCGGAAGAGAAAACATGTGTCTTCTAAGCCACAGTTTGGCCACTCCTGTACTAGATGGAGACTTCCTGTACTAGAAGGTATGGTAATTGAATTAGAAAGTTCCTGCACATCATTTCAATGTTCAAATCCTCCTTAGAGGTTTCCAATTAGTCTAACCACATTTTGTCTGTTCATTTGTGGAGACAGACTGTATTCCTTTAGCATTGACATAACAAGCAGAAAGTGGAGATTTCAAGTGCTAGAAATATAATGAGTGAAACACAAATTCCAGAAGGGTGGTCATGTAATAGTTCAATAGTCCCACCACACCAGCATACCACTGAAATAAGTCAGTTGGCATCCTATGTATTTTCTGCAGAGAAAGACAGGCAGGTGTGGGGGGGGGGGGGCGGAATCCCAGCCCTTAGAAATTGAGAGTGCAGCAATAGCACTGGAATGCATACCAATGCCACCAGTATCCACAGGTCATGGACCTCACCTGTGGTCATATATGCAAAGATCCAATCATATATACCTAAATGATGTCATTATGCTTGACCTCCCCACAACATCAGTTCATGGAATAAGAGAAAAATTAAGCCAACGCAGCCTGCCGAACTGTGTGAAGGGCCGTGGTATGCCTTCTAACCATGTATTGCAAGGGGATAAATGAAGGGCATTTGCAACATCCCCCCCCTTCCATTGCTGATTTGGTGCTACATTGCATTGTTTTTGGAACAGAAGTTCATGTTTGGTGGGATGCTTATAAGGGTGTGAGAAGACAAGAGTCAGCAGTATGTCCTTCTTGTATTTGTAATGAGCCTTGGCTGTTTATGCAAACTACCCTTTGTTCCAGATGTGCACATTGCTGGAATTTATACACTTTTTAGGTAAGCTGAGATGACTGCAGGATTGTTCAGAATCATAAGCTCGCCTCTACCATGGCAGTGTAGGTGGGACAGAAGGAAGTGGAGGGCAGTGGTATCTTCCTCTCATTGAGTTCAGTGTGAGTATCTAGACATGCTGCATCTTTTGTCACCTTAATGTTCCATCATGGCCAGGAACGTAGGCTGAGAAAGCTTACTAGGCTGACTAAATCCCTCTCCTCTCCTGACATGCTTCCAACCCCATACCAATGTAGTTGCACTAGCACTGCAGCTACTCCAACATGACACTTCATGTATCTATGCAATAGGCCAGTAGGGGAGGCTGGCTGCCATCCTAAGCCTCTCCTGCAGTTACAGGGTTGTGCTTCTAGTCTGTTACAGCAAAAACACCCTCCCCTCAAAAGTATTGTGGCAGCTTAAAGATTAACAGATTTATTGTATCTTATGCCACAATAAAGATGGTAGTCTTCAAAGTGCCACCAGATTCCTTTTTATAATTCCATATGATTTATGAGTCATGTTCTGGTTTTTATCTGTACAGTTTCAATGCAAAATGTTGGTTTTGGTGGCTAATAAACATCAGCTTTAATTATTGCTAAAGGGCTTACCCCCCCCACTGCCCCCGCATAAGAACATAAGAGAAGCCATGTTGGATCAGGCCAATGGCCCATCCAGTCCAACACTCTGTGTCACACAGTAGCCAAATATATACACACACACACACACTGTGACTAATAGCCACTGATGGACCTCTGCTCCATATGTTTATCTAACCCCCTCTTGAAGCTAACTGCACACACTCATGCATCTTTAGATGTGTGGACTAATGAGCAATGTAAGTTGGAACTCCACATTCTACATTTTGTGCTCCTAAAGATCAAATGCAGGCCTCTGCTACTCTAGCAATTCTTTCATGCCTTTTCAAGACTATGCTAACATAATTTCAAGACAACGTCAATTACCAAGGTAGCCACTAGATGCCACTATAGAGCCTGCAAGTTAAGCAGCCTAGCCAGATTGCTACTCATTGAGGAAGGTATGACTTTCCAATGAAGGCATGTCTCAGAATTGGGTCTTCTAATGTTCTTGAATGTTCTGCTAGCTCCACCTGCATTCCTCTTGAGCCAAACTACTTGAATTCAAGGGGTTGTAATTGACTAGCAAGGACTGACTGGCTTCTCAAGATACAAGAAAGACTTTAGTAATAAGATGCTCTGCTCCTAGCCTAGTGGTAGGCTATGGATTCACGTCCCTCTACTTTATGCCAGGTCTCTTTTTTATTGTGAGTTGTTGTAAGCAAAATTGGTAATGGGAGGTGAGCTTTGTCTTCCCCCAGTGCTGCTTAAATTTTGGTGACCTTTAATCCCTATGGCAGCTCTACTGTTGTTGTGTGTCTTGTAGATCTTCGTGTGTATGACTTGTTTGCCAGTATGTCTTGTTCCTGAAGTCTGTGTTTTATCTGTCTATATATTCTGGCAGAAAGCCTAGGCTTGGGATCTGTTTCCTTTCTGGTCCTGGCAAACCATCCTACCTTCCAGTTCCTGCATATCTTGTTCCACATAGAAAAATGTGGAAGGGGGGCTATCCCCCAGAAACTAAGATGATAGTAACAGCCCTGGAGTCCATAGTAACACCACTGACAACCAACTACCAAACACATGCTGATGATGCCTGTGCATCTGCCATACATGAAAAGAGCCAATCAGTGTACAGTAACATCACCTTATTTTCCCCAGCCACAATACAGAACATGGAAATAATAAAGGCAAAACAACTGAATAGTGGACTATGGCATGCCCAGGAAGAGCCACAGCAATGTAATCCTAAACCTTCAATGGACAGAGAAGAGTGTCATTCTGCTTAGATTCCTGGGGAGAGAGTGAATTCCCCTTCAGCCAGCAGCTACTCTTCTGAAAGACAGACACAAGAAAAGAAGGATGAGCAATCAAAGTGTTTCACTAAGCCACTGTCACTGCTTGGTTGAGAGATGAATGGCCTTGGCCTCTACCAGACAAAGTTTCAGGTGTCCCTCCAATAATAGTCCAAGGTAAAGAGGAAGTTTTTCCCCTAAAGCAAAAAGATCAGAAACACCAAGATAAGCAACAGAAAATACCCAGCTGCCCATTCAAGAACATACTCCTGTGATCTCCTCAAGATCTCACTGTGGGGAGAAGAGTTAGGGACTGAAATTCCACTAAAGTGAAAGGATGAGGAATAAGGATTGTTGCTGGCCAAAACATGAGCTATTCCTATCAGCAGCAAAACAAAGGATGTGGAAGAACTACAACCCACACCTCTTTCTCTAAATATATAGATGAAATGGCATATATAGAAGGAGGACACATCATTATGAGGTACTGGAATCTTCCAATGGCCAAAAGCCATTCAGTGTAGGAGACCCTTTGGATTGTATCTGCAGTTTCTCTTTGTACCCTTCCATGGAGGCAAGTTCAGATTCAACAAGACAAAATGGGTCATCTATGTTTGGCCAGCAGCAATAGTTGACTACAATAACTCATAAATATAGTTGTGTTCTTCTCCCTGTGGAATTGTTGGCATGACATCATGCCAGTCACAGGTCCACATCAGCACAACATAGCACTGAAGTTGCAATGAAATTAAACTGGAGTATCCTATTGCTAGCAGCTCCTAAGCCAATACACAACAGGCTACATATTACAGCAAGAAGGTGCTTCTATAGCAGCAGCACTTTGAAGGAAAATATCTCCTCTTTTGCCAACCTGCGTAGGGTGCATTATCCTTGAACCCCAGCTTGAAAAGTAAAGTAGAGATTCCTGCTGGGTGTTTGCAAGTACTTGTAAGGGTTCCAAGAAGCCAAGTGTCAGTAATATGCTCTTCCCAAGCTGGTGACCAGCCTTGTTTGCTTGAACACAGTGCTCCTTATTCCTGAATAGAATATTCCTGAATAGAGCCTTTCTTCAGAATTCTCATCACTAAAGTTCCCATTTAGGAGTTCTGAACAGAAGCACTTATTGGAATTGTATCATTTGAAATATGGGTACCTTGGTTGGAGTTTACATACTGCTTAAGTGATTGGTGCCAGGCTGAAGAGTTAGATGAAATTCTAAGTTCCACTGTGGCAATGGAAGCAGAGCGGAAAGCAGCTGCTGTTTCTCTCCTTTTGAGTTCAGTGGGATTGTTTAGATTTATGCCACCACTTTTGACAGTGTACTATTATACTGATTTCAGAGGTTGCATGCTGGATTGAGAAAGCAGAAGGTATCAACAGGCTTCTCCCTTGACATGTTACTGACGTTTCCCATTTCTGGGTTCTAGAATGCCATACTCTATTCCATCATGCAATTGCTATGGCATATCTCCAAATATCTCCATGCATTCATCCTAAGGTTTTTCAGGGATAGTCTTAGAACTGCACTCTTCCATAGATTTCACAGCTTCTATTTCTATTCTGTTCCCTGGTCCTCAGAAGAAATAAACCAAAACACAAAACAAAGAAACAGTCACAGTGTGTTGGACATTATAGTACTGAAGTAGTTCTGAAATTACCATGGGAACAGAAATGTTAGTGTTAAAAATATGTGCAAACTCATATCAAGGCCATGTTGACACAGTAGCCGTGCTACATTCCTGTCATCAGAACAGTGTGGGGAAGTAAGACAGTGGAAGCAGACACAGGAAAGAAGAAACTCCAGATAAAAACACAGCAGCATTTGGAATGATCTCCCTTTTCTATACTGCTGGTTCACCAGTGAACCAACAAACCAGCTGAAATTAGAAACTACAAAGGTGGCAAGGAGTGATTTTGATAGGCTTGTTAACTGCAACCATTCCTGACTTGTCCACTGCTATACATGCCCAGAATCTCAGATTCTGGGCATGTATAGCAGTGGACAAGTGCTTGCTGTGGGAACTCATGCCTGTGGAAGTCCAACTGGTGAGGGAGTACGACTCATGGTTCTGCACTGAGGCTGAAGCTACAGAATTTTCTTGTTTAGGAGGTATGACAGTATTGCTACAGGTATTTTAGCTCTTTCTGTCATTAATTTGTTTTACTGCAAATAAACGTTAGTTTATTTGATATTTTATTTTGTAAGACACTGAGCCTCCTTGGGAATACTTTTTGAGCTGTCTTTTGAATAAGAAGACAGCATAGAAATTTTCTGAATAATGAAATTAGAGGAGGAGGAGGCCCAGTTGTCCAGATTAGAGTCCACCACTCTTTACTACACCACATTGGCTCTCTCAGGAATGCTATGTCATTCCAATGCAGTGAAAACTGCCTAAGATTTCACAGACCATAACTGCTTCTTATTGGTTAGGCTGACCAAGTGATTAGCCCAAGGTAACGAAGTAACTCACCTAAGTCCAGACAGAAAGTTTCATGGAACAGAGGGCTCTGAATTGGATCACCCAGATCCTAGTCCATTACTTTAACTACTGAAGCAAGCTGGCTCTCAGTATCAATTGAAGAATTCAACACCTAGACATGTCTTGCAAAAAAAAAGGTAAAGGTAGTCCCCTGTGTAGGCACCAGTCATTTCCAATTCTGAGGTGATGTTGCTTTCTTATTTACAGGGTGGTTTGCTATTGCCTTCCCCAGTCATCTACACTTCCCCCCCAGCAAGCTGGGTACTCATTTTACTGACCTTGGAAGGATGGAAGGCTGAGACAACCCCGAGCCAGCTACCTGAACCCAGCTTCTGCTGGGGATCGAATTCCGGTCGTGAGCAGAGCTTAGGACTGCAGTACTGCAGCTTTACCACTCTGCGCCACAGGGCTCTGTCTTGCAAACAGGAATGGGCTATTACAGCTGTAACATTTACAGAAAGAAAAGTTCTGTCTCCTCAGCACACCATTACATATTTTATGTTTTCCAGCAGAATCTATTCACACATTTAGCTCCAACTATATTTAGTGTAATCAAGAGAAGTATTCCACTTATGAAGAAGACCTTTAAAGACATGCCTAAATTTCAGGAGAATCACCACAGCATTTCTTTGCATTCTCGGCAAGTTGCCTCAGCCTCAAGCAGGTCTCTGGAAGAGGCAGCATATACATTTTCTAAAGTTTCTAAATAAATCATCCACAGTTAATAGCTTTTCCATCTCTTTGGCTGAAAGAGTGTGTGTACCACCTGCTGTAAAGAATTTCATAAACAAGAAATTGTGAATCCATGAAAACTATTAATTTGGAGAACACCACCACACAAGCTGTGAGTCTTTACCTAGGCTGACCACAATTTCTATCTGCAGTAATTTAACAAGCATCTTAACAAGCAAGAGAACAGTAAAAACAAATGTGTGATTCATTGATGTACTGTCAAAAAAAACCCCTTCTTACAATTCACCTCTCTCTCATAAAGCACATGTTGCAATTGATTAAGAAATTACTATAACCCTTCACACCTCCACTGGGACCAACTTAAGATCTGGTTTACTTTCTCAGAAACAAAAAAGCTTGGAAGCTGAGGTATTAGAAAGAAAAGAAACACTTAATCCATCAAAACAAGCCTCATACAGTGTTGCTGCTGCACCAGACTTGCATGAATATTAAATAGTTAGCATAGGTTTGCCAACAGTAACTGGCACCCTTGCAGGACTTTGGGGGATGTGGACAAGACCTGTGGCATCATGCCAATGAGCAACATCACTTCCAATTTGAAGCCAGAAGTCATATGACATAATCTTGTGGGTAGGACAGCACTCCAAGATTCATCCACAACTCTAGTTTTGAGTGAATCCTAGAGCATTGCCTTGATGTGATGATGTCATTTGCAGTTCTGTGTCAAAGAAACTACATTAGTGATGAGCCCCCACCCATTCCACCCCACTGGCCTGTTGAGTGCTGGTAGGGAACAGGGAGCCCAGGCCAAAAGGTATAGCAGGAGATCTGGCCTTCCTAAGTTAGCATTCTACAGCTACCCAGGCCCGGTGCATGGGAGTAGGCCATGTAGGCAGCTGCCTCAGGCACCGCATGGCCTACAGGGTGCCACAAGGCGCCCACTCCCCACAAGCCAGCTGGCGCAGCTCTGCCTCTTTCCCCCGCCCGAAACTTGGGCGGAAAAAAGAGGTGGTTTGGCATCACTTCCGGGCTTCCTCCCCTGCAGGAAAAACAGCCTAAGAGCAACGACAAGCCCCTGCGCCAGCTCTTTCCCCTGCCCGAAACTTGGGTGGAGGGAAGAGGCTCGGCTTCACTCTCTGGCTGCCTCCCCTGCAGGAAAGGCAGCCTGAGAGTGAAGAGGACACCCCACGCTGGCTCTTTCCCCAGCCCTCCCTGCAAGTGGTACTGGGGGCCCTCCCTCACTGGAGGGAGGGCAGAGCCTGAAGAAGAAGAAGAAGAATTGCAGATTTATACCCTGCCCTTCTCTCTGAATCAGAGACTCAGAGCGGCTTACAATCTCCTTTATCTCCTTCCCCCACAACTGACACCCTGTGAGGTGGGTGGGCCTGAGAGGGCTCTCACAGCATCTGCTCTTTCAAGGACAACCTCTGCCAGAGCTATGGCTAACCTAAGGCCATTCCAGAAGGTGCAAGTGGAGGAGTGGAGAATCAAACCCGGTTCTACCAGATAAGAGTCCACACACTTAACCACTGCACCTAGCTGGCTCTCCTGCTGCCCTTCCAGACTTTGCTAGGGTCTCCCAAGGCTCGAGAGTCCTCGGCAAAGTCCAGGGGGTGACAGTGACATCATTGTGACATCACTGGCGCATGTGCTTTGCTCACACTAAGATAACCAGGGGGGGTGGAGGATCGTAGTCCGGCCTAGGGGAGCAGGCACCCCTAACACCGGACTTGCAGCTAGCATGCGTACAGTTTGGACTCTAGGGCTTGACATTTTGTTTGTTTATCATTCTGGAATTTGTTTATCATTCTGGAATAAAATTATGTTAACCTTTGATATATACATATACATATTGATGTCACAGAGTTTTTTCGCCCTGAGATAACAGATAGAACACAATTTTTTTTTTTCTGGAATACATTACAGAATATGTATTTTACCTATGCTAAAGGATTTACACTGGCTACCAATTAACTTCTGAACTCAATTCAAACTGAAAGCACTGACTTTTAAAGCCCTACATAGTCTGGGACCAGGTAATTTGAAGACCTGTCTATTTTTATAGAGACCTATTCCATCAGGGAGAAAAGGGACCTCGGTAGAGTATAAGGCCATAAAACCGACCCTCCAATGCAGCCGTTTCCTACAAGGGAACTAATTTTTGTCTTGGAGAAAGCCAGCCCTTACTTTGGAGGTTGGGAACCCTAGTTGGTTGCCACCTAGAGCCCTACTTCATGTGCCACCATTCTAGGAGGCTCTTTCTGTGATGTTGACATCTCGGTTATAAAACACCAGCAGACATTCAGCTAGCTCAGGAGTGGCCAACGGTAGCTCTCCAGGTGTTTGTTTGCCTACAACTCCCATCAGTCCCATCCATTGGCCATGCTGGCTGGATCTGATGGGAGTTGTAGGCAAAAAACATCTGGAGAGCTACCGTTGGTCACCCCTAAGCTAGCTTATTGGGTTGAATGTTAAAAAAAAAAAACATTTGACTTAGGAAGCACAGAAGCTTTACACAGTGTTCCCACTCCTCCATGTTTTCCGGTTAAGGAGGAAATGCTGCTCAAACAAATTACAAAGTTGATCTGACTCCAATTGTAAGAAAAAAAATAATGTTTATTTACAAAAACAGTAGTTCATTTTACATGACATATTCATGTAAGTACATTTAACAAACTGGGTTTAACTTCAAAAAGGTTAATTTGCTACCGCTCTAAATCCATGTAAGAGAGAGAAGATGAGAGGTCTATAAGAATGAGCAGAAGGCAAGCAAGGACAAAGAAGCTCAACAGTTAACCAATGAGAGGGTGGAGATAACTGCCAAGGGTACCTGAGTGAGACAACTGTCTTAACCCTTTTCCCCACTCTTGCACACATATTTACAATGTCCAATGACCAGCTAGAGCCCTACTTCGTGTGCCACCATTATAGGAGGTTAGCCATATCAGATGAGGCTTTTTCTGTGATGTTAATATCCAACAGATGCAAAGGTACAGTGAGAAACACTTCCACAGTACCTTTTGTCAATAACAAATATAGATGCCAACAGATGGTCAACATGCCCTGAACATTCATGACAGGGCAACTGCACATTGGAAGACTGCCCGGTGTTCCGTTGCAGCTTTCCTACCATCAGCCACCATAAAACTGCCAACATATTTTATTTGCAAAAGAAGTCTACATTAGAGACAATATTAAATCAGTTTTATTCAACACTGTTGAAAAGAATACAGTTTCCAAGTCACTGGCAAAGTGTACACAGAGCACACAGTGCCCCAGGCAGACTTACTGCCCATGCGCCACCGGGCCAACCCCCTCCACTTTTCTCTGTAGTGCTGCAATGCGGCACCATGCTGCATTCCATTTCACCCCCCCGGCATGCTCAGATGCCAGCCTCATGCTTATCCACTTCAGCAGGCATCAGAATAGCTCTCTCTTAATAGAGAGCAGAATGAGGCTTTGCTCCCTCCTCCCTTCCTGTTCCAGAAGGAAGGAGTGAGCAAAGCCTCTTCCTGCTCTCTATTCCTGCCGGCCAAAGTGGGTAAGCAAAAGACTAGCGTTGCTCCTATGACTGCACGGGGGGTGGGGGGGTGGGCGGAAGGTGGGATACTAGTCTCATGCTTACCCACTTTGGCCCGCATTTCAATAGACCCTTCTCTTAATAGAGAGAAGAGGCTTCACTCACCCCTCCCTTCCAGAACAGGAAGGAGATGGAGTGAAGCCTTGTTCTACTCTAAATTAAGAGAGAGCGCTATTCTGATGCCTATCAAAGGGGGTAAGCTTGAGGCTGGCATCTGAGCACTCCAGGGGAGAGAGGTGGCCTGCCTGCTGCCCCCACCTAATTGCCCTGTGGCAATTAGACATTTGTCTTGGGTGCCAGAAGTGGGGGGAGAGCTCAATTTAGCCCCAGTGCCCTAGTCAAATGCCTAATTTGCCTAGTGGGTGAGCCAGCCCTGAGTGTACATGTGTTGGTAAGTATTACCTTAGGCAGATACATGAGTATGCCAAAATGGGGGTGATGAATGGAGTCAGTGGTTGAGAGGAACAAAGTAGAAGCAAGCTCAAAAGCACCATAAGTAGGAAGCAGAGAAGGATTGTCTTATGCCTGAGTTACTAGACAGCTAGGGCAGGTGGTTGTGTTCATCTCTTCACATAGGAAAGAAGGGTTAGGATGTTTTCATGGGAACAGGGGGCTGTGGCTGAATTCTTAACATAGCAGTCAAAAGTGGCAAGAGGATACCACCATGGTTTGGCAGATAATGGGAAGAAGAGGCAGCAGACCTGGAAAAAAACTGGCACTTGAAGGAATTAGAGTGAGGGAGTACAGAAAATTTGTACTAGGTAACACTGTAAAAGGAAGCAGTATTATCATGAATCTCAAGAGGTTGGGTGAGAAGGAGGTCAACAACTAAGTGGATACAGAAGTTAGTCTGGGTCTGTCATTCGATTCTGTGGGTCCATCATTCCACACCTGTAGCTATCATTCCATTTTATTCAGATAAATGATGGAATGGAACTATTTGATCCATTCCATCATTTATCTGAATTCATGTCTTGCTTTATTGGCACTTTTCATTTTTTTTTAATTGGCACTTTTCAATATGCTGCAAATTGCAATGAAGTCCTGTTGGTGATCATGAGACCAATTGTATCTAATGGGTCTTCAAAGGCTCTCATTGTTTCCAGTGGGCATTTGAAGCAGAGAAATAACAAGGTCTGCACACATTGCTGGTATGAAACGAATTTTACTTTGATATCAAAGCAGAACTTAGCCGGGCATAAGCCTCCAAAATGACTAAGTTAAAATTATTTTTATTCAGACCATTTTTATTCACACCCAAAACAAGCCCCCAGGCTCATCTACTCAACATGCCCCACCTTCCTGTAATTTCTAGTATTTTTCCACACATCCTGTCTTCATGCGTTATCAGCTCTTGCAAGAAACTTCTCTGAGGCCTCTTCATTATCTACTTTTTCAACCTTCAATCCACACCCATTAAGACTATCTGCTTCTAACAGTTACTTTAAACATTGCATCAGACACCTTCTGAAGGCAAAAAACATATTTTCATTGATTATTACAGGGGTATTCATTAATTATTCAGGGATCCCCCTTCATCCCCACCTTTCAGTCTTCTGAAAGCTTTTTTAATTATTATTTTAAAATCTGAAGGAGACTGACCATCATCATCATTAAACAAATTAATTCTGTATGCCACCTCAGGAAAGGCAGCTAGGTGACAATTTGGTTTTTGGCATTCCCAAGAAAGACTGAAATGATGCTACAATGGGGTAATGAAATAGTATATTGACAGAGATGGGGTAAAGATGGATCACGGGAAAAAGAGAGACAGTGATGGGATTATCCATTCACACTGGCACTTCCCAGTATTTTCTAGAGAAGGTGTGTGTGTGGGGGGGGGGGGAGAAGGTCACTCAGAGGCATACCTTGGCTGTGCAGCCCAGCCTTCCAGTATGGAGTTTTCCTGGTCTCCATCATGAGGCCTTTCAGGGCACACAGACTAGCTTGAGAGGGCCCCCCATGTCTTTTAAGGCTACCCTCTTTATTTGGCAGCACTCTGGTATCAATTTTCCCCCTTTGGCACCATCCAATCCTTGGAGGGTGTGTGCCACATTTCATGGTGCACTGCCGATCAGTCTTCAAACAACCAAGGTTGAGTCAGTTAGGACAAAGGGAAAGGGCTTAGGAATGTCAACTACCAAAAATAGGCTATACATGAGTTAAAAAATATAAAATAATCCATTCATGGTATATGCATTGAATAATTACATATGTCCAGTCTAAATTTGTGAACATAGGTCTTGGAAGGATCCTAGAGAACTTATTTCTTTATCAATAAAGCATTACTAGTTATGATGCAAGTATACAAGAACTCATCTCAATTTCTAAAACACATAAGGGACATATGCATGCTATAAACTGAATCAACTCATGTGCCTTTATGGCAAACACTTTGTTGCCTAGATGATTAAGATACACACATTCAGACATACTTGGAAACATTGCCAGTTGTGGGCAGTCCATATTGGCCACATTATAACAATACAAAACCCATTTCCTGACTAATTCCTTGTTCCCCTCCTCCCTTAGTCTAACAAAAGGTCTTCTTTCTTGAGTTGATGGAGCGTTTGCATGCTCTATGCATGACAATCTTTTCACAGGGAAATCTGTTTCTATTGCAGCCAAAAGGAATTCCTTTTCCTGGAAGCACAACTTGGAAGTGGCAGTGGGGCTGCTGTTGTGATCAGCTGGGGAAACCAGCCTTTTGCTACGCAGAGGAATTTCCCTGGAAATAAGTTTTCTCCATAACTCAGTTTGGATGGGGGTTCTGTGGGGAGGCCTTCCTTCCAACATCAATGAGGCATGACCGGGCAAATTTCAGGACCTATGGGTAGATAAGGAGGAGCCTGGAAAACATACTTGGAGAAACAAACAAACAAAACAGCAATAATAATGCTTTTTCCCTTTAAAGCTTTCCTTTGCTGTCCACAAATTGCCATAACTTGAGTCCAACGCTGTTGAGATAGGGTTAACTAAATTACCACACTTGCTTTGGACTGGATACTACCTCCTCCTCACATGGAGTTTCAGTTTGACAAAGTCTCTACCCTTCCAATGTTAAAGGGCAGATTTCATGCACCATACATTATGCAGAACACAAATCCACAATATAAACCTATGCATCACTTCTCATGATTCAGGCCAGTGGACATTCATATAGAAAGCGAGCACGTAGAGGTTCATGAGAGGCTTTCTATTCTGTTGCAACAGATATAAATCTTAAAAAAAGAAACATGAAATTGTGCACAAGATTAGGAGCTCCAAAAAGAGATTACCAGAGTTGGGGTTACCCTTGGATTATGAAAATGGTCACAAAAAGGGAAGAAAAACTTCAAAAAAAACAAACACAAAACAAACTGAGGCCTCAATAGAACAATGCCAGCTTTTAACATACATGTATGCGAGAGATCAGACCAAGAATGATTAGAGAACTGGATTAGAGAATTTAAACCATTGGACATCAGTGGGGTGTTCAAGTCCCACTAAAACCCATTTTCCTCCAGGTCAACTCATCCAAAATTTGCTCTGTGGGTCTCACATAGATGTGAGAGTGGGTTTCAACAAACTTTTAACAACAAAAATCCTAAAAGCAAATAATAGTTAATCCTTAAGCAAACAATTCTTAGCAGACATATCAGTAATTCTTAAAACTACTATATAATTCTGAACATGCACTAAACTTGAATTGCAGATCCCGATTTTCTTCATATATATAACAAAACAATCCTGGAAGGCAAATTCTGGTTAATACACCTTGACAAAGAAGGTTGAAATAACAGAGAGGCAGAAACTTAAAACAAGCAAATGGAAATGTGTTATCTAGTAGCAAGCCTGGCCAGGACTGGAGATTGGATTGAAACACAAAATCAAGCAGAATTGGAGTCCTACCATGGTAAGAACATGAAACATAGGAAAGATTTTCTGAACAAAACACTCAGAAAAAGTCATGCTCTAACAAGATACTATAGATGGAGGCATAAAATATGATAGATAAGCATATAGATGCCTCTTTCCACAAGTAAGGGGTTCACCATATAGCTGAATAGGAAGATTGATATGCACAGTTCATAGTTGGAACATAACTATAAATGACAGTAAGAGAGCAAATGAAGATATACATTTTGAGGAATGCAGAACATTATTAAAGTCCAGATTTCCAATGAAGACCAAGAGTTTTCAGGAATCCTGCCTATTAAATTACCAACAAATCTAGAAAAGGTATTTCCATGGGAAACATGACACTGAGAATAACTGGATCACTGGTAAAACAAAGTATTAGTTTCTCAAGACTTAAGAAGCTGCACAGTGAGAGGGCAGTTTGACCCAAGGAAGGGCACAGAAGTCCCTCTATAACACATTATAACCTCAAATGAAAAGAGGTCCCGCAGAAACCAAAATTTGTGAGGCAGAACTTCAAAACACTGCTCTTTTCAGAAAACAAAAACTCAGTACCAACAACAAAAGGAACCCCCAGATCCAAATGAATGAAAAATTGGGAAGCAGCCCAAAGTAAGACAGAAAAACTGCCAGATGCAACACCTGAAGACCACATGCTTCTGGTATGAGATGTACTTAACAAAAATCACAAGAGAAATAAAATTTCCAAAAGGTTGGATACTGTATTGCTTTAGCGTATAAACCCAAAATCGCAAACACAAACTTCCAACTCATTGTCCCAGGTCAAAAAACTTAATCAAAGATCTGTTAGGTGCACCATTTTTTTTAAAACAAAGGAGATCACAAGCTAAATATATTAAAAATATTCCCCTTAAAATTAAAGCTACAAAATCTAAGTACAAGGGAAACTGATAACGGCCACTAGAAGAATATTCTCAGACTCATAAGGTAAAGCAAAAAGAAATTAATTATCAGAGGAATAGCTTCTAATTCTAATCTAGAAGAACTCTTAGCCTCAAGGCAGTTTACAGGCAGGGTCTTTTCTCTAGAAGAGAAAGATTAGCTGTATGTGGAACTCTGGGATGCCAGCTCCAGGCTGGAGATTTCTGAATATCTGAATCAAACCCGAAGATCACAAGGCATGCAGTCCATTTTCTTGCACTTGCTCTCCCAGAGGTACTAGCCTTAATGTTCTGGGCATTACATTGTATTTTGGGGAGTATATATAAACACAAGATGGGGAAGGTTATGAGATATCTGCCTGGTGGGGGTTCAGATTTTACACTTCGTATTTCTACAAATAAGACTAAATTTGGCGAGGTGCCTTTTCTTTCCTAAAACAGCTAAAGATAGTCGGCAAAAGTTTTCCTAGGCAAAATCCAGTGAAAGTTGCTAGGACATAAATTCCTTGCAAAAGAGAAAACTTTGATTCTTTGCAAAGATGCTGGCAATTTACTTCTTTTAAGGAGACAGGATTAACTTTGTATCAGAGACAAGATTTTCTTTCTAATTGTGAAAGGAAAAAATTCAAGCTCTGGGTGTTTCCTTATTTGCATGTGAAAAAGATGACACCTGGAGTTTTCCATCAACTTAGTCACATAGTTAAGATTTTCAAATGACCAAATTTCTTCCCTTTTCTGGTTCTGTTAAAGATTTCAGATTGAGTACAGAGAAGAGAATTAGCATTCCTTCTCCAATTGGGGAAGGGCAGGAAGGGAAAAGATCCCCTGGCAAGCACCAGTCGTTTCCGACTCTGGTGTGACATTGCTTTCACAACTTCACAATGTTTTCACGGCAGACTTTTTACGGGGTGGTTTGCCATTGCCTTCCCCAGTCATCTACACTTTCCCCCTAGCAAGCTGGGTACTCATTTTACCGACCTCGGAAGGATGGAAGGCTGAGTCAACCTGGAACCGACTGCTTGAAAACCCAGCTTCCACTGGGGATCAAACTCAGGTCATGAGCAGAGCTTAGTACTGCAGTACTGCAGCTCCAATACTCTGCACCATGGTGTTCTTGTGGGGGGAAGGGCAGGAGGACTGCAAATTTGCAATCTTTAACTTCCAATTAACTTCCAGGCTCCAATTTGGGGCTGATTTAGGCACTCTCTGTACATGCTCAGAGTCCTTTCCTTGAGCCTGAAATTTATAGAACTGAAGCAGTAAATATTTAACAAAACTAGTTTAATCTCTCTTTCTCAGAGATATTTGGTTCTGGCATTTTAAAAGTAAAAATAAAGGTACAACTCTCAATCTCTCAGTCATGACAATAAATTGTATTTGTTTAATTTGCATCCTGGCTGCATTTTAAAAGAGCTGAACCTAAGTTATTTTGTGCTAACTGTAATGCAGTAGCCACGCACCAACTGAATTTTAGTGCTGAAATACCTGAATAGCCTTAACTGGATATACCACGAGGGTCTGGGAGCAAAAAAATAACATAATGGGTACATTTCTTTTGCCTAGCCTAACCGAGACTAAAGCCTATTATGCTGAACAGCCTCCTGACGTAATTCCATTTGGGGAAACCCTTGGATTCCATCTGGACATTTGAACTCTGTATGATAATATCTAGGTCTCTGAATTTATACCCAATTAGCTAGTTATATTGAACAACTCTAAAACCAATGCTTTCATGCCTATTTTGTAAAATAAACTTTAACTTTATTTGTGTGCTTATTTGCTTTCAGGGCCACCACAATCTGAGCCAAACTTATCCACTAACCTTTGGAAGTACCTATTATCAATTTGTGAAAACTGACTTGGGGAACCTCTTGCTGTAGTGGTGTGGCTTAGTTTTCTCTAGAGTTTTCCTAATAGGCAGAGGCTTGACTAGGGCCTCTGTGCTAAAGGATTTATCCAGTCTGGTGACAACCTACCTTCCTGGTGTTTCTGGGGGAAATACCAGACTTTAGACTTGTGTTGGACTATCCGTTGGCAAATCTGCTAACCCACCTCGGCCAGACAGGCGGCAGACTTCGTCACACTAACAGAGACCTGATCTTTTGGGCAAGGCCACATTCTCTGCAGTTAGTTTTATTTCCTGAATGGGGTTGCCATATCCATACAGGACAGATTGCTAGAGATCTAAAATGGAAGTCTAAAGAAAGATGAGATCCCAAGGGAACCATGTTCTGAGCTCTCACTCACACCAAACTTCCATTACCCTGCAGAGAAAACTAAGTCTGCAGCTTGGAACCTTGTGGTGTGATTCCAGGAGGTCTCCAGGCCTTCCCCTGAGAACTGGCCTCATCTAATTTTAGTCCAGATCATTGCTCTTCTGTTCTTTATTTTATTAAGGGGAGGGAGGTCTTTGTTAGGTTCCAAAATCAGGTTTCCCTATTCTAAGAGACATTCAAATCTAAAAGTTAGATTTTTCTTGAAGGGGAGGTTTAGAGACAAAGGAGCCTTGCCTGCCCATGTGGAACTGCCATTCTCTGACATTTCCCAGAATTCTGGCTTTTAAGTTCCCCATGGCACCAAACATTTAGACAAGACACTTCTAGGGAAAACAGAAGACATTGGATTTATATTCCGCCCTCCACTCAAGAGTCTCAGAGCGGTTCACAATCTCCTTTATCTCCCTCCCCCACAATAAACACCCTGTGGTGTGGGTGGGGCTGAGAGGGCTCTCCCAGAAGCTGCCCTCTCAAGGACAAGCTCTGTGACAATTATGACTGACCCATGGCCATTCCAGCAGGTGCAAGTGGAGGAGTGGGGAATCGAACCCGGTTCTCTCGGATAAGAGTCTGCACACTTAACCACTACACCAAACTGGCTCTCAAACAGAAAACAGGAGCTGCCAGTAAGGAGTCTGGCAGCCAGGGAGCCCTGAGGGTTTTCACTTCCTTTCTCTCGTGACCCAGTGAGATCTCCCTACTGGGAACTACACAAGAGAAAATCCCTCTCACTTAGAGGCTTCGTCTCTCACTCACACACACCACACAAATCCTTCCAGATCCTAGCTTCTGTGCTTCAGCTCCAAAGCAGAGCATAATAGACAGAGCTCAAGGGGTGATCAGACCCTTCTTCTCTCCCAAGGAGAGGCAATCAGAATTCCCAGACAGTTCATACAATCCTGAAGATCTTTCAATTCCCTGCACATATCAGTTCAACCAGGCACGGGATCTTGGTTGGCTGGCCAGGCACCTTCCCCCACCAGGGCGGAGAGAGCTGGACGCAATCAAAAATGTGTCTGTGGTGCCTAGTCTGTTCTTCCCGCCATGAGGGTGGAAGGCAGACGGTTATACAGCCATCCCAAGGGGAAGGAAAAATCCTTACCCCGTTATTTCCAGGCCAATGCACCAAAATGAAGCAGAGAAATAACAAGGTCCGCACACATTGCTAGTATGAAACGAATTTTACTTTGATATCAAGGCAGAACTGAGCTGGGCATAAAATGACTAAGTTAAAATTATTTTTATTCAGACCGTTTTTATTCACATCCAAAACAAGCAGGCAAACCCCTAGGCTTATCTACTCAGCATGCCCCACCTTCCTGTAATTTCTAGTATTTTTCCACACGTCCTGTCTTCATGCGTTATCAGCTCTTGCAAGAAACTTCTGAGGCCTCTTCATTATCTACTTTTTCAACCTTCAATCCACACCCATTAAGACTATCTGCTTCAAACAGTTACTTTAAACATTGCATCAGACACCCTCTTCTGAAGGCAAAAAACATATTTTCATTTATTATTATAGGGGTATTCATTAATTATTCAGGGGTCCCCCTTCACATTCTTGTTACTCTTTTCGTACAGCCCAGACCAGGGGTGGCCAAATTGCAACTCGGGAGCCACATGTGGCTCTTTCATACATATTGTGTGTGTCTCAAATTTCCCGTCACTGCACTGGCCAGCTTGGAAAAGGCATTTCTCTCTAAATCATTTTTCCAAGCCAAGCCAACTGGTGGCTTGGAGAATGCATTTAAAGTCAGTTTCTTTTCTTTTCCACCTCTCCCTCCCCCATATCTATCTATCTTCCTTCCTTCCTGTCTTGCAGCTCTCAAACAGCTGATGTTCATGTCTTGCCGCTCTCAAACATCCAATGTTTATTCTATGTGGCTCTTACGTTAAGCAAGTTTGGCCACCCCTGGCCCACACAATGAATTCCAGAAGGGCAACCCTAACGTTGTTGCTTAGAGCAAAACCAAAAATGGATTTAGTGACAACGCTCCCCGTTTATTGTAGCTTTGCAGGCTGATTTATTGTGGCCTCATAATGTGGGAAAGAAGCACGATGCATGTGATAAAAAGGAATGCACTCCAGAAAAACCTGAAGCCTCAGTAAATGCGAGAGTCTTTCTTGTGCCAAAAGTCCTTTCTGTGTTTCAGGCAGCAAATGTAATTCTCGCAAATGTAATTATTTTCATCAAACTGAAAAGTATATCCCACCAAGTTCCTCGTGATTCTTTTCTCAAGTAGGCATGCACATTACCACTGAAACCAACAGTAAAGCCCTCCAGCAACAGGGAGAATTCTTCCTTCACCTCGCAGAAAACATCCCCTCCTCACGTGCCAACCCTGCCCATTCGGCTCCTGGGTAAAATGCCTGGTAGGAGCATGGGTGGGAGGAGAGGAGTGCTAATTACTGTCACGTGAAAAAGAGAAGGGGGAACGGAGGCTAGTGTCATGTGAGTGGTGGCAGCTGCTAGAAATCTGAATCCTCGGAAGAAGCGGGCGAGATGGAGAAAAAAGGGTATCTTCTACCTTTGTGGACAGGCGACAGGCCGAGATGGAAAAGCAGCGGGAGCGCAAGAACCCCTTCATTGTTGCTATACTGAAGCTGGCAGAAAGTGGGGTGATGGTAGTGGTGGACTCCTTACATTCTTCCCCCCGCTGCCGTCTTTCTCTTCGTCATTGGAGTAGATGCTGTCTTTTTTATTGGAGTAGATGCTGTAGCAGCCTGCGCCCCTTGGGAGTTACTTCCCTGAATCCATGATTTTGTGTCTCAGTGTTTCGTCATTGCTTTTTGTGTTTTCCTCTTAGGGCAGGTTCACGGACTTTCATAGATGCCTTCCTTCCCTTCGCCCTCCCTCGCACCTTCATGTAGATCTTTCACCAGATTCCTGAAATGGTTATCCCTTGGGTTGAAGACGTCATTTCCCGCTGCACGTGGAAAAGTGAATTCTTTCTTCAAGGCATCTGATATTTCTGAATTCGAGTAACCTCTGTTTCTTCATTCTTCAACAGATCTTAATGTGCCCTCCCTAGGAAGAGCAGCACTCCCTACAAGTTATCTGTTAATAATAATTTTAATAAGTTGTTTGCTTCAAATCCCATATCGTCTATAAATACAACCCAGTCAACTCTTTAGTATCCTCCCCATGCTTCTATCTCTTCAGCACTGCATTCCATAGGCTTTTATTTCATTCTTCTAACTTAAGCAGTAGTCAACTGTTGTTCAATGTTGTTCAAAAAATGTTGCTGTCTCAGGTTATGTTGGGACATAATAGTTACCCCAGGGTATGTAGAGTAGGATACATGTTTATAGGTACTTGGTCTTACATGTTTGCACACTTAGTTGCCCATTCAGAAACAAATTTCAGATTTGCTTACATATCAACATATGAAGTGCTGGTGGTGGTCAGTATCCTACACAGGGGCCTTTTGTATTTTCCTCTACTGGTACAACTCTCTCTGACCCCTGGAAAGATCACTCTCAGGCAGGGGTCATTTCATAGAAAAAGAAGTGCTGGAGCTCATTAGCACAACTCATTTGCATATGTCACACACCCCTGACAGCACTGGAAGGTGTACTAAATTATATCAGCTCAGCATCTACCTTAAAATTATTCTTGGAATTGCAATTGTCATAATAAAACCTTACTCCCATCATACTTTTAAAACTACTTTCTCCTATGTGGCCACAGAGGTGTGATGATTTCCATCTGTCTGCTGTATATGTTTTGGTTATTTTCCCATTATTTGTAGAGAAAAATATTAGAAAGTTTGTCAAGTTCAGCAAAATTCTCACAGGGGGTTTGAACAATGGAGACCAGAAGCAAGGGGGTTTTGGGGGGGAGGGGGGGCAAAGAAAGAGCACAATAAAATTTAGAGGTTCCAGAGCTCCTGTCCAGTGAGCTCCTGCCCAAAATGAGGCTTGCTCTCAGGGTTTCATGATCTGTGCCTTGAGGGCCAGCAGGCTAGAATAAAGTGTGGGACAAGACTATGAAAATTGCCTCCTCACTTCAGCAGACTTGCTTGTGTGAAACAGGAAAGGAGAACAATTCTAACTCCTTGTCTTTTCTCCCTCCAGCCCTCCCTAAACCGGGTTGGGGGCTGTTCCTCCATGTAGGTCCTGCAATCTCAGGACTAATCTCTGCAGTGGTCAGAAATAGCTGCAGCAATGCAAAGGAAATGGAGAGCTATGCCTTCTGTACACAGAGTGATAACATACTGTCCAGCAGGGCTTTTTTCATAGAAAAAGCCCAGTGGTAACTCATTTGCATATTAGGCCATACCCCCTGATACCAACAACAACAAAATTTTATTTATATCCCGCCCTCCCCGCCGGAGCAGGCTCAGGGCGGCTAACAACACAATTCAAGTTCAGCTATACAGATAGATAAAATTACAGTTAAACAACATGAACATTTAATTAAAAATCTGCTTAAGTTTTAAAATTAAATTAAATTAAATTAATAAAAGTGCTAATGCTATGTTTACTTTATGTTTGCTTTTATGATGGCGGTTTCCTTAGCAATTTCCATTTTCATCAGCGAAAGCCAGTCGGAAGAGAAAGGTCTTGCAGGCCCTGCGGAACTGTTCAAGGTCCCGCAGGGCCCGCATTTCCTCTGGAAGTTGGTTCCATAGGCTCAGAGCTATAGAGGAGAAGGCCCGATTGCGGGTACATTGCAACTTCACCTCTCTCGGTCCGGGAATAGTCAACAGGTTTTTCCCGGCTGACCTCAGTGCTCTCTGGGGTTCATATGGGGAGAGACGGTCCCTAAGGTAGACAGGTCCTCGACCATATAGGGCTTTAAAGGTAATGACCAGCACTTTGTAACGGACCCGGTATATAACTGGCAGCCAGTGCAGTTCGCGCAGCCCAGGCTGTATGTGTTCCCATTTAGGAAGCCCTAACAACAGTCTGGCCGCTGCATTCTGCACCAGCTGCAGCTTCCGGGTTCGGTACAGAGGCAGCCCCATGTAGAGGGCATTACAGTAATCCAGTCTCGAGGTGACCGTTGCATGAAGCACCATTGCCAGATCTTGGCGCTCTAGGAAGGGAGCCAACTGCTTTGCCCGCCTTAGATGGAAAAAGGCTGACTTGGCAGTGGCTGCAATCTGGGCCTCCATTGATAGTGCAGGCTCCAGTAAAACTCCCAGGCTCCTAACCCGGTCCTAACCCAAGACAGCTGGAGCTGTGTTCCTGTGCATTCCTGTTCAAAAAAAGCCCTGCTGCCCAGTATATTTGGGCGTTAAAATTTCATTGTAAGCTGTATGTGGGTATTTATATGAATACAGCTCTTTAGTGCCTCAGGGCTTCATTCTGTCACTCATGCCCTTCAATATTTATATGAGGCTGTTGAATGAGATCATCTGGAAGGTTTGGGGTTGGATGTCATCAACATGCAAGGTGACACCCAACTCCATGTTTCATTATTGAAGCCGCTAGGCAGGGGTCATTTTGTAGAAAAATAGGTGGTGGAGCTCATCCAGGGATTGTTATGCAGCTGCGCCTACTTTTCAATGGACAAGGTGGGGAGGAGGAGGGGGAACCCTCAGAAAGGTTCTGCTCCTGCTGAATTCAAGGCCTGCCCCTAGGTGCATCTTTAATCTTTTAATGTTTATATTCAGATGACCCCATAGAAGATGTGGCTCTTAGCTTCAGTTTCTTCGGCTGACATATGGATGTTTATAGAGTGCTGCATGGGGCTGCTAAAACAGGCATAGCTAGTTAATTAGCTATGAACAGGCCTTCTGCAGGTGCCAGCATCTGCCCATACACTTTGCATTCTCTGTTGTGAGCCCCACCTTATGGAATGGCCTGATGAGGTGAGGAAGGCTCCCACTTTTCTGGCTTTCTGCAAACTATGTAAAAGTGAATTGTTCAGGAGGGCTTTTTTACCCAGGCAATAGGGCTATAGTGTAACAAAACGGTTCAGAAAGCTGCTTTGATAAAAGGAAAGAGACTGTGGACTATTCTGTACTGTCTGTTGCTGTAGGTATATAGTCCTAAAAAGGTAAAGGTAGTCCCCTGTGCAAGTGCCAGTCGTTTCCAACTCTGGGGTGACGTTGCTTTCACAACATTTTCATGGCAGACTTTTTATGGGGAGTTTTGCCATTGCCTTCCCCAGTCATCTACACTTTCCCCCCAGCAAGCTAGGTACTCATTTTACTGACCACAGAAAAATGGAAGGATGAGTTACCCTCGAGCCGGCTACCTGAACCCAGCTTCTGCCGGGATTGAACTCAGGTCATGATCAGATAACTGTGTAATTTCTGCAGTTTTCAATGTGACATGTTTTAAAAGTTTATGCTTTGTTGCAGGTTTCAGATTTCTGCAATCCAAGCCCTACTGCACTGTTTATTGCATGTCCAGTCATGCAGATGTTCAATTGCATGACTATTTTATATTAATAATAATAATAATAATAATAATAATATTTTATTTATATCCCGCCCTCCCCGCCGGGGCAGGCTCAGGGCGGCTTACAGGGTGTGGCAAAAGCCATGTTAAGCAATAAAACAATTATACATTTCTAAACCATTTAAAATTTACCATTAAGTTTACATAATATAAAAGTCTAAAATCAATCTAAAATAATCTCTTCTTATTGTTATCTCAATTGTTAATGTTAGTGATGGCATGGTGTTTATTTCAGGTTCCATCTTGGAAGGCTAGCCAGAAGAGGGCAGTTTTGCACGCCCTACGGAATTAGCTAAGGCCTTACTTGTGGATTGTAGATCAACAGCAGCCTTTCTTGGGAAGTTCTTGGTAGTGGTAAATCCTGTAATTGGAATAAAGAACTGGTGGCTATAGGTGTTTCCTGCATTAATCTCTCTCAGTGGTCATTTCCAAGCCTGTGGAAGTTTATTTCAGGAGTTTCAGGCCTCACATGGACTAAGTGTATTACCCATGGTTCTAGAGATTCCTACAAGCAATAAATTGTGGCCAAAGAAATGCAGCTTTATTCAGCTTTAACAAAGAATAACAGCGAAAATATCCCTCACCCACCCAAGTGAGCTTTATAAGGAGAAAGAAAAGTCTACTTTACGAGGCTAGCAGTCTGTCCAGGAAACCAGGCTGGAGTGCAGGGTTTCTCTACAGCTTGCACACAGCTTAGATGTTTGTCCTCTCCCTTGTCCTCTCCCACAAAATTCTGAGTTGTGATAGCTGGGGAACTGCTCTTTGTTTGGTTGAGTGGGCTAAAGGTGAAAGAGATTGAGAGTGATTGCTGCTGATTGCTTAGAAGTGCCTCTGCTCCACCCTCTTTGCATTTTAAGCTGCGCCTTGCCAAAGGGCAAGAGAGCTAAAGGGCTCTTGGCCTGTGGCTCTTCGCCTAGGGACTCTCTAACGACCAGGAACCCAGATCCCTGATTTCCTTGTTCTCCCAATAAGGTAAGTTGACCCTCCAGAAGGGGAGCCACTTAAACAAACAGCATTTAAAGAGGACTGTATATTTTAAATATATATATATATATATAAAATGAAGATAGAATGCCAGCAGGGGGGTGGGGGCTTTCCAGTGTTTTGCACTGAGTGTCACATGTATGACTATCTGCCCAAAGGACAGAAGTCTTGGGTGTGTGCTCAATGCAAGGAGCTCCTGGTCCTCAGGGAACGAGTTCCTACCCTTGAGGCTGAGGTGACGGCCCTGGAGAAGCAGAGACGGTCAGTTAGGCACTTGGGAAAGACCCTCGGGGGCTTATTAGATTAGCCCCACTCTGAACGTAGCAGCCCTGTTGCTGCCAGAGAGCATGAGGGTCGAGAGGGAACAGGGCACCGTGCTGAGGATAAGGGGAATGTGCCCTCAGAAGGGACCTCTTCTTCGATTGGTGAGCGGGAATTCTTTCGCGCCAAGGAACCATCCCTGGGAAGAGGGAGGGGGGAGGGTTTGGTAGTTGGTGATTTGATCCTTAAGCAAGTAGACAGCTGGGTGGCGAAACCGCGTACTGACCATATGGTGACTTGCCTGCCTGGTGCGAAGGTAGCGGACATTACGCGTGTAGTAGACAGGCTGATAGACAGTGCTGGGGAGGAGCCTGTGGTCGTGGTGCATGTTGGCACCAATGATGTGGGGAAATGCAGTCGTGAGGTCCTGGAGGAAAAATTTAGGCTGCTAGGCGGGAGACTTAATGCCAGGACCTCCAAGGCAGCCTTCTCAGAAGTGCTACCTGTTACACGTGCAGGGCAGGAGAGACAGGCACAAATTAGAAGTCTCAATGTGTGGATGAGACGATGGTGTAAGGAGGAAGGGTTTAAGTTTGTTAGGCACTGGGATGCTTTCTGGAACAAGCGGGAGCTGTACAAAAGAGACGGTCTCCACTTGTCCCGGGATGGAACCAGGCTGCTGACGCTTAAAATCAAAAAGGTGGCAGAGCAGTTTTTAAACTAAATCTTGGGGGAAAGCCGACAGGAGATGAAATGTCTCTGGTTCGGGAGGACTCGTCTCAAAGAGATGAAGGGTTGGCTGCTATTTCTCTACCGGGTAACAGATCAGAGTAGTCCACTTTGATGGTGACAAACAGTATGGACTGTCTGCCAGAGTCTTGAGGCGGCAGAAGGAAGGTGGCGGGCCTAGCTTGCCTGGGAAATTATAGATGTTTGTATGCAAACTCTAGAAGTGTTCAAAGTAAAATTGGTGAATTGGAATGTTTAGTGTTGGGAGAAAACATAGACATTGTGGGAATTTCAGAAACTTGGTGGAATGAGGAGAATCAGTGGGACACGGTGATTCCTGAATATAAGTTATATCGGAAGGATAGGGAGGGAAGGATTGGCGGTGGGGTGGCTCTGTATGTCAGAGAGGGTATACAGTCCAGTAAGACTGAGGTCAGAGAATTAGATTCACTTTTAGAAATGCTTTGGGTTGAAATAGAGGGCCCAAAAGGAAATTTAACTATGGGAGTTTTGTTATCGCCCACCAAATCAAAAGAGAGTGGACGATTATAATATGATGGAAGGCTTAAAGATAGCGGCTAAATGTAAAAACTGTGTTGTAATAGGTGATTTTAACTATCCGCAGATTGATTGGGTCAATGTGTGTTCTGGTCGAGAGAAAGAGATTGAGTTTCTTGATGCTCTCAATGACTGTGCTATGGAGCAGATGGTCTCAAAACCTACCAGGGGTGGGGCGATCCAGGATTTGGTCCTAAGTAATGCCCAAGACTTGGTGAGAGATGTAAAAGTGATTGCACCACTTGGGAGCAGTGACCATAATGTTATTGATTTCACTGTTTGTATAAATAGGGAGTTGCCCAAAAAGACCGCCACAACCACATTTAACTTTAAAAGGGGTAAATTCACTGAGATGAGGAGGCATGTGAGGAGGAAACTGAAAGGAAAGGTAAATACGGTCAAAACCCTTGGGGAAGCTTGGAGACTATTTAAAACTATAATCCTAGAAGCTCAGATAAAATACATACCACAAGTTAGGAAAGGCACAAACGGGCATAAGAAAAGGCCTGCATGGTTAACAAACAAAGAAATGGAAGCTGTAAAAGGTAAGAAGGACTCCTTTAAGCGGTGGAAAACCAATCCAAGTGAGATTAGTATTACAGGCCAGTCAGTCTGACTTCAATACCTGGAAAGTTGGTAGAAAGCATTATCAAGGACAGAATGAGTAGGCACATTGATGAACACGGGTTATTGAGGAAGACTCAGCATGGGTTCTGTAAGGGAAGATCTTGCCTCACTAACCTGTTACATTTCTTTGAGGGGGTGAACAAACATGTGGACAAAGGAGACCCAATAGATATTGTTTACCTTGACTTCCAGAAAGCTTTTGATAAAGTTCCTCATCAAAGGCTCCTTAGAAAGCTTGAGAGTCATGGAGTAAAAGGACAGGTCCTCTTGTGGATCAAAAACTCGCTGAGTAATAGGAAGCAGAGAGTGAGTATAAATGGGCAGTCATCGCAGTGGAGGACGGTAAGCAGTGGGGTGCCGCAGGGCTCGGTATTGGGTTCCATGCTCTTTAACTTGTTCATAAATGATTTAGAGTTGGGAGTGAGCAGTGAAGTGGCCAAGTTTGCGGATGACACTAAATTGTTCAGGGTGGTGAGAACCAGAGAGGATTGTGAGGAACTCCAAAGGGATCTGTTGAGGCTGGGTGAGTGGGCGTCAACGTGGCAGATGCGGTTCAGTGTGGCCAAGTGCAAAGTAATGCACATTGGGGCCAAGAATCCCAGCTACAAATACAAGTTGATGGGGTGTGAACTGGCAGAGACTGACCAAGAGAGAGATCTTGGGGTCATGGTAGATAACTCACTGAAAATGTCAAGACAGTGTGCGTTTGCAATAAAAAAGGCCAACGCCATGCTGGGAATTATTAGGAAGGGAATTGAAAACAAATCAGCCAGTATCATAATGCCCCTTTATAAATCAATGGTGCAGTCTCATTTGGAGTACTGTGTGCAGTTCTGGTTGCCACACCTCAAAAAGGATATTATAGCATTGGAGAAAGTCCAGAAAAGGGCAACTAGAATGTTTAAAGGGCTGGAACACTTTCCCTATGAAGAAAGGTTGAAACGCTTGGGACTCTTTATCTTGGAGAAACGTTGACTGCGGGGTGACATGATAGAGGTTTACAAGATAATGCATGGGATGGAGAAAGTAGAGAAAGAAGTACTTTTCTCCCTTTCTCACAATACAAGAACTCGTGGGCATTCAATGAAATTGCTGAGCAGTCAGGATAAAACAGATAAAAGTACTTCTTCACCCAATGGGTGATTAACATGTGGAATTCACTGCCACAGGAGGTGGCGGCGACCACAAGCATAGCCACCTTCAAGAGGGGTTTAGATAAAAATATGGAACAGAGGTCCATCAGTGGCTATTAGCCACAGTGTGTGTGTGTGTGTGTATATATATATAAAAAATTTTTTGCCACTGTGTGACACAGAGTGTTGGACTGGATGGGCCATTGGCCTGATCTAACATGGCTTCTCTTATGTTCTAACTACTGGTTGTTGGCCGGTGCGTCTCTACTAAAGCCCAGTATCATGCTAGCAATTACCGCTCAAAAGGAGAGTAGCTAGCTGCGGCCTATGGCAGCCTCCGCAACCAGAAGCCTAAAGACACACATTTCCCTCCTTTCCCTTTTTGCCACAAACTTCACACAGGCACCTCTTGGTTAGCAGACACTTGTAGCTCAAATGGGAGCCCTTTTACAAAAGGACCTAGGGCATCGCAGCTTCTACAGCAGCCTTTGCCTCTGCTAGAGCTCCCTGCTGACGTTCCCCCTCATTCAAATTTAACTTTCTTTCTGGTTAACTGGTAAATAGGGTCAGAATCTGTGCAAGATGTGGCATATGTTGTCTCCAGAAACCCATCAGGCCAACGATCCACTGGGCCTCACTCTTACAGGTAGGAGGCTGCAAGGCTGCTATCACATGTAGCACCTTCTCTGGTATATACCTGACTGGTCCGGCCCATACCACCCCTAGGAACTGTACCTGTTGTGCTGGACACTGTATTTTCTTCGGGTTGATTGCCCATCCTCAAGAACGCATGTAATCCACCACAGTGGTCAGTCCTTGCTGCACCTCCTGCTCTGTAGGGCCTGAAATCATGATATCAATCTAATGTGCCATGAACAAAGCAGGACTCAAAGTTACCTAGCTCAGGTCGCTTGCCACCAGTCCATGGCATAGGGTGGGGCTATGGTAGATCCCCTTGTGGTAGAATCTGAAATGTGTATTGTTGCCCCTCCCATGTGAAAGCAAACTGATCAATAATAATACTAAATCAATAACAATACTAAATAACAATACTATGTGTTTCCTTGCTCTACAGAAGACATCTCATTCAACAGCTCCAGCACACTGGGATACGTTTTAGGATGGTCATCATATACATAGGTATAATCTCCTTCTTCCCTAGTGAAAGAAGTATCTACGTGTACATCTGGTGCACTTACACAGCCTCTTGGCTTTCCATTAGGCAAACTATCTCCAGTGCCCAGATAATTTACATCAGCCTCAAAACCATATCTTTTGGGCGGCACACCCTTATTTTCTCTTGCCGAGACTCTGACTTCAGCCGGCTCCCTTTTTACAGCCTCAGAAGTCTCTTGCTGTTTACTGCTATCAGAACTGCTCGCACTGTCCTCCTCCCGCTTCAGTGAGTGAGCCTGCTTGCTTTCTGGCTTTTGCCCCTCCTCACTTGTCAGAGACAGTTGCAGCTTAGTTTCTCTGGGCATTTCATTGGCATGAATTTTAGACCAATTCTCATCCTCGCAAAATGAGGCAGACCTACTCAGCCTAATCAAGTCATTACTGTCCACAAATCTCCAGGACTTCATGCCGTTCTGGTACCCCACAAACACAAGTTTTTTGCTTTTGGGACCTCCCTTCCGCCTCTTATCAAGAGGAACGTTCACCCAAGCCTTTGATCCAAAGATTCTAAGGTGATCCAGGGATGGCTTTCTCCCATACAGGACCCTGTAGGGTATGTCGTTTACAGCCTCTGTCCACAAACGATTAGAAATATAACAGGACGCTTTCAAGGCTTCACCCCAGTATGCCTGCCTTAGACCACTATCTTCTAACAAAGCATGGAAGATACCCTGGAGTACCCTCTCTGTTCCACAATCCCGTTCTCCCACGGAGAGGAAACATTGGCAACTCTATGCTCTATGCCCTCTTGCCTCAAATAGTTGGCAAACTCTTTGTTTAGGAACTCACCTCCCTGGTCAGTCTGAACTGAGGCAATTTTTGCATTCAACTGGTTTTGCACCCTTCTAGCCCAGCACTTGAAGGTTGCACAGACATCACTTTTGTGCTTAATAGCATACACCCACGCAAACCTGCTGTGGTCATTGACCAAAATCAACCCAAACCTGTTTTTAGAAACACTGGGTGCATACGGCCCCACCAGGTCGGCATGTATTAATTGGAGCGGTCTCTCCGACACACGCACACTCCTTCTAGTCGATGGAACTGCCCTTGATTTGGCTTTACAAACATTGCAATCTAGGAAGGCATTGCATTTATCAACCTTCACTCCCTCCAATATCTCCAGAGTTTTATTTATTGTGTGGTAGCTGGCGTGACCCAGCCTTCTATGCAGCCTATGAATGCACCTGCTGTGTGGCTGTCTATTCCACACAATATGTGCCTTCCCCACATTTTCCATAAGCTCATACACATTAGCTCTTAGAGTGCCTTTAGCCAGCTGTTTACCCTGCTTCAAAATTTCACAGCTCTGCTTATCAAATATTACGGTAAACCCAGCTCTTGCCAGGACGGAGACACTTAACAAATTAGTCTCTAACTCTGGCACACATAACACATTATCAAAGCTGTGATTAAGTCCCGGAAAATAGATCGTGCCTTGGCAAAGCACGCTCGCTTGTCTCCCATCAGCTAAGCTCACAGTTTTTTGTTCAGCTGGTCTGGAGTCCTGCAGCTGTTCTTCCTGGCAGCAGAATATCTGGGTAGCCCCAGAATCTACAACCCAGGGCAGACTCTGCAGTCCCGGACCAGTTCTTACCAGAGTTGCCTGGGGTGTCCTTGAAGACTGCTGCCGGCTCTTCCTCTGCTGCTGTGGACAAAAACTTCGCAGATGCCCGAGCTGATTACACAGATAACAGCGCTTCCTGCACACCTGCAGGGCTTTTTCCTCCTCTTTAGCTTGCCAGCTGGAACCAGCCCCGACAGACCTCGGCTTATCTTCTCCTTTGGGTCGAGTCTGCTCTCTCTTGCTCTCCAGCTGCCTCTGCTCTTCTGCCAGGAGTTTGCCGGTCACGTAAGGCAAAGTTAGCTTGTCGGCATCCTGCCCTTCAAATGTTATCACCTGCATGTCATATCTCTCGTCCAGAGAACTCAATATGATGTACACCTTATCTTCCTCAGCCACCGCTTTCCCTCTTGCTTCTAGCTCTTGGAAACAATTAGACATACCATCGAGGTGGTCCCTCATCGACTCTCCGGCCAGCATTCGTTTCCTGTAGAGCCTCCTCCATAGGGATATCAGCGAGCCTGCTGACTTCTGTACATACACAGCCTTGAGAGCTTCCCAAGCCTCCTTTGCTGTCTGGTGCCCACGGACATGCACCAGCTGGTCGTCTGAAACACTTAGAATGATAGTGGCTAGAGCTTTTTGATCCTGAACGGCCTCTGCCGCCGTGGGATTAGCTGGAGGAGCTGACACACAGTCCCAAAGCCCCTCTTTCTTCAGGAAATGCTCTAACCTCAGCGACCAGGTGTTGTAGTTGGTAGTGGTGAGCTTCTCCACCAGCACTGTAGCTGCTGCTGTAGCCATCCTGCTCAGCCTCCTTTCAGCCACTGCTTGTCTCACCTCCTAGGCAGCCTCTGGAGCAAGTCAGCGTCCTTTCTTTACCACCTCTCTCAGGTCTTCTAGGCGCAGCGGAAGCGTGCTTGACCCATAACCCTGTCGATGCGCTTAGAGACCAAGAGGGTGATTCTTAGCGACGCAAGAATGAAGGCTGTACACAGTAGCTGTAAAACCACTATATACATTTATTTACAACACCACTCACTCTTCTGACTGACAATATGCTCCGCTGCACTCCAACTCCATTAACCCACAATCACCAACAGTTGCTCTGTACATTTATACATTGGACAGCCAATCAGCAACTTGCTGTGTCATGCTGACTCTGCTGGCTGATGCAATCCTTCTGGCAGCCAGCCACCTGCTGTTATGTAGATCATCTAAGCCTCTAGATCTACTTTCAGTTCTGCAGCACATGCTATAAGCTGTCTCTTTACATATAATAGTGACACTCCCCACTAAGATGGAGCAAATCCCAAATGCAAACCTGCCTACAGGGGTTTGAAACTCTCTTCCTCTAAGAAAATACTCAGGAACCCGAGAAATCAATACAGTAGCCCAAAAGGGTGCAGACTTCACCAGAGCTAGACATACCCGCACCTGCCTGGTACGCTCTTCTCCATCCCCATAAGCATTAATGTATACTATATGGGTCCTTTGTGCTTATCTGGATTCCCATGAATAAGAGTTGCCTCTGCCCCTGTGTCCATCAAGGCCATTACACATTGTGTGTTTTCCTTAGACCAATGTTTTGTTAGAGGTATATGTGGGCGTCGGTCTCCAGGAATGACTTTCTTCATTAGCCTTCTTGCTGGAGCCTTGCCACACCCCTTATCCAAAGGTATGGGTATGTCCCACCCCTCTGCTGTCTTGGAAGAGGATGGATAACATAAATCCCCCTCCTCAGGGGGAGCAGTTGGAGTTACCCCTCTTACCTGAGCTCCTTTGGCTTGTGTTACCTTTCCTTCCTGTTCCTAGGTAGCACACTTCTGTTTCCACATCTGGAACAAGTCAGGTGTTGGAAGGCCATCTATCTTCTTTTTTGGTACTCCTTCCCTGAGAAGCTCAACAAACATCTGCCTTCGGGTTACTTTTGGCTTCTTACTCTCCTGCCATTTCTTTTTCTCTCCCGTAGCAGCACTTGTCCTAGGTTTATTTTTTTCTGGAACATCCCCCAACTGACCCAAAAGAATCACCACATCTCCCACTGCTTGTTCTTGAGCAGGTCCTAGCAAAGCTAACAGAGCACCGTGCAGCCTGGGTGGGGCTCCTCTAATTAACCATGCTCTCATGCCAGCTGTGAGAGGTCTGGCGTCAGGATCTGGGAAGTTGGGGATATAGATCCCAGTTTGCATTGCCATTCCTCTAAGCTGTGATGCTGTCTCAGCAATGGTATACCAAGGTGGCAAATTCTCTTCCCAATCCATGGGGAAAGGGTACCTTTATCTTATCCCCATACAAACCCAATCAAAAAGAGGCTGTGCTTGGCCATTAGCTCCCCTCATTAGCTACCCATTGATGAGGATGTCATTTGACAGGGAACCCAATTTCAACAATTCCTGAGGGCTCATATGCACACCTGTGCAGCCTTGATCCCAGAGTCTCACTAGCCATTGGCTCAAAAGTTCCCTAGGTTGCCGCTTAGCACTTTTGGCAATTTCAGTTAATTCCTGCTGACTGAAATCCCTCACAGTGTGAGTAACCTGTGCTTGTCCCCCCAGGGGACCTTTTGCCTTGTTAGTTACCAAAGGTCTCACCTGCACTTCATTATTTCCACTTCCTTCCCCCTCAGTCCACTCTCCCTCATTGGAATCCCATGAGTCAGCAGAATCCCAGTATCTAGAGGCGTTGAGTGTTCTGACCTTGTGGGGGCGTTTTTTCTTCTCTGGGTGTCATCGTACCTTAGCTATACGGACAGCCATCATACCAGCCTGTTCTTCAGCAGCATGCCAGCTCTCTCTTACCTTCTTAAGAGCTTCCTGCAAAATCTGCTGCTCCTTTAAGGCACTTATCTCCTCTGCCTGCTCCTGCACTTGCTCCCAGGACTCTTCTAATAACACCCAGACCCTTCTGAGTGCAGTTAGAAGTAGCCAGCCTATTTTACCACATCCCTCTACTTTTCCTTCTCCTTTTCCCACCTTTATTTTCCTTAGACATTTTTTTATAGCCCTGGGCGTGGGGCCTCCTGCCTTCTCTAACACAGAGTCCCACTTAGTAGCTGGGGCCACTTGGTTTAATATATGTGCAGCTGCAGCCCATGCACTTGTACAAGACCATCCTGGAATACAACATGGCACATGGTCTGCAGTCCTCTGTCCCCATATTGCTTCAGGAATCCTGCTCACAGAGCCAATTGTATTACCCATGGTTCTAGAGATTCCTACAAGCAATAAATTGTGGTCAAAGAAATGCAGCTTTATTCAGCTTTAACAAGGAATAACAGTGAAAATATCCCTCACCCACCCAAGTGATCTTTATAAGGAGAAAGAAAAGTCTACTTCAGAAGGCTAGCAGTCTTTCCAGGAAACCAGGCTGGAGTGCAGGGTTTCTCTACACCTTGCACACCCTCTCTGCACAGTTGCCTGCTTCTTATCTACACAGCTTCCCATTCCAGGTGTTCTTCATTTACAATGCTGTGTAGAATTTAACCCCTTGCTGTTCTGGATTCTGCTGACTCATGGAGAAGGGCTGTATGGCTCACCACTTATCTAATTTCCACTACACTAAGCCACATGGTCAGGAGCCTATGGTGGTGAGAGAAGAGTTGCTGAAATCTGCCTCTTCTGTCAGCATAGTTCTATTGATGGGGCAAGCAGGATGTGGTTCCTTTTCCTTCCCTGATGTAGCTTCTGTATCTGCATGGTTATTAATCAGGTGGAGCCTGCAACCCTGAGAATAAACATTCCTGGAGGATGAGGAATAAGGGAAGGTTCCCACTTTTTTCATCTGGGGATCATGGAATCCAGCCCATTGTGTGAGTTCTGTGACCTGGTTGTTGTTGACATTTGAATTAACCTCTTCATCCAAGCTGTGTATCTAAGTGCTCACATGGTTTAGCTACTGTAGTTAATTGGGGCCTTTTGTTTGATTCTCCTGTCTAGTACACCGGAATATTTAGGTCCATAGAGATTGCTGCTTAGACATTGAAAGGGAGCAAAGGAGGTTCACAGTGCAACCCTAACCAAAGTTGCCTTGCTAAGCCCATCAATTTCATTGGATTTAGAAGGAGGTAACGTTGGCTAGGACTGCATCTTGGTATTATTGTGCATCTTGTTAGCAATTATTATGTCCCTGCCCCTGCATTATTAGTAACACATTAGTTAATGTTTGATTAACTAATGGAATTTACTGGTCATTGACTTAAGATGACTACAAATAAAAAATGATTATGATAAATGAAAATTCTAAGCCCTAAGGGAGACTGTGTTAGAGATGTAACATTTCCCCAAAAAATGAAGCCATGGAAAACAGTTGTATCCATGAGGAAAGGGTCAAAAAGGGCAGGTGTGACTGAGAGAAGGGGTAGAAGTGGCTGAGGGACGCTACGCCACTCATTTTGCATGGAACAAGAGGAGAAAGGAGCGCTTTCTTGAAATGATGGCTATTTCTTGTGTTACCATAAAATTTTAGAGATTTGGGGGGAGGGGAATCTGAATGCGGACTGGAGTTTGTACAAATATATCCCTGCTGTGTGCCTCATCCCAGTGTGTGAGATTAATGATTAACATGCCAAGGCTTCAGTTTGGAATTAAGTATATGGTATTATGAAGTAAAAAGAGCTGCTGTGCTGTCCCCTTAGAATGGATGATGAAATTCCCTTAAGCATGTTATTATAGAACAGGTAGGAAATTGCTGACACAGCTGTTTTTATATCATTGGTCAGGATTACAGGAGTAACTTCTCCCTGGCTGCCTTAGGTAAGAGAACATAAGAACATAAGAGAAGCTATGTTGGATCAGGCCAACGGCCCATCAAGTCCAACACTCTGTGTCACACAGTGGCAAAAAATTTTATATACACACATACACTGTGGCTAATAGCCACTAATGGACCTGTGCTCCATATTTTTATCTAAACCCCTCTTGAAGGTGGCTATACTTGTGGCCGCCACCACCTCCTGTGGCAGTGAATTCCACATGTTAATCACCCTTTGGGTGAAGAAGTACTTCCTTTTATCCGTTTTAACCTTTCTGCTCAGCAAGGTGAGGTGGTGTCCTCCCTGGTTCTTCCAGGGTATACCTTTTAAATGGTTGCCTAAGGATAGGGCAACTCTGGCCTCCCCCACTCCCCCTATCATTGGGGATGGGCCTATGGGAGTTAAGGCCTGAGGCTCGGTGGACTGCCGCCTGCCTGACATCCTATTTTCCCTGCCCTTCCTCTAGCTCCTGCTGGCCTGCGAAGGTCACTACAGTTCATTCCCTGCCCTGCCCTTCCAAAGAAGCTTCCCTGGCTCCCACAGTTGCCATCATCTGTGGTGGGATCCCCTGTTCCTCTGTCACCCTTGTGTCCTTGAGCTTCTGCTGCCAGCCCTTGGGCTTGGCTGCTGATGAGCCCTTGACCTGCCTATTGTGGACTGGAAAGGGGCTTGTGTAGTGTCAGGTTGGGCTTTTGCAGTCCTGCCATCTCCCTGGAGGTAAGTGCAGGGCTGGGCAGTCTGACCCCAAACAGAAATCCTTCTTATTCTTCAGAATTCCAGGTTGTTGGGTTTTGTTTTTGTTTTTTTCTTAGCATTGCAATTTAAGGAAAATCCAATGTAATGGAGACCACTAATCTCTATGTTAAATTGGGGCTTAACTATAAAAGGGATCAGCTTGTGTAGAAGCTAAGCATACCAGTACCAAGCAGGATAAGCAGTAGAACAGGGGTGACCAAACTTGCTTAATGTAAAAGCCACATAGAATAAACATCAGATATTTGAGAGCCACAAGACATAAACCTCAGATGTTTGAGAACCACAAGGAAGGAAAATAGATGGGGGAAGTGGGGAGGTAGAGGTAGAAAGAAAACAATTTTAAATGCATTCTCCAAGCTGTTGGCTTCGCTTGGAGAAGTGATTTAAAGAGAGAAATGCCTTCTCCACACCAGCCAAGAGGGTGGTGGGGGCTCTGAGAACCACACAATATGTGTAAAAGAGCCACAGTTTGGCCACCCCTGCAGTAAAATATACTCTGCCAAAATGCTTCTCCAACCTAGCTTCAGATTCCCACAAGATGCCCTTTGTATAAACTTCCCTCAAGGCAGATGTTTTGATCTGTTGCAAGTTAAAATTCAGTTACATGTAGCAAGGCGCTGATTGGCCATTTCATCCCGAAGCCTACCCGCCTCACCCGGCAGCTACAGTTCCTCGATAGATTCCAGGAACCTAATGAGACGGCCACAACCTTTCTGACCCGCCTGCATGAGATGGGAAGCAAGATGGACTATGGCACACAGCTGGAAGACGCCCTGATCTTGAAGTTCACTCACAGCCTCCGGGACTCGAAGCCACGGAGGAAAATCACTACAGAAGACAATCCTACTCTGGCAAAGGCGCTACAGATAGCCACTGCTGCCAAGGATGCGAGTAAGGAGAAGGCCCGCTGCCCGGGAATCAGCGCTCACCAGCTGCGACTGACCACAGAGTTGGAAGACTCCGATGGGGGTGATGCCCTGAAGCTGCACCAGGCAAGTCAACAAAAGCCACGAGCATGGGCGACTGAAACAACCACCCCCAAGACCTGCACCAGCTGCGGGGAGCCACACGAGTGATGCACCTGCAGGTTCCGGAGCACAACCTGCCACAAGTGCGGAAAGGCCGGGCACCTGGTCCGGGTCTGCCAATTGTTGGCACAGCGGCAAGGGAAACCTCCATGTCAACAAGATGGCCGCCGCCACAAGGTCACGCTCATGGATGACAGCCAGGCACTCTCCAAGACAGGGACCCAAGTATGCCAACTGCCCCTTCCATACCCCTATAAGTACCACGTGACTGTGTTCATTGATGGCAAGCCTTGCAAAATGGAAGACTCAAGGGCAGGTCAGACAGTCATTGCAGTCCGCACATTTAGGGGGTTATGCCCAGGGGGAGAGGCCCAATTACAACCATCCTCATTCATAGTCTGCGATTTCCAAAAGTGGGAGGTTGCAGTCCTGGGAGTGGGCCTGGTCCAGGTTACATACGGGAGGTTCAAGGGCAAGCTTCCCCTAATCATAGCAGAAGGGGACCTGAGTAGCCTCCTGGGGCGGGCCTGGTTCGAGGCCCTAGGGATACAAGTAACAGGTATCCATCACACCCCCATTCAAAGAGACTTTCAAACCGTGTGCAAGGAATTTCCCGCTGTGTTTGACGGAACACTGGGAACATACACAGGGGACCCCATAGTGCTACAGCTAAACCCAAACGAACAGACCCAAGACTGAAGAGGAGCTAGACCACCTCATGGCCCAAGGGGTCCTAGAACCAGTAGCAAACGCGAAGTGGGAAACCTCCATTGTCACCCTGATCAAGGCTAATGGCAGCATCTGCATCTATGCTAATTACAAATGCACAATTAATAAGGCGCTGCAGGGCCACGCCTACCCAGTTCCAGTGGTGAGCCACATCCTAGCATCATTAGTGGGGGCAAAGATTTTTGGGAAACTGGACCTGGCACAGGCGTACCAACAGCTCCCTGTGGACACCACCACAGCAGAGGCACAAATGATTGTTACGCATTGGGGGGGCCTTCAGAGTAAAGCGCTTGCAGTTCGGGGTCAGTGTGGCTCCAGAAGTCTTTCAGAATCTGATGGACTCCCTTCTTAAAGGTATTCCTGGGGTCCAGCCATTCTTCGACGATGTGCTGATAGTCGCTGCCACTGAAGAGGAGTTCACCAGCCACCTCCGGGCTGTGTTGCAGAGGTTCAACAGGGCAGAGTTGAAGGTGAAACGGGAGAAATGTGTGTTGAGGGTGCCCTCTATTGATTTCCTGGGGTATACAGTGGACACGAATGGCATTCACCCAGCTTAGGATAAAATAAAAGCCATGTGATGCGCCGGCACCCACCAACAAGGTGGAATTACAGTCCTTCTTGGGAATCCTCAATTTCTACCACACCTTCCTCCCCCACAAGGTGGCAGTAGCAGAGCCCTTATACAGACTGTTGGACAAACGGGCACCGTGGGTTTGGGGTCTCCAGCAAGCTGCTGCTTTCCAGGCTGTAAAGGACATTCTAACTTCCAACAGCTTGCTGGTGCACTTCGACGAGAGGCTGTCTGTCATTTTAGCACGCGATGCTTCGCCCTATGGGGTGGGCGCCATCCTGGCGCACATACTACCGGCTGGCCGTGAGGTTCCAGTAGCTTACTATTCGGGGACTCTACAGAAACTGGAGTGAAACTACGCTCAGATAGACAAAGAGGGCCTGGCCATCGTGGCGGGGGTTAAAAAATTTCTTGTATGGCCAGCCCTTCACCATCTTGATGGACCATAAGCCCCTACTGGGCCTGTTTGCCCTTGACCGCCAAATGTCCCAAATGCTTTCACCGCAGGTATTGAGGTGGTCCATTTTCCTTGCGGGGTACCAGTACAACCTTAAGTACCACCCGGGGAAGGCAATGGGCCACACCGATGCCCTGAACCATCTTCTGCTGCCCTCAACAGACCCAGATCCAGCCCCAGTGTTCCAGATCATATCGTTAGAGTCCCTCCCAGACTGCCTGGTGCATGCCAAGAACATTGCCCGCTGCTCCTCGAAGGACAAAGCTCTATCTCGTGTTCTGGACTGGGTATGGAGGGGGTGGCCAGAAGGCCAGTGGATTCAGAATTCTTGGTATTTGCATCCCGCAGGGATAAAGGGTGTCTGTTGTGGGAAAGTAGGGTGGTGGTGCCCCCAGTACTGCAGCAGCAAGTCCTAACAGCCGTGCACGAGACTCACCCAGGAATCGTGCGCATGAAGGCGCTAGCTCACAGTTATGTGTGGTGGTCTGGGATAGACAAAGCAATTGAATTCTGGGGGGCAGATGTCAGCCATGCCAGGAGACCCAACCAGCGCCGCCCCGCACCCCAGCACAACATTGAGAGTCCACTTGCAACCCCATGTCCCGTTTGCACCTCAACTTTGCAGGACCATTCCAGGGGCAGGTATTCTTCATTATTGTGGACTCCTACTCTAAGTGGATGGAGGTAGTTCCAGTAGCGTCCACACCCACATGGGCGGCACTAGGGGCCCTCCAAAGGGTTTTTGCCACACATGGCCTCCCAGATATGTTGGTATCGGATAATGGGACGGCTTTCACCTTGGCCAAGTTCCAGGATTTCTGTGGCTGGAACTTAATAAAACACATACGGTTGGCCCCCTTTCATCCCACCACCAATGGCCAAGTAGAGAGGATAGTGAGGGTTACAAAGGAAACGCTCCGCCGCATCATACATGGAGAGTGGGAAGCCCCCTTAGCCGAGTGCCTCCTGGTACAACATTCCACCCCCAGCACCGCCACCAGCCGCAGTCCAGCCGAGCTGCTCATGAGTCGGCGGCTGACTACCCTGCTTGACGGTATGCATCCGGACCAAGCTCCCGACCTACAAGAAGTGCCGGAAGTGGTCCAGGCGCCCTGGAGGTTTAACACAGGGGACTTAGTGTTTGCTAAAAACTCCGGGGGGGGGGGGTGTGGGCCAGCGTGAATACCAGCACGGGTCTCCAGAGTATTGGTGCCATTATGTATGAGATTACATCCGAGAAGGGTTTCATGATGAGGCAGCACATCGACCAATTACGGGCACTCAAGTCACCCGGAGGGGAGGGGGAAGAGAGCATCACAAATCTGACAACCACGCCAGACACCTCATCGTACAAACTGGAGGAAGCAGAAAGACCAGCAGCAACACCCCTGCCGGCATCCGATACAGTAGAGCAGCCAGGACTACCACCTGAACAAGAGACCGCGGGGAACCCAGCTCTGCCAGCCAAGATTCCCTCAGTGCCAAGCCCTATGCCCAGGGCACCGGAAGCTGCCGCCGTGGCCCCGCCCACACCAGCACTCAGGCGGTCGACACGAGAGCATCGCAAGCTCGCATACCTAAAAGACTATGTCCACTAGGGGCTTGCGAACTAAGTGGGGAGGGATGTTATGTATGTGGACTCTAGTGAAGACTTCGGGTGTGCCTGCCGGCTCATTGGAGCCATACGGACTGAGCTTGGGGACTTGGGAACAAAGGGCTGCAGGATACAAATCTCTGCAGCCCTAGACCAATCACAAGCCCCCACTGGTTTGAATGACCCAATGATGTGCTAGCGAGAGAATCCAGAGATGTATATAAGTTGGGCCAGTAGGCCCCATTCCCAGTCTTGTAATGTAGCCCTATCCTATAGCATGTCTATTAAAGAGCTTATGATCACTCAACTGGAGACTCCTCCATGCATAGATCCCACTATATTATAGTAAGAGTTACAGATAATCTCACTCCCTGACATTTAGTGATTAGCTCTGCTCTGATGGCAGCCATTTTGTGATTGCACAATTCCAAAGGAGCCCACTGGGTCAAAAGGATTAGGGACCCCTATACTAGCCTATTCCTATATGGCTATTTCTTGGACTTAGCTGTAGCTGACAATAATCCTTCATCCCCCTCCAGAAGCGGGGTCAAGAAGAACCACTGGTGGTTTAACCAAGGTGAGAGCTGTATTGTTGTTGGGACAGCTGCACTGATTGCATGGTTTACTTATGGCAAGAATCCTGACCACAAAAATCCAATTAATATTTCAGTAACACTACACAGGCAAAATAATAATAACAATAAGTCTCCAACCTAGTCAGTCTGGGGATTATACAAAACAGTATCTGTGCCTTTCTACAGTCATTTAGGCTGACAAGAATATAAGAGCAACCCTCCTTTAAGCTGGTTAAGAAATTAATAAGTGAACATTCAAATATAAGATGAAACAATCTGCACATGTTCTCTTGAGGAAGAGGGTGTATTGAAGGATATTGCAGGACTGAGTTTCCCACCAAATGTTGGAATTTCACAACAAGAGGACATGCACCTGAGCATCATCTCTATAGCAGAAATAATAAAGGTCAGCAGTAAAATGAAATTTGATAGAACTTGATGCATTTTCTCAAAATTTTAAAAGGGAGTAGTGACTGGCTTACAAAGTAGGGGACAAAGGAAAGAAAATGGCAGGCTTTACCCTCTTGTATTGGGCTGGTAAATATTATGTCTCTCTAAGGCATAAAGGTAGGATTGGGCTATCAGAAAAGATACAGATTTGATTGTCAGGGCAGAAGTGCTATTAGTAGAGCATTTAAATGAGTTGGCCAGAGGCAGTGGTCATCACTATTTCCCCCTGGCTTGAATTGCTGCTCTGTTCTTCAGGGATGTTCTTCATCCCTAAATTGTGAAACAGGATTAGGATGAGATGTCCTTGAGTTGTCCTCATGAAAGCTCATCAGCTCACTTTAGAGCTAGGACTTGTAAAGAACTTCAGCTTTGTCTGAAGAAACAAATTGCTTTCCTTGGCCAATGTAATCTCTCCTCCCTGGCATGACAAGCTCAAGACTAGTGTCTGCCTCGAGGTTCTGGGAATCCTCTGTGGTGTAAAGTGCGCATGTGCCATATTGCCTATTATCACTTCCCCAAGTTCAAAGGATCTTCTGAACAACTGAAACTAAGGCAGGGGTTCCCAGTGTGGTGCCCATGGGCACCATGGCATCCACTGACCCTTTTACGGAAGCTTCCCAAGTTCTTTTAAAAGTGGGTAGGGCCAGGTAGGGTCTTTGCCTTGCAGTGCTTCTGATTGGTCACTGGAGAGTTGATTGACTGTGCAGTTTCAGAACAACATTACTTCAGCAACAGCCACCACCACAACAAAGGAATTTCACTGTGTGACTGAAGGTAAGCTCTGTGTAAGCAACATTTTAAATATATATTGGTTTATTGGAGCTTCTGATTGAAATGTTGAAGAGTTACTGTTACAATTAAATGTAACCTTACTCCCTGACATTTTGTTGTTGGCTCCAGTAGGCGTTTTTTTGGCTCCACCTACTCCAGTAGGCATTTTTTGTTTTGCTTTACCTTGTGTGCCTGTCATTTTATGGCTACACCCACCACCATTTATAAGAATTCTAAAGGTGGCCACAGACTCAAAAATGTTGGAGACCTATAAAGACATATTTGAGACTGAATATAGCATGGTCTTAATTCTTGGTTCTAGCTGAAGCTAACCTTTTCATGTATAACATTTTTCTTCATCTTCCTTGCAAAGAAGTTGGATTTACATAAATTTAGATTGCCCATGAACACACATGAAGCTGCCTTATACTGAATCAGACCCTTGGTCCATCAAAGTCAGTACTGTCTACTTAGACAAGTAGGAGCTCTCCATGGACTCAGGCTGAGGTCTTTCACATCACCTGCTACCTGATCTTTTTAACTAGTGATGCCAGGGACTGAACCTGGGACTCTCCGCATGCCAAGAGATGCTTTACCACTGACCCACAGACCCTCCCAGTAAGAGCAGGAAGCATATTGTCAATGGAAAATATGGTTGTTTTGTTACACATTTGATACTGTATATTGGCCATGCAGCTTCAGGTTTAAGGCATGAATATACTTGGATCATTCTGGTTTTTATATGATTTTATAATTTGTCTGCACTGTTGATCTGGTACCTTTCGTGTCCCAGGATTAACCTGTGTTTTAACAATCCATCCAGTTTCAAGAGAAGGTATGACAACTTCAATAACTTTGTGTAAGCTACTTCTTGGTACATTGCTTTAGCATATAAACATATAGCATATAATAATATAATAATGCAACTACTTCTCAAAACCACATTTAACTCAAATCTTTCTCTTTCTTGCTGTTAAGAAGGTGGAGCTTTCATAGCCAGTGCTGGGATTACATTAATTTTTGTATTCTGCCCATTGCTTGCTTGCTTGTGCAGCTGTTGATTTGACCTACCACAACCACTTCCACACTGACCAGGGCGGGAGAAATGGTTTACTTAAATGACCCTTATCCTCCTGAGTGTCCGGATTCTGGAGAAATTTCCCCAAGTCAGGTGGTGGTAGGCATGAAGCTCTAGATTGGCATTCTTTCTTATCCAGATAGACTGAAGGGGTTTTTGAGTCCTGCAGTTGCTTGTGTGGAGGTAAATTACATTTACTGAACATGCAGCTGCATAATCCTCATGACATTTGGAACTGAAATTGTTAGTGAAATATTACTTTGGAGCACAATTGTAGATTTCAGTGTACAAAAATTATTTTGTTGTTAACAGAGCAAGATACATTAGGATTGTTTATGTTCCTTAAGTATATTGTATATCACACATGTTTTGCTGTGCTACTGCACTATAACTTTGACAATACAGCAGGACATCATTTGTGAAGCCTGTGTTGTTGTTGGTATACAGATGGCCAGTTAAAGCATTTGGTAGTTGTGTAACAACTTTTGACAAATGGTCTCTGTGTTCCATCTAAATGTAAAGGTGCAGAAGAAAAGCAAATTGAAACTCTATTTTTTTAAGTTTTCCTCTGAGAATGTAAAAGTAGCAAACTTGAGAAATTAGGTTCCACTATATTGAAATATATGAGAGGGAAGAAAACACTACATCCTTTTCAGTCCCTTTGGTACCCAGTTAAACCTCTAGTCTTTTAACCGGTTTGTTTGCCCTTATTTGTCATTCAATTCCAGCTGCCGAGAACACTTAACACCCAGGCTCTGAGTGGAGCAGGAATATTGAGGATGGTGAACAAGGTTGCCGACGCTGTCAACAAAATGACAATCAAGATGAATGAATCGGATGCAGCAAGAGCTGATTTTTCGACTTGAATAATGAGATGAATTAATGAGGCTCAACAGTTGCATTTTAAGACCGTAGGATTGAAAATTGGATATTAATTTACTTATTGGCTTGGCTTCTCAATTGCATCAGTTGACCACCATGGTTATACAGAGTTAATTTGTTTCCTTAAAATGGGGCGGATGTAGTATGCAATGGTAACAATTTCTAATGCCTTGATTCCTCTCCCCCTCCCTCTTGCTTGTCAGTGGTTTGAGGAAAAGCAACAGTTTGAAAATCTGGATTAGCAGCTTCAGAAACTTCAGGGTAGTGCAAAAGCTTTGATCTGCCACAGAAAAAGTAGGTATTTTCATCTTATATTTTCACTTTCAAAGTGAGCTATATGAAATTTGGGCTTGGATCCTATGAATGACATGTAAGGTAGATTGTCTCCCATTGAGCACACTTATTCCATTAAAATTCTCATTTGTACAAGATCAACTGTTTTCAAAAGACACATGCACAAACTGAAGTTTTGTGGAAACTTGGGAAAGGAAGTGTGGTCCATGAGAAAGAATATTGAACTTGCGTGAAACTCATTTGTAGGATTCATACCTTAGTAATTTATTAAAAATATCAGCATATTCGTTTATCCAGCAAAGGAAGCTTATCCATGTGAACAAACTTTTCCTACATGAAGGATTTCTATCTGTGTTAAAGCTTTTTAGAAATTCAGAAAATTGCTCTGTACTCCATCCACATTTTTATCGACGAATTTTATTTCATAAAGTAGTTAAATATGAAATTCTGCAGGAACACATTTGTATTCTTAATAGCTAAAGTTCTTTGCAAGAAGAGCCCTATTGGATCAGACCAGTAGTCCATCCAGTCCAGCATACTGTTTCATACAGTGGCCACCCTATTACTCTGGATGGCTAGAATGGCATAAAGGCCAAGGTAGATTTCCCAGGCCCCATTTGGGGTCCAGGGATCCCCTGCTCTGGGGCCCCTCCCTCAGGTGCCAATCAGCTGGTGGGGGACTTACTGGCAGCAAAAGGAAGCATAGGCTTGTGCACACACCAGAAGTGATGTCATCTGTTACCAGAGACACAGGGATATTCTGGGAACTGAGCAAAAATTCTATGGTAAAAATGACTTCTGCCATGGAGTTTTTACCAAAACACCAGCGTGTCCCTGCATCGCTGGTGATGTCATGATATAACTTCTACTTCATGCTGGAAGTGATGTCACCATGTCAGCAGCACTGGCAGCCTAGGCCTATCTTTGTTCCTGGTAAGTTCTCACCCCACCCCCACTACCCCTACAGACTTACTCCTGATAATAATTGGAAAAGTAGATTGGGACTGTGGCATATGTAAGTTGAAAGCGGGAGAAGATATTTTGAGTTGACGGACCAGAATTGGAAAAGATTTTGATTTAAAATGGGTCATTTAGAAGCTACACGCTATTTGTGTAGGGGGAAAGTATCTATCACCTGCTGCAAAACACCTTCTTACCACCCATTCTTGTTCATTTATTTATCCTTTGGGTGGGAGGAAGATTTCTGAAGAGTAGCTGAATTGGCACTAAGCTTAGAACATATGCATACTACACCAACCAAAATTCTATAGTGGTACTCCCTTGTAATAAGGATATTTAATTGAGTTTAGCTGTTCATACATACCTTCCCTTGGCTCAGTGCATGCCCAAAGTGGTGCTGGTCACAGCAACTGTAAACTGGAGTTTAGGGTGGCCAGACCGTCCCGGGCGCCCGGGAATGTCCCGGTTCTGGCCCCCTATTCCCGCCTCCCGGGCTGGCTATACCGGGACCATTTAGAGGTCCCGGTTTAGCCAGCCCCGGAGGCTGTGGGCCGTGGGCGCCGGCGAGGAAGGCGGCGAGTGAGGGAGGGAGCGTCCCTGCACGTGCGCAGGGACGCTCCCTCCCTCACTCGCCACCTTCCCCGCCCGCGCGCGGGGCCCAGCGGCGGTGGCGGAGGCCTCTCCGCGGCCTCCGCTGGTCGCTGGAAGCCCTCCAGAGACTCTGGAGGGCCTCCAGCGACCAGCGGAGGCCGCGGAGAGGCCGCGGAGCAGCCGGCGCTGGTCCCGGAAGGCCCTCCAGAGACTCTGGAGGGCCTTCCGGGACCAGCGCCGACCAGCGAAGGCCTCTCCGCGGCCTCCGCTGGTCGCTGGAGGCCCTCCAGAGACTCTGGAGGGCCTCCAGCGACCAGCGGAGGCCGCGAAGAGGCCGCGCAGCAGCTGGTGCTGGTCCCGGAAGGCCTTCCAGAGACTCTGGAGGGCCTCCAGTGACCAGCGCCGACCCGCGGAGGCCGCGGAGAGGCCGGCGCTGGTCGCTGGAGGTCCTCCAGAGACCAGCGGAGGCCCTCCCCGGCCTCCGCAGCCGCCGCCAGCCTCGCCAGCAGCACCAGCCGCCGGGAGGAGAGGCCGTCACCCGCCCTGGAAGAAGGTAAGCAGGGAGGGTGGGGGCCGAAAGCGGGGGGGCTGGCGGGAGGGGGCGGTCTTCCTTCCCTCCCCCCTCCCTTCCTTTCTTCCTTCCTTTCTTCCTTCCTTCCCTTCCTTCCCTCCCTCCTCCCTTCCTTCCTTCCCTCCCTCCTCCCTTCCTTCCTTCCCTCCCTCCTCCCTTCCTTCCTTTCTTCCTTCCTTCCCTCCCTTCCTTCCCTCCCTCCCTCCCTCCCTCCCTTCCTTCCTTCTTCCCTTCCCTCCCTCCTCCCTTCCTTCCCTCCCTCCTTCCCTCCTTCCCTCCTTCCTTCCTTCCTTCCTTCCTTCCTTCCTTCCTTCCTTCCCTCCCTCCCTCCCTCCCTCCCTCCCTATGTTCTTATGTGACACAAAGTGTTGGACTGAATGGGCCACTGGCCTGATCCAACAGGGCTTCTCTTATGTTCTTATGTGATGCAGAGTGTTGGACTGGATGGGCCACTGGCCTGATCCAACAGGGCTTCTGTTATGTTCTTATGTGACGCAGAGTGTTGGACTGGATGGGCCACTGGCCTGATCCAACAGGGCTTCTGTTATGTTCTTATGTGACGCAGAGTGTTGGACTGGATGGGCCACTGGCCTGATCCAACAGGGCTTCTCTTATGTTCTTATGTGATGCAGAGTGTTGGACTGGATAGGCCACTGGCCTGATCCAACAGGGCTTCTCTTATGTTCTTATGTGATGCAGAGTGTTGGACTGGATGGGCCACTGGCCTGATCCAACAGGGCTTCTCTTATGTTCTTATGTGACGCAGAGTGTTGGACTGGATGGGCCACTGGCCTGATCCAACAGGGCTTCTGTTATGTTCTTATGTGACGCAGAGTGTTGGACTGGATGGGCCACTGGCCTGATCCAACAGGGCTTCTGTTATGTTCTTATGTGACGCAGAGTGTTGGACTGGATGGGCCATTGGCCTGATCCAACATGGCTTCTCTTATGTTCTTATGCGACAATACTGACTTTGGTGGACCCAAGCACTGATTCAGTGTAAGGGAGCTTTGTGTTTGTGACTGGAGTGGACAATACTGACTTTGGTGGACCCAAGCACTGATTCAGTGTAAGGGAGCTTTGTGTTTGTGTCTTCTGGTGCAATTTTGGTCTCAGATCCTGTATTTACTTCATCAGTATATGGGATAAGGCACTTTCTCAACTGTGCTGCATAATGCAGCCTATTTATTTTGTCCTGTTTGCTCTGTTGGCTCTATCTGCGCCACCTTCATCACTTTCGGGGTGTGGATCCCCCAGTGTGGTGGTCTCCCGACTCCTTCCGCCGGCTGTTTCTGATAGCCCTGCGCCCCCTCTTTCATTTGATATGTGTCCCGTGCGGGTGCCACCCTCCCACCAGGAGATGCCGCAAAATGAGCCCCCTTGAGGCTTATGGCGGCAGGGCTCGGGGGAAGCGAGCTAGACTGCTGTTCTTTTGAGGGGTTATAGAGTGTTTCGAGCCCGTCCCTGTGGCATCAGTCCCATCGTTGTAGGGCCCAGGGGGCCGGCGCAGCGGCCCGCTGAAGCAGCCTGTCGGTCACTTCCGGGTTCCTGTCCTGCATCTCGACCTGTGTTATTAGTGACAGGCTGCTTCGGCGGGCCGCTGCGCCGGCCCCCTGGGTCCCACAACATGGCTTCGCGCGCGCACCCCTGCCTCCCCCCTTCCCCCCCAAGGTGTCCCTGGCTGGCCTTCAGACATTATGGTCACCCTGGAGTTTTTCCTTCTGTCCTTGTCAAAACTTAACTTGCCTGGGAAATTATAGATGTTTATATACAAGTGCTAGAAGTGTCTGAGGTAAAATTGGGGAGCTGGAATGCTTAGCGCTGGGGGGAAATATAGACAATGTGGGTATTTCAGAAATTTGGTGGAATGAGGAAAATCCGTGGGACATGGTGATTTCTGGATATAAATTATATCGGAAGGATAGGAAGGAAAGGGTTGAAGGTGAGGTAGCTCTGTATGTCAGAGAGGGTATACAGTCCAGTAAGACTGAGAAGGTCAGATAATTAGATTCCCTTCTAGAAGTGCTTTGGGTTGAAATAGTGGGCCCAAAAGGAAGTTTAACTCTGGGAGTTTATTATTGCTCTATCAAAAGATAGAGGATGATTATAAAATGATGAAAGAATTAAAGATAGCGGAGCGGCTAAATGTAAAAACTGTGTCATAATAGGTGATTTTAACTAACCACAGATTGATTCAATATGTGTTCTGGTTGAGTGAAAGAAATTGAGTTTCTAGACACTCTCAATGATTGTGCTATGGAGCAGATGGTTACAGAACCTACCAGGGGTGGGGTGATCCTGAACTTGGTCTTAAGTAATGCCCAAGCCCAGGAGAGAGATGAAAAGTGATCATACCTCTTGGGAGCTGTGACAATAATGTTGTTGATTTCATCATTTGTATAAATAGGGAGCTGCCCAAGAAGACCAACACAACCACTTTTAGCTTTAAAAAAGGTAAATTCCCTGAGATGAGGAGGCATGTGAAGAGGAAACTGAAAGGAAAGGTAAATAGGGTCAAATCCCTTGGAGGTTCTAGACAAATTAAAAATTGGTAAGTCACCAGGCCCGGATGGCATATATGACATACATCCAAGTGTTCTGAAAGAACACAAATTTGAAATTGTGGATCTCCTGATAAAAATATGCAATCTTTCATTGAAATATGCCTCTGTTCCTGAGGACTGGAAGGTAGCAAATGTCACGGTCCAGAGGAGATCCAGGAAATTACAGGCCAGTCAATCTGACTTCAATACTAGGAAAGTTGATGGAAACTGTTATTGAAGAGAGAATTAGTAGGCACATTGATGAACAAAAGTTATTGAGGAAGACTCAGCATGAGTTCTGTAAGGGAAGATCTTGTCTCACTAACCTAATAACAAAGAACTCTCTTTGAGGGGGTGAACAAACATGTGGACAGAGGGGACCCAATAGATGTTGTTTACCTTGACTTTCAGAAAACTTTTGATAAAGTTCCTCATCAAAGGCTCCTTAATAAGCTTGAGAGTCATGGGGTAAAAGGACAAGTACTCTTGTGGATCAAAAACTGGGTAATTAATAGGAAACAGAGAGTGAGTATAAATGGGCAATTTTCTCAGTGGAAGGTGGTAAGCAGCGGGGTACTGCAGGGCTCAGTACTGGGTCCGATGCTTTTTAACTTGTTCATCAATGATTTGGAGTTGGGAGGAAGCAGTGAAGTGACTAAGTTTGTGGATGACACTAAATTGTTCAGGATGATGAAAAACAGATAGGATTGTGAGGCACTCCAAAGGGATTTGCTGAGGCTGGGCGAGTGGGCGTCAACATGGCAAATGAGGTTCAACGTGGCCAACTGCAAAGTAATGCACATTGGGGCCAAAAATCCTAACTATAAATTCAAGTTGACAGGGTGTGAATGTTAGGGAAACTGCTCTCAAAATAACTTGGGGAATTAGACTGAGAGACAGCTAGCCCCAAAAAGGAATCTTTGTTATCTGTGTATACGAGGCTCAACCGTTCAGATGGTCAATGCTCAATAAAGGACTCTAATTTAGTAAAAACCAATTGTAATTTATTTAGAATAGTAGTTCTTTCACACAAGGTAAAATACAAAACATTCACACATTCATACAGGTCTAGGAAAAATAGATAGATTGATAGGGACACATATCAGGGTAGACATACAGGGCGATATTTACCATCGTAGTTCTTCCAGGAAGGTTCCAATGGCGACATGAGAGGACAGGGGAAATGGACCCAAAACTGTGGCCAGAATTGGGGATGGATCTAGACAGCGGAAGGTGGGTTGCTGAATAGAAGCACACATGAGTGGAGTTGGGTCAGAGGTTAAATAGACTCTCTTAGACCCCTTAGGTGCTGGGAGGTCTCGGGGAGGAGCAGGGGGAGGCTCTATGATGACCAAGGAGGCTGGACATCCCTTGCTGACACCTAATTGGATGCCAGTTTTGACCAATGAACTTCACCTTAGTCTGGTGAAGCTGGAAATTTCCAAGCTGCGATGCTGCCTGGGGCGGCTCCAAGGTATTAGACTAGGGTGAGAATGGAAATGGCTGGATACTTAAGATTAAATGGGATTAGCTGGGAAGGTGACAATAGGGAATCAAATGCTGGCCTAGGTACCACCCGGTGTAGACAAAAGACTTGATGGAGACAGGAGATGTCCTTCCTCTTTCTCATCTTCTGCTGGACAAGAGTTATTGTTCTGGTATTGCTGAGCAATTAGGATCAACAGTGGAGCTATTAATCCATTCATAAAACAGATGGGTTGCTTGCAGGCTCAGGGTGTGTACGTGTGACTTTCCCACTAAGAAGGAATGAGTTCAGCCTGGCAGGGTATGCTTGGATCAGGAAAGCAAGATGGATTCTGCTGTTGTTAGCTTTAGGTCCATGGAGCCAGGCTGGAAACATGGTGGCCTGGCTTCTTCCACTGCAGTGGCCAAGACTGGGCACACAAGGAGCAGCTGGAGCATGTCTGTAGTTCTGGCTAACACTCTTCAGAGATGTAGAATGCAAAGCTGCCATATAAGCCTTAGAAACTGTAAGCAAAGTCCACTTCTCAGAGCAGATGCGTGAGAGTCAAATCTCCAGGCACCCTGGCAACCATGCTGGTGATCATGATGTTCACATGTATGAAAAGTAGGGGGCTTTTCCTCACAGTTCCCCCCCTCAAGACCTACGTCACCATCTGGTGGCGAGGTCTTGCAATAACACAATGTCCATATCTGGAGTTGACAGGCGGCGAGTCCACGTAGCTTCAGGTGTTTATCGGGGTGTACCGTCTATCTAAAAGGGTTGGAGCCACTATCTAAACTACTCAAAAATTAATTTGGAAAATATTCCAATAGGCCAAAGGTTCCTTCCTTTGAATACTACGATGCAGGGATAACAGGCATTGGCAACATTGTAGGGCATACAGTATTAAAACACAGGGTTACAATCATTGAAATAAAAGTTGAGTTCATAAAATCATTACTGCTATTTAAACCAGATAAGTAACAAGAATTGATCTATAAATCACACACAATCATGACAATAATTGATTAGGAAAACACACAGGTACATTAGAGTTTTTGGTTACAAGTGAATCCATATCTTAATCTTGAGTCTTCTTTTCTTCTTCTCCCCCCCTTGATAAGCTTCTTATACTGGGGTTTGAAGAGGATCTTCTTCCATGTACCTATTGGGTATGTGAAAGTCCTAGTGGAGGGTGAACTAAAGAGTCTTCCCACCCCCCCTAGCACCCAGCGAAATCTGTCTTTATTGTTGCTAAAAGGGAATTCTTCCTGTAACCCAGCATGGACTTGGCAATGGTGCTTTTCAGCCTGTATCACCGATGGTCCATAGAGCAACAGTGGGCTTTGAGGAAAGAACCAAAAAGGAACCAAAAACATTTACACATGACCACATGGGGGATGATTCTGTACCAGAGTAGGGAGCAGTGACAGCAGATCAAAAATGCATACATTCAACCATGAAGAAAGGAGTTTTAAAAAGCTATTAGTGAAGTGTCCTCCTGTCCAGAGTATGGTGACCAGTGAGCTTTTACGTCACAAGCTTACATATGTCATGTTAGGGGCCTGCATTGGGCAGGTTTGCCTATTACACTAATCATTCAGGACTTTAGGAGGCTTTTCCTTGTCAAGGAAGGAAAGTAACATACACAATTCAGAAAACACAACCCAAAATATTCTTTGTTGCAACATAAAACTTAAAATAACATTGTGCACAAGGTTGGAGCTCCAGGAAACTGACCATAGTTTGGGGCGTCCCCCATATGATAAAAATAGTTCCACAAAGAAGAGATAAAAGAAAACCTTTGCTATAGCTTTGGAATATAATAAATTGTCAAAACAATATAAAAACTTCAAAAACAAAAACTGAGGCCTCAATAGAACAATGCTAGCTAGCTTTATATGAGAGGGATCATACCCAAAATGGCAGGTGAGCTAGAGCAGAGAAATTAAAAACCTGGACATAAGTGAGCTGATCAGGTCCCACTAAATCCAGTTTTTCTCTAGGCTAGTTCAGCTAAAATGATCTCACATGTGAGCACAGATTTCAGCAAAAACTTAACAAAACAAGAATTCTGAAAAGCAACATAATGGTTACACATACATAAAACAATTCTTAACAGGACTATCAACAACCTTTAGAACTACTGAGCATGCATTAGACTTGACTTGCAGGTCCAGATTCCCTGCACATCTATATTGAAAGAAAAGATGAACAAACTTAACAAAACAGTTACAAAACAAATCCTAGAAATCAAATTCTGGTTAATTCACCTTGACAAACACATTAAACAATTCATAAAAAGAGAAAAGTTGTAGCAGGGCATTTGTAGTACCAAGAGAAAATGCTTAGTTGTTGCAAGGACAAGTCAAAAGAAAGACTTGAAGCACGAAAGCATATCCCCTTTCATGGAGTAAAAGGGAGAACTAGGATGATGACACAATGCTCCAGGTTTAAGGCTTGTGCCAGAAAATGATTTTCCTCTGTGCATACACAGAGTGCAAAGAATGTGTTGCTGGAAGGCAACATGCTGTCAGAAATACCAAGTAGACCAAAGTTTGAGCATAATACAACAAGACTTAAATTGGGGAGCCTTGATAGGCTCAGCCACCTGGTTATAGATGCAAAAATAACACAAAGGACATTCAGTGGCAAGAAGAAACTCATGATTAGAAATGAACCCTGAGGAATCTACATTAAGAATCTAACAGGTTATTGCTCATTTCCTTGAGAACATGGGAAATAGAAAAGGATTTTCGCTCAGAGAAAGTCTAGCTCTACCAAGATATAGGTGAAGGCAGAACCATTCAGTGGTCATTATATTGCTTAATACCAAACAAAGATACTGAGCCCACAAGGTGGGGCCTTTTAAGAACATGTGGATACCTCTTTCCACAGGCAGACTAGATTAAATTAAAGTTAAAACTCAAGATTCACCAAATAACTAAAAGGGAAGATTGGTGATGCAAATGGCATTCAGAGAGCAAATGAAGATATCAATAGTTGAAGTACATTTGAGGAATCCAAATTTCTAATGGAGACCAAGAGCTTTCAGGAATTCTGCCAAAACAAGAGTATTAGTTCTTGAGGCTTAAGAGAGAAAAAGCACAGGGAGATGGTAATTTTACCCCAAGGAAGTGTACAGATGTCCTATACTTCTTGTAGGAACCAAAATTTGTGAGATAAAATTTTCTTAGCTCTAATGTTTAGCAAAGGGCCTATAGATTGCAAAGCACTTTCCTTGTACTACAAAGCACTGGGAATGCCCAATAGACTTTGAGGAGCAATTTCCTAAAAGTGTTTCCCTTAAAATTAAAGCTACAAAATCTAAGTATAGGGGAGATTGGTACCAGTCACTAGAAAAATATTTTAAGACTTAAAAGGTGCAGCAAAAATAAATAACAGAAAGAAAGCTTCTAGTCTAAGAGAACTCTTAGTATTAGGGCAGTTTACAGGCAGAGGATCTCCTCTAGCAGAAAAGGATTGGCTGTAAGTAGAACTTTGGGATGCCAGCTCCAGGCTGGAGATTTCTAGAAATTTGGGTCAAAGTTGAAAATCACAAGGCATGCAGTCCATTTCCTTGGACACTTATTTCCTCCAGAGGCTTAGCCTCAATGTACTGGGGAAAAGGCTATGATTTTGGGAGAGACCTCCAGGTCTCACCTGGAGCCTGGCAACCTTACAAAAACACAGTAGTATGCACATCTTCCACCCAGGTATCTCTCTGGCTGGGAAGAGGCTGTCTCTGTGAGAGACTGCAATATTAAAAAAAAGTTTGGTAATGAAAAACTTTTGAAATTATATCTTTTTAGACCCAAAATCAGAAGATGGGAACTCAAAATAGCACAAAATACCTCAACTGTATTTCCACACTATTTCCACCCTCCCCCCCTAGATGTGAAAGGAGGGGAAGGTTTTAACAGACAAACCAAAATTCCTTCCCTCTTGGATTAAGTGAATGCTTGCCTTAACAAAAGGCTAAAGAGACACAATGAATTTGGCCAGTACTCTCTTATCTGACCCTGATAAGTTTTTACAAAGAAAGGTGGAGGAGGAGAATAATGAGCTTTCCGCCTGGGTGGGGCTCAAAATTGTAACTCTTTCCAGTTTCTTTAACTCAAGCTGAATTTGGTTGAGTTTATTTCAAAAGGGTCTGCATGAGATTTGCCAATCAGTACTACATTAGTTGTTGCTGCTCCTGCAGCTGGAGGTTCTACTTTCTGTACCTTCAAATTTAAATGACAGACTTGCCCATTTGAGGTTAGCTGTCTTGTGTTGCTGTGACCTTTGAGAAGGAGAGGCAACACCTCTTATATTACAAACACTGAATTTGATCTCTTCTGAGGCTCTGCAAGAAAACTTTCCTAGCCAGCCATCCACTGGAAGATACTGGGACAAAAAGTTCTTTACAAGAATGGTGGCAAACAAAAACTGTGGTTCCTCTTGCCACTGGCTAGTTATAGGTCTATAAGAAAATGAGGCTTTCTCTCAAAGACACTGAGTTGCTTGCACCTTAAGGAGACCTGAGATAAACAAAAATTTAACTTCTCAGGGCAATGCATTTAAAATTCTATTCCTTTGCCTTAGTTACTTATCAGATCTTTACTGCTACAGATTTCCATTGAGCAAGAGGGAGAACAATTAGCATTTCTTCCTGATGGCAAGAGTGCTGAGCATTTGCAATACTTTAGCCAGTTCTATTTGGGCCAATCTGCAGGCACTCTGTACAAGCTCAGAGGCTATACCATTTAAAATTCATAGAACTGAGGAAATAAATATTTTCTGACTTTATAAGCAAGAGAGAGAGAGAAAGATGAACTTGGGAGTTTGACAGATTTTCCTTCAACCAATTTGAAAGCTAAAACAGTCAGTTTCTTACATTTTGCTCTAAATGCTTTGAATGGACAAAAACTAGTTCAATCTCTCTTTCTCAGGTACTTGATTCTGGCATTTTAAAGGGTTAGACTAAATATATATTACATCAAGCTCCCATTACCCTGCAGAGAAAAACTAACTCTGCAGGCTGGAACCCTTGCTGGGATTCCAGGAGATCTCCAGGCCTTACCTGGAGAAATGGCCTGGTCTAATTGTAGTCCAAGTCATTGCTTGTATGTTTTCTTATTTAGTCAAGGGAAAAGGTGCCCTTGTTACCTTTAAACCTAATAAAGCCAGATCTCTCTGTTTTAAGAGACATTCAAGTCTAGATGATAGATTTTCCTTTGGGTGGGGGGGAGGTTCAGAGACAAAGGAACCTTGCCTGCCCATGCGGGATTACCATTCTCTGAAGTTCCACAGAATTCTGGCTTTCAAATTCCCCAAATGGGATGAGATAAAGACAGTAAATTTCTAGCCAGAAGGGCTGAGACTTGCTCATGTAGGAGTGTCTGGAGCAAGTCCTTGCTAAAATGAATACCTTGTGCCATGATTGTGGAACTCTGCATAGGCTCAGAGACCACATTTCCTTCATGATTCTGGGGTAAGAGAACTGAAATAGGGACTGTTTTCTCATTTTCATGGGGGAAAGAAGTCTGGGGCTGCACAGCTGGGTTTGCCCCGCCATATCTCCTTTTATCCTGCACTTCCAGAATTTCCAGTCTCCTCTCTGTGGCCCTGCAAGATTCCAGGACATGTTGCAGGAGACTGGCAGTTTCCTTTTCTTTCCCACCAGCTTCTAACTTTTGCTGAAGTTCCTGATTTTTCTCAGCAAGCTTTTGGATTTCTAAATCCTTTTCATGAGTAGGATTTGTAAGTTTCCCTACCCTTTCCTTATTAGGGAAGTCTTCCACAGCAGTAGCCTTGGGGAAGCTATCTCCATTTTCTGCAAACCCTGTGGCATTGGGAGCCATGTGCCCTGGTGGCTTCATGGCTTCTGAAAGTGCAGCAAGTAGCACATGTGTGGGCTGCTTATCAAACTGCCTCATGTCTGCTCCAGTGGCTCTAAGCTGGGACCAAGCTGCCATTCTGACTTTGTCTCGAGGGGTCCACTGGGCTGCGTGGGGACAGCGTCGCCTAGGATCATAAGCCTGCTTGTAGAGGGGAACCCTCGGGGCAAGCTGGGGATGGCAAGAAGAACTGGAACCAAAGCCGGTGTTTTGGAACTTCCAGTTCTGGCTTTCTTTTCCATTCCCATCTTGTCCCTGATTCCAGTAAGCAGGGTGCTGGCTTCTGCTATTAAATTGTGCCTGAGTGAGCTGTGTTTCTAAAACAGCAACTTTTTGTTCAGAGACTTGGGCATGCTTTAAAGCATTCTCCAGTCTGCATTTGACCTCATGGAGAGCGTGGGTTAGATTTTGTTTGTCTTTCAGGAGCTCATGTTTCTCATAATCACTTAATCTAGCTGTGTAGTCTTCATGAACTATTTCCCTTTTCGTATAGTCAGCTTTCATTCTTCTCTCTCTTACCATAAATTTGCCAACTTTGTAGAGATTAGCCTCTAGATCTTTCCAGGTGGTTTTTGCCATGACTGTTATGCCATAGCACTTCACGGTGGGTATATTGAGACCTCTGATCACATCAGATATGAAATTTTGATTCTCATAATCTGGTTCCCCACTGTCTTTGGGTAATACTACTCTAGCTGCTTCTGCTAGGAATTTCTTCCTTATTAGATAGTTCACTGGATGCTCATCATGACCTTGTACAGTCTGATGGTAGAGATCTTTTATATCATCTCCATCCCACGTGTAAGATAGTACCTCAGCCATCCATTCTAAGATGGTGGCACTAGAAAGGTTCAGGCAATACATTACATTTCTTACTTTGTCTAGTTCAGGGCCTGAGGCGCATAATCTCAGCACATGGTTTAATTCAGTTAAGGAGGCTTCTTTGTAGTTAATTCTAGCGCTGGCCATCCACAACACTGAGGTGTCTATGTTATAGGGGCCAAGGAAGCTGGCAGTCATTTTAATGTCCTCTGCTCCCCAAGATCTGGTTTCCTTCACTACTTTTACAGATTCAGCTTCATTCTGTTTTCTGGCTGTGGTCTTTTTAGTGACCACAGGACGGACTGGGGCTGAGCTGTTTTTATTTCCTTCTACCACCTGTACTGTCTCCTTGCCGTTCCCATGTCTGGTGGTGGTCTGTCGAGTGATTACCGGACATACCAGGGCGGGGGCAGTTCCACTAACTTTGGTTGCCTCCTCATCCTCACTTTCCTCATCGGATGAAAACTCATAGAGGCCAGGTGCCGAGACGGCCGCTATGAAGGTTTTCTTTAGTTCTAATTTCCTCTGTAAGGCCTCTATTTCCTTTTTACATGCTTCGTGACTAACTGCCTCCCTTGCCTTCTTATTTTTCTCGGAAGCGTATTCTAAAGCATGTTGCAATTTGTTATTACGTTCTTTTGTTTGCTCCAGCTCCTTGCTCAATGCCTTTACTTGCGATTGGGCCTTCTGTAGAGCGGTTATGGTATCTTGGTGTATTAAGGCCAGGGTATTTTTCTCTATTTTGACCTCTTCTATGGTTCGACTTGCCTGTTGCCAGTCGAGGTCTAGGTTGTTATTCTCCTCTGCTAGCCTATTTATCTCTGCTGTGTGTTTCCTACCTAATTCTGCCTTTTCGGCCTCATGGTCTTGGAGCAGGAGTTCCTTCTCAGTGGTATGTTTTTGGAACTCCTGTTCCAATGCTTCTGCATGTTTCTTAAGAGTTTCCTCAAATTCTTGTTCCTTTCTTTCTATCTGCACCTCTTGCTGTTTTATTTGCTCTTCCCTCTGGGTAAGCTGTTCCCTGAGTTGCTTATTCAGGGTAGTGCTGTCTCGTAGGGCTTCAAACAAGCCCCACGTGGCAAAAAGATCTCTTTTGCCGGCGCTAATTGTTTTGTTGCTACACCCCTCTTCAAAAATGTCCCTGAGGGATTGGAGGGGATCAGAGCCTTGGTTAAAGAGTCCCTTTTTCCAGGGATTATCTCCTTTTTTTATCAGCCACTTGTCCAATTTGGGGATCTCTTCCTTTTTGGCAAGAATATCCATTGTGGCGTGTGGGGATTTCTCTCTTAAGTTCTAACTTTACTTGCAGGGCTGGTTTTCCTGCACTGTTAGGTGCCTACCCACAGGCCACCAAAATTAACTGATGCAGGGGCTTTCCCTGGCCCTTTTCCTGCTTATTGGGGAGCAAAGAACTTGCAGGACACCTCTGTGTGCCTCACAAGTAAAGGAGGGAGTTGCAGGACCTTCCTTAGTTCTCTGCAACACTAACAAATGTTTGTGGCATGGGCTTATGGCCTTGCACACATTGTTGAGCTCCTCAGGAGGGGCTTTTCTCTAGCCTCTGCCTCCAAACAAATCAAAAGTCACTGGCCCTGCACCTTTCCTTAGTGGGGCAGTTCTGAGTTCACCAAAAGGTTTTAAAAGTCTCAGAGCCTGAACTTTTCCTCAGTTGGCCCTAAGCAAAAGGGAAATTTTTCGGCTGAGAAGAGTTCCTATCTCCTCAGACCCGGGACAAATTTTTTTTTTTTAACCCTAAGGGAGAGCTTCTTGCTCCTTCCACTAAATTCTCTTAAAGGCACAGCCAAGTGTAAGAACTAGCAGCATATTTCCAGATGCTTTCTGGCTCCTATGTGCTATTTTACACCTGGGCTGGCAACTTTACTTATGTTCCCTTTTTTTGTTTTGCCTACTGCCAATCTCTGATTGCGCTTCGGCTTGGGTTTAGGGGGCAGCGAGCCAATCCTATGATTGCGTCTCGGCCAGAAAAGGGAGCCACGAGCCGACCCAACGATCGCGTCTCGGGCGCAGTTTTGGGCAGCGAGCCAATCCTATGATTGCGTCTCGGCCAGAAAAGGGAGCCACGAGCCGACCCAACGATCGCGTCTCGGGCACAGTTTTGGGCAGCGAGCCAATCCTATGATTGCGTCTCGGCCAGAAAAGGGAGCCACGAGCCGACCCAACGATCGCGTCTCGGGCACAGTTTTGGGCAGCGAGCCAATCCTATGATTGCGTCTCGGCCAGAAAAGGGAGCCACGAGCCGACCCAACGATCGCGTCTTCGGGCAAAAGGGAGCCACGAGCCGACCCAACGGTCGCGTCTTCGGGCAAAAGGGAGCCACGAGCCGACCCAACAATCGCGTCTCGGGCAAAAGGGAGCCACGAGCCGACCCAACGATCGCGTCTCGGGCAAAAGGGAGCCACGAGCCGACCCAACGGTCGCGTCTTCGGGCAAAAGGGAGCCACGAGCCGACCCAACGATCGCGTCTCGGGCAAATAAAATAAAAAGTTGCCCAGCAGTCAGATTGCAGCGGTCCTACGACCCGCCTGCCTTCCTGACTGTCGGGTGCCTTAGACTAGCCTTGGCCTAGACTCGTGTAAGGACTTGGGTGTGTGTGTGTAGGTGTCTGAGTGTGTATGTAGTGTGTGTGCGTGTGTGCACTAAGCTCTAAAGAAAAGGGAGAAGGGAAGGGTGCTCTATCCAGATCTTAAACAATCCTAGCCTGTCCTGACATTCCCTCCCACGATAGACGCGTTTAGAAGGCCTCGGGACGGCGGCCAGACTTCACGGGACTTCCCCCTTGCGTTCTATCAGGCTCAGTCCTCTTTCGAGGTGCCTGGCCTCCTAGGTGCGGCTGAGAAGTCCAGTTGAATGATAGAAATGGGGGCAGCCCAACCCACAAGTACAGAGATGCTCGCTAGAGCCTTTCACACAGAACTCATTCACTCAATCACTCACGCAATAGCCTCGCTAGCAAGACTTTCTGAACGGTGCAACCTTACGTCTGTCTGTATGAGGACACGCGTGTGTTCACACAAACAGGATAATGCCCAAGCTTTCTCCACCAATTTCTGTTAGGGAAACTGCTCTCAAAATAACTTGGGGAATTAGACTGAGAGACAGCTAGCCCCAAAAAGGAATCTTTGTTATCTGTGTATACGAGGCTCAACCGTTCAGATGGTCAATGCTCAATAAAGGACTCTAATTTAGTAAAAACCAATTGTAATTTATTTAGAATAGTAGTTCTTTCACACAAGGTAAAATACAAAACATTCACACATTCATACAGGTCTAGGAAAAATAGATAGATTGATAGGGACACATATCAGGGTAGACATACAGGGCGATATTTACCATCGTAGTTCTTCCAGGAAGGTTCCAATGGCGACATGAGAGGACAGGGGAAATGGACCCAAAACTGTGGCCAGAATTGGGGATGGATCTAGACAGCGGAAGGTGGGTTGCTGAATAGAAGCACACATGAGTGGAGTTGGGTCAGAGGTTAAATAGACTCTCTTAGACCCCTTAGGTGCTGGGAGGTCTCGGGGAGGAGCAGGGGGAGGCTCTATGATGACCAAGGAGGCTGGACATCCCTTGCTGACACCTAATTGGATGCCAGTTTTGACCAATGAACTTCACCTTAGTCTGGTGAAGCTGGAAATTTCCAAGCTGCGATGCTGCCTGGGGCGGCTCCAAGGTATTAGACTAGGGTGAGAATGGAAATGGCTGGATACTTAAGATTAAATGGGATTAGCTGGGAAGGTGACAATAGGGAATCAAATGCTGGCCTAGGTACCACCCGGTGTAGACAAAAGACTTGATGGAGACAGGAGATGTCCTTCCTCTTTCTCATCTTCTGCTGGACAAGAGTTATTGTTCTGGTATTGCTGAGCAATTAGGATCAACAGTGGAGCTATTAATCCATTCATAAAACAGATGGGTTGCTTGCAGGCTCAGGGTGTGTACGTGTGACTTTCCCACTAAGAAGGAATGAGTTCAGCCTGGCAGGGTATGCTTGGATCAGGAAAGCAAGATGGATTCTGCTGTTGTTAGCTTTAGGTCCATGGAGCCAGGCTGGAAACATGGTGGCCTGGCTTCTTCCACTGCAGTGGCCAAGACTGGGCACACAAGGAGCAGCTGGAGCATGTCTGTAGTTCTGGCTAACACTCTTCAGAGATGTAGAATGCAAAGCTGCCATATAAGCCTTAGAAACTGTAAGCAAAGTCCACTTCTCAGAGCAGATGCGTGAGAGTCAAATCTCCAGGCACCCTGGCAACCATGCTGGTGATCATGATGTTCACATGTATGAAAAGTAGGGGGCTTTTCCTCACATGAACTGGTGGAGATTGACCAAGAGAGAGATCTTGGGGTCATGATAGATAACTCACTGAAAATGTCGACTGCAATAAAAAGGCCAACGCCATGCTGGGAATTATTAGGAAAGGAATTGAAAACAAATCAGCCAGTATCGTAATGCCCCTGTATAAAACAATGGTGCAGCTTCATTTGGAGTACTGTGTATGTTATGTCTTGAAACATAAGCTGATGTACCGCATGGTGATCGCTACAGAGGCGACCCCACAGGTCCCCGGATGTAGCTCGCCAGACGCCTCGCCCATCAAGATCTGTGGCGGGAAGTTTGACTGACCAGGATTGGACTGGTCAGACTGGGGGGCAGTTCCAGGTAATGTATATAAGCGGGACCCGGCCCACGTGTCCGCTCTCTTGTAATGTACCACTGAATAAAGCATGTTGCCTTCAACCCGTCTTGCAACTCAGTACATTACAGTGTACAATTCTGGTCACCGCACCTCAAAAAAGATATTATAGCATTGGAAAAAGTGCAAAAAAGGGTAACTAGAATGATTAAAGGGCTGTTAATTCGGTAAAGGTTTAACAAATATTTACCAAAACTGCCTTTTTGGTAAAATTCAAAATTAGGGAAATCCAGCAATAGGCATCTAAGCCTGTTTCTGGAATTCCAAATAATATCAGTGGTATTCGGAAATTTTCAGTAAAGCCCTGTTGTCCACAGAAAGCAATGGGGCAAATCAAAAGGCAATATGTGATTGCCTTTCCTGCCATTCCCTTGGCTTTCCCCTCCTCTGGCTGTGGTGAGGGGGAGGGGGGAGGAGGCCCCTGTTCCAATCACAGCATTGCATTTTGCAGATTGCAAAATGCAATGTTTAGGGATTTTCCTGCCTCTGTCTGGGGAGAGGGGGAGGAGGAGGCCCCTGATCCAATCACAACCATGCATTTTGCAAATGGCTCAGGGCTGTTGTGTGCTCCGGCAAGAAAGTTGCTGCTGTATTGCCAACTTACCATAGAGAGACTGTGAGTGAGCTTCTGTGCCCTTCACTGTGCTCTGCTGTCTGTGGCCTGACCTTAGCTGCTGGTGTTCCTGGCTAGACTGGAGGATCTTCATCTGGTAAAATGACTCCTTTTTGGTGTGTTTATGGGGAGGGGGGATTTCTGTTCAGATTAGAAGCAGGTTTATTTTTAACTTTTTGAAAAACTTTAGTTTTCCTCCTGCTTTGGGTGGTTGGTTTTCTGTTGGAGGGTGGGTTGCTTTGGGGGGAAGGGTGGCTCTGGCATGACCTTGCTTAAAGTGTTTAATTTAATCCATGTTATTTTTATAACCTTTTCTGGGAATCTTAAAAATGTTTTGGAATTGCCCATTAATTTTTTGTTGTTTTTTTGGAGTTGCCTATTAAATTCATGACAGGCTTTGGTTGACCTGGTTGTGTGGGGTCTGATTTCTTCCTCTGTTTTCCCTTGGCCAGGCTGTGGCGGCTTACTGATCTGTTGAACTGCTGGTGGTGTTTTACTGTTTTTCCTGGTTGTGTTGGGGTGCATGTGTGTGATTTGGACTGCTTCTGGTTTCTGGGTGGTTGGCCTTTGCTTGACTGTTCCTCTCTGGAGTCTGAGACAAGTTTGGCCAGGCCTGGTGGTAACCTGACCTGTTGAACTGCTGGTTGTGTTTTGCTGTTTTTCTGGTTGTGTTGGGGATGTGTGTGCCTTTGTAAAGCCTTTTGGGGTGCCCACAGTAAGGTCCAGCCTTTTTGGACCTTGGGGGAGAATTGCCTGCAGCTGCCCTGCCATTTTAGGGGCTCTTCCCCAAACCCCCTCATCTCCAGGTGACTTCCATTATGCCCTATGCTGTGCCATTGACTTCAATGGCCCATAGGGTATAATAGTGGGATAGGGGCACCCTCTTCAGGTACCCCTGGAATGGGACCCCCTGGTCCAAACATTTTGGGAGTTGGGGGGAGAGTCCCCTGAAGCTCTGCTGCAATTTTGGGGTCTCTCCCCCAAACCCCCTCCCCTCCAGGTGGCTTCCATTATGCTCTATGTTGTGCCATTGACTTCAATAGCCCATAGGTTATAATAGTGGGATAGGGGCACCCTCTTTGGGTTCCCCTGGAATGGGACCCCTTGGTCCAATCTTTTTGGGACTTGGGGGTTCCTTGGGAGAGAGTACCTTGAAGCTCTGCTGCAATTTTGGGGGTTCTCCCCCAAACCCCTTCCCCAGGTAGCTTCCAATATACCCTATGTTGCCTTTGACTTCAATGGCCCATAGAGTATAATGGAACCGAATACATCGGGATATATCTGGATATCTCAATATATTCGGATATATCTGGATACTACTATTTGGAAATATCTGGAATACTGAAAAGTTTATTAACGAATATTTTCAGATCTGGATATTACCTTTTTTTTTTTATTGACAGCTCTATTTGCAACAGTTTCCTATGAAGAAAGGTTAGAATGCTTGGGACTCTTTAGCTTGGAGAAACATCGACTGAGGGCTGACATGATAGAGGTTTACAAAATTATACATGGGATAGAGAAGATAGAGAAAGAAGTGCTTTTCTCCTTTTCTCACAATATGAGAACTTGTGGACATTCAAAGAAATTGCTGAGTAGTTGGGTTAGAACTGATAAAAGGAAGTACTTCTTCACCCAAAGGGTGATTAACACATGGAATTCACTGCCACAGGAGGTGGTGACGGCTGCCAGCATAGACAACTTCAAGAGGGGAATGGATAAACATATGGAACAAAGGTCCATCAGTAGCTATTAGCCACAGCATATTGATGGCACTCTCTGTCTGGGCAGCAATGCTATGTATTCTTGGTGCTTGAGCGGGGGGGGGGGGGCAACAGTGGGAGGGCTTCAAGTGTCCTGGCCCCACTGGTGGATTTCCTTATGGCACCTGTTTTTTGTTTTTGTTTTTTGCCACTGTGTGACACAGAGTGTTGGACTGGATGGGCCATTGGTCTGATCCAACATGGCTTCTCTTATGTTTTTATGTTCTTAAAACTGAAATTGTCCACTGGGGAGAGAATACCAAAGGTTGTTGGTGGAAAAGTAGTATGTATAACATTGACGGTGACATGGAAGTAGTGGGGCTGTGGCAGACAGGAGGCTTTCCTTCCCCTGAAGGGGGGGAAACAGCCACTCAGCTGAGCCTGTGGGAGTGCTGCTCCAGCATGCAATCACATTTCAGGAGGGGGATGGAATGTTGGAGGGAATCACAGCAGGAGTTCAGTTCAGTTCAGTTCTTCCTCAGGGAGAGAGCAGTAAGAACTCAGATCTGGCTTGGAAAAAAGAGCAGACAGAGTAGGGTTGCCAAGTCCAATTCAAGAAATATCTGGGGACTTTGGGGGTGGAGTCAGGAGACATTAGGGGTGGAGACAAGATCAAGGCTGTGACAAGCATAATTGAACTCCAAAGGGAGTTATGGCCATCACATTTAAAGCACACCTTTTCAATTCCAGCATACCTTTTCAATTCCTTCCTTCCATAGGAAATAATGAAGGATAGGGGCACCTTTTGGGGGGGCTCATAGAATTGGTCCCGCTGGTCCAATCTTTTTTTTATAATTTAAATTTTATTAAAGAAGTTTAAATAAAGTTCCAGTAAAATAAACACACGCCAACACGGGGTCCAAAACATAGCCTTACATGTACCGTCACATTTGATATGATCAGTAAGCCTTTACAGAAAAAACTCCTCAAAGGGTATAGATAGATCAGGAAGTTGGAAACCAATGAGTTACATTCATTTCAAAGTTAATAGATTATAAAATTCACATACTTCACCGGTAGTTTCCCAAATATAGTGTCAGAGCTGTTCACATAGTCAAGAAAATCAAACCATTTTTGTAAAAACCAGTCTCCCGCTTTAGTATTGTCTAGCATAATAATAGCAGTTGTCAGCTTATCCTGAATCAGGACATCCCACACCTTTTTGCACCAGTTCTGGAGTGGAGGGGTATCAGGTTGTTTCCAGCCAGTGGCAATAGTAATTTTACCTGCAAGCAAAAGTAACGCAACTAATTCCTGTTTTAAAATTGGAAGCGTCTGATCAGGCCATAAGTTTAACAGAACTACTGCAGGTGTGCAAGGGATACTAACCCCTATTATTTTTGATATTATTTCCATGATAGACTTCCAGAATTGATATACCTTTGGACAAGCCCACCAACAGTGGATAAAGGAACCAGGTAGCCCACACCCCTTCCAACACAAAGGGTCAGCCTTCACCCTAGCCTTAAAGAGTTTAAGAGGAGTCGCATACCACCTTGCAAATAACTTATAATTTTGAAGTCGAAAGTAAAGCGATTTAGATTTAAATAAAGGCGATATCCAAAGCTGATTCCATTGGTCTTCATTAATTACTATTGTACAGTCTTTTTGCCAGTTATTTTGATGAGTAGATGGGCATTTCCATACTTTTTGGTTTAAAAGAGTATAAATCATAGAGATAACTCTATGGAGGTGTTACCTTTATTGATTAATTTCTCCACTGGGTTTAGTGGTCTGTTATGCATTACAATGGGTATTACTTGGTGTAATGCATGGTGTACCTGTAGGTACTGGAACCACGGAATAGTGGTCTTAAATTTATTTTACAGTTGGGAGTGCGAACACAATTTTCCATTCATTGTAATATCAGTTAATTTAAATATGTTGTTCTCCCTCCAGGCTCTAAATTGAGTCTTGTCTTTAGCCGGGGCGGAACCAAGATTGACCAAGAAAAGCCATAACCGGGGATGACGCCGGTGAAATAGTATTCCTCTATTGGTCCCACTGTTGAAGGGTAAATTTTAAAAATGGATTTGAAATTGTATACTCCTTTCTATCTGCCCTTGGGTACCAAATAAATTCATGTAAATGTAGACTGGGAAGATTTGCCTTTTCAATTTGGACCCACGCAGGGTGGGAATGTGGTGATGCATAGAGGACAATGACTCTCAGTTATGCTGCAAGATAGTATTTATCCACTAATGGGGCTGCCAGGCCTCCCAGGTTGTATGGTTTGGTCAGTAGCGATAAAGCGATTCTAGGTTTCCGATGGTTCCACAGGAAGGATGTCCACTGTGATTGCCATTTGGAGAGCTCCTTCTTGGGTACTGGAATTGGTAGGTTTTGAAATAAAACAATAAGCGTGGTAAAAGAAAAGATTTAAGGAGATCAATTTTTTCTAATAAGGAAAAGTTGAGTTTGGACCAAGCAGATAGAGAAGAGGTCATAGAACTAGATAAGGGACCGTAGTTGGCTTGGAATAGATCTTCCAGTTTTAATGGGATTTGGATGCCAAGATGTCTCCACGATTTAGATACCCATTTGAAAGGTTGGGAGGATTTTATTAATGACTGGAGACTTGCAGGGATGTTGATAGGATAAATTTCTGATTTAGTAAGATTAATAGAGAATCCAGAGTGTTTACCAAATTCATCTAGGTTTGCTTTAAGATGACTCAACGAGGTGAGAGGGTTGGTTATATAAAACACCATATCGTCTGCGAATAGGCTTGTTTTATATTCAGACTCATCAACTCGAATACCGGAGATTTTTGGTGAGGTTCTGGTAAGGTGAGCAAAAGGCTCCACAGAGAGAGCAAATAATAACGGGGACAGCGGACAACCCTGTCTGGTACCTCTACATAGATAGAGTTCCTCGGATCTAAAGGAGTTGGTAAGTATCTGAGTCGATGGGGCACTGTATATCACAGATATAGCTTTACGGAAGCTTGAGCCAAAATTCATGTATTGCAGTAGGGTCTTTAGGTAATCCACCTCCACTTTATCAAACGCCTTCTCAGCATCTAGTGAGAGGATCAAAGAGGGGGAAGGGGACAGCTTCGCCAGGTGGATCAAATTTAAGGATTTGCGAATATTGTCCGTGATGGAATGGCCAGGCATAAAGCCCGCTTGGTCGGGATGAATATAATATGTGATGATTTTTTTTAACCGTTCCGCCAACATATTGGAAAAAATTTTAAAATCATGATTTAAAACTGAAATGGGACGATAAGATGCCGGATTAAGCTTGTCCTTGCCTTGTTTGGGAATGAGAATCGTTCAGGACTCCAACCAACTGGAGGGCAATTGACCGTCCTTCAAGACTGTATTACAAGTCTCAAGGAGGGGGTTTAATAACGAAGATTTAAATAATTTATAACATTCCGATGGGAAACCATCCCTGCCGGTAGCTTTATTGTTTTTAATTTTGGAAAGGGCCGCAGTTAACTCTGTCAGATTGAACGGCCTATCTAAGAAATCTGCATGTTCAGTTGAGAGGATTGAGTTGAAATTAATGGATCTGAAATAATTTTCAATGTTCTGACAATTGGGTTTTCCAGATTCGTAAAGCTTCTTATAGTAGTCAAAAAAGACTCTTGAAATTTCCTTAGAGGATGAATGGAGGATTCCCTTAGGGTCACGTATAGCATGGATAGAGTTTATGGAGGTTTTTTGGGCAATACAGAATTTCAGATATCTATTTGATTTGGAAGTTTTTGTTGCATACCTATGCTTAAGATATATAGATGATTTCTGTAAGGAGGAAGACTCCAGCAGCTCTAGTTGCTTTCTAGCTTGGTCTAGTTTTCTTAAGGTTTCCCCCCCCCCCCCCCAAAGTTTTGATGTCTATTTTGGAGCTCTGCAATGCGTGTATTTAAATCTGTTATGGTTTTTCTACGAGCTTTGCTACATGCAGAGGCAATAGATATAAGATTGCCTCTCATAACCGCTTTAAAAGCGTCCCATACGACCGTTTGAGGGGCCCCGTAGTTGGTATTGAACTCAAAGTACGTCTGAATTTGTTGTTCTATCTTCAGACGTATCTCTTCCCTGGATAATAGTAGCTTATTTAGAGACCAATTAGGACCCTTTCCATCAGTATCCTGGGCTGATATTTCACATTCCACTAATGAGTGGTCAGAAATATTCCTAATATCATATTCAACATTTGTAATGCAGTTGATTAAAGACTGGGATGCAAGTATAAAGTCTATTCTTGAGTAAGATTTATGCACTGGAGAGAAAAAAGAATAGTCTCTATCCTTGGGATGTAAGTTACGCCACGTGTCCACTAAATTAAAGTTGTTAAGAATCGTGCCCAGGTTAGAAGAAGGAGGGGCCTGACCCCTTACAGCTCTGTATTGGTTTGATTTGTCTAAGAAAGGGCCGATCACCAGGTTAAGGTCTCCACCAACTTGCACATTACCTTCTTGGAAGGTTTGCAGCTCTAGAAATGTACTTTTAAGAAAGTCATTCTGTCCAGAGTTAGGGGCGTAGATTGAGGCAATTGTAGTAGGTATCCCGTCTAGTGTGCCTTTGATGAATATAAATCTACCCTTGGGGTCAAGTTTGGTTTGAGAGCAGACGAAAGGAGTATTTTTAGAAATTAGGATAGCTACCCCTCTTGCTTTGGAGGTACCAGGAGCCTGGAATGATTGGATAAACCACCATGATTTGAGAACGTCGATATGCTTCTCCTTGATGTGAGTTTCCTGCAAACACACAATATTGAGTTTTTTCTTTTCCAAATACTTAGATATACACTGGCGTTTTATAGGGTTTTGGAACCCCCTGCAATTCCATGAGGCAATTTTGATGTGACCGGCCATGAAGCAAAACTAAACTTAACAGGGACCAAATGCCCAAGTATTGAACAACGATTAATAAACAACTGAGACGTTAACTAATCCTAAACCCCCACTCAGTTCAGGAAGAGTGAGTTGTATACTACTTAGTAATAAAAAAAATTGATAAACTTCACTCTCTTCCCCCTCACTAAACTCCAAAACACTGACCCCTAAACTTAGGGGCAACCAGGATGGGGACCAACTAAAAAAAGTCACCACCCAACTTTTTTGTTAATAGTGCAAACAAACACAACTACCCCCCTTCTGGGGGAAAGTTACACCACCCCCTGTATTAGGAGAACAAGGGAGAAGTACACAAAGTACCCCCTTAAGGTGAAACTGCTTAACTTTTCGAAGGGAGCAACAATTTTTGTTGATGAAGTACACACTAACTGTATTAAGACTCCATCACCACCCCCTCATAGTCACACACCAGAATATATATCCAGGCTTCTTTAGCATTACAGTAAGATCAGGAACAACAAACATTGTGAAACAGCATCTAATATAGTCTTCCAAAAGAAAATAGGCATTCAGAACTTCTATAAACTTCCCCAGGTGCTGGACAGACATAATAACAGTTTTAGAAACTAGATGGTATATTTTATAAAACAAAGATATCTAAATACCATTCATCCATACATATCCACATTTACCCAGACCATCTCTGCATCAGAGTATGCTACACATAAATCCTTCTTATTAATTACAAATCAAGAAGTAGTTCATTAATGCAATCATACTCATAGGATTTCATTGGCTAAATTTTACTAGACTTAGTGATACAAGCCCTCCCTTACCCTTTTATTTTATACATTTTTTTACTTTAAACCAAAAACCACGCTTGCAACAACTTTCAAAACGCACCTTCTCTTCTAAGCCTCCATTCACTCCCCCCTCCCCTTAACCATACCCCGGTCAAACACACACACTCAGCTCTCTTACTTCTCACCTATAGCCCATTGCATCCACTTCGCTCACCCAAACAACTCACACAAGCCATCTATGTCTGATTCACAACAGACCCAAACATCCTATACCATCCAAACTCCGTGCTAGCTAAAAGGAAAAAGAAAAACACACCTAACACAGCCGTTGCTACATTCAGTTCATCTTTCGACCTCTACATTCGTATCTCCAAGAGGCACAGCAATCACAAGACATCGGTAACAAGATAAAAGTGCAAATAAAAGTGCAAAAAAATTAAAAAAAAAACATCTCCAACCAGCCGGTCTCCATGCATTCCAAAAAGGCCAAACGTTACACGCACCATCACAACGCTCCAAAACCATTAAACCATATTCATATACATTTAGACTACTCGCCAATTTAAACTAATACTTCATTCTTTCCTATGACCACACACGCCCCTCTTAAACCCAACACCAGTGGAACAGAAATAGGCTTTAAATCAGATGTAGCTGTAATTATAATAGAGATAGCAGCCCGCAAAAGGAACCAAGCGACTTCACGATGGCACCGCTGCGACGTCTTCGCTTGAAGGAGCGTTAGCGGACATGGCCCCCAAAACAATCCAGCAATACAAACAAATTTAATACAGGAAAAAAATAAAGTTAAAGCCATTCAGGATCCGGAAGGTAGGTTTTCTCTAGGAGTGTAGAGTCAAAACTGTTTTTCCTTTAAAAGAAAGTGCCCCGTGAAGCCTCACCTCTTTCAAAATCATGTCTCTAGTCTTTGGGAAAACAAAGCTCACTAGGATATCTCGTGGCCTCCCGCGCTTTGCTGCCGCCATTGAGCCAAGCCTTTGAGCCTTCGCAATCGCAATTGCAGACCCCTCCTCCATTTTTAACGCCTTAGTCAGCCATTTATTCATAAATATGGATAGTTCTGAGTCTCTTTCCTCCCCCTCTTCTATTCCTCTAAACTTGAGGTTAGCTGCCCTATATCGATTTTCAAGTAGAATGATCCTGCTCTCAAGCTGGGACTCATACTTTTTCATTATTTTAATGTCTTCTTTTAGACCCAGTGCCGCCTCTGCCGATTGCTCCGCCAGTTTGGCAGTAACTGTTAGTTCTTCAGAGAGTTCTTGCACTCGGGACTGCATAGGTTTCAGGAAAGTTTCCATGGATTCTGTAAAGAACCGATGTATATCGGTCTTTAAGCCTTCTAAGTCCCACTTACATATGGGAGCTTCCTCTTCTTCATGCCCCGATCCCGGGGAGGAAGGGTTGCTAGCGGCCATGTTTGATGCCGATCTAGTTTGAGGGGGACTGACCTTTTCTGATGTATCTGGCTTGAAGAAGTCTGCGACAGATTTTCCTCCTTTGGAAGTCGATTTCCTTTTGCTTTTAGTTTGCTGTCCCATCAGGAGGGCTTCAGCGACGAAGTCTGGTGATGTTAAAAGTCCGTCATAAAGGGGGTAGCTCAGGAGCTACTTCAGAACACGTCTGCCATGCACCAGCGACGCTCCGCCCCCCTGGTCCAATCTTTTTGAAACGTGGGTATTTTGGGGAGAGGCACTAGATGCAATACTGAAAATTTGGTGCCTCTACCCCAAAAAACAGCCCCCCCCAGAGCCCCAGATACCCGCAGATCAATTCTCCATGATTTTCTATGGGAATAAATCTCCATAGGGAATAATAGAGTTCCCAGCAGACATTTCCCTCCCCTCACCCTGCTTTCTGACGACCCTGAAGCAGGGGGAGGGCCTCCAAACTGGGGGATCCCCTGCCCCCACCTGGGGATTGGCAACCCTAAGACAAAGTGAGAAGTAGCTTTGCTTGATAGGGTGGCAGTGATTTAGCTCTACTTCTGAAAGAGAACAGAGTGCCCAATTGTTATACCTATATCTGGTAATGAGCAGACTTTATGCCATTTCTTGGGAAAGTGTAGTCAGGTGGAATCATATATGTGAGAGATGACCCAGCCTACTCAGTAAAAGCCTGCTTATGCCTGAATGCGTTAGGGGAAATTCAAACTACTCTCTGAAGCCATAACTAGTTTAAATTTAATGTGCCTTAAACAGGTTTCTCCTTTGTGTACGTCAAGACCTGTGCTGCTTATCTGTTCTTTTAAACTAATTTGTAAATAAATAACTCTTTTGTGTGGTTAATATACTATTCCTGCCTCAGTGATCTCCATATACTATTTATTACCATAAAACTTACCTCACCTAAGCCAGTACACTTGCTACCTTTAGAACACACCTGGTAACCGAGGGGAAGGCTTATGCTTTAAAACAAACCTAGTTCCCCACAAATCATAGGAAGTTGTATGGGTCCCCTCAGTTGATAGAAATGGCCTGTCACAGGGGCTTACAGGTAGTTTTCTTTGAGATAGTAGTATCCCACTATTATACACAGCTTTCTACTTTCACCCAAAGAATAATTAACAATGGAATTCACTGCTGGAGGAAGTACTTGTGGCTCCAATCACAGACAGCTTTAAGAGGGAATTCAATAAACATCTCCTCCATCAGAAGTCCATCAGTGGCTATTAGCCACAAGGTATAGATGGAATATTCTTTCTCAAGCAGTGATACCCTGTTTTCTTGGTGCTTGGGGTACAACTGTGGGAGGTCTTCTGGAGTTCTGTCCCCGCTGGTGTACCTCCTGATGGTACCTGGATTTTTGCCAGTCTGTGACACAGAGTGTTGGGCTGGATGGGCCATTGGACTGATCCAACATGGCTTCTCTATGTAAGAAAAACCCCATGCATGGTTATAGGATAGGGGAGACTTATGTTAGCAGTAGTATGTGCGAAAAGGATCTAGGAGTATTAGTGGACTATACACTGAACATGAGTCAACAGTGTGATGTGGTGGCTAAAAAGGCAAATGCAATTTTGGGCTGTATCAACAGAAGTATAGTGTCCAGACCACATGAAGTGATGGTATCTGCTCACCACCTCACCTGGAGTATTGTGTTCAGTTTTGGGCACCACATTTTAAAAAGGACATAGTCAAGCTGGAACGGGTCCGGAGGAGGGCGATAAAGATGGTGAGGGGTCTGGAGACCAAGTTCTATGAAGAAAGGTTGAAGGAGTTGGGCCTGTTTAGCCTAGAGAGAAAGCGGCTGAGAGGTGATATGATCACCATCTTCAAGTACTTGAAGGGCTGTCATATAGAGAATGGTGCAGAATTGTTTTCTGTTGCCCCAGAAGGTAGGACCAGAACCAACGGGTTGAAATTAAATCAAGCGTTTCCAGCTTAACATTAGGAAGAACTTCCTGACAGAGCACTTCCTCAGTGGAACAGGCTTCCTTGGGACGTAGTGGGCTCTCCTTCTTTGGAGGTTTTTAAACAGAGGCTGGATGGCCATCTGACAGCAATGAAGATCCTGTGAATTTAGGGGGCAGTATTTGTGAGTTTCCTGCATTGTTCAGGGGGTTGAACTAGATGACCCTGGAAGGGGCCTCCAACTCTGTAATTCTATGTACCTTTGACTCATCAAACCATCAATCAACTGCTCATGTGTTGCATTGGCTAACTCTACTCTCCCACACACACTGCTGGCTTCAGGACAGGTGAGGAGTTGCCCTCTGGGGAAACTGCTAGGCAGTGGCTGCTGCTAGGCAACTAATCTTGCTTCTCTCAGTATAAGGCAGTGGCCTCCAACCTTTTTGGCACCAGGGACCGGTTTTGTGGAAGACAATTTTACACAGACTGGTGGGGGTGGGGCTGCTTGGGTTTTGGCTGCCCCAGACTGCCCCCATGTCCACACCCCATCTCTTTAAATGAGGAATAGGCAAAGGTCTCTGCCTCAGTCCACGGCCCGGATGCTAACAGGTAACGGACCGGTACTGGTCCACGGCCTGGGGGTTGGGGACCCCTGGTAAAAGGCAACCAAGCTTGGTTCTCTCAATAAAAGATGGCAGGGAAGGCCCTTTCAAGTCCTATTTTGGCCTTTGAGGGAGAATTCATTGGTTGACTCCACTCCTCTCTCTCACTTGAGTGACTGTTACTAGCCAGCCAAGCTGATTCTGTCAGTAAAAGGCAACCAACCTTGGTTCTGGCAGTTTATGGCTTTCCCTACTCTCCCATTGACTAAGCCACCTGTCACTCTGCTTTGCAGAGGAAAGAAAGAAAGCCTTCCCTTGACTGGCTGAAGGGTGGAGGAAAAGAGCCTTAAGAACATAAGAGAAGTCATGTTAGATCAGGCCAATGGCCCATCCAGTCCAACACTCTGTGTCACACAGTAGCCCAAAAAAAATTATATACACACACACACACACTGTGGCTAATAGCCACTGATGGACCTCTGCTCCATATTTTTATCTAACCCCCTCTTGAAGGTGGCTATGCTTGTGGCCGCCACCACCTCCTGTGGCAAAAAATTTATACACACACACACACACACTGTGGCTAATAGCCACTGATGGACTTCTGCTCCATATTTTTATCTAAACCCCTCTTGAAGGTGGCTATGCTTGTGGCCGCCACCACCTCCTGTGGCAGTGAATTCCACATGTTAATCACCCTTTGGGTGAAGAAGTACTTCCTCTTGAAAAGCATTGCTGGCAACAGACTTCTGCTACCCCATCAATGGCCCAGCACCCACAGCCTCCAAAGGCTGCAGAAATACCCAGGGAGCTGCCACCACTGTACTGCGGATAGGTGACAAGGCCTGGCCCCACTGGGAGCATTCCTCACAGGCCATGACTCTTTCCTGTTGCTTCCTCTCTCCCTCCTCCCCTCAGTCTTGCTTAATATTGATTTAATACATTAAAAATATGGAGTGTTTATATGTGACCCTGTGCTTCCTAATAGTTGGGAGACACCTCTCCAAGGAAGGTCCCATCGGAAACAACGACAAGGCGAGCGTCGCTGTCAGAGGCTATTTTCACACTTCTTATAGAATTATTATGAAATTGTAAGGCCCTAAATGTGCAATTTTTAATTCAATAAGTTTTAACAAAAGAATAGAAGAAGACATCTTCGCATGGCACTATTGCAAGCACTGGCACTTTAATTCGTTCGCAGGAGTGGCGGAATCGTTCATTAGCATCTAAAGTCGGAAACTGACATGCATGGACAGACTTTGAAATTTTGATATATGGACTCACACTATCGGAAGTTGTATTTTTGATATTTCGAACTTTGTATACTGTTCATGTAAATTGTTAATATTTAATTACCTTTTCACCTTTTCCCTCCTTCAGCTTCTCCATCTGTTTCTGTTTTTACCTCCCTTCTACTTCTTCCAGCCTCAGCCCCTAAAATAATAGAGAAAAACCCTCAAATAATAGGAACAATGTATAGCTATAAGAGATAAATTTCATGAGCTCTTATAAGACTGTGTCTTGAGATGTTGGTGGCCATTTTTGAGATTTCTAGGCAGCTACAGCACGTTTGTCATGTTGTTTCTTGCTTTCTCTGAAAAGTACACGAGATTCCAAAACTGGGGAAGTGTTAGGATGATATTACACTTCATTCATTTTTTGAGTTTTTAATTATAAGAGATTTCCTGATTAAAAAATAAAGTTGTTGCAGGGTTTTATCTTAAGGGTTTTTTGAGAAGGGGACTATTGCACCCTTCTTAAATCTTCGTTCACGAAGCCAAGCCGAGAGAGAGAGCATGTTGTAAATATATTTGCCTACCCTGTTTATACTAATAAATGTCAAAACATAGTTACGTATAATAAATTGGTCACTAATGCTTATGCCAGATTAAAATTTATTTATAACTTAACTTTCACTTAAATTGTCTCAGAAAGAGGGAGGAAGTGGCTTATTGCAGACCTAACTTTTTATGTTTCTGATGTAAATGAAATCTTGCCGTTTGGTCTTTTAAAGATAATGCCACTATAAAATTTTAAAATGCAGGAAAGTTCCTGCTATTGAAAAGATGACATCTTAACAGGATTTTTGTTTGTTCTTTCTCAAGCTGATTGGAAGCATTCCTTCCTGAAGATGAAGCCATTGACTAGAAAGAAGGCTTTCTAATATGGAGAGTCACTGGATGCTTTTCCTGACTGAAATAAATCTTAATGTAAAATCACCTCAAAATCTTCCAATTAAACTACCACATATCAACACAAATTAACAGCTGCATGTCCTGACTCTCTTTAAAGTCAACAGTGGCCAGACATTCTTTAATAGTTGAACTGAATACTGTTTTTCCTTAACACTTGCACCAAAAGGTGTAGGACGAAGCCAGAAAACAGTTTTTGTTCTTTACAATATGCTCTGTCTACTTAGCCTTTACAAAACAAATTTATTTATTCACATTAACATAAACATTCCTGTACATAATCAAGAGTTTGTGATTGCAGTAATAAAGAACATAAGAACATAAGAGAAGCCATGTTAGATCAGGCCAATGGCCCATCCAGTCCAACACTCTGTGTCACACAGTGGCCAAAAAAAATTATATATATATATATATATATATATATATATATATATATATATATATATATATATATATATATATATATATATATATATATATATATAAAGCTGCCTTATACTGAATCAGACCTTTGGTCCATCAAAGTCAGTATTGTCTTCTCAGACTGGCAGCGGCTCTCCAGGGTCTCAAGCTGAGGTTTTTCATACCTATTTGCCTGGACCCTTTTTTGGAGATGCCAGGGATTGAACCTGGGACCTTCTGCTTCCCAAGCAGATGCTCTACCACTGAGCCACCATCCCTCCCCCACATACACTGTGGCTAATAGCCACTGATGGACCTCTGCTCCATATTTTTATCTAAACCCCTCTTGAAGGTGGCTATGCTTGTGGCCGTCACCACCTCCTGTGGCAGTGAATTCCACATGTTAAGGAATATACCTTGTGAAACATTAACCAGTAGTTTTTATTTCCTTGGTTCTGAATCTAGTTTAATGTTTTAAAAATTTCAGATTATCTTTACTTGAATTTGGAGCAATATGTTCTCAAATATGAACTATTAAACTTCAGTGACACTATATTTAGTAAACATGACATAGTATCTGTAGTTTCATTCTCTGAGATTTTATGATGAATTGTGTAGCAAGTTATACAAGGTCAGGGCTTTCTTGGTAGAAAAAGCCCAGCAGGAACTCCTTTGCATCTTAGGTCACACCCCATGATGTCACCAATGTTTCACATAGGGCTTTTTTGTAGAAAAAGCTCAGCAGGAATTCATTTGCATATTAGACCACACCCCATGATGCCTAGCCAGCCAGAACTGCATTCCTGTGTGTTCCTGCTCAAAAAAGCCCTATACAAGGTGAATATGTGCAGAGGTGAAGATGACACAAGTGTCATCCCATATGTATATGCAAAAAAGTGCTGTATTGTGATCACATATAGAAATTTAGTATGACAGCGGCTCAGTGGTAGAGCATCTGCTTGGTAAGCAGTAGGTCCCAGGTTCAATCCCTGGCATCTCCAAAAAAGATATAAGGCAGTATAAGGCAGCTTCATATGTTCATATACAGTAAGAGCTTTAGTCAACATCACCCAAAGGTCAAGCTCTACCTTCTCAGCCATCATAACTCTGCATGCATGCATGCCCTGCTCCCACCTCTAACCAGTACTAGGGTTGCCAGGGGCAAGCTGGCAACCCTAGTACTGGCCATTGCTGGATGTCTGACAGCTGGCATTACCAGGTACCATCCTTGGGTTCCTTCTTCCTCCTCAACCTGTCTAAAGTTGTAATGGAGTAGCTGTGAAAGAGGACTCCCAGTCAGCTGGCTTGTCTGCCTGCTGCATAAAACTGCTCTGTGGCTTGGGGTGGGAGAAAAGAAAGTTCTGCTGGGTATGAGTGCTGTCAGCAAGGCATTCCCAACAGGATGGAGTTTGGCTGGTGTGAATTCCTGTGGGTAAGAACTGGGATAGAACATTAAACTTGACTATCCAGCACATTTGATTAACCAGCAACTCCCATTGCCCATGAGTGTTGGATAACAATTTTTTTTCTTTGCATAGCTGGCAGCTAGCTTTTTGCAACTATATTTTGTCCTATTGTAGTATGGTAAACACTAGCAACAAATATTCTCAGTGATTGTAACCTCATATATACTTGGCACTTGACTGCTTTTAAACAGTGTTCTGGTGAGCCATCTCTGGGTTTCCAGTGCCTCAGGCTGAATCCTGCACCCCTGCACCCCTGCACCTCAGCACTCCCATTTTTTTGTGTGTGTGCGCACAGTGTGCACAGCCCAATGACATCACCGGAAGTGATGTCATCAGCTGCGCATGCTTGGCCCACCCCTGTGCTCGGCCCTCTCTCGCTGCCATGCCCCTGACTTCGCCAAGGCTTTGAAAGCCTTGGTGAGGTCAGAAAGACTGAGCATGCTTGCTGCCAAGCCCTCTTGACTTTGGTGAGATCAGATAGATAGCAGGCATGCTCAGAGCTGGCTCTGAGCGTGCCCGCTGTAGGGAAGTTAGCGAGTGTGGCAGGTGAGGAGAGGGGGTGCCTCATGGTGCCCCTAGGCCAGGTGGCGCCCCTAGGCAACTGCCTACTTGGCCTACTGGAGAGCCAGTTTGGTGTAGCGGTTAAGTGTGCAGACTTTTATCTGGGAGAACCAGGTTTGATTCCCCACTCCTCCACTTGCACCTGCTAGCATGGCCTTGGGTCAGCCATAGCTCTGGCAGAGGTTGTCCTTGAAAGGGCAGCTGCTTTGAGAACCCTCTCCAGCCCCACCCACCTCACAGGGTGTCTGTTGTGGAAGAGGAAGGTAAAGGAGATTGTGAGCCTCTCTGAGACTCTTTGGAGTGGAGGGCGGGATATAAATCCAATATCTTCTTTTTCTACTCCCACGCACTGGCCCTGATGAGGTGATTTTAATTTTCCCAGAAAAAGGTAAGTAAATAACTAACAATCACTCTTACTTGAGGGTTGTCTTCTTACAGTTTTTTTTCTAAGTTAACCAGTCAGATTTTTAATATTAAAATCTTAATTATTGGAATTTAAAACCAAGGATATGTACTATACTGAGTTTTTGGTCATGAAATGGGATTTGTGCTAAAAACAGTACTGAGGATGTACCTGGGGTATTTTGTAGCTGTTGCCAATTGTGTGGTCACAGATGAATTTGCTCATTAAAAGTTAAGCTCATAAGGTTCCTTGGCTAGAAACTTGCACTCTTTGGCTCATGATGTGAACATGCATACTAAGGGATGCTTACTTGGAGTCTCTTAACACTGTATCCCCTCTGTGTGATGATATGCATTACATTATAATGCTCTTGGGGCTTTCTTGTATGCATTTTTAGCAATGGCAATTCAAGTTCTCTCAAGAAAATCAATACAAGAGATGATATTCTTTGTATACAATTTCCTAAAGATCTGCTGTGATGCTGAAGCTGAACTTGCAGGGCATCAGTTTAATTTCAGAATAGCAACTTTGTATCAATGCTGTTTCAACCTTCAAAATTCAGTGTTCTAAAAATTAAAGGGAAAAGTTATAAGGTACAGGCCTTTGCAGATGATCTGGTGTTTATACTAGAACAGGGGTAGCCAGACTTGCTTAATGTAAGAGCCACATAAAATATACGTGAGATGTTTGAGAGCCACAAGACATGAACAACAAGTATTTGAGAGACGCAAGACAGAAGAAATATAGATGGGGGAGGGAGAAAGAGGTGGAAAGAGAGCAACTTTAAATGCATTCTCCAAGCTGCCGGTTGGCTTGGAGAAGTAATTTAAGAAGACAAATGCTTTCTCCAAACTGGCTGATGAGGCTGTGGGGGCTTCGAGAGCCACACAATATGTGTGAAAGAGCCACATGTGGCTCTCGAGCAGCAGTTTGGCCACTCCTGTACTAGAAGATTCAACTACTTCAATTGATAAACTCAAAGAAAAGTTGATACAATATGGTAAGGTGGCTGGTTTGAAAATTAATTATTAGAAAACAAAGTTTCTGGCCAAAAATATGACAAAAGAACAAATTAACGAACTGGAAAAGAAATTGGTCTTCGAATATGAAAAAAAAGTGAAATATCTAGGAATCTATATAACAGCTGGGATAAGAAAGTTGAAAGCTGACAATTATGACAAGCTATTAAGGAAGATTAAAGCAGACCTTGAGAAGCGGCAAGGCATGCAAATCTCATTATTAGGAAGAATAGCATCGATAAAGATGAATGTCCTGCTGAGACTATTATTTTTGTTTCAAATTATTCCTATAATGCTGCCACAACTATTCTTTCAACAACTAAATGCAATTGCATCCAAATTTATCTGGCAAAACAAGAGGCCCAGAATAAAACTAAAAATATTACAGGATGTCAAACAGAGGAGGTTTTGGACTTCCAGAATGACAGATGTATTATAAGGCCTGCACATTGGTGTGGATGAGAGACCGGGTTCAACTGACGAATAAAAGGCTCTTGGTCATAGAAGAAGCTGATCTCTCTAGAGGATGGCATTCATACATCCGGTACCAAAATTAGAAAGGCTATCTATAGAACATGGCAATGGATCAGACTACCAAATATACATAAAGGTGTCAAGGTGGATATTGCCAGTAGAAGCATCAATGCACCCAAATGTATTCAAATAGGATTATATATATAATTATCAATCATTGTTATACCAGCAGGGAAAATCCACAACTAGGCTGGTGGACAAAGATGCAATCAAGACATAAGAGAGATAAAGAACTTGGTTTTGAAAAAAAAATAAATGAGCTAGATGAAATATTGACTGTTACTGATGAAAAAGTAATAAAAATATATACAATTAGTAGGAATGAAAATGCAAGATGAAATTATAAAAGAAAGTATGGTGAAGTGGATGCAAAATATTGGGCATGTGATAGAGTTTACAGATTGGGAAAGATTATGGAAAATGAATATTAAAATGACTAGATCATCCACCTTTAAAGAGAATATATATAAGATGCTGTATAGATGGTATACTACCCCACAAAAACTATCAAAGATATATGTGAACACTTCTAATAGATGCTGGAAATGTCAAAAGGCAGTTGGGTCTCTCTACCATATGTGGAGGCAATGTGAAAAAGCAAAGAGGGATTGGATCCAAATCCACAGCTGGTCACAAAAAATATTAAAACAAACATAAAACATCTACCTGTTATATGTATTGAACATATATAAGCCCCCCCCCCCCGTATGTAAATTAATAGCTAGATTTTTAGTACACGCAACTACAGCTGCAAGAATTGTCTATGCAAGACCCTGGAAATCACCAGAGATACCTAAGAGAGAAGAATTTGTTCAAAAGTTATTTGAAACAGCAGAAATGGATTTTCTTTCAGTGAAATTGAAGGAAGGAAATATACAAGAGTGTAAAGAAACCTGGCAACCCCTATATGATTAGCTGTGAAAGATACAATGAGATATAGTAGATAAGAGTGTTGTAGGAACCAGAAATAAATGAAATAGGTCAAGGAAAAGTAATATATGGGAATATGAATGATGTGATTTATTGTAAATAACAGACTTTAACCCTTACTCTCCAGTTTATTGTTCGTTTATTAGTTTATTGTTTGTTTTAGCTGGTGTACGTCTTTATTTTCTTTGTGATATGTATGTTAGAAAATAAAAAATTTTGAACTTCAAAATTCAGTGTTCTGAAATTCATCTTTACATGTGGCTATCAGTGAATTTAAAATCAGATTAATTTACAATAGCATAGTCCAGTGAAGGGGAGAAGAGGCCCTATGGAATAAAATTGGACATACTTCTGAATTAACCTATTTCAGTCTATTATTTTTGTTCTCAGTTCTCTTAGGAAAAATGTAGAAGATACTATTCTGATCTGCTGAGCATGACTGAAACCGCTTTAGAATTAAACGGAGTTAAGTACTTGGACCTCTACTGTGAAAAAATAAAGCATTTCTGTGCTGGATAATTTAAACAAGATTTAAATCATGATTTAGTCATGTTGTAGCCATAGTACCAAGTTCTAGAAACTTATTTGACTAATTCCATTAAATTGTATAGGACTGGTCTTCAGACACAAACCGGTATTTTTACAATATATGATATATTGGTGGGTAGCCAAGGCCAGCTGTTACAGTGAACAACTAATAAAAAATCACGCAGTATCTTTCTAAGATAACACATTCATAGCGATAGATCAAGATTTATAAATTTAATTTTATAGTGGTAGGCTTAGAATAACAGAAGATAAAAGTTCTCTGCTCTGTGAAAACTGTCCTTTTTATCATATTTGTATATTCTAATTCTGAAAGATATCACTTTAGTTCTGAATCTTTTGAGGAATAAAATCATGCAAAAATTGCAATAAAGTGGTCATGGAGGAGAGTGGCATAAAATACTTATCTACCCCCTCCCCCCACCCCCCACATTTGTAAACTCTGGTACTCTGGAAAAACTCAGCAACAGGATTGCTGTAAATAAGCATTCATGATAGTGATATTTAAAACAACTTATAAAAAGCAGTTATAGAAGTGACTGATGCACAGTGTGGTAATTAGAGTTGCCAACTCCAGCTTGAAAAACTCCTGGAGATTTTAGAGGGAATGTCTGGGGAGGGAAGGCAACTTAGCAGGAATATGATGCCATAGAGTTCCTCTGAAGCTGCCATTTCGTTCAAGGAAACTCTTCCTTATAGTTTGGAGGTCAACTGTAATTCCAGAACTCCAAATACCAGTCCTAGTTCCTTGTTTTTCTCAAACACTGACTAGCTATAGCTCTTGTTTGAATTCACCATTATAAATAGACTAAAGTGCTGGCTACTAGAACTGTATGACTTGGATCTATTTGAACTTAAAAAAGAAATTAGGCTTTCTTACACTTGGAATAGAAGAAAAACCTAGAATTTATACTCCATGTAAGTGGCAAAATAGTCTCTATTCCACTAAAGTTATCTCCTAGTGCTGCCCTTTGGACTGGAAGCTGGACTTTACAGGGCACTAGGGCCCCGTGGCACAGAGTGGTAAAGCTGCAGTACTGCAGTCCTAAGTTCTGCTCACAACCTGAGTTCGATTCTGGCGGAAGCTGGGTTCAGGTAGCCGGCTCAAGGTCAACTCAGCCTTCCATGGTTGGTAAAATGAGTACCCAGATTGCTGGGGGGGGGGGAGTGTAGATGACTGGGGAAGGCAATGGCAAACCACCCCGTAAAAAGTCTTCCGTAAAAACATTGTGAAAGGAACGTCACTCCAGAGTCGGAAATGACTGGTTGTTGCCTTTTTTAGGGAAATACAACAGTGGATAACAATGCCAAAAGGAAAACACTGACTGCGTTCTACTGAAGTCAGCTGGAAACAGGGACTGTTTCCGCAAATAGCACTGCTAGTAAATGACAGTGGCTATAAGAACATATAAGAACATAAGAGAAGCCATGTTGGATCAGGCCAATGGCCCATCCAGTCCAACACTCTGTGTCACACAGTGGCCAAAAAAAATTATATATATATATATATATGTATATATATATATATATATATATATATATATATATATATATATATATATATATATATATATATATATATATATATATATATATATATATATATATACTCTAATATATATATATACACACACACACACACACACATATATATATACATACACACACACACACACACATATATATATATATACACACACACACACACATACACACACTGTAGCTTATAGCCACTGATGGACCTCTGCTCCATATTTTTATCTAAACCCCTCTTGAAGGTGGCTATGCTTGTGGCCGCCACCACCTCCTGTGGCAGTGAATTCCACATGTTAATCACCCTTTGGGTGAAGAAGTACTTCCTTTTATCCATTTTACTGCTCAGCAATTTCATCAAATGCCCACAAGTTCTTGTATTGTGAGAAAGGGAGAAAAGTTCTTCTTTCTCTACTTTCTCCATCCCATGCATTATCTTGTAAACCTCTATCATGTCACCCCGCAGTCGACGTTTCTCCAAGCTAAAGAATCCCGAGCGTTTCAACCTTTCTTCATAGGGAAAGTGTTCCAGCCCTTTATCATTCTAGTTGCCCTTTTCTGGACTTTCTCCAATGCTATAATATCCTTTTTGAGGTGCAGCGACCAGAACTGCACACAGTCCTCCAAATGAGACCGCACCATCGATTTATCAGGGGCATTATGATACTGGCTGATTTGTTTTCAATTCCCTTCCTAATAATTCCCAGCATGAATAAGCCTGGGTTCAAAAATGGCGCAAAAGGGCATCTGGTGTTCTGTTGTATAGTTGATTATTTCAAACACGCCTTACAAGTTTGCTTTGGAAAGGGAGATCGGCCACATTATTATGGAAGAAAGGTCATGACAAAATCAAGTGGGTCTGGGTAAAAGTCAGATCTAAATTGATCCTCATGAATTCATATGATTTTTACATTGAAACAAAATCAAATCACCATCATGCAGTAGAACAACTTAAACTATAGGTAGTGCCACAAAAATCCCGCCTCCACAGATTTGTGGCAACGCTCCAGTGCAAAAAAGGGTTCAAACCACTGATCCTCATGAATTCATATGATTTTTACGCTGAAATGATATAAAACCACCATCATGCTGTAGGTCATGTCTTGGACTATAAGTAGCAACACAGAAGTCATACCTCCATGAATTCGTGGCACCACAGTAGTGGAAAAACATGTTTCCAAAGCATAGATCCTCATGGATCCTTATGATTTTTGCTTTGGATGCCATGTCATGAGTTTGCACCACAGAAATCGTGGATCCACAACGGCTTCGTGGCAACACCATGGAGCAAAAACAAGGTCTTGGAGCATGGATCCTCATGATTTCTGCATTGGGTCATGCCAACATCAGCATCAAATCACATATCATGTCTTTGGGCAGAGCTTGCACCCCAGAAATCACAGATCCATGGCTTCATGGTAGGGATGTGCAAAAAAAAAAATAATTCGGATTTACACGGATTCGGAAGTATACGGGGGGAGGGGATTTGGAATCCCCGTATACTCCTGAATACCGCATTCGGAATAGCCGCATATACGGTAGATGCGCGGCTATTCCCGAATATACGGCCCTATTATACCCTATGGGCCATTGAAATCAATGGCAAATAGGGTATATTTGAAGCCGCCTGGAGGGGAGGGGGTTTGAGGGAGAGCCCCCAAATTTGCAGGGGACCTGCAGGGGACTCTCCCCTACAAACCCCCCAAGTCCCAAAAAGATTGGGCCAGGGGGTCCAATTCCAGGGGCACCCAAATAGGGTGCTCCTATTCCATCATTATACCCTATGGGCCATTGAAATCAATGGCAACATAGGGCATAATTAGAGGCTACTGGAGGGCAGGGGGTTTGAGGGAGAGCCCCCAAATTTGCAGGGGACCTGCAGGGGACTCTCACCTCCAATCCCCCCAAGTCCCAAAAAGATTGGGCCAGGGGGTCCCTGTCTTCGGGCTCCCTAAAAGGCCCATTGCCAACAATGATGGGGAAAGCCCAATTAGCCACTTCCTCACTGTAATTGTCATGGGAAAAGTGGCTCTGGGGAGCAGGGGGTTTTGAGGAGAGCCCCCCAAACTGCTATGCAGCTTCAGGGCACTGTCCCACACAAAACCCACAAGGCAAAAAAAAAAAATTCCTGGTCCAATTCCTGGGGCACCCAAAGCCAAACCTAACTTCACATCAGAGAATCTCTATAGGACCCAAATGCACTACATCCCTCTATCTACTCTATGAACCCTGCAGGCCTGGAACCAATATAAACCCAGTTGCCAACGTCACTGCCACACAAAACACAATCTGCTCAAGGTCTGCTCTGCAGACCTGGCTGCAGCAAACCCAGATGCCAGCTCTCCAGCCCTGCCCGAAACAACACGGGGAGAGCTGGCCAACCACAACAAGCCTGCTGGTTTTGGGTCTCTCACCCAGGTGCCAGCTTCCCTGCCACAGAACACACAATCTACAGATGCCAGCTCTCCAGCCCTGCCCCAAACAACATGGGGAGAGCTGGCCAACCACAACAAGCCTGCTGGTTCTGGGTCTCTCACCCAGGTGCCAGCTTCCCTGCCACAGAACAAACAATCTACAGATGCCAGCTCCCCAGCCCTGCCCCAAACAACACGGGGAGAGCTGGCCAACCACAACAAGCCTGCTGGTTCTGGGTCTCTCACCCAGGTGCCAGCTTCCCTGCCACAGAACACACAATCTACAGATGCCAGCTCTCTAGCCCTGCCCCAAACAACACGGGGAGAGCTGGCCAACCACAACAAGCCTGCTGGTTCTGGGTCTCTCACCCAGGTGCCAGCTAAGCTTCCCTGCCACAGAACACACAATCTATTCTATAAAAACAAGAAAGTGACCCAGCCCACACACACCCTCGCCAACCCCCACACCAACCAGAGGTAATTTAAAAAAACCAAAACAAAACCAGCAGAATCACAAAAGGCCAAGTGTTAAAAAAGTGGCCTTTTCACCAACAAGAAAGCTCAGGCCAAATAAGCCAACAACACCCCCACCCCCACCCCCAAACCAGGAAAAGGGACAACAGGAGAAAAGGCCAAGCAACTCAAGTGTTAAAAAATGGCCTTTTCACCAATAAGAAAGCTTAGGCCAAATCAGTCAACAACACCCCCTCCCCCTAAAACCAGAACCAGGAAAAGGGGGACAAAAGTGGCCTTTTAAACAATGGAAATTAGTAACAGCAGCAGCACAACACAGCACAACACAGCAGCAACAAATCAAACACTGAATACTTTTAAAACAGTAAAAAAATTAACTTTTAGCAATACAGGAACTTTGCCAACCCCTCCCCCCCCCCAAAACCCCCTTCACCCTAACCCCAAGAAATCCAAGCCACCAAATCAGGAGAAGTAAAAGGACACTGCACTTTTAAAAGTCCTCTCACTAAATTAAGATATGGGCAAATTGGCAAAACCCCCCCCCACCCCAGGCCCCCTCCCCAAGCAGAAACCCCTAACCCCCTAACCCCAAATAAGCTACCCCACCACCACCCAAATCTGGATAAGTAAAGGGACTCTGAGTCTTAAAAAGTCCTTTTACCAACAATAAATAAAAACAAGAACCCCAAGACTGTCTTACCTTGTCTTCTCTAGTCCAGGGAAGTCTTGTAAGGCTGAGTGAGAGAGCAGCAGGCAGCAGCTGAAGCCAAGGGCCAGCCAGCAACAGCACAATCTCTCACACCAACCAACACAGCAGCAATGGAGGAGTCCAGCCAGGAAGACTCCTTAAAAAGCCCTGCTGGGGATTGGCTGCTGGGGCTCCTCTTCCCCCTCCTCCTCCCCCCCTCCCTGATCCCAGGGAGGCTATGGGAGAGGCGGGAAAAGGCAACTAAAGGCGGGAAAGTAGGCAAGCAGCTCCTTTGAGGCTGCAGAAGCTACTTTCCCGCCTTTTGAATTGACAGCCGTATACTTCCGAATAGCTATTCGGGAGTATACGGCGAGCCATATTCGGCTGCCATGTAATGGGCGCCTATGGGGATCGGCTGCAGCCTATTCCGTATACAGCCGAATCAGTGCTGATTTGGCTGTAAATACGGTTCAGCCAAATCGAATGCACATCCCTACTTCATGGTGGCACCATGGAGCCAAAACATGGTTTTGAAGCACAGATCCTCATGGATTCTCATGATTTTTGCTTTGGGCCACCCCAAGTTCACCATCCAATCACATATTGTGTCCATGGGCATAGTTTGCACGACAAAAATTGCACCCTGGAAATCACAGTTCTATTGCTTCGTGGCAGCACCAGAGCAAAAACTTGGTTTTGAAGCATTGTTCCTCATGGGTTCCTCATTATTTCTGGATTGGGTCACTCTGTGCTCACTATCAAATCATACATCATGTCCATGTGCTGAGCTTGTAACCCAGAAATCATGGATCCACAGCTTCGTCATAGCCCCATGAAGCCAAAACATGGGTTTGAAGCACGGATCCTCATGATCTTTGCTTTGGGCCACCCTATGGAACTTAAAGGTTTTTGCATTGGATCAAGGAAAACTCAGCATTAAACCACATGTAATGTCCATGGTCACAGCTTGCTGAACAACTATCACACATCCACAATTTTCTTGTTCACCACATTTATTAAACATCCAGATATCACGTCTATGGTCAGGGTTTGCAACATACAAATCACATTTTGAGCACCTTGTGTGCTGTCACAGTGTGAAGACATACTTCTGAACAATGAATCTTCATGGATCTTTTGAATTTTCAACTTTGAATTCTTAGGCTCATTATACATGTTCTCCCTGAAGTCTCCTTCAAATGTTAAGCTGTAATACTGTGTCTTTGTTTGTATCCTTTCCGGGTAAATGCTCAAAACTGTCACCAAGGAAGCACCATAAATTAGGTGGTCTCTGTTTATTGTAAAAAATTTCCCAAATTTAATTATAGCTGGGTGTGGAAGACCATCTACTCCATAATTTCATTTCACACAGCAGCCATACAACTGTCCTGTGTGGGCAACAAATGCAGTATAGAGACAAAATTCTGTACCTGGTGCTGCCTCTTAGTACTGGGTTTCACAGGTTTCTTGGCTCTGTATATGAATGTTCCCTTCATTTAAAATGGCTAGTAGCCACTGATAGACCTCTCCTATGTTCCCTTTTGAAGCTTTCTTTGTCCATGGATATCAGTCAGTCCTTAGATGGTGAATTCCATGGTTACATCAGTCATGGGGTAAATTGGTGTTTCCTTTAGCAGGGTGCCCCTGAGTGCAGTACTATGGCAGGGGGAGGAATAGTTATTTCTATCCACTTTCTACACTCCATGCATAACTTTAAACCCTCAATCGTGTCTGCCCCTGCTTAGTTAAATTTTCATAGCCTGAAAACTTTCAAGACTCTTCAACCAGTTTGGTGTAGAGGTTGAGTTTCTAGACTCTTATCTGGGAGAACCGAGTTTGATTCCCCACTCCTCCACTTGCAGCTGCTGGAATGGCCTTGACTCTCACAAGAGTTGTCCTTGAATGGGCAGCTTCTGGGAGAGCTCTCCCAGCCCCACTTACCTCACAGTGTGTTTGTTGTGGGGGAAGAAGATAAAGGAGACTGTAAGCCACTCTGAGACTCTGATTCAAAGAGAAGGGTGGGGTACAAATCTACGGTCTCCTCCTCCAAGGAAACGTGCCCTAACCCCTTAATCACTTTGTTTGCAAACTTCTAAATGTACAGTCAATCAGGTTGTGCCATCTGTCAATGCACTGATCACCAGGTATGATTTAGCTAATATGGCTTGCAAAGAATGTGTCTGCTTTCTCCATCATTGTGCATCCCTCCCTAAGCTGCACTTTCCATAGAAGGCAATGACCCTCCCAGACAGAAGGAAATTTGCCTCTTCTGCAGTTTCCCCAGCTACGTCATGTTATTTTAAAGATAATGCACCCCAAACTGCACACACTGTTCCAAATAGGACCACGCTACACAACTTTACAGGGGCATAACAACAGTGACCATTTTGTTTTAATCTTCTATCCCAATGATTTCCAGCATGAATTCAGCCTTGTTCACTAAAGCTTCACACTGAACTGATAACCTTGTCAAGGTACCACTGCACAACTGGCATAAGTTTTCACCATCCTGGCATAATTTGCAAACATGGCAACTACACCACTCACCACTAATTCCTGCTTATATGTGAATAAGTGAAATAATAGTGGTTCTACGCCTTGTAATGGGCCCCACCATTCACTATCTTCCAGTGAGATAAATGCCAATTTGTTCTAGCGCCCTGCTTGCTATTGCTTGACCAATTTGTGATCCATCTGAGGCCTCAATCTCTCATCCCATGACTGGTAGGGCTACTCAGTAGCCTGGGGAGGTTCCTAGCCAAAGACCCCTCTGGAAGTCCAGGCACATAATGTCTACCAGCTTACCTTCACACACGTGCCTGTTGACATTCTCAAGGAACTCCAAAGTATTGCTGGACAGGACTTCCTTTTGCAGTGAAGCCATGGGATGCACATGATATGCCACATTTTTGAGTCCAGTGACATCTTTGAGTGTGTATGCACATGAAAGCTTATATCAGGAATAAAACCTTGTTGGACTCAGAAGTGCCACTGGACTCAAACTTTGTTCTGCTACTTCAGACAAACATGGCTCCCCACTGGGATCTATGATATGTAGATCAATCCCTCTGAGGAAAGGCTGAACATTTGGGAATGCTCAGTCTGGAGAAGAGGAGGTTGAGGGGGGAACTGATTGCTCTCTTTAATTATTTCAAAGGCTGTCACTTAGAGGAAGGCATGAAGCTGTTCCTGTTGGCAGCGGAGGAGCAGACTCACAATCAGGGTTTAATGTAAGGTTGTCAAGGTACTGGCTGGACATTAGGGCAAACTTTTTATCGATAGCAGTTGTCCGGTAGTGGAGTCAGCTACTGAGGGAGGTGGTGAGCTCCCCTGTCACTGGCAGTCTTTAAGAAGCAGCCAGAAAAACACTTGTTGGGGATGCTCTAGGCTGATCCTGCATTGAGTGTGTTTGGGGGTGGGGGGGTTGAACCAGATGGAGTCTATGGCCCCTTCCAACTCTGTGATTCTATGATTCTAAGTTAGTATGTTGCTGCAAAATCAAGCAGCAGTAAAGTGGTGGTTCAGATAATAAAGACATTTATATTTTACTGTGAACTTCACCAGACACATGTCTTCTGGGCCTCTCCTTGGGACTCTGTGTGTGTGTGTGTGAAGTGCCATCAAGTTGTTTCCAACTGCTGACAACCCTACGAATTGATGTCCCTTGAATTGTACTATTTTAACAAGCATACTTGGGTCTTGCAAACTGAAGGTCGTGTCCTCCTCAACTGAGTCAGTCCAACTCATGTTGGGTCTTTCTTTTCTCCCACTGCCTTCATCATTTCCTAACAATGTCATAGACCAATTTCGCAGTAGACCTTTAATCCTGGTTTAGTCCTGTCTCCAAAATGAGATTCTACACTAGAATAATAGAATATGATAAACCAGCTCTACAATTCTATGATTTTAGTGTAGAATGTCAGCTTGGGGACAGGGCTAAACCAGGATTAAAGGTCTACTGTAAAATTGGTCATATTTTCCAATACTCCTGTCTTCTCATAAGAGGATCCATGAGGATCTGTGCTTAAAAATCATATTTAGGCTCCATGGTGTTGCCACAATGCCATGGATTCATGATTTCTGGGGTGCAAACTCTGCCCACAGGCATGTGATTTGATGCTGATGTTGGCATGACCCCATTGAGAAATCATGAGGATTCATACTTCAAAACCATGTTTTGGCTCCACAGTGTTGCCACGAAGACATGGCTCCACAATTTTTGTGGTACAAGCTTTGCCCATGGACACAATATGTGAATGGATGGTGAACTTGGAGTGGCCCAGAGGAAAAATCATGAGGATCCATGAGGATCTATGCTTCAAAACCATGTTTTGGATCCATGGTGCCACCACGAAGCTGTGGATTCATAATTTCTGTGGTGCATGATATGAGATTGGATGGTGAGCTTGGGCTGGCCCAAAGCAAAAATAATGATCCATGAGGATCTGTGCCTCAAAACCGTGTTTTGACACCATGGCACTGCCACAAAGCTGTGGATCCATGATTTCTGTAGTGTGTCATGGGTGCTGGGGACCCTTCAGAGGAAGTTGAGTCTGATGAGGAAACTGTGCCCCTGCCACCTGCACCAGTGCCCCTGCATCCTGCTGGAGAAGATCCCAGCCCCCCTGCCTCGCCCTCTCGGGTGGCTCGTGTGCGTGACCGCCTCCGGCAGGACCTCAGGGATCGGAGGAGGGCGGCACGCTCACAAGCAAGACGCTCCCTGAGCCCTGAGTTCTGAGAGGATTCTGGCCCTTCTAAGAGCAAGGATGCTTGAGTGGTAACAGGATCCTGGCTGCCTCCCTGAGCCAGCAATTAGCCCAAACGGGCAACAGCCAGCAGAGGGCTATATAGCTGTGGGCTTTGGGAGGAAGCTTTGTGGAAGCAACTAGTCATCTCCCTGACATTCTAGCATCCACTCCGGCTTGACTTTGGTTCCTGACTCCCTGACTTTGGCTTTGGACTTCTGGACTCCCTGACCTCGGCTTCTGGACCTCAGACCTGCGATACTTCTACAGTGATTCGGATTTGGCGCCTCGGACCCTCCTGCTTACTGGCTACAGACCTCGGACTGCCTCTGGACTTTGCCTGACCCGGCCCCAGCCGTGACAGATTGCTTCCACCCACAAACACCCACTCCACAGGATGGATGCTGAAGCAAGTGAAACCACAGAACTACTGGCTGCGCTCCAAGCCCAGGTACAGCAGCTAACACAGGCAGTAGTGCACTTGCAGCAACAACCTGCGGCCAGTGCTCCAGCCAAGTGCCCAGTTCCCCCACCTGACAGATTTGGGGGTGCCGTGGAAGAATTTCCTGCCTTCCTAGCACAGTGTCGGCTGTACTTTGAACTGAGAGCACGGGACTTCCTCAATGACAAAACCAAGGTGTGTTTCGTCATCAGTCTGTTAAAGGGGCAGGCGGCCAAATGGGCCACACCCTTACTGGTCGCGTCCTCTCCCCTACTGACTGATTACCAGGGGTTTGAGGCCCACCTGTCTGCTGCTTTCTCAAACCCAGTCCAAGCAGCCACAGCCAACCGGAAGATCAGGGCACTGAAACAAGGCAACTCCTCGGTGGCTCAATATGCCACTGAATTCAAGCTCCTGACCCAGGACTTGGCGTGGAATGAGGCTGCCCAGATGGACCAGTTTACTGAGGGGTTGGCAGAGGAGGTCCTGGATGAACTGGCCAGGGTGGAGCAGCCACCCACGCTCCAAGAACTTATCACCCTCTGCCTCCGCATCGATGGCCGCCTGGAAAGTCGCCGCCAAGCCAAGACCAGAGGGCGCCATCTCCCTGCGCCGTGCTACCTGGCTCCTCGCCCGTCCCCAGCTAGTACCAGCACCAAGGATGAGCCTATGCAGCTTGGAGCTGCTCGACCCCGCCTGACCCCAGAGGAAAAGACCAGACGCCGCACGCAGAATCTGTGCCTCTACTGCGGCACGGCAGGCCACTATGCCTCTGGCTGCCCTGCTAAGCATCGGATACCTGGACCTTCGCTGCCACCGCCGCCAAAAGGGCAGCCCCAGGCGTAAGTGGACCCCCCAGCCTGGGGCGACTAGCTGGGTCCTCCGAACAGCGGGCTGATACCCCAGGGCCATTCCTGCTACCAGTCAAACTCCGTCTGCCTGACGAACGCTGGCTGTTCGTGTATGCCATGCTGGACTCGGGAGCGGCCCACTGTTTTATAGATGCCGCCTTTGTGAAGCAGCACCAGATCCCTGTGCAGACAAAAGGGATTCCGTCGCTGGTGGAGGCTATTGATGGGCGCCTCCTCCGTTCTGGCCCCGTCACCCAGGAGACCTGTCCCATCACCTTCCACGTCCAGCAGCACCAAGAACAGCTGCGGTTTGATGTCGCCCGCATGCCTCGCTTCCCGCTGATTCTAGGCCTTTCCTGGCTGAAGCTGCACAACCCCATCGTGGACTGGGCCCAGCAGGAACTACGCTTCCGAGACCCATGCCCCCATCTGACTCCTCCCACCACTCTAGCAGCTGGCATCCCGAGTGGTGGTCCTCAGCTCCCTCAGAAGTATGTGGACTTTGCTGATGTCTTCGAAGAGACAGGAGCTGATCAGCTTCCCCCTCACCGGCCCTACGACTGTGCCATTGATTTGGTACCTGGGGCACCACTCCCGGTGGGGCGTCTGTACCCAATGTCGGAGCCGGAGTTGGCAGCTCTGCGAGACTTCCTGGACAAGAACCTGAAACGCGGATTCATCCGACCCTCAACCTCTCCCCTATCTGCTCCAGTGCTCTTCGTGAAGAAGAAAAGTGGGGAGCTCCGGCTGTGCAATGACTACCGGGCCCTGAACAAGATCACCATCCGCGACCGGTACCCTCTACCACTGATCCCTGAACTCTTGGATCGCCTAAAGGGGGCCCAAATCTACACCAAGCTGGACCTCCGTGGAGCGTACAATTTGGTGCGCATACGGCCCGGAGACGAATGGAAGACCGCGTTTGGGACCCGATACGGGCAGTACGAGCACCTGGTAATGCCCTTCGGACTGACCAATGCCCCCGCTGTCTTCCAGAGGTTCATGAATGACATATTCCGGGACCTGCTCGACCGCTTCGCGATCATATACCTGGATGACATCCTAATTTACTCCCGCAATCCTGCCCAGCACGCCGAGCACGTCCGCCAGGTCCTGCAGCGCCTACGAGCCCATGGTCTCTACGCCAAGCTGGAGAAGTGCGACTTCGACCTGCGCTCCGTCGAGTTCCTTGGGCACATCGTGTCACCGCAGGGGATCCTCATGGACCCGAAAAAAGTAGAAGCGGTCCTGACTTGGCAGGCTCCTCAGAATCGCAAAGACCTGCAGCGGTTCCTCGGTTTTGCCAACTACTATCGGCAATTCATCCCGGCCTACGCATCCCTGACCACACCCCTGACTCAACTACTCCGCCCCAAAGAACCCTTCCACTGGTCCCCAGAGGCCGATAACGCCTTCTCCACCCTGAAGACTCGCTTTGCCACCGGGCCACTCCTGAGATACCCCGACCCCCAGCTTCCCTTTACGGTGGAAGCTGATGCCTCCAACGTGGCCCTGGGAGCAGTGCTGTCCCAGCGCGAGGAGCCGTCCCAGCCACTACAGCCCTGCGCCTATTACTCGCGGCAGCTCACTGCTGCAGAGAGGAACTATACCATCTGGGAGAGGGAGTTGCTCGCGATCAAGGCGGCGTTTGAGGTTTGGCGACATTACCTCGAAGGGGCTCGCCACCCTGTTCAAGTGCTCACCGATCACCGGAACTTGGAACACCTCCAGACCACCCGCCGTCTCAACCAGCGCCAGATCCGGTGGTCCCTATTCTTCTCTCGCTTCGACTTCCGGATCTCCTACATCCCCCATACCCAGAACCGGAAAGCAGACGCGCTCTCCCGGAAACCGGAATACGCCCCTGCCTCAACTGAGACCGCGCCCGCTGCTCCAATCCTGCCGCCCTCAGTATTTGCAGCCACCTCCACTTCACCAGCACTCGTGGAGGACATTCGGGCTAGCCAGGCCAATGATCCCTGGGTCCAGCAACACCTCCAGGCTCTCCAAGATGACCCAACAGGGGAGTTCACGACTCGAGGCGGCCTCTTGCTACACCGCGAATGCCTCTATGTGCCGCCCGGGCCCTTGCGGGCAGAAGTGCTACGCCTGACCCACGACTCGTTACCCGCCGGGCACTTTGGACAGCATAAGACCACCCACTTGCTGACAAGGGAATTCTGGTGGCCACGAGTTCGCGCTGATGTTGCCCGCTATGTCAGCTCCTGTGACGTCTGCCGACGGGCCAAAGACATCCCAGCCAAACCCTCAGGGTTGCTGCAGCCCTTGCCCACATCTTCAGGACCCTGGGATACCATCTCGATGGACTTCATCACGGAACTTCCACGCTCCAAGGGTCAGACTTGTATCTGGGTGGTCGTCGACCTATTTACCAAGATGGCCCACTTTGTTCCGTGCCCGAAACTCCCCACAGCTCAGGAGACGGCCCAGCTTTACCTGCAACACATCTTTCGTCTGCATGGACTCCCAGCCCATCTGATCTCCGATCGGGGCCCTCAGTTCTCCTCTCGGTTCTGGCAAGCCCTCCATTCCAGCCTGGGTACTCGAGTGCACCTGTCCTCGGCCTACCACCCACAGACAGATGGCCAGACAGAGCGCACCAATGCCACGCTAGAGCAATATCTCCGCTGTTACACCTGTTACCAGCAGGATGACTGGACCACTCTATTGCCCCTAGCGGAGTTTGCATACAACAACGCGGTCCATTCATCCACCCAAATGACCCCGTTTGCTGCAACCTACGGGTACCACCCTCGGTTCTTCCCAGCGATCCTACCACCCACGAATGTCCCCGCCGTCGATGCCTACCTGCAAGAACTCCGTGCCAGCCAAGACTTGCTCCGAGAGCAGCTACAGCAAGCCAAGGAGGCATATAAACGGGCTGCGGACCGAAAGAGGCAAGAAGGCCCTCCAGTGCAGCCGGGGGATCAGGTGTGGCTCTCAACTCGCTACCTGCGCCGGCCTGGTCGGTCTCACAAGCTGGATGCACGGTTCATTGGACCCTACCCCGTCGTTGAACAAATAAACCCCGTCGCCTTCAGGCTCCAGTTGCCACCCCACCTCCGCATTCACCCCGTGTTTCATCGCTCCCTCCTTGTTCCGGCTGCACCCCCTGACCCAGCTCGGACTCCTTCCCCACCGCCGCCACCACCAGTGTTGGTGGATGACGAGGAAGAATATGAGGTACGCCAGATCCTGGACTCCCGGTACCATCGTGGAGGCCTCCAGTACCTGGTGGACTGGGAGGGATACGGCCCAGAAGACCGGTCTTGGGAGCCCGAGGACAATCTTCATGCCCCGGACTTGGTGCACCAGTTCCACAACGACCACCCCGACCTTCCAGGTCCCTCGACGGAGGGGGGCCCTGGGGGGGGGGATAGTGTCATGGGTGCTGGGGACCCTTCAGAGGAAGTTGAGTCTGATGAGGAAACTGTGCCCCTGCCACCTGCACCAGTGCCCCTGCCTCCTGCTGGAGAAGATCCCAGCCCCCCTGCCTCGCCCTCTCGGGTGGCTCGTGTGCGTGACCGCCTCCGGCAGGACCTCAGGGATCGGAGGAGGGCGGCACGCTCACAAGCAAGACGCTCCCTGAGCCCTGAGTTCTGAGAGGATTCTGGCCCTTCTAAGAGCAAGGATGCTTGAGTGGTAACAGGATCCTGGCTGCCTCCCTGAGCCAGCAATTAGCCCAAACGGGCAACAGCCAGCAGAGGGCTATATAGCTGTGGGCTTTGGGAGGAAGCTTTGTGGAAGCAACTAGTCATCTCCCTGACATTCTAGCATCCACTCCGGCTTGACTTTGGTTCCTGACTCCCTGACTTTGGCTTTGGACTTCTGGACTCCCTGACCTCGGCTTCTGGACCTCAGACCTGCGATACTTCTACAGTGATTCGGATTTGGCGCCTCGGACCCTCCTGCTTACTGGCTACAGACCTCGGACTGCCTCTGGACTTTGCCTGACCCGGCCCCAGCCGTGACATAGTGCACACTCTACCCTTGACCATGATATGAGTTTTGATGGTGAGCTTGGGGTGACCCAACACAGATATCATGATTTCCATGAGGATCCGTGCTTCAAAACTGTATTTTGACTCAATGGCGCTGCCACGAAGCCATGGATCCGTTATTTCTGTGGTGCAAGCTTTGCCCATGGACACGATATGAGATTAGATGGTGAGCTTGGGGTGGCCCAAAGCAAAAATCATGAGGATCCATGAGGATCTATACTTCAAAACTGTGTTTTGATTCCATGGCGCTGCCACGAAGCAGTGGTTCCATGATTTTTGTGGTGCAAACTCTGCCCTTGACCATGATATGAGTTTGGATTGTGAGCCAATGCAGATATCATGAGATCCATGAGGATCTGTGCTTCAAAAGCATATTTAGGCTCCATGGTGTTGCCACGATGCCGTGGTTCCATGATTTCTGGAGTGGAAACTCTGCCCACGGACAAGATACGTGATTTGATGCTGCTGTTGGCATGACCCCATGCAGAAATCATGAGGATCCATGAGCATCCCTGCTTCAGAACCATGTTTTGGCTCCATGGTGTTGTCACAAAGCCATGGATCCATGATTTCTAGGGTGCAGTCTCTTCCCATGGGACTGGATGGGCAGAGCAAAAATAATGAGGATCCATGAGGATCTGTGCTTCAAAACTGTGTTTTGACACCATGGCACTGCCACAAAGCTGTGGATCCATGATTTCTGTGGTGCAAACTCTTCCCTTGACCATACTATGAGATTGGATGGTGAGGTTGGGGTGGCCCAAAGCAAAAATCATGAGGATCCATGAGGATCCGTGCTTCAAAACCATGTTTTTGTTCCATGGTGCTGACACAAAGCTTGGTTGCAAGCTCAGTCTATGGACACGATATGTGATTGGATGGTGAGCTTGGGGTGGGCCAAATGAAAAATCATGAGGATCCATGCTTCAGATCCATGTTTTGGCTCCGTAATGTTGCCATGAAGCCATGGGTCCATTATTTCTGGGGTGCAAGCTCTACCCATGGCCATGATGTGTGATTTCATAGTGAGCATAGAGTGACCCAATCCAGAAATCATTAGGATGAACATATGAATACATGAAGCTGCCTTATACTGAATCAGGTCCACCCTCCTCGGTCCATCCAAGTCAGTATTGTCTATTCAGACTGACAGCGGCTCTCCAGGATCTCAAGCTGAGGTTTTTCATACCTATTGGCCTGGACCCTTTTTAGTTGGAGATGCTGGAGATTGAACTTGGGACCTTCTGCTTACCAAGCGGATGCTCTACCCCTGAACCACTGTCCCTCCCCATGGATCCATGCTTCACAACCAAGTATTTACTCTAGGGTGTTGCCACGTAGTCATGGATTCCTGATTTCTGGGGTGCAAGCTCAGCCCATGGACATGATATATGACTCCATAATGTGATTGGTGTGACCCAGTGCAGAAATCATAAGGATCCATGATGATTCGTATTTCAAAACCGTGTTTTTGCTCCATGGTGCTGCCACAAAGCCATGGATCCACGATTTCTGGGGTGCAGTCTCTGCCCATGGACATGATATGGGATTGGATGGTGAGCTTGGGGTAGCTCGAAGCAAAAATCATGAGGATCCATGACGATCTGTGCTTCAAATCCATGCTTTTACTCTATGGTGCTGCCACGAAGCTCTGGATCCATGATTTCTTGGGTGCAGTCTCTGTCCATGGACATGATATGGGATTGGATGGTGAGCTTGGAGTGGTCCGAAGCAAAAATAATGAGGATCCATGAGGATCTGGCCTTCAAAACCATTTTTTTTGTTCCATGGTGCTGTCATAAAGACATGGATCTGTGATTTCTGTGGTGCAAGCTCTGCCCATGGACATGATATGAGATTGGATGGTGAGTTTGTGGTGATCCAATGCAGAAATCATGAGGATCTGTGCTTCTAAGCCATATTTGGCTCCATGGTGCTGCTATGAAATCGTGGAGCCATGATATCTGTGGTGCAAATATGTGATTTGAGGATGAGCTTCCGGTGACCTGATACAAAAACCCTGAGGATCTGTGAGGATCCATGTTTCAAGACCATGTTTTTGCTCTGTGGTGCTGCCACGAAGCTGTGGACCCAAATTTTCTGTGGTGCCCATGGACATGATATAAGAATTGATGGTGAGCTTAGCGTAAAAATCATACGAATTCATGAGGATCCATGCTTTTGAACCCTTTTTTTGCACTGGTGTGGCATCATGAATCCGTGGAGGCATGATTTTTGTGGTGCTGCCTATAAGTCTAAGATATGATCTACAGTATGATGGTGGTTTTATTTCATTTCCGTGTAAAAATCATATCAATTCATGAAGATCCGTGCAGATCCGACTTTTACTTATTTCCAATTCAAGCTTCATAGTACATGCAAGAAGCCTAACCTTGGTTTCAATACATTTTGATCCGACTCCTCGTAACACCCCCCCCCCCCCCCGTTTCTGTTCGCTACCATCCACCCAAGTTGTTCCCAGCTATGCACTCTCCCCCTAACTCACTTCCCAGCCTTTCCCAGGCTCTGGAGCAAAAATCACGTGAGACGGAGAGGCGGTGGTTCCCATAGAGACAGGAAAAGTGACTCCGCCAGTCACATGATTTGCCCTTGCAGATGGCTTCTTCTGCCAGGCTGTGAGGTACTCGCGGGCCGTAAAGTCCCCCATCATCAGGGGTGTCCCCAGTTCCCTCCCCCCCCCCCCCTTTCGTGACGGTTCGGGTTAAAGTCCGCGCTCCAACTGATCTTACTATGGAGGTTTTCATCCCCTCGTTTCGTTACGAGGAGAGCGAGTTGGAGAGGGGTTATACGGTGAGTGGTGGGTAGAAGGCGAAGTGAACTCCCCCCTCCTTGGGGGAGGCGGGCTAGGGAGAAGATGGTGGTGTTTTAGGAAGTGTCGTTTGCTTGCCTGCTGCAGGTGCTGAAGGGTAAGCGCTTAGAAAGCTGTCTCCGAACGCTAAAACAAACATACGTGGCAAATTCATATCATAGTGAACGAGACATATTAGTAGTTCTGGTTGCCTTGGCAGTGTCTGAATAGAGAAGCAAAGAAACAAGTGTTTTGGTGCCTACTTTTGGGGTAAGTTGGTTATCTATTTCTGTTTACTGGCCTGATTGACGACTTGGTTGTGTGGCATATTCTAGCAATCTTGGTCCAGTTCTTGAAGTCGTTCACTTAGTGCTGATTATCTCTGTGCTTGTGGGGATCCCACCAAGGGGAAAAGACCCAATCCATGAGAAGGAACTTAGTTGAATGCACAGAGTGCTTTTATTTTTAATGCTTCCTCCAAGGCATCTGGTTGGCCATTGTGTGAAAAAGGATACTGGACTCAAGGGATCCAGTACAGTTGCACATATTTTAATCAGTGTGCTGCTATCAAAACTATGTATTAGCTGTATGCCAATATTTTAATTAGCACTAACTAAAACACATATTAGTTGTATGCATGTGAAGATCACCTATCTTGAAAGTACTCTTGAAACCTCTCTATGAAGTGATGGCTGGTTTATACTGAAGTGTTCAGAGTTTTGTTGCTGTCTTTTAAGTGTAACAAGAGTGGCAATGAACTGTCCAGGTTACTTCTACTGCATAAGAGTTTAAGAAGGCAGACATTAACTAAGTTATATGTGGGAAAGAGTCAATATGAGGTAAAGAAAGTATTTTGCTAATTATGTTACATGTCTAGTAAAGCAAACTGTAATTAACTCCTCATTGGTTATTTCCCCCTTACTAACATAAACCAGTTATTTCTTCAGCTGAATGTCTGTTCTGGGCACCTGAAACTTTTGGGCCTTCTCAGTAGTTGGACCCTAAATTATAGAACCCTCTTTGTCTGAAAGACTTTGTCTGAAAACTTTCATTTATCTGTTGACAGTATTATAATTGGATTTTTTTTTAAAAAAAGCACTTCATTTTTTATTCTGTCAATCATGTTCTTTCATCATTCTGATTGTTTTCTTGATGTTTTAAATAACACAGGAACCTACCATGGATACTAATCTCTGTTTGAAAGGTAGGATGTCACATTTTAAAATTAGTAATAAGTGACAATCAAAATAACAGAGAAGAGTAATTTAGTAATACTGAAAATGAAGTTATAAAATGGTGATAGTTATTGCTGTGAGCAAAAAAGTGGAAGATGTTGAAGATCCCCAAGAGTCCTGAATACAACAGGGAAAGCAGAAGCATATCTGACCCTTGCAAAACTAGATTGTACACACTTCACCTGCAAAGAGATTTGGGAATTCTAAATGACATCTAGCTGTCATTGATCTTATCAGAGTTGAAATGTTCATATCTGAATTCACACATTATAAAGGAAGATGGGAAAGCAAGCAGAGCTTGCTTCTCTCTCTTAACATGCAAGCTGACTCTGAGATCTCAGTAATAAACCTGTCTGGACTTCCCTTCAGAGTAAGTGGAAGCTCCTATGGTTCAACATCCCTCTTTATTAAAAACTTGCCATTTCAAAGGGGAAGGTTTTAGTCAGATCTCTTTCCCTGCACATCAGTTTTTCGATGAGCAGGAAATTTTTGTCATTGTCATGCAAGCATCCCGCAGCCATAACCAAAATAGAAATTCATTATCTCTGAACTAGGCTGGAATAAGAACAGAAGTTGGAGATTTGGTTTGGCTGATGAATAGTTTTCTATTACATAAGGCAATACTTTTCCTTAGACTCGATTTAGTTTGTAAGAGTGAGTAGTTCAAAAGTGGTGTTATGTGAGACAGTGATTATAAAAGCATTTCAAGCAAGAAAGGTAGGCAGAAGCACAAATTATAATCAGATCTTGAAATACTTGTGGCTTCTGTCTTAAAAATATATTCTGTTTTAAACATTCAGGACATTTCTCTCCCAGTTGATGAACTTTAGGTAAGGAGATGATTAGACTTTTCAAGATTAATCCCAGTTTCTGTTTTCATTTCTGTGTCACTTTCTGTCTTCCATATCCCTTGACCATCTATTTGAATCTTATTTCACATTCACGAAGTAGGTCCCATCCCTCCAATATAATTATAACAAAAGATCAAGGTTCATATACGTGGCTTATTGTAAGCCAGCAATTATTATTGCAATGCATTCTGATTGGGGCTACCCTTTAAGAAACTCCCAAGCCCAGTTTAGGGTGTTGGTTTTGACCATGAATGCCTTGCATGACTTGGGACCAGGGTATCTGAAGGCCTATCTTCAGATTAAGATCATAGGAAGAAGTCCTCCTGACTGTCTCATGAATCAAAGAAGCTCATTTGATGGGTAAACAAGAGAGGGCCTTTTCAGTAGCAGTCCCTGCATTTCGATTTTTAAAAAGCAGCTGAAGACATTTTTATTTATTTATTTAAGACTGCATTTAATTAAAGCAGTTCTAAATTGTGATTTTAAATTTGTGATTTTAAATTTTGGTTTTATGTACGCTATGTTATATACTTTATATTGTAAACCACTTTGAGCTTTGAGAAGAAAAAAAGCAGCTAATAAATGTTTTAAAAAGGTAAAGGTAGTCCCCTGTTCAAGCACCAGTCGTTTCCGACTCTGGGGTGATGTTGCTTTCACGTTTTCATGGCAGACTTTTTACAGGGTGGTTTGCCATTGCCTTCCCCAGTCATCTAAATGTTTTATAAATGTTTTACATAAATATAAATGAATAAATATATATATATATTTTAGATAAATTGTTTCTTTTTTTCTAGTTCAACCATGAGATTCTCTTTAGTGATGCTGTATGTTCATACAGTTTTTTTCCTCATTTATTATGAGTCAACAGTGAAACTTGTTGTTGCCATTTTAAATTGATGACTAGATCTCCAAACTATTGAGTCTCTGCTTATAAATGCAGCGGTTGTTCATAATTTGGCAATGAATGACCTTTAAATGTAGACGCTTAGTGAAGATATCCTTGGGGAACAATTTAGCTTCAAAATGACACCCATAAGCACTTGTTATCATTTAAATATGCTTCTTTTGTCAATAACAGAAGAGCAAGTACTAGTTAGATTTCTAATGTTGATTCAGACCCTTGGACGGCAGCTGAATATATTAGCATACACTTGATTTATATTGACCCCAAAACAGTCCATTGGTATGTTACAGGTCAGGGTGACACATGTTTAAATGGACTGAGGAACAAAGGGCATATTTGACTAATGATCTTCTTATAGCGTTCTTAATTACAGTTTTAAATACTAGTCATTCACTGCTTTTTGAAGTAGTAGACTTTATGGAGGTACGATATGATGTCAGAAATGTTGGTTTTAAGGTAGTAGTCTTCCTTGCTTATAAGGTCATTAAATATTCATTCACTACACTAATAAATAGTCTCTAACTTCCTTTTAAATCTGCTCTGTCATTGCAGCTAAAAGAGTATCTTGTTGAAGGATGGGAATAAATACACTTCCTATTTGTTAATCTAATCCTGTCCCATCCAACAGTTGGCAAACGTGTAGGAGCCACCCTGAGCCTGCTTTGGTGGAGAGGGTGGGATATAAATCCAATAAAACAAAAATAAATAAATCAGGCAGGGCTACCCAGTTGTATCCAATTTTACAAGACACTTCCTTTCAATACAGCCTAACTTTTTAGTGTTGCCGTTTACCTGTGCAATAGCAATGAATTTTAAGGTGACAGTGTAGCCACAAAGCAGTTTTCCTATCTTGCTTCAGCACTAAGGTTTAAAGCCTGTGAGCCTATCTGACAATTTAGTAGGAAGAAGGACTGCTCTGCATGGCAGAAACAAAAGTGAGAATGATGTGTTAGGAAAGGTGAACAATGAAATAAGAGAATGCTTTGCATGTTGAAATATCTTTAATGCTTCTGTACAGAACTGTGAGGTCAAGCCCCCTATTCACCACTTGTGGGTTAACAACATATTAGGAGGCATAGTCCTCCTCGCAGGTGTTCATGATCTCGGTGTTCCTGTAGCACCATACTTATCTCCTTCAAGGTCAGATTCAAGAATGTGGTAATTGATTAATCACGGGAATCTGTGCTCAGTTGTATAACCAGGTGGGTGAGGGGAATTAGGAGCAGTTGCCAACATCCTCAGGAAAGTTCCACCAAAGAAGAACACTGATTGAATCTCAGAGACTACCTGATGCCAGAGGCAAAAAGCTTTAATAAGGGTATAGACCAGAGGAAACCTTGCTATCACCATGCTAATGCCATGCCAGTTGCCTAAATATGTTATGCTTCATTTCAATAGACTGCAACATATAGAACAATTTTACGCTACTGTATGAATTTTATGCTGCAAGAAGGTTTGCCATCTAATACCAAGATATTCAATGTATCAGAGAGAAAAGTTAGCTTCTTTGTTTTCTTACTGTTAAACTGTAGAGACTGTACTGTATAGTCAATGTTTCCGTAAGTTAATAAAACTTTATATATTTTTGCAAGGCCTTGCTTTCTTGTGTGCAACTAACCTCGACCCATGGGTATGGGAGTTGTTCAGTGAACCAAGACTAGAACTAAAGAGCAATAACCCAAAGAGACCCAGTAGGGGTCTCTGACAAGAACATTTATGTATTCTATCAGTTATACAGGCATTGATTCTTTAAGAGATTACTAGATTCACACATACCCTGACTGAAATTTCCACTTCTTGTATTGTATTTTTAGCACTGATCATTCATAAATGAGAACTAACTGTTGAAATCTTGGAAGTTTCCTGTCATTTCTATCAGTCATCTTTTGTTCTTGATGTTTAAGCATTTCTTTAGTTTTTTGGGTGTTTCTTATGCATGTATTCATGTGTGCTGGAACGTGGCCAATAAAAAAAAATCATGATGGAAATAAAACTGACAGTTCTGTGTATAATGGGATGTTAACTCTTATCTCTTCTCAAACTGAAAAGGCTGTATGAAACTGTTATTTAAGAAAGACTGTGAGAAACTAGCAGTGCAATTTTAAGCAGAATTACACTATTATAAGTCTGTTGAAATCCAGAGTAGTTCTGCTTAGGGCTGTACTGTAAGAGAACATATGATACCCACTAGGAGACTTCCACTGAGGATTCAGCATTGTTGTTGATGCATTTCAGAATCTTAATACATAGAAACATATGGTCATACTACCTCCTAGGATGGGGTGGCAATATCTGGATTGTGAGCTAGAGAGAATTGGTAGTAGGCCTAAAGTAAATACACATCAGGTATCTGATGTCATGCTACCAAATACAAACCTGTATGACCCTCCTCCAATGTTTTCCTCTGTAATTTCTCATCATTTTTGATGAAAATATGTAAAAAATTTATCTAGGCTCACATAGTTCACACAAAATGAACTGAAGCCACGACTAGGGATGGATACAGACTGGAAAAATGCTGTTTGGTTTGTGGTGTGGGGCTCATGATATCCCTGGTTTGCAAATCATGTACTGTCATGAACTTTCAGGAGTCAAATGAACCAGTTTTTGTTTGTGAGGTCTGGACCTGCTAGAATGCACTCTCATGTGTGCTAGAGACAATAAACTCACAGGGGATCTCTGGCTTATTCTTCTAGAATCACAGAGTTGGAAGGGAGCTCCAGGGCCATTCAGTCCAATGCCCTGCACAATGCAGGAAATACACAACCCCACCCCAAGTTTGGTGAGGATCGGATTCATAGGGTCTAAGTTATAGCTCCCCAAAGAAGGTATCCTAGGAAGGTGCTTTCTAGGGAAATGAGAGGCACAAGTTCAGGAGGTTCTCCCCCCCCTTCTGTCTGGGAGTGTGTCAATTTCTGTCTGGGGGGTTGTCAATTTCAAATGACTCTTGTCAGTTTCAAGAGCCCCCTCCCCCTTTGCTGGTGTTCTTTTTGTGTTCCTATTTTGTTGCACAGAGCTTGCAAAATCCTACCCCACTTGGATTTCCTGTGACACTGTGCTTTAAGATTGATGAGTCCTTTTAAGCTTGCATTGCCACAGTGGTACTGGATTCTGTTGAGCCTTCTCTATACAGAATAGCTTGTGGTGGACTTGCAAAATCCTCCCGCACCCTTGGATTTCTTGTGTTGATGTGCTTTGAGATCAATCAGTCATATAAGTTTGCATTGCCACAGTTGTACTGGATTCTGCTGGGCATTTCATGCACTGAACTGGTTGTACTGGCCTTGAAAAAATGTTCGTACTACAGAAATTCAGTGGTTTGACATTAGTTCTCTTGCATGCATTGCTGCCATTACAAGAGTCTAAGGAATGGCTCAGGAACAAACCAGTGATACAAAACTCACAGGGAACCACCCAACCACCCCTGCTTTGAAGTTTGCTTTGAAATATGGTAAACATGATAAACATCTTGATTGAGTGGACATCGTCTGGAAAGGTATCCATTCACAAACCTCTACTTACTTCCACCATTGGCTTCAAAGTTCATGGAAAGTTCATGCTTGTTGATCTGTCATGAACTTGACTTCGTGAAACTTGAACCAGCCAAAACCTGTCACAATCTTTAATATGTGAGCTGGTTTATGCCCCTCTATAGCCATCATATTCTGCAGGATTGGGGAAATGGGATTTATAACTGGGTGCTTCTGGTTCTATAGACTCAAACTTTGGATCACATTTTTCTTCTCAACAATATTCTTGTATCTGAAAATTAAAGATGTCTGCTGCCTTGTCACTCAGTTTAATGTCCCCAAGGCAGCAAACAGTCAAAACTCAGGATGCTATCTTCTGTTAGAATGCAAATTACAAACCAAAATTCATTATGGTCTGGGCCCAGTTTGTGATTTGTGAACCTCAGTTATGCCGTCTTGCCCTCATAAACCTCCCTGGTTTGTGTCAGCATACATCCTGGTACTGGAGCTTGGAGATGGCATTTAAAGAGACCACAATATCTTTAAATGCTTTCTCCAAGCTGCACCACTATGGTGCGACTCACGAGGGAACTCAGAAGGCATTTAAATGTCTTAAACCAAACCAAACAACAAAGTTTTCATTCATTGGTAGGAGACAGCAATAGAGGGAGATGGATGAATCTTCTTGAGGAGGGATTTCCAGAGTATTTGTGCCACAACCAAGCATTCTCTTTCTTGGGTTACACCTGAAGGAGGGCCTCTGAAGTTAACTGGAGTAGTCAGATAGGAATCCTTTAAATGGCTTTGAAAACTGAACCACAACACAAACCTCAAACCAGTTCATTAAATGGAAAGGTTTGTGGAGGCTCATGGTTTGTAGTTCATAAGACCACACAAACTATGAACTTCCATGAACCCCAATTTTCCTAGTTCATGCCCAACCATAGTTAAAATATTGAAACAGCATTTAAAATACAAATAAACATTTATAAAATATTTTGAAGCAGTTTAATAAAACATATAAATACAGAGACAAAAGAACAATGATGAGGACCAATGCAAGTTAGTGAATGAACACCAAACAAAACAACTGTCTTCATCCACTGGAAGAAGACAATAATACAGACGAATCTCCTTGAGGAGGGATTTCCAGAGTTTTTGTGCCACAACCAAAAAGAGTACTGGATTGGTCAGGTGGGTTCCTAGGAGAGTAGACAGTCCTTAAGATATGTTGTCCCCAAGCCATATAAAGCTTTAAAAGTTAATGTCAGAACTTTGAATGGTATGGTATGGACAAAAACAAGATAGTTGTTATAGTTCGGCTTAATTTGTATATGGAAAGTTGTCTAAATTTGTAAACTTTATGTTATTTATAATCCACTTTTCTCACTGAGACTTCAATCATATTTCATAATATAAGTCAAATACAATCAACAGTGGAATAGGATTTGAATTGCAGAAATTTGAGAGCCAAACAGAAATGTGAACCAGAACTAAAACAAAGCTAAAACAAAGCATAAGTATTTAAACACATGTTAAATGATGCAGAATTTACAGAGTAGAAACATACTTAAAACAGACAGAACATAGTAGTATAATCACCAAAGCATCTTTCTGAACCATTTCATTATTGCACAGCCCTATTTCCAATGTAAAAGGCCCTCCTGAATACAAACAATGCAATTGTTTGTTGGTTGTTTTTGCGTTCTTTATTACATCTCAGAGAGGTTTGAGGGAGAGCAGAGCAGCTCTGAGATAAGCTGAGACAGCTGGGTTGTGGTAGCTGGGAAACTGTTGTTTGTTTGGTTGAGTGGGCTGAAGGTGAAGGTGATTGAAAGTGATTGTTGCTGATTGCTGCTGATTGCTTAGGAGTGGCTGTGCACCCCACCCTCTATGCATTTTAAGCTGCGCCTTGCCAAAGGCTGAGCACATCTCAGAGAGGTCTGAGGGACAGCAGAGCAGCTCTGAGATAAGCTGAGACAGCTGAGTTGTGGTAGCTGGGGAACTGCTGTTTGTTTGGTTGAGTGGGCTGAAGGTGAAGGTGATTGAAAGTGATTGTTGCTGATTGCTTAGGAGCGGCTGTGCGCCCCACCCTCTTTGCATTTTAAGCTGCGCCTTGCCAAAGGCGCGAGCCTTTGGCGCAAGGCGAAGGGCGAGAGCGAAAGGGCTCTTGGCCTCTGGCTCTTGGCCTGAGGACTCTGTAAGGATCAGGAACCCAGATCCCTATTTTCGGTTTAAAACAATTTATTAATAACATATGGTAACAATGTCAAATTATATCGTTACAATCCCTAACCCATATGATATTTTTCTAATCCCCCCTCTCTCCTTTTCTAGACTTCCGCCGATGTTATATACTTAAGTTCACATATAAAGGTACCCTTAACCCATCAAAGTTCAATTTCCCTTTTTCTTAAATTCATTGTTAAAAGATTGCCCAATGTCCTTTCAAATTCCACTCTTTTTCTATATATCCTCTAAATTTCTTCCATTCCCTCTTAAACACTTCCAAATCATAGTCTCTTAAAATTAGTTAGTTTATCCATCTCACTCCATGATAAAACTTTCACAATCCAGTCCCATTTCTCTGGTATTTTTTCTTGTTTCCATAACTGCGCATATAATATCCTAGCAGCTGAGAGCAAGTACCAAATTAAAGTTCTATCTTCTTTTGGAAATTTTTCCATTTGTAGTCCCAATAAAAAAGTCTCTGCTACTTTCTTAAAATCATATCCCAAAATTTGTGATATTTCTTGTTGTATCATCTGCCAAAACTTTTTCGCTTTTCCACAAGTCCACCACATATGGTAAAAAGAACCGTCATGTTTCTTACATTTCCAACATCTATCCGACATCTTTTTACTCATCTTTGCCAGTTTTTTCGGAGTCATATACCACCTATACATCATCTTGAAACAGTTCTCTTTAATACTCTGACATGTTGATATTTTCATCGAATTCTTCCAAAGATATTCCCATGTATCCATTTGTATTTCCTTGTTTATATTAATTGCCCATTTAATCATTTGAGATTTTACTACTTCTTCTTCTGTAGACAATTTCAACAATAATTTATATATTTTCGATATTAATTTTTCATTATCTCCAAGCAGAACCCTTTCCAATTCCGTTTGCTCACGTCTAATTCCAACAGATTTAATATCATTTTCCAACAAGCTTTTTATTTGTTGCATTTGAAACCAGTCATACTTGTTGTTTAACTCTTCTGCAGATTTTAATTCAACTTTATCACCTTGAATCTTTAGCAGTTGATTATATGACATCCCTCTCTCTTCATCAGAGTCAGCTGTTATTTTTACTACTTCTGCTGGCACTATCCAAAGCGGCTTTCTTTCATCACCATATTTCTTATATTTTATCCATGTATTTAGTAAATTATTTCTAATATAACTGTGAGAAAAAAGACCATCCATCTTATTTTTCCCATAGTACATATAAGCATGCCAGCCGAATTTGTTCCCATGAGCTTCTAACAATAAAAGTTTTTTTTATTTAACAGCATTATCCAATCCTTTATCCATGTCAAACAAACTGCATCATGGTGCAGTCTTAAATCTGGAAGTTGAAAACCTCCCCTCTCCTTAGCATCTGTTAAAATTTTCATCTTAATCCTTGGTTTCTTCCCAGCCCATACAAATTCAGAAATCTTCCTTTGCCATTTGTTAAATTGTTTGCTGTCTTTCACAATCGGAATAGTTTGGAACAAATACATTATTCTTGGCAAAATATTCATCTTAATTGCAGCAATCCTACCCAACAAAGACAAATTAAGTCTATTCCATTTCATCATATCTTTGTCCATCTTGCACCATAACTTTTCATAATTGTTTTTATACAAATCGATATTCTTCATAGTTATTTCTAGACCTAAATATTTAACTTTAGGAGTAACTTCACATCCCATCGAAATCTGCAATTCTTATTGTCTATTTGGTTGCGTACTTTTGCATAAAAATTTCGACTTCTCTTTATTTATATATAGTCCTGCGATTTCTCCATATTTTTTTATCTTAGCTATCAACAAAGGTATCACTTGGATCGGATTCTCAGTTATGAACACAATGTCATCTCCAAATGCTTTATATTTATAAGAAAATCCTCTAATTTTCAATCCTTCTATCTCTTTATCATCTTGTATTTGCCTTAACAAAATTTCAAGAGTCATTATAAACAACAATGGTGAAAGCAGACATCCTTGTCTTGTACCTTTGCTCACCTTCATTTCTTTTGTAAGGTCTGCATTTATACACAATTTTGCATATTGATCCGTGTATATTGCTTTCGTCATTCTTATAAAATATTCTCCCAGATTTATTTTTTCCATTACTGCAAACATAAAGTCCCAGTTCAAATTATCAAAGGCTTTTTCTGCATCCACAAAAAATAATGCCGCCTCTTTTTTGGGGTGTTTCTCATAATATTCTACAATATTTACAACAGTTCTTACATTGTCTCTTATTTGCCTTTTAGGGAGAAATCCCGCTTGATCTTCCTTTATAAAGTTAATCAAATATTGCTTAAGTCGTTCTGCCAAGATTCTTGTGTAAATCTTATAATCATTATTTAGTAATGAAATTGGTCTATAGTTCTTTACATTTGTGACATCTCTATCTTCCTTGGGGATCAACGAAATTATTCCAAGTATTTGGAATTTCCCCTTTTATTCTTATCGTATTCAACAATTTTTGCAATTTTGGTACTATCTCATCTTTAAGAGTTTTATAAAATTTATTTGTATATCCATCCGGCCCGGGAGCCTTGCCTATTTTCATTACATTTATTGCTGCTTCAATTTCAATTTTTTCTATTGGGTCATTCAAAATCTTTTTCATATGCTCAGTCAGGGGTGCTATCTTAATATTTCGTACTCTTCCATTTTTTCTTTTTTGATTTTCACACCTTTAAATACATTTGCATAATATTTAAAAAACTCTCTTTTAATTCCTTCTTGATTGACTTTCTCTTTTCCATTTGCCACAATTTTGTTAATGATATTATTTTCTTTCTTTTTTTTCAGTTGCCAGGCTAAATACTTCCCAGGTTTGTTCGCACCTTCAAACGATTTCTGTTGCAAACTTTTTAAGTTCCATTCTAGTTCTTTATTTAACAAATGTCTTACTTGGGATTGTAGTATTGTAATTTCCCTTATTAATTTCTTTTCCCTGGTCTTTTTCTTAATTCCCCTTCTTTTTTCTTTATTTCATTTTGTATATCTAACATCTGCTTTTCTTTGGCCCTCTTATCTTTATTATTCAATGTGATTAATAGTCCTCTCATTACTGCTTTATAAGTATCCCAAACCGTCTGGAATTCTATATCATCGGTGTCATTTATTTGAAAGAACGCTGTACTTTCCTTTTCTAGAAAAGTCACAATATCTTTATCTTGTAGCAAGTCCTCATTTATTCTCCATTTTCTTGTTTTCTTTTGCAATTTTGTAATCCAACATATTGGGTTATGATCTGCACAAACCTTTGGTAGAATCTCCACTTTTCTAGTTATGAGGCCCAAGCTTTTAGAGCCCCATAACATATCTATTCTGGAAAAAGAATTATGTCTTGCTGAAAAGAAAGTGTAGTCTCTTACTTCAGGATTAAATTTTCTTCAAATATCTTCCAAGCTTTCTTGTTTAACTAACTCAAAAAATGATTTTGGCAGTCTTCCTTCTTTATCATTCCTCTTTTAGTCCGATCTATCTATATTATTTTGTATTGTTCCATTAAAATCATCCATCATCAGAATCTGGTCATATGACAGTTCATTCAACTGTCGATTAAAGTCTTTTAAAAAAGTATCCTTCGCTCCATTGGGCGCATATAATCCTAATAACGTTTTCTTTGCACCCATCATCACTTCCACTGCTATATATCTTCCATCTTTATCTTTAAATATCAATTTTGGTTCTAATTGTTCTTTAATATAAAAGACCACACCCCTTTTCTTTTGATCTACCAATGAGAAAAATTCCAATCCCAATTGTTTATTCCACAAAAATTTGTAATCCTTTTGTTGTATATGAACTTCCTGTAAACAAATTATATTACATTTTTGCTTTTTAATCCAATGAAATGTTGCTTTTCGTTTTTGTGGTGAATTTAGTCCATTTATATTCCAAGATAGTAACTTGTACTCCATTATGATGCAGAGACTTTATTCTCTTTAAAAAAAACTGTACATCTCTTGCTCATTCCTTATTGTAACGCTTCTTCCACGTTGTTCAAAGCCCAAACCCTCGGGTAGTATCCATCTGTATCTCGTGCCCTCTGCACGCAGCTTCTCTGTTAGTCTCTTGTATTTCTTCCTGTCATTTATCACTTGTCTTGGCAGCTCTTTCATTATTTTGACTCTACTGCCTTCTACTGTCAGGGCTTTTTGAAAACTTTTATTTAGAATTTTCCTTGCCATATCCTTGGACCTTAGTCTTATAACTATATCTCTTGGTAGGCCTTTATCTTTTGCATATGATGAATTAACTCTATAGACACTGTCCAGCATGTTTCTAAATTTTTCAGGATCTTCCTCTAAATAGTCAGCAATTTTTTCACCATATAATCCAATAAATCAATTCCCTCCCCTTCAGGTATTCCTCTCAGACGTACTTGAGTTTCCATTAATCTGCAGTTGTGAATTGTTACCTTCTCTTGAAGTTTTAATAAGGTGGAAGCATGTATATCAACTTTCTCTTCAACCTCCTTGACCCTGTTTTTAACCATACCCAGTTCATCTTTAAAATCTTCAACTTCTTTTTTAAGATCTCCAATATCCTTCTTAAGCTCTTTTTTGCTAGCTGTTATCATCTTCTCCACGTCCTTCATAATCCTGGCTTCCATGGTATCAAACTGGCTTTGCATTTTGTCCAAAGAATGAGATCTTGCACGAGTTAATCTTCCTTCTGACATAACCCCCCCCCCCAAAAAAAAAAACTCAGAGGGCTCCAAGTCTAAATTCAGCACCAAGTCCAGTAGCTTAGAACTTGCTGTTTAAAATAAGACAAATTTTGTCTTTCTCCTACCTTCCTGGGCTGAGATATTGATTTTTAACAGTTTTTGGCAATTTTCCCTCTTTCAAAATGGCGATCGTACTTTCTCTATGGTTAAAAATACCTAGCAAAGACCTTCTTCTTGCTCTTCTCTCCTTCAACTTTTACTTCCTGGTTCACGTACTCCAACTATCGCAGTCTTTGGAATCCTTGTTATGTTGACTGCCAGTACACCTTCATCTTTTACTTCCTGCATCACTGAGCTCAGCTCTCGTTCCCCAAATATCGCAGTCTTTGAATACTTGTTATGTTGATTGCAAGTACAGAGCCATAACACAGAAGCCTTTGTCACTGACCACAGGTATTCAAAACAATTTTCTTCTTTCCCAAATCCTAGTAATGCCTTTAATTTAACAAAGTCCAAGTTTCTCCTCTTCCCCTCACTTTCGTTCTTGTTCAAGTTTTCCCACCTTCTACTGTTATTTAGATTAGCTTAGAAATGTCCTGGAGTGAGAGATAATGATTAAAGTACCTTATTGGCTATGTTTTTAAACTTCGGTCTTCTTGGTCTTTCAGATGCTTATCAGTCCCAAAAGAGAGTGAGATCCAAACATGCTTAAGCCAATTGAATGGCTCTTAATCCTTTGTAGATGCTGGACGACGCTCCTTTTCCTTGCCGGATCATCAAAGCCTCAGAAAAATCCCCTCTGAAATCAATCATTAGCTGAGATCAACGGCTTAAAGTATTTCTGATGTCATCCTGGGCAATTCTCCAACTGAGAAATGTAGGCAGAGAACCCAATAAGGCTCTTTACTACCCTGAACAAAGGATTAAGTTTTCCCCTTATTCAGGAGACAACTGCTCTGTTGGAAACTCACACCGAAAGCCCCAGATTCCTATTTTCCTTGTTCTCCCAATAAGGTAAGTTGACCCTCCGGAAGGGGAGCCACTTAAACAAACAGGATTTAAAGAGGACTGTATATTAAAAAAAAAAAAGCTATCATGAAGGTAGAATGCCAGCAGGGGGGTGGGAGCTTTCCAGTGTTTTGCATTGAGTATCACATGTATGACTATCTGCCCACAGGACAGAAGTCTTGGGTGTGTGCTCAATGCAAGGAGCTCCTGGTCCTCAGGGAACGAGTTTGTACCCTAGAGGCCGAGGTGACTGCCCTGGAGAAGCAGAGACAGTCAGTTAGGCACTCGGGGAAGACTCTTGGGGGCATATTAGATGAGCCCTGCTCTGAACGTGGCAGCCCCGTGCTGAGGATAAGGGGAATGCGCCCTCTTAAGGGACCTCTTCTTCAGTTGGTGAGCGGCAGCGGCGTCACTAGGGCGGGGCCAAGGGGGCCATCGGCCCTCCCCCAGAGCATTCTCATTGGCCCCAGGCACTGACCCATGACCCCCCCCCCCCAGCAGGAAGGGGCAGGCCCTGGGACTAGAACGCTGCTGCTGTGTGTGGGCTGGCCGGGATTCTGAAACCGGGGCCGCGCTGCTGCCGGCTCAGCTAAAAGCGTGTGGGTGAGTTGGGGAAACTTAAATGCTGCAAAACTGGTATCTTGGATTACGGGGGCTGGTCATGTGACCAGAGGGTGGATGAGGGAGGGGCCATGTGAAGTGGGCGGGGTTGTGTGCAGAGGGGGTGACACAGCCCTCCAAAAGGCGTGATGCCCAATGGGGGGGGGTGACTTGAATCAGTTACACCCCAGGGTGCAACCCACCCTAGTGACACCTCTGGTGAGCAGGAATCCTTTTGCACCAAGGAAGCATCCCTGGGCAGGGAGAGAGGGAGGGTCTTGGTAGTTGGTGATTCGATCCTTAGGCAAGTAGACAGCTGGGTGGCAAAACCGCATGCTGACTGTATGGTGACTTGTTTGCCTGGTGCGAAGGTAGCGGACATTAGGCTGATAGACAGTGCTGGGAAGGAGCCAGTGGTTGTAGTGCATGTTGGCACCAATGATGTGGGGAAATGCAGTCGTGAGGTCCTGGAGGAAAAGTTTAGGCTGCTAGGAGGGAGGCTTAAGGCCAGGACCTCCAAGGTAGCCTTCTCAGAAGTGCTACCTGGTCCACGTGTAGGGCAGGAGAGACAGGCACAAATTAGAAGTCTCAAAGTGTAGATGAGATGATGGTGTAAGGAGGAAGGGTTTAAGTTTGTTAGGTACTGGAATGCTTTCTGGAACAATCAGGAGCTGTACAAAAAAGACGGTCTCCACTTGTCCCCAGATGGAACCAGGCTGCTGACGCTTAAAATCAAAAAGGTGCCAGAGCAGTTTTTAAACTAAATCTTGGGGGAAAGCCGACAGGAGATGAAATGTCTCTGGTTCGGGAGGACTCATCTCAAAGAGATGAAGGGTTAGCTGTTACTTTTCTACCGGGTAATGGATCAGAGTTGTCCACTGTGACGGTGACAAAAAGTATGGACTTTATGGAAGAATCTTGAGGCGGCAGGAGGAAGGTTGCGTGCCTAGCTTTCCTGGGAAATTATAGATGTTTGTATGCAAATGCTAGAAGTGTTCGAAGTAAAATTGGTGAATTGGAATGTTTAGTGTTGGGAGAAAACATAGACATTGTGGGAATTTCAGAAACTTGGTGGAATGAGGACAATCAGTAGGACATGGTGATTCCTGGATATAAGTTATATCGGAAGGATAGGGAGGGAAGGGTTGGAGGTGGGGTGGCTCTGTATGTCAGAGAGAATATACGGTCCAGTAAGATTGAGGTCAGAGAATTAGATTCCCTTCTAAAAATGCTTTGGGTTGAAATAGAAGGCCCAAAAGGAAATTTAACTACGGGAATTTGTTATCACCTACCAAATCAAAAGATAGAGGATGATTATAATATGATGGATGGATTAAAGATACAGGCTAAACCGTAAAAGCTGTGTTATAATAGGTGATTTTAACTACCCACAGATTGATTGGGTCAATATGTGTTCTGGTCGAGAGAAAGAGATTGAGTTTCTTGATGCTCTTAATGACTGTGCTATGGAGCAGATGGTCTCAGAACCTACCAGGGGTGGGGTGATCCTGGATTTGGTCCTAAGTAATGCCCAAGACTTGGTGAGAGATGTAAAAATGATTGCACCGCTTGGGAGCAGTGACCATAATGTTATTGATTTCACCGTTTGTATAAATAGAGGGTTACCCCAAAAGACCGGCACAACCACGTTTAACTTTAAAAGGGGTAAATTATCTGAGATGAGGAGGCACGTGAAGAGAAAACTGAAAGGAAAGGTAAATACGGTCAAAACCCTTGGGGAAGCTTGGAGGCTATTTAAAACTACAATCCTAGAAGCTCAGATAAAATATATACCACAAGTTAGAAAAGGCACAAACAGGTATAAGAAAAGGCCTGCATGGTTAACAAACAAAGAAATGGAAGCTGTAAAAGGTAAGAAGGACTCCTTTAAGCGGTGGAAAACCAGTCCAGGTGAGATTAATAAAAGGGAACACAGGCTGTGGCAAATCAAATGCAAGACTGTGATCAGGCAGGCAAAAAGGGACTATGAGGAGCATATTGCAAAAAACATAAAGACCAAGAATAAAAATTTCTTCAAATATATTAGAAGCAGGAAACCAGCCAGGGAAGCAGTGGGGCCCTTGGATGACCAAGGGGTAAAAGGATTACTGAAGGAGGATAGGGAAATGGCTGAGAAGCTGAATGCATTTTTTGCCTCCATCTTCACTGTGGAAGATGAGAAGTGTTTGCCCACTCCAGAACCACTAATTTTGGAAGGGGTGTTGAAAGACCTGAGTCAGATTGAGGTGACAAAAGAGGAGGTCCTATCATGTCCCTCTCTCTTGCTTCCTTCTGCATCATAGCTTGCTTTGCCAGGCTTGCTCAATTGCACAGGGGCTACAGAGCAAAACCTCTATTTACTCCATTGGCTGAGGCTCCTCCCTTGGGGAGGAAAGGGGGAAGGCAGAGCTTGCTTTGCCAGGCCTCTCAATCGCACAGTAGAGCTACTGAGCCAAGGCTCTCTTCCTTCTCTTGGCTGAGATTCCCTCCTGCCTGGTCCCCTGGGGAAGGAAGGAAAGAGCCAGAGCTTCCTTCGCCAAGATCCCTGGATCCCATGGGAGAAATAAAGAAAGCACCTTTAAGACCAATGAGTGCTAATGTTTTAAACATATCTTAAGTTTTTTTTAAAAAAAAATATTTAATTTTGTTTGTCTGTGTCCTTTATAAAGTTTATATCTCTGCTACCTAACTTAAATAGGAACACACATGGCCTGGCCTGACAAGGTCTCATTTATGTCAGATCCCACCCTCATAACAAATGAGTTTGACACCCTGGGTTAGACAGCCTCATGGCATACACGCATGTATACTCTACAGTGGAAAATAAATTATATTTTAATAAAAGAGCTAAGCTACACTGCTGTAATAGAATTCTAATGTAGTTTTAAATTGCAAGTGCATCCTCTATCATAAAGATTGCCTTATAGAAACTTGCAAAGGCAGATCTCTGCCTCTCCCTCCCATAATCCTTTGTTATGTCTTTAGCACTATGCCACATGGCATTTTGGCCAGGGGGTTTGTCTAATAAAGAGCTCTGGAAGACCCTTCTGGGCCATAAATCCATGTGACATAGTGCTAAAGCTCATGGCTCTTTTCACATTATTGAACTCTTTTTTTGTCCAGCTTATTTTGGTCTACTCTATAGAGATGAACTGAACTTAAATTGCTGCTTTTTCAAGCAAATACTTTTTGTTAAGTCCAGTTCTTTTCTTACTAAGTTAGAAAAATATAGTTATAAATCAGAACATTGCAAAAATTGTAAATAGAGAACAGAGGCTTAAAATAGTACTTCTAAAAATTCACCAAATTGTCAATAAGAGAGACACCCAGAGTTGATTTTGAATCAGCATGCTTATGATTTTGAGGGAATGCTTATTAAATTTGCAGATGATACTAAGTTGGGAGGGGTTGCAAATACAATAGAAGACAGAAACAGGATAGAGGATGATATTGACAGACTGGAAAACTGGGCTGAAACCAATAAAATGAATTTTAACAGGGATAATGTAAAGTTCTACATTTAGGTAGGAAAAATCCAAAGCATAGTTATAAGATGGGGCTGACTTATCTTGGTAGTAGTATGTGCAAAAAGGATCTTGGGGTCTTAATGGACCATACACTGAACATGAGTCCACAGTGGAATGCGGTGGCTAAAATGGCAAATGAAATTTTGGGCTGTATCAACAGAAGTATAGTGTCCAGATCACGTGAAGTGATGGTATTACTTTGCTCTGGTAAGGCTTCACCTTGAGTTCTGTGTTCAGTTTTGGGCACCACATTTTAAGAAGGATATAGACAAGCTGGAACGGGTTCAGAGGAGGGTGACAAAGATGGTGAGGGGTCTGGAGACCAAGTCATATGAAGAAATATTGAAGGAGCTGGGTATGTTTAGCCTGGAGAAGAGATGTCTGAGAGGTGATATGATCACCATCTTCAAGTACTTGAAGGGCTGATATAGAGGATGGTGCAGAATTGTTTTCTGTTGTCCCAAAAGGTAGGACCAGAACCAACATGTTGAAATTAAATCAGAAGAGTTTCCAGCTCAACATTAGTAAGAACTTACTGGCAGTTAGAGTGGTTCCTCAGTGGAATAGGCTTCCTTGGGAGATGGTGGGCTCTCCTTCGTTGGAGGTTTTTAAACAAAGGCTAGGTGGCCATCTGACAGCAATGCCAATCCCATGAATTTGGGGGGGGGGGCGGTATTTGTGAGTTTACTGCATTGTGCAGGGGGATGGACTAGATGACCCTCGGGGTCCCTTCCAATGCTATGATTCTGTGTGGTAGACAACTGTGATATGCACAGGCAATAGTTTCAGTAGAGAAGTTTTCCTTTATTATTATCACAGCACCCTAGGACTGATCCAATAAAAAATGCTGGAGATAACAGAAAGGAGTTCTGTGGAAAAGGCCTTCTTCCTAATTTTTAATTGCAGCTGCTTTTCCTACTAGTCCCATACAATAATGGAGTGCTGAAATTGACTAGATATCAAAAACAGGTTCTGACTAAATTTATTCCATAAGAACAGAAACATAAGAAAAGTCATGTTGGATCAGGCCAGTGGCCCATCCAGTCTAACACTCTGTGTCACATAGTGGCCAAAAAACCCCAGGTGCCATCAGGAGGCCCATCAATGGGGTCGGGACACTAGAATCCATCATACTGTTGCCCCTTCCAATATAGAGCATCACTTGCCCCAGGCAGCTCCTCCCTGTAAGCTCAATTTCCCCCTATATTAACCATTTTGGAGAATAGAAATAGAACAACAGTAAAGGTGCTGATTCAAAAACAGAAGTGTTGATTTTTTTGAAAAATCAAACTTACCCCTCTACAATTATTGTGGGCTAAAACCTACAGGTTCCACTTTCTTTCTCCTTCCCCTTTTGTTCATATATAATACATAATACCTTTTTTCCCTATTGTTTACAGGAAATATAAGTTCCATGATGCCGATTGAACAGATTGCTTGTTCCTGGAGAGAAACTGGCAACATAAAAGCAGACTCAATCTGTTTTCTGCTACTTGTAGAGTATATTGTCAAAACTCCTTCGTTTGAAAGAGGGGAAAGAGCTTTTCTAAAATAATCTGAAAATAATTTTTTCTGTTAAAGGCTATGAACTTAATGTCCTGTTTCTAAAATATCTCTTTACAGTAACTAGATAACTACATAACCTTTTAAAGTGCAGGGCTCATGAACTTGCTCACACAGATTTCTAGCCTCAACTCTTCTAACAGGCTCAACAAGCAAAGTTGCTTTTGCTTATAAAAGTAGAAAATAGATTTGATAAAAATGGTTGGTCCCCTTGGCCTTTGTTTTATTTATCATATCAGCAAAGAACAATGTCTTGTTGTGTTGTGGTCAAAACAGAGGCGACCTTGCTTGTTCACAAGTGTTCAAAGCCTAGAGATAAGAGGGGCAAAATAATAGAGTACAATAGAAAGAGTGTGGTGTAATTATTTGTGACTTGTCAAGTGACGCCCTTTCAGCCCCCAAGTGATTCAAATCTGGGAACTCTGCACAATTCTCTAAGCTAACCTTAGTCGGCATCAGAGAAATCTCACCCAGTTTCTCCGACAGTACTGAAATTGCATCAGTTTGTCATGCACTGAGCATGCCAGGTCTATACAATATCATTTGCTTGCAAATGGGCCTGGCCTCAAGGCCCTGAAACACATTCCTTGGTATCTGACTCTTGGCCTGTGATTTGTCATGTCTCTGGTGCTATCAGTTTAAGGTAATTTTAATAGATTCTGATGGTTTGCTTGTGAGAATAAAGAATGCACTAGCGTCTGTATTGCTTGTTGCCTCTTTCTGTTGCATGTAATATGGTAGTAGATACCTAGACTGGTGATACTTAGACAAAAAAGACTGCAGAAGAAATGAGGAGGGTGTCTTGTGTGTTTTTATCAAAATCTGGTATTGGCAGCTATGACAATATTCTAAGGAAATTTCAAGATTTGTTTACTCCTTAATCCCATTCTGAAAGACAGTGTTTACCCTTCTTGTATTTTGCTATCTTCCGTTGGAATGCAGATATGCTTCTGCATATTTTTTTAAATATTTCCCAAATAGTAAAAGTATTGGACAGTCCAATTAGGTTTTTATAGGCAAAGCTTCATACTTTTTTTAGGTGAAGCTGCATCCCTGGCTGCTTTTTTTATTAAAACAAACTCTTATCATTAGCAGAATAAAAATATCAACATGTCTTGGATTAAATTGTATACTCTTTACTATGTGTTCTCCCTGTATTAGTCCATCAAAGATAGTGTGTCATTGTGATTTTATTCATATTCTCACCTGCACTGTATAAAACAAAGGTTTTTCTTGCACACTGAAGTACTAACAGAAAGTCAATACTTTAATATTTAGGAAAACAAGAAAATTAGAAAATTGTTTTGAAACTTAGTATTTAGTTGCCTTAGAAAATTTATTCAGCTACTTCATGAAATAAATGGCATATTTTGCTCTACTTTTGACACCACAAGATAAGATTATTTTGCCATTGACAACTCTGATCTTTACATCATTTTTAACTGACTCCCTTAATTGATTACTTCTTTGATGTTAGAGTCTGCAGCATAGCTCTCTAGAAGTCCTGTTGACATCAATCGATTACCCTAAAGGTGTTAATGTTAGTGATTTTATACAAGAAGCATTCAGAACTCTGTAACTAAAAGCTGCCAGTGCATATACTCTTATTTTTGAGCTACTGTTGATTAACGATTTCTCTAGAGAAGTATGAATGAGTTCTTGAAAAATATCAGACTTCTACTTGTTGTTGAACATTAGTGTAGAAATAGATGCAGTAATATTTAAACTGCAGAGGGGTTTTTTTTTTAATGAAAAGAGTTTATTAAAATTCATCACAGTTAACCCCCCCCCCCCATGGAATACATGCAGGGAAGGTTCAAAATGAGATCATGTATTTTGACTTTTCCTTAGGGCGTCTCTGACAGCAGAGTAACTTGGAGCATCCCTGCTGCAAATCTGACTTTTTGTCGATTTTACCCCTCCATATATGGGCACATGTGCATGTACACATAGAAACTGCTCTGACAGTTCTCTTTACTTGATGATAAACCAACATTTTCTATAATTATTTGGCGTATTTGAAGATGAAATCAAAGCTAAGGGGGAACATTCAGTCCCAGTGCCACATCCTTTTCTCTTCCTCTTATGCATATTTCTTCTCATCCAGGATTGCCTCCTTTCAGTTTCCATTTCATAAATGCAGGCTTGTGTGCATGTTTTTCTATGTTGATAGTAGCTTGAAAGCATATGCAATGCTTTATAAGAAAAACTCTCCTTATGCTTTGAATAGTACTTCAATCAAAATGCACACGAATGCTGTTATAAAATGATTGTGTGAATTATGTGTGCTCACGTTTTCCAGTTATTAATTCAGAATATCAGTGAACACAAAATGTTGGTAACTGTCTTGATCCACTAGACTAGACAAAAATTTAGAGAACAGAAGCCTACCCTGAACCCAGGCAATTTCAGTAATTATCAAACATTCTCAAATGTTCTGTTCTTGAACAAGGTGATTGAATGGGTAAGGGTAGACGAGTTCAAGACTTCCTGGATGAAGCAGTCCTTTCTGGCTTTGGCCTTGGTTATGAGACTGAAACAGCCTTGGTCATTCTGGTAGATGTCCAAAGGGATCTGTCAAAGTTGGTGAGTGGGCATCGGTATGGCAAATGAGGTTCAGTGTTGGCAGGTGCAAAGTAATGCACATTGGAGCCAAAAATCCTAACTATAAATATGCATTGATGGGGTCCAGACTGGCTGTAACTGACCAGGAGAGAGATCTTGGAGTAATGGTAGATAACTGACTGAAGATGTTGACTCAGTGTGTGACTGCAATTTTAAAAAAGGCAAATACTATGCTGGGGGTTATTAGGAGGGTTGTTGAAAACAAATCAGCCAGTATCATAATGCCCCTGTATAAATATATGGTGCAGCCTCATTTAGAATACTGTGTACAGTTCTGGTCACCACACCTCAAAAAAAAAAAAGACACTGCAGCATTGGAAAAGGTGCAGAAAAAGGCAACTAAAATGATTAAAGGGATGGAACACCTTTCCCATGAAGACAAGTCAAAGAGATTAGGGCTCTATAGTGGAGAAACAAAGACCGAGGGGTGACATGATAGAAGTTTACAAAATTATGCAAGGGATAAAGAAGGTAGAGAAAGAAGTATTTTTCTCTCTTTCTCACAATACAAAAACTTAATAGGTACACCATGAAATTAATGAGCAGTAGACTTATTTCTTCACTCAAAGAGTACTAACACATGGAATTCACTGCCACTGGAAGTGGTGGTTGCTACAAGCATAGACAGCTTCAAGAGAGGTTTGAATAAACATATGGAATAGAGGTCCACCAGTGGCTATTAGCCACAAGGTATAGATGGAATATTATTTCTCAAACAGTGATGCTTTGCATTCTTGGTGCTTGGGAAGTAGCAGTGGGAAGGCTTTTGAAGTTCTGTCTCTACTGGTGGACGTCCTAATGGCACCTGAGTTTTGGTTACTGTGTGACACATTGTGTTGGACTGGTTGGGCCATTGACCTGATCCACCATGGCTTCTCTTAGATTCCTGTGCCAGGAATAGACAGTTGGAATATAATTCTATTGATTCTCCTGGATGTTTCAGTGGCTTTCAGTACCATCAATGATGGTATCCTTCTGGACTACTTTTTAAGGCTGAGACTGGGATTTACTATTTTGCAGTGATTCTGGTCCTACATGGAGGGTGGGTTCTGAAAAAAATACTGGGTCAACCTCTTGGCAGGGCTGGCCCTGCATCTAGGCAAACTAGGTGATTGCCTAGGGCATCAGCCTTCTGGGGGTTCCAAATTGGGTACCCCCATGTGATTTGGTGATGTTATCAGTGTGGGGGGTGCTGGTGCCAGAAGTTAGCCTTGCCTAGGGTGCCATACAGTCTGCCCCTTGGTATTTGTCTTGTAGGATCCCATAAGGTTCCATCTTGTCCCTTGTGCTTTTCAACATCTACATGAAACCTCTAGGTGAAGTTGTTTTGACATGTGGGTAGGGTTGCCAAGTCCGATTCAAGAAATATCTGGGGACTTTGGAGGTGGAACCAGGAGACATTGGTGGTGGAGCCAGGAGCAAGGTTGTGACAAGCATAACTCCAAAGGGAGTTCTGGCCATCCCATTAAAGGGACTGCACACTTTTAAAATGCCTTCCCTCCATTGAAAATAATGAAGGATAGGGGCCCCTTCTTTTGGGGCTCATAGAATTGGAACCCCTGGTCCAATTTTTGGGGAGAGGCACTGGATGCTATGCTGAAAATATGGTGCCTCTACCTCAAAAAACACCCCCCCCCCAAGAGCCCTAGATACCTGCAGATCAATTCTCCATTATGCCCTTGCGGAATAATGGAGTGCCCAAGCAGACATTTCCCTCCCTCCCCCCTGTTTTCTGATGACCCTGAAGCAGAGGGAGGGCCTCAACTGGGGGATCCCCTGTCCCCACATGGGGATTTGTAAACCAAGAGGGAGGAACACTAAAAAGTTGCAAGCCAAGAGAAAACCATGTTCCTAAAGAATACAAAATCACTCAAAAAAATCACTCAAAAAACAGTTCAGGCCTGCTGTGTTCAACTGGACCAGGGGCTCAGTCCTTTCTGACTTCTGTAGTCCCTTGAAGGTGAGCACACTTGCAGCTCTGCGCTGTCTTGGTCTGTCTGTTCCTCCTTTCAAGAGTTCTATGTAGCCCTGGCCAATGAATACATGCTTTTATAATAAAGCTGGAGGGCAATTCAGGCCCTCCAATAACTCTCAGAAGAGTCATATAACATCCATTACAAATATTCACAACAACACTCAAAATAAAAACTGATAGCCAGTTAACATAAGTATAAGGAATTATCCTACCTAGAATATTTCAGTTCAGTTCTGTTTGCTTTATTACGATTTATTACATAGCACAATGCAGGTCAACAACAACCACATAAAAATTGTAAAAATCAAGATGGACCTAAACAGGTAAAACGTAAGATATTTAAAAAATAAATGTGAAAATAAAATATAGGACATTAGTATGAATAATGAGATATGACAATTAATACAGTAGTGGTCAAACATCTTCTAGCTTAATAAATATAGTACATATAATAAAAGGTTTTAAAATTATACAGCTCCAGAAAAAATATTAGCTAGAATACACTGGTTAAAATTACAATCTGTTACCTCGACATTAACTTGTAAGAATCATAAAATGCAATTTGATTGCGTGGGAACAAAATTTGGCAACTTTATGCATGGTCTCTGTATTTATATCAGTTTCAGTAGCATTTGTGATGGTATACAGAGTACTCAGGCATTTAAGAAAAGATAAAATACAAGCTTGGAAATATTCAAAAAACAGTCAGTTCAGGACCCCTTCTTTACATAATCCTCACGAATTCTCCTAGCTGCTGCCATAAATGTGGCACAATTAATTGTGAATTGGGGGTTAAAATCTGATAACAGCATATTTCTGATTTTGAAATCAGAAAACCCGAGACATCCCTCCAACAAAGAATAAATGTACCTGGCTCGTATGCCAGGGTATAGGCCACACCCAAACAAAACATGGTCAATCGTTTCAACTTTATCTGCACCACAAGGACAAACCCGCTCAGCCATAGGGACCTTTCTAAAGCGGCCCTCAACGACTGCTGAAGGAAAGACATTACAACAGGCCATAGAAAAGGCCCTTCTGCGGGATGGTATTGTTAGAGTTGAGAGGTAGGGGGCTGGAGCTAAAACATATCTCCTTTGAGGGGGAGCTAGATAATCCGGGACCTTGGCAATATCATTCTGTCTCTCAATGTCTTGTAGTCTCTGGTTCCAGAATATCAAATATGTAGGTTTATAACAAAATCTGGAGTCCTTCAGGCAACCCAATAACTCTGAGGAAATTGCGCTTTTTCTTCCTTATATGGAATATCCCCGCTCTTTAGCTCCCATAGTGGACTCAGAGTTACACTTGCATGAAAAAACAGCACCCTACACACTGTCTTTTCTGTTTTCTTTTCTTGGTCACTTCTCTGTTTTCTTCACTTCTCACTTCCCTCTGTGGCCCCCTAGTCTCGTGCCGTGGCCCTCCATTTATGCATTTTTTACCTGTGGCCCCCTTGGAATATCCTGGGGGCCCCTGGGGGCCATATGGCCCCGATTGGGAACCACTGATCTAGATTAAATTACTGCAGTGCAGTCTAGTTGAGGCTGCCCTTGAAAAGTGTTCAAAAACTGCAGTTGGTGCAGAATGGTACAGCCTGGTTGTTGAGCTACAGTGACAGTGCAAGTCACCTCTCTAAGGGGAAAGTTATAAGGTGACTGAATCGGAACCAAGGTACTCTGTCAGTGTTGCCAGGTATTGCTGCCATGGTGCCCATACTGTTTCTGCCACAGTGTTCCATCCCAGCATTTCTAACCAGGGGCAGCACAATAGGCAGGGCAGGCAGGACCAATGGGAGCTATAAGTCAAGGGAGCCCAGCTGAGCCTCTATCACAGGCAGGGGGCAGGGGAGGTGGGCCACAGGAGTGTTGCTCCTCCCCTAAAACACCCCCCCCCTTAAAGAGACCTGCTTGTATCATAAGCCTGAGCCACCTGTCAGTGGGAAGGGGGGCATCAACCATCCATGGGGACACCACAGTGTTGCTCTGCACACAGATTGCACAGGACCCTAGAAGGCCTGAGTGTGTGGGTGCTTTTCACTCACTGGTGGACACTCTGTATAGCAGGGCATCCCCATGCAACCCCTACTGGAAGAAAAGCAGGAGAGGGGGGAGGAGGTGCCAGGGGGACCTGCAGAGCCTCCAAGAGCCTCCAGCCCTGATAGATGCACCATTGTCCCTCACCCACATCTTTCACAAGAGCAAGAGCCCCTCTAGATGCCAGGCAACCACCATCACAAACACTGCCAGCCCTTCCATCCATTGCTGCCCCATGAAAAAACTTCCTGCCATTCATGATAGTTCTCCAGCTGCTCATGCTCAGTTGCCACCCACATGAAAGAGAGGGTGGGCAGGATAAGCTGTGCCAGACAAGTGATCAGAATCCCCTCCCCCTTCTTTGGGGCACCAGTAGTCATGACACCTGGTCCAGGGAGAACTTTGGCAGAGCTGTGCTGGGCTAGGAGAGGTAGGATCTTGATCCTGGCCTGCCAGTTAAGTCTGGAAACATCAGAACATAACAGAAGCCATGTTGGATCAGAACAGTGGCTCATCCAGTCCAACACTCTGTATCACACAGTGGCCAAAAAACCAGATGCCATTAGGAGGTCCATCAGTGGGCCAAGACACTAGAAGCCTTCGCACTGTTGCCCCCCCCCCCACCAAAGCACCAAGAATATAGAGCATCACTGCCCCAGACAAAGAGTTTCATCAATACCTTGTGGCTAATAGCCACTGATGGACTCTGCTCCATATGTTTATCCAATTCCCTCTTGAAGGTGGCTATGCTGGCAGCTGTCACCACCTCCTGTGGCAGTAAATTCCATGTGTTAATCACCCTTTGGGCGCAGAAGTACTTCCTTTTATTAGTTCTAATCCAACTGCTCAGCAATTTCATTGAATGTCCATGAGTTCTCATATTGTGAGAAAGGGGAAAAACTACTTCATTCTCTACCTTCTCTATCCCATGCATAATCTTGTAACCTGTATCATGTTACCCCTCAGTCAACGTTTCTCCAAGCTAAAGAGCCCCAAGCGTTTCAACCTTTCTTCATAAGGAAAATGTTCCAACCCTTTCATCATTCTAGTTGCCCTTTTCTGAACTTTTTCCAATGCTATAATATCTTTTTTGAGGAAAGACGATGACAAAGCTGGGGTGTGTCAGATGGGGATTCCATTATCTGCTTCCTTTTACAGAATCATTAAGGCAGAGTGGGAGCATCCTTCTAAACCTAAGGCAAATCAGCAGGTTTTCTCTAAACTGTATTCTTTGATCTCAGAGGCTACCAAAAGACTCAAGCTACCGGTAGTGGATGACCCTGTTAACAGTTTGACCTACAACTAAGTGCTTCTGATGGATGATGGCCTGCCTAAGAACACCTGTGATAGGAGAGTGGAAAAGGCACTTCAAAAAAACTTTGACGTGTCAGCGTGTTCCATTAGGGCATTGACTGCAGGTTCAGTATTTGGAAGAGCTGCATATACATGGGTTTCAGAGTTAGCCTTGGCAGGTAGTGGAGTACCAAAAGAATTCAAAGATGAACTTAAGAAAATTGCCCTATCTGCTGCTTATATGGCAGATGCATCATCTGATGCTCTGCAACAGTCAGCCAAGTCAATGACATGCAGTGTAGCAGCAAGAAGAAATATCTGGCTCAGAAGCTGGGATGTGGATTCTGCAGCACAGGCCAAGGTGGTGACCATGCCATTCAAAGGCAGAAGTCTTTTTGGTGATGGCCTGGAGAGATACCTAATTGAAGACAAGGATAAGAAGGTTTTGCCTTAAAAGGATAATAAATCTAGAAAAGGTTTTCAGCCCTTTCATGACTCAAAAAAGATGTCCCCTGCTGGCAACTTGGTCTTTCAAATACAGGTGGCAGCCAAGAAATAGAGACAACAAACCTTCCTCTGAAGGTAAAGTGAAAAACAGCAAGAAAGGTTTATCTCAATGACTGTCAGAGATTCAGGATACTCTCAGCACTTTGTAGCTCACTGGCAACTCTCAGTGAAAGATCGGTGGGTACTGGATACAGTTGCTGACAGATACTCCCTAGAGTTCAATTCAGTGCCTCCCAAATTATTCAGGCAAGTCTCAAAGAGCCAAAAACTGGAAAAACACAAATTGCTAGAAAAAGCAATTCACTACTTAATGCAAATCAGATCCTTAGTATCATAGAGTTGGAAGGGACCATCAGGGTCATCTGGTCTAACCCCCTGAACAACAACTCACAAAAAGCTCCCGCCTAAATTCATACCTTCCCAATAAGTTCTGCCTGAGTTCACAGAATCAGCATTGCTGTCAGATGACCATCTAGCTTCTGTTTAAAAACTTCCAAAGGAGAGCCTACTCCACTGAGAAACTGCTCTGTCAGGAAGTTCTTCCTAATGTTTAGATCTCCTGCTTTTACAACTGATCTCCAGCTGGCAGAGATAGCTCCTCTGGAAAAAATAACTGCTTTGAAGGGTGAGCTCTATGGCATTGCATTATACTGAAGCCCCTCCCTTCCCCAAACCATGTCCTCTCCCAGTTCCACCCCCAAAGTCTCCAGGTATTTTTCAACGCAGACTTGCCACCCCTAAGGGGTGTGGTGGTAGCGAGTTACCCTAGTGGGAAAGTTACCGCCACCCCTCCCCTCAGGAGTTGGCAATGCCAAGGAGGTGTGGGTAGAGCAGGGTTTACAAGTCAAAACAGGCCTGTTTGCCACACATGTTAGTTGAATTCCTCCTTATTTATTGTCTGCCCTTTGAGGCACTGGTTGTAGTTCAAACTGTAGGTGGATGAGGGGCATATGTGACAACAACTTAGAAGACAGAGAATATTTTTCTGAGTGATGGGAAATGTTACATTAATATTATGCTGTGGATTGTAACTTTAAGGTTTTTGATATCATAAGTTAAACTTTTAAAAAAATCTTTGGAAATGGAATATGCCCCTCAGCTTACAATTGAAATGAACTAATCACTAGGTTAGGCAACTTGGAATTGCATTTATTTGGATATCAATCATATGTAACAGTAGGGGTCACTGTGTCCTTTAAATCTGACATGGCACTTAAAAAAATTAATAAGAAAGTTGCACATTCAAGGAAAGCTGTACAAAAATGTGATTTGAAAAGCAGAAAAGTAAATGTATTCACAGTATTTTTAAATGAAAGAAATTACTTATTTACACAAAGCTTTGAGAAACCTAGAAATTATTTTTCCTTTCAAAAAATCCATGAAGATAATAATATAGAAACTGTTTGTTTCAAGAATTTAGGTAGATTCTTACTATAGATAATGTATTGGTTCTTCCTGGTGAACTAAATTCTCAGTGTGATGACTGTTTTCTTTCTGGTTTGCATCCTAATTTTGTTTCCCTTCAACCAGCAAGGGATAATGTTTTGACAGTGACATAACTGTAAATTTGTTTTGTGTGACCAGATGGCCTGGTTTTAGGAATGATTTTTACATTCGTTTTATTACCATATCATACTGGTATCTTTTTAGTTTTTGCTTGGTGTCTGCATCTATTGTGGATTTTCAGTAGTTTAGCTGAATCATAGTTTTCCTCCTCCCTTTCTCCTGAGGTTCTTCCAGCTTTCTTTTGTTATTGCCTGTTGAAAAATTCAAATCTTCCTTTTTCTTGACACAGTTGCATTAATCTTCTTGACACAGTGGTTCAAACTGGGGGGCGGGGGGAGCTCAAATACGAAGCCTCTGTGTATGCCAAGGCACATGCTGACTGGGGAGATACGTAACATAATTTCTGTGTATTGGTTAACCAGTACCTCTATCTCTAATACAGCTCATTGTGTTTCATTTTTTGTTCCTTTTTTTGTATGGGCTTAGAGCAGTTATATGATATTGTCTTGTCATGAAATATCAAGAGAGGATTTATACACCTAATTAATAATATTAGAGGAAGGATGGTAACTCAGTGGTGAAGCATGTATTTTTTAAATCCAGTACACTCCTGATTCAGTTCCTGGTATTTCCAGTTAAAGGATCTCTGCTAGCAGCTGCCTAAAACATTGGAAAGTTGCTGCAATCCAATTAGTCAGTCCTGAGCTAGATGAACTAATAGCTTGACTCATTGTAAGGCAGGTCCATATGTTCATCTTGATTATTGAGTTTGTTAATTCAGTGCACTTTGCAAAGTGCTTGTAAATTTCTATATATATGATGTACTAGAATATTAAATATCAATAAACCTTTTTTTAAAAAATAAAAAGAAGAAAAATATATGATGTAGTAGAAATGTGTCCTGCAGAAACCATATTTCTAGAACTCATTCTTTTCCCAGGTTCCAGCTCACCTAGATGTTCCAGACTGAGGTGGATGACTGCAAAGTGACAATCTTTGGGTCTGAAACATGAGATGATGCAAGGCCAATCCTTAATTTGTAGGCACAGTTAGAGGAATTGTAATGGAGCAAGTGATATCATATCAGTGAAAAATATGCCAGGTAAGAAGAGGAAAACATGGTTGCACTTACCTGTAACTGATGTTCATTGAGTATCATCTGTGCAGGCACACATGGTATTACCCAGATTGGGAGGGGGCGTGTCTCCAGATCTACTGGGGGAAATTAGCACAATTGGAGACAAAGCTTGCAAGGGGGGGGGGGGTAATGAGTGAGATTTCCACCTGAATGTACAGATATTTTTCCCTAGAGAACTCTCAAAACATACATACAAGGCTAACAAAGATAAAATAGAGAAGCGTGGATACAGATTGGGAATGAGTGATGTCTACCTATCTAGACAAACAAAGTCTGTGGAAGATGTGAGTTCAGGATCCAGGAGAATGCACACACAACTGAGGCTCTGGAGAGCCAGTTAAAGCAAAAATTTTCCCTGAGGTGGAGTGATGTGATTGCCTCAACACAATAACATAATGTGTCCCACATGAGAAGGACAAAGATATGGGAGAGGTCGAAAAGGGTTTTCCTGAGGTGAAACAATGGTTTTGGCAAAGCTCTGATTGTTTTGTCCATGGCAAACTATGGTAGCTAATGGTAAATTATTCAAAAATGCAAAGTGCTGCTCAAGACAGGGAGGAGGACAAAATGAGGCTATTCTTGCTACAAGGTGACAGAGATCGCAACAAGGTGTTGCTTACTTTAAAAAAGGCTTTTGACTTGAGCTCCTCTGAGTTTAACTAAGCAAACAGTAAAGTCATTGCTCCAGCTACTGTGCCTTTTTGAAAACAAGTAATGATAGTGCTACAGGCATGCTTAGAGCAGTAGCTCAGGTGTTTACCAGTTCGCATATTCCTGTCACAAAGAGTCAGTCTTGGTCCTTTGAAGGTTTAAGTCACGATGTGGTCATCCTGCAAATCTTATACTACAGAATTATTTCCTGACCATCACCACCTCAAAATACATGCCTGTAATGTTTACTTCTGCTAGAATAGTATTCATGAAGGGCTCTAAATTAATCCCATGCAAGCCACCCTTTTCTAAGGTGTGTTTGGAAAGAAATGCAAACACATAAGAAAAACAACAGAGGATAAATAGTATTTATTTAACACATAGTAGCAACTTTTCTATCAGGGAAGGAAACCTTGGGAACGTTTCTGCCAGCTAATAAGATTTGGGCTGAGCTTCTCTTTCCCTTCCTGTTGCAAGCATTTGAGTGTGGCCAGAGATACAAAACAAAGGGAAAGAGCAAAAGCGATCTTTGTATTTTACTCTAAGACAATGTCTTGACTCCTGTGTCCCGGAATGAGCTGTGCCAATGGACCAGTTGAATCTTTTGTTGTTGTTTGTTAAATGATTAGTTGTTGGACAGCACAATAATGTGGTGGTGGTGATTAGCTGCTGACACAAAAATTGCATTACTGGTTCATTCATTGTGGACTTTCCACAGGGGGAAATGATAACAAACAACCCTCCGCAAAGCGCCAATGGCATAGCAAGCATGCCAGCGTCCATAGCAAGCCCTGCAACACCCACCAATCAGACAGTGGCAGCCAATGATGCCCCTGTGAGTGGTACAGACAGGCACAGCCAATCACTGTTCCTAGATTACATTCTTCCCCCCCAAGAGCCAGCAGACAGGGAGGAAAGACATAGCACCAATACAACTTCAACAAGAGACATGGCCTGAGCACCCCCTCCCCAGCCCCTAGGGGAAGAGCGCCTATGCAGTGGACAGGACACCCATCCCGGCAAGAGCCTGACAGACAGCAAAAGTGCTGCCACATGCAACAGCCCCTGCTTGGAACCTCAGACCCCCTTCCCATGAAATAGTAAAAATGAAAGGCCAAAACAAAAACACCAGAGGCAGGATTAAATCCTAAAATGTACTGGGTTCAAAGCATGAGGACACCCAAAAGATAGTGAGTTCAGCTCTTTATTCAGTGATTCAGCATAGTGAGATAGGAACAGAACTGTCTGGCAGGACCAATGGCCTTGCTTATATGCATGCAAACTTTCCCACCCAAAAACCCAATACCATCATCCCATTACACACAACTATAGGTTAATAGCTGGCCTAACAATGCCTGATGGACCTCCTTCCTGAATCCAGGTGGCTATTGTTTTAGGGTCTCAAGCTCAGCCAAGTCTTTGCTGGCCCTAAGGCCAAACTCCAGTTCCAATACATAACAAATCCACAGCCCTGACATATGGGGATGTCAGCATCTCTGCACTGCCAGAGTTTACTTCCCTGGGAGTATACCTTATTGCATGACATGGCAAGTGGTGCCAGATGGGCCTGGCTTGAGTTGCACCCGTATGCATAGATTTCTAACTTTAGGTGTGGGAGCTGACATTTATTGAAGCAGCATCCAGGCTCATGGAAAGAGTACAGTATAAGTAGGCATGGACTCCCAGGCTGGGGCAGCTGGATTCCAGCCTATACTCATTAGTCGGTATGTGTTCACCCTTGGCTTTCCAGCCCCCAGGTCCTGGCAGGGAATCCCCCAGCTTTGCAGGCTCCACCCTGCTGCCAGACAGCTGGCAGGTGGGGGGAAGCCCCACCCTAGCAGCAATGTTCCCTCTAAACTGCAGTCTTGTGAGCAAAAATTCTACATTGTAAGCTACTGGCATTGAAGTTGTAAGTTATTTCATAAATTAGTGTGCTCTGGGGTCATCCTTCCTGAGCTAAGATAAAAATGTGTGAGCTGGAGGTTAAAAATCTGTGAGCTAGCTCACGCTAACTCAGCTTAGAGGGAACATTGCCCAGCAGCCAGAATATACCTTTAGATCTCAGCAGCCTGCAAACTCTTTGTGTTTTCGTATATGTGTATGCCTTTAAATCTCAACATGCCCCAAAGCTGCATCAGGAGGGGCAAGCAACAGAGCCATGTGGCTCTTCCCAGTGAGTGCGTGAGAGATTAAGACAGCACAGTCTCTGTGTTCGTTTCAGAAGTTGTATGGATTTGATTATGGGATGGAAGAAAATACCACCCCTTAGAGTAGACCTCTCTCTCCTATATTCTAGTTTTCCTGTTAGTCTGAAGAAGTTGGTGGAAATACAGCAGATTGTTACATTCAGCAACTCCTGTGAGTAAAGCGAGTGCCCCAGTGAGACCACAAAATTGTGGACTTGCAAACTCTTTATTTCAGCTGCTTTGTGTATGTATTCATTTTCATTTCGTGGAAGTGCAGCTGCTGGGGTATGAGGAAATGAAGACGGTATTCAGGGGAACTGCACTGCTGTATTTTTATGTATTTATTTTATGGAATGGGGAACTCTACTGGCTCTACCCCCAATGTCCCCAGGTATTTCTGATTTGGACCTGGCAACCCTAGTTCATCTCTTTGAGTTGTGCCTCCAGAGACAGGGTATCTGTTAGGTTTCTGAAGTGAGCGTTGTTAGTCACACAGTATGTACTTTGCTCTCCCCCTTTCGTATTAGTGCTAAGAGCCCCCTCTGTGGTGCTAGGTGCCCTCTTTGTGCCTCTCCTTCCACTGAAGTGCAACACTCTGCACTCTTAAGTGCACAACAGAGACCTCTGAGATGGATTCCTGCGCCGTACACCCTACCTACTGAACTATGGGGCATCCTAGATGGTGTTTATGTAGTGCTGGAGGAGGGCTGTAAGTGTGTGCAGGGTCCAGCATTGGCCACCTCTGGAGAAGAGGGTAATTTGCTGTGGTTTTCAACAGCATCTTGTATTGTGCTGAGGCTTGTGGGCAGGTACTTGGACTTTCCTGTTGTATGGGCATCCATGAGCTATGATGGGGTGGCCAAGCTAGCTTAATGTAAGAGCAACATAGAATAAATGCCAGAAGTTTGAGAGCTGCAAGACATGAACGTCAGAAGTTTGAGAGCCACAAGACATGAATATCAGATATATGAGAGCTGCAAGGAAGGAAGGCAAATAGATGGAGAGGAAGAAGTGGGGAGAAAGCAACTTTAATTTTAAATGCATTCTCCAAGCTGCTGACTAGCTTATCTTGGAGAAGGGATTTTAAGAGAGAAACCAGCTGACAGCGTGGTGGTAGCTTCAAGAGCCACACAATATGTGTGAAAGCCACATATGACTCCCGAGACACAGTTTGGCCACCCCTGAGCTTTGACATCTTTTTTATATCATAACATTCCTGGGGGTATTCCTGGGCTGGACAAGTTTAGGGAGTGAATTAATTCATGCCACATCTCTGAGTTTGTTCTACCAATGCAGCAGCTAGCGTCAGCATTGCTCTGCACCATTGCCAAACTGGTGCCTGGCTGGGCACTCCATTTGCTCATCTCAAAGATACTTTGGCAAAACAGTCAGTTGGCTCTCTGTATGATTTTGCTCCCCTCTCATGATTGCACTGCAAATTATTTGTGTTTCTTTATGTTATTTAGATTCCCAGTGTGGAGAAAAGGGGATAGAAATATTTAAATAAATATTTTTTTTAAAATCTCTGTTTTGATATAAGAATGGTTAGAGGCAGGGCTTTTTTGTAGCAGGAACTCCTTTGCATATTAGACTACACCCCCTTGATGTAGCCAGTCCTCCTTACAGGACTCTTCTTACAGGGTCTACTGTAAGCTCCAGGAGGATTGGCTACCTCAGGGACATGTAGCCTAATATGCAAAAGAGTTCATGCTACAAAAAACCTCCTGCTTAGAGGCATGTTCATAACTCAACATAACACACTTTGATTAAGTAGTTTTACTTTTCATGAACAGCTAGTTCATTCTGTACATCAGAGTTTTCTTAATTTACAAGAATGCATTGCTCTTCATCATCTTAATCTATTATCTTTTACATACGTGCTGAGGTTGTCAAGTTACACACACACACACAAAACAGCTAAAGTTGATCTCACTATCTGTTTGAATATAAAATGTGGAGATTCCTTCATATTTTTTTTAAATTAAATCAAGCTACCATACTAGCCAATAAAGTTTTTTTTTTACACAGGCCAAAAAAGCTCTTCACGTCTCATTATGGGTAGTAAAGTTTGTTTTCTGCCCACAGAAATACGGGGTCAGGAAGTGGGGAGCAGATGGCACTCACTTCCTCCTTACTAACTATAAGAGGATGGTGGGAGGGACAGTGGCTCAGTGGTAGAGCATCTGCTTGGTAAACAGAAGGTCCTAGGTTCAAACCTCGGCATCTCCAACCAAAAAGGGTCCAGACAAATAGACGTGAAAAACCTCAGCTTGAGATTCTGGAGAGCGACTGCCAGTCTGAGTTAGACAATACTGACTTTGATGGATTGAGGGTCTGATTCAGTATAAGCAGCTTCATGTGTTCAAGAAGATTTACTCTAGCATTGTTTCAAGAATTCAGGAAACGTGAATGAGAAAATAGACTAGGGAACTATTTATTTATTTAGCTCTGTTTTAGCCAGCCTTTCTCCCTAAGAGGAACCTAGATCAGATCACATTGCTCTTCTCTATTTTATCCTCACAACCCTGTGAAGTAGGTTAAGATGAGATTGTGACAGGCCCAAGGCCACACAACACACTTCATTGGTGGGGATTCAAGCCTCAGTCTCTCAGATTCTAGTCTGACACTGTAATTTCTACACCACACTGTCAAGACCCAGCATGCCTAGATCATGGGCTGGAGCCAAACCAAATGTTGCAGTGGCACAGTGGAACTCTCCCGCCTCTCCACTCCCACTGCAGCTCACTGATCTCAATGAGATGCTGCTTCTGGGGGACAGGGAACCCCAAGGAAGTACATGAGAGGGATGTGCATCAAGATGGGGTGATTGGTGGAAACTAATGATTTAGCCTGGATCCAACCTAGTGCGCTTCCTGGAATTGCTGTGGCAAGAGCAGGTGGTGCAAACTGGCTTGGGCTGCTTCATAATTAAGCTCTGATGAAATTTTCATGCCCTGATAATATAAAAAAAAATTAATAGAGAGGATAGATATTTGCACACAGTAAATAATTGTGAGGTTTTTTTAGTCTGAGGCATTTGTATACAGTGGTAGAAAATGCTATTGCCACATCAGAGAGAAGAATTGAAAGCTTGTGTTTTTACTGATTAAAATAGGAGTCAATTGCACCTTTAAGGTGCAATTGAGTCCTATTTTGTTCTACTACTTCAGACCAACATGACTGCCTACTTGGACCTTTTTATTGATTTGTAACTGTATTTTCCACATCTGCATAATTTACAATTTCTACAGGAAATTAGTATTGGTTTGTAGTTATGGTTTGCCATTTTACCAAAAGTTAATACCTTTTGTTATATTTAACTTAGTTTCACATTTTTCTGGGTAGTAACAAGAGCTAAAAGCACATTTTTCTCTGCAATCCCTTCCAGGCCTGTGTATTGTAAAATAAGTCTGTATAAACACACACTTAAAACTCTCTATAATGCCTGCCATTAAAATGTTGACACTGGCCAATACTTATCTATCCATTTTATCTCAAGATACAACAGCTATTATTAAGAGCTTTTATTTCCTGTTATTTGGGATAGCTTATAGCTCTGCCAGATTTCATCCACTGAGAATTTCCATACCAGGTCTTTGCCTCAGGCTGATTTTTTCCCCTTTTAGGTTTCAGCATTAAAAAAAAAAAAGATTTATCAATTTTTGAGAATAAGGTCGTGGGGGAAGCTTATATTTGAATGTTAATTATGGAGAGGCTGTTTGATACATTCTAAAAAAGTTGCAGAAATAGTTATAAGTTCTGTGGCATGACCATTCTGCTTGTCTATATCAGAGAGAGACCTTAATTGGCCTTGCTGAATCTAGTGACCATTTGACCCACACCCATGCCTGCTATCAGAATGATTTCCATTAAGAACCTTTTGGTTACATGAGAGAGACAGAGAGAAAACATACAAATTGGGACCAGCAATCACTTGACTCCTCCCCTCCCACAATTGTCTCCAGCTGTGGCAATTCCATCGGGTCCTAGTGGAACTTCATTGTGTAACTTTATGAAGGAACTGGTACCTGGCTTTCTTATTCCCTGTCTTCCTTCCCCATCCCTTTTTCTTTTTGTTATGTTTTAGATTGAAATTTGAATCACATAGTTTTAAATTGTAAACTGCCTTGAGTGCATTGGCAGAGAGCTGATATAAAATGTGTCATTAATACATAAATAACTTCTCAGACCTTATAAGCAAATTCTGCTATCAATAGCTACAAGCTCCATCTTTCCCCCCACTCCATAAACTTAATCTTCTCCCCCCCTTTTTTTTACTTCAAATAGAGTCCCTCCTGCTTTCTGCACAGCTCTACCTGCCCTGTTGAGTTTCTGCTCTGAACTGTGTGAAAACTGCTGAGATCTTTGTTACTAGAAAACTCACAAGTTCCAGGAATTAAAATAACCATGTGAATGTGCTTAGTTAGCAACATGCTGTAAAAGAGTTTCAGCTGGTGTAGTAGTACAGCACTAAATTGTAACTCAGCTTTAAAAAACAATAACAAAACAAAGGTCAGCTTAGTTAGATTTTGACAAGATTGAGACTTCAGTGTCTGTTGGCTGTATTCATCTTGGCAAGTTAACTGGTGGTTTGCAAGCATTCCTGAGCAAATACCGTTAGTAGCACATTGATACCAGTACAAATAGATTGTCCTTATCACTATGTAGACAAAGCAGCCATGAAATGTGTGCAATGCTTTAAGCACTAGTGGCATGATATAATGAAGTTGTATTCCATTAAGCACTTGTATACAGGGGAACAAAATGTCATCACCTGAATGTAGCTGCATTTCAGTAATACAACCTCATCTGTTCCATCAACTAGTTTTGCTCTGATCAATAAGCAGTTTTCTGTGGCCTTTCACTACTGTCAAGTATCATTGAGTGATGTAAATACACATCAGAAACTAGAAACTTGACAGCTCACCCGGATTAAAAAGGAAAGGTAGGGGGGAGAGACTGATGCAATTGACAGAGATGACAGCTGACATCTGCTGTGTATAAATAATTTGGTATTGCTACATACAAAACTTCTTTTCTGCTGTCTGTGAGCTTTCCACTAAATAGCTGTTGCTCAAAAGAAGCCCAGACATTAAATTCTGTTACACTGAAACATACAACCATTTTTTTAAATCTAAAATTTGGAATAGATGTCTTTAAATTACTTGGGAAGCATGTTAAAATTACCTCGGTAATTATTTGGAATAAGGTTTTAAAATTCCTCTACTGATTATCTGATTTAATTCATGAACAATAGCTCAAGATATGGGGGAAATGCTTTTGAATCCATGTATATTCTTGAAAATCTTGAGTCATCCATGGAGTACTATGATACAACATTGTTCTGTTATTTCCTTTGTCTTGTCTTGTGAAATCATGTTTGAAGACAGTGCAGCAGTAGTATAATATGAAAAAACACGTGTCTGGTTCTATGAATGTGTTTTAAAACCATGAGGTTTATGCTTCTCAGTCAGGGTTGGGTGCAGGGCTATTTTTGTGGGGAAAGCCCAGCAGGAACTCATTTGCATATTAGGCCACACCCCCTGATGCCAAGCCAGCCGGAACTGTGTTCCTGTGCATTCCTGCTCAAAAAAAGAGCCCTGGTTGGGTGACATAATATTTCCTTATCTTTTAGTTGTACTTCCCTTCTCCTCTTCCAACTTTTCCTGAAAACTCAATTTCCTTTTTCACTGCTTATCATGGTATATTATATCTGCACCAATGCTAAATCTGGTTAGCTTTATACCATAGTTTGAAACTACATTATACTTAATACTGAAAAGTAGTGGAATGGCGAATTCAACATACAGCTGAGTACGTGAGTCTGAAGGGACCCATCTGATAGCTGCATCCTAGTTAAGAAATTGGGAAATGTTACATCAGCATTAAGAGCACTGTATTCTTACTAATACTGCATCTGCAAAATTCAGATTTTTGCCATGCACTAAGAAGGTATGGAGCAGCATCCTGGTTAAGGTTGCTTGAACAATGGGAGAGCTGTCCAGGCTGATTGCTAGAGGATACAAGGTATAGATCAGAAAGAAATCTTGTACCAGCTGGACAAGCTGGTGAAGGTCTTAATTGTTCTACCTTTCTAGTGCACTGATAGGGCTGATCCTAGTCATACTCAAGTACAGAAATCTGAGATAAGAGCAGGAAGGTCTGCTGGCATGTAATGTTAGCTTCTACTCAGGCTTGGAAGTACCTGTTTTTCCTGGGGCCTTCAGGGTAAAACTTGGAGATCCTTTAGTGAGTGACAAGCCAAAACATGTGGGAGTGTATTCCAAGATTCAGCAAGGTCAGTTGTTGTATCTTCTCTGGCTTGTGTCACATTGGTTCACCACACCAGAAACAAGGACTGCAGGATGGTTCTTGTGCACAGCAAGGCCTGCCCCACTCCTGTTGCTGACCATCTGGCAAGCAGTGGGGGCATAGGGCTGTGTTGCAGAGATGTCTCTGGTGAAGTGTCAACATGACTTTTTAAAATTTTATTTTTAACTTTTTAAGGGGATACAGGATAAAGAAAAGGAACGAGAGGTAAAATTGTGAAAACACAATACAGAGGACAATTTTTGCAGCTAATAAGAACAATCCTTGATTTAAATATATGTATGTATAGAAAAATATATAAGATGGTAGCTTAAGAAACCACTGTAACAACCTACTCAATTTATTCTTCCATTTTCTCACAATATATTATAAGTTTTATCCTGTCTTGCCAATCTTAAGAGTTATATGAGAAAACATGAATAACCTCATAGAAATTTTGTATATAATTTTAACATAACAGTTGGTTGTAAGAAAAGTTATACAAAAGGTAATATCCATAATATTTCATGTTGAAACTGTCATATAATAGAAACCATTCAAATGTATGACTAAATATTGGTTATAATAATCATACAAAACTCAACAGTTATTTTCAATTTAATCTTTTGGTCTTTGAGTAATATTAATTAGTTTTGCCATAGATAGCTGCATATTCGTGCATTTTGTCTACCCAATTCTCAAAAGTTGTACAACACTCTGTTTTTCACTTTGCTGCAAATACTACTCTTAGGGCATTTTCGCACTGACCTTAATCAGCAGCGACGCCCCTCTTCACCGCGCAGGATCGGCGCGGATTTCGCACTAATTGCCGCGGAGCACCCGGAAGAACCGGAAAGTCCCGCGGCTTTTGCGGCGCAAATGGAAACTGGTTTTTGGCGGCTCTTCCGGGTGCTCCGCGGCAATTAGTGCGAAATCCGCGCCGATCCTGCGCGGTGAAGAGGGGCGTCGCTGCTGATTAACGTCAGTGCGAAAACAGCCTGTATGTAGTTAACATGTGTCTAAGCAGTTCATGCATTGCTCTTTCTATGTTCACTAGTAGAATTCCTGGTAACATTGTCTCTGGTAACATAGCAAATTTTATATTCTTTTTAAAAATTTCAATATATATTTCTATCCAATATTTGCTAGGATTTTTTAACAATATCACCACATATGGTAAAAGGTTCCATCTATTTCTTTACATTTCCCACACAGTCTTTTTATAGTTTTTATCCATCTTCTTGATGTCTTTTGGGGTAAAGTACCAGTGATAAAATATTTTTTTCTAAGTGCTTGACTCACTGTAATGGAATCTCCTTTGGCCGGCCGCATCGCAGCTCGGCTGAAGGGGAATTTTTGCCGCCCTGAAGGAGAAGAGCAGGCATTGTGTGCCCATTTGGGCGCGTTGTTGTTGGGGCGGGGCTTGAGCATTTTAACGGCCAAGCCTCCGCCTCCTCTCATGAGTCCCTCATCAATGCTTGGTGAAGAAGGAGCGATCTTCTTCGTGGTCTCTGTGCTTCACACTCATGGGATAGTGCGCCTGCGCCGATCCCCGAATCGGTATCTGAAAAGCCCGGGATTTTTTCGCGCTCGGCGCCACTGGGCATGCGCAGGCGTCCCAATGCGCATGCTCACCGGCGCCAGCGCGGGGATCCCGCCAGTTCCTTTCTGACCGCTGCGCTGAGAGGTTTTCCTTTCCGTTTCCCCGGTCGGTGAGAATCCTTGGCTTTGCCTTTTTCTCGTCTTAGCCCGTTTATAGTTGTTAGTTAGTTAGTTAAATTAATAGTTTAGTAAGTTAGTGTTAGTGTAAAAAAAAAAAGTGTTCTTTGTTTGTCTGGCAAACTGCCCCTTGGGGTGCTTCGCTCCCGCTTTCCCCAGTTTTTCTCTCAGATCATTCTGAGTAGTTTTTTTTCTGCGGCTTCTTTCTATGGAAAGTCGCTGGGGGGTTTTCAAGCGCTGCCGTGCTTGTGGAAAGAAGATCGCCCCTCCGGACGGCCATTCCCTGTGCCTGTTGTGCCTGGGAGAAGCGCACCGAGTTGAATCCTGTCCGCACTGTCTCCGCTTTTCGAAGCAGACCAGAAAAAATCGGGCGGCTCATTTATCGGCGGCGCTCACCGAATCGGCGCTTTGCCCTCGTAGACCGATGGAGTCATCGACCGAAATCGACCGACGCCCCGGCACAGGAGCTTGCATCGGCTGATGCTGCTCCGATACTGACTTTGACCGATCCGCCGTAAGAGCGTGGCTCCACAAAACGTTCCCGCGAGGGCTCAGTGGATACGCCCGCTAAGAAACGCCGAGAGGACTCGGGGACCCGAGCTCCTAAGAAGGCGAAATCAAAGGAGAAGCGGAAGCTACCCCGCACTCCTTCCCCATCGGTCAGTACACCGGCGTCGGCGATCCCTATACCGCCGAAGAAGATCTTGGCCTCTCCACGCCGAAGCCCTGTGAGTCAGCAGCGTCTGTCGGCATCGGAGCAGGAGCAGGAGATCGACCTGACCCAATGCTCGTCATCTTCTGGGTCCCGTCGGCGGTCGGCTAGCGAATCGGCCTTGGAGGTGGAACCGTCGGCACCGATAGTCCCGTCGGTCCCGTTCAGACCCCGGGACAGACGTGAACCGGAGCCGTTTCATGCGCCTCAACGCTTCCCGATACCACCATGGGAGCAACGCAGGTGGCAACCACCCTACTCTCGGTACGACTCCTGACATTGGTACCCGGAGCACTACCAGGACTGGGAGCGAGCATCGGAATATTCCTCCATGTCGAGGGTCTCGCACCGATCCAGGAAGGCGTCGGCTTCGGTGTTGGTCCCCCCGGATCGACAGTTGGTTCCGGTTGAAACTCCACGTAGACCACTGCCGGTCCAGCTGCCACCGCGAGAGTCGACCCCGATCTTGTCAGAGCATTCCGCCCATCAAGACTCTTCATCGGTGTCGGACGGCGAAGTCCAGGACTTAGAGCCTTCACCGGTCTCCCAGACGGCTGAGGATCTCCCGATTTCGCCCTCGGAGGATCTAAAGTCTTATGGGGACCTTGTGAAACGCATCGCTGCCACCCTCCGACTACCCGTGATCCAGCCAGAACCCGTAGTGGACGACAACGTGTTCGATATAATGCAGAAGAACACGTCCACTGCGGTTGCTCTACCGGTTACCAAGGTGATCCTTCAAGTGGTCAAGGAACCTTGGAGCAAACCTTCTTCGACGCCGGTGTCATCCAAACGGCTGGACCACATGTACAGGGTCCAGGAGACAGGGGCTGAATTTCTATTCACCCATCCACGCCCTAACTCAGTGGTAGTCTCCTCCTCCTCGAAGGCCAGGATGGTTCACTCCTCTCCACCGGACAAAGAAGGGAGGAAGATCGACGGAATGGGCCGCAAGGTCTACTCAGCTGGGGCACTCGGCATAAAAATATCTAACTATGCAGCCTGCATGGCTAGGTATCAGTATGCCGTGTTGGAACAACTTGCCCCGTTCCTCTCTTCTCTAAGTGAGGACAAAAAGGCCGCTGCAACCAAGCTGCAGAAAGAAGGTCTCGCTGTGGCCAGACAACAACTGGCTGCAGCGAAACACATGGTGGAAGCCTCAGCCAAACAGATCACCTCTGCAGTCTGCATTAGGCGTCACTCCTGGCTTCGGTCTACGGCACTCCACCAAGACACAAAGACCTTCATCGAGGACCTGCCTTTTGAGGGTGACGGGCTCTTCAGCACCACAACCGACACGGCGCTGCAGGAGTTCGACAAGAGCCTCAAGACCTCCAAGAACTTGGGCATCCAATCCACCCCCAAAACTTCTAGATCCAAGCAGTGGCCTAAGCCTTGGACCAAGAAACCCTACCAAAGGTTCTCCCCTGAGCAATGGCGTCCCTGGCCTGCGCAGCCTGAACGACCCCCCTACTCTGGTAACGGCAGGAACCGTTACGGGGCCCAGCCCTCCAACAAGTCTAAGGGGGCTCGTCCCCAGAAGCAGGGGGTTTGACTTCCTACAAGCACGCGTCATCGCTCCCACTGTTGGCTCTTCCATCCGCCTACGCCCTTTCCTGCCTGCCTGGGAGTTGATCTCCACAGACAGGTGGGCGCTGTCCATCGTAAAAGAGGGCTACAAAATAGAGTTTGTTCAGACCCCAGACCAGTCTGTGGTAGTTACCACACCCCCTTCCCCACCTCTGCTGGCGGAGGTGAACAACCTCCTACAGAAACAAGCCATAGAGGTAGTTCCGCCGGAGGCCAGGACAGGAGGCTTCTACTCCCGCTACTTCCTGGTCCCCAAACGGGACGGGGGCTTGAGGCCTATCATGGACCTTCGGAGTCTGAACAAATTCATTCTGTACCAGAAGTTCAGAATGGCTACCCTGCAAACTATCCTGCCTCTCATCAATCAGGGAGATTGGATGGCGACCCTGGACCTCAAGGATGCCTACTTTTATGTCAGCATCCACCCTGCGTTCAGGCATTTCCTAAGGTTTGCAGTGGGTGCTCGGCATTTCCAGTTCAGGGCCCTGCCGTTTGGACTGTCTACCGCTCCTCGGGTGTTCACGAAGCTGATGAGTGTGGTGGCTGCCCACCTTCGTCTTCAGGGAGTTGTTGTCTTCCCATACATCGACGACTGGCTTCTTGTGGCGAAGTCGAAGGAGAGTTTAACAATGCACATTGCCATCACTCTGCGTCTGCTCGACACCCTGGGATTGCAGGTCAACCTGGAGAAGTCCCATCTGACTCCATCAAGGACAGTTCAATTCATAGGGGCTCTATTGCATACAGATCGACACCGAGCATTCCTTCCTGCGCAGAGAGCAAAGGACATCATCAATCTGGTACAGCTTCTTCGAAGGCGGCAGTGGGGCACGGCCCAGCAGCTCCAGCGGATGCTGGGGCTGATGGCTGCAACGACAAGCGTGCTATGTTTCGCAAGACTGCGAATGAGAGGACTGCAACTATGGTTCTTACGCCATTTTCGTCCTCTCAGAGATTCGCCTTGAAAGAGGTTTTCCATCCCACCTGGGACTATCCAATCTCTGCAGTGGTGGGGATCAGAGAGCAACATCTGTCAGGGGGCTCCCTTTCATCTTCCAACCCCTACCATGACTATCGCTACCGATGCTTCCATGTGGGGGTGGGGAGCTCACCTGGAAGATCTATGTGTGGGGGGCCAGTGGCCTCCGAAACTGAGTCAGTGCCATATAAATTACCTGGAACTGCTGGCGGTTCACTTCGCCCTTCGCTCCTTCCGCCCTCTGTTAGCAGGGAAGACTGTGGCACTACTTACGGACAATACCACTGCCCTGTGTTATATAAACAGACAGGGGGGGACGGTGTCCCGCAGACTGTGCTTGCTAGCGATGGATCTCTGGATGGAGTGCCTCCAGTGGGACATTTTTGTGAAGGCAACACATCTGCCGGGGGTCCTCAACATTCAGGCGGACTCTCTCAGCAGGGGTGGAGCTCTCCCACACGAATGGGAGCTGCAATGGCGGTTCCTGGAGCCGGTGTTCCAGCGTTGGGGGTACCCACAGCTAGATGTCTTCGCCGCAGCGGAGAACAAGAAGTGCCCCTTGTTCTGTGCCAGGGGAGGTGCGGATCCAGCCTCGCTGGGAGATGGACTCCTACTTCTGTGGGGGGGCTGGTTCCTGTACATGTTCCCACCCTTGCCTTTACTGACAAGGGTAGTCCACAAGTTAGTGCAGGAGAAGCCACGTTACATCCTGGTGACTCCTTGGTGGCCCCGTCAGAGCTGGTTCTCGATCCTGCTCCAGCAGTCGAGGGGGGTCTTTTACCAGTTCCCGACAGATCCGGACCTGTTGTCGGCCCAGGGCGGGCACGTACTCCATCACAACGTGCCTCACCTGAAGCTGACGGCGTGGTTCATCGACCAGTAGGTTTTTCCACCAGGGTCCAGCAAGTCCTCCAAAGCAGCAGGAAGCCTTCCACTCGTGCCTCTTACGAGAGGAAGTGGAAGAAGTTTAGTAACTTTGTGGCTGGCTCCCCTATGCCGCCTGACTCTGTTGGGCTGTCGGCAATTTTTGAATTTCTTTTAGCCTTGGTGGATGAGGGGCTGGTATTCTCCTCCATCAAGGTTTATTTGGCAGCTATCTCTGCCTTCCATGTTTCAGTTTCGCTCACCCTCATTCCAAGAGGTTTATGAAGGGGCTGTTTCGCCTTCACCCCCCTTCTAGATCCCCTCCACAGTTGTGGGACTTGACTCTGGTTCTGGACAAGTTGACTCGTCGTCCCTTTGAGCCCATGGCAACATGTTCCTTACAACTTTTGTCTTGGAAGACTGCATTTTTAGTTGCCATTACCTCGGCACGTTGTGCGGGGGAGCTCACGGCGATGCGCTGTGACTACCCCTACCTTGCCTTTAGGGAAGCGGGGGTCTCCTTAGCTCCAGACATCACTTCTCCCCAAGGTGGTTTCCCAATTTCACCTTAACTTAGAAGTTTGGTTACCCACGTTTTACCCTAGCCCTTCCTCGGATGAGGAGCACAGGCTGCATGCGTTAGACGTTAAACGTGCTCTCTTGTTTTATTTGGATCGCTCACGGGGTTTTCGTAAGGACAACCAGCTTTTTGTCTCCTACTCTGCCCCCAAGTTAGGGTCCAAGATTTCATCTCAAAGACTTTCCAAGTGGCTTACTGAGACAATTAAACTTTGTTATTTGTTGGCGAAGAAGCCTTTACCTGGACCTGTTCGTGGGCACTCCACAAGGGCAATGGCCACGTCGGTGGCGTTCCTGAAGGGTGTGTTCCTTTCCAACGTCTGCAAGGCGGCTACCTGGTCTTCTCCGCATGCCTTCATGAAGCACTACACGCTGGACGTGCATGCTCAGCAGAGGACTCAGTTGGGAGCTGCGGTGCTGCAAGCTGTTTCTTCAGGTTGACCGTCTTCCCACCTCCAGGTATGCTTTGCTTGCTAATCTCCCATGAGTGTGAAGCACAGAGACCACGAAGAAGATAGACAGGTTGCTTACCTGTAACTGTAGATCTTCGAGTGGTCATCTGTGCATTCACACTACCCGCCCTCCTTCCCCACTGCTGACGGTCTCCCTCCAGTATGGAGCTTCCAGCGGTCAGGAAGGAACTGGCGGGATCCCCGCGCTGGCGCCGGTGAGCATGCGCATTGGGACGCCTGCGCATGCCCAGTGGCGCCGAGCGCGAAAAAATCCCGGGCTTTTCAGATACCGATTCGGGGATCGGCGCAGGCGCACTATCCCATGAGTGTGAATGCACAGATGACCACTTGAAGATCTACAGTTACAGGTAAGCAACCTGTCTTTCTCCGTCGCTCTGTACCAGCATCGAGGGACCAGGCCTGGTAAGGCTGTGGGGCCTTGCGAGTTTTTGTCGAGCTTTGGAGCATTGGGAGAGATTGCATCGTGGGACTCTCAGTTTGTGACGTTTTATATATATATATATATATATATATATATATATATATATATATATATATATATATATATATATATATATATATATAAAATTGGGGGGGGGGGTTCTTGCGGCGCGTCGGGGTTCTTGCTAGTGGGCTCACTCGGGAGTATAGCTGGGTTGGGATCTTGTGGGAGTGTTGGGGGCATTTGGAGACTGTCCTGCGTAGGCCTTCATTGCACAGCAGTCATTTCTCCCCCTCCTCCTTCCTCCCAACAATCACCTTCCTCCTTTCTTGCCTCGTGGGGATTGGTGGCCATTTTGAATTGATTCCTTAGGCGGCCATTTTAGGTGTTCAGTGCAGGGGCCATTTTAGGTTGGGATTTCAGGCAGCCATTTTAAGTAGTGAGCATCGGGTCCTACTGAGCTGTATATGCAGCATCTCTTTGCTGAATAGGAGGGTGGCTGCAACTGTGGTAATTAGCGAATACAGTTTCCCATTTGGCATTAGGAGACTGTTCTCTGCGCTATTTCTGACCCACGCACAAATGGTTAGTTATTCCATCTAAGTGAATTGTTAGTATTGGAAAAATGTCTGGGCGAAAGGGGGCAGGGAAGTCGAAATGCAAGCAACCTGTGCAGAAGCGTTCACCGCCGTCTTCATCGTCTGATGAGGAGGGGGAGGATGAGGTGAATGCAGCCATTCTTTTGAGGCTGCAGGCCCTTGAGCAGGCGTCTGGGTTGCCACCTTCGTTGAGTTCTAAAAAGGGACCGGTTTCAAAAATGGCTTTTCAGGCCGATATATTAACGCGATTATCTATTTTATCTGCTGCTGCTGCTGGAGGAGCCATGGGTTTGGGTGCTCCTGATGCCGAATCTGGCCCTTCTTCTGGCATGGGGGGTGCAGGTACTGCTTTGGTACCTGCCGGACTGCCAGGTAAGTCAGGTGATGGTTCTAATGCCTTTGCGGGGCTTGTCTGGCCATGGGGGCCTTGGGGACCTGCTGCACCTAATGGTGCAGGCATGGTTCCCGGGAGTTCAAACACTCCTTCCATTGTGGGCGTGGGGCCTCAGGCCAGTTGGGCGTGGCCACAGGGCCAGTTTGGACCATTTGGGAATTGGCCAGGGGCTGGGCAGCAAGGGGTTGCACCTTCCTTTACTGGGGGTTGGGGTTTACTCTCCCTGTATGGCGCTGTCCCTTTTGGTGCCATGCCCTTTGGTGAGGTCGGCTTACCTTTAGGCAATCACCTGTTGCTGGCCACAAAAGAAAAGATCCTTAAGGGGGAATATGTGGACATATTCTCCCTTTTATTTAGGGAGTTAGAAAAAAAAAAGACAAGGAGGATCTTGATGACAAAAAGGAGAAATTAAGGGGAGCCGATCCCTGTCATCTGGAGAGCAGATGTAATTCTGAGTGATCTCCAGTCCTCATCCTTCCCTTTATCTGCCCCTCTGACTTCAGGTTTCCATCGTCTTCCCCCTCTCTGCAGCCTCTATATAGGAAAATGACAGCCTTTTTTCATAGTGTTGGAGAGACCACTGAAGCGGGCTCAGGGCAGCTTACAATACAGAGATTCTAACATACAATTCAAATTTTAAATATAATAGCAATTTACATAGTTAAGAAATTAAAACATTAAAAACATTAAAAACAGTGCATCAATCCAACAATGTACAATCTATACACTTCCTTCGGTATTTTGGTAGTTTGGTGGTTTGGTGCCGGTCAGTTATAGGCCAACCGGAAGAGGACTGTCTTACAGGCTTTGCGGAATTGTCCAATATCCCGCAGGGCCCTGACCTCTTCCGGTAACTGGTTCCACCAGCAAGGGGCTGTTATTGAGAAGGCCCTGTCCCTGGTTGACTTCAACCGGGCCTCCTTTGGCCCAGGGATTACGAGCAGATTTCGGGAGCCAGATTGCAGTACTCTCTGGGGAACATATGGGAAGAGATGGTCCCTAAGGTAGGCAGGTCCTAGACCATATAGGGCTTTAAAGGTAATAACCAGCACCTTGTACCGGACTCGGTATATTATTGGCAGCCAGTGCAGTCCCCGAAGGCCTGGCTGAATGTGCTCCCATCTAGGGAGCCCTAATAGCAGCTGGGCGGCGGCGTTCTGCACTAGCTGCAACTTCCGGGTTCGGCACAGGGGCAGCCCCATGTAGAGGGCATTACAGTAATCCAACCTTGAGGTGACCGTTGCATGGATCACTGTTGCTAGGTCGTCCCGCTCCAGGAAGGGAGCCAACTGCCTCGCCCGCCTAAGATGAAAAAATGCGGACTTAGCAGTGGCTGCTACCTAGGCCTCCATAGATAAGGCAGGCTCAAGTAGTACCCCCAAGCTCTTGACCCTGTGCGCCATTGTCAGTGGCACACCATCAAAGGCTGGAAGGGGAATTTCCCCTCCCAGACCACGGCGACCCAAGCAAAGGACCTCTGTCTTCACTGGATTGAGTTTCAGCCTACTCAGCCTGAGCCATCTGGCCACGGCTTGTAATGCCCGGTCCAGGTTTTCTGGGACAGAGTCAGGCCGGCCGTCCATGAGTAGATAGAGCTGGGTGTCATCAGCATACTGGTGACAACCCAGCCCATGCCTCCGGGCAATCTGGGCAAGGGGGCGCATGTAAATATTAAATAACATTGGGGAAAGAACTGCCCCCTGAGGCACCCCACAATCCAGCGCACGCCTCTGGGACAGCTCACCCCCAACTGCCACCCTTTGTCCCCGACCATCAAGGAACGAGGAGAGCCACTGTAAGGCCAACCCCTGAATCCCCACGTCGGCGAGACGGCAAGTCAGCAGCCGGTGGTCGACCGTATTGAACGCCGCCAATAGGTCCAACAGCACCAGCACCGCCGAGCCGCTTCGATCCAGGTGCCGCAGGAGGTCATCCATCAGAGCGACCAGCACCGTCTCCGTCCATGACCCGGACGGAAACCGGACTGATGGGGGTCGAGAACGGAACCTGGTGGCTGGGGAAAAGGCAGAACTGAACTTGCTGGACCAGTTCAGTTTGGGCAGGACCTGTTTGGATCAGTTTGGGATTCGATTTATGGGCTGCTCCAAACTGGACCACCCTTTTTAGGTTTGGTCCCACCCATAATTGAGAGCATGGGCTTTAATTTGTTAACTGCAATAAAGACAGTATGTGATGACATGCAAGTGATTACTGAAGTTTTTGCAAACAAATGAATGACATAGTGAATGGTAAAGATATTTGGCATTGTAAAGACCAGTCATTGATGGTGTTCTATCAGTTGCCTCAAGAAAGTGTTTTAGTAAACAGAATTTCCTTGCCTTTGAAGAACTGCTCAACAGTAAAAAATATTGACTCCCTTTTAGTATCTGTTCTTAGATGCCTTGCAAATAACAACTCTTGAGCCAAATTTGCGTCTTTTATAAAGTGCACATAAATGATAGGCAAAGAATCTTTGCTTGGCAAAGTTGATACATCTGGCTGTAATGAAAATTCTGTTGTTCTTAGTATGCTGTATAATGTATCTTCCAAATTTTCAGCCATTTCATCTGTGCATCTTTTCACTGAACTTTTGCTGAGAGGAATTGTTTCTCAGGCCTTACCAGCAGCAACCTGAAAAATGACAAAAATATATGAACACGTGATGATGATAGGGTGTCAAAGTACAGTATCCTGGTCTGGCCAGAGCTCTGGTAGCATATTTACTAAAAATCCCAGTAGTTTCCAGACCACCAGATTTCAGTACTATACAGAGGCAGAAACTTGGAGTGCCATTTGTGTATGGTGTCATAGCCTGATCAATTGTAGATAAGTGAACAATGTGGTCCCATCTCCAGTAACCCCTACTGCCCCTTTGGCTCTTGGTGCTCCCTTAGGTAATCCCACTGCCCCCAGGTGGCAGCATCATCTGCTTTGGTAGCCACTAGACTTGATGGATGAAGCATTTTTTGAGCTGGCACATGTAATGGAACATTATAGCCATGTATAATTGTAAAATTTAATGTCAATTTAATTATCTTTTATGGTGTGTCTAATATTGTATTATGCTTTTTTTCCTTTTTAAGTTTAAGCAAAATGGCTAGAATGCTGTTTGTGTACTACTATTTAGAAAATAAGATGAATACTTAAACCATTTTCTGCACAGTTAACCATATGGATCAATACACTGTGCCTGCAGACTGTTCTGTCATGCTTTTACAAAGCACTGCAAAAGTCTTATATTAAATAATTAACCTTGTTATAAAATGAATGAGTGGAGTTTTTAAACATTTAAAAATAATCTTTTACATCCCGTTTATGTCATGAATCTCCCAAGTGGTAAAAAAAATATGGTAGAGTAGGCAAAAATCTGTGCTAGCTGTTTCCTGAACCTGTAAACTGAAAGAAAAAGGGAAAGAAAGGTCCCCTGTGCAAGCACCAGTTGTTTCCGACTCTGGGGTGATGTTGCTTTCACAACGTTTTCATGGCAGACTTTTTATGGGGTGGTCTGCCATTGCCTTCCCCAGTCATCTACACTTTCCCCCCAGCAAGCTGGGTACTCATTTTACTGTCCTTGGAAGGATAGAAGGCTGAGTCAACCTCAAGCTGGCTACCTGAAAACCCAGCTTCCGCCAGGGATTGAACTCAGGTCGTAAGCAGAGCTTAGGACTGCAGTACTGCAACTTTAACACTCTGCGCCATGGGGCTCTATATAAACTGCAGGAAGACCATATAAATGGCTAAAATGAATATTGTGTGCGATTCTTGACCTTTCAGAGTGCTCACAACCTAGCACCACTGCGGTTGTAGGGATTCAGTTATGCTCATTCTCAGCTATTCCATCATAGACTAGACTCTTACAAATTTATTTTATTTAGAAAAAAAACTTATGCTGCCTCTCCAGAAACCAAATATTAAAAGATATTAATTAAAAATTGACAATAAAAAAATCAGCCCAGCATAAAAATATAGACCATAAAAACAGACCACAAAGACTCTAAAATAACACTTTCCAGACTAAAAATAGTAGTAAAAGATCAACCCCTTCATTAAAAGCCTTGGTGAACAGAAACATTTTTGCCTGGCACCTGAAGAAAAATTGAACTTTTGTATGGACTTTGTATGCTTTCCAGTCGAGTGCATTTTTGGATTTTGTATAAAAGTGGGATTGTTCCCTTATAGAATTTGGAATAGTTTTTGTTTATTTATGTTGAATTGTGTTGAACATTCATTGTGCAGCTTCATTTCCACGAGCCTTGTGCTTATTCCTTCCGTCTGGCACCTGAAGGAAAGCAACACAGATGCCAGATGAGTCTCAACTGGAATGGCATTCCAGAAGCAAGGTGCCGCTACTGAAAAAGCTCTATCTGGTTGCCCACTGCTTCACCTCTGAAGGTGGGGGCACAGACAGCAGAGGTTGTGAGGCAGATCGTAACTGGTGGGTTGGACAAAATGGGAGGAGGCAGTCCTTCAAGTATAACTGGCCCCAAGCCACCTAAGTCTTTTAAAAACCAGAACTCTTAATTTTTTCTGGGAACAAAAGGACAGTCAGTGCAGAACTTTTATTACTTGAATCCCACCCCTGATAATAGCCTGGCTGCTGCATTTTGGACAAGCTGAAGTTTCTGGACCATTTTCAAAGGCAATCCCACACATAAAATGCATTACAGTAATCTCATTTGGATGTAATTAGACCATCATTGGATCATCATGGCCAGATTATGCTTTTTTGAGAAGTGGCTGTAGCTGACATATCAATCAAAGCTGATAAAAGGTATTGTGTGATACAAATCTCGGCTTCCAACTGTACCCTGGGGTCCATCAGTACCCCCAAGCTGTGAACCTGTTCTTTCAGCCCGCCCCAGAACAGGCTGACTCCTCAGTCCTGAGGCAGCTTTGTCATTGACTAGCAGCACCTGAATTTTGTTTGGACTGAATATCAGTTTATTAGCCTTCATCCATCCAATTTCCATGTCTTCAGGACTTCCACAAACCCACCTGTTAAGGAGGAGTAGAACTGGGTATCGTCTGCTTATTAGTGGCACCAGTGCTGGCCTGAGGGCACATAGCCCCCTAGGCAGGCTTCCGGCCTGCTGCCAACCCCCACCAGGCCTCACAGCTCCGCAATGTGGCACCGCTCTCCATCGGCCCTGTACGACGAGGCTCGGCTCCCCCCCACCATCTGCCTTCCCTCCCTCCCCGGTGCTGCACTGCAGCCGTGCTCCGTCGTCCCCCCATCAGAGCAGGGTGCACCGAGGCTGGGCCCTACCAGCTGCTGCTTTGAAGCCTGCGCAGGAGAAGGCTTCGCTTCCCCTCACTTTCGGTTCCAGGAAGGAGGGGGGGAGGAGAAGCCTTCTCCTGTGCGGGCTTCAAAGCATTAGATGGCGCGCTGGCCACATCAAAGCTGGTAGGGCCCAGCCTCAGTGTGGTACGTCATGCTCTGATGGGGCGATGGAGCGCAGCTGCATTGCAGTGTGGGGGAGAGAGGGAAGTGAGTGGTGGGGGATGCAGCAGGGGGAGGCAGGCAGGCAAACTAGGCGGTTGTTGTGGACCCACTAATTTGACTCCCCTCTTCCCAGCACCCTAGGCAACTGCCTAGTTTGCCTAGGGGGTGAGCCGGCCCTGGGTGGCACCCTACTCCGTCCCCTTATGATCTCTCCCAATAGTTTCATGTAGATGTTAACATTGTGGGTGCCAAGATGGAACCCTGTGGGACTCCACAGAAATGTCACGGGGCTAGGTAGCAGTTTCCCAGTACTACCTTCCAGAATTGGGTAGTCAAATAAGATCAGAAGCAAAGAAGACAGTGCTGTCCCACACACACACACACACACACACACACACACACAAACCTCAACCCACCTCTCCAGAAGAATATCATGGCCAATGGTATTGAACTTTACAAATAGGTCCAGGAAAATCAACAGGGAAACATTCTGCCCTTGAGGATCATCCGTCAGGATGACCACAGCTGTTTCCATCCCAAACCCATCTCTGAATCTAGGTTGAAATGGATCTAGATTAATAGAAAATTAAATTTAAGAAAAAATATTTGTAAATTCAGTTTTCAACCCAAAAGAGGGTAGTGTTAACAGACTTTAAAGAATTTACAAACAAATTTTGTAAGATTGTGGGTTCATTGGTATTGTGTACCATTCACTGTATTTATTCTGCTTTTTGTAGGAGGGGAGAAAAGTCCACAGATTTTAGTACTGTGTATAGAACTGCCAAAAGCAGCTGATGCATACCTCCACACAAATATTCAGTCTGGGTTCACCCCTCTCCCCATATGAAACTTACCTATTGTATGAAAACATGCTATGTGAATTATAGAGCTCCATGGTCCCCTAGAGCCTGTTTGGTGTAGTGGTTAAGTGTGTGGACTCTTATCTGGGAGAACCAGGTTTGATTTACCACTCCTCCACTTGCAGCTGCTGGAATGGCTTTGGGTCAGCCATAGCTCTCGCAGCTTTGAAAGGGCAACTTCTGTGAGAGTTCTCTCAGTCCCAGGGTGTCAGTTGGGGGAGGGGAAGGTAAAGGAGATTGTGACCGCTTTGAGACTCTGAAATTCAGAGTATAGGACGGGATATAAATCCAACATTATCATTGTCATTGTTGTCATCATCATTATCATCATCATCTGTCAGTAGCCCTAGTTTTATGTCAGAACCTTCTAAATGGATTGTCTACAATTCCAAGGCCCTTGTGACAGATTCTGCTTCCCCCCCCCCCCACCCTCCACCCAAGTAATGTGGGACAAAACAGTATTATTGCTTCTCTTTCATCCTTAGCTGCTTTGAGATAAAGAACGATGAACAGATTGAATGTGATGGGCAGTAACTTATTCAAAAGAAAGAAAGCCAAGACCTCTGGTCAGCTAACTGTAGTATTCTGCATTTCTGTATACTGTGTCCATGGCTTTCCCAGATCGTAGGCAGAGAGAGATCTGCTGTGAGAAATTCTTTAAGTGGAAACACTAGGGATTGAACAGAGTATTTGTTCTGTCACTGAGCCATGCTGTGTCCCTCAAGAAAAAATCCTCCTGACCTCTAGTTGTGATGCCACTGTTCATACCAAGTGGTTCAGTAAGAGTGCACTTCTTCAGTTATTTAGGCGTATCCTTCACCTGCAGGGTCATGGCAATTTTAAAATAAGTAATTTTAATTGCTGCTTCTTATGTCTTTGTATGCATTTTAACTCTTTTTCTAATTTGTTTTAATGGTATTGTTTTGCAAAGTGTGTTGATTTTAATGGTTTTTAAAAGTGATTTTTATCATTGGTGGTCCTTGTGTGGGCAGAAATGCAGGATATAAAATAAACAAACAATAAAATAAAAGTTTTAGAATAAGTATGAATGAGTACATATAAATATAATTTTTTTCTAGAAAAAGCCAAGCAAGAATTTATTTGCATATTAGGCCACACCCCAACATCACACAGGAGAGCCAGTTTGGTGTAGTGGTTAAGTGTGCGGACTCTTATCTGGGAGAACCGGGTTTGATTCCCCACTCCTCCACTTGCACCTGCTGAAATGGCCTTGGGTCAGTCATAGCTCTGGCAGAGGTTGTCCTTGAAAGGGCAGCTGCTGTGAGAGCCCTCTCCAGCCCCACCCACCTCACAGGGTGTCTGTTGTGGGGGAGGAAGGTAAAGCAGATTGTGAGCCGCTCTGAGACTCTTCGGAGTGGAGGGCGGGGTATAAATCCAATATCTTCATCTTCTTCTTCTTCTTTTTGTAGAAAAGGCCCAGCAGGAACTTATATGCATATTAGGCCACACCCCCTGGCACCAAGCCAGTAGGAACTGTATTCCTGCTAAAAAAAGCCCTATGTTGATAATACAAAAATCACTATCTTACAAGCTGCTAGATGAGGAACAAAAACACCAGCTTTCTTAGATGCCTAAAACTAGTTGTGCAGTAATGTAAATAAAGTGTATTGCCATAGGTTACTCTTATGTCCTTTCAGACATGCAGAGCTTAAGGCCTCAGTTCAAAGGACTACATGTAATTTCCATGTGTGCTTCCCATTCCCCACAAGCAGCTGTCCAACTCACCCCTTATGAAAAACTTCAGAAGCAGGCTCTGCCATAATCTAGGTTTCTGAGACTCCATTTACATGCATGCAAGTCATATGTGAGGTTCTCCAGATCACAGCTTAAGCCCTTACTCAGCCTTGTTCTGTGAAATGCCATATCTTCTGTATTATCACCTGTTTTATTAATTTTTAAAATGTAACCATTCCTTTTGCTTCAATCTTGTACTACTTATTAAGACTTCAAGAGATACAAACCAGTAGTTCAGTAATTGCTTTCTTGAATCTGCCTTTAATAATTACATTTAGTAAACTTGTATTGAAAATTAGAAAGGCAGAGACTAATGGAAAACTAGATTTTTCACTGAATTAGAAAGCAAGACGATCCATATATTGACAACATTTCAAGTTGAAACAGATCAGGAAAACTGTTTTGGACTGTCTGTGCAAAGAGGCATACACAGCGCTGATGTGCAGTGGCATCTGCATTTTATTCCGACAGAGAAACTGTAAGAGATTTCATGTAAATAGCTATCTTGAGAGGAATAATACAATTCCAATTTGAATGCAAGTCATTTGAAATTTTGAGGTCTGAGTTTTCCCTTTTTATGTTAGCGAAGCCGGAAACTAAGGTATTATGTAAATAGAATTGAAACTAAATTAGAATGTAAAAGAATATTTCAGTTTAAAATGTAGAAGATATCAGTACCACAAACAAGTTATTTAAACAATTAGAGACTAGCATTTTGGCCAAAACTCTGTGGTAACCATCCCATTGCTGAAGAACCATAGAGTTTTTGACCAAAATGTTAGACTATTGCTACATGACATGCCTGCTACGATGAAGTCACTTCCACATGATGTTATTGAGATGGTGACATTGATGTGGAAGGGGGCTGTTTGGGGGGTGGGGCTTCTCCTGCTGGCCAGCTGGCTGGCAGCAGATCGGAGCCCCTGAAATTGGAGGAACCCTTGTCCCAAGTGAGGGTCTGGCAACCCTGGATTTAGCAAGTTGTTCTCATGTGCTTCTGAACAACTGTGCTTTAGAGTTTGCCTGGTACAAATGTTACTCCAGAAGCATGAGAATGGGATTAAATTCATTTCATACAAAATCTAGAGTACCTTCAGAATATATTCATATTTGTAATATGATTTTGTCAGTTCATATTAACTAGCAGCTAAAGAAGAAATCTCCTAAGGACTTCATAATTTGCATCTTAGCATTGGTGTTGTCCTTTTAAAATCAAGGACAAATCACCTGGCTATTTATAACTTGTGGACTATTTAACAAGATGAAATCAATACAAAATGCCTTAGTTCAGCTCTTTTTCTCTAGCTAGAACATGCTAGAAAAGGGGAGGCTAATTGTACATCAAGAGTTGTTGTTGGTTTCAGAACAGAAAGTTCCCGACTTCCCCTTCCTGCTGCTTCCATCCTCCAATCAAGGGATTTACAGGAATGTAATAGAATGTGGCATTGGAGGCTACAAACGGAGGGCAAATCCACAGAAGTCATGCCTCTCTCCAAGCAAAAAGCCCTTGAGCTTTGCTTCAGCTATCACCAGGTAGTGTATCAATATTAAAATAAACAAATCCCTGGCTGTAGGCTTACAATTTAAAGGAAAAGGAAAAGTAAGGAGGGTCATTAATCATGGTATAGTTCTGAATTATAATCCAAAAAGTTATAATCCAAAAAGTTTCCAAAATGACATTAAAGATAATGTTTTAATCATCTTGCATAAAGAGACACTCCTCTGTGTGACCTTATATGCTGACAAGTACTCTGTTGTGACTTTTTAAAACTATCATGAGTGAGGCAGTCTAAGCTAAAGAGACAGAAGTGACTGATGGGCCCAACCCATTTCTCCTTTGGAGTGATCTGTTCTCAAGTCCTCCATCTGAACCTCTTTTCTTTCTTGACCCTTTCTTTTCCTTCTGCATGCTGTTTCCTCTCACAGCTACACAGATGTGAGGTTATTACCTCTTTAGCTAACAGTTTTGGAAGTGATAAAAATGAACTTTTGCAGCTTGCAGGTCCATGCGTTCACATTTTCTAGTCAACTGTGTCTCTTGTCAAACAGGTTTTGAGTTTTTCTAATGATATCATGAAATCAGTAAATCTTCAGATCTTCTTTGTGGTCTCTGTGCTTCACACTCATGGGATAGTGCGCCTGCGCCGATCCCCGAATCGGTACCTGAAAAAGCCCGGGATTTTTTCGCGCTCGGCGCCAATGGGCATGCGCAGGCGTCCCAATGCGCATGCCCACCAGCGCCAGCGCGGGGATCCCGCCAGTTCCTTTCTGACCGCCACGCTAGAGAGGTTCCCTTTCTGCTTCTCCGGTCGGTGAGAGTATTTTTTTCTCTCGTTCTAGCCCATTTGCCTTTGTAAATAGTTAGTTAGTTATTAGTATAGTTAGTGATAGTTAGTTAAAAAAAAAAAAGCGTTTCGTTGTCCGGCGGACTGCCCCTTGGGGTATTCCGCTTTCGCTTTCCCCCGCCTTTCTCTCAGGCATTTCTGAGCAGAAAGAAATTGTTTTTTCGTGCGACTGCTTATGGAAAGTCGCTGGGGGTTTTTCAAGCGCTGCCGTGCTTGCGGGAAGAAGATTGCCCCTCCGGATGGCCATTCTCTGTGCCTCTTGTGCTTGGGGGAGTCGCACAGAGTAGAGTCGTGCCCGCATTGCCTTCGATCTCGAAACAGACCAGGAAGAACCGTGCGGCTCGATTATCGGCGGCGTTAACCGAATCGGCGCTTCGACTTCATCGACCGATGGAGGGATCGGCACCGAAATCGACTGACACCCCGGCACAGGAGCTCGCATCGGCTGATGCCGCTCCGATCCCGACTTTAGAACTGCCGGAAGAGCGTGGCTCCACAAAACGTTCCCGCGAGGGCTCGGTGGATACGCCCGCTAAGAAACGCCGTGAGGACTCGGGGACCCGAGCTCCGAAAAAGGCGAAATCAAAGGAGAAGCGTAAGAGATCCCGCACTCCTTCCCCGTCGGGTGGCGCATCGACATCGGCAAACCCGCCGAAAACGATTCGGGTTTCCCCGCGCCGAAGCCCAGCAGCCCAACAACGCCTGTTCGCGTCGGAACAGGAGCCGGAGATTGACCTCACCCAACGGTCCTCGTCTTCGGGCTCACGTCGACGGTCGATCAGCGATTCGGCGTCGGAAGTGGATGCTTCGGCACCGGTCATAGACCCGCCATTCAAGCCCCGACCCAGGCGGGATCCACACTATACCCCGCACCGCTTCCCGACCGGTTACCAAGGTGATCCCTCAAGTGGTCAAGGAACCTTGGAACAAACCATCTTTGACGCCGGTGTCATCCAAACGGCTGGACCACATGTACAGGGTCCAGGAGACGGGGGCTGAATTCTTATTCACCCATCCACGCCCTAACTCGGTGGTAGTCTCCTCCTCCTCGAAGGCCAGGAAGGTTCACTCCGCTCCACCGGACAAAGAAGGGAGGAAGATCGACGGAATGGGCCGCAAGGTCTACTCAGCTGGGGCACTTGGTATAAAAATATCTAACTACGCAGCCTGCATGGCTAGGTATCAGTATGCCGTGCTGGAACAACATGCCCCGTTCCTCTCTTCTCTAAGTGAGGACAAAAAGGCCGCTGCAACCAAGCTGCAGAAAGAAGGTCTCGCTGTGGCCAGACAACAACTGGCTGCAGCGAAACACATGGTGGAAGCCTCAGCCAAACAGATCACCTCTGCAGTCTGCATTAGGCATCACTCCTGGCTTCGGTCTACGGCACTCCACCAAGATACAAAAACCTTTATCGAGGACCTGCCTTTTGAGGGTGACGGGCTCTTCAGCACCACAACTGACACGGCGCTGCAAGAGTTCGATAAGAGCATCAAGACCTCCAAGAACTTGGGCGTCCAATCCACCCCCAAAACTTCTAGGTCCAAGCAGTGGCCTAAGCCCTGGACCAAGAAGCCCTATCAAAGGTTCTCCCCTGATCAATGGCGTCCCCGGCCTGCACAGCCTGAACGACCCTCCTTCTCTGGTAACGGCAGGAACCGTTACGGGGTCCAGCCCTCCAACAAGTCTAAGGGGGCTCGTCCTCAGAAGCAGGGGGTTTGACTTCCTGCAAGCACGCGTCATCGTTCCCACTGTTGGCTCTTCCATCCGCCTACGCCCTTTCCTGCCTGCCTGGGAGTTGATCTCCACAGACAGGTGGGCACTGTCTATCGTAAAAGAGGGCTACAAAATAGAGTTTGTTCAGACCCCAAACCAGTCCGTGGTAGTTACCACTCCCCCTTCCCCACCTCTGCTGGCGGAGGTGAACAACCTCCTACAGAAACAAGCCATAGAGGTGGTTCCGCCAGAGGCCAGGACAGGAGGCTTCTACTCCCGTTACTTCCTGGTCCCCAAACGGGACGGGGGTTTGAGGCCTATCATGGACCTTCGGAGTCTGAACAAATTCATTCTGTACCAGAAGTTCAGAATGGCTACCCTGCAAACTATCCTGCCCCTCGTCAATCAGGGAGACTGGATGGCGACCCTGGACCTCAAGGATGCCTACTTTCATGTCAGCATCCACCCTGCGTTCAGGCGTTTCCTAAGGTTTGCAGTGGGTGCTCGGCACTTCCAGTTCAGGGCCCTGCCGTTTGGACTGTCTACCGCTCCTCGGGTGTTCACGAAGCTGATGAGTGTGGTGGCTGCCCGCCTTCGTCTTCAGGGAGTGGTTGTCTTCCCATACATCGACGACTGGCTTCTTGTGGCGAAGTCGAAGGAGAGTTTGACAACGCACATTGCCATCACTCTGCGTCTTCTCGGCACCCTGGGATTGCAGGTCAACCTGGAGAAGTCCCATCTGACTCCATCAAGGACAGTTCAATTCATAGGGGCTCTGCTGGACACAGATCAACACCGAGCATTCCTTCCTTCGCAGAGAGCAAAGGACATCATCAATCTGGTACAGCTTCTCCAAAGGCGGCAGTGGGGCACGGCTCAGCAGCTCCAGCGGATGCTGGGGCTGATGGCTGCGACGACAAGCGTGCTACGTTCCGCAAGACTGCGAATGAGGGGACTGCAACTGTGGTTCTTACGCCATTTTCGTCCGCTCAGAGATTCGCCCCGAAAGAGGTTTTCCATCCCACCTGGGACTATCCAATCTCTGCAATGGTGGGGATTGGAGAGCAACATCTGTCAAGGGGCTCCCTTTCATCTACCAACCCCTACTGTGACTATTGCCACCGACGCTTCCATGTGGGGGTGGGGAGCTCACCTGGAAGACCTATGTGTGGGGGGCCAGTGGCCTCCGAAACTGAGTCGGTGCCATATAAATTACTTGGAACTGCTGGCGGTTCACTTCGCCCTTCGCTCCTTTCGCCCTCTGTTAGCAGGGAAGACTGTGGCACTGCTTACGGACAACACCACTGCCCTGTGTTATATAAACAGACAGGGGGGACAGTGTCCCGCAGACTGTGCTCGCTGGCGATGGACCTCTGGACGGAGTGCCTCCAGTGGGACATTTTTCTGAAGGCAACACACCTGCCGGGGGTCCTCAACATTCAGGCGGACTCTCTCAGCAGGGGTGGAGCTCTCCCACACGAATGGGAACTGCAATGGCGGTTCCTGGAGCCGGTGTTCCAGCGTTGGGGGTACCCACAGCTAGATGTCTTCGCCACAGCGGAGAACAAAAAGTGCCCCTTGTTCTGTGCCAGGGGAGGTGCGGATCCAGCCTCGCTGGGAGACGGACTCCTTCTTCAGTGGGGGGGCTGGTTCCTTTACATGTTCCCACCCTTGCCTCTTCTGACAAGGGTAGTCCACAAGTTAGTTCAGGAGAAGCCACGTTGCATCCTGGTGACTCCTTGGTGGCCCCGTCAGAGTTGGTTCTCGATCCTGCTCCAGCAGTCGAGGGGGGTATTTTATCAGTTCCCGACAGATCCGGACCTGTTGTCGGCCCAGGGCGGGCACGTACTCCACCACAACGTGCCTCACCTGAAGCTGACGGCGTGGTTCATCGATCAGTAGGGTTTTCCACCAGGGTCCAGCAAGTCCTCCAAAGCAGCAGGAAGCCTTCCACTCGTGCCTCTTACGAGAGGAAGTGGAAGAAGTTCAGTAACTTTGTGGCTGGCTCCCCTACGTCGCCTGACTCCGTTGGGCTTTCGGCAATTTTTGAGTTGCTTTTAGCTTTGGTGGATGAGGGGCTGGTATTCTCCTCCATCAAGGTTTATTTGGCGGCTATCTCTGCTTTCCATGTTTCAGTAGAGGGGTACTCTGTTTTTGCTCACCCTCACTCCAAGAGGTTCATGAAGGGACTGTTCCGCCTTCATCCCCCTTCTAGATCCCCTCCACAGTTGTGGGATTTGACTCTGGTTCTGGACAGGTTGACTCGTCGTCCTTTTGAGCCCATGGCAACATGTTCCTTACAACTTTTGTCCTGGAAGACTGCATTTTTGGTTGCCATCACCTCAGCACGTCGTGCGGGGGAGCTCACGGCGATGCGCTGTGATTACCCCTACCTTGCCTTCAGGGAAGCGGGGGTCTCCCTAGCTCCAGACATTACTTTTCTTCCCAAGGTGGTTTCCCAATTTCATCTTAACTTAGAAGTTTGGTTACCCACGTTTTACCCTAGCCCTTCCTCGGATGAGGAGCGCAGGCTGCATGCCTTAGACGTTAAGCGTGCCCTCTTGTTTTATCTGAATCGTTCACGGGGCTTTCGTGAGGACAACCAACTTTTTGTCTCCTACTCTGCCCCCAAGTTAGGGTTCAAGATTTCATCTCAAAGGCTTTCCAAGTGGCTCACTGAGACAATTAAACTTTGTTATTTGTTGGCGAAGAAGCCTTTACCTGGACCTGTGCGTGGACACTCCACAAGGGCGATGGCCACGTTGGTGGCATTCCTGAAAGGTGTGTCCCTTTCCGACGTCTGCAAGGCGGCTACCTGGTCTTCTCCGCATGCCTTCATGAAGCACTACACGCTGGATGTGCATGCTCAGCAGAGGACTCGGTTGGGAGCTGCGGTGCTGCAAGCTGTTTCTTCAGGTTGACCGTCTTCCCACCTCCAGGTATGCTTTGCTTGCTAGTCTCCCATGAGTGTGAAGCACAGAGACCACGAAGAAGATAGACAGGTTACTTACCTGTAAATGTAGATCTTCGAGTGGTCATCTGTGCATTCACACTACCCGCCCTCCTTCCCCGCTGCTGATGGTCTCCCTCCAGTAAGAGGCTTTCGGCGGTCAGGAAGGAACTGGCGGGATCCCCGCGCTGGCGCTGGTGGGCATGTGCATTGGGACGCCTGCGCATGCCCATTGGCGCCGAGCGCGAAAAAATCCCGGGCTTTTTCAGGTACCGATAAGGGGATCGGCGCAGGCGCACTATCCCATGAGTGTGAATGCACAGATGACCACTCGAAGATCTACAGTTACAGGTAAGCAACCTGTCTTTCTCTTTGCATTCCTTGATTATAAAATATGACCTTTAAAAGATGCAGTCTTAAATTACTTTCAGAGTGATGTTAAGTCTGTTTGTAGCAAAAACATAACACAAGAAAAATGTTATTCTAGAAAAAGTTTTCACTTCGATGCTTCTGAATACTGAGCTCTAGACAACGGAAAGTTATTCTAACATAAAAGTGTATTAGTCTTTAATGTGCCACAGATCAATTAAATTAATTATTTTTATGCTACCTTTCCATGCAATATAGGGCCCTCAAGGCAGCACTAAAAAAGAAAAAGAAAAATCAGTTTTCAAATACATAAAGGTAAAGTGTGCTTCAAGTTACAACTGACTCATGGTGTCCCTGTGGAATTCCACCTCATGGGGTTTTAAAGGCAAGAGATGAACAGAGGTGGTTTTTTGCCATTGCCTTCCTCTGCATAGCTGCTCAGTCTTAAATGGTTCACTTCTCTACTGGTAAGTGGATTGTCTGTGCATGTGCAGACAACCAAGTTGTATTTGGGGGGGGGGGGGATTTAAACCTTCCTATTTTTTTATTTCATATTTTCTGCAAACCTAGGAAGTCCCCCAAGTTTTTAGGAAAATCTGTTTAGCGTTGTCCTGATCCACAGATTTAGGTATCTGTAGATATGGGTCGCACATCAGTATGACAGTATCCATAGTGGAGAGTAGCGTGGCCAACTCCAGGTTGGGAAATTCCTGGAGATATGGGGATGGAGTTTTGGGAGAGTGGAGTTTAGTGAAGGGTGGGAGTTAAAAAGGATGTGAACCCACTGAGTCCACCCTCCAAAGCTGCTCTTTTCTCCAAGGGAACTGAGCTCTGTAGTCTGGAGATTGGCTGTAATTTGAGAACTCCAGCCTGCATTTATGTCCCAGAGCAGGACCGATTCAGGCAGTAGAAACTAGGTGAAAAAGCAGGGACACTAACCAACATTGTTTAGCCAAAAAGTCCAAAAATCATACACAAGAGAGAGACCAGTCAAGAATCCAGGGAGAAATGTCCAAACAGGTCCAAGAGGCACAGTTGAGCAGGTCTGTGGGTCAAACCAGGAGTTCAGAAATCATAAGAGGTATCAGGGTCAGGTAGGGTTGCCAAGTCCAATTCAAGAAATATCTGGGGACTTTGGGGGTAAAGCAAAGCAAAGCAAATTTTATTCTTATATCCCGCCCTCCCCCGCCGAAGGCGGGCTCAGGGCGGCTCACAGACATGGCAAGCATGATTTGGTTAAAATAGATAAACAATAATTTAAATAGTACAATTACATAAGTTAATTAAAGTTTAAAAATATAAAAATATAAGAATAGAAGATTTTAAATATAAAGTATAAAAATAGATAGAAATAGGTGCTATACTTCTATCGGTCACAGTTTACACACAAGGGGTAGAGCCAGGAGATATTAGGGGCAGAGCCAGGAGCAAGGGTGTGACAAGCATAATTGAACTCCAAGGGAGTTCTGGGCATCATATTTAAAGGGACAGCACACCTTTTTAAATGCCTTCCTTCCATAGGAAATAATGAAGGATAGGGGCACCTTCTTTTGGGGCTCATAGAATTGGACTCCATGGTCCAATCATTTTGAAACTTGGGGGTATTTTGGGGAGAGGCAGTAGATGCTATACTGAAAATTTGGTGCCTCTACCTCAAAAAACAGCCCCCCCCCAGAGCCCCCGATACCCGTGGATCAATTCCCTATTATTCCCTATGGGAATCATCCTCCATAGGGAATAATTGCCCAGAAGACATTTCCCTCCCTCTTCCCCACCGTTTTCTGATGACCCTAAAGCGGGGGGAGGGAATGGCCTCCAAACCTGGGGATTGGCAACCCTCTCTCTCTCACACCCCCACACACTTACTGAGCTCCAGTAAGTTCCTCCACAATGACGTCTGAAAAGAACATGGGGTATGCTTTAAAAGGGGTAAATTCTCTGAGATGAGGAGGAGGAATGTGAAGAGGAAACTGAAAAGAAAGGTAAATACGGTCAAAGCCCTTGGGGAAGCTTGGAGGCTATTTAAAACTACAATCCTAGAAGCTCAGATAAAATATATACCACAAGTTAGGAAAGGCACAAACAGGTATAAGAAAAGGCCTGCATGGTTAACAAACAAAGAAATGGAAGCTGTAAAAGGTAAGAAGGACTCCTTTAAGCGGTGGAAAACCAGTCCAAGTGAGATTAATAAAAGGGAACACAGGCTTGGGCAAATCAAATGCAAGACTGTGATCAGGCAGGGAAAAAGGGACTATGAGGAGCATATTGCAAAAAACAAAGACCAACAATAAAAATTTATTTAAATATATTAAAAGTAGGAAACCAGCCAGGGAAGCAGTGGGGCCCTTGGATGACCAAGGGGTAAAAGGATTACTGAAGGAGAATAGGTAAATGGCTGAGAAGCTGAATTCATTTTTTGCCTCCATCTTCACTGTGGAAGATGAGAAGTGTTTGCCTGCTCCAGAACCACTTATTTTGGAAGGGTGTTGAAAGACCTGAGTCAGATTGAGGTGACAAGAGAGGAGGTCTTACAACTGATAGATGAATTAAAAACTAATAAGTCACCAGGTGCAGATGGCATACATCCAAGAGTTCTGAAAGAACTCAAAGTTGAACTTGTGGATCTTCTGACAAAAATCTGTAATCTTTCATTGAAATCTACCTCTGTTTCTGAGGACTAGAAGGTAGCAAATGTCACCCCCATCTTTAAAAAGGTTTCCAGAGGAGATCTGGGAAATTACAGGCCAGTCAGTCTGACTTCAATATTGGGAAAGTTGGTAGAAACCATTTTCAAAGACAGAATGAGTAGGCACATTGATGAACACGGGTTATTGAGGAAGACTCAGCATGGGTTCTGTAAGGGAAGATCTTGCCTCACTAACCTGTTACATTTCTTTGAGGGGGTGAACAAACATGTGGACAAAGGAGACCCAACAGATGTTGTTTACCTTGACTTCCAGAAAGCTTTTTGTTAATAAACAATTTTATTAGTAACATATGGTAGCAAAACTATCTCTACAACTTATAAAAACTTAAAGTAAAAGAAAAAACTTTCAACCCCATATCTTACTTTTCCCCCTCCCCTCCCCCCGTTACTTGACCCCCGCCAGTGTTATTTACTTAAAGGAAACAAATATTAAAGGTACATTTAACTATTAAAGAAGAAAAAAACAACAACCAACAGTTATATTCTTATTTTAAAAAACCTTATCATTGTCAAAAATTATCCAATGTCCTTTTATTTTCTACTCTTTTTCTACGTATCTTCTGAATTTCTTCCACTCCAACTTAAAAAGTTCCAAATCATAGTCTCTTAATTTTCTTGTTAATTTGTCCATTTCACTCCATGACATAACTTTTGCAATCCAATCCCATTTCTCTGGTATTTTTTCTTGCTTCCACAGCTGCGCATACAGTGTCCTAGCAGCTGAGAGCAAGTACCATATTAAAGTTCTGTCTTCTTTTGGAAATTTTTCCATTTGTAATCCCAGCAGAAAAGTCTCTGCCACTTTATTGAATTCATATCCCAAAATCTTAGAAATCTCTTGCTGAATCATTTGCCAAAACATTTTAGCCCTTTCACAAGTCCACCACATGTGGTAGAAAGAACCTTCATGCTTTTTACATTTCCAACACCTATCTGGCATCTTGTTGTTCATCTTTGCTAATTTTTTTGGAGTCATATACCATCTATACATCATCTTAAAACAGTTTTCTTAAAACAGTTTTCTTTAATACTATGACATGTTGCGAGTTTAATACTATGACATGTTGCGAGTTTCATAGAATTTTTCCACAAATATTCCCAAGATTCCATCTTTATTTCTTTGTTTACATTAATTGCCCATTTTATCATCTGAGATTTCACTACTTCATCTTCTGTAGACCATTGTAAAAGTAATTTGTATACTTTTGAAATTAATTTCTCATTATCTCCAAGCAGAACTCTTTCCATTTCTGTTTGCTCCTTCCTTATTCCTTCAGTTTTGATATCATTCTCCACCAAACTTTTTATTTGTTGCATTTGAAACCAATCATACTTGTAACTCAGTTCTTCTGCAGTTTTCAGTTCTATTTTTCCACTTTGTATTTTTAGTAGCTGATTGTATGATAGCCGTTTTTCTTTGTCTGTTTTAGCCGTTATCTTTATCACTTCAGCTGGCACTATCCACAAAGGTCTCCTCTCATCACCATATTTCTTATACTTTATCCATACATTTAGTAGATTACTTCTTATGTAATGGTGAGAGAAAAGGCCATCCATCTTCTTTTTTCCATAGTATAAGTATGAATGCCAGCCAAATTTTTTTCCATGGCCTTCCAACATTAAAAGTTTTTTATTTAACAACGTTATCCATTCTTTCATCCATACTAAACAAACTGCTTCATGATACAATTTCAAATTTGGTAATTGGAATCCACCTCTCTCTTTTGCATCTGTCAAGATTTTCATTTTAATCCTTGGTTTCTTCCCAGCCCACACAAATTCTGAGATTTTCCTTCGCCATTTATCGAACTGGGGAAGGAAAATGCCGAGCTGAGCTGTCTCTCATAACGGGAGCAGGCTGAAACTCTTGTTCGGGGTAGTAGAGGGCAAATTAATGCCTACTGCCTACTTTTCTCAGTGAGAGAAAGGTCCAAGACTTGCACGGAAACTTTGAAAAGAGATTTACCTTGGCTGAAAAGGAGCCCTGGAGGGGGACTTCTTTGAGGGGTCTCATGGAGTCTGCATAGTCAACGTCTGCAAGAGTTCTCAGAGTCATTGATTTGACATAAGCTCGTCAGGATCCTAACCTTCTTGGACATTTCTAAACAACTAAAGCTTTGAAAGACCAGTGGAAACTTGGATAAGTGGAGAAAAAGGTACAGAAGTTCTCTTTTCATTCTGGAGCTATTTATAGCTTAAAGGGACAAAATTAAAAGGTAGGGAAAAGGAAAATATAAAGCTTGCAAGAAGAAGAAGGAAGGGGTGAAGTTTGGATTGTTTAAATATAAAGGACAGTGCTAAAAACTGCTAAAAAGTGAAAAGGGAAACATTGTTTAGTCTACTTGCGGTTTTGAAAAAAAAACAGCCACGTTGCACTGGAACACATTGGAACAGATCATCAACACTTCTGAGCAAGACAGGAAGTACGTCAAGTATCGTGAGATCTTCATGAGAGTTGAAGGTGACAGAGGCAGGAAGCAGTAAAGAAAAAAGCCTACTCTATATCATAGAGAAACATCGGCAGCCATTGTTGGGAGGCCAAATATAAAACATCGTTTTTAAAAGAATTTGGGACATTAAAAATTGTTAGAATCAACAGGAAAAGGGTAAGAAGATAAGAACTACTGGCTACATTATTTGTGGGCTCCTAGGGTGATTTTAAAAGGAAAAAATTTTTTTTTTGAGAAAAAAATCGCGGCCGCCATTTTGGAAATTTTAGAGACTTTTTTCATAAATATCTTGACTTTGGGGGCTCAGAAACTAGTGAAATTGGGCTTGCTGGAAAGGGCAAGCCCTATTCTATTGAACCTGACTGTCAGATTGCAAATTGGTGAGGTAAAAAATTTCGTCATTTTTTAACGGGGAATTTTTTTTTATTTTATTTTTTTAAAATTTATATCTTGGCCTAGGAAGCTCAGAAGAAGATAGAATAAAGTTTAACTAAAAGAGTAAATTTAGATCTTTTGAATTTGGTAGTTAAACTTGTAATTTGTGAGACCGAAATTTTTAGTATTTTTTATTTTTTTTATTTCTTCTAACCCTTTGGGGTTTTTTGCCTAAATGTCTGAACCCAAGCAGACTCGACAAAGGGCTCTTTCATTAGAGAAAATGCAGGACCAAATGGATGCCATGGAAGCCAGAATAATGAAAGGAGTTAAGAGAATGATAGATGAACTAAAGGAAGAAATTATTACAGAGATTAAAAAAGAAGTGGATGATCTCAAAAAAAAAAAACTGAGGAAACAGCTAAGAAAGTGCAGGGGGTGGAAGAGAAAGTAAAAGTACATGATACCACCTTGTTGAAAATTCAAGAAAAAGTGACAATCCACGACTGTAAATTAATGGAAACTCAGATATGTCTGAGAGGAGTACCTGAAGCAGAGAATGGTGACTTGAAAGGATATATAATAAGAATAATTGCAGAATTTCTAGAAGACGACCCTGAAGAGACCAAAAACATGTATGATCACATGTATAGAGTTAATTCACTTTTTGCCAAGAAAAACAATTTACCAAGAGATGTTGTTATAAGATATAGGACAAAGGAAATGGTGGGAAGGATCATGAACAAAAACTTTGAACAGTCGCTGATAGTAGGAGGCAGTAAAGTGAGAATCATGAAGGAGCTGCCAAGAAAAGTGATAAACAACAGGAGAACATACAAAAAGTTGACAGAAAAATTGAAAGACAATGGCACAAGGTTCAGATGGATAATAGATGAGTTTTGAACTTCAGGGGAAGAGAGTTACAATTACAAATGCACAGGAGTTGAGCAGATTTTTTGAAGAAAATAAAGAATTTGCACCATGATGGATTACAAATTACTGTCTTGGAACGTTAATGGACTAAATTCTCCACAAAAAAGAAGGGCAACATTTCATTGGATCAAGAAGCAAAATTGTAATATAATTTGTTTGCAAGAAGTACACATTAAACAAAAGGATTATAAATTTCTATGGAACAAACAATTGGGAACGGATTTTTTTTCATTAGCTGAACAGAAGAAAAGGGGAGTAGTTTTCTATATTAAACAAGAATTGGAGCCAAAGTTAGTATTTAAAGATAAAGATGGAAGATTTATAGCAGTTGAGATAATATTAAATGGGAAAAGAACATTGTTATTGGGACTATATGCACCCAATGGTGCAAAGGATGCTTTTTTCAAAGACATTATACAACAGTTGGATGAGTTGATTTATGATCAAATACTCTTAATGGGAGATCTTAATGGAACAGTCGAGAACTCATTGGATAGATCTGGAGGGGAAAAAAGCGATGGGAAAGAAGGGAAGCTGCCAAAGTCTTTCTTTGAATTAGTTAAACAAGAAAACTTAGAAGACATATGGAGGAAGTTTAATCCTGAAGTGCGGGACTATACTTTTTTTTCTGCAAGACATAAGACTTTTTCCAGAATTGACATGCTGTGGGGAACTAGAGACTTAGGTCTCATAACAAGGAAGATAGAGATTTTACCTAAAATTGGGGCTGATCATAACCCAATAATGTGGATTACAAAATTGTCTAAAAGATTGAGGAGATGGAGACTGAATAAAGATTTACTACAGAGCAAAGAAACAGTGGCATTTCTAGAAAAAGAAACTAAGGATTTTTTCCAAGTGAATGATAAAGAAGATATTGACTTTCAGATGGTCTGGGATGCTTATAAAGCAGTAATGAGAGGGTTGTTGATTACTCTGAACAATAAAGACAAAAGGAAAAAAGAAAAACAATTATTGGACATTCAAAATGAAATAAAGAAAAAAGAAGGGGAGCTGAAAAAAAGACCAGGGAAAAAGAAAATTCTAAGGGAAATTTGAATATTACAAACTCAGTTGAGACATTTGTTAAACAAAGAAGTGGAATGGAATCTGAAAAGGCTTCAGCAGAAATCGTTTGAAGGAGCAAATAAGACAGGAAAGTATTTGGCGTGGCAATTGAAGAAAAAGAGAGAAAACAAAATAATTAGTAGGATTGTGATAGATGGAAGAGAAGTAGTTACTCAAGAGGGAATAAAAAGAGAATTTTTAAGTACTATGCCAAGCTGTTTAAAGGTGCTGAAATAAAGAGAGAGAAGGTAGATGAATATCTGCAAAAATTAAAAATTGAGCCTCTAACGGAAGATATGAGAAAAGTCTTAAATGACCCAATTGAAAAAATAGAAATTGAAGCAGCAATCAACGCGATGAAAAATGAGAAAGCTCCCGGGCCAGATGGATATACAGCTGAATATTTTAAAACTTTTAAGGATGAATTAGTACCAAAATTGCAGAAGTTGATGAATGTAATAAGAACAGAAGGGAATGTACCAAATACATGGAAAGAAGCCGTTATTTCTTTGATACCCAAAGAAGATAGAGATGCCACAAATGTGAAAAACTACAGACCAATTTCGCTTTTGAACGACTACAAAATATTTACAAGAATTCTGGCAGAACGACTTAAGCAATATTTGATAAATTTTATAAAGGAAGATCAAGCTGGTTTTCTTCCCAAAAGACAAATAAGAGATAATATCAGAACTGTTGTAAATATTGTAGAATATTATGAAAGACATCCAGAAAAGGAAGTAGCATTATTCTTTACAGATGCAGAGAAAGCATTTGACAATTTAAACTGGGACTTTATGTTTGCAGTAATGGATAAGATGGAGCTTGGAGAAAGCTTTATAAGAATGATAAAAGCAATATATTCTGAACAAAGGGCAAGGTTGTGTGTGAATGCAGATCTTACAGAAGAAATGAAAATCAGCAAAGGTACTAGACAAGGTTGCCCGCTTTCACCATTGTTGTTCATAATGACTCTTGAAATTTTATTGATGCAGATTCAAGAAGAAAAAGATCTAGAAGGATTACAAATTAAAGGTTATACCTACAAGTACAGAGCATTTGCTGATGATATAATGTTTATAAATGAAAACCCCATACAAGTTACACCTTTGTTATTAATGAAAATACAAGAGTTTGGGGAGTTGGCGGGACTTTACATAAATAAAGAAAAATCTAAAATTTTGTGTAAGAATATGCAGATAAATAGACAACAAGAATTACAAAGACTAACGGGCTGTGAAGTTACCTCTAAGGTAAAGTAACTAGGGGTATAGATAACAATGAAAAATATTGATTTGTTTAAGAATAACTATGAGAAGTTATGGAGTAGAATAGAGGAAGATGTGCTAAAATGGAATAAGCTTAATTTGTCATTGCTGGGTAGAATAGCTGCAATAAAAATGAATATTCTACCAAGGATAATGTATCTGTTTCAAACTATTCCCATTGTGACTTCCAGAAAGCTTTTGATAAAGTTTCTCATCAAAGGCTCCTTAGAAAGCTCAAGAGTCATGGAGTGAGAGGACAGGTCCTCTTGTGGATCAAAAACTGGCTAATTAATAGGAAGCAGAGAGTGAGTATAAATGGGCAGTCTTCACAGTGGAGGACGGTAAGCAGTGGGGTGCCTCAGGGCTCAGTACTGGGTCCCATGCTGTTTAACTTGTTCATAAATGATTTGGAGTTGGGAGTGAGCAGTGGAGTGGCCAAGTTTGCAGATGACACTAAATTGTTCCGGATGGTGAGAACCAGAGAGGATTGTGAGGCACTCCAGAGGGATCTGTTGAGGCTGGGTGAGTGCATCAACATGGCAGATGAGGTTCAATGTGGCCAAGTGCAAAGTAATGCACATTGGGGCCAAGAATCCCAGCTACAAGTACAAGTTGATGGGGTGTGAACTGGCAGAGACTGACCAAGAGAGAGATCTTGGGGTCGTGGTAGATAACTCACTGAAAATGTCAAGACAGTGTGCGATTGCAATAAAAAAGGCCAATGCCATGCTGGGAATTATTAGGAAGGGAATTGATAACAAATCAGCCAGTATCATAATGTCCCTGTATAAATCGATGGTGCGGTCTCATTTGGAATACTGTGTACAATTATGGTTGCCGCACCTCAAAAAGGATATTATAGCATTGGAAAAAGTCCAGAAAAGGGCAACTAGAATGATTAAAGTGTTGGAACACTTTTCCTATGAAGAAAGGTTAAAACGCTTGGGGCTCTTTAGCTTGGAGAAACGTCGCCTGCAGGGTGACATGATAGAGGTTTACAAGATAATGCATGGGTTGGAGAAAGTAGAGAAAGAAGTACTTTTCTCCCTTTTTCACAATACAAGAACTCGTGGGCATTCAATGAAATTGCTGAGCTGTCAGGTTAAAATGGATAGAAGCAAGTACTTCTTCACCCAAAGGGTGATTAACATGTGGAATTCACTGCCAACTTTGAGTTCTTTCAGAACTCTTGGATGGATGCCATATGCACCTGGTGACTTACTAGTTTTTAATTTGTCTATCAGTTGTAAGACTTCCTCTCTTGTCCCCTCAATCTGACTCAGGTCTTTCAACACCCTTCCAAAATAAGTGGTTCTGGAGCAGGCAAACACTTCTCATCTTCCACAGTGAAGACGGAGGCAAAAAATGCATTCAGCTTCTCAGCCATTTCCCTATTCTCTTTCAGTAATCCTTTTACTCCTTGGTCATTCAAGGGCCCCACTGCCTCCCTGGCTGGTTTCCTGCTTCTAATATACTTGAAGAAATTTTTATTGTTGGTCTTTATGTTTTTTGCAATATGCTCCTCATAGTCCCTTTTTGCCTGCCTGATCACAGTCTTGCATTTGATTTGCCACAGCCTGTGTTCCCTTTTATTAATCTCACTTGGACTGGTTTTCCACCGCTTACTTTTTACAGCTTCCGTTACTTTGTTTGTGAACCATGCAGGCCTTTTCTTATACCTGTTTGTGCCTTCCTAACTTGTGGTATATATTTTATCTGAGCTGCTAGGATTGTAGTTTTAAATAGCCTCCAAGCTTCTCCAACGGTTTTGACTGGATTTACCTTTCCTTTCAGTTTCCTCTTCACATGCCTCCTCATCTCAGAGAGACTTTACCCCTTTTAAAGTTAAAACGTGGTTGTGCTGGTCTTTTGGGGTAACTCTCTATTTATACAAATGGTGAAATCAATAACGTTATGGTCACTGCTCCCAAGCGGTGCCATCACTTTTACATCTCTGACCAAGTCTTGGGCATTACTTAGGATCAAATCCAGGATCACCCCGCCCCTGGTAGGTTCTGGGACCATCTGCTCCACAGCACAGTCATTGATAGCATCTAGAAACAAAATCTCTTTCTCTCGACCAGAACACATATTGACCCAATCAATCTGCGGGTATTTAAAATCACCTATTACAACACAGTTTTTACGTTTAGCCACTATCTTTAATCCTTTCATCATATTATAATCGTCCTCTATCTTTTGATTTGGTGGGCGATAACAAACTCCCATAGTTAAATTTCCTTTTGGGCCCTCTATTTCAACCCAAACATAGTTAAATTTCCTTTTTGGGCCCTCTATTTCAACCCAAAACATTTCTAGAAGGGAATCTAATTCTCTGACCTCAGTCTTCATGGACTGTGTACCCTCTCTGACTTACAGAGCCACCCCACCTCCAACCCTTCCCTCCCTATCCTTCCGATATAATTTGTATCCAGGAATCACTGTGTCCTACTGATTCTCCTCATTCCACCAAGTTTCTGAAATTCCCACAATGTCTATGTTTTCTCCCAACATTAAACATTCTAGCTCATCAGCATCCAGCATCCTGTCTCAGACAGTGGCCAACTGATTCCTCTGAAGTCTAACAACAGGGCACAGAGGCCTAGTCCTTCCCCTGATGTTGCCTCCTGACACTGGTATTTAGAGGTTTACTGAGAATGTAGAGGTTCCCTTTAGTCTCCAGGGGTAGTAGCCACTGATAGACATCCTCTGTGAATCAGTCTAGTTCCCTTTTAAAGCTATATGTGCCTGCTGCCATCACTACATTCTCTGGCAACAAATTCCATATCTTAATCACTCCTTGTGTAAAGAAGTATTTCCTTTGGCCAGTCTTGAATCTATACAGCTTCTGCTGCAGAGTGGGGATTCAAAGGTAATTTCCTCAGCTTTATTAAAAAAACCCACAACTCTCTAGCTCAGGGGTGTAAATTCATTTGTTATGAGGGTTGAATCTGACATAAATGAGACTGGGCTGGGCCATGTGTCATAAAATGTAATGCCAGGTAGCAGAGATACAAACTTTATAAAGGACACAGACCAACACAAAGATTTTTTTTAAAACACCTTAAAATAACATGGTTAAAACATTAACACTCTTGCTTGGTTTATTTATTCATCTCTGATAACTGACACCTTTTGCTCTGAATTATTGTGTCAAAAACTGGGAAAAATGTCTTTGCTGTTCAGGTGTTGTTCAGGTTGTAAGTAAGTTGCAAATCTAATTTTGATTTATTGACATTCATTACAGAAATCTCACGGTCAATGCTTTGAGACTTAGACCCAGAGGAAAATATGAAATCGCTGGGCATTGTGAGCTTTTGTACAAGACATTTGAAGGCGCCATGAACAGACTGAGGGCTTACATGTTTGTCAACAAAACTGTAGTCTTCTCCAGAGAAATAGCGACAACTCCTATGAGGCAGTGCAAGAACAGAGAGACAGTATACGTGGTCATATTCACCTATAATCTGGAAAGTCAAGTTAAAACCTCCAGTTAAAGTCTGTTGAAACCCACAAAGGAAATGTGCTGGGTGAACTTGGTCTGGACACCCACTCTCAGCTGAATCCAGCAAAGGTACCAGTGTATAGTGAAAAACTGCAAAAAAAACCCCCAACCCCTCACTAGTCAAATAAATATACTAGGAATGTGTGTACAAATACACTATTTAGTGCAGTCAACATAACATAACAACCAATCCTATGCAGCTATTCAAAACCAGAACGTACAATATATGTCTTTTCTCCCCCAATCAGTCTTCTCACCATACAGTGTCCACAAGGCACTGCCTTTCGTCGCTTCGGTTAGAGGCATTCTGCTTCAAAATTTCCTTTCTTAGGTATTTGTGGTGCACTGCTGCAAAATCTCACAATGCAATCATTCAAACACGAATCAATGCATTCAAACACGAATCAATGTCCAGTTCTGACATTCTAGAGTGGTACTGGGTGAACTTGGTGATTGAATGATTGCACTGTGGCTCCAAAAGCAGCATCAAAGAGAGAAGGCTGACGAAGGGTTAATAATGCGAAACTGTAAAGAATCCTGGAGATATGGTCCTTTGTTTCTCTCTGTGAGATTTTACAGCAGAATGCCTTTAACTCCATCCGAACTATGGACTCTTGAAAGCAACCGAATGCCTTATGGCAGCAGTCCCCAACCTTTTTGGCACCAGGGATCAGTTTCCACGGACTGGGGGGAGGGATGGTTTCAGGATGATATATTATATTATATTATATTATATTATATTATATTATATTATATTATATTATATTATATTATATTATATTATATTATATTATATTATATTATATTATATTATATTATATTTATATCCCGCCCTCTATCAGGCTTAGGGCGGCTAGCAACAGTTAAAACACATATTGTTAACATAAAATACAGTAAAATAGTTCAATTCATTGTACACATACAATACATTTGCAGTTTCAATCCTAAAATCCAAGATGGCATCAATATTATTAGTTCAAGTTTAGCGCTGCATACAGTAATATTGTCAGATATTGTTTTCCGCTCTATTTATACTGAGATATCAATGCTGTGTTATAGTGGTCACTTCCTTAAATTAAAATCTAATTTACTTAAATTAAAAGCTAATTTAAACAGTTCTGTTTTACAGGCCCTGTAGAATTCTGGCAAGTCTCACAGGGCCCTGATATTTTCCGGGAGAGTGTTCCACAGAGCAGGGGGTGCTACCAAAAAGGCTATAGTTCTGGTGGTAGCCAGCTGAGTGTCTTTTGGCCTGGGGATCACAAGAAGATTTTGGGTACTTGATCTTAGTGCTCTTTGTGGCTCATATGGGTAGAGGCAGTCCCAGAGGTAAGCAGGTCCCTGGCCATATAGGGCTTAAAAGGTCATAACCAGCACCTTGAAGCAAACCCGGAACACTAAAGGCAACCAGTGCAGCATCACCAGCGCAGATTGAATGCGCTCCTGTAAAGGTAGCTCATATAACAACCTGGCTGCTGCATTTTGCACCAATTGCAGCTTCTGAATTTGCTTCAGGAGCAGCCCTATGTAGAGGGCATCACAGTAGTCTAATCTTGAGTTGACCATGCATGGATCACTGTTGCCAGGTTGCTGCACTCCAGGTATGGAACCAATTGTGCACTATTTCTATTAGTTTGGCATAATAGTTAAGTGTGTAGACTATTATTATTATTATTATTACATTGCAATATATAATGAAATAATTATACAACCCACCACCCGGTTGCTAACAAGCCACGGACTGGGACCGATCAATGGCCCAGGGGTTGGGGACCCCTTTTGTATGGTGAAAAGACTGATTGGGGGAGAAAAGACATATAGTGTGCATTCTAGTTTTGAATAGCTGCATAGGATTGGTTGTTATATTATATGTTAACTGCATTAAATACTGCATTTGTATACACATTCCTAGTATGAGAATCCATGTCACTGGCTTGTTGTTATTCCTAATGTAAATAGCTCACATTGCTTTCCTACTGATCATGGGGGCATGAATACAGTGAAAAAGAGAAGGGGAACCCAGTTGTTTCTAAACCCTGTTATAACAGCCAAACAAGTCTCTCTCTCTCTCTCTCTCTCGCTCTGTGTAGCAAGGCAAAAAGCTCATACCTTGAATAAAACTTAATTGGTCTTAAGGTGTTTTCTTTGTATAGCTCCTGTTTGATGGAAGGAACTGAGCAAAGTAAGCTCTCACTCTTTTCCTCCCCAGGGGATGAGGAGTGGAAGGAGGAGAGAGAGGCTTGGCTCAGTAGCTCTGCTGTGTGATTGAGAGAGCCTGGCAAAACAAGGTGTGGTGCAGAAGAAAAAGGGAGAAGGAAGCAGGTGACAGGCGGCCAACATACAAGCCTTGCAGGAGATGGAGCCATCCCATGGGCCAACACTTTTGACACCCCTGCTCTTGCAGAGATATAAGGAAAAGGGCATATTTCCATGGTGGCAGGGCTAGAGACTTGGCCATTCAGAGAACTTGCTTAAACTATTATTACAGCATTATATTGATAGGGCCATTTAACCTCCCCCCCCCCCCTGAAATCACTCCTCTGAGAGGGAGAGTGCTTTAATAATGACAACAGTCCAGTCATTGAAAAGTAGGCTAGAGGTGGGTGGGACAAAGAAACAATAGACACAGTGCACACTAGGAAAAAGCTAGCTCAATTTTTTTTCCAGAAAGACATGGGGGTAAAAGTGTATGTGTGGTGGGGGAGAGGGACAAGGGAAGAACAAGATCTGGAGAGCAATAGGGAAAGAACAAAAAAGAGTGAAAATGAAAGGTGCAAAAATGAATGCAGAAACCAGGAGGAAAACCAAAGCAGTGTGCGGCCAGAACTGATGGAGAGGGGAAAATGTGGAAAAGCCTTAAAACTCAAATCGCTACCCTGGCTTTTGTTGGGTGGCCGCTATTGACCAGTAGTAAGCAGCTGGGCCTGGCTGGGTTATGCAAGTTGTATGGTACTAAGTTGCCTATTGGCTGCTGCCAGGTCTGGCCCCAGTGAGTCCTTCTTCAAAGACCAAAACAGACAGGGGAAAGGGCCCCTTCCCATCCCCCTGCCTTTTCCTTACCAGAAGCCTTGGATTCTGTTGTGGTTACCTACTTGAAGGCATCTATTTCGTAAAACTACAGGTGCTCAATTTATCATGGGGGTTGGGAATTAACCTCCTATGTTTTGATTTGTTTTTAGATTTCAGATTATTCTGCAAACCTAGAATTTTTCTTCCATTTGTAGAAACATCTGTTTTGTTTGTCCATGGATCTAGTCTCTGGATTTAAGTATCCACAGATTGGGCCACACTGTGAATAAAATATATTGATATTGAATGACTTGTTCATAAGCTCTACTACAGTTCTCAGCATAAAGTGTTAAATGTGAGTTAGAAAAACTAGGGGAATTATTTTTATATGCAAAAGAAAGAAGTTGTATGTGTTCTGTGATCACATTTAAAACTATGGAAGAGGAGGAAAGGAGATAGAAGTGATTTGATTAGTATGTTTAGAAGAGAAGGCAAATCTTACTAAGTGAAACTAAAAGAGGGAACAAATAACAAAGGGAATATTTGAATTTATAGCTAGACAAAATCAATTTAAAAACCAGACTTTATTTTTAAGAAACTTTTTTCCAAATATTTGGCCATTGCTATTGACCATGACAAAGTATGAAACTTTTCCTAATTCTGATAGCATCAGTGCTCAGCATACACTGATTTCCCAACTTCTTATCCTTTTGAGCACACTTCCAACTTGTCTCCTTAGGAACTCCTTGTTGCCTTCAGCCATGGGGTATTATGAATGAATGCATGTATATGCAAAAAGATTTTACTACATGTTTTATGTCAAACACACAGTTTGTGCAGGGCATAAGCCAGGCCTGTTAGACTGTTGTTGTCAGTAGACAGTACTGTTGTGAACAGATAGCACCCAATGCTTTTTTGCATCAGCACATTGCACTGAAAAATCAATAGCAATGGAGAAGTGGTCCTTCAAGGAAATGTGTTGCTGATTACTTACTGATATAGGAGATCTGAATTAGAGAGACCTCTGTTTCAGTTTGTACTTGGCCATGACCAAATCATTGCACTCCTTAGTCACTGTGTACAAAAACCTATTATTTATTTATTCAAATTTTTAAGCTGCCCTTCCCTGCAACCAGGGCTCAGGGTAGATTACAATAGAAAGGAATATATAATAAATAACTGAAAGTTAAACTCCTACAATACAATACAAACACATACATCAATAATTCAATCAAGTCCAAGATGGTGAGAAAATTTCAGATTTCACAAGCCGCCTGGAGTATGTGGAGGGTATAAGAGTGTCAGACTATATTCTATACCATTACTGTCCTCAACTAAATGCTTAGTGGAACATTTCTGCCTTACATGCACTGTGGAAAGGTAACAAATCCCATGGGGGCACAGATGTTTTCTGGCAGAGAGTTCCACAAGGTAGGTGCCAGGGCCAAAAAAGCCCTGGCCCTGGTTGAGGACAGCCAGATCTCTCTCGAGCCGGGGTCCATCAGGAGTTTTTTTCTTCCCAAGTTTAACATTCTTCTTGGGGCATACTGAGAAAAGCCAGTGCATCTCATGCAGCACAGATTGAATATGTGCCACCCAAGGGATACCCGTAAGGACCTGTGCAGCCACATTCTGGATCAGATAGAGCTTCTGGGTCAGTCTCAAGAGTAGGCCCATTTAGATTGTATCACACCAGTCTATCCTGGAGGTGACTGTTGCATGGATTACCATGGATAGGTCAGAGCATAGGAGTAAACAACAGGGGGGGCTTGGGGGCAATGCTGGTTAATATGCATATTGACACCTAGCCTCTGGCGGGAGATACGTGCACAGTAGGCCATTGGCTCTAACTAGCTAATGCAGGAAACTCACAAACACCTCCCCCTAAATCCACAGTATCTTCATTGCTGTCAGATGGGCATCTAGCCTTACTTTAAAAATCTCCATAGAATCATAATGTCTTAGTTTAGCTAGTTAGAGCCAATGGCCTACTCTGCATGTATCTCCCGCCAGAGGCTAGGTGTCAATATGTGTATTAACCAGCATTGGTTAGGTCTAATTGGGTAATCAATACATTGGCAGATCTGGCTCAAGGGGGTGGGGAAAGAGATTTGGTAACTTTCCTGTCCTGGCAATAGGATGCTCTTGCAGCACATCTGTCAGGAGATACAGACCTCTGAACTGAGATCTAGGAAAAGTGGCTATTTTTTTCATCCATCCAGCTGATCTAGAGTGTTCAGTGCTTGATAGTGTAAGGTAATTGTGATCTGCAAAAGTTTTCAGTTGTATCTTTGGACTCTCTAGATTAATAACTAAAGTTTTGCTATCCAGCACATATCAATCCTGATACATTTTGGTGTATACATATGTTCATATGTGTCTGTTGGAAAAGAAAGTATAGCTCTTAATCCTGGCTGGCTACACTCACTTTTAATGTAGCAACAGTCAGACTGCAGGCTCTTTGGTGGATTCAACATACTTGCTTGGTTCCAATTTACATTTTGGGGGAAAGTGAGATTGAGTGTGGGGGGACCAACTTGGTGACAAGCAAAAAGATAGAGTTTTTGTTGGCTGACAAATGTCCCTCAATTACTGAGCAGGTTGCAGAATTTCTGGCCCTAGCAGTGAATGAGAAAGAAATTAAAAATGGAGTCAGGTAGGGAAATACCTTGCCCCACTTTTCTTAGCTAAATTTTACATGTAATCTTGTATTCCCATGCTGGTTGGACTTGCAAATTATTGTGGTTTGTATGTCCCATTTTGAAATTCCTTTGGGTCTTGTTTTTCTTTTCTGTTATGCCAATAAAGATTATGTCTGTCTGTCTGTCTGAGTGTGGGGGGAAATGAAGATCAGAGGCCTTTACAAATTTCCTAATGGATTCAGGTGAGGTAGCCATGTTGGTCTGAAACAGCAGAACAAAGTTTGAGGCCAGTGGCACCTTTAAGAACCAACCAAGTTTTATTCTGGGCATCAGTTTTTTGTGTGCTTGTACACTGTTTCATTTAGATTACACACGCACTCATTTTATCTGACATGAGCCTTTTTTATGCTATTAATCATTGATCCTGTTTATTGTTTTGCTGTTGTTGGTTTTGTAATGTAAGCCACCCTGAGCCTATTTTGTGGGTAGGGCAGGGTATAAGTTGAATAAATGAAATGAAATGAAAGTTTGATTTCTGAGTACAAGTGAAAACTGATTTAGGTATCAAAAACTTCCCTGAAATCCTGATAAACTATCGCATATGCTGAACCTAGCATGTAGTAGCTCAAGTATGCTATTGCCTTCTCATCTCAATTTATACCCCATCCTACCCGCAAAATGGACTCAGGAAGGCTTACATCATAAAACCAACAAGATAAAAGTAAAACAATAAATAGGATCAATGATTAATAGCAAACAAACAAATCTGTGCCTCATGTCAGATAAATATTTGTGTGTGTGTAACTCCAGAAGCTCTAGTGTCTGAAAAATATCAAGAGGTAGGAATAGGGTTGCCAAGTCCAATTCAAGAAATATCTGGGGACTTTGGGGGTGGAGCCAGGAGACTTTGGGGGTGGAGCCAGGAGACATTAGGAGTGGAGCCAAGATCAAGGCTGTGACAAGCATAATTGAATTCCAAAGGGAGTTCTGGCCATCACGTTTAAAGGGACGGCACACCTTTTCAATTCCTTCCTTCCATAGGAAATAATGAAGGATAGGAGCACCATCTTTTGGGGCTCATAGAATTGGACCCCCTGGTCCAATATTTTTGAAACCTGGTGGGTATTTTGGAGAGAGGCACTAGATGCTATACTGAAAATCTGGTGCCTCTACCCCAAAAAACAGCCCCTCCAGAGCCCCAGATACCGGCAGGTCAATTCTCCATGATTTTCTATGGGAATAAATCTCCATAGGGAATAATAGAGTTCCCAGCAGACATTTCCCTCCCCTCTCCCCGCTTTCTGACGACCGTGAAGCGGGGGGAGGGTCTCCAAACTGGGGGATCTCCTGCCCCCACCTGGGGATTGGCAACCCTAGGTAGGAAGGCACTTGGAAGGGGCTATAGACACCACTTTGTTGGTGTTAAAAGTGCCACTGGACCAAAACTCGGTTATCACATCTGTTAACTGCTTTATTATCTGTATACCAATTTACTATGATTTACCAAATGTATTATTCCAATCTTAGCTGGATTTATTGCTCAGTTACTTATCCCTCCCCCCTTACCTATATGTAATACTTGAGGAAATCTGTTTCAGTGTATCTTAAGGAGTGGACATACTAAGCTTCTCAGTTCTCACTTGTACCCATAATAGAATGTTATTTGACTTGTAGATGCAACTGAGCTCAAACCTCATTCCCATATCGCTTTGTTAACTCTTGTATTTATATGCTAATTTTATGCCATTCATAGATCTTTCTCACATCTAGTCTCAGCTATCATCACCCAGCATTTGTGCATCTTGGCTTTCCTGACAACCACCCAACCCCTGTAAGTAAGGGTTGAGGAAACTGTTTTCAATGTATCTGACGAAGTGTTCTTGCACAGGATAGCTTATACCCAGGATAAAACTTTGTTGGTCTTAAAGATGTCACTGGACTCAAACTTTGTCCAACTAGTTAATGATTGGAGAAGAAATTGGGGAAGAGTAGCACTGTATTGCTGTGTTGCATACATATTGCTATAGGATATGCTATATAGATAGATATTTTGTATCTTCTTCAAGCAGCTATTGGGGTGAGGAGGTGGGATATGGCAGGAGAGGATGCTTGTGGGAGCAGAAGAGGCAACAGAGGACTGGGAGAATATTTGATTGTACTGCAATTTCTAAAAATAATTTCTAAAGAAACAATTTGCATTGTTAATTAAAAGTTAAAGTTGTACTTCAGCTGTCTGAAGATCATTTGTTGAAGCCAAATGTGTTTTGCAAGTTGAATCTGAAGAGCAGAAATTTACCATGCACAGGAATGCAGTCATTTCCCATAAATTGAATCATGTGATTTTCATTAATGATTTGTTCTGAATGTCTGTGTTTTTAAGGTGGAATTTCTAAGCAGTGTTCTAAGAGGGCAAGGTATATAAAATGCTAGGTGATGTAAGTGCGAGTTTTCTTTGGGGCCATGGCATGGACACTGTTCTGAATTGCCTCAAAATGTACTTATATTCACTTGTAGGATATGAGTTTGAAGTGAGAAGAACATTGCCACTACTCTGAACTAGGCTTCCCAACCCTCCCGCTCTGGCAGGGGACCCCAGGATTTCCACCCTCTTCCTCCGCTCCCCAAAAAAACGGAAGCAGGGGGAGGGGGGAAACGGCGCCGGGGAGCATGGCGAGCTGCTCCATCCTGAAGCGGGCGAGGCCGCCGCGCCACTGCTGCCCCCGCCCCCTCCCCGCCCACCGCAGCTGCTCCTCCGAGATGGGCCCAGGCTGAGCCCATCTCGGAGGAGCAGCCAAGAGGCGGCAGCAGAGCAGGCAAAACCAGAGAAGGGAAGGGCGGAGGCAGGCCAGGAGCATGGTGAGCCGCGAATCAGGGCCCTTCTAGGACCCGGACTCACGGCTCGCCACGCCCCCGGCCCGCCTCCACCCCCCTCCGATTCTACCCCAGAAGCGGAGCGGGTGAGGCCGCCACACCGCTTCTGCCCCCCCGCCCCACCGCAGCTGCTTCTCCTAGATGGGCTCAGCCTGAGCCCATCTTGGAGGAGCAGCCACGGCGAGCGGAGAAGAGGCGGCAGCTGCGCAGCGATGTCGCCCGCTCCGAGACGGGGAGGCTCGCCACGCTCCCCGGCACCATTTCCCCCCTCCCCCTAGCTCCACCCCAGTGTCTCCTGGCTCCACCCCCCAAAGTCTCCTGGCTCCACCCCCAAAGTCCCCAGATATTTCTGGGATTGGACTTGGCAACCCTACTCTGAACTTTGTATATTGCTCAGAAATTGAGTGCCCGAAAACTGTTTTGTATTCCGCCCTGGATCAGAGACCCATAAATTTATCAAACAAAGGTATCTGTAATGCCATAGTTTTGTAAATTTCAGTACAGTGTTACACTTATTAATGAGGCAGAAACAAGACACCTGTAAGTGAACGTCCATGGAAATTTAAAATGTTCCCCTAAAGCTTTTCTGTATTGCTTTTTACTGTCAAATTTGTGACCATTGGTTTGTCCTATGCACATGATATGTATATTTGCAGATCTTAAAGTGACTATTCTAAAAGTGAATTTCAAAAACAGGACACAGCAGGAAACCTCTGAGATACTGTCACTATAACCACTAGCCAACTCCCACCTTTTCCTGGGTTTGGCCCGGTCCACGTGCATTGTTTTGGGGGGGGGATGCTCCCTAAATTTATGGGGAGGAAGCTTCTCCATAAGTCCATAAGTAGTGATAATGGAGGCCCCTCCCTGTGATGTCACTGGATCCCAATGCCTCTGGTCGAGCACCCCCCCCCTCGGGATATTGAAAAGTCTACGCCCCTGGGTCAGAGTAAGACAGGTAGGGAGCCAGTTGCCTGACCTGGCACAGTTGGAGAAATATCAGCCTTGCAACCTTCGTGACCTCCATTGATAAGGAGGCATCCATAGTCATGCCCAGGCTCCTGAAAGTCAATAGCAGTGTTAGGGGAACTCTGTCAAGAACTGGGAATTGACAACCCAGCCACAGAACCTCTGCCTTACTAGGATACAGTTTTAACCAACTCTGTTTTAACCACCATAATATGGCCTCCAAACCCTCAGCTAAGTTCACAGGAATAGTGTCTGGTCGGTCACCCATCAGCAGAGGCAAAATATGGTTATGTTCCTAGGGCTGGAGAGGCACTTTTGTACTTGGGAGATGATATGCCCAGTTCATTATCATTAATTACAATAAAATATATGAAAGCCATGCAGTTCATGCTGCATTGTTTTGTTTTAAAAATTCACTTTAAATGAAGACAGCTGCTGTGCAGATTGCTTCAAGAACTGTGAAAGACTGTTATGGCTTCACAGAAAGAATTTTTAAGACAGGGCTTTGATTTAACAGCCCCAGTTCTTCCTCTCCAGCTTTTTGATAGTTATAAGCTAAAATGTTGTCTTTCTGGCATGATGGCCAGAGAAAGATATGAGTTTCTACATTAAGTTAAACTGAAACTATTAATCTTATTCTTTGTTTACATTAGTTAAATTCTGGAGGACTTTTGAAATGTCTGAGTATCCCTGTTAAATATTAGCCCTGTACAGGGGAAAAAGCAGGACTGAGCATGCATTATTGTGGTAATTAAGACAGATTAAGATTATTTGTTGTAGTTTCAGTTTGTAGATTCAGTTTGTTTTGTCTAGTGCATTTACCAATTATACCGTTACAAGGCACAGTTATATGACAAATGGTTGTAAATTCATGACAAGTTATTTGATAAGATACTTTTTCTAGGAAATATTTACTGCCTGTTAATTATGGAAAGTTATGCAAGCTTGTTCAGTTTTAGCCATACAGCAGATGCTGAAATAAAAATTATTTCCTTACAAAGCTCTGTCTTTATTTTGACTCTTTTACCTTTGCTTAGAGTTTTGATTTCCTTACATTGTTACTCTGTAAGTGTGCCTGCATTTCTTCAGTTAAATTAGTGTGAGACATGTCCATTCCCTAAGTATTTTGTAACTGCTGGGACATCTGACCTATACATTTTGTCATGCATTCTTGAGCGTGTATTCCATGGGGGGGGGAGGGCATTTTTACACAGAGGGAAGTATATTCTAGAGATATACAGATTTGTGTAGAAAAGAAAGATATAGGCTCATGTTGGTTCATAGGTTCATCTTGCTCTAATTCTATATACTATATTCTTGGTTCATAGATTCATCTTGCTCTATTTCTATATTTATATTCGATGCTGCTTTTATCGTATGTTAACAATACATTCCTTTAAAGCTCTTTTGATTTTGATGCTTTTGTTGCTTGTTTCTTTGCTAAGTAATATTTTGTTTACTTTTACAGTACTGTTGATTTGGTAATCTGAATTTGATTATTTTGCAAACTGTCCAAAAAATCTTTTGGTTGAGGTACGGGGCATTGATATCATAACTAAAGAAATATGTGAGCAGGCAGATGGTTTGGTGCCTGGGAAGCATCAAATCAGGACTGCTTCAGTAATGCTAGCCTCACAAGGCATGCAGGTAGGCAATTGTTTATCTCTTAAACAAATACAAGCTTTAGTCTACTTGCGTAATTCTAGAGAGAATATAGGCTACAGAACTCTGGTGCAGATTAATAAAATAAATGAAACACGGAAAGGCTATTAAGGAAACTTGGAACTTACAATACTTCAGCATCTGATCTCCCCTCTCCATTGGGAGATTCAGAAAGATGGATGCGTACTATCCTTTGCATCTTCATACTCCCACCACAGTATTACACAGAGAGAAGGAACAGTTGCTTTTCAGTTCTGTCCGACGTGAGTACAAAAGTCTTATGTAATCTCAGTCTTAGGTTCTGGAAGCAAAAGCCCACCAGCACCTACTTAGCCAATAAGAGGTCTCATGTTTTCACTTCTGTTTGTGGAAACCATACCTGTCTGGGAAGATTTGTGTCACCACAAATATGGTCCATCTCAATAAAATGTCTGACCCATCCATTACATCTTCAAGACTAAATCCATGTACAGAATCATAAAATCATAGAGTTGGAAAGGACCTCCAGGGTTATCTAGTCCAATCCCCTGCACAATGCAGGAAACTCACAAATACCTCCCCCTAAATTCACAGGATCTTCATTGCTGTCAGATGGCCATCCAGCCTCTGTTTAAAAACCTCCAAGGAAGGAGAGCCCACATCTCCCAAGGAAGCCTGTTCCATGGAGGAACCGCTCTGTCAGGAAGTTTTTCCTAATGTTGAGCCGGAAACTCTTTTGATTTAATTTCAACCCATTAAAATGTAGAAAACTTTATAATGGTCTATCCCAAATGTGAGTAGAGCATGAATAATCATAGCCAAGTCCTTCTTCTCAAAGAAGGGCCACAACTGGTGAATCAATCAAAACTGAATTACGGTGTTGTGAGACCTAGGTCTCCATCTGAAAAAAAAAAAAAAAAACTGAATAGCTACCCAAACTTGCTTTCTCAGGAACCAAAACAGATTTACCCCATCCAGGACAGGCTTTCCCTAACTGTCCACACTATAAACAAACAGTACCCCATTCTTATCTGGATTAAGCTATCTCCAGACATTGAGTCAGAATATCCTCTCTTCACCCAATTCCAGTGAAAATTATTCTGAAGTGTGTCATCATCATATTGCAAAGCCACAAGGGACCTCTCTCAGCAGTTTCATAATGTACTTAAACAGTGCAGGAGTGGCCAACGGTAGCTCTCCAGATGTTTTTTTGCCTACAACTTCCATCAGCCCCAGCCATGCTGGCTGAGGCTGATGGGAGTTGTAGGCAAAAAACATCTGGAGAGCTACCATTGCCCACCCCTGGTATAGAGACTAGGTAGGAAGTCTGAAGGAACTAATAGCATAATTGCCATGCAGGTGTCACTGTCTGCCATATAAATGTGTTCTGAGTCCAGTTATGCTTACTCCCATTTTTCCTCCATTTGGACTCTAGCCCCAACTTATTTCATTGTACTTAATTCTTTGGAACTATGGGAGTGAATGAACCTAGAAGTTCTGTAGAAAAAGAAAGGCTGTTTAAGAGAGATCATATCAACATCCCCTAGAATATACAAATCCCAGGGCTTTGACAGAAGCACCAGTTAAGTCTCATGAAAACTCCTCAAGAGCCATCAGAAATCCATCAAGGTCCATGCTCTGTGATGTGTTATGCCTTTAAGTGAGCCCTGACAAAACAGTTTGTTCCCGTTCTCTACGCCTGTATGGGAGGGGTCTCAGTTCCTGTTCTGTGTGGGTAAGGGTAATTCCAAGTGTGTGTGTGTGTGTGTGTGTGTGTGAAGCAGTGTGTGTGAAGCATCAACTGCATATTGTTGATGCTGCTGGTCTCCTGAGTGATGTCTGGATAGGTAAGCTTATACTACAGCCTCTGGGGGAAGTCTCTTTTTTATAAACCAAGCAGAGATATGGATTTTCATTGCCTAGATGTAACCAAATAATGGTTAACTCATGGCAAGGGAACAATACAGATATGGATTAGTACTGAACCATTCAACTTTTCAGTGGCAGCCTCACAATTCTGGAGCAACCTCCCCAGGGAGGTGCATGTGCCCCCCTCACTGTTGGTCTTCAGGTGACAGTTGAAGACAGTTTTATTTAGGACTGTATTTGACTGATTTAGTTTTTATTTATTGGCAATCCTAATTGTGATTTAAAATGGTTACCTATCACGTGTTTTATAATTTTTATTTATATTGTAAGGTGCCTTAAGTGCTGTAACATAGAAAGATGAGTAATATACGTTTTAAATAAATAAATAAATAAATTTAAATAAACTCTTGTCTTGGCTTTGAACTTTATACATAACTAGCATATCAATATTTCAATTGTTAAGGCGTGTTACTCGAAGGATTTCTTGAGCCTTGTGACATTTCCTGACCCTTTAGAACATTTTAATAATTAAAAGTGCTCAATAAGGTGTGATATTGACTGATCTGTAATTTGTGATTAAGTTTAGACAATGCACATAAGGTAATACAGCTGAGCATAAGGTTAGTGCACTGGTTAATTAGCTACTTATGTCTGGAGTATGGTTAAACGTTACCAAATATTCTGTGAAACAGAGAATGCTGTTCATCTTGGTATCATTTGGTAGCATAGGCAGCATTCACATCCTGCAACAATTAGGAGCAGGCAAAACAGTATTTCCCTTTTTGACCAGTGAAGTGTCCAATCCATGTTCAAAAACTACAGTTGTTGGCTTGTAAACAGTCGGTATTGAAAATCATAGTGTTTGACCATGACTGACACTGCAAATTTTTTGAAAGAATTTCTTTTTAAGACTATGGGAGTGAATAGCTTGTCCAGCCCCCAGCCAGAGTCTGGACTCAACCCAGCCTCTGACCCTGCATATGCCTGACTTGCCAGGTCCTCAGGAGGACGCCCATGTAAAGGGAGGGAAAGGAGGAGGCCAATGGTTATCCCACCAGCTGGGTCTCCTCATCCCCAAACTGGCTGGCATGCCCTGGGCTTGACCCCGGTAGACAGTTTGAAGGCACACCTGTCGTCCTCTCAGAAAGGGAAAGGAGTGGAGAAGGGTCAGGGGTTAAAATTAGGGAGGAAATCCCAGAGCTGGGGAGGAAGTGGCCAGTACAAGCAAGAGGCAACCTGACAAGAGGGAATGAGGGCATGATGACCCAGAGAGAAAATAGCCTTGCTGTTTGCACCCTAAGGTCAGCTGCTCACACTGGTACATGGAGAAGAGGATAGCATGGTGTAGTAACCCCTCTTTCAATGTAGTCTAAGACTCCGTTGACTCACCCAAAAGGGGACCCTACACACCCTGGAACCAGCTCTGCCACTTGGTGGTCCCTCCTGAACCTACGGCTCAGATATAGCTTATGTCAGCAAAATAATTATAAGAAAACAGATACGTAGGTGACCAAATCTATCACATTTGTATGTGACCTGATATGCTGTTTCCTGTAACTGGGAGAGGAAGATGGATCTTCTGGCAAGAAGAGGATAGATTCAGTGGTCTTGGGATGCAGGATGCTAGATCTCTGCTCTGATACCTTCAATGCTTATCCTTTCCTAATCTTGTCCTGTGTATTTGTGAAGTGTTTATTGAACTCTGGATGCTTAAGCTAAGGCTTCTTATGTAGATAGATCCGGGTGGGCAGCTGCTTTGTTCTGAAGCAGTAGAACAAAGTAGGAGTCAAGTAACACCTTTAAGACCAACAAAGTTTTATTTAGAATGTAAGCTTTTGTATGTATGCATACTTCTTCAGATGAGGGCATGGGGTACAGTGAGCTGAAATACATATAGCTGGTGGGTTAAGAGTGTAAACTGATACTACAAGTCCTTTTGTATTTGTAGCAAGAGCAATTAACAGGCACCTTTTATTACCTTTTATTGGTTTCCCACGCAAATGCTATCCACATGCAAATGCTATCCAGCCTAAGTGGCCCTCCAATTTATTACGCTATTTTGCCATTTGATCCTAACTTTTATATCAGTTTATACTCTTAACCCACCAGCTATATGTATTTCATCTCACTGTTCCCCATCCCCTTGTCTGAAGAAATATGCTTGCATTCTGAATAAAACTTTGTTGGTTTTAAAGGTGCTACTTGACACCTACTTTTTCCTAAGGCTTCTTAATCAGCAGTTATTCTGTCGGTTTGTCATGCTATCATCATGCCTGAGCAAACAAACAAATCCTAAGCAAGATAGAAGATGGTTCAGTAATAATGGTTCTGACTAAGGTTTGTGGAAAATGGGCTACAGTTGACAAGGCTGGGAAAGACTTCTTTTCTTCAAGAAACTGTGGTCAGTTGATCAGTAGTCTCCATCCAAATATCTCTATTCTCTTCCATCTAAGGAAATTATTGCTAATTGATTTATTTCAGAAAAAAATAAAGCAGAGATGCATTCTTCCAGAAGAACTTTGCTATATTTTGACCCCTGTTTGGTTCCTTCTTGTGACAACAGATATTTTACTAGTGCTGCCAGCAGGGCTGGGTTAACAATTAGGCCAAGTAGGCACTGGCCTATGGGCCCCCATGCCCCCCGATTCCCCCCTGCTTGTAGCCCTCCCAGCCTGCATGCACAGCCAGCAACTGAGCCGCTCTTTGGCCGACTTGCCTAGTGTGGCTGCTGCTGGTGTTATTGCAAAGTTTGCCTCTCTCTGCCTCTCCCATGCAGCTTTGTCAAAGGGGCTTTTGAGAAGTGCCTGCAGGCTGCAGCAGGGGCCACGGGTGGTGGGGCAGTTGCTCAGACTTTGAGATAATTTCCAAGGGGGCCCACGAGTTTTTGACTTCCTAGGGGCCTCCACAGGGTTTAATCTGGCACTGGTCGCCAGGCATTTACTAATTAAGATAAAAGATTACAACAGTCTCTGAAACATCTGGATCATCTCAAAGCATGACCCTAAGAGCTGTTTTTATGTAGAACATCTAGCAGGAACAGTGGAATAGCAATATCTGATACAGAATTAATAGGCAGCTATACGCCATCATTAAACGCACCATCATTTAAGATCTATATAGCACCTGAAACTGTTTTTATATGTTTATGTTTTATATATTAATGTATTTACATATTGTGTTACAGAATTTAATGACTACTGGTTTTTATGTGACTTTTTATGAATATGTAAGCTGCCCTGAGCCTTCTTCAACAGGGAGGGCTGAATATAAACTGAATAAATAAATAAAATAAATAAATAGTAATAACATTATTTCAAAGTTTTTCTTATTTTTTTTTTTTAAAAAAATCCATTCTAAGGTTCATTTTCCAAAAGGAAACTTTCTGAGAAGTAGGTTCATTTCCTCCCAATATTAGCTGTTCATGTTTCCTAAACAAGAAAACTGAAGGATACAGTAGGTGGTCTCTAGTTACTATGTTTTTCTACTGATCTTGATTCACTAGGTTCTGAGGCTTTTGAGGTATCTTGTCATGTGCCCTGGGATCTGACCCAGGGACCTGAAAATCAAGAAAATGCCATGTTAGTGGTTACTAATTAGTGGATCTAGAGAGCTTCTTTATCTGGCCTTTCAACCTTCTACAGGCAGCAGTAAAAGCTGTCATACACATCATGCAAAGAAAATGAGCTAGCACCACATTTTTTTTCCTATTGGTGTAAACACTAGAGCAGACCCAGCTGAGACTAGATATGTAGGTGAGGAGGAAATTAACCTGCAGTATAGTCTTTGCATCTTGTGCTCCACAAGATAGGCTACTACTCTAATTGAACTGTACATAAATAAAGTAGTTAGCATATTACATGCATAACTGAAAGACTGAGAGACGGAATATTCCCCAAATTGGGTGTAAGTTACATTTTCTGGTTTTTTGCAATCATAATAATTTATGAAAATTATTAAAATAGGATATGTTTAATTTTCAAAAACTTAAAATCTTAATTTTTTTTTAGATATGATGTAACTGGATGGGTGGAGCATGTGATCAGAGTGCTCATTAATCCTTGTTTCACCTCAGTATTTCCGAAGACTTTGGAGGAGGGTTAGGGAATGAGATAACAGTTAAAGTCAAATATCACAAATTTCATATATCGGAACAATATCAGGCAGATGAAAATTATTCATTTTAAAATCATTTTTTCCCTAGGTTTTTAAAATAGAGGTACTAATGAATGGAAGAAAACACTTCGTTGAAAAAAGATATAGTGAATTTCACGCTCTCCATAAAAAGGTAAATACATACATGTATTTCAGTATATATGGTAAATAATTTATTATTATTATTTTATTATAAAATTAATGATGCACATTCCTTATTTTCACTCTTTCAGAAGTAATGGTCTTTCATATTTGTTTTTGTCCCTGGTTATATAAGGGAAAAAGCACCTAATACTTTTATTCCAGCTACTGCTGTATTTCTTCCTTTACATACTGAGCCAAGTAAAAAGACAGTTTTGCAGAACATGGAAAATTCAGTCTCCCAAAGACAAATCTGACCAGGTTTTGGCCACACAAACAGGTTTCTTTTCTTAGATAAAAAATATTTGCCAGATTATGAAATGTGAATTATATTATAATAATGCTTATGGCTTGGATTCAGTGAACCTTGAGTATTACTCTGCTCACGAAACATAACCCTCACAGTTCACCTTTCTTCCCACAGCCCAATGTATCCCTGAAAAGGCACTATTGAGGGTCAGGACTACTACAGGTTATAGCAAGGGACACTAGTTTGGATGCAAGTATTTGTGATTGAGCCCTCACCCTTTTAAAGTTATCTGCTAACATGGATTTTGATAGTTTATGGTAGGAGGAGAGGTCAGTGCTTTATAACACATATTTCAAAACCTCCCAGATTGGTGAAATCTATATCTGAAATGCAAAGAGAAAAAAGTTTTTCTTTCAAATGATCTGGGGCTGGCTTTGCTGAATCATGGCTTTAACTATGCCTTAGTGGTGGTTGTCAAAACAATGTATGATAGCATATCTCAGCTTCAAATGAAAAAAACTATAGAATGCATCCTAAATAGGGGAGTTGCCTTTGTTCATGAAGAGAGACTTTTGTTGACACAGCTTTTGCTAGGGTAACATCTCCTCAAGTTCCTCAAAAATGAAATATAAAGTTTTCAAACTCTGTGAGCCTGCATGTTAAAATCAGCTTAGAGTTTCTGTCCTTGTGATTTTCCCCATTTTACCTTTATTATAAGTAGCAATAGAGTACTCAGAAAATGCCCAGTTAATCAAAAACAGGAAATTGTCTTTTCTTTTGAAAAATGCAAGAATGAAAGAGAGTGACTTCCTGAAACTCACACAGAGGCATGCTTCAGATGTAATGTCAACCCATGGGTTGTTGCTATATGATTAAACTTGATAGATCCTTGGGTTTGTGCACTTGCTCTTCCCTTTGCATGCAACTTCAGCTTTCAGGGTTAAACAAATGCTTTGATTTAGATCTGAGCTTCAAAATATGGTTTGCTCTCTTTCTTGCAAGCCAGGATTCCACAGTCTCTAGGTTAATTCAATTTTGGATCTTGTTTATATGTAGGGATGGGCACAGGCCAGAAAATGCCTATTTGGTTCACTGACTGAATGATGATCTGGTTAGCAAAGCTGATAAAAAACAACAGGCACCTCGAGGCTCCAGTTCACTCTCCATGTGCCCACCAAGTTTGGTCCACATTGAACTTTTTGAGGAGGGCTAAGTTACAGACCCCTTAAAAAGGTTGCCCAGGACAATACTTTCAATGGGACATCACCCCTGCCAGTTCAGAATGACAGAAACTGACCTGGGTGAGCTAGAGGCCTTCAACTCACACAGTTCTTCCCTGCAGTGGCCTTCCACATGTCCCACAAATTATATGCATGTCAGATTTGGAGGGTCCAAGTAATGGACCCCCAAGCAAGGTGCCCCCAGAACACTGTTTTCAGTCCAATGCCTGTTTGAGACAGCTCAGAGTGGACCTGGTTAAGCTACAGGTGTTTAACTCCCAAAGTTGACCCCAGTAATCAACTGCATGGTTGTGGGTAGCTGTGTCTTCCTGGGACTTACCATCCAGTTATTTCTTACACATGCAAGGAGAACAAGACTCGCAAACACTCAACGTGACCTAAAGTTCCCCTCCAGTGATCATATACATTCCCTCTCCCATCCTGAGGTGAATGTATGTATGTCTTGCATTGGAAATCAGACTTATCTGTCAGTTTAGGATGATCACTATTGGTCCCTCAGCGGCTGGATAATTCCACCCATGGTTTTTGGCGTGAAACTCCATCGGTGAGGTTTCTTTGTTGAGAGTATACAAGAGTTTTCAAACCAGGCCAAGAGGCTCAGAGACACCCAGGAATGAACACATGACTGTTGAATCGAGCCACCTGAGCCTCAAACTGGGCCAAGTCTGGGCTGGATTTTGGCTCAGCATTCAGATCTGTGCCCATCCCTATTTATATGGAAAAAATCAAGTCATTTTTTGAGGCTTAGATGTAACAAGAAACTGTGGTCTTCTGAGAAGGCAGAAGTCTTTCATTAGATTGCCGTGTACAAAGAAAAGAGAAACAGATCCTGTTCAGTAGGATATGATATATTGTATGACCCATACACAGTTTCTATTGCAAGAGTTGCTCTAGAATATATTGGTTATGTCCAGGGCTTTTTTTTTTTGCAGAACTCCTTTGCATACACCCCCTGATGTTGCCAGTCCTCCAAGAGCTTACAGTAGGTCATGTAAGAAGAGCCCTGTAAGCTCTTGGAGGATTGGCTACATCATGGGGTGTGTGGCCTAATATGCAAAGGAGCTCCTGCTACAAAAAAAGCCCTGGTTATGTCCATGTATGGAAGAAGAAGAGATTGGATTTGTATCCTGACCTTCACTTACCAAAGGAATCTCAGAGTGGTTTATGATCTCCTTTCCCTTCTCCTCCCCACAACAGATACTCTGTGAAGTAGGTGGAACTGAGAGAGCTCTAACAGAAACTGCTCTCGAGAGGAACAGCTATGCAAGAACTTGTGACTGACTCAAGGTTGCATCAGAAGATGCACCTAGAGGTGCAGAAATTCAAACCCGGTTCTCCCAGATAAGAGTCTGCACACTTAACCACTACACCAAATTGTCTTGCACCCCTTTCCCAAGATGCTAGCTGAATTCTAATGAAAGATTGTTAATGGATATGTCTGGCTGTTTCACTTTTCTACTCATCTTTTTGAAGTTCCTCTTGCTTAAAAGGTGATTTGGAAGCAGAAGGAGGACCTTCATGCATTCATTGATCACAAGGCAATTAAAATTAGGTAGATTTCATTGGAGAGCTTTCTAGAGTTTAGAATCAGAATGGCAATTTTTTTTTATTTGTTTAATTAATTTATACTGCCTTTTTCTTCAATGGGGATCCAAAGTGGCTTACATCATTCTCCTCCCCTCCATTTTTTCATTTCAACAACCCAGTTAGTTATGTTTGGCTGAAAGAGTGTAACTGGCCCAAGATCACCTGAAGAACTTCCATAAAATATACTCTCAATTTAGTATTATACAAATGCTAAACGTGATTTTTCTTTTTCCTGGCCTCTTTTTCTTATTTGTTGTACCTCCAGGGCAACTGGTTGGCCATCGTGTAAAACATGCTGGACTTGATGAACCACTGATCTGATACAACAGGACAGTTTTACACAATGGCTAGTCAATTGTCCTGGAGGTCCAACAAACAGGAAACAGCGGCCAGGAAAAAGAAAAATTAAACTCAACATTTATTCTATTTTTCCTCAGATGCAGTCTCTGAGAGCTGGCCACTCAGTTCTTTGCTTTCTCCTTGTTTTCCAAATATCTTATCTGCAAACTATGAACATTCTTTTTCAGTTCCTGAAATCCACAGATTGCTGCTCTTCTGTTCACCCATGGCTCAGAAATAAATACTATAAATTTATATATATTACAGACTAGCACAGTTTGCTTGTTGTTTTGAAAATGCTGAATCCTGCAAAGGGACTGAAGTCAATTGCATTTTGTACATGTGATGCATTTTTAAAAGTTTCATTCTAAACATAATGCACAAGAGTACAGCTGAAATCTGAGCCAAACTAAATTCTTGAGATTTTATTAGGCCTGAGGATTGACCTGTCTACATAGCAATATTTAGCTGATACAATGGAATGTTTAGTTCCTGACTTGACAAATTGCCCAGCATGTGACCTATAAATGACTAATTATCTCAAACTCACATCACCTTCTTATAAAGAGTAACTTCTGTAACTGAATAAAATCAGTTTATTTGTAGGCTGAGGACTTTTTGATTACCAAATTAAGATAACTGTACTTTTGTCATGATGCCTTTTCCTATTTTCCTACATATAAATTTACACTGTCCATTTTTACAGTTTTCTTTTTTTACGGTTTTATTTCTAGATTTTATAGGGGAAAGGTTGTTATATTTGCCTGTTGTTTGTATTTCTAGCTTAAAAAATTCATAAGGACTCCAGAAATCCCTTCTAAGCATGTAAGGAACTGGGTGCCCAAAGTGTTGGAACAGCGTCGTCAAGGCCTGGAAGGTTATTTACAGGTGAAGTACTTTTAATGCTGCCTATAAAAGATTTTGTTTCCAAGGATTATGTTATCAATTTAAAATGAACATAAGCTAGTTTGTGAGGACTTGTTTATTTATTTATTAAATTTGATTTTTAAAGCACCCTCCCCTGTAAAACAGGGGTCAGAATGGTGTACAGCAATAAAATATACACATATTAATTAGCAATAAAAACAATTAAAAATCCTGTAAAATACAATAAGCAACCTAATAAGATTATGCCAAGACTATCAATTATGCCACTGTCCTGCAAGGGGGGGTGGGTAGGAAGACAGAAGTGACAGAGAGATGAAGACCCTCACTGTCTTCAACCAAATGCCTGCTGAACATTTCTGTCTCACAGGCCCTGCAGAATCTCATTAGACCCCACAGGGCCGAGATTTTATTTGGCAGAGAGTTCCACCAGGTTGGGGCTAGGATTGAAAATGCCCTAGTTTAGGACAGCTGGATTTGTCTTGGGCTGCAGACCACCAGTAAGTTCTTATCTGCTGAGTGCAATGCTCTTGGAAGTGGGGAAAGTAATACCAGGAGAGGTGGTCCCAAAGATACTTATTTATTTTATTTATTTATTATGTTCGACTTATATCCCGCCCTTTCCGCAAGCGGACTCAGGGCGGCTCCCAGAATGTTTAAGGCTTTAAAAATTAACACCAAAACCTTGAGCCTGATCCAGTACTCCACCTGGAGACAGAGCAGCTCACATAGCACAGGTTGAATGTGTGTTGTTCATGGGGTCCCAGTAAGGACCTATGCCACTGCATTTTGGATCAGCTAGAGTTTCTGCGTCAGTCTCAAGGGTAGCCCTGTGTAGCACGAGTTACAGTAGTCTAATCTGGAGCTGACCATTTCATGAATAACTGACCATTTCATGGCCAGGTCAGAGTGAGACAGTTAGGGAGCCAGTGCCTTACTTGGCATAGCTGAAAAAAATGCCAATCTGGCAACATTTATGATCTAGGCTTCCACTGGTGGGGAGGCATCCAGAATCACACCCAGACTCTTGACAGTTTATGCTGGTGTCAAGAGCCGGGAGACAGCATTCCAAACCTGACCCTCTCTCCACTAAAGCCGCAGAACCTCCATCTTAGTAGGATTCAGTCTCAGCTGGCTGTTTCAACCATCCCACCAAGGCCTCCACCCCTCAGCCAAATTTGCTGAAGAGGCATCCAGCCTGCATGTAGATGTTAAACAACATTGGAGAGAGGATTGCCTCCTGAGGAACCACACATATTATGGCTGCCTAGATAACACCCTCTCTTCTAGTGTCACTCTCTGTCCCAACCTTGGATAAATGAGGTGAGCCAGGAACTCCTTTGTCATGGCTGGGGCAGAAATCAGACTGAAATGGGTCTAGCACCAATGTGTCATCCAGGAAATTCTGGAGCTGCCACCGCTCTCTCAATTATCCTAGCCAGAAACGAAGATTCAAGACTGGATGGTAACTGGAAACATCCATAGGATCTAAAGTTGGTTTCTTTAAGAGTGTACAACCGCAACCTCTTTTAATTCCCCTGGATAGACTCCTGAATCCAGGGGCAGATTGATAATGTTTGATATTGTCTACCAGGGGATAATGATTAACAATGTCTACTTGGGGGCCCCATGTTTCCTTACCATTGGGCTTAAGAAGCCATGAGACATGTGGTTAGCCTAACAGCACCCCAAATTCTGGCAATATTGGCCCAGGAGAGTCAGCTGAAGCTGTCAAATACTAAATCCACAGATGGCCAGAGGTCTTCAGTTCATTTTCTGTATCAACGTTGCCCGGGAGGTCATGGTGGAGAGACAAGATTTTCTCCACAAAAAAGCTCATGAAGGCCTCACAGCTAATACCTGAATTCTTAATATTTTGGGTTTTCTCACTGAGAGAGGTTAGAGATCTAATTACCCTAAATAATGGTACTGGGCGAGAGCTAGCAGATACAATGGAGGCTGTATAAAACTGTTTTTTGCAACCTTCACCACCACCTAAGCCCATTTGTGGGAAGGGCAGGCTAAAAAAATCGAATAAAGCAAATCAAAAATCAATCACCTGCTAGGATTTCATAAACACCATTTAATTTATTTGATTCAATTTATATCCCACCCTCCCGCTCTCCCCACAAAGCAGGCTCACCCTGTAAGATGTTCTTGCAGTTTCATCACAAGTACACCGCCAAACTCACTTTAGTCGTCTAAGTTCCCATTTCATCCCCCTAAGTTCCATAGTATACCAGGATGTCGGGGAGTGATTTCATCTCTATGGCTTCAGAGAGACAGGATCTATGCTGGGAACCAGAGGGGTTTGAACTAAAGTATCAAGTCTGTGTCTTAGTATCTAGCATATCATCATCACCATCATCACCACCATCATCGTCATCATCAGCACAATAGGGCATTTCAAATACTGCAAGGATTGCCATATGGAAGAATCAAAGAGGCAACACTGTTTGTTTGACCTGTTTTGGGTGCTGTTAGGAAGTGAACTTTCCCCCACTTCCCTACAAAATTGTGGTGTTTCTGTGCTCCAGTCCACCACAGCAGCCATTTTCTTCCCGACTATGAAGGGCTTTTTTAATACAGAAAGTGGACAATGAACAAATCATTATTGCATTATAACAATCTATCAGGCTCTCTAAATCTCCAGCATTCACTTTTTTAAAAGGTCCTTTGACTCCATTTGTTGCAGAGATGCCTTTCCCCTGTATCTCCACAATGAAACAAGGTATTTTCCTTTAAAAAAAATGAAAGCTTGAAATTTAGCAAACTTGATTGGAGTGTTCGAACATTATAACTCTTTCTTCTCTTGAGCAGCAACATTCCAAAACCAGCATCACTGATCATGGAAGGGAGAGCTTGTATAGCCACATCCTCAGTACAATCACCTGTGCGAACAACTGGGTGATTGCAGAGGCAGGGAGCAGGGCCAGCATGCTTGCTCCTGGTGTCCCTCCCTGCACACTCAGTGAAAGTTGGAAGCTAACTCGTTATAGCTATAGTTGTCCTCCCTTACTAGTCAAGTCAGTAATGGGAATGAATTTTAATCAAAAGTTTGTGCGTCTTAAGAGAATATGTAAACATAAAACATATTCTCATGTCTGACCTATTACTGTCAAAACTTACTTAATGCTCAGTTAGATAATTTTCTTCATCCTGTCTGACAAAGGGCTTCAGCTTTGAATGAAAGAAAGCTTTATTTGCAGACAAAGACCATTAAACAAGAATACATTCATATCAACAAAGGGCCTTGACTCACAAAAGTTTATATTCTGGGAAATATTGTTGGTCTTTAAGATGCTGCTGGTCATCAAATTCGTTCTGCTACTTCAGACTAATATGGCTACACACTTAAAAGTGTCTAAATTATGTTTACTGAACCCAGATGAGAAGATTAATTATGCCTTTTGTTGGATCAGCCTCTAGGTCATAATGCATATAACTACATGTAATACATAATGCACATTTGTTTTCTGAGTATTAACACAGAGATGATATTTAAACCTTTCAGCAGAAGAACCTCATCGCTAATTACGTCTGTATTTTTTAAGATAATGCATGGATATTTAGAGGCTGTAATGAAGCCCTTATAGCTTGAGAGAAACTGTTAGGTTGCCAATCCCCAGTTGTGGGGAGGGGATCCCACAGTTTGGAGGCCCTCCCCCCGCTTCAATGTCATCAGAAAGCGGAGGAGGGGGGGGGAAATTGCTGCTGGGCACTCCATTATGCTCTATGGAGATCAGTTCCCATAGGGTATAATGGAGGATTGATCCATAGGTATCTGGGGCTCTAGAGGGGCTGTTTTTTAAGGTAGAGGCACCAAAATTTCAGCATAGCATCTGGTGCCTCTCCTCAAAACACCCCCCACCCAGTTTCAAAAAGATTGGACCAGGGGGTTGAATTCTATGAGCCACCAAAGAAGGTGCCCCTATGCTCCATTATTTCCTGTGGAAGGAAGGCATTTAAAAGGAACACAGTCCCTTTAAATATCATTGCCAGAACTCCTTTTGGACAATCATGCTTGTCACACCCTTGCTGCTGGCTCCACTCCCAATGTCTCCTATCTCCACTCCCAAAGTCCCTAGATATTTCTTGAGTCGGAGTTGGCAACCCTAGAAACTGTTCATTGTTGGAATAAGAATTCTGTTTCTGGGGATCATCTAAATGTAAAAGTAGTCCCCTGTGCAAGCATCAGTTGTTTCTGACTCTGGGGTGACGTTGCATCACCATGTTTTCATGGCAGACTTTTTACGGGGTGGTTTGCTATTGCCTTCCCCAATCATCTACACTTTCCCCCCAGCAAGATACTGTCAGATACTGACTTTAAAATCAGATACTGACGTTAAATATATGGTTTTCATTTAAGCTAAATGCACAAACATTCCCCAAAGAGATGCTGGTTCAGTAAAAGTCAATACTTAAAAAAAAATACCTTTCAGGCTCTCAATACAAACTAACCTAGATGCCCCGTGGTGCAGAGTGGTAAAGCTGCAGTACTGCATTCTGAGCTCTCTGCTCATGACCTGTTCAATCCTGGTGGAAGCTGAGTTCAGGTAGCCAGTTCAAGGGTGATTCAGCCTTCCATCCTTCCAAGGTTGGTAAAATGGGGAAGCCTTGAAATGACTTTCCTCATTTGTCCTTGGTGGGGGGCAGCGAGTGGCACTAGGTACCCCTTAATTGTAAGCCAAAATGCCCCCAAAATGAGGTTGGGGAATTAGTCAGGTGGGCACCTGGCTCAAACAGGGATCTTTTTCCAATGTATACCAGGCTCAACCATTCAGAGAGTAAATGCTCAATGAAAGGATTCTAATTAGGTAAAAATAGTTGTTCTTTATTGGAATAAAATAGTTCCTTCACACAAGATAAAAATGCAATTCAATCACACATTCACACAGGTCTAAGAAACATAGATAGATCGATAGGGGAACATAAACGGATATACAGACAAGGCGATATTTACCATCGTAGTCTTCCAGGAAGGCTCCAGTGGCGATAGTTGGGGGAATGGGGGAGGACCCGAAACTGATCAGGAATCGGGGGTGTATCTATACAGCTGGATGCGGGATACTGACAGAAGCACACACGTGCAGAGCAGGGTCAGAGGTTATAAGGGCTCCTTTGACCCCTCAGGGGATGGGTGGTGACGGGGCGGAGAGATGGGCAGGTTCTGTGATGACCAAGAGGGCTGGGCATCCTCGGAACCAATGGTGTGTCCCTAGATGACACCTGGTTGGGTGCTTGCTTTGACCAATGAGCTTTACCTGTCTTGGGCATCCTTGAAACTTCCAGGTGGCGCCAGGGTCTGGGACGTCTCCACAGGTATCGGAATGGAAATGGTTGGGGGCTTGGGATTGTTTGAAGAGGTGACAATTGGGAATCACATATGCACCTAGGTCTCCCCGATGTAGATCAAAGGACTTGGATGTGTCAGGAAATGTTCTCCCTCTCATTCTTTGATCTCTCGGGCAGGGGGACTCTGCCTAGTGTCTAGTTAGACAAGGAGCATCCGTTGTTGACCGGTTATTCTATGCATGGGCTAAACAGGTTGCTTGGGGCTGCGGGTGACTTGAGGTGTGTACGTGATCTTTATACCACGAAGGAATGAATTCCAGCCTGCTGGGAAGATGGCTGCGCGTGATGCTGGTTTAACATGGTGGGTACTTTGCCCAGTACTTCAACACAATACTGCCCGGATAGTTCCGTGGCGGCGCAGGTCTCTTCCACTCCCTGGCTGGCCCGTGCAGCGACGGGGGAGATCTCCGTTGTTGGGCAAATGCTCTATACCAGGTTGAAATGCCCGTGCAACATGTATCTAGACACACACAAGTCCCGTTATGCCTCTGGATGGCTTTTGCCCACACTTATAACCAGATAGGAGCAAGCCCACTTCTCCAGGCGCTCTGGCAACCTTGCTTGTGACTTATGTTTGGGGAAAAAGGGGCCTCTTCCTCACATAATATATGGGGTCCCTCAGGGGCCAGTCCTCTCCCCAATGTTATTTAACATCTATATGCACCACCTTGCCCAGCTTGTGCAGAGTTTCAGGATGGGGTGTCATACTCAGCTATAGCTATTGCTGGATGCCCAGTTACTGCCCTGCATAATTTGGCCACAGGTTTGGAGGCAGTGGTAGGATGGTTAAAAAAAGAGTCAGCTGAAACTAAATCCAATGAACACGGAGGTTCTGTAGCTGAGGAGGCTGTAGGGTTGGGGCACAAACTTTTCACTTCTACCACTTCTAGATGGGGCACCATTGACACCAGCACAAACCATCAGGAGTTTGGGTGTGATCCTGGATACCTCCTTATCTATGGAGGCCCTGGTCACAAATGTTGCCAGGCTGGCATTTTTCTGTCTATGCCAAGCATGGCAACTAGCCCATTCCTGTTGCCCCCCCCCCTTCCCACCTAGCCACAGTAATCCATGCAATGGTCACCTTCAGGATAGACTACTGTAACTTGCTGTATGCTGGTCTGACCTTGAGACTAACCTGGAAACTCCAACTGATCCAGAATGCAGTGGTGCTAGTCCTGACAAGAACGTAATGGATGGCACATATTCAACCTGTGCTGCACTGGCTACACTGGCTTCCAGTGGACTACCAAGTTAGGTTCAAGGTCATGGTACTTACCTTTATTGCCATGAGCAGTCAGGGACCTATGTATCTTTGGGATTGCTTCCTCTGGTATGTCCCCCAAAGAGTGTTACGCTCTGCTGAGAACAATCTACTAGTGATCCCTTGCCTACAAAGGCATCCGGCTATCCTCTACCAGAGCCAGGGCTTTTTTTGGACCTGGCTCTGATGTGGTAGATTTCGGAGGATGGTGAAAGACAGTAGGACCTGGCGTGACTTTGTCCATGGGTTCACAAAGAGTTGGACTTGAAGGTGCGACTGAACAACAATAACTGATGTGGTATAATTCCCTGCCAAATTACATCAGGGTTCTGGTGGATGTAATGCAATTCCGCAGGGCTTGCAGAGATGTTCTGCCAGGCTTTTAGTTGAGGACAGTGATGGCTTCTATCATGGCTGGCACCTCCCTCTTTGCTCTTCTTTCTGCCTCCTGCCTTACCCATGAGGTGGCAACACCGGTTTAAAATTTGAATCATGGATGCCGTCTGGGAATTGTTTTTAAGATTATACTGAATGATTTTATTGTAATTTATTAATGTTTATATTGTATTTTATGTATTGTTGTACATCACCCAGAGCCCTGTGAACTCAGAACTGGCCAATCTATAAGTTAAATAAATAAATAAGTACTTGTCAAAAACATATTCAACTAAAATTAAGTTCTTTGTAGTTTACATCTGAGATTTTATAATATTTATTGATTTTAACTACAAAGAAAAAAGCAATGCAAAGAATACATAAAAGAGGGAAGGGGAAACTACAGAGTGGGAAAGAGAAAAAAAAAGAAAACAGTACATATATATCAATTATAGTTCTACCTCCCATTAAGGAAAAATCCAGATCATTCTACCTGCAGATATTAAAATCTCCATATATTTCACCAACCTTTCTGTTACTACCAAGATAAAATTTTTTAATAAACTGATACCAGCAATATGAATCTAAACATTTTTCTTCAACAGACATAAGTATATAAAGTTAAAAGATGAAATTTCAAAACCATCTCAACACCATTTTTGTCTAGTTTAACTTAACCCTATTAGAGGCACAAATTCGATTGTTGATTTGATAAAATCCTTATTAGAATAGACACATAAAATTCATACTTTCGTTTTTGACAAATTACCAAAAATACAACTTCATAATTTGTCTATCTCAATCTAAACAATTTCTCCAAAGAAACATTTTAAAAAACAAATCTACCAGATTGCAAAACAATTATGCTGTCCACCTTTTCAACAATTAGTCCAACCCTTACACTGATATAAACATTTCCACCAGTTGAACTTACTATGAATAAACCTACTATCTGAAAAAAAAAATTGTATTATCTGCACTCCTTAGCATTAATCCAAGTTAACTATATGGTGAGTTAAAATTATAACAACTCCCTTCCTTCTTTAGAATCACCCTTATTCTTTTTAAATCACATATCTATTCATTATTAATAATTACATAATTAGTTACCCACAAAGGGAAAAAAGAGAGGTCAAAACTTATAAATTCTTCTTCCCAAAATTTGAAAACACTTCTAGATTTCTTCATTTTCTATGCACATATTACACTGGAAACAAATCACTTACTACAGTCCAGACCATATAATTTGCCTTTTGAAGTCAAATATCACTTCTTAATAAGGATTCCATGTCTAGTCTTCCGTGAAAAAAGAAAATTTGAAATCCTTCTTCCTAAACACGCCTTCCATATCATGATTAGCTGGTCAGGGTGTGCCTTTTCTCTTCTCAGTGTGATCTGCCCCCCAACAGTGAGATGAAGACTTCAATGCCATTTTTCCCACTCAACTTGACTTCACTGACTCTTAACTTCCGGTCTTGATTTTCTACTGCGACACAGGGATCCATCTTGGTTTTCTTTTGTTTGTTTCGGAGTATATCACTTTTAGATTCCGGTTCCACTGACATCAACAAAATCTCTTTAGGACTCAACTCCTGTGGATTCGCAATGAAGCCATCTTCCAGGATAAGAGAACCCAATTGTTCTCTAATAAATTGCATTAGTGAGACTGGACTCCTAATCCCATCACAAAAGTCCCATGCTGAAGAAAAACCCCAACAGGGTTTTTCTATGGGGGGTATCACTTCTGTGACACCCTTCCGAAAGCTAGAATCAGAGGTGGCGCAGGAGAGTGATTTGCAGACACCTCTGCTGGCAAGATGACGGAGCCCGGAAGTCTGTAGTTTACATCTGTATTGGTGACGTATAACCTACATTTTTAAGGCAAATACAAGTTAGTATTATTTTACATGTATGATATGTTAAGGTAATTTGAAAACGATAACTGCAAAAAAAATGGACTATTGAAAAGCTGGCACTTTTGACTAGAAAATTATTTGTAGTTTACATATTGGTGATGTATAACCTACATTTTTTAAGGCAAATACAAGTTAGTATTTTACATGTATGATCTGTTAAGGTAATTTGAAAACAGTAACTGCAAAAAAAAAATGGACAATTGAAAAGCTGGCACTGAAAGGCTCTACCTTTAGGTTATTATATATAGTTCCCTTGGATCCTAGATTAGGGGTCAGTGTCTGTTGATCCCTGGACCAAATTTGGTCCAGGAAGATGGTCAAACAATTTATATGGTCTTGCTCATTTTCATGTCAGCTGATAGCTACAGCTTCAGGTTACACAATCTGCATGCTACTGTAATTTTACAGTGCTGTACTTTTACATTTATATAGGTAACATTCCATCAAAAAGGAAGGATAAATAGGGGAAATTGCATGAATATTTGCCAGGAAACTATACATTTGACCTCTATTGCTGTAGCAGCGTAGAAGTAATCAGGGACATTTGGTGCTGTTCAGCAATAATATGTTTCCCATAATTAATGTCTTCAAAGATTCATCTACTTAACTCCAGTTGGTGATGAAGCTGTCAGTAAAGTTGAGGTGACATTTCCAATAGGAAGTGGTTGCTATTTTGGGAGTAACTGGTATAGTTAATCCAGTTTCCTATCTCAATCTAGCAGAGTGCGCTTTGGCTACATGCAACAAAAGCTCTTTTTCTTAGTGTGCTGGCAGAGTTGTTACACAGAGCCACTTGTCAGTTTCAAGACTAATAATAGTCCTTTTATTTAGGAACTATATTCTGGATAGTAAAGCTTTGAGATAGACTCTAATCTAACTACCTTGGAAGGGTCTGGATGCTGGGGAGCATCCTGCTTCCACCATGCCAAAGGAGAGAGCAATGTGCTTCTTCAAGTGTGGAAGTGAGTGAGAGAGAACAGAAGAAGGAAGGCAATTTCCTTGTGTTAGCAGTCTACACATCAGAGGCAGAAGAGCAAACAGGAAGGAAACCCACAGTTTTGCCTTTCTGCATGATTCTCCTATAAATCCTCCTTCTGAAATCTGAGGCTAAGAGACAGCACCAAGCCCTTCTCTTCCAACAGCTATCTTTTTGGAAGCAGAGGTATTGGACAGGATCCTTTTCAGTATGGAGGTGGTAGCTCACTTCCATATCGCTCAGCTCTTGATTGTTACTGATCAAGGCTGTTGAGTGTATTTCTGATGTCTCAGTCCTCATTAAAATACTCTAAGTTTCACAGAGGTGAAGAAATGTAAAGTGAAATATGGACAGTTAAACATAATTTATTGGGGCACAAAATAATGTGAATGGGATTTGAAGCTAATTTCCAGTCAGTTTCTAGTGCAAAGAAAAACACAGGGGAAATCTTAACTGGGCTGGGGGAGCAGCATTTAAGCAGCTTTCTTGATCGGCCAGACAGCTCTGTGGATCAGTGTGAGTATCCAGGATTGGGCAGGGCTGCACAGCCTCAAGATCACCGCCATGCCCACCCTCACTTGGCATCCAGCTACAAGGATTTCTTGATCCAGTGGCTTACTAAAGCCACCATTCAGGAGCACTGCTGGGGGGCAGCAGTGCTGATAAGCTGGCTGGCAAACACATTCCCCTGAATCCTATGATAGCCCAGCATAGCCAAATGAGGAAATGCCAGCCATACTGGGGGATCATCAGGATCTGCCATAGGAAACTTGGCCCTGTTGGAGGAGAGCAGGGAAATCCCCACACAGGGAGATGACTCCATGGGAGGAAAAGAAGGGGGCAAGTTTGGAAGGACTTGAGGGCCTATTTAAGCTCTCACAGCTTCTGGCCAAGCAGGTGGTGGTTAGAATTGCACCTAGCCTTGGAGCTGGTTGGAAAGAGAGAGAGAAGTGAAAAGGAAGGAGCATCCTGATGGGAGGAGAATGACTGGGGTGAATTAGAATCCCCTTCTCTCCTTTTCAGGACAGGGACTGAGACCACCCCCCTCAAAATGTTGTTAAAGAGGAGGAAGAGGTGGCCCAGGATGCTACTTCAGTCTCCTTCCCCTTGAGCCAAGTACCTCCATGAGGGCTTTCAATACAGCTCTATAGCTGACAAGCCAGGACCAGACCTCCTAGGCACAATGAGAGATTCTCCCTTCTCCCCCGGCTTTCAAAAAGAGCTACATTTAAATGGGGCAATAAAAAGGTAGTCCCCTGTGCAAGCACCAGTCGTTTTCAACTCTGGGTTGACATTGCTTTCAAAATGTTTTCACGGCAGACTTTTTATGGGGTGGTTTGCCATTGCCTTCCCCAGTCATAGCTGTCCATTATTCTATGATGCCCTTTTCTTCAGTCTTTCTCAACCAACAATATATAATTTTCATAATATTTTGTATCACTTAAACATAATTCAGTTAAATCAATAGTAGCAGAAACTCTCAAAATGTAATTTTAAATTTTGTAGCACATAAGAACAATTCCTGTATTCTTCCTTTTTATTATTGGGTGCCCTGAGCCCGATAGGGAGGGTGGGATATAAATATTATAAAATAAAATCTTTGTGTAAGAATATTTTGTTTTGACAGACTGTAAGTGATGATTAAAATATTTGCACTAGTTATAGCTGTCACTTCAGGAAGAGAACATGTTGACTGGGGAACAGGCTTGTTGATGGTTGTAAATGAACATGTGTTCATCTTGGGAGGAGGAAAATGCAAATATATGTATCTATGTATTTTTTAAAAGGATGCCACTGAGAATGTCAATTAATCACACAGAAAACCTACTTGAAATTATTCAGTATCCTTCCTCCAGAACCCCGATTAGTTCTGAGTAATCACTGTTGTATTGTGGTTATAAGGATCTCTAGAAGGGGCAGTATGATAAGTGTAAAGAGACAAAACGTTCTTTATCCTCATTAAAGATTGTGAACAGTGTGTTAAATAATATTAATGGCCAGGATTGTCAGTGTTTAACAGTACTTTCCTAGTACAAGTGATTTTATTGATCAATGCAGACTCAGTGTAACAGGGCAGATTATTCTACTGATTTTATCAAAACCTTAACTAAGTTTGTTAGTGCAGCACATATCTTTAAATAGATCTAGATGATGATGTAGATTAAGAAAAGCAGAACACCATCCATCTTTTTTTGATCTGTTAATAACTTAAATCCATCATTGTTGCTACCAGCTGTTTTCAGATTCTTCAGAATGTACACATTTCTTTGGTATTTGGTATAGAATACAGCAATAAAGTTTTCACAAGTCTTTTGTTTTTGAAGCATCTGGTACATGTATTAGTATCTGTTCCAAGAGGTAGCAAAAATCTTGTGCTAATAATTCAGAATATAAATGATTATTGCTTGTCTCTTGCAGGACAACAATGTTACAGCCCTCATTAGCTTTTGTTTCAGTGCTTTTTAAAGATTCTTAGGGGTTTTTTGGTCTTGAAAACAGCTAGTTGATTTGTTAGAGAAATGAGAAGGAGAAATACCATGAGACAGTGGCAGAGCACCTGCTTTGTACTCTTTGGCTGATTACAGACTGGCACTTTGGGTCGACTCAGAGATGCCTCTGAAGTCGGCCCAAAAAATCCCTGCAAACAGCAACATCTCCCAGGTGTCCTCCTCCCGTCCTCCAGGCTCCATTGACCGGCTCAAAAAGCTACCACTTCAGTTGCCTTCCCACTGTCTGGATGGGGAAGGGTGCACGTGAGGTGACTTGGCGGTCTGGAGCTGCCAAGCCACTCCAAGCTGTTCTTTTTTTTAATGGAACCAATCAGAGCGTTGGTGCCACTTTTCATTGATGGTTAGCTGCTTTAGCTTCATATGATGTTGACATTAGTTACAAAGCTGTGAGATTAAACTGTGATGCAGATGGGATGTCAGTCATGTCAACCTCATGAACATATGGGAGATTACAGAAAGGCACAAAAATTCCTGGAAACGGTAGCTGATTTGATAACAAGCCTGATGCTGAAAGCATAGACCTAATATTTCAAGCAGAATGTAAAGCCATTTGCCAGTCAAGGAAGTATATTTCCTGGCATAAACTCCTAAAGGCAGTGAAGAAGAAAGGGACAATAGAACAGTGACATTGATAGAAACTTTAGACTGCGATGAGGATGTTATTCCACCAGTATTTGAAGATCCTAGTGTATTATTGGGAACTCCTAGCCTACCAGGGCTTCATCAAAATGAGTGGAACAAATTCCAAAGATGTGATCATCACCTGCTGCAGATTATTCAGTTACTGGAGAGAAACAAAGAATAGCTTCTGAAGCTAGATCTCTGTTGAAAGAATGGAACCAGTTACATCTGAGAGATGGACCAACTAGTTCACAGAAAGGGTGATATCAGTCACCTGGTGGTTCCATACACACACAGAGCTTGTGCACTGCAAGGAATTCATGATGAAGTTGGATACTTGGGAGGGGAATGTACCCTAGCCAGAACAGATTTTACTGGCCATATCTGAATTCAGCTTATAACTGCTTAACCATGGCATCAAGGAATGGAATTCAAGACATGGCTTCATCAGCTTAGAACATAGCCTCTTCTGTTTGAAGGTCAAACAAATATAGACAGTGTTAAAAGGGTCAAGCTGGACATCTCAGCGTTAGGAGCAGCCCCAGACTCACTCCCAGCGGCGGTTCGTAAATCTGGCAGCTGGGGGATCTTCTTATTTATTTATTTATTTATTTATTTTATTTCTTTATATTTAGACTTATATCCCGCCCTTCCCACTGAAGTGGCTCAGGGCGGCTTACAACATTATAAATTCAGCATAAAAACAATTACATAATAAAGTTAAAACCATAATTAATAAAACAGAAAGTAAAAATAGAAGCCAGCGGTCTGTAAATGCATTTTTGTTCCATCCAGAAGATATTCTCATTGTCAGTTAGATGTTATAGGCCTGCCGGAAGAGGGCTGTCTTACAGGCCCTGCGGAACTGCCCTAGGTCCCGCAGGGCCCGCACCTCTTCCGGCAGCTGGTTCCACCAGTAAGGTGCCATTACCGAGAAGGCCCGATCCCTGGTGGATTTTAGACGGGCCTCCTTTGGCCCGGGGATTACTAACAGGTTTTGTGAACCCTGGCAGGTTTCTGGCAGGGAGACTCGACTCCAAGACCCAGGAAGGGTCTTGGGAGGCATGCAGATTGACAAGGCTCTGGAGTTTGGTGGCGACCGACTCCCTGAGCAGCTGTCGCTGTGATGCCCCGCTGCTTTGATCACCATTTCTGAATGGTAACAGAGATGACCTCTGGCTTCTTCTCTTTTTCATGCTAACAATATTTCAAAGCATCTTCTTTTCTACTACAACTATCGAAATGGTACCTTGCAAGTAAGTCTGTTCTACAACTTTACCGACTACTGAAATACTTATTACAAAACCAATTTGGACTGTTCTGAAAGAGACAGAGGAGGAGAACCACCCCTCCATAAGAGAGGCTTCCAAAAGAAAAGAATGAACAGATTTGGGCTGACTTGGTTTAAAACTAAACCACATATCTTATTACAACTTGAACAAAGGCTGACTGTGATGTTAAAAGGGAGAAGTGCATTTGAGGACTTATTGGGACTGAATTGATTCAAACTGGAATGTAAAAGAAAATATCTTTTAAGTGGAGATTTGGAAGGATTTGTTAATTTGGGACTTTGAGGTATTAGTAAGCTTTCACTATTAAACTGAATTATTTTGTGGAAAGATGACACTGCAAGTAAAAACGGATGATCCAAAAGACTTTATGGCTACCATATTATCTATAAACAGGGAATTGGTTTCTTAAAGGAGTTGATAACAGATCGTGCACAGAAGTTTCTGGTTAAATTTAATGAGGCTTAAATTATACAGGAGCAGATAGACCATGATGATCAAGATCTTCCTAATGAGCTGGAAAAAGTGAACAAACAAGTATCTGAAATGTTTTGTGTGAACTCAAAATGGAGGTGACATACACAGTTTCACAGCAGAAATCCAAACTACAACCTATCAAGATTAACACAAAGGGGAATGACTTTCCTCACTTCCTCCTTTACATTTTCCTTTTTTCTTTTTTTTTTAATTATTCTGTTTGTTATTTTTTCCTTCCTCTTTTCGTTTCCTTCTTTCTTCTTATAGGTATTAAGGACAAATGGATATGATCTATAATTTGATTAACAGAACTGTAAGAAATCCCAAAAGGTCACAAAACATTTAATGGTAATATTTGGTTAAGATATGGTAGCTTGCAGGTATAATGAATCTTATAGCTTTTTCTGTAGTAGAAATAAATGTAGCGTGTGTGTGTGTATGTATGTATGTATATATATATATGTATGTATGTATGTTTGTATGTATTGTTCCCTCTTCCCCCTCTCCCCTTCTGCTTAACAATAAAAAACTTGAAATATAAAAGGGTCAAGCTACCCTCAAAATAAATATTATCAAAAATATATATTTTATTTATGGTGTACACAATGGCAAAGATTAAAAACAAATTGTCTGAAAATCAAAATACATAGAACATCAACATGAATTTTACATACATATGCGCAACAAAATCCAGAGACCTAGGGAATTTCATACTAGATTATTATATCATTTTAAAAAAATAAATAAATCTTTATTAAAAACGAAGATCTCTTACTTACAAATGCAGATGGAGAGCATAAGATTATATCATTCAATAGCATTGCAAAAAATAGTCCAAAGAAATGCTGCATAAAATAGCATGAATGGAGAAATAACTAAATACAAGCCAACCAAATAATACACCCAGACATGCACCTCTCAGACCTTAAACAACTAAAAATGAAGCCAAGATTAATAAGTGCAGTTGGAAGGAAGAATACATTGTTCTGACAAAATTTAAAATCGGGGCCCAGATTAGGGTTGCCAAGTCCAATTCAAGAAATATCTGGGGACTTTGGGGGTGGAGCCAGGAGACTTTGGGGTGGAGCCAGGAGACATTGGGGCGGAGCCAAGAGCAAGGGTGTGACAAGCATAATTGAACTTCAAGGGAGTTCTGGCCACCACATTTAAAGGGACTGCACATCTTTTTAAATGCCTTCCTTCCATAGGAAATAATGAAGGATAGGGGCACCTTTTTGGGGGGCTCATAGAATTGGACCCCCTGGTCCAATCTTTTTTAAAATTGGGAGGTATTTTGGGGAGAGGTACTGGATGCTGTACTGAAAATTTGGTGCCTCTATCTCAAAAAACAGCCCCCCCAGAGCCCCTGATACCCGCGGATCAATTCCCCATAATTCCCTATGAGAATTGTTCATGGTGCTGCATGATGGCTGTGGGGGTGGGGCTTCCCCCGCTGGCCAGCTGGCTGGGGGAGGGGGGAAGCCTGTAAAACCGGGGGATCCCCCTCTGGGACCTGGGGATTGGGAAGCCTAGCCCAGATAGATCTAAACTTGATATGAGTACTTTCTGAATTTGAAAAGTTGTGGTTCACAAAGGTCGCAATTTTATGCCTGATAAATTGATCCCAAACTTTATCATACCAGACTCTTAATGAAGGAGGTGAGGGAGATTTCCATACTGAAGCAATAGTAATTCTTGCTGCCGCTATAAGTATAATGGTCAACTCTTTGTCCGAGACTGTTTGAGAAGAATCATCCCACAAATTTAGGAGCATTAATTCCGGTGTCATTGAAAATGACTGTAAAGTAATTTTGGAGATTTGTTGAGTGATATCATTCCAGAACTGAGAAATAACTGGACACTCCCACCAGCAATGCAGAAATGTTCCCAGAGACCCACAATTTTTCCAACAAAGTGGACTAATATGCTGGTTTATTTGATGTAGCTGTCTGGGGGAAAGGTACCATCTCGACATAGTTTTAAAGAAGTTGAATGTTAAAGATAGAAGTGGAATTGACATAACAGCCCCAGATTTTCAGCCATGAAGGAGGGATGTCTTTAAGGAGGTCTTCATTCCAGGCTAATTGAAAGCCAAGAGGCTGCCCACAGTCTGACATAATTAAGATTTTATATAATTTAGAGAGAAGACCTTTTATACAGGAGGAAGGCAGAGCTAATAGTTGTTCAAAAGTGGATCGCGATCTGGCCAAAACACTGATTTCTGAGAGATGTTCAATCAAATTTTTAAGTTGTAAGTATCTAAACCAAGGAACTGAAATACCCATAAGGTCTTCTTATCTCTTATTGATACATTATATAATAGAAATGGTTACATAGAAGACAGATACACTGAAAATGGATACATAGAGTTGCTTGTAGCTTTTTTAGTCTGGTTATAGTTACTGTTTTATTTATGCTCTTAAGGTGGTGGGGAGGGGATTTAGGTTTTCTTTGTCCCTCTTTAAAGTGCTGGTAGGAGTTTGTCTATAGCCCACTGCAGAGTTTAGTGGTCGCAGACAGACAAAATTAAATATCTGAGTTGTGAGTCAAATCATAATTAATTTAATAGTTATTATTTTAATACCTATTATAGAATTATTTAAATTGTTAAATATGAATTACTCTTATATAAATTATAAATCTTGAAATTATCTTCAACTGTTGTTATTATTATTTTCTAAGTAGGGGAAGGGAAGAAGGAAAGATCAATTTTACACTCAGAAGTGAGCATTCTCAGATTTTTTTTAAAAAAAAATCCTTTCAAGTAGGTATTTTGTAATTTTTATATCCTATTTACAACAATGGATGGTTCACTTAAGTTTTCATCAACATTAGAGGCCTTAACAATATAATAAAAAGAAAAAGGGTCCTTCAATTCATTAAAAAACAGCACCCAAATACCTTATTTATGCAAGAAACTCATATCCGCTCTAATGATCACTCAGTTTTCAAGACACCTCGTTATCCTTTACAATACCAAGCTCCAGGCTCTTCTCAAGCTAGGGAAGTTGTCATACTGTTCTCACGAGAAGCTGATTTTATACTGGAGGATTCCCAGATTGATCCTTGAGGTTGCTATCTTATTTTGAAAGGTACCATTGAAGGCAGACAATTCATGTTTGTGTCAATTTATGCCCCTAACCAAAACCAAATAGCTTTTTTGGATTTGGTTTTCCAATCATTATTAGCTTTTCAGAAAGGTGATTTAGTAATTGGAGGTGACTTCAATCTCATTCCTAATGGTAAATTGGACAGAACTTTTAGGAACTCTAGGCTTTCGAAATCTGTCTCCTCAAACACTAAGCTATCCCAATGGCTTGAAAAATACTATCTGCATGATACTTGGAGAGAAATAAACTCATTAGCTAAAGATTTTACCTACTACTCAAGCAGACACAATGTCTATACAAGGATAGATTATATAACAGTATTGGATAAAACCTTAAGGCTGTTGTCCTCTGCCAATATTGGTCCTAGACATCTAACGGATCATGCTTGGTTAGATTGCTCTTTAAATATAAGTTCATTATCAAGCACCCATAGAAAGTGCTCAATGGATAAATCTATTTTATCAAATAATACAGTAAGAGATAAATTAACAATGGAACTCCAAAATTTCTTTAAAAATAATTCCTCTGCTGAAATGTCACCGGATATAATTTGAGATACAATGAAGGCTGTGATGAGGGGAGTTATTATATCACTGACTTCAACTATAAGAAAGGAAAAAGAAAAAGCCAAAGCAGAAATGATGGCTCGTAGTTTTACTTGAAAAATTGCACAAAAAGTCTGGAAATTAAAGGACATATTCTAAATTACTGGCTCAATGGAAAGTATTGGAATCTTTGGAGACCACTCAAATAAAAAAAACATCTGTTTTTGAAACAACATTGCTGACAGAGATCAGGGAAGTATACAAAACTACTTGCTTGGCATGTCAAAGATAAAAAGCATTCTTTAACAGTACATTCAATTAAAGATTCAGAAGGAAATTTAAAATTTTTACCTCAGGATATTTGCTCTATATTTGCTAAATTTTATGAAAAATTATACCGTTCAAATAATACGGCAAGGGAGGATATAGATACATATTTAACTTCATAAGGATGCTTTAAGCAGCTTTCTTCAATTCATAGAGACTTGCTTGAGGCAGACATCACACTAGAAGAAGTTACAATCAAAAACAAAAACTAATAAATCTCCTGGCGTGGACTGTTTACCAGCAGAATTTTACAAGGCTTTTAATCTGTTTCTTGCGGAACATCTATTAGTTACACTTAACAATGTTTTACAAAAGGGTATAATTCCTGCTTCTTGGAAAGAATCTTTGATTGTGGTCATTCCAAAAAAAGATAAAGATCTTACTGACCCTGCATCACATAGATCAATTGCATTAATTAATAATGATGCAAAATTTTTACATCAATTATGGCAAACAGGTTAAAAAGAATAGTTATTGATTAAATTCTACCAGATCAAACAGGTTTTATGCCTGGTAGACAACTAACTGACAACACCCGATGTACTCTAAATTTAATCAAAAACTGTAAACCAGCTAAAGGTGGCTCTATTATTCTGGCTATTGATTTTGAGAAGGCTTTTGATTTGATGGAAGTTCCATATATGACGTGTTTATTAGAAAAAATGGGCTTTGGCCAAATTTTCTTTGGGCTTTTAAATCTACCTATAAAAATCCTTTCTCAAGAGTAAGGGTAAATGGTTGTAATTCCTCCGCTTTCCATCCAGCGAAAGGAACAAGGCAAGGTTGTCTGTTATCTCCTTTAGTGTTTGCATTAGTTATAGAACCGCTAGCTGAAGAACTCAGAAGAAATTTGGTCTTTTCTGGAATTACAGCAGGGGGGACTGAACATAAGATCAGTTTATATGCAGATGATATTTCATTATATATATCTGATCCTTGTAGATCTCTGCTGGAGATTCAAAGAGTTCTGGATAATTTTGGTAGAGTTTCTGGTCTGCATGCCAATCTCTCTAAATCTGAAGTCTATCCTATTTTCTTATCTTCTGATATAACTTCTTCAATCAAGCATTCCTATTCTTGCTCTTGGTGCACACATACCTGGTGACATTTAGGGGTTCACATTCCTATTAATTTGACTGATACTTTCAAACACAATTACGATAAATTGTATTTGACTTTAGTTAATCTACTGAAAGAATGGAATTTGCTACATCTCTCTTTGCCAGATCGTATTCATCTAGTAAAATGCTTCATTTTTCCAAAAAATTTCTTTTTCGCACTCTACCAATCTTTATTCCAATGGTTGCTTTTAATAAATAGCAGAGCTTCCTCACCAAATTTATTTGGTCTTATAAGAAGCCACGCTTAAACCAATGGATAGTACACAGACCATCTTACTTGGGCGGCTTGGACTTGCCAAATCTGAGAGTGTATTATTAGACTTCCATTATTGCTAACATTGTTCGTATTTTGAATTCGGACTTCATGATGGAATGGATGCTATTAGAGCAGTCTTTGGTTGCTCCCCTTGGCTTAAAAAGAAATTTTTTGGTTAACTTCAAAGTTAGACCTAAGCTTGCACAAAATAATATTTTCTTGTGTGTAAGGAAAGCCCTTGAGGCTGAAATGCATATAGTCCTATTGGTCATTTGGTATTTTCATTAACTCTGTATGTGAAATGATTATAGCTCATGTAATGTTCTATGATGTTCTATGTTGATGTACTATGTAATCTGAATTTCAGTCTGTTTTTACTCTTTTAATCTTTGTACACCATAAAGATAGATGGAAGGAGGGAGTGAGCGATTTATTTTGAGCTTAGCTTGAGCCTTTTAACATTGTCAGTATATTTTGGGTTGAGTTTATCTTTCCCTTTTTCATCCTTTCAAGAATGGCCTGGAAAGTGCTATTGGTAGAAACTGTACTCCAAATCTCCAGACTGTCTGCCCAAGCAACTGCATTCTCCTAGGGGGAGAATGGAACACTGGGACACCTCCATATCAGCTCCTAAAGGTTTGATTTAGCCTCTACAGCAGGGCTGTCAAGCGTGTGGCCTGCGAGCCAAACTGACCCCCAGAGGGCTTCAGTCTAGGGTTGCCAAGTCCAATTCAAGAAATATCTGGGGACATTGGGGGTGGAGCCAGGAGACTTTGGGGGTGGAGCCAGGAGACACTGGGGGCGGAGCCAGGAACAAGGGTGTGACAAGCATAATTGAACTCCAAGAGAGTTCTGGCCATCACATTTAAAGGGACAGCACACCTTTTTAAATGTCTTCCTTCCATAGGAAATAATGAAGGATAGGGGCACCTTATTTGGGGCTCATAGAATTGGACCCCCTGGTCCAATCGTTTTGAAACTTGGGGCGTACTTTGGGAAGAGGCACTAGATACTGTATTGAAAATTTGGTGCCTCTACCTCAAAAAACAGCTCCCCCAGAGCCCCCGAAACCTCCAGAACAATTCCCCATTATACCCTATGAGAATCAATCACAAAGGAAATAATGAAGACGTTTCCCTCTCTCCCCCCCCCCTTCTTTCTGGCCAGTCTGAAGCAGCGGATCAGCCTCTCTACTCACCATTTGCTGCCAGCTTCTTCACAGAAACACACACAGACACACCATCCTAAATGGAAGCCTTTCAAGTCAAGCCTCTGGAGGTGCAAAGGCACATGGTCCTTTGCGGGCGGGGCTCCCTCTCTCCCTCCTCCCCCGCCAGCCAGCTGATTGGGACCGGAAGCAGCCTGGGAAAACTGAAGAAAGGCTGCTGCGATCGGGGCTGGGTGGGAAGGGAAGGGCAGGGCAAGGAAAAGCTGCTAAGATTGGGGCTGGGTGGGAAGGGGCGCCATTCCCCCCCCCCCGAATTCCAGATTTTTGGCTAGCGGGGGAAGAAGGCTCCAAATCGGGGGTCACCAGGCAAGGCGGGGGATTTGGGAAGCCTACTTCAGTCAGGCTCGAGGGGCTCTCTTCTCCCTCTCCCCAGTCCTGTCCTCACCCTCCAAAAGCTCGGAGGTTTCTGACAATCCCAGTTCCTTCTGCCTTCTCTTCTAAAGCAGAAACGAAGCTGCAATGAAAATGTGGAATGGATTTCCCACTCAGGCCTATAGGCAGAGCAGACTGGAATGGGAAATCCACTCAACATTTTCCTTGTAACTTTGTTTCAATTGTGAGGTTTAACTTCCCAGCATTCCTATGGCCAGCTGAATCTTCCTGGAGTTGTGTTGTTGCAAATCAAGTGTGGATGCCTTGAGTCAGCTTTGTCTCTTTTCAAATGGAGTGAGAACTAATGCCTAGTGAGTATTCTAACTTGGGAACCCATAGCCAAAGGGGGATATTACACTGGAGAGCCATTGCTAATTTAAGTAAACGGGGAGCGTGGGGGGGGGGGGGGAGAGCTTGCAAAGCCTTGCTGTTTCATGTTTTCCCAGGCTGAGAGCATTTTTTTTAGTTTTCTGCTGTGTGATCCTTGTGCTTTTCCTTTATGTTTTATTTTTAAAATTGCATTGCAAAATACCACTATTCCCCTACCTTTCTGTTTTAAACAAAATGTTTCAAGAGTTTAAAGCATGTTTGTATATTAAGTTAAAAATATCTTTAATTATGTTTGCCTGTGTCTTTTATAAAGTGTACATCTCTCTCTGGCATTACATTTTAGGATATGCATGGCTCAGCCCCATAAAGTCCCATTTTTGTCAGATCCAGCCCTCTTAACAAATGAGTTTGACACCCCTGCTCTACAGCAATCTCTCTTTAGATCAAATTATGCATTAGAGAGTGCTCAGAAGAACTAATGAATGGGCCTTCAACCCCTCCCCCCCCCCAAAAAAATGTAAATAAATTCTCTGTCTCAGTGTAGCTGTTGAATATCATTATGCAATTCAAAGTAATGTTTGTGTAGTTACCTAGACCATTTTCTTTTATTTACTTCTGTCTAGAAAAAAGGGTAATCAGTCTTACCATCATCATGAACTCAGTTGCCATACATCATGCTGCATTGTTTTTAATAAATATTTTACAGCTACAGAGACTAACAAAAATGTGTTACATAGAAAGTATTTCCAAGTCTTTGGGAAAAGGTTGTAGTTGGGTTGTCCCTAGAAGCCCAATTTATGCTTTCTAGTATACTGATTCTGTATTATACAACAGTCTTGCTAATTCAAACATTTATATTTATTACATGCATGGCTAAAAAGCTAGCAGTTCGGTACTGAAGCTCAGTTTACTGATTTTTGATTCCATAAGACCTGAGGAAGGAATACTTTACCTAAATTACCTCCAGCCTAAAAATGGTGTATACACCTAGATCCTACTGTTGACACAGGGAGCCCTGAAAAGCAAGCGTGGACATCAGTGGGAAAGCTGTATGTCTCTGGTTTTTTAGCATATTCTCACTATTGGCATCTTTGTGTTGCTCATTTTCTGATCTACAGGTGAAATGTTTAAAGTTTGCATGAACTAAAACAAGCACAAATTAGACCTGGTGCTTTTAATTTCATTAAACACAAAGTAACTGGTGAAGATTAATGTATATATCTCTTGTTAATTCTTCCAATTACTTAGTTCATATAAATTCCCAAGCCTGGTTAATTATGCTGAAGTCAAGAGGTAATTTTTAACAGTGTTTCCACAGCAGGGGAATTTTCTCAGTGTAACCTTGCCCTCTAGTAGAAACTCTCAGCAGATTAGGCTCTCTGACTGTAGTCCATTCATTTTCAGCTCAAGCCTAATTGCTGCCGACTGGCTGCCACAGGTACCTGGTCTCGTACACGTAAAGAATTCAGGTCCTTCTGAGAACAAATAAGGAAAGATTAATTGTTCATTTTGTTTCATCCCAAGGGAAATGTGGGCCTTTAATCAAGAAAAATAATTTCTTCTGTTGATTTGGCTTATTTGGAGGGAAGCATAATTGTAGAAAAGAACGTGGTGGTCATACATTTTGTAAGAAACGTAGCCATTTGCTTTGCAGAGGAGGCAAAGATAAAATGAAATAAAGGTAAGACAATGCTGGAATTGATGGGGATGGCTCACATTTCTCATAGTAAGTAATTTGGCTGTTGGTCTTTTATTTGAACCAATATTGCTAGGTAGTATTGTCATTTGTTTTGTCTGCCTCTTTGGAAATCTAATCAAGGAGACAATAGTAGGGGGAAAAACACTTCTCCAAATTGTCCTTAATTGCTAGAACACAAAGTGAGCTAAACACTCTGGTGTTTCCAATTAAAGAACCTGTTTCAAGCAAGCACCATTAAATCTATCTTTCCCTGTCTGATAAATAAGCTATCAAAGACTGGAACAGATTAATTGAGAGCAATTAATTCAAGGCTTAGTGTAAAAGTCAGACAAAGCCAATGCTGTCAATGACTACAGATTTGACATAAAGTATTTCCTGGATTAGAAACATTTTAGCCCTTGCCATCTCATTACCCTAGTCAGCAAAACCCTTGGGTTCAATTTTCTGCTCTCCCATGTATATTCTGCATAAACTTGAACAAATCTCTTTGTGGACCATCTTCAATCCAATTAATAATAATCTTTCCTGGCTGTATTCCATCAATGGTAGTTTGAGGATTATAGCTCTTATCTGTTCTCCTTGAAATTTCCTTCAATAACATGGGGTCAGTTTTCTTTACCTCATATCACCAAGATGATGTGAGTTATTTAACCACAAAGATGAGCAATTGGAAAGGGTTCCATAGACAGAAATCACTAAAGGTCCTTATGTATCACAAGACATGTACACTATGTTGGGAGGCATACAAGTTTCTGAATGTCCTGACTGCTCCCAGCTGAGACTCACATGACACCCCTCCCCCCCCCACAAGGCTGAGCAAGAAGGGGGTGGAGCAGCACAAGGCCAGAGTGTGGATTAAGTGCAAATCAATCTGACTGGTAGATGGCACTGCTAGAACTAGAAGTAATTTCCATACCTTGCTGTACCCCAGAGCCATAGGCTTGGATCCACATAACCATAAGCAGAGCTTTACTTGCAGATTAGATCTTTTTTGATTCTCTCTTCTTGTAGTGCTCCCCAAAATACTCTCAAGGACTTTCCAAATCATACCCCTTCTTCCATAGTGGAAGACAACTTTGCATGCAGCTCATTCTGTGGAAACAGAATGTGATTCCAACAGCATTGCTACTGTTCTGAAGCAGCTAGTTTGGACTTAGCCTGTGCATGGGTGGACAGTCACATAGTAGTATTTAAAGTATACAGCTGGAATGCTGCAGTACTCCATAGACACTCAAAGATAGTGTGACATTGAATTTAGAGCAATTAATAATTAATTTATAAATTCTCATGGTAACAAGTGCAGTACAATCTGCAGAATTTTTTTCAAGGTTTCTTCTAGAAAATGTAGTTGTGAACAAAAGAAATGAAAGGATCTTCTTCTTACATTTTTTCCTTTGCCTTGTTTTTGGATATGTTGCTCTAGTTAACTAATGACCGGCTTATTTCTAAACAGAGTTACATCTTTCTAAGTTCACTGGAGATGGAAGGGTGTAACTTAGTTTAGGATTGCACTGGAAAAATCTGTTGAAGAATTATTTTAAAATAGGAGGAAAGCCTGTTGTTAAGAAAAATACAACGGGCTCTAGAAAGAGGCTCTGGGCAAGTGCCACCCTGCTATCTCTTTCCCTTTGCCTGCCCCTCTGACTTTGTTTCCATCGCCTCCCCCCCTCCCTGCAACCTCCACAAAGGAAAATGACAGTGTTCTTCACAGGGGGGAGAGGAACCAAACCATACATCATTTTTCGCTCCCTCTGTGTGATCTGAACAACAACCCTGTGAGGTAGGTTAGGCAGGAAGTGTGTGACAGCTCGGAAATCACCCAGTCAGCTTCCACAGCAGGAACTGGATAGCAGTTGTAAGTCTGAGTGATCTCCAGCCCTCACCTGGAAATTGGCAACGATTCCCCAGGTGGAAATTGTTGGTTCAGATTCTATGGCAGTGTACCTGTCTGAATTCCACCCCTTCTTAAATTCCGCTCTCTCCAGGCAACACCCCTTAAATCTCCAGGAATTTCCTAACCTGGAGTTAGCAACCCTATCTCTTTCCCTTTATCTGCCCCTCTGACCAGCTTTCCATTGCCGTACCCCTCCCTGCAGCCTTTACATAGGCTGTCTTTCTCCACAGTGGGTGGGGGGGGGAACTAAAGCAGCTTGCATCATTCTCCTCTCACAACCCTGTGAGGTGGGTTAGGCCAGAGGTTTGTGACTGGTCTGAAATCACCCAGTCAGCTTCCACAGCAAGGACCTGGGTCTGGCAGACCCCACTCTGAAGGCCTAACTTCTATGCATTTCTCAAACTCCACCACAGAATCTCCAGGAATTTCCCACCAACCTGGAACTGGCAGCGATAGTCAGGACTGGCCCCAATGAGTTCTGCCTCAGAGGCCTTTAGTGATACCTTTCAGACCAACAGTCTGTCTCTGATGACATTGTTGGTCTTAAGCACTGTGCTTATCTGTCCACCCTACAAAGTAGTCATTGTCTCCAGGGGAAGTGATCTCTGATATCTGGAGATTATTTGTAATTTTGAGTGATCTCCAGCCCTCACCTGAGACTGGCAACAATGGTTCCCCAGGAGGAATTTGTTCATTTGGATTCTGTGGCACTGTACTTCTCTGAGGTCCCACTCCTTGAACCCTACCCTCTCCAGGCCCCAACCCTTAAATCTCCAGGAATTTCCTAACCTGAAGTTGGCAACCCTATCTCCTTCCTTTTATCTGCCCCTCTGACTTCAGCTTTCCATTGTCTTATCCCTCCCTGCAGCTTCTACATAGGAAAATGATAGTCTTACTTCACAGTGGGGGGGGGGGGGCAAAGCATACATAATTCTCCTCTCCCCCGTGTAATCTGAACAACAATCCTATGAAATAGGTTAGGCTGGAAGTGTGTGACTTATCCTAAATCACCCAGTCAGCTTCCATAGCAAGAACGGGATAGCAGTTATAATTCTGAGTGATCAACCTGGAGGTTGGCAACAGGGTTCCCAGGAGGGCCTCTTTCCCCTCCCCCCCCAGAGGCCTGTAGTGATACCTTAGGAATTTCCCAACCTGGAAAGGTATCACGAAAAGCCTTTGAGCATGAGGCCCCCCAGTCTTGCTGTATTCCCACCCACCCAAGTGAAGGCATTAATTCCCCCCACACACACACCTCAAGGGGAGCTGATCTCTGTCATCTGGAATTTCCTAATCTGGAATTGGCAACCCTGCAGCCTCTAAGGAAAAGGACAGTCTTTCTTCACAGTGGTGGTGGTTTGGGAGGAACCAAAGCAGCTGACATCATTCTGATTTCTCTCCCCCGTTTGATCTGAATGACAATCCTGTGAGGCTTCCCTATCTCCTTCTCAGGCAACCATTTTCAGGCTGAGGAAGTAGGGAGAGAGGGAGTGAAAGACAGTAAAGGTGGGACAGCCATGCCCTCTGAGGTGGTGCCAGGCTCTCTGGCTATTCAGTGGCCTTCGGAGGCTATGTGTGCTGGGAGGCTGTCTGTGTGGGCTGTTGATAGAGCCTTTTCTGAGGGTGGTTGATAGAGAACAGCTGGAGATTTGGCTGTCTCTGAGGTAAAACTGCTTTTGGCAGTGTGTTCAACAATGCTGGGCCTGCAGGAGGCGGGGGCAAGGGAGTCAGCCAATGGGAGGCCCAGAGATAGGTGACCGATGTGTGTTGGGCCAATGGTGTGTTCCCACAGTAACTGCCAGAACTAAGTTTGTGTTTTACTGACAGAATCAGCTTTGCTGGCTGGCAACAACCACTTGGGCGGAAGAGAGGAGCAGATTCAACCGATGGCATGCAAGTACTCTTGACTGAGAGTTTGCCGGGCCAAAGGCTTGTGCCGTACAATACCATTGAGCCCCAACGAATCAGGATGGTCAGAATTGCCGCCACACCAGGAGAATTATTTATAACAGATAATAATTCAGTGTAAGGATTATTTACTTCATACATGGAACATTTTCCAAAGTCAAAAGTTGGACTGAAGCAACAGCCTAGTTATTTTACTCCTGCGCACCTGTTACATGATTAGGCTTAGCATCTTTACTCATTCCTTGGATGTATATCAGTTTTTGTTTTTATTTAGTATTCTATCTTGACTTGCTAATGATCTGATGTACAGAAAAGTTATGAATCATCATCATACCTACACCAGAGCAGCAACAGTTATAATTCATAATGATCAACAATAGTTTGCTGTTTCCTAAACCAATGTGTTCTACCTACAAATGTTTTGCACTCAGGTAGTCTCAAGACATTCTGTCAGACAGTGGTTCAGTTCAGTCACACCAAACAATGATGGCAAAAACTTAATTATAGCCTGGCCTTACAACTTTGGTTTGTGATTAGCTGTCAAACCAGCATCAGAAATCATGGTTCACTAAATATGTCTTGGAATAATCTTTAAGCTAGACCTGCAGGGGCTGTTACGATCACAAAGACAAGAATCTTTTAGTACTAAAACCCAAGGCATGGTGGCAAATCCCAGCTCCTCATTGGTTGAATGTGGAGTGTCAACTATTGGCTAATGAACTATAGGTCACTGTCTGTAGCCTCCCATTGGCTGACTTCCCTGCCCCTGCCTACTGCAGCCCCAGGAATATTGAACAAACTGCCAAAACAGTCTTACCTCAGAGAGAGACACATTTCTGATGCTCCTCTCTGTCTTCCAGCCTCTCTGTCAACCAGTCTCAGAAAGGCCAGCCACTCTACTGCGGCCTCATGAAAGGCATCATGGCTGCCACTGGCAACAGACAGGCTCCCAGCACATGCAGCCTTCGAAGGACACTGAAATAGCCAGGCACCACTAGGAGCATTTCCTCAGAGGGAATGGCTGTCCCACCTTTCTTGCCTCTTTCCTGTCACTCCCTCTCTCCCCTCAGCCTTGCCCCAGGATGGTTGCCTGAGAAGGAGATAAGGAAAGCCTCACAGGGTTGTTGTTCTGGTCAAAGAGGGGAGGAAAAAATGAGGACAATGATGTAAGCTGCTTTCACACACACTGTGAAGACTGTCCTTTTTCTATACAGAGGCTGCAGGGTTGCCAACTCCAGGTTAAGAAATCCCTGGAGATATAAGGGGTGGAGCCTGGAGAGGGTGGGATTTGAGGAGGGGTGGGACATCATTCAGGTATAATGCCATTTCCTCCTGGGTTATCACTATTACTATTACCAGTCCTTACCTGGAGATCACTCAGAATTACAACTAATCTCCAGATGGCAGAGATCAGCTGCCCTTGAGGTGGGGGAGGGGGGGAGTGAATGCCTTCACTTGGGTGGGTGTGACGACAGCAAGGGGAAGCACTTGCCCAAAGCCGCCTTCTAGAGCCTGTTATAGTTTTCTTCATAACAGGCCTTACTCCTAGTGAATTTATAAATATGTAAAATTTCTGGAAATTCTAAACCCATAGGAAAACAACTGGTTGGTTGGTTGGGGGGCATAAATGGGGGAAATTGCAATATTTGCATTAAATTTCCTGTAAAACCTAAGCTTCTTTTACTTAATAAGACTCCCGTGGCACAGAGTGGTAAGTTGCAGTATTGCATTCCAAGCTCTGCTCATGACCTGAATTCAATCCCAGCAGAAGCTGGTTTCAGGTAGCCGGCTCAAGGTTGACTCATCCTTCCAAGGTCAGTAAAATGAGTACCCAGCTTGCTGGGGATAATGTGTAGATGACTGGGGAAGGCAATGGCAAACCACCCCGTTAAAAGTCAGCCGTGAAAACATCATGATGCGACGTCACCCCAGAGTCAGAAACAACTGGAGTCAGAAACAACTGGTGCTTGCACAGAGGACTACCTTTACCCTTTATTTTACTTATTTAATAACATATAAAATAATGTATAAAAAGTTAAAACATACAGATTGAAGTATTTGGCAAATTTATGTAATCTAAAAGTATAAATATTTTCATTTTCTATAAGAAAAATGGCTTAGGAAGGAGTTACAAACTGCTGTTTCCTATGCCACTACAGAAACCGCATAATTCTTGCCATTTGAGATGTAGGAAATATAAAAGTTGAAGGTAGAAAACAAGTTCTGTAGTAAACAAAAGGAAATTTATTATTCCACAGAAATTCCCATAGATCACAACAGGTAGGAGTGCCAGCATGTTTGAATATTAAGGGTTTTTTTTGAGCACTCCTCAGAATTTCTCAAGTTTTTTTATTGGAAAAATTGAGAGAATCCAGATGTTTTCCATGCTGTATATTTGGGGAGAAATAAATGCTTTGTAAGGCAAGAAAAGGTTTTTCTCATTAAAAAAAGAGAAAATACTTCATAGATTTTTTTCAGTGCTTCCTGAAATATCCTAATTTTGCCATTGGAACAACTGAATAAAGCCCTCGGGGTGGGAGGAAGCGTTTTAAAATGAATTTTCCAGGTTTTCTCTGGCATTCACTTCTCTAATTAAGATATGCAGACAGACAGTGAAAACAGATCTAAATAATGGGTTACCATCTGTACATTTAGAAGCTCAAAACAATTGGTTTGAGTTGTAGACCACAATTAGCACAAACTGTAGTTCAGTGTGCTATCTGATTTGAGATAGTGTAACAGAAAGGAGCACTAAAGAAACAGATACTGAACAAATAATGTTATGTCTGTCATGTACCTGCGACTCTAGCAGAATGAAGTTGGTGAGGTCATAGCCCTCGTCTTTTCAGTACATGCCAATCACTGGCTCTAGTAATAATTAACATTTAATGTCATGTCTACAGAAAAAATGATATATAAATAAGCAGAACTTAATCTGAAGTAGTTCAATTAAACATGAATTCTTTGATTGATTTTATAGAGCTGGTTTTCTTGTTGAGAGGGGATAAAATCATCCATCTCTATAATAAATGACAGAAGCATGTCAGAAAAAAAATATGTTGCTCAACTCTGTAATGTGTAGTTGTCAGGCTAGTGATACTTATTAACTAAAGATTGTATACAGTTAAAAGGTTACAAACTTAAATGGCTGCCTCCAGTAAGTTTTTAATTGGCCATTTTATTTTACCTGGTTTTTTAAAGAAATCCTTCACATTTGAATTTGGGGAGCAAAAAAGTGTCAGAGAACAGGAACTTCAATGAAGTGTCTTTAACTTGAGCAAGGATTACATTGCTTAGATCATCCTATAAAAACATTGTTTGCCATCCAAATAAATGTCTAGAATGCATAAAACATGGAGCCAAGTGACCCCTACAAGAAAAATCAATTGGAATTCATATTTCATGTGCCTATAATTGCTGGTGAAAACTGAGCAGGTTTCTGGGGAATGTCTCTGCACTGGAAGATGTTGTAGTTGTTGTCTTTTGGCATTTTTAGTGGTCATTCCTTTCAAATGGACTGAATTACTCCAATCTGTAACAACAGAAGTCAAGTTATTGCTCACGGCACTGACTTTGAACTGGTGCACTGAATTAGAGACAAATATATTTTATTCCTAGATATTCTGCTTTAGATTCTTGGAGCTTTTACAAACAAATGAGGTCCTATCATCTGTGAAGTTATCAATTTGCTAGTGTTTTACTCTCCAGAGCAAGTTGTGATTCAATTCCTCAAGCAAGCAAAGAATCCTGAAGTCTGCTGCTTTAAAAGCAGAATTTTAAAACTGCCCTCTTTATTTTTCCCACTTCTTCCTTTATTTCAGTCTGATTGTCTTTTTACAAAGCTGTTGTAGGATTCCTATCCCACTGTGGACTGAGATGTCATATGGATAGAGAAAATGCTGCTCACTTTATGGATTACTGTTAGGTCAACAAAACTTTGGCAGCATTGATTAACTTGACAGTGAGTACAGCAGTACATTTATCACTTATGGCTGTGCTGTAGAAAATCTAATAAGAGGCAAACAATTCCCTTTAGAGCAGTAACAGGTTCACTGTGGCTAACGGTGCATGCACTGGAAATTTCTGCCTTTAAATTATACTCTTGCTGCTAGCTGGGTCATTGACTCAAAGCTACTGCACTTCCCATGACCATGTTCTATGTTATTCATTTCGTCAAAATCATGTGGGTTTTATATAGCTCTGGTTACACAGAATCTTCTTCTGGAGCCTATATAAAAGAGATGGGCTGCAGTTGAAAAAATCAAATGCTTAAGTCTTATGCAGATGAATGAGACTTGTCTGCTGTGATTTTTAAAAGCTTGAACCATTTCCAAATTGTTACACAAGACATTTATAGCAGAGGTGTTGTAACCAATAATACACATTTACTCCTTGAATATAGTATAGATTTCAAGAAGTCTGTTTTTCATTTAAGTCTGTTTCATCAGCTAATAATGAATAAGAAGCACATTTCTGGATGTAAACAGAATACAGAGCACTATTGTAGAATCACTTTACTGCTCTGAACAAAGATTCCAAGCAACAATGTTTATGTCTCACATGGAAAGCTTTTTTTATAAACAGACTTGGGTAAATACTAATCATGAGTAAAAAGTAAATGCAGATAATGCACCTGCTGTAAACATACCACTGTGACAAATTAATTTTTTTATTTAGCTAATAATTACCATTAGCTAATTTGTATGGTAATATGTAAACACTGTGGGAGGACAGAAGTTTGCTTATTTGGGAAGCATGCCAATTGACAATACTTTTCTTGCATTTATTTGTAAACTAAGTAGTAGTTTCAAGTCCAAAGAAAGATATACTGCCAGCCCCCTAGCCAGGATTTGAAGAATCGGGGGGCCCTGGGTTTTTTCAGGGGGCACATAGTGGCCCCAACCTCCATGGCCTTCTCTCCTACCACCGCTAAGGAGGAAAGCTGCCAGCTCGCTGCCATACAGCCTCCCCCTTCCCCACAGCTGCCCCAAGGTGATCCCTTTCCACCCTTCTTCCACCAGCTCTGGTGGGGAACCACTCAGAGGTTTAGATACCGCATGGTCTCCTGCCCTTTCTTGTAGCATTGTCCAGCTAGGCAAGCCCGGCGAGACAAGGGGGGGGGGGGGGTGGAAGGTGCCACCAAGTAGCAACTGACTTCTAGGGCTACCTCCAATTCGGATTTCTTCCTGAGGGAGGGCGAGCCAAGGCTGCCCAAGCGCAGCTCCCACCCTCACTCAGGTGGCCAGTGAGACCAGGCCAGAAAATCCCTGCAGGCGAACATCACCTCTCCACTGATCCCCAGCCCCAGACTGCAGCCGGGACCTCCACTTGTGTGCGCCAGCCTACCTTACCCTGCCCTGTCTGCAATGGAGCCATTCGCCCACTACCCCCACTGCCCCACTTGAGGGCCAGAACGGCCTCTTCTTGCAGGCGCCCTCTAGCCCAACGTGGAGCTTAACTTTCAGTCCTGGGTGCTGAAAGTGCCCAGTTGTTACTGCTTGCGGGGGAGTCAGAGATTACTTCCAGCCCCTAAGCAAGCAGAAGCAACACAGAGCTTAACTTTCAGTCCTGGACACTGAAAGTGCCCAGTTGTTTCTGCTTGCTGGGGGGGGGAGGGGTCAGAGATTTCTTCCAGCCCCTAAACAAGTAGAAGCAACAGGGAGCTTAATTTTCCGTCCTGGGCACTGAAAGTGCTCCATTGTTTCTGCTTGCTGAGGGATCAGAGATTTCTTCCAGCCCCTAAACAAGCAGAAGCAACAGGGAGCTTAACTTTCAGTCCTGGGCACTGAAAGTGCTCTGTTGTTTCTGCTTGCTGAGGGGTCAGAGATTGCTTCCAGCCCCTAAGCAAGCAGAAGCAACAAGGAGCTTAACTTTCAGTCCTGGGCACTGAATGTGCTCCCTTGTTTCTGCTTGCTGAGGGGTCAGAGATTTCTTCCAGCCCCTAAGCAAGCAGAAGCAACAGGGAGCTTAACTTTCAGTCCTGGGCACTGAAAGTGCTCCCTTGTTTCTGCTTGCTGAGGGGTCAGAGATTTCTCCAGCCCCTAAGCAAGCAGAAGCAACACGGAGCTTAACTTTCAGTCCTGGGCTCCGAAAGTGCCCCCTTGTTTCTGCTTGCTGAGGGATCAGAGATTTCTTCCAGCCCCTAAGCAAGCAGAAGCAACAGGGAGCTTAAGTTTCAGTCGTGGGCTCCAAAAGTGCCCCGTTGTTTCTGCTTGCTGAGGGGTCAGAATTCTTCCGGCCCCTAAGCAAGCAGAAGCAATGGTGTATGATGAGGGCAGATTGGAGAAGGATGCAGTCCAGGCACTAGAGGCTGGTTAGGGGCCCCAAGTCAGGAGGCCCTGCCCACAGACTCCCTCGTAGCCTCGGCCTGTATACTGCAAATGTAATAAATATACTATTTGTCTTCTAATATTCTATTCTATGGAGCACCTTTCTTTTTGAAGTGACATTTCTTCTATAGGACTTTTTTTGAGCAGAAATGCAGTTCTGGCAGGTTTAGTCAGGGGGTGTGGCCTAATATGCTAATGAGTTCCTGCTTTACTGTATTAAGTACCATTGAAATAAGTGGTTTCTGCTTTCCAAACAAATATGCTCAGGTTTGGTGAGTTTGAACTTAGTTCTAGCTTTAATACCAACTCTGGACTCAAGCTATGTTGCAAAGACCTGGTTTTGAAAACAGAAATTCTGGCACTTTGAGTTTGATTGATTTCGGAGGTGGTGAAAGTTTTGTTTTGAAGTGTTGGCCAAAAATTATTGTACTTAAAAGGATTGTCAGGAGGCCTAATGAATAAGGCAGCTTGTGATCTAGCTCAAATAACTGCAAAAAACAAAACAAAAAACCTATCTGTTAATGTTTGGTTTTAGCAGAAAAAAATAAATTCACCTGAAACAGGAAAGAGCTGAAATCAAGCCCTGAGTTGGCACATATGAACTCTGAGCATTGGAACAATAGGCAACTAGTCTATGATTCTTTTCTTTTTTGAAGACATAGAAACAACAGTTTTCAAAGCCCTCTGTTTTTGAAACAGCAATATGCATTTCTTTGAATTCAGGGGTTTACAAAGAAAGTACTCCCACCACTTGCCTTCTTGAGAGTGGAGACCTGAGTATCGATTAACTATCACACTGGCATCAGAACTACTCTTAGGATTCAATTTTTTTGTTGTTTTGCATATTTTATTGATCAAAAGTGGTAAATGAGCATCAAGCGTGCAAGAAGACGATGAATTGTTTACTTGCATAAAATAACCTTTCAATAAGAGAAGATGCATTGCTCACACTTTTGGTGCTGTTCTGCTGCCCGAAGCAGATGGCATTCAGCTGCTATTGATTTACTCCTATAGTTACAGAGCAGCATGTAACTAGGCATGCTCATTTCAGGTGTGTGTGCTTTTTCTTTTTTTAGAGGAGGAAGACAGTACCCTCATTCTACTAAAGGAGGTACTTTATAAACCAGTTCACTGAGATTAACAAAACAAAATGGATTGAACATATAAACAAAACAGAATATCATTCTCTCTCAGCCCAAGAGAACCACATTAATTTTAAGCAACTTGTTGAGATTTCTATAATTTTACCAACAAGCAAACCACAAAAGGGTTTTTAAAGAAGAAAGGCCTGCTCTGCAGTGTATACCTCTTTCTCCTGTTTTGACTTCTTCGGAGTTTTTTTAAATAAAAATATATATAACAGTTCTCCCTGTTTTGCTAACACCCTATAGTCCTGGTGCAGTGTCAGGGTCTGAAAAACGTAGTTTGGATACAAATGATCATGGATGAACTCATGGGAAAAGATCTCTGCTAGTTTCCTTCTCTCCACTGCAGTCTCCTGTGCAATCTCCATGTAACCTTGTGGGATGACACAGGATGTAGCATGGCAGGGAGGGGCTGCAGCAAGAAAAGAATATGTAGAAATCTTTCCTCCCTGTTCTTGGTGATGTGTTGCATACCCATCTATTGGTATGGATATCGCTTTGGACATAACATTCAACTGAACTATTCTCTTAAGATAGGTCTGTAAAGGGTGCTTGCAGCCATGCTGTACGTGGCCTTCTAGCCAGGTATTGCAGCCTTCCCCACCCATATCCGGGGGTGTGTGATGAATACCTCATTGGTGGTTGCTGCTGCTATTTTTCAGTTTGTGCTACAGGGCACTGAAAGTGTTCCATTGTTTTACTTATATTGTAGTGTATTAAATAGCATATAGTGATGGAGGAACTTTCCTGCTATGATTTTTAAATATATTCTGGCTATCAAAGCTTGAGCTGTTTTGAGCGTGTTGCATTATAGAGAAGCTTTGTGAAGACTTCAAGTTCCAAGTGAACTTTTATTGTTATTTAGATGTATGATTAATCCCCTGCCTGAAGAAATTTTGAAACAAGAGAAAAGTCGGCATCTCTGTCACATTGTTTTATGGGATTAAGGAAAGAGGAATGCATACAGGGCAGGCCCCAGGCAGTCTCGCCGCCTGTCGCCACCCCCGTGGCACACCCCCCATGCAGCTGCGCTGCCCCCCTGCTGCACCTCCTCCTCCCTCCCCATTTCAATGCCCAGGAAGGGGTGGTGGAGCACCGCACTCCCCAGGCTCTTTAAAGGCCGCACCCCCCACGATCAGCTGATTGGTGGTGGGTAAAATGTGCCAGAAGCTGGTGGCTCCTATGCCGACCCTCCAGTATGATCAAGATCAGTGCGGGGTTGAGGGAGCAGCAGCAGTGGGAAGGACAAGCGAGCTGCTGAAAGAGCTTCCTCTCCCCTTCCTTCCTGGATCGCGGGGGAAGGAAAGCGGAGGAGGCAGTGGCAGTGGCCGCTTTTTCAGCAGATCGCTCATCCTTCCCGCTGCTGCTGCTCCCTCAACCTCGCACTGATCTTGATCGCACTGGAGGGCCGGTATAGGAGCTGCCAGCTTCCGGTGCATTTTACCCACCAGCCAGGGGCTGCCTTAAAAGGCACTCCAGCGCCCCTTCCCCAGCATTGAAATGGGGGGGGAGGGAGAGAGGAGGGGGCTGGAGAGGCAAATAGGGATTTGCCTAGGGGATGGTGGGCAGGGGGAGGGACCTAATTCGGCAGCCCCCCCCCCTGCCGGTGCCCTAGTCAAATGCCTAAGTTGCCTAGTGGGAGGACCGGCCCTCATTGCACATCATTTTTGTGATTTATTTTGGACATCAGAATTGGAGGCTTCAAATGGGAGCTGTGTGGACATTTAGTTCTCCGATGCTTATAGCACAATATCCACTAATTGACTTGCTTGCATAGTGAAATTGAGTTCTTTGAACTTTTAATGGACTACTTTTGTTCTATTTCAGTAAAGTTTGTTATAATTTCCAGTAAAGTTTTTTCTAAATTTCATTTAGAACATAGTAATTGTAGTCACAATATTTGTTTGCTTATGTTAACCTTTTGTGATGGCTCTTGGGTTATGGTAATCCTCAGGTCACCACAAGTAGGCTATGACACGAGAGCACTTTACACACACTCAGGAGGGGAGGAGAAGTTCAATCACATAGGTTGTGTAACTTTCAGACTTTTGTATATCCTTAACCAAGAGAACCTTGTCAGGATTAATCCTCTGCTTGGCAGTCCTCAGCCAGCCAAGCACTGGTCTGACAAATCTATAGCCTCCTTAGGCTTACTTAGGGGGAGGAAGGCGGGAGGATCAAACATTCTCTCAAATTGGATAAAAACGCAAACTGCAGATATGGCTGTTTCTGTCAAAATTATAACACTTTTGAGGAAGTCTGATATATTGTAGATGCAAAAGTATCTTTAGAAGTGAATGCATAGTGGTTAATGCAGTTAGTTCAGTGCTATGTGCATTTTCTTATCAGGTCCTCTGAGGACATTTGTCAGCAGTTTGTTTCAAAAAGTGGTTGAGATAATTTCTTATGTATTTATATTTCTTGATTTATGGTGATATAACTGATACAAAATTGGAATAGTTGTTGCAGGTTAGAACTTTATTTTGTAATAGTGCTTTGTCACAACTACTGGGGAAGAAAAGGAAGTAAGTGAGTATATTTTTCTTTGGCATGGCTTTCTACAACTCTGAGCTATGAAGAAGTTACACGTGTACATTGTTTGATGTTTTATATGATTGTGCACAAATGTAGCATTATTTTGAATATATTAAAATTATTGTAAATAGATCAGAAAATAAAAACAAATTTCCATTGAAGCTAAGGATGCAGAACATAGTGACACTTGTGGAAGTGAGCTGTGGGCCAGAAATCGGCCTCTCCCCCAATTTTAGTAGTGTAGGTTTAGATCAGGGGTGTCAAACATGTGGCCTGGGGGCTGAATCAAGCCCCCAGAGGGCTCCTATCAGGCCCCAGAGCAATTGGCTGTCATCTGCTTCCTTATTCTTCTCTTGCTATCTTCTGCATCACAGCTTGCTTTGCCAGGCTTGCTCAATAACACAGGAGCTACAGAGCAAAGCCTCTATTTTCTCCATTGGCTGAGGCTCCTCCCTTAGGGGAGAGGGATAGCTTGCTTTGCGGGGCTCTCTCAATTGCACAGCAGAGCTACTGTGCCAAGCTTTTCTCCCTTCTATTGGCTGAAGCTCCTCTCCCTTCTGGTACCCTAGGGAAGGAAAAAAAGAGACAGAGCTTCCTTTGCCCAGTTCCCTGGATTGCACTGGAGAAATACAAAAAAAGTGCCTTGGGTTATGAGTGCCAATGTTTTAAGGTTTTTAAAAAATCTTTAATTGTGTTTGTGTACTTTAAACTCTGCTAACTGGCATTACATTTTATGACACACATGGCCCGGCCCAACAACATCTCATTTATGTCAGATCTGGCCCTCATAACAAATGAGATTGACACCCCTGGTTTAGATAATTGAGTTCAATATTGCATTAGAAAATTGCATTTATATATATGTGTGTGGGTGTGTATACGCCATCAAAACACGCCCATTACCGGAAGCATGTCCAACTTGTTGTCTTTCTGGAGCTTACTATTTTATTACCTTGCCTAATATTGATTATTGTGAATATACTGGATTTTCTAGCTCATGTGAATGCATTGTGGACTTATTAGGTCGCAACTATGTATAGTACATTTGTTACACTTATGTATGTTCATAAAGAAGTATTAGCAGCTTGCTGGAATTCATGTTGCATTGTACATTGTATGAAGTATTGTATTTAGACTGGTGCATTTTGAATGATACAAGCACGGTTTTCTCTTAGTGTTTCCTTCTCTGTGCTTTTCCCTTTGTTTTTTCGATTGTGTGTATGTTTCAGCAGCATTGGCAAATAGCAAATGCCTTGCTCTGATAAATTTGGAAACTGCTGGTGAATGTGTGGAGGACGTTAACACTTTTTTAAATACAGTCTAATGAAACCATCACTAGGTAATTCATACCTGATTCACAGGTTTATGACTGCAATAACTTAGACTATCTGAAACTGAAGACGTGTGAAGTAAAACGGGTCACAGATTTATTGATTACAATACAAAGGAGCATTGGTGCAGCATGGGGCATGGATCCAAGCATTAGGCAACCTACCTGTCAGCCCATGAAACCCATCCCCAATCCACTTGCTGGGGGACCAAGAGTGGCAAGCCTGGGGTCCCACATGAGGCACAGTGGAACTCTTGCCACCTGGAAGTACAGCTCTTTGTAGGGTTGCCAGTTCCCAGGTGGGGGCAGGGGATCCTCTGATTTAGAGGCCCTCCCCCTGCTTCAGGGTTATTAGAAAGCAGGGATGAGAAGGGGGCATTATTCCCATAGGGTATAATGGAGAATTGATCCGCAGGTATCTGGGGCTCAGAGGGACAGTTTTTTTAGGTAGAGGCACCAAATTTTCAGCATAGCATCCAGTGCCTCTTCTCAAAACATCCCCCAAGTTTAAAAAAAAAATTGGACCAGGGAGTCCAGTTCTATGTGTCATAGGTGTAGTGTGATTGAGAACAAAGTATAAGTCCAGTCTGGGGTCAAGCCAGGGCCAAAGCTGAGTCACGTAGTCAAATTGGGGGGGTGGGGGCGGAGAACAAGGTCATCTGGAGCCGAGAGTCAGAAATCCGATCAGGAGCGTGAGAGCCAGGGTGGAGGTGTAGTTGTCACAGATGCAACTTGTTGCTTCCATGAGGAGCCCAGCCCCAAGCATGGGGCTAAATGGGCCTCTGGCAATGTTCCAGTTAGCGCACGGTGAAGCTTCTGTCAGAACTCAGGACTCGGCAATCATCTTCCTCACAGGCGTGCATCCCTCTAACGGATCATTAAATCTTGGTTGAGTCACTTCCTCAGCCGAGCTTACCTACAGGAGTGAGTCTGGTAGGCTTCCTGCTTGCAGCTATGCCTCCTCAACCGCTGCCAGGTCAGGTGCAGGGAATGCTGACTCAGGCAGCAGCAAGCTGTCAGCTCCTGGAGCATCCAAGAGGATGGTTGCAGGCTCTGCTGTCAACTCGGGCAGGGACCCAGTGTGGCCATTGCCCATGACACTATGAGCCCCCCAAAAGGTATCCCTATCCTTCATTACTGCCAAATGGAGGGAAGGCATTTGAAAGGTGCATGGTCTTTTTAAATGTGATTGACAGAACTCCCAAAGATCCATCTTGTTTATCACACCCTTGCTCCTGGCTCCACCCCCAAAGTCTCCTGGCTCCACCCCTGAAGTCCCCAGATATTTCTTAAGTCAGACCTGGCAACCCTAGCCCTGTGATGTGTCCGAGCTGGGCACACCGCTGCAAGGGCTTGATCTTCAAGACCTGTGTCTGGGCGGTTACGTCCCGGCCCCTCCCAACACCATGGGAAACCACACCCCATCCCGCTCTTTCTCCAGTGCGCTGCCAACACCTGCCCGAACTGAGCCCTGGAGCCCAGCAGAGGCATCCCCAACACCAGAGCCGCCTCATACCTACCCTGCTGGAGATGGGCTCAGTGGGGTCCCACCACGACGCTGGGGGACAACGAGGGAGGCACAGTCAATTCTGCTGGCTCTTGCAGCAGCCCACCGCCACAGTCCGGAGGAGGCTTCAGAGAATGACGCGGCCTCTCACAGTGGAGGAGGAGGAGGGTGGGTCAGCTGGCTGGATGGGAGGATGAGGCAGAAGAAGGCAGAAGCAGGCACAGTCCAAGGACGGGGAGAAGAAAGAGGGCCAGGGGAACAGACCACTGAGGAGACAGGGAAACGGAGGGACACAGAGCTAGGCAAATGGGAGTGGGGAAATGCTCTAGGGATGGAGGTGTGAGGGGATAAAAGGGAACTAAACTGACGGCTGGGGAGAAAGAGGTGGAGAGGGTGTCAACCAGAGACAAAGAGAGCATGCTGAACCCTACTCCACAGGAGGTGCCTGGGGAGGTGCAGTTAACCCCTGGGCCTCCATTTCTGAGGCCATAAGCGTCCCTGCCGTTCCCGAAGTCACGGAGGTGGCACCCCCAGGGGGGGTAGGTCGCAGTGGGCCTCACAACCTCTTAAGAGAGTCCCCGACAGGGGAAGTGGACACACAAGCACAGCCTCACCCCAAATAGATCCAGCTCAATGCCTGAAACCACCAGAAGCTATGACAAAAAGAACAGAGCAAAAGCAACAGCATATAAAACTTAAAAACAAGGGAAGGTGGGATGTCTGAAGAAGACTGCATGGTGGAGCCTGGGACACAAGGCTTTAAACAGAAGAGGAGCATACCCACCAAAGCTTGCACCTGCCAGGCCTGTCCCCAAGCCCCACCCTGTCATGATGCTGCAATTCCTGGTGGACAGCCATTGGCCAGCCACAGGGAAGACAGCTCAAACTTCAGGAAACACCACAGGAAAGAATAGATGGCCCCTTTCCTTCCCAGCACCCAGCCCTGTGGCAGCAAAGCAGCCTTCAGTAAATCTATAGCCACCATTTATTCTTGTTTTGCCCTCTGTCTGGTACACAACTAGCTTTGGGATACCTTTGATTCTGGATGGGCCAGAACAGCCAGACACCTGTTTGACTTGGACTTCAGAACTATCTTAGAATCAGCTTTGTTAAAATGTCTAGTGTAGAATAAATGTTTATAAAAGTGCTTGGGTTAGTTATTCAGCTCTATTATTTTAATCCTCACTTTTCACTGATTTTGTTTATATATTCCTGCATATTCTTTTAATAAATCACTTTAATTATAATTTGTGCTGTTCTTAAACTATGGGGCTTCAACCTGAATCCAGTACTTTGGCCTACATTGGCTACCAAAGTAACTTGTTTTGAAACTCACCCTGTAGGTGTACAACCTTGTAGGGCTGATTTTATTGATCTTTGTCTTTGGTGGGCTGGAGACTTCCCTTGGTCTCTGGCTGTCTGGGTAGTTAAGGGGACTGGTGGCAGTGCTACCCTGGAGTGTGTGGGCTCACACTTCAGCACTTTAGTTTTGTCTTGCCCAGCCTGTCACCCTTAAGCAGGACCTTAGCCTTAAGATCCTTTGGCAATTATTACCAACTAACCACACTCTTTTTACCTCAGATACTCTTCATTAAAGACCAGCCTATACTCTCACGACCTTTGTATAGTAGAGTTATAGTATGTGCCCTTTTTCCCCAATCATGGACATAACCACACGTAGCATAGAAGTTCTATACTGATTCATGTACTTTCTACTTTAAAAATGGGATGAAGGGAGAAGGGAGTACAGTATATCCATTCAGAGTGTAGTTGTTATACATAGGCTTGCTAATCCCCAGGTCCTAGCGGGGGTTCTCCCGCTTTCCCGGGCTCCTTCCCGCTCCCAGTCAGCTGGCCGGTGGAGGGAAGCACTGCCCCCACAGCCACCATGTGCCTTTCCACCTACAGAGGCTTCAGACTCCGCTTGGAAAGGTAGTGTGTCTGTGTCTTTAAGGCTGAATGGGGGCGGGGGGAGTAGGGGGGAGAAGAACATGGCTGCTCCCAGACCCTCTGTTGGTTGCACAATCTTTGCAGAGGTCGTTTGAATAGGAAAGGTAAACTTGAACCTTTGGTTGCTCTGTGTTACTTTGAAGAAGTTGGAAGTTCAGCAACTCATGAGTAGAGATGCCAACCCCCCCCCCCGCTTCAGAGTCGTCAGAAATGGGGGGGGGAGGGGGGAAGGAAATGTCTGCTGGGCACTTCATTATTCCCTATGGAGATCGATTCTCATAGGGGATAATGGAGAATTGATCTGGGGCTCTGAAGGGGCTATGTTTTGAGATAGAGGCACCAAATTTTCAGCATAGCATCTGATGACTCTCCTCACAATGCTCTCCAAGTTTCAAAAAGATTGGACCAGGGGGTCCAATTCTATGAGCCCCAAAAGGAGGTGCCCCTATCCATTATTTCTAATGTAGGGAAGGCATTTAAAAGGTGTGCGGTTCCTTTAAATGTGATGGCCAGAACTCCCTTTGGAGTTCAATTGTGTTTTTCACAACTTTGCTTATGGCTCCACCCCCAATGTCTCCTGGCTCCACCCCCAAAGTCCCCAGATATTTCTTGAATTGGACTTGGCAACCCTAGTTATACACAATATGGATGGGAGAGGCTTGTATTTCTGCTTTGTTAATGTGCAGACCTTGTTACTCTATAGACTGTGTCAAGATTACCAGTAATATTGGCAGGTGAGAAACATGGCTAATTTGCTTCTGAAATTCAATTATGGTGTTTTTAATGACTATGTAACATATAATTACATAATGTGCATGTTAAATGAGTTATACTGGGGCAATCCTTGAAAAATGGCCAAAAATGCAATATGCCATGTACTCTCCTTCCTCCCTCTCCACATGTGACTTCTTTCTCAATCAGCATCTTCATTGCCTTAGTTCTAGAGAATTAAATCCCCCAGTTTATAAATATTCTAGTCTGAAACTTGCTTGTGGTTGTTTTGGCAAAGCTTTGCTTTTTTTTTTTTTGATTGATTATCTAGGCTAAAGTTGAACATTTACAAGTCAGCCTTTTTGAGTTGGAAGTGTCTCTTTTATTCTTTCTTGCATGCTTTCCTTGAAGTTATTGTTTCTAGTATTTTGAAAAGAATTAACACAGTCATTCCGAATGTGTTTTCCATTTAATTTTTTTTTTTTTTTTGCATTCTTGCTAGGCTGCTGCTACTTACTAGGCTGTTTGATTTTTTAAAGAACAGAGGTTTGTAGCAAGTGATTTTTTTCAGTTTTGTTACTAATTCCATGATTTTTAGTCAATAATTCTGCAGTTTTTCTCATACACATGTTATTTTAACATTACCATTTCATTATGTATTGCATGTAATTTGTGCAACTCATAATCTTAAATTCAGCTGAGATGATGGTGGCCGACTTGTCTTTGCAGACTAGTGGGTTGCAGTCAGATATTCCAAACTAGTACAATTCCTTAACCTTTCTGGTATTTTCACTTCTGATTTTGGAACTGGAAATTGTGCTGAGGAGTCTACAGGATCATAAATGAGGACAAAGTGTGCATAAGGCCCTTTAAAAGGCTGATAACCACAGCTCAGCTGAGGTGCATGGAAAATCATGGATGGTAGACGTGGCCTTTGGAGTCCAAAGATCAAGTTTGCCACCCCCTGTCACAGAGGCCCTCAGAAGTCTAAGAGGCCCTCAGAAGTCTAAAGAGCTGATGAGCTGTGGTCCAAATGGGAGACTCCCTCTCTGTGGTTTCCTCTCTCCCTTCTGCTGCTGCTTCTGAAGGTAGGGATGCACAAAACCAATATTGCAATTTCCTTTTGTAAGTTCAGAAATGGCCTGATTATAAGTTTCACTAAATTGGGAATTCTATTCTGATATTTACTAAAATTGACATTTTCCCCAACACAGCTTTCCAGAACAACAGTTCTTGTGCTGTTTAAGGAAAATGATAATCATGCTGTGTGATTGACCACAGACATATGCATGCTAAGAGGCAGTGCCTATGAGTGACAGCTAATGGAACTGCAAGTGAGTGATAGCTAATAGAACTCACTCTGATTGGGGAACTACAGCTAACAGTCAAGAAAGAAGAGGGTCAGTTAGGCAGTTGGAGAGGAGTTGGAGATGGGATGGAGAAGAGAGTGGTTGCTTGAGACACTCTCATGTGAAAAAAGCCTAATAACACAGAGTCTGTGTTAGAGCCAGTGTGGAGTGGCTTGGAATATATGAGAGACTCTGGTGGGAGACTGTTTCCAAAAGTACAAAGAATCACATATTGAGAGGGAATTTTAGTTCTCTGCTATTAAGTACTGTCCAGTGGGAGAAGACTGTCAATCTGGAATATCAGGATTTGGCAAAGGGTGTGCTGTGGTACTGAAAGGCCCTCAAACACCAAAGTCCTAGGTTATTTATCTTAAAGAGAAGATAATAATGGTCTTACCAGAGAAAAGGGGTCTAGAACATCTTAGTCTAAACCAAAGGGTCAGTGCTGAGTACAATCTCAAGACTGTATGTTTATCAAGTGTAAAGTTTAAAAAAGGAAATCTGTGCCAAGCAACCTTTAAGACTATATAATATCGGCTAAAGCTTCAGTGAAAGTCAAACAACTTCAAGTGTAAAAGTGTCTCTTGTGAAGTCAGCAATCTCAGAGGCAGGTCTGTGTTTAGTTTTGTCTGCTTACATATTCCTAATCCCAAACCCTATGTGCATAGCGATTACCATTCCTGCCAGTCTGTTCAAATAAACCAAAAGTTGTTTAAATATTTAACTGTGCCTCTTGTGCCAATTTCTGAAGGGAAATATTTGACAACTGAAGGAACGACAGGGTGATTGTTTTAGTGGGGTGATAAATAAAGTGGTTGCCTTGTCACAATGTCCTTCCCAATTTTTAAATATGGAATTAAAATATTAATTTTTGAAGTGCACATCTCTACTGTGAACCCCACAAACAGGACATGAAAGCCTCTGTTTCCCCCCATCCCCAGCCATCTTAATGCCATCCTGAAAGGCAGAAACATTTTATTTTATATATATATATATATATCCTGTGTCCCTCCCCCCCCATTTAGAAACAATGGAAAGCTCAGTCTTTGTTTAAAGAAAACTTCCAGACTGCTCCTTGATTTTTAGTGTATGTTCTTTTGCTAACTTTTACTTAGCATTGAAAGAGCCCTTTAAGCTACTGTTGGAGGAGATACAAGCAAAGGAATATATACTACAAAGTGTTTTATAAAGAGTCTGGGTTTTAGTCCCAGTGGAGGTCAGTGCTGAAGCCTACTTACTGTAGCCAAGAGGTATTGATTTTTTTTCCTCCACCATTTTTAGCTGCACCACTGAATTAGATATTGTGAAGCATCCTTCCTTGTGAAGAGAGGAAAAACTGTCATGAACTTTTTCACCCTAACAATAGGGCAACGCAGACTAAAAGACTGCAAAAAGAATTTAAACCTTCAAAAACACAGCCGCTTAGTACATACCACACTGACTCTTCAAGGCATAAGATGCTTGTGGATCTTGAACAACCAGGCTGGATGATTGGTAGGAAAATGAATTTTTATAGCTGCTTTGTGTTTTAAAAGAAAATCAATCACTGAAAACAATGCAGCCCTCTGGCGTGCTCTCAGAAGGTTAGCCAAATGGTCTTGTCTAAGTTTTCAGCAAGCTGTTCAGTTACTGTTATAATTGGCTGATGAGTAGGTTTGGACCTAACTAGAATGCCTGGGTTCGATGTCCTCTGTGAAGATGTGTCACCATTTGTGCTGGCTTTAGTGACAATTTCTTAAAAAGGAAACTCATGGGAAATCATTATGCTGTTTATATGTCTCCCTTTCTAGAAAGCATTATCCTGTGATATTTTAGCACTGTTTTCCACTGCATGATGGCATGTAGGTAAGGTTAAGGCAGAACAAGTCCCTCTGCAATTTTGTGACTATATTTTACTTACTGCAAGAGAAAAGATGACTGACAATTAAGAATTTGGGATGTCACTGAAAGAACATGTGTGACTAATCGATAGCATCCTCTGGGAATGTTTTTTTATGAAGCTGAGAAGGTAGAAAAATTGGGACTCAAGGGATTTTATTACATAATAATCTTGTATGCCTTTAAAACATCTATGGTAAACATTTCAGGAAGCGGTTTTTATTTTAATATCCCTGAATATGCTTAGTAAAATATGGCAAGAAATAGTGAATATCACTAAAACACTTGATGAAACCATGTCACGGTTTTTTAGTTCAATTAGCATTGATTTCTAAGTCCAGTTTATTTATCTGGAGGCAGGAAACAGCAGTTATTGTTTGTTTTTTACAAACCTTACAGCACAAGTATTCTCTCTGGAATGTTGCAGGCTTTGAGCATATTCAGAGCACCTCAAGAACAATCTGGATACTCATTTCATAATCCCATGTTTGCTGTATCGCATTTGCTAAAAAGTTAGAGATATATCTTCATGAAAACCATAGACTAATGAACCATTTGACAAGTTTGTCAAGGAACCATCAAGTTACCAGATCAGAAACTTAAAGGAAATACCCACGTTGAGTGAGTGTATCCCTCTGAGTTTCAGGTATCAAAGTAGTCCAACATAGAATGGCAACCCAATCACTTCTTCCTCGATCCTAGAAGCCTTGGACTGGATGCAGGCTGGACTAAAGACAAACAGTCAAAATTCCCAACCTGCTTCTATGGCATAAAAGCAATAATCAATATATCTAATTCTCAACAAAGCCCTAAACAGACAGGTCTTTCTACAAACCTGAAAAAGCTTTGCAAAATTTATCTTAAATTTAAAAATAAAAATTGGGAGTGTTAACCCCCCCCCCCCCCGCAAAAAAAAAGAAAAGAAATGTACCACTAAGGAACAAATGCCCTCTGAGATTGCAGTGCCAAGGTGGGGGTTCCTAGGCAATCGCTCATCAGGACCAGGACCAGGGCCAGCAGCAGCCACTGGGCAACTTGCTACCATGCAATTTGTGATAGCTACAACCTGATGCCACACAACCTGACTCGGCCCAGCAGCAGCCTCAACACAACTTGTATTACTTGGCCAGGCCCAGCAGTGGCCACCACACAACTAACCTGAGAAACCTGCTACCACATGACTTGGAGTATTGTGTTCCGTTTTGGGCACTTTTAAAGAAGGATATAGACAAACTGGAATGGGTCCAGAGGAGGGCGATGAAGATGTGAGGGGTCTGGAGACCAAGTCCTATGAGGAAAGGCTGAAGGAGCTGGGGATGTTTAGCCTGGAGAGGAGGCGGCTGAGAAGTGATACGATTGCCATCTTCAAGTACATGAAGGGCTGTCATATAGAGGATGGTGTAGAATTGTTTTCTGCGGCCCTGAAAGGTAGGACCAGAACCAATAGGCTGAAATTAAATCAAAAGGGTTTCCAGCTCAACATTAGGAAGAACTTTAGAACGATTCCTCAGTGGAATAAGCTTCCTTAGGAGGTGGTGGGCTCTTCTTCCTTGGAGGTTTTGAAACAGAGGCTAGAAGGCCTTCTGACAGCAATGAAGATCCTGTGAATTTACGAGGAGGTGTTTGTGAGTTTCCTGCATTGTGCAGGGGGTTGGACTAGATGACCCTAGAGGTCCCTTCCAACTATGATTCTATGACTTTTTCAACTGGCCAGATTTTTCCCAGGGAGAAGCTACTAGAGGAAGAGAAGGAGGGAAAGATGGCATGTTCACTCTGCCAGGGAATCTTGCTGGGTCAGTCACCTTGGGCCAGTCACTCTCTCTCAACCCTAATCTAGCTCACAGGTTTGTTGTGACACTAACATGGAAAAGAAGAGACTGATGTAAGCTGCTTTGGAATGCCACTGAAGAGAAAGATGGGGGTATAAATGAAGTAAATACATAATAATAAAGCTGAAGAATGGACAGGAAGGTATAAAATTAAAGTGCGTTGCTGAACAGGAAGGAGAGAAGGAAGCAAGGAAAGGGGAGACGATATGGAAACTGTCAAGAGAAAAGAAAGGATATATTGTGGATATGTGGGAAAATACAGTGACACCTCCTTCCCTGCTTGTAAGTATTCCATTTGCTCATGCAAAATAAGGTGTCTAGGACTGTTACAGTCATCATTTATCAGCCAAAACTAGCAACTAAGGCTTTGATTTAAAAAAAAAAAACACTATCAGGAACAGAACAAAATAGGAGTCGATTGCACCTTTAAGACCAACTTAGTTTTATTCAGAACGTAAGCTTTCGTGTGCATGCATACTTCTTCACACGAAAGCTTAGGTTCTGAATAAAACTAAGTTGGTCTTAAAGGTGCAATCAACTCCTATTTTGTTCTACTACTTCAGACCAACACGGCTGCCTACTTGGATCTAACTATCAGGAACAAACAGCAACAGCAACTAGCATGCTCAACCTCCCTGGCTTTGGTCACGAAAGTTGAATAGACTTAAAATGGGACTATACATTGGAGTACCTTTAATTGCCTGCAGAGCTTTCTCATGTTTTTCTTGAGATTAGCAAATATTAATGGTTTGTTTGGGTTCACAGCATATATTGTTATGCAGTTCACATATCCTTTGGCTTGCATCCCTCTTCACTCTTCCTACCATGCAGAACTGGAATGCAGAGCAAGATGAATTTTACAGCAATAGAGTGCTGAATTTACAAAATGCAAATAGAAGAGACATTTAATCCAGAATGCTCATATAAAGGTGAACTGAAAGGCTTTACACCTGTCAGAATGTCAAGGTTGTATATCTTGTCTTTAAGAAATCATAGAGAACTGCTTCGATTGTGTCTGACTCCCTCTTTGTGTAGGGTAGTTTTTGACAAGCTTTGCTTTCACATGGTTAAAGTAAGGCACTGATTACCAATAATGGGCTAATTTAACCACAGGTATATTTATTGGCTACTTGGCAGTCAGGTGATCATCTGAGGATTCATCATGCACTTCCCTCATTGCTATCTGCTCCTCCAGGAGAAATCCTGCATTCAGACAAAATAGATGAAGGAACAAAGCAATATTGGCCTATTTTTATTTTTTTCCAAATAAAACTATCTGCCATATTTCTATAATGTGCATTTCTCACCATTTACTCTTAGTTTATGGTGGCATACTGTGCTTTGAATTCAGAACACACAAATCAAAAGAAGTCAGTATTTTTTGATCCAGGTATCAGGGAACCAAAAATATTGGTATCCACATTTTCAGGTTCCAAATACTCTTTTGGCATTTGGATCTGGGTTCTCCCTTCCCCTCCAGATTCCACTATTATTCCCCTCCTCGCTTTACACTATTATTCAATTTCATTATTTCCTATGGAGAATCTTCCCAGAGGGCTAGAGGGGCTGCTTTCTGACCAAACTGCGAAAAGAAAAAATACAACCAAACGGTTATAGTGACCAAATAACGAAATAATAATTAAGCACAGTACAATTTACAATGCAATTACAAGGGTAATAGCCCGGAGTCCCGACATGCAGAGGGTCAACTTGAAACTTCCTGCTTCGATAATTCTTCAAGCATAGGGTGCTCCATTTGTAATAACATACAACTACAAAATATAAATTCACCATGAGACCATAATCCAGGCAAAAGACATAATTACAGCTATGATATACATCCAGAAACATACTTAAAACACTTTCAATTCAAAATAAACTAACACAGATATCTCCACTGCATTCAGTGACTGCAAACTAAAAATAAATAGATTGTTGAAAGCACATGTTATATCATATAAATACACATATTACATAAAATAAATAATACATAATATACTCACTAATATTAATGTATTCACAAGGGCACAAAAAGTGTCTCCAAACAATATTCAAAGACAGGCACTATGCTCACAACAGCTCAAGGCAAAATGCCAAGTCAGGAGGATTCATTTGTAGCCCGTAATCATGCACACCTGTACTTCACTTTAAAGGGAACATACAAACTCAAAGAAACCAAAGTACTACCATATTACATTAATGCCTTACATATACACAACTCATAATAAGTTTTTATTACAAATGTGAATTTCTTAAACTTATAATTGGCAAAACTCCATATGCAATTGTAGAAAACAATTCATAAAAAACATGATAAATCCAGACAGTTAAGCCCATAAGGTGCCACAGAATTAAATTTGTGGATCCAACAACATTCTTCCTGCAATAAAGTTGTTACTACATCATCAGAGGAGCTCCACAGTGTGTATTTATATAACACATTTAAAACTATCAAATGCATGCCTTTTTTCTAAAAAATGGCTGACAAGTTGCGCTTCAACTACCGAATTCCTAATCCGGTAGTTCACATATGTAATAAAAACTTATTATGAGTTGTGTATATGTAAGGCATTAATGTAATATGGTAGTACTTTGGTTTCTGTGAGTTTGTATGTTCCCCTTAAAGTGAATTGTTCCCTTCAGCCGTTGTGAGCATAGTGCCTTTCTTTGAATATTGTCTGGAGACACCTTTTGTGCCCTTGTGAACACATTAATATTAGTGAATATATTATGCATTATTTATATTATGTAATTATTTATGTATTTACGTGTATTTATATGATGTAACATGCTTTCAACAATGTGTTTATTTTTAATTTGCAGTCACGGAACGCAGTGGAAGTATCTATGTTAGTTCATTTTGAATTGGAAGTGTTGTAAGTATGTTTCTGGATGTATATCATAGCTGTAATTATGTCTTTTGCTTGGATTATGGTTTCATGGTGAATTTATATTTTGTAGTTGCATGTTATTACAAATGGAGCACCCTATGCTTGAAGAATTATCGAAGCAGGAAGTTTCAAGTTGACCCTCTGCACATTGGGACTACTGGCTATATCATTGTAATTGCGTTGTAAATTGTACCTTGCTTAATTATTATTTCGTTATTTGGTCACTATAACTGTTTGGTTGTATTTTTTCTTAGTCTGGAGAGACCTCTCTCCTATTTTTCTGACCAAACTGCAGCAGAGCTGCTGATATCTGTCCTTTAAATAACTCCCCAAAAGGTCCAATTCTATTTCCTGCTATCTTCCACTGCTTGCTAGGGCAAAAAAATAGCCAAAGACACAAAAGCAAGCAAAGCAAGTTTGAGTGGCCCAAAGCCTCTCAAACCAGACAAAACCATGAGTTGTGTATATGTAAGGCATTAATGTAATATGGTAGTACTTTGGTTTCTGTGAGTTTGTATGTTCCCCTTAAAGTGAATTGTTCCCTTCAATTGGTTTGAGAGGCCCAAAGCCTCTCAAACCAGACAAACCCAAAAAGCCCAAAGAACCAATGCAGAACCAGGGGCAACATGGTGAGTCTAAAACAACCAATGTCAAAGGAGAGAATCCAAGCCAATTCATAAGCCCAGCAGAACCAGGCCAGTATGGTAGTGCAAATCCATTAAAACCAATGACAACTCACAGAAGCCCAGCAGAACAAACTTAAGGAGGAGCACTTTTGCAAGCTGAACAGAACCAGTGGCAGTCCCCAGAAGTCCATCAGAACCCAGGGCCAGTGTGGCAGCACATGCCCAAGAGAACCAATGGCAATCCATAGAAGCCCAGTAGAACCACAAACAGCCAGGCAGGTCTATAAGATACTGTAACAGACACAAACATAGACACTAAAATAAGTTCCCCCTAACATGATTCCACTTGCCTGTGACAACTGCCTGCTTTCCTCTTCCTTCCTGTTGCCTTGGAAACCTGCTATGGGAGTGGGGAAAGCTGCCTTGGGGGAGCTTTAAAGTTTACATTGCTGGCTCTGGTGTGTAGGTGTATGTGTGTGTACACACACACTTACACACATATAAACACACACACGGATATATGCAGGATCAGGTTTACTGGATTTGACTGAGATTCTCTGATGTATATACAGATTCAGATACACCAGAAAAAAATACCAATAATGTTTTTTCAGATTTTTTTTTCAGACATGAAGCATGGCCAGGACTGGCCCAGCTCACCAGAGGCAGTCTCCCAAGCCACTGGAGGATTATGCCCAATCCAGTCTTGGAAGTAATGATCCTGTGGTCTTTTTGCTCTTATTATTGGACCAGCCTCACTTACATATAATACTACCTTCCACAAATAGTCTCAGACTGTTACAACTTTCCTTTCACAATACTAATTGTAATAAGGACAGACTGGTGACTTTGTAAAGTGTCAAGAACTGAGATTGCTTCTACAGAAACATGTATATTGGAGTTGGCAAAAATGTTCTGTTTGCGTGTGCATGCCTTATCATATGAACGGCACATTTCAGAACAGGTGTAATAAAGTCTAGAAGAAAGTTTATGAATGTTTTATATTATTTTGATTAATTTCAATCATCACGTTGATCCATTTCCTTCTACAAGAAACTCATTGAATATTTTTTACACTTTATGTTCTATTTTATATTTCCTGTTGCCAATTAAATTTTTCAATAAAATGTTGACAGATCATTCTTTAAGTGAAGATTGTTTTGAAAACTAAATTTCTGTATGTGTAGTGTCTTACATAGAGCTTCAGTTTCATGTCCAGGTCACTATCTGTTTATAGATGAATCAGTGCATTGTAAGCTGATCTATCAAGCCAAACACTCCTTCCGTGTTAACATGCTCTAAATCTTTCATTAATGAAACCAGCTAGGTCCCCCAGACACTCAGGAGACTTCTTTTTCCATGCTGCCATGATGGATGAGTCTTTCAAGCCCTAAAAATGAAGTGACTGTAGTTATTAAATACATGCAGCTGGAAAACCAACATGGCAGTCTCTATTTCTAGAGATTCACTTAATACATCTGATGAAATGGATTGTGGCTTATAAATGCTGACCTCACAATAAACATTAGGCTTTAAGGTGTCGTAAGACTTTTTAAAGGCATATTATAACAATCAATGTAAAAGTATGCATTATCTTAATCCAATTTTTCTTTGTTGTAGAGTATTATTTTAGAAAATGAAGAGCTTCCTAAAATTTTTCTTGATTTCCTCAACGTTCGTCATTTTCCTTCTCTCCCAAAAGCAGAAAGTTGTGGGTAAGACTTTTAACTAACAATCTTTTTTTTTTAAAGACAGTGGATTATAGACAGACACCAGAAGCTGAAGCAGTAGCTCTCTGTAATACAAGTCCACTGTCTGGAAGTAGTAACTGCAAATTCACATAAGCATATATTCCAAAATATAGTCTCAGCAAGTTGATCAAAAAATCCACACAGTGGGGATGGACCCCAGGGTTATGGCAGATGTTTTTCTAAGCCTTGGAAAAATCCAACTTTGTTTTCAGAAAAATCTGGAAAAAAATTAAATGAGAGGCTAAACACCTCCAAAATGGAACAGCTGCTCCTACAAATGTGTAGATGTTAGGGGACTGGACTTTCGCTGGCATACTGGATCACTATCCAAAATAGAATTCAAGATAGAAAGGAGGTAGGAGGGTGCATGTGGGACAAGGAGAAGGGATGGAGATAAAAACCGTGAGAGACACAAAGGAGAGAGGAGAGCCAACATGTGAGGGAAGGGAAGTTGGGGCAAGTAGCTCGACAGTTGGACAAGGGGACTGGGATGGGGGAAGAGATTAGGAGGGTATATGATGGGGGGGGTGCATGGGGGAAAGAAAATGGAGAGGGAGCCAGGGAGGAAAAACTGGGGAGGTAGTTGGGCTAGAGTTGTAAGGGGAAACAAAAACAAAAAAGATTGGAGTGTGGATGATAGGGAAAGAGTGTGGAAGATGAAAGTACAATGGGGAGAAGATAGTCAAATGGAGTTAGAGAAAGAGGATTGGAACTGTGGACTAGCAGGAAAAGGCTTGAGATTTCCCTTCTTACAAATCCTTGCAGGTCTCCCATTCGTAGCCTTCACTGGGTCGAAGAGTTTGGCTGCTTGGACTGTCCTAGTAGCTGCACTCGCAACCACAAAGATAACTGCAAAGCCTAGAGGATTGAGTGTGCTTCTGGGACTCTCCAAGCAGCTTTGCTCTCAAGGGCTGAGGATGACTGCAGAAGCAGGAATAGCTCTAAAAACCACTGTTGGCGGGCGGGGCGGGAGGAGGGGAGAGGGTTGGATCTGCAAGACTTTGGTGTGATTTCACACATCACTGAAATGAGGTTATTTCTATAACATTTGCACTTGCAGTTGAATAAGTCATTATAAAAATACTCTTACAAAACCCAATTATCTGTTTTATGTATTTATTTATTTATTACATTAGATTTATATCCCACTCTCTCCACGAATGGACTCAGGGCAGCTAACAGGCCAAATGGCATCTAAAAATAAATATAATATTATAGACCCTACATTACAAAACATTAAACAAAAAAACTCTGTGGTGCTATACTTCAGCATAAAAAGTTTTCAAAAGTTCTTTTGATGCATTGAAAACTCCACATATGCATCTGGAAATCTCCTTGCCTGTGGCATCATGTTTGAGTTCAAATAAGATAATATGATGCCACAAATGTGAGAATTGCGCACCCTTCTTAAATCTTCGTTCGCGAAGCCAAGCCGAGAGAGAGATTCTCAGTAGAACTCAAGACAGCTGGCTTTCCCATTTATTAGTATGGACAATGTATCTTTGTATATATTGATCTAAATGGGTACAATTGTTAGAGATCCTTATTAACATCTGCATTTCTGTATCTGGATCACATGAAAGTATACACAAAAGGTAGAGGGACTAAATCATCAGTTGTATAAATTGGAGACACAGGACAGACATCAGAAAAGTTCTCAACTCTCAAACTCTTATAGATAATGCTATTAGAATACAGTAATATCTGAAATTGTTTAGACAGCTGGCTTCAGTGAAGCATTAATGTCAAGACAATGTGATAACACTACATCTGTGCCATACAATAGAAAATACAATATAATTCTTTATATAACCTGTTTTCTATGTATTATTATGTTTCAGTTCATTTGAAGAGTTAGAATCTGAAGAATCAAGGTAAAATGTTCATAGTTACATGATGTCACTGTAATAATAGTGAGAATATTTTAGAAGCCATGTTTTATTTAACCAATGTTTAACTCTATTTAAAAATGCTTATCTTTGGTTGGATTGTGTGTAATATTATGTTAAGGTTATAAAGTACAGTTATAGGTTGGATTCTAAGTTCTATAAGTGGAAGTAGTTGGTAGAGATGGATTTTGCCTGCCTTTTCCTCCCCACCTCCCCAGCCATTGCTTGCATGTCCTAAAAAACCTCTGCTAAAGGTTGAGGGATTCTCCTGAACAAAGCGCCAATGAGGCATATGGGGAAAACTGCAAAAATATAGGGGAATTGGGTGAATTTTTTTTCTGAAAACAACACAAGGGTTTTTTCCACTAGTGCAAGGGATTTAGCCTAAGTCTTGTTTTCTTTGTGTTGCTAACCAGACCACATGGCATTTTGTTAAGAAAGGTTCCCTCCCACACACACACCAATCCTTGACATTTTGGGTATATATCTCACAGTTAGGGCAAGGAAAATAAATCCCAAGTTAATTCATGATCCAAGTAAATATTTTGCATTACACTGGAATTCAGATATGTGAACAGTTACACCATGATAGCTCATATGGCAATCCATATTTGCTTCTAAGAGATTTTGAATTGGAAAACCTGAACTGCCGCCCAACAAATGCCTAATGAAAACTCATCTTAACTGTGTTCTTTATTGTGGAGGTCCACAGTAGTAATTACTTGATGAAAATCTCTTATGCCTCCATTTGAAATATATTAGAACAAATTTTTATCTACTTCTAGATGCTTAGAAACTAATACAACTATGGTTAGAGTTGACTGTTTAAACCAGTTTAGCATATTCTGCTCTACAGAGAAATGGCCTAGTGGTTTACTGCTGCTTATTTATCTTTAAGTAACTGGAGAAAGTGTTTGAAAAATGTAAAAGATTAAAATACAACAACAACAACAACAACTTGTTAAATACTGGCCAGAGTATCCAAAGGCAACAAAACAGCTGAAACTAATGTTGAAGTTTTAACACAAAAGGCATAATGGGCTGCTGACAACTCCAGTCCTCAATAGCTCATTTTACAATGAGATTGTTCCACAGCCAGCAATTTGAGAATGATATCCACTCCTATACCACTTGTAACATAAAGCTCACTGTTACAGTGCTAACCTAACCTATTCCTTGAAACAAATTCCTTGTTCTTTTGAAAATGGAATTTTCCTTTTCCATAGTCACGGTTAATATCAACAAACATACCACCTTACCAGCTATTGCATCTTTCTTTATTGAAGCCAGTTTACAGCATATCTGTTTTACTGTCCCTTGATGCTGACATTCCTGTTCTTGACCTTTCCAGCAAACTGTCCCACCAGCCAGTGCTGCTATTCCTAAGGGATCCATATGTCTTGCCTACAGCCAACGGTAATCAAACCTGTCATCTGTTAACAGCTGTTTACTGATTTAACCCTGCACCACACAAACCACATTGTTAATACATGCTGAGCCCAAGTTCTAATAATTTGCCTATATATCAAGAATTTTTACTTCAGAGCTATTTAAAAACCATAACTAGGAAATATGGGGAAAGAACGCTACATCATATATAATAGGAGTAATTGCATGGAATTTTCACTGCCATTTCAGTGAACAATGCAGAAGCTGATTTGTGGGCCAGGCTACATAACTGTTTGCTTACTATACACACTGGTTGCAGGATTATATCTTGAATGGGACCAGTTCTAATAACACAAAAAATAAATACATAATTCTTTATGCATTCGCTGCCCTGCATATATTGCATAACCTCAGTATCTAGTACAAAAAAGTAGGGCTAGAATCTTGGTCTGCCTACAAACCTTATTTGTCACTGGCAGAAGAGTACTTTGCTGGTGGGGAGAAGTTTATTTTTGCTGATTCTTCCTTCTACTGCAGACACCAGACTGTACCAAATGTTGTTCCTGGGGGCCCTGGCACCCAGATGCATTCTGATTGCATAAGAGAATATGATGGGGCGGCAGTATGTTCACCTTCATATATTTTGCATTGTGTTTCAAAATATGCCAATGTGTATTTTGAAAACTTAGTTTACTCACTTGGCTTCATTCAAGCAGAGAGCTTTAGAAAAAAAATAGCCAGCTGACCACCCACAAGCACCATCAGGCCTATGGTATGATATTTTTCTAGCTTCAGAGATCAGCAAATGACATGAGGGAGAGGCATCTTAGGCTTCTACTTACAGCCATTTCCATAAGGGCAAACGCTTTCCCTTTCTTTCCATCTGGACTGAGAACAATCAGCCTAATAATAGAAGGAAGGTTCCAGTGAAATATCTGCTCCTAACTGAAGTTCTTCAGAAGAGCAACACAAGGAACTTGCATATTTCTGACAATGATATCCAAAAAAGACAGGTTGCTTACCTGTAACTGTAGATCTTCAAGTGGTCATCTGTGCATTCACACTCATGGGATAGAGCGCCTGCACCGATCCCCGAATCGGTACCTAAAAAGCACGGGATTTTTTCGCGCTCAGCACCAATGGGCATGTGCAGGCGTCCCAATCTGCATGCTCACCGGTGCCAGAGCAACGATCCCGCCAGTTCCTTCCTGACCACTGGAAGCCCCTACTGGAGGGAGACCGTCAGCAGTGGGGAAGGAGGGTGGGTAGTGTGAATGCACAGATGACCACTCGAAGATCTACAGTTACAGGTAAGCAACCTGTCTATCTTCTTTGTTGTCTCTGTGCTTCACACTCATGGGAGATTAGCAAGCAAGACATACCTGGAGGCGGGAAGACAGTCAACCAGAAGAAACAGCTTGCAGCACTGCAGCTCCCAAACGAGTCCTCTGCTGAGCATGCACGTCCAGCGCGGAGTGCTTCATAAAGGCATGCGGAGAGGACCAGGTGGCAGCCTTGCAAACATCAGTCAGAGACACGCCTTTCAGGAACGCCACTGAGGTCGCCATCGCTCTTGTAGAGTGTCCACAAATAGGCCCAGGTAATGGCTTCTTTGCCAACAAATAACACAGTTGAATAGTCTCAGTGAGCCACTTCAAAAGTCGCTGAGACGATATCCTGGAACCTAACTTAGGAGCAGCATAACAAACAAAAAGCTGCTGGTCCATACGAAAACTCTTGGAGCGACTTAAATAAAACACTAAAGCACGCTTCACATTTAGAGCATGCAACCTACGTTCCTCATCCGAGGAAGGTGTAGGATGAAAAGTGGGCAACCAAAACTTCTAAGTTGAGGTGGAACTGAGAAACCACCTTGGGGAGAAAAGAAATATCAGGAGCTAACGACACTCCAGCCTCCTGAAAAACTAGATACGGGTAGTCACAACGCATAGCCGTGAGCTCCCCTGCACAGCGTGCTGATGTGATGGCTACCAAAAATGCAGTCTTCCAAGAGAGAAGCTGTAATGAACATGTGGCCATCGGCTCAACAGGACGTCGAGTCAGCTTGTCCAACACTAAAGTCAAATCCCACAACTGTGGGGGTGATCTCGAAGGAGGATGAAGCCTAAGCAAACCCTTCAAAAACCTCTTAGAATGAGGGTGTGCAAAAACAGAGTGCCCCTCAACTGGTTCATGGAATGCAGAAATTGCTGCCAAATAAACCTTGATGGAAGAAAAAACAAGGCCAGCATCCACCAGAGATAACAAAAACTCAAAAATTACCGACAATCCCACCCTTTGGGGTAAAACCGAGGGATCAACTAAGAACTGCAGAAACCTCCTCCACTTCCTATCATAGGACGCACGGGTAGAAAGTTTCCTGCTGTTCAAGAAAACATGTTGGACTCTGCTAGAGAACCCACAGGGCCGATGAACAACGCTGTCAGCTTCAGGTGGGGCACGTTGTGATGGAGTACATGACCGTCCTGAGCTGACAGAAGGTTTGGTTCCGCCGGAAACTGGTAGAAGACTCCTCTCACCAGTTGGAGCAGAATCAGGAACCAGTTCTGGCGAGGCCACCAGGGAGTCACCAGGATATAGCATGGTCTCTCTCTTGCGATCTTGTTGACCACCCTTGTCAGTAGTGGCAGAGGTGGGAACAGATATAGAAACCTACCTTCCCACAGGAACAGCAGACCATCTCCCCACTACTCTGGATCTGAGCCCCCTCTGGAGCAAAACAAAGGACACTTCTGGTTTTCGGCTGTGGCGAAGACATCCACCTGAGGATACCCCCAGAGCTGAAACACGGGTTGAAGGAAGCGCCACTGTAACTCCCACTCGTGCGGGGAAGCCGCACCCCTGCTGAGAGAGTCAGCTTGAAAGTTGAGGACCCCTGGGAGATGCGCTGCCTTCACAAAGATGTCGTGGTCCAGGCACTCCGACCACAGATCCAGCGCCAGCGCACAAAGCCGTTGAGAGACTGTCCCTCCCTGCCGGTTGATGTAACACAGGGCAGTGGTATTGTCTGTTAGCAGAGCAACAATCTTCCCCGCCACCATGGGGCGGAAAGACCGAAGAGCAAAGTGAACTGCCAGCAGTTCCAAGTAATTTATGTGGCAGTGAGTCAATGTCAAAGCCAAGGACCCTCCACACACAGATCGTCCATGTGGGCCCCCCAACCCCATAAAGACGCATCTGTTGTGATAGTCACAGTTGGTGCAGGTAGATGGAAGGGAGCTCCCTGACAAATGTTGTCCTTTGACTTCTACCATTGCAGTGTTTGAAGTGTCACAGGTGGAATTACAAACCTCTTTCGAGGTGAGTCCCTTAATGGGCAAAACTGACCAAGGAACCAAAGCTGTAGGCCTCTCATCTTCAGCTTCACAAAGAGCAGCACACTTGTAGTCACCGCCATCAGCCTCAGCATCCGCTGCAGCTGCTGCACCGTGCTCAACTTTCAACTCTGTAGAAGTTCAACAAGGTTGATAATGTCCATCGCTCTCTGCTGAGGCAGAAACGCGCAATGAAGGTTCGTATCCAGCAAAGCCCCTATGAACTGAACTGTCCTTGATGGAGTAAGGTGTGATTTCTCCAAATTGACCTGCAGACCCAAGGTGTCAAGAAGACGAAAAGTGATGGCAATGTGGGATGACAAACTCTCTTTCGACTCCGCCACAAGGAGCCAGTCGTCGATGTATGGAAAGACGACTATCCCTTGAAGCCAGAGATGGGCAGCCACAACGCTCATCATCTTCGTGAACACCCGAGGTGCAGTGGACACACCGAATGGAAGAGCCTTGAACTGGAAGTGCTGAGAACCTACTGCAAACCGAAGGAAACGTCTGAACGTAGGATGGATGCTGACGTGGAAGTATGCATCCTTGAGGTCCAGCGTTGCCATCTAATCCCCTTGGTTGATGAGGAGCAGAATTGTTTGCAGAGTGGACATTCTGAACTTCTGGTACAAAATAAATTTGTAAATCAAATACAAGATTGTGATCAGGCAGGCAAAAAGGGACTATGAGGAGCATATTGCAAAAAACATAAAGACCAACAATAAAAATTTCTTCAAATATATTATAAGTAGGAAACCAGCCAGGGAGGCCGTGGGGCCCTTGGATGACCATCGGGTAAAAGGATTACTGAAGGAGGATAGGGAAATGGCTGAGAAGCTGAATTCATTTTTTGCCTCCGTCTTCACTGTGGAAGATGAGAACTTTTTGCCCACCCCAGTACCACTAATTTTGGAAGGGGTGTTGAAAGACCTGAGTCAGATTGAGGTGACAAAAGAGGAGGTCCTACAACTGATAGACAAATTAAAAACTAATAAGTCACCGGGTCTGGATGGCATACATCCGAGAGTTCTGAAAGAACTCAAAGTTGAACTTGTGGATCTTCTGACAAAAATCTGTAATCTTTCATTGAAATCTGCCTCTGTTCCTGAGGACTGGAAGGTAGCAAATGTCACCCCAATTTTTTAAAAGGGTTCCAGCGGAGATCCGGGAAATTACAGGCCAGTCAGTCTGACTTCAATACCAGGAAAGTTGGTAGAAAGCATTATCAAGGACAGAATGAGTAGGCACATTGATGAACACGGGTTATTGAGGAAGACTCAGCATGGGTTCTGTAAGGGAAGATGTTGCCTCACTAACCTGTTACATTTCTTTGAGGGGGTGAACAAACATGTGGACAAAGGAGATCTGATAGATGTTGTTTACCTTGACTTCCAGAAAGCTTTTGATAAAGTTCCTCATCAAAGGCTCCTTAGAAAGCTTGAGAGTCATGGAGTAAAAGGACAGGTCCTCTTGTGGATCAAAAACTGGCTGAGTAATAGGAAGCAGAGAGTGAGTATAAATGGGCAGTCTTCGCAGTGGAGGATGGTAAGCGGTGGGGTGCCGCAGGGCTCGGTACTGGGTCCCATGCTCTTTAACTTGTTCATAAATGATTTAGAGTTGGGAGTGAGCAGTGAAGTGGCCAAGTTTGTAGATGACACTAAATTGTTCAGGGTAGTGAGAACCAGAGAGGATTGTGAGGAACTCCAAAGGGACCTGTTGAGGCTGGGTGAGTGGGCGTCAATGTGGCAGATGCAGTTCAGTGTGGCCAAGTGCAAAGCACATTGGGGCCAAGAATCCCAGCTACAAATACAAGTTGATGGGGTGTGAACTGGCAGAGACTGACCAAGAGAAAGATCTTGGGGTCGTGGTAGATAACTCACTGAAAATGTCAAGACAGTGTGCGTTTGCAATAAAAAAGACAACGCCATGCTGGGAATTATTAGGAAGGGAATTGAAAACAAATCAGCCAGTATCATAATGCCCCTGTATAAATCGATGGTGCGGTCTCATTTGGAGTACTGTGTGCAGTTCTGGTCGCCGCACCTCAAAAAGGATATTATAGCATTGGAGAAAGTCCAGAAAAGGGCAACTAGAATGATTAAAGGGCTGGAACACTTTCCCTATGAAGAAAGGTTGAAACGCTTGGGACTCTTTAGCTTGGAGAAACGTCCACTGCGGGGTGACATGATAGAGGTTTACAAGATAATGCATGGGATGGAGAAAGTAGAGAAAGAGGTACTTTTCTCCCTTTCTCACAATACAAGAACTCGTGGGCATTCGATGAAATTGCTGAGCAGACAGGTTAAAACGGATAAAAGGAAGTACTTCTTCACCCAAAGGGTGATTAACATGTGGAATTCACTGCCACAGGAGGTGGTGGCGGCCACAAGCATGGCCACCTTCAAGAGGGGTTTAGATAAAAATATGGAGCAGAGGTCCATCAGTGGCTATTAGCCACAGTGTGTGTGTGTGTGTGTGTGTGTGTGTGTGTATATATATATATATATATATATATGTATATGTATATATATATATATATGTATATATATATATATATATATATATATATATATATATATATATATATATATATATATATGTGTGTGTGTGTGTGTATATATATATATATATATATATATATATATATGTATATATATATATATAAATTTTGGCCACTGTGTGACAGAGTGTTGGACTAGATGGGCCATTGGCCTGATCCAACATGGCTTCTCTTATGTTCTTATGTTCAGATTCCGAAGATCCATGATTGGTCTTAGACCCCCGTCCCGCTTGGGAACCAGGAAGTAACCAGAGTAGAATCCTCGCATCCTGGCTTCCATCGGGACCCTCTCTATGGCTTGTTTCTGTAAGAGGTTGCTCAGCTCCGCCAGCAGAGGTGGGGAAGGGGGAGTGGTAATTACCACAGATTGGTTCGGAATCTGAGCAAAATCTATTTTGTAGCCTTCCGCTACGATGGAAAGCGCCCACCTGTCCGTAGTGATGGACTCCCAGGCCGACAGGAATGGGCGGGGGTGGATAGATGAAAAGGAAGAGGGGACGGTGACGCGTGCTGCCAGAACGTCAAAGGCCCTACTTTTGAGGGCGAGTTCCCTTGGACTTGCCGGTGGTCTGTGCTGAAGCGTAACGGTTTCTGTTGTTCCCCCTGTATGGGGACCTACTCTCTGGTTAAGCAGAGCGAGGTCTCCACTGCTGTTCCGGGGAGAACTTTTGGTACAGCTTCTTTGCTCAAGGCTTGTGCCACTGTTTCTGTTTTGCAGCTCTGGAAGATGCCTGGAGCACATTGTCAGTGGTAGAACTGAACAGGCCTTCGCCCTCGAAGGGCAGATCTTCAACGAAGGCCCTGCTGTCCTGCTGGAGGGCCGTGGATCTGAGCTGGGAGTGGCGATGGAGGCAGACAGCAGAAGTGATGGTCCTTGCTGAGACGTTGACCATGTGCTTTGCTGCAGCCAGTTGTTTGGCTACAGCAAAGCCTTCCTTCTACAAACTCTTTGCAGCCGACCTCTTCTCACTCAGGGAAGACAGGAGGGGGGTAAGTTGTTCCCACACTGAGTATTGTTATCTAGCCATGCATGTGGCATAGTTAGATACCTTTACTCCCAGCGCCCCAGCAGAGTAGAACTTCCTCCTGACGTTATCCAGCTTCTTTCCCTCCTTATCTGGTGGAGAGGAGTGCGTCTTGCGGGCCTTCGACGAGGAGGAAACAACCACCAAATTGGGCTTTAGGTGTGTAAAAGGAACTCCGCCCCGGACTCTTGGACACGGTACATATGGCCCAACCTTCTTGATGACACGGGTGTAGAAGCAGGCTTCGCCCAGGGCTCCTTCACCGCCTGTAGGATGACCTTCCGTCACCAGCAGGACAACTGCTGTAGACGTATCCCGCTGCATGATGTCGAACACGGTATCGTCTACAGCGGGTTGTGGCTGTGTCACTGGAAGCGAGAGGGAGAGTGCCGTCCTCTTCACCAGGTCCCCGTACGACTTCAGATCCTCCGATGGTGAGATGGGAAGATCCTCAGCCGTATGAGACACTGGCGAAGGTTCCAAAGCCTGGTCCGGATCGTCGATACTGACCTCGTAGAGAGTGTTCTGAGAGCACTGGCATTGACTCTCTGATGGGCGACCGGATCGACACCGATGACCGAAGTTGGACTTCCTCCACCACTACGCCGCGTCTGTCAGACAGGACATAGATTGATGCTGAAGGACGCCATCTAGAGTGTTGAGACTGCCTGGACATATGGGATGCCTTGGATTGCTGGTCCCAGTCTGCAAACTCACGAGGAGGGTACCATTGGTACGGTGGGTAGGGATAGGCGTAAGGAGGCCATTGGCGCTGCTCCCATGGTGGAAGCGGTGGGAAGTGATGAGCTACTGTAGTTGGTTCCAGCTCTCTCCGACCTCCCGCCTGATCCATCAGTGCCGAAGGTTCCATCAGCGCCGACACCTCCACCTCCGAGACCGAGTCGCTCTCGCTGCAATGCCTGGACCCTGAAGAGTGGGAACGCTGAGTCAGGTCGATCTCTTGCTCTGATGCCGATAGGCGCAGCTGCGAAGCACTGCCTCTCGACACTGAAGGGCTACGACGCGGGGACGCCAAGATCTTCCTCGGTGGAGCTGTCGATGTCCAAGCGTCATGCGAAGGGGTGCGGGATGGTCTCTTCTTCTGCTTCTCCTTCAATTTCACCTTCTTCGGCATGGATGATCAGGTCCCCGAATCATCCCGACGTTTCTTAGCCGGGGTGTCCACTGACCCTTCAGAAGGCCATTTTGTGGAATGTCTGCGCTCAACTGGAATCTCGGTCATGATCGGCGAAACCTCAGCTGATGTGACCGTAGGGGCCGCGGCCTCTCCCATCGGTACCGACGGGTCCGATGACATCGTTTGAGGATGAAGTGCCGACTCGACCAACGCCGCCGAAAGCCTCGCCGCTCGATTCTTATGAGTTTGCTTGGAGAAACTCAGACAGTGTGTGCAAGAGTCGACGCAATGTCCCTCGCCAAGACAGAGGAGACAGAGGTAATGGCCGTCAGGGGGGGCAGTCTTCTTCCCACAGGAGCGGCACCTCTTAAAAAAACCCCAACGTCTTTCCATAGACACCCAGGAAAGTCTCTGAGGGGGAAAACACAGGGGAAAAACTGAGCCCCGATGGGCAAGTCCAACAAACTTTTTTTTTAAACAACACTAACTATCTAACAACTAACTAACTAACTACACTAAGAAAATAACAAACGGGCTATATACAACAGGAAAAAAGCAATCTAAGATTACTTTACCGACCCGGGACACGAAAGGAGATACTCTCAGCGCAGCCGTCAGAAAGGAACTGGTGGGATCCTCACTCTGGCGCCAGCGAGCATGCACATTGGGACGCCTGCATATGCCCGTTGGTGCTGAGTGCAAAAAAATCCCGGGCTTTTTAGGTACCGATTCGGGGATCGGCGCAGGCGCTCTATCTCATGAGTGTGAAGCACAGAGACCACAAAGAAGATTAGGGATGTTCTGGTCCTCAAAGCAAAGCATTTTGCCTTCACTGAATTAGTGAAATGTTTTTTTTTTTTCCTATATCCGAAGGGGGGGGGGGGAGTGGTCCTTGTTGGAATTAAAGACTTGATTTAAAATATTACTTCTTTTTGAAAAATCAGACTATCAATGAATAAAATTATAATAATTGATCAATGGATTGCCTCTAACCAGATTTTCCACTTGACCACCAAAACAATCTGCACCGGGGATCATAGTACCTGTACAGTTAAAAGCCATGGGGAAACAGTAGTTCTAATGAGGAAGAGAATCTGGCAAGTTTGAACTAAAAAGCTAGTTGGATCCAACACAGTGTTTGTTAAAGCAGGTGACTTGTTTTGGTTTTTAAACAACTTATATTGATGTGACTCTCCAAAACAAACACAGGACAGGAGAAAATTCTAACTCACTGGAAAAAAATACAATAAATTTTAGTCTTTCCTAGGCGTTCGTTTTCATTATAGTTTCATTCACTTTTATTATGCGATGAATAGTAGTACTCTGTTTTTAGGAATATTGCCCCTTTAAATCCAACTTTCTGTAAGGAACTTGACCTTTTTTACAAGACTAGACATGCTGTAGTCTTGTTTCAGGGAAGCTTATGTGATGGTATATGCTTCTTCTAGTCAACTTGGACTAAACAGTGCTGTAAACTACAATGGAAAAACTGCTGTGAAGTATTCCCAGTAGAAATCTTGGAATTCCTTCAAGCATATTGAGATTTTGTTAGAAATTGAATTGCCAGTGTAATCCATCTTCCTTGTGAGAAAAGATTCAGATAAAGAGCTAGAGCCTAGCAGCATTAAGTATTAGAACATCCCTTTAAATCAATAAGCTACAAATCTGGCAGTGCATTCAAGCAATGCCCAGTGCTACACTAAAGTGGGTTTAGTGCTGAAACAGCATTACTAATAGCACAGTCCTGACCATGGATAAACAGGGTGGTGATGCAATATCCTAAATTACACTGAACCCTGTCTTGTTAAATTCTACAAAAACATTTATATCGTATTGACAAACCTAAGAAAGCAGTTTTTCTTCTCTTCTTTTTCCAGATGACTTTCCAAATGTAGTTATTGAAGGCGTACTCCATGGATTATTTTATCCTCACCTACAGCCCAGGTAGAAAAATGGGTATGGACATTAACTATTTTCAGCAAGATGACAAGTGTATTTTAGTTATCTTAAAATCATGGATGTGACAACTATAAGGTAAAGCTTAATTACAGAGCATTGTTTCTTTTTAAAAAAAAATAATTAATATTGCTGCTATTAAAAATTATGAATTGAGAAAACACTAGTGTTCTTGATATATTTACCTAATCCTAAATACTGAAACCTTCAAAGGTTCATACACAGAATTGCATAAGAATTGCATCATAGGTTTGACAGTTTGTAATTAACAATCACACTAAGCCTTTTGTCTCATAATGTCAGTATGGTATCCACTGCTGGCAGTAGATATAGAAGACATTCTAGTATGTACTAGGCTGAAAAATGAAAGTATTGAAACTGCCAAAACAAGAAATGCAATATAAACTTTAAATATTGTATCAGTATTTCCAAAGCCGTTATTTCATGACTGTATTATTATTGTTAGGTAGGAAAATGTTCATATGCTTGAAGTTTGGCTCTAATGTAGCTTTAATTTACTTCAGGACCTGGCCACAATCCTTGAGCTTCCAGACAATACACTATGCTTGTTTAGCATAACTTTCTTGTATTAATTAACCTACCCCATTCTGTAACCAAAACAAGAATAAACATAATTAATAAAAATAATCAGTTAATAAATATTCACTCATATTCACTCTATAATCAATATATACATGTGTATTTTGCAAAATGTTGGCCTCCAAAATAAACAATGCAAAACAATATATGACATGTGTTAGTGTTTTCCTTGTACTAATTTTGAACCTGAAAAGTGATTATTCAAATACCAGCCTCCCCAGCTGAACTCCTTTTCATACTAATGCTGATCTGAGGTTCTTTATAACACAGGATCGAACCATTAACATATTCATGGGAATCTCCTTGCATCGCTTGAGACAGCAATGGATTAGTACCTAGCTATTCTTTTTTCATTTTAAAATGCAAGCCAAAGCCAGGCTGGTACTATGGACAACTGAAGTAAAGGTTAAACTTCATAATATTTTCTGGCAAACCATCATTGCAACCAGCTCAGAACACATTGCTTGTGTATTCTGTGCCTTCTTGGGGTAACTTAACTAAGTGATGAAGTAAATTACCCCTATCCTCCTCCATGTTTCACTTTGTCTTATTATTTACAATTTGTCAGGGTATTACAACATATTTCAGACTTCCATCTAGCTTTACTCTCTGATGTTTACAGAATTCACTAATATTTGGTAATAGATATGTTCTCATTTTCACTTAAGTCCTAGTAGTGCAATCCAAAGCACATTTACCACTTCTAACATCACTGACTTCAATGGGTTTGGAAGGGTATAACCTTGCTAATGATTGCACTATAAAACAGTTAATCAGGTGGAAACCTATGACTCCATTCTACTAATCCTGGAGCCTTCTGCTGTTAGTAGAACAGAGTCAAGAAATACAGCCTGCTTATTTATTTATTATCCACCCACTCCTCCAAAGAGGCTATGGAGGCTTACAATAAAATACAGTAAGCATGAAAAGCAAGAAAATACAGTAAGCATGAAAAGTTAAGGAGTATTTTCAAACAACAATAATTTCTTAAAAGCACAATTAAAAAATAGTCCACTTTTGCCCAAGACAAATTTCCTAATCAAACACATCATGCATCAGTCATGACACAAACTCAGCTGAAGACCATCCATAAAATGTGATTTTGTATGCCTTTCTAAAGGACAGCAGTGTTGAGGTCTGACAGAGAGTTTCAGGGTGATGTGCCACAAAACCAGAGCACAAGAAAAAGCCTGACCTACATTAAAAAGGCCAAGCGAATTGTCAACGGAAGATACATTGGGTTGGATCTAGCATAATGTTTCCACAGGGACAAGGTTTTCTGTCCACTGAACTCAAATTTTCTTTCCTCACCCCTCTTACAGCAGTCTAAAATGCCCCCGCCCAAAAAAAACCTGTTACTGGGGAAAGGGCCCCACACCATGAACAGAATTTAGTATGGAGCATTGCAGGTAACTGCATCCCGGTAAAAGCTCAGCGTCTTCTAGAACACTGGCTGCACCAATCAGCAGCTTCATCTTATCTGAATTCAATTGTTTGCCACTATTGGGCCACAGTATCTAAGCAGTGGCTCAGAATGAAGATAGCTGCATCTGGAGGCTTAAATTGATAACACCCAACCGCTATACGAGCTCTATCAGTGCTGTGATGTAGATATGAAATAAGACGACTTAAGAGTCCTAGAAAATTTAGGGGCCTAGCAGCTGATTCTGCACTGCCAACACAAACTCTGTTTCCTACCAGGTTAAAAAGGCCCAAACTATCTGTGTTACAGCTGTAAATTCTGCTGTCTTAAATTCAGATATGCCTGGAATTACTTTGCCTGACTCACTTAATTACCTTACCCAGAAAAAGACAAATTTGGTTCTGACTTATAACTGGCCAAATCACCCTTGGCAAAGAAACCTTCCTTAGTCAAGATCTTCCAATTGCCTCTTTAGGAGGTTTGGAGGAATTCCCCTTGATCAATGCAGTATTTATAATCCTAGCCAAAGTAACTATGATATTATCTCAATCAGATCTAATCCACTGGGAAGGTCAACTTGCAAATTGCAGCCTTTACAATCCCAAGGACTCTATCCATGTCAGACAGAGAGATTTAGGACAAGCAAACGCCTCTTGATACAGAAACTACACCAACAGTGCAATCCTATGAAGAACTTGAACCCACTGATTTCATTGGACTTAGACTGGAATAACTTCATAGGACTGCATTGCAAATCTGTTAGATTTTACTAGAAAATTAAATAACCAAAGTATCTTCATCTTCTAGTGCAGGGGTGTTGAACTCATGAGGGCTGGATTTGACATAAATGAGACCTTGTCGGGCCGGGTTATGTGTATCATAAAATGTAATGTCAGGTAGCAGACATATAAATTTTGTAAAAGGCATAGACATAGGTTTTTTTTACTTAAAATAAAACATGCTTAAAATATTAGCACGCTTGCAATATTTTGTTTTACAGTCTCTGATAAATGTCACCTCTTGCTATGAATTATTGCATCAAAAACTGCAGACAATGTCTATGCTGTACCAGTCTTAAATATGTGCTGTTCAGGTGTGCACATCTGTAAGTTGCAAACCTACTTTTGATTCACTGACATTCATTACAAACATCTCATCATCAATGCTTTGAGCCTAAGACCCAAAAGAACATGAAGCAGCTAGGCATTGTGAGCTTTTGTACAGAATTTGTTTCACGTAGTAGTCAAGAACATGTGAAGGCACCATGTCACAAACTGAGGGCTATGTGCCTGTCTACAAAATTATAATCTTCCCCAGAAAAATAACTACAACTCCAAAAAACAAAACAACTTCCCCAAAAAACAACTACAAGAACAGAGGGGCAGCCATGTACAGTGGTCAGTGTCAGCTTATTATCTGGGAAGTCTAAATTCAAGACCCCCAATCAAAGGAAAATGTGAAAGAAAAATCAAGGAAAATTTGCTGGGTAAACCTGGTCTGGAACACACTCTCAGCCTAATGCTGATATTTCTCTTCTAAATAGTTCACATGCTTTCCTATTGAGAACAGTGAAGAAGGTGAATCCAGTTACACTCATAACAAGCCCAACAAAACTCTCTCTCTCTCTCTCTCTCTCTCTCTCTCTCTCTCTGTAGCAAGGCAAAAAGCCCATATCTTCACTAAAACGTCACTAGTCTTAAAAACGTTTTTTTTCAGCTCTCCCAATGGTGGGAACTGCGCAAATGAAGCTCTGGCTCTTTCTTTCCTTTCCCGGGGCACGAGGAGGGGGAGGAGCCTTAACCATTTCATTAGAAGGAAGAGAGGCTTCTCTCAGTAGCTCTGCAAGGTGATTAATTGAGCCTGGCAAACTTAATCACACAGCAGAGCTACAGAGCCAAGCTCCTTCATTGGCTGAGGTTGCTCCTCCCTCCTCCTCCCTTTGGGAAAAGGGAGGGGGAAGAGGGAAAGAGCAGGGAAAGGCTGCTTTGCTGCCCGGCTTATCTGTGGAGAAACACAAAATGGCGACCGAAAAAAGCAGGCAAGGGAGAATGAAGCAGACGAAAGCCAGTTGCTGGAGGGCCTGATTGGAGCCCTCTGCGGGCCAGATCCAGCCCGCAGGCTGTATGTTTGACACCCCTGTTCTAGTGGTTTGAATATAGCTTTTAACAAACCCAGACAACTGAAAAAATTGAGCTGGATGAGATTCTGTTGAAGATTTTTTTTTGCCACTACCTATCAGCATTTTCTAGATCTTCATATGTGCTCTATGACATGCTCTATCTGACTAAGCAGTGTTCTCACTGGCACTCTCCTATGCCCTCCAGCAGAATCCGACGAAGCAAGTCATAATACATCACAAGACAGTTTGTTCATGATAGTGAATGTACATACCAGTCCTTTAATAAATAACATCACAAAGAAATATGTCTGCCCTAACAGTCTGTGTTCTTGGGAAGGAAATCTGCATCCACAGTGGCATGTCTAGAAAAAAATGTTTAGTCTTCATGATGTACTCTTCAGTCTCCCACGATGATCTCTGAAGTTTGGTGTTCTTCCTTAGTTGCAGCCATTGCCGGAATGAGTAGTCTGTCAAGACAGAAAATCCCCCCCCCCCCTACAGACACTTGAGGTCGGAAATTGCCCAGTTCGCACACAGTTACTGCTACTTTGCCCCTCACTGGCAAAATGTTCCTTTATTTATTTATTTATTTTCATTTCTATCCCACCCACCCCTGCAAGCAGGCTCAGGGCAGGTTATAACTAAAACACATTAAAACAATCTAATTCACTCTGTATTTCTGTGTAACTTGTGTTTCTTTGGGGGGGGGGGGTTACCTCAAATCACAGCTGATTTATGGAGACCCCCACGGAGTTTTCAAGGCAAGAGACATTCAGAGGTGATTTGCCATTGCCTGCCTTTGCATCATGACCCTTGATTTCCTTGGTGGTCTCCCATGCAAATACTAATTAGGGCTGACTACGCTAAGCTTCCAAAATCTGACAAGACGGGACTAGCCTGGGCTATCTAAGTCAGGACTGTTTGTAAGTATATTTAAATACAAATTATTTAGGAAGACTGTTCTTTGATAAGGTATTTGTCAGGTTCTGCTGAAGCTGGGTCCATGTCCAGGGCTGCGTCACCCTCTAAGGGTTGCTTTTGTTGGACAAGCATCCCAGTATACAGCCTCAGAATAGAGCAGGGAATTTCTCTTCATCTGATTCCCACATTCTGCTCTGCCAATAACCTATTCCCACATGCCTGGGAATGGGTCTGGTTCATCCACCCTGGCAGAGGTGATTCACGATTGCCTTCCTCTGTGAGAAAATACATAGCCTATAATAATTTAGAACATCTCCTCTCAAGACTGTACATTTGGTACCATCAGGAAACTATAAGATTGCAGATTCAACAGAAGGAATATCTCCAAATGGGTTTCCTCAATTGACCGGTCATATTGGGCTACTGAAGCATTACATACAGGATTTTTAGAAAACCAAGTATTTTTAGAAGATTAAAATAAATGCTTACTATAACAGAAGTTTAATGAATACAGAAACTATAAATCGATACAGTGGATAAACAAGTTTTTCTTTTAAGTGGTAACATAATGTAGCTGTAGAAATAACATGTTCACCTTTTCTTTAAGTTGTATTTCAACAAATTGAAACTCAGTCATCTTCTGTTGTACAGGAAAGGCACATGTTCCTCATTTTTGTAGAGTAGTCTGTTCAAGAAAAAAAGTACATGAAGAATATCCATATACAAATTAATTGAAAATAATATTCCAAAGGTTCTCTGTCTTTGGAGAGTAGCAAATGCTGTGTGGCAATCACCAAGCAGAGACTGCATTTCTTCCTTTTCCACCTTTAGAAATTTGAAATTAGGAAATCTGCCTAAGACAAGATTGGTTCACCACCCAAGGGACTGCTGTGGATGGGGATGGGGGAGGAAGCAGCAGGTGTAGACTGCCTGTTGTCACTTCCTATACTGCTGATACTGGGAGTCCAAGGTGGTCTGCAGAGGCCCTTTGTTGGCACCCTGCCAAAATCATGCTAGAGCAGCAACAACACAGGAGGTGCATGCATCTGGGAGGTGAGTGGGCAACAACATGGCAAATGAAGTTTAATGTAGAAAACTTCGCACAACTTCCTGACCTGCCTAGCCAACAACTTCCTTTTTCAAATGAAGGAAGCTACAAGGGGCTTCACCATACAATATTAACCGACAGGTTATAGTGCTATATAGGGTGAAGGTGGTAGTGGGGACCTTAGGGGGAAGTGACCATATCCTCCTAGAGTTCCTTTTGCTATTGGGGGTGGGGGGGGAGAGCAGGTAAGAAAGTTCGTAGCCAGACATTATGTTAGGTATTAGTAGGGCAGACTTTAATGAACTCATTCCATAAGTAAAAATGCTGGAACGGAAAGGAGCAAGTGAAGAGTGGGCTCTCCTAAAACAAGAACTCTTGCAAGCTCAAGCCATAAATATTCCAACAAGACAAAAACATGGTAGGAGATCCTAGAAGCCAATGTAGCTGAACAAAGAACTCCATGATGAGCTACAGAAAAAGGATGTTCAAGAAACAGAGGATAGGACATGCCTCTAAAGAAGAGAATCTGAGGATTGCTAGACACTGTAGGTCAGCCATCAAAGAATTCCAAGCTCAGTTAGCTGAGGTTAGCCAGGGATGCTTGCTACAACCAGAAAAGCTTTAATTATGTGAGGAGCAAACACAAGGCAAAAGAAGTGATAGGCCCACTGTTGGGTGAAAATGGAGAAACTCTGACAGGACAGAGAAAAAGCAGAATGGCTCAATTCCTATTTTACCTTGGTCTTTTCCCTAAAGAAGAGAACAAGCTCATCTAGAGATGGCAGTAGGCAAGGCATGGTGTCTGGACTGCAGGTTGACATGAAGACAGTTTTTGAGAGGCACCTGGCTGCAATGGTTAAGTACTAATCACCTAAACCAGATTATATGCACCCAAGAGTGCTCAAAGAATTTTCTAGAGAGTTTGCAAAACCTTTGTCCATCATCTTCAAGATCTCTGATGCACCACAAGACTGGAGGTCAAATGCTATCACTATCTTCCAAAGAGGGACAAAAGAAGACCCAGGAAATTACAGGCCAGTCAGTCTGACATAAGAAGACCCCTGCTGGGTCAGATCAATAGTCCATCTATTTTGGTATCCTGTCTCATACAATGGCCATCCAGTTCCTCTGGGCAGCCAACAGGGCATAGAGGTGAAGGCCTTACCCTAATGTTGCCTCCTGGCTCTGGGATTCAGAGAATTAGTGCCTTTGAATGTGGAGGTTTCCCTCAATCACCATGGCTAGTAGCCATTGATAGACATATCCTCCATGAATCTATCTAATCCCTTTTTTAAGATATTTATTCCTGTGACCATCCTCTGGCAGTAAATTCCACATTTTAATCACTCTGTGTAAAGTAGCATTTTCTTTTGTCCATTCTGAATCCTTCTGTCCATCAGCTTCACTGGATGCCCTTGAGATCTAGTATTTTGGGAAAGAGAGAAAAAGTTCTCTTTGTCAACTTTCTCCACTTCATGCATAATTTACATACCTCTGTCATCAGGGTCAACTGTCTGGAACCCTAGGCAAGACTAACTTCTGGTGCCTCACTCCGCACTGATAATGGTGCCCCCCCCCGCATTTTCCAGTGGTTCCAGGAGTGTGAGGGTCAATCACAATAGGGATTAGGCTCCTCCTCCTCTGGAACAGGGTCAGTTCTTCATTCGATCCACCGGGGGGAGTGGCTTATCCCCTGGGACTTTCCCCAGTCTTACCGGCCCTATTGCTGAAACAGGATGTGTTCGACAGCTGTGGGTGACTTCAATCCATGTTTTTTTTCCCCTTTCTTTTGTTTGTTCGGGGCTGCGGACAAGCAGCCAGAGAGAGAAACGCAGTGGAGGCTCAGCAGGAAGGCGAGTCCCAGCCACAAGTTTCCCTGCCAGCGTCTGGGAGTTTCCCGAGAAGGGCATGGAGAGGAGGCTTCTCCATGGGGCACCCCTTCCTCCTTTTCTTCTCTGCCACATTTCGCGAGGGCGGGAAGCGGCAGAGACCTCTAGTGGCCCCACGCAGCGCTGTGGGAGCAACGTTCGCAGATGGCCGAGGCCTGGCAAGCAGGCACACACCCCCAGAGAGTCCCGGTAAGATCAGCGACTGACGGGTGTGTGCTTCGTGGGGGGTCCCTCTGCCCAGTCAGCCCTAAACCTCCCCTCCCTTTCTGAGCAGAGCAGTGGTGGGGATGGTCGTTCCTCTCCAGGAGGAGGCCCGGCTGGCTAGGCGACTGTTGTACTGAACAGCAATTTTCCCTCTCATGGGCTCTGGGGGAAAGAAGCTCCCATTAGCCTGACAGGAAATACAGTAATGGGCGGGTAGAGAAGGGAAAAAAGGCACAAAGACGGGGCCGTCATTTTGTGCGGGTAGCCCCTATTGCTAGCCTTCCTTTCTCTTTTTCATTTTCCTTTCCCCAGCCTCCCTACAAGTATGGCTGAAGGACAAGGCGTTCAGCAGCAGCAGCAGAGAGTTACTCCTCTACTCAGGGACCCCAGCAGCACAGGGCTCTTCCAGGGCTTCCGAGCCCGACCTATCAGGAGAGGATGCCAAGAGCAACTTGCTGCAGTGGCTTAAGAAGAAACTCTTAAAGGATAGGAGTTTTTTTCAAAACCTGCCTGCTGCTGCCTCAGGGCAAAAGAAAAGAAAAAGGGGAAGCCCCCCCCTTGTCATCCAAAGCAACGCAGGGTGGAATTAGAGCCAGCTCTAGGGCTAGCTCTTTCGAGGATGAGGTGTCCTGTTCCTCCAATCAATCATCGGACAGGGAGGAAGGGGAACTTTCTGAAGAGGAGGAAGCACCCACTGTCCGATCCAGGATCGTTGCTCTGGAGTATTATTCCAAACTCTTACCCAAGGTTCTTCAGGAGATGGGGTTTGAGGCTCTTTGAGGACAAAGAGGAACTGGATCCGGATCCCTCCTCAGGTTCGTGGAAGATGATGCCCAAGTTAGGGGTCTCTCAGACAGGAGTACCGCTTCCCTCTCCTTTCTTCAGCAACATCAAGGCAGAGTGGGAGCATTCTGCCAAGCCTAAGACTAACCCATAAATATTTTAAAAACTGTATGGTTTGATTCCTGAGGCAACTAAGCGTCTGAAGTTGCCCATGGTTGATGACCCAGTGAATAGCCTCATTTCCAGTTCAGTGCTACCCATGGATGCAGATGGTCTCCCCAAGGATGCTTGTGCTAGACGGAACAAGCCCTGTGCAAGGACTTTGAGGCGTCGGCCTGGTCGGTCAGGGCCTCTATGGCCGCTTCTTTACTTGCCAGGGCAATGCACTCCTGGGCTTCCAACTTAGCAGCAGCAGACAGTGGAGCACCTAAAGAGTTCAAAGATGAACTGAAGAAAATTTCTCTGGCCTCCGCATTTATCACAGATGCAACTCTGGATGCTGTCCAATTCTGCTCGTGCAATGGCTTGCAGTGTGGTGACCTGGCGAAACCTGTGGTTACATACCTGGGAGGCGGATGCGGCTGCACATGCCGAAGTGGTGGGAGTGCCCTTCAAGGGAGCAAAGCTGTTTGGAGATGAACTGGAACATTTCCTTATTGAGGACAAGGTAAGAAAAAGGTGTTACCATCTAAGAAGAAAGATGTCAAACAAAAACGGCATTTTCAATCCTTTCAGGACTCAAAAAAGCCCTCTCGTCAGTCAACCTTCAAGTCTTTCAAGGGAAAATGACAGTCCAGAGGTAGAGACTTTAAATTCTTCCCAGGCAAGTCAGAGTCAGGATCCAAAGGGAACTCCAAAAAAGGGGGGTCCCAATGACTATGCTGAGAACCCACAGGAAGGTGGGATCGGGGGGGCGATTACTGCATTTTGCGTCAGTTTGGGCTCAATCAGTGCAAGATCTATGGGTGCTAGAGACAGTGACCAAAGGCTATTCCATAGAACTGGACAGGCTGCCGCCCCACTGGTACCATTGGGTTCCAAGGAAAACAGATCTCCTGGTCCATCAACAGACGTTGGCAGCAATAAGACACCTCCTCAACATTGGGGTATAGAGGAGGTGCCCACACCCCAACAGGGGATGGGAGTATATTTCACTCTTTTTCTGGTGCCAAAAAAGAATGGGGAAGTTCGAGCCATTCTGGATCTAAAATGGCTGAACAAGTTTGTCCGATCCAAGAAATTCAGGATGGAAACCCTACATTCTATTCTTCCACCCACATAGCCCAGAGAATTTCTCACTTCAATAGATCTCTCCGAAGCTTATTTGCACGTGCCAATCAGAAAAGATCACCGGAGGTTCCTGAGGTTCATGTATGACCAGAGGCATTACCAGTATAGAGCCCTCCCATTTGGGCTGAAGTCCTCCCCCAGGGTATTCACCAAGATTCTGGTCGCTTTAGTGGCACATCTGTGCCTTCAGGGGGTCCTGTTGTATCCATACCTGGACGACAGCCTGGTGAGAGCGCAGTCGTATCAGCAGTCCATCGACATGATGCACTTGACTGTGACCACTCTACAGGAGCACGGGTTTGTGGTGAATCAGAAGAAAAGCAACCTGATACCTGTGCAATGGATAATACATCTGGGGGTGCAAATAGACACCATTCTGGACAAGGTGTTTCTTTCCGAGGACAGACAGATCAAGTTGCAGAGAGTGCTGCTAGAGGTATTAACAGCACAGCAGGTACATGTGATGCAGCAGGTGCAACTGCTGGGCATGATGGTGTCCTGTCAGGAGGTGCTACACTGGGCCAGGTTCCATGCATGTCCATTGCAACAATTCCGACGATCCTTCCAGCACCTCATAGTTCACAAAGCTCAAGTGCAGGCAAAGTTGCCTACCTCGCTCAGGCAACAGTTGCAGTGGTGGCAGAATCCAGTTCTATTTCAGGAGGGGATAGACCTCCGGGAGCCTCAGAGGGTCATCATGACGACAGATGCCAGCCAACAGAGGCTGAGGAGCTCATGCAAGGGATCAGATGGCACAAGGAACTTGGTCAGCCAGGGAAGTTTGTCAAAGCATCAGTTTCCTAGAACTTCGGGCGATCAGGTTAGGGCTGCTCCGGCTTGAGACAGTGCTTCAAGGTTGCCACGTGTTAGTCAAGACGGACAATATGACTAAGAAGTCTTACGTGAATCAGCGGGGGCAGACCAGGGTGGAATCCCTTTGCAATGAGGCAGTGTCTGATGACGTGGGCAGAATCGCACCTACAATCCATCAAGGTTGTGCACGTGGCAGGCAAGGACAATGTTCTAGCAGACTGGCTAAGCAGGCAGACGGTGGACCAGGTAGAGTGGATTCTGGACCAGACGGTGTTCCAGCAACTCTGTCTCAGATACAGCAAGATAGAGGTGGATCTTTTTGCGACAGCTCAGAACTGCCAGGTGCTGAGATTTATGTCAAGGAGGACAGAGGCTGAGGGGTCCAATGCCCTCAGTTGTGTTTGGCCCCCAGGTCTCTTGTATTCTTTTCCCCTGATCCAACTGCTGCCCAGGGTTATTCAGAAGATGTTGTACCAGAGGGAAGAGTTGGTGCTCTTGGCTCCTTTCTGGCCACGGAGAGGCTGGTTCCAAGATCTTCTGAGGTTGTCAACGGAGGCGCCTTGGCTCCTGCCAGTACAGGAGTCTCTTTTAGAACAGGGGACAGTGTATCATTCTCAGCCGGGGCTTTGGCAGTTGACTGCCTGGAGGTTGAGCGGACGCAATTAGCTACCCTGGGGTACTCTCAACAGGTTATTGACACTATGTTAGCATCTAGAATGGGATCCACTAACAGAATTTACAACAACACTTGGAAGGTTTTCTCCACCTGGTGTGAGGGAAAGAGTTGGGACCCATTGAAGGTACCAGTCAGAAAGCTGCTTCTCTTTTTACAGAAGGGGCTGGACAAGGGTCTTTCTACCAACACTCTGCACAGACAGGTGGCTGCTATTTCCGCTGTTCGCGGAGCTAGGAAAGGGGGGTCCCTGACTACTCATTCACATGTCAAGTGTTTCCTACGCGGAACGGTGCTGATCAATCCTCCAGCAGTACACAGGTTCCCTACGTGGAAATTGAACATAGTTTTGAAGGCTTTGAGCAAATCCCCGTTTGAGCCTCTGGCCTCCTATAGTTTGAAAGAGTTGACTTTAAAAAATCTTTTTTTGGTAGGGATTACCTCATTACTGAAAGTGTCAGAGCTAAAACCTCTATCTGTGGAAAAGGAGTTGTGCATTTTTTATGCAGATAGAGTTGTCCTGAGACCAGATCCCTCCTTTGTCCCGCAGGTTAATTCGGTTTTCCATAGGACCCAGGAGAATGTTCTGCCCTCTTTTTGCCCCAACCCACAGAAGGAACGGGAGAAAGAATGGCATCGCCTAGATGTTAAGAGAGCTTTGAGTTTCTATGTGGACAGAACCAAGGGGTTCAGGAAATCCAACTCCCTTTTTGCTTCCTTTAGTTCAGCTTCTTTGAGAAAACCAATGTCTTCCTCCACTGTTAGCAGGTGGTTGCAGGAAGGCATTGCAGCAGCATACAGAGCTCAGGGGCTGGTGCCTCCAGGAAGGGTTACATTACGGGGGGGCAGCCACTTCGGCAGCGTATAGGGGCTTCCCGTCCTTAGAGTTTGTTTGCAGGGCAGCAATCTGGCGGTCCATTTACACTTTCACAAAGCATTATAAGGTGGATAAGTGGACCTCAGCAGACGCGGCCTTTGACCGCAAAGTGCTGCAGAATGTTTTGGATTAGAGGAAGTCCAGTATCTCCCTCCCTAAGGGCCTACTACTGTTGTATGTCCCTATTGTGATGGACCCTCCCAGTCCTGGAACCACCGGAGAACAGAAGATTGTAAGAACTTACCGTGAAGCTTCCTTCTTGCTGGTTCCAGAGAGGGACGGTCCAACCCACCCAGAGGTGATAGTGGCTTCCTCGTGTGCAGATTTGTTGATCTGGTTTGGGGGTATTGTCATGACTGTCATTTCTGCAGATAAGTGGTACAGTATGATATGTTTACCCCTAAGGGTTCCCTTCTTGGTTTCAATAAACCCTGAGTCTGTTTAATATATTCAAGGCTATTGGTGTCTGTTTGGGAGCTGTGTTTTCTTTGCAGTGTTTACAGGACAGGGGAGTTATGGCTTGGTGATGACTGGGGAAGGTCCCAGGGGATAGGTCACTCCCCTCTGGTGGATCAAATGAAGAACCAACCCTATTCCAGAGGAGGAGCCTAATCCCTATTGTGATGGACTGTCCCACTCCGGAACCACCGAGAAGGAAGCTTCACGGTAAGTTCTTACAATCTTCCGATTTGGGGCCCCAGAAGGCCAGCACCCTAGGCAATTGCCTAGTTTGCCTAGTGGCAGGACAGGCCCTATCATGTCCCCCCCTTAGTCATCTCTTTTCTAAACTGAAAAGTACCAGACTTTTCAGACTTTCCTCTTAGATAAGGTGCTCCAATCCCCAAATTATCTTGGTTGCCCTCCTCTGCACTTTTTCCATCTTTGCAATGTCCTTTTGGATATATGGTGACCAGAACTGTACATAGTATTCCAAACGAGGCCATACCAAAGCTCTATACAGGGGCATTACACTATTGGCCATTTTATTCTCAATCCCTTTTCTAATAATCTCTATCATACAGTTTGCCTTTTCACCATTTCAGCACATTGGGTTGACACTTTCATTGAGCTATCCACTACATCTCCAAGAGCTTTTTCCTTTCAGTCTCAGCAAGTTCAGACTCCATTAGCTTATATTTGAAATTGGAATTTTTTTGTCCTAATGTGCATCACCTTACACTTATCAACGCTGAACTTCACTTGCCACATTGTCACCTACTCACCCAGTTTGTGGAGGCCTCTTGGAGCTCTTCACAGCTAGTCTTGATTTTCACCATCCTGAATAATTTGGCAAACCTGGCCATTACATTACTTACCTCTGTTTCCAGATCATTTATGAATAAATTAAATAGTACTAGCCCCAATACCAATCCTTGTGGGACCCCACTGCTTACTGCTCTCCATGGATTCCTGCTCTTCCTGTCATTTATTCAGTTTTTAATCCATAAAAGAACCCATCCTCTTTTCCCGTGCCTGCTAAACTTACTCAGGAGTCTTTGGTGAGGTACCTTGTCATAAGCCTTTTGAAAGTCCAGGGATATGTCCACCGGGTTGTCTACATGCTTGTTCACTTTCTCAAAGAACTTCAAAAGGTTGGTAAGACAGGACTTCCCTTTGCAGACTCCAGCTGATTTTCCCTCAGCAAACTTTGTCCCTCTATGTGCATAACAATTCTATCTTTGATTACAGTTTCTACTGATTTTCCTGGAGCAGACACTAGGCTGACTGGCCTTTAATTTCCCTCTGGAACCCCTTTTAACAACTGGTGTAACACTTTCTACTGTCCAGTCTTCTGGTACAGTGGCTGAATTTAGTATAGGTTACATATATGTTAGTAGGTCATCTATCTTACTTCTGAATTCCTTAAAAACTCTCAGGTATATGCCATCAGGACCTGGAAACATAAGTTTTTAATTTTCCAAGTCGGTCTAGATCTTTTTCTCTGGTCTCAGTTTTGCTCATGAAAATAGGGGCTGAGGCATGGGTACGTGCCCCACACTTTCCACAGTGAACTACGGTACTTGATTACTGTGTCATCCAAAGCCCCCACTAGAGTTGGAAGGGACCTCCAGGGTCATCTAGTTGAAACCCCTGCACAATGCAGGAACTTCACAAATACCTCCCCCCACACACATACATCCCCTAGTGAGCCCTACTCCATGCCCAGAAGATGGCAAAATCCTCCAGGATCCCTTGCCAAACTTGCCTGGAGAAAAATTGCTGACTGACCCCAAAATATCATCAGCATTTCTCTGGGCATGTAAGAAAGGGCCACAAGAACGAAACATTGATGCATCCCTTTCCACCCTCCTCATAATCTGCCTAAGCCAGTTTGGTGTAGTGGTTAAGTGTGCGGACTCTTATCTGGGAGAACCGGGTTTGATTCCCCACTCCTCCACTTGCACCTGCTAGCATGGCCTTGGGTCAGCCATAGCTCTGGCAGAGGTTGTCCTTGAAAGGGCAGCTGCTGTGAGAGCCCTCTCCAGCCCCACCCACCTCACAGGGTGTCTGTTGTGGGGGGGGAAGGTAAAGGAGATTGTGAGCCGCTCTGAGACTCTTCGGAGTGGAGGGCGGGATATAAATCCAATATCTTCTTCATCTATCTTCTTCTAATTCACAGAATCAGCATTGGTGTCAGATGCCCCAATTATCAACTTATTTTTTTTATTTACCAGAGCCTGTGGTCCCTCCTGTTCAGTTCATTGGCGTGGACATTCTACTTTTTTAAAAAGATTCTACTTTTTATAGCTTGAAATCTGTTGTTAAACCATGCAGGCCTTTTTTTAGACTCGACAATGCCATTCCTAGCCCGGGGAATGCATTCTATTTGAGCCACTATTTGGGTTTCCTATGATGTTCTGATGCATAAATTAGAGGACTGTGGATTGGACTCAGGATAGTTAGATGGATAGGGAACTGGTTGGAAAACCACACCCAACGAGTAGTTGTCAATGGCATTTCATCTGACTGGAGGGAAGTATTCAGTGTGGGCTCAGTTTTGTGCCCAGTATTTTCAATATTTTTATAAGTAATCTGGATGAAGGGAATGGAGCACATTAAATTTGCAAATGACACCATATTAGAAAGAGTACTAAATGCACCACAAGACAGAGAATTCAACAAAAGCACATTGGAAAAACTGGGCGGATGTGAATAAGATGTCGTTCAACAAGGATAAGTGCAGAGCTCTACATCTGGGTAACAAAAATGAGAAGCACTGCATACTGGATGGAGGGAAATGGGTAGCAATGTGTGTGAACAAGATCTTAGGGGGTGGACTGTAAGCTAAATATGAGCAGTCAGTGTGATGCAGTGGCAAAAAAGGCTGATACAGTCTTGGGGTGTATTAACAAAGGCATACCATCCAAATTGCAAGATGTCATAGTCTGCTGTATACTACACTGGCCAGGCCACGCTTGGAACACTGTGTGTAGTTTTGGAGGCCTCACTTGTCCAGTGGCCCCAGGAGTGGTCCAGTCCTTCCTCCTGGGATCATAGCTCCTCCTCTCCAAAGGCAGGGCTAACAAACTTGAACCCCAAGGGGAGGTGCTTGACCCTTGGATTCCAGTTTGTTTAGCCCTGCCCTCTGAGCAGAACTCGCTGGCAGAACCTTAGCTCTTGGCCCAGAGAAAATTACAAAAACAAAATAAAAAACCCAGCAAACAAACCATGAGCACTCGACACGCCAAAGATAGAAGCAGGGAACGCTTCCCCACTGACGCTGGAAAGGCACCACAGTGCGTCGTCCCACAGCCCCACAGAGAGCAGGGAGGCCGCAGAAGTTTGCCGGTTCCAGTGCTTTCCTTCCTAAAGCACCCCAGCAGTCCCAGGGGCCTGTAGAGTGGCGGTAGAACCTTAGCAGGCAAGGAGAGGACTCGCGGCTACCGCGTAGCCCTCCCAGGTTGCTGGACCCGTTCCCAGGAAGGTTGCAACCAATGACAGACTCTAGCCCCTTCTGAACCACGGTAAGAACCTCCTCGTGAGGACAACGTTCCACAGAGCACTCAGGGGGCAGAGGGACGAGGATGTCGCCTTTGGTCTTCCCCCCAGCCCAGCCAAACTCCCCCTCCCGCTCCTTTCCCTCTTGCCTCGCTAGATGCTTGGTACCTGGGTTCCCCCACCCCCCTTTTTAAACCTACTCAGGAGAGATGGCCTTCCAACCCCATAGACTCATTTCAGATGGGGGAAAAATAGGGGGGTTATGCACTTGCCCCAGGCTTCCTGCAGGAATTGTCCTGAGGCTTGAGAAAATTAGGTGGGAATGGTGGCCATGTTCTCTCTACTTTTATTTTCAGCTGCTTCTCCCAAGATGGCTGCCCCCTCTGACATCCCCAAAGGATCAGTGATGGATAACTCAACATATGACCTGGAACTCTCTGACTCACCAGCCCAGGAAGAGAGGGAAGACAGTCACCCATTGGATCTTTCAAGAGAGGACACTTAAAGTAATCTTTTTTCCTGGATCCAACAATTGGTCAAAAGAGAGGTTCAGGCCACCTCCACTGTGCCTACACAACCAGACCCCCCAGCTAAGAGAATCTCTAAGCAGAAGCACAGGGAGCAAGACAGGGAAGAGGAGGACACAGGCCCTCATAGGTCCCCTAAACAAATGAAAACAGGTCACACATCCTCTCTAACCCACAGCCTTTCTTTCTCAGATCAGGAGGAGGATTTGGAACTCTCCAACTTTTCACTTCCTAAAGAAATTGGGGAACTGTCAGAGGAGGATGAAGAAGTAATTGCTACTACTCCAAGCTTTCCCCCCAAGACATGTATTCATGCTTTCTAAGGTGATTAGATCCCTACAGTTAAAACATATCCCCAAGACTAAAGAGGAAGAGGATGCAGAATTCCCAGTGGGGGCGGAAGACATTATCCCCAAGTCAGACTACAAACCACTCCAGGTTCCCCTTCCAGCAGGTTTTTACTCCATCATTAAGTCTGAGTCGGAACATCTGGCAAAGCCTAACGCCACCTCATCCATCTTTTCAAAGTTTTATTCCTTCATCCTGGAGGCAACCAAACATCTAAAGCAGGGGTGGCCAACAGTAGCTCTCCAGATGTTTTTGCCTACAACTCCCACCAGCCCCAGCCAGCATGGCCAATGGCTGAGGCTGATGGGAGTTGTAGGCAAAAAACATCTGGACAGCTACCGTTGGCTACCCCTGGTCTAAAGCTACCATTTGTGGACTACCCAGTTAACAGCCTGGCCTCCAACTCTATCCTACCAATGGATGCAGACGGGATGCCAAAGAACCCCGCAGACAAGTGTATAGAGCAGCCCCTCTGATGGGATTTTGAAGCATCTTCCAACTCCTTAAAGGTATCGGCCACGACTTCACTGTTCTGCAGAGCTTCCTACATCTGGAAATCAGATCTCACCAAAAGGGACGATCTCCCTAAGGACGTTAAGGATTCCCTGAAGAAGATCACTCTGGTGACGGCCTTTGCAGTGGACTCTACTTTGGAAGCAGTCCAGCTTTTGGTCAGAATCATGGCTTCTAGTGTCAAAGCACAGTGATACACCTGGTTATGCAACTGGGACGTGGACCCCTCAGCCAGATCCAACGTGGCAGCAGTCCCCTTCAAAGGGGGGGGTTCCTTTTAGGAGAAGCTCTGGATAGATTCCTCATAGAGGATAGAGACAAGAAGAAAATCTTGCCCTCTAAGAGTCGGGACAATAAGGCTAAATGGAGATTCCAGCCCTTTCGGGACAACAGGAGGGACTCTAGACAGACCTCCTTCAAGCCCTACAAAGCAAAATGGCAGTCAAAGGCAGAGACAGTAGGCCTTCTTTCTCAGGGAAATAGAGCCAACCCTCTAAGGGAGTGAAAAAACCCACATCAGCTTGACTGGGCCAGGAAATCAGACATGGCAGGGATAGGGGGGTGACTCCCAAATGTTCTCCCACAGATGGCACCAAACAGTAACAGACAGGTGGGTACTGGACACATGGGAGTTTGTTATCGCCCACCAAATCAAAAGAGAGAGGACGATTATAATATGATGGAAGGCTTAAAGATAGCGGCTAAACGTAAAAACTGTGTCGTAATAGGTGATTTTCACTACCCGCAGATTGATTGGGTCAATATGTGTTCTGGTCGAGAGAAAGAGATTGAGTTTCTTGATGCTCTCAATGACTGCTATGGAGCAGACGGTCTCAGAACCTACCAGGGGTGGGGTGATCCTGGATTTGGTCCTAAGTAATGCCCAAGACTTGGTGAGAGATGTAAAAGTGATTGCGCCGCTTGGGAGCAGTGACCATAATGTTATTGATTTCACCGTTTGTATAAATAGGGAGTTGTCCAAAAAGACCGCCACAACCACGTTTAACTTTAAAAGGGGTAAATACAATGAGATGAGGAGGCATGTGAGGAGGAAACTGAAAGGAAAGGTACATACGGTCAAAACCCTTGGGGAAGCTTGGACGCTATTTAAAACTATAATCCTAGAAGCTCAGATAAAATACATACCACAGGTTAGGAAAGGCACAAACAGGCATAAGAAAAGGCCTGCATGGTTAACAAACAAAGTAATGGAAGCTGTAAAAGGTAAGAAGGACTCCTTTAAGCGGTGGAAAACCAGTCCAAGTGAGATTAGTAAAAGGGAACACAGGCTGTGGCAAATCAAATGCAAGACTGTGATCAGGCAGGCAAAAAGGGACTATGAGGAGCATATTGCAAAAAACATAAAGACCAACAATAAAAATTTCTTCAAATATATTAGAAGTAGGAAACCAGCCAGGGAGGCAGTGGGGCCCTTGGATGACCATAGGGTAAAAGGATTACTGAAGGAGGATAGGGAAATGGCTGAGAAGCTAAATGAATTTTTTGCCTCCGTCTTCACTGTGGAAGACGAGAACTTTTTGCCCGCCCCAGAACACTAATTTTGGAAGGGGTGTTGAAAGACCTGAGTCAGATTGAGGTGACAAAAGAGGAGGTCCTACAACTGATAGACAAATTAAAAACTAATAAGTCACCAGGTCCGGATGGCATACATCCGAGAGTTCTGAAAGAACTCAAAGTTGAACTTGTGGATCTTCTAACAAAAATCTGTAATCTTTCATTGAAATCTGCCTCCGTTCCTGAGGACTGGAAGGTAGCAAATGTCACCCCCATCTTTAAAAAGGGTTCCAGAGGAGATCCAGGAAATTACAGGCCAGTCAGTCTGACTTCAATACCGGGAAAGTTGGTAGAAGCCATTATCAAGGACAGAATGAGTAGGCACATTGATGAACACGGGTTATTGAGGAAGACTCAGCATGGGTTCTACAAGGGAAGATCTTGCCTCACTAACCTGTTACATTTCTTTGAGGGGGTGAACAAACATGTGGACAAAGGCGACCCGATAGATGTTGTTTACCTTGACTACCAGAAAGCTTTTGATAAAGTTCCTCATCAAAGGCTTCTTAGAAAACTTGAGAGTCATGGAGTAAAAGGACAGGTTCTCTTGTGGATCAAAAACTGGCTTAGTAATAGGAAGCAGAGAGTCAGTATAAATGGGCAGTCTTCACAGTGGAGGACGGTAAGCAGTGGGGTGCCGCAGGGCTCGGTACTGGGTCCCATGCTCTTTAACTTGTTCATAAATGATTTAGAGTTGGGAGTGAGCAGTGAAGTGGCCAAGTTTGCGGATGACACTAAATTGTTCAGGGTGGTGAGAACCAGAGAGGATTGTGAGGAACTCCAAAGGGATCTGTTGAGGCTGGGTGAGTGGGCGTCAACGTGGCAGATGCGGTTCAATGTGGCCAAGTGCAAAGTAATGCACATTGAGGCCAAGAATCCCAGCTACAAATACAAGTTGATGGGGTGTGAACTGGCAGAGACTGACCAAGAGAGAGATCTTGGGGTCATGGTAGATAACTCACTGAAAATGTCAAGACAGTGTGCGTCTGCAATAAAAAAGGCCAACGCCATGCTGGGAATTATTAGGAAGGGAATTGAAAACAAATCAGCCAGTATCATAATGCCCCTGTATAAATTGATGGTGCGGTCTCATTTGGAGTACTGTGTGCAGTTCTGGTCGCCGCACCTCAAAAAGGATATTATAGCATTGGAGAAAGTCCAGAGAAGGGCAACTAGAATGATTAAAGGGCTGGAGCACTTTCCCTATGAAGAAAGGTTGAAACGCTTGGGACTCTTTAGCTTGGAGAAACGTCGACTGTGGGGTGACATGATAGAGGTTTACAAGATAATGCATGGGATGGAGAAAGTAGAGAAAGAAGTACTTTTCTCCCTTTCTCACAATACAAGAACTCGTGGGCATTCGATGAAATTGCTGAGCAGAAAGGTTAAAACGGATAAAAGGAAGTACTTCTTCACCCAAAGGGTGATTAACATGTGGAATTCACTGCCACAGGAGGTGGTGGCGGCCACAAGTATAGCCACCTTCAAGAGGGGTTTAGATAAAAATATGGAGCACAGGTCCATCAGTGGCTATTAGCCACAGTGTATGTGTGTATATAAAATTTTTTGCCACTGTGTGACACAGAGTGTTGGACTTGATGGGCCGTTGGCCTGATCCAACATGGCTTCTCTTATGTTCTTACTCTTTAGAGTTTCACTCAACTCTCCAGGATCATTTCTTGGAAGTTTCCAAGTCTCAGTCCACCAAGAAACATCAGACCTTGCTTCTAGCCATCAACCATCTCCTGCATATAGCTGCCATAGAGCCGGTTCTGCAGGAGGAATGTTTTCAGGGAGTCTGCTTGGTCTTTTTTGTCATCCCCAAGAAAAACGGAGACATCCATGCAATCCTGGACTTGAAGTGTGTGAACAAGCGGGTTGTCACTAAGAAATTCAGAATGGAGACCCTGAAGTCAATTCTAGCTTCAATTCAACGGGGAGACTTCATGGCGTCGATAGACCTCTCAGAGGCCTATCTCCACATTCCAATTGCATCAACTCACCGCAAGTTTCTTCAGTTCACCTGTGATGGATGCCATTTCCAATACCAAGCACTCCCCTTTGGGCTCAAGTCCCCTCTCAGAGTATTCACCAAAGTCCTGGTGACCCTAGTGGCAGTCCTTCGTCTTCAGGGGGTATACCTGTTCTCATACTTGGGACGACAGCCTGATCAAGGCCCCATCACTGGAACAGACCAGGACAGCTCTGGATCAGATTATGGCTATTGTATCCTCGCAAGGGTTTGTCATCAACACCCAGAAGAGCTCACTTCAGCCAACTCAAACTCTCAGTCCACCTGGGGGTCCAAATCGACTCAGTCGGGAGCAGTCTTCCTGACACAGGAGAGAAGGTAAAAGATAATAGAGCTTCTGACCCAGATCATCCAAAGAAAGAAGGAAAAACTTATGGTCCTGGCACAACTACTGGGAATGTTGGTGCCATGCCAGGAGGTTCTACAGTGGGCCGGCTTCCTACAAATCCTTCTACGTCCTTTCCAGAAAAAAATCAGCCTCAGAAGATAGATGCTGATTTCAATTCCGACAAGCATGAAACAAGCCCTCAGATGGTGGCTACTTCCCCACCGTTTTCTTCTAGGTCAGGTGATGAGGGAACCAAAGAGGCTAGTGGTGATAACCAATGCCAGCCTCTTTAGTTGGGGAGCCCACCTGATGGGACAACATGACAGCAAAGGCATATGTAAACAGGCAAGGGGCACAAGATTCAAGGCACTTCAGCAGAACTGTTGTTCCAGTGGGCGAAAGACCACCTTCTATCTATCAAGGTCATGCACGTGGCCGGAAGGGACAGTACAGTTGCAGACTGGCTGAGCCACCAGTCCCTGGGCCAGACAGAATGGTCTCTCCATCCCGAGGCATTTCTTCAGATATGCAGGTGGTTCGGGACCCCAAAAATAGACCTGTTTGTGTCAGACCACAATCATCAGGTGAACCAGTATATCTCCAGAACCAGGAGCAGAGGGGCCATAGCCATAGACACCCTCAATGTGGACTGGCCCCCGACTCTACTCCATGCCTTCCCCCATTTCAGATTCTTCCACACTTCAAGAACAGAAAGCAGAGGTGATAGTAGTGGCCCCATTTTGGCCTAGAAGGGCCTGGTTCCAGGAACTTCAAAGACTCTCAGTGCGGTCACCGTTGAGACTTCCAATGCAACTGGACTTTATCAAGGAAGTCTGTATCATCCTCAGCCAGAACTACTCAATCTCACTGTTTGGAGATTGAGCAGCAGCAGTTAGACAGCCTAGGCTACCCCAAAGCAGTGGTGGACACCATGCTCTCTTCCAGAAAGACTTCCACCAATACAGCCTATAGCATTACCTGGCAGGTGTTTAGTGCCTAGTGTGCTGAAAGGAGGGAACAGCCTCTGAAGGCCCCGGTGTCAGTTATCCTCACCTTTTTACAGTCTGGCCTGGGAAAAGGGCTTAGCACCAGTACTCTTTGTAGACAAGTGGCAGCTATTTCAGTCATTAGGGGGTCAAAAAAGGGTGGGTCCATAGCATCACACCCACACATAAGGCATTTCATCAAAAGGGTTTCCCTGATTAACCCTCCTCAGATACATCAGTTTCCCCCATGGAGCTTAAATACAGTGCTAGATGCCCTATGCCAGGGGTGGCCAATGGTAGCTCTCCAGATGTTTTTTGCCTACAACTCCCATCAGCCCCAGCCATTGGCCATGCTGGCTGGGGTTGATGGGAGTTGTAGGCAAAAAACATCCAGAAAGCTACCGTTGGCCACCCCTGCCCTATGCCGTAAACCCTTTGAACCTATGGCATCATGCGGTCTGAAACTGCTCACTTTTAAGACGGTGTTCGTGGTGGGGATTACCCTGGCACACAGGGTGTCAGAAATCCAGGCCCTCTCCACTAACAAAGATTTATGCGTGTTTCAGCAAGAAAAAGTGGTGGTCCGCACAGACCCAGCATTCATCCCTAAAGTTAACTCTAGGTTCCATTGTTCGTAGGACACTGTCTTTCCGTCCTTTTGCCCCAATCCATCTCATGATAAGGGAAAATTGTGACATTGCCTTGACGTTTGCAGAGCCCTTAGCTTTTATCTAGACAGAACCAGGGACTTCCACATCACAGAGTCTCTGTCTCTTTCAGAAAGTCAGATAGGGGACGCAGGATTTTCCCAGCAACCATTAGTAGATGGCTCAGGGGATGTATCATTGAAGCCTACAAGGCAAAGGCGTTAGACCCTCCCCAGGGGGTTATGGCTCATTCACTCAGGGGTGCTGTTACCTCGGCAGCATACCGGTCTTTTACCTCTATGGAGGTAGTTTGGAAGGTGGCCACTTGGAAGTCAGTCCATTCCTTTACCAAACACTATAGGATTGACAAAGTAGCTTTGGCCAAGACTGCATTTGGCGGAAGGATCCTTCAGCACGCTGTCTAGTAAGGAAGCTGAGGAGACTCACCCTGGGACACAGCTTTTTTACGTCCCAGAAGGAAGGACTGGACCACTCCTGGGACCACTGGAGAACGGAAGATTCTATTCACTTACCGTGAAGTCTTCCTTCTCAGTGGTTCCAAAATGGTCTATTCTACCCACCCTGTCTTTATGTATCTCAGCTTCTGTCTCTGGTTGGGGTTCTGAAGTCCCATGCCCCTTTTGTCCTTCTGTGTCTGGACTCTTATATGATAGGAGATGACTGAAAGTGTTCAGGATGGTGGTTTGGAGGGAGAGTGTTTTCTTGTTTCTCTCCTATTAGTTTGAGTTATATATAGGGAAGTGTGATGGCTTGAAGACTGAATGGAATCCAAGGGTCAAGCACCTCCCCTCTAGGTTCAAGTTTGTCAGCCCTGCCTTCGGAGAGAAGCTACGATCCCAGGAGGAAGGACTGGACCACTCTGGGACCACAGAGAAGGAAGATTTCATGTTAATAGAATCTTCCGTTCACAAAGAATGTAGACAGAATGGAACATGTGCAGAGGAGGGTGACAAAGATGATCAAGGGCCTGCAGACGAAGCCCTATGAGGAAAGACTGAAGGATTTGGGAATGTTCAGTCTGCAGAAGAGGAGGGTGAGAGGGGGCATGATTGCTCTCTATAAGTATTTGAAAGGCTATCACTTAGAGGAGGGCAGGAAGCTGTTTCTGTTGATCTGAACAACCACCATGTGAAGCAGGTTAGACTGGAAGTCTGTGACTAGTCCAACATCACACAGTCAGCTTCCACAGCAAGAACCTGGATCTGGCAAATCCCACTCTGAAGTCCTAACTCCTATGCCACAGTGGTTGTCATATGATGGCTGCTGCTGAACAGTAGCAAACAGCCAGGCATAGGGTAGCCAACCCCCAGGTGAACCCATCCCTTTATCTGCCCCTCTGACTTCAGGTTTCCATCATCTTCCCCTTCCTGCTGCCTCTACACAGGAGAATGTGGGAGAGACCAAAGCAGCTTACATCATTCTCCTCTCCCCTCTTGGATCTAAACAACAACCCTGTGAGGCAAGTTAGGCTGGAAATCTGTGACTGGTCTGAAATCACCCAGTCAGCTTCCACAGGAGGAACCTGTGTCTGGCAAACTCCACTTTGATGCCCTAACTCCCATGGCCTCCTCATACTCCAGCACAGAATCTCCAGGAATTTCCCACCAACCTGGAAAAGTACCACTAAAGGCTTATGTGTGAGTGCCCCCCCCCCAGTCTTGCTGTCTTCCCACCCACCCAAGTGAGGGCATTACTCCCCCACACACACACACCTCAAGGAGAGCTGATCTCTAACATCTGGATAGCAGATGTAATTCTGAGTGATCTCCAGCCCTTACCTGGAGATTGGCAACAGTGGTTCTGAGAAGATAAGGCCTCAGAGGCCTGTATTGATACTGTAGGAATCTCCCACCAACCTGGAAAGGTACCACTAAAGGCTTTTGGGCAAGTGCCCCCCCCCCCCAGCCTTGCTGTCTTCCCACCCACCCAGGTGAAGACATTAACTCCCCCCCCCCCACACACACACACACACCTCAGGGGGAGGTGATCTCTGCCATCTGGAATTTCCTAACCTGGAGTTGGCAAACTGGCAGCCTCTACACAGGAAAAGGACAGTCTCTTCACAAAGTGTGTGTGTGTGGGGGGGGGGGGGAGCCAAGCACCTGGAGGTTGGTAACTGGTTTGCTGGGAGGAAATGGCTGGTAGCATGAAGAAAGCCATTGCAAGCCTCTCTTTCACTCCCTCTGCTGGTGTTGAAGTGGCCCCTCCCCGCTGTGAACAAACATTCCTTGTCAGTTGAAGACTGCTACTGTTTGAGTGGATTAAAGGGAGGAAGGTAGAGAAAGAAATAAAAAGACTGAAAGACAGATACGGAGAAATATGAGAGAAAGAACAGAAGGGGGAGGTAGAAAAAAGGAGGGGAGAAAGGAAAATGCAAAGAAGGAAGATAGACAGGGCACAGAGGAAAGGTAGCAGTGATCAGTAAGCCCCCAGCAGAGAACTGTCTTCCTCAGAGGTCAGTGACCTTCTGGTGGGGTTCTTGCCTGACATGGCCAGTGGTAGGCGGGGGAGAGCAGAATTAGCCAATGGCATGGCAGAAACAGGTTGCAAGCCAATCCTGTGAGAATGTGGGGAAGGCTGCAGTGGGCAGGTGACAGACAGACCCAATGGTAGTGGGAAGTGGTGACAGAGTGTCAGTCAATAGTTGGTGCAGTACAGTCCTGGTGACTGCAACAAATCAGGAGACTGGGATTTGCCACCACAGCTTCAGTTTTATGACTAAAGAATGCCAATAGTGGCCTTATGTAATGGATATTACCTTTGCAAATAGCAGAGTGATGTTCTTAAAGCACAGTGGGATTCCTTATGGTCCACTTCTCACAGCCATACATTACTACTGGGAATACCATCACTTTGACTATACGGACTTTTGTCGGCAGGGTGATGTCTCTACTTTTTATTATACTGCCCAGGTTCGCCATAGCTGTCCTCCCAAGGAGCAAACGTCTTTTAATTTCATGGCTACAGTCACCATCTGCAGTGATCTTGGATCCCAGAAATATGAAGTCTGTCACTACTTCCATGTCTTCCCCTTCTATTTGCCAAGGTGTGATGGGGCCAGATGCTATGATCTTAGTTTTTTTCATGTTGAGTTTCAAGCCTACTTTTGTGCACCCTCAACAAGAGGTTCTTTAGGTCCTCCTCCCTTTCTGCCATTAGAGTAGTGTCATCTGCATATCTGAGGTTGTTGATGTTTTTCCTGGCAATCTTAATTCCGGCTTGTGCTTCATCCAGGCCAGAATTCCGCATGATGTACTCTGCATATAAATTAAATAAGCAGGGTGACAATATACATCCTTGTCGAACTCCTTTTCCTATTCTAAACCAATCAGTTGTTTCATATCCCATTCTGACAGTTGCTTCTTGACCCTTATATACTACTCTGCCATTAGAGTAGTGTCATCTGCATATCTGAGGTTGTTGATGTTTTTCCTGGCAATCTTAATTCCGGCTTGTGCTTCATCCAGGCCAGAATTCCGCATGATGTACTCTGCATATAAATTAAATAAGCAGGGTGACAATATACATCCTTGTCGAACTCCTTTTCCTATTCTAAACCAATCAGTTGTTTCATATCCCATTCTGATAGTTGCTTCTTGACCCTTATACAGGTTACTCAAGAGACATGTGAGGTGGTCTGGTACTCCCATCTCTTTAAGGACTTGCCACAGTTTGTTGTGATCCACACAGTCAAAGGCTTTAGCATGTCAATGAAGCAGAAATAGACGTCTTTCTGATACTCCCATGCTTTCTCCATAATCTAGCGAATGTTGGCAATTTGATCTCTAGTTCCTCTACTTCTCCGAAACCCGGCTTCAACTTCTGGTAGTTCCCGATTGACATACTGCTGAAGCCTAGCTTGTAGGATCTTTAACATGACCTTGCTGGCATGTGAAATGAGTGCAATGGTGCAATAGTTTGAACATTCTTTGGTGTTACCCTTCTTTGGGATTGGAATATAAACTGATCTTTTCCAATCCTGTGACCACTGTTGTGTTGTCCAAATTTGTTGATATAGTTTGTGCATCACTTTAACAGGATCATCTTTTAGGACTTTGGGATATCATCATCTCCACTCACTTTGTTGTTAGTAATGCTTTCTAAAGCCCATTTGACTTCACACTCCAGGATGTCTGGCTCAAGGTCATCGATTTTACTGTCATGGTTGTCCGGGACATTGAGATTCTTCTTGTATAATTCTTCTGTGAATTATTGCCACCTCTTCCTGATCTCGTCTGCTTCTGTTAGGTCCCTACCATTTTTGTCCTTTATCATGGTATAAGTATGTTTGATGCCTGCAAAATGAAGACAGATACTGCCAATTGAAAGTCTCTTAGCTAGCTCAATATGTATACTGATTTTGTGTGTATGCAAGAATACATTTTAAACAACATGTTAATCAGGGCTGCCTGAAATGTTGAAGAGCTACCATCAGAGTTATGCTTAACCCCACAAACTGACATTTTGTAACTGCTTTCACTTCCCACAGCACACATTCAGTAATCACACCCACTGCACTGTCAGAATTCTAAGCATGCTCAAAAATGCTGGTAGGCCCTGTTGTTTACAGTTTTGGCCATTGTGCCCCTACACAGCTGTTGCAGAGATGGGAAACATGCAGAAGAGGACAAGAAACCAAGATTATTAAGTGATTGGGATACCTTTCCTATAACAAAGCACTAAATAGTCTGGGGCTTTCAGTTTAGAAAAAAACAGTTAAGGAAAAATGTGATAGAGGTTTATAAAATTATGCATGGGCTGGTGAAAGGCAGCTACAAAGAACTTTCCGTCCCTCTCCCATAATACTAGAACACAATGACACCCAACAAAGTTGATGGGCAATAGATTTAAGATTAACTAAAAAAAGTATTTCTTTACTGAATGAGTAATTAAATTGTGGAATTAACTGACAGAGGGTGTTGTAATGGCTGCTAGCATAGTTGACTTTAAAAGGGGATTAGACAGATTCTTAGAGTCATCAATTTATTTGCATTGTATTTATTTATCATTGTATTTATATCCTGCCCTCCCTGCAAGCAACCTCAGGGCATGTCACAACAGTGAAATAACAGTACAAATAAATGCAGTTCATAACAGATTAACATCTTAAAATTAACGCAGCACAACACTATCTTTGTCACCCACCAATGCCTCCCACTGGTGGTGAAGATGAAAATGATGATGAAGATGAAGGAGATGAAGGAGAAGAAGAAGAAGATGATGATGATGATGATGATATTGAATTTATATCCCAGCCTCCACTCTGAATCTCAGAATGCCTCAAAATCTCCTTTACCTTCCTCCTCCACAACAAATACCCTGTGAGGTAGGTGGGGCTGAGAGGGCTCTCACAGAAGCTGCCCTTTCAAGGACAACTCTGGGAAAGCTATGGCTAACCCAAGGCCATTCCAGCAGCTGCAAGTGGAGAAGTGGGAAATCAAACACGGTTCTTCCAGATAAGAGTCCACACACTTAACCACTACACTAAACTGCATATAAAGACTAATAACAGAGCCCATTAAGCAGATGCCAGGATAGTACTTGAGGGCAGTTCACCTGGGCAGTGTGGGCTGAACAGGCCAAGGTCTTCCTCAACCAAAGGCCTGGGAAGAACAGCTTTATCTTGCAGGCCCTGTGGAATTACACTGTATCCCATATGGCCCAGATCTCGGGTGGAAACATGTTCCACCAGGCTAGGGCCAGGATGAAGAACGTCCTGGCCCTGGTTGCGGCTAAGTGGACATCTTTTGGGCTGGGGACTACCAGCAGATGTTGTTCAGCAGAGTGCAGAGTTCTTCAGAGCACATAGGGGGAGAGGCAGTTCCGCAGATATGTTGACCCCAGGCTGCAAAGGGCTTTGAAAGTTAATACCATAACTTTGAACTGGATCCTGTACACCAGTGGTCCCCAAACTTTTTGGCCCCAGGGCCAGCAGGGTGGGGGCACCCAATTTGGCGTTTCCTTTCCCCTCCTTCGCCCCCCGCGCAGCCTCGCCGCTGCCTCCTGTTTTCCACTCCCTGTTTCCTCCTCCCTCCTTCACCCCCCCATAGCTTCGCAGTATCCTTCCCCCCGTTTTCCTCCCCCGTTTCCTCCTCCCTCCTCTGCTGCCGCCCCCGCAAAGCGTCGCCTCCTCCCTCCTTCACCAACCCCCCCCCCCCCACGCAGTATCACTGCCTCCCCCTCTTCCCATTTTCACCATTTTAAGGCTGGGGAAGAGGCCACAAAGCACCTCCCAAGTCAACTCCCCTGCCGATCAGCTGATGGGCAGGAAAACCACCACAGCAGCAGCGAGCTGCCCTTGCCTCCTTCCCTTCCCCAGCCTTAAAGTGGTGAAAACAAGGCTGTGGGGAGGTGGCGAGGCTGCGCAGCCCGGTACTGGTCCCCAGCCCAGAGGTTGGGGACTCCTGCTGTACACAACAGGCAGCCAGTGCAATTGGCATAGCACCAGCTGAATTTGTGCCTGCATAGACATCGCAATCAGCAGGCACACCACTGCATTTTACACTAGCTGTAGTTTCCAGGTCAGGCTCGAGAGCAGCGCCATGTAGAGTGCATTACGGTAATCCAGCATGGAAGTGACCATTGCACTGATCACTGTAGCCAAGCCACAGGAGAAAAGATAATGAACCAGCTGCCTGACCAGCAAAAGATGGTAAAAGGCCAGTCTGGCAGCCATGGTGACCTAGGCCTCCATGGAAAGTGAGGCATCCAGGATCACCCCCAGACTCTTCACCCTTGGCAGCAGCAACAGTGGTGCCCCGCCAAGAGTTGGAAGCTTGATTCCCAATCCCACTCCCCCATGGCTCAGTTACAGAACCTTTGTCTTCATTGGGTTTCTCCTCAGCTGATTGTTTTCATCACCCAGCTACAGCTCCCAAAACTATGTTCAAACTTTCTGGAGCAACATCCAGCTGGCCATCCATAAATGAATAGAGCTGACCGTCATCAGCATACTGGGTGAGGGGACACCTAAAGATGTTGAACACCATCAGTAAGAGGCTTGCCCCTGCAACACACTGCATTCCAGTGGGTGCCACAGGGAGATCCCCTCCCCTAGCACCACCCTCTGTCCCCAATCATGAAGGAAAGAGGGACCCAATGCAAGGCAGTTCCACATATTCTTACGCTGGCAAGGCAGTGACTACTAGATAGACCATTGGTCTTTTCCTACAGGGCTCTTTGTATGTTTTGGTATTTGCTGCTTCGGGTCCATCCAAGGAAGGCTGCAGAAGAGCACATTTCTTCTGTAGCCTCTACCTTGGCTCTTGCTGAGAGAAGAAGGAGTTAGATGAAAATTTAAGGCCATCACAACTTTAACCAGATGTACTATGATTTATCACCCAGATACTTCAATGCTACCTTTGAGATTACTTCATTTTTTGGTGTTAAAAATATTTTTCCTCATACTGTGCTTACCAAAGATTAGTTCCTTTGCACACACTGTCAACTTGCCCAGTCATCTACTTCAACCACAAATGGTTCTTTCACATCTATCTTCCCGCTGTTGACAATTACACAGTCTTGGAGAGGGCGGTCATGTTCATCAGTCTGCTGCAGTTCTATGGCATGCACCACGGCCTGAAAATCAAGGAAGATTTTTTTTTAATCCAGCAAGATTATATATTTTATCTCAAGCAAATAAAAGATGTTCAGTAATGCCTACTTTTTTTGGAGCTCATGCTCATGTATCTTAGGTGTATCTCCTTCCCCTCCAACAAAACAAAACAAAACAAAACAAAACCTATGTATACAGGAAAGGAAAGGTCTCCTTTGCAAGCACCAGTTGTTTCCGACTTTGGGGTGACGTTGCTTTCACAATGTTTTTACGGCACACTTTTTACGGGGTGGCTTGCCATTGCCTTCCCCAGTCATCTACACTTTCCCCCCAGCAAGCTGGGTACTCATTTTACCGACCTCAGAAGGATGGAAAGCTAAGTTAACTTCGAGCCGGCTACCTGAAAACCCAGCTTCCACCGGGAATCGAACTCAGGTCGTGAGCAGAGCTTAGGACTGCAGTACTGCAGCTTTAACACTCTGCGCCACAGGGCTCTTACGTATACAGACAAGAATCTAATTCTGCATTCCTGAATGCAAACTCTAAAAAATTCTTGGTGCAGAAAATGGCTAGCAAAAAAACACACAATGTTAGGTTGTATGTAGTGAAAATAATATGAAGTAACTAAATGAACTTCAGAGAGCCCTGTGGCGCAGAGCGGTAGAGGTGCAGTACTGCAGTCTGAGCTCTCTGCTCACAACCTGAGTTTGATCCCAGCAGGAGCTGGGTTCAGGTAGCTCGCTCAAGTTGACTCAGCCTTCCATCCTTCCAAGGTCGGCAAAATAAGTACCTAGCTTGCTGGAGGAAAAGTGTAGATGACTGCGGAAGGCAATGGCAAAACACCCCGTAAAAATTCTGCCATGAAAACGTTGTGATGCGACATCACCCAGAGTTGGAAATGACTGGTGCTCGCACAGAGGACTACTTTTACCTTTAAATGAACTTCTCCCTTCTGCCTCCAGTTCCTTTCTTATTACTCAAAAGCTGCTACAGAGGATCAAGAATCCTCAGGCCAGAGTGAGAAATACTGGGCAGTGACTGCAGCTTAGGAGGAAGAGTGCATGTGATAATGAATTTGTGGAGGACAACACTTTTTAAGAATTCTCCCTTCTTGTTGCAGCCCACCCACCACTCACCCCGGCCACGGTTTCCCATTCCTTCCCAAGGGTCTCTTGATCCTCAAGAGAGTGTGGAGGGAAAGAACAGATCCACTTCATGAAATTCTTTCCATTCACATCAAATCTAAATTTGAAGAAAGAAAAAAGTGCCTGACAAAGTGCCCATCACAAACCAATCCATCATCTAGGTAAACCAGTGGGCTGAAATGTGTGCCAAAGCACTTAACATAAAACAGACACCCAAAGCAGTAAAACAATGCCTGTGCCCTAGAATTAGACCCATGTGAAAGTAGTCTAAGACTACCAACTGAACTTAGAACAAACTTTAAAGGTGATTTTTTTAAAAATTTGCACAGGCACATATCTATTTTAGGACACAGCACCACTCACTGCCACAGTTAGTCTAAGGACACAAAGAAAAAATTAACACTCTCAACTTGGCAACATATTATGTGTCTTTGGGTTTAGAAATACTTCATTTTAACAGCAACTACAGGATGACCTATGAAAGACTCCTAATGGCAAGTAATGGAGATCTGCCTACTGGGCAGATCCGGAATATATTTCTGTAGTAGTTATTCATTTGGAAGAATAGGTTAGCTAATGAACACAACTTTCTATCACCATTAAAGGACTATTCTTCACTTAACCACAAACTAAAAATGCAGCAGATTACACTGCAAGGTATGTTTTTTAAGACCAACAGTAGTAGAGTTAAAGTACTGGACCCAAATAATCATTAAAAATTCTTACTATGGAAAAAATTACCATTCCATCAATGACTTTTCCGAATACTACATGTTTTCCATCTAACCACCCAGGCCTTGTCACAGCAATGAAGAACTGGGAACCATTAGTATGTGGGCCAGAGTTAGCCATGCTGACCCATCCAATGCCATAGTGCTTGAGCTTAAAGTTTTCATCAGGAAACCGGTCTCCATAGATGCTTACTCCTGAGAAGCAAGACAAGATGGTTATGAAAAAGCAAGACTATCACCCTAGCACAGTGCTGGATTAAACCCTGAGGAGGCTCCTAGGCAGTCAAAATCTTGGGGGTGGGGGTGCTTGCAAATTATCTCAGAGTTGGAGCGGGCACCCCCCCCCCCCATGCATGCTGCCTGCAGTCCCCACTGCAGCCTGCAGGCACCTTCCCAAAAGCTCCCTTGTCAAAACCGCGGGGGAGAGGCAGAGAGAAGCAAACTTGGTGATGATGCCAGCAGCAGTTGCACCAGGCAAGTTGGGCAAAGAGTGACTCAGTTGCTGACTGTGCATGCAGGCTGGGAGGGCTGCAAGAAGGGGGAAAACCGGGGGGGGGGTGGAGCCAGCTGGAGCCTCTAAAGGTATGGGGGCCCATAGGCCAGTGACTACTTGGCCAAATTGTTAATCTGGTCCTGCCCTAGCACAACTCCAAATATAAGTACATTGTGGTATCCCACATGCTGCTATGTATCTTCTCATGCCTAGCCTCCCAGTACCTGGGAAGGAAGAAGATAAGTCCTTCCCATGCTTTCAAAGCAGATAGCATACACCACTATTTCTGTAACACATCTAGCTTCTCTGAGTGCTGGTTTCACTGATTCTGTACCAGAATCTGTGCATGCAGAACTCTACTTATATCTATATTTATATGACTATACTTCTGTCTCTCAGTATTTTTTTTACATCCACTTTAACACCAGTACTAACACTTTTTAAAATCTGCACGAAGTAGCAAGGCCAGGGCCGAATTTAGGTGAAGAGAGGCCCTAGGCTACTCCATTTGTGAGGCCCCTCCCAATCCCCCACCCGCATGACTAGAAGAAAATGGAAGAGTGTTATAAACAAAATTAAGTGAAGCCAAGAATGATGACAGGTATTTAAAATTCTGCAATTCACAAATTTCTCCTCTAAGGGACATAAGACGTTATTTTTAAATACTATAGTAATTGAAAAAAATGCATAAATGTTAAAATTAACACTGAAAAACTTTTGTATTAACTGTAAATCTTTTGTGGAATAAGCATTATTTTTTTAGGAAAATCAAGTTGTAAAGTTATTCTTAAAAATCACCTTGAGTTTGCCTGGGAAGTGTAAATAATATGATCATGATTACCTAACAGTGTGGCACTTTTAGAATCTACTTTATGTTGTCATTAAACAGTCAGTTTTAAAATACATATTAAGAAGTCAACTACAGCCATCAAATACAGTAAAACTAAAAATGTTTTTTTCTAGCCTTCCTCATAGCAAAATCATCCAAAACTTCATCAAAATTTGTTTGTCTAAGTTTGTCACTTTCAATGTACAGAATGCTCAGTGCGGACAACCTCTCTTGAGACATCGTGGCCATTAATTAATTTTCAATTCTTTTGAGACTTGAAAATCTCCTCTCTCCCGAGCAATTAGTGACCATAAAGCTAAGAAATAGCTGCAAGATTGCTTCCACATTAGGAAAGGCTATCTGAATTTTTTCCTTGTATATTATTTGATAAAGGTCTGTATGAGACACAGAGTGCTCTTCTGTAAGCCTATGACTTTGTCTCATGTACAGGTGAAAGTGCAAAAGTTCATCAATAAGTTTCAGGTCAATATCTTCTGAGTATGCTTTCATCCACAGTTTAACACCTTGCTGAATTTCTTGCTTAGATGCTGTCAGATTAGCAAGAATGGAAAACAATTATGCAACATCACTGTACGCAGTACTTCTTCTTTTTAAATTGGTTTCAAGTGCATCTAATATAGGAATAAAGGATTTTATCATAAACTTATCTCTTGATGAATGTGCATCTAAGGCATCAGGTGCACTTCTGTCATTTCTTTGCCGTTCCCTTACTCTTTGTCTCCTTGTTTTGTAGTTAACATTTGGCAAGGTGGCTTTTGCTTGTTTCTCAAGCTCATCAAAATCTTCCTTAATTTTCCTTTAAAAATCCAGAAGTGAACTCTACAAACTTGCACAAGAACTCAATAACAGGTCTGATTTCTGAAGGGCTTTCTGCTGACTTTGTGAAAGTGACCTAGCACAAGTGGTCCAAAAATACAGCATAAACACAAATTCCATTTCTTCCATTTCCTGCAAAAGATTGTTAGCTTGAAGCCTGGTCTCCCCCTTCCCATTAATGTCAGAATACAAATGACTGAGGGCATCAGTGATAGCATTGTAACTTTCCAAAACAGCTTCTTTGACTTTTGCGTGTGCATCCCACCTAGTGTCTGACAAATATTTAGGCACTTTAGACTGAGGTGGTAAAAATGATTTTAGAACTGCCCATCTCTTTGTGGAGGATGAAAAGAAGGTATAAATTTCATTGATAATGCTAAAACAGTTCACTGCATCAAGGCAGCAATCCACAGCTAAACAGCCCACCAGATTTAAAGAGTGACCTATGTATGGAATAAATCTTGCAAATTGTTTTTTCCCGATGATTTTTTGTTGCATGCCATTGTACTTACCAGCCATGTTGGCAGCGTTGTCATAAGACTGCCCACGACATTTTTTAAAGTCAATTTCAAGCTCAGTAGTGAAATAGTTGAACACCAAATCAGCCATGCTTTCACCTGAGTGGTCTTTTAGCTCAAGGAAAGTTAAAAATCTATCAGTTGGCAAACCATCTTCAGGTGATATATATCTGATAATTAAGCGCCCTGAGTCCACTTGCAGAGAGGGCGGGATAGAAATTTAAAGTAATAAATAAATAATAAATAATAAAGTCAACTAATCTGTATGTGAAATGTCAGGAGTGAAATCTACTGAAAAGCTGAAATACCCAGCCTTTTTCACATCACCCAGAAATGCATCCTTAACTTTTTTTGCCATGAGTTCAATCATTTCCTCACATATAGTTTTTGACAAATAAGACAGATTGCCTGATCCAGAATGTCTATACCAATTGATATGAACAAGTAAAAATGGATCAAATTTTGCCACTAGTTCTAAAAGATGAAGATAATTGCTATTATTTGGAGATCCAAAGTGTTTGTTGTCTCCTCTGAATGGTAAGCCTCATTCTACAAGAGTGCATATTACTGCAATAATTCTCTCCATGACATGCCGCCAGTACTGCTGTTCTGCTTTCATTTGTTCCTCTAGTTTGGAAGTTAGTTTGTCCTCGCTTCCTTGTTAGGTAGGCCAACATGGCATTCCTATGCTTCTCTGAGTTTTCATCAGTTTGGATAAGATGGGGTTTTTGCCAGTCATCCAACCCTTAAGTAGCTAAAGCTGCGGAAGAAGATGCAAGGTTTGGAAAGAGTTTACAAACAAAACAAAAAATCTGGCCTTTTGAGGGAAAATATACAAGCCACTCTCGGCTATATGTTTCCCCATTTGTTTTTGTTGAATAATAAAGAGCTTTTGTGCAAAACCTGGGTTGCTTTTTGTACACTTGCTTAGAATTTGAAAATGGTCCACAATGATGCAGAACTTGAGAGGGACCCTTCTCTACCCAATAGGATACTTCCTCATATGATAATTCTGACCACAAACCAACATCTGTTACAGTAAATCTATGTTTGGCATTATCTATCTGCATCTGGAACACCTTGAACTTGGCCTATCTTACCAAGTGTGAACTGCAAAATCTGACTATTTACTTTATTTTTCTGTGGCTCTTTAGCGTCTCCCTGTCCAGTAAGTGACTCTTGAATTAGTTCTATATTTTCAGTTTGAGCCAGCATTATGGCTGCTTCCTCATAATCAGCTTGCTGTTCCACATCCTGCTTCACTCTTTCAGGGACGTTTTTGTCTGGTTGCATACTAGTAGTTGGCTCATGCTGGATAGCTTCACTGCTGGCTCTTGTTGATTCAATGAGTGGTTGATGCACAAAAGCAATGATTGGTCTTAACTTCATTACCATGGCATTTTCAAGTCTCTGTCTCTTGTGCTTGCTAGTACCACTTTCAAATCTTTTACTCATGCTCAGATTAGAATCTAAAAATAAGAAGTAAAATTAATCTTCAAGTGGATAAATACATGAATCAGAGTTCCATCAATGGCTATTGGCACAAGGTATAGTTGGTTGCTGCTGAAGGGTTACAGAATTCAGATTTCCACTGTGGTGAAATGGGCACCCACCCTCAGCCCTGGGGGACTGAGTAGCCGGTTTGTGGCTCATGAGCCCTGCTTCGCCTTCCCACCTCCTTGGTGGGCTTCTGTCACTCTTCAGTAGCTGCCACCATTCACTGACTTCCCTATGCCTTTCTTGAGGGGCACTGAGACCCCTCTGGCTGACTCCTGGGGTTTGGAGATGAAAACTCCTGATTTTGGGTTTCTCCTGGAGGGTTGGCACCTGCACATTTTTGGGCTTTTTCCCTCCCAGGACCCTTAAGGCACTGGTAGTGGGCAGAGTGGGGGAGACTCTGTAATCAGAGCACCATACTGGGGTTTTAAACAAAGAACAAATATTTTATTGACTTTTTACAGGTAATATTTTAAACACAAAAAGGCACTTTAAATCAAACACAGAAAGGAAAACACCACCAGGCACAAATAAAATAAAGACAAAAGACAGTTCCTCTGTCTGAACTGATCCCTATACTTATTTTCCCTTGGGATGAGGTTCAGTTACCAACCTGCAGTCTGACCTCCTGCCTTCTACAGGTAGTTCTGGATCCCTCCAAGGATCCCTTCCCACTGCTGTCTTCCCTGATCCCCAAGGCTTCTCTCTGCCTGTGGGCAATCTACAGCAAAAGCCTCCTGGCCTCTCTGAGGGTTGCAGGATGACTCCCCACTCCAATGCTGGCTGAAGCATTTATATCTTTTGACTTCACCCCCTGACTTTCCCACACTTTCTGACCATAGAGGCATCTGGGATTTGTAGGTCTACCCTGGAGGGTGGGTGGCCATTTTAACTAAACTAAACAACCTAAACTAAAGCAAACACAAGATGGAGCCTATTCTGTCACATCCAACAAGCCAACCCTATAGCACATCATTTTCCAATCTAAACATTTTCAAAAGTTTATAAACTCCCAAAATTGCCAAAAGGATTCAAAATAATTTTCTCCAAGACACATGCAATTAGGAGGCTTGAAAATGATGCAAAAACATAGGTTAATAATTAACTATAATTTCTCATCTAATTATTCCTGCAGTAGCAAACACCAGGCTCCCATCCAACAATCAATACCAACCATTTAAAAGAGCCAACTGCCAAAAAAAATGGTATATAAAATAAATATGTAAAACTTTGATTAGATTCTGCAATGGCTTTAGAACAATTAATCTATTAATGCGTGAAGCAGTATTGTTTGGATTTATTGGCATGACAATTGACACCATCAATATTTCTTTTCATATCCAAGAAGTTCTGAGAAAGGGGTTGCAAGTCATGCTGCAGGCACCAACAGGGCGCTGTGAAGTGTGAAAGATAGACTTCTCTGCCTGGGAGGGGTGAGGCCAGTGCCAGTCACATGTGCTTGCTCTGTTCAAGCCAAGGAGGAGGGAAGGGACTTGGGAGAGCTTGCTTGCCTGGTCTATCTGCCCCAGATGGCCCCTCACTCACTCTCTCCCACTGATTAAAGTGCAGCACGTACCACTACTGACCTGACCCTTGAGCTGGGGAAGGCTGTGCAGATGGTTGTTGTTGACTCTGGACTGCTGGCTCTGGAGTCCTGGAGTCTGTACTCTGAATAGCGGCACCAGAAACCCAGAAGGGGCAGGGCTTGTCAGTCCAACCCCTGCACAGTCTCATCAGGGCTGGCCTTAAGGCAATTTGAGCAATTGGGCCAAATTGGGCCCCGCACCAGGACAATCTAGATGGATTTTATTTATGTCTCTAAGATTCTGAAGACTTTGGCTGTGATCTGGGGCCCCACAAAATTATTTCCAGTTGGGCCCCAGAGTTTCAAACTGGGCCCCACTGGCTGGCCCTGAGTCTTATAGTTGCTGGGCCCGAGTCACCCTGCCCTCGCTTGAAGTCTTGGGTTTGCAATTTTGAGAGAGGGGAGACTGCCCACTGGTGGGGGCAGGACTGTGGAGGCCTCCTAGATTTAGAGCCCCTAGGCTTCAGTCTACTTAGCCTATACATAAATCTGGCACTGAGCAAAGCATAGGCATTGAGTGTAGTACAGAGAGGACTTAGGACCCCCCCTCCAAAGGATCACATAGATAGAATTGAACATAATGAAGACTTGCTTCCATTAAAAAAAATACATAAAATTGGGCTGTTGGTTCAGACAAAAATGGATTTGAAAGGGAAATGGAGATTTGCTTATTTTAAATTATCTGTAAATAACTTCAGCTAATGCAGAATGTGGTGGCCAGACTGTTATTGAGTCTCACCTTGTGGGAACACATTCAGCCTGCACTGAAGGCACTGCATTAGCTACCTATAGCATACCGGATTTGTTTCAAGGTGCTGGTTATAAAGCCGTATATGGCCAGGGATCTGCATACCTACAGGACTGCTTTTCCCCATACAATCCCCAAGAGAGTACTACACAAAATCTCCTTACATGCCCCGGCCCTAAAGAGGTCAAGTTGGCAGTATCAGGGGCGAGGGCTTTCTCGGTTACTGCTCTGTGCTGGTGGAATGAGCTCCCTGAGGACATCAAGGCCCTGTGGAATCTATTGCAATTCCACATGGCCTGTAAATGAATTCCAGGCTTCCACCAGGCTTTTTATTTTTATTATTAATATTTTATTAAGTGTGCATATATCAACATATTTATACATCTCATAATAATACACTTCATTTTTTGCTTATTGTCTTCTACCAATCAAAATGAACACTAACAACAGATAAATAAACGCCTTCCTCTTTATCTTATTTCCTTTCTTTACCCGATCTCACCTGATCCCCGTACCACTTATCCTAATTCTTATTTTAATCATAATTATATTATTTCTTTTTGTTTCCAAAACTTCTTTACTTCTTTCACGGATTTCCATCTTTACACACTTAATTTTTAAAAACTTTAAACTATTTTCTCTCGTGCCTACAAAAGAAAACTGGATAGGGGTACCTCCAGAACTGGGTGCTGCAGAAAAATCTCTACAGTCGTAGGTCTTGGGTGGGCACACCCACCACCTTCTTGCTAATCCATTGGCTTTAACAGTTCAATTTCCATTTTCCATTCCCATTTATAATATCTTTCTCCTATCCTCTAACTATATATTCTATTAATTGCTCTCAACTTTTCTTCAAGAAAACATAATTTCCCAATTCAAACTCTTCCAGTCTTTTGTTTAATTACATTATTAATTCCTTGCCAGATGCCTCATTATATACAGTGAAAGTCTGATTTTCCATACTGACCAATAGATGGCCTAACAGTAACTATCTATATTGAATTCCTTTATCACGTAGAATCTTCATTGTTTCTCTCAGTCTCCTCCTTGCGTTAATTACTTCAGCTGGAATATCAGGAAATAAAAAACCTATTGTGTCTTCAAGGCACAATCCCTGTTTTTCCCTGACGATTTTAAAAAGTTTGTTCTTCATCTGTAGTTGTTTAAATTCAACAACAATGTCCGAGGAAACATTGTCAGGAGCCTTTTTGGAAATGTTTAGATGGAAGGCAGAGGTGACAATCTCTTAGGAAGACTCTGCTTCTGTGAGAAGAATCTGGCTCAGCCATTTATTTAAAGCCATAGTAAGGTTTTCTGTCTCTCCAAAATTTACAGATATTCCATGAAGCCTGGCCTTTCTTTTTCTCAGTTTTAACTCCTGAAGTATGATCTTGTTTTTGGCTCAGGACTCAAAATCCTTAAAGTCTTTCAAATCCTCTGCTGTCTTTTTTGCTATCAGGTATGCAGCTTCAGCTTTCTTATCAGTTGTTTTCAATGCTCAGTGAGTTCATCCAGTTTCTTGTTAATTGGTTCGACTGACTTTTTAAGAAGTCCAAGTTCCCTTTTTAATTGTCCAACCTCTCCACTAAGAGACCTTATATCATTCTTAATTTCACTCTTTGTCTCCGTTAGGGCATGCAATATCTCATTCTGTTCACTTTGGGGAGGGTTACTCCCTCCCACCGCCATTTCCTCTATCAGAGAAGTCTCCAAATCAGAATCTTCAGCATCTTCTAAGTCAATATTACCTTTTCTAGGTCTATAGGAAGGGGTTTTAGTGCATTTCTTTGCTCTAGACTTTCCCATACTTGACTTTAATGTTATTTCCAAAATTGGCTATGTTTTCTGGGAGTAGTCGTTAATCTTCCACAGGAATAGCAGGAGCGCAGAAGGGAAGCAATCGGCCTGAAGCTCGGTCACCACGCCCCCCTTTCACCAGGCTTTTGACTGAGAGGCCATCACCCATAAATCTAGCATTGGCCACCTCAGTCTAACAAAGGACCCACTATGGTATCTGGGTCTGAATTACAAATGAAATAATGTAACCTTTACAAGATGATTATGGAGTCCTACACTAAATAGCACTTTACAATGTTTTAATGCTTGTATATATTGTTGTAGAATTTTAGTTGCTTTGATCATGCCAGATTGGCCTTTTGAGGAATCCCAAAATTTGGGGGCTCCAATATATCCAAATCTGAAACAATCACTGTTTTTTGTCTGTGTATGCACACCCCTAGCCAAGAATTTTAATCAGCTGTTAGTGGTTTACTATGGCCAAAACACTTATTTGTTCTGATTTTATTCTATAATAATATAATAATATAATATAATAAATGACTGTGTATTTCAGATGTTGACAATGTCCTGCCAGCTTTTTGTCTTTAGTACTGAGATCAGCTCCAAGACTTCATCTTTTAAAAATTTGTAATAGACTAAAATAGTCACCTCCAGTGCCATCTCCAGCTGTGAAGTCACCTCCTTGAATCATGAAATCTTTGATAACGCGATGAAATTTGCTTCCTTTATACCCAAAACCTTCCTAAAAAAAATGTAAAGAATGACACAATTGCAGTTCTGCCAGGCATTATACAGAGTAAAAAAGTTAAATAAAAAATTTAATGTCTCATAGAACCAGTTTCTCCAAGGTAAGCATGCATAAAAATGCAGCCCACATTTAAAATAGCATACAACAGGAGTGTCAAATATGTGGCCCAAGGGCCGGATTAGGCTCTCGAAGGGCTTCTTTCAGGCCAAAGAGCAACTCATTGTCATCTGCTTCTTTCTTTCTCTCTCTCTTGCTTCCTTCTGTATCACATATTGCTTTGCCAGGCTTGCTCAATCGCACAGGAGCTACAGAGCAAAGCCTCTGTTTTCTCCACTGGCTGACAAGCACATGGAGCAACTTATGTACAAAATGCCCAGCCATTTCATGTTTTCCTCTGGGTCTTAGGCTCAAACCATTGACCATGAGAAGAAGAAGAAGAAGAAGACTGCAGATTTATACCCCGCCCTTCTCTCTGAATCAGAGACTCAGAGTGGCTTACAATCTCCTATATCTTCTCCCCCCACAACAGACACCCTGTGAGGTGGGTGGAGCTAAGAGGGCTCTCACAGCAGCTGCCCTTTCAAGGACAACCTCTGCCAGAGCTATGGCTAACTCAAGGCCATTCCAGCAGGTGCAGGTGGAGGCGTGGGGAATCAAACCCGGTTCTCCCAGATAAGAGTCCACACACTTAACCACTACACCAAACTGGCTCTCTCACCAAACTGAGATACCTGTAATGAATGTCAATAGATCAAAAGTAGGTTTACAACTTACAGGCACACACCTGAACACCTGAACAGGATAGTCAAGATTGCTCCAACACAGACATTGTCTCCAGATTTTGACGCAATAATTCAGAGCAAGAGGTGTCAGGTTTTTTTAAGAACATAAGAACATAAGAGAAGCCATGTTGGATCAGGCCAACGGCCCATCAAGTCCAACACTCTGTGTCACACAGTGGCAAAAAATTTTATATACACACATACACTGTGGCTAATAGCCACTGATGGACCTGTGCTCCATATTTTTATCTAAACCCCTCTTGAAGGTGGCTATACTTGCGGCCGCCACCACCTCCTGTGGCAGTGAATTCCACATGTTAATCACCCTTTGGGTGAAGAAGTACTTCCTTTTATCCGTTTTAACCTTTCTGCTCAGCAATTTCATCGAATGCCCACGAGTTCTTGTATTGTGAGAAAGGGAGAAAAGTACTTCTTTCTCTACTTTCTCCATCCCATGCATTATCTTGTAAACCTCTATCATGTCACCCCACAGTCGACGTTTCTCCAAGCTAAAGAGTCCCAAGCGTTTCAACCTTTCTTCATAGGGAAAGTGCTTCAACCCTTTAATCATTCTAGTTGCCCTCCTCTGGACTTTCTCCAATGCTATAATATCCTTTTTGAGGTGTGGCGACCAGAACTGCACACAGTACTCCAAATGAGACCGCACCATCGATTTATACAGGGGCATTATGATACTGGCTGATTTGTTTTCAATTCCCTTCCTAATAATTCCCAGCATGGCGTTGGCCTTTTTTATTGCAGGCGCACACTGTCTTGACATTTTCAGTGAGTTATCTACCACGACCCCAAGATCTCTCTCTTTTTTTTTAAATAAATCCTTAATTGTGTTATCTTTGCTACCTGGCATTACATTTTATGTCACACATGGCCCAGCCTCACAAGGTCTCATTTATGTCAGATTGGGCAATACTGAGTCCTGTCTGTCACAGGGCGACAACAAGTAGAAAGGCTAGATGCAGTGTTTAGATTATAGTATAAGCAGCTGGGTCCCTGTACAGTTCACCAATCAGTGTTATTAAAAGAGCAAGAGGTACATAAGGCCCTATTCTCATAAACAAATAAAAATGACTTGGATCCCACCTGGAACTTTTCTGGACACAAGAACAGGGGCAATTTTTGCTGATTCCCCCCTTCCACAGCAAACAAAAACTCTTTGAATGAAGGTCCTGGAGGATAATGGACCCTCAAGAATAGGTGAGAGGAGGGAATCAGCAAAAGTCACCCCCTTACACCAATGGAAATTCTAGGTGGGATCCTAAAGGCCAGTTAAACTAAACTGCAAGCTCCATTCCATGTATATGTACGTAATCACCATATAGATTCACTATTTTAGCAAGAGCAGCAACATATCAGCAATGAAAAACCCCTATGGAAGCACTGCCATGTTGGACTGCTTTTATCCAGATGTACACATCAGGCCTGATTCTTCTAGAACTGTCTGACCTAGCTATGCATTTGTAACTATGGCAACAGGAGGTCATGTGCCAGGCACAAGGGGGATTTCAAAGAAATTAAATCATTATTAGCACAGAGCAGAATTTTTGTCAGTTGTAGTTCAGCTATACAAACTCCTTCCCTAAAGAAGCCTGCCAAAATAAAACATGACAGCATTAAGAAGTCTGAATCCATTCTTAACTAAATAGCATCTACAGCATTCTCCCTGGAACATTGGGGAAATGGGATGTTTTTCTTTTACTGTTCCTTTATATTATTTTGAAGATTATCTTATTACATTTAAGGGGGAAAACGCCTCCACACAGATTAGATTTCATGCACTCGCCACACAACTGGATGGCTGTATAAGTCAGACCCAAATTTTGACCATGCACACCAAAAAAAAAGTAGGGAGAAAAGCAGCTGGGATATCTCTTGAAAAGAAGAAACACAACAGACCAGAAAAATCACCAGTTTTCAGTTTCAAAATATTTAAAAATACAACTTACTTCTCCAGTTGCAAGTTTAACAAAGTTCTCTACCGTTTTGGGCACCACTTTTCCAAACAATCCAATTACTATTCTTCCAACATCTCTGCCACCAATCTGTATATCAAAAAATACCTAGAGATTTTCAAAAATAAAATATTACAAACATGATAAAACAACATTAGAAATCAAAACATCACCAATACACATATCTAGACTTTTCAAGAAATGTAGACACTCACTTTTAAAGACTGTACTATACAAGTAATTTGTATAGGACTTTTTTATTTTTTCTGTTGCAAAAATTTAGAGCAGCAATGGAAAAAACTCCTATGAAATATTTTCTCTTTTGAGAGGAGGAGAATACTGTGAAAGCAAGGTTTTACTCAAAATGTAGTATTTTTTTATATATATAAAACAATCTGCAGCAATAGATAAGTCCTGCAGACATATACAACACACATAAAGAATGTTTGTTGTTGAAATGTGCATAGATTTGTAAAAATGAATGTGCTATAACAGGTTTGATGATAATTTATTTAAAAGTTTAGTGTTTTCAGTGCTATAAGATTTAACTTAACCAAAAATGCTGATAGTTTTACTGCAACTATACACAACAAAACCCACCATGTATAAATATATGAAGCACTTCATACAAAATCATATAAAATTTTATAGGTAGTTTTATTGTGTGAATGTTTCTGTTCAAATAAAACATTCTTGTTTATTACATTACCTGTTTTCTAATTTCAGCTTTTATTTTTCCTACCTGTCAGATGGCACAAATTAATATTTGTCTGCTAAAGCAGGACAAGATACAGCAGTCTGCATCTCTCTCTCTCTCACTGAGTATATTCATTGTTCTGCTTGTAGTAAATCAAGGCATTTACATTTTCAAATTGTACGATTAGATCTGTCAAGACCCATATGGGGGTGCCACCTGACAATGCCATCACTCTGGAATTAGGGTCTCTAGAGAAGGCCCAGAATATCCTCCCAAGCCCTTCAGATCCCTTGCTTTGACCAAGAAAATAGGCACGTATACCAGGCAGAGTAACAAAGAACAACAAAAAGGTTTATTTTAAACAGGAAAATCAATTAAGGACAAGTGAACAGACAGGACTGCCAAGCTCCCAGGCAGGGTGGGGGTTCTGCTTTGGGGGTCCCCAACTCGCCAGCCCACAGTGGGCCGGTAGGGATTCCCTCCTGATGTCACCGGCACGGTGACATCACTTGTAAGTGACATCACCCTGCGGGGACGTCACGCACCAGCCGCTCTAGGAGCTTCCGGGAAAGCTCTATGGTTTTCCTGAATGCCCTAGCAATTTGGGAGGAAAACTTTAAGATACCATATGGCAGCAGCAATCCAGGTTCTTAGGATGGGGTCTTTCACATCTACTCCTTCCTGGACCTATAACTGGAGATGCCAGGAACTAAACCTGGGACCTTCTACATACAAAGCAGAGTCTCTTCCATCAAGCCACAGCCTCTTTGTCTTGAAAGCAAAACATATAGGAGTATTAAACTGAGATAAATGAACTGTGTTAACTAATACTGAATGTCAATCTTGTTCTGCATTTAAGACAAGATTTATACTTGACTGCTCTCATAGAACCTGGTAAGAACAGAACATGTAAGGAAAACATAACACAAGGGAGAATGGCAAAGCAACAAGAACTAGCTTTAGGGATAAAAACTTTCAAAATTGGGATCAGAAGTAGGGCCAGCTAAGCTTACCAGCACAGATAGCTAAATACTGCCAAATTGACTGTGTATACTAAAAAAGGCATGGACATTAAATTATATTAGAAAGGAACATAAAAACATGCATTCAATGTTTCAAGCCTTTCATTTCTCAAAAAAGTAACTTAAAAGGGGGGGAAAGTCTTAGGTTCCTCTATTTGTGCAGCATAAATATCCACAGGTGATCTATGCATACTGAGAATTTAATAATTCAGTCTTTAACAGAACAAAGTAACATGTTGATACTAAATAATGGCAGAATTAGACATTACAAAAGTAATGGACCTCCTCCCGCTCCATCTCTCTCCTCTTTTTCTAATGTCAAGTATACACTGCATATTGATCTCTCATGCTTCATATAATTTGCTATCCGTTGTGGGGGAGGGGAAAATACGTTACAATATCATTGCACACATTGCTCTTCCGATAGGAAAAAGAAGGAAAAAATACATGAAGGAGCACCAGCTGCGAGTCTCCCAGTTAGGACAAACATGGTTGGTCCTATGGTCAGAGAAGAAGGAAATGCAGAAGACATAAGATCCAGGGAACAAAATCTGTATAATATGTACAATGGAGAGCTCTCAAGTGCAGTGTATGTTTCTTCTTCTGAACACTATTCATTTATTAAAGGCTACAGCCAGACCAAACTGCATCAGTGGGAATGGAATAAAATGTTTTGCATTGACTTGGCCAGCAGTGGCTACTGAAGTTTCGCACTAGTGGAATAGATGAAACTCTGTTCACACTAAGTGTACACTTACTTGTCTCTATATATTATACTGCATCTCCTCAATATGTGCAGAAAGAGTGGTAACATTCATCAAACGGATAATCCAAAAGGCACCTTTTCATGAGCACTGTGGAAAAACACCATTTTAGACCTGTGCTTGTCTGGAAGTTGGCTAGGAGTCTATTAAACTCTAGGCAAGGCTTTGGCCTAGTCTATTCCTCCTTCCCCCTCCCCTCCTGTCTGGAAGCAGCACTTCTGAGGAGGCCTCCTAGAGAGACAGGAAGTCTTTCAGGCTGGTCTCCCAGAAGGCTGCAGGAGGGAAAACCAGTTCCTGGGCAGGAACTGGGTTTTATATTAGAGGTTTTTGGAGGGAAACAGGCAGTTAAAAGTTGTCAGGGGAAGCTGACAGTCAGTTGAGTTTGATTTGAGTCTTGGTGACTGGTGAGTCGACTCTGGATGGTATGGTCAGGGCCAGTTATATACTAGGGAAAGAAGGAGCGTTTATCCCTACTTTCATTTATTACTTCTGTTCACCCTGTATTTAAAAATGCCTGTATATAGTTATAAATTTTAAATAAATATTTTGTCTGTTTAAAAAGGTAGTCCCTCTGTACCACATAGGTTCCCCAACCGCCTTAGACCATGCTACTGCAAGAGGGGAGTCCAGGAAAGGGGGAAGGCATACAGTTGGCAAGGGTGCCAATCCTCCAGGGGTCTCCCAAAGAAGGACTTTGGTCTCTGTCATAACCAGGTGCTGGATTGGCAGAGGACCTTGAGGCCAGGCCTCAGAACTGGCAAGGGGGATTGGGAGTCCTGTTCCTCTCAGTCAGGAACCCCTGAATGAACAGGTGGTGGCAGTGTGCCCTAGTGGTGGGAAGAAGATTAGCTCTCTTCAGGACTTGGCAACTCAAAAGGGAGTTGAAGGGACCAGATCTGAAGGCAGAAACGGGCCGGTTCTGTCACAAGCATCTCAGCCCTGATGTTTCAACAGTGCCATTAGCAGCATCAAGGGAACCCAAATCAAAGATACTGATTGCCCAGGACATTGTTCCAAACACTAGACAAAGGCCAAAACTATCTACCTAACTTCTACCTTCCATCCAGCTCAGCAAGAAATAGGAAGCACTTTTCTATCTGAAACCAGGTGTACCTGCATAAAATTCTGCCACACTCCCCCCCCCCCCCAAAAAACCCCATATCTATGAAACCATTATTATAAACATCACTATCCAACTGCTCAGTATGCAGCACATTTTCCCCATGAAAGAGGATCTGGAAAACTGTAGACAGGAAGTTTGAATCATTCTTGCTTACTCTGTTGCTGAAATGTTTGAAGTGGTTCTTATTTCGCTCATCTGGACCAGCTCATGTTGACAATATGCTGTTTTAGATTGTATGCACATATGAAGAAACCAGAGGCTTGTTAAATATAACATTAGCTTTACATTCATCTTAACTCAAAACTTTTCCTTTGTTAAAACATCAACAGATTTTGCTTCTTCAGCAAACATCTAGAGTTTGCGTTACCTGCCATGAAAATCAAGAAACCGGTCTTGAATGCCAATTCCAACATAAAGTCCAGCATAGTCTTACCAACAGGAAGGGATGGCAAGCCAGTGGCTGGTATCCTCAGGAGCTTTAGGGGCAGAGTGACGGGAGAGGGGCACAGAAATTACTGCAAACAGTGATTCTGGCATAAGGTGTTGTGAGTCACAGAGCTCACTTCATCAGATGTGTAATATCCATCCAAGCAGGCAAATTTGTTGTTCTAAGTTCAAGAAACAACAAGGGACGGAGTCAATACATCTGATGAAGTGAGCTCTGATTCACAAAAGCTGGACTGAATTTTGTGTTGGAAGAACCATACAATGTCCCTGTGCCTCCAAGAAGCAAGTGACCAGAGAATTGCAGACAGAGGCAGACATTAAGCAATCTTCCTCTTTACTCTTCTGTTACTGAACCCCTTAATGCGCAGACTGCTACTCTTAGAGAAACAACTTCCTTCTCTCTTCTTTCTTCTCTTCCACCCCCCCAGGCATACAAAGAGGGAAGGCACATTTCTCCATCTTCAGCATCATGGATGCATAATGCCTCTCTGCATCTGCATCTATCACTAGCTAGCTTGAATAGAAAATGTCACTGTCTCTAAGCTGCACTATGCAGTATGGATTTCCTAAATAAAGTAGTTATTTTCTTTTAAACTGACAAGTGGTTCTGTGTAACTTTGTAGTCTTACAAGCATATGCTGAACAAAAGAGTTCTGCTGTGTTCTAAGCCTTTAGTGCACTCTGCAACTTAGAAAGGTATCTGGACTAACATACTAGTGCTCCCAATGTTTTCTTGGTCTTTAAGACACTTCTGAACTCGTTTGATTTTGCCACAACAGACTAACACATCTGGAATTAGCAAAGTTTCATAAAATACATGTTTCATAAAATACATAAAATACAAAGTTTCATAAAATACATGTTTCATAAAATACATGTTTTTATTAGGACACCTATATCCTCCTTGTCCTGAAGAAGCACAATGAAGATTTCTTCTCAAAAAATGGAGGGAAAGAGAAGCTCCGCAAACGAAGTTGCTATTATTATGGGCATGCCCTAGCAAAGCAGTCAACCATCTTCTGGCAACCTGTATCAACGGAATTCCAAAAGTACTAGCTTGCCAGAATAAAAATGGACCGCTTCAGGAAAGGTTTGCTTGTTGAATGCCATATGAACATATGAAGCTGCCTTATACTGAATCAGACCCTCGGTCCATCAAAGTCAGTATTGTCTACTCAGACTGGCATTGGCTCTCCAGGGCCTCAGGTTTTTCATGTCTACTTGCCTGGACCCTTTTTAGTTGGAGATGCCAGGGATTGAACCTGGGACCTTCTGCTTACCAAGCAGATGCTCTACCACTGAGCCACCATCCCTCCCAATTCAGGCATTCAATGACTTTCACCCTACCATCAACTTGACAATGAACCAGTCTATTCTATTCTGGACACCACTGTAAAAATACATAATGGACACTATCTCATAACAGAAACCTACTGACCGACAAACATGCCTGCATGCCTCCAGCTACCATCCCAAACATATCAAACGATCCATTGTATACAGCCAGGCTGTACGCTACAGCCGCATTTGCTCCAATCCTACTGATGAGATTCCCACCTGAGGGATTTACAACAATCTTTTTTGGAACTAAAGTAAAAGAAGGATTGCAGATTTATACCTCGCTCTTCTCCCTGAATCAGAGACTCAGAGCGGCTTACAATCTTCTATGTCTTCTCCCCCCACAACAGACACCCTGTGAGGTGGGTGAGGCTGAGGGCTCTCACAGCAGCTGCCCTTTCAAGGACAAGTCCTGCAATAGCTGTGGCTAACCCAAGGCCATTCCAGCAGGTGCAAGTGGAAGAGTGGAGAATCAAACTCGGTTCTCCCAGATAAGAGTCCACACACAACCACTACACCAAACTGGCTCTCACCTGATGTACCCACCTGATGAAGCCAGGAAACAGATTAACAAAGCCAGAATAATACCCAGAGAAAACCTGTTACAAGACAGACCCAAAAAGGACAAAAACAGAACACCGCTAGTGGGCACACACAACTCTCAACTGAAAACAGTTCAACATATCAGTTCAAAAACTTACAACCTCTATTGGACAGTGACAGCTCTCTTTTAAAAGTACTCAGGGGTAAAACTTCTTGCTAGGGTGGCCAGACCGTCCCGGTCTCCCAGGACTTTCCCGGTTCTGGCCACCAATTCCCGCCTCCCGGGCTGCCTATACCGGGACCATTAAAGGTCCCGGTTTAGCCAGCCCCGGAGGCGGTGGGCCACGGGCGCCGGCGGGGAAGGCGGCGAGTGAGGGAGGGAGCGTTATAGAGTGTTTCGAGCCCGCCCCTGTGACATCAGTCCCATCGTTGTGGGGCCCAGGGGGCTGGCGCAGTGGCACGCTGAAGCAGCCTGTCGGTCACTTCCGGGTTCCTGTCCTGCATCTCGACCTGTGTTATTAGTGACAGGCTGCTTCGGCACGGGACACATATCAAATGAAAGAGGGGGCGCAGGGCTATCAGAAATAGCCGGCGGAGGGAGTCGGGAGACCACCCCACTGGGGGATCCACACCCCGAAAGTGATGAAGGTGGCGCAGATAGAGCCAACAGAGCAAACAGGACAAAATAAATAGGCTGCATTATGCAGCACAGTTGAGAAAGTGCCTTATCCCATATACTGATGAAGTATATACAGGATTTGAGAACAAAATTGTTTCCAGCGGTGATATTTGGGGGATTTTTGGGGACGTCACAGGAAGTGCTGTGAAGTCACTTCCTGTTTCCGGCAATGGCATTTGGGGGAAATGATGTCATTTGGGGGAAATGATGTCACAGGAAGTGATGTCACTTCCCGTTTCTGGCAGGTGACGTGGGGGAAATGATGTCACAGGAAGTGGTGTCACTTCCTATTTCCAGCGGTGGCATGACATCACCGGAAGTGACGTCACTTCCTGTTTCCGGCAGTGGCATTTGGGGGAAATGATGTCATTTGGGGGAAGTGATGTCACAGGAAGTGATGTCACTTCCCGTTTCCGGCAGGTGACGGCGCGCGCGCCCCTACCTTCCCCCCCCCCCAAGGTGTCCCTGGCTGGCCTTCAGACATTATGGTTACCCTACTTCTTGCACACAGGCAGCCCCCTAATCTCAAACAACTCACCCACAACAATACAACATCTCATCTGGGCATGGACAATGTTGGAACTCAGTCCTAAAATGGCTGACTGACTCCATCTTAGTAATAGTAATGTTGTTTCTGCAATGTCATGCTGAGTCATGCTGCATCATGATCCAGCTGTTACCTGTTACTGAGGTAAGGTGGGATGACCTCACCTGTAATTAGGCTTTGTGCTGACTCACAGAGCTGATGCAACCCTGATGATTGGTACGTGTACTTAGGGAAGCTCAGTGAGCCTGCTCAGTCTGCCTGTAAGGATTGTGGGTACTGTGCGGCCCACTATCTGGGTGGCAGCAGACACTGCTGGTGTTGGATCCTAGGCTACTGTGCTTGGATCGTGCTGTGTATACTTACTGCTGTATACTGTTATCTACTGAAGTGTGTACTGATTACTGTGTATGACCTTGGCCTGGCAACGACTCTGAATATTGGATACTTTCCTGGTAAATATATCTACCATTGAATACAGCTGTTTCTCTTGTCTATTAATTCCTGTGTTTTGCCTGCCCCTCTCCTTCAGCTCTTCTGCTGCGTGCAAAATACTCTAGAATTTGCATCAGGTACCAGAATTTGCAATAAACCCAAGTGCCAACTTTGCTTCTACATACACCCAGACAAAAAAATCACTGGACCTAACAACATTAACTACACCATCTCAGGCTCGTTCACTTGTTGGAAGGGATCTCCAGGGTCATCTAGTCCAACCCCCTGCACAATGCAGGAAACTCACAAATAAAAAGGAAAACAGTAGTCCCCTGTGCAAGCACCAGTTGTTTCTGGCTCTGGGGTGATATTGCTTGCACAGAAGACTTTTTACGGGGTGGCTTGCCATTGCCTTCCCAAGTCATCTACAGTTTCCCCCCAGCAAGCTGGGTACTCATTTTACTGACCTCGAAAGGATGGAAGGCTGAGTCAACCTGAATCCTAGCTTCCACCAGGATCAAACTCAGGTTGTGAGCAGAGCTTAGGATTGCAGTACTGCAGCTTTACCACTCTGCACCACAGGGCTCACAAATTCACAGGATCTTCATTGCTGTCAGATGGCCATCTAGCCTCCATTTAAAATCCTCCAAGGAAGGAGAGCCCACCCCTCCGGTGGAAACCTATTCCACTGAGGAACCACTCTAACAGGAAGTTCTTTCTAATGTTGAGCCGGAAACTCTTTTGATTTAATTTCAACCTTTTGGTTCTAGTCCTACCTTCTGGGGCCACAGAAAACAATTCCACACCATCCTCTATATAACAGTCCTTCAAGTACTTGAAGATGGTGATCATATCACCTCTTAGCTGCCTCCTCTCCAGGCTAAACATGCCCAGCTCCTTCAACGTTTCCTCCTAGGACTCGGTCTCCAGACCCCTCACCATCTTCATTGCCCTCCTCTGGACCTGTTCCAGCTTGCCTATATCCTTCTTAAAATGTGGTGCCCAAAACTGAACACAATACTCCAGGTGAGGTGCTGAGCAAAGTAAAGCGATACCATCACTTCATGTGATCTGGACACTATACTTCTGTTGATACAGCCAAAAATTTGCCTTTTTAGTCACCACATCACACTGTTGACTCATGTTCAGCATATGGTCCACTAAGACCCCAAGCTTCTTTTCACATATAGTACTGCTAAGACAAGTCTCCCCCATCCTATAACCATGCATTGGATCTTTCCTACCTAAATGCAGAACTTTACATTTATTCCCGTTAAAATTCATTTTATTGATTTTAGCCCAGTCTTCCAGCCTGTCAAGGTCATCCTGTATCCTGTTTCTCTCTTCTACTGTATTTGCAACTCCTCCCAATTTAGTATCATCAGTAAATTTAATAAGCATTCCTTCTATTCCTTCATCCAAACCATTGATAAAAATGTTGAACAAAACAGGTCCCAGGACAGATCCTTGAGGCACTCCACTTGTCACTCCTCTCCAAGAGGATGAGGAATCATTCACGAGCACTCTTTGGGTGCAATCTGTCAATCAGTTACAGATCCATCTAATGGTAACAGGATCCAAATCACATTTTACCAACTTGTCAACAAGGATAGTATGTGGAACCTTATCAAAAGCCTTACTGAAATCAAGATAAACGACATCTACAGCATTCCCCTGATCCAACAAGGTAGTCACTTTCTCAAAAAAAGAGATCAGGTTAGTCTGACATAACTTGTTCTTGAGAAACCCATGCTGGCTCTTAGTAATCACATCCATTATTTCTAAATGTTCCAGGACAGACTGTTTATTGATGTGTTCTAAAACTTTCCCAGGTATAGACGTCAAGCTGATGAGTCGGTAGTTACCTGAATCCTCCTTTTTTCCCTTCTTGAAGATGGGGACAACATTCGCCCGCCTCCAATTTTCTGGTACCTCTCCTGTTCTCTAAGAATTCTCAAAAATAATAGCCAGAGGCTCAGAAATTACATCTGCACGCTCTTTTAGAACCCTTGGATGCAGTTCATTTGGCCCTGAGGACTTAGTTTCATTTAAAGAAACTAGGTGTTTATGTACTATCCCTATGCTCATCCTAGGTTGGAACTTCATACCGTCATTATATGTTCTGTTTCTGCCATGTTGAGCACTGTTTCCCTCAGAAGAGAAGACTGAGGAAAAGTAGGAATTGAGCAGTTCCGCCCTCTCTTCATTACCTGTTACAATTTCACTTTCTTGCCCTTGCAATGGGCCTACCATGTCCTTGCTCTTTTTCTTACTCTGAACATAAAAAAGAACCCTTTTTTGATGTTTTTAGCATCTTTGACCAGTTTTTACCATCTTTGACCTCATACTGAGCTTTAGCTTTCCTAACTTTTTCTCTACAAGCACTGGTGATTTGTTTATATTCATCCTTGGTTATAAGGCCCTTCTTCCAATTCCTAAAGGAGTCTTTTTTATTTCTCAAGTCTTTAGAGAGCTGTTTATGGAGCCAATTCGGCTTCTTTAGGCTTTTTCCATTTTTTCTTCTCATAGGAATCGTCTGTGATTGCGCTTTCAGTATTTCACTTTTAAGAAACTCCCACCCCTCTTGAACCCCCTTCTTCCTAAGTATTTCTGATCATGGGATTTTACCCAGCATAGTTCTAAGTTTGTCGAAGTTTGGCTTTCTGAAGTCAAACCTATAAGTCTGACTACGTATAGTTTTCCCCATTCCCTAAGACTGTAAATTCCAAAATCACATGGTCGCTACTACCGACCTATTTCCACTTCTTCAATCAATTCTTCCTTGCTGATGAAAATCAAATCCAAAATAGCAGATCCCCTTGTTTCCTTCTTCACTTTCTGGAAAAGGAAGTTGTCAGCAAAATCTTCCGACAATATACATGCCATTAAATGCCAGCAATGCCCTTCAGTTCTCTACATAGGGCAATTGGGACAAACACGACATCAAAGGATAAATGGACACAAATCTGACATCAGGAATTACAGATCTGAGAAACCTGCGGAAGAACATTTTAACCTTCCAGAGCATTCAATGGGTGACCTCAAAGTAGCTGTTTTACTGCAAAGGAACTTCAAGAACAGAATGGAGAAACTGCTGAATTACAAATTATTATGAAACTTGGAACAAACGCCTCCACAGGGCTGAACAGGGATATTGGGGTTTTTATCTCATTACATATGCTAAACCCACTCTCACTGAGTATAACTATCCACAGTATTCCAATGTATTTCTTTTGGAATAGTGTATCAGAATATTCTTTGTATTGACGTGCTCATATAAGGGATAATGGCTATTTATCTCATTACATATACTTAACCCATTTTCACTATATTTTATTGTATTCTTTTTTTCTAAAGGCAAACTAGAATGTTTACATGTTAAAAAGTAAATTAGGTGGACAAGAACATCACTATCCAATGTATTTCTCTTTTAGCTGTATTGACATACTAAAATAAGGGATATTGGCTGTACCTCATTGCATATACTAAACCCATCTTCTACTATATTTTAATGTATTTTTCTTCTAATGGCAAACTATATGTATGTTACATGTTAAAAGGTAAATCAGTTGGATGGGAAAAACTTCTGAGAAAGAAATGCTCTCATTTTGGCCCAAGCTTATAAACAATAGAGTGATTAGCAGACATTCTCACATTTCGACGTTTCTGTTTTATTGGTTTCTCACGCTCATACTACCCAATCAAAGGTTTGCTCAATTGGTTAATTTTGCTATTCTGTTATCAGATTTTAAATTTGAACCATTTTGCATTCTAAACCACTGTCTACCAGCTATATGTAGCTCTGCTCACTGCACCTCATTCCTTGTCTGAAGAAATGTGCATACACACGAAAGCTTACATTCTGAATAAAACTTTGTTGGTCTTAAAGGTGTACTTGACTCCTACTTTGTTTTCTTGAATTTCTGTCAGTGATGAAACTGTTAAAAGCACATGAATCTTGCCTGGAACGAGCAACTGGCAACCCTAACAACCCACCCTGCAATCAACTGCACGTTGGACTTGGCTTCTGTGCAGAAATGGTCGAGGAAGAGGGTGGTGTGTGGAGGAGAATATCCCCGGATGCCAACGAGTCTCTGAGCTGCCTGAAAAACCTTTTAACCCCACCCCGCCCCGCCCCGCCAGCAGAAGAAGGATCCGGAGGGCTGATTCGAGTCCCCCAGTTTGGAGAAGGACTACCACAGCCTTGCCCCCGGCGCGGGCTTATAGTCACCTTAGCGGTCACGGTGGGTCCTCTCTTCCTAAAGCCGTCAGCCTCAGGGAGACGCCCCAAGAGGCACAAGAAGGCGCACAAAAACGCCAGCGGCCCGAGAGCGCAGGCAACCCGACAGCCCATTCTTTACTTTCCCTCGCGGCTTGGCTGAGCCCAGCATAGTAGAAAGGAAATCGGCAACCCTTCCATGCGCCTGCGCGATGCTCCCGCGCGACTGACACTGTGGCAGGAGGCGGAGCAACGCAGAAGAACCGCAAGGCGCGGTTGAGGAGATTGACCAGACTTTGCTTTACGCCTGATCTTAGCGGGCGGCGAAGCGGAGGCCGTCTTTGCACCTAAACCAAGGGCCATGTCGTAGAGCTGATCTTAGCACACTCTGGAAGCCTGTTCTCACCCAGCAAGGTATAATGACTTAGAGTCCCTCCAAAGCAGCCGTTTTCTCCCGGGGAACTGATCTGGTCGTCGGGAGATCCCCAGGTTGCCACCTGGAGCTTGGGAACTCTGACTGAAGGCAGTTGCACTCGGGCTCACCAGCGGCGGCTGCGCTATGCCCACCCCGCCCCCAATTTCCTTTGCATAGGATGAAGACTATGATTAGAGAGGTCGTTTTCTTCCTGTCCCATAATAACAGAACTTCGAGCACCCCATGAAATTTATCTCTGATGGGTTCAGAAGTGACAAGGCCTCTGTTTGTTGGCCTGTCAGAGCAACTCAAACAAGATTTTGGAATACATGGAATGTTCCAGTAGAGCTCTTTTGGGGGGGGGGAATGTGAAAATCACAATCACATTACTTACATTTGGTGTGAAAAAGTGGCCACACATAGAGGCATATTAGGTGCTGCTGCCTGGTTGGTTGATTACCTGGTTGGCATGGTCATGTAAGGGATGCCTTTTTCACCAGCAGGTGGTATTTAAAGAAGGCAGGGACCAAGGAGGACCCAGACTCTCATACTTCTCATTGTATGGAAACAAGGGAAGAAGAAATGTGTGAAGTTGCTCTTGAATTGTGTAGCCCGTGACCAGCAGCATAAGAGCAACCAAGAACTGCAGGATTTCACTCCCAGCTCCCTTTCACATGGCAGAGTCCTGTTTCTGTGTTATGTCAAAAGATTTGTGATCTGAAGAGAAACCAGAGTATTGTGCTATGACAAAAAGGGTTGTAGGCTATTAGTGGGTTCTGATGAATGTAATGTAATGTAATGTAAAATTTTATTTATATCCCGCCCTCCCCGCCGAAGCAGGCTCAGGGCGGCTAACAGCATTTCAGGTAAACAATAGTAATAAAAACATTAAATTCACATTAAAATTCACATTAAAATCAGTCAATAATCAATAATTAATTAAAACATTCCTAAGTCAACATTGGCGGTAAACGTTACTAATCTGGCGGTAAACATTAATTCAGTTATTGGTGAACGCCTGTTTGAAGAGGGCGGTCTTGCAGGCCCTGCGGAACTGGTCTAAGTTCCGCAGGGCCCGCACCTCCTCTGGGAGTTGGTTCCAGAGTTGTGGGGCCGCAACAGAAAAGGCCCGGGTGCGGGTGCTTTGAAGTTTAACTTCTTTTGGCCCAGGGATATTCAGTCTGCTTTTCCCCACTGACCTCAGTGCTCTCTGGGGCTCATATGGGGAGAGACGGTCCCTCAGGTAGGTCGGTCCTTGGCCATATAGGGCTTTAAAGGTTATGACCAGCACTTTGTACTGGATCCGGTATACGATTGGCAGCCAGTGCAGTCCGCGCAGCCCTGGCCGTATATGCTCCCATCTTGGGAGACCAAGTAGCAGCCTGGCCGCCGCGTTCTGCACTAGCTGCAGCTCCCGGGTCCGGTACAGAGGCAGCCTTATCACCTTCTAACCAGAATGGCTTCTGTGTGTTGTTATCTCCATTTCTACATGCCTTTCTGGAAGCAAAAGAGACATATTAAAAAGAGTAGTGTCTTTTTTTGAAAACTGTTCATCTAAGCAAGCTTGAAAAGTGAATCAGAGCTATTGCTGACTGTGCACTGCATTATTCACACACACTCTGGGATCCTATTAAGACTGTAATACTATGCAGAAAGAAACCCCAGTTAACACAGTAGTGAGTCTTCTGAGTAAACATTGTAAAGGAATGCTCTTTGTTGTTCAGTCGCACAGTCAAGTCCGACTCTTTGAGACCCCATGGACAAAGTCACATGAGGCCCTCCTATCTTCCACCATCCTCCGAAGTCTGTTCAAATTTGTGTTAGTTACATCAATAACACTGTCCAGCCATCTCATCTTTTGCCGCCCCCTTCTTTTGCCTTCTGTCTTTCCCAGCATCAGGATTTTCTCCAGTGAGTGCTCCCTTCTCATTTGATGGCCAAAGTATTTGAGCTTCAGTTTCAGCATCTGACCTTCCAGGGAACAGTCAAGGTTGATTTCCCTTAGGACTGACTGATTTGATCTTGCAGTCCAAGGGACACTCAAGATTCTTCTCCAGCACCACAGATCAAAAGCATCTATTCTTATGCACTCAGCCTTCCTTATGGCCCAATTCTCACAGCCATGCATTACTACTGGGAATACCATAACTTTGACTATACAGACTTTTGTTGGCACGGTGATGTCTCTACTTTTTATTATACTGCCTAGGTTCGCCATAGCTGTCCTCCCAAGGAGCAAGCGTCTTTTAATTTCATGGCTACAGTCGCCATCTGCAGAGATCACTGAAATGTGAAGTCTGTCAGTACTTCCATGTCTTCCCCTTCTATTTGTCAAGGTGTGATGGAGCCAGATGCCATGATCTTAGTTTTTTTGATGTTGAGTTTCAAATCTACTTTTGTGCTGTCCTCTTTCACCCTCAACAAAAAGTTCTTTAGGTCCTCCTCAGTTTCTGCCATTAGAGTGGTGTCATCTGCATATCTGAGGTTGTTGATATTTTCCCAGCAATCGTAATTCCGACTTGTGCTTCATTCAGGCTGGCATTCCGCATGATATACTCTGTATATAAATTAAATAAGCAGGGTGACAATATACATCCTTGTCGAACTCCATTTCGTATTCTAAATCAATCAGTTGTTCCAGATTCCATTCTGACAGTTGCTTCTTGACCCTTATACAGGTTTCTCAGGAGACATGTGAGGCGGCCTGGTACTCTTTTTAAGAACTTGCCACAGTTTGTTGTGATCCACACAATCAAAGGCGTTACCGTAGTCAATGAAGTGGAAACAGATGTTTTTCTGGTACTCCCATGCTTTCTCCATAATCCAGCGAATGTTGGCAATTTGAACTCTATCAAATGGTCTACACGCCATCAGGATTTTAGCCTTAGTTCTTTTCAATGCAATGGCATGATCCAGTGTGCAAATCATAGATTGTGCTGTTGCTTTCATTGGCAACTTATATTATATTGGGGCTTGTGGGTAGGCATGCACCTGTGGTGGGGGGTGGGGCCACTTAGCCTTAGTTAACTTTTTATAATTTTAATTGATTTTAACTACAAAAGAAAAAGCATAAGCATAGATACAGAAAAAGAGGGGGAGAGGGCATATACAAAATGGGAAAGGTGGTGGGGGGAGGAAAAATACAAATATATCAATTTTAAATCTACCTCCAAATAAAATATCCAATTTGCTCTGCCTGCAAGTATAAAATTCTCCATATATTTTACCATCTTTATCTTCCATTATAAAACATTTTTACTAAGCTGTTATTTGCAATACAAATCTAAACAGTTCTTCTTCAACACATATAAATATGAACAAGTCAGAGCAGTCTCAGCACGAAACTAACTGCTTTGGCTTGACCTTGTTAAAAAACATAAACTAATTTGTTAGCACTATCCTCATTAACATAGACACAACAAATTCATACCTTTATCCTTAAAAAAAACTGAAAAGATACAACCTGGTATTTTGTCTATCTCAATATAAACAGTTTCTCCTGGCAGACATTATTAAAAAAACAAATCTAGCAGTTTACATAACATCTGTGTTGTCTGCCTTTTTAACAATTAGTCCACCTCTTATATCCCTATTGGGCTAGGAAAAACAACTTTTTATGACCCAAAACTAAAAATCCCATGCCTGTTCTTATTGAGAGTTACATACACAACTACCCACCAAGATAAGAACATTTCAGGAAACCCTTGCTAAAAAGAAATCTATCTCCTGAGTTATAAATTAACTTGTAGAATATCTATAACAAACATAGAAAGTAATATCATTATCTATTAAAAACAAATTCAGCAATTTGTCAGAAAATTACGTTATCTGCCTTTTTAAAAGCTAATCTAAGATAATTATTTTTACATAAAATTCGTTTCAAAGACTTTTTAGTTCTTTAACTTTTAAATCCATATTGTTTTAAACAAGACAATTTATTGTAGCCCAAAAACAAACAAAAGCAAAAAAAGGGAAAGAAGTCTCACTTAGCCTTCTAATTTCACATATCAGAATTTCTTACAAAGTCCATGTCCACTGAGAACATCTAGTTACAAAGTCCATGTCCACTGAGAAAAATCTAGTTCAGGAGTCTCTTCTTTCTGAAAGATTTCCACATCATGATTTTCTGGTTAAAATGCATCTTCTTACTTCTTAATGAAGTCATCCTTCTCGAGGGAGGCGAGAAAAATTCCACATCCTTTGTTCCTCTCAACCTGGCTTGAGTCGGTCTCCATTTCCAGTCTTCTTTTTTAAGGGTGCCACAAGATTCCATTTTAATTTTCTTTTGTTGATTTCCCAACAGCTTAGTCTCCCATTTCAGTTCCACAGACATCACCAGGTTCTCTTTAGCACTCTGCTCATGTAGATTTGAGATTTCGCTAGCTTTCAGCAAAAAAGCTGCCATTTGCTTTTTAACCAAGTCTGCCAATAAACCAAGATCTTGCCTCAGAGATTTTAAACTGCTTAAAGTATCTTTTTTATAAGAAATTTCGCTTAGCAAAGCCATTTTTTGTCAGCAAACTCAGTCCATTAATCCTGATTTAAAAGTAGCTAAGAGTCCCAGATAGCCCGTCCTTCTCAGTCTCCTCCAACTGAACTTTTAGATGTTAACGTATGAATTTCAAATCAGACAACAAGGAAAAATCCCTCTAACAGGTATCTCATTTTGTTCAGACCGTATTGCAGCCAAATAATAGTCTCTTTACCAAATATCCAATTATGATCTGGGTCAATGTAAATGTCCATATTCCGATTAATTCAAATTGTTTCCAGTACTTAGAGATGTTCTTTGACTTTCCATGGCCTAATTCACAGGAAAATTAGAGATAGCAGTCTCTTTCCCTTCCTTTGAACCACCAAGTCGTTAAAATGTAGAAAGGACCCATTAGCCCTTGGTAATTGAAAGCCGACTTACTTGCATTGCAGATTTGTTGTGCTTGAGATAGAGGGGTGATAGATCAAAAGCTTGTTGAAGAAAAGAAAGGCAAGCAATCGAGCGTTCACCTCTTGCTGCTGTAATAGCGATCGCGACGGGAAGAGCTTCAGAGCACACAGAAGGAACAGGAGCAACTGCCATTGCACCCCCGACCCACTGTGAAAGCCCCATGCCTGAGAGACTCCCCCCCCCCAGGGTCTCTTTGGGGGTGTCACATCTGTGGCACCCCTCCCGCTGCCCAATCAGGGGAGTCGCAAGCAGGAGAGCTCGTGAGTCCACCTGCTAGCAAGGCGACGTAGCCCGAAAGTCTTTAGCCTTAGTTGTTATATGAGCAGTTATGGTCTGCACCATGGATTTTGCTGGCATAACTTTTTGCATATTATAGGGGGCATTTCCAGGCTAGTAGCATTACCAATACTACCAGGTGGTTGTTGGAGATGTTCTGGGATTTCAACCAATCTCCAGGCAACAGAGGTCAGCTCATCTGGAGAAAACAGCCACTTTGGAAGGTGGATTCTAAGGCATTATACTCCATTGAAGTCCAAACCCTGCCCTCTTCAAGCTCCACCCCAAAATTGTCAGGTTTTTCCCATTCTGGAGCTGGCAACACTACAGGCTGGAGTGGCTTGGAAGCCAAATAGCTCCTGCCATAATACAGAGGTGGAATTCTAGCAGGAGCTCATTTTCATATTAGGCCGCACACCCCTGATGTAGCCAGTCCTCCAAGAGCTTACAAGGCTCTTTTTTTATAAGCTCTTGGAGGACTGGCTACATCAGGAGGTGTGGCTCCTGCTAGAATTCCACTCCTGCACACATCTATGTCCACCCTTTCCTTCATCAGTGCAGTGATTTGCATTGTCAGTGCACCACATCATTGCCATGCCTGTGTCCAGCTGCCACACAGCACCAATGTGATTCTATACCAGTGTATCTCCATAATATACTGGAATAGGGGCTAGTTGGCTCCCTGTATTCCTCCATTGCACTGATAGATGAGCAGGGATTAATAGTGAAAAAACCGATGCAAAAGAGACCAGATATTCTGGAAAATAATGTTTTATGTAATTACTGTTGAGAATTTAAGGAAATGAAAGTAATTAAGAAAAACTAGTAATATGGCAGGATACAGTTAAATTTCCAGTCTTAAATACAATTTCAAAAGATTTTGAGTTCTCAGGACATGCTTGTCCAAGGTATAGTCCATTTTAGTAATGTGAGAATTAAATCTATGTGGACTCTGGATAGCATCAGGGAGAAAGCTGAACTTGAAAACAAAGTCATTTCATACTGTGAAATCTGTTTTGAATTATCTTGCAAAGTGTGTAAGCACTGATAGTTAAATTATATTTGGAAGAAGATTAATTTAAATGTCATTTAAAAGGGAGAGTAGTTAAAGACTGCAAACCCTATGATGTTACTAACTCCCCCCACATCATCCCCTCACACTCATTTTAAAATGAGAAAAATGCTTTTTATTGCAAGTTTATGTTTGTTACAAAGAGGCAACTATGTATGTGTTGCCAGGAATTTTAGGTCATCGCTATCAAATTGGCAGCAGATACAAGGATAAAAAAAAGTTTATGGATAGTCAGTTCTGACTTTGAAAATAGAAAAGTGATTAAGTTAAAATTTTGTTACAACTGAAATGAAACAATGTTTCAGTCAGTTCAGATCCTTTAATATTGTAATGGCAAGTGTTCAACATGGTTAATCAGTGGTTTCAATGGAAAAAGTAATTTCTGCCTGCTTCCTCCTTTTATAGTTATGATGTTTTATTGTTTTAATTTGTGTTGTTACCTGCTTTGAATTCCAAATTGTTGAGAAATAGGTGGGTCAATACATATTTATTTAAATAAAAATGTGGGGCCCATATTTAAATGGAAACAGTCAGGATAGCTAGTCAGCAAACCCACATGAATCTATATCAGGTTCATTCATTTCAGAATTTTTCTTCCAGGCAATGACTATTTGCTTCTCAGTATCCATCAAAGAGTGAGTTCTTAAACACTACCAGTTCAATCCATGTCTCAATTGCGTGTCACAATCACAGGACTCATCTGTCCAGGTTGCTCATGTTCAGGTTCAATCCTGTTTGCTGGGTTACTCTCCGTGCCTGCACATTCATAGTCAAAGAGGCACAGTCTGCAGTCTTACCCCACCACTGCACTGCACTGCCACGAATTGTCCAAAGAAAGGATTACTATTACATAATAACAAATAGCATTATTTTGAAAACTGTGGGCCAAAGTAGATGTCACGGTGGCCATGGGGCAAACATTTTAGTTTGACCCAGAATGTTTTTCTAAGTCTATCTGACATGCAATAATAGGGCTTTGAAAGCCTTGTGGAAGTCATAGTTTATCCCTACGACCACCAAAACACACACATTCTTAAAATGCTATGAAGTTATTTTATTGTAAATATAATAAAAGGATGCTTTGCATGCAGAGCACCCACACAGGTAAATTGGCAAAGTGTTCAAATTGCCCATTGGGGAAATTCTTCCATAGAGTCACAGCCTTATAGAATTTCTTTTGAACTTTCTAACTAATGGCATCATGAGCAAGGACTGCTGAGGTGACCAACTTCATGTGCAGAATATTTGGCTTGAAAAATGCTGCTTGGCACAGTGTTCAAGGTGGGCAGAAAAAAATAAGGGCAAGACAAACTTGACATTAGTGGGTTCAACAGTCAAGCCATGAATGCTGGTTAAACCTCAGCTTGCCTTGAACTAGTGGGTATGCTTAGCAAAAAATGATTCACTATAGTTTTGGAATAGTCTGCTTTTTACTTTACTCCTTTGCTTACACTATTTTTTATTTCAAAATCACATCCATGCTCACCTATGTTTTACCTGTGATGTTCAGATGGATTTGTGCATCATTATTTCTCCTCTGTGCAGCTTTCAGTTAAGGTTCTTCCACATAGAAAGATGTTATTCTTCATTATATCTCAACAACAGACAACAAAAGCCTTCATTGGCATGTATCAGATTATAAATAATAACCAGATACAGAAATAACAAAAACAATCATATGCAGCTATACATTGGACAGTTGATCCTTGATTACCAAACTCAAGAATAAAGCAACCTTTTCAGTTATTTCAGATGACAAATCATTCAGAAGATGACAAACCTTTACAGCGTCTGAGCAGCCTGTCATATTCGACAAAATTGGATCCAGAAACGTAAAGTGTATAATATCATATAGGGGACAATAAAGAAGAACATTATATCTCTTGCCTCCTGTCCACTGTAAAATGTCTTTTTAACTTTTGAGAAGGTGGAAGTCTTAGGGACCAATCCTAAGCAGTATAAAGTCTCACTTTCTTTAATGGGACTAATTCCATGGGGAAAGGCCTCTAGAATTGCAGCCTGAAAGTGCCATCCTAACAACGCAATCCTAAGGGGGGTGAGCAGAAGTCCTATGGAAGTCAGAGTTACAATCGCGCAAGTCCACTTACATTAGAGCAGAGGCAGTTTACATGGGCGTGGGCCCGCTCGAGCGGGCCCCCACCCCAGGGCAGCAGCTCCTCAGGCCTGAGCGCTGGCGTCAGTCCAGCAGAGAGACCTATGTCAGTGTGAGGGGGCGAGGGGTGGAGTCATGGCATGACCTGGCTTCGTCAGGTCTCTAAGAACTTCAAGCCCTGACACACACACCCAAAAGTGTAAAGTTACACCAAGGAAAATGCTAGCATATTCCATAGACACTTGTTGAAACAGAAAACAAAGTCCGCCACTGCATGAGCTTGCAAACTCCTTAGGGAGCTGTGTAATTGCCTCACCAATCCCTTCACACCCCAGGCTGAGTGAGCCTGTCCCCAACACCAAATCGCCGCACCCCGTCTCCTAGTAAAGTTTCCGCCTCGGCCTCACACAATTCTTCAGGTAGGGTAGGGTGCACGGCACAGGACTCTGCCACAGAACTCCCTGCTATGTAGACTTAGCATGCAGTTTTGGTGGTGGGAGCTGCACAGAGACTAGATGACCATGGAGGTCCCTTTAACTATGATAAAATTACAAAAAGCCATTAAAAGCCATTAAAATTTATTCCCCTCCCAAACATACTCCATTAAACCAATTTTAAAAGAATTTCAAAATGACCTATATACAAAACAGTTAAAATAAATATAAAATGTTTTAAAAATTGTTTAGGAGGAATCATTGAGGGAATGCCAAAAGAAACAAAAAGTCTTCACTTGCTGGCTAAAGACAGCAACAAAAGCTGTGTTGGTCACAAACCATATAGGGCTTTGAAAGTCAGCATCTCTAATTGTGCTGAGAAATTGGAAGCCAGTGGAAAGGGGTCAATATTGGACTGATATTGTCCCTGTGACCTACTCCATTCAGCATTCTGGTTGCAGTGTTCTGTACCAACTGAAGTTTCTGAAAACTTTACAAGGGCAGCCCCACATACAGCATACAGGATTTGGCTTACAGCAATATATCTGCCACCTGGCCTGCCATCAGCCCCACTGCCATTATCTGAGAGTGAGGAATTTTGTCCATTCTTGCAATGATAACCAGAATAATAAATAACAAGTTATTTATTTATGTAAAACATTTATTAGGCACCTTTCTATTTTGCAAAACTCAATGTTACATTTTATTTTATATGCTACATTTTATTGCAATTGTTTTAAAATAATTTTTGGCTTCATGAATGTCACACACTCACTTTTAGGGTCTAGACTTCATAGTCATGGGCCAGGGATATCATACACTCTGACCGTACTAATTTTCTCCTGGAAGTTTTCAATGGGGCTGATTTCCAAGTGTAAAAAAAATTGCAACCCAGGTATGCAAAGTAATCCATTTCCTTAGGAGTAATTCATATTGAATCCTTGTAGGCAATTCTAAACATGGTTGCACAGCAATGTGGCAGGATTTATTCCTAAGAAAACAAGTATAGAATTGATTCTGAGGGACTGAATTCAATAAACATGCATAGGAGCACACCGAGGCAGAGGGTAAAAGTGGATTATAATCAAACTTCAAGCATACTTTCGACAATCAGGATAAATCCTTCACTGAACACAAGTATGCACAAAAGCATCAAGATCTGGAGCAGATAGGTACGCATTTCCAGCTTCTTCATGGGATTCCATGCTTGGCAACTCAGATTTTGAAAACAGAATGCAGCCCCTTTTACTTGGCTACAGATCTAATCAGTTTGACATGGAAAGGAATTCTTTTCTAAAGGTTGATAGGTTTTGGTGAACCTGAGCTTTTAATTTAGAGCACAAGCCAGGTTTGCATAGTGCTGATGGCTGACCAACAAATCAATCATGAAGCGGTTCCCCACTATCTTCTCGGACCTTGCTGTGGACAATGCTGATTGGCTAACTGTTGTGTCAGGATAGATGATGTGTCTTTCTGTTTATCAAAGATTATTGCCAAGCTTAAATAAACAGTATTGGGGGGGAATAAAGCATCAGACCAAAGGTACAGCAGAAACTGAGTATTTGTCTTCAATGGATTTAGAAGGGTGAGTCTGCTTTGCATTGCCATGCTGTTCTCTTTATTTATTGTACAGCATTTCTTAAGACATTTACTTTGTTGTAGATGTTTGTTTCTTATGCACAGGTACAAATCATGTTTTATGCTACTGTTTCTTTCTCCATTGTTGCATTAACACAAAACACTGAAAAAGTAAGAAAATCAAGATTTTACAACTGGTTTAAATCTTAGCATAGGCAGCTGCAGTGAAGAAACTCAAGTACAGTTGCTGTTGTAGTTTGCTCTTGTTATCATCTTTAACAGAGATGTCAAACTACATTTACAATACAATCATAAACAGAGTTACACCCTTCTAAGCCCATTGACTTCAATGGACTTAGAACAGTGTAACTCTGTCTTGAGATGTCACTGTTAATGGAAATGAAAGTATTTTAAGCTGACCATTCCTATTGCTAGGGAGAAAGCAGTCTGAGAAGTGCAGTTACTTGAGTCCTACCATCCATTCCTCAATTCCTTGCTCCCCATTGTTTCAAAATATTACTTAAGTTTTGACTGTGAAGACTGTTTATGTTTTATAATAGGTTAAGGATCATTCCCATATTATCAAAACTACATAGGTTTATTTAATGCTTATATTCTCTGTTATCTTAGAGTGTTCTTCCTAGTCCAAATATAGCTTTGGGGATTCAAACACAGGTTTTAAATGTCTACCTGCAGATGATTTACACCAAAGTCCATTTTTGCATATGTCTGGATATGTCACTGGTTTCTAGCAGAAGCAATAGCAGCCTGGAAGCAGAGCAGATGTTTCTTTGATTGTATCTAGGGACATGTCAATTGTATTCTTAGAAGCAGAAAGATTTTGGCTTGGCAAGACAACTGGTGGCATTTTTCTCCTCATTAAAACATCAGCTTGATAAAGTCCATATTCCTTTGTGTTCCAAAATGTTCAGGCTTTTTTAAACATTAGCATTCTTATCGTTACATTGGACCCATTACATGCAGTCTTCTAGCAAATTAGCTTTTTACAAAGCTCTTCCTTGAAGGTCTTTCCTTCCATCAAGTTGACAAGTGAGAAAAAAGTCATTCTTAAGATTGCCAGTCCTGGAAACTGTTCAAGACAGGGAGGCTATGGTGAACGGTTAAGTAAACTTGCCAATAGCTATTTTCTCCCCTTCTTGGGCCCGAGTCTTGTCTCACTTGTTGTTGGAAGAAAATCCAGTGCCTTCTTAAGTCTTAGCAATGTTCTTTGTCAACATCCACTAACTTTAGACAGCGTAAGAAGCCAAATGACAGCTTTATATGTGTCTCTTGGTAGGAGAGATTAGTAGTATTGTAAATCCAGTCTATATTCACAACTGCTATGAGAACAGATAGCCATAAAATCAGACTTCAGACAAAAGATGAATTGCATACTGCCTTTTTTCCTACTTTTTATCCAATCTGAATCTATAGATTCAAACCAGCAATTTTTTTTTTCAGATTCAAAGATCTAATTGGCAGTCTCTTCATAAACATCCTGGTGACGTGTTTATGTTTTAAGCAACCAGTGTTCCCATGGAAGGTAAACATTGTCATCCTCTTCAAAAGTGTTGTAGTTTAATAACATAGTGAATAAATTATACTGTCATTAATTAGGAAATGAGGCTCAGAAGCATGGTGAAAACAAAAGGAAAGATTTGTAATAGAAAAGAATGGCTATAACTTTGCCAGTTCCTTATAAGAACATTTTAAGTGGAGTAATTGAAAAAGAACCACAGAGTCCTCACTGCTGGATGTGGTTCATTCAGGAGTGTACATCATATGACATATTGAGTTTTCAAAGCAGGCCTATAGCTGTTGCATGTGGCTCAGGCCTGGAAGGGCCTCAAACACTCTATCAGTATCAGGCGCATGCAAAAAAGAAGTCAGAAGAAGGTCATTCATAATTTTAAAAACTGTAGTCATATCCTTTCATATCAGAATTAAAACTAGTGATATTAGGAAAACAATACTCCTCCCCAGGGCTTTTTTTGTAGCAGGAACTCCTTTGCATATTAAACCACACCTCCCTGGTGTAGCTAATCTTCCAAGAGTTTACAGTAGGCCCTGTACTGAGAGCCCTGTAAGCTCTTGGAGGATTGGCTACATCAGGAGTGTGTGGCCTAATATGCAAAGGAGTTCCTGCTATAATAAAAGCCCTGCTTCCCCCTCTATTTTCAGTGGGGAATATTATTAAATGTCAGTTCCCACCACTGCCACCCAATTGAACCACAGTCCTCACCCAAGGGATTCTCCCTTCCAAATTTCAGTTAGCGAGGAGAAAGCATCTGAATTTTCTCTCAAAGCAGACACAGGTGAGCATGAATTGGTATGTAAGTTTTCCCCTTCTTCTGGGATCCTCGATTAATGCCCATATATGCTCAGAAGGTCGTTACATTCGGCCTCCCAACATCTGTTGGCCATCCCCGGGCCAAGAGATGCCTGCCTTGCCTCAACCTGCCTTGCCTCAACCTTGCCTCATATTTGTGGCATGGAGAAGAGGGGAAAGATGCAACCTGCGCGGGGGCGGGGTACCATGGAATAGGAGCCTGCCTGGGGCTTCAAACTCTGTCTCTGCTCCAGAACAGAGTTCATCTGGCACCTGGGGGGGGGGCGGAGGAGAGCAGCAGTGGACATAGCAGGAGAGTGGCACTGAGTCACGGGAGTTCCTGGAGTCAGTGTTGGGCCTTTTCAGTCCTGGCCCCGACCTGGTGGAATGAGCTCCCTACAGAGATCCAGGCCCTACCTGGCTTATTAGCTTTCCGTTGGGCCTGTAAAACAGAGCTGTTCCACCAGGCTTTTAGTTGAGGCTGTGGGCGTTTATTCTTGATCTTTTGGCCTCCCCTATTGGTACTGTCACCTGTGCTATAAAATGGATTATCATCTGCTATCTCTATGCAATATGATGTGAGACAGCCAGGCTGGGCAATATGTGATGATACGGTAAACTTCTCTGAGTGCTATTGTCTGTTTCTGAAATGTTTTAATTGTATTTTATTGTTTTATCACATGTTGTTCCCCACCCTGAGCCCTACAGGGAATGGACAGGATAGAAATATACTGAAAGGAAGGAAGGAAGGAAGGAAGGAATAGGGAATGGCCTATTGTTTTACAAAAATGGCATATGGGTAAAGAGATGGGCAGAGTAATCCTGATTTACAGGGCATCTGGCCTTTTGAATGTAGGTGTAATTCAGGAGCCACAAATCCACTTCCTAAAAGCTAAGTTACACTGGGGCAGATCAGGGGAGAAAGTGCACATGAGGCTGTTGCCATGGTAATCCTGTTGGAGTGTGGACTCCTGGCATACTGTCAAGGCAGGAGTGGCAGGAGGGGAGGGGATTGGCCAGTCCTCAGGCGGGTGCTGCTGCACATGATAGTCAGAGGTGGGGAGAGGTATTTCTGGAGAGTTTGATAGCCTTCCCACCCTGCTCCCTAACAGAGACCTGTGACAATGACAGGCACACAGTCAGAGTCATGTGTTACCCTAGCATGCCAAAAACAAACAGGAAACCCACCCAAAACAAAAACACACACAATGAATTACTCTACACACAAGAAAGCTAGCCGAACAGTATGCACATAAATGAAAAAATGCATGGAAAAATATACAATCATACAAATAATCCCAGCATGCCAGCATTTTCCATGGGCAAGCTCCCAGCAAAGACATTGAGTCCACCCTGTGCCATGGCTACTCTCAACACTGACTCCAGGAACTCCCGTGACTCAGTGCCACTCTCCTGCTATGTGCACTGCTACTCTCCTCGCCCCCCCCCTCAAGGTGCCAGATGAACCCTGTTCTGGAGCAGAGACAGAGTTTGAAGCCCCAGGCAGGCTCCCATTCCATGGGACCCCACCCCCACACAGGTTGCATCTTTCCCCTCTTCTCCATGCCACAAATATGACATCCCCATGGGGTCAGGGGGGCTGAGGGGATGCATCTGGCCTGAGGCCAGCTCCCACGGTATGAATGGAGAAAAGACCCTCTTACACCCCCCCCCATCCAGCCTCAAGCTCTTCCCAGCACGATGAAGTGGCTCATTTGCCCAGACTACCCCCTGCCCCCCCCCTGCACAAAGAAAACCTCCCTCTTATACATTCCCTCAGGAAACCTACAGGGGGAGGGGTGGATGGGGCGGGGAGGGATTGGGCAGGGAATGGGGTGGCAAGGACTATGAAACTGTCTGTGTAGCAGAAACCAAGCAGGAGAGACAACGCTAGAGCACAACACAGACTTTATTGCACTGGAATAAAGCGGGACAGAATCCTGGGTGGAAATTGGAAAGGCTTGCTGGGCTTGAGGCTCCACTCCAAGAAGGGGGCTGGAATAGCTGACTGAATAGAGTGGGAGGGGGCTCGCCATACTGAGAAGCCTATCTGTCAAATCTCCACCTGCAAAACAGGGAAAAAGATCCATGGCACCCAGGAAGGAGGGCCATGCCAGCCATTAAGTGCTCCTGGATTGTTTTCAATCCATCAGCCAGGACAGTTGCAGCTCATGGCTGTGTCCAGCAAGTGAATGATTTAAAGGGACAGTTTCCAAACTAGCTCACAACAAGCTCCAGAGCAGCTTCCAGACCCGCCCCCCTCACCAGTCCTGTGCCCGGCCAAGGATGAGAACTGGGCAGGGGACAGACCATCCCCTGGCCTGAGCTCACCACTGGGCTTGGGTACTGGAAATATTTTCATGCCACCCAGCCTTGAGCAAGCGGGGGGAAAATTGGGGTGCTTGCTCATGCCTACCTCTCTGTTTCTGACTGCCCATACACACTGAGCCTCTGGAGGTTGGATACCTGTTGGGATTTTGAAATGGGACAGGTTAGCCACCAAATAAAAACCTCACTCTCCTGCTTGCATGTCAAAGTGCTTGCCCTGTACTGTCCAAGTGCCCTCCCTGTGCATCACCCACCAGCAAAGTGCTTTGTCCCACGCCCATTGTCCACACAGCAGAGAGCTCCGAGACAGAGTCCCCTGCTGTGCACTCTACCTAAAGAGTTGTGCAAAGCCTGAGTGGAAGTTTTTGTAAGTGGGGGGCCACGATTGGGTGCTCGGGAGGGGGCTTGGCCAGCCCAGGAAGGAAAGGGATTGGTGCAGCCTGTGGTTGACTCCCTGGGGAGTTTTGAGGCTAAGTCAGCAGCAGCAGTGGACTTTATTTTCGTGATCCATGGGAGTGAATGGGGTACACCAACTTTTTGTTGTCATAACTTTACACCTGTTGCAGGGGACATTTTGAGGCTGAAAGGTCTTAAAGACCCAACCAACTCTGGCCATGCCCCTAATGCCATCCCCACCTATACTGGCGTGACCATCTATACCTTAGTTGTCCTGCCACTATGCCCCTCCACCAACAGCTATGGGTGGCTGGCTGCTCAGGCGCCCCTGCACTGACGAAAATCCCATTTGCGTAATGGTGCTTACATGGGCATAACTGGCACCTATGCCAATGTAGGAGTTAGTTTGCTTCCAGAGCACTTTTGCCTGCCCGCCCCCTTAGGATTGTGCTGCTAAATGCTTCTCACCATCCTATGCCTTACCTTACTATGCTTTGTTTCATTAAGCATTTTCTCTTGGCTCAGCTGACTTTCTATATTGAGGCTTGCTGTGATCAAATATACTTCAAACATGAAGCAACTCCCCTTATCTCTACACCTTAGTTTTATTTTAAAATAGACACCCTTTGTTTGAAACAGGTTTAGACTGGGGCTGTCAATTCATAGAATCATAGAGTTGGAAGGGATCTCAATGGTCATCTAGTCCAACCCCCTGCACAATGTAGGAAACTCACAAACACCTCCCCCTAAATTCACAGGATCTTCATTGCTGTCAGATGGCCATCTAGCCTCTGTTTAAAAACCTCCAAGGAAGGAGACCCCACCACCTCCCGAGCCTGTGCCACTGAGGAATCACTCTAACTGTCAGGAAGTTCTTCCTAATGTTGAGCAGGAAACTCTTTTGATTTAATTTCAACCCATTGGTTCTGGTACTACCTTCTGGGGCCACAGAAAACAATTCCACACCATTCTCTATATGACAGCCCTTCAAGTACTTTTTTGTTTAAAACAATTTTATTAATTTGCAATATATTGCTATAGTAATCTTTAAGAAAAATTAAAAATAATACAGAATAAAAACAATACATTGCTTTCCCCCCCTTCTCTTCACTTCCCCTTTTCTTGACCCCCGCCAGTGTTTACTTAAAATAAAAAAAAAACGAGGTAACTTAACAAATCAAGAATCTCCATTTTAAAACCTTATAACAATACGGAAGAAATAAAAACAAAAAATAAGAAAAGTTAACTCTATAGTTCATCTTCATTTTTCAAAAGAAAATTTTTCCCTTTATAAACTTTAGTCCATTATTCCACCCCATTCAGCTTTTATCAAAAATCACTAAGTGTCCCCTTACTTTCCATTGTTTTTCAACATAATTTTGAAATTTCTCCCATTCCTTCCTGAACTTCTCCAAATCATAGTCTTTTAAGATTCTTGTAAGTTTGTCCATTTCACTCCATGACATAACTTTTAAAATCCAATCACATTTTCCTGGTATTTTATCTTGCTTCCATAACTGCGCGTGCAATGTCCTTGCAGCTGAAAGCAGATACCATACCAACGTTCTATCTTGTTTCAGAAAACTTTCCATTTGTAATCCCAACAAAAAAAGAGTCTTGAGATCTCTTAATGTCATAACCTAAAATTTTTGACATTTCTTTCTGAATCATTTGCCAAAACTGTTTTGCTTTTACACAAGTCCACCACATATGGTAGAAAGATCCTTCATGTGTTTTTACATTTCCAACATCTATCTGACACCTGATTGTTCATTTTTGCCAGTTTCTTAGGTATCATGTACCATCTATACAGCATTTTAAAACAGTTTTCTTTAATGTTATAACATGTCGATATCTTCCTTGAGTTCTTCCATAAATACTCCCAAGATTCCATTTGTATTTCTTTGTTGAAGTTGATTGCCCATTTTATCATTTGCGATTTAACTACTTCATCTTCTGTAGACCACTTCAATAATAATTATTTATAAATCCTTGAAATCAACTTTTCGTTATCGCCCAACAGCATTTTTTTCCAATTCTGTTTGCTCTTGTCTTATACCTTCATTTTTAATGTACTGCTCCACCAAGCTCTTAATTTGTTGTAATTGAAACCAATTATATTTATATTGTAATTCTTCAGCTGATTTTAGTTCCACCTTTCCTCCATGTATTTTTAATAGTTGATTATACGTTAACCACATCCCTTCACTTGTTTCTGAGGATAATTTTATTACTTCAGTTGGCACAATCCATAGCGGCTTTCTCTCATCATCATATTTTTTATATTTTGACCAAGTACTTAGCAAATTTCTTCTTATATAATGGTGTGAGAAAAAACCATCCATCTTATTTTTCCCATACAACATATAAGCATGCCAACCAAAAATATTTCCGTGGCCTTCTAAAACCAACAGTTTCTTATTTAGTAATGTCATCCATTCTTTAATCCATACCAAACACACTGCATCATGATATAATTTTAGATCCGGTAACTGAAAACCTCCCCTTTCTTTTGCATCGGTTAAAATTTTCATTTTGATCCTTGGTTTCCTTCCAGTCTGTACAAATTCTGAAACTTTTCTTTGCCATTTGGTAAATTGTTTATTGTCCTTTACAATTGGAATTGTTTGAAATAAAAACATAATTCTTGGTAGAACATTCATTTTAATTGCAGCAATTCTGCCCAGCATAGACAAGTTCAATTTGTTCCATTTTATCAGATCTTCATCAATTTTCCGCCAAAGGTTTTCATAATTATTTTTATACAAATCTATATTTTTCATGGTAACTTCCACAACTAAATATTTTACTTTTGAAGTGACCTCACACTCTGTTGCACTTTGCAATTCCTCCTGTTGACTCTTAGTCATATTTTTGCACAAAATTTTCGATTTTTCTTTGTTTATATAAAAGCCTGCCAATTCTTTATAGTTCTGTATTTTACGAAGCAGCAATGGTGTCACAGATAAGGGATTTTCATTGATAAACATTACATCATCGGCAAATGCTCTGTATTTATAAGAAAAACCTTTCAATTTCAACCCCTCTAGCTCTTTGTCGTCTTGTATTTGCCGAAACAAAATCTCTAATGTCATTATAAATATCAATGGAGATAGAGGGCAACCTTGCCTTGTTCCTTTACCAACTATCATTTTCTCCGTCAGATCTGCATTTATACAGAGTCTTGCTTGTTTTTCAGTATATATCGCCTTAACCATTCTTAGAAAATCTTCTCCTAATCCCAATTTCTCCATCACTGCAAACATAAAATCCCAATTCAGATTGTCAAAGGCCTTCTCTGCATCTGCAAAATATAATGCAACTTCTTTTTCAGGATGCTTCTCATAATATTCAACAATATCTATAACAGTTCTGATATTGTCTCTGATTTGTCTCCTGGAAAGAAATCCTGCTTGTTCTTCTTTAATAAAATTACTCAAATGCTGTTTGAGTCATTCTGCTAGTATCCTAGCATATATTTTGTAGTCATTGTTAAGTAATGAAATTGGTCTATAATTTTTTACATTTGTTGTATCTCTATCTTCTTTTGGTATCAACAAAATTGTAGCTTCTTTCCATGTATTTTGTATTATCCCCTCAATCCTTATTATATTCATCAACTTCTGAAGTTTCAGTACTAATGTCTCTGCGAGGACTTTATAAAATTTTGCTGTAAAACCATCTGGACCCGGTGCCTTTCCCATTTTCATTGAATTTATAGCTGCTTCAACCTCAGTTTTTCCAATTGGTTCATTTAGTACCTTTTCCATATTTTCTCTTAAGAGATTTACTTGAATTTTCTGTAAGTATGCATCTATTTTTCTTTTCTCCACCTTTTGAGTTTGAAATAACTTAACATAATATTTATAAAATTCCCTTTTAATTCCTGCTTGGTCAACAATTTCTTTACCTCCCAATACAATTTTATTCACAAATTTATTTTCTCTTTATTTTCATTTGCCAAGCCAGGTATTTTCCAGGCTTATTTGCTCCTTCAAAAGATTTCTGTTGAAGTCTCTTAAAGTTCCATTCTACTTCTTTATTTAACAGATGTCTCAATTGATTCTGCAATATTGTAATTTCCCTTATTATTTTCTTTTTCCCCAGTCTTTTTTTAAGCTCCTTTTCTTTCTTCCCAATCTCTTTTTGAATGTCCAACATTTGTTTCTCTTTGGCCCTTTTATCTTTATTATTCATTGTAATTAAAATACCTCTCATTACTGCTTTGTACGCATCCCACACAGTTTGAAATTGAATGTTCTCCTTTTCATTTATTTGGAAGAAGGCTTTAGTTTCTTTTTCCAGAGACACCACTGTCTCAGTTTTCTGTAGCAAATCTTCATTTATTCTCCATCTCCTAATCTTTTTCACACACTTTGCCGACCACATCAATGGATTGTGATCAGTCCCAATGTTAGGAAGAATCTCTACTTTTTTCATCATAAGTCCAAGATCTTTTGTCATCCATAACATATCAGTTCTTGAGAAAGAGATATGCCTAGCTGAAAAGAAGGTTTAATCAATCACTTTAGGATTTTAATTTTCCACCATATATCTTCCAAACTTTCTTGTTTCACTAAATCAAAAAACAACTTTGGTAACTTCCCCTCCATATTTTTTCCACTGATCTGTCCAGATCATTAATGATTGTTCCATTAAAATCTCCCATTACCATTATTTGTTCATAATAATAATAATAAAATTTTATTTATACCCCGCCCTCCCCATCGAAACAGGCTCAGGGCGGCTTACAGGACATGGTGGGTCACACCATGATGTAACAATAAATACAACATAACCATTAAAATACATTTCTTAAACCAGCGATTAGATTAAAATTTAAAATTTAAATTACAGTAAAAATTAATGGTGCTACATTCTTAATATACATGCAAACATAGCTTATTGATGTGATGGTTCCATCTTAATATGCCAGCTGGAAAAGGATGGTTTTGCAAGCCCTACGGAACTGATTAAGGTCCCGCAGGGGCCTCACCTCCTCTGGCAGCTGGTTCCACCATTGGGGTGCTGTTATCGAGAAGGCCCGCTCCCTTGTTACTTTCAGTTTGGCCTCCTTTGGCCCAGGGATTTTCAGTAGATTTTGTGAACTAGATCTCAGTGCTCTCTGGGGAACATATGGAGAGAGACGGTCCCTAAGGTAGGCAGGTCCTCGGCCATATAGGGCTTTAAAGGTAATAACCAGCACCTTGTAACAGACTCGGTATACAATTGGCAGCCAGTGCAGCTTGCACAGCCTAGGCCGCACATGTTCCCACCTAGGTAGACCCACTAGCAGCCTGGCTGCCACGTTCTGCACTAGCTGGAGTTTCCAAGTTCGGTACAAGGGCAGCCCCATATAGAGGGCATTACAGTAGTCTAGTCTTGAGGTGACTGTTGCATGGATCACTGTTGCCAGGTCACCACACTCCAGGAAGGGAGACAACTGCCTCGCCTGTCTAAGGTGGAAGAAGGTGGACTTAGCAGTGGCTGCTATCTGGGCCTCCATTGACAGGGAAGACTCCAGTAGCACTCCCAGGCTCCTGACCCTGCGCACCGGTACCAGTGGCGCACCGTCAAAAACCGGCAAGGGGATTTCCCCACCCGTACCACCGCGACCCAGGCAAAGGACCTCTGGATTTAACTTTAGCCCACTCAGCCTAAGCCAACCCGTGACAGCTTTCAACACCTGGTCCAAATTTACAGGGACATTGTCAGGCCGGCCATCAATCAATAGATAGAGCTGGGTGTCATCAGCGTACTGGTGACAACCCAGCCCATACCTCCGGGCAATCTGGGCAAGGGGGTGCATGTAGATGTTGAATAACATCGGGGAGAGAACCACTCCCTGAGGCACTCCACAGTTAAGTGGGTGTCTCTGGGATAATTCTCCCCCAATCGCCACCCTTTGTCCCCGACCCTCAAGGAAAGAGGAACGCCACTGCAAGGCTAACCCCTGAATCCCTGCATCAGCAAGGCGGTGGGCCAGCAGCTGGTGGTCAACCATATCGAACATAGCCGATAGGTCTAACAACAGCAGTACTGCCGAGCCACCTCGATCCAGATGCCGTTGGAGATCATCCATGAGGGCAACAAGCACTGTCTCCGTCTCATGGCCTGGGCAGAAGCCGGACTGGTATGGATCTAAGGTAGAAGCGTCATCCAGAAAACTCTGCAACTGCAACACCACTGCCCGCTCTATGATTTTGCCCAAAAAGGGCAAATTTGAGACCGGCCGATAGTGCGCCAATTCGGCCGGATCCGATGTAGTCTTTTTGAGGAGGGGGCGGACCAATGCCTCTTTCAGAGGTGTTGCAAAAAAACCCTTCGACAGAGATCTGTTGATGATGTCCCATATAGGACATCTTAATTCCTCCTGGCAAGCTTTAATTAGCCAGGAGGGACATGGGTCCAGATTACAGGTTGTTGGGCATGCAGTAGAGAGAAGTCTGTCAACTTCCTCCAAGTTGAGTGGGTCAAAGCAATCCAGGATCAAACCAGAAGGCAGGCATGGAGCCTCGAGTTCACATACTGTATCCAATATGGCGGGGAGGTCGTGGCAGAACGACTTGACCTTGTCTGCAAAAAATTCTGCAAAAGCCTCACAGCCAATCTCTAATTCCTTGACATTTGGTCTACCCTGTGGCAAGTTACAAGATTCCGAATTATTCTAAACAATTATGAATTTGCAGACGCAATTTTAGCCACAAAGTATATTTTCTTTGTTGCTTTGACTGCCATCTCATAGGACTTCATAATCTCCCTATAAGAGATTCTAGTTGCTCCATCACGAATACGCCACCATTGCCTCTCTAGCCGTCTGAGTCCTTGTTTCAGCTGGCGTAGCTCTGGGGTATACCACGGAGCCAGCTTAGTACAAGGTCACAGAGGGCGCTGAGGTGCGATCTCATTGATGGCTCTGAAGAGCCGGCTATGCCAGGTATCAACCAGATCACAGAGGGAATCGCTAGAGGGCCAGGGACCCCAAAGGGCCATTTGGAACCGTTCCGGGTCCATCTGGCTCCGCGGGCAAGCCATAATAAGCTCGTCGCCTAGACGGGTTAGAAGTGGAGCATCCGCACGAGCCCTAAGGGCAAAGTGGTCCGACCATGGCACTGCTTTTGCGATTATATCGTCCACTGTAACCCCGGCCGCAAAGATCAGGTCTAACATGTGCCCGGCCTGGTGGGTGGAGGATGTAACAAATTGAGAGAGTCCTAGCGTCGCCATGGAAGACACTACGTCCATCGCCTGACTAGAGGCCGAGTCATCCGCATGGACATTGAAGTCACGCAGGATCACTAGCCTTGGGTGCTTAAATGCCCAGCCTGCTGCAGCCTCAAGTAGGGACGGTAAGACGCTGGCTGGTGTGCTAGGCGAACCGTACACCAGCCAGATTGCCAACCTTTCTCCAACCTCCCACGCCAGACCAGCACATTCAATACCCTCAATCTTTGGGGCTGAGAGACCCCTAAAGGAGTAAGCCTCTTGTATGAATAGGGCCACTCCTCCCCCCACCCACTAGTCCGCGATTGGTGAAAGACTGAGTAACCCGGGGGAGCTGCTTGTGAGAGGGCCACTGTATCTCCCTCTCGGACCCAGGTCTCAGACACGCAAGCCAAGTCCATATCCTGCTCGAGTAAAAACTCTCGGAGGACAGAGGTCTTATTATTAATGGACCTGGCGTTGCATAACACCAATGACGAGGTGGGTCAATCAACCTGGCTCCTCTGCCTGTCATCCTCGGGATGGGACGCAGACTGGAAGGAGGTCGAGCGCTATCTGGTCTCGGTCTTCTTCCCTTGTACCATTATCTGCTCCCACCGTCATACTTCCCCCTCCCCAGGAGCACTGGAATCCCCAGGCTAGTCATCCCCCGCTGATGGCAACTGCTGTCACAGTCACTACAAGCATACAACTAACACCTCCCTAAAGTAACTCCCCAACCCACTCCGCCCCACCAGTCACCAGTCCCCAATTCAATCAACTCAATCAAACCCAACCCACAATCGTCCCTTATAAATTAATTGGTAAAAATATTCAATTTAATTCTGATGGCTAATAATTAATTGATTAAATATAAACCCACCCTAATAATCTCCCTTAATTAATTCGCCAAAAAACTTTATTATTCAAACCAATCAATTCAGTTAAATTAATTCCTATAAGTTAATTAACAAATCTAGAAACAATGCAATTAAACTGGTTGTTGTAAATGGTTGGAGGTAGAGTGTTATACAGAGTAAAGTGCTGTTGTGTAATGATGATAGTCCAAATTCTTTCTAATTGCAATTTGTATAGGAGGATTCCCAGTTTCTCCAATATGTAGAAGGTTCTTAAATGGAGGTATGTAGTAAAATACTGGAGAAGGCATTGAGTAAGGTGCAGGTCCAAGTACAGTGTAGGGTAGGTGCAGAGTAAAGTGCAGAGCAAGGTGGAGAGGCAGGGCAGCGTTAAATGCAGCATTATGTGCAACGATCATGCAACAAGATGTAAGGGGGCAAAGTATATTGGACATAAGAGCAAGCCTGAGTCTAATTCCCCTGTGCAGCCTGGCAGGCCCAGGGGGAGTAAAGGCTCCCCTCATGCCCCCCCCCACCACGCAGTAGGCTCCTCCGTTTCGCCTGGGCACTCACTGTTCCGAGCCTCCTCTCTGCCCAGTAGCACCCCAATCACCGCTGCCAGTCTTACTCAGCGTGCAATTCCTCCAGTTCCTCTCCACCCAATACCGTCCAACTCTGCTCTCCGCCCTCCACTCTCCGCTCGCCACTCAGTCTCAGCCGACCACACCTACACTCCAGCTCGCCGCCTCAGCAAACCTCCATATCTGTGTCAGGCCCCACTCACAGAAAAACAGCAGGGCGAAAACTAAACCCAACTGACGCTCCGTGAGATCCTCCAATGTTACACTCTCCCTCTTTCCAAGTAAGTAAGAGTTTGAGCTCGTGAATTTAGCAGCTTACCGCTTTGAAGTGGCTAAACTGACAGATGGAAAGCCTGGTTTTCAGGAGCTCTAGCACCCGAGCGCCTTCCTAGCTGGATTATCATAAGTCACTTGGTCTAATTGTTGCACAATATCTTTGAAGAAGGAGTCTTTCACCCCATTTGGGGCATACAGTCCCAACAACAATGTCTTTTTATCATTCATTGTCACTTCCACAGCTAAATATCTTCCTTCATTGTCCTTAAAAATCAATTTTGGATCCAATTCCTGTTTAACATAAAAAATCACTCAAAAAATTCCTTACCCAATAGTTTATGCCATAAAAATTTGTAATCCAATTGTTTAATATGTACTTCTTGTAAGCAAATTATATTACACTTTTGTTTCTTGATCCAATTAAACGTAGCCTTTCTTTTTGCAGTGAATTTAGTCCATTTATGTTCCAAGATATTAATTTGTAATCCATAATGATTCTTCTTTTATTCTGTTTCCCCAAATTTCTCATTTTCTTCAAATAATCTCATTTCCTGTACATTAGTAATTGTAATCCTTTTTCCTCCATATTCAAAACAGACCTTCAGGCAGTATCCATCTGTATCACACTTCATTCTCCCGCAGCTTGTCAGTTAATTTTTTATACAATCTTCTGTCATTTATAATCTTTCTTGGCAGCTCTTTCATGATTCTTACTCAGCTTCCATCCATTTCCAATGTTTTTTTCAAATTGTTTCCTTAAGATCTTTCCCACCATGTCTCTTGAAATAAATTTTACTACCACATCTCTTGGTAGTTTGTTTTTCTTGGCAAACGTTGAATTGACCTTGTATATGTAATCATAAAGATAACTAGATTCATCATTCTATTTCCAAAACTCAGCAATAGTGTTTATTATATATGTCTTTAAGTCATCTCCTTCATTCTCAGGTACTCCTCTCAGACGTATCTGGTTTTCCATTAACTTACAGTCTTTAGATGTTAGAATAGTCCAAAGAAAGCTTGAAACATGATGAATGAGCTACTTTCTCTTGCAATTTATTAATCATGGAATCTTGATCCTTCACCTTATTTTCAACCACATGTACTTTATTTAATGTTGCTTGTGAATCCTTTCTGAGATCCTCAATTTCTTTTTTAATTTCTGACTTCACCACCTCTGCATTTGTTTCAATATTTTTTTAATTCTTTAATTAATTGCTTCTTATTGTCCATTATTAAATCTTTCATCACTTTGACCAATCTTGCCTCTATAGCATCCAGTTGATCTTGTATTTTAGGCATTATACCTTCCTCAAGTGAACCAGTCCTTGCGCTTGTCTGTTTTGGTGCCGGCTTGTGATCTGACATTACTATTTCGCCACTACCAAAATAGGCTCTTAAATTGATCTCCCCAAAATCAAATTAGGATCTTATAGATTAGGAGATGCCCTTTTCAATAAGCCCAAAATCGCCGTTCTCAGGGCTTTCTAATTCAAGATATAATTTTTTAAAGTTTTAAAAATACACAAAATGGCATCCACAATTTTTCAAGCCCTTTTGGAAGTTTTTTTTCTTTTTCACCAAAAAGCCACCAAAATCAGTTCCAATATTATAATCCAATATATTTCACTTTGTAATCTTGTTATCTGCCAGCTCCACTAATTTTCAAAGTCTTTTTCTCTTTTCTTGAATATTTAATTTTTTTGAACTTCCTTTAATGGCTGCCGCAATTTCTCTATGGTTTTTAAGTCCTAGTGAAGGCCAGGAGGTTTAAAAGTTCCCTTCTTCTAATGGCTCCTTCCTGCTTTTCTTGCCATGAAGTCACATTTCGATGGTTGAGAGATCTCACGATACTTGTATGATGCCACTTCCTGTAACGTCTTCCAGTTCAACAACTCAGTGACAATGGGGGTTTTTTGCAGAAACTGCAAGTATTCCAAACAATAGTTGTTTTTTGTCTTTTAACTTTGCTTCTTAAATGCCAAAAGTCCCGAAATTACCCCCCTTCTCTTCTTTACAACTTTAGAGTAATATAGTTAAGTCCAAATCTTAATCTTTATCTCAGATAAAATTGATTTTAGTCCCGGAATGATAGATAAAGATCTTCTTACCTTGCAGCCCAATATATCCTTGTTAACACCATTCTTATCAGTGATAAATGTTTAGATGTTAGAATAGTCCAAAGAAAGCTTGAAATATGATGAATTTAAGTCAAATTAATGACCACAGATGTCCTCTGTAGACGCTGGAATGCAATTCTTCGCTGGGGACCCTTCAAAGCCCATAAGGAACCCCACTGGGACTCCTCATAAGCCAAAGTAAACCCCCTCAGAATTTTCCTGAGCACTGAAAAAAGTAGGCAGCAGACATTAAGTTGCCTTCTCTATCCAGAACAGAGGCTCCGGTCTGCTCCTCTTTGGGAGAAGGGTCTCAACTCGCCATGTTCCAACTCCGGAAGTCACAGCCCTTCAAGTACTAAACATCCCCAGCTCCTTCAACCTTTCCTCATAGGACTTGGTCTCCAGACCCCTCACCATCTTCATCGCCCTCCTATATCCTTCTTAAAATGTGGTGCCCAAAACTGAACACTGAACTGAAAGAGAAGCCAGGCTATGTGTAACGAGATCCAGGGCTTTTTCGGTGGCAGTGCCAGAACTTTGGAACACCCTCCCAGAAACTATAAGGGCCCTGCAGGATTTATCTGCGTTCCGCAGGGCCTGTAAGACCGAACTGTTTAAACAGGCTTTTGTGGTCTAACTGAAAAAGGGCTGCCATCGGACACCGGTTGGTCAGATCATAGTTAAGAAGTCAATACCGCCTATACTGGATTGAAATAGCGCTATAGAATGGTTTTAAAGTTGATATGTAAATTATAGTTTTATATGTTTTATTGGATTAATTGTTTTATAATGTTGTAAGCCGCCCTGAGTCCGCTTGCGGAGAGGGCGGGATATAAATGAAAAGTAATAAATAAAATAATAAATAAATAAACACAATACTCCAGGTGAGGTCTGGACACTATATTTCTGTTGATATAGCCCAAAATCGCATTTGCCTTTTTAGCCACCGCATCACACTGTTGACTCATATTCAGTGTATTATCCACTAAGACCCCTAGATCCTTTTCACACATACTACTGCTAAGACAAGTCTCCCCATCCTGTAACCATGCATTGGATTTTTCCTACCTAAATGCAGAACTTTACATTTATCCCTGTTAAAATTCATTTTATTGGTCTTAGACCAGTTTTCCAGCCTGTCAAGGTCATCCAATATCCTGTTTCTGTCTTCTACTATATTTTCAACCCCTCCCAATTTAGTATCATCGGCAAATTTAATAAGCATTCCCTCTATTCCTTCATCCAAATCATTGATAAAGCTGTTGAACAAAACAGGTCCCAGGACAGATCCTTGAAGAAGATGAAGAAGAAGATATTGGATTTATAAGCCCGCCCTCCACTCCAAAGAGTCTCAGAGTGGCTCACAATCTCCTTTACCTTCCTCCCCCACAACAGACACCCTGTGAGGTGGGTGGGGCTGGAGAGGGCTCTCACAGCAGCTGCCCTTTCAAGAACAACCTCTGCCAGAGCTATGGTTGACCCAAGGCCATTCCAGCAGGTGGAAGTGGAGGAGTGGGGAATCAAACTTGGTTCTCCCAGATAAGAGTCTGCACACTTAACCACTACACCAAACTGGCTCTCCACTTGTCACTCCTCTCCAAGAGGATGAGGAACCATTCACAAGCACTCTTTGGGTGCAATCTGTCAACCAGTTACAGATCCATCTAACAGTAACAGGATCCAAACCACAATTTACCAACTTGTCAACAAGGATAGTATGTGGAACCTTATCAAGAGCCTTTCTGAAATCAAGATAAACTATGTCTACAGCATTCCTCTGATCCAGCAAGGTAGTCACTTTCTCAAAAAAAGAGATCAGGTTAGTCAAACATGACTAACATTCAGTATAGGGTTTAACAAATATTTACTGAAAACTGCATTTTCAGTAAAATTCAGAATTAGGGAATTCCGGATAGGGATCTGAGCCTATTTTTGGAATTCCGAATAGTTGAATTCCGGATAATATCAGTGGTATTCGGAAATTTTCGGTAAAGCCCTGTTGTCCATAGAAAGCAATAGAGCAAAGCAAAAGGCAGTCTGTGATTGCCTTTCCTGCTGTTCCCTTGGCTTTTCCTGCCTCTGGCTGGGGTGAAGGGGAGGGGGGAGGCCCCTGATCCAATCACAACCATGCATTTTGCAAATAACTCAGGGCTGTTGTGTGCTTCGGCAAGAAAGCTGCTGCTGTGTTCCCAACTTGCCATAGAATGACTCTGAGTGAGTTTCTGTGCCCTTCGCTGTGGTCTGCTCTCTGTGGCCTGGTCTTAGCTGCTGATGTTCCTGGCTAGATTGGAGGATCTTCATCTGGCAAAATGACTCTTTTTTGTGTGTTTAGGGGGAGGATTTCTGTTCAGATTAGAAGCAGGTTTATTTTTAACTTTTTGAAAATCTTTAATTTTCCTCCTGCTTTGGGTGGTTGGTTTTCTGTTGGGAACTGGGTTGCTTGGGGAGGGGGGTGGCTCTGGTATGACCTGGCTTCTTAAAGTATTTAATTTAATCTGTATTATCTTTATAATCTTTTCTGGGAATCTTAAAAATATTTTGGAATTGCCTGTTAATTTTTTTGTTTTATTTTTTGGAGTTGCCTGTTAAATTTATGCCAGGCTTTGGTTGACCTGACTGCGTGGGGTCTGATTTCCTCCTCTGTTTTCCCTTGGCCAGGCTGTGGTGGCTTACTGACCTGTTGAACTGCTGGTGATGTTTTACTGTTTTTCTGGTTGTGTTGGGGATGTATATGCCTTTGTAAAGCCTTTTGGTGCCCACAGTAAGGTCCAGCCTTTTGGGGCCTTGGGAGAGAATTGCCTGCAGCTGCCCTGCCAATTTGGGGGCTCTTCCCCAAACTCCCTCTCCTCCAGGTGGCTTCCATTATGCCCTATGTTGTGCCATTGACTTCAATGGTCCATAGGGTATAATGGTGGGATAGGGACACCCTCTTCAGGTGCCCTTGGAATGGGACCCCCTGGTCCAAAGATTTTGGGACTTGGGGGTTCTTTGGGGGAGAGTCCCCTGAAACTCTGCTGCAATTTTGGGGGCTCTCCCCCAAACCCCCTCTCCTCCAGGCAGCTTCCAATATACCCTATCTTGCCATTGACTTCAATGGCCCACAGGGTATAATGGAGTTGAATATATTCAGATATATCTGGATATCTCAGTATGTTAGGATATATCTGGATACTACTATTCGGAAATATCCAGAATACCAAAAAAATTATTACCAAATATTTCCGGATCCAGATATTACCGATTTTTTTTTTTATTGACAGCCCTAGTTTAGGCATATTAGGCCTCATGGCTGTAGTGCTTTTAAATAGGAAAAAAATCTAAGAGATGTCAGATCATGAATCAGCCTTTCTCTCACACAAAGTAAGATGATCTGATCCTTTATCATCACTGTATATCTAATTTCTTTGACTCAGCGTAAGACACTTCCATGTGCTCATCCTGTGTGAAAATGTAAGTGAAGTTATATTTTCTTTATGTCTTAATCATTCAGTTTGCACCTTTACTTTTGCCATTCCATTAAAGGATTATTACATAAAATAAGAATTTGTACCTTGCTCAAATAAAAATTGTTTTCCAGGTTAACATTGCCAAACTACTCTTGGAACAAAAATAATATGTGTGGTTTGAATACATGTGACAAAGGGGGGGGGGGGAATGCACATATCCAGGGCTTTTTGTAGAAAAAGCCCAGCAAGAACTCATTTGCATATTAGGCCACGCCCCTGGTGCACCATTGTTTCACACAGGACTTTTTTTGTTTAAAAAGCCCAGCAAGAACTCATTTGCATATTAGGCCACACGCCCTGATGCCAAGCCAGCCAAAACTGCATTCCTGTGCGTTCCTGCTCAAAAAAAAAAAAAGCCCTGCACACATCCAATTTTTCAGCCTTGGGGCAAATTTCAACTATATTTGGTAATATACAAGCCATGAGCCAATCCAGTCAGTGAACTGACCATGGTACCATACGTATGAACATGTTTTCTGGAGTGACAACCGAAATGCAGCAAGAAACTCTAGATATTTCTTTGACTTTTTTGGATTTTATTTAAGTTTTATATTTTCACTTTAATTGTCTAGACAAATCATAGAATAAAGAAAAGGATTTTCTTACAATAAAAGATTGTGTAGGGAAGTCAGAAGTTATAATCATTGTGAGCTCCCTCCACATGTAGTTTGCAACCCTGTGTATAACAAAACAAACATTTGCAGCATTACTGTCTTTTAATAGCTTTGTTTAATTCTGATTTTTTTTAAAAAAAACACTCTGGATACTTTAATAGCTCTGATTGTTTTTCAAAACAGAAGCTTGGAAATCAGTCAAAATTTAAATAACATATCTGCATTATTATGATGAACAATAGTGTAGAAAATTATAACCAGACACAATATGGTTATTATGTCATTTGGAAATCATTTAGTAGAATATTTAAAACTGTCTGCTTGTGCCATCAAGCTAAAGGCTGACTGAAAACCAAATGAATGGATAACATAAAGTAGTATTACAGGGCCCTGTCCCTTTCATGAGTAATCCTCCTTGAATCCAATGGGGTTGCATGAGCAATGGCTATAAAATTAGCTAAAGCTCAGTAAATCTCCTTTGCTGGTTTGTGATATTGATAGCTAATGCAAGGAATGTTTAACTGATTACTTTTATTGTTCATTTTTATCCAGTCCAGATCATAACTTGGGAATTGTGGCTTACCTTTAAGTGACACTATGACGTAGTTTTCAATCACACACTCCTTTGAAAGTCCAGCTCTAAAAGGGCAGCCATGTTAAACTGTTCAAACAAAAACAACAAAGTATCTGCTGGGACTTTAATGGTCACATATATTATGACCATTAGCTGTTATAGCTAGAACCCCTCTGATGCAGGTGCTACAGGCTCTTGGCTGTTTTTAGTAAATCAAGCATTAATATGATGAGAACACTGTAATAGTTCCATAGCAATTTCTTAAGTCACAAAGGCAAATCCTCTAAAAGTGTAATGATTACTGCTGAAGAAATATTTAGCGGACATTCAGAAGCTGTTAATACCTTTTCTCATTTTTTCCCTCACTACTATTCAGATTAATTTGTACCAGTGTCCATTGCCATAAGTATGGCTTATTACAACCTTGAAAAAGTTCTTTAGCTATTTAATGATCTGGTATAAATACCACTGGGGGAGGCTGAGGGGGATATTTATGTAGACATTTCCCCTTCACTTGGCCTTGCATTGCTTGCTTCCATGAAGTATGAATTCAGCAAACTCAGATGCTGCAGTTAGGACTCTCTTCTTTTTTGGAGACTGTTTTTGCTTTTAGGCCTCTTACAATAAGGATCAGTTAAGATCCATGGGAAAGGAAACCTCTTAAACAACTGGTCTCAATTCTGCTGGGCTTCCCGACTGTCAGAATTCTTGCTGTCATGGACATGGGACCTTTGAGGAAGCAAGCCACAGAAGCTGTGGTTGCTGCTCCAGTTCTCATATAAAATCTTGGCAGTACAACAAAGAGTGTAGGGATACTGAGAATTTGGCTTCTAAAAGGAAATAGAAACTCAGGAGATTAGGATAATTGGAAATGCATCTGCTGAAACAAAGAAAAGGGGAGCAAAAAGGATGGCATAATGTGCTGCTGGATAGTTAGAGCTCCTCAGCAGATATCTGGTGGAGCTAAGGGAAACATTAATACTGGGGAGCTTGGAAGCTGGATGGGAAATGGGTGATTTTCTTTTCCTTGTTGAAGTTTCAAAGTCACCGCATTAATTCAACAGAAGGAAGAAGCAAGTTCATTACAATCTTCTTGCCTTAATATTCAGCTAGGTGATTCTAGATAATACAAAAAGCCCACTAATGGGGTAGAATAAAACTTTCCTTTAAATAAAAGCATGTGTAATTAGAAATCTATATATTTGAACCACTTTGGGGCTTTCCAATTCGGATCACATAAGTTCCATTAGACAAATAGGCGCTTTTCAGACAGTGTATCTGTACCATTCCAGTAACTGGTTACTAATGTTATTTTTTTCCGCGTCATTTCAGACAGATCTGTTTTAGTAACCCAGCTGCTAATGGAAAATATTTACCTTTTCAGACAAACCCACTTGTGTCACATTCAGGAGGTGTGCCTGAGCCATTGCTGAGGAAAACTGCCTTTCTTCTGGTTTCACATCCTTCTTCCACTTCTAAATCATTATGGGTTGCTTTGTAAAATGCCCCATAGTGCTTCCTGTAATGCCATTTTTAAAAAAGGTTTTAATGTTTAGCTTAGTTTAGTTATTTAATTTATATCCCACCCTCTCCACCAAGCAGGCTCAGGGCAGCTTACAATTCATGATTAAACAACAATATAAAAGCATTAGGTTAAAATGACAGTCAGGTGCTAATTTCAATACAATTAGACAGTATAGTAAATAGATACATAGATAGTATTCAATGGTCTTAAAAGATATCCATTCAGATCTAATGTCCTCAGCAATGGCAATCATTTCAGCTAATTCCAATTAATAGTTAACTGCTAAATGCAAGCTGAAATAGCATGGTCTTGCAGGCTTTGTGGAATTGGACAAGGTCCCGCAAAACTCTGACATCCTCTGGGAGTTGGTTCCACCAATAAGGGGTGGTGACCGAGAAGACTCTTTCACATGTTGTTTTGAGTCTTGCCTCCCTCGGTCCGGAGATCAATAGCAAATGTTGAGTTCCTGATCAAAGTGGCTTCTGGGGAGAGACTGTCCCTAAGGTAGAAGGGTTACTCTCAGGGAGCTCTAAGATGCTAAACGACTACCACAATTCAGTGCCATAGCGACACCATGAAACAACCATGGGCTCAGCCTCATTTACAATTCCCCCTCCCAGAGCTCCCAATTGCAGCTCAGCAATCCATAGAAGAGGGGGGAAATCTATTTTATCCAAAGGGCTTCTCTCTCTCTCTCTCTCTCTCTCTCTCACACACACACACACAAACACATTCATTCTCCTTCACCTAATGAAACACTGTTATAGTTGTGCCTGGCTTTTGGGGAAGAGAGTGTGGGAAACAACTGTGTGCTGCATTTGCTATTTGCTTGACAGCAGGGGTTTTTGCTTTAGTTCCAGCTAATGAATGAGAAAGGAATTGTGTGCTGCAATCAGGAAGGGGGAATTGTAAATGAGGCTGAGAGGCCAGGGCTATTTCATGGTGTTGCTATTGCACTAAATTGCTATATTTGTTTAGCATATCAGCACTCCCATTACAACCTTAAAAAAAATCGAACAAGGGCTGAGGGAGATCACATGCATGGAGGAAATGGTGAGGAAAAGTGGCACTGTGTGAAATGGCCATAGCTGCCCAAGGATGGCCCCTTCACAGAAGGAAACTCACTGTGTGAAGTGTCCATCCCTGTATTGCTTTACGTAAAGTTGACCCAGTGACAGATAACATCAGGATTTGAAAGGTAAAGTGAAAAGGCTCATAATGTGGAGCAACAGATACAGGTGATCAAATTCCTTTTCATACCTAAGTTTTCCTGTTTATACATTGCTGGAGATGTGTAGTTGCTGCTCTGATAATGTTTGAATAGCCAAACTGTGTAAGATAAATGAATCATGCAGGTTGTTTCCACTACAGGGCTGACATGAAAACTCCCCAAAGCTCAAAGCACTTCACATGTATTATTTTGTGATCTTTGCAACAAGCCTTATTGTCACTGTATTGCTATGGAGGAAGGTGGAATCTGAGAAAGAATTGCTTACTTTATGTCATTTGTTGAGTTCATAACTGTCAAGATTCAAGCAGGGAATGTCTTTATATGTATTATTAAATTTTAATAATAAATTGATCATAATGGTCTAAAATTTAAATTAATATTTTGATCTTCTGATACTGCCATACACTGAAAAGCTGTGGTGACCACCTTTCCTTGACTAGTTTCTTCTTCTTGTTGTTGTTGTTATTATGACCCAAGGCTACTTTAGTGAGATTTTTGTTTGGTTTCCCCACAAGTGGGGGCCTACAAAACTCTCTGGGGGGGATCCCATCTTTCCCCTAACTCACTCACCATGTGCAGCATGGAGCCCCAGAGCAGCTCTGGGTGAGACAGCAGAGACTGCCCTCCACACAGCTCTCAACAGCTCACCTGAAACAGCTCTGGGCAAGCCAGCACAGTCTTTCCCCTTCCCACACACAAGTTCTCTGCCAAAAGTAAGTGCCTTCTCTGTGCAAGTGCAAATAATGCTTTTTTGTTACTATTTTTTTTTTTGGGGGGGGGGGTGGAATTTTAACTTGCCTGTGTACTTTTAAAAACATGTCAGATTTTTCTGCACACCTGAGGAGTCCCCCAAGTGTGCAGAAAGATCTCTTTAGCCTCTGTGTGGCCCTGATCAGTGGATTCAGAGGTCCACAGATCATGACCACAGGTGGCTAATTGTATATAGATTGAACATTAGACCCTATTGCCATATATCAATCTGTTTTTGAAAGATCCATCTATTTTAAAAGCCATTAGCCATGTAGTATGAAGGCTGTTTCTTTAGAAGCAAAAGTTCAAAGCCCTCTCAGCCATGAGAAACTAGTAGCACAGTTCTCTGGATCCCAGCCTCTAGGTGTAATTAATAGGATTTGTTAAAATGTAGCCAACTGTATTTCAGGATATGACAAAAGGTGAATTTGATCTGTTAAAATATGAGATGCAGTATTCCCTAGATAATTACATAAACTAAAGATTCTGTAGCAGTATTTGCAATGTGTTGTTGGTTAAAACAGGATAAATGTAAGACAAAATCAGCACATACATGGATGCCATTTTAAACAAATGTCCAATATAAAACCACCCAAATCCACTTGGCTTCCAAGAGCAACTATGATGCTTGGAGATCTAGATGTCATGAATAGGACTTTCACTGGCTGTAACCAAAAACTCAAGTCATTAAACTTGAGGACACAGTCAAAGGAAATTGATTAATTTCGTTACCAGATTAACTTTTTACAGGGCAGTTCATAAGACAGAAAAGTTTGAATGCGCCAATTCTCTAACTACTGCTAACACTTCCAGTCAGAATGAAAGTTTTCATTGCAGTTTCTCATCTCTAAATTTCATACATCACTGATCTTTATTATTTTGGATTCTGTAAGAACCAGTAATATGGGTTGAACCTATCTCTTAGGCCGTTTTCCCACTCACGTTTTACTGGCGCCACGACCATCCTGACGCCGGCGAATCTGCCTGGATTTCGCATCAGAAGCTCCGGCGCTCCCAGAAGCGCCGGCTACTTCCGTCGCTAAGCCAGCGCAAAAGGAAATCGCAAAGATGCAGGAAAACGTTTGCGCTGGCTTAGCGACGGAAAGCGCCGGCGCTTCTGGGAGCGCCGGCGCTTCTGTTGCGAAATCCAGGCAGATTCGCCGGCGTCAGGATGGTCGTGGCGCCAGTAAAACGTGAGTGGGAAAACGGCCTTAGTGTCCTGTGCAAACTGTGAAACTTCTTTCTAGCACAGAGTTAGCCAAAATGCTAGTGTTAACTACATAAATTTCAGATTAAATTAAAAAGTTGTTATGCTTTACTTTTCATTCTATTGAATTAATTTATTATTTCTAAGCATTTGTTGCTTTGAAGGATAGACTGTATGGCATTACTGTCAGACAATGGAACTTCAAATTAGGCAGACTTCCATTTGTTACAATGTTAAGACTTTATTTGATAGTTCATGGTTTCTGAGCATGGATACATTGGAACTAATACTCTCTCCTAGAGCATAGATGTTTTAACTAGAGGTACATCAAAGGTTTTCTAAACAAATCTACATTCCCACACTATAGTGATACATTTCACACATTTGCTTTCCCTTATCTCGTTGTGGTTCCCATTCTCACAGGAACGGCTCTGCTAGCTGTCCCTGAGGCATTTTATCTTCAAAGGGTTGTTGCCTTTGTTAGTACCAAGGACAGGAATTCACAGTAGGGTTAGTAACAGCTTCACTTCTACTTTGATATGCAAGGTTTCTATTGGGGGTTAGTAGCAAATGTTAGAAAATGGAGTCAGTTAAGTCAAGCAATACATTGCAGTTTGAACAAAGCATCATATCATAACATGAAAGCTTTCCAGTGTCTGACAATTACACCCCACTGAGGTCTTTCCCAAAACCTGCCCCCCTAATGTTCTTCCCAAAAATCTCCAGGAATTTCTCTACCCAAAGTTGAGAATTGGCTATGTAGATTGTGTCATCAGGAAAAGTTTTGACCATGGCTTACACTTTCAAGATGAAGCTCTTCTACTGGGAGATGGTTTTCACCTCACAAAGGTAGGGGGGGAGGTAGGAGCTCTGTCATGCTCCTTGCAAGCAAGCACCCTCATCACAGTTAACTTTCCACTGCAGAGATTCTCCAGGAGGATCTGAATGCAGCCTGGGGTATTTTTTCCCACCAAAGGGAGCAATGACCTCTTTGGGTGCCTCTAAGATAGGAACCCTTGGCCCAATCTTTCTGAAACATGGGGTTTCTGGTGGGGAAAGGCACCTAAAGCTGCCCTGCAAATTTGGGACCTCTCCCTCAAACCCCATATTCCCAGAGTCACTTTTCCCACAGTGATTACAGTGGGAAAAGTGACATTTTCCCCCCACCATAGGAGAAAAGGGCCAATTTGGGTGCCTCAGAAATTGGACACCCAGTTTCAATCTTTCTGGAACTTTGGGGTTCTGTGAGAAAGAGGTCCCTGCAGCTGGCCTGCAAATTTGGGGCCTCTCTCTCAAACTCCTTGTTCCCCAGCTGCTATTCACTGTACCCTATTTGCCATTGACTTCAATGGCCCATAGGGAATAATGGAGCTGAATACCACCAAATACTGATTTGGCAGTATTCAGTCAGCTGTATTTGGCCCCAAAATAACATTAGAAAATCTGTTTCAGCTGTATTTGGGACCAAATACAGCCAAATCAGTTGTTATTCAGGGTTTTATTTGGTTCGCCTGAACCGAATGCACTCCCCTGCTTCAGAATACTAGCTGTAGCACTGAACTGTTATAAAGTACCATAATCCTACTTTCTGTATGTAAAAAGGTGTGGCCTGAAGTGGTGAAAGGGTGACATTATTTATCTCTTTTTCTCCGGTGAGACTTTTCTCTACTAATTAAAGTTCTTCAATTACCATAATAACAAAGTTACATATGCATTCTCCACCTTGATAGACAGCAGACCATTAAAAAGAAGACCATACTCACAAAATTAGATTGTGTGAGGGCTTCATGTACATTCAGAGTTTTGAGACATATAAGTGCATATGGGGCATGCTTTGAAAGAAGCCAGATATGCTTATTCTTCCAACTTAATTGCAGAACGGGCAGACTGCCCTGGCTTATTGTGACTTTTACTGCAGGAAAACTGTCTAATCTGGCTGTTTCTCTATCAACAGATATTTGTGAGCTGCTTCCATCCCATTTGCAGAAGAAATTAAGAGTGCTGGAAGTCAGCTGATCTAAAACAAGTTGACTAGGACTAACAGTTCTTCATTACTAAATTAAGGACTGGAAGTATTACTCAAAGGGAAGATTCTCCCAGAACTGGATGGTACAAAATCTCAAATCACCAACATTCTTTGTCAGATCTCTGTTAGTGATTTCTCCACTAGCCATTTGATATGGAATTGTCATGATTTGGTCACTGTTTTAATTTAATTTTTATTTACTTTTACAGAATTTATATCATACTTTTCTGCCCTCATCAGGACCAGCAAGGCAGCTAACAGATTAAAATCACACATAACCAAATCACATCTCAAAAATCATTAAAACCAAACAAAAATGTATGCATAGTCCAATTGATACAGTGGTCAGTCCACAACACTCCACAATTTTCTGAGGTTTTTCGCAGACTTGATGTGTGGCTTTTATTTATTTATTTTAACTGAAAGTGAAACTTTAGCACCGGGTTGTTCCATGAGAAGACTGAAAAGGGTTTTGGGGCTTCCAAGTGTTATTCTACTTTCAAGGGGTATTCTCCCTTTAAAATGCTTTTTTCCATCCTAACCATTTAGTTTTTATTTATTGTTGGTTTTATTTATTCCCCCTATGACATGCATAGATAGTCAGTTACCTCTTGTTTGTAAGGAGGACTTGAGATGGGCTTTTAAAGATACATAATAAGACAGGTCATTGGTCTTTTTCATTTTTAAAATAATCATTGTTTTCCAATTGCACAATGATGATAAAATAAATTATGAGCAGTGTTCTTGGCTTGTTAAAAAAGATAGAAAAACATTTCTGAAATCCCTCCCCTAATAAGACCATTATTTCATGACTGTCTTGAAAGTAAAAGCCAACCTGGGAGAGAAAAAAAGTAATTAATTACATTAGAAACCAACAAAGTAAAATTCAGTTAGAGGTCCAGGTAATTATATAATAGGTTCCTGCCTTTGTGGGAAGACAGTGCCATTTTTTTAAAGGGGAACATAGCACCGTAGTGTTTTGTGGAACCCTCACTTCAGTTCCACTTCAGTTCCATCTCTTTCAGCATGGAACTTTTATGTTTTAATGGGGTGAGGCAGGCATCTTCCAATGGGGCTTCCAGTGAGGCAATAAGGCAGAACTATTTCAAATAACTTCTGGAGCAGCTTGAATGGGCTCTGGGTTGTCTATTTTATTATCTGTTTTAATTACCTATTTTAAGTATGTGTTTTAATTCTTGTGATTATTATTTTAGTATTGTTTTACTTTTGGTCCTGCCTGTGTTAAAAGAAAAAAGTATGTACATCTAAATATTTTAAATAAATAACATGTGACAGGCTTGCCTCTTAGAACTTCTCTGTGGTCATGTATGATCAACTTCAATGCCAAAACAAATGATACTGGAAGATCCATGTATGGCTCTTCATTTAAAAGAAGAAGAATTCCAGCTAGGTGAGAGCTACAATGCTGTAGATGAGAGTATTTTAGACCTTCTCCAGCCTATGTCACAGTTGCACTAATATCCTGACTTATTAGTCCCAGAAGGATAAAAAGAAAGGCAACCTTTGTTTTATTTGTCTGTTTCCTCTTCCTGGGTCTGTAACACTATGGGAGGAGGGGTCAGTTTGGGTCAGTGAAACTGTGCACAGGATAATTAAACCCCTTCTTCATACACACAGTGGCTTGAATACAAACGATCAACAAAGCTCTATTTCCTCCTTTAAAAGGTGGGGAGGTTTGTTCATGGGACTCCAAGAATCATATTAAATGGACCTTACTTTATAGGAAGGAACCTTATTAATAAGGTAACAATTAACCAATATAGTGTCATTGCCACCAGAAAACCTATGGATATTTCTTCACATATATGGCTATCTTTTATACATTTATCATTATATCATTTATACATACATGGAGAGTATGATAATTTTTAAAATTACAATCTTTTGGCTTCTTTAAATTTAGACTGTGTATGAAACACTGCATTATTGAATAAAGAACAATATTTGAATTAATTTGCTTTGACCTCAAATGAAACTAATAAACATTATTTCATTTTGTTTCCATTGACATACTTTGTACCCTGATACATAGTTTTCTCTTGGGTTTCTTGAGTGTTGAAGTACAAATCAGCTAAAATGAAGAATTTGGATTTAAGAAAGTTTGCTCCAGTTCACTTCAATAAAACAACATTAGCTTAAAGCAAACTACTCTGCTTTAATTGGGTCGTGAATCAAGCTGGCTAAACCACAAATTGATTTTTTTTAAATATTTGAAGTATGTGTGATATATTGCATTTACACCCAAGCACATATGCAATATTTGTAGAGTGAAGTGGACAAAATGTAAAGATACAATAAATCAGATGTTACAGGATTACTTTTAGAACCAAAATATTTGGAGATTAATAATCCTTCTTCACTCTCCAAGCTCTGTTTGTTCATTTACCACACTACTAATAAAAAATTATTACCATAATTAATATCTCCCACTTAAAGTATTTTTTATCTACAGACATCCGGTCACTTGTAAAGAAGTTTTATAGCTTGAGGAACAGAAATTAAAAGCAGAGTAGGTATGGAAAAACAGATATTTTATAAGAAAAAACACCTGTGGACTGGAGGAATGTTTAAAACTGAAAAAGAAATATATATAACATGCATATGGAGTACAGCTATATATGGATGTGAAGCATGGATGATGGCTAAAATAGAAGAAATGAAACTTGAGTCTTTTGAAATATAGGATTGAAGAAAATGTGTGAAGTAAACTGGATAGAAAGAAAAATGAATAAAGAAATAGATTGAAGAAGGATAAATACCAATGCAATGTGAAGAAAACAATCAGGGAATAAAATACTATTTCAAGATATAACTGAAGAGAAATGAGAAGGAAGTGGAGCAAGATGAAGACACCACTACATAAACATAAGCAAAAATGGTAGAGACTTATTTTGATCTGAAGGTTCTTGTATAAGAGACAAGAATGAAGAGCTGTCAAAGACTTGTATGTGGCCTAAACCATGAAAAGGAATAAGAGCTTGAGAAATCAGCTAAACTAAACACACACTAAAAACAGTTGCAGAATCGCATTACTATTTCTGAAATCAGTAATAGAAAGCCATTAAATTTGGTGAAACAGGACTGCATCTTCAGAAGAAATTTATCACCAAGTTGTGTTACCCAAAAATGTGGCCTCCCATTTAAGTGGAGGAAATTAGCTTAAAGGAGACAAAGCAAGAGGTGGGTTAACTGGGATATCCACCTATGTATATAGGGATGTTTCCCTTAGAGAATTCTCAAAAATAAACCAGTCTGCTGTTAAACTGCAAAAAAAGGTTTTATTGAAATAGGAATAAAGGGGGAAATCACACAGAAAAACTCACAAGCTAGCTAAGAGGAAAGCAGGGAGGAAGTGGGAAAAAGTGATTTTTATTAATTTTTATTAATTTTAGAATTTTAACTAGAATTTTAATTACATTGTTAATGTAGTAGTTTTACCTAGGAAGGAGCTCAGGTGCTAGAGCTCCCGAGTATCAGGTTCTATTATCCATCTGCCACCTTCGAAAAACCCCTGACAGGCTGGCATTTGATGTTGGCGAGGAACGAGACATCGGAGACAGCAGAAATTGGAGGCTACCGAGGGCTACCGCCGCCGACGCTCCCGGTAACAACAACAAACAACAAACCGGGCGCGAACCGCGCGGCCTACCTGACCGCGAGTACAATCGAGGCGGCGGAGTGGACTGCAGCCGATCGCGGCAACGACGTGGACGCCCGGGCCAGGACCAAAATCGACATCGTGGTCCGGCGGCCTGGTGATCCGGCGTCTGAGCGTCTGAGCGGGGACGAGTGCAGGGAGAGCGAGACAGACGGAGTGGAGTGGAGAGCGGGGCGAGTACAAGAGACCCCCCCCCTGTGCTTGCGAAGTGGAGTGACGGAGGAGTAGCGGCGAGCCGGGAAGGCTGTGAGAGACCCCTGACGCTTGCAGAACAGGAGCGACGGGAGGAGTCTCAGAGCGACGAAGGGGCCGACGCCCAAGAAAGCGCCTGATGCAGGTGACCCGGGTGCTTCTGCCTGAAATCAACAACTGGCCGTACAGGCATTATAGGGCTCCATATGAATTGGTTGTCCCTACAGGCAACACAGGAGGGGCTTTACGGCGCGGCGGGGAGTACGAGGGGGGCTTCCACCCACCACGGGCTCACCAGCCTGCGCGAGATACAACGAATAAGCCCCAACCGCGAGACCTTTTTTGCACCCGGAGCCTGCAACTTCTTAGAACTATCTGGCGCATTTACATGACTGGGCACAACCACCGACATTTGGCCCTGGACCCTGCACTCCGCACTTTACTTTATTTTACTTTGCTCTGTACTGACTGGCCGACTATTGACTGTAATCTGCATACCCATCGGTGGCTGCTAATCCATAAGGAACGCCCAAACTGCACGCACGCCGCACTTTAAGAACTGCCAACCCACTCCGGAACTTAGTAGTTAAAATTAATTTATTACTAATTAACTCAGTGTTTGATTATTATTATATATTTGAATTAGACTATATAAATATTATTAGCAAACTGATGGGAAATAGGGAGGGGTAAATTAATTGCTATTTGGAATAATTTTTATCAAATACATATAAGGAATTGGAGGGGTTTTTTGGGTTAATTGGAATTAGGGTTTAGTTAGACGGAGTGAGGAGGGTGTGTAATTAGACGCCAGCCTGATAGTAGTTTCATTGCAGCTGCTGCCAGCGAGGAATGGCTGGCTCAGGGATTCCGGTGCTCCTGGGGAGAGGGAGGTATGGCGGTGGGAGCAGATATTATAAGGGAGGCGGACAGAGACAAGTCGGTGCTCGGCCCCCCTCCAGTCTGCGGCCCATCCCAAGGGTGACAGGTAGCAGGACCAGGAGCAACCCGCCTCCGTCATTGGTGTTATGCAACGCCAGGTCCATCAATAATAAGACCTCAACTCTCCGAGAGTTCATGCTTGAGCAGAATATGGACCTGGCTTGCGTGACCGAGACCTGGATCCGGGAGGGTGATACAGTGGCCCTCTCGCAAACAGCTCCCCCAGGTTACTCGGTCTTCCACCAATCGCGGACTAGCGGGCGGGGGGGAGGAGTGGCATTATTTGCACGGGAGGCTTACTCCTTTAGGGCGCTCCCGGCCCCAAAGATTGAGGGCATTGAATGTGCCGGGCTGGCGTGGGGGGATGAAGAGGGGTTGGCGATTTGGCTGGTGTACCGTACGCCTAACGCACCGGCCAACGCCTTACCGTCCCTGCTTGAGGCGGCGACAGGCTGGGCGCTGGAGCACCCAAGGCTGATAATCCTGGGTGACTTCAACGTCCATGCCGATGACCCGTCCTCCAGTCAGGCGACGGACCTAGTGTCTTCCATGGCGACACTGGGACTCTCTCAATTCGTTGTGACCCCCACCCACCAGGCCGGACACATGTTAGACCTGATCTTTGCGGCCGGGATTGTAGTGAGCGATATAACCACAGAGGTTGTGCCATGGTCGGATCACTTCGCCCTCAAGGCCCGTGTGAATATGCCCCCCCGAACCTGTTTAGGCGAGGAGCCGATTATGGCTCGCCCACGGAGTCAAATGGACCCGGAACGGTTCCAGATGGCTCTGCGGGACTCCTGGCCCTCTGGCGGCTCCCTTGATGGCCTGATTGAGACCTGGAATAGCCGGCTCTCTAGGGCCATCGAGGAGATCGCACCTCGGCGCCCTCTGCGACCTCGGATTAAGCTGGCTCCGTGGTATACCCCGGAATTACGCCAGCTGAAACAAGGCCTTAGACGGCTAGAGAGGCAATGGCGACGCACTCGTGACGAGGCGACTAGAACATCTTATAGGAAGTTTATGAAGTCCTATGAGATGGCAATCAAGGCCGCAAAGAAAACATACTTTGCGGCTAGGATTGCATCCGCAAATTCGCGCCCAGCCCAATTATTTAGAATAATTCGGAATCTGACTACATTGCCTCAGGGCAATTCTAAAGCTAAGGAATTGGAAATTGGCTGCGAGGCCTTCGCGAAATTCTTTGCGGATAAGGTCCAATCGCTCCGCCAGGACTGCCCCGCCAATTTGGAGGCAGTAAGTGGACTCGAAGCCCAATGCGTGTCTTCTGATTCAACTCTGGATTGCTTCGACCCGCTCAGCTTGGAGGAAGTCGACAGAATTCTTGCCACTGCACGTTCCACGACTTGCGATCTGGACCCCTGCCCCTCCTGGCTAATTAAGGCCTGCCAGGAGGAACTAAGATATCCTATACGGGATATTATAAATCGATCCCTTTCAGAAGGTGTTTTTCCAACACCTCTGAAAGAGGCACTGGTCCGCCCTCTCCTGAAAAAACCGTCATCAGATCCGGCCGAATTGGCACATTACCGGCCGGTCTCAAACTTGCCCTTTTTAGGCAAAATAATCGAGAGGGCCGTGGCGGTGCAGTTACAGGAATTCTTGGAGGACGCTTCCGTCCTAGACCCATGCCAGTCCGGCTTTCGCCCGGGCCATGGGACAGAAACAGTCCTGGTCGCCCTCATGGATGACCTCCGACGGCAACTGGATCGAGGCGGCTCGGCAGTATTGCTGTTGTTAGACCTATCGGCGGCGTTCGATATGGTTGACCATCGGCTGCTGACCCGCCGCCTCGCCGACGCAGGAATTCGGGGGCTAGCCTTACAGTGGCTCTCCTCCTTTCTTGAGGGTCGGGGACAAAGGGTGGCGATCGGGGGGGAACTGTCTCAGAGGTATCCACTCCATTGCGGAGTGCCTCAGGGGGCAGTCCTCTCCCCGATGCTGTTTAACATCTTTATGCGCCCCCTTGCCCAGATTGCACGGAGGTATGGGCTGGGTTGCCATCAATATGCAGATGACACCCAGCTCTATCTATTGATGGACGGCCGGGCTGGTGATGTCCCAGCAAATTTGGACCAGGCACTACAAGCCGTGGCTGACTGGCTCAGGCTGAGCGGGCTGAAGTTGAATCCGGCGAAGACTGAGGTCCTTTGCGTGGGCCGTGGCGGACCGGGAGGGGAGACTACTTTACCGGCCTTTGACGGTGTGCCACTGGTACCGGTGCGCAAAGTCAAGAGCCTGGGGGTGCTACTGGAGTCCTCCCTATCAATGGAGGCCCAAGTAGCTGCCACTGCTAGATCCGCCTTCTTCTATCTCAAGAGGGCGAGGCAGTTGGCCCCCTTCCTGGAACGCACCGACCTGGCAACTGTGATCCACGCAACGGTCACTTCGAGGTTAGACTACTGCAATGCCCTCTACATGGGGCTGCCCTTGTACCGAACACGGAGACTCCAGGTAGTCCAGAACGCGGCGGCCAGGCTGCTGGAGGGACTACCACGGTGGGAGCCTGCACGGCCTGGGCTGCGCAATCTGCACTGGCTGCCGGTTGTCTACCGTGTTCGCTATAAGGTGCTGGTTATTACCTTTAAAGCCCTATATGGCCGAGGACCTGCCTACCTAAAGGACCGCCTCTCCCCATATGTACCCCGGAGAGCACTGAGGTCTGGTTCTCAGAACTTATTAACAATCCCTGGGCCAAGAGAAGTTAGGTTGAAGGCCACTAGGGAGCAGGCCTTCTCGGTGATAGCCCCTCGCTGGTGGAACGACCTCCCAGAGATGGTGCGAGCCCTGCGGGACCTGAACCAATTCCGCAGGGCTTGCAAAACATTTCTTTTTCAGTTAGCATTTGAGTCACCATGTGGCAACTAAGACAGAACCTGATTAATGAAGGAATAGACATTTAGCCATCTTAAATACATCATTTTAGCACCTATTTTTATATCTTATATGTTTATATGTTTTTATGTATTTTAAATAATTTATTGTAATTAATGTTTAAGTTGTTATGTTTTATGAATCACGGGACTCCCATGTCTATTATTGTTTAATGTGAATCATGAGACTCCCGTGTCTGTTAGCCGCCCTGAGCCCGCCTAGCGGGGAGGGCGGGATATAAAAATAAAATATTATTATTATTATTATTATTATTAATGATTGTATAATTAATGTATGAAATGTTGTTAGCTGCCCTGAGCCTGCTCCGGCGGGGAGGGTGGGATACAAATAAAAGTTGTTGTTGTTGTTGTTGTTGATTTCAGGGAGGTGATATTTACCAGTTTCGAAGATAAGAGGTCCACCGAGACAGCTGCAAAAATGACCAGTTTTTCATGGAGCAAAGGAGCAAGGACCCAACAGGCAAGTGAGGATGTGAGGTATAACACCAAGAACACACACACACCTTTTATGGCTCAGAGTGCAGGCAGTTATAAGGAAAATGTTCACTAGGGCAGTCTGACATGTTTGCCCTAAAATGGGATGAACAATGATTTGAGCAAAACCTTGATGAGTTTCTCTGACATGGACTATGAGTGTTTCTTGATGAACGTTTAAGCACCAGGTTTTGTGAATAGGGCTAATTACAGTTAAATGAGTGAAGGGTAAACAAGGCTGAATCTTGATGAGATTAGTCAAAGGTGGGGAGACCTCTCTTGAGAGACCCATTGTTCCATAATGATACATCTCCTCAGGGTGTGGAGAGGGTTGTTAGCCACTTCTGGCTTATCTCTGGTGGGCTTCCATTTTGTGTTATTTTTAGGCCACGCAGTGGATATTTATGATTTTTGAGGTGATATTGTATAAAGGATGTTTATGCCTTTCTTTCTTTAACCGCTAAACTGCCCCTCAGTGAGAGGAGGGCTATGACTGCTAACAGTAGTAGATGTTGGAAACAATGCAATTTAACATTTTTTTTCCTGGTGATTTTGTTAATTTCTGCATGTTCTGGTCCAGCCTATAACTAGATCATAGCCAGGCATTACTTAGCTTACTTAAGCTAAGGTTCATCAGTAGATATCCTCCTAACCAGTTATTAGATGCAGCTCTAGGATAAGTTGAATAACAATAAAAATAAGAGCTTCTCAGAACACATCCACAGTGCCTTCACTGAAGCACTGCTGAGTAACTGAGTAATATAGCTTATATGCAGGCTTCATATGTACTGCATGGCCTAAAAATAACACAAAATGGAAGCCAACCAGAGATAAGCCAGAAGTGGCTTTATAGCTTATATGCAGTCCTGGAACATTTAGAAAGGACGGCTGTGATTAAGAGCTAACATGGGTTTTTCAAGAACAAGTCATGTCAGACTAACCTGATCTCTTTTTTGTTTTTTTGAGAAAGTGACTACCTTGCTGGATCAGGGGAATGGTGTAGACATAGTAGGTCACACAGTAGACATAGTTTATCTTGATTTCAGTAAGGCTTTTGATAAGGTTCCACATGCTATCCTTGTTGGCAAGTTGGTAAATTGTGGTTTGGATCCTATTACCATTAGATGGATCTGTAACTGGTAGACATATCGCACCCGAAGAGTGTTTGTGAATGGTTCTTCATCCTCTTGGAGATGAGTGACAAGAGGATGAGGAATCTGTCCTGGGACCTGTTTTGTTCAACAGCTTTATCAATGATTTGGATGAAGGAATAGAGGGAATGCTTATTAAATTTGCCGATGATACTAAATTGGGAGGGATGCAAATACAGTAGAAGACAGAAACAGGATGATCTTGACAGGCTGGAAAACTGGGCTGAAAACAATAAAATGAATTTTAACAGGGATAACTGTAAAGTTCTGCATTTAGGTAGGAAAAATCCAATGCATGGTTATAGGATGGGGGAGACTTGTCTTAGCAGTAGTATGTGCGAAAAGAATCTCGGGGTCTTAGTGGATCATACGCTGAACATGAGTCAACAGTGTGATGTGGTGGCTAAAAAGGCAAATGCAATTTTTGGCTGTATCAACAGAAGTATAGTGTCCATATCATGAGATGTGATGGTATTGCTTTACTGCTCTGGTAAGACCTCACCTGGAGTATTGTGTTCAGTTTTGGGCACCACATTAAGAAGGATATAGAAAAGCTAGAACGGGAGGGCAATGAAGATGGTGGGGGGTCTGGAGGACGATGAAGATTGTGAGGGGTCTGGAGACCAAGTCCTATGAAGAAAGGTTGAAGGAGCTGGGCATGTTTGGTCTGGAGAGAAGAAGGCTGAGAGGTGATACGATCGCCATCTTCAAGTACTTGAAGGGCTGTCATATAGAGGATGGTGTGGAATTGTTTTCTCTGGCCCCAGAAGGTAGGACCAGAACCAACGGGTTGAAATTAAATCAAAAGATTTTCCGGCTCACATTAGAAAGAACTTCCTGACTGTTAGAGCTGTCCCTCAGTGGAACAGGCTTCCTCAGGAGGTGGTGGGCTCTCCTTCCTTGGAGGTTTTTAAACAGAGGCTAGATGGCCACCTGATAGCAATGAAGATCTTGTGAATTTAGGGGGAGGTGTTTGTGAGTTTCCTGCATTGTGCAGGGGGTTGGACTAGATGACTCCGGAGGTCACTTCCAACTCTATGATTCTAATATTCATGTTTAGTGTCTGTCTTTGCAAATGTTAATCCCTAGTTATTGCTCACTGTAGTCTGAATCATCTTTTAATAGTCAATGATTCATAAATAGCAAATGTGTTGGAACCCTTTTAGCAAAATCTATTGCAAAATTTACATTCTTACATGTGTTTATAAAAATGATAGTTGGAATTGAATCTTTAAAAAACTGCTGTTAGATTAATTTTGTACCCCCTGGGCTCATATCATGCTGAAGCATTACATGTTTCTGGTTCCAAGATTCTTGCCCTTGTTCAGATATAAAACCTTTCCCCAAGTATTCTTTCTTATTATATGGTGCGTTTACCACATTACTTCTGCTACTGTGTCTCTAGGGGATATTTTATTTATGGTCTTCTAAATATATGACACTTTGTGTTGCACTGTGTACATGGTGCCATTTTTTCCTCCCCTTTCCTTAGAGGCAGGAGATCTATCGGCACAAAAATCAGCTTTCTCTCCTTGGTTCAATAAGGCATCCCTATATGGGCTAAAGAACAAAACTGCTTCCATTAGCCAAGCAGTGTCACCAAGATCTCTGTGCAGTTCTTCCATTTTATAGAAAGTTAAATGGCCAGTCATTGGTTCCAGAGAATTTCCTTATTTGCATTCTTCCTAGATGATTTTAGACTGACCCAGGTATCATCACTCTGTAAAGCAAGTGTAACTTTTAAACATTTTATTATACTATAGTTTGCCCAGTTTATGTTTTTTTCTAAAGGACTGCCAAGATCCTGATTCATTCATTGTAGATTAGATTAGATTAAATGTTTTACAAAGTCAAGCCCTCTTTATTTCATCATCAATTTGCCACAATATTTTGAAATTGTCCGGGACATTCCAATAAGAAATCTGAGTTTCATCAAACTGAAAGTGAAGTCACTATAACAGAGATGTTGCTGTGTTCTCAGACTTTTTCCTTTTCTTCCTTTTAAATCAAAATAACAGTTGCTCTCAGGTTGTTTCATTGTTTCCCATGCATACCAGGCATTTAGGCTGAATATACAAAGTTAATCAAGTGTGGCCATTTGAAAAGCTGCTTATGTTATGTGTAGTAACTAACATCAAGTACTGTTGCTGTGACATCAGGAGAGACTTTGAAAGTTGGCAATTAAAAGGGAAAATGTGATTATACACTATTCTGGAAGATATGGCAACATGTGATGTCATGTTTCTTTGATTAGTACGGCTTCTAGGCCACAGTTGCAAAATCTGAAACTTTTCATTGCAGCCATTCTCAGGGTTTAGCTCTACATTTTCTAGGCTCTAGTCAAGAGACAGCTTGGTGGGGTTCCATGCAAAGAACTCATGGGCAGCACCGGTGTATGGCGCCCTAGGCAGACTGGTGGCTTGCTGCCCCACTCCACAGAGCCCCCCATGCCTCCTCCCCATGGCACCATGCCACCCTGCATCTCCTCCTCTCCCCCTCCCTCCCAGGTTTATTTCAATGACCAGAAGGGTGATCAAGCACTGCTCCGGGGCTATCTATTCACTGATCGGCAGGTAAAACCACGCTGCGTACTCAGTGCCAGGGCAGGCCAGCAGTAGCACAAAGGAATGGCGCCACTGAATGGGCGCCGCTGCCTTCTCCCCACTTCCTGGATGGGAAGGAAGTGGAGAGGAGGCAGCAGCAGTGGCACCCTTTCAGAACGCAGTTCCTTCATGCTGCTGCTGACCTGCCCCGGTGCTGAGTGAGCACGCAGCATAGTTTTACCTGCCGATCAGCTGATTGTCATGGGTGCTGGGGACCCTGCAGAAGAAGCTGAGCCTGCAGAAGAAACTGTGCCCCTGCCACCTGCACCAGTGCCCCTGCCTCCTGCTGGAGAAGATCAAAGCCCCCCTGCCTCGCCCTCTTGGGTGGCTCGTGTGCGTGACCGCCTTCGTCAGGACCTCAGGGATCGGAGGAGGGCGGCACGCTCACGAGCAAGACGCTCCCTGAGCCCTGAGTTTTGAAAGGATTCTGGCCCTTCTAGGAGTGAGGATGCTTGAGTCTCAGCAGGATCCTGGTTGCCTCTCTGAGCCAGCAATTAGCCCAAATGGGCAACAGACAGCAGAGGGCTATATAGCTGTGGGCTTTGGGAGGAGGCTTTGTGGAAGCAACTAGTCATTTACCTGACGTTCTAGCATCCACTTCGGCTTTTGACTTTGGCTCCTGGACTCCCTGACTTTGGCTTTGACTTCTGGACCCCCTGACTTCGGCTTCTGAACCTCTGACCTGCGATACCTGGACTGTGATTCAGTTTTGGCGCCTTGGACCCTCTTTGCTCACCTGCTACAGACCTTGGACTGCCCTTGGACTTTGCCTGACCCGGCCCGAGCCCGTGACAGATTGCTTCCACCAACACAAACACCCATTCCACAGGATGGATGCTGAAGCAAGTGGAACTGCAGGACTACTGGCTGCGCTCCAAGCCCAGGTACAGCAGCTGACACAGGCAGTAGTGCACTTGCAGAAACAACCTGTAGCCAGTGCTCCAGCCAAGTGCCCAGTTCCCCCACCTGACAGATTTGGGGGTGCTGTGGAAGAATTTCCTGCTTTCCTAGCGCAGTGTCGGCTGTACTTCGAACTAAGAGCACAGGACTTCCCCAATGACAAAACAAAGGTGTGTTTCATCATCAGTCTGTTAAAGGGGCAGGCGGCCAAATGGGCCACACCCTTGCTGGTTGCATCCTCTCCCCTACTGACTGATTACCAGTGGTTTGAGGCCCACCTGTCTGCTGCCTTCTCCAACCCAGTCCAAGCAGCCACAGCCAACCGGAAAATCAGGGCCCTGAAACAAGGCAAATCCTCGGTGGCTCAGTATGCCACCGAATTCAAGCTCCTGGCCCAAGACTTGGCGTGGAATGAGGCTGCCCAGATGGACCAGTTTACCGAGGGGTTGGCAGAGGAAGTCCTGGATGAACTGGCCAAGGTGGAGCAGCCACCCACGCTCCAAGAACTTATCACCCTCTGACTTCGCATCGATGGCCTCCTGGAAAGTCGCTGCCAAGCCAAGACCAGAGGGCGCCAGCTCCCTGCGCTGTGCCATTTGGCTTCTCTCCCATCCCCAGCTAGTACCAGAGACGAGGGTGAGCCTTTGCAGCTTGGAGCTGCTCGACCCCGCCTGACTCCAGAAGAAAAGGCCAGACGCCGCACGCAGAATCTGTGCCTCTACTGCGGCACGGCAGGCCACTATGCCTCTGGCTGCCCTGCTAAGCGTCGGATACCTGGACCTTCGTTGCCACCACCGCCAAAAGGACAGCCCCAGGCATAAGCGGACCCTCCAGCCTGGGGCGACTAGCTGGGTCCTCCGAACAGCAGGCTGATACCCCGGGCCTGTTCCTGCTACCATTCAAACTCCGTTTGCCCGATGGACGCTGGCTGTTCGTGTATGCCATGCTGGACTCGGGAGCAGCCCACTGTTTTGTAGATGCTGCCTTTGTAAAGCAGCACCAGATCCCAGTGCAGACAAAAGAGATTCCGACGCTGGTGGAGGCTATTGACGGGCGCCTCCTCCGTTCTGGCCCCGTCACTCAGGAGACCTGTCCCATCACCTTCCACGTCCAGCAGCACCAAGAACAGCTGCAGTTTGATGTCACCCACATGCCTCGCATCCCACTGATTCTAGGCCTTTCCTGGCTGAAGCTGCACAACCCCATCGTGGACTGGGCCCAGCAGGAACTACGCTTCCGAGACCTATGCCCCCATCTGACTCCTCCCACCACTCTAGCAGCCGGCATCCCGAGTGGTGGTCCTCAGCTCCCTCAGAAGTATGCGGATTTCGCCAATGTCTTTGAAGAGACAGGGGCGGATCAGCTTACCCCTCACCGGCCCTATGACTGTGCCATTGATTTGGTACCTGGGGCGCCTCTCCCGGTGGGGCGTCTGTACCCAATGTCGGAGCCTGAGTTGGCAGCTCTGCGAGATTTCCTGGACAAGAACCTGAAACACGGATTCATCCGACCCTCAACCTCTCCCCTGTCTGCTCCAGTCCTCTTCGTGAAGAAGAAAAGTGGGGAGCTCCGGCTGTGCAATGACTACCAGGCCCTGAACAAGATCACCATCCGCGACCGGTACCCTCTACCACTGATCCCTGAACTCTTGGATCGCTTAAAGGGGGCCCAAATCTACACCAAGCTGGACCTCCGTGGAGCGTACAATTTGGTGCGCATACGGCCCGGAGACAAATGGAAGACTGCGTTTGGGACCCGATACGGGCAGTACAAGCACCTGGTGATGCCCTTCGGATTGACCAACGCCCCCGCTGTCTTCCAGAGGTTCATGAATGACATATTCCAGGACCTGCTTGACCGCTTCGCGATCATATACCTGGATGACAACCTAATTTACTCCCACAATCCTGCCCAGCACGCCGAGCACGTCCGCCAGGTCCTGCAGCGCCTATGAGCCCATGGCCTCTACGCCAAGTTGGAGAAGTGCGACTTTGACCTGCGCTCCGTCGAGTTTCTTGGTCACATTGTGTCACCGCAGGGAATCCTCATGGACCCGAAAAAAGTGGAAGCGGTCCTGACCTGGCAGGCTCCTCAGAATCGCAAAGACCTGCAGCGGTTCCTTGGTTTTGCCAACTACTATCAGCAATTCATCCCAGCCTATGCATCCCTGACCACACCCCTGACTCAACTACTCCGCCCCAAAGAACCCTTCCACTGGTCCCCAGAGGCCGATAACGCCTTCTCCACCCTGAAGACCCGTTTTGCCACCGGGCCACTCCTGAGATACCCCGATCCCCAGCTTCCCTTTATGGTGGAAGCTGATGCCTCCAACGTGGCCCTGGGAGCAGTGCTGACCAGCGCGAGGAGCCGTCCCAGCCACTCCAGCCCTGTGTTTATTACTCGCGCCAGCTCACTGCTGCAGAGAGGAACTATACCATCTGGGAGAGGAGTTGCTCGCGATCAAGGCGGCTTTTGAGGTTTGGAGACATTACCTCGAAGGGGCTCGCCACCCTGTTCAAGTGCTCACCGACCACTGGAACTTGGAGCACCTCCAGACCACCTGCCGTCTCAACCAGCGCCAGATCCGGTGGTCCCTATTCTTCTCCCGCTTCGACTTCCGGGTTTCCTACATCCCCCATACCCAGAACCGGAAAGCAGACGCGCTCTCCCGGAAACCGGAATACGCCCCTGCTTCAACTGAGACTGCACCCGCTGCTCCCATCCTGCCGCCCTCAGTGTTTGCGGCCACCTCCACTTCGCCAGCACTCGTGGAGGACATTCGGGCTAGCCAGGCCAATGATCCCTGGGTCCAGCAACACCTCCAGGCACTCCAAGATGACTCAACAGGCAAGTTCACGACTCGAGGCGGCCTCTTGCTACACCGCGAATGCCTCTATGTGCCGCCCGGGCCCTTGCGGGCAGAAGTGCTACGCCTGACCCTCGACTTGTTACCCGCCGAGCACTTTGGACAGCATAAGACCACCCACTTGCTGACAAGGGAATTCTGGTGGCCACAAGTTCGCTCCGATGTTGCCCGTTATGTCAGCTCCTGTGACGTCTGCCAATGGGCCAAGGACATCCCAGCCAAACCCTCAGGGTTGCTACAGCCCTTGCCCACATCCTCAGGACCCTGGGATACCATCTCGATGGACTTCATCACAGAACTTCTGCGATCCAAGGGTCAGACTTGTATCTTGGTGGTCGTCAACCTATTTACCAAGATGGCCCACTTCATTCCGTGCCCGAAACTTCCCACAGCTCAGGAGACGGCCCAGCTCTACCTGCAACACATCTTTCGTCTGCACGGACTCCCAGCCCACCTGATCTCAGACCGGGGCCCCCAGTTCTCCTCTCGGTTCTGGCAAGCCCTCTATTCCAGCCTGGGTACTCGAGTCACCTGTCCTCAGCCTACCACCCACAGACAGATGGTTAGACAGAGCGCACCAATGCCACGCTAGAGCAATATCTCCGCTGTTACACCTGTTACCAGCAGGATGACTGGACCACTCTGTTGCCCCTAGCGGAGTTTGCATACAACAACGCGGTCCATTCATCCACCCAAATGACCCCGTTTGCTGCAACCTATGGGTACCACCCTCGGTTCTTCCCAGCGATCCTGCCACCCACGAATGTCCCCGCCGTCGATGCCTACCTGCAAGAACTCCGTGCCAGCCAAGACTTGCTCCAAGAGCAGCTACAGCGGGCCAAGGAGGCATATAAACTGGCTGCGGACCGGAAGAGGCAAGAAGGCCCTCCAGTGCAGCCGGGGGATCAGGTGTGGCTCTCGACTCGCTACCTGCGCTGGCCTGGTCGGTCGCACAAGCTGGATGCACGGTTCATTGGACCCTACCCCGTCATAGAACAAATAAACCCCATCGCCTTCAGGCTCCAGTTGCCACCCCACCTCCGCATTCACCCTGTGTTTCATCGCTCCCTCCTTGTTCCGGCTGCACCCCCTGACCCAGCTCGGCCTCCTTCTCCACTGCCGCCACCACCGGTGCTGGTGGATGACGAAGAAGAATATGAGGTGCGCCAGATCCTGGACTCCCAGTACCATCGTGGAGGCCTCCAGTACCTTGTGGACTGGGAGGGATACGGCCCGGAAGACCGGTCTTGGGAGCCCGTGGACAATCTTCATGCCCCGGACTTGGTGCAATGGTTCCACAATGACCATCCCGACCTCCCAGGCCCCTCGACGGAGGGGGGCCCTGGGGGGGGGGATAGTGTCATGGACTCCCTGACTTTGGCTTTGACTTCTGGACCCCCTGACTTCGGCTTCTGAACCTCTGACCTGCGATACCTGGACTGTGATTCGGTTTTGGCGCCTTGGACCCTCTTTGCTCACCTGCTACAGACCTTGGACTGCCCTTGGACTTTGCCTGACCTGGCCCTAGCCTGTGACACTGATCATGGCGGGCGCACCTTTAGATAGCCCCAGAGCAGTGCTCAGTTGTCCTTCCGGGCATTGAAATAGACCTGGGGGAAGGGAGGGAGGAGGAGGCTGGGGAGGGGCAAACTAGGCATTTGCCTAGGAGGGAGGGGGGAGGCCAAATTCGGCACCCCCATTCTGCCAGTGCCCTAGGCAACCACCTAGTTTGCCTAGTGGGTGAGCTTGCCCTGCTCGTGGGGTACTGAATAAGCAAATTTGAGTCCCTGTACATCAGCTATGTATATCTCTTTGGAGATCCTTGGTCATCACCATGGCAGGCCAGACTACTTGACAGATCACACACACTACATAATGCACTTTCAATGCACTTTCCAACTGGATTTTACTGTGTGAACTGGCAAAATCGATTATGAAATGATCTCCCCAGGGAAGTGTCTCCTGTTCAGCAAGTGAGAAAGGTGGTTAATAATAAATAAATATAGCACAATGCTGGACTGGAGTACAACTAGGGAATGGAGTACAAAAAAAAAGGAAAAAATGAATTCAGGTTCAGTTCTTTAGTCATTTTAAAAATTTGAGCAGAAATGCCAATCATTCCCAATCCAGTTTGACATGAACACTAAATAGTTGTTCTAACAAGATAATATCTGTCAGGGGTCAATTTGTAGAAAAAGAGGTGCCATAGCTCATTAGTACAACTCATTTGCATGAGTTGTTTGCATATAGCACATACCACTGACATAACCGGAAGGTGTACTAAATTATATCAGCATCTACCTTAAAATGCTTCTTGAATTATCATTGTCATAATAAAACCTTACTCCCATCATACTTTAAAAAAAAATTTCCTGTGTGGCCACAGTGGCATGATGAAGATTTCCATCTGTCTGCTTTATATGGTTTGCATAATAAAATATTAGAAAGTTTGCAAATCTTAGGATTCAGCAAAATCCTCATGGGGGGGGGGGGGGTTTGAACAGTGGAGCCCAGAAGCAAGTTTTGGGAGGCTAAGAAAGAAAGAGCTCCTGTGAGCTCCTGCCCCAAATGAGGCCTCATATCTGTTAAGGCACATGACTACAAGTCACTTTCTTTCCTTGCTGTCCTCCTGATCCCTCTTGCTGCTTGAGAAAAGGAAAGCAGACAGTGAAGTAGTAGAATACTTACCAGATGAGAACTTTCAGAATTTCAAAAATAGTTCTGTTCAGATTTAGATTGTTTACAGCTTTTACAGATCGGCACAGTTTGAGTTTCTTTGGGCGCGGTCACACGTACCATTAAAAGCGTGTGTGTAGCGCTCAAATCTGAACTGCTGAATATTGATTCGATGCAGGGCAGTTCAGACGAGCATCCAAGAATGCGATTCATTCTGTTGTGCGCAATCAGACATCCAATACTATCACGCTCATTTCTTGGAGCATGCGTAATCAGATGGTGATTTCTGGGAGGGGAGGGGGTCCATTGAACATGCGCCCAACTGTTTGGAGCTGGGAAATCAAAACTTTTTTCAGAGGCAGGGGGGAAGGGCGAAAGTTTCCAGAATTAACGTTGCCGATCCAAACCACGGAACTGCCAGGAATTATTTTCCTAGAAATTGGCAGTGACAATGATATCTTGAAATCCTCCACATTGAAAAAAAAGAGTTTTTTCCTGTTCTGAATAGTTCCCCCCCCCCCTCCGATCCTGTGTTGATTGGAGAAGCAGAAGCATCACCTCAGATTCCCGGATGATCTGGCAATGTGCATGTCTGCTGGGGCTCTTTAAAAAAAAAAAAAAAAAAAAAAGGTGAGAGGCAGTATCGCGCGTGAGCTGTCCAAACAACAAAAAGCCGATCTTGTGCCGCTGTTTTGAAAAAGGGCCGGACTTTATGTGCTGTCAAATTAACGTGGCACTGATCCGCAGCAAGTCGGAATGATCCTGGATGATGCTCGATTGCCAGATGTGCATGTCTGAACGAACACATTTAATCCGTCAGCCAGACGGAGCTGTGTCGTCGCTAATGGTACGTGTGACCGCACCCTTTGTGATCATTTTATATATATAATATAAAACTGCTTCACAGTATTTTGCTCCCACAGTGGTTTACATTAAGTTTAAAAATAAAACAATAGGTTGCATTCTACCAAGTGCTAAACTGGTATAAGAGGCCTCAAAAGGCTGAGGATTTGATGATCCATATGGACAAAAAGACATACAACATGGGACAGCAGTGAAGAGAAGATTAGGCAAAACCACTCATTCTTCATGTAGCACCATTGAAAAAACCAGCATAGCAGTAAAACCAGCAAAAGAGCAAAATATCAAATGATTGTGGCAACAAAAGGCAGAAGACAAAGACAAAAAATATCTGGGTAAAAAGGACAGTCATTAGCAGATGCCAACAGTTAGAATAGCTTGCCACTAGGAAAGCTGCACTGGGGAGTGAGAGAAGGAGGAGGAGACTGGATTCATACTGTGCCCTTCACTCAAAGTACCCTTCTTTCTCCTTCATACTGTGCCCTTCACTCCTTCCCCTCCCCACAAAAGACACCCTGTGAGGTAGGTGAGGCTGAGAGAGCTCTTTTGAGAAATTACTATTGAGAGAGCAGCTCTTTCAAGAACTGTGACTGCCCCAAGTTCACTCAGCAGATGCACAAGGAGGAGTGGAGAATCAAACCCGGTTCTCCCAGATGACAGTCCATGCACTTAACCACTAAACCAAACTTGTTCTCAAGGCCAGAGCAAGACCATGGAGAAACACTGTCCCACTCATTTTGGGTGATGAAGGCACAGAAAGCAGGTATTGACAATCAGAGTCATATGGCAGCAAGAAGTCCTTCAGATAGTAATTAGTAGAAGTCTAATTACATTCTGCTAATATATAGTATGATAACAATGTTGAAGGTATTTTCAGACAGATACAGAAAGCAACATATATCACAATGTACTATTATTATTGTAATAACAAAGGGCCATGACTTTGTTTATTACCACAAGGATCTTCAACAGGCAGAAACAGTTAATCAGCAACTAATACTAAATTCCAGTGAGGGTTACTTCCACCGTGTCTATAAAATTGTATGGTTTCCTTCCATTTAATTGTATATGAAGAAGAGTGTGTGCACAAAAAAGCTCATACCTTGAATAAAACTTCATTGGTCTTAAAAGTGCCACTGGACTCTATTCTACTGTAATGCCTCTTTATGAATCCCTCTAATCTGGGCAGGGCTACCTGCGCTTTGATCTATAAACAGTCTTGTGTGCTTTTTCAGAGCTGTCCACATCAAACATTCACTGGTATTTGAGGGAAGCATGACATAGCCCTTCTTTCTAGAAATGAAGTCTTTGGGTAAAGGATAACAGCACTTCAAGGGGAAGGTTCTTGTCCCAGTTCTTCAAAGCACTATTTGAGTTCCTGGTCTGAGGAATGTCTCTGTAGCCTTCATCTGATGCTGGCCTGGTGGAACATGCTCCAGTCTGAGATTAGGGCCCTGCAGGATTTATTACAGTTCCACAGGGCCTGTAAAACAGAGCTATTCTGCCAGGCCTTTGGTTGAGTGGCAAGCACCCAATTCTTAGGCTCCCTTGCTGAGGTTCTCCAACTGTATATGGCCCATATTAATAAGATCTCCACGGGCCTTTGGTTTATGGCTTAATCACTTCTGGCCATTTGAGACTGCTGCACTTTTTAATTTTTTGCTACTTGTTTTTAATTGTTTATTATTATAACTGTTTTAATGGTTTCATAGTACCATTGTTGTGACCTGCCCTGAGCCTGCTTGTGAGAAGGATAGGATTTAAATAGAAAAATAAAATAAAAAGCAAACAATTCATTAATTAATTCCCAACTCCCACTGGCCCTTAATAGCTTCTAGTAAGCCGGATAGCAGATCTCTGTGGAAGATACCATACTTGCCTTCAGAGATATGTAAGCTCTCAATCTAGAACAGGTGCAGGAAGTAATTTCTAATATTTGGATGTTTGATACATGCAGAGCTAACTTTGTAGCAGGAGCTCCTTTGCATATTAGGCCACAGCCCCCTGATTTGGCCAATCCTCCAAGAGCTTACAGTAGGCCTTGTGAGAAGAGCCCTGTAAGCTCTTTGAGGATTGGCTACATCAGGGGGGTATGGCCTAATATGCAAAGGAGCTCCTGCTACAGAGTAAGCCCTGGATACATGACTCATCTTTCAACATTAAAGCCCGTCTCACTTTGCTATTTACAGTAACTCAGGCTCTGTTAATGCAGCTTGGGGTTGAGGCACATCTTCAAACCCTCTCTGAAAAGTTAGAGATTGTCCCATTCTGCAAGCAGAGCTGCATTCACTAATGTAGGATCCAGATCAATATAATCATTTTCAGAAACACAAACAATATCTAGGGTTGTCATCAGTCATATATGAAGGTCCACTTTTGTCAGATTTGGAAATTGACTATTGTATGTTGTGTAGCTTCCAAATCAATGCAAGAATGGGTTGTTTTGCATAACTCCATTCATTTAACTGTGCACATCTGTTATTATTTGTACCATATTCTTTTCACTTTGGAATGCTGTAAGTTTAAGGAGAGTGGCCACAATCCAGAATCTGTTGCACACACATAAACAGGTGTTTGCCAGCTAGTTCATGGGAAATAAGCAAAGAAATCTGCAGAGTTTCAGATGCCTAATATTGCAAGTGTTCTTTAAGATTGTGCCTGATAGTTCATAGTCTTAAAGTCTTTTCTACTTTGTACCCCTTTTGGGCTACAAATTCTTAATCATTTCTTCTAAAGCTATATCATGTCCAGTGTTCCCTCTAAGCTGCAGAGTCTTGTGAGCAAACATTCTACTTTGTGAGCTACTGGTATTAAAGTTGTGAGCTACTGGCATCAAAGTTGTGAGCTACTGCATAAATTATTGTGCTCTGGGTCATCCTTCCTGAGCTAAGATAAAAATGTGTGAGCTGGAGGCTAAAAATCTATGAGCTAGCTCATGCTAACTCAGTTTAGAGGGAACACTGATCATGTCACTAAAAGCCCAGTCTTTGGGTTTGTGGTTCAGCTCCTGTGTGCTTAGAAAGTATGCCTGTACATTTTTGCAAAATGTAACTTGAATACATTAATGCCAATATGTTCAATGGAGACACCAGTTTTCTCATTCAAGTTCAACTGAATTGCTTGAGGAAAATTGTTACAATTTTATTGAGCTAATTGATATTTTAAAAAACAAAGCAAAACCAGATGTCTATTATTAATCTTAATGTAAAACATTGGTTCTAAGATGTACTTTTACTTTCAAGCACCAGAATGTCTTTTAAAATATAATAAAACAAGATAGAAATCAGAAACACAAATAAAGTCCAATGGAGAGAGAAAATGGAGCTGCAGCAAGTTGACATTTTAACATAGCAGTTTTCCTAAATATTAATTTCATTTTAGTAGTAGATAATATCTAGCAAACATATGTGGGAAAAATAAATGTAAAATCATTGGAAATAATGTTGTATTAATGCAATATTTTTTACACTAGGAAAATTGATGGGTGAGTTAAATGATAAAGCTGATGTTTACGGGATTTCTCAAAGTATTAAATGAGGATTTGCTCAGTTCAGATAATATCTGGACATAAGGGCCCATACTTAAGGGGCTTTTCAGATTGTCAGGTTTTAGATCAGTAGGACATGATCCTCAAATGCCTATGCTACACTGATGCTTCTCCTCCCAACCCCCATGTCAGGCTGAACCTTGGCAACCTCAGACATACATGAGTTCCAGACAAACATGGACCTTCCATTCAGCTACTGGCCAGAATGGTCACAATCACTTCTGGAATGAATGATGTACCTCTGAATGACTAAAACCACAATATTTGGTGCTGGGCAAACTTTTGCACTAATTTTGTCCCACTGTCATCACTGGTGAAATCATATCTGCCTGTTTGTTCAGTCTTTTTCTAAATGTTGACAAACTCCAACATAATCTAATTTCTCCTCCTGAAGATATTATATAAACTATTTACTTTTTATTGCATTGCACTGAGTACTGTGAAAACTTAAGTGTCTGGTGATTTAAGTCTGTGCCAGCTGCATCTCTTTGTACTTTGTCTCCAATGCTGAAGTTCCCATCTATCCCTGACAACTGCAGCACATGGGGCTGCCCTTGAAGACTATTCAGAAATTGAAATTTGTACAAAATGAAGGAGTACAAAATTGGAGAGGGAAGCTGGTTGTAGGGATCATGTTATGCTTATTTTATTATCATTATATTGATGGCTTCTGAGTCAAAATCAAGGGACTGGCACTGAGTTTTAAAGCCCTTCACAATGTGGGGCCCACATACCCAAGAATGGTACTTTCCCGTATAAACCCATGATGCTGCTTGGCTTGATATGCCAGTGCCTTCCAGAGGTTCCAGCCTCTGCAGAAGTGTGAATAATGACTGTCCATTTGCAAAGAACATTAGAAGATCCACATAATTTCTGCAGTGTTTACAGTTTTTATGCTGCATTGGCTTTATTGTGATTACCTACTCAGTGTCAGGGAAGAAAGGTGGGTTTCTAAAGTTTGTAAATAAACAAATGCCCTGATTTTGCTTTTTGAAAAGTGGTGGAAAACAATGTGGCAAGCATGGATTTCCATGGGGAAAAAAATTTCCCAATATGTTGTAGGGTTGGATATTACACTATTGTCATTAAATATAGAATGTTATGAAAAAGTTAAGAATGCAATTGGGTTACACTGTCAACTAATTAATTAATTAACTGTCCACTAGTAGCCTATGAGGTACAATATAGCATCAACAAATAAATGTGCAGCAATGAAAGCAAAGATGACTTTGATCACACAATGTCACTGCATGGTTTTCAGTTAGTGAAATTAGCCTACCCAGTGTAGCTTATTTGTTACAGCTATCAGTAATCATTATTTCAATGTGTAGTATTGGAACAAAAAATTAGTGTTAGAGAAATTAGAAAGGCAGAGTAATAGTGGACACTAATGTTCAACACTGTTCATGCTATCAATGTACTGAAGTGATTAGGGTCTTACCCTATGGCTCCAATATCAAATGTCTGCTGCAAACACCTATGTGAATACAAGTACATGCATATAGGTTCCTCCACATGGTCAGGAACATGCCTCAAAGCAAGAGTCCCTATCAGTACAGGTGCCTGCACAAATAAAGGCATAAACATGTAAGTGCACTCTGCAGACATTCAGCTATATGTGTAATTTACAGTGAGCGTACAGGATTGTTCAAAGGGATGTTCTGAATATTCAGGACTACTGAAATGAGATATGGAACGATTGGTCTTTCATGTATAAATCTGCCCTCAGAAGAAGTATTCTGAGTATGGAGTGGGGCTGTAGGTAGAGCATATGGTACAGCATATACTTGGCATGCAGAGGGTCCCAGCTTCAATCGCTGACATCTCCAGTTAAAGGATCTAGCAATAGGTGATTTGAAAGACCTCTGTCTAAGACACTGGAGTGACACTGCCAGTCTGAATAGACAATACTGACTTTGATGGATCAATGGTCTGATTCAGTAGAAGGCAGCTTCATGTGTTCACTCTTCATTTGAACAACTTGTTTGGGAAATCAATCTCATAATTTCAAAGTTGGTATCACCACATTTTCCACATTTTTATCAGATGAGAAACCCTAGGGAATGGGAAAATACTGTTTCCATCATGTGAACCAAAATAAAACAAAGTGTCTTATCAGAGTGCAGTTGTTAGTTCTCTTTTGTGGGCAATTAGACTATGGGGAAAAGCTGTGGGAAAAAGTAATGATGGTTTTGTCATTTCTTTAGACCATTTTGTTTGAACTGAAGAATCATCCCCCCTATTAAATTGCTATTTTAGGGAATTACTGTTGTCCCTAGCCATGATTTAGATCTCTACTAAAATGACTTCACAGTGCTTTAGCTTTACTGTCTGGTGCATGTTTTTCAAGTCTGAAATTCTCCTGTGGTTCCCAGTTATGATGTGGGGGGTGGGGAGAGGATATACTTCATTAACCCATTAACTAGGCACTTTTTGTGGCTGAATTATTGGCAAGATTGGTGGCACATAATCTAGTGGTGGCAAGTGGATGAGATTAAAACTATCAAAGCAGAAGGTTTCAACAAAAACCCAGAAGAAAGTGGAGGAAGCATCAAGGAAGGAAATTAGACCTTGATAGATGTGTGCCACACTAAATTAAAAAGGTCATTGACTATTTTTTCTCATTTATGCCTTAAATCCCAGTTAAATTTATACACATATTTTAAAAATCGTTCATTGCACATGCATTTCCTAATAAACATTATACAGAAATTTGGGTGTATTTTGCTTTCCATATGCAAGGCTAGAGATGTGAGTAGTTTTCAGAAGGAATTGATCAGTTGGTTGCAGGTATCACAAGAGTTGTGATGTCTATAGGGAAAAACAGGTATTAAGAAGATGAAGCCTTATAAATTTTTAAAACAAGTTTCTTACTTTTGGTGTCATCTCAGTTTTCTAATGGTGTCTTTTCAACACAAATCAGCAGAGTAGTTGAAATTATGAATGTGGAACACTACACAAGCTTCATTGTATTATTTAACTATTGAAAGGAACATTATAGCTATAGTAGTCACCAATATGCTGATCATGACTAGTTCCTCATGCCAGAGAAAGTTATTTCTAAAGTAGGACCATGTTCTGTCACCAAATCAAGAAATATTTTGGATTTTAGTATGATCTCTGGACTGTGTATTAGTCCCCAGAAATCTGATCTTTACCCTATTTACCTATCCACTGGAACATCATCCATTTTAAAAAATAAATTTTCATATAACTGAATTATGGACAACTGGAGATACCTGGGAGTGTATTTCAACAGATCTTTCACAACTTTTACATTATAATTTTAATAAAATATATGATAAAATAAAAGTTCCTATAAAAATGCGAATCCTTACAATTACCTTGGCAAGACAGAATATATGTAATAAAAAGTTATTTACTCCCAAAATTTCTTTTTTTTTTTTTGTAGTTTTGAATATATATAACCACATTTTCAACAGATGAGAAACCCTAGGGAATGGAAAAATACAGTTTCCATCACGTGAACAAAAATAAATATATATTTATGAACACACACACGCACACACACACACACATATATATACACCAATGAAATCAATGGCAGAATAAATTTATGTGAGCCAAAAAGAACCAAGAAACAGCTTCCAATTTCTTCAGAGACCAGAAGATCATGGTGGTCAAAACCCTCCCAGATCTGACTTTATTTTATAAGGCATCTAATATAGCAAATGTGTTCAAAGCACTTACCACAAATTCAACAAAAGTGAGTGGTTGCAAATAGAACAGGCTCTTTACCCAAGACTTAACAATACCTCATAATAGACAAGTTACAATTAAACAGAATAACTTTCTGGAATAGTCAAAAATTGGGAAGACACTAGAAAAAAACCTGTTCACTGGTATTTCATCATTTTCTCCTTTTACCAATCAAGATTGGTTCCTTCCTGGGGAGTAGGATAAATGTTTTCAGAAACGAGGACAGCCAAAATTACTTCACTTGTGCAGTATAATTGCAGTATAAGTGAATAATAATACTTCACTTGTGCGGTATAAAAGAAAAATTGGAACAAATATCAGAGAATAAAATTAATTAGTATATTTGCCTCCTCATTTTAGAATCTCCTTAGCTGGTTGAGATATTTTTGAGACCTTTGATGAATTCTGAACTTCTTTTAAAAAATAAAGATTCAATATCAAAAAGTCTTATTTCAGATATATTGGATCATGGTTCAGATAGAGTTTAAACAGATTATAAACTATCTGTCAAGCATGGTGAAATTCCATTGATAATTGATTGTTTAGGGGTCCTGCCTAACCTGGTCTGTGAAGTATCATGGAGGATCCAACTTTGCTAGCTTGTTATTCTTTCCTTTCCCCCCACCTTGCTTTATGGCTCATAACTAGAGGTAGTGAGAACTGAAACCAAGTAATCAGCACCTTCCCATACATTCTTGTAAGGGAGTGAGAGACATCTGGGGAAAGCAAGGACACGGTCCTGACAACGCTATGGGAATGTAGACATTTATAATAGTTTATGTGTGAATGCTACCCCGCAACCCCATCCTTTGGAATCCCTTTGAAGTAGGCCTTAAAAGTACTGTAGCAATGTGTATTCAGCATTACTCTCAAGAACCTGTTACCAAAGTATCGGTCTATCAATAAACGCAGTCTTTGTATCAACTTCGACTTGTCATTGAACCCGCATGCTTGACATTTTGAGAGTAATCTTCAAGAAGTTTAACCGCCCTGGCAACTTTATAGTCGAATGGCTGAAAGGATTCCAGTAAGCAGTCAACTTCCCAAACCTGAGGAAGGGGTGAGAGCACCAACCCCACTGTGGCACGTGCTGGACGCCCGGAGAGTAGCTGGGCTGAGTTCCCCTCTCCACATCCAACAACTATTGGTCACCCCACGGCAGTGGCAGCCTCGTACTTCCACCACCATGATAGATGAGGCCCCAACACGCCGAGAAGCCATCCTGACCAGGCACATGCGTAAGGTAAAGTTGGCAAAGAGGGGAGTAATAACCCCAGACTCGGAGAAGAAGAGGGCGCTATGGCCGTAGTAGTGACCGGGGCGGAGGCTGACCCTCCTCTGGGTGCAGGACTTGGGAACCCTGATGCACTGGGGCCGAGAGACAAGGAAGATGAGATGGTTCGGGAATTCTGAGCAATGATTCGTGAAGAGGTTGAAAAGGTTGCCAAGGGATTGTGGGACAAGATGCAGGTGATGACCACCATGATGGCCGGAGAGTTCAACAGGCAGATCAACCGAGTCCTGGAAACACCTGGGCCGAGGGGAGCCCTGCCACCACCTGCGGCTAAACCTCTGACCGCACCACTGCAGCCACAACCGGCGGTGCCCCCAGCTCCGCGAGAAGGGGACGCGGAAGAGAACTGGATGCCTCCTTCGATGGGGATCCTGAGGAGGTAGAGTATTTCACGATCCAGGCAAATAGCTACATGCACTACTGGGGGAACACCTTCCCTGATGAATTTAGTCGTGTGAACTACTTAGGGTCGAAACTGAAGGGGGCTGTGAAGAGGTGGTACGTGAGCCTGTATGAAGCCATGAGCCCGGAGCTGGACTTTGTAGCTACCTTCCTACAAGCTCTGCTGGCCCAGTACGAAGACCCGCTGCAAGAGACCCGCGCCTTGGCCGCACTGAGGGACATGCAACAGGGCTCCAAGTCAATTCGGGAGTACGCGGATGAGTTCCACACTAATGCGGCTAAGGTGAGGGGGTTGAGTGAGCTGATGAAGATCGAACACTTCACCCGCGAGCTGAATGCGAGTATCTTGTATCTGGCCCTGCAGCAGGCCAGATTCACCACCCTAGTGGGATGGATCCAGCTAGCTGGGAAGGTAGAGACGAACATGAAGAGAGTGGCCATGCAACGCCAACATCAGAGCAGTAAGTTGAGCCATGACCTGAAGCCCGGGGGAAAGGTGGAGGTGAAGAAAACCCTAGTGGGGAGCTGGCAGGAAGGCCATGGGAACCCGCAAATGCTTCCGGTGCGAGGATCTGAATCACCTGGCTAGCAGTTGTCCGAACCCCCCGCGACCACTATCAAGCGCCTCCAAGATGAGTACTCCGACTCCAAAGAAGCAGGCCAGCCACCCTAAGGAAGCGATGAAGAGCAGCGCGGCTGCGAGCTCAGCGGCGGACGATGACACCATCGTCACCGACAAGCTGAGCAAGATGTCCTGGGCTGACGAGCCGTCAGGAAACGAGGACGACCTGCTCTAAATGGTGCAAGCCAGCAGGTCGCTGCCGTGGAACCAGCACCGCTCAGGGTGAGAGTAACGGGGTCGCTGTATTTTGTACCAGTAATTTTGCTAAATAGCAAACTTAAGAGGTTTGTGCAAGTGAAAGCCCCAATTGACTCGGACTGCACCAGAGACATAATCACCCCTAAACTGGTGGACGCATTGGGGCTCCCCATGATGGCCTTGCCACACCCCATCCAGTTTGAACAGATGAATGGGTCAGTAATGAGGGGGGAACCCTGTGTATTAGAGACTCAGTTAGTGCCGGTGGGCATCAAAGACCACTGGGACCAGAGGCCTTTGTAATTGTTCCTTCCTCCTCCTATGATGTGGTTTTGGGAGTGGGTTGGTTGGCCAAGCATGAGCCAGACATTTGGTGGGGGGACCAGACATAGAATTCAATTACCCAAGATGCAAAACCCACCACTGGACTGGTCCCAGTCCACCGCCCCGAAATGAAAGAGTCTGCTTGACGATGGAGGAGGTTCAGGCAATCCCCAAAGCTTATAGATGCTTGAGGGGGGTGTTCAGTGAACAGGGGGCCAATGAGCTACCTCCCCATAGGGACACGGACTGCACCATCGAACTGATCCCGGGGCAGACCTTACCTAAGGCCAAACTATACTCAATGGGGTGGGCGGAAAAGGTGGAACTGTGGAAGTTCCTCGATAAGAATTTGAAGCGAGGTTTCATCCGACCCGCCACAGCCCCCCATGCAGCCCTAGTATTTTTTAGGAAAAAGAAGGACGGCTTGCTCAGACTTTGTACTGATTTTCGGGGGATTAATGGGATCTCCACCTCCAATGCCTACCCGATCCCCCTCATCAAGGATTTGCTCAGTAAAGTGTCAGAGGGGTAGGTGCTTACCAAGTTAGACTTGAGGAATGCGTATTTTAGAGTGCGCATCAAAGAGGGGGATGAATGGAAAATAGCATTCAACACACCCATGGGACAATTTGAGTATCTACTGATGCCATTTGGGTTGCAAGGGGCGCCAGGGGTGTTCATGAACTTTGTCAATGAGGTGTTGAGAGAATATTTGTTCAAGGGGGTGGTGGTGTACCTGGATGACATAGTCGATCTACCAGTCTCACAGGGCAAAACCGTAATCCTGGTAGTAGTGGACACCTTTTCTAAACAAGCACATTTCATTCCCTGTGCGCAGCTGCCAACAGCTAAGAAACTAGCTTATCTGTTTTTCCATCACATTGTGAAACTACACTCGTTCCCTGATAAGATCATTAGCAACAGGGGGCCACAGTTCATTGCCAACTTCTGGCGAGAGTTCTGCAAATTACCAGGCATAGAACAAGGGTTGAGCTCAGCCTACCATCCCCAGACAGACGGACAGACAGAACACGTGAACACGCTGCTAGAACAATATTTACGGTGCTACGTAAAGCACCAACAGTCTAACTGGGTGAATCTCTTGCCATTTGCTGAGTATGGTTACAATAACAACGTGCACAGTTCAACCAAGGCTTCCCCATTTCAGATTGTGAATGGGTATGAGGGGAAGCCTGTTCTGTTGTTGCCAGGGGGAGAGCGAACCCGTGACCCCACCTCGTTCGAACAATGGTGGGGAAAGCTAGGGAACAGCTGGAAGGAAATTCAAGAGAATTTGGAAGCCGCTAAAGAGGCGTACAAAAAACAATATGACAAATCTCATGTACCCGCTTGGGATTTTAAAGTGGGAGACTCGGTATTTGTGTCAATTAAGAACCTCTCATTAAATCAACCCTCCAAGAAGTTGGCGTATAGATTTTTGGGTCCTTTTAAGATCAAGAGGGTGCTTAACAGTGACCGTAGAATTGGAGTTGCCCAAAATGTTTAGTAAAATACACCCTGTCTTTCATTGCAGTCTTTTGCGAAGAGATCCAAGTGGTTCTTCTTGGCACCCTTGACCACCAGCTCCACAACCTATCCAAATTGGGAATCAGAATCATCATGAAGTACAAGATATATTTGATTCAAAGATGAAACGTGGGATCTTGTATTATTTAATTAAGTGGAAACACTTCCCAGCCAGTGAAAATGAATGGGTAGCCGAAAAAGATGTGTTAGCCCCTGATTTGGTTAACAAGTTTCACTGAGCGTTTCCTCAGAAACCCCAAGGTTGATTTTAGGGGAGGGGGGGCATTATGTCAAGCATGGTGAAATTCCATTGATAATTGATTGTTTAGGGGTCCTGCCTAACCTGGTCTGTGAAGTATCATGGAGGATCCAACTTTGCTAGCTTGTTATTCTTTCCCTTCCCCCCACCTTGCTTTATGGCTCATAATTAGAGGTAGTGAGAACTGAAACCAAGTAATCAGCACCTTCCCATACATTCTTGTAAGGGAGTGAGAGACATCTGGGGAAAGCAAGGACACGGTCCTGATAATGCTATGGGAATGTAGACATTTATGATAGTTTATGTGTGAATGCTACCCTGCAACCCCATCCTTTGGAATCCCTTTGAAGTAGGCCTTAAAAGTATTGTATCAATGTATATTCAGCATTACTCTCAAAAACCTGTTACCAAAGTATTGGTCTATCAATAAACGCAGTCTTTGTATCAACTTCGACTTGTCATTGAACCCGCATGCTTGACACTATCAATCTTGTTGGACAATAGACTGTCAAAATAATTTAGAAGAGGATGACTAGGAGCAGATTTGGAATTCTCTCAGCTCTCATTCTGCTGTTTTTAATCTAAAATTTTAGTTATTTAAAATGCAAAGATGGTATCTTACACCATGTCAGTTAACATAAAATAAACAAAAATTATAACACAAATTGTTACAAAATTGTGGTCACCAGGCAGATTTCATTCATTGTTGGTGGAACTGTGAATTAATACAATTGTACTGGAAAGATATTGTTCAACAAATTAAACAAACAACAGATTTAATACCTTTAATACCAGAATTGTTTCTACTTGAATTCTGAAAGTAACCTTAAAGTAAAATGGAATTAATATCAATTTTGTTAGCTATAGCCAGAATTACATTGGCAGCTATGTGAAAAGCACTGGTGAGCATAACTGGCAGCTGGGGGTAGAGAACAGAGTATTCAGGGGCTGACTCCCTGCATGATTTAAAAAAAGGGGAGGTCCCCTTAAGGAACTCTGAGGGTGAGTGTCATAATATCCACCTTCGGACTGGCATTTGAGCACACCCCCAAGAGGCTGGCAGAGGGCAGGAAAAGTGACTTCTGTTGTGTTCAGTCCTAAGACTAGCTTTTTTTCCTTGGTTAACCCCAACAAGTCAGTTGGAGGATTTGCTAACAGCAATCAGGCTGTCAGCTCAAAGAGCTGAGGAAACTATAACCAGTAAAATACTGACCTGATTTCCCCAGTCCAGTATGCCCATATTGTTCTTGTCTCTTTCTCCCCTTCAGGCTCTCCTCCACTCTGGACACAATACATCATGCTGGAACAAAACAGGAGGCAATTGCACCTTTAAGACCAACTTAGCTTTATTCAAAATGTAAGCTTTCGTGTGCATGCACACTTCTTCAGATGAGGAATGAGGTACAGTAAGCAGAGCCAGATATAACTGGTGGGGTCTGGAATAGTGGGACAAAGTTAAAATCCAATAGCAGAATAGTAAAATTAACAAATTCAGAAAACCTTTGATCTGGGTTGCATTAGCTTGGGAAACCATAAAACAGTAACATGTCAGAATGTGAGAATGCCTGTTAATTATTCTATTGCTAATAAACCTGGGACAAAAAAGAGGGCATTTCTTTCCCAGAAGTTTTTCCTGTCCAACTAATTTACCTTTCAACATGTAACATAAATATATACATCATTCTAGTTTGCCAATAGGAAAAAAGACATTAAAATATATTGGAAGATGGGTTTAGTATACGTAATGAGATAAACAGCCAATATCCCTTGTTTGAGTATGTCAATACAAAAGCATTATTCTGATACACTATCCTAAAAGAGAAATACATTGGATTAGGGGGCTGTCTTACAACCTCTATTGAATAGTGACAGCTCTCTTTCAAAAGTACTGAGGGGCAAACCTTTTCTTGCACACAGATAGCCCCTTAATCTCAAACAACTACTCACCCACAACAATACATCTTATCTGAGCATGGACACTGGTACCAGAGCTTGCAATAAACCCAAGTGCCAACTTTGCTGCCTCATACACCCAGACAACACAATCACTGGACCTAACAGCAATAACTACACCATCTCAAGCTCATTCCAACGTTATATATGCCATTAAATGCCAACAATGCCCTCCAGTTCTCTACATAAGGCAACCAGGACAAACCCTCCGCCAAAGGATAAATGGACACAAATCTGACATCAGGAATTACAGAACTGAGAAACCTGCGGAGGAACACTTTAACCTTCCAAAGCATTGAATGGGTGACCTCAAAGTAGCTGTTTTACTGCAAAGGAACTTCAAGAACAGAATGGAGAGAGAAATTGCTGAGTTACAAATTATTATGAAACTTGGAACAAACACCTCCCCAGGACTCAATAGAGATATTGTTTTTTTAATCTCATTACAGATGCTAAACCCACTTTCACCAAGTATGGTGATATATCCACAGTATTCCAATGTATTTCTCTTTTAGGATAGTGTATCAGAATAATGCTTTTGTATTGACATACTCAAACAAGGGATATTGGCTGCTTATCTCATTATGTATACTAAACCCATCTTCCACTATATTTTAATATCTTTTTTCTTATTGGCAAACTAGAATGATGTCTATATTTATGTTACATGTTGAAAGGTAAATTAGTTGGACAGGAAAAACTTCTGGGAAAGAAATGCCCTCTTTTTGACCCAGGTTTATTAGCAATAAGGTAATTAACAGGCATTCTCACATTCAGACATGTTACTGTTTTATGGTTTCCCACGCTAATGCAACCCAGATCAAAGGTTTTTTGAATTTGTTAATTTTACTATTCTGCTATTGGATTTTAACTTTGTCCCACTATTCCAAACCCCACCAGTTTTATGTGGCTTTGCTTACTGTACCTCATTCCTCGTCTGAAGAAGTGGGCATGCACACGAAAGCTTACATTTTGATTAAAACTAAGTTGGTCTTAAAGGCGCAATCGACTCCTATTTTGTTCTACTACTTCAGACCACTGCCTACTTGGATATAAATACATCATGCTGTGTCCTATATACCTGCTCACCTTCATTTTGGCCATGGTGCTCTCTGATGAGACAGTAGCATTCTTTTTGATATAATGGTTGCATGTGCATTCTGAAACTCAGTCTGCAACAAGCCACTTCTGCATTAAAGGTGATAGGGTTCAGATTCTTTCTGGACAATGCCATGCTGTTCCATAACTGCTGGGAATACTTGGCCACCTGAACAATGCTGTTCATATTTATCAATTTATATATTTATACCTTTTTTCCTTCCCAAAGGGAAAGGGGACACAAAGAAGCTTACAATGTCATTCTACCCTTCTCTGTGACTGGCTCAAGGTCACCCAGCAAGCGTTCATGCAAAGTAGGGATTCAAATCTGGATTTCCCGAATCTGAGTCTGACACTGTAATCACTAGACCATGCTGTTCACTTGTTGGTCAATGTTTGTATAGTATCATGGGTAGCTTGCATGTTTTTAAGTTCTTCTAAGCACTTTGTTATGAATAGACATGCTTGTGCAGTGTTGATTTTTGGCTGGTACAAAGAACATAAATATAAGATGCCTGAAAGTAATAGAAGGCCTCCTTCCAAATAACTTTGTGTAGTCATAGTAACTAAAATCCATTTAAATGGACCTCTTTAAAAAATGCTGCTCATATAGGTTTAATTGCAAGAAATATATCCTTCTAAGAGTAGGCAATGATTAATTATTCACTTTATCCATATAGAACATTTATATTCTGGTTTTTACTTTAAACTGCAATTTCAGATTGATGCAGTCAAAAATATTTTAAGCGTTTAGATTTCAAAAATTTATAGAACTATCAAAATCCACATAAATTATCAATAGATGGTTTAAGAGTGTTAGAACTGGTTTTATTCTTTATTCCTAAATGTGTTTTTATATGTTGTAACTGCCCTGAGCCTGCATGCAGGAAGAGTTAGATAGAAATTCAATCAAATAAATAAAAATAAGTAAATAAATAGATGAGTTAAACATGGAAAGGAACTGTATTAAATATGAATGCATAAACAGATCTATGCTTCCACACACAAATGTAGTTTGTGTCTTTTGCAAACATTTCTAGCAGCACCATAAGGTCCTTTCAGACAGTCTTCAGGCAGTGAGTGGAAGGGGCAAAATGATTCACATGGTTGCAGGAGTGCAGAAGATTGTGGTGCAAATGGTGCTGTCCTAACAACAGGAATAACAGTAAAAACAAAGTCGTAGTCCAGTAGCACTTTTAAGACCAACCAAATTTTATTGAGTCTTAAAGGTGCTACTGGACTCCAGCTTTGTTCTATTGCTTAAGACTAACACAGCTGCCTACCTGGATCTATCTACATGGAATGTACCACACTTAAACAGGCTTTCAAAGTGAAGATGAAGTAAGAATTAATGGCTTTATTTGCCACTCTTCTGTGATGTCTTAGTGCATTATGCCATTATAAGACTGAGCAAGTATGATTCATGATTGGTTGAGACCCCTTCAGGAAACAGGGCCCTGAAGATGACCATAATGGCTAATATAGGTAAGCTATAAAAGGCTTTAAAGGTCAATTCTAGCGCTCAGAAGCACATTGGAAGCCATTGCAGATGAAACAAGATGGGAGTAATATGATCTTGCTAGCCTTCTATGCCTCAACTTTTATCTTTCTTATTAAATAAAATGCAAAAATCAGTGAAGATTCTTGAATGTTCTTGTTTGGCCAGGACCTTACAAGTCCCCCTAGAACAGTGGTGTGAACTTATGGCATGCATGCCAGAGGCGGCGCTCAGAACCCTCTCTGTGAGCAGCGCACTCCCTCGCCCTCCCCGCGCACAAGGCTTGCCTCCCCCCATGGCCCCACCACCCCCGCCTTCCCTCCCTCCCTGGAGCTGCAAAACAGCCATGCTTCATGGCCCCCCTTCTTCTCAGAGGTGTGTCGAGCCACGCTGCGCTGAAGCTGGACCCTACCAGCTTCGATGCAGCTGGCACACCTTCTAACTCTTTGAAGTCGAAAGTGAGGGGGAACAAAGTTTTCTCCCATGTGGGCTTCAAAGAGTTACAAGGCGTGCTAGCCAAATCGAAGTCGGTAGTGTTCAATTTTGGTGCAGCATGGTTCGGCATGCCACTGAAGAGGAGGGGGGCCACGGAGCGTGGCTGCATTGCAGCTCGGGGAGGGAGGGAAGGTGGGCAGCGGGGGGTGGGGAGCCAAGTCTCGTGCATGGGGCGGGGAGGCAGGGAGTGTGCATGCCCACAGAGAGGCCTCTGAGTGGCTTGGTTTGGAAAGGAATTTAAAAAGACAAATGCCTTCTCCAAGGTGGCCGATGGGGTGGTGGAGGCTTCAAGAGCCACACAATAGAATCATTTGTAGCTCCCAAGTCATGGTTTGGCCACCCCTGCTCCAGATGGTAGCTGGAGGTTGCGGCTTTTACAACTGATCTCCAGGTGACAGAGGTCAATTCGCCTGGAGAAAATATCTGCTTTGGAAGGTGAACCCTGTGGAATTTACCCTTCTGAGCATGGGTGCAGAACAGGGTTGCCAACCCCCAGGTGGTAGACAGGGAGCAGTGGCGTAGCTAGGGCTTTGGGGGCCCGGGGCCCAAGATTTATGTGGGCCCCCCATGTGTGTGCACGCCTCCAGAAACAGGATATGATGTCACTTCCGGTGATGTCACTTCCGCAAGATGGCCACCACTTGCGAGGGAGCCCTGCTGGAAACAGGAAGTGATGTAACTTCCCCAAAATGGCCACCACTTGTGGGGGGGAACAGGAAGTGGTGTCACTTTGGGGGCGGCACCCCCCCCCCCCGATGGCACTGCTGGTGCGATCTAGGTCATGTGATTGATAACCTGATTACCCCACCACACGATGTGACAGGGAGAAATGCCACAAGCAGCCTGCTGGCCCAGCTGTTCCCCTTGTGCCCTGTGAAAGGCAGACTATAAATAAAATAAATAAATTTAGTTTTTGTAATCTGCCTTAGTTTTGATTCAATTATGATTCATCTTTCTTCAAAGGTGAAGTAAATAAATAACACTGACAACAGAATAGAAGTATCCTCACAGATCAAGGTCACCATCAATTGGACTCAAATATGGCCAGTACTACTGAACCCCTATAAACCAACACAGACAATCCAGTCATGATTGAGCAATTTATAGACCATTTGATGTGTAATTACACAGAACAGGAATAACTGAGATCTTCCCTATAATTATATAGCTAATTAAAATCTTTACAATAGCATTTTTCTTTTCTGTTGCACATTCTTTTGATGTCGCCTTGTGCATTCTCAGGCAGAGAAAAGACCTGTTCCTTTTAATTACAAAACAAACACCGTGGCAATCCCACCCATGTGGCATAAATTTGGTAGCTTATTCCATCCAAAGCATTGTGAAAAATTACAGCAACTTGGAATATGCCAGAGCTTTTTTTGAGCAGAAACACACAGGAATGCAGTTTCAACTGGTTTGGCATCAGGAGGTGTGGTCTAATATGCAAATAAGTTCTTGCTGGGCTTTTTAAAAAAAAACAAAAAGCCCTGTATGAAACAATGGTGATGTCAGGGGGTGTGGGCAAATACACAGATAAATTCCTGCTAGGCTTTTTCTACACAAAAAGTCCTGGAGTTTGCTAATGAGCCTACGCTCAACAAGGAGTCACAGCTAATCCCAACTCTCAGATATATGTGTATCTATATAATTCATATGCCTACAAATAAGTTTTTGTTGCATTCATTTTTAGGTGTACACTTTTTTAAATGTGCATCTTAAAAAATGTACTGTGGACAACCCTCACTACTGCCACCTGAGGGGAAGACAGAGGATCTTCTTGGTTGTGGTACCAAGGCTCTGGAATTCTTTCCCCAGGGATATTTGTTTGTCCCCTTCTGCTGCCATCTTCTACCAGTGGATGAAGGGTTTTTTTGTTTGGCATTCTCTCAGTGATCCCTCCTTCTGGACCAGTCTTTTGATTGCTTTTTGTTTTTTATACACATTTTAACTGTTTTTGTTTTAAAGATGTGTCGGTGGGGGATTCAATGGTTTTAAAATGTATTTTTAAAACTGTTAACCCCTTCAGTGGTCCTTATGAGGGTAGAAAGGCAAGATATATATTTTGTAGTTAAACATTTTCATAGACCACCCCCAAGCAAATTTAAAATACAAATATATTTCTGATGTGGACAAAAATATTCATGTTGAGTCTCTTATGAGATGAGAAGCCAAAAATCTGAACATTTAAAGATTATTGTTCTTTTTAATAGCTGCGGTTTTAAAGATCAGTGCTAGGTGTTTAGGGTTACCAATTTACAGGTGGGGCCTCGAGATCTCCCAGAATTATAGCTGACCTCCAGAATTACAACTGACCTTCAGAGATCAGTTTCCCTGGAGAAAACGCTTGCTTTGGAGTATGCAATATATGGCATCCTACCATGCTGAGATCCCTCCTATCTCTGAATCCTGTGCCCCCTCCGGCTCCACCCCCAAATATCCAAGAATTTCCCAACCCAAGCTGGCAACCCTAGAGTCAATGCTTTTCAAAGTGGTCACTGCTTTAAATGCAAAACCACTTTTGTTAAGGTGGGGCAGCAGATAATTAAAAATAGTTTTCAATGACAAAATGAAAACATGTTCTAATTAATACTTGAGAGTAAATCTGGTTGTCTGACATCTTTGAGCACTGAATATTCACTCAAACGCAAGACATTCCCACTCAGTATAAGAAAAGAGTGGGTTGTCACCTACAATTTAAAAACAAAACAAAACTTGTGTATGACATTGGCGAGGAGGATTGTTTTACATTCAGGGTCATCTATCTTTCAAGTAAATCCGGGAGGGGGCTAAGGACCATTAGTCTTTACAGCACTAGAAGCTGTCTTCTAGATGCTTACAGACAACATGATGTTATCAAGGGAGATGTGTGTATTTTTAAAGAACCCACAGAGGGCAGAAAATGCTGATTGGCTGAATGAAGGGTCAACAGAAAGATAATGAAACCAGTCTTGAGAGTGGGCTGTGAGGCGTTACTGGATAGGAAAGCGCGGGATAGACAGAATCCAGATGAATCGCTCCGAAATTACATGTGGATTTGGCCTTGGTAAATGTGGGGAGATGCGAGTAACAAGCATGCCAATTCCTCAGATTCTTCGGCGGTCTCCGCATTAGTTACCCGGCATTCTAAATACCAGAAGTCTTTGTGCCTCGAATGATTCCAAATGATTCCACCCCCACCCCGGCCGCTTCGTCCGATCGTCCACCATAGGGAATAAAAGGCGACCCACTTCCCAGCACTTACCGGCTTTCCGGGCACCGCGACAATTTTATTTGGCAAATCAAAGCCTCCCCCCTTCTCGCACGTGGTGCAGACTGTTCCCCAAAGGGGATGCTGGAACTTGTAGTTTCTGCTCTAAATCCGACGTGGTAGGATCTCTGGGGCTTACAAGCTCCAAAGAACTACAGTGCCAGAGCACTGGACGATCTCACTGAACACTCCCCTCCCCCCCGCCGCGGGAGAAGCCCGAGGAGGCTGGTGCGCACGTGCGCCTTCTGAGGCGAGGAAGCGAGAGAGGAGAAGCGACGCGCCTTTCCCGCGCTTTGCTTTGAACTCGATTGTGTGAGTCCAAGTCAAGCCAGTCAGCAGCTTGGAGAAGTCATTTAAAGCTAAAGTTGCTTTCTTTCCACCTCTCCCTCCTCCATCTTCCTTCCTTCCTTCCTTCCTTCCTTCCTTCCTTCCTTCCTTGTCTGGTGGCTCTCAAACATCTGACGTTTATTCTCTGTGGCTCTTAAATTAAGCAAGTTTGGCCAACCCTGACTCTCGCCTCCTGCAACGACCCCCTTCAGAGCTCACAACAACCCTGCAGCCGCCAGCTCCAGAAGCCAGGGCAACAAAAGCTCCGGGGAAATGGAGAAGCCAGAGGGAAAGGGGATTTTGGATGTGAGGTGCCAACCTTAAGGGCGCTTTTCCTCTTCCCACCGTAAACACACGAGAAGCGAGTGGTGCCGGTGCCAGCGGGTGTCTCCCCTGTGACGCTGGGCTTCGCCCCACTCGCGCCCCTCCTCCGCCCCCCGTCGTCTTTCCTCGCCTGCCGGGGCCAGCCCGCCGGATTTCAGGGGGGAAGTCCTGCCCGGGAAGGGATGGTGGCGGCGTCGGCGGCATCGCTGACTTCCTGGCCAGCCGCCTGGGCTCCCACCAGCGGGCGTGGAATCAGACCTGAGTGAGAATCTCCCCCTGCCTTAACGATTCCGGCTGGGCCGGGTTGGCGCTCTAGCTTCCAGCGGACTTCCTTGAAAAGCACTTTCTTTTGCTCAGATCGACAGAAGTCCGTCCAAAAGGAAGCGAAGGAGGAGGCAGACCGGGGGCTTGGGGGGCCACTCAGCTGGGGGGCTTTGCCGAAGTAGACAAAAACGAGCCCCCCCCCAAAGCCCCCAAACGCTCATTTCCTGCAATACCTCCCCACCCTTAGAGAGACACCTTGACTTAAAAAAAAAAAAAGCGCGCATCGCCAGAGGCGCTCCGCTGAGGCTTCGGAGCAGGCTGGTTCAGGGTTCAAGTCCACACGTTCTTGGGAAGGCCGAGAGTGAGGGGGGAAAAAAGGGGGAAGGGAAGGGAACGAGGAGCCCCGACGTGCGTGCGCGCGCCCCTCCCCACCCCCCCTTCTTTTGCCGTGCGCGCGCGCTCCCCCTCGCTGTCGGGCGACGCGGGCGCCTCCATTCTTTCCCCCCCCTTTCAGCGCAGGAACGTCACGTCACGGCCATTGTTTGGGGGCCCCCTTGCCAACGCAGGGACCCCCAGACCCGGGGCGGTCCGCCCTTCCCGCCCCCCCCCTCCCTACGCGTCTGACAGGGAGAAAACCGCATTACAAGTGAAAAATTACCCCAACCCCCAGGTGGTGGCTGGAAACCTCCTGGGATTACAATGAATCTCCAGGTGATAAGCGATCAGTTTTCCTGGAGAAGATGGCTGCTTTGGAAGGTGGACTCTGGAGTCATATCTCATTGAAGCTCCTCCTCTCCCCAAACTCAGGCTCTTTTCCCCAAATCTCCAGGTATTTCCCAATCCAAACCTGGCAACCCTAACTGGGCCTCCTTCAAAGAGACAACACCTTTTTGAGCTTGTGGGCACCTTTGGAATTCTGACATGGAGGGGGGTGTGTGCAACCACAATGCAGCCCCCAAGCACAACACACAGAGGAAAATTCCATGCCGGTGTTCCTGCAGTTTTAGGGAGGGGGTTAGATGGGACCCACTAGGGCAGGGGTGGCCAAACTTGCTTAACATAAGAGCCACATAGAATAAATGTCAGATGTGTGAGAGGCACCAGACACAAATGTCAGATGTCTGAGAGAAGGAAGGAAGGAAGGAAGGAAGGAAGGAAGGAAGGAAGGAAGGAAGGAAGGAAGGAAGGAAGGAAGGAAGGAAGGAAGGAAGGAAGGAAAATAAATGGTGGGAGGGGCAGGGACGGAGAGGTGGAAAGAAAGCAACTTGAACTTTAAATGCAATCTCCAAGCCACTGGCAGGCTTGGCTTGAAGAAGTGGTTTAAAGAGACAAATGCCTTCTCTGATGGGGGCTTCAAGAGCCACACAATGTGTTTGAAAGAGCCACATGTGGTTCCCGAGCCACAGTTTGGTCACTCCTGCACTAGAGAGATGGGTATAAGGCAGCTTCATGTTTACATGTGGCCAAGACCTGGTAGCATTTCATATTTCAAAACTGTTGTGGCAAGGTCCAAGTCGAAGGGAAGAAGATAGCATGAGTGTGTGGGGATGGGGGGGGGGGGAGGAGAGATCAGGACCTTGAATCAAGCACATTTTTAAGGGATATGGGTTTATTATAGGAACCGTGGATCCCACTAATCTGGCAGAAACAGTGGCCTGGATCTCCACTGTTTAGGAGTGGAAAGGGAGAAACTGCAGGCTTCCTTGCTTTCAAATATGATGCTTCTAATAGCAGTATCTGAGCAAAGCTCTTTCAAGCTACAGGGACCGTAAGTCAAATTGTTGACAAGTGTTTTTGAACTGTTGCACTGCTGTTCTGGTTTTCCAGAGCATCCCTGACAAGTGTTTGTTCAGTCCTTGCTTAAAGACTGTCAGTGAGGGGGTTGATTGCACTGTTGAACAACTCTTACTGTTAAAAAGTTTTTCCTATGCCAGTCCTCTCCTCTGCTGCCAGCAGGAATAGCTCCCTGCCCTTCTCTAAGTGACAGCCCTTCTAATACTTCAAAAGAGCAATCATGTCTTCCCCCTCAACCTCCTCTTCTCCAGACTGAATATCCCCAAGTCCCTTAGCCTTTCCTCATTGGGCTAGCTCTCCATGGTTTCTCAGAAGTAATCTACAGTGAATACTGTGGCACCTACTCTCTACACATGCACAGGATTGCAGTTTTAGTTTAAAGAAAGAAGAAGATATTGAATTTATATCCTGCCCTTCACTCTGAATCTCAGAGCAGCTCACAATCTCCTTTATCTTCCTCCCCCACAACAGACACCCTGTGAGGTAGGTGGGGCTGAGAGAAGCTCTCCCAGAAGCTGCCCTTTCAAGGACAGCTCTGTTATAGCTATGGCTGACCAAAGGCCATTCCAGCAGCTGAAAGTGGAGGACTGGGGAATCAAACCCAGTTTTCCCAGATAAGAGTCCACGCACTTAACCTCTACACCAAACTGGCCCTCCTTTCTCACATTAGACTTTCTAGTTAATACAATTCAGACTATCCCTGAAGTTTTCATGGGTAGCTGGTCCATAGTAGAACAACTAGATTCAAGTCCAGGAGCAACTTAGAGACCAACAAGATTTGGGGGAGGGAGCACAAGCTTTCCAGCATTAGAGCTCCCTCAATTAGATAAAAGGAACTTTGACTCTCAAAAATCTTGTTCTCTAAGGTGCTGCTGGACTCAGATTTAGCCATATAAATCAGTGGACTCCTTTCATCAACTTAATGTATTAACTAACTTCATGTACCCCCTGCCTTCCTTCCTGAAAAGGACACTGGAGTGGTTTGACACCGTCTCCCCTTTTCTTTTATCCTCACAATGAACCTATGAGTCGGGTTAACTCGGAGTATATTACTGGTCCAAGGTTTCCCAGCAAGCTGCCAGGGCAGAATGGGCATATGAATCAGGACCTCCCAGATCTGATTTGGACATCCTAACCACCAGCTCCTTCTAAATACACTATATTTTAATGTATTCTTTTTTTCCTAATGGCAAACTAGAATGATGTTTATAATATATGTTACATGTTCAAAAGTAAATTAGGTCTTGATCCCAGATGAACCAACAAGGATACTTCTCAATCATTGGTCCGATACCCGTCTTTCATCTTCTAAAAAATCCTTGATAGTTAAACTCCTGACAGCTGCTAAAACCACGATTGCGCAGTCCTGGAAAAACTCATTGAATTTGACACTTGACAACTGGCTACTTAAAGTCTGGGAACACATTGTAATGGATAAAATTCAGGCAGCCATAGACCACAAAGACCCATACCAAGCCTACGCTAAATATCTGGCAACTTGGCTTCCCATTCTAGAAAAGCTTGACACCGATCCATTTTATGCTAACTCTTATTCTAAAAATAAAATGTATAAGGATTTCCTTTTGCTATAAAATTCTCTTAACAAGTTAATTTCAAGTTATTTAAAGTGTATTATATCTTCCTTTTTCCTTTCCCTGATCTTATTTTATTTTCAAATACTGTGTTATTATAATTATAATTACTATTACCTTCAGTTTGTATTTTGTTTTTAAAGGTTATTTTTGCTCTGTATTCTGTCTATTAAGCTTACGATGTTATTTCTGTTAATCTTGACGGTAAACTTCTTGCGCTATGGATTGTAAGCTACTTTTATGCCTTAATAAAATGTTTAAAGTTAAAAAAAAAAAAGTAAATTAGGTGGACAAAAACACCGCTTGGAAAGTCATGTTCTCAGTTTAACCCAGACTTGCAAGCAACAGAGCAATGAACAGCGTCCATTTATTGCCTTATGACACTCACCATCATTCTCCCATTCTGACATGTTACTATTTTGTTGGTTTCCTAAGCAAATGCTATCCAGACCAAATGTTCTTTTTGTTTGTTAATTTCACTATGATTTGTTTTTTCTAAACTAAAACCTCAGTATTCAGATTAAATTGCCGTGTTAGCACTTTGCAATAAATAAGTGGGGTTTGGGTTGCAGTTTGGGCACTCAGTCTCTAAAAGGTCGCTATCACTGCTCTAGAACTATTGCCCTGATTGCTACCGTGCCTTTATGTGGTGCCTGTGGGCCAAGTCAGGCAGCTTTCTCTTTTACACTCAGATGCAATTAAAAGTACAGAAAGCTATGAAACAATTTCATGTTTAGAAAATGTAATATTAGGCACTGGAACACTTTGAAAACGTTTGTTTGTTCACTGAAAGAATCTGTTTCTTGATATCTAAATATGTAAGTGACAATAGTGTCATCCTAAGTAGAGTTAAAGCCAGTTTGGTGTAGTGGTTAAGTGTGTAGACTCTTATCTGGGAGAACCAGGTTTGATTCCCCACTCCTCTACTTGCAGCTGCTGGAATGGCCTTGGGTTAGCCATAGCTATCGCAGGAGTTGTCCTTAAAAGGGCAGCTGCTGTGAGAGCCCTCTCAGCCCCAGAGTGTCTGTTGTGGAGGAGTGGGGAGAAGAGATAGGAGATTGTAAGCCTCTCTGAGTCTCTGATTCAGAGAGGAGGGCAGCGTATAAATCTGCAGTCTTCTTCTTCTTCAGCATACTGACTTCAATAAATGTAAAAGGCTATATATCTTCTTAGGGTGGTGCTGTAAAACATCCATTATGGCTGTGTATCACAAACTGTAAGTAGCAAGTATTATCTGCTTGTTCCTGTTTAAACACAAAGAAACTGCTCATCCAGTTTGCATCAACAATGTGTCATTTGAAAACCCTTATCATTCAAGCACTAACAATGTGGTTTAATTGAACACAAAAAAAGTGCTCACAGGATTCAGAATCAGTGTTCAATTGTTCAGTCTTCACTGTGACATCAGAACAACTGAGCAAATGGTAGTCAAAGGAAAAAATGACACTTCTACTTGCAGAAGCTCCATTTCAGCATCAAACCATGCACTGCCCATTCCTAGTGCAACCATGTTACTTATGTCATAGCTGATAGAATATAGATATTTTACAAAGAAATGTAAATATTATAGCATTTGATTATCATAGTTTGTATCTATTTGCTATTTTTTAATCCACCTTTCACAGGGAGACTCAGAGCAGGTTAAATAATGTACTAGCTGTCACTATCAGGTGTGAGTATGGATATGGGTAACAGAAACTGAAGCCGTTATTAGAATTTTCATGGGTAGGAGGGAGAATAGCTAGAGAGAGTTGGAATGAAATTTCAGGTCAGTACTTCAGAACCTGCCTTTTGTACCACTGGCAAATATTTCTTTTTCATAGAGTGATCTGTTTATTTACAAATTTGAATAAACTGTTTAAGACATTCTAGTGCTCACAAAATATGAGAGGATTCAATATTTTCATCACTTAATGTTATAGTTGATGGCTTTTCTTTTGTGAATCCATGATAGCAAATTTATTGTAATGTTAAAGACCAATATTTGAATTTGATAAGGTATAGCCAAGGGAATTAGTAATAAGATACATGACCTTTCACCTTTAAGGTCACTGGATCACATCCGTATTAGGTCAATACTGGCAGAAAGTCATTTCTTGTCTAGCATATGTTTGGTGGCCTTTGTGGAATCAGTTGACAAATTCTGACCAGTACCAAGTGGACAGGTGCTGTCCACATGGAGGTTATTCAAGACATTCTGACACCCTTGGCAAATTTCAGAGCCTTCACTCTGTATACAAAGAAATGGCTGAATACTAGCTTTAGCTGAAGAATATATGCTGAATACAGATATAACACCATTGTTAGCTTGTCCCTAACAATGCATAGGCATAGGGAATATGCTATTCTCTTTTACAAAACAGTGCAGATGTTTTTCCTTCTAAACAGCTGAGACCTAGTTATCATAAATACTATATACAACTCAACTGTACCATTTCAGATAGCAAATGGATATCGTTGGATATCACCCAATATACACAATCAAAAAATCCCTGAACATAGATTAAAAACTGGGATTAAAATATTTCTAAATCTCTGCTGCTTTCTCAGGTATGCTGATGGACAGAATGTGTGGTTCAGATTGGATCCATGTGTTTGTGTGTTCAAGAAATTGTATTATTTACCATGGTTTGTTTTTGAAGCATGGTTGAATTCATATCTGCCTTGAAGGTGTCGCTGATTTTCTTAAACGGAAGAAGAGGAGAAAGGAGATCATGCTAATTAAGAAAAGGGTCAAAACATAACAAAATACTGAATCAGGAAGTACAAATACATTATGATTGACATGTGATGAGGAAGGAATAATGCAACCCATGAAGGGGAACAAAAACATTTGAACAACAAATTTTAGTTGGGGGGAGGCCACAGAAAAAATATTTAGCTGGAGGTCCTCCTCTGGTGGCCCCCCTTCTCTCTGCCGCCACTGCTCTGGTGGCCCCTAATCTCCCTGCTGCTCTGGTGGCTCCCGCCCCCTTCCATGACACTCCCCCTCCCTCCCACTTGCTTACCCGGTGAAGTAGTGAAGTATGGGCTCCTGGAGCTCTTTCAAGGAGTCCCAAGGCCAGCAGTTCCTATGCTGGCTTTCCGGTGCGCTCAGCACTTTCAGCGCTGGGGCGGCCAGCACTGAACTTGCTGAGCACACCAGAAAGCCAGCATAGGAACCTCCAGCCTCGGCATGGCTTTTCCCACCAATCAACTGATCGGTGGGGAGTGCCTTAAAAGAGCCCCAGGAGCCGGTGGGAGGGAGGAAGGAAGGGGGAGGCACCATGAGGAGGAGAGTGACTGAGTAATGTTTGTTTCTGTCCCTAGTGATATTAATCCCTTCAACTTCCTTGTATTCAAAGAAGTGAAAAGAAATTCTACTCTAGTCTACTCTTCTCCCTCCCAATTCAGGTGCTTCTGACCTGGAGACAGAATACTGGATCTATAATGTCTGGGAATGCATTTTCCAGATCATTTAACACACTTTTCAGCCAGCAAACAGTAACCAGACTTTCATTAGCAGAGAGTGATTAAAGTGTGCTTTAAAAGGGTTGAGTTTCCATCTGCTGCACATGTATGGATAGAGTAATTACTCTAGTTTGAGTTAGTGATTATAAGGATTCTAAAGACAGGGCCAGGAGATGGTGTGCTGTGATCTTTTGTATATCTCCTGCATATTTACTGATTTCAGATTCAGACCAATACTGATCCTGAACACAGTCACACAAACTGATTTCCAATGGGCTTGTAGAATGTCCTGTTTTTTAAAGTTCCCACTCATGACACTGTGGGAACTTCTTTCCAGACTTCTTTGTCTGTAGCAATGTAACATAAAACATATATTAGCTAGAATTTATATTTATATTTGTTTTTAAACAATAGTAAACTGGAATGTCAGATTATGAAATGAAAAGACATTTGCTTCTTGGGAGGGCAAACCTAGGCTGTTACTGTAAGTGCTCTGGGATTCCTTTTAAGTAGGGAATTTAGTAGGAAAACCCAGGTACAGCACTTAGGAGCTGGAATCTCCACCAATGATACAGAGTGTGGGTGAACTCTAGTCCAAGATGCAATTTAAAATGTCTTACTTAGAAAAAAGCAGGTGTATGCAGTACAATCACTCATTAAAACATAAATTATATAATCATACATGTAAGGCCTATGTAGCAAAGGGGTGAAAAATAGCGAATACCAGGGAAGGACAAACAGGGACTATACTACCTCTCCTGAAGCTGAAGGACATCCATGGAAATTAAGAAGGTGGATTGGGAAGGGGAAGAATCTTAGCGGAGGCCGGACAAGTGGGAGATGGGTGTTGATGAGTCTTATCTGGGCTTTTCAATAGGTGTCCAGGGATAAAACAAAAGGTAAAAATTGCAAATATATGGTCAATTAGGACAGGCTGCTAGGTGACAATTTGAATAAGGTTTAGTTTCGACATTCCAAGGAAATAACACAAAGACAATGGAATGGGATAACATGGAGACATATTAGCAAGTCCATGAATTAGGATGAGTCATGGGAAGAAGGGAGATGATGGGTTAGGATGAGTCACGGGAAGAACGGAGACGATGGGTTAGGATGAGTCACAGGAAGAAGGGATTAACTGGCAACTGTCATTCACTGGCACATTCCAATACTTTTCCATCATGTCCCAATGAAGTAGGTGGGGTGGGGATCACTCTGAGATCATGAAATTAAAAGACATTTGCTTCTTGGGAGGACAGCTATGGCAAACCTAGGCTATTACCATAAGTGCTTTGGGATTCCTTTTAAGTAGGGAATTTAGCAGGAAAACCCAGGTAGAGCTCTTAGGAGCTGTAATCTCAACCAATGATACAGAATGTGGATGAACAGAAAGGAAAACTTCAATCCGAGATGCAATTTAAAATCACACCTTTCTATATGGCCTAGCCTTCCAATATGGGGCTTTCCTGGTCTCCATCTAGGGGCTGTTTTTATATACACACAAGCTGCATTGAGGGAATCCATGTCTGTTAGGGTAACCCTTTCATATTCTGCAGCGCTCAGGTATCAAGGCAGTATAATAAAAAGTAGAGACATCACCCTGCCAACAAAAGTCAAAGTGATGGTATTCCCAGTAGTAATGTATAGCTGTTAGAGCTGGACCATAAGGAAGCGCAAAAGAATAGATGCTTTTGAATTGTGGTGCTGGAGAAGACTCTTGAGAGTCCCTTGGACTGCAAGAAGATCAAATCAGTCTGTCCTAAAGGAAATCAACCCTGACTGTTCCCTGGAAGGTCAGATAATGAAGCTGAACCTCATGTACTTTGGCCACTAAATGAGAAGAGAGCACTCACTGGAAAAGCCCCTGATGCTGGGAAAGACAGAAGGCAAAAGAAGAAGGGGATGGCAAAAGATGAGATGGCTGGACAGCGTTACTAATGTAACTAACATGAATTTGAGCGGACTTCAGAGGACGGTGAAAAACAGGAGGGCCTGGCATGACTTGGTCCATGGGGTCACAAAGAGTAGGACCTGACTGTGCAACTGAACAACAGCAAACTAATGGTAGACTCCGAATTAACTTTCAAATACTAGAGACTCAGAGAAGGCATTTTCTACAGGCTATGCATGCAGCAGATCTGGTTCTCAGATCCTGTCCAAATGATGTGTTGGACTTCCATTGAAGTTGAGTGAACAATCAGGAATGACTGATTTTGGTTCCTTCCTTCATTCCTTAGTAGTAAGTAGTGTAACCTCTACTCCTTTGCTGTTTTCTTCAGTGGAGTCATTGTATGAGTTGCAAGGTTGGCTATTACCATCCTAAGCAGAGTAACTTGCTTTTAAACCCTTTTGACTTCCACAGTCTTAAAAGGATATAACTCTGCTTAGCATTGTTTTGTTAGCATTAAAAGGTTTAATTACAGGAAAATGAAGTCCACAAAAGGATGATGGATCTGAATAATGTGGCTGTCGTGCATGGCAGTGGTAGTTATCTCTAAAATGTATTTATACTTCATTTACTCCCTTCCTGTTTCTCAATGGAGATCCAAAATGACTCAAATCATTCTTCTCTCCTCCATTTTATCTTCATAACATCCCTGAAAGGTAGGTTAGACTGAGAGTTTGTGGCAGGCCCAAGGTCACTTGAAAATCTTCCATAGCAGAGTACGGATTTGAACCTGGGTCTTTCTATTCCTAGTCTGACACTCTTACCAATATGCCACAATGGTTCTCTGCCCCAATACTTTTTCAAGCAGTAAGTATAGCTGGGAGTCAAGTAGAAGCAGAAGCTGTGATTCCAGTTTTTCGTAGAAAACACTTTAAATTATATCTGGAATCAATTGTGCCAATAATTATATATATATTTGTGTTTTTATGTTTTTCCTAGTAGGTCACAGATAACTGTGGTCCTAGTTTACACATACATGATTATGCCATGATTAATAACATTGAGTGATAACTAGCAAGTATGATCACAGTTTCAAAAACACTGTTTTCATATTGCCTGAGACAGAACTTCATATCACCTTAATATTACCTCAGATGTATTGCTTTCCAACAGTTCATTTACATGTTCCCTTGTCAGTTTTGAGGAGTAACGTGAGCAACTTCATTGGAAAAAACCCCACATGCATATGTTAATTGACTTGTAGTTTATCTCCTCAAAATAATAAAGTGATGTTTGGGAGATCCCACAACGGAAGGACTAGGAAACTTCATGGTCATTTTACTGTGACCATTCCTCCATAGCTGTGAAGCAATAAGGCAAGGGTGGAAGTGAAATGGCCATTTTTGTTAATGTGGCCAGGAAACAACATTGTGAAGAGAGTGTTCTCAGTTGGCTTTGGTGTCACTGTCTCATTTTTCAGCAAATTTTTGACATCAAAATACAGTGTACAAGAACAATTATCAATATTTTAAGACTCTTCCCCTTTCTGACCTCAATGCTTCTCAGAAAACAAATCTAAACAGTGTTGGGAGGGGGTAGGATATGGTGTGTGAATTGCTTTGGAATAAATGTCTCTATTAATGAATTATTAACTCAGATTCCCTGACCTTAAAAGTGGGATGAAGAGGCGCCCAGGGCAAGAAAGGAAGCTGCCCAAGCCTTTATCGGTCTCCTGTCAGAGGCACTCAACCATTTGTCTTCCTCCTCAGATCAGGAGAATTAATTAATATGAAAGGAAACTTTTTAAAATTGTGTGTCAAACAAAATCAGATAGGGGCTTCCCAATTCTTTAGGGTTTCTGCCTCATTCTGTCGTGTCTCCTGTTTTTCCAAGAAGAAAGTATAAGGGGCAAGAAGGTACGGATGTATGTATAATATTCTTAGGGAGGAAAAAATGATGTATTGGGGGTAGTTAATTTATCGATCTTGGCTCCTCTTCCTGGTTGTTTTATTTTAGAGGTCATTAATCAATGAAGAAAAACACCACTGTGTCTCACCTTTTTGCATGTAATACACTTTACCCTTCCTTATTTATTTCTCTGGGAATGGATTCCTAACAAATATTTGCCAATCGATCTGGTGTGGGCGATGGATTTTTATCAAAGTTTGATCGCTTTCAAAATTGTCGATGAGATTTGTTTCAATGCTTATCCTATAAATTTTTGAAAGACAGACACAGAAAGAGAGATGGGGCGAACAAACAGAGGGGGGCATGGAGAATAAACTTTTCTCTTGCGGAGCTGAACTCTCTTTAAATGCAAAAGTCACATTCTGAAAACTACTAAAAAATAATAACCCTGAAATCTCCAGAGAGCCATATTAAGGCAAAACGAGAAAAGAAAGGCGAGACATAACACAGGCTGGCACAGACCAAACTGTCTGATGAGGAAGAGACAAAGCAAAAGGGTCACTCTTTGGTCACACATTAGTTCTCAGTTCTTTAGCTAACACAGATCACCAGACAATCTGGATTTATACCCCACCCCCGCCATCAATGCTCTGCCAATTTCTGGCGTTCTGTCCCAGAGACTCTCAGGGAACATCACAGTGTGTTGTTGTGGGGCATCCTTTGACCAGCTGGGAGGAGGCCACTTTTTAAAAGGAAATTGCTCTCATCCCTTTGAATCTTCTTGGTCAGTTACTTCATAGCCATTGCTCTCCTGCTTTTAATTACATTAATTAATGTAATTACATTGAATGGATTGTATCCCACTGATTCAAAAAAACAAAACAAAAACAGAAAACAAAAATCGACCATACAGTAGATCTTTTTACTCCCCCGGGGGCTATGAATGAATGACAGGAAGAGCTGGGGGAGGTATGTCTGGGAGCATTACAGAAACATGCTGAACAGGAGCAAGAGGGCTGCAAAGAGGAGGCTTTGGGTAGGTCGCCGGCCTCCCCACTTCTGTGGGCCTTAAGGGAATGGAGCTGGTGCAAAAATCCAGCATCATTCTTCTATAAACCATCGTTTCAAGTTCAGATGCTATCGGGGCAGCATCATTTAGGGATTTCGAAGAAGACTTGGTTCCCCCGTTAGGAAAGCTCATTGTATTCCAAACGATCCCATTTGATGTATTCTCTCAAACAGCCTCCCGTCGATCTCTACACATCGAGCTGTCTGTCCTCCTGCAACAGCCCACAAGGCAAATGCAGCTACTGACAAGGCATTTAAGCGAACAGGCAGCGAACATTGCCCTAGCGGCTACCATCTCCCCTCCCCTCCCGCGTGCGAAAGATTGGTAGTAATTAAATTAAAACATCAACAACTCTATTTTTAAAAAGAGATCCATAATCGGAACCATTAATCCAATACTATGCTAGCATTATCTACTCCTTAATTTACGCTTGTTTATGAAGTTAAAAAAGACGTGTGGGGGGGGGGGAGGGGAAGAGTTCATGAAATGGATCAAGCGACTATGGTCCATAGAATAGGGTAAATTATGGCTGTTCTTTAATGTATTTTGGCAGCTCTGTTATTTTACCATTGTAGTCCTGTAAAATTATTCTTACCCCAGTCCTTACTGGTTCCACCTTCTTCTTTATCCACTCCCAAGAGAGTAATCTTGTTTAAAATAAAAATAAAACTTACCTTGGTCTATTCGGTGTGGATTACTCATAGGACAGAACTTTTACAATAACACAAATAGAGGGGAAGGAATTAAAATTCTCAGTATTTGACGTCAAATATGCAATTGATCAAAGGCAGCGATGGGGTTTGTCGGTTTTCTTTGCTGTTTTTATCCCAGGCTAAAAACATAGAACTCGTTCTTTACCCCATCTCCAACCCGCCCTTTAGACTGTGTATGTGTTGCCTTTAATTTAGGTGTTATCAATCTATTCCGAAAAATGACGAATGACCTTGTCACATGGACGCCAGTCAAAACATTCTCTCCCCACCCCCCTTTCTTTTTCTTTTGTCAAAGCAGTTCTGTTCAGATTTGTGTTAACATGTTCTGCCTTGGACGCAGACAAAACCTAAACAACAACAGAGTTCCCAGACTTTGTGAAACGCAAAGGCTGGGAAAGAAACAAACTATGTGAAAACTGACATCTGAAGGCTTATTAATTGCTTGAGCCTAGCGCGAGAGACCCGCAGCTTCAGAGGTGCGCGGCATAGCCAGGGGAAGTTTATATCTGAGAGGCTTTTTGGACACAAGGTGCAGAACAGACCGGCAGTTCACCTCTCTGCGCGCATTCGAAGTTCTTTTGGGGTTGGTGGAAGTTTGTGGTGGATTTAACGCGTCCTTATCAAATCCAAATTATGCACCAGGTTGGATCGGGAAATGATTCGGAATGATAGTTAATGCCCTAGCACCCTTAAGTCTTCGAAGAAAGCCCAATAAAGTTTAGCCTATGATATTTAGGAGGGTGCAAGCGGATTTTGGCTTTCGCAGCTATAAGCAGGCTGCAGATCCATACTCTGTAGATTAGCTTGTTTGTTTAATGTGGATTAAAGATTTAATGATGAAGCAAGCACCTGCGTAGTCACTTAAATTACTCTGTAGCAGCAAAGTAGGAACAGGTTGAAAGCATCGAGACGGTAGAACACAGACATTGCTAGATCGGGGAAGGAAACCAACTTGGCTTGGAACCCGGTCTCCCAAATGTAATGAAGCTGTTGTGTTGGCTTCGTCAAGCCAGCTGGGCTGAATATGCGGGTCTTCTTGCACCCACATAAGTGGGCCATTCATCGCAGACAGGAGCGAGGGAGTTCTGGAACAGGACCTTGACCACATTTGATTCCCATTCAGGGAAAGTTCAGAGCCGCAACAAGGGCAAGAAAGTAATAGGCCAAGCACCTGAATAGCCCTAGATTGATACGACTTCTAGAAGACTGGAGCGCCCAGCACACTCAGGCATTAACGCACGAGTTAAAAGTAGTGTGAAGGAGCAATGAACGCATCTACGGACTCTTCCCCCTGTTCAGAATTCAGGGTGCTCTGAAGCGACGGGGCGGGGGACTACAAAGAGCTAGGGGCTCAGTCATCCCCCAGATCCATCGCTCTGTCTCAACCCCCTCCTCACTCTCTATCACACACACACTTGAGTTTGGTGCTGTCGTAAAACCCACGTGTCTGGACCGGAGGCTGCCAGAGCGCTGAACACAAGCACAGCCCTGCCGCTCCTGCCACAGCAAGAAAGAGCTAGCGAGAGCGAGGGATCCCCACATAGGACAGCAGAGCCCACCCCCCACACACACACCCCCATTTGGCTCAGGTCTTCCAAAAGCAGATCGCTCCGGCTCCCCAAGACTCTGGCTCTTCTGGGGAGAAAAGCATTTCGGCCCTCGTTCTCCAGATCCGCGTAGATCCAGGTAAAGGCAAGAAGGAAAGGAGGGAGGGAAACCCCTTCGGAAGGCTTGAGCGCAGGGGCGGGCAGGCGGGTCGTGTTTCCTTTCCCGCGCCTCCTCTGCATCCGCGGTCTGCTGAAGTAGTCGCTTCGCGGCACTGCCGAGGGGCTGCGCTGGAGAAAGTGGCGCGGGCGCTTCTCGTGCCTGCGGGGGGGGGGGGGACGGGGTGGTGGGTTGATGACCTTCCTTGTTCGATGGCTACTTTGTCTCGGGAGGACCTTGGCAGGAGTGGGCGGTCGCCGGCTGCTGTGTGCGGGGAAAGCCAAGGGCCAGGGGAGGGAGCTTTTGCAGTTGTGGAGGGAGGGGGGCGATGTCCAACTGGTCGGTATGTCCTGCGGTCCCCTCTCGGCTTTCTCGCTGCCTAGAAACTTTGGCTCTTGTTCTGCGAGGCGGCGCTAGATCGGTGCGGCCGCCAGGCTGGTGCTCCCGGGGACGCTCTCCGGCCGCTGGGGCCCTTAGCTCAGCTCGGGCTCCTCTGGAAAACATCGCGGCCTCGCAGGCTGCCCGAAGCCTCTCCTGCAGCGGTCGGGGCCAGGCGGGGACCGTTCACGGGGCTCTCTCTCCTCTCCCCTTCTCTTCTTCAGGCGCGCAGAGATGCTGAAGCCCGGCGATCCCGGCGGGTCGGCGTTCCTCAAGGTGGACCCTGCCTACCTCCAGCATTGGCAGCAGCTTTTCCCTCACAGCAGTCAGCTCAAAGGCGGCGCCGGGCTGTTGGGCCACCTCCAGGCGCCGGACAGACCCGTCGACCCTCCGGCTGACAGCCTGCGCCAGCTGCCGGCGCCTCTCTCCTCGGCTTCTTCTTCCGCCTCCTCCTCCTCTTCTTCCACCCCGTCTTCCTGCGCCGCCGCTTCCCTGAGCAGCTTGACCTCGCTGCCGGTGGCTCAGATCCCCGTCTTCGGACCGATCCAGAGCTCCGAGTCCCCTCCCGGCGCCCCAGTTTCCTTGCTGCAGACCAAGGACCTGGCCGGAGGCGCCGGCAGCGGCGTAGCAAAATGCCCCGACAGGAGAGCCACCAGGTTCCGCTGCACAGCCGAAGAGCTGGACTATTACCTCTATGGACAGCAGCGCATGGAAATCATCCCTCTCAACCAACATACCGGGGACCCCAACAATCGTACGTACCCCTTCTACGACTTTTCCATTCGCGCGGCAGGGTCTTAAAGTTTTGTGGCGAGGAAGGAGCAAGGGCGAGAAAGTTATCTAAAGTGTCTGGTGGTGCTTTGAAACCCCACGTTTGTAAAATGAGCGCCAAGGGGCTAAATCACGGGCAAACATCTCACCCCCTACTTTACTCCCCAAACTTGGAGATCGCGCATCTATGTACCTCGAAATGCTTAAACTCGCAGGCTTTGTTCGATCACGTCCTCTTTGAAGTAAGCGCCATTGATTACTGCGGAACTTACTTCCGATCCCTCTTTAGAACACTTACTTGGATGTAAGCTCCAATGAATTCAATGGGACTTGTTGCCGAGACAATAAGTGAATGACTAAAAATGTCACAAAGATGCTGAAAACAATCTCACTATAATGATACTGAAATCGTCACCAAATGCTTATTTTTCAGGAACATTACTGTAGAGTTTCAAAAGCACCTCCCCCCTCCAAACTCCTGTTTAGCAAACTAAAACATGAAGGAGGTTTTTTTCCTCCGCTGAGGATACACTTACCGACCGAGCAAATAAAAAAGTTTCTAAGCAAACTTTTCAGGCTCCTTTGGAAATATTGCGTACCTTTCGGCCCTTGTTAACATCAATAACTCCACGCCACTGGGTTTGCCTTTCTAGAGAGTCAAAGGGGGGGCATGACCGTTTCCTAGGTAGTTTGTTTTCAGAAGTATAAATGTCAGACGCCTAATTGAGTGTCAAAACCAATATGCTGGGGGGGGGGGGGGTTCAGAAAGTTTCTTAGGAAGCGGGCCTCGTTTAACTGCAAGGTCCGTATTTTTAAAAACTCTGCTCATGACATTTATTTCATTATTTCTAAAACAGTCTAGATTTTGACAGAACCAGCTGATGCACTTCGTTTGCATGTACTATGCAGCATTTATAATGATAACAGATCTTTTTAGATATTGGGGGGGGGGGGGATCTAACTGAAGCTTTGAAAATTGTTATTAGTAATAGTAGTATGAAGAACAGTGTTGATTACATAGCCTTTAAAGCCTCTCCTCTCCTTCCCCGTCTCAATACATTATATTATATTAGTAATGTCTGTTTTTTTTAAAGCTAGTCAAGGTATCTTAAGAAACAGCAGCTCTTCAGCCTGAATATTAAAGATCAGCCTATTTAAGTGATCCAACAAAATCAGCCCAGTAAAGACATTTGGGTAGGGATGACTGTTTCGTAACCTGTGGAACAGGGACATGAATGTTAAGGCGGAATGGCCTTAAACTGACGTATCTGCGGTCTAGCAGTCTCAACCTGAAATTCGGTTTAATTTGATTCCGAAAAGAATGTTGCTGGAATCGCTTTTCTGGGAGAACACACTTCTTTAGAATCAGTTGTCTTAACTTTTACGGGCCTTCAGAAAGAATTGTGGTGTGTGAGAAGGGCGGGGGGGGGGGAGGGTTGGATTCTCTAGCGTCTCGCGGTGCAAAGGAAGGCTTCCTTTCCTTCTAATTTGGCATTTGCGTTCGTCAATTTCGTCTACAGGCAAAGCAGTCCCTTTATGTCGGAATGCAAAGAACCTCGTCCTCATAAACGGCTGGCTCATAAATTAATGGACTCAGAAATGAGCTCAGTTGCCTGTTCGCTTTACTGCAATGGGGTTACAAGGAGTACGGAAGAAATAAGGAGCAACTTCAGAAAGAGCAGGTCCTGGGGCTAAAATGGATTTCCACGGAGCCTCTCCCTGCCCAGCATTCAACCCCGGGACTTGAAAGTCGCTTATGCAAAAGTGGCTTGTAAAACGCTCCACGTGGTCTAGCAGGGTAAAAGTTGCAAGGATAACATCTTTGCAAAAGATGTGAAGGCCACCATCCGGCCTTCATGTGGTTTCTTTCAGCTGGGTGGGGCTGCAGCTCCCTTAAGCTCCCTGGACTCAAACCACGCCCTTGCCCCGTGTCCATTCTGCTTCCTTGGAAGCAGCTCCAAGGCATTTCAGGTTCCCAAACCAAGCCAACCATTTGTGTTGGAAGGAGCCGAGTCATAGAACCTATTCGTGGGCAACTCCTTTCTTGGTCCCGAATTGGCATCTTTGCGGAGGCCTGGCGCTGTTCTGGGAGTTCGGAAGAAATGACTTTGCAAAGCGAGCAATAGGGCTGGGCAGGGCAGGCAAGAAGAGCACATGCAGGACCCGCAAGACCCGGAAGTTAAGTGAGGGGCACCGGAGAGCATCCTGCGCTTAGCCAGAGAGGGAAAAGGTGACACAGACGGGTGGTGCCGAGCGCTGTGCATTGCATTTCACCGAAGATCGCTGCTTTCCCCTAAGGCTATGTAGGTGGCGATCGGCTGGGAGGGGAGAGAGTTTCACGGAGAGACTAAAGAAGATTCGCCTGAATACGAGTCTTCTGAGATACCTTTCTTAAATCTGTCCCCGCACCCAGTTCACGAGTCAACTCTAGGGCACCTACTGCCTACAATGTACCCACCCTAAAAACACCCAGAAGTGATGCATTCTATTTCAGACTGAAGGGAGTTGTGAAAACGCCCTTCACTTCGACACAACGAAGCAAGCATCTTGGAGTTTCTCCAGGAAAGATAGCGACTTCTTGGGTGGGGGAGGGGGCAACGCACCTGTCTTAAAACTTGGTGGTTGTGATTTCAGCTTCATTTCTCTCCTCTCCTTCTCAGAGCAAAGGTAAGTCTCCTCCGCATCTGGGGGTGGCAGCAGGAATCAGGCTGCCAGAGTTTAAAACTCACGTACCCTATAATATGGCAAAAACACGTTATAGGGATTTCTCCCTTCCTACATTCTCCCCAAATCCCTGTATTGGATTAATTCCAACAATGATTTCTATGGGTTTAATTTTAAAAATGAGGATTGCAGGTTCAGAGCCACCAAGTCCAAATACTTTGGCATAATTGGAACGTTAAAAAAGTTCAGCTCTGATGCCCTGCCGCCAGAATATGTGTCACGATTTTAAATTACAAGTAACTTCGTTGCACAAAGCAAGGCCCCGTTATCATTCACATTCCTTCACCTGACAGCTAAAAATGATGAGGAAGTCTGTGACAATAACTTCACATTGCTGTGTAGAAATGAAACAGCGAAACGCGACTTTAGTAATTAAGTAATTGGTTTAAATCATTCTACTGAAAGTTACAGGGGATTATGTCCAGGGTGAGAATAGTTGTGAACAATCCATATGTATTTTTCAATTTTATAATTGTACACCATTTATTTTAAAAGATGAAAAGAATATCAGACGACTTCATTGTATACTTTGTTGTATAGTATACACACTAGATTGGAAATGAATTCCATTCAGCACAATGAGTCTTACTTCTGAGTAAGCATACACAGAATTGATCTGCAGGTCTTCATTTAACACTCCCAATCATTGATATAGATTATTTTGAGGTTAATATTCAATAGTTACTTCCTTGGAGTTGATTTTCAAAGAGAAATTGAAATTCTTCTCATTCTGTTTTTGAAGCTATCAAAGTGATTTATGCTATTGTTACAATATGAGAGCTTGCAGCTAGGATATCACCACAATCAAACTCATTAGGACTGGAAGTCAAATGGGATTTTGCTGAAATAAGTAGTAGTTTTGCATTTATGCATACCTGCCACTCTGAACAAGGGCACTGTTTTCAGGTGTGAGGCTCAAATAGTTACGGCCTTGACAAGAATCTAAATTCCATTTCAAAAACTGCTTATTTAGATTTCTTTCCTGGATGTAAATAAATAAAAATTACAGGAACGGCACAGGTTGTACAAAAGAGGCTTGGGTAAGATCCTCCTGGTTATAGGGAAGTATCTATGGAAGTCTATTCAACCACACCCTGTTAGTCTGAAATAAACTACTGAAGACTAAATTTCTGCTGTAATTTATTTGCCCTCAAGGCAATTAAATGTATATTTAAAGCCCTTTAATTATTCCAGGAGGATGTCTCCCCTCCTCTCATGTTTAAGGACCAGATAGTGATTTATAGAACTGGGAATTCTTAGTTCGTGTGATCCTGTTTGCGTACTCTTGAAGTCCAGGCAGTCTTCTAAAGTGGAAGCGAAAGAATCCTGCATTCCCAGGGAGTTGTCTCGAAGCATCATTACTGCTCTAAAACGACAGCGGCGTATAAGAGAGCAGGGTGAACAGCGTCCTATCCAGTTGACTTTGCAAGGTTGTTTCGCCTGTGACGTTATGCTAAAGTGTGAGACCAAGGCTTGCTTTTTAGTTTTAAATTTGTATTTTCCCAAATTGCTACTAACACTTATGATTTAGTTATTTCCTATCATTAGTTCCTCCCGCAGCATCACAAAGAGAGCAGCTCACAGCCCATATATTAGATTGAGGTTAGAAAAGGTGGTGACTGTTTATTTAAGGTGATAAAATGGTCCATCAGCAGTAATCTCCATCGATATGTGCCACAAGGAGATGAAGGATGAGGGGACAAGGCACAATTAATTGCCCTATAGTTTTGTAGGAGAGAGTGGAGGCAATACAGCCCTCGCTTCGATCTCCTCTCCCAAAGCCCATTCATCATCTCCACATTGTATATGGGCTCTCCCGGGGGCAGGGGGTGGCAAGGTTTATCTACACACAATATTCTCCTAACCTTCTGATACTTGACATTCAGATTTAATTTAATTTATTCATACATGTGATGGAAAGAGACGAATGCATCACCATCATATTATTATTATCCCACTCACCACATCACAAGGCTTTCCACAAGCGGCTGAATTGCTGTTTTAAAGTCGCTCAGAGAAGTAAAGACTGATCCTCTTAGGGAGAAGTCCTACACATTCCTACTGATACGTAAGTCACAAAAATCAGCGGGGCTTACTACCCCGACTGGAAACGTTTTCAGGATTGCATACTTCTGGCCAAGCAGCAGGATCCTATCGTTCTCAGTGTTTGGGCTAGTTATCTGCTTTCTTTTGCCGGAAAACGCACAGTCAACCGAGTGGCTTGCGCGTGACTAACAAAAAAAGAGAGGTCTTTTCTAAGTGCGCTGCTAGGGTTCAGAGAGCTGGAATAGAAGCTAAAATCCGGTTTAATTTGACGCCTGAGTCCTTCATACTGAGATTAGCAGCCTGATCGGACCTGATCTAGCATGGAGATATTTGGAAGTCTCACTTAGATCATCAATGGGAGCAGCTGCAGCAGCTCTAACTACCAGATCCTTCCCGCAGACCACTGAGTTTTGCGCCTTCTAACCTCGCCGATGAAGAGAGAACCCTCCATAATCCACGATTACATCTGCCCCCCCCCCCCCCTTTACGACATCGGCAGCAGCCAACCAAGCGGAGAGGCTGACTGAGCTCAGGAGGTGAGGGGGAATTTCCGTAGTCAATAAGGCGGCAGCGCATCTGTCGTGCGCCCCGGAGCGGGTGACTGCTTTCCACTCGCCTGCTGTGAGCTTCGGCCCAAGCGCAGTAGAGAGCGCGCACTGAGGCTCGGAAGGAAGCCGACCAACCAAAGCCCCGGTTGAAGGGTGCGGGGTGTAAGGAAAGCGCCATTTTCTTTTAGGCTAAACTTTAATTTTGGGCCTTTGCAGGATGGAAAATAATAGGTAGAACCCGGTACCACCTCTCTCCCGCACCCCCTGTTTGAAGCAGAAAATGGGAGGTTGCACTTTCTTACCGGTTATTTTTCTTACTTTTTACACCTGAGACTTGAGTGGAATGCTCAGTCTGGCTCCATTGTCAGAACCAGAGACAGAGTGAGAGACCTGGTTTCCACCTTTAGCAACAGCTATTAAAATACATGGTCTTTTTTGCAGAAGGACCTTTCAACCATGTGCTAAACTGAACACTTTGCAGTCAAAAGAAAACAAATACAAACAAAAAACAACAACAAAATAAAGAGACTGCTCCTTAACTGGCCAGCTACTTTAGTCAAGCTGAAAGGGCTAGTGCATATAACATTTTTAACTATTTTGTACAATATCTCCATGCTTTATCAGACTACTTCTGAAATTTCCTGTTTCAGAGCAACATGAGTAACTTCATTGGGAGAACCTAGGGCTGCCAACCTCCAGGTGTGGCTGGAGATCTCCCACGTTTACAACTGATTTCCACCTGACAGAGATCAGTTCCCTGGAGAAAATGGCTGCTTTGAAGGGTGGACTCTCTGGCATTGTACCATGCTGAAGCCCCTCCCCAAACTGTTCCAACCCCCAAAGTCTCCAGGTATTTTCCAACGCATATCCGGAAACCCTAAATGTTTCCTTGGATGTGTGGAGCTAGTTATGTAGTTTTGTCAGATCTAATTTTTGTTTCCCCTTCAAGCAAGCTAAAAACACTCCAAGTTATGGACATAAGTTTGGATTGTTTTGTCATTTTTGGTAGTGATGTCTCTGGAGACATACTAGAAATAATGCTGTCTGAACTCAATGTCATTCCATTTTTTAATAAAGTAAAAAGGTTGATTAGTCTCAGAGCCCAACTCTTACACTAGCCTGTAAGGTCTGTGATAAATAGTTTTATCTGGTTGACATACTGGACAGTTTGTAGCAAATTTGTTATCGAATGGTTTGACAGTGGTAAAGATTAGTACAGACTAAGCCCACAGATGCTAAGCAAATTCCTTGTATTAACGTTTGCACAACTTTCTGAGTGTTATACCTCTTTTTTCCTCACCAGTGCTACTGTTTTATGGGTCTGTAACATGTGCCTTTTTCTCCTTGACTTTCTGGTCTCATGCTTATTTATTAAAATACCCTTAAAGAAATAGCTATTTCATTGACGTGAGAGTGGGCAAATTATTAAGGTGCATGAAGGCCAAAGATGAGTGTGTCAGGGCTCATGACAGAGTGCATATTGGACACAGGACTGGAACAAATACCCCCCCCCCCACTCACCCATGCCATATTAGGTGCTGAACTGCATAAAATTAACACATTAAATAATTAACATTTAGAGTATTGTTAAATAGTATTGATAGTATTATTTAATAATATATTATTTAATGAATATTAAATAATATTTAGGGTATTGTTTTCTCATTTCAATTTTAAATTACTGTAATTTCTTTATTTCCATTTCTTTATAATGCACCATATTAAAGTCATGTGTAATCAACTGTGTCCCCTTTGATAAGTTCCCATGCTGTTTTTGTGCTTCTTTCCAATGTCTCAGCACTTTTTTCCCAAAATCCAAGCAATTTTCCAACTTCCAAGCTCCCAAATGCGATACTGTTTTGTTTGAATTTTATGTATTAAAGCTGTATGTATTGTATGTAACTTTCAGACAAGTCATAGACTTTTTTTCTTTCATTACAAGACTCGGTGTTTTGTTTTTAGCTACAAGTTTGAGTGAACATTCTAACAATGTATGTTTTGAATAATCTCTGGGGGTGTAGCTATACCATGAAAATAGATGCTTTTACTCCTAATAGCTACTTCTAAAGCAGTGGAAATGTCTACAAGTCCTATACATGGCTATTTAAGTATGCCTCATCTCTTTTTGTTCAAATCATCTGCAATACAAATACTTAATCTGTGTTGTCAACAAATCAGAAGGAGATTGAGACTGGGAAGGGCAGCCATGAGCGAGATATGCAGATTCTTAAATGTAAGGAAATGTTGCTGGTGAACAAGATCAAGATAAGTCATACCATAGTATTCCCCATTACTATGTCTGGATGTGAAAGTTGGAAAATGAAGAAGCCTGAAAGGAAGAAAATTGATTTATTTAAAATGTGTTGGATGAGAGTTTTGCAGAGTCTGTGGACTGACAACAAGACAAATAAGTGGTTTCTAGAACAAATCAAGCCTGAACTCTACTTAGAAGATAAAATAACTAAACTGAGTCTATTGTAATTTGGCTTCATTATGAGAAGACAAAATCTCTGCAGAAGACAATAACACTAGGAAACACTAGGACAGTCAGTTTGGTGTAGTGGATGAGAGTGGCAGACTCTAATCTGATAACAGGGTTTAACTCCCCACTCCTCCACATGAAACCTGCTGGGCCTGGGTTCAGAACTCTCTCAGCCCCACCTGCCTCACAAGGTGCCTGTTGTGGGAAGAGGAAGGGAAGGAGATTGTAAGCTACTTTGAGACTCCTTAAATTAGAGAAAAGCAGGGTACAAAAAACAACTTTTCTTCTTCTTCAGCTCTTCAAATTTGAAGGCAGCAGGAAAGAGGAAGACCCAACATGAGATGGATTGATTCAGTAAAGGAAGCCCTGGCCTTTAGGTTGCAAGATCGGAGTAAGGCTATTAACGGTAGGACTTTTGGAGGTCATTAATCAGAAGTGATTGGGCAGCACCACACACACAAACACACACACTATTTAGAATACATAAGAACAAAGTTTGAGTCTAGAGGCATCTTTAAGACCAACGAAGTTTTATTCAAGGTATCTTAATACCACCTTATTGGTCTTAAAGGCCACTGGACTCAAACTTTGTTCTTCTACTTCAGACCAACACAGCTACCCACCTGAATCTGTTTAGAATACCTATATTGTTCATCTCAAATATATCTTTGTTGTTATCTGACTAGCATTAACAATATTCACACATGGCATAAACAGCATGACAGAAGTTCAAAGAAGATTTTTAGCTTGTGAAAATGGTCTGCTACTGCTACTGCTTTGCTTACCTGTATCTGATATGAGATCAAAGTCCAAACTCTTCCAGATTTAATGAGTGGCATGCAATCGACACAGAAGCTTCACAGTAATTTTCCTTAGAAGTTTGAGAGAAACAATTACTTTGAAAATTAACACATAGATTGAGTCCTTTATATTGCTTTCTGCTTATCCATCTCATTAAGTATTATAGTTTATGTGCTTGTGTATGTGTCTGAATGTTTAAAAGTCCGATAGGGCATTTTTGGACTTCAGAAGTAATGGAAAATTAGCATATGAGAATGAGAGTTTTATGGATACTGTGGGCTGACAAAAAGACAAATATGTGAGTTCATGCATGGTACAGTGATGCTCTGTATTCTTGGTGCATGGCGGGCACAGTGGAGGGTTTCTGGAGTTCTGGCTCCACTGGTGGACCTCCTAATGACACCCTGGTTTTGGCCACTGTTTGATACAGAGTGTTGGACGATAGGCCATTGCCCTGATCCAGCACGGCTTTTCTTATGTTCTTTTGAGATTACAAAACTGAGGACTGAAACTATTAATGGATGTGAGGAAGCAACATTTTTATCAGTGGCAAATGTAATACATGGACTTCTAGGTTTGTGCAGAAGGTGTTACTATCACTGGTGTATATGGTGTTAATGGCTTCTTATTGTAAATTCTTATTTTAAACTTTTGTAAATGAGAGACCCAATCCACCTACAACTCTCAGTTCTGGAAAAGTAACTTGGTTGATCACTACAACAATAAATGTTGCTTCTGTGTTATTTTATTGGGGTGGGGAGGAAACCCTATTACTGTACTTAACAGCATTGAGATACTTTAATGTTTACTTTGACCAGTTAATTAATTGGTTAAAAAACAAGACAGTTAATTGACTAAAACCCTCTAATTCAATAACATCTGGGGGACAGGTGTTCACAAATCATTCCTAATTTGGTCATGTGTGAAACCTTGTTAACAATTCTCTTAGGGCATGATAAATTCCTGCCCTCCCCCTCCTTCTGCTTTGATTGACAGAACACAGGGAAGCTAAAGAAGAATATTGTGACTTTCTTTTAAACATTTGTGAACAATTGTTTTTACTGCTGAATTAAAACATGTCATAATCTAACTGTGAAGGTTTTTTTTTTTTTAAATAGTGCTGGAGATTGTTACCTGCATGGCCCTGTTAAAATGCTTTTACTAACTTTTCTTTGTTTATTGTTGTTGTCAGACTCCCTGATATTTTCTAACTACTTTCTTTAATTTGATCTTTTGGATTAAAAAACCATCTCAAAACCAAGACAAAACATATACGTGAACAAGCAAACTCCTTTTAGTTTCAGAGCCTGTGGCTATTGGATCTAAGATGTAGGGGAAATGTTATGTCACTCTGGCAATTTTGCCCCCCTTCCTGACAGCCATTCTGAAAGTCACAGGTTCTTTCTATAACTTGCAACAGAATTGCAGTAATGATTCCATATGCCTAATAAGGAATTTGAAGTAATGATTTTTTTAAAAAAAAAATTTCGATTCCTGTGTGTGTATAAAGTGCCGTCAAATTGCAGTCAACATATGACAACCCAGCAAGGAGCTTTCAAGGCAAGTGGAAAGCAGAAGTGGCTTGCCATTGCCTTCCTCTGCAGAGTCTTCCTCAGTGATTTCCCCTCCAAGAGCCAACCCTGCTTAGCTTCTGATATCTGACAAGATCAGGCTATACTGTGTCACCTTCACTTCCTTCAGTTTCTATAGCTGTGTGCGAATAGGGACAGTTTGAAAATTTTCTTTTGATAAATTTTAAACAAATTATGGATTATGAAAAACTAGATGGATTGCATCTGTTCCTTTATTTCATTTCATATGCTCTTAAAGCATCTATAAATATCTTAAATATATCCCTTTCCAGTTTCCTTGGGAAATCATTGGTTTATCACTTTCTTTAAAAAAAACAACACACAAATTTGCATCATACATAAATTAAACCCTACATTGCATAACTTATTCTGTAACATGTACATGTGTCAGTCTTCGTATCCTCTGGTAAATGGTTCAGAAAGGTTATATATGCTCCTGTTTTCTAATCAGAGTAGCTGTAATTAAAAATTCACACTTTGCTCATTCATGCATTTAAAATACAGCTATTCCTGATGGGAAGATAAGTATTCGTATTGGAAAAAGGAATACTTGAACTTACTTTATGTAGCAAGTAACCAAATTGATTTCAGGTGAACAGTCTTCTAGGCCATTTATTTAGGATTTGCAACTGAAGGCTATCTAAGGAAAGATCCACAGGGCCTGCAAAATGGAACTGTTCTGCCAGGCCTTTGGCTGTGGCAGTGGGTGTCCAATTAAAAAAAAAAATCTGGCTTCCCCTGCTGAAGCTCATTGTCTTATGCATCTCAGAGTAAGAACATCTTGAGATCCAGTGCCACCTTTTTGGAAATTATGCATTCAAACAAATAGTGCAACCTGTTTTTTTTTTAACATGTGTTGTTTTAGTGTATTTTTTTATACACACACACATGTACACAGGGGTTTTTTTGGTAGAAAAAACCCAGCAGGGGTTCATTTGCATATTAGGCCACACCTCCTAATGGCAAGCCAGCCGGAACTGCATTCCTGCTTAAAAAAAGCCCTCTGTGTGTGTATAATTCTCAATGTATTTTAGAAGCTGTTTTGTGATCCACCCTGAACCCACTTGCGGAATGGACAGAATATAAATAGAATAGAATAAAATAAATAAATTAAGCATCATTTCACCTATAGGTTTAAAATGGGTGGCCAAACTGCGGCTCACCTGTGGCTCTTTCACACATATTGTTTTAGCTCTTGAAACCCCCACTGTCCCATCAGTCAGCTTAATTTGTCTCTTTAAATTACTTCTCCAAACCAAGCCAGTCAATAGCTTGGAGAATGCATTTTAAGTTAAAGTTGCTTTCTTCCACCTCTCTCTCCATCATCTTCCTTCCTTCCTACCTCCCTCCTCTCCTGCAGCTCTCAAACATTTGACATTTATTCTGTGTGACTCTTACATTAAGCAAGTTTGGCCACCCCTGGTAAAAGAATGTAACCCAGTTTAGGATTGCACTGCCAAATAATTCTGTGATTTAATAGCATTAAGCAAATTCTAATGTTGAGTTTATATTTGTTGAGGAATAATGCTTGTAGCTACAATATTATTCAGAATAAATTTCCGATGTATTTATAGTAGTTTCAGAGCATATGATCATATGCAAAGTTCCTGTAATCAAAGCACATTGAAATCAAAGGGTTTAGACAGGACTAATTCTTTATAGCATAAGTCACTAAATATGCAGCAATACTGACTACAGAAGCTGTCTTTCACTTTAAAAATAATATACTTCTCAATGTGAATAGATATGAACAAATACAAGAAACAAGAATGTTCTCGAGAATGGTCAAGCAGATTGTTATATCTACACTTTTTGACTTGCTTGTACAATGAAAGGACTATCACCATAGTTTGCTAATTGTTCAGGTGGAATTGCCTCCTGGGGTGAGATTTTATAACTGAGATGTTGTCTGTAATTCTTTTTCTGATTCCTAATGTTGGTCTTGATTTCTTAGTGGGGTGAGGAGGAAAATATTCTAAAAACTGGTTTTAGCATGTGTAACCAGATTTTTCTGTTCACTAGAGATTATAAAAGTCACATGTAAGTAAAAGTGAATTATGTTACATATCTACAGTGGAGTGCATAAGTTTCATCCTGAAGCTTCCTGGCTGGAACCAAAAAGATGCTCTGGCTTTATTTAATTGAAACTGTTCAGTAGACAGGGTGTCTCCAAGAGAGCCATTAATAACCAGGAAGCTAGGAGGAGGTTACACATCTAAAAGATTGTCAGCAGGGAACAAATTATTCCAGTATCAAGGGTCTCCTCTGAGAAATAGCTGAAAATCTTGGCCAGTCATTTCCATTTTGAACAGGTATTAGTTTTGTATGTTCAAATTCAAAGATTTAGAAAAATGCATAGGTTTTTTTTGTAATTGATGTTGAGAATACCATTTTAGCTAGTGGGATTAGCCAGTATAAAGTGATGGTTTACAAAAGAGAAAAGACTGGGTTGGTTGTTGTTACTATTATCATTATTATTATATTTTGCTTTAAAAGTCTGGCATAAATCAATTTGGAGAACAAGTTCATTTTTTAAAGTTCATGATTTTTAAAGATAGCCCAACTTGATTATTTTGTCTTTTAGATGGTAAGTAACTGATGTTAAGAGGTGACTGAAAGATTTTAACAGTCTTGGGATGAAAGCAGTAGTGAGCAGTTTTCTGAATTTTTTAAAAAAATCTAAGATGTCTTCCTGCTTAGGTTTCATTTTTCACATATCTTTGTAATTTCATGCAGTGCAATTCTTGAGCATGCAATTTGATTCTATGCATGTTTACTCAAAAGTAAAATTAAGTCCTGCTTAGTGCAGTAGGGTTTATTCCAGAGAATGTGTTCATATGACTTCAGTCTCATTCCCACAGCCCCATTGTCCACTGTCATGAACAGTGATTCTAAGCAAGATCACTTGATCTGAGGAAAGGAGAAGCCCCGGGGGCAGAGCAACATTGCAGAATGGGTCTGAGTTTTAGGCTGCTGGTTTAATAAATTGAGGATTGTAACCTAGAACTTCAGTTCTAAGAGCATCAGTTGGAATCAAATCACACCAGAACTTCTGCATGCTTTAAAAAATATGTTTTCTGTGATTTCAGTTTTTAAAAGCCAGTTCTACAAACATAATATATATGTACTATGTTTATGTGAACCATTATGTTATTTAAACCACATTTTATGTATGATGGTTCCAAAATACAAGCAATGATCTATACTTTGACTATGTGGATAATGAACAGATATTAAGAGAAATTTTGATTTCATTGTTTACCTGTTATACACTATTTAAGTACAAAAGTTAGATCTCAGTCAGTTTAAATTCAATTGAGGCCACAGAATTACATTTATCTAAAGTATTTCAGTTTAACTGGGTTGCGGAATGGGATGGAAGTTCTGACTGCAAGCAGATTCTAAAGTGATCACACACACTAAATAACACACTTTCAATCCACTTTCAACAAACTTTCCAACTGTATTTTGCCAGTTCACACAGTAAAATCCAGTTAGAAAGTGCATTGAGTTTTTGTGAGAACCCATGTTCAAGAGATGGATGCTATAGCTACCTTTCCAGTAAGAAATCTTCAAATTAATGATACATAATTATATAATTTAAGGATATAATTAATTATATAATTTCATATATCTAATCTAATTTACTGTACATCCTGATATTGTTAAAATATACGTAATCTATTCTGATCCTTCAGAGTGAAAATGATCCTAAAATAAATAGATGATAGTTACTTACAATATATATGCACAATTTATCAACAATCCAAATAAAGTCCCCACTTCAGTAATATCACTAATATTTGTGTTGAGCAGGTAAGTTTTTTTCCCCACTGCAAGATTCTTGCACTGTAACAATATTAAGGTATATCTTATATAGAAGGTAAGAAGACTAAATCAATCTGACTGTGAGGTCAGCCTGTAATTTGAGCTGCTTACTTATTCCAAATTTGTGTTTTAGATCACTAAAACTGGCAACATTTTGCTTTATTTTGAACTGTATGGATTTGTGTGATGCATAAGTGTCTGGGCACAAGAACTGCTGCATAAGTGATGAAGAGCAAGCTTTTTGAATATATTCCTGGAACAAAGTTGTTAGAAATATGTGAATTATGGCGTAAAAATGTGCCATGTACTATAATTGATTCATATATATATATATATATATATATATATATATATATATATATATATATATATATATATATATATATATATATATATATATATATATATATATAATTTTATATACATACACATGTACTTTAGAACATAAAATAATTCAAAAGCAATGGAGAAAATTAAACACCTAAAATTCCTTTTGTTCATATAGGAAACATATAAAATATTAACTACACTTACAATAATATTCTAGTAAAAAATACCTATTTGAGGCATTCTAGCTTAACTGAAATATTAAAGGGAAAATATAACAATGAATAATACTTGTGATTTATAAAGTTGACATAAACATAACATGAAATAAAATAACTGGTTAAAATCATCAAATAAAAGCCTGGAATGGCGTTATTGCTAACCAAAGCTTTGAGACCTCTGCTTATGTAACCTTTACCACATGCTCATCTTGTGGAAGGCACAACTGACTACTGGAAATTCTTAACATACATCTGAAAGATAAAAATGATCACCTAGGTTATCTAAATTACAAGAATCTGCTTTATTAATAAAAATATATTGCAACAGTAATCTGAATACTAAATAAAGACCAGCCATTAATAGGTAGGGGCTATGGTTGTGTGGTAGAACATCTGCTTGGCATACAACAAGTTCCAGTTTAAATCCCAGCAGGCCTGTAGCCAGGATTTCAAATGCTGGGGGGGGGGGGCATTTAAATTTCTCAGGGAGCACTTTAATTAATTTAATTCTTTCTGGGTACTGATGCTCAGTCTGTCTGACCTCTTCCACAGTGTCCTTGGCAGCAACAAAACACAGGTGGGGCTTCCTTACTTTCCAAAGGGCCATCTCCCCCCCACCCCGGTCTCTGAACAGGGAGGACCAATCTCTCAGAATCTGCCCACCTGCCTCCCAGGTAGCAGCAGAGGCAGTAGGAAGGGAGGACTGTGGGTCAGGAGCCCTGAGTCAGGGGGCCTCACCAGTAAGTCAGACGGCAGGGCCCCCACAGGCCCCCTGTAGCTACAGGCCTGAATCCCAGACATCTCTAGTTAAATAATAAGGTAGTAGGTGATGTGAAAAACCTCTGCCTGAGTTCCTGGAGAGTCACTGACAAACTCAGTAGACATTACTGCCCTTGATGGACCAGTAGTCAGATTAAGTAAAAGGCAGCTGTTTGTGTTTGTATTTAACCCAGTTAATCCAGACAAGAGAGATGTATTAGATAAGGAACCAGTGACAGGAAAACGATTAACACCAAATTGTTCAAATATTAAAGGAGGATTCTTCCACACTCATATGGTTTTAAATGACTGATTGAAATACATCTCTATATCTTCAGTTCACTAACCTGTTGTACAATCATAATCAGCATGTCAATGGCTTTAGAAGAGTGCCACTGTGTTAAGGCTTCCACTACCAGTATCCATGAGCAAGCTGTGGATTGCTCCAGAAACTATTTACAAAAGAGAAATATGCCTTAGAGCTGCCGCATAGCTATATATTTTTTCATGAGGGGGCATAGAAGGGGCCCGGTGACTAAATTAAGTTAAAGAACACTTTGCTATTTTTGGAGGACAGAGCTCACACACACACACAAAGCCCCCTTTTGCTTTCCTCCCTGGGTGCTGCTGTGGGTCAGGCCCTTTGCATATGGTGGGATCGCTGACCCCTCCTCCATGCTGATGACATGTATACATAGTACTACATGCTGCCAGACAAGAGGTATTCATCCTGCAGGGGTGGGGGTGAGTGGGGCTTCCCCAGGATTTCAGCTTTGCCTTGGCAAGGATGGGAGGGGAAGTAGTAGGGTTGCCAATCCCAAGATGGGGGCAGGGGATCCCCCGGTTTGGAGGCCCTCCCCCCACTTCAGGGTCGTCAGAAAGCGGGGGGGGGGGAGGGGAGGGAAATGTCTGCTGGGAACTCTATTATTCCCTATGGAGATTTATTCCCATAGGAAATCATGGAGAATTGATCTGCAGGTATCTGGAGCTCTTGGGGGGGGGGTCTGTTTTTTGGGGTAGAGGCACCAAATTTTTAGTATAGCATCTCCCCAAAATACCCCCCAAGTTTCAAAAAGATTGGACCAGGGGCTCCAATTCTATGAGCCCCAAAAGAAGGTGCCCCTATCCATTATTTCCTATGGAAGGAATTGAAAAGGTGTGCCGTCCCTTTAAATGTGATGGCCAGAACTCCCTTTGGAGTTCAATTATGCTTGTCACAGCCTTGATCTTGGCTCCACCCCTAATGTCTCCTGGCTCCACTCCCAAAGTCTCCAGATATTTCTTGAATTGGACTTGGCAACCCTAGGAAGGAGAAAGAAGGTGCTCGAACCAACAATCTTCCTTGTCCAACTGGAGAATGGGCCAGGGAGGGAGGTCGCCAAGAAGGAAGCACTCAGGCAAAAGGATAGCCTCACATAAGGAAAGTCTGCCAAAAGCTGCCAGTCCTGCCCCTGTCACTGGCCAGCACAGTCCTGCAAACTGAGAGAAAGAGACTGGGCTGGAGGGGGAGTCTCTGCAGCCTCCCTCCCTCCTCAGTTTTGAGGCTTCTCTGCCCACAGATCTCCACCATACATATCTACAGAGGAGCTACCACTGTTCTTACTTGGATTGGGAGCCAGGGACATTGCAAATTCAGGAGGGGATGTTACTCTGTGGGCCCCATACTAGCTACTGCTCTGTCTTATATGCCTTTGAATTAGAAAATGAATCCTGAAACTATCAGTGTGTGTGTGTGTGCAGAGTGAGGAACAGAGATATGTACAATAGTGAGCTCCGGTAAGAAAGTGAGCCAAACACCTGCACCTAGTATTAAAACAGTGTATTTACAGTATATATACAAAGTAACTAGTGCAGTGCTAATCATAGATCTAAGCGACAAAGTGCTCCACCAGCATCCACCTCTCCAGTGAGAGAACTATACACAGTCAATGCAGTCCTTATATATTTACATCAGCCAATCAAGGCAGTCCATAATCTTGCTGACTCCAGCAGGTACTTTCCCTTCTTCCTTATCCAGCCAGAACCGGCTTGCTGACAAGGCCACTCTGACCTGATCTGTCAGTTAGATCCACCTGCTGGCTTGTTGCTCCTGTCAGGCTGTGTAAAGGAGGACTCCATATACCAACAGAAACCACCCAATTATACTGCTCTTGTCATTATTGGATGTCGTTTGAATTGAGTGTATTCCTTCTAAATCTCAGATAGGCTTATTCTGTTTTAAGAGCAACTTCTTGAAGGAGTATACTTAGGTCTGTATTCTTGGTTGTTTTATGAGAAAAGATTGTCCAGCAGAGTTATGTATGTTTTATTCTCAATATATAAGAATTGGTAGATGTATCTAGGGCTTGTAATGGCAACAGTGCAATTCTGCCTAGTCAATTTTATTTTTCCCCTCTTTGTTTCACAGGATGTGACATGTGTGCTGATAACCGTAATGGAGAATGCCCCATGCATGGTCCTCTGCACTCTTTGCGCCGCCTGGTGGGCACTAGTAGTGCTGCAGCAGCAGCACCTCCACCTGAGATTCCTGAGTGGCTTCGGGATCTGCCACGGGAAGTGTGTTTGTGCACCAGCACTGTGCCTGGCTTAGCTTATGGTATCTGTGCTGCCCAGAGGATTCAGCAAGGCACCTGGATTGGGCCTTTCCAGGGAGTTCTTCTTCTTCCAGAAAAGGTGCAGACTGGAGGAACCAGGAATACTCAACACCTCTGGGAAGTAAGTCTTGTTTTAAGCATTTTGGTTTTAAAAATCTGATTGAGTACTAAAGAAACATGTTTTGATGCTACTTTTTTGTTGTCAAGACTGTCCCATAATGAATTAAATATGGACTTAAGGAGGATTTACAAACTCTGCTCACACATTTTCTGGCTGTCATAAGCAGAAGATAGGGATTTTTATTAATAAAACAGATCCTTGTAAATTAGATAAACAGTAGCCATACATGTAACGGAGCTGCAGGCTCTAATGTTACAGAACTGTTGAAAGCAAGTTCTTTTGAAATCCATGGAGTTCTAAAACAAGCATAAGCAGTTGGGATGATAGTCTCTCTTCTGTATAGCACTGGGAATTGTTAGTTTACAGTATTATAGAACTCTGGCCATCACTTCACATCATATGGCAAATTTTGGGTTTGCTCACAAAAGATGAAAAAAAATTTAAAAAAAGAAATTCATATATTAGATGCTAGTACTAGTACAACGGTAGATGACAAAATATATTGACAAATATATAAATATAGAAACAGTTATTTTTATTTAAAGCTTGCATCTTAATTTTATTTTAGCTCATGATCTATGGAATAGGTTGAGATAGAAACTAACCATAATCTGAACCAGATGCACCCTGTTAGTACAATTGTTATAGTTAATCTGAACTAAAAAATAATTAGATTATGATCTAATAGAGAAGGAAGTTAACCCTCTAGATTTGGGCACCAGTCCAAAAGTGGTTCATTTTCATAAGGCATAAGGCAGGGGTGTCAAACATGTGGCCTGGGGGCTGAATCAGGCTCCCAGATGGCTCCTATCAGGCCCCCAAGCAACTAGCTGTCATCTGCTTCCTTCTCCCTCTCCCTTGCTTCCTTCTCCATAACAGCTTGCTTTGCAAGGCTTGCTCAATCACACTGGAGCTACAGAGCAAATCCTCTATTTTCTCCATTGGCTGAGGCTCTGTCCCTGAGGAGGAAGGTAGGAGGAGGCAGAGCTTGCTTTGCCAGGCTTTCTCAATCCTACAGCAACTGAGCCAAGCCTTTCTGTTGGCTGAGGCTCCTCCCTCTCCTGGTCTCCTGGGGAAGAAGGAAAGAGCCAGAACTTTCTTCCAGTTCCCTGGATCCCATGGGAGAAATACAAAGAAGGCACCTTTAAGACCAATGAGTGCTAATGTTTTAAGAATGCTTTATTTCAAGTTTTTTTTAAAATTAATTGTGTTTGTCTGTGTCCTTTATAAAGTTTGTATCTCTGCTACCCAGGAGTGGAATTCTAGCAGGAGCTCCTTTGCATATCAGGCCACACACCCCTGACATAGCCAAGCCTCCAAGAGCTTACAAAAAAGAGCCTTGTAATCTCTTGAAGGATTGACTATATCAGGGTTGTGTGGCCTAATATGCAAAGGAACTCCTGCTAGAATTCCACTCCTGCTGCCACCTAATCTTAAATAGGTGGCTCGGCCTGACAAAATCTTATTCATGTCAGATTTGGCCCTCATAACAAATGAGTTTGACACCCTGGCATAAGGCACAGAAGCAGAAGAAAGGAAAAATATGAAGGAAGAATAGGATATAGAGTGAGCCATCATGAATGAAAGAGACTGACAGGAGTATTGACCAACCAGCACTGACCTTACCACCAAAGGGTGGTACTGATGTGTTTCCTTTCTTTGCACAGTATTTCTAGCCATCAGTGCTTTCTAAATGTCACATAAACATATAACATTGGTATTTCCCTTCTTTTATCCATTTACCACTTGTCCGGCAATGTGTAATGACAGATTCTCATGCTATAAATGTTATTGCTTTGCAATTGCTAAGGAATATGTGTGACTAACTGCCTGGTTTCTTGGGGTGTCAGATACAAGCCTCTATAGCAGTATCTGACTTTCTTGTGGTTTCAAATGTCTTGTTTCTTCAAATGTCTTGTTCTTGCTCAGTAGGTGAGAAATTTAAAATGGGCAATTGTTCTCCATCTGCCTGGGAAATAATCTTTGAGAATCATCCCAATTGAATACAAAACCAGAAAAGTATAGCCAGAAATTCATTTCCCATTTTTAAAAATGGAAATGGATAAAAAATAAAAAAACTAAATGCACATATGTAATAACTAATAATAAGAGCCCAGTAATAAGAGCCCTGTAAGCTCTTGGAGGATTGGAGGGTGTGTGGCCTAATATGCAAAGGTGTTCCTGCTACAAAAAAGCCCTGCTTTGTCATATATAAACTTACTTGTCTATATGGTTACTGTTCACCTTAGCAGAATCCAATTTATCTAGTCAAATTTGCTAAGTCAAATTCAAGAAATATCTGGGGACTTTGGGGGTGGAGCCAGGAGACTTTGGGGGTGGGGCCAGGAGACATTGGGGTGGAGTCATGAGGAAGGTTGGAACAAGTACAGTTGAACTCCAAAGGGAGTTCTGGCCATCACATTGAAAGGGACTGCACACTTTTTCAACGCCTTCCCTCCATTAGAAATAATGAAGGATAGGGGCACATTCTTTGGGGGCTCATAGAATTGGCCCCCCCCGGGTCCAATCTTTTTGAAACTTGGATGGTGTTTTGAGGAAAGGCATCAGATACTATGCTGCAAATTTGGTGTATCTACCTCAAACAACATCCCCCCAGAGCCCCAGATACTTGTGGATCAATTCCCCATTATTCCCTATGGGAATCGTTCTCCATAGGGAATAACAGAGTGCCCAGTAGACATTTCCCTCCCCCCCCCTTTATAAAGCTTTCTAAAGCGGGGGGAGGGCTTCCAAACCGGGGAATCCCCTGCCTCCTCCCTCTCTCTTTCTCTCACACACACACTTACTGGGTCTGGTTCCTCCACAACTTTACTTGCTCTGAAAACGAAAGCAAAACAAAGGGAGGGTCTCTGCTCTGATGAAACTGCTGCTGACCCTTCCCCATGAAGCGCTTCCTGTTTCCTGCTCAACTTTAAAGGCACACATTTTAAAAATGGACCTGTTTGCAGGTTTCTAAACCTGCTGGAGTCCTAGAGGTACATGCTGACTGTGGGGGCAGGGCTTCCCCCCACCGGCCAGCTGGCTGGAGTTGGAGGGAAGCCTGTAAAACCGGGGGATCCCCTGCTGGGACCTGGGGATTGGGAAGCCTAAATTTATCACAATTAAGGCCCACTGAAAACAATGGAAGAGGAATCATCTTTTAACAGTGCAAACTTATGTAAACCTATATATATATATATATATATATATATATATATATATATATATATATATATATATATATATATATATATATATATATATATATATATATATATATATATATATATATATATATATATATATATATATATATATATATAATGATGTCCCTTGGCCAGATTTCTTAGGACTGTGCAAACAAACATGAAAGAAACAGTAATCATTAAAATCTCACTGAAGGATGTATTAGTGGGCAGAATTAAGCAGAACATGCCTATGTGAATAATGATATTTTGCCCAGGAACATAATATGTAACAGGGAAAAAGGTGTAAGAAGGATCATAACAGGTTGTGAGTTTCATAGCTGAGGTGCCACTAGTGATGAAAGCCTGCAAAATATACAAAACATTAAAAGTAACTGCTGCTTATTTTGGGAAGCTGTATTGTTGTTATTTCTTTTTCTGTTGGCTCCCATTTTGGGGGCACTTGGGCAAGATGCTATCAGCGTTGTCTTTGCATTTCACAGCCTGCTTCCTTCTTTCTGGAATCCTGACAGGCTGTTTCAGATGGCTGGCGCTATAGGAGATGGAAATACAAAGATAGGACAGGAATAAATCAGGATATGAAGGCAGAGAAAGGGAACAGCAAGGTCATAGAAGGCTTTGAATATAGAGATCAGGAGCTGGATATAGAAGATGACTTGAATCCAGAGTAGGCACTTAAGGAGGACATCATATGGTCTATATATAATGAAAGAGGTCATTTGCAGAGGGTTGAGAAGTGACAGTAGGACAAGGGAGCAAAAGATTGCAGTAATCATAGTGGGAGATGTCAGAGATTTAATGATGGGTCAGAAAGAAAGGACCATATTGTAACAGTATTTGTCCGGGAGAAACTGCAGTTTGCAGTGGCAATGGCCTTATCATGAGCACATGGGAGGGAAGAATCAAAAATAAAACCAGAGCTTCCTATTTGCTTTGGACAGCAGATAATAATGTTAGGGAATCAGTGAAATACGTAATCAAAAAGGTGAAGTCTTGATGTGGAAAGGAAAGAAAAGGAGTTCAGTCCTGGATGTTAGCAGACATTATTTGGACACATGGAATTGGATGAATGAGGGCATGGTTTTTGTTTTTGTTTTGTCGCAGGAACTCCTTTGCATATTAGGCCACACACCCCTGACGCAGCCAATCCTCCAAGAGCTTACAGGGCTGTTTTTACAGAACCTATTGTAAGCTCTTGGAAGATTGGCTACATCAGGGGGGGTGTAGCCTAATATGCAAAAGAGTTCCTGCTCAAACAAAGCCCTGGATGAGGCCCAGTGTGGTGTAATGTTTAGTGTTGGACTAGGGTCTGGGAGGCCATGGTTCAAATCCCTACTGCTTACTGAGTGACCTTAGGCCAGTCACACACTCTCTGCATAACCAATTCCACAGAGTTGCTGTGAGGGTGAAATGGAGGACTGATTGGAAGGGCAGGGTATAAATTAAGTAAATAAAATTAATGGATGAGGATACCTGTGCTGTGCAGAGGTATGTCTTAATGAAAGTTATGAATTCTATAAGAATAACAGAACTACTATGTGTTGAGAGAGAAAGACCAAGAACCTGAAATAAAAGCTTTTACCTGTGGAAATACTGAATAATAAATTAGAAAGGTTAAGGTTAAAGAGAACCCAGTGAGGATGGAATCATGAAAGCTTAGGACATGAAGGAAGTCAAATAGCAGAGGGTGATATTGCAGTGTATCAAGGGCAACAGAGAAGTCAAAGATAATAAGGCCAGATGAGAAATGTTTAGAGTTAACAGTTGGAGATCATGAATGATTTGGCTGAAGGCTGCTTCAATTAAATGTATAAGATCGAAGCCAAACTGTAGCAAACCAAGAGAATAGTTAGAAGATAGAGCACTAAGTCAGTGAAACTAAGTGATGAATGACAGGAATTACAGGAGCATGATGGATGAATTTTGAGGAGACATGGTATGTTTGCATGCAAAGGACCAGAGAAGCAGGACAGGGTGATCATCTGGGGAAGAACAAGGACATTGTAGTCCAAGGTGTGTATGCCATCATACCTGTAATATTCTAAAAAAGATCACATTAAGCAAAATATGCATTAAGTATCATCCAGCTTCCTGGTCCCTCATATATTAGCCTTGTGTTCTGAAATACTGAATAATCATCTCATAGTGGTTCCTCATATGAATAAAATAACCGTAACAATTAATCCAGATGTAGTACTCTTTTATTTGCTTTACTTTGACAGACATCAGGGTTATTGTGTTTGATGTATAGTTGGACACACCATAGACATATTTTTGGCATGTATGTGCAAGAGTTCCTGCCACACATTCAATGTTTGCTTTGTATATAATCCATACAGTTCAATGTACAGCAATGTGAAGTATATTAAATACCATTCCATTACCTCATGACATGGCCTGACACCTATGGGTGTTCATTGGTAAATTATATGGTCCTTTATCAATCAGCCAAGTCAGTTTCTTTATAGTTTATGGGGGGGGGGGAATTATCTTTGTAGCTAGCCAAAACATGAGTCACTTTAGTTGTGATCCTTTTTTTTTTAGCGTTTTAGCTAATGAAGAATTTGCTTGTGTTTCATCATAAACTTAATTTGTTTAATAGAAAAATATTGCTGAATTGAACAAGTAAATACTGTTCTTTCTTACATATGCCTCAATAATATTTCTAGTATGTTCATCCTGAATTAATGAAAATTATTTTCCACTAGTATTTTTGCAAAGAACAGAGAAACTTTCTCAGAAATCAGGATTTCTTGATGAGAATGAGATAATTTTTCCTTAACATGCTTTCTAATGAAGTGGAACTGTACTTGCATCCAACATGTATTGAAACATTATCTCAGTTATTAATGTGCCTTTATTCCCAAGAGATAAATTAATCTAGCTGCACAAATTTTCTCCTTTCTGCTTAACATCAAATTGTAACAAGACTAGACTAAAGGAATGCACAGAGAACACACTTTAAATTCCACTGTACTATGCAGACATTTAAAAGGTTTTTAAATTTTTGTTGTTGCACTTTTTCAGATTTCTAGGGTTTTGTCATAAAGGTCTGGAAAGCTAATGATGGTAAATTATTCACCCTCTTTTTCTCTCCCCCCAAAAAGTAGAAAATCTGTACAGTAACTGTTTTGGATTTGGGTTGCTGAAGTTACACTGAAGTTATGCAGTTGGTAAAATTACACTGACTGGTCAGTGCAAGTGCAGCATCTTAATTTTTATGGTCAGAAACTGTTAATCTTAAATCATTAGGTGCTAAAATTAATTAATGCTTGCCCACTTAAGCTCTTTAATGATATATTCTCACTTCCATCTGAGCATTTAAAAAAAAGTTTTCAAATTGTTTTTATTTAAAGAAACAAATATATTCTTAAAACTTATTAAAACCAGAAATGATGCATTGTTATTGGGATAAATGAATGTACTCTTACAGATCTTGAACACACTACATAGATGTCCATGGATTTAATAAATAATAAATCCAAATAAATGTGTTAATGATTGCAACCTGGCATTCTGAGCCTGAACTAGCTTCCTTGGATGGGAGTTCTCATTATGTAGTTGGAATAATTTTTAAAGTAGGGATAGGCATGAACCAGCTCACAATTTAAAGTTTGTTATGAATTTTGGCTGGTTCATGGTGAAATTAAGTTTGTGGCAGGTCAACTAGCATGAAGTTTCCATGAACTTTCATGCTGTTACAGTTTGTGAATGGGTTATGAACACTGCCAGACAGACTGTCTTCTCTCAATCTAAACCTCATAGCAACATGGGGTGAACTTGATGAGCATGTAGAAGAACTTTGATGTCTCTGGCTTGCATAGGATCCATTCTATACGCTCCTGAACCTCCTGAACTTGCACCTGTCATTTTCCAAGAAGCACTTTCCTGGGGGCACTGTCTTTGGGAGGGGGGCATAACGTGGACCCCCATATATCTAATTCTCCCCAAACCTGGACAGCAGATAGTTAGCTAGAATCCCCTGTGAGCTTGGTGTCTTCAGCATGCTGGAGGGGCATTCTACCATGTAATGAACCTCACAAATTGAACTGGTTCATTTGGCAGCTAAACATTCTCTCTCTCTATCTCTCTCTCTCTTTAGGTTTAAACATTTCATCAAGTTTCAAAAGAAGGTATACATCAGGATAAAATACAAAACATGTAAATGACTAGTCATAATATAAACTTAATAACAAGTGAGGTCTTCCTATTACAAGACTATCCTATAAAATGAAATTTTAAAAATTAGCTTAGCATAGTATGGGTTAGTTGGTAGAATTTCTTGTTCTGTGAGATATTCTATTACCGGAAACCATAATGCTTGAACAGCAGTGAAACATTCATGATGGTTCATGGTTCAAACCAGGCATGCCATGAACCAAACCACATTTTCCCAGTTCATGCCATTCCTAATGGTAAGCATATTAACTCAGAAATAAAAAATCCATTTAGCATAATGGGATGCTTCCCAGTAAATGGGTATGTGCATAGTTCAGAGAAAGCTGTACTACAATCCTAAATACATCCTTCCATACCCATTAACGTCAATGGACTTAGAATGATGTAACTCTGTTTAGGATTGCAGTGTTAGTCAGAGTTCCTACTGAAAATAATTGAATGTTATCTTAAATTACTTTGACTTCAGTGAGACTTAAATACAACTGATGATAGATGTAGCCTTCTAGCAGTGGTAGAAGCAGTTGAACATACATTTGCTGCTATGTCTTCACTCTAGTAAAGTAGTTTGTCTTCAGAGTTGCATTTGTTTTCATCCTAACTTTCTGTTTATGATTACAACTTGTTACCTGTATCATTTATACATGTATTTGTTTATGTCTGTTTCATCAGAAGATGCTCCATTTATTTCACATCTTCTTTTGATCAGGGTGTCAGAATGACAGCATTACAGTTGATTACAATAGCATAATATTTGACACCATTAACCTCATATTGACACCATTAACATTCATGGGAAGACTTTAATCCATAGTTGGGATCCCAACTATTGCATAATCTGTTTTGAAACTGCTCTCAAGGACAAATTTCTTTATGTTTGTATTTTAAGAACAAAATACACATCTGTCCGGAATCCTGGACAGAGAAGAATTAGAATCATACCTTTGTTGTCATTAAAGGAACAAATTTCAGCTGCAGTGATATGCTTAAAGATTTCCTAAGCTGTGTTTAGCCTAGCTTTTTGTTGCAGGAAAGCACAGGAAGATAAAATCATGTGCAAGTCATAGCTATATTAAGGTGCGAATTAAGTTTCTCAGCAATCCATCATCTAGAATTCTAGATTGTTTGACAGCTCTGTTTCAAATGTCATGTTCATGAAATTCAAGTAATTTTGCTATGCAAATAAACTTAGTAGTACTATGTATGGTTTATAATATGGAGTGTAAGAACCAGTTATTCTTCTCTTTCAGTTTTAAAAGGTATGAGTTTTTTGTAAGCTTAATGCTGATGGGAAAACTGATTTCTGTGAGAAATATTTCTCTCCTATAATTAATGGTGAGAAAGTACCCAGAGATTTGGAGGACAATTAGTTTATTCTACTCAAAGAACCATTTTAACTTCTGTACCTCTCTAAAATAAATATTGAAGTAAACTCCTGTAAAACAGGGTTACCCCAAACTGCTTTTAGGATGACTGATATTTTAATAACATGAAATCCTTTCATTTTATTAAGGCATTTAACTAATTACTCATAATTATGGGTTTTGTTTAACAGTGTGATTCTAAGCATGCTTTTACTTAGAAGTAAGTCCTACTGTATTCAATGGGGCTCTGTTTCAAATACCTATGCATAGGATTTAAGCTTTTAATCCACTTAGATAAATTTGTATATATGTAGATGTATAATATACATGCATACCTGATTACAACTTAAAATTAATTAGAAGACATGTATGCCACAATCAACTGTATATTCTTGTGTGTTTATTTAAATCTCTCATCTCCCACCAATTTTTAAAGTGGGAGGCTTGAATCATTGTCTCCCCTTACAGGTGATCGGTCTTGTTAAAGCTGATAGTACCAACCATCTGTTTGGTTCTGTACTTGCAGTTTCAGTCCAACTTGCTTTTGTTAGATTGGGGGGAAGGATTTGTACATAAATAAATAGTTTCATTATCTGAATAAATAAACTGTAAAAATAAGTACTAATGTTTTAATCTGATGTAATTCTGGTTTAAAACAAACTTTGGAGTTATACACATTAAGATTAGCATGGCTCAGTATTAGTATACTTGTTATAAATCACAAAGAATTACAAATAGTATTTATTTCCTTTATGTTTATGCATACATTTCATCTGCATGAAAAATGTAAGTGCATTTTAACAATTATTATGTTGTTCATTATTAATGTGTTCCTTTCCATTTTCTTTTAATGAGTGGATTCATTCAAATACATCCTACATGTAAAGTGGATCAGGATTGGGCCCATTAAAGCTAAATAAGCCAAAATACACTTTTCAAATTAAATCTCATTTTGTTACTCTATATAGGTATTACAAATGATATTAAAAGTATGATTCTGCATTAGTGATCTAACATCCTCTAACAATAAAAAATAAAATGTCAAAAATATTTCAGTAATTCATGTATTCAGTAAATTCAGAATTCAGTAAATAATTCTTCCCCCCCTGAATTTAGCAGACACATAAGACTATATATCCGCAATTCTTGAAATAGTTTTGCTATTTAATATGGAATTGTTAGTAAACATGAATCTTGCTACTGAAGAAAATTTAGCTTCAAAAGCAGGTAATTCTTTTCTCATACACAGTGCCACTGCTTTATATCAGTTCTTCTATCCCAAGAAGGGAAAAAATAATATGAATGCTATGCATTAATTCTTAAAATACATTGTATTTCTGATACCTGAATAGTGTTGTTAAAATCCCAAATATTGTGCTGAAATGGTGACATGTTTCATACAAGTGTGTTGTTCATTCATCTACCTTTTTACAAAATGAGATCTCATAGATTGCGATTATTTCTGGTGCAATGCTTTTCAATATACAGACTTTTTGATAACTACTTATAAAAAAAGGGCAAGGAAATACAGTCCAGCACTTACTTTACTTCTAAGCCATTGCCACCTTCCCCCTCCCAGATAAGTTACAGAATTCCATTATCCAAATTGTTACACATGTGTGACAGAGGTTGACCTTTAGTCATGTCAATCCTTTTTGTGTAGGCCTCAGGCTCCAGCTTAATAGCTCAAAGCCTGATTTACTCACTGTAATAAGGGCAGAAGGTCGAGCAATTGTCAGCCTGCCTGCTCGTACCCTTCTCAGAACCTGGTTGAAGGCTGTTAACACAAAGCTTTTCAAAGTGAATTTACAACCACCACCACTGACAGAGGCCAATCAGTACACCATAAATGTCAGGTTAGTGAGATTGAGCAGTAAGTAAAGTACTGACAGCCAACCATTGGCTGAAATCAATTGCTTAACATTTAATTGAGAATTGCAATCTATGTATAACCATGTCTAATATATGCAAAGCAAGTTACAAGGGGGAATGTGCATATTTACATTACATTAATAGCAAGGAATACCTACTGCCTCTCAATTCAAGAACAAATAACAGCTTCCTGAGAAAATTTGTCCCACTGCCTCAGTTTCAGCATGTCTGAATGCTAAAGAACAGAAACCATAGCATACATCCAGTGTCTCTTATGAAAGCATATTCAGAAGAAGCATTTTAACTCTATACTTGTATGTGTGTTTAATACTTACTCAGAGAACTAGTTAGATTAATAAGAAAACAATGTTCACCTTTGCTTTTGTGTTGTTAGTCTTCTTTAAAATAAAAAAACTGAGTATATAGTTGAGGAAGTAAACAAATATCTAATAGTGCCAGACCAATATCTTATAATTTTTTCCCTTTGAAAAGGCTTAATAATGCTCAACCTTTAATGATTCATTCTCACCCTCTAATTTGATTCACTGATTTGGTCAAAGCTTCACCAGAAGGAAACTGTGGCTCTTCACTCATCCTGCCACTCGGTAATGGAAGACTATTGCAGAAATCACTAATGAGTGATTACATTCTGAGGGTTTGAATATCTATAAGATGTAGTTACTTACAGGACTGAATGTTTTTATCATTTTGTGCAATGACAGTTTGGACAACAATTCATTTAGCTTTGAAGGCATCAGCATTAAAATGTAAGAATCCATTAAAATCCTGTATGCAAGGATTTATAAATTAGGCAATTTCCTTGATTATTGCAACCATTTACAAAATTGATTGTCCCAGTGTGGCATAGGCAGATTCCAACAATGATCATTGACAAGAGGCATGTACTCAAATATCTATATTCATTGTTCACTAAACAAGGATGTCTCTGTACTATGGAGCTTCTCTTTCTCTCAAGGTCAATCATGCACTGAAATAAGTCTCCTAATGTAAGAGATCACATATCTTTAAAGAAGGCTCACATGCTATTTATAGGCAGTAATGATAGCTAGAAAGCTTTTCTTTTTCCCTTCACCCTTAATTTGTTTGCTGATGGTCTTAGGCATTCATTAACATCTGTAGTTCATAGTCTCTTTGTGATTTGTTATTGAGAGGTAAATAATTTTTGTAAATTGCAGTAGTAAATATTTATTCGATTGAAGATATAAAAGTCAATAATGTGTTCTATTTGTTGCTTCTTAAAGTTCTAATTAACCAATAGATATACTGTATGGTAACTTGATTTCAGTCAATTTTTTCTTGCAAGACACAATAAAGATGTTATGTCACAAAGTGAATAAACTTGAATTAAGTCCTCTCTTCTACAGCAAATGAAATAAATCATTTAGCTATATAGGAATTAATCACAAAACTTTATATATGAAAAATCAGAAGTGTGTATAATACTATCTGAAAATGTTTTAATTATAAAACATCAGATATCATGACAGGTTTTCCTTGCAAGGTGGTCATTTTAAAAAAAATGAAGCTGGCAACAAAGTAAAATGAATCAGGCTATGTGTAATTCGGAGTAGTTATATGGAAAAATTCTAAAGCTATAACTTGAACAAAATTCTTGAAAAACCCAGTACAGTGATCTGGAATTTCTGGTCAAGAATGAGGTCTGGCTCAAAAAAAGTGCCTTGATATAGATCATCCCAGCCAGCCATCTAGTCCAGCATCTTGTTACACACAATGCAATTAGTTGTTGTAACAGATCCAGGTGGGCAGCTATATTGGTCTGAAGCAGTAGAACAAAGCAGGAGTCAAGTAGTACCTTTAAGACCAACAAATTTTTATTCAGAATATAAGCTTTTGTGTGCATGCACACTTCTTCAGACAAGGAATGAGTTTGCCACTTGTTGCTGTTTTGCTACAGAGGAACTTCAAGAACAGAATGAAGAGGGAAATTATTATGAAACTTGGAACAAACACCTCCCCAGGATTGAACAGATATTGGGTTTTTTTATTACATATGCTAAACCCACTTTCACCAAGTATTGCTATATATCCACAGTATTTCAATGTATTTCTCTTTTAGAATAGCATATCAGAATAATGTTTTTGTACTGACATACTCAAACAAGGGATATTGGCAGTTTATCTCATTACGTATACTAAAACCATCTTCCACTATATTTTAATGTGTTTTTTTCTAATGGCAAACTAGAATGATGTATATATTTATGTTACATGCTAAAAGGTAAATTAGTTGGACAGGAACAACTTTTGGGAATGCCCTCATTTTGACCCAGGCTTATTAGCTATAGAATAATTAAAAAGTAGGGCTTTTTTTTTTTTTTGAACAGGAATGCAGTTCCGGCTGGCTTGGCACCAGGGGTGTGGTATAATATGCAAATATGCCTAATATGCAAATGAGTTCCTGCTGGGCTTTTTCTACCAAAAAAAGCCCTGATTAACAGACATTCTCACATTCTGACATGTTACTGTTCTATTGGTTTTCCACGCTAATGCAACTCAGATCAAAGGTTTTCTGAATTTGTTAATTTTACTATTCTGCTATTGGATTTTAACTTTGTACCTCTTTGCATTCTAAACCCTGCAAGCTATATGTAGCTTTACTTACTGTACCTCATTCCTCATCTGAAGAATTGTGCATGCACACTAAAGCTTACATTCTGAATAAAAGTTTGTTGGTCTTAAAGGTGCTACTTGACTCTTGCTTTGTTCAGTTGTTGTAACAGACGGCACTTTTTAAAAGCTTAGAAGTGCTGTACAAACAGGTAAAGGACTGTGAAAGGTTAATTCTTCACAGAGCCAGAATGCCTTGAGAGAGAGGCTGTTCCAAGAGATCTGATTGGTTAGTATCAGTTGAGCAGAGAAAGACTTCTGAACTGGATGCAGAGGAAGATTCAGTCTGATTCCAGTCCTAGCTGAGAGGATTCAAGTACTGACAGTTTTGGAATTCAGTCCTGACTGAGAGCAGCTTAACACAGACAGGAGAACTGGGGGAAGTTGGCACAGATAAGTGGATAGTTAGATGGACTCCCATTCAGGCTAAGGGAAGGGAAGATCTTCTACGAGAAGAAAAATCACTAACTAGTCAAACAGGGAGTTTGTTCTGAAGAGTGCAGAGATCCGTGGTCTGATTTGATAATTAACTACTTGGAGACCTTAACAGTTAAAAACTCAATATGAGTATTGGTGTTTTAAGAGAAGGGGTTTAGGTACAAGAAAGAGTGTACCAGCCTTCTGGAAACCAAAAGAGGCAGAGAATACTCAAAGAAAGTATGCTAGAGTGTTTGAGAAAACACTGGAACATAGCCTCTCAATCTGAAGATTTTAAGTTACTGTGAACAGGTTAAGAAACTCTCATTAGCTTGAAATATAAAAAGTAAAGTCTGTGCATGTACTGATTTTCCCTCAGAGTTATCTGTATAGTGTTACCTCAGAAATTTCAGTCCCTGATTTCACTTTATCTTTCCCCTCTATGTTGAATAAAATATTTTGTCAATTTGGAATATAAAATGTTTGGGGCACTGTTTAATTACTGGCCGCTGTCAGTCTGAGTAAACAATACTGACTTTGATGGACCAAGGGTCTGATTCGGTATAAGGCAGCTTAATATGTTCATAATTTGTATAAGTTAAAAGGGGCTCTCTTTCCTTCCCTCAGGTTCCTGGGCTGAGCTAACAGCCAAAATATTATACTGTGACAGGGTAGGACAACTAGAATTCTTCAGGAAAGAAGGAAACAGATTACAAGGGTGGCTCAGTCACAGAAGGAAAAGAAAAATGGAGGTAAAATGTTGCCTTTAGTGAGAGGAGTGAATGGGGCTGTCATCGTTATGCTCAAGGGCCAGCAAACCAAGTGTAGAGGACAAGGCTTTCTGCTGATGTTGCTTCCTAACACTGATATTCTTAACACTTCTTAACACTTCTTCAGCACTTAAAAAGGGAAACATGTTTTAAAACGTGCAGAGTTCCATGGACACCTATTCTCTACACATCCATAGATATGGGCAATAGTTTATGTGTGAAAAGACTTGAGCTTATATGGTGATCTTACCCCCTTTCTTTACACACAGGATTTTGCCTTTTCTTTTTTCTTGCTGAGCAGCCTCCATATTGATTTTTTCCCCTTATTTGATTGTCTGTGGTTGTCCCACCCAGTCTTTTTCTCATATATCAGCTCAGGGAACTTGCGTAAGAGACACAATCACCTTCTTATATTCAACTTCTGACCCAGTGCACTAGAGGCTTTTGAAACATCGGGGAAGGATGTATGAGGTGAACTAATCATAAAATGGAGGTAACTTTGTAATCACACTAACTCAAGATAATTTGTTGCCAACAATGTTTCTGCTATTCAAACAGGTCTTTTAAAACTTTGAGGAGAGAGGCTTTCTTTTCATTTTCTGCTTAAACTCTCAAACACAGGTTTCTGAGCTTCACTGACTCAAAGTCTAGAAAGCAGGTTCTCAAAATCCTTCCATATACACAGACTCTGGATCACTCCTTGTTTAAGAACAATCTCCCATTACAACATGACTTCAGGAACTTGAATATCAGCACTTCTCATTTAGAAATTAAACTATACTGTATGACATAACTTTTAGAATTCATGCATAATGGCAGGCATATATATCCATTGCCAAAAAACAACAACAAATACATCAAAACGAGGGAACGTTTCCTTCTGCTTACATTACAAGCCCCCTCAGTATTCAATCTCAATAACCAAAGCACTTCTGACTATAAAAATTACCAGCTAGAATAGTATAGTGGTTAGAGAGTCACACTAGGATCTGTGAGACCCAGGTTCGATTTTCTACTCCAGGGGTGGCCAATGGTAGCTCACCAGATGTTTTTTACCTATAACTCCCATCAGCCCCAGCCATTGGCCATGCTGGCTGGGGCTGATGGGAGTTGTAGGCAAAAAACATCTGGAGAGCTACCATTGGCAACCCCTGTTCTACTCCGCCATGGAGACTTGCTTGATGACCTTGGGTCAGTTACACACTCCCAGTGTGGCCTACCTCACAAGGTTTTTGTGAAGGTAAGACGGAGTAGAGGAGAATGAAGTAAGTAACTTTGGGTCCCTGTTAGGAATAAAAGCAGGATATAAGTAATAAATAAATAAAGTGCTCTCATATGAATTCTTAGTATTAGACAAATCTACTACCAGTATCATGGTTCAGTCCCAGAAATATGAAATTATTTATTGCTATGCACAAAACACCTGTCACTAATGAGTAACCAGAACTGTCCTCCATCTTCCTGGGGTTAGGAAGAACATCTCCTAGTTTGGAAGAAGGATAGGATGGCATACAGTATGACATACAAAGGATGGAGATCCCAGTCTTTTCATGCTAGAAATTCATTAACAAATCATCTAATCTAAGATGAATTTACAACAAAGCCAGATCATAACAAGTAAGCTGCAGTGTCAACTGTAACTGAGTTTGTTGTTTACATTGGTGCTTCCATTAGCGTTGCCAGTACTGCTGCCTGTTCTGTATGTGACAAAAAGAGTGCTTGATCTGCTAGTGACAGAGTGTCTGCTGTCACTGTATTAGGTTTCCAAGGGCCAGCTTTGTCCACTACTGCACTGCTGCTGCTTCTATGGGGCAGGTCTACACTTGTACTGCTGCTGCCTCTAGCTTGAACACACTAGAAGCTGTCTTACCTTTGGTCCATCAAAGTCATATTGTCTATTCAGACTGCCAGTGGCTCTTCAAGGTCTCAGACATAGGTCTTTCACATCAACTCCTACCTGATCCATTTAGATGGAGATGCCAGGGACTGAACCTGGAACCTTTTGCATGCGAAGCAGATGTTCTACCACTGAGCCACAGACATTCCCCAATCTTTCAGACAGCCCACTGTCATCTCTACTTGTTATGCTTTACTGCTTCTGTCTGTGTTTGCTGGGGTGGGTGGGTTTCCCAGTACCAAGTACTTCTTCACCCAAAGGGTGATTAACATGTGGAATTCACTGCCACAGGAGGTGGTGGCGGCCACAAGCATAACCAGCTTCAAGAGGGGTTTAGATAAAAATATGGAGCAGAGGTCCATCAGTGGCTATTAGCCACAATGTGTGTGTATATATAATTTTTTTTTTTTTTGCCACTGTGTGACACAGAGTTGGACTGGATGGGCCATTGGCCTGATCCAACATGGCTTCTCTTATGTTCTTATGTAAGTCTGGTCAATTTGCTAATTGTTTCCTGTGTCTTCTCTGTGGCATTCTTAGATACCAAGCATATGCTTTCCAATGTCTAAAGTCCAGATGCCTCTCTCTGCCTGTTCTTCATTGCTGCCCATTCTCTTGAGTTACCATGCAAGCCTCTGCCTGCTTTGCTATACTGTCTTTACATGCCATTCTTAGTGCCAAACTGTTCAAGATGGGCAGCCATCTTAGTCGGTATCAGTAGAACAGAACAAGAGTCCAGTAGCACATTAAAGACTAACAACATTTTTGGCAGGGTATGAAATTTCGTGAGTCACTGCTCAGTTCTTCAGATGTGTTCCTCAGATCTGAAGAAGCAAGCAGTGACTCATTAACGCTCATATCATGCCACAAATGTTGTTAGTCTTTACGGTAGTACTGTATAGGTAGTACTGTATAGGCTCCTAGTTCCTAGACATTTAATTGCCTATAATGGCAATTAAAGCTAGACATTTAATTGCCTATAATGTTGGAACCCTTTAGTTTATCTGCCTGAAATAGCAGGATCGATTGCATAAGGTGTGCAGTTCCTGAAAGTTTTATCAAAATTGAATGGAAAACAAAAAGTTAGAGACAGAAATGTGTCCCCCATTTAAAACCAGTGTCAATAAACACAAATATTAAAAAGAAGTGAATAGGGATCAATAACAACATAGTGAAAATGTAGTTTTTATGTGGTAAAACTAATTTAGGAAAAGGCATTGTGCCCACTGTTGGGTGAAAATGGAGAAAATTGAGAGAGGTCAGAGAGAAAGCAGAAATGTTTAGTGCTTATTTTGACACAGGTTTTTTTTCCCTGGAGAAGAGTATAGGCTTATCTAGAGATGGTAGTAGTCAGACATGGCTTCAAGAGGGGTTGATGGTTGACATGAACAGAGAAGTAGTTGAGAAGCACCTGGCTGCAAAAATCTCCCAGGCCAGATGGTATGCACCCAAGCAGGCCCAGATCTAGGGGTGCCTGCACCTCAAGGCCAAAGTTGCTTCTCCGCCCCCCCACCCACCGAGTGTTATTTTCGCATGCGCGGAGCATGTGCGCGCTGATGATGTCACTGTCACCCCCCACCCCTGACTTTGCCGCAGCCTCCCAAGGCTCAGGAGACCCCGGCAAAGTCCAACAGGGCAGCAGGCAAGCTTGCAGCATGCTTGCTGCCCCCCCACTTTGCCGCAGTCTCCTGAGCCTTGGGAGACCCTGGCAAAGGACAGCAGTGGTGTAGGCATGCCTGCAATGTGCTCACTGCCCCCCCACTTTGCCGCAGCCTCCTGAGCCTCGAGAGGCCCCAGCAAAGAACAGCAGCGGTGTGGGTGTGCTTGTAGCATGCTCGCTGCCCCACCCCCTCACTTTGCCACGGCCTCCCAAGTCTTGGGAGACCCCAGCAAAGGATGACAGCAGCATGTTGGAGCAAGAATCTACATAAACCCAGTCTGACAGCTACAGTATGACAGCTGGTGATCTAGCTGCCAGGCTAGGTCACAGTGACCTGATCAGCAGACCGGCTTGAGCCGGCAGAAGCCAAGTGATGCAATCTGCTGAGTCAGCATGGCCAGGATTGGCTGCTTGGACTATATATGATCTGTGTGTGCATCACACAGGTCTCTCCCTGTGAGATGGTGGTTAGGCGAAGCACTTTGTCCGTGGAGGTGATATTGTATAGACTGCACAAGAGAGCACTTGTTGTGTATATATGTTAATACACCTTTTGGCACTAGTTGCACGTGTCTGCCTGATTTTCTTTCCTGAAGCCCTGTGTCGGGCAAGTCATCTCCCTCACTCTGCTACTCCCGCTCCGACAGGGTTATGGGCCCAGGGCGGTTCCGCTGCGCGGAGGAGAGAGTTGAGAGTTGAGCTGACTGTGAGGTTGGAAAGAGCCGGAGGCGAGGAACGCCGGTGAAGGACACAGAAGCACCACCGTTCTCTGTCTGAGAGCCAGAGGGACGTCGGCAGCCAGCCGTGAGGAGGAGTCGGCACGATGGCTCAGCAACAGCTTGGAGTAGCCGTTGAGAAGCTCACCTCAGCCAACTACGCGGTGTGGAGCCTGAGAATGCAACACTACCTCAAGCGTGAAGGGCAATGGCTGTTCGTGAGTAACCCCCCTGCTGACTTATCTCCTGCCGAGACTGTGTTATCGGATAAGGCACTGGCCAACATAGTGCTATCTATAGGAGATGACCAGCTGGTTTATGTGCGAGGGAAGGACACTCCCAAGGCTGCCTGGGACGCGTTGAGTGCGGTGCATGTTAGCACCACTGCTGGTTCCCTCATGGCCTTGACAAGGAGGATGTTCCGCACCGTTATGCCGGCTGGAGGGTGTGTGAAAGATCACATCAAACGGCTAACGGACTGTTTCGTTGAGCTGGAGGCAAGAGGCAAGACTGTAGCTCCAGACGACAGAGTGTACATTTTGCTGTCGTCGTTGCCACCTGAGTACACTCCCCTGATAACTTCTCTGGAGACGGTGGACGTAGCGACCCTGACCATGGAATACGTCTGTGCCCACCTGCTTGACTTCCAAGAGAGAATTGCGGCCGTGAGCTGTCCGGGGGTGTCGGCCGGGCAGCGTGCTGTTATCGGTGTGTCCGGGAAGACAGCCAAGAATGAGCCAGCTTTTGCTGCTGGCAGGCGTCCGAAGGTGGAGGAAGTGGAGCCGACTGCGTTTGCAGTCCGTCGCTGCTATGGATGCGGGTCGTCGCAGCACCTGCTCCGAGCTTGCCCTGAGAGGGAGAAGAGGCGGGGGCGTGTGCGGCGAGAGCGGAGGACCGCCAGCCCGTGTGAGGAAGCAACCCGGCTGGTCACGTCTGCAGTAGAGAGCACAGGGTCTGCTTGGATTTTAGACTCCGGGGCAACGAGCCATCTCTGCTGCGAGAAGGAGTTGTTGAAAAACATTGACAGTCCTGAGCATAAGTATGTGAGATCGGCTGATGGGACCACTGCCAATTCTGTTTGCTCAGGCAATGTGGAATTTCCTGCACTGAAATGTATGTTGCAAAATGTGTTGTATGTACCCTCACTGCAGTCTAACCTGTTGAGTGTTAGCACACTGTTTGACCAGGGATACCAGGTGAGATTTGAGAAAACCTGCTGCAAAATCCTGGGAGGTGGGGGAAAGTTGCTTGTGACAGGAAAGAGGGAAGGTAAACTGTATGTGGTCCAGAGTGATTGTGCCCAGGTGGCTCAGGTGTCGAATGAGCCTGTGCACAATAATTGTATACATTTGCTCCATAGGAGACTTGGGCACTGCGGATTTAGGGCGTTAAAGAAAACCCTGGAGCTTGTGCCTAGTTTGAAAGTAAATCCTTGCAAATGTTACTTGGATTGCCAGGTCTGCAAGAAGACCAAAAGCAAGGCGTGTGCTGTTGCTAAAGAAAGCTCAAGGGAAAGCACACGAGCCCTGGAACTAGTCCATTTAGACGTCATTGGCCCATTGCCAAAGAGTCTGTCGGGGAGGAGATACTGCTTGGTGGCCACCGACGACCACACGAGGTACGCGTGGGTTTTCACCATGGTGCATAAGTCTGAGGTGTATAAGACATTCACCAAGTGGGTCAAAGCAGTGGAGAGACAATTAGGGGTTAATCTCCTGGCTGTACAAACCGACAGAGGGGGGGAATTCTTATCTAACCAGATGAAACGTTGGCTGGAGAACAAGGGCATCGCCCACCGTCTGACGAACCCGGCAACGCCCCGAGAAAATGGGCATGGGGCTGTATTGCAGAATGTGATGTATTGCATGTTAGAGGATGCACAACTGCCAATGACCTATTGGGCAGAAACCATACATGCAGCTGTTTTTTTGCAAAATAGGGTTTGGTGTAATACTGTGAAAAATGTGCCTTACAGGTTACTGTTGAACAAGACCCCAGATTTGAGTTCTTTAAAAGTCTTTGGGTCACGGGCTCGGGTTGGCATCCACTCCACGAGTAGCGGGGAGGGGGATGTCCGGGCAGAGAGCCTAATTTTTCTGGGCTACAAGCCAAGGGCCAGGTGTTATCGTTTCTGCAATAGCAAAAGCAAGATAACACTTAGTAAGAGTGCCCAGTTCAATGAAGAAAGCAGCTGGCCAAGGTTGCACTCCTTGCAGAAACAATTTGTCCTGCTGCCAAGTAGCGATAACGATGTTGGAGCGCAGCCCAGAACTCCAGCCCAGGAGGTGGCACCCAGTGGGGCTGGAGAAGGTGAGCCGAATGCTGGCACAGAGCCTGACGAGCAGAGTCAGGAGGCAGAGCCTCAAATGCAGGAACTGGAGGTAAAGTGTGAGAGTCAGGAGGTTCAACACCCAATTACAGGGGCAGAGCAACCAGCCCAGGAGGTGGGAACAGAGCAACCCGAAGAAGACAAAGCTGGTCCAAGCACAGGGCCACGGGTGTCTGCCAGGTCCACCAAAGGCCAACGTCCCGCTAGGTACAAGTGTCCCTATGTCACTCTGACTGTCAATCCAGACCCACCCGGATTTGAGGAAATGTTAAAAGAAAAGGCTAAGAAATGGAAAGCCTGGGTGGCAGAGTGCGAGGCAAGGGAGAAGGAGGCTGAAGCCAAGCGTCTGAAAGAGCTGGCTGAACAGGAACACGATGATGTGTTTTACAATCATGATGAGTTCCTGAACGAATTCCGGAAAGGGTTCCGAGCTACGTAAATATGAACTGTAATGTTGCTGGTGGACATGTATGTAAACTGTGTAATGTGTTTTGGTGCACTGGGTTTAAATAGATTAGGAGGTGTGTTGGAGCAAGAATCTACATAAACCCAGTCTGACAGCTACAGTATGACAGCTGGTGATCTAGCTGCCAGGCTAGGTCACAGTGACCTGATCAGCAGACCGGCTTGAGCCGGCAGAAGCCAAGTGATGCAATCTGCTGAGTCAGCATGGCCAGGATTGGCTGCTTGGACTATATATGATCTGTGTGTGCATCACACAGGTCTCTCCCTGTGAGATGGTGGTTAGGCGAAGCACTTTGTCCGTGGAGGTGATATTGTATAGACTGCACAAGAGAGCACTTGTTGTGTATATATGTTAATACACCTTTTGGCACTAGTTGCACGTGTCTGCCTGATTTTCTTTCCTGAAGCCCTGTGTCGGGCAAGTCATCTCCCTCACTCTGCTACTCCCGCTCCGACACAGCATGGGGCGTGGGGAGAGGGGGGGCCTCCTGGCACTCCTAGACCAAGTAACATCCTAAGTGGCCGCCTACTTGGTCTACTCCCGTGCACCAGCCCTGCACCCAAGAGTGCTTGCCGAGGTCTTTGTCTAGAGAGCTTGCAAAGCCTTTGTCAATCGTCTTCCAAACTTCTTGGAGGACAGGAGATGTGCCACAAGACTGGAGAAGGGCAAATGTCATCCCAAATTTGAAAAAAAGGGAGGAAGGATGACCCAGGAAACTACAGTTTAGTCAGTCTGACCTCTATCCCAGGGAAGATACTGGAACAGATTTCAAAGGGATCAATTTGCAAGCACCTAAAGGGGAGTCAGCACAGATTTAAACATAAATCAAATTAAACATAAACATTTGTCCCCAACAGAGCCTGCCAGACCAACCTAATTTCCTTCTTTGATTGAGTGACAAGCTTACTGGACCAAGAAAATGTTGTTGATGTTGTTTACCTCAATCTCAGTAAAAATTTTAAAAAGGTTCCCCATTATGTTCTGATGAGTAAACTAGAGGAATCTGAACTGGACTCTGGGATAGTTAGGTGGATAGGGAACTGGTTGGAGAACCGTACTCAAAGTGTAGTTGTCAATAGCATTTCATCTGAATGGAGGGAGGTGTCCAGTGGGGTGCCACAGGGCTCAGTTTTGGGCCTGGCACTTTTGAATATTTTTATCAGTGATCTGGATGAGTGCGTGGAGGAGGGGCTACTTATTAAGTTTGCAGATGACACCAAATTGGGAGGAGCAGAGAATACACCAGAAGACAGAGTTAGAATTCAATGAGATTTGAACATGCTGGAAAAATGGGTGACTGTGAACAAGATGCAATTTAACAAGGATAAGTGTCAAGTTTTACATCTCAGTAACAAACATGAGAAACACACATACTGGATGGAGGATATACTTCTGGGTAGCAGTGCATAAGAACAAGATCTTGGGGGGTACAGATGGACCATAAGTTAAATATGAGGAGTCTACAGCAACAAAAAAGGCAAATGCCATCTTGGGGAGTGTCAACAGAGGTATAACATTCAGATCGCAAGATATCATAGTTCCACTGTACACTGCATTAGTCAGGCCGCATCTGGAGTATTGTGTGCAGTTCAGGAAGCCTAACTTCAAGAAGGATGTGGACAGAATGGAGCAGGTGCAGAGGAATTTGACAAAGATAATCAGGGGCATGGAGACCAAGCCTTAAGAGGAAAGGCTGAGGGACTTGGGAATGTTCAGTATGGAGAAGAGGAGGTTGAGGAGGGGCATGATTGCTCTTTCTCAGTATTTAAAGGACTGCCACTTAGAGGAAGGCAAGGAGCTGTTCCTGTTGGAAGCAGAGGAAAGGACTCACAATAACAGGTTTAAATTAAGGGCGGGAAGGTATTGACTGAATATTAGGAAAACCCTTTTTACAGTAAGATTTGTTCAACAGTGGAATCAGCTACTGAGGGAGGTGGTGAACTCTCCGTCACTGGCAATCTTTAAGTAGTGGTTGGACAAACACATGTCAGGGATATTCTAGGCTGATCTTGCATTGAGCAGGGGGTTGGACTAGATGGCCTGTATGGTCCCTTCCAACTCTGTGATTCTATATTCTACAAATATAATTCATTTCTGCCAATATAACAGAATTTTACAGCTTCCCCTTACAGGCTTCTAAACTCTCCAGAAGTGCTGCTCTGGAGGATAAAGGACACTCAGGAACACCATGGGGCAAAACAATGAAAAAGAAGCAGTCAACATGCACAGAAGGATCTTTCCACCTTACAAAATCACTACCAGGGCTGATTGAACACACAAGGTATTGCTTGGAACATCACAATTTGAGGAACATAGTGGCACTGGAGGAAGTGATAGATGTGGTTTGCATGGGTCATTGCCTCCCAGACACACCTGCCCTGTTGCTGCCATGGTGCTGGCTAGGGCTTTCCTTCTTTTCAAGTTCCAGCTTCACTGGTGAGGATAGAGTTACTGGTTGTAGTCTTGCTCATTGTTTCCCTGACATGAACCTCTGACAAGTTGGGAAAGTGAGTTTAGCAGTGCTGACAGCATTGATGGGCTTGCTTTCCTCCCAGATACTGGTGGTAGAGAAGGAGATGATGGACACAGGCTATGTCCATTGTCTCCCTAACTCACGCAATCTGGAACCTCCTTGAGGCAAAAGATATTTAGAGCTACCACAGGCATTTCAGTTATTGAGTAGTTCTTATAGCAGTTCTTCTTGCTAGTGCCACGAGTACAGTTTTAGTTCTAGGATTTCTCTCTTTGCACACCATTTAATGCTATGCAGTTAAAGAACTGATGATCTGATTAGATGAAATATGAGTATTTTTAATAAGGCTTGGACATGCAAATTTTTAAATAGTGTTTTAAAATACTGTTTAAAATACTGAAATACTATTTTCAAATAATTATTTTCTCCAACTGTGATTAAATTGCTAACTAATGTAGTAATAGCACACAACATAAGGCCTCAGTTTTAATAAAAGTACTTAGTTTTAACACTTAATTCAATTTGATTTCTCACCTTCAGATGAACAACTCATCTAGATATTATTATCAGATTCATATTTTAAAACATGACAGATGAAAGCTAATTCTCTAAACATGAGTTTCATGCCAGGAGAATTTTTTTATATAATTGTCACATTGGCTGCCACAAACCTGGTTTGGGATATCAGATGACATTTAATTAGCTCCTTAAAATATTAGCTGTTACTGGGGCCTCTAAAAATTTAACATAGAAGTACTGATTAACTGCATAGCATTAGCTGTATGGAAATGTTTTTAAATATATGATTACACAATAAAGAATAGATATGTTTGCACGCATTGTTTACTCCCTCATCCCCAGTCTATAGTCCCAGCCCAGCTGTATTTATTGTTTTACTAGGAATAATTGCTATAGGGTTGCCAGGTCTGTGTTGGAAAATATCTGGAGACCTTGGGGGTGGATTTGAGGAGGGGAGGAGCCTCCACATGGTATAAAGAAGTCCAGCCTTCAAAGCAGCCATTTTACCCAGGGGAACTGATCTCTGACCACTGGTGATCAGTTGTAAAAGTGGGGGATCCCCAGGCCCCACCTGGAGACTGGCAGCCTTATGTCAAATGTTATCACTTACTGATACTTGTAACTTGCCTTGGATCCCAGTGAGATAGGCAGACTATAAATCAAAACTATAATTTGCCTGAATCCTGCACACATGGAACAACCCCACCCGCTGTTACACCTATGGTAGTTCAGTAGACGCATTAGGACATTTGATTATTTTTCCCTTCACCCTTTTTACTGTTTTATGCACCTTGTTTGTTATATTGCACTGACCTTTTAAATAAACCTTTTTCCCCCTTGCTGTTAACTCTGCCTGGTCCTCATGCCCATTATTTGGGCTAAGCTAAGGGAGGCCTGGAAGGGCTTGGGAGGGTACTCTGGGCCTTCTCAAGGGAGACCCTTAACCCCCCTGAGTCATGACGGGCCCACAGCCAGGATTTTCATTTGGTGGGGTGCATTTTTGTGCCCCTTCCTCCCAAGCAGAAATGTAGGACCCACACCCATCTAGGTCTCACCTCGAGTCTGGCATCCTTCCCCCCCCCCCCCAGCAGACATTGGGAGTATTCTGGTCCCAGCTGGAGTCTAGCACCCCCCACCCACAGAAGACACTGGGAGTATTTTCCTGGTTCCAGCTGGAGTCTGGCATTCTCAGTCCCTCCCCCAGAAGACACTGGTCCCACCTGGAGTCTGGCACCCTCCACCTCAAGCAGACATTGGGAGTATTCTGGTCCCAGCTGGAGTCTGGCACCCCCCACCCACAGAAGACACTGGGAGTATTTTCCTGGTTCCAGCTGGAGTCTGGCATTCTCAGTCCCTCCCCCAGAAGACACTGGTCCCACCTGGAGTCTGGCACCCTCCACCTCAAGCAGACATTGGGAGTATTCTTCTGGTCCCACCTGGAATCTGGCATCTTCCTTACCATGGAGACATTGGGAGGTTTTTAAAATGTATCCCAGTGGATCTCCTTGTCCCACCTGGGGTCTGGCACCTGTGCCCCCCCCAGACATTCCTGGGGATTCCCCCCCGCCAAATGCCTAACCATGGATTATTAGACTTATTAGACTTGCCTTGGAATTAATCTTGGAAATCTGATGGATGGAGGAGGAGGTGATCGAGGCAGGGAACTGGAGATGCTTGCTGGCTTGCAGCAGCAACAGTGTGTGTTTGAAAGTGGGTCTTGCTGGCCAGCTTGGAGCAGCATGTGCTTGGAGGTGGATTGTTGGAGGCCAATCAGAGAGGGAAGTGAGGGAAGGGATAGGCGGAGTAGAAGGAGAAGCTACTGTTTGATTAGAAAACACCTGGGGGTGGAAGTGGTGCTGGGGGGGGGGGGGGTTCCCTGCAGTTAAAGAGTTTCAAAACCAGGAAGAAAACAATGTTTTTAAAACAGGAAAGAGAGGAGAATGTGGCAATGGCACTGCTGCTGCTTGATGGGAGAGTGATGGGGGATTGCTTTGGTGGGCCAGTGGTGGTGGTGACAGCAGCACTAATGCTTGATGGGAGAGTGACGGCAGACTGCTTTGATGGGCCGGCAACTGTGCTGCTGTTTGATGGGAGAGCAATAAGGGACCGTTTTGGTAGGGCCAGAAACATTCCAGGGCAGGTTATTTGGAGGGGCCAGGCCCCCCAGCCCCCCCCCCCCATAGCTACAGGCCTGGACAGGACTCTTTTTGAGGAGAGAGACTTCAGAGATTTGTGCCATGACTAAAAAGTCCCTCTCTTGGGTTGCCACCTCCTAATCTCAGAATGTGGGGGCATCCAAAGCAAGGCTTTGGAGAGATAACTGTGATGGTCAGGCAGGTTAATAAGGGAGTAGGCAGCCCTGGTATGTTGGGTCCAAATGTATCAAGACCAGCACCTTAAATTGAAGGTCAAGACCAGCACCTTAAATTTTGCCCAGAAACAAATTGTGAGCCAGTGTAGATGGGTCAAGAATGGAGTGATATGATTCCCACAACACTCCAATAAACATTCTGGTTGCAGCATTCTGTACCGACTGAAGTTTCAAACACTTCTCAAGGGCAGTCTTGCATACAATATATTGCAATAATCTAATCTAAATGTATCCAGGGCATGCACCATGGTGACCAGATATTTTCTACCCAGGAAAGGCTTCAGATGGCTAAAGGGTGAAGCTGATAAAAGTCACTCCTGGTCACAGCAGGTAACTGCTTATCCAGCAGTATGCCTGGTTCCCAGCGCACCCCCAGATTATGTACCTGTTTCTTCAAGGGAGTGCAACCCCATCCAGAATGGGTGACACTTTAATTCTATGTCAGACCTTCAACCCACAAGTAGAGCTTCAGAGCTGTCAGAATCAAACCTCAGTTTATTAGCCTGCATCTACTCCAAAACCACCTCCAGGCACAGCTCACCGCCACCCTTGCTATTTTCACACCCACCCCGAACTCTTGATATTCGCTCACCCGCACCCTTGCCATCTTCCGACCCACCTGACTGAAGGCATTCACTCCTCGCCCCCACCTCAAAGGGTGCTTATCTCTGCCAACTAGAGAACAGTTGTAATTCTGAGTGATCTCCAGCCGAGATGGTGAGGGACAGTGACTCAGTGGCAGAGCATATGCTTGGTAAGCAGAAGGTCCCAGGTTCAATCCCTGGTATCTCCAACTAAAAAAGGTCCAGGCAAATAGGCATGAAAAACCTCAGCTTGAGACCCTGGAGAGAAACTGCAAGTGAGTAGACAATACTGACTTTGATGGACCGAGGATCTGATTCAGTATAAGGCAGCTTCATATGTCACTTGGAAATTGGCAACAGTGATTCCCCAGGGAGGAATGACATTGTACCTGTCTGAAGTGCCATCCTTTCTTAAACCCTACCCTGTCCAGGCCCCACCCCTTAAATATTCAGTAATTTCCTAACATGGAGTTGACAACCCTATTTCCTTCCCTTTATCTGCCCATCTGACTTCAGTGTTCCATCGCCTTCTCCCTCCCTGCAGCCTCTACATAGGCTGTCTTTCTCCACAGTGGTGGTGGTGGGGGGGGGACCAAGGCAACTTACATCATTCTCCTCTCACAACCCCATGAGGCAGGTTAGGCAGGAAGTTTGTGACTGGTCCAAAATCACCCAGTCAGCTCCCACAGCTAGAACCTGGGTGTTTTGTCTTGCAATTTGGTCCCTGAATTCACAACACAGCACGTGTGCGTGTGCACAGAGGTGACCAGTGGGAGACTGCAGGTCACCGGATGTAGGGACGTAAATACCTCCACCTATGAAGATCTGTGGCGGGAAGTTTAACTGGCCAGGATTGGACCTGACCAGGTAAGAGGGTTGTTCCGGGAGATGTATATAATTGGGGACCCGGCCTCGCCATCTTCTCTTTGTGATGTACTCACCAATAAAGCATGTTGCCTTCTACAAGTCTAGTAATTCAGTACATTACACTGGCAACGAGGATGGGATTCTAGCCAGGTAGTTTCCCCATCAGGAAAATCGCTGACCTGGCCAGAGACAAAGAAGGCATGCAGCCCAGAGAGGCAGAAGCACCCGCCGCCGCCATGGCAACCCTGAGCGGAATGACGGGCCACATCGCAGAGTTCGACCCTGCCAAACCTGAAAGGTGGGAGACCTATGCAGAGTGTGTCGACTGCTACCTATGGGCAAATGCTACCTACGGATGACAGCCGGAAGCAAGACGTGCTCCTGAGTGTCTGCGGGGATGCCACATTCGAGATTGCCAAAGGTCTCTTGGCCCCCACGAAGGTCACCGCGAAAACGTACAAGGAGGTAGTCAAACTACTGACCGGGCATTTCTCGCCCCAGCCATTCATCATCGCCCGCCGATTCCTGTTCCACAAGAGAGATCAAGGGGGTGGGAGAGACAGCCGCCGTCTACCTGGCCGCTCTCCGCCAAATCGCGGAAAACTGCAGCTTCAACAAGCTGGAGGAAGCTCTGAGGGATTGATTTGTCTGGGGCCTCCGGGATTAAAGGCTACAGCAAAAGCTTTTCGCAAAGGAAGAGCTGACCCTCCAACTCGCCTTCAATGAAGCCACCGCATTCGAGAGAGCCACCAAGGCTCACTCCAGCCCTCAAGCGGAAGCCGCCCACCAGGAGGAGACGGCGTCGGGTGACCCCGAGGAGGAAGGGGCACACCAGCTCCACCGCCAACCAGGAAACGGGCCGAAATCTTTCACCCGGCCACGAGCTACAGAGAGGCCCGCCAGCATAAAGTGTGCCAGCTGTGGAGACCCACACGAGCGACGGGAATGCCCCATCGCAACGTTGAGTGTAGGAACTGCAGAAAAATGGGCCACATCGCACGCGCTTGCAGGGCCAAGACCAACTGCAGGCACCAATCCACTCACCACGACTCGATTGATGCTCACATGACTGCATCGACCAGCATCCAGGTAATGAATTTGCCCCTAGCCACCCCAGATAAGGTCAAGATGTCGGTCCAAATCGAGGGTGTTCCCTGCCTAATGGAGCTGGACTCGGGATCCTCCATCTCCATAATGTCGGAGTCTGCTGATTTCATCCTGCAAGACTTCCAGAAAAACCCCGTACGGATTATGGGATGGGCCACTGTGAGGGTAGAGTTCAAGAACTTTAAGGGTGTACTGGACATACTCATGGTCAAGCACCAGCTCACCACATTACTGGGGCTGGCCTGGTTTAGACCTCTGGGCATACAAATAGTCGGGGTGCAGCAGATACAAATGCATAATTTTGAAAATGTGTGCCAGGAATTCCCAGAGGTATTTGATGGGTCCCTGGGGTGCTACAAAGGGCTTCCCATCACCTTACAGCTTGACCCCCAGGTGAGACCAATAAGGCTGAAGGCCAGGCGAATTCTGTTCACTCCAAAAACCAAAAATAGAAGCAGAGCTGGACCATAATGGAGAGAGTCCATTATGCTCTGAAAGAGTCCCGGAGCCACACTAACCCCAAATTGCAATCGCTGTACCCTGAAAGCTTCCCTGTGCATCACTATTGTTTGAGCCTCCGCTGTCTCGGCATTCACTGGAAGCTGCTGATATGCTTGGGCCAGGTCCAGCTTCCCAAAAACCTTAGAGCCAGCTAAGGATGCGAGAACATGGCTGTCCACTGGGATGGGGTATGGGTTGTCCTGGAGCGCTTTATTTATTATTGTGCATTAATAGTTTGTGCATTAATAATATGCGCACGTCCCCATTTGGCTTCATAGGAGTGACTATGGGGTCTCCCATGCCGCATAGGATACCGGCTCTAGCACTCCCTGGGCCACGAGGCGGTCCAGGGATTCAAATGGTAGAGTCTTCAGACACGGAGCACTGCTCCTCACGTATTCCAATTGTACTTCAAAAAGTCTTCCATGGAGAGCCACACTCCATGAATTTTGTCCTCTGTACAACAATGTCCATTGTAAGCGATAGCATTGAAATTGGACTAATAATTCTTCTAAAAAAGCTTGTAGAAGCATTAGCGAAACATGTACTGAGTACTGCCCCTCATGTTCATCTCCTGTGCCTGGCTGTACAGAGGACAAAATTCATGGAGCGTGGCTCTCCATGGAAGACTTTTTGAAGTACAATTGGAATATGTGAGGAGCAGTGCTCCCTGTTTGAAGACTCTACCATTTGAATCCCTGTCTGCACCCCATGATTCATACTATATGGACATTAGTTTGTTTTTAGGTGATTGTGGGTGTGGACTCTTGTTCCTTAATATCTTTCTATAATTTTTGATTGATTCAATGAAATTTTGATAATTTACTTATTTATTGAGTGCTATGAGTGATATTTAAGGTGTATTAATATTGAGGCTGGTTTGTGTGGAGGTTCGTGGTAACCTTTATTTCAGTATCCACATCGCTCCAGTATCCACATCGCTCTTTTTTGGTTGCTCAATCCCCAGTTGGGGGCAGGGGATATCCCGGGTAAGAGGCCCTCCCTCCCTTCAGGGTCATCAGAAAGCGGGGGATGAGGGACATGTCTGCTGGGTGCTGTATTATACCCTAGGGAGACCAATTCCCATAGGGTATAATGGAGAACTGATCTGTGGGTATCAGGGCTCTGGGGGGCTGTTTTTTGAGGTAGAGGTACCAGATTTTCAGTATAACCTCTTCTCAAAACACACCCCAAGTTTCAAAAAGATTGGTCCAGGGGTCCAATTCTATGAGCCCCCAAAAAGGTGTCCCTATCCTCCAATATTTCCAAATGGGAAGAAGGCATTTAAAAGACATGCAGTCCTTTTAAATGTGATGGCCAGAATTCCTCTTGTAGTTCAGTTGTGCTTGTCACAGCATTGCTCCTGGCTCCACCCTCAAAGTCTTCAGATATTTCTTGAGTCAGACCTGGCAACCCTAATCTCACCCCTTTCTGTCCCTGGAGCACATCTCTCACCAGCAGGCAAAGTAACAAAAATTAAAGACATTCCTAGACTTAATATACAGACCCACCTCTCATCTGGATCCAGAGTAACACACACATGCAAACCCCAGCTCTTATCTGGTTAAACAACAAACAAGCAAAAAGTGGCATGCCTTCACAGTGCTTCATCCCAATACAAAAGGCTGGAAATCCCAGTCTTCTCTTTGGGTAGCTGTCCCTGGGGGCCAAACAGTGCAGCTTCAGTGCTTCTTCCTGTTTCACTTCATTCATGATACTAGGAATACTTCTTGGGAACCAGTGAGGTTAGAATGAATGTTATTCCTTGCAATATTATGAAAACACAGGAGTAATAAATACAAAATAAAAATTAGAAGTGTATCAACAGTCACAGAACCTTTGTTGGCATAACAACAACAGTATCAAAGCAAGGAAGCAGGCAAAAGGGTGGTTAATTAAACATCTAAACAGACTTCTCTTCCTATAAGCACATTAAAAGAAGTTTGCCACCACTTCGAAGGTTTCAGCCTTATTTGAGGCTAATAAACTCACTATCTTGCTTTCATCAGAGCAATGCCCAGAAGCAAGACTTCTAAGGTCTTGAATCTCCATGTCAATTAATCTCTGTTTAATCACGACAAAAGCATGCTTCTCTGAAAAAAGGGTCAGATCATCAATGCTAAGCACTATTGATGTGATTTTCCCTTCAATGTGGGTCAGCCAATCAGATAGATAAGATTCATGCAGCATATGTGCAATGAGACTATTAGGCCCACTTGAAATGAAGGCACAGCCAAAATTTGAAAGTTGAGACCCACACACACCTTTGTGGCTAAATGTCTCTGGTTTGTCTCAAGGCATATTGCTGCATAAAGTACACAAGCTGGAAGCCCTAAAATTTTCCTAAGAAATTTAGATTGGACTCTTTCGACCATTTCATTAAGGGCAGAAATCCAAATTGGGGCACCATTTTATAGTTGAACACTTTAAAAACAACAGGTATAAATTGATTTCATTTAGCCTAGAAAAAATGGGAAATTGCAAGTTCACTGCTATTCACAGATCTTACCAGAATTGTATCAACATTTCAAAAAGAATGAACACCCAAATCTGCTAGGAATTACTGTGACAATTCCATTACAAAAGACATAATTGAGTAAGATTTTGCCAACAAAAGATGAAGTCTTCCCATAATATTAGCATATGGTTGTTGTGGAAAGTGCTGTCAAGTTGCAGCTGACTTATAATGACCTCATTAGGTTTCCAAGGCAAGAGATGTTCAGAAATGGTTTGCCATTGCCTGCTTCTGCATAGCAATCCTGGACTTCCTTGGTGGTCTCCTGTCCAAGTGCTAACCAGGGCTGACCCTGCTTAGCTTCTGAGATCTAATGAAATCAGGCTAGTTTGGGCCATCCAGCTCAGGGCAACATTAGAGCACACAAACATAAAAATGCCTACTACTCTTTGAGCAAGGACATATTGCTATAAGACTATCATGTGAAGCCAATTAAAATGACAGTGGCTCCATGGGAGGCCTATCAAATGCAAGGAGAGTTTAAGTGTTTGCTTCAGTAAGTAGTGAACATATCTAATAAAGATATATTGAAAAAGTTTTGTATTCTGTCTAATAGCAGCAATCTGCGTGTGCAGACACCACCCTCTAAAATGTAACCACATATGGTCCAGTTGCTTTTTAAATTTGATAAATCAATATAATTAATGAATGGTGAAAACTGAATACTGTCTCAAGAAATTGACTTCAAAAGCCCTAGTACCTTCACTATTTTAAAACCATCAATGGCAGTACCAACTTGTGATCAATAAGATCCATTTCTGCACTGCACATGAAAGATATAAATAGTACAGAGATATGGCCTGATCTTATACTGAACTAGTGCCCTTGTCATTCTGTGGAGTCCTTAGCAATTTCCATTGACTTGTGCTATGTGCTGAGTATTAATGTAAATTGCAACAGCAACTTGGAAAATCAGGTTCATACAACGCTTCAAAATACCATTAGAAAACAAAAATGTATTACATTAAATAGAATATATATTGGAAATTAAAACACAGATACTATTTGTACAATCCTTAACAGGTCTAATCTGAATCCTGCTCAAGTCTACTCTATGAGGCATACTGCCAAAAACCGTTTTCTTATGATTGCACTGTAAGTAAGGTAGCGCCCTTCTTAGCATCTTACATGGTAATATTTTGTATAGTTCTAGATTGTTCAATTGGTAAAATATCCATACACATGGTAAAATATCCATACACGTGGTAAAATATTGGTAAAATATCCATACACATGCAAACATTTTCTTTTGGATATTGTACAGGTATTTTAAAATGTTTTTTCTTAGTCCCTATAGAACAGATCCAGGTGGGCAGCCGTGTTGGTCTGAAGCTATAGGACAAAGCTGGAGTCCAGTGGCACCTGTAAGACCAACTGCATTTTATTCAAAATGTGAACTTTCATGTATTAAAATACACTTCATCAGATAAGCTCACATTTTGAATAAATCTTTGTTGGTCTTAAAGGTTCCACTGGACTCCAACTTTGTCCTATAGAACAGAGACAGCATATTTTGAGATGTGAACAGCTTTCTATTATAAATTTGATTCTGAATAATATCTCATCTGTAATTCACTTGTCAGTGAATTACAAGGGAAATATAAGGGAATGTGAGGTTTAGAATCCTTTTTTTTTGTCGTTACTTTTGTTTTACTTTTTGTGTCAGTTTCCCAATGTCTCTCAACTGCATGTGTAAAGAAAAACTTCTGTCATCATTATAAAGGGCTTTAGAAGAGTGAAATTCTTGATCAAAGTATCCATTTCTTTAGACTTCCATTGATCATTCATTAACAATCAATCAACAATGTTGCAATTTTAATCACTTCTGTATTTTGAAAACTGAATTGAGATCACATTTAAAGTAACAGTGGAAATGTATATGAAGTAGAATCAATAAAATTGTAATAGAATCTGTACAATATAAGCCTTAGTTATCGTCATCTGTGTAACTGAATCTATACCTTACAACCAATTTATTATTAATAATATTACAAAATTTGATCTAAATTGACTTCTTTGCCTAGTTTGCTTTCCAGATGAATCCCTAGTTGTGATTATTTAATGACTACTTTGTTTTTCCTTATCTAGTCTATACTTTAAAGGGGTCCTGTCTGTCGCATCTGAATGGTCCTGGAGAAAAGAATCACTTACAAACAAAGCATTTTGTAATTTTCTTCACATTTTTACTGCTTTGTTTCTAGGATGTTGTATCAAGACTTCTCACAAGTATAATATTAGCTTTGGAAACATGCTTAACACTTCAACTGAAATACAACAAATTATTTATTCATTTACAATTTCTGTACTATCTTTAGCCTACAACGGGGTCAAAGCAACTTATGATATCATACTGCCATTTTAATGCACTTAGCTTTCTATGATCCTATTTGAGCTTCAAATAGCCTGCTATGTTCTTTAGACTCATAGAATCATAGAGTTGGAAAGTACCTCCAAGGTCATCTAGTCCAACCCCCTGCACAATGCAGGAAAGCAGGGGTGTCAAACATGTGGCCCAGGGGCCAAATCAGGCCCTTAGAGGAGTCCCATCAGGTCTGCAGGCAAATCAAAAGTAGGGACACATGTTTGACACCCCTGCTTTAGCCTATAGCACATGGATTTTGAATCTTTTTGGATGTGCCTCCACTTTTAAACTTATTCTCATTTATTCCTATTTACGTAAGTGGCCCTCCTCCAATCAAACTAAAACCATTTGTTATCAAGTGCTTGTGCAAAGATTCCCTCATGCACTTGTGATCATGTCACTATTAGGAGTGCCTCTCACTAATTAGGAGTACTCACTAAATGGAGCACTATTGTTCATTGCATTACTCATATTTTCTTCCCTTTCTTCTTAGAAATGGAGAACCACAAGTCTGTATTATTGGATCATTATTCCTACTGTCTTCCTTTTCCTTTTTTTAGTAGAGGGGACTCTAAATCTGTTCTGGGTCCTTGGTCACTCCAGTAGCCCACAGAAACATGCAAATTGTCACTTTTCATTACTGTGCAGCTTCTTTATTGGAAAGGAACAGGGAAGGACTGATTGCTTCTGTTGGTAACCTGTCTGTCACATTTTGCTTTTGCATGTGTGCATTTATGGGAGGGAAGCAGAAACAATACCTGAGCACTGTAAAAAAAGGATACTTGAATAACGCAGAGAAAGTCTGAGATCATATGCGCTGATCCCAGAAGTAATTCTTGTCTGGAGGGCTGTGACAGACCTTTAAAAAGATTAGAGGTGCTGCGTAAACAGATAAAGGACTGTGAAGGATTAAGTTACAGACTGCTCCAAGAGATCTGATTGGTTAGCATCTGTTGAACAGAGAAAGACTTCTGAACTGGATGCTGAGGGATTCAGTCAGATTTCAGCCCTAGTTGAGAGGAGTCAAGAACTGACAGTTTCAGAATCAGCCTTGATTGAGAGCAGCTTAATACAGACAGAAGAACTGGGGGAAGTTGGCAAGGATGGGTGGGTTGTTGGATGGAGACTCCAATTTGGGCCAAAAAAGGGAGATAGATCTTCTACTGAGAGAAGTACTTCCTTACCCAGTCAAACAGGGAGTTAGCTCTGAAAAGTGTGAAGATCTGTGGTCTGGTGTGGTTAGAAAGAACCTTTAGAGACCTTAAGAGTCAGTTAAAAACTCAAGATAAGTACTGATGTTTCGAGAGATGGGGCTGGGTACAGGAAAGACTCTACCAGCCTTCTGAAAACCAAAAGAGTCAGAGAATACTAAAAGAAAATGTTCCAGAATGTATGGGAAAACACTGGAACAAAAGCTTCTTAACATAAAGATTTAAGTCACTGTGAATAGTTTAAGAAACTCTCATTAGCCTGGAACATAACAAAAGTCTGTGCATAAACTGATTTGACCTCAGAATTATCTATATTAAGTTACCACAGAGATTTTCAACCCCTGATTTCACCCAATGTTAAATAAAAGATTTTGCTACTTTTGAATTTAAAAACAGCTTGAGTGCCATTTAATTTATTTAAGTTAAAGGGAGATCCCATTCCTTCCCTCAGGTTTTTGGGCTGAGCCAGCAGCCAAAATAGAGTGGGATAGCCGGAGTTTTTCTGCAAAGAAGAAAACACTTTACTAAGGTGGCTCAGTCAGTAAAGAAATATGGAGGGGGGGGGAAGTGGATGGAGCATCTTAAGGACTATGGTAGTCCTTTAGCTGCTCAAGTCACTGACATGAAGAAAGTAACTGAGTCATTCCAGCCTCAGTTGTTGCTTGCAGTGGAGTTCCTGTTCTTGTCTTGGGGGGCAGCGGAAAATAAATTAAAATACCAACATTTGTATCCCCAAATCAAATTATCTTTCACTACTTGGATATTTGGGATATATTGTGCATAGTTATTCTGAATAAGCATGATAATATAGTTTGACAGCTTTCTTACAATATTTTAAAAACTGTTGAAATATATGTTCCACTTTATGTATCTTTCTTATCCTATAGCAATAACACTCTAATCTAGGGTTGCCACGTCTGTGTTGGAAAATGCCTGGGGACTTTGGGGTAGGGGTGGCACTGGGGATTTTGCTGCCCCAGGCAGCCACCCCACCTGCACCCCAGTCCCTGCCCTTTAAAAGAGGTGGAGAGGTGGAGCTGCTTCTGCTACTTCTCCCCCAGGCAGAAACAGCTGATCTGCCTCCTCCCTCCAATTTAAAGACCCCCACTGATCAGCTGATTGGTGGCGGTCTTTAAATGGTGGGAAGGGGTGGCACAGTGCGGTCTCTTTCCTCCGCCCAAATCTCTAGCACAGGGCCTCATCCTCTCTCTCTGGTTGCCTTTTCTGCAGGGGAGGCAGCCCCAGAGTGGGGTCAAGCTGCCTCTTTCCTCTGCCAAAATCTCGGGCAGGAGAAAGAGACAGAGCTGTGCTGGCTAGCATGTGGGAAGGCGGCGCCTAGTGGTGCCCTGTAGGCCATGCAGTGCCCTAAGCAGCCACCTACGTGGCCTACTCCCATGTGCCAGGCTTATTTGGGGGTTGATCTGGGAGAGGGTAGGGTTTGGGAATGGGAAGGGAAGGGCCTCAGCATGGTACAATACCATAGAGTCCACCCTTCAAAGCAACCATTTTCTCCGGGGGAGGGGGGTTAACCTCTGCCACCTGGAGATCAGTTGTAAAAGCGGGAGATATCCAGGCCGCACCTGGAGGCTGGCAACCCTACTAATCTTTATTTCTAATTCCTATCGTATTTTTTCAGTATCCTACAGAGTGCTTAAGAAAGGCAATCTTGTATAGAACAATGATTGAACTATAAATGGAACTCTTGCTAAGTGTGTAACCTCTTCAGTGGTCTATAGAAAAGATAAATATTAAGAACATAAGAGAAGCCATGTTGGATCAGGCCAATGGCCCATCCAGTCCAACACTCTGTGTCACATAGTGGCCATAAAAAATTATACACACACACACACACACTGTGGCTAATAGCCACTAATGGACCTCTGCTCCATATTTTTATCTAACCCCCTTTTGAAGGTGGCTATGCTTGTGGCCGCCACCACCTCCTGTGGCAGTGACTTCCACATGTTAATCACCCTTTGGGTGAAGAAGTACTTCCTTTTATCCATTTTAACCTGTCTGCTCAGCAATTTCATCGAATGTCCAGGCGTTCTTGTATTGTGAGAAAGGGAGAAAAGTACTTCTTTCTCTACTTTCTCCATCCCATGCATTATCTTGTAAACCTCTGTCATGTCACCCCACAGTCGACGTTTTTCCAAGCTAAAGAGTCCCAAGCGTTTCAACCTTTCTTCACATACAGCCGGGGCTACGCGGACTGCACTGGCTGCCAGTGGTATACCAAGTTCGTTACAAAGTGCTGGTTATCACCTTTAAAGCCCTATATGGTTGAGGACCTGCCTACCTGAGGGACTGTCTCTCCCCATATGAGCCCCAGAGAGCGCTGAGGTCAGCTGGAAAAAACCAGCTGAATATCCCTGGGCCAAGGGAGGCCAGACTGAAGGCCACCCGGGATCGGGCCTTCTCTATTGCAGCTCCACTGCTGTGGAATCAACTCCCAGAGGAGGTACAGGCCCTACGATGCTTAGATCAATTCCGTAGGGCCTGTAAGACCCACCTCTTCAAAATAGCCTTTCAACTAACGACAAGCTAAGAAGTGCCGCTGAAAATGCTTTTAGTTACTGAATTCTATTGAAGATCTAATGTTTATAGCACCATATTGTTAATGTTAATTTTAATATAATCTGTAAATTGTTTTAACCATGATTTTATAAGTATAACTTGATGTATAATGTATTTTATGCTGTGAGCCGCCCTGAGCCTGCCTTGGCGGGGAGGGCGGGATAGAAATATAAAGTTGTTGTTATTATTATTATTATTATTATTATTATTATTATTATTATTATTATTATTATTATTATTATTATTATTATTATTATTATTATTCATAGGGAAAGTGTTCCAGCCCTTTAATCATTCTAGTTGCCCTTTTCTGAACTTTCTCCAATGCTATAATATCCTTTTTGAGGTGCGGTGGCCAGAAATGCACACAGTACTCCAAATGAGACCACACCATCGATTTATACAGCGGCATTATGATACTGGCTGATTTGTTTTCAATTTCCTTACTAATAATTCCCAGCATGGCGTTGGCCTTTTTTATTGCAAACGCACACTGTCTTGACATTTTCAGTGAGTTATCTACTCCGACCCCAAGATCTCTCTCTTGGTCAGTCTCTGCCAGTTCACATCCCATCAACTTGTATTTGTAGCTGGGATTCTTGGCCCCAATGTGCATTACTTTGCACTTGGCCACATTGAACCGCATCTGCCACATTGATGCCCACTCACCCAGCCTCAACAGATCCCTTTGGAGTTCCTCACAATCCTCTCTGGTTCTCACCACCCTGAACAATTTAGTGTCATCCGCAAACTTGGCCACTTCACTCCCAACTCTAAATCATTTATGAACAAGTTAAAGAGCATGGGACCCAGTACTGAGCCCTGCGGCACCCCACTACTTACCGTCCTCCACTGCGAAGACTGCCCATTTATACTCACTCTCTGCTTCCTATTACTCAGCCAGTTTTTGATCCACAAGAGGACCTGTCCTTTTACTCCATGACTCTCAAGCTTTCTAAGCTTTCTAATATTATCTAAATATCTAATATTTCTAAATATTATCAGCTGCTGTAAATTAAAAGGATTATCCTTTAAGTTAAATGATAGGGGACCATGATTTTACAATCAATTCTTATAAGTAATACAAATGGAGTTTATTAGATGAATGGACCTTTCAGAGCCTATGGAAGATGAAATAATTTAATCAGCCTGTTGCATATTTGATTAATTGAAAATTAAATGTTAACAAATAAAGAACAAGAATCCTGGGATCTGTAAATCCCAAATCTAGAACTGATATTTAGTACAGCTATTAAGTTAATATACAATTAATATTTTATGAAAGTTAAAACAAGAACAAATTCTACAATTCTCAATGTATCTACAATTCTTTCAAGTAAGACCATGTTTGGATAAGATGATTATGATAATGATAACAAAGAAGATATAAGCTATCAACCTAAGTCCAAAATTTCCTTTTTTAATTCAGAAACAACTAATTTATGTTGAGAATATACACTCCTTAGACTCACAATTTCGACCTTTTGCACCTGAATTAGAATCAAAACTGATGGATTAAAAAAAAACCTGCAGTGTTCTTTTCATTGTTATAATTCTGTTGAAATGAATGAACTTTGCAGCTATTATTCAGCAGCTGCCACAGCTGTCACTTCAGTGAACGATAAATTGGACTCTGATATTTACAAAATCTATTAAAATATGAGTCACCATGTGTTTGTTTATATGTTGACAAGGTAATGTACAGACTGTAGGTCAAGGGTGAGGTGAATTGTAATGATGCACTTCTCAAGGTTGCTTTTTCAAAAAGAATTTAAATGATTTTAGAAGAGGAGAATTACTAAGAAAACAATTGAATTAGCAAGCCACTGCATTCTTATTAAAACAAAACTCTGTGTAGCTGACTCAAAAAAACACCTCCTAATTGTTATCACTCAAAAGACTTCTATTATATGTTTGACAATTTGCAGTTTAGATAGAGAAAGCAAACAGAAAATTAAACAGAATGGAATTGATTTAACTGCTTGGGTGGTATCACAAAGAACTTTCTGTTTTGTCTTGACACTTGCATACCCCCCCCCCCTTTATCAAATGCCCTTAAATAGCTATATAACATTTAAGGTTGTTGTGTAGCAGCATGGTCTAATTCCAAATGATTTCATCAATTACAATTGTATCATACATAGTTTTGTGGGTATCATCCATAAATGTAATATAATCAAAATATATTTGAAGACAGTGGCTTACATAGTTCAACATTATCTAGTTCAGAGGTTACTTTACCTATGCAAGTATACATACTATAGAAAGAACAGAACCTCAATACTATGTTACTGATTTTGGGCAGGAAATCAGTATTTTTGTCCATTTTTATAACAAGAGAAGACCCCAAGGGATTTGATTTATGTGAAATTTAACCGCCATAAAACTATTTTATAAGCAAGGGAAGGAAGGGCAGATGGAAGAATCACTGTTACATGAGGTTTTAAGAAATATAAATTTGGTGCAGAAGTGAACCTACTTATCTAGAGTAGGAACTATTGATAAGAAAGAAAAAAGAGGTCCCTTTTGATCCAGTAGTGGGGATCTTGATAAAAAGATAAAGCTATGTGTTGTAGATCAGTGTTTTCTCATATTTAAATAATAGGATTTCATAAATAAACTTGTACAAAATGTTGTGAATCTTCTGGAAACTGAAAATTCAAAGTAGAATTTGAGAGTGAAATACATGGGGAAGGGGAATCTCTATTTAGAAATGCTTCCAATTTTGCTACAATGTCAATAAACTGGGCATAATACTTCAGTCTTTACTTTCCTGAGTTTCTCAGACTTCGAATGTTTTTTGAACTTTGTTTTGTGATTTGGTAATGATAATCTGACACCATGAGCAAGCCTTTAAGTGTATTCTTTGGCATGACTAGTGCATTGAATGGAACTTAACAGTTCTGGATTTTAGAAGACAAGAATGTGATCATTTGCTTTAAAAAGTAAGTGTAATGAGAAATTTCAAGTTTCTTTGTATGCTGGTGACTCTCAATGGGGGCACTCACCAATGAGGTGATGTGCAGTTCTTTGGGTGCTTACAAAACTTCTGGGGGCAAATGGGGCACTTGGAATTTTAGGCAGTTTCATTTTCCCACTTGGAAAAGTTTCTGACAATGAGTTGAGGAGAGTTGTTTATATTGCCTATCCTGCCCATATTTTCTCCAAGCCCTTTAAAAATGGCACACAGTGGACAGGAATTAAGGACTGACTATATGCCCGAGATTAGGATATCAGGTTTCTATATGTTTAGTACATACAAGGACAACATGAGGTCTCAGCTAATTTTACTGGAGTCTAAAATATGAGTTAATATGTATGCTGTTTTATGCCCTTTAAAAACATATAGCTTAATGGGGGTGGGGGTGGGGTGATGATAATGTTGTATAGTTAGGCAGTGGTGAATTCAAGGATCTACTGCAGCCTCGCTGTAAGGACGAAGGGACACATTTGCCACCTTTGGGGGAAGAGAGAAAGATTGACAGCCCAATGGGCTTGTGTTTGGGGGCGGGGATGGCTGCAGGAGCAGCGTGCCTTCCCTGCTCATGCCAGTCTTTGTCTGGCGATCGGCACTCTCTCCCAACCTGATTGGTATGTAGACATTTGTTTGTTGCCTCTTATTAGGGAGGCCAGGTCCCCAGCTGATTGGCGGAACTGCTGGGGTAGGGGCTAGGGGAGGATCAGAAAGCATCCCCCTTTTGTGGGGTTAGGGGTCTGTCAGGATTGACCTTTGGGTTTGCCGGCCCGGGGTGGAAGAATGCAGACCATCCTTTGGGGCTTATCTGGAAGGTTCCTTTCATTGGGTTGCCCGGCTCGTGGTTAGACCTTCCCCTTTTATTGCCTATTTGCTGAGCTGACCTGGTGTGAGCTGTGATGTACAGCTCTAGCCAGGGGCTGGGTTGCTCGCCCGTTAAATGGCAGGGGAGGTGTCTGTTGAGACCCCTGGCCCTGACCAGGCCGCAGGTTCTGTTTAGCCCTTGCTGTTTATTAATAAATTAAAGTGGCCCTTAGTTTAATCCAATTATTGCATCTGACTCTTTACTTCAACTTGGGGGAGGGCAAATATTAGCGCATTCATAGTAGTGAAGTCAATCTGATAATTGTATTACATGTTTTTTAAATATCAGAGTCATCTAATATCACTAGATAGACTTTATATTTGAACTAAGGTGGCCATATTTTTGCCAGGGGTGGAGATGCCCTGCCCCCAGCTCCTATATGAACTTCATAGTATTTTGGACACAGTCTTGAAAATTCCATCCTAAATTCCATCCTAGAGCCTGTTGGTGCTCTACTCTTCATTTTGACCTCTGAAAGTAGTAGAGCTATAATACAGCCCTATAACTTCCCTACTGCTGCCTCTGAGCAAATATGAGGATTTATGACCACTGCAAGTGTAATGGGGTCAGCTAGTATAATCCAAAGTTGAACATCATGAGGACTATAACTTACCCAAAAGGCCACATGAAGATTCAGATAGCCAGCATGGTGTAGTAAAATGCTAGACAAAGATCTGAGAGACCCAAGCTACATTTTTGTTGAAGATTCATATTTATCTCCCTGTAATTACACACTTTGTTCTACTAAGGGGTGGGGTTAGATTCATTATAAGTCATATAATACAATTGGAACCCAATAAATTGAACCTAATAATTGATATGTGATTTTCAGTTGCATAAATTGAGGCCAGCTGCTTCCTTCTGCTAAGTGAGATGGAAAGTACATGAAAACTACATTTATTGAAGATAAGTTCTTACTTAGCAGATGGAGTTTTTTGAATCCAACCAACTATACTTAGGACTGGGGTGGGAAAAACATCCCAACCAGTTATATTTTGAAGTAGAGTTGACTGACAGATGTGGAAGTTACTTCCAAGGCAGTGTTCTTAGAACTGCTTCCCTTTTTTTTCTTTTCTTTTTTTTGTAATTTCATGGTCAAGTAATCACCTCCCATTTGTTAGTATACTCCCATTTGTTAGTATACTTGCTGCTACCTAAATTCAGAATCATAATCTATTTGGGAGGTGTTAACTACAGCTTGTTGTGCAAACCCTGGTTTGTCATAACAGCTCACAGGAGGGTTGGAATTTCCAGTGATGTGAACAATAACTTCTGAAATACATTTTTCCCTGTTTTGTCAGAATCACTGGTGAATGTCTCAGATAAATTTCCAACAATTGTTATCTCTGTTGAAATTTTGTATGTGTCCCAGACTTAAAGCTAAATCACAATGTTGCATTTTCCAAATTATAGTGTAGTCCTTTAAGACTCTGCCATAATTTTATTTTGTCTTAAATCTAGAGTAAGTCAACAGTTACTGTTGATTTTGAAACAGCAGATTGAATAGTAGAATTAGGACTGATATCTACTTTTGATGATGCATACAAAATGTCTACTAAAATTAATTTGTATAATTTAAACATTCTCTGCTTTGCAAATCCAGAGTCACAAATATTTTTCTTACCAAACATTTGTTCTCAATTGTAACCTTTTTTCATTTAACAAGGTCAGAGAAAGTTCAAAATTACATGATGGAGTATATCTCTAGGCCATGGCAAGATGTTGCCTATAGCAGTTTTGAATCATTAACATTGCTAAGGCCGCAGAATGCTTTAACTGTGATTTTCATCATATATTTGATGTACTTGCAGTGTTTCATGAGATGTGCTGGCATATTTGCAGCTGAAGTGGCACAATCCAGCATGACAATAATGAAACTTCTAATTTGAGAAAATAATGCTCTGAAGCATTATTTCTCTAATTTGAGAAAATAATGAAGTGGATTCCTCTCAAATATTTAAATAAATTGAGTTTTATACCTAATCTAGTCAAATATAGTATAAAGGTTTCATGAATAAACAGGTTTCATGAGTAAACAGCAAAACTTCTGAATAGGAGGATTTTAATCACTGTTATGTTTATCTGTTTTGAATTAACTATTCTAAAAATGAGGATGATCCTGTCCACTCTATGGAGTGAGAAAACTGGATACAAAGGTCCAGTGTGCCTGGAAGAAGCAACAGGAGAGAATGAACATATTTGTATCTTCTCCAACCCAGACAAAGCACAATCCATTTGATTTTTTTTAAAGGAATGAAATAGGAATGGAAGCAGATGGTAGCAGGAATCAATTGGGATCAGGTATCAGTTACATACCTATTTTGGTTGAGGTTTTTTTTTAAAACATACGTTAGCTGTGCTTCATTTTTCTGGTTCCCCATTTGCTCCGCAAAATTGTTAATGTTTACGGTCCCCATTGTGAGAATTTATCAACCGCAGCACAGCTACATTGATGTGGTCTGTCATGGCATGGGTGCTGCTGGTGTGTGACCCTGACTGCATAGCAAGTAGGCCAGAGCCCTTATTAATTCTAACATCCCCCACCAATCAGGAAGTGACAGCCAACCACTACCCACTGAAGTGGCCATGTTTCCCTGTAGTCATGCTACCCCCTCCCACACAAACCAAGCTCCAGAAGACTAGGAAGAAATACCTGCTAACATGGACATTTCAGTGGACATTTGTGGAACCAACTGTGTCCAGGATGCACGGGATGTGTATTTGAGTCCCAGCCCTTTTGCTATGCAGGAAGATGGCAAGAGCACCTCCAACAAAATCTTTCCCAACCTCCCTGTACCTCACTGGGGAAGGGTACCTATATTAAAAACAGGATGACCCAGATGATGGGCTGTCCCAGTCATCCACCATTTTGACTGACATATACCTTCACAGTGCCTCTGTCTCACATTCAGAGGGGCCATCACTGCTATCAACCCCCTTGTCCTCCAGCAGCCATTCCTTCCAAAACTTCCTTTCCCCCCTCACACAAAACTGCATGGTTTATCCAATTTCAGCACTGCTGTGGGAGTGGTGAGACCCAGAAAACTTCCAGCTCCAAAGAATAGCTATTTTCCTTCAGGCAGCTCCCACCAGCCCACTACCTATGAACTTCAGATTTAGCAGGAGCACAGCTCCTGAACCGTTCTGAGGGTTCCTCCTCCTCCCCACCTACCTTGCCAATTGAATAGTAGGTGCAGCTGCATAACAGTCCCTGGATTAGGAGAGCAGGCAGCCAGCCAGCCAACCACCAGAAGCTCTGCCACACTCCTAGCAGCCCTCACTAACCCCTGGAGAAGCCCACACCACCCTTTCTTCAATTCTTATGTGATTTTGGGCAGTGGATGGCTTGCTAGTCTGCTTGGGTTGATTGGATCTCTAGCCAGTCCAAGTAGGCGTCGCTTGCTCGAGGTTCTCCTTTCTTGCATCGGGTTGTTTTTGGCTGGGGGAGGGCAGCATATGCTAATGAGTTATGTAATAAGCTCCACCACCTATTTTCCTACAGAATAACCTCTGCATATGTGAGATATATTCAGCAGCAATCAGAGTGTATGAGTGTGAAGGAAGGCTCATCTGTCCAACAGTGATCAGACAGGAATGAAACTGTGTAGAACATGGCAAAATTAATTGACTAGAAGTAGGGTAATTGCAGTGGGATCCAAAGAATGGGGCTGACCACTTTGGGCTCTGTGTCTGTGCTAGCAATACAGGGAGACAGGGCAAGCTGTCCCTATCATAGCATGCTTGTGAATCGAACTGCCATGCCAGATAGTTGGCTGAGCAGGTGGGATGGCACAGGAGCTGGACTGAAATTGATCACACGGCAGCCTTAGTGTGGAGCAGTGAGCTCCATGCTGACTGCAACAGCCTGGTCTCCTCCCATTGGACTTCCACATGCTCAGATGCCAAACACAGATATAGGGAGTAATCCTAGGAAGGTCAACTCAGACATAAACCCCCTTTTATTCAGTAAGACTTACTCATAGGAAAGTATTGTTAGGATTGCAGACACAAGCAATGATGGGTAGTCTCTCTCACAAATGTCATAGTAGCTATGACTGGGATAGTCGTGCCTGTGGGGCCCTAATGCAGTTCTGCCTTCTGCCACGGAGAGGGTCTCTTCTTGTTGGGCTGTTCCTCGGGGGTGCATGCAGTGACCATCCAGTCAACACTTGCCCATTCCCTGAATGGAGTTGAACTGGAGTTGCACTCCTTCTGCTGCAGCTGCTGCAAAGGGTTTCAGTCCTGTGGCTGTAGGTGCAACCAGCATTTGTCCAGCAGTTCCAAACACTCCTGTGCTCCCCACCTGCATGGATGGGACAGTCTGGCAAAAGACCACACTGATGGCAGATACAAGGCTGTCAGCATCCGCGCTAGCCTATAACCTTCAGCACTGTAGGCAGCACTCCTAGGGATATAACCACCCTATAGCATGTCATGTGGTTTACTGTTGTGATGAGCTGCTTCAGTTGCCACCATAGATACTATAGGAGTCTGTATTGTTGAGGAAGCACTTGGGGCAGATGCAATAAAGAAGGGTGGGGAAGTTACAGATGCCCAAAATGAGGTTGCTGGATTCGTGCCCCTGATCACTTGCCTGGGGTATGGTGTTCTGTCACCCCGCTTGGGGTTGTGGAGCTCCCCTGTCAGTGTGCATTTCCAGAGATGGAGTACCAGGTATGGACTGAAATGAGATATTAATCACATAGCTAGGGCACTTGCTCTGCTCCTTGGATGCTAGAGTTAAGCATTTCCTCTGTGGTGAGGTGCCTTCTCTATGTATTTCCTGTCACCAAAGTGCAACACTAAGTGTGTACATCCAGAACCTTAATGGTAGAGTCCTGGGCTGTGTGCCCTACCATCTGAGCTGTGATGTTCTGGCAGGGCTTTATGTATCACTGGGAGAGGAAAGTATGACTTGATGTAGGGAATATATGCCCAGCCACTAATGCCGGATTTATGTATAGGCTAAGTAGGCTGAAGCCTAGGGTCTCTAAATCTAGGGGGCCTCCACAGCCCTGCTCCCCACCCCAGCGGGCAGTCTCCCCTCTCCCAAAATTTCAAACCCAAGACTTCATGCGAAGGCAGGGGAACTTGGGCCCAGCAACTATGAGACTCAGGGCCAGCCAGTGGGGCCCATTTTGAAACTCTGGAGCTCAACTGGAAACATTTTTGTGGGGCCCCAGTTCACAGCCAAAGGCTGCAGAAGCTTAGAGATATAAATCCATCTAGATTGCCCTAGTGTGGGGACCCCCTTAGGAACTGCCCACGGGGCCCAATTTGGCCAATTGTCTTAAGGCCAGTCCTGATGAGACTGTGCAGGGATTGGACTGGCAAGCCCTGCCCCTTCTAGGTCCCTGGTGCCACTATTCAGAGTACAGACTCAAGAACCCCAAAGTCAGCAGGCCAGAGTCAACAACCAGCTGCACAGCTTTCCCCAGCTCAAGAGTCAGGTAAGTAGTGGTACGTGCTGCACTTTAATCAGTGGGAGAATGCGAGTGGGGGGGGCGAGTGGGGCAGATAGACAGGCAAGCAAACTCTCCCAAGTCCCTTCCCTCCTCCTTGGCTTGAACAGACAAGCACATGTGACTGACACTGACCTCACCCCTCCCAGGCAGGGAAGTCTATCTTTCACACTTCACAGAGCCCTGTTGATGCCTGCAGCATGCACTTGCAACCCCTTTCTCAGAACTTCTTGGATATGTAAAGAAATATTGATGGTGTCAATTGTCATGCCAATAAATCCAAACAATACTGCTTCATACATTAATAGTAGATTAATTATTCTAAAGCCATTGCAGAATCTAATCAAAGTTTTACATATTTATTTTATATACCCTTTTTTGGCAGTTGGCTCTTTTAAATGACTGGTATTGATTGTTGGATGGGAGCCTGGTGTTTGCTGCTGCTGGAATTATTAGAAGAGAAATTATAGTTGAGCTTGAGAAACAACTATACTTTGTCAAAAACTGTATGTGAGGAAATTATTCAACTCATGGCAATTCTGATTGATGTGAGAAAGGCTGGGTATTTCAGCTTTTCAGTAGATTCCACTCCTGACATTTCACATACTGATCAGCTGACATTAATTATCAGATATGTATCACCTGAAGATGGTTTGCCAACTGAGAGATTTTTAACTTTCCTTGAGCTAAAAGACCACTCAGAAGAAAGCATGGGTGATTTAGTGTTCAACTGTTTCACTACTGAGCTTGAAATTGACTTTAGAAAATGCTGTGGGCAGTCTTATGGCGATGCTGCCAACATGGCTGTTAAGTACAATAGTATGCAGCAAAAAATCATCGGAAAAAAACAATTTGCAAGATTTATTCCATACACAGTTCACTCTTTAAATCTGGTGGACTGTTCAGCTGTGGATTGCTGCCTTGATGCAGTGAACTGTTTTGGCATTAACAATGAAATTTATACCTTCATTTCATCCTCCACAAAGAGATTGGCAGTTCTAAATCATTTTTACCACCTCAGTCTAAAGTGCCTAAATATTTGTCAGACACTAGGTGAGATGCACACACAAAAGCCACAGAAGCTGTTTTGGAAAGTTATAGTTCTATCACAGATGCCCTCAGTCATTTGTACTCTTGACGCTAATGAGAAGGGGGAGACCAGGCTTCAAGCTAACAATCTTTTGCAGAAAATGGAAGAACTGGAATTTGTGTTTATGCTGTATTTTTGGACCACTTGTGCTAGGCCATTTTCACAAGGTCAGCAGAAAGCCCTTCAAAAATCAGACCTGTTATTGAGTTCTTGTGCAATTTTGTAGAGTTCACTTCTGGATTTTTAAAGGAAAACTAGAGAAGATTTTGATGAGTTTGAGAAACAAACAAAAGCCACCTTGCCAAATGTTAACTACAAAACAAGGAGACAAAGGGTAAGGGAACGGCAAAGAAATGACAGAAGTGCACCTGATGCCTTAGATGCACTTTCTTCAAGAAATAAGTTTAGGATAAAATTCTTTATTCCTATTGAAACCAATTTAAAACCACTTGAAACCAATTTAAAAAGTAGTAGTACTATGTACAGTGATGTTGCATAATTGTTTTTCCATTCTTGCTAATCTGACAGCATCTAAGCAAGAAATTCAGCAAGGTGTTGAACTATTGAGGGAAGCATACCCAGAAGATATTGACTTGAAACTTATTTTTGAACTTTTGCACTTTCACCTGTACGTGAGATAAAGCCATAAGCTTACAGAAGAGCACTCTGTCTCATACAGACCTTCATCAAATAATGAAGGTCTGTACAAGGAAAAAATTCAGATGGCTTTTCCTAATATGGAAGCAATCTTGCAGCTATTTCTTAGCTTTATGGTCACTAACTGCTCAGGAGAGAGGAGTTTTTCAAGATTCAAAAGAATAAAAAATAAATTAAGGGCCATGATGTCTCAAGAGGTTGTCTGCACTGAGCATTCTATACATTGAATGTGACAAACTTAGACAAACAAATTTTGATGAAGTTTTGGATGATTTTGCTATGAGGAAGGCTAGAAAAAACATTTTTAGTCTTACTGTATTTGATGTTTGTAGTTTACTTTTTAATATGTATTTTAAAACTGACTATTTAATGACAACATAAAGTAGATTCTAAAAGTGCCACACAGTCAGGAAATCATGATCATATAATATTATGATCATATTATTTACACTTCCCAATCACTATGGTATTTAACAGTAACATCTTATGTCCTTAGAAGAGAAATTGTGAATTGCAGAATTTGAAATACCCGTCATCATCCTTGGTTTTACTCAGTTTTTTTTTAATTTCAAAAAGTTTTATTATTTTCAAAAAGAGTAAGTGTAAGGGATAGGGGAGATAGAAAGCACAATACATTTGGACCTTATTCTGCACAAAAATACTTTCAAAAAATACAAGCTTACTTCTACAATATTTTCTTGACATAATATGTCTATACTAAAGCTGCTCCACATTTTAAAATTTTATAGTTTAAATCCTTTGTTAAAGTTATCAATTGATTTAACAATTCCAGTAAAGGCAATTTTATAATATAAAATACAGGAAAGAAAGAAGGGAGAAATAAGTTAATACGAGAGAATCTTAAGAGTCTTGAATATCTAACCAGGCATAAAATTTCATCCAGTATTTTCTTGCTTCTTCTTTAGATCTCCCAGCCAACAGCTGGGATAGAAAGTCCAGCTCTGCTGTTTCCAGAATTTTTCCCACCAAGTCCATTTTCATGGGAATTTGCTGAGATTTCCATCTCTACACCAAAAGAATTTTAGCTGCTGTGTTAAAGTGTGCCAGCAAATGTCTCATTTCTTTGGAATAATCCTTAGGAAATATATTCAATAAAAATAGTTCTGGTTTGAAATGAATCTGTGTCTTTGTAATCTTCTGTAATATTTCATGCACCATTTTCCAATAACCCTTCACCATCTCACATGTCCACTATATACAGTAAAAGGAACCCACCTGCTTAGTACATTTCCAACATTTGTTAGACATATTAGTATAAATCTTACATAATTTCTGTGGGGTCAAGTACCATCTGTAAAACATCTTATACAATTTTTTTTTAAAGTTGCTGACCTAGTTAATTTGACATTAAGCTTCCACAGTCTCTCCCATTCTTCTAATGTAGTATTACGACTAAATTTTTTTGCCCATTGGACCATGCAGTCTTTTACCACTTCGTCTTGTGTCTTCATTTGAAGTAGATATATAATTTAGAGATTAACTTTTCCTGTGGACCTAAAAGAATTTTACCAGATAGGTTTCAATACAGAACTATATCTATCGCCTTGTCTTTGGCATATCTGGATTCAAGTTGCATTCTCAGCCACCAATTCATTTTGATATCCATATTTTCCAGCTCTTCTCTGGTTTTCAATTGATTATCTTTTCCCAACAAGTCATCATACCTATAATTCTGATTTGATTTTAGGAGATTCAAATGCATAAATGCTTCTCTTGGAGAGATCCATCTTGGAATTTTTTGATAAATTCTGGTCTTTAGCCATGACCACATATGATACAAGGATTTTCTAAACCGATGGTTCTTTAAATAGGAGTGGCCTTTGAGTCTTTGATACCATAAATATGCATGCCAACCCATGGTAAGGTCATGTCCTTCTAACAACAATTGTCTCTTGTCAATCAGTAGTATCCAATCTCTTACCCATAGAAGTGCAGAAGCTTTATAATACAATTGCCAGTCTGGGAGGTCCATACCTGCTCTTAATTTAGAATCTTGCAGTGTCTTTAATTTAATTCTAGGTTTTTTACCTTGCCAAACATATTTGGTGACCATCTTGTTCAGTTCTTGAAAAAAATCCACTATTTAAAAATATTGGAATAGTTTGAAACAAAAAAAATAACCTTGGAAGAATATTCATCTTTATTAAGGCTATTCTTTCCATTAAAGATAGATCCAAATCGTGCCATTTTTCCAAATCCTTTTCAATTGCTTTAAGTAGTTTGTCATAATTATCTATTTTTAAGTTGCTACATTTATTTGAAATAACAACACCTAAATATTTGATTCGTTTTTCATGCAAAACCCTTGATTTTTGCTAAAGGATTGAGCTTGTTCCATCGTCATATTCTTTGTCAAAAATTTTGTTTTATGGTAATTAATCTTTAGTTCTGCCCAGTAATCAAATTGTTTAATCTTATTTATAAGACAGTCTATTGAGTCCATTGGTTGTTCTAGTATAAAAACTAGATCTGCAAAGGTTCTGAGTTTGTATTGTTCATCTTTTATCACAGCTCCCTTTATATTTGAATCTTGCCTTATGTGATTATTCAGTACTTCTAATGATAAGATAAAAAGTAAGGGTGACAATGGATAGCCTTGTCTTGTACCTTTATGAACGTTGATTAGATCTGTTAGTTCGCTGTTCACTGTCACCTTTGCAGTTTGTGAAGAATAAATTGCTTCTACTGCTCTCAAAAAGTTTTCACCACATTCCATGCCTTTCAGTTGCTGTAGCATGAAGTGCCAATGAGCATGCCTTCTCAGCATCTAAACAAATTAAAGCCAATTGTTTCTCTGGATGAGTTTCATAATATTCCAAAATATTATACACTGTTCTGACATTATCTTTCAAATATCTTCTAGGAAGGAATCTTGCTTGATCATAATGTATTATAGACTGAAGAACTTTCTTCAAACGTTGTGCCAATGTTGCAGCAAAAATTTTATAATCCACATTTAAAAGAGAAATTGGATAGTAGCTTTTAATATCTTTCAAATCATTATTTTCTTTTGGTATCAAAGATATTGTAGCTTCTTGCCATGAAACTGGTATTTGGCCTTCCTCTTGAATTTTTTTAATAAGACGCTTAAATGGTAAGAGTAAAGACTCTTTTGTAAGCTTTGTAAAATTCTGCAGGTAGTCCATCTGGATGCGGAATTTTACCATTCTTTTGAGATGCCATTAGATCTCCAAGTTCCCTTATGGCTATTGGCTCATTTGAATTTTTTTGTTGTTCTTTTGTTGGAGAGCCAGTTTGGTGTAGTGGTTAAGTGTGCGGACTCTTATCTGGGAGAACTGGGTTTGATTCCCCATTCCCCCACTCGCACCTTCTAGCATGGCCTTGGGTCAGCCATAGCTCTGGCAGAGGTTGTCCTTGAAAGGGCAGCTGCTGTGAGAGCCCTCTCAGCCCAACCCACCTCAGAGGGTGTCTGTTGTGGGGGAGGAAGGTAAAGGAGATTGTGAGCTGCTCTGAGACTCTTCAGAGTGGAGGGCGGAATATAAATCCAATATCATCTTCTGTAAATTTATTGAGATTATTTTGATTGACATATTTTTCTAAATTTATTTTATCAACTTGCTTGTCTTCATATAATTTTTTATAAAACTGTTCCACAATTTGACGTATTTCTTGCTTTTGATTTTTCTCTTTGTTGTTCTCATCTTTCAATGTCGAAATTATTCTTTTGGTCTTTTCTTTTCTCATCCTATAAGCCAACCACCTTCCAGGCTTATTAGCATGTTCAAAAAAATTTTGTCTAGCGTACCTCAGCTTAAACTCCATCTCCTATAAGAATCAAATTCAATTTGTGTTGCATTTCTTTAACCTTTTTTGGGAATTCATGTTTTGTTGGGTATTTTTTAAGATTCTTTTCAGCTTCTTCAGCTTGTGACATTAGGTTTTGGAAATTTTCAGTTCTTTCTTTCTTTTTCTTAATACTATATCTAATTGCAAGGCCCCTATAGTAAGCTTTAACAGTGTCCCAAACCACTTGCATCTTTACCTCTTGTGTTATGTTCTGTTTGAAAAAAGATTCCATTTCCACCTTAGATTCCTTGAGAAAGTCTTTATCTTTCAAAATTGAAGTATTTAATCTCCATAGTCTTCTCATCCATGGACCTTTGAGCTTTATCATTACAGGGCTATGGTCAGAAATAACTCCTGGTTGAATTTCTGTGCCAACTAAATCTTTAATCATACTTGCAGAGAGCCAGCACATATTGATTCTTGATGAAGTTTGGTGGCTAGAGGAATAGTAAGTAAAGTCTTTGGAGTTAGGATATCTTGTTCTCCATACATCAACTAGATCCATTTCTTCTGCTAATTTCCAAAAACTTGTTGGCAACTGAAGACCTTTACTTTTAATCTGTTTGTGCATTTTTTTGTCCAGTTGTCTATCAGAAACTGCATTGAAATCTCCCATTAGGCAATATTCTACATAGTCCAAATTTGATAATTTAAGACTCAAATCTCAAGAAAAAAATTCTTGGTGATCATTTGGGGCATAGATATTTACCAATAGAATTTTTTTTATTCTCGACTGTAATTTCCACTAATAGAATTCTTCCATCTTCAGAAGCATACTGCAAGTGTGGGTTAAATTTCTCTTTTATGTTGCAACTCCCCTTTTCTTCTTGTTCATGTCTGTTGCTGTAAATAAGTTACCAAATTTATTTTTCAAAAGATGTTGATCTTGTAAGTGTTTCTTGTAAGCAGATTATATCCATTTCCATTTTTGTCAAAGACCTAAAAGTCTTCCTCCTTTTAGCAGGAGAGTTGAGTCCATTAATATTAATTGAAACTATTGAAGCCATTATGGGTTTTACTTATCATTATTTTTTCTTATCCTTTTTGGAATGCTATCTTGTATGATATCTACGTGGTTCATTTGGATTCTCTTCACCAGAGTTCTCTTCCTCTTCCTCCTCCTCCTCGTACTTCTTTTCTTTGCCTTATTTTTCCCTCACTCTATCCAGAAAGTTCTTAGCTTTGAAAATGGAGTTAATCCTGTATCTGTTCTCCTGGTAAGTAAAAAGAAGACCTTCTGGCATTAGCCACATGTAGGATATTTCTCTTCCTCTTAAAAAATCTGTTAACGCTTGATATTCTCTCCTGTCTCACAGGCCAAGGAACCTCTCTTAAAACTTTCACCATGTTTCCAGCAATCATCATAGGTCTGTCTCTTACTTGCTTCAAAATGTCATCTTTAGTCCTCTTTCTTGTGAGTCTCAAATGGACTTCACTAGGTAATTTGTTTCATCTTGTATAACTCGATGGCACCTGTTAACTTGATCAAACTCTTCTTCCATCCTCGGCGGAGTCACCTGTAAAATTTCAGCCAAAGCTTTCCTTAAAATTTTCTGTAAATCTGCAGATATCTCTTCTGGTATATTTTGAAACCTCAGCATGTAAGCGGCTCTGTCTACTTCCAGTTGCAAGAGTCTAGAGTCATGTATCTTCTGTTCTTTTTCCAAATGTTCCACCTTTTGAATATTCTGTCACCTAACCATCTAGTACTTTTAAGGCTTTGTTGGTCTCAGCTGTCTGTCTGCTATTCTCTAAAAGCTCTTGTTTGATCTCTGCCATCTGTTCACCAATATTATCTACTTTGGTAGTCAACCGTGTTATAGCAGTTATTAGGGTATTTTGCATTTCTTTCATATCTCCCTGTATGGATGCAAATTTCCCTGGCCCGGGTGGAGCATTAGGGGAAGGAAATGGTGGCTTTCATTCCCTGTTTTCTGTTTTTTTTTAACTGTTTCTTTGAAGCCAATCCCAGCTTTATTTTCCAATTTTATTAGAGTAAGCACACTCACAGCTACATAATTCAGTAATGCCTCTTCAACGTTTGTTTTGAAACACTATTTTCCTGTTTATAACAGATAAGCTAATCTTCACCAAGCAATGTCCTTATTGTAAAAGAAAACAACCTTCTAGCTTCTATCAACAATTTGTGAGAGCCAAAACAATGATAAAAGTAATAATAAACAAAGCTCTTTAGCCAACCATACTAAGTAGTCAATAAGCAAAACAATTCAGATCACTGCAACACCAATTCACTCTTACAAGTTTTCTAGCAATGCTGCTTCAGTTGAAGTCCAAATCACCACAGCGTCTTTCAAATAACTTCAAATTCCAGAAACTCCAAGGTGTAAATTTGTAATCAAGGACTGAATGCCCTATTTGTAATCCAAGAATGAGATCCACAATTAAAAGTTAAACCAATGATCCAAAAAAAAAAAAAATGGAAATCAGGCCCTCCCCCCCCAAAAGGCAAAAAATAATAGAAAATAGGAAAAAAATCCCCTATTTGGTGATAAAAAAGAATGAAAAATGAAGGGTACACACAAAAAAGAAGGAATCACAAACCCAAAAATATTAAAGCCATATCAAAAAATATTCCAACCAGAGATTAAAAAAAGGCACTGAAAAAATAAAAACAAGTTTAAAAGGTTTTATCCATATCATCCAACAAAAATAGCTAGAAATCCACTTTGGAAACTTGTAGAAGTGTTCTTCTTACAGCCAGAAATCCTGCTATGATTTATAAGTCAATATCAGATACCTACAAGCCTTTAAAAGTTAGTTAGAACTTTTGTGAATTCATTCAGAGCACTTTAATTTAAAGATCAGCGTATTTGTAAGCCCACTGTCTTTCACATCCATATACACTTGCAAACAAGCCTCTTTCCCAAAATCCAAAGTATTTTTCCCTCTAAAGGCGGTTTGAAGCAGGTAGCCATCAAGTCTCTTATATAACTAAAAATTGGTGTGATCTCCTCATGCAGGTATTTTCTATGGTACAGGTTAGGCAGCAACTTTTATAAGCCTTGAAGAAGAATGAGGGAGAGTCCCCCCCCTTCTCAGTCTTTTGCCCAACAAAATTTAATTGTGGGTATAAGCTTTTGTGTGCAAGCAGATGAAAGCTTATACCCAGAATTAAACTTTGTTAGTCTTGAAGGTGCCACTAGAGTCAAACTTTATACATAAATATAAAAACAACAATTAAACCATTGATCAGAAAGGGGGGATCACTGAGGGAATACCAGATGAAACAAAAAAGTATTTATTCCATGGTAAAAGATGGTAACAGAAGGGGAGAGAGTTCCAAAATTTTGATGCTGCAATCTATAAAGCATATAGACAGCCAGTAAACTTTGAGATTTTATAATTTTTATTGGTTTTAAACACAAAAGAAAGAAGCATAAGCATAGATACAAAAAAGGGGGGGAGGGCATATATAGAATGGGAAAAGCAGGGGGGAAAAGAAAAATACAAATACATCAGTTTTAATTCTACCTCCAAATAAAATATCCAATTCATCCTACCTGCAAGTTCTCCATATATTTTACCATCCTTATCTTTCATTATAAAACATTTTTACTAAACTATTATTTGCAATACAAGTTTAAACAGTTCTTCAACACATATAAATATAAACAAGTCAGAGCAATCTCAACACAGAACTAGCTGCTTTGGTTTAACCATGTTAAAAACAGACTAGTTTGTTAGTTTAACACTATCTTCATTAACACAGACACAAAAATTTCATATCTTTATCCTTAAGAAGCTAAAAGAAAAATACAACATAATATTTTGTCTATCTCAATATAAACAGTTTCTCCTGGGGGACATACTAAAGACAAATCCAGGGCTTTTTCGGTGGCAGCGCCAGAACTTTGGAACACCCTCCCAGAAGCTATAAGAGCCCTGCGGGATTTGTCTGCATTCCGCAGGGCCTGTAAGACCGAACTGTTTAAACAGGCTTTTGTGGTTTAACTGAAAAAGGGCTGCCACCGGACATCGGTGGGTCTGATCATAGTTAAGAAGTCAATACCACCTATACTGGACTGAAATAGCGCTATAGAATGGTTTTAAAGTTGATATGTAAATTATGGTTTTATATGTTTTATTGGATTAATTGTTTTTATAATGTTGTAAGCCGCCCTGAGTCCGCTTGTGGAGAGGGCAGGATATAAATAAAAAGTAATAAATAAATAAATAAATCTGGCAGTTTACATAACAACTGTGCTGTCTGCCTTTTTAACAAATTCTATTGGGCTAGAAAAAAACAACTTATTATAACCCAAAAATAAGAATCACATACCTGTTCTTATTGTGAGTTCCATACCCAACTACCAACCAAGATAAAAACATTTCAAGAAACCCTTCTTACTAAAAAGAAATCTATCTCCTGATTTGTAACTAACATGCACCTTCTCTCACCTTAATACGGTCTGTGACCAATATCTTTATCCTTGACAGATTAGAAATAGAGCACAATAATTTATTTATCTTATTATAGACAATTTCTTCAAACATACATATTAGAAGGAGATCTACAAAACAAAATTATTTCTACATTAACAATTATAATATCTACCTTCTTAATTGTTATTGATTAACTTGTAGGATAACCCATATCAATAACAAACATAAAAAGCTAATATCATTATCTGTTAAAAAGTTTACCAATTTATCAAGTAATTACACTATCTGCCTTCTTAAAAGTTAATCTAAATTAACTATTTTTACATAAAATTATTTTCAAAGACTTTTTAGTCATTTAGCTTTTATATCCATATTTTAAACAAGACAACTTATTGTAGCGCAAAAAAAAAAGGAAAAAGGAATCTCACTTAGCCTTTTAATATCACATATCAAATTTTCCTACAAAGTCCATATCCAACTATCCATTGAGAAAAATCTAATTCAGGAGGCTCTTCTTTCTGAAAAATTTCCACATCATGATTTTCTGGTTAAAATGCATCTTCTTACTTCTTAATGCAGTCATCCTTCTAGAAGAAAGTGGGAAAAATTCCACAGCCTTTGTTCCTCTCGACCTAACTTGAATCAGTCTCCATTTCTGGTCTTTTTTAGTTATGCCATAGGGTTCCATTTTGATTTTCTTTTGTTCGTTTCCCAACGAGTTGCTCTCTCATTTCAATTCCACAGACATCTCCAGGTTCTCTTTAGCACTCTGCTCATGTAGATTTGAGATTTCACTAGCTTTCAGCACAAAAGCTGCCATTTGCTTCTTAACCAACTCTTTCAATAAACCAAGATCTTGCCTCAAAGACTTCAAATTACTTAAAATATCTTTTTTGTGCAAAAATTTCACTTAGCAAAGCAATTTTGCTCTTTCGGCAAACTCAGTCCATTAATCCAGGTTGGAAAGTAGCTCAGAGTTCCAGATAGTCCCTCCTTCCCTGTCTCCTCCAACTGGAGTTTTAAATGATAGCATATGAATTTCAAATCAGACGACAAGGAAAAATCCCTCTAACAAGTATCTCATTTTGTTCAGACCATATTGCAGCCGAATAATAGTCTCTTTAACAAATATCCAATTATGATCTGGTCGATTTAAGTATCCATATTCAGATTAATTCAAATTGTTTCTAGTACTTAGAGATGTTCTTTAGCTTTTCACAGCCTCATTCACAGGGAAATTAGAGATATCGACCTCTTTCCCTTCCTTTGAACTGCCAGTTTATTGAAATGTAAAAACAACCCATTAGCCATTGGCAATTGAAAGCTGACTTACTTGCATTGTAGAGTTGTCATGTTTGAGATAGAGGAGTGATAGATCAAACGCTTATTGAAGGGAAGAAAAGCAAGCGATCGGGCATTCACCTCTTGCTGCTGTAATTGTGATCACGACGGGGATAGCCTCAGGGCATACAGAAAGAACAGGAGCAACTGCCATTGCACCCCTGTCTTGCTGTAAAAGCCCCATGCCAAAAAGAGACTCCTCCAGGGCCTCCTTGGGGGTTTCACATCTGTGGCACCCCTCCCCCTGCCTGATTTAGGGGGGCCGCAAGCAGGAGAGCTCACGGACCCGACTGAGAGCAAGGCGACGTAGCCCGGAAACTTGGCAGCCAGTAAACTTTTGCCGGTATGGGTTAATTATGGTTCACTTGCTTAACCAAAATACGTGGCAGTTTAGCAACTGTTCTCTTTTTTATTACTGTTCTCTTTTTCCAGTTAGGTATTTTGTGAAAAACTTGGGCATAATGTTTCAAATCTGGATATCCTTGTCTATAACTGCATCTCTCTGATGTTCTGTAGTCCAATGAAAAGAAAATTCTATTTTTTGAACATGCTATAAATAGTGGAAGCTAGAAAAATCTTTTTTTTTTTGCTTTAAGAGTGAGACACTTCTATCGCTTTCTTTCTAAAACAGCATACTATCAGCAACAGCTATATTTTAAACTATCTATACCTATTAAGATGCTAATATTTTGCTTTGCCATAATACTTTATAATAGTCCTGTATTCAAGTCAAGTCAAGTTAGCCTTTATTAGCATAAAATATATAGATGTATATATCAGAGCAAATTGTTTTTTTAAAAAAAAAGATAAAATGGAACGATTGCATACATATACATCAGGAAAAACATAAACATAAACTATTTCTATGAGATCCTCTGACGTGCCTTTAAAACAGAATAAAGAAACTTAGCCACTTTCTCAGTGACACTAGATGAAGTATAGTTCAAAAGATTATAGACCTTAAGTGCATAAGAATAATCAACCATGCTAACTAAAAGAGGATGTAAATACTTGTGACGAAGATCTGTATACAAATTACAATAAAGAAGAATATGAATAACTGACTCCACACACTTTTGCTTACAGAGACAGTATCTAACTGAGTAGGCTGTCTTGTTAAATCTGCCATGAAGAATGGCAGAGGGCATGACGTTGTATCTGGCAAGGGAAAAAGCTCTATGCTGCTGTGGCACCTGCAAGACGGATAGATATGAGGCCATTTTCCCAGTACTAAGAGAGATCTCAAAACTCAGTGGGGAACAAGTTTTCTTAGCCAGACTGTATAGGTCTTGGCGCTCAATATCTAGCAACCTGTTTTTAATTTGTTGGACTGCAGTGGTGAAGGATAGCATGGGCAATAGTTCTAGGGATAAATCCATAGCTTTTATTTTTCTCTCAATTTGTGCTGACCAATTTGACAAATTAAATTCAGAGAGCATTTGAGAGATATAGCTCCCTGGTTCAAAGTTGTAGTGGAAGCATAGCCAGAATTTGAAGGTCATGAGCCATGCACTAGTAATCATTAAAGACATGCCAGTTTCTAAGCAGATAACTGCATATGGGACACATTTTGGCATGCCCAGAATTTTACGCAAGAATTTGGATTGGATAGTCCTGTATTCCTACAGGGAGAGCACAAATTTGAACAGTTTTGAGTTACTGTGTAACATATAACTGTGTAACTGTCTTAACTGTCTTAATTGTTCCATTTGTTTTAATTGTTTAATTGCTTAATTGTACAATTGTTCTGATTTTACTGGTTGTGAGCCGCCCTGAGCCTGCTTTGACGGGGAGGGTGGGATATAAATCCAAGAAACCTATAAGCCTATATGATACTACTTTATATTAAATATAAACCTTAATGATAAAATGAGTCATATTAATGTAAGATCATTTGCTTATACAGCACAGGAAATAAATGTGCCATCATAGAAATACTATATAATTTGAAGCATTGTTCATACATTTATAAATCTTTGAAGAAAGAAACAAAATGTGTTCCATCTGTGAAATGAGCTTTAGTCCATAATAGGGCATACCATGTTGATCTGGCCTATTTTTGTTAGTTCCCCAAACTGTGCTTACACAAATTTTAACTGTCTGAAATGATAGTCTTGTGGCAGCAGCTGCTGTTGCTGTGGGCTTTGTACCAGCAGTATCTTATCTAAGCTGGGTCTGACTCTTGTAATAATCAGGGACTCCCTAATGTTGAAGTGCTTCTTCGTTGTCTCCTCTTGCCTTGTTTTGTGAGCCTGACATCTGTCTTTAGATTTAGATTGTCTCTTTTGCCCAATGGACTATCTAAAGAGAGACATTCAGTACAATACTAAACATAGTTACACCCTTCTAAATGCACTTATAAAGGTGTAACTCTTCCCATTCTCTTCCTGTGATTGCACTCTAAGATACTAATAATGTTTACAAGTTTCCACATTGCTTCAAATTTTAAATTTATGTTATTCATAACAGATTGAAGGTCAGTTTGCCCTACAAAGAACCAAATGTCCTTTGTAAGGGGTTAGAAAGTGAATGTAGTAGACTTAAGAAAATATAATAATTTAAAAACTGACACATTTCAGTAAGGAAATAAAACTGTAGGCAGTACAGAAAAGAAATGAGGCCTTTGGAAACCATTACTTCATTGGAGAAAATGTTTAATGTGTTTTTAAAAAATCCTTATTGAAAAAGGCTGTTTATAGGACATTTCTGGGGGGTTCCCCCCCTTTTCTGAAGCTATAAAACTGTTATGGGAGAACTGGGGGTGGCACCTTATTTATGTCCAGAATGATTTCTACTTTGTTGATATTTTTTAAGTGTGGAGGGATGGGGTAATGGACCTGAATTTCTGGCAAAAACAATCTGTTAACTGTAGCCCTGCCAAATCTGGTTATGAATTTGTTTTTGAAGGGCTAGCCGTTAAGACAGTATCTATTCCAAGGTCTTTTAAGAGGTCTGGAGAGATATGTATCACATTGAGAGAGCCACTGCAATTTTGCAATATAGGAACTATTAAAACCCTATTATGTACCCTTAGTGTACTGTAGTTCCAAAATAGAAAATAAGTCTGCAAGGATCTGTACTAATCATTTGAGAGAGAGATTCAAAACCCTTAATGGAATAAAAGTATTAATCATTTAATAAATTTTGAAGTATATTTCTCTTTTTTAAAAAAGTTAGAACGGGGGGGGGGATACTAATCTCTCCAATGAACTTTATTGAAAATGGTGCCCTACATCTCAATAAAAATAGAAGAACTGGCATACAGTTCACATTTCTATAAATGGATCAAATGGTGGTACAATTTGTCTATAACTTAATTCAAGAATATCCATAATTCCTTCAAGCCTCTGAAACATGAATATGTACTTGTACAAAATGTTCAGCTACTGGGGCTATAGAAACATTATTAGCAATTAAAGAAATAATTTACTAGAGGTAACTGTAGCCTCCAACAAGTAGCCATACAATCAAATCCATAATTCTTCTAAGCCACCTTTACCACTTGTATTACCACACATTGCTTTAACCTCACCATTCTAAAGCTTCCTGCTGCACCCCAGCATATGGAAGCTATCCTATCAGCCAGGATAGCTAAATGGAATCTCCATCTTCAGAGACAATATATCTCTGAATACCAAATACTGGGGAGAAATAACAGGGGAATGCTTCTTGTAAGCATTTGCCTAAGGCTGGACAGAGACAAGTTAAGTCTCTGAATACCTTAATCTGAAATTATTTTGCTTTTCAGAAGTTACCACTTCTGTCTCATCATCTGCTGCAGTGCTTTGGTTTCCTATGCTCTGAATTGCTCATCTCCCCTACATATCTTCTACACTTGCAGTAATAAAAGAAAAAAAATAAACAAATCTATTCAGCTTCACAAAGCAATCCTGCATATATTACTTCTTCACAAAAGGCACAGTTAACAGTTCTTCAAGATGTGGTGATGTCACTGATTGCCTTTACAAGGATCAGGAAAAAAATCATAGAGGTCTATCAGCAGATTTTAATCACGGACTTTCCAGGCTTCCCCCATCCCAAAAAACATCTAATACCAACTTTTCTCACTTCATTCAATCATGCCAACTATCCTTCAGCCTTGGGGATTTGTGCATAGATAACATATTTGAGAAAAAGTAATACCCACCCATGGTGAGTCCAGAGATACCACAGAAGGCAGTCCATCTCTTCACCATTTCCAGCATTTTTGAACAGTGTGAAACATTCTGTTCTGACTGTTATTATGACATTGCTTTATCTAGTTTCAGTTTCCCAGGCAGCAGGTTGTGGGAACAAAATCCAGTGGAGAGAGTGAAGTAGTAGATATGTGAGTGATATGGATGCCATCTAACCACACGTTAGCTTATCTTGTTGCCAAACCAAATTAGCTTGACTGGCTTTTATGTATTCAGTGTTTTCACGTTCTAACAATCATTGTATATTCTTAGGACTTTGGAGGCCTTTCTTGTTCAATAAAAGCACTAGTTCTGTTTGCATGAGCTATTCTCATTCTCTTGCCAAGGGCAAAGTTTTGTACATTCTTGTAGGTAAAAAGGAAATTTGGGTGGAGTGGGAGATAGAGTCTAATCTCAGTGGAAATTATTTGAATTGAATATCTTAATATAACTATCATATTTTTTAAAAAAATAAGAGTTCACATATTTTAAAAAGGCAAAAACAATATTCTGAATCATGCAAAGAATAGCACAGGCAGCTCTGTGATGGTTCAGTGAGCATCATCTATAGGAGAAATGCAAATTTTCAAATTCATCATGGAAGTCTCATGCTGTTACTATTGCAATTGCACTGTACAAATCTAAATGTTCATGGGTCAAAACATTATGAAGCAGTTTAGAATTGGGGATGTGTGATCTTTCTTCAGCATTTGTAAGCTCCTAATTACACAGTTTGAGAAGTAGGGGATTTACCAATTACTATTTATAACAGCATCACAAGTTGGACCGAAGCGGTGTGGCAGTATTGCTGTTGTTAGACCTTTCGGCCGCGTTCAATATGGTCGACCACCGGCTGCTGGCCCGCCGCCTCGCCGACGCAGGGATTCAGGTGTTAGCCTTGCAATGGCTTTCCTCTTTCCTGGAGGGTCGGGGACAAAGGGTGGCAATTGGGGGGAGCTGTCCCAGAGACACTCACTTAACTGTGGGGTTCCTCAGGGAGCAGTTCTCTCCCCGATGTTATTTAACATCTACATGCGCCCCCTTGCCCAGATTGCCCGGAGATATGGGCTGGGTTGTCACCAGTACACGGATGACACCCAGCTCTATCTATTGATGGACGGCCGGGCCGCCGATGTTCCTATAAATTTGGACCGGGCGCTGCAAGCCATTGCAGACTGGATCAGGTCGAGTGGGCTGAAACTGAATCCAGCGAAGACAGAGGTCCTTTGTCTAGGGCATGGTGGTCCAGAGGGAGGAATCTCCCTTCCAGCTTTTGACGGTGCGTCACTGGTACCAGTGCGCAGGGTCAGGAGCTTGGGAGTGTTACTGGAGTCTTCCTTGACAATGGAGGCCCAGATAGCAGCCACTGCCAAATCCGCCTTTTTCCACCTTAGGCAGGCGAGGCGGTTGGCTCCCTTCCTGGAGTGCAATGACCTGGCAACAGTGATCCATGCAACGGTCACCTCGAGGCTAGACTACTGTAATGCCCTCTACATGGGGCTGCCCCTGTGCCGAACCCGGAAGCTGCAGCTAGTGCAGAATGCAGCAGCTAGACTGCTATTGGGCCTACCTCGGTGGGAACATGTGCAGGCTGGGCTGCGGGAGCTGCATTGGCTGCCAGTTATTTACCGAGTCCGTTACAAGGTGCTGGTTATTACCTTTAAAGCCCTATATGGCCGAGGACCTGTTTACCTTGGGGACCGCCTCTCTCCATATGTTCCCCAGAGAGCACTGCGATCCAGCTCACAAAACCTTCTGGAAGTACCTGGGCCAAAGGAGGCCAAACTAAAAATAACTAGAGAACAGGCCTTCTCTATAAAAGCACCCCAATGGTGGAACCAACTGCCGGAAGAGGTGCGGGCCCTACGGGACACTAACCAATTCCATAGGGCGTGCAAAACCGCCCTCTTCTGGCTAGCCTTCCAAGATGGAACCTGAAATGAACACCATGCCATCACTAACATCAGCAATCGAGATAGCAATATGATGAGATTATTTTAGATTGATTTTAGACTTTTATATTATGTAAATTTAATTGTAAATTTTAAATGTTATAGAAATGTATAACTGTTTTATTGTTTAACATGGCTCTTGCCACATTCTGTAAGCCGCCCTGAGCCTGCCTCGGCGGGGAGGGCGGGGTATAAATGAAATTTTATTATTATTATTATTAAGTTACAATACTGTATTACAGATCTACTAGGTCAGTAGTAGTCATTAGGATATTGACAAGAACCAAGTAGGATGTCAAAAATTTTCAGTAGATGGAATTATATGTACTTTAAAGATATATTTGAACAGAGGGGTGTTGTGTACATAAACTAATGTTGTGACTTTGGAATGTGGTTCCTGCCTGGCTCATTGGAGCCTTTAGGCCTGAGCTTGGGAGCTTAGGAACAATGGGCAGTAGGATACAAATCCTCGCTGCCCTCTCCAGTCACGGGGCCCCCTGCTGGTTTGAATGATCCAATGGCATGCTTGCGCAGGGACTTGAAAATATGTGTGTATATATATGTATATATATGTGTGTGTGTGTGTGTGTGTGTGTGTGTGTATATATATATATATATATATATATATATATATATATATATATATAGTTGGTCCTGTTGGCCCAGTTCCTGGTTCTTATTGCAGCCCTATACTTTGCTGTATCTAATAAAGGACTTATGATCACTACTCCCTCATCTCTTCCATGCATTGAACCCACTATATTATATGGGGGAATTCTCAAGAACTTGTGGAGTAACTTATTTCCCTCTCCCTTACTATTTCGACTGGATAATCAAGGTGGTGACTGGCCATTTCGCTCCTCAGCCAGCCCGCCTCACCTGACAGCTGCAGTTCCTCGACAGGAATCAGTAGCTGAACAAGACTGTGGCAGACTACCTCACTTTCCTGTGTGAGATGGGCATGAAAGCAAAATATGGCACCCAGCTAGAGGATGCTCTGCTCGCAAAATTCACCCACTGCCTCCATGACATGAAAGCCCACCAGAAGATCACAGCAGAGGCCAACCCCATATTGGAGAGGGCCCTCCAGATAGCCATGGCAGCTGAAGAGGTGAGCAAAGAAAAAGGTCGCTGCCCCAACGCCAGCACTCATCAACTTCCCCCTCCCACAGTGTCGGAAGACTCCGATGGGGACGACACTCTCAAGCTACATCGAGCAGTCCCATGATGCCTGCATCTACATGCATCAGAGCCAGCGACCCCCAAGGCCTGTGTCAGTTGCAGGGAGCCCCACAAAAGAAAATTGTGCAAATTCAGAGATGCCATCTGCCGCCAGCGCGGCAAGTCGGGTCACCTGGCATGGGTCTGAGGTCCAAGTCAGCCCGCTCCATGGCCCATTCTCAACATGGCCAATGCCACAAGGCTGCCATCATGGACGAGCTGCGCTCCCTCACCACGTCTACTAGCCAGCTATGCCAGCTATCCATGCCCTCCCTTGATAAATTTAAAGCGACTGTGTCAATAGAGGGTGCTCCATGTACAATGTAGATAGACTCAGGGGCCACTTTTACAGTAATTTTGGCTAAGACCTTTAAGCAGCTATGCCCCAAGGGCGGACCCCACCTACACCCCTCTCTGATAATTGTATGGGACTTTCAAAAATAGGAAGTGATGGAGATTGAGGATCGAATCTTGGGTTGCCCAATGCCAACCCTGCCAGGACTCCCGACCTGCACCACCTTGAGTCCCAGTGCAGCAGTGGGAGTCCATGCACAACCCCTGATCCCATTTGCATCTAAATTTTGTGGGGCCTTTCCAGGGACAAACTTTTTTCCTTATAGTGGACTCCTACTCAAAATGGCTGGAGGTAGTCCCCATGTCGTCCACCTCCTCCCGAGCCACCATCTGTTGGACCTTTGCATCACATGGCCTGCCGGACACCCTCATCTCCGACAATGGGACTACTTTCACATCAGGTGAGTTTCAGGACTTTTGTGCCTGCAACTTAATCAGGCAGATGAGGTCAGCTCCCTTCCACCCAGCCACTAATGGCCAAGCAGAAAAGATGGTGCAGATGACTAAAGAATCCCTCCACCACATCATCCAAGGGGATTGGGGGTCCTGACTAGCTGAGTTCTTAATAGCCCAACACACTATTCCCTGCACTGCCACCAGCGGGAGCCCAGCAGAGTTCTCAATGGGCTGGCAGTTGTCCACCCCCCTTGACAGGATGCACCCAGGCCGAGCCCTAGACCTACAGGAGATGCGGGCACCCCATGGGTTTGACAAAGGGGACCTGGTCTTCACAAAGATCTTTGGGGGCAGCTGAAATTAGATCCCGACCAGGGTTGCCCAAGTCCTGGGGTCAGTCATATAAAAGGTAATCATGGAGGGTGGGTCCAGCATTAGGTGACACATTGACCAGTTAAGGTCCCAGGTGAGCCTGGAGGGTGAGATTGAGGACTACCATCCTGTCAACCAGCCAGCCACTCCGACATCCCCTCTCACTGTGCAGGCCAAACTGGAGACCCCTGCCCTCCATGCTGAGCTGGTGGCCACTGAGGACGCCATGACCCTAGCCAACACTCCCGCATCGCCGGCCCCTCCAACAACCACACTGGAAGCCGCATCTGCTTCTCCGCCAGCTCCGACACCCAGGTGGTCCATGCGGGAGCATCGCAAGTCGGCCTACTTGAAGGACTATTTTTGCTAAGGCTTGCAAACTGGGGGGGGGGGGGAGTAGGATCCAAATCTTTGCTGCCATGCTCCAATCACAGGCTGCCTGCTGGTTTGAATGATCCAATGGCATGCTTGCGTGGGGACTTGAATGTGTATATATATAGTTGTGTGTGTGTGTGTATATATCTAGAGAGAGAGAGCATGAGGACTTCAATGTGTATATATATAGTTGGCCCTGTTGGCTCAGTTCCTAGTTCTTATTGCAGCCCTATACTATGCTGTATCTAATAAAGGAGCTATGATCACTACTCCCTCATCTCTTCCATGCATTGAACCTACTATATTATATGGGGGAATTCCCAAGAACCTCTCCCTAGTTCATCTTTCTCTTTTTCCTGAAAACCCTCACAGAATTCCTTTCCTTCCTTCCTTCCTTCCTTCCTTCCTTCCTTCCTTCCTTCCTTCCTTCCTTCCTTCCCACCAGCCAACCTACCTTTATCTCCCCACCACCACCTATCTTCAGTTTTCCCTTTTTTCCTAATCCTGGCAACCGCTGCATTGAAAAAGTCTGGACAAGCTGCGCAGTGTTGGCTGTTGCATGGTGGGGATCCTGCCAAGACTTATGTAGGGCACTTCATTCTACCCTGTATCCCCTCTTTCCTTTCTCTTGGTCATCCATCCTTCCTTCCTTCCTTCCTTCCTTCCTTCCTTCCTTCCTTCCTTCCTTCCTTCCTTCCTTCCTTCCTTCCTTCCTTCCTTCCTTCCTTCCTTCCTTCCCACCAGCCAACCTACCTTTATCTCCCCACCACCACCTATCTTCAGTTTTCCCTTTTTTCCTAATCCTGGCAACCGCTGCATTGAAAAAGTCTGGACAAGCTGCGCAGTGTTGGCTGTTGCATGGTGGGGATCCTGCCAAGACTTATGTAGGGCACTTCATTCTACCCTGTATCCCCTCTTTCCTTTCTCTTGGTCATCCTTCCTTCCTTCCTTCCTTCCTTCCTTCCTTCCTTCCTTCCTTCCTTCCTTCCTTCCTTCCTTCCTTCCTTCCTTCCTTCCTTCCTTCCTTCCTTCCTTCCTTCCTTCCTTCCTTCCCACCAGCCAACCTACCTTTATCTCCCCACCACCACCTATCTTCAGTTTTCCCTTTTTTCCTAATCCTGGCAACCGCTGCATTGAAAAAGTCTGGACAAGCTGCGCAGTGTTGGCTGTTGCATGGTGGGGATCCTGCCAAGACTTATGTAGGGCACTTCATTCTACCCTGTATCCCCTCTTTCCTTTCTCTTGGTCATCCCATATCTTCACCTTTCCCTTCTTTCATTCCCATCCACCAACCACTATACCTTTTATCTGCTCCCCTATCTTCAGCTATATACCTATATTGCTTCATTTATACACTTTTCTCCACAATGGGGACTCAAAGCGGATTACATTATTCTCCTCTACTCCATTTTATCTACCTGACCTAAGTTTACCCAGTGAGCTTCCATAGCAGAGCGGAGATTTGGACCTGGTCTTTCAGATCCTAGTCTGCACACACTCACTCTGCAGCTCTTGGATAGATGCAGAGTGTTTGTGGTGGTGGGCGGGGGGGAGAGAGCTGTGTGCTATTGGCTCATGCTGGATTGGGGCCTTGCAGCATTTTAATATCACTGTACAATGGCAGTGGCATACTCAGGGTAACCATGAGCATGCCATCATATTTAGTTGAGCTCTCTATTTCAAAAGAACATAAGAGAAGCCATGTTAGATCAGGCTAATGGCCCATCCAGTCCAACACTCTGTGTCACACAGTGGCAATTTTTTTTTATATACACACACACTGTGGCTAATAGCCACTGATGGACCTCTGCTCCATATTTTTATCTAAACCCCTCTTGAAGGTGGCTATGCTTGTGGCCACCACCACCTCCTGTGGCAGTGAATTCCACATGTTAATCACCCTTTGGGTGAAGAAGTACTTCCTTTTATCCATTTTAACCTGTCTGCTCAGCAATTTCATCGAATGCCCACGAGTTCTTGTATTGTGAGAAAGGGAGAAAAGTACTTCTTTCTCTACTTTCTCCATCCCATGCATTATCTTGTAAACCTCTATTATGTCACCCCGCAGTCGACGTTTCTCCAAGCTAAAGAGTCCCAAGTGTTTCAACCTTTCTTCATAGGGAAAGTGTTCCAGCCCTTTAATCATTCTAGTTGCCCTTTTCTGGACTTTCTCCAATGCTATAATATCCTTTTTGAGGTGCGGCGACCAGAACTGCACACAGTACTCCAAATGAGACCGCACCATCGATTTATACAGGGGCATTATGATACTGGCTGATTTGTTTTCAATTCCATTCCTAATAATTCCCAGCATGGCGTTGGCCTTTTTTATTGCAAACGCACACTGTCTTGACATTTTCAGTGAGTTATCTACCACGACCCCAAGATCTCTCTCTTGGTCAGTCTCTGTCAGTTCACACCCCATTTCAGCTTCTGGACATGATATCCAGTGCATGAGCTTTTAACATGGCAAGTTCTAGCAGGTTAGGTACTGAAGATCAAAGCAGATTGTGCAATGGTGGGCCACCCCACAACAAATCTTGATGGTGATATATATCCTAATAAATACTCTGTGTCCTCTAATCCAACTTTGCAGCAACTGAATTATTGAATCAATGTATTGTAGGGAAGTGTCACTTTTAGAATAAGAATGGAGAATAAATAAAATATGGTGTTAAGAATTAAAAGCAAATTGGGATTTTAAAAAACCACTGAGAGGCAGCAGCATTATAGAAGGCCGTGAAAGGTGAAATGTAGATTAATTTAATTGATCAAGGCTCAGGCCCGTAGCCACGAGGGGGCCTCATGGGGCATAGCTCCCTGACTTATTTGCAAGGACCCCTAATTTTCCAGCCCTACCTTGCCTCCCATCTTGTCCACTGACTCTCTGCAATTCCAGTCATACGTGGGAAGAGCAACAGAAGCAGTCACCAGCTTCCCTGCCATTTAAAGGCCCTGGCAATCAGCTGATCGGTGGGTCCTTTAAATTGCACCAGAGGCTGGAGGCTGCCTCAGCTGCCCCTCTGGTGCGAGGTATTAAAGGGGGGGGTGGGAGACAGCAGCCTTAGTGGGCAGCAACAAGAAGGGAAGGGAAGTGAATCATGCTGGGTGCACAATTTGAGTGGTGGGGAGGGGGGAAGGAGGAGGAGGTGGCAGCAGGGGCAACAAGAAGGGAAGGGAATAGGGTGGGGGGAGCAATTTGAGTGACTGGGAGGAAGGAGGAGGCAGTGATGGTAATGAGGAAGTAAAGGAAAGGAATCTTGCCAAGTGTGCAATTTGAGTGGCGGGGAGGGGGGAGGAGGCAGCAGCAGCAAAGAGAAGGGAAGGGAATCATGCCAAAGGCTGCCACAGCTGCCCCTCTGGTGTGCAATTTGAGTGGCAGAGGGAGGGAGGAAGAGGCAGCCACAGCGACGGCAAGACTCGGAAGAAACTTAGGAAGGGAAGGGGGATTGTGCCGGAGGCTGCCTCAGCTGCCCCTCCAATGGGCAATTTGAGTGGTGGAAGGGGAGAGGGAGGGAGGAAGGAGGAGGCAGCAGCGACAGGACTCAGAAGGAACTTAGAGAGGAAAGGCAATCGTGCTAGAGGCCGGAGTCTGCCTCAGACTCCTCTCCAGTGCACAATTTGAGTGTCAGGGGAGAGGGATGGAGGGGGCAACGGGCAGGGAAAGAATGGAAGGGTGGGAAGTAAGGAATGTGGGATGGATGGCTAAGGGGATGAGGCCCCTGAAAATATTTGTGGCCCCCTGACTTCCCAAATCCTGGCTACGGGCCTGCCAAGGCTGGGAATCTAATGAGAAAGAACAGTAAATTAGAGTTGAAGGTGTAAGGAAGAATGCTAGCATGGATTCACGAAACAATTGAAGGGGAGGGTGAATAGTAATATGATGAAACAAAAGTGTATCACTAAGTAATCCCAACATGTTACCACATTCTAAGCTATTTTCTGTCTCTTCTGTAAGGAAGTGTGCCACCTGCAGGCAGTGTCATAATTTCCTATAATGCACGAGTGTCACCATTTAAAAATGTGATTATGCTCCATACGTGAACAACTACTTGGAGTAAAAGACACCAGAGCATGGGAATCCCATGATCCTAAATTTTTCTTTACTAGCCTTTTTAAAAGGACATATTTATCTCATCAGAACTGTAAACAACACTGCTATTAATTATATATATTATAAATAAAGAAAAACGGGACACATCATTACACATTATTACTTTGTCATTTTTAGATCTGTTTTCTGAGAACACCACTGATCCTGCTCTCTCCTTCTCTCTCTCTCTGCTTTTGGCAAGAAAATGATGCTTTGGTCTTCACAATAAGAAACAGTCCATTTATCTTTGGTAATTTTAAATTAATAGGTGCTTTCTTCTTTACCTAGAGTGCTTTTGAATCTGTTTTTTTATTTTTTGCATTTTATCAGTGTGTTGAGCCCCAAGGTGCAGAGTGTTAAAGCTGCAGTACTGCAGTCCTAAGCTCTGCTCACGACCTGAGTTCGATCCCCTGCGGTAGCTGTGTTTTCAGGTAGCCGGCTTGAGGTTGATTCAACCTTCCATTCTTCTGAGGTCAGTACAATGAGTACCTAGCTTGCTGGGGGGGAAGTGTAGATGTCTGGGGAAGGCAATGGCAAACCACCCCATAAAAAGTCTGCTGTGAAAACGTGAAAGCAACGTCACCCCAGATTCGGAAATGACTGGTGCTTGCACAGGGGACTTTCCTTTCCTGAGTACAAAAGCAACTATTCCAATTTATTCCCTGTACTGTAATAAATTACAGCATGATAAGTATGCTAGAGACTACTTAATAATGTTCTTTATTAATATGAATAAATATAGAGGCCAAAGGGAAGAGACAAGGCTAGAATTAAAGAAGACATTGGAACATGTTGTCTCTCATCAGCCTCAGTGGATTAGAAAATACCGTACTGATGTGGTCTATCCTTAATTTACAGTATACACAACTTGTGACAGAAGTTTTTATAACTCTAAAAATTGCACTTAATAAATATGAGAAGATACAGGTTTTCTTGATTACTTAAACCTAAATGTTTATTAAAGCTTTCATGAGAAGTCTGCCTTAATTTAAACAGAACTGGATTCTGCTGAACTGGAGCCATTTTTTTTAAAGCGGACTCAAGTACATATGAAACGGTCTTAAATAACATCCAAGCTCATTTCATTTGTAAACTAAGTTTACACAGGTTTTTCTTCATGGATTGATTACAATAATCAGAACTAAAGTGATAGTATAGGTAGAACAGATTTAAAAGTTTGGTATTTCATTTCCTTAAGTGTGAAATGTTCAAAACAATTCTGCTTTCATTTTAAAAAAATATTCCAGTTAGGAAATTCTCACAAGAGCAGCACATGTAAATGATTGTAGTACACTTTATGGATGACATGAAGGATAGCTTATATCTTCAAGGATAACTTGTATTTTCCTTTTTGGTGTTGAGATATATATATATATATATATATATATATATATATATATATATATATATATATATATATATATATATATAGTGATGTTGGATGCATTATAGACATCATTGCTGAAAAAAGGAGGGGGGATAGGTCTGAAAAGCTTGAAAGGTGGCACTAAGCCAGGACACTGAAAAATGGCAAACATGTCACATTTTAACAGCTGTATGCAGAAATATTTCTCTTTAATTTGGAAGGATAATTTTTCCCCCAGCAGGGCACTCTCTAAAGACTACAAGATCAAAGAGGGTGGGTCTCACTAGTCAAACATCATCTGGTTCCAGGATGGAGCAAAATGAATTAACTGCCAGACTTTTCTTCCCCCTGGTGTATATGTTTTTGCCAAGTAAAAAAGTAAAAGGTTCAGTGGCTTGTTCTGATCACAGATCAGATCTTGATAATGGAAAGCTAAGTCTTTCTCTGATCAGCTGACAAGGAATGTCTGAAGAAGACCCCAGATTGATTGATGATCCACTTTGTATTGATAGTCTCTGCCTTTCTTAGAGATAAGATAGGCCAGATGTTTTTTGGAGCTTTGGAGGGCTCCTGTGACTTGAGCAAGTGCTCGTCTTAACATTCTAATCTTTACAAAAACCTTAAGGAAAATCACAGGACACTTAGCCATAAGTAGCTTACACAGCAGTGGAGTGGAGAGGGGACTCCTTTCAGAAACAAACAAAACAGTGGGGAAAATGATTTTTTTTTTAAATGGCAGCTTTGGTCCTAAAAAGGAATGATTTCAAATTTAGATGTAAATAAAACATCATCATGCTCTTTTTCTGTTTCTAAAATCTAATGAATGTGAAGGATTGCAGCACTATAGGCATTTATCAATATGAAAGTATAGCTCACTTTTTTACAACCGTTATTCATTTGTTTTATGGAGAATCTCAAGCATAGTTTATCATAGGCTTTACTACTTGAACTTTTATCATCATCTCAGGAACTTGGCATTCAAGCAATTTCAAAATACTGAAAAGGGCTTTTAAAAAAGTGTTTCACTTTCTAACACTTTTGAAACTTATTTCAGAGAAATACGAGAGAGTCTTTTTTATTACAGTATATCTTAATTCACCTTTCAAAATGCTTGCTTCAAATATTTTTAATATCATTAAAGTAAAGCAGGCTTCAATAGACTGATTAGTTCACATAAATTGTTCTGTTTAAATCTACAGGTGACATAATTTAAACTGTTAGGAACTCTGTGTTGCCAACTCTGAGTTAGGAAATACCTGGAAATTTTGGTAGTGGAGTCTGCAGAGTTAGGGAGTAGGGGAGAGGAGAGGCCTTAGCAGTATATAATGCCATAGAGTTGACCCTCCAAAGCAGCAATTTTCTCCAGGGGGACTGATCTCTCTATATCAGTTGTAAATCTAGGATATTTCCTGGTTCCTCCTGGAGGTTGGCAGTCCTAGTTACTGTAGATTTAAATAGTTTCTGTAGATTTCCCAGTTCCTGTAGATTTCAGCTTATAGTCTGTATTGAAGTATTTGGACTGTTCAGAAAAATCTGTTCACATTCAGTCACTGTGGGGGTGCTTTGGACCTTTAGGTTGCTACCAGGCACAGCTTGGCTAATTGAGAGCCAATCTGGTGTAGTGGTTAAGTGCACAGACTCTTAACTGGGAGAACCAGGTTTGATTCCCCACTCCTCCATTTGCAGCTGCTGGAATGGCCTTGGGTCAGTCATAGCTCTTGTAGGGCAGCTGCTGTAAGAGCTCTCTCAGTCCCACCTACCTCACAGGGTATCTGTTATGTGAGGGTGCAGGGGGGAGGTAAAGGCGATTATGACAGCTCCGAAACTCTGAGATTCAGAGCATAGGACAGGATAAAATCCAATATCATCATCATCGGGGCTTTTTTGAGCAGGAGCACAGTGCCAGCTGGTTTGGTGTCAGGGGTGTGTGACCTAATATGCAAATGAGTCCCTGCTGGACTTTTTCTACCATAACCCCTGCACAAAACAATGGTGATGCCAGGGTGTGTGGCCTAATATGCAAATGAGTTCCTGCTGGGCTTTTTCTACAAAAGCCCTCATCATCATCATCTACTCCTCATGAACCCTTGGTGGCACTCCACAGCTGTATCCCCAATAAGACTATAAAACATTAGATACATATTAGATAAGGAAGAGTATAAAATCATTAGATACACACACTACAAGGAATGGAATGACACAGACTAATCCCTCACTAGCAGTTGCTCTGCCCCTGAACTTCTGCTTTCTCCAGTTCAAGCAATCAATTCCCCACCAGTTGCTGCACAGGCACATTTTGACACAATGCTCCCTGCAATTTCCCTTGCAGCAACCTGATCTCTAAAAAAACAAGACCAGGAAGCCACAAGAGAAAGTGGAGGAAGCCATGAGTCAAAATGTGCCTGTGCAGCAACTGGTGGGAAATTGATCCCTTGAGCTGGGGAAAGCAGAAGCCCGGGACCGGAGCAACTGCTAATGAGGAATCAATCAGGATTTCCTGTTTTTCAGCAAAAAATAACATTCTGTCACACCATCCCCCCCTGTTTTCCTCATTCCTTGTTTCCTCATTCAAGTAGCAGTACAGGGAGGGGGGTGGGACGCAGGAAGGATCTGGAATCCTTCTGAAAGCCAGTAAGCAAAGTAAGTAATAATGGCTGTATTTAGCCATTATGGCTCACTTGGAATAAGGCCCACTATGAAGAAAAACACAACAGGCTCTAGAAAGAGGCTCTGGGTGAGTCCCCTCCCACCCTGGGTGTCTTCCCAACTCCATTCCCTCCAACATCCACTCCAGCAACCACCTATTCCTCTCAGCTACCCCAACACCCTTGGCACTCCACTACTCTCCCATCCATGACATTCACTCATCCCCAACCCTGCTGTCTTCCTACCCAGCCACCAGCCCTTGGCCTTCACTTATCCCCCCTTGCTGTCTTCCTTCCCACCCCACAATGGAAATAGATGCCAGCTTCCCCCACCCCAAACCATGTGTGTGTTTCACTGTGTCTGTGGTGGCTCAAAGCCTGAAAGAGGCCCAGAATGGAGATATGGAAGAATAATTATGGGGTGTGTAGGGGCATGATGACAGTCACACAGACACTAAAGCTCAGCATTCCTTTTGTTTGCAGTACATTGTTGCCGCCATTTCCTGTCATATTCAACCTTGTGGCATTTAACATCCGTGTGTGCTTGTGACATGATTGGGCTTTTTTGGCCTGGCCTGGTATACCATAGAGTATGTACCTCAAGATGGCCATTTTCTGTAGGGAAATTGATCTGATTTCAACTTTCCATCTACCCTGCAGCCTCTACCTAGGAAAAGTAGTCTTTCTTCATGGTGGGGACCAAAGCAGGAGGGAAGCGACCTCAGCAGGGTATAATGACACAGAGTCCACCCTGCAAAGCAGCCATTTTCTTCAAGGGAAGTGATCTTTGCCTTCTGGAGAGCAGTTGTAATTCTGAATGATCTCAAGTCCTTACCTGGAGATTGGCAGTAATGGTTTCCCAGGAGGTGGCTGGTTTGGAGGGTGGAGTCTATGGCATTGTACCTGTCTGAGGTCCCACTCATCCTCAAACCTCACTGTTTCCAGTATCCATCTTTCAAATTTCCAGAAATTTGCCAACCTGGAATTGGCAACCCTATCTCCTTCTCAGCCAACCATTCACCTACCTTTATCTGCCCCTCTTACTTCAGCTTTCCACCTCCCCCCCTTTTTCAGCATCTACCTAGGAACAGTACAGTCTTTCTCTGCAGCTTACATCATTCTCCTCTCCCTCTTTTGATCTACACAACAACACTGTGAGGTAGATTAGGCTAAAAGTCTGTGACTGGTCCAAAATCACCAAGTCAACTTCCACAGCAAGAACCTGGGTCTGGTAGACCCCTCTCTGAAGCACTAACTCCTATGCCACACTGGCTGTCATAGTGGGGCTGGTAATGAACAGTAGCAAGCTGCCAACCTCCACGTGGAACCTGAAGATCTTCTGGTATCACAACTGAACTCCAAACAGCAGATCTCACCCCCACCCCCACCCCTGAAGAAAATAATTGCTTTGGAGATTGGAGTCTATGGCATCATATTCATAACCAACCTTGGCTGCCTATTAACAGCCACTGCCTAGTGGCTTCCCCAGTGGCCCAATTCTTTTCTGTACTGGGGTGAGGCTGAAGGGAGGGAGGGAGGGAGGGAGGGAGTGACAGGAAAGAGGCAGCTACCATGGCCTCTTAGGAAATGCTCCCAGCAGGGCCAGGCCTCACCGCCTAATCGCATTACCACCATCATTCCCTGTCTCTTTGCTATCTCTCTGCCACTGCTGCCTACTTTATCTTCCAAATGCTACAGAGATTGGGTAGGCAACAGTGGATGGGAGAGAGGAGTGGACTCAATCAATGAAACTCTATGGAACTTGAGTGACAGTTGATAGGCCAATGGCTGATGGAGTGCACACTATGGCCAATGAGAGAGCCATAAGTGCCAATCCTGTAAGGCTTTTATACACACACACACACACACACACACACACTATAGTAGCTGATATACCTTTGCCTTTATGCTATTAACAATAATTACACATTTATACTTTTGCAGTGTTTAAAGCTCTTCATATTAGTCATAGTTTTAAAAAAACAAAAGCTCACCTCCTATTTTACCAAAATCATCAAGTTCAATTTGGCCCTTTCTCCATTCAGCTTTGCTCCAGATCTAGTGAGCACTGAATCCGCCTGCTACAAACTCGCATCATTCAAATACTTCCACATTTAAAAATTTGTTTTTCACCTTTTGTGGAGTTTTACAACTACATTTGCAAAAGAAGGAAGAATGCCTGCAGGCCCTCATCCCTCCCAGAGGCTGGAGGTTCAATTCAGCTGTCTCTCAAGATTGCCTGGTCATAGAGGTGGGAATTTCCAACTCCAGTCAAGGTGCTACTGTCACATACCCACTCCCTGCCACCCTAAATGTGCTTTGCTTTGGGTCCGGTTGGAACTGGGTTTTTATTCCAAGAGGGGAGAGGAGAAGTGGGCAGAGCCTCCAACAATCTGGAGCAGGGGAGAGATGCCATCCCAGGCAAGGCCCCTGGCCCCCTGTGTAGCAGTGTGCACATTCCTGTCACACACCACCTCTTTCTCCTTGCAAGGGAAGCCGAGCTCAGAGGAGAAGAAGGTGCCCCAGTCAGCATGCAAGAGCATCCAAGCGAGCCAGGAGCACTCTTCTCCTATGAGCTTAGAGGAGAAGAACACGCCCCACTCAGTTGCTCTCACTTTTAAGGCGAGAGTAGCCAGGCAGAGTGCGTTCTCCTCTGAGCCCAGCTTCCCTTGCAAGGGAAGCTGGGCTCGGTGGAGAGCACCGCTGACACACCATCCAGCCACTCTCAGCTAGAAGTGGCAGGGAAGGAATGCCTCACAGGCGAGGTAGCACCCCAGGCTGCCCTCAACCTTGCCTACTTCCATGCTCTGGCCATGGGTCCTGCAGCCACAGGCAAGAACCTCTGTCCCTCATGGCAGTGTGCACATTGCTGCCATGCACCACCCCTTTTGCCTGCCCAGGACCCAGGCAGGTGAAGGGGGCAGTGGGGTGCCTCTCCACCACTCAAAGGTTGCCTTCCTTTGAGCAGTACACCTGTCACCGATGCTGCTTTTGCCTGCTGCAGGCAGGCCCAGTGTTAGGGCCTTGGGCGTCCCAGTCCAGCACCTGTCCTGTGCCGCTGTCCCCCCTCCCCCGTGCATGCCCTGCTGCCACACTCCCTCCCATGGAGAGAGCAGGAGACGCAGTGTGGAAGGAGGGCTGGGTGGGCTCTGGCTGAACCAGGCCTGTGCAGTGTGCTCTTGGAGGTTCTCCTCTGACTCATGCTCAGAGAAGCTGTGCTGATGCCATGCTCAGCTGCTTTCACCTTGAAGGCAAGAGCGGCCAAGTGGGGTCAGTCCTTTGAGTCAGGCCTCCCTTGCGAGGGAAGCCCGGCTCAGAGAAGCTGTGCCAATGCCTTTTGGCTAATAAACCTGACTTGACACTGCCACCAACCAGTCGTTCACTGAAGAAGATTCAGAGGAGCATATTATAGGCCATATTTCTTCTAAGAACTAGCCTTGCATCCAGTGACTTCCTGCTGCAGCTTAAAGCTTTTGACCTATGACATCAATATACATGCACACAGCTTCAGGTCTGCCATGAGTGAGGAGTAGGATGGAAGGTAGAGGAGGGTGGTACTTGGTTACATCTTCATATTTTACTGTAAATAAAATAGGAGGTGTATGACCTCTGCATATCTGCACTTAAGTATAAAAAGATGAAAATAAATCAATATCAGTTGGGTTTAGTTTTTCACATAGATATCTTTGAAATTATGTTCTCAAGTAGTCCATTATATATTTGTCTGCTTCATTTATTCCCCACATTTCTCCCCAACAAGGACCCAAAGCGGCTTATGCCATTCTCCTCTTCTCCATTGCATCCCCAAAAGAATCCTAATGAGGTAGGTTAGGCTGAGAGTGTGATTGGCCTAAGGTCACCCAGTGAGCTTCCATGGCAGATCGGGGATTTGAATCCCTGTGTCTTCCCAATCTTAGTTGTTAATTGTACTTAACTGTATTATCTTGTTTTATTGTTTTAACATGGCTTTTGCCATGTCCTGTAAGCCACCCTGAGCCTGCCTCGGCGGGGAGGGTGGGGTATAAATAAAAAAATTATTTTATTATTATTTTTATTAGTCCAACATTCCAACTACTACACCAAGCTGGTTCTTTATATTAATTCTATTAATATATAGCACAGCAGTCTGGAAAGACTAGAAGTAGAAACTTTAAAATATAACTGTAGCATAACTGAGCTTAAAAGAGATTGGTGGAAAATTCCAACTATATTGTCTGGGAGTCCTTCTCATAAGGAATTACCTGTGATCTATTATTTGAAAAATCAGACATACTTATGTATGTGACTTCTGAGCCTGCTGGCTGTTGCTACTGGCAGCCATGACCTTATTCACTTGTGACACTATCAAAGAAGAATAATTTTGTAAGAAACTATAAATAAATTTCCATCCTATGTTTGAACAGACATACATCAAATAGTTATGTCACATTTTCAAATCTGAAAGCCTTACAAAAAGTTCATTAGAATAATTGTTTACAGAATGAATAATATGGAGAAGCAGAGTTATACCCTTCTAAACTCATTGACTTCACTGTATTAGAAGCACTGTATAACTACTGATGAAACTTGGTATGTGTTGTTCTTAATCATCCTAGACAACCACTTAGGAATCTCTTTTGTGTTCAGAAGGTTTTCTCTTACTGGAGGTACTGGACAGTTTCTCTTACCTTTGTATCATTACTTCCTTTTTTGGGCTATTCAATTTACCTAGACAATGAACTCAGTTTGTATTTTTCTGCACAGTACATAATTGACCTCAAACTCTCTTCACCAGAAGTAGTAACTGCCAATCATTTAATGAAGTTTGAAAACCTACTGGCAATTTCATAGAAGACAGAAAGAATATCAACAGCTTTTGCCCATGATATTAAGAGCATCTATCCTAATACTTAAGGTGCTGCTAATACTGTAATACTTTAAACAACGTGACTTTTAACATACTACAGGGACTCTATTAACAGCCTATGTTGTTAAAACTTTCTGAATATGGCCATTAGCGGAGACAGAATACTGGGCTAGATGGTCATTAGCCTGACCCAGTATACCTTTCTTTATGTTCTCGTTTAGTGTACTTTAATATTTGCTGTGTACAGTGGTTTCTGATAAATGAAGGTGGTAAACAGCTTCCACATTTCTGCTACTGCTTCGTCACAATCCAGCTATTCTTATGTATATGATGTACTACAATCTCTCTCTCAATATATCATGAAAAACCTGTTTTGTTTATGGTAATTATTAGTTAGCTTTAGAACCAATGAGCTGTCCTGCACATAGTTCTCACATGAGAAAAGGAAGTCCTATGCATAATGAAGTGACCGTTAGCCTGGTTACTGGTCAATTCATAGGTGATGTTACCGAACATTTTGCACATAGGGATTCTGGGGGTTCTTCTTCCTCCCTTTGTTTAGAGATTAGAATGTGAATCTCCATCTTGGAGCTAACAGGAAATAGAAAGATGTACAGGGCTTTTTTTTTTTAGCAGGAACGCACAGAAATGCAGTTTTGGCTGGCTTAGTGCCAGCGGGTGTGGTCTATTATCCAAATGAGTTCCTGCTGGGCTTTTGCTACAAAAAAGCCCTGTGTAAAACAATGATGACATCAGGGATGGGGCCTAATGTGCAAATGAGTTCCTGCTGAGCTTTTGCTACAAAAAAAGCCCTGAAGATGTGAAAATATCAAGCAGCTGCTATCATTATGTAAAAATATTAAGCTACTTGCTGCCATGTCCGAACCCCAGCAGCTACTGATATTGAAACAGAACTTTCCCAGTCCTGGAGGGTTGCCTAATTTACCCTCTGACCAACCCACAAAAGGATAAATAAAACTGGGTTGCACTGAATAAACTGAGTAACTGGGTTCTTTGGTGGGGTTGCCAAGTCCCCCACAACCTCTGGCGGAGAACTTTTTTCACCTGCGTGTTGCATGCACACGCGATGACATCACCTGGAAGTGATGTCATTGCACCAGCAATGCCATGCGCTGGCCGTTCTAGGTGGCTCTGGGAAAACTTTGTTGTTTCCCCAGACACTCTAGCAATTTGGGAGGGGAAAACTCTGGTACCTATTGTACCATGGAGTTTCCCCTCCCAAATTGCTACAGCTTCCAGAAAAACCATAAAGCTTTCCAAAAAACACCTAGAGCAGCCAGCGCGCATTGCTGCTGGCACAATGGCATCACTACCAGGTGACGTTATTGTGCCAGCAACATTGAGGGGCCGATGGGTTGGGAACCTCCAGGGCGGGAGAACGTCTGCCCAGCCCAGGGACTCAGCGGCCCTATTCTTTGGTGATATATTTAATATCTGGTAGCTAAACTTTCTGCCATTACTTAAGGACCAAAGGAGAGATTCCAATTAAAATATATGAACAGAATTTATTTACAGAAATAGTTTAGGAATTAAAAGAACAGGAATAGCTGTACAAACAAAACAGATGACACAAAAACAATAAACCTGTCTAGGCTAGCCTGGCCTAACACTTGGCACAGTAGTTGCTTGCTCAAAGGCTGCTCCTGAGAGGATTATTCTTACAGCTACACAGCTTTGTGGGAGAGAGCAGAGAGTTCAGAGGCAAACTGCACAGACCTTCAAAAGAAGAAACTTGGCTCCTTGTCCTTGGAGTATACTGAAATTGCCTCTCTACAATGTACTTCTGGAAGTACTTTCTAGCATCAGAGATCATCTCCTTCCTGAAGAGTATAATGCTTCTTACTGTGCTGACTCCCATCTTATTTATCCTTGGCTATCTGTCACACAATTAGCTAAATAGCCAATAGCAGTTGGCATGCAGTTTAGCCCCCAGGATTTAGATCTTTCTGATCTAAGCTGCCACTCTGGCTGGCTAAATGGAGTATTGTCAATGGGGTTTTGACAGCACCAGGTGTTGTTATTTAGCCAGGTAGTTGCCTTTAACCCAGGAATCTCATCAACATGGGGGTAAACACTAACCCAACAAAGACTCACAGATCCTTATTCTACCCAGCATTTTGCACTGTGGTAAGGCTCTGAATTTTCCTGCATTCCTTGCCCCATTCATTTCAATGGACATGGCAAATAGGCTTCAAAGGGGATTATATCAGGCTTCACAGCGGATTTCTGTGTGGCAACCCCAGTCTTATGGAATGGGCTACCTAAAGAACTGAAGGAGGCAGCATCTCTGCTGATGTTTAGAAGGAACTGAAAGGCATAAATGTTCAAAATGGCTGTTGGCTAAGTTAATATGCTTTTGGGCCTTCTTGGTGGTCTGATTATCTTCTGTAATTACTGTAAAATCCATAGCTATGATGCATTATGCTGTAGGAATTAACAAGAACTGGTTTGAGCAAAATTGCAAAGTAAATAAATAAAAAAGCACCTAATTTACTCAGTTGAAATAAATGGGACATCGTGCCTGAGAACAGACGGGCATTCTGGCGCGGCTTGGAGGCATCTTGAATCGGGATAGCTCAAAAAGAGCCATCTCGGAGCTTCCACTTACTCACCTGCATGCCGCCTGCATCCCATCTGTGAGGTGGCTGGGTGCCTCTGCAAAGGAAGGTGACCCAGAAGCTGGATTCCCTTTTTTTACCCTGGGGGGCAAGCGCTGATGCGCACAAACGCTTCAGCACTCTGAATGGTTTCTTAAAGAAAAAAGCCAGGACCAGATTGGAGCAGCTTGGCAGTTCCACACCACCAAGTCACCTCACTTGCGCCCTTACCCCTCCAGATGGTGGGGAGGCAACTGATGGCTGGCTCAAAAATTTGCTACCACTTTGGAAGCTGTAGCTATTTGAGCCGACCTCGAGTGCCTGGAGGACGGAGGAGGATGACCGGCAGATGTTCCCATCTGAACAGATTTTGGGGGCTGACTTCAGAGGTGTCTCTGAGTCAGCCCAAAGTGTCAGTCTGTAATCAGCTCTTACATTTGTGTCCACCAAAGCTCTCAATACACTCCTATTTAACTTATTTCCAGATGATTAATAGGATAATTTAACTTTCTAGGATATAGAATAAAGATAAAAGACTAAGTTGACTTTGATTTTGCTTTGAAATTCTTGAATTACAATGCTTGGTGGAGAACCACTAATGATGTTGGCAAAATTTCAGGGGTCATGGTTACGATCAAGTCCTATGGAGTTGGGAAAGCCATAGGATTTATTTGCATGTGATGTTTGGGTTGGGTTTGATGGCGAGAAGGAGGAATCTTGGGGTGAAATCACACAAGAGATTTGACGGGGCAGTATCCTGGCATTCACCCAGCCTCCACCCTGTTGCCATGAGAGGCACAGGCCACATGCGTGCAAGAGGAGCATTCAGACTGCTCATGCACATACTGGGTAGGTGCAGCGGGTGCCCAGACATTCAGATAGCCGGGAAATGCCCAGTCATTCCGATAGCCAGGAAATTGCTACTGGGAAGTTCCTGGTAGCTATTTAATCTCGTCCCTGCCTATCCTCAGATGAGGTAGGTATGGGCGGGACTTGAGGTCAGATGTTCACATGTGACTACACATTAAATTTGGAGGGGAGGCATGGCTAGGTCAGGCCAAATCCTGTGAAGTAGTTTAGGCTGAAGATGTGAACAATCACATGTCACCCAGCAAACTTCATGGCAGATGCTAGTCCAGCACTCTAACCACCACACCACACTGGCTTTCATTTGACTTCTTGTAGGGGCAATTGCTTCTGTACCATGGCCAAGCAGCAAACTTCATCTCTTTTTTAAAAAAATACGGTAATTTTTTTCTTTTATTGATTGACAATATGATATAACAGAAGGATAAACACATAATAAAATTAAACAAATACAGCTGAAGTAAACAAAAAACACTAAAACTAAAGTAGGTTGCATTATTCTCTGTATATGACATAGGTTATCTTTCAGTAAATTATAATATAATACGCCAATTTTCACTTATTGATTAGTTACCATATTGATTATCAATACAAATACCATTTATTAACTAAATTTGGGATTTCCCCTTGAGAAATTAAATATTCTAATATCGGAAACCAAATTGTTTCAAAGCTTGTTGAACTAACATTATGTAATAAAAAATTTATATTTGCTGTTATCTTGCTCATAGTGCAAAGGTTCCACAATTTTTTGTGCCAGAGGTCTAATGAAGGTTTTCTTTTATCTTTCCATAATAATGCAATTGTGGCTTTGGCTGCATAAAGTAATAATGCAATAGTTGTTTTTTTTTTTACTATATTAGGGATTGATTTAGAAGTATATATATTTAATAATATTGATTCTGGAGAGATTTCAATTTCATGTCCTGCAATCATTTGGATTATTTTAGTTATATCTTTCCAAAAAGGGTATACTGATGAACAAAATATCCAGCAATGTGTATAAGATCCACCTACAGTGCAGTTTTCCCAACATTTCTTAGAAAGATGAGATATGAAATGTGCTACTTGACTCAGAGTGCTATACCAAAAGGTCCTAATTTTCAGGGTTTGTTGTCTGATTTCTAAAATTGACTTTGCGTCATATGAGTTCCAAATTTGTTCCCAAAGGTCAGAAGTAAGATTTGTCTTACAAATAGACTGCCATTTTTTTTGATATGCAGTTTTTTGATCATCTTTACAATCAATTAAAGTCTGGTATATTTGTGAGAGAAGTCCTTTTGAGTTACTATATATAGCTTGAATATTTTTTCCAAAAGAAGTTAATGGCTGTTTAATTATTTTTTCTAAATGGATGGAGTCACAAAAACTTTTAATTTGGAGATATGATAGCCAAGATAGTTTCATACCCAATCTTGCTTCTAATGTAATTTTATCCATTAATTTTCTTTTGTGGCACAGGTCTACTAATGTAGTTATTCTGGCCTTTTGCCAGACAGAATATTGTTGAAGATCCTGTGCCAGTGGGTACCAAATTTGACCAATAAATGAAGTATACCTAGATATTTTAGGTAGTAAATTTTGTTCAAACTGCATCCCAAATAAGAATGGGAAAATTCTGTCAAAATGTTAATCCAGTCCGGATTGTTGTCCATTTTAAGCATAAGAAAGACCTTAGTGAGATGTGCTGCCTTATAGTAATTTAAAATTGATGGAAATTGCCCCCTTGTGTTATTTTTCTGCATAGAATAGAATGTTTTATTCTATGTCGTTTCTGAGACCATAAAAAATCAGTTATCAATTTCTGCCAAATATTTAATTGCCTATTTGATATGTATATTGGAACTGTTTGAAACAAAAATATAAATTTTGGCATAACAAAAGCTTTTATTAAATTATATCGTTCTATCCAGGTAAATGGATTCCCCCCCCCATTTCTGAATTGGTTGAACAAGTTCTTTGTGCCATTTTAAATAATTGTCTTTAAATAAATTATCTAAATTTGAGGATAGTTGAATGCCTAAATATGAAAGATTGTTTAAAGACCATTGAAAAGAAAAAGTATTTTTGATTTTAGTTTTCAGATCCATACTTAAATGTAAAGGCATTAATTTTGATTTATCTTGATTAATTATCAAACCAGTTGCTTCACTATATTCTTGTAAAATTATTTGTAGCTCCTGGAGAGATTCCATTGGTGATGATAAAAATAAAAGCATATCGTCCACAAATAGTGTGAGTTTGTATTCTTTATTGCCAATTTTGATTCCTTTCACAGTAGCGTTATTTCTAATTAACGCTGCTAGAGGTTCAATTGTTAATGCGAAAAGGAGTGGGGATAATGGGCAACCTTGTCTTGTGCCTTTTTCTAATATAAAGTTTTCAGAATGAATATTATTTATTTTGAGAAAAGCTTGAGGATTATTATAAATAGCTTCTATAGCCTTTAAAAATTTTGTGCCAAAGTCCATTTTTAGTAGGAGTGCTTTGAGGAATGAGATATTAGTGAGCCAAATGCTTTGGCTATATCCAAAGAAAGTAGTGTAGATGAAATTTTATATTTATTAATATATCACATAATATGAATGGCTTTATAAGTATTGTCCACTAGATCACTACCTGAAATGAAACCAACCTGATCTTTATCAATATAATTCTGTACTATTTTGTTTAGTCTTTTAGCTATTGATGCTGTAAAGATTTTAAATTTAATAATGATATTGGCCTAAATGAGGATGGGATTATTATATCTTTTTGAGGTTTGGGGATTACGTAATGGTAGCTTGTTTCCAGGACTGTGGCATAATGCCAGATGTCTGTATATAATTGCAGACTTTAAGTAAGGGTTCAACTAGATCCATTGCAATAGCCTTATAAAAGCTGGTAGTGAAGCCATCAGGTCCTGGTGCCTTATTATTTTGAAAGATCATATCGTTTCTAGGATCTCTTTTTTGGTGAAGGGTTTTTCCATAAATTCTTTATGCTCTTTTAATAATGTTTTTAAGTTGAAATTTTTCAAAAAAAATGTTTATTTTTTGTTGTGAAGTATTATTAGCTGAGTACAAATTTTTATAATATTCAAAAAAAGTTTGGCATATTTGATCTTTTAGCAACTTGCCAGTTTTATTTTTTATCACATATATATGGTTATTAGCTTTACGTTGCTTGACTCTTTTGGCTAATTTTTTGAGTAATTTAGGGGAATTACACCAGTTTTCTTGTTTTAAAGCCAATAGGTCTTTTTAAAATTAGTTCTGAATCCAAAATTTCTAATTGCCTTCTTTTGGCCAAAAGTTGTTTGTATACTTGTTCACCACATTTTTTTTATGTTTTATCTCTAGATTTTGATTAAATTTAATTAAATTCTGTCTCAATTGTCGCTTTTCTTTGTTTATAAAAGCTGAATACGAAATAATTTGTCCTCTAATAGTTGGCTTTAATGAGTCAAAGGAGTGATCTCCTCAGTTGCATTTTCCTTAAAATAACTTTGTATTTGTTTTGTGAACTCCATTTTATAATGCTGGTTCAGCAACAAGGTGGAATTAAATGTCCAAGATCTCCTAGCACATGTTTCCTTATTCAAAGCCAATATAGTTTCCACCCAGGCATGGTCACTCCATAATTTAATGCCTATCTGTTATGAAACTAGCGAAGAAACGAAGCTCTGGGCAATTAAAATATAGTCTATTCGTGTATGTATTGAATGTCTAGTGGAATAAAATGTAAAGTCTTTCTCTTTTGGGTTTATTAATCTCCATGAGTCTATTAGACCAAATTTTGTTAAAAGTTCTGCCAATTTCATATTATTATTTTTGCTTTTTCATTTTTGCTTTTGCCTAATTCATAAGTTTTATCTAATTGATAATTAACTATGTAATTGAATTCCTCTCCAATGATTAATTCACCTTCACTAAATTGATCATTTTTTCAAAAGTATCTTTCAGAAATTGTAATTGTTCTTGATTAGGAGCATATATCGAACATAAACTAACTTTTTTGTTTTCTAGTAAACCTTTAATAAAAATGAACACTCTTTTTTATCGTTCTGTATCTCTTCACAAATAAATTTTATATTCTTCAATAATAATATTGCCACTCCTCTGGCTTTCAATGAACCGTTTGCCTGATACTGTAAAGTAAACCAATTATTACAAAACAATTTTTTACTATTATCTCTAAGATGTGTCTCTTGCAAGAAGAGTATATCTGAGTGTAATTTTATCAAATTAGAATACACTCTTTTTCATTTAACAGGGTTGTTCATTCCTCTTGTATTTAACTAATAAACCTTGGATTGTTGTACCATTTAACCAGAATAAGTTTTACTATAAGAAGTTCAGGGTAATATTATACTAAAAAACTTGCTTAAGCTTTAACTTCAAAGAACTAACAAAAAATAAAATTGATATAGTGTTCTTCTTTCACACCCTTGTACTAAGGCAATTTTATCCTATCTTATCTTCTAACTACCTGTTATACTTTGTTAAGCTATGTCTGTTACTTATTCTAATATTTTATATAATTAACCTATCACTAAACTTATCCAATAACTAACAATCTAAAACTATCCCTTATTTATTCTATAATCTATCAATCTTAAACAAACCTATTCTTATATTCTGTTACAGCTTTATTTCAAACCTATCTAAACGCTATTATTCCAACTCAACTTCTTTCTAAACCATTAGCTCCTGTTAAATCACAGGAGTGTAGGTGCAAAGTTCTCACTACCAACTCCTGGTTTAGTAAAAATTAAAAAGAGGGCTTTCAATCAAACTAAAAACATAATGCAACCCTTTTTTCCCGACAAAATAAGATAAATGCAATGTCTCTATAAGCAATTTTACCAAATATGAATTTTAGTCATTCAGTCATTATCCTTTTCATGATATTGTTTCATTCAGAGTTGAAAGTATTGGAATTCTACTAGTCTTGTTCTTCAGTGGTGTGTTATACTGCAGTCTTTTTCTTTTCGGGTTCTTCTTGGTAATATCCATAGGTTCAGACAAACTCAGTTTCTTTAGTAGCAGCAGGCCTGATTCAATATCTGATGCTTGAAATCTGCTGTTGTTGTATATCACTTGTAGTGTGGCAGAGCCCGACCATTTGTATTTTTGTTGGGCACTCTAGGTGTCCATCTTATTTGCCTCGGCGCCACGCCCCCTTCCAACTTCATCTCTTTTGTAAGCTATTTTTATTATTTTACTTCATGCCCTTAGCAAATGGTCCTCTAAGCACTTAGAGGAGGCTTGCAGATAAATACAAAACATTTGTGTGTGCTAAGTGCTGTCAAGTCACTTCTGATTTATGGCAACCCTATGAATTAATCAGCTCCAAAATGTTGTATAATTTACAGCCTTATTCAGGTTTTGCAAACTGAGGGCTGTGGTACCCTTGATTGAGTTAATCTATTTATTTCATGGTGGGCCTTCCTCTTTTCCTTTTGCCTTCAACTTTTCTTAGCATTAATGACTTTTCCAATGAGTCATATCTTCTCACAATGTGACCAAAGTACAATAACCTCATTTTTAGCTTCTAGGGAGAGTTTGGGCTACATTTGATCTAGAACTCTTATTTGTCTTGTTGGTCCATGGTATCCATAAAACTCTCCTCCGACACCACGTATCTAATTAATCAACTTTCTTCCTGTCAGCTTTCTTCACTGTCCAACTTTCACAGCATACATATTAATGGAGAATACTGCAGTATGAATTATCTTGATCTTTGTCACCAGTGATACTTCCTTACACCCTCACTCTTACTAATCTTTTCTAGCTGCTTCATGGCTGCCCTTCTCTGTCTCAATTGCCTTCTGATCTGTTGGTTTCAGTCTCCATTTAGGTTGATGGTGGAGCCAAGGAATAGAAAATCTTGAACAATTTCTTCATTGTCTCAATTCAGTCATTATTAACTTTATTCAGGCTCACCTATACTGGTAGCAGATCAGACTCTCTGATCTGTATTCAGCTTAAATAATACCAGTATTTTGGGGCATTTTTTCAGCTTGGTTTATGCCAAATGCACACTTCTATTAATTACCTAGAAGGAATTGTTACCCCAGATAAGTGAGCCTAACAGATGAACTGGGCAAAATATTCCACTGGCTTTAACTATACAACTATTCTATCCAGTATTTAAAATTCCGGAACAAATCATCATGGGTTTTGATTTTTTGCATCTCAGACTGCATTTTGGTAAACTAGACCCACCCACCTACAAGCACCCAAATGATGTGAAAAGTCAGTGTTTTTAAAGCTATATAGTAAAGTCCTTAAAACAGTACAATTTCCAGGTGAATTTTCGACTGGGATGCCCATGAAAGCTGTCCATCCCTGAGTTGTGTCAGACATAATGTTCCCTGATTGCTGTTTTGTGCATGGTACATTGAGTTATCTAACAATGTGGCATTTGTTTACAGTGCATATAGACGACACTGTGTTGAGGCTGGCACCTGCAGTATTGGGAGAGAAGAGAAGCTTTCAAGACCCTATTGCTGCGTAGAAAGCAGCAGCAGAGACATTAAGGCTGAACATAGCAGCAAAGTACTGTGGCTCCTTCTCAGTCAGCCTTCTTCTGATTAAAATATATCTCTTCTTAAGGGCAAGGGTGTAGGAAAGAGCTCTGTGTCCAGTTGCATTTGATCTTTCATGTTGGTTTAGAATAAGCATTGTAAGGGTATAGTTTTGTTCATTTAGGTTGTGATCACGCACACACAATAATGCACTTTCACTGCACTTTCCAACTGGATTTTGCCAGTTCACACAGTAAAATCCAGTTGGAAAGTTTATTGAAAGTGAAATGAAAGTGCATTATTTAGTGTGTGTGATTGCAGTTTACAGCAAGTATATTATTCCTTAGTATTGTTATCCCTTAGTATCAATGAACTTTGTCCAGTAATTCAGTTGAATCCACTTTTTAAATCATGGACCCATTTAATTAATAGCTTGCCCCAGTTATTGGTCTTAGTTCCAATACCATGTTCAATTCTGTTAAATTTGAAATGACTGTTAAAATTCTGTTAGGCTGTTTGTTTCAAATCTCAGGTCAGCGCAAACTTTTGAATGAACTCGTTCTAGATTAAATTCAAATCAATTAACCTGTACTTTAGCTTCTTTACTAAAACATACTGCAAAGTGAACAACAAAAGAAAAAGAAAAGTAGAAAGAGATACATGAATATAACCAAATGTTCATATGCTATTGTAAATTTCAATTATGTGATTTGGGGAAATGTGAATTGGATTTTATGCCATTATACTCACTTATAGTGACATCTCTATGTGAATGTTTGTAAAGTAAATGCATAACATCACCCATCTTGTTCTGTACCATATGTAAAGCAGCCTTTTATAATCTAATCTCACTTTTTACAATCTAAGATCACTTTTTGAACAGGCATACCATAGCAGTCCCTGATCTAGGTGTCATTTAGACATGGTATTTACTTTATATACAGCTAATAAAAAAACCCCTCTACATCTCCTTTGTGGCTCAAGGTCACTGTGGAGAAAAGGGAGAACTCACAGAATGCTTCCATCTTGATAAAGGAGTGAAGCAAGCTTGACTGTTAGTGTCATTACTTTTTAATCTATATCTCAGTGATCTTGCAGTTGCACTTTCTTCAGCAGAATCTCATACTTATTATCAAAGGCACTATACCCCTTTACATGGATAATGCTGTTCTTATGTCCCACACTCAGGTTGAACTGAGAAGGTTCTTGTTGTTTTTCAAAATATTGCAGATTTGAAGAACTTTAGATCATTCATTCCAAACCAAAGGTTATGGTCTTTTCTAAAGTCAGGAAAAAAATTTCTTTGGTCTGGAGAACTGATGATGCTTAATTAGGACAAGTTCCCAAATTTCCATACCCAGGTGTGTTTTTAAAAAATTCTAATCTTAATTGGCAGTCCCATTTTAAATTTGTAAGAAACAAAATTAAACCCTCTGTGGCAGCAATCAAATGCTTCTTTTTCTCTGAGGGAGGTAAATATGTTGCATGTGTTCAATTTGAAAATTATTCCACAGTTTTTTTTATGGAGCCAAAATATGATTCTCCAAGCCAATGAGAATTTAGACCATTTTCTTTGCCGTTTTCTGTAATGTATTTCAGAAACCCCAAGATGTATAGCTAACATAGCTTTAAGATTAGGTCAGGGCTTTATCAAACCCAAAGTATGGTTGCATGCATTTTAACATAGGCCAAAGGTCATTCTCCCTCTGAGGCAGGAGGACATCTTGTGGGTGATTTCCCATCCTACTTGTAGGGAGGTAGGAACAAACTTTAACTTCCTGTTCCTGTCAGAAGTCACCCATTTTCCTCAGTTCATTTCCTGTCTCAGTAGGGAGAGCATCTCATTAGGCTCTGTCTAGCCTCATTCTTTCTTCCTCTTACTTCATTACCTTAAAAAAACCCTCCTTCTTGTTCCTAATTGTCTTCTACCCCTATTTCTACTGTCTGTGACTGTTCTCCTTCATCCCCTTCATTCCCTGCTCTTCCCGCCTGTCTCCCATTTTTTGCTCGCTCCACGAGACAAAAATTTCCTGGAGCTTCAGCAGCTCCTTCTGGCAGCCGACTTCATAGGCCAAAGAAGATAGCCTTTTGGAAGGCGAATGAGGGAGCTTGGGCAAAGCCAGAGAGACAGGAGCTGGCAAGGCCCACACATGGCTTGTCGTGGCTTCCTTATTGTTGCCACGATCAAAGATCAACAGCCCCACAGGAAAGCATGCCAAAATCACGGCCGCTAAGAACAGGGCAAGATACAGTGGCAACCAAGAGAGTAAGAAGCAGTCGACCATGTTCTCTTCTGGAAGCGGTGAGAATTGTGCTTCAGCAGGCCAGGGCTCACAAAATCAGGCAGTGGCAGGCACGGCAGGTGCGACATCATTTCTGGTGGAGCTTATCTCCCCTGGTAGGAGCGACTCATGAGTAGAGCTGGGAGGGAGCCAAGGCATTAAGAATCAAGGGGAACTAGTCCTGGTTCTAATGCCCTTGGATTTTTTCACTACCTTTAAGGAACAACTAAAAGGGGAAATACTTGCCCTATGCAAACCTAGGAGGTGAAGATTACATCAATCGCCCTCCTCCTCCCCCTCCCCATCCCCACGCAGGAGACTAGGCAGGCAGAGAAAACACCCCTGGCCCAATAAGGAAGCCCCAAAACAGGGCAAGTCTCATAGATCCAGGTCCCCACTCAGAGAAGATGGGAACATGGATAGGGGAAGCGATAGGAGGGAGAGTTCTCCTCTGATGAGGATGATGGTGACATTGAAGTCCAAGAACTTGCACACAGGTTTTTCAATTCAGAAGACTATCAATACCTACTATCTAAGACATTGGCAACATTAGACCTCCATGATGATCCAGACATAGAGGATGATGGAGACACTAAAAATAAGCATAAAGAAGGGGATAGTGAATTCTTCCCTAGATACAGATAATCAGAAAAGGCATTTCCATTCCCAGCTTATTTTGAAAGAAAAATGAGGGCTGAGTGGAAAAGACCCTGTGCTAATAATATGTAGGGTTCCTAAAAAAGCTTTACAACCTATACTCATTTACTAATGATTTGCTGCAGATGCCTCTGGTGGATGCACCAATAACAGTCCTACAGAGCACAGGATTGGTCTCAGAGGATGGTTATGAGAGATTTAGACAAAAAAATATGAATTTGCACTCAAACAAATTCATGAGGTATGCTCCATGGTCCTCAAAGCCTTGGCCATCAGCTCTATGGTAGCTAGGGCCTCTATAGTTTGGATGAGAAAACTCATAACAAAAATTCCCCGGGAAGACTCACATACAATAGATGGGGCGCAAAGAATACTAAAAGCAGTATCTTTCTACATTAGATTCACTGGTCTTTGCATCTCAAGCAATCACCTCTTCTACAACAGCCAGAAGGGCATTATGGCTGCGTGCATGGTCAGCAGACTACCATTCTAAGAACATAGTTATGACCTATTCTTTCAAGGGAGGCCTGTTATTTGGACACACCCTAGAAAAAATCTTGGTAGAAACTAAAGATTAGAAAAAAAGCGATGCCGAAATTCATCTATTACCCAGATAGAAGAACTTCTAACTCCTTCTAACTTCCTTTTGTTCCCAACACACACTACCGTGCTTCCGCCAAGAGGCAAAGAAGGGATCTTGGAAATATTCCAATCAGCTATTCCAAAGACCAAGCTTCAGTAACTGTTTCAACAAGTTATCCAAACAACAGGACAGATTGGACAGAGATTCAAAATCCAAGGCATGACTATCCGGCAATTCCTGTTGGAGTAAGACTCCTGCACTTTCACCATCATTGGCAAACAAATTTGGAAGACAATTGGTTCAAGGAAATAGCTTCAGATGGATACAAAATAGAGTTCTACTCATTTCCCCCACACAAATTCCTTTGTTCTCCAGAACACAGGAACCCTGTAAAGAAGTCAAGGAAACTCCAAGCAATACAGCACCTTCTATAAATCAAAGCTATAGAACCTGTAACTTCAGAAGAGAAGACTACTGGAGTGATCTTCTTCATGGTGCCAAAAAAGTCAGGGGACTGGAGATCAGTTCTAGATCTGAAATTTCTAAACAGGTTTGTCCTGACAAAACACTTCAGGATGGAAACACTGAAGACCATAGCAAAATCTCTACAACACCAGGAGCTACTAACTTCAATAGACCTCTCAGAAGCGTACCTTCATGTTCCAATTTTTGTGGGTCACAGGAGGTTTCTCAGATTCTGTTACGCAGGCAACCATTGCCAGTTCAGGGCATTACCATGTGATCTGACATCAGCCCCTCGGGTGTTCACCAAACTCATCGTAAGCCCGATCATGTTTCTCAGGGAGAGAAGTATTCAAGTACATCCATACCTCAACGATAACCTGATAAGAGTTCCATCCATTCTAAGGGCACATCAGGACACAGCAATGACAGTCAAGTGCCTACAGGACTTCAGTTTCATAGTGAACCTCCAGAAGAGCTCTCTACAACCATCTTACCAAATGGAGCATCTGAGAGTACTAATCAATACCAACTCAAACAAACTGTTACTAATACAATGGAAAACGGCCAAGATCAAGGAAGCAGCAGCTTTGATCATAAAAGCCAGGCAGTCATCACTCATGTCATTAGAAGCCCTTCAAGGCCTAATGGTTTCATCCATAGACACCATTCAATGGGGACGATTCCACCTCAGACCACTCCAGGGCTTTCTCCGTCCATATCAGAGTCACATATCCAAGAGAAGGAACCTCTCACTCAAGGTTCCACTGCTAGTAAAGATGAGCCTCCGTTGGTGGGCAAGGACACAAAATCTGATACAAGGGAAATTTTTCTAGTGCAACGAAACAATACAGTTGTTTACAGATGCCAGTCTAACGGGCTGGGGAACAACTCTCCAAGACTCTCCAGTCCAGGGCCGATGGTCACCACAAGAGACAAAACTGCCCATAAATGTACTGGAGCTAAGAGCAATCAGACTAGTTCTACTGCGCTTCACCCCTCAGCTACACAAGGCTCATGTTCTCTTACGCACAGACAATATATCAGCCAAGGCATATAACAAACAAGGGGGAGCCAGGTCCAGAGCACTCCACACGGAGGCATGCAATCTATTCTCCTGGATTCAAGTTCATCTAGCCTCAATCAAAGCAGAACAACACACAAGTGGATTGGCTGAGCCAACAAAAATCGACCAAGGGGAATGCGCACTAAGCAGAAATGCCTTTCAGGCGATAGTGAAACACTTTGGAGAACCGGCAGTCGATCTCTTCACATCACCACTCAACAATCAGATGAGACACTTTTACTCCCGCTATTATTATCACAAAGCAGAAGTAACGGACACTTCTATATGCCTTCCTACCACTTCCACTGATTCCCAGGCTGATCAGAGGAGTCCGTGCACAGGAAGTGGACATAGTAGTGGTGGCACTGTATTGGCCAAGAAGACTTTGGTTTGCGGACCTTCAAGAAATGTCAGTATCTCCACCACTGACCCTGGAGGCTCATCCAAACATGCTACAACATCCAATATTCCACCCTTGTCCAGAGTGGTTCCATTTGACTGCATGGCGGTTGAAAGGGAAAAACTGCTATGATCAGGATTCTCAAACCAAGTAGTTGATACCATGATTTCCTCCAGGAAGTCATCTACTCTTAGAATCTACAGCACAACATTTGTCAGAAGGCATTTGTCAGATGGTGAGTTAGACCTAGACCCACTAAAACCCAAAATCAAAGACATTCTGTCCTTCTTGCAAGATGGTCTATCCTCGAGTCTAAAGGCTGCGACTCTATGCAGACAAGTGGCGGTGCTAGCATTGGTTATACCCAATAGATAATGGATGCCAATTTCTAGGCATCACCACATCCAATGCTTTCTACGGGGAGTGACTCTCTCTCAACCACCACAATCTCACAGACTTCCAACATGGAAATTAAATACTGTCCTGGTGGCACTAACGAAAGCCCCATTTGAACCAATCAAGGACATTCCATTATCTATGCTCAGAATCCAACCTCAGAAACTGCTGATCGTCATCATCAGTTTATCGTCATCACCAGTGTAAAGTCTGGAGTCCACCCCAGCAGATGAAAGCTATACTTCTGCTTTATTTGAACAGCAAAGCACCATCTTAGAATCAGGCCTCAACTAACCCTGCCTTCCTCAGGAGCAGGTCTGGTGTGACTACTAGTTAAAAGGTATCTGCCATTCAGCCAGTAGGTAGCAAATAACAGGAACTATGCAGGTGGAATACGTTACAATTGGAATAAGGCTGTAGTCCATCGGAGTCCATCTCTCAGCCTTCCCAACAAACATTGCCACTTCTTTGAGCTAAGTGAAAACTACACTGAAAATGGCTGGTTGACTTTGGTTGACTAGAACATGTAAGATTAAAAACTACATCTGTGCAACAATTAACAAGGACATTTAGAAATTATAAAGTATCCAAGTGCTTTGTAGTATTTCACGTTGTTTCCACCTGGAGTTTATTTGTAGTTTAGAATTGCCAGATTAAGCCATAAGAAGGTTGAACCTAGCAACCAGTGGAAGGAGTGGGGATGAAGATATGAGGTACATATGATGTCATCACCACATCACTTCCAGGGGGAACCCAGAAGTGATGTATAGTAGGTCTAGTAATCCTCAACCTACTTTACATTACTTCTCTGTTTTCCCTGGAAGTGATGTGCCAACATCAGCAATGCTGCTGTGTGTGGTTTTTTTAAAATTCACCACCACTCCAACCACTGGGAGACACTCCCCCCCATAGGAGACCTGTTGTAGTTATGAGTGAATGTCGCTCTAGCTCTATAGCATGAATAAAGATATTTTAAACATTTGTTTAATTATGTTAAGGTTTACTTAAGGTATTGTCTATCAACAAATAAACAAAAGAAAACTGCTAAGAACCATGTTTTGCTTTCTTTCTTTTTATTGAGTGGTATTGAACTTTTCCAGTTGTACATTGTTTGAGATGGCCATCATCTTATTTATTCATAAATATTCTGCTTTATCCAGCCAAGAGTGCTATTAGTGACTTTTGCATACATGCATGCTGTGACCAGTTAAAAACAGGTTAAAGGGGCTTCCTACAGAGAATGCTTTATCTTTCCTTAAATCAGAGATGCACATTTTTTCATACTTATTTATAGAACTTTCCTATCAGGCAGAATGAGTGCTCAAGAACACTTAGCTTTTTGTTTGTTTGTTTAGCTCTCCTGTTTCTAATTCCTGGGAGACCAGAAGGCATATGAAATACTAATGAAAGTCACAAGAAGCAAGTATTAAACATTCAGAACCCTCATAAAGATTTGATTCTTTAACCTTGGTAAAAGAGCAAAGCTCCAAAGAAAAGGTGCTAGATAAAAATACAGTAACCTTTAATCTCTGATTCTCTTATCCCCTAAAAGAATGTCACATTTAAAGAACTACAGATTCTCCTAAAAAAAAAAAAGCTGTCCTTTAAGAGGATTTTAAAAAGTAGTTGTGTCCCATTCACTGTTATTAATTTAAAAACATTATTTTTAAAATATTGATTGCATACTCTGTCAAAGAGTTGGTGTACCTTTCTTCCAAGTCTTTCTCTAGAGATGAATGATTCTATGCGAATTCTTCCCATCACCAGACAAAGGGGTTTGAAAACCCAATATAATATACTCTGTTAAACCAGACAGATCCTATCTGCTGTTGTCACTTCTGTATGTATGTATTTCAAGTGCTTTGGAAATGGCTGCACTGCTCTTCACACTCTTTCCCTTTTTGCATCCTGGCACTCACTTTAGAAAATATTTTGTGGCCTTTCTCTTAGCAAAAGAGTTTTGGTGCAACTGACTTCTGAAGAGGTCAAATACTTGCTTAAAGAATACTAACTCTTGTCTAGCCATCTAGTGATACTCTTTTTCAGAGTTTTAAAATTCTGTTTATCTGACAGTTCATTATTTAAGCCTAGCTTGTCCAAAGGGTATTCTATGGGAACTATGACTGAACGTAAGAACATAAGAGAAGCCACATTGGATCAAGCTAATGGTCCATTCAGTCCAACAACCTATCACACCGTGGCCAAAAAAACCAGGTGCCATCAGGAGGTTCATCAGTGGGGCCAGGACACTAGAAGCCCTCACACTGTTGTCCCCCTCCCAAGCACCAACAAGACAGAGTATCACTGCCCCAGATAGAGAGTTCCAACAATACACTGTGGCTAATAGCCACTTATGCACCTCTGCTCCATATGCTTATCCATTTCCTCTTGAAGATGTCTCTGCTTGTAGCCACTGCCACCTCCTGTGTTATTCCCTGTGAATTCCACCCTCTGGGTGAAGAAGTACTTCCTTTTATCCGTTCTAACTCAACTGCTCAGCAATTTCATTGGGTGTCCATGTGTTCTTGTATTGTGAGAAAGGGAGAAAAGGACTTCTTTCTCTACCTTCTCTATCCCATGCATAATCTTGGAAACCTCTATCATGTCACCCCTCAATCGACATTTCTCCAGAATAAAGAGCCCCAAATGTTTTAACCTTTCTTCATAGCAAAAGTGTTCCAACTCTTTAATCATTCTAGTTGCCCATTTCTGGACTTTTTCCAATATCTTTTTTGAGGTGTGGTGACCAGAATTCTACACAGTACTCCAAGTGAGGCTGCACCATCAATTTATACAAAGGCGTTATGATACTGGCTTACTTGTTTTCAATCACCTTTCTAATAATTACCAGCATAGCGTTGGCCTTTTTATTTTTGCAGTTGCACACTGTCTCAGCATTTTCAGTGGCTTATCTACCATGACCCCAAGATCTCTCTTTTGGTCAGTCCCTGCCAGTTCACACCCCATCCGCTTGTATTTATAGTTAGGATTTTTGATCCCAACATGCATTACTTTGCACTTGACCATGTTGAACCTCATTTGTCACATTGACACCCACTCGCCCAGCCTTGACAGATCCCTTTGGAGTGCCTCACAATCCTCTCTGGTTCTCACCATCCTGAACAATTTAGTGTCATCTGCAAACTTAGCCACTTCACTGTTTATTTCCAACTCCAAATCATTAATGAACAAGTTAAAAAGTATCAGACCTAGCACTGAGCCATGCAGTACCCCACTACTTACTACCCTCCACTGCAAAAATTGACCATTTATACTCACTGTTTCCTATTAATTAGCCAGTTTTTGATCCACAAGAGGACTTGTTCTATTACCCCATGACTCTTGAGCTTACTTAAGAAGAACGTTATCAAAAGCTTTCTGGAAGTCAAGGTAAACAACATCTATTAGGTCCCCTTTGTCTACATGTTTGTTCACTCCTTCAAAGAAGTCTAACAATTTAGTGAGACTAGATCTTCCCTTACAAAACCCACGCTGAGTCTTCCTCAATAACTTTTGTTCATCAATATGTCTACTAATTCTCTCTTTAATAATGGTTTCCACCAACTTTCCTGGTATAGAAGTCAGTCTGAGTGGCCTGTAATTTCATGGATCTCCTCTGGAACCCTTTTTAAAATCCTCAGGAATGGAGGCAGATTTTAATGAAAGATTACATATTTTTGCCAGGAGATCCACAAGTTCACCTTTGAGTTTCTTCAGAACTCTTGGATGTATGGCGTCTGGGCCTGGTGACTTATCAATTTTTAAATTGTCTATCAGTTGTAGGACCTCCTTGCCTCCCCAGTCAGAATAATGAGACAGACACAGGTTTGGACTAAGGGGCCACTTTATTCAGCTTAACATAAGTGGCAAGGGCAAACAGATGGGACGGCTCAAGCCAGGGGACATTACCTGTCCACCTTCTTGACCTGGATTTGGGCAAGCACCAATGCCCCAGGTATGAGCCTCCCTAACAGCTCAGACCCAGCTGGCAAGGCCCACATGATCCCCGCTCACCTGAGCTCCACCTTCCCCAAACCATACAGTCTGGGATATGGATGACTCTCCATGTGATGGGAACCCCAGGCCCCCTGGATGCAGCCTTGGGCTGTAAAGCTTAACGATCGCTCCAGAGAGGCCTTTCCACCCCAATGGTGCGGTGCCACAGGTGCTCACCAATACCCATACAAAACAGGTGGCCAAAAATCAACAGCCAGTGACCAACCTATTTAACAGCACTGCCCATGCCAATCACCAGCACCCAGCATTGGCAGTACAGGGTAGGCAAAAACACCCCCAACCGGCCAATATGTTGGGACCAAAAAATTCCTACCTGGCCCCTACAACTAGGCAACCAGCCTGTGCCTGCACTGATTAGAGGGTGGGCAGGCTGAGAACAGCTTGCAACTGCGACACAGGAGGCAGGGCCGGCCTTTTAAGGCCACGCCTCACCCCCTGCACACTCGGATGAGCTGGGAAGAGTCCATTGCCTCCTCTCCTCTCCTTCCGGGGATGCAATAAACAACCCCCAGCTTTAGCGGCCATTCAGTCACTTGGCTGGGATGGGGCTGAACTCTCATCACCTCAATCTGACTCAGGTCTTTCAACAAACCCCCCAAAATCAGCGGTTCTGGAGTGGGCAAACACTTTTCATCTTCCAAAGTGAAGATGGAGGCATAAAATGCATTCAGCATCTCAGCCATTTCCCTATCATCCTTTAGTAATCCTTTTACCCCTTGGTCATCCAAGGGCCCCACTGCCTTCCTGGCTGGTTTCCTGCTTTTAATGTATTTGAAGAAAATTTTATTGTTGGTCTTTATGTTTTTTGCAATATGCTCCTCTGATGCAAGAGACATATGTTAAATAGAGGAAAGATAGGCTTAATAAGTGAAGCATGATACATTTATATCACAAAAAACAAATCTCATTTGTTCCATTTGGGTTTCTGAGCATTATTAAGCTGTGAAATCTCATTTCAATAAATTTTTGAAATAGGCACACGGAAACACCATCAAAGCAGTGAAAATGATTGCTGATGATTCATTCTGTTTGACCTTCTGACCTCTTCTACAGATATATGACCAAGATGGGACACTACAGCACTTTATCGATGGTGGGGAACCTAGTAAGTCAAGCTGGATGAGGTATATTCGATGTGCAAGGCACTGCGGAGAGCAAAACTTAACAGTAGTGCAGTACAGGTAAAGTATGTTTCAATTTATTTCTAAATGTCTCTGTTTATTTACTGTAATAAAATGTTGAAGAAATGTGTCATTCTCTTCTTCTTGTATATTTGTGCAAAGACACTAGTAAGGATTTTGTGAATGACTTATTTTATTGTAGCAGTTGAGATTTAAGATATAAGAAGGTTAGAAATTGTGAGGGCTGCAATCATATCTCCTGCATCCTTCTTCCTCCTGCATAGAAAATGGTAGCTACAGGGAAAATGTCCGAAAATTGGAATGTCTACCCAGTAAATGTTTAAAGTGTAGTGACCTGAAACACACACAAACAATAAAATTCGCGGTACATTTTTTGGGGTGGGTGGGCAAGGTATGTGGTAGATCCCTGACTATGCAGTCTGTTGCATCCTCGAGAGCTCCATCTGTAGGAGCCTTAACAACAGCAAGTGATAGTATGGGGAGGCTGCACTTTGAGTCAAACCCTTTATTGCATGTGTAGAAATACCTTTTACATGTGCAAGTGTTTCTTTGGATTCAGCTCTCAAGGTTTTAGTTATGAACTGGACATGCAATGCAGGGTTGGGACTTATCTCCTTCAGATTTCATAATCAGAAACCATGAGAAATTCTTCACCATCTCCCAGCTCTTTTACATTTTAATTTTTCCTGCTTGTATTTTTAAGGTACAGATAGAGAAGTCACTAGAAAATTGTGAAAATTTGTGTTAAAATATGTGAGTTGTGAGACAAATTTATGCTTGAGACAGATGCTTGAGACAAATCTGTGATATCCAGACTAATCTAAAACCTCATCTCAGACCAATCCCAAACTACCTTAATGCCTTAAGCCATTTCACAGCTTCTTTATTTTCAACATTTAACACAACTAATGTCAAGTAATGTGCCTTTAATAATATATATTTTGGCAGATGTGGTTCTTTACATCATAGGAGTGCAAAATTATAAGAAATGACACTTGCCAAATAGATCCCTTCTGGGAAACTATTAAATGTATAGGAATGCTCTTTGGCTACCAAACATGAGTAAAAAAGGTACTGTGTGCTCCATAACATATGATTTATTTTTATTTATTTTATTTACAAAATTTATATCCCACCTTTCTGCCCTTACAAGGCGACTAACAGTTTATACATTCATAATACAATATAAAACCATTACAATAACCTCCCTCAACATACCTCATTAAAACAACTTTTAAAAGGGTTAGAAAAGAGTTAATATACATATAAAACAGTTAAAATACATATAAAACATAAAACATTGATTAGGAAGGAAGGATCATTGAGAAAATGCCAAACAAAGCAAAAAAGTCTTCACCCAGTAGCTAAAAATGTCAACAGAAGATAGCAACTTAGTACACATTATCCACCTTTCAAATGTTTGTGGTAATTCAACTTGAAAATACTGGAGTATTTGTCTCACTCACAATGACTGATAGGATAATGATGACCGTGGAAGTGTTATTCAAACGCATACTGAATTCTTTTGTGGGAAAATCAGATGTCATGAAAGGTACTTCTGATAATATCTATCTACAAAGATGACAAGGGCTAGTTAAAAAAGCTGAAACAAAATAAGGTACATGAAGCAACACTTAGATCCTGTTCACACAGTGTGTTGAGTCCATGTTAAACTGACCCGGTACTGTTCTGAATATCTTTGTTCCGGACATTATCAATCAGACTGTCACACTGCAATTCAAATCACTCCACGATGAAACGGTCTTCGGCCGTCCACACAACTGTACCATGCAGTTCTTTTTCTTTGTTTCCCCCAACTATATGCATATGAGCATTGGTCAGAAAACATTATGTGGTTATGCGGTTATGCGCATATTGCTAAGTAGTAAAACAAAATGGCGATCATAAACCAGATGTCTGAGGCTCCTTTTGCTCCGGCACAGCCTTCAGGCATCCGGAAATTGGTTGAGAACTATCCAGACAGAGAAAATTACAAGGTGAAACTGGACAACTCAAAAACCACTGCAAAGGAGCAGGTAACAAAATAATCCAGATTGGAGAAGGTTTTTTGGGTGGGGCACAATGAATGACTACCGGGAGGCAGATGTTGCTGTCTGATCAGCCACTTTTAATCTGGTAGGAAACAGCAGCGACAACTGATTAAACTGTGCATTTGAACAGGCCCATAAAGGAAAAGGAAGGGTCCCCTGTGCAAGCACCAGTCATTTCCCACCCTGGGGTGAGGTTGCTTTCACAACGCTTTCACGGCAGACTTTTTATGGGGTGGTTTGCCATTGCCTTCCCCAGTCATCTACACTCCCCCCCCCCACAGCAAGCTGGGTACTCATTTTACCAACCTCGGAAGGCTGAGTCAACCTTGAGCTAGCTACCTGAAAACCCAGCTTCCACCAGGGATCGAACTCAGGTTGTGAGCAGAGCTTAGGACTGCAGTACTGCAGCTTTAACACTGTGCCACAGGGCTCTTATAAAAGCATTATACAAATGCTAAGAATCATCATCATTATAGGAGAAAGATTTAAAGCTAAATATAGATATACTGAGAGGTGAAGAACTCATCTTTCTTATAAATGAACTACCTTGTAACTGTGCCACATTGGTTGTTGATTATTAATAAGTGTTTCCCTTTGAAAATCTGTCACAACTGGATGCTATAGCAGGATCATGAAAAGAAGGTCAATTCAGAAACCACAGTGTTTTTAAAACAGCAAACTTTTTAGAACATAGCTTTAACCTTGAGGAGAGGTGTGGGGGCAGGACTACGGTGGTGGAGATCTGGTGGAGTTTATTGGAATGAGTGTGTGTGCAACTATTTATTTTATTTTTGTGATATGTCAGTGACATCATGTCCCTTCTGGTGCCACCCCACAGAACAATTCCTGGCTACAGGCCTGCTCCTGCATTATGTTAGCTGATCAAATGAATTAGGCACCTTTGCTTACACAAAAGGAAACATGTGCAGAGCTGCCCCATCTACTGGCATGACCATATGGCATAGACAAAGAACTTCTTGTACACAGTAGAACCATCTGCACAGAGCGGATCACTAGATCTGGGTGTGCTTGTTTGCATACGTAGAATAAAATCCACAGCAAAATCTGACCATGAGAAAGTCATTACACATCTGTCAATATTAAGTGGATTTTACAACTCTACTTTCATGAAGGAGCTGTTACTTACAGTTCCCTCTGTTGGTCTGTTTTTGATTACTTCTGATCTTTTAAAAATGAACTATAAAAACACATTAAAAAAAAAAAGAACCTGGCATCTATCACCAGGGACTACATCCAAGTGTAAGAAAATAGAAAAGTTGGACACTGAAAAACCGTCTAATTTTTATTGTACATGGACGTCCTCCTCACTGAAAGTCAGCTGGTTTAAATTCATTCTGTTATGATTTGTAATATCTAAATGGAATTTTCTTCAAAGAGCTCTTGATTGATTGACCCTTAGTTGAACGTTTTGTTTTTATTTTGAAGCTGACAATAATGTTTGTTGGCATGTGTTCTGCTTCAACTGCGTTGGGACGCCACGAAGCTATCTTTATGAGTCATCCAACCACAATACTAAATACATGTCAGCAAAGGAAATATTATCCGAAAGAGGAAAAATCCCTTTGATGTACTTCAGCATGCAGAGATTTCTGCAAGGTTTGGAAGCTCTGAGCGCTTGTAAGGAATGGTGTATGCTTACACTCCCCCCCCCCCTTTTTTGACCTATTCCAAGCCTCAGAGACCACCCATTGCTTGAAAACAGTTCAGCTCTTTCAGCGGCAAAGTGTGTCATTGGGTTTTAGCACATTCATTTGCTGGGCTGCTGTGTTTATGTTAGAGGAAGCCAAACAGAGAGATGAAAAGTTACAAGGGTGAAGTACAAAGTAGAGTCAATTTTTTTTCAAAGTCAGGAGATGCGGGTGATTTATAGCACTGCTCTGATTTTGATTTTTATGTAATGGTGGAAAGAATTAATAAAATGTACAGCATGGGTGGAAATAGATGGTAGGTGGAGAAAGAGGGCAGGAAAGAGACGAAGGCAGGAGTTTTTGTCAGATATTCATAGAATGTTAGGAAAAAGCATTCTGCTTAGCCAGCAGTGCCCTCCTGAGACAGGGTGGCAGTAAGTGAGGAAAATAACAAGATAAATGAAATTTTTGCAGCTGCTTGTAAAATATTGAGAATCTGCACTTTTATATTGATCTTTATGATCCTGCTGCCAAGAGCCACTTTGCGGTGACAAAATATGTTGACAAGTGCATATCTCACTGCCATGAAAAATGTGGTTCCGGATTCTCCTTATGTCGGCAGTGTTATACAAGAAACAAATTGCACCTCTACAGCCAATTCTTTACAGAAAAGCTGAATTTAAGGCCTACCAGTCCAGCACACTTTTATCTCTAACTTCAGGCTAATATTTGTAGCAATTCTTCATTGCAGAAACCAGTTGAGATTCAACTTTTTTACAAAGCCCATATATGTCTCAACACCTTACACGACATTAAAAAAGGGTCATTTCTTACTACTGTATCATTCTAGCTGGTGATATTTCAGCCCAAATGGAATGCTCATTTTGTGTTTGTAGAATTGCTATCTATCTCCTATAAGGATGTTCTACTTTACTCTATCAGGCTTAAGCAACAAGCCACTACAGAATAACATTTTTTAAAGTTCAGCTCCTAAATGCCTGACTCTGATCTCACATTAGTTTTACCTGTGCTTGAAACTTCAGATTATTGTTTCTGGTTTCTGCTTCTTCTTTTTTTTGGGGGGGGGGTGGTGGAATACAGAATCTCATCAAAATGATACGTCTGAATAATGGACAAAATAGGTAGATAAGTAATGAATAGTATGTTAATGGTAATAATAGGTAATGAACAGTAAGTTAATACTTATTATGACCCCCTTTATTGTGAAATGTGGCAATAATTTTGAAATGCTGGGACATAATGGAACTGAATAGAAACTGTCACCAGGTTTTTCAGTCTTCTCTGTTAAGATAGATACTCCATAAGTTGTATCTCCCAAGTATTCTTTCTTTCTCTGTTTGCTATGACCAGATCAAATATATTCTACAGAGCCTGTATGGACATTCCAAGGGGTACAGAGTTGTTGGTGTGGTACAATGACAGCTACACATCTTTCTTTGGAATTCCTTTGCAGTGCATTGCACAGGATGAGAACTGTAAGTGTCTTATTCCATGTCCACCACTACATTCCCTAATTCATGTTTCACACTTATTTGTTTGTTTATTTCATACTTAGCCTTTCTCCCCCAATTGGGAGAAAAGGATTTACATTATTCTTCTCTGCATTTAGTTCCTTTATATTAGTAAACTATATGAAAATTTAATTTATTTTAGATTCCTGTAAATAAAGTTTAATACTAAGTATAAGCTTTCATGTGCATGCACACTTCTTTGCTTCATACCAATTTACCTACCTTAATCTATAGTCATGTAAATGTCAGGATAATGAAACCCAGTATTTGAGTTACCCCCACCCCAATAGTTTTTTAAGTGCAGAATCCGCAGATGGAAGCTGAAAGTTTGGTCCTTGACAATTTCCAGTAGAAACAAAATCCATTATAGTGTTTGTCCAATCTTCATTTCTAGGGCCATGCCACAATTTAATTACTGAGGTTAGAATCTTACCAACCCACCACACTAGAAGCCACACTGCTGCAACCCAGGAAGAAAGGCTGACTTGGTGGGTGTAGATGCAGTGCTGCCTCTCTAGGGTTGCAAAGTCTGTCTCAAGAAATATCTCGGGGGAGGGCTTTGGAGGTGGAGCTAGGAGACTTCGGAGGTAGAGCCAGGAGCAAAGGTGTGACAAGCATGATTGAACTCCAAAGGGAGTTCTGGCCATCACATTTAAAGGGACCATGCTCTTTTAAAATGTCTTCCTTGGAATAATGAAGGATAGGGGCACCTTCTTTTGGGGCTCCTAGAATTGGACCCCCTGGTCCAATCTTTTTGAAACTTTGGGGGGGGGGGTTTGAGGAGAGGCACCAGATGTGATGCTGCAAATTTGGTGCCTCTACCTCAAAAAACAGCCCTCCCAAACCCCAGATATCCATGGATCAATTCTCCATTATACCCTATGGGAATCGGTCTCCATAGCGAATAATGGAGTGCCCAGCAGACATTTCCCTCCCCCCTCCCACTTTCCTGTGACCCTGAAGCGGGGGGAGGGCATCCAAACCAGGGGATCCCCTGCCCCCACTTGAGGATTGGCAGTCCTACCTCTATCCCTCATACTGCCATTGTCCCATTCGGTGTGCAGCTTAGCTGCCACATGTGGGAGGATCTTATTGGTGCAAGGATAAGGGTCGCTATCTGTTGAGCATCTTCTCATCTGTCTAGTAGCTTTGGCTAGCAGGCATGTGCAGCAGTGGTGTTCCCTCTCTCCCTCCCTTCCATGTGTCTGCCCTGGCCCCAATGGAAAAATAGTGATGGCACACTGGTGAGGATGATTGCAAAGGCAAGAGAAGAGGCGGTAGAGTTCAGTGAGGGGCTTTGGCATCAAAATCTGATGCCCTAGGCAATTACTTACACAGCCTATGTGCTTGAGCTGGCTGTGGAATCTGCATGCTTTCATTGTCAGCAGCTGGAGTGAGAGGTTAAACTTGGCTTACCATGTAGGCACTACTTGGCAGCAAGGCAGGATTTGTCCAAAAGTGTAAATTAAACTGGTAATCACCCTGAAGCAACCAAAGATAAACTGAGGTTTACCCAGGCAAGCCTGTCATTCCTAATCAGTGGGAGGAAATTTGGAAGGGCTGATTCAATAACTGAATCCTGTTGGTATCTGGCAAAATGGAAGTGTCATAAAGCTCTTGGCATACAATTTCTATGTGATGGCTATGAAAAATGAGGTGCAGCAACGCAGTATACTGGTAGGCTGATGGGCTATTCACAGTTAGGATAACCTACATGGAAGACAAAATGTGACCTTAAATATGCTGCTGCAGGTAAGTACAGCTCTGGCTTAACCAGTTCACTATAACTGCAATTCTAAGCAGAATTACACCCTTATAAGTTTATTGTCTGTGGTGAGATTGGAAGAGAATAACTCTGTTTAGGATTCTACAGTTAGTCTTTATTCCAGAATGCAGGGGAAATAACAGTTGAAGCTCTGACAGTTCAACAAAGAGCACCGCTTTGGGAAAGACAAAACTGGAGTGAGGGGAAGATGCTGGTGGGTGCAATCAGACTCTGATATGGTGCTGTTGTCCCTCCTGAATGGATTTAATATGCTCATTCAGATAGCAATATATGGCTCCTGTCCTGTAGCCATCAGACTCCCATGCTCATCCCTGACTTCCCTGATGCCACAGAAAGTCTGGTATTTGCTGCACCTACTGTTTTATAAGTGCTTCTGCAAGTGTGTGATCTCTGGCTTGTTGAATGAAGCTGTTTGGAACCTCTGCTTCCTGTTTTGTCACTTTTTTAACCTTAGTGATGAGTGCATAAGCAGTTATTCACCCAAGGCTCATTTAAAACCACTTATGTAAGCCCAAGAGTGAGGCAGCAAGGATGGGCAGATGGTGAATGGGAAGGCTAAGCTGCTGGTGGAAGTGCTGAAGCTGTGCCCAATTGTGTTGCTACAGAGCAACCAAGTGCCGGGCTCAGCAGGGCTTGGTAGGTGACGTGGTCAATCCTGCTCAGGTCCAGTGGCAAGGCAGGCAGGACGGTGAAGAGAGAGGGGTGAGGTAGACATGTAGGGCTGGATCAGGAGGTTAGCAAGAAGGCAGCAGCAATGGCAGCAGACTTGATACCATGGAGCAGCTGCCAATGGCTGTGGTGATCAGTGTGATGTCTGATCACAACTCTCCTGGTACAAAAAAACCCTGGACCAAATTAAAGGTGCAGCCAGACCATGCCAAACCACCCATCTGATCACAGCCTATATGTTGAAATAATAATATATAAATTAAAAAGGCCCCAAAAAGCTTTTGATTAGAAGACAAGATGCATTCATATGATCCTCCACCCCCCCCCCCCCAGTGAGTTTTCTCTTCTGGAGAATCCATATAGACCTGAACTTTAGGAAAGACACAAATCACATTAGGGATTTAGAACCATTTTTCAAACCTATTTTGAAACCTGATTTCAGCAAAGAGAGAAAGTACGAATTCATGCCTTGGTCCAGGGCCAGAATAAAGGCCTGCACACTATTTATATTCTGACATATAAACTTAGTTTATGGCATATATGCTGTATTTCAGCTAGAATATTCCTTATCTCTTTCATTTGATTAACTGGAAAAGTTTATTTCATTTTCATTTTAAATAAGAGGAATTGACGTCTAACATATCAAATGTATGCATACATCAGCTTGAGCTTTGCATTAAGTCTCAGCTGTTGGATCAGATCAGACTTTCATACACACAACACACCTGGATGGATTGGCGCAACTGAGTGAAAAATACCCACATCATTGTGTCTCCTCTGAATGTACTGTCAACACATCATGGCTATGCTATAGTGCAAACTTATGACAGAAGTGCACACTGCAGGTAGAGTGGATAGTCACATACGTTCTGGCTGAGGAAGTATATAAAATGAAGTGTGACATGGATATTGATATTATCTGATACAGCTTATCTAACTGATTTTATGGTTTATGATATGTCAATTTAATAAAATCAATGATCACCAGCAAACAACTGTAAACCATGACAGCCTTTGCAATACTTTTAAAATATTTCATTATTCACCATTCTTTTGTACTGAGTCATTTCATTGCTGTCAGATGTGAAACAAAAAAATAAGGTTTTTTCTTTTAATATGATTATATATGCTAGTTAATTTTCATTCCCACTTTCTGGTGGACTTCAGAGGGAATTGATGTAGGGTTAAATTCTGTATCTCTTGAACTAACTTTTTTGTTTACAGTGACTTATACTGATCAAATTGTGATAATATCTGCATGTACTGCATACATTGGTTTTGCATGAGACTAAAATGAGGTTCATATACTTTAATGTAGACATTAATATAGACATTGAAATAACAGTGACATAAGGTAAAGGCCTTTTATTTTTATATTTATAGTTCAATTGTAAGCCGAATTATATCTTTCTAACCCTATTAACTTCAATGGATTTAGAATAATTTAACTCTGTTCGGAGCATACTTTGAAAATCTCTTGCATGACAAGCATTCTCTTCCAGTGCTGCTGTGTGGTATTGTGCTGTACCTTTCTTAGCCAGGGTTTTAAATAAATGAGGTCAAGCCTCGTTTACAAAGATAACATTGTTTAACAACATGGCCTTATGAAGTTAGATCACATTAATGTCTGTTGACCTATGTGTGAACATACATTCCTTGAGATTACAGCATGTAAACTATAGCTAAATTTACACCACAAAACCTAAACACATTTATGTGGAAGTAAGCATCATTGATGTAACTGAAATTTACTTCCTGGTATTTGTGCTTTGACTTCCAGGCTGTAATAGGCACTATTTTATAGAGCATGAGTAAATTCCCTGGGACTGGACTCTCAACTCCTATGGGCTACAAAATATAAATTACCTTACTACTCTGACTTTTCACATCATTTAAGAAATCTCTGGGATGGATGACTGATATCACGACTGTGACTATCCGTGCAATCCTAAATAGAATTACACCTTTCTACATCCATTCATTTCAGTGGCCTTAGAAGGTTTTAACTCTGTTCAGAATATCACTGATAGAGAATCTAATTCTAGTTAGGGAGAAGATTATTGTATTTATTGTATTATTGTATTTTATAGATTGAACTGTTTGTGCACAATTCCTATTTCTCAAAAAAGTGATTAAAACAGATGCTTATAGTATTGAGATATGTAATTATGGATAGTGCAATTTGACATCTCATATTGTATAGTGAACTAGCTAACTTATTTTGGTATTATTTTAGGACACCCTTTTTTAGCTGCTAGTGTCTTTAATCTGTATCATTAATATTCAGCTCTTATTCTAGTCAGTGATTTTTATATTAACCCAGATGAGTTTCATATATCTGATTGCTTTATTATAAAATAAAGTTTTCTCCTTCTCCTAGTGAATGTACCTTCAACTGTAATGGAAGCCATGTCAAGACAAGATGCCCTCCAACCATTTAACAAAAGTAGCAAACTACCTTCTACCACTCCCCAGCGATCCATAGTATTTCCACAGACTCCATGTAGCAGAAATTTCTCCCTTCTGGATAAATCAGGGTCTATTGAATCAGGATTTAACCAGATCAGTGTGAAAAACCAGCGAGTCCTTGCAAGTCCAACATCTACAAGCCAATTAAATTCCGAGTTTAGTGACTGGCATCTTTGGAAATGTGGACAATGCTTTAAGACTTTTACCCAGAGGATCCTCCTGCAGATGCATGTGTGTACACAGAATCCTGACAGGTAATAAATGAACATTCTTTATATCTGTATCTACCAACAGGAAGTTCCATTGCTTTCTGCTTTTATCAGGTTGTAATCCTTTTTGCCACTAGACCATTATTAAGAAGACCCAACACAATGCAATTCATCTGCTGTAATATAAAACACAAATATTGGCTGTAGCTTGGCTTTATTATTTCTAAAATAATACCCAATAAAACATTGGGGTACCTTAAATGCACAGACAAGAGAAAATGGCTAAGAACACAGTCTTGGTTTGGTGCATCTGTTAGAGAGGGAACAAAATAGAAGGGAAATGTATGGATATCACAGATGGAAAAAAGGGGTCGAGATAATTAAAAGTCATTCTATCTTAGAAAGATAATATAACTTGCTGCTCAGCAGCTGTCATAGTCATTTCAGGGTTCACCTATAGTGTGCAATGTGTATGAACTTAATTAAGTACTAAGAGGTAATGAATTGGAATTTTTTGCTTAGTACTATTTTTCCTCAGAGCATGCAAAGCCATAAATCGTGCAGAGCTGTCAAAAGGAAATACCTACTCCACCAGTGATGTGGAGGAAAACAGATGCCACTTATTCAATAAACTAATATCCACACAGAAGAAAAATGTTGACTAGATACCTCAGAGTCAAAGTTGGTTTGAAAGTTTGTCAATACAGAATTTTATGGCCATGAACTGAGGATGAAATTTAGCTGAACAAGTGAATTAGAATTTCAGGTACTCTGACCAGTGCCCCAGTAGAGATAATGGAACTATTATTTATTAATCAAATCTGGTTTATTTGACAATCTTGATCGCTGGCAGCACAAAGGATGAAAATTAGATTAATTCAATAAAAAGACTGCCTCTTTTTTTGTCTTTCCTTTAGCAGCAAAAAGATGCATTAATAAAACAACTGCCTTTCCTGGAATAATTATTCTGGGCACAATCCACCAAGTATTACTGCTGCACAAGCTCACTGGTAAAAGTGGATTCTGAAGAGATATCAGTGAGTTCCATCAACAGTTTGTTTTGTTCACTGAGTTCAGGATTCTGTTTTCACAGAGCTCTGTGGATGCAGCTAAATTGTAAATTCACTTTCAGCATAGTGCAGTCTCAATTCATTTCTGTGATTGTTCCATGAAGGGTTATTTATATGATCAGCTTAAATGAAGATAGTTACACAGAAGCAGTGGTTCTCTGTAATGTCTAAATGTAGCACCTTGGAGGCCAAGTCAAAAGTTAACAAAATTTTACCAAAACATTTTCAAGATAAATGATGATTGTGGCTTGATGTTGTTTATAACTAGATATCAGGGTCAGGGGATAATATGCATGCATGGTGTAGTAGTGATTAAGAACAGGGACTCTAATCTGGAGAACCAGGTTTGATTCTCCCCCTTCTCCATATGAGGTCTGCTGAGTAACTTTGGCCAGTCACAGTTCTTACAGAACTCTCTCAGCCCCACCTACCTCACAAGGTGAAGTGAAAGAGATTGTAAACCACTTTGAGACTTCTTAGTGTAGAGAAAAGGAGGGTATAAAAATCAACTCTTGCATACTTTCCCCACTCACTGCAATGTAAGGTATAATTCTGTGTACACCATGGGATGAGTGTTAAAAGGAGGTCCTTTCAAAGTCTTTGCAGGCAGGAGAGGGGTGATGTGGTCCTTTTTTATTGGATCCCTCATACCTGAAAGAATTTAATAAACTGGGACAATGTGTGAAATCAGGCTTAATTCATGTAAAGTCATACAATATAAGGAATCCACACCAAGATTTTAATGGTAAGATTTTAAGTGCAAAAATTTCTTATGCCTTTCAGATTCCTTTAGGTTTACTGTAGGTTCCAGAAATGAGCATTTACCAAATCTAGCCATAGCTTCTTTTATTGTTTATCTCCTCTGTATCATATTTATAATGTCTTAATGCTTCTGACATTTGCATGACAAATATATGCAAAAGCTTTGTTTCGACTAACTGTAAAATGCAGTTCTACAGCGTCCCCCCAAAATTGGCTTGGATCCAGTGATGTACAAGCAGAAATATGAACTGACCTAAGAACAGTTCCACTTGTTCAAGATCTTATGCCCAGCTGTTTTTTCCCTATATGTTATAGTTCTCAGAAATTATTTGCATAACATTTTGTGAAAACAAAAAAATGGTTTTGGATATGCTATGTTTAACTTAGTATAAGGCACTAGTGTGAGGGGTTTCCCCCCCACACTTGCATGTGTATGTGGACCCTAGCATGTATGGAAATATTCAAGTGGATTTGAGCCACTGAGTGGGATCTTCACCGCAGGAGTCCTGCTAATGCTGAAACAAGCTAGGCAGCAAGACACCAATTGATGAAAATGTAAGCACAAGAAATCTGGTTCATTTTTCTGACTGATTTTAAATTGAACGGATCCACAGATTTTTAAAATCTTTTCAAACAAGCCATTTATTCTTGATCAAGATAGTGGGAAAATCCAATTGCCTTGTGAACAGAATCTTCCTATCATGTTCTTTGAAGTTTTTGTATTCAAATAGTGTAGCAGGAATCTACATTATAATAACAGTCCACCATTAGCTGTAATCTAACATCCAGTATACCCTGCCTCCCAAGCAAATGCCATTGTTCAAACACCAGCTTATATTTTGGATATTAGCTGAGGCAGAGCCAGCATCAGCATACCCTGAGGTGGAGCTTCTGGAAAGGCCTGATGCCAGCAGCCCCTGCCAACAGAGCTCCTATGCTACTAACCTGTACTCCCTTCCCACAACCTCTTGCCTGAAGGCATTCAAGAGTTCCATCCCCAGAGTTCCTAACTATCTGAGCTGCCCAGCACTGGGAGGTGTGTGGAGATGGTGGTGCTCATAGCAGCAACACTACCAACTGCACATACCTCCCAGTGCCATTGAACAAAGGGCATGGAATTGTTTGTGTGGGGGATCATGATCAGGCAGGGAAGTATGCACAGAAAGATAGTGGAGTACATGAGCATGAGGGCCCTGAGGACTTTCTGCTCAGGAACCATCAAAACTTGGAACCAGCCTGTGCTGAAGTCTCAAATGAAAGTTCTGAGTTCTCACAACAGCCAAATATAGTAGTGGACAGAGCAGACCATCTGAAAAAGCCAAACTGTGTAACTAGAGAGCACAACTGTCATGGCATATTTCACATTGGTCGTTTTTGCACTCACCTTCTGCCGGCGCAACCCCCCTCTTCACCGCGCAGGATCTGCGTGGATTTCGCGCTAAACGCTGCGGAGCAGCCAGAAAAGCCAGAAGCTCCTGTCGCAAAAGCCGCGCAAACGCCAAACTGCTTTTTGGCGGTTTCAGTTTGAGCGGCTTTTGCGCCGGGAGCTTCCGGCTTTTCTGGCTGCTCCGCAGCGTTTAGTGCGAAATCCGCGCAGATCCTGCGCGGTGAAGAGGGGGGTCGCGCCGGCGGAAGGTGAGTGCGAAAACGACCATTGAGTGGTAATAGCACCCTGGAAGTTTTGCCTTTTACAGATATTACTTGTGGGCTATAACCTTTTAGGCTAAAAGAGGAAATGGTTTATGTTAGGAAAAGATGACTCGGGTCATATATCTCCCACCACAGTTGATTACTATGACAGTCAGGACTGGTGCATGGAAGTCAGCAGAGTAGGCAGCAGCCTAGGGCACTACTCTGCCTAGAGATGCTACCAGGTGCCCCCTTACTCATGCAGATAACTCCTCCGAGCCTGCCTTGAAGGCAGGATTGGAGGAGCGCTGCACAGTGCACCAAGCTCTTTTAAAGAGCACACTGTTTCAGCGGTGCTTGTCACTTTCAAGTTGAAAGTGGCCAAGCGGTGCCTTCACAAGTTGCCACTCAGCCGCTTTCCACCCGAAAGCAGCCGGGTAATGCTAAAACAGTGCACTCTTCAGAGACTTCCTTAGAAGCCTCTGAAGAACTTAGTGCAGAGGGAAAGCGGTGGTGCAGCACTACTCTTGTGTGCCACCTATCTCTCTCTTTTCCCCCGCCGTCCTGCACAATGATGTCATGTCTGGTGATGTCATCATGCTGCGCACAATGAGCTCCATAAAGGGAGCTTTTGGGGGGGGTGCAGCACAGGGGTCTGCCTTGAGCACCAGGACCCCTAGCGCCAGCCCTGATGACAGTTTAGCATCAAATTAGCACTACCACAAATAAACTAGGATTGGGGAGAAGAATCTTTCACAGGTCTCCTTTCAATTTAACATAAGTAAGAAGTATATTGATACTGGATTATTGGTTCAATAAACCAATATTATGAGAGCATTACTGTGATGGACAGTAAATGGTTAATGCTATTATCTGGATTAAGAACCCTGAGTGGCGAGATTCAAATGGAATTCTTCAATTGATAGTGTCAGTTAGGAGTTGACAGTTAACAATGAGAGAGAGTAAAGCAGACTGTGAGAGAATCAAAAATGATCCTGAATTAGGAAAATGAGACGAGTAGCCCATCCCTATCAAGACTGAGGGTAATAGTTCCTAGTGAAGGGAGTTAATCCTATTAAGAGAGAGGGAAATAGCTCCTATAAAATGGGGTGATCCCTAGCCAGTGTATAAGGAAGGCAACAGGAACTTGTGTGAATGTTCCTACCTTCATCAACTTCAGTGGCTGTGACACCAAGAGGCTTATGCTTATTTATGTAAGCAGAGATTGCCAGGAAATCTCTCTCCCCATTTTAAAGAATTGTCTGAGTAACAGAAACAGCTGCTTGTTTGTAACTGGTGTTTGTTTATATAGAAAGTTACCTCATTCCTGTTGCCTATTTACCACATAGGTTCTAAACCTGATACTGTCTGACCATTTCCCCACAAAGTGAAATAAAATAGCTTTTTTAAATTTACCATCAGCCTCTTGTGTGTTGTTCAGTCGCACAGTCGAGTTTGACTCTTTGCGACCCCATGGACAAAGTCACTCTAGGCCCTCCTGTCTTCCACCATCCTCCGAAGTCTGCTCAAATTCGTGTTTGTTACATCAGTAATGCTGTCCAGCCATCTCATCTTTTGCCATCCTTTTCTTCTTTTGCCTTCTGTCTTTCCCAGTATCAGGATCTTCTCCAGGGAGTGCTCCCTTCTCATTTGGTGGCCAAAGTATTTGAGCTTCAGCTTCAGCATCTGACCTTCCAAGGAACAGTCTGGGTTGATTTCCCTTAGGACTGACTGATTTGATCTTCTTGCAGTCCAAGGGACTCTCAAGATTCTTCTCCATAATCCATCGAACGTTGGCAATTTGATCTCTAGTTCCTCTGCCTCTTCAAAACCCAGCATGAACTTCTGGTAGTTCTCGGTCTACATACTGCTGAAGCCTAGTTTGTAGGATCTTTAACATGACCTTGCTGGCATCTGAAATGAGTGCAATGGTGCCATAGTTTGAACATTCTTTGGCATTACCCTTCTTTGAGAATGGAATATAAACTGATCTTTTCCAATCCTGTGGTCACTGTTGCATTTTCCAAATTTGTTGACATAATATGCGCATCACTTTAACAGCATCATCTTTTAGGACTTTGAATAGCTCAACTGGGATACCGTCATCTCCGCTCACTTTGTTGTTAGTAATGCTTTCTAAGGCCCATTTGACTTCACACTCCAGGATGTCTGGCTCATGGTCAGCGATTTCACTGTCATGGTTTTCAAGGACATTGAGATCCTTCTTGTATAATTCTTCTGTGTATTCTTGCCACCTCTTCCTGATCTCTTCTGCTTCTGTTAGGTCCCTACCATTTTTGTCCTTTATCATGGTCATTTTTGCACGAAATGTTCCCTTGATTTCTCCAGTTTTCTTGAAGAGATCTCTTGTCCTTCCCATTCTGTTATTTTCCTCTATTGCTTTGCATTGTTCCTTCAGAAAGACCTCCTTATCTCTCCTTGCTGTTCTCTGGAAATCTGCATTCAGTTGGGTGAATTTTTCCTTTTCACCTTTGCCTTTCGTTCCTTCTTTCCTCAGCTATTTGTAAAGCCTCATCAGACAGCCACTTGCATTTCTTTTTCTTTGGGATGGTGCTGATTGCTGCCTTCTGTACAATGTCACGAACCTACATCCATAGTTCTTCTGGCACTCTATCAACTCTAGTTCCTTAAACCTATTCTTCACCTTCATTGTATATTCATAAGGGATGTGATCAAGGTCAAACCTGAATGGCCTAATGGTTTTCCCAGTTTTCTTCAGTTTAAGCCTGAATTTTTCAATGAGTAGCTCATGATCTGAGCTGCAGTCAGCTCCAGGTCTTATTTTTGCTGACTGTAAGGAGCTTCTCCATCTTTGACTGCAGAGTATATCAATCTGATTTCTGTGTTGCCTATCTGGTGATGTCCATGTGTAGAGTCGCCTTTTAGGTTGTTGGAAGAAAGTGTTCGCTATGACCAGCTTATTCTCTTGACAAAACTCTATGGCCGTTTTCGCACTAGCGTTTGCTCCGGTGTAGCGCCCCATTTACCTCCGGATCTTTTCCTGGATTTCGCACCTGTTGCTCCGGCGCTGCGCTTTGCTCCGGCGCTTCAGGGGTTTCACACCGGAGTATGTTTTTCAGCATGCTGCCGGAGTTTTTGAAAACCTCCGGATCCACACCGGATCCACTCCGCGGACTTTGCAGTGGGAAATCCATCCACGCCGGATCGACTGCTTTGTGGGCGGCACCCTCTCCCTTTCCGTCCTCCCACCCCATCCACCCCCTTGGCCAATCATCAGCCATTCACGGCGCTTCACCAAAAGTGCCCGCGCAGCCATTTTTTTTTTCCAAGCTTCATATTTATTGCGTAATAGCGATATTTCGAAATAAACAAATAAACAAATAGAAAAAAACACCCTCCTGGAATAGCCTCAAGTGACATTTCACTGTTCTTGTAGTTTCATGCTGTTTCTGTAGTGTTACGTTGACTAAAGCCATTTCTAAATTTGTTTCGTTGGAATTTTTTTTTATTATTACTGACTGCAGTTGCATAATTTCGCTGCGGCGGTGGGTCAACACAATTGTATCTGCGGCGCACTTTCATGGCTAGCTTCCCCCCCCCCGCGAAAAAGGGGATTCTCTATTACGTTGTTGCGTTGTTACGTTGTTACGTAATTACGCAACTAGAATGGCGCTTAAAAAAAAATGATTGACAGGGCATCGAACTCAAGTCGATGCCAGTGCGAAAACGATTTGAGCCGGGGCTTCAGGGAGGGCGACTCCGCAAAGAGTCACTAGTGCAAAAACGAGAAAAATGATCCGGACATAATTGCGCCGCGGAATAAGGGGAGCAAACGCTAAGTGCGAAAACGGCCTATTAGTTTTTACCCGGCTTCATTTTGTTCTGCAAGGCCAAACTTGTCAGTTGTTCCAGTTACCTTTTGATTTCCTACTTTGGCATTCCAGTCCCCTATGACTGGAATGCCAAAGTAGGAAGTACACAAGGAAAATACAAAGTAGGAAGTACAAAGTAGGAAGTACACAATACAAAAGACAAAAGAAGGACTTTAATCTCTTCCTTCAGTTCCCTAGGATGGAACAACATTTACTAATATGCATTCAAACGTCGGAGTGGGACAGACAGAGAGAGAAAAAGGAAGAGACAAAAAGGGGGTGCTCAGCTAAGAACAAGATAAAGGGGAGTCCTGTGAGGGAGGGCAAAATCATAATTACATATAAGCAATTGTAACTCAGAATCTAGGGTGAGACCCAGGAATTGACTGTGAATCTGTTATGGATGCAACAGTACAAGAGCTAAAGTTGCCCCTCTTTTAGAAGGAAGCATGCTGTTTTCCCATCAGCTTGAGAGCCGCAAGTCTCCTAGGCACACTTCCTCCGATTCGATATTTCATGGATATTCACTTATGCATACATTGATTTCATAACTGTGCTCTATACTGCAGCTATTTTTCAATTGGATTACTTTATCTTTTCTGGATTCCTATTAGGATCTATCTTGTTTTGATTTGAAATATCTTATAATTATGTACAAGACATTTTAGGAAGGTTGAGTTTGGGGTTCTGAACTCATAGCATGGAATACAGAATTTAGGAGGTTCTGGCAGGTTCCTCTGTGTGCTGGGAACCAAGATATTGGTTGAGGCCTAGAATGGGGTCAGATGGTACAGCACAATACAGGATGATAATGTTATCAGATGTCAGTATCTAAGGCCATTGATCAGGTCTGTGGAAGGCTGACCACTTTATAACTAGTGCTGAGGAGTGTAATGTGGACTTCAGGTGACTTGTTCAAGGCAGCAGCAGCAAAAAAAGGAGCCTATATCTCCTAGTCAGTGTATTGTAACACTATCACAGATTTGTATTTGAGTTGAACAGTGAGTTTGACTTGGTGATACCAATTAAACTGGTCTACCTATATCTATTGAGGCCAGGTCACCAACCTAATGGCTGCTACTACAGTTGTAGGGTAACTGCAAGCATACAAGCTAGAGTTGCCAACCTCCAAATAGGGTCTGGAGATCTCCTGCTGTTACAACTTATTTCCAGATGACAGAGATCAGTTCCCCTGGAAAAAATGGCCACTTTCAGGGGTGCACTCTATGGAATTATACCTGCCTGAGGTCTTTCCCTTCCAAGACCCTGCCCTTCTAGGCTTTACCCCTAAAATATCCAGGAATCTCCCAACCCAGAGTTAGCATCCTAGTACAAGGGCATCCAATGGCTATGTGAAGTTTATGCAATCCCTTGGCTACTTTTGGACTTGGCAGTCCACTTAGTTCATTACCTAACAGGTATTGTAGATGACTGAAATTGAGCATAGAAAACTGTGACTGACTTATGCCTGAACAAAGGCACTTAGGCTCATCACAATATCACACACTCTTTGCGAATGCCCAATTCATATAATCTAAACTTAAATATTATTCTGCGGATATCTAGTACCTCAATCCTGGAGCATGAATATATTTGTGGAATAGTGCTGAGGGGGTTTGGCCACATTGTACAATCAAAAGAGCATAGATATAAGCTGTAAGAAATAGTTAACTTTTTTGCTATATATCTGTATGTAGTTATTGAATTTGGATTTTCTGTTCCCCTTCCTGCTAATCACCATCTATTTTCTTAAGAATTTTCTTTACCTTGTGTTCCATCTGTTGCTCCTTCTTTGTTTTTTAAAGATGTAACCTCATATTAATTACTCTTGCTATGACTTACTATGGCAAAAGGGAGAATTTTATATGAACGTAGGTGTAATTTACTATGCAGAGATGCAAAAAAACTGCTATTCCGTATCATTCCTGTATTCTTTTGCATTGAATGGAAGTTGTACAGTAATAGGGCTTGTTGGACTGTGATTGTGGTCTCTATTTTATAATTTAAAAATAAGAAAATCGTATTTTTTTTTAGAATGACAGCTAGAGAGCATTATTTTTTTCCAGCATAAAAACTTTAAATATTTTCTGAAAGATCATGAGGACAATACAAGACCCAGCCATCTGAACTAGTACTAGATATATATCCACAGGGCAGGAATGGAGTATGTTCAGGTTTGTATACATATTGTGTTTGAATCTTAAATTAATTAGAAATTTTGAAACAGTTCTGGCCATTTCAGTTACATTTCCTCTTACCCTAAAATGCATTTTTGTTTGTTAATTAATTTAGTATCTATCCTGGAAGCAATCCCAATTTAAAACACATCCAGAATTGTCCAAGGATATTCCCAGGGCTTTTTGTTTGTTTGTTTTTTGCCCAGCCACTGGCAAACTGACCCACTATTCCTTGAACCAGGAGTCAGAAATCCCTTCTCTCTTCTGTTTTTCTGCTGCAGAAATTCCCAACAATCCCATTTGGGGGGCTCCAGAAAGGGGTAAGCAGAAGCCTTCAATCATAGTGAATCATTAAAAAAAACTATTTCATAATTTATTTTGAACTCAAAACCAATTTTTTAAAATGAACAATTGATTTACATCTTTTTTTTCCTTTTCTGTCATGTGCCATATGCAATGGTGTTTAATAGACAGTACATGTTCCTTGACTTTTCTGAGAATTGCCCTAACCAGTTTCATATGCAGTTTTTTACATTTGTAACATTTTAATTTTGTTGACAGTCACATGCATAAGATGTTGATGGGATGGTGGACAATACGCATGCAAACATAATCTAAGTAGACGTGGAATGCTAATCAGTTCTTAGTCTTTCTGTTTTCATGAACTCTCTCTATATAAATATATGCATTGGGTATTTCTATTACATTTTAGCAGTATGTTTTGTTTTGTTTTTTTAATATTGAGGTTCTCTACTTTCTGGAGATGTCTCAAGCTTTGCTTGAATCTGTAAGCTTTGCATTTTTTCACCTTAATTCCACAGAAATATTTGATCTTACCAATTCTAAATATCCACCAAGAAAATGCTGGCTTCAATATTGGCCTCTTTATAATACAGTTGTGGAATAGCAACCCATTAAATAGTAGACTGAATGCAGCAGTAAGTGGCAGAATCTTTTCCCAAAGCTTGCCAATTTATTGATTTTTATTTTTATGTTTTAAATGTCTAGAAAGTATTGATTTAGGATTAAGAGCAGTGGCATAGGTTTGCCATTTTGGTTGTCCTGCCTCAAGTAAAATGATTACCTCAAAATTTGGGTGATTCTGCATTCTTTATGTATGATTAACACAATTTATTCATGCTTGCATTTTATTGTAAGAATTCTAATATGAGCTGCTCAGCTTAAAAAACTACTTAATATCATGTAAGTTATAAACACATCAAAACTTTCACTTACAAATCAAAGGGTGTTTCATATTCAATAGTTCAGGGACGTTCATTGAAGCCTAAGGCAGAGCTAAAACAGTGTAGTGGAGAAGAGACTGCGTTGCGACTTGAGAAATTCCTGGTGCAAATGTGACGTTAAGGAAGCTACCACTTTTTAGTTTTAGCACTCCCATCTAATAATGGCTTTTTTTGAACTCTCTTTTCCATTCAATAAAGAGGAGGAAGTAATTCCCACTGATTCTTCCTTCCTACAGCAGACACCCATGCCACTGCCAAGGGTCCCTCTCCTTGTAGAACCAACTTTTGTGGAGGATGCAAACACTATAGCGGGATAAGAAAGTTGTGATGTACTTTGAAAAAGTACTCTAGAAATGTTCAATACTATATACTGCTCCAAAAACATCCCAGGAAGTGGGAACAATGATTATCCTTTTTAAGGAGAGGAACATCAATTCATTGGCACCTTCGATCATTTTAATTTCTGCCCTGTGAAACTGTTTGGTGTCCAGCCTTTTATTGAAAGGGCTGACTTCAATATATTGAGCACAAACCAAGAAAAGAGGACAATTTAAGCTCTATTGAAGTGACTGTGATTTAAGCAATTAACTGTATCTTTAAATCCAAATAATTTCAGATTTAAGTTTGTCTAATTCATTTTAAGATTGTGCTGTAAGTGTACAAGCTACCCAAAATGAAATCATATTATGCTCCTGTATAGCATAATTGTCAGCATATATTGTGGGATGCATACAAACACATGGTCAAACATGTAGTCTGTAGTCTATAATCTATAGTAATAATTCTCTTATCACCATGGCCAAATCGAGGATGGCCATTCGCTAATATTTTAAGAACAAACAATTGACCCATCACAAGTCAGTTAGTGTCTCTGGCCTCCTATTGGCTGACTTCCCTGTCTCTCCTACTCAGGCCCAGGAATGTTGAACAAACTGCCTGAAGAAGTCTTACCTCAGAGACAGCCACATCTCTTAGCTCTTCTCTGTCATCTGGCCTCAGAAAGGACTTCAGAGCTCCTGTGGCCTCACAAAAGGCCCTATCAATGGTCCAGACAGATGGCCTCCCAGCACACGCAGCCTCCGAAGGCTGCTGCAATAGCCAGGGAGCCTGGCTGTCCCACCACTACTGTCTTTCACTCCCTTTCTCCCTCTTCCCCTCAGCCTCGGCCCGAGATGGTTGCCTGAGAAGGAGATAGGGAAGCTTCACAGGACTGTTGTTCATATCAAAGGGGGGAGAGAAATGAGGAGAGTGATGTATGCTGCTTTGGTCCCCTCCCCCTGCACTGTGAAGAAAGACTGTCCTTTTCCTTAGATGCTGCATGGTTGCCAACTCCAGGTTAGGAAATTCCAGATGGCAGAGATCAGCTCCCCTTGAGGCGCAGGGGGGAAATTAATGCCTTCACTTGGGTGGGTGGGTGGAAATACAGCAAGGCTGGGGGGCCCCTTGCCCAAAGACCTTTTGTGGTAGCTTTCCAGGTTGTTGGGAAATTCCTAAGGTATCAATACAGGCTTCTGAGGGAAAGGGCTTTCCTCCTAGGGGACCACTGTTGCCAAACTCCAGGTGGAGAACAACTAATGCCTGTTTGGAGTAATTGACTGACTGTGCGCATACTGTGATATTGCATTGGTTCCAGATTATTGAAGTATTTTGATCAGAGGAAGTTGGTATTGAAACATGTAAATTTTACCTGGGAAACGTGTTATCAATTATACTTCTTATTTGTCTTCGAGTCTTCACTACACTGCAACAGAAAGTTTGTCAACAACTACTTTGTTTTTCTACGGAGAGGCCTGCATGTCAACACTGCTACTTCAGCAGCCCTTCCTGGGGTGGACTCTTCAAGTGACTTGTATGTCTGTATGATTTGTGATTTTGGAATTTTGGAAATGTTTTGTATAAGTGGTATAAGTTTGTAAAAAATAGGCTTTGTGCCTTTAACGAGCTCACAGCTTTCCTAGTTAGACTGGAAGTAAAAACAATTTTTGGCATTGAGACTGTGTAACTCTTTGAAGTTTCTTATCAGTCCTTAGAGACTTTTTTGAGAGGTTTATCATCTCTTTGGAACATGGTTTTTCTTAGGCTTTCAACCATACTGTGTTCTTCTCTATTGGTTTGAATCTCCAGGTGAGGGCTGGAGATCACTCAGAATTACAACTGATATCCAGTTCTTGCTGTGGAAGCTAACTGGATGATTTTGGACCAGTTACACACTTCCAGCCTAATCTGCCTCACAGGGTTGTTGTTCAGATCACACAGGGGGAGAAGAGAATTATGTATTTGGTTCCCCCCCACACTGTGAAGAAATACTGTCATTTTCCTATGTAGAGGCTGCAGGGAGGGGGAAGGTGATGGAAAACTGAAGTCAGAAGGGCAGGTAGAGGGAAGGAGATAGGGTTACCAACTCCAGATTAGGAAATTCCTGGAGATTTAAGGGGTGGGGCCTGGAGAGGGTGGGGTTTGAGAAGGGGTGGGACCTCAGAGAGGTACAATGCCATAGAATCCAAATCAACAATTTCCTCCTGGGGAACCATTGTTGTGACTCTCAGGGTGAGGCCTGGAGATCTCTCAGAATTATAAATGCTATCCAGATAGATGGCAGAGATCAACTCCCCTTGACCTGAGGGGAAAGGAATGCCTTCATTTGGATGGGTAGGAAGACAGCAAGGTGGGGGGCACTGTCCCAGAGGCCTTTAGTGATCCCTTTCCAGGTTGGTGGGAAATTCCTGGAGATTCTGTGGTGGAATTTGAGGAGGACATATGAGTTAGAGCTTCAGAGTGGGATCTTCCAGATCCAGGTTCTTGCTGTGGAAAGCTGACTGAGTGATATCAGACTAGTCACAGACTTCCAGACTAACCTGGGTTGTTGTTCAGATCATATGAGGGGAGAGGATAATGATGTAAACTGCTTTGCCCCCCCCCCCCTCACTGTAAAGAAAGACTGTTATTTCCTATGTAGAAGCTGCAGGGAGGGGGAAAGTAATGGAAAGCTGAAATGAGAGAGGCAGATAAAGGAAAGGAGATAGGGTTGCTGACTCTAAGTTAGGAAATTCCTGGTAATTTAAGGGGTGGGGCTTGGAGATGGTGGGCTTTGAGGAGGGATAGGACCTCAGACAGATACAATGCCATTTCCTCCTGGGGAATCACTGGAGATCACTCAGATTTACAGTTGCTTTCTAAATGGCAGAGATTAGTTTCCTGTGGGGGGGGGAGTCAATGCCTTCACTTGGGTGGGTGGGAAGACAGCAAGGGTGGCAGGCATTCATCCAGAGCCTCCTTCTAGAGCCCATTGTTTTTTTCTTCACAATGGGCCTTCCGCCTATTAAAACTATAAATCCATAAGACTGCCAGAAGTCTTCTCATTCAAACTAGGCTTCTTCAGTTTATTTCAGCTATTATAGAGGAAAATAATAACAAACTGCCTCAAGTATTTATTTGGTGGCACTGTTTATAACATTTGAAGCATCACCTTTTTTTTTTTTGCATTGTTGTTCAATTAATGCCTCTCTTTTATTTTCATTTCCCACTGGCTGAGACAGAAGTTTTTTGCATACCTCCCAGGTCTCTATTGACTGGAATCAAACTTCTTGTCAGGATCTACTATCATATATTTATTTCCTTATATATTTATAGATCTCCTTTCTCACTGAGACTCAAGGTGGCTTACACAATGTAAATCAATGCAATCGATAGGATGAAATATTATTGATTGCTTTGATTTACATAGTGTAATATTAATCAACAAGTGGTAATTCATTATATTCACAAGGGAAATCCCTTCCCTTTCTAAATTTCAGCCCCTCCCTGTCATCTCTACCAGGACTCTGTTGCAGCTCCGGCTTTAAATTAAATTTAAATTAAAGCTGATAGATGGAGGGAGCTGCAATATTTGTAGGGGGGGATCACTTCCCTCTCTTAGCTATAACCCCATTGTCACTGTCAATGGTCCATCGCAGCTCCCACTTTAGATTAAATTTAAATTAAAGCTGAGAGGCGGAAGGGATCCCCCCTGGAAGTATTGTGCCTCACCCCCATGATCTAAGGTTTCTCTACTTACAACACAAGAGGTAACTTAACTCCCAGACGCACCACTGAATTATTCCAGGTTTTTTTTTAATTGAAGCATGGTGTTTATTCTAACATAAAAATCATAGATTGAGGATCAAAAAGGAGTTCAATTTGACTTAGCTAAATAGCTTTTATAATTATTGTTTTATTTGACCAGTTGGAACATATAGAAAAGGTGCAAATGTGTTCTCATTACCAGTGGTATCCATGGCTGGTGAGTGGGAGTAGGCCATGTAGGCAGCTGCCTAGGGCACCGCATGCCTATAGGGCGCTGCTAGGCACCCCGCCCCACATGATGCCGGGTGCCTCTCTGCCTCTTCTTGTCAAGAGTCACTCTGTCTTGTTCCTCTTGTCATGTGTATTCAATGGTATAATGCTAGGCTGTGCTTCCATGCTATGCTGTGCTTGCTATGCCTTTGATATAACTGCAACTTGTTGCTTATCTGGAGGGAGGATGGCATGTCCGGGAATTGGCTAGTTGCTGGGTAACCAAGGGCAAGAGCTGGAGGAGATGCAAACCATGAACTGATAGCGAGCACCTACAGCGATGAGAGCTTTTCAAAAACCCTGTGCAAAACTCCCGCTTTTGCTTGTCACACTTTGGCTTGAATTATAACGGTCAGGGCAAAGGTTTATAAGTTGAAGGAATTGACAGAGAGGTCAGTTCTGACAACACATGTGTATGCCCATGAAGCTGGAATAAAGATCCATGAAGTGTAGCAGGAAAAGCCATACATTACCAATTTCAGCCGGATCAATAACAGAGGCAGCATGAGGCGAAGTCAGGAAAACAGCTTTCTTTATTTAACGTGCACATGGGCCCTGTACATGGGCTTCAGACCCGAGAGTCTGAGCAAAATCACAGAGGCACACAGGCCTTATATACCCTTTTGCACACTTCTTATACACACTCACTTCCTTGGGGCAGCTGTAAACATTTCCGTTTTACAGGTAAAAGCCTTTTCCATTCTACAGGTATAAACATTTCCGTTTTACAGAGCTTGTGGGTCGCTAGGCAACCCTAACCACAAATCATTACATAGTTCTGCTTTTCTATTTCCTTGGGTTTGGCCCGAATGCCCCCACCTTTGTGCTTCCGCTGTTCTCCGGTCTACTTGCATCTGTTTCTTTCAGTTCCTCTTTTACTCTTTACTTGCATCACAGTTATTTGCAGCTACTTTTCTAACTTCTGCTTTCCAGCTCAAGCTAAAATATTTCCTTATAGCAAGCTATTATAAGCCAAGCCCAGACATGTCCTCAGCAGGTCTATCTTTTATTGATCCTTGTGTTCTAAAACATTCTAAAACCATCTTTCCAAATACTCTTCCATATTTCCTTCTTGGCCTCCTGCCTCATTCCCCTCTTTCAAGCTGTGCTTGACCCTTGTTAATACATCCACAAACCATCACACATACTAAATTCAACCCAATAAAAACAAGGCATCCTTTCCATAGCCAAGACATATCTGGGAGCCAGCTTGGTAACCCTGCGGTCTTCCCTCCCCCAAACGGCGAGGATTGAAACTGCCTCTGTGCTTTGGGCATGCATTACAATCCTAAGCATAAAAGCAATGAACGCACAAAGCATGGAGCAACCCCCCGGCCTTAATCAGCTGGTTGCTCCTTTGATGGCTTTCTTCTTCCTGAGCGTCGAGCGCGTCAGCTAATGTGACGGCAGCTAGGAGTCGTCTAAGTTGCTGTGAACCCCACCGTTGCCGGTAAGTGGGGCCCAGAGGTCGATCGCTGGGTGTGACGGCAGCTCCCACCGGTATAGGAAATGAGGAACCGACTGTACCTGGGGGAACTCATTTAAGATGAGTCCAGGGCGGAATCTTATACATAAGATGGCAAACCTGAGAAAAAGAATCTCCAACACACGTTTAAATACAGCATATAGAGCATATATAGCTTGTCAACAACTGAATCCATTAAACTTATATAAAGGTACATGAATAATCTTACTCAAAACACTCAATCTCCGGCCCTTTCTTGGGCAAGCATATCAATATGAACAAGGTACTAGGCAATGTGTTAGGCTACTTAAACCTAGCCCTCTAACACATTCTAACTACTTAATTTTCTCTAGGGACCAAAAGAACCTGACTTACAATACTTAAGCAAACAAATCTTCTGCTCTGCAAATTGACTGCGTCTCTTTAGACTCAAAAAATAATAAAAATAAAAATAAACCAAAGTCACGTAAAAAGGGTGTCCACTCAACAGGGCGTCTGCCCCCCTTTTCATAACTTCATATTAAGGTTTAACAATTGGGACTTTCTTCCGGGCTTTCTTCCATCTAGAGAGGCTCTTGGAAAAGAGTCTCCAACATACCCTGTTCTGGGACCGGGCCAGCTGCTTCGTCTGTGCCTCTGCCATTTCCGTGGCCATCTTTCTCGGGTGCAGATTCGGCTTCGGCCTCCAGGCCCGAGGCTTCGTTGCTGGCTGCGGGGTCCCACTTGTAGGGGGTGAGATACCATCCCGTGGCCACTTTCATGACCCTAGGTGCAGTCATTGTATGCCAGTGGTGGTCGGGCACTCTCCTTCTTCTTCCCCCTCTTCCTCGAAATTGGGGAGGAGCGGCTGAGTTCCTATGGGGACAAAAATTCATCCAGTGGCCAATTTCGTGGCAAAAGGCGCACTCATTACGTAGCAGTGGTGGTCGCATGCCCCTTGGCGTACCCTGGGGTTGGGGTCCCATTTCTTCTTGTCCGTCTCGGGGTCCTCTGCCTCCACCACGGGCCTTCGAGTTTCTCTTCCCCATTTTGAGGTCTCCCTGGGCATCTCTGAACTCCAGGGCGTCGTTCAACTTCTTAAACATAATAAACCGGCTTCGCCCCTTGATCTCGAGGATGTAGGTACCTTCGTGATTGATGAAGGTCCTTGCAGTGGGCCTCTTCCCGGACCTGTTCTTGGCTGGAGCCTCTGTCTTTCTGGCTCATTCCCTATGAATGACTTTATGGGAACTAGCTTCTTCCAGCTCATGGCTCCAATCAGGGCAGGCGCCAACCTGGGCTTCTTGCGGTGGAGGGGACGGTGACATTCTCTCTGCCATTTTCCGGTCCGTTGATGCCGCCTCTCTTATCTTTTCAGCAACAAGTTCAGCAACAAGTTCAGCAACTGCACAGGAAAAAGCTTATTTAGGCAAATTTTTTTACGTTTAACCTTTTTATTTTGCTGGGTGAACAATACCCCAACTCAGCCTTCTGCTGCTTTCTCCTCTACCGCAAACGTGGATGCTGCTTAAATCGCTTCCCCCTTCTTATGAAAACGGCATCACGTGGATAACGGGGATTTCCGCTGTGGCAACTGACATAAAGGACGAGGATAAAGTCTGGGTGGGTCTAAGTGACAAAAAAAAGAAGAAACTGGGGGGGGGGTTACGTTTTGCTTACGGGGCCAGCTGGAATAAAGAGGACCCCCAGCAGCACCACTGACTTTCAGGACTGCGATGCTTCTACCACCAGTAGGGGTTCCAGGGCAATGAAAGTCGAGGGGAGGACCCCCGGTTTGGCGGGCCAGGGGATGTAACCGTGAAGTGGATGCAAAAAGCTTTAGCCACTCAAAGCACCCATCTCCAGGAAGAAATGCAAGCCATGCATGCCTTCATGATCCAAGAGATGCAGGACCTCACCTGGCAAAAGTGAGCGATGGGGGAGCGGATTGCAGCTGCACCCCCCCCCCCCCGAAACCAGCCCCTGAAAGGGAGGAAAGACCAATGATTCCCGTTTGGGGGGGGGAGCCCCTGTGGAAGGCGAACAACCCATGGTGCCACAACCTCAACCTGAACAGGAGGAATCAGTGGCGGTGCCAGCGGCGGTGCCAAGTAAGTGAAGCGAGATTTGATGGGGATCCATCAGAACTAGCATACTTCATTGCGATTGTACGAGGGCACCTCAGCGTCTGGGCCCGTAATTTCCCAACAGATCAGTCATGGGTAGTGTACATTGGCAGCTGCCTCCGAGGTCTGGTGGCCTGGAGGTATGTCACCCTATTCGAGAAGTGATCTCCTGCGCTGAACTTGGCCACAGACCTCCTGAGGGCTCTACACCGCCACTTCGAAGACCCTCTACAGGAGGCCAACACGATAGCGGCACTACAAGACCTGAAGCAGGGCGCTGGATCGGTCCGAGAGTACCTCAGCGAGTTCAGGGAGCTGAACTCCAAAGTCCAGCGATGGGACGATGGGGCCAGGATCAAGCAATTCAAGAGGGGCCTCAACTCTCACATATATGGAAAAGCCCTGAAACTGGGGGAGCCATGAGACTCGGTCGGGTGGACCCAGCTAGCTTGCAAAATAGAGGATCACAACAAGATGATTGCCCTGCATAAGAAACAACAAGGCCCCCCCCCCCCGCAAAGAAGCGCGGGAGAAGACACCCTGACCCAATCTACCCAAGCGCGCCCCCGAACTGTCACGTGAGGAGTGCAGCCAGAGAGCCAAAGCGAAGTTGTGCTTCAATTACAGGGGGGGAAATCATATCGCCAGCAAATGCCCCAGCAAGCCAAAGGAATCGCGGACCTCCACACCTCTGAAGGTGGAGGCTAAGAAGAAAAACGCCGACAGTGGAGCCCCAACGGCCAAGGCCAAGTCGGCAGTGCTGCAGTTCCATGAGCCGGTGCTTGAGGAGTCCAAGGAAGAGGATGCAGAGATCCAGCTGCCGGGAAATGACCCAGACCTGCTGTGAGAAGCGCACAACAGCAGGTCAGAGCCATGGCCGCGCCACTACGGGTGAGATTGTCTGGGACTTTGTATTATGTACCCATAACACTAGAAAATCCTGTTACAAAATGATTCTCTTGCATCAGGGCCCTACTGGACTCAGGATGCTCCAAAGACTTACTATCCCCAAGCTTGGTGGAAGCGCTAGGAATAAAGACGGTGCCCCTACAAGAATCCTATGTATTGAGCAAATGGACGGGAGCCCAATGAAGGGGGAGCTGTGTAGGACGGGGACTGAAGTGTGTGCCCTAAGGGTGGGGGAGCATTGGAAACCTTTCATGTTCATTATCGCCCCAGCCACCAAGTTCCAAGCCGTCCTCAGCCTGGAGTGGGTGGCCGACCACTACCTGCTGGTTGAGTGGAGCAGGAATGCCATTTACTTCTTGGGTCTGGTGTGTGAGAGTCACCGGTGGAACAAAAAATGGGGCCCACACCCCCCGCCCCAGCTTGAGAAACTTTGTGTCACCAAAGTTGAAGTAGCCAGTCTGCCCCCCGAGTATCGAGACTTGCAAAAGGTGTTTGACGCCCAAGAGGCAGATGAGCTTCCTCCCCACAGATGCACTCACTGTGCTATTGAATTGGTGAAGGGAGAGCCACTTCCCAAAGCCAAGCTATATTCAATGAGTCGAGGGGGAGAGATCTTGAACTTCAACTGTCTTTTCCTTGACTCTGCGTCTGACACTTCTGCCTGCTCAAGATCTGGGCAGACAAAAGAAATGGTTCAGGCTCACTCCAAGGCTGCCTCCTCTGTGAGGAAAGGCAGCCTCAGAGCAAGGCAAAGGCACCACACCACCCTTTCTGCTCACCCAAGACTTGGGTGAATGAAAGAGGCAGCTCAGCCTCACTCCAAGGCTGCCTCCCCTGCGAAGAAAGGCAGCCTCAGAGCAAGGCAGAGGCACCGCGCCACTTCTTTTGCCCACCTGAAACCCGGGTGGAAGGAAGAGACAATGCAGCCTTGCTCTGAGGCTGCCTTCCCTGCAAGGAAAGGCAGTCTTGGAGTGACGCAGAGGTGCCACATGGCCTCTTTCACCTGCCTGAGACTTGGGTGGATGAAAGAGGCAGCTGGGCCTCGCTCTGAGGCTGTCACTCCTGTGAGAAAAGGCAGCCTCAGAGCGAGGCAGAGGTGCCATGCCTGCCTCTTTTGCCCACCCAGGACCCGGCGGAGGAAATAGACGGCACTGCAGTGACCCCCTCCCTGCAATTTAAATACCCCCGCTGATCAGCCCATCAGTGGGAGTCTTAAATGGGAGGGGAAGAGGCAGACCAGCTGCTTCTGCTGGTTCTCCACCTAGGGGAAGGTGACAGAAGCAGCCCCACATCCCCCCATTTAAAGACACCCCCCATGGGAGGCAGGGAGAGGGGCGTGGGTGGGGCAGTGGCTTGGGACAGCAAAAACCTCAGTGTCGCCCCTGGTGGCATCACATCACAAGCACTGGCAAGCAGTAGTACAACTGTTGCAAGACTTCATGCAAGGAGTGTCAAACATGTGGCCCAGGGGCCAAATCAGGCCCTCAGAGGGCTCCTATCAGGCTCCTGAGCAAGTGGCTATCGTCTGCTTCCTTTTCCCTCTCTCTTGCTTCCTTTTGCCTCACAGCTTGCTTTGAAAGGCTTGTTCAATGGCATAGGAACTACAGAGCAAAACCTATATTTTCTCCATTTGCTCCGGCTCCTCTCTTGGGGAGGAAGGGGGGAAGAGTAGCTTAATTTGCTAGGCTCTCTCAATCAGACAGAAGAGCTACTGAGCCAAGCCTCTCTTCCTTCTATTGACTGAAGCTCCTTCCTCTCTTGGCCCCCTGGGGAAGGAAGGAAAGAACCAGAGCTTCCTTTGCCCAGTCCCCTGGATTACATGAGAGATATAGAAAGAAAGCACCTTTAAGACCAATGAGTGCTAATGTTTTAAGCATGTTTTATTTTAATTTTTTTAAAATCTTGAATTGTGTTTGTGTCCTTATATCTCTGCTACCTAATCTTAAATAGGTACACACATGGCTCAGCTCAACAAGGTCTCATTTATATCAGATCCAGCCCCCATAACAAATGAGTTTGACACCCCTGTTCTATACAGCAGGGGTGGCCAACGGTAGCTCTCCAGATGTTTTGCCTACAACTCCCATTAGCCCCAGCCATGCTGGCTGGGGCTGATGGGAGTTGTAGGCAAAAAAATATCTGGAGAGCTACTGTTGGTTACCCCTGCTATACGGTATCCCAAGACACAAGAATCTTGCATTTTTTTATTAACATGCTGGGGAAAATATTATTTTGCCACCACAACACTGCTGTTGAAAGGCCAGGGCTTTTTTGTAGAAAAAGCTCAGCAGGGATAATTTGCATATGAGGCCACACCCCCTGATGCCAAGCCAGCTGGAACTACATTCCTGCTCAAAAAAAGTCCTGGGAAAGGCATTTTAGAAACATTTAATCTATGAAAAAATGATAATCTGAAAAAAGACTGTATTTGCTGTTCATGTGGCAAATTATCTTTACTTGTTCCATAGCTGGTTGCACTTGTTTTAATGTGGTAGCTATTTACAAATAAAGAATGATGTGTTTTCACAGAATGTAAAATTAATCATGTTGACTTGCCTTAAAAAAAACTAAGAGATTAATTGGTTTTATTTAGTGACTTATTTGTTTATTGTGGTAGCAGTTAAAAATAGATAACCAGAGGCTAATAAATGTTAATGATCCCATTCACTCTTAGAAAATCAATTGCTCATGATTATAGCACATCTCAGGGTATTGTTTTTGAGGAAAAGAATTTAGCATTAAGAATATTTTGAAGAGAAGTAGTCAGTTCTCAGACAACTTTGTTTTATCAGTGCCCATTTTATAGATGATTTCCCAGTAAGCAAACAGTCCTTTTGAACAAATATATAAAGACTACTATAGGAATAATTATTATGTCTTTGAAACACATGGTTTTATATGGGCTTGTATTGTATGGTTGTGACCTTTCATGTGAACTGGAAGTCAATTCAACAGTAGGAAGTCAATTCAACAGTAGTAAACTTGCTCCAATGTGCTTTGTTTTTTTGTTTTTTTGTTTGTACAGTTATACATTTAAAAAAGGTAAAGTTAAGCCCCTGTGCAAGCACCAGTTGTTTCCGACTCTGGGGTGACGTTGCTTTCACAACATTTTCATGGCACTTTTTACGGGGTGATTAGGGCCCCCATATTCTGGAGAAATAAGGCCAATTTATTATTAATATTTTTGTGTATTATTTCATTAGACCTGGATCCTAGATTTCCACAGGCAGAAGAAGGAAAACCTCTGATTCCCTCCCCTCCCCCCCGCCCAAGCTATTTCTGGGCATCCCCCATTCCCCAATAATTTTCTGTGTGTTCCAGGACACCCTGGGAGGGAAGAAGTGCGATCATTAACATTTCATCAGTGGAAATCTAGGTGGGATCCAAGTCACTATATAGACAGCAACTATCAATAAACCTAATAAAAATTACAATGAAATTGCAATACTAAGAACACTCAGCATAATAAAACCTAATAAGAGTTTCTTTGTTTAGTTTGCAAGCCTGAATACAAGCATTTTATATTTCTTCCCAAAAATTAAATGAAAAGAATTCAGCCTTCATTAAATCATTTTAGAATCTTGGAGAAGGTGTAATAAAGGCCACGATTCTTCTAAAGAAGTTCTCATTTTTGGAACTAGTATAAAAAAGCAACTGCAATATCTTCATGGCAGTCTTGATAACAGGGTACAGGAAATGTTTCTCTTCATCATTCATCTCATGTAGATGAAAAATGCCCCCATGAGCAGGTCCCATGTTTTATTAAAGCTGTTATCTCATTCGCCCTTATTACAGTCCTATGAGATAGGTTATTACAATTTCCATTTTACTACAGGAAAATACAGGTCCTGTGCACACTAATTAGTCCATGGACAAATCAAGGTTCTCTATGGTCTCAGGTGAACTGGTATATACACTAAGAACTTTTTTTTCTTTGAAACATAAGAACACTCAGAAAGATTTTATAATGTGAGTAATGATAATAATATTGTATTGAGCTATTGACCAATGCTAAGCTATTAATCAAGGTAAAAAATTCTTACAATCAGTGCTCTGAAGCACTGTAAAATAATGGCATTCATGATCAGTGATGCAAGTAGTCACAATTAAGCAGTTTAGTTGATGGATGAGAGGGCACACTTTATTTTATACTTAATTGAATTGCTGTACATGCTTGGTCACAATTGTCTCTTTTTCTATGGCTTTCGTTTTTAGCAATTTGGAGAGACACATTTCTTAGTGCAAGCAATTAAGACTGTATTTTGCATTGCCTCCAAAAGTACAAACAAAAATTCTTCCTTTATCTGCTGCCTATCTTACTTCTGTGTATATTAACATTGAGGTTAAAAGTTCTTCCTTTATCTGCTGCCTATCTTATTTCTGTGTATATATGCTTAGGATACTGGAAAAGACCATACTGCTAGGAAAAGTTGAAGGCAGCAGGAAAACCCAGTATGAGACAGATGGACTTAAATTCCGCCACTGGATTTAATTAAGTAAGCCATGGCACTCAGTTTGCAAGACATGAGTAACTCTGTTAATAATGGGACATTTTATTGTAATATTGTAGGCCACTAATTCAAAGGGTTGCCATAAATTGGAAGCAGCTTGACAGCAATTAACATGTACATGTTTAGGATTGCACCCATTTGTTCTCTTATTTCTGTCTTTCCTTCATTTTGTTGTTCACCCATTTTTTCTCCTAAACTTATCCTAAACAACATTATGGATTATGTGATTATAACAGCCTCTAACATCACAAATAAATAAATTTCTTTTAGCATTTTAGCATTGTGATATGAGAATCAGGAGGAGAAACAGCATATTTAAATGAAAATAGTCTCACTAATGAAAAGAAAATAGATGCATAGCAAAATATCTGATATTAAAAACTCTGCTCCTTTTTTAATGAATCCACTGCAAAGCATGTAGCGTTTTTGTGTGGACTTCAATATGCCAAGAATTTTATTTATGCAGATTAACTCAGAGCATTACCGATGCAATTTGGTTCCATTTGGGCTGAAGGTTAGTACTGAGATTACATTACATTTCCATGAGAATTGAGGGAGGGATTATAGTCTGATTTCAAAACAGGTTATATTGTGTCTTTATTGATCAAGACACTTGCATAAATTAGGATTAATTAATACATGAATTAGAATTACCTGATAGGGATACTTATAGGTTGTTCCCTCTTGTATCTAACGTTCAGTAGTATGATTGAAATACTACTTTACCCATCCTGATCTCTTTCTAAAGGTCATGGGCAGGGCTGGATCTGGGAGGGGCAGAGGGGGGTGCTTGCCTCAGGAGCAGACAAAGTGGGGGGGCACCAAATTGGGTATGGAGTCCATTGCATTCTATGGGACCATAAAACAGAATGGCCCATAAGCGGACGCCATTTTTTAATTTTGCCCCCCCTCAAAAAACATGTAGATCTGATCCTGGTCATGGGGGGGGGCTTCCTTTTGCATTCTCTTGTGTATGTGTTGTGGCATTGATGCCACCAGCTATTTATGGATGAGTGTAATATTTGAAAATGTTTTGTGTATTTAGAGCCAGATAATGGAGTTATTTCCAGGTTTTAACTTGGCTCTTATTTGCAATATTTAGGCCTGTCTGTGTTGGATTTAGCAGATGTGTTTCCTGTTCAAATATCGCAACCACACAAAAGCATCTGGTAGGATGCAATATTTCTCTTCCCAACAAGCATTAAAAAGAGAGATCAGGGAAGGGTACATTCAAACAAGACTATTGATGATATTGACTAGTCTTAACCCTAGTGTCAGTCAACACACTAATCAACAAGTTACCAATTGATTGTAGCAGGGATAATTTCATAGAAAAAAAGGGGCTGGAGCTCATTAGAACAACTCATTTACATAACTCATTTGCATATGCCACACACCCATGACATCACCAGAAGGTGTACTAAATTATATCAGCTCAGCATCTACCTTGAAATGCTTCTTGAATTATAATTATCATAATAAAACCTTACTTCCATCATACTTTTAAAGTTACTTTCTCCTATGTGGCCACAGTGGCATGATGAAGATTTCCATCTGTATGCTTTATATGTTTGGGTTATTTTCCCTTTTTCTGTGGGGAAAAATATTAGAAAGTTTGCAAATCTTAGAGTTCAGCAAAATTCTCAAAGGGGGTTTGAACAATGGAGCCCAGAAGCAAGTGTTGGGGGAGGAGGGGTAAGAAAGAAAAAGCACAATAACATTTAGAGGTTTTGGAGCTCTACTCCTGTAAGCTCCTGCCCAAAATGAGGCCTGGGTTGTAGTAAAGAGAGCATATTAATACATCTGAAATTTTCTTGTAAGCATGGGAAAGAAAGAAACCTGCAGAAACTTCCTTATGTGTTGTCAAGATGTTTATTATAGATAGCTATGGAGAAGAATTTATCTGTTATGTTAAAAAAGGAAAAGCCTCATGAATCATGTTTCATTTAACAAAATGGGCCTCTGGCAGCTTTGAATATTCAAAACTGCCATGTTTTTTGTGTAACTGATGCTTGATACTGTTTAAGCAAAGTTACATCAAAATGTGCTTGTCCCCATCCCTTCCTTAATACACTGAAAGAGGAACACAAGCAAAAGTCCGCTACAGCTAAAAAAAACAAGGCTGGTTTCTGATGTATTAAGTTCATGCCCAAAGGCCTTGTAAATATATAATAAAATGAATGATCAATAGAATTTCACATGTGTGGACCCACAATAAACTTGTGTGGAGGAGGCATCTCCCCTAACTTTGAATCCTTCCCTCTTCCCCCTTCTCTATCAAAGTTCTCTCTCTTTCAGTCCCTTATCTACCAATCTTCTCTCATCCCTCCCTCTTTCTACCTTTACCACTGACTTATATGTCAGTCTTTCCCCTTTCTTTCGCACTAATCTTATCTGGCAATCATCTCTCATCCCCTTCCCCCCACTCCATCTCAATCTCCCCCTTTCCCCAATGCTTCTCTATCTTACCCCTCTATTCTGCTTACCCCTTCTTAGTTTCCTCCTTCTTTTCCCCACACCGTCCCTTTTCAGGCAATCTCTTCTCCCTTCTTCCATTCCTCCCCATGATGGGAGCTGCAGCAGCTTTCCCTCAGGTTCTAATTCTCCCTTTAGGGAGAAGCAACACTTGAGGCAGGACCAGGGGGAGTCTATGCTCTTCCCCTGCAGCTCCAGTGCTGCTTCTCCCTACAGGCTGAACAATTAGAAACTGAGCAAAAGTTTTAAAAGGACAGCTGAGCTCGCAGCTACAGGGGAAGAAGGTTAGAAGGAGCCACCTCACACACATGCACACCTGGCTTAGCTGTCCTTTTGAAACTTTCCCACCAGTTTCTAACTGGCCAGATGGCAGGGAAAAGCAGTGCTGGAAGACAGGCAAGTAGGAGCAAAGAATCCTGACCATCTAGTGCTGCTTTCCCTCACAGTCTGGCTTGTTAGAAGTCATCAGGAAAACAGAGCCACCAATTTTCTTTTTTTTGGGGGGGGATGAAATTCAGGAGACCCAAGTCAGCTGGAAGGCCCCTGAAGCTGGCTGTCAACCAGTATTCATGGAATGCACTTTAACTCTAATGCAGTTCTGACTGCAGTCACTAGGGGCACAAGGAAGGCAGAACATAGGAAACATTTTGGCCTTTCTGCAAAGTTTACCATAAGGCTGAAGGAAACTCATCAGCCAGTTCTACACTAGAGCATCAGAAGACCATCCTGAAAAGGATGCAGTCTCTTAAAAAGGTCTATGGTTTCTTCTTTCCTTTCATTTCCTGAAATTTTGCACAGCCAGATCTTGCCAAGGGGCAGTTTTGTTAGTGTGTGGTAGCAACACCCCCCTCCACAACTTTTTGTTGTCCTTTCCTATTGTTCCCTAATCTTTCTTACATCTCTTTCATTTTGTTCTCTTCCTTTCATGAACTGCCATTCATCTATCCTCATTCTAATTTTTCTCCCCTCCCCCTATTTTTCAGTCTCAATGCTTCTTTACCCGTCCTGGCTGTATTTAATAGTAGTATAAGAGCAAACCTCTGTTGATATTGATGTTGAAAAGGAAGGATATAATATAGTGGGTTCAATGCAATGAAGAGGTGAGGTGGTAGTGATCATAGCTCTTTTTTTCCTTACAGCATAGTATAGGGGTGCACTATAAGACTAACTAACGGGGCCAACTTATATACACTTCAAGGTTCCTGCGCTAGCACACCATTGGGTTATTCAAACCAACCAGGGGCTCCTGATTGGAGCAGGGCAACAGGTATTTGGATCCTGGTGTCCATTGTTCCAGAGTCTTCAAGTTCAGTCCTTATGGCTCCAATGAGCCAAGCAGGAACACACACAATAGTCTTCACTTTGGTCCACATACACAACAAGGGAGTTAATATTTCCCCATTAACTATGAAAGTAGTAAAAGGATGCTTGCTTCTCCCCTCCACCCTTATCATGCATGATAATAAATGTTCTTCCCAGGTGAGCTTAGTCAGTGGATATGTGGCTGTTAGAATATGTCAGTGGGCACCTGCAATAGTCACTGGGAAGAATCCCTCCACTCCTATTGCTGTGGTCTGGCACATCTTCCCCTCCATCGTTGCTGCCACCATCTGGCTCCCTCATTGCCAGTTTGGGGTGGGTGTAGAGAGGACTGCTGTGAAGACTCTCGCTCCCAACCCAATCCCCTCCTTATGGCACAGTGTACAGGTGGGCTTGCTGGCTTCATAGGGAGCAGTGCCGCCCACCAAATCCTTCACTGGCTGTTTGGTAGGGGGCAGTGAGGACTCTCCTCACACACCTGATTCCCTCTTTCCTGGCTTAGTGGGGGACCATGAGACTCATGGGGGTATGCCACATCTCCTTTCCATCACCTACCCTGGTGCAGCTCCAGGTCTCACCATCTACCATTGTGCCTGGCTGCCAGCGTCCTCCAATGCTGCAATGGTCAGCTGCAGCATCTTAACCACCCATGTATCTGCTGTTACCACTAATCTCAAGCCCAGAGAGGCTCCCAGCCTCTGCTGCTGGGTCTGCTGTGGCTTCTCCCTTTTCAACATCACTGCTGCCAATGCTGATCCAGGGCCAGCAAGGCTCCTGTCCTCTCCTGCTGGGCCCACTGAGACTTTGGGCATTTTCGCACTTACCTTAAGCCGGAGCGACGTCCCTCTTCACCACGCAGCGTCTGCATGGTTTTCGCACTAATTGCTCCGGAGCACCTGGAAGAGCCGGAAAGTCCCGCAGCTTTTGCGGCACAAATGTAAACTGCCAAAAACCGGTTTACATTTGCGCCGCAAAAGCCGCGGGACTTTCCGGCTCTTCCAGGTGCTCCGGAGCAATTAGTGCGAAAACCGTGCAGACGCTGCACGGTGAAGAGGGACATTGCTCCGGCTTAAGGTAAGTGTGAAAACGCCCTTTCTTTCCTTCTTCCACATCACAGCTGCTACTGCTTTTGCTACTCATCCCAGGCCTTGCCAGGTTTCCATCTAAAGAAGCTGTAAGTTTTACATTATCTTTTGTTTTGGCAGGTGTTGGGGGGGGGGGGTAGACCCACCCATCTGTAATTTTTAAGGATTTCAGATTTGTGTGTAGCCCTCCTCATTAGCAGAAATATCTGTTTTCTTTCCGTGTGCCCCTGATCTGCAGATTTAGGTATGTGCTAATAGACAGTACACTTGGGAAATAAGTATGCAGACAAGGTGGGACCCATGATACTTGTGGGGAGGAATTCCTCCATCACTGCCACGTACCCAAATTTGATTCCCTTCTTTCAGCTCGGGGGGGGGGAGTCTCATGGGAGGGAATCCCATATCCCTTCCATTGCCAAGCCTGCCGCAGCTCTAACCCTCCTCCACCAGCTATTGAGCCTGGCAGCCTTCTGTGCTGTGGCTGAGCCTGGCATGACTGCCAGTGTCCTCCACTTTCTTCCTTCATTGTGGCTGGGTGTGGCTGCTGGTGTCAACTGCAGATGTGTCCTCTGCCACAGCTCTGCTCAGCTGTAAGCATCCTCCTTTGGCATGGCTCCTGGTTTCTTGCACCCCAGCCAAATCTGGTGCAGCTCCCAGTCTCCTCCTCCTCCACCACCACCACCCCAGGACACAGGCTGGACCCAAGTGGTTGTTAGCACCTGTGGCCAGGCTCTGTTCTGATCTGAGATTTAAACATACTTACCCATGTGGGTGCCCCCCTCCCCAATTTTTCTGCAAACCTAGGGAGTGCCTCAAGTTTGCAGAAGAATCTCTTTAGCCTCCATGTGGCCCTGATGCATGGATGTAGCTATCTGCAGATGGGAGCCACAAGTGATTAATTGTATATACATGATAATTCTGTTAACATGATTAACAAAGAAGCAATGATTATCATCATTTAAAGGACAGAGGCAGTAACTATATGGATACCATTTATCCTGAGGAAGAACAGGGGAAGGCTTAGCCTTCATGCTTTTCTTGCAGACCTTCTGTAAGAATCTGGTTGGCTTTGAATTTATTTTATTTTTGAGATCTATATCCCATCTTACCCTGTGAATGGGCTCAGAGTGGCTTGCAACATGAATGAAAAAGGAAGCTATATAAAATGGGCCATTGGTCTGATAAATTTGGGGGAGGGGGTTACTACTCTGACTCCTTTAAGAGTATATATTTCATATATTCAGAAGAATCAAGATGACAGTTTTTATGTTGCTTGTGTTAGTGAAGAACCTGCCTTTGTTGATACAACCACTAAAGTGGGAATTGTAAGTGGTTTTGGAGATGGTTAACCATTAGAATCTTGTTCTTGATAATAAAACCTTAAAATATTTGTGGATTTATATTTATCAGAAAGGCCCTAATGGACTATGCTTTTTAAGTATGAAACAGTACATTAGCACTTTTATAACTTAAATTTTTCTCTATTTTTAATTACTGTTACAACAGAACGCCCATTCTTCTATTCCTTTTTGGAGATTAACATTCAAAATCTTGGCTGCACCACCCAAAGCATTTTCCATATGCATCAATAAAGAAAGTAGTGATCACATTGGGTGTTTCTATTTTCTGCAGGCCCTATCAGTGTGGACACTGCTCCCAATCCTTCTCCCAACCTTCAGAGCTACGGAACCACGTAGTCACTCATTCCAGTGACAGACCTTTCAAGTGTGGCTATTGCGGTCGTGCCTTTGCTGGTGCTACTACCCTCAACAATCATATCCGGACACACACAGGGGAGAAGCCCTTTAAGTAAGTAACCAAAGGATCAGATGAGCAGGAAGGGAATTAGACTGACAGAACAAGTCAGTAAATACAACCCTTAGCATGGGCCCTTTGGGAATTCAAGGTCCACCCTATCTGAATACCAGATAGATTGGACCCTTCAATCCAACAAGCATTGCTCCTGAGCAAGTCCTATTCATTTTCAATGGCATTTATTCAGGATCAGGTTTTCAGGGATTATATCCAAATCACTAAATGTCTCCTTAAAATTAGAAAGACACTAGGATCATATGATGCTAATATAAAGTAGACATATGCCAAATACCTGTAAACTAATCATAAAGAGCCCAGAATCAGCTATCAGTAAGAAAACCTGTTCAGTAAATGCATATAAAAATATTAGACAAATGAATCTAATTGTTGCAGTCAGTGTAACAGCAAGTGAGAGGATTACATCCTGTTGAATGCCAAATAGGAAGGTATGAAAAGAGTAATTGTCTTGTTTCTGTGCATTACATAAAAACACAATATTCTGAAAACACCCCACATAGCTAAAATTCTTGTCATTTAGCATTACTTTAATAAGCAGCTGTTCTATGTGGATGCAGTACTTTAGAGTATAATTAAAGTCAAGATATCTCTGGTTCAATCTGGTATTAATAAAAATTTATTATTATTATTATTATTCTCTCTGTGACTTAGAGCAGAACTTTGGCCCAGGAATCAGCTAAAAGGGGAGAAGTGGTAGCAGGTATCTGAACAGGATCCAGAACCAGGGGAAAGAAGTCACTGAGCCTGGCACATGTCCAGAGTCCAGACACGGACAATTCATCCTAACCATATTTCCTTTTTATTTATTAAAACATTTCTATCCTGCAGTTTTTCTCCAGAATTACTAACTTCCACATCTACCGCTCAAGCACTGACCTAGTTGGCAGTGTTGAATTGTAGTCTGAAATATAAGTAGTTGCATTCTTAGTTATTTCACAAAATATGGCTGAGGAGTGAATCTTTAGTGCATTTCTTAATACTAAGGCTGTCTCTTCCTTTGAGAACGCACGCATAGCTGGTCTTGAGGACAAAAGGAGATTGAGGAAGAATTGCACTGCTACAGGACCAACCCTAAATCAGACTTTTCCCTGCAGCCGCTGTGGCCGGACCTGCCTGTCCCACATTGGTCTTGTCAGCCACCAGCGAGCCTGCAGCAAACGTGGACTATTGCACCCTTCTTAAATCTTCGTTCGCGAAGCCAAGCCGAGAGAATACTAATATTCATACAAATCAAATTTTGAAAGATCCCTTTCAGATGACTTTGAAAGATGTCATGACCTGGATGGCCCAGCTAACTTGATCTTCTCATATCCCAGAAGCTAAGCAGGTTAGCCCTGGCTAGTACTTAGATGGGAGATGACCAAGGAAGTCCATGATAGTACAGAGAAGCAGGCAATGTCAAACTACCTCTGATCACCTTGAAAACCCTAGAGCTGCAACTTTCCACCACTTTCCATAACCATGAAAGAACACCAGTTTCCTTTATCCAACTAAATGCACAAATAAAGTTAATATTCAAATCTTCTGCTACTTAGGGAGGTACAATAGGGAAAAGCTAAGGAGTACCAGGGGCACATCATTTTTCCCCTCTATCTTGCTCCCCAAATAATTTCCTTTCTTCCTCCTCCAAGAAGATCCATATTATTACCTTTCCTGGCTCCCTTTTCTCTGCCTCACCCACCTAGCAATCATGTATCTGCCCCACAACTTAAGTTGTATTTATTTTTTACTTTATTTAGACCCCACTTTTCTGCACAATGGGGATCGAAAACAGCATATCTCATTATCTTCTTATCTATTTTATCATCACAACAACCCTGTAAGGTAGGTTAGGCTGAGAATGTGTGACTGGGCCATGGTGTGACTGGTCCAGCAAGATTCCATGGCAGAGTGGAGATTCAGACGTGGGTCTCCCAGATCCTTGTCTAAAACTCTAAGCACTACACACACACTGAATTTCATGGGTGGCTGCTGTTGAACAGGAGCAATCAGCCAAACCTGGGTGACTCATGCAATCTGAGTTTCAGCAAGTCCCCCAGTGGTTCCTGGCAGGCCTGGCCCTAGTGAATTCTCTCTCAAAGATCAAAACAACCCTGGGAAGAGCAAGGCTGAAGCCAAGCTTGGAAAGCTGGCAAGGCTGCTGCAGTTGCCTAGGAACAGCCACTGAGGGCATTCAGTTCTTAAAGCTACTGACACTGCTTGTATTATTTTGGATATTTTAACCTTCCAATGTTGTTTTTGTTGTTTTTAGATTTCAACTAACCATGGATTTCAGCCAGGGCTTTTTTTGTACCTGGAGCTTTCAGACCTGTACTAAGAGCCCTGTAAGCTCTTGGAGGATTGGCTACATCAGGGGTGTGTGGTCTAATATGCAAAGGAGTTCCTGCTACAAAAAAGCCCTGATTTGGGCACATTGAGAATCTGATAAATTAATGTTGATATGTTGATATTTTACAAAATGTATATCCTGCCTTTCTGCCTCCAAGGCATCTAACAAATCAAAACATACATAATGCAATCATGTTTTAAAACCAATAAGATGAACAAAAACACATCATTAAAATAATAAAAACTAGAGCTAAAATATACAGAACAATTAAAACATTGGGCATAAAGGAGGGATCACAGCGGGAATGTCAAACAAAACTAAAAGGTCTTCACCTGCTAGCAGAAGATGGCAGCAGAAGGGGACAACAAATCTCTCTGAGGAGAGTGTTCTAGAAATTTGGTACCATAATCAAGAAGGTCCTCTCCCAGATTTCTACTTGCCTAGTATCAGAAGGTGGGGGCATCCAACGTTAGGCTTTTGAATATGACCATAGTGGTTGTGTAGGTTCATAAGGGATTAAGTGGTCCTTCAAGTATATTCGTTCCAAACCATATAGGGCTTTGAAGGTTGATACCTGTACCTTGAATTGTGCTTGGAAACAGAGAGCCAGTGTAGATGGGCCGGCACTGGAGAAATATATTCCCCATGACCAGTCAACATCCCGGCTGCAGCACTGTGCACCTATCATTTTAAAGCACATCTCAAGGTCAGCCCCACATAGAGCATGTAACCAGAGATGTAACCAGCTCTTTCACTACATTGGCATGTCTGAGCAGTAGAACTTATGGTATCCACCTTGAAATCTTGTCTCTAGATTTATTGTGTGGCTTTGGGTAAGGTAACATTTTTCATGCTCAGGTTCCAGTCTCATAACTGTGAAGCACATAAATCTGAGTTGCTATAAGAACCAACACAATAAAAATAGTGACATTTTTGCTGATTCTTAGACTTGGATAGAAGTGCATGGGAGTTTTTGTTTCTTTCATTTTTGATAATTCTCCCCCCCCCTCCTCCCCCAGTTCAACGGCTGCCAACATTTGGCCTTAGGAATTGTCCACAATGAAAGACAGGGCTCCCAGCTTCCTCTTCCCATTTTGAGACCTCTGTGTCTCCTGCTATCCAGCCTCTGGTTATCACAGAGACAGCATAACAGCTTATGCATCACTGAGATGGTAATGCCCAAGACTTGGTGAGAGATGTAAAAGTGATTGCGCCGCTTGGGAGCAGTGACCATAATGTTATTGATTTCACCGTTTGTTTAAATAGGGAGTTGCCCAAAAAGACTGCCACAACCACTTTTAATTTTAAAAGGGGTAAATACACCTAGATGAGGAGGCATGTGAGGAGGAAACTGAAAGGAAAGGTAAATACGGTCAAAACCCTTGGGGAAGCTTGGTCACTATTTAAAACAATAATCCTAGAAGCTCAGATAAAATACATACCACAAGTTAGGAAAGGCACAAACAGGCATAAGAAAAGGCCTGCATGGTTAACAAACAAAGTAATGGAAGCTGTAAAAGGTAAGAAGGACTCCAAGTGAGATTAGTAAAAGGGAACACAGGCTGTGGCAAATCAAATGCAAGACTGTAATCAGGCAGGCAAAAAGGGACTATGAGGAGCATATTGCAAAAAACATAAAGACCAACAATAAAAATTTCTTCAAATATATTAGAAGTAGGAAACCAGCCAGGGAGGCAGTGGGGCCCTTGGATGACCATGGGGTAAAAGGATTACTGAAGGAGGATAGGGAAATGGCTGAGAAGCTAAATGAATTTTTTGCCTCCGTCTTCACTGTGGAAGACGAGAACCTTTTGCCCGCCCCAGAACCACTAATTTTGGAAGGTGTGTTGAAAGACCTGAGTCAGATTGAGGTGACAAAAGAGGAGGTCCTACAACTGATAAACAAATTAAAAACTAATAAGTCACCGGGTCCGGATGGCATACATCCAAGAGTTCTGAAAGAACTCAAAGTTGAACTTGTGGGTCTTCTAACAAAAATCTGTAATCTTTCTTTGAAATCTGCCTCCGTTCCTGAGGACTGGAAGGTAGCAAATGTCACCCCCATCTTTAAAAAGGGTTCCAGAGGAGATCCGGGAAATTACAGGCCTGTCAGTCTGACTTCAATACCGGGAAAGTTGGTAGAAACCATTATTAAGGACAGAATGAGTAGGCATATTGATGAACACGGGTTATTGAGGAAGACTCAGCATGAGTTCTGCAAGGGAAGATCTTGCCTCACTAACCTGTTACAATTCTTTGAGGGGGTAAACAAACATGTGGACAAAGGTGACCCGATAGATGTTGTTTAACTTGACTTCCAGAAAGCTTTTGATAAAGTTCCTCATCAAAGGCTCCTTAGAAAGCTTGAGAGTCATGGAGTAAAAGGACAGGTCCTCTTGTGGATCAAAAACTCGCTGAGTAATAGAAAGCAGAGAGTGAGTATAAATGGGCAGTCTTCGCAGTGGAGGACGGTAAGCAGTGGGGTGCCGCAGGGCTCGGTACTGGGTCCCATGCTCTTTAACTTGTTCATAAATGATTTAGAGTTGGGAGTAAGCAGTGAAGTGGCCAAGTTTGCGGATGACACTAAATTGTTCAGGGTGGTGAGAACCAGAGAGGATTGTGAGGAACTCCAAAGGGATCTGTTGAGGCTGGGTGAGTGGGCGTCAACGTGGCAGATGCGGTTCAGTGTGGCCAAGTGCAAAGTCATGCACATTGGGGCCAAGAATCCCAGCTACCTATACAAGTTGATGGGGTGTGAACTGGCAGAGACTGACCAAGAGAGAGATCTCGGGGTCGTGGTAGATAACTCACTGAAAATGTCAAGACAGTGTGCGTTTGCAATAAAAAAGGCCAACGCCATGCTGGGAATTATTAGGAAGGGAATTGAAAACAAATCAGCCAGTATCATAATGCCCCTGTATAAATTGATGGTGCGGTCTCATTTGGAGTACTGTGTGCAGTTCTGGTCGCCACACCTCAAAAAGGATATTATAGCATAGGAGAAAGTCCAGAAAAGGGCAACTAGAATGATTAAAGGGCTGGAACACTTTCCCTATGAAGAAAGGTTGAAACGCTTGGGACTCTTTAGCTTGGAGAAACGTCGACTGCGGGGTGACATGATAGAGGTTTACAAGATAATGCATGGGATGGAGAAAGTAGAGAAAGAAGTACTTTTCTCCCTTTCTCACAATACAAGAACTCGTGGGCATTCAATGAAATTGCTGAGCAGACAGGTTAAAACGGATAAAAGGAAGTACTTCTTCACCCAAAGGGTGATTAACATGTGGAATTCACTGCCACAGGAGGTGGTGGCGGCCACAAGCACAGCCACCTTCAAGAGGGGTTTAGATAAAAATATGGAGCAGAGGTCCATCAGTGGCTATTAGCCACAGTGTGTGTGTATATATAAAAAATTTTGCCACTGTGTGACACAGAGTGTTGGACTGGATGGGCCATTGGCCTGATCCAACATGGCTTCTCTTATGTTCTTATGAGAGAGAAGTCACTCTCCAATCCCTGCCCTCCACCGGCACTCCTTTTAAAAATAGCATGCCCAGAATGGTGGAAGTCTGAAGTAGTACAGAGAATCACTACCAGCATTAAAAATTATAAAGTATTTATTAATAAGAAAATCTGCATGCGCATGCATACTCTCAGCACAGCACCAGATTCGGCAAGGGAACCAAACGAAAAGGGTAAAATGCAATTCTTCTGTCTCTCTCTCTCTGTACATGCCTTAGTGGATCATAGTCTACAGCAAGATCCTTAACTTAAACGATTACAGTTATTTTAGAACATCCCCATTACCTTGAAGCCTCTGCTCAGGTGTGCAGGTCAGCACATGGCAATGGCTGCCTTCTACAGGCCTTAGGTCAGAGTTCTATCTGCCTTAATGGAATTATCACAAAAGGGACCCTCCTCCTCTCCCAGGAGTTTTATCATTTCTCTTTCTTCTCCCACTGACCAAGTCAGGCTGGGTCATAGAAGCTTTTCCATAAGACTTTTCCATAAGACTTTCCCATAAGAGCTTTTCCATAAGACTTCAGGACATTAAGTCTTCCAGATCTCTGTTTCCTGCTGGATTTCACTTGTCTAGCTGAAGGTGTATGTGTGACTTATCTGTCTCATTGTGCCTGTGATGGCATATATAAAGGCTTGGTGGTTGAAGCTGCTGAGCAATCCTGCCTCCTCCCCACCCCGCCCTCCTTGTACTCTAGCAAGAGAGAGGAAACTTTTAAAACGCAAGGTGAAGGTTTTGCTGAGTTCAGACCTCAAATGAAATTGCATTTCTTCACAGATTGTATTGTAGGTTTTGTTTTGTTATTGTTCCTTTGTTGTTGTTTTATTTTCATACTTCTATTTAGTTATCACATACCATTGGTTTCAGTGGAAGACACTCCTTTGGTACAGACCTTTATGATATGCCATCCAAACTGGATAAAACTCATGGAGATTGTAGTTCTTCCTCATCATATGTCAGACATGTAGAAAAGGAGTCCCCATTTTTGAAGCAATGACCCTCCTCCTCTCCCATGTATATCAATGGGAGAATTGTTAGGAAAGTTTCCAAACAGAGTAACAGTATCATGAGGGGATCGGCACTACAGCCAAGTATTTATTTATTTATTTTTATAATTTCTATCCCGCCCTTCCCAACAAGTGGCTCAGGGCGGCTCACAGCACGGAGTTCCACATAAATACAGTTTAAGCATAAAACAGTTAAAAATAATTAATACAGTTTAAGCATAAATCAGTTAAAATAATTATTACATTTAAAATTTTAAAACATTTAAAGCATTTAAAGCATTTAAACCATTTAAATATTTAAGACATTAGGGACAGCAACCTCTATTATAACTACACCTGATTTCTTGTTTCTTGTGCTTGTACCAGCTAGTCATAGGCCAGCCGGAAGAGGGTTGTCTTACAGGCCCTGCGGAACTGGGCAAGGTCTTGCAGGGCCCTCACCTCTTCCGGCAGCTGGTTCCACCAGGAGGGGGCCATGACAGAGAAGGCCCAGTCCCTGGTGGATTTTAAGCGGGCTTCTTTTGGCCCGGGGATAACTAGGAGATTTCGAGTTCCCGCTCTCAGTACTCTCTGGGGAACTTATGGGGAGAGACGGTCCTTCAGGTAGACAGGTCCTAGGCCATATAGGGCTTTAAAGGTAATAACCAGCACCTTGTACCGGACTCGGTAAGCTATTGGCAGCCAGTGCAGATCCCGGAGCCCTGGCCGGATATGATCCCGTCTTGGGAGTCCTAACAGCAGCCGGGCCGCGGCATTCTGCACTAGCTGTAGCTTTCGGGTTTGGCACAAAGGCAGCCCCATGTAGAGAGCATTGCAGTAGTCCAACCTCGGGGTGACCGTAGCATGGATCACTGTTGCTAGATCGTCGCGCTCCAGGAAGGGGGCCAACTGCCTTACCCGCCTAAGATGGAAAAAGGCAGACTTGGTGGTGGCTGCTATCTAAGCCTCCATCGTTAAGGAGGGCTCCAATAGTACCCCCAGGCTTTTGACCCTGTCCGCCGCTATCAGCGGCGCACCCTCAAAAGCTGGTAGGGGGATTTCCCTCCCCGGACCCCAACGACTCAAGCAAAGGACCTCTGTCTTCGCCGGATTTAGCCTCAGCCCACTCAGTCTGAGCCATCCAGCCACTTCCTGTAGTGCCCGGTCTAGATTTTCTGGGGCTGAGACTGGTTGGCCATCCATGAGTAGATAGAGCTGGGTGTCATCAGCGTACTGGTGACAGCCCAGCCCATACCTTCGGGCAATCTGGGCAAGGGGACGCATATAGATGTTAAATAACATCGGGGAGAGAACCGCCCCCTGAGGCACTCCGCAATCAAGCGTGCGCCTCTGTGATAGCTCACCCCCAATCACGACCCTTTGTCCCCGACCGTCGGGGAAGGAGGAAAGCCACTGTAAAGCTAACCCCTGAATCCCCGCATCGGCGAGGCGGTAGGTCAGTAACCGATGGTCAACCGTGTCGAACGCAGCCGACAGGTCCAACAACATCAGCACCATCGAGCCGCCCCGATCCAGATGCCGTTGAAGGTCATCCACCAGGCGACCAACACCGTCTCAGTCCCATGACCCAGGCGGAAGCCGGACTGGAGTGGGTCGAGGACAGAAGCATCCTCCAGGAAAGTCTGTAACTGCATCGCCACTGCCCTCTCGATAAGCTTGCCCAAAAAGGGCAAGTTTGAGACCGGCCGGTAATGCGCCAATTGGGCCGGGTCTAAGGTTGGTTTTTTCAAGAGGGGGCGGACCACTGCCTCTTTGAGCGGCGTTGGAAAATGCCCTTTCATCAGGGATCTGTTTATGATATCCCGTATAGGATATCTAAGCTCCCTCTGGCAAGATTTAATAAGCCAGGAGGGGCAAGGGTCCAAATTGCAAGTTGTTGGGCGTGCAGATAAGAGGATCCTGTCAACTTCCTCCAGGCTGAGAGGACCGAAGCCATCCAGCACACAATGCGAAGACAGGCCCGGAGCCCCGGTTTCACTAACTGCCTCAAATATGGCGGGGGTGTCGGGGCGGAGTGACGCGATCTTATCCGCAAAAAATTTCGCAAAAGCCTCACAGCCGATCTCCAATTCAGTAGAATTTGATCTGCCTTGTGGCAGTGTTGTAAGATTCCGAATTATGTCAAATAATTGTGCCGGGCGTGAAGTTGCGGACGCAATCTTAGTCGCAAAGTATGTTTTCTTTGCAGCTTTGACTGCCATCTCATAGGATTTCAAACTCTCTCTATAGGATGTTTGAGTCACTTCGTCTCGAGTACGCTGCCATTGTCTCTCTAGTCGTCTGAGTCCCCGTTTTTGCTGCCGCAACTCCTGGTTAAACCAAGGTGACGGCTTCAAACGGGGACGCAGAGGGCGCCTAGGTGCGACCTCCTCAATGGCCTTAGAGAGTCCATCGTTCCATGACTCTACCAGGTCATCCAGGGAGTCGCCAGTGGGCCAGGAATCCCGTAGAGCTGTTAGGAACCATTCCGGGTCCATCAGGCTCCGCGGGCGAGCTAAAATACGCTCTCCGCCTAAACAGGCTTGGGGTGACACCTCCACACGAGCCTTGAGGGCATAGTGATCCGACCATGGCACTGCTATAGTAGCAATATCGTCCACTAAAACTCCCGCCGCGAAAACCAGGTCTAACATGTGTCCCGCCTGATGAGTGGGCGTTGTAACAACCTGGGAGAGTCCCAGTGTCGCCATGGATGACACTAGGTCCAACGCCTGACTGGAAGCCGCGTCGTCGGCATGGACGTTGAAGTCACCCAAGACCAATAGCCTAGGGTACTCCAACGCCCAGCCCGCCGCCGCCTCCATCAGGGATGGTAAGGCGCTAGCCGGTGCGTTAGGTGGTCAGTACACCAGCCAGATCACCAACCCCTCCCCAATGTCCCACATCAGGCCGGCACATTCCACGCCTGGGATTTCCGGGGCTGGGAGAGCCCTGAAGGAGTAAGCCTCTCGTATGAGCAGTGCCACTCCCCCCCCCCCGCCCACTAGTCCGGGACTGGTGGAAGACCGAGTATCCCAGGGGGGGTCATTTGGGAGAGAACCACAGTCTCCCCCTCCCGCACCCAGGTCTCGGTCACGCAAGCCAGGTCCACATTCTGCTCCAGCAGGAAATCCCGAAGGATCATGGTCTTATTATTAATGGACCTGGCATTACATAACACCAGTGACAGAGGCGAGTACATTTGTCTGGCCACACTACCTGTCACCATCGGGATGGGACACAGGCTGGAAGGTGGCCGAGCACCACTACGTCTCGGCCCCCTTCACCTATAAATCTGCTTGTTCCCACTGTCATATCTTCCCCTAGCTTGAAGAATAATAGTATTTGCACAAAACATTGGACAGGCAAGCAGCAGCAGGATGACCTTGAGATGGTATTATTGTTGCTATTGTTATTAATAACAATGGCAACAACAATTTTATTTATAAACCACCCTCCCCTGAAGGGCTCAGGGCAATGTACATCAGACTAAAGCATACAATAAAACAAATAAAATATCAATTAATCAATTTCAGATTAAAACCATTAAAATATCATCATTGATGGCATTTAGTATATGTCTCCCTCCATAAAAGGCAAAGCATGGGTCAGGTGCAATGGGGTATGTGTGTTGCTATCCTCAATCACAGAACATCTGGCAGAACATCTCTGTCTCACATGCCCTGTTGAACTGTACTAGGTCCTGCAGGGCATAGCTGTCAATAGGCAGAGAGTTCCACAAGGCAGGAGCCAGGGCTGAGAAGGACTGGTTCTGGTCAAGGACAGCTGGCCATCTTTTGTAACAGAAACTACCAGTAAATTATGATCTTCTGAGCATAAAGCTGTTCAGGGGACATACCAGGAGAGGAGTTCCCACAAGTACATTGGCCCCAGACCATGTTGCATCTTAGAAGTAAGAACCAGAACCCTGAATTGGATCCAATACTCAATCTGGAGCCAGTACAGCTGGAATAGCACTGGTTGTGTGCTGTCCTTGGTTATTACTGTAACCTGGAAATTACAACTGTCCCAGGTTATTACTGTAACCTGGATATTACAACTAGTCCAGAATGCAGCAGCATGGGTACTTACAAGTATGTAAGTACAAGGATGTAAGTACCCATGCTGCTGCATTCTGGACCAGTTGTAATCTCCAGGTTACAGTAATCCAGCCTCGAGGTAGCCATTCTATGGATTACTGTTGCTAGATCAGGATGAAAGAGGAAGGGGCTAGTTGCCTGACTTGGCATAGTTGGAGAAATGCCAGCCTAGCAACATTTGTCACCTGTGCCTCCATAGGTAAGGAAGCATCCAGGAGCACACCCAAACTTTTGATGGTTGGTGCCGGTATCAACAGCATGCCATCCAGAGCTGGGAGTTGTTACTCCATCCTCGTATTTCTCTCACCTCCGTCTTCGATGGATTCGATGGACACTAGCTGTGTCTCAACCACCTCATCATGGACACCAGCTTCTCAGCCAGATTAGTTAGGGCAGAGTCCATCTGTCTATCAACAGGTACAGCTGGGTGTTATCAGCGTACTGGTGACAACCCAGCCCTGAACTCTGCACCAGCTGGGTGAGAGAGCACATATAGTTGTTAAACAACATAAGAGAAAGGATTTTTCCCAAGGAACTCTGCACACTGAGGGGTGGCGAGGTGATACCCTGCTGTGCCACCCTCTGTCCCTGACTTTGGAGAAATGAGGTGAGCCACTTCAAGGCTACCCCACAAACTCCTATGTTGGCAAGGTGGTGGGCCAACAGATCATAGACGACTGTTGTGTCAAATGCTGCTGTCAGATCTAATAACAACAGCAGCACCAATCCAGTTGCTTGTGGAGATTGTCCATGAGGGCAACACCTCCATCCCATGGCCAAGGCAGAAGCTAGACTGGAATGGGTCAAGGGGTGATATGTCTTCCAGGAAACCAAGGAGCTGTTTGGCCACCACTTTCTCAATTACCTTACCTGGAAATGAAAGATTCAAGCCTGGGCAGTAATTGGCAGGATCCAACAGATCCAAATGGAGGTTTTCCTCCCAAGAATGGAGATACCACAACCTCTTTTAATTCCCCTAGGTAGGTCCCAGAACTGACAAATTAATGATATCCATTAGGGGCTCCATGTTCCATCACTGCTGGCTTTTACCAGCCATGATGGGCACAAGTCATAGCACCGACAATCTTGTTGACATCAGCCTGAGAGAGTCATCTGAAGTTGTCAAAGACTAAATCCAAAGACAGCCAAGTGGCCTTGAGTTCCCTTACTGTATCAACCATGGTGGGCAGGTCATGGCAGAGTGACAAGATTTTATCTGCAAAAAAGCTCACAAATCCCTTGCAGCTAATGACCAAATTTCTAAGATTTGTTTGGATGGGAGATAAGGTTTGGAGAGCAGCAGTCAAGCAAGGAAGTGCCGATTGCAAGGGGGAATTTGGCACAGCAGGGTAGACACTGGGAGGAGAGAGGAAGGCAAAACCTGACCTCAATGATGAAAGAACAGAAGAAAGCAAAAGAAAATCCAGAGACTCTCTCTCCCTTGTTCCCTTAAGGAACACATATATGCTTTCATTAAGAAAATGTAGACTGCAAAGTGAAACCAGTTGAATTAAAGAATGGCAAGAGAAAGACTGTAGAGAAAGACTACAATAATGGAAGAACAGAAGAAAATCATGTGGGGTTTTTTGTTATAAGCTGTTTAGATGGGAATATGTTTCATTGTTATACCAGAGTGGTAAAAGCAGCAGTACTGCAGTACTGCGGTCTGAACTCTCTGCTCACGATCTGAGTTTGATTCCGGTGAAAGCTGGATTCAGGTAGCCAGCCCAAGGTTGACTCAGCCTTCCATCCTTCTGAGGTTGGAAAAATGAGTACCCAGCTTGCAGGGGGGGGAAGTGTAAAAGACTGGGGAAGGCAATGGCAAACTACCCCATAAAAAGTCTGCTGTGAAAACGTTGTGAAAGCAATGTCACCCCAGAGTCGGAAACAACTGGTACTTGCACAGGGGACCTTTCCTTTCCTATATTAACTATGATAATTACGAAACACCAAATATTTGTGATTGTTGTAATTAATAACAAAAGAAATGAACAAGTCTACTATTTGTAATAGTTTTTGTCAGACTCTGTTTCAAGTACATAAAAGATTTAACTTCAGTATAATGCTGCTTACTTATGTTGCCTGATCAATGTGACCCCTGCCCTCAGTAAGAATGTAGAGGCATGCAGCATCAGCTTCTTATCTGGCATGGGTAAAATAATAAGCATCTGGGCATCCTAATTTATTAATCTTTGCTTAACACTTTGCCAGCAACAATTACCAAGGAAAGCTTACCCAAGCAATGGCACATGCAAGGCACTTGTTCCTCTGCTATGGTGAAGCACAGGAAAAGTAAAAGTGGTATGTCTGTTCTACTATAATCCCCAGTTTCATATTCCCAGTAAACTATTTTTCTGAGTTGACAGTTTATATTCTATGATAGAGAGTATAAGAGATTCTTTTAAAAAAGTGTATGAGGTGTTCTCATAAACAAGCTGCTTATAATCACCAAGACTGCATAACTTTAATAGCACAGATGCCGTACAATCAAGCAAAAAAGGAGAAAGGTCCTGATTCCTGAAGTCTACCTTAGTTTGAATCCCAAAAGACAATGCAGTGCTGCAGTGTCAACAAATGACACCCAATGAGCTATTATGTTGGATTAAGATAGCCCACTGAAAGCCAAGCTAAAAACAGTGCCAGCAATCAGATTGATTTTATGTAGTTGCTGTGTAAATAGATTTTAGTAATTAATTGTGGAGGCTTCCGGGTCAAAATGGAAAATAGATTATTTTAATGTTAAGGTGTTACTTATGTGTAACCTTGTTAACTCCACTCACTTCTTTCCCTTAACATCCTGTTTTTGTCATGTTTCCAATAAAAAAGCAACTTTCCCCATTTAGTCATTAATAGATTAAAAATAAAAGATTTGGTATATTTTTGGGGTAATGGTGGTTTTTTGTTATTATTTCCAGAATGTCTGGTATAGCTCCAATATAATTCTATTAATTAAAATAATTGTTAAGTCATAAAGGATGGCAGTGAACCTACATGTGAATCACTGAGTTGGCTTTGGATTATGTGCATTAAGTGAGCGTAGGATTAGTGGCTATAGAATTAACTAAAACCTGCTATTTATATTGATATTTGTGAAAATGCAGTGAGAAACAGAGTGTGAAAGATTTAAATATGGACTACTGTTGTAACGTGAAACACAGGGCAGTGTTTTGTGTGAGATAAATATAACCATTCAATAAGTTTAAAAAGTTAGTTTTAGAACATGTAAGTTATGACCCATTTATACACAAAAGTATACAGTGTTTATTATGTGATTAAACTAGTAGTTTTTCTAAAAAGAAATATTCATGCCAGTTGCAGCATATGCCCTTTTCTGTGGTTTAAATAAAAGCTGAGGTTATCCATTGTTTATAAAGCTGCTTAGGCAGCCCAGTCAGGTTGCTTGGTCAACATGAATGGAAAAATATTATACAAAGCTCCAAGTACTATTATAACTCATCTAGTGGTGGATTCTGCTCTGCATTAGTGATCTAGTTTAGGAAGCTGCTGTGTGGCTACCATGCCTTTAAGTCTTACTATGGGAGCAGTGCTAATCATGTTTATATGTTACCCAACAGGGCTAACTCCCAGGAAAATGCTGGTTATGTATGCTGCCTGGAAGCTAATAGAAAAAAGTCTCAAAAATTCTTTCATATATCAGCTGGACTGTAAAAGGCTCTTACCCAAATTCCAGATGATATGGTAATCTATTTTATGTGGCACTAGGGTATAAATAAATTGTCACAGTAATAACCTGTCTAAGAGAGTGATAGACATGTTTTTACAGTAACTATTTATACCCTAGTGCCACATATGGACAGTGGTTAGAGACTTCTTTGTTTCCAAATACGTGAGAGTATGCACAAGTTGAATGTATTCAGGGATTTAAGGTAAGGCAAGGGTATAATTTCAAGTACAAGTAGTGCTCAGTGCCTCAGGTTGCATTAGCTAATCCTAGAACTGAATTGATTCCATGATAAAAATAGTCATAATTTGCAAGTTTGTCAAACAGTGAAAGGTAGTATATTTTGACACACTAATGCAGTAACTAATCAGTTTTCTAATAAACAATCAGCAATACACTAATGTGTCATCAGCATTTCAGGAGCTCTGGAGAGGGGAAGATCTGCACATAGACGTTAATGAATACACCAAAAATCATTAGGTGATCAATACTTCTGAGTTATTTTCATTGAGCTGATAGGTCTGATACATTAGAGCTGACATTTTACATTTGTCAAGATCACAGTGCAGTTTTTAGCAGTAGAGCAACCTGCTAAAATATTCCAAGAGAGACAATCAAAGAAACACAACTTAAACACTTTGACATCCTAGGCTGGAACAGTGGGCAAGATTAATGACTATATAACATTTGGATCATATGTTCCTCAAACCATAATTTCCCTAAAAATAATTAACAGGTACTTTATAATGTTTTGTGATTATATATGCTGATCAATGCCCCTGTGATATGTTGGTTAAAAGCTGCAGTTTTTACTCAAATGCAAGACTAGGTGGTGGTGGTGTTTTTCCAGATATGGCATCAAAAAAAGAGGGAGTCATCTTACATTTGCATTAAGTTAGAGTTTTGTCCAATGATAAAAAATGTTTGTATATAACATATTCAAGGGGGGGGGGGGAGAGAAAGCATTCTAGGTTACCTTTCTTTTGAATAAATACAATAGTTCTTCACCATATCCTCTGCTGTGCAATGTTTAAAACTGAAGGGCCTCTTTATTGTCCATAGGGATGACTTCTGGCCAATTGTGTTTTCTGTTCATAGGCATCATACAGCATCAATTAAATATTTTCTATAAACATCACATTAAAATTATGTACAGTCTACTTAAATCTTCTGCTTCATAAGTCCTCTTAAAATAAAGGTACCTGTACAAAATGTATATATATCACCTTGTCAGGCATTCAAAATAGTTATAAAGAAGTCATACTATGTTAAGGAAATAAACTTTAGTAGAATATATTGTCTTTTGGATTAGTCTGTTTGACTTTTCTTAAAGTTCTGGTTGATCTTTGGTATTCAGAAATGATTCAGAGAAGACAGTTCACAGTCACCCCTGGACACTTCTTTCACTCAGTAGAGCCCATTCTGCTCCTTGATGTTCTGTGGTCAGGGTCAATGAAGCAGACAAGCTGGTAGTTGTGGGATGGAAAGTTCTGTCAAGTCACAGCTGACGTATGACCCCGTAGGGTTTTCAAGGCAAGAGATGTTCAGAGGTAGCTTGCAATGGCTTGCTTCCATGTCATGACGTGGTATTCCTTGTAAGTCTCCCATTCAAATACTAGCCAGGGCTGACTCTGCTCAGCTTCCAAGATCTGATGGGAATGGGTGGTTTGGATACAAGTGAAGAAAAAAATTAGAAAGGTAAGAGCACACTTTTGTGCTTCCTTTGTGGTGATGATGGTAACAAATCAGTGTTATTTCTGTACTTTCATGATATCTGCACAAAGCTGTCAACCACAGCTTGCCTTAAATGATGAAGGGTATTCTGACAAAGTCAGACTCCTCTCAATACTAACACATATAATGCAGAATGTAATTTGGCTGCGACTTGCAAGACATTTCACAGATAAAATCACTTGCATCCAGTCCAACTTGGATGCCTTTATTTCTATTGGACAGTCTCAAAATGACATCATTCTAATTGTGGTTGATGCACTGTAGTTGCACTGTAGTTGTGGCTGACAAGCTCCTTAAGAACATGTGGCTTACCTCAATGCTTGCCACTGCTCATCTTGGCTTATTTGGAATTCTGTTTCACTGTATCTAAAGAAGTGTACTTGCACACAAAACCCATACCATGAATAAAATTCTGTTGGTCTTAAGGCTGCTACTGGACTCAGACTTTGTTCTGCAGCTTCAGACTAACACGGCTACCCACCTGAATCTATCTTCAGCATTGATAGGATTGCCAATGCCACCAAATAGATGATGTGAAAACTTTCCCACAGAAACCATTTCTGGATACAAATGATATTAACTATTATTGCCTGGTTGCAAACTTCTCTTTATGAACAAATACGATGGAGTGAGTGATCACCATGCTGATATACAATTCCGTCCTAAACAAATGTCCAGGAGTAGAAGGGCTAGATAAGTTAAAATAGGCAAATAAATGAAATTCAGTCTATTGAAGTCCTGATGCTGATATAGTATGGCTAGTTGGGAGTCCTCCTATCCTAGAATTCATCTTTCCCAATAATAGGAGTGCATGTACACTGCTGGAATGTACTTTTAAATTAGTAACTGCAGATGTGTTCTCAAAAATATGTATGGCAGGTATTACCTTTAGTGCACTTCAGTTAATGCACAGCTTCCCAACCTCATCACAGTTAACCATTTCATAATCATGTCCAATTTAGATTACTTCAGTGTAACGCTACCTGGAGTTGCCTTTGATGTTGTTTTGGAAACTATAATTGGTTCAAAATGCAGCCACAACACTTAGAAATAGTAAGGATTGTTAAGGAATGTACTCACAAACATCAAAATACATACACTAGCTGCAGCTGCTTATTGCAAGTACATTTGTTAGTTGTTTGGCTTTTATTCCTCTATATGTGTATACAATGACTGGTTTTGATTGAAGGTCATTGTTGAGTTTATGCTGTGGCATTCTATTGTTAATGTTATTGGACTTTTTGCAATAATTATATTTTGCTGTTTTTCCCCCCTCAGCTTTATTGTTTGATTTCATTGCTGCTAAGTTTTTAAAATTTTAGTTTAAGAATGCAGGACAGAAAATTACTTAAATTCGAGGTAGGTACATGTGCCTCACTTGGAATCACACACATCCCTGTGACAGTCCTTGTAGAAGGCTTACATTTTAATTATTCATGATCTTGCTATGCAGTTCAACCAGTGGAGGTAGGACATCAATAGAACAAATGTTGCTGAGTTTTGGGGTTTCACTCTTGTCCAGGACATTTCTAAAACATTGGTGTGGCTGTTTCAAAAAGCTGCCTGCATACTAATCTCAGACTAGTATAGGAGGTGTTTAAAAAAAAAAAAGTATAGGAGTTTTCTGTTGCAGCAAAACAAAGTGATTATTGCTTCATGGCTTCACAGTTGCTCCAATAGATAGTCCTCCTGATTTTAAATTAGCAGGAGGTGAAATTCTATTTATCATCAATTTCTCCTAGGGGTTTCAGAGCAGAAAACTGCAGACAAGCTGCTTCTTTGATGGCTCACTCCTAAAAATCTCTTTTTGTTCTTTATCTATTTGAACTGACAGTGATCAGAGCTGCAGTAGGACAGGCCTCTCTGGAGAAATCACCTTGCCCCTGTCTATTGACAGATTCCTCTGTTCTGAATCAGACAGGCCCTGTCCCATCATAGGCATCAAGGCCTTGGAAGTAGCCACCAATTAAACCTCTTGAGCCGGTAAAATCTGAAGCCACTTTTGAATGTCTGTTCTGATTAGGCAGGATAAGACAAAACCCTTCAACCCCCAGGAGCGGTTCCCCAGTCTCAATTTTCTCTCTTGCCTTTACCAGGTGCGAGAGGTGTGAGAGAAGCTTCACACAAGCCACCCAGCTGAGTCGACACCAGAGGATGCCCAATGAGTGCAAGCCAATAACAGAGAGCACAGAATCAATTGAAGTGGATTAACTGATTGACTGGTTGGAATTAAACTGCAAGGAAAATCATGATTAAATGTCATGGACACTTAAGCAAAACCAAAGATTTCCTCTGAGCAACTTTCAATCAGTCCCAGAAAACCAAGAGCAGTAATAAAATAAGTAAGATGTTAAGAGATATTGATCCTGGCGTGGAAGTGAAACCAGAAAAGAGATTATTTATTTATGACTAGGAATGAGACTGATGTCAATGGACAAGACACTAGGACCAACTAACATTTCTAGTCCCCTCCCCACCATGCATCGCTTTATTTCTAAAAGCTTTTATAATTATTTAATACCAAAGCAACTAATACCAAGGGTTCTTTTGCCCATAGCTATTACTAAGAATGCACATGGACTTGTTTATTGTTGCACCTTTTTCTTCAGCATGACTCAGTGGACCCAGGTATACTCCTTCCTTGGCTGGGCTTTATTGGGTTGTGCTGCTCTTGATGTGTCTGTAATTTTAAAAAATGTTGTATTTAAATGACAAGACAGAGAAGGCAATTCAGGACCATCTTTGTGTTGGTGTCAAACCTCCTCCAGCTGATGGACATTTCATTCCCATGGTTTCAAAAATCACATTTTGTGCACTTTTTTTTGTATAAATGTCTTCATTAGCCAGTGTTGTATTGGCCCAGGAGATCCCAGAAATGTTAAATAAACTTGGTCCTCTGTATATCTATAGTTGTATATATTGTAAAAAGTACCAATAAGAAAAGCGTTTGAACATATAGAACATATTACTCACCAGTGATGATGAACAACAGTTTCAGTGAAACAGTGACACACTTATCTAAAAGTATCATGTTTGAAAACATAAATGTTAAAAGTGATATAGCAAAAACAGTCTTTGATGACAGTATTAGTAACGTTTAAAAAATCAGCTATCCAATTATCCATATTTAAGATTTCCAATAGCATTTGAGCATTTACCAAACATAGAACAACCTCACATAATGCTGATATTGTAGGATATGTAGGGTATCTTTTGTGACCAATCCAACAAAGTAGTTACTTGTGGCACAATGAAGCAGATGCCAATGCACAGAAGGTCCTCACCTGGCTCCCAGCCATCAGTGGAACAGGGGGTGGCTGGCATTCCTTCCTGGACCCTGTGCCACTGCCAGTTGGATCCAAGTCAAGCCTTGTGGCAGCAGCACAAGGACTTGGCTTGGACAAAGCTGGCAGTGGTGCTGGCCCTGGAGAGGATAAGCATACCTTGCTTAGGGTGAAAACAGATCTTGAACTGGTCTTGCGCAGGGGAGCTTCTTTTGTCTCTCTTGCTCTGTGTATCTTGTTTAATGGGACCAGAAAATGTATTAAGACTTAAATCTATCATGTTCTTTAAAAGTATCATGATGAAAGCTAACTTAGAGACACAAACATAAGTTTTTGAGTCAAAGTTCAAATGTCAGTCTTTACTTTGATCCTTGGTGCTTAAACACATCTCAGTTGTATGGTCTGCACTTTAGGAATTAAGCTGTAAGTTATGTTAGAAATCATTTGGAGTGTATTGGCTTAAACTGAAGGGCTCTGACTTAACTGGTTTGTTCATTTTTCCTTTGGAAAACCTACCTCATAACTCCACTGGTAGAAATAAAATCTTGCAAGAGAATTTATAATACTACTTAACTTGATAAGCTTTCACTAGGCAACCCTGGATCATTACCTCTATAACTATAACCTTCTATTGACAGGCTTTCACTATTGTGGTGGAAGTAGAACCCTATACCTTCCAGCCATAGTGTATCTGCTCATAGGATCAAGCCATTAAAACATCTGGGCATGATCCAGTGCCTCACTAATGCCTCTGTATATACTGACCTTTTGAGTAATGTCATCCATCCTGAATGCACAGATGTACATACATGACAGGTAATGTGTGCTGAATGGCTCATGCAGGACATCAGCTGGAGTGTAGTCCTATAAGTACAAATATAGCAATTTAAGAAGTTTGTAAAGTTAAGGTGATTTTTGACATAATTCAGGCACATTTGAAAACGTCACTTTCAAGACTTAGTTTGAGTTTATATCCAGAAAATTCCATTCATGAGAAATGAAGTTCCCATAAAAGTAGTTTTCTCACAGTCTTTTTCAGTAAATGTGTCCTCAGTTTCAGCCTGATAACATGTCCTAAATTTAGATGAGTAATGCATGGTTTCACCTTTTAGCAATATTATTCTCGAGTGGCCTGTTTTCTTTCCAGTTATATTAATACTAAATTCCAGAGCAGTAGCCTACTCAGTCTATTACAATAAAACCCACAAAGTCCTGTGACACTGTCATGACTAGCAAATCTATGTGACCTAAGCTCTCATGTGTCAGAGCCTAGTGCAAAAAATGCATGATGTGATTGCTTATTGCATTTGCTGCAATTCATTTTCCCCCCAAGAGCCACAATGTTTATATTTAAATCAAGAGATATTCCTAAAGTTTATACATGATGAGTTGGATCTTAAAGAGGTGCACATGGAATGAGTCCGGAGGAAGGATTTTTACTGCAATCCTTTCCCCACCGAAGCCTCTGCTTCTGGGTATTGAAAATTGTGAGGGGGGTGGCACAAGGATTCCTAAATCAGAAGAGAGAATTTGTAGAATTTATTCTAGCCTGTCTCTTGTGCAAGCTATTCTGTGACTTGAGTTTTCCCAGGCAAATGGTGAGGGGAAGGAAACTGCTGATTCTCCCTTCTGTATGCATCCTCTACCAGCTGTTTTCTCCTTTCATACCCAAGAATAACCTGACTCGTAGAAGCATATTTCAGAAGGCAAAGGGGAAGGCAGCAAATCTTTATTCTACAAATTTGCTGTATTCATAGTTCTTTAGAATCCAACACTGGGTTTTTGTATGTTAACAGAAAAAAAGACAAATCATAAACATTCTGTGACACTGATTCAAATGCCAGTTATTTGGCACTAAGGGCTCCAGTAGATGATATGAAAATCACATAGCAGTCTGTCCATCAAATGCAAATTGCAGGCTCACACTAATCCTTCAATCTCCTTTTGAGTTTCACTTTTCAGAACTACCCCCAGTCTAAAATTAGAATTTTAAATGAAAAAAATATGTCTCTGATTTCAAAAAACTTTGCAAATGAGTTAAAAAAAAGATGTACACCAGTTTTTGCAACTCCAGCACACCTAATTGTTCCAGCACAAATTAGAACTGATACTGTTTTTTTAAAAAATGTATAACAGCAGCCATGTGGGCACTGGTTCAGATAAATAAAGGAATAAAGGAGTTTATCCCTTCCATCTCAGCATGGGTTTGTGGAATGAAAAAAAAATGTACCTCTTGCTGTTATTAGCCCCAGAAAAAGTACAGGCAAAGAGTGGACACTTTCCCACAACCCAGCTCTAACACTAGCAAGGTGAAAAATAGTTTTTTGATTAATAAAACCAGGGCTTGAATTCAGCAGGAGCTCACAGGAGCACAGCTCCTGAACCTCCAGCCAGGGTCTGCATGAAGATCCTGGGGCATATGCAAATGAGATATGCTACTGGGCTCCTGTACCTTTTTTCCTACAAAATGACCCCCTGAAGAGGTGGAAGCCTTAAACCCCTTTTCTTCTTTTGCAGCAGTCTCAGCCTGAATTGGGATCCTTCCTGGTTGCTATTTGACTTAAAATACTGGGAAGATCTGATCGTGATTACCCATAGTCTCCTCTAGTTTTAGCATCATAGAGTTGGAAGGGACCTCCAGGGTCATCTAGTCCAACCCCCTGCAAAATGTAGAAGTTCACAAATCCCTACTCCCTGCTCCATGCCCAGAAGACAGCAAAAACGTCCAGGATCCCTGGCCAACTGGCCTGGAGAAAATTGCTTTCTGACCCCAAGTTAGGCCACAAGGGCCAAAATATATCCAGAAGAAAGCAGTTATTCATGGAGGTTGTTTGTGAAGCATAAATGCAATCAACTTTGTTTATTAAAACCATTGCTAATATTGTTCTGTGCCTTCCAGAATTTGTCAGTTCTCTTATACTTAAAAGAAATGAAATGTGGCACCTAGGGTTGCCAATCCCCAGTTGGAGGCAGGGCCCTCCTGGTTTTGAGGGTCTCCCCCCACTTCAGGGTCATCAGAAAGTGGAGGTGGGGGTGGTTTTGAAAGTCCCCTATGGAGACTGATTCGCCATAGGCTATAATGCAGAATTGATCCATGGGTATCTGGGGCTCAGAAAGGGCCAAATTTTCAGCATAGCATGTGCCTCTCCTCAACCACCACCCCCATTTCAAAAAGATTGGACCAGGGGGTCCAGTTCTATGAGTCCCAAAAGGTACTCATAGTCCATTATTTCCAATGAAGGGAAGACATTTAAAAGGAGCACGGTCTCTTTAAATGTGAAGGCCAGAACTCCCTTTGGAGTTCAATTGTGCTTGTCACAATTTTGCTTCTGGTTCCACCACCAAAGTCTCCTGGCTCCACCCCCAGAGTCCACAGATATTTCCTGAGTCGGACCTGGCAACCCAAGTGGCACTAGTTGAGACATAAACCAAGAAGCCAAAAAATTTGGGATTCAAAGAAATCCAGTCCCATTAACTTCAGAGATAAAGTGAACATATTCGAAGTAGTTTTATCTCATCTGCATATTTCAATTAACCAAGTAGCCAAGCTGTTGTTTGCTTCAAAATAACTTTTTTCATATTACATGAAATGACCTAAGAATATATCTAAATGGCAGCTTTCTGCACTATTAATCTGTTATTGTAGCGCCATACTAGATGGTCAGGGAATATGTGAGGAAATGACCTGAACATTTTCTGTCATTTTACAGGAAAAGTGAATAGCCAGCATTGATGCAATAGTATTCACAACAACCTCCATCCCATTCCAGTGTACTCTGTCAGTGAATCCCATCCTGTTCTGAACTCTTCTAAACCAACTCACAATGTTGTCTGAAAATTTGTGAGAACAGAATTCTGGAACAGAGCTCCCTAACATTATTTTTAAATATTATATATGATACCCAAGTCTCTGGAACATTCGTACCATGGGATATCAAATCTAAAAATTGGCCTACTTGTGTCAGGCAGTGAGAAGTGAGAAAGTTAAAGGAAGAGTTCAGAAATGGGACGACTGAACTGCTAAAGACAGGCACTTAGGTGATATATACAGCAAATTTCTCAAATGGATTTTGAAAATTGTTATTAATTAATGAGAAAGGAGAAAAGCAACTTTTCTAGCTTAGTATCAACTTTCTCCACAAAGGCATTAAAAGAGCCATCTGGCCTTCATATCTTATCTTAGTACAGATACTGAGCAAGTTGCTCTTCCTCCCTCCCTCCCCCCACCTTGTGACAACAATATTACTTTGATCTCTTAAGGAAAAAACTAATTGAAGAATTCCCTACAGTATATGAAGGCTGTCATTAAACACACTTATAATAGAAGAGACCACACAGCATGGATCACAAATGCCAGTTCAATGCTGTCAGCTAGGTGATAGTATTCAAGGCTCTAGCGCTTATGCTCTGAAACAGTTGCATAAAAATACTAAGAAAAGCTGAATTAGGAAGAAGCACTAATGCTGTTGTCATTTGGCAACCTGTCCTTAGGATCCAGGGATTGGTCAGCAGCTCCAAACACTAGTGTCAATCTAGTGTGGCAAGAAACAGTGTCAGACTCAACTTCTTATTTCTTCAAGCAAACCACCCCATGCCAGCACAAGCTACTGGTAGTGGGATGCTTGAGTGGTTGATCTCCACAACATGATAAATTGTGATGAGAACAGGAAACCATTATTACGTGTGGAGGGTGTATTACATCATCCTGTGATGGCAGTGATCATAGGTATCAATGTATTGTGCATGTGCAAGACTGCCCTCACCAACTGTCAGTGGAATATGGGTAAAAATAATTGTATAGTACTTGAAGTGACACAAAAATTCTGTCTGTGGTGTCAATTTGTGATGGCTCTTCCACGTGTCCAAGTCACTATGGTGCAGTTACTGAGAGTATGAACTCATTGTTACATTTAATGTGGTAAAGTGAACAAGAGGTAATGTTGCTATGTCACTTTCAGATGACAAATGAGAACACCACCGTGAACAAGAATTCATCATCATGTCTTCTGTGCAGTCCCACATGGGACTGCCTGAGGGCAGGCCTATGTGTGCCTGCACAGAAACACTTTATGAACATCAGTTACAGGTAAGTGCAACCATGTTTTCTAACCATTAACAGAATGTCCACTGATAATCACCCAACACTTATGTAACAAAGTCACCTCATGAATGAGGGACCTTCTAAAATCCTTCTTTTAAAATAATGGTTGTAAGACAGCAATACATAGATAACTCTCAAATATGGAGAGTCAATGGTTTTTAGTCAAAGTCTTTGAATTATGTAAAATAAATATGTAACATAACCTCTCGGTCAAATATAAAATGTCACCCTGGACATATGGTGTGTTGTGTGTTAGGTACAGAAACAACATAAGACATGTTACTGTTATTTCAACAACATGTTGTACTAATGGCATACTATGAAACAGGTTGTCAAAAATTATGGTGTATCATAGTTCAATTTTAACTGAAGATAGGTTGATTTAATAGGTATCTCATCAAAGGTATCTGAAATTGGAAAATGCAAAATCATTTCAGTACAAACTCAGATGAAAAAGAAGAATCAGATTGATTAAAGGCATTTTTGTACATTCCAGCAAAGCATGTGTTTCACCTGCCTGCATGGGGTGGAGCTACTAGTATATATTATTTTTGAGAGATGAATGTGGACTGTTTTCGCATTTATATATATTTTTCAAAAATAGCATTGAGATACCTCCAAAATGTTGTTACAGTTTAGTAAAACACACAAATGACATGTTTAAGGACAACATATAAGTTTCTCAGAGTTTGAGGACAACATATAAGTTTCTCAGAGATGGCACGTAGTGCAGATTAAATGTATCTGCAAGTTTGCTTCCTCCCTTTGCTGAAATCAGTTCATTTATCCTCTCATAATTTATTGGGTCTTTGTTCCATACACACTTTGCAACAAGACTGGGGCAATGATGCTACAGTGCAAGGAAGAGAGAAGAATGCTTACACTTGGACCTATGACACACAGGGAACAGTGTGTGTGGTTTTAAAAGGTTGTTGTTTTTCTTGGAGGAAGTTACAGTAACATGACAAGAACAAGTGTTTACTCTTCCGCAACATGACAAAGCTTCACATCTACAAAATTTTCTGCCATACAACACTTCTTTCCTTGTCTATCCATTTCCCTGAAACTTTTGGACCTTTCCTGCTTTCATTTCCTTTTCTGCATTCCTCTTGCTATTTCATCTGTGGGGATCCTGACTGGGGGGGGAATCACTTAGAATGCACTTATTTGCCCCACTCCAGTTGAAGACATATGCAAATGCAGAGCACATACTCTTGACTGTTTAAGGAACTAGTATTCTATATAAAAACCTCAATGGGGGACACTGCACATGTAAGGTATCTGTGAGATTATCAGTGATTTCATATATACAGAAAGGAAGGGGCTGGATTTAGTCCACTCCCTTTCCCCACTAATCACATGGTTGATTGACACTTCTACAAGAAACCTGATTCATAACACATACTGAACTAGTGCTGTGTTGTATGTGCAGCTTGACCCAGCTTTTTAGTTTTGGAAACCAAGTAGGCAACACCCCATTGCTGGATTTATTTGTAGTTGGTCAGGGCCATTGTATAGAATTTTTATTGAGGAGAAAAAGACAAAATGGTGCAAAGGAAAAAGAATCTTTAATAACTATACAACCCCTATGTGTTTTTCATGTTGTTCAAGTGTATGCATGAGAATGACACAAAAAAATCTGAACGATTCCTCCAATGAAGTTTCATGCAAAATGTGTAGGGGCTGTATAATTATTAAAGATTGTTTTTCCTTTGAACCATTTTGTCCTTTTCTTCTTTGTTTGTCTTGATTTAGCCCCCCTTTTTCAGACTAGTATTTTTATCAAATGGTGCTCCCAAAATACAATTCAAGAGAAACACTAAATAAGTCAAAGCTCTTTATTCCCCCCTCCAAGTTTGTATTTCATTACACTATTGAACATATGGAGTTCTCTTTAACTGAGTATGCATTTATTCCAATTAAAGTTGCAGTCTTAAATGCTTGAACCCAGTGAAATAAAGTTATAAAGAAGGTAAAGTTTTAATTTTGTGCATGCTATTAATAAAGCTGTTGAGATCTTGATTTATAAAACATTTCAAAGATGTATATGGTTTTGTGTTGTGGCGACATTCCAAATCGCATAATTTATTTCTAAACAAGAATGAAACAGTATCTTCATACTTTAAAAAATAAAATACACATAGTAAAATATCTTAGAAGTCTGATCTACTAACGCGGCAAAATGAGGTGGTAGAATCTTGAAGTGGGAGAGTGGATTACACTTTCAGGATGCAAATGAAGAGGCAACCAGTGTTGAAAACCATTGCTTGTAAGAACTCTTCTTAAATTAAACCTAGCACATGCAAAATTAGGGTTTTAGCTCAGACTGTTCATTGCTGTGCAAGTTTTCTACTTGAAGGGAGGTTTTTATGGGTATGAACATTAAAAAAAAAAGTCATTCCCCAGCTGCGGTTTAAAGCAATCCACCTTGAAACTCTGCCACCTCACAAACAACTGACCCACACTACTTACTGCATGTGGAGACAAGGGGCACTTTCACACATGCTGATAATGCAATTTAAATCCACTTCAGTGACTGTTTGCAAGTGGACTTTGCCAGCTCACACATTAAAATCCATTTGCAAAGTGGATTGCAAGTGTGTTATTTAGTGTGTGTGAAAGCACCCCAAGTCTCTGACTCTTAGGAACAATGAAGTGCTATTTGCAGATATTACCTTTCTTTAAAGAGCAGCAAAGTATTGCTGTGGTAAAGTACTATCTGTCCTAAGAGTGTTAAGATTGCTCAACACAACCCATGTTCAGCACATCCACTATGCATCTATAAACATGTACACACTGATAGCACAGATAGCTGATATTGGTTGCAATTCAATATTATAAAATCTACTGCACAATCAGGCTAAAAATATGTGAAGTACCATGCAAACATCCTGAGAATGACACTAATTACCTTCTCATCTAAAATCTTTTGGTGGACTGGCGCTTTTTCTTTCCTACTTCTAGCCTGCCTGCCCTGGATTTCTATATTCCAAGCATGTCCTCAGAAACCAAATATTTGTGTTTGAAAACTTGGGGAGGATTTTTCTGATTCACAAAAACGGTTGTGGCTAATCTCTGGGGGCACAATGAAGTGGAAAGTTCTCTACCCCAAGCCTTATTATGTAGCTCCTATTCATTACAACTGGATAGGTGTCAGAGGACTTTGGTGGGGGCTAGGGTCTTTTGTTGTCCTAGTTGAACATTCACCCTCTGGTTTCACCTGTTCACCCAGTTCTATTTGTTTTCACAATATACATATCTGAGATTTGTTTTCACAATATACATAAGTGAGATTAAAAAGACAAGCATCCCTGTCAAGAGTGAATAAAATGCCAAAAGGTGTCATTTTTTCTTATAAAAGTTACAATGATAAATGGGTTAATTTTTTTAATCATATAAATACCATTTTTGTAAACGACAATGAATCCATTAAGTCATGCATGTAGCTGTGTTCCTGTGCTATAAACTGTAATATCACACTTTGATTAAATGAAAAACTATGCTCACGTTTGGGAAAAAAAATACAGTCTGTAAATATATTTGATTAATAAATATTTCTATTATTGTGGTTCATAGTTTTACTGCTTCTTTTTTTTCATTACTATTTAAAATTCAACAAAAGACAACCTGAGCATGCATGAATAAACAACTAAAATCCTTGATACACTAATGAGTTTGCATTATTGTATCAATGATGACCTGACCTAGATAGCCCAAGCTAGCCCAATCTCATAAAATCCTGGAAGCTAAGCAGGGTTGGCCCTGGATAGTATTGGGACAACCAAGGAAGTCCAAAGTCACTATGCAGAGGCAACAATGGCACGCCACCTAGGAACATCTCTTGCCTTGAAAACTCTATGGGGTTGCCATAAATCAGCTGCAATTTAACAGTACTTCCCATCACTATCAATGGTGGAACTGTATGAAGCAGAGGGTTTTGTGCTATGAGGGAGGGAGGGGGAGGTGAAACAGTTGCAATATCCCTGTTCTAACCAAGGCTATTGTGTGTATTCTTCTGAACAAGAAGGGGAATCTTTGTCCGTGGTTCTTGGCTTTTTTTTTTTTTTTAACAATTTGCTTCTAGAAAGAAATATGTTGGCAGACAGCTATAATTGTGTGGGTGGATGGGCAGCATGTGGACAGAAAAGAACATTCGGCCAAAATGTATTTGCAGTTAACTTGGGTAACAACAATGAGAACAAAACATGAGATGAGGGCAGTGCATTTCAAATAAACTTCTGCAATTTATTTGTCTCCAGCCTCCACCTCATGAAAAATAAATGTTAAATTAAGTGGCATACTGTAATCAATTTACATTATTGTATCAATGATGGCCTGACCTGGATAGCCCAGGCTAGCTCAATCTCATTAAATCCTGGAAGCTAAGCAGGGTTGGCCCTGGATAGTATTTGGACTTGCAAGTCGGGGGAAGTTCAGGACAATGATGGAGAAAATGTAAAGGTAAGGAAATACAGAAGCAACATATATTAACAATGAGAATGGGCACATAGTGTACTAAGCATTCTTATATTGCTCAGATTTTGGTAAAACATTGGAGAAGGAACAACATTTTAATTTCGTATGAGTAACAAAATACTTAGGTGAGATCTGCAGATAGTTATCCTTGCAGCACAATCATTTCAAAAGTAATTGTAACAAAAGACCTTTCCCAGACATGACAAACTGGGCTACTACTGGTCATGCGAAGCAGGGCTGCCGAGAACCACAATGGGCCCCCAGACAAACATTACAACTGCCCCCCCCCCATGATCCTGATCCAGACAAAGTGTCACAGCAAAACTTGGATTGCTGTTACAATGAAACTATATATATATATATATATATATATATATATATATATATATATATATATATATATATATATATATATATATATATATATATATATATATATATATATATATATATATATATATATATATATATATAAAATCTACCTGTCTGCTTATCTGAGAATAAAGCTTTGAGACTCAAAATTAGCTGACAGCTTCAAGATGATTTGTCGAGTTCCAGGGCCAAAATGGAAAGGAATATCCTGGACCAGCTGAGACACCACCCTCATGCTATTTCAATGGAAGATAAGACTCTCTGTTTGTGGCAGACATAACTCATCATAGATAATTCCCCTATGGTGGTGGCCAAATGGAGCTCTCCCATTGGCTCTCCATGCACTCTATAAACCACTGGCCCGTCACAGTTCAGTCAGCATCTCTGGCCTCCCATTGGCTGACTCCCCTGCCCTTCACCTACTGCAGGCCCAGGAGTGTTGAACAAACTACCAAAACAGCCTTACCTCAGACAGATACACATCCGATGCTTCTCTGTGTCCTCTTTGCCAACCAACATCAAAAAGGGCTGCTGCTCTGCTGTGGCCTCATGAAATGCATTGTGGCTGCTACTGGCAACAGACCTTGGCCACCCCATCAATGGTCCACAAGGACAGCCTCCCAGCACATGCAGCCTCTAAAAGCCTGGAATGTTTCCTCAAAGGCCATAGCTGCCACCTCTTTCCTGTTATTCCCTCTTTCCCTCCTTCCTCAGCCTTGCCCTAGGACAGATGAGGATTGGGCCACTGGAAAAAACTGCTAGCCAGAGGCTGTTACTAGGGAACCAAGTCACAGACTTTCAGCCTAACCTACCTCACAGGGTTGTTGTGAAGATCAAAAGAGGGAGAGGAGAATGATGTTAGCTGCTTTAGTCCCTACTGCAGAGAAAGATTGCAATTTTCCTAGGTAGCAGCTGCAGTGGGAGGAGATGGAAAGCTGAAGTCAGATCAGTTCTCCTACAGAAAATGGCCATCTTGAAGCACATGCTGTATGGTATTCCACAACACAACTAAGCCATGGGAAAAAAAAAAAACAGATCATGCCATAAATTCATGCTGGTGCTAAATGCCACAAGGCTGAATGTGACAGGAAAAGGTGGCAAAAATGCACTGCAAACAAAAGGAATACTGAGCTTCAGCATCTGTGTGACTGCTGCCATGCCCCCCTGCACCCACCATAATTATTTTTCCTTCTCTCCGTTCTGGGCCTCTTTCAGGACTTTGAGCCACCACAGACACACTCATGCCAGGGGAAGCCAGCATCTGTTTCAGCTGTGGAGTGGGTGGGAAGACAGCAAGGGGGATGAGTGAATGCCAAGGATTGGTGGGTGGGTGGGGAGCAGGCAAAGGTGGGGTGAGGGAATGTCATGGGTGAGGGGAGTAGTGGTGTGCCAAGGGTGCAAGGGTAGTTAAGAGAAAGAGATAGTTGGGGGTGGGTGATGGTTGGAAAAGTGGGCAGACACCAAGGGTGGGGGGAGTGAATGCCTTCAGTTGGATTGGTCAGCAAATGGGAAGACAGCAAGGGTGGGAGGGCACTTGCTCGGAGCCTCTTTCTAGAGCCTGTTGTATTTTTCTGCACAACGGGCCTTATTCCTAGTAAGAAAATATTGCTAAATGTTTGAAAAGGGCAATCAATCCCAGAATGATGATGGATGTTTCAGTGCCAAAAATGAAGGGAATTGAAACATCCTGAACCAGGCTATCTTCACAACTGGTAATATAATAATAGAGCTTTTAAACAACCTGTCATATGTCTTTAGTACTCAGATCCCAAATTTGCCATGGAAGGTTGCTGTGTGACACTCTCAGCCAGAACAACCTCACAGGGTTATTGTGAGAATAAAATGGAGGACAGGAAGGCAATGCAGCTTGGAGTTTCTATTGTAATAAATCCAATTGTAATGACATTAAATAGATTGCTATTTGTTATATAGCCAAATAGCCTTTACAAAGGGTTATTATATATTTCACCAACACAGTAATAATGATAACAACCCAGTGCTTGAACTGTGATTTCTAACTTCTGCTCCATAAATATCACTACTAAAACAAATTAATATTTCATTACCATGCACAAAAAGAGTTGGGGGGGAGGCATCCTTTTACTACTTGGTTAGCTTATGGGGAAATATTAACTCCCACCCCCTTCTGTTCATAAAATTTAACAAAGATTTTGCTACTACACTACTATTACGTATGTTCGAAGTTGCCATGCAAGATATGGATGAAAAGAAGTTTAGACAAATGTGGAAAATAAATGGAAAAATTAGGAGAAGGGAGAGATAAATGAGAAAACTGGTGAAAATGAAGATAAATTAAGGAAAAGAGAGGGAAAGGTTGTTTTATCTTGCTGTAATACACTCACTAACATTTTGCAGGACCTGGCTGAGCTGAGTCAAAGGAAAAGATAAACTATTGGAGACCACAGCCTTGTTTGCAGACAATTGCTGTAGCAGCCATCAGCTGTGCTAGCTTGTCTTGCTCCAATGCTGTCTTGGTTGATGGGCTAAGCATGATATGTTAGGTAAGTTTGCTTCAAGGCAAGTCTAGCAGGTAGTCATGGTGCCTTTACTGTGTTCAGACTTCCCTATGCCCTAATGGCTGCAGTCCGATCTGCATTAAAAAGAAAGTAGTTGGAAAGGCATTTGGCTGGAAGCAGCACGATGCTGGCTTCAGGGGCTCTCCAGCAAACGTGGGCTTCCTGAATTGCCCCAAGCCCCTCCCTCTTGGTGGCTCTGGATAAGAGTCACTGGCATGATTGAGGGAAAGGAATCTCCCTTGGAATACTTTACTGCATGAAATTATTTGAATAGATATAGACTGTTTAGTTCAGTCAGGTCTAGTATGACTTTTAACAGAATCAGTGGCTGATTTCGCACTGACCTTTTACTGGCGCGACCACCCTCCTCACGCCGGCGGATCTGCAGGGATTTCGCACCAGAAGCGCCGGCACAGCCAAAAGAGCCGGCAACTTCCATCGCGAAACCCGCTCAAACGGAAACCGCCAAGAAGCAGGAAAACGTTTGAGCGGGTTTCGCGACGGAAGTAGCTGGCTCTTTTGGCTGCGCCGGCGCTTCTGGTGCGAAATCCCTGCAGATCCGCCGGCGTGAGGAGGGTGGTCGCGCCAGTAAAAGGTCAGTGCGAAAACGCCCATAGAGTTGCAAGGGACCTCCAGGGTTATCTACTTCAACCCCCTGCACAATGCAGGAAATTCACAAATACAGCCCCCCCTAAATTCACAGGATCCGCATTGCTGTCGGATGGGCATCCAGCCTCTGTTTAAAAACCTCCAAAGAAGGAGAGCCCACCACCTCCCAAGGAAACCTGTTACACTGAGGTACCACTCTGTCAGGAAGTTCTTCTTAATGTTTAACCAGAAACTCTTTTGATTTAATTTCAACCATTGGTTCTGGTCCTACCTTCTGGGACCACAGAATAGCCTTGAAGTTTGGTCTTGGTGAGATCATAGAGTGGCAACTCAATTGTAGGGATCAGCTTAATGTTGACTAGTGGCATGCTATTGGAAACAGGGCACACTAAGCCTGCCATCCCTATAAAGAAAATTCTGTATCCCTGTATTCACACAGCTTGGCTTGATGCAAATTTACTCAACCGTAGTACTTTCAAAAGCTAAAGTTTCCCTCAAAATACCATATAGGAAGGTGGGTATTTCTTGTTTTTTATTTCTTTACATCAGGTTGTTGTTGGTTTTTTGCCTTTCCACAAAGCTCAAGGTGACTAACAATCAACCTTAAAAGAGGTTCATTATGGCCTATAAGCCTCACAACAAGCTGTCAATCCTAGTAACTGGGTTGAAAGCATTTTGTATAGCTTATTGGTCTTAATGAACCTCTTTTAAAGTTGGTTGTTAGTCACTTTGAGCTTTGTGGAAAAGCAAACCAAATATTTTATACAAAGATATAAAAATCAAGAAGGCTCTTGATTTTTAGGAAAGTACTGCCTTGCGAGCCTTCCTAAATGCAGATATAATACATGGAGCCATTTTATGAGGCTAAGGTGGCAAAGAATCGTTGCAACAGCAAATTGCAGAAATATTCACTGCCAGTGAAAGGGACAATGAGCAACAATTTCTGGATCAGCATGGCCAAATCCAAAAATATTGATTGGACAAGTCTGAATAATGTGCATACTAGGTGTAAATGAAAGAAGCTGTTCTTAGCAAGAGTGTGAGCCTGCTGCTGATAGCAAGGTCCAGGATTTTCTTTTTAGCAGGAACTCATTTGCATATTAGGCCACACACCCCTGTTGTAACTAATCCTCCTGGAGCTTACAGTAGGCCCTGTACTAAGAGCCCTGTAAGCTCTTGGAGGATTGGCTACATCGGAGGGAGTGGCCTAATATGCAAACGAGTTTCTGCTACAAAAAAAGCCCTGGCAAAGTCCATCTGATTTTCAAGTTCTCTGTCAACAAAACACCACCCAAAACTTCATGATTGAGTTCATTGCCTTTTTCAGTCAGCATCACCTTTATCTTCTCCTGGTTTGAATTATCTTCCCTTGCATTCAATTTCATTTAATTCCCCTTCATTTATGTGACTACTGCATCATAAGAATGCAAGGGAAGCCATATTGGATCAGGCCAATGGCCCATCCAGTCCAATACTCTGTGTCATGCAGTGGCCAAAACCCAGGTGTCATCCATAGATCCATCAGCAAGGCCAGACTCTGGGTAAGACAGTTTTTGAGGCTTTTAAAAAGAAATATAGAAAATAGAAAATTTTATCAGCATACTGATGACATTCAGTCTTGAACCTATGGGTGATATTATTACACAGTCCAACATTCTGAAGAACAGAGAAAACAGAGACTGGAAGGATTCTCCCGCTCCACTTAGATTATTCAGCCTCCCAGATGGAAACTCTTTCATGGTTTGTCTTTTCTGTTCAGTCAGACTCAAAGAGTTGTCTTTTGTCTCTTTAAGTATCTGATAATGAGCTTTTTATCTTAAAGTTCTTAAACATCACTGATGAACCCTAATTTATGATTATCCTCATCTAGTGGCAAAAGGCAGAGTATCACATGAGACACGTTTGATACCTGATCTTACTCTTTTTTTTAAAAAAATTCTGAAACCAAATCTGAAAGCTCTAACTATGCTGCGCTGCAAGGGACCTTCACCGTATTTTTAAAAACAATTTCACTGTAGCCATATATGTCAAGGAACAATGATTAGTGCAGTCACTCACCCTTTATCCCACTTGAAAAAACATCACTTGTTGGAAGGGTTTAAATGTCTTTTTTGTTGTTTCTAATGTTACATGACCTTTCCTATAAGAACCAGAACCACCATAGTAGAATAAATGTGCAAAACTACTGTACTTGAGAAAATATCCAGGTAATTGGCCAGCAGAAGTCCTGCTGGTTTACAAGTAGCCTGGATAGTCAATCATCTAAACCAAGGCAGCCTTCTGGATGCCAGAAAAGTTCTTTAAAGCAAGAAATTGTATGAAGTCAGGCTGCATGAGAATATATCCCACCCCCCCAACCTGTGCAATCTGTCATGAACTAATGAGACACAAATGTTTCAGAAAGTGAGTCCTTCAGGGTCAGCACTCTCAGGAGAACTGTACAAAGCATCTAAAGTTGATTCTTGAATTCACCTCCTCACCATTTTAAGACAGAGAAGAGAGGAGACCTCTTAACAGCAATCATAGCTGATCCACAGGCAGTTACAATGGAATAGTTGAATTAAAACTTGGTTAATGATGAAATCTTCAGACATTGTTTGTTACCTCAATAGGGCTACTTAAAAGTAACCGCTTTCAGTACTCTATCCCATTGAATATATGATTGAAGAGCTGTGTAGTCCTGCTACTGCTTAACAAATGCACCAAAAGGGGCATCATCTAGTTGTCAAGCATATTTTATTCTCAGTAGAAAGCTGTATTGTTTATTATCTTACTGTTCTGTTGCTTATCAAAGCTATGTAAGCCATTCTCTATTTCTCACCTACTGTAACAAATGTAGAAATGCCAGCTTTGAAGATAGGGCCTCCCTGGGACAATTTCCCAGGCCTGAGCCTGAGACTCAGGATGTTTGTAACCACAAAAGATAGCTGAAACTATGATTGTAGCTTTTGCCATGCATATGCGAGAATTCCTGGCATTCTTTTAGTATCTCTTTGATGTATCCTTTAGAGTCAACTATTGTGCATCAAGCTGTATCACTTTCAATATGGTCTTACCATGAGCACAATGGATTTACAATAAACCAATATTTTGTTTCAAATCATTGGTTGGTTATCTTGAAGTCTGTATGCTTGACAATTTGAAAGTGATCCACGTTAAAGTTCAGCTGACCTGGAAACTTTCGAACCGAATGGCTGAGGGAGTTCCAGATAACAGAGAACCTTTTAATCCACTGGAGAGAGGGCTGGAAGATAGAATCGAGGCATTTACCCCTCCCCCCCGTGGCACATCTTGGATGCGAGAGAGTCACGGGGCGCAGGTCCCCTCTACATGTACAACAACTTTTCATAACCCCATGGAAGTGGGAGCCAAGGACTTCAACTACCCTGATGGAAGAAGCCCCATCCCGACGAGAAGCCATCCTGATGAGGCATACCTGTGGAGGTAGGGGTGAGGGAGCTCCGAGGGGTGAGCGAACGGCAATCCACCTGGGGAGGACGAGGAGCGAAGAGAACCCCGACTGGATGACGGCGGAGGGGCGCGGGAGGCTCCAATGGCAAAGATGGTGACAAGGGGCCAGGTGAGCTGGATGTCCTCAAAATGATGAGGGAGGAGATGGCTACCATGGCAAGGGACTTGAGGGACGAGATCCAAGCCAACGCCGCCTTCATGGCCCAAGAGATGCGGAGGCAGATCGAGCGTTTGCTGAGACCGGGAGACCCAAGAGGGATCCCAGAGGGAAGGCCACCTCTAGCCCCACAGATGCCAGCGTAGCCGGTGATACCACCACCGCTGATCCCGGCCCCGCAGCTTCCTGCACCGCCAGCAATACCGGCTCCACTGCTGGTGCTTCTAGGCCCCCGAGACTACGGCAGGGGGAGAGAACTCGATGCAACTTTCGATGGGGATCCCGAGGATGTGGAGTACTTCTCCATCCAAGCCAATAGTTACATGCACTATTGGGGGAACACGTTCCCGGATGAGTTCAGCAGGGTGGACTACCTGGGCTCCAAACGTAAAGGTACCACAAAGCGACAGTACGTGAGTCTGTACGAGACCAGAAGTCCGGAGTTGGACACAGTAGCAGTGTTCCTGCAAGCCCCGCTCACCCAATACGAGAACCCGCTGCAAGAGACACAGGCCCTGACTGCCCTGCGGGACATGCAACAAGGATCGAAATCGGTGCGTGAGTATGTGGCTGAATTTAGATCCAGCTCAGCTAAGGTCCGGGGGTGGAACAAACTGATGAAGATTGAGCAGTTCCAGAGGGGCCTGAATGCGAATGTGTTGGATCGGGCCCTCCAGCAGGCCCGCCCCACCATGCTGGTGGGGTGGGAGCAGCTGGCAGGAGAGGTAGAAACCAGCATGAAAAGGGTGGCCCTACAACGGCAACAGCAGCAAGGGAAAAAGGGGGGATGTGAGTCTCGGTTTGGGGCAAAATCCGAAGTGAAGAAGTTCCCGCAAGCGGGGGGAACCACCAAAATCCCCATGGCCTGCAAGTGCTTCCGATGCGGGGACCCAAATCACTTAGCTGCGAATTGCCCGGAGAAACCTCGAGGCCCCCCCGGCCCAGAAGCCCATTGCCGCTGCGCTGAAGAAGGCTCCGTTGCACACCAAAGAGTTAGCAAGAGGGAGCGCCGCCATGCCAACCATCATCGAGGTGGAAACTATCATCTTGGATGAGCTGAGTGAGATGTCCTGGGAAGAAGAGCCGGCGGAAAATGAGGACAACCTGCACTGAGTGGTGCCGAGCAGCAGGTCATGGATCTAATGGCACCATTGAGGGTGAGAATAACTGGATCTTTATTCTTTATCCCATTGATTTTATTGAACCCAAAGCTTAAGAGATTCGTGCACTTGAGAGCCCTGATTGACTCCAGGTGTACGAGGGAGATAATTACCTCCAAATTGGTAGAAGCCCTCGGCCCCTCACGAACCCCCCCCCCTGCCCCATCCCATCCAATTTGAGCAGATGGACGGTTCAATAATGAGGAGGGAGCCATGCGTACAGCAAACCCAGGAGGTGCCCGTAGGCATAGAAGACCATTGGGACATAGAGTTATTTGTGATTGCCCCTTCCGCATCCTTCGATGCGGTCCTAGGAGTTGGCTGGTTAGTCAAGCATGAACCAGACATTAGGTGGGGTGACCAAAGCATAGACTTTACGGACAGTAAATGCAAACGCCACCTGTGGATTAAGGCATGGGGATCAGACCCTCCTCCCTGGAATGAAAGAATATGCCTAACGGTGGAGGCGGTCCAGTCTATCCCTAAAGAGTACCGGGACTTGAAAAGGGTGTTCAGTGAGGAGGAAGCAAATGAACTCCCAGCTCACCAAAGCACAGATTGTGCGATTGAACTCATCCCCAGCCAGGAACTGCCTAAGGCGAAATTGTACTCCGTGGGGTGGGCTGAAAAAGCAGAGGTGAGGAAATTTCTAGACAAAAATCTAAAAAGGGGCTTCATTAGACCGGCAACTGCCCCGCACGCCGCGCCTGTGCTTTTCAGAAAAAAGAAAGACAGCAGTCTCAGGCTTTGCACAGACTTTCGGGGGATTAATGTTATTTTGACCTCCAACGCTTATCCCATCCCTCTAATCAGAGACCTCCTGAGCACTGTCTCAGAAGGAAAAATCCTCACCAAACTGGATTTGAGAGACGTGTACTTTAGAGTGCGAATAAAAGAGGGGGACAAGTGGAAGACAGCTTTCAATACACCAATGGGCCAGTTTGAATACCTGGTCATTCCTTTTGGATTACAAGGGGCCCCGGGGGTGTTCATGAACTTCATTAATGAAGTCCTGAGGGAATACCTGTACCAAGGGGTGATGGTGTACCTGGATGACAACATTATCTATTCAAAGGACATGAACTCGCATGTGAAATTGGTGAGAAAGGTGTTGTCTACCTTATATGAACATAAACTGTACACCAAATTGTCTAAGTGTGAGTTCCACAAACGTGGGCATCCCGAGGAAGTGGAGTACTTCTCCATCCAAGCCAATAGTTACATGCACTATTGGGGGAATACTTAGGATTCCGAGTGTCCAGAAAAGGGTTGGCTATGGACCTGGCCAAAATCCTGGCAGTATTAGATTGGGAACCCCTGAGGACACATAGACAGCTCCAATCATTTATTGGGTTTGCAAATTTTTATCATAACTTCATTCAGGGCTTTGCCCAAACCATGTTACCCCTCACAGATCTTTTGAAAACCTAGGGGAAGGCCCAGAAGCAAAGAGACCAGGGGCTAAGCTAAATTGGATGCCTGAGCGTCAGCAGGCGTTCGATAAACTTAAAAGATTATTCACCAGCGAGCCTATTCTCAGCCACCCCGACGAACTCCAACCCTTCATGGTCCAATGTGACGCTTTCGACATGGCCATGGGAGCAATACTGATGCAGACCGATGAGAGCAGAGGGTTGCGACCATGTGCCTACTTCTCTAAAAAATTATCTCAGGAGCAACAGAACTGGTCGATGTGGGATAAAGAGGCATTTGCTGTGACATTTGCTTTAAAGACATGGCGATGTTGGCTAGAAGGGGCTTGGGTACCCTTCAAGATTTGGACTGATCATAAGAACTTAGAAGCCCTAATGGGGTGCAGAAAATTGACTGAAAAACAAATTAGATGGGCAGGGTTTTTTGCAAAATTTGACTTCACTCTAAAACACATACTGGGCTCTAAGAACTTTTTAGCAAATGCCCTCTCCGACTGCCTCAGCACGATAGTCAAAAGGAGGAGGTCATTGATTCAATAATCTCTCCCACCCACCTATCCGGGATAGTTACCACCCGATCAAAGAAAGGGAAAGAGGAGAACAAGTGGGGAGGGTAGCGCCTGATAGACGCAGTGGAAGCAGAAGGCGAGACAAAACCAGAAGGGGTAAAAAAGGGAGGAGGGTTTTGGTACTGGGAGGGGAAACTCTATGTACCGGAAAGCCTCCGGAAAGAGGACTTGCAATTCTGCCACAATAGTAAACTTTCTGGTCACTTTGGGTATGTGAAAACTCTACATTTGGTCAATAGACAATTTTGGTAGCCCCAAACGGAAAAAGATATATCTGAGTACGTATCCACATGCCCAGTGTGCATCATGGTGAAAAAGAGGGGGGGAACCCCCCCCCCAGACTGCTGCAACCTATCGAGATGGCCGAGAGACCATGGTCGGTACTGTCCATGGACTTCATTGTCGAATTACCTCCATCCCAGGGGAAAACTGTAATATTAGTGGTAGTGGACACCTTTTCCAAACAAGCCCACTTTATCCCCTGCACTAAATTACCTAACGCCAAGAGACTCGTGTATTTGTTTTTCCAACACGTGGTGAAAGCCCACTCATTCCCTGACAAGGTAATTAGCGACAGGGACCCGCAATTCGTTGCCAACTTCTGGTGGGAGTTTTGTAAATTAGCAGGCATGGAGCAGGGGTTGAGCTCGGCGTATCACCCCCAAACAGACAGTCAAACTGAGAGGGTGAATGCAGTGCTTGAGCAATATTTACGGTGTTATGTGAACCACCAGCAGACCAATTGGGTGGAACTCTTGCTGTTTGCTGAGTACGGTTAAAACAACAGCATCAATAGCTCGACCAAAACCTCTCCATTCAAAATAGTGAATGGCTATGAAGGGAAGCCTTTTCCCCTGTTACCAGGGGGTGACTGGACAAAAATCCCCTGCTCATTCGAACAATGGTGAGGACCCTTGGGCGAAGAGTGGAAGATCATATAGGAGAATTTGGAAAACGCCAAGGAAACTTATAAAAAACATTATGACAAGAAACACACCCCCATGTGGGATTTTAAAGTAGGGGAAACAGTCTTCCTTTCCACAAAAAAACTTGCCATTATCACAGACCTCAAAGAAACTGGCGTATAAGTTCCTGGGGCCATTCAGAATAAAAAAGGTGATAAATAAGGTGACAGTGGAATTAAAGTTACCAATGTTATTTAGTAAAATCCACCCTGTCTTTCATTGCAGCCTTTTGCACCGGGACCCAGGGGCTACGAAATGGCTCCCTCGTTTGCTGGCGCCCCAACCGATTCAAGTGGAGGGGCAGAGTCACCATGAGGTACAGGAAATACTGGATGCCAGTATGAAAAGGGGAGTGCTCTACTTTTTAATAAGGTGGAAACATTTCCCCCCAAGTCACGATGAGTGGGTAGAAGCATCCAATGTGAGAGAATCCCATCTAATAAAGAAGTTTTACCTACTGCACCCAGAAAAACCCTGGGCCACAGCTTAGGGGGGGCAGTATGTCAAGCATACATTTTATTCTCAGTAGAAAGCTGTATTGTTTATTATCTTACTGTTCTGTTGCTTATCAAAGCTATGTAAGCCATCCTCTATTTCTCACCTACTGTAACAAATGTAGAAATGCCAGCTTTGAAGATAGCGCCTCCCTGGGACAATTTCCCAGGCCTGAGCCTGGGACCTAGGATGTTTGTAACCACAAAAGATAGCTGAACCTGTGATTGTAGCTTTTCACATGCATATGCGAGAATTCCTGGCGTTCTTTTAGTATCTCTTTGATGTATCCTTTAAAGTCAACTATTGTGTATCAAACTGTATCACTTTCAATATGGTTTTACCATGAGCACAATGGATTTACAATAAACCAATACTTTGTTTCAAATCATTGGGTGGTTGAAGTCTGTATGCTTGACACTAGTGGGAATTATAGAGATATGCCAGGGTTCATGAATAAACATGCATGGTTATCTGTTCCACCCAGGAATGGCAGATCACGCCAGAATCTTGCCATGTCTCAGGGACTCCTGGGATGATTACCATTTCCTGCTTGGAAAAGTATATGGAGGCAGGGAAATGTGCTTTGCAGAAGAACTAAACTGCACTGCCTATCTCAAGACAGTATCCAGTCCAGGAAAGTGCTGATGCTCGTATGGGAAAGAGCCATTGTCCAGACCTTGTAGGCTTAATATACTTTTGCAGCACAGGAAGGAGGCAATCAGTAGTTGCTATAGCACTCTCTGCAGATAGAGCTTCATTGAATTCTGCTGTTTTGGGTGAAACCAACAGCATCTCTTAGGGCTGCCAACTCTGAGTTGGGGAATTCCTGGAGATTTGGGGGGTGAAGCTTAGAGAGAAACTTCAGGAGGGTATAATATCATACAGTCCACCCACCAAAGCAGTCAGTGGAACCGACCTCTATAATCTGGAGCTCAGCTGTAATTCTAGAAGAATTCCAGGCCCCACTTGGAGGCTGGCAACTGTAGCATCCTTAGCTGAGGTTAAAAATGGTGAAGGGGATTAAGGTGTCTTAAGCAATTGCTTAGAGTATTCTACATGCATTGCAACATTGGAAATGGGAGGAAGGAAAAAGCCATTGTTGGATACAGTCATTTAAATTGATATATTTGCATACAAACACCCTGTTGTTGGCCCTCAAGAACTGATTGGCCACTATCTGCAATGGGATACTAGATAGATGGGCCACTGGTCTGATCCAGCAGGGTTCCTCTTCCATTCTTAAATCCCTGAATGAGGGGAGATTGGCCTTGATATCTATTAGGTCCTTTCTGAGGTATGAGACTATTCTTCTTTATCTGCATAAAAAACCTAGCCGCTTTCAGTAACAACAGGCTTGTGTTGAACAAAAATGCATAAACTTGAGCTGAATGGCTGTACTATACTTCACTTCAAATTAACCAAAGAACTATTCTTGCTTTACCCCATTTTTCATCACTGTGTTTTATTAGACATGAACTTGCTCAGCAAATCAATTAGAATATTAAAGAAAAATTTATTTACGAGTCCCGCTAGAGAGTTCTAGATGTGAATCTTGCTTTGCCACTTCAATACAAAGCAGCTGTTTAAAAAGTAATGCACAGCAGAATTTTAAAAAGTGCAATTCAGGATGAAGTCCAAAGGGGTAGCAGTTTGGTCTATTGCAGAAAACCCTTCCACAAAGAATCACATAGTATCTTAAAGATCAGCATTGTGGTATATCCGGGTTGCTTAGAAGGAAGGAAGGCAGGAAGGAAGCAACTTTAATTTAAAATGCATTTTCCAAGTTGCCGGCTGGCTTGGCTTAGTAGAGTTACCAAGTCTAACTCAAAAAATACCTGGGGGTAGAGCCAGGAAACTTTCCCAATCCCTAAAATAAATAAAAATGCTGTTGTTTTAAATTGTATTTATTGTATTTATTGATTTTATTATATGTGACTGGTTTTTATCTGAATGTGATCCGCCCTGAGCCCATCCGGGAAAAAGCGGAATATAAATGAACCAAATAAATAAATAAATATAAATAAATAAATAAAATACAGTGATGCAGTTCCCCCTGAATACAGTCTTCATTTCTTCATCCCCCAGTAGCTGGCTGCACTTCCACTTCCACTTCCTCTCTCTCTCTCTCTCTCATACACACACGCAAAGCAGCCAAAATAAACACAATTTGGATGCACACTCTTTGTGGTCTCACTTGAGCAATTTACTCACCATGGGAATTGTTGAATGCTGTATACTCAATCAAGTTCTTCAGACTAACATAGGGAAACCAGAGGTTCTACTTTACTCTTTACTCCCTTTTTTACTGTGCAAATGACTTCTGAAAAGATTGTAAAACAAACTGGCTGATGGCGGGGTGGGGGAGAGGCTTCAAGATTTGCACAATATGTGTGAAAGAGCTACATGTGGCTCCTGAGCCACAGTTTGGCCACTGTTGTGTATATTTTCATGGACATGAGGCAATGGGTGGATATTGTTCAGAAACATGGATGTTACTATACATAGTGACTCTGACTGTATTTTAAAATTCATATTAATTTTATTATTTCTCTGTACTTGGAATGAAACTGTGGTCATTGTTTTGCCCACACTGGTTTAAAAAAATTAAAAGTTGAGAAGACAAACTTACCTTAACCTCACTGTAAAGTAGGGTTGCCAATCCTCAGTTGAGGCAGAGGATCCCCTGATTTGGAGGCCCTCAACCCACTTCAAGATTATCAGAAAGCCAGAGGGGGGGAGGCAAGGAGGTAGACTTTTCAATTTCCTGGGGGTGTGTGTGTTGGGGCTCAGCCAGAGGCATTGGATCCAGTGACATCACAGTGAGGGGCCTCCATTATCACTACCTATGAATTTATGGAGAAGGCAAGGAAGGCAGCCTGGGCCAGCCTCGCCACTCTCCTGCACTGGCAGCCTGGGCTCCCCCACAAAAAGGAGGCTGCTGCTGGTCCCAAGTGGGGTACAAAGGCTCTCCCCACCCATTCCGAGACCCCACCCACCCCCATTGCAGGGCATAAATTTTGAGGTTATTACTATTATTATATATCATATGACAGGGGTGGGGGGAGCAATGCCCAGACTGCCAGATAGCATCATAAAGCAGCTCAGGATGTCATTTTCAGTCAGTCCCAGTTGTCCTTGTAGCAAATTAGCAAGTTCATAGGAGGCACAGGGCTAGATTGTTTGTTTGTTTTTCACAAATAAGGTGGGGAGGGGAACTTCAGTGTTTGTGAAAGGGGTGGGGGAGAGACCACCTGTAAATGAGGGGAAGGAAAGATTCACAGAACTCATGAATTCCAGCTAGCAATCAGAAGGCTCAGTGGTTGGACTGAAGAATGTATTTCTTGTAGCCTTCAACATAAACTCTGGTATAAGCAATGGATCAAAAGAATTATGGTTTACCTTCAAATATGGGATAGTAATAATTGCAATATTACTGTTTCATGATGGGAAATTATCCTATATTTTTCACTATGAGTGAAGGGAGAAAAAACTGGTTCTCCAAAGGTGCTCTCCAGAATAAACACCAGGGTTATTCTACCACCCTGGTGTTTATATTTACCCTGTGTGTGTGTGTGTGTGTCAATGTGCAAAAGTCTGTTGTCCAACTATGGGAAGCTTTGTTTGGGGGGAGAGGAATGAGCAGAGGCCTGTAGCCCAAATCTTTTAATTTAAGTTGATTTTGGTATCCAGGGACTTGCTTTAGAAAAAAAGAAATGGAGATTTGTTGTTTGTCTCTGTACACCTGTACTTTGGAGGAGAGATATAAAGCTGGTTCCACAACTATGTGGAATGAGATGATTCTGCTGTCCAGGACCCTATTTCAACCAAACAGATGTGCCCGTATGTTCAGGCCAGGGTATCTGAGAAATCAGTATTTACTCTGGATTCTGAGATTAATGTGGAGATTCATCCTGAGTATCCAGTATATATTTAGTTGTTAGAGTGTTGGTCTAAGATTGGCCAGACCACAGTTCAAATCCCCCCTAAGCCATGAAGCTCACTATGTGACCTTGAGCCAGTTGCTCAGCTTAACTTCATCAGGTAGCTGTGGGAGAAATATTCCCTTTCATATACAAATGAAATATTTAATTGTCCTTCTGATGGAGTTTATGATTTTCCCTCTCATTTTATAGAGTCTGGGAGGGACTACAATTAATTAATGGTTAATTGTTGATGGCAGGTGGTTTTTGAAAATATAAATTATTTAAATATGAAATTATTTCATATAAATTACTAATAGGAATGCCAGGCTTTTCTCAGTAATTCCCTTTGATGCTTGGTGCTTTGAGTACCAGAGGAGAAACTGGGGAGAGGATAAACCTGGCACAGTGACACACCTACACTTCTTCTAGCTGAAACAAGATGACACATGGGACATTCTGGTGTTCCTCCCAAACTGTATGGCAAAACTCTATGTTAAAATCACAGAGTTTTTGTGAAATGTTAGTGTACCACTGTGTCATTTCTGTTCTAAGCTGGAAGTGATGGAGGTGTATTGACGCAATACTAGAGCACTAGCCCCTCTCCAGTTGCTTTTTGGGGTTGTACAATACAGTCTGGCAACCCTAATTTGTAAGTATTGGCCTGGGCCTGGGCCTATGTTGCCACCAAGAAATTGAGGTTCCTATGCTCTTGTCCCATTGCTATTAAAACCGGCATCTGTTTTTTATATCAGTTGCACATAAATTGTATATGAATGACATAAAACTAGCACACAATGGTAAAAGAAGATGTAAAATAGTACAAAGGAAAGTGATAAATCTGCAGAAGAAAATACATAGGATGAAAATTTGAAACAAAAAATAGGTATTCTAATGCTCCTATTGAAGAAAGAGAAAACGTTACAATGGTTACACTTTAGGGATACAAAGTAGGAATGCCAGCCTCAAGATAGGACCTGGGGATCCCCCGAATTGCAGCTCACCTCCAAATGACAGAGATCAGTTCCTCTGGAAGAAGATGATGATGATATTGGATTTATACCTCACCCTCCACTCTGAATCTGAGTCTCAGAGCAGCTCACAATTTCCTTATTCTTTCTCCCCCACAACAAACACCCTGTGAGGAGGAGGGGCTGAGCGAGCTCTCACAGAAGCTGCCCTTCCAAGGACAACTCTGCAAGGGCTATGGCTGATCCAAGGTCATTCCAGCAGCTGCAAGTGGAGGAGCAGGGAATCAAACCTGGTTCGCGCAGATAAGAGTCCGTGCACTTACCTCAACACCAAACAGGAGAAAAGGGATGCTTTGGAGGTAGACTATATATCATTGTTCTCCACTGAGGTTCTTGTCCTCCCCAGAATCTTCACTCCCAAATCTTCCCAGGAGTTTCTGGCAACCCTATCCTTGCACCCCCTGCTGATGACAGTGGGGGGAGGGGTTCTAATTTGGAATCTCAAAAGTACTCTTGCATTGTTCTTTGGGGCTGTTTTCTCAGGAGTAGAAGAAATGGTGCAGCACTGATTGCACAAGGCTTCTTTGGCATTCTAAAATATTGCTGACATGATTACATTTGTATAATATAGTGGGTTCTAGACAATGGTGAGGTGAGGTAGTAGTGCAACATCAGCTCTTTATTGATTCCAGCATAATCAAGGCTAAGCATGAGGCTGCTGAACTGGGCCAATGGGACCAACTATATACACACCCATGTTCCCACGCAAGCATTTGATTGGTCCATTCAAACCAGTAGGGGGCCCATGATTGGAGCAGGACAGCAGGATCCTGCTGCCCATTGTTCCCAAGAACCCAAGCTCTGGACATCAGGCTCCAATGAGCCAGGCAGGAACACCCAACTAAGTTCTCACTTGAGTCCACATACATTAAATCCCTCCCCTCTTAGTTCACAAGCCCTGGCATACATAGTCCTTTAGGTAAGCAGGCTTGCGTTGCTCCCTTGTTGACCACCTGGGTGCCGGAGAAGGTGGCGGTGTGGTGGCCGCTTCGGGTGTGATGGACGGAGGGGCCGGGGATGCAGGAACTTCTGTTGGTGGTTCCAGGCTCCTGGATGCTTCCAGCTCCAGCAGAAGATCGGGAGTCAGGATCACAGCTGCTGCTGGGTTGGGGACTGTCAGAGCTGGAACTGCCGGTGGGTCTTGCAGTCCGCTGTCTTCCTTGACCTCATTGCCAGGTACCTCCCATGACCTCAATTGGTCTATGTGCCGCTGCATGCCCTCGGTTGTGACCTCGTACATGACTGATCCCAGCACCTTTGAGACTCTGGCCGGAAGCCATGCTGGGCCACCCCCAAAGTTCTTGGCGTACACTCAGTCCCCCCGTATCGAAACCCCTGGGCACTCAAACCATGTTGGGCATCTCTTGCAGGTCTGGGGCCCAATTGGGGTGCATGCAGTTTAGGAGCGTCGACAGTCACTGGCCCATGAGGAGCTTAGCCAGGCAGCGGCTGGTGGCAGTGCAGGGAATGGCGTGCTGGGCTAGCAGGAACTCAGCAAGGTGGGCCTCCCCGTCCCCTGGATGATGTGGTGGAGTGACTCTTTTGTGGACCACACCATCCTTTCCGCTTGGCCATTGGTAGTCAGCTGAAAAGGGGCTGACCTAAGGTGCAAGATTAGATTTCAGCCGCCGAAGTCCTGGAACTCCCCTGATGTGAAGGCAGTCCCATTATCTGAGAGGAGAGTGTCTGGGAGCCCCTGGGTAGCGAAAACCCTGTGGAGCATTGTAATGGCAGCCTGGGAGGAAGTGGATGCAACAGGGACAACTTCCAACCACTTAGAGTAGGAGTCCACTATTAGGAAAAATAGTTGTCCCTGGAAGGGCCCCGCGAAGTCCAGGTGCAGGTGGCACCATGGGTTACATGTGGACTCCCACTGTTGGGCTGGTGCTCTGGGTGGTGCTGGCCGGGTCTCCTGGCATGGTTGGCACCTCACCACCAAAGACTCAATGGCGTTGTCGATTCCTGGCCACGAGGCATAGCTACAGGCAAGGGCCTTCATCCGCACTATTCCCGGGTGAGAGTCGTGCAGTGTGGTGAGGACTCTCTGCCACAGAACAGGGGGCACCACTACCCGACCCCCCATAACAAACAGCCCTTGTGAACCGATAGTTCGTCCTGGTGGGAAGTGAACACTGCAAACTCAGCCCACCCAGCCCATGGAGCATCCCCTCCGCACCCAGTTGAGAATTCAAAAGCGCATTTTGTCCCTTGCCGAGCATCAAGCAATGTCTTTTGCATGAACCGGGCAGTCTGGAAGGGACTCTAGCAACATGATCTGGTGTGCTGGCACCAGATCCGGGTCCCCGGAGGGTAGCGGCAGCCGACTCAAGGCATCCGCATAGCCTATAGCCTTTCCCAGCCAGTATTGTAGGTCGTACTATTAGGAAAATAGACCACCTTAAGACCCGGGATGATAGCATCTGGGATGTTTGGCTGTTGGGCTAACCATACAAATAATCGTGACATTTCTTTACACTGGCAACAATGGCCAATCCTTCCTTATCTATTTGTACATAGTTGTACTCAGGCTTTTGCAATGTCCTTGAATAGTAAGCCACCAGAACCTTGCGGCCATCCGGCAGCACATGTGCTAAGACCACCCCCACCCCGTAAGGAGACACATTGCAAGTCAAGATGACGGGCAGTCACTCATTGAAGTGTGCCAGCAGGTTGTTTGACTTGAGGATGTCTTTCACCACTTGGAAGGCGGTGGCCTGCCAGCAGCCCCACACCTATGGGGCCCTTTTGACCAGTAAACGGTGGAGGGGTTCCACTACTGCCACCTTGTGGGGAAGGAAAGTGTGGTAGAAGTTGAGGAGACCTAAGAAAGTTTTTAGTTCTGCTTTATTTATGGGGGCGGGAGCGTCACAAATGGCCTCTACCTTTTCCTTCGAGGAATGGATACCATTCGCATCGACCAAATACCCCAGGAAGTCAATGCACCCTAGCATACATTTCTCCCTCTTCACCTTTAGGCCCGCTGAGTCAAAACGTTGGAGGACGGTGCGGAGGAGGAAGGTGAATTCATCTTTCGTGGCTGTGGCGATTAACACATTGTCAAAAAATTGTTGGATCCCTGGGATACCTTTCAAAAGAGAGTCCATTAGGTTCTGGAAGATCCCCGGGGCCACGCTGACCCCAAACTGGAGGCGCTTGACCTTGAAAGCGCCTCTATGTGTCACTATCATTTGCGCCTTGGCTGTGGCAGCATCCACCGGAAGCTGCTGATAGGCCTGAGCCAAGTCCAATTTTCCAAAAAATTTTGCCCCTGCTAAGGAGGCCAACACATGGCTCACCACAGGCACTAGGTAGGCATGGCCTTGCAGCGCCTTATTTATTGTGCACTTATAGCCCACACAGAGGTGGATGCAGTCTTCGGGTTTGACTGGGGTTACGATGGGCGTTTCCCAGCAGGCGTAAGTGACCGGCTCCAACACTCCCTGAGCTACTAGAAGGTCTAGCTCCTCCTCTGTCTTATGTTTTAGGGTGAAGGGAATGCACCGAGCCTTTAGTCTTATGGGCTGGACATTCGGATTTAGTTGCAGGGACACTGTAAGTTCCCAGGGTCTCATCGAAAACTGCCGGGAACTCTCCACAGATTCTCTGGAAAGTCCCTGGGCTGTGTGGGGATCTGATTTAATCTGGTTACCTGGATCTCTAATGGTCCAAATCATGTTCAGCCCAGCAAGCTGCCCAAGTCCCCTTCAACAACTAATAGGGGCAGCCTCCCTAAGAAGTCGCTGTACTTCACCCTCATAAATCCCACTCTCTTAACTGTGATCTCCCATCTCTGATAGTCCCAGACCACGAACGGGGATGGCTGCGATTTGGCTTCGCCCCCTGGGCATAACCTTCGGAAAGTCCTTAGAGAAATTACAGTCTGTCCAGTCCCTGAGTCCACCTCCATTTTGCTTGGCTTGCCCTCAGTGAGTACAGTCACTTGCAATTTCCTGGGGGAGGGCAGGGGAAGTTGGCATACCTGCTTGTCATGGGTGGCGATGGCGTGGAGGTCTTCTGCCATGGCGGTGTCCTGGTGCCTGCCCAGATCCCACCCGGTGGCACTTCTCAGGATGGAGCACTTGGTCTGGGAATGGCAGACCCTTGCTAGATGGCCCATCTTTCTGCATTGGTGGCAGACTGTGTCTCAAAATCGGCAGGAACATTGCTCGTGGGGGTCCCCATAGCTGGCACATTCTTGAGCAGAGGTGGTATCGGATGAACGGCTTGGCGGCTTCTTCTGTGCCGTATGCCATAGCTTGAGTGTGTCATCTTCCCTGGAGTCTTCTGACTCGAACAAGGAGGAAGTAGCCCGATGTGCAGAGGTGGTGGCTCGCTCCTTCCTTGATTTCTCATACGCTGTGCCTCCTTGATGGCCTTAGCTAGGTCAGTGTCATCTTTACCCACCAATTTTCGCCTCGATTTCTCATCCCGCAGGCCAAAAATGAACCGGTCTCTAAGTGCTTCATCAAGGACCAGGAAGTCACAGCAGAGCAACAACCAGTGGAGGGCGGCGCTGTAGTCAGCCACTGACTCATTAGGTTGTTGGCGACGTTCCATGAACTCGAAGTGGTAGGTCAGTATGGTTGGTTGCAGGGTGAAGTGAGTTGTGAGGGCCGCAATGATCTCATTGAAGGTGGCCGCCTAGAAGGTCATGGGTGCCATTAGACCTTGGGCCAGCTCCAGGATGTCCATGCTGCAGCAGCTGAGTAGCAGCACCTTCTTTTTGCACCCCATGACCTCGCTGTAGTCGATGTGGTTCTCCAGTTGCTCTAACCAGGTCTCCCATCTCTTCAGGCGGGCCACATAGAAGGCTTGAATCAGTCCTGGCATAGCGGCCATTCCATTAGCTGTGATGGTGAGGAGCACAGTGCTGGATTGGAGCAGCGATGCGCGATGCGATGCTGGCTGGACCGCTCACCAGGATCCTACCTTCATCACCACTATAATATAGTGGATTCTAGACAATGATGAGGCGAGGTGGTAGTGCAACATCAGCTCTTTATTGATTCCAGCATAATCAAGGCTAAGCATGAGATTGCTGAACTGGGCCAATGGGGCCAACTATATACACACCCGTGTTCCCACGCAAGCGTTTGATTGGTCCATTCAAACCAGTAGGGGGCCCGTGATTGGAGCAGGGCAGCAAGATTTAGGATCTTGCTGCTCATTGTTCCCAAGAACCCAAGCTCTGGCCATCAGGCTTCAATGAGCCAGGCAGGAACACCCAACTCAGTTCTCACTTGAATCAACATACATTATAATTTGTATCACTTTTAGGGTTGTTTGTATAGTCAAGGTTGGCCCTGTTGTCTGTAGGTTGGTAGCGTTTTTAAGCATGAACTCATTTACATATTAGGCCACACTCCCTGATATCACCATTGTTTCACACAGGGCTTTTTCTACAGGGCTTCTGGCATAGGATTGCATTAATAAATACTTGCAGTATTATCATGATATTGGCATAAACTGCATTTGTCCAGAATATTCCACAATCAACCTCCTCCCAGATACATGAGTTCCTACTGGGCTTTTTCTACAAAAAAGCCCAGCAGGGACTTATTTGCATATTAAGCCACACCCCCTGATGCCAAGCCAGCCAGAACTGCATTCCTGCTCAAAAAAAGCCCTGTTTTTAATTATTCCTCTTGCCACCTGTATTCTATAGTCCTGACTCTTACTATGGTCATGCATTACACTGTTTATTTTCTCCCTTCAACTATCACACACCTCTCCCAAACTTCACTATGCCACACAATCAGTTTCCTTCTCTATTTAGATAGATCAAATGATCTTACTAAAAAAAGAACTCTCTTTTGTTTGCACTGGCACACTAAATCACTGGAATACATTTTCATTCCATAATCTAGGCCTTGATGGCCATGACTCATGCTATAATAGTAAACTAAAACCTTAATTGAAACTTTATTGCGGGGGGAGAGCACAGTATGATTTGGCCACCTTAGGTTAACAAAGTGGTGAAGCTGTCATGTTAAATCTATTTAGCAGCAGTTTCCTCCTGAATGAGTGGAAATTATCTGCAAGGTTTTTGTGGCTTTTAAAAAGATAGATACTAGAAACACAGGCAATTGAACATTAATGTTCTACTTAGAAAGTATAAAGAAGGGGATGAGAACACTATGGTCACTGAGCAATCTTTGCTAAAGTTTAACTATGTCTTCTGAGGTATATTTCCATCAGTCATCATATATAAAGACTACTGAGCCACATGAAGCCAGTGTGAAAATATAATTCTGCTGAGATTAATATTGACCACCAATCCACAGAAGTCTTGGACAGCTATATGGTCTCCAAACATCACTTAGAGTACATTTCATCAAATTATCATACTTACTGTGAACAATTGGTTCACAACAGGATAGGATACTAGAACAAGTGCTATGATAATTACAGCATGCCATGGGTTCACCTATATGCATTAGAATAATAGAACAATAGAGTTGGAAAGGACCTCCAGGGTCATCTAATCCAACCCCCTGCACAATGCAGGAACTTCACAAATACCTCCCTCCACTCACAGATTTCCAGTAACCCCTGCTCCATGCCCAGAAGATGGCAAAAACCTCCGGGATTCCTGGCCAAACTGACCTGGAGAAAAATTGCTGACTGACCCCAAAGTGTCTATCATCATTTCCCTGGGTGTGTAAGAAAGGGCCAGGAGAACTAAGCACTGATGCAACCCTTCCTATCCTCCTTCTCATGATGTGCCTAATTCACAGAATCAGCATTGCTTTCAGATGGCCATCTAGCCTCTGTTTAAAAACCTTCACTTCCTGAGGAAGCCTGTTCCACTGAGGAACCACTGTCAGGAAGCTCTTTGTCATTGTCCCAGAAGTAAACATACTGGATAAAGAGTCAAACAGCATACTTTTTTTCTCATGACAGGTAGGGTCTTACCTAAGACAGAATGGTTTTGGCTAACTTCTTTTCTGTATTCTTCCACAGAGAGGGCAGAGATGGCTTCCAGGGGCTGTGAGAATTCCTCCCTGGATCACCCTATACACTCCCATTGCATCTACTTCCTATGCCCCTTTCTCTTCTTTTCCTCAGCCATCATGCCTCCTTAAACAAATTTCTTTGACTGGTATCTCATTGTGAAATAAAACTGTAAGATCTTTTCCTAGATGCAATTCAATGGCTACTTGCAACTGACCACTGCATCCCTTGAGTTCTGCCAAAGACACACATGTTGTTAGTCAACACAGTGGCACATCTCTTTATCCTCCAATCCTGTAATCCATCTCTGCAGACATGACCAAAGCAGCTGAATTTCATTTTCAACACTGAAAAGCAAACTCAAGCAATTGATTTACCAGAAAGGGGAGCTGTTCCATTCTGATCTTTTTTTTAAAAGAAGATTTTATTTTATTGAATCTAATCCAATACAAAGGGAGCATAGGGAAAATAAATAATAAAAATATAAATCTAACATACAAAAATCCAATTTAGATCATTGGATGCATATAGCAATTTACAAAAACAATACATAATATGCTAGGTATTAAGAATTCAGCCCCCACTTAGCCGAGCGGACGCTAAGGCTGGGGGCCGTCCATTGCCTCCCCGGGAGGATGGGAGGCAGTGGACTCTTCCATCATCCTGGTGTGTGGGGGCGAGGCACGGCCATAAAAGGCCGGCCCCACCCCCAACTGCACAGTTTGGAAGCTGCTCTCGGCCACAAAGCAGCTGCAGCGGTCTTCGGCGGCTCGGAGAATTGCGGCATGCTTGGCCTTTGGCACGAGTGGGAGGCTGAATTCTGACGGCAGTGGGGGGGGCTCTTCTGATGGTGGAACTTGCTGAACCAGGAATGACAGTCGTGGAGGAGCTCGTAGGAGGGCCAGGAATGGTTTGCGATGTTATGAGGCGGCAGTTGGAGTGTAGGAGATGCAGATCTTTCAGAAATTACCAACCATGGTTTTAAAAAAAAAAAAACAATGGAAAGACTTTTTTTTTTTTGACAGAGTTTACAAAAGAGATAAAGTATCATTGGAAAATACAATTTACAATAGAAGTATTCTGCTTTCTTAAAATCACATGTCCTAGGCAGCAAATTTGTTGAGACTAACACATCATCAATTACGCTCCCCTGTGTGTTACACAGGTAAAATCGCCTATGGGAATAGAAGTATTCTTACTAAAAGGAAGAAAAATAATCACAACAGAGGAACAAGTTAAGCAAATGGCTGAAGAACTGCAAGTAGAGCACTTACATAGAGGAGCAGAAGGAGAATCTCCAAGTAACTCAAAGCAATTTGTTAGTAATTCAAAACAAAGTTTACAGACCAAACAACTCCAAAGAAACAAGCATAGAAAAGGATGAGTTAGCGATGGCAACAACACCAGGGCAAAATGAATACATTAAACATCGTATCAATAAATATCAATGGACTGAATTCTTTTTCAAAATGCACAAAAATCTCCCAGCAACTGAAAAAACAAAATGCTGATAAATTATGCATATAAGAAACTCATGTAAAGAAGAAACACAAACATATTTCAAACAATAAAAATTTAGGCAAAGCATATGTTGCTTTATCACAAAACAACCCCTGCAATTAGAAGTATTAGAAGAATTAAGAGATTCAGATGGAAGATACCTCATTCTAAAAATGAGACACCCAGAAGGCAAAATATGCATGATAGCAACAATACATACACCAAATGAGGCTAATGTTACTTTTTAAAAAACATTTTCCCCAAAACTATGCTAGACTTCCAAGATGAGGAAATAAAGATTCTTGAAGATATGAATGGAGGGGTCTCTCAGTAAAATCCATCAAGGGGCAGATGACAGTGCTGTCCTTCCTTAGTAAGGCTCAGGGGCATCAGGAAGCTACAAAGGATTTCCATATTCTGAAAATGTGGAAGGGTTGGTCCCGGGAAGCTGGATGCCGGTTAGATCACAGGCAACCAATTTCCCCAATTATTCTTCAAGGGTTACATGCCACTTGGGCATTGGTTTGTGCCTCAGTTTTCGAGGAGACGCTTTTTCATGCAGCCACATTGACGGCTTTCTTTGGGACCTTGCTGGTGTCCGAGCCAGTGGCGCTTTCCCATAATGATTCTTCAGCAAGGGCTCTTTGGGTTGGGGATGTCAAATTTTCTGGTGGTCAGGTGGTGCTACGTGTCCATCGGTCAAAGACTGATCAGGGGCAACAGGTTGCACAGTCACCTTGGGATCTTGCTCGGAGAGGGAGTTGTGCCCAGTTGCTGCCCTCGCACATTATGTGGAATTGCAAGGGGTGGTGGACGGTCCTCTGTTTTGCCATAACAACACAACCCCCTTGACTAAATATCAATTTTGGACCGTTACTAGCTGGGCATTAGCGATGTTAGGCCTTGGGGGCGTGAAATTCGGCACCCATTCCTTTAGGATAGGAGCTGCATCTATAGCCACAGCTATGGGTTATGGGGGTGAGGCCATTCGTCGTGTGGGACGTTGGAAGTCTGGGGCCTATAGAGCCTATGTACGGCCATTGTGGTCTTGAGGTGAATTTCCCCCTACAGCAGCTCTTCCCTCCAAGTTGGTTTTATGTTATATTGTTCAGTTATGTTGGTCAAAAGTTCTAACAATCTTTCTTTTCTAGGTGCTGTGGCCGGCGTTGAAAGGAGGAGGATCCTCAAATGTGGCCACAGTATCATTTTTTGGGCAGCACATCAGGCCCGACGGATGCCGGTGGGCTCGCAGCTGGGCGTAAGCGAGAGGGCCATCATTGAGTGGCAAGGACGCTGCAGCATAAGGTGGCCGGGGCTCCATCCACTTCTTTTCAAGGGTCCTCCACCTCATATTTTGATGATACACCTGGGGGAGAATGATTTGGGCCTGATGAAGGGGAAGGCCCTTTCACTTCAGGCCCAGGCTGACATCACCTTGATTGGCGAAAGGTGGCCGGGTGTCCTCATCCTGTGGTCAGCCATGCTGCCATGCCGGGAATGGTGGGCAGCTTGGGACCCAGCAGGTTTGGAGCTCGCTCGCAAGAAGGCCAACAGGGCCTTGCAAATAGCCCTTGAGAAGGGGCTAGTAGCTTATGTGCCGCATCCATCTATTCAGGCTAGCCTCAAGGACTTGTACAGGCAGGACGGGGTCCATATTTCAGTAAAGGGCAACGAGGCCTTTTTGGCTGACTTACGGCAAGGGCTGGTGCAGGCACTAGAGGGTAGTATGGGCACAGTGGCATAAGCTGAGGCTTGGCTCTGTCTGTGGCTGTTTACTGTTGGGAACCTGTTTTGTGGGGTATTGGTGAGCTCCTGTGGCACCGCACTGTTGTGGTGAATGGCCTCCCTGGGGCAACCATTAAGCTGTACAGCCCAAGGTCGGTTCCAGGAAGCCTTGGGATCCCATCACATGGAGAGTTGTCCACATCCCAGGCTGCACAGCTTGGGGGAGGGTGGAGTTCAGGTGAGTGGTGATCACATGGCCTTGCCGGCCGGGTCTGAACCATTAGGTTAGCTCACACCCAGGGCTTTGGGGCTTGTCCAGATCCAGGTTAAGGAGGTGGTCTGGTAATGACCCCTGGCTTGACCTGTCCCCACTGTTTTGCCTTGCCATTGTGTTAAGTTGAATAAAGTGGCCCTTCAATTCATACCTGTGTCTGTCTCATTATTCCAACTGGGGTGGCAATTCAGCTTCCACCCAGCCGAGCAGCCGATCGGCCGCTAAGGCTGGGGGCCATCCATTGCCTCCCCGGAAGGATGGGAGGCAGTGGACTCTTCCATCATCTGGGTGTGTGGGGGTGAGGCACGGCCTTAAAAGGCCAGCCCATCCCCCAACTGTGCAGTTTGGAAGCAGCTCTTGGCCCGCCCGCTCGCCCGTCAAAGCAGTACAGGCAAAGGCTGGTTGCCTAGTTTAAAGGGGCCAGGTAGGAATTTTTCACCCCCAACATATTGGCTGGTTGGGGGTGTCTTTGCCTACCCTGCACTGTTAGCAAGGGCGCTAGCAATTGGCTTGGGCGGTGCCATTAAATAGGTTGGTCACTGGTTGTTTACTGCTGGGAACCTGTTTTGTGGGGTATTGGTGAGCTTCCGTGGCACTGCAGCGTTGTGGTGAATGGCCTCCCTGGGGCGACCATTAAGCTGTACGTCCCAAGGTCAGTTCCAGGGAGCCTTGGGATCCCATCACATGGAGAGTTGTCCACATCCCAGGCTGCATGGCTTGGGGGAGGGTGGAGTTCAAGTGAGTGGTGATCACGTGGCCTTGCCAGCCGGGTCTGAACCATTAGGTTGGCTCACACCTGGGGCTTTGGGGCTTGCCCAGATCGAGGTTAAGGAGGTGGTCTGGTAATGACCCCTGGCTTGACCTGTCCCCACTGTTTTGCCCTTGCTGTTGTGTTAAGTTGAATAAAGTGGCCCTTTAATCCATACCTATGTCTGTCTCATTATTCCAACTGGGGAGGCAATTAAGATATAGCCTACAATTCATTCTATTAGGCAAAAAGGAAATATTTCCAAAGAATTTCAAAACTGGGGCCCAAAGCAAATCATAATCTATAGCCAAATCAGTATCATTTTTGAAGAAAGGGTTATCCATTGTCTTTCCCATTACATACTGGTTTCATAACTTATCATACCACATTTCAATCATGGAGGTATGTGGGGATTTCCAATTTTTAGCAATTGTCAAACGAACTATCGCCAACATTGTTGAGATTAAAGGTTTCTGATCTTTACTCACCAATTTATCAGGCCAGATATCAAATAAAAGAAGTTTAAAATCTACTGGAATGGTTAAATTGAATATAAGTTTTATTTGCGCTACATTTTATTCAAAAAATTTGACACTGTTGGACATTCCCACCACATATGACATGGGGAGCCTTTAGTTTTACAATTCCTCCAGCAATCTGGACGAGACCTTATTTTACTCATCAAGACAGGGTTTAAATACCAATGTGAATATATTTTTAAAGGAGTTGAATACCAATGCTTTTAGCTTTAATGGAAGGGGAGTTCCAGATCATTTTCCAATTGCTTTCCTCTAGCCTTTGAGGTAGCATTAAATTCCAACATTTAATATAAGAGGTTGGATATGAATGAAGGGAGTCAATTAAATAATTATATATTTTAGAAAGCAAACCTTTCTTGCCAATTCCCTCCTCTTTAAGAAGGACCTCAAATGGTGTCAATCCATATCTAATAGTTTATTTCATTTGAAGAGAGTGGACCATATTCTGAACTTGAAGGTATTGATATCAATTGACATTAGCTCCTAATTTCTCTTCTGCTTGTTCCTTAGTAGTAATATCATGCCCTTGAATACTATTATTCCCTTGAATCCACTCCCCAATTCTATCCAACCCCTTAATCACCCACAGATGGCTGGAATTAGCCTTAATGAATTATGGGAGCCAATCTTGATTGAAAAAGCTACCTACTAGAAAAATACCCGGTGCAATTCTGACCTTTTAAAAAAGTTATCAGATGGAGGAGGGGAGGCCACACAATTTCTGATATTCAATTTTTCAGTTGTCTGTGAAAAGAAATACGAAATATACCTATTATTTCAGTAGTAATTGATTCCCCAGATAGACATATAAAACATACAGTATATGCTGTGTAATATTCCCAAAACATGATAATTAACCTATCAGAACACCTTACTTACACACGATCTCAGTCACTTACATCAACTAAAGACCAAAAAAGATGCCCTGCCCAAATTTGCACATGATGAGCATAATGCCTCTAATACAGTCTTGTCTCATCAAGGTAAAAATTCCTTTGCAGATTCTAATTGTTGTGTTAAAATTATCTCTAGCGCATTTGAGCCTTAATAAACTCTGGGCTTTATTTTTTATTGTTTAAAAAAGAATGAAACATAGAGGTTCTATCAGGAAACAGGAATTACACATGAAGGAGGTTAGCATAATCCACAGCCATCAGTTTACCAGTGGCTGGGGCTCCAGCTAGATGAGGAGACCATGTGCTTTGTCACAGCACAGGAAAGTCCAGCTGGGCTTCAGTAGTTCCAGTGGTCTCCTAAGCAGGCTGGACATTCATCTCAGTAGCCAGCAAATCACTGGCCACGTGCAGCCTTGTCACACTGGGCCAGGCTAGGGTCAGACCTGGAAAAGCAGTGTCTTCAGCTCAGGCTGCTTCTTCCCTATTTTAAGCCCTGCTGCCTGTGTCCAATCCCAGCCTGCTCTGGACACCCCTTCCTCACTCCCTTTATGTTGTGTTTTCTTGTGGGTTACTTTACCAGTTGCTCTGTTTTTGTTCCCAGCTTTCTCACAATTTCATGGTGTTTTTGTTTTGTTTTTTTTGGTGGTGGGGAAGGGAGGCTGCATCTTCTAAGGTGGGGATTCCCTTAAGAGGTGTTGTGGGTTGAACCATTTAGCAGCATACTCAGTTCAGAGGCAGCTGTCTGGTTCCATTCCCAGGTGGTAAGAATTCCATACAGAGGCTTGTGCCTTAGTAAGGCCATCTGCTTGCTGCTCCTAGTTTCCCCCAGTGTGCAGGCTGAGGCGGGGTTCATCAACCAACAGACAGGTTGCCCAGTGTGTGGATCATGCCCTATGCTGACCCAAATGCTCCATCTACTGTAATCAATAAAACTGTGGCCTATTTTATTCCAGTTGTTGTCTGTGGAACTATTTTGCTTGCATTCCCTTTCCCATCTTCCAATTCAGGGTCATTCCCCACTCTTACAATTGTAATCGAAATGATTTCATTTTACTTGATCTAAGTATTTCTTATATAATAGCAAAAAGATGACAACCTTGCTAACATATATTAAGGAAGGCCAAAACCAATATTTTTAGCCTGTAAAGATGTTTTGAGTCAAGATGATTTGCAGTAGGGAAACAGAATTCCCAAATGAACTATGAATGTGACAGGTTGCATTGCTACTTGGTTGGAAAGTCTATCTCAGAAGAGACCTGCATTGTCTCATGTTCACAGTGTAAGCCAAAATGCCCTCAAAATGAGGTTGGGGAATTGTCAGGTGGGCACCTGGCTTAATCAGGATCTTTTACCTGTGTATATAGGATTCCCCGTCCAGAAATTAATGCTTAAAAATATTAGGGACTCTAATTAAGTAAAACAATGAAAATTTATTCCAGAAAAATATAGGCTTCCATACAAGATAAAATACTCATAAAATCATACATACAGTACTAAGAAAGAGAGAGAGAGAGAGAGAGAGAGAGAGAGAGGGAAACACATGGGTAGACGAACAGGATGATATTTACCGATCGTAGTCTTCAAGGAAGGCTCCAATGGCGACGAGCGAGGAAGTGGGAGAGGGGACCCGAAACTGATCAGGAATCGGGGGTGGATCTAGACAGCGGAATTGGGATACTGCTAGAAGCACACCTGTGGGTAGCTAGTCCACAGATTATAAAGACTACCTTGAGCCCTTAGGGGATGGGAGGTACAAGGGAGGAGGAAGGTGGTCAGCTGATGCATGACCTCCCAAAAAGGGGAGGCTTTGCAGTGATCATAACGGCTGGACTACTGCGGGAGCTGTTGGAACTCAGTCCTAAAATGGCTGACTGACTCCATCTTAGTAATAGTAATGTTGTTTCTGAAATGTCATGCTGAGTCATGCTGCATCATGATCCAGCTGTTACCTGTTACTGAGGTAAGGTGGGATGACCTCACCTGTAATTAGGCTTTGTGCTGACTCACAGAGCTGATGCAACCTTGCATGATTGGTACGTGTACTTAGGGAAGCTCAGTGAGCCTGCTCAGTCTGCCTGTAAGGATTGTGGGTACTGTGAGGCTCTCAGTCTGGGTGGCAGCGATCACTGCAGGTGTTGGATCCTAGGCTACTGTGCTTGGATCGTGCTGTGTATACTTACTGCTGTATACTGTTATCTACTGAAGTGTGTACTGATTACTGTGTATGACCTTGGCCTGGCAACGACTCTGAATATTGGATACTTTCCTGGTAAATATATCTACCATTGAATACAGCTGTTTCTCTTGTCTATTAATTCCTGTGTTTTGCCTGTCCCTCTCCTTCAGCTCTTCTGCTGCGTGCAAAATACTCTAACATTGGTTATGGGCCCAGAGCTCCCAGTGCTCCCAGTGTTTCTAGAGGTGCTGCTGTTCTGAAGACAGAGGAGGCAACACAGTGTTTTGGAAGAGACGGAGGCAGACTGCCAAGTTGCCCAGGTGTCCAGTGATAAGTAGCAGAGATGGAAGCTGCAAATGTTGTTTCCTTCTCTGGGCTCAGCATTACTAAGCTGAACGGGACTAACTATGCCACGTGGTCCCAGAAGGTCTGTCTGTTATTAAAGCACCAAGAGCTGTGGGAGGTGGTGGCTGCTCCTATCAGTAGCCCGGAGGGTGAAGAGGAGGCTGCTGAGGAGGCAGAGGAAGCTGCTGAGGACAGAAAAGCTGTAGACCTTTTGCGTAAAAAGGATGTTAAGGCTTTGTCTTTAATAGGTCTTTCTCTAGACGACTCCCAGCTGGTGCATATAGCAGGACTGGAGACGGCTAATGACTGCTGGAATGCTTTGAAGGAAATTTACGTCCGAGGAACTGTCGGCTCTCAGATTCGTTTGGTGAGGAAGCTTCTGCATACCAGGCTGGCAGCTAATGCAGATATGTTATCTCATATAGAGTCTATGCGTAGGATGTTTCTAGAGCTAAGAGAGCATAACCAAATGTTTTCTGAATCACAGGAGGTGTGCATACTTTTAAGTTCCTTAGATGCATCATATGACGCTGTGATAACGAGCCTGGAGGGTTTGCCTGAGACAGGGTTGACCATGAACGTCGTAACTGGACGGCTTCTTGATGAATATGGCAAGAGACAGTCCAATTCCTCTCTACGTGCGGAGAGAAAGCCTGTCTGTAAGCCAGAGAGGGGCAGTGGATTTACTGTTAAGGAGGATCCTGACTGTCAAACAGGTAATGTAATGGCTGTAAGGAAGAAATGCTTCCGGTGTGGCTCATCTAGACATTTGTTTAGGAATTGTCAAGGCCAGAAAGGGAAAGAGAGACGGTCTGAAATGAGGTCTGCTGATAAGAGTGGTAATGTGCATCTCGTTACTACTGGTAAGTCAACTAACCACACTCAATCTTTCCTAATTGACAGCGGAGCGTCGGAGAACCTCTGTAGAGAGAGGAGTTTGTTTACTTCTTACACACCTGTTGATAACCAGTCTGTTGTTTTGGCAGATGGAGTTAAAGCAACTGTTTTTGACAGAGGGAAAGTGTTCCTGCCAAGCCTAAGGAAGGAGCTGCTTATGGGTTTTGTTCCTTCACTTAAGATGAATCTGCTGTCTGTGTCTGCTCTGTGCAGGGAAGGTTTCAAACTGCAATTTGACACCTCGTGCTGTGAGCTGAGGACCAGTGACGGTGTGTGTGTAAAAGCTATGCTGAAGGAAGATTTATACTTCTTGCATACCAAGGTACAAACGTGTAATAACGTCTGTGTGAATAAACCAGTGCATGATAATTGCTGTCATCTTTTACACAGGAAATTAGGCCATGCTGGTTTTCCTGCTCTAAAGAAGACTGTGGAACAGGCAGAAGGCCTTAGTCTTAAACCTTGCAAGGAATTTCTTGACTGTGAAATCTGCAAGCTGGAAAAGTCTACAAAAGCTCCTGTGCGTACTCCAAGTAAATTTACTAGTAAGAAACCTCTTGACCTAGTGTTCTTAGACCTGATAGGGCCCTTTAAGGAGTCAGTGGGCGGGGCCAAATATGTCTTAAGTATAGAAGATCACTATTCAAGGTATGGTTTTGTTTACCTGTTGAAAGCTAAAACTGAAACCTTTCAAAATATGCAGAATTGGCTAAGGTTTGTTAAGAGAAAAACTGGAAATGTGCCTGCATGCATTATTTCTGACCGAGGCTCTGAGTTTGTTAATAAACGTTTTCAAAGTTTATTTGCAGAGCTTGGGATTGAGCACAGATTGACTGCTCCATACAGACCTACCCATAATGCTTTTTGTGAGAGAAGAGGCCGTACATTGCAAGACATGTGCCAGTGTATGTTACGTGATGCAGATATGCCCTGGAGATTTTGGGCAGAGGCTATGTGCTGTGCCAACTACAACCTGAACAGAGTTTGGTGTTCATCTACTGGCAAAATACCAGCAAGCCTATGGCATGACAAGGTAACTAACTTGGCAAATTTGCATGTATTTGGAGTTACAGCTTTTGTTCATATTCCTCAACAGCTCAGACGTAAAGGCCAACTGAAGGCTAGACGTATGAGGTTTCTCGGGTATGAGAGAAACGGGAGCTGTTATCGTTTTGGCACGCTCGACAGTCGTGAGGTGGTGATTAGTGCTTCAGCCACGTTTCTGGAGAGATCAGAGGGCTGGGATCGTTGCACCCAATCGCCAGCGTTCTGTCCTGAGGATGACCAGGGAATCCGGTTACAAGTCAGCTCGATGCCTAGCAACCCAGAGGAGGGAGAGGCGGCTGAGTTAACCCCAAAAGAAGAGATGCCTGACGAGGAGGAGACGGATATGATGCCTACCAGTGAGGAATTATCCGGGAGGAATGTGCCAACTGATGAGCCTGCATTGAGGAGATCTACACGTGAAAGAAGAGCTCCTGAGAGATTTAGTCCTGTAATGTCTGCTATACATGAGCCTGAGAAATATACTGACATTTTCTCTTTGTCCAAGGAAGAGCAGTGTAACTGGAAGGCTGCTATGGACGATGAACTTTCTTCCCTGAAACGTTTAAATGTTTATGTTGAGACTGATACTGTACCTGCTGGTGTAAAACCCATAGGCAGTAGATGGGTATACAAGGTGAAAACAGACCAGTCTGGGGGAAAAAAGTATAAGGCGAGGCTTGTAGCACAAGGTTGCAGACAGACTAATGAGACTTATGACGAAGTGTTTGCTCCAACGTTAAAGAGCAGTTCACTTCTGACTGCATTGACTGTGGCAGCCAGAGAAAAACTCCATTTTACCCATTTGGATGTCTGTGTGGCATACCTAAATGCTAATTTGGAGCACCAAATTTATTTAAAGAGACCAGAAGGTATTCCTGGTACTGGAAAGGGATACTGGTTGTTAAATAAGAGCTTGTATGGTCTAAAGCAAAGTGGTCATCAATGGTCAAAATGCCTAGTGGGTACACTTAAACAGCTAGGGTTTACCCAGAGCATTGCTGATCCATGTGTGTTTACCAAGGGAAGTGGTGAAACACGATGTATTGTTCTTACTTTTGTGGATGACTTGGGGATCCTAACCAAGACAAAGAAACAAACAGATGATATTGTTTCAGCCTTAAGTAAGAAGTTTAAACTGAGAAATCTTGGTACTGTACAGACCTATGTGGGTGTAGATATTGCAAAAACTACACAAGGTTTTAAACTGTCACAAAAACCTAAAATCATAGATTTGTTGGACAAGTACAAGATGACTGATTGCAAAACTGTTTCAACCCCTATGGTGACTGGCTTTGTAAATGATGTTACAGATAGCCCACCATGTAATGTTGAAATGTACAGGTCGTTAATTGGTAGTCTGAGCTATATCAGTAATTGGACACGGCCAGACATATCAGTAGCCTGTAATCTGTTGGCAAGAGCTACCCAGAACCCTAAGCAGAATCACTGGATTGCTGCTAAGCGAGTGTTGAGATATTTAAAGAACACTGCTGACTGGTGTCTTTATATCGAACCTAGGGGGGAGCTAGCACTGAAAGTGTATACAGATGCAAGTTTTGCAAGTGACTGTGAAACCAGAAAGTCAACAACAGGTCTTTCCATATATTTGGGAGAGGTATTAGTATGCTGGAAGACACAAAAGCAGCGTGTGGTTGCCTTGTCCACCACAGAAGCAGAGTTCTGCGCCCTTTCTACCGCTTGTACTGAGGTAGAATGGTTTAGACAGCTACTAAAGGACCTGCATATAGAGGCAGAGAAGCCTGTTGAAGTTCTGGAAGACAATCAAGCTGTGATTGAGATTGCAAAAGCGGAAGGAGTAAAGACAAGGAATAGATACACTGACATAAGGTACCAGAATGTCAGATCATGTATCATGGAAGGGTTGATAAACATAAGGTATTGTGATACTGGCCACAATACAGCAGATATGTTTACCAAACCCCAGACTATGGAAAAGCATAATGAGCACTGTAAAAAGCTCGGATTGAGAAACGAACAGAACTATTAAGAGGAGAATGTTGGAACTCAGTCCTAAAATGGCTGACTGACTCCATCTTAGTAATAGTAATGTTGTTTCTGAAATGTCATGCTGAGTCATGCTGCATCATGATCCAGCTGTTACCTGTTACTGAGGTAAGGTGGGATGACCTCACCTGTAATTAGGCTTTGTGCTGACTCACAGAGCTGATGCAACCTTGCATGATTGGTACGTGTACTTAGGGAAGCTCAGTGAGCCTGCTCAGTCTGCCTGTAAGGATTGTGGGTACTGTGAGGCTCTCAGTCTGGGTGGCAGCGATCACTGCAGGTGTTGGATCCTAGGCTACTGTGCTTGGATCGTGCTGTGTATACTTACTGCTGTATACTGTTATCTACTGAAGTGTGTACTGATTACTGTGTATGACCTTGGCCTGGCAACGACTCTGAATATTGGATACTTTCCTGGTAAATATATCTACCATTGAATACAGCTGTTTCTCTTGTCTATTAATTCCTGTGTTTTGCCTGTCCCTCTCCTTCAGCTCTTCTGCTGCGTGCAAAATACTCTAACACACCTGTGTTAGCACACCTGTGGGTAGCTGTGAAGCACACCTGTGGGTAGCTAGTCCACAGATTATAAAGACTACCTTGAGCCCTTAGGGGATGGGAGGTACAAGGGAGGAGGAAGGTGGTCAGCTGATGCATGACCTCCCAAAAAGGGGAGGCTTTGCAGTGATCATAACGGTTGGACTACTGCGGGAGCCAATAGAAAGTTCATTGGTGGCACCTAATTGGGCACCCATTCCTGACCAATGAACAGACTTGGATCCTGGATACCTGAGTGAATTTTCAGGTTGAAATGGACCAGGGTGGGGATGCTCCAAGGGGACAGTCTATAGAAGAATGGGAGAAATCACTGGGGGAGGTGTGCTTGAGTTTATCACACTTATCTAAAAAGATGACAATAGAGGGCCAAATTGTTATCTAAGGTAACACCCAGATTACACACAGGAACTTGGCTCTGGCTGAAGATGGTCTTCCTCTTCTTCTGTCTTTTTCTTGGTGCCAGTCTTTGTCTTGAGTTCTGCTGGACAAAGACAGTGGTGGTTGGGCAATTAGCCACACCTGGGGTGGGTCGATTGCCTACAATCACTGGTGACATCTGGCGAGTATGTGATCCGTTTGCTTCGCTGGAATGGAGTCTGGCCTGGTAGGAAGATGGCTGCGTGTGGTGTTAGCCTTCCACAGTGGATTCCATGGTCAGTGCTTCAAAACCATTCGCCTTGATAGCTCCTGGCGGCGCAGTCTCCTTCACTCCACGGCCGAGATGGACGTCATAAAGAACAGCGGAAAGCCCTCTGTTCTCCTGGTGGGCACCGTTGTACCGGTCTTGAGTGCCTTTATAGCGTTATGACTGCTAGTACTGCATAAGTCCCTTTTGCCCCTGGATAGGTTTGCTCACACTCTCTGGCCAGACGTGTGTGAGCTACTTCCCCAGGTGCTCTGGCAACCAAGTTGGTGATTACGATGTTCTGTAAGGGGTTTTTCCTCACAGCAGGACCAGATCTACATGTTTTTTTTTGGGGGGGGGGGTAAAATAAAAAAGATGCCCCCTTACAGGTTATTCTATCTTATGGTTCCATAGAATACAATGGACTCCATACCCAATTTGGCGCCTCCCCTTCCATCGCACTGGGGGCAAACACTCCCCTCTGCCCCACCCTAGATCTGGCCCTGCATGTTCACATTCATCCTTCCCCCCTTCTTGCATTGTTTCTTATTGTTTATACTGTAAGCTCCATGTGGAGTTCTGAACATTTATTTGCTTATGAAACTGGCTTCATGTTCACTGATGGCATGTATGGTTGTATGCAAGTCCAAAAATGTTTCATCTCACCTAGTCTGTGTCTAATGGAACTATGTCACAAGGGATGTGTATGTATTTGTGTCTGAATACAACTCTCACAAGTGTAAAGTTGGAAAGCATGTATATATTTGGAAGAAGAGGTGAAATGGATCTCCAGAGCCTTAACACAGCTGCAAATATGAACAAATTGCAAGCGTAAATTTTAAATTGCACACTTTTAAAATACACATTAAAAAAGAAGCCTGACTCTTCTGCATCCCACCAATGGCCCACACTGTGGCTAAGTTTGGAATGGGGTTTGGCCTGTGAGCACTGTAGATAAATACAGTGATTACTGCCTGGGAGAAGAGAAAGTATTCCATTTCTACCTAATAGATTATCAGATCAGTCAGCATGTTCTCAGCAATGGTATATTCAAATGTGTATAAGGCGATCCAAGTGCTACAATGTAATACAAAAAAATCTTGACGACTACATTTCTACAATTTCTTCAGCTGGTGTGACAGCATCAGAGGAGACTACTTTTGGTACCAAAATACTAGTAATATACCGAAATGCAAAAAGTTTCTGAATTTTTCACTTGGGCAATTAAAAAAAAAAATCACCACCAGAGTTCCCCAAGACTCTGTGTTTAAGAACACATTGCTAAGAAGCATTTATTTTCTTGTATATGGTATTGCTGAAAGATTTTTTTACAGTGATGTAGTACAAGTATTTACTTACACTATTGAACTTCCACATATTGTTTTAAGCAGAGGCAAGTTAAATAAGTCAGAATTTAAACTTTGCTAACTCATGAAAGTAGAGCTGAGAAGCATTTTTTTTAAAAAAAACTCAATTCCTGCCTAGAAAAGGCAGTACTTAGAACTATAAAAATCTGTCTCACAATGCTCTTTTCTGCTGAAAACAGAAACTCAGTAGGTCAAATTTAACATTTTCCTTTGGTTACTGATAGAACACAGCAAAATGAAATCTAATATGTTTATGTGCTGTTCTAAGACAAAACATTTCTAAAAGATCATGCTTTGTATATGCAATGGCATCCATATTGAATGCTGTGCCAAACTGAAATAAGGTAACTTCTGTAAAATATAATGATGCCTGGTGAGGTTGCAATACTACACCTAGTTACTCATGTATAAGTACTACTATTCAGCCTTGTCAGGAGGAGGGCACAATAAGAGTGTGAGGAGATGGAATAAATCAGGCACAGCATATTGAAATAATTTATAAACACCTCATTCTCTAATCCCCAGCATTCCTCTCTGAAGTTCAGTATCATTTGAAACAATGTGTTCCAGACAACCCAGACTCCTGAACAATTGAAAATGGTGAATCTCTCCACTGATCTGCTCGCAGAGAGTAGCTAATAGTCATTTAAAATAACCAGTCCGATCATCCTTGTCTTAATTGTTTGATGTACTTTAAGGCCTTCTAGTGTTGATTAAGAGGCTCAGCAAAGACGCAAAGCTGCAAAATAGCACTGGGTTCCTTGACCTCAGGAACTTGAAGTCAGCAGGTCACTTATAGTGACTATGATTTATTGATCAATAAACACAGATTCTCTTTTTCTTGTCGCGCCAGCCTTATTTCTGCAGGCATAGTACTCTCCTTCAAAGGATGTGTGTGCACTGAACTTTGAGAGAACATTTCAGCTACGCAAGTAAAACAAGCAGTATCCACAATGCCTGGTATTTTAATCCTGTCATGCTTGGATTAACAGAACTATATCCATGCTGTTATTCTCACAACAACAAGTAACCACAACAAATGCTTGTAAAATATACTACTTTTTGTGATTTACCCAACTTGAGCATATCAAGGAATTATAAATCTTGCTTGATGCAACCTGGATATGAAATCTCTGATTCCTTATTTGATAGTATGCTACTGTGTATAGTACATACTGCATATTGCTGAAAGTCAGTTCTTGCTAGGCAATTTTTGCATTTTAAAAACATGTTGTGTTAATACTTATGTTAATATGCTTTAGTTCTATTTTCAGATTTCGGGTGGGTTCCAGATTTCTACAATACAAATCCTATTGCATTATTACATTCCCATCCTGTTGATTTTATTGACATATTGTGTGTAATCTACCTTGAGTACCACTGAGAAATGCAGAGTATAAATAATGTAAATAAATAAACTTATGGGACCACTGACTGTTTATATGTGGACATTTTGGGTACAAAAAATAGTACTGCAAGAGGAGGACTGCCCACCCCATCCTTATTTTTAAATGGGTTGTTTGTTAGACATTCATAGACCAGTTGGGGGCTGCTTCAGTGCATGTAGATGCACAATAAGGAGAGTTGACACCTTCAGACGAGTAATGAAAAGGGTCAAGTTTAGTTATTTATATCAACCAAAATTTATCTGCAGTGCTCACAAGCCAAACCCCATTCCAAACCTAGTCACAGTGTGGGCCATTGGTGGGATGCAGAAGAGTCAGGCTTTCTTTTTTATGTGCATTTTACAAGTGTGCAATTTACAATTTACACTTGCAATTTACAAGTGAGGCCACCCTGGCTCTGAACCTTGAGACTTCATGTGCATACAGCTCAGACTACTCCTTGCCAAGCCATCATGATGCTCATGGAAGGTGTGCCACTTCTAGCCCTCCACCTAGCTGAAGGGTCTATGCATCAAGGATAATGATGCCCCTTAAGGGCTTGCTGTCCCAAGTCCAGGAAGGTCCCAAAGCCATGGGCTTGGTCTGAGAACCCATTCGCCATCCAAATGATAGTCCAGGGTGCTAACCTAAGCTGTACTGTATACAATTCAAGCAGTTTGACCTGTTCTGCTATCATCATCATGAAATATCTAGGCATTACAGAAAACCAGTGGCTTTCCTGTTACTATTTTCAGAGCAGAGTGGGTGATTCCTGTTTATCTCATTACAGTTTGTTTTCTAGAATCCTCGAGTGCTTTGTGATCACTCAGAATACTGAATCCTGTGTAAAGTTATGTTACATCAAAACTCCAGATATATGACATCTTCTTCATTCCATATCTGAAATGGTATCCTTGAAGAAACAATAGAATTGTTACAAGTCCAAAATGCTCAGTAGAAAGTAGCCACATTTTAGCACTGAGAATCCAGATGGATGTGATTTATATTAGGAACTTTTTCAGTTTTTGATTTGTACTTTGTTCTAACCAACATTAGAAAAAAACAAACTATAAGACATGAGTGCTAGTATATTGCACTCTTATGTCAAAGCAAGCCACATAAAACTAGACCATGTACAGTTAAAACAAAAAGGCAGATAGCTCTCCAAGTGTTACTCTTACTACAGTGAATAATTGTGTGTTCAAACTGGCAGATACGATTTTCAGATGTCAAATGTCTTTTGATATTGTTTAAAATGGTGCAAAGGCATGACAGCTGAGAGAACTGGCACAGTGTTGCATTCCATTTCTTCTATTTAAGCGATATTTGGATTCTCTGCCACCCACGTCACTACGGAAAATGAAGGGAAATCAGACCCACTGCTGGACTGAGTCCACATGAATTACATAAATTATGTCCTTAATATTCTTCCATGGGACTCTTGAGTTTCTAAATGCTCAAATGTATCATATGAGTAAATTATTTCTTTCCATCATGGCTCCTAGTGCCAGAAGGCAGGAGAAATTTAAACACATCTAAGATCAACATTGCGAGTTTACTTGGCCTCCACATCTAACAGTGCTGCCATAAATTCTTAGGTTTCTCATTTGGGGATTTTAAAGGCCTTATAGACTTGGCAATCCTTATATAAAAAAAATTTCTTCTAGATGATAAACTTTACAGACCTTGAGGAATGAGTTTCAGTGTTACACCATGGTCACCCAGCAGCTTTTAAAGAAGTCCAGAGCTTGTCTTCCAGCACTCGAGTACAATATGATAGAACGGATGACATTCTACAGGGCTTTTTTTCTGGGAGAAGGTGGTGGAATGGAGTTCTGGAACCTCTTTGTAGAAACAAATTCTCAAAAAAATATTTAAAAGTTCGTGAGGGGCACTCATGTGTTTCTCCTTTCTTTCCCTCTTGAGAGTTGGGGTACCTCTTTTTCCAGAAAAAAAGCCCTAACATTCTATATGTATTTTTCATTTCCCTAAACATGGCTTTTTAGTAAAACTCACAGAACCTAATGAAATATTCTTCCAAGGAAGTGAAGTTAGCATTGAGGATTGCTATATTCTCCATGGATCCAACTGTATCAACTATGTAAAAGTCATTTTCTATGCCACTGTAGTTACACACAGTTATGACACAAAGAACAGTTTGTGCTAATGTGTTTAGGCACTCAGCATGTCTGGAGCAAGTAAAGCAATGTTGAATCCCTTCACTGCTCATTGTAGCATATTTGGTAGATATGAGGACAGTGGTATTTGAATAATCTCTACAACCATTGTTCCTATCGCGTTTTATCCGGTTCACTTGTGCTCAGCCTGTGTATTGCATCTGAATGGAGTTGGAGGCTGTCATCAGTACAATATCATTAACCTGTTAGGCTTGCAAAGTGTGACGTTGGCTCAAGTAAGACTGAACTTAAGGCATGTTTATAATGTATAGTTGCATCAGCTCTAGTGGAGAATTAAAACATTTTAAAAAGCCATCTCTACGACCAATTTTGCACTATGCTTGTTCCAGGGTGGAGAGCCCTCTTGCTACTGGGGCTTCGCTCATACCGATTTCATACACAGCTTCCCACGCGATCACGTTCCTGTTCTCTGCACAGCGTCTGTCAGATTTCCCACTATCTGCACCAGAGTTACAGGAAGTGTCACGGCTTTTGCATAGCAAACGCAAACCACTAAAACCCAGTTTACGTTTGCTACGCAAAAGCTGCGGCACTTCCTGTAACTCCGGCGCAGATAGTGGGAAATCTGATGGACGCTGCACAGAAAATAGGAACGTGACCGCGGGGTAAGCTGTGTGCGAAATCGGTCTTCGTTTTCTCACAAGTTGACCCAGAGCAGCGAGTTGGTGCGCCACTATTCCGCAGCAAGTGGGATATGCTGACAAAGTTGCTACGGAATAGCGGCATGCCAAATCGCAGCTCCGGGGCAATATGTGAGAAAACTGAGCGAAGCCCCAGTAGCAAAAGGGCTCTCCACCCCCAAACAAGCATTGTGCGAAATTGGTCTACAACTCAGTATTAGTTCCTATTACAACATTTGAGATTGTCATCACCAAAACCAGTTACTTTTTAGCTCCATTTAGATTTACTTTCAAATTTATTCTTGGTAGCTTGTTGTAAGTTCACAAATCAGTGAGATCTGTATTGTTGTGGAACTCACAATGTGTTGTGTCCTAGGCTCAAATGGGAGAACTGTTACTTTTGGAGGGAACTGTTACTTTTGGAGGGAAGCCGAACAAGCCAGAGCTTGAACTCCACACCAGGGTTCCAGAGAAGGCCTAAGCGTGCCCAATCAGGGGAAGGATTGAAACATAAGTAGCCAATCAACATCCAGGCTCATACTGTACCCTGATAGGTCCTTAGGGCCCTGTAAATAGCCAATCCATGTAGATAGTTAAGGACCAATCAGAAGGGGGCAAGAATTGTATAAAGGAGCGGGAAGTTTGAACAGAGCTCAGTGTGTGTTGTGTGTGTGTTCCTGAAGTAAAGCTTGCTGAAATCACTCTCCGACTCTGGTCTCTTACTGCGCAGACCCCAGTACATTACACTGGCAACGAGGATGGGATGCCAGTAAGAACCAGCAACAGAACCAGGAACACGGAAAGGCGGCTAAATCCAAGCCATCTGGGTCCGCACCTCCGCTCTGCGCACACCCCAGCTCGCAAGCCGCCCAGACGCACTGCCAAGAATGGAGGCTCCAGCCAACCTCCTACAGCCCTTTAGCATCGATCGTCCCGAACTGTGGGACTCGTGGGTCGAAGGCTTCCAGTCATACCTGACCTTCCGGAAGATTACAGAGACTACCATGCAGAGAGCTCTGTTTATCAGTACATGTGGCACGGAGACCGTGGACTTAGCCAGGGCTCTTCTCCAACCCAGGAAGCTCTCAGAGACGCCGGTGGACGACATCATCAGCGCTCTGGAGAAGTATTTCCAGCCCCAGCCAACCAAGCTCACCTGGCACTGGGACTTCTGACAAAGGACACAGAAGGCAGGCAAAACTGCCATGGCGTTCTTAACAAGCCTGCGCCGGGTGGCAAGCCGATGCAATTTCGCAGACCTCAATGAAGCCCTTCTCGACCAGTTTGTATGGGGCTTGAGGGATGAAAAACTAGTGCGGAAACACCTGTCCCTCTCCAATTGCAACCTAACAAAGGCAATCGACGTGGCCACCAGCTGGGAGAAGGGCAGATCAGTAGAGCCACGGCCGACAAGACAGGCTGCAGCACACCAGATCAACCCTGAACCATCTACTGAGGACTCGGACGAGGACAGAGCTCTACAAACCGGCTATCGTTCAGCAGGAAGCAAGACCACCCACGTCCCACAAGCCATGAGACACAAGACACCACCTGCATGTGCAAGTTGCGGGGGTCAGCACGAGCGGAAGACCTGTGCTCCATACACTGTGGCTAATAGCCACTGATGGACCTGTGCTCCATACACTGTGGCTAATAGCCATGTGTGTATATAACATTTTTTGCCACTGTGTGACACAGAGTGTTGGACTTGATGGGCCGTTGGCCTGATCCAACATGGCTTCTCTTATGTTCTTATGTTCTTATGTTCTTATGAGATCCTGGAGCGCCACGTTCATGCTGGCGATCATAGGCGAGGCGAGGAGAGGAGCTGGGCGCCGCCGCTGCCTAGCGGCGGAGGCAGCCGGGGCCGAGGCGGGCGGCTGCCGGGGCCATGCTGCGCCGTTCCAACAGGGGTGCTCTCTCTGCCCGCCTGCGAGCCCAAGGGCCTCCCTGCCCTGCGCGCCACGAGGAGGCGCCGCCAGTTGCTAGGGCGAGCTGGTCCTTGCCTCCGGCGAGGCAGCCCAGGGAGCACGCTGCTGTGCTCCACGCGGCGTGCAAGGGGCCTGTGCTGCTGTCGGCCGCCGAGGTCATAGAGCGGGAGCCGGGGCGGGGGTGGCCGTGCCCCACACACGCGTCCCCGAGACCTGGGGGGGCCGTGGGGCAGGACCCCCGCAGCAGCCCTGTCACCAAGGGGGCTTCACTGCACCTCCATGTGGCAACCCAAAAGACACACACAGGGATCTAATTGCAGGGGTGGCCCACGGCAGCTCTCCAGATTTTTTTTTTTTGCCTACCACTCCCATCAGCCCCAGCCAGGTTATCAATTACATGACCTAGATCGCACCAGCAGTGCCATCTTGGGGGGGGGGTGCCTCCCCCAAAGTGACACCACTTCCTGTCCCCCCCCCAAAAAAGTGGTGGCCATTTTGGGGAAGTTACATCACTTCCTGTTTCCAGCAGGGCTCCCTGGCAAGTGGTGGCCATCTTGCGGAAGCGGCTCCTGATGGCGCGGGAAGCTTTGCCTGAGGAGCTGATCCGGGCCGCTGAAGCTCCCGACGCCTATGCCCAAGCCGGGCCCGCTCTTGGGAGCCAGCGGGCTGCTGCCTCTACCTCGGCCTCGACCTGCGCCAGGAGTCCGGTCAAAGCCGTTGTCGGACATGTCGGCCTCCTCAGTCCTTCCCGGCGGCAGGGACGCCAGGCAGCTGGCTTCTGAGGGGCCCCTTGGCATTGCCAAGGAGCCCCCCAGACCTGGGGCGACCCGCCCCCCCGTCCCCCTCCCTACGCCACTGGTGAACAAAGAGAAAAGCAAACATGAATTTAGGTAATTGATTATATAATATGTAAACCAGACCTTGATCACCCAACTCCGTTTCTATTCATATTTGCAAAATATTATTTTTCCTTTATAATGTCCTACTATTGAGGCAGCCAACTTCAACTTTGGAAGTGCCTTTAACCCTTTATAAACATGCTTTATCATAAGCAGGATTCTTACCCATTCACCATTTTTCTGTTAAAAAGAAACTTCAAAAAGAAAAATGGAAATGACCCACTTTTGTTTGGGTAGTGATTCACCTCTCATTCCCAGCCCATCAGTTTGACCAGCATCCTTATTCATTTCACATTCATTCTGAGCTAGCACAAGTCACAACCCAGGGCTCCCTGCTGTGTTTGCAATGGGGTAGGAAAATATTAGGAGATTATATACAGAAAAATAACATTCTAAGGCTTCATACGGCCCACTTAACAGACTTCACTGCATACAGCTAAGTGTGAATTATTTTTCATTTCAACAATGAAGCTTTTTAAAATGTAAATAAACAGATTGGATTGCAAATCAGTTAACAGAACTATTTGCCTTTTCCCATTTCTCAAATTGTCCTTTTCAACAAATTGACAACCAAAATAACCAACTTTCGGACACTTTGCTGCAAATAGTAAATCACTCAGCTCTGATGCTGTGGAATTGTTTGTGTGGATCCCCTAAGTCTACTTCATCTTTGTCAGGAACATTGTTCTCAAATAACCCCACTGGCTATGAAGGTTATTCTAATGTATTGTTAACATTCGGCAAAGGAAGGCAGAGCATAAAATTTAATCAGTGAGAATCAAGTGACTTATTTATATAGTCAATGCATTTTTCTTCTCTCCTTCATGCTTGTTCACCAACACAGAATTTTTTTTTAGGATTCAGTGGATTTTCCCCTAGTTAAAAACAAGGTGTAAGTGTGCATGTGAATTTGTTCTTTCATTCTCAATTTCACACTTAGAGAAATGCATGGAATTTAGAGCTTTGGAAGCCACTGGATTTTGTTAAACATGAACAGATAGCATGAGGGGAAAGAAATTCAACCCAGCTGAAAGGACAAACTGCAGGAAAAAATAAATGCTTTTGTATACCAGAATGTGGAGGCCCAACATGATGTACAGCCCAAACGTCAAACCCGTTAACATAAAACAATATGTAGATAGATCCAAATAGGCAGCCGTGTTGGTCTGAAGTAGCAGAACAAAATAGGAGTCAATTGCAACTAAGTTGGTCTCAAAGGTGCAATTGACTCCTATTTTGTTATAAAACAATATGTTTTAATGGATGGATTAAATACATTCAAACCACATACCAACAGTTAACTGAGTGGCTAGTTTTGTTGCAAAAAACCTGGAGAAAGACAATGGGAAGCCTAGGTGTCTGAACTATTGTGGGTTTATACAGAATGTTTCAAGGGCAGCAGCACATATTTACACTCTTTAACTTGTGATGTGACCCTGGATTGGTCTTAAACTGTGCAGGCATGGCATAAATCTGTATAAAAGACTTTGCCTGGTACTGTGTTAAAGGCACAGAAAATTAAAATATGCAGACCTAGCAAAGTTCAAGGTGTGTGCTGCTACAGCTGTCAAGAGAGGGGGATTGGGCGGATAAAATTTAGGGACCCATCATGCCGTATCCAATAAATGTATCTAAAAGAAATTCCTAATGCAGTTCTGACTGCAGCCACTATGGGCACAGGGAAGGTAGAGCCTTTCTGCAGAGTTTACTATGAGACTGAGGGAAACAGTTTGGCAATCCGATCCTGCTAAACCCATCAACCAAGCCACCACTGAAACAAGGCAAGACCAGCCAGGACAAGCTAGTCATTGCCACGATACAGACTCCTCACAAGATTATCATCTATGGTTTCTCTCTTCATTTAGTTTTGTCCAGCTCCTGCACAACCAGATCTTGCAAAGAGGCAGGCCTGTTAAGAGTGTGATAGCAACTCAGTTCCCCCCCACCGCCAAATTTTTTCCTTGTCTTTTCCTACATTTCTCTAACTCTTTCCACATTATTCTCCTCCTATGTTTTGCTCCCTTCCTTTCATGATCTGCCATTCATCTATCTCAACTTCTAACTTTTCTCCCCCACCCCCAGTTTTTCACTCTTAGCTCTGCATCTATCCTGCTTGGCAACTTAGAACATATTTAATAGTAGTATAGCAGCAAACCTTTGCTGATATTATGAACAGACTGAGAGAAGTTAATATTTTCCCATAATCTGTCAAAGTAGTAAAAGCATGCTTCTCATCCTCCACCCTTTACATGAATAATAATATAATGTTAATCTGCTTTAGTGGTAACAAATGAGGAACATAAGTTAGAATACTTATTTACCTTATTTATATCCTGCCTTTCTCCCAAGGGGCCCCCTACATTGTTTTCATCTTATCCATTTTACCTTCACGATAACGAACCTTCACAAGTAGGTTAGGCTGAGTGTCTGTGATGGGCCAATGACCACACTGTAAGCTTCCATGGCAGAGTGAGGATTTGGTTTCCAAGAACCTAATCCAACACAAGCTTAGCTTCCATTGCAAATAGCACTGCAGTTCTTTTCATTTTTGGCCCTGTAACTCCCATGATAATCCTGAAATTGGTGGACAATTTTGAGATACCTAGTTTTATTTTCTGGTAAACTACCCCTGCCACAAATGGACAGACAAATGGACATGTGGTAAGAGCCAACATAGTTATTTATTTTGTTCTGATATTTGGTTTGGATTAGGGTCATACAGGGGAGTCAGATGGAATCTTTGTCTAGAGGCCCATGGTGGCTTTTGGCAGCCCTCTGCACTGCTGCCTTAGGCTATCACCTAAACAAGCTCAAGATTCTAATTTTTAAAAAGTAATTCCTTTAAGGTTGTCTCAAAAAATTGGAAAACCCCCAGAATGTAACTTCAGATTCTGACTCTGGTCTGAATTTTCCACAGAAGTTACTTATCAAAATTTACCACAGATCTATTTGGGCTTGAAATAATATTCCTTACACAGGAGTTTAAGGGCGGAGAGCCTATTTTGGCTTGCCCGCGGAGCCTGATGGACCTGGAACAGTTCCTGATGGCTCTTCAGGATCCCTGGCCCCCTGGCGGTTCCCTTGATGCCCTGGTCGATGCCTGGCAAGATCGGCTGTCCGGGGCAATCAACGAGATCGCACCTCTACGCCCTCGTTTGAGGCTGGCTCCATGGTACACCTTGGAGTTGCGCCGGCTGAAAAAAGGACTTAGACGACTAGAGAGGCAGTGGCGGTGCACTCATGATGAAGCGGCGAGAACATCCTATAGATCGTTTATGAGGTCTTATAGGATGGCAGTCAAGGCTGCGAAGAAAGATTACTGCAAATTCGCGCCCGGCACAATTATTTAAGATAATTGGGAATTTAACTACACTGCAGGCCAAATGTTAGAGAATTAGAAATAGGCTGTGAGGCTTTTGCAAATTTTTTTGCAGACAAAATTACGTCGCTCCGCCAGGACCTGCCCATCACATTGGATACAGTATATGAACTGGAGGCTCCGTGCCTGTCTTCTGGTTTAGTCTTGGATCATTTCGACACACTCAGCCTGGAGGAAGTCGACGGAATTCTCTCCTCTGCGCGCCCAACAACTTGTGATTTGGACCCGTGCCCCTCTTGGCTAATTAAATCTTGCCTGAGGGAGCTCAGATGTCCTTTACGGGACATCATAAATAGATCCCTCCTGGAGGGGCGTTTTCCAACACCCTTAAAAGAGGCTTTGGTCCGCCCCCTTCTGAAAAAAAGTACAGCAGATCCGGCCGAATTGGCAAACTACCGACCGGTCTCGAATTTACCGTTTTTAGGTAAAATTATAGAGAGGGCAGTGGCGTTGCAATTGCAGGGTTTTCTGGATGACGCTTCCATCCTGGACCCTTGCCAGTCCGGCTTTCGCCTGGGCCATGGGACGGAGACGGTGCTGGTTGCCTTGGCAGATGACCTCCAGCGGCATCCAGATTGAGGTGGTGCAGCAGTGCTGATGTTGTTGGACCTGTTGGCCACGTTCGACATGGTCAACCACTAGCTACTGACCCGCCGCCTCGCCGATGTTGGGGTTAGGGGGTTGGCCCTACAATGGCTCTCCTCCTTCCTCGAGGATCGGGGACAAAGGGTGGCAATCAGGGGTGAGCTTTCCCAGAGGCGCACATTACATTGTGGGGTGCCTCAGGGAGCAGTCCTCTCACTGATGCTATTTAATATCTATATGCGCCCCCTTGCCCAGATTGCCAGGAGGTACGGGCTTGGGTGTCACCAGTATGCAGATGACACCCAGCTCTATCTGCTAATGGATGGCCGGCCTGACTGTGTCCCAGAGAATTTGGACGTGGCACTGCAGGCCATGGCAACTTGGTTAAGGCTGAGTGGGCTGAAATTGAATCCAGCGAAGACAGAGGTCCTCTGCTTGGGTCGGGGCACTCTGGGAGGGGAAATATCTCTCCCGGTTTTTGACGGGGCACCGTTGAAAGCAGCGTGCCGAGTCAGAAGCCTGGGAGTTCTACTGGAGCCTTCATTATCAATGGAAGCCCAGATAGCAGCCACTGCCAAGTCAGCCTTTTTTCATCTGAGGCGGGCAAGGCAGCTGGCTCCCTTCCTAGAGTGTCAGGACCTAGCAACAGTGATCCATGCAACGGTCACCTCGAGATTGGATTACTGTAATGCCCTCTACATGGGGCTGCCTCTGTGCCGAACCCGGAAGCTGCAGCTGGTGCAGAACACAGCTGCCAGACTGTTGCTGGGACTCCCAAAGTGGGAGCACATACAGCCGGGGCTGCGTGAACTGCACTGGCTGCCAGTTATATACCGGATTTGCTACAAAGTGCTGGTCATTACCTTTAAAGCCCTATATGGCCAAGGACCTGCCTACCTTAGGGACCGTCTCTCCCCGTATGAACCCCAGAGAGCACTGAGGTCAGCAGGGAAGAACCTGCTGATTATTCCCGGGCCAAAAGAGGTAAAGCTACAGAGTACCCGTACTCGGGCCTTCTCTTCTATGGCTCCATGCCTATGGAACCAGCTTCCGGAGGAAATGCGGGCCCTGTGGGACTTTGAACAGTTCCGCAGGGCCTGAAAGACCATCCTTTTCCGAATGGCCTTTACCGACTAAGAGAGAGACTGCTGAGCAAGCCCACCATCTGTATAATAGCACCAACATATTAATTAATTTTATTGTTTTAGAATTTTAATAGTATTTTAATTAAACTGTTAAATTAGTATTGTTAAACATTGTACAATGTATATATTGACCTGTGTTGTTAGCCGCCCTGAGCCTGTCTCGGCGGGGAGGGCGGGATATAAATAAAATTGATGATGATGATGATGATGATGAGTTTGAAGCAAATGGTCACTTTTTTCTTAATTTTTATTAAAATGTAACAGAATATAATCAGAACTAGTATACAGAGCAAACAACATGTCTATTCATGAATTAAAAACAAAGAAAGAATGCACAGAGTTATAGTTATTCCTCTCTTATTGTATTATTCTAGCAAATTGAGAAGTGAAATAGATCTGAACTCTGAACAGCAACATTTCTGCCCATTTATTCAGAATTATCATGGGAGTCACTGCTTCTTTATTTGTGCCTTGATGGAAGAAACCTGTCATCTGAAAAAGTGAAAGGCAATTAGCCCTCCCCGGCTTCAGAGGGAGCTGAGCAGGGTATGAATCGTTCTTTCTCAGCTCTGAGGGATCAGAACCAAGAAAGAATGACGCAGAGTATCAGGGTCATTGTAAGCAGGGAGGGGGCACTGCTCCTGCCCCCACCCCTGTGGCTAGGCGGCTGCCTACCTCACCTACTCTCACACGCCAGCCCTGTAACTAAGTCCCAGCTTTTCACATCACACACAGAACTACCAAGAGCCAGTCTAAATGGACCCCAACCCCCAACTGGTCCAAAGTTCACCAGTCTTCTAAGCTTCTAAAAGCCACTGATTTCTATGCCCAGAAGCCAGGTCCATCTATGGAAAATAATATCTGTTTAAAGGGCAGATGTGCTGTGGATCATCTGGAGTGCACTCCCTCTTCCCCAGGTGCTCCTGCTGCCTCGCCTACACAATTCCCTGTTCCACTATTATTGGGAGTGGAAATGCCAGAATTAAAAATTGTTCAATATTGCTGATCCAATCCCATAGCAGGTATTTTATCAGGTTGGCAATAGGCAATTATACACCCCCTAATAAAAGATAGGGAGTGTAGTAAGGAAGAGAAATAGGGAAGACCTAGTTTGAAAAGTTGTCTGAATCCGCACAGATTTGTGAAGAAAGAATTCAGTGAATCACAGCATGCAAGGATGAATGGGAAGGTAGGAGGAAGCATGTGAGAGTGAGGCACATTCATGCTGAGCTCAACCGTATCTGGGTGTTACCTATATTTTCCTTTTTTTGTATTTCTTATGAATTTACACATTTAAAAGCAAAACAAGAACAATTTTTAAAAAGCCTTTTCTTTAATGTTATAAGATACCACATAAAAATGCATAAAATATGCTTTGCTTGATTCTATGAGAAGGAAAATTGTTCTTCTTAGAGTATGCATAAGTAATACCAGATGTGGTAAAGAAATTAATACTAGCTGCTACTGACATTTTTTATACTCTATTTCCTTTCAAGGCAACCATAAACAGATAAGTGTTGGAAATGGATTTAGGTTGCCAAAGGAAAAGCTAATCAAGACAGAGTTAAACCTCTTGTTAAGAAACCACAAGGTCACAGAGTTCATAACTCATTTTGAAATCAGAAAAGTTTCCAAAGATATAAACAGCAGCACTGTTCTTGTGTATGTGAAATGTCCTATTTCACAACCACAGCCTGACAAACAGAAAGTTTGTTATGGCTTTCATCCAAGAAGATGATGTTTACACGTTATTATATTACATATGGAAACAAATAAATGGTATTTATTTACCCTAAAATGCTAGAAACCAAGATAATGCTCCCACTGCAATTTCCATTATTGTAATGGACCATAAAATGCCATCGGTGCTTTTGAATTTACAGGAAAGTTGAATTCATTGAAGGATTTGTGTAAAGACTGCACATCAGTGAACCGCCCCTTCAATGTCATACATGCTTTGATGGCAGAAAGTTCTGCTGAAGACTCTTATAAAAATGCCTTCTTCCAAGGAGCTTGGAGCAGGGTGCATGGATCTCTCCTGCTCTATTTTGTTTTAACAATTCTATGCACTACATACATAAAGTTGCCTTAAACTTAATTAGAGTGTTAGTCTATCACACTATTGTTTGTTTACACTGCCAGTGGCTCTCCAAGGTCTTTAGCAGAGATCTTTCACATCACCTCTCCAACCCAATGATCTTAACCAGAAGCGCCAGGGACTGAAACTTAGAACTTTTGCATATCAAGCAGATGCTTTGTCACTGAGCCTCAGCCGCTATATAGGTAGGTTAGGCTGAGAAAGAATGAGTGGCCTAAGGTTATTGATTGAATGAATGCATTTTGAAACTTTCTTCCCCACATGTAGGGTTGCCAAGTCCAATTCAAGAAAAATCTGGGGACTTTGGGGGTGAGCCAGGAGACTTTGGGGGTGGAGCCAGGAGACATTGGGGTGGAGCCAGGAACAAGGGTGTGACAAGCATAATTGAACTCCAAGGGAGTTCTGGCCATCACATTTAAAGGGACAGCACACCTTTTAAAATGTCTTCCTTCCATAGGAAATAATGAAGGATAGGGGCACCTTCTTTTAGGGCTCATAATACTGGACCCCCTGGTCCAATCGTTTTGAAACTTGGGGGGTACTTTGGGAAGAGGAACTAGATACTATACTGAAAATCTGGTGCCTCTGCCTCAAAAAACAGCTCCCCCAGAGCCCCTAAAACCTCCAGATCAATTCCCCATTATACCCTATGAGAATTGATCTCCACATAGGGAATAATGAAGTGCTCAGCAGACATTTCCCTCCCCCCCCCCACCATCACCCTGTTTCTGGCGACTCTGAAGTGAGGGATTGGCCTCTCTACTCACAAGTTGCTGCCAACTTCTTCAAAGTAACATAGACACACCATCCCAAGAGGAAGCCTTTCAATCGGAGCCTGAAGCCTCTGGAGGTAGAAAGGCACATGGTCCTCTGGGAGCGGGGCTTCCCCCTACCAGCCAGCTGAATGGGAGTGGGAAGGAGCCTGGGAAAGCAGAAGAACTCCCACTGGGACCTGGGGATTGGCAAGCCTACCCGCATGATAGGTTATACTATACCACACTAGCTCAGAACCTCACTCAACCTCTTTCCTTTGCAGATGGTTGCTTATAAGTTATACTGGTTCCATAATACCCCTTCCCAAACACTGGAAAATATCCTGAATAACATAACATAAGAAGAGTCCTCCTGGATCAGATCAAAGATAATAAACCAGCAGGATTTGGTTTCAGTCATTAAAGCTGAATTTTTAGAGGCACTAAGGCAGTTAATATCACTGTGGTCATCAGTGAGTGAAGGCTGACCAAGTCAAACAAGAATGTGTTAAGAGCAAGGGTGGAGAACCTTTCTTCTGCCAAGGACCATTTGGATATTTATAACATAGTTTGCAGTGTGGGCCATACAAAATTATCACCTTAAAAAAAAGTGCAAAATAGATTATAATAATTATTTGTCAATTTAAATTTGAATGTGCGGAGAGCCTAATTTGGCACAGACACGGCCCACTGCCCTAGGCAAATGACTAGGTCCAGGGCTTTTTTTGTAGAAAAAGCCCAGCAGGTACTCATTAACATATTAGACCACATCCCCTAATATTAGCATATTAGGTCACACACTCATTAGCATATTAGGCCACACCATCTGGAATAATCAGTTGCAAATTGAACTGGTGGTAGCTGACTACCACCCTCCACCCCTTCCTCCCTCCCCTTTTGCAGAAACTGCAGCTGCTCCCAGCAAACCTTTAAAGGCACCCACATATCCCAGCAGCAGTCCTTCACAATACCCACCACTCAGGCTTCACAGAGAGAGGGGGGGGGGGGGAGAAAGAGAAATAAAGAAATGGGGAAGAAGGGGAAATGAAATGGAGGGAAGAATAATAAGGGAAATAATAAAGAATAATAAAGGAAAATAAAGAAAGGGGGAAGAAAGGGGAATTAAGGGAAACAAATAAATGGGGAAAAGAAACAGAAAGAAAGGGAAATAAAGAAATGAGGGGAAACCTACCTGAACTGTGACAGTGACTTTTCCTGGCTCCACAGTGATCCTGGACAGCCAACCACCCAGGCCCCAGGGATGCTGCACCACAGTGTGGCTAGGCCCCATGATCCTCACCAGCAAGCCAGGCCCCAGGGAGGCTGCCATGCGTCCTGGCTTGGCCCAGCAATCCCTGAGGGTCAGACCAAGTGATCTCGAGGGCCATTTATGACCCTCGGGCCAGATGTTTCCCACCCCTTGTTAAGAGTCTAAAAGCAACACAACACAGCTGTATTTGCCTCTTGGCATCACAGAAGTGACTTCCAGGAATATTATTGAAAATAAACAATAATACGACTACTTTAAATGGCTACATTTCCCGTGAGATGTATTTCCTAGACTACAAATACTCTTTCAGCTAATGGTTTCAAAAAAGTTAGTTAGGACCTAAGAAGAGGTCATGGTATTCCTTAACAGGAATCTTCAGTCTGTTTTGGAAAGAGGACAATTAAAGAGTTCAATGGAGTTTTATTTCTAGGTCAAGCATTGACAGATGCATTCCAAACTGGAACAAAGTTCAGTTAATAGATCCAGTTATATATAAAAAGCAGTACCGTTTCTAAAGACAAATGAGAATGAATACGCTGATCCAATTGGTGTTTCCCAATTTTCCCTTGGATTTTTAAGAGTGTGGTAATGAGGGAGAACAATGCCTTTAACAATGCTCTTAACCATTTCGTAACAAGTCACAGCATATTGCTATAGAAATATTTATCATGAATTGCAGTCAAAATTCCAAAGGGTCAGCAAGATGTAATCCTGCAATGTACAATTTATTAATAACTCTGAATCCTATGTTAATAGTGATGCGAGATATTCCAACCATTTCTTTTTAAAAACAAGCCAACAAACCTAATACCCATATATTGCCTTTCTTCTGCTGTGAGACTCAAGGTGACTTCTACTGCAATCCTACTCCAGTCCAATCCATTGGCTTCTGATCAAAGTAATGATGAGACCCACACTTAGTTTGGCACAGTTGCTACATCATGAACCTCCAACTACCAGATGACACTAAATTGTTCAGGGTGGTGAGAACCAGAGAGGATTGTGAGGCACTCCAAAGGGATCTGTTGAGGCTGGGTGAGTGGGCATCCACGTGGCAGATGAGATTTAATGTGGCCAAGTGCAAAGTAATGCACATTGGGGCCAAGAATCCCAGCTACAAATACAAGTTGATGGGGTGTGAACTGGCAGAGACTGACCAAGAGAGAGATCTTGGGATCGTGGTAGATAACTCACTGAAAATGTCAGGACAGTGTGCGATTGCAATAAAAAAGGCCAACGCCAAGCTGGGAATTATTAGGAAGGGAATTGAGAACAAATCAGCCGGTATCATAATGCCCCTGTATAAATCGATGGTGCGGTCTCATTTGGAATACTGTGTGCAATTCTGGTCACCGCACCTCAAAAAGGATATTATAGCATTGGAAAAAGACCAGAAAAGGGCAACTAGAATGATTAAAGGGTTGGAACACTTTCCCTATGAAGAAAGGTTAAAACGCTTGGGGCTCTTTAGCTTGGAGAAACGTCGACTGCGGGGTGACATGAGAGATGTTTACAAGATTATGCATGGGATGGAAAAAGTAAAGAAGTCCTTTTCTCCCTTTCTCACAATACAAGAACTCGTGGGCATTCGATGAAATTGCTGAGCAGTCAGGTAAAAACAGATAAAAGGAAGTACTTCTTCACCCAAAGGGTGATTAACATGTGGAATTCACTGCCACAGGAGGTGGTGGTGGCTACAAGCATAGCTTCAAGAGGGGGTTAGATAAAAATATGGAGCAGAGGTCCATCAGTGGCTATTAGCCACAGTGTGTATGTGTGTGTGTGTGTGTGTATATATATATATAATTTTTTTGGCCAGTATGTGACATAGAGTGTTGGACTGGATGGGCCATTGGCCTGATCCAACATGGCTTCTCTTATGTTCTTACCCCTTGACTAATTAAGGACCATGACTGCTGTAATGACCAATATCATTTTATAATTACTACAACAAAATGTGCCAAAAGTCAGACTGGTGAAATGAAATAAACAAGACCATGCCAGTAATCATCTAGTTTCTATGTCTTCAATGTGGCTGGAAATAACCACATTCTTACTGTCGATTGATCAACTTGGGGTGGGGGGGAAGCCAATGCAGTTTATGAGAACTGCATTAATGTTTTTAGACTTAGTAACTGTTTTAACTAATGTATTAATCGGTTTGGGGTTAATTTAATGTTTTGTTAAATGTATTGTTATTTTGCTGTTGTTAGCCGCCCTGAGCCTGCTTGGCGGGGGAGGGCGGGATATAAATAAAATTTTACTTACTTTACTTACTTACTTTTACTTAAATTGGTTTTCCTGTTTTTCTTCACTCATTCTGCTTCTTTTGATCCGGAATCTGTTGCAATTGCCAGCATTAATTTACTACTCAAATTAGTAACCAGTTCCATGAATCCTAGTTTATCTGGCAGCTTGAAGTCTGTGGTTGTTCCTCAGAACAGACAATGGCATGAACTGTATTGCTTTTGCAGCAACAATGAACATGTTTTGTAGCAGTGAGTGGGAACTGTGCAGTCTAGAATTGTCTTCTATTAAGAACCAAATGATGCAATCAGAATAAATTATGTTAATTTTACTAAGTTTATTTAAAATGCATAATTCAGTGTTCAGAATTAGAAAGGATTTGGGTAGAACTGAAGTGGTGAATAGAAAGGGGCCTTTATAAACTATGGACTGTAATAAATGCTCAAAGATTAAGATGATTATAGGAATATTTCTTCATATTTAGTCCAGATGGAAAGGTATATATTTCCTTTCACATTGCAGACATTGAAAGTTGCCAGACTGCCACCACCCCGTAGAGGCAGGGGTTCCTCGCTGCCAGGCTCCACTACTGATCAGCTGGTGGAAGGGAACTTACCCTGAGAAAGGAGATCCATCTAACTTGCAGGTGTGTACAAAAAAATTATTTTGGTAAAATTCAGATTCAGGGGTATTCAGGGCAAAGATATTTGAGTGGTTGAATATCTCTGAATGTCAGATTCGGTGCTCAAATTGATTTGGGAGATGTACAGCTATTCCTGAATATACAGCTTTATTATATCCTATGGGCCATTGAAGTCAATGACAAAACATAGGGTGTAATGTCTGGGGGCTGGGGAGGAAGGGATTTGAGAGAGAGGCACCATATTTGCTGTGTAGCTACAGAAAGTTCCCCCAGAGAACCTCAAAGTTTCAAAAAGATTGGACCAGGGTGTTCAATTCTAGGGGCACCCAAAGAGGGTGCCCCCATTCCATCTTTGTTTCCCATGATGGGAAAAACTAAGTCCTTCACAGCACTGCCTGCTTCTGAGGGGGGTGGGATCTCTGGACTCCGTTCTTTTGTGGGGTTCCCCTCTGGGTCCCCTTCTGTCATGTCCACTGAATGCAGCCAAACCAAATGCACACTCCTAGTATCTACATCACAGCCACTCGACCCAGATGTCATCTAGGGTGTTGGGATGAAACTCTAGTGCAGAAGCCAAATTTACCATGGAGTAATACCAGAATATTACTCCATGGTAAATGTTCTGGAGTAATACCAGAATATTGCCTCAATGTCCTGGAAATGATGACATTACTTCCAAGTCATGTGGTTAGTGACATAGCATCTTGCTGCATGTCAGATGGGCCTCCCTGCTGCTCCTGGTAACTCTTCCTCATCCCCTGCCAGTTGCCAGGAGGGACCTGGCAGCCCTATAGACATCTTGATAATCAACAGGTTGATTCTGGGAGCAGCTATGTCCTTCAGAGTTTATTTCATTTCTGTCCTATCTTTCTTCCACCATACTGGCAGCCTATGGAGGGTTGGCAGGAGGTCTCCCCTCCAGGCATTGTCCACTCCAGAACATGTTTAGCAAAGCAACTGCACCAAGTGTCTTCTAACAACATCATATAAAACAATTCCAAGTTCTTGGAACAAGTGCTAGTATCATGTATAAAAGCTGTAAGAGAATCAAGTTTCCCAATATCATGTTTACCAACTTCCAATCATAAGGTGGGAGGGCACTCACCCAGAGCCTCTTTCTAAAGCCCATTGTATTTTTCTGCACAACAGGCCTTAGCCAGATAGCACAGCTGTGCAGGAAGACTCAGTTCCTTCCTTGCTCCCGTCACCATGTCCTCTTCTGCCCTTTGTTCCCAGATCGGGGACCTGGGTTGGATGGAAAGTCAGGGGGCCTTGGTAATAAATTGGGGGGCTGGGTCCCAAGAGTCCCTGCCATAGCTTCAGGCCTGCTTAAACTTACTAATGCAATTTTTTTTCTTTCCATGGTCCTTAAATTCTTCAGGAATGTTGTTTAGATTGTATTTTGGCACTGTGAATATTTTGGTATTTTTCTTCAGGTTTATTCTAATGTTTGATATGAGCAATTCATGGTCTGTACCACAGTCATCTCCCATTCTTGTTTAGCAGAGAGGATAGAGCTTCTCCATCTTTTGCTTTCCTTTTTGTAACCATTTGATTTCTGTATTGGCTATCTGGCATTGTCTACATATGCATTTGTTTGTTTGGTTGCCTGGAGCCTGTGTTCACAATGAACAATTACTTGTCTTCACAGAATTATACAAGTCACAGTTATACTTCATTTTGTGCTCCTTGCCCAAATCTTCCAACAGTATTTGATTCTGGTTTGCTTTGTACTTTTGAGTTCCAGTCACCTATGATTATCAGCACAACTTGTTTAGGTGTGTGATCCATTTCTTCCTGGACACTTCAACAAAAGCACTTCACCAGTATCTGTAGTTGTGGCATAAACCTGAATGGCAGTTATGGTGATAGTATTTCTAGGAAGTCTGCTTGATATGATTTGGTAAGACTTTGCATTATAGTCCCCGATTCCTTGTGCTACATCTTGCCTCACTATTAGAGCAACTCCACTACTATGTTTGCCATTTGCAGATTAAAACACTTAATTTTCTGACTGAAAATGTCCTAATCCAACCTGCTTTCATTCACTCACTCCCAGGCTTGCAATGTTTAAAAATTCCTTTTCTTGTTTTACAATTTCAAGTTTACCTTGAACTCATGTCATATGTGTTGAATGGCTTTGGACTGCATCCATTCACATCAGCAACTGAAGCTCCTTTTGGATTTCATCCAATGGTGTCATTAAAAATACTGTTACTCATAGTTGTTCTCAGCTGTTCCCCTGTAGTTGATTGAGGGCCATCTGACCTGAGGGTTCCATATTATAGCAATATATCTTTTTTCCATTTTGGATTGTCTCATCGGGCCTTTTTTTCTGCTGGAGCCCACAGGAGCGCATCTCTGCCTGGGCTTGCCAGGGCTCCAGCTGGCCTGACCTGCCATGTGGCAGCCACATGCTCCCAGCAGTGTGGCCTAATATGCAAATGAGCTCCTGCTGGGCTTTTTTCTAAAAAAGCACTGGTCTCATCATAGGATTTTTTTATGTAAGAGATTATCAGAAGTGATTTACTATTGCCTTCTTCTGCACCGTATCAATCTATATCACTTGTACTAATTAATTTTCAGTGAGATAGACATTAAAAGAAGATATATTTTTATACAACTCAGTGAAAAAGCAAACTATACATCATAATGGTATTTTCTGATGCCCCACTGCTACCACTTATGTGGTGTAGAGGCTGAAGTGATAGACTAGGATCTGGGAGACTCAGATTCAAATCCCCACTCTGCCATGGAAGCTTGCTGGGTGACCTTGTGCCAGTTATTCACTCCTGTGCTAAACCTACCTCACTGGATTGTTCTGGGGATAAAATAGAGGACAACGCTGAAAGCTGCTTTGGGTGTCTACTGGGGAGAAAGGCATGGTGGTGAAGAGGAGGAGGAGGAGCAGCAGGAGGAGATTGGATTTATACCCCACCCTTCACTTGGAGTCTCAGAGTGATTTACAATTTCCTTTCCCTTCCTCTCCCCACAACAGACACCATGTGAGATAGGTGGGGCTGAGAGAAGTCTGAGAGAACTGCTTTTGAGAGAACAGCTCTGAGACAGCTATGACTAGCTGTCACCCAACAGCTGCATGTGCAGGGGCGGAGAATCAAACCCAGTTCTCCAGATTACAGTTTGCCACTCTTAAACCACTATACCAAACTGGCTTTCGGTTTGGCGTAGCAAACATTAAGGAAATAATAATACTAAATAATATTATTAAGGCAATTCATAACTATTTATATTACTAAGTATAATAATTTAAAGAATGGTAGAATGTACATAAATATTGCACAGTTATACCAATCAGCACTCAGATTTAAATCTCAGGCACAGAAATTGTTAAATGGTCTCCAGTTTTTAAGAAATGTTGACTTCTTTATTTTTTTCCTCTCTTAGCCAGACATCTCAGTTACTTTAGATAATTTTGCTGTTGGCCATATCTTTTGTATCCAGGGCTTTAGATTTCAATATCTAGTACATTTCCAGTTTTTTACCATCAACATTTAGTTGTAGTTAAACAAAGCTAAAGCCATGCTTCTATACAGTGAGGGCACTTGAGTATCAGTATGTTCCCAAAGAACAATTTTGGATCTCCCGACAGACAGAAATTCACCATCTGTCTGTTAACACAACCTTATTCAACTTTAAATTGGCAGGCATGTCCAAATTGTATATTTGTAATTGGCATTATCTTTCATTTCTTTTCCCCGATTGTAGCATTGTTTATTCATTTAAAAGAAGAGAATGTCTATGGAAGTGGAAGTGGAAGCAGAAGCAGAATAGCTGTGAAAGGGTAGGAGTCACACAGCAGTAGGGAATGGATAAGTACTGGCTTCAGAACCCAAGTAGCTCCATTCAGCTCACTACTAAGTAGCCTTTAATTGCATATTTTTCAGTCTGCAAAATTCAGAGAACACTTTCAAAAAACAACAACACTAAAATGGAGATTAGAGAACCTGATCAAGTACACCAATGGGAAAATGAACTTTGTCACAAGCAAGGAATATGCCACATACTTTGGTACCATTTAATATTCATGTGTACAATTGAATCCCCATGTTCACATAAGAGCAATCCATACAACAACTCTCTGTCCAGACTGATATGACAGCAATGTAGTGTAAGGATTAGACTATAATCTGGGAGACCCAGGCCCAAAGCTCATTGGGTTCCAGTGGGCCAAAATAAAGCCACATGTCCAAATTAATACCAGAATATTTAAAATAAATAGTTTTTTTTTTTCCAATATCTTGAGTTTATTTCCATATCATAACTTTTCCATAACCAATATCCAAACACTCCTAATACAAAGTTATTAACACATACTCACTACACCTAAAAAACAAATATATTTATGTATACATATATATGTACAACCTATTCTTCTCCCGTCAATATTTGTCTCCTGTTCTTACTTCTCTAGGAGAGGCTGAATGTATTCTTATACATAATCTTAACTTCTTTTATCCCGGGATCATATTTATATTACCAATTGATTGCATTGTGTAAGTATCCTCCTTACTTCTTTTGTAACCAACTATAGAATTTTCCCCATTTATCCATTGCTTCCTCTTTGGGTGTTCCTTTTAACATTTTAGACAGAATGTCCATCTCTGCCGCCTGCAGAATTTTATCAATCACTTCCCCTAATTCTGGACACCTTTTTTCCTTCCAATGACTTGCATAAACAATTCTTGCCGCCGTCAAAACATATATTATCAGATATTCATCCTTTTGTGGGATTTCCTTCCTTACCATAGAGAGTAACATAATCTCCGGTTTGAACTGCCAATTTATCTTTAATATTGCTTTCACCATTTCATGAATTTTAATCCAAAAACTTTTTGCCACTTTACATGTCCACCACATGTGAAAATAGGAACCTGCCATGGTCCCGCATTTCCAACATTTTAGAGATGCATTCGAATTTATCTTGTTTATTTGAATGGGGGTGATATGCCACCTATGGAATAATTTGAAACAGTTTTCTCTAAAGTTAATTGGCTTGATAATTTTATAATTCATTTTCCAATATGCTGACCATGTTTCTAAGTCTACATTTTTAGATAAATTTTTGGACCATTTCAACATCACTTCCTTAACTACTTCATCTTCTAATTTTATCATCATCATGTAATTATAAAATTTTTTTTATTGTTTTCTCCACGTTGTTTACAAGGAGTTTGTCAAAGTCAAAATTAGGTTTTGTGAATCCAGTCATTTTATCCTTATTAAATTTTGTTAAAATCAGAGTCATAGTCCACCAGTCTATTTTTATGTCTTCCCTTTCCATTGTCTCTTTAGTATTAAGTCTGTCTTTTTCATCCAAAAGATCTTGATATCTTATTATATTTGAATAATCCCTTAATTGGGGTTGTATTGAAGCTTCACTAGGAGATATCCATCTTGGTACTCTATTGTATATTTTCTTTTTAAATTTCATCCAGACATTATTTATTCCTTTACGAATCAAATGATTAATAAAGTACTTTTGTGCTTTCTCTGCGTACCATAGATTAAAATGCCAACCTTTTTGCAGATCAAACCCTTCTATCGTTAATATTCTCTTGTTTTCAAGTCTGATCCAGTCACGTAACCAACTCACACCACACGCCACATGATAATTTTCCCAATCGGGCAAACCTAACCCTCCATTTTCTTTAGCATCCGTTAATATTTTCCATTTAACTCTCGGTTTTCTGTCTAACCAAATAAAATTTCTAATCGTCTGCTCCAATTTTGTAATAAAGATTTTTTTGGCTGCAAAATTAACCATTTGGAACAAAAATAAAACCTTGGGTAAAACATACATCTTGACCACCGCTATTCTGCCCATAAATGAAAGTTGCAGGGTACGCCATTTTTTTAACTTAAGTTCTAATTCCTTTAAAAGGGGTTCATAGTTATATTCATATATCTTACTACATTTACTACTTAATATTATTCCTAGGTATCTTACTTTAGTTTCTCTTTTAAAACCTGTTCTCTCTTCTATCACACTACCTTCCAGACTCGAAATATTTTTTGTAATAATCTTAGACTTTTTATAATTCACCTTTAATCCTGCAACTTGTTCATATTGTTTTAATTCTTCCAATATTTCGTCAATTGACTCTAACGGGTCTTGTACAATTAAAACCATATCGTCAGCGTACGCCAGCACTTTATATATTTCATCCCTAATCTCTAAGCCTTTTATTTCATTATTATTTCTTAAAGATTCCAAAAAAACTTCTAAGGATAGCACAAATAATAAAGGAGAAAGTGGACATCCCTGCCTGGTGCCTTTCTTTAAATTAATTTCTTCTGTTAATTCTCCATTCACTATTATCCTAGCTCTTTGATCCTTGTAGATAGCTTTGACATTCTGAATAAAATTTTCTCCAAAATCCATCATCTTTAACTGACAAAACAAAAAATTCCAGTTTAAATTATCAAATGCCTTCTCCGCGTCTATAAAAAATAAAGCCAGCTGTTTCTTCCCAGAGATTTCATAATACTCCAGTACATTTAATATGGTTCTTAAGTTATAACTCATTTGCCGTTTTGGAAGAAATCCTGTCTGATCTGTGTGAATTACCTTATTTAGCACCTTCTTTAGTCTGTTAGCCATAATGGCTGAATAGATCTTGTAGTCCACATTGAGTAACGAGATTGGTCTATAATCCCTAATCTCGTCTGACCCTTGGGCTGTTTTAAGAATAAGCACTATATTAGCCTGTCTCCATGACTCCAATATCTCAGCTTTCGACCAAACCTCTTCCAAGACATCTTTAAAATGATTAACTAAAATTTCTTTAAACGTAATGTAGTATTCCGCAGGTATACCATCTGGTCCTGCGGCTTTATTTTTTTTCAGATGGCTCCAGGCTTCTTCTATTTCATATGTTGTTATAGGACTATTCAGTCCTTCCTTTTGTTCTTGCGTTAATTTTGCCATTGATTTATTTGTCAAATAAACTTCTTGTTTGGTTTTATCCAACTCTTTTGCTTCATAAAGTTGTGTGTAATAATCCTTAACTATTGCCTTCATTCCCATTTGTGTGTACTGAGGATTTCCTTCTTTATCTCTCAACATTTTAATTATTTTATTATTCTGTTCTTTCCTAATTTTGTATGCGAGCCATCTTCCAGGTTTATTGGCATTCTCAAAGAAATTTTGCCTCGCAAAACGTATCTTTTTTTCCATTTCTTCCAGAAAAAGTAAGTGGATCTTATGTTGAAGTAAATAAATAGTTGAGGCATTATTATTATTTTGAAAACAACAACAACAGAAAGAAGTGGATAGGAGAATAACTGCAATAAACTTATGCACCTTGGGTGCTGAGAAAATACAATATCCCCACAACAAAAACATTGAATTGAAAAAAACACCTGGAATTGACATAATTTTTGCATTAAAAGTTATCATCAAGAAAGCCTTGAATGTACCTTTTCCAAGACATCCATTCATATTGCATGCATAGTAAAAACTGTGTTTTCTGACTGTTTCTGTGGGTCAAAAGCCCGTATAAACACTGATAATTTTACTGACTATAATGAATTACTGCCATCCATATATCTGCATTTGTCACAGCCATGAATTTGTGTGGTCCCTTTCAGAAATAAATCCCCATTTGTTCACACAAACCTACTCCCAGACAGAGCTTGTTTACATACTGCCTTCTCCTAATATATTAAATACGGTATATTTCTTTGCTTCACATTCATTATTTAAATGTCCTAGTATAAAACGAACACATTTATGCAGATTTTTTTTTATTGATTTGCTTCATCCAAATGATCAGTGATTGTTTTAAAAAATGCAAGATCATTTCACGATATTTAAAGTGTCACTCCTTGTTCAGTGTATATTCTGGCACCATTATCCTAGAGGCTAAAAGCTGCAGGATGTTATGCATGGGACATCATAACAAGAGGGGAATAAAATCAGGTTAGATGGAATCAAAGGGAAAAAAGCATGCATAATTCAAGATTTATCTAAATATAGCACCAGGAGAGGCAGTCTGTGAATACTATACTTCCATTGGGAGTATCCTCCTCACTGCAAAGGAACTGAACTTGAAGTATGTAAATAGCTCTACTCAAGCTTGAGAAAGCTTAGCAATCTAACTGACTGTTGTCTACTCAGACCAGTTGCTTAGCAAGCTTAGCAATCTAACAAACCGTTGTCTACTCAGACAAGAATCTTTCTAGCCCTTAGTGATGTTGGAAACTGGATGTAGGCTCTTCTTTGCAAAGCATGGGTTCCATTCCTAAATGTATGACCTCTTTTTTCATTGAATGCAAATGAAATAAGCATCTTGTGAACAACGCTCCCTCTAAGCTGCCGAGTCTCATGAGCAAAAATTCAACTTTGTGAGCTACTGACATTAAAGTTGTGAGTGAACTATCTGGCTACTTCATAAATTGGTTTGCTCTGGGGCCATCCTTCCAGAGCTAAGACAAAATGTATGAGCTGGGGGCTAAAAAGCTCACAGTAACTCAGCTTAGAGGGAAGTAGGAGTCAAGTTGCACCTTTAAGACCAACAAAGTTTTATTCAGAGTGTAAGCTTTTGTGTGCTCTAAGCACACTTCATCAGACCTGTACCTGATTCCTCATCTGAAGTGTGCTTCTAGCACACAAAAGCTTACATTTTGAATAAAACTTTGTTGGTCTTAAAGGTGAACTTGACTCCTACTTTGTTCTACTGCTTCAGACCAACATGGCTGCCCACTTGGATCTATCAGCTTCACTGCTTGTGAATACAGATTTTTTAAATAGTTTATCACCTACAAATGACATCATTTACTGCTTTTACATTCATTTTATTAATAATTCATTGCCCCCCTCCCCCTCTCAGTCTGAAGAAAGAATCAGAAAACAACAGGTTGGAAAACTAAGGGCCACTTTATTTAAACTTAACATATAAGAATGGCAAGGACAAACAGTTAACTAGTGCCACAGCCGAGACCAGGGGTTATACTCAATCCCTCCCTTGCCAAACAATGGTGAGCCAAACAATGGTGAGCCACACTGCCCCTGGGCGGAGCCAACTCAAATTTGCTTACAGCTGACTGGCACAGCAATTGGGATATGACCTGGGGATTCCCCAGGCCACAAAGTTTAAGTGGAGGATCTATCCCAGCAATCCAAAAGGAGTCTGCATTTTTCACCCTGGGCTGCATAGCTACAGGGTTGATCCTGCAAGACCCCTGTGCCTCAAGTGGGTTGCTGAATGGTGCTTACCAAGGCACATAAATCCCCAACAAACCAGAATACTGCCCAACTATAATGTGGCCAGCCTATTCAATGGCACCAACCCAACCAATTCCACAGTCCACTGAACCACAGTGCAGGGTAAGCAAAAACACCCCCTCTAGCAGGCCAATCAGGAAAGGGTGAAAAATTCCTACCGCCCGCCCCCAGCAGAAAGGGCAACCAGCAAAAGTCAGGGCAGGAAGGTGGGCTGAGCAAGAGGCAAAGACTGAGAAGTTGGGAGCAAAGCTGGCCATTAACAAGTGTTGGCTCCACTCCCACAGAAAGACCCTGCTGCAAAGTGCAATCCCAACTCTTTCTCCTTCCAAAGAAGGCAAAGCACATCCACTGGGTGAGAGGGCTGACCTAGTATGTATCCCTGAGACCTTGCTGAAGAAGGGAGGAAGAATTAATCTCTCCCAACTTTGCCCCCTGCCAGTTATTCAGTGATGCATCAGCATAAGTCTGGTGTGCAGAGAGGCAGTACTGTTGTAATCTATGGGGATAGTATCCCCCTGGCTCAATGCCCAAACCAGGCTTCTGCCAGTTTTGAAAGTGTGTATCTAGAGTTAGGAATTCAAAACAGGATAGGGGTTGTGTTGGCATGCTGCCCACCCAATTGCCCAACCATGCCAATCAAGTGCCACTTCTTGTGCTGGTGATGGTGGTCTCTGAGGTGGTATTGAAGACTCCTAGGCTAGTGGTTTTGGTGGCCGACAACAATCCATATCAAGGTTACCTTGTTGGAGTCTCCATGGAAACTATGGGCCTGTCTCAGGTAATAACAAACTGCACACTGTGCAGATCATACTCTTGATCTGATATTTTGGGGAATCAAAGACAGACAATCATGGGGACCAGGTAAGCCTCAAGGGGGAGGGCATTTTGATGATGAGGGGCTACTACCAAAATACTCTGTGTTTGATCACAACCTGTCTTATCTCTACTAGTAAGTTTTCTTTTTTAAAAAGTTTAGTAGAAATTATAATAATTAACATGCTTGTTCTTATTCTACAGCAGCTGAAACTTAAGCGCATTCCCCAATATTTACTATCTGAATAATTTGTTTTTTGAGGATGAGTGTGAGCTGAAGGGAACCTATATCAGTGCACTGACATTTTCTTTCTATATGTTCACATAAATAACAGTCTACATTCACCTTTTCTTCCCAGTTAGAGATTTAATTTCTAAAGAACTGGAGAAGAGAACTGAAATCTAGAGAACGGCAACTCTATTTTAAAGGTACATCTACATTCTCACCAAAAGCCACAATAGAGAGCAGAACAAGAAAATAAGGATGGCTGAAAAGAATACTGACTCTGTGTGATTGAAACTGTTATATGGGAAAGACTTCCTCTCCGAAACTTGTGGCTATTTAGCTAAACTTAATGTTCTGATGTTTGGGTTTCAGTATGAAATTGCCAAGGGGATATTTGTCTTAGAAAGCAGACATTTATAGTTAGCATTTGACATCTCTGGTTGCTTCCACACTATGGCCTTTTTGTGCTTGTGAAGGATTTCTTCTCCAAAACTGGTTACAAGTGGAATCAAAACAGCAGTCCTACTCAGCACTTAATATAGTACCATATTTCTAATAAAAAATGTAACAGCCATCCCCATTGGAAAGATACCAGTATTATGTTTACTTGGAAGTAAAGTAAATAAATTCCATTCAATAGAAGTTTCACTTATTTATTTAAATTAATTGCACAGTATGGCTGTGTACCTGTTTAATTCCTTCTTGTTAAGCGTGGTGATCACATATTACTGCATGGATATTTACAGTGCAAACAGATTACAGCCTTCAAAACCCACTGATTTCAATGGGCTTAGAACAGAGTTCCCCACACTGCCTCAACAAATGTCAGGAGATTTTGGGGGTGGTGCCTCAAGAGGGTGGATTATGGGCAAGATATAAATGTCACTTCTGGCTGACTCTCTAGGTTGCCTTCTTTATGGGCTTTACCATAGAGACTAGACTAAATTCCTGGATCATTACTACGTGAAGGATTTTTTTTTCTCCCATTCTGTTCCTTCCGGGGGGGTGGGGGGTAGAAAACTGGAACTGGAGGTAGGTAATTTCCTACCCTGGACAGATTAGTGGGAGGCCTAGTTTAGAACTGTGTAACTCTGTTGAGATTACACTATTAATCATTTCCTTCTCTGTGAGTTGGCAGGAAAGGGGGGGGAGAGGAAGCAAACATTTTAGTATTCCTTTTACCTTTGAAGCCAAAGTGCGTTTTGTGGATTTTATTATTTGTTATTGAAAAGTCTTAAAGATATGATTATAATAATAAAAATTAAATTAACTACTTTTTGTGCAATAATAAGCAATGACTAAAGAGTAATTATTAATTGTTGAGAAGGTGCTTCAAAATAAAAAAAACAGTAGCTCTGGAAAATCTTGTTAATATTTTGTCATTCACATTGTAGTTGACTGAAAATGAATAGTGAAAAAATGCCACAAATCAGGTCTCAATAAAATGTGGTGGTGGGGGGTGTAACTCTGTATAAATGGTTTCATACAGCAATGTTGTCTGGATTTTATAGGATGGAGGGTAATCTATTACAGACTGAAGAGCTGGGTGGAATGTTTGATAGCCTTTCAATCTCTTGCCACACTAACAAGAAAATGACTAACTCATTTTCTCCTTTTGGAAGAAAGAGCCACTTTCACGGTTTTCCATAACACAGTTTAAGTTCCAAACAATTTACTAGCATCCTTACAGAGAAATACTCATCATTACTTTGAAAGGTAATGAATTTAGGCCTTGGTTGATGACAATTTTTAAAAAAGAAAGAATTACAGATAATTCACATTTCAAAGGTCAGTTACCTGTTATACATTAAAATTTTTAGCTGTCAAGGCACTACAGTGGATTTTTAATGTGCTTCTTTTATGAAGCTGCCATTTTAGGTGGTCTTATTAGATACCATGATGCTGACTTAAATTCAGGTTGGAAGGCCCTAGAAGATACCTATCTAAATAACAAATCGTTTCACTCTATATTATGGGAATTTCCGAAGAATAGACCTCCTGTTATCTCCTCCAACCTTTTTCTTAAAGCTATTTTTCAGATTTGGGACAAACGTCGCCTCTCTTTAGCCCCTCCAATATCTCCACTATCTCATTTTGTGGATGTTTCTTGGTTTCAACCGGGGTTTTTTTACAAGTCTTTTCCAATTTGGAAAAAATATAACCTTTCTAGGTTTGTGGATATTTTGTCCAATGGAAAAATGCTCGACAAAAAATCTTTGGAAGAGAAAACTGGTGGGACAAAAATCCCATGGTTTGAATACTTGCAAACTAACAACTTGGTGACATCACTCTTAAAGAAATACAATTTCAATCGACCTCTTACTTTCTTTGAACACTTGCTATATTCTCCTTTTTTAAAGCGGAAGGGACTGATTTCATTTATTTATAAGGGTTTGCTAGACACTGATGCTGTTGATTTGTTATCCTATCAAGAAATTTGGCAAAGGAATAGTTCAATTAATTTTCAGGAGGATGTTTGGCAACAAATCTGGTCATCTCCTTCGTATGTTTCAAAATCATTGAATATACAATTACAAACTCAAAAAATTTTGTTTCGGTGGTATTTAACACCTCAGAGATTAAGCCATATGGCGATAAATCAATCCTCCAAATGTTGGAAAAATTGTGGAGAGGTGGGCACATTTACACACTGCTGGTGGTCTTGCCCGAGGGTGCAGTCGTTTTGGGCAGTAATTGTGGCAAAAATCAAGGATATCACGGGCTATAGTTTACCCTTAAGATTGGAACTCATTTTGCTTGACTGTTGGAAAGATATTTCTATTACTTCTCTCAATAAATCCCTGATATCCCTTTTACTAGCTGCTGCTAAAATGGTGTTAGCCCAATTTTGGAAATCTCCCAATATTCCTCCAGTTAAAGCCTGGTATGCTAAAATCTGGGAGGTCTATGCGATGGACAAGATAGCAGATAGTTTATGCAATATAAACAATTCAGAAAGTAACGAATCTCTGATGTACAAGTGGCTTCCATTTCTTAAATTTTCTTTTGGTCCTGTAGATCAGATGCGTACATGTATACCTGGTAGATATTATGACATTATTAATTTGATGTAATTAATATATGGACAGAGTATTTATTTTTTAATTCAGCTGCCAATTTTGTATGTGTGTGTGAATGTATGTATGTGTTGTTTTGTTTGTATTTTGTATATATATATATATTTTGTGTTCTGCTGGTATGCTATGCTTATACACAAAGAATGATTGCAGATACAGTCATTGATTGCTTTATTTGTATGTTTATTAAATTCAATAAAAAAGTTTTTGGACCAAAAAAAAAAAAAAAAAACACTTAATGGCACTTTTTAACTATATGAACCACTATATATAAAAACTGGGAATGTAATCTTGAGACACATTGATTAATGTAAAATTGACTCAAATAAATGCAGTTTATGGCCCTCTTCCAGTCAGCTCTCTCAGTGTAAAGACTTTCATACAATAGTTTTCCATTTTCGAAATCCTATCCATTTTTACTTACAGCAATTTTGAAAGCAGGTACAGCAACTTCCAATCAGCCACCAGCAATAATTTAAGGTTCCATTCCATTACAGGTAAAAAAAAATGAATCATGGGAAGAGGACAATACTGGCAAAAGTTGATCATTGGGCTGTCATCACAGCCTACAGTGTCAGCCGGTCAGCTATACATGCCTTGAAGTAGACAGGAACACTGTCAGCGGTATTATTCATTACAAATAAGTGATTGGCTCATACATTTTTCTCTTACTTCTTTGTAAACCAATTTGAATCCTCCTAAATAGATTCTCATTTAAACATATTCAGTTAGTAGATTATATAGCCACACCAATTCAAATACAGATATATCTAAAAAGGACTAAATTTTAAAGCTGAATTTTTAAACAAATGTGTGATTTGTAGATTTTGATTTATTTCTTCCTAGAACATTAATCTAATCCGATACTGCTCGTTCACTGCATAAGAGAAACTTTGCATAAAGGAATCCATGTGCAAAACTGTCCCTTCAGTTGCTGTATGTGGAAAAACTGGTTGTGATGCAAACAACAGCAGGCTCAGATCTGCTTGCATTTATATATTTAAAAAAGACTACCTGCACACAGGGATCAAATAATCTGTTATTTTCAAAATGTAGAAAACAATAGGAAGTACCTGGTATTTGTGCACTGAAATACCCCATGTTCTAAGTCTCTAGTTTGTCTTACATCCTTGATTGTCACATTATTTCTTTTCTTAGTTTCCACAGCAATCTAGATTTTAAATTTTTTATTAAGTTTCAGTATACAGGGGAAGGAATGGTGCAGGGATACAGAAGCAAAAAAGGGGGGGAGGAGTTGGGGGGAAAACAATAAAAAGGAAAAAAGAGAAGCAGTAGATAAAGCTGTTACATTTCTACTTTCCAAACCTAATATTAAAATCTTTCTACCTGCAAGTCTTAGGTTTTAACCCAATCCAACCATTACATTCTACAGTCTTATTACTTTATTATATATATTTTTACTATTACTTATAATGTAAATCTATACTATTCATCTTTAATGTCCACAAATGAGAAAAGCAAAGAAACCAATCACAAAATAGAACCCAGTAGCTTATTTTAACAATATTAGGGGTAAATACTAACTTTAACCATACTAACAATGATCATAAGGAGAGAGGATGAATATAATCTCTTTATCCTTAACACTACCTTAATTATTGCCAACAGAGAAAAAAGTTAAAATAAAAATAGCAAGGGAGCAAAATGAAACCTAACAGAATCTATTACTAGAAAGAAAGAACAATGCAAAAAATAAGCAAGAGCAAATCTTTGAAGTTTTTAAATACCTACATTGTATACCTTGTTATAAATTGACCCAAATTAATTGATTATTTATTTGTCTAAAACTTTTGGAAGACTCATATTACCCTAAAAACACACACACACACACTTAAATTTAATAACCAGTGACAATCTCATTTTCCATGTTTATTATTTTTACCCAAATAAAGTCATACAGTCTCTATAACCCTCTCTCTATTAACTTGCTTCATCTAACTTTGTAAGAAAAAAGCAAAATCCCTAAATAAAAAAACAGCCTCCTTTCTCTCACTTATTTACCTTACCTGTGGGAATAAAAACATATATCTCTATAACCAGCTCTCTGTTACATTGACTAGTTTTAAAAATATGGAACCTATAAGTAGAAATAACAAACAGGAAAAAAGCATTCAGGTTCTAAAAATCTCATTTACCATTTCAAAATCATACATCTCTAAAAATCACAGTTTATTTATTTATTTATTATTTATTTATTTTATTCGATTTATATCCCGCCCTACCCCACCGAGGTGGGCTCAGGGCGGCTTACAACATAAAAACCAACAGAATCCATTTAAATACATTCATGATAGATTAATAATTATAATTATACAATAAAATATATAAAATACATATAAAATACATAAAAACACATAAAACTTACTACAATATGTACTATGCTAACCTTCCTTAAATCAATTCTTCAATATTCCAGTATTAAATAATCTGGTGTTATAGATTGGAGTGTTCAGGCATTCTGATAGCAATTAATTATATGCCAGCCGGAAGAGGACTGTTTTGCAGGCCCTGTGGAACTGTTCAAGGCTCCGCAGGGCCCTCACCTCTTCCGGGAGCTGATTCCACCAACAGGGAGCTGCAATCGAGAAGGCCCTGTCTCTGGTCACTTTCAGACGGGCCTCCTTTGGCCCAGGGATTGTAAGGAGTTGTCATTTCCAATCCGTTTCAAGGCCATGTGCCAATTCCCTTTGATTAATTCCATGTTAATCAGTTATAAGAAAGAGCAACAATTTATAATCCCTTCTTTTTAAAAATTTTCCAAGACTTGATCTTCTTGAAGTAGTGAGCTTTTTCTCCCTTTAGCATATATATCCATTTTGTTAAATCAATGGGATCTCCACACTGTCATTTCCTCCCGCACAAATTTTAATCAAACTTGATTTCTGCCTCCTTTTTGTAACCGCGCACAATGTCTCCATTGTCTCCATTTTAATTTCTTCCGACACTTTCTCCACTTCTCTCATCATGGTTTTACCATGTCTTGGTAGCCGCCCTGAGCCTGCTTAGTTGGGGAGGGCAGGGTAGAAATTAAAAAAGTTTATTATTATCTCCGTAGACACCACTGGGGTCCATCATTCTGCTTGTGTAGATTTTCAGTTTCGCTGTGTTTTAAAATAATTTCCATCTTGTCCTGTATTAACTCTGTTAGCAGACCAATTTCCTGCTTTAAGGAGGATATGGCATTTTAAGGAGGATAATACCTTTTTTATAAAGTACTTCAGGTTGAATTGCCATTTTCTCTGCAATGTAACTCAGTCTGATGATCAAAGTTAAAAACCAACTCAAAGTCCTAGATAGTCTATCTTTCAACCTCCTCCAGCCATAAGCTTTTCTCTTACAATTCAGTTATTATTTCTTTTTAAAAATATAGCAGATTTTTGTTCAGACCGTATTAAAATAAAATAATGCTCTCATTATAGCTTGGTTAATTGTAAGCCAAATCTATTCAAATGTCCATGTTGAGTCCAATTTAAGTTCTAAGAAGTTCTTAAGTTTGTTCTTTTTGAAGCCTTCCTTGAGGGAAAAGGGGGGGATAGCCTCCTCTTTCCCTTTTTTTGAACAGTCCTAATTTAGTGTGAGGTTAGTGCAAACTATGAGATTAACATTGTTGACTCCCTCCCATGCACCAACAACTGCCCAACAGTTGAGAAGACAAACCATGCTTTAAACAGACAAACCCTTACAAGTGAACTGAATAACACCAAAAACACACATACACGCAGAGCCCAGTGCTAGAATGCAATGCTCTTGAATGCCTACTCCCACCTGCACTCACAATGACCAACCCACACCTCTGGTTACAATAAACAGGTAATAAAATGAGATGGGATAGATTAAGGTTAAGGAGTAGATAACAATAACAAAATGATGGAATTAAAATACAACCAGAATTAAATAGGGAAAGAACAAAGCAGAGAAAATAGATATAATCAAGATGGTAAATGGAAAGAGAGGTGGAGGGTTAACAATCACATTTATCAAGCTCATAAAGAAAAACTCAACCTGCAGAAGCCAAAGTATGAAGGCAAATTCAATAACCACACCCAAATTACTGCTCAAGCACAATAGGAAAACTCAAAAGAATCAGATTGCTCATGAAGACCAGCCTTAGCACAGGTCTTCTCCTCGGTAGCAAGCAGCAAAAGCTGAAGTACCACGTGAGGAAGGAATAATTAACCATCCCTGCCTGTCTTTCCATTGGATGGCTACATCCTTGTCAGCCAATAGAGCCTCAAGCTTCCTTTGGAAATGGACTTGGGCAAATCAATCACATCTCTAACCAATATGAATGCCTCTTTCCAGAAAGTGGAGAAAGAAACAAGGCAGTTTTCTATATTGGACTTGATTCTCACCAGCAGGGAAGAACTGGTTGATGAGATGATAGTAGTGGGCATCCTGGGTAAAAGTTACCATGTAATTTTGGAATTTAAGCTCTTAGGGAAGGGAAGAGTTGTAGATAGCCAGACATATAGGTTGGACTTTAAAAAAGAAAGTTATACTGGGTAGAATTCCATGGTCAGAAGTTATATGAGTAGCTAGTGAGAAATGCTAAATGCAACAAAAAGGGTTCCTTGGTTAAATTCATAGCAAGAAAAAGGGAGTAGTAAGCAAGTGAAGTGGGAGAGGAAAGTGAAATTTTAACAGATGATGAAGAGAGGCCAAAACTGCTCAATTCCTACTTTGTCTCAGTCTTCTCTTGCAAGGGAAACAGTGCTCAACCTGGCAAAAATACATGATGAAGGAAGGGAGTTGCAGCCTAGGAGAGTTTCTTTAAATGAAATTAAGTCCTCTGGGCCAGATTATTTGTATACAAGTGTCCTAAAGGAACTTACTGATGTAATTCTGTCAATTACTTTTGAGAATTGTTGGAAAACAGGTGAGGTGCCAGAAGACTAGAGGTGGGCAAATGTTGCCTCCATCTTCAAGAAGGGGAAAAGGGGGAATCCAGGTAATTAGCAATGTGTCAGCTCTGGTTAGACCTCATGGAGTACTGTCTTCAGTTTGGGGCACTGCAGTTTAAGAAGGACATTAACAGGATGGAATGTGTCCAGAGGAGGGCAACAAAAATGGTAAGGAGTCTGGAGACCAAGTCTATGATGAAAAGCTGAAGGAGCTGGGTATGCTTAGCCTGTAGAAGAGAAGACTGAGAGGTGATATGGGAGTCATCTTCAAGTACTTCAAGCATTGTCATACAGAGGGTGGGTGCAGCAGAGTTGTTTTCTATTTTCCCAGAAGGTAGAACAGAACCAGTGGTTGAAAAGAAATCAAAAGAGTTTTTGGCTAAACACTAGAAAGAACATCCAAACTGAGAGGTTTCTCAACAAAACAGGCTTCCTTGTGAGATGGAGGGCTCTACTTCTTTGGAGGTTTTTAAGCAGAAGCTACATGGTTATCTGATGGCAATGCTGATTCTGTGAACTTAGGCAGACCCTGAGAGGGAGGGCAGGAAGAGATGAGCCAATGCTTGGCTCTTGTGGCTCTTTCTTACATGCTTAGGGTAAAGTTAGTCACCCCTATTGGGTCAAGACGGAATTTTCCTCCAGGCCAGACTGGCCAGGAATCCTGAAAGTTTTTACCTTCTTCTGGGCATAGAGCAGGAGTCACTGGGGGATGAGTAGTAAATGTCCTGAATTTTGCAGGGGGGTTGGACTAAACCCTTGAGATCCCATCCAGCTTTATGCTTCTATGTTTCTAAGCCATAATGCTCATTTCTGTCAAAACTGAGATTTAGTTGTAGATGCATTACCTCATAATAGCAATGTCTTTTGATTACGTTAATTCTACATGTTACTAGTTGCTAGAGTCCAATACCTGGTTAAATAACCTTAAGAATATGGCTATGTTTGCACCAGGCATATAGAAGCAGTGGCAGAAACAGCATGTGGTCCCAGGCTACACAGTACCAACACTGAAATGTAGTACCTTCACCATTATGGATGCAGATCAACACTACAACTGATTAAAGACTATTTGATCAATGTCAAGCATTGTGAGGAAAAATCCCCTTATAGAACATCGTGATTACCAGCTTGGTTGCCAGAGCACCTGGAGAAGTGACTCACACACGTCTGGCCAGAGAGTGTGGGCAAACCTATCCAGGAACATGAGGGACTTATGTAGTACAAGCAGCCATAACGCCAAGAGGGCACTCTAGACTGGTATAAGAGTGTCCCCCAGAAGAACAGTCAGCTTCCCATCGTTTCGTGTTCCAGCCATGGAGCGGAAGAGACTGTGCCGCCAAGAGCTATCCAGGCAAACGGTTATGAAGCACTGACCATGGAATCCACCGTGGAAGGCTAACACCACACGCAGCCATCTTCCTACCAGGCTTGACTCCATTCCATCGAAGTGGACGGCTCACATACACACCAGATATCACCTTGGGCCTATAAGCAACCTACCCACCCCAGGAGTGGGGAATAGTCCAACCGCCACTTTCTTTGTTTAAAGACTAGTTCCCAGAAGAAGACAGAAGAAGAAGACCATCTTCAGTTAGAGCCAAGCTTCTTTGTATACACTGGGTGTTACCTAGGCCAGGATTTGACTCTCTATTGTCACCCTTTTAGATAAGTCTATTTAGTCTTAAGTATACCCCACCCCGTAATCACTTCTATTATTCTCCCCAACTGTCACTTTGGAGCCTCCCCCTGGTCCGTTTTAAGCTGAAAGTTTACTCAGGTACTCCTGGACCAAGCCAGTCCATTGGTCAAGAGCAGGCACCCAATTAGGTGCCACCAATGAACTTTCTATTGGCTACTGCAGTAGTCCAGCCCTTATGGTCACTGCAGAGCCTCCCCTTTCTCCTCCCTCGCACCTCCCATCCCCCGAGGGCTCAAGAGAGTCCTTATAATCTGTGGACTAGCTACCCACAGGTGTGCTTCTATCAGTATCCCAACTTCCGCTGCGTAGCTCCATCCCCGATTCCTGATCAGTTTCCGGTCCCTTCTCCCACTTCCTCGCTTGTCACCATTGGAGCCTTCCTTGAAGACTACGATAGGTAAATATCACCCTGTTTGTCTACCCATGTGTTCCCCTATCTCTCTATCTATGTTTCCTAGGACTGAATGTGTGTTTTGATGAGTATTTTATCTTGTATGGAAGCCTATATTTTTCTTAATAAATTTTAATTGATTTTACTAAATTAGAGTCCCTAATCTGTTAAGCATTACTTTTCTGGACGTGTTAATCCTGTATACACAGGTAAAATGATCCTGAGTGAGCCAGGTGCCCACCTGACAATTCCCCAACCTCGTTTTGAGGGCATTTTGGCTTACAGCATTCCAAGGCACCATGCTGCAACACCTGTTCCCTGGAAATACTTGATACTGGAAACTGTGGTGCATGGTTCTTCCTCTTCTTCTACTAAGATCTCCAGGTAGGCTACACAACAAAAAATGCAAGCTGGTGACCAATTTACTAAGAAGTATATAGAAATCAGTCCAAATGTCCAAAACATGTATATATTCAAGTCCCAAAGTAGTGTAGTGACAAGCCAATCGATTAAGTACTTGTTTCTTTCCAGTCTTCATCAGACCTGGGACCAATATTGATTCAATTATATAGATTCTTTACACAATTTTCAAAAAAGAGGGACGCAGAGCATCTCCAGCAACAATTTCACATCGGCTACAGCTCAGCATGTGGCTTTTCAGCATAGCATCTGGTGACACTCCTCAAAAATACTTCCCAAGTTTCAAAACATTTGGACTGGGGGGTCCAATTCTATGATCCCCCAAAGGAGGTGCCCCTATCCTTCATTATTCCAAATGGAGGGAAGGCATTTAAAAGGAGTGAGGTCCCTTTAAATGTGATGGCCAGAATTTCCTTTGGGGTTCAACTGTGCTTGCCACACCCTTGCTCCACCCCCAAAGTCTCCTGGTTCCACCCCCAAGGTCCCAAGATATTTCTTGAGTTGGACTTGGCAACCCTGTCTTCTACTGATGATGCAACAGTCCACCCACCCTGCTTTGCAGGTTCAGTTTCTGATGCTGCCCATTAAGGTATCTCAGCAGGTGCTTTGAAAAACCTTTCTCTACATGAAACCATAGAGAGCCACTGCCAATCAGAATAGACTACATGGACCAGAAGTATGAAAGGCATGTACAAGGCAATGTTATATGTTAAGTAGCTCCTGTACACACTATGGAAGTCAGCAAACATACTGTTGTTTCTCACTTATAGTTTTTAACTCCAAGGATTTGATGGTGGACCAAAAGGTACTGGAAAGGAGGAAGGTTTTTATAATCATCAGGACTTATTTTACTATTTTCCAATTAACAATGCAATCATATGTGTTCCTAATGGCATCTAAGGTTGCCTTATGCCCACTGAGGGTGGGATATCTACTGCCTCCAGTAGACAGTACAAGTTGGCACTCCAATGGCTGGTGGAAGGAAAAAAACAATTTAAAACACCATTGGCAATGGTATAACATCAATTCTGCAGAAAACCTGAATATCACACCTCTCTAGGAATCTAGTGACATCATGCCTCCCTAGGAATATTGCTCACATGATAAGAAACATGGTATCAGGAACTATTTGCCTCTCTATGGTAAAATGATAGGTCGTTTTCGCACTTACTTTAAGCCGGAGCAACGTCCCTCTTCACCGCACAGCGTCTGCACGGTTTTCGCACTAATTGCTGCGGAGCACCTGGAAGAGCTGCAAAGTCCCGCGGCTTTTGCGGCGCAAATGTAAACCGGTTTTTGGCGGTTTACATTTGCGCCGCAAAAGCCGCGGGATTTTGCAGCTCTTCCAGGTGCTCCGCAGCAATTAGTGTGAAAACCGTGCAGACGCTGCGCGGTGAAGAGGGACGTCGCTCCGGCTTAAGGTAAGTGCAAAAACGCCCATAGTTTTCTGCAATTCCTGACAACACTTCCAAGGAAAAAATTACATAAACATAATTAACAATATGTAACATATTTCTTGTCATGAGAAAGGAATTTAGTACTCTTCTTCTGTGGTCAGGATGGGTACAAACTGGTTCACGAACTAAAGTTCACAATGAATTTTGGCTGGTTTGTGGTGTTGATCATGAACTGAAGAGCTGCCACGAGGTCCCTTTAAATGTGATGGCCAGAATTCCCTTCGGAGTTCAACTGTGCCATGCAGTTCATGGCAGTTTGTGAGGAGCAAAAAACATGGATTTAAATGGCTCTGAGACATTCAAACCCCTGTTTTCTGCTCTTCACAAAAAATCTGAGTTCCCAGCCACTCAGCTCTTTTATTTAAATGGCTCAGAGCCATTTAAACTACTGCTTTCTGCTCCCACCTGCTTTTCATGGGGATCAGAAAGCAGGAGTTTAAACTTTAAATGGTTAACAAACCAATACAAAAATACAAACTGGTTCAGTTCACAGACTGGCCTATGACAGTTTGGTTTGCAGTTTAATCACAAACCACAAACTGAACTACAAAAATGCAGTTTGTGTCATCCCCATTCTGTGGTATTATACAATGGTGGAAGTCAAATGTGTGTGTGTGTTTTTTAAAATATATATATAAAAACACCACACTGTACATATTAACTCTCTAGTGCTACAGAGGTAGGGAATGTGTTCCAAACTTAGAACACTGCTCAAGTGCTATTAACCACAAAGGACCCATTTATAATGCGCTCTCTATGTAAAAAATTGTAGTTAAAAATACTAATGTCATTTGGAGGCCTTAGGGTAAAATTTCATTTCACAGCTCTCTTGTTCCCATACCATGTAAAAAAGAGATTAATGTCTGAAATTTCAACTGTATTTGTTTTACAAATTTGCTAGAGTCCCATGAGAAGAATTGTCTTATATCATTTGAAGGCTGGTAATTCCTTTAGAATGACCTCTTGTATTATAATTATAGCAAGAAAACTTGCACGCAGCTAGAGAGAGAGAATGTTAATACTTTCAGTTAACTGGATTCAGGTCTGTTTTTTTTTTTAAGTAATGTAGAATTGCAACCTATAGAAATATTTGTAAACAATGCAAAATAGCTTCCTTTTATCAACTTTAGAGATCATCTACTCATGTATCCATAGTGTTGGGGTTTTTAATATATATATATATATATTTAAAAAAACACATCTGACTTCTACCGTTGTATAATACAACAAAATGGGGGTGGACATGCTTTTATTATGATTATTAGTCAATATTATTGATTACTGAACAAAATTATGTTGCCACTTATTGATTTTAAGAACACTGCTATACACCAAAAGCTATTATTAATAATTGGCATTTAAATCTTATACAAACTAAGCTTTTAAAAGCAGGATTAATTGACCCAAATTAACATCACTCTTGGAATTGCCAACTCCAGCTTGGGAAATTCCTGGAGATTTGGAGGTGGTGCCTGGGAAGAGTAGAGTTTGACAAAGTGGGGCAGCTCAGCAGGGATGAGATGTTATAGTGTCCACCCTTAAAAGCTGCCATTCCCTCCAGGGCAGGGATGGCCAAGCTGCAGCTCATGTGGCTCTTTCACACATATTGTGTTGCTCCCAAAACCCCCACCACCTCATCAGCCAGCTTGGAGAAGCATTTGTCTTATGTCTCTCCAAGCCAGCCAGCCAGCAGTTTGAAGAATGCATTTAAAGTTGCTTTCTTTCCACCTCTTCCTCCCCATCTTCCTTCCTTCCTTCCTTCCTTCCTTCCTTCCTTCCTTCCTTCCTTCCTTCCTTCCTTCCTTCCTTCCTTCCTTCCTTCCTTCTTTCCTTCCTTCCTTCCTTCCTTCCTTCCTTCCTTCCTTCCTTCCTTCCTTCCTTCCTTCCTTCCAACATCTGTGGCTCTTACATTAAGCACATTTGGCCACCCCTGCTTCAGGGTAACTGATCACTGCAAACTGGAGATCATTTATAATTCTGGGAGAATTTATGCACACACATTTATCTAAATTCAGTCTGTTAGAACTGGTGAAAAATCATAGTTTTCCCAGGCTCCTGGTTCAGTTCAAAACTACATTTCCTTCAGCTAAGACAGGAAGTTATGCTTGGGAAGACTTATCTACAGTGACAGTGGGCCTACTTGAAGCCTATTCTCTCTTTAAAGAGAGTAATCTATAGCAGGTTATAGTAAGAATGGTAAGATTTGTGGTTTAGTTGGGGAAACCAGTAGGAAACAAGACAGACTCTATTTTCACAGCAACACATATATGTGCATCTTGCAAGTGTCCCAAACAATCACTATGCCCGTTAATATCTGACTGTTAGCCTGAGCTGGATAGCCCAGGCAAGCACGATCTCATCAGATTCCAGCAGACAAGCAGAGTCAACTTTGGCAAGTGCTTGGATGGGAGACCTCAATGGAATACCAGAGCCTGAAGGAAGGGGCAGGCTTTATTCAGCCACCTCTCTGAATACCCTCCATGCCCCTAGTAGGGGTCTGTCACCAAAGGTCACCATGACTTCCAGGTGAAGATATACACTCATATGCATACACGTGCACAGTAAAAAAAAAATTGAGTGTTGAACAGGTATGCTGTCAAAAGTGAGAATGGTTTCAAGCTGAGCATGGGGTTGGCCAGTTATCATTTATCTCGATAGAAGCAGCTGACAATTCTACCTCTCATACTGTACACATTCCAATGTTTTTGGTGTTATACTGAGTGCATATGGATGTACTTTCAAAGGCATTTTGTTCAGATAGTTTTTTACAGCTCATTTCCAGACTACAGAGATCAGTTCCCCTGGAGAAAATGGATGTTTTAGAGGGTGAATATTGCTTTTTACCCCACTGAAGTTCCTGTTCTCCCAGGGATGCCAAGCTCCCGGGCAAGGCACGGGTTCTTCCGCTTCGGGGTGCCCAACCCACTGGCCCAGTGGACCTGCAAAGGGATCCCCTCCCGACATTGCCAACACAATGACATCACTCATAAGTGATGTCATCACTCCGGCCACATCACACAATGGCTGCTCTAGGAGCTTCCAGGAAAACTCTATGGTTTTCCAGGACAATTTAGCAATTTGCAAGGAAAACTCTATGGTATGCATGTGTGAAAAAAATCCACCACTGGAGGCCATGGGGGACTTGTGCAACCCTATGTCCTTCCCAAGCTCCACAAATCTCCAGTTTTCCTACCTGGATCTGACAACCCTACCCCCCCCCCCCAATCACTTGCTGGTGGTCAAAGGGGACCTGGCAACCCTACAATCAATTGATCACTCACAAAGAACAAATACCATGTGGCCATTTCAAATTAATAATGGATCTGTACACTCTTATGGACAATCAAGACATTACCATTTCAAATGTACATGGGAGACGGGATGGATATGGAATCACCACAATGATTCAGTCTTAATTTTCAGGTAAAAATTAGAGTTTGTAGTTCTGAGATCAGACTCTGCTCACATTACTACTTTCCATGAGCTACAAAGGGTCACATAGAATGTGCTTGTATAAATTGGTATAACACTTTTTTAGCATCCGTTTCTATTCTTGTCTGCTGTGACACTTACCGTCAACAGGCAACTGAATAGACTCACTAGATACAATCTGTGAAAAGATTTAGGTTTAGCTTCTGACTTTTACTTATTAAACAAGAATGCCTCTAAAATGGAAACTGACAAATTAATGAGAAAGACAAACAAATCACATGTATAAATTGCTGTGTGCAACAGAGTAATGACTGCCTTTCTGACAGATGAAGATGGTCAGTTGCAAGTGACCATACACTGAACTCCCTGGATGCTGGTGGCGATAACAGCAGTTGCAATGTTGGTTATCCTATGGAAGTCCCTTCACCCCAGCCCCCCAAAGTTTTCAAGGTACAGAATTTTTCCCTAGACAACTTGTGTCCTTAAACTGACATTAATTGGTATTGCATGGGTCAAGGAAAAAGTAAAACATGATGTAACAAAGTATTTAAGCTGAATTTCTTACTCCTTTTTGCCTCTTAAAAAACAAACAAACTGAACAATTTTATTGTTACATTCTTGTAACTGTGTTAGAGTTCTTTCTATTTTTATTTGCTAAGATTTGATAATTCACCCATAAAATATAATAAAGTGAATATTTACCTAAGAATGATCTCTAGTATCTAGAGCAAGAACAAAACCCTGAAATAATAATATACTTAGTAAAATTATACTTAGCCTTTAAAAGTATATTAAACTAACACAATTATTTGAAAAAACTGACATGTGCTTAAAAACTGATTTATCTAACCACTTTAAAATTTATTGAAGAGATTTATTGAAGAGCTCAATGTGAATTATCTTGAAGGATAGTCAGTACAGAATAATTCAAATGCATTTTGTAGGATGGCATATTAGGATGTCAAATATGAGCATAGTGATTAGATAGACTAGCAATTGTGAAAACTCACATTCATGTCTCCCCCCTGACATGAAGCTTATTGGGTAATCTTGAACCAGTTACTCTCTCTCTCTCTCATATAAATCACTCGAGGGACCTTGAGTGAGTTATAAAATAGAGAGGGAGGGAGAGAAAAGTGGGGTATAAATAAAGTAATGAAATAAATAACTCTTTAACCAGTTACTCTCTCACCCTAATCTACCACAGACTAGTTAGAAGGATAATACAGGTGGGGCCATACACAACAACCTAGATGCCTTGGGAGAAGCATGGGATAAAAATGTGACAGATCCAATATAAAATAAGATTTGGGATTAGTAAAATAAAAATCCATAATTTGGCTAGATATAGGCTATTACTCTAAACATACTGGCTAGGAAGTGGTCCTTATTAAATTCAGCCAAACTAGATGGTTGGTGCAAACATAAAATCGAAAACTCATGTTGCTGTTTTTGTTTTAAAGACTCATGTGAGATTTGCAAAAGGAAAGGGGAGTAAGTTCCCAGAACTGCATTTGTTACTGAATTTAGCTCCAGTGGAGATTCAGTAGTCAGCAACAAACACAGATGTAGCAGGCAGCAAAATAATTTATTTCAATGGCAAAGCAATGGAGGCAATGCATCCCTCCACATGCAGGACTCAGATTCAGCAGGAGCTCACAGGAGCACAGCTCCTGAATCTTTCTGACAGTTCCTCCTTTTCCTTCCCACCTTCCTTGTTCATTGAATAGTAGGTGCAGCTGCATAACAATTCCTGGATTAGGAGAGCAGCCAGCCACCCACCAGGGGCTTTGCTACACCTCCAGCAGCCCTCATTAACCCCTGGAGAAGCTCACACCACCCTTTCTCCACTTCATATATGATTCTGGGCTGCGGATGACTTGCTGGCTTTTTGACTGGGGGCACAGTGACCCAGGAGGGCCCCAGGTGAGCAAGTCCTGCTTGGGCTAGCTGGATCTCTAGCCAGCCCAAGCAGGCCTCGCTTTCCCGGGGCTCTCATTTCTTGCATCGAGTTGCTTTTGGCTGGTGGGGGCCCAGCATATGTTAATGAGTTATGCTAATGAGCTCCACCACCTATTTTTCTACAAAATGACCACTGTCCACAGGACACATTTCCTTGTATCTACTGCAACCAGTGTTCCCTCTAAGCTGAGTTAGTGTGAGCTAGCTTACAGTTTTTCAGCCTCCAATTTATATATTTTTGTCTTAGCTCAGGGAAAATGTCCTCAGAACAAACTAATTTATGCAGTAGCTCACAACTTTAATGCCTGTAGCTCACAAAGTAGAATTTTTGCTCACAAGACTCGACAGCTTAGAGGGAGTATTGACTGCAACCTCTTTGGTCCCAGATGAGTGTTTGCCATGTCAAGTGGGGGGGGGGGGAAATAGGGAGGTTGCAATGGGGAAAGTGGCAGAGTAAAAAGTAAATTCATTCTGCCCACCCTTTCCCCATATACACATCTTGCAGTGGCAGATAAAAGATCAAGTTTCTGGACAATGCTTTTAGCCAAATTCTTAGTTCAGATTCTTGTGGCACATATTTTCAAATAAAAATGTTTATATACAGGCTATTAACAATATAAACAAGGAACTGACAAGATGGTAAGGCTTTTTTGTTAGGCAATGAACCTGGTTTTAAACAAATGGGCCAAGTTACCAGAAAAATAATGTCCTGTTCTACTTCTGGTCCTTAATCGGCAGAAATCAGCAGATGATTGTTGTAGTGGCATGCAGGTAATATACATCTACTGATATTTACTTATCAAATTCTGTTGAGGCATGGGAGCAGGGTTGTGATAAAAGTTGGTAATCCTAGGACTAAACTGTCTGGAGTGGCAATTGTTTCGGCATTTCCCCTCTCATCTATACCTTCATATATTACTTCAGTCAAGGAATATGTACCCCTTATTACTGGGTTTATACTTTAACGGCAGACCTGCCCAGTGATTTTGGCAGGCTGGAAGATGAAAATAGAGAAAGTGTTTGTAGATTGCATAAAAAGATAAAAGTTGCACAGAAAGCATGAGAGAGAAGCCGCCTGACCCACATCATTCCATGCTAATCCAGAGTGCTACATTTGTCATTTTCCCTGGGAAAAAAATCCTGGTCTACTCCTGGTCCTTGATGGGAGAAATCAGTAGGTGGTTATTTCACCCTTCTGTCCCCTTCTAGCGATGATAAGGCTAGGGCTGCCTAGCTAGCTGTACTGCACAGATTGGGAAACCAGGTTGCCTTCATTGGAGCTGGTGGTGGTGCTGTCAGGGGCTGCTGCTCATAGTGGCACAGCACAACTGATCCAGCATTCCACCAGTGGGGAATACCATCCAGGGCTGCTACTTGCTATACCCTGTGTACAGGCACTCACCAGCCAGGTGCATTGTGGGCAATACCACTCAGCCACAGTCTTCCAGTACAGGTGCTGCCTGGGACTGCTTGTTGCCATGGCCAATCTCAGTGCTGCAAGACGGCTAGCCTGCCCTCACACAGAGCCTACCACTTAGGCATGGGAGTCTTCCCCAGGCCTTTTCTACCTCTAGTGAACTAGGCAACTGCTGAGGTATGCCTAATGAGTGGGCTGGTTCTATTTTCTTGAGATATCTATATTGGATCCTATTACCTGGGTTTGTATGGAATATTTCTGCTAATGGAAGGGACATCAGTGAAGTGAACCTTCCTATTTTCTCCCGTCCCCTGGAATGCAGCCATGGAGGGACAGGAGACCCCCAGGACCAGCATGAGGGAGGCATCAAAGGTTTGCAGCTGGGGGTGGGGGGTTGGCAAAAAATTTCACCTTCCATTTGCAGAAAACCTCCACAGAATACAACCCACTGTTTACATTTAGTATGGATGAGAATTACTAAATCACAGTGAACTGAGCAATTATAGTTAAGATTTTGTTTCTGCAATCTGAAAATGCATTGAAATGTTCAGATCTAATAGCTTTTCAAGGATAGGAAGATTTCAGTGTGGTGCACCTTAACATATACAGTGCATCATACCCCTGTTGAAGTGATACAGACAAGCAATATTATTTTGCTAAAATCTGAATAAGGCCCAAATAAAAGCCATTTAAGAATTAGAAGAAAAGATGGCCTCCATGGTAAGGCAAGATTCAAACACTGAAGGATTGAAAGTTTATGGAGAATAATTTAAACATAGAAGCTATACAGATGATGTTTTATCAGTTAAGGATCCCCATATTTTGTTGTCATACGTAATAAAACAAATTGAAAAGTCTGGATCATTCTCAGGATACAGGATTAATTGGGGCAAAACCAAAAATAATCACAAAATTTCTAACATGACTGGAAGAGGATACTGTTAAGAGAATTACAGGAGGTGAAATAACATCAAAATAGTTAAATACTTAGGAATACACCTGTCTGGACAAAATGCTACATGGTTTTAAAAATAATTGTAAAACTACATGGACAAAGATACAAAGAGATATGGTAAAATGGTCTAAACTAAAATTATCATGGTTGGGAAGAATCTCCGTAACAAAAATGAATGTTTTGCCAAAATGGAATTTTCTTTTCCAGATACCATCAATTTCCGTACAAGAAAAAACTTTGATGGACTGGCAGTAACAAATAAATGCATTTATTTGGAATGGTAAAAACCCCATAATTCAACAAATCATAGAATTAGAGACAGCTTACTTCAGACCTGGTGGTTTTTAAGAAAAATAATCAGCACCATAATATCTCCTGTTATGTCACTAATACATGCATACTACAATAAACATGAGAGAAAAAACTTTTTTTTAACTTACAAAGATATAATAAACTCAAAAGGTGAAATTAAAACTTGGCAGAAGATTCAAGAAGGAAAGAAGATACTATGGCTAGTCTACCTTCAATTAACCTCTGTTTAAGATCTTCTTACAGAAGGAGGCATACTAAGAGCGCAATCCTGAGGGGGGGGCAGAAAGTCTTTTGGAAGAAGATGAGCCAATACATGGGTGCAGGAAGGGTTTGCAGTGACATACAACCAGTGGCACCAGAGCAGAGGGGAGGTACGTGTGCGGGAAGCCGCCCGAGCGGCGCCCCGCCCAAGGGCAGCGGTGCCTGAGGGCTGCACCCGAATGCGAGTGGAAGTGAGGTGGAGTGAGGCATTCAGGCAGAGAAGGGGGTGCAGTTGGGGAGTGGCCAGGCTTAGGCAGCTTCCTGAGCAGTTTGGCCCACAACACGCCCCCCCCCCCCGAGAGGCACAACTTTATGCCCACAAAAACAGCAGCGTGCCTCATAGGCACTAAATGAAACCAAAAACAAAGGTCATCACCGCCACTACAGAAGCTCGAAAACCCCTGAGGAAGCGATGTGATTGCCTCACCAATCCCTTCATGGCTTGGGCTGAAGAGCCCCCTCCCCATCATTCAATTACGGTCTCCCCCCCCTCCTAGAAATACTTCCACTCTGGCCTCACACAACTCAGTTGTTAGGGAAAGGAGCGCATGGCGGGAAGTTCTGCCGGTGAGCTCCCGGTCATATGGACTTAGAGTGAGAGACAGGCAGGCACGTTGGTGACGGGTTTTACACCTCGCAGTTGCTTTGGCAGTATCTTTGCCTTGCGAGGGGGAGAGAGAGGTCTCTTCCCCTGGGGCTAACTGCTCTTTTTTCCAGGTCTCTACAGGTTCCAGGCTCCCGGAGGCTCTGCATGCGAGGACTGTTGCCCATGGCTGGGTAAGTTCCACGGCCCCCCCGCCTCCCCCTTCCCTCGCTCTCGACCACTCAGTGTGCGAGCATCTCTGGCATGTGAACCAAGTAGTGGGCTCTAGCAGGGGGCATCTGCTGACCCCGTTCCCCTGTGCTGCCACCTGCTCCCTGCCCTTGGTTTGCCCTCTGCCGTTTTCCCAACCCCTGGCAGGGCACGAGGGGTGTGTGCATGACAGTTGCCCTGGTGCGGGGAGGTGGGTCAGAGACTGTCCCTTTAAGAGAGCACACTGGCAGGGGGTATCAGGGCAGCACATTATTTATTCTAGTTATTTATTAATGTAATATATCTATTTTACTAAAAAGGTTTAAAATAATAAGTAATATGTAGAATTTTCTTTTTTAAAAAGGTTATAAATGTTAATCCAAAATTACTATTTCAAACTATTTTAAAACTGCTATGCTTAAAAAAGTATATTGCTATTCTGAGATAAATATGTAATTGAACTGACGATATTCTACTCTTGATCTATGTATGTATATTAGAATTATGTCCTCAACAAATGCAAAATGTCTGATGATTAATGACTTTTTGATACCTTCTTTCCTTTTTTTTCTTCTGTGCCCATCAAATTTTATAATAGAATAAATATATATTTGAAAAAGGATTAGAAGAGTGCAAGGAAGTTTTGTTTTCATATAAATTCATGGTAACACATGGGATTTCATTGTTGCAGACAAAAGAAATCTTAATATGGGGAACACTTTTTTTTTTGCTGTCAAATCACAGATGACTTATGCCAACCTTGTAGGGTTTTCAAGGCAAGAGATATTTCAGAAGTGATTTGCCATTGCCATTGCCAGCCTCTGTGTCATGACCCTGGTATTCCTTGTTGGTCTCCTATCCAAATACTTGCTAGGGGTGACCCTGCTTAGCTTCTGAGATATGGCAGGATTGGCTTAGTCTGGGCTATCCAGGTCAGAGGTGGTAAAAAACAGGTTGCTTACCTGTAACTAATGATCTTCAAGTGGTCACCTGTGCAGTCACACACACGGTACTGTGCCTGCATTGTATCCCTCACCATGAACATTCCAGAGATAGACATAGTAGTGATTAGTATGCAGGATGTTTTGTCCATCTGAATCTTTTGGAGTACCCTCAGGAGAAGAGGAAATAGAGTGAACATGTAAAACAGTTGACTGTTCCTGTGATTCAGGAAAGTGTCTCCAAGAGACTCCCTGGAGGTGCCCGCCCACTATAGAATTGGGTTGATGGTCAGCATGCTGAATATTTGGAATATGGGAGCCAAATACATGGTGTTCAGTTCCAACTCATGTTTCAACAGGCTTTCCCTGCTGAAAAAAAAATGGCACAACAGTTCTGAAGTCCTGATACATGGATCACTTGCAGGTGAATGTTTCTCAGAATGCATCAGTTCCAGATCTGGATTGCCAGGTGCAAAGAGATAAAGACTGTGCTGCCTTGCTCGTTGAGATAGAATACTATGGCAACATTGTCTGAAGCTACCTCTATCAGTCTTCTCTGTATTTATTTATATTTTGATTTATATCCTGCCCTTTCCACCGAGGTGGCTCAGGGCGGCTTACAACATATAAAACTTACATAGGTTTGGCTTAAAAACAATTACATGGCAACAGTTAAAACAATAAATTAATAAAACATAGGACATAAAAACCAGCGGTCTGTCAGAATGCACTCTAGCTCCATCCAAAAATTCTCAGTGTCAATTAGTTATAGGCCAGCCGGAAGAGGACTGTCTTGCAGGCCCTGTGGAACTGCCCTAGGTCCCGCAGGGTCCTCACTTCTTCCGGCAGCTGGTTCCACCAGTAAGGCACCGTTACTGAGAAGGCCCAATCCCTAGTGGATTTCAGACGGGCCTCCTTTGGCCTGGGGATTACTAGCAGGTTTTGCGAACCCGATCTCAGTACTCTCTGGGGAACGTGTGGGGAGAGACGGTCCCTAAGGTAGGCAGGTCCTAGGCCATATAGGGCTTTAAAGGTAATGACCAGCACCTTGTACCGGATTCGGAATATTATTGGCAGCCAGTGCAGATCCCGAAGCCTCAGCCGAATGTGCTCCCATCTTGGGAGCCCTAATAAAAGCCGGGCAGCGGCATTCTGCACTAACTGCAATTTCTGGGTTCGGCACAAGGGCAGCTCCATGTAGAGGGCATTACAGTAGTCCAACCTCGAGGAGGCCGTAGCATGAATCACCGTTGCTAGGTCGTCGTGCTCCAGGAAAGGAGCCAGCTGCCTCGCCCGCCTAAGATGAAAAAATGCAGACTTGGCAGTGGCTGCTATCTGAGCCTCCATTGTCAGTGAAGGCTCCAATAGTACCCCCAGACTCTTGACCCTGTGCGCCGCTGTCAACGGCACCCCGTCAAAGACTGGCAGGGGTATTTGCCCTCCCGGGCCACGATGACCCAAGCAAAGGACCTCTGTCTTCACCGGATTCAGCTTCAGCCCACTCAGCCTAAGCCACCTAGCCACCGCCTGTAACGCCCGGTCCAATTTTTCTGGGGCGCAGGCAGGTTGTCCATGCAGGTCCACCAAGTAGATAGAGCTAGGTGTCATCAGCATACTGATGACAACCCAACCCATACCTTCGGGCAATCTGGGCAAGGGGGCGCATATAGATGTTAAACAACATCAGGGAAAGCACCGCCGCTTGAGGCACTCCGCAATCAAGCGTGTGTCTCCGGGACAGTTCATCCCCAATCGCCACCCTTTGTCCCCGACCGTCAAGGAACGAGGAAAGCCATTGTAAGGCCAGCCCCTGAATCCCCGCGTCGGCAAGGCGGCAAGCCAGCAACCAAAGGTCGACCGTATCGAACGCTGCCGATAGGTCTAACAATATCAGCACCGCCGAGCCGCCTTGATCCAGATGCCGTTGAAGGTCATCCACCAGGGCAACCAGCACTGTCTCCGTCCTATGGCCCGGGCGAAAACCAGACTGGCGGGAATCAAGGACAGAAGCGTCCTCCAGGAAGCTCTGTAGCTGCAACGCCACTGCTCTCTCGATAAGTTTGCCCCAAAAGGGCAAATTCGAGACCGGCCGAATTTGTATGTGAAGGGCAAACAACAGTAGAACATGATACACTGCCAGGAGTTCGTTTGTTGATGTGAAGGGAATGTTGACAGCAGGGGTGGAATTCTAGCAGGAGATCCTTTGCATATTAAGCCACACATCTCTAATGTAGCCAATCCTTCAAGAGCTTACAAAAAAGAACCTTGTAAGCTCTAGGAGGATTGGCTACATCAGAGTGTGTGGCCTAATATGCAAAGGAGCTCCTGCTAGAATTCCATCCCTGGTTGACAGGGTGTCCAGTAGCCTTGGAGTTGAAGATTGTTGCAGTGGGCTCCCCAACTCCACAGTGATGTGTCAGTATAAATAGTCAAATCCAGGGTCTCTGGGTAAAATGGGACTTTCGAGAGGAGGTTGTCCATGCAGGTCCACCAAGCTAGCGACTGGAGGACTTCAGGTGAAACAGTGAGACAAAGTGATTGCAGGTCAACTCCCAGTTTGAATGTTTGAAGGAACCAAAGCTGGACAGGTCACATTCAGAAGCATGCCAAGGGAACCACCATGGTGGTTCAAGCCATCAGACTGAAGAGTCTTTGAATCTGTAAAGCAGTCTGAGTTGGAGTTGAAACAAAGATTTGCAAAATGTTCTGGATGCCCAGAGCCCTGTCAAGCGGGGAAAAGGCCTTTGTGTTTGATGGTGTCAAGATGTGCATTTAGGAACTTTATAGTCTGAGTGGGAGTGAGACACAATATTTTCAGATTCACACCAAGGCTGAGAGAATCTAATAAATGAAGTACAGTCATAAGGTCTTTGTGAGTTGGGCTAAGGAGCAAGCCACAAAAACCCAGTCATCAAAGTAAGGGAACACCTGAATACCCTTTGTATGAAGATATGATGTCATTACTGCCATGCACTTTATGAATACACGTGGAGCCATGGAGATGCCAAAAGGAAGAGCCCGGTGCCGGTAGTGGATTGTCCCAATAGCAAAATGGAGGACCTTCCAACGCTGAGGTTGCATGGTGATATGGAAGGAGGCATCCTTCAGATCGACTGATGCCATCCAGGAGTTTGGGCGAATCAACTGCATAATGGCCTGAAGAGTGACCATGAGAAGCTTTGTTTTGGTGATATGATCGAGGTCCCATAGTTTGAAAATGGGCCTCAAACCTCCATCTGCTTTGGCAACAATGAAGTACAGGGAATAAAAACCTTGATCCCATTGGCTGGTGGGTACAGGCTCAATGGCACCTTTGGCCAGGAATTTTTGGACCTCGGTTAGAAGTGCAGATGATGGAGAAGTGACAACATAAACTGGTACTCAAGGCTTGTGCTCTAATTCTATCATGTATCCCATGTGAATGATGGGGAGGACCCAGGTATTGGTGGTGATGATGAGCTCCCAGGTGGTGGCAAAGGGGAGCAACCTGGTTCCCATCAATGGAATTACTAGGGAGGGCTGAGCATGATTGTGGCTCAACGATACTTCAAATTGAAAATTTAGTGTGCTGTGCAAGCATTTTGGCAGAAGAGGTGTTAGATCGCTAATGGTAAGTTTGCTTAGAAGAAGGTTGACGCCATTTCCAAATGTCGGTAGGAGGTGGAAGTGAACATTGGCGGTGATAGTATGCAGGACACCAAGGCTTAGATCTGGAATGCTTTTGAGGTTGCAATGTGCTAACCCCAAGGTTTTTGGCCCTCTTGCGTCCATCATCAACAACCTTTAGGGTGTCATTTGTGGAGGTATGAAAAAGGCCCTCTCCATCAAAGTGAAGGTCCACCATCTTCACTTTGACATCAGGTTGGAGGGCTGTGGACCTCAACCATGCATGTCTGTGCAGTGCAGTTTTGCCATATGAGCCTCAGAGAGCACTACAATCAAGCTCACAAAATCTCCTAATGATCCTTTGGCCAAAGGATTCTTGGCTGTCCACCACCTGAGTGAGAGCCTTTTTGGTGACAGCCCCTACCCTCTGGAATGCTCTCCTTGAAAACACAAGGACCCTGCAGAACTTGCTACAATTCCACAGGGCCTGTAAGGCGGAAATGTTTAAACAGGCTTTTAACATCTAATGGAGGCAACCAGTACTTCACCAACCCACAGCATTGATATCCTGACCCAACCCAAACAGAAATGTAATGATTTTATTGTGATTTTACTGTAATAATTTAATTTCATGTTTTAACTGTGGTTAGCCACCTTGAGCCCGTCATGGGAGGGTGGGATATAAGTATAATAAAACAAATAAGATAAAATAGATGCAATGGAGCAGGAAAAGCAGGATATGGTGTGTTTCACAGTCAAAATTTGTTGTTTTGAAGTGAGTAAAAGCTCTTGCACCAGATCAGAAGCCTCCACTTGCGAGTCAGATGGGAGCTGGTGAAGAAGAGACTATTTCAACAGCATGTGGTTGTAAGTGGTGAAATAGGATAAGTATCTTTGCATCCTGGCAGCTGAGGCAGTGAAAGAATAAATGCTCTTGGTGATGCTATCAACCATATGCGCCTCTTTATCAGGTGGAGACAGTAGGTGAGTCTGTTTCCCTTTTGAAGAAGAGTGAACTGTTACAGAATTCGGCTCAGATGGTTAAAGAGGAACTTGGCATCACCAGGTTGCAATTTATATATGGCATCATATCTCTTCGGAAGCAGTGGGGTAGTGCTGGGTTCGTCCCAGACCTCCTTTATGGTAGTAAAGTGCACAGTGAGCATTGGAAGGACTGAAGTGTCAGGTACATCAGTATACAAGATGCCACACATGATGTCAGAGACAGCAGGTGTATCAGAAGCAAACTGGATCTCTAAACTTGAGGCAAACGTTTGAACTGTTCAACATAAGACTTATTACCCTCTGTAGGAGATAGGTTACAGTCAGGTCCTTGCAGGAGGTTCAGTATCATCACCTGGTTGTTCAGGGGCATCCGATGGTACTGGAATCCTCTGAGTCAGAACCAGGGACTCAAAGTCCACATCCAATGGAGCAGGTGAAGGAAGTCCTGGTCTCCAAGGGGACTTGCCTGGGATCCCAGTGTTTTGGTGTGGCTGAGCAAACATAGGGGACCAAAAAGCATCCGTCAGCCTCTGATGTAAAGGGGGCTCTCGAAGAGGAGCATGAATAGGAGTGCTGGAGTGCCTGTTGGATGAATCTCAAACACACAGAGGAGACCTGGAACGAGGTCAATGACAATGAACCAGATGGTGGGAAAGATCATGATAGTCAGTATAGCAACATTGGCATTGCTGATAATACGGGTCATAATAAGGATCCTCATAACAAGGAATATTGTAGAAGTGGCAGTTCCACTGTGACGAAGTACAGTACCGTCACTAAGGTGACCAATCCTACGAAGGAGGAGGAGACCAAACAGATCTGCAGCTCACTAGAGAAGCGATGTAGAAGTAAGGAACTCAGAGATACAACTGCAGTAGAAAAAAGAAAATAACTGTGCACACTAATTAGTACCCAATAATCCAAAATATAATACCACTCTTATCACAGAAATTCATAAAATACACCAGAAATTCATACCATGTATACAGAACAATTACACATACAATTCACACACTTGGGCCAGCTGATTGGGGCTTTCTGCGCTGGTCTCTTGGTGGGGGGAAGAGAGAAATAGCCTGGGAATGGAGGGGCCCTGCAGAGGGAAGGGGGGTTTACATGGAGCAGCAGGGCTTGACTGTACCTTTAAAAATTGGTTTTGAAGGTGAGTGAGCATGTGCTGAAAAAGGATTGTTTATTTTGTATTGAGAAATGTATGAGTGTATGAGTTGGAAAAAGGTATGTCTATGGATGTTTAATTAGTTGAGTGGATATGGTCTTGAGTGACTTTTTTACTCTTGTGTTTTTATAATGTTTTGTTTATTAGTGTGCTAAGGAAGAATCCCTGAGGAAGCTGTGAACGTGAAACACTATCATCAGCCAGTGAAAGTGTCGGGTTTGGCTGCTTTGGCAGCTTATGGAGAACCCTGCTTCAGCAGCATACAGAGGAACTGTTATATTGAATCTTGAGCGACCTGGATTTTATTTCTTACAAGTATCACTGAAGTGGATATCCTTCCAGGCTTATATCTACAATATCTGAAGTTGGACTGGAATTTTGGACTGAAAAATAAGACCTGGGCAAAGACGATTTATATACATAGTGATTTATGTTAAGTGCTCTATGTGTGTGAATTGTTTTGTATACACGGTATGAATTTAAAACATGATGTGTGTTATATGAATTTCTATGATAAGTGTGCTATTGTATTTTGGATTATTGGGTACTAATTTGTGTGCACAGTTATTTTCTTTTTTCTACTTCTCTAGAGAAGCGGAGCTGGAAGATGGAGCCAGTGTGTCAGTAGTGCGTGGGAGTTCTGCAGTATGAGTATGCTGATAAGTGCAGCCTCTAGTAAAAGTCTACAAAGACACAACTTCAGTAAGCCGGTTGAAACAGTTGTATTGGGGTTACAGTGTAAGAGTAGTTAAAGGCAGTCCAAGATAGTCAAAGCACAGTTAGTTCAGTTCATCCAGGTCAGAAGTACACAGTCACAAATCCAGAGAATAGTCTACACATACCAGGGTCATTACCATCATCAGTCAAACGGACAGAGTAACAGTCTCTGATAACAATAGCTCTCCGCTTCTCCAACACGTCCTTCCTCCTCATCAACCCAACAAAGACTAAGAGTTAGGTTCCTTGTTCTTATGGTGCAGCTGGCCAATCATGTTACACCCCACTTAACTAGCTTCACATGCCTCTCATTAGCTAGTATAGTTGGAGTTACATACTGTTGCATCAGCAGTTTTCATCTTAAAGTGCCTGATGCTAACATCCTCCCCTTGTGTAACGACATGGACTATACATTTTGTCACCATAAAACATTTCATTTTTAACATTCATACAGCATGACTTTACTGTTTCATTTTCTAAGACCCAAAGATATACAACTTTCCTTGTGCTTTACATGGGTTTGAATCTTGGTAAACAAGTCTGCGATATTAGCATTAGTTTCACAGTACTCCAGCACTATCAGTTTGTCCTCTAAACATTGCTTAACATTATGAAAGCGTACATCTGTATGTTTAGATCTACTCTTGACTCCATGAGAGGTTGCTAACTGGATAGCTGCCTGATTGTCTTCCCTCACAATGATGGGATTCATATGACATATACCAAAATCTAACAACAGTTGCTTGAACCATATGATTTCAGTACACACTGCGCTTAATGCTGCGTATTCTGCCTCGCAGGTGGACAGAGACACGTGTTTCTGCTTTAGTGATCTCCACCCAATTAGGGTGCCACCCAGAAAGATAGCCATTCCTGTTGTAGATTGCCTAGTTTTAGGATCATTTGCAAAACTAGCATCTGCATAGGCATGCATAGTAAGTTCACCAGTAGGTGTTATGAATAAACTTAAGTCTATGGTTTGCTTTAGGTATCTTAATATATGCTTGGCTGCTAGCCAGTGCTTTTGCCTAGGATCTTTAACAGCTCTAGCCAAAACGTTAGTGGCCATGGCTATGTCCGGCCTGGACCAATTTGCGAGATATGACAGACTTCCAATCAGGGATTGGTATATTCCTTGATCGAACAGTGGACTCGGTTCACAGTCAGATTCATTACCTGGTAGCATAGGATTTTGTACCCCTTTGCATTGTTCCATCTTGAACTGTTTTAGCAAATGGGATATTTTTGCCCTCTGTGATACTCTGTATCCATCATTTACTTTTGCAATTTCCAATCCAACATATTGCTTGATCTCTCCTAGATCTCTTACAGTAAATTTAGATTTTAGAGCATCAATAGTATCACTCATTACTTTGGCAGATTTACATATTAGTGCCAGATCATCAACAAACACTAATATGATAGAACGTTGCTCCCCTGTTCCCTTCGTGAACACACAGGGATCTGCAACGCCTTGCTTATAACCCAACATTTTAAGGTTATCTACTAAATGCTGGTTCCATTCGAATCCAGACTGCTTTAATCCATACAAGGATTTCTTAAGCAACCAACAAGTATTAGCATTATCATCATCATCTGAGACACCTGGTGGTTTTTGCATATATATACAGTGCCTCAGTGGTGCGTGCAAGTAGGCTGTTTTCACATCAAGATGCCTGACTAAACATTTCTGTTTGGCTGCAATAGTAAGAGCGCAATACAGTGATGTAGCCTTTAGAGTAGGGGCAAAGGTTTCGTCATAGTCTTGCCCCCCCTGTAAAAAACCTTGGGCTACAAGTCTGGCCTTGTACTGAGTAGTACCATCTATGCCAGACTTCAGCTTAAACACCCATTTACACCCAATGAGTCTCTGACCGATAGGTAGAGTCGTTTCTTCATAGACGTGCTGGCTTTGCAGGGACTCTAGCTCAGACTTCATTGCAGCGCGCCATCCAGCCTGCTCATCTGTTGATAGATGCTGTATACTCTCATAACTCGAGGGTTCAGCAATCACAGCGCATGTCTGTCCTGGGCTGTAGCGATCTGGTGGCCTCGTTTCTCGAGTGGACCTCCGAAGAATTGGTTCTACAGCTTCATCAGACACTGTCTGTTGTGTTGCCATCTCAGGCTGCAGAGAAACACCAGCTCCTGGGAATGTAGGAGTTAACGGTTCTTCCTTGATGCCTCCGTTGCTGAGCGACGGGCTCCTCCTCCCCCTCCGAGGAACGGGTAGCGGCTCTTGTTTCACTACTGCCGGAATGATCAGAGTTGAGGACATTTGTTGCCAGTCAACAGATTTTTCAAGAAAGCTAGCCGATGCGCTAGTCGTTATCTTTTTCTCTCCAGCATGGCAAAACCTGAAAGCTCGATGATTGTTAGAATAACCAACAAACAACAATTTTTTAGCTTTGTTTTTCCCTTTCCTCCTGAGCTCCTTTGGGATGTGGACGTACGCTGGAATCCCAAATATCCTGACATGCTCTAAGGAAGGTTTCTTGCCGTACCATGCCTCTGCAGGAATCATACCTGTAGCTGACGACCAAGACAAATTTAATACATGAGAAGCACACATTATGCTCTCCCCCCAGTAACACATAGGTAAATTGCTGTCTTGTAGCATGCTCATACACATATTGGTTAGCGTTTGATTTCTGCGTTCGCAAAAAGCGTTATGCTGGGGGCGGTAAGGAGCTGTACATTTTCTTTCAATGCCGTGCCTCCTGCACAAAGCAATCATTCTCTCGTTGCAGAATTCAGTACCGTTGTCACTCAGAATGGTTTTAGGGTATTTCCCTGTCTTGCGGTGCACAAAGCGAAGCCAATTATGAAATGCCTGGAATGTTTCTGACTTAGACCTAAGAAGGAAGCAGAAACCATACCTGGAAAAATGGTCTTCGATACAAAATGCATATTTTGCCCCGCCCAGACTCCTCGTTGGGAACGGGCCTATCAGGTCGAGGAACACTAAATCAAGTATGTCATCGGTCTGAAACTTGCTTGGAGATATCGTGGCTGTTGCTTTGGACTTAACAGCCTTGCATACCTCACAGTCAATGTAACACCCACATGCCTTGGGAGTAATTCCGGCCGCTTGAAGCGTCTTCTTCACTGCCTGGAAATTAAGGTGCCCCAGCCTGCGGTGCCAGAGATGTATGCAATTATCATGCAGTGGTTCATTAGTACTCACATGCTGTACCGTTCGCTCCTTCTCCAGAAAATAGAGGTCGCCTTTCCTTTTTGCTTTAGCAGTAATTCCTTCTGTACATATATTGCAGTCAGTAGCTGTAAAACAAACTTTATAATTTTGTTCAGTCAAAGCCGAAACTGATAACAAATTATAATTCAGACTTGGAACATTGAGCATAAGGAACTTTCTCCCCAGGCTCGGGATGTTGATAAGACCATTCCCAGCTACATTGGCAGACAGCCCATTTGCGAGCTTCACGCTCTGACCTTGCGTAGGAGTAAAAGTCTCAAAGAGCCTCCTGTCCTTGGCAATGTGCTCCGTAGCACCACTGTCAATCATAAATTGCTGGCTACTGCAGGAGGAATCATTAATGATTACATTGCACCCACCTCCTTTGGTAACAGCTGGAGAATGTTTCTTCTTGTACAAACAACACTGACGCTGTAGGTGCTTGTGACTTCCACACAAGTAACACTTGCGCACAGCACTTGTTTTTGCTACTACTGCCTTGCACTCTGCCCCTTTAAAGACCTCCCGGGCAGGCACATTCATTGTTGAATGGGCTGGAGCCTCATGGAATCGAGCTGCATCCTTCCTTCTCATAGCCTCATTCAACAGGCGTTGGGTAACGCTGGACACGGTGATTTCAGCTTGTGGAACAATATCAAGGTTGGCCACAAATTGATCATACGTACTGTCCAGGGAACATAGGATTATGTAGGCTTGCTGCAGGGGAGTAAAAATTACCTTTTTGTCCTGCAGCTGGTGTAACATACGAGTCATGTGCTCAAGATGAGTCATCATATCACCACCTGCCTCCAGACGTGTGGATAAGAGCTTTTTCATTAAGAATATGTGTGACCCAACACTTTCTCTCTCATATATTGCCTTTAGTGCATCCCAGCACGACTTGGCTGTGTCGGCCCCTTTAATATGGATGAGTTGTGAATCTTCCAAGGTCAAGCCAAGTAATGCGAACGCCTTCTCGTCATTACTCTTATGCTTTGCTATCACCTCAGCATCATCCTCTGCATGTAGCGTGGTTATGTCTGGCGGAGTTGCCACGTATTCCCACAGCCCCTGGAACTTTAACAATAGGGTGACCTTCTCTGACCATGTCCCAAAATTCTCTCCATTAAGCCTCTTTATCAAGAAGCCAGAGATATGAACACTGGACTCCATTGTTGCCTATAACACAAACAAAGTGCCACGCCCCAAACTGCTCCCTTACTCACGAGTAGAACTTCCGGCGAGTGCTGCAGCAGACAGAGCTCACTCTCCCGCAGACCACGCTGGGCCCATAACCGATGTCAGTAGTGCGTGGGAGTTCTGCAGTATGAGTATGCTGATAAGTGCAGCCTCTAGTAAAAGTCTACAAAGACACAACTTCAGTAAGCCGGTTGAAACAGTTGTATTGGGGTTACAGCGTAAGAGTAGTTAAAGGCAGTCCAAGATAGTCAAAGCACAGTTAGTTCAGTTCATCCAGGTCAGAAGTACACAGTCACAAATCCAGAGAATAGTCTACACATACCAGGGTCATTACCATCATCAGTCAAACGGACAGAGTAACAGTCTCTGATAACAATAGCTCTCCGCTTCTCCAACACGTCCTTCCTCCTCATCAACCCAACAAAGACTAAGAGTTAGGTTCCTTGTTCTTATGGTGCAGCTGGCCAATCATGTTACACCCCACTTAACTAGCTTCACATGCCTCTCATTAGCTAGTATAGTTGGAGTTACATACTGTTGCATCAGCAGTTTTCATCTTAAAGTGCCTGATGCTAACACAGTGATTCTGCCTTGGAAGGCGAGCATCTCGGAGGATCAGTAGACAATTGAAAGGTGGTCAGATCACATAGGTACCAAGTGGTGAGGTTGGACCCTGACAGACCATGGAGGTATCCAAATCCAGAATGAGAATTGGAGGCTCCAAAGAAATAGACTATATACTGATATTGACTTGAGAGGCAGTATCCAGTAGGACCATAGGTTGAAGGTCTAGCAGGGGAGCCGTTGCAGTATTGGTGATTGTTGCTAAATGAATGCTCAGAGTTGCTGTTGATAACTCCACTACTTTAAGGGGTTAAACAGTCTTAGATGGAGGGGCAGAAACAACAGAAGTGGTATCTAAGGATCTCTTTGACTTCTTATGATGCACCAGCATGGACTTAGCTGAAGAGTGACACTTCTTAGCCACGTGTCCATCAGCTTTTTTTGAGAGACGCTTTGAGGTGGATGTTGTTGAAACAGTTTTTAAAGCCAAAACAGATGGTACCAAATCCCCTCTCAATTGCTGCAGGGGAGGCAGAGCCAAATGGGCATGAGGGTAGATTCAAGGCGATGTGTCTTCAGACAAGAAGCCCATTTTTTCCACACTTGACAGCCAAAGCTAACACAATGAGGTCAAGAATCTCTTCAATGTTGTTCACTCAAGCAAAAAAGGCAACAATCATGGCCATCAGTTGGGGGGATTTTTGCATTGCAACCAATGCAGCTCTTGATAAAAGAACCTCCATCTATTTGATGTAACTCCTCAGAAACAAAATTTATGAGGGGAAGGGAAGGAAGGATGGGGGGAAGAGGACTAGGATGAAAATAAAAGCAGGGGAGAAATCCTTTAAAAAAAAAAAAAAAGGTCATAAGCCCTCCAAAAGAAGATAAAGACCTCTGAAGAAAAAAGAAGGGAAAGCTTATCTGTAGAAGAATGTTGACAAAGAGTGAGGAGAAGAGAAAAATTCCATCCAGCCGGCAGGCGGTAAGGAAGAAACTTAGATGCGGGCTGGGTTTCCCTCATCTCCAGGCATGCACAATCGGTGCCTGCTCCCCAGAGCTGAGAGAAAGCCCACCAAAATTTTTTTTGCAACCAGAATGTTCCCAGTGAGGGATATAGTGCAGGTACAGTGCCCAGTGCATGGTCTGCACAGTAACCATGAAGAAGATCAATTAAGATACCATTACATTAGAAAGGGGACTTGCATAGACAATTGTTTTTAAAAAAAATAGTGTTAATGTTGCATCTTACTCTTATGTGAACTTAGAGTTAAAAACTTGCAGTTGGCTTTCAAAAGCTATTGAGCTTGCCAGTGCTTCTCAAGCGTTGCCTCTCTTCCATGTACGCTTGACAAGTAAATTGCAAGCTTTAAATCTTTAAAGGCAATTAGCAAACAGCTGATGTGCCATATTTATACTTGGTGCTCATTTAGGGGGTTAAATTGCTTTAAATGTTAAAAGAGTCACTGACACTTAATCCCTCTCAATGTTTAACTGCAAAAGGGCCCCAAAGTAGCACATTAATCTAATTTATTTTAGATGTTGCTCTCTAACCTGACAGTGCATATTATTAATATATTAGTCTGATGTCATTTTGACTTCACTTTCATGAATTGCAGGTTCTCCCTTTAGACCTTCATGAATGCAAACTACTTATTATGAGGTAAATTGATGGAAATCATACACAAGGGAAGCTTCATTCCTCAGATTATCAGTTACTACTTCCAACCATTATCTAGGTCTAAAAGAGTGTAAATATAGTCAAATATGGGATTATGGGGTGCCTTCACACTTTCTATAAAAGGTCACCTCACAACCTTCAGGAAGCTGGCTATAAAACCCATCTCTCCAGATAGCCAGGTAACAAAATTAGAAAGACTGAAGAGAACAGAACGCATTACTGTGTGTGGTAATAAATATTAGCTACATTTGGCTCCATGCATTTAGCTTTCAATAAGTTTTCTATTTAGTTTCCAATTGTAATTATTTTTAATTTTTTCACTGTAATGACATTAGTCCAAACATTTAACTTTTTCTTGTTTTGCCCTGAAGTTGTTTTAGAAACTAATAGCTTTAGTGTTGCTGTGCAAGATCATCACTAGGGCTGTCAGTTCAGTAAACGCTTTACTGAATATTTACCGAATAGAAGCCTTTTCAGTAAATTTTCCGAAATAGGTATTCCGTATAGGCTTTTGAGCCTATTTTGTATTTCCAAATACCTGATTTCCGAATAATTACAGTATTATTCAGAAATATTCGGTAAAGCTATTGCTTCCATAGAAAACAATGGGGAAAGGCAAAAGGCAGTCTGTGATTGCCTTCCCAGCCTTTCCTTGGCCTTTTTCCACCTCTGACTGGGGTGAGGGGGAGAGGGGCAGGAGGCCTCTGACCAATCAGAGCCATGCATTTTTGTAGATTGCTAATGCATAGCTTTGCAGGACCCTGCAGGGCTGTTTCTGTTGTGCAAAGTAGGGGGGAGGAAGAAACTGCAATTCTCCAATGGAATTGCATGTTTTTCCCCTCAAACCAATCAGAGAACAGAACTATTTATTTTCAAACTGTTCTGTTCTGTCCATGGGCAGAAAGAGGGTATTTATTTACCATCTCTTGCCCCCTAAACTCCATTGCTGTTCCTGTTGCCATAGAGAGACTGTGATGTGGTGTTGAGCCTCTGCTGCTTTGGCACAGTGCTCTGTTGCTCTGCTCTCTGTGGCCTGGTGTGGTGATCCTGATCCTGAATCCTGGACCTGAACTTCAGCATCTGACTGGGTGAGATCCTTCCTTTTTTCCTTATTGAGGGGAAGGGGGATGGGGAATTTTTATAAGCAGGTTTTTGTTTCTAACTTTTAGAAAACCTTCTGTTTTCCTCCTGATTTGGGTAGGTGTATGGGTGGTTTTGTGTTTGGGGGGGTTGCTGGGGGGGATTGGGGGTGGTTCTGCTCTGGGATTGTTTGTTTTAATCACTTAATTTTATTTATTTTGTTAAAATTATTTTTGCTCTGCTCTGCTGTTTTGAGCCTCTGGTAGTCTGCTTTGGTTCCTTGGCATAGGCCATTTTTCTGTGACTTGAGTGCCTCCCTGGTCTGGTTGTTGTGCTTGTGGGTGGCTTTGGGGGGGGGCGGGTCTGGTAACCCTTCCTGGTCTGCTCTGCTGTTTTTGGCCTCTGGTAGCCTGGTTTGGTTCCTTGGCAAAGGCTGTTTTTCTCTGCCAATTTTCTGTGGCCTGAGTTCCTCCCTGGTCTAGTCACTGTGCTTGTGGGTGGGTTTGGGAGGGCTGGCCAGCTCTCCCCATGTTGTTTGGGGCAGGTTTGGAGAGATGGCACCTGTAGATAGTGTGTTCCATGGCAGAGAAGCTGGCATCTGGGTGAGAGACCCAGAACCAGCATGCTTGATGTGCTTGGCCAGCTCTCCCCGTATTGTTTGGGGCAGGGCTGGAGAGCTGGCATCTGAGTTTGCTAAAGCCAGGTCTGCAGAGCAGACCTTGAGCAGATTATGTTTTGTGTGGCACTGAAGTTGGCAGCTGGGTTTATATTGGTGTCAGGATGCATAGAGTAGATAGATTTAGTGCATTGGAGTTCTATAGAGATTCTCTGAGTTGAAGTTAGACTTGGCTTTAGGTGCCCCAGGAATTGGACCCCCGATCCAATTTTTTTTTGCCCTTGTGAGTTTTGTGTGAGACACTGCCCTGAAGCTGCACAGCAGTTTTAGGGACTCTCCCCCAAACCCCCTGCTCCCCAGAGCTACTTTTCCCACGATAATTACAGTGGGGGAAGTGGCTAATTGGTTTTTTTTCACCCTTGGGAACAGTGTTCTCTTTGGGGTGCCCACAGATGGGTGCAGTCTTTTGGGGCCATGGGGGTTGCATGTGGTGGAGTCCCCTGAAGCTGCCCTGAAGTTTTGGAGGCTCTCTCTCATACCCAGTGTCCCCCAGCAGCCTTTGATAATGCCCTATGTTGCCATTGAGTTCAATGGCACATAGGGTATAATGGTGGGATATGGGCACCCTCTTTGGGTGCCCCTGGAATGGGACCCCTGGCCCAATCTTTTTGGGACTTGGGGGTTTTGTAGGAAAGAGTCCCCTGCAGGTTCCCTGCAAATTTGGGGACTCTCTCTCAAACCCCCTCCAGATGGCTTCCAATATACCCTATTTTGCCATTGACTTTAATGGCCCATAGGGTATAATGGGAGCCGAATATCATATATATCCGAATATATCTGTATATTTGGATATATCTGAATACCACTATTTGGTAATATCTGGTATACCGAAAATTTATTACTGAATATTTCCAAATTCGGATATTACCGAATTTTTTTGTTGTTGGCTGCCCTATCATCACACAGGACAGGCATTCTATGCTGCTGGACCACACTCTTGCCTATGCTCTAATGATCAGTCCACATCAGTACAACCTGCAATGGCCCCAAGAGGCTTACTCCACAGAATTGCTAAAGGTGAAGAGAAACAGCCGCTGAGAAATCCAAGGCTACTTCCCAGCCCAGATCTTACTTATTTCCCGGTCAGGTTTCATAGTAGAACTGGATAGATAATTAAACTTAGGCCACAATAGCTGTAAAAATACAAATGAAAGCTACACTTGTAGGTTTACAGCTTGTGAATACCTTGTCCTACTATATAAAGTCTACTATGCTTAGTGGAACTTATTCACAGTTAAATATGCACATGATTGCAGGCTTTGGCTGCCCTTTGGGTGAAGTTCATGTAACTGAACCTTGTTATTGCATTTTACACCAACTGGAGCTTCCTACCATTCTTTGACTGTAACCTCACATAAAATATCTTGCAGTGATATTGCCTGGATACTATCAGAGCATGGACAATACTGCCAGTTCTTGGATGGATCTTCTGCTCTCATACAAGGGGAAGTGCAAGAAAAAGACTGGTAGCTGCTGCATTAAGTCAGACATATTGTATCCCCATTTGTGTTTCCACTTGTGCAAGTTACGGTGCAAGCAATTTCTGGGTGCTACAATATATAGGGAAGGAAGGACTTGATATTGCAAATGGAACTGCACTAAGCTTATTTACATTGCACATTGCTGGACCAAGTCAATGTTTCTCAAGGAAGAGCTGACACTAGTGTTCAAGCTAAAGCTAGCTAAAGGCACTCCATTCCATTTTCATAAAATCATATGCCATGCAGCAAAAGCAACATCCATTGCATCCTGCAACTAATGCTGATACTAAAATTCTGATATTCATTATCCAAGAAGCTAATCAGCCATCCCCTATTTTATACAGAAACATTCAGTGTATTTACTTGTATCTTCTAGTTTTAAATTGATTTTCCTTTAAGGTATTTTTCATCTTCTCGCGTTTTCTTTCACTCTGATTAACAATCATAGCATGATCTCATCATGTTTAGACAGGTATTGATGGCCTTCAGTATCATGAGACTAATAAAGACTGTTATTCTGTATTTCCAAGTGACATAAAAGCTCCCTTATGAAAGATGCAAGGGAGTAGAGTATAAATGCCATTTGAGCAACTCTGGTGTTACTCAATACACACAAACTTTAGTGTATTTATTAATGCATTTAGAGAGGACTTAACATTTTAGATGGAAAGGGAAGGAAAAAAAGAAATATAACTGCAGAAATTTCAAAATGATGTTTACCTAAAAAGTTAATATCAGAATTACAGAACATTTTGTGGAAAAATTAAGTCCTTGTTCACACCTGTAAACCATGTTTCTCTTCCATGTGCATATTTCGTACTGTGGAAATAGAGGTAACCTTCTGCAATGTTATATAGGTTCCTTGGACATTTTAATATTAAACTAGGGAAGAAAGCTGAAACGTTGATATCTTCATGGTATCCACATAATCTTGTTGACTGACAATACAAATTCTTTTTATCCCTGATTATAGTACATTTGGGAAGAGATACAGGAGGATCCTTCTGCTTTAGGTGGCAATAGAACATGGCAATAGAAGTTCAGTATGGCTAAGTGTAGAGTGATGTTATGTATGTGATCTGAATTGTGTTCAATATATGGAGTTCTTGCCTGGCTCATTGGAGCCTATAGGACTAAGCTTGGGGACTCGGGACAATGGGCAGTAGGATCCAAATCCCTGCTGCCCTGCTCCAATCACGGGCCCCCTGCTGGTTTGAATGGTCCAATAGGACACTAGCGCAGGAACCTGGAATATATATATAGTTGGCCCTGTTGACCCAGTAGTTAGACTTATAGTGCAGCCTTATACTATGCTGTATTTAATAAAGAGCTCTTCCATGTATTGAACCCACTATATTATAGGTGATACACACTGGAACAAAAATGGAATATTGTCTGTGAATTGTCTTTGCAAGTGAAAAAGTTCAAAGCATGCTGTGTCTCCTATAAATCAACCAAGGGGGTCCACACAGTTCTTAAACTATCAAGAAACTGGGTTGTTTTAAAATAAAACTTTACTCTCAGTTTTTTTTCTCAGTTGTTTTCTTCAGTTATAAAGTATAACCGTTACCCAAATGAGGTACATGTGGAGGGTGCTTAATGTTACAGCATCCTCCTTGTGTGTGTCAGGTCAGATATGTGCCTTTGTGAAACTTACGTTTAGGATCATTGTCTGAGGTCTACCAGGGTACCAGCTTGGACAGTGCTTTGTGAACAAGTAGAGGGGAAAACAGCAAGGAACAGACAGGAGATCACCTTTACTAGGGGAAAAATGACAGAAAGAAATGAAATGAATGTCAAATACAATGTACATAGCTCATAAGCAGTCAAAACCTATGCCCCAGGATAAAATCTCTAAGTTCTGAAAGGGGGGAAATATGGAAGAAAGAAATCATGTGAGTCTGATCCTGGTGGGAAAAGAAATCCAGAAGAGTCTAGTGAGGAAGATGAAGAACATACAACAAAGCTGCACAGGATGATCTCAGGCAGTGATTTGGGAAGGGGCCAGGGAGTTAAAGAAGGAAATGGATAGGGTTGCCTGATTAATCACATATTATCTTGAGACCACAGAGATCAGTTTCCCTGGACAAAATGGCGGCTTTGGAGCTATGGCAACATACCCCATCCTCACCAGGCTCCATCTTCAAATCTCCTGGAATTTCCCAAACCAGAGTTGGCAACCTTTGAAAATAAGAACAAGGCTTGACCAGAATCTCTGTAGTCATGTGCAGCATCACTGGGGCAGTAGGTGGGATGACCCTGCTACAAAGCTTCCAGGATAATGAGGCTACTTTTATGATCTCATCATTAGGGGGTCTTGGACTGAATGGATAAGGATTGGACTGAATGGAAAAGTTTGGATTTTACTGGATAGCTTAAAATTGTGGATAGCTTAAAATTTTGAAGACAGAGCTTGGATGATGCCATCCATAACATGTATCTGAAGTGTCTCCAGAGTTCTGAATGGGGAAGTGGCCGATGAGATTGCCTCCAAGTACACCTTTTTCCACAGGAGTGGCTGTGTAATGATTTGAATTTATATATGTACTAGGAATAAAGCCCGTTGTGGAGAAAAAATACAACGGGCTCTAGAAAGAGGCTCTGGGTGAGTGCCCCTCACCCTTGCTGTCTTCCCATCCACCCAAGTGAAGGCATTCACTCCCTTCTCACCTCAAGGGGAGCTGATCTCTGCCATCTGGAGAACAGTTGTAATACTGAGTGATCTCCAGCCTTCACCTGGAGATCGGCAACGGTATTTCCCCTGGAGGATATGGCATTGTACTAGTCTGAGGTCCCACCCCCCTCAAACCCCGCCCTCTCCAGGCCCCATCCCTTAAATCTCCAGGAATTTTCTAACCTGGAGTTGGCAAATGGCAACCCTATCTCCTCTCTGACTTCAGGTTTTCATCGCCTTTCACCTCTCTTCATCTTCTACATAGGAAAATGATAGTCTTTCTTCACAATGGGGGGGAACCAAAGCAGTTTACAACATTCTCCTTTCCCTCCATGTGATTTGAACAACAACCTTGTGAGGCAGGTTAGAGTCTGTGACTGATCCAAAGTCACCCAGTCAGCTTCCATAGCAAGAAGCTAGGTCTGGCAGATCCCACTCTGGAATCAACTCCCATGCCATAATGGCTGTTATAGGGGGGCTGCTGCTGAACAGTAGCAAGCAGTCAAGCATAGGGTAGCCAACCCCAGGTGGAGCAATCCTTTTACCTGTCCCTCTGACTTCAGGTTTCCATTGCCTTCTCCTTCCCTGTAGCCTCTATATAGGAAAAGAAGAGTCTTTCTTCACAGTGTGTGTGTGGGGCGAAAGTAGGTTACATCATTGTCCTCTCCCCCTTTGATCTGAACAACAGTCCTGTGAGGCAGGTTAGGCTGGAAGCCCATGACTGGACTGAAGTCATCCAGTCAGCTTCCACAGCAAGAACCTGTATTTGGCAGACCCCACTCTGAAGCCCTAAATTGTATGCCTTCCTCAAACTCCACCACAGAATCTCCAGGAATTTCCCACCAACCTGGAAATGTATCACTAAAGGCCTCTGAATAGTTATGTATTTCTGGGAATACCTGCTCTTCACAGTTAAAAACAATCTAAGTTGGTTTGAAATATTGACCGTTTGTACATATCTGCTTTACAACTACCAAACTATATTTCCAATTTATCTTGTATTTGCTTTTATGCTTCTGGAGAGATCTTGCTGTCCTCTATATGGAAATATTGTTGTCTCTCTGTTGTTTGGTTTTGTTTTGCCTGTTGAAAAAATTGTAATAATAATAGTAATAAAAAATGTCTTATAAAAAAAACTAAAGGCCTCTGGGTTAGTACCTCCCAACCCTTGCTGTCTTCCCACCCACCCAAGTGAAGGCATTCACTCCACCCCCCACCTCAAGGGAAGCTGATCTCTTCCATCTATCTGGAAAGCAGTTGAAATTCTGAGTGATCTCCAGCCCTCACCTGGAGATTGGCAACAGTTGTTCCTCAGGAGGAATGGCCTCTCCCTCAGAGGCCTGTAGTGACACCTTAGGAATTCCTCAACAACTACTAAAGGCCTCTGGGCTAATGCCCCCCAGCCGTGCTGTCTTCCCACTCACCAAGTAAAGTCATTCAGTCTGTCCCCCACCTCCAGGGGAGCTAATGGTCTGTCGTCTAGAGAGTAGTTCTGAGTGATCTCCAGCCCTTACCTGGAGATTGGCAACAGTGGTTCATGGGGAGGAAATTGGCTGGTAGCATCAAGGCACCCTGAGGTGCTTTGAACTACAGACAACATATCTGTGTCCCTGTCCTGGAGAAAATCACTGCTTTCAGAGGGTGGACTGTATGCCATTCTATTCGCCTGAGGCCTCTCCCTTTACTGAGAAAAGTAGCCTGGGTGCCTAGCAACAGACTCTGGCTAGCTCTTCCCAGGGGGCAGGAAACATTCCCAGCAGGGCCAAGCCTTGGGTAAGCTTGAAGCAGAGCTCCATTGTTGGCAGCCATGTCAAAGTTAGGCTGCAGGAGCTGAAGGCCTCAAACTTGGGCTTGAGTGGCTTTGCGCCTTTTTTGCTGTGAAGTGGAAGGGGCCAAATTTTTGTCACAGATGGCTGCAGGAAATGGTGGAGAAGCAGTGGAGATTTGTCTCCATCTGTGGCAAGTTCATTTTGGTGACTGCGGGAGCGTTTGGCAGTCTATAGTGGGCAGGTGACACTTAGTAGAGCCAATAGGAAAGCCAAAGTTTGCAGAAGATACTGGAGAAGCAGCAGAGATGTGTCTCTGTCTGAGGCAAGTTTGTTTTGGCAGTTGGGGCAGAATAAGAATAAGAAGATATTGGATTTATATCCTGCCCTCCACTCTGAATCTCAGAGTCAGAGTGGCTCACAATCTCCTTTATCTTCCTCCCCCACACAGACACTCTGTGAGGTGGGTGGGGCTGAGAGGACTCTCACAGCAGCTACCCTTTCAAAGACAACCTCTGCCAGAGCTATGGCTGACCCAAGGTCATTCCAGCAGGTGCAAGTGGAGAAGTGGAGAATCAAACCCGGTTCTCCCAGATAAGAGTCCACACACTTAAACACTACACCAAACTGGCTGTCAAGCCCCAATATTCTAAACAATGAATTCCTTTGTTATTTCAAATAGAAGTTTTATTTAGAACTCAGGGTACTCCACTAAAGATAGCGGAAAAAATAAAGTACAGAGAGCTGCATGCGTAATATAAAGAGTATCATAAACAGTTACCCACTGGGATCTTCCCCCCTAAAGGTCACAGGTTACAAGAATAAACTAACAATTATTTTACAAAGATTTTCTCACAGGAACTCTATAAGATGTTGGTGAATTAGGAAGTGTAGCATCCACATACAACAGGCTATTGAGTACCATAAGCATCTCCCCTGCCAGATGGCCAGGTCTACGTGTTGACCTGCCAGTGAATGATAGGGAAGGAATTAGAGATGCCAGACAGGCCCCTTAGATACAGAAAATATTTTCTGTAACAAGGGCTTGACATATTGTCCCCCCTCAGGTGGGGGCCCTGGGTTGGAGTGGATTTTGTTCATAGAACTGCTTCACTAACAATGGAGCTTTTACGTCCGGTTCTGCTACCCACTCATTTTCTGAAGGGGAGAAATGTTTCCACTTAAATAATACAAGTTCCCTCTTTTCAGTTTAGCATGTAATATTTCTTCCACTTTGTGGTGATTCTGGTTGCCCACTGGAATTGGGTCCGGCACCGGTGGTTGGGGGTGCCAACGTGTTGCTCCAGGGTCTCTGCGGAGTAAACTGGAATGGAACACAGGGTGGACTTCACTAAACATCTTAGGCAAATCTAACTCCACAGTTACTTTATTTATAATCCGTTTTATATGAAAGGGTCCCAAATATTTATATGCCAGTTTCTAGAAGCCTGTGGCAATGGTAAATTCTTTGTTGACAGAAAAACCGTGTCCCCCCACTTTAAAGTTCCACAGGGGGAGGTATGGTATTTGTCATAATGTTTCTTGTATGATTCTTTAGCTGTTTCGAAGATCTCCTGGATAACTGCCCAAGACCTTCCCATTTGAGACACCATTGTTCAAAAGTGGATGAAGTTTCCCCTGCTTCTCCCACTGGCAAGAGTGGAAATGGTTTCCTTTCGCATCCATTAACTATTATAAAAGGGGAAGCCTTGGTAGAGCTGTGCACACTGTTGTTATATCCATATTCTGCAAAGGGCAACAAGTCCACCCAGTTAGATTGTTGATGATTTATAAAACACCGCAAGTATTGTTCCAGCACCATGTTAGTACGTTCTGTCTGTCCATCTGTCTAAGGATGGTAGGCTGAGCTTAGCCCTTGTTCTATTCTAGTTAGTTTACAAAACTCCTGCCAGAAGTTGGCAACAAACTGGACACCTCTATCGCTAATTAGTTTTTGAGAAAATGAGTGTTTTACCACGTATTGGAAAAATAGCTGCACCAGTTTTTTAGCTGTGGGTATTTTCGAGCACGGGATAAAATGTGCCTGCTTCAAAAAAGTGTCCACTACTACCAAAATCACTGTTTTCCCTTGAGAGGGGGGCAGTTCTACAATAAAGTCCAAAGATACCACTGACTATGGTCGGGTGGCCATTTCTAGAGGCTGAAGGAGTTCTGGGGTCCCCCCCCCCTTTTCTTCGCCATGATGCAAACAGGGCATGAGCTAATATATTCTGAAATGTCCTTTTTCATGAAAGGCCACCCAAACTGCTGATTTACTAGATGCAAAGTTTTCACATATCCGAAATGACTAGCTAACTCGTTATCATGGCAGTGTTGTAAAATTTCCCTGCGCAAACTTTGGGGACATAGAGTTTATTCTCTTTATACTAGAACCCACTCTCTCCCCTTTTCACTTCTTGCAGTTGGTTTTCTCTCTCCTTTTCTGCCTCCACTTTAAACTCCCCCCCCTCCACTGTTCCTCCACCGACTGCCAACTCTTTTGGGAGCATGTGGTTAAGGCTCCCCCGAGTTGAGTAGGGAAGATTAACGAATCTATGACCTCTTTCCACTGGCTATTGTGCTGTGGGAAGCAGGATAATGCATCAGCTAGAAAGTTCCGAGACCCTGGGTTATGTTTAAGTTTAAAATCAAATTTTACAAAGAACCCCGCCCAGAAAATTTGCTTCTCAGTTAATTTCCTACGTCCCATAAGGGCTTCCAAATTCTTGTGGTTGGTCCAGATTTCAAAAGGCATTCTGGCTCCCTCCAACCACGATCGCCAGGCTTCTAGAGCAAATTTCAAAGCGAATGCCTCCTTGTCCCAGACCAACCAATGTCATTGTTCGGCTGAGAATTTCTTGGAAATATAAGCACAGGGTCTCAGATACCCCTCCTCATCAGGTTGCATCAAAATTCCTCCTACAGCCATGTCACTTGCGTCACATTGAACCACAAACGGTTTTAATTCATTAGTGTGAATTAATATAGGTTCGCTGGTGAACAATCTCTTGAGTTTATCAAAGGCCCTCTGACACTTCTCTGTCCATTCTAGTTTGGCCCCGGGCTGTTTAGCTTCTGGCCCCTTCCCTTTTGTTTTAAGCAAATCTGTGAAAGTAGCATGGTGTGGGCGAACCCCTGGATAAAATTACGATTAAAGTTCGCAAATTTGATGAAGGAACTTTCGAAGGACTTCGTTTATAAAGAGCCCCTTGCAGTCCAAATGGCATGACCTAGTATTCAAATTGGCTCAGCAAGGTGTTGCATGCTGTTTCCCACTCATCCTTTCTTTAATGCGCACTCAGAAGTACACGTCTCATAAGTCCAGCTTGGTAAATATTTTCCCTTGAGATACTGTATTTAGTAAATCTCGGATGAGGGGGATGGGGTATGCGTTCGAGGCCAAGATGGCATTGATCCCCCTAAAGTCTGTACACAGTCTCAAACCCCATCTTTTTTCTTGCAGAATAGCACTGGTGCAGTGTGGGGGGCCATTGCTGTATGAATGAAGCCCCTAGCTAAATTCTTGCCAAAGAATTTGCGTAACTTGGCCTTTTCTGCCCACCCTATCGAGTAGATCTTAGCTTTAGGGAGGCTTTGCCTGGGAATTAGTTCTATGGTACAGTCTGTGTCTCTGTGGGGAGGTAGCTTGTTTGCCTCCTCTTCACTAAAAACAGCTTTGAGGTCTCTATATTCCTTTGGGATAGTCCTTACTTCCTTTTTGATGACGGGTGGGGGTTCTGGGCCCCAACTTCTCTTCCACTTGTGATCATCACACACCGAATCTTTAAAGTCTATGATTTGTTCCCTCCATCTGTTGCTCAGTTCGTGTTTCATTAACTATCCTACTCCTAATGCCACATCAAACGAGGAGGAAGGAGCAATCACAAAAATCTCTGTCTTCTATTCCCACTGGTACACCTCAGGTTTTTTCCGTGCAGGGTTCCCCCTTTATGACTGTGCCACCCATCTGCTTGAATTGGATGGGGTGCTGTAGAGAGCTCCTAGACAACCCTAGCACCTCTACCAGTTTTGGGGTTATTATATCCTTGGTACATCCCAAATTCAACAACGTCCTTACATGCATGAAGCATTTGAGGTTGGGGTTCATCAGAGTTAGGGGAATGAAAAATAAAGTTCCAGTGATTCTCACCAGTAGTGGAGCCATTAGCTCCACGACCTGCAGCCTAGCACCGCTCAGTGCAGGTTGCCCCGTTTCCTGCTGGCTCTTCTTCCCAGGAGTCCTCTTCCAATTCGGTCACCAGTATAATTTCCTCCTACCGTGGGGTGGTCATTGTGCTGGAGACCTTGGCTGGTTCTTTTTGACGGGTTTCTTGCTCTTGGGTGCGCTGGGCTTTGGAGTCGGGGGGGGGGGGCTCAAGGTCTCTCCAGGCACTCAGTTGCTAGGTGGTTCACTTCTCTGCATCGGAAGCAGTGGCAAGATGGTGGAGGTTTGGTGGGTCCTCCTCCCACTACAGCTTTTTTCCTGTCGGATTGCGCCCCAGATCAAGACTCATGTCCCCCCATTTTGATTTTGGCATTGCAGGGCCACACGTCTCATGTTGGTTTCTACTTCCCTGGCAAGTTGGATCCACCCCACCAATGAAATTGGCTGCGCCTGGTGGAGGGTCCTGTCCAGTAAGCTGGCATTTAGCCCTCTCTGGAACTGCTCCATTTTTATCTGTTCACTCCATCCTGCACTTCCGCGGTGTTTGCTTGGAACTCCACGGCATATTCCCTCACCGACCTGGATCCTTGCTCTATGTCTCAGAGGGTGGTGAGGGTCCGATTCTCTTGCAGCGGGTCCTCATACTGGGTCAGTATGGCTCATAGAAATGCCCCTACTGTGTCTAGTTTGGGGCTGCAAGTCTCATACAGGCTCAAGTACCACCTCTTCACAGCCCCTTGCAGCTTCAACCCCAGGTAGTCTATGCGACTGAACTCATTGGGAAAAGTGTGGCCCCAATAGTACATGAAGCCTGCCTCAGCCAAAAGTCTGGCAGAACAGCTCTGTTTCGCAGGCCCTCTAGAATGGTAATACTTCCAGTAGGGCCCAAATCTCCTTGGGGAGCTGATTCCACCAGGTTGGGGTCAGGGCCAAAAAGCATGCTTTAAAATATGCTTTAAAAATTACGGCTGCTGTCACACAAGGCCCTGGCCAAGGCAAGCTGGATGTCCTTTGGATCAGGGATAGTCAGAAGATGTTAATTAGCCGATCGTAGTGGCCTCCAGGGCTTGTATGGGGAGAGACGATCATATATGTTGCGTTGACTAGGATCAGTAACTGGCAAAACCTTACAATATCCTTTGGAGACCAATTCCCATAGGGTATAATTGAGAATTGATCTGTGGGTATCTGGGGGCTTGTGGGACACCAAATTTTCAGGTAGAGGCACCAAATTTTCAGCATTGCATCCTGTGCCTCTCCTCAAAGCACCCCCCAAGTTTCAAAAAGAATCTATGAGCCCAAAAAGAAGGCGCCGTATCATTTATTTTCAAATGGAAGGAAGGCATTTAAAATGAGCACTGTCAGATGCTCAGAACTTCCTTTGGAGTTCAGTTGTGTTTGTCACACCCTTCTCCTGGCCCCACCCCTTAAAGTTCCCATATATTTCTTGAGTTGGACCTGACAAACCTAACTGTATGCACACTTTAGAATGATACATGCACTGTTGTATCATATACACACTACTATCTACTTGTGGGAAGGCTGCCAAAAAGAACGGAGGGCAGTAGCAGAGGAATAAGCCAAAGCCAACAGAATTGTACTTATTAACCCAAAATTCTAGCATTACAGACACCCTTTCTGCCTCTTCTCAGTATCTGACACCTTTATACTTAAGGGCATACTTAACAGTAATTTCCATGGATGTCAATGAGATATATTTCTGCTGAAACATTTTCAGATTTGGAACAAACTGCTTATGCTCAATTTCTGACTTTGAAAAGACCCCTTATGTTGCCAAGTCTTTCAAGAACATTTTGGTTTTGATCAGACAAAATATAAGTTCTTATATGTAAAAACACATGGACATATGTGGTTGCTTTATACAGAGTCAAATCATGGCTCTACTGTCTCCTCTGACTGTCAGGGGATAGGCAGGGATTCAGGCAAAGAGAGAGCTTTCCTTATAAAAAGGTAAAGGTAGTCCCCTGTGCAAGCACCAGTCATATTCGCCTCTGGGGTGACATTACTTTCATGTTTTCACGGCAGACTTTTTACGTGGTGGTTTGCCATTGCCTTCCCCAGTCATCTACACTTTCCCCCCAGCAAGCTGGGTACTCATTTTACCGACCTCGTTAGGATGGAAGGCTGAGTCAACCTGGAATCAGCTACCTGAACCAGCTTCTGCTGGGATAGAACTCAGGTTGTGAGCAGAGGGCTCTGACTGCAGTACTGCAGCTTTACCATTCTGCGCCACGGGGCTCTTAGCTTTCCTTATACTCTGGTGTTAATGTGTGTATTTGTGTCAGCTAGACACATCTTGTTTAAATGAACCTTCTAGACTTCTCAAACTGGACTCAGGGTCAAGCAAAATAGCCAAGCATGAGAGAGAAACATCTCCCCCCATTTCCCACATCTTACCATAGCATGAGCTATAGAACACACTATAGAATCTTTATGACAATGACAAGGCTCCAATGCAAGGCTGGAATGAAGACAGGGACAGAAGTTTAGAAGATTTATCATAGAAAGTTTATTGAATAAAAATACAGTACAAACATACAGATAGATTCATGTATCAGATAACACACAGCACAGCTGAAAAGCCCATGAATACTTACCCCAAGAAATCTCTGAAGGCCCCCATTAGGTTGCTTCATCTTGATTTAATTGAATCATCCCAGAATACTTCTTATGGACCTGACTATGCCTGATGAATCTGTCTGTCTTGTCCTTTTGTGCTAAGGCTTCAGCTTTCCTGGTTTAAGCTGGCTGGCCATCATACTCCATGACTGAAGTTCACTCATGCAAATATGGTCCATTTCTGTCTCTCTCTCGGCCAATCTGAGGGTGCGGACACATGCCTTTAGATCTGTCTTACCCACAGTTCCCATTTGGATTTTATGAGCATATCCAGACAACCACATCTGTCCCTCGAACGCAACTGGTCAGCAACCCGACGCCACTGGAGAAAGTCCGGCCCTTTTCCCCAGAAGCAGCACACATTTGGGTTATTCTTGTTTGGACAACTTATGCGTGATACTGCCCCTTGGGGTGTTTGGTGCCTGCCATCTGCCCCTCCCACTTTTTTTAAAAAAACAGCCCCAGCAGACAAGTGCAGGACCAGATCATTGGGAATCTGAGGTGAAGCTTCTGCTTCTCCAATCAACACAGGATCCACGGGACCATTATCCCACTATTCAGAAGAACAGGGGGAAAAAATCTTTTTTCAGTGTGGAGGATTTCCAGATATCATCGTCACTGCCCATTTCTAGGAAAGTAGTTCCTGGCAGTCCTAGTTTGAATCAGCAATATTAATTCCCAGAACTACCCTGCCCCTCCAAGCAACGTTTGATTCCCCACCTCACAATGGTTGGGTGCATGTTCAATGAAAACCCCATGGGTATGTTTGCTCAGCAACTGAATGAGAGTGAGATGACTTTGAATCTGCTTGATCAGTTGTGCGCATGCGCCAAGAAAAGAGCATGATAGCATTCAATATGTCTGATTGTTCAACAACAGGATGATATCAGGACAAGTTGCATTCTTGGATGCTCGTCTGATTGATCCCACGTTGAATCAATATTCAGTGGTTCAAATTTGAGCGCTGCATGCCCGCTTTTAATGAGGCATGTGACCACACCCTCACTTTCCTGACTCTAAATACTCGCACATTTTCCAATTGAGATTAACCTAACCTATCTGGCAAACACAGGAGCCCTGTGGCACAGAGCGGTAAGCTGCAGTACTGCAGTCCAAGCTCTGCTCATGACCTGAGTTTGATGCCAGTGGAAGCTGGGTTCAGGAAGTTGGCTCAAGGTTGACTCAGCTTTCCATCCTTCCAAGGTCTGTAAAATGAGAACCCAGCTTGCTTAGGGGTATAGTGTTGATGACTGGGGAAGGCAGTGGCAAACCACCCCATAACAAAAAGTCTGCCAAGAAAATGTCATAAATGATATGTCACCCCATGGGTCAGTAATGACTTGGTGTTTGCGCAGGGGACTACCTTTACCTTTTATCTGGTAAACAACTCTTTGGACAAGAGGTGGGAAGTGGTAACATTTTTTCAAGATGTCAGGACAGGCAGGGGTAGAGGCTGGGATCACAAAATGGATGCCGAATGGTCCTGGTAATACTTAGCAATAGGGGTATGCATTTGGTTCGGCCAAACCAAATCAACTGCCGAATCACCCCTGATTTGGCTGTATACGGAATCGCATACAGCTGAATCCAATTGGGGCCCATTATGCAGGATATTTGGAAGTATACGGAATTCAATGCAAAAGGCGGGAAAGGGGCTTCTGCAGCCTCAGGGGAGCTGCTTGCCTCCTTTCCTGCCTTTGGTAGTCTTTTCCTGCCTCTCCCATAGCCTCCCTGGGATCAGGGGGGGGAGGGGGAAGAGGAGCCCCAGCAGCCAATCCAAAGCAAGCATTTGCAAAATGCATTACAAATGCATGCTTTGCAGGGCTGTTGTGTAGCTGATCCCCCAGCCATCAGCAACATTGTTGTTCTTTTGATCTTTTGCTTACTTGGGTATCTTACTGTAGGGCCAGAGAACCTTTTTAAGGAGTCTGCCTAGTTGGACTCCTCCATTGCTGCTGTGCTGGTGTGTGTTGGTGTGTGAGAGAGATTGTGCTGTGCTGGCCCTTGGCCTCAGCTGCTGCTGCTCTCTCTCAGCTTTACCAGACTTGCCTGGAGTAGAGAAGACGTCTAAGGTAAGACAGTCTGGGGTTCTTGTTTTTATTTTAGTTGGCAAAAGGACTTTTTAAGACTCAGAGTCTCTTTACTTATCCAGATTTGGGTGGTGGGTAGCTTATTTGGGGTTAGGGTTAGGGGGTTCTGCTGGGGGAGGGGGCCTGGGGTGGGTTTTTTTTGCCAATTTGCCCATATCTTACTTTAGTGAGAGGACTTTTAAAAGTGCTGTGTCCTTTTACTTTTCCTGATTTGGGTGGCTTGGATTTCTTGGGGTTAGGGTGAAGGGTTTTTTGGGGGGGAGAGGGGTTGGTAAAGTTCCTGTATTGTTAAAAGTTAAGTTTTTTACTATTTTAAAAGGATTCTGTGTTTGATTTGTTGCTGCTGTGTTGTGCTGCTGTTGTTCCTTTTCTCTCCTGGTTCTGGTTCTTGTGTGTGTGGGGGTGCTGTTTGGCCTAATTTTCATTGTTTAAAAGGCCACTTTTTAAACAGTTGAGTTTGTGTTGGCCTTCTGTTTGGATCTATTCTCTATTGCTGCAGGTTTTGCATCCTCCTGTCCTGTTGTTCCCCATTTCCTGGTTCTGGTTTTAAGGGGGGGGTTGTGCTTGGCCAGCTCTCCCCTTGTTGTTTGGGACAGGGCTGGAGAGCTGGCATCTGTAAACTGTGTGTTCTGTGGCAGGGAAGCTGGCACCTGGGTGAGAGACCCAGAACCAGCAGGCTTGTTGTGCTTGGCCAGCTCTCCCCGTGTTGTTTGGGGCAGGGCTGGAGAGCTGGCATCTGTAGATTGTGTGTTCTGTGGCAGGGAAGCTGGCACCTGGGTGAGAGACCCAGAACCAGCATGCTTGTTGTGCTTGGCCAGCTTTCCCCATGTTGTTTGGGGCAGGGCTGGAGAGCTGGCACCTTGAGCAGATTGTGTTTTGTGTGGCAGGGTTCATAGAGTAGATAGATGTATATAGTGCATTTGGGTCCTATAGAGATTCTCTGGGGTGAAGTTAAGTTTGGCTTTGGGTGCTCCAGGAATTGGACCCCCTGGCCCAATCTTTTTGGGACTTGGGGGGTCTGTAGAGGAGAGTCCCCTGCAGGTCCCCTGCAAATTTGGGGGCTCTCCCTCAAACTCCCTTCCCTCCAGGCTGCTTCAAATATATCCTATTTGCCATTGATTTCAATGGCCCATACGGTATAATGGGGCGGTATATTCGGAAATAGCTGCGCATCTACCGTATATGTGGCTATTCCGACTACGGAATTCAGAAATATACGGGATTCCTTATCCCCCCCCCCCGTATATTTCCGAATCCGTGTACTACCGATTTTTTTTTGCACATCCCTACTTAGCAATTCTCAATGCAAAGCTGGTACTCTGCTGCTGAATCATTGCTGGATGTGGGGAGACTTGTCTAAGTACTTGTCCAAAGAAGAAGAAACAGACTAAAGATATAATAAAAAATGTACCATTATAAATTGGAAGCTAGACAGTGAATTTTCTGTAGATGTACTATATAAACCTGTCTATATGAATAAAAGATACCTTGCTCTGAATGCAGCGTTCCCATCCCATGGATTTTTAGTGGTATTACATAGCTAGGCATTGGAACTGAAGGACCATTAGGCTGTGCTGTGTTCCTAATGGATCAACATACTTCTGATATCTGCAGCCTCCTTAAATGTTGTTCCTTCGAATAAAAACCTGAACAGTAATGAGATTAGCATTCTCTGAAGCTTCCCAGACACTATTGTTAAGCCCACTGATAGCTGTGTGTCTGCTATTCCTGTCTCCAGTGCCACATGCCTCTACTGATACTCTCCTATTCTTCATTTTGAGTTGAAAAAATAATTCTTGAATCAACTCAGAACCAGAAAAATATTATGGCTGGGAGTAAGTGAAACACACACAAGACTTTAACAGAAATTGAAAAGCCTGAATTTGAAGTTTGGTACTCACATTTGATTTAAGGGTCAGATTTCCATGTCAAAAATGTGAATACAAATTGGTAGAGGAGGGAGATGAATTCCAGTCTTGGCATTTGATGTTATCTGTTTTTAACTCTGAAAGCATTCATTAAAGGACAGATGAAATCCGTACAGCGAGGGCAAGCAGGTGTTGACTTCAGTTTTATCAGACTTTGTGCTACTAATTAAGATTAGTATATCTTCTACAATGCAGTTCATTCAAATGTATTAAATAAAAAGTCAGCACCACACACTGAAACACACTGTAGATTTCCTACAATGGTCAAGACAGACTAATTTGCAGTACCTACTTGCTATGTTTTACCCTGCCCTTCCTCCAAAAAATTCTGGGCAGTGTACAGAATCATCTCCTTCCCTATTTATCCTCATAATAACCTTGTGAAGTAGGTCAAGATGAGAGACAGTGGCTGACCAAAGTCAATCAGCAAGCTTCAGGATGGATGGGTGATTCAGACCCAGGTCTCCTCATTCCTAGTTCACTATACCACACTGACTCTGGAACTATTATCACCTATTGCAAGGCTTTTTTGTAGCAGGAACTCCTTTGCATATTAAGCCACTCCCCCATGATCACAGAATCATAGAGTTGGAAGGGACCTCTAGGGTCAACTAGTCTAACCCCCTACACAATACAGGAAACAATACAGGAACCCCCCCCCCCCCTAAATTCACAGGATCTTCATTGCTGTCAGATGGCTATCTAGCCTCTGTTTAAAAACCTGCAAGGAAGGAGAGCCCACCACCTCCCAAGGAAGCCCATTCCACTGAGGAATTGCTCTAACAGTCAGGAAGTTCTTCCTAATGTTGAGCTGGAAACTCTTTTGATTTAATTTCAACCCATTGGTTCTGGTCCTACCTTCCAGGGCCACAGAAAACAATTCTGCACCATCCTCTATATGACAGCCCTTCAAGTACTTGAAGATGGTGATCATATCACCTCAGCTGCCTCCTCTCCAGGCTAAACATCCCCAGCTCCTTCAACCTTTCCTCATAAGACTTGGTCTCCAGACCCCTCACCATCTTCGTAACCCTCCTCTGGACCCGTTCCAGCTTGTCTATATCCTTCTTAAAATGTAGTGCCCAGAACTGAACACAATACTCCAGGTGAGGTCTTACCAGAGCAGAGTAAAGCGATACCATCACATCAAGTGATCTAGACACTATACTTCTGTTGATACAGCCCAACTATACTTCTGTTGACACAGCCAATTCTCCTGGAGCTTACAGTAGTACTAAGAGCCCTGTAAGCTCTTGGAAAATTGGCTACATCAGGGGTGTATGGCCAAATATGCAAAGGACTTCCTGCTACAAAAAAAGCCCTGAACTATTGACATATGTATTATTTTTTATCATGAATAAATATTGACAAATAAATTTTATTTCTTTATTAAAACATTTATACCCTATCTTTCCTTGTGGTTCATGGTGGCTTAAAATAATAAGAAAATATCCAGTTAAAACCAGAATAAAATAACATATCTCAAAGAATCCCTCCCTCAAAAGAGGCCTATAATTTTAACTCTTTCAAAAGTTGTTGCAAATAAATAAACCTTGCAGCACCTCCTGAAGATCTCCAAGGAGAAGTCACACAGTTAGGATGCAGTTATGTAGGATAGTACAACTGTTACCTCAGCCTGTCTACCCAGCAGTGCTTTGGAGCTCTGGAGCTAATTTCCCATCTGATTAGCTTTCTATCTACATTTTTGATCCTATGTAAAATGTAGATGTGGATTGTGTTAATGTTTTTTATGGGGCGCGGGGGTGGAACATTTAGTTGAATGGCCTAGCAAGTAGAAAGTTGGATGTGCACTGGGAAGACTAGGATTCAAATTCCACCTCTGTCATGAATTAATTATATGATTTTGACCAAGTTCATCTGTCCCTGTGCTACTCAAGGTGAATTACCCCATGCATCTCATAAAGCAATCACAGCAAAGACTGCAAAGCATTTTTTCAAATTTAAACTGTTATGGGAATGACAAGAGTAGCAGGAGTCTGTTGATACAGAATCTGCTCTCTGTATTGGCCTCTAATTATGTCTTTTAAACACACAGACACACACTAACTTTTGAATACCAACATCTCATACATCATAGTGTTAAAGGGCAGCATGTATTCATTCCTACTTCTTATTTCCAAACAGTATCACATTACACAAAACCTATGATATTCTGAAGGAGGGCAGGCAGCATGTTTATCAGATCTGCTTTGATACTGTTGTCTTTGCCTATTCCTGATCTGCTGGCTACTGACATTGTGGGCTCCCTACACCCTTTTAAAATTTTTCCCAGAAGCAAATTTTGCTGGAAGACAGTCTAGCTTGGTGGTATCTCAGTCACTGCTTCCCCCAGTTGCCTCATCATCGCAGAACACTTTTTGAAACTAAGCAATAGCCCAGATAAATGATTGTATAAAGTTTTAAACAAACATACATTTATGTTATGTTGTTTTATCAGAATGATTTATTGTCATTTTCTTCTTCCAGTTCTGAACTCTGGACATAAAAGCTACAAGGCTCTCTGCTGTTTATCCAAGCTAAATCCCCTGTTTGTTCTGCATAAGCGTTTTTGATTCTATAATATATTGCCAGCTTTAGTTTCAGGTTTGTTCCCTCTGGGAATGGTGGAATTAGATACTTTAGCTGACAAAGATAAGGTACCCATGCTGAAACTTAACAGCCATTACAATGGGTACTATGATAACAAAAACTGAATCCATTTAGATTGTTTTTTAAAGTATATTTATAGAGATACATCAATAAATATGGGATATTACATCTTTCCCAGACCAAAAAAAATCTATAACAAAGTTTTAAAAGGAGAAAAAGAAGGGGGGAAGGATATTCTCTCTTCCAACTGGCAATTACAGTTCAGCCCCAGTCTCTCCTCCTCCTAGCTAGCTATGTGAAATAATATCTTCATATGCATCTAAGTGTGTTGCTAATCCAAACACAATATTCTTGCAACAGAACTGGGGGAGGGGAAGGAGGTTGGCTTTTTTTAAAAAATGGAGGAGATTAGGGTGTTGGACTAGATGACCCTGGAGATTCCTTCCAACTCTATGAATCTATTAATATTTTCAAGGGGTGGTGAATGTGAAGAAAAAGGCAGACAAACTATAAAAAACTGGTGACCTTCTAAATATGGAAAGTAAACGTACCCTTTGAATCTCCTCTAGTGAACCCTAAAAAATTACACAAGTAACAGATAGCAATAACAGGTAAAATAAAGCTGTTTGCCACAATATATTTTTCATCTGTAGAATATTTGTACTAAACTGGCATATTTTCCCCTTCACAATTTTAACAGATTTCTTGGGAGGGAGCTGGTGAATCTTATTCAGTGAAGGTCTTTTAGAAGATTTTTAAGATAGTGGTTCTAATACAGAATTTAAACATGCAAGATCTCCCTCCTGATACCACCTACCATAGTCAAACATCTGCTATCTCAGAGGGAAAATGCCAATTGCCCATTCCTCAGGAAACTGTCTTGTGAGGTGCCTTGACCAGGTCGAAGTAGCATATAAATTGGCTAAACAAATAAATAAATCCTGTGCTGCTCTCAGTTTCTGTGGATCATTTGGTTGCTATGGGGTTTTTTTTACCAAGTATTTTCTTTATTCTTAAACAAAAAATAAATACTCTTTTCCATTTGAAATAAAACTTCATGAATCTAAATCCTGTATGTCTTCCCTTTTTTGTATGGATATATGTCTGACACGTACGTGATATTCCTTGATTTTATCTAAGAAAGAACTTCTTCTTGGAATTTTATTCAATTGTTACATTTTTGCCAATATCAGTTTAGCACCTTGCTATAGGCATTCAATGTGTTTGCCAGGGTTTTAACATAAGAGCGACTTATTTGCTTTTAATCTTTATATATAGTGAGGTCCTTATTCCTTTTTGTTGTAGATTATTTGTATTTAAAAATTTAAACTGGATTCTACATTGCATTTTAATAATTATATGCTTGTATTGTTAGAAATTAATAACATTTCTAAATCAAGAGAATGGTATGCAAATAAATAAATAAATGCAACAAATAAATGAAATTAGCATTTGGAAATTAAAACTTTTTGATGTTTTTATTGTTTTAAATGGTGTACGGTGAACCTATGCCAGTCCTGCTCTTGTAAACTGCCCTAATCCTGCCTCAGTGGGGAAGGAGGGGTATAAATTGAACTAATAAATAAATAAAATATTTACATATTTGAAGTATTTTTCGTATTTTAAGATGCCTTTTCTAGCAAATTACATGAAACCCTTTAATCTTAAAAACAAATTTATTTTGTTACTGGGGGTAATTTCAATATGGGAGTGAATGCCTCTATCTTTTCCTTTACCCATTTTCCCCATTATACAATGAAATAATCTCCCTGATACATCCTCCCCCCCCCCCTCGGTTTAAAATGAAGAGATTCAGCAGTCTCTGTACTTTGGAACACTGCAAAGAAATGAGTAGTAAAAAGGTTTGCAGCCACTTTTAACTAGGTCTAAAACAAAATACATCCACCAGACTTCATTCCCTCCCCTCCCCTGCCTATCACCATTTGGTTCTCCTCAGAGGTCAGAGGCAGATATCTTTTATCTCACAAAAATGTCAAGAATTGATGTACAAGGACAAAAATTAGGTTTTTGCAATCTGGACAGGATTCTGATTAACATTCCTTGCAAGAAAACAGCAAAGTCTTGCCGTTTCTGTTGTGCATATTGGCTCTGTGGTGCACCAGATCTCTGGAGTGTTTATGCTAACTTCCAGGCGCATTTTGATAATTTACAGCCTTACAATTAGACGTTAAATGTTTTGGATAGGGGAAGAGGAGGACAGGAGTATAATCCACAAAGAACAAGTCCTGCAGAAGCTGGAGAGAGCTCCCATTGCAGTGGCCCTGGTGAAAGAGAGGGATATTCATCCAAAGGAAACAGAATCATGTAGGGACAAAAGCCCCAAATAAATCCACCCCATAATTGGCTTCATGTGTGCTAATCAGAACATTATTCTAGTCTTCCGATTTTTAGTAGAAGCTTTAAATACTACTGTGAATATTAAGGGTGTCAATTTTTTTAAAAGAATACACCACCAACAAAAATAATCATGTGTGTTTCTGTGTGTGTGTATAGAGTTGCCAGACCTTTCAGTGGAGACAGGGCTCCCAGCCTCCAGGTCCCAGCAAGGTTTCCTCCACTTTTGGGGGCTTCAATCCACAGCCAGCTAGCAGGGGAAACCTCACCCCCAAATAGGGATGTTGTGTGGTGATGCTCTGGTTCTGGGACAAACTATTGTTTTTCATTGTATAATGGGGGAAAAGGGTAAAGGAAGGGATAGAGGCATTCACTACCATATTGAAATTCCCCCCCAGTAACTGACATAAGCTTTGTACACAACTTCACCAACACAATGATGTCACTTCCAGGTGATGACATCTCATCAGGGACATTGCACACAACATTCTGCCGATCTCCAGAGTACTGCCCAAATTTCCCCACCTGACAACCCTAAGTGAAGAAGAGAGTCCCCTAACGCCAGGTCTTGCCATTCAGCTGCCAATCAGCTGGCCAGCAGGCAGATTTACCTGGAGAAAGAGGCCAAATTGTTGGCATCACACAGGAAGTGATGTCATCACACCAGTAACATCTGGGCAACATTCTGGCATCTGGGCAAAAACTCTATGGTTGGGACAAGGGTCAAAGCACTGAATACTATTAAAATATGGTCACAGTACTTTAAATACTTCAAATGGAAAAAAGAAAATATTGATATATAAATTAGCAGGCATAACTTTTGTAACACTGTTATTTATGGGTCCTTTCTTGGTCCTTTATCATGATGAATGGCACATCTCTTTGAAAAAAGACTAACAGCAAACATTTCTATATGAGTTGGAATTCAATTACTCTATCTTAAAACCTCTATAGAGTTACTATACATTTATTCATCATAAAGACAGAAAATTATTTCTCTATAAATTAGTCTTTCAGAACCGATTCCTTTTTGTTCTGGATGCCAAACTCCTGACCACCTCTCCGCCATGGAGAATTCCTATCTGGAGAGCCAACATCTGTAAAAATATTTCTAATGAAAATACTAATGTAGCCCCCTGGAGAAGCAAATGAAATTAGATCTAAGTATATGGCTGCCGCCATTCACCAGTTCTAACAATATCAGAATTGGGGTTTCCTGTTCAAAGACAGGTATTGATAATTCAGGAATAGTAGAACCAAAACAAAAGAAAATGCAGTTTCTCTTATACATGAGTCTGCAGTGACACTCATTTTATTAGATCATGAGTTTATCACCATATAAGGCCTATTTTTTTTAGCATGCAAAGATTAATGTCAGAACCAGGGATGCTTGAACATCCACTGGTTCAGAACATTGTGTTTGCTGTTTGCAAACAGAAGACTGTTTTTTTTTTATGATCAGCTCAGCAGTTTATTGATCTCTTTGAGAATGTTCAGCAGGCAGTTTCACTGTATTCCTTACTAATCATGAGTAGAGCACAAATGGCTTTTCATGCATGTGCATGCTCTGGTTGAGTTCTACTATCCTGCACCATCCTTGCTGCATAACTGCTCTCTCAGACAATTAAACAATTAGAGCATTTACAAATCATATAAAATTGGTCATCAATAAATGCTGCATTTCAATAAGATCCTACTCTCATGTTCACCTAAGTAATATTTAGTGATGCTTCCAGTCACCAATCAGTTTGAATTAACAGTGTCTTTACACATGTGCAGTTTTGAGGAAATCAAGTACAAATTAGTTCAGCAGGTGTTCATGGCTTGGCACATGCCAAATACACCTAGTAATCACTTCATATCTGATTGTCATCTTCAAGCATGGCCAGTTTGGCAGTTAAATTCTGAAAAATTCACAGAATCCCTAATCAGAACCATGCATTTTAGAAACAGCATTCCTAAGATGAATGAAAAGTGATTTTGGATGTTGCTGCAGATGAAAAAATGTATTTATACCTACAATGGATTTCATTTAATAACTGTAGATTTCAGTCATACCAAAATTTCACACAACCTCCTGAAAATGTGAAAAAGGTATCTCTCTAACTGGTAACTGATAGTTATATTTGTTATTTTTATTGGTATTGCTAATTTTTTTTAAAAAAAGAACACATAACTGTCAAGCATCGATATTTCACAATAATCAAGCGTTTGTTCTTTAATCAATACTTGTTTTATTGTAAAACTCCATAGCTTGCTCCAAGGCCTGATTCCTTGGAAGTAATGGCATACATAGTATTGAATAGTATCTTATAGGCAAACTTCAAAAGGCAGGGTTACAGATAACTTCAAAAGAATAACATAAGATACAAATTGAGTTGAGGGTTCAAAGGCTACTTTCTAGTATCTCTTTTATGGTTAAGGAATGTTAGCTAATGACAACATCTCCATTTCTCACACATTTTCTGCGAGCTGATAAGGCATGTCTGTGTGAATCTGGGGGAGAGGCATTCTATACCGTTAATACAAGGTTACACTAAACATCCTGGGTCCAGATGGATTTATTATGCATCCAAGGGGGAGGAAGGAAAAAGGGGGGAGAAGAAAGGGGGAAAGACAAAGGTGATACTCTGCTATAAATCTGGCCTGTTTACTAGGTACAAATAAAACCAGCATTCAGAAATAGAATGCTTGACATACTAAGATCTTCTTCGGGGTTTGGAGGGGTGAGCATTATAAAACCTTTTTATTAAATCTGGTGCTTTGACATGTGAGCCCTCCACCCATTCATCGTGGGCTGGTGAAAAATGCTTCCATCAGATCAGAAAATATAATACCCCACGTTTTAGCTTAGCATCCAATATTTATTTAACTTCATGGTGACTCTGATCCCCAATCGGGTTAGGTTGTGGAGCTTGAGGTTGAGGGTGCCAAAACATAGCTCCAGGGTCTCGCCGTAGACTGCAATGAAAGATAGGGTGTATTTTACTAAACAGTTTGGGTAATTCAAGTTCCACTGTCACTTTATTGATCACCCTTTTGATATGAAAAGGTCCCAGGAATTTGTATGCTAGTTTCTTAGAAGGTTGGGGTAACGGTAGGTTTTTAGTAGACAAAAAGATTGTCTCTCCCACTTTAAAATCCCAAGCAGGGGTGTAACTCTTGTCATAGTGTTTTTTGTAGGTCTCTTTGGCTAAGTCCAGATTTTCCTGAATAACCTTCCAAACTTTCCCTAATTTTCCCCACCACTGTTCAAAGGATGAAGGTACTTCTGGTGTTACTCCTCCCGGTAAAAGCGGGAACCGTTTTCCTTCGTACCCATTCACTACTAAGAATGGAGAAGTTTTTGTGGAACTGTGCACACTGTTATTGTATCCATATTCTGCAAACAGCAGGAGCTCCACCCAATTCAACTGCTGATAATTCACAAAACATCTTAAATACTGCTCTAATAGAGCGTTCACCCTCTCCGTTTGTCTGTCCGTTTGAGGGTGGTAGACTGAGCTCAGTCCCTGTTCAATTCCGGTCAATTACAAAACTCCCACCAGAAGTTGGCAACGAACTGCAGGCCCTGGTCGCTAATTACCTTATCCAGGAACAAGTGTAATTTAACCACGTGCTAAAAAAACAATTGTGCTAGCTTTTTAGCTGTGGGAACTTGGGTGCAAGAGATAAAATGAGCTTGTTTTGAGAATGCATCTACTATCACTAAAATCATAGTTTTCCCTTGTGACATCAGCAGTTCCACAATAAAATCCATTGAGACGACCAACCAAGGCCTGGTAGCTGTCTCCAACGGTTGTAATAATCCGGGAGGTTTCCCTCCTCTTCTCTTCAAGCATATTGGGCAAGAAGCAACGTAGTTGGAAATGTCTTTCTTCATAAATGGCCACCAGAACTGTCGATTCACTAAGTGTAGTGTTTTCATATATCCAAAGTGCCCTGAAAGTTTATTATTGTGACAGAATTTTCGGAGTCTCTTTTCGGAGACTTTCCGGTATGTAAAGTTTGCCCTCTTTGTACCAGAAGCCCCCTTTCCCCTTTGTCACTCCCTCCGGTTTGGTGTCTCCCTCCTTTTCCACTTTGCTGATTAATATTTCTCCTCCTCACTTTTCTTATAGGTTTTCACGCTTTGCCTTGGAGCGGGTGGTTATGGCCCCTCCTAACTGGCTTTGCGGGATGATGGAGTTGATCACTTCCTCCCTCTGGCTATTATGTTGAGGGAGTCTAGACAATGCATCAGCTAGAAAGTTTTTGGAACCTGGGATGTTTTTTAAAGTAAAGTCAAATTTGGTGAAGAAGCCCGCCCACCGGATTTGTTTCTTGGTTAGTTTTCTTCGTCCTATGAGGGCTTCCAGATTTTTGTGATCTGTCCAGATTTCGAATGGAACCCTCGCCCCTCCTAACCATGGTCTCCATGTTTTTAAAGTGAAAGTGACTTCAAAGGCTTCTTTGTCCCAAACTGACCAATTTCTCTGTTCATGAGTGAATTTTTTGAATATATAGGATATATAGGCACAGGGCTTTAATGCCCCCTCTTCGTCAGGTTGCATTAGAATTGCTCCTACGGCGACATCACTAGCTCACATTGCACCACGAAGGGTTTTAACTCATTAGGGTGAATTAGAATGGGCTCACTCGTAAACAGTCTTTTCAATTTATTGAATGCCTCTTGGCATTTGGCCGTCCACTCTAATTTAGCTCCTGGCCGTTTGGCTTCAGGACCCTTTCCTTTTGTTTTCAGGAGATCTGTTAAGGGGAGCATCGTGTGTGTATAAAATTGTATAAAATTATGATAAAAATTCTCAAATCCGAGGAAGGATTGGAGCTGTCTACGTGTCCTCAGGGGTTCCCAATCTATTATGGCTTGTATTTTAGCCGGATCCATGGCTAGCCATCTCCCAGACACTCTGTATCCTAGATAATCCAATTCTGTCTTGTGAAATTCACATTTGGATAGTTTGGCATACAGTTGATTCTCATAGAGGGTTTTCAGCACTTCCCAGACCAATTTTACATGGGATTGCATGTCTTTGGAATAAATAATTATATCATCCAAGTACAACACAACCCCTTTGTACAAGTACTTGCATAGGACTTCATTTATAAAGTTCATGAAAACTCCCGGGGCTCCTTGTAATCCAAAAGGCATGACCAAATATTCAAATTGTCCCATAGGCGTATTAAACACTGTTTTCCATTTGTCTCCCTCTTTTATGCGCACCCGGAAGTAGGCATCCCGTAAATCTAATTTGGTGAAGATCTTTCCCTCTGACACTGTACTAAGTCCTTTATCAGAGGGATGGGGTACGCATTAGAGGTGGAAATCCCATTAATCCCCCTAAAATCCATACAAAGCCGAAGTCCCCCATCCTTCTTTTTCCAAAAAAGCACTGGGGCAGCGTGGGGTGCTGTGGCGGGTCTTATCGAGTACAGTTTAGCTTTCGAGAGTTCTTGCCCTGGGATCAATTCAATGGCACAATCAGTATTTCTGTGGTAGGGAAGTTCCTCTTCACTGAACACTCGTTTTAAGTCTCTGTACTTCTTAGGGATTGACTGTACTTCCTCAATGGTTAAGCATAGCTTCTCATTCCTAGGGGGTGGTTCTGGACCCCAATCCCCGTTCCAATGATGTTGTTCACACCTTCCATCTCTAAAGTCTATGATTTGTGCCCCCTACTTTATGTCGGGTTCGTGTTTGGCGAGCCATCCTACTCCTAGCATAATATCAAAAGATGAAGAGGGGGCTATTACAAATGTTTCCGTGTCCCAATGGTCCTCTATTCCCACTGGTACTTCTTGGGTCTGCTCAGTGCAAGGCTCCCCTCTCATAGTTTCATCCATTTGTTCAAACTGTAAAGGGTGAGGTAATGGGCTGTTATGGAGTCCCAAAGCTTCCACCAATTTGGGCGTGATTATATCCCTAATACACCCTGAGTCGAGCAGCGCTTGAGCATGAATAAATCTCTTTAGTTTGTGGTTTAACAGAGTCAAAGAGAGGAAAAATAAAGTTCCAGTTATTCTCACCCTTCGCGGTGCTGCTCAACACCTCTCAGTGCAGGTCGTCCCCGTTTCCCGCTGGCTCATCATCCCAGGATGTTTCACTTAGCTCGTCTATGATGATGGTTTCCTCTCCTAGCAAGGTTGTGGCAGCGATACTCTTTACCGATTCCTTCGGTCAACTTCTGATCTTCTTCGCTTTGGGTGTGCCGGGTTTCGGAGTAAGGGGGGGCCTCGAGGTTGTTCCGGGTAGTTGGCAGCCAAGTGGTTTGGGTCACCACACTGGAAACAGTGTCGGGGAGTAGTTGGTTTAGTAGCTCCCCCAGCTGTGCTGGCCTTCTTTCCATCTTGTTTTGCCCCTGACTGAGACTCTGACCTTTCCCCCTTGCTGCTGACCCTGACCTTTCCCCCTTGCTGCTGTTGATGTTTTAGGGCTACTCGCTTCATGTTGGTTGCGACTTCACCTGCTAGTTGCTTCCACCCCACCAGTGTGGTGGGGCGAGCTTGCTGCAGAACCCGATCCAGCATGCTCGCATTTAGGCCCCTCTGGAATTGCTCTATCTTCATTTGCTCGTTTCATCCACGGATTTTGGCCGTGTTAGCTCGGAACTCGGCGGTGTACTCATGCACGGACTTGGACCCTTGCTGTAGATCTCTCAGGGTGGTGAGGGCCCTAGTTTCTTGTAGGGGGTCTTCATACTGGGTCAACAGTGCCCGAAGGAACGCGACCACAGTGTCCAGTTCTGGGCTCCTGGTCTCGTACAGGCTTACGTACCATTTCTTCACAGCCCCCTTCGACCCCAGGTAATCCACTCTGCTGAACTCATAAGGGAAGGTGTTTCTGCAATAATGCATGAAGCTATATGCTTGAATGGATAAGTATTCCACCTCTTCTGGGTCTTCATCAAAGGTGGCATCCAACTCTCTTCCTCTTCCATAATCATGGGGAAGAAGAGGTAGCGGAGGCGATTGCAATGGCGGTTGCCTTACCGGAGGGGGTATTTGCCCTCCTCTTGGGTCTGGCGGCTGCAACACTCTCTCTAGTTGCCTCCTCATCTCTTGGGCCATGAATGTAGCATTGGCTTGCATCTCATCTCTTAGGCACTTAGCTATTTCGGCCACCTCATCTCTCACTATCTGGAAGAGTCCCTGGTCATCAGGATCAGGTTCTTCTTCCTCCTCATTCGGGCACAGCTGCTCTCTGTCACCCCCGTCCTTCTCATCCTCACCTGGCCTCAGTTGTTCCTGGTCATCTCAACCCCCTCCTCTACTCGCTCTCGAACCATCCTGGTTGCTTTCTTCTCCCGCTCTCGGACACAGGGAGGGTAGTGCCAAGATCGCTTCTCTCCGAGCCAGTGCCTCGTCCGTCAGGGTGGTAGACGTTCTGGGGACTCACACTTTAGGGGTGATAAACAGTTGCTGTATATGCAGGGGAGATCCTCTCCCTGTGACTCTTGGAGTGTCGAGGATGTGCCACGGGGGTGTTTGCACCCCGGCACCGTCTCCTCTGGGCTCACCACACAGTCTGTCTGGAGTTAAAGGGAATCTTCCATTGCCTGGAGTTCTCTCTGCCATACGGTCAGAAAGTTGCCAGTTCAGTTAAACTCCTGAGTGAGATTACTTCCAAAATGTCAAGCATCGATATTTTGCAATAATCAAGTGTTTGTTCTTAAATCAAACACTTGTTTTATTGTAAAACTCCATAGCTTGCTCCAAGGCCTGATTCCTTGGAAGTAATGGCATACATAGTATTGAATAGTATCTTATAGGCAAACTTCAAAAGGCAGAGTTACAGATAACTTCAAAAGAATAACATAAAGATACAAATTGAGTTGAGGGTTCAAAGGCTACTTTCTAGTATCTCTTTTATGGTTAAGGACTGTTAGCTAATGACAACAACTCAATTTCTCACACATTGTCTGCGAGCTGATAAGGCATGGTTGTGTGAATCTGGGGGAGAGGCATTCTACATCGTTAATACAAGGTTACACTAAACATCCTTATGCATCCAGGGCGGGGGGAGAAAGGAAAAAGGGGGGAGAAGAAGAAAGGGGAAAAGACAAAGGTGATACTCTGCTGTAAATCTGGCCTGTTTACTAGGTACAAATAAAACCAGCATTTAGAAATAGCATGCTTGACAATAACATCTTTACATTCTCAATAATAAACTAGTTATTCCTAATGTCTACACTGATTATTGGATTTGTAATCCATCCAGCACACAATAAGGGGAATTAGAAATGATTAAGTTCCATAGAAACTAAGAGGATGTGAGTGTTTAAGTGTGAATTTATGCTTCACTAATTTTAATTGTCACTTTAAAATTATACATCCCCTCTTCCCACTGTAACCTGGTGTTCAAGCTCTGAGTTTATGTCTTTTGTCAACTCTTTCCTCTATCCTCCTAACCCAGGGAGGATAAAAATTTGAACTGGAAGATAGCATGTTGAACCACAGGATCTCTTGTATGGTATGCATCATCTCTGTGCTTAGATACACAGTAGGGTAAAACAGGAGAGAACTTGTAGAAGAAGAGCATGAACTAGGATGAGAACAAAGTTGGTTTTTTCCCCCAGTGTCTTCTGGGACACTGGAGAAGAAAGGGAAAGAGACTTATATACCAACAGGAAGTCTCTTCATGGCCCACAATATAAATTGTGAAAAATGAGAAACAAGAAATGCGTAACATTAACATAACTACCGAAGTTGCTTCCATCATTTCTTCTCCTCTGCCTGTTCCCCACCTTTGTTTTTTTCCCCAACTCAATTTTATCAATCCTAAAAATCCCAAGTCAGTTTAGGTTCAATCACTATAACATATATCTTAGGAAGACAATATTTTTTTAAAAAATTTGGTTATTAAAACAAGACTTAAAATTTAGGCAGAACAACATTCTACTCTAATGAAATCTCTACCCTAGTATACTATACATATGAAAGCAGCACACCAGAAAAGGCCCCACCAACAGGAGAACAGAACCTTTGAATTCAACCCAATTCACATTTGAAATGCATACTTATTTTTTCTGATACTCCCTTGCTGCGTAAGTAGATCTTTTCAAAATTTAAGTACATCCCATCTTCAAAAATTGGAAACATTTTCAAATATAAAGAATAAAATAATGAATGCTACAAATCATTACTATAATCATCCGCCATATTGCAACCAGCTTGCCAAAAGCCGCATAGATTTTTAAAGCATTCATCACGATCCGTCAAGGATCTTACAAGGCTAATACAGTAATAGACACCTCTGCATCCAGCTTGCTTGCAATGGGGATATTTTCTGGATGAAGTCCATCCATATCAACTAACAGATGGCCAATAGGGTCAGCCTAGACAATACTCATCAACTGTTGTGGAAAGAGAGATAGATTTACATCAGTCCCCCCCCCCCCACACTAGTGACTGGTGTTATAAAAGTTAATTGTTCAGGCCATCATTTTACAGTTTGGAGATGTATGTGTGGACCTGTGCTTGAACCCCCAGTACTGAATCAGTTTGATAAATACAAAGATATTTTGAAGCAGTAGAATATGCATAAAATACCGCTGTTTCCATAGTTCAGAGCTATTGTAGTATTTGTTAAATATTCTATCAAATATTTTAAGACTGTTCAAAAGCGTTTTGCATAAACGATTTTATTTGTTAGAAAGATCCAAAGGAAACAATACAAATATATAATTAAATGGAATAAATTTGAATTTACATTCAGCAAAGGTAAAAATAAAACTACTTTGGATTTTTAAAACCACTTTTATTTAATGTTAAAGCCCCCTCTAGTGTTTAAAAACAACTGCAAACTTGTACATGATGAGATAATTTGGCTACTTAGAATATAACTGATCTTTTCTGAAAGATAAAAGAAAAGTTCTAGATTGATTTTCCTCTCTACTAATATATATATTAATTAGTAATACACTAGTAGTGCAGTCCTGCGCAGTTACTCCATGGAAGCCAAAGAGTTTAGGCTAGAATAATGCTGCCTAACATTGCACCATAAGTAGCGATAAATAATATTTACACATATTTTTGCAAAACAAGAAGAACATACATTATTTTAAAGACTGATTAGCATTTTGTATGTTCTCAGGATATAAAACTGATCATGTTAATGAAAGAAATGTTTTCTACAACCCCAAAATACTTGATATTAACAAATACTATACCTAAATTCCTTCCCCCATCATTTTGGTTATTTAAAAATTATCCAGATTTGCATTTGGTTTTTACTACTACAGCTCTCATACACAAGAAAAACAAAATTTTTAAGCCCAATATCCAGAAAATCCATAGGTAAAACAAAATTTGTGGTCTATAATACAGAAGAAAATAGTGAATAAACCCAGAAGATTAATAACATAACTACCTTGGCTGTTTTCTTATTCAGATTTACCTCAAAGAACATTGAGAAACTGCAGTCTGCATCTACCCACTTACGGGTAATTAGCTCATAAGTATTAACTGCAGAAGATAAACTTCGTTTGTTGGAAAAAGGCATATTTGAAAGATTATTTCACAGTTAATACTGATGACCAAATGCAAACCAGCTTAATGTAGCTGCTTCACATTTTCTGCCTATTGAGCTGGATCGCTTTTGGCACCATTAACACCACAGGACAGCAGTCTTGCTAACACAGGCAAAGTTGTACTTGTGGTCCCAGCACAGCAAGTTCTAATTATAGCTAAACTATGTAAGACATACTGAGGGAGAAGGTTTTATTCCTCTACAGATATAATACTAGTCCGAAGATCCCAATAGCACTAACAGTCTGTTTCTAGAAGCTCACTATCCAGATTATAAACAATCACTGAAGACACAGGCATTGATCATTCACAGGTCTTAATCCAGTAATACGTTCTTGTGCATAAAAAGGTACTTGTGCTACGCAAAGTATTTTTGTAATACTGCACAGATAGACTATACAGTGGTGCCTATAATAGATGGGAATAAACATTCTTATCCATGCTATGCAACATAATATGGATTGATGCACCGTAGAAAACATTTGGATCCAGGCTATTCTAACCATGTACTGAACATTGCATATATGGTACCCAATGCAGTGTTTGAAGTCATGTATACAATTTGATACATTAATTTGATAAATTAGTAATTATATGTCTCTATTTTTATTTTTAAACTCCTTTTTCTGATATGTGGCTGACAGAAAATGTTTTATTCCTTGTCCAAAAGGCATGCAGTATGCTCAATCCAACAAATTTCTTTAACTCATTCTTAAAGTTTCTTCAAAAATTTAGAAAAAAACCTCTCAGGTAATTAGTGGATACATTTATAACCTGTTCAGAGTTGTAAAACATAATCTATATCTTTCTATGTAAGGAGATTCATGGATATGCTAATAATAAAATGGCAACAGGTACACTGTTTCAGGGAGATGCATAGATTGGATCTCTCATATGCATTGCCTTTCAGTAACAAAATGCACCTTTTAATGTGTTTTCCTGCATGGAAACAATATAAATATATGGAAACTCTTACATATGAAACAGGAAAGGCTCTGTGAATTGGATGTGCTATTATTTAACAGTTGATAGAAGGGAGTTTGAGCTCATTTCTATGAAGCGTCCCTGTATTGCTCTACCACCATTCATTTCAGAGCTGTACAAGCCCAATTAAAATTATGGATGGAACACAGCACTTACCAGGGTTACACTTTTTGAGAAAAGATATGAGCTGATAAAAAGCTTCAACATAACATATCTGGTTTACATATTTTTAAATTATGGTGGTTTGTGTTAAACTTTCAACAATAGGATGGATACAGTTTCAAAGACGACAAGGTGAGACACATTTACCTTTAGGCTCAGATTTTTAAAAAGTCCCAAGATACTGCAGCCCTTTATTCCTAGTGCAATTTTACTGAAACGTTTTGATAAATATCTAAACAATCAGATAAGTATGTAAGTACAAAGCGAGTAATCAAAACTACCAAACTATAAAACTGAGTTAGAAACACAAACTAGCAAATAAAGTAAGCTGAGGCAACAGAGGGAGACAGATAAACTCTTGTAATTAAAATAAATAAATAATATAGAGATGTAAACATTATAAAATGATCAAAAACATTTTCATTGACACTATTCTCTCTTACAGCCTCAAAATGGCAGAACTGTGCTATGCACATTGCAGAAAGTTTTGAGAGAAAACCATGTGTGCAAGTCTTTTAGAATATAGTATTTGAAGAGACAATGAATGACTAGTTAAAATTTAGGTTCTCCCTTATGCAGAAAGGAAGAATTCAGCTCTTTGGATTCTGCTCCTTGCTGCTGCTTCTTTTGGCAAGCACCTCACTGATTTGGCGATCAAGTTCACTTACGATGTGGTCTTCATGGTTATACACTCCTGTCCTCAACAATGTATCCCTCTCTTCTATAAGACGGGCAAGATAGTCATCAAGGCTCTCATTTACTTGCTTAGTGCGAGCACTTTGCAACTGTGAACCAAAATCCTCTTGGGAATCAGGTAAATGCTTTTTGTCTTCTTGCTGTTTTAATCTGAGAGAAAGAAATGGTCACTTGATTCACCCACAGCTAAATGTTTTTGAGAGAAAATTTCTAAAACATTAAAAATGTTAAGCTGTACTGTCCCAGAAACAGCTACTATCATCCAGTATTATGAACTTTAGTACTTACTTTATTGGAAAGGCTATTACTGGAAGGTAAGAATGCCTTTGATCAAACGCCTATGTTTCTGAATGATTTTTAACAAGAACTGAACTGTTTAAAAACACATAGAAGACATCAGGTCAAAAGGTACTGAAACTACTGAGCCATTTAAAACAAAGCGTGTTCACCAGAGATTTGAGAACAGGCACCATTAATATGTCTTTTTATGCAGCAAACAGGTTTACTTAGAACAAGAGAGGGGGGAAAGGCTTGCTGTAATATAGCTACAGTCAAGATAAAAAACTGGGTCTGGTAGCCTTTGGCATAGATTTCCTATAATACAAGATTGTTACATTTTATAAATGGGCAAATATTACCTAAGGGACCAAAAGCTGTGTTCTTTTACTGGACTGACAGCCAATTAAGTTTGACTTAGCTGAACCCTCACCTATTCAGCAGCAGAAGTAAAAATCCAACAAATGGTATAATACCTGTTCAGTTCATTTCTGATTTCCTCTAGCTCTTGCCGCTGAGCCTTCCCCAATTCTTTTTCTTCTGCTGCCAGGTATCGAAGCCTCATGTGCTCCAGCTCTTGCTGCTGCTTTTTAAGACGGGCCATTGCATTCTCTTGTTCACGCTAAGGAAAGACCAAGTAATTTCATTTACTTCAAAACTTACTACATGTGGATTTAAACTGAACCTTTACCACTATGCATATGATGGACAAATACCCTGGCAGGACAAATACTATGGCATTCACATACTGGTAATTTATATAAGAAACACAAAGACAAATAAGATTGAGCACTTCACAGGGCAAGTGAAACCTGAGACATGACTGAAGAATATTCTCAGGTTTAAAAAAGCACAAAATATCTGCATTTGTGTCAGGAAATACACATGGGTGTATCTTGTTATACAAACAGACAAGCAAGCAAGTTATTACAACTGACTGACGTTCTGAAATCCATTTTGAAACAGTTAAAGTATCATGAGTCTCCACTTTAAAAAAAAATTAACATGTGGTGGTCTTGCAAAAAAAACCCCACACACCCAAACACCTAGTATCTATTGGATAGAAATACATACTGAATTAAAAAAAAAGAATATTAAATTTTCTGTTACCAGAGACAATGTTACTAGGAATTCTACCAGTGAATGCAGACAGAATACATGATTGCTTACATACATGTTAACTGCAGCAAGAGTAGTAGCTGCAGCGAAGAGGAAAATTGAGGGTTGTCCAACTCTTGAGAATTGGATACACAAAATGCAAGAATATGCTGTTATGATAAAACTGACAAATTGCATTAATCTAAAGACTGAAATATGAAATTGAAAATAATTGGTGAGTTTTCTATGATTACTATAATCAATCTTTGTAGTTATACAGTTGAATGGTTTATATTATATGATTTTTAATATGTAATATTAAAATTTTTATCTTTTGTAAGACTTATATCACAACAAACTATTATGTTAAAATTATATACAAATTTCTATGAGGTTATTCATGTTTTAATAATAATAATAATAATGCTTTTATTTATATCTTGCCCTCCCCGCCGAGGCAGGCTCAGGGCGGTTTTATCATATAACTGGTAAGTGATAAAATAGGATCAAAATGATAACATGAGAAAATGGTAGAATAAAACTGAGTACACGGTGGTTTCTTAAGCTACCATGTCATATATTTTTCTTATATATACACATTTTAATCAAGGATTGTCCTTTGTAAAAATTGTGTTTTTGCAATTTTATCTTTTATTTTTTTCCCTCTATTTCTTTTTTTATTCTGTATTGCCTTAAAAAAGTTAAAATAACCCCCCCCCCCAACAAAATTAAAAATTTAAGCACAGGCTCATTAGGTCACCAGCTCTTGTAAAGGTTATAAAAAAACCTGGAAGAACAGCAGCAACAAAAAGGCTTCTCAAGTGACATTAAACTAAGATATACCAGAATACTTTTACAGGGGTGTTATAAGTAGGAAGAGAGGAATGGTGTCTCTCCTTGCTGAAAAACTCCCTTAGAGCAAGGTTTCCCTGTTGACCAGCTGCCACCAATCCAACCTCCTGAGAACATCTAGACTGATCTGCTGAGAGGGTACTTTTCCAGCACAGTACTACAGCAATAACCAAGTGGTAGGTTATAAAATACTTTATAACCAATGATGTAGTGCCTGAGCAGTCTAGCATATAGGGAAGACATTCAGAAAAATATCCCAGAGAAATAAATTGTACTAAATAAAACCAAAATATGTCTTCATAAAAAGGATTACTATAAAAGGGGTGGGTGGGAATGGCAGTTAGATTCAAAGTTCCATCTCTGACATCAGAGGCTACTGTTATCAGAGAGTAATAAATACTGTTATCAATCAGAGAGTAATAGAATAAAATTACCCATCAAGGAACTGGTAATAGCTCTGAATTTCCATGACAAATAGGTGGTCTGGCCCAAACTGGATTGTCCAAAAGGGATTAGCTGTCAGTATGCTCCAATGTGGAATGGAGATGAATGGGTCATTCTAGTGTCAACTCCCCAGGGTCCTAGATCCCAGATACTCTAGGTGGTGCTCTTGCCCTAGTAAGGTTTTAGGGTCTCTGTCACAAAGGGTCAAAATACAATTAAAGCTAACTGCATTACATTTTTAAAACAATTATATACTGCCTCTGTTTGAGACACTGCAATCAATCCTTAATGCCAGTATATTAAATTACAACAATGAAAACGAGGCACAAACAGCGTCAATTTTTACCATTCTGCAGAATGCATCATGTCAACAATTGAACACCCTCTGATGGGATGCCTACACTGTACTAGCAACCATAGCAGAGGAGCTTTCAAGATCTTCTCTGGAAGCCCTTTCCACAGGATCAGTGCTTTAACAGAAAAAGCCTACTATCAGCCTGTGGAAGTTCACATCTTGGAAGGTGAGCAGACAGCTAGAAGCAGCTGCCCTGAAGTCCTCAACAAGGCATGGATTTATACAAGGAAAGATACAGCATCTTGAATTCAGCCCGGAAACTAAAAAGCCAATGAAGTTGTTTCAAAATGGGTGGTGTGTAGCAGTTGAAAGGCTGCAGTATTTTGTACTAATTGTAATTCTGAGTGACTTTCAAGGGCACCCCACGTCGAACGTGTTAACAGCCATGCAGTCTAGGGGTTACAGAAGACTGTATCAGTGTATCTTGGCCTGCTGAGTTCAGAAGGGAGGAAAATTTCCTAATCATATAAATAGCGCTCCTAGCAACAACACAAGCAAAAAAAGCAAGGTTAGATTCAGGAGCACCTGTAAGCTTTCCAGTTGATATGCCAAAAATAATTTCACTCCATCTAGTAGAGGAAAATTAATCTCTTGCACATAAGCTTTCCCCACTAACATCACATCCATATAAAGATGTTACAAAGCGTTCCTCAGATCCCTTTTGAACTGAAGCTGCTGTCTGTTTTTCAAGTACTCTCTTTGGTCCTTCCCAACGCAATATCTTGTGGGCTGACTATAATTTGACAGTAGTGTGTCAGTGCACAGCACTTCTAACCTTGTAGAAAAGCAAATACTAACACAATTGACTGACTTGCCACTTAATGGTATGATGTCAAATTTACCAAAATGCAAGCCATTCTGAATTTCACTGCCTCAGGGATCTTAAAATTACTTTTCAAAAGTCATCACATTCCTTCTGTCATCAGCCAAAGATGTTTCAGAATATTGACTGATAACGTTCTCCCATTATGTGAAGACTGCATAAATGGGTATTTTATAAAAGCCACTCTCAGTACCAGGGGTCATTTTGTAGAAAAATAGGTGGTGGAGCTCATCCAGGGATTGTTATGCAGCTGCACCTACTATTCAATGGACAAGGTAGGTAGGTGAGGAGGAAGGGGGGAACCCTGAGAAAGGTTCAGGAACTGTGCTCCTGTGAGGTCCTGCTGAATTCAAGGCCTGCTTGGTACATATAAAAAGAAAACTAATCAGGTGATCATGCTGCATTTCAATGTATGGCCAATATGACCAGGAAGACAGGAGACTCACATTGCCTCTACTAACTAAGAGCCAGTTTGGTGTAGTGGTTAAGTGCGTGGACTCTTATCTGGGAGAACCGGGTTTCCCCACTCCTCCACTTGCACCTGCTGGAATGGCCTTGGGTTAGCCATAGCTCTGGCAGAGGTTGTCCTTGAAATGGCAGTTGAGAGCCTTATCAGCCCCACCCACCTCACAGGGTGTCTGTTGTGGGGGGAGAAGATATAGGAGATTGTAAGCCGATCTGAGTCTCTGATTCAGGGAGAAGGGCGGGGTATAAATCTGCAATTCTTCTTCTTCTAACTGTTCATCACCAGGGAGTCAAGCAGTTCTCTCTATTTTTTCCATGAAAGGAACAACTTGCTCATGCTAGTGGCATTTGAGAAAAGTTTATGATTAAATTCCTATTAGTAGCTTCAAAACCAACCATTCTTCTGTGATCTCTTGTCATTAGTTTAAGCAGCAGACTTAACACAAGATCAGTTGTGGTACAGGCTTACATATACTAAACACCATAAAATCAAAGTATTATTTGATGGACCAAACAGCTTGTGTGAATAATAATTACAAATGCCAATTTTGCCCTATTCTTCCTCATCCCTGACAACCAAAAACCAATCTGAATTTTTTAAAAAAATATCTTTTACTGTCTGCTTCACACCCAAACTCAATTGCTGGCAAGTTCCCAGGAAAAGGGAACTCCACAGCTGACAAATCTTGTATGCCATTATAGATCTAGATTTTTGAGGTGGATTACATACACATGCTTGCTTGCAGAACTGTAATTTAAACAAACTACAAAACATATCACATATGACAAGACTTCTTGACTTATGAAATGAGCCCCTCTAGCATCACTCAACTAACATCCATTTCTGAAGCAAATGCACACCAAAGATAACTTGATTCCATATACATTGCAGTCATCTTTGCTCCTATTTAACTTGGATCCAAAGCACAATACGGAGTCTTAATCAATAGTGCTAATATTGATATAGCCTAACACTGAGAAACAGGAAACTCACTCTCTCAAAAATAAAGTAGAGAAGAATAGCCTGGGAAAGATAATAAAGTGGAGGTGGATAGGGCTTAATATCTGACATATAATATCCAACCTATGACCTTACCCCTCCCCAAACTACAACAAAGGCACAGTTCATCTGTAAATGTCACACTTACCTCCCCATGCACTTCTCTAAAATAATGAGAACTAGAAACTTTTTTTTCTTTAAGACTCTGTGCCTTGCCTCAAAAAGCGAATGCAGATGTCCATTTGACATGTGAAATTTTTTAGAACAAAAAACAACATAAAGCATTTCCTCCCCTGAAGACTTTAAATGAATCAGTGTACTAGGAAACAAAACTAAGATGCTGCTTTCCTCCCCCTCCAGGGCTTTTTTTTTTCAGCAGGAACACAGTTTCACCTATGGCCTGATATGCAAATAACTTCCTGCTGGGCTTTTCTTCTTTCTTTCTTTCTTTCTTTCTTTCTTTCTTTCTTTCTTTCTTTCTTTCTTTCTTTCTTTCTTTCTTTCTTTCTTTCTTTCTTTCTCTCCCCCCCATTTTCTTGTTGTTCACACTCCATTTCTCCCTTCTTTGGCATTTATCACCTCTCTCCCCTGCTTTACTATCTTAATGGTGAAAAAATTATTCTGTTTGTGATAGATTGATGCTTGTGATTTAATTACTAGAATGATTAGAAGATAAGCTACATTTCTCATCTATACTACATATATTCAGAATATTCTTTACTTGTGACATTTAGCCCTTTTTACAAGAACTTTAAAGAATTTTTTTATTCTAATGGACATTAGAATAATTTAGTTCAGTTATTTAAATAATTGAGTTATTTAACTAGTTTAAATATACTTTATTTGAGTTCAGGGCTTTTTTTTTGAGCAGGAATGCACAGGAACGCAGTTCCAGCTGGCTTGGCATCAAGGGATGTGGCCTAGTATGTAAATGAGTTCCTGATGTTTTTTTTCTACAGAAAAGCCCTGTGTGAAACAATGGTGACATCAGTGGGTGTGGCCTAATATGCAAATGAGTTCATTGAGGTTTTTTTCCTACCAAAAAAGCCCTGGTTATTTAAATAGTATAAACTTGTATTGTTGTGCATTTGATATATGCATAGAAAACAATATATGGGAATAATATATGGAAAGTGAGTACAGTATTTTTAAAAACAAGAGTGAGAAGGAACATGACAACAGGAACAAAGAATAAAAGAATACAGATGAAAAGCTGAGGACCAGAGAACTGAAGAAATGGTGGTAACATGTATATGGTTAATATTGTTGCACAAGATACAATTTGAAGAAAGAACTCAAAAGACCATTCAAGATTCAAAATCTTAAAGAATATTGAGAGAAATATGCAAGCATCTGAGGAAAGAACCCAGAACCTTCAAGTAGTGTGTCAAGAGGCTGGACTAACAGAAATTGGAACATAAATGGAACCTTCTTTCGTATGTGGTGGACTTGTAAAAAAGGAAAGTGATATTGGAAATAAATACACAAAACATGCAGAATATACTGAAGTTTAAATTTCCAATGGAAGCCAACAGCATGCTATTAGGTGTTCTGCCTAACAAATTATCAAAAATTTTAAGAAGAGCTAGAACTATTTATAACCATACAGAAAGGGAATGTAAAAGCTATCTAGTGGTACATAACACCCAAGATAATTTTAACATTCATATTAGAACAACAAAATTAAGCAGCCAAATAACTACTTTTAATTATAAGTCTTTTTCATGTTTGAAAGAATTGAAGTATGAGAACCAGACTATGTCTGAAGTACAAGTACAAGATTTATGATGATTAGATCAAAGGTTTATAAAAAGAATGAACTGTTTGTAAAAGTCTAATTTCTAGTGGGAAGGATTCTTTATCTATGTTTGGTGCTGACCTGGAAGCTATTTTAACAGAGCTTTTTCAAATATGTCCAATTTATACCATCTTCTCAAATCTATTGTTGATTTTAATTGCTTTGTAAAATTACTGAAACATACCATCTGAAGGAAACTTTCTGACTCCTGTCTGCTTCAGTTACGTTTTATAACCCATTCAAAAGTTCCTTGCCCTGACATTTTGGATATTCTTAGAAAGCCATGACAGCTTTTCATACAGGGCTGGCCTAACAGCAGAAGCAACTCAATCACTGGGCTGCAATGTTTGGGGGATACCAATAAAGCAGTGAGCAGTCCAATGACAGAGTTCCATCCCCTCCCCCCAATATATTTTTGAGGATTCTGGATTGAACTTTTCAGCTCTCATCTTGGAATAGCAGAATGTCTTGGGCTGGCCCTGGGTTCAAAAGCCTCTAAAACAGGAGTATCAAACTCATTTGTTATGAGCAGTGCTTTTTTTTTGAGCAGGAACGCAGTTCTGGCTGGCTTGGTGTCATGGGTGTGGCCTGATATGCAAATGAGTTCCTACTGGGCTTTTTTGTAGACAAAGCCTTGTGTGAAACAATGGTGATGTCAGGGAGTGTGGCCTAATATACAAATGAGTTCCTGCTGGGCTTTTCTTACCAAAAAAGCCCTGGTTATGAGGACCATATCTGCCATAAATGTGACCTTGTCGGGCTGGGCTATGTGTGTCATAAAATGTATGCCAGGTAAGGCACATATAAACTTTATAAAGGATACAGAAAAACACACACAGCCTATTCCATCACACTGGCTTGTTGTTATTATTCATCTAAAATAGTTCACATTGCTTTCCTACTGAGAAAGACTAGATCATGAAGGCATAAATACAATGAAAGGGAAGGCAAACCAGCTGCACCCAAGAGAGCCCCTGACATAACAAGCCAACAAAAGTCTCTCTCCCTCTGTGTAGCAAGGCAAAAAGCTCATATTTTGAATAAAACTTTGTTGGCCTTAAAGGTGCTTTGCATTTCTCCCTGTGATTGAGGGAATTGGACAAAGGGAGTTCTTGCTCTTTCTCTCCCTCTCCAGGGGACGAGGAGGAGTCTCAGCCAATAGAAGGAAGAGAGGCTTGGCTCAGTAGCTCTGCTGTTCAATTGAGAGAGCTTGGCAAAGCAAGCTCTCCTGCCCACACTTCCTCCCAAGGGAGGAGCCTTAGTCAATGGAGAAAATAGAGGCTTTGCTCTGTAGCTCCTGTGTGATTGAGCAAGCCTAGCAAAGCAAGTTGTAATGCAGAAGGAAGCAAGAAAGGGAGAAAGAAGATGACAGTGAGTTGCTCACAGGCCTGATAGGAGCCCTCCGGGGGCCTGATTTGGCCCTCAGACTGCATGTTTGACACCCCTACTCTAAAGTAAACTAAACTGAGAGAAGCAGCATGGTGTACTAGTTAGCATGCTGGACAGGATCTGGGAGAGCCAGGTCTGAATCCACACTCTGACATGGAAGCTTGCTGGGAGACCTTGCACTAGTCACACACACTCACCCTAATCTACATCACAGGTCTGGTTGTGGATAAAATGGAGGAGAGCAGATAAGATAATGAAGTTGGCTCCATAAACAGCTCTCTAAAGACTTGAGAAATAAAAAAGACTCCTTTAGGAATTGGAAGGAGGACTTTATAACCGGGGGTGAATATAAAAAAATCACCAGTGCTTGTAGAGAAAAAGTTAGGAAAGCTAAAGCTCAATATGAGCTTAGGCTGGCCAAAGATGCTAAAAACAACAAAAAAGAGGGGTTTTTTCTTACGTTCAGAGTAAGAAAAAGAGCAAGGACATGGTAGGCCCATTGTGAGGGCAGGAAAGTGAAATTGTAGCAGGTAATGAAGAGAAGGGAGAACTGCTCAATTTCTACTTTTCTTCAGTCTACTCTTCTGAGGGAAACGGTGCTCAACATGGCAAAAACAGAACATATAAGGAGAGTATGAAGTTCCAACCTAGGATCAGCATAGGGGTAGTATATAAACATCTAGTTTCTTTAAATGAAACTAAGTCCTCAGGGCCAGATGAATTGCATCCAAGGGTTCTAAACGAGCTTGTAGATGTAATTTTTTAACCTCTGGCTATTATTTTTGAGAATTCTTGGAGAGCAGGAGAGGTGCCGGAAGACTGGAGGTGGGCGAATGTTGTCCCCATTTTCAAGAAGGGGAAAAAGGAGGATACAGGTAACTACCGACCCGTCAGCTTGACGTCTATACCTGGAAAAGTTTTAGAACAAATCATCAGTCAGTCCTGGAACATTTAGAAAGGATGGCTGTGATTACTAAGAGCCAGCATGGATTTCTCAAGAACAAGTCATGTCAAACTAACCTGATCTTTTTTTTGAGAAAGTGACTACCTTGCTGGATCAGGGGAATGCTGTAGACATTGTTTATCTTGATTTCAGTAAGGTTTTTGATAAGGTTCCACATACTATCCTTGTTGACAAGTTGGTAAAATGTGGTTTGGATCCTGTTACCGTTAGGTGGATCTGTAACTGGTTGACATCACACCAAAAGAGTGCTTGTGAATGGTTCATCATCCTCTTTGAGAGGAGTGACAAGTGGAGTGCCTCAACGATCTGCCCTGGGATCTGTTTTGTTTAACATAAATGATTTGAATGAAGTAATAGAGGGAATGCTTATTAAATTTGCCGATGATACTAAATTGGGAGGGATTGCAAATACAGTAGAAGACAGAAACAGATTACAGGATAACCTTGACAGGCTGGAAAACTGGACTAAAACCAAATGAATTTTAACAGGGATAAATGTAAAGTTCTGCATTTAGGTAGGAAAAATCCAGTGCTTGGTTATAGGATGGGGGAGACTTGTCTTAGCAGTAGTATGTGCAAATAGGATCTAGGGGTCTTAGTGGATCATATGCTGGACATGAGTCAACGATGTGATGCGGTGGCTAAAAGGGAAATTGCAATTTTGGGTGGTATCAACAGAAGTATAGTGTCCAGATCACGTGAAGTGATGGTATCACTTTACTCTGCTCTGGTAAGTCCTAGCCTGGAGTATTGTGTTCAGTTTTGGGCACTGCATTTTAAGAAGGAAATAGACAAGCTGGAACGGGTCTACAGGAGAGCAACAAAGGTGGTGAGGGGTCTGGAGACCAAGTCCTGTGAAGAAAGGTTGAAGGAGCTGGGCCTGTTTAGCCTGGAGAGGAGGCGGCTGAGAGGTGATATCACCATCTTCAAGTACTTGAAGGGCTGTCATATAGAGGATGGTCTTGAATTGTTTTCTGTGGCCCCAGAAGGTAGGACCAGAATCAATGGGTTGAAATTAAATCAAAAGAGTTTCCGGCTCAACATAAGGAAGAATTTCCTGACCATAAGAGCGATTCCTCAGTGGAACAGGCTTCCTCGGGAGATGGTGGGCTCTCCTTCTTTGGAGGTTTTTAAACAGAGGCTATATGGCCATCTGACAGCAATGAAGATAATATGAATTTATGGGGAGGTATTTGTGAGTTTCCTGCGTTGTGCAGGGGGTTGGACTAGGTGACCCTGGAGGTCCCTTCCAACTCTATGATTCTAAGCTGCTATGGGTCCCCACTGGAGAACAGACAGCATATAAATAAACAAGCAAAATTAATATAATCCTACAATACTCTGCAGCTGTTTTAGCTCTAACTGAACAAAAAGGATTTTAATGGTTTATTTTTACATAAACAGAAGTGTAGGATACTGCCCCATCAAGAGGAAAACTCATGCTCTTGTTTTTTTACTGTTACATTTGAGAAGCACTTCAATAAAGCTCACAATAAAAGAACTAAGAGGCCATTTAGTCCAAACCTATAAGCTTATGTGGCTTTTCTGAAGAGGAGTTATGGAATGTTGTCCACTGAACAACCTGCTCCACTGTGTAATGTGTTTTCCAGTGATATTCCTATCCTGCACAGCTGCAAACTGATGACATTTTTTCCTGTGATCAAATGTATAGGAAATAAACTATTCTCTCTCAACACCAGCACCTAATACAAAGTAAAATGTTACACTGGATTTATCATGCCATTGATTGGCCAATTAGGCTTCCCAAATCCCCCGCCTGGGCGGGGGACCCCCGATTTGGAGCCTGCTCCCCCCGCTGGCCAGAAATCTGGAAAGCGGGGGGGAGGGGGGGAGGGGGAATGGCGGCCCTTCCCACCCAGCAGCTTCTCTCCTTGCCCTTGCCTTCCCACCTAGCCGATCGCAGCAGCCCTTCTTCCGTTTTCCCAGGCTGCTTCCGGCCCCCAGTCAGCTGGCTGACGGGGGGGGGGGCGGGGGAAGCCCAAGGACCATGTGCCTTTAACAATAATAGTACAACCAAATCGGAGTGGCCAGGGAGGGGAGATTTTAGGCAATCTGAAATGCCCTCTACCAGAGTAAGTCTCTGCATTGGACTGGACCATCTGCTTTGAAGCGGGTATTTCTTCCAAAAGGGCACAGAACTATGGAGCTTGGCTAAGGATTATTTGGCATGGTGAGGCCGCCCCAACTGAAAAACACGGGATGTACTTCTGAGTCAACATGAAGGAGTATTGGACTAGGACTTGCTTTTGTTGCATTGCTGAGGGGACGCTTCTGGATGCTGTTGCATTCAAAGACCCCTCTCCCCCCCCCAGGGGCGGGGGGGGGGATGTGCGTGTATCTTGAAGAAGTCGGTGGGCTGGGAAAACCAGGTGACCCCACCCCCTTTCCTTCGGCAAATCCCGCCCTGCAAGTTTTGCCTTTGCATTTATTGAATTGCATGGTTCTGTCCTAGCGACTTCGCAGTCCCAAGCAGAGAGTGTCGCGGGGAGGGGGGGAAGCCAGCTGGTGGAAAGGAAGCCGGTGGCTACCCCTTTCCCATAAGGAAGGCGGAGGAGAAAACGATCCCCCCACCAGCAGCCCGGTGGGAGAAACGGCGGAGCCAGGCAGAAGCCCGGGAAGGCCCTTTGGGGGAGGTGATCGCAGAGCCCCTAATGATCAAGCCGGGTAGAGCAGCAGAGAGAAATGAGAAACTGAGCTTGGCCCAGATGGGGGCGGGGGGCTTGCTTGGCATGCTCGTGGTTGTTCTCCCCGGGACCACTTTATGTCTGTGTGCTGGGAGGCCGGGCTGCAAAGGCTGGGCAGAAAGCAGGGTTTCATTTCCATTCTGTCTCTCTCTTGGATTCCGGCGGGGGCGTCTTCCCATTCAGCAGGTAATGCGCTGTGCTCTTCCCACTGGGATTGACGCTCAAGGTGGCGAAAGGGCGCCGCTCTCTCTGTTTTGGGGGTGACTGACTGCAGCCGGGAAGAGAAGGGCAGGGATGGAGCTGAGCAAGAGATAGTGCCCAGGTTCCCCCACCCCCACCCCTGTTCAACCCTTTCCTCTGCCCGGGATGTGGCGAGGTGGCTTGAGTAACCCTAAGCAGAGTTGCAGCAGGAAAGAGCAAGAGACTACCCATCTGAAACGGCTAGGGTTGCCAATCCCCAGGTGGGGGCAGAGGATCCCCCAGTTTGAAGGCTTCAGGGTCGTCAGAAAGTGGGTTGAGGGGAGGGAAATGTCTGCTGGGAACTCTGTTATTCCCTAGGAAGATTTATTCCCATAGAAAATCATGGAGAATTGATCCGTGGGTATCTGGGGCTCTGGGGGGGGCTGTTTTTTGAGATAGAGGCACCAAATTTTCAGTACAGCATCTAGTGCCTCTCCCCAAAATATCCCCCAAGTTTCAAAGTGATTGGACCAGGGGGTCCAATTCTATGAGCCCCAAAAGAAGGTGCCCTTATCCTTCATTATTTCCTATGGAAGAAAGGCATTGAAAAGGTGTGCCGTCCCTTTAAATGTGATGGCCAGAACTCCCTTTGGAGTTCAATTATGCTTGTCACAGCCTTGCTCCTGGCTCCACCCCTAATGTCTCCTGGCTCCACCCCCAAAGTCTCCTGGCTCCACCCCCAAAGTCTCCTGGCTCCACCCCCAAAGTCCCCAGATATTTCTTAAATTGGACTTGGCAACCCTATGGCCAATCCTTGCCCAGGACTTCCCTTCACAGAGAAGTATTATGTATATGTTTTTAAATTTTCCATCACCTCTCTTATGTGCCTTTCCTCTGCACACCTATTATGTGAAATAAGTGTCCACCCTTCAACAAGCAATGTGGCATATTATGTAGACATCATGCCCAACCTGTTATGTAACAAGAGAAGAGGTTATATACCCCTTCTCTTCCCCACACTTTGCAATCCCTCACTGTGAAATTTGCACTCTTCTAGGAGAGAAGAGGGAAGTCTTTTATGCTACCCCAACATACTAATTCTTACTTGGATTCCTGTATTGTCTGACAATAAAAATACAAACTAGTAAATCTCTAAGAAAAATCAAATATTTAAGTTCTGCAAAAAGATCTTTGCAGGCTGCCAGGTGCTAAAGCTAAGAGGCTCTTCAATCAAGTGAGAGCGATCTTTATTTTGTCATAGCAGCTTATAAATCCAAAGGGAAAATGTAAACATACATACCCTAGACTAAACAATGGCTAAATAGCAGCCACTATTCACTCTCTGACTTGTGCATACCAAGCAAGTCTGTGGGAAAAAATGTACAACTAAAGCTAAGGAACTCAACTCAAGTTTTCTGAAAATAACCTAGAGCTGACAAGTCAGGAGGAGAGTCTGGATGGTTTCAAGACACAGTTTTTAACGGAGATTTGGACTCTGTTTTTTTAAGCAAAGATTTACATCCTTTCTCTAGCTAAATTACTCATAAATTAATCACATTAATTATTTTGAGAGGCTAAGCAGGAGGCTGGACAAGATACAGCCCGTGTCAGCCAATGAAGTCTGTGTTTGTTTAAAACAAATGCCCTGGCTTTGCTGTGAACAAATCCACACGAAACAGTACAAAAATGGCAAACCTTAAACTTTCCGATAGTTACTAATCTCAAATATACATACTTTTGAGTTTCTACAAAAACATTCAAAATCCAGACACATCCCTCTGTAATCACCAAAGTTGAACTCTGACATTTTCTGTTACAACTTCAACAAAAATATACTACAGTTCTCCAATGTAACAGGAACAAATATTGCTCACTGTGATGATCAAGTCTCTCCAAAAGCTCAACCCAAAGCATAAACAGGTATAATGGATAATGGAATCAATATTCACTTCCATTTTGCCCTCTGAAATTTCACAAATATAGCTCTGATTTTACAGTCGTCACCTAAGAATGTCTTCACATTAAAAAAAAACTTACACAGAAAGCAGTTCTGTGCAGGACTTCACATGTAATGTTTGTAGATGATCCCAAAGCACAACCCTGTATGCATGAATTTCTATACTGCAGTGTAACAATGTTGTGAAGAAGCAACACTTTAAGTTTCATTGAAAAGCAAATTGGTACATTAAAAAAAATATGCATAATTACAAATACATACAGGTATCTCCCCTATAATATAATTCTCCAGACTCGTCACAGTTCACCTGATCTCCTATTGCTGAGCTGCCTGCTGCTCAATCTCAATGGAGAAACTCCCACCTTCCAGCTCCAGGACAGAGAAGGACTGAGCCACTGCTTCACAGAGGAGAGAAACAAACCTTTACTTTGATTGACTGAGAGGAGGAGGGAAAGAGCCAGAGAAAGCCTTCCCTTAATTGGCTGAGGGGTCCTCCCTCTCCTCCTCTAGAAGGGAAACAGCCAGAGATTGGGGGGGATGGCGTCCTGTGGCAGCAGAGTATATACAGAGAGAGGAAGGGAGGGAGGCAGGAAGAACAAGAGAGAGAGAGAGAATGCAGTCCTGTGTTTAAGACTAACAATTTATCAGAGAAACAGCATTGGTCTGAAAGGTATCACTAAAGGCCTTTGAGAGAGAACTAGGGCTGCCAGTTTCAGGTGGGTGGGAAATTCCTAGAGATTTTGTGGTGGAGTTGGAGGAGATCAGGATGTGGGGAGGAGAGAGGCCTTAGCTGAATATAATGCCATAGAGTTCTCTCCAAAGCAGTTATTTTTTCCAAGAGGAGACAGCTTTGTTGTCTGAAGTTCAGTTGTTATAGAGATATTCAGGCTACCCTAGGCCTCCCTGCTTGCTCCTGTTCAGCAGCAGCCCCCATGATAGTCACTGTGGCATAAGAGTCAGGGCTTCAGAGTGGAGTCTGGCAGACCCAGGTTCTTGCTGTGGAAGCTGACAGGGTGATTTTGGACCAATCACAGACTTCAAGCCTCACCTACCTCACAGGGTTGTTTGTGCAGCTCAAAGGGGAAGAAGAGAATAAAGTAAGCTTCTTTGGTCCCTTTCCCACCATGGAGAAAGACAGTGCTTTTCCTCAGTAGAGGCTGAAGGGAAGGGGAAGGCAATGGAAAGCTGCAGTCAGAGGGGCAGATAAAGGGAAGGAAATAGGGTTGCCAACTCCAGGATGGAAAATTCCAGGATATTTGAAGGGTTGAGCCTGGAGAGGGTAGGGTTTGAAGAAGGATGGTACCTCAGACAGGTATAATGCCATAGGCTCCACCTTCCAAACCAGCCATTTCCTCCTGGTGAACCATTGTTGCCAATCTCCAGGTGAAGGCTGGAGATCACTCAAAATTACAACTGCTATCCAGATGGCAGAAATCACTTCCACTAGAGAAAATGGCTACTTTGCAGGCCGGACTCTTTGTCAGTATACTCTGCTGAGGTCATTTTCCTCTTACTTTGGTCCACACTGTGATTTCAGACCAGTCACAGATTTTCAGCCTAACCTACCTCACAAGGTTGATGGGCAGCTCAGAAGGGAGAGAGGAGAATGATGTAAGCTGCTTTGGTCCACACTGTAGAGAAAGACTGTACTTTTCCTAGGTAGAGGCTGCAGGGAGGGGAGAGGAGATGGAAAACTGAAGTCAGATCAATTCTCCTAAAGAAAACTGCTGCCTTGGATGGGTGGAAAGACAGCAAGGGTGGGGGGTGGGGACTCACCCAGAGCCTCTTTCTAGAGCCTATTGTATTGTTCCTCACAACGGGTCTTATTCCTAGTTTCTACATATTTCAATTGGCTTTTTATTTAGTCAGACAGACATACTGACAGACATAACCTTTATTGACATAACGAAAAAGAAAAACAAGATTCAAAGAAACTTTGGCTTTTTATTTTACAGATTAAGATAAAGGACATGAAATGGCTGATGAAAGAACTACTGTTATTTGGACTGCTTTAATAAAATATTAAGAATAAAAACATGCATAGTCTTCAGTTTCCAAAATATGGTATGAATCTTGTTGGAAGATTAATAAAGAACTCTTTCATTCTCTCAATCTCAGGTAGCATAGTTAATCAAGTACATTTTAAAAATGTGTACTATGCAGGCTTAATCTTCCTATAGATGTGGTAGTACAGTCAAACCTCCACAATCCTGTGGCTAACAGTTTTTCAGCATGGCCAGGAGAAGTGAATCTGCCGAACTTTATGTTACCAGTATTCCACTTACTACTTGTCAACCCCTGACTTTCCACAACTCTCCTTTTCTGATTAGGAACTGTGGGGAGAGAAGCAGCCAGCCAAATAGGGAGGGGGCAGACTGGAACAGAAGCCTCAAGCTCTGGGATGGTCCCCAGAGTTCTATCTCCTGCGCCCCCCACCCCAGCCAGCCCACTGGAGAGCTGATCAGTCAGCCAGAGCTTGCAGCAGTGTCCCTGCCCACCAGGCTCTTGAGGCAGCTCAAAGCCAAAGAGGCAGCCTCCCTCTGTTCACTCCTAGCTCCATGGCTGCAAATATGGCTCCAGTTCAGGACCAATGCTTAGCACTCATCAACCTCTGACTTTCCATAAGTCTCCTTTTTTGATTGGGCACTCAGATAAGGAGGCAACATCTAGAGCCAGTTTGGTGTAGTGGTTAAGTGTGCGGACTCTTATCTGGGAGAACCGGGTTTGATTCCCCACTCCTCCACTTGCACCTGCTGGAATGGCCTTGGGTCAGCCATAGCTCTGGCAGAGGTTGTCCTTGAAAGGGCAGCTGCTGTGAGAGCCCTCTCCAGCCCCACCCACCTCACAGGGTGTCTGTTGTGGGGGAGGAAGGTAAAGGAGATTGTGAGCCGCTCTGAGACTCTTCGGAGTGGAGGGCAGGATATAAATCCAATATCTTCTTCTATATAATTGTTGGTATGAAGGGCAGAAGAGGATAACATACAAAAGTTCCAGGTCCAATGTTCCCTCTAAGCTGCAGAGTCTTGTGAGCAAAAATTCTACTTTGTGAGCTACTGACATTAAAGTTGTGAGCTACTGCATAAATTAGTGTGCTCTAGGGTCATCCTTTCTAAGCTAAGACAAAAATCTGTGAGCTGGAGGCTAAAAATCTGTGAGCTAGCTCATGCTAACTCAGCTTAGAGGGAACACTGGAGGGAAGTGAGCTGTAACATTAAGTCCTCCTCCTGTAAGATCTCCACCTATTTATGTTCTCCCTCTCACAAATCTACTACTTTGCAAAAAAAAACCCTTAATTGTCCCCAGCTTCATGAAATGTAGGGCAACACCTCCTGTTGTAGATGTAATGATACCAGATGCCATTTTAATTCCTATAGAAATGTCTTGGCCTTTGTGACCGCTGTGCTTCTACAAGTGTACAGGGACTCATGAGTTCATTCCCTGAAAGACTTGGCCAGCTCTCTCCTACCACATACTAGCACCAAAATTTTCAAAAGTTAGCAGCAGTTACTTTCATGAAACAATGTTGCTGCCTGTTAAGCACGTTTCCAATGTCAGTTTAAAATTAGATAAACTTGTAGCTGCAATTTTTATTAGTAGTTTAATTTTTGAATTCAAAAGGACTTTTACCTGCCCTGAACACGGGACGGTTAGTAATTAAACAAAACAGTCTGGAATAAAAGGGCATTATGCTAAATACCTGGATTCTAGTCATGGTTCTAGAATTCACAGTTTGACCAGACTGTACACTTTTGATTAATGGAAATCTGTTTAAACACTTTTTTGGCAATAGTCACAAAGTATTTGATCGCCTTTTCCAAAAGCTTGCCAGCTGGGTTTTGTCATTAACATTTATTAACAATCCAAGATATGGCTTTCTGCAACTAATTCTCACAACATAAATGTTTTGTATAGATCTCCAGAGAACTCTGGTGTGACATGTTTCTGGCACAAATTACAACCCCACAGCTATTCACCAGAATCAGTGTAAAATTATCAGGTATTACTCCAATTTAAACAAAAAATAACACAAATCATCAGAACTTAAGCAGACTTAACATTCCTTAAGACTCCTAAATTTGCAATTTTATATTCAAAACACAATTAAGGATTCTTTATACCAGTTTCATTTTGTAAGTTTATTCATAACACACATGCATTTAAAATATTTCCAGAAAGCCTCAAGCAAGTTTTGACACTCCTAATTTAAAGGGGGAAATACTGAGAAGCATTATAATGATTTGTAATGCTGTTTCAGTTATTTGGTTAAGAATACTGATAAAGATGACAGTCAATTCAGTTCTCACCCAAAACTGTGACTCAGATAAACACTTCTACTGCAGTTAATCACAGAAATAATCACAGAGCTAACTAGTGATAAAGCTGAAACAGAGTTAACTTTGTTTAATGATCTGTGGACCTATTCTCACATCTCTCCCCTTTTGTGTTGGGCTGACATATTGTTTCAAGCATTGATGAAAACTATCAAACCTAATAAGTTATTGCACTACAAAACAGCATTTACCAACTAACCCTCTTCTTGCTTATTCAAATTTCATTGAGATTTAATCCAATTTAAGTGGGCATAACATTCCTATCCTAGTTAGATTTATAGATTGTCTAGAGATCCTGAAGGATATAAGAGCTGAATGAGGATAGGAGCCTACTCCACTTATTGGATACAAGTCTTGCTAAAATCAGGAAGGTTTAAGTCCTGATAAATATTTGTTAATTGAATCACAGTCAACTTAATCTTATTCTAGTACTCACAGTGCAGGCTTTTTCAAACTCTTTCAGAACAGGGACATTACCAGTGGTGGAGCACAGAGAGCTCAGGATAGTGCCCCCTTTCAAATTAGGGACACCCCTATCCCACCCATTTTCACTTTAATTTTTAACACTTTGTTTAAGCTGTGAATTCTCCTTCTCCACAGCTCCCCTCCTCCTCCTCGCTTACCAGCCTGCAAGAGGAGGCAGCAACAGAGGGGAAGAAAGCTTGGGCCCTTGCTGGGAAGGGATGGGGAGTGTTGGAGAGCCTGAGCTGCATGGGTCACCCAGCTGCTGGAGAGGGTGGCAGCTGGGCAGGCTGTGGCAGGGCTGTTCATCTGTGTGTCTGGCTTCTCTCTGTTCTTCATGCTGAAGAGGAAGCAAAAGCATGCTGGTTTGGAGAGATCTTTTGACACAGGGCTGGCCAGGTAAGGAGCTTAAATTAAAATCATTACATTTAATTTAATTTAATTTAATTAGCAGTGCCTCCCTGGCATCCTGGCACCCCTCCCCCCGGGAAAAAAAATCCTAGATACAGCTCTTTTTTCAAAGTAACTCTCTAACCTTCACTTATCTTCATTCAGGGAGAACAGGACTCCTGTACTTTCTATAGTTGGGTAGAAGGGAGCAATTTCTGACATATGAAGACATATAGTGCTGTCTTATACAGCTTCGGACCACTGGACTGTCATGGTCAGTACTGTCTACTTCAACAAGCAGCAAGTCTCCAAGGCTGCATCTCCACAAGTCAATACATAAAACTTTGTTTTTAGGGAAATCAATATTGATTAGGACAATCATCATCAGTCTATGGAACTGTAGATTTACTATGCTGGAAATCTGGGTCCAAATACTGCTTCAATCAGCCACCACCCTCTGCCCTACTGCAGCACCTCTCAGTGGGATTGCAATTCTTTTGAAAGGTTTTAGGCAACAAGGTCTGAAACACACTTTAATGCATTGTAAATATTATCTTCACCACCCAACTATGCAGGCAGTATTTGAGCAAATAATGCATCCAATTGTACATTTTTACCAATGTGTAGAAATCACAGAATCCTGTTCAATCCAGGAAAGATGCCAGCAGGAAAACACATTCTTCTTTTTTCTTCCCAACTTTATAAACACCTGACATGAACAATCCTTCACCAATATCGTCAGTAATGTTACTTTAAATGATAGAATGTATAAAGCTAGCTATATATACAGAATAACAATTGCTCTATCATCTGCACATTTACTTGGGATTCTCTCAAAATTCAGTTATATCTCATATCATTCATGAAAGTCATGGCTACATGTATATTTAGGTAGTAATTATTGTGACACATCAAATCCATTTGAGTCACTTCTGATAGGATTATGACTATAATTATATAACAAGCTTGGAACACTGAAAGTGCTATATAAATGCTACATGTTATTATTAGAGAAATCTCACTTGCTTCAGAGCAGTAAAAGCATGCACTGAAATTTCTCACACTGGTTATTTGCACAGATTATCATGCCTGTACAGCTCCCTCCATTCAGTGGGCAGGGTTTCTCTCTCCTTCCTGGCCTCTCAGTTACTTTACTTAGAAGCTTTTTACATAGAGATCAGTTCAGTCCATGCCTTACACAACTCATAGTAGCTGAAAATCATTACCAGAGTATAACTTCCAGTGCAATCCTAAAATCTATTTCCTGGGATCAATCCCCACTGAATATACCAAGTAGCTCTGATTAGGATGATGCCCTAAAGCAGGAATCCCCAACCTTTTTTAACCCACAGCACAATGTTCCCTCTAAGCTGCGGAGTATTGTGAGCAAAAATTCTACTTCATGAGCCAAAAGAGCTACTACCATTAAAGCTGTGAGCAAGCCTATATTTGACTATCATGTAAATTTGTTTTTTAGAAGATTATTACCATAATCTTGTAAAAATCTCAGAATGAATTCTTTTAAACTATTTTAAACTATATCCAGGAAGTCAATGCTTCAAATTTCTAGGTGGCTGTGACGGAAAGCAGTGGGTTAAGAATAAACTGAAGGCGCACAGGGCTGCGTCAGGTGACCTGAGGGTGGGGGGGCAGAGTGCTCTGAGCTCTCAGGGAGGGAAAAAAAAAGTTGGTTGGTGACAGGAAACTGCTGAGGCAGGAGTTCTGTCAGGAGTCTGTCAGAGTTGGAGCCTGACAGAAAGACTGAGAGGGTCAGTTCGGGCCTGAGAGAGGCTGAGAAGAAGCTGATCCTGAGAAGAAGCTGGATGAGGAGACGGGGAAGTCTTCCAGAGACTGCCAGCTTGACCTAACCAGCCGAGAGGGCTGTGTGTGTGTGTGTGAGTCAGTTAAAGACCTGAACGGTCGCAGACACCAGGAAACTACTCTAAAGACCTAGTGAGGAGGTTGAGGGAGTAGATGTGGGTCAGAGACACCAAGAAGGGCTGAGAGAAGAGTCTTCAGTCGAGGGGTGTGACTAGACACATCTATCCCAAGAGGCCAGACCTCGACAAAAGGTGGAGAGGGAGTTGAAGGTGAACTGTGTAACGGTGAAAGACTCAAAACAAAAGAAAAAGTAATCGTGAAGCCTGAAACAAAATAGTAACCTGTGTAAATATCTCCCATATCCCCAGTTTAAGACTGTTTGTAACAATAAATCTGTGGTTTTAAGTTCAAGTTCTCGTGAGCCTATATTGTGTGAGAAAAACCACAAAGCTGCAGTGGTCCCATCCATCGAAACAAGTAAAATACCCCGAAGAGACTGAAAATTAGAGATCTAGTGAGGCCGTGAAGCTGGCGCTGCGATAATTGGTTGCCAGCGTCGGGATTTCGAAGAAAAACCCCAAAATAAGTGTCACTAAGAGACACAGAAAGTAGAGGGACACTGCAGTGAAGGAATTAAGACAGTTTTGTGAAAAATTCCTGTCAGAAATGGCTCCTCCTAAGAGAACTACCACAGCCACGGGGGATGGGCAGACGCAAGAAGAGATTCCTGAGGTGAATCCTGGTCAGAGCATTGAGGCTATGAAAATACAGTTGGAATTGGCCAGAATAGAAGCAGAAAAAGAAATTCAGATGGCCAAGATTCAAGCAGAAAGGGAATCAGAAAGAGAGGAGAGAGAACACAGAGAAAGGGAAGCCGAAAGAGAAAAAGGAATGGAAATGGCTAGGCTGGAATCAGAGAAAGGAATGGAAATGGCTAGGCTGGAATCAGAAAGAGAGGAGAGAGAACGCAGAGAAAGGGAAGCAGAGAGAGAACAAAGAGAGAGGGAAGCGGAAAGAGAGAGAGAACATGAGGAAAAAATGTACAGTTTGAAACTCCAGGAGATTCAGGGAAGGCCTGAGTTTCAACGTGATACTAGAAATGAGAGGCGCCTCACAGTAGAACAAAAGAAATTCCCCAAGTATCAAAAAGGGGATGATGTAGAAGCTTTTTTGTTTAATTTTGAAAGAACATGTAAAGATTTAAAAGTTGCTGATGAGGACAGAATGATTTATTTGAGACCTCAGATCTGTGGAGAGTTGAGTGAAATCTACTCTGAACTGAGGGATGAGGAGACTTCTGATTATCAATTGTATAAGGAAAGGGTCAGAGTCCGCTTTGGCTTAACAGCAGAGCAAAGCAGGAAAAAATTTAGAGAAATCAGAAGAAAGCCTGGAGAAACATACTCTCAACTAGGTTGTCGGTTAGACAGGGCCCTGAACAGATGGGTTGAAGGGAGTAAAGTTTCCACTTTAGAGGACCTGAAAAACTTAGTGGGCTTGGAACAGTTTTATAACCAAGTCCCCTCTCAGTATAGGTGGGTTCTGAGAGACAAGAAGTTGAAGACAGTAGAAGAAGCAGCTATGATTCTAGATGAGATTGAATCAGATCTAGGGAGATCAATGTGGACTGCTCCAACTAAAAAACCCCGAGTCTGGAACTCTCCAGAGAAGTCTGGGGCGGGTAACAACAACCCTGCAAAGCGGTACAGTCCACCTCCATACAGGAAGACCCAAGCTGCTTGCTTCCAATGTGGAGGAATTGGGCACTATGCCAAATTTTGCCCAGAAAAAGGGAAAAAGACCCCACCAGCTAAGACAGTTAAAATAGTGCAAAGTCAACAGAAAGAAGTAGAAACAAACCCCTCACTTCCAGAGAACACACCACCGGAAAGACCCAATAGTGTTCTGAAGGTGTGGAAAGTGCAGGAAAGCTTGAGTGAGGAATATACTGAGACTGTGATGGTAAATGACGAGGAAGTCAAGGCTTATAGGGACACAGGGGCGCAGGTTTCCCTAGTACAGCCAGAATTAGTAAAAAGTCATCAGTATTTGCCTGGAAAATCTTACACCATAAAAGGCATTAAAGGACCTACATTTGAAGTGGCCCTAGCAGAAGTTCCTATCAAGTATAGAGAGTTCCAAGGTGATTGGATTGTGGGAGTCCTGAGTGACATAGGAACATCGCTTCTATTGGGCAATGATTTAGCTGATGAGTTAAAGAGACAGCAAGCTAATCCTGTCAACATTGTTACAAGAAGCAGGCCAGAAGCAGCAACGACTGAGGTGTGTGTACAGCAACCAGCAGAAGAAGAGGAAACAATGTTGCAGACCATCCCTGCTGCAGAATTCCTCAGAGAGCAGCAACAAGATGACAGCCTGAGGGAACTATGGCAGAGAACTGGGGTGAGTGATACTGAGATCACAATTGAACACCCAGGCCAATTTAAAGTGATAGACCAGAAACTATACCGGGTGGCTTTAAAAAGAAAACATAACATAGTGTGGGAAAGAAAGAAGCAATTAGTCCTGCCAAGAAAGTATAGGATGCAAGTGTTGGATTTGGCTCATGCATCACCCATGGCCTCTCACCTTGGCATCAATAAGACAAGGGACCGAGTGCAAGAACGGTTCTTTTGGCCAAATATGGGCAAGGACATAAGGGCTTTTTGCAAATCGTGTCAGGCCTGCCAAATGGTGGGGAAAGCTCTAGACAAAACTAAGGGTCTATTACAACCAGTCCCTATAGTCACAGAAGCCTTTGGGAAGATAGGAGTAGATATTGTTGGTCCTATCTCCAGAGTGACCAGAAGGGGAAACAAGTACATCCTGACCATCGTAGATTATGCCACCAAGTTTCCAGAAGCGGTTCCACTTAAGGACATTGAGGCAAAGACAGTGGCGGAAGCCTTATTGACTGTGTTTTCAAGATTGGGTTTCCCAAAAGAGATGGTGACTGATTTAGGCACCACATTTATGTCAAATGTGATGCAAGAATTGTTAAGAGCTTGTGGAATCCGGCATGTGACCACAACAGCATACCACCCACAAGCAAATGGACTCAATGAAAGGTTTAATGGCACCCTGAACCATATGCTAAAGACTTACGCATGCAAGCATCCCAACGATTGGGACCAGAGGTTGCAACATCTGCTCTTCGGGTACAGGGAGGTACCCCAAGAAAGTTCCGGGTTCAGTCCATTTGAACTGTTGTATGGAAGACAAGCCAGAGGACCCCTTGATGTTCTGAAAGAGGCGTGGTCCGGGAACGAGGACATCCAGGAGACAGATGTCATCTCTTACCTACAAGAACTACAACAGCATCTGCAGGAGGTGAGGACGGCTGCTGCAGACAACATGAGAAGATCACAACGACGGCAGAAGCAGTGGTACGACTCCAAGTCCAGAGACAGAGAGTTCAAGCCAGGAGACAGAGTACTGGTTTTGAAGCCCAGAAAGAAGAACAAGTTAGATGTGGCCTGGGAGGGACCTTATACCATCGCCCATAAGGTCTCCAACGTGAACTATGTAGTGAACTTAAGTGAAGATGGGGAACAATGTAGGGTGTTCCATGTAAATATGCTAAAACCTTATTTTGACAGGGGTAATTTGGTTTTAGTTGCAAAGAAGGGAGTGAGTGCGGGAACTGAATTGTCGGGTTGGGGGAAAATATCCCAGGAAGAAACCATTAAGGAGGTTCAGTTCGCCCCTTCTCTTAATGGAGAACAGAGAGCCCAATTACAAACGATATTGGGAGGGTACAAGACAATCTTTTCAGATGTACCAGGGAAGACGAACTTAGCGTGTCATAAGATTGACACAGGGGATTCGAGGCCTGTAGCACTCCAACCATACAGAGTGACTGGCCCGAATGCCAAGTATGTACAGCAGGAGGTAGAAGAGATGTTACAACTGGGTTTAATTGTACCATCAGAAAGTCCGTGGGCCTCACCTGTAGTCCTAGTACCCAAACCGGACAAAACCATGAGGTTTTGTGTGGACTACAGAAGACTGAATAAGATCACAGTACCGGATGTGTATCCAATGCCTCGCATAGACGAGTTAGTCGAGACAATTGGAGCTGCCAATTTTACTACCACCTTAGATTTGACAAAAGGTTATTGGCAGGTAGCTATGGATCCAAAAGATCAACAGAAAACAGCGTTTATAACCAAGGAGGGACTCTTTGAGTTTACTGTGTTACCATTTGGGTTAAGGAATGCTCCATCCACATTCCAGAGAGTAATTGATAAAATGCTAGTAGGACTGAAAGAATTTGCGCTCGCATATATTGATGATATTGCTATTTTCAGTGCTACATGGAAGGAACACTTGCAGCATGTGGCCATTGTATTACAGCGAGTGAAAGATGCGGGTCTCACCATCAAGGCATCTAAGTGTCAACTAGCCATGGCCGAGGTTAAGTATTTAGGGCATGTGCTAGGAGGAGGTAAGATCAAAGCAGATTGGGGAAAGGTGCAAGCCATACATGAGTGGCCCAGACCCCAAACCAAGAAACAAATTCGAGCGTTTTTGGGCGTAGTAGGATACTACAGGAGGTTTATACCTGAGTTTAGCACGATAGCAGCACCGCTATGTGAGTGCACCAAGAAGAAGAACCCTGATCCAGTAATCTGGAATTCAGAGTGTGAACAAGCGTATGAACATCTGAAAGTGGTTCTGACCACGGAACCAGTGTTGAAAACGACCCTTGGCACTTACCGTGAGGGGTCCTTCTCCTTAGAGGACAGGAGGACATCTTGGGTGTTTCCCACCGTCCAATCAGGGAGGCAGGAATCTTAAAAAACTTCCCCTTCCTGTGGATGTGGGAACCACCCTCCTTCCAGTTCGGGTGACTCCGAGAAGCAGTAAAAAACTCTTGCAACCATCACTGCTATGAAAAAAAAAGGTGAGCTAACTGGTGGTCGGTACAAAAACTTGGCATGAGCCTCCCAAACCGACTGAAATAAACTCATATAGAAACTGAGAAAAAACAGGTAAACTACAGGTAGCCTGTGTTAAAGAGTAATCAACAGCTGTAGATGAGACTACAGGAGAAGAAGTTAGATCCAGACACATAAAAGATAGATGCTGCCCGAGGTAGGACGATAGAAGAAGGGGCGGGCAAGATGTCCTCCTGTCCTCTAAGGAGAAGGACCCCTCACGGTAAGTGCCAAGGGTCGTTCTCCCTAAGAGGCGGAGGACATCTTGGGTGCTCCCATAGCAGTATGTCATACAGGGTGGGATCGTCCTACTCAGGCAGCACGTGTTGCAGGATTCGTCTGCCAAAGGCTGCGTCCGCCGACGCATATGCGTTCAACTTATAGTGTCGGATGAAAGTGGAGATAGATGACCACATAGCTGCCTTGCACACCTCCTCTATGGAGGCATTCCTGTTGAAGGCAGCATTGGTGGCCGCACTCCTGGTTGAGTGTGCAGTGATCCCTGGTGGTACGTGAAGGTTTAACGCCTTATACGCCTCCGATATACACTGCTTGATGGCGTAGCTAATTGCTGATTTGGACATCTTCTGTCCCAGTCTAGGAGCCGCTATATTAATGAACATGAAGTCTGATTTTCGAATAGATTCAGTTCTTGTAAGATAGACCTTAATTGCTCTTCGCACGTCTAAGGTATGCCATGCGCGCTCCTTGGGATGCTTGGGATCCGGACAGAAGGATGGTAAGTTGATCTCTTGACTCTGATGGAATCTAGAAGAGACCTTCGGTTGGAAGGCAGGGTCCGGATAGAGGATCACCTTGTCCTTGTGGAACACACACAGTTCCCTCTTAACCGATAAGGCCCCGATCTCTGAGACTCTTCTGGCCGATGTTATTGCCACCAGAAAGATGGTCTTCATACGCCTGAACTTTAGGGATACAGAACTTAAGGGCTCGAAAGGAGGACCTGTTAGGGCCGAGAGTACCAGGTGCAATCTCCAGGTAGGAAACCGATGTACTTGTGGTGGAGAACTCATGGAGGCTCCTCTAAGGAAGCGTCGAATATGGGGGTGAGATGAGAGGTTCACGCCGTCCACCTGCTGGAGAACTGAGGATAAGGCTGCCACCTGACGTTTGAGGGTAGCTGGCTTCAATCCAGAATGGAGACCGTCCTGAAGGAACTGCAGGATCTTGGGGACAGAAGGATGCAATGGGTCCACGGCTTTTCTCCGACATCATCTGTGGAAGGCTTTCCAGGACATGTCGTAGATCCGCGTTGTGGAGCTTTTTCTGGATGCTAGGATGGTGTTCGTCACGTCACTTGCATAACCAAGATCTAGGAGAGAGCGCCGTTCAACCTCCAAGCGGTCAACCTCAGCCAGTCTGGATGAGGATGCCAAACCGGGCCCTGTAACAGCATGTCTGGCCAGATTGGTAAGTGAAGCGGTTCCGCTACTGACATCTGTTGGATTGATGAGAACTAGTGACGTCGCGGCCACCAGGGAGCAACCAGAATGACGTCGGCCCTTAGCAGCCTGATCCTTCTGAGCAACCTCGGAATGATCGGGATTGGGGGAAAGGTGTAAAGAAGGCCTTGCGGCCAGGGAGAAGTTAATGCGTCCGTGGCCTCCACTTGGTAGTGGTAGTACCTCGTGTGGAATCGAGGAAGCTGGTGGTTCTGAGAAGACGCAAAGAGGTCCAACACCGGCGGGCCGAAGCGTGTCACTATCGTTAAGAAAAGCTTCTTGTTGAGAGACCACTCTCCCGATTCAATTCTCTCCCAGCTGAGCCAGTCCGCCTTGATATTGCAAGTCCCCTTGATATGCTCCGCCCTTATGGACTATAGATGACTCTCCGCCCATTTGAACAGTTTCACGGCCTCCTTGTGAAGGGAAGTCGACCTGGACCCCCCTTGTTTAAATAAGCCTTGGCAGCGATATTGTCCGTTCGAACCAGGACATGCCTCCCGGTCACCTGGTTCTGAAAGTACAGGAGAGCCAGTCGAATGGCACGGAGTCCCAGAAGGTTGATGGGAAGACTCGCCTCCTCGGTTGTCCACTGGCCCTGGGTAGGTATCTCGTTGAGGATCGCCCCCCAACCTGAAAGGCTGGCATCTGAAAAGAGCTGTATTTCCTTCTCTACGAGGAACTTTCTCCCCTGACGCAGGTTGTGGTCCTTCGTCCACCACAGGAGACTCTCCTTGACCTTCTTGGGAACAGTCAACGACATAGGGCGCTTCTCCATGATCTGGATCTGATAAGGGCGCAAAAAACATCTGAAGTTGTCTGGTGTGAAAGCGGCCCCATTGAAGCGCCTCTAGATTTGAGACTAGAAGACCCAAAAGTCGTGCCAGGGTCTGGAGAGATGACAATGGTTCCCGCACTATCTGGAGCACCAAAGCCTTGGTCCTCAGTATCTTTTCTTCTGGGAGGAAAACAGAGTCCTTGTGTCGATGACCATACCCAGATGTTGTAGCCTCTGGGACGGCTGTAAATGACTCTTGGGAATGTTGATTATGAACCCGTGTTGTTGAAGACAGGATATGGTGTGTATAACATCCTGCTCCGCACTCTCCCTCGACGAGGATCTTATCAGCAGGTCATCGAGGTAAGGGTGCACATGCAACCCTCTCTGTCTGAGGATTGCTATCAGGTTCACCAACACCTTGGTGAACACCCGCGGTGCCGTCGCCAGGCCGAAAGGTAAGGCTCTGAATTGGTAGTGAGTCCCATTTACGCAAAAAACGAAGAAACTTGTGATGTACTGGGAGGATTGGAATGTGCAGATATGCCTCTGTTAGGTCCAGAGAAGACATGTAGTCCTGATGGTGCAGGGACTCCGTTATAGATTTGATGGACTCCATCCTGAAGTGACGGAGGTTGATATATCTGTTTAAAAATTTCAGGTCTAGAATCGCTCTCCAGTCCCCGTTTTTCTTGGGCACCGTGAAGAAGACGGAATAGACGCCTTGACATCTCTGCAATGGAGGAACAGGCTCTATCGCTGCAATTTCCAGCAAATGTTGAATTGCTTTGAGGGTGATGCTTTTTCGTTCTGGGTTTCAGCGAAGAGGAGACACCAAGTAACGATCCCAAGGTGCCCTTTTGAATTCTATGGGCTAACGATTTCCAACGTCCAAGCATCGACCCTCGAGGCCGCCCACGCCTGCTGGAAGTGTAGTAGACGGCCCCCCACTGGAATAGAATTCCAGTCATGCTTTGTTGGGCTTGGGGCCCTTCTCGAATTTGTCGGACCCATCGGGCTGATTCCTCTGGAACCGGGAATTGAAGAAGCCCTTTCGGAAACTCTGTTTGGACTGTCCCCAGGTTGTTCTTCTGAAGTCCTGTTTTGGTTTGGAGAAGCTGGAGGAGGCACGAAAGGAACCAGACCCGAAGCTTCTCATATCGGAGCGGCGCAGATACTTGGGCATGGCCTTTTTCTTATCCCGTGTTTCCACCAGGATCTTATCCAGGGCGTCTCCAAATAGCTTTTCTCCCTGGAATGGGTATGCTGACACGATGGACTTCGAGTGCATGTCTGCCGGCCAAGCCCGGAGCCATAACCCCCGCCTTGCTACGGTGCTTGATGCCATTGCTCTAGCGGAGAAGGTGAAGGCATCCAATGAAGCATCCGCTGGAAATTCGGAGGCCCTAAGGAGTCTGCTGGTACCTTCCAGGACCCGTTTATCCAGGTCTGGCAGTAGCTGGGTAAGCCGTCTTATCCAGACGATCGCTGCTCTGGAAACTATAGAGGTGGCCGCAGCTGCCTTGATGGCCAGAGCCATAGCTTCGTGGCTCCTCTTCAAGGCCAAGTCTATCTTTTTGTCCCAGTTGTCTCGCACCGAGCCATGGCCATCCTCAGCTAACAGACCGTGTGACTGTAAGGCTGCGATTGGTGCATCCACCAATGGTACTTGCAGCATATCGTTAGCAAAGGCAGGTAATTCATAGAGCTTCTTGATAGAATTGGGTACCTGTCTGTTGGTACTAGGTTTGGCCCACTCAGATTTCAACTGACGCTCAAAGAACTCAGGGAAGGGAAAAACCTTTTCAGAGGATCTGAATCTGGGGAAAAACTCCGTATTCCCTTGGGTTTGTTTTTGGGGTTGGCTAGTGGGTGGGGAGACTCCTGCTCCTCGAGTGATGTTTGTAAGTCTAGAGCAGAAGTCACCTTGGCTAAAAGAGGTTGGAACTCTTCTGCCTTGAAAAACCGTGATGAGGGTTCCGGAACTGCAACATCCTCTATCTCCTCATCAGATAAGAATTCGCCCTCCTCCCGATCTCCCCCATAGGAATCATGAGAGTGGGTCTCAGAAATGGATCTTTCGCTCTCCATCTGGTCACAGAGCAGAGGTTTCTTTGAAGCCCTATGGTGGCTGGAGCTACCTCTGGACCTCTTTGGAGAAGGTGATCTGGAGGAGGAACTGGACCTGGGGGACCTGGGTCTCCTATGGCCAGATGCCCTGACTGCTGCCCCCACCATCTGCTTTATTGATTCAAGAAACTCAGTAAAAAAAAGGAGGGTCCCATAAAGGGTACGTTACCCAAGCCCGACTGGGGCTGGCAGGTCTGCGTGGCTTCCAGCGCAGGTTGGATCACATCTGCGACTGAGTCTCCCGCCAGGAGGTTGGCATCGGGACGTTCCTGCATCTGGAAGCTGCATGGCTGAGGTCTGTCCCCGTTTTGCGCCTTTTTGCGCTCCCCAAGATGGCCGCCGCCAGTGGGGAAGAGCCCTGACGAGGAAGCCTCCTCCGCAGCTGGGGAAGACCAGCGCCGCCTGCGTTCGCCTTTGGGTTTCTCGCCCCTACAGGGCACGTTGCCGGTAGCCGAGGCAAGCTTAGAAGTCATGCCGGCTCCGGAGGCGGGCCTCTCGGTTCCGCGCCAGGCGTCAGGAACCAGGTCGTCGTCCATGAACGCGTCTCTTGACCGACGCGTCATTTTCCCTCTCCTCTGCGGCTTGAATGCTGTGCGCTCGGCCGCGGCTTGAGTTTAAACAGCCGTGCCGTTTCTGAAGCGCTGAAGAAAGTGGGGGGGGGGGGGAAAGGAGGCAGAGAAGCTGAGAGGGACTGAAGGACGGATTGAAAGGCAGAAAAAAAGATCTGAGGTAGAATATCAGGAGATGAACAACAAGGTAGGAACTGAGGGGAAAGAAAAAGTATCTTTTTTTTTTTTTTTAAGAGATAGGCAAGTAATGAGAAAGGGTAGGAACCTAGCCTAAACGCTGCTACTCCCTGTCGAGGCAGGAAATAAACTGGAAGGAGGGTGGTTCCCACATCCACAGGAAGGGGAAGTTTTTTAAGATTCCTGCCTCCCTGATTGGACGGTGGGAAACACCCAAGATGTCCTCCGCCTCTTAGGGAGAACTCCAGAGTTTTCAAAGGAGTTTACCCTCTTTACTGATGCATCTAATGTTGGGGTTGGTGCAACTTTAAGTCAGCAAGGAGAGGAAGGACTGTATCATCCAGTTCTGTATTTGAGCAGAAAGTTATTGGACCGAGAGCAACACCTCTCAGTAATTGAAAAAGAGTGTTTAGCGATTGTGTGGGCAATAGGTAAATTGAAACCATACCTATGGGGAAGGAAGTTTACACTGTGTACAGATCATTCTCCCCTGAAATGGTTGAACCAAGTTAAAGATACGAACAGCAAACTGATAAGATGGAGTTTACAGCTCCAAGATTACAACTTTGACATCCAGCATATCCCTGGGAAGCAAAATGTGATAGCAGATGCGCTATCAAGAAGAATGTGAAGTGTTAAAAGTCTGTTTGTATAGTAATGTTAAAGAGTATTAGACTGTATAACTGAGTAAGAATGTATATAATTTTGAAGTTGGTATTATGACAAAAGTGTTATAACGTAGTGTAACCCAAGCAAGTGTGCCCATGTCCCATTGCTCAGCAAAAGGCTGAGACCTTTCGCCTTGCGCAGTGTCTCAAAAGGGGGAGGGACATGTGACGGAAAGCAGTGGGTTAAGAATAAACTGAAGGCGCACAGGGCTGCGTCAGGTGACCTGAGGGTGGGGGGGCAGAGTGCTCTGAGCTCTCAGGGAGGGAAAAAAAAAGTTGGTTGGTGACAGGAAACTGCTGAGGCAGGAGTTCTGTCAGGAGTCTGTCAGAGTTGGAGCCTGACAGAAAGACTGAGAGGGTCAGTTCGGGCCTGAGAGAGGCTGAGAAGAAGCTGATCCTGAGAAGAAGCTGGATGAGGAGACGGGGAAGTCTTCCAGAGACTGCCAGCTTGACCTAACCAGCCGAGAGGGCTGTGTGTGTGTGTGTGAGTCAGTTAAAGACCTGAACGGTCGCAGACACCAGGAAACTACTCTAAAGACCTAGTGAGGAGGTTGAGGGAGTAGATGTGGGTCAGAGACACCAAGAAGGGCTGAGAGAAGAGTCTTCAGTCGAGGGGTGTGACTAGACACATCTATCCCAAGAGGCCAGACCTCGACAAAAGGTGGAGAGGGAGTTGAAGGTGAACTGTGTAACGGTGAAAGACTCAAAACAAAAGAAAAAGTAATCGTGAAGCCTGAAACAAAATAGTAACCTGTGTAAATATCTCCCATATCCCCAGTTTAAGACTGTTTGTAACAATAAATCTGTGGTTTTAAGTTCAAGTTCTCGTGAGCCTATATTGTGTGAGAAAAACCACAAAGCTGCAGTGGTCCCATCCATCGAAACAAGTAAAATACCCCGAAGAGACTGAAAATTAGAGATCTAGTGAGGCCGTGAAGCTGGCGCTGCGATAGTGGCCTTCCCAAATCACTTCTTTCTCAGTCCCACTATCAATCTGTAATATGGGGATAACCATATTGGTCTGCTCTGCACCGCTGTTGTAAGTATTAGGACTGCAATTATATGACAAATTTGGAACACTGAAAGTCCTGTATAAGTGCTACATAATTTTATTAGAGAAATCTCACTTGTTTTACTAAAACAGCAAAGCATGCACTGACATTTCTCACATTGACTATTTGCATAGATTATCATGTCTGTACAGCTCCTTACATTCAGTTGCCAGGGTTCCTCCTTCTTGGCCTCTCGACAACTCTAATTAGTAGACCTTTACACAGAGACCAGTTCAGTCCTTATAAGGGTAGTCAAAATGAGAAATCTTGATTGAACACATTAAGAACCTAACAGCGTTCTAACTCCTAATCAGGGTCTTTTTATATTAGACCACTACAGCCTCATCCATTTTCTAAAGATTGATAGGCACCATTTTTGGGAACCCTCCTCTAAAAGTATGTGAATTTGGAACAAAAGGCCAAAGAAGAGGACCAAGAAGAGAGGTTATCACCCTGTATGTAGTGTGGAAAGGACTGTTGCAAGAATGCTTATTGGATGAGACTAGCTCACAATTTCTTAATTCTAAGAACCTTCCTTCTAATAATTTATTTTGCCTCCATTTACATACCTGTTTTAGCCTTGCTAGTTCTTTCAAAGCCCGAGCCCACTGTTGCTTGTAGTGCAGTTTTGACTTGGTAGCTGATTCCAATTTCCTTTCGAGATCCCCCTATTTAAAAAACCAAGTTTTCTTTGCTTGATTATGCATATAGAGACCAGATTAAGAAAACTGTTGAGTATAATATGTGACATCTTAAACTGTTATGCAATTTGATGTAAATATTGTGGCACACAGACATATTCTTATTTAAGCAATAGCTTTCTTTTTATTGTCTAACAAGGCAAAACGAGATTAGTCTGTACTCAGACAGTTTGCATAAACACCTTTTAAACATCTTCAAAAAGAGACAAAAATAATATGACCATTTAGTTTTTTATATTCCAGTTTAATTGATGGTAGAAGGTCTTGCATGTTTTATCCTTGAAGCTGTAACAAATGTGTCCCTTTTAATTTGAACAGATTGTACCATAAGTCTTCGGTTCCAAAGGTCACGGAGTCATTATTCATTTTTTAGAAGATATACCTTTAATCCCACTGACTGGCCATCTCAACCACAGTAAGTAGAAAATTCCACCATTAGTGCTATTGCTATGTCATCTATTTATTAAATAAATAAATCTGATTAAATAAATATGAAATATAAATAAATTACACTACTGTGGATTTCAGAGACCTGTTATGTCTGGTATTATGACATACGAAGTCACTGTCAAGCTGATGCCTATGTTATCATTTTAAAGCAGGTTGGGAATTCGAAGGTGGCAACTGTTAGAAGAACAATACAAGAAGATGTACCTTCTTCTAAAGAAAGTGAAAGCTGTATTGGCCTTTGAGTCCAATAGATCATTCTGCAGAAACCTACAGTACCTTAAATTAGATTAAGTGCCTTTTTCAACTTCTGTCCTGTGTTATAGAACTTCTTACTTAGGAGAAGAGACTGGTGCCATCCTTGCAAACATTCTGGAGTAGGATAAAGATGCTTTTATTTGGGAAGGCTTTTGAAGGACTTAAAAGCAGCAGCAGCTGTTGTTTCCCTGAAGTGATTTGGTTGTTTTTTATATAGCATTTTAATGTTTATTACCATTTTCATGAATTGTTTACTTTTAGCTGCCTTGAGTATCTTGAATGATTAAAAAAAAGTAGGTAGTCTCCACACATTTTGAGCTTCAGGGAATATTTCACAATATTTGTCCATCCAAACTGAGTGACATCCTGAACATAATAGAGCTCGAGAGATGTAGAAATTGGCTCAAGGAAAGAGAAAGATTTTAGACCATATAATTATCTGGGAATCTGATACCCCCTGAACTAAGCATTCTTTTACAACAGATTTTTCATAACTATTCCCAAACACCCAAACTTACCAAACACCCAAACAAAGTAGAATCAATTGGCATGAGGAGCTTAAGAGAAAGTCAAGCTTTCTCATAGAATGCTACTCATACTGCATCTAAGTGTGAATGATCTGGAATTATTTTTTTTTTAAATCACCACCTCAATAAAAAAAAATTACTTATATAATTACCCATTAAAAATAAAAAACCAACAACAATAAAGCAAAGATATATGGGTACAAAAAATATGACTCAAGTCCTCGTATAAGAAAACAATTTGCAAACAGCAATTACTGTCTATTACTTATATTCTCCATACAGATGTTGCGCTCATGCAAACTGGGAACCTGGGATCCCTGCAATGCACCCAATGGCCATATCATATGAATTTGGGAAATATGGATTTTCATACCCATGTACTGTCTCCAGAAAATGAGCCATAATGCACACGAGGAATACATGCATGAAAAAGTCCACATTTCTGAATGCCAGGCGATGGAATCTCAAGGCAATGTTCATTTGAAACAAAATGACACTTTATTGGAAACTCGTAGCTGGTTACAAAGATTGAGACTAATACCGATGCCTAGGCATGGGTCACTCTTAAGAGATTCTACATCAAAGCAATTCTAAGCAAAGCTCCCTTTCCCAAGACATCAAGGAGTTGGAGGTGCAAACTTTCACACAGGCTTCAGCTTATCTCTTTCCCCTGAGAAGTTGCCTTGCGGCCAAGCTATCTTTTAACGGTTGCATTCTTTTGTGCCTTGGGAGCATCAACAATGTTTACACAGTAATGGCTGTCTTTGATATGCATAGAGACTACATAGCAGGAAAGATATATGGGTTAGTATCAGAAGTCCATATGGTTAGTATGTTGCAGTTAATATTCATAAACCTTACAGAGCCTGACAACAACACAGTCATAGTGGGGATTGTGCTCTCCCGACATCTGTGGAGTTTATATGAAGATAAGTTCCTAGATTATGTGATGATAATGTCTCCACAGGGTAACTATGATAGCAAAAGGAAAAAGGCTAAGAAGTTGACTAGCATTTATTTATGATCCAAAGCTGATTTTAAGCGTACCCCATTTGAAAGTTTGTAACAGTCTAGAAAAGTACTGATACAGATAGCCTGCAAAGGCACCTTGAGAAGAATTCTAGAGGGTGGTGCACAGCTGAAAACTCTCACCACTGGCAACATCTTTAAAACACAGTTTCTTAAAAAAAAATTGTTTACATTTACGCTAGTGTTTTGCAGCTGAGATTAAGTACGGAGTTTATTTTAGGTCTTTTTAAAAAACAATGCTGTATATTTTTATGATGTTATAAAATGCTGCTATACATTCTAAGCTTTATAAATGGCTCTGAAAGGTTTAAAGAAGTCCATAGGCATACCTTCTCTAATGTCAGAATATTTATCTCGGACTGCAACCGGATTTCTGGTTTGCTGCTCTGCTGATCCTTGTATTGTTGAAATTCTTTCTCCAAACCCTTATTCTTGTTTTCTGCTTCATATATCTGTTTGGTTTTGTTTAAAAAAAAGAACACTTGAATGAGCTTACATCTGAATGACAATCTGGCAATCAACTGGGAAGGACATTTTGCAAATGAGACAGAAGATACAGTGAATACTATAGCACAGCTGTTTTGAGATGTCAGATAAGTGAAAGAAAAACACATGGTAAAGTGTGCAAGAAAATACCAAACTGCTTATTTTCCCTGTCCAACAATTCCTTGCAGGCCTCCTGCTTGTTCCCTCCCAAAACCAAATTTTAATGTTGAGTGCACACCATGAAAGCTTCTTCCAGAGTTTCAGCAACCTTGGAAGATTCTAGGCCCATGACGAATATTGGTTTGTAAATAAAAGGAACCTTGGTTTGTAAATAAAAGGAATATTGGTTTGTAAATAAATGACCTGAGGAGAAATAAGGATGCTTCTTGCCCAGATAACACTGATAATATCTGACAGTCAGTTCAAGTGAAAGCAAAAGAGAAGATGGGAAATCTGGCAGGCTTAGTACTTTAAGAGTTTAGTGTCCCAAAGGAGATTCAAGCTGGGGAGTGAATGCTCCGAACATATACACAATTCCCCATACGCCCCGAAGCTTGTATTCACACAGAAGACAGGATACAATGGGGAGCAGCATAAATCAATCAATCCTGTGCTGCATACAGGCAGCCACTGTCCCTGTCTTCTGAAGCTAATATTAGAAAGAGAAAGAATAACTTTCAGTATACATATTCAATGTGCGTATCACTGCAAGAAAGTTATGAAGAATAATGTATGTGCATGCCATCACCAACAAAAGTTTGGTAATCTTGTGGGAATTATAATTTCTGGGTGGTGATAACTCCCATTTTGTAGAACATACTTCTGAGGGAAACATTCCAGATCACTACCACTATTTTAGAAGGATACTGACGCCTTCTGGTTTCCCCACCAATTTTATGATGGAATAATTTTATTTGATAATGATATTTTAATTAACTACATAAATACAAAATATTGTAAATTCTTTGTATTTAACCAATATACAAGGTTGAATGTCTTAATATGTTTACTTTGAAAACAAAGAGCCCATGTGTCTCATTAGAAACGTTTCCAAATTACCTACAAACAAAAACATCAATGAACTTGCAAGCAGCATTATGAAAACATTCAGTACATTAACAAAAACAGAAGTACTTTAAGGTGCCGTTCTCAGACAGCTGAATAGAATGATTCAAACAAACCTTGATTTTAATTTGGTTCCAGTGACACATTGTTTTTTAAAAGGTGCATATTCATTTGCAGCTTTAAGCAAATATTTAGCCAACTTGGCAAAAGGAACATTTCACTCACTTGCTGCTGCAGATGGATCTTGCTCTCTTCCAACTGCCTAATCCTTGACTTCTCCAATTCAACCTGATGAGCACATTCATCTTTGACTCGCCGCATTGTGTCTTGAAGCTCCTGCAGATTTCGTTCATGCTCTGCTTGGAGTTCTGTCTTTAGTCTTTGGAGCTTAAAACACATTAAAACCATGATGAACATTTAAACTATCGCATTTAACATGAAGCTCTAATTATTATTGTCAGAGCCACATTAACATGTATTTTTGTGAATATAATGTCTAAGTTAACAGTAGACATACAGCTCAGCTATTTTTTGTAAAAATAAATTCCACTATAGGAGTTATAAGAAAGAAACTGTAGCTCCTAGCTGTACAGCAGTTATTTATCTATGAGTTCTAGCACCAACCAGGAAATGGCTAGAGATTGGCAGCTTTTAGTATGAAGATGTTCTGTACAAAGTTTAGTGGTACCCTAATTTTATCATTTCCATCCACAAAACAAGGACTTCTCTTCTCACCCATCCCAGTGTTCCAAAAGACTTTTTAAAAGGCTTCAAAAAGCCTATACTGAAAGGCAGACAAAAATTATACTCTGCATGTTGGACTAAGAGAAAGTGACATAGGCTTTGGTATTTGGTTTTCCCCTGGGCATTTTTAGTAATAAAGATCAACAAAAACACAATGCTGTCTGGCTCACATTTACCTCAGTTTCAGAACTGACAAGCTGCTTTTCACGCTTCTCTAGATCAGTCAAAGTTTTTTGAAGCTGTTCCTCCAAAATTGTGTACTCTGCAATCTAGAACATAAGACATTTAAGAAACAGAAAAACTGAACTCTTGAAAATGAATTACCAAAATGTTTGCTATTTCAAATTAATTTACCTTGTAATGGAAGCCAGATTTCAAATGAGACTGAATTTCTGAAAGTGTTAAGTAATGAATCCAAGAAGCCCCTGGTAATTACTTTCACACATAGTGAATTCCCAAATATCAAGCACAGTCAGATTTGTTCTCCTAAAATAGCTCAACAGTGATAGTAGTGGTCTTTTTACTACAGCTACTGGAAAGAAAAACAATGGCATATATCCATCCATTAAGTTCCAAAGACTTAAGAGCACAAGTCTTTGGAACTTCCTGGTTGGATATTTGCCACTGTTTTTCTTCCCAGTTCCTGAAGACTTAAATTCCTGTTAACAAATTGGTAAAATGTGGCTTACTGTTACTGTTGGATGGATCTGTGACTGATTGACAGATTATACCCAAAGAGTGCTTGTGACTGGTTCCTCATCCTCTTGGAGAGGACAAGTGGAGTGCCTCAAGAATCTGTCCTGCACCTGTTTTGTTCAACATCTTTATAACTGATTTGGAAAAAGGAATAGAGGGAATGCTTATTAAATTTGCAGATGATACTAAATTGGAAGGGGTTGTAAATACAGTAGAAGACAGAGTAAGGATACAGGATGATCTTGACAGGCCTCAATACTGGACTAAAACAACTAAAATGAATTTTAAGTGAGATAAATGTAAAGTTCTGCATTTAGGTAGGAAAATTCCAGTGCATACTTATAGGTGGAGAAGACATTTCTCAGCAGTAGTATGTGCAAAAAGGATCCAGGGGTCTTAGTAGACCCTACACCGAATACAAATCAGCAGTGTGATGCAGTAGCTAAAAATGCACATGCAACTTTGGGCTTTATCAACAGAAGCATAGTGTCCAAATCATGTGAAGTGATGGTATCCCTTTACTCTGCTCTGGTTAGACCTCACCTAGAGTCTCGTGTTCTGTTTTGGGCACCACTGTTTAAGAAGGGTATAGACAACCTGGAACCTGTCCAGAGGAGGGCAATGAAGATGGTGAGAGGTCTGGAGACCAAGTCGGTGGGAAAGGGCAGAATACAAATTAACAAAAATAAATAAAATAAAAATAAATATGAAGAAAGGTTGAAGGAACTAGCCCAGAAAGGAGGCACCTGAGAGGTGATATGATCACCATCTTCAAGTACTTGAAGGGCTGTCATACAGACAATAGTGTGGAGTTGTTTTCTGTTGGCCCAGAAGATTAGACCAGAACTAACGAGTTTAAATTAAATCAAAAGAATTTTTGGGTAAACATATGGAAGAACTTTCTGATAGTTAGAGTGGTTCCTCAATTCCTAGAGTGGTTCCTCAGACTTCCATGGGAAGTGGTGGTATTTCCTTCTTTGGAGGTTTTTAAACAGAGGCTAGATGGCCATCTGATAGCAATGCCGATTCTGTGAATTATGAAAAAACAGGGATGGGGAGAAAGACTAAACAACCAGAAAACACCAGATATCTCCCTTGTATAATGAAACCAATGTAAATATCTCCAACTCATAAATAATACACAAAACACTAGTATTACTTATGATAAAAATTCAAAATGTTGTAACATACACATTGTTGCCAATAAATACAATATCCAGAATAACATAAACCAAATGGGGCTTAAGGCAGGGCTTAACCTGTTGAATGACCCACCTATATAGTTATGCTGACACCAAAAAACTGCTCCTGTTTAATGCCTTAGAAACAGGAAGTCTCAATCAGCAATATGATTTGTCAAGCTTTTTTTAAATTTCGTACTGTCTCTTAAAAACTTGCTTCTCTGGTTGAAGCACCTGTTACATTGTATCTATATGAAGTGAGTGGGGACTACTTTCATTGAGAGCTACTGGCCCAGGAGGAAGTTTGTACCACTGAGCCATGAATATTACAGAGGCTATGAGGCTCCAGAGATAAGAAATATTAAAATAAATATTTTTGAAGCTGACAAATGGTTTAGAGAGCCTCAGAGTAAAGGCTTAAGTAAGTATGGTTTTGGCAGCACACATCTATAGCCATTGCAATGTTGTTGTATTGTTAGCTGGATAGTGATGCTTCTATCTTGTTGTTTGTTTACTCTTAGGTTATTCATATGTGCATCTCTTGACAAAGATACTAATCAAAACGGGAAATATAATGATCGAAATTCCGTTGAGAACTTACTTTATGCACAGTTGGAGAATATATTCATATCACCTTTGAGTGTTGTACAAGTCTTTACATATTCCTTGGAAGCTTGGAACTGTAATGGAACTTGGTGGTTTGGTTTATGTTATTCTGGATATTGTATTTATTGGCAACAGTGTGTATGTTACAACATTTTGAATTTTTCTCATAAGTAATACTAGTGTTTTGTGTATGAGTGTTTTGTGCATCTGGACTGAGGCGGTTCAACAGTACTGATGTTGTTAGATCTATGCTGTGTTCGATATGGTCGACCATTAGTTGCTGACCCACCGTCTCACCAATGCAGGGGTTCAAGGGTTGGCTTTGCAATGGCTCTCCTCTTTCCTTTATGGTTGGGGACAAAGGGTGGCAATCAGGGGACAATTGTCCTGGAGACACTCACTTAATTGTGGTGTGCCTCAGGGGGCAGTGCTCTCCCCGATGTTGTTTAACATCTATATGTGCCCCCTTGCTCAGACTGCCTGGAGATATGGGCTGCATTGCCATCAGTATGCTGATGACACCCAGCTCTATCTATTGATGGATGGCCGGTCTGGCTGTGTCCCAGAAAATTTGGACCCAGCGCTACAAGCTGTGGCAGGATGGCTTAGGCTGAGTCAACTGAAGCTGAATCAGATGAAGACAGAGGTCCTGGGTCATGGTGGTCCGGGCAGGGAAATTCCCTTACCAGCTTTTGATGGGGTGCCACTGACAATGGTGTCCAGGATCAGAAGCTTGGGGGTGCTGCTGGAGCCTTCCTTGACAATGGAGGCCCAGATAGCAGCCACTGCCAAATCCGCCTTTTTCCATCTTAGGCAGGTGAGGCAGTTGGTTCCATTCCTTGAGCACGGCGACCTGGCAACTGTGATCCATGCAACGGTCACCTCGAAATTGGACTACTGCAATGCCCTCTCGAACCTGGAAACTGCAGCTAGTGCAGAATGCAGCGGCCAGGCTGCTATTGGGGCTCCCCAAGTGGGAGCATATAAAGCCGGGGCTGTGGGAACTGCACTGGCTGCCCATAGTATACCAGATTCGCTACAAAGTGCTGGTTATCACCTTTAAAGCCCTATATGGCTGAAGATCTGTTTACCTTAGCATACGTCTTTCTCCACATGTTCCCCAGAGGGTACTTAGATCTGGGATGCAAAATCTATTAGTGATCCCTGGGCCGAGGGAGGCAAGATTGAAGTCAACTAGAGAGAGAGCCTTCTCGATTGCTGCCCCCTCTTGGTGGAATCAGCTGCTGAAAGAAGTCAGGGCCTCGCGGGACCTTGCCCAGTTCTGCAAGGCCTGTAAGACAAAACTATTCTGGCTGGCCTTTAATTGATCTGGAATGACTGATATGGTAATATGGAATGACAAAAATATTCTGAATGCCATCTGAAATGAAACAATATCAAATGATATTAGCACCAGACTTATTTTACTGTTTTAACTTTTTAATTTTAATTTAGGATGTAAATAATATAAGTGAATTGTTTGATTTTACTGTTGTGAGCCGCCCTGAGCCTGCTTCGGCGGGAAGGGTGGGATATAAATCCAATAAACCATAAACCATTATTTATGTGTTGGAGATATTTACATTGTTTTCATTATACAAGGGAGATATCTGGTGTTTTCTGATTCTATGAATTAGGTAGATCATGAGAGTGAGGGCTGGAGGGGTTGTATCAGTGCTTAGTCTTCATATCCAGGGAAATGCGGATCTCCACTTTGGGGTCAGGAAGCAATTTTTCTCCAGGTCAGTTTGGCTAGGGATCCTGGAGGGTTTTTTGCAACCTTTTGGGCATGGAATGGGGGGACACTGTGTGTGTATGCAGGGGGAAGGTAATTATGAATTCCCTGCATTCTGCAAGGGTCGGACTAGATGAACCTGGAGGTCTCTTCCATCTATATGATTATAAGTCTTTAGAAGAGGAGGTGGAAATTTCCACTGAATAAATATCCTTCCCCACTACAGACTCCACCTCCAGTGCAATTCTGAAGGTTTGCTGATCCTTAGGAACAACATTTCAAGAGACTCACGCTACATTGGAAGGGGGAAGCGGGAAAGTCCTGCTTTGTCAAGTCATGGACTGATGCAGGCCAAATATGACTTAATCTATACACCATTCCTAATTCTAGCATATTTCTAATGTTTGGTACCTGGACTGTTCTCATATAGTTCTCATATAGTTTAGTATAGTGTACATCTAGGTCTACTTCTGGAAAGGTAACATATAAATCCCTTTTGTCACTGCTGCTGAATTCCTTTGTTAGTTAATTATGTTACACTTAAAAATGAAAGGGGAAAGAAGTCTTACTTTTTTCTTTACCAATGCTTCTCTTTCTCGGTCCCTTTTTCTCCACTCTTCTGCAAGAGCTTGCATGTGAGCCAGCTCTTTCTTCTTCAGCTATAAAAAACCCCACATATTTACAATTAAAAACACTTTCCTTTTGCAAGCCAAGGGAAAATGAATGCTGACTGAACGGCTACACACCCTGCTGAGAAAGTCTTATTTCCTCAAGCAACTACCAAACAGCACAAACTTTCACATACCCAAAATAGATTCCAGATTAAAACACTGGACTTTATATCCAGAGAACCCCCTTTATAACCTGAAGAAGACAACACTTTCCAGAACAGAAGATTATTTTTTCTGTGAAGGCTAAAAAGAAAGTTACTAAGAACAAATAATATTTACAGCAAGGAAAAGTGCAAGTCTATTTCAAAGTCAACACAGCAGTAAAACATGTCACATTGTGCCACAAGTACAAATTTTGTAAAACATTCAGGGAAACACTGCCAGTTTGTGTTATAATGCTAATAAATACTGCTACTATGGTCCATAACCAACCACACCTATTGAAGACTTAAGAGTAATTATCTTAAGCTGGGGCGGGGAGCCCTGGGAACAAAATTCTGGGGAGCACAATTGGTTGCAGCATGATGAAGGAAGTCAGAAGAAACTGGCTCTCTTGTAAGAAAGAGTCCAGAAGTCTTTGGAACCAGCCACTGCAAGTTGTAAGCAGAAAATTGTAAAAGAGATAGAAAAAGCACACACGTTTCCACTTGTGCTAATTGGACTAAAGTATGAAAACTAACAATGAGGAGAAAAAAATTAACAGGTGAAAATAAAAAAATAACAAGTTCACTAACAATAGCAGAAATGTTTCACTTCCAAGTTATGTTTAGCTCTCCAGAAATGGCACATCATGGTTTACTCAGATTACAAGTTCCCACTATAATGTGATATGTAGGAAACTATTACGTACAAGTTGCATCAGAAACCCGTAAACTAGGACTCTTTCTCTGAGGTGCAAAATCCAGAACCTCATGCCTGGCCCATATTATATAGAGACTAGAGCAGGGGTGTCAAATTCATTTCTTAGGAGGGTCTACTCAGATTAGCAATGGCTAGGCAGTGTCATATCCCCCTTTGGCTGTAGGTTCCCAGGTTAGGCACTAGTTCTCACTCCACTGAGAAGAGACAAAGTTGGCTCAAGGCATCAATGCTTGGTTTGCAACGACACAACTCCAGGAAGCTTCAGCTGGCCGTAGGAATGCTGGGAAGTTCTTCTCCATTGAAACACATTGATAAAGTTGCAAAGAAAACTTGGAGTGGATTTTCTGTTCACCTGTACTCTGCCCAGAACCCAGAGTGGGAAATCCATTCCACATTTTCTTTGCAGCTTTGCTTTCAGCTTTAGCCTTTGCAAAAAGAAGGCAGAAGGAGCTGGGAATGTTGTTGCAGCCTTCGGAGCTTCACAGGGTGAGGACAGGAGGGGGGGAGGGGGAGAAGAGAGCCCCGTGGAACTGATTGAAGTCCTGGGTGGGCCGGTTTGGCCCGTGAGCCACATGTTTGACACCCTTGGACTAGAGAATGGGCAAAGTCCACAAAATTACTTATCTCAGTAACTGCCTTTTGTACTTATGAACTTAAAATGGCAAAGATTCCTCTTGAGCATCTTTTATATATAATTCCCTTTTCATCTTGGCAAATCCCAGCTCCCTCATTGGTTGGATGGTGCTTGAACTATTGGGTAATGAAGCGTCTGTCACCAGTTTGGCCTTCCTATTGGCTCCCCTACACACTACTGTAGCCTGCGAGACATTCCCACAGCTGCCAAAATGAACTTGCCTCAGACAACCACATTTCCGATGCTTCTCCACCCTCTCCTGTGGCTGTCTGTGGAGAAAATCAGGGCCCTTCAACTTTACTGCAACCTCTCAGTTGACCGCAAGAAGTGGTCAAGCCACTCTTCAACACCCTATGGCCCACTTTTTCAACTAATCTCAGGAACAGCCTGAGCCTTGCCCTCCATGCACCCAGCAGCCGCCCAAAGGCAATGCCGCCCTGCTGCTCCTTCTGCACCTGTGGGCTGACTTTGATACAGCTGCTGACAATGTCCCACTGCCCCAAGCCTAACCAAGGCCCCAGGAGTTGCCTCCGCTCCTGCGGCCTTCATGCACACTCATTGGCCATCTCAGGATAGAGTGTGTGTGTGTGCTTATCCTACACAATGCTCTCCCCCACTCTTTCTAGAGCCTGTTGTATTTCTTCAAAAAATGGGCATTACTGTTAGTTTAGAATATTTTCAAAATATTCTTACATATTCCAAAAGAACTGTTTCAGCCTGACAACATACCTCAAAATACACACGTTCTAAATTCCAAACAGTGTCTGGGCTTAACTACAAAGTTACTGTGTAACAGCCAACAATGGCAGAACTAAGTAATGTCATATAAAGTTACTATATAGTGCATAACATGTCAGAGATTAGCTCTGACCAGATAATTTCCCTATGAAACACACTGAAAGATGATTCCATGACAATCATGGAATCATCTACAATGACACAGCTTTGCATGCTTAATATTCGGTAGCAATCTTTTAAAGGTAATATGATAGGATGGCCTTGTCAAATACACATATTTATAGCTAAAAAGCTGGTGCCTTATTTAAAAAAACAAAATTCTAAACTTACTCCTTCAGTCATTTAAACTCCAACACAAGTGTAAAACTGATCAAGTATAATGTTGGTATAAGGTTGAGTTAAACTGCAATTGAACATCAACAAAATTACACAGTAACCTGATTCTCAAAAAGATCTTCTTGCATCTCTTTCCACATTTCCAGTTCAAGGGCTGCCTTGTATTCTAGAGTTTCCCGTGGTTCTGGCTGGACTGGTGGAGCATTAACAGGATGAGGTGGAAGAACCTGTGGTGCTTCATCAGCATCAGCACCTAAACACTAAGGATGAAATGCTTTTAGAGAAGGCTTCCTTGAAAGCTGTCTTTCTTTTTCTGCACCATGAAAGTTGATATTTCACTAACCTGGGATGAATCAGATACTAGAACCTCATGCATTTTCACAAGTCCATAGTCTTCTAGAGTCATTGTATATGAAAGTTCTGCTATCTTGTTGCTTGGCCTGCAAGAGATACCAGAAACATTTCATTGCCCTTTTCTTCCAAGGTAGATATCCTTACTTGATAACAAACTGTATGACAAAAATTTATGTTAGAATGTCGCAAGTATTTAATACACTGGAAATATATACTTGCTGTTTACTGTAGTGCCACACATTTCCACAATTTCAGCATGCAGTACTTTTTTGCTCTCAGGAAACAACCTTTAGTGCAAAATACATCAATGAACACTGGGTTTCCTCTAGAGCAAAATACATCAATGAACACTGGATTACAAGTTTATTTAATATATTCCTAAACCATATTCTCAAGGGAGTTGAAACCCAAGAAATGTGTTTTTCGTTGTGCTGCTGTTCAAAAAGCAGCAGATCCTGTTAAGATTACTACATCTTGTTCAATTTTTTGGTACCTTTAGATCACAAAGGTTGTCGAGACCTAGACCTGGATCCCCCTGAACCACTGCTCCTCTCATAGGCTAGCAGGGCTCAGACCTGTGTGTCCTTGAAGAAGAAGAGATTGGATTTATATCCCACCCTTCACTTGAAGTCTCAGAGCAGCTTACAATCTTCTTTCTCCTCCCCACAAAGACACCCTTGTGAGGTAGGTGAGACTGAGAGCGTTATGATAGAAGCTGCTCTTGAGAGCACAGCTCTGACAGAGTTATGACTGACCAAGATCACTCCAGCAGTTGCATGTGTAGAAGTTTGGGGGGAAAAAAACAGTTCTCCCAGATAACAGTCTGTGCATGTAACCACTACACCAAACTGGCTCTGACTGCAGGCACACAAGAAACCAGACTTTTTCGTTAAATAATAGAAAATGTTTTATTAGATAACAAAAGGAATAAGAAAAATACCATTAGGCAACACAATCTGCTTGATTAAACAGCATAAAATAATAAAAGCTGACTTCTCTGTCTAGCACATTGATACCTCACATTGGATGGCACAGTCACAGGATTTCAGAGTCCAAAGGAATAGAGGGTCAAATATTCTTCTACAATTCAACATAGTCCACTCTGATATTCCCACTAAGCTGTGGCATCTTGTGAGCAAAAATTTAGCTTTTTGAGCTACTGGCATTAAAGTTGTGAGCTACTGCATAAATTAGGTTGCTCTGGTGCCATTTGTCCTGGGCTAAGACAAAAATGTGTGAGCCGGAGGCTAAAAAACTGAGCTAGTTCACACTAACTCAGCTTAGAAGGAACATTGGTCCACACCTCTGTCCAGTAAAATCACAAAGTCAGCCACATCTTCCCTTAATCTCCAGCTCCATTGTATTCTTTAGCATCGGAGATTTCCCAAATCCAACCAGGGCCCAACTCACAAGAATTCTCTGGAAGTTTGCATCATCACTCCTGCTCCCCCTCCCCCCTAACAAACTAATTGCCATATTCTGGGTTACAGCCTGGATAGAGCTGTAGATAGAAAAGATAGATTAATTATGGACACCTACAAAGCTGGGGCAAGCCCACCGATATTCACAATTAACCCTTGAGAGGAAACAGCATGCTTCACCTCAGAAAGGTGTCTGTAAATTTTCCTAGCAAATTTCTGAAGAACCTTGACCACCGCAGCCCACCAAAGATCACAGAAAGCTGAACAGGTTTAATATAATACAAAGAGCTTGACAACAGATAGTTGGCAAGATGTATTGTCCCCTTTTAAAGTGAGCCTGGAGTGGGTATTCCTCCTCAGGCTTCCATGCTTCCCTTTCTTACTGTGTCTAGTGACAGCCACCGCTGCTTACTCAATTAAAATATTTCCATTTAAATAAGCTCATATATATAATTTGCTGTACATCATAGAGTATGCAAGTTAAGTCAATGAGTAAATCCTTTAACGGTGTCCGCATGCAACTTGTCAAGAAGTTGTACAACCAGTTTGTTGTAGTGGTTAAGTGTGTGGACTCTTATCTGGGAGAACTGGGTTTGATTCCCCACTCCCTTGCAGCTGCTGGAATGGCCTTGGGTTAGCCATAGCTCTCATAGGAGTTGTCCTTGAAAGGGAAGCTTCTGTGAGAGTTCTCTCAGCCCCAACTAACTCACAGGGTGTCTGTTGTGGGGGATGATAAAGAGATTGTAAGCCACTCTGAGACTCTGATTCAGAGAGAAGGGCAGGGTATAAATCTGCGGTCTTCTTCCTTTTACTATTTACAGGATAAATGTTCTAGGCTCTACTGAAGCAATGATAAGATTTAAACGCGATGCAGGACAAAAGAACTTACTTGAATGATCTTCCACAGACTCAGTGTCTTATTTAAATTGGTCCATAAAGTGTGCAAAGCAGCTTGTCAAGCGGGCCTGATGACATTTCATCCAAACTGTTACTTTTGCGCTCTGCTTTGCCAGCTCCTATCTCTGTGTAACTTTCAAAGCATTCTTTCAGTCTGATTTCAGAGACAGTCAAGGCCATCTCTGCCTGATTATGTGTGCACCTGCAAGGGGCTTGGGAACGGAACAATGGAGGGAGGGACAGCTTGCTTCGTGTCTTGGGTTTGAACGTGTAACAGTTTATGCACTTAGTATAAGTAGAGAGTGTTTGCCCACCAAAGTTAGTTTTCAGAAGACCCATCTTGCTCTGAACTGTCAATGTCTCAATAAAGTCTATTCTTTGAGTGGCCTGGTGTTGATCACTGAATTGTCGGGGGACTTGACACAGCTATGTATTGAGTATTAGCACATCAAAAATCTGTAGCCTGAACAGCTGCTACACTGCTATGCTAATGGTGCATGCACATTCACTTTGCATTAATAGCAACCCGATTTAAATATGACATTGAGTGCATGTCACAAGGGTTATTTTTTTTTGTCTTCAAAGCATCACATGTTACCGACCTAATACATGGCTAACTATATATCATAGAAAGTTACAAGGAAGAAAAAGCTGAGAAAGATCTTTAATTTCATGAGCTTCCTTTCTTTCTGTTAGCAAACATCCAAAACCTTTGAAACAAACTAAATTAGCAGATAGGACTACAGTAACTTTTCTTTCTGTATTGGTGAGTTAGGTATAAAAAGAATTACCAAAGGCAATTAGGCTTGGACCGCTGCCATCTAGTGGTTATAAGGTTATTTCTCATGTTTGTCAGAATATAATGGAATGGTAGAATCAGAGATGAGCATTTTGAAAGCTCAAAGATATTCAAACACCACTAGAAACCTATATAAGCCAAAAATATACCTTGGGTTTTCTAAGTCTTTATGGTGAGGGCGGAATATAAGTTGAATAAAAACAAACAAACAATGAAGTCAGTCTTAACCAAGGCTTAACTGACAATATTTGGAAGACTGAGCAAGAAAACATTTTTTAAACCATAGCATACAAAAATGGACAATTAGCATGAATGAACTCCAAACATATTTTCAATTGTATGTATCCTTTTAAAGATCTGTGGGAGGATATGGACAGTATACCCTTTGCACTGTTCCTCTGGTATGTTCTTCCTGTCCAAAGTGAGATGAAATCCAGCTCTGTAAGGTGAAAACCAGCCCTGAGCAGACTAGCAGGGATACATAACAAACATGTAATATCCTCCATCTGATGTAATTAAAAAATAATAATATTGAATCTAATTAGAAATGGTGTTTGTGATGGCTATTAGGATGTCAAACAGAACTGGCTTTAACAGAGTAACCTCCATTTTTCAAAACATGCCATACCCTTGTGCTGCTGTAAAAGGGACTGTTTCACTGAAGACCTGTCGCCAGCACTGCTCTCGGTTAGCTCCCAGAAAACGGGTTTTTTCCATGGTCAAAACATTGGAAAGCTGGAGTCTGGCAACTCCCAGAAGCAGGTCTTTGGCCATTTTATCTTTGTGCCACAGCTCAACCAGCAATGGTAGTCTAAAATAAAGAAAGAGGGAAACTAACACAAAGGAATCTGTACTTTGTTCTTACAAGAAAGCATTATTTCGGCTTTTCTGAATGTATGTGAAAAACTAGTATGCTATTCTAAAATATAAAGAAAACAGGCAAAATAAAGTAAAACAGAACTTTATGAGCATGAAGAGTGATTTTTTTTTTTGCTTTTCGGATGGGTGGATTGATGAACAAAAGTGTAAACCAACTGGTATTAAAAATACAATCAACTGAAGTTCTGGAATCTGTTTCACAAGTGGCTTTAATAATTTTCATAGTAAATTTTCCTCATGAAAGATATATTTTAATTATGTGGTGATCATGGCTTCCCTAACAACCAGAAAAACCCCTTCTTGGCTATTTTAGATTCCTGACTTTTCTTGCTGACAACTTCCTTTTCCAGAAAGTGAAGAAGGAAACAAGACGATCTGCTATCTTGGATTTGATTCTCACCAACAAGGAAGAATTGATTGAAGAAGTGGAAATAGTGGGCACCTTGGGAAGAAGTGACCATGTGATTTTGGAATTTACAGTCTTAGGGAAGGGAAAAACTATACGTAGTCAGACTTATAGGTTGGACTTCAGAAAGGCAAACTTTGATAAACTTAGAACTATGCTGAGTAAAATCCCATGGTCAGAAATACTTAGGAAGAAGGGGGTTCAAGAGGGGTGGGAGTTTCTTAAAAGCGAATACTGAAAGCACAATCACAGACGATTCCTATGAGAAGAAAAAATTGAAAAAGCCTAAAGAAGCCGATTTGGCTCCATAAACAGCTCTCTAAAGACTTGAGAAATAAAAAAAGACTCCTTTAGGAATTGGAAGGAGAGCCTTATAACCAAGAATGACTATAAACAAATCACCAGTGCTTGTAGAGAAAAAGGAAAGCTAAAGCTCAGTATGAGCTTAGGCTGGCCAAAGATGCTAAAAACAACAAAAAAGGGTTCTTTCCTTATGTTCAGAGTAAGAAAAAGAGTAAGGACATGTTAGGCCCATTGCGAGGGCAGGAAAGTGAAATTGTAACAGGTAATGAAGAGAGGGCAGAACTGTTCAATTCCTACTTTTCCTCAGTCTTCTCTTCTGAGGGAAACGGTGCTCAATGTCACGGCTGGGGCCGGGTCAGGCAAAGTCCAGAGGCAGTCCGAGGTCTGTAGCCAGTAAGCAGGAGGGTCCGAGGCGCCAAATCCGAATCACTGTAGAAGTATCGCAGGTCTGAGGTCCAGAAGCCGAGGTCAGGGAGTCCAGAAGTCCAAAGCCAAAGTCAGGGAGTCAGGAACCAAAGTCAAGCCGGAGTGGATGCTAGAATGTCAGGGAGATGACTAGTTGCTTCCACAAAGCTTCCTCCCAAAGCCCACAGCTATATAGCCCTCTGCTGGCTGTTGCCCGTTTGGGCTAATTGCTGGCTCAGGGAGGCAGCCAGGATCCTGTTACCACTCAAGCATCCTTGCTCTTAGAAGGGCCAGAATCCTCTCAGAACTCAGGGCTCAGGGAGCGTCTTGCTTGTGAGCGTGCCGCCCTCCTCCGATCCCTGAGGTCCTGCCGGAGGCGGTCACGCACACGAGCCACCCGAGAGGGCGAGGCAGGGGGGCTGGGATCTTCTCCAGCAGGAGGCAGGGGCACTGGTGCAGGTGGCAGGGGCACAGTTTCCTCATCAGACTCAACTTCCTCTGAAGGGTCCCCAGCACCCATGACACTCAACATGGCAAAAACAGAACATATAAGGAGGGTATGAAGTTCCAACCTAGGCTCAGCATAGGGGTAGTACATAAACACCTCATTTCTTTAAATGAAAGTAAGTCCTCAGGGCCAGATGAATTGCATCCAAGGGTTCTGAAGGAGCCTAAGGATGTGCTTTCTGAGCCTCTGGCTATTATTTTTGAGAATTCTTGGAGAACAGAAGAGGTGCTGGAAGATTGGAGGCAGGCGAATGTTGTCCCCAAGAAGGGGAAAAAAGAGGATCTGGGTAACTAACGACTCGTCAGCTTGATGTCTATATCTGGAAAAGTTTTAGAACAAATCATCAAACAGTCGGTCCTGGAACATTTAGAAAGAATGGATGTGATTACTAAGAGCCAGCATGGTTTTCTCAAGAACAAGTCCTGTCAGACTAACCTGTTCTCTTTTTTTGAGAAAGCGATTACCTTGCTGGATCAGAGGAATGCTATAGACATAGTTTATCTTGATTTGTGTAAGGCTTTTGATAAGGTTCCACATACTATCCTTGTTGACAAGTTGGTAAAATGTGGTTTGGATCCTGTTACCGTTAGACGAATCTGTAACTGGTTGACAGATTGGACCCAAAGAGTGCTTGTGAAGAGGAGTGACAAGTGGAGTGCCTCAGGGATCTGTCCTGGGACCTGTCTTGTTCAACATCTTTATAAACAGTTTGGATGAAGAAATAGGGGGAATGCTTATTAAATTTGCCAATGACACTAAATTGTGAGGGGTTGCAAATAAAGTAGAAGACAGAAACAAGATACAAGATGACCTCGACAGGCTGGAAAACTGGGCTAAAACCAATAAAATGAATTTTAACAGGGATAAATGTAAAGTTCTGCATTTAGGTAGGAAAGATCCAATGCATGGTTATAGGATGGAGGAGACTTGTCTTAGCAGTAGTATGTGCGAAAAGGATCTAGGGGACTTAGTGGATCATATGCTGGACATGAGTCAACAGTGTGATGTGGTGGCTAAAAAGGCAAATGCAATTTTGGGCTGAATCAACAGAAGTATAGTGTCCAGATCACGTGATGTGATGATATTGCTTTACTCTGCTCTGGTAAAACCTCACCTGGAGTATTGTGTTCAGTTTTGAGCACCACATTTTAAGGATATTGACAAGCTGGAATGGGTTCAGAGGGCGACAAAGATGATGGGGGGGTCTGGAGACCAAGTCCTATGAGGAAAGGTTGAAGGAACTGAGCAAATTTAGCCTGGAGAGGAGGTGGCTGAGAGGTGATATGATCACCATCTTCAAGTATTTGAAGGGCTGTCATATAGAAGATGGTGTTGAATTGTTTTCTGTGGCTCTAGAAGGTAGGACCAGAACCAATGGGTTGAAATTAAATCAAAAGAGTTTCCAGCTCAACATTAGGAAGACCTGACAGAGTGATTCCTCAGTGGAAGTCTTCCTTGGGAGGTGGTGGGCTCTCCTTCCTTGGAGTTTTTAAACAGAGGCTAGATGGCCACCTGGCAGCAATGAAGATCCTGGGAATTTAGGGAGAGGTGTTTGTGAGTTTCCTGCATTGTGCAGGGGGGGTGGACTAGATGACCCTGGAGATCCCTTCCAGCTCTATTTCTATGATTTTACATTTTGATTAAGAATTGGTGTCATAATTCAAGATCACTTTCCAGTGTGCTTACCAGCAACTATTACTTATGAGAACAATGCAAACTTCTAGAAGAATAGATGAACTTCTCTATAACTTCTCTATATTCTTCTATAGAAGAATAGATGAACTTCTCTATAAGACCTGACACATATTTTGATTATCACAGTGTTTGTATACACTATGCATTTTGTACAGAGAACATGACCATTCCCAGAGAGTTAAGAACATAAAATAGCCAAAAAAAAAATCCACCCAGGATTACTAAAGCGGGTCTCATTAACAGAATAAGACATACAAAGTTACTGACATGAAATATACTATTTGAATAAAATGGTATTTCCTGAAACGGATATTTAGCCAGTAATTTCAAAACTTTTCAATATTGATAATATTGTTTTGCACCAATGGGTACATAAAAAATATATATTTCTATTACTAAACCAGTAGTCTCAGCATAGATACTACCTGAAGAAAGTATCCTGAAGCTGATGAGGTAAAGTTGCAAAATCAAATGCACAGTAGGACTGAGGAAGAAAAACTTCCATGTTTTTCTTCACTTCTACAGGAGGACTTGTCATAATAGGTGCAGCACTGCCAAAAAATGGATATGAGTACCTATTGAGGAAGGAGGGAAAAAATCCAAATTAAATTCTTGTCATTTGTAACGTTCAGATCTTTTAACTAAAAGACTTCTAAACCAACCATTATAATGACATAATGCTACCAAGAATGTGGAAATTATAGAAAACTTTCATTAATTAAAAAATGCAGAACTCAGTGCTGACCCACATCTACCCAGTAGATGTGGGTCAGCAAATGGTCATGCATTCCTGAAAAGCATGATCATTATAGAATACATAATAATATAAGTGGGAGGCCCACAACACTTGCATGGGGGGGGGGCAGAATTCCATCTCTCTTCCCTCCATTGCAACTCTAGGTCCCATCACCCACCTTCAGTGACAGCAATGGTATGTAGGAGCTGCTCCCAGCATCCTCCACTGACACAGCCAGCCCCAGAGGCTCTCTTGGAGTCCTCTGATGCACAGCCGAGTCCAGAGCGGCTCCCTGAGCACACCGCCATGGCAGCCTGGCAGGGAGCAGCTTCCAAATTGCTTTGCCAGTGCAGCAAGGCCCATAGCCTCTCCTTGTGATTGACAACAGTGTTTGAACCCCAACCCCAATAGCTCTGTGTGAGTGAGGGCTGATTATTAAACGGAGCTGGGCTGCCCTGTCTGTGAATGTCTCTGGGGTTGAGAGAGAAGACCTGAGGTGTGAGATGGTCATGACTTTTTGATTTTTAAAGAGACAAGAAGTGTGGCAAGTGTGATGACCTGACCAACTTATATCCCACAACCTAAATAAGAGGTTGTAGAGGATGACAGGCACTCTATGTGAGTGGACAAGAGGCATCACAAAGTTATTTTAAATTCTTTCTGCCTACTCACACTACAGCACAGATCTGAACTGGGAACTTGTTGCAGCTGTGTTGAGCAACAAAAATTCAATCCAAGATCCAATCATCCGATCAGTTTGCAAAACGGAGAATGACAAAGCAAGGAAGCCCCGCCTAAGCTACAGGTGGCCTGAAGGGCCAATCTGTCTTCCCCCTTCCTCCAGGGGAGCAAAGAAGCCCTCTGACCTCACAGCAAGGTTGCCGGTCAGTAGGGATGAATTTCTAGCACATGACTTAGGTTAACTCCAAACCATGTAGCTAAACGCTGAAGTTGTAGAAATGTTGATTTTTACATTCCAGCAAGATGAGAATGCAGTTACCATCTGAAAGCAAGTTAAAAGGTTTGTTTTCCTGCTTTTTAAATTACTTATGAGAACAATGCAAACTTCTAGAAGAATAGATGAACTTCTCTATAACAATGAGGACCTGGCACATATTTTGATTATCATGGTGTTTGTATACACTATGCATCTTGTATTTTGTGCAGAGAACATGACCATTCCCAGAGAGCTAAGAACATAAAATAGCCAAAAAAATTTTCCACTATCATTATGCTAGTTTAAAGGCACGGGAGGGAAAGAATCTCTGCAAGCAATTGCCTTATATATATAGACCAGACAAATCTCCAGTCTGTCAGCCTGGGAGAAAAAACCATTGCCTTAATCCCCAAATATATGAGAATCCACCAAAAACAAAGTCATCACAGGATGTCTTTGAATTGTAAAAAAAATAATTTATTTGTGTTGAACCTCAACGCATCTAAGGCTAGCAACACACTCCAGGAGCCAGTCTGTGAGATACAAGGGATAGAATCACAGCTCTACGTAAAAGGTCAATACAGAATTAGGTGCATCTCATACTTTTTCAAGTGGAAAATCACCCTTCTTTCAACCACAGAACTATTAACTAAACATGTTATACCTTAAAATGCAATTAACAGGAAAGCCAGCATCCATATTATAGACTGATCTTAAATCTAGAGAGAAGCAGAAGTGATGAGATACCGCTGGAACTGCAATTTTTTGCCCTGTAGTAGGCTCAGAGGTACCAGATCCAGTGACATGTTGAGACTGGGATGCAGGCACTTGAGTATTCAAAACTGCAAGAATAAACAAACAGCATATTTATTTTTAAAAACTTCAGCTTTTGTTTCAAAGGGATCTTGTATCTTCACCACCCTTCACAGCTATGTAATGTAGTTCTTAACATGCATCTATGCTGTTAATATTTCAGATGTAAATTTAACTTTTCCCTTTCTAAAACTAGATTCTGAACTACTAACACTATTATAGGCTGCTGCCAAATACTCGGGACACATGACAAAAACTTGATCCATAGGGCAAACAAGTTTTCACATTTCACTGCTTTTCACATTGCAAGCAGCCTTCCAAACATTGGCTGTATTGTGCAAAGTGGCTACATGTTGACCTCTGACTGAAACTTTCAGAATAGGTTAAGTTTCCTTTGAGCACTCTCTAGGATTAACTATTTCTTTCTACAGAAGAAGAAGACTGCAGATTTATACTTTGTCCTTCTCTCTGAATCAGAGACACACTGTGAGGTAGGTGGGACTGAGAGGGCTCTCACAGCAGCTGCCCTTTCAAAGACAACTCCTATGGCTGACCCAAGGCCATTCCAGCAGCTGCAAGTGGAGGAGTGGGGAATCAAACTTGGTTCTCCCAGATAAGAGTCCGCACACTTAACCACTACAACAAACTGGCTCTCCAGGATACTGTACTGTATATTCAATGTATTGTATACTGTATTGTATATGCAATGAATAGTGGGATAGTGGAAGTCTCAATTGTAAAATGAAGATTACAAGCTGGTGGGGAAGGATACATGGAATCTCAGGGAAAGTAGATTTGAAAATCCATCTTTACTATGGGTATGCACTTCAAAATTATCATTTTAATTCCATATCAGAATGTCTGGAATGTCATAATAATAATTTTGATTAAATAATGGAAGTATTGTTACCCTATTGGAAAGTTGAAATATTGAAACAATATCAAAAATTCAATGAAGGGGGGAAGGTGGAGCGTTGCTGGTGCATGGTGGACGCGACTTGACGGAGCTCCTGAACAACCCCCTATACGTCGTGTGTATAAAGTCACCAGACTCAGCTTTTGTGAGTTATTTCAATGGGACAGCAAACTAAAAATAAAAAGGTCGATTTCGAAGGAAAAAAAATCGGTGGCGGAGTTCTTTAAAGCGGATAGAGCGGGAAAGGTCAATCGCCCTGCTACTCGTTTGGTTCCAAATATGGCCGCTAGTAACTCTCCCTCTCCCGACCTGGTGATAGAAGACGAGGAAGCTCCCCTATGTAAACGAGACTTAGATGTTTTGAAAACTGATATCCATCGGTTTTTTACTGAATCGATGGAGAATTTCCTGAAGCCCATCCAGTCCAAGATGCAGAAGCTCTCAGAAGAGCTTTCAGTAACCGCCAAATTGGCGGAGCAGTCAGCAGAAGTGACTATGGGGCTTAAGGAGGATGTAAAGACTATGAAAAAAATATGAAACATTGCTTGACAGCAGAATTTGTATTCTGGAAAACTGTTACAGGGCTTCAAATCTTAAGTTTAGAGGCTTGGAAGAGGGAGAGGAAGGAGCTACAGATTTATCTATATTTATGAATAAGTGATTGACGAAAGCCCTAAAGATGGAGGAGGGATCATTGATTGCTGTAGCGAAGGTGCAAAGATTAGGATCGATGGCATCGGCGAGAAGAGGGAGACCAAGGGATGTGTTGATGAACTTTGTTTTCCCTAAAACAAGAGATATGATTTTGAGGGAGGTGAGACTGAATGGTGCACTATCATACAATGGCAAAAAGGTGCTGGCTCTACTAGATTTACCCCCTGAAGCCTTAATGAAACACAGGAAGCTAAGGCTCTTCGTGTCAAAATTGCATGCTGCCAACATACACTTCAGATGAAGTCCTGCGTCGGATATTTTAGTCTTTAAAAATGGAGCCATGAATAAAGCGTCTGATACAGAGACAGGAAAAACATTGTTGAACTCATTAGCTTTAAAACTGACATCTTCGGAGGAAGAGGAATTATCAAAAGACGACTCCACCGGAGAAAATCTGTTGAGTGGAGACTGATTAGGCTTGCCTCAAGCTACAGGGACTTTCTTTTTTCTTAGGCGCCATAACCGTTTGCATTTGAACTACTGTTGAAATTGTGTCGTCACTCTGAAAATTTCCACGGTTCTTTTTAAGGGCCGTTAATTTTTGAAACTACAGATATGTATAGTTATAATGTATTGTTATAATAGTTGCAGTTAGAGTGGATGGTGTGAGTTTAGATCAGTGAGCATAGGGGGTTGTATGTTATATGGGTATGTGGTGAATGTCTATTTTTGAATGGTTTTATGAATGGGAATAGAGTGGAATAACAGTGTGTGTCTTGATTAGTGAACGTGAGTGGGTGTATGCTAAATGGGAAAATGATGTTTGTTATTTCTGAATGGTTTAATGAATTTTTATTAATTATCAAAAGACGACTCCACCAGAGAAAATCTGCCGAGTGGAGACTGATTAGGCTTGCCTCAAGCTACAGGGACTTTCCTTTTTCTTAGGGGCCATAACCGTTTGCATTTGAATTGCTGTTGAAAATGTGTCGTCACTCTGGAAGTTTGCGTGGCTCTTTTTTTAAGGGCCGTTAATTTTGGAAGCTACAGATATGTATAGTTATAATGTATAGTTATAATAGTTGTGGTTAGAGTGGATGGTGTGTTTTAGATTAGTGAGCATGGGGGATGTATGTTATATGGGTATGTGGTGAATGTCTATTTTTGAATGGTTTATGAATGGGAATAGACTGGAATAATGGTGTGTTTCTTGATTAGTGAATGTGGGTGGGTGTATGCTAAATGGGTAAGTGACGTTTGTTATTTCTGAATGGTTTAATGAATTTTTTATTATCCTTTTTCAGATCGGAGGGATAATTGATCTTGATGCATGGCTTTGAGTGGTCACAGTAGGATGTTAGAATGTTAACGTGTGGATGTACGATGGTTAGTATGAGTGATAGGTTGAATCTGGAAGTTACTTGAAGGGGTTTTGTATTGGCAGAATGAATTGGGGGAGGGGGGTGGATTGTTGATTGAGGTCTAATAGGGTATGGAATGGTTTGAACATAATTAACCTAACTTAATTCACTTTATAGTATTTGATGGAAATTATTAAGGAGACACGAGAATATTATTTCTACTTAGCCTGCTTAATGACAGTGTTTATACAATGTTACTAAATTGCTTTTTATTCTATTTCTATATATATTTGCGAAATCCAGGGATATATATGGATGTGTGATATTTGTTTTTGAGATGCAGTAGGGGATAGAATGATGGTTACGTTACTAAAGCTATACTTATCAAAGTAATACTGTTACACTAAGTGTCTTACATAATGTTATGGATTATATCTTTTCTTTTCAGGACCATAAGGAGTTCTTGGAAAAATTGAATTTTTGTGTATTTATAGCTGGTACCTTACATAATTCGGCTGTTTCTGATTTGGTCTAACCGGAGTATGAGTTTGGTTGTTTTTCTCTCCTGTTATAGGGGGGTTGTGATGGAGTTGTAACAATAATTGTGTGTAACTGAAAGCTTGGATACGATAGCTCCCCTTGAACAACCAATTAGTTTCACTTTAAGGGAGTACGTTGGGTATTGCTCCCTTGTTCTCCTAGTGATAGGGGGTTGGTGAAACTGAGCCCTGAGGGTGGGGAGACTGCTTTTGTCTTTGCCTTTTTGTTTCTATAGTTAACAGGCTTTTAATTCCTGTTAGACTATCAGCACTATTGGCTAGTGCTGGTGTTTGTTAGGGGCAGTTGTGCTCCTGTTAAACTAGTTTTTCTTTATTACATAGTTGGGCACATTGCCCTTGGTTTACTGGTTGTTGCAATATGTCTAGCCATATCAAAATCGCATCGCGGAATTGTAGAGGTTTTAAAAATCCTATCAAACGTAGACGCATCACCAACTACCTGGAAAAGAAAAAACTTAATATTGTATGTTTGCAGGAAACACACTTAAAGGAAAAGACTGCTAATATCTTTAAATCGCGTTGGTTTCTTCAATCATATCAAGCTCCTGGCACATCCAAAGCAAGGGGGGTGGCTATTTTAATTTCGAAACATACTCCTTTTGTCTGTCATCAGACCAAAATAGATCCCAAGGGCAGATTTTTATTTGTCAAAGGTGAATTAGATGGGGTGGCCACTACTATTGCTTCAATTTATTTCCCCAATAGCGGACAAATTGACTTTCTTAAAAAAACGTTCCTAGAATTACAAAGCTTTCAACATGGCAATGTACTAGTGGGAGGGGATCTAAATTTTGTAGTAGATAAATCGATGGACAAGTCAAACCATATCAGACCTGCAAAGGGGTACTCATCCACTCGTACGGAACTGGGCTCTGTTATAAATAACTTTAATTTGGTTGATACTTGGCGTACTCTACACCCTAACACTAGAGATTATTCTTTCTACTCTCCAGTTCATGATTCTTACTCAAGAATTGATTTTCTTTTAGTCTCCCAGTCTCTGATTAACAGTTTAGAAAATGCAGAAATAGACATCAGAAGTATTTCTGATCATTCGTTGGTAGGCTGTGATTTGATAGCCCAGGATCTAGATGGGAAAGGTCCTAATTGGACTCTAAACAAATTGTTATTGTCTAACGAAGACTTAAGTAAAAAAATTGAAAAGCACATCCATTCTTATTTTGATTTAAATACCAAATGTGGGGTTTCTTAGGCATATGTCTGGGACGCCTTTAAGGCGGTTATGAGAGGCAATTTTATTTCTTTAGCGTCGGCTTGCTACAAAGCGCGAAGAAATCTTTGGAGGATTTAAATTCTCATATAGCGGCTCTTCAAAATAAGCATTGTAAGTTTAGGGAGAGAAAAACACTACAAAAATTAAATCAAGCCAGAAAACAGTTAGAGCTGTTAGAATTATCTTCTATTCAGAAACTTCTTTTCCTCAAACAAAGATTTGCAATGAAAACCTCTAAATCAATTAGATTCCTAAAACTTCATATAGCACAGAAAGGTCTCAAAATTTGATTCACGCTATACGAAATTCTCAGGGTGCTATTCATTCTTCCTCTAGAGAGATTTCGAAAACTTTTTTTGATTTTTTATAAAACTCTATATGAATCTGGCAATCCAAATTCACAGAATATTGAGAATTATTTAAGATCCATTAATTTCAATGCCATTCTTACAAATGACCACGCTTCTTTCTTAGATAGGCCCTTTAATTTGACTGAACTAAATGTGGTCATTTCAAAAATTAAGAATAATAAGGCTACTGGGAGGGATGGTTTTCCAATTGAATTTTACAAACATTTTAAATCTTCTCTATTAACCCCTTTACTAGATGCCTGTAACTCGGTCCTGAAAGAAGGTCGTCTTCCTCCTAGCTGGCTGGAATCCCGAATGATTCTAATCCCCAAGCAAGGAAAAGACAAACTTAATCCTGCCTCTTATCGCCCTATCTCGATTTTAAATCATGATTTTAAATTTTTTTCGTCTTTGTTAGATGAACGTTTGAAAAAAAATATCACTCAATATGTTCATCCTGACCAGGCCAGTTTTATGCCGGGTCGTTCCATCACCAACAATAGTCGTAAATCACTAAATCTGATTCATGGGGCAAAGTTGTCTGCTTCTTCTTCATTGATCCTTTCTTTAGATGCCGAAAAGGCATTTGATAAGGTTGAAATCAATTATTTAAAAACTTTACTTAAATTTATGAATTTTGGTCCTGGTTTTCTGAAAGCTATCTCTGCAATCTATAGTGCCCCATCTATGCAAATCGTTACAAATTTTTTTAGGTCAGATGAACTACACCTGTATAGAGGTACTCGCCAGGTTTGTCCCCTTTCTCTGCTTTTGTTTGCCCTCTCTGTAGAGCCCTTTGCATTTGTAATCAGAAATTCTCCTGAAATTACAGGTATTTTGATTAATAAGGCAGAATACAAAGTAAGTCTTTTTGCCGATGACATGGTTTTTATTTAACCAATCCTCTCACCTCTTTAACCTCTCTCAAAAACAAACTTGATGAATTTAGTAGTCATTCTGGCCCAGGTAGTAGCCACTGCCAAGTCCGCATTTTTTCATCTTAGGTGGGTGAGGCAGTTGGCTCCCTTCCTGGAGCAGGACGATCTGGCAACAGTGATCCATGCAACGGTCACCTCAAGGTTGGATTACTGCAATGCCCTCTACATGGGGCTGCCCCTGTGCTGAACCCGGAAGTTGCAGCTAGTGCAGAACGCCGCCGCTCGGCTGTTATTAGGGCTCCCTAGATGAGAGCACATTCAGCCGGGCCTCTGGGGACTGCACTGGCTGCCAATAATATACCGAGTCCGGTACAAGGTGCTGGTTATTACCTTTAAAGCCCTATATGGCCTAGGACCTGCCTACCTTAGGGACCGTCTCTTCCCATATGTCCCCCAGAGAGTACTGCGACCTGGCTCTCGAAATCTGCTTGTAATCCCCGGGCCAAGGGAGGCTCGGTTGAAGTCAACCAGGGACAGGGCCTTCTCAATTACAGCCCCTTGCTGGTGGACCCAGTTACCGGAAGAGGTCAGGGCCCTGCGGGATATTGGACAGTTCCGCAGGGCCTGTAAGACAGTCCTCTTCCGGTTGGCTTATAACTGACCGGCACCAAAATACTGAAGGAAGTTTATAGATAGCACACCGATATGGACTGATGTATCGATATTAATGTTTTAACTATGTAATTACTATTGTATTTTAATTCTGAATTTTATTGTTAGAATTTTTATGCTGTGAGCTTCCCTGAGCCTGCTTCGGTGGGGTAGGGCGGGATATAAATCAAATCAAATAAAAATAAAATAAAAATTAAGTTTAACAAATCAGAAATTTATCCTATTAATATCTCCCTAGATCTGCAGGAAAGGATTAAGTCTTCTCTTCCTTTCAAATGGGTTACCAAAACTTGGAAGCACTTAGGTATTTTGTTTCCATTGAATCTGGCAGATTTATATCAAGTTAATTATGGTTCAACATCTAAATATATGATTTCTACTCTAGGTGATTGGTCTAAACTAAATTTCTCAATACTGGAAAAAATAGATCTTTTTAAAACATTACTTCCCCAATTATTGTTTTTATTTCAAAACCTCCCGATTCCAGTTCCAAAGAAAGAGCTCTCAACATGGCAATCACAATAGACCTCCTTTCTCTGGAATAATCGGAAGCCCAGAATAGCGTCGCTTTTGGCAAAACCTTATAACAGGGGAGGTTTAGCAGTTCCACTGATAGATAAGTACTTTTTGGCAGCTCAGCTAAGATGTATCGTTCTTTATGCTTCTCCATTTTCTACCCCTGCTTGGGTGCAAATTGAAAAGGCTGACCTACCTAATATTCTTTTACATGAATTCATTTGGTACCCTAAGGCTGATAGAAAAGAGTATGTCATTTCGAATCCATTTTTAAAGTATACGTTACAATTGTGGGACCAATGGAGAAATGCTCTATCTCGGCTTCTTCACCAGTAATGGCATTCTTGGGTCAACCATAGTTTCGTCCAAGTAAAGATAAAAACCAATTTAGAGTGTGGAGGGACAATAATATATTTAAGCTTACTGATGTTTCAAATCAATGGAAAATTGTGTTCACACTCTCAATTGGAAAACAAATTCAAAATCTCTATCCCGTGGTATCAATATGCACAAGTGGACCATGTATTGGACCAAATAATACCAATTATTATGACTAACAGAACGCTTAACCTGCTTGAGAAACTAATTAATAAAGGAAATACCACTATAAGAGGAGTAATCGCTATTATCTACTCTCTTCTAAATCAAACTCTCTGGAAATGTATAGCCAGTCATCAAAATATCTGGCAAAGAGACTGTCAAATTTCAATTAATAGAGACCAATGGGAAAAGCTGTGGGCATTGTCTTTATTTAAGTCCAAATCTTACTATTTTCAGCTACAGAATTATAAAATATTTGCAAGGTGGTATGTGACTCCTTATAATCTTTTTAAAGGTAAAGTGAAGGTTGACCCAAACTTCTGGAAAGGTTGCCGGCAAACTGGAACTTTCCTTCACTGCTGGTGGGAGTGTCCTGAGATTAAGGCTTTCTGGAGGAGTATTCTAGAAATAATATCAAATAAAGTTGGGAGCATTATCCCATTGACACCTGAAGTGATACTGTTGAATTTATGGCCTGATTCTGAGCTTTCATCTCTAAAACGAGAATTAGTTGCATTATTACTTTTGGCTGGAAAGATTGCTATTGCCAATTGCTGGAAACAAACTAAAAGTCCCACCCTTCAAAGTTGGAGCAATAAAGTCTGGGACATATTAATTCAAGACAAGTTAGCTACCAGTATTTCTTTATTAGACAATGCAAAAGCGGGAGACTGGTTTACAGAAAAATAGTTTTGTTTTCTTGAATATGTTAATAATAAGAACACTGCATTTGGTAAAATTCCGGTAAAATATATGAATTTCATGATTTATTAATTTTTTGACTGGTGGACAGATACTTTCTCCTCTTTCAATGGTGGTTGGTGTACTGATATATATGTACTGGTATGAATTGTCCCTTTGATAAGGCATGTGATGTATGTATAATTTTTATTTATGATGATGGTTTTGTTTGGTTTTTAATTTGGGTTGTTGTTATATATTAAAAAGTTCTTAATAAAAAATTTAAATTAAAAAAAATTCAATGAAAATAAGGGTGTCCTTTCCAAAATTTCAAAGTAAAATTAAAACATTGCCCCTCCCAGCAATGGCTAGAGAGGATGGAGCTGATCCATGACATCACAACCCCTTTAAAACACTAAAAAAATACTGTGGCAGATGTAGCTTCTGGGGATAGGCAGGGACCAGAAAAATTGAGGTCCATGAACCACACACTTTCACAGACTTTTGCAGTTTATGAACCAGTTTATGATTCATGAGGTCCGTGGGGACCTGGAAGTGGATTCAGCTCACTTCTGGGCTGTGCCACCTCTGCAACACACTGTCAGTGAGCTCAAGAGGCATTTAAATCCTTCTCCTGCTCACCTCACCACCTTTTCACCTCCTTTAACTGACTAGAGCATTTTCAGTCTTTGTCCTGAATTTGAGGGCTTTTCTTCCTCTTGATTAATTTATAAAGTCATATTTGTTTGCATACCTGAGAAATCCCCTGAGTAGGTGACCTCTACCTTGCCTGCTCATGGTCTCTTATGACCATAACTGGGATCAGCCATGACTAACAGATTGATAAGCATTAATATCTATGCAACTCTAACCTTTTTTCTGTGGCTTTGTATTCCTGTCATACTGAATACTTTCCACTTCACTTTCTGTTGCATCCTCTTTTGTGGGAGAAGAATGTGTCTGAGGTGGTGCGTTATGAGAAGTTTGCTCAAGAATCCTTTCCTGATCATGTGTTGGAGACAAAGTTTTCTTCACATTTTCAGGTTCAGCCTGTGTAACTCCTTGAACAATAGGCTAAACAAAACAATATAGTGCTTTAATTAAAATATTAATTTCATTCTGTGGACAATGTAAAGAAACATTAATAATATTTCAACTTAGCATTTATGTCTCCTGTTATATCTACATTTAGACATAAGTAAATCCGTAAGAACAAAAAAGCTGTACCTGAGAAACATCTTTTTGTAGAGCTACTGATACCCCAAGAGTGGGTGCCATATCCAGAGGCATTGGGGGCAGTTTTTGCCGGGCTCTACTAGGTGGTACGAGAATAAATGCTCCTTCAATAGCTACAGGTTGATGACGGATATCCACATTTCCTTTCTTCACCAGTCCAGTAAGAAGTACTTCAGTGCTTCCAAGAGATTGGTCCCCACAGCACAGATGGATCTGTGTTCAAAAAAAGCACCATGAAAACTGAAGTGTAAATCACATTTAGTTGTGTAGGCGCTAAATTGTTTAGATACTTCACAGAAGCAAAATCATTACGTAGAAAGAGTAAGTTCTTTAAGAAAAGAGCAGCTAGGAACCTAACACAGCAGCAGATTCTAATCTTTCCTAAACACTGGTTTCCCTGAGTCAAAACTTGGCAACAGACTTCAAGTGGTCACATTAATTAATGTGCATGGCAAGTCAGGATTCCCACTCTGCAAGGAACACAGAAAAAGAAGACTAGAAAGTTAATGTGACTCGCTAACCTACACTGGAGTCTGATCCTGAGTTTTACAGGTAGTAATGTACACAGCCTTAATCATTTGCTACTGCAGTTGCTGGCAAAAAAATTAAATCTGTTTATGGCATAGGCCCTTTTCACACTTACCAGTGGAAACCAGAAGGGAATCGGTATTGTGCCGCCTTGCAGTAATCCGAGACAGGGATGAGAGTTTTCAGAAACATGGGTTTTTTTCCGGTAAGGTTCCATGATTGAAGTGAGCCATTTCACACTGTTCTGCTTTTATCTCGCTTCCACCAGCGCCAGCCGTTTTCACGCCCTTTTTTGCCCACCGGTGCGCTATCACCCATCCATGCCCACAGTCCTGCCATGATCTGGTGGCTGATCACCCAGAAAGGTCATGGCAGACAGCCTTCTTGACTTAACGCTTCCTTCCCCCTTCAGTATTCTATGAAGCTCCTTATAAAAGGGGCATGTGACTTTTTTATTTCCAGGATTGGAATTATGTGCAATTACCCACCTGTATTCTGCTCTCAGGCTTTTGATTTTACTCCTACATTCCTCTGCTGTCCTGTCATGGCCACATTTGGCCATCTCAGCTGAGACTTTTTGATAGCAAGCATAATTCCTACGGGATGTCTGCAGAGCTTCTTGGATTTCATCATCTCCCCATACTGCTAGGAGATCCAGAATCTCCTGCTCACTCCAAGCTACACCTCTTGACCCACTCATCCTCCTCACAATTCCTGACAAACCACTCACCAACCTATTAAACCAGACAATCAGCTCACCAACTACAACCCACAGAAATCTGTGGCTTCCTCCCCTGACATTTATACCTGCTGCAGCTTGGCACAAGTCGCTTTCCAGCCAATAGCCTGTGAGCATGGATGGGTGCACATCAGGCTGAGTTAGCAACATCTGTCTCACCAATCACTGTTGGTCTGTTTTCCCACCGAAACCTGCTGCCCTATGGGCAACCCCTCTCCAGGTGGCAACAGCCCCCCCCCAAAAAAAATGGGCCTCAGAGTCACCTACAAACCAATCACATTCCCCTGACTCCCATGTGGGCATGGAAGTGATAGCAACAGGTGACAGACCAATGCCTGGTGCCGTGATCTCCCGCTTGAACTGTATATCCAATGGGGCACCAGTTAGCAAGTTTCAGTGGCGATGATCTCTGGCATCTCAATGGAGCCCAGCTATCCCTATGGTGGTGCTGTTGTGAGACGTCGCTATAGCAATCTTAAAAGACGTTCCCCCCCCCCCCCAAAAGTTGGAGATCGGGTGCAAAAGGACGCAAAAACTGCTTCCGGATTAGATACTGGACATTTCACACAGCGCCCCATACCAATTTCAACCTGGAAGGAGGTGTTGAAAACTGGAAGAAGCTGCTCTTTGTTAGTAACGACTCAGGCATGCCTCACTACCAGGACAGCCGTGGGACTGTGTGAAAAGGTGACAGTATTCTGGTAGCAGCCAGTTACTGAGTCGGGTCTGTCTGAAATGCCAGCAGAAACCCGTTACTGTTCAGTAACTGACCAGCTTAAGAACATAAGAGAAGCCATGTTGGATCAGGCCAATGGCCCATCCAGTCCAACACTCTGTCACACAGTGGCCAAAAAAAAATATTATATATATATATATATACACACACACACACACACACATACATACATACACAAACACACATATATATATACACACTGTGGCTAATAGCCACTGATGGACCTCTGTTCTATATTTTTATCTAACCCCCTCTTGAAGCTGGCTATGCTTGTAGCGCCACCACCTCCTGTGGCAGTGAATTCCACATGTTAATCACCCTTTGGGTGAAGAAGTACTTCCTTTATCCATTTCACCCTGACTGCTCAGCAATTTCATTGAATGCCCATGCATTCTTGTATTGTAAGAAAAGGAGAAAAGCTTCCATACTGGAATACTTAGGCTGTGTGAAAAAGCTCATAGTGTATGGTACAGCCAGGAGATCCAAGGATTGTCTGGCAGCCTTAAGTTTTAGCTCTTTTTTTGATGAGCTAGACTTATTCTTTGTGCTGAGAGCACCATGACTGACCCAAGGTCACCCAACAGGCTTCAAGTGGAGGAGTGCAAAATTGAACCCAGTTCTCCAGATTAGAGTCTGCCACTCTAATCTGAGAGCCAGTTTGGTGTAGTGGTTAAGTGCGCGAACTCTTATCTGGGAGAACCGGGTTTGATTCCCCACTCCTCCACTTGCACATGCTGAGTTGGCCTTGGGTCAGCTTTCATAGAAGCTGTCTTTGAAAGGGCAGCTGCTGTAAAAAACACTCTCAGCCCCACCTACCTCACAGGGTGTTTGTTGTGGGGGGGATGGTAGAGGAGATTTTGACCGCTCTGAAACTCTGAGATTCAGAGTATAGGGCGGGATATAAATCCAAAATCTTCTTCTTCACTCTTAATCACTATGCCACACTGGCTCTCACATATAAGTGGCATGGCCAAACAGAACTGCTACCTGCTACTGAAGAGAGGAGAACAGGAAGCCCTTATACCCTGAGTATGCATGGGCCTGCAGAATTCAGATGCAAATGACAAGTTTTAGCTCATTCTTCTCCAGGTCCACAACTTTAGCATGCATGCTTTATGACACTAGTATTAGTTATCCACTTTTGTGGGAAGAAGGAACTCATATCTGAGTTCTCTGTCCCATTCAGAAGCATATTAAATAATTAACTTCTGTAATCTACTACACTCAAAATGTGAAACAGCTACTGATTTCAATGGCCTTCAATTCAAAAGCATAGGACAAATTCATGGAGACCAGGTCTAACAAAAGCTGCATGAAACCAGTATGTACGGCAATTTGGACTGAAGATGCTGCGGGCAAAAATCATCATCATCTTCATTCTTCCCTGTGAGCTTCCAGATTCATAGGAATAGCTGCTCAGAATGCTTCTTATGTAAACTCATTTTTTGAAATAGTTATCAAAAACTATCACGAGTCTTAAATCTTTGTATATTCATACCTGGCTGAGTCAGTTTATTAACTAAATGCTGCAAGTACTAAAGCAATTGAAATTGTTTTCCCATACTTTTCTTTAAGAGAAAAAGATACATTTCATTTTGAAGTTTGTGACCTCTTTTTGTTCAAAACACAGCAAATGAAAGTAATTTAACTAGAGCAAAAAAATTTCTCACCTGCAACTTTGAGTGTGTTAAAAAATAAGCTCTTAGAACTTCAATGCTGCTGCGAATTCTAACAGATGCTCTCTCTGGCTCAAAGTTTGGATTGATCAAATCAGTAAATGGTTCATTGGTCACATCATTGCCCAATAGTGAGTAATAGAAAAAGAACTCCGTCTGCTGTTCTGGAAGTTTTACTGTGGTAGGTATTAGCTATTATAAACAAAAAGGAGAAAAATAAACCCTGGAACACTGCAGGTCTTCAGTTGAGGGTGTTTTTGAAAAATGCTTCATATTTTAACAAATATTTCCAATTATTCAAGATTTTTAACCTTCAGTATTAACAATATAAAGCAACCAATAAAACCTGTGTGTTCCAGAGGTACGTTGCATTAGAATAATCAACTCATCTAATCTGCTCCCATCATGAAAGTAACACTATTATTTGAGGGTTGTGTAGGTTCTAAAGGGGGCCCATTATGAAAACAAACATTTTAGAAGAACCTATAACAAAATCAAACAACAGGAAGAGGAACAGAATAATCAATCTTAAGCACATTTCTCCACATGCCAATATCCTGTAACCTATAAGTACTACTAAAAAATAAAGTTAAACTAGAAAGTGGTACTAAAAAGGTGAATTCATAGATTGTGAGCCTAGCATTTCTATTTTATCAGAGTTTTTAATTAATTTTATCAGAGCATCTCTATTTTATCAGCTGCTACCTGTTCTAACTGTGTAGCAAATGCAATTGTAACAGACAAAACAAAGTAGTCTTTGCAGTATTCTGCTGGTCCAATTTGATGATATCCTTCCTCCTTGTTCAGCACTGCTACAAGATTTTTGGAGTCCAGCCCAGGTAGAGGTACTGCAAAACAAAAACAATTTATTTGTCAAGTTTTGGAAAAAAATATCACATAAATATTTACATATAAAGTGTTGGAAAATACTTTGAGATGAAATTTATGGAAGATAGAGTTATTAACAAAATACAATCTGTGCTAGGCTTTTATACAGGTAAATTAAACTAATTATATATTAATTCAGTTACAAGTCCACCATAAGGATTTTATCATGAAGCAAATGATGTCTAAACATAAATTGTTCAATCATGTCAAAGTCTCCACATTCGTTTTTTCTGTAAGCAAATAAGAGGAACTGCAAGCAAATATGAGAACAACATCTAGTTCACTGTCCATGTTCATATATTGTGAGCCTAGCATCTCTATTTTATCAGAGTTTAATTTTATAATTATATGACCATAAATCAAAAGACATTAATACAGCTGGTACAAGAGAATAAAGCTATAAAGGAGATGTAAGCAAGCAAACTCACCATTCGCAACACTCCACTGAGGTTGTACTTTACTAATCTTGACAAAAGAATTTAAAGAAGCTTTGAGATAGAGAGTTATATGAAAAATAAAAAGGGGAAAAGTGAAAACAAGAAAAATGCTGACAGAATAGCTGCATATATTATCCCCCCCCCCCCCGTTATATTACTGAAGCCAGAATCAAAATTGGAAATAGGGGAGAAGGATGGCATTTTCTTAAACTTAATATTCTGTTACTAATCCTAAAGCTTCTTGAGGATATGACAGGATAAAAATCAGATTCCATGAAGAGGTGGAATTATTAGAGAGATGAGAAAGCAAATGATCATTAGTACAGTGAATTTGCAAATAACTAACAAGGATATCTTCATGCCAGTTCCCAGTATATAATCCTGTTTGGTGTAGATCTCATTGTATTACTCACTTGTTATATCTCTGGGAGGTGCTTCCTTTGCTTTAAAACCATCCACTGATGCTTTGGTATCAGTTTCTAATGTTACACTTAGCTGCAATTCAGATTTAAATTTCGGATATTTATTGCTGAGTAAAGGATACCATTTTGGTGGCTGAACATAAGAAAACATTAAAAAGTAAAAATAAATATGCAATGTAGTTATCAGATAGGTTACAAATAAACTACAGAACTATTAAAACTTATAATTAACACAAAGCCAACACATCACTGCACTACATGTGAAATATGTCAATTGTTCATGGGAGGATTTTGATTTATTCCACTGAGGCAATTAGGATTGCCAGCCTCCTCTCACTTTTACAACTGATCTCCAACTGAAAGAGATCAGTTCCCCTGGAGAAAATGGCTACTTTGAAGGATGCACTGCATGGCATCGTACCATGCTGAGGCTCCTCCTCTCCCCAAACCCTGCCCTCTCCCAGATTCATCTCCCAAGTCTCCAGGTATTTTCCAACACAGACCTGGCAATCCTAGAGGCAATTCCCCCAGTTAGTTAAATCAAAACAGAATCGGAATTTCACTGCATTGCCACAGGGCAATCCAAATGTCAAGGAATTGGAGATAGGCAGCGAGGCTTTTGCGAAATTTTTTGCAGACAAGATCCAGTCGCTCCGCCGCGACTGCCCTGCCAATTTAGATACAGTAAGTGAACTCAAGGCCCAATGCGTGTCTTCTGATTTGACCCTGGACTGCTTCGACCCACTCAGCTTGGAGGAAGTTGACAGAATCCTTGGCACTGCACGACCAACAACTTGCAATCTGGACCCATGCCCCTCCTGGCTAATTACGGCCTGCCAGGAGGAGCTAAGATGTCCTATACGGGACATCATAAATAGATATCTTTCAGAGGGCTCTTTTCCAACACCCCTGAAAGAGGCAGTGGTCCGCCCTCTCCTGAAAAAGGCTACATCAGACCCGGCCGAATTGGCTCATTACTGGCCGGTCTCAAACTTGCCCTTTTGGGGCAAAATTATAGAGGGCTGTGGCGGTGCAGTTACAGGACTTTCTGGATGACGCTTCCACCTTAGACCCATGCCAGTCCGGCTTCCGCCCGGGCCATGGTACGGAGACAGTCTTATTACCTTTAAAGCCCTATATGGCCGAGGACCTGCCTACCTTAGGGACCGCCTCTCCCCATATGTTCCCCAGAGAGCACTGAGATCCAGTTCCCAAAATCTTTTAAAAATCCCTGGACCAAGAGAGGCTAGATTGAAAACAACAAGGGAGCAAGCTTTCTCAGCAATGGCCCCCTGATGGTGGAATCAACTCCCAGAGGAGGTGCGAGGTGAATCAGTTTCGCAGGGCTTGCAAAACCGCCCTCTTTCAGCTCGCTTTTAAGATGGAACCTGGCTAAATTGACTTCTAGCCATCCTATACATGTTTCTGAATTGTAGCACCTTAATTAATAACTCATAATGGCTGTTTTATCTAATGTTTAACTTTACAAATGTAATTCAACTGTATTTTAATCTGTTTTATTGTACTGATTGTATTTTATTGAAATCATGGTTATACCATGTCCTGTGAGCCGCCCTGAGCCTGCCTTTGGCAGGGGAGGGCGGGATACAAAAATAAATTTATTATTATTATTATTTGCTTTTTTAAAAAAAAAAAAAGCAAGAGACCAAGACAGAAGTAACCCAGCAATACCTGCGGGTACGCATGGATATTCCCTCCTTTGTCAAAAGGATAACCCACAGAAATCACCCACGTACCAAGTTATATCCACCCTACATGGTCAGGTGTATAGGGGTCCATGAGCACAGCAACAAACAGGCACTCTTCTGCATATTGGAATTGGGCTAGAATTCTACACTCAACTGTGTTTTCATCTGTTCATGGAAATCTTTCTGCTGCCACAACAGAAATTCATTAATGCCATGTCTGGCATGTATCCCTTCAGAATGAGGGGGGTACTCATGACAGTGCTTTCTTCAATACAAAAATAAAATTATTCCCAGTTTCATTTTGGCAGAAAATATTACTCCCATTTTATCAACCATGTGAAAAAGGTAAGCTGAGAAAGTGTGATGGGTCCATGGTCTCCCAATAATCTCCTTTGCAGAATAGAAGGGATCTAGTCTGTTAAGCCTTCTCTCCAATATGACTAGTTTGCTATGGTATGCATTTTTAATGTGTTAGTATCCATTTATTTGACCAGTCAACATGAAGTGATATGCCAAGTCTGAAATTGTACACCTCAGTTAAAATTTTGCTATTTGATTTATCATTTTTAAAAAATCATGCTGGGATATTTGATATCAAACAATGATTTCTTAAAATCACAATGTAAATAATACCTGCTTCTTCTCCTGAGCAGCTCTTAAATCTAGTACTATATAACCTACAATCTCCTTCATAGAAGTCAAAGAGTCTAAAGCAAAACACTGTAACTTGATAGGTGTACGCTGTAACCTGCAAGAAAATTAAAATGCAATTTAATTTGAGGAGAGATTTGTAAATATGTTTATCAGTTTGTGCCCTAACCTGGATAGTCCAGGGTAGTCTGATCTTGTCAGATCTCAGAAGCCAAGCAGGGTCAACTGTGGTTAGCATCTGGATGGGAGACCACAAAGAAAGTCCAGGGTCAGAACACAGAGGCAAGGAATGGCAAACCACCTCTCAACATCCCTTTTTTTGAAAATCCCACAGGGTCACCATAAATCAGCTGTGACTTGATGGCAAAAAAAAAACAAAACGTTTGTGGTTCCCTGCTAGTATGCACGCCTTGTGAAGTTTTTGCACATTTAGCAAATTAACAGCAAGCTTGGGAAAGGCAAAACAGCAATACCAAACAAAAATATATTGATTTTACAATCTAATCTCATGTCTATGAAAAAGATAACAAACACAAAGCTTCTATCTATGCAATGGGCTCCAGACAAATAATACCAATTACTGTATTCAAGGAAGAAAGACCCAAGACACAGGGCAACAAAGATGGCTCTTTTCAGTGACTGCCCTAGTTCACTCCCAGAAACCTATGATTCATCCTTTGTTTTTTTAAAGTACAGTCTACTATAATTATGATACACAAAGTTCACCATAAGTTGAAGATAGAATACCATATTTTCAGTTGAAAAGATAATTTAAAACACTAAGAAAGTAACCTGTGCTGATGAAGTGCTTTCCTGTCCAGCTCCCAAGCCAATTCTGTGGCAAATTCAGGTTGATCTGTATGATCAACAGGATCTGTAGCTAGATGTTCACCATCAAACTTGGCTTCTACCACAAGCTTATGCTTTGGACGTTTAGGAAAATAACGCCCTGGAAAAAAGAAAGACCTACGTTTAACTGGAATTAATTGCATAAACTACTAAGAGTAATCTAATCACTCAATTCTAAACATGTATACTCAGAAGCAAATCCTGCTGCCTTCATTTTAATTCATTAGGATCAAAATAAATTTCAGACTGGTCTGCAAAGCTGAAACAAGCATTCATAAAAGCACCCAAATGTTAGGGGATGTAACATAATCTCTCCAGTACAATATATCACAAGAGCAAACACTTAGTTGATCCTGAAAGGGCATGAAAATTACTAAAACTGACTTAAAGGTTGTCAGTCCCAGTTCACACAAGTTAACTCTAGCATCTTATATTGTCTAACAAAGGCTCTAGGATTTAAAGAGGATGAGGTAATTTATGTTATGGACAAAAAAAGAGGCCTTTTAAATAATCTACTGCATTTTATGTATTTATTAGGAATAAGGCCCATTGTGAAGAAAAATGCAACAGGCTCTAGAAAGAGGCTCTGGGTGAGTGCCTTCCTCCTTGCCATCTTCCCATCCACCCAACTGAAGGCATTCACTCCCCCCATCTCAAGGGATGCTGGTCTCTGCCATCTGAAGAGCAGTTGTAATTCTGAATGATCTCCAGCTGCCACCTGGATATTGACAACAGTGATTCCCCAGGAAGAAATGTTATTAAGAACATAAGAACATAACAGAAGCCATGTTGGATCAGGCCAATGGCCCATCCAGTCCAACACTCTGTATCACACAGTGGCCAATAAACACCCCCCCCCCCACACACACACAGTGGCTAATAGCTACTGATGGACCTCTGCTCCATTGTACCTGTCTGAAGTCCCAACCTTCCTTAAACCCCACCCTTTCCAGGGCCTACCCCTTAAATCTCCAGGAATTTCCTAACTGGGAGTTGGAAACCCTATCTCTTTCCCTTTATCTGCCCCTCTGACATAAAATGCCTCTGACTTCAGGTTTCTATCACCTCCCCCTCTATATAGGCAAAAGACAGTTTTTCTTCATAGTGGGGTGGGGGCCAAGGCATCTTACATCATTCTCCTCTCCCCACTTTGATCTGCACAACAACCCTGTGAGGTAGATTAGGCCAGAAGTGTGTGGCTGGTCCAAAATCACCCAGTAAGCATTGGACCTGCTGGGCTTGCAAACTCCCCACTTGGAGTGTGATTCTGTGCTTCACATCAGTCCTGCTATGCTGGCATTGTCAAAATGGTGCTGGGTTTTACTGAGGGGATACAGTAAAAGGAATGACAGGATTGCCCACTGGAAACAATGGGAGCCAGAAGTGCCAACTGACTTGCATGGGCTCTATTTACATACATCACACATACATACATTGGGGAGGGATGGTAGCTCAGTGGTAGAGCATCTGCTTGGTAAGCAGAAGGTCCCAGGTTCAATCCCCAGCATCTCCAACTAAAAAGGGTCCAGGCAAGTAGGTGTGAAAAACCTCAGCTTCAGACCCTGGAGAGCCACTGCCAATCTGAGTAGACAATACTGACTTTGATGGACCAAGGGTCTGATTCAGTATAAGGCAGCTTCATATGTTCATATGTTCATCACAGCACAAAATAGTTCCAATGAAAATACAAAGTCAACTGTAAATTAATGTCTCTGGATCCAGTTTGGTGTAGTGGTTAAGTGCACGGACTCTTATCTGAGAGAACCAGGTTTGATACCCCACTCCTCCATTTTCAGCTGCTGGAATGACCTTGGGTTAGCCATAGCTCTTGTAGGAGTTGTCCTTGAAAGGGCAGCTGCTGTAAGAGCTCTCTCAGCCCCACCGACCTCACAGGATGTCTGTTGTGGGGAGAGAAGGTAAAGGAGATTGTGAGCCACTCTGAGACTCTGATTCAGAGTATAGGGCGGGATATAAATCCAATATCATCATCATCTTCAGACAAACTGGTCTGGGGCTGGAATAACAGGTCCCAAGGTGGAAGATGACCCTAGAAATAGAATTAGTGCTCTGGGACTGGAATGACAGCCCTCCCAAGTGGAACGACAGCTCACTGGAGTAGCAGAAGTGTTCTGGGAGTGAAATGATAGTATCCAGGAGTAACAGAAGTGCTGGGCCCTGGTACTGGGCAAATTGCACTGGTTCTGCTGTGTTTAAAAAAATGGCCCCCTCTAGAAAGAGGCTCTGGGAGAGTGCCTACCATTGTTGCTGTCTTCCCACCCACCCACGTGAAGGCATTCACTTCCCCCTCATCCTTGGTGTCTTCTCACCCCCTATCCTAATACCACCCACCCAAAACACTTCTTCCTCTTAACTACTCTGCACTCTTGGCATGCCACTACCCCCCCCCATTCACTCACCCACACCCAACTGTCTTCCCACCCACCCACAACTCTTGGTATTCACTCACCCGCCACCTTTGCCATCTTCCCACCCACCCAATTGAAGGCATTCACTTCCCCCCACCTCGAGAGATGCTGATCTCTGCTAACTGGAGAGCAGTTGTAATTCTGAGTGATCTCCAGAAATCACCTGGAGATTGGCAACAGTGATTCCCCAGGGGAAATGACATTGTACCTGTCTGAAACCCCACCCTCTCCAGGCCCCACCCCTTAAATATTCAGAAATTTCTTAAAGAGCTGGCAACCCTATCTCCTTCCTTTTATCTGACCCTCTGACTTCAGATTTCCACCGCCTTCCCTCTCCTTGCAGCCTCTACATAAGCTGTCTTTCTCCACAGTGTGGGGGGGGGGGGGGGACCAAGGCAGCTTACATCATTCTCCTCTCACAACCCCATGAGGTAGGTTAGACTGAAAATCTGTGACTGGTCCAAAATCACCCAGTCATCTCCCACAGCCAGAACCTCGGTCTGGTAGGCCCCACTCTGAAGCCCTAAATCCTCTGCCCTCCTCACTCCACCACAGAACCTGGAAATGGCAGGATTTGTCAGGACTGGCCCCAGTGAGTTCTGCCTCAGAGGCCTGTAGTGAGACCTTTCAGACCAATAGTCTCTCTCTAATGATGTTGTTGGCCTTAAGCACAGGACTTCAGTCTCTCTCTCTCTCTATGTGTATTTGGTCTGTTGGCACAGGACACCATTTTTTCCCCTTTCCAAAGGAGTTCTCAGCCAAGTTTGGTGTAGTGGTTAAGTGCATGGATTCTTATCTGGGAGAACCGGGTTTGATTCCACACTCCTCCACTTGCAGCTGCTGGAATGGCCTTGGGTTAGCCATTGCTCTGGCAGAGGTTGTCCTTGAAAAGGCAGCTGCTGTGAGAGCCTTCTCAGCCCCACCCACCTCACGGGGTGTCTGTTGTGGGGGAAGAAGATAAAGGAGATTGTGAGCTGTTCTGGGTCTCTGATTCAGAAAGAAGGGCGGGGTATAAATCTGCAATTCTTCTTCAATCAAAGGAAGCTTTTCTCTGGCTTGTTTGCCGCCTTCTCCCTCTGTCATTCTAGGTTAGGGTTTCTTTCTCTGATCTGTTAATCGGTGCAACAGGTGGCTCAGTCAATGGGAGAGAAGGGATAGCCAGTAACTGCCAGAACTAAGGTTGGTTGCATTCACTGAGAGAATCAGCTTTGTTGGCTAGCAACAGCCACTCAGGCGGGAGAGAGGCGCAGGCTGAACCATTGGTATGCAAGTACTCTTGACTGATAGTTTGACGGGCCAAAGACTGATGCAGTGCAGTCCCACCCAATCAGGGAACTGGGATTTCCCAACAAGAAACCAGTTTTATGTCTATAGATTCTGCCTTATAGCCTATGCATGTGGCTTAGGGTAAAAGCAGAACTAATGTTACTCCACAGAAAGAAGACTATGACAAGATGTAATGTTTCAGAATGATCTTGGATTTCTAAGCATATTACAGAAGCTGGCCTAAATGCTGCAAAGCTATTCTGAGGTACATCTCCCATAGACCTGCATTAGAGAACAGAACTATCAAAGGGGGGGAGAAGGAATGGCTGATTTTTAAGGAATCCTTACACCAACCAATCCATAGCAAAAATGGATTATAGCAAAACTGGCTTTGAGCTATGAAACCCTTTGAATATAAACATACACTGGGGCTGCAATCCATGCAGTTACTTGGTAGTAAATGCATGTGAATTCCTAAGTAAGCATTCATAGAACTGAGCCATTTGTTTTGATATCTGTGGAGCCGCCAACGATCAGGAAAACACAACTGAAGAATGAGTAGAAATACAATACTTATTTTTCCCTCTGCTAGCTATACCCATAGAGACTCTCTATGTTTTACTTTAATCATATGGAATTTTTTTACTAATTTTAACTCAGTGATGACCAGAGAAAAATTTCTAAAAGGAAACTGGTGTTCAAGACTGCCAAACAGTTCGGCCTTACACTACTATGTTGGAGAAGGAGAGGGTTGCCACCATTAAAAAAAGATGTACTGTAGACATATTCAGGAATGCTCTTATCATTCGCACACATTTTAAGAAGACCTGAGCTGAAGATGCTGTGCTAGGGAACGGAAATAAGCAACCGAGGATCTCCAAACTCATTCAAGAGTAAAGAAACCTTCAGGTTATGTAGAATACTTCATCTGGCATTCGGGATAACTGGAAAGCTTCCGTCTGCTCTAAAGAAGGTGCTTTAGTGAATCATCTCTTTTTGCTGATTTTGCATTTAGTACTGCTCAGGATCATCCAAAGACAATCACTCGGACCTACATCCGGGAGATCATTCACAGGTACCGTAAGCGCCAGACGCCTGTTCCTTCTCTTTCGCCCACCCGGCCTTTCCAAAGGGAACTTCTCTGTCATTTACCTTCTAGGACTGAAACCACAATCAGAAGCTGGTCGGACTTGGAGCCCATTTTCCAGGCAGGCCAGCTGCCAGCCAAGGGGCCACGGAGGTCTCTGCTCTAGAGGATCGCCAAGTCCAAGATTGCCCTTCCGCGTCGGGTCCCAACATCAAACCTAGCAAGCGACTCGCTGATCCCGCCGGCCGGGTATCTTTTGGCGCTTCAAATTTGGTTTCAGCACCTGCTCCGCCGCTTAGCAACCAGGAGGCGTATGGCTGGCGCTGGAGGAGACACAGAGATTGAGAAGGACGGATAGAGAACGGCACTTTCGGAAGAGCCAATCGCTTCCGGATCAACCCTATTCAAAAAAAAATTCCTTGTCTTTTGCACTCTATGGCGATTCAGAGGCGTGAACGTCAGGGAAATGAATCTGCGGCAGCGTCATCTGTCGGCGTTGCAGCAGATTTCGCGGGTATGTGGAAGGGGACAGGTCGCTGCCCACGTGGGCGCTAGGTGCGGAGGGCCGGATTGGTAGGGTAAGGTTGAATTACAGTATGCACAGCTGAACAAAGTTAGAGTCCACTGGCACTTTTAAAGACCAATAAAGTTTTACTGAAGGTACAGGTATAAGCTTTCGTTTGCACACACACTTCTTCAGACGCAGTGAAATGGAAGTTACCAGTCCATACTGGTAGAGGGGGAGAAGTAAATTAGCATACAACATAATGAAGGTGCTTAACGGATTCAAGGACCAAACAGGAATAACAAGTTTAAATTTACATGATTACCATTTGTTTGGGTTTAATTCTGGGAGGGGGGGGCGAACAATGAAGGATTGGAGAATGATAGGCAAATGTATCTTTGTGGAATGCTGAGAGTAAGTAACTCAGGCACCGCCATTTGTCTCCCGTCGAGTATGGAGGCGACCTTATAGCATCGTCTTTGAAATGGGATGGTTTGCAGTGTAGAGTCATCTCCCCTGTCCCTAGACCAGAGAAATAGCTGTTGGTGTCTTCTTTTTATATACCATACACTAATATTATGTTCCTGGTAATCTAAGAACTAAGGTTAAATATTTAGTGAATTAAAAAAAATTGAAGCTGAATTAAGCATTAAAAATGTAATTCTGTCTTTCCCCCAGTTAAAGACGTATTTCGTTCTCAGTTACACATTACTTGTAATTCTTGTGTACAGGAGAAACTCTATCTTTGCCAATCCTCTCTCTGTTGAGATCTATTATCTGTGCTTGGTCTTCTGCTATTTTCTCTTCACTTGCTGTCCCTGAGCAACCTTATGACCCTGAGTGCAAGATGACTCCCCCACCCTGTGTTATATCTCAAAATATTTTATTATTTAATATACCTATAACTTACATGCCAATTTAAGATGACACCCTTTGATAGGGTTGCCAAGTCCAATTCAAGAAATATCTGGGGACTTTTGGGGTGGGGCCAGGAGACATTGGGGATGGAGTCATGAGCAAGGTTGAAACAAGTACAATTGAACTCCAAAGGGAGTTCTGGCCATCATATTGAAAAGGACTGCACACCTTTTCAATGCCTTCCCTCCATTAGAAATAATGAAGGATAGGGGCACCTTCTTTAGGGGCTCATATAATTGCCCCCCTGGTCCAATCCTTTTGAAACTTAAAGGGTGTTTTGAGGAAAGGCATCAGATGCAGTGCTACAAATTTGGTGCCTTTATCTCAAAGAACACCCCCCCCCCCGAGCCCCAGATACTGGTGGATCAATTCCCCATTATTCCCTATGGGAATTGTTCTCCATAGAAAATAATAGTGCCCAGTAGACATCCCCCCACTCCCACTTTCTGAAGTGGGGGGAGGAGCTCCAAACCAGGGAATCCCCTGCAGCCTCCCTTTCTCACACACACACACACTTCCTGGGTCTGGTTCCTCCACAACTTTACTTGCTCTGAAAACGAAAGCAAAATAAATGGAGGGTCTGTGCTCTGACGAAACTGCTGTTGACCCTTCTCAATGAAGCGCTTCCTGTTTCCTGCTCAACTTTAAAGGCACATATTTTAAAAACGAACCTGTTCGCAGGTTTCTAAACCTGCCAGAGCTCTAGAGGTGACTGTGGGGGCAGGGCTTCTCCCACTGGCCAGCTGGCTGGGGGCGGGGAGAAGCCTGTAAAACTGTGGGATCCCCCGCTGGGATCTGGGGATTGGGAAGCCTACCCTTTGATAACACATCTGGAAGAAACCCTAGCTTGCTGTTATATATGCAGACCAATAGTATGTATTAATAGGTGCCTGCCTGGCTCATTGGAGCCTGTAGGACTGAGCTTGAGCTTGCTGGTTGCCTTTTATCGTAGTTCCATTGAGAGCATTTTATCTTATTGCCTCTGCGTGTGGTTTGGGAGCTGCACGGAAGCAGAGAGAAGGGTGCTCCAAAGAGCGACGAGAAGAGCACAAAAGATTTGTGGATGTTCTCTCCCCTCATTGGTGGATCTGTATAATATGGGATGTAAAAGGAAGATACAAATGATCCTAAGGGACCCTTCACATCTGGGCCATTTGCTATTTGAGATCTTACCGTCAGGTAGACGATATAGAGTGTTGAAGGCTAGGACAAACAGATTTAAGGACAGTTTCTATCCAAGTGCTGTGGTTAGGTTAAATGCAGGGTTATGAAGGATTATCTGTTTTAGATGTATTTAAATGGTTTTATGAATGTTTATCTGTTTTAGATGTATTTAAATGGTTTAAATGGTTTTAGATGTATTTTAAATGGTTTATGAATATGTGTGTTTGATGTGTTGGTATGTTTGTGGAAGAGCACCTCATTTCGTTGCTCTCTTTTTGTTGAGAACAATGACAATAAATTTATCTATCTATCTATCTTGAGGACTCAGGAACAATGGGCAGTAGATCCAAATCCTTGCTGCCCTGCTGGTTTGAATGATCCAATGGCGTCCTAAGACGGGAACCTTGAAGTGTATATAGTTGGCCCCGTTAGCCCAATTCCTCAGTCTTGAGTTCAGCCACTGCCATGCTATACTTAATAAAAGAGCTTTGTTTTGATTACTGCTGCCTCGTCTCTTCTCCATGCGTTGAACCCACTATATTATACTGGCGACGAGGATGGGATCCTGGTGAGCACGCCCAGCAACCTCCAGTGTCCCTGCAGTAGAACCCCAACGTGCAGCCCATAAGGCTGAAGTCCTGGCGGGCTCCCTTCGCCCTTATGCCTAAGATCGAAGGGGAACTCGATCAGCTCTTGGCGCATGGGGTCTTAGAGCCAGTTGCCAATGCACGATGGGAGACTCCCATCATCACCCCACTGAAACCCAACGGGAGTGTCCACATCTGTGCAGACTACAAATGCACAATCAATAAGGTGCTGCAGGGCTATGCCTATCCGGTACCTGTAGTCAGCCATGTCCTGGCTTCACTGGCAGGGGCCAAAATTTTTGGCAAATTGGATATGGCCCAGGCTTATCAGCATCTCCCACAGCCAAGACCCAAACTATAGTGACGCACTGGGGCACTTTCCAAGTCAAGCGCCTCCAGTTTGGGGTCAGCATGGCCCTGGGGATTTTTCAAAACTTAATGGGCTCTCTTTTAAAAGGCACCCCTGGGGTCCAGCCATTTTTGGACAATGTGCTGATTGCCGCCGCCACCGAAGACGAGTTTGCCTTCTGCCTCCACGCAGTGCTCCAACGGTTTGAGTTGGCAGGCCTGAAGGTTAAGCAGGAAAAGTGCCTCTTGGCGGTCCCGAAAATTGACTTTCTGGGCTACACAGTAGATGCTAGCGGGATCCACCCCAGCACAGGACAAGATCAAGGCCGTCTGCGACGCTCTGGCCCCCACCAACAAGGCAAAGCTACAGGCATTCCTCAGCCTCTCCAACTTTACCACGCCTTCCTCCCCCACAAGGCAACCATGGCCAAGCCTCTCCACCGGCTTTTAGACAAATGGGCTCCCTGGGTTTGGGGCCACCAACAGCCACTGCCTTCCAGGTGGTAAAGGACCTCCTAACCTCTAATTGTCTGCTGTCGTATTTTGATGAACGGCTGCCCGTAGTTTTGGCTTGCGATGCCTCCTCTTATGAGGTGGGTGCCGTCCTGGCCCATGTGCTGCCAGATGGCCATGAGGTCCCAGTGGCTTACTATTCTAGGACATTGCAAAAACCTAAGTGCAACTACACGCAAATAGACAAAGAGGGTCTGGCAATAGTGGTGGGGGTAAAAAAAAGAATTCATGATTACCTCTACGGCTGGCCCTTCACCATCCTGGCGGACCATAAACCCCTGCTCGGCCTATTTGTCTCTGATTGCCAGACACCCCAGATGCTCTTGCCCTGGGTCTTGCGGTGGTCCGTCTTCCTGGTCAGGTACCGATACGCCCTTCAGTACTGGCCGGGGAAGGCTATGGGCCATGCAGACGCCTTGAGTCGCCTGCCATTGCCATCAGCAGACCTAGATCCTACTCTGGCCTACCAGATCCTCATCCTCGAGTCCCTTCCAGACAGGCCAGCCCACACCAAGAACATTGCTTTCATGTCATCCAAAGACCAGATCCTCTCCCGTGTTTTGGACTGGGTGTGGAGGGGATGGCCCACCAGTTGAGTGAGCCTGGATTTTACAGCATATGTGTCCCACCAGGACAAACATTTGGTAAGATATGCCTTCTGTGGAGGAGTAGGGTGGTGGGGCCCCTGGCCCTGCATCAGCGAGTCCTAACCGCACTGCTTGAGACCCATTCGGGGATCATGTGGATGAAGGTGTTCGCCCGTAGCTATATTTGGTGGCCCAGGATCAATTATGCTATTGATTATGCCTGTTGCCAACCCTGCCAGGAGACCCGACTGGCACCACCTTGAACCCCAGTTCAGCATTGGGAATCCACCCGCAACCCTTGGTCCCGCCTGCATCTAGATTTTGCAGGGCCCTTCCAGGGACAAACTATTCCTTATAATGGATTTCCACTCCAAGTGGTTGGATGTAGTCCCTGTAGCATCTGCTTCCTCCTGAGCTGCCATCGGAGCCCTCCGCCAGGCTTTCACCATGCACGGCCTGCCGGACACCCTCGTTTCGGACAATGAGACAGCTTTCACTTTGGGTGAGTCCAAGACTTTGGTGCCGAAAACCTGATCAGACACATCAGGTCAGCCCCTTCCACCCAGCCACAAATGGCCAGGCAGAAAGGATGGTGCAGACAATTAAAGAATCGCTTCACTGCATCATTCATGGGGACTGGGAGGCCCACCTTGCCGAATTACTTTTGGCCCAGCATTCCATCCCCTGTACTGCCTCTGGCTGAAGCTTGGGCAAACCGGAAACTGCAGTGTACTGATTAGCAAGCACTAGAAATAAACCACTGCTTTTTTATGTTGCAAATAAATGCTTAAGCAATTTATTTCATAATGATGCAATTATATTATTATCATCACAAACCAAAATTCCTTAAATGTCCATAGAAAAATCAAAAAGTTATTTCACACCAGTCTTGTAAGGTAGTACTTTCAAAATCAAGATGTTATTTCACATCACTCTTGTAAGGTAGTACTTTACAGTCCACTGTCTCAGTTCTCCTTTGCTTGAAAGACGTAGACAGCAATTGCCTTTATCACGGGTTCCAAAGCTAAAAGAAAGCGGCCAGTGGAAGGTGAACGAAACACAGAACTGAACCTAGGACCTGTGTAGGCACCCCACCTGTCAGACTTCGGTCTGCTACCCATAGGAGGAATCATATACAAGTGTGGTACTGTCTGCATCTTTCAAGCAAAGGAGAACTGAGACAGTGGACTGTAAAGTACTACCTTACAAGAGTGATGTGAAATAACATCTTGATTTTGAAAGTACTACCTTACGAGAGTGGTGTGAAATAACTTTGATTTTTCTATGGACATTTAATGAATTTTGGTTTGTGATGATAATAATATAATTGCATCATTGCGGCTGAAGCTTGGCAGAGCTCTTAATGGGCTGGCGGGTGTCCACCCTATTAGACCGGTTACACCCGGACCAAGCCCTGGACTTGCAGGAGTTTTCGGAGGCACTCCGTGTGCCCTGCAAGTTTGATACAGGGGACTTGGTTTATGCCAAGAACTTTGGGGGAGGCCCAGCCTGGATTCTGGCCAGGGTCACCAGGGTTTTAGGGTTGGTCTCCTATGAGGTGACCACAGAGGGCGAGTCCACCCTTAGGCAGCACATCGACCAGCTGAGGTCCTGGGCTACCATGGAAGATGAGAGCTATGAAGATAGCCCTGATGACCAACCTGCACCTTCGCCCTCACCGACCGAGTCGGCTGAAACCGAGGACCTTGCTGCCGGCCCGAGGGCCGAGTTGGTGGTGGCCGAGAATGCTGCCTTGCCAACTGAGATCCCAACACTGCCAGCCCCTCTGCTCACCACGCCTGAAGTTGTGACTGGTCCTCCACCCACTCCAGTGCTCAGGCAGTTCACAAGGGAGCACCGCAAGCCTGCCTACCTCTGGGACTATGTCTGTTAAGGCTTGTGGACTGGTGGGGGAGGGATGCTGTGTATACAGACCAATAGTATGTATTAATAGGTTCCTGCCTGGCTCATTGGAGCCTATAGGACTGAGCTTGGGGATTCAGGAACAATGGGTAGTAGGATCCAAATCCCTGCTGCCCTGCTCCAATCATGGGCCCCTGACTGGTTTGAATGATCCAATGGCATCCTAACATTGAAGTGTATATAGTTGCCCCATTTCCTCAGTCTTGAGTTCAGCCACTGCCATGCTGTACTTAATAAAAGAGCTTTGATTTGGTCACTGCTGCCTCATCTCTTCTCCATGCATTGAACACACTATATTATACTTGCCATATGGCTTTCATGTAGTATGGCTTTCCAGGTTGTAGGAATGACCTGCTATAACTCCTGAACTTTCTTGCCTCCTGCACTTCTGCATCTCTCATTGCTTGTTTGATACTCCTTCATGGGTGTTTTTATTGTTATCTCACACTGACAAAAACTTCCCATCTTTCCTCTCATGCTTTCTCTTGGGCTGTATTCTTCATATGGCATCAAAGACGAAATCTTCGCACCAGATACAGCTTTAGTTTTACTGTCCTTAGCCATCTAAAGGTGTCCTGCTCCCACAATGGTTTTGTGCTTCTTCCTTTGATTATGTATGATACTACTTCCCAGAACTCTAAATGGGAAGCAACCTCTACTCTCCTGCAAATTGCTCTATATATACATATGTGTTTGGTTTGCCTTTTTAACAGCTTATTGTTAATATAAAATCATAGGACCATATACATGTATTTAGCCAGTCAGTTGTCTTTAGCCACTCTATGAATGGCTATTACTTAGGAGTGGCCAAAGGCCAACATGTCTTAATATGGATGAAAGAAAGGAGTCATACACTGCCCATCGCCACCACTTCACTTACTTTTAGTTCCTGTTTCACATACCAGTATACTTGCCTCCGTTATTCCAGTGGTGCACATGTATCTTTCAACCCTTTGTGACAAGCAGAAGTGTGGCGAATGAACCTTATATCATCTCATCACTATACTGAAGAAAATGTCACCTGTTGAATTTTGTAGGTTTGAAGGTACACAGAGAAAAGCGGTTTCTCTGCATAATAACTCAAAGCATGTTTTCTCATTACACTAGGGGGAGAAGAAGCAAGGAAGCCTGGAAAAATACTGCTCTAGAAAATTGTTTCCTCCATCTTAACAACCTTACTCTACTGTTACGTCACTATTGGCAGCACTTGTAGGCAGCTGCTGAACAAAATGAGAAGACAAGTTCTGAAAATGTTCTGATTTGTGTATGTGTGACACAGATTGCTTGTCAAAATATATTTTCCCATTCTCCCCCACTTTATTTTATGGTGCCTCCACTGCCATAGGGAGCAATTTAAAATAGTATCTGGTGGGAACTAGTATAGCATAGTGGTTGACCTGGGAATGGGGAGATCTGAGTTCAAATCCCACTTCTCACAGGGCCAGTCAGTATCTTACAGGTCAGTTATGAATATAAAATGGGGGAGGGAAGAATTCTATATGCTGTCCTGAGCTTTTTATTGTAAGGGTGAGCTTTTAAAAAAATCTATCTGCATTTCTGAGTAGATGTCTCAACTACATGTATTTCTTTTTGGACTGCTGGGTACTTTTTGGAAGTCACAGTTTGGCTATTCCAGTTCAGTGACTTATTCACTATTGTATTGTGGCAGTACTTCTTATTTCTCCTTTTTTCATCATCTCAGCATTTCCTATACTGATTTTTTCTCAAGCTGCAGCAAAAGAGAATTTAATTTGCTAAATAACACCCTTTAAATGTCTTTCACATACAATGCATGACCACAGTTCTGAAGTCATCTACCTGTGAAGAGCTCTGCTAAAGTCAATATAATTATTTGTTACCTAGTGGAACCAGGAATCAAATACATCTTCCATAATATATCATTTTCTGTTTGTCATCCTTGGGAAAACAAAAGCACTTCTGTACACTTAAGTGATTTTGGGCCAATTGCCCACTGGTTTAAGGTAATGAATATTTTAAATATATAAATAATGTATAATAATGCTAGTGGTATTTAGCCAAGAGTATCTGTTTGGTGCCATATTTCCCCCCCCCCTCCCCACAATGTACATCTTGATTTTACAGGGAAATAGCATCACAGTGTCTTATTTGAATTCCTCTGCTTTAAGGTCTAATTGCTGATATGCAGCCTGTTTATTTCATAACAGCTCTAGTTTGAGTTATCCTACATGAAAAGAAATCAAAAAGTAGCATCCATTCATCATGAAATATTAAACTATTGCTATGCTATAGCAATCACTCATCTCTTGGATTTTTGTTCACACTGGAAAATCCCAGTGTGAATGCAATGGTAGCATAATATCCAACAATTTATGGGCGCAGCCAGATATTGTTTGGAGAGGCTCCTCTGTTGTCCTTGCCAGGCGTGTTCTTAATTGCATTGTTTTTTCCATGTGAGTGGAGTGAAGTGAAGGTCAGATTTTCTGATACCAAGCACCCAAACTTTGTGATTCATGAGGTGGGGACTAAGAATTAAGACCAAGGTGGGTACTTATCACACTGAATTATATTGCCTTTTACCACTAAGAATTGTACCATATGGAATGTACAAATAATAGTCCATTCATCACAAACACAAATAAAATCATAACACAGAAATTAATTGTGTGTTAAATTTAAAATATACAGTAATTGGCTGTTAGTACCAAGTCACTGCCACCAATCTCTAGTCTATGGCACATATAATCATAAAGCAAGCAGGCATAGATACCATCTAGTGTGTGGGCAAGTTGATTGCCCTGAGACATCAACATGCCAACCTGAGGCCCTAAGAATGAGCCTCAAATCCTAAGGCTGAAGCGTGAAACATACCAACTCTAAGTGAAAAGGCTGCAGTCAGGAAAATGGTGTATGAGGGATTCAGCACAGGTGCTGCTCCAGGGGGGCTGAACTGAGGCCCAGACTACATCTCCAGCAATATGGTGACATTACTTCTGATATGTCCCAGAAGTGACATCTCATTGGTGACATTTCAGTAATGCTCTAGTTTTTGGGCAAATATTCAATGGTAGAAGCCATTTTTACCACAGAGTTTTTGACCAAATACCAGAGCATTGCTGCAGTGGCACACTGTGATGACATCATTTCTGGTATCCTGTGCAAATGACATTGCCACAATGTCCTCCTCATGCTCCTAGTGGGCCTCCTCATGTTCCTGGTAAGGCCCTCGCACCCTCTGCCAGTTGCCAGGAGGACCTGGCAACCCTACATGGTGCCATGTTGGGGAACAGTGGGTTAGAGTGTTGGACTAGAATCTAAGAGATCCAGGTTTAAATCCGCAATGTGCCATGAAGTTCATTGGGTGACCTTGGGCCAATGACACATTCAGGCCAACCTAACTCACAGGCTGTTTGTGAGATAAAATGCACTCCTGGCACCCTTCCTTATGGTGGTACAAGGAAGCTGTAGAGCCTGCAAGCCCGGTAACACAAACTGGGAACTGGGAGTGAGCTGAGAGCTGGGATCATGCACTGGAAGCCACCCTCGACCAGGTGCTGCCACTGTCACCCAAGGGGTGCTGCTAGCCCAGCCTGAGCCCAGGCCCTCTCCTGCCTGCCAGCTGGCCTGTGCTGTCCTACTCGCCTACCTGGCCAACTCCACCAAGCAATTTCTCCTACCCTGCTGCACCCTTCCAATCCTGCAAGAACACCAACTGGTGAGTCATGCCCTCAACACTCCTCCATGAGCCTTGCAGGGAAAGATGGAGGTGAGGGGGCTAGTGGAGCCAGGTGGTGGATGATGTGACGGAAAGCAATGGGTTAACCATAAACTGAAGACGCACAGGGCTGCGTCAGGTGACCTGAGGGTGGGGGCAAAGTGCTCAGAGCTCTCAGGGAGGGAAAAGAAGTGGAGAAAGGGAAGCTGAGGAGGCTTTGGTTCAGTCAGTCGATCTGTGACAGAGTTGTAGCCTGTCAGAGGGGTCTGTCAGTGTGGTGGCCTGACAGAGACTGAGAGGGTCAGTTCGAGCCTACCAGAGAGGCTGAGAGGACAGCTGATCCTGTGAAGGAGCTTGAGACAGCGGCGGGAGAGACTTCCAGAGGCTGCAAGCTCGACCAAAACCAGCCAAGAGGGCTGTGTGTGTGTGAGTCAGTTAAGACCTGAACGGTCACAGACACCTAGGGATCTAGAGAGGTGGATGAGGGTGTGGATGTGGGTCTGAGACACCAAGAAGGGCTGAGAGAGAGACTCCAGTCGAGGGGTGAGACTAGACACATCAATCCCAAGAGGCCAGACCTTGGCTAGAGGTGGAGAGTGAGTTAAAGGGAAACTGTGAACTGTGTAACTGTGAGAAACTCTAAAGAAAAGATAAAGTGAATGTAAAGCCTGAAACAACTGGACAACGTATTAGCCTGTGTAACTATCTCCCATATCCCCAAGTTAAGAACTTTGTGTTACAATAAATCTGTGGTTTAAGTTAAAGTTCTCAAGAGCCTATATTTTGTGGGAAGAACAAACAAAGCTGCTGTGGTCCCATCAAATAAACAAGTAAAATACCCCGAAGAGACTGAAATAAAGAGGTCCAGTGAGGCCGTGAGGCGGGCGCTGCTATAGATGAGTTTCTGAGGTGGTTTGAAACCTGAGACCTAGGCTGCACTCCAGAGCATGGTGGGCAGGCTGTGGGGCAGGCCCCTCCTTGGGAAGGATGGAGATTGAGGAGATAGCAGAACTAGCTTCACAAGTGGGTGGGTGGGTTCCTGGGGTGGTTTGCAGTGGGGCTTGGGCTTGCTTTGCTGCAGGGAGAGGGGAGTCAGGTGAGGATGGAGGTCGGGGGGATGGGAACTTTGGACCAGCAATGTGGCCCAGTACTCCTCCATGGCTTTGAGCCACTAGCACCATTGGCTAGTGATAAAGTCAGGGTTGTGACCCCAACCTCTGCCCTTGCCACTAGCTGGTGCTGCATTGGCATCAGTTTGTGAGCCCAGCTTTGCCCCACCTTTGCTCCTCCCCCTCCTTCACAAGCTGGCATCAATGCGGCCTGGCACTCCTTCATGGCCTCTCATTGGCTAGTGATGAAGAAGGAGGTCAGGGATAGGAGGCCGGTGGGACGGGGAGCCAAGCAAGAATGGACGGCAGGGCAGGTCGGAAGAGGTGAGCCGCAAGCCAGCAACACCCATTGAAATGAAATAACAGGTTTTTATTATTGGGTGTATGGCGGGACACAGAAAGCCTTGAATGTATCTTTCTGTACTACAGTTATTACCTTGATATTCGTTTCTTACTCACTAAACCCTTGTTGAAACAGCAAGCAGGGAAAACTGATGAATGTAAAACCCTTTTTCTGTTATCTACTTGGAACCAAATGGTGATTGAGACTGTGGCCAAATTTTTGTACCTTGCATCTATGAGGAGAATAATGTATTAGCAAATAGGGCCATGATGGTCTGGATTGTTTTTTTCTTTTCCCCTCTGTCACTGATATGGTTGATATGTCAATAAAGGTTGTTGTTGTTGTTAGGTGTAGTATTTCAGGGACAGAGTTTTGGAATGCTTGGAATGCTTCATGCCAAACTAACTATTTCTTTCAGTGCTTACTAAGCTTTTGAACTTCATGAATTCTTCATGGCTTTCAACTCTTGCTACGTGAGTCTCTCCTCTGCCTGTCATGAAATACAGGGCACTGCATCATTTGGCTTTGATTAAGCAGTTTATTAAAAGAGAAGCAGTAGTTTTATAGTGCAGAAACCCCAACAGCATCATACTGAAACATGAATTTAAGGCCATTCTAGAAAGGACTAGCCCACGGGTGGCCAAACTGTGACTCAGGAGCCACATGTGATTCTTTAACACATATTGTGTGGCTCTCGAAACCCCCTCTACTCTATTGGCTGGCTTGAAGAAGGCATGTGCCTCTTTAAATCACTTCTCAAAGCCAAACCAGCCAGCAGCTTGGAAAGGCATTTAAAGTTAAAGTTGCTTTCTTTATACGTCTCCCTCCCCATCTATTTTCCTTCCTTCCTTCCTTCCTTCCTTCCTTCCTTCCTTCCTTCCTTCCTTCCTTCCTTCCTTCCTTCCTTCCTTCCTTCCTTCCTTCCTTCCTTCCTTCCTTCCTTCCTTCCTTCCTTCCTTCCTCATTCATATCTTGTGGCTCTCAAACATCTGACATCTGTGTGGCTCTTACATTAAGCAAGTTTGGCCACCGCTGGACAAGCTCTTTTCCCTTAGGATTGTTTTTGTTTTTGCAGTCCACATTCTAGGCATAGGTTGAACGATGATCTGTAACACAATATAGCTTAGATGCTAATATGCAGTGAGTGAGACCTTGTATGTCTGCTAGTGATTTTCCAGTGTTAAATGTAACAGGGCTCACTGGAGAGAGGGAAGCTATGCTGGACTTACTTCTATCTATTTCTGTCTAAGTAGCATTGTTGTCAACAGTAGAGTGAGACACACAACTGTCCCCTTTGTCCTTTTTCACAGGCCTGGCATCTTGCCAAGGAAAATAGCTTATGTGGCAGCGCAAGTAGATTTAATTAGTCTTGATAGGAAAAAAAATTGATGCTTAAAATGACGCTGCTTATTACATTGTCTTTGCCAAAGTTCAGCTGTTAAAAGAGAAGAATCCCAAGAAGAATCTCCCATTGCATGGCATGGATACCTGACGTAGGGTGTGGTCACACTCACCATTAAATCCATCTGCAACACACCTTTATTATAATCTGCACAACCAATTTCCCGATCAGACAACAGCCAGGCTCCTATTCTATCCCATGTGGATCCCATCGCTGGTCGATCAGAGCGCTCTACCGGACCTCATTTCTTTTTCTTTTTTTAAAAAATATTTTTATGTTTTATTGACTCTTGTAAAATTGACCATTACAACGCATGAATGTTGGAAATACAAATAACCCTTCCCCCCCCAACCCTCCCCATCTTCTCTTAGTCTTTCCCCCTCAGCCAAGGGCACAAAGTCTTGATCTTCCACTGAATGTCCTTCCTTGTTTCTCCTGAGATCCATTCTAAATAAGGGTTCCATTTGGTCTCGATTTCCTTGGCTTTATCTTCCCACGTGGAATCCTTGTTGATTGTTGCCACGATGTCAGACTGTATGTAATCAAACAAATAGTTGTGCCAGATTTCTATTGACCATTTACTTTTATCTTTCCACCCCAAAGCGATGACCGCCTTCCCCGCTAGTATCATTGCCTTGACAAGGTTTTGAGTGGGTCTACTTAGTGCCGGACTTCCTGTTGTGCCTAACAACATCATATTAAAGCCAATGGTTAATGGTACATTGGAGACTTTTCTAATAAAGTCAATAATTTCCCCCCAGAAGGGTTTAACCTCTTCACACTCCCACCACATATGCGCAAACCAACCCTTAAATTGTTTGCAATGCCAACACTTGGAACTCATTCCTGGGATTATATTGGCTATTTGTGCGGGTGTTTTGTACCATTTTGTGAAAAATTTATATTCCAGTTCTTTAAATTTGATTACTTTAATCCCTTCTAGTCCTTCCAAGATTTTCTCAGCCAACCTCTCTGTTAACTGACCTTCATGACTCCAAATCTTTTGTAAATGTCGTATTATTTTATCTTTATTTGAAATCATTTTTCTGTATAGTAACCCTACTAGACCCTTCCTTTGTTTGGCCATTACTTTATATATCTCTTCCATTGGAGCGTCTAACCAAAGCTCTCCCTTTTCACTGATCTTCTTAACTATCTTATGTAAGCCTGCTATGTTTAACCAGTATTGATTACCTAAATCTTCTGTAATTTCCTGTAAAGGTTTTAGTTTACCACCCCTAAACATATCGCCCACTCTATAATAGCCTTTGTTTTTAAGCCTTCCCCACCATTTTATAGCATGCGCCTCCTTAACAATAGCTTCTAGGGGGGTCCATCTTGAAACCTTTCCTAGCCACTGTGGGTACCATTTCATCCAGGTTTCTAATGATGCTCTTCTGGGCCCTATGGCTAATTTTAGATCTTTTGTCGACACTGTGGAAAAAATACCAAATCTTCCAATACCACTGTTAACTGCATTCTCGAAATTAATCCACTTCTGTACCTTATCCTCACTCAGTTCTAGTAACGCTCTTAGTTGGAAGGCCTCATAATATTTACTTAAATCTGGAATTCCCCAACCTAATTCTGATTTATGGTTGTATAGAATTCTCTTATGAAACCTACAGTTTTTATACCGGACCTCATTTCATGAGACATCAATCGGCATTAGCACAGGCGTAGTGATGCCCACTATCGCGCTTTGCTCTTTAAAAAAGAATTAATCAGCATTTCAGCACATGCGTGTTTGCACTGGCGCCTTCAATGTGCATTTCAAATTTACTTGATCGCTCCGTTTTTGCTAGTCTGTTGGCACTACTTTTCCAGCACAAGCACTACGTGTGCAGAAAAAAACCCCAGAAATTCAAATCAGTGCACATCTAGTTTCAAAAGTGAGTTTTATTTCCAGACATAGGGGTGGGTAAATGATTTATCAAGCCAACATTCGCTCACTCATTTACTGGCGCAGTGATATCACTTGCAGGGGACTTAGGGCGGGAAGCAGTGGTGCACTTCTGACGAGTTGCCAACGATGGAGCATTCAAACAGAGAAATTCCGCTCAGGAACCATCCGAAGAATTTTGTTCCGGATTTAAAGCAGTATCAAATTAGTCCGCGCCCCAGTCGTTTCAACGTGGGACTCGAACGAGCTAACCACCATTCACAGATGCTGACATTGGGACAACCGCTTAAAATCCGACATGCTTCCGGACTCCACTCATGCCCGTAGCGGGATTTTCTGAATGTCTGACCTCACCCCCTATGCCAGAAATCTACCTGTCTTGAAACCTGGCACTGCAATTCCCATGATGCCCTGGGGCAGGTTACTGGAGAGGCAGTTTACATTTTTTTTCTAAATACATCTTTCCCAGATTATTTAATGAATGAATGAGATTTGTATTGCCTGGCTCTTGAGTTCATGTTTGCACATCATTCTGTTTTCAGTAAGCTTCCCAGTAAGCCTTATCAGGACACCTAATAAGTGCTAGGGTGGCCAGATCGTCCCGGTTGCCCGGGAAAGTCCCGATTCTGGCCCCCAATTCTCGCCTCCCGGGCTGGCTATACCGGGACCATTAGAGATCCCGGTTTAGCCAGCCAGAGAGCCGGCGGGCCGCGCGCGGGGGGAAGGCAGCGAGTGAGGGAGGGAGCGTCCCTGCGCGTGCGCACAGTGATTGGCGGCGGGTGTGGCGGGCTCTGCGCATGCGCGGGGATGCTCCCTCCCTCACTCGCCACCTTCCCCGCGCGCGCAGCCCGGTGGCGGAGGCCGGGGAGGCGGCGGAGAGGCCGGCGCTGGTCGCTGGAGGCCCGCGGGGGGAGGTGGCGGCGGCCGGAGTGGGAGGCCCCGGGTTGGTGGGCTCGGCCGCCTCCTCCTCAGCCGCTGCCAGCCCCGCCAGCAGCACCAGCCATCGCTGCGCCTCCTGGCCAGCCTGCCCGCCCAGAGGGGAGGCCGCCACCCGCCCTGGAAGAAGGTAAGCAGGCAGGGAGGGAGGGGGCTGAAAGCGGGGGGCGGCTGGCGGGAGGGGGAGGCCCACGTGCGCGGCCCGGCGGCGGAGGCCGGGGAGGCGGCGGAGAGGCCGGCGCTGGTCGCTGGAGGCCCACGGGGGGAGACGGCGGCGGCCGGAGCAGGAGGCCCTGGGTAGGTGGGCTCGGCCGCCTCCTCCTCAGCTGCCGCCAGCCCCGCCAGCAGCACCAGCCGCCGCTGTGCCTCCTGGCCAGCCCGCCCGGCCCGGAGGGGAGGCCGCCACCCGCCCTGGAAGAAGGTAAGCAGGCAGGCAGGGAGGGAGGGGGCCGAAAGCGGGGGGGCGGCTGGCGGGAGGGGGCGGCCTTCCTTCCTTCCTTCCTTCCTTCCTTCCTTCCTTCCTTCCTTCCTTCCTTCCTTCCTTCCTTCCTTCCTTCCTCCCTTCCTCCCTTCCTTCCCTCCCTCCTCCCTCCCTCCTTCCTTTCTTCCTTCCTTCCTTCCTTCCTTCCTCCCTTCCTCCCTTCCTTCCCTCCTCCCTCCCTCCTTCCTTTCTTCCTTCCTTCCTTCCCTCTTTCCCTCCTCCCTTCCTTCCCTCCCTCCTCCCTCCCTCCTTCCCTCCCTCCCTCCCTCCTCCCTCCCTCCTTCCTTCCCTCCCTCCTCCCTTCCTTCCCTCCCTCCTTCCCTCCCTCCTTCCCTCCCTCCCTCCTTCCTTCCTTCCTTCCTTCCCTCCCTCCCTCCCTCCCTTCCTTCCTTCCTTCCTTCCTTCCTTCCTTCCTTCCTTCCTTCCTTCCTTCCTTCCGTGGTTCTCAAATATCCGATGTTCATGTCTTGCGGCTCTCAAACATCTGACCTTTATTCTGTGTTGCTCTTTTGTTAAGCAACTCTGGCCACCCCTGGAGTAGACAATACTGACTTTGGTGGACCCAATCACTGATTCAGTGTAAGGGAGCTTTGTGTTTGTGTCTTCTGGTGCAATTTTGTTCTCAAATCCTGTATTTACTTCATCAGTATATGGGATAAGGCACTTTCTCAACTGTGCTGCATAATGCAGACTATTTATTTTGTCCTGTTGGCTCTGTTGGCTCTATCTGCGCCACCTTCATCACTTTCGGGGTGTGGATCCCCCAGTGGGGTGGTCTCCCGACTCCCTCCGCTGACTGTTTCTGATAGCCCTGCGCCCCCTCTTTCATTTGATATGTGTCCCGTGCGGGTGCGACCCTCCCGCCGGGAGATGCCGCAAAATGAGCCCCCTTGAGGCTTATGGCGTCAGGGCTCGGGGGAAGCGAGCTAGACTGCTGTTCTTTTGAGGGGTTATAGAGGGTTTCGAGCTCATCCCTATGGCATCGGTCCCATCGTTGTGGGACCCAGGGGGCCGGCACAGCGGAGACAACAGGAAAAGAAGCCTTGACCTGGGCTGACTGGGATCAAGGAGAAGAAGGAACAGAGAAAATAAATGATCCTGGCACAGGAAATCTCTCTCTCTCTCTTCTCTTTGGGATGCAGAGCTGAACAGACCTCTTATCTGAGATGGGGGAAAGGCAGACATTTTTGGACCATGTGGCTGGCCCAAAGAGCTGACAGAAATTGTTAAGGTAATGGAAGATCTTGTGAGAACTTGGACACATAACATAAAGAGCTTGTCCTAATTTTAGTTAAGACATGCTTTAGAGAGAGGGACAGAGGATTTGTGTTTTACCAGTTTCTTGTTTTTCTTCAATCTGGCATGGGGCTAAAAATAAGCTTGTAAACATTTTCTTTTTAATAAATATTTTAAACTTTTGATTATGGAAGTTGTTCTCTGTGCTACATACACCCCCACTGTTTTATACATGCTATTTTAAAAGTAAACCCCAGAAGGGGGGAAGGCAAGCAATTGGCAACTGGTTATTTCACTAGGGGTGCACAAGGCATTAATCTGTTCCCATGGTAGCCAAGTGCTGCGCTAGAGGGAGATACTGAGGCAAGGCCTCTGATCTTGAAAGGGGAACTGGGAGTCCTGGTCCTCTGAGCTGGAAACCCTTATATTGGTCAGGTGGCAGCCAATGGAAGAGAGAAAAGAAAGGCCTCCTCAGGGCAACCGCAGGAAGGGCAAAGCAGAAACAGGGCCAGCAGGCAAGAATGGGCTCATTTTGCCACAACTTTGACTATTTTTAATGGAAATATATTAATAAACAATAACTTGGATCCAGAGACTTCTTTTTATAAATGGAAAGTACTTCTATTTCTCCACAGTGTGTGTGTGTGGGGGGGGGGAATAGAAGAATGAAACTTGTGGGGGAGATACAGAAGAAAAAAGGTGGGGAAATCTTTACACAACTGGAACTTTGTTCATACTCTTCTGAATGTAAGTCAATATTTTAATCAGGAAAATCCAGTTACACTGAGCACTATAAGGATAACCTAACCCCACCTCATCTCTTGAACTCAAGGTCAATATTTAGTATGAGAATAAATATTTAGTATGAGACTGCAAATCAATTATAGAATCCACATCCCTCACAAAATATTGCCAAGTAATTTTTTCTGTGTGAGCAGTGAATCAATTTGCATTCAATTTCAACTCTCTCTGTTGTTTTCCTCCAAAGTACCACTATGTCTACAATACAGCACTGGAATCTTCCTACTTAATTGACTTCTTTTTTTAGTGCATACTCTGTACAAATTAATACCACTAAGTTACTGAGTTAAAAGTAGAATTGCAATTTCAGCAATTCTGTTGTACATCTGTTATGTAGAAATAAAATTTAAGTGTATCAAATAACTTAGAACTTTATACCTGTCAGCCTAATTTAAACTTATCATAAGCCCTAATACTGGGGGACTTTTAAAATGTTCATATATACAAATTATGAGTTGTATGATAAAATAAATTTAATAGTAAATGCTACATCTGGGAGTAAGCCTTACTGTGTTTCCTCAAAAGTCTCATTTTACTCAATTAAGCTTACTCCCAGGAGGTGCTCTTAATATTGCAGCCTGAAATACTTAAAATCCAACTTTTATATATTTTTGTGGAATATATATAATGTGCAATTGGTATTATTAAAGACTTCTTTTACTAAGTATTTTGCCTTGTAAAGCTTTATTTGCTTAACTTATACTCTGCTTTTCTCCCCCATGGGGATCCAATACATTGTTCTCCTACCTTCATTTTATACTTGCAACAACACTGTGAAGTAGGTTAGGAAGACAATGTGCAACTGGCAGAAGTTTATCCAGTGAACTTCCATGGCAGAGTAGAAATTAGAACCTGGATCTTCCATAGGCTTGCCTATCCCCAGGTCCCAGCAGGGGTTCTTCTGCTTTCCCAGGCCCCTTCCTGCCCCCAGTCAGCTCACCAGCAAGGGGAAACCCCGCCCCCAAAGCCACCATGTGACTTTCCACCTCCGGAGGCTTCAGTCTCCAATTGAAAGGCTTCCTCTTGGAATGGTGTGTCTGTGTTACTATCACGAGCTGGGGCCAGGCCAGGCAAAGTCCAGGGGCAGTCCAAGGTCTGTAGCTGGTGAGCAAAGAGGGTTCAAAGTGCCAAAACCAAATCATAGTCTAAGTATCGCAGGTCAGAGGTTCAGAAGCCGAAGTCAGGGGGTCCAGGAGTCAAAGCCAACATCAAGGGGTCCAGAAGCCGAAGTGGCTGCTAGAACGTCAGGTAAGTGACTAGTTGCTTCCACAAAGCCTTCTCCCAAAGCCCACAGCTATATAGCCCTCTGCTGTCTGTTGCCCATTTGGACTAATTGCTGACTCAGAGGGCGGCCAGGATCCTGCTGAGACTCAAGCATCCTCACTCCTGAGGGACCAGGATCCTTTTAGAACTCAGGGCTCAGGGAGCGTCTTGCTCGTGAGCGTGCCGCCCTCCTCCGATCCCTGAGGTCCTGACGAAGGCGGTCACGCACATGAGCCACCCGAGAGGGCGAGGCAGGGGGGCTTGGATCTTCCCCAGTAGGAGGCAGGGGCACTGGTGCCGGTGGCAGGGGCACTGGTGCCGGTGGCAGGGGCACTGGTGCAGGTGGCAGGGGTACAGTTTCTTCTGCAGGCTCAGCTTCTTCTGCAGGGTCCCCAGCACCCATGACAGTTACTTTGAAGAAGTTGGCAGCAACTCATGAGTAGAGAGGCCAATCCCTTGCTTCAGAGTCGCCAGAAACAGGGGGGGGGGGAGGGAAACATCTGCTTAGCACTTCATTATTCCCTATGTGGAGATTGATTCTCATAGGGTATAATGGGGAATTGATCTGGAGGTTTTGGGGGCTCTGGGGGAGCTGTCTTTTGAGATAGAGGCACCAAATTTTCAGTATAGTATCTAGTGCCTCTCCCCAAAGTACCTGCCATGTTTCAAAACTATTGGACCAGGCGGTCCAATTCTATGAACCTCCCAAAAAGGTGCCCCTATCCTTCAATATTTCCTATGGAAGGAAGACATTTAAAAAGGTGTGCTGTCCCTTTAAATGTGATGGCCTGAACTCCCTTGGAGTTCAATTATGCTTGTCACACCCTTGTTCCTGGCTCTGCCCCACTGTCTCCCAGCTCTGCCCCCAAAGTCTCCTGGCTCCACCCCCAAAGTCCCCAGATATTTCTTGAATTGAACTTGGCAACCCTAATCTCCCAGATCCTGGTCTAACCAATACAGTCTAATAGTAATAATTAGAAATGCTCTAGTAATTTTTTAGTCTGTTTCTATGATATCTTTTATATGTAATTGTGTATGTATTTTAAATACATCAGCGGGCCTTGTTCACCTTGTTATTTGCTATGAAACGAGGATCGGATGATATACTGCCAGGAAATACATGGATACATGAACCTGCCTTGTATTTAATCAGGCAAGTTTTCCATCACCATTGCAAAGGCTAGACCAGCAGAGCTATTCCATTTGCTGAACACTTTGCAGATAAAATCTCTCACATGTGTACTGACTTAGACTCTACATTCACAACAAGAGATGTGTTGAAAGTAACCTGAAAAAAGAAACCACTGTGAACAAGAACACTGAGTACAAGTTTTGAAAGTTAATAAATTGCATAACAAAATAAATTCAATTTTATGCACATTTTATTGTTGTGAATTTTAACAGACAGGTACCAATCAGAATATTCAAAATTTTAACAGACAGGTACCAATCAACACATTGGATTCTCTCCCCTGGTACTTTCATCTTGTGGAATTGAACAAGCAAAAAAGGTTAATTAAACAGAATTGAAGACATAGAACTCCAATCTGACATTTCCAGTGTACCAAACTTTATTGTGCTGTCAAATGTCAAAAACACTGTTGAGCCAGCAGTTTATCTGGCTTCTATGGTAGTAAACAGTTTTAAAAGCATGTTCATCTTGGCAAGAAGTCCTGCATCTCAACTCATGACTCCCATTGGTCCTGCCTATCATGCCACCCCCACCTTGTAGCAATGTCAGAACAGAATGCTGCAGTCAAACTCTCATGGACGCCACTGTAGCAGCAGCCAGCAACACTGTTGGATAACTTTTTCACATTCAGTTGCTGTGTAATTATCCCCTTGGGTGTGGTTCAGGATTTCTCTGCCCATCTATGAAATGCACATGCATTCTGTTTAGCATATCTGATTGACATTAAATTCTGAACTATGCATGCCTCTTTCATAGTATTGCCAATTTCCAGATGGAGTCTGGAGATCTTCCAAAATCACAATTGATCTCTAAACTGCAGAGTTCCCTCTCCAAACCCCACCATCCCCAGCCTGTATCTCAGATCTCCAGGAATTTCTCAACCTTGAGTTGGCAACCCTCTGTGTCTTCTGTGATTTAAAACACCCTTCCAAAGCTACAATTACTTCTATGCACTTTGTACAACCAAAAGTTATATATACATTATTAACTGTAATGACAATGATAAAGCAAGGAAGTCCAGTGGCACCTAAAAGCACACAAATAAATTATGCCACCAAAGTTCTTGGAACAGAACAGGTGCTGGATAAAGGTTACAACTGTGAGATTTGAATGAGAACTTATGGCTCATGCCTTACAAATTTATACCATATCAATTTGTAAAGAGAGGATAGTGAGGCAATTAGTTGCACATTTTTTAGCTTCCCAGTTACTAAGAGATAACCAAGAAAAATCTGCTCTTTGGCTTCCTTGCTGTGGGACACATGGTACTACATATGAACAAGTCCTTGATTGGTTGTGCTAGGAGTACCACTACCATCGCCTTCTTGATAAAATCATTACAGCTTTGCTAAGGCATGTATGTTTAGTACTGCATCCTTGATCTTCCCCCTGACCCATTTTATACAGTGACTAAGTAAATAGCTTTTGCAAGATATTTGTGTACAAATAATAATAATAATAAAAAAATTTTATTTATATCCCGCCCTCCCCCGCCGAAGCAGGCTCAGGGCGGCTAACAACATCCATAAGCAAACAATACAGTGGATAAAAACATTAGTTTAACATTATTTAAAAACCAGTCAATACTTAATTAAAACATTACTAAATCTGACAGTAACATTGTTGTTTTTGACGCTATCCCTGTCAGTTGACAATAATGACAAAGGTCCCTGAACCGAACCATTTTGGCGTTTTCCTTTGTTACAACTATAATTCAGCAGTTCATGAATGCCAGCTTGAAGAGGGTGGTCTTGCAGGCCCTGCTGAACTGATCAAGGTTCCGCAGGGCCCACACCTCCTCTGGGAGCTGATTCCAAAGGTATGGGGCCGCGGTGGAAAAGGCCCGTGCACGGGTATTCTGAAGTTTAACTTCTTTTGGCCCAGGGATGGTCAGTTTGTTTTTTCCTACTGACCTCAGTGCTCTCTGGGGCTCGTACGGGGAGAGACGGTCCCTCAGGTAGGTTGGTCCTCGGCCATATAGGGCTTTAAAGGTAATGACCAGCACTTTGTGCTGGACCCGGTATACAATCGGCAGCCAGTGCAGTCCGCATAGCCCCGGCCGTATATGCTCCCACCTTGGGAGACCTAGCAGCAGCCTGGCTGCCGTATTCTGCACTAGCTGCAACCTCCGGGTCCGGCACAAAGGCAGCCCCATGTAGAGGGCGTTTCAGTAGTCCAGTCTTGAGGTGACCGTCGCATGGATCACTGTTGCTAGGTCCCGACGCTCTAGGAAAGGGGCCAACTGCCTCGCCCACCTCAGATGGAAAAATGCTGACTTGGCAGTGGCTGTTATTTGGGCCTCCATTGATAGTGAAGGCTCCAGTAAAACACCCAAGCTCTTTACCTGTTGCGCCGCCTTTAGCGGCGCCCCGTCGAAGGCCGGGAGAGATATTTCCTTCCCCAGAGCGCCACGACCCACACAGGGAACCTCTGTCTTTGCCGGGTTCAGCTGACAAACTGTCAGAGGATTACTTTTCAGCACTTTAGCTAATTATCTTCCCATTTAGGATCTGATCCAATTCTTTCGGAAGTCAATAATATGCTAAAGCAGCACTTTTCAGTCTTTTTGAAATTACACACCCTCTAAGCTTATTAGATCTTCCACTCACACTCACTTCCAATACAGAAAGATGACTGGGTAAAATTGCATGGATCCTACACCTTCTGAAGAACTTCTTGCCCTGCTAGCATGGCTCCCACATACTGGCTATATTATCGCGCTCTTCTAGCTGTTCCCCAACACTAGATCCTGTACATCAACTCGACTCTTGATCCAAGGTAACCAGACTTGCAATAGTCAGGGATGTAGTTCTTTCCAAAGAACCTAATGGAGCTGTAGTAGCTCATACTTTTGTTGGCTCTGAGGCTTAACCCTTTGTAGCTCTATTATCAATAAACACGCATAATTGTACTTGCCTGCTAGACACACATGTGCTGCGGGAAAAATCAGAGCTGGTTCCCTTATGAAAGCCAACTATGAAGGCTCTATGTCATTTTACACTGTTTGAAGCACTTGATAAATTGCTTGATGCCAAAGCTTCTTGATTTAGAATCTAGGTCAATGAAAGAGAGTTTATCTGGGGACAATCTTAGAGTGAAAAAAGAGTATTCTGGCAAGAAAGATGTTATGGTTTAGTAGATTGGAAGAATCAGATAAGGGGAGAAGTTCTCATTGGACAGTGAGATCTAAAGATAGATGGACATTGGCTTGAGTGTGAGAGCCCATCTGCGGTGCAGCTGGTGAGAAAAGTGTCAGATTGGCCCAGAAGAGAGATATCTATCATACATTATAATAAACGCTGAATGTGTTGACTCAATCCTCAATTTTTATTGGAAGTTGTGGCTACCACAGGAGTGGCCTTACACTCTGTCACCACTCCCCCCTGTCATTGGGTAGCCTTGCTGTGACCCGCCTACTGCCAGCCCTGTCAGGCCAGAACCACATCAGTTAGCCTCTGACCTCTGATGAAGACAGTTGTCTGCTGAGAGGTTCTGGAGCCTTGCTGATTTCACTTGCCTTTCCTCAGTCTATCTCCCCGCCCCAAAATAATGCTGACACCATTTTGCTGCCTTCATCTAACACTGCCCGCCAAAGCTGCACTTGCCCAGTACGCTCCCCACCCCTACAGTTTGAGAGGTGAGGTATTTCTATTTATAAATATGCCAGAAAATCCTCCTTATGGGGCAGTATTCCACCTCTTCGTTTACAGCACAGTCTGTGGTTGAATCCAGTGTGGATTAATATCATGTGGCAGACTTGTTTAAGTAACATTGAACATTGTTTAATAACTATACACATGGAAGCAAACTCTGACAGAAAACAGTTCAATCTCTTCAACAGAAAAGGAATGTTCCATCACAACGGGGGGAGGAGCAGTTCAGCAGAGCAGATAACCAGGGTCTTTATACTCTATATTCTCTATACTCAAGCCCTCTTTCCATGCAAATAATCTTCACTCTTTCTTTTCAAATTAGGCTGTGGGCAGCTTGCTTTAAGAGGCGGGAAGCCATTTGAAGGTTCCCTTTCGCTTCCCCCCCCAACACCTGCAAGTGGGAGGGGGTGAAAGGCAGGCTTCTAAAGGGTGCTTGCCTGTATTCCTGTCACTTCTCTGTCTCCCTGTCTTCCTTCCTTCCCCTTTATTTTATTCCTTTCTTCCAAACTTTAACATAACTCTCACTTCATTCATTTCTCTCATTCTTCCTCTTTGTTTTTTTCTTTCATTCTATCTTCCTTCTCCTTTTTACTTCTCACAGGCCCTATTTTGGGCAGGAGCTCACAGGAGTGGAGTTCCAGAACCTCTAATTTTTATTGTGCTCTTTCTTTCTTACCCCCCCCCCAAAAAAAAAAACTTGCTTCTGGGCTCCATTGCTCAAACCACCTGTGAGAATTTTACTGAACTCTAAGATTTGACAAACTTTCTAATATTTTTCCCCACAAAAAATGAGGAAATAACTAAAACATGTCAAGCAGACAGATGGTAATCTTCATCATGCCACTGCGGCCACATAGGAGAAGGTAATTTAAAAGTATGATGGGCATAAGATGACAATTATAATTCAAGAAGCATGTTATAGTAGATGCTGAGCTGATACAATTTAGTGCACCTTCCAGAAATGTCAGGTGTGTGTAGCATATGGAACGTTATGCAAATGAGTTGTGCTAATGAGCTCTGGCACCTCTTCTTCTACAAAATGACCCCTGCTCTCACTTCTTCCCCACCTCATTCTTTTACTTCCCTTCTGTTCTTTCTTTCATTCTTTCTCAGTGTCTTTATATTTCTGTCTTTTTATTTCATTCTGGCTGTGATCATACACACTAAATAATGCACTTTCAATTAGGGTTGACAGGTCCAATTCAAGAAATATCTGGGGACTTGGGCATGGGGTCAGGAGACTTTGCAGGTGGAGCCAGGAGGCATCAGGGTGGAGCCAGGAGGCATTGGGGTGGGGCCAGGAGCAAACAAGTGACAACAAGCATTATTGAACTGCAAACGGAGTTCTGGCCATCATATTTAAAGGGACCTTTTAAATGCCTTCCCTCAATTGGAAATAATGAAAGATAGGGGCAACTTTTGGGGGGCTCAGAGAATTGGACCCCCTGGTCAAATTTTTTTCAAACTTGGACACTGTTTTGAGGAGAGGCATCAGATGCTATGCTGCAAATTTGGTGCTTATACCTCAAAAAACAACTCCCTTAGAACCCCAGATTCCCACAGATCAATTATCCATTATACCCTATAGAAATTGGTCTCCTTAGGGAATAATGGAGTACCCAGCAGACATTTCCCTCCCCCCACACACACTTTCTGATGATCTTGAAGCAGGGGGAGGGCCTCCAAACTGGGGGATCCCCTGCCTCCACCTGGGGATTGGCAACCCTACTTTCAATCCACTTCCAGTGAACTTTCTAACTGGATTTTACTTTGTGAACCAGCAAAATCCAGATGGAAGGTGCTTTGAAACTGCATTATTTAACGTGTGTTATTGCAGCCTCTGTCTACCTTCCTTCCATTTCTCTTTGGCTGTTTCTACACTTGGCAGAAAATCCTGTCTGTGCGTATTTAAAGGAATTGTTTACATTGCACATTGTCACTTCTGACTTGCTTTGCAGTTTCTTAAGTCTTCTACATTTATTTTTTTTTAATGGGCAACGAAAACGCTTTCATCCTGAAGTTGCCCTGCAGTTCTCAAGAGTACTTTTGAACAGAAGTTTTCCTGAACATTCAGATCTAAGTTTGTAATTGTAGAACTTTCCCTCCGAGTTTTAAAACTCCTCCCCAAAGCCCCATCCATTGTTCATTTGCGAGAGCAGTGATTCAGGAAGTTACTAGGTGCACTGTTTAGAAGTGCGTTGACATGTGCTCTCCTCCAAGCAGGGCTTCCCTCACAAGGAAAGCCCAGCTCAGAGGAGAATGTGCCCTGTCTGGCTGCTGTCACCTTCAAGGCAAAGGCAGCTGGGCAGGGCATCGGTGCAGCTTCTCTGATCCGGGCTTCCCTTGCAAGGGAAGCCCAACTCAGAGGAGAACGCACCCTGCCCAGCTGCTCTTGCCTTCAAGGTGAACGTAGCCAGGTGGGGCATAAGTGCAGCTTCTCTGAGCATGACTTGGAGGAGAATGCTTCCGCAGTGCACTCTCAGAGGTGCTCTGCACCTCTGAGTGTGCACTGCATGGGCCCGGCTCGGCCAGAGCCTGCCGACCCACACCACTGCACCTGCTCTCCCCATGGGTGGGGGTGCACCGGCAGGGTAGGCACAGGACAGGTGCTGGCCTGGGGTGCTCAAGGCCCTAGCACCAGGCCTGCCAGGGTCGCGGGCAGGTGAAAGAGGTGATGGCAAAGGAAGGCAGCCTCCAAGTGGCAGAGAGGTGCCCTGCCATCCCTTTCAGCTGCCTGGGTCACAGCAATGTGTGCACTGCCACACTGGGGGCAGGAATTCTTTCCTGGGGCTTCTTCTTTTCAAATATAGAACTAAAACTCCACAAAAGGTGAGGAGCATAGTTTTAAATGTAGAAGCATTTTGAATGATGTGAGTTTGTAGCAGGTGGATTCAGTGCTCTTTTCTCCCAATCTTTTCCCTACCATTCTCTCTCTCTCATTCTGTTTGTCTATCTTCCTTCTTCCCTGCCACCTACACATTCATCACCCCCCTCCTGAATATTTTTCTAGGGTCCGTTTTTTATTTCCTACAATGGGCTTTACTGCTAGTCAGAGATAAATGAGAAGTTCTCAGGGCAAGAACCTAAATAAACTTCAGAAATTTCTCACCATCTTGCTGCTTGCATTAGAGCACCTAACGGCGTCTCTGGGCAGGTTAAAACAAACCTGGGTTAAAGATCTTTAACTAAAGATTGGGCTGATAGAACGTAGAGAAGAGACATTCCCCCACCCACCCATTCGAGAAACACAATTCTGAATTCTCTGGTTTTGTCTTCATTTGTCTGCGTGGATTCTGTGTGATATCCTTATTAGAATATTTCTCTTTTACATGTTTACTAAGAGACCAAATTATTTTGTTGAAATGACCCATGAGCAATTTAACACTTTTTAATCAGAGTAAGTTTGAAAACTGCAATACTAAAAACTTTCTATAATAATACCATAATTATTTTTGATGTGATTTTAAATGAATGCTTATGAATTCAAGCCAGATTTCTCAGAATATGTAAATTAGTGTTGTACTAATGTGCAGCTAACATAAACACTGCTGGAGAGTATTAAGACTTACACCAATGATGCTTGTCTCTGAACAGTATTACTGCATTATGTTTTGTTGACCCTTGTAAGCAGCACATGAATAGCAACTGTTCATGTGTGGTGGTGTTCACCCTTTAGCTAACATTGTGTCTGCATCATTGTTCGTTGTCACATTTGATTTAGATTTCTTTCTTTCTAGCCTAATACTAAGCCTCATGCATTTTTTTGTGTATGTATATCCAAACATATGCACACGTGCCCACACCTCTTGCTCTCAGGATTGTGAACAAGCACTCCCAACACTCAAATTAAGACATTTCAGCCATGTGACCAAATATCCAGTAGTAAATCCTTTCAACACAAAGCAAAGGGAGCCTTGAAATTGGATTCTGAGGTAAATGAACTTGTACAAGGTAAGACATAGTCCCCTCTTTTTCTAGGAAGTAGGGATGATTTGCAGAAGAAATTAGATATCTAATATGAATCCATATATTATACAAAAACTAGTTAATTGTTGTTAACTTTTTGCTAATAATAAAACACCTAATAATGAACAAGGTCAAAGAGAATATTGTTTGCAAAAAAAAAAATTGCAAAGAAAATCTTAGTCCATAAAGAAACCCCACTTTTCATATGAAAAATAGAACCAGGGACTAGACAGTAAGCAAGAATAGGCAGTTATAGTTTATAGAAGGAGTTGTGATTTACTACTAGTTAAAACCTACAGGGAGGTCTTCAAAGTACTATAGCCAGTCGCTCGAAAGTTCCTTGGCACCTTATAGAGCTGATACCCTCTTGTTACTGAAATGACATTGTAAATAATATGAACACAGGAAGTTGCCTTATACTGAACTGGATCATTGGCCCAACTAGCCTACTGTTTTCTACTCTGATTGTTAGCGGCTGTCCAAACCATCAGGGACACATCTTTTTCCATACCCCATAGTCTTTACCTGGAGATGCCAGGAACTGAGTCCAGGACTTTCTGCATTCAAAGTATGTGCTCTACCACAGTCCTTCAGTTGGTCGGGGGAAGGGGTTGCCATTTGCTTAAATGAGGTTGCACTCCCATATACACCTTAAGAGTGCTCCATTACAAAGGCAGTCTTTGTGGTATCTCTAGCCAGACAATTCAAACACATGTAATAGAATCAACTTATTTATTTATGTTATTTATAGTTCACTCTCTCACTGAGAATCAAGGCAGATTACACAGTGTAAGTCAATATAATCAACAAAATTGGATATCCAATAAACAATGTACTAGGATTCAGATTGCAGAAATCCGACAACAGCTGAAACAAAGCATAAGCTTTAACATGACAAGTTGAATGAACATATTTATAGCATATTTACCCAGTAGTCCTTGTACCTTATAAAAATATCTAACATTTCATACAGTACAGCCCTATTACCTGTGTAAAAAGACCCCCTGAAGAATTCAGTTTTGCATAGTTTCCAGAAAGCCAGGAGAATGGGAACCTTCCTAACCTCATCAGGCAAGCTGCTCCATAAGGTGGAGACCCAGCAGAGATGGTATGTGTGTGGGCAGTTGTTGACTTTTCCCATCTGCAGAGTAGCACCTGCAGAAGGACCTGATCAAATGAATGAAGCTGTCATAGTGGAGCATAAGGGGAAAGGCAGTTTTGCAGATATGAGAGACCAAGGGAACTCACAAGACTTCTGGAGTTCTTTGAATAAGTAAGCAGTGGAGTCTCACAAGGATCAGTACTGAGGCCAGTGCTGTTTAATTTGTTCATAAATGACCTGGAACTAGAGGTGGGCAATGTAGTGGCCAAGTGTGCAGATAACATAGTATTCAGGATAGTGAAAACTGAGTCTAGCTGTAAAGAGCTCTAGGAGAATCTCCACAAATTGGGTGAGTGGGCAAGAATGTGGCAAATGAAGGTCAGTATAAGAGAATTTATGCTGGAACAAAAATATAGCAAGTACACATGAATAGGGTCTGAACTTGCTGAGAGTGAGAACGAAAGAGATCCTGTTGTTATAGTAGATAGCACCATATAAATGTCAACCTGCCACAGTGTTAAAAAAAAAGGCAAACTCTATGCTGGGGATTATTAGAAAATGCATTGAAAGTAAAACAAGCAATGCTATAATGTCTCGGTGCAGATATACAATAAGGCCTCATTTGGAATACTGTGTGCTGTTCAGGTCACCATATCTCAAAAAGGATATTGCAAAGCTAAAGAAAAGTGCAGATAAGGGCAAGTAAGATGACTAAGGTGTTGGAGCACCTTTCCTATGAGAAAACGCTGAAGAATCTGGGAGTTTTCAGTTTAGACAAAGATGACTTATGGAGGACATGACTGATGTTTATAAAATTATGCATGGAATGAAGAAAATGGACAGAGAGAACTTTTTCTCCATCTCCCAAAATACTAGAACTTGAGGGCCATTGAACTTCCCTGGCCATTGAAGCTGATGAACAGTAGATTCCGGATGGACAAAAGGAAACACTTTACTCAACAGGCGATTGAAATAACCAGGTGGAATTCACTTCCCTGATTCAGTGAGGATTTAGTGATGGCCAGCCATAGAAGGCTTTAAAAGGGGATTATTATTTATTCATTATTCATTTTTCAAATGTATATTCTGCCCTCCCCGCAAGTTGGCTCAGGGTGGATCCCAACACATAATAAGCCATTCAGCCACACAATCTAAATACATTCATAGGCAATTAAAACATTGTAAAATGGGCAGATTAGAGACAGTAATAATTGGCTGCATCATTTTTCTGTTAGGATGATTCTTTTAAAAATAGAAGATGAATAACTGCCTCTTTGAGTGGATGAAGGAAGGTGCCAAAAATTACAGATAGATTTATGATGGACACTAAGGGTTCATCCATGATTTTAGCAGCCGGGGCGGCCTTCACAGTTCCTAGGATCTTGTCAACATCCCTCATAGATATTGGGCTAGAAAAGGTCCATAAATAGACAAGGCAGTGTATCAGAGCACATTTGTTATTTTATCGGCAAGTAAAAAACTTTGCAAAAGTATCACAACTACAATTGTCTGTTCCTGAAATAATAAGGGCTCATATTTAAGAGTAGGCAGATGCCAAGCAACCTTGAACAATTTGGATGGTTGCAAACTAGTTGATAAAATCATAACAGATAAGTAAATTTCTTTGCTGCTGTCACTGCCATTTCTTAGGCCTTCCAATGGGCTCTATAGCATGATTTGTTAGTTTCAGTATGAGTTTTCTGCTAGCATTGGTTGCCAATCCCCAGGTGGGACACACAAAACATAACTGTGATATATATATATAAATATGGTAGCGTATATATATATCACAGTTATGCTTTGTGTGTCTTGTAGTGTATTTCAACTGTGATCCCATACTTTTTTTAATCCCCAGGTGGGGGCAGGGGATCCTCCAGTTTGGAGGCCCTCCCCCCACTTCAGGGTCATCAGAAAGTGGAGCGGGGGCAGGGAAATGACTGCTGGGCACTCCATTATTCCCTATGGAGACCAGTTCCCACAGGGTATAATGGAAAATTGATCCACAGGTATCTGGGGCTCTGGAGGGGCTGTTTTTTTTAGTTAGAGGTACCACATTTTCAGCATTGCATCCAGCGTCTCTCCCCAAAATACCCTCAAAGTTTCAAAAGGCTTGGACCAGGGGGTTCAATTCTATGAGCCCCAAAATAAGGTGCCCCTATTCTTCATTATTTCCAATGGAGAGAAGGGATTTAAAAGGTGTGCAGTCCCTTCAAATGTAATGGCCAGAACTTGTTTTGCAGTTCAATAATGCTTGCCACAACCTTGCTCTTGGCTCCACTGGGAGTCTGCAGAAGTTGAAGGACTCACAAAGAATACTAGCAACCTTCTTCCCTGGCCATCTGTGCAGGGTTGGTGGACAACTGCATAACCAGGTGGAGTTAATTAGGACAGACAAACCATGTAATTTTATTCTAACCATGCCTCTTTTATGCAAGCCAGGTCAATTTCATCTTTGTGTAACGTCTGGGAGAGACGTGCAGTTTTATGTCTCACTGATCTGGTATTACACAGAATTACTGAAGAGATGGGGGAAATATGACCCCTTGCATTGGGACACTATGAAAGGGAGCATCCTTACCAAATACTGGCTATCTTTTAAACAATCCCCACCCCCCACCCCCGTCTGTCATTTCCCAACTGCACAGAAACACTGCATTCATCAAACATCCTGCTCCTGGTAAAGATTGTTCCCAGCACCACTAGTAAACCCACACACCTCTCACATTCAACATAGTGAAAGCCACAGAGGAGCTGTTCAACAGTCCAAGTCTATGGCCCTGATGTTTTGAAGGTAGTGTTGATCAACAGGTGTTGTTTGTCATTGCTGGTTTGCAGGTATGTAACTGTCACTCTCCCTCTCCCATAGGGGTGAACCTTTTAATTAAATGGTTGAGGCCTATTTGTGCACTCCAGGCCAAGTGCTATAGATCAAGAGGTATAAAATGTCTAGAAACCTCTTGCTTGAGGTATAAAAACCTCTTGCTTTAGGTATAAAATGTCTAGAAAAACTGAAGTCATGGGAAATGTGGGATGTGTGTTCTTGCTGTTGTTGGTTTTTTTTCCTTGGTGGGGGGGGGGGGGAGAACAAAACCAGAAATTTAGGGAAAACTTAAATATAGTCTAGTCAAGTTAGCCTTTATTGGCATAAAATATATAGATATATAAATCAGAGCAAATTGGTTAAAAAAAAAAAGATAAAATGGAACGATTGCATACATATACATCAGGAAAAGCATAAACAAAAACTACTTCTATGAGATCCTCTAGCGTGTCTTTAAAACAGAATAACGAAACTTAGCCACTTTCTCAGTGACACTAGATGAAGTATCGTTCAAAAGACTATAGACCTTAAGTGCATCAGAACAATCAACCATGCTAACTAAAAGAAGATGTAAATACTTGTGACGAAGATCTGTATACAAATTACAATAAAGAAGAATATGAGTAACTGACTCCACACATTTTTGCTTACAGAGACAGTATCTGACTGAGTAGGCTGTCTTGTTAAATCTGCCTTAAAGAATGGCAGAGGACATTGTGTTGCATCTGGCAAGGGAAAAAGCTCTACGCTGCTGTGGCACCTGCAAGACGGCTAGATATGAGACCATTTTCCTAGTACTAAAATCTCAAAACTCAGTGGGGAACAAGCTTTCTTAGCCAGACTGTATAGGTCTTGGCGCTCAATATCTAGCAACCTGTTTTTAATTTGTTGGACTGCGGTGGTGAAGGACAGCATGAACAATAGTTCTAGGGATAAACCCATTGCTTTTCATTTTCTCTCAATATGTGCTGACCAATTTGGCAAATTAAATTCAGAGAGCATTTGAGAGATATAGCTCCTCGGTTCAGAGTTGTAGTGCAAGTGTAGCCAGAATTTGAAGGTCATGAGCCATGCACTAGTAACTGTTAGACATGCCAGTTTCTAAGCAGATAACTGCATATGGGACACATTTTGGCATGTCCAGAATTTTACGCAAGAATTTGGACACGTTTGATAGCACATTCATAAGATCCAATCCAGATTGGGATGCCGTACAGAAGTTGTGAAATCACTTTGGCTTGGAATATTTTTATGGCAGCTGGCACAAATTGGTTACCTCTGCCATAAAAAAAGCGAGCTATGGCAGATGCACTGATGTTAGCTATCTTCACTACATACTTGCGATGGGTAGACCAAGTCACATTATATTGAAAATAAACACCTAAGTATTTAAAATACTTGATTTGCTCTATCTCTTTACCATCAGTAACCCATTTGTAAAGTCTCCACTTTTTTGAGAAAACTAAGATTTTGGACTTATCATAATTGAGCTGGAGTTTATTATTAGTAAAATACAGAACACAACGGGACAACAGACGTCTTAAGCCCACTCTAGAACAGGACAACAGCACCGTATCGTCAGCATAAAGTAACAAGGGTACATGTAATGCACCAAGTTTTGGACTATGGCAGTCAGGACCAGACAGCTGAATAGCCAGGTCATTAAGGAAGAGATTGAATAAAAAGGGAGCCAAAATGCAACCCTGTTTGACACCCTTATTGGCAGCAATCTTTGATGTTAGGTTGCCTGCTAATGAGCATTTGATCTGGCAGGTGGTAGAAGTGTGTAATCTCTTAATAAGCATAAGGAGTCTTTTATCCATGTTTAGTTTATCTAGCTTAATCCAGAGGAGGTCCCTGTCAACTGAATCAAACGTGCCTTTTAAATCTAAAAAAGCAACAAATAATTTCTGGTTATTTTGCACAGAGTACTTGTTGACTAGATGGGATAGGGTAATGCAGTGATCTAAAGTGGTCTTCCTTTTGCAGAAGCCCAGCTGTTCAGGGCCTAGAATATTTTCCTGCAACATCCAGAGATTGAGTTTGACTAATAGATGTTTGGAAGCCATCTGGACCAGGTGCTTTTCCTAATTTCATTAAGTTGATCGCCTCTGCTATTTCTCCTCTCTCAATTGGTTTATTCAACAAATTCTCCATGTTTTTTTGTTAAAGAGTTGACCTTAATATTCTGTAGATACTCATCAATTCTTTTTCTATCAACATTTTGGCTTTTAAACAGCTTGACATAATATTTGTAAAATTCCCTTTTAATGTCTTCATGGTCAACAGTGTCTTTTTTTCCAGATACAATTTTGTTAATTACTTTATTCTCCCTTCTTTTTTTCATTTGTCATGCAAGATATTTTCTGGGTTTATTCGCACCTTCAAAAGATTTCTGCTGTAGTCTTTTTAAATTCCATTCCAATTCTTTATTCAGCAAATGGCTCAGTTGGCTTTGTAGCATTGTAATTTCTCTTATAATCTTCTTTTTCCCAGGTCGTTTTTAAAGCTCTTTCTCTTTTTTGCCAATTTTTTTCTGAATATCCATCATTTGTTTATTTTTGGCTCTTTTATCCTTGTTGTTCAATGTAATCAAAATGCCCCTCATTACTGCTTTATATGCATCCCCCACAATTTGAAACTGGGTATCTTCTTTTATCTTCTTTTTCATTTATTTGGAAGAAGCATTTAGTTTCCTTTTCCAGAGAAACCACTATTTCATGTTTCTGTAGCAAATCCTCATTTATCTGCCATCTTAGAGTCTTTTTCCCTGATTTTGCAGACCACAATATTGGATTATTTAAGGAAGTATCTCTGTTTTCTTCATTAAAAGTTCAAGATCTTTTGTGGTCCAGATCATGTCAATTCTCGAAAAAGAGTTGTGCCTTGCCGAGAAGTAAGTATAATCATGTTCTTTGGGGTTTAATTCCCTCCATATATCCTCTAAACTCTCTTGTTTTACCAGTTCAAAGAATGATTTCGGTAGGTTTTTTTCCCCCAGTTCTGTCCAGAGTATTTTTCACTATTCCATTAAAGTCTCCCATTATCATAATTTGATCGTGCACAACTTGGTCCAATTGTTGCATTATATCTTTTAAAAAAGAGTCTTTTGCTCCATTTGGAGCATATACTCCTAGCAACAAAGTTCTTTTATAATTCAGTGTCACTTCTACCGCAATATATCTGCCATCACCATCTTTAAAAATTAATTTCAGGTCAAGTTCTTGTTTGATATCAAATACTACACCTCTTTTTTTCTCCTTAGCCAATGAAAAAAATTCCACACCAAGCTGTTTATTCTATAAAAATTTGTAATCCGTTTGATGTGTACTTCTTGTAAACAAATTATGTTACATTTTTGTTTCCCAATCCAGTGAAAAGTTGCCCTTCTTTTTTGTGGTGAGTTACGTCCATTTATATTCCAAGATATTAATTTGTAATCCATAATGGTTTTTATTCTTGATCTGATCCCCCAAAGTCTTTATGCTCACTCAAAAAGTTTGCCATTTGCTGACTGGTTGTGATGGTAAATCTCCATCCTTTAAATTCAAAACTCAAACCCTCTAGAAGTTCCCATCTGTATCTTATTTCTTTTTCTCTCAGCTTTTCTGTCAGCCTTTTGTAGTATCTCCTGTCACTGATGACTTTCCTTGGCAGTTCTTTCATGATTCTTACTTTGCTGCCATCCACCTTCAGTGGGCTCTTAAATTGTTTACTAAGAATTCTTCCCACCATGTCTCTTGTCACAAATCTTACCACCACATCTCTTAGTAGTTTTTTTTTTTTTGCATATTCCAAATTTACTATGTAAACATAATCATAGTAATGATCAGTTTCTTCTGGGTCCTTTCTTAAAAATTCAGCAATAATTTTAATTATATATGTCCTTAGATCAGTAGTAGTAGACTCAAGCACACCTTAGCTGTAGTTGGTTTTCCATAAATTTACAGTCAACTAGTAATGCTTTCTCCTGTAATTTTTGCATAGTGGAATCTGCATGGTCCAATCTCATATCTAGGTCTTTCACCTTTTCTTCTACTTTTTGCACTTTTTGCAAAGCTGCTTGTAAATCTTTTCTAAGATCTTCAATATCCTTTTTCAAATCTTCTTTCACTTCTTCTGCACTTATCTCAATATCTCTTTTTAGCTCTGTTTTTATTTCTCTAATTATATTTGCCAATCTTGCTTCCATAGCATTCATTGCTACTTGTCATTCTGCTTTATCTCTCTTGTCTGGTTTAGATTTAGCCATTCCCTCTCCTGCACAAAATGGCAGCTGCAGTTTTTTTATCAGTTTAAAAACTTTTTTCATTTTTACTCCAAAATTAGTTTTAAGTATATAGTCCAATAGTTTTTACCTTTTAATGATAATATCTGCCGGCTCTGCTATTTTTCAATGTCCAAATTTCTTTTTATTAGCTTTTAAAATTTTGACCTTCTTTTAATGGCGTCTGATACTTCTCTATGGTTTTGGGCCCTAGAGAGGGCTGGAGGACTTGTTATTTTTCTCTTCTCTTAATGGCGCCGTCCTTTACCTTCCTTTCTTTCTTGACACGAAGTCTCGTTTTCTATGGTTATGAAGTCTCACGTTGTTTCAGTGACAAAACTTCCTGTACTGTAGTCACCAGCTCAGACGATCTTCTGGGAGGAGCTTTCTGTTCAAACCGCAGGTATGCCAAACAACTTCCTCTTTTAAGCTTGTTTCTCACAATTTTAAAGTCCCAATTTCAGCCCCTCCTTACACTCCTAGATATATTATTACTTTTCTGGCTCCAGACCATTGCTTTTAGTTTTATTTAGTCTTTTATTCGCCCCGGGGTGATAGATATTAATCTATTATCTTCAGTTCTTTTATCCTTCTTCGCACTGCTCCATAGGTTCTAAGATGTTAATCAGTCTCATAGAAACTTTGTATCTTGGTGGATTTAAGCCAATTAATGGCCTCAGAGATCCTCTGTAAACAATGGAATGCAATCCTTCTTGGGGGACTCTTCAAAGCCAAAAAGAAATCCCACTGGAGTTCCTCGTCAGCCAAAGTAAATCCTCTCAGAACATCACATGCATTTCTTGGCCCCCTCCCTACCTGGAAGGGATAGGCAGCAGGTGCTGAAGTCACCTTCTCTGCACAGAACAGAGGTTCTGATCTGCCCGTCTGCTGAAGAGCAGCTCAATCCTCCATGACCAAAACCAGAAGCCCCAGTGTGATCACCGTTTTTATACAGTGGGACCACTATTGCATTCAACCATGCCAAGGGAATTATGCCAGTTCGATCTACAATTGTAAACAGAGATGCAAGGGGAGAAGCCCACCAGTCTGGGTCTAATTTTAAGATTTCGGAGGAAATGGCATCTGGGCAAGGAGCCTTTCCTAATTTCAGTTGTGTAATTAATTCTTTTATTTCTTCTAGAGGGACAGGAGGCCAGTCAGGTAAATTGGCTAGAGGAAAATCAGATGGTTCAGCACAAGTTAGATCTTGATGAACAGAACTGAGACGTGCTGAAACAAAACATAAGAGGAAATGGCATACATAGCTGGATCATCGGCCCAGAATGCACCCGAGACTATGGCCCAGAATTTATTAGAATTTTTTAAGGTAGTAGCATGGTATAGCTCTTCCCATTGAGTTTTAAAATAATTGTGCCTCTTTTTTGTGATAAGGTGGTGCAACTGAGTCTTCAGCTCAAAGTATTGTGATGGCAAGGTCAGGGCCTTTGAATTGCGGTATTGGTTGTAAACTTTATGCAGTAGAGTTTTTGTTTCTTTACATTCTCTGTCGAACCATCGGTGTGTAGAGTTTACTAGAATAGTTGCACCTCTGCTTGGGCACCCTGAACTGACACTCAGTGATTCAGAGATATAAGATATTAAAGAATTGTAAGTTGATACAGATACATTAGGGTCAGATGCACTTGTTAGAGAGGATCTGTATTCTACAGAGGGACCAGATCTGAAGAGCTGTTGGGTTTTCCAAACTGTGAGTCTTGTAAAGTTGCAAGGACAAGTTACAGGAGGGATAAATGTGAGGACCAATTTGAAGAGTCAAAATGAGGGGAAAATGGTCACTAATAATAAAATTCCCCAATGTAAAATTTTTGACATAAGGTTTCAATAAATGAGAGATTAAAATGTAATCAATTACGCTTAAGCCCCTCTGGGAGACAAAGATGAATTCTCCTGAATTTGGGTAGCCAATCAAACCATTTAACCAAATTCTGTTGTATTGCATACATAATTTGGCAAAACAGATGGCTGCTGAATTTAGAAGGCTATCCTTGGAGTATCTGGGATAGGAGAAAATAGATGGAAGGGTGTTGTCTTGGTTAAAATCAAAAGCTTTAAAAAATATGCTACAGTCCTTCCCTAACCTAGCATTAAAGTTCCCTACCCTAGCATTAAATTATTTCTATGGTTGGAAATTTCTTCTCTAATTCCTCCATGAGTGTGGCCAAGTGTTCCCAGTATTGCAAAAGAGTTAGCTTATCTAGAGAGGGTAGTACATATAAATTCACAATAATTAAGGAGAATTTTTTTAGGAGAAGCTTGACGACCTGCACCATAAAGATGTTTGCCTGTAGAGTGATGTGTTCCAAGGCAAAATGTGAGGAGACAAGTATAGACAGTCCTGCTTGAAAACGAGCCCTTGTATTACTCCTGAAGGCTGGGAGGGAATAGGACTTGTACCCTTCTAGTTGGATCTGGTGTGGAGTCCAGGTTTCTTGTAGTAGTATAACATCAAACCCCTTAAGATATCTTATAAACTCAGCATCCTTGGCCTTATTCTGCCAGCCGGCCACATTCCAGGAGACGATCTTAATATCCAGAATGGTGAAGGGTTTGGATGGCAAGAGTATGAAAGGGGTGGTGAGTAAGTCTTCTCTAGTTAGTTGTTCAAGGGTGTCATTGATATCATGAAACACAGATCCATTACCCAAACCGCACAAGATGTTCTTAATTAGGTGACTTGTATTTGGCCACACAATCTCACTATTGCTGCTCAGAAGGAGGTTCTCAGCCATTACTGGAGACATATGAACTTCAGTTTGTGTTGATGACTCTAGGTTCTCCTTGAGATCCAATTTACTTTCTATGGTGGAAATTAAATCAGTCTTCTCTTCAGGATTCACTTGTTGGGAGGGTGAGTGGTTTACTCCTGTTTTCCTTTGGTCTACCTCCATAGAAATGAGAGGAGTTAGAGGACTGATAAAACTGAACCATTCTCAAGAGTGTTGGGCATCATGAGCAGATTAGATACTTGTTGCGCGTGATCACGTTTTTTTCAAAAGTTTGTCCCTCAACACTTTGAGTTTAGTTGTGATTGCAAGTTGTTCCGTAGATGGAAGGGCTGTGAAAGAGTTAATTAGATCCTGTTCTATGGAGTTCTCAAGAAGGAGATGCTCTGAAGCTGGGTTCAGGTAAAAAGGTAAATCAGGACCCTGAGCCAAGTCACTCTGGTCTCCAGCTTTCATCATTCCTGCCTTGAAATTGATGTCCTCTGTCAAAGAGCCCTCTTTTTGCCAGTGGGGTAGCAGGGGGTTTATAAGAGAATTTATGAAGACCCTAGCTGGAAAAATTCCCTTGGTGTGAAGGAAGTCTTTCTGGGACTGCAGCAGACTGGGGATCCTGGAACTGCTGAAAGTGAGCAAGATTCTTTGAGTCTGATTTGGGCTGGTAAGAGGTTCCACCATAATTAAGTCAATTGATGGTAATTTCCCCCTTAGAAGGGCTTTTAGATGATAAGTTTTAGATGATCGAATTGAGATCCATAAGAACTTCTGTCCTTTGTAAGGGCAGACAGTTAAACACACGTTGGAAGGTTGCAGCTTTTAATTGGGCTCCCTCCTCACACTGCTGCTGTATCTAATATATGCAATATTTACTGTCCTATCAGACCTAAATTAATTTTATTTCTTTAACAGCATACAATGCATCATTATAGGTTACTTAGCATTTACAATTCAATATTTGACGTATTTATAGATTTTTTTTACTTTTCATAACACTTTATTTAAATTCCAATATCAGGGGTTACATATATCACAGTAATAAGATATTCATGTCCATAATTTACAGTTAGTGGTACATAAAATGGTATATATTTATTTATATATCTGCCAGCACATAGACAGTTACATAAATTTAAAAAAATAGTAATTCTTTATAAAACTCATATTTTGGAGTTATACTTTTTTCACTTAGGTACCCTACAACAGGAAACCATATTGCTTGAAATGAGGTGTAATTATTACCTAACTTTGCTGTTGACAAATCTGCAGTTTTCCCTATTAAAAATATTTCCACACTTTGTTCTGCCACAGCTGTAAGGAAGGTGGATTGTATTCCCTCCATTTAGCTGCAATAACTATCCTTGCTATAGCCAGCAAAATAGAAATCTGTTTTTTTATTGCAGGGGGAGTCTGGCCAAGAATAAAGCAAAACAATTTCTGGTCGAGCAGGAACTGTCACTCCTGCTGTAGAATTTGTTGCCAAAAATAATGTATATGGGGGCAAAGCCACCAACAATGTAGTTATTTATAGAATTTAACTTTATAAATGCCTTAGTTTTCCACAAACAATATTGCAAATATCTGCAAGAACTTGAGAGAAAACTGTAAGCTGATGCACCCTATGCTGTCTTAGCATATGTACTTTAAATTTTGCTATGTGGTTAGAGAGAGGTTATTTCTCAATGAAACTTTCAGAGTTTTCCTCTGAAGCTTTGGTGTAGTTTCTGCCCACCAACTTCTGATCTGTTTTTCCCTCCAGGAAAGTAGGACAATAAACTACTTGTTACCCAATCTGCAGGTATATGTGGCATAATGGTTTGAGGGAGAGGTGAAAAGGTCAACCACAAGTCAGGCCACTGACAAAACACTCAACCAACATACCCTGGCAAAAGAACACTCAAAATCCCAAATAAATAAATAAAATTACAAACACAAGGACTGAAATTTTCAATATCTCAGAAACAAATCTTAGCAAGACCTGTTAAAATTCACTTTGTTGTGTGTGAAAGTTGGAATCTTGCCAATCTCTGGATCAGATTTTGAAACTAGTCAAAGCTCAAAGTGAAACAAGGGATAACAAAGTACTAACCTCGTTGTTGCGTTGTGGTGCTATGTGACGATTACATCATTGGAACACAATATTTCTGCTTCTGGACTCCTCGGGATACATTTTGAACCAGGGATCCATGAAGATTTAAAGGATTGTTCTTCAGTCTATGGACATTGATTTGTATCTGAGATACTGAAAATTTCAGTCCTTGTGTTTCTAATTTTGAATGTTCTATTGTCAGAGTATGCTGGTTGAGTGTTTTGTACGAGCGCGACTAAGAATATATATTTTTGTCTAAATTATGTTTCTTTGTATCTATTGGGAGATTGGTCATCACGAAACCTGGCTGTTTGTTTCCTGCCACCCAAATGGGGATTGACAACCCTACCTGGGAACATAAGAACATAAGAGAAGCCATGTTGGATCAGGCCAACGGCCCATCCAGTCCAACACTCTGTATCTCACACACACACACACACACACACATATATATACACACACACACACACACACTGTGGCTAATAGCCACTGATGGACCTCTGCTCCATATTTTTATCTAGCCCCCTCTTGAAGCTGGCTATGCCTGTAGCCGCCACCACCTCCTGTGGCAGTGAATTCCACATGTTAATCACATGTTCTTTCACATGTGTTCTTCCACATGTGAAGAAGTACCTCCTTTTATCCGTTCTAACCCGACTGCTCAGCAATTTCATTGAATGCCCACGAGTTCTTGTATTGTGAGAAAGGGAGAAAAGTACTTCTTTCTCTACCTTCTCCATCCCATGCATAATCTTGTAAACCTCTATCATGTCACCCCGCAGTCGACGTTTCTCCAAGATAAAGAGCTCCAAGTATTTTAACCTTTCTTCATAGGGAAAGTTTTCCAAGCCTGTAATAATTCTAGCTGCCCTTTTCTGCACTTTTTCCAATGCTATAATATCCTTTTTGAGTTGCAGTGACCAGAATTGCACACAGTATTCCATATGAGACCGCACCATCGATTTATACAGGGGCATTATGATACTGGCTGATTTGTTTTCAATTCCCTTCCTAATAATATTCAGCATGGCGTTGGCCTTTTTTATTGCAATTGCACACTGTCTTGACATTTTCAGTGAGTTATCTACCACGACCCCCAGATCTCTCTCTTGGTCAGTCTCTGCCAGTTCACACCCCATCAACTTGTATTTGTAGCTGGGATTCTTGGCCCCAATGCGCATTACTTTACACTTGGCCACATTGAACCTCATCTGCCACATTGACGCCCACTCACCCAGCCTCAACAGATCCCTTTGGAGTTTGTCACAATCCTCTCTGGTTCTTACCACCCTGAACAATTTAGTGTCATCCGCAAACTTGGCCCTTCACTGCTTACTCTCAACTCCAAATCATTTATGAACAAGTTAAAGAGCATGGGACCCAGTACTGAGTCCTGTGGCACCCCACTGCTTAACAAACAAAAAAAGGAAAAAACAGGGGGTCCACTTTTTTCTTGTTTACTGCTACTGTTGTGTCCTAGGCTCAAATGGGAGAACTGTTACTTTTGGAGGGAACGGTTACTTTTGGAGGGAAGCCGAACAAGCCAGAGCTTGAACTCCACACCAGGGTTCCAGAGAAGGCCTAAGCGTGCTCAATCAGGGGAAGGATTGAAACATAAGTAGCCAATCAACATCCAGGCTCATACTGTACCCTGATAGGCCCTTAGGGCCCTGTAAATAGCCAATCCGTGTAGATAGTTAAAGACCAATCAGAAGGGGGCAAGAATTGTATAAAGGAGCGGGAAGTTGGAACAGAGCTCAGTCTGTGTGTGTGTGTTCCTAAAGTAAAGCTTGCTGAAATCACTCTCCGACTCTGGTCTCTTACTGCGCCGACCCCAGTACTTTACACTGGCGATGAGGATGGGATGCCAGTAAGAACCAGCAACAGAACCAGGAACACGGAAAGGCGGCTAAATCCGAGCCATCTGGGTCCGCACCTCCACTCTGCGCACACCCCAGCTCGCAAGCCGCCCAGACGCGCTGCCAAGAATAGAGGCTCCAGCCAACCTCCTACAGCCCTTTAGCATCGATCGCCCTGAGCTGTGGGACTCGTGGGTCGAAGGCTTCCAGTCATACCTGACCTTCCGGAAGATTACAGAGACTACCATGCAGAGAGCTCTGTTTATCAGTACGTGTGACACGGAGACCGTGGACATAGCCAGGGCTCTTCTCCAACCCAGGAAGCTCTCAGAGACGCCGGTGGATGACATCATCAGCGCTCTGAAGTATTTCCAGCCCCAGCCAACCAAGCTCACCCGGCACTGGGACTTCTGACAAAGGACACAGAAGGCAGGCGAAACCGCCATGGCATTTTTAACAAGCCTGCGCCGGGTGGCAAGCCGATGCAGTTTCGCAGACCTCAACGAAGCCCTTCTCGACCAGTTTGTATGGGGCTTGAGGGACGAAAAACTAGTGCGGAAACTCCTGTCCCTCTCCGAGTGCGACCTAACAAAGGCAATCGACATGGCCACCAGCTGGGAGAAGGGCAGATCAGCAGAGCCACGGCCGACAAGACAGGCTGCGGCACACCAGATCAACCCTAAACCATCTACGGAGGACTCGGACGAGGACAGAGCTCTACAAACCGGCTATCGTTCAGCAGGAAGGAATACCACCCACGTCCCACAGGGCATGAGACACAAGACACCACCTGGATGTGCAAGTTGCGGGGGCCAGCACGAGCGGAAGACCTGCTGATTCCGGAATGCCACCTGTTGACTCTGCAACAAGGAAGGCCACATCGCCTGCGCCTGCAAATCCAAATCCTGAGCACGCGTCCCGCAAAGATCTGCGCACTCCGAAGGCCAGCCAGACTTCGAAATCGACGCTCTCCACGTCCACCGATACCCGGTACAGTACCTACCCTCACCAGTCAGGCCCTCCAAAATCCAGGTCAATGTAGGGATCAGGGGGGTGCCCTGCCAAATGGAGGTGGACTCTGGGTCAGCATCATCTATTATAGCGGCAGAGACATTTTTTAAAATTCCCACCAGGCTGAGGCCTCGTCTCAGGGACCCGGGGTTTACCTTAGTGGACTTCCAGAAGAATAAGGTGCCTATCTTGGGAGTGGGCCCGGTCCCAGTCCAATACAAGGGGTTCAAGGGCCAGCTACAAGTGCTAGTGGTCAAGAACCACCTTACAAACCTTTTGGGTCTCGACTGGTTCAAGCCCCTGGGACTAGAGATCAGGGGGGTCAATAAGACTGTCGGAATGGACTTTAACAAGGTTTGCGAAGAGTTCCCGGCCATTTTCGATGGCACCTTGGGCTGCTACACGGGTCCCCCGGTTACACTACACCTCGACCCCACAGTGCGGCCTATTAGGCTTAAAGCGCGGTGAGTTCCATTCGCGCTCAAGCCTAAAATTGAGGAGGAACTGGATAAACTAATTGCACAGGGAATACTAGAGCCTGTCACCCATGCAACCTGGGAAACTCCCATCGTGACTCCAGTCAAGCCCAGTGGGGAGGTGCGGATTTGTGCAGACTATAACTGCACCCTCAACAAGGCTCTTCAGCCCCACGCATACCCTGTGCCCATCGTCAGCCACATTCTAGCCACCCTAGGCGGCGCAAAAATTTTCGGCAAGTTGGACTTGGCCCAAGCTTACCAACAGCTGCCGGTGGATGAGGCCACGGCCAATGCCCAAACAATTGTGACCCACCGGGGGGCCTTTAGAGTAAAGCGGTTGCAATTTGGCGTGAGTGTGGCTCCGGGGTTGTTCCAGGAACTAATGGACTCCCTTTTAAAAGGACTTCCCGGAGTCACTCCATTCTTCGATGATGTGCTGATCGCAGCAGCCTCGCCTGAAGAATTCGCCGCCCGCCTTAGAGGAATCCTACAACGTTTTGAAACAGCCGGCCTCAAGGTCAAACGGGAGAAGTGCCTCCTGGGTGTGGATCAGGTGGAATTCCTGGGGTTCTCCATCGATGCCCAGGGGGTCCACCCCTCCGACGCCAAGCTGCATGCCAGCAGAGATGCTCCAGCGCCCACCAACAAGCAAGAACTCCAGGGCTTCCTCGGCCTCCTAAACTTTTATCATGCTTTTCTCCCCCACAAGGCAGCGGTGGCTGAACCCCTGCACCAGCTTCTAGACAAGAACCGACCCTGGGCGTGGGGCCGCCAGCACACTAAAGCCTTCCAGAATATCAAGGGCCTTCTGATGTCTAACTCCGTCCTTGCCCATTTCGACGAGACTTTGCCCTTGGTCCTTGCATGCGACGCATTCCCTTATGGCGTGGGGGCAGTTCTGGGCCACCGACTCCCTGATGGGACCGAAGTCCCTATTGCGTACTACTCGTGGACCCTCTCGTCGGCGGAGCGGAACTACACCCAAATCGACAAAGAAGGGTTGGCAGTCGTGGCCGGCGTCAAAAAATTTCATGATTACACCTACGGCCGGCCCTTTACCCTCTATACGGACCACAAACCCCTCTTGGGCCTCTTTGCATCGGACCGGCAGACCCCTCAGGTGTTGTCCCCACGGGTCCTCCGTTGGTCCATTTTTCTAGCTGGCTACACTTACACCCTAGTGCATCGCCTGGGCAAGGCAATGGGCCATGCTGACGCCCTGAGCCGCTTGCCCTTGCCTGACGTTCATCCCGATCCAGCCCCGGCTCATCAGATCCTACTGATGGACATGCTTCCGGACAGGCCATTGCTCGTCCATGACGTTGCTGCCCGCTTCACTCGTGATCCAGTCCTCTCCTGTGTCTTGGACTGGGTGGGGAAGGGGTAGCCCAAGGGCTCGACTGGGCCAGAATTTACTCTGTTTGCAGCCCGGAAAGACGAACTATCCACCCACAAAGGCTGCCTACTATGGGGCAACAGAGTCGTCATCCCCAAACCCTTGCAAGACCAAGTGCTGAGAGCCCTGCACGAGGCACACCCAGGCATAGTCCGCATGAAGGCTCTCGCACGGAGCTATGTCTTGTGGCCCAGCCTCAATGCAGAAATTGAGGCTTGGGTTAAAAGGTGCCCAATGTGCCAGGTGTCAAGGCCTGACCCCCCACGTGGCCCAGTGCAATCATGGGAATCCACCAAAAACCCCTGGTCAAGACTGCATATGGACTTTGCTGGCCCCTTCCATGGGCGGACTCTACTCATACTAGTGGATTCATACTCCAAGTGGTTGGAGGTGATCCAGGTGCCCTCGCCATCGTCGCAGGTGACCATCAGGGCTCTGAGGGCCATCTTTGCAACCCACGGTTTGCTGGAGACCATCGTCACCGACAACGGCACAGCATTCACGTCCGCAGTATTCCAGGACTTCTTGGCCAGGAACCTCATCAGGCACATTCGCTCTGCCCTGTTTCATCCAGCCACCAACGGCCAGGCAGAGCGGATGGTGCGCACGTCAAAGGAGGCCTTGAACCGTCTGGGCCCCTCAGACTGGCCAAAAGACATGGCGTATTTCCTAATGGCCTACCGGACCACACCCACCGCCTCCACAGGTCACAGTTCAGCAGAACTCCTCATGGGCCGCCGCATCAGCACCCTGCTGGACAAGCTGCACCCTGACCGAGCCCCAGACAGGCGACCAGCGCCAGAACACCTTAAAGCCCCCAGAGGGTTCCGCCCAGGTGAGACAGTGTGGGCACGGAACTATGCCACCACTGGCCTCGCCTGGCTCCCTGGAAAGGTGGACCACGTCACCGGACCGGTCTCCTATGCAGTGACCTTGGAAGGTGGACATCTCCTGAGGCGACACATCGACCAACTCCGAGGTCGCCTGCCTGCCGGGGAGCCAAGGTCAGAGGCTCCAGATCCGAACAACGTAAGTCCCCGAGAGCCTGACACAGAACAGGAGCCCGCTTCGGCCCAGCAGGAGCAGACCCCCGACCGTGCAGCTGAACCCAGGTCTCCCGGGGCCGCCGTCCCAGATGTCTCCAGCTCTGCAGCCGCGGAACCACCAACCAAGTCGGAACGCCCAGTCCCCTCAGAGCTCCGACGCTCGACACGAGACCGCCGCCCTCCGGCATATCTCCAGGACTATGTCACCTGATAGCTGGAACTATGGGGGGAGGGGTGTTGTGTCCTAGGCTCAAATGGGAGAACTGTTACTTTTGGAGGGAACTGTTACTTTTGGAGGGAAGCCGAACAAGCCAGAGCTTGAATTCCATACCAGGGTTCCAGAGAAGGCCTAAGCGTGCCCAATCAGGGGAAGGATTGAAACATAATAGCCAATCAACATCCAGGCTCATACTGTACCCTGATAGGCCCTTAGGGCCCTGTAAATAGCCAATCCGTGTAGATAGTTAAGGGCCAATCAGAAGGGGGCAAGTATTGTATAAAGGAGCGGGAAGCTGGAACAGAGCTCAGTCTGTGTGTGTGTGTTCCTGAAGTAAAGCTTGCTGAAATCACTCTCCGACTCTGGTGTCTTACTGCGCCGACCCCAGTACTTTATAGCTACCTTTCCCCCTCATTTTTCCAACAGCAAAACTGGAAGTTGTGGGGAGTACTGAAAAAAAAACCTCCTATAAAATACTTTGTTTTTAAAGAAAGAATGTTATGCTTTCAAAGACTAGTAAACCCCAGGTTTGTTTCCTGCCACTCTCTGCCGTGATTTTCTTGTTGGTTTCACACAATCCCCACTTGGGTGCATGGGATCCCCTGGTTTGGAAGTCCTTGCCTGCTTCAGGGTTGTCAGAAAGGAGAGGGGAGGAAATGTCCTTTGGGCACTCCATTATACTCTATGGAGACTGGTTCGCATAGGGTATAATGGAGAATCGATCTGTGGTTATCTGGGGCTCTGGAAGGCTATTTTTTTTTTGAGGTAGAAGCACAAAATTTGCAGCATAACATCTAGAGCCTCTCCTCAACCCCCCCCCCCCCCAGTTTCAAAAAGATTGGACCATGGGGTCCAATTCTATAAGCCCCAAAAGAAGGTGCCCCATCCTCCATTATTTCCAATGGAAGGGAGGTATTTAAAAGGATGTGATGGCCAGAACTTCCTTTGGAGTTTGATCATGCTTGTCACAACCTTGCTCCTGATTCCACCCCCAAAGTCCTCAGATATTTCCTGAATTGGACCTGGCAACCCTATCCCCAGGCCTTCACATTTCTAGCTCTCCGCAAGAGGCTTGCACCTCTGGCAAAGGCCTCCTTTTAAATGCACAGGGGCATGGAGTCCTCTGCAACTCCCTCTTATAGGAGAAGGATCATAACCTGAATATGGCTTCCTTAATAAAATGGAGGTACCTGCCACCATCAAACCAGCTTTTAAGATTTATAAGAGGATTTTTAACTGCTACTTTCAAGGGAAAGAGGACAATGGTTAACATTTGGAGAGGTAGAGTATCTGCAGCTCATACATATGAATAAAAACCCACAATCCTGTTAAGTTCTGAAATAGCCAAGGTACTCTTGGGTTCATGATAGTTGAGCAATAACAAATATTAAAGCGTGATTAGAAAAGTTCCTAGAATGATTATGCTGGGGTTGTAGTTTGTTTAAAGAAGAGGCACAAAGGCTTGGAGAGCCTTGCACTGATAAGGATCACATAAAATGAGAAAAGACCATAAAATAAAGAAAAGCAGGCAAGACACACAGGCAGACAGATCCATTCAGAATTGTACTAGGAAGATTATTGTCAACATTTTAAAAGTAGCTTTGTGTTACACTGTGTTTCTGTGTGCCTTTTTATTGTCTAAATCTTTCTTTGTAAGCAGTCAGAAGTCTACTTAGCCAAGCTGATTGCTTCATAGATAAAAATGACATTGTATAGATAAAGTATAAGCTTATTTTAGATGACAAATATAGGATGTGTTGGAACAGGCATGTGTTGCCTTTTATGGGCCTGTTCTGCCCACCCCCTCCCTTGGGTTGCCAACTCCTAGAGGGGGCTATTTCTTTTTCTCTCAAGAATAGCTGCCACCACCACCACCTGCCAGTTTGCAGGGCTGGCCCTAGGGTGCATGGCGCCCCAGGCAGACTTACCATGCCACATGCCCTCTACAGTGCCACCCTGAAGTGCTATGCCATGCCGCCCTCCCCTCTGCCTGCAGCCCCTCCCACCCGCTCCCCTCCCCTCTTCTCTTATTCTCTTCTCCCCTCTTCTCTTATTAAAGATAAGGGAGGGTGGAGCAAAGCCTTGTCATCGTGTGCTCTCTTCAGATAATGATTTATTGAAATGCCCATGATGAAGCAGGTAAGGGGGAGGCAGGCATCGCTCCTCTGAGCGTGCTGGAGGGGGCAGGGGCTGGATCACAGCGCTGCAAATAAGAGCAGAGGAGACTGTGGGAGGGGGTGCAGGCAGAGGGGAGGGCAGTGTGGTGTGGCACTGCAGGGTGGAACTCTGGAGGGCACACAGTATGGCAAGTCTGCCTGGGGCACCACGTACCCTAGGGCCAGCCCTGCAAACTGGCAGGAGGTGGTGGTGGCAGCTATTCTTAAGAGTGAAAGGAATAGCTTCCTCCAGGAGTTGGCGTGGGGGTGGGGGGAATTAGGCATTTGTCTGGGCCACCAGGAGTGGGGGAGCCCATTTTGGCACCCCCTCCCAGCGCCCTATGCAAATGCTTAATTTGCCTAATAGGCAGGCCGGCCCTGCCAGTTTGGAAGAGATTGTCCGCTGATAGTGACAGGATTCTCAGCTTCACTTCCCAGTTTGAGGCCTTGAGCCTCTTTGTCTCATGCTGCTCTGCACTGGTTCACCATAGGGACACTTTTGCAGTTTTGGGCACCCCTAGGGGAATAGCTGGTTACCAACTGCTTGTCTTCCCATTCCTGGAACTGTCCTCTTAAAGTAGCATGGTCTAAGTAGTTGAGGAAACTATGTGGTCCAGAGAACCCTACCATAATAATAAACTTTTATTTATACCTCGCCCTCCCCGCCTAGGCAGGCTCAGGGCGGCTAACAGGACATGGTAAACCATGATACAGATAAATAACAGATAATATAATTAATAATTTAGACAATAAAACCAATAAAACAGTATGACATTAAAATACAATCGAATGGCATATAAGATGGCTCGGTATTACTGATCTTATTAGGAGTTCTGTCTTAAAAAGCTAGCTGGAAGAGGGCAGTTTTGCAGGCCCTATGGAACTGGTTAAGATCCCGTAGGGCCCGTGCCTCTTCCGACAATTGATTCCACCATTGGGGGGCCTTTGTAGAGAATGCCTGTTCTCTGGTAGCTTTTAATCTAGTTTCTTTTGGCCCAGGGATTTCAAGAAGATTTTTTGAGCTTGATCGCAGTGCCCTCTGGGGAACATATGGAGAGAGGCGGTCCCTAAGGTAGGCAGGTCCTCAACCATATAGGGCTTTAAAGGTAATGACCAACACCTTGTAACGAACCCGGTAAACAATTGGCAGCCAGTGCAATTCCCGCAGCCCAGACTGCACATGTTCCCACCGAGGCAGTCCCAGTAGCAGCCTGCTGCATTTTGCACTAGCTGCAGTTTCCGGGTTCGGTACAGGGGCAGCCCCATGTAGAGGGCATTACAGTAGTACAACCTCGAGGTGACCGTTGCATGGATCACTGTTGCCTGGTCGCCGCTCTCCAGGAAGGGGGCCAGCTGCCTCGCCCGTCTAAGGTGAAAAAAGGCGGACTTGGCAGTAGCTGCTATCTGGGCCTCCATTGTCAAGGGAGGCTCCAGTAGAACTCCCAAGCTCTTAACTCTGCGCACTGCTACCAGTTGTGCCCCGTCAAAAACTGGGAGAGAGACCCCATTCCCTAAACCGCTGCGACCCAGGCAAAGGACCTCTGTCTTCGCTGGATTCAGTTTCAGCCCACTCAGCTTAATCCAGTTTGCTACGGCTTGCAACGCTCGGTCCAGATTTTCCGGGGCATTGCCAGTCCGGTCACCCATCAATAGATAGAGCTGGGTGTCATCAGCATACTGATGGCAACCCAGTCCATGTCTCCGGGCAATCTGGGCAAGGGGGCGCATAAAGATGTTGAATAGCATCGGAGAGAGAACTGCTCCCTGCGGCACCCCACAATTGAGTGAGTGTCTCTGGGACAGCTCTCCCCCAATTGCCACCCTTTGTCCCCGACCCTCAAGGAAAGGAAAGCCACTGTAAGGCTGACCCCTGAATCCCTGCGTCAGCAGCATAAAATAATAAAATATTTATTAATAAGAGGAAAAGGTTACAAAATCATACTTTTAGCACAGCACCATATCAGCAACCTAAAGAACAGAAGACAAATGCATCCTCTTTCCCTGGTTCTAAAACTTACTCTAGCTAGATGTTGAAGTAGAGCAGGTAATTCCAAGCATAGTAAGTTACAAAATGGTCTAAGGGTGTCTCATTATCTCAGGCTTCCTGCATCCAGCCAGACCTGACTGCATGATCAAACAGTTGCCAGCCTGCAAACCAGACCTCAGCAATCTATCCTCTTCCAAAGACCAGCACCTGGGAGCAAACACTTTTATTGAACCTCTGGCTGCACCCATTCTACATCATTCTGTCCACCCCTTTTGACCTGGCCCACACAGGTCACCCAGGTGGATCCTAGGACATCCATCCTGGGAGACCTCCAGGAGGGCATTCTGGTAAATCTCCAGCTCATTCCTGGAAATAGTCTCTGGGGCCCATCTAGCCCTACACCCTCCATACTATATCTCCTGCCTGGGAGAAGAAGGATAAGCTGGCTCATTCCATTGTCTCTTCTGCCAGATTCATTAGCATTTCTGAAGAGGTAGCTCAGGTGCTTCTGGAATGCCATGTGCTAATTTCCTCACCCTCTCCTGTTTGTCTCCAGGTTCAAAGAAAGAAACTTATAAAGCCTGTTTGCCACTCTTCCAGGAAGCAAGGCATTTCTCCACAAATGGACTTGGCAAACTTATCCTTGGCTGAGATAACACTGGTGGGGTCTGGAGAACTATTCACTAATGTCTAGCCTTTTTTTAAAACATAAAATAAAATAGATGTTTGTTATTTCCTTTTAAAATATTTGTGCTTCCCTTTGAAGCTTTTTATGACTATTGAGTTCCAAATTCCAGTCACTGATCTTTTAAAAAAACTTACTTAATATACACTTTAAAAACAGTCCCATAAAGAACAGAGAAATACATAGTAATTCTGTGGCAGTGACAGGCCCATAGCTACGAGGGGGCCTGTGGGGGCACAGCCCCCTGACTCCTGGGTGAGGCCCCCTGACTTGGGGGCCCCAACCAGCCCCCTGGCCTCTGCTGCATTCTGGAGCGAAGGGCAGAAGAAGAAGACGACATTGGATTTATATTCCGCCCTTCCCTCAAGAGTCTCAGAGCGGCTCACAATCTCCTTTATCTCCCTCCCCCACAAGAGACACCCTGTGAGGTGGGTGGGGCTGAGAGGACTCTCACAGCAGCTGCTTTTTCAAGGACATCCTCTGCCAGAGCTATGGCTGACCCAAGGCCATGCCAGCAGGTGCAAGTGGAGGAGTGGGGAATCAAACCTGGTTCTCCCAGATAAGAGGAGAAGCAGTCCCCAGCCTCCCCCTCCAGTTAAAAGAGCCCCCGGCAGATCAGCTGATCGGTGGGCCCTTTAACCCATGCAGGAGGCCTGGACTGCTTCTGCTGGGGAGTGATAGGGAAGGGAGGTCAGTGGCGATGAGAGTGGCAGGGAGGAAGAGAAGCCCCTTCTCTTTCTGTCACTCTCGTTGAGCAGCTGCCTCCTCCACTTCTGGGGGTATCTCCTCCTCCTCCTGTCCTTGACTTCCCCTGCCAGAGCAGTGCGAGCTGTGGCATTGCTGGCAGCAGAAGGCAGCCCCATGATATTGGTGATGCAAATGAAGAGTGGTTTGGGGGGGGAGCGCAAAACCACGCTGCAGGGAAAGGGTGGGGAAGAACAGGATGCTCTCAAGTGGATTGCTTGCTGTACAAAAAGGCTGGTGGCGAGGAGCATCACTAGGGTGAGGGGGGGCACTAGGACCCTGTGGAGCAGACCCTGCTGGCTGCCTGTTGTCAGCCGGCTGTGACTCTCTGGAGGCGGCTGGGAGCCTCTATAAATTTTTGCAGCATTTCAATATCTAAAAGCTTCCCTGCCATGCACACCCACATCCTGGTAAGTAAAGGTTCCCATCTGACTACAAAACTTTCCCCTTCTGCTGCATATCTGAAGCTCTTCCTGTTCTCCTTTGTAATTCACAAGGTAAAACCTGCTTCCCCACCCCCCCAGGGAAAGAGCATTTCCTCTTTTAAGCCCTTCCCCCTTCCTTCCTCAGTCTCCCTAGCAAGCCATTTATTCAGCTCCAGCTCTACAATGCTGGTTCCAGGACTTCCTACCAAGAGAATGACTCAATGCCTATTTAAATAACAACAGTATGTGTGTTCACTGTAACTTGTGAACAGGACTTGTGTGCATGCATGTGTGTTGGGGGAGAAAGGCTGGCATTATGCTTTCAATACAGCTATCTTTGTATTTGGGTAGCAGAACTGTGATATATGGGCTTCAATTCACAACAACTCTGACAACTCTGGCTGGTAAATTCCTGTGTATTTTGGGTGGTTCCTGAGGAGGGCAGGGAACTCATGGCATGTAAAGTCCACCCCCTCCCCCCCCCCAAAAGCCATTCCATACAGAGGAAATTATTTCTGTAGTCCAGAGAACAGCTGTAATTCTGGGTGATCTCTAGGCCCCACCAGGAGGTTGGTAGCCCTATATCCTGGGAGTAAACCCATTGAATAAGAGGACTGAAGATAGTTCTGCTTCGCATTGCTTCAGGTGACTTTCCTGTAGTTTGCTTTAATTTTCACACACACACACACACCCTCCCAACTTTGTTATTCCAAGGAGGTTTCCCATCTAAATACTTGCTAGAGCAATTTCGAGTTTTTGAAAATTGGTTGTCAGTGGGGAGGGGGGGCAGAAATTAGCTTTGCATAGGTCACCAGAAAGCCTGCACACACACATAGTGGAATGACGTCTGCAGGACTCAAATCAGTGTTCTGAGCCAGGAATGATGACCCCCTGAGTGGAATGACAGTCCCTGGAGAAAGTAGTGTGAGCATTCGAGGACTGGAATGACAGCCCCAGATTGGAATTACAGTCTTTGTGAGGAGTTTGAGTGTTCTGGGAACAGAAGCAGATTTGGGTGTGTAGCAACATTGGTCTGAAGTAATAGAACAAAATTTGAGTCTGGTGACCCCTTTAAGACCAACAAAGTTTAATTCTGACTGTGTGGGGCACCAGCCAGTGTGATGGTAGGTCAGGGTGGCCATGAGAGCGACTATGGGTTGGGGCCTTTGAGTGCCCCGCCCCCAAAAATCAAAGGCCCCCTGACCTTCCAAATCCTGGCTACGGGGCTGGGCAGTGATACTACTATATTACAGAACAGCACTGCATTTCAGGCGCAGATTTATTTAAATATTTGTATCCTACTTTTCTTCCCAATTGAACCTCAAGGCAATTTACAACATTTTCTCCCCTCCTCCATTTTATCTTTCCAACAACAACAAAAACTCTGTGAGGTAGATCAGACAGAGACAAAGAGAGGTCACCTAGCAAGCTTCTGTGGCAGAACAGGGAACTGGAAACAAATCAGCCAGTATCATAATGCCCCCATATAAATCGATGGTGCAGCCTTATCTGGAGTACTGTGTACAATTCTGGTCACAACACCTCAAAAAGATATTTGGAAAAAGTCCAGAAAAGGGCAACTAGAATGATTAAAGGGTTGGAACACTTTCCCTATGAAGAAAGGTTAAAATGCTTGGGGCTCTTTAGCTTGGAGAAACATTGACTGAGGAGTGACATGATAGAGGTTTACAAGATTATGCATGGGATAGAGAAGGCAGAGAAAGAATCTTATGCTTGCAGACTGCAGTGTAGCCGCTAAGCTGCATGAGCAGAGTTTGCTTCCCTGGATGGGAAGAGTCAGGGGGCACCCGTTTTGGCGCGCAGAGAAAAAGGCGCTCCTCGTCGGCTCCTTTGTCTTGGCAGACGATCGGCTGAGCCTTTCTTTTGTTTTTGGTTGGACGTTGGGGTTTGTTGGGGCAGTCAACTGGGCAGCAGTGGGTGAAGCGTTGGCTGGAGCATCGGTGTCGACTGGAGCATCGGCTGCAGTGCTGTGGGTTGGCGGCGGCATCGGAGGCGGTGGAGGACATGGCGTTGTCCTTCTTGTTGGCTGAGTCTGCCTAGGGTTTGGGGTCTGCTGGGGCAGGGGTTGGGGAGCCCAGGGGTTGGTCTTTCCCCTTTAAATTTTTGAGGGTGTGGGCCTGTGAGGCAACCTGAGTTTTTTTATTATTGCCCTTGAGGTTGGCAGGTGACCATTTAGGAGAGCCTCCCCCTCCCCCTCCATTTTTTTCCTACTGGAGACATTGGTGTGCAGCAGAGGCTTTTGTGACCATTTTGAGTTCCCTTTCTTCTTCCAGGGGGAAGCCATTTTAGAGTGGAGCTGCAGGAGGCCATTTTGTGGTCTTGTGCTTGCTATTTAGATGGCTGGTGGAAAAGGGTCAGTCAAGCCCAAAGGAAAAAAGCCAGCGCCTAAGGCGCCCAAGGCTCCTGCGAAAAGGCCACCACCGCCGTTATCCTCTTCTTATGAGGAGGGTGATATGGTGGTAGATTCCAATATTGCTTGTAGATTGAGAGCATTGGAACAGGCAGCGGGCATCCTTTCTCCAGGTGGGGAGGATGGTGTGAGGCAATCTAAGAAGGGTAAGCAGGTGAGTATTCTCACCAGGTTTTCTATTCTTGAGGGCACGTCTGGTGGAATCGTTCCTGGCAGGGACGCTGGCCTTTGCAGTTCGGAGGTGGGTTTGATGGCGGCTGGAGCATCAGGGGTCAGTTTGCCATTGGTTCCTGCTGGATTCGGAGGTAGGCCTGGCCACGTTGGTCATGGGGAGCATGGGGGCCTGCTTTGGCGGCCGGGCAGGGCGCTTCCATGTCAAGCGTGGGGCACCTGCCTCCTCTGCATTGGGCGCGTTTCAGAATTGGGCTTGGCCATGTGGGGAAGGCGTTCCTAGTGTGTACCCGGGCGCAGGGCATCTGGCATGGCTGGTTCCTTTATGGGGGCACCCTCAGCATATGGGATGGTGCCTTTTGCTGCTTTGCCGTTTGGGGAGGTTGCCTTGCCGCTGGTGGACCACTTGCTTCCCGCTACTAGGGAAAAAATATTAAAAGGGGAGTACGTGGATATTTTTTCTCTTCACTTTCGAGAGGTTGAGAAAAAAGACAAGGAAGAATTGGATGAGAAAGAGAAGGAAAAATTAAAAAAACGGAAGGTAGACAGGACCTGGGCTAATTGGCTTCCTGGGTTCTGTATTTATGCCAGGGTGATTGCGAGGGCGCAGCCGTGGGAGGCAGCATTCCTGTTCCAGTATTTGGACATAATTTATAAAGGCTATGCGGCCTTTAGTGGACCAGCCTGGTTACAATATGACCAGGAATTTAGGATGAAGGCTGCCCTGTATCCGTCCCTTCAGTGGGATCGGATCCATCAGCAACTTTGGCTGCAGGTTATGTCCCTGGCTAGGCCTAATCTGAGTGATCGCTCTGATAGGGGTCACTTGGTGAGTAGGTCATCCACATCCGCTGCTGGTTCATCAGGCTCTCCCCGCGGTGCAGCGGGGCAGGCGGTTCAACCCCACATACTGTGCTTGGAATTTGGATCCCCTGGGGTATGTAATAGGAAGGCGTGCCAGTTCAAGCATGAGTGCCCCATGTGTGGTGGTTCCCACTCATTTGACAACTGCCCTAGAGCCCATGGGCATAAAAATACAAAGAAGCCTGGCGGGAACGGAGGTGCCTTTCCAGCTAAGAAAGGGGCCCAGCCCAATAAGGGTGGGACCTCTTGAGCAGTGGCTGTCGAGGTACCCTCGAAGGGTTGATAGTTTGTATTTGTTAGAAGTTTTCAAAGTTGGGTTTAGGATCCCTTTTCAGGGTCCTCGAGTTCCATTTATGTCAGGAAACCTTAAGTCAGTTCAGGGCTTGGAGCAGGTCATTGGGGACAAGATTGCAAAAGAGCTGGCTGAGGGAAGGATATTGGGTCCTTTTTCACATCCTCCAGTGAGTACTCTTAGACTCTCACCTTTGGGTGTGGTGCCTAAAAAGGCACCTGGTGAATTTCGTTTGATTCACCATTTGTCTTTTCCTAAGGGGAAGTCTGTGAATGATGGGATCCCGGAGCACTTATGCTCTGTTAGGTACACCAGCTTTGACCAGGCTATTGCCGTGGTGAGGCGCTGCGGAGTGGGGGCAGAATTGGCAAAATGCGAAATTAAGTCTGCGTTTCGCCTTTTACCTGTCCATCCCGATGATTTTGAACTTCTAGGGTTTTCTTTTGAGCGTCAATTTTACACGGATAGAGCATTGCCAATGGGCTGTGTCATGTTCGGATTCGAGTGTTTCAGCATTTTTTTGGAATGGGCTGTGTGGGAGAAAGTGGGTTTGCAGGATGTCGTTCATTATTTGGATGACTATCTTTTTGTGGGTCCCAAGGGGACTAGGCGTTGTGGGCAGTTGCTGTCTGGCTTTGTTGAGCTGGCGACGGAGCTTGGGGTTCCTTTAGCGCCTGAGAAAACTGAAGGTCCGACCCAGAGGTTGACCTTTTTGGGGATTGAGATTGACACTATTGCGCAGTTGTCTAGGGTGCCTCTTCAGGAAATAGTGGAGCTGAGGGCTAGGATTTCTACCTTTCTTCTTAAAAGGAAGGTTACTTTGTTGGAGTTGCAGCAGCTAGTTGGGCACCTCAACTTTGCTTGCAAAGTGGTTGCTCCTGGGAAGGCTTTTCTTAGAAGGCTGTGCGATGCTATGGCAGGGTTACGCTTGCCTCAGCATAGAACTAGGGTCACCTGCAGCATGAGGGATGATTTGAGGGTTTGGCAGGAATTTTGGAGTCCTTTAATGGAGTCTCTTTTTGGAGGGATGACATGAGGCTCGAAGCTGAGCTTCAGGTCATGTCTGATGCTGCTGGTTCCTTGGGTTTTGGGGTCTTTTTCCGTGGACATTGGTGCACGGATAGTTGGCCTGACTCCTCGGTAAAGGTTGGTGTGAACCGGGATCTTATGTTTCTCGAGTTCTTTCCTATTTTAGTCGCAGTTCGGCTGTGGAGGAAGGATATGGCCAATCACACTGTCCATTTTTGGTGTGATAATATGGCGGTGGTCTACGTCATTAATTACCTTTCATCCAAATCTGGCCGGGTTATGAGATTGGTGAGGGCTTTCACTCTGTGCTGTTTGTGATTTAACATTTTGTTTTTAGCCAAGCATGTTCCTGGGGTGAGTAACGGGGTGGCTGACACTCTATCTCATAAACAGATGGAGAAGTTTCGTCAGCTGGCCCCAGATGCAGACAGAGAGCCGGTGCCAATGCCCCAGGAGCTATGGCTGATTGGAGAGCTGAGGCCTGCAGAGCAATAGGTCTAGCCATTGCGCCCAGCACCAGGAAGTCTTACAAACGGGCTGGGCGGCAGTTTGACGACTTTAGGGCTGAGGTAGGGTATTTCAGGGTTTGGCCCCTCCCGGTGGAGCATTTGCTCCATTACTGTGTTTCGCTGCGAGGTAAGGGGTTGGCCGTGCGATCCATTAGGGGGTGCCTATCTGCATTGGATTTTGTCAGTAAGGCGCTGGGTTATACGAAAGAAACAGCTGACTTTCATATTCGAAAGATGCTGGAGAGGTGGGCCAGAGAGGCCGGTACCAGGGTTGATATGCAAAATCCTGTGTCTCCTTTGATTCTGCGGGTTTGAAGAGAGTTTGGGATGTGGTGTGTGCGTCATTTGAAGCATGTTTGTTTCACGCTGTGTCTTTGTTAGCTTTTTTTGGCTCTTAGAGTAAGTGAGCTGGTGGCACAGTCTAGAAACGATGTTTCTGGTAAGGCTCTGTAGTTAAGGGATCTGCAGCTATTTGCGTCCGTTGCTCTAAGACGGATCAGTTGCAGAAGGGTACGGTGCTCGAGTTGGGTAGTTGTTCAGAGCTTGAGCTGTGTCCAGTTACTGTGTTGGCTGCTTATTTGGCAGTTAGGGTGCCCATGGAGGGTTTTTTGTTTATACATTCGAATGGTAGCCCGTTGACAAAGCATCAGTTTTGGGCAGTAATGTCACGGGCTTTGGGTGAGTTGGGGTTGTCTGGGGTGCGGTTTGGGACCCACTCCTTTAGAATTGGGGCAGCCTCAACAGCGGCTGTCATGGGGTATCCTTCCACTTCCATTCAGAGATTGGGCAGGTGGCGTTCCTTGGCCTATAAGGCTTACGTGCAACCTTTTATTAGGCCGTGAATGACTTGGTGTCTGTTTATTGTTGGTTTTGTTCTTGTTTAACTGTTTTTTCTCTTTAGATGCTGTTGTTCCTGGCCAGAGGAGCCGAGTTCTCGTATGCGGCCATAGCCATGTGTTTTGGGCTGCTCATCAGGCTCAGAGAACTGCAGTTGGCTCTCAGCTGGGACTTAGCCAGCATGTGTGTATCGAATTGCGGGGGAGCCGGGGCCTGCTGCCTTTGTTGTTTAAAGATTGTGTGGGTCCTCCTCCTCAGGTTTTAATTGTTCACCTGGGAGGTAACAATCTGGGACTCTTAAAGAGCAAGGCCTTAGTTCGGCAGGCCCGGGATGATTTCCAGCACATTCGGGAGTGATGACCTGGGACCACCATAATTTGGTCAGCCATGCTACCCCACCTGGTGTGGCATTGTGCTTGGGACCCTGCAGCTATAGAAAGGGCCCAGTATAAGGCTAATAAGGAAATCAGGAAGGTGCTGGAAAAGGGGTTGGGCCACTATTTGCCCCACCCGGACATTTTGTTGACATTTCCTGACCTCTACAGAGGGGATGGGGTCCATCTCTCGGAAAAGGGTAATATGTTTTTCCTGAGAGATTTGCAGCAAGGGTTGTGGGTGGCTTTGGGCCACCCAGTGGCCACTAAGGCCAGAAATTTGGCCTTAGTAGTGGCAGGTTTTTGGGGTTTAGGGCACTATGCGGCTAGGGGAGGACTGTGAAGCATCCCCCTTTTGGGGAATTTGGGGTCTGGCATGATCAGCCTTCGAGTTTGAAGACCCGGGTTTGGAGAATGCAGACTGTCCGGGAGGCTCGGCTAGAGGGTGCCTTTCTGGCGAGACGTGTGTCTGGGTTTGGGCCCTCTGGTGCATGCCTCCCTGCTGGGCCTGCCTGGAGGGAGCTGAGTAACACTCAGCTCTGGCTGGGGGCTGGGTCTCTCGCCCGCTAATGGCAGGGGAGCGGTTGCGGTGACCCCTAGCCCTGGCCAGGCCGCTGGTGGGGTACCCTTGCTGTTTATTAGAATATTGAATAAAGTAGCCCAATTTTATACTAATACTCTGTGTCTGACTCTTTATTCCATCCTTGGGGAGCAATCTTATGCTTGCAGACTGCAGCGCAGCTGCTAGGCTGCATGAGCAGTTTGCTTCCCTGGATGGGAAGACTCAGGGGGCGCCCGTTTTGGCGCGCAGAGAAAAAGGCTCCTTGTCGGCTCCTTCGTCTTGGCAGACAATCAGCCCTCCCGCCCGCCCTGCATGTTATGTGGGCAATTTGCTGGTTGCCTCCTTGGAGGAGCCGGGTAGGTATTTTTTAAACCTAAGGCTGGTTGGCAGTAGCTGGGGTGCGTTTTTTGCCTACCCTACATAGCAATGCAGTGGACTGAGGATTTGGCTATTGGGAGGCGCTGTTAAATAGGCGGTCACTTTAGTGGCAGGTTTTTGGGGTTTAGGGCACTATGCGGCTAGGGGAGAACAGTGAAGCAGCCCCCTTTTGGGGAATTTGGGGTCTGGCATGGCCAGCCTTCGGGTTTGAAGACCCGGGTTTGGAGAATGCAGACTTTCCGGAAGGCTCGGCTAGAGGGTGCCTTTCTGGTGAGATGTGCATCTGGGTTTGGGCCCTCTGGTGTGTACCTCCCTGCTGGGCCTGCCTGGAGGGAGCTGAGTAACACTCAGGTCCGGCTGGGGGGCTGGGTCTCTCGCCCATTAATGGCAGGGGAGCGGTTGCGGTGATCCCTAGCCCTGGCCAGGCCGCTGGTGGGGTACCCTTGCTGTTTATTAGAATATTGAATAAGGTGGCCCAATTTTATACCAATGCTCTGTGTCTGACTCTTTATTCCATCCTTGGGGAGCAAATGCTTTTCTCGCTTTCTCACAATACGAGAACTCGTGCTGAGCAGTCGGGTTAGAACAGATAAAAGGAAGTACTTCATCCAAAGGGTAATTAACACATGGAATTCACTGCCACAAGAGGTAGTGGCGGCTACAAGCATAGATAGCTTCAAGATGGGATTAGATAAACACAGGGGTGGAATTCTGGCAGGAGCTCCTTTGCATATTAAAGCCGACAGGCAGTCAAAATGCTAGGGAATTGGACACTGGCTGTGACTCTTTTGTGACTTATTTTGCAGATAAGGTCTCGACTCTCCACCAAAATCTTCCAGCCACAGTTGAGATAGTACAGGAACTGGAAGCCTGTTGTCCATCTTCAGGTCCCATGTTGGACTACTTCAGCTGCCTCATTCAGGAGGATGTGGGCAGGATCTTGGCTGCAGTGAAATCCACCGCTTGTCCTCTGGATCCATGTCCATCTTTGCTTGTTAAAGCAAGTGGAGATGGCATCAGTGGTCCTTTGGCTGAGATTATCAACATCCATGTTATCAGGGATATTTCTGGCCAAGCTAAAAGAGGCAGTGGTTCGCCCACTTTTGAAAAAGTCATCTTTGGACCCAAAGGTCCTAGCCAATTACTGCCCAGTCTCGAACCTACCGTTTCTGGGCAAGGTAATTGAGAAAGCAGTGGCCGAGCGGTTCCAAGTCTTCCTGGAAGAAACATCTTTCCTTGATCCATTCCAGTCCGGCTTCCATTCTGGTCATGAGATGGAGACTGTGTTGGTCGCCCTCACGGATGACCTTAGATGGCATCTGGATCAAGGCAGGTCAGCGCTGCTGCTGCTCTTAAATCTTACAGCAGCGTTTGACATGGACAATTATGATCTAATGATCAATCACCTTGCCAACATTGGAGGTCAGGGGGTAGCCGTACAGTGGTTTTTTTTCCTTTCTCTGAGGTCAGGGACAAAAGGTGGCAATTGGCAAGCAGACCTCTCGGCGTTATCCAGTAGAATGTGGTGTTCTGCAGGGAGCTCTTCTCTCACCAATGATGTTTAACATCTATATGCGCCCCCTTGCCCAGATTGCCAGAGGTTTTGGGCTGGGTTGTCACCAGTATACAGATGACACCCAGCTGTATCTGCTGATGGACAGCCATCTGGGCTGCACCCCAATTCATTTGACCAGGGCGTTGAAAGCAGTGGCTGGTTGGTTACAGTTGAGCCGGCTGAAGCTTAATCCAACCAAGACAAAGGTCCTGTGTCTGAGCCATGGGGGGCTAAGATCGGGTATCCAACTTCCCACGCTGGATGGTGCACCTCTTGTGCCAGCTCAGAAGGTGAGGAGTTTGGGTGTGATGCTGGATGCCACCCTTTCTATGGAGGCCCAGGTCACAGCAGTTGCACAGTCTGCCTTTTACCCTCTCTGGCAGGCCAAACAACTAGCCCCCTATCTGGCTTCCTGGGACCTAGCCACAGTGATCCATGCAACAGTCACTTCCAGGTTGGACTACTGTAACTCGCTCTATGCAGGCGTCCCCTTGGGACTGATCTGGAAATTCCAGCGGGTGCAGAATGCAGCAGCTCGACTGAACTGCCTGTACGGGCAGGCAGTTGGCCATTGCTGCGCAGTCTGCACTGGCTACCAATTGAGTACCAGATCCGTTCTAGTATTGACTTTTAAAGCCTCATGCAGCCTGGGACCTACATACCTACGGGACTGTCTCTCCTCATACGAGCCCCAGAGGCCTCTATGATCGGCCAACCCCAACATCTCCTGACTATCCCTGGCCCAAAGGACATCCAGCTTGCCTCAACCAGGGCCAAGGCCTTTTCGGCCTTGGCCCCCACCTGGTGGAATCAGCTCCCCAAGGAGATTCGGGCCCTACCAAAACTTCTACCTTTCTGGAGGGCCTGCAAAACGGAACTGTTCCGCCAGGCTTTTGGCTGAGGCAGGCGGGCGTCCTCACACCATCTAATTGGCCTCCCTGCGCTCACTGCATCCTGTGTCTCAATCTGTGAATGATGTTTATATCACTGATGCTGCATTTTCTCATTTTTATTTAATAGTTTTGACTGTTTAATTCTTAACTGTTTTATTGTGTTGTAATCCACCCTGAGCCCATCTTGGGAAAAGGCTGACTATAAATTCACAAAATAAATATAAATAAATATTAGGCTACACACCCCTGATGTAGCCAATCCTCCAAGAGCTTATAAGACTTACATATGGATAAACATATGGAGCAGAGGTCCATCACTGGCTATTAGCCACAGCATATTGATGGAACTCTCTATCTGGAGCAGTGATGCTCTGTATTCTTGGTGCTTGGAGGGGGGACAATAGTGGGAGGGCTGCTAGTGTCCCAGTTCCACTGGTGGACCTCCTGATGGCACTTAAGTTTTTTGGCCACTGTGTGACACAGTGTTGGCCTTGATGGTCCATTGGTCTGATCCAACATGGCTTCTCTTATGTTCTTATCTGAACCCTGATTTGAAACTAGAAGCAAATTTTGGCATTCCTAACTTTAGTTTTGGTTGCTTTATGCTCATCATGGATAACCAACAGTTCCAGAGCAGAAGGGTGAGGGTTTCTGTGGATTTTATTTTTATCATGTTTGGTACTACAACTCCCATGATTATCCTGAAGCTCATGTGTGAAAGAGCCACATATGGCTCCTGAACTGCAGTTTGGCCACCCCTACCACAGAAAAACAGAGACTTTTATCATGATAGATCTTCCAAGAGCTGATAAGAGGAGAGAGGGAAAGAAGCAAAACAGTGCACCCAAAGGCAAATTCTTGTTGTTTCCAATGGAGTCAACTCAACTTGCAAGCTCATATTTTTAATTCTCACATAATCAGTTTGCCATGTAGAAAATCTCTTAATTAGGTATTCTGAAAGCCTACTTGAAGCGTATGTGTAGAAATGGTAATTTAATATTTTCTTAAAAAACAACTTCCATCAATAATTGTCCATGAATTCTGAGCAACTGAAGTTAGCAGTCAGAACATGCCCAGTTACTATAAGTGAAAGCTGTCTCATCCACTAAGTAATGAGCTGTGAAGAGTCCATATTCAGCTTACAGCTAACAGACTGGTTTTTCTAAATAAAGGCTGACAGCAGTATTCTGACAGCTGAGAGTATTCTGTTCTCTGCAAATCTAATATCCATGTCAAATTTGCTTGATGTACATGAGTACAATAAAATCGGGATCGAGTCATCATGATTCCCCCCCTTTCTATTTAAGTGCACCTGACAGTGATCTCTACAAGGTCATCTGACTTCGAAAATATCTTGTAATCCTAAAAGCACTTTCCTGGGAGTAAGCTCCAGTCCTGTTTGGGATTAGTTAGTAACCCAGATTAAAATATTTAAAGGAAATTTATATATAAAAATAAAGTCCCCCCCCCCAACAACTTAGTGTATGCAAGTATTTAAGCATACTTAATGCATACTTAAATACATCAGTGTTTTGTCAAGGGCCCGAATCTCCTTGGGGAGCTGATTCCACCAGATGGGGGCCAAGGCCAAAGTGCCCCAAATGAAGAGAACCAGAACAAACTGCCATATAGAGGATGACAAACTGTCATGTATGACTTGAACAAACTGCCATATAGAGGATGGTGTGGAATTGTTTTCTGTGGCCCCAGAAGGTAGGACCAGAACCAATGGATTGAAATTAAATCAAACAAGTTTCCAGCTCAACATTAGGAAGAACTTCCTGACTGTTAGAGCGATTCCTCAGTGGAACAGCCTTCCTTGGGAGGTGGTGGGCTCTCCTTCCTTGGAGGTTTTTAAACAGAGGCTAGATGGCCATCTGACAGCAATGAAGATCCTGTGAATTTAGGGGGAAGCGTTTGTGAGTTAGTTTCCTGCATTGTGCAGGGAGTTGGACTAGATAACCCTAGAGGTCCCTTCCAACTCTATGATTCTATGATCATTACCCAGGTCATAATATTTAACAGATTCACAGATCAAACAAGAATAACCTTAAGTTTATATGGATACCATTTGTTGGGTTTTGAAAATAAAATTTTATTTATACCAGTTTTAAATATAATAATACAAAACTATATATTTAACTATCAAACTCCTTCACTATGTTTTCCCTTGGAATTAAACCCAAACAAATAGTAACGATATAGTCTAAACGTGTTATTCCTGTTTGGTCCTTGAAACTGATAAACATCTTCATTATGCTGTATGCTAATTTACTGCTCATACAGCCCCATGGCTCAAAGTGATAAAGCTGCAGTACTGCAGTCCAAACTCTCTGCTCATGACCTGAGTTTGATCCCTGGGGGAAGCTGGGTTCAGGTAGCTGGCTCAAGGTTGACTCAGCCTTCCATCCTTCTGAGGTCAGTAAAATGAGTACTCAGCTTGCTGGGAGGAAATTGTAGATGACTGGGGAAGGCAATGGCAAACCACCCCATAAAAAAGTCTGCCATGAAAACATTGTGATGCAACGTCACCCCAGAGTCAGAAGCAACTGGTGCTTGCACAGGGGACTACTTTTCTACCCTTAATTTACTGCTCACCCTCTACTTACATGTATGGACTAGTAACTTCCATTTCATTGTATCTGAAGAAGCGTGCAGCACATTAAAGCGTATACCTCAAATAAAGCTCCCTTGGTCTTAAAGGTACCATTGGACTCAGGTGTTTGACATGAAACTCTCTCCAGTGTTATTCTTAAGACTTGGATGGCACATCAGGAAACAGGCCATTGCTTTAAATTTACAATAGGGCCAAATACTGATGTTGAATCTGCCAGGCTGATAGGTACAGAGATGACCATCTCTCTTGACAACCTCATCTCTGAAAAAAGGGGGTAGGTTACAACTGCCCTGACCTATCAGACTCTGTGTGGTGTAGTGGTTAGCATGTTGTACTAAGGAGATCCAGGCTCAAATCCCTGCTCTGCCACTGAAATTTGCTAGCAGGCCTTGGTCTTATGAAGTAGGTCTGGCTGTCAGCCAGACCTACTTCATAAGATATAATAAACAAGAGGATAACAATGCAAGCTGCTTTGGGTCTGCACTTGGCAGAAAGGCAGGCTATGATATTTGCTATAAAGCTAATTTTGGCCATGATTCACCAAAAATGGATGAGCACTATTGTTGCTGCTTCATCTGGTGTTGCTTCAACTCTTTCAACTGAAGGCAGACCCACTTATTTAGTATTCAAAGTACCATTAGGAAGCTGGTTAGCAGAGGTGGAGAATGATGTGGCCAATTATCACTCAGTCTCTAATTTAATTGTCCTGGGCAAGATGATAGAAAGAGCAGTTGAAGAACAACTCCAGGTCTTCCTAGATTATTAATCTGCTCTAGACCCCTTTTAGTCTCTTTCAGACCAGGCTATGAGATGGATCTGAAGCTGTTGCCTTTACTTTATTACCTCTATTTGAAAATAGACAGTAGCTGTGCCTCATTGTTCTTTTTAATGAATCTGTCAGGAGCCTTTGATGCTGTGGACCATGCCATCACATTGATGTGTTTGGAGGCAGAAGCAGGGATTAAAAGACATGCTTTGGATTAGTTTAAATAATTTCATTTACCCAAGATCTGTCTGGTTTGCCTACATGGGTCCAGGCCATGGCAACTTTGAGTCAACAAGACTATTGTAATTCACTCTACATATGCTGCCGTATCTCTGAGATACACCAGCGCAGTGTCCCACAGCCCCTGTGCTGCAGCTGGCCACCACCATGGCTACACTGTGAACCCCTGCTGTGCACTGGTTGGGAAGGGATGGGCCAAGGGACTTGGCAGTAGTGAGCTTCCTTAGCTGCCACAGCCTGGGAATATCCTCCAGAACGGGCAGAAAGTTACTCCATCAGCATAGCTCATAGGCACGCATGCAACACAGCAGGCCAAATGCCCCTCAGTGCAGTTCCACCCACAAACCATGACATAGAATAGGATGTTGACTATTGACACAGTTCATCGCATGCCTCTCTGGCACCTAATCACAGCTCTTCTCCTGCAGTACATAAATCTGAGCCAGGACTCCCCATAGATCAGATGACAAAGCAACCAGCATGGGACTCTTGTCTCTGAGATCTGTGATGTGCACACTTGAAATGCACAGTATTTCACCCTAGCAGTGGGAAATACACAGAGAGGATGCTTAACTTAACAGAGGGGCACTTAGCACTTCCACCCAAGGTGGAGGGCGGGGGGGGAGACTCAGAAGCAAATCTATTTGGAGTATGATTAACACATCTCATTTCAGAAAGCTTGCTGGTATCCCATCTCTGGAGATGCACACTGAAGGAACACTCATGCACAGATTGGTAAACAGGAGTACAGATACAGCAGGCTTGTCCTAGGACTGACCTTTGCCCTTGTATGCACCCTGGGCACTGCCTTGACAATGCACAATCCTAAGGCAAGGCTAGCAGGTTGTTGTGTAAGGGAAACCAATGGCTGTGGAACGTCCTTAGCAATCCAACCAGCATTGCCACTGTTATGACAGCAGCTGGATGCCATTGCTAAAGGAGCCCTCAGGAATAGGATGTTATACTTTTTTAAAAATTAGAAATACTTAGGGTCAAATGTACTGGCCAGTCCTGGTTTATGTACTAACTCTTAATGGTGTCTATTGTTTAGTATGGAACAAATCTGTTTACCACACATGACTAGGATGACTTGATCAAAGTAAGAATACAGATTCCAGCATACAGAGCCCATATCCCAAGATGGAAAAGCCAGATTCCAGCTAGATGGAAAAGCTAGATTCTAACTAAATCCCAAGATGCCAGATGCTGCAGTCATTTCAACAGCAATATCTGGTCATCCCACCCACCCCTCCCCATCACTGTTGGCAATTGAAAAATAGTCTTTGGAAACTGACAGGGAAAGATGTGAAACTTTGTAGACTGTTGGGATATTTCTTAAAATACGGATAAGTAAAATATCCAAGGGCATTGTTTTATCTAACACTTTTGATATCAACAAATGGGTCATCCTTAAAAAAATCATTTAAAAAGAAACAATGAAAAAGACAAGGAGAAAGGAAAATAGTGACTTGTATAATTACAAAAATATGTCCCAAGCTGCAATTTAAAATTAAAGGTGGTTTTGGAATATAAAGAAAAGACCCATGGTACAGAGTGGTAAAGCTGCAGTACTGCAGTCCAAGCTCTCTGCTCATGACCTGAGTTCAATCCCAGCGGAAGCTGGGTTCAGGTAGCCGGCCCAAGATTGACTCAGCCTTCCATCCTTCCGAGGTCGGTAAAATGAGTACCCAGCTTGCTGGGAGGAAAGTGTAGATGACTGGGGAAGGCAATGGCAAACCACCCTGTAAAAAGTCTGCGTGAAAACATTGTAATGCGATGTCACCCCAGAGTCGGAAACAACTGGTGCTTGCACCTTTACCTTTTTAAAAAATATAAAACAAGTAAATAAATAAAGACTACTTGATTATCTAAGAAGACAACAGTGCCTCAATGAGCTGAAGAAGAAGCTAAGGTAGGATTACTCAGGTAGGTTCCTCTCAGAGGACAGAGCACTGCTGTATTTACAAATATAGTGACAGAGCACAAGTGGAAACAAAAGGCTCTTATTGGGCATCAGCCTGCTAGCTCAAAGAGAAAGTGTTCATATGCTCCCACACTCAGTCTTAGCCTCATCTAAAAATGTCACAATTCTTTTTTTGGTCATACCTGCCTTTCCCCTTTCATTAGGAGGAGGGTGAAGTCATGTCTTTCATACCTGATGGGCACTGTAAGAATTTCCGAGAAGTTGTTCTCATTACCATAACAGTTGTTATCTAGGAACTATAGCAATCAAAGGCCGAGCACATTAGATAGTACCATTCATACATCACATGTTACATTTTTTTTCTCATTACTTCTTAGAATTGCAGTTTTCTTTATACATACACACTCTGCTTGAACAAAGGAGAAAGAGGCTTGACACTGGATTGAGAAGTAGATTTTGAGATTACAGGGCAGAAGAGTTTCAGCTGGAGAGCTTTTGTCAAGCATACTTGAATACCTTTGGGCCTTGGGTCCACAAAGTGAGTGAAGCCAATACTGCCATCATTGTGCATGCACCAATATGACATTCAATTTGGCAGGAAACCACAACTAGCGGTAGATGTTTATTTTAATGCTTTAGATGATGAAGACATTCAGAAGACAAATTTTAAAAACAGATAGATGGAAAGCTGCATCATGTATTACAGTAGGCAAAACTAATTAAATTATATTTTGTTTTAGCTGAAGTTCAAAGCAACCTACAATAAAAAGCTAAAAAGACAATAAAAAGACAAATTTTAAAAACAGATAGATGGAAAGCTGCATCATGTATTACAGTAGGGAAAACTAATTAAATTATATTTTGTTTTAGCTGAAGTTCAAAGCAACCTACAATAAAAAGATAAAAACATAGAATGCAATGCAAACAGGGCTGGTGCATGGGAGTAGGCAGGGTAGGCAGTGGCCTCGGGTGCTACCCTGCCTGGGGGCACTACGAGCCACCCCCTTACTCCCCTACACTCTTTTTCTTAGCAGTGCCCTGCCAGGTTGAAAAGACATATTCACGCCTTTAAAACACCATGCTCTCCAAAGAGCGCGGTGTTTTAAAGGAGCCTGGCCACCTTTGGGTTGAAAGCGGCCAAGCAGCTTTCCACGTTTTCAAGGAAGCCTCCAAAGAGTGTAGTGCAGGGGGAAAGTTGTGGCATGGCAGCACTCTTGTGTGCCACCCGCCACTCTCTAGTCCCCCTCATGATGATGCGCAAATTCCCCCACCCTGTGAGGAAAAGCCCCCTACTTTTCATGCATGTGGACATCATGATCGCCAGCGTGGTTGCCAGGGTGCCTGGAGATTTGACTCTCACACATCTGCTCTAAGAAGTGGACTTTGCTTACACTTTCTAAGGCTTATGTGGCAGCTTTGCATTCTACATCTCTGAAGGGTGTGAGCCAGAAATACAGACATGCTCCAGCTGCTCCTTGTGTGCCCAGTCTTGGCCACTGCAGTGGAAGAAGCCACCATGTTTCCAGCCTGGCTCCATGGACCTAGAGCTAACAACAGCAGAATCCAGCTTGCTTTCCTGACCCAAGCTTACCCTGCCAGGCTGAACTCATTCCTTCTTAGTGGGAAAGTCACACGTACACACCCTGAGCCTGCAAGCAACCCATCTGTTTTAAGAATGGATTAATAGCTCCACTGTTGATCCTAATTGCTCAGCAACACCAGAACAATAAATCTTGCCCAGCAGAAGATGAGAAAGAGGAAGGACATCTCCTGTCTTCATCAAGTCTTTTGTCTAACCCGGGTGGTACCTAGGCCAGCATTTGATTACCTATTGTCACCCTCCTAGTTAATCCCATTTAAACTTAAGTATCCAGCCATTCCCATTCTTACTCCAGTCTAAGTACCCTGGGGCCAACACAAGCAGCATTGCAGCTTGGAAATTTCCAGGTTCACTGGACTAAGGTGAAGTTCATTGGCCAAAGCAGGCATCCAATTAGGTGTCAGTAAGGAATGTCCAGCCTCCTTGGTCATCATAGAGCCTCCCCCTGCTCCTCCCCTAGACCTCCCAGTCCCTTAGGGTCTGAGGAAGCCTATTTAACCTGTGACCCAACTCCACTCATGTGTGCTTTCTATTCAGCAACCCCTATTACCCGCTGTCTAGATCCATCCCCAATTCTGGCCACAGTGTTGGGTCCATTTCCCCTGTCCTCTTAAGTCGCCATTGGAAACCTTCCTGGAAGACTACGATGGTAAATATTACCCTGTCTGTTTATCCATATATGTTCCCCTATTGATCTATCTATATTTCCTAGACCTGTGTGAATGTGTGAGTGTTTTGTATTTTTACCTTGTATGAAAGAAATATTATTCTAAATAAATTACAATTGATTTTTACTAAATTAGAGTCTCTTATTGAGCATTGACTCTCTGAACGGTTGAGCCTGGTATACAATTGATAACAAAGATCCTATTTGGGGCTAACTGTCTCTCAATCTAATTCCCCAATCTCATTTTGAGAGCAGTTTCCCTAACAGAAATTGGTGGAGAAAGCGTTGGCATTATCCTGTTTGTGTGAACACACGCGTGTCTTCATACAGACAGACGTAGGGTTGCACCGTTCAAACAGTCTTGCTAGGGAGGCTATTGTGTGAGTGATTGAGTGAATGAGTTCTGTGTGAACGGCTCTAGCGAGCATCTCTATATAATTGTGGGTTGGGCTACTCCCATTTCTATCATTCAGCGTTGGACTTCTCAGCCGCCCCTAGGAGGCCAGACCCCTCGAAAGAGGACTGAGCCCGATAGAACGCAAGGGGGAAGTCCCGTGAAGCCTGGCCACCGTCCCGAGGCCTTTCTAAACGCGTCTATCGTGGGAGGGAATGTCAGGATAGGTCAGAGCTGTTAAGATCTGGATAGAGCACCCTTCCCTTCTCCCTTTTCTTTAGAGCTTAGTGCACACACGCACACACACTACATACACATACACTGACACACACACGCTAAGTCCTTACACAAACCTGGGCCAAGGCTAGTCTAAGGCATTTCTTTGGCCGAGCGCAGCCGGCGGCTGGCTCGTTGCCCTAACTGTGGTTGACGCGCAGCCGGCGGCTGGCTCACCACACTTTTCCTTTGGTTGACGCGCAGCCGGCGGCTGGCTCACCACACTTTTCCTTTGGTTGACGCGCAGCCGGCGGCTGGCTCACCACACTTTTACTTTGGTTGACGCGCAGCCGGCGGCTGGCTCACCACACTTTTACTTTGGTTGATGCGCAGCCGGCGGCTGGCTCACCACACTTTTACTTTGGTTGATGCGCAGCCGGCGGCTGGCTCAACAAGTTAAAACCCCCTAGCCGAAGCGCAATCGGAGATTGGCAGTAGGCAAAACAAAAAGAGGAACATAAGTAAAGTTGTCAGCCCAAGTGTAAAATAGCACATAGGAGCCAGAAAGCATCTGGAAATATGCTGCTAGTTCTTACACTTGGCTGTGCCTTTAAGAGAATTTAGTGGAAGGAGCAAGAAGCTCTCCTTTAGGGTTAAAAAAAAATTTGTCCCGGGTCTGAGGAGATAGGCAATCTTCCCAGCCGAAAAATTTCCCTTTTGCTTAGGGCCAACAGAGGAAAAGCTCAGGCTCTGAGACTTTTAAAACTTTTGATTTGTTTGGAGGCAGAGGCTAGAGAAAAGCCCCTCCTGAGGAGCTCAACAATGTGTGCAAGGCCATAAGCCCATGCCACAAACATTTGTTAGTGTTGCAGAGAACTAAGGAAGGTCCTGCAACTCCCTCCTTTACTTGTGAGGCACACAGAGGTGTCCTGCAAGTTCTTTGCTCCCCAATAAGCAGGAAAAGTGCCAGGGAAGGCTCCTGCATCAGTTAATTTTGGTGGCCTGTGGTTAGGCACCTAACAGTGCAGGAAAACCAGCCCTGCAAGTAAAGTTAGGACTTTGAGAGGAACTAAAGTGTAAGCTATGGCATTGGCCAAGAAAGAACAGGAGCTTCCCAAGCTAGAGAAGTGGCTTGTGAAGAAGGGAGACAACCCTTGGAAAGCAGGAGTTTTTAAGAACCCTGACCCCCTCCAATTCTTTCGAGACACGTTTGAGGACCAATGTGCTCAGAAAAAGATCAAGCCAGGAAAAAGAGATCTTTTCGCATCATGGGGTCTGTTCCTAGCCTTGCAGGAAAGCTCCAATGTGAACAGACAGCTTAGGGAACAAGTTAAGAAACAAGAGCAACAGTTAGAATTAAAGGAACAAGAACTAGAACAAACTCTTAAAAGCCATGCATCAGTGCTGAAGCAGGAGTTTCAAAGCCATGTGGCAGAGAAGGAACTCATGCTCCAGGCCTATGCAGCAGAGAAAGAGCAGATTCTCATGAGTCATGAGGCCAAAGTAAAGCAAACGCTGGAAACTCATGAGGAAGAAAGGACAAGATTGAGAGAAGAACAGCAAAAGCAGGTATCCTCTGAGCTTAGAAAGACAGAAGCTAGGTTAAAAACTTATGAGAAGGAGGTAGAAAGGTTCAGGGATGAGAGATATGAGTACCTAATAGACAAACAAAATTTAACCCACTCTCTCCATGAGGTCAAATGGAGACTGGAGAATGCTTTAAAGCATGCCCAAGTCTCTGAACAAAGAGTTGCTGTTTTAGAAACACAGCTCACTCAGGCACAATATAATCAAAAACAGGACGGGCATGGAAAAGAAAGCCAGAACTGGAAGTTCCAAAACAGTGGCTTTGGTTCCAGCTCTTCTTGCCATCCCCAGCTTGCCCCAAGGGTTCCCCTCTACAAGCAGGCTTATGCTCCTAGGCGACGATGTCCCCACTCAGCCCAGTGGACCCCTCGAGACAAAGTCAGAATGGTAGTTTGGTCCCAGCTTAGAGCCACTGGAGCAGACATGAGGCAGTTTGATAAGCAGCCCACACATGTGCTACTTGCTGCACTTTCAGAAGCCATAAAGCCACCAGGGCACATGGTTCCCAAAGCCCCAGGGTTTGCAGAAAATGGAGACAGCCTCCCCAAAGCTACTGCTTTGGAAAATTTCCCTAATAAGGAAAGGGTAGGGAAACTTACAAATCCTACTCATGAAAAGGATTTAGAAATCCAAAAGCTTGCTGAGAAAAATCAGGAACTTCAGCAAAAGTTAGAAGCTAGTAAAGAAAAGGAAACTGCCAGTCTCCTGCAACATGTCCTGGAGTCTTGCAGGGCCACAGAGAGGAGACTGGAAATTCTGGAAGTGCAGGATAAAAGGAAATATGGCGGGGCAAACCCAGCTGTGCAGCCCCAGACTTCTTTCCCCCATGAAAATGAGAAAACAGTCCCTATTTCAGTTCTCTTACCCCAGAATCATGAAGGAAATGTGGTCTCTGAGCCTATGCAGAGTTCCACAATTATGGCACAAGGTATTCCTTTTTGCAAGGACTTGCTCCAGACACTCCTACATGAGCAAGCCTCAGCCCTTTACGCCAGAAATTTTCTGTCTTTAGCTCATCCCATTTGGGGAATTTGAAAGCCAGAATTCTGTGGAACTCAGAGAATGGTAATCCCACATGGGCAGGCAAGGTTCCTTTGTCTCTGAACCTCCCCCCACCCAAAGGAAAATCTAACTCCTAGACTTGAATGTCTCTTAAAACAGAGAGATCTGGCCTTATTTAGGTTTAAAGGTAACAAGGGCACCCTTTCCCTTGACTAAATAAGAAAACATACAAGCAATGACTTGGACTACAATTAGACCAGGCCATTTCTCCAGGTGAGGCCTGGAGATCTCCTGGAATCCCAGCAAGGGTTCCAGCCTGCAGTTAGTTTCTCTGCAGGGTAATGGGAGCTTGATGTAGTATGTATTTAGTCTAACCCTTTAAAAATGCCAGCATCAAGTACCTGAGAAAGAGAGACTGAACTAGTTTTTTGTTAATTCAAAGCTTTCAGAGCAAGATGTAAGAAACTGTTTTAACTTTCAAATTGGCTGAATGAAAATCTGTGAAACTCCCAAGTTCATCTTTCTCTCTCTTGCTTATAAAGTCAAAAAAAAATATTTATTTCCTCAGTTCTATGAATGTTAAATGGTATAGCCTCTGAGCTTGTACAGAGTGCCTGCAGATTAGTCCAAATAGAGCTGGCTAAAGTATTGCAAATGCTCAGCACTCCTGCCATCAGGAAGAAATGCTAATTGTTCTCCCTCTTGCTCAATGGAAATCTGTAGCAGTAAAGATTTGATAAGTAACTAAGGCAAAGGAATGGAGTTTTAAATGCATTGCCCTGAGAAATTAAATTTTTGTCTATCTCAGGTCTCCTTAAGGCACAAGCAACTCAGTGTCTTTGAGAGAGAGAGCCTCATTGTCTTATAAGAGGTGTTGCCTCTCCTTCTCAAAGGTCACAGCAACACAAGACAGCTAACCTCAAATGGGCAAGTCTGTCATTTAAATTTGAAAGTACAGAAAGGAGAACCTCCAGCTGCAAGAGCAGCAACAACTAATGTAGTACTGATTGGCAAATCTCATGCAGACCCTCTTGAAATAAACTCAGCCAAATCCAGCTTGAGTTAAAGAAACTGGAAAGAGTTACACCTTTGAGCCCCACCCAGGCAGAAAGCTCATCATTATTCTCCTCCTCCACCTTTCTTTGTAAAAACTTATCAGGGTCAGATAAGAGAGTACTGGCCAAATCCATTGTGTCTGTTTTAGCCTTTTGTTAAAGCTAAGCCCTCACTTTACCCAAGAGGGAAGGAATTTTGGTTTGTCTGTTAAAACCCTCCCCGCCTTCTTCATCTAGGGGGGGTGGAAATACAGTTGAGGTTTTTTTTTTTTTTTTGTGCTATTTTGAATTCTCATCTTCTGATTTTGGGTCTAAAAAGATATAATTTCAAAAGTTTTTCATTACCAAATTTTTTTTATATTGCAGTCTCTCACAGAGACAGCCTCTTCCCAGCCAGAGAATACCTGGGTGGAAGATGTGCATACTACTGTGTTTTTGTAAGGTCGCCAGTCTCCAGGTGGGACCTGGAGGTCTCTCCCAAAATCATAGCCTTTTCCCCAGTACATTGAGGCTAAGCCTCTGGAGGAAATAAGTGTCCAAGGAAATGGACTGCATGCCTTGTGATCTCCAAATTTGACCCAAATTTCTAGAAATCTCCAGCCTGGAGCTGGCATCCCAAAGCTCTGCTTACAGCCAATCGTTCTCTGCTAGAGAAAATCCCCTGCCTGTAAACTGCCCTAATACTAAGAGTTCTCCTAGATTAGAAGCTTTCTTTCTGTTACTTATTTTTGCTTTACCTTTTAAGTCTTAAAATATTTTTTTTTCTAGTGACTGGTACCAATCTCCCCTATACTCAGGTTTTGTAGCTTTTAATTTTAAGGGAAACACTTTTAAGAAATTGCTCCTCAAAGTCTATTGGGCATTCCCAGTGCTTTGCTTTGCAATCTGTGGACCCTTTGTTGGGCATTGGAGCTCAGAAAATTTTATCTCACAAATTTTGGTTCCTACAAGAAGTACAGGACATCTGTACACTGCCTTGGGGTAAAATTACCCTCTCCCTGTGCTTTTTCTCTCTCAAGCCTCAAGAATTAATACTCTTGTTTTGACAGAATTCCTGAAGGTTTTTGGTCTCCATTAGAAATTTGGATTCCTCAAATGTACTTCAACTATTGATATCTTCATTTTCTCTCTGAATGCCATTTGCATCATCAATCTTCCCTTTTAGCTATTTGGTGAAGCTTGAGTTTTAATTTTAGTTTAATCCAGTCTGCCTGTGGAAAGAGGTATCCACATGTTCTTAAGAGGCCCCAACTTGTGGGCTCAGTATCTTTGTTTGGTCTTAAGCAATATAATGACCAATGGATGGTTCTGCCTCCACCTATAATATATATATCTTGTTAGAGCTAGACTTTCTCTGAGCGAAAATCCTTTTCTATTTTCCCATGTTCTCAAGGAAATGAGCAATAACCTGTTAGATTCTTAATGTAGATTCCTCAGGGTTCATTTCTAATCATGATTTTCTTCTTGCTACTAAATATCCTTTTGTGTTATTTTTGGCATCTATAACCAGTTGGCTGAGCCTATTAATGCTCCCCAATTCAAGTCTTGTTGTATCATGTTCAAATGTTGGTCTATTTGGTATTTCTGACAGCATGTTGCCTTCTAGCAACACATTCTTTGCACTCTGTGTATGCACAGAGGAAAATCATTCTCTGGCACAAGCCTTAAACCTGGAGCATTGTGCCATCATCTTAGTTTTGCCTTTTACTCCATAAAAGGTTTCTTCTTCAAGGGATATGCTTTCGTGCTTCAAGTCTTTCTTTTGACTTGCCCTTGCAACAACTAAGCATTTTTCTCGTGGTACTACAGATGCCTTGCCCATCTTTTCTCTTTTTATGAATTGTTTAATGTGTTTGTCAAGGTGAATTAACCAGAATTTGATTTCTAGGATTTGTTTTGTTAAGTTTGCTCATCTTTCCTTTCAATATAGATGTGCAGGGAATCTGGACCTGCAAATCAAGTCTAATGCATGCTCAGTAGTTCTAATTGTTGATCGTCCTGTTAAGAATTGTTTTATGTATGTGTAACCATTATGTTGCTTTTCAGAATTCCTGTTTTGTTAAGTTTTAAGTTTTTGTTGAAATCTATGCTCACATGTGAGACCCCCATACCGAGATCGTTTTAGCTGAACTAGCCTAGAGAAAAACTGGATTTAGTGGGACCTGATCAGCTCACTAATGTCCAGGTTTTAATTTCTCTGCTCTAGCTCACCTGCCATTTTGGGTATGATCCCTCTCATGTAAAGCTAGCTAGCATTGTTCTATTGAGGCCTCAGTTTTTGTTTTTGAAGTTTTATATTGTTTTGACAATTTATTATATTCCAAGGCTATAGCAAAAGTTTTCTTTTGTCTCTTCTTTTTGGAACTATTTTCATCATATGGGGGACGCCCCAAACTATGGTCATTTTCCTGGATTGTGCACAATGTTTTATTTTAAGTTTTATGTTGCAACAAAGAATATTTTGGGTTGTGTTTTCTGTATTGTGTATCTTACTTTCCTTCCTTGACAAGGAAAAAGCCTCCTAAAGTCCTGAATGCTTAGTGTAATAGGCAAACTGGCCCAATGCAGGCCCCTAACATGACATATGTAAGCTTGTGACGTAAAAGCTCACTGGTCACCATACTCTGGACAGGAGGACACTTCACTAATAGCTTTTTAAGACTCCTTTCTTCATGGTTGAATGTATGCGTTTTTGATCCGCTTTCACTGCTCCCTACAATGGTACAGAATCATCTCCATGTTGTCATGTGTGAATGTTTTTGGTTCCTTTTTGGTTCTTTCCTCAAAGCCCACTGTTGCTCTATGGACCATCAGTGATACAGGCAGAAAAGCACCATTGCCAATTACATGCTGGGTTACAGGAAGACTCCCTTTTAGCAACAATAAAGACAGATTTTGCTGGGTGCTAGGGGGGGTGGGAAGACTCTTTAGTTCACCCTCCACTAGGACTTTCACATACCCAATAGGTACCTGGAAGAAGATCCTCTTCAAACCCCAGTATAAGAAGCTTATCAAGGGGGGGAGAAGAAGAAAAGAAGACTCAAGATTAAGATATGGATTCACTTGTAACCATGAACTCTAATGTACCTGTGTGTTTTCCTAATCAATTATTGTCATGATTGTGTGTGATTTATAGATCAATTCTTGTTATTTATCTGGTTTAAATGGCAGTAATGATTTTATGAACTCAACTTTTATTTCAATGATTGTAACCCTGTGTTTTAATACTGTATGCCCTACGACGTTGCCAATGCCTGTTATCCCTGCATCGTAGTATTCAAAGGAAGGAACCTTTGGCCTATTGGAATATTTTTCCAAATTGATTTTTGAGTAGTTTAGATAGTGGCTCCAACCTTTTTAGATAGACGGTACACCCCGGTAGACAATTGAAGCTACGTGGACTCGCCGCCTGTCAACTACAGATATGGACATTGTGTTATTGCAAGACCTCGCCACCAGATGGTGACATAGGTCTTGAGGGGGGGAACTGTGAGGAAAAGCCCCCTACTTTTCATGCATGTGGACATCATGATCGCCAGCGTGGTTGCCAGGGTGCCTGGAGATTTGACTCTCACACATCTGCTCTAAGAAGTGGACTTTGCTTACACTTTCTAAGGCTTATGTGGCAGCTTTGCATTCTACATCTCTGAAGGGTGTGAGCCAGAAATACAGACATGCTCCAGCTGCTCCTTGTGTGCCCAGTCTTGGCCACTGCAGTGGAAGAAGCCACCATGTTTCCAGCCTGGCTCCATGGACCTAGAGCTAACAACAGCAGAATCCAGCTTGCTTTCCTGACCCAAGCTTACCCTGCCAGGCTGAACTCATTCCTTCTTAGTGGGAAAGTCACACGTACACACCCTGAGCCTGCAAGCAACCCATCTGTTTTAAGAATGGATTAATAGCTCCACTGTTGATCCTAATTGCTCAGCAACACCAGAACAATAAATCTTGCCCAGCAGAAGATGAGAAAGAGGAAGGACATCTCCTGTCTTCATCAAGTCTTTTGTCTAACCCGGGTGGTACCTAGGCCAGCATTTGATTACCTATTGTCACCCTCCTAGTTAATCCCATTTAAACTTAAGTATCCAGCCATTCCCATTCTTACTCCAGTCTAAGTACCCTGGGGCCAACACAAGCAGCATTGCAGCTTGGAAATTTCCAGGTTCACTGGACTAAGGTGAAGTTCATTGGCCAAAGCAGGCATCCAATTAGGTGTCAGTAAGGAATGTCCAGCCTCCTTGGTCATCATAGAGCCTCCCCCTGCTCCTCCCCTAGACCTCCCAGTCCCTTAGGGTCTGAGGAAGCCTATTTAACCTGTGACCCAACTCCACTCATGTGTGCTTTCTATTCAGCAACCCCTATTACCCGCTGTCTAGATCCATCCCCAATTCTGGCCACAGTGTTGGGTCCATTTCCCCTGTCCTCTTAAGTCGCCATTGGAAACCTTCCTGGAAGACTACGATGGTAAATATTACCCTGTCTGTTTATCCATATATGTTCCCCTATTGATCTATCTATATTTCCTAGACCTGTGTGAATGTGTGAGTGTTTTGTATTTTTACCTTGTATGAAAGAAATATTATTCTAAATAAATTACAATTGATTTTTACTAAATTAGAGTCTCTTATTGAGCATTGACTCTCTGAACGGTTGAGCCTGGTATACAATTGATAACAAAGATCCTATTTGGGGCTAACTGTCTCTCAATCTAATTCCCCAATCTCATTTTGAGAGCAGTTTCCCTAACAACCCCCCCAAAAAAGGGAGCTGGATGGGGAGGCGTGGTGCAGGAGTCTGCCTTTAGCGGCAGAACCCTTAGCGCTGGCCCTGAATGCAAATCTAACAGTTAATTTAACAGTGGGGGGGGGGATCCATATGTCTACTAAAAACAATCTAAGCAGGTTAGTCAGAAAGCCCCCTTCTCCTTTGTTAAGGGAAGGTGAGGATTTTTTAAAGGAAGGTAAAAGAAGGTGAGGATTTTCTTGACAGAACCCATGAGGTGCTCTTGAAAGGACAAGAGGAGGGAGAGGAAGTGGTATCTCACCAATTGGAAGAGAACCCAACACAGGAGGAGGGTTCATGGAAAAATGTAACCTGAAGGAGCAGGAAAATCAGATGTTCTGAGCCTCTGCTGCTCAGCAATAGGTTCAAGGATCTCCCCACAGTAACTGATTGTGAACCACTGGAACAAGGGCTACTTCCTCAGCCTCCATGAAGCTTGAAGAAAGTTTCTCGGGATCCTGTGGATAAGAAGCCTGGAGCTTCTGCTCCCCAAAATAGGAAGAGGCGGCTGGTGGTAATTGGAGACTCCTTGCTCAGAGGGGTGGTATGCCGACCGGACTTGTCATCCCAAGAGGTCTGCTTTCTACTAGGTGCATACATCCAGGATGTGATAGGATTGGAAGATTTATCAAGCCCATGGATTATCTTCCTTTCTTGCTGATCCATGTGGGAATGAATGATACTGCCCATCACAGCCCTGAACATATTAGAAAAGGCTATGTGGCTCTGGGTCAGAAGGTGAAGGAGCTGAGAGCACAGGTTTTGTTCGCGTCAGTTCTTCCTGTTGAAGGCCATGGCTTAGGATGAGAAAGAATACTTCAAATAAACAACTGGCTACATCGATGGTATCGTCAGGAAAGATTCGGATTTCTGGACCATGGCTTACACTTTTGAGATGGTGATCTTATATTGGGAGATGGTTTGCACCTTACGACGGTAGGAAAAAAAGTGTTTGGTAACAGCCTTGCTAACCTAATAAGGAGGGCTTTAAACTAAATTGTATGGGGGAGCGAGACAATAATTCAAAGCCTCGTATGATGCCAGAAACTGGGGATAAGAACACTAAAGCTTTGCAGAGAGTAGCGCATACACTAGGTAATGTTAACTTGCAGGTATGTATGGAAACTAAACCCTCAGAATGCATAAAACATGTATTCCAATGTCTCTACACTAATGCACAGAGTATGGGAAACAAACAGGAGGAACTGGAAGTCCTAATAGAGGAAGGAGACTATGACATACTAAGCCTTACTGAAACTTGCTAGGATGACACTCACAACTGGAATATTAGGATTCAGGGGTACAACTTATTTAAAAGGAAAAGTCAAATGAGAAAGGGCAGAGGCATAGCAGTATATGTGAATGAGGTATGTACTTGTGAGGAAATATATGAATCTGAGCATGGCAGCTCAGTTGAGATTCTCTGGGTCAATATAAAAAGAGTAAGAAATAACAGTGCTATAGACCACCAAGCCAGGCAGAGGACTTGGATGAGATACTTCCACAACAGATTGCAAAGTTCTCCAAGAGAAGGGACACAGTGATCATGGGAGATTTCAATTACCTGGACATCTGTTGGAAGTCCAACTATGCTAAAAATAAAAGGTCAAATAGATTCCTGACTTGTCTTGCTGACAACTTCCTTTTCCAGAAGGTGAAGAAAGAAACAAAGTGATCTGCTATCCTGGACTTGATTCTCACCAACAAGGAAGAATTGATTGAGGAAGTGGAAATAGTGGGCACCCTGGGCAGTAGTGACCTTGTGATTTTGGAATTTACAGTCTTAGGGAAGAGGAAAGCTATACGTAGTCAGATGTATAGGTTGAACTTCAGAAAGGCAAACTTCGACAAACTTAGAACTATGCTGGGTAAAATTCTATGGTCAGAAATACTTAGGAAGAAGCGGGTTCAAGAGGAGTGGGAATTTCTTGACAGGCTGGAAAAATGGGGTAAAACCAATACAATGACTTCTAACCGGGATAAATGCAAAGTTATGCATTTAGGTAGGAAAAATCCAATACATGGTTATAGGATGGGGTAGACTTGTTTTAGCAGTAGTATGTGCGAAAAGGATCTAGGGGTTTTAGTGAACCATATGCTGAACATAAGTCAACAGTGTGATGTGGTGCCTAAAAAGGCAAATGCAATTTTGGGCTGTATCAACAGAAGTATAGTGTCTAGATCACATGAAGTGATGGAATTGCTTTATTCCACTCTGGTAAGACCTCACCTGGAGTATTGTGCTCAGTTTTGAGCCCATTTTAAGAAGGATATAGACAAGCTGGAACAGGTCCAGAGGAGGGCGATGAAGATGGTGAGGGGTCTGGAAACCAAGTCACATGAAGAAAGGTTGAAGGAGCTGGGCATGTTTAGCCTGGAGAGGAGGCAGCTGAGACGTAATATGATCACCATCTTCGAGTACTTGAAGGGCTGTCATATAGAGGATGGTGTGGAATTTTCTGTGGCTCCAGAAGGTAGGACCAGAACCAATAGGTTGAAATAAAATCAAAAGAGTTTCCAGCTCAATATTAAGTTCGAACAGTTCCTCAGTAGAACAGGCTTCCTTGGGAGGTGGTGGGCTCTCCTTCCTTGAAGGTTTTTAAACAGAGGCTAGATGGCCATCTGACAGCAATGAAGATCCTGTGAATTTAGGAGGAGGTATTTGTGTTTTCTGCATTGTGCAGGGGGTTGGACTAGATGCCCCTGAAGATCCCTTCCAACTGTATGATTCTATGAAAATTCTTAACTGAGGAGAGTTTTAAGGCTCTTCATAAAGCCAATAATGGAACAGCTGCAGTGCATCCTTTAGCCGCCCATTCCAAGAGCTGGGGCTGCTGCTGAGAAGGCATATGCTCTCACCAGGGTAGCCGATGCTTGGCAAACAAAAAACCTGCAAGGCTTGCTCAAGTGGACTGTTGCTGTGTGGGGAAAACAGTCATTCAAGCATGTGGATCCCAAGTCTAGAAGGACTGCAGGTAAGAGACAACACCTTAAGTTGAACTGAGAAGCTAGAAGGCAGTGGAGCTGTTTTAAAATGGATTTACTGTAAGCATGCCCAGCTGCTAACCAAAAGACATGCATCCACATTTTATACCAACTGAAGTTTGAGTAATCTTCAAGGTTAGCTTCATATAAAGCATATTACAAGTAAATCAACCCGTAACCCCAGAGACATAGATCAGTAAGGGTGAGGAAGATGAGTTAAGGAGTTATTTTACAAATTACATGCAAATAGAGGAAAGTAGCAGCTTGTGTATAAAATCAAACCAAAGACTGGATTAGGTCCAATTAAAACCATACTTAGTGTTAGCAGTCAGATCCTTCCTCTCGCTAAGGAGCAGTTTATAGCTAGAAAACCCTAAGTACTCCTTCCTAATAAGTATCATCTCAGATACCATAAGTGCAACACACTGCCTGGTCCAAAATGACACAAAATGGATTCCAGCCAGAAACAAACCTGGACATGTAGTTTAGAAGTATATTTATTTATTTACTTTGGATTTATATCCTGCCCTTTCTGCAAGTGGACTTAGGGCGGCTAACTATCAACCAAAAATTACAATATGAAAATCATTTAAAACAACATTATGGTGCTACTCAGAAGAAATTAGATAGGCAGGATAAGAGCATCTGGCTAGCTAATGACCTCCTCCCCAGCCTGGAGAGTTGCATAATTTAGGATAAGGAGTCTCCCAAGAATCTACTGCTTCACCTTGGACTACTTTTGTCACACCCAGCATCACTTTCCCTCAATCATTTACACTTGGTAACTTTTCCCATCAGGTATTTAAAAGGTTGTCAAGCAACATTTACACCTAAAGACCCCCTTAGGTAAACCCAATCAAACTTCTCCCAAATAATTGTCCACCTCAGAAAAACCCATCAAGTTATTGTTTGTGGGGCAAATATATCAGCTTGCTCCAGGGAGCATTTTACCCTATAAATTAGGGCATCCTCTTCCATAGCAGTGTGTACATATTCTCAGATCCAAAACATCACACTTCTACTTTACTTTCAGTGAAATGCTGTTTGTTTAGCTGCTGTATCCACAGACCTCTTTCTTTTAGACAGTAATTATAGACTTTCCCAAAATTGCTTTCTCCCCACTCCTCCCTGATTCCCTCTTAGTTAACCTTGTGTGTTTTTTCAGTGTGTTTGTATTCATGCTTTATCCTTTCATTCTCTTTTAATAAAAACCTTTCCAGTTGAACATCTGCCTGGTTTATTTTGAGAGTTCTCTTGAAAGAGAAATATTCTGGTTTACATTGGTGGAGAATCCCAGTTACCCCCTCTCACTTTGTCTCCTTTAAAACTAATATATGCCCCCCCCCCTCAATTAAATAAGAGATTGTCTCTTTGGGTAACATTAGGAAGTACATTAGTAGGAACTTAGGGCCCAGTTTGGCTGAAATGCATATCTGACTTCAGACGAAGAGGGGGAGGGGTTGGGTATCACCCTATTCCACCTCCTCTAGGTCCACTTCGTTCTGAGCTGGGAACTAGAGCTGGTCTGTCCTTGACCTCCTCCATCAAACCTTTTGAAGGCCCTAGCCAGGCCTGAGGCATGCCCAGTGACCTTTCTGTGCCCAGAAGTCTTATAGGGGCATGGTCAAACCTGTGAGAGACCAATAGTGCCTTTTTAGTAATTTCTGCCTTGGTACTCCCTCCCCCACTTCCACGTTAGAACTTCTCAAGAGCTGATTGTCAGACAGCTGTCAGAGGGCCAGCTGTCAGTGACTGCCTGATTCTTAAAAGTCCATCTGCTATTGATCTTTGCAAGATAAGTCTGTAACCACACAGGGCCTTTTGGATACTGGGCTTGATTATGTTGGAGGGCAGAGCTGGTGTTGTCTCTCTACCAGCCCCAATACTTTTAGCAGGGGAGAGGGGGATGATGAATCTATTGATATATATGGCTATTATGAAGGCTAAAAAAATAACTTTTAATGCAAATTCATCTAAATTCTGTTTTACCAAATCAACAAAATGTCCCAGAAGCCTGATTGTATGCAGCAAGAAAGAGGCTCTTTAATCGACGCTGCAAATAAACCTGTTATCTACTTCTCTTGCCAGGGATTCCTAGCAGAAGACACTCTGTCAAAGAGCAGAAATGTATTGCTCTGATTTCTTCATTTTGCAGACCTGGTGTTGTTTTTTCCTGGATCTCTGCCCAGCAATGTTCTCTCTCAAAAGAATTTCAGTTGCATATGAATACAACATCTGACAATAGATGACAATCTCTGACAGGAATTACAGGAAAAAGTTACTTCGGAAATATATGTTAAAGTACTGGTACAGCTTATTAATATTCTGTCATACAGTTTAGGAAATACTTCATGAAACTAAGATCACACAAATGATCATGTTTTGATACTGCTTTGAACAATAAAATCCAGTTGAAGTTGAAAATATCTATTTTGTGTTAACATTGAAGTTATTATTCAGTCTAAACTCTCCCTGACCACTGTTCAAAATGCTGTGAAGCCACAGAAAATTTGAAAGAGGGATTTAATACCAGAGCTTTTACTTTACTGAAATGTGCCCTCTTCTTACTTCTTGCTGAACCACTGAGATGTTGTACAATGTTCACAAACATTTTACCTGTTCCGACCAAAAACTGGCACTACAAGAGGCCTAAGGGCAAAAGAGGCTAAATGCCTCCTTTCTATTACATGTTGAACCCACGAACATTAGAGAATGTGAGAGTCCCCTTGGGTATTGTTTCTGATTCTGTACCATTATAAAACTATCAAAGGTTTTTCTGCTGAGTTTCAGAAACAATTCCTGCTGTAATTAACAATGTCCTTGTACACAAAAAGGAATATAATTCAGGTTTATTGAACTCAGTACTTGCATTAATGTCAGTATTTATAGCCATCACAATAACTTATGAATATCAGAAAATGCTCTGTATCTACTATTGCATATTTGAGTTTGATCATGGTTGTAACATTATTGATGTAGAAGATACTTTTCTGTGGAGTATTCTTTTTTCCTTTGTGAGAAGATTTACTGTGCAACCCTAACAGAGTTATACTGGTCTAAGTGCATTGACTTCAGTGGACTTAAAAAGGTGCAACTTTGCTTAGGATGGCACTGTAAAGTTTGTCTTTGAGATTTTGGGAAACTTAATGGAGACTGAAAGATTATATTCTTTTCTCCTTCCCATGTGGTCCCAATCAATACTTGGACCATCCGTGCTTGCATTTTGCCTTTATAGATAAATGGAGATCTGTAATCTTCATTATATTTGTTTTGGGCCCTCTCTAGCTACAAAATCTTATCACGTACATCCAGGAAAGGTGAATTTTAAGTAGTGTAATGGCAGTGTATCTGTATGTTTACCCTGTTAGGGTAAACTGCAGCTCTGGATTGGGATACAGTTTACATTGGGAAAGCGCCCGGGGCAAAAAGTTAATGTACTTTCTCCATTGGATTGTTTGTATATTTACTTATCATCAATCAATTTATTTATTCAGCTGATGACCAGTACAAGATGAAAGCGAAGGCTATACAGAAAAGTCATTTGAAAATAAAATTGGTCTATCCTATTGCCAACAGTAGAAATATCTGAAATTTAAAACCTGTACATGAAATTTCATGATGAATTCTGCAAGCTGCTGGAAAAAGATTAGCACAGCTGATGGTAACCTGTTGGTTAATACCCATTAACAGGGCTTTTTTTTGGTAGAAAAAACCCAGCAGGAACTCATTTGCATATTAGGCCACACACCCTGACACCAAGCCAGCCAGAACTGTGTTCCTGCTCAAAAAAAGCCCTGCCCATTAAAAGCTTCTTTAAAATGTAAACATCATAACATCCTGGATAATTATTAAACAGAGGCAGGCCTGTAGCTATGGTGGGGCCACAGGGGTCCAGGCCCACCAATCAGCCCTGTGTGACCTTTCTGGCCCCACCAATCAGCCCCTCTCGCTCGTCACCACTCCATTCATCCCAAACAAAAATTTCCTGCTTTGGGCCCCACCAGACTTGAAATCCTGGCTACAGCCCTGAATAGAGGAGAAATTATATTTGACTGAGCTTCCTGATAAAAGCAACAGTAAAACAGTGCATGCTCAAGTTATTCCACCTCTTCAGTGCCATATGGACCTGATGCTATATATTATTAGCCACCTGTGGCCCTCATGTGCAGATAGCTAAAACTGTGGTTAGGGGCCACTTGGAGCCTAAACATTTTTTCAGGAAACTTGGAGCACTCGTCAGGTTTGCAGGAAAATTTGAAAATAAAAATATTCATGGGAGTATAAATCCTCTGAGACGTAAAACAGTGCCAGTCAGCAGTGGTGGTATCAGGGAGCTGCACTAGGTCTGGTGTTGGCTGTGCAGGTCAGGGATGATGAAGAAGAAAAGATTGGATTTATACCCTGCCCTTCACTACCTGAAGAAGTCTTGGAGTGGCTTACAAACTCCTTTCCCTTCCCTTCACCACAAACAGACACCCTGTGAGGTAGGTGGAGCTGAGAGAGCTCTTATAGAAACTGCTCTTGGGAGGAATAGCTCTGTGAGAACTTGTGACTAACCCAAGGCCATTCCAGCAGGTGCAAGTGGAGGAGTGGGGAATCAAACCTGGTTCTCCCAGATAAGAGTCCACACACTTAATCACTACACCAAACTGGCTCCTATGCTGGATCCAGCAGTGGTGGCTGCTCAGCCCAGGAGCTGCACCCGGCAGCAACCACCCAGCCCAGAAACCACACTGGGCATGCTTTCACAGGTGCAGCCTGGGAGTTGTGCTGGGTATGCTGGCACTACTGAACACTGGCACCTGCTGTTGGGCATGCTGCTGTTGGCAGTGCAGTACAGGAGCTGTGCTGGGCTCAGCAGTGGCAGTGCAGCCAAGGGAGAGCCTGGGGGCTATGCCAGGCCCAGTGACAGTGGCTAGAAAGCCCATAATCTGTGCTGGGCTTGGTGGCAGCAGCCCCACATGGCAGCACAGCCCAGGAACTGCACTGGGTCTGGTAGTAGTGTAGTCCAGGGAGAGCCTGAGGGCCATGCTGGGCCTCACATTATGTGCCATGCAATCTAGGGCTCCACGCTGGTGCTGGCAGTGTCTGCCAGAGAGTCCAGGGGCCATGCTGGCCTTGGCAAGAGAGCAGAGAGAAGATGGAATTCCCACCCACCCCGAGTTTTGTGGAGGGCCCATTTGTTGTTAATTGAAAAGAAATCTGAAGAGATTTGAAATCTGATCATGGGTTTCCAATACCTTGGCTAGCTGCATCATTAACAGATTAATATCATGTAGGGTTTTAAAAAACATACTAGATTACAGGGCTGCTGTGTGTCTGAAGTATGATCTAAATGAGCTGCTGGCAGAGATTGATATTAACATACATTAGAGATGGATCTGGATAGAGAACTGTTTGGAGAACTATAAAGCTGTTGTGGTTAGACAGTTAGACTTAGGTGGGGTTATCCAAGCTCATATTTCGACAGAGACAAGATTTACACTGAGTCTGTTTTGGTTAGCCTTTGAACCTAACCTATCTCACAGTGTTGTGAGGGTAGAATGGACACTGCTCTGAGCTCCTTGATGAAAAAACGGAGTAAAAAAAATAATATTCACTTTTATGCCATGGAAATGAAAATGACAGATACAGATTGTCTTGTTGATTACAAAAGAAGATCTTCACATTACTTTGAGTAATTTATAGTTCATTTTATAGACTATTCTCTGGAGGTCAGATGCTGAAGCTGAAGCTCAAATACTTTGGCCACCAAATGAGAAGGGAGCACTCACTGGAGAAGATCCTGATGCTAGGAAAGACAGAAGACAAAAGAAGAAGGGGATGGCAAAAGATGAGATGGCTGGACAGTGTTACTGATGTAACTAACATGAATTTGAGCAGACTTTGGAGGATGGTGGAAAACAGGAGGGCCTGGCATGACTTTGTCCATGGGGTTGCAGAGTCGGACTCGACTGTGCGACTGAACAGCAACCAGTATTGTTTCAAAATAAGATGTATGATTAACCAGAAGTGATGTCATTGTGATGGCGCGCTGTGCACAAGTGTTCTTTCTTAGCTCTGATCACTCAGATCCAAGAAAGAACACTCAGCCCGCCCCTTGCCCAGCCTTCTCCCACTTCAGAGGGAGCTGGCTGGGCAGCAGCTGCCATCGTCCTTCCTTCTTCACTCCGATTGCTCATGGATGTTCTAAAAAAAAATAATGGAAGTTCTTTAAAAAAAATGAGAAAGAGCCCACCTGTAGACTGGTCTCCTGTTTATGAGATATTTGGAGGATGAGAGAATAAACAAACATACATCATGGGAAAACTGCTTGTAATTAATGTCATGTGTATTTTGAGCATTAATTTGGTCTCAAATCTTTATTATGGATAAAAGCAGGCTTCAGATTCAGTGGGAGCTCACAGAAGCGCAGCTCCTGAACCTTTCTGAGAGTTCCACCTCCTCCTGAGAGTTCTATCTTCTTGTCCATTGAATAGTATTGCACCTGCATAACAATCCCTGGATGAGCTCCACCACCTATTTTTCTACAAAATGACCCCTGGATAAAAGTTATTTTCTATTTATATTCCTGGATAACTGCATAATGTTCTGAGTAAGTGAACCAAGAGCTCCATTGTAGTGGGAAGGCTTAACTCTGCACTTGAACATTGTTACCATAAATGTTTGCTGAAATTAGCTTATCCTCAAAAACATTCATGTCCTCAGGTGCTTGCATTTATTTCATTCTGTGTATGCTGGCATAGCGATTTTGAACAGTAAACCATTTATCTCACAGCCTTCCATTCAGCACAAGAGTTATAACAAGTTATAATAAAGTTTTAACAAGACCTAAAAAAACTCTGGCACAAGGGAAGTTGTGGAGAAACACCCCTCCCCACGTTTTTAAAGTGTTTGTTTTCTTTCTCTCTAATTTACAGGGAACAAGTTCAGTGACCTGTCAGATTACAGCTATACATATGCTAATAGCCTTGGTAGGAAAACCAACTAAGGAATTTGTTGCTAGGATGTCTCCAGGTGATTCATGGAGATTTCCCACAATGCCTTCCAGGAGGGCTCTCAGGATGCACCTACAACCTGGGCGGACCAGGTCAAGGGGGTGGAGGGAGTGATGTAAAGTGGGTGGAGATGGGCTAAGAAAACTTCCTTGCAAATGGAAATTGCTCTCTTTTCCTTGAGATTCTGAGATGGACAGACCTCTTGTTTTAGAATGGAAGCAGGAAGACATCTTTTTCTGACTATTCGGTCTCCTAGGTAATGGGATGTAGGTAGGGACCTTGTAAAATTAACCTTTTCAAACTTTTAGTGCCTGCTCCATTTTAACATCACGTAGGGTATGTCTAGGATTGCATTTATGACCACTTTTCTTTTGAAATCTGATTGCTGATCTAGTGCTGTGCTTAAAGATGCTTGTAAATATTTTTTCAATACATCTTTTTTTTTTTACTTTGAAGGAAAGAAAGGCAGACATGACAAGAGACTTCCGACAGGTGCTTCCCAAAGCTCTCCACTTAAAATTATTATTGATGGAATGATAGAAAGGCAGACATTTGACAGGGGTTTCCCAAAGTTACCTCATGACAGCTTGGTGGGCAACCCCAGATGCACCAGACCAATGGAAATCAGTTTTCCTTTTAAAGTGATTAGTGATGCAATGAGAGAAAGGCAGACATGACAATAGACTTCCAACAGGGGGTCTCCAACTTTACCCCCACAACAGCTAGCAGGCATCCACAAGTGCTGAAACACCACGGTGTATTCTCTGCACAGGAAACACCTGTCAGGCTGGCTGGGCCACCCACAATTTTCCACCCACAATTTGAAAGGACAAAAAGTAGGCTTGCAATCCCCAGGTCCCAGTGGGGGTTCTTCCACTTTCCCAGGCTTCTTCCTGCCCCCAGTCAGCTGGCCGGCAGGGGGAAGCCCCGCCCCCAAAGCCACCATGTGACTTTCCCCCTCCGGAGGCTCCAGTCTCTGATTGGAAAGGCTTCCTCTTGGGATGGGGTGTCTGTGGAGGGAGGGAAACTGCTGAGCACTTCATTATTCCCTATGTGGAGATCAATTCTCAATGGGAAATTGATCTGGAGGTTTCGGGGGCTCTGGGGGAGCTGTTTTTTGAGGTAGAGACACCACATTTTCAGTATAGTATCTAGTGCCTCTCCCCAAAGTACCCTCCAAGTATCAAATCGATTGGACCAGGGGGTCAAATTCTGTGAGCTGCAAAAGAAGGTGTCCCTATCCTTCTTTATTTCCTATGGAAGGAAGACATTTAAAAAAGTGTGCTGTCCCTTTAAATGTAATAGCCAGAACTCTTTTGGAGTTCAATTATGCTTGTCACATCCTTGTTCCTGGCTCCATCCCCAATGTCTCCTGGCTCCATCCCCAAAGTCCCCAGATATTTTTTGAATTGGATTTGGGAACCCTAACAGAAAGGCAAACTGTCATGATCTATGCTGTGCTGTGAGACAGAGACCTAGGGAGTCTGTGAGGCCTGTGTCTCAGTCAGGAAAGACAGCCTACAATTCCCAGAATGCTTGGCGCTGGTTTTAGCCAATCGGGTTCCAAGTAGGCTCTGAGAAGAATTGCTTAAAAGCTCTCTCAGGGGACAAACACTGTTCTTTCCTCCTGAGAGGACAAGCAGGAAGGATGCCTGCTGTTAGGAGGAAGACCCTCACTCTGAAGGAGAGAGCGAGCAGGCCATAGGCCTGGGGTCTAACAGACTAGAACAGTTAAGTTTAGTCGCATTAGGAACTTTATGTTCATTTTCCTTCACCCACGTTATTATGTAGTTTTAAAGCAACTTATCTGTTCACTTGCCCTTAATTGGTTTTCCTGTTTAAAATAAACCTTTTGTTGTTCTTTGTTACTTTGCTTGGTCTACACGTTTATTTTCTTGGCCAAAGCAAGGGATTGGACGGGCTTGGGAAGGTACTCTGGGCCTAATTACAGAGTGGTGGCAGTGTCAGGTGGTACCCCATCTGAGTCATGACACAGACATGCCAAGATATCTGACAGGCATTCCCCAAAATTACCTCAAAACATTTTGGTGGGCACCCCAGCCCCAACACTGGAAATCAGTTTTCCATTTAAAATGATGTAAACAGTAATAGGGAAAGCTTTGAGTTTCTTAGCCAACCAAGTGTTTATGGACTGAAGTGACGGTGTACGTTCATACACTAAAATAATGCATGGGAACTATTTCAAGTACATTCCTAAGTAATAGTTGTACTTCTAGGGTTGCTTCCATTTTGGATGTTAGGACTGGATCCTCTACAATCTCTCTAAATTGAGAGCTGATTACACTTCTGGTGTCCCAGTTACAGATCTCCTCAAAAGGTCTCCCACATTTATACGCCCCTGACTGGGAACACCTATGTGTGCTATGAGGGTGAAAGTGCATGCCAAGGGTGCTTGTCATGAGAAGTCCTTTACCCCCTGTGCACCACAGGCCCCTGCCCCCAGGCACTAAACCCATCCTACTATGCCACTGTAGTTCAGCCATACCAAGCCATCACAGGGGTCTCTGAGCCTCCTTCCACTGATTTGTTCCTGGCCTTGGGTTCTCCACAAAGGAAAAAGTGTTGTTCACTCTGCCCAGAGACACCAGCAGTTGCTAACATACTTTGGAGAGGAGGACTCTGGGCAGCAGTGATTCAGAGAGTGGGGGAAAGTATGTTCCCCTTCTGCATCCCAACTCCCTGTGGCCACTCCCACCTCAAGTAGAACCCTCCACGGCCTCTCCCAGCTCACTGGCAGAAAGAAACTGCTCCTTTCACCTCTTCTTCATAATCTTGGGGCCACAGTTTGGAAACATTTCTGAACCCATCCCAGTGACTGTTACACCTCAACTAACTTTTTTATTGGGGAATATTAATATTTCTTAGCTCAAAATGGTGAGTCTATGAGAGGTGAGGTGAGCGAGGATCTCTGTCAATGTTTACGGAGATAGACCACTGAAAATCCTTTGTTTAATAATGGATTTTATTATAGGTATAGGTTTTCAAATAGTTACATCTCAATCAAACAATTCCAAGCATACAAGAAGAATACAGTGGTTAGCTGAATAAGTATGGATTGGTGTGGGGGGGTGATAAAATGCCTAGATCTTGCAGGGTAGGCTCAGTCAGAGGAAACACAAGGCCTCTGGAGGGAGATTTCTCTTGAGAAGAAGAGGGTGAGGGTAGGAAGGGATGGAGGGAGGGAGGAGAGGATGGAGGAATTCCTTTTTTTTTCTTTTTTTTCTAATCCTGACAGGTGGGATTGCCTGTTTTCTAGGGTAAATTACGTCACATCAAGCAATTCAATTACCCAATGAAGAAGCAGAGTGTCACACCAATGGAAAATCAGAGTGTCATATGTGGAATATCTAATCAGAGATCATAGTGTCATAAATCCATACCCCAATAGAGGAATTTTAATTACACTGGCCAAATGAGTTTTTATGGCCCTGTTTTTCCAAACTGATTCCTTTGAAGCTCCCCAAAAGTGATAGATTTCTCTTTTAGTGTCAAACATGGATAGGCATCCATCAAGTGTTCAGGAGATTGGCTGACTTTGATAGCCTAAGCAGTAATTAAAGAAAAATAGAAACTTTGTTTCCTGGCAGAAATGTGAGACCAGTTTACAGGTATACCACACATTCACAACAAGATGGCCACTTAATCTTTAGCCTTTGTGTTTCTGCTGTCTTGCCCTGAAGAATAACAGAACATATATATACAAGCCATTTATTTGTGTTGCAGGAGTCCTGGTAACCCTTATTTTTTATGTTTTGATAACAGGACTTAAAAGATTGCCAAAAGAAGTGAAGGAACTTTTACAGCTCTGCCCACCATGTGTCCCTCTCTGGGCCTGGAATTCTTCATTTCCAGGAGCAGAAAGATGGATGCTTCTTAGCCGTTCAGTATTGGCCACCATGTCTGTCCAGCCTGTGAACCAGACTTGACATCATTCCAGCCTGCCTGGGGCCTAGAAGGAACTGGATTTTTCTCCCTTTTGAGCAAGAAAGACCATTCCAATTCAAATGGGAATTTCTGTGTCATATTAATATTCTAGGGTTACATTGCAATATCACATTCCAGGGATGCATGGCTTGGGAATCAGCACAGGGGTGTCTTTCTGGATAGCATGACCTCTGGGGCAGTCTGCCACACTCATGTCCAGAGGGATGCAAACCCTCCCTGACACTTGTCCTCATCCATCCCCTGCAGGCACCTGCAAATGGTGCACCCCAGTATGTTGCCACTGGAGGAAAGAGATGAAGCATGTGTGCCTCAGGAAAATCATCTGTCTGCTGCACATGCTTCAGCGGTTGGTGAAGGATATTCTGGGGCTGGGGAGCACTGTCAAGGCTACCTTAGATGCTGACCTCCTTGGGGTGCAGTTCCTGCTTAAGCCCTGATGGTGCCTAGCCACCCACTTCTCACGCAACATCAAGTCTTCTCATCTACTGTGCAAGAGGCAGGGTAAAGGGAACTCCATCTACAACATGATTGCATGTTTAGTGGAGCAGAAGAGTGCCACACAGGATGCCAGCTCCTCCACAACCATTGTACCACTGCATTGGAGGGTTCCTATTGGTGTTACCAAGGCTGGAGATTTCTGCCCCCCCTTTAGAGTTTTGTAAACTGTTTAATTGAGCAGAGACTGTCTCGAAATGTATCCATTAATGAGCCACTACAAACAGCACTGTTTGTGGAATGTTCATGCTGGGTGCCCTTCCATGAATATCACTTCATGAACCAGCTAAAATTTGTGATGAACTTTACTTTGTGAGCTGGTCCGTGCCCATCCCTACCTTGAAATAGGTGAGTGAGACTGGCTTTTCTCTAGATTACAGGCAAATGTTTTCTAGACCCAAGCAGCAGGAGTAGCACAATTCATGATCTAAGTGGGGGCAGATGCAATGAAAATGCATGTAAATAGCCTGTTCTGCAAATGGCCTGTTGTATACTCAGCACCATTCCAGGTACAAGGCAAGATTGGCAGATGAAGAATTTACAATACTATGCAGAGTTGCCCTGCACCCTGCTCTATGCCTTTGCCTAACGCTCGCTCAGCTGGCTCCAAAGTTATATTCTTTTTACCCCTTTAAACTATATTTTTTGAATCTTTGAGAGATGTCTCCTAAAGGGGTGAAGAAGTCTAAACAGAAGGAAAAAAGCGTTCAGCTTTTAAGTGACTTCTTGGAATTGCCATCCACCTCCCACACAAGGTTGGAGAGATACGAGGAACCAGCTGGAGAATGTCCTCTCACATTGAATTTATTTACACAGGCAATGTCTAAGTTAAGACAAGAAATACGAGACGACATAACCTCTACGTTACAACCATTGTGTCAGCGTCTGGATGAACTAGAGGATTCTCATAACCAAGTTACCCAGACAGCACAAGAAGCTTTAAAAAGAGCTCAAGAGTGTGAAGGGAGAATATTGGAAATAACATCAGATGCATGGACGAGGGAACGGGTTTTAACAACGGACTTTTGTAACCGGGAGCTGTGTTTAAAGTTTAGAGGTTTTAAATCTAACATGGAAGCTGAAATGGACTTATATGTATTTATGGCAAATTGGCTTGCTGAAGCAACTCACCTGGAGTCCGAAGTTCTCCCACTCATTCAAAAGGTATATTGTGTCTGCAAGGTATGTGAAGACAATTTGTCTTATACTAGAGATATTTTGGTGCAGTTTAAGGACTATCGAATGAGGCAAAGAGTCTTTGCAGAGCCAGGAAGAGGGGAGGCTTGGACTATCAGGGGTTAAAGATTCAGGTCTTTCCGGATCTTCCTCCTGAATTTTTAAGAATCAGAAGAGACCTCAAGGATACAACTGCCAAACTGTGGGACTTAAAAAATAAATATAAATGGCTACAATCAGGCAACTTATACGTCCAAAAAGGCTCCATTTCATATACAGCATATGATGCAGCCTCGGGTGAATTATTACTCTCCAAGTTAATTCCCTCCTCCCCTGCATCAAGAGTAAACAAGAGAAAGGAATGCTCTCCTCTCATCTCTTTAAGGACAACCCGTGCTTGTACTGAGGAAGATCATGTAAATTTGGAAGAAAGTTTGGATTCTATCTAAAAAGAAACTGAAGCAACAAGAAAATGGAAAAGCTGACGAAATTTATAATTTATATTTAAAGACTTTTCTTTCAGAATTTATGGTTGGATGGGGTCAGCTGGCGCGAGCATTTGGGTAGTATCCCTCCATAGCTAATTCAGTCCTGATGGAAGTATCTCTTCTAGCCCTTAAACCTTGTGTTAGGGAAGATAGTATTGTTAAGCTTAATTGTTCCTCTGCTAAAAAATATTAAAAACCCGTATATACTCGAGTATAAGCCGACCCGAATATAAGCCGAGGCTTCTAATTTTACCCCAAAAATCTGGGAAAACTTATTGACTCGAGTATAAGCCAAGGGTGGGAAACGCAGCAGTTACTGGTAAACCTATGGTACCTTTCATATACCCTATACAGTGAATTGTTTTACTTCGTGGCTGGTGCTCCCGCGGCTCCCGCCTATGCACTCATCTCGAGTCCCCCTCCCTACTGGCCGCCTCACGCCCGCCAATAACTGTGGGCGCATCACATCCACTGTGATTGGCGGCGCTTGTTGTCACCATCTCCCCGCGGCTGTAGTAAAAAAGCTGGGCGGGCGGCTGATTTAAGCTTGAATCAGCCGCCTATATTACTGAATAGAGTGATCAGCCGCCCGCCCGCCTATATTACTGAATAGAGTGATCAGCCGCCCGCCCGCCTATATTACTGATTAGGGTAATCAGCCGCCCGTCCGCACAGCTATTTTACTACTTACCATAATCATTATTATAGCCGCGTGGGAGCTGATTAACCATCAATATAGGCATGCGGGCGGAATAGTGACTCGAGTATAAGCCGAGGAGGGGGTTTTTCTGCCCAAAATTTGGGCAGAAAAACTCGGCTTATACTCGAGTATATACGGTAACACACTTATATTCTTGTGTGTTTCTTGTTTAAATGAATCTTTTTATAATATTCACAAATCACCACTTAAATGAAATTACAAATTCATAAACATAATCAGTCGAAAATAACCACCAGCCCATTGAACCAGTTACAAACTTTCATGATGATGCTATAGTATAGATGGAAAGGCATATGGTAAAAGTCTTCACAGTCTCAAATCTTGCAAACAATAATAAATAATGATAAAATTTTATTTATATCCCGCCCTCCCCGCCAAAGCAGGTTCAGGGCAGCTAACAACATATCCATATAATTATACAAAAGTTTAAAATCACATTAATCTTAAAAAACATTCCAATTTAAAACAAATACAAATACATTTCAGGTGCTAATTCTGTTCATAAAAATAGAATTCTGTTCATAAAAATAATGGTGATAGAAGTCACCTAACATCAGTCGCTCAGCTGGCAAAGGCCATCCTGAAAGGGGTGGTCTTGCAGGACCTGCGGAACTGGTCAAGGCTCTGCAGGGCTCGCACTTCTTCCGGGAGCTGGGTCCATAGGTGTGGAGCTGCGATAGAGAAGGCCCGTATGCGAGTATTTTGTAGTTTTGCTTCCTTTGGTCTGGGGATAGCCAGCTGGTTCTTCTCTGCTGACCTCAGTGCTCTCTGGGGTTCGTATGAGGAAAGATGGTCCCTCAGGTAGGCAGGTCCTCGGCCATATAGGGCTTTAAAGGTAATAATCAGCACTTTGTAACGAACCCGGTAAGTAACTGGCAACCAGTGCCGTCCACGTAGCCCCAACTGTATGTGCTCCCACTTCGGGAGCCCCAATAACAGCCTAGCCACCGCGTTCTGCACCAGCTGCAATCTCCGGCTTTGGCATAGAGGCAGCCCCATGTAGAGGGCATTACAGTAATCCAATCTTGAGGTGACCGTTGCATGGATCACTGTTGCTAGGTCCCGGCGCTCCAGGAAGGGAGCCAACTGCCTTGCCCGCTTCAGATGAAAAAATGCCGACTTGGCAGTGGCTGTTATCTGGGCCTCCATTGATAATGAAGGCTCCAGTAGAACTCCCAAGCTCTCTCAAGAATTTAAGTGCTTTATATAATTTATTAATAATTGTGAGACAGACCGTATATACAGTGTTTATTGTGTTGGTTTTGTTTACATCATTTTCCCTTGTGTTTTGGTTATTGTGCCAAGGCACCACAGGATTATAATTTTTCTATGCAAATTTCATTCATGGCAAGGGGGTGGGGAGAAGGGATTAAGTTTTCAGCTTTGTCCTGTATGGAAGACTAATAGACTTCAAAGGTTGGCCACTTCTTCCCTAGAGTTGTTATCAGATTCCTCTTCAATCTTTTCTTCCCAAATGTTTGGACATGGTTAAACTCCATTATTATGCTATTGGCATGGTTAGCTCCTGTTCACATACACAGGAGCAGAATTATCTCCTTCCATTCCAGGTAAGAAAATTTCATAATTAATAAAACTTTTCCTCATTTATAGCCTAGCTTTCTCATGAAGATTATACACAGTTAAAAACAATGCAAGCATAGCAGTGAACTTACAATCAACACCATAATAAAATGGGAACACAAAATTAGAATAGCACGCTAAATAGTATGCTATATACAATAAAGAAGTATACATAGGACAAACAATGACACAAAAACTGGGTAACAAAATTGGAGCAGTGGTGCAACAGCATAGTGTATGCAGTGAACAAAGCAGTGAAAACAACCTCAGATTCCAAAGACATAGCCTTTAGTAAAAGGGTTTCCTAAAACATTAGAGAAAATCTGCACCCCATTTATTTAAATAGGAAAGAGCTGAAGCACATGCATTACTCAATGACACTAAAAGCTTTGACTTTGGCTTGATTGTGCTCAAACACTTTATTTACATAGTATAGGCATAGGCTTGCCAATCCCCAGGTGGGGGCAGGGGATCCCCCGGTTTGGACGCCCTCCCCCCGCTTCAGGGTTGTCAGAAAGCTGGGGGGGGGGGAGGGGAGGGAAATGTCTGCTGGGATCTCTTATTCCCATAGAAAATCATGGAGAATTGATCTGCGGATATCCGGGGCTCTGGGGGGGGCTGTTTTTTGGGGTAGAGGCACCAAATTTTCAGTATAGCATCTAGTGCCTCTCCCCAAAATACCCCCCCAAGTTTCAAAAAGATTGGACCAGGGGGTCCAATTCTATGAGCCCCAAAAGGTGCCCCTATCCTTCATTATTTCCTATGGAAAGAAGGAATTGAAAAGGTGTGCCGTCTCTTTAAATGTGATGGCTAGAACTCCCTTTGGAGTTCAGTTATGCTTGTCACAGCCTTGATCTTGGCTCCACCCTAATGTCTCCTGGCTCCACCCCCAAAGTCCCCAGATTTTTCTTGAATTGGACTTGGCAACCCTATATAGGCATCTGATTTACATAGTATTAGCATAGCTGAAGTGCCACTAAGGCTGTGATCATAGGGAATAAGTCCCAATGAATAACATGGAACTTACTTCTGAGTTGACCCTATTGAAATTACTCCCTGAATTTTATTGACTTTTTAAACTGAATATTTATTTTTTGTTGCTGGGTTTTTTTATTACATTTTATTTCCCTTCCTCAGGGTCTGTTCAGTTGAAAGGTGGTTTATAAATAAATGAAACTAGAATTTTTTTTACTTATTGGTGAAAAGATCAGATTTAACATGATATACTATATTTATAACACATTATAATTCTAGTATTATATATAATCACTGGTGCAAATACTGTACTAATTGCCACATTTTCCTTAGATATCCTTGTTAAAAACTCTAGCAATGAAGTACTATAAAAATATTTTTCAGTTCTCTCTGGAAAGCTAATAAAAAAGAGAAAATAAAAAGCAAAAACAAAACTTTGGAATCGGACACTGCACAAAAATGAATGCAGTGGCAGATGATCATAAAATGTTAAATGTTGTTGAAATCAGGAAGTTTTCTCCATAGGAGGTTGTCTTCTGAATCAATAGTACTGAAAATGGCAGATGTACAACCACATCAACATGCAAGCCTAATTTCTAAGAAGGAAATATACTAGCTAGAGCTTTGAAGATGTCCTGGCCTGTAGTGATTTATGCATATGGTCTTCTGTGGTAATGGGATATTAGACTTATTCTTTTCAAATACAAAAGAAGACTTGTCAAAGCTGTGCAGACTTTTATCAGGCAAAACATCACGTTGACATATGGAAAAACAAGTGATATGCGTAGACAGATGAAAAAGTTATGCATTGTCCGAATGTAAAAGAATAAATGCCATATAATAATAATAAACTTTTATTTATATCCCGCCCTCCCCGCCAAGGCAGGCTCAGGGCGTGAACTATAAATGTAGTAGTTTGGAGGAGAATGAATTTGAACTATTGTTTGCATGTGACTATAGAAGTATTAGTAAAACAATTCTTACCTTTTTATTTAAAAAAAATCTATACTTTCAGCTACTTGAACCAATCAGTTTGGTTGATATTAATTGCAGCAGGGTAAATTAACATTTTGATGGCAAAAATTATAGATATCCAGCAACCAAAAGCCTTGAAAGAGGTATTTTTCAATGAGCAGCAAAATACAGATTGACTCAAAAACAAGATTTAGCCATATCATTCTATAATTTAACTGTGGCAAACACACAGAAAATTATTTTTAAAGCAATGTTGAAAGTGGGGGAGGCACCTCTAGACATTAAGCTAAGTTGTCTGAATCCAGCAAGAGAGGATCCATGTACCCTGCTGGTGCTTGTAAATGCACATCTGGATAACACATCTCGATTTTGATCCCATTAAGGCTGGGTTCATATTTTGATGAAAATAAGAAGCACAAGCGAGCAAACCAGTTATCACATGTTTCTGGGACCTCTTCTGGGTTGGAACCAATATCTTCAATTTACCCTTTAAAAAGTATATTAAAATGTTGGAAATAAAAAAATTGATATTTATAAAAAGTTGTGTTGCTACTATCTAATTTTAGCTATCTGCATCTCTCAGGTAAGCAATCAGATTCGCTTTAGCTTTTTTTCTGAGCAGGAATGCAGTTCTGTCTGGGATGGCATCAGGGAGTGTGGCATAATACGCAAAGTAGTTCCTGCTGGGCTTTTTCTACAAAAACGTCCTTGTTTTAGTTACATTGGTAGTTACCCAAACTGAAAAATTTAGAACACATTCCACTGATTTGTTGGACTTAAAAATGAAGTAGTAATGTTCACTTGGTTATTTTTAAAAAGTGAAAAGAAATAGTTCAGTCAATCTGTCTTTATCTGCAGAATGGACTTAAAGGGCGTTTTCGCACTCACCTTCAGCCGGCGCGACCCCCCTCTTCACTGCGCAGGATCTGTGCGGATTTCGCACTAAATGCCGCGGAGCAGCCGGAAGAGCCGGAAAGTCCCGGCGCTTTTGCCGCGCAAACGGAAACTGCTTCCGTTTGCGGTTTCCGTTTGCGCCGCAAAAGCGCCGGGACTTTCCAGCTCTTCCAGCTGCTCCGCGGCATTTAGTGCGAAATCCGCACAGATCCTGCGCGGTGAAGAGGGGCGTCGCGCCGGCTGAAGGTGAGTGCGAAAACGCTCAAAGAGAAAACTTCCTTCATTGGCTTTATGCAATTCTTTTCTCCCCCACCCTCTTTACCAATCACATAATTTAGAACATGTACATAGACATCTGTTTTAAATTATTTTGGTTTCTAGTGCTTTCCTCAAGTGACACTATATTGGTGATAAATGACTGAATACAGACACATCAAGACAAGGAGGTGCTCCCTTGTGTAGAAGTGGAAATTACTGTTGCAAGTCTGAGGATGGAAACCTCTGGTGTTCTTCCTGACAAACCTACACTCAAGCCTACAGGAAGCATACATCTTTATATCCTTGGAGGATCAGTGCAATAGAATACTCCACACATTCACAATACCATTCTAAGCACAGTTACACCCTTCTAAGTGCACTGCAGTCAATGGCCTTAGAAGCATGTAAGTCTGTTTAGGATGGTGTTATCAGCATCTCTTCTGCCTTCCATAAAAATACAGAAAGGGCTCCAATCTTTATTAAAATATTTGATTAAAAAAATAAATCTCTTAAGACACAGCCTGCAAAAACCTGAGAGGATGAGAGTTTAGCACTTTAAATATATGTTGAAGCATCTCAATTTGTATTCATTGTATTTTTTCAATGTATGCCAATAAAGTTACTGAACTGATATGGTACTGTTGCAACAAAACACCAGGTCAGATGCTAAACAAACATAGTCCAGAAATAATTAAGCAGTAACTTAAGTAGCAGAACAAAGAAAATGTGACAGCTGTGTACATAAGCCTACTAGGATTAATATTATTTTGTAGTGATCTAGGTCAACTCTGGTTGGGCTAATTAGAGGTAGCTTTGGGATGTGCAGCTATATCTTTACATTTGTGTCTACTGTTCCCTACAATGACACATAGCTAAACAAAAGTTTGGAATACATGCACATCTTGATTGGGGGGGGAATCAGACAGCTGAATCCTTTTTGAAAAAAACTAGGCTGTGTAACATTCTTTTGTTATATTTAATTTGACATAAAGGGCCACCTGCTTTTGGCTGCATTTCTAAAGTTGCACTGCAGTTCATAACAACCTACTATATACTGTAATAATATTAAAGCGCCTGTAGAGAATTGAGTATTATTACTACTAATGCTATTTACATAATAAAAAGGTAAAGGTAGTCCCCTGTGCAAGCACCAGTCGTTTTCAACTCTAGGGTAACGTTGCTTTCACAATGTTTTCACCGCAGACTTTTTACAGGGTGGTTTGCCATTGCCTTCCCCAGTCATCTACACTCTCCCTCCAGCAACCTAGATACTCATTTTACCGACCTCGGAAGAATGGAAGGCTGAGTCAACCTAGAGCTGGCTACCTGAACCAGCTTTCGCTGGGATCGAACTCAGGTCGTGAGCAGAGGGCTCCGACTGCAGTACTGCAGCTTTACCACTCTGCACCACGGGGCTCTTATTTACATAATGCATTCCTTTAAAATGCTTCATAGTAACTTTGTGTGTATTATTCTGATAAACTCAACTCTGAAAAATAGATTGCTATTATTATAGATTGCAGAGCAGAGTAGCTGAAGCTGAGGACAAGAGATAATGGTTTGCCCAAGTTTTTGATTAAACTGAGATTTGAACTAGCAACTTCTAGTGGACCACTGCCAATATGCATAATGCTCAAGTAAGGCTCCTTATAGAAACAGGATGCAGCCAACAGTCACATGGAGTCCCTACTTTGAATTTACTGGGCCCATCAGTAGCTAGGCATGGTGTCATTTCCTCCCCCATTTCCCCCCCTGCAAATTCTCCTTCTAATCTACATATGGCAGAACCTGTTACATACTGCTTTACATAACACAGATGCCAGTGGAATCAGATGAGTGAACACATAATTTTTATGGTGAATTAGAGAACTGAGGAATGAGGAAAAGTGCATAGGAATGGGGTTTCCACAGCAAGATCAAGCCTCAAAATAAATCTATCCCATTTTCATCCTTTTTTTTCAAATGTGCTCAGGGCAGCATACATGGTTTTTTGTCCCTTCATTTTATCCTTGCAGCAACCCTGTGAACTAGGTTAAGAGAAAGTGGGTAGCCCAAGTTCACCCAGCAAGTTTCAGCTGTGTAGTGGGAATTTGAACCTGGGTTTTTCAGAACCTAGTTCAACACTCTGAACTATTATGCCATGCTTGGTCTCAAATTTCATGGATAAATGGCAGCTGAACCCAGGTTTTCCAAGGCCTACAACACCTACATCTGTAGTGAAACAAGGTCTAGTGTTCACTAAAAATCATCAACACAGCTCCGTGGCTAGACCATGTTTGCTACCCTTCTGTCTCAACAGCCCAATCCAGACATAAGTGGTGGCCGGCTACGTGGCTGCTGCGCCGCTAGTAGACTTCCTGAGGACTTCGGCATGCTGGAGCGTGGGGAGGGGAGAGGCGTAGCTTGCCGTGAGGGAGATGGTTGCCATGGCAACGCCGCTGGCGTAGGCAGCTGGAGGGAAGGGCCAGCCCCCCCACCACTGGCCAGCCCTGGCGCATGCGCCGCGACTCATGACAGTCAGGGATGGGGAGAGGCAGCCACAGAGAGGCTGATAGCCATCCCCAACCCGCCCCCCAAACAGAAAACAGAGCCAATGATGGACAGACCATCAAAGGCAAAGGAGAGATGTCCCACCAACATGGGGAAGGAACAGGAGACTGGGCATGCGCACATGAAAAGCCTGGCTTGGTGGCAAAGCAGGGGTGGGGTCGAGAAAGGCCTGCACGGGACCACGGAGAAGCTGTCAATCCCCTCATACCCTCCTGCTGCCAGAGACTCTGCCAATGGCAAGCAGACAAGCAGGAAGTACCAAGTGCAGGAGCTCGCTGTCATAGACAGCGACTGAAATGTGTGTCTGGGAGTGAGCAGCTCAGCAGCAGACACCCCCCCACACCCAGAGACCCCCTGAGTTGCCCTGACGCCCTCTGCCATGTGCACAGAACACCTCCCCCAGGGGCCGCAGAACTCAAGAGTGCGAGTGCATCAGCCACAGAACTCTGAGTCCACTTCATCAGCCCCCCCTTAGTGCCCTGCGCACAACAGCCCTGTGGGGTCGGGTAGGCTGTCAGCCCGGGCAGGCTGAGGGGTGGCACTCCCCTCCCCTGTCTAGCCACACGGGGGCAGCATGGCTGCTCATAGACCGTTCCCCCCCAAAACCAAGTCTGCCCACCCTCCCAGGCATTCCCTCAGAGAGGCCACTGACGGGGGGGGGGGAGTTGCCCAGGGAATGTGCAGCAGATGCCAAGCAGGAGAGACAGACGGCACAGCTCAGACTTTAATTTTCCAGAACAGAGTGCAACAGTCTCCCTGGCACACACTGGGCAGTCTTGCTGTGGGTGGGGGTCCATTCAGAGTGGCGGGCAGAAACAGCTGAGGGAGTGGGGGTGGTGCTGCAGTACACACGGAAGCTTCTGTGTTACAGTCCCACCTGCAAAACGGAGATAGAGATCAAGAGCACCTGCAGGGGCAGTGGCTGGAAGAGCAGGCTGTGTTTCAGCCGGGCGCTCTCTTAAAGGGACAGTCTCTGACCCACGTCCCCACAATGGGGCAGCTGCCACACACACCCATGCCCTCCCAGGAGTTTGGAATGCGGCAGAGGGCAGACCAAGGGAAGGGAGCACAGGGGAGCGGGGTCAGCAAATGCTCCCTGCCAGAGCCCGCTGCCTGGTTCAAGTGCCAAAGACGCTCGCACACCAAGCAGTCGAGAGAGAGGGGAGGGGAAGGCTGGGGGGGGGGGGGAAATGGAACTTACCCAGCCATGGCTGACAGTCCTCGCATGCAGAGCCTCCGGGAGCCCGGAACCTGTGGAGACCTGGAAACAAGAGCAGTTAGCCCCAGGGGAGAGACCTCTCTCTCCCCCTCGCAAGTCAAAGATACTGTCAAAGCAACCACGCAGTGCATGCACGCAGTGCAAAACCAGTCACCAATGTGCCTGCCTGTCCCTCATTCTAAGTCTGTATGGCCGGGAGCTCGCCGGCAGATTTCCCACCACACGCTCCTCTCCCTAACAACTGAGTTGTGCGAGTCCACAGCAGAAGTATTTCTAGGAGAGGGGAAACTGCGATTGGGTGCTGGGGAAGGGGCTCATCAGTCCGAGGTGTGAGGGGATTGGCAAGGCAATCATGCCGCTCCCTAAGGGGTTTGCAAGCTTCTGCAGCAGCGGAGGCGACCTTTGTTTTTGGTTTCAACAACTGCCTATGGGACACGCTGCTATTTTTGCCAGCATAACGTTGCGCCCCTTGGGCGGGTGTGTGTCATGGGCCAAACTGCTCAGGAAGCCGCCTAAGCCTGGCTGCGCCCTCAACTCCACCCCCTCCTCTGCCTGAATGCTGCGCTCCGCCTCACTTCTGCCCACGCTTGGGCGCAGCCCTCAGCCGCCGCTGCCCTCGAGCAGAGTGGTGCTCAGGCAGCCCCCCGCCCACATAACTCCCCTCCACTGTGGCGGTGCAGGTCGTACGTCAGTGCAAACCCTACCTGCACCCACGTAGCGGCTCGTCTACTCCCAAAAGACTTTCTGCCCCCCCCCCCCCCCCCCCGGATTGTGCTGTAAGTGTTCTTGATGGCCTGGTATCAAAAATTGTATAACAATACCTCTCACACAACTTCTTTCTATGGTGTTGGTCCATTACATCCTCTTCAGGCAGCCTGGCTGTACTTTCAGGCTGTATGTATTACAAGATAACTCAAATGCATGGCTGGCGAAGAAAGGAGATAGAATGCTGCTCTCAGCTGCACTCTTCCTTTAGAGGGCTGGTGGTCGCCAGGGTGGTAGGCATTGATAAGCAGTGCCAAGCCGCCCAGTGTTAAGAGTAACACAATGGAAAATGCACAGCATTTCCATGGGTGGGACAGCCACCTCTCACCCAACTGCACAGCTAAGGAACAAGGGCTCATTAGGAGCTGTAGGGCAGATGGAGAATGCTGCTACAACTCTCTTGGGAGGAAGCTGTCATGGGCCTGCAAGCACTATAGAGTCCCACCATGGATCAGAAGGCAGTTACTTTTTATAGGGGCTGCTCATCATATATGCCATCCAACTGGGTGATGACTTTCCATCAGTTTTGCAAGCTTGCTAGTTCACGTCCCTGACACAAACCTCAACCCAGAAAGTAGCTCAGCGAAGTTTAGAACATTAAAAAGTTCTGTTTGATCAGACCAGTGAGCTAACTATCTGGACAAGCATACAGCAGCCAACCAAATACTGTGGAAGGTCAACAGGGCATAGATAACAAGGCCTTTTCCTCATAGATAACAAGGCCTTTTCCTTAAATTACCATAACTGGTAGCTGTTGATGTATCTATCCTTCATGAATCCAACTCCCTTGGAAGCCATCTACGCTCACAGCCATAAATATATTCAATGGGAGTTAATTCTGCAATTACTCATTGAGTGAAGTAGTATTTCCTATTGCCCATCAACTTCATTAGGTGCCCCTGAATTTTAGTATTATGGAAGGTAAAGTTCTCTCTGTCCACTTTCTCTACACCATGCATACTTTTATAAATCTCTATTCAAAAGTTTTTAAGAGGAATATCACTATGCAGTACAGTCTCTATAGCTTAGCAACAGAAAAATAAGTGAACTTTTCTAATACATTTAGTACCTGATATTAGATGGCATACCTCCTTACTGCACAAGAGTCCAAGCAATAGTCTAAAGCATCATGCTGCAGCACAACATATCAAAGCATACCAGCAGAGCATAAAGTTAGTATGGCTTTTCTTTGGCCTATATCCTTATTATAGCTTTTTGCCCTCTGGCATTAGGTGGTTTGATGGAACTTTCTGAAGTCTTCAATGTCTGCTCCTAATTCCCCCCTCCCATCTGATTATACAGATGAGCACAGCTTCTTGTGATTAACTGATTACCTCATTCTTAACTTTGGCCTTGAAAGAGATAGGATGGTATCTGCAGCAAGGTCACTTGTGAGCCAGAGCAGGCCTGCTAATAACCACGTTATTAGCTGACTCCGTAAAACATTAATTTAATGTACTATTAAATTTAGACAAACTGACTCACGATTAATGAGAATGTAATATACTGAATCTAAACACTAACATTAGTAAATATAAAATTTATGACAACTTCTCTGGAGAACTTAAGAGTACAATTCTATGCACACTTGCTTGGGAGAGCAAGCACCATTGAATACGGCGGCTTACTTCCAAATAGAAATGCACAGGATTGTCCTGTAAGTAAACTCTGAAAGACTAAACAAGATGAGCTGTATGAATTCCTCAGGGGTAAATATCAGGCAGTAATGCTAATTATATTTTTACCCAAATGAGAGCTTGTTTCTGAAAATTCTAGCATGCAAAAAAGATGAAAACAGGATTTATGTTTTGAATTCTCTATGCAGCAAATGTATCTTTGAATTTAGATTGGAAACAAAAGAAACTGACTAAAGAAGGTGACTGACCAGGAAGAATACTGACTACCACTAATTCTAACTGAAATGTTGTCAATGTTTATTTACTCCTGTTCAAAAGGTAAGTGGAAATTTTGATCATTTGTTTTTAATTTTATCATTTCACAACTCTGTTATCCTAGCAAATTTTGTAAATACTCGAAATGATCCTGAACCACGAACCTGAATGGGAAGTAGATCCCAGATAAAATTAATAAAGGAATTATTACAACATCTGCATTTATCATTATGTGTATTTACCATGACCAGCAAATACAGCATATTTCTGCATAGATTACAGATTCCTATTTCCCCTTCCATAACACAGTGTATAATACATATCCTCATCGTCATAATGCTAGTGCCAACATTATGCCCATTATTATCACAAATGAAGGATAACATACAAATTTTGCATAAAGTTCGCTAAGTGCCACTCCTTTTGTGACCAATTTAAATGACAGAATCTGAACTTTTATACGCGCACACACACAAGAAAACATTGACATATATGTGAAATAAACAGGCTTATATTTCATTATTTGTGATCTGTTTGATTCTGTATATACTGAAAGTATAAGATTTATTGAATTTTTAAATACAATCCAAAATGAGGCACTGGCGGCTATCCAATGCACAATTAAGCACTGTTAAGTTCCACAGACATAAAGGCAGAACAATGGAAGTTAAGCATGCATAACCATGTATTGGATTGTAGTCATTTTCTGTTAAATAAGGACGCAGGAGTTTGGGGTTCTGAAGTCCTTGGACATGAGAAATGATAACTAAAATTAACTTGGAAATTTTGCTTTTGAAGACTGAAGGAAGATGTCCAGAGTTCTGGTAGGGCTGCCAAGTGCCTGTTGATAAAATGTCCTGATCCTTTCATAGAAGTTTAATGGGATATTACTTACCAGATGATGTTATTTAATTCCATGTCATGAAAAACTTTAGGTGCCCATTTCTACATATTAAAGGTAAAGGTAGTCTCCTATGCAAGCACCTGTCATTTCCAAATCTGGGGTGATGTCGCATCACGACGTTTTCACAGCAGACTTTTTACGGGGTGGTTTGCCATTGCCTTCCCCAGTCATCTACATATTAAGCCTTTATTAAAGGGAGAGGGTGTTTTTCTTCAAGCCTGTTGGCAAGCCTACAAGCTGGTGCCATTTACAATATATGGGCATAATTCAACCAAACTTAAGTATGTTTGGCTGCAATCCTAAAAATGCTTTTCTAGAGTAAACTCCATTGAATAAAATTAGATGGACTTAGAATCAGAGTTGGAAGGGACCTCCAGGTTCATCTAGTCCAACCTCCTGCACAATGCAGGAAATTCACAAATACCTCCCTCCACACACATCCAGTGGAAGTCCAGAAGATGGCAAAAACTCCAAGATCCCTGGCCAAACTGGAGAAAAATTGCTAACTGACTCCAAAGTGTAAATCAGCATTTACCTGGGTGTGTAAGAAAGGGCCGCAAGAACTGATGCAATCCGTCCTGCTCTCCTTCTTATGATCTGCCTAATTCACACAATCAGCATTGTTGTCAGATGGCTATCTAGCCTCTGCTTAAAAATCTCCAAGGAAGGAGAGCTCACCACCTCCCAAGGAAGCCTGTTCCACTGAGGAATCGCTCTGTCTAGAAGTTCTTCCTAAGGTTTAGCTGGAAACTCTTTTGATTTAATTTCAACCTGCTTGTTCTGATCCAACCTTCTGGGGCAACAGAAAACAATCATCCTCTGTAAGTCTACATGACAGCCTTTCAAGCAGCTGAAGAGGGTAATCTCAGTCATCTTCTCTCCAGGTTAAACATAGCCAGCTCCTTCAGCCTCTCCTCATAGACCCTTCAACATCTTCATTGCCCTCCTTTGGACATGTTCCAGCTTGCCCATATCTTTCTTAAATTGTGATGCCCAAAACTGAACACCGTACGCTAGGTGAGGTCTAACCGGAGCAAAGCGATACAATCACCTCACATGATCTGGACAATATACTTCTACTGCATCACACTGCTGACTCATGTTCAGTGTATGGTCCACTAAGACCCCTAGATCCTTCTTGCACATACTACTGCCAAGACAAGTCTCCCCCATCCCATAATGATGCATTAGATTTTTTGTTTTAGCCCAGTTTCCCAGTCTGTCAAGATCATCCTGTATCCTGTCTCTGTCTTTTACTGTATTTGTGACCCCTCTCAATTTAATATCATCTGCAGATTTAATAAGCATTCCTTCTATTCCTTTATCCAAATAATTTATGAAGATGTTGAACAAAGCAGGTCCCAGGACAGATCCTTGAGGCACTCCACTTGTCACTCCTCTCCAAAAGGATAAGGAAGAATTCACAAGCACTCTTTGGGTGCAATCTGTCAACCAGTTACAGATCCACCTAACAGTAACAGGATCCAAACCACATTTTACCAACTTGTCAAGAAGGGTGATATGAGGAACCTTATCAAAACCCTTACTGTAATCAAGATAAACTATGTCTGCAGCATTCCCCTGATCCAGCAAAGTAGTCACTTTCTCAAAATAGGAGATCAGATTAGTCTGACAGGACTTGTTCTTGAGAAACCCATGCTGAGTAGACTTGTTTTGGCTTGCTCATTTTGTGTTCTATTGATTCTAATAGGAGAAAAACAAGGACATATGTAATTCTACCTCTGGTTTTGATTGTTGGAGAGAGCAACTCAGCATGCCTAGACATGTGTGTGTGCCACATCACTTTAAGATGTATAAGTGTTATCTCCTTGAATGGAATGCTTCTCTTTGTCTTCACCTAGGAACTGCCCTCTGATCCCTCCTTCTCATGTTGTCCTCTCACATAGCATTCCATGGAGAAACATCTCTGCAGATCTTTCCTGTAGATACAGTGCCCTCATACTCCCACACATGATGCTGGACAAGCTGCCATTTGTGACAGGGAAAGTACTCTTTAGAATAGGCTTATTTCTCTCCTTTGACTGTAACCTGAATGTCAAGTAGATCTACTTGAATAAATTTAAATTTACTTTTTCTGCAATATACTTATTGGGTGGTTTATTTACTACACTGGAATGTTTATTTACTTTTGTGTATATTCTTTTGGTAAAGGTTTTCACTGAGAAACTAAAGAAAATATCCTTTTTTAACCAGGTTTTAAAAGTGCAGAGGCACTTATGAGATGTCTTTTAACTCTTGACTATACTTTTGTGACTGAAACTATCAAGAAGAAATCTTCCCAAATTTATTTTCTTTTACTAATACCAAATTATCACCCATCACACTTCTATGACTAAGCAAACTCTACTTTATTAACCAACTAGTCTAATACTAATATTTATGGAAATGACAAAAAATGCTTAACTTTGACTATATCACAGATTGAATATTTTATCTTCCAGGACAAGAACTGCATATTTTAAGAGAAAGATGTATCAATGGAGAAAGCTGGAAGGATATTTATTGTACATGAGGGACAATTAATGCTTACAGAGGTTCATTTTGTTCTTCTAGACCTGGTTGCCCATTATTTCCCTAGATTGATTTAATAAGCAAGTAGGTAGATCATATAGCAAGTAGGTGAGAAACTGAATTGAGAAGATCAGCACAATGCATGAGTATAACTGTACTCTACTAATATGGAGCAGAGGTCCATCAATGGCTATTAGCCACAGTGTGTGTGTATATATATATACACACACACACACACACACACACATATATATATATATATATATATATATATAAATTTTTTGGCCACTGTGTGACACAGAGTGTTGGACTGGATGGGCCATTGGCCTGATCCAACATGGCTTCTCTTATGTTCTTATGTTGTGTCAGTGACAGTTCACTAGATTTGAACCTGTTCATCATGAATGTGCATTCATAATTTTGTCTGTCCAAACATATATATGCATTATGCTGCACATTATCTGAACTGACCAGACAGAAGCCACAGTCTAACAAATCTACACATATATAGAAGAAAACCACTCATGAATCTGCAAGTTTCTTTGAGGTTTCTCTTTCAGCAAGCCATACTCCTAAAATAGTGCATAATCAGTTACTATATAAATAAAAGCCCAACCATGGTGGCAATTTTGAGCATTTTCATTTGTTAGATGTGGCTTGCACAGGATTGGCTTCCACTGTCTCTGTCATGCCATTGGCTGATTCTCTTCTCCCCGCCTACTGCCAGACCCATCAGGCAATAACTCCAGCATAAGCCCAATGACCTTCGAGGGAGACAGTTCTCTGCTGACTGGGGGCTTCCTGATCAGTACTTCCTCTCCTCAGGGGCTGGTTGTAGGAAGTCCAGGACCAGTTCGTTTGAGAACAGGTGCAAGGTGCGAGGGTGTAAAACAGGGGAAATATTTGTGGTGCCTGACCCCCCAGCCCTGCCCTCCCCCCGTAGCTACGGGCCTGTGCTCATGAGAAAACAGTAGGGTTCCTTTCCTTCAACTGAGGTAAAAGGAATGTTCATTCACAGCAGGGAGGGGCCCTTTCCACCTGCCAATACTCTTTCTATTCCAATTAGGCTACAGTGGGCTTTTATGACAGAATGGACTCCGAGGGAGAGGACTTTTCTCCTGGGGAACCACTGCTGCCAATCTCCAGGTGAGTATATAGCAACCAAACAGAGTAATGTGAAAAGGTAGAGCAGGAAGGGAAAGCCTGTGTGGCTTTCCCTTCCTAATCTCCAGGTGAGGCCTGGAGATCACTCAGAGTTACAACTGCTCTTCAGATGGCAGAGATCAGCTCCCTTTGAGGAGGGGAGTGAATGCCTTCACTTGGGTGGATGGGAAGACACAAGGCTGGGAGGAGCACTTGCACAGAGGCCTTTAGTGGTACCTTTTCACGTTGGTCAGAAATTCCTAAGCCCTCTGAAGGAGGCCTTTCCTCCTGGGGAACCACTGTTGGCAATCTCCAGGTGAGGGCTGTAGAAGCTTGACTGGGTGATTTCGAACCAGCCTAACCCGCCTCATGAGTTGTTGTTCAGATCAAAGGGGGAGAGGAGAATGATAAAAGCTCATGTAATGGCTGATGACTCCTCTCTATTAAACAGTCTGTCAGAGATAGACTGTTGGTCTGAAAGGTCTCACCACAGGCCTCTGAGGCAGAATTCATTGGGCCCAGTGCTGACTTTAGCTACTAGTTCCAGGTTGGTGAGAAATTCCTGGAGATTCTGTGGTGGATTTTGAGGAGGCTATAGGAGTTAGGACTTCAGAGTGCAGTCTGCCGGACCCAGGTCCTTGCTGTGGAAGCTGACCGACTGATTTCAGACCAGTCACAGACTTCCAGCCTAACCTGCCTCACAGGGTTGTTGTTCAGATCACATGGGGGGAGAGAATGATGTAAACTGCTTTGGTCCCCCCCCCCCTGTGAAGAATGACTTAATTTTCCTATATAGAGGCTGCAGGGAGGGCAAAGGTGATGGAAAGCTGAAGTCAGAGGGCCAGATAAAGGGAAGGAAATAGAGTTGCCAACTCCAGCTTAGGAAATTCCTAGAGATTTAAGGGGCCAGGCCTGGAGAAGGCAGGGTTTGAGGAGAGGTGGGACCTCAGAGAGGTACAATGTCAGATTCCAAACCAACAATTTCTTCCTGGAACCACTGTTGCCAATCTCCAGGTGAGAGCTGGAGATCACTCAGAATTACAACTGCTTTCCAGATGCCAGAGATCGGCTCACCTTGAGGTGGGGTGTGTGAATGCCTTCACGTGGGTGGGTGGGAAGACAGCAAGGATGGAAGACACTTGCCCAGAGGCCTTCAATGGTACTTTTCCATGTTGATGGGAAATTCCTGGAGATTCTGAGGTGGACTTTGAGGAGGGCATAGAAGTTAGGGCTTCAAAGTGGGGTCTGCTGGACCGAGGTCCTTGCTGTGGAAGCTGACTGACTGATTTCAGACCAGTCACAGACTTCCAGCCTAATCTGCCTTAAAGGTTGTTGTTCAAATCAAAGGGGGCAGAAGAGAATTATGTAAGCTGCTTTGGTTCCCCACCCCCACTGTGGTAAAAGACAGCCTATCTAGAAGCTGCAGGGAGGGGGAAGGAGATGGAAAGCTGAAGTCAGAGGGGCAGATAAAGGGAAGGAGATAGGTTTTCCAACTTCAGGTTAGGGAATTCCTGGATATTTAAGGGGTGGGGTTTGAGGTACAATGCCTTTTCCTCCTAGGGAACTGCTGGAGATCACTCAGATTTGCAACTGCTCTCTAGATAGCAGAGATAAGCTCCCCTTGAAGTGGGGGGAAGTTAATGCCTTCATTTGGGTGGGTGGAAAGACAGCAAGGGTGGCAGGCGCTTGCCCAGAGCCTCCTTCTAGAGCCCATTGTATTTTTTTTCACAACGGGCCTTACTCCTAGTACTGATAAATATTATTAATTATATTCTTTTTTTGTATATTCTTTTGGTAAAGGTTTTCACTGAGAAACCAAAGAAACTATCCTTTTTTAGCCAGGTTTTAAAAGTGCAGAGGCACTTATGAGATGTCTTTTAACGCTTAACTATACTTTTGTGACTGAAACCATCAAGAAGAAACCTTCCCAAATTTATGTTCTTCTACTACTACCAAATTATCACCCATCTTTCAATTATTTATAATTGGGTGGTTACAAATTGATCCTATATTTTATTTTGATGGCAGCTGCTATGCCAATATAATGCATTTCCAGAATCAAAGTAGAAAGCAAAACAGTTACAATAGAAATAAATGATACAGCAACAACTATCATGCCCACAGTGTCCTAGCAACTCCTTTGCTACCCATGTGTCATGACATTGTGCAACTATGCCCTCCATGGTAACCAAGCAGAAATATACCAATCAGCATACAGCAACCTCAGGAATGCCAGGACAACATTAGAGAATCCAATCCAAACCTCCTCCTATACATTATATGAGTGTGCTTCAGGAAGAGCCCTAAGCACTTTTCTTGTCAGTTGCTTCCATGGTCCAGTGATAGAACAACAGCAGCCAACCTTGCAGCCAGGATCACCTCAGACTATAGTTTTAACCCTGGATAACCTCAATAAAGCATTCATACCCTTCTTGACAAATTTTGTAGTTTCCCAAGACTTGGTCTATTTCACTTCTTCCAGCCCTGAAATCACACAAAGCCCAAGAATCTGCCACACCCTCAATGCCATCTCCCTTCCCCTCTCCTAGTGCTGGTGGTATCCAACTGCAAAAATGGTTGTACAGGCATTAGATGCTGAGTTCCAGTAGTGAAGTAATTTAGCAGTAATCTCCCTGGCAGGTGTAACTAAAGGTTACGATTGTATTGGCCACATTTTTATTTCACACTATCAGTACATAAAAGCACAACATTTAGGGTTGGTATGTTAAATCTTTAGAATAAAATTTAAGCTAGAAAGGTTCTTATTTATTATTTAACTTCTGCTTAATAACTGAATACAAAGAAAACCTGATGTAAGAATGTATAATAATACCCATTGATTTGCTGCAGAATGAGTGTAAAGCAAAAAATAAAGGGGGACATCAAAATTCAAGCCATTTTAAAACTGGCAAAGTGACACTTGCTATTGTGAAATGAAGGACAATTGTTCCAGAAGACAGCCATCTGGCAAGCCTACTCTAGGCTTCAATGAACATCCTTTGGGAATAGTTGGGGAGGGGGAGAATCTGCTCATGAGTATTCATGCTGGGAAACTAACAGCATGATCCTAAGCAAGTTTTCTCAGAAGTAAATACCCTTAATTTGAACAGGACACACTGTCTAGCAAGTAGTATTGGATTAAACAAATGGTTCACTCCATCTAATCCAGCATCCAGTTTCATGCAATGGCTAACCAAATGCCCTGCAAGGCATAAAAACAGGATATCTAAGCTAAAGCCTCCAACAGTTGCTGCTCTCCATCCCACTATTAGAAAGCCACTGTCTCTGAACATGGAGGTTCCATTTATTCACCACACTACTGATGGACCTATCCTCTGTGAATTTGTCTAATTGCCTTTTAAAACCATTAAAATAGCTGCCATCATTATGTCCTGTCCAAATCTTCTGTGTACTGACTTATTGGACATCCATTTTTCTAATAAAGGAATGGGAGAAAAAGTTCGCAAGTACGGTAACTTTCTCCACTGCAAGTTAGTTGTCTTTTTTCTTCATTGTGACTTCTGTTTAAATTTTCCTTAGCCTTTCAACACCAGGAACATTTTGGCTGCTTTTGATCTAGGACTACAATATCCTTTTTGAAATAGGGCAATCAGAACTGTATTCTGATGGTGGGTGATAATTCGGTACTAGTGGAAGAAAATACATTTGGGAAGATTTCTTTTTTGATGGCTTCAGTCACAAAAGTATAGTCCAACAGTTAAAAGGCATCTCTTAAGGCTTGATGTAAGTTTGAATCCCCACTCTACTAAGGAAGCTAACAGGCAGGGCCATCTTAAGCAGAGTTACACCCTTCTAAGCCCATTGACTTCAGTGGGAGAATAAACTCAAGCAGCTTTTTCCTGGCACATATGGTTGCCACTTTTTGAACTGGTCCCTCTAGCATCAGTTTGATCTACAGCCACCATACCATTAAAAAATTTCATCAACCCAATTCCACACACTAAACTTCTGTTAACCAAACAGGATGTTTTCCTCCTGACCAGCTGGCAACCCCTAGTGCCTACTCTACTTCACCTGATTGTTGTAAGGATAAAAAGGAGAAGAGGAGAATTATGAAACCTTTTTGGATCCCCAGCAGTGGAAAGAGAGTTATAAGTGATGAGAGAGGGGAAAGTACCAGCACTCATATAAAGTTGCACTGATTTCCAGGGGCGGAAAGGCCAGAACTTCAAGTTGCCCGATGGCAAGTGGGCCCCCTTAAATATTAGACAATATATTAAAAATGTTAATGACCTTTTAGTAGCTTGAAAATATAATAGACGTTCCAATATTATTACTGTAATGCTACTAAAATTTACATTGGATTTCCAACAATTTTTCTCCCTCATGACTTGGGGGAGCCCTCTACTCAAGGTGCTGATAGTGTCTGGTCCCAACCACACACAAGGCAGCCCTGGGTGTAAGTATCTAACAAAATAAACCTTTCACTTTTTAAGGGAAGTCTTCTTGCCTTTTACTGATTGCTTGATTTGAAGTACAGGGAAAGGTTTCTTTTCATATTAGGATATATTTTAAAAATAATTGTAAACTCATCTCCCACCGTTACATCACAGTTACATATAAAACCGCTCATACCTTTTAAAAAGCAATAAATACAGTCCAGCTAAGAGATAAACACAGAACAGTCTATGTCACTTTGGCGTGAAAACGACAACACGTCCCTTGAGGGCTGTAGTAAGTGGGACTGGCTTCCCAGTAAACAGCCTGCCCTTTTCAGTTCGAGAGAAAAAGCCAACAAGTCCCTCTCCCCCAACTCGCCAAGGAAAGAATAATTCATACCGAACCTGCACAGCCTACCCTTTCCCACGCTACAAGCACGCCTCTCATTGGTCCCCTTTCGCCAAACATCGCCCACTCCAGCTTATCGTGAATTGTCTATTCCTTGTGCTTAAGTATGGTTTCTTTCCTCAACGCTGGTTGTTCAGGTCTCCTGTCCTTCCGTAAAGAACAAGGCAAAGGGGCGGGCTCCAAAAGCTTCCCAACCTTCTTTTGCCCTTTCTCGCCTAGCCGTATTTTCCCACACTCCATACCTAAAGCGTTTAAAAGCTCCACCCACCGCCCCTTGCGTGAGTCATCGCTGCCCTGCCCACTTTCTCCCATTGATTTGAGTGTTAATTTCCTCATGGCCGGCTTATCCGCTGCTGCCTCTCCGCCCCGTCGGCTGGCCCCGCCCCTCCCCCTATGCCTGCCCAAGTAGTTGCTGCAGCCGTTGTTGTAAGGCTGGCCGAGGCCCGGGAATGGGTCAGCAGGGCGCTTTCTTGCTCTATCGCCGCCGCCACCATCGGGACGACTTCTGATTCCTTTCTGAGCGGCACCTCCTTCAGGGCTGGCCTTGTCTGTCTTTCCGCAGGCGGGCGGGACGAGGCCGTCAGGCGGGAAAGGGGAGGATCAGCAGCAGCAGCAGCAACGACTCACCGTTGTTGCCTGTCTGCCTACCGTCGCCGGAACGTACACTCCGAGAGCGCTTCCCCCTCCCCGTCGTCCCTTCTTTCCTGCGCCGGCCAGGAACAGCAGAGGCTCCTCCCCTTCCCCCCTCCGCAGCTGCCGCGCCACCTTCCTCCTTCCCTTCCCCCGGTCCCTGCTGCCCCCGCGCCCGAGAAGCACCTGCGCTACTCCCCGCCACCTCGAGGAAAGGACAGGGCCGGAGGCAGCTGTGTTCCCCAAGGTAGGGTCGTCTTACACAGCGGCGCGGAGAGGATGTGGGGTGGTGGTGCCGCGCGTTCTTGTGGGCAGGGGGAAGAAGAGGGTGTCTTTTGAAGGGTGCACTACGGTAAAAATGTGTATGGGGGAGGAGTAGGGATTGGGGCCCTGCCCAGTAGGTTGTTGCTTGTGTGAGGGGAAAAGATGGCTTGTGTTTTGCCGGTGGCCGGGGTAAGCTAATGTGCGTTTGTTTGGAAGGAGGGGGGAGAGAAAGGAAGGCTAGGTTAGGTTCCCAGGCATGTAACGTAAACGGAAGCTCCAGATTTGTCTTAGGGTGGGAACAAACGACAGGAGTGCTCACAGTCATTAGTCTGTTTTGTATTGTCTGCGGGAGTGTGTTGAGGTTTTTTTGGGTGTGGTGGTGGTCATCGTGCGTATGTACATAATATTGGAGAATAGCAGTTGTACACACTAATTTGCCCATCGGCTCGAGGAGGGGTGTTGAATGGAATGCCAGGTAGGGGTGATGGCAAGGTTCATGGTTTGGCTCCTCCAACCAGAAAGCAGGAGAGAATCAGCAGTCTGATGCCCTTCCTATGAGGAACTAGGCTCCTCTGGATCTAGGCTCATCACAGAGGATTTATTATCTTGATAACATAACACAAGTGTGAACGATGCAATGTGGTTGTATGTAGTCTTCTCCTTCTCAGTGACCCTGGATACAAAAGTTAGGGTGGCCAGTTTGGATTCCCTTTTTCATAGTTGGAGCCAACTTCCTGTAAAGATGTATAGCTCTTTCTTAAAAGCTGTTGTTTTTTTAAAGCTGCAAATAATTGACTGTAGCATTACAAACCAAACTTGTGATCTCTTCTGGAGGCCTACTTGAAGAATTAACTAAGCTGCTTGTATATTGTAAAGTCAAGTAAGAGAGAATTACTTGTGAACTCATATTGTGTGCTTTAAATATGAATGTTTTGCTTGACTTTCCCTCTAAATAGTTTGTAAGAATTAATGCTCTTAAGAGCTATGCCTGCTTTTTACTGTGTTGTAAGTTGTTTTGCATACACCACTATCTAACAGTGTGAATGAGTTCTTTCCCCCTTCTAAATTGTAGATGATTATCTTGAGTAAAAGAGAGAAAGATTAAAGGGTATCAAGTCTTTAAAACAATGGTATAAGTTGTTTTGTAATTATAGTATATAATGTGTCAAGGAACTATGGGAACCTAGGTAATCCAAAATAACACACCTGTACTCAGGCAGCAACACCTTTACATTTCTAAAATTAAAATGATTAATACAGCTAATAATAAAACTGCCTTGAATCTGCCACTAAAACAGATTGTGTATGTTTTGAGGTCTAAAAAGTAATGGGTAAAAGTATTCTAAAAAGCATGCTGCTTCAGAAAGCTCATTTGGAATATACTAACAGTAAGACTAAGTTTTGCACTGAGTTCCCTATTTGCAGAAAACTTAAGTATTTCTTGGTCATGTCATTTTTGTAATAATAACTCTTTACCAAATGTTGTCTTCTTCCCTAATTTTCTTCATATTTGAAAAGCAAATCAGGTCTGATACAGATTCTGGCTGGACTATTTTTGAACCTCCTAATTTATGTATGATTTAAATAAAGTGTTTATATTTTAAGCCTGTGCTGCATAAACAAAGATTTTTCACATATTAAAATATTTTTAATCAGCCATACAACAGTTTTCTTAAAGTTCTTAAAACATTTGTGCTAAAAACTTAATGAGGCTTCTGAACTGTTCCTGTAATGCTATATTAAGTTGTGATAAAGCATATATAAGAATAATGCTCTGAAAGTTATAGTGTTATATACGTTTAACATCTTACCATAATCCATCCTATTTGTGCTTTGTTACCATGTTCAGGAAAGTCCTTAACTGTTTGAAAAAAGGTACTAAAGAATAGAACAAAGTTTGAGTCCAGTGGCGCCTTTATTTTTTAAATTTTTATTTTATTGGGTTTCTAGCCCACCCTGCCCCTCAAGGAGTCTCAGGGCAGGTTACAACAAGGGTTAAATACAAATCGCTTCTAAAATAACTGGTCAGTGCATAACAACATAATAAAACAATACTAAAATCACATCAGTAAATACAATAATAACTATTGATGGCATCATTTGATTTTTCCCTCTGCTCCTGTATAGGTCTCCAACTTGGTGCGGATGGATGGCAGTTGACGCTGTTGGGGCAGGCGAAAGACATAACTTGTAAGACCAACAAAGTTTAATTCTGGGAATACGCTTTAGTCTGCATGCACAGTTCTTCAAATACATTATAATAGTTTCCTTCAAGCCTTACATATAGGTAGAGAGAGGGTGGGGGGTTAGTTTCCAGAAAGGGATAGTTAGAGTCAAGATGTATGAGTAACTGAGTGATAAGTATAGCTGAGACTGGATTAAAGCAGTTGGTAAAAACTGAATGGCAGCGAATTAGCATACAAATGCAAGAATTAACAAACAGATGTGAGAATTAAGTTTGATTCCAGTGGTACTTCCAAGACCAACAGAGTTCAGTTTTGGGTGTAAGCAAGAACTGAGAGACTTAGCATGTGTAGATGCACACTTCTTCAGATACATTGAATCACATTTCCTCAAGTGTTACATATAGTTGGGCTGTTAGCTGAATGTTGTTTAGGAATGAAAGTTTAAAAAAGAATGAAAGTTTATATGTGATATCACAAATGGTGGACAGTAGATAAAATATTCTTATTCTTTTTCAAGATAACAGTCTAATAGCCTTGTTGGTAGCTATATCTCATGAATGCATCCAGTTCTCTGTGTCTACATATACAGATCCTTATGCTTTACTTAGTTTGTGTGTTTAGCGCCAACAGTGTTTTGACAGGATAGATAACCTAAACTTGGGGGTGAGGGGAGAGAGAAGAGAAGAGGAAGAAGAAGAATTAGTTTTATATCTCGCCCTTCACTTGAGTCTCAAAGTGGCTTACAATCTCCTTCCCTTCCTCTCCCCACAACGGACACCCTGTGAGGTAGGTAGGGCTGAAAAAGCTCTGAGAGAACTGCTCTTGAGAATAGAGTGCTAAGAGAACTGTGACTGACCCAAGAGCACCCAGGTGGTGCATGTGGAGGAGAGGGGAATCAAATCCCGTTCTCCATTTTATAGTCTGTCACTCTTAACCACTACACCAAACTGGCTCTCTGCACTGAACTGGAATCAGTATTCTGAACTGGCTGCACCAAACTGGAGCTCAGAACCACTACACCAAACTGGAAATGCAAGCTAAGTGCATTCCTACCTATTTGAGCAGAGCACATAACTGGTACAGCCAAAACTGGGAGGGGAGGGACGGTGGCTCAGTGGTAGAGCATCTGCTTGGGAAGCAGAAGGTCCCAGGTTCAATCCCTGGCATCTGCAAAAAAGGGTCCAGGCAAATAGGTATGAAAAACCTCAGCTTGAGACCCTGGAGAGCCGCTGCCAGTCTGAGAAGACAATACTGACTTTGATGGACCAAAGGTCTGATTCAGTATAAGGCAGCTTCATATGTTCAAAACTTATTACTCTGATTTACCTGCTGTGACAGACTGCATAAGTGCTGTATGAACACGTAATGGACTGTGAGGGGTTAATTCCTCACAAAGCCAGAGAGCCAGTTTGGTGTAGTGGTTAAGTGTGCGGACTCTTTATCTGGAACTGGGTTTGATTCCCCACTCCTCCAATTGCATCTGCTGGAATGGCCTTGAGTCAGCCATAGCTCTGGCAGAGGTTGTCCCTGAAAAGGCAGCTGCTGTGAGAGTCCTCTCAGTCCCACCCACCTCACAGGGTGTCTGTTGTGGGGGAGGAAGATAAAGGAGATTGTGAGCCACTCTGAGATTCGAAGTAGAGGGCGGGATATAAATCCAATATCATCTTTGTGACAGGCTGCTCCAAGGAATTTGTTAGACATTAGTTGAGCAGAGAAGGACTAGAGAGCTGAATGCCTAGGAGAGAGCAGTCTCAATTCAGACCTTACTGAGAAGAGTCTAGGACTGATGAGTCTGAGTCTAGCCCTGACAGAGAAGGGTTTAGTACTGAAAGGGTTTGTGCTTAGCCCTTGCTGAGAGCAGGTTAACACAGGTGGAAACTCTGAAACAAAAGCCTCTCATTTTAAAGATTGCAAGTCATTGTGAAAAGCTTAAGAAACTCTCATTTGCTTGAAACATATGAACTGTAGTCTGTGCCTATATTGATTTGCCTCAGAAATTTTACCTCTGATTTTACCTGATCTTTCCCTTCTATGGTGAATAAAATATTGTGTTATTTTTGAACTTTAAAAAAGCCTTGAGTGCAATGTCAGTGGTTTAAGTTAAAGGGGGAGACCTTGTCCGTTCCCTCTAGTTCCTGGGCTGAGCCAGTAGCAAAATTTCATACCATGACTGGGTGGGACAGCCATAATTCTTCAGAAGGAAGAAAATCAATAAATAGGGCTGCTCAGTCAGAAAGGGGGAGAAAAATAGAGGGAAAATCTTGCCTCTGAAGGAGGGAAGTGGGTTTGGTCTTCAAACCTGCTTATGCGTGCCATATTCTGCATTAAAGATGCTGCACATTAGTGCTTGTAAACCGTGTGAACTGCATTAGTACATAGCATTTATTGGAAGTTAATAAGTATGGCTCTTCTGTATCTGTACCAGTTCATGATTTTGAAGAGATTCTCCCAGGGTTGTTACACAATGGCTGGGCACTGCAGGGTACAGTGATGATACAGAGTGGCCTTAGTTGTGATGCAGACATCAGTGGATAATGACATCTTTCATACATGGTAGACTTTGATGAACTACTATTTTAAAAGGTTTTATATCTTTGTTTGGGCTGTGTGATAAAATCATGTTCACTTTTTGTTTCTAATAGTGGTAGTATTCCATTGCATGTGAAAGCAATCGAAATTACCATATAGAAATGGAGTTCATTTTAATAGACTTTAATAGACGATATCACAGTTCACGCATTATTGACTGAATGTTAACCCTATAGTATATCTTAGGAAAATTTGAAAAATGGTATATATGACAAGAATGAACATCTTATGCTCACTTTTGACGCCATTTCTATTAACTTATGTCACCTATACTAAATTTTTCGGAAGAGTGTTCAAACAAATCTGGGCCTTTTTTCTGTCATTAATAATAATAATAATTTTTTATTTATATCCCGGCCTCCCCGCCGAAGCAGGCTCAAGGTGGCTTACATAACATAAAATACGACATTACAATGGTACAATAATAAAACACCCCAATTATATAACAGTTATTCCTCAATTCAATATACAGTTACATTAAAACCATCAATTAAAACAACAGTTTAAAACCACAGATTAATTTGGTGGTACGATCTTAGTGTAACATAGCTTTGGATGACAATGGTACAATAATTCCACATTAAAAAGCCAGCTGGAAGAGGATGGTCTTGCAGGCCCAGCGGAACTGGTTAAGGTCCCGCAAGGCCCGTACCTCTTCTGGTAACTGGTTCTACCAGTGGGGAGCTGTAGCCGAGAAGGCCCTCTCCCCTGTCATTTTTAATTTTGCCTCCTTTGGCCCGGGGATTTTCAGGAGATTTTGCGAGCTAGATCTCAGTACTCTCTGGGGAACATATGGGGAGAGACAGTCCCTAAGGTAGGCAGGTCCTCGGCCATATAGGGCTTTAAAGGTAATAACCAGCACCTTGTAATGAATCCGGTACACAATTGGCAGCCAGTGCAGTTCCCGCAGCCTAGGCTGTATGTGCTCCCACTTAGGGAGTCCCATTAACAGTCTGGCCGCCGCATTCTGCACTAGCTGCAGTTTCCAGGTTTGGCACGGGGCAGCCACATGTAGAGGGCGTTACAGTAGTTTAACCTTGAGGTGACTGTTGTGTGGATCATTGTAACTTAAGCAAAAATTCTATAAACAGCTGGGAGCAACTTCATGGATTAACACAGATATTTACTGCCAGGTGAGGATGCATAGGAGTGGGTGCGGGTGTGTGTATATATATAGTAAAGGATGGCCTAGATGTTACAAAAGGGGTTATGGATGAAATTTTTACCTGGCTCTGATTGCACGGTGAGAATTGATCCTTCTCCTTTGCTAATAGTTAGCAAAGTTTATTTGGTGTGTGAAATCAATAAGTTTGAATGTTGTCCTTTAGTAGTTGTGCGATTTTGGTTTATATGCAGTTGTTTGCACATAACACAAATTATGGAACTGTATTCACCAAATTTGTATTCTACTATTCCTGCAAGGAATCCAGAGCAGTGATGCAGCCTTGCTAGGACCTGGTGCGGTAATGTTAGACTGAAAGATAGTGACTTGCCTGTAGGCAGCAAGCTTCACAGTTTTGGGATTTGAATTTAGTTCCCATATTGAAGTATAGCATTCATCCTGTTATTTGTGTGATCATATAGTCAAAAATAACGATAATGGCTAGAACCACTCTAGAATTTGTTTAAAGCAAAGCACAGCAGCTATAAAAAATTAATGTATTTTTAAAAGCAGGTGGAGGATGAAGTGAGGATGTGTTGACTCCTGCAAGGCTTGGGAGGGCAGAGTCCTTACTGCTTTCTGCCAGATGACAGCAGTGATGCAGCTGATGTAAGAGAATGCTTGGTTTTGTGCAGTATTTTGACAATGACTTCCACAATAAACATGTTGCACTGATTCTTGGGACTAGGTAGTATTTTACTCTATAGTCAAGCAGTCCTGCATTTGCAAGCACAGCTCTTCTGCAATCATGTCTCCAGAAAGAAGGTTACTTATTTCCATCATAATTCTAGCTAGGAATGCAGAGCGAATGTGGCATAGATGAAGAATAAAGAGACCCAAACCCCCATTCAGCTGTGAAACCTCTGCTGGATGATCTGCAGTTACACATTTTTCAGCATAGCCCTACCTTACAGGGTCGTTGTGAAGATAAAAATGGAGGTGAGAAAGGAGAACTTGGTAGGGCACCTTGAGCTTCTTGGGGGAAGGGTGGAAGGTTGTGGTTAAAATACATGGTTAATAGCTAGTTCATTTTATTCTTGGGAGGTGCTATGAAATGGCCTTGGTATTTGGTCTGAGTTTATCAAGCAGAGTTCCTAACCTGGGCTGACTGCTCAGGTGGCTGCAAGATCGATCACTGTTCACCATGCCCAGCCCAGTTGTCACTGTGCAGTTGTATATAGAAAAACAGTAGTACTAACAACACAAGCTCTTATTTGATCCGTTGTTATTACTGTGGAGCAGCCACAGTAGCCCTGCTTAGCTGCAGCGCATCTCATTTTAGCAGCTAAGAAGGGTTGGTTATAGTCAGTTCTTGGATGGGAGGACACCAAATGTGAGTGTGTGGTTGGGAGGTACGTGTGGATTTCCTGCATTGTGTGGGGGGTTGGACTAGATGACCCTGGAAATCCCTTCCAACTCTATGATTCTGTAAAGTGGTGCCAAGAAACTCAAGGTGTTTAAGGGTTGGGGATATTTAAGCCTTTTGTTATCTGATATTTTTACCTTCACAGCTGTCTGAATTTCCTTTTCTGTCATGAGGACTCCAGTAGTGGAGGTGAGTCAGGCTAGGATAAAAACATCTTAACAGCTTTTCCTATTTGTGCTCCATTTCTCCCATATTTTAAATTTAAATTTTAAATTCTCCCATATTTTAAATCCCAGGAAACCTCAGTTGGAAGGAAAGGAAAACAAGATGCTGTTTAGAAATGGGATGAGAATTGATGCTTTAGGATGTTTCAGGGCTGCTTTTCTTAGGATGGCTGTATGTCTGCTTCGTTGCTATATCTGACTGGGAACATTGTGGAAATTTCAAACCACCTGAAGCCATGATAGGTTGTCGAATGGTAGCGTTCCTTAATGGGTGCTTGGCCATTCCATGCCACTTTTTTTGCTTTTGATTTATTTTATAATCACTACAAGTGTTCTTTACTGTGTTGGACTAGGGGTCTCCAACCCTGTTGAGTGTGTAAGTACTTCTGGAGGTTTGAGAACATGGAGTGGGCACCACCACCAGATGGCTGTCTTTTGGAGTCTAGGTTCAGACTTCAAATATTGAGATGCTCAGAGCAAAGTATCATCCTGTTTCTGTATGGGTGCTCCCTGCATGCAGAACAGTAATGTCTGCTGGACCCTGCTGCTTCAAAGAGAGTAAAGAAAGCCAGTATTAGGTCTTGGGAAAAGAAGTGAACACCAGAAAGCACCTCAGAAAGCACCATGATTCCTACTGGCTCCATGTTGGGAATCAGTGTTTTAGACTTTTTGAAAGATAATTTGTCACAGTTTCAGTGAAAACAGATGAGATTAGATGGCTAGAAATGGGCACTAATAAAGCTTTCCCCTGTTGTGAGTGAGCAAACATTTTTATTATATAGTCATGTAGCAGGGCTGTTAAATAACATTTTTTTCTGGGGGTATAGAGAATTGAAATTATGCCCATTTCGCTGTGTGCCCCAACTTCACCTTTTTTAAAGAAAGTTTGTATGATACCTCTCCAGACCTGGGAGGGGCCATGGCTCAATGGTAGAGCATCTGTTTGGCGTGCAGAAGTTCAGGGTTTAATCCCTGGCATCTCCTGTTGAAAGGGCCAGGCAGAAGGTGATGTGAACAACCTCTATTTGAGACCCTGGAGAGCTGCTGCCAGTCTGAGTAGACAATACTGATAAACCAGTAAAACACAGCTAAAATAAAATTAATCACAGTAAAACACAACTAAACACAATAAAATCAAATTCTAATTAAAATGAATAAAACAATCAAAGTTACTAAAAAATATGCTGACAAAAGTAGCCCAGGGCACAGAATCACAGAAAATGGAACAATCGTAGATATAATAAAAGCTGAACCTGGTGGCTCGATCCTCAGTTTTTATTGGATGATGTGGCTACCACAGGAGTGGCCTCGCACTCTGTCTGGCACCACTCCCCCTGTCATTGGGTAGCCTCACTGTGATCCACCTGCCACCGGCCCTGTCAGGCCAGAACCCCATCAGAAGGCCACTGACCTCTGAGCGAGACAGTTCTCTGCTAAGAGGTTCTCCTGGAGAATTACTGATTACTACTTCCTCTCCTCAGTCCATCCCCCCCCCCCAACAATACTGCCACTATTTTGCTGCCTCCAACTAACACTCCCCGCCAAAGTTGCACTCGCCCAGTACACCCCCTGCCCCCCCCTCCCCACACATATATATTCTATTTATAAATATGCCAGAAACTCCTTCTTATGGGGTAATCCACCTCTTCATTTACAGCACAGTTTGTGGTTGAATCCAATGTGAACTAATATCATGTGGCAGAAATACATGCTTAAGTAACATTGAACTTCATTTAATAACTATATACCCTGAAGCAAACTCTGACAGAAAACAATTAAATTTCTTCATGGCTTGAGTGCATGTCAACGAACAGAAAAGGAATGTTCCATCACAACAGAGGGGAGGGGGCAGTTCAGCACCAGACTATATTTTCTATACTCTCTATACTCAAGCCCCCTTTCCAGCTGCAAATAATCTTCATTCTTCCTATTCAAATTAGGCTACAGAGGGCTGCTTGCTTTAAGAGGCAGATAGCCATTTGAAGGCTCCCTTTCGCTCCCCCCCACCTGCAAGTGGGAGAGGGTGAAAGGCAGACTTCTAATGGCTGCCTGCCTGCTTGCCTGCCTTCCTATCTCTGTCTCCCAGTCTTCCTTCCTTCCCCTTTATTTTACTCGTTTCTCCCAAACTTTAACATAATTCTCACTTCATTTCTCCCTCCCTCCTCCCTTTCTGTCTTTGGCTGTTTCTACAATTGGCAGAAGATCCTCTCTCAGTGCTCATTTTAAAGGATTCATTTATATTTTTCGATATCCTCTACACTCAGTTTGTCGAATGGGCATCGAAAATGGTTTCACCCAAGAGTTGCACCTCACTTTACAAGAGCACTTTTGAACAGTTTTTCTGAACATCCAGATCTAAGGTCATAATTGTAGAACTTTCCCTCTGAGTTTTCAAACTACTCCCCAAAGACCGTTCCCACATTTCATCATTGGCTTGCAAGAGCACTGGTTCAGAAAATCACTAGGTGCACTGCTCAGAGGTGTGTTGGCGTGTACTCTCCTCCGAGCAGGGCTTCCCTTGCAAGGAAAGCCCAGCTTGGAGGAGAACGCGCCTGCCTGGCTGCTCTCACCTTCAAGGTGAAAGCAGCTGGGTGGGGCATTGGTGCAGCTTCTCCAAGCTGGGTTTCCCTCACAAGGGAGGCCTGACTTAGAGGAGAACACATCCTGTCAGGCTGCTCTCGCCTTCAAGGTGAAAGCAGCTGGGCAAGGCATCGGAGCAGCTTCTCTTAGCATAACTCAAAGGAGAACAACTCCACAGTGCGCTCTCAGAGGTGCTCTACATCTCTAGGAGCACACTGTAGGCCTGGCTCAGCTGGAGCCTGCCCAGTCCTCCTTCCATGCCACATCACCTGCTCTCCCTGCTGGCAGGAGTGCGATGGCAGGGCGCAGGGCAGGTGCTGGCTTGGGGCACCCAAGGCCCTACCACTAGGCCTGCCCACATCCCAGGCAGGCAAAAAAGGCAGTGGTGACATGTACTGCTCAGAGGCTGCCTTCCTTTGCAAACGAATGCAGCCTTCGAGTGGCAGAGAGGCTCCCCACCATCCCCTTCACTTGCCTGGGTCCTGAACAGGTGAAAAAGGTGGCGCGTGGCAGCAATGTGTGCACTGCCATGAGGGGCTGGGGTCCTTGCCTGAGGTGGCAGGACCCATGGCCGGCACATGGGAGCAGGCAAATTTGGCAGCAGCCTGGGGCGGCACCTTGCCTATGGGGCACCCCCTCCGTGCCACTCTTGGCTGAGAGCGACTGGCTGGTGCATCAGCATCACTTTCCACCAAGTCCGACTTCGAGCACAATGGAAGCTGGGCTAGAGGAGAACGCACTCTGCCCGACTGCTCTCGCCTTGAAAGCATGAGCAGCCAAGCAGAGGATGTTCTTCTCCAAGCTTGGAGAAGAGTGCGCCCAGCCCACCTGGATACCCTCACCTTAATGCGAGAGCAGCTGAGTGGGGTGCTTTCTTCTCCCCTGAGCTCGACTTCCCTTGCCAGGAGAAAGAGGCAGCATGTGGCAGCAATGTGCATACTTCCACACGGGGGACGGGAGTCTTTGCCTTGGGCATCATCTCTCTCCTGCTCCAGGTTGGTGGCTCTGCCCACTTCTCCTCCCCCCTCCTGGAATAAAGGCCCAGTTCCAACAAGTCCCAAAGCAAAGCCCATTTTGGATGGTTGGGAGTGTGTGTGTGTGTGTGACAGCAGCGCCTTGATTGGGGTTTCAGCCCCCCCCCCCAACCTATGACCCAGCAATCTTGAGAGATAGCTAAATTGAACCTCCAGCCTCTGGGAGGGGCAAGGGCCTGCAGGCTTTCTTCCTTCTTTTGCAAATGTAGATGTAAAACTCTGCAAAAGTTGAGGAGCAAATTTTTAATGTGGAAGCATTTTGAATGATGTGAGTTTGTGGCAGATGGATTCAGTGCTCACTATATCTGGAGCAAAGCTGAATGGAGAACGGGCCTTTGTCTTTTTCTTTCATTCTGTCTATCTTCTCATTTTTCTTTCTCTCCTCCCTCCTCTTTTTCCTACCTCTCTTCTGTTCATTCTCCCATTCATTCTCCATATCTTTGTCTTTCTTTTTATTTCATTCTGGCTGCGATCACACACACTAAATAATGCACTTTAAATTAGGGTTCCCAGGTTCAGTTCAGGAAATATCTGGGGACTTTGGGGATAGAGCCAGGATACTTTGGGGGTGGAACCAGGAGCAAGGTTCTGACAAGTATAACTGAACTCTTTCACTCTTTTCTCCCCATTTTTCCCCTACTGTTCTTTCTTTCTCTTTTCCTTCCTTCTTTCTTCCTACACATTCATCACTCCCCTCCCAAATATTTTTCTAGAGCCTGTTGTATGTCTTCCTACAACGGACTTTACTCCTAATTTAAAATAATATTCATAAAATGCTAGGCTAACAGACCATAAAATAACTAAAAATATTGAACACATTCATCAAAAACTTGGAGAAGATATTTTGACCTAACAGATAGTAAAGTAGGCATTAGACAAGCATCAAGGAAGACTGTGTTTCAAAGACAATGTACTATCATCCAGGCCCTATCTCTGGTTGCCATCTGGCCTGTCTTTGCAGGTGAGGGTATAGAGAGCAGGACTTGAGAAGGAAGATCTCAACTGGAGATCTGGACAATATGGAAGAAGGTGGTCATTCAGGTACCCTGATCCTGAACCTTTTAAGGCCTTATTGGTAAGAACCAGAACTTTGAATTCCACCTAAAAATAGATGAGTAGCCATTGCACATATTTCAATATGGAAGTGATACAATCCCTGTGTTCAGCCTTTCTGATAAACCTGGCTACTGCATTCTGGTCCAGTTGATGTTATTGAACAGTTTTCAAAGGCAGCTCCATGTGCTGTACATTATAATAATCTAACCTGGATCACTGTGGGCAGATCATTTTTTTTCTTTTTTTAGGAAAAAAGGCTATATCTGGTGTACCAGTTGAAGCTGACCAAAGGCACTGTGTCACATTGAGGAAACTTGAGAGCCTCCAATAGTAAATAATGTCAGGTCTTGGGATTGCACAGAACAAATACACTGAAAGAAGGGATTTGCCTGCAATTCTTAGCTGGATATTAATTGCTGAAGAAAGAGGAAGCTTTTTTTTCAAGTACCATTCCATTCTGCAGTACTTGCAGATTCTGCAGATCTGGTCTAGGCAAGGCTAGAAGATGTAGTTGCAGCAGCTGGAGATACTGAAGCACCACTCAGTTACTGTGTTTACACAAGTTTAGTCTTTTTTAATAGCACAATTCTGAGCATGCTCACTACATGAGAAGAGCCAGTAGTCAATCTTGTCCAGCATCTTGTCTCACACAGTGACCATCTAGTTTCTCTGGATGGCCTACAACAGGCCATAGAGATTGAGGACTTCCCTGATGTTTCCTCCTGGCTCTTGGATTCGGAGGCTTAGTGTCTTTGAATGTGGAGATTTCCCTCAGTCACCATGGCTAGTAGCCATTGATAGACTTATCCTCCATATATCTATCTAATCCCATTTTAAAACTGTTTATTCCTGTGGCTGTCAGTACCTCCTCCAGCAGAGAATTTCACATTTTATTCACTCGCTGTGTAAAGTGGTATTTCCTTTTGTCTGTCCCAAACCTGCTGTCCATCAGTTTCATTGGATGCCCTCGAGTTATAGTATTTTGGAGAGTGAGAAAAAATTTCTTTGTCAACTCTCTCCACCCCATGCATAATTTTATAAACATCAATTTGAGCCAGTTTGGTGTAGTGGTTAAGTGTGCGGACTCTTATCTGGGAGAACCGGGTTTGACTCCCCACTCTTCCACTTGCACCTGCTGGAATGGCCTTGGGTTAGCCATAACTATTGCAGGACTTGTCCTTGAAAGGGCAGCTGCTGTGAGAGCCCTCTCAGCCCCACCCACCTCAAAGGGTGTCTGTTGTGTGGGGAGAAGATATAGGGGATTGTAAGAGTGGCTGATTCAGAGACAGGGTGGATAAAAATCAATGATTTTTTTTAAAAAATCAAAAAAAATCAGATTTTTTATTTAAATCGGATTTTTTTAAATTTAAATTGGATTTTTAAATAAAATGCTTTTTGAGGAAAATATATTATTATCCAAAGGTCATTCCATCATGAAATATGGATTAGTTTTTAATTCTGAAGCATAAGGCTGCATATTCATTCAATGTTTAAATTTTTTGGTAATAAATTCTATTACTCCATTCACAATGTCATGCTCTTCCAGAGGTTTCTGTAAGATTACTGGGCAGTTTCTCTGTTTACAAGATATTATCACAGAACACAGATGCTTGGTTTTGCAGTTCTCAAAACTGTAATTTGTGTCTGCAGAGATCACATGCCTCTTCTACACAGCAAAAATGTTATAAAATGAGGAGAGTTGAGAAAAAGTCCTTAATCTCATTGTTCTAAAAGCCTATGTACACAGAATCAACCCCTTATAGGGTTGCCAAATCCAATTTAAGAAATATCTGGGGACTTTGGGGGTGGAGCCAGGAGTCTTTGGGGGTGGAGCCAGGAGACATTGGGGGCGGAGCCAAAAGCAAGGGTGTGACAAGCATAATTGAACTTCAAGGGAGTTCTGGCCATCACATTTAAAGGGACTGCACAAATTTTTAAATGCCTTCCTTCCATAGGAAATAATGAAGGATAGGGGCACCTTCTTTTGGGGCTCATAGAATTGGACCCCCTGGTCCAATCTTTTTGAAACTTGGGAGGTATTTTGGGGAGAGGCACTAGATGCTATACTGAAAATTTGGTGCCTCTATCTCAAAAAACAGCTTCCCCAGAGCCCCCGATACCCGCGGATCAATTCCCCATAATTCCCTATGGGAATCGTTCGTAGAGGTGCATGAGGGCTCTGGGGGCGGGGCTTTCCCCGCCGGCCAGCTGGCTGGGGGAGGGGGGAAGCCTGTAAAACCAGGGGATCCCCCTCTGGGACCTGGGGATTGGGAAGCCTAACCCCTTAAGTGCTAAGTTTCAAAAAGTTCAATGAATAGAAAAAAATTGCTTGGAGTGGAATAGATCTACATAAGAAGAAACTTAAGTGTGAGGAGAGAGGGGCAAGCAGTAAAAATGAAAGTGAAACTTTTTGAGCAGAATACTCCACAAGACTTTGGATCTTTTGTGTGTATAACCCGAGGTTTATCACATTGTTCTTTCCCTGAGGGATAAAACCTATAATGGCAGCAGATCGTAAAAGAGACCCAGTTTGGGAGTATTTTAATGAAGTTCCTCTACCTATTGCTAAGGCAGGCATGCATGCAAAATGCAAACACTGAAACAAAGAAATGCAAGGCCTGGTGGCCCGAATGAGGCACAGCAGATGTTGCAGGGAAACTGCTGGATAGGGTGTATGATAGAGAAATGGAGCAATGTGCAACAGTTCTGGAGGGTAAAATTGTTAACCTAAGTCTTGTTGGGGTGGAGTAATGTCCACAGTGATCCAGTTGTATGTGTTTGTATAACAACAGTTTTCCTTGCACAAACAATTGATACGTCAGGAAATGCACACACAGCAGAATACTTAAAAGAAGTGGCAGCAAAAGCTATAATAGCATGTGAACAAAAATTCAAATGTCTAGTACGCAGTTTGGTCACAGGCAATGCTGCAAATGTATCCAAGATGAGAAGAAATTTAGAAGAGCAGGAAGGGAATACAAAGCTAATAACATATGGTTGCAGTGCTCATTTGCTGCTCTTCCTAGCCAAAGACTTCGGTGTTCCAGAAATAAAGACTAATGTTGTTGATATTGCTATGTACTTCCGTAACAGTCATTTTGCTGCAGCAGCTCTGAAAAGAACAGGTGGAACCAAGTTAACGTTCCCACAAGATGTTAGATGGAACTCAGTGGTGGACTGTTTTGAGCAGTATATCAAGAACTGGCCTATTCTGATAATTTGTGAACAAAATCAAGATAAAATAGATGGCACTGTCATGGCCAGGATCCTCAACATTGGGCTTAAGAGAAATGTTGAACATATGCTGAGGATCCTGCAACCCATTTCTGAAGTTAAACAAAATACAGAAAAATAGCTGTTTTATTGCTGATGCTGTTGAAATTTGGAAGGAACTAAGTGAGCACTTAAAAACAACTACGTATTGACAGAATTAAATTACAAGCATTAAAAAAAACGAATGGGACAAGCACTGTCTCTAGCTCATTTTCTGGCAAATATTGTCACTATCCGGTACCAGGGTCAAAACTTGTGCTGAGGAAGAGGAGTTAGCTATGACATGGGTATCCAGCAATCATCCATCTGTAATGCCAACTTTAATAAACTTCAGAGCTAAGGGGGAACCAGTCAAGAAATATAAGTTTGCTGAAGATGTTTTAAAGAAAGTCACACCAGTGAACTGGTGGAAGTCACTTAAGCACTTGGATTTAGAGACTATTCAAATAATGATTTCACTTTTAACAGCAATAGCTTCTTCCGCAGTCCTAAACTGAGAAATCGTTTGGGACCCAACAAAGCAGGAAAGCTTGTTTTTCTTTTCCAGATTATGAACAAAGAGGAAGATGAAGATGAAGATGACGAGTGAGCTAAAGAGAACAGTAGTTAAGTTTTCATGTGTCAGTTGGGCTAACAGTTTGTTTTTTAAAATATATATATTTTGTTTAGCAACATCAGTTAACAAACATGGATGTTTAAGCAAACATGCTATAATGTTATTGTTTTAGTTGAATAAAATGATTTAAATTACTATTATTAAGGTAATGATTATTTTTCTCCTTCCAATAAAGTGCAGCAGAAAAGTTGTTCAAATATGAATGATTAGTCTATTAAACTGGAGATAATTCACCTCACAATAATTTCATAATTACCTATATATAATGTGTTTCTAATAGTATTAAAAATCAATATTTTTATAAAACTGTAAGACTAATATGAAGTTGTTATTCTAAAAATGAAATCTTCATCTAATTGGGAATATTAAGGCTATACCAGCAAAAATGAGTCTTTATGTAGAAAACTATGATTTAAATCAAGTCTTACTGACTAGTGATTTAAATCAAATCCACCCTGTTCAGAGAGAAGGGTGGGGTATAAATCTGCATTCTTCTTCTTCAATCATATCCCCCACCCCTTGTTCTCACTTTTCTAACTGAAAAGTCCCAGATCCTTCAGCCTTTCCTCATAGGGAAGATGATGGTTGCCTGCCTCTGTACTACTTCCAGCTCTGCAATGTCCTTATTGAGATACAGTGACTAGAAATATATACAATATTCTAAATGAGGCCACACCATAGATCTATACAGGGACATTACAATATTGGCCATTTTATTCTCAATTCCTTTCCTAGTAGTCCCTTATGGAATTTGCCTTTGTCACCACTGTAGCACACTGGGATGACACTTTCATTGAATTTTCCACTTTGTCCCCAAGATCTTTTCCCCTCTCAAGCTCAGCAAGCTCAAACCTCATTACACTATACTTGAAGTTGGGATTTTTTGTCCCAGTGTGCATCACCTTACAGTTGCCAACATTGAACTTCATTTGCTACATTGTTGCCCATGGACCCAGGTTGTGGATGCCCTCTTGGAACTATTCACAGTAAACATTGGTTTTTGACCATCCTGAGTAACATTGTGTCCCAATACCAGTCCTTGTGGGACCCCACTGCTTACCAATGTTAATCCATGAGAGAACCTATTCTCATATCCCATGATAGTATACTAAGTTGATTCAGTAGTCTGTGGTGAAGTACCTTATCAAAAGCCTTTTGAAAGTCCAGGTACATAATGTCTACTGAATCAGTGTTGTTTGTATACGTGTTCACTTTCTCAAAGAACTCCAAACGGTTGGTGAGGCAGGACTTCCCTTCGTAGAAGTCGTGCTGATTTTTGTTCAGCAGGCTTTATCTTTCTGCGTGCCTAACAGTTCTGTCTTTGATTACAATTTCTACTAATTTGTCTGGGACAGACTTTAGACTGACTGGCCTGTAATGTCCTGGATCCTCTCTGGGACCCCTTTTTAAAAAATGGTGTCTCATTTACTAGTCTCCAGTCTTTTGGTACAGTGGCTGAATTTAGTGTTAGTTGATCTACTAACCCATATATTTAACCTATTTTCCATCTGAATTCCTTAAGAACTCTCAAGTGTGTACTATCAAAACTCTCAAGTTTGTACTATCAGTAGTGGTGGCCAGGTTCCCTTTTGGTTTGTATTGAGAGCTTATCTGCCCGTTGGTGGTAAAAAACTGGAGAAAGGTGCGTGGAAACCCTTATCCTCACAAGAATACTTCAAATATCTTGTGTTTCACCTGCTTGGAATGAAAGTGCTGTTGCAGATTTTTTTTTCCAAAGGAACTTTTTTTCCCAAAGGATCTGGGCTCCTGGCTGATTTAACCAGATGACAAAGAACAGTACTGTGGGACTGACATAGATCCCAGCTTGGTGGTTCCTGGGGGAAAATCAGAGTACCAGCAGTATCCTTGAGAATGAGGCTGTTGAAAGAGATCAGTATACGACATCCTTCCATTCAGTATAGTATACCCTTTCCTCAAAGGAGTCAGGGTAGTGCAATGCACATAGTTATGTCCGCATCTGCCCCTGAATGCACAAAGAGACACATGCCGGATGGTCAGACTGTTGCTGTGTCTAGAATGTTGTCTTCTTGGAGTGGGAGCGACTGTCCAGAGATGTTTTATGTCGCCTGGGATCTTTTAATGCAAAGCGGCTGCTATACAGCTGAGCCACACTCTTTCTGCATGACTGCCCTGTTGTAAGATGTATTTCTCAAGAGTCTGAAGAAATGTAGATGACGAGAAGAAGGGAAGAGGATTAAGTTAGTAGCCAATTAACAGGCCAGTTATTGTTAATAGCCTATTCTGTGAACTCTTTGCTCCCTAACCTTGCAGGATGTAGGGTCATTCACTTCTTTTACAAAAATCTTCTGGCCTACAACTCCTCAGTTGCTGCTGTTTTCCTTCCAAATTAATCCACATGCATTTTTCTCCTTCCTTGCATATTAGGATTGTAAGATTTATTTTGAGGGAAGTATACAAACCCAGTTTGCCCAGGCAGCTTGAATCAAGGTTTCTGAAGGCAGGAAGCTTTCAGTTACTATGCACAAGACAGCAAACGAGCAATAACAGGCTCTTGATATTTTAACATAGCCAACATGCATGCTGCCTGCTTCCAAGAAGTTCTGGAAGCCCACTCAGTGAATTTTCTGGTAGGATGGGGATTTGAACCTAATACTGGGGTTCTGTGAATGGCTGTCTCAGCCCCCCCCCCTCCTGCCCTTTATAATCAGGGAGAACCAGGTTTTGGTTGAGATCAAAAGGAGAGAACCTTCTCTCCCAAACTGTCTTTACTCTTTATAATCTGAATTGCTGCCACTATTTGCCCTGTTGCACCAAACATACTGGTACCTGCATCCATATATGCAATTTACTCCATCTTCCTATCGTGCTGCAATCCTGATTGGAATCAGTCAGCTTCTTAAAAGAAAAACAACTCTGGGAGCTGCATTCATGGAGCTCCAGTTTTGCATGTAGTTGTGTTTGGAATTTCCCATATGTGAATGTAATTTTAGCTGTTATGCCAATTTTTAAAATTAATTTTTGCATTTCATACCATGAAATGTGTGTTACCAATTTTTTTCATAGTGAATATCTAAAACATCAAGATACATGTAAAATTATACTATAAAAGTTATGCCATAGCACTATAAAGCTAAAAGCATCCCCATTTTAACTATCAGATTGGGTGCTCTAGGGATGGAGAGCACAGAAATATTATTGGTCACTTATGCTTTAGTCATACAAGTATAAGAACTGCATTCCGAGTCTTGCAAATATGTTTTTGTACTTGGTGTGAAATATAATTTTGTAGAAATGTCTCAGATAATGGCTTGGATCCCTCAGGAAGATATTTACAGACAGAAGGAGGTTTCAGTTTTTCTCACCTCCCACTGCAGATCTCCTTTATGCTGTTCCTGAGGGTCCTCTTTCTTCCAGGAGCAAAATTTAGGGGTCATTTTGAACTGCACAGAGAGGGATAGGTGAGAAACGTGTGCTCTATTGATGAAAGTCCCATCTCGCTGCAGAGATTTCCAGTGGATAAAAGCAATGTTCCCTTTAATTTTTCTCCCTGCTGAGCAGAGCAGTTCACATCTTGAACAGAATACAACTACTGTAATCTTCATATGGGCAGTGGACAGTGCAAGACCCTACACAGCTCCAAATTGCTGCTGAGAAGCAAAGTAAAATAAGACCAAAGTAAAACAAGATAGTTCTGTCATTTAAAACTGTTTTTGCCAAATTTGTGTAACATAATCTAGAAGAATTTTAAAATTATATTTGTCAAAACTTGAGGGGTATTTTAGTGTTTCTGCTTTTCATTTTAATGGAACTCAGTGAATCTTTGGATGTGGTATGTAGGAAAGTGTGGCATGTACTACTCTAAATCAAAGTTGACAGTGGTAAGGTTGATTTTTCACATGCATAGTTTTTGAGAGTTAAGTACAACTGTGAAAGAATAACAGTACATGTGTAGTTCTATAGTATTGTATAGTTTTATTCAATCAGTCATGTGTCTAGTGATGTACAGAAGAGAACCTGTATGGTGCAGTAATGTGGCATGTTTGTACTTAACCATATTTGCTTAATAAACTTCTGTTTCTGGTTTCCACCCCCCCAGAAAAACTTTAAATTCTGGTAAATGGTGCTGACAGGAGATCTACTGGGAATATATCTTCTTCTAACGACTGCCGAGGAAAAATACTTTGCGAATGGGATGAATACACAAGCAGTGACTGCCCGCAGCAGCTTCCTGACTCACTTTAACTAGCTGGAGCACTTAGCTAGTGATGTTTCCATTTCTACTCTACCCTATTTGAGCTTGCCTGTCTTAACTGGACAAAGAAATTCAAAGTGGAGTACCGTAAACTTGATATGGATAGTAAAAAGAAAGAGAAGGACAAACTGGATGATAGAATGGCAAGACCTAGTGGACGGTCAAGTCACAATCCACGAGGCAGCAGCTCTTCGAATTCTGGAGTTCTTATGGTTGGACCTAACTTTAGGGTTGGAAAAAAAATTGGATGTGGCAATTTTGGAGAGCTGCGATTAGGTAAGATTGTTTACTTAAGTTGTGCGCATGAGTGAATCAGCATCATAAAAATGTTTGATACTTTTTTCATGTATTAACCTTTACCATGCTAACTAGGAAAGAGGGTAGCATATATAAGTTCAATTTTTATTCCTGTGTAAGTTGTTGTGGGTATAATATGACGCTGAGAGCGTGCAGGCTACAGGCAGGAATCCACCTGTCAAATGCGCAATAAACTAAAGTACTGTGAAACTTTGACAAATGAATATAGTTGACACTAAGTGACTTGGGTTTCTCTATCATTTTCCTCTCAAGTCTTTGATTTGGCAGACATACTAAAATTGTTTGTTATACTTCCCCCAAGTTACCTGTACAAAGTTATAATTTATTATTATTTAAATATTTATCATATATATATTTCACTTTTGCTTCAAGGACTTTAGTATATACATGTGGGGTTATGTCATTTTATCTTAACAACATCTCTCTTTGAGAGGAGATAAAGAAGAGTGCCTTAAGTGAAGGCCATCCCTTGAGCTTCATAGGTCAGCAGAGACTTGAACCTAGTTGTTTAAATGAAACATTTAGTCTACTACCCTACACTAGTTTTTTAAGTGTGCGTGTATATATCTATGTATACGAAAGTTCAGTTTTTACTTATTTGCGAAACTGACCTGTCTTTATTCCTTGTAATTTTTGCTTTTTAAAAAATTATAAACAAGGCATTGTTTTATTGTGGTCTTTTCCATCAGAAGGGAAGGGTGTCCCACATGTGGAATTACACCTCCCATATACTCTAATGCAGGGGTGTCAAAGTCATTTGTTATGAGAGCCGAATCTGACATAAATGAGACCTTGTCAGGCCGAGCCATGTCGAGTGGGCCAGGCCGTGTGTGTACCTATTTATGATTAGGTAGCAGAGATATAAACTTTATAAAGGACACAGACAAACACAAAGATTTTTTAAAAGCTTAAAATAAAACATGCTTAAAACATTAGCTTGTTTGTCTTAAAGGTGCTTTTTCTGTATCTCGTGTGTTATGAGGGTTGAACCTCACATAATTTATATGAGACATTGTCAGGCTGGACCATGTGTGTCATAAAATGTAATGCCAGGTAGCAGAGATATAAATTTTATAAAGGACATAGACAAACACAATTAAAGTTTTTAAAAACTTAAAATAAACCATGCTTAAAACATTAGCACTTGTTGGTCTTAAAGGTGCTTTCTTTGTATATCTTCCATGCGATCCAGGGAACTGGGGAAAGGAAGCGCTGGCTCTTTCCTTCCCCAGGGGACCAGAAAGGGCAGGAGCCTCAGCCAATAGAAGGAAGAGAGGCTTGGATCAGTAGCTCTGCTATGCCTGACAAAACAAGCCCTCCTTCCTCCCTAAGGGAGGAGCCTCAGCCAATGGAGAAAATAGAGGCTTTGCTCTGTAGCTCTTGTGCTGTTGAGCAAGCCTAGCAAAACAAGCTGTGATGCAGAAGGAAGCAAGTGAGAGAAGGAAGCAGATGACAGCCAGTTGCTCGGGGGTCTGATAGGAGCCCTCCAGGGGCCTCATTCGGCCCCCGGCCTGCATATTTGACACCCCTGATCTAGTGTAAGGGCTTGATTTTTAATTATTTTAACTGAATGTTGCTTGAAAGGAAGTCCTGTTGCATTAACTTCCTTATTGCTCAGTAGAATGGCTGACTTGAGAACACTTCAGTTTCTGTGTGTCTAACCTGACCCAGGAGCAGGTTTCTTTATCTAAATAATTAGAAAAAAATGAGTTACCTTTTTCAGCCTTCTTTCATCAAGCTGTCATTTTGTTGACCTCTTCTCAGCCATTTCTCTTACTCACTGCCACAGTTTGGTTCCTAAGCCTGAATGGACTTTGTCTATTTTCCCTCCTATCAGTCTTTGCTACCAGAATGAGGAAAAAGTCTTATCTCGAAACTGGAGCCATATAACACAACTGCTGGCAGCCATGCTGTTGCCACCAAGCCTTCATTTTTTGGGCTGTATTCTTTCTTCTCCATCTTGGAGCTGATCAGCTCTTATCTGCCAGTCATGTGAGACCCCCGAACCTGTTTGGTACCATCTTAATATTGAAGACCAGAGAGAGATACATGCCCACATTATCATGCTCAGCAGGGAGGCAAAAGAAACTGTCTCTCCCTTCTGGCCAGCTGTACACCATTATCAAGAACCTCTGTGTAATTAATCAGATATTTACACAGGAAGAATTATGCAGCCTTAACATTCCTGTCAACAAAGACATAGTGTCACCATAACATTTTCCAGCAGAAATAATTTTCATTCACATGCCAAGTACTTTGGTATCAGTTCCAAATATTCTGGCCTACTGAAGGTAACTAAGCAGTGCCATCCCAAGAACACTTTCCTGGGAGTAAGCTCACTTGAACAAAATGAGACTTACTTCTGAGTAGACATGCTCAGGATTGTTCCCTAAAACTTATCTCCTAATCACCAGTTTGGTGTAGTGGTTAAGTGTGCGGACTCTTATCTGGGAGAACCGGGTTTGATTCCCCGCTCCTCCACTTGCACCTGCTAGCATGGCCTTGGGTCAGCCATAGCTCTGGCAGAGGTTGTCCCTGAAGGGGCAGCTGCTGTGAGAGTCCTCTCTAGCCCCACCTCACAGGGTGTCTGTTGTGGGGGAGGAAGGTAAAGGAGATTGTGAGCTGCTCTGAGACTCTTCGGAGTGGAGGGTGGGATATAAATCAAATATCTTCTTCTTCTTTTCCTTATTTCAAGGCTTCCCTTCCTTTTCTTGTTCAGAAATATTTTGGGGATCTGGGAACTTCCTCCTTTTTGCCTTCCGTTAGTGAGTACATACCAGTTAGCTCACCAGGATTTCCTTCCTGTTTTCCAGGAATTTAAAAATATTTCCTGTGGATTAGATGGCCTAGGGTGAAGTGGTACAAATTTTATGAGCTCTCCCCCCCAATTTTTCTAATAGAAAAATCGGAGGAGTATGAAAATCACAGAACATTTTCTCCTTTTTAGAATGAATGGAAATGTGCTTTAACCCTGCCAAGGGAAATAAAAACCAAGCTATTCTACTTGGACATAGGGGTCAAAGTGACTCCACATTACAGCAAAAAGCAGTGGAAACCTGATAGCTCTCTCTGTCTTTGCATTAACTACTAAGGAAAAAAACAGGCTTCAAGAATAATTTTTATTCAGAAATGCATGACAAAGGAGAGACAAATCTGGAATTGGGGTAAAAAATACCCCTCATTGATAACATCAAAAACCCACAAAACTGTAAATGGGGTCAAATTGACCCCACCAGTTTAAAAGCATAATACATCACACCAAATATTTAAAGTTTGGAAAGTGACTCAGGGGGTTGGGAAATTTGAAGGTGAAGTTAAGTGCACAGGTGGCTATGGGTCATCTAGACTTTCCCCCTGTAAGTTGAGATGATCAATCAGAGATTTGGAAAATATGAAGGACAAAGGGCACCAATCAGCTGGGGTAATCTGGAGTACCCCCCCCCCCCGGCATGTAAAGTTGAGAAGATCACGCTAAGGTTTGCAAAATTTGAAGGGCAAAAGGAAAGTAGTTAGCTCAGAACACAGGTGGCTAGGAGTCATCCTACTATATACTCAACAATTCAGGTTGCAGAGACTGCTTTCCCTTGGGGTCATTGTTCCAGGATTCATGGCTCCTTCAAGTCAAATGTGAGGTTCAGAGAATGCCTTCAAACATGTCCTGACTTGTCTTGCAATGGGTTATGGAATGACCCCATTGCCAAAAGAGCAGTGTGTTCTGGTTGGGCTTTTCCATGAAGCTGTGGGCACGAGGGAAGCTTTGACAGAGCACAAATGCAGGGCTTTTACCTCCTACTATATACTCAACAATTCAGGTTGCAGAGACTGCTTTCCCTTGGGGTCATTGTAACCCCCAATTCCAAAAGTGTTCTAAATCCTCGAAGCAAAAAAAAAGAGAGTCTATTTTAAATTATGAGAAAATATTTTGTTTTCACTGTTTATTCCACTTTTCTATAAAATTGAGATAATAGGTGTTGGTCCATCTATTTAAACATGGGAACAATGCTAAAATCATTTTTTCAATATTTTTGAGGTCAATAGTATCCCAAATTTTGATGATGATAGTGCTTTCATTTTCAAGCCAAGTCTGTTGGGGCCAGATTGACCCCATATCCCCTTTTGATGAAATTCAGAATGTCGGAGGGGGGGGACTTCAGGGCACTGCAGTTTATTGAGGAGAAAGTTCAACAGGAGTTTGGTGCCTGTAGAAAGCTTTAAATGGGTAAACCAATTCCTCCCCCCCCCCAATGACTCTGGGATTTTAAAAAAAGTGATTGTCTGGGAGGGTTAAGACAAGGTTTTACCCAAAACTTGTTAAGATTTTTATGTAAGGTAGTCTATGGCATTAGTAATATTATATGAGTTTAAAGCTGCTTCTGCCAAATATTATTTCATTTATTTACTACAAAATGCATGCTCTGTTTTCAACTTTTATTCTTAGCTTTTTCTTAGATAACAAAATTTAAAATTCCTGTACTAAATTAGTGTATAGGATGCATCAGTTCTTTTTTCAGTCTTGAGTTGTAGTCAATTTTGTACTCTACATTGTAGTCTAAATTGTAGTCTACAATTTTGCTTGTAGAAAACTAAGGCATTTATAGTCAGATTTCATAAATATGTCAAATAGTATAATTTTATATGCTAGCTGTGTTCTTAATGATGCATTCTGCTTTGTTATAGTAGTATGTTCAGTGCTGATAAGTGAGAACCACATGTATTTCTGGTCTCCCTATCCATTTTCTAGAAGACAAACTTTCCCCCAGGAAAGTTTCTTCTTCAGGAAATTCTACATCTTTAATATCAATTTGATGCCCAAATCTTTCTCCATTGTATTCATCTTATTGTTCTGAATCCCATGTTGTGCATCAGCTTGAATCTCCATATGCTCCAGTATCACAGATCTGATTTCCCCTTGTAAATTTAGGCTCTGGATTGCCCTGACATCTGGAAGTTGCCTGAGCATTTGAATCTGTGCTCCGATGGGTAGCTATAAGATTCTGCTCTCTCCCTTTGCCTCTTTAGTCATTTGCACTTCACCATAGTGCTTGCATGAGGAACCCTTGTCACATTCAAATGCTACTGTGGCACTGTCTCCTTACCATGCCACATTTAGTGGTGCAAAGACAATGGTGCAAAAACAAGAATAATGATAATGTTTCTAGCACCCAAACTCAGTGAAAGACCTGTCAGGTGGGAAGCAAATTGCACAGAATGAACTGGCTAGGAGAGGCAAACGATAGATTTTGAATACAGCATAATCTGCTTAGAACCGTGTGTACAAAGCACTTTGCCACCTCTTCTATAAGGAGATGGCCCTGGGCTTCAGACAGTGTTATTACCAATTAGAGATGTAAAAATTTTCAAAATGTTGAAGCCATGGGGGAAAAACAGAAAATTGAGGAGCTATTGAAATATATTCATTATTTACTTTTTTATCAAGCCTAAACAACTTTTACCAATTTAACCTTTAACATGTATCATTTATGACATAGCATGTAAAGTTGTTCTTTTGGTGTATTTAGGAGTATAAAAATGTAAAAAAAAAAATTATAAGAAAAATTGGAAATATGTCCAGTATTTGAGAAAGAGGTACAAGCTGCTGCATCCTATACTGCCAACACATGTATTTTTTGCTATCTAAGAGGTGGGGGGAAATGAAGGTAGAAAACAAATTCTAAAGTAAACCAAAGTGTATTATTTGTAAACAGTCTAGAGCAGCTGGTTTGGATATTAAACTAAACTTTGTAATTTTGAAAACACTGAACTGCCCTTTATGGTCAGGGACCTGCATATCTACGGGACCGCCTTTCTCCATATATCCCCCAGAGAGCACTGCGGTCGGGGGCAAAAAACCTACTCTCGGTCCCCAGACCAAAAGAAGCCAGGCTATGCGTGACAAGATCTAGGGCCTTTTCGGTGGCAGCACCAGAGCTTTGGAATGCCCTTCCAGAAGCCGTACGGGCCCTGCGAGATCTGTCTGCGTTCCGCAGGGCCTGTAAGACCGAGTTGTTCAAGCAGGCCTTCGATGCTTGATGGAAAGATGGCTGCCACCGGACATCACACAGATTGCCGGTGATCACTGTTTGGAATTTTAATGCCGCTTATAATGTATGGATTCAGCACTATATAATGGTTTTTAAAAATTGTAATATGTTTTTAAACTGTGAATTGTAAATTATGGTTTTATATATTTTATTAGTTTAACTGTGTAAATGATACTGTGAGCCGCCCTGAGTCCGCTTGCGGAGAGGGCGGGATATAAGTCAAATGTAATAAATAATTAAAAAATAAAATAAAATAAAATTAATGACTGTAGAACAAAGCTTGAGTCCCATGGTACCTTCAAGACCCTCAAAATTTTAGCTTATACCTTGAATAACATTTGTGAGTCTTAAAGGTACCACTGGACTCAAGTTTTGTTGTGCTGCTGCAGACCAACATGGCTACCAACCTGAATCTGTTTAAGAATATTCTCATTAAACACATTAATGCATATTTCATAGGTGAGGTTTTTTGGTGTTCCCCCAGATTCTCCTTTTTAAATCTCATTTTTAAAAGTCCTTGGGGGAAAATGGGAGGGGGGGAACTGAGGCCTTCACATCTCTGCTACCAAGACATGTATTGACTGCTGGGGTTGTTCCTGCTTCAGGTCAGTCAACTAGGAGGCAATGTCTGGGCAGAGTGACATCCCCTGTAAATCTCTTTAAAAGACAGTATATTATCAGAGAGGAATTGGCTCAGTTTCCAAAATATGGTCCTCAAGGCTTGAAGCCTCAGTCACCAAATTATTTCTCTGGTACTAAGTTTAATTTTTTCTGACACACACAAGATATCCAAGTTCTCCATATTCATCACAGAAAGTAGAATTGCCCTGTTGATGATGTGACCTCTGGAACTTCTCATGCCTAATCCTTTGACCCCACTCTTTTGAACATGACCAAGCTAAGATTAGAGAGATGACATAATTCTGGTAGTCCTTCTCTGATCATGTAGACCACAATTCTTAGAACTAGTGAATCTTTCCATTCAATCCCTGTGGATAATCCTACCATAGCAACAAAGTGATTTAGACGACAGTGGCGGTGGGGAGATTTCTATTTCTAGACCCAATGTGACTGTACTTCTGCTTGTGAGGGCTGATTGAGACATCCTAAACTCTTTGATATACTCCTCTGGGTTGGTAGATGTGATGCCTGAATAACCTCTTCCATAAGGATTTATAAACCCATGGTAAAAAGCCTTCATAGGTGCAACAAATGAAGCACAAGCACTGTAGACTTGGGTATAGTACTGGATTCCCTTCCATCAGGCATCAATCAGACTGCTCTAATACCCAAAACAGGTGGTCGCTTTTTTCACATTCCTAGGAAGGAAAGGGGATCATTTTCCTCCTACCCATCCATTCAGGGTGTAGCCCTTAAGAGCATCTCCCAATGATAACCACATACCTTCCCAGTGTTCCTTACTTAATGCTCACGGACACAATTCACAATAGTCCCATCGACAATCACTTACCTTAAATTGCATTTCTGATAAGCACTGCCTCTGCAAGAAGAATTTCAGAACAAAGGACCTTCTCAGTCTGGAAAGAGCTCTGTACATTTTAGCAGAACATCACGATTCAACAGATGTTCATAACAAATATAAACACAGCCTTTCACATAAATCAGGAGCTGTTACTTTCAGTCTTTTGTCTGAAACACTCTGTCTCCTTAAAAAGGAAAGACACAAGTTGTGAGGGGAGCATTAAAAACGTATCTGTGGCTGAATTTGAATACTTTCTCATCTTCCACGTTCTTATACTGGACAAAATTACCGAGATCACTATTTCCAAATGGATTAAGACATATATTTTTGTGGTTTGCAAGGCACCACAGCAATTACTCCACATTATTTACCACCATTCTTCTGAAAGAAACATGCAAAATAACTACATGGTCTTTCCTTTTGTGAGATGTTAGAGCAGTTACTATATGCCATGTTTGCAAGACAAGTGCTACAACAGATTTTGCCACAAAGATCCACAGAAACATTCTCACTGCAGATCCATAAATCACTGTTAAATACCTGATATGCTGGACACCTGCTTCCACTAATGAATAAAGGAACACTGGACTTAATTGTGGATGATTCCTCATAAGTGGATAAAAGGTGTACAGGTTTACCTACGGCATCACTGCCATCTCCAGGCCGCTACTGTATTTATTCCTATATCAGGAGTAGCCAACATAAATGCCAAATAGAATAAATGTCAGATGTTTGAGAGCCGGAAGACATGAATGTCAGATGTTTGAGAACTGCAAGACAAGGAACGAAGGCAAATAGATGGGTGGAAGGAGAGGTGAAAAGAATCACCTTTAACTTTAAATGCCTTCTCCAAGCCGGCTGACAGGGTGGTGGGGGCTTTGACTCCTGAGCCACAATTTGGCCAAGCCTGTCCTATACTATCACTTTTCATTCTTCACTGTGTGATGTCCAGTGACTGTCCAAGGCTTTCTCTTCATCCTGTGATGGCTATTTCAAAAGCATCATCCCTTGCTTGCTGGAGCTTGTAGGAAGAGGAGTGTCATATGCTAGACCATGTGGCTCTTTCACACATATTGTGTGACTCTCAAAGCCCCCACTGTCTTGTCGACTGGCTTGGAGAAGGCATTTCTCTCTCTTTAAATCACTTCTCCAAGCCAGCCAGTAGCTTGGAGGATGCATTTAAAGTTAAAGTTGCTTTCTTTCCACCTCTCCTTCCTTCCTCCCTTCAAAAAAGTATATGGAGGTTGAGGTGATTGTGTCCTTCCTTCCTCCCTAACTCCCTCCTCCCTCCCTCCCTCCAAAAAAGTGCATGGAGGTTGAGGTGATTGTGTGCTTTCATAGCTAAATGCCTTCATCCCTCTATTGGTGTAAAGTTGGGGTGAGGAAGAGAAAAGATGTGCTCAAGAACAGGAAAAGTGGTTTTTGTGCATGAGCAGCTGTCTTGAAAAAGGTAAATAAGAGGAGCTCAAGTGCATGAGCAGTTGTCTCTGTTTGTTCCGCCATTTGGATAAGGGAGGGGAAGTGTGGCATATCTACCTCTATTAAATGAGTCCCATCCTCCTTGACATGGCTAAAATCATTAGGTTGATGTTCCACTCGGCATGTTGTGGAAACATAGCCTCCTCCCTTAAACAAACCATATGGATTTTGTTTGCTTGCTCATATGGAAGTTCCCCAATTTCAGTGATCTCCCCAGAATTCAGCCCCAGCACACACTTTCCTTTCCAACACACTGAGAAGTGTGTCTGCGGGGCAGAGGGAAGAGGGAGCATTTTCTTCGTTCTTTGAGAAAACACCAGTGTGATGCGGAGACTAAAAAGGCAAATGCAATTTTGGACAGTATTAACAGAAATATAGTGTCCAGATCAGGTGAATGATGGTATTACTTTACTCTGTTCTGGTAAGTCCTTTCCTGGAGTATTGTGTTCAGTTTTGGGTACCACAGTTTAAGAAGGATATAGACAAGCTGAAAGGGGTCCAGAGGAGGGTGACAAAGATGGTGAGGGGTCTGGGAGACCAAGTTCTATGAAGAAAGGTTGAAGGAATTGGGTATGTTTTCATATCCAAAAAGACACCCCTTGTCATGGGTACTGGGGACCCTGCAGAAGAAGCTGAGCCTGCAGAAGAAACTGTGCCCCTGCCACCTGCACCAGTGCCCCTGCCTCCTACTGGAGAAGATCCAAGCCCCCCTGCCTCGCCCTCTCGGGTGGCTCGTGTGCATGACCGCCTTCGTCAGGACCTCAGGGATTGGAGGAGGGCGGCATGCTCACGAGCAAGATGCTCCCTGAGCCCTGAGTTTTGAAAGGATTCTGGCCCTTCTAGGAGTGAGGATGCTTGAGTCTCAGCAGGATCCTGGCTGCCTCTCTGAGCCAGCAATTAGCCCAAATGGGCAACAGACAGCAGAGGGCTATATAGCTGTGGGCTTTGGGAGGAGGCTTTGTGGAAGCAACTAGTCACTTACCTGACGTTCTAGCATCCACTCTGGCTTTTGACTTTGGCTTCTGGACCCCCTGACTTTGGCTTTGACTCCTGGACCCCCTGACCGGCTTCTGAACCTCTGACCTGCGATATCTGGACTGTGATTTGATTTTGGCGCCTTGGACCCTCTTTGCTCACCGGCTACAGACCTTGGACTGCCCCTGGACTTTGCCTGACCCGGCCCCAGCCTGTGACACCCCTTTACTGATTCCCAAGCCATGTACCCCTGGAATGTGATATTGCAATGTAACCTTAGAATATTAATATGACACAGCAATGCCGATTTGAATTGGAATGGTCTTTCTTGCGCATAATAGAGACAAATCTAGTTCCTTCTAGGCCCCAGGCAGGCTGGAATGATGTCATGTCTGGTTCACAGGCTGGGCAAACTTGGTGGCTGTGCTGAAAGGCTAAAGAGCATCCATCTTCCTACTTCTGGAAATGAAGAATTCCAGGCCCAGAGAGGGACATGTAGTGGGCACAGCTGTAAAAGTTCCTTCATTTCTTTTAAGTCCTGTTATCTGGTTTAAAACAATTTATTAATAGCATATGGTAACAATATCAAATTATATCGTTACTATCCCTAACCCATATGATATTTTTCTAATCCCCCTCCCTCCTTTACTAGACTTCCGCCGATGTTATATACTTAAGTTCACTTATAAAGGTACCCTTACCCCATCAAAGTTCAATTTTCCCTTTTTCTTAAATTCATTGTTAAAAAATTGCCCAATGTCCTTTCAAATTCCACTCTTTTTCTAAATATCCTCTAAATTTCTTCCATTCCCTCTTAAACACTTCCAAATCATAGTCTCTTAAAATTCTTGTTAGTTTATCCATCTCACTCAATGATAAAACTTCCACAATCCAGTCCCATTTCTCTGGTATTTTTTCTTGTTTCCATAACTGCGCATATAATGTCCTAGCAGCTGAGAGCAAGTACCAAATTAAAGTTCTATCTTCTTTTGGAAATTTTTCTATTTGTAATCCCAACATATGACACTCCAATTTTCCATTGGTGTGACACTCTGCTTCTTCATTGGGTAATTGAATTGCTTGATGTGACGTAATTTACCCTAGAAAACAGGCAATCCTACCTGTCAGGATTAGATTTCTCCATCCTCTCCTCCCTCCATCCCTTCCTGCCTTCACCCCCCTCCTTTCTTCTCAAAGAAATCTCCCTCCAGAGGCTTTGTGTTTCCTCTGACTGAGCCTACTGTGCAAGATTTAGGTATTGTATCACCTCTCCCCCGTCCACACTTATTCAGCTAACCACTTATTCCTCTTGCATGCTTGAAATTGTTTGATTGGGATGTAACTATCTGAAAACCAATACCTATAATAAAATCCATTATTAACCAAAGGATTTTCAGTGGTCTATCTCCGTAAATATTGACAGAGATCCTTGCTCACCTCACCTCTTGTAGACTAGCCATTTTGAGCTAAGAAATATTAATATTCCCCAATAAAATATTAGTTGAGGTGTAACAGTTTAGCCTGGAGGTAGCTGAGAGGTGATATGATCACCATCTTCAAGTACTCGAAGGGCTGTAATATAGAGGATCACCTGATGGGCAACACAGAAATCAGATTGATTATATACTCTGCAGTCAGAGATGGAGAAGCTCCTAACAGTCAGCAAAAACAAGACCTGGAGCTGACTGCGGCTCAGATCATGAGCTACTCATTGCAAAATTCAGGCTTAAACTGAAGAAAACTGGGGAAGCCATTAGGCCATTCAGGTTTGACCTTGATCACATTCCTTATGAATATACAGTGGAAGTGAAGAATAGATTTAAGGGACTAGAGTTGATAGACAGAGTGCCTGAAGAACTATGGATGGAGGTTCATGACATACATGGCAGGTTCATGGCAGCAACCAGCACCATCCCAAAGAAAAAGAAATGCAAGAAAGCCAAGTGGCTGTCTGATGAGGCTTTACAAATAGCTGAGGAAAGAAGGAAAACAAAAGGCAAAAGTGAAAAGGAAAGATTCACCCAACTGAATGCAGATTTCCAGAGAACAGCAAGGAGAGATAAGGAGGCCTTCCTGAAGGAACAATGCAAACCAATAGAGGAAAATAATAGAATGGAAAGGACAAGAGATCTCTTCAAAAAAATTGGAGAACTCAAGGGAACGTTTCGTGCAAAGATGGCCATGATAAAGGACAAAAATGGTAGGGACCTAACAGAAGCAGAAGAGATCAGGAAGAGGTGGCAAGAATACACAGAAGAATTATACAAGAAGGATCTCAATGTCCTTAACAACCATGACAGTGAAATTGCTGACCTTGAGTCAAACATTCTGGAGTGTGAAGTCAAATGGGCCTTAGGAAGCATTACTAACAACAAAGCGAGCAGAGATGATGGTATCCCAATTGAGCTTTTCAAAGTCCTAAAAGATGATGCTGTTAAAGTTATGCACACATTATGTCAACAAATCTGGAAAATGCAACAGTGGCCACATCAGTTTACATTCCAATCCCAAAGTAGGGTAATGCCAAGGAATGTTCAAACTATCACACCATTGCACTCATTTCATGTGCCAGCAAGGTCATGTTAAAGATCCTACATGCTAGGCTTCAGCAGTATGTTGATTGGGAACTACCAGAAGTTCAAGCTGGGTTTCGGAGAGGTGGAAGAACTAAAGATTAAATTGCGAACATTCGCTGGATAATGAAGAAAGCACGGGAATATTAAAAATATATATATTTCTGCTTCATTGACTATGCTAAAGCCTTTGATTGTGTGGATCACAACAAACATTGGCAGGTTTTTAAAGAGATGGGAGTACCAGACCACCTTAAATGTCTCCTGAGACACCTGTATAAAGGTCAAGAAGCAACTGTCAGAACGGGATATGGAACAACTGTTTGGTTTAGAATAGGAAAAGGAGTTCGACAAGGATGTATATTGTCACCCTGCTTATTTAATTTATATGCAGAGTACATCATGTAGAATTCTGGCCTGAATGAAACACAAGCTGGAATTAAAATTGCCGGGAAAAGCATCAACAGCCTTAGATATGCAGATGACACCACTCTAATGGTAGAAAATGAGGAGGACTTAAAGAACCTCTCGTTGAGGATGAAAGAAGAGAGCACAAAAGTAGGCATGAAGCTCAACATCAAAAAAACTTAAGATCATGGCATCTGGCCCCATCACACGTTGGCAAATAGAAGGGGAAGATATGGAAGTAGTGACAGACTTCACATTTCTGGGGTCCAAAGTCACTGCAGATGGTGACTGTAGCCATGAAATTAAAAGACATTTGCTCTTTGGGAGGACAGCTATGGCGAACCTGGGCAGTACAATAAAAAGTAGAGACATCAGCCTGCCAACAAAAGTCCGTATAGTCAAAGCAATGGTATTCCCAGTAGTAATATATGGCTGTGAGAGCTAGACCATAAGAAAGACTGAACGCAGAAGAATAGATGCTTTTGATCTGTGGTGCTGGAGAAGAATCTTGGACTGCAGGAAGATCAAATGTCAGTCCTAAGGGAGATCAACCCAGACTGTTCCCTGGAAGGTCAGATGCTGAAGCTGAAGCTCAAATACTTTGGCCACCAAATGAGAAGGGAGCACTCACTGGAGAGGATCCTGATGCTGGGAAAGACAGGGCAAAAGAAGAAGAGGTCAGCAAAAGATGAGATGTCTGGACAGGGTTACTGATGTAACAAACACGAATTTGAGCAGATTTCAGAGGATGGTGGAAGACAGGAGGCCCTGGCGTGACTTTGTCCATGGGGTTGCAAAGAGTCGGACTCGACTGTGCGACTGAACAACAACAACAAACAACATAGAGGATGGTGTGGAATTTTTAATTTTTTTTTGCCTCAGAAGGTAGGACTAGAACCAGTGGGTTGAAATTAAATTAGAAGTGTTTCTGGCTCAACATTAGGAAGAACTTCCTAACAGTTAGAGCAGTTAGGGTTTGTAGAGTCTTTCGGGATCAAGTGCCGTGTTCTACTGGAGAAAGTTTTCCTTCCAGACGTTTCGTTCTCAGCTGCGGAGAACATCCTCAGTGGCGTTGCAGCCGGAGCAGGTGCTCAGACCTTCTTGGCTGCTGTGCATTGAGTGGGGCCAGGGCTGCTGGAGAGCTGCTATTTGTAGGCTGGAGGGGGTGTGATGAAAGGGCAATTGGTTTGTGGATGTGCCCATTGTTTGGTGGGGCTTCCTGGAAGGGTAGTGATAAGGAAACTGGCTGTTGAATGTGACCATTGTTCTGTGTTAATTGCTGGGAGTTAGAGCAGTTCCTCAGTGGAACAGGCTTCCTTGGGAGGTGGTGGGTTCTCCTTCTTTGGAGGTTTTTAAACAGAGGTTAGATGCCATAAGACAGCAATGCTGATCTTGTGAATTTAGGGGGAGGCAGGGGTCGTTTGGTAGAAATATAGGTGGCAGAGCTCATTAGCATATGCCACCTCCCTGAGCCAAAAGCAACCCGATGCAAGAAAGGAGAGCCCCAGGCAAGCAAGGCCTGTTTGGGCTGGTTAGAGATCCTGGGCAGCCCCTCCCCCCCGCCCCACTGCCCAAAATCACATAAGAAGTGGAGAAAGGGTGGCACAGGCTTCTGCAGGGTTTAATGAGGGCTGCAGGGGATGTGGCAAAGCTCCTGGTGACTGGCTGGCTGGCTGCTCTCCTAACGCAGGGATTGTTATGCATCTGCACCTACTATTCAATGGATAAGGAAGGGAGGGAGGGAGAGGAGGACCTCAGAAAGGTTCAGGAGCTTTGCCCCTGTGAGCTCCTACTGAGGCCTGGGGAGAGGTATTTGTGAAGTGCCTGCATTGTGCAGGGGGGTTGGACTAGATGACCTTGGGGAATCCCTTTCAACTCCATGGTTCTATGAAAACTTCCACCCAGCAGGTGCTTCACTTTGAGAGCAAGTAGAGGAGGGTCAGTCTGGCAAAGCAGTTCAAAATAGCATCAGTTTGTTTGCATGGGTAGTCATGACAAGAGTGGGCAGATTAGTAAGGCTGCACTGGTGTTTCTGCACCAGGAGTACTTCCAAGGTGGAGAACTGCAGGTGCGACCCTAAAAATCTGCTCAATTTGCTTTCCTTTCCTTATCCCAACCCCGCTTCTTTGCTCTCGTCTCCTACTCAAGAAAAAGAGCCAGCAGCTTTGCTGTCCTGTGGCCAGACTTTTGCAGAATGGGGAAACCCCTGACTGCCTGCCAGCTAGTTCTGGCTATGCGGAGCCCTGATCTGCCCCTGTAAACACAGGGAAGTGGAGAGACACCTGAGGCAAAAGCCTGTGAGGCATCACTTCTACCTGCAGAGGAGGGAGTACTTTGTTCAAAGTTCCCTTCTCTTGAATACATTCCCTGCAAGTGTGAAACTAACCTGTCTTTGAGACTCCTAAGTAATGCTCACTTTTCTTTCCAAAGGTGCTGGAGAAAGTGACCCGGGGATATTTCTCCTCATATTAGAGCAGCCAGGGCAGTTGTGGGATCAGATAGCAATTTCATGGGCAGTGTTTGTCTTCCTCTGCTTGGACTCAGTGTTGTCTTGACCTCGCTGCTTGCCTCAGTTTTCACCTCTGTAAAATGGGATTAGTAGAAACTAGCTGTATTGTGGTGTGTATGGCTGTGTGTGTGTATAGTAAAGCTCTTGGCAGAGAAGCTGCTTTACATTGTGGGCAGGGATGCTTACTAAAAGTGCTACCTGGAAAGGTTCCAGGTTTGCTGTCAGGAAAATATGATCCAAATGCCACTTCTAGTGAGTCTCTTTTCTTGTCCTTTAGCTAAGTTGTTAGCTTACTGCAAAGTGTCTTAGATTCAGGTGGGTAGCTGTGTTGGTCTGAAGCAATAGAATGAAGTTCAAAGAAATGTGCATGCACACAAAAGCTATAGCCAGATTTAAACTTGTGGGTCTTAAAGGTGCCACTGGACTCAAACTTTAATCTAATGCAGTGTCTTGTCCCCATTCCCCAGTTCTCTACCTTATGCTTCAGGCAGATCAAAAATATGTTGACTGCTGTGTGGGGTATGTGACCAACTGACCTCTTTGCTTCTGGGAACCATTGGTCTCATAAATTAGAGATACAAATTAGCTTCAAAGCTTGTATTGGAAACCACCTTTGATTCCCTTCTGGTCCCAATACACCTCTATCCATGACCGAAGAGATGTGAGGAACTCATGCAGTATGACAACAATAATTTTATTGTAAGTGCTCAAGAATAAACAAATGAGTTCTAATTATTAGTGTTTCAGTGAAAGGTAGAAACAACATAGGTGATAACAGAAATAACAGATAGAGAAAATAAATCCTGACAGGACTAACTGAATGTTCCCTTCCTCTAATGCCAAGAGACTCCCCACCCCTTGAGCGAGGGAACCATTCTGCTACAGCCTTTTCAGAAAGAACTCTCCTGACTGCAGCCCCTCCAGAGTGAATACTTCTACCTCTCTAGCTTGGCCTTTTATCTCCTCCCTTCCAGGTCCCACCCCTCTGGGCAAGTTTTCCCTCCAAAACTGCTGCCCACCCAATCAGGGAGGCAGGAGGGATCCTGGGAAATTTAGATCCTGTAGCTACTCTAATACAGGCTTCCCTTGAGCCTGTAGGCCTCACTAGGCCAAGGAACATGGAAGCAGATAACCTTTACAGTTAATAATGTAATATTTTACATCTCTAGTCATATCAGCAACCCCATCATAGGATATATTACATGCCTGTACATCAAATCATTAATCCATACATGTGCTGCAGATCATGTGGATAATCTTAATCATATCATTACTTCTCAGAGCAATGATAGCAAGTCTGAGGAAATAAGGATACTAGTGTGAAAAAGGACTGTGTGATAAGCACCTCTGTATTTTATCTCTACAGCATGGAACCAAATATTAGGGGCCAGTTTTCTTGATTCTCCTGTGGTGCACCAAAGATATATTAATTGAGGTCAAAACAAAGTCCATAACATGGGTTTATAGTGTGTAATAAGCAGTGATATGGGTTTTCTGTTAAAACTTTTAAGTATCTAAATGTTAGCAAAAAAAGTACAAGCACTACGGTTTGTCTGTGCTTCATATTCTATATTTAGTCCACATAACTGATTTGCAGCTGAACAACCCTGACAATTACAGATGACTAGATTGTATTAACATATGTAGGGTGGGAAATTTTCCTATCCACATCACTGGTGGTCAAAATCCAATAATATAGCTTTTTCTTTGAAAGATGTGTGCACATGGAAAAGACACCCAAAAAGTTTTTTGTTTTTCCTTTGCTTCTCCCTGAATCCTCAGAGTGCCTCCAACTCCTTATTTCTAGAGAAAAAACTTGAGTAAGGGATATCATTGAAGAATGAGATATTTGATTTTTATTTGGTTTAGTATTTTATGTGTTTTCTATGTAGTCTGCCTTTCTCAAAGCTCTTCAGTTCAGTCTTACCTATTACAGGAAATGGTGGTCACTGTGGACAGAAAATACACTTGACAAAATACAATGGCAGAAGGGACAACTGAAGTTTGCCAAGCATCTAATATACAAAACTAGTTCTTTATTTGGCAGTACATGTGTTTCAAACAATTACTTGCCAAAATAAATGCTGATGCTCAGTATTAGAAACAAATAAATCAGGGGTCGCCAAACTTGCTTAATGTAAGCCACATGGAATAAAAATGTCAGTTCTTTGAGAACTGCAAGACAGGAACATCAGATGTTAGAGAGCTATGAGAGAGGGAGGAAGGAAAGCAAATGGGGGGAGAGGTGGAAAGAAAGCAACTTTAAATGCATTATCCAAGCCACCAGCTGGATATGGATGGCCACCCGGACTCTGTCCCTGAAGAACCGGGTGAGGTATTACAGGCTGTGGCTGGTTGGTTGTATCAGAGCCGGCTGAAAATCCATCAAAGACGGAAGTCCTGTGTCTGGGTCAGAAGGGGGTGGGGAGTGGAATCAGGCTCCCACCCTTCGATGGCACACAATTGACGGCATTGACCGAGGTGAAGGGCATGGGGTGTTCCTGGATGCCTCTATCTATGGAGGCACAGGTCGCTGCCACTGCAAGGGCTGCCTTTTTCCATCTGAGGCGGGCCCAGCAGTTGGTCCCCTGCCTTACCTCCCATGATCTAGCCACAGTGATTCATGCAACATTCACCTCCAGATTAGACTACTGTAACTCTCTCTACATGGGGCTTCCCTTTACCCTGCTCCGGAAACTCCAGAGGGTGCAGAACGCAGCAGCCCGGTTGTTGGCATCAAGGCCTACGTGGGTGTGGATGCATCTAGTGCTGCGCGAACTGCACTGGCTACCTCTCGAGTACTGGATCTGGTTCAAGGTGTTGGTCCTTACCTTTAAGGTCCTTTACGGCCAGGGGCCTGCATATCTTTGGGACTGCCTCTCCCCATATGAAATGCACCCCCCCCCGGCTCTGAGGTCTGCTGCTCAACATCTCGTAGTCCCTGGTCCTAAGGACACCTGGCCGGCTTCAATGAGGGCCAGGGCCTTTTCCTACCTGGTGGAATGAGCTCCTGCTGGAAATCCAGGCCCTGCAGGATTTATTAAGGTTTTGCAGGGCCTGTAAAATGGAGCTCTTCCGCCAGGTTTTTAATTAATCCAGCAGGTGTCTTTGAAAGTCATCACTTCCCCCAGCATTTCACCATTATGATGTTATGCTATTCTGTTAGCCCTCAGCTGCATGCTGTTTACCTCCTATGTCTGTAAGATTGTTTACTGTGCTGCTCCTGTTTTGTAATAGTTGTTTTTATGATTTTTTTTAACTTTGTTGTTGTAAGCCGCCCTGAGCATGCTTGCGGTATAGGGCAGGATATAAATCTAAAAATTACATTAAATTAAAAATAGAAATGCCTTCTTCAAGTTGACTGACGGTGGTTCGAGCTCAAAGAGCCATACAATATGTGTGAAAGAGCCACATTTGGCTCCTGAGTCAGTTTAGCACCCCTGATCTAAATGAATGAGTTTATTTTAGAAATTAAGGTAACTTGCGAGGTTAAAATAAAATTCTGTGTATCATTTACACAACATTTATTTTCACACTTTTATTGTAGAAGGGAAAAAATGGCCAACAGTAATTTTCTTTACATACCCATCTTCCTCAGTTCATGAGTTTTTTATAACTCCTTAGTCATTTCTGGTGACAGCAGGCTGATTGGTTTTTTAAACTGGAACTCTATTACACCTCATACCTTGGAAGAAATTCATCTTACACTATGTTAATATTAATTATAATCAAATGTTTCATTATTTTTGGAGAAGCAGAGGGTTGTAGACTGTAGCCTAAGTGAATTGTTTGTGTTTGCTTAGTATGTGAAGCACTGTTTTCAAGCTGGAATTATTACTGCTTTTTCTGTTGATTGAAGGCATCTGAATTGGACAAAAGCTATGGTAGATGTCCAGTGTAACATTCTAGTTTAAGCATAAATCATTTAACTAAAAATTGTATAATTTATTTTTTCTATTTAAAGAATGTTACTGCCATTAAGGTTAAATGTACTTTGATACTGATAAAATTCTGATTTTTATAGTCTATAAATGTTTGAAAAAGAATAGATACTGAGGAAAATAACTTGCCTTCAATAACTTTTAGATAGATTTTTTAGCAAATACTTTTACAATCTGTGTTCAATGAAAGAGCTGAAAAGTCTAACATTCTTGTCTTTTTATCTTTAAGGAAAAAATTTATATACAAATGAATATGTGGCAATTAAGCTGGTAAGTCATCATACTCAATATTCAAAGTATCTATTATCAGCTATGCTTTCAACAAATTAAGCTCAATAGGATTTTTTCCCTTCCTTTTTCCCAGTGGAAATATTAGAAATCATATGTTTTCTCTATATTAACGATTAGTGATGTGCTTTTTAAAGTAAAGCATTAAAATGTTTTTATCCCTATTTCCCCCCAAAACAGTTTATATATAGTTTTAGTTAATTACAGGGTGTGTTCAGCTGTCCAATTCTCAGATTTTCTTGCAAGTTTCATATTCTTTCATTTAGAAATATAAACACTAAATAAAACAAGCTAATGTGAAAGAATAAAGAAGCTTGTTTTCACTCTGCATATTTTCATACCTGAAGCCCTTCAAGATAAAAGCAAAATTCAGAATAGGAAGCTGTTGATGTTTACAAATTGAATTTGATTGTAGAAAAAAAAACATGATAGTAATTTGAAATATATATTTATTAAATAATATGTTATAGTTTGATATAGTTAATTTAATCCTTTGTTATTCTGATGCTGTGTAATATCTTTTCCCCAGCAAGTTGGAAGCAGTTGGAAAGAGACGCTGCTTCTTGTAGTGTGTACATTAAGTCCACTGTAATCTCTTGTTGTATTGAAGGGTTTTGTATTGTTTCTTGGTAGCGTTGGAAGTATAGAGAACAAACTTGTTTAAATGTAATGATTACTTTTCTTTACCATGCTGCATTTTGTTTTTTAACCCCATTGCCACTCCCCATTTCACTAATTTATTGAAACTTTTACAAACAAACATAATAGTTACACATATACAATTGATGGATATATCCAATGACCAATAGAGAATACATGTTTTGGCCCCCTAGGGCCTTCCTCAGTAGTCAGTATTACTATTGTAAAACAACACACATACAGGAGTAAATATATGAAAAAAAAACCATTCTTTAAAGCCAGGTGTTGCTTTCTTATGTGCTTTTAGCAATTACTAAAAGTTTACACAGTAGGCCAGGGTAACTGCACATGCTCTCCAAATTATTCTGCACTGGTATCATATATCCAACATGTCTGGATGTGTGTCACTTCCATCAAAAGTAGTGATCAAGTTCAAAAATCTAAGCACCTGTGTATTAGCATGCCCATTCTGTCCTTCATTAGCTGTCCAATCAAACTGGCACTGAAAATTGCAAGCAGGGATTATGAATGTCAGGTAACTTTATTAACCAAAGTTCCTGGAAAAATAAAAATGTTTGGGGAGGAAAATTGAATGAACTGTTTAACAACATTAGTGTAAATGTACTTGTACTCATCTACTTCTGTCCTGCTTGTTCAAAATTAAAGTAACATTTTTTATTTTAATGCTGCATACACATACAGCAGTTCCATTGTTAAGCTTGTAATTAACAAACTTTGTTAAGCTTGCAGATTGTTAAGCTTGCAAATTTACATTGTTAATCGCACATTTTAGGCTTTTGTGTCATTGTTACATTGCCACATTGGGTATATGCTAGCTTTGTCACAGCTAGAAATATTTCTGGTACACCTAGGAGATGAACACCCCATTACTCCAGGGCAGTAATGTTGGTGATTGCTCATGGTTTAAGAAATCAGAAGCAAACTTAGTAGTTTTAGACTTCCTCTTTATCTGTGCAGCTCATTTGATTTGCGGTATTTACTCAAATACAAGACTAGTTTTTCCCCCCAAGGTGTGTCGTAAATGAGGGAAGGGTGCTGTCTCATATTTGCATATAACATTTTACATTCAGGGCTGTTTTCTTTCAAGTAAATATGGTAGCTCGAGAAACATTTTCATTCTTTCAGGAATGCCATCTTCAGAATTTAACTATACCTTTTGCATTCTGTTGACACTCACAAAACCCATGTTTGTTCCTACTTACTTTATCTCTTAACCAGTTATGCAAATTCCATTTCATACCTATGTTAAGAGAGTTTCCTGTGGGTGTTAACTGAGGCTAGTCCTGGTGTAGAAGTAGCATTGTGGTGTAGCTAGGCTGGTGCAAACCATAAGAAGATATAAAAGATTATTGGATTTTTATTCTGCCTTTCTTCCAATGAGTTCAGGTACAATGGTTCTTGCTTCATTTTATTCTCACAACAACACTGTGAGGTAGGCTAAACTGCGAAAGCATGGTCAGTCCAAGGTTGCCTACCAAGTTATTCTAAGATTTTATATAGTCCAGTATACCGTCTTTAGATTTCTCTCTGGAAAGTTCTATCCCCTGTTTGTATTCCCAATATCTGATATTAAATGTATGTCACTTAAACAAAGTTCAATTTAGTTATCATGGTTCACAGCATTGATAGACATCTTCATCATGGTTAATTCCTCTTATAGCCATGATTCCTCTTAATAGCCATGCAAGTTACTGGCCCTTACTGCATCCTGTATGGCAGAGAATTCCATAAAATACATGGCATTAATGTTTTTCTTTCTATCAGACAAACCTGTGGCAATGTAACAATGACACAAAACCCTAACATTTGCTGATCAATTGCAGAGGGTGACCATGTGGGGGAGAAATTTCCTTCTACATCATGCATAGTTATTTGCGCAGTCCTTATTAAAACACACACACACACAAAACTTTAAACGTGTTAGCCCAGGAGTGTCAAACATGTGGCCCAGGGGTTGAATCAGGCCCCTGGAGGGCTCCTATCAGGCCTGTGAGCAACTCACTGTTGTCTGCTTCCTTCTCCCTCTCTTGCTTCCTTCTGCATCCCAACTTGCTTTGCCAGGCTTGCTCAACTGCATAGAAGTTACAGAGCAAAGCTCCTACCTTGAGGAGGAAGTGGGGGGAGGATAGCTAGCTTTGCCAGGCTCTCTCAATTGCACAGCAGAGCTACCCAGCCAAGCCTCTCTTTCTTTTGTTGGGTGAGGCTTGTTATGAGAAATGCTTGGGTCTCCCCTTTTAGATGGGGAAATTAGCAATAAGGAGACTTAAAAAGGTAAGGGTAGTCCCCTGTGCAAGCATCAGTCATTTCCAACTCTGGGGTGAAGTTGCTTTCACAATGTTTTCACGGCAGACTTTTTACGAGGTGGTTTGCCATTGCCTTCCCCAGTCATCTACACTTTCCCACCAGCAAGCTTGGTATTCATTTTACCGACCTCAGAAGGATGGAAGGCTGAGTCAACCTTGAGCCGGCTACCTGAAACCAGCTTCTGCCAGGATCAAACTCAGGTCGTGAGCAGAGAGCTCAGACTGCAGTACTGAAGCTTTACCACTCTGCATCACTTAGGTAGAGCAAATTAGGAGCTAGGACTTCACCGATTATACGAAGGTCCAATTCTCATAAAGGAAAACTCCAAAGCAAATATATTTTGTAATGTTTTACTAGAAAATAATGTGAAAGGGTACAGTCATAAACACACACAATAAAACACACCATCTCAAGAAAAATAGGGGATCTTCTTCGTGGTCTCTGTGCATCACACTGATGGGAGAAGGCGCCGGCGCCGATCACGATTGGTAACTTCAAAGCCGCGGATTTCCGCGCCCCCGTCCCGGTGCGCATGCGCAAGCACTCCCCTTCTTTGCGCATGCCCACCAGGACAGGAGCAGACATCCCGCCAGTTCTCTTCTGACCGCCGCTGAGATCAGTCGATCTTCGCTACGGTCGGTGGATTTCTTCATATCGTTCGTTGGATTTCCTGTGAGAGATACTCTAGTGACTTTGACTTGCGTTACTTCTGTCTGTGAGTGGGGAGAAAAAGGGCGTTTGTTATTTTTCCTACTTCCAGTTTCCCTTTTCCCTTCCCCCCCCTCTCTCCCCCTCACCCCCGCGCCTTCCGTGTATGGAAAAGCGCTGGGGATTTTTCAAGAGGTGCAGGAAGTGTGGCAGTAAAATCGCCCCTCCGGACGGCCACACCCTGTGCCTGTTGTGCCTGGGAGAAGCGCATAAACCAGACTCATGTGCTCACTGCCCTAAGTTCTCCAGGCAAACGAGAAAAAATTGAGCGGCTCGCCTCGCTGCAGCCCTGATGAAACAAGCGCTGTCTCTTCGCAAAATGGCGGCGTCATCAGAAAGCACGCCAAAGTCCTCGGTGTCGGTGGTCGATACCGACAAGGCCTCCTCCGACGCCGATCGCCCCCTTAAAAGAGCGGGCTCGGCTTCGAGATCGGATCCTCTACACCAGCAAAGAGGTCCAAGGGAGGATAAGGGAGCTTCTTCTCCAGTGGTCCCAGGAGTGGGCCAGTCCTCACTCTTGGGATTATAGCTCCTCCCTTTCGATTGCAGGGCTTAACAAACTTGACCCTAAGGGGAGGCGCTTGATCCTCAGAAGTCAGTTTGTTTAGCCCTGCAATCGAAGCAGGACGTGCTTTAGAGCCCTTTGAGGCTCTTGACCCGAAATTTAAAAAAAAAAAAAAAGGAATTACCTGATCTCAGTGGCAAAGGAATCTCCTGGCAAGGGAGAAAAGTCCAGCCGCTGTTTTTTCTTTGAGGGAGCAATCCCTCCTGCACTGAAAGAGAGCGCCTGAATAGCCTCACTCCAGAGGCACGCGTTCGCGCCCTTTCATCTTCCGGCCTCCTCCCAGCTCGGCAGGCGTGCCTGGGGCTGTAAACCGATCTTCCCCTTCAGCTCCCAGCAAAGGCACTCCGGCAACCCCGGGGGCCTGCGGAGCAGCAAATCGAAGGGAAGGCTCAGAGGGGAGCCGGACGAAGGGAGAGGACTCGTGAGTTTCACGCTGCCCTCCCAAAGCACCGCAGACAGCGCGATCGGTGCGATAGTTCCTGGAAGGGAACTCGAAGCTGCGGTAAGCCTGGAAAAAGGGGGGGACCCTCTGGAGGGTCCCTAGGGGGAGAGGAGGTCTTTAGACCTGACCCAAGCCCCTTTCCCGCGGCTCAAGCTGATGGGAGTTGAAGGTCTCTGGGTTTCAGACGCCGTTTTCTCAGCCTCCCCCCCCCACTCCACCCCTCACTCCCTTCTTTCCTGCTGTCTTTCCTGTTTACTCCTGCATTCAGGAGGGGTGGCCCTATCTGATATGGCCCCTGGGAAAGGGAAAGGGAGTTAAAACCAGGTTAAAGCTGGTGGGGGGGGGAGGTTTTTTGGTGGGAATGGAAGCCATTTTGCATATGCTTCTTGTGTTCTATAGGGCCACTCATTCTAAGATGGCCACCTCCACTAGATTTCCCATGGGAGCAATGTTGGAGGAGGGAACAGGTGAGTTGGAGTTGGCTGATTCCCCAGCACAGGAAGAGGGGACAGAAGATCATCAGACTGATATCTCAGCAGATGAAGCTAAGTCTAATCTTCTTGCTTGAGCTGGTAAAGAGCTGGTAAAAAAAAAAAAAGAGGTTCAGGCAGCCTCTGCGGCCACCCCAACTCCTTCACTTAAGAGGGTAGCCAAACAAAAACACAGGGAGGTAGATAAGGAAAAGGAAAGTTTTTCCCATAAGGCCTCCCAAGCGCAGTAGGTTTGAGTTGCATCCCGTGTCCTCTGATCAAGAAGAAGAGGACTCTGACTTGTCTGATGGCTCTTCGTCACCAGATACTGGGGAACTCTCTGAGGAAGAGGAGGGGGCAGCCTCTGCTCACTCCAAACTGTTTCCTGCGCTTACTCCCAAAAGTTATTAGAACTTTACAGATACAGTATACTCCAAAATCTAAGGATGAGGAGGATGCTGAGTTCCCTGCAGCAATAGAGGATATCATTCCCAAGTCAGGTTCAAAACCTCTACAGGTTCCTTAGCCCTCTGGGTTCTTCTCTATAATCAGATCTGAGTGGGAACATCCAGCCAAGCCTAAGACGGTTTCATCAAATTTTTCTAAGTTCTTCTCCTTCATCCCAGAGGCGACCAGGAGGCTGAAGCTACCAGTGGTAGATGACCCTGTCAACAGTTTGGCCTCTAACTCCATACTGCCTATGGATGCAGATGGGATGCCAAGAGATCCGACAGACAAGCGTATAGAGCAGGCTTTACGTCGTGATTTTGAAGCTTCTGCTAGTTCCTTAAAAGTGTCTCTCTTCTGTAGGGCTTCATACATGTGGCTCTCTGATCTAGCTAAGAGGGAGGATCTGCCTAAGGATGTTAAGGACTCACTTAAGAATATTACGCTAGCTACTGCCTTTGCATCAGACTCTACCCTTGAAGCAGTTCAACTATCTGCTAGGGCCATGGCCTCCAGTGTGACGGCTAGAAGGAATACCTGGCTACGTAATTAGGATGCGGACCCCTCAGCTAGAGCTAAAGTGGCTGCGGTTCCCTTTAAAGGGGCCTCACTCTTTGGGGAGGGCCCAGATAGATACCTCATAGAGGATAGGAATAAGAAAAAAGTACTGCCCTCCAAGAGACGTGATAACAGAACAAGACAACGATTTCAGTCCTTTCGTGGAAATCGGAGAGACTCAAGACAAACCCCCTTCAAGCAATATGGAACAAAGTGGCAACCAAAGACCAGAGACAGCAGAGCTTCCTTTGGTGGAAAACAAAGTCAACCCAGTAAGGGACAGAAGAAGCCTACATCAGCATGACTGGGCGGGTCCATTGGACCTAAGTCGGATAGGGGGACGGCTTCAAAGATTCTCCCACGTGTGGCATCAAACGATCTCAGACAGATGGGTGTTGGACACAGTTATCAACGGTTACTCCCTGGAATTTTATTCACCTCCACGACGCCATTTCCTGGAAGTACAGAGAGCTCAGTCTCTAGAGAAACATCATACCTTGCTGATGGCCATCGACCATCTGATTCAGATAGGAGCCATAGAACCGGTCCCGGAGTTGGAAAAATTTCAAGGCACATATTCAGTCTTCTTTGTAGTTCCCAAAAAGAACGGAGACGTTCGGGCAATATTGGATTTGAAGTGGGTGAACAAGTCGGTAGTTACAAAGAAGTTTCGGATGGAGACTCTGAGATCCATACTACTGGCTGTCCAACAGGGAGACTTCATGGCCTCCATAGATCTGTCAGAAGCCTACCTTCATATCCCTATCGCCAAGGGACATCGCAGGTTTCTTCGCTTCTCCTGCGACGGGTGTCATTACCAGTACAGAGCCCTGCCCTTTGACTTAAAGTCTTCGCCAAGAGTGTTCACAAATTTCTTAGTCACCCTTGTGGCGCTCCTCTGGTTACAAGGGGTTTCTCTGTTTCCGTTTCTGGATGACATTCTGGTCAAGGCCCCGTCGGCGGAGCAAACGAAACGAGACCTGGATCTGACCATAAAGACCCTCAGATCCCATGGGTTCGTGATAAACATTCAGAAGAGCTGGCTTTAACCTTCCCAGTCTCTGACACATCTAGGGGTTCAGATCAACTCCAGCTTGGACAGGGTTTTTCTGACCCCAGAAAGGCAGTCAAAGATCTTGCGGCTGATGTTAGAAGTCCAGCAACGGAAGCGAGTCAAGTTGATGCTGCTGGCAAAGTTGCTGGGAATGATGGTTTCGTGCCAGGATGTAGTTCAGTGGGCACGGTCCCACATGAGACCTCTCCAGAAGTTCCTTTTACCCTTCCAGAAGCAGATAAGTACCAAAAGCCCGATTTCACTGACATTACCAGCCAATCTGTTAAAAGATCTCGAATGGTGGCAAACTACCGATCGCTTTTCCTTGGGAGAGGAATTGCGGGAGCCCAAAAGGGTGGTAGTAACCACGGATGCCAGCCTTTTTGGCTGGGGAGCTCACATGGCCGTAGCCGTAGCGCAGGGTCAGTGGAATGTCCGAGAGGCCAAAGAAAGTATAAATCTTTTGGAATTGAGAGCCATACAACTGGCCATGCTTCAGATGGAAAAAAGAGTGATGGGGACTCATGTACTGATTCAGACAGACAATATGACGGCAAAGGCCTATGTGAATCGTCAAGGAGGCACCAGGTACCAGAAGCTTCAAGTCGAAGCACAAGTCATGTTCACCTGGGCGGAAGTTCATCTTCAGTCCATCAAGGCCGTCCATGTGGCAGGAAAGGACAACGTGGTAGCGGACTGGCTGAGTCGGCAATCACTGGACCAGTCGGAATGGGCTCTTCATCGTGAGACGTTTCGAGACATTTGTCAAAGATTCGGGATGCCGGAAGTGGATCTTTTTGCCTCGGACGACAATCACCAAGTGGCTCAGTATTTGTCAAGGACAAGAAGCAGAGGAGTGGCAGCGGTCGACGCTCTGAACTCAGACTGGCCAAGGACTCTATTGTACACCTTTCCTCCGGTCCAGATCATCCAGAGATTTCTGCAGAGGGTCCGGGAACAGAAAGCGGAAGTGATTGTGGTGGCCCCCTTTTGGCCCAGGAGAGCCTGGTTCCAGGAACTCCAAAGCCTGTCGATAGGGGAGCCATGGCGAATTCCATTGAGAGAGAATCTTCTGTCCCAAGGCGAACTGCATCATCCACGACCAGAGATGCTGCAGCTCACTGTTTGGAGATTGAGCGGCAGCAGTTGATTGGCCTAGGTTATTCTTCTAAGGTAGTAGACACCATGTTGTCTTCAAGGAAGAGCTCCACTAACAGGAGCTATAATGTTACCTGGCAGGTTTTTCATACCTGGTGTGCAAGTAAGGGGGAAGATCCTTTACAGGCCTCAGTTTCTGTTATCCTTTCTTTTCTACAGGAGGGGCTAGAAAAAGGCCTTAGCACTAGTACGCTGCGTAGACAAGTGGCAGCCATAGCAGCGGTTAGAGGGTCCAGAAAGGGCAAGCCTATTTCCGCACACCCGCATATCAGGAGGTTTCTAAAGGGGGTGGCTTTGGTTAATCCACCGCAGGCGCATAGGTTCCCCTCTTGGGATCTAAACACGGTGCTGAAGGCGCTGTGCGGCAAGCCTTTTGAGCCTATGGTGTCGTGTAGCTTTAAGTTGCTGACCTTTAAGGTGGCGTTCTTAGTGGGCGTCACATCGGCGCGCAGAGTGTTGGAGCTTCAGGCTCTGTCGATACATAAGGATCTCTGCGTTTTCCATCAGGACAAAGTAGTGCTTCGCACTGATCCAGCATTCATTCCGAAGGTGAGCTCACGGTTTCATAGGGCGGAAGACATTGTGCTTCCTTCTTTCTGCCCTAATCCAGTTCACGAGACAGAGAAGTTGTGGCACTGTTTGGATGTCCGTAGAGCCCTTAGTTTCTATCTGGACAGGACCAAAGGGTTTCGTCAATCTGACTCTTTGTTTGTTTCCTTTAGGGTTTCAAACAATGGTTGCAAGGTATCAGCCTCCACCATTAGTAGGTGGATTAGGGGGTGCATTTGGGAAGCTTACAAGGTAAAAGGCCTGGAGCCACCGGTCAGGGTGACAGCTCACTCCCTCAGGGGAACAGCCACTTCAGCAGCCTATAGGGCTTTTCCTTCCCTGGAGGTAGTGTGTAAAGCGGCAACTTGGAAGTCGGTTCACTCCTTCACTAAGCACTACAGGGTTGATAAGGCGGCCTCGGCTGAGGCTGCATTTGGTAGGAAGGTACTCCAACACGTGGTCTCGGGACAAAGCTGAAGTGCCCACCCAGGGACTCGGCTTTTTTATGTCCCAAGAGTGAGGACTGGCCCACTCCTGGGACCACTGGAGAACGGAAGATTCTATTCACTTACCGTGAAGTCTTCCTTCTCTGTGGTCCCGGAGTGGTCCAGTCCTACCCACCCAGTTGTGTCGGGGGGAGTATCAGCTTTGTCCTGGGACTTCGGAGTTGGAGGTGGACACTGTGTTTTGGGTTCCTAGGTCCCTTGCTAGAGCCCCTTGAGTAAGGGTTCAGGATAAGCTCTGGAGGGAGGGGACTGTTATGTTTTCCCCAGAGAAGTTTTCTCCTGTTGTTCTTGGAGTTATTACTTGGGAGGTAGGATAGCTGGCAGAAGAACTGACTTCTGAGGATCAAGCGCCTCCCCTTCGGGTCAAGTTTGTTAAGCCCTGCAATCGAAAGGGAGGAGCTATAATCCCAAGAGTGAGGACTGGACCACTCCGGGACCACAGAGAAGGAAGACTTCACGGTAAGTGAATAGAATCTTCCGTTCGGAACCGAAGAAGAAGAAGGCGGATAACCTGAAACATGTCAAACCCGCCTCTCGCTCCTCACCAAAATCCCCACCGGAACCGACAGCGTTAATTGTTCCGCCATTAAAACTACTTGCCTCTCCGTGCCGTCGACAGAGCCCACCGATGCTACAGTCGATGTCGATGCAAATTGCGATCTCGTCGGACTCCGACCGCGACCTAGACCCAGCCCAACGGTCAGGAAGAGAGGAGAGTCCCTCGGACCTCGTACAAGTGGTAAAGGGCAGCTCTCAGGACCGCCCCGAAAGAGCCCGACGGGAACGATCTCGGAGCCCTTACAGAGTCTCCCCCCTCATTCTAAGACGCGAACCTGTGCGAAGGGATCGCTCGGACAGCTCGCATCGGGATGGGTCCTGGAGCCCTCGACATCGACGGGACTTGCGGGTATCGAGAGTCAGATCCCCGGAGGACCGATCCCCCAGGAGACGTCGTGACAACTCCCCAGGGCAACGGGCGCCACCTCCATTGCCATGGGACCAACACCAATGGCAATATTTGTATGGCTCCTGCCCCATGCCATCAATGTTTCCGTGGTTTCCCCCCAGACAGTCTGAGTGGGACCAACGCTCGGAGGCGTCATATCGATCAAGAACGTCATACCGACCTCAGAAACGTACCCCGTCGGCATCGATATCGAAGCCCCCAGTGGAGGAACCCCCCAAGAAAAAGCCATCACCTTGACCTCCAGTCCAGGAGGTTACAACCCTGGATCCGGGTCGAGACCGAGCGTCACAGCCTTCTGAGCGATCTGAATCTCCTGAAGGCTCATCGAGATCGACGGGAGAGTCGGTACTGGAAGAACAGGCACCGTCATCTCCGGAGGAGCACTCACTGTCCAACAAAGTCGGTGAGGACCAACCCATCTCCCCCTCGGAGGACTTAAAGTCTTATGGGGACTTAATAAAGCGGATGCCACAATCATTATCCCTTTCGACGGTACAACCACAGCCTGTCATCACGGACAGTGTGTTCGATATCGTACAGAGGGATACGTCATCAGCGGTCGCCCTTCCCCTGACGACGGTGCTACTGCACACGGCTAAAGCATCGTGGGACAAGCCTGCGTCTACACCTATATCCTCACACAGGCTTGATCACATGTATCGTATACAGGAGTCTACGGCCGACTTCTTATTTAACCATCCCAAGCCTAACTCAGTTGTTGTAGCATCATCGTCAAAGGCAAGAAAGACACACGCTACCCCCCCAGACAAAGAAGGCAAAAAACTTGATGGTCTGGGTCGACGGGTCTACTCGGCGGGGGCACTGGGTCTGAAAGTGGCCAACTGCGCCGCATGTATGGGGCGCTACCAGTACGCCTTATGGGACCAACTATCCACACTGTTGCCTGGGCTTCCGGATCAAACCAAGAGTGCCATCCGGAAGATCCAGAATGAGGGCATGATACTGGCCAAGCAGCAGCTGAACTCAGCCAGGCATGCTGGCGACATTGGTGCTAAGACTTTCACCACGGCTGTCACATTGCGGAGGCATTCGTGGCTTAGATCCACAGCTTTACAGGCTGATACCCAGGCATACGTCGAGGACCTGCCGTTTGATGGGAAAGGACTGTTCAGCGCCAATACTGACACAGTCTTGCAGGAAATGGATAAAAGCATCCGCACTTCCAGAAATCTAGGGGTCCCAGCTTCATCCAGACAGCAAAGCAAACGTCCTTGGTTGAGGCCTTGGAGCAAGAAGCCCTTTCCGAAGCAGTCGGGGGAACAACAGTGGAGACCCAAGACACCGGCTCCCTTCACTAAACCACAGTACGGCAACAAGTCCAAGTACTCCCCGACTTCTACACAGTCGTCTCGCCAGAAGGGGAACAGGCAGCCCAAGCAGGGCCTTTGACTGTGTTTTCCCATGCCCCCCCCGCCCCTTTTCATTTTCGGACCGCACCCGGCTCTGGCCCTTTCACCAGGCGTGGTCCACAATAACTACGGACCAGTGGGTGTTGTCAATAGTCCGGCTGGGCTACCTAATAGAGTTTCAAAAGGAACCAGAGGTTCCAACATTCGTCTACACCACCCCATCGTCAACGCTCCAAGAGGAGGTGAACGCCCTGCTGCGGAAAGAGGCCATAGAACCGGTCCCGCCGGACCAACTGAGACTGGGTTTCTACTCCCGTTATTTTGCGGTCCCAAAGAGGGATGGGGGCCTACGTCCCATCATGGATCTTCGGGGTCTCAATATATACATACCGCATCAAAAGTTCCGGATGACATCACTACCCAACATACTTCCGTTGCTGAATCCGGGGGATTGGATGGCCACCTTAGACCTGAAGGATGCTTATTTTCATATAAGCATCCATCCATCCCACAGGAAATTCCTCCGGTTCGCCATCGGGACTATGCACTACCAGTACAGAGCCCTGCCATTCGGCCTGTCAACAGCCCCCAGGGTGTTTACAAAGACAATGGTAGTGGTAGCGGCTCATCTCAGACTACAGGGTATAGCAATATACCCATACATCGATGACTGGCTACTGGTGGCCGAGTCAGAGACCAGGCTCCTACAGCACATTTCCACCACCCTGACGCTTCTGCAGGAGCTAGGGCTAAAGGTGAACACAAAGAAATCTTGTCTCCAGCCCTCTCAAAGAGTACAATTTATCAGGGCGATTTTGGACACGCAGTTGTGCAAAGCCTGTCTGCCAGAAAAGAGGGCAAGAGACATTATAGACCTGTTACAGATATTCCAAGAAAGCCAGTCGGTCACCGCTCTCCAGGTGCAGCGGCTGTTAGGCTTGATGGCATCCACGACAGCAGTGTTGACCTTTGCCAGGTTCCACATGAGGATCCTCCAGTGGTGGTTTCTGAAGGTTTTCAGGTGCGGGGAAGATTCTCCTCTTCGCAGATTCTCCATTCCGGAGGAAGTGCTGGTGACACTGAGGTGGTGGCAGCACAAGCGCAACCTACTAGAGGGAGCACCTTTCTACAAACCGTACCCGACGATAACCCTAACCTCGGACGTGTCCCTGTGGGGATGGGGCACGCATGTGAATGGAGTATGCATGGGCGACAGGTGGCCCAAGGACCACTTGCAATACCATATCAACTTCCTGGAGCTCCTGGCGATTCATCATGCTATCCTTTCTTTTCAGCCTTTGCTGGCAAACCAGACAGTGGCGATTCTAACAGACAACACCACGGCGCTGGCCTATATAAACAGGCAGGGTGGCACGGTGTCTCGGAAGCTCTGTCTGCTGGCTCTACGCGTCTGGGAAATCTGCAGAGAGATGGGCACGTATCTGACGGCGGCTCATCTTCCGGGAGATCAGAACGTGTGTGCAGATTTTCTCAGTCGGGGGGGGGGGGTGCTTCCATACACGAATGGGAGCTCAATTGGACCTTCCTCCAACCCGTCTTTCAGAGGTGGGGGACGCCGGAGATAGACGTCTTCGCCACCCGTGACAGCAGGAAGTGCAGAAGATTCTGTTGTCGAGGGGGAAGGGACCCACTGTCGTTGTGGGACGGACTCCTGCTACACTGGGACAGTCGCCATGTCTACATGTTTCCCCCGATTCCTCTCATTACGCGTGTGGTGCAGAAAATTTACAGAGAACGCCCGAGAGGTGTTCTGATCACCCCGTGGTGGCCCAGGCAACACTGGTTCGCCCCCATTCTACGGTTGTCCAAGGGCATCTTTCACCACTTTCCCACAGTGCCAGACCTGCTGTTCTCCCAGCAGGGGCTAATAGTCCACCATGATGTCCCGCACCTAAAACTGACGGCGTGGAGGCTCGGGTGATCCCACTTTCGGCAAGGGTTCAGCACGTGATCCTTAATTGTAGACGGGAGTCTACGAGGAAATCGTATGCCTATAAATGGTCTCGGTTCGTGCAGTTCATCTCTGAGACTGGGGGTGACCTGAAGAATGCAGGTTTTCCCAGCATTCTAGATTTCCTGCTCACCTTGTTAGACAAAGGGCTGGCAGTATCCTCCGTCCGGGTGTACCTGGCGGCCATTTCAGCCAATCATGAGTACATTGAGGGCCGATCTGTGTTTACACACCCTATCACAAAGAACTTTTGCGGGGATTGCTACGGCTGTACCCTTCTGTTAGGAACCCGACTCCGTCGTGGGATTTACCGGGGGTCTTGGAGGCCCTCATGGGGAAACCCTTTCAACCTATGGCCACGTGTTCGTTGCAGTTATTATCGTGGAAGACGGCGTTCCTGGTGGCTATCACCTCGACCCGGAGGGTCGGGGAATTGGCAGCTTTGCGTTGTGATGACCCCTACCTTCAGTTTCGACCGGACGGGGTGTGGTTGCATCCTGATGTGACTTTCTTACCTAAGGTAGTGTCCTCTTTTCACCTGAACAGGGACATTTGTCTACCTGTCTATTTCCTGAACCCGTCGACAGATTCGGAGAGGCGGTTTCATTCCCTGGATGTGAAGCGGGCACTCTCCTTTTATTTGCACAGAGTGAGGCCTTCATGTAAAGACCCTCGGCTCTTCGTCTCATATGCCTCGGCCTCCTTGGGGCAGAGGGTTTCGTCACAGAGACTCTCGAAGTGGTTGACAGAGACGATTAAACTGTGCTTTTGAGAAAGCGGCCCCTGCCAGGGCTGATTAAAGCACACTCCACGAGGGCAATGGCAACCTCAGCGGCATTCATGAAGGGAGTGCCGTTACGAGACATTTGTAAGGCGGCTACCTGGTCCTCCCCGCATACGTTTATTAAGCATTATGCGTTGGACCTTCAGTGGAGGCATAGTTCGTCCATGGGCCGTGCAGTTCTGCAGTCGCTAACCCATTGACGGACCGTGCAACCCTCTTCCAGGTAGGCTGCTAGCTTGCTATTCTCCCATCAGTGTGATGCACAGAGACCACGAAGAAAATAAACAGGTTTCCTACCTGTAACTGATGATCTTTGAGTGGTCATCTGTGCAGTCACACTACCCGCCCACCTTCCCCACTGCTGCTGGTCCGTCTCGGGGGCTCATGCAGCGGTCAGAAGGAACTGGCGGGATGTCCGCTCCTGTCCTGGTGGGCATGCGCAAGGAAGGAGAGTGCTTGCGCATGCGCACTGGGACGGGGGTGCGGATATCTGCGGCTTTGAAGTTACCGATCGTGATCGGCGCCGGCACCTTCTCCCATCAGTGTGACTGCACAGATGACCACTCAAAGATCATCAGTTACAGGTAGGAAACCTGTTTTTATCGATAGGGACTTGTAGGGTTTGGCTGAGGTGGGTTATACTATCTGTCCTGGAGTGCAGATGTCTGTGCAGCAAAGAGAAGCGGAGGAGAGAATGTGCCCAAACAGCGAGTCATGCTCTATAGACCCTATTACAAAGAGTAACCGGGGGTACAGACTGTATATGGCGCCTTACAGAATGGGCAATATGCTGAGATTTGGACTCAATTTTTATCGGGTTTGGAGGGGTGGAGCTCCCCCCTTTAACTAAGGGGGCTTGATGGCCCAGTGATGGGCTTATACCAGGGTGGCCAACGGTAGCTCTCCAGATGTTTTTTTGCCTACACCTCCCATCAGTCCCAGCCAGCATGGCCAATGGCTGGGGCTGATGGGAGTTGTAGGCAAAAAACATCTGGAGAGCTACCGTTGGCTTATACCGGTCACCTGAATGGATTTCCAAGTGGATACCAAAGGGTGTGTCAGCACAGCAGTGTTTGTCCAGGTGGGTTAACAATAGGTCACAGTGAGTTTTAATGTTTTAATTCATTTCAGATGGCACCCTGAAGAAGAGCAAACTTAGAAGATAAAGGATTCATATAGTATCAGACATTACCACAACAGTAGAGAAAGAAGATAGTTGAATTCAGGTGATGAGTCCCAAAGGTGGCTTAATCAGATAGCCAGAGGTTTTATTTATTTATTATTTCTATCCCGCCCTTCCCACCAAGGTGGCTCAGGGCGGCTTGGTGGGAAGGGCGGGATATATAAGACAGGAACAATACCCACCGGTTGAACTCATAGTGTTATCACTCAGTTGGGAGAAGGAGAGAAGCCAGAACAGGAAACATGCCTATGTTGCAATCAGAGCCAAGCTTCTGCATGTTCTCTGCTATGTCACAGAGAGTGTTTCAGTAGGCCTGTTTTCTGATCATTCTCCATTTTTTTTCTCTGTCCATGAGGTCCCCTTAGCTCAAGTGGGGTACCCTTTGGGGATAGGCAGTGCTTCTGGCCACAGGCTCAACAAGCCAGTGAGGTGGATTAGGCTGAGTGTGTGTTTGTGTCCTTTATAAAATTTACAGCTCTCCTACCTATCATTTTATGATGCACATGGCCTGGTCCAACAAGGTCAGGATCCGGTCCTCATAAGAAATGAGTTTGACACGCCTGCAAGTCTTTCCTTACAAGAAGTGGACATTAATTGTTTGGGTTGGAATAATGCTATACAGAGTATCAAGTGCAATTGTATGTATTATGATGGTATCAATTTTGTTTTCTGTGCATTTCCTAATCGTTTTCAGTGCATTTCCATTCATGTTGTGCTCCGCTCTGAGCCCCGATGGGGAATGGGTGGAAATATAAATAAACAGATAATAACAGATAATAATAATTCTCAGCGTTTAATTCAGGTCTTTCTCTACGTTTGCACTACTTTCACTACTATTAACCCCATTTGAGGTTAAGATTTAAAGGTGTGGGAATAGTTACTGTCTATTGATTGGGGGCAGTTGGCATAGAAATAAGAATGCATGTGGGTTCTCTAGAACACTTGGAACTTTGTCTGATGGTTTTAGGGGACTCTGGAAGCATTGCCATTTCTCATACAGCATCCGAGATCCCTCGTTGGGGGGAAGCAATGCTAATTGGGCTATGTTGTGCATTGTGCTGAAGAGTAGTGGATATCTGTATCTTTTAGCATAAAAATAAAATGCAGCTTTTTTTAACTCTTGAAAATGCCATTCCATTAGGAATAGAAAGTTGATGGAATTATGAAGTTGGACTGGGTTGAATAACAAGGAAGCTTTTGGTACTGTACTCAATCTTAATGCTAAGGGAAATTTTAGAGAGTTTCTTTGTCTTTTAAAAGAGCAAAGTTCCCTTAATCAGAGGGGTCAGACTCATGAAGGCCAGATCTGACATGAATATTACTTTGTAAGATTGGCCATTGTGCCATAATATGCAATGCCAGGAGCAGAAATATTTCACCACTGACCGTGACCTATACCCCTCCTCAGAAGAACTCGGGGCCAAACCAGTCCTCCTCACCCCTTATGGTTGCCAATTCTGGGTTGGGCAATCTGTGAAGATTTGGGGGAAGACCCAGGTCCTGTAGTTGTAGTCATTGGTCCTGTAGTTGTATTTTCTGCGTAGATATGTGGGCAGAGTTGATGTCTGGGTATGTTGCAGGGTCTGGTTCCTGTGTGGTGACTTTGTTAGATGGGCTGTGGTTGTTAGTGAGAAGTCCTTTTGGTGGGGGGTGCTGTCTGCAGCAGACTCCTTGCCTACAATTTGTGTTATTCCTGTGGCTGACTGAACACTGGAGCATTGATAGCTCCCAAAGACTCCAGCATTTCTGCAGGTAGTTTCTGATGACCAGAATCACCAGCACCACAAATTTTACAATTTCTGCACTTTGCCTGGAAAAATCATGCTTACATAGGCGCCCCATGGCGCAGAGTGGTAAGCTGCAGTACTGCTGTCAAGGTTTGTTCACAACCTGAGTTCAGCCCCAGTGGAACCTGGGTTCAGATAGCTGACTCAAGGCTAACTCAGCCTTCCATTCTTCCGAGGTTGGTAAACTGAGTACCCAGCTTGCTGGGGGTAAAGTGTAGAAGACTGGGGAAGGCAATGGCAAACCACCCCAATACCAAAAGGTCTGCCAAGAAAACATCTTGATGTGACATCACCCCATGGGTTTGTAACAACATGGGGCTTGCACAGGGGACTACCTTTACCTTTTATATAGATAACATCTAAACAGATTCTCGGTGTTTCTTTCATGTTTCTTGGACATGTACAAGCTTTTCCGTTTATTATCATCCCTTATATATTTGAGAAAAAAACTATTAAAAGTAACATGATACCTTTTTTACTAGATTTATTAACATAGATTTATTAGTATGAACATATTTAAAATCTTTTTGTTTTATTCTTGCTTGTTTAGAAAATGCTTATTAAGTGATTCCCCCCCCCCCATGGTGTAAAATATTGCAACTATTGTTGTTTTTGGCTTTCTTGCACTGTACTCGTGGTAGAAATGCTACTGGAATGTCAGCCTCCACACAGCTGTGCTGAGGACTTTAAGTAGCACCATGATTTCTGTATTAGAAGAAGAATTTCAGATTTATACCCCGCCCTTCTCTCTGAATCAGAGACTCAGAGCGGCTTACAATCTCCTATATCTTCTCCCCCCATAGCAGACACCCTGTGACGTGGGTGGGGCTGAGAGGGATCTCACAACAAGGACAACCTCTGCCAGAGCTATGGCTAACCCAAGGCCATTCCAGCAGGTGCATGTGAAGGAGTGAGGAATCAAACCCGGTTCTCCCAGATAAGAGTCAACGCACTTAAGCCAGTTTGGTGTAGTGGTTAAGTGTGTGGACTCTTACCTGGGAGAACCGGGTTTGATTCCCCACTCCTCCACTTGCACCTGCTGGAATGGCCTTGGGTCAGCCATAGCTCTGGCAGAGTTGTCCTTGAAAGGGCAGCTGCTGTGAGAGCCCTCTCAGCCCCACCCACCTCACAGGGTGACTGTTGTGGGGGGAAAAGATACAGGAGATTGTAAGCTGCTCTGAGTCTCTGATTCAGAGAGAAGGGCGGGGTAAAAATCTGCAATTCTTCTTCTTCTTCTTCTTAACCACTACACCAAACTGGCTCTCTTTACAGAAATCTACAAGTACACATTTTTACATTAGAAAAAGCAGGGCATTTTTTTGAGCAGGAACGCCCAGGAATGCGGTTCCGACTGGCTTGGCATTAAGAGGTATAGCCTGATATGCAAATGAGTTCCTACTGGACTTTTTCTACAAAAAAACCCTGTGTGAAACAATGGTGCATTAAGGGGCATGGCCTAATATTCAAATGAGCTCCTGCTGGCTTTTTTCTACAAAGAAAGCCCTGAGAAAAAGAGATTGTCATGTCTCCCTTTAACAACTGAACCAGTACTAAGATTACCATTTTTATAGGTGAGAGATATTAGATAGAAAGTCATTTTTTGCAGAGAATAATATGGCAAGATTATCTTTCCTCCTGTTGTCACAGTGTGCTTTTGTTTCTGACAAGTGCTAGATTTGAGCAAGAGTTGTTTTTTCATATAGGTTCATGATCAAGAATATAAAAGAGATAGGTCTTGATAGGAAATGCTTATTAACTACTACCCATTAGCTATTTGCTAGTAGGCCCAGACTTCTCAGGAAGTTTACCAGTTTAGCCAGGAGTATTGATAGCACAAAATTTCTGTTATTGTACTTAAGCTTTTGTAAGTTTGTTGAGATCTCATGGTCTATTCATTTTTATCTTTGTGATATATCTAGCAGTGTCTCACTCTGAGAAGAGTAATCTAAAACAGCTATGTCGAACTCATTTGTTATGAGGGCTGAACCTCACATAAATGAGACCTTATCAGGCTGGGCCATGTATGTTATAAAATGTAATGCCAAGTAGCAGAGAAATAAACTTTATAAAGGACACAAACACAAAGAGTTTTTAAAAACTTAAAATATACCATGCTTAAAACATTAGCACTTGTTGGTCTTAAAGGTGCTTTCTTTGTATGTCTCCCATGCGATCCAGGGAACTGGGCAAAGGAAGCTCTGGCTCTTTTCTTCCTTCCACAGGGGACTAGGAGGGGGAGGAGCCTCAGCCTATAGAAGGAAGAGAGGCTTGGCTCAGTAGCTCTGCTGTGCAATTAAGAGAGCCTGGCAAAGCAGGCTATTCTTCCCTCCTTTCTCCCCAAGGAAGGAGCCTCAGCCAATACAGAAAATAGAGGCTTAATTCTGTAGCTCCTGTGCTATTGAGTAACCTTGGCAAAGCAAGCTGTGATGCCGAAGGAAGCAAGAGAGAGGGAGAAGGAAGTAGATGGCATCCAATTGCTTGGGAACCTGATAGGAGCTTTCTGGGGGCCTGATTTGGCCCCTGGGCCCCATGTTTGACACCCTAGTCTAAAATGCTGCTTCAGTTATGGGTGCCTTTGAAAAGACACTTTGCGCATTCTTCTTCCTTATTAAGAATAGGAGAAATGCACTGTTCATCTTCAGTCTTCTGGGCAGTCTGATGTTGGGTCTGTGCTCCTGCAGGCCAGCCGCTGAAGACTCTTCCTGCCTAGATGGTCACATTCTCTGCAGGGAGGAGCCCTCCCCCTTTTCTTCCCTCAGTGGTTTCTTCGCTGTCACATTACAAGGACACGTCCTCTCCAGCTCAGGCTCATTTTTTCTCTTTATTGCTATTTTTGCTGTGGAGGTTTTTTTCCTTCTGCACTGTTATGTCACATAAGACTGTACTTTTAAAAAATGTACCCAGTATGGTGCAAAAATGGCTCACTCAAATGAGCACCTCCTTTGCCTCTTCTCCCTGGCTGAGGGCAATAATAATAGTGTTCCGAGCCTGTAGTGTTCTGAGCCTGGTTCAAAGTGTTGGTTATGACCTCTAAAGCTCTATATGGCTTGGGACCTGTCTACCTTCAAGACCGCCTTTCCCCACACGAGCCCCAGAGAGCACTACGATCAAGCTCGTTAAATCTGTTAAAGATCCCCAGGCTAAAGGATGTCCGTTTGACCACTACAAGGGCAAGAGCCTTTTCCATGGCTGCGCCTGCCCTCTGGAATGCCCTCCCTGAGGAGATTAGGGCCCTGTGGGATTTACCACAATTCCGCAGGGGTTGTAAAACATATCTGTTCAGGCAGGCTTTTAATAACTAAATGGAGGTACTTTTATCATCTATGGGGGGATGTGCTATCTACCCCACAATATCACAAATTAATTCAAAACAGACAATGCCATCTGAACTGTATTTAAAGTGTTCTAATATTTTAATGTTTTATTGTTAGAATGTGAATCTGTCATCAAATTGTGACTGTTGTTAGCCGCCCGGGGGGGGGGGGATACAAGTGCAGTAAATAAATAAATAACAAATATATGGCCACATGTAAAATCTGTATCCACCCCAAAAGCCCACACCGATTGAGTGGCACAGCTAAATGCAAGCCTCTGGGAGAAAGCACTTTACTGCTCTAACAGTCCGGCAGCAAAATATCTGCTCTGCCCAGCGTTCCCAGTCCCCACCATCAAAGTCTTCAGCTTGAATCGAACAACTTGTGAGCCTGCCATCAAGCACTTAGGCACCTATTGTTCTGGGGGATTAAAGAGAAGTGTCATTTCTAATCTCCTACCAATTCTGCTGAACACTGTACATTGAAACCACCAACATAAAAAGCCCATTCCAAGGCAAAGCATAAGGAGAAATGTCAGTCCAACTCCAAGACATCTCCAGAGTCAGCTATGTCTTTGGTTCTATCTTAGCTACATTGGGTTGTGGCAGAACAGAGAAAAGTCTTCCCTCTGTGAATTCTTTCTCCACATATCTCTTTTCCTGATTGTTTATTTTCAGAAGGGGAGATAGAGCCTAGTCAAGGCACTATTGGAACCACCCTCTGCAGCCCTGAAGCAGAGGTCCAGACCACCTCCTCCATGGCAAAATTATCCTTATTACTTTCCATCTCCTTGTCCACGGGAGTGGGGTGACTGGCAACAACCAGTACGTTCAGAACTGAAGCTTTCATCATCTTGGATGGTATCTAAGGCTTTTTTTGAGCAGGAACACACAGGAACGCAGTTCTGGCTGGCTTGGCACCAGGGGGTATGGCTCAATATGCAAATGAGTTCCTGCTGGACCTTTTCTACCAAAAAAGCCATGTGAAACAATGGTGATGTCAGGGGCATGGCCTAATATGCAAATGAGTTCCTGCTGGGCCTTTTCTACATAAAAAGTCCTGATGGTATCATTCTACAATGCCTACCCAACTCATCACAGGGTATTCTGAAGAACAGATGGTGAGATCAGTCTATTGGTTGCGGGTTCAGACCTTCCACTGGATCCTTCCCCAGAGAATAATGTTGGGGTCCTCAATCTGATTTCAGCTAATGAAGATTTAAAGCTCTGTGCTGAGCAAATGGTAAGGATGGCCAGGGCCCTGGAGATAGAGTTGACTTCTAGCAGTCTAAGATCCCGCAATAAAATCTTAGGTGAGTTTTATTTAAAATCATCAGGCATAGTTGTCTGTCCAGGTACTTGAGGGCATTTCTGACATTTCTAAAGCTCTCTGGAACAACCAGCTAGCATGCCTACAGTGTCCAGGCAAGTTAAAAACTTGTATAAAGTGCAACAAGAGGATCATAGATCATACTTACCTGTTTAACCATCCACCAGCATCATCTCTCTTAGCTGAAGAGATGAAGGTAGGCAATGTACCAGAATGCACTCTCCTTCTACATACAGAGAAGGGAGTAAGATTGTCACAGTGATTCAAAAGGTCTGCTTGGCTGCGCTCAACCTCACATTGGAAGCACAGACCTGGCGAAGGCTGAGTGGGGTCGGTGGGATGGCGCAGGCGTGCTTGGAGGCAGCCTCCAAGTGCACCTGCTGCCACACAAGCCCTGCTCAGCCTTCTCCAGGTCTGTGCTTCCAAGCACAGGCCCAAGGAAGGCTGTGTGAGGTAGCCGAGGAAATCTGTGTGAGCCAGGCTCTGAGCGCCTCCAGGTGCACTTGCTGCTGTGCCAACCCCGGGTCTGTGCTTTCAGTGGACCTGGGGAAGGCTGAGCAGAGTTGGTGAGGTGGCGCAGCAGCAGGTGCACATGCAAACACTCAGAGCCAGGCTCTGAGCACCTGTAAGTGCACCTGCTGCTGCACCGACCCCACTCAGCCGTCTTCGGGTCTCTGCTTCCAGCGGAAGTGCAGACCTGGTAAGGCTGAGCTTGAACAGCTTGGTGGTGGGTACTTTCAGAGATGCTCAGTACTGTGCTGCCTGCCACCAGTGGCTTGCCCCTGCCCTCGCTAGCATGGGTGCAGAAGGTGGGCCGGGGGCCTAGAGTGCCAGGAGCCCTGGCACAAGCCTTTCCTTATTTCATTTGCAGAGCTTACCAGGGAAAGGTCATTCAGGTCATTATGGACAATGATTACCATTGTTCCTTCTAAGCTGAGTTGCTGTGAGCTAGCTCATGGTTTTCTTTCCTCCAGCTCACACATTTTTGTTTTAGCTCAGGAATAATGGCTTCATAGCAAACTAATTTATGCAGTAGCTCACAACTTTTAATTCCAGTAGCTTACAAAGTAGAATTTTTGCTCACAAGACCCCACAGCTTAGAGGAAATATTGATGACGACCTATATAAATCGACAAGAGGGCACTGTTTCAGTGGCCCTATGCAAGGAAGCCATTATCATTTGGGAGATGGCCATAATTCAGGGTTCCTCCCTCAAAACAGTGCATGTGGAGAGCTCTGCCAGTGCAAGAGTGGTCATTTGCAGTAACTTGAGGCATTTGGAGAAATAATGGTCTCTTGGAGAGGAGTATATTTCCTCAATTTTCTGACAGTGATGGTTCTCCCTAGGAGGCGGAGGACATCTTGGGTGCTTTCCCACCGTCCAATCAGGGAGGCAGGAATCAAAACTTCCTCTTCCTGTGGCTGTGGGGAACCACCCATCTTCAGTTCCTTTCCTGCCTCGACAGGGAGAGCATGTGCTTAGGATAGGTCCTATCCCTTTAAGTGCCTTTCCTTTCAAAAAAAAAAAAAAAAGATCTTTCTTCCTCCTTCCTTCTATTCATCTTACCAAGCTTTCTCTACTGCTTCCTTGGATCCTTATTCACCTGCCAATACTTCTTCCTTGCTTCTTTGCTTCTTGGCTTCTCTGCTCCTGGGGATTCTCGAATCCCCCCCCCCCCCCGAAGAGCGCGCCGGCGGCTCGGGCTGCACTCAAGCCGCGGCGCGGAACAGATGGCGCGCAGGGCAAAGGACGCTTGCCCCAACGAGGACTCGGCTGCCTGCGCATCGCGCGGGACCGAGAGGCCGCTTCCCGGAGCCGGCATGACCACGGGGCTTGCCGCGGCTGCCGGCAACGTGCCCTGTAGGGGCAGAACAGGGAGAAGATCCGAAGAGGAGCGAGCGGAGCGGAAGCGGCGCTGGTCGTCCTCGGCAGCAGAGGAGACTTCCTCCTCAGAGCGCCGCCCTGGCCACGAGGGCCATTTTGAAAAGCGCAAACGCGCACGGAAGGACGGGGACCAGCAACTGAGCAGCCTCCAGGGGCGGGGAACCCCCCATGCCAACCTCCAGGCGGGAGATTTCGACACCTTCTAGGTGCAGCCGCAGCAGGAGGCCACGCAGACCCTCCAGCCCCAGACGGGCTTGGGTAATGTACCCATGATGGGACCTTCTCTGTTTTTTCTGATTTCCTAGAATCAATCAGGCAGACTGTAGGAGCTGCAGTTGAGGCAGCCACCCTCAAGAGGCCAAGGCCCTCTAGCCCACCCTCTCCTCCCGGGTCCCCCGCACCCAAAAGGTCTAGGGAACGGGGCTCCCATTACAGGGCCACCAGAGACTCCATAGCCGGTGACTCCCTGGAGGGCGAGAGATCCCAGTACTGGGATCACTCAGATGAGTCAGAACAGGGGGAAAGGGAGGAGGGCGAACTCATATCGGATGAGGAGATAGAGGGTACGACTGTACCAGAACCCTCCTCACGCTTCTTCAGGGCAGAGGAGTTCCAATCCCTCTTACCCAAAGTGCTGGCTGCTCTGGACCTCCAAGGGTCGCCAGAGGACCAGGAGGTTGTCAACCCCCTGACTAGCCCCAGGAACATACCCAAGGGGAACTCAGAGTTCTTCCCCCAGGCACCGACCCTCTGACAGGATCTTCCCCTTTCCAGAGTTCTTCGAGCGCCAGCTAAGAGCCGAACGGGCAAAACCAAGTACCAGCAGGCAGGTTCCCAACTCTTTTAAGAAGCTATATGAGCTACCTGCCTTTGCTAATAACTTACTGCAGGTTCCCCTGGCTGATGCACCTGTGGCAGATCTACAGTCCCAGGGTCTACTAGCAGAAGATGCAGAGTTCCCCACTTATGGCACAAGGTATTCCTTTAGCAAGGACTTGCTCCAGACACTGCTACATGAGCAAGCCTCAGCCCTTTACGCCAGAAATTTTCTGTCTTTAGCTCATCCCATTTGGGGAATTTGAAAGCCAGAATTCTGTGGAACCTCAGGGAATGGTAGTCCCGCATGGGCAGGCAAGGTTCCTTTGTCTCTGAACCTCCCCCCCTACCCAAAGGAAAATCTAACATCTAGACTCGAATGTCTCTTAAAACAGAGAGATCTGGCTTTATTAGGTTTAAAGGTAACAAGGGCGCCTTTCCCCTTGACTAAATAAGAAAACATACAAGCAATGACTTGGACTACAATTAGACCAGGCCATTTCTCCAGGTGAGGCCTGGAGATCTCCTGGAATCCCAGCAAGGGTTCCAGCCTGCAGAGTTAGTTTTCTCTGCAGGGTAATGGGAGCTTGATGTAATATATTTAGGTTAACCCTTTAAAGATGCCAGCATCAAGTACCTGAGAAAGAGAGATTGAACTAGTTTTTATTCATTCAAAGCATTTATAGCAAAATGTAAGAAACTGACCAGCTTTAACTTTCAAATTGGCTGAATGATAATCTGTGAAACTCCCAAGTTCATCTTTCTCTCTCTTGCTTATAAAGTCAGGAAATATTTATTTCCTCAGTTCTATGAAATTTAAATGGTATAGCCTCTGAGCTTGTACAGAGTGCCTGCAGATTAGCCCAAATAGAACTGGCTAAAATATGCAAATGCTCAGCACTCCTGCCATCAGGAAGAAATGCTAATTGTTCTCCCTCTTGCTCAATGGAAATCTGTAGCAGTAAAGATTTGATAAGCAACTAAGGCAAAGGAATAGAATTTTAAATGCATTGCCCTGAGAAATTAAATTTTTGTTTATCTCAGGTCTCCTTAAGGTACAAGCAACTCAGTGTCTTTGAGAGAAAGCCTCATTTTCTTATAGACCTATAACTAGCCAGTGGCAAGAGGAACCACAGTTTTTGGTTTGCCACCATTCTTGTACAGAACTTGTCCCAATATCTTCCAGTGGATGGCTGGCTAGGAAAGTTTTCTTGCAGAGCCTCAGAAAAGATCAAATTCAGTGTTTGTAATATAAGAGGTGTTGCCTCTCCTTCTCAAAGGTCACAGTAACACAAGACAGCTAACCTCAAATGGGCAAGTTTGTCATTTAAATCTGAACGTACAGAAAGTAGAACCTCCAGCTGCAGGAGCAGCAACAACTAATGTAGTACTGATTGGCAAATCTCATGCAGACCCTCTTGAATTAAACTCAGCCAAATTCAGCTTGAGTTAAAGAAACTGGAAAGAGTTACAATTTTGAGTCCCACCCAGGCAGAAAGCTCATTATTCTCCTCCTCCACCTTTCCTTTGTAAAAACTTATCAGGGTCAGATAAGAGTACTGGCCAAATCCATTGTGTCTGTTTTTAGCCTTTGTTAAGGTAAGCATTCACCTAATCCAAGAGGGAAGAAATTTTGGTTTGTCTGTTCAAACCTTCCCCTCCTTTCACATCTGGAGGGGGGGGAGGGTGGAAATAGTGTGGAAATACAGTTGAGGTATTTTTTGTGCTATTTTGAATTCTCATCTTCTGATTTTGGGTCTAAAAAGATATAATTTCAAAAGTTGTTCATTACCAAACTTTTTTTAATATTGCAGTCTCTCACAGAGACAGCCTCTTCCCAGCCAGAGAAATACCTGGATGGAAGATGTGCATACTACTTTGTTTTTTGTAAGGTTGCCTGTCTCCAGGTGGGACTCTCCGGTTGGGGGGCAACCCTCAACGAGATCCCAACACAGGGCCAGTGGTCGACCAGGGAATCGAACCTCCCAATCAACCTACTAGAGCTTCGGGCAGTTCGCCTAGCCCTCCTACACTCCCAGGACCAGGTCTCAGGCCAACACGTCCTAGTGCGAACGGACAACATAGCAGCGAAGGCCTACTTAAACAATCAAGGGGGGTCCAGGTCCAGCTCCCTCTACAGGGAGGCCGGAAAACTGTTCGGCTGGGCAGAACTTCATCTAAAGTCAATAAGAGCAGAACACATCAAGGGGGCGCACAACGTGCAGGCGGACTGGCTCAGTCGAGAGAGCATCCAGGCAGGGGAGTGGTCTCTCAACAGGACTATATTCCTACAGATAGTGGATCACTTCGGCCCGCCAACCCTGGACCTCTTCGCATCTCCACAGAATCACCAGCTGCCCCGGTTCTTCACAAGGTACTTTCACAGTCAGGCGGAGGCCACAGACGCCCTAACATCCCCGTGGCCTCAAGGTCTCCTGTATGCCTTCCCGCCAATCCCGGTCATCCCAAAAGTTCTCAGAAGGATCAGGTCGCTGGGGGCAGAAGTCATCTTAGTTGCGCCCTGGTGGCCTCGGCGTCCCTGGTTCTCTTCAATCCAGCAGATGTCGGCGGAGCAACCCCTCCACCTACCAACCGGGCCGGACATGCTGCTGCAGGGACCAGGGTGGCACCCCCGCCCAGAATGGCTGAGATTGACCGCGTGGAGGTTGAGAGGAGATCGCTACTAGACCTAGGGTACACCAGCGAAGTGACGAATACCATCTTAGCATCCAGAAAGGAATCCACGACGCGGATCTACAACATGTCTTGGAAAGCCTTCCACAGGTGGTGCCGGAGAAAGAGTGTGGATCCATTACACCCTACTGTTCCCAGGGTGCTACAATTCCTTCAGGATGGGCTACAGTCCGGCCTGAAGCCAGCCACCCTCAAACGCCAGATCGCGGCACTGTCATCAGTACTTCAGCAGGTGGATGGTGTATCCCTGTCGTCTCACCCTCACATCCGACGGTTCCTTAGAGGGGCTTCCTTAAGCTCCCCACCGCAGACCCATCGGTTCCCGACCTGGAGGCTGAACCCAGTGCTGACCGCCCTAACAGGTCCACCCTTCGAACCGCTCATGCAAGTGCCCTTAAAGATGCTTCGCATGAAGACGATTTTCCTGGTGGCAATAACATCGGCCAGAAGGGTCTCCGAGTTAGGAGCTCTATCTGCTAGGAAGGAGCTATGCGTGTTCCACAAGGACAAAGTCGTACTCTACCCGGATCCTACCTTCCAACCAAAGGTGTCATCCAGATTCCACCAAAATCAAGAGATCAACCTACCATCCTTTTGTCCGGATCCCAGACACCCCAAGGAACGAACCTGGCACACCCTGGACGTGCACAGGGCGATCAAAGTCTACCTGATTAGAACAGAGTCACTACGTAAGTCAGACTCTATGTTCATCAATATCTCTGCACCCAGATTGGGGCAAAAGATGTCCAAGTCGGCCATTAGTCATGCCATTAAGCAGTGCATAGCGGAGGCCTACAAGGCCTTGCACCTCGAGGTTCCGCCTGGGATCACAGCACACTCGACCAGAAGCGCAGCCGCCAACGCAGCCTTCAGCAGGAACGCCTCAGTCGAGGAAGTGTGTAAGGCAGCTACGTGGTCGTCAATCTCCACCTTCGTTCAACACTACAAGCTGAACTCTTACGCGTCGGCGGATGCGGCCTTCGGTAGACGAATCTTACAGCATGTACTGCCTGAGTAGGGCGATCCCTCCCTAAGTAACCTACTGCTCTAGGAGCACCCAAGATGTCCTCCGCCTCCTAGGGAGAACGACCCTTGGCACTTACCGTGAGGGGTCCTTCTCCTAGGAGGAAAGGAGGACATCTTGCCCTCCCATCTATCGCCCTACCTCGGGCAGCTGAATTCTCCACTGTACCTAACTACATCTCTACCAACATTTGATGGCCTTCGAGCCTGTTCCCTACTTTTCCTATCAATAAAGTTTATACCTTCGTCGATCGCCCATCTCCTTTATGGGCACCGACAGACTAATAGTTGTTGTTGTTTCACTTGTTAGAAGTTTTTATTTTTGTAGATACAGTTAACGTTATACTGCTGCTCGGAGTCACCCGAACTGAAGATGGGTGGTTCCCCACAGCCACAGGAAGAGGAAGTTTTGATTCCTGCCTCCCTGATTGGACGGTGGGAAAGCACCCAAGATGTCCTCCTTTCCTCCTAGGAGAAGGACCCCTCACGGTAAGTGCCAAGGGTCGTTCCCTAAAATGGACCTGTTTGTGATATATGCCAATATAAAGGCCCCGATATTGTGTTCCAGGGCAGGCAGCAACTGCCTCTCTATTTTTAGATCCAATGGACAGACTCGCTTTCCCCCTGTTCCCACGTATCCACTGAGTGCTAACCAAAATTGGGGAAGAGCGCACTTGGTGCATTCTGATTACTCTCTTTTGGCTGAGACAAGTCTAGTTTCAGGTTCTCCTTCCAATGTCCAGTGGCCTCTTGTTGTGTCCTAGGCTCAAATGGGAGAACTGTTACTTTTGGAGGGAAGCCGAACAAGCCAGAGCTTGAACTCCACACCAGGGTTCCAGAGAAGGCCTAAGCGTGCCCAATCAGGGGAAGGATTGAAACATAAATAGCCAATCAACATCCAGGCTCATACTGTACCCTGATAGGCCCTTAGGGCCCTGTAAATAGCCAATCCATGTAGATAGTTAAGGACCAATCAGAAGGGGGCAAGAATTGTATAAAGGAGCGGGAAGTTTGAACAGAGCTCAGTGTGTTGTGTGTGTGTTCCTGAAGTAAAGCTTGCTGAAATCACTCTCCGACTCTGGTCTCTTACTGCGCCGACCCCAGTACATTACACTGGCGACGAGGATGGGATGCCAGTAAGAACCAGCAACAGAACCAGGAACATGGAAAGGCGGCTAAATCCAAGCCATCTGGGTCCGCACCTCCGCTCTGCGCACACCCCAGCTCGCAAGCCACCCAGACGCGCTGCCAAGAATGGAGGCTCCAGCCAACCTCCTACAGCCCTTTAGCATCGATCACCCCGAGCTGTGGGACTCGTGGGTCGAAGGCTTCCAGTCATACCTGACCTTCCGGAAGCTTACAGAGACTACCATGCAGAGAGCTCTGCTTATCAGTACGAGTGGCACGGAGACTGTGGACTTAGCCAGGGCTCTTCTCCAACACAGGAAGCTCTCAGAGACGCCAGTGGACGACATCATCAGCGCTCTGGAGAAGTATTTCCAGCCCCAGCCAACCAAGCTCACCCGGCACTGGGACTTCCGACAAAGGACACAGAAGGCAGGCGAAACTGCCATGGGGTTCTTAACAAGCCTGCGCTGGGTGGCAAGCCGATGCAGTTTCGCAGACCTCAACGAAGCCCTTCTCGACCAGTTTGTATGGGGCTTGAGGGACGAAAAACTAGTGCGGAAACTCCTGTCCCTCTCCGATTGCGACCTAACAAAGGCAATTGACGTGGCCACCAGCTGGGAGAAGGGCAGATCAGCAGAGCCACGGCCGACAAGACAGGCTGCGGCACACCAGATCAACCCTGAACCATCTACTGAGGACTCGGATGAGGACAGAGCTCTACAAAGCGGCTATCGTTCAGCAGGAAGGAAGACCACCCACGTCCCACAAGGCATGAGACACAAGACACCACCTGCATGTGCAAGTTGCGGGGGCCAGCACGAACGGAAGACCTGCCGATTCTGGAATGCCACCTGTCGACTCTGCAACAAGGAAGGCCACATCGCCTACGCCTGCAGATCCAAATCCCGAGCACGCGTCCCACAAAGATCTGCGCACTCCGAAGGCCAGCCAGACTTCGAAATCGATGCTCTCCACGCCCACGATACCGGTACAGTACCTATCCTCGCCAGTCAGGCCCTCCAAAATCCGGGTCAATGTAGGGATCGGGGGGGGGGGTGCCCTGCCAAATGGAGGTGGACTCTGGGTCAGCATCATCTATTATAGCGACAGAGACATTTTAAAAATTCCCACCAGGCTGAGGCCTCGCCTCAGGGACCCGGGGTTTACCTTAGTGGACTTCCAGAAGAATAAGGTGCCTATCTTGGGAGTGGACCCGGTCCCAGTCCAATACAAGGGGTTCAAGGGCCAGCTACAAGTGCTAGTGGTCAAGAACCACCTTACAAACCTTTTGGGTCTCGACTGGTTCAAGCCCCTGGGACTAGAGATCAGGGGGGGTCAGTAAGACTGTCGGAGTGGATTTTAACAAGGTTTGCGAAGAGTTCCTGGCTGTCTTCGATGGCACCTTGGGCTGCTACACGGGTCCCCCCGTTTCACTACATCTCGACCCCACAGTGCGGCCTATTAGGCTTAAAGCGCAGCGAGTTCCATTCGCGCTCAAGCCTAAAATTGAGGAGGAACTGGATAAACTGATTGCACAGGGAATACTAGAGCCTGTCACCCACGCAACCTGGGAAACTCCCATCGTGACTCCAGTCAAGCCCAGTGGGGAAGTGCGGATTTGTGCAGACTATAAGTGCACCCTCAACAAGGCTCTTCAGGCCCACGCATACCCTGTGCCCATCGTCAGCCATGTTCTAGCCACCCTAACCGGCGCAAAAATTTTCGGCAAGTTGGACTTGGCCCAAGCTTACCAACAGCTGCCGGTGGATGAGGCCACGGCCAACGCCCAAACAATTGTGACCCACCGGGGGGCCTTTAGAGTAAAGCGGTTGCAATTTGGCATGAGTGTGGCTCCGGGGTTGTTCCAGGAACTAATGGACTCCCTTTTAAAAGGACTTCCCGGAGTCACTCCATTCTTCGATGATGTGCTGATCGCGGCAGCCTTGCCTGAAGAATTCGCCGCCCGCCTTAGAGGAGTCCTACAACGTTTTGAAACAGCCGGCCTCAAGGTCAAACGGGAGAAGTGCCTCCTGGGTGTGGATCGGGTGGAATTCCTGGGGTTCTCCATCGATGCCCAGGGGGTCCACCCCTCCGACGCCAAGCTGCGTGCCAGCAGAGATGCCCCAGCGCCCACCAACAAGCAAGAACTCCAGGTCTTCCTCGGCCTCCTAAACTTTTATCATGCTTTTCTCCCCCACAAGGCAGCGGTGGCCGAACCCCTGCACCGGCTTCTAGACAAGAACCGACCCTGGGCGTGGGGCCGCCAGCACGCTAAAGCCTTCCAGGATATCAAGGGCATCCTGATGTCCAACTCCGTCCTTGCCCATTTTGACGAGACCCTGCCCTTGGTCCTTGCATGCGAAGCATCCCCTTATGGTGTGGGGGCAGTTCTGGGCCACCGACTCCCATTTGGACCGAAGTCCCTATTGCGTACTACTCGCGGACCCGCTCGTCGGTGGAGCGGAACTACACCCAAATCGACAAAGAAGGGTTGGCAGTTGTTGCCGGCGTAAAAAAATTTCATGATTACATCTGCGGCCGGCCCTTTACCCTCTATACGGACCACAAACCCCTCTTGGGCCTCTTTGCATCGGACCGGCAGACCCCTCAGGTGTTGTCCCCACGGGTCCTCCGTTTGTCCATTTTTCTAGCCGGCTACACTTACACCCTAGTGCATCGCCCGGGCAAGGCAATGGGCCATGCTGACGCCTTGAGCCTCTTGCCCTTGCCTGATGTGGATCCCGATCCAGCCCCGGTTCATCAGATCCTACTGATGGACATGCTTCCAGACAGGCCATTGCTCGCCCACGACGTTGCTGCCCGCTCTGCTCGTGATCCAGTCCTCTCCCGTGTCTTGGACTGGGTGGGGAGGGGGTGGCCCAAGGGCTCGACTGGGCCGGAATTTACTCCGTTTGCAGCCCGGAAAGACGAACTTTCCACCCACAAAGGCTGCCTACTATGGGGCAACAGAGTCGTCATCCCCAAACCCTTGCAAGACCAAGTGCTGAGAACCCTGCACGAGGCACACCCGGGCATAGTCCGCATGAAGGCTCTCGCACGCAGCTATGTCTTGTGGCCCGGCCTCGATGCAGAAATTGAGGCTTGGGTTAAAAGGTGCCTGACGTGCCAGGTGTCAAGGCTTGACCCCCCACGTGGCCCAGTGCAATCATGGGAATCCACCAAAACCCCCTGGTCAAGACTGCATATGGACTTTGCTGGCCCCTTCCATGGGCGGACTCTACTCATACTAGTGGATTCATACTCCAAGTGGTTGGAGGTGGTCCAGGTGCCCTCGCTATCATCGCAGGCGACCATCAGCGCTCTGAGGACTATCTTTGCAACCCACGGTTTGCCGGAGACCATCGTCACCGACAACGGCACAGCATTCACGTCCGCAGTGTTCCAGGACTTCTTGGCCAGGAACCTCATCAGGCACATTCGCTCTGCCCCGTTTCATCCAGCCACCAACGGCCAGGCAGAGCGGATGTTGCGCACGGCAAAAGAGGCCTTGAACCGTCTGGGCCCCTCAGACTGGCCAAAAGACATGGCGTATTTCCTAATGGCCTACCGGACCACACCCACCGCCTCCACAGGTCGCAGTCCAGCAGAACTCCTCATGGGCCACCACATCAGCACCCTGCTGGACAAGCTGCACCCTGACCGAGCCCCAGACAGGCGACCGGCGCCGGAACACCTTAAAGTCCCCAGAGGGTTCTATCCAGGTTAGACAGTGTGGGCACGGGACTATGCCACCACTGGCCCCGCCTGGCTCCCTGGAAAGGTGGACCACGTCACCAGACCGGTCTCCTATGCAGTGACCTTGGAGGGTGGACATCTCCTGAGGCGACACATCGACCAACTCCGATGTCGCCTGCCTGCCGGGGAGCCAAGGTCGGAGGCTCCAGATCCGGACAACGTATGTCCCCGAGAGCCTGACACAGAACAGGGTTCCGTGGAGCCCGCTTCGGCCCAGCAGGAGGAGACCCCCGACCGCGCAGCTGAACCCAGGTCTCCCGGGGCCGCCGTCCCAGATGTCCCCAGCTCTGCAGCCGCGGAACCACCAACCGAGTCGGAACGCCCAGTCCCCTCGGAGCTCCGACGCTCGACACGAGACCGCCGCCCTCCGGCATATCTCCAGGACTATGTCACCTGATAGCTGGAACTATGGGGGGAGGGGTGTTGTGTCCTAGGCTCAAATGGGAGAACTGTTACTTTTGGAGGGAACTGTTACTTTTGGAGGGAAGCCGAACAAGCCAGAGCTTGAACTCCACACCAGGGTTCCAGAGAAGGCCTAAGCGTGCCCAATCAGGGGAAGGATTGAAACATAAGTAGCCAATCAACATCCAGGCTCATACTGTACCCTGATAGGCCCTTAGGGCCCTGTAAATAACCAATCCATGTAGATAGTTAAGGACCAATTAGAAGGGGGCAAGAATTGTATAAAGGAGTGGGAAGTTTGAACAGAGCTCAGTGTGTTGTGTGTGTGTTCCTGAAGTAAAGCTTGCTGAAATCACTCTCCGACTCTGGTCTCTTACTGTGCCGACCCCAGTACATTACACCTCTATATCCTCCTCTCCTCCACGATGGACCTACTCCACATGGGCCCTATGATTCTTTACTGCTGAGCGATCCCAGTTCAGGTTTGCTGACTAAGTCACCATCAGCTTAATGCTGAAGGCCCCTCTACTAGATGATCCTACAGGAGTAAATGGGTTCATTTCTCTACCTGGGCAAAAACGTAAGAACTTTCTGCTAAGACTTGTTTCCTTGCCCTAGTATTTGACTACTTGATGTCTCTCAGAGTCTGGCTTGGTAACGTTTTCCCTGAAGATACTTGGCTAGTGTTTTTGTGCTTACCATGTGAAGATTCAAGACAGGACACTTTTTTTACACCCAGCATCTAAAAGTTTTTTGAGGTCGTTTCATTTGTTCCCACCACAAGCCCCTATTGTATTGAAGTGATCCTTGTCAGTTGTCCTGTTTTAGCTCATACTAGCCTCATTCAATCCTCTTGGGTCATGCAGTTTGTGATTCCTGTCTTTCAAGGTTGTGTTTTTGGTAGTAGTTAGGTCAGTCAGAAGAGTAGGGGGACTGGCAGTCTTGAGAGCAGACCATCCATTTATTAACTTTCAGACAAGTCATGTGGTGCTGAGGCCCAGCTTACATTTTCTATCCAAGGTAGTTTCTCATTTCCATCTGGCACAAGAAATTGTTCTTCTGGTGATTTTTCCACTTCAGACGCAGAAAGAACTCTATACTGCTTAGATGTTAAGAGATCTGTATTATTTTACCAAGACAGAATGAGAGGTTTTTTGCAGTCCCCACATCTTTTTTTTTGGTATGCTACTTTGGTAATTCAAAGGGGAAACCAGCTTTAGTGCAAACCATTTCCAGGTGAATAGTCTCTGTAATTCAGTTGAGATATGCAGAAGGAGAGTTAATTTTTATACCCCCCTTCACTACCCAAAGGAGTCTCAGAGTGGCTTACAATCACCTTACCTTCCTCTCCCCACAACAGACTGCCTTTGAGGTAGCTGGGACTGAGAGAGCTTTGACTGATCCAAGGTCACCCAGCTGGCTACATGTGGAGGAATGGGGAATCAAACTCTGTGGATGTTAATGTGAGAAGAGACTCAGTGGTTGGCAGAGCAGCACTGTACTCCTTGTTCCATTGAAGCTCACCCTACTGCCAAGATAATAAGCTCCATAGTCTCCCAATGTGGGACTGCACGGAAGACTGAAGATGAAAACAGTGTTGCACTTACCTGTAACCATTGTTCATCAAGGTGTCTTCTGTGGAGGAACACATTGCCTTCCTCTTACCCCATGGTGAGGTCATGGGATACTTTTATTCGTGAGAAACACAGTGGTTCAGGAAGACTGGGGAAAGAAGGTTGGTGTGCAGTTGCTCCAGCAAAAATAGCAATTAGTGTATCCTTCCTTTCTGTGTTTCAGAAGACTGAAGAACAAGACCAGTATTGCATACTGAGTTTATTTTTGTTATTTAACTGAGATCCTGTTTATATTAGGTGAGACAGTTATTTGCGTTAGGGGAGGATAACTGTAACAAGTATGGAGGATTACATAACTTGGAGCAGAGCCTGTTAAAGCTGTTAAGTAGATGCATGTGGTTGTACCAATACATGACCATCTGCCTCTGGGTGGTTAGTGTCCCTTCAGACTCTTTTTGACCCTATAATCTAAATGATACTTACAAAAAATATGTATATATTTGGAATCATAATGATATTTTTATAAGAAAGAAAACTACTGAAACAGCAGTTTTGAAAGAATGCATTCAGAATGAATGAGTATAAATGAGATGATGAGTATAGAGTATAAATGAGATTAGAATAAGAATTAGGAAAAGTGGTACGGGGTTAGGGTGAAATCGGGTAAAGAAAGGAAATAAGATAAAGAGGAAGGGGTTTATTTATTTGTTGTTAGTATTCAGTTTGATTTGTAGATGGTAATAAGCAAAAAATGAAATGTATTTATTGGAGATGTATAAATAAGTTGACATATGCACACAATGAAATATTAATACTGAAATATTGAATGAGATGAGGTGTATATCAGTGTATCTAATTTCCAATATGGCTCCATCTGTAGAGACTCATGAACAAACAAGGCTGATCTTTCCACAAATCTGAGAAAAGCCCCAGTTTTGCAGAAAAATCTGAAATCTAGAATTTTTGTATGTGTGAGATAATCCTTTCCTCAAATAATAGAAATAATAATAGAAATAGCACTTTGTGGGGGGGCTGTTAGGCAACCATAACAATATTGACAGCCTTCAATATTGGTTTCTGTCAGTAAAAGATGGGAGGGGAGTAGGGCCTTTTCCAGAGTTGTATTGGCTTTTGAAGGAGGCCTTATGGGGCAAGAAACCACTAGCAGGCCTTGCAGCTTTTCACTTGTTGTCACCACCCATGAGCCAGTGTGGCATAGTGATCAGGAGTTTTAGATGAGGATCTAGACAACCCAGATTAGAATTCTACTCAGTTCTGTAAAACTCAGTAGGGGACCGTGGACCAGTCACACACACCTAGATTAGCCTACTTCATAGGGGTGTTGGGAGGATAAAATAGAGGACAGGAGAATAATGTAAGCTGCTCTGGGTCCCTATTGGAGAGGAAGGTGAGGTATAAATAAATAAAGTAATAAAATAAAGTAATAAATATAGCTGAGGATTGGTGGTAGATAAAAGATAGATTGGCTGCTGGATACGAAGGAGAGACTGAAGAAGAAGAAAAAAGAGAGGATCCAGGGTCTGCCAGGAGAAAGGAAAGAGGAAATAGTGGGGGAGGATATACAGAGGAAAATGAGATGCCCTGTTTGTAGGTCACTTGTCAATGTATATTATTTTCAACACGACCCCATCTGCAGATACTTAAATCTGCTGATTAGGGACATATAGAGAGAACAGAGATATTTTAGCAAACATAAGAGTTTGCAGAAAAATCAGAAACATTTTTTGGAAGTGTGTATAGGGGTTAAATCTCCTCAGACAAAGAAGTGATATATGCACTTGAGCAGGCAACACTTCTCTGTCAACCCAGCACAAGTGGAAGGTGGAGGGGGTGAGAGCTGACATGACACTACATGAGCCAGATAAACAGACAGCAGAACTACAGGTGGGTGGAGAAGGGGGAGAGTGAGAGTCATTATTTCTCCTCCCAAATTCTGCAAAGTGGCAAGGGGATCAGAGCAATTGTGAGGACAGGCAGAGAGGCGATTGGGTGAGTGGTGGGCAGAGAGAGTGATGACAGGTGGGCAGGCAGGGTGGTGGGGAGAGGAACAGGCAAGCAGGCAGAGAGGAGGGGAGGGGCAGTAAGTGGACAGCAGCAGGAAGAGTAGGTGGGCAAGCAGGCAGAGTGTAGGGAAAGGAGGAGAGAACAAAGTGTCTGTTGACATTTGGGGAAGAAGGCAGTGCAGCAATAGGGGCGGGTGAGTTAGATTAACTCTCCCCTGCAAGTTTTTTCATGTATTTCTATGGGAAGAGCAGAAGTCCAAGATACTGCTGCTGCTTGAGTTGAGCCAACAGAAGTGGCAGCTCTATAAGTAAGTGGGCAAAAAAGGGGATGATATTTCTTCCTCTGAGTGTTGTGGTCCATGCTAGTGTTGCTATATTATCTGTCTTACAGATAAACAGATTCTAGAAAATCAGATTTGTTGTTTGATTTTATGGGAAGCAAAAACGAAGCTGTAAGCATCGTTTTCACTGTCTAGTTCTGTTCAGTGATTTACTAAACACTAGTACAACAACTATTTTTCAGGAGCCAATGAAGTCTAGGGCACCACAGCTGCACTTGGAATACAGATTCTACAAGCAATTGGGATCTGGAGGTAAGTATAATCTTGCAAGTTGTAGGTTGAATTAAGCTGTTAAGGAAAGAATAGTAAATTACATATTAGTGTATACAAATAGTTTTATAAAAATAACTTTTAAGTGAATATTTTTGATTATGTCTCATATTGATCTGTTTAATGCCTCAGTATAAATTAGTGGTCACAGGTACATGATAGAGAGATTAAGGGTCATGCTTTACTCCCAGTGTATAATTAGTTCATTAGCTGGTGTGAATGCCCTTCTGGTGTTATGAGATTCAAGGAAGTATAAATATCTGGCAGACATAGCAATATATCTTTTGTTTGTAGATGATATATAGTCTGGAGATCTGAGGCTGTCTATTTGCCTTTTATTATGTATCACTCTCTGTTTGATTAATGATTTAGCCCTCTCTAACCCAGGGTCTAAAAGGTCCTTGGGAGATTGTTGTGGCTCTGCGAGGGGCTAACAGACTCAGCAGAGTTGATAGCGGGCCCTCTCACTGCGTAATTGATTTATTGCCGCCAGCTGGCGCTTCAGCTGATGAGGCAGGGATACCTTCCAGCTCTCCACCTCACGCTGTACGTGTCAGGGAGAGACTTCAGCATGACTTAGAGATAAGAAGGAAAGAGGCTAGACTAAGGGCAAGTTGATCTATCAGTCCTGAGTTTTAGCAGAGTTTTACCAAGCTGGGCCCCACTGCTGGCTAATTGGAAACTGTATAAGCTTTCTGCTTCAGACAACATGCTCTGTGGAAGCAACGACTGTTCCTGCTCTGCTTCCCCCAGTTACCAGACTCCTGGCTTGAATGACCTTGCTTTCAGACTGTGATTTAAACTGAAGCTTTTGGTTCCTGCAACGCTCCCCTGGCTCTGACGCAGAATACGCTCAGACTATTCCCTTGCCCGCACCCCAGTGCGTGACCAAGATAGATCTAAATTTTTTATAGTTTTCGAGACTTCCTTTTTCCATCTAGATTAAAACTGATCTTGGAATACTAGAGGCAACAAATATTGGGGATTTATGTTCACAGTCAACCAATTAAAAATCAATAGAATACAAATTCTGGCCTCCACCCGAATCATTCCTGTTTTTAGCCTAACCCATGAGTTTGTCATACATTTTGGCACTTGTAGTATGGCTCTAAGAAATTTAAATTGTACTCTTTCAAGTGGAGATAATGCAGAAGACGGTGGCCCCAGAAATGTTCCATATAACAACGGGGCCAGCGATTTTGCTTTGAACAATTTGAGAGTGGCTGGAACGTAGTGCCCCCCTTATATAACCAGTACAATTTCAAAATTGTTAGCTGTTTTCTCCCCTACATCTGCTACCAAATCAATGAATTGTTCTGGAACCCTAGGCTTGCAGGGTTACATCTAGATATTTAAAACTGGCGACTTGATCAAGCTGATAACTTGTCCTGTTTGTTTGGACTGTACTGGTCATTGACTGTAATAATAAAGTATGTATGCTCATTAGCTGTTTAAACTGGTTTTATTCTTCACAATGTTCCAGACCAGTGCTTACCTTGAAAGCATGTTTCTGTTATCAGGTGACAGTTAAAACAGCTTGCAAGGGTTAAGCAACTCTTTCCCTGTGTCCCTGTCCTCTAGAACCCTTTGTGGAATAGAAAGGACCAATGGACTATTACTGGATGTAGCTGCAAGACAGTGTGCAGTTTGGATTTATGTGAACGGTAGCAAAATATGGTATTGAGACCGAAACTTAGTACAATTTGTTTAAGTAGTTGGTATTCATAGACTACACTGCCCATGTGGCCTGTGAATTGACTTGAGTGGACTGCCTTTTACATGTGTGTTGTGTCACTGTGAAACAGTGTGGTGCACAGCATCCTCTGAGAAATTTAGACAGTGCTGCTATTCAGATTTTTAATAACTTATGCTATCCCAGCAGTCTGAATAACCCCGAGTAGCCCAATCTCATCAGGCCTTGGAAGTTAAGTGAGGTTGGCCATGGTTAGAACTGGATGGGAAACCACCAGACAGATTGGGTTTGCTATGCAGAGGAGGGCAGTGGCAAACCACCTCTGCTCATCTGTTGCCTTGAAAACCCCATGGTCCTGGGGTTGCCATGAGTTGGCTGTAACTTGACGGCACACAGTTATTATTGTTATACTATTTCAGATACAATGAAAGCACAGAAGGTCTGGCATAATGCAGGCCCTGAAAGAAGAAATGGAATTCACAAATTTCCTTTCCATCTATCTAGTCCACAGTGTGTGGAATCTGTAATTAAGTTTAAAATTGGAAGTTAAGCCAAAACCCAAATATTTGAGAGGTTGAAAGTGAAAGGCTTTCTCTGATTCCTGTTAGATATGCTTAGCTGAATTTGCTGCCATTTGCTTTGTGTATTGTTTATAACTATATAGCAGCAGCCCCAATGAGGAGTGATAGTGAACTGATTAGAGCGGGGTTTCAAGATACTATGTGCTATCATTAACATCAGAAATATTTATTTATTCATGACTTCCGTGGTTGGATCATGGAGAGTTGGGACGCTTCTCCAAAAGAGGAGCAGACCAGAGCCTTTGTTTTGGGCAGAGAAGGTGACTTCAACTCCTGCTGCCTACTTTTCTCAGCCAGGGAAAAGGCTAAGACATGCTTTGGAAATTCTGATGAGATTTACTTTGGCTGATGAGGAGTTCCTGTGGGGCTCCTCTGAGGCTTTGAAGGATCCCCAGTGAAGGATTGCATTCCAGCGTCTACAGAGGTTTCCGTAGTCATTAAATTGACTTAAACTTATCATGATTCAAGCCTTCTTTGGACTATTTTAATATCTATTATTTATCTTCAGTAAGGATGGTGGATCCCAAGGTAAGAAGATTGTTATCTATCACTCCGGGACTAAATTAAGCTATTTTGGAAATAAGGACTAAAATCTGGAATTAACTACAACTTTCTAAAGTTAAGAAGGGAAGGGGGTAATTCTGGGACTATTGGAATTTAAGAAGTCAAGTTAAAAGTCAAAAAAACAACATGTTTGGAATACCTGTGGTTTCTGCAAAAAAACCCATCATCACAGAGTTGCTGCACTGGAAGACGTCACAGGAAGTGGCGTAATAAATAATATCGCGAGAATACCTGATCATAGAGAACGGGACTTCGTGGCAAGAAAAGCAGGAAGGAACCATTGAAAGAAGGGCAAGTTTCTATCTTCCTGGACTCCTCTAAGACTAATTAACCATAGAAAAATGTCGGCTGCCATTAAAGGAAGGTCAAAAATTATTATTTTTTTTTAAAAGAACGGGACTTTAAAATTTGGTGGAGCCGGCAGAGATTGTCATTAAAAGGTGCAATACATTGGACTATATAATTAGAATTAATTTTGGTGGGCCCAAAGAGAAAAAGGAAAAAAGTTTTAAAAAGGAGCCAGAAAAAACGCAGACGCCATTTTGAATGAATTAAAAACTTTAAAAATTAATATCGAGCTAGGAAGGGCATGCTCCAATCTATTAGAATCTGTGTTTTAATTTTTAATTTATAGACCAACTTTGGAGCCTATATTTACAATGGAAGGACAGTAATGTCTGAACATAAATGGGGACCGAAGCTTCATCTGAGGGCCGGGTCTTTGGAAGAGATAGATGGCCAAAGTAAATGAACAACTTGAAGCCATGGAGGCGAGATTGGTCAAAGTGATGAAAGAATTAATAACTGAAAATATTAAAGAATTAAGGAAAGATATTAAATCAAGTGCAGAAAAAAGAAATTGAAGATCTCCGAAAAGACTGACAAGCAACATTGAATAAAGTGCATGTGGTTGAAAATAAAGTAAAAGACCAAGATTCCATGATTACTAAACTGCAGGAGAAAGTAGTTCTACAAAACTGTAAGTTAATGGAGAACCAGGTAAGTCTGAGAGGAGTTCCTGAGATTGAAGAACATGATTTGAAGACATACATAATAGGAATCATTGCTGAGTTTTTGGAGATGGACCCTGAACAATCTAGTTACTCCTACGACTACATATGTAGGGTCAATTCAATGTGTGCAAAAAAAAAAAAAATAAGCTACCAAGAGATGTGATAGTAAGATTTGTATCAAGAGACATGGTAGGAAAACTTTTAAGTAAACAATTTGAAAAAGCAATGGAAATGGAGGGAAGCAGAGTAAGAATTATGAAAGAGTTGCCAAGAAAGGCCATAAATGACAGAAGACTGTACAAGAAATTAACTGACAAACTACGGTACAAAGGACTGAGATATCGATGGATATTACCAGAAGGTCTAAGTTTTGAATTTGAAGGAAAGAGGAATTCAATTAACAATGTTCAAGACCAGAGGAAATTTTTTGAGGAACATGGTGACTTTGGGGATACAGAATAACTGAAGAATCATTATGGATTACAAATTAATATCTTGGAATGTAAATGGATTAAACTCACCGCAAAAAAGAAAGCCTACATTTTATTGGATCAAGAAGCAAAAATGTAGTATAATTTGTTTACAAGAAGTGCATATTAAACAAATGGATTATAAATTCTTATGGAATAATCAATTGGGTATGGAATTTTTTTCATTGGCTAAAGAAAAAAAAGGGTGTGTGATTTTTTTATATAAAACGAGAACTTAACCCGAAATTGGTTTTTAAAGATGATGGTGGAAGATATGTAGCAGTGGAAGTGTCATTAAATGACAAAAATACATTGTTAGTGGGATTGTATGCCCCAAATGGGGCAAAATACTCTTTCTAAAAAGAAATTGTACAGCAATTAGACCAAGTAATATGTGAACAAATAATGGTGATGGGAGACAATGGAATAGTTTAAAATATTTTGGACAGATCTGAGAAAAGAAACGATGAAGGGAAACTACCAAAGTCTTTCTTTGACTAAGTGAATCAAGAAAGTTTGGAAGACGTTTGGAGGAAATTTAATCCTAAAGTGTGTGACTAGCTTCTTTTCGGCAAGACATAATTCTTTCTCAAGAATTAATATGATATGGGCTACAAAAGATCTTGGACTTTTGATGAAAAAATAGAGATTCTTCCTAAAGTGGGGGCAGATCATAATCCACTAATGTGGTCGGTAAAGTATGCCAAAAAGACTAGGAGGTGGAGGATAAGTGAAGATTTACTACAGAAAATAGACATAGTGGCGTCTCTAGAAAAAGAAACTAAAACTTTCTTCCAAATAAACAAAAAAGAGGACATTCAATTTCAAATGGTGTGGGATGCGTATAAAGCTGTTATAAGAGGCATTTTAATTACATTGAACAATAAAGACAGAAGAGCAAAAGAGAAACAAATGTTGGATATTCAAAAAGAGATTGCTAATATGGAAAAGGAACTCAGAAAGCGACCGGGGAAAAAGAAAATTATAAGGGAGATTACAATATTACAGGATCAACTGAGACATTTGTTAAAGAAATAGAATGGAATCTTAAAAGATTGCAACAGAAATCCTTTGAAGGAGCAAATAAACCTGGAAAATATCTGGCTTGGCAAATGAAAAAAAAAGGGAGAATAAATATATTAACAAAATTATGTCAGGTAGAAAGGACATTGTGGACCAAGTGGGAATTAAAAGGGAATTTTATAAATATTATGCCAAGCCAAAGTCAAAAGGTGGAGCAGAGTAAAATAAATGAAAATACAAGAAAATACAAGTAAATCCCTTAACAGAAAATATGCAAAAGGTCTTAAATGAACCAATTGGAAAAATAGAAGTTGAAGCAGCAATAAATTCAATGAAAATGGGAAAAGCACCTGGTCCAGATGGCTTTACAGCAACATTTTACAATGTCCTTGCAGAGACATTAGTACCAAAACTTCAAAAATTGATGAAGAAAATAATAATAATAATAATAATAATAATAATAATAATAATAATAATAATAATAATAATAATAATAATAATAATACTTTTTAATTGTATCCCGCCCACCCCGCCAGGGCAGGCTCAGGGCAGCTCACAGCATAATAAGAACTGATGGGAAAGTGCCAAATACATGGAAGGAAGCAGTAATTTCGTTGATAACGAAAGAAGATAGAGACACCACAAATGTAAAAAATTATAGACCCATTTCATTACTTAATAATGATTACAAAATATATGCTAGGATACTAGCTGAAAAACTCAAACAGCATTTGAATAATTTTATTAAAGACGAGCAAGCAGGTTTTCTTCCCAGGAGACAAATTAGAGACAATATTAGAATTGTCATGGATGTGATTGAATATTATGATAAGCACTCTGAAAAAGAAGTGGCAGTTTTCTTTGCCGATGCAGAGAAGGCCTTTGCTAATGTGAATTGGAACTTTGTTTGCAGTGATGGAGAAATTAGGATTAGGAGAAAATTTTATAAGAATGGTTAAGGCAATATATACTGAACAACAAGCAAGACTCTGTATAAATGCAGATTTGACGGAAAAAATGATAATCAGCAAAGGTATGAGACAAGGTTGCCCTCTATCTCCATTGATATTCATGACTCTAGAGATTTTGCTTATGCAAATACAAGATAAGGAGATAGAGGGATTGAAACTGAAAGTTTTTTCCTATAAATATAGAATGTTTGCTGATGATGTAATGTTTATTAATGAAAATCCTGTATATGTAACGCCATTGCTGCTTCGCAAGATACAAGAGTATGGAGAATTGGCAGGTTTTTATATAAATAAAGAAAAATAAAAAAATTTATGTAAAAATATGACAAAGAATCAACAGAAAGAATTACAAAATGCAACAAATAGTGAAGTTGTTACAAAAATAAAATATCTGGGTGTGGAAATCACTATGAAAAATATAGATCTATATAAAAATAACTATAAGAAGCTTTGGAGTAAGATTGATGGAGATTTGTTAAAATGGAATGAATTGAACTTGTCTTTGCTGGGTAGAATTTCTGCAATCAAAATGAATGTTCTACCAAGAATTATGTTTTGTTCCAGACAATCCCAATTGTGAAGGATTACAACAATTTAGTAAATGGCAAAGGAAGATTTCAGAATTTGTGTGGGCTGGGAAAAAACCAAGAATTAAAATGAAAATGTTGACTGATGCAAAAGAAAGGGGATGTTTCCAATTGCCTGATTTAAAGTTGTACCACGATGCAGTATGTTTGGTGTGGATCAAAGAATGGATGACGCTATTAAATAGAAAACTACTGACACTAGAAGGTCATGGAAATATTTTTAGTTGGCATGCTTATATGTATTATGGAAAAAATAAGAGGGACTTTTTTCACATCACTATATAAGAAGAAATTTGCTGAGTATATGGTCAAAATACAAAAGATATGCGGATGAGAGAAAACCGCTTTGGATTGTGCCAACGGAAGTAATAAAATTATATTCAGATACCTCCGAAGTGAAGTGGTTATCATATAAATAATTGTTAAAAATGGTGGAAAGGTTGAATTAAAATGGTAGAAGAATTGGAATATAAATACAATTGGTTTCAAATGCAACAAATTAAGAGCTTGGTGGAACAGGATATTAAAAACGAAGGCGTAAGACAAGAACAAACAGAAATGGAAAGAATGTTGTTTGGTGATAATGATAAATATCAAGAATTTATAAACTCATTAGGGTTTGTAGAATCTTTTGGGATCAAGTGCTGTGTTCTACTGGAGAAAGTTCTCAGCTGCGGAGGCTTGAGGGGGTGTGATGAAAGGGCAATTGGTTTGTGGATGTGCCCATTGTTTGGTGGGGCTTCCTGGAAGGGTAGTGATAAGGAAACTGGCTGTTGAATGTGACCATTGTTGTGTGTTAATTGCTGGGAAGGTTGGAAGGGGTTTGAAGATAAGGAAGATGGTTGTTGACTATGCTGGATTGTTCTGTGGAATTTGCTGGTTGTTCTGAGACTTTCTGCAATTTATAGTCTGTAGGGTGTTTTGCAGAGCTGGGTACCAAGATTGGTGGATGAAAATGCCTTCTTCCTTTCTGTTAAAATTCTGCTGGTGTTTGTAAATCTCAATAGCTTCTCTGTTCAGGTGGGTATGATAATGTGAGTCCGTAGAACTGAACATTTCCACAGAACAATTCCACAGAACAATCAGCACAGTCAACAACCATCTTCCTTATCTTCAAACCCCTTCCAACCTTCCCAGCAATTAACACAGAACAATGGTCACATTCAACAGCCAGTTTCCTTATCACTACCCTTCCAGGAAGCCCCACCAAACAATGGGCACATCCACAAACCAATTGCCCTTTCATCACACCCCCTCCAGCCTACAAATAGCAGCTCTCCAGCAGCCCTGGCCCCACTCAATGCACAGCAGCCAAGAAGGTCTGAGCGCCTGCTCCAGCTGCAACGCCACTGAGGATGTTCTCCGCAGCTGAGAACGAAACGTCTGGAAGAAAAACTTTCTCCAGTAGAACACGGCACTTGATCCCGAAAGATTCTACAAACCCTAATGATGTTACCAGCTGTGAAAACCTGAAATCTTTGATAATTTATAAACTCTTATTGAAATGGTCTACGGAAGATGTAGTTAAATCTCAAATGATTAAATGGGCAATTAATATAAAGAAAGAAAGACAAATGGAGTCATAGGAACACTTGTGGAAGAACTCTATGAAGTTATCTACATCTTATAATATTAAAGAGAATTGTTTTATGACACCTAAGAAACTGGCAAAAATGAGTAACCAGATTTCAGACAGATGTTGGAAATGTAAAAAGCATGAAGCTTCTTTTTACCACATGTGGTGGATGTGTGAAAAGGCAAGACAATACTGGCCAATGATTCAGAAAGAAATATCAAAAATTTTAGGTTATGACGTAAAGAGATCTCCAGACGTATTTTTGTTGGGATTACAATGGAAAGTTTTCCGAAATCAGATAGAACTATTGTGTGGTATCTACTTTCAGCTGCAAGGATATTGTATGCACAGCTGTGGAAGCAAGATAAAATACCAGAAATATGGGACTGGATTTTAAAAAGTTATGTCTTGGAGTGAAATGGACAAACTTACAAGAATCTTAAAAGACTATGGTTTGGAGAAGTTCAAAATGGAGTGGGAGAAATTTCAATTATATGTTGAAAAACATTGGAAAGTAAAGGGACAGTTAGTGATGTTTGAAAACAGTTGAAGTTTTGTGGAATAGTGGACTATAGTAATAGCTATAAAGAAATGAATATCTTTTTTTTGTTTTTTGTTTTTGTTTTTATTGGATTACTAGTATTACTAGTATCTTTTATAAAGGTTAAGAGGTTAGAATATAAGGTTTTTTTAAGAGGTATTACCTTGCATTTTTAGAAATTTAAGTAAACACCGGCGGGGGTCAGGATAAGGGGGTGGAAGGGGAGAAAAGTGATGTATTGGTATTATTTTTGCATTGGTGCTTTTCTTAGTGCTTTCTTTATAAATATTATTACAATACATTGCAATAATAAAATTGGTTTTGACAAAAAAAAAAGTATTTATTTATTTCTTCCTATATATCCCGCCATCCCCGCAAGCGGGCTCAGGGCAACTGAGCATTCAGCTGAAAACAGCTTTTTATATAGTATACGTAGCATTTGGGACTATGTGTTTTTTGAAGATGAGATTATGTGTGGAAACAAGCATTTTAGTCCTTCCGAAAAGGGAGCTTCTAATGCAGAATACAGTAGCTAGTATGTTTAGATGCAGTATAATGCCTCCAGTAACCTAGTGAGCCCAGGTTGGGCCAATAGGTTCAAATGGAAAAGGCCACACTGGGGTCAGGGATCCCGGTGCTATTGGGGCATGAAAAGTTTGGTGGTGGGAGAAGGTGGTTTGTGGAAGGAGACAGAGATATGGACATGCTTGGTCCCCTTCCAACCTTCGTCCCATCCTGAGAGATGCTGGCTGTGGGGATAGGAAATCATAACCTTCTCCAACACTGGTGCTGTGCAATGCCAGGTCTATCAAGAATAAGATCTCGGTTCTCCAGGATTATCTGGTGGAACAGGCAGTAGACCTGGCTTGTGTGACCGAGACGGAATGGTGAAACAGTTGCCTTGTGGCAACTGTGCCCTACCCCTGGCTTTCTGGTCCTCCACCAGTCCTGGACTAATGGGCAGGGAGGTGATGCTTATTTGGTGGTACTTTCTCCTGGCACACCCTGAAACACAGATCGCTGGCATTGATTGTTTGGACCTGGTGTGGGATGCTGAGGAGAGCTTGGCCATTTGGCTGGTGTGCTGTCCGCCTAACGCACCAGCCAATGTCCTGCCTGGCCTGATGGAGGCTGTATCCACCTAGGCACTTGAGTATCCCAAACTATTGGTTCTGGGAGACTTCAGATGTAACCTCCTCTCAGGCTAGTGTCCTCCATGGCGGCACTAGGGCTCTCCCAAGTTGTTTCAGCTTCCACACATCAAGTAGGTCACACGCTAGATCTTATCTTTGTCTCGGGGATTGAAGTGGACTGTATTACAATGGATGTAGTGCCATGGTCAGACCAGTTTGTCCTAAAGGCCCGGTTATGCACGCCTAACCTTACCTGTTTAGGTGGCGAGCTGATTTATGCTCGCCTGTGGAGCGAAATGGACCCAATTAGGTTCCAGTTTACCCTTGCGGCCCATTGGATGAGCTGGTGGAAGAATGGCATAGCTGCCTTTCTGAAGCCATCGATGTGGTCGCTCCCCAGGCCCTCTCTGCCCCCGTACCGACTTGGCTCTTTGGTATTCCTTGGAGTTGAGGCAGATGAAACAAGAGCTGAGACGACTAGAGTGAGTGTGGCGGAAGGCCCAAGAAGAAGTTACAGAAACGTCTTATAGGACATTTATGAAGACCTATGAGATGGCAACGAAGGCAGCAAAGAAGGAGTTCTATGCTGCCCCCATCACTTCTGCAAAATCGCGCCCATCTCAATTTTTTAGATCAGGGGTGGCCAATGGTAGCTCTCCAGATGTTTTTTGCCTACATCTCCCATCAGCCCCAGCCAGCATGGCCAATGGTTGGGGCTGATGGGAGTTGCAGGCAAAAAACATCTGGAGAGCTACCAATGGCCACCCCTGATTTAGATTAATTTGGTCCTTAACAACTTTGCCTCAGGGCATGCCAAATGTTAGGGAATTGGATATAGGCTGCGTGGCTTTTGTGGGTTATTTTGCAGATAGTCTTGTCACTCCTCTGCGACCTTCCAGCCACAATTTATACAATAATGGAACTGGAAGCTCCTTGCTTGTCTTCACGTCCAGTTTTGGACCATTTCAGCCTGCTCTCCCAGGATGAAGTTGATAAGATCCTGGCTGCTGTGAAACCCACCACTTGCCCCCTTGATCCTTGTCCATCATGGCTGGTTAAAGCCTGTGGTGACAGCATACAAACTCCCTTGAGGAAGATCATCAACTTGTCCCTTTCAACAGGGGCATTCCCGGGGGCCTTGAAGGAGTCAGTGGTCTGTTCTCTCTTGAAGAAACCATCTTTGAACCCTACGGTCCTAGCAAACTACCGCCCAGTTTCAAACTTGCCATTCCTGGGCAAGGTAGTGGAGAGGGTGGTGGCAACACACCTTCAGGCTTTCTTGGTGGATGCTGATGTCCTAGATCCCTTCCAGGCTGGCTTTTACCTAGACCATGAGATGGAGACGGTGTTGGTCGCTTTGGTAGATGATCTCCGGAGGCATCTGGATCGAGGCAGTTCGGCACTGCTGATCCTTCTTGATCAGTCAGCAGTGTTTAATACGGTCAACCATGAAGCATTGGCCCACCGCCTCACCAACGTAGGAATACAGGGTCTAGGCCAACAATGGCTGGTCTCCTTTCTCCAAGGTGGGACAGAGGGTGACGCTTGGGGGTGAACTATCCCAGTGGCACTCATTACAATGCGGTGTGCCACAGGGAGCAAATTTCCCCCCAATGTTATTCAACATCTACATGCGCCCCCTTGCCCAGATTATCTGGAGGCATGGGCTGGGGTGTCATCAATATCCAGATGACACTCAGCTCTTTCTGCTGATGGATGGCCACCCAGACTAGGCCCTGGAGGAACTGGGTAGGGCATTACAAGCCATGGCTGGTTGGTTGCAACAGAGCCGACTGAAATTGAATCCATTGAAGACGGAGGTCCTGTGCCTAGGTTACAGGGGGCTGGGATCATAGATCAGGCTCCCACCCTTTGATGGGGCTCCATTGATGCCTACATCGAGGGTGAAGAGCTTGGGGGTATTCCTGGATGCCTCTCTGACTATGGAGGCCCAGGTTACCACCACTGCCAGATCAACCTTTTTCCATCTGAGGTGGGTCAGACAGTTGGCCCCATATCTCGCTCCCCATGACCTGGCCACAGTGACCCACGCAATGGTCACTTCTAGGCTAGATTACTGTAACTCTCTCTACATGGGGCTGCCCTTGACCCTCCTTCGAAAACTCCAGCTGGTGCAGAATGCTGCTGCAGGGATGTTGACATCGTTGCCTATACAGGCACGGATCCATCCTGTGCAGCGTGAACTGCACTAGCTACCTATTGAGTACCGGATCTGGTTTAAGGTTTTGGTATTTACCTGTAATATCCTATACGGCCAGGGTCCAGTATACCTTCAGGACCGCCTCTCCCTGTATGAATCCTGTAGGTCTTTACAAAAGTTGACCCAACAACTTTTGTTAATATCCGGCCCCAGAGATGTTCATCTGGCCTTGACAGGGCCAGGGCCTTTTCCGCTTCCCCTGGAGATCCGGGCCCTTCAGGATCTGCTTCAATTCTGCAGGGTCTGTAAAATAGAGCTCTTTCACCAGACTTTCAGCTGAGGCAGTGGATGCCACTTGTTACCGGCCTCCCCCCTTCATTCCATCCATAAGATTTGATGGACCTGGACAATAGGCCATGTGTGTGAGGCAGAACTTGCCATTTTAAGTCTCTATTGTCACTCTGTAGTTTTAGATTTTATATATTTCAAATTGGTATTTTATTGTTTTTACTGTTGATGGTTTTTATGATGTAACCAGCCCTGAGCCTGTCCTATGGAAAAGGCGGGCTAAAAATCGAATTAAATAAATAAATAAATGCAAGTTAATACAGAATAAGCACTTTAGAAGCTCATACAGAATAAGCACTTTATATAATAAAGTGGCTTCTTTAGCCGATCAGTTTGGATCAGACAAAAACGGTTTTGTAAATTATTGTCAAATAATGGTCAAGTATTAAGGTATTAATTTTATTTAAAACAACAAAGATACCGTTGATCAATTATTTTGATACTTATACCAGTTATAAACATCAGTTTATTAACTGTTGTAAAATGGGGCTAGCTCCAGTGATCCATCTGCAGTAGGTGATCATGGAGGTGGCTCTTTCCCTTCTAAACCAAGGGAAGTTCATTTCCTGGGACTACAAATTAGGGTTGTGCATGTTGAGTATTTCTCAATGTTCCCAAATCCCAGCATTGGTATAGCATTGGGATTTGGGAATGTTACATTTTTTCGGTTCCAATATACCTTACAAGGATCATTACAGTGAATGGTCTCAATAGGATTATAATGGAGAATCCATCCAGGTGTATCTGGGGCTCTGATGGGACTGGTTTTTTTGAGGAAGAGGCACCAGATTTTCGGCCTAGCTTCTGGTGCCTTTTCTTTAAAAAAAAAGCAAAGCACCCAAGTTTCAAAAACATTGCATCAAGCTGTGTAGTTCTATGGGCCCCAGAAGAAGGTGCCTCCATTGTTTCCAGTGGAGGGAGGAAAAGCCTGAGAGTTCATTCTGAAGGGATTTAAATAGATTGAGAGCCCTTTAAATGCCCTGTAACTGTGGCTATCCAGTGGCTCTGAAAAAATCCCAAATATTTTCTTTGCTTTTTTTTTTTAGGTGGCCATTTTCGGATAGCCAAATCACCAGCCATTTATGGATAGCCAAATCACGAGCTGAGAAAATACCTGATCAATACTGATTAGGTATTTATTGGATTTTTGGGGGGCTCAGTTTATACTGAGTGCATACCCTTACTGCAGATTATTCTACAAGAACTAATAGATATCTGAGTCAACGCTGCATTGAGAAGGGAGAAAGGAGCAAAGTTATCATTCCTCTCTCTTTCATATATAGCACACATTTGCTGTTCATAGCTATTAGTCCACCATGGGTCCCCTGACCCCACTAACCAACTTTCCTGGGATTAGGACAGATGGCTGATGGGATGGGAAAAGATCCAGAATCCTTGCACCCTCAGATCACTGGACCCAAGGCAATGAAATTTATTTTTAAATTAATTATTTTAATAGTGTAAACATTGTATAAATGTGAATGATTCACATTCACAGTGTCATGGAACACCAGCAGCCAGTCTGTTTATTTTGAAAAAGAAAAGTTAAAACAGGAATAGATCAAAACAAGTAGAGACCCGAAAGACTTGTGTGGGAGGGAAATCCCATCCCCTCAGTCCATGCCTGGACCAGTGGGCTATTGCTGTATGTGGCTGCAATACAGAGCAATACAGAGTGTAGCTTGGCCATGCTAGGTGAACAAATTATCTGGCAGCTCACTGTTCCCCCAATCCACCAACAGTGAGTGAGCAAGGAGGAGGGGGAGCTGGGCCCAGGGTGAGAGAAGGATGGGTAGGCAGCTGAGTATGGGGCCAGCCAAGGAAATCCCCCTCTCCACAAGTCTGTTTTAGTGGAGATTTTATCAGCTGGGACATTGGAGGTTCCCCCTTTTTCTCACCAGGCTGTCAACATGCTTCCAGAAAGGCTGCCTCAACAATGGACTAGGAAGCAGAACGCCGACAGTAGGTAATTGTCTGAATGAACAACTGCTTTTTTTAGGGCTTCCCAAAGTTTGGAGGAAAATCTCCATTCTATCACTGGTTTTAGTTGGTAGATTTAAGTATCTACAGATGGGGCCTTGTTGACTATTAAGTATATTGATAATAGCAACGGTTGAAGAACAAGCTGATTAGGAGATGCTTGCACTTGTAGCAAGTGGCTAGAACTAAGTATTCTGCTGCCAAATTACATGTGCCCCTAACTGAGCAAAACGAAGGAGCAAGCAGCCCTCATTCCTGCCTTTGCTTTCAAGTAAATGATTCCATAATCAAATGTGTGGTGTAGTTGATTAAGAGTGTTGGACAAGTATCTGGGAGATCCAGATTCAAATATCCACTTGTGCAATGGAAATTCACTAGGTGACCTTGAGATGGTCTCGCACTCTCAGCCTAAGCTACATCACTGGGTTGTTGGAGGAAAGAATTATGTAAGCCACTTTGTGCCCCCATTGAAGAGAAATGCAGAGTATAAATAAATTAAATAATAGCCTGCCACTTACACAGTGGAATTCATGGCTTCATGGAATATTTGACCAATGGGTGTGTAAGTGCCATCAAGTCACTACTATCTTGTGACACTGAATTAATGACCTTGCTAAAGTTGCCATTACAATCTGAAGCTTGCTCATGACACCTAAAGCTCTGATGGCTCTCAGCCAGTAAACTCTGTTACTGAGTTTTAAAGCAGGTGGAGGGGAAGGGGGGGGTCAGCCCTTAAAAGGAATGCCCTGCAAAACTTATAGCATAGATCTAATTTGTTGCTAGGATATGAAGTCTGCTCAAATAGAGTTCAGTTGCTGCTGGCTCTCCTTTGCCTCTGTTAGGAACGTCTTTCCTGCTGCTGCCAGGGAAAAGTTGAGGGTAAGCAGGTGGCCGCACTTGGTGGGATGGGCAAAAGTAAGAAACTTTCCCTGCAGGGGTGGGAGGGAGAACAAACAAACCTGGACTGAAGATAGGGAGGCATTGAATTGCTTACATTCAAGCATAAAATGGTATGGTTTTTTATTGTACATAACAGTTAGAACAACAGAGCACAAGAAGGCAAGGAGCTTACAGTCATAAGTTTGAGACAAGGAAGATGACAAAGAGGAATGAGAAGATGGGGATGGGGAAAAACTGGAAAAGAATGTGTGTTCATTCTTATGGCAAGTACATGGGCTTAATCTCTGTAGGGATGGGGAACTAAGGAGTTGTGCAAAAGTTTTCAAGTTTATCCTGCAGTGTACCTCTCTAGGAAAACATCTTCGCATGCACAAAACATTTTGCACCCCATCTGGAAGAAGATGAGGAAGACAGAAATCTATACCTTATTTGGGAAGACATTCCAGAGCCTTAGGCCAACTGCAGGAAAGATCCTGGTCTCCACAACTAACTGAGGCTTTCCTCTTAGCATTGGGCATCACTGCTAATTTAGAGTTGTCAACTACTGTGGAGAAAAATTTCCTGACGCTTTAACAGAGACTTGATATAGAATCAATATTATAGAAAGTTAATTTATTTTTGATAGTCCTGTTGCTTATATATGTATATTATGCAACTAATTGTTAAACATTTATTAATTTTATGTAACACGCAATGAAGGGTTTTTCGACTTCCAGACTTCGAAGGATTGTATTAGATTAGATATAGTAATGTATAAAGTTATGTTTCCATTGGTTTTCTGTTTAATTTTTAAATGTAATACTGTTGGAATAAAAATTTAATCAAAAATGTGAAAATGAACTGTCAGTACTTATGTCTTGAGAGTAAATAACATCACCTGATAAATAACATTCCATTAATCCTATCTTAAAAGGACGGGACATTTTCTCCATGCCATTTGGCAACGTTGTTTAAAACTAAGAGGCGGCATAAAGCTTGCTTAATATGAAAGAGAAAAAATCATATTTGGTATAGATGATTCTGGGCTTCTTAATTTTTGAGCTGGCACCTATAGCCAAAGAAAATTTGTCAATCCCCCAAAGCAATGAGCCTATTATTGTTGTTTCTGTTACTGTTATTTTGTGAGTATTTGTGCATGTGTTTGTGCATGCATCTGCCTGCCTAGAAGTCATGGTTGACTTCTGGTGACCCCTACTTGGGGCTTCGACATTCAGAGAAGTGGTTCTATTGCCCTGCCTGTGCCTCCTGGTCCTGGTATTCCTTGGAGGTCTCCCACCCAAATACTTGCTAGGGTCAGCCCTGCTTGGCTTCCAGGGTATCCAGGTCAGGGCAGCAATGAGTGTATTTTTAATGGTCTGCTTTATGTTAATGCTCTGAATTTAGTAAGGCATGTACCTTCAGCATCATTCTTTGGGTGACATATGTTATTGGAGAGGTTTAAGTTCTGGATTACCAGAGTTTGAACTATTATAGAAAGGTATAGTTGTGCATTGAATATTCCACTGTATTTTTCCCCTATGTATTTTTATAGCTCATTGAGGTAGATTAGAGAGTTAAATAAGACAGCAAATAGATGTGCAGGTCAGACTATTAATTAAAAGCAGCTCAAGCCTATTTGTGATATCATTAATATTATCATTCTAGCTATTTGTATCTGGTAGACAGATTTCAATTAAGTATATGGACTCAGTTACTGTTTGAGTTACTTGGAATTATAGAAGCATCTGGTCTAGCAATCTGTTCCATGTGTAGAAATATACTACTGTGTTTTATCTTTTAGTCCCATGATGGTCAAGTTAGAATTTGACCTTTTGCCAATTTCATTTCATATTAGCCAATAACATTTAGGGACTTCAGCCTAGGATATGAGGTTTAGTCAGGAAGCTTACAGGAGAATCAGTCTCTTGGAGCTGATGTTATCTCATTATTTGGTCATAGTGAAAATTACACTTCATTCTCAGTATCACAGTGCCTCTTCGATTTTGAGCAGGAAGCAGGAAAGAAAAAAACTTTTTTTTTTTTGAGAAAGTAGCTATCTAGCTGGATCAGGGGAATGCTGTAGAAATTGTTCATCTTGATTTAACAAGGCTTTTGATAAGGTTCCACATAATATTCTTGTTGACAAATTGGTAAAATGTGGTTTGGATCCTGTTACTGTTAGGTGGAATTGTAACTGGTTGACAGATTGCACCCAAAGAGTACTTGTGAATGGTTCTTCCTCCTCCTCTTGGAGAGGAGTGACAAGTGGAGTGCCTCAAGGATCTGTCCTGGGACTTGTTTTGTTCAACATAATAATAATAATAATAATAATAATAATAATAAACTTTTATTTATACCCCGCCCTCTCCGCCTAGGCAGGCTCAGGGCGGCTAACAGGACATGGTAAACCACGATACAGATAAATAACAGATAATATAATTAATAATTTAGACAATAAAACCAATAAAACAGTATGACATTAAAATACAATCGAATGGCGTATAAGATGGCTCGGTATTACTGATCTTATCAGGAGTTCTGTCTTAAAAAGCTAGCTGGAAGAGGGCCGTTTTGCAGGCCCTACGGAACTGGTTAACATCTTCATAATTTATTTGGATAAAGGACTAGAAGGGATGCTTATTACATTTGCAGATGATACTAAACTGAGAAGGGGTCACAAATGCAGTAAAAGACAGACAGGATACAGGATGATCTTGACAGGCTGGGAAACTGGGCTAAAACAAATAAAAATAAATTTTAACAGGGATAAATGTAAAGTTCTGCATTTAGGTAGGGAAAATCTAAAATCATTATGGGATGGGGGAGGCTTGTCTTGGCAGTAGTATGCGCAAGAAAGATCTAGGGGTCTTAGTGGACCATACACTGAACATGAGTCAGCAGTGTGGTGCAGTAGAAGTATATTGTCCAGATCATGTGAAGTGATTGCATCACTTTGCTCCGGTTAGACATTACTTAGGGTACTGTGTTCAGTTTTGGGCACCACAATTTAAGGATACAGGCAAGCTGGAATGTGTACAAAGGAGAGCAACAAAGATGTTGAGGGGTTTGGAGGCCAGGTCCTATGAGGAAAGGCTGAAGGAGCTGGATATGTTTAGCCTGGAGAGAAGACAACTGACAGGTGATATGATCACCCTCTTCAAGTACTTGAAAGGCTGTCATCCAGAGGATGGTGCTGAGTTGTTTTTTTATGGCCCCAGAAGGTCAGATCAGCACCAATCAGTTGAAATTTAATCAGAAGAGTTTTCAACTAAATATTAGGAAGAACTTTTTGACAGTTAGAACGGTTCCTCAGTGAGGAACAGACTTCCTTGGGAGGTGGTGGGCTCTCCTCCTTTGGAAGTTTTTAAACAGAGGCTAAATGGCCGTCTGACAGCAATGCTGATCCTGTGAACTTAGCAGGAATATTTGTGAATTTCCTGTGCTGTACAAGGGGTTGGACTAGATGACCCTGGAGGCCCCTTCCAACTCTTATGATTCTGTGAAGCATCTGAACTGAATTCATGTGCTGAGAGGTTTTATATTTTATTATGCTTTTCAATACTAATATTCCAGTGCATGGTTACAACTGTAATTCGAGTATTGCTGAATAACAACCATTAGCGAATACACAGCCGCCCTGAGCCTGCCTCGACGGGGAGGGCGGGGTATAAATAAAAAAAAAATTACTTACTTACACAAAAGTAGCAAGTTGGATTTCATAAATCCTAGTATATAGTTGGTGTATGCGTATTTTTTCAAACAAGATACTGTATATAATTAACAACCTGGTATAGAAATTAAGCCACAGTTTAAATTGACATAGTTCTAAAATTATAGAATGCTCTTGAGACCCCCCCCCCCAATATTACAGCACAATATTTCATAGTTACCTTGAAAGGGAAAAGAGAACTTCAATAATTTTTTTTAAATTACAGCTTTTCTAAAACTTGGCAGCATTTTCCAGAAGAACTTTGGTGTTGACAAAGCCCATACAAATAGTTTTTCAAGATGGTTGTAAATCTTAAATATGATCTAGTTAATATGTGACATAGAATTTGTACTTAACTGTGTACATTTAAAGGTGTTGAATATAATATTACTTTTCGCTTTTTCCCCAGATGGAATACCTCAGGTTTACTATTTTGGCCCTTGTGGCAAATATAATGCCATGGTGCTGGAACTACTGGGACCTAGTTTGGAAGATTTATTTGACTTGTGTGATAGGACTTTTTCTCTGAAAACTGTTCTTATGATAGCCATACAGTTGGTAAGTAATAGTTCTTCTTGTTTTTAATGGTCTTCAATATTAACTGGAGATTCTTTGAGCATCTGCAAAAAGAAAGGCTATGCTATCAATTTTAATTATTTCAGGATTGTTCTGCCCTATATTTATCTTTAGGTGCTTAAGGAAAAAATGTTTGTACTTTCATAAATTCAAATGTTGGACACGTACAAGTAGAACTTTTAGCAGGAAATTGAAATGTTGCTGAATTGCTTTATTTTGTTGCAGTCAATCAGAATTTAATCTGCTAATCCCTAATTCCCATTTTACTTTAATTTACTGTTGCCTAATAAGACCTGTTAGTATTCTGCAAATCTGCTCTTATATTACTTAAGTGCAGAACTGCAGCCTTTTGAAAAGTCACAGTTTAATGTGGCAGGCAGACTTGTATAGATTTCTGAATTGAGCTCTTCCAGGTTAATTATTCTGGTTTTCTGTCAGTCCAGCGAATAAATGCATGTTAGAATAATCAGTTGTTGTTATATTGTCCAACACTTGTTTTTTGGGAAGTAGGTATGTTATTTTTTAGGTATGTTATTTTTTCCCACCAAGTGGCTTCCTGATTTATAACCTTTATAGTCAGATTTAGTTTTTTTGTATTTAGTATTAGGGGAGAGAGATTACAGAATTAAAATTATTTTATTGTAATAGGGTTGCATAACAATCACACATTCTATTTACTAGGGATATAATGTACTAAGGATTATAATGGCTAAAAATGGTAAGGTCCATGCTCAAACTTTATCTCTGTCACAAACTCACTTGATGAACAGTCTGTTGTCTGTTAACACCCCCACCCCATCCCGGTCTGTAATATGGGCATTAAAATACTGACATTTTTCAGGACAGTTGTATGCAAAGTACTTAGAATGCTTAGATTGTTATATAAATGTTAATGATTATAACTGGTGCTCTGAAATCTTAAATCAAAGTATTAAGGTTTAATAAGAGGTAAGCTTCCATTTTCAATTTAGCACATAATTCCTGTAAGACATAAGATGTAGCATGACTTGATTTTTCTTCTGTTGCTACAGTCCTGCTTTTTTTTAAAACTTCTTTTCTATTTAATAGATTTCTCGAATGGAATATGTTCATTCAAAGAACTTAATATACAGAGATGTAAAACCTGAAAACTTCTTAATAGGACGACCAGGAAACAAAACTCAACAAATTATTCATATTATAGATTTTGGTTTGGCAAAAGAATATATAGATCCAGAGACAAAGAAGCACATACCATACCGAGAACACAAAAGCCTTACAGGAACTGCTAGATACATGAGTATAAATACACATTTAGGAAAAGGTATGTGTTCAAATTTAACAGCTTTCCAAACTTTATGTGAACTGTACTTTTGTAAAGTATAATTTTTTTTTTAAATTCTGTCATAGATTTAGATATTCATCCCAGTAAGAGCACTGCTAGGAAATATTTTTATAAATGACTGTTCATTTTTTATTTTTGTGGGCTGTTTCACGAGCAGTTTTATATATTTACTAAAATATGTATATGGTTCCTTTCTTTTAAAAACTTCACCTGTGTCCTGGCCTAGATAGCCCAGGAAAGCCCAAACTTGTCAGATTTCAGAAGCTAAGTAGGGTTGACTGTGGTTAGTACTTGGATGGGAGACTTCCTTCAAACACCCAGTTGAGAGGACAGTCACCTCTCTGAATATTCTCCAGGCCCACAGTAGGGGTCAGTCTCCAGTGGTCACCATGACTTCCAAGTAGACACACACACTCACCTAAAATATACCAAAAAAAACCCAAAACAAAACCCCAAACCCCTTACCTGCACAGTTCATTCCTATGCTCAGTTCTCTTATGGTGTTAGAGGTCACCAGTGGCCAGACCAAACTGTTTGCAGTTGGTTTGTCAAAGGAACTGAAAATTGTTTCAGTTCCTTTGCAGCATACTTATACCACATACAAACTTTCATACAGTAATAATGAGGCCATAGCAGTTGACCTTCTGTAGTCTTAGCCATCATTGTTTGGACTTCAGAAACACAAATAGCTTGATTCAGATGTAATGAAAAATTATGGTGTATTACTTGAGTGATTCTGAGGGATCCTTGGTTTTGGAATCCTGTACTAGGGGGAAAGACAGCAAACCCTAGTTTGGCTTGGAGTTAATGACTGACTTTAGTTTGCTGACATGGTGGAAATATTTTTGTTAGTGGTAACTGTGAGGGAAGTTAGATGGGCTCTGATTCATTCTCATAACAACAATGTTTGTGTTTAGCTATATCATATAACAGCATAGAGAAACAAAAGTTTTCCATGTGATAAAACAAACATGCAGAGTTCAGTGGCAACTGTTTCTAATGGCTTGTAGTCCATCCTGATGGGAGATGTTGGTATACAGAGACTCAACATCCATGCTATTTTTCCGGGAGATGGTTGATAGACTACAGTTTCCTCAGGAAGTCTGTGGTATCACAGACATAGTTTGGGGTCTTAATATCGTATGGTCTCAGGATGAAGTTCATATATCCTGATACTCCTACAGTGATGGCACCTATGCTTAAGAGAATGGGACATCCAGGGTTGCTAGATTTATGTATCTTTAGCGGGAGGTAGAAAGTGCCCAAACAGGTTCTCAGAGAGTATCCATGTATATTTGTTCTTGTATGTATGTTAAGACTTTATTTGTGATTTTATTGAGTTCTTGCTGGTATTCATGTATGGGGTCTGAGGATAGCAGCCTGTAGAAACTTGTGTTTGAGAGTTGTCGCTCAGCTTCTCATGTAGTTTATCGTCCATTATGACAGTGGCTCCTCCCTGGTTAACTTGCTTTATTATAACATTAATATCTTGATTATTTTTCTGGCTGCTTATGGCATTCTTCTCTGTTAAATTAAAATTCAAACTTGAGTGGGTTTTGTTGATTATTTAAATTTGTGCTCGGTAGTGGAAGAATTTCATATTATAGGTCCAGTATGGTGTATGAGCTTTCATGCGCCCCGTGGTGCAGAGTGGTAAGCTGCAGTATTGCAGTCCAAGCTCTGCTCATGACCTGAGTTTGATCCTGGCAGAAGCTGGGTTCTCGTACCGGCTCAAGGTTCACTCAACCTTCCATCCTTCCAAGGTTGGGAAGTAAAGTTGGGAGTAAAGTTTAGATGACTGGGGAAGGCAATGGCAAACCACCCCATAAAAAGTCTGCCATGAAAACTTGATATGTCACCCAGAGTCGGAAATGACTGGACTACTTTTACCTTTTTATGTTGTTGCAGCCTTCAGGGGAAGTCTGCATGGAGTCCTTTTTGTAGTGTTGAGTGAGAGCTAATAGGTCACCCTTATACTGTTCATTGGTAAAGGGGTGAGGAGGCAGCTGTTCTGTAGTAGATTGTTGAAGCTGTGAGGAAGCTTTCTGTATGAACGTGTTCTGTTCTGTGGTGAAAGTATTCCTTCAAGCATAGATGGCAGAAGGCCTCCAGATCTCCATAGAGCTGTATTGTCTGTGTAGGTTTAGTGGGACAAAAGAACAGATTCCTAATTCCGGTTTTGAGTCAAGATATGTTTTATCAAACAAACCAGGAAAAACCAAGCGGCGAGACTTCCGGCGGCGCTGGTGGAATCGGTTCTTGCACCGCAGATGTTGACATCGGCGTTGACAAGCACTTCGATGGCCGCCCTGGCATTGATATTGATTCCGGCCTCGTTATCGAGCCAACCGACCCAATCATTCCAGGGAGTCGACTGCCCCCACAAGCGTGTGGGCTTGACATCCCATTTGGAACCATCGACCCCATCCAAGAAGGCCAAAGGGGCCCGGGACTCACGCTCTGCTGAGCCCAGGAAGCACAAGGAGAAAAAGAGGCACCAACAGGCAGACCCTTTCTCCGCCACCGAAGAACCCGGCAATCGTTTCGGGGAAGCCTCTGGAGAAAATTTTTGCTTCTCTGATTCGACCAAAGAGACCCTCGGGGCCGACGGATGTTCCACAGACCTCTCTCTCCGGCTCCGACCAGGAGGTCGACCCTATAGAATGGTTGGCAGACTCGAAGGAGGGCAGCGATCCTAGCTCGGCATCGGATTTAGAGGTTTCGCAGCCAAGGGATTGCTTGACACCGAAGATGTCCTTGATCCAGGCCGAGAGATTCGGGGAGCCTTCGGACCGTTTTAGACGTCCTCATCCTTTGCCCAACTGGGACCGGCGACCCAGGGCTTACCCATTTGGTGGCTACCGTTACCATTCTCCATACCCATGGTACCCTCCTCAGAACCCTGTTTGAGATCAGCACTCGGAGGCTTCACCCCACTGTAGAATCTTGACACACTCTCCACCAGGTTGCCGAGAGGCATTGATGCTGACTTCGACTCCGAGATTGGTCAGGAAGCCGGCACGCTTCAGCGGTTCCGACATCAAGAAAACTTCCTCAACTAGGATTGCCATTGATGCCCCAGGTCTATCATAGGCTGAGAACGTACTCTGGGGATCAAAGGCACTCTGGGGATCAAAATTTCTAATCTGCATGCATGGTGAGGTACCAGTATTCCCTATGGAAGCAGCTTTCACCGCTCCTGGCTTCTCTGCCTGAGGATAAGCACACTTTGGCCAATAAGGCTCAGAGGGAGGGAATGCTCCTGGCGCAACAACAGCTTCAGGCTTCCAAACATATGGTGGACACTGCAGCTAAAACTCTTAACTCAGCTATTACGTTGTGTCATCATTCTTGGCTTCGCTTCACCGCTCTCCAATTGGACACAAGATCCTGGGTCGAGGATCTTCCTTTTGAGGGTGAAGGTTTATTCAGCTCCACTATGGAAGCGGTCCTACAGGTGAGACTAAGAGTTCCTTCACTGCTGGAGGGAAAACCAAGTTTTCTTCTTTTTCCTCGCATATGGGAAAATCTAAGGCTGGCAGGAATCCCAAGCAGGGACTTTGACTTTGGTATCCCCCTTTCTTCCCTTCCCCCCTCCTCGGGACCCACCTGACTCCACAGTTTCTTGCAAGCCTGGCATCAGATTACCACCGACAAGTGGGTCTTGTCCATCATACAGGAGGGTTATGCGATAGAATTTGTTCAGCCCCCTTCGTATCCCAGTTTGGTGATCAAACACCCTACAGCGGTTTTGCTGGAGGAAGTCCAAAATCTGCTCAGCAAGCAAGCGATAGAACCTGTTCTTGATCATCTCAAGGGCCGGGTACTTCACGGTTCCCAAGCAGGACGGCTGACTTTGTCCAATCATGAATCTGAGGGACCTGAACAAATTCATCGCTTATCAGAAGTTCAGAATGCTGACTCTGCAAAGCATCCTTCCACTCCTCAACAAAGAAGATTGGATGGCTCCCCTGGACTTGAAGAATGCTTACTTCCGCATCAGCATCCTCCCCAGTCACAGGAGGCTTCTTTGGTTTGCCATTGGGATGCACCATTTTCAATATCAGGTGCTCCCTTTTGGGCTCTCTACAGCCCCCAGGGTCTTCACAAAGACCATGGTTATTGTGGTAGCTTACCTTCAGCTCCAGGGCATCATCCTTTTTCCCTACATAGACGATTGGTTGGTGGTTGCTGTGTCCGAGACTTCTCGGAGAGCCAGTTTGGTGTAGTGGTTAAGTGTGCGGACTCTTATCTGGGAGAACCGGGTTTGATTCCCCACTCCTCCACTTGTGCCTGCTAGCATGGCCTTGGGTCAGCCATAGCTCTGGCAGAGGTTGTCCGTGAAAGGGCAGCTGCTGTGAGAGCCCTCTCCAGCCCCACCCACCTCACAGGGTGTCTGTTGTGGGAGAGGAAGGTAAAGGAGATTGTGAGCCTCTCTGAGACTCTTCGGAGTGGAGGGCGGGATATAAATCCAATATCATCATCATCTTCTCTCAGAGCGCATCTACAGGTGGTTCTCAGCCTCTTCAGTGCACTAGGACTTCTGGTGAATGAGAAGAAATCTCAACTGGTCCCAGCGCAAAGAGTTCAGTTTATCAGAGCGATTTTGGACACCACCCAGCATCTGTCTTTCCTTCCAGATTCCCTGGAGTTGGATATCATCTCCCCGGTTCAACTCCTTCAGATGGTGAAATGTGCTTCTGTTCTGCAGATCCAACGTCTCTTGGGCCTCATGGCGGCTACTACCAATGTTCTGCGCTTTGCAAGGCTGTGGATGCGAGTCCTCCAGCTCTGGTTCATCAGGAATTACAATCCGGTGAGAGATCTCCCATCCAAGATTCTACAAGTTCCTTCGCTGGTGCTTCAATCTCTGGATTGGTGGAAGCTGAAGTCCAATCTTTGCAGAGGAGCTCCATTTCATCTCTCTCTCCCCTCGCTCATGGTAACAACGGATGCCTCGCTGTGGGGGTGGGGAGCGCATCTCGGAGATCTCTGCATAGGCGGCCCATGGCCCCCATCGTTGGCTTACCATCATATCAGTTTTTTAGAGCTCATGGCAGTTCATCTGGCCTTGAGGTCGTTTCTACCCCCTATCAGTGGTCAGACCGTAGCGGTGATGTCGGGCAACATGACAGCTGTCAGTTATATAAATCACCAAGGAGTGTCCAGAAGACTGTGTGCTTTGGCAGTGCTGGGAGACTTGCATAGCTTAGCAGACTTTCATTGCAGCCACCCACCTACCCGGGGAGCTAAATGTTCAAGCAGACTCCCTGAGCAGGGGAGAGGTCTCCCATCACAAATGGGAACTGAACTGGCAATACCTTGAACCTCTGTTCCAGGAGAGGGGTCATCCCAGAATAGATGTGTTTGCCACGGCAAACAATCGGAAGTGCAAACAGTTCTGCTCTAGGGAAGGGACGGACCCAAGAACCCTAGGGGACGGTCTCCTGCTTCCATGGGCAGACAAGTTCTTCTAGCTGTTTCCACCCTTGCCTCTTCTCACCAGAATGCTTCACAAATTGACTCAGGAGCATCCGGAGTGTATCCTAGTTGCTCCTTGGTGGCCTCGACAGACTTTGTTTCCTGTTCTCCTAGCCTTGGAAGGGGGGTGTCACCACAAGTTCCCATCAGAACCAGATCTCTTTTTGGCTCGAGGCAGCCGCCTGTTTCACCATGACACCCTCACCTCAAATTGATGGCTTGGAGGGTCAACTTCTAGAATTCTCTGACAGAGTGCAACATGTCATGTTGAACAGTAGAAAGTTGTCGACTCGCCGCTCCTATGCGGGAAAGTGGTCTAAGTTCCTGTCCTTTCTACAGAACAAAGGTATCAATGTACTTCTGCTGGTCTTGAGTTTGTGTTTGAGTTTTTACTTTCTCTTGTTGATGCTGGACTTAAGCATTCTTCGGTTCGAGTATATCTCGCTGCCATCTCGGCTCATCACGACCCTGTGGATGGCGCTTTTGTTTTTACCCATCGGCATACAAAATGTTTTTTGAAGGGGCTTTTGTGGCTTCACCCGCCGTCTAAGGTTCCTCCTCCTGCTTGGGATCTGACGCTCGTACTGGACAGACTCTCTAGGCAGCCTTGGCTTCCTGCCCATTGCATCTTCTAGCCTGGAAGACTGCCTTCTTAGTGGCCGTTACTATGACCAGGATGGCAGGTGAGCTCGTGGCTCTCCTTTCAGGATGATGGGGTGTCCTTGGCCCCAGACATCTCATTCCTCCCTAAGGTCGTGTCTAGTTTCCACCTTAATTTGGAAGTCTTTTTACTCACTTTTTACCCTTCTCCTTCTTTGGTGGAAGAGAGATGTCTGCACACCTTGGATGTTTAAAGGGCGCTATTGTTTTTTGTGCATCGCACCAAGCCATTCAGGAAGGATCCCAATCTATTTGTCTCTTAGGTTGGGTCTCAAGATCTCCTCACAGAGACTTTCTAAGTGGATCATGGAAGCCATTAAACTCTGTTACCTGTTACCTTCCTGGGGCCACTCCGTGCGCATTCCACTAGGGTTATGGCTACATCCACAGCTTTCCTGAAGGGTGCTTCTTTGGCAGACATCTGTTTGGCTGCAACCTGGGCATCTCCTCATGTCTTCATGCGACATTATGCCCTGGATGTCCGGAAGTGTCACAGAGCACAGCTGGGTACCCTGGTCCTTCAAACCACTACTTCTGCATAACCACCAGCTCCCTCCTCCAGGTAAGCCTAGCTTGCTAATCTCCCATGAGTGTGAAGCACAGAGACCACGAAGAAGATAAACAGGTTGCCTACCTGTTACTGATGATCTTTGAGTAATCATCTGTGCGTTCACACTTCCCGCCTTCCTTCCCCTCTGCTGCCGGTCATGGTACTCTTGATAGGTGACAGCGGGAAGGAACTGGAAGGATATTTGTGCCCACCAGGTGGGCATGCGCACTGGGGCTGTCGCGCATGCCTACCGGGGTCGGGCAGCGAAAAATCCCGGACTTTGGAATTACCGATCAGGGATCGGCGCTGGTGCTTCATTCCATGAGTGTGAATGCACAGATGACCACTCGAAGATCATCAGTTACAGGTAGGCAACCTGTTTTTTCTGTTTCTGATACAAGATGATGACCAAATATTTCACTAGTTTCTTGGAGAATGTTTGGCACAAACTCTCACCATAGTTTGTGAGGTAAGTAAATTATAGGTTTTTTTTATTCTGTTCCTTGAGTATAATGTTAAGTCTTCCGTATTCTGAACACCTATCCATTGGCATCTTTCCTTTACTTGAGATTCATTGATGACACATTGTCTGGGCCCATGGCAAAAAAACCCTTGAGAGATTTCACCAGGCTTTCCACAATTTCCACCCCACCATCAATCTAAGTACGAATTACTCTACACAAGAACTTCCTGGACACCACAGTATACAAATACATGAGGGACATTATGACATTATAGCAGACTCCAACAGAGCAGCAAACATATTCATATGCCTCCAGCTACCACTTCAACCACATCAAACAATCCAAGACAATCCCTACACTATAGTCACAACTGCTCCAATCCCTCAGACTGAGATACTCTATTGGAGGATCTACAACAGGTATTTTTTGCAACTACAGTGTCCTCCTGAAATGGTGAGAAAGATAACTGGAAAAGCCAGAATGATACCCAGGGTCTTGCTACAAGACAAGCCTAAAGAAAATGACAACAGAATACCTATTGGTCACCAACAGGTCACAACTCAAGACAGTTCAATGTATTATTAATGACCTACAACATGCTGGATAGTGACATTCCTCTTACACGGGCACTGGGTGAGGGGTCGATCTTTTCTTGCTTACAGAGACAGTCTCTTAACCTAAAACAACTTCTCATCTGCAATGGTACCAAGTAGCATGGACTCAGCAACATCAGCCATACCATCCTACTCATGCTCATCCTCTAATGTGATTTATGGCATCACATGTCAACTGTGCCTTTTCACTCTCTACACTGAACAAACCGGTCAGTCCCTTCAACAAAGAATCAATAGACACAAATCTTGACATAAAAAAAACACAACATTCAAAAGCCAGTGGGGGAACATTTTAAACTTCCAGGATATTCAGTTGCTGACCTAAAAGCAGCAGTTCTTACAAAGGAATTTCAAACGGAGGTTAGAAAGAGAGACTACTGAATTGCAACTGATAGCAAAGCTCAAGACAATGCATCCACCTGGACTGAATCTGCGCCTGCGTTTCCTGTCTCATTACCAATGATGATTTCTCCACACTTACTACCTTCCTGCATATCACACCTAATCTAGTCGCACCTGCTATTGTCTTTTGCCTGTTAATGTCATTGGACATCTGAAATCACTACACTTTCCAATATGTAGGACCGCTGGACTCACGTTTTAGCTGTATCTGAAGAAGTTAGCAGTTACTCGTGAAAGCTCATACCCTACTACAAATTTTGTTAGTCTTTAAGGTGCTGCTGGGTATAGGATGCCTGTGTTTGGGGTTTGTATTGCTTAGTAAAGGTATAATCTATGAAGGCATGTTTATCTTTGATTTGTACAAGCCTTTTAGGTGGTATGGTTGCCTTGCAGTTGATATGACCCCAGTTTGGTGTAGTGGTTAAGTATGCGGACTCTTATCTGGGAGAACTGGATTTGATTCCCCAATCCTCCACTTGCACCTGCTGGAATGGCCTTGGGTTATCCATAGCTATCGCAGGAGTTGTCCTTGAAAGGGCTGCTGCTGTGAGAGCTCTCTCAGCCCCACCCACCTCACAGGGTGTTTGTTGTGGGGGAGGAAAATAAAGGCGATTGTGAGCTACTCTGAGATTCTGAAATTCGAAGTGGAGGGCGGGATATAAATCCAATATCTTCTTCTTCTTCCTTTAACTGGGGGCGGGGGAGACACAAGATTTGAATTACCCAATTTAGGAGTCATGTTATGATACCTTTGGTAACATGGTGAATAGTGTAGTTTTTAGAATCCTGTATGGATATGCTGAGTAAATACTATCTGAAATGGTATAGTGTGAAAATACTTACTGAATTAATTTAAATATTAACATTTTCGTTACATCCTTGCGAGTAAAATTTTAATGGCTAACTGCCAGCCTCCTGTGCTTGGGACTTCCATTTATATCTGGCTTATGCACAGTGCACATTTTTCCCATGTGCAGCACATCTGATCCCCCTCCTTTTCAGAGGACAAGAAACAGGTATACAACATTATAGCTGTTGCTCTGTCTGCAGAAATGCTAATAATGCTTGCTACTTACTTTAATTCAGTTTTCATGAAATTGTTCCTTGTTAAAAAGGCTGTGGGGAAAAGATTTCTCTGTTTTCTAAGAAAATAAAATGAGCACTGTAGCTTTGAGATGGCTCAGCCAGTCAGCATGTTGAAAACTACAGATGAGCTTTCCTGCTTTGTATCGTCTTACTGAGAGCCAATGTTTGTGTAGTTATTAAAATATCATACTAGTATCTGGGAGACCCAGGTCTGAATCCCCACTCTGACATGGAATGTTGACAGGTGACCTTGGGGCTGGCATACTCTCTCACCCTAACTTTCCTCAGAGCACTGTTATGTGGATAAAATAGTGTAGAGGAGAATGATGTAAGTGATGTTAGGTCCCCATTGGGAAGAAAGGCCATATATAAATGAAGTCAATAAATAAGAACTTCAGAGTCTGATTGAAGACAACTCCTCAAACAGCTTTTAGATGACAGCATGCAGTTCTGTTCTCTGCTGCTGTACATGTCATTGGCTACCTTCAGAACACAACCATGGAACAATACATAGCTTTTCCTGAAGCCAGCATGTGTTACCACCACCATCCTGCTGCCTTTCAAATACTAAAACTACATTCTTCCTTTTAGATTCATATCTTTAAATCATGAAAAGAGTACTAAATTCTGAAGGTGGCAGAGAGGCCTGGTTCTTTTTTGCATTCAGGAGGGGGTAGGCAAAGAAGAGACTATCCCTTGTGCCTTCAGAACCCTGCCCCTCTATTACCTTTGGTGTCTAGTGTAAGTCAGTAGCCAGGCCTTTTCATAAGCTACTTCAGTCATCTTATTCTGCTTTAAAACAGCATTTTCAAATCAGATTACTTTTTCATAGTAAGTGATACTACTTAAGTATTTTCAGGCATAATGTAGCTGTAGATGTTCAAAAATATTCATGTTTAACTGCATATTTTTGTAATTGTATATATAACTTTTTTTGGACTTGGTTGTTAATATGTTCAATTTGCCTTTTCAGAGCAAAGTAGAAGAGATGATTTGGAAGCTTTAGGTCATATGTTTATGTATTTTTTAAGAGGCAGCCTTCCGTGGCAGGGCTTAAAGGTAGGGTATAAATTCTTGGAAATCCTTCTGTTTTCCTCAAACATTATTTTATAAAGTGCTTCTATAGCAGACAATTTAATCTCTCTTCAAATTTAGGCAGATACGCTGAAAGAACGGTATCAGAAAATTGGTGACACAAAGAGGGCAACTCCCATAGAAGTACTGTGTGAAAATTTTCCAGGTAAATCCATATTACTAAAGTACAGATTATAGGCACATATCTATGATCACTGAGTGACATCCAAATAGTCCCTGTTTGTGCTGTCACTCATGTCTGAGCAGTTTCTCATCAGCACCACCGTGATAGAGTTACCATTAAAATATTAGTGGAAGGGAGGCAGCATTTATTTTTTCCCTTTATATATTTTTCTTTGCCTGCAGTATAGAGAAATTGTGAATTGTGTACTGTGCTCAGTTGCTTATAATTGCTTTTATAAAAGTTGACCTTGTAGGTGTGACTGGTAAGAGCTGTATGGCAATTGCTTGGGGGAGATTTGTGAAATGAATGCAGTGGCTGCTGAATAGGTTCCCCTCACCTATATCTTCATTCCTTCACAATGAGTTGTGGGATTGAGCAGAGAATTTGACACCTGAGTTTCCCATGTATAAATCCAACAGTCATGCCACTGTACCACATTGTATCAGTTAACCTAAGGATCTTAGAAAAATACTTTGGATTCCGTTTCTAGATTATCTTTCGGCAACTGCAGGTAACCTGTTAGTAATGGAGGCACAAACTAAATTTATAAACAGCAAAGTCATAGTTTATGAACAACTGGGCAAAATCTTAAGAACATAAGAGAAGCCATGTTGGATCAGGCCAACGGCCCATCCAGTCCAACACTCTGTGTCACACAGTGGCAAAAATTTTTATATACACACATACACTGTGGCTAATAGCCACTGATGGACCTGTGCTCCATATTTTTATCTAAACCCCTCTTGAAGGTGGCTATACTTGTGGCCGCCACCACCTCCTGTGGCAGTGAATTCCACATGTTAATCACCCTTTGGGTGAAGAAGTACTTCCTTTTATCCGTTTTAACCTTTCTGCTCAGCAATTTCATCGAATGCCCACGAGTTCTTGTATTCTGAGAAAGGGAGAAAAGTACTTCTTTCTCTACTTTCTCCATCCCATGCATTATCTTGTAAACCTCTATCATGTCACCCCACAGTCAACGTTTCTCCAAGCTAAAGAGTCCCAAGCGTTTCAACCTTTCTTCATAGGGAAAGTGCTCCAGCCCTTTAATCATTCTAGTTGCCCTTCTCTGGACTTTCTCCAATGCTATAATATCCTTTTTGAGGTGTGGCGACCAGAACTGCACACAGTACTCCAAATGAGACTGCACCATCGATTTATACAGGGGCATTATGATACTGCCTGATTTGTTTTCAATTCCCTTCCTAATAATTCCCAGCATGGCGTTGGCCTTTTTTATTGCAGACGCACACTGTCTTGACATTTTCAGTGAGTTATCTACCACGACCCCAAGATCTCTCTCTTGGTCAGTCTCTGCCAGTTCACACCCCATCAACTTGATGATGGTAGCGACTTAGTTTAGGTCTGTACATAGAGTGGAAAGGTAGGTTCATAAGTTAGTTATTAGGAAGAAATTTTGATTCAATGAAGAGCTTCTTATTCAAGTTGTAATGCATGGATATGGAACTTGAATAAGTCTCTGTGAAACAGCAACTGTGTGTGTGATATTCCTTGTTATAAAAGTGGTGTTAATTTGGAAATGGATGCGGTGCTCAGATTGAACTGTACAAAATAAGCATTCATGAATTTGTGCTAATTGTAATATAAGTCACAAAGAACCTTGAAAGTTAGTGTGTGGGGAGCTAATATACTGGGACCAAAAGGTGGGGAAGAGAGCTAATGAAGGCAAAGAAAGCAAACAAGCAGTGGCAGAAATAATGTCCCAGTGAGCAGACCCTGATGTTGAAATAAAGCACTGTCCAACCCCGTCAGATACTCACTTCGGCACATATGCATCTCTGGTTTGAAGTAATTAGTTGCAATATTTATGTGAACCAAGAGAGTATAGACATTAAAATTTACCTTAGCCCAGAACATCTCCTTAAATGTGTAAAAATGCTTTTTCTTGAAGTGTAAACTACATGCTTAATGTGATTTTAAATTTCTGTATTTGCTGATGTATGAAACTGAACATTCCTTATTCATGTAGAGGAAATGGCTACCTATCTTCGTTATGTGAGAAGACTAGATTTCTTTGAAAAACCAGACTATGACTACTTAAGAAAGCTGTTTACAGATTTGTTTGATCGGAAAGGCTATATGTTTGACTATGAATATGACTGGATTGGTAAGCAGCTGGTAAGTACAGCTAAACAACTCTTTATAAAATGCTTCTGACAAGTATTGAGTGTTTGCCTACAGTATAGTCCACATTATAACCTCTTTTCCCCTTTTTGGCAAGACATAACTCTTGGAGTTTTTTTTAAATTGAGAGGGCAGTTTGTTGGTGTTTGTCTTGTGGTGGTAGTAGATAATCTGTTTATTTTTCTGAGAGGAACTACAGCTGTAGAAACTTTTAACTGCTATATCCCGTTTTACTGATTCCTGTTCTGTTTTGTTTTATGGTCCAATCAAAGGTGCAAATGAGATTGTATTTAAAGAAGGTTATCAAAATAAGTATTAGCAATTCTTTGAGATCCTACACTTTTATTAGTTTTTTGTATACCATTTTGTTTGCAGCCTACTCCAGTGGGTTCAATCCATTCAGATCCTGCAGTATCTTCCAACAGAGAAGCACATCCACACAGAGATAAGATGCAGCAGTCCAAAAATCAGGTATGTTGCCCATCAATAACATGCCACAATAATAGTTTTGATGTGTTTGTGCTTTGAGTTTCACAAAAGCATCTGTTTAACATCTCTGATGTTTGAGTGAGCATTGATTGGTTCATGATTTTTTTTTTATAGTAAGCTTTGCATAGGAGCCCTGTGGCACAGAGTGGTAAAGCTGCAATACTGCAGTCCAAGCTCTGCTCACAATCTGAGTTCGATCCCGGTAGAAGCTGGGTTTAGGTAGCCAGCTCAAGGTTGACTCAAACTTCCATCCTTCCAAGCTCGGTAAAATGAGTACCCAGCTTGTTGTGGGGATAGTGTAGATGACTGGGGGAAAGGCAATGGCAAACCACCCCATAACAAAAAGTCTGCCAAGAAAATGTCATGCTATGATGTCACCCCATGGGTCGGTAACGGTGCTTGCACTGGGGTCTATTTTTATTTTTAAGCATTTAGATTACTTATTTTAGAAAAGGCAAATCTAAATGTTTGATTCTGCATTATTCATACTTTAGAAAACAAACGACATTGGTTTTAAACCTTGGATTGGTGCAGAAATAATGAAAGTGTCCTAACTAGAATTCAGAGATCAGGAGTGAGGCTCTTCAGAGTGAATTTTCCCTGCCTGCTTAAATCAGGAGTAACATTAGTGTTAATGCTAACCATAGTAATTTTATTATTTAAGTTAGGACTTATCTGGGTTCCTTCTAAAGCAGGATTTCAACTTGATTTAGAGGGAGTGATGGCTAGTCTTCAGTGGCCATTACTAGTGCTGATGCAGTGACAAATCATGATTAAAGCAGATAGGAGTTACCTCACTTTGAGAGCACCTTTGCAGAAAAACAGTATGTAAACAAACAATTGTTGAATATATTTTAACTTTAACTTTAAATGCTTTCTCCAAACCACATATGAAGCTGCCTTATACTGAATCAGACCTTTGGTCCATCAAAGTCAGTATTGTCTTCTCAGACTGGCAGCGGCTCTCCAGGGTCTCAAGCTGAGGTTTTTCACACCTATTTGCCTGGACCCTTTTTTGGAGATGCCAGGGATTGAACCTGGGACCTTTTGCTTCCCAAGCAGATGCTCTACCACTGAGCCACCGTCCCTCCCCAAATGCACTTGTCCCTGCCCCCATCTGCTGAGAATATTAAGGTTACTTTAAGACCCAAGAGTAAATTTCAGATGTGAATAAAGTTATATTTTTGTGTATTTTCTGTAGCCATCTATCATTTCTTAGTAAGAAATCATAGAACTTCATAGAAATCAAAATAAGTGCACATGGAAATAGTTTTAGCTCAACAACAATAATTTTGGGATTGTGCAGAGAAAGGAACTTATATTCACTGTTGATAGTTTTGTCCAATTGTTTCTAAGTTTTGGAAAGATATCATGCAACTAGGGTTGCCAAGTCCAATTCAAGAAATATCTGGGGACTTTGGGGGAGGAGCCAGGAGACTTTGGGGGTGGAGCCAGGAGACATTGGGGCGGAGCCAAGAACAAGGGTGTGACAAGCATAATTGAACTCCAAGAGAGTTCTGGCCATCACATTTAAAGGGACAGCACACTTTTTAAAATGTCTTCCTTCTATAGGAAATAACAAAGAATAGGGGCACCTTCTTTTGGGGCTCATAGAATTGGACCCCCTGGTCCAATCGTTTTGAAACTTGGAGGGTACTTTGGGGAGAGGCACTAGATACTATATTGAAAATTTGGTGCCTCTACCTCAAAAAACAGCTCCCCCAGAGCCCCCAAAACCTCCAGATTAATTCCCCATTATACCCTATGAGAATTGATCTCCACATAGGGAATAATGAAGACGTTTCCCTCTCCTCCTCCCTCCCCCCCCCCCCTTTCTGGCAACTGAAGCGAGGGACTGGCCTTTCTACTCACGAGTTGCTGCCAGCTTCTTTACAGCAGCAGTCACACCATCCCAAAGTGGAGCCTTGCAATCAAGCCTCCGGAGGTGCAAAGGCACATGGTCCTTTGCAGGCGGGGCTTCTCTCCTCCCCCCCCCCCAGCCAGCTGACTGGGCGCGGGAAGCAGCTTGCGAAAAGGAAGAACGGCTGCTGCAACGGGGCTGGGTGGGAAGGGAAGGGAGGAGGAGAAGCATCGGGCATTGGAGTCCGTCAAGACCCGCCTGCGTTCGGCAGCCACCTCCACCCGCTCGCTGGCGAGCCAGCCTCCCTTCTCAAGATTTCCCTTGCCAGGCTCAGCACCTCCTCCCCGGACGACGCAAATGCTCCTTGGCGCCATTCCCCCCTCCTCCCCCCGCTTCCAGAGTTATGGAAAGCGGGAAAAGAGGCTGAAAATCCAGTATTCTCCCGCCAGGGCGGGAGGCTTGGGAAGGCTACATGCAACAAATAATTTATATTACTGAACACAACTTCCTTTTATGGTACAATCAATATTGTTGAATGTTTGGCTTCATCCCTTATATATAAAATTAATTGAAAGATTATTACTGGTAGGCAAAAAAGTAACTACTTCTCATTGGAAGGCCTCTCAGTTGCCTGATGTAAAGATACGGTACATGTGCCTGTGGAACTACATAGTTTTTATAAAATAGTAAATGTTAAGAGGTTAAATTAATATCCTATGTCTGAGTCAAACTTCTTGAAGAAGTGGTATCTGGTATTGGAAAACTTTTAAATAATGTAGATTCCTCATATTCTTTTAGTAATCTTTGCTATTTTACATTTATCTTATTAATGTAATAATTTAGATTTATATAAGATAATAGTGGTAATTTTAATTCTCTAGTAATTTTAACTCTGTTGTTGTTTGATGTTACATTGATGTGTTGTTGTAGGGTTGAAAAATAAAATTAAATACTAAAAAACAATTATGGGCAGGGCTTTGTTTGTAGAAAAAGCCCAGCAGGAACTTATTCTCCTATTAGGCCACACCCCCTGATACCAAGCCAGTCGGAACTGCATTCCTATGCGTTCCTGCTCAAAGAAAGCCCTGATTATGGGATTAGTTTTAATGAAAAGGATTTTCTATGTGAGAGCTGTGTGTTATGATACCAAAGAACCTAAGCGTTGGCACAGTTTTGCATACGTACTGAACATAGTTTGCATTTGGGATGCCTCATAATTCAAATATATCCAGCTTTTATGGAGATATGAGATGTATTAGCTATAAAATTTAGTAGCTTGCTTTACAATGATATGAAAAAGCCCTCATGGTGAAGGTTGCTTGTGAGAGGCTTACAGGTAGTAATGCAGACTTATTCTGAGGATGGCTGGAACTTTTCAGACTGAAATGGTGGGAGGCATATGATCCAGCTGAGGCACTGTTAAATAGCCAGTGCTAAAATTATGCGTAACTTGTATTTATGAAATAGTTGGGTTTGTGCAGCCTACAATTTTCAGTGAAAAGAGAAAATCCAGATTCAGTGAAAGGAGCAAGTCTAGGTTAGTCTTCACTCATGTAAAAATGTTCTTGTGCATTTTAAATTAAATTTCACTTTTTCTAAATTTTATGATTTAAAAGACTGCACCAACATTTTTACATTAAAAGTGTGAACTTGAGTTCATTACTACTTCCAAATAATTTTGAGACTTCTGTTTTTTAGTATTTATTATTTAAAAATAGCAACAGTGACAATCTGTATTGATTTAGTGTTACAGAAGTACTGAAGATCTTTTTTTTGGGGGGGGGGGGAGATAATACAAACAAGCTTTAATCCATTTCTTGGTGTCCAGTAATACTAAGCTGTTGTTCATTAAAAGGAAAACATGTGCCATCCAAAGGGCTACCCCAGATACTCCTGTTTTGCATGGGATTTCATGTTTGAAGTTTTTCTTTAGTAATTTCAATTACTGTTGTAGTTAAAAACTTTAAACAGGTGTCTTTCTGCATTCTGTTCCCTTGTGTGTATAAGTGCATACATGTGTGCCTGTGGTTATTATGTAGAATACAGTTAATTAGCAGCATGATGTGTTTAATATGTTCTGGGTTCTTATTCCTCCTCTTCCATGCATGCTTAATGTATTATAACTCACAGTCGACAGACCACAGGGCAGCTTGGGACCCCCATCAGGCCAACCCCCATCACTTGAGAGCTCACCTAGCAGCTGACAGACATGGTGGCTCAGTACAGGTATTTTCTGTTCTTCGCATGACTACTTCTACATCTTTATCTCCTTGGCAACATGAGGCATGTGTCTAGTTTTCTACAGAAAACTATTTAACTATGACTGCTAGCACATTCCCTTGATTATAATAGCCATAATGAAAAATCATGCAAAGCTGATTATTCTGTTTCTACAAATGCTTGTGGAAGATAGTCATTTAAGGAAACTTGTTATATTTGTCTTCAAGTCTGAAGGCTTACATTGTTGGTATTTCTGTTTCTGAAACAAAAATATAGTCAGATTTGGGACACAGGAAAAACAGTAAAAAGTTGCTTAATACTTTGTTTGTGAAGCTGTCTCTCCACTCCATTCAGATCATCACCACTGTCAAGTCCGATAGTGCTGGGCCTTGTTAAAGAGTTGAAAAAGGTCTTAGCCTTTCAAAAGCTTACACCCTGAAAATCTTGTCAGTCTCTAGGGTGCTACTTGACTCAGATCTAATTGTTCTGCTGGAAACCAACATGGCTACCCTTTGAAACCATCATCATGCATATAGTCACAAGTTTTTCAACAAGATTTCCCCCCTCCCATTCATACTTTGGTCTTTACAGGGAAATCTATAGTCACACAAACCTGTGTTCTGGTTGGAAAGTGGGCCTGTGACTTACCACAGGCCCTGTTTGTGGCACTGCTCTGAGGGGTAGCCAGCAGGACAGCAGTCAGCCATGGATACTGATAATCTAACCAGATTTTAGCATCACAGTCACAAAATGTTGTATCCTGGTATCTTATTTTGTTTGTTTTAAAACTCTTCTTGTTAGGTTTTAGAAATTCTCAGTAAGAAGCGGTAAGAAGCCCAACATGTGCACACTAAATATTCCTTGTGTTCATTCTTAGAAATGGTTGCACAATATGTACTCTTCCTTGAAAAATACTTTTCTTGCACAGAGGTCTACAATAGGTTCAGTGGTTAGAAAGTCACTGAAATTAGCATCATAAAGTGGAAACTTAGAGCCAGACTAATTTTCTCTTCTAATCTTTTGTATTTCAGTAGATACAAGGGACAGAATTAAGCATGGCATTCAGTTGTTAGTAAGATTTATTTTTTAAAGTAATATTTCAAATATTTGTCCATGGTGCTTTGTAGCCTTTAATCTTAATGTTATGTATGTATTTTCAGCTTCAGTTTTAAAAAATATTCATCTTGTCAGTATAAGCTCTTTTGACTGTACATGTTTCTCTGTAGTTTCTGAAAGCAACATACCATTCATTGTTGGTGTTTCATTAGCCAGCCTCCTACATCCCTGTTCTACAAAAGTGTGTCTTAGTTCCTGAAAATGTCAGCTGAATAGCACTGATGAATTATCTCTTTCACAGTGCTTACATTACAGTAACTTGAAACATTTATAAAAGATCTTTTAAAATTCTGTTTTGTGGATTTTTTTAACCCTAGCAAATTATCCAGAAGGCTTACTGCTTACTGTAGGAAGTTGATTTCACTTGTTCAGGCTTCCCAACTGTTGTTTTTCTCCCTAATCAACAGTATAGGATAGTAGAGCTATTCTTTATCTCCAGCCACTTGGATAGCTGTGCTTTTTTGGTAACTCAGATCTACTAAAGTGGTTTGTCAGATTCATTGATGTGGGAACTAAATAGGTAAAACCACACTCAAAATCTTTCCTTGGATACCTTTAGCATTTGTAGACAAAATATGATACTATATGTCAGATGAATATTGCACTGAAATTCCTGTTTTGGGAAAATCGGTTCAAAAGTTCCTTGAAATCATGGTTTAGTTAAACTTAATGTGGTTAGTGCGATTGTCTGAATGTAGACTATTCCACTAACTATAGCTACTTAAAGGATTGTCAGATTAATATGTGAAACCATGGTTTGTAGTTTTTTAGCCACAGTCAGCTATGATATCATCTGATTTATGAATGTGGTCATCCTGGCTTGTTCCCTGTGCAGTTTTTCCAGGGAACAGCGAGGTCTTTGAGAGTGAAGACACTTCAGGTTTTCAAAGATCACCCGCAAATTGGATATTGGATTCTCAGACTAACTGTGGTTAAAACAAACCGTGGTTTCACATTATTTGACCTGTGCCCAGGTGAAGGCTTATTTTAAAGCAGGTTCTGCTGAGGTAATTCAGAATTAAAAATAAAATATAGGATCCAAGGACACTTTTCATTCAGGAAATTGAGCTTGTCAGCATGTTGGATGTGCAATTGCATTTTGAAATAAATAGTATATTATAAGATTTATTTGTAATCTTGTTTAGTGTTAATGATGTGTAATTTGGTATCAGTAATAAGTTGCTTATGATATGAAGCTGTTTGAAAAGGAGCAAGTAGTGAAGAAGTCAGGGCCGCACCACCAGTAACAGAAGAAGAAGAAAAAAATCAAGGTGTTGAGTAAATCCTATTGTTGTTGTTCAGTTCTTTTTTGTGGGGCACTTTATTTGTGTTCCAAGGCACATAGTCATACTTCGTAGTAATTCTCTGTTATTTGTTGCTGTATCACACAATACAATGGATGTATAGGGACAGCTGTTTTTTCCAGTGAATCTCTTGTAGTTTGTGTTGACGGGTAGTTAATTCTGTATAAGATTGCTTTGCACTTATTTTTTTCCTTCAGTAACTTTGTTGATGGTTTTTTCTACAAGCAGTTTGATAATAGAAATAGAATAATTAGCAATAGAAATGCATGATGCTTCAACAGAAAAATGGCTATAACCCCCTGAATTGATACTGTTATTAATATATTAATCACACTTGTGTTATGCAACTATGAACAGTAAATATGGGCATTTACTATTGCATAATTCTTGGAAATGTTTGTAATTTTAGGTTGTAAGCTCAACAAATGGGGAACTAAACACTGATGATCCTACTGCAGGCCGTTCAAATGCACCTATCACAGCTCCTACGGAAGTAGAAGTAATGGATGAAACTAAGTACGTATTATCTTAATAGCATATACTGTGGTTTAGTTTTTCTGTTTCGCTATAATTTCAGTTGTGATTCTTGACCTATCAGTTCTTTACAGCTTTCTAGGACTGGCTTATGGCATAAACAATTTTGCTTTGAATGTATTCCATAATGTGGAGTTCCTACACTTGCCTTCATAATTCCAGACAGATTGTATTAGATGGTCCAGACTAGGCGTATGCATTTGGATCTAGCCAAGCCAAAAAATATACCCGAAAAATACTGATAAATGTATATTTCTGCTTCCTAAATGTATCCGGGTTTTCTCAGGAAAAAGATCCTGAAGCCAGCTTTCTCCTGCAGTATGGTTTAAACCATCATTGCAAAAGCCATTCCAGCCAGATATGCATGCGGTGGGGAGAGACCTCCCCAGAGCACACAAATCATGAGACCAGCTTCTTCTTTAGCACAGTTTAATCTGTGCTGCAGGAGAAGTCAAGACAGCCCCAGGATTGGGCTGGCTTTTTTTTTTTAAAGGTATTTTTCTTCTCTATTGGACCTCCCCCCCCCCAAAAAAAATAAATAAATTGGGATGTCTGAAAAAATCCTGGATTTTGGGGGAAATACTGAACTTTTCCAGGTCCAATAAACCCAAACAGACAAACAATACTAATTTTAAAAATTGTGCATCCCTATTCCAGAAAATACGAAAATCCAAGGTGCTGAACTGTACCCGTGCAAAGCTCATATTACATCTGGACTGCAGAAAACTCTTCAGATGTAATGGCTACTGGAGGATAGTTTTGTTTGGGCACAAGTTGTAGGAGAACACTTTTCTTTATAAGATGTACACGCTTGAAGAAGCTAAGTGAAAAGTATAGAAATCTATTTAGCCTCCCTATTCAGAGGCAGTAAACCTCTGATTACCAGAGCCAGGAGGCATCCTGGAAAGTCCTGAGCTTCTATACCCTGTTGTTACAAAGCAACTGATTAGCCACTGTATGAAACAGGATGCTAGACTAGATGGACTACTGGTCTGATCCAGCAGGGTTAGAACTGTTATATTCCTATTCCTTTTTTTTTTTGTCCATTTTTATTCTGGATTCTCAGAATGGCAAAACTGAATCGATTGATATGGAATAGGTGTACTCATTCCAAATTGCAGCTTTTTTTCCTGCAAACAAGGAAAGAATGTTTTCCTTATCAAAACCACATTTTGATTTGAGTGTTATGGAAATTCTTAGAACAGAAGCAGTTCCCCAAATAAAGCTTTCAAATGCTTTACAAAAAAAGAGAATTATTTATTGTACAAGGAAACAACTGTATGTGGAAGGATTTTTTTCCTCCTTCTACCTCTGCTCATGTATAGCAGGATTTAGAAGTAATAGAAGTTCTGTGAATATCTCTATATTTGCAGTCTGGCCTCTAAAGTAAATTTGTGGTGCACAAAGTGTGTGTGCGTGTGTGGTGTGTCGAAATACAGGATGCTATTGCCTCTCGGGATCTCTCTGCTTGGAGGTTCAAGTACTTGTGAGTGTGGTAGAATGAATATGTACAATTTTAAAAATTCCTGGGGAAAGACTGGGAAGTAGAATGAACAAACGGGTTTGTTGACCTGTAAGATAGATTCAGGTGAGTAGCTGAGTTTGTCTGGAGCAGCAGAACGAAGTTCAAGTCTAGTAACACCTTTAAAACCAACAAAAAAAAATTCGGTGTTACCTGAAGAAGTGTGTGTACACACAAGTTTATACCTTCTTAAAGGTGCCACTGGGCTCGAACTTTGTTCTTTTGTCCTATAAGTTTTTCTGACAAGGCCCATACAAGATAATGAACTAATATGGAAAAGAAATAGATTGTGTATTAAAGTATCTGCTTATATGTGTTAACATAATAGATACTAAATTACAGCAAATTGCAATATTGATGTTTCAATACATTTTTCAGTGTTGTATTATGTGTATATATGCACAACATGTCACTCATCTGCAATGTATAGCATTCTGATTATCTCTTCCTTGTATTTTCTTTGTATTAGCTGCCAGAAAGTGTTGAACATGTGGTGAGTTCTAAAGTACAGGCAGGCAGAAATGGCTCCAGAGCATTTTATAAACCAAAGAACTTTCAAAAACAAAGTTAATTGGAAAATCAGTGCAAAAGAATTTTAATTGCTTGTATTTTTGAGATGGAAAAAAAATGCCAAGTTAACTGAGGAGCACTTTTTCCTGCTTCAATTTTTGCTTCCTTTTGAAGTGATAGCTTCTGGTGCATTTCATCTAATACTTCTAAATTGATGCTTTAATATCCGTGTTTCAGCTTTATCCATTGGTGTGCCATTTCACCAACAGTATTGTCAGACATTTTATCTTTCACAATAATATCCTAACATAATTAATTCATTTGAAATGCTACTAAATGATAGCAACTATTTGCTCATGTATTTACTAAATTATTAGTCATTTGTGATTATTTGAAAACCTTTTGTGTATCCATTTCATATACATACTATACTTTCCATACACACACATGCTATGAATGCAATATACTCCGGGCTTTTTTTTTTTTTTTAAGCAGGAACGCAGTTCTGGCTGGCTTGATGTCAGGGGGTGTGGCCTAATATGCAAATAAGCTCCTGCTGGGCTTTTTCTACAAGAAAAGCCCTGAATATACTGTTTAATCTGTTAACAGTTGTTTCCTCAGATTTTAAATGTTTGTGCTCAACTTCTGTGTTTATATTTGTCTCTGCGTGAGGCTAGTTTCCATCTTAGTGATTTAGGTTACTTTAAACATTAACTACATGGCATATGTTCTAGAGAGTTTGAAGAACAGTTTCCCTGACTTTGTTGCACAAAACTAGTTAATACGAAGTGTTTTCGTACAGAAGGTTTATTATATTAATTTAAAATATAATCATGTAGTTTGTTTAAATGTATGCTGTGGTAATAAACAAATTGGCATATATTATGTTGAGAAAACCTGTGGAAAGTTACATTAGTAAGCTATGCATCAAATACCAGCCTTCAGCTTCAGTACCATCGTGTTAAACTAAGTAATCTTCCATGGAAAACGACATTATTTTTCTTAGTGGAATTAATGTTTGAAGATGAACCACAGTGCTCTAATGAGGATTGGGAAGCAGGCCCATAGCTAACCTGGGGTGCACGGGGCCTGGCCCCCTGACAGTTTTGGGTGGCCCCTCACCTTCAGGCTGCTGTCTCCCTCCTGTGTGATTTAAATCACATGGGAGGGGCATCCAGGAACAGCTGCTGCCCATCCCATGCCATTTATAGGGCCCAGAAATCAGCTGCTGGGTGGTGTCTAAATTATGCAGGAGGGGTAGCAGGAGCAGTCGCCAGCATCCTGCACAATTTAAAGGGCCCCCTCCCCGTGCAGCCCCTAGCTACGGGGCTGTTGGGGAGACTGTTCCCTAATGTTCCTGTAAAGAGTGCTTCAATTAGTGTCTGCCACAAACAGCCTTTCTATAGTGACTCTTTAGTGATAAGTTGCCCTTGCATTTATCAGAAATATTGTGTGGAAACAAATCTGTGAACACAGTGTAATAGTTAATGTAGTGCTACTTGCATTGTTTCTGCATTATATGTATTTTAGCTATGAAATGGCAAGTTTTAAGTACATTTTATAGAAATCAAATAATAATAATAATAATATTTTATTTTTATATCCCGCCCTCCCCGCCAGGCGGGCTCAGGGCGGCTAACAGACATGGGGTCCCATGATTCACATTAAACAATAAACAATATAACAGGCATGGGAGTCCCATGATTCACATAAAGCATAGCAATTTAAACATTAATTACAAATAAGTTATTTAAAATACATAAAACATATAAAATAGGTGCTAAAATAATATAGTCCTGATGTATATGAGATGGCTAAATATCTGTTCGTTCATTATCAGGTTCTGTCTCAAATACCACAAGATGTCTCAAATGCCAACTGAAAAAGAAATGTTTTGCAAGCCCTGCGGAATTGGTTCAGGTCCCGCAGGGCTCGCACCATCTCTGGAAGGTCATTCCACCAGCGAGGGGCTATCACCGAGAAGGCCTGCTCCCTAGTGGCCTTCAGCCTAACTTCTTTTGGCCCAGGGATTGTTAATAAATTCTGGGAACCAGACCTCAGTGCTCTCCGGGGTACATATGGGGAGAGGCGGTCCTTTAGGTAGGCAGGTCCTCGGCCATATAGGGCTTTAAAGGTAATAACCAGCACCTTATAGCGAACACGGTAGACAACCGGCAGCCAGTGCAGGTTGCGCAGCCCAGGCCGTGCAGGCTCCCACCGTGGTAGTCCCTCCAACAGCCTGGCCGCCGCGTTCTGGACTACCTGGAGTCTCCGTGTTCGGTACAAGGGCAGCCCCATGTAGAGGGCATTGCAGTAGTCTAACCTCGAAGTGACCGTTGCGTGGATCAGTTGCTAGGTCGACGCGCTCCAGGAAGGGAGCCAGCTGCCTCGCCCTCTTAAGATGGAAGAAGGCGGATCTAGCAGTGGCAGCTACTTGGGCCTCCATTGATAGGGAGGACTCCAGTAGCACTCCCAGGCTCTTGACTTTGCGCACCGGTACCAGTGGCGCTCCGTCAAAGGCCGGTAAAGTAATCTCCCCTCCCGGTCCGCCGCGGCCCACACAAAGGACCTCAGTCTTCGCCGGATTCAACTTCAGCCCGCTCAGCCTGAGCCAGTCAGCCTGAGCCAGTATAAAATACTATTTTATATAGTAGGTAAGGCAGATTTTCTAACTGATCACCATAATCTATGATCAGTATTATATATTTGATTTGAAGCTTGTTTACACTATGTGTATGAATATTTCATAACTCACATTGCATCCTTATCCCTTCCACATCATACCTACTGCATGCAGTCTGTAACTTTGCCTTTTCAATTACCCACTCATGTAATTAGTAATATAAATTGGCCCAGTGCATGTGTGCCAGTCCTGCCAGGACAATAATAATAATAAATTTATTTTTATATCCTGCCCTCCCCCGCCAAAGGCAGGCTCAGGGCAGCTAACAGGACATGGTGTGCACCATGATTACGATAAAATACAATCAGTACTATAAAACAATTAGAATAGGTACATTAAAATAGTTACATTACATTCATAAATTAAGTTAAAATTAAATAGACAGTTAAACCATTATAAATTATGTGTTTCGGTGCTACAGTTCAGACTATGTGTAGGATGGCTAGATGTCATTTCCCGGGTTTCATCTTAAAGCGAGCTGAAAGAGGACAGTTTTGCAAGCCCTGCGAAACTGATTTAGGTTTCACAGGGCTCGCACCTCCTCTGGTAGTTGATTCCACCATTGGGGAGCCATTGTTGAGAAGGCTTGCTCCCTCGTCGTTTTCAATCTAGCCTCCCTTGGTCCAGGGACTTTTAAAAGATTTTGAGAACTAGATCTCAGTGCTCTCTGAGAAACATATGGGGAGAGGCGGTCCCTAAGGTAGGCAGGTCCTCGGCCATATAGGGCTTTAAAGGTAATAACCAAGGACAAGGGTGAGGGAAGTATCCCCTAGCATGTGTGTCAGATGGCAGCATGACAGAACATTTTGCTTAGCATGGCAGGTCCTTTGCTTCATCTCCCAAGTAGGTGTGTGGTAAGCTGAGAGGGCCAGTGTGTGGGTGCTTTAGTGCAGGCATCCAGTGCTACTGCTTAGTGTGCTCAAATGGTGAAGTGGTCGCAGGAGGCTGGCTTCAGTGGAGCCAAGTACTTGTTGGATCTAGCTTTTTACTGGAAAGTCAAAGAGAGGTGGCATACCCAAGCATCCTCAGATCTTTCCATCTCATCATTGTTGTTGCCACCACATTCATATATCTGACACAATTTAGCTAGATTGTTGGAGGAAAGTAGCTTTGAACCTTCTGTCCTCTTCCCAAATGTAGAGAGTTCAATGTAGCATGACATCACCTCCCTGACTTCTTTCCTGTGCTTTCTTTTCTTCTTTCTCACTGTGCTGTGTGTACCAGAGAGAGGCTTAGAGAAACAGGAGAAGAAGACAACCAAGGTCTGTCTTTAATGTCCTGGCTTGCAGGCTCAGAGTATCAGGTGCCAGAAGTCAGGGGTCCAGAAGTCAAGCAAGGCAAAGTCATTCAGTCCAAGGTCAGGGGTTCAGAAGTCAGGCCAAAGACAGAGTTGGAGACTTAACATCTGTTGTACTCATTTTGTCCACATCTAACAGCCTCTCTTGGCTGGTTTTTATAACCCTATGCCTAAGGATCATGCTACTCAGGAGCAATCCTGCAACTACTCATCTTTGTTATTATCCAGCAGCTAGTATTTGGTCAGGAGGTGCGCACTTTGCTGTCTTGTCAGTAGCTGTTATCTGAGGCACTCTATGGTGTGGGTAATACTGGTGGGCTGGGAATGGCCAACTGAGGTTCACCTGCTGAATCAGGGCTGGAGGGTGAAGGTGGCTCTGTACCACCTGTTGGCTGTGAACCCTGACAAGGCAGCAGCTCATCTTCCTGCTTGCCAGCTTCTGCTGACTCAGAGCTGGCTTCTGCTGACTCAAAGCTGGCTTTGTAAGGCTCATTTTCTGCTGATGAGTCCTCGCTACCAATGTTCCCTCTAAGCTGCAGTTTCTTGTGAGCAAAATTTCTACTTTGTGAGCTACTGGCATTAAAGTTGTGAGCTGGAGGCTAAAAATCTGTGAGTAGCTCACACTAACTCAGCTTAGAGGGAACACTGCTCGCTACCACTGAGCCCTGGCTGACCCACAGCACTTTTAAAAATACACCTGGACTCTTTGGTTACAAAATAAAACAGGATGCATTTAAAATGTATACCAAACAAGTTAAAAGTGCCACTATGGATTCTTGCACACCCATCAGAGAAAAGAAGCAGCTGGAGATTTCCTCTTCCAACTCAGAGGTTTCAGCCTGAACTCTTAAGGAAAGAAGGTTGCATGCTACCCTGTTCCTTATTCTCCTACCTTCTGATTATACCTTTCCACCTGCTCCCCCAGCAGTTAGCCTGCAGTTCTGCCCATATGTCAGTAACTGAACCTTCCCACTCTTGCTTTGTGGTTTGGCAGCCTCCTAACTCCTGCTTTGTGGCCCAGAGTTCAGTGTTGGTGTTGCTGTCTCACTGCTGGAATCTTGGCTGGAATCTGACATTAGTATCACCTCTGCTATATACCTTCTAGTACAGGGATGTCGAACTCATTTGTTATGAGGGCCAGATCTGACATAAATGAGACCTTGTTGGCCCGGACCATGTCAGGTTGGGCTGAGCCATGTTGGGCCAGACCATGTGTGTGCCTATTTAAGATTAGGTAGCAGAGATATAAATTTTATAAAGAACACAGACAAATACAAATATATATATATTTTAAAAATTTAAAACATGCTTAAAATGTTAGCATTCATTGGTTCTTTGTATTTTTCCCATGGGATCCAGGGAACTGGGCAAACGAAGCTCTGGCTCTTTCCTTCCTTCCCCAGGGGACTGGAAGGGAAGCCTCAGCCAACAGAGGAAGAGATGCTTAGTTCGGTAGCTCTGATGTGCAATCAAGAGAGCCTGGCAAAGCAAGCTATTCCTCCCCCTTTTCTCCCCAAGAGAGGAGCCTCAGCCAATAGAGAAACAGAGGTTTTGATCTGTAGCTCCTGTGCGATTGAACAAGCCTGGCAAAGCAATTTGTGATGCAGAAGGAAGCAAGAGAGAGGGAGAAGGAAGCAGATGGCAGCCAGTTGCTCAGGGGCCTGATATGAGCCCTCCGAGGGCCTGATTCGGCCTCCGAACTGCATGTTCGACAGCCCTATTCTAGTAGGTTATTGATGTCAGGAAGCTGGCTTCAGAGCACTGGCCAGGATGAAAAACCTACCTGCAGGGTTGTTTGTTGTCATTGTTGTTTTTGTAAGGTGGGTGCCACAACAGGAAAGTCATGTGTACAGGCTGCTTTTAGTAAGAACTTACTAAGTTTATTAAAGACTCTTGGTTGGTTGAATTTCAGTGATGTGTTGCAGCATAAAATATCTGTGGACAAATTTTGCATTCACCCTAGAACTGATGTTTTTTTCTATATTGTTCTTTGTGTTCTGTAGGATTTTGTCTTTAGTGATTTCCCTGCTAGAAAATTTTATTTATTTTATTTATTTATTACTTTACATTTATATCCCGTCTTCTCCGCAAGCGGACTCAGGGCGGCTTACAACATCATAAAAACAATCAATTCAATAAAACATATAAAACCACAATTTACTTATCAATTTTAAAACTATTAGCGCTGTTTCAGTCCAATATAGGCGGTATTGACTTCTGACTATGATCGCCAGCATTCTGTAGGATATCCGGTGGCAGCCCCTTTTCAATCAACCACAAAAGCCTGTTTAAATGTCACGGCTGGGGCCGGGTCAGGCAAAGTCCAGGGGCAGTCCGAGGTCTGTAGCCAGTAAGCAGGAGGGTCCGAGGTGCCAAATCCGAATCACTGTACAAGTATTGCAGGTCCGAGGTCCAGAAGCTGAGGTCAGGGAGTCCAGAAGTCACAAGCCAAAGTCAGGGAGTCGAGAAACCAAAGTCAAGCCGGGGTGGATGCTAGAACGTCAGGGAGATGACTAGTTGCTTCCACAAAGCCTCCTCCCAAAGCCTACAGCTATATAGCCCTCTGCTGGCTGTTGCCCATTTGGGCTAATTGCTGGCTCAGAGAGGCAGCCAGGATCCTGTTGCAACTCAAGCATCCTTGCTCTTAGAAGGGCCAGAATCCTCTCAAAACTCAGGGCTCAGGGAGCGTCTTGCTTGTGAGCGTGCCGCCCTCCTCCGATCCCTGAGGGAGGCGGTCACGCGCACACGCCACCCGAGAGGGCGAGGCAGGGGGGCTGGGATCTTCTCCAGCAGGAGGCAGGGGCACTGGTGCAGGTGGCAGGGGCACAGTTTCTTCTGCAGGCTCAACTTCCTCTGCAGGGTCCCCAGCACCCATGACATTAAACAGTTCAGTCTTACAGGCCCTGCGGAACGCCGACAAATCCTGCAGGGCCCTTATAGCTTCTGGGAGGGTGTTCCAAAGTTCTGGTGCTGCCACCGAAAAAGCCCTGAATCTCGTTATGCATAACTTGGCTTCTTTTGGGCCAGGGGCAGACAGCAGATTTTTTGTCCCTGATCGCAGTGCTCTCTGGGGGATATATGGGGAAAGGCGGTCCCGTAGATAGGCAGGTCCCTGACTATAAAGATTACTCCTAGCTAACAATGAGCTTTTTCAATTGGCATGCAGTTTTTTTGTTCCTGGTGTTTGACACATTCATTTGTCTTTACCTGCCATTTGACAAATGTGACATATATGATGTTAAGGTGTGTAGAAATACAGGGTTATTAGAAAGGTTAACAAGAGAATAGCAGATAAAGCCTTCCTGAGCCTACTAGGATACTGTTCAGTCATTCCATGTACCTTGATGAGTAAGAACAAAGCAGGTCTGAGAATGAGTAGACAGCTAAAGCCAAAGTTGCTGAAAGCAGTGGGAATCACAAAATAGATCTGAGAAATCCTGTTGTACAGACTTATCTTAATGTGAAAGAAGAAAAGGTCAGAGTTAGAGGAACTGGGGGAAGAAGGGATTTCCTTTCCCATGCCTTAAGTCTTAGCTCTCTCAATAAGATTTGAGTTTTCTTTGTAGAAGAGTAATAGAGAAGTTGTTAGATTACATTGTAGACCTATGACATCATACTGGTCATCTTGGACTAACATACGTTTGCTTTCCTCTTGTATTTTGTCTGAGAAAGACCTCTGCAGACAGGAGTCCTAAAACAGTCTTGCTGTTAATCACACAGTAGTTATTTTTGAAATGTTTTCTATCCTTTTCCATCGTTAATGATACAAATTCATATAAGCCATCATTGCTTCTCTGAAATTTTTTTAGTAAGTGTTCATTTATAGATTGTTTCACACTGCTTCACAGTGAATAATTACAACAGAACACTTGGGAGATATCTACTCATGTAGTATAAATGAAGGCAGGGCCCTCTAGTGACCATTTAGTTAAGGACATGTCATTTGTCTGTTGATACTCTTCATTTGCGTGGAAATGCTTTTGTAGCACCAAAGTAGTGTATAAAGTGTTTAAAAATGGTATTTGGAGTTCACAATGAGCAGCAAGATATACAGGTTCACAGGTGACAACAGATTATTCAAGATCAATATCTAGATGCTCTTCTGAAATTTATTTTGGTGTCTAGACGTTCAGGTAGTTATCTGCAGTTTTACCAAGTTCACTAAATACAGCAGTTTTGAAATTCAGTGGAGGATGTTAATATAGTATCTGACATCCATGTCAGATAGTGTCCATAACACAACCCTGATGTGTTAGTTGGTGCCTTTAGTTTTGGAAAGATTATCAGTTAATAATGTATTTGAATGGTCTTTAAACAGCTGCCATAGTCACCTACACTTTGTTGTTGTTGTTCAGTCGCATAGTCGAGTCCAACTCTTTGCAACCCCATGGACAAAGTTACGCCTGTCTTCTACCATCCTCCAAAGTCTGCTCAAATTCATACACCTACACTACCAACTTTTAAAGTCCTAAACAGATTGGTGCTACACTTTTACTGCATGTTGGTCACCTCATTTGTATGCAGCAAGTTTCATTTGCCATCAGTCCATGTAACTTGTCTTTTTGACTTTGTAATGGCTTAAAAATATTTAACTGCGTATTTAGAGTAATACCATTACCTGTGTTAAATTTGCACAATTCTTTCTGTTTACGAGAGACATTTTTATGTCAAAATTTGCAGGTGCTGCTGTTTTTTCAAGCGAAGGAAAAGGAAAACCATTCAGCGTCACAAATGACTTTGGAAGAAGACAGATCATGGGGAATTACTTACTTGCTCATCTGCTGTCTTGTGAAAGTCATTTCTCTAGTGACCACATGTCTTTCCAGCATCCCTCTTTCAATGAGAAGGTCATACTACGTACTTTGGTTTGATTGTCCAACATTCATATTTTATTTTGGATTATCTCTTCTGAAAGCTTTAAAGCTATATCAACATAAGTACTTATTTGACCACTATGATACTGGACCAATGAAAAACAAATGTTGCTTTTTCCTCAGCAAATCTAAACTGTCATAGAAAATATATTAGCTGAAAACTAGATATTTCATAAACCTGGCATGTACTGAGGTTTTTGTGATGCCATATTGAAAGCAGCTGATTTCCAAAAGAACAATACAAATGAAACATATAATTACCCAAGCACTTAAAGTAAGTCTTGTTTTGAGATTTCTTTTGTCAGTAACAACTGCATTGATTTCCCCCTCTACATTATTTTGATGGTACTACATTTGCAAATTCCCATTAAAACCTGTCAGAAAACATGGTACAGCCTGCTCAATGGTACTGAAACAGAAGCAAGATAAGAGGAGGTTCTTTGATGACAAAATCTAAATACTGTTGTTTCCAAAGAAGAGATGAATCAGTATCAGTAAACTTGGGTTTCAAAATTTGCTTTTGTTGTGCCTCTAATTGACACGCAGTGTAGTAGAAATGGCAATAGTGCTTGTACAGAAATACAAAATGTTTGTATAATGCAAATTGTGCTTCTGGATACGTCTGACATCAAGACTCAAGCTTCAGCAGCAAGATGCTTAGGGGTTGTAAAAAACACACTACATGGAAATAACTGTGAACATGGGTAAGTGGCATGGGAATTAAATGTCAAAAGTCAGTCCTGAATGACAGTTTTAAAATGAAGGACTGGATGTGCCATGTAACAAATTTTGATCTGTTTGTAAATTATTTGCTATTTGATTTCAGAGAAGAAATGGAAATGGGTTGAATTTATTACTGCCTTTAATGAATGCTAGCTCATAGCTCCTGGAGATTTCTGGAATATTTTTGGTGAAATATTGCAATGCTTCTAAGACACAGTCAATAGAATTGGTAATGTACTTTTCCCCATAGTCCCTTTAAGTGCCTGTATTATGAACAAACTAGCTGTTCAGTAGAAAAAGCAGCCCTTTCCATTTTTTTCCAGACCTGCTTCATTTAAAGCCATAATGACAGAGGTGTCCTTTTGTCATGTTAAGCTGTCAGTCTCATGAGGAGACTGAATAAAGGAAAGAGAATGGCTGGACAGATTTATTGACCAAAACTCAAATTGTGTATGTTGTCTTTTTAAAAGCTTCCTAGAGCTAACTTTTAATAACTTTATCAGTGCATGCCTTTTGGCATTCTTATTTATTTTTAATCTCTTGTAACATTCAAAATGTGTATTAAAATGGATAAATGCACACCTTTGAATTCATTATTGCATTTCCAGGGATTGTTTTGTAATTTATTTTTTCCTTAACAGCCAAAAGTGCAGTGCATTGTCTCAAATTAGGTGCACATATAAATGTTGTGCAGATCTGGTCATGGTTTGCCATTGTTGCTGTTAATGGCTTTAGTAAATCCTTGATTGAAAAGCTTGAATCTGACCTATAAAAGCATAAACTATATGAAAGTTGAAAGTTTCCACTTTTACCTGTTTGTATTATTGAAAAAGTCTTAAACTTTCGAAGAGATCATGAATTTATTTTTACTTTTATTTGAGCTGAGAAAGTAGATGGTGAAACTTGGCCATCTTAATGTGAACATTTTCTTTGCAGTATTTGATCATTTTTTTCCTCCATAATATTTGTAAATACACGCAGGATCTATTTCTTATCATACACCTGTTCAGTGTCACTCTCAAGGGTTTCTTTGGCCTGTACAGTGTTTATATGATATAAACTTGCACATAACAGTCTGTAAATTAATACAATTATGGACTTGAAGGTTAAAAAAATACAAAACCTGTTTACTACAAAAATCAGAATCTCAACGTTGCTATTTAGCAATATTTTTAAATGCTCCATTTTAATGCTAAAGGGAGACCTTGTCCTAGCACCACATCTGGTCAGTAGTATGTTATGCAGTTATGTTCAGGTTAAGCCAACAATGTTTGCATTTATATGCTTTTCCCTGTCTAAACTAATGAAATCAACATTGACTGAATGTCTGAATAATAAAATACATCCCTGTTTAAAAGTATGTAATGGATGAAGAAGAAAAAAATAAAGGTAGTTTTTTTACTTGTGTCTCCCATCTTTTCAGCAGCATTAAACTGATGATTTGATGCAAAAAATAAACCATAAATGACAATTTGTTGTTATTTTTAAAATTACTCTTACATGGTTGAAAACTTATAGAAATATAGTATTGTGGACTTGATACAGTATTGCGATATTGAGGAGCTTAATTATGCAATATTTTAGTTTTCTAAATTTAGGTGGTCTAGAAGTCTTAAAGATTTGGTTAAAAGACTGGATTTCTGTTGCCTCTAAGGAAGAGGCTGCTAAAATTTATATTCTTTTTTTGGAATAAAGTAAAGGGTATAAAGTGTACAGAAAAAAGGGTTCTCCCACAGAGGCGAAGGACATCTTGTGTGTTTCCCACCAATCAGGGAGGCAGGAATCTTTTAAGCTCTTCCTCTTCCTGTGGAGTGGGAACACCCTCTATTCAGTTCCTTTCCTGCCTTGAAAGGGAGAGCAGCTCTTTTAGGATAGGTCCTTATCCCTAGAGCCCTTTTCTATATTTTTAAGAAGCCTCTTCCAATCTCTTTCCAATTCCTTTCCTATAATTTTTTCCCATTTCTTTCACTTTTCTGTAAACAAAAACAAAAAAATTCCTTGCCTCTTCCCTTGTTCTTTTGTCCTTTCTCCTGCCTTTACTATCTCCCCCCCCCCACCTAGAGGGGGATATCCGTCGCAGTGGCTTCACAGCCTTTGGAAATAGCTGCAGTGGGAAGAGGACAGTCCGCCTAACCCCATGGAAGCCAACCTCCAGGTGGGAGACAGTGGTTTGCAGTGATCCAGCATGGTTCAGACTGGTAATGTGCCTTCCCCTTGGTTTTCTGGAGTCTATCATGCAAGTGGTGAGCTCTGCCATTTTCAGCATCTGTCAGAAGGGCACAGAGGGTTCCCAAGCTTCCCAGTCTCGAGCCTCCTCCAGAACTCACACCCCCAAAAGGCCCAGGGATGCTCCTTGCCTGACTAAAGCAACCAAAAAAGCAGACTCTTATCTTCAGGGCAGATAGCAAAGATTCCCTAGATAGGGATTGTTCACCCATCCGAGACAATGGAAGGAAGGAGGGGGAATTCCTTACGGATGAAGAAATAGAGGATGTTAGTGTTCCTGAACCTTCTGTATGCTTCTTTAAAGCTGAAGAATACCAGTCTCTGTTGGCCAAGGTCCTAGCAGCCTTGGATCTATATGATGCTCGAGGAGCAAGAAATCTCTAGTTCCTTGAGTAACCCTAAGAATAAGCCTAAGGGTAACACAGAGTTTTTTTCCATGTTATCGTTCTTCGGATAAGGTCTTCCCCTTCCCTGAGTTCTTTGAGAGACAGATAAAAATGGAATAGGCAAAGCCAAATTCCAACTGCCAATTTCCCAATATTGTTAAAACATTGTACAATTTACCTTCTTTTGCTACTGAGATGTTGCAGGTCCCTCCGATAGATGGTCTAGTGGCCACCCTAGAATCCCAAGGCCTGCTGACCAAGGGTGGACATGGAACAGTGCAGGACAGCTGGTTCAAGAAGATCAACCTTGCCCTGAAAAGAAACCATGAAGCCACGGCTATGGCAATCAAGGCTTCAGCCATTAACTTCATTGTGGCTAGAGCGGCCATAGTATGAGTTAGACATTTCTCACAGTTGTTACCGGATGCCAACAGGAAGGTCCTAGAGGGTACTAATAGACTCCTCAGAGTGGCTTGAGTTCTCTGCGAACGCGTCTCTGGACATTTTCACCTTTTGTTCCAGGGCAATGGTGGCAGCTACGGTAGCCAGGAGGGATATTTGGCTTCAAGCATGGCCAGCAGATTTGCACTCTAAGAACATCGTAGCTCCTTACCCATTCCAAGGTGAAAAGCTTTTTGGAGACTCTGGAGAAGATCCTGGTACAAACCAGAGATGATAAAGCCATGTCTATGAACATTTGTCGGACAGACAGAAGAGATTTCAACCAACATTCCTTTCACCCTTCTTTCTCCAGTTCAAGATCTAGACATGACTTCAGAAAATCCTCATCGGAACAACCAAGACAGTCCTTTTGGAACTTTTCCAACTCCACGTTTCAGAGGCAACAACCTGACAGGGCAGACAAGGACAGAGACATGAAGCCCAACAAAGCATGACTGGGACGCCCTTCCAGTGGTAGCCTGCCTTCTGCAATTTCACTCAGCATGGGCAGACTCCAAAGCAGACTCTTAGACTTTAGAGATCATTTCAAGAAGCTATGCCTTAGAGTTCAGAAAGCCTCCTCCAGACCATTTTCTGGTTTCTCCTCTTCAGGCCGATCCAGCAAGAAGAGCATACGGTCCAGTAAGACTGAGGTCAGAGAATTGGACTCCCTTATAGAAATGCTTTGGGTTGAAATAGAGGGCCCAAAAGGCAATTTAACTATGGGAGTTTGTTATCGCCCACCAAATCAAAAGACAGAGGACGACTATAATATGATGGAAGGCTTAAAGATGGTGGCTAAATGAAAAAACTGTGTCGTCATAGGTGATTTTATCTACCCGCAGATTTATTGGGTCAATATGTGTTCTGGTCGAAAGAAAGAGACTGAGTTTCTAGATGCTCTCAATGACTGTGCTATGGAGCAGATGGTCACAGAACCTACCAGGGGTGGGGCGATCCTGGATTTGGTCCTAAGACCTGGTGAGAGATTTGGCCCAAGACCTGGTGAGAGATGTAAAAGTGATCGCACCGCTTGGGAGCAGTGACCATAACGTTATTGATTTCACTATTTATATAAATAGGGAGTTGCCCCAAAAGACTGGCGCGACCACGTTTAACTTTAAAAGGGGTAAATTCTCTGAGATGCGGAGGCATGTGAAGAGGAAACTGAAAGGAAAGGTAAATAGGGTCAAAACCCTTGGGGAAGCTTGGAGGCTATTTAAAACTACAATCCTAGAAGCACAGATAAAATATATACCACAAGTTAGGAAAGGTACGAACAGATATAAGAGAAGGCCTGCATGGTTAACAAACAAAGTAATGGAAGCTGTAAAAGGTAAGAAGGACTCCTTTAAGCGGTGGAAAGCTAGTCCAAGTGAGATTAATAAAAGGGAACACAGGCAATGGTAAATCAAATGTAAGACTGTGATCAGGCAGGCAAAAAGGGACTATGAGGAGCATATTGCAAAAAACATAAAGACCAACAATAAAAAATTCTTCAAATATATTAGAAGCAGGAAACCAGCCAGGGAGGCAGTGGGGCCCTTGGATGACCAAGGGGTCCAAGGATTACTGAAGGAGGATAGGGAAATGGCTGAGAAGCTAAATGAATTTTTTGCCACCGTCTTCACTGTGAAAGATGAGAAGTGTTTACCTGCTCTGGAACCACTTCTATTGCAAGGGGTGTTGAAAAACCTGAGCCAGATTGAGGTGACAAGAGAGGAGGTCCTACAACTGATGGACAAATTAAAAACCAATAAGTCACCAGGTCCAGATGGCATAAATCCAAGAGTTCTGAAAGAACTCAAAATTCAACTTGTGGATCTTCTGACAAAAATATGTAATCTTTCATTGACATCTGCCTCCGTTCCTGAGGACTGGAAGGTTGCAAATGTCACCCCCATCTTTAAAAAGGGTTCCAGAGGAGATCCGGGTAACTACAGGCCAGTCAGTCTGACTTCAATACCGGGAAAGTTGGTAGAAACCATTATCAAGGACAGAATGAGTAGGCACATTGATGAGCACGAGTTATTGAGGAAGACTCAGCATGGGTTCTGCAAGGGAAGATATTGCCTCACTAACCTGTTACATTTATTTGAGGGGGTGAATAAACATGTGGACAAAGGAGACCCGATAGATATTGTTTACCTTGACTTCCAGAAAGCTTTTGATAAAGTTTCTCATCAAAGGCTCCTTAGTAAGCTTGAGAGTCATGGAATAAAAGGACGGGTCCTCTTGTGGATCAGAAACTGGCTAATTAATAGGAAGCAGAGAGTGAGTATAAATGAGCAGTCTTCGCAGTGGAGGACGGTAAGCAGTGGGGTGCCTAAGGGCTCAGTACTGGGTCCCATGCTCTTTAACTTGTTCATAAATGATTTGGAGTTGAGAGTAAGCAGTGAAGGGCCAAGTTTGCGGATGACACTAAATTATTCAGGTTGGTAAGAACCAGAGAGGATTGTGAGGAACTCCAAAGAGATATGTTGAGGCTGGGTGAGTGGGCGTCAACGTGGCAGATGAGGTTCAATGTGGCCAAGTGCAAAGTAATGCACAATGGGGCCAAGAATCCCAGCTACAAATACAAGTTTATGGGGTGTGAACTGGCAGAGACTGACCAAGAGAGAGATCTTGGGGTCATGGTAGATAACTCACTGAAAATGTCAAGACCGTGTGCGATTGCAATAAAAAAGGCCAACGCCATGCTGGGTATTATTAGGAAGGGAATTGAAAACAAATCAGCCGGTATCATAATGCCCCTGTATAAATCGATGGTGCGGTCTCATTTGGAATACTGTGTGCAATTCTTGTCACCACACCTCAAAAAGGATATTATAGCATTGGAAAAAGTGCAGAAAAGGGCAACTAGAATGATTAAAGGATTGGAACACTTTCCTTATGAAGAAAGGTTAAAACGCTTGGGGCTCTTTAGCTTGGAGAAATATCGACTGTGGGGTGACATGATAGAGGTTTACAAGATTAAGCATGGGATGGAGAAGGTAGAGAAAGAAGTACTTTTCTCCCTTTCTCACAATACAAGAACTCGTGGGCATTCAATGAAATTGCTGAGCAGTTGGGTTAGAACGGATAAAAGGAGGTACTTCACCCAAAGGGTGATTAACATGTGGAATTCACTGCCACAGGAGTTGGTGGCGGCTACATGCATAGCCAGCTTCAAGAGGGGGTTAGATAAAAATATGGAGTAGAGGTCCATCAGTGGCTATTAGCCACAGTGTGTGTGTGTGTGTATAAATTATTGGCCACTGTGTGATACAGAGTGTTGGACTGGATGGGCCGTTGGCCTGATCCAACATGGCTTCTCTTATGTTCTTAAGAGAAACCACCTTCAAGACCATAAAACATCGCAGAGATAGAGCTGGTCCCTCAAGGGCAGAGAGGTCAAGGGCTCTACTCTATCTTCTTCACAGTCCCCCAAAAGAATGGGGATTGGCGGGCCATCTTAGACCTAACGTTTCTGAACAATGCATCAAAATCCATAATTTCCGTATGGAATCGATCAAGACCATGACGGAAGCTCTCCAGCCAGGAGAGTTCTGGCTTCTCTGGACCTAACTGAGGCCTGCCTACACATCCCCATCCTCTCCCTTCACTGCAAGTTCCTTTGCTTCTGCATCAATGGAGAGTATTACTAGTTCGGTCTGGCCACGGCCCCAAGGTTATTCACGAAAGTGCTTATGAACCTAATGTCTCACCTTCACCAGCAGGGCACACACATGCATCCTTACCTAGATGATCTTCTGATCCAATCCCCATCGAGGGAGAAATCCCTGCAGGACATTCAGCAGACCATGGATTGCCTCAAAGACATGGTTTCCTGGTCAACCTGAGCAAGAGCCATGTCCAACCAACACAGAGGCTAGAACATCTGGGCATGGTAATAGACACCAGAGTGAGAAAACTCTTCCTACCCGAGGACAAGATCCAGAAGACCAAGCACCTGGTGCAGACGGTTGTCCAATTGGGGTCTTCACCTCTGATGATCCTGGCAAAGTTGATGGGAGTCCTCATTTCGAACTTTGATGCAGTTCAATGGGGACTTTTCACACCAGGCCTCTTCAATCCTTCCTGCTTCCTTTCCAGCAGCAAATCATGGAAAGGCACAACCTGACTGTCTCAATACTGCTAACAGTTCAAGAAGGCTCACTATGGTGGACCATCAATGCCAGTCTTCATCAGGGAAAGTCCTTTTATGTAGAGAAGGAGATCCAGCTGTTCTCAGATGCGAGTCTTCATGGGTGGAGTAGAGCGACTGGACTCGAGACACCAATGCAGGACCAATGGTCTCCCTGTGAAAGCAGTCTCCCGATCAATGTCCTGGAACTCAGGGCAATCCAATTAGCCTTACTCCACCTCAAGGAACAGCTGTAGAATCATCATGTCCTTATTCGCCCTGAAAACATTGCAGCAAAAGCATACCTGAATGATCAAGGGGGGTCCAGCACTGCACAAAGAAGCGATTCAGGTGTTCCATTGGGTGGAACAACATTTGGGGGTCTACCAGAGCTGAACACATCAAAGAATCCAGCAATGTCAAGGTGGACTGGCTCAGTCGGTAACACATCCAACCAGGGGAGTGGTCCCTGAACAAGAGGCTGTTCCTCCAAGCCGTGGCACACTTCAACGCACCAGTGATGGATCTCTTTGCATCCTTTCAGAACCACCAGATGCCACAGTTCTATACCAGATATTTCCACCTTTGGGCAGAGACCACGGATGCCCTCACATCCACATGGCCTCCAGGACTTCTCTATGCCTTTCCTCCAATTCCACTTATCCCAAAGACTCTCAGAGTAATCTGGCAACAGAAAGCAGAGGTCCTTCTAGTAGCACCTTGGTGGCCTCGTCGGCTATGGTGCTCTTTTATGCACCAAATGGTGACAGAGGATCCATCTACCAATATGGCCAGACACACTTCTGCAAGGTCCCATATGGTACCCTCACCCAGAATGGCTGCACCTGACCATGTGGAAGTTGAGCAGAGAGTGTTCATAACCAGAGGTTACTCACTCAAGGTAACTAACACCATCTTAACTTTCAGAAAGGCATCCGCCATTAGAATCTATAATAGCTCATAGAAGGCCTTCCACAGGTGGTGTAGATGGAAGGGCATCAGTTCTTTGCAACCATCACTTTGCTCAGTCCTTCAGTTCCTGCAAGATGGCTTTAAGTCAGCCCTGAAACCAGCTACTCTCTGAAGACAGGTCGCAGCATTGGCCTCTGTAATCCAGGAGCCACTCCACTTACCCACGTGTATGCCATTTTTTTCAGGGGGCCACCTTATGTTTCCCTCCACAGGTACATAGATTTCCTCAATGGCAATTGCATCCAGTTCTGATGGCTCTGACCAAACCCCCCTTTGAGCCCCTCGGAGCAGTTCCTCTGAAGTGGCTTCATATGAAAGTGATGTTCAGCCAGAAGAATTTCCGAGTTGGGGCACTATCGGTCAAACAAGAACTCTGTGTGTTCCGTAGGGATAAAGAGGTATCACATACAGACCCCACCTTTCAACCAAAGGTTTCACCGATCCCAGGAGATCTCACCCTTCTGTATGAATCCTAATCATCCCAAGGAACATTCCTGGCTCACACTGGATGTCCATTGGGGCATTAAAGTATTACATCTCCAGGACAGAGACGTTCCGCAAGACAGATGCCATGTTCATCAACATCGTGGCACCAGCCCTGAGTATGTCAAGGTCATCTGAGGCATATAAAGCACAGAACCTTTCTGTGCCCCAAGGGATCACTGCTCTTTCCGTTCGCAGCACGCAACCAACGCTGTGTTTGTTAAGAATGCTTCTGTGGAAGAAGTCTGCATGGCAGCTACTTGGTCTTTGATTTCAACATTTGTACACCATTACAAGCTGAACCTCTATGCTTTAACAGATGCTGCGTTTGGGAGGAAAGTACTACAGCATGTGGTCTCCAAATAGGGTGATCTCTCCCTGTCTGTCTCTACTGCTATGGGAGAACCCAAGACGTCCTCTGCCTCTGGGGGAGAATGACCCTTGGCACTTATCATGAGGGGTCCTTCTCCCCAAAGGAAAGGAGGACATCTTGCCCTCCTGTCGATCACCCTATCTTATTTAAACTTCTTATCTTTCAAGTTTCTGATTCCATGCTGTCTGCATATGTTTTCTAAATCCTCCTTAATCCTAGTGTTTGCAGTTTCTAAATCCTGGACTAATCTTAGTGTTGCAGGTTGTCTACTACCTATCTAGTTCCAGTTTTTTTTCCCTGTTTATCAAGCTCTTTATTATTAGGAGTTATGTTTTTCTTGGAGTTACTGTACACTGCTTCTCAGAGTCACCCGAACTGAGTAGAGGGTGTTCCTACTCTACAGAAAGAGGAAGAGCTTAAAAGATTCCTGCCTCCCTAATTGGATGGTGGGAAACACCCAAGATGTCCTCCTTTTCTCTGGGGAGAAGGACCCCTCAAGGTAAATGCCAACGATCGTTTATGCTGATTGCCCCATGCCTCTAACAAAGTGTTATGTTTTATATGCAGAGACTTTCAATTAACTATTCATCTGTTTTCTTAGTGATCTGTACTGTTCTCCTCTGCACTGCGTTGGTAGTCTAGATTTCTAATAATTTCAAAAGACAGATGAGTATGGCACTTTCAGTGTTCAAAGCACTTATGGTGAGGCTGACAGTAATGTCTCTAAACCAGGTATGCATTATCTTTCAATCAAACTGATTGAACCTACTGGCCGTGTATTATGACCTGCAAATCATGTTTGACGTATGCATGAAATGCCTGGGTCAAACTATCATAGAAAAGATTAACTTGATTGACTGAATAGTGAAAAGTTCTGAATGAACTTATCAAAAAAGCTGATCTGTTCATTGTATTTATATATCTTGTATTAAAACTGCTTGCTTTTTGTGGAATGGGAGAATGTTCTAAGAGTTTGAATTTGGGCCTTTTAAGGCTTTTCCAAAAGGTAGGGTAGAGAGAAAAATATTCATTTAAAGACTAAGAAAATTTATATATATATATGGCTTCACACAGAAATATGAGTTTATCAGAACCAGAATTCTAAGTCTTTCTTAAAAGGGCTTTCAATCTTAAGAATGTTAAAGTCTCTACTCCACAGCGGGAACTCCTCTCTCTAATGTTTACAGCTGCGAAATATGCTATTGCACTAAAATGAAAAATGACTTCATCTCCATCCATACAGACTTGGGCATCAAAACTGTGGGAGTATTTCCTTCTAGACAAAGTAGCGAGTTCCCATAGGTCTTCCCTACAACTTGGGAGAAGAAAATCGATACTAAGAAAATGGGAGCCCTTCGTGAATTGGAAATTTAGTCCCTCCTGTGCCTTATCCTCATTAACCCATGAAGAACACATATCATTTTTAGTTTTATGCCAAGTTCTCTAGGGCTAAAATGTATCAAAAGGAAGCTATTGCTTAAATGTTTTTATCCGCTTAGTCAGTTTGATTTATTATTTATTTTGTAACTCACCCTATTTATGTATAGTGTAGGCTAATTTTTTTGGCTGTATTTTGGCTTTATTATGCATTTGATGCATTTTAATTATTAACCAATAAACTGATTTATGCCTTTAAAAAAAGTTAAAGAGCCACCACTAAAGAGGTACCGTGTCATACAATCATGGCTATAACATAAGAATATCCACTATTAGCTTATTAAGGTGTCAGGTTATTGAGAGTTTTTGAGGTTTTGCATGGTTTTTGATATGTAAACTGTTTTGAGTTGCATTTAGTGTAAAGAAAGGTGTTCTGCATTTGAAACATAAATGAGGCAACAAAAACTATGTAATGTATATGAGAGAATAAGAAGCCAATACAGAGCATGATGGAAGTCATGTGGAGCTTGATCACCTGACCACCTGAAACATAGTATTTTATGGTACTACATGGTATTCCTTTTCCTTCTTCTCTTGGTCTATCTGGGAATGAGAAGTCCAGCTGCCAAGTGGTCAGCTCCTGGTGTTTCTGCACAGAATAGCTTCAGTAGCCCCTTGCAAGGGACCAATGTCCTGAAAAACTATCCATTTAGTTAAAACTGGTCTTCAGGCCAAGACTCAGGAGACTACTGAACATCTATACCCCATTCCATGTCATTCAAGGCAGTTTGCATTAATAGTCAAAAGACAAAACAAGAAAAAAATAACAGGCCCCAGATGTCTCATCTCCTTTAAAGATGCCTGCCATTCACATCCCCTCAAATGCCCTGGCAAATAGGCAACTTTTACAGCACCTCCTGAAGATCACTAAGGAGAGGACTTCCCTCATCTCTACATAGAGGCCATTCTACAAAGCAGAGGCTACAATGGATAAGGCCCAGGCTCTGGTCAATGCCAGCTAGGGCACCCTAAGTGGTGAGATAGCAAACAGATGGCTGCCTGAAGACCACAGTTGGAGCACAGGAACACATGGAATGAGACGGTCCTTCAAATATGTGGGTCCTAGCTTGTGAAGGGTTTTATAGGTCATAACCAGCACTTCTGAATAGAAACAGACTGGCAGCCAATGTAGCTGTTTCAGAAAGGACAACATGTTCCCAGCAGCTAGTCCCTGACAATAGGCTGCTGCATTCTGGACCAATTGCAGCTTCTGGGTTGTGTTCAAGGGCAGACCCATGTACAGCATGTTGCAGTAATCCAACCACAAGTTTCCAGAAGTATGGATCAATGTAGCCAGATTGATATAAGTATGTAATGAGAGATGGAAAGCCACATGCTGCTGATAGAAGGTGCTCCTGATCACCATGCCAGCCTGCTTTTCAAAGAGCAAAGCAGGGTCCATCACCACCCCAAAGCTCTTAACCTGTTCTGAAAAAGCCACTCCATCTAGGACAAGTGGATTCAATCCCTCTAAAAATTTGGCCATCCTGACCAGCATTACCTGTGTCTTCTCTGGATTCAGGTTGTTCTGTCTTAGCCACCTGACTACATCTTCAAAGCACCAGTTCAGAACCAAAGAAGCCTGGATAATAACATCAGAAGGCTTGGATAATAAGACAGAGCTAGGTGTCATGCATATTGATGACACCAAATCCTACAGCTCCAGACAATCTCATTCAGCAGCTTCATATATATTAAAGGGCATGGGTGAAAGAATAAAACTCTGTGGTATTCTACATAACGGAGCCTCCGGCAGCCCGCCGCATCACAGTGTGGCTGCCGGGGAGATTTTGCCCCCCCCCCGGAGGGAGAGCAGGCTGTTCAGCGTGCTTTCAGCGCGTCTGGGAGGGGCGGGGCTTTCACGCTTGCTCGGAAGCCTCCGCTTCTGTCCTTGCAGTCCTCTTCAGGTGCTTGGAGGAAGAGGGAGCCTGTGTCTTAGCTCCTGCTTGCACCTGGGGGGATTAGGCCTGGTGGATTGAGAGCGTCGAGGGAGGCCGTTTTTGCTGCATTCGGCTTGAGAGCGGCGTGGGATCAGTCGGCTCCTGTCATTTGTTTGTATATGGGCTACTGGCCTCGTGCTTCAGCCCAGTAGGGTGGTGGTGCTTTCCTATTAGGAAAGAGTAAATTAGAAATTGGTTGAGGCAATTTTGGGGGGAGGTTGCCTTGTTGATAAGGGGCAACCATTGTCTCCCTGCGTTTCTGCTTTTGGGGGCTCCCTTGCAGTGCCATTGTTAAACATTGTAATATCCAGATTTGTGATTCGTGGGAGAGGAGTGCGGCCATCTTGTTGGTGCCTGGGAGGTTGTCCTTTGCCTGGGTCTGGGCGGCCATTTTTGGTGGGGTTCTTCTCCCTTCTTCTTGGCAGCCATTTTAGGTGTAGAGAGGCGGCAGCCATTTTACGTCAAGTAAGGCAGTAGCCATTTTGGGTGCAGGATTGGGCCCTCTTTCCCCCCTCTTTTTCTGGGTGATAATTGGAGGCTCTGGTGGGTTTTAATTTTTGTAACTCACCTTTTTGGATTAGATTGGGTAGAAGGGTTACAGCAGTCTCCATTTTTTCCTTAAATTGGATTTGGCCTGTGTTCTTTGGCAAGAATGTCTGGGCGTAAAGGTGGTGGTAAATCAAAGGGGAAGAAGTCTGCTCCTAAGGCTCCTAGACCACCTCCAAAGTGTCCTCCACCCCCCTCGTCATCTGATGAGGAGGTGGAGTATGAGGTGAATGAAGTCATTTTTCAGAGGCTGCAGGCCCTGGAGCAGGCATCGGGGTTTCCACCTTCTCAGATGCCTAGGAAGGGGAGGGTCCCTAAGCGGGCTTTGCAAGCGGATATATTAACCCGTTTATCTATTTTGGAGGGCAGGTCATCTGCATCTTCGACTGGAGGAGCTATAGGGCTTGTTGGCTCCGATGTTGGAGCGGGTCCGTCGTCTGGGGTACTCGGTGCCGGGTTAGCGTTGGTGCCAGCTCTGCCTCAGGGTAAGTTGGGTGATAATTCGCTGCCTTACACTGGGCCTGTGTGGCCCTGGGGGGTCTGCTGCTCCTAATGGGGCAGGGGCTACACCGGGTAATGCTGGGGCTTCTTCATCTTTAGGTTTGGGGCAGCAGAGCAACTGGATGTGGTCACAGGGCCAGTTTGGTCCATTTGGAAATTGGCCTGGGGCTGGGCAGCAGGGGGCAGCAGCAGGGCTGTCGAGTGGATGGGGTTTCCCATCTCCTTATGGGGCGGTCCCCTTTGGGGCTATGCCCTTTGGTGAGGTGGCCTTGCCCTTGGGGGATCATTTGCTGCCGGCCACGAGGGAAAAAATCCTAAAAGGAGAATACGTAGACATATTCTCCCTCTTATTTAGGGAATTGGAAAAGAAGGACAAGGAGGAGTTGGATGCTAAAGAGAAGGAGAAGCTGAAGAAGAGGAAGGTTGATAGGACCTGGGCCAATTGGCTTCCAGGGTTTTTTATATATGCGAGGGTGATTGCGCGTGCACAGCCCTGGCGGGCTGCTGCATTGATCCAATACATGGACATCATATACAAGGGGTATATGACGTTCAGTGTTCCCGCCTGGAGCCAATACGATCAGGAGTTCAGGATGAGGGCCACTTTATACCCTTCACTACCGTGGGATCGGATTCACCAGCAGTTGTGGCTGCAGGTGATGTCACCTGCGCGGCCCAATTTGGGGGACCGATTGGACAATGGTCACTTGGTAACTAGGGCTTCCTCTTCTCCTTCTAGTACGTCATCCTCCTCCCGAGGTTACGCGGGGCAGGCGGTTCAACCCCGCTCGCTTTGCTTGGAGTTCGGGTCGCAAGGGGCAAGCAGTCGTAAAGCTTGCCAGTTCAAGCACGAATGCCCCTTGTGTGCTGGCCCACACGTGTTCAATAGCTGTCCGAGAGTTCGGCCTCGCAGGGGTCAGAAAAAAACATGGGGGGGGGCCTCTCAAACTGGAAAAGGGTCCCAGCCCGATAAGGGTGGGACCTCTTGAGCGGTGGCTTCATAGGTATCCTCGTAGGGAGAACAGTTTATACTTGTTGAATGGTTTTAAGTTGGGTTTTAGAATTCCCTTTCAGGGTTCTCGAGTGCCAACTGGGTCTCGGAACCTCATTTCAGTTGTGCGTTTAGAACACATTGTAGAGGCTAAGATTGCCAAGGAGCTGGCAGAGGGCAGGATTTTAGGCCCATTTGCTAGTCCTCCAGTGGTTAATCTTAGGGTTTCCCCATTAAGTGTGGTGCCAAAGAAGGCGCCTGGTGAATTTCGTTTGATTCACCATCTTTCTTACCCTAGGGGTTCCTCTGTTAATGATGGTATACCTGATGAGTTATGCTCTGTTAGGTACACCACATTTGATCAGGCCGTGGGTGTCGTTCGACGCTGTGGTCAGGGAGCTGAGTTGGCTAAATGCGATATCAAGTCCGCGTTTCGCCTTCTCCCTGTCCACCTGGATGATTTCGAGCTTTTGGGTTTTTCTTTTGCAGGGCAGTTTTACATAGACAGGGCTTTGCCGATGGGCTGCTCTGTATCGTGTGCGGCTTTCGAGCGTTTCAGCACTTTTCTTGAATGGGCTGTGCGTGAGAAAGCGGGTTTGCAGGACGTTGTTCATTATTTGGATGACTACCTGTTTGTGGGCCCTGCTGGTTCTGGACGTTGCGCTCAGTTGCTGTCCGGATTTATTGAGTTGGCCGTGGAGTTAGGGGTGCCTTTGGCTGAGGAGAAAACCGAAGGCCCTGCTCAGTGCCTTGTGTTTTGGGGGATTGCGCTGGATACGTTAGCGCAGTCATCCAGGATTCCTGGTCAGAAGCTGGTGGACTTGAAGGAGAGGATTGGTTCTTTCCTCCTCAAGAAGAAGGTTACACTTCTTGAGCTGCAGCAGTTGGTGGGGCATCTTAACTTTGCCTGCAAAGTGGTTGCCCTGGGTAGGGCCTTTCTTCGTAGGTTTTGTGATGCAATGTCTGGCCTTCGCCTGCCCCAACATAGGACCAGGGTCACTAGCTGGATGAGGGAGGATCTGTGAGTTTGGCAAGAATTTTTGGAATCCTTCAATGGGATTTCTTTTTGGAGGGAGGACATGAGGGTTGAGGCTGAGCTTCAGGTCATGTCCGATGCTTCTGGCTCATTGGGTTTCGGGGTCTACTTCCGTGGACATTGGTGCATGGAGGTGTGGCCAGAATCGTGGGTTCAGGCTGGTTTGAGCCGCGATCTCAAGTTTTTGGAATTTTTTTCCTATTTTAGTTGCGGTTTGGCTGTGGGGAAAGGATATGGTTGATCACACTGTTCATTTTTGGTGTGACAACATGGCGGTTGTTCATGTGATCAATTCCCTGTCATCCAAATCACAGTGGGTTATGAGGTTGGTGAGGGCCTTCACTCTGTGTTGCCTGCAGCTTAACATTTTGTTTTTGGCAAAGCATGTTCCTGGGGTGAATAACGGGGTGGCTGACGCTCTCTTTCGTAAACAGATGGAGAGGTTTCGTCAGCTGGCCCCGGAAGCCGATTTGGAAGCGGCGGCAATGCCCCAGGAGCTATGGCTGATTGGAGAGCCGAGGCCTGCAGAGCGATAGGCCTAGCCATTGCACCTAGCACCAGGAAGTCTTATGAACGTGCTGTGCGGCAGTTTGAAGACTTTAGGGCTGAGGTAGGGTATCGCAATTTTTGGCCCCTCCCAGTGGAGCAGTTGCTCCATTATGGTGTTTACTTGAAAGGTAAGGGACTGGCCTTGTGATCAATCAGGGGACGCATGTCTGCGCTGGCTTTCGCTAGCAAAGCCTTGGGGTATAAGGAGGAAACAGCAGATTTTCGTATTCGAAAGATGCTGGAAGGGTGGTCCAGGGAAGCTGGGCCTAAGCCTGATACTAGGACCCCTATGTCTCCTATGATTCTGGGTTTGAAGCACAGTTTGTGCGTCCCATTTCGAGGCAGTTTTGTTTCATGCAGCCTCTTTAGTGGCCTTTTTTGGGGCGCTGAGGGTTAGTGAATTAGTGGCAAGCTCCAAGAGTGATGTTTCCGGTAGGGCGTTGTTACTGAGAGATATTAGGTTGTCTGGGGGTAAGGCGGTTTTTACTATCCGGCAATCCAAAACGGATCAAGCTGGCAGGGGGACGGTGCTGGAGTTGGGTCCGTGTTCTGAAGTGGAGCTTTGCCCGGTTACCGCATTGGCTGAATATTTGGCCGTGCAGGGAGGCTGCGAAGGGTTGTTGTTTTGTCATTCTGGAGGCAGTCCTCTGACAAAACATCAATTTTGGGCCGTGACGTCAAAGGCTTTAGCCTTGTTGGGGTTGTCTGGAGTGAGGTTTGGTACCCATTCCTTTAGAATCGGCGCAGCATCCACGGCTGCAGCCTTGGGTTATCCTACTTCTTCCATTCAGCGCCTTGGCCCTTGGCGGTCTCAGGCTTACAGAGGTTATATTCGCCCTTTGCTCCGCTAATAGTTTGTGATTAGGAGCTGGGGTGGCTTAAGGTTTGGGTTTTATAACTTGTCTGTTTTTCTTTTTAGATGCTGTTGTTCCTGGCCAGAGGAGCAGAGTTCTCATCTGCGGGCACAGTTATGTGTTTTGGGCGGCACATCAAGCTCGAAGAACTGCTGTTGGCTTTCAGCGGGGGCTCAGCAAACATGTTACGATAGAATGGAGGGGGCACCGGGGTCTGCAATGGCCTGGCTTGCTTCCCCTTTTGTTTCACGGGTGTGTGGGCCCTCCTCCGCAGGTATTAATTGTTCACCTGGGAGGGAATGATCTCGGGCTGATTAAAGGCAAGGCTTTGATCTTGCACGCCCGAGACGATTTCAAGTACATACGGAACAGATGGCCGAGTACCATTATAGTTTGGTTGGCCATGATTCCGCGCTTGGTGTGGCGCAGTGCTTGGAATCCAGCTGGGTTAGAAAGGGCTCGTTACAGAGAGAATAAGGAGATTCGCAAGGTTTTGGAGGGTGGTTTGGGCCACTATTTGCCCCATCCGGATATTTCTAAGGAATGTCCTGACCTCTACAGAGGGGATGGGGTACATCTCTCAGAAAAGGGTAATATGCTTTTCCTGAGGGATTTGCGGCAAGGGCTTGTGTTGGCTTTGGGCCTTTTGGTGGGTGCTAAGCCCTAAGTAGAGACTTGGCCTTAGTTGTGGCAGGTTTTACGGGGTTTATGGCACCATGCGGCCTGGGGAGGACCGGTTAGCCTCCCCCGTTTGGGGAGTTAGGCATCTGGCAGGATCAACCTTTGGGTGTGGCCCGAGGTGTGTGAATGCAGACTGTCCTGGAGACTCGATTGGATGGGTGCCTTTCGCTGAGACTCACGTCTGGTGTCTGGGCCCTCCGGTGCGAGCCTCCCTGCTGGGCCTGCCTGACGGGAGCTGTGACACACAGCTCCGGCCGGGGGGCCGGGTCTCTCGCCCGCAGAAAAAGGCAGGGGAGCGGTCTGAGGTTTCACCAATATAATTGTGTCCGCCTCTTTATTCCGACTTGGGGGGGCAACAAATCCCACTCAGTTGATTCTGTACCTCCAATGTGGAATGTATCCATTGGACAAGCAGTGAAATCACCAGACTGCTATACCCTGAGCACCAGCTTCATATTCAAGCAGATGTATATGAATTGAGTGGCCTTCTCTGTCAAAGGCTGCTGTGTCATGGGTGCTGGGGACCCTTCAGAGGAAGTTGAGTCTGATGAGGAAACTGTGCCCCTGCCACCTGCACCAGTGCCCCTGCCTCCTGCTGGAGAAGATCCCAGCCCCCCTGCCTCGCCCTCTCGGGTGGCTCGTGTGCGTGACCGCCTCCGGCAGGACCTCAGGGATCGGAGGAGGGCGGCACGCTCACAAGCAAGACGCTCCCTGAGCCCTGAGTTCTGAGAGGATTCTGGCCCTTCTAAGAGCAAGGGTGCTTGAGTGGTAACAGGATCCTGGCTGCCTCCCTGAGCCAGCAATTAGCCCAAACGGGCAACAGCCAGCAGAGGGCTATATAGCTGTGGGCTTTGGGAGGAAGCTTTGTGGAAGCAACTAGTCATCTCCCTGACATTCTAGCATCCACTCCGGCTTGACTTTGGTTCCTGACTCCCTGACTTTGGCTTTGGACTTCTGGACTCCCTGACCTCGGCTTCTGGACCTCAGACCTGCGATACTTCTACAGTGATTCGGATTTGGCGCCTCGGACCCTCCTGCTTACTGGCTACAGACCTCGGACTGCCTCTGGACTTTGCCTGACCCGGCCCCAGCCGTGACATGCTGAAAGATCTAACAATACTAATAGGTAAAACAGTCACCTGTCCAACCTTAAGTGAGGATCATCCACCAGTGCAACTAAAGTCCCAGTACCACACCCCAACCTAAAACCAGACTGATGTGGGTAAAGGGCAGATGTTTATCTATGTGCAGCCACATGCTCCATCACCTTCCCTAGAAAAGGCAATTTGAAGAGTGGCCTAAATTGGCCACTAATGAAGTTTTTTGAACAGAAGTCTAATAACTGTCTCTGTCAAAGGTCTAGGGAGAGCCCCCTTAATTAGGGAAGAATTGACTATTTTCACTAATGGCTCCAATGCCTTTTCTGGCAGGATTTTAAAAGCCAGGATGGACATGATTCTGTAGCACAGAAGTTAGCAGCCACATTCCCAAGGATCCTGTCAGCTTCCATAGGCAGGATCAATGTGTTGTCCACATCATGGCATTTGTATGTTGGGGCAAAAGCAGATAGATGCTGCTGTAGTGTTCCAGCATCTGATATTGAAACCAATCCTGGAATCCATTTGTTGCCATTGTGGTACAGAACCCTTGTGCCCCCCCCCCCCCTATCCAATTTGTGTCTTATACAACTTGCACTAGCTCAGAAGGTTTCTGCCTATAGGCAAGTAATTTTTTCTTTAATGTGGCATGTTTCCTTTAAACCCAAACCCACTTCTGTAATTTGCATACCGTTATTCTAGTTGTAATGATATTGTCTACTAAACATATGGATAAGCAAGCCTTGTAAAAGAAAACAGCATGAAGTTTGCAAAGGAAAGTCCATCTTCTAGAATCTTATAGGGCAGTCATCAAATCTGCAGATGGGTAATCTGAGCTATATTCGCACTTTGTCAAAAGTTTTATGATGCCCCTCACTTAAAGGTTCCTGAATAAGCTTAGCACTCAAAGTATGTGGATATCCTTGGGGGAGGGACAGGAAGCAAGATAGTATGAATAAATGTATAATGTTCATAACAGCTTAAAGAAGTTCCTCCAATATGAGTACTATTTAACAGCTGAAGTGAAGATCAGTTAGATAACCAGATTTCATGAACGATTGGGCTGATACATAAAATCTTCCACCCACATCCTGAGGATTCTGTGGCTGTCTGGAAAAAAATTACCTTTGGGTTGTGGGGATAGTTCAAGAAAAAAAGGGCACATCATTTCAAGAATCAAGTATGCTTTATATAAATCCATGATGCAGCTATGTTGATATACTTTGCACTGTCTGGTTACCCTATCTCCAAAAAGAAATCTTAAAGGTCAAACAAAATACAGAGAAGGATCATCAAAGTGAGTATGGAGTAGGAGCAACTTCCACATGAGAAAAGGCTAACATGTATGAGATGTTTTACTTTTGGGAAAAATCTCTAAAATAGGAAATGGTAGAGGTTCATTAAATCAATTTTCCCCCCATCTCCATGTGTTTTTTGTAGGTTTTTTTCTGCTGGCCTAAACGGATCTTTGGTCTTACAGCTAGCCTCTTTTTGTCTGATACATCTTTAGATAAGAATCCAAAACACTCATTTTTTTGTGACTATCTCCTAGGAAAAGAACATACTAAGTAATTAGCAGTATCCATAAAAAATATTTGTAGCATTTGTTTTACTGTAGAAAAAAAATTCACCTGCACCTTGGAAGTACAGAACACCCCATATTGGCAGTTTAAATTATTTGGCACATGTGAGTAGTTAATTCAATATGGACTGGAATAGATAAATAGAATGTTCGTAATTACTAAATATTTCATGCTACATTTACTCATTCTTGCCCAGATGTTCATCATCAAATGGCAATCTAAAATACATTTTACCAGAAGTAAGTTTCATTTTCATCATGGGAACATAACCCAAGTGTCTTTTTGCCATGTTTGACTGGTTAGCCACCTGTGGCCTTTCCTGGACAGAAAAGATTTGGCCACTGTGGTGGATGCCCTGGTTACATCTAGATTAGATTATTGTTCTGTGTGGGAGCTGCCCTTGAAAAGTCTTCAGAATTTTCAATTGATACAGAATGCTGCAGCCAGGATGTTGCCTAATTCCTTATGAACTTGTCCGATTGTTATGGTTTTAGGCGGCCTAGCTTTGGATGACCCCCATCTTCAAGATTATGTGGGCAGTAACCCAGGAGAGGGCCTTCTTGGCCATGCCACCAAAACTCTGGAACACACTTTCTAGGGAGATTTGCCTACCCTTTCTGCTGCCATCTTTCACCAGCAGGCGAAGACTTTTGTTTTAACATTCCCTCAATGACCCCTCCTTCCTAACCAATGTTTTATGTTTTCTATGTATTTTAACTTTTAAAAATTGTTTTAATGAGGCATATTTGTGATAAGGCGCTTATTTTGATATTTTTATAATGTATTTTATAATGTATTTTTAAATTTTTAGCTGCCTTGGTAACCCTTGTGAGGGCAGAAAGGCATAATATAATTTCTGTAAATAAATAATATAAATAATAGCATGAAAGCCAACAAGCATGATTACTTTCTGTTCTATCTCAAGGTATATGAGAAGCTACAGGACATTTATGAGGACCCTCTGTGATTCATCCTCTTGACAGCATTGGCCTAGTTTCTAGGAGGGGCAACAGTGGCATAGGGAGGGACAAATGTAGAAGCTACCTACTCTGATCCAGCTATCATAGCACCAAGAAAGTGCAATACTTCTGTTGGAAGCAATTGCTCTCAGTAACCATTTTTGAATTGTTGGTATAATTGTAATTATGTTAGCAATCCAGTGTGGTGATGGTGAGTCATGATCTCTGTCCTGTACTCCTTGGAAGAAGAACAAATTAAGAATGTAAATAATAATAATAATAATAATAATAATAATAATAATAATAATAATAAATTTTATTTCTATCCCGCCCTCCCCACCTCAGCAGGCTCAGGGCGGCTAACAACATTTTATAAAAACATACAATAATAATAATAAAACCTTTAAGTTTAACAATATAAAACATCAACAATAAACTTAATAACATTAAAAACCAGTTCAATAAATACAGTTATTCTGCGGTATAGTTCTTCAACCGCATTGGCGGCTCCTTAATTTCTGATCTTCCTAACAGTCCGGGTGTGCAAATTTAAAAAGGACGGTCTTGAACTGATAGAAATAGGCAAGAACTGTAGAATCCTAGAATACATGCAAATGATTATTTTATTCAAATTTTAAAAATTGTCAAGTCACTTCCCATTTGTAGCCAGCTGACTTTCAGGGTGCCCAACTTAGAGGATCTCTTGATTTGATCTAGGCTGTAACAGTATTTGTGTTCCTGGATTTTTCTTAGTATGTGAATCTGAAGTCTTGGACTGCTCTTAGCATTGTGAGAATTTGCATTCTGGGAGTGAGCTTTTTGGCCCTAGATCTGATGAATATTACACAAAGGGAAAGTATCAATTAGCAGATCCTCCTTCCACAACAAACTTTCATGTTAATTTAAGTCAATTTCTACAACTTTTCTGAGTAGGCTAGGCTGAGACTATTACTGTGTTGTCCTCCACCAGGATGCCGTCAAGCTAGGGTTGCTAACCTTTAGGTTGGGCCTGGAAATTTCCCAGAATTATAAGTGATCTCCAAAGTACAGATGCTGTTCCCCTGGAGAAAATGGATGCTTTGTAGGGTAGACTCCACAGCAATATATTCTACAGTGTCTAATCTACCTTTTCTGGGAAAGGTAATTGAATGAGCACTGGCTGAAAACTCCGTGTTTTCATGGATGAGAGATTTACCCTGGTCTCTTTTTAATTAGACTTCCATCATGGCTTTGGGACAGCACTGATTACTTTGGTTGACAATCTCTTTTTACATCTGAACAAAGACGTGCCAATGCTGTTGATTCTTCTGGATCTATCAGCAGCCGGCAATACAGTTGACTATTTCATTTACCATGTCCCCCTGGGGGCAGGGCACACTGCCCTTAGTTGGTTCTCCTTGTTTCTCCAGGGATGTTCTCAGAGGGTTTGTGTTCAAGAATGTGAGGTCTTCCCCAAAAGACCTGAACTGTGGGATCCCACAGGGTTTGATCCTCTCTCTGATGTTACGACATATAGATGCACCTTCTCACTGAGATCATCAGGAGGTTTGAGTGATGCTCATCTCTTCCTCTGCTGGATAAGCAGCTGGCTGCGGGACTCTTGGTACCCCCTGACAGCTGGTTTGAATATTCTTGCCTTTGATTTAAGATGGGGAAGTTAGCTAAAGGGCAAGGCAGTGAGGGGGAGGGGTAGTAGGCAGGACCTAGCTATTTATGTTTATGGAGGGTTGTCCCTGATATGCCCTATATTGGAGCCACAAACCAGGCGAGTTCTAAAAGAAAATTTCATTGTAGAAAAATGCTATTATTTGAAAATATACATTCAGATAAAAGTATTCATACAAGATATTGGAATGAAAGGCAGTAGTAGCAGGTATAATACTGAGGGAAGGGGAAGTATGGGTGATACATTACCAAACTGGGGAGTAGAAAAGCTTGTACGTCAGGGAGGGGATGGGTACATGCAGCAACCAACACTGCATGCACCAAGAGCTGATATTCATCAGGGGAATCTGTTACCTGGACGTCCAACAGAATCTCACTGATCTCTGGTAGGGGAGACTTTTTGTTTCAATATATTTTATTCAGTTTATAAGGAGGGTGTCAGGGGTGGGTGTACAGAAAAAAGAGGGGAGGGAAAAAGATAAAATCATCTTGCTTTCTGCATCATAAATAATGTTCCATTATTTACATAGTCAAGATTGAAAACTAAATTAATTCTTGATAATCTACTAATTTGCATTTATACTTTAAGGGGTACAGGGATAGTATATAATCTGCAACTTTTTCAATAGAGAAATTACACCAGAGTCATAAAAATGACTCCAAATATGATTAACATTTTTATGAACTTGCTCTTTGACAGAGATTAGAGTATGTCCATTTCCGCTGTCCCCAAAATCTTATCAATTAAGTCCTGCTTCCTGATGTTTCCAATGTTGTGCAACCAATATTCTTTCCGCTGTTATGATGGGTACCGTCAAATGTCTGGTCTCCTTTGAATGTTCTGTCGGCAAAATATTCAATAAAAACACTTCTGGTTTGAAATGGACTTGTATTTTCTCACAATACAAGAACTTGTGGGCATTCGATGAAATTGCTGAGCAGTCGGATTAAAACGGATAAAAGAAAGTACTTTTTCGCCCAAAGGGTGATTAACATGTGGAATTCACTGCCACAGGAGGTGGTGGCAGTTACAAGCATAGCCAGCTTCGAGAGGGGGTTAGATAAAAATATGGAGCAGAAGTCCATCAGTGGCTATTAGCTACAGTGTGTGTATATGTGTGTGTGTGTGTGTGTATAATTTTTTTGGCCACTGTGTGACAGAGTGTTGGACATTGGCCTGATCCAACACAGCTTCTTTTATGTTCTTAGTCATGGTGAGTCATGCCAAAGTCATTTCCCAGCTAGACTACTGTAGTGTACTCAATGTAGGGCTGCCCTGAAGGCCATCCAGAAACTATAGACAGTCCAGAATGCAAAGGCAAGATTGCTGATAGGTTATTCTTGGAGAGATTGTGTCCATTATGTTTTGAAACAGCTGTACTGGCTGTTGATTTAATTCCAGATCAAATTTAAGGTGCTGGTGATTATCTTTAAAGCCCTAAATGGTCTGGGATCTTCATACCTGCATGCCCCCTCCGAAATTTGCATTCTTCAACTAGCACACAGCTTGTGGTGTCTGGCTCCCAGGACATTCGCTTGGCATCCAATTGGGGAAGGGTTTTTTTGTGGTGGCCCCTTCTGATGGAACCAGCTGTCAGACAATATGTGGGCCCAGTGGGGCTTGTTTAAGTTTCACAGGCCCTTCAAAGCAGAGTTCTTCTGCTTTTAGTTAGTTGAGTTTTATTAATATTTTAACTGTTAGCTGCCTCAAGACTGCCTGATGGTGAGAGGCAGCATATTTAATACCTAAAATAAATCTGATCTAGTTTGCTGAACATTCCCTCAATGGGGACAGAGACCCAGTTATATTGTTCTATTTGTAGAAATGGATTCAGTTGGTTTCCAGAACATTATGAGTGATTTTCTTGCTTTCTATAGATATGCTACATCATATTGGTTCCCAGCTTAAGTCACTGCTTCTGGACCTGACAAAAATATAAAACAAAATAAATATTCTTGATATGAAAAAATTGTAAGCTCTGAAAGCAGCTGTGAAGATTATTTCGATGAACATATTAATGCTGAATTTATTCATTATGAGTCTGAAATACATGGCAGAGGCAACTCTTCCCAGAGAAACTAAAATATTAGTAGAACTGAACAGGATATCAAACAGGTTTTTAAAATCAGAATTTCAGGTTTCATACTGCTTGGTTTCCATGGGAACTCATTAATATACAGCTCATACCCTGATGGGATTTTTTGTTTCATTTTTGCAAGTTTCAGAAGTAGACACATTCTGTTAAAGGAAAAATATACATTTCATAGACATTCTGTTACAGGAAAATATACATTTCATAGAAACTTAGATGCTGCTTAAAATTCTGGAAATCATTCTATAGTTTCCTTTATTGTTTGGAGCATTCTAAATGGCTTTGCTCACTAGGAAAGTAGCATTTTAGTAACAATTACCTCAGCAGGAGTGAGTTACACTCCAGTCTAGATTTTCTTCCTAAAATTGTATCCAAGTTGCAACTGGCACAGGAAATTGTCCTACCAGTTTTCTTTCCCATTCTGAGTTTACTAGCAGGACACCCCTCCCCATTGATGTTAGGAGGGATCTCCTGTATTATTTAGAAAGAATTAAACTTTTTCATAAGGATAAAACACTATTTGTTACTGATGTCCCAAGAAGGTCAAGGCTGGGTCAGTCCAGTTCATATTCAGATAGCTAGTGGCAGCCATTCATTCATGTTACAGGGCAGCTAGACAGCCGTGTCCTCTTGATGCTAAAGTACATTCCAAATGAGTGTGTCGTCCACTGCCTTTCATTGATTAGTGCCTCTCCTAGACATGTGTAAAGCAGAAGCATTGTCTATCTTTAACAATATTTCTTATTAATTTATCAGGAACTGATATAAAACTAACTAGCTTGTAATGTTCAGGATCTTCTGTGGATTTTTTATTTTAAAAAACAGGATTGTTGTTACCAGGGCTTTTTTTCTGGGGGAACATGGTGGGATAGAGTTCTGGAATATTTTTGTAGAAACAAAATTCTCAAAAAATGCTTAAAAGTTCATGAGGGGCACTTGGGGAGCATGACATTGCTAGTGGCTTCACAAAAATATTAAAACAAATTTTTAAAAATATAATTTAAATGAGGGGATGCCCAGTAGCGACTGCAGGGAAGCAGCCAAACACAGGGAGCTTGTTACTCTCACCAATGCAATAGCTATTTCCTCCACTGAGTGTGAAAGGGGATTTTCCCAAATGAACCTGATTGTCACTCCAGAAAGGTCCTCCTTGTCAGTCAAAACCCTAACATCTTTTTTGTTAATAAAAATTGTTGGACCGACCTTAACAGTCTTTGATCCAACAAAGTATATTAAAACATGGTGGTTTCAAGGTCATCATTCAGTATTAAGACACCAACAGCAAGACCCAAAAAAGAACTGAGAAAGTTAGTGAAATGTCTAAAGTTTGGAAACTGCTTTAAAGTAGAGGTATGTCCATAGCTCATGAAAATAATGTTGTTTCCAAAAATCCCATGTGTTTCTCCTTCATTTCCCTCTTGAGAGTTCCAGCACTTCTTTTTCCAGAAAAAAAACCCTGGTTGTTACTTTAGCTTCTTCCAGTCATCTAAGGAGGCTAACTGTAGTGTAATGTTTTTATTATCTGCAATTTCACATCTGAATTCTTTAAGAACCTTCTGGTATGTGCGATTCAGATCCAGCAGCTCATTAGTTTTTAATTTGTCAATTTGTTTTGCAACTTTATTTTATAATCTGTTTGAGGGGTTTTCAGGGAAAGAAAACTGCAGTTTGGGCATTGGTATCTGTCTGGGGAAGGCGATGGCAAACCACCCTGTAAAAATCTGCCGTGAAAGTGTCATAATGCAATGTCACCTCAGAGTTGGAAATGACTGGTGCTTGCACAGGGGACTACTTTCACCTTTTTAAGAGCAGTGAAGACCTCTATACAAAGAACGTATTCAGAATATCTGCAACCTTACTATACTGCTTTAGCAATTCTTTCATTCCTTTGTCATCTAATGGTCTAGTCACTTCCTTCCTGGTTTCTTACTTCTGGAGTGCTTAGAGTTTTTTTGTTATCTTAATATGCTGCTCAAATTACTTTTAATTATTCTCATCAGTTTACACACATTTTACCGGAACTGGCACTTCTATTTGTTCTCATCATTTAGGCAAGATTTCCTTATGGAAGGCAGACTTCTTGGCTGTTCCTTGACTCTGCTTGTTAATCATACTGGCTTTCTCTTGGACCTGAGGATATATACTGGTAGATTTAAAAGCTTTATCTGAATCTTGATTAATTATGACTTTAAATACTTTTCACATGTCATGAAAATATATGTCTTTTACCTTCCCTTTCAATTTTATCTTGACTAATAACCTATTTTTTAAAGTTTCTCTTTTGAAATAAGATATTATCATATTGGAGTGCCTAGGCAACTTTTTCACTCACATATATGTTGAATATGGTAACTGTCTCCCATTGTTTCAATAATACTTCCATCCTGTAGCACATAATCAGCATCAGTAAAATTCAAGACAAATCTCTAATAAGTACCAACAGATCCAATGCGGATTCATTCATGGCATCTAGATTTTTAGCCTTGTATTTATTTAACATGAATTTGCCCAATCAGTTTTTATTTATTTATTTACTTCATGTCTATCCCACTTTCCTCTTTTCCTCCATTTTACCCTCACAATAAACCCGTGAGATAGGTTAGGTTGACAGTGTGTGATTGGCCTGATATTTTCACACACACATTCAGTGTAGGAGTTTGGTCTTCCTAAGTGTCCTAGTATACTGATTTTATGCTTTTTCGATGCATCCATGCCTTCTTCCATGCTTGTTTTGAAATGCACCTTTTTACTGTCACAATAGCCTCTGAGGAGACAGTGGATAGCATTACACTCTGAATCTAGAACCTTTTTCAGAACTTTTTTTTAATACTTAATTTTTTTATTTTCTGAATATAACAACAATTAACAACATATATATAAAAATAAAGCAATTACAGTAATTACAGTAACATCAATAATAACCATATATAACAAAAACAGGTTGCTTGCCTGTAACTGATGATCTTCGAGTGGTCATCTGTGCATTCACACCTAAGGGAGATAGCGCGCCCGTGCTGACCCCGATCGGTACTTAACAAGCAAAGGATTTTCGCACTCAACTACAATGGGCATGCACAAGAACCCCACCACCCATGCTCACAGAGTGGGCGCGGACATCCTGTCAGTTCTTTCTGACCACTGTATGATCCTAAAGAGTGCCAAAGGACCTTCAGCAGTGGGGAAGGAGGGCGGGTGCTGTGAATGCACAGATGACCACTAAAAGATCATCAGTTACAGGTAAGCAACCTGTTTATCTTCTTCGTGGTCTCTGTGCATCACACCTGTGGGAGATTAGCAAGCTAGGCCTACCTCTGGAGGAGGGTGCTGGAGGTCCTAGGGACACAGCAGACAGCAAGTGCACATTGCCCAATAGAAAAACACTAGTGTAGATAGACAGTAGAGACATAGCAGTATGTTGAACGGCCTAGATCATAGCTCTGTAGATCTCTTGTGTATATCTCAGTAGATCACCTAGTTTAGGCAGAGACATGGCTAAGGCCCTAGCTGAGTGACCTCACATGGGTCAAGAAGCAGCCTAGGGTAAGGCCCATGATGTCACGTTAGGCCTTAGGGAAGTCTCTGAAGAGATCTTACAGTTTAGCTTGGAGGAAAACAGTTGAGAAGAACAAGTTAGTATTGTTTCTAGAGCTGAATGAAGAACACAAAAGGAGGATCCTTTTGATATCCAGAGAAGACTTTCTTCTGTTGGCGTATTCGCTGGTATGCTCTGGAATTATGAGGCTTAATAATTGACAGCACATTGACTTGTGCTATTTACATTTATTTACAAATATACAAGTTTATAGTTTTTCTGGCATACACTTTGACAAAGTGCTTTGCCAGACACCACGTTTGAGAGCAGAGGTACACTATACAGGCTCTTCCCAGTTATATACATATAGCTATATACAAGCAGCAAGCAGCACACAGTGCTGAGTCATCCTGCATAGGCACAAGTCCTCTGGACAGAACCGGTATGCGCCTGTTAAGGGAAGCTGTCAGGAACTGTCACAGATCATGAACTGTCATTTGCATTAGACTCCAGCCTGAAGTCTTACTAGCAAGCATATGCTGACACTCCCACTAAGACTTAGGCGGTAAGTCCCAGCCTTTGTTTCAGAGTTACAAATTTGTCCACATTTAAACAATTAGTGAACATGTCTGCTACAATTACATCAGAAGAACAGTACTGTAACATAATCAAACCTCTATGTACAGTCTCCCTGACATTCTGATAATGAATGTTAACGCGTCATCTACTTATTTTGACACACTGTGCATTTGCCAACTGTTGAGCAGCAGTATTGTCACAAAATACACATATGGGTAAGTTACATTGCATGTTCAGGTCTATTTGCAGCTGATATAACCATTCCAGCTGAACAACACATTCACCTAATGCAGAATACTCTGCTTCACAAGTGCTAGTTGAGACGTGTGGTTGTTTCAAACATTTCCACATTACAAGAGCTCCATGCACATACACAGCATAACCTATTGTGGACCTTCCATCTTTTCAATCTCCCCAGCTAGAATTACTGTAAGCTGTTACTTGTGCTGAAGTAGTGTCTAGCACTAATTTGTTTGCAGCAGTACCTTTTAGATACCTTAATACCCTTTTTGCAGCAGTCCAATCGTTCATAAAAGGACATGCACACTTCTGACACAACATATGAACTGCAATGCAAATATCTGGTCTTGACCAACATGCTATATACAGTAGGGACCCAATTAGTGATTGATACAATGCCTTGTTTTCACACACTTTGTCATCAAGCTCTTTTCCATAGCGCGTGGTCATTGGTGTAGTAACACAGTTTGCATTTGTCATGTATTCTTCAAGCAGCTTTATTTTATGCTCCTGACTGAGCTCAAAACATCCATTTGTGTTCTTTGTAATGTCTACACCCAAGTAATGCTGAATGCTGCCCAAATGTTTAATCTTCTTGTATAACAAAGTTTTTATTTTGCAATATATTGAAAAATATTCTACTTTCAGAATATAAATATAGTTCATCAATACATTACACATTTTCCCACCCATCCCACCCTCCAAATTGTGACGTCCACCGGTGTACAAAACAAATTAAAAACCTTTTAAAAGTAAAAATTCTCATGTATAGAATCTTAACTAAAAGTTATCCTTAACTTAACTTTATCTTAACTCCAATATAACTACTATTCTTATTCCTTTACTTAATACTTTCTACTTAATCATCAATACTACACATTTAGTCAGTTAGTCATAATCTATTCTTCTTTGTTAGGGTTTGTAGAATCTTTCGGGATCAAGTGCCGTGTTCTACTGGAGAAAGTTTTCCTTCCAGACGTTTCGTTCTCAGCTGCGGAGAACATCCTCAGTGGCGTTGCAGCCGGAGCAGGCGCTCAGACCTTCTTGGCTGCTGTGCATTGAGTGGGCCCACTCAAGTCCTTGAAATCAATTTTTCATTTTCACCCAACAGCATTTTTTCCATTTCCATTTTTTCAAATCTTATACCTGTACGTCTAATATCTTTTTCCACCAAGCTTTTAATCTGAAGCAATTGAAACCAATCAAATTTTCCTTGCAATTCTTCAGCCAATTTCATTTCTACTTTACCTCCCTGAAATTTTAGCAGTTGTTCATATGATATGTATTTCTCTTCTGATGGACTTTGAGACAATTTTATAACTTCAGTAGGCACTATCCAAAGTGGTTTTCTCTCATCACCATATTTATTATATTTTTCCATGTATTCAATAAGTTCCTCCTTATATAATGGTGTGAGAAAAAAAACATCCATCTTCTCTTTCCCGTAATACATATATGCATGCCAACCAAAAATATTTCCTTGCCCTTCTAAAGCCAATAATTTTTTATTGATCAACGGCATCCAGTCCTTAATCCATACCAAACATACTGCATCATGATATTGCATTAAATCAGGTAATTGGAAGCCACCTCTTTCTTTTGCATCCAGGATTTTCATCTTAATTCTTGGTTTCTTGCCCACCCATATAAATTCTGAGATTTTTCTTTGCCAACAATTAAATTGTTTCTTATCTCTAACAATTGGAATGGTTTGAAAAAGAAACATAATTCTTTGTAAAACCTTCATTTTAATAGCAAATATCCTCCCCAACATAGATAAGTTCAATTTATTCCATTTTAGCATGTCTTCTTCAATCATGCCAAAGTTTTTCATAATTATTCTTATATAAATCAATATTTCTCATCGTGATTTCTACACCTAAATATTTTACTTTTGAAGCAACTTCACAACCTATGACATTTTGTAGCTCTTTCTGTTTGCCTGATGACAAGTTCTTAGTAAGGATTTTTGATTTTTCTTTGTTAATATAAAAGCCTGCTAACTCACCATACTCTTTAATTTTCTCTAACAACAAGGGTGTCACTTGCAATGGATTTTCATTGATAAACATCACATCATCTGCAAAGGCCCTGTATTTATATGAAAAACCTTTCAACTTCAAACCCTTAATCTCATTATCATCATCAATTTGAGACAGCAAGACCTCTAGGGTCATTATAAACAACAACGGAGACAGAGGACAACCTTGTCTTGTGCCTTTGCTAATCTTCATCTGCTCAGTCAAGTCAGCATTCACACAAAGTTCAGCTTGTTGTTCTATGTATATCGCCTTGGTCATCCTTATAAAATCATCTTCTAATTTCATTGTTTCCATCACAGCAAACATAAAGTCCCAGTTAAGATTATCAAAAGCTTTTTCTGCATCAGCAAAAAACAAAGCCACCTCTTTTTCTGGATGCTTATCATAATATTTTACAATATCTATTATAGTTCTGATATTGTCTCTTATTTGCCTTCTGGGGAGAAAACCTGCTTGTTCCTTTAGAATAGAAATGTTCAAATGCTGTTTGAATCTCTCCGCTAGAATTCTAGCAAAAATCTTATAGTCGTTGTTCAATAGTGAGATCGTTCTATAGTTTTTTACATTCGTGGAATCTCTATCATCTTTTGGAATCAAAGCAATAACGGCTTCTTTCCATGTGTTTGGCACCTTCCCATCTTGCTTTATACAGTTCATCAATTTTTGAAGTTTTGGTACTAGTACTTCTCCCAAGACTTTATAGAATTTTGCTGAAAAGCCATCAGGACCCGGAGCTTTTCCTAATTTCATTGAACAAATTGCTGCATCAATTTCTATTTTCTCAATTGGATCGTTTAAAATCTTTTCCATATTCTCACTTAAGAGTTGTACTTTAATTTTTGGCAAATAGGCATCGATTTTCTTTCTATTTACTTGTTTACCTTTGAATAATTTGGCACAGAATTTGTAGAACTCCCTTTTAATTCCAGCTTGTTCCACAATTTCTTTACCCTCCGAAAAAATCTTGTTTATGAACTTTTTCTCCCTTTCTTTTTTTCAATTGCCAGGCCAAGTATTTCCCCGGTTTATTAGTGCCTTCAAATGATTTCTGCTGTAGGCTTTTTATATTCCACTCCACCTCTTTATTCAATAAATGTCTCAATTGATTCTGTAGAATTGTTATCTCTCTCATTATCCCCCCCCCCCGGTCTTTTCTTCAAGTCATTTTCTTTTCTGCCTGTTTCTGCTTGCAAGTCCTTCAGTTGTTTTTCCTTGGCTCTTTTATCTTTATTGTTCAATGTAATTAGTAATCCTCTCATAACAGCTTTATACGCATCCCGTACGGTCTGAATGTTAACCTCTTGGTCTTCATTAGGCTGGAAGAAAGCTTTGGTCTCTTTTTCAAGAGATTTCACTACTTCAGCTTTTAACAACAGGTCTTCATTTAGTCTCCATCTTCTCTTTCTCCTTCCCTTTGCTGACCACATTAATGGATTGTGGTCTGCACCAATTTTTGAAAGAATCTCTATTTTATTAGTAGTAAGTCCCAAATCCTTCGTAGTCCATATCATACCAATTCTTGAGAAGGAATCATGCCTTGCTGAAAAAAAAAGTATAGTCACGTACATTAGGATTAAACTTTCTCCAGATGTCTTCCAAACTTGCTTGCTTTATTATTTCAAAAAAAGACTATGGCAGCTTACCATCTTTTTTCTTTTTGTTTCCCAGTCTATCGAGAGAGTTCTTAATTGTTCCATTGAAATCTCCCATTAACATTACCTGTTCATAAGTCATTTGATCAAGTTGTTGCTGAATGTCTTTAAAAAAGCATCTTTTGCCCCATTAGGGGCATATAGTCTCAACAACAATGTCTTTTTTAATTCATAAACACCTCCACAGCAATGTATCTGCCTTCATTGTCTTTAAAAACCAATTTTGGCTCCAATTCTTTTTTGATATAAAAGACTACTCCCTTTTTTTTTCTTTAGCTAATGAAAAAAATTCTTCCCCCAAAGCCTTATTCCACAAAAAATTGTAATCCAATTGCTTAATATGTACTTCTTGTAAACATACCATATTACATCTCTGCTTTTTAATCCAATGAAAAATTGCTTTTCTTTTTTGAGGTGAATTAAGTCCATTTACATTCCAAGAAATTAATTTGTAATACATAATGATTTTTCTATTATTTTGTATCCTCAAATTCTTTATTGTCCGCCAAAAATTCATTCATGCCTTGCATGTCCACTATTGTTTTCGTCAGTCTTTTATATTCAAAGCTAAGACCTTTAGGTAAAATCCATCTGTATCTTATATCCATGTCTCTCAACTTATCTGTCAGTTTCTTGAATTGTTTTCTGTCAGTGATAACTTTCCTCAGCAGTTCTTCATCATCTGCACTCTGCTTTCCTCCACTACCAATGGGCTTTCAAATTGCTTACTTAAGATCCTTCCCACCACGTCTCTTGTGGTAAACTTCACTACCACATCCCTGGGTAGCTTGCGCTTTCTGGCAAATTCTGAATTGACCCTGTAAACATAATCACACAAATGTCCCATCTCCACAGGGTCATCTTCCATAAAGTCGGCTATTATTGTGGCAATATAATTTTTTAAATCCTCTTGGTCAGTCTAAGGTACTCCCCTGAGATGAATCATGTTCTCCATCAGCTTACAACCTTAAAGTATTGCTTTATCCTGCATCTTTTTAATGGTAGCGTCTTGATCTTTTATTTTTACTTCAATCTTTTTAACTGTTGCTTGAGACTCTTTTCTTGATTCATCAATCTCTTTTTTAATATCCTTCTTTACTTCTTCAGCACTTGAATTTATTTCATTAGTTATTTCCTTTGTGAGTTTCTTTGCACTTCCTGTTATTAAGTCCTTCATTGCTTTTACCAGTCTTGCTTCCATAGCATCCAGTTGGTCCTGCCCTTGTTTAAACATTTTCCCTTCTGCCAACGAGGAGGCTCTTGCCCTTGTAGCTCAGAGCTCCCTGGCTCGAGAAATTAATTTTTAAATTTCCAAAATGGCCGCAATGTTTTCAAGCCTCTCTTTTAAAAAAACTTTTCCTTTTTCCCCTAGGGCTTATTATTCATTTCCAAACACACAGTCCAGATTGTTTCACCTTTTGGGGATGATTTATGTTAGTTTTAAGTATTATTACAGTTCAATTCCAGTTTATTTTATAAAAAAAAACCTTTGACTTTTCTATAATGGCTTCCGATAGTTCTCTATGATTTCTGGGTCATAAAAATACCTGGATGTTTGGAAGTTCCTCTTTCTCTCAGCAATTACTTCCTGACTCTCTGGCAATGAAGTCCTGTTCTCACTGGTTGTAAATCTCACGATGTTTGAAACACATGTCACTTCCTGCTTTGTAATAGGAGATTGCAGTTTTGTTAAGGCTGGGTTTTTTTTCAGAAGCCACAGGAATTTTCAATAGCAGACATTTTTCTGTATTTTACTGTTTTTCCTTAATTCCAAAACCTCCATTTTCACCCCCTTCCACTTCTCTTTAATTTCATACTGTAGCCAATAGCTCTGGATCTTAAAACTTTTTTTTAAGAGTCCTAATCTGGTCCCGAAGTGAAAGATAAGGATCTTTTACCTTAATGATGTTTATTATTAATTACACCGTCCACTCTGTCTTCAGATGTTATCATAGTCCATAGAAAGCTGGAACCTTGATGAGTTTATGTCAAATCAATGACTCCGGAGATTTTTTGTAGATGATGGAATGCAAACTCTCATCGGTGATCCTTCAAAGCCAACCCCCCCCGCCCCTCCTGGGATCACTCGTCAGCCAAAGTAAGTCCCCTCGAATTGCTATGCACGTCTTAGGCAGATTCCTTGCTGGAAAATGTGGGCAGCAGGCATTAAGGTGCCTTTTATGCTCAAAACAAAGATCTCAGTCTGCTCCTCTTAAGAGAAACAGGTCAGCTCATCATGCTCCAACTCGGGAAGCCATCCCCAAATGTTTAATCTTAAACAGGCGTTGAGTTGTTGTATAAACCATTGCAGCTGCATATCATTATGAAACAGAAAACATAAATCATCCACAAAAACAAACAGATAGCATTTAGTTTTCCCAATGGTTTGAAAAAGAAACATAATTCTTGGTAAACATACATGGGTCAGCAATTCCCTGTGTGAATCCAAGATCAGTTAAGGCTTTGCTCAGACATTGATTCCATGCTCTTGCACTCTGCTTTTAGCTATACAGGGCTTTGTTTAATGGTATCAAATCCAAATCTGACTGGAGGTATACGCTTTGTACTTCTGGTAGACATTCTAGGAACCTGTTGCTCCTTCTGTTCATTCTCAGAGGATTGTTGCCTAGGAGAAAATTATCTCTTATTTTACACTTGTGGTTTCCTCTGATAAGGGGAGTGCGACCTGCGAAGGCAATTCGTTAGCTTGCACTCTGTGCCAAGTCTGGTCTTCACAAAAATTGGCAGAGCTGCTAAAACTCAGCGTTTGATGTTCATTAGCAAACCTGTATGCCTTCATTCCTGTCTGATAGCCTAGAAATAGAAGCTTTTTAGAGCGAGCTCCCCCTTTCTTTCTCTGGTTTAAAGGAACACTCACCCAGGCCTTGGTGCCAAAAATTCTTAAATGTCCCAAACTGGGATTTTTGTTGTACAACACCTTGTAAGGAATGTTATCTATGGACCTAGTCCAAATCCTGTTGCTTATATAGCATGCAGCTTTCAATGCTTCAGCCCAGTAAGTGATAGATAAACCAGCATCAGTAAGCATCGACTGCATCATATCTTGCAAAATTCCCCCTTTCTTTCAGCCACACCATTCTCCTGCGATGTTGACACATTTGCCACTTTATGTGTTATACCTTGTGCTTGCAACCATCTGTTAAATTCAGAAGACATGAATTCACCTCCCATGTTAGTCTGCAAAGCACATAATTCACCCAATTGTTTCTGTACCTTGCGTGCCCAATATTTTACTGTTGTGAACACCTCAGACTTCTTTTTGAGCACACACATTCATGAGAATCTGGAAAAGTTATCAACTAAGATTAGTGCAAACATCTTATTAGAGTAGCTTTTGGAGTAAGGTCCTATTACATCTGCATGTACTAAAACCAAAGGTTTTACAGACACTTTTCCTTGCAACCAGGAATGCTTTTGATTTTGTGCATTTGCACATTTCACAACCAAGGAAATCTTTGGTGGAACTCATGTCCCACAATAGCAAGTGTTTTGCTTATAATATTAAAACTGGCATGCCCCAGCCTTTGGTGGAGCAAGTGCACACAATTATAATGAGGTTTGTTGTTAGTTACCACCTGTGCTCCCACAGATAAATTGTCTATAACATAAACATTGTTTTGCAACCTTTCCACAGCAAACACCTGTCCACCCTTCATTATTTTGCAAGAGTTGCTGGCAAAAGTCACAGTAAAACCAGCTTTGTCCAAAGCAAGCACACTCAGTAAATTGTTTTCAAGAGCAGGAACACACAGTACTTCTTTAAAAGTGTGTTGAAGTGCTGGGAATGTGACACTTCCCTGACACCGTACAGTAGACTTCCTGCCGTCAGCAAGACTTACATGTTGCAATGTTGAAGAATGAATGTCATGAAGCAGGTATTCGTCTCTACAAAAGTTCTGAGATGCTCCAGAGTCTAAAATCCACATGCCACGTTCAGCAGACACATCTGTGACCACCAATGTGGCCTTCTGGCTGTGTGAAGAGTTGAGGCGGCCCACCAGGTCTCTTCTTCCACTCCAGGCATGATCGTCTTTGTAGACCCACAACAGAAGCATCTGCGTACTTTCAGAGCAACTTGAAATGCCTCTCCATGCTTGTTACTCTCTGCTCGGTCAGTCTCACAGCTGGCCCCTTTCGCTTCCTCCACTTAGGAATGCTGCCATGTCTTTCTGCCTGTTTTCTTCTCCCTCTGCCTGTTTTCTTCTTTCAGCAGGCATCCAGTGACATAAGCCAGGGTTAATTTGTTTGCTTCTGTAGATTCTAGTGAAGTTATCAACATATTGTAATCCAGAGACAGGGAACTGAGAATAATAAACACTTTATCCTCATCTAGCACAGTCTTTCCATGCTGCTCAAGTTGCTGGAAGCATTCAGCCAAAGTGTTTAAATGAACCCTCACAGACTCCCCCTGTCTCATTACAGTTTGGTACATGCAATGGGTAATTACTATCAGAGACTCAGCTGTGCTTTGCATGTACACAGCCTTCAGACTGTCACACACTTGTTTAGCCTTCGGCTTACCAGATACATGCACAAGCTAGTTGTCTGCCACACTCAAAACAATGGTCGCAAGAGCTTTTTCAACCTTGACATCGTCTCCAGCAGCTGAAGTGGGGGAGCATCGACATACAGCCACAGACCTTCACGCGTCAGATAATGTTCCATCCTCAGAGCCCACACATTATAATTGGTAGAAGTGAGCTTCTCCACCAGCAGAGTAGTCGGTGCCTGGGCCATGTTGTCGTTTTCGACCGGCAGCTGGTCTGCAGAATCACTCCCGTCCTCCGAGCTGTTATCAGGAGCCTGGCTGAGCGCATCTTCCTCCTCAGCTCCAGAAGTGGGAGCTGCAAACATCCACTCAGTCACAGGTCACCTCAGCAGTTCACCCTGATTCAGAACCTCCAGAGAACAGTGCAGCAGAAGCATGCTGGGCCCATAACCCTGTTGGCTTATTCGCTGGTATGCTTTGAATTTGTGAGGCTTAATAATAGATAGCACACTGACTTGTGCTAACTATTTACATTTATTTACAAATATACAAGTTTAAAGTTGTTCTGGCATACACTTTGACAAAGTGCTTCGCCAGACACCACATTTGAGAGCAGAGGTACACTATACAGGCTCTTCCCAGTTATATATATATAGCTATATACAAGCACCAATCAGCACACACTGCTGAGTCATCCTGCATAGGCACAAGTCCTCTGGACAGAACCAGTATGCACCTGTTAAGGGAAGCTGTCAGGAACTGTCACAGATCATGAACTGTCATTTGCATTAGACTCCAGCCTGAAGTCTTACTAGCAAGCATATGCTGACACCTATGGGAGATTAGCAAGCTAGGCCTACCTCTGGAGGAGGGTGCTGGAGGTTCTAGGGACACAGCAGACAGCAAGTGCACGTTGCCCACTAGAAAAACACTAGTGTTGATAGAGAGTAGAGACAAAGCAGTATGTTGAATGGCCTAGATCATACTTCTGTAGATCTCTTGTGTAGATCTCAGTAGATCACCTAGTGTAGGCAGAGATATGGTTAAGGCCCTAGCTGAGTGACTTCACATGGGTCAAGAGGCAGCATAGGGTAAGGGACAATAGGGCTCATGATGTCACGTTAGGCCTTAGGGAAGTCTCTGAAGAGATCTTATGGTTTAGCTTGGAGGAAACAGATGACAAGAACAAGTTAGTATTGTTTCTAGAGTTGAATGAAGAACACAAAAGGAGGATCCTTTTTATATCTAGAGAAGACTTTCTTCATCTGCCAATCTACGAAGAGGTTTCAAAAAAGTTATCATAGTTAAAAAGGGAACTCAGACTCTATTTTCAAGAGAAAGGATACCGCTGGAGAGTGGAGAAGGAGTATATTCTATTCATCATGAAACAAAGGCCATCATAACATAGAGCCAGTATTCCAGCTATCCAACCAGTGGGAGAGACAGCCCTCAGTAACACTGCTTCCCATGCCAAGAAATGAATGGAACAAGTAGCCAGGGGTTTGGAGAGGTTTCTTGACAGGTAAGAGGAGGGCAGATGCCAAGGTGGAGTGGTCATCTGACATAAAGATGAAAGGCAAGAGGGCCTTTACAAAGTGAGTAATAGAAGAGTGTGAAGATGACAGGTATCCATCAATGCAGGTACAGTGTACCAAAGTGGCCAGATCTGTCCTAACCCAAGAGTAGTTGAGACCGTAGCCTACAATGATGATAAGAAGTAGAGATAATAGGAAGTTCCATTGGGGTAGATCTGGAAGGTGCCCAGGAGGTATAGAGATCTGGACCAACTGGAAATGTAATATTATGAGGAGGGTTTCCTATTATTCTAGAACTCAGGGTGCATCCCAGTTAAGAAGAGCACAATAAGATCTCTCAAACCATCTTTGAGAAAGAAGCATTGTGTGTATCTGGCCACCCTACAACAGGAGGGTTGCAATGGGAGAAAAGTAGGGAGTCTCTGGGATGAGGCAAAGCAGAAGAGGAAAGTAGCGATGGCAAAGCCATCATAGTTATGCCCAAGAGCAGCAAGGGCATAGCTCAGGATTTTGTTGGCTACCCTGGAAATACTAGGTGGACATGGGAACATGTAGAGGTATTGGCTGCATCGCATAAAAAGGAGACCATCCCTTAAGATCTGGTATCTACTTCTGCTCTGGGGTAGAATCACTGATGTTTCCGATGTTACTCAGATGGTGTTGATCAGAGGGTGACCCCAGAGGTGTAATGGAGGGTGGAGAAACAATGCTCAATATGAGGGATGCCACCCTGTGGCTTCAAGGATTTGCCTGTATGTTCAGGTCCACAAGTGCGCAGATGACCTGCAGGAAGAGTGGAGGTCCACACCGCCTGTCCACATTCCCAGTACTAGGATATAAGTGTTCTGGCAATAGCTTATCTGTGACTGTAATAAGATGAGGGATGCAGCATTTATGCATGGGTGAAGATGGACCTTGCTGCAAGTGATGGCTAAAGGGAGTGTGGAATAGATCTTATCACCAGCATTCCCAGGAAATGATGTGGTAGTTGGCATGGTCGGGAGGTTATAAGTGGCTTGATACAGCCTGCCTCTGCCTCCTGCTCTTGGTATTCCAAGGAGGTCTTCCATCCACTTGCCAGGATCGGTCCTGCCCATCGTCTGAGATCTGATGAAATCAGGTTTGCCTGGGCGATCCAGGTTAGGGCTGGTAAGCTCTTGACACATGATTGTTCATGTGCACCTTTCAGACCCAAAGACTGGTTTTGTAATTATCAGAAAGAGAGGATAGGGAGTTGGAGAGATGTCCTTAAAGGCAGAAAGAGCTCCTGTCCTGTGGTTAGGACACTGAGCAGTAGGGAGAGGTGGAGCAACAGGGGTTTGCTGGAGAGTCGGAGAGTTCTGAGATACCAGAAATGTGGGACATGTATGAGAAGGCTGGTAAGCACCTGGACCGAGGTGGTATAATATCCTTTTTGAGGTGCAGTGACCAGAATTGCACACAGTATTCCAAATGAGACCGTACCATCGATTTATACAGGGGCATTATGATACTGGCTGATACTATTGTCAATACAGATTTGGAACTGGTGAACACAGTTTCTTCTTCTGACAAATTGTAGAAACTGTTGGTTACATGATGGGTGCTATCAGGAACAATAGTAGCCATAAGAATGTCATTAAACTTTACACTTTAGTACTTCCCATTTCCCTTGCTATATAAAACTATATGTTTTCCCACTTGATGGCAGCATTGTCCACATAATGGAACTAGACATCTCTTTCTTCTGCTGCTTGGTTAAATACAGACTTGCACAAAGATTGATAGCAATGCAAATGTATTTATAACCACTAGAGATAGTCACCTTCCACCCCAATTAGTCTCTGCATTGATTTAGTGAGGGAAAAACATCTATTACCAAACAGTCCTACAGATTTGTGTGGTGCTATTTCAATACTTTTTTTTTGGGGGGGGGGGGAGGGATGCAGAAGAAGCATTTTCTTATATGCTCAGAAAAAAAGGAACATAATAATACCGTTATGTAAGCTGGGAGACTTGCATGCAGTTTGGAATGCATTGATAAGGGGGGGGGGGACCTGCATCTGAGGAATTTACTCATAAGGAGTTTGCAGAATGTTCATTTCCATATCATCTCTGTGTTTTTGAGAGATTTATTTATGAGGAGCAGCTTGAAATGAAAGCACCAATGTGCCAAAAGTGGTTGTTGTTTTTTCTTCTTGCAAGCTGGCAAATATCAATTAAGATTTTAAAGTGAAGTTTGCATGCTGAAACATGTCCCAGTTGATTAGATGGTAACCTTTCTCTCTTTGTAAGAGGAAAAGACTTTAACAGTCCTATAAGCATACTGCCAAGAAGGCTACTGGTGGGAGGGCTCATGTGGGGGAAGGGATTCTCTACAAAGAGATTTACTTGGAGAAAAGCACAGTTTGCAAGGCAGCATCAGTTTTGGACTTGTAGTCTGAAGAAGAAACTTCTTTAGAAAAAAAAGTTGAAACAACCATGGACATGTTTCAGATGGATTTGTTTAACTTTTTATTGCTAGTGAAAATGCTGTTTATCTAAGGCGTGTTTTCTCTTAGCTAACATCAGATCAATACAGTAAAAAAGCCATTTCCTAGCTGTAATTTAAATAAGCTGCTCAAGATAAGAAGTTCAGCATAAATAAGAAAGAATTGCAAACAATTCAATTGTACTATAGTATACAACCATGCAGTCACATTATAGTAAAATACAAATGGATGATTATGCTTCAGTTCTGTGAAATGCAATAGAGAAGACATTGATTGTCATGTTCTTTTTTAATGATATTAGCTTCTTAAGTATGCTTAATTTATCTTTGACAGCTTTTGATTTTAATGTTTTAAATCCATTAATCATCATGAGTAAGTAGGACACAACCACACATTTTAAGTCCATTTTCCTTGACTTGAAACCAAGCTTGAAATGTCATTGTTATTCATATGCTGTTTTTGGTATTGGTGGCCATGAACAGAACCAGGCCTATTTCTATGTGACAATGTAGTGTTTTGGATGGGGTGAAGGGAGGAAGATGAGTTTTTTTAGTAACATTTCATGCTTTGCTGGTCTAACATGGGTCAAGAAGAAAGATGTAAGGCTGATCATGAGAAACTGAAAGGTAGAGAACCCTAAGGACTTAGTTGTGTGAAGTAAATGATTTTACATATGCAAAAACTGATTCTTTGACTCTCATGATTTGTTGCTAGGATTGGAATAGAGGGAGGGTGCAATTGTAGCATGGTGGTTAGAACATGTTTTAAAAAATGTTTTAATAGTGTTTATTGTTTGAAGCTTGATTGTTTAATTTGTATTTATTGTCTGAAACTTAAAACTGGCTGTTAGCCACCTTGAGTCTGCTCGTAGAGAGGGCGGGGTATAAATTAAAGGTAGTAATAATAATAACAACACCAGACTAGGATCTGGAAGACCCAGGCTCAAATTCCAGCTGTGCTATGGAAGCTGGCTGGATGACCCTGGGCCAGTTGCACACTCTCAGCCTACCCTACCTCACAGGGTTGTTGTGGGGGTATAATGGTGAAGAGGAAATCATGTAAGCCACTTTGGGTGGGAGAAAGGTTGGGGTATAAATGAAGTACATGACTTCCTATTATTGAAGCAGGAATTGTACGGTAGGACTTCCTGGTGAGTAGAATCCATTTTTATTGGTGTCTCCTTTCTTCAGCAGCTCCCTAAGCTAGTTTTTCAGGTTAGGGAATTTCCAGAACTGTGTGGCATTTAATGTTTGTAGGGGTTTGTAGCAAGAAAAAGAAATTGGCAGGAATCTTCCTTTCCTTGTTGAGAATGTGATTTTAGAAGTTTTAGAGCAAGATTTGGAAATGTAAGACTGAGAAAGGACAGTTTCTCCCTTTCTCATGGAGTCTTCCAGACGATGTGACAAATTTATTTACATAAACATCACTCCACCTTTCTTCAAGTACTATAGCTTCATTGTATGCCTTGGACACACTCTTCTGGAGAAGCGCCAACAATCAGCAGCAGCTCCTCAGGAGTATGTTTGAGGACAGCTACAGAAGGGAAAATCATTAATAATCTCTTCTGTGAAGTCTTTCCATTAACAGAAAGATTGGATTCAGTCCATTGTCTACTAAGACTCCACTTAGCTGTAACAATAGCAGACAAAGGCCAATATCATTTTTTGTTTTGTTTCATATACATAATAAAATGTATCTCACTGGCAATATGCGATATTTAGAGAACCAAACCTACATAATTTTTTATGATTTAGGGCTTTCAATTTATAAATGTTTTATTTGAGATACCATCAGCTATTGAAATAAGTAGAAAAAGAGATTCAGTAGGCACATGACTGGGAAGCAGTTTGTTCAACCAGAACTGTTAGCCCATGTTTTCTCCAAACAGTATAATCTTTCAAAGTGGAATTTGTGTGCACATATTTTCGACTTTCTATCAATCATTGTAACATCTTATTAGCTTTTGAAGGCCTTTCTGATTCAATATAGTTTGTAGGAAGGATTTTGAGACTGTCCTCTGCTAGACAAAGACAAAGGCTCTGTACATGCTAGCTTTCAAAGCTGCAGAAATTGGAAGCGGAGCTTTAAGCCCAACTATCGAATTGAAGTAAAATTTGTGGGTGGAAAGTCTGACCCGAGATTTAAGGTATCACTCATTCATGATTGGTTGCACTCAACTTGAAAGAACAGGTCCATAGTCTAGGTGTGCTCTTGGACCCTGCTCTACTTCTGAATAAGCAAGTAGGAGTTGCCCTTTACTACCTTTGACAGGTTAACCAGCTGTGGCCTTTCCTGGGTAGAAAAGATCTGGCCCACTTTGGCATATGCCCTGGGTACATCTAGATTAAATTGCTAAAATGTGTTCTGTGCGGAGCTGCCCTTGAGTGTTTGGAAATTTGAATTGATGGAGGGACCATATCATTCCAGTTGGGCCCTCCCAAATTGTTTCTGGATACAATTAAAAAAGCTGGTCTTGGCTTTCAAAACCCTATATATGGTTTGGGACCTGAAGGACCACCCTTATGAACCTTCCTGAGTACTACGGTCACCTGTAAAAGTGCTTCTTCAGGTGTCCTCAACTTCTGAGATTAGTCAGGTGGCAACCTGGGAGAGGGCCTTCTCAGCCATGTCAGCAAAGCTCTGGAACTCTCTCCACAGGGAGGTTTGTTTGTCCCTTTTGTTTCTATCTTCCAGCAGTAGGTAAAGACTTTTTTTTAAATTTGGCTTTCCCTCAGAGATCCCTCTTTCCTAACCAATGTTTTAATTGCTATTTTAATGTTTTGCATGCTTTTAAACTCTATTTTTTATTGTTTTAATGTCTCTCTGTGTGTGTTTTTGGGGGGTTATTTTTATGGTTTTAAAATGCGGATTTATAATGTATATTGTAAATTGTTAGCTGCCCTGGTGTTGTTTGTTAGAACAGAAAGGCCACATACAAATTTTATAAATAAATAATTTATAAATAAATGCTTTGGCTCATAGACATTGAGGATGGGTCCCTGTCTTCTCTCAGAGTCTAGGGAGCCTGGGGGTTGCTGAGATGCCCAATAGTCCCATAACCCCACAAAACAACTTTCTTGGGATTTCAAGGGACCGTCTAAGGCAGGGGTGTCAAACTCATTTGTTATGAGGGTCAGATCTCACATAAATGGGACCTTCTCAGGCTGAGCCATGTGTGTCATAAAATGTAATGCCAAATAGCAGATAAATAAGCTTTATAAAGGACACAGATAAACACAATTAAAGGGTGTTTTTTTTAAAAAAAACTTTAAATAAAATAATCAAAACATTAGCACTCTTGCTGTTTTGTTTATTTAACAGTATCTGATAACTGACACCTCTTGCTCTGAATTATTGCATCAAAATCTGGAGACAATGTCTGTGCTGTAGCAATTTCGAGTATGCTGTTCAGGTGTGTATCTGTAAATTGCAAACCTGCTTTTGATTTACTGACATTCATTACAGAAATCTCATAGTCAATGCTTTGAGCCCATGACCCAGAAGAAAACATGAAATATCTGGACAATGTGAGCTTTTGTACATAAGTTGCTTTGTGTGTTGGTGGAGAAAATAGAGGCTTTGCTCTGTAGCTTGATTGAACAAGTCTGGCAAAGCGAGCTGTGATGCAGAAGGAAGCAGGCAATAGTGAGTTGCTCATGGGCCTGATAGGAGCCATCTGGGGGCCTGATCCAGCCCCCAGGCCACATGTTTGACACCCCTGGTTTAAGGAAAAGGACAATAATAATAATAATTATAATAATTTTTATTTATACCCCGCCCTCCCCGCCGAAGCAGGCTCAGGGCGGCTTACAGGACTTGGTATAAACCATGTTATAACAATAAAACAAGATAATGCAGTTAAAATACAATTCATAGGTTAAATATATTAAATAAATAGTCTAAAACCAGTATAACTTAATAGTGCCACAATCTCAGTATCTACAAAGATGGTTTGATGTTACTACCAGGTTCTGTTTTAGAAAGCTAGTTGGAAGAGGGCGGTTTTGCAAGCCCTACAGAACTGGTTGAGATCCCGTAGGGCCCGCACCTCCTCCGGTAGCTGGTTCCACCATTGGGGTGCCTGTATCGAGAAGGCCTGCTCTCTAGTTGTTTTTAATTTGGCCTCCTTTGGCCCAGAGATTTCCAAAAGATTTTGTGAACTAGATCGCAGTGCTCTCTGGGGAATATATGGGGAGAGGCAGTCCCTAAGGTAGGCAGGTCCTCGGCCATATAGGGCTTTAAAAGTAATAACCAGCACCTTGTAACGAACTCAGTACACAATTGGCAGCCAGTGCAGTTCCCGCAGCCTAGGCCGTACATGTTCCCACCAAGGTAGTCCCATTAACAGTCTGGCTGCTGCATTCTGCACTAGCTGTAGTTTCCGAGTTCAGTACAGGGGCAGCCCCATGTTGAGGGCATTAAAGTAGTCTAACCTCGAAGTGACCATTGCATGGATCACTGTTGCCAGGTCGCGATGCTCCAGGAAGGGAGCCAACTGCCTCGCTCGCCTAAGATGAAAAAAAAACGGACTTGGCAGTGGCTGCCATCTGGGCCTCCATTGTCAGGGAAGACTCAAGTAGCACTCCCAAGCTCCTGACCCTGTGCACTGGTACCAGTGATGCACCGTCAAAAACTGGAAGGGAGATCCCTCCCTCTGGAACAGCGCGACCCAGACAAAGGACCTCTGTCTTCGCTGGATTCAATTTCAGCCCACTCAACTTGATCCAATCTGCCATGGCTTGCAACGCCTGGTCCAGATTTACAGGGACATCACCAGCTCGGCCGTCCATCAATAGATAGAGCTGGGTGTCATCAGCATACTGGTGGCAACTCAGCTCATATCTCCGGGAAATCTGGGCAAGGGGGCGCATGTAGATGTTAAATAACATTGGGGAGAGAACTGCCCCCTGAGGCACCCCACAATTAAGTAGGCGTCTCTGGGATAGCTCTCCCCCAATCGCCACCCTTTGTCTCCAACCCTCAAGGAAAGAGGAAAGCCACTGCAAGGCTAACCCCTGGATCCCTGCGTCGGCAAGGCGGCGGGTCAGCAGCCAGTGATCGACCATATCAAATGCAGCCGATAGGTCTAACAACAGCAATACCGCCGCACCGCCTCGATCCAGATGTCGCCGGAGATCATCCATGAGAGCAACCAATACTGTCTCGGTCCCATGGCCTGGGCGGAAGCCGGACTGGAATGGATCCAGGGTGGAAGCATCATCCAGAAAACTCTGCAACTGCAACGCCACAGCCCTCTCTATAACTTTGCCCCAAAAGGGCAAATTTGAGACTGGCCGGTAATGCGCGAATTTGGTTGGGTCTGATGTAACCTTTTTCAGGAGGGGGCGGACCACTGCCTCTTTCAGAGGGGTTGGAAAAAGACCCTCCGAAAGAGATCTATTTCTGATGCCCCGTTTAGGACATCTCAGCTCTTCCCAGCAAGCTTTAATTAGCCAGGAGGGGCACGGGTCCAGATCACAAGTTGTTGGACGTGCAGTAGAGAGGATTCTGTCAACTTCCTTCAAGCCGAGCGGGTTGAACCGATCCAGGATCAAACCAGAAGACAGGCATGGAGCCTCGGGTTCGCATACTATATCCAATATGGCAGGGCAGCCGTGGCAGAGCGATTGGACTTTGTCTGCAAAAAATTTTGCAAAAGCCTCACAGCTTATCTCTAATTCCCTAACATTTGACTTGCCTTGTGACAGTGTGGTGAGATTCCGAATTATCCTAAATAATTGCGCCGGGCGCGAATCTGCAGACGCAATCTTAGCTGCAAAGTACATCTTCTTTGTGGCCTTGACTGCCACCTCATAGGACCTCATAAACTCTCTATAAGATGCTCTAGTCACGAGTACACCGCCATTGCCTCTCTAGCCGTCTGAGACCTTGTTTCACCTGGCATAATTCCGGGGTATACCACGGAGCCAGCCTAGTCTGAGGTCGTAGAGGGCGTCGAGGTGCAATCTCATCGATGACCCTGGAGAGCCGGCTATGCCAGGTTTCAACAAGGTCATCGAGGGAATTGCCAGAGGGCCAGGGATCCCTTAGAGCCATTTGAAACCATTCCGGGTCCATCTGGCTCTGTGGGCGAGCCATAATCAGCTCATCGCCTAGACAGGTTTGGAGTGGAACGTCCACACGAGCCCTAAGGGCGAGGTGGTCCGACCATGGCACCGCTACTGTGGTTATATCATCCACCATGACCCCGTCCGCAAAGATCAAGTCTAACATGTGCCCGGCCTGGTGGGAGGGAAATGTAACGAGTTGAGAGAGTCCCAGCATCGCCATGGATGACACTAGGTCTGTCGCCTGACTAGAGGCCGGGTCATCAGCATGGACGTTGAAGTCACCCAGGATCATCAGCCTTGGGTGCTCCAGTGCCCAGTCTGCCACAGCCTCAAGCAAGGATGGTAAGGCATTGGCTGGTGCACTAGGCGAATGGTACACCAGCCAAATCACCAACCCCTCTCCAACCTTCCACGCCAGACCGGCACATTCAATAGCCTCAATCCTTGGGGCCGGGAGCACCCTAAAGGAGTAAGCCTCACGTATGAACAGTGCCACTCCCCCCCCCGCCCGCTAGTCCGCGATTGGTGAAAGACTGAGTAACCCGGGGGAGCTGTTTCTGAGAGGGCCACCGTATCTCCCTCTTGAACCCAGGTCTCAGTCATACAAGCCAGGTCCATGTTCTGCTCGAGTAAGAACTCTCAGAGGACAGAGGTTTTATTATTAATGGACCTGGCATTGCATAACACCAATGATGGAGGCGAGTCATTCAACCTGACCCTACTACCTGTCACCCTCGGGATGGGACACAGACTGGAAGGTGATCGAGCACGAACTGGTCTCAGTCCCCTTCCCTTATAATGTTGTCTGTTCCCACTGCCATACCTCCCTCTCCCCAGGAGCAGTGGAATCCCTAGGCCAGTCATCCCCCCGCTAGTGGTAACTGTTGTTGTCGTAGCCACCACTAGTGCCTGTTAACACTGCTTTTAAATGACTCCCCAGTCCACTCCGTCCTGCCAGATCCTAAGATCATCGACACCTTCCATTGATAAGCCTTATGATCCAACACACTACACAAAATCTAGAATTTATTATCCGTTGCGTTTTCTACATTTTTAAATTCACCCTTTCATCCAAGTAGTTCAGATCTGCAGATATGGTTACCCTTTCCTTATTTTTTATTTGCAACAATCATATACCCCATCTTACCTCACTGCTTTTACCTTACCTTACCTTAGTGCATTCTGGCACTTTTAGCATTTTTTTCATCATCCCATATCCAATACTGGAAAAAAGCTGAGCTGGTGAATAACAAGGTAAGTTAACTTCTGCCACCCATATGCTGCATTCCCTACTTTAGACATAAATGGATGCACACATATAAGAAATATATGTGGATCTTTCTGTCATGTCTAATTGGGCCCCAAAATGTGTCCCTGATAAAAAAAAATGTCTGGCAAGGACTATCAAAATGTAATGCCCTGAACCCAGATATACATGTGGCAATCTGCCTGGACATAATTATATATCATAGAGAATATATTTGTAAATTGTTTCCTCTACTTTAGCTGAATATATATTTAACTCCCTTGTTATATAAATTTACTGGATATGATTCAATGAAGGTCTGGGAAAGGGAAAGAGTTTTGCTGGATAACTAGAACTTAAGAGTTTTTTGATCTTATCACTGATCTTGGAAAGATGTTATGTTATTAGAAGGAACATTCCTTGAACAAGAAAAATTGTATGGGAAAACTTCAAAGGACTGCCAGTCATGTTTGATGTTCTTCCTCACAAGGTCTTAATTGCCCAAGAAAATCATGCCATCCAATCTATTATGATCTCCACCAATATCACAAGAATCTGCCACCTAACAGTGTAGTAAAAATAGTTTGCAACATATGAATGATCATTGGACTAGCCTGCACTGGCTTTTATGTATGTGGAAAGGGTGAAAAAGTTGACAAAAACAGGCCCAAGGGTCCCAGGCACATTACTTCAATACCAAGGCCAGGGCCCCAGCCCCACTACTTACCACCGCTGACTTGCTATTTTAAATTTTATTTTTTGTGCTTATTAACACTGCTGCTGCCTTCTTTTGCAAGCCACTGTTTTGAAATACCCAGCCCTGCTCTCTCTCTGGAAGCCAAGCCTTGTCCTCCAATCCAATGTCATCCTCCAGCCCAACTCCAATCCAACTCTTGTCAGCCGCTGTTTTGAAGTGCCCCATACTCCAATCCAATGCCACTGCTGTGCTCTCTCTTATCTGCACCTCTTGTCAGCTGACAAACCATCCCCAAGCTGGCAAGGCAAGTGTCACTGTATTCTTCAATTCCCAGCTGCCTCTATCCCTCAGTTTCCCAAGCCAGCAAGGCAAGTACCGCCAGACTCCAAGTGGGACCTGGAGATTCACTGGAATTACTCGAAATACTCTTTAATTATCCCTAATTTCTACATGGCTATGTGTCCCACTAAATGAAAAATCCTGGCTATGTGTCCCCATAATTAAAAATTCTTGGCCATGGCCCTGCAAAAAAGTAGATGACTTGTAATTCAGAATTAACTATGACTGATCACAATGACTTTCAGTAGGATAGTTTGATTTTGCATATGTCAGTCTGAATTACTAACAACAATTATGATTATTGATAGGATGTTATTGGGTTAGATTCTATCTAAACTCCATGCATGGAAGCACAACTTCCTTTATTCCCTCTTCCTGAATATTTTCTGAATTTCTGCACCTAGAAGATGGGAAACCCCTAGGAACAGCATGGAGAGGGAATTGGAGGGAGGGAATTCTTCCCCCTGCAAGTATTTTTGACAGGATACAGCCCATTTTAATCACTTTGGATAATTTTTATATCCCAGTTCTCCCAGTTAATGGGACTTAAAGTGGATTTGTTTAGTGGCTTATTTTAATAGCTCTGTTCTGTTTTTAATTGTTGTGTTTTAATAGTTTTGTTATTTTCATTGTAAGCCTGCTCAAGCATGTCTCTGGAGAGGTAGAACATAAATATTCTTAATTAATTAATAGTAAATCTAATACAAAAACTAATGAACCGAAATGAAGTGTTTATCCTGTTCCTACTTTATAGGAAATGCCATTTCCATTTAACTAAACATAATCTATATATTTTATTGTGTATTGCTATTTTTGTATAATGCTCTGTCATACAAATGCACTATTCCCCCATAAAAACACATGCTGTTGTCCCACAAGCAACAGCATGTTTATCACATCAAGTCTCTCTTCAATACTCTGTTTTAAAAAGGTCTTTTACAGGTATTTTTTAAAAAATTAATAATTACGCCTAGAAGTTATTGTTACAAAGCACCTGCTACTCGGTGCTGTTCTTCCTTGCTTTAAGCGAAGGTCAGTAGTAAGAAAATCTTGCTTTCCCATAAAGGGAGAATGTCTGTCTACCGTCTCATGAACCAATTCCAGGGAAAAAATGAAGGTGTGTTGCAGGTGCTCTGAATGTGCTCCCATCTGTGCTCACTGATGAATACAACTTGCATATTTCAGATGGTCAGGGCTTGATTTTAGCTTCCAACAATGACCACAGGAATCTGGAATGCTCAAAATGTTGTTAAATAATTGAATACCAGGAATGTTTTGCATGTATTTATGGCTTAAAACCTTATTAGGGAGCTACTGAATGCTGTTTAGGATCATTGGATGCTTTCGTAGAGTACCAATATGCACATAATAGTATATTTTTAAAACCCCTCATTTTTGTCCTATTCCAACACTCTGATCACTGCACTATGCTAGCTCTCAAGTATTCAAATCATTACAATTTACAAATGGTAAAACTATGAAGGGATTTATTCAGATTTATTTAAAAAAACAACAACCATTGAACTAGTTACAGTGAATCTGAAACACAGTTATACTCTTTTAAACTCATTGAGGTCAATGAGCTTGGAAGGGTATTGTTTTTATTGAAGATTGCACTATTAGTTTCTTACTTTCTTGTGATTTTCCACTCCAAAGAGAGGATAGTGCCAAGAAATTTGTAGAACAGTGACAGTTTTTAGTCAGTTTGATTTTTAAATCTCTCTCGGCCAAAGCTTTAAAAAGATAATTCCCTTTCTTCCTTTTATGTTTCAATTTTCTCCTTATCTTTATGAAATTGTATTATCTAAATTAATTTAAAGTTATTTATAATCTTCTGCTGCTTTGCTATGTTTTTCTCTTGATTCTCTCTCATATTTTCTACCAGGCCCTTTTTTTCTGATTTGACTGAGGTATAATTAGGTGTGCATTAATCTTTTGTTTTCAGTCAGTTCATTTGATTGGTGCTTGTGAAGAATTTGTTTCCATGGTAACAAGCACTTGTAGGGGAAAACTATTGTGTGATTTAGGCTGTTGCCACTGAGCTTAATTGTAAAATATGGTAAAGTTTGGACAGCTGAGAAATATAAGATTTTGGAGTGCTGGATAAAACAATGAGTATATTCTTTCATTATAAGAATATTTCTGTATTAGTAGTCAAATACTGACTCTGTTCAGCTTTCATTTTTGGTAACTGAGACAAAATGATCTATAATAGTTGCTATAGGATTCATGGTGATTAGTAATGCAATTCATGAATTGTAGAAAAGCTTATGCTACTCATGTTAATAAGACCTGATCCTTCATGCATATGATTTTCTAGTAAAAAAAATGATTTTCATGATTTTAATTCAAAGATCACAGGTTTTACAGGAGTGGAAAATGAGGAAAAAAGAGTTTTTCCACACCAGACTTATAAATTCTTATGAGATTTACTAAGGAAGGATAGACTGGTAGACTATTAGTGGAAAGGCGAGAGAACTTCCCAATATCTCTACCTCGGTATATCTTCATTTAGTAATCCAGGAGAGTGCTCATTTGTATGGTTAGTGGATTTTTAGCCACATTCTTTAATATTTTTCAGTGCACTAATGTGATTATCTCTCTCCCACCACCTTTGTTTTTATTTTCTTTCTTCCACCTGAAAGGCTTGCCATATTATGATATAGTGGGTTCTATGGATCGATGAGGTAAGGTGGTAGTGAAACATCAGCTCTTTATTGATTACATAGTAAGGCTAAGCATAAGACTCCTGAACTGGGACCACAGAGCCAACTATATACCCACCCGTGTTTCTGTGCGTTTGATTGGTCCATTCAAACCAGTAGGGGGCCCATGATTGGAGCAGGGCTTTGGATCCTGCTGCCCCTTGCCCCCAAGTCCCCAAGCTCTGGCCATTCGGCTCCAATGAGCCCGGCAGGAACATGCATTCAGTTCTCACTTGAGTCCGCATACATTACACATATATTTGGTTTTGTTCCATAATGAGCAGGCAAAAGGAGTTCTCTTAACAATGGGAGATGAATATTAGCATTCTTGAGAACCACTGCTCAAAATGTAGAATGTCTAAGTGCACTGTGAAGAGAAAATATCTAAGAGTTACTGAGGATAATTTTTAAATTTTAATTTTATAATGTACAATCTAGACCATATATGACAGTTCGAACCACCGAGTAAAATGAGTCCACTAGCAGCTTAAAGACCAACAAAATTCTTGTATCCAGAAAAGTGTGCTTTGACTCATGAAAATGTATTCCCATAAAATGATGTTAGTCATTATGGTGCTACTGGATTGAAATTTTGTTCTACTGCTACAGACTAACATGGTCAATCATCTGAAAACTTTTACTTCAGCCTGGATCAGCATCATGTCATATTAGTTTCCATTCCAGTTTCTAATCCTATAGACTGTAAAATTTTTACAGGAGCCTTTGCTAAACTGGAATTGGAAAAGAGATGTGAATCAATTGAAAAGGCATGCTCTCTTGTCTTGAACTGCCGCTAGCATTACATCCAAGGAGTAAGTCACTGTCCAGTGTCTCTTTCAGATTCAGGAAGTCCATCTATACATCTGTCTGGGAGCATGGTTAACAACACTGAGAAGTTGAAGTGGTGTCTCCTGTTTTTCAAAATCATAATCATGCATCTCCCATTATTACAGACCCACTGGAAACACCATCACCTGTTGAGTTGACACAGGCCCATAACTATGAAGGGGCCTGTGAGGACACAGCTCCTGACTTCTGGGCAGGGCCTCTGACTCAGGGGTCCCAACCAGTGTTCTCTCTAAGCTGAGTTAGTGTGAGGTAGCTCACAGATTTTTAGCCTCCAGCTCACACATTTTTGTCTTCTCTCTCTCTCGGCTTAGCTTCGCGAACGAAGATTTAAGAAGGGTGCAATAGTCCACGTCTGCTGCAGGCTCGCTGGTGGCTGACAAGACCAATGCGGGACAGGCAGGTCCGGCCACAGTGGCTGCAGGGAAAAGTCTGATTTAGGGTTGGTGCTGTAGCAGTGCGATTCTTCCTCAATCTCCTTTTGTCCTCAAGACCAGCTATGCGTGCGTTCTCAAAAGAAGAGACAGCCTGGTGGATGGTGTGCCTCCATGCTTTGCAATCTGAGGCTAGGTCAGACCACTGGTGATGGTTGATGCGACAGGTGCCAAGGGATTTCTTCAAGGAGTCCTTGTACCTCTTCTTGGGTGCCCCTCTATTTCGATGGCCGGTGGAGAGTTCGCCATACAGGGCAATCTTGGGAAGGCGGTGGTTTTCCATCCTAGAAATATGCCCTGCCCAGCGCAGCTGCGTCTTCAACAGCAGTGCCTCGATGCTGGTAACCTCCGCCCGCTTGAGAACTTCAGTGTTGGTCACAAAGTCACTCCAGTGGATGTTGAGGATGGTGCGAAGGCAGCGCTGATGAAAGCGCTCAAGGAGTCGCAGGTGATGACGGTATAAAACCCACGATTCGGAGCCGTAGATGAGGGTTGTCATCACAACCGCTTTGTAAACATTTTTGTCTTAGCACAGGAAAAATGGCCCCAGAGCACAATGATTTATGCAGTAGCTCACAACTGTAATACCAATAGCTCACAAAGTAGAATTTTTGTTCACAAGACTCTGCAGCTCAGAGGGAACAGTGGTCTCAACTGGCCCATGGGACCTCTGCTATGTCCTCGAGCATGGGGCAGGTGGTAGAAGCAGCCCCCAAACTCACATGCCAGTTAAAAGGGAATGGAGAGTTAAAAGGGCCCTTTAACTTGTGTGGGAGGCTGGGACTGCTTCTTCCACAGGCCCCACACACTATTTGAGTGGCGGGGAAGGGAGGGAGGGGCAGCAAGAGTGGCAGAGAGGGAAGAGAAGACCTGGCTGCAGCAAAACCAGATGCTAGCTCTCCAGCCCTGCCCCAAAGAACACGGGGAGAGCTGGCCAAGCACAACAAGCCTGCTGGTTCTGGGTCTCTCACCCAGGCGCCAGCTCCCCCCCCCCAAAAAAAAACCAGAACCAGGAAAAGGGACAACAGGAGAAGGCCAAGAAACTCAACTGTTAAAAAAGTGGCCTTTTCACCAATAAGAAACCTCAGGCCAAATCAGTCAACAACACCCCCCCCCACACCTAAAACCAGAACCAGGAAAAGGGGCAGGAGGATGCAAAACCTGCAGCAATAGAGAATAGATCCAAACAGAAGGCCAACACAAACTCAACTGTTAAAAAGTGGCCTTTTAAACAATGAAAATTAGGCCAAACAGCACCCCCCCCCCCCCGCAAGAACCAGAACCAGAAGAGAAAAGGAACAACAGCAGCACAACACAGCAGCAACAAAGCAAACACAGAATCCTTTTAAACAGTAAAAAACTTAACTTTTAACAATACAGGAACTTTACCAACCCTTTCCCCCCCAAACCCCCCCCTTCACCCTAACCCCAAGAAATCCAAGCCACCCAAATCAGGAAAAGTAAAAGGACACTGCACTTTTAAAAGTCCTCTCACTAAAGTAAGATATGGGCAAATTGGCAAAAAAAAACCCCACCTCAGCCCCCCTCCCCCAGCTTAACCCCCTAACCCGAATCGTAAATAAGCTACCCACCACCCAAATCTTGATAAGTAAAGGGACTCTGAGTCTTAAAAAGTCCTTTTGCCAACTAAAATAAAAACAAGAGCCCCAAGACTGTCTTACCTTAGACGTCTTCTCTACTCCAGGCAAGTCTGGTAAGGCTGAGAGAGAGCAGCAGCAGCTGAGGCCAAGGGCCAGCACAGCACAATCTCTCTCTCACACCAACACAGCAGCAATGGAGGAGTCCAGCCAGGCAGACTCCTTAAAAAGGTTCTCTGGCCCTACAGAGAGCAGTTTCAAAAAATAGCACTGCTCTGTGATTGGCCAGACAATAGTGCTTACGTGGATACCCAAGTAAGCAAAAGAGCAAAAGAACAACAATGTTGCTGATGGCTGGGGGATCAGCTACACAACAGCCCTGCAAAGCATGCATTTGCAATGCATTTTGCAAATGCATGCTTTGGATTGGCTGCTAGGGCTCCTCTTCCCCCTCCCCCCCGCCCTGATCCCAGGGAGGCTATGGAAGAGGCGGGAAAAGGCTACCAAAGGCGGGAAAGGAGGCAAGCAGCTCCCCTGCGGCTGCAGAAGCTCCTTTCCTGACTTTTGCATTGAATTCCGTATACTTACGAATATCTATATGGAACACGCATAATGGGCCCCAATTGGATTCGGCTGTGTGCGATTCTGTATACAGCCAAATCAGGGGTGATTCGGCAGTTGATTTGGTTCGGCTGAACCGAATGCACACCCCTACCATAGCTGTCCTCCCAGAGAGCAAACGTCTTTTAATTTCATGGCTACAGTCACCATCTGCAGTGATCTTGGATCCCAGAAATGTGAAGTCTGTCACTACTTCCATATTTTCCCCTTCTATTTACCAAAGTGTGATGGGGCCGGATGCCATGATCTTAGTTTTTTTGATGTTGAGTTTCAAGCCTTCTTTTGTGCTCTCCTTTTTCACCCTCAACAAGAGGTTCTTTAGGTCCTCTTCACTTTCTGCCATTAGAGTGGTATCATCTGCATATCTGAGGTTGTTGATGTTTTTCCCGGCAATCTTAATTTTGGCTTGTGCTTCATCCAGGCCAATATTCCACATGATGTAGTGTGCATATAAATTAAATAAGCAGGGTGACAATATACATCCTTGTTGAACTCCTTTTCCTATTCTAAACCAATCAGTTGTTCTATTTCCCGTTCTGACAGTTACTTCTTGACCCTTATACAGGTTTCTCAGGAGACATGTGAGGTGGTCTGGTATTCCCATCTCTTTAAGGTCTTGCCACAGTTTGTTGTGATCCACACAATCAAAGGCTTTAGTGCAGTCAATGAAGCAGAAATAAACATTTTTCTGGTACTCCCGTGCTTTCTCCATAATCCAGCGAATGTTGACAATTTGATCTCTAGTTCCTCTACCTCTCCAGAACCCAGCTTGAACTTCTGGTAATTCTTGATCTACATAATGCTAAAGCCTAGCTTGTAGGATCTTTAACATGATCTTGCTGGCAGGTAAAATGAGTGCACTAGTGAGATAGTTTGAACATTCCTTGGCATTACCCTCTTTGGGATTGGAATATAAATGACCTTTTCAAATCCTGTGGCCACTGTTGCGTTTTCCAAATTTGCTGACATAATTTGTGCATCACTTTAACAGCATCATCTTTTAGGACTTTGAATAACTCAACTGGGATACCATCATTTCCTCTTGCTTTGTTGTTAGTAATGCTTTTTAAGGCCCATTTGACTTCACACTCAGGATGTCTGGCTCAAGATCAGTGATACCAGCAATATCACTGTCATGGTTGTCAAGGATATTGAGATCCTTCTTGTATAATTCTTCTTTGTATTTTTGCCACCTCTTCTTAATCTCTTCTGCTTCTCTTAGGTCTTTACTGTTTCTGTCCTTTATCATGGCCATCTTTGCATGAAACATTCCCTTGATTTCTCCAATTTTCTTGAAGAGATCTCTTGTCCTTCCCATTCTATTATTTTCCTCTATTGCTCTATTTTTCCTTCAGGATGGCATCTCTCCTTGCTGTTCTCTGGAAATCTGCATTCAGTTGAATGAATCTTTCCTTTTCCCCTTTGCCTTTCACTTTCCTTATTTCCTCAGCTATTTGTAAAGCCTCATCAGACAGCCACTTTGCTTTCTTGAATTTCTTTTTCGTTGAGATAGTGCTGATTGCTGCCTTCTGTACTCTATCAACTCTAGTTCCTTAAACCTATTCTTCACCTCCACTGTATATTCATAAGAGATGTGATGAAGGTCCAACTATAATACATCAAGGTCAAACCATAGTACATCCTTATTAAAATAATCAAAAATATTTCAAAAAGTATATTTGATCATAACAATTTTCAAGCCTTATAAGAATCCCAAAAGTCTAAAATTAGTAAAATAAGTCTAAAATGTCAAATATTGAATGTCTATAAGATCATATAAATACTACAATTCAGGCAAGTCATACAAATCATACAGAATTGTGTTTCTTATTGTGAAATTTTACCAAATAGCAACAGAATTTAGCTATTTGTCTGGAGATAAGCGGATTTTCATCAGTTAAAAATTTCTCCAGGCAGGCCTTGTCTGCATCCACTATTGTTCTGTCTAAAATTTTTTCCTATATATATATATAATTGGCCACTGTGTGATAAGAGTGTTGGACTGGATGGGCCGTTGGCCTGATCCAACATGGCTTCTCTTATGTTCCTAAAGGCTCTTCTATAAGATGACACCTCTAAATAGGTGAGGTATTTGGCCATCCTCATGACAGGGAAGGTTGTGTGAGAGGGCTTGCCAGCTCTCTTCCTCCCTTCTTGCTATATAGGTTAGTGCCATCACTCAAGCTCTTCTCTTTAGGGATGGGCATGAACTGGCAGGTGAAGAAAAGCTCATCACAATTTTTGGCTAATTCATGGTTTGTGAAACAATGTTTGTAAACTAAAGAACTTTCATGAATTTTGATGCAGGTTGTGAAGAGTAGAAAAACCACTCAGCTGTTTGAAATGACTGGGAGCCATTTAAACCTCTGCTTTCTGCTCCCTGCAAAAAGCCATAGGAAGCAGAAAACAGTGGGCCATTTAAACCAAATAGCAGAGAGCTGTCGGTTTAAATGTCCACCTGCTTTCTGCTTTCCACAGCTTTTTGTGGGGAGCAGAAAACAGGGGTTTAATCTTTAAATGGCTTTAAATGGTTCGTGGTTTGGTTCATGGTTTATAAACCACAAACCAAACCAAAAAATGTGGTTTGTGCCCATCCCTGCTTCTCTTTCTCTCACTATCTGTGGCTTGTGATCAGTGTTCCCTTTAAGCTGAGTTAGTGTGAGCTAGCTCACAGATTTTTAAACTCCAGCTCACACATTTTGGTTTAGGTCAGGAAAAATGGTTCCAGAGCAAACTATTCAGTAGCTCACAATTTTAATGCTAGTAGTTCACAAAGTAGAATTTTTGCTCACAAGACTCTACATCTTAGAGGAAACATTGTTTGTGATATAAATAGAGGCTATGTGTGTGTGTACTGCTTCATACTCCCTCCTCCCTGGCCAGATGACTGTCTGTAGCTCTGTCAGGAGTTTCTGGTCTATGTACAGACAAGCAGCCAGGTTCCCTGGGTGAGATCTTTTAAATTCTGTCTGAGATCTTTAGAAGGAGAAATGTCTTTATTTATTAAAATACAATCTCAAGTCATTACAGTCTGAAAGCATTGGATACATGATATCAAAACTTGATAGAATATTATAGAACTAAGAAAATACATCAAAATATGAGATTAAGTTCTACAGTCACTGCTGTTACTTTGGCATTTCCTTCCATGGAATAGACACATATGCTGGAACTTTGAAAATGGAGGCTGGTCAAAACAGACTTTACTCCATTGTCCACTATTCCCTGTTCCTTGGCTTGTACCTCTGATATGGTATCCAGACATTTTAAGCCCTCCTGTCCCAGCTGAGAGGGTTTTACTTTTACCTATCATGAAACTGGGGTTTAAGTCCCCATATGTATTGCTTTGCACAATTTTCCCAATCAAATCAAGTGGGTACACTTCTCAACTCAGGAATCCCAAATGGCCATTTATTTTGCCCCTTCCTGGTAAATGAGCAGATGGTGCCTATTCATCTCCATAATAGAAAATTGATCTGCCTGCCTGCCTGAAATCTGAGAATCTTGTTGCTTCATTCCCAGGAAATAATATTTTCTCTGAAAGCAGGGTCTCTCTGAGTGTTAATCGAGGTATTCTGTATTTTTCTATAATCACAGGTTCAACATTAGAATTTATACCAGGGGTGGCCAAACTGTGGCTCAGGAGCCACACGTGGCTCTTTCATACATATTCTGTAGCTCTCAAAGCCCCCACTGTCATGTTGGCTGGCTTGCAGAAGGCATTTCTCTCTTTAAATCACTTCTCAAAGCCAAGCCAGCCATTGACTTGGAGAATGTATTTAAAGTAAAAGTTCCTTTCTTTCCACCTCTCCTTCCCTCCCCTATCTATTTTTCTACCTTCCTTCCTTCCCATCTTGTGGGTCTCAAACATTCATATCTTGTGGCTCTCAAGCATCTGACGTTTATTCTATTTGGCTCTTACATTAGGCAAGTTTGGCCACCCCTGATTTATACTGTGTTGTCTCAAGCACAGCTATACCTATTTTAAGCCTATTGATTTCCATGAGGGACTTAAAAAGGGACATTTAAGATGGCCATATTTTCAAACTTTACCTCCAAAGATCTGTGAGTTCTTTAATGAATATGTACAACTTCTACTTGTATAGACTTTCGCATTCATTCAGTGATGGTGGAAAGTGCATTGAAGGGTTCATCAGAGGTCCTTCAGATAGTTGGTGGACTATAATACTAATGTGTATTTGGAGAAGAGCTGACCATATTATTATTCCATTATATTTGAAAGTGAAACTGCAAACACAAGGTAAGAGTAGGAGAAATTAAATTCTTGGAGAGGCAGGAAATACCTTGAATATTTTTCAGTCAGGTCATACAAAGGAGCAATTGAATTGATGGAAGTAAACTTTGACAAGCTGTAATACAAAGTGAAATGTTGTTAATGTTTATCAGGTTTATTTTTTTGCTCCAGCAAGAAGTCTCAGTCATATTAATTTTAGCTCTGTTTAAACAGTTCATAATAAGAGCCCCGTGGCGCAGAGTGGTAAGGCTGCAGTACTGCAGTCCTAAGCTCTGCTCACGACCTGAGTTCGATCCAGGCAGAAGCTGGGTTCAGGTAGCCAGCTCCAGGTTGACTCAGCTTTCCATCCTTCCGAGGTCGGTAAAATGAGTACCCAGCTTGCTGGGGGGGGGGAAGTGTAGATGACTGGGGAAGGCAATGGCAAACCACATCATAAAAAGTCTGCTGTGAAAACATTGTGAAAGCAACGTCACTCCAGAGTCGAAAACGACTGGTGCTTGCACAGGGAACTATCTTTACCTTTAAACAGTTTATACTCAAGATGCAATTGTTTTGATAAATCTGTCTTTCCCTCGTTTTAGTGATTCTCAAGGTTTGTTGCACCTAGCAGTATAATGTCACATAGTGTGTGTGTGTGTGTGTGGCGGGTATTGTTTATTGTTTTCAAAAGAACAGCAATATATGATTGGGGGGGGGGGACTTATTCTATTATTTTTTTTCAGATGCCTGAGGGGGGATCCTAATGAAAACAAAGGTTCAGGCATTTTATTGAACTTTTAAATCATTACTCACAGTTTCAAATTGTAAGAAGTAAATGTAAAAAGCACAATAGGAACAGATTAATAGAGGGGACTGCAGCAAAGCTTACATCATTGGAATATCTCATATTCTTACTGTATTGGATACTAAGTCCTGTGAGCAGAATTCCACAAAGGAATGGAGCTTTTCTTTCTAGCTGCATTTCCTTGATAGGGATTGACATGAACTAGCTGATGAACTAAAGTTTGTCATAATTTTTGCCCTGTTCAAGGTTTGCAAAATGAAGTTTGTGAAGAAGCACAATAAACTACCACAAGTTTTTGTTCAGTTAGTGGTGGCTTAAAGATAGTTCATGATTCTTCCTGAGAAACTGCGGAATGGCTGGGAGTTTCCTACTGTTCAGCTTCTTGGTTTAAATTGGTGGGGAGCAGAGCCATTTAAACCTCTCAGGTTTCCTGCTCAGCTATTTGGTTGAAATGTCTCAGAACCAATTCAACCCCTGCATCTCTGCTGTCTGCCACTTTCCCTGGAGCAGAAGCAAGAGTTTAAACTTTAAATGGCTCACAAATCTACACAAACAGGGTTCAGTTCGTGAACCAGCATATCCATTTGTGCAAGTTCATAGTTCAGTTTGTGGTTTAGCCATGAACCAAACTTTAAAAATGGGGTTCATGCTCATCCTTATTCCTTGATGTCCCCCAAAGGTGCGGGCAGCAGTTTTTGTTAGAGGAAATTCCACACCTGTCTGCTGATACATGCAGTCCTTTGGACAAAAGTTAGTCATCAAGCAGAATGAAGGTGACAATCTTTAGAAATTTTTCCCTGAAGCATATTATTTATTTACTCCAGTTGTATGTTATTACAGCTGTGTGTGTGTGTACATCTGTGTGTAATATATCCTAAAGAGTTGGTAAAAAACCAAAAATGATATATTTACTGGTAATTAAAAAACCCTTTTGCTTGTGTTAGTGAGGCTAATTTCTGCTGTAGTTTCTCCCACACTACGTTCTTCACAATTTCTGAAGTTTTCCATCTAAAACACAGAAGATCTGTGTGGTGAGGCACAGGGAGCTGCAGCAGGAAGGGAGAGATGGTAAGGTCACATTACATGAACAAAGTTTGTCATGGAGTTCATCAGATCTAAGCTAATATGTTTTACAACTAACTATACTTTTCTGTGCATGTGTTGCCATCAAATCACTTCCAACTTACAGCAATACTATGAATTAATATCCCCCGCTCCAAACATCCTATCACTAACAGCCTTGTTCAAGTCTTGCAAACTGAAGGCTGTGGCTTTCTTCATTGAGTCAATCCATCTCATGTTGGGTCTTCCTCTGTTCCTATTGCCTTCAACTTTTCCTAGCATTATTGTATTTTCCTGTGACTCTTGTCTCCTCATAATGTGATCAAAGTATGAGAGCCTCAGTTCAGCCATTATAGTTGATATGGAGACCAGGCTAGATTTGGTCTTGAACCCACTTCTGGCTAAATACTAGACATTTTCATATGCAACCTTTCTCAAGGTTTCCAACAATACATATCCAATTTAAAAATGCAATGTCTGCTTTCTGCCCCAAATCTATATTCATACTTGTGTGCAGAAAAAGAACAACAGAAGATCAAAGGCACATCTAATATCACATGTATGGGGGAGGGGAGAAACCACATGGCTAATCAGAATAGTATAAATTCAGTTCATTCATTATGAATTCATCTCATTTTTCCATTCTGTGGAATAAGTGAAGCTATTGTTTAGGGGTATGTGATCATATAGTCAAACCTTCATTGATACTATCGTTACTGGCATAGGCCGGCTTGACTACTTTAAATGTATTTAGTATTGCCTGAAAACCTGTAACAGGTGCAGTCAGACTTAGTTGTTCTGACTCAGCAGTCCTGTTCAGTTATGATTTTAGAAATACAACCACATATAAGGAGAGATCATGCTGTACATAATTCTCTTGATGTGCATGGTTACAAGACTTGGGCAATACATGTATTTTTCCACTTCAGTATGCACCTTACTAACCAAAATTTCTGGGGGTACTGTAGCTGGAAAATACACATACAAAGTGGCAACCATATATATTACAAAGATTGCTGGTAACATCCTCACACACTGTGCAGTGCCAAAACTGTGACCACTGAATAGTGTTAGCACCATAATCACATATGTATACTTTCCCAAGAAAGAAACTGGAAAATACTGTATACTTCCTACCATTTTTTTTCATTTGCTGGTTTATGTGTGGGTCTACAAAAGATTGTTACATGGAAGAATAGGCATTTCAAGATAAATAGTGCTTTTTTGAAAAAAAAGGAGAAATATAGAATGTGTTTCATCTTTGGGAATTGCTGGTAAATAATCAGTTCATGGAACTTTATCTGTCTATAAGACCTGAATTTATTCTCGGTAAGAGTGTATTGGTCCTTGGGGCTGAAAAGAAGTCAGTGTCGACAACAGAGCTTAAATCAGTGTGGTGGGGTTTACTGCAGGTAATTTTTCTGTTGCAGACACGTAATGGCCATGCTGCTGAGCATTTTACTATCCACCTACTGTTGTAAGTTACTGTTTTCAAGAAAACTTAATTTGAAACAATCAGCTCTTAAAAACTGTTCTGCCAAGGAAATAGTGCAGGAAGAACGGAAATTTTTCCTTCAGAAATCTGAAATTATCAGGCTTCTGATTTATATACTATTAAAATACACAATAGCTTACCTGAGCTTGTATTGTCTTCATGTCAGTAGGCATAAGATAGGTTATGACTTCTTTGTTTTGATTTGCACAGGATGTGCAAAATGGGCAGTAGGCACATTTTATGAGGTCTCAAAATGCCTTGGGCCACCAGTGGGGGGAAACTGAGTTACGTTTGCTGTGAGGAGTACTCAGTATGCACTTTTTCCTATTAGAATTCACAGAACATACATGCCGCTGGCAGTGTTGTGAAATCTAAAGCTTTGCTTCATCACAATGGTTTGTTTGGGTAACTGCTAGAACAGCAGTTTGCATCAGCAAGCATAAACAGTCTGCTATCAGTTCACTTCCATGTTTCTCCATTCTAACACCTTCCAGCACAATTTTACCAAACATTCATGTAATTGTGCAGTTTGGTATCCAAAAATACCAAATAGTTTCTGAATTAATATATTAATGATGATGTGCTGCTCTTCTTTTTAAAATCCAGTTTACAATTCAATAAATATGATATGATGCTTATAATCCCATCCTAAGCAGAGTTATACAGTTCTAAACCTCTTGATTTTAATAGACTTAGAATGGTGTACTTGTGCTTAGGACAGCAACATTAATTGCTTGTTGTTCTAAATGCAGGTTTTTTATAAATAGACAGCAAAATATTATTTACTCCCGCCACTTGATGTTGGTGTGTTTTTCATCTGGTAATCTTGAATATTGTTAGTTCACAAATTAAGCAATTATGCAAAAAATTTGGTAAAGATTCAAAAATGAAATAATTTCCTTTTATTTTACTTGACTTCTTGGGAAGAATACACCCCTTCTTGAAAATATCTTGGCTGTCAAAAGGTATGGTTAGAATAAAATTTTTAGGAACTTTTGCCATTTATAGTATCTATGAAAAATTATTTCTCCCCCCACCCCACCCCCCAAAAACCTCCTCAGAGTTCATTTTGCTTGCAAAGCTTTGCCAGGCAGAGACAGTTTTTAGGATAAATGATAGGTGGATAGATTTTATTGATTTCTTAGAAAAATTAAGCAAGGTAGAGGGGGCGTGGGGCAGGAAATAACAGAGTTGTTCAAAAAGAAAAGAAAAGAAAAACAAAGCAAAAAACCAATATTCCATATTAACATTAACTCTCCAAATACATATCATAATGTTTGGTATAGACCTTCTTCAAATCAATCTGATAAACCCCATTCTCCATAATGTACTATCATATTGACTCTATTAATTTCCAGAGCTTGTTTTTTTAATGTACTATCTTGCAGTTTTCAAGCCATAAATAAAAGGGTCGCCATATTTCACGCACGTTGTGTTTGCTTTCTTCCTTCAAAAGATCTGTTAAAATGTCCATTTCAGCTGTTTCAAAAATTTTGGAAATTACTTCAGATTTAGTTGGTAGTTCTGCTTTCTTCCAAAATTTTGTTAATTGGATTCTTGCTGCTATCATATGATTACAAATATGCTTAACACTCATTTTAACATTTGCAGACATAACATTCAACAAAAAGGTTTCCAGCTAAAACGGAATTAGCACATTATATACTTTTTGTAAGATTTCATGAATCATAACCTAGTATCTTTTGGCCTTTATACATGACCACCATAAATGAAAGAAAGAGGCTTCCTTGCTATTACATTTCCAGCAGATATTTGGTAAGCCTGGGTACATTTTAGCTAACTTGTCTGGCGTGATATATCACCTATAAAACATCATATAGATGTTCTCTTTAAATGGGATCGATTTAGTTATTTTGATGTTTGTTCACCACATTTTCTCCCATTTTTCTAATTGCAAACTGTAACCTAAGTTCTGGGTCCACCTCACCATGCTCTCCTTTACTATCTCATCTTGCATTTTTTGCTGCAGCAGGATGGCATAGATCTTTTTAATTGTCCTATTATTCAAGTCAGTGAGGATTTTATCAAACATCTTCTGATCTCTTTCAAAGCTCTGAGTCTTATCTTTTGTATATTTTGATTCTAGTTGTGCTTTCATCCACCAATCTAAATTTATCATTTGAGCTTTTAGTTCCTTATTATTCTTCAATTTGGTGTCTTCCTTTAATAATTCTTTATATGTTGGTATGTTTAGCCAATCTAAAAGGTTCGGTTGAGTAAATTCTTCTATGGTTGACACCCAAGTAGATATCTTTGTGTAGTTCTGTGACCTAACGTTCTTCCAGGTCATTAGAAGTGTTCTTTGTATGATATGATTCTTAAAATATCTATGACTTTCTGCTTTTTGATACCATACAAATGCATGCCATGCCAGCTTCAAGTCATGGCCTTCAATAGTCTTCTATAGTGAGGTGGCCTCACTCAGCGGGCAAGGACGCTGCAAAGGCTGGTGTGTTGGGCACACCAGGCACTCGGGCGGAGCGGAGCTGATGGTGGAGGAACTGAGGGGCCTAGCGGCAAAGCCACTGACGCACAGCAGCCTGACCATACCCCATAGGGGGGCAAGCCTAGGGGATCAAAATAGGGGGCGGGGCACAGATAAGGGAAGAGAAAGGCACACCAATGGGAAGGGGGGAAAGGAACTGACAGCGGGACAGGGGAATGGCACATTGGGAGGGAAATAGGCATGGAGGTCTGAGGCAATAAAAGGGAAACTGACTCTGTTGACCAGGGAGGAAGATAAGCAGAGGAAGGGTGGACTGCAAACAGAGAGAGTGCCCAGTGACAGTACTCTGTGGATCAGGTGGTTAACTCACCCTGCTCCATATTTCTGAGGCTTGAAGCCTCCCTCCCCCACCATGGCTGAGGCTTCGTCAGGAGAGGACACCACTAGGGGGCACCACATAACTCTTTGGTGAGGCTACAGCAGCAGTAGGGGCAACAACTGAGACAATCCCCGGTTGGCTGGCCTCATTGGAGATGGCAAGGGGGTCAGCATTGGCCACACTAGACCAGGAAAGGCTGCAGGAAGCCAATTGTGATGGAAGGGAGGTAGCACTCAGGCCAGCATGAAGCAAATGGAACTGGCCAGGTCATGCAGGTTGGGAAGCCTCAGTGAGGGTCTGCCCAGCTGGGACAGCTGCTGGCTTTATATCCCTTACTGCCATGGGGGTGGCAGCTTTTGTGGAGGGGTGGGTGTGCTCACAGAGCTTGCACAGAATGTGCAACACTATTTAAGAGACTTGGGGAGGCCTGGATAAGGAGGATAAGCCCTAGCATCAGGGCCAGATTAACAATTAGGCTAAGTAGGCACTGGCCTATGAGCCCACACACCTTTAGGGGCCCTGGGCCAGCTTTTACCCCCAGTTTTCCCCCTACTTGCAACCCTCCCAGCCTGCACATGCAGCCAGCAACTGAGCTGCTCTTTGCCCAACTTGGCTGATGTGGCTGCTGCTGGCATCATCAAGTTTTGCCTCTCTCTGCCTCTCCCCTGCAGCTTTGACAAAGGGGCTCTTGAGAATATGCCTGCAGGCTGCAGGGTAGGTGCTCTGACTCCGACATAATTTGGAATCCCCTCCCCTGAGATTTCAACTGCCTAGGGGCCTCCACAGGATTTAATCTGGCACTGCCTAGCATGAGGGACAGGCTAAGTGAGACAGGAAGAGGAGCAGGATACCCCTTCCCTCTCTGAGGCCTTGGGTAGGAGAATGGCTCCATGGATCACTAGAAACAAAGGGGGACTCACTGCCTTCATTCACCACCTCCAGCCAGCAGGTGACTATAGTCCAGATCAGGGCTTGAATTCAGCAGGAGCTCACAGGAGTGTGGCTCCTGAACCTCAAGCTAGGGTCTGCATGCAGTGGGGAGTTCTCTCCCTGCTGCACACAGATCACGGGTCATATGCAAATGAGATATGCTGCTGAACTCCTGCACCTTTTTTCTACAAAATGACCCCTGGTCCAGATGCCCACCATCTGCTGAAAAGATTTCCTGTTATTCTCACCATGGAGTGGTCTGGAAAGTGGCCTGCTGTAATTTGGTGTCCCCATCCTGTGATAAGTACCTAGGGAGAAGATAGAAAATAGTATCATCTGAACCATACTCATGATATTTGTTCATGTTTTGCTTTCCACTATGCTTATGATTTGTCAAAAGACAAATTTCTTTTGATTAGGATAACTGATCAAATAAGGAATAATTGGTAGTTCCCATTTGTTATTTTAAGTGTTTCTAAGATAATGAAATAGTTTGCAGAGATAATATTATTAAGTGATTTAATAAACTTGATTTCTATTTCAGTAGCATGTTTTTTTAAAAAAAATCCCCCAGATCATTGCATGATTTTAAATTTAGGGGACATCTGTACTCCAGATTTAAACTGGTTCAATAGTAACTTAGTTTCACTAAGGATCCCAGAAATTATAACTCTAAGAAGGGACCCAGATCTCTGATAAAAAAATCTCAGAACCTTTACAAATTTTATTTTCTATCTCCAGAAGGAAGCCATGACAAACTGGTACGAAGTCAGATTAAAAGTTTATAGTAAATGTGCCCATATCTGCATGGTAATTGTCAAATCATTCAAGGAAGAGAAAAAAAAATGTCACAACACCTATAATACTGCATATGTATTTTAATATGCAATTGTCTGCATAGTCTTAGATTACATGCAAGTTAAATTTCCCTCGTTGATTTATAAATATAAAGGCTAAGCAAAGGTAGTTGTATAGCAAAGTAGAATTGTTCCATACCAAGCTAAAGACCTCCCAGCACTTCCAAGCTTTCACTTCGGTGTGAACATCCATGTAGCGATTATGAATTTATTGCCCCCCCCCACGAATACATAAATGAATAATGTTCAACAAATAAGAGTTTCCTACTGGGCATGTCAAACAAATCAATCTGGACAGTGCTTTGAATTTCAATCAATCATTCTCAGTGCCATTTGTTCCTAAATGATCTCTGTTTTAACAATATCAGCATTTTGGAATAGTTATAAGTGGGCTTGAACAGAATGGCCAGGATCAGAGGGTACAAGGTGCCTTCATGTCTATTGGTATTCTGGAACTGACTGCTTCAACTAAGAAATATTACCTGGACTGAATTAAGATATTGTTATTTCTATAGGTGATTTTTCCTAACTTATTTGTCATTATCAGAAGGTTAACAATTATGCTTTTAAGCACTGTATTGGTGACAGTATATATTTTGCCGTTGTTAACATTTTAGAGTAATTCAGTAAAGCAGGAACAAAAGACAAATATCTTGTTTGGATAGCTGATGTGTCTGATTTCTAATTTTGTTAGATTTTGGGTGTTTTTACATTCAGTTTGATCCAGAGTTTTAGAATATTCAAATTGCCTGCCACTGTTCCGCTTCAATTATTTTCCTTTTACATTTAAGCGTTTCAATTTGGGGTGGGGGGTGGGGTGTCTCTGATCAGAGGGCAGCTGGAATACCAGTGCATAGTTAAATGTATACGATTGCTTGGAAATCATGTCAACACTGCAAAAACAATACAAATTTAAATCACTAGATGAGGCAAGCAATGATATGTGAAAATTTCAAGTGCTGTCAGTTCTCATGTAAATTACTGCACCTTTTGGTGGCTTTTGGAGGAGTCTTTTAAAATGCAGGAAAATTTTTCTAATACAAGTTTGAAACGCCCGTAGAGAAAAGACCAGACCAAAACTAGTCCCGAGAAAAACGCTTTTGCAGCGGTGTCAAAACCCATCTCACTGAAACAAATGTAAATGCCTCAGGAAGCAATGATGTGAAACAGTTATGAGAACGTTATATAATGTAAAAGGTGAGTTTACAATGCGGAGATAGAGAGTTGCAAACTGCCAGTGTAAAAACACCCTTTGAAAGGTCAGGAGCTGCCCCCAAGACTTTATTTCTGAATTGGATAAGGAAATGTGACCGCAGATATTTTGAATATCTGACACTTGACTTTACATTGGTGAATTTTTAAAGTGGGATTAATTAAATCAACTCTTCCATTAATGCAAATGGAATATCACAAGTATTATTTTAACACAGTGGAGAACACACACAGTGAATAGGTTTCCTTTAATGCAAGCTACTAGACACAAGTAATCAGAGCTTTTTTTGTAGAAAAATCCCAGCAGGAACTCATTTGCATATTAGACCATACCCCCTGACATCACCATTGTTCCACACAGAGCTTTTCTTGTAGAAAAAGTACAGCAGGAACTAATTTGATGATTTTTGGATAATTTGCATATTAGGCCACACACCCCTGATGCCAAGCCAGCTGGAACTGTCTTCCTGTGCGTGACTGCTCAAAAAAAGCCCTGCAAATAACCCCTTCCTGTTTTGCCTAATGCTTAGGAGAGGAAAATATAAAAAGCCTTATCACACAGTTAATATTTCATACACACTGCTCTATATATGGTAAGTACTCACTGGTTCATTTGCAAAATAGTATTTACTGAACAAAGGCAAAGGTAGTAAATTTTTAAAAAGATAGAAGTGAGGGAAAGATACTCTGGATGTGCTAAAAGGCAATTTATTCATTATTACTTCACCTGTCTTACAGCTGAGAGGAGTGAAATAATGAAATGAGCTGAAACAGGAGGAACCAAATATAATATCTTAGTGATTGTTAAGGCGCAAGGAGCGGAACCAGGTACAAACATTTAGTAACCATAGCACAGGGGTAGTAGCTATTGTTAAAACGCAGAAGCTGAAAAGAAATAACACGGCTGAACAAGCCATGGCAACAGTAAAGATTAATAGCAATAAAGACTAATAAGTAGCAAGTACGCAGGCGTAATCAAGTAATGAATATTAACTGACATACCCCACCTCGGGGAAAGGTAAATTTAAATGCACATGCAATGTATGTAACGGGAGGGGTACATGTCAAGGAGGGGGTGAAGTAGGTGTGCCGGGTAGCCTGTACCCTCTAAGTACCTCAGCCTATGGGGAAAGGAGGAGGGACTCATCGGCCGGGAATAGAGGATAAAAGGGTATGTATGGAACTGATCAAGGAGCTCGTTGAAAAGCGACTCCCCTCTTTCTTGATATCAATAAAGTTGTATACTTTAAAGGAGACTCCCGACTGACAGCTCTTTTTCTTTGTATCTCCTGGAGGGGCCAGTGGATGCGGACAGATTGTCTCTAACAATTGGGGGCTGGTCCGGGATAACGTGACCTGTCGCCAGCCCACTCAGCGAACTCCAACTGGGAAGGTGCACCTCGTGAGTATTTCACGACCCATTGGATCTCTGTTGGCTGGGATTGGAGACAGCTCAGGACCCGTGACACTATAGATCGCAGTCAGTCGGTGACGCTCCAGGCAGGAGGGGACTGCCAGAAAGACGAGCTCGCACAAACTTGAAAATCGGGACGTCCCGTCTAGTTAAGGTAAGACCGTGGCAAATGGGGAATAAAAATTCTCAGTTTAAAGGGAGTAACGGGTTTGGGAAGGATCGGGTAATCCCCCGGATCCCGGCAGACAGTCCTTTAGGACTGATGCTGAAAAACTGGGAAGAGGGTAATTTGACTAAAGATCTAAATAAGGAGAAGATGGTAAACTTCTCTGCTTTCGTGTGGCCAAAGTATAAGTTGCAGGGACTTATCTGGCCTCCATTTGGAAGTTTTGATAAAACAGTAAAGCAGCTGTTAAACATTTATATTACTGGTAAAAGGCCTAGGAGTGAGGAATCCCATTATGCAAGGGCATGGGTGCCTCAGCCAGGACCACTGGTCCGCATGATGGAATTCAAAGGGGAAGACGTGAAGGAAGTGGGTTCTAAATGGGATCCATTGTCTTGCTTCCCTCCACCATACCATATAACCTCAGACTCAGATGATTCGTTTGGGCAGTGTTCCAATTCTGAGGAAAGTACGCAACCCAGCGCACCACCTCCCCAAGAGGTGACTACACCCCCTGGGAAACATACAGGTGCCTCCCAGGCAGGTGTTTCCCTTGCCCCAGAAGTACGGAAGTTGCTAGGGACGGACCAAGAGATGGTGAGGAAAATTACCTCAGGGATGGTTGGCCCAGACTTGTGAGCTGCATGCCTTGAATCAGGCACTGCTAATGGGAAAGGGTGAAAGCATAACAATACACACAGACTCAAAATATGCCTTTGGGGTGGTGCAGACTTTTGGAAAAATTTGGAAGGAAAGGGGAATGCTAACTAGTAGAGGAAAGCAACTAGTGCATGAGAAACTAATATTGGAGATTTTAAACAACTTGTGGGGACCAGAACAATTGGCAGTGGTGCACATCAGGGGACACCAGACTGGTACCTCAAATGAAACTATAGGGAACCGCTTGGTGGATGTAGCAGCCAAGGAAGCTGCTATAATTGGACCCCTAGAAGAAGTAGCACTAAAAAGCCTGGTACCAGAACTTAAGGAGCCTGACATACAACCAGTCTTCACAGAAAGAGAGCTACACCGGATTAAAGAATTAGGAGGGGAGGTAAATGAGGAAAAATGGGTAACCCCGGATGGGAGACAGTGGTTGTCCAAGCCTCTAGCTAGGCAAGTATTGACTTGGTTGCACGAAGGGGGCCACTGGGGAACCCAGGCAATGGTGGATTTGTTCCTGAAAAAGTTTGTATGCCTAGGCATCTATGGGGCGGCCAAACAGATCTGTGATGGATGCATGGTGTGCAAAGCTGTTAATAAACAAAATATTCGCACTAAGACACAAGGGGGGCGACAATTGGCCATACGCCCCTTTTAGTATATGCAAGTGGACTTCATGGAAATGCCTAGAGTGGGCAGGTTGAAATATTGCTTAGTGATGGTAGATAAACTTACTGGATGGGTAGAATGTTTCCCTACAGCCACAGCCAACGCATCCACTGTAACCAAACTGATTTTGGAGCAGATTTGCCCACGTTACGGGATTGTAGAGGCTATAGACTCCGATAGGGGGAGTCATTTCTCAGGAAAAGTGGTACAGGAGGTGATGGAAGCTTTGGGGATAAAATGGAAGCTCCACACCCCCTGGCACCCAGCCAGTAGCGGCCAAGTGGAAAGAATGAATCAAAGTATTAAGTTGCAATTGAAAAAGGTTATTCTGGAAACCAAGCTCTCTTGGACTAAAGCTCTACCTATAGTACCGATGCAACTTAGGACACGGCCTAGAAAAGATGTGGGGGTGTCTCCTTTTGAACTACTTTATGGAATTCCATTCCCAGGACCGCAGGGGCGTTGGAAGGCCTGCCACGGCCAGAAATAACTGATAAGTTCATTAAGCATTACCTCGAACAGCTACTGTCCCTGTTGTTCTCTCTCTGACAGAAAGCTTTGCTGCTGCAGATGCCACCGTTGGAATTTTCCCTATATCAAGTACAACCGGGTGACTGGGTGCTGGTCAAAACTTGGAAGGACAAGCCTTTGTCTCCGCAATGGTTAAGACCTTACAAGGTTCTGTTGACTACTGAGACGGCGGTTCGCACAGCAGAGAACGGGTGGACTCACTTCACAAGGGTAAAGAAAGTCCTAAAGCCCGAGGAAGAGGAGATTGGTGATGTCACCTGGACAGTAGCCCGAACCACAGATCCTCTGAAGTTGAGGTTCTCTAGGTGCTAAATGAACACTGAGGGAAAATTGTTATTTGATCAATATTGTACTCCTCTGTTTGATATTCTTTTAGGACCCCTGGACTGGAAACTGGTGGCTGAAGGACGACTGTGTGACTATTACACTTTTCAAATTTACCAGGACGAAAGAGAAAATAGAGTAGTGTATACACAAAGAAATCCCAAGTGTGGTCTAGTGAGGAAAATACTAATATCAGAAACAGAAAGCGGATTGCAGGTATTTAAGGTTCATCCTCCTAGATGGTCTCGCCGGGAGCGAGGAGAACTTTATAGAGTTAAGTTAAACCCAACGGTGCTCATTCAACAGATACAACAAAGAGAGTACACAGAAATACACAACATAATTTGTACCAGATGTTCCATGGGAGAAGGGTGGGACAATGAAGAAATAGATGAGGATCAGTCATATAAATGGCACCCTCAGGAGTACCACATGGAGATAAGTGTTACATCATTTTGTTGGTAATGTTGGTCGTTCTCACATCTGTGTTTTGAACACCAGTTAATTCCTGACCTTGTAGAAAACTGGCCAAGAGTCAGGACTATTGGGAGAAAAGGGGTTACTTCTGTTAATACAGTAGTCCCAAGTGGGAAGGGAGTAGAGCAACATTCTTTAATAATCAAGATTTAGAAAGCCCAGAAGGAGAGTTAACTCAGACAGCAGAGATAGTAACAGTGAAGAAGAATAGGACGTGTAATGGCGGGAAATAAGGGAAATGGGACTGGACCCTTGGGACACCAACGACTATATCTGGTTTTGCGGAGATTGTTATTGGTGTCATTGTTCTCTGGGGTCCAATGTCCTGGAACTGGAGGAAATACATGGATCCGCCACGCTCATTATATGTTTCAGCAACATGGGAAAAGCTCTAGATTAATTTATGAGCATCCCACATCAGTAGCAACGCTGAGTCTGCTACCTGGACTAATAAGTGAGCCCCCATTAGTAGTAGGGTCCTTACAAGCATTATCTCAACGATCAGAACGCGAAATATTGTTTGTCTCCCCCTCAAAAATAGGAAAAACCGGATTAAGGTGGTTTAGATACAGCAAGTTGACCCCAGGCTTATGTTTCTGTTGCATTCATAGTGGGGTATGGAACTCTATAGTGCCAGGCTTCAAACAGGCACAAGAAAGAATGAGCAAGCTGAGTAACTACACTGCTTGCACAGACTACTTCTGGTTGTCAAAACCAGGAAATCATGCATGGGGGAACAAAACTCTCCTGTGGGGCAAGACAACTCTGGGAGATATTTTTCCTGACATACCAATGTTCCAGGCTGATTATTCAGGTAAAGGTAGTATATGTTCAGGGATGAAAATAAAAGATCCCAACCTGTGGTTTTTCTTTGATAAGTGTGCCACTAATTATCATCCTGGGTACAGGAGAGGGGCATGTGTTGGGATAGGATTCTTAACATTCCCTGTGCAGGTGTTGCCCAAGCATTCCCGGGTAAAAAGGGAAGATCACCTCGGTCCCAGAGACGGACAGTTAGGAACAAATTGTAAAGATGAAGTAATTGTGGGCCATCAGCTCTCTGATGATGCAGGCAGCCACATAGGGGGAGGATTAATAACAGGTCTTTTAACATTAGGAGCCTATCCAGGAATAGTGGCACAAGAAAATCGTAAAAGCATAGTAGGTCTGACCTGTAGACTAGAGAAAACGGTGAATGCAACAGGGAAGGTCATCAAAGAATTGCAAACTGAGATAGAAGAATTAAGTCAAATCCAGCTACAACATCGGATGGCCCTAGACTATTTGTTAGCACAGCAAGGAGGATTCTGTAAGGTGATAGGAACACAATGTCATGTGCAGTTTCATGATTTAAACAAAAGCATAGAAATGCACCTACAAGAAATGCAAACTACTTCAAAGGAAAACTATGAAGGAATACAAAGTCCCTGGAACTGGCTTACCTCCTGGTTACCAGGCTGGGGATGGCTCAAGAGCATACTGCAAATCGGTATGATCATAGTAGTAATCAGCATCACCTGTTGTTGTTGTCTCCACTGCTTACCGGTGTGCAGCAGTGCTTGCCAGTCAGCAATAAAGAAGTATACCAAGAAGGGGCAAGCTCAGCTGATGGTTGCAAAGTTTGAGAATGTTTCAGCTCAGGTAAAAATAAAAGAGTAGGGATTGAGAGGAGTGAAATAATGAAATGAGCTGAAACAGGAGGAACCAAATATAATATCTTAGTGATTGTTAAGGCGCAAGGAGCGGAACCAGGTACAAACATTTAGTAACCATAGCACAGGGGTAGTAGCTATTGTTAAAACGCAGAAGCCGAAAAGAAATAACACGGCTGAACAAGCCATGGCAACAGTAAAGATTAATAGCAATAAAGACTAATAAGTAGCAAGTACGCAGGCGTAATCAAGTAATGAATATTAACTGACACACCCCACCTCGGGGAAAGGTAAATTTAAATGCACATGCAATGTATGTAACGGGAGGGGTACATGTCAAGGAGGGGTGAAGTAGGCGTGCCGGGTAGCCTGTACCCTCTAAGTACCTCAGCCTATGGGGAAAGGAGGAGGGACTCATCGGCCGGGAATAGAGGATAAAAGGGTATGTATGGAACTGATCAGGGAGCTCGTTGAAAAGCGACTCCCCTCTTTCTTGATATCAATAAAGTTGTATACTTTAAAGGAGACTCCCGACTGACAGCTCTTTTTCTTTGCATCTCCTGGAGGGGCCAGGGGAGGCGGACAGATTGTCTCTAACAATGCTGAGTCTGAGCTCTACCATGATGATCTAGGGTTATGCCATGGATGGTGGCATTCCTCAGAAAGGGGAGTGCTGTCCTTTTCTGGTTTAGGTAGGATAGGCTATTCTCCCCACGCCCCCGTTTACGCTTGTAACTGTTGGTGTGGCAGCCCTTGATTTAACTACTGCTTCTCTAGGTGCAGAAGGTGCCTCTAAAGTTGGTCCTTACATACACTTACATGTGAAGTTGGAGTTTGTGTGTTTGCCAGGGAATTTATGGGGAGAGCTGGATGGGCATAAAGTGAGTGGCTTCTACACATGACAGTAAAGGTGGAGAAAGGTGGGTAAATCCTATGTGAGGAGTTGCCCAAAAAAGGGACCAAAAGGACAAATGAATAAACAGGAAATGATAGAAAGGAAGGAATCCCTGACCAGTTGGGAGTGTAGAGAGAATTGACTGGCTGGTAGCAGGACAGACCAGACATTAATGGAAAAAAGAAGAAACAACAGGAAGAGAGAGGGAAGACATGGAGTGTTAAATTCATGAAGGGAAGCATTAGGGAAACCCAGGCCTGTAGCTACAAGAAGGCCTGTGGGGCCATAGCCTCCTGACTGCTAGGCAGGGCCTCCTGATGTGGAGCCCCTAACCAGCCTCCAGTGCCTCGGCTGTATCCTTCTCCATTCTGCTGTCATCATACAAAGCTGCTTCTGCTTGCTTAGGGGACCTGATCATCCACAGTTGTTTCTGCTTGCTTAGGGGCCGGAAAAATTCTCTGACCCCTTAGCAAGTAGAAACAACGGGGCACTTTCAGCACCCAGGACTGAAAGTTAAGCTCCGTGTTTCTTCTACTTCCTTAGGGGCTGTAAGAATTCTCTGACCCCTCAGCAAGCAGAAACAACAGGGCACTTTCCACGCCCAGGACTGAAAATTAAAGTCTGTGTTGCTTCTGCTTCCTTAGGGGCTGGAAGAAATCTCTGACCCCTCAGCAAGCAGAAACAACGGGGCACTTTCCGCGCCCAGGACTGAAAGTTAAGCTCTGTGTTGCTTCTGCTTCTTAGGGGCTGTAAGAAATCTCTGACCCCTCAGCAAGCAGAAACAATGGGGCACTTTCAGCACGCAGGACTGAAAATTAAGCTCTGTGTTGCTTCTGCTTCCTTAGGGGCTGTAAGAAATCTCTGACCCCTCAGCAAGCAGAAACAACGGGGCACTTTCAGCGCGCAGGACTGAAAGTTAAGCTCTGTGTTGCTTCTGCTTCCTTGGGGGCTGTAAGAAATCTCTGACCCCTCAGCAAGCAGAAACAATGGGGCACTTTTCATGCCCAGGACTGAAAGTTAAGCTCCCTGTTGCTTCTGCTTCCTTGGGGCTGTAAGAAATCTCTGACCCCTCAGCAAGCAGAAACAACGGGGCACTTTCAGCACCCAGGACTGAAAGTTAAGCTCTGTGTTGCTTCTGCTTCCTTAGGGGCTGTAAGAAATCTCTGACCCCTTAGCAAGCAGAAACAATGGGGCACTTTCAGCACCCAGGACTGAAAGTTATGCTCTGTTGGGCTGACGTTGGGCTAGAGGGTGCCTGCAAGAAGAGGCCGTTCTGGCCCTCAAGTAGGGCTGTGGGGGTAGGGAGCAGATGGCTCCATTGCAAGCTTTCTCTGCTGGGCAGAGTAGGGTAGGCTGGTGCACACAAGTGGAGGTCCCGGCTGCAGTCTGGGGCTGGGGATCAGTGAGGAGGTGATGTTTGCCTGCAGGGGTTTTCTGGCCTGGTCTCGCTGGCTACCCGAGCGAGGGTGGGAGCTGCACTTGGGCAGCCTCAGCTTGCCCTCCAACAGGAAGAAATCCGAATCAGAGGTCTTGTAGCCCCAGAAGTCAGCTGCGACTTGGTGGCGCCTTCCACCCCCCCCTCTTGTCCCGCCGGGCCTGCCTAGCTGGATCCTGCTACAGGTAAGGGCAGGAGACCGTGCAGCATGTATCTAAACCTCTGAGTGGCTCCCCACCAGAGCTGCTGGAAGAGAGGTGGAAAGGGATCACCTTGGGGCAGCTGTATGGCAGCGAGGCTGTATGGCAGCGAGCTGGCAGCTTCCTCTTCAGCGGTGGTAGAGAGAAGGCCATGGACATTATGGCCACTATGTGCCCCCTGAAAAAATTAGGGCCCCCCAATTCTTCAAATCCTGGCTATGGGGCTGGGGAAACCAAAACATTCTTTGAAGAGGAAGGGGGTCTGCTTTAATGTTTATTGTGCTGGAAAAAAGATGGCAGGGGGAACCAAAAGCAGAGGGCTTGAGATGGGTTTCCTATTCCCCTGAATTTCCCTGGGCACCATTGAGGGAGCACTACAATTGGCCAAATTTGGGGTAGATTTTAGGATCTGTGATGACATTAGGCCAAGACTGCAGGGTCCATCTGTCCATTGGTGGAATTTGGGTTTCCCTCTGATTGGTCCAATGTTAGGATCCAAGACTCCATTGAGAATCAGGATCAAGGCTATCATAGGACAATTCAAACTTTCTGTGGTAAAAGATATATCAGGTTATGAAAAAACTGGGGAATTTGGGGGAGTACTGAAAAAACTTCTTATAAAAACATATACAATATTATATTTTTGTTTAATCATTTCAGCAACAATTGATAAACTATATTAGGTTTAATGATAATCAGGGGTCATTTCGTAGAAAAAGATGTTATAGCTCATTAGCATAACTTATTTGCATATATCACACCCCCTTGACATCATCGGAAGCACATCATAAAGCAACGCCCACCACTCAGGCTCCATGCCAAAAATCTCCACGTATTTCCCAACTCAGAGTTGGCAAGCCTACATTTCAATACTTTTCTGTACTCATCTAAAGGAATTTATCATAAGGATGGGTACACTCTGAACACTGGAACTCATACTGATCACAGATAGCTGCATCCAGTGGGAAACCTCACTTTTGCTTACTTTACAGGTTATCTAGCCTTGAAGAACAGAGAATAATAACCATCTATATGCCCTTGGGGACTATATATTCTGGAAGGTGCTGTTACTTGAATCTAGAATATACACTGATTGTACTTGGCGGAGGGAAGAGAAGGAAAGACTTTGAGACAGGGGAGTCCTAAATATTTCTTGCTTTCCTTCAACATGCCCTGCATATTAAGCTCCTCTGAAATTCTAACAAATGAGATTCAAAAGGTAATTATAAACATATTTAGAACTTATATAATCCCCCCGACCTTGTGCTCAAAGTGTTTTCTTTCATTAATTCCAATAACACTTCAGTATCACTGACCCCATATTCTTCATCTCATCTAATATTGGAAAGTAAGCAGGTCAACCTTGGTTAGTGCTTGGATGGGAGTCCGCGGTTGCTATGCAAATGTAAGCAATGGCAAACCACCTCTGAGTGTTTCTTGCCTTGTAAACCTACAGGGTTGTCATAAGTCAGTTGTGATTTTACAGTGCATTCCACCACATTTTATTATACTGCCTAGATTCGCCATAGCTCCCAAGGAGCAAACATCTTTTAATTTCATGGATACAGTCACCATCTGCAGTGATCTTGGATCCCAGAAATGTGAAGTCTGTCCCTACTTCCATGTCTTTCCCTTCTATTTGCCAAGGTGTGATGGGGCCGGATGCCATGATCTTAGTTTTTTTGATGTTGAGTTTCAAGCCTTCTTTTGTGCTCTCCTCTTTCACCCTCAACAAGAGGTTCTTTAGGTCCTCCTCCCTTTCTGCCATTAGAGTGGTGTCATCTGCATATCTAAGGTTGCTGATGTTTTCCCCGACAATCTTAATTCCAATTTGTGCTTCATCCAGGCCAATATTCCGCATGATGTACTCTGCATATAAATTAAATAAGCGGGGTGACAATATACATCCTTTTCGAACCACCTTTCCTATTCCAAACCAATCAGTTGCTCCATATTATGACAGTTGTTTCTTGACCCTTATATAGGTTTCTCAGGAGACATGTGAGGTGGTCTGGTACTCCCATCTCTTTAAGGACTTGTCACTTTGCTGTGATCCACACAATCAAAGACTTTAGTGTAATCACTGAAGCAGAAATAGACCTTTTTCTGATACTCCCATACTTTCTCCATAAACCAGCGCATGTTGGCAATTTTCCTCGACCTCTTTGTTCCTAGTCCCTCTACCTCTCTGAAACCCAGCTTGAACTTCTGGTAGTTCCTGATCTACATACTGCTGAAGCCTAGCATGTAGGCTCTTTAACATGATCTTGCTGGCATGTGAAATGAGTGCAATGGTGCGATAGTTTAAACATTCCTTGGCATTACCCTACTTTGGGATTGGAATGTAAACTGACCTTTTCCAATCCTGTGGCCACTGTTGCATTTTCCAAATTTGCTGACATAATGTGTGCATCACTTTAACAGCATTGTCTTTTAGAACTTTGAGTAGCTCAACTGGGATACCGTCATCTCTGCTCGCTTTGTTGTTTCTAAGGCCCATTTGACATCACACTCCAGAATATCTGGCTCGAGGTCAGCGATTTCACCATTATGGTTGTCAAGGACATTGAGATCCTTCTTGTATAATTCTTCTGTGTATTCTTGCCACCTCTTCCTGATCTCTTCTGCTTCTGTTAGGTCCCTACCATTTTTGTCCTTTATCATGGCCATCTTTGCACGAAACATTCCCTTGATTTCTCCAGTTTTCTTGAAGAGAACTCTTGTCCTTCCCATTCTATTATTCTCCTCTATTGCTTTGCATTGTTTCTTCATGAAGGCCTCCATATCTCTCCTTGCTGTTCTCTAGAAATCTGCATTCAGTTGGGTGAATTTTTCCTTTTCACCTTTGCCTTTCGCTTTCCTTCTTTCCTCAGCTATTTATAAAGCTGCATCAGACAGCCACTTTGCTTTCTTGCATTTCTTTTTCTTTGGGATGGTGCTGATTGCTGCCTTCTGTACAATGTCACGAACCTCCATCCATAGTTCTTCAGGCACTCTGTCTATCAACTCTAATTCCATAAACCTATTCTTCACTTCCACTGTATTTTCATAAGGGATGTGATCAAGGTCAAACCTGAATGGCCTAATGGTTCCCCCAGTTTTCTTCACTTTAAGCCTGAATTTTGCAATGAGTAGCTCATGATCTGAGCCGCAGTCAGCTCCAGGTCTTGTTTTTGCTGGCTGTAAGGAGCTTCTCCATTTTTGACTGCAGAGTATATAATCAATCTGATTTCTGTGTTGCCCATCAGGTGATGTCCACATGTAGAGTTGCCTTTTAGGTTGTTGGAAGAGGGTATTCGCTATGATCAGCTTGTCCTCTAGACAAAACTCTATTAGCCTTTTCCCGGCTTCATTTTGTTCTCTAAGGCCAAACTTGTCAGTTGTTCCCGTCACCTTTTGACTTCCTACTTTGGCATTCCAGTCCCCTATGATGAGGAGGACATCTTTTTTGGTGTTAATTCTAGAAGGTGTTATAGATCTTCATAGAAATGGTCCTCTTCAGTCTCTTCTGCATCAGTGGTTGGGGCATAGACTTGGATTACTGTGATAATGAATGGTTTGCCTTGGATACAGACCGAGATCATTCTGTCATTTTTAAGATTGTATCCCATTACTGCCTTCCCCACTTTCTTGTGAGCCACATCATTTCTTCTATGGGACTCTTGCCACAGTAATAGATGTAGTGATCCTCTGAGTTAAATTCACCCATTCCTGTCCATTTTAGTTCACTGATTCCCAAGATGTTGATGTTCAGTCTTGTCATCTCTTGTTTGACCACATCCAGCTTACCTTGATTCATAGATCTTACATTCCACGTTCCAATGCAATATTGTTCCTTGCAGTATCGAACTGTTCTTTCACCATCAGACAAATCCACAGCTGAGTGTCCTTTTGGCTTTGGCCCAGCCACTTCATTCTTTCTGTGATTACTTGTACTAGCCCTCCACTCTTCCCCAGTAGTATATTGGGCACTTTCTGAGAGGCTCATCTTCCAGCACCATATCTTTTAGCCTTCTGCTACTGTTCATGGGGTTTTCTTGGCAAGTGGGTTGCCTTTTCCTTCTCGCATTTTGTCTGGGATCTCAGCTGCGGCCTGTCCATCTTGGGTGGCCCTGCATGGCATAGCCAACAGCTTCACTGAATCGCATAAGCCCTCTCACCACGTCAAGGCAGCAATCCATGAGAGAGTCCTGACTTTGAGATAAATAATAATTTATCTCAGTAGTCCTGACATTGAGATATATAATAATTCTTGGCACAAATTTATTAGATCCTCTCCAAATTTTGTCTGTAGTGAGCTGATGGTGCTTAAGGGTACCTAGCTAGATATTATATCCCTTCAACCGTTTATAGATTCCAAACTGAGGAGGTTTGCAAACTGAGGAGGTGGCTCTGAATCCATATAACTCTTACTCTAGTCCAGTGTTTCCCAACCTTTTTGATGTAGCAGTACTCTTGACCTCACTCTTCATATCTCATGGTACCCTTGAGGAAAACACCTATTTTTTAAAAAATGATTTACTTTCTAGTTATGTGAGAGACATAATAGTTTATTGCAGTTAAGTTTCTGTTTATTCATTAATTAATGATGTGAAAATAAATGTAATTTAAACTAATTAAATTAAGACAGAATAGTGTGATATTTTAAAATTCTTCAAAGCACACAACAGACGCAAGTCCCAACAGTAATGTTAAGAAACTGTTTTGAATGTGATTTATAAACATCCAACAAATGCCCACCAAACTGCAACACAAAAATTTTCAGTGTCAGAACTGATGCTAGCCTGGAATGTAAGCTTTTGTATGCTAAAAGCACACTTCATCAGACAACGGTATGGGTTCATTCAAATATCACTGGCAGCAGAAGAAAACACATTTTTAACTGAATGCTTCTTCTAGCCAGTGTAGTCTTTACATTCAAAGTTCCAATGTGGGTTCTTAAAATCAATATGAGTAGCATGTAGGAAAAAACAGATTAACAGTGCAATCCTAAATGGAGTTTCATCCTTCTAAACTCATCAATGTCAGTGTGTATGACTCTGCTTAACACAGTATGGTTAGCCCTTGATTGGGTGCACTACAACTTTTCAGCCATTCATCCAAAATAAGCCTAATTAGAAAACATGTCTGAATACTCTGCTATTCTTTCAGATCATTAAAAGTAAACGGGAGCTGAGGGGTGACCTGCCTGGGAAGTTGTGCTGCAACTTAGTGCAACTCGTGGGAGGATCTCTTCCCACACCCGTGAGGGAGGGGTCCATTCTGTACCAGTTTTGCACCTACCATTTTAGGTGCCTTAGAGAAGTGGGGCAGAGCTCTTGCCATCACCAATGTGGCTGCCCACATGGCAGCCGCTCTCTGCCTCACTCCCCTGTCCCCTCGACCCACTTATTTCCCAGTAGTCCCGGCTCTGTGCGCTCGCCTCGCCTCACTGCCTCCCACTCTGTACAAGTGGAATCACACACAGCAGTCTCGAGAGCCCAGGCCCCCAAGGCCTGCCTAGACAACTCTCCCTCGCACGCCCTCCTCGTGGCATGGCATGTTACTGAACTTTCTGCTTACCACTCTGCCATCAACTCAATACTAGGGCCAGCGGTGGCACCCAGCCATCAGTCCGAGGGACGGAGGAGGAGGAGGAAAGCAGCTGGGTGATTTGCCTGGTGGCTCGGCGAAGAAGAGGCAGAGGTGTTGGGCATCAGCAGCAGTAGCAGTAGGCAACATGTGCTGCTCTGCTTGCTGCCTGCTGCTGATCGGCACCATGCACGCAAAAAGGAAGACACCAAGGAGGTGGGGCCAGGTAGAGCCTCCTTGCACGGGCATACAGTGGTGCTGCCAGCCTTGTGTGCATATGTTTTTTGGAGTTGCCCTATGCCTGGCCAGCCTGGTCAGAGGAGGTGGGGGGGGGGTTGAATGGCATTGTGGTACATCTACATCTTGTGGTACCCCTAGGAAGTGTTCGCAGTACCCGAGGGTACCATGGTCAATTTGGACAACTGCTTGCATGTTACCTTACATGAAAAAGGACTAAAGTTTTGTGTTGAAAAAAATTAAAGACAAGAATTCAGGGGTGTTGGCATATCTCTGGAGACGTTGCATCCAATGCCATTTCCTGGATACAGGCTTTGTTAACCATCCAGTCATGGTCTGCAGGCCCTGAGATTGCTGTTTCAGAGGTGGTTAACTAACAAAAGACAACTTTTTCTCCATTCAGAGAACAATTGGTTATATCTAGCTTTAAAAAAGATGGTCTGAATTGCCACGTTTGCAAAAGTTGCCTATGATAGCTCATCTACATTTTTATATTGAAACAGGTATGCACTGCTCTGTCCTTGTGTACTATTTATTTTCTTGCCCAGATTCAGCAAATGACATATTTGTTTGTTTGTTTTTTTTAAAAAAGAAGGCTGAGTTCTTTTTCTTGTCTAAAATGGTTCATATTAAGGCTTTCATAATACCCTTCAGTTTTTGTGTTAAATTGATGTTTAAATTGGAATAAAAATACAAACCTTGGCAGTTGAGATAATTCACTTCATCTGGTGGCCAGCTATGTTAACAATCACATCATATGCCAGCACTTACATGAGATGAAAGGAGTCCCTGGGGCACTGGAACTGCATTTTAGAAGCAGAGTGAAAATACAGTTATAGTCTGTTTCATCATTTTATTCTGCAAAATGATAAATTATTTTAACTGGAATCTGAAAGGTTATGTTGTGGGTTATTTAGGGCAGATTAGTTTTGGAAAACTGAATGTCAGTTGTTGATCAGTATTCTGGACAGGAAGCGTTCGCCACAATGTCAGCAAATTGTCTTTTATTCCAGCATATTGAGCACTTGGAGGAAATGGCATATTGTTAGCATATGAATAACATCAAAGCCAAACATTGCAAGATAGATTTCAGCCTCCTGAGATAAAATGCAAGTACTGTGCTCTTTAAATTTTAAATTTAAATGCCTCCCCTGCTTGCATGAATTAAGAAGCCCACCTCCCACCCCGCATCGTGTAGGCAAATCAAATCTCTGGGCCAGAATACTGGCCCATGAATGTGCATTTCATGACACATTTCTGTCTGCAAATTGCTTTTCTTACTTAGACTATAGAAGGGATAGTTGATTTTTTTAAAAGGGCTACACCTAAAGGAAGAGACAGCAAGTGTACAGGGTAGCAGTATGCATTCAACATTAAAAAAAAAAAAGGTAGTCCCCAGTGCAAACACCAGTCATTTCTGATTCTGGGGTGACATCGCATCTGACATAAGACAAACCAAATAAATGTCTGAAAAATACCTTATCAGTATTTTTGGGGTATTTACTCAGCCAAATATGTATCAGAGATCTATATTCAGCTACCGAAGCAGGCCCACCCAAATAAAAGCACAATTCTGGAGAGAAGGGAAGGGGTGTAAACCCCTTCCATCCCTTCCTGGAGTCTGGCTGCAGCTACAGCTTAACTCCAGAGAGAAGGGAAGAGGTTTAAACTTCAAAACCTTTCTATCCCCTTCCTGGAGTCAGGCTGCAGCTGTAGTGCAACTCCAGAGAGAAGGGAAGGTGTTTAACCTTTAAACTTGTTCAGACAGTGACAGCTGTGTATCCCGTTCTCCAGTCATTGTTGTTCCATTCTCAACACTGGAGAAAGTTTAGTCTTTATGGATTGAACCAGTCTCGCTGCACATTTCCTGATGTCTGAACTCTCTCTTGTCAAATCAAGCCATTTGGAAAGTCAGATTGCACACTTTCATCTGTGTGCCATTTTAAAAATTCAGTTAGCTAAGAGTGCACAAGCAGCTCTTCACCCCTTGGTTTTGAATAAAACCTTGTGAGTTTCTGTGCCCAAACAGTCAGGATTGAGAGCCTCTGGAGAATTTTGAGCGACAGATTCCCCCCCCCCCCCAAAAAAAAAGAAAAAGAAAAAAAAGAATCCCTCTTCCCTGTTTCTTGGAGTTGGAAAGCAATGGAAATAGTCCTTAGTTAGGCTCCCATATCTGCAGGGAGTCTTGGGAGGCTGACATCCCTGTTTCAGGGTAAAGCTGGGAAAATTTTAAAATCTAGGAGCCTTGCTTCTGAATAAACTTGGGCTGAATATCTGCCCAAAAAGTGTGTGCAGGGCTTTTTGGGCATAGACCTTGGCTAAAGTGTGGGGTGGATGTTAACTACACTACAGAGATCAGTTCCCATGGAGAAAATGAATGCTTTGGAAGGTGGCCTCTATATCATTGTATCCCACTGAGGTCCCTGTTCTCCCAAAACTCTATTTCAAATCTCCAGAAGTTTCCCTGCCTGGAGCTGGCAACCCTACTCCTCATCCCACATCGCCCTCCCCCATGCAAACTTTGTTTCAGCGTTGCTATTTGGAAGTATCCCTTGATTGACACAAGAGTAAATGTACTGAAGTCAATGGAGCTACTCTCATGTAAATCTGAGAGATGCTTACACTTCCTTCCATCTATTCCAAGGAAGAAAGGCAAAGTGAGAGTACTTGGCAGAGGGATCATGGAGCTGTCAAAATGGAATGGTCCTTTGAATGATAGCTAGTGTGCATATGTGAAAGACAATTTTTAAAAAGGATGCCGCCCAACTGCCTACTCCATGGTTACTGCATAGCAATAATCTGAACGATCAACCACAAAGTGAGTGTGTGGTGAGGCAGGTTATGGGTGGCATGATTGGACAAACCTCTCAAGAACAAATAACACCAGATAAAATAGAGGCCATGCCAATCCTGTCAAATGACTGCAGCCTAAGAGGGGAAAAGATCTTGAGGTCGTAGTGTGTAACTCAATGAAAGTGTCAACCCAGTGTGCTGCAATAGTGAAAAAGGCAAACTGTATTAGGTATTATTAGGAAAGGGATTGAGAATAAAACAGCAAATATTGTAATGCCCCTGTATAAATCTATAGTATGGCCTTATTTGGAATACTCTGTATGGTTCTGGTCACTTTATCTCTAAAAGGACATTGCAGGGTTGGAAAAAGTAAAGACAGGCAACCAAGATGATTAGGGGAGCACTTTCCTTATGAGGAAAGGTTGAAAAGTTTGTGATTTTTCATTTAGAAAAGAAATCACTAAGGGAGAGCGTAACACATGTTTATAAAATTATGCATAGGGTAGAGTTGACAAAGAGAATTTTTTGTCTGTCTCTGAAAATGCTAGAACACAAGGGTAGTCAATGAAACTGATGGGCAGTAGGTTCAGGACAGACAATAAGAAATACTTCTTTACATGGAGAGTGATTAAAATGTGGAATTTGCTTCCAGAGGATGTAGTGATGGCCACAGGAATGAAAGTTTTTAAAGGGGATTGGATGGATTCAAGGGGAATAAGTCTATCAATGGCTACTAGCCATTGTGACTAAGGGGAACTTCCACATTCAGAGACACTAAGCCTCTGAAACCCAGAGCCAGGAGGCAACATCAGGGGAAGGCCTTGGTCTGTATGCCTTGTTGTTGGCCATCCAGAAGAACTGTTTGGCCACTGTGTGAGACAGGATGCTGGACTAGATAGACCATTGATATGATCCAGCAGGACTTTTAAGTTCTGTAGTTATTTTTAATCCTTATGTAGGGTATAATATATAATACCACTTTTTTCTTGATTTTCAACATCCCATAGAACTTCTACATCACCTCCACCCACTACCGGGAACAGACAGATTCTGAAAGGGAGTTTCTCTATGCAGTTCAGAGAGTATTGTAGATATAATAAAAGCTGAATGTATTGACTCGATCCTCAATTTTTATTGGAAGTTGTGGCTACCACAGGAGTGGCCTTACACTCTGTCACTCTCAAAAGCCTTTATTGGCATATATCAGATTATAAACAAACAAACAAACAAACAGATAAACAGATACAGAAATAAAACAGTCATATGCAGCTATACATTTGACAATTGATCCTTGATTACCAGATTCAAGAATAAAGCAACCTTTTCAGTTATTTCAGGTGACAAATCATTCAAAAAAAGGCAAATCTTTACAGCATCTGAGCACTCTGTCTGTCACCACTCCCACCTGTCATTGGGTAGCCTAGCTGTGATCCACCTACCGCCAGCCCTGTCAGGCCAGAGCCCCATCAGAAGGTATTACTGATCACTGCTACCTCTCCTCGGGGCCTACTGTAAGAAGTCTGGGATAGTTCATTCTCCCCCCCCCCCCCCCACACACACACAAACAACACTGCTGCAAAGCAAACAGTGAAGTAAACGGTAAACTGTGAGCGACATGTTCCTCTGCCCCCACCTACTCAGGCCCAGGAATGCTAACAGTCTTACCTCAGAGATAGCCAACTCTTCTCTGTGTCCTCTCTGTTAACCAGCCTTAGAAAGGGCTGCAGAGCTACTGTGGCCTCACAAAAGGCCTACCAGCACACACAGCATCCAAAAGCCACACAAATAGCCAGGGAGGCAAGGCCCCACTTATTTCCCCCTGGGAAGTGCTAGCCAGAGGCTGTTGATAGGCAACCCAGGCTGTTTTTCTCAGTAAAGGGTGAGGCCTCAGGCAAATAGAAGAGGGTGAGTTTGAGAAAGGATGGGACCTCAGGCAGGTACCATGGCATAGAATCCATTCTCAAAATTAGCCATTTCTGCCTGGAGAACCATTGTTGCCAAGCTCCAGATGAGGACTGTGTCATTATATCCTGCTGAGGTCGCTTGCTTCCTGCTTTTGTCCCCATTGTGAAGAAAGACTGTACTTTTACTAGGTAGATGCTGTAGGGAGGGGGGAGAAGATGGAAAATTGAAATCAGATAAAACCCCCTACAGAAAATACCTGCCTTGAGGTGCATACTCTATAACACAACCATGCCAGGGACCCCCTCCTCCCCAAATGCCACAAGCTCAAATTGCTGCTAAATAACACAAGGCTGGATATGACAGGAAAAGGTGGCAACAATGTACTGCAAACAAAAGGAATGATGTACTTCAGTGTCTGTGTGACCATTGTCATGCTATCCTTGCAACACCCCCCCCCCCATTATTCTTCCTTCTTGCCATTCTGGACCTGTTTCAGAGCTTTGAGCCACCAGAGACATGGGGACATACACACACACACACACATGCGGGGGGCGGGGATGGAAAGCCGGTGTCTGTTTCAGCTGCAGGGTAGGTGAGAAGACAGCAGAGGTGGAAGATGTGTGAAAGCCAAGTTCAGGGGAGGGGCTTCAGAGTGGGGTCTGCCAAACCCAGGTTTTTGCTGTAGACGCTGACTGGGTGATTTTGGGCCAGTCACAGACTTTCAGCCTAACTTAACTTACAAGGTTGTGCAGATCAAAGTGGGGAGAGGAGAATGATGTAAACTGCTTTGGTCTCCCCCTTCCCGTCAATGTGAAGAAAGACTGTCCTTTTCCTATGTAGAAGCTGCAGGGAGGGTGAAGGCAATGGAAAGCTGAAAGAGGGACAGATAAAGGGAAGGAGATACAGTTGCCAACTCCAGGTTAGGAAATTCCTGGATATTTAAGGGGTGGAGTTTGAGGAGGGATGATACCTCAGACAAATACAATGCCATTTCCTCCTGAGAAACCACTGTTGCCAATATCCAGGTGAGGGCTAGAAACATTCAGAATCACAACTGCTCTCTAGATGACAGACATCAGGTCCCCTTCAGGTGTGGAGGGGAAGTGCATGCTTTCACTTGGGTGGTGGAAGACAGCAAGGGTGGGGGGCACTCACCCAGAGTTTTTTTCTAGAGCTTGTTGCATTTTCTTCACAATGGACCTTATTACTAGTATATGATAAGCTGTGAGGCAAAATGAGTTCTCAAACAAGAACAAATACTGTTCCTAGTGATTTCAGAATATGTGCTATCATTGTTTTCTTATGTATAGAGGTTCTGTAAGGGGATTTCAGGAGGGTTTCAAAGTGTTAGTGTATTTTCATTTGGTGAAGCAAATGACTATTGCCAAGGGGAGATTAGAAGAGAGGCAGCAAAGAAACAGCTGGAAGGCTATTGGAAGACAGAAGATCTTCAGGAAGAAGAGGTGAGGAAAGCTACCCACAAATGCCTCCCAGGAGCTGGATGAGTGAGAGACTGAAGGAAAGGAGGATTTGAGATAAAAGAGAAATAGTACAGAGCCTAGAAAGAGGCTAGAAGCTCTGTGGATATGTCTTTCTGAAGAGATTGTGAAGAATCCCTCAGCAGAACAGAGGAAAGATTACAAAGCAATCAACAGGAATCTACCAGGCCGATCAGGACATTCTCTGGTTGTAAACTTACAGAGTGCTGGCTGAGGTGAAGGAATAGGGAATATGGCCTTTTAATTTTAACAGGGAAAATGACTATTAGAGTCTTGTTTTAGCAACAATCCTTTAGTGGGAGACAGAGTGGCATATTCATTTGATTTGCAAGGTGTTTTTTTCTATTGAGGGTTAAAGTCTTTATTTCCATGAACCTCACTGACAACCTGGTGAGGCTTACACATTTGAGGTATTTATTAGTTAATTTATTTATTTCAATTTTTATCCCGCCCTCCCCACCAAAGCAGGCTCAGAGCGGCTCACAAATTCATGTATAGACATGAAACACAAAATAATTAAGGTATTAAAACATAAAACATTAAAAACATTCCAGGTACTATTGATTTTTAGATGGTAACTTGTTTAATAAAATAGATGGTTATTCTGCTGTTCCAACTGGATGTTCTATATAAAACAGATCTTAGGTTCATACTAGAGGAGGTCCAGATGTTTCAAAAGTCTGTTGTAGTCTGTGCTCCAATTAAAAAATGCCTGGTGGAAGAGCACCATCTTGCAGGCCCTGCAGAACTGTGCAAGCTCTCACAGGGCCCTAACCTCCTCAGGGAGCTCGTTCCACCAGCTCGGGGCTACAACAGAAAAGGCCCTGGCTCTGGTCATCGTGAGCCTAGTCTCTTTGAGGCCAGGGATTGAGAACAGGTTTTGTGACCCTGACTGAAGTGTTTTTTGGGGAACATGTGGGGAAAGGAGGTCCCTAAAGTATACAGGTCCCTGGCCATATAGGGCTTTAAAGGTAAGAACCAGCACCTTGAAATGAACCCAGTATGCGATGGGCAACCAGTGCAGTGCTTTCAGCACAGATTGAATGTGCTCCTGTATGGGGAGGCCCATTAACAACCTGGCTGCAGCATTCTGCACTAATTGAAACTCCTGGGTTTGAGACAAGGGCAGCCCCATGTAGAGGGCATTACAGTAACCCAGTCTCGAGGTGACCGTGGCATGTCGCCAAGTTGTTGCATTCGAGGTAGGGGACCAACTGCCTTATCTGCTGAAGGTGATAAAAGGCTGATTTGGAAGTGGTGTCACCCTGGTTTCCATTGTTAAGGAGGTATCCAGGAAAAGCTTTTAACCTTAGGCGCCAACAGAAGTGGCGCTCCATCGAAGGTCGGTAATGAGACCTCCACTCTCAGACTGCCATGATTTAGTTACAAGACCTTCGTCTTCGTCGGATACAATTTCAGTTGATTCAGCCTGAGCCACCCTGCCACAGCTTGCAATGCCATGGTCAGATCTTCTGGGGAGGAGTTGGACTGGCCACCCATCGACAGATAGAGCTGGGTGTCATCTGCATACTGATGGTATCCCAGCCCAAACTTCTGGGCAATCTGGGCAAGGGGGCGCATGTAGATGTTGAACAACATTGGGGAGAGAACCATTCCTTGTGGCACACCACATACAAGTGGGTGAGTTGAGATAGTGCCTCCTCTATCACCACCCTTTGTCCCCGACCCTGTAGAAAGGAGGAGAACCACTGTAAGGCCAACCCCTGTATCCCAGCATCAGCAAGGTGGTGGGTCAAACACAGTCAACATGTCTAGAAGCATCAGTACCACCGAACTACCTCTGTCCAGATGCCTCTGGAGGTCATCTGTGAGGGCGACCAGAACCATCTCCGTCCTGTGACCTGGACAAAACCCAGATTGAAAAGGGTTAAGCGTGGAAGCGTCATACAGAAAGCTCTGTAGCTGTCCTGCTACCGCCCTTTCAATAATCTTGCCCCCAAAAGGCAAGTTTGACACCAGCTGCTGTTTGCCAATATGACCGAGTCCAGTGATGGTTTCTTTAACAGAGGGCGGACCACTGGCTCCTTAAGAGGTTGAGGGAAGGTCCCTTCAGATATGGACCTGTTAACCATTTCCCTCAAAAGAACCCACAATTCTCTCCGGCCTGCTTTTATTAGCCAGGGTGGACATGGGTCCAGTCTACAAGTGGTTGAGCATACAGTGGAGAGCGTTTTGTCAACTTCCTCCAGGCTGAATGGAGTGAAATAATCCAAAATCTGACTAGAAGATGTGCACAGAGCCTCGAGTTCATTTACTGTTTCTACTGTGGCAGGAAGGTCACAGCGGAGTAACAAGACCTTATCTGTGAAAAAGCTTGCAAAAGCCTCACAGCCTATATCCAATTCCCTAGCATTTGACTTACCCTGTGGTAGGGTAATTAAAGACTGAATTGTTCTAAACCATTGTGCTGGGCGTGGGTTCACAGATGCAATTGTGGCTGTAAGATAGACTTTCTTAGTAGCCTTGATTGCCATCTCATAGGTTCTTGTTACTTCATCGCAGGCATGCCGCCACTGCTTCTCTAGCCATTTGAGCCTCCGTTTCATCAGCCATAGCTCCGGGGTATACCATGGCACCAGCTTTGAACGGAGGCAGAAAGGGCGCCTGGGACAGGTCTCATTGATGGCCTTGGAGAGCCTGGTATGTCAGGTTTCCACTAACTCATCTAGAGAGTCGCCAGGGGATCAAGGGTCCTGAAGAGCCATCTGAAGTCGCATAGGGTCCATTTGGCTAAAATGCACTCACTGCCCAAATAGGGTTGGACTGAAACATTCACGAGGGCCTTCAGGGCATAGTGGTCTGATCATGACATCGCATCAGCAGTAATATGGTTTACTGTCACTCCTGTCACAAAGATCAAATCCAGCATGTATCCAGCCTGATGAGTGGGAGTTGTTACACATTGAGAGAGTCCCAGTGCTGCCATGGATGACACCAGGTCCATCACCTATGTGGAGCTCATGTCATCAACATGGGTGTTGAAATCACCTAAGAGCAGAAACCTTGGGTGTTCCAGTGCCCAGCCTACTACTATCTCCTCAAGGGATGATAAGGCATTGGCTGGTGCGTTGGGCAGCCAATACACCAGCCAGATAGCCAAACTCTCTCCAACATCACACACCATACTGACACATTCAATGCCAGTGATCTTTGGGGAAGGAAGAGCCTGGAAGGAGTAAGCCTCCTGAATGAATACAGCTACCTTTCCCCCACCCACTAATCCGTGATTGGTGAAGGACCGAGAACCCAGGTGTAGCTAGCTGGGAGAGGGCAACATTTCAGAGAGTTCTGAGAGAGAGCAGAGACGCTCTGAGAGAGAGCAGAGAATAAGTGATATAAGCTGGGGAAGTTGCTGAGAATTTCTGAGTTTGTGTGACTGCTGAAAATTCTGAGTTTGTGGTTGCTGGGGAACTGCTGTCTGTTTGGTTTGAGTGGGCTGAAGGTGAAGGTGATTGTTGCTGATTGATTAGGAGTGGCTGTGTTCCCCACCCTCTTTGCATTATTAAGCTGAGCCTTGCTAGAGGTGCAAGCCTTTGGCGTGAGCCAAAGGGCAAGAGCTGAGGGCTCTTGGCCTGTGGCTCTTTGCCTGGGGGCTGTGTAAGGACCAGAAATCCAGATCCCTATTTTCCTTGTGTTCCCATTAAGGTAAGTTGACCCTCCAGAAGGGGAGCCACATAAACAAACAGGATTTAAAAGGGGACTGTAAATTTTAAAAAAAGCTATCATGAAGGTAGAATGCTAGCAGGGGGGTGGGGGCTTTCCAGTGTTTTGCACTAAGTGTCACATGTATGACTATCTGCCCACAGGACAGAAGCCTTGGGTGTGTGCTCAATACAAGGAGCTCCTGGTCCTCAGGGAATGCGTTCATACCCTTGAGGTCGAGGTGACTGACCTGGAGAAGCGGAGACGGTCAGTTAGGCACTCGGAGAAGACTCTCGGGGATGTATTAGATGAGCCCCGCTCCGAACGTGGCAGCCCGTTGCTCCCAGGGAGCATGAGGGTTGAGGGGGAACACGGCACCGTGCTGAGAATAAGAGGAATGCGCCCTCAGAAGGGACCTCTTCTGCAGTTGGTGAGCGGGAATCCTTTTGCACCAAGGAACCATCCCTGGGCAGGGAGAGAGAAGGGCGGGGGTGTCTTCGAAGTTGGTGATTCAATCCTTAGGCAAGTAGACATCTGGGTGGCAAAACCGCGTACTGACCGTATGGTGACTTGCCTGCCTGGTGCAAAGGTAGCAGACATTACGCATGTAATAGATAGGCTGATAGACAATGCTGGGGAGGACCCAGTGGTCGTGGTGCATGTTGGCACCAACGATGTGGGGAAATGCAGTTGTGGGGAAAAAATTTCCTGGAGAAAAAATTTAGGCTGCTAGGTGGGAGACTTAAGGCCAGGACCTCCAAGGTAGCTTTCTCAGAAGTGCTACCTGTTCTACGTGCAGGGCTGGAGAGACAGGCACAAATTAGAAGTCTCAATGTGTGGATGAGACAATGGTGTAGGGAGGAAGGGTTTAGGTTTGTTAGGCACTGGAATGCTTTCTGGAACAAGCGGGAGTTGTACAAAAGAGACGGTCTCCACTTGTCCCCAGATGGAACCAGGTTGCTGGCACTTAAAATCAAAAAGGTGGCTGAGCAATTTTTAAACTAAATCTTGGGGGAAAGTCGACAGGAGATGAAATGTCTCTGATTTCGGAGGACTCATCTCAAAGAGATGAAGGGTTAGCTGTTACTTTTCAACCGGGTAATGGATCAGAGTTGTCCACTGAGATGGTGTCTGCCAAAGTCTCGTGGCGGCAGGAGGAAGGTTGCGGGCCTAGCTTGCCTGGGAAATTATAGATGTTTGTATACAAATGCTAGAAGTGTTTGAAGTAAAATTGGTGAGCTGGAATGTTTAGTGTTGGGGGGAAACATACGCATTGTGGGAATTTCAGAAACTTGGTGAAATGAGGAGAATCAGTGGGACACGGTGATTCCTGGATATAAGTTATATCAGAAGGATAGGGAGGGAAGGGTTGGAGGTGGGATGGCTCTGTATGTCAGAGAGGGTATAAAGTCCAGTAAGACTGAGGTCAAAGAATTAGATTCCCTTCTAGAAATGCTTTGGATCGAAATAGAGGGCCCAAAAGGAAATTTAACTATGGGAGTTTGTTATTGTTAGTATGTGAGTCCATAGTCCACAGCATGGATACAGCATGGTGAAAGCAGGTGGATCTACAGTGACAGCTTCTGACAGCTCAGGTCAGAGCAACCTTGGAAGAAGGCCGGTTGAAGCTGGACTGTATCTGGGGAAAGTACCTGCTGCAAGTCAGCATATTTGTGGACTGCTATGATTGGCTGACCAATGTATATATGCAGTGCAGAGCCAGACAATATCTCTCTCTCTTGTGAGAACGAGTTCCTGGCGAAGCACTTTGTTTCTGAGTATTGTATATGTTAATCACCACACCACGTCTGTTGTATATAGTTGTAAATACACTATTTTACACTAGGTGCTGGTGTGTGGCTCAGATTCTTTCCTCGCATCGACCTGGTGGTTGTTCTCTGTTTTTGCACTCTGCCCATGCTCTATACCGACAGGGTTATGGGCCCAGCCCGGTTTCGCTGCGCAGGGACTGCCTGAGGTCTGTCGGAGACGCTGAGGTGGAGCCGGAGGCGAAAGCCGTGGAGGACGGTGCTGAAGAGCTCCAGCTATCTCTATCCGAGAACGAGGAGGGGAAGGACGACAGCCAGCTGTCCGCTGAGGCCGGAGATATGGCTCAGCAGCTTGCCGTGCTGGTGGAGAAGCTCATGTCCACAAACGATGCTGTGTGGAGTCTACGGATGGAATTCTTCTTGAAGCGTGAAGGTCTGTGGACTTATGTGAGTAACCCCCCCAGTGTGTTAACTCCTAATGAGACTGTCCTGGCAGAAAAGGCTCTTGCCAACATTGTGCTGAGTGTTGGAGACGACCAGTTAATTTATGTTCGGGGCAAGGACTCTGCCAAGGAAGTCTATGTGCAAACAACTGCGGGCTCATCCTTGACTCGCAGGATGTATTGCACTCTGATGCCTGCCGGTGGGTGTGTGAGGAAACACATCAAAGAGCTGACCGACTGTTTTGTCGAGCTGGAGACTCGTGGCAAGGTGATTGCAGAGGACGACAGAGTGTTCATCCTGTTATCTTCACTCCCTGAGAAGTTTTCCCCGGTCATCACTGCCCTGGAGACTGTGAACACAGCTGTCCTAACTATGGAGTATGTCTGCGCTCATCTGTATGATTTTCAGGAGTGAGCAGATGAGCAGAGGCTGTTGCGTGTCCAGGAATGTTGGCTAGGGAGCTACCGTCTGAAGGAGTGCCTGTTCATGCAGCTGCTGCCAAGCAGCCGAAAGCGGAGGCCGAGCCGAGAGCTCTGACGGTGAGGAGGTGCTACCGGTGTGGGTCTGCGTCTCATCTCCTGCGTTTCTGCACAGATGTTGGATGGCAGAAGAAGCAGGGGAAGAGGAGCCAGCAGCCCAGGAGCAGCTTCGAAGAGCAAGCTCAGCTGGTGACGTCGGCAGCGTGTGCTGAGTCGCCATGGTTACTTGACTCAGGGGCGACTAGCCATATCTGTAACTCGAGACGTTTGTTGCTGGACTCTCAGGTTTCTAATCTCTCCCACGTGCGGCTGGCTGATAGCTCAACGGCTGCCATGGAATGTGAAGGGACTGTTAACTTCCCATCTCTTGGGTGCCAATTGAAAAATGTATTGTGTGTACCCTCTGTAAAATCAAATCTGCTGAGTGTCAGTGCTCTTGAAGATCAGGGATTTGATATACTGTTCACCCGCAGACGGTGTAAAGTGCTGAGAAGGGATAAAGTGCTTGCCACTGGCAATAGAGTGGACAAGGTGTACGTGCTGGGGAGTGAGTCTGTGGGGGTTGATCATGTATCAAATGTACCAGAGCTTGATCAATGTATGCATTTGCTGCACCGCAGATTAGGGCACTGTGGTTTTCATGCACTAAATAAAACCCTGTCCCTCATGCCTGACCTGAAAGTGCAACCTTGCAAAAGATTCCTTGACTGCCAAGTGTGCAAGAAGGTAAAGAGCAAGGCATGCACAGTGGCAAAGCAGAGTTTGAGGGTTTCCAAGCAAGCTCTGGAACTGTTGCACTTAGACGTTATGGGCCCTTTCCCAAGGAGCCATTCAGGTAATAGGTTTTGCCTGACGATGACCAATGATTACTCCAGGTTTTGCTGGGTGTTTAATATGAAACACAAAGCAGAAGCTTTCCAGTGTTTCTCCCAGTGGGCAAAGACCATAGAGCGGCAACTAGGTTTGTAGATCAAGGCTCTACAGTCTGATAGAGGAGGGGAGTTTACCTCCAAGAGTTTTCAAGCCTGGGTAAAGGACCGTGGAATTGTGCATAGGTTGGCAAATCCTGCTACTCTTTCGGAGAACGGTCTGGCAGAATGCAAAGGGGCCGTACTACAAGGCATGATGTATGCAATGAAAGAGGATGCAGGTCTCCCTTTTTCCTACTGGGCGGAGGCTATGCAATCAGCTGCCTATTTGTGTAACAGGTTGTGGACGAAGTCAACAAATAATATTCCCTACAAAGTTTTGTTTGGGAAGCTGCCCAACCTGAGGTTTCTCAAAGTGTTCGGCACAAAAGCCTGGGTGAATGTACCTTTAAAGCACCGCAGGAAAGGAGGTGACCGAGCCAAGAGCCTAACGTTTCTGGGCTACGAGCCAAATACCAAGTCTTATCGGTTCTGAAATAAGGAAGCTAAGCTAACTTACAGCCGGTCTGCTAGCTTCAGCGAGCACAGCAACTGGGAAAGACTACACTGCTCTGAGAATAGAGGTGCAGTGCTACTGCCATTTTCAGAGGGAAGCTCTGAGAGTGAGCAGGAGGTGGTTAAACAGGACTGTGAATCACCCAGTCAGGAGGTGTCTCTGAAAGAGAGTGAGCCCGGTACCAGTCAGGGGCCACGTGTATCCTCCAGAGTGACAAAGGGGGTTCCCCCCGAGAGGTATGGGTTCCCTGAGGTAAACCATGTGTTTGTGCCTGAGCCTGATTCTTACCAGGAGGTCCTAGCGATGAAAAGCGATGAAAAGCAAGCCTGGTTTTCAGCTATGGAACGGGAGTATAGCTCTCTGATAAAGAACAAAGTGTTCTCTAAGGTGCTGAGACCAGCAGATAAGAATGTAATTTCTTGCAGGTGGACCTACAAGGTCAAGAGAGCCGCTGACGGCGCAGTGCAGCGGAAGGCTAGGCTGGTTGCCAGGGGGTTTTCCCAGAGAAAGGGTTTGCATTATGAGCAGGTGTACACACCGACCCTAAAGGCTGAAAACTTAAGAGCTGCTCCGTGCAGAGCTGGGTGCCCAGAGAGTGCAGAGCCTCACAATAAAGACTGGGTGGCAGCAAAGAGAGTGCTGCGCTACCTTAGTGGCACTGCAGAGCAGAGGCTGTCCCTCAGGGTGGGGGAAAAGCTAGAGTTATGTGCTTATGCCGATGCCAGCTGGGGTGATCGACCCAAGGCCAAATCAACAACAGGAGTGGGAGTATTCCTGGGTAATGCTTTATTGCTTTGGAAGGCTATAAAGCAAACATTGGTAGCATGTAGCACATGCAAGGCTGAATACAGTTCACTCAATGAGTGTGTAATGAATATTGAGTGGATGATGCAACTCATGAAAGATCTTGAGCTACATGTTAGCCTACCTGTCACGGTCTATGGTGACAATTCAGCAGCGAAGGAGCTGGCTGAAAACCAATGTGCAAAGGGGAGGAGGAAGCATATACTCACCCGGTATCAAAATATGAAGGAGGCTATTGACAGCAATTTGATACAGCTAGAGAAATGCATGTCAGAAGAGAATGCTGCAGATATCTTTACAAAATGTTTAAACTCTGATGAGCATGTGAGAATTGTTAAGTTATTGGGCCTGCTGTTACCTACGGACTAGGAGGTGTGTTAGTATGTGAGTCCATAGTCCACAGCATGTATACAGCATGGTGAAAGCAGGTGGATCTACAGTGACAGCTTCTGACAGCTCAGGTCAGAGCAACCTTGGAAGAAGGCCAGTTGAAGCTGGACTGTATCTGGGGAAAGCACCTGCTGCAAGTCAGCATATTTGTGGACTGCTATGATTGGCTGACCAATGTATATATGCAGTGCAGAGCCAGACAATATCTCTCTCTTGTGAGAACGAGTTCCTGGTGAAGCACTTTGTTCCTGAGTATTGTATATGTTAATAACCACACCATGTCTGTTGTATATAGTTGTAAATACACTATTTTACACTAGGTGATGGTGTGTGGCTCAGATTCTTTCCTCGCGTCGACCTGGTGGTTGTTCCCTGTTTTTGCACTCTGCCCATGCTCTATACTGACAGTTATCACCCACCAAATGAAAAGATTGAGGACGATTATAATATGATGGAAGGATGAATGATAGTGGTTAAATGTAAAAACTGTGTCGTCATAGGTGATTTTAACTACCCGCAGATTGATTGGGTCAATATGTGTTCAGGTTGAGAGAAAGAGACTGAGTTTCTAGATGCTCTTAATGACTGTGCTATGGAGCAGATGGTCACAGAACCTACCAGGGGTGGGGCAATCCTGGATTTGGTCCTAAGTAATGCCCAAGACTTGGTGAGAGATGTAAAAGTGATCGCACCGCTTGAGAGCAGTGACCATAATGTTGTTGATTTGTATAAACAGAGAGTTGCCCCAAAAGACCAGCACAACCACGTTTAACTTTAAAAGGGGTAAATTCTCTGAGATGAGGAGGAATGTGAAGAGGAAACTGAAAGGAAAGGTTAATACAGTCAAAACCCTTGGGGAAGCTTGGAGGCTATTTAAAACTATAGTCCTAGAATCTCAGATAAAATATATACCACAAGTTAGAAAAGGAACAAACAGGTATAAGAAAAGGCCTACGTGGTTAACAAACAGAGTAATGGAAGCTGTAAAAGGTAAGAAGGACTCCTTTAAGTGGTGGAAAGCTAGTCCAAGTGAGATTAATAAAAGGAAACACAGGCTGTGGCAAATCAAATGCAAGACTGTGATCAGGCAGGCAAAAAGGGACTATGAGGAGCATATTGCAAAAAACATAAAGACCAACAATAAAAAATTCTTCAAATATATTAGAAGCAGGAAACCAGCCAGGGAGGCAGTGGGGCCCTTGGATGACCAAGGGGTCCAAGGATTACTGAAGGAGGATAGGGAAATGGCTGAGAAGCTGAATGCATTTTTTGTCTCTATCTTCACTGTGGAGGATGAGAAGTGTTTGCCTGCTCCAGAAGCACTTATTTTGGAAGGGGTGTTGATAGGGTGGCCAGACCGTCCCGGGCGCCCGGGAATGTCCCAGTTCTGCCCCCTATTCCCGCCTCCCGGGCTGGCTATACCAGGACCATTTAGAGGTCCCGGTTTAGCCAGCCCCGGAGGCGATGGGCCGCGGGCGCCGGCGGGGAAGGCGGCGAGTGAGGGAGCGTCCCTGCGCGTGCGCAGGGCCCCTGCACACGGGCAGGGACGCTCCCTCCCTCACTCGCCGCCTTCCCCGCCCGCGCGCGGGGCCCGGCAGCGGTGGCGGAGGCCTCTCCGCGGCCTCCGCTGGTCGCTGGAGGCCCTCCAGAGTCTCTGGAGGCCCTCCAGCGACCAGCGGAGGCCGCGGAGAGGCCGCGGAGCAGCCGGCGCTGGTCCCGGAAGGCCTTCCAGAGACTCTGGAGGGCCTTCCGGGACCAGCGCCGACCAGCGAAGGCCTCTCCGCGGCCTCCGCTGGTCGCTGGAGGGCCTCCAGAGACTCTGGAGGGTCTCCAGCGACCAGCAGAGGCCGCGGAGAGGCCGCGGAGCAGCCGGCGCTGGTCCTGGAAGGCCTTCCAGAGACTCTGGAGGGCCTTCCGGGACCAGCGCCGACCAGCGAAGGCCTCTCCGCGGCCTCCGCTGGTCGCTGGAGGCCCTCCAGAGTCTCTGGAGCGCCTCCAGCGACCAGCGGAGGCTGCGGATAGGCCGCGGAGCAGCTGGCGCTGGTCCCGGAAGGCCTTCCAGAGACTCTGGAGTACCTTCCGGGACCAGCGCCGACCTGCAAAGGCCTCTCCGCGGCCACCGCTGGTCGCTGGAGGCCCTCCAGAGTCTCTGGAGGGCCTCCAGCGACCAGCGGAGGCCGCGGAGAGGCCGCGGAGCAGCCGGCGCTGGTCCCGGAAGGCCTTCCAGAGACTCTGGAGGGCCTTCCGGGACCAGCGCCGACCAGCGGAGGCCGCGGAGAGGCCGCAGAGCAGCCGGCGCTGGTCCCAGAAGGCCTTCCAGAGACTCTGGAGGGCCTTCCGGGACCAGCACTGACCAGCGAAGGCCTCTCCGCGGCCGCCGCTGGTCGCTGGAGGCCCTCCAGAGACTCTGGAGGGTCTCCAGCGACCAGCGGAGGCCGCGGAGCAGCCGGCGCTGGTCCCGGAAGGCCTTCCAGAGACTCTGGAGGGCCTTCCGGGACCAGCGCCGCCCAGCGAAGGCCTCTCCGCGGCCTCCGCTGGTCGCTGGAGGCCCTCCAGACACTCTGGAGGGTCTCCAGCGACCAGCAGAGGCCGCGGAGAGGCCGCGCAGCAGCCGGTGCTGGTCCCGGAAGGCCTTCCAGAGACTCTGGAGGGCCTCCAGAGACCAGCGCCGACCCGCGGAGGCCGCGGAGAGGCCGGCGCTGGTCGCTGGAGGTCCTCCAGAGACCAGCGGAGGCCCTCCCCGGCCTCCGCAGCCGCCGCCAGCCTCGCCAGCAGCACCAGCCGCCGGGAGGAGAGGCCGTCACCCGCCCTGGAAGAAGGTAAGCAGGGATGGTGGGGGCCGAAAGCGGGGGGGGGCTGGCGGGAGGGGGCGGTCTTCCTTCCCTCCCCCCTCCCTTCCTTTCTTCCTTCCTTCCTTCCTCCCTCCCTCCTCCCTTCCTTCCTTCCTTCCTTCCTTCCTTCCCTCCCTCCTTCCTTCCTTCCTTCCCTCCTCCCTTCCTTCCCTCCCTTCCTTCCCTCCCTCCCTCCTCCCTTCCTTCCCTCCCTCCCTCCTCCCTCCCTTCCTTCCTTCCCCCCTTCCTCCCTCCCTCCCTTCCTTCCTTCCTTCCTTCCTTCCTTCCTTCCTTCCTTCTTTCCTCCTTCCCTTCCCTCCCTCCTCCCTCCCTCCTCCCTTCCTTTCTTTCTTTCTTCCTTCCTTCCTTCCTTCCTTCCTTCCTTCCTTCCTTCCTTCCTTCCTTCCTTCCTTCCTTCCTTCCTTTCTTCCTTCCTTCCTTCCTTCCTTCCTTCCCTCCCTCGCTCCCTCCCTCCTTATGTTCTTATGTGACACAGAGTGTTGGACTGTTTCGAGCCCGTCCCTGTGGCATCGGTCCCATCGTTGTAGGGCCCAGGGGGCCGGCGCAGCGGCCCGCTGAAGCAGCCTGTCGGTCACTTCCGGGTTCCTGTCCTGCATCTCGACCTGTGTTATTAGTGACAGCCTGCTTCGGCGGGCCGCTGCGCCGGCCCCCTGGGTCCCACAATGATGGGACCGATGCCACAGGGACGGGCTCGAAACACTCTATAACCCCTCAAAAGAACAGCAGTCTAGCTCGCTTCCCCCGAGCCCTGCCGCCATTAGCCTCAAGGGGGCTCATTTTGCGGCATCTCCCGGCGGGAGGGTGGCACCCGCACGGGACACATATCAAATGAAAGAGGGGGCGCAGGGCTATCAGAAACAGCCAGCGGAGGGAGTCGGGAGACCACCCCACTGGGGGATCCACACCCCGAAAGTGATGAAGGTGGCGCAGATAGAGCCAACAGAGCAAACAGGACAAAATAAATAGGCTGCATTATGCAGCACAGTTGAGAAAGTGCCTTATCCCATATACTGATGAAGTATATACAGGATTTGAGAACAAAATTGTTTCCGGAGGTGATATTTGGGGGATTTTTGGGGACGTCACAGGAAGTGCTGTGAAGTCACTTCCTGTTTCCGGCAGTGGCATTTGGGGGAAATGATGTCATTTGGGGGAAGTGATGTCACAGGAAGTGATGTCACTTCCCGTTTCCGGCAGGTGACGCGGGGAAATGATGTCACAGGAAGTGGTGTCACTTCCTGTTTCCGGCGGTGGCATGACGTCACCGGAAGTGACGTCACCGGAAGTGACGTCACTTCCTGTTTCCGGCGGCGCGCGCCTTTTGCGCGCGCACCCCTGCCTCCCCCCTTCCCCCTCAAGGTGTCCCTGGCTGGCCTTCAGACATTATGGTTACCCTAGGTGTTGAAAGACCTGAGTCAGATTGAGGTGACAAGAGAGGAGGTCCTACAACTGATAGACAAATTAAAAACTAATAAGTCACAAGGTCCAGATGGCATACATCCAAGAGTTCTGAAAGAACTCAAAGTTGAACTTGTGGATCTTCTGACAAAAATATGTAATCTTTCACTGAAATCTGCCTCCGTTCTTGAGGACTGGAAGGTAGCAAATGTCACCCCCATCTTTAAAAAGGGTTCCAGAAGAGATCTGGGAATTACAGGCCAGTCAGTCTGACTTCAATACCGGGAAAGTTTGTAGAAACCATTATCAAGGACAGAATGAGTAGGCACATTGATGAGCACGAGTTATTGAGAAAGACTCAGCATTGGGTTCTGTAAGGGAAGATCTTGCCTCACTAACCTGTTACATTTCTTTGAGGGGGTGAACAAACATGTGGACAAAGGAAACCCAACAGATGTTGTTTACCTTGACTTCTAGAAAGCTTTTGATAAAGTTCCTCATCAAAGGCTCCTTAGTAAGCTCGAGAGTCATGGAGTAAAAGGACAGGTCCTCTTGTGGATCAAAAACTGGCTAATTAATAGGAAGCAGAGAGTGAGTATAAATGGGCAGTCTTTGCAGTGGAGGATGGTAAGCAGTGGGGTGCCACAGGGCTCAGTACTGGGTCCCATGCTCTTTAACATTCATAAATGATTTGGAGTTGGGAGTGAGCAGTGAAGTGGCTAAGTTTGCAGATGACACTAAATTGTTCAGGGTGGTGAGAACCAGAGAGGATTGTGAGGCACTCCAAAGGGATCTGTTGAGGCTGGGTGAGTGGGCGTCAACATGGCAGATGAGGTTCAATGTGGCCAAGTGCAAAGTAATGCACATTGGGGCCAAGAATCCCAGCTACAAATACAAGTTGATGGGGTGTGAACTGGCAGAGACTGACCAAGAGAGAGATCTGGGGGTCGTGGTAGATAACTCACTGAAAATGTCAAGACAGTGTGCGATTGCAATAAAAAAGGCCAACGCCATGCTGGGAATTATTAGGAAGGGAATTGAAAACAAATCAGCCAGTATGATAATGCCCTTGTACAAATTGATGGTGCGGTCTCATTTGGAATACTGTGTACAATTCTGGTCACCGCACCTCAAAAAATATTATAGCATTGGAAAACGTCCAGAAAAGGGCAACTAGAATGATTAAAGGGTTGGAACACTTTCCCTATGAAGAAAGGTTGAAACACTTGGGACTCTTTAGCTTGGAGAAACATCGACTGCGGGATGACATGATAGAGGTTTACAAGATTATGCATGGGATGGAGAAAGTAGAGAAAGAAGTCCTTTTCTCCCTTTCTCACAATACAAGAACTCGTGGGCATTCGATGAAATTGCTGAGCAGTCGGGTTAAAACGGATAAAAGGAAGTACTTCTTCACTCAAAGGGGGATTAACATGTGGAATTCACTGCCACAGTAGGTGGTGGCGGCTACAAGCATAGCCAGCTTCAAGAGGTGGGTAGATAAAACATGGAGCAGAGGTCCATCAGTGGCTATTAGCCACATTGTGGCTAATATATATATATATATATATATATATATATATATATATATATATATATATATATATATATATATATATATATATATATACATATATATATAATTTTTTGGGCCACTGTGTTACACAGAATGTTAGACTGGATGGGCCATTGGCCTGATCCAACATGGCTTCTCTTATGTTCTTATGTTCTTAACTGTTTCCCCATCTCGCACCCAGGTCTCGGTCACACAGGCCAGGTCTACATTCTGCTGTAGCAGAAAGTCCTGAAGTACTGAGGTCTTATTATTAATAGACCTGGCATTGCACAACACCAATGTTGGAGGCAGGTAATTCAGCTTGGCCCCACTGGCTGCTATCGTTGGGATGGGACACAGGCTGTAAGGAGGCCGAGCTTTCTGGCATCTCAGTCTATCTTGTCAGGTCATCACAGACAGCACTAATAGAGGCTGCACAGCAAAGTCAACATACTGTTGCTGTATGCAGCAGCCTTCAGATTGGGGGTGTAATGCACAGAATACATCTCAGGTTAGTCTTCCATTGGCTTACTGTATGATAACAGCCACCATAGAGATCAGTTTTAATATGGTAGAAATGAATTTGAAGTTTTTGAATATTCTAATTTTTGTTATACTTTGTAACTTCTTCATGTATTCTTTTGCAGTATGTGTTATTTCAATTAGAATTAGTTTTTCATCATCCAGATTCATAACGTTTATTTTGTTAAAATATTTGTACCCTAACTTTCCTCAATTCAAGGCAGCTGAATAAACTATTATTTTAATGTTATGTGTGTAAAATATACACATTTCTACATCACTTTTCAGCTTATACAGGTGCACTGCTTGCTTACTATCCACAGTTTACAGATCAGGATCCAGTCTTGGGAATGAGTGGTCCCTCACCTGCCTACAGCAGATTTCCTGTTTCCTTTCATTCATGACTATGCAGATTAAAAGCATTGATATTACCCATTGTAAAGGCCAACCAAGATTCTCTACAATGAAGAAAATTATATCCATGTTAATCTGGAATTTCAGGTGTTAGTTTAACTATAACCTGATTTGCCTAACTGCATGTAATACCAGTGCCACTAAACTGGTTAAATTTAGTTAAGGTGGAATTTGTACTAGGTCTGTATTTTGATTTGTTAATTTCTTTTCTCAGGGTGCCAGTGTTCATGGTATAATGTGACAATGGTTCTCTTCAAAATAAATGTGGGGACAAATTAGAAGGGGTTATAAAATGACTGCTGCTTTCTTTGCTTGCCTTGATGCACAAACAAATTCATAAAATAAGGACTTTGGTTTAATATCCTCCTGATAATGAGAAAATCTTTCTAGGAGGCTACTTCAAAACTGAGGTGAAATCTGCTTGGACAGGCACCCTTGTATACATCCTAGGCTCTGAATCTGTTATGATTGCACCTTAGCAAGTTGAACTATTCCCTCCATTGGCTCTTATTGTTTGAATCAGCAGGCAACCAAAGAGGACAAGATCGCAGTTCACTGATGTGCTGAGAAATCCACAATCTTGTCAGTTCTGCTCCCTGCTGACATGACAAATGGAACCAAGACAAGAAAGAAGTGGAATGGCAAATATGTCTTGACTGCATGAAACCCTCAAGCCAAGATTGTTATCCAAATGTCTGTGGAACTTTAAGTGAAGTGATGTTATGGCCTTTTATGGGGTACTTACAGCGTCTCATGTCTTCTTTGCAATCCTCAGTAACAACTTTTTAAAAATGTGTTAGGAATGGGTTGCCATGTATGATATTTTTGGCGGGAGGAATAAGAATTTATGGTATTGTAATTGGCGATTATGTAAGCCCAAAAATAAAAGGCATCAAACCAGAAACCACAGCTGCTTCTTGGTGATAGCTTTTATTCATACATTTTAAAAAGACCTCCTGAGTAGATCCAAAAATAATGGGCACTCCTTGGTTCTGATGCATTGGATGCATACAAAGCCTCCTCTATGCCACATAGCATTTTTAAAATCAGCTTCGGCTGTTCTTCAGCAAAGAATGAATCCGGTTATGGTGTTCCATGCTCTGATTGCATCCAGGCTTGATCTCTGTAATTTTTAAAAATTTACTTCATGTATGCCCCACCTTTGTCCTCAGTGGGGACCCAAAGCAGGCTACATCATTCTCCATTTGCACTCTGAAACTGGATATAAGCTTGACTGGCTAAAAAAAATGGTCTAAGAAAGGTAGAGGGAAAAGATTTGCAGGGGAGGAGGGGGTGGGTTTTTTGCCCCCCAAGGATGAAATAACGAGACAGACACCAAGTGTTGGAATAAAATTGGGCCATTTTATTAATTAACTTCATAAACAGCAAGGGTATCCCACCAGCGGCAGCCTGGCCAGGGCTAGGGGTCACCGCGACCGCTCATGTGCCATATCGGGTGAGAGACCCAGCCCCCCGGGCAGAGCTGAGCACCTCAGCTCCCTCCAGGCAGGCCCAGCAGGGAGGCCCGCACCAGAGGGCCCAAACCCAGATGCACATCTCGCCAGAAAGCACCCTCTAGCCGAGTCTCCTGGCAGTCTGCATTCTCCACCCGGGTCTTCAAACCCCAGGGTTGATCATGCCAGACCCCAAATTCCCCAAAAGGGGGATGCTTCACAGTCCTCCCTGGGCCACATAGTGTCCTAAACCCCCAAAACCTGCCACTACTAAGGCCAAGTCTCTACTTAGGGCTTAGCGCCCATCGGGAGGCCCAAAGCCACCCGCAACCCTTGCTGCAAATCTCTCAGGAAAAGCATATTACCCTTTTCCAAGAGATGGACCCCATCCCCTCTGTAGAGGTCAAGACATCTCACCAGAATGTCCGGATGGGGCAAATAGTGGCCCAACCCTTTCTCGAGCAACTTTCTAAGCTCCTTATTAGCCTTGTACCTGGCCCTTTCTACAGCTGTGGGTTCAAAGCACAACGCCATACCAGGCGGAGCAGCATGGCTGACCACACTATGATGGTCCCCGGCCATCGCTCCCAAATGTGCAAAAAATCATCACGGGCCTGCCAAACCAAGGCCTTGCCCTTCAGAAACCCCAGATCATTACCTCCCAGGTGAACTATTAATACCTCAGGAGGAGGACCCACTCTATCACAAAACAATAAAGGCAACAGGCCCGCCCATTGAAGGCCACGGCGCCCCTGCCACTCAATAACAGTGTGCTGGCTGAGTCCCAGCTGAGAGCCTACCGCAGTTCTCCGTGCTTGCAGAGCAGCCCAAAACACGTGGCTATGGCCGCAGATGAGAACTCAGCTCCGGCTCTTCTGGCCAGGAACAGCAGCATCTAAAAAAGAAAAAAACAGTTAAACACCAACCGAACAAACATTCCCAAAACCCAACTCATTCACGGCCTAAGCAAAGGCTGCACATAGGCCTTATAGGCCGATGAACGCCCTATAACCTAGCGCCTTGCTGGCAAAAGCCAACGCCGACAGGCACCCCCTAACAGATCACACCGCTAACTCCTTACCTCGCAGCAACACACAGTAATGGAGCAAATGCTCCATCTGGAGGGGCCAAACCCTGTGATAGCATACCTCTGCCCGAAAGTCCTCAAACTGCCGCACAGCCCATTCATAAGACTTCCGAGTACTAGGCGCAATGGCTAGACCTATTGCTCTGCACGCCTTGGCTCTCCAATCAGCCATAGCTCCTGGGGCATTGCAACTGGCTCTCTGTCTGCCTCCAGGGCCTGCTGTTTATGAGATAGAGCATCAGCCACCCCATTACTCACACCTGGAACATGCTTGGGTAAAAACAAAATGTTAAGCCGCAAACAGTGCAGAGTGAAGGCCCTCATCAACCGCATAACCCACCCGGATTTGGATGTAAGGGAATTAATGACGTGGACAACCGCCATAATATCACACCAAAAATGCACCGTATGATTGGCCATATCCTTCCCCCACAGTCAAACCACGACTAAAATGGGAAAGAACTCAAGAAACGTAAGATCTCAGTTCACACCAATCAGTACCCAGGAGTCAGGCCAACTAACCGCGCACCAATGTCCACGAAAGTAGACCCCAAAACCTAACGATCCCACAGCATCAGACATGACCTGGAGCTCAGCTTCAAGCCTCAAATCGTCCCTCCAAAAAGAGACTCCGTTAAAGAACTCCAAAAATTCCTGCCAAACCTCCAAATCATCCCTCATGCTGCGTGTGACCCTAGTTCTATGCTGAGGCAAGCGTAATCCTGCCATAGCATCGCACAGCCTTCTTAGAAAAGCCCTACCAGGAGAAACCACCTTGCAAGCAAAGTTCAGGTGCCCAACCAGCTGCTGCAACTCCAACAACATAACTTTCCTCTTAAGAAGAAAGGTAGAAATCCTAGCCCTTAGCTCAACTATTTTCTGAAGGGGAACCCTCGACAACTGCACAACAGTGTCGATCTCAATCCCCCAAAAGGTCAACCTCTGGGTTGGTCCCTCAGTCTTCTCAGGTGCTAGCGGAACCCCCAGTTCCTCAGCCAGCTCAACAAAGCCAGACAGCAGCTGAGTACAACACCCCGATCCTAAAGGACCCACAAAGAGGTATTCGTCCAGATAATGAACGACATCCTGCAAACCCACTTTCGCCCACACAGCCCATTCTAAAAATGTGCTGAAACGTTCAAAAGCCGAACATGATACAGAGCAGCCCATTGGCAATGCTCTGTCCATGTAAAATTGCCCTTCAAAACGAAACCCCAAGAGCTCAAAATCAGCAGGGTGAACAGGCAAAAGGCGAAAGGCTAACTTAATGTCGCATTTCGCCATTTCAGCCCCAACCCCACAACGCCGCACCACGGCAATGGCCTGGTCAAAGCTGGTATACCTAACCGAGCATAAGTGCTCGGGGATCCCATCATTCACAGATGCTCCTTTCGGAAAAGACAAGTGGTGAATCAAACGAAATTCACCAGGCGTCTTCTTGGGTACCACCCCCCAGAGGAGAGACTCTAAGAGTACTCACTGGAGGACATGAAAAGGGGCCCTACATCCTTCCTTCACCTAGCTCCTTAGCAATTTTATCTCTAACCACGTGCTCTAAACCCAGCACAGACTTAAGGTTACCTGAAAGAAACGGAACTCTAGGCCCATGAAACAGGATCCTAAAACCAAACCTAAAACCATCCAACAAATACAAACTATCGGCCCTTCTGGGATACTCTGCCAGCCACCGTTCAAGAGGTCCCACCCTTATCGGGCTGGGGCCCTTTTTTAGCTGGAAAGGCTCCTCCACCTCCCCCAGGCTTTCCTGGGTTCTTACGTCCTCTGGCACTGGGGCAGCTGTCAAAGGAATGTGAGCCCCCACACAAGGGGCATTCGTGCCTAAACGGGCACGCTTTCCTGTTGCAAACCCCGAGGGAACCGAACTCCCAGCAGAGCAAGCGGGGTTAAACCGCCTGCCCCACAGCGCCGCGGGGAGAGCCTGATGAAGCCGACACAGCGGAAGAGGATCTATTTACCAAATGGCCACTGTCGGAGCAGTCATCAAGATTAGGCCTAGCAGGGGACATGACCTCTAGCCAAAGCTGCTGGTGGATCCTGTCCCATGGAAGAGACGGATAAAGGGCAGCCCTCATCCGAAACTCTTCATCATACTGTAGCCACGCCGGGCCATAAAAGGCCGTATAGCCCTTAAATATAATATCTAAATACTGAAAAAGGGCTGCAGCCCTCCAAGGCTGGGCCCGGGCGATCACCCCTGTGTAGATACAAAACCCTGGAAGCCAATTGGCCCAGGTTCTGTCCACCTTACGCTTCTTCAATTTTTCCTTCTCTTTTTCGTCTAAATCCTCCTTATCTTTTTTCTCCAATTCCCGAAAGAGCAAGGAAAATATATCTAAATACTCCCCTTTTAATATTTTCTCACATGTTGCAGGGAGCAGGTGGTCACCCAATGGTAGAGCAACATCTCCAAAGGGCAAAGAAGCGAAAGGCACCATCCCATAAAGGGAAGGCGCCTCAATGAAGGGGCTAGCCATACCCAAATGACCAGCACCTGAACAATGTCACTATTATATGTAAAGAGACAGCTTATAGCACGTGCTGCAGAACTGAAAGTAGATCTAGAGGCTTAGATGATCTACATGACAGCAGGTGGCTGGCTGCCAGAAGTATTGCATCAGCCAGCAGAGTCAGCATGACACAGCAAGTTGCTGATTGGCTGTTCAATGTATAAATGTACAGAGCAACTGTTGGTGATTGTGGGTTAATGGAGTTGGAGTGCAGCGGAGCATATTGTCAGTCAGGAGAGTGAGTGGTGTTGTAAATAAATGTATATAGTGGTTTTACAGCTACTGTGTACAGCCTTCATTCTTGCGTCGCTAAGAATCACCCTCTTGGTCTCTAAGCGCATCGACAGGGTTATGGGCCCAGCATGCTTCTGCTGCGCCTAGAAGACCTGAGAGAGGTGGTAAAGAAAGGACGCTGACTTGCTCCAGAGGCTGCCTAGGAGGTGAGACCAGCAGTGGCTGAAAGGAGTCTGAGCAGGATGGCTACAGCAGCAGCTACTGTGCTGGTGGAGAAGCTCACCACTACCAACTACAACACCTGGTCGCTGAGGTTAGAGCATTTCCTGAAGAAAGAGGGGCTTTGGGACTGTGTGTCAGCTCCTCCAGCTAATCCCACGGCGGCAGAGGCCGTTCAGGATCAAAAAGCTCTAGCCACTATCATTCTAAGTGTTTCAGACGACCAGCTGGTGCATGTCCGTGGGCACCAGATAGCAAAGGAGGCTTGGGAAGCTCTCAAGGCTGTGTATGTACAGAAGGCAGCAGGCTCGCTGATATCCCTATGGAGGAGGCTCTACAGGAAACATATGCTGGCCGGGGAGGCAATGAGGGACCACCTTGACGGTATGTCTAATTGTTTCCAAGAGCTAGAAGCAAGAGGGAAAGCGGTGGCTGAGGAAGATAAGGTGTACTTCATATTGAGCTCTCTGGACGAGAGATATGACATGCTGGTGATAGCATTTGAAGGGCAGGATGCCGACAAGCTAACTTTGCCTTATGTGACCGGCAAACTCCTGGCAGAAGAGCAGAGGCAGCTGGAGAGCAAGAGAGAGCAGACTCGACCCAAAGAAGAAGATAAGCCGAGGTCTGTTGGGGCTGGTTCCAGCTGGCAAGCCAAGGAGGAGGAAAAGGCCTTGCAAGTGCGGAGGAGGCGTTGTTATCTGTGTAATCAACTCGGACATTTGCAAAGATTTTGTCCTCAGCAGCAGCAGAGAAAGAGCCGGCAGCAGTCTTCAAGGACACCCCAGGTGACTCTGGTAAGAGCTGGTCCGGGACTGCAGAGTCTGCCCTGGGTTGTAGATTCTGGGGCTACTCAGATATTTTGCTGCCGTGAAGAAGAGCTGCAAGACTGCAGACCAGCTGAGCAGAAGACTGTGAACTTAGCTGATGGGAGACAAGCTAGCGTGCTTTGCCAAGGCACGGTCTATTTTCCTGGACTTAATCACAGGTTTGAGAATGTATTATGTGTGCCAGAGTTAGAAACTAACTTGTTAAGTGTCTCCGTTCTGGCAAAAGCTGGGTTTACCGTAATATTTGATAAGCAGGGCTGTGCAATTTTGAAGCAGGGTAAACAACTGGCTAAAGGCACTCTAAAAGCTAATGTGTATGAGCTTATGCAAAATGTGGGGAAGGCACAGACTGTGTGGAATGGACAGCCACACAGCAGGTGCATTCATAGGCTGCATAGAAGGCTGGGCCACGCCAGCTACAACACAATAAATAAAACTCTGGAGATATTAGAGTGAGTGAAGGTTGACAAATGCAATGCCTTCCTAGATTGCAATGTTTGCAAAGAAGCCAGGTCAAAAGCAGTTCCATCGACCAGACGGAGTGTACGAGTGTCTGAGAGACCGCTCCAATTAATACATGCTGACCTGGTGGGGCCGTATGCACCCAGTGTTTCTAAAAACAGGTTTGGGTTGATTTTGGTCGATGACCACAGCAGGTTTGCGTGGGTGTATGCTATTAAGCACAAAAGTGATGTCTGTGCCACCTTCAAGTACTGGGCAAGAAGTGTGCAGAAACAGTTAAATACAAAAATTGCCTCAATTCAGACTGACCAGGGGGGTGAGTTCCTAAACAAGGAGTTTGCCAACTATTTGAGGCAAGAGGGCATAGAGCACAGAGTTGCCAATGTTTCCTCTCCGTGGGAGAACGGGATTGTGGAACGGAGAGGGGGAGTACTCCAGGGTATCTGCCATGCGTTGTTAGCAGATAGTGGACTAAAGCAGGCATACTGGGGCGAAGCCTTGAAAGCGTCCTGTTACATTTCTAATCGTTTGTGGACGGAGGCTATAAATGATATACCCTACAGGGTCCTGTATGGGAGAAAGCCATCCCTGGATCACCTAAGAATATTTGGTTCAAAGGCTTGGGTCAACATCCCTCTTGATAAGAGGAGGAAGGGAGGTCCCAAAAGCAAAAAGCTGGTGTTTGTAGGGTACCAAAATGGCATGAAGTCCTGGAGATTTGTGGACAGTAATGACTTGATTAAGCTGAGTAGGTCTGCCTCGTTTTGCGAGGATGAAAACTGGTCTAAAATTCATGCAAATGAAATGCCGAAGGAAACTAAGCTGCAACTGTCTCTGGAGAGTGAGGAGGGGCAAAAGCCAGAAAGCTCACGGAAGCAGGAGGAGGACAGTGGGAGCAGTTCAGCAGGCAGCAGTAAACATCAGGAGACTTCTGAGGCTGTAAAAAGGGAGCCAGTCAGAGTCTCTGCAAGAGAAAATAAGGGTGTACCGCCCGAAAGATATGGTTTTGAGGCTGATATTAGCTATCTGGGCAATGGAGATAGTTTGCCAGATGGAAAGCCAAGGGGCTGTGTAAGTGCACCAGAGGTACACGTGGATACTTCTTTCACTAGGGAAGAAGGGGGATATACTTATGTATATGATGACCATCCTAAAACATATCCCAGTGTGCTGGAGCTGTTGAATGAGATGTCTCTTGGAGAGCAAGGAATCACATGAGCAAAGCCTGGAAGGAGAGGCTGTAAGCAATAACTGAATTAAAAGGGTGCAATGTACAAATGCATAAGTGCTGAAATGTAAAAGCAATGCTGTAAAATAAAACAAACTTACTGTTTGAAAATGTATGATAAGATGTAACTAAACTATATAACTAAACTATTGTAAAACTAAACTGAAGAAGTGTAAACAATTTCTAAAAAACTGCAAATGTTAAGCTATGTGTAAGAAAAACCTGAAAGCTGTAAGCAAATCTGCTTTGGAAAAGTATGTGCACCTGTACATGAAACTAGATGGTAAAGTTGTTTCTAACAAGTCTGGGAAACAAGCCAGCAAAAAAATAAGGGATGTGCTCAGTCTGGGCAGAGAGCCAACTGAGGAGATATGGTCAGTCTGGGCAGAGTGCCAACAGATAAGGATATGCTTGCAGCTTAATTGGCAAGCAAAGCAAAATGTGTGTGCGTTAACACGAGTGTTCAGGAGAATGGAAATACTGAACTGTAACTAATGTATATATGGAAATGTATGTAACCAATGTATTGATAGTAAAATGATCAATATATATAAGCAATGTTGTAATGTATGGATGACAGCACTAGCTGTAACCTGAGGAGGGGTGTCACTATTATATGTAAAGAGACAGCTTATAGCACGTGCTGCAGAACTGAAAGTAGATCTAGAGGCTTAGATGATCTACATGACAGCAGGTGGCTGGCTGCCAGAAGTATTGCATCAGCCAGCAGAGTCAGCATGACACAGCAAGTTGCTGATTGGCTGTTCAATGTATAAATGTACAGAGTAACTGTGGTGATTGTGGGTTAATGGAGTTGGAGTGCAGCGGAGCATATTGTCAGTCAGGAGAGTGAGTGGTGTTGTAAATAAATGTATATAGTGGTTTTACAGCTACTGTGTACAGCCTTCATTCTTGCGTCGCTAAGAATCACCCTCTTGGTCTCTAAGCGCATCGACAAACAAGCCCCGCAAGGCCCCCCTTGCCCACTAAACCCAGGCCAGGTAACAGGGGACCCAAACCCAGAGGCAGAAGGCATGCCTGAACTAGACGAGGGGCAACCTTGTCCAGTCAATGGTAGGACCACAAGGACCCCATGGCCAAGCCTGACCACTACCAACCTGTAAATTCCCAGCCAACTTACCAGCCCATCCAGAAGGAACAACCGCCAGCCCCAGACCAAACGCTCCAGCAGCCTCTGCCACATCTGCCCCACTGGACCCTGCATCCATAGATGCACCAGCAGACCTGCCCTCAAGGAGAGAAAGCCTAGTTAAAATGTTGGCTTGGCGACCCCTCCTGGATGTCCCAGCACCATCCAGCCCCCCAGGACAAGGCAGACCTGATGCTTGTTCAAGCGCCCTCAATCTTCTCATAATATTAGCCTCCACCATCCCATCACCCTCCTCATCAGATGAAGATGCAGGAGGTGGAAGCCTCTTGGGTGGTGCTCTAGGCATCTTGGGCGCCGGCTTCTTGCCCTTAGACTTCCCAGACCCCTTACCACCAGCCATGATGACAACACAAAACTCCTAAAGAATTTTACACCAACCCTTCTGATGTATGAGCCCCAAAATGGCCAACGCCTTGTTACTGGGCAAATTGGAGCCTAAAATGGCCGACAGCCCTGTTACTGGGCAAAACTGCAACTTAAAATGGCCGCCGCCACCCCCACTGCTGAGTAAGCCCAAGATGGCTGACAGACCTGTTGCCGGGCAAAATGCTGTCTAAAATGGCCGCCACCGCCCCTTCAATTCAATAGACCCAAGATGGCGGCCCGCCCTGTTACCGGGCAGAAAATAAGGACCACAATGCCCGTCTGGCAGGCTCTAACCAAACCACCAGGCCACACCCTAAAGGGGCTGCCTCAAAAGCCACAAACCAGCCCCCCAGCCAGAAAAAGAATGGAAGGCTGAGTCCACCTCGAGTCGGCTACCTAAAAAACCCAGCTTCCGCCGGGGATCGAACTCAGGTTGTGAACAGAGCTAGGACTGCAGTACTGCAGCCCTAACCCACTGCACCACGGGGCTATACCACATGGAATGGACATCACGCTTCAGGCACCCAGGGAAACACCCCCAAAATGCCCTCCAAGCAGATCCCACCCCTGGGACTCCAACACCAACGCAGTATCAGCCCGCCGTCCACCAGCACAACCCCCCAACGCTCTAAAAGCCTGCGCTTTACCACCCCCCTCCACAAAACCAGAAGGACTCAGCCAAGATGCAGATCAGCGACGAAAATCCTCCCAACGCAAGCCTGTCCCGCCGAGGAAATAGCCAGCCGACCACAGAGCCTCCAAACAGCGTCCCAGCCGACCAGGAAGCCTTCGCCGACCACGGAGCCTCAAAAACGTCCCCAGCCGAAGACGCTCCTGACGCAGACTGAGAGGAGCGCAGGTCTGGCTACCAATCAACCAGACCTCGCTCCCCAGCCTGCGCGCCAGAACGGGTGCCCTCTGTCTCTCCCCATCCGGGGAGGCAAACTCATGCCTTTGCAGCCCAGCCGCTGCGCAGCGGGCTGCAGGCGCCCGATTCCTGCAAATGCCTACTTCCAGATTTAGATTCAAGTTTGGAAATACGTATAATGTGTACATCTAACCGTCTGGCATGTATGTTTAGCCACATCATGGTAAGCACAGCTGCTTTCTTTGCTTGTGAATAAGCCATCACAGATCAAATATTTCAGAAAGGACATTTTGTTAACGTGTCAAACAATAGTTTGCAATTATGACAGTTCACAAACATCTATACTGCACAATCAAATGATGAAAAATCAAGAGAAACGTGTGTGTGTGAACCACCAAACTTCTTTCCTTGTAGCAAGTACAAAATGTAAACATAAATTTGGAATTAAAAATTATTGTTCATCCCTTATATTCAAATAATAGTTGTTCTTTGTATGCCATGATCTAGAACTTTTTCCATGTTTCGCATAATGCTATCTGACTTTTAAAATGACATATTCCATGAATCAATAAACTTTAAATAACACTGCCCTCTTGAACACCTGCTTATTGGACAATAGTGTATTCAATGGCTTTTGATGACATTAAAAGTGATGCCTACTATAGAAGCTCCTGGAAATGCTATTAAAGTTAAGAACCTATCAGCATTTCCATTATGAGACTTGATTTCAAAGGGCTTATAACTCTGCCTACCAATGTCAGCCTTAGGTATACAGCATAAGCTGCTCTTGGCTTTTGTTGTGTTAGACAAATCAGCTGTCCCCCCCCCCCAAATTGTCAAGATTTTCTGTTCTAAAAAGGCAATTTTTCAGGCAATTGCTCCCATGCGTGGGTTTGTTTTTCTTTATTGAAATGTTTTAAATAAATGTTCTTAATAGAATTTTAATATGTTATTTGCACACAAACATCTGCATCTTTTTAGACATAATTCAGTTGTGCTAGAAGACAATTTTTACTTTTGATTAATGATGATATTGAATAAAAATCTAGACTCCATTATTTTGGGTTGTTTGTGCAAGGCTTTACAATCAGCTGGTAGATCATAGAATCATAGAGTTGGAAGGGACCTCTAGGGTCATCTAGTCCAACCCCCTGCACAATGCAGGAAATTCACAAACACCTCCCCCTAAATTCGCAGGATCTTCATTGCTGTCAGATGGCCATCTAGCCTCTGTTTAAAAACCTCCAAGGAAGGAGAGCACACAACCTCTCGTAAAAGCCTGTTCCACTGAGGAATCGCTCTAACAGTCAGGAAGTTCTTCCTAATGTTGAGCTGGAAACTTGTTTGATTTAATTTCAATCCATTGGTTCTGGTCCTACCTTCTGGGGCCACAGAAAACAATTCCACATTATCCTCTATACGACAGCCCTATATGACTTGAAGATGGTGATCATATCACTTCTTAGCCGCCTCCTCTCCAGGCTAAACATCCCCAGCTCCTTCAGCCTTTCTTCACAGGACTTGGTCCCCAGACCCCTCACCATCTTTGTTGCCCTCCTTTGGACCCGTTCCAGCTTGTCTATATCCTTCTTAAATTGTGGTGCCCAAAACTGAACACAATACTCCAGGTGAGGTCTTACCAGAGCAGAGCAAAGGGATACCATCACATCACGTGATCTGGACACTATACTTTTGTTGATACAGCTCAAAATTGCATTTCCCTTTTTAGCCATTGCATCACACTGTTGACTCATGTTCAGCATATGATCCACTAAGACCCCTAGATCCTTTTTGCACATACTACTGTTAAGACAATTATCCCCCATTCTATAACCATGCATTGGATTTTTCCTACCTAAATGCAGAACTTTACATTTATCCCTGTTAAAATTCATTTTATTGGTTTTAGCCCAGTTTTCCAGCCTGTCAAGGTCATCCTGTATCCTGTTTCTGTCTTCTTCTGTGTTTGCAAGCCCTCCCAATTTAGTATCATCTGCAAATTTAATAAGCATTCCCTCTATTCCTTCATCCAAATCATTGATAAAGATGCTGAACAAAACAGGCCCCAGGAAAGCTCCCTGAGGCACTCCATTTGTCACTCCTCTACAAGAGGATGAGGAACCATTCACAAGCACTCTTTGGGTGTGATCTGTCAACCGGTTACAGATCCACCTAATGGTACCCAGATCCAAACCACATTTTACCAACTTGTCAACAAGGATAGTATGTGGAACCTTATCAAAAGCCTTATTAAAATCAAGATAAACAATGTCTACAGCATTCCCCCGATCCAGCAAGGTAGTCACTTTCTCAAAAAAAGAGATCACTCCCTTTTGAGAAAGAGACTCTACTGCTAAGACAATTCTCCCCCATTCTATAACCATGCATTGGATTTTTCCTACCTAAATACAGAACTTTACATTTATCCGTGTTAAAATTCATTTTATTGGTTTTAGCCCAGTTTTCCAGCCTGTCGTCATCCTGTATCCTGTTTCTGTCTTCTTCTGTGTAGTCACTTTCTCAAAAAAAGAGTCTGACATGACTTGTTCTTTAGAAACCCATGTTGGCTCTTAGTAATCACATTCATTCTTTCTAAATGTTCCAAGACCAACTGTTTGATGATTTGTTCTAAAACTTTTCCAGGTATAGACGTCAAGCTGATGGGTTGGTAGTTACCTGGATCCTCTTTTTCCCCCTTCTTGAAGATGGAGACAACGTTTGCCCACCTCCAATCTTCTGGCACCTCTCCTGTTCTCCAAGAATTTTCAAAAATAATAGCCAGAGGCTCAGAAATTACATCCGCAAGCTCTTTTAGAACCCTTGAATGCAATTCATCTGGCCCTGAGGACTTAGTTTCATTTAAAGAAATGAGGTGTTTATGTAGTACCCCTACGCTGATCCTAGGTTGAAACTTTATACCCTCCTTATATGTTCTGTTTTTGGCATGTTGAGCACCGTTCCCCTCTGAAGAGAAGACTGAGGAAAAGTAGGAATTGAGCAGTTCCCCCCTCTCTTCATTACCTGTTACAATTTCACTTTCCTGCCCTCGCAATGGGCCTACCATGTCCTTGCTCTTTTTTTTTACTCTGAACATAAGAAAAGAACCCTTTTTTGTTGCTTTTAGCATCTTTGACCAGCCTAAGCTCATACTGAGCTTTAGCTTTCCTAACTTTTTCTCTACAAACACTAATGATTTGTTTATATTCATCCTTGGTTATAAGGCCCTCCTTCCAATTCCTAAAGGAGTTTTTTATTTCTCAAGTCTTTAGAGAGCTGTTTATGGAGCCACTTCGGCTTCTTTAGGCTTTTTTCATTTTTTCTTCTCAAAGGAATCGTCTGTGATTGCGCTTTCAGTATTTTGCTTTTAAGAAACTCCCACCCCTCCTGAACCCCCATCCTCCCAAGTATTTCTGACCATGGGCTTTTACCCAGCATAGTTCTAAGTTTATCAAAGTTTGTCTTTCTGAAGTCCAACCTATAAGTCTACGTATAGCTTTTCCCTTCCCTAAGACTGTAAATTCAAAAATCATATGGTCACTACTGCCCAGGGTGTCCCCTATTTTCACTTCTTCGATCAATTCTTCCTTGTTGATGAAAATCAAATCCAAGATAGCAGATCCCCTTGTTTCCTTCTTCACTTTCTGGAAAAGGAAGTTGTCAGCAAGACAAGTCAGGAATCTATTTGACTTTTCATTTTTGGCAGCGTTGGACTTCCAACAGATGTCCGGGTGATTGAAATCTCTCATGATCACTGTATCCCTTCTCTTGGAGAACTTTGCAATCTGCTGTAGAAGTATCTCATCCAAGTCCTCTGCCAGATTTGGTGGTCTATAGCAGACCACCACAATAATATCACTGTTGTTCCTTACTCTTTTTATTTTTACCCAGAGACTCTCAACTGAGCTGCCATGCTCTGATTCACATATTTCCTCACAAGTATATACCTCCTTCACATATACTGCTACGCCTCCGCCCTTTCTCATTTGCCTGTCCCTTTTAAATAAGTTGTACCCCTAATATTCCAGTTGTGAGTGTCATCCCACCACGTTTCAGTAAGGCCTATTATGTCATAGTCTCCTTCCTTTATTAGAACTTCCAATTCCTCCTGTTCGTTTCCCATATTCTGTGCATTAGTGTAGAGACTTAGTGTATTAGTGTAGATTGATTTGTCTCTTCTGCCTATCTAACTTGGGCAGTCTTTTTTAAAAAATGCATTTTTATAATGTTCTAACATAATCATCCCCATAATTAACTGATCATATCATATATAGATATGACAATGATATGAATGTTTGCTCTTTGGGATTTTCTTTCATGTCATTGTTGGATAGTATCAATGCTCTCATATGGGCATGAAATAAATAATCTTCCACTCCTGGGGAAGTTTTAGAATGCCATATCCCTGATGTATGGCTCAAGATTCAGTAATAAAAAGGAGATGGTAGTAGGATCTATGTATTGTAGTTATTAAAATTTAGAACTAAGAAGATCCATGTTGAAATCCTTATTTAGACTTAAAGCTCAGTGTTAGGGATTGGTATGAACTAAACCATGATGCAAAATTTGTCATGAATCAAGTTTGTGGCAGGGTACCCAGCACAAACTTTCCATGAACTTTGATGTTGTTCATGGAGGTTGTGCCAGTTCATGAGCAGATACAGTCCTAGACAGATTGTATCTGCTCAATCAAAATATTTACAAAACTTCAAAGCAACAACTTTGAGGGAATGTAGAGGAGCATCTGAGGAAGATCCCCTACAACTGTGATATCTCCAGCTTACACAGGATCCATTCTAAACACTCCTGAACTTTGATCATTTTGACAGGTGCAGGTTCAGGAATGTATAGAGTGAATCCCATGCAAGCTTAGAGATATCAAACAAAGGACCTTCCCTGGATGCTCCTCTATCTGTTCTCCAAGCTTGGTGTTCCCAGCTTGCACAGGATCTGTTCTATACACACCTGAACCTTAGTCATTTTGACAGGCACAGGTTCAGGAGTGTATAGAACACATCCTGTGCAAGCTAGAGACACCAAATCCACAGGGGAGCTCTGTCTGACTCTTCTCTACTTGCTCTTCAAGTTTAGTGAGAATTGGATTTAAGGGGTTCTAATTATGGGCCCCCAAAGAAATTGCCCCCAGGAAAGTGCTTTCTGGGAAAATGACAGGTGGTCATTTCCCCGGAAAGCACATTCCTGGGGGCACTTTCTTTGGGGAACTGTGACTCAGACCCCATAAATTCACTCCTCTCCAAACTTGGAGGGCAGCTAGAGGAGAGTCAGCTGGAGATCCGCTGCAAGTTTGGTGTCTCTAGAACACCAGGAGGCATTCTACCATCTCATGAACCTCACAAACTTAACTGGTTCATAAGGTGGTTAGAATTAGTGATTTCTGTGGTTTGCAAATGGGGCATGTCACAAACTACAAACCAAACTGCATTTTCCTGGTTTGTGCTCATTCCTACTCTTTGGTACACATTTGCTAGGCATTCTCTTTCAGCAAAATTTGCCTCATAGTGTTGTGAGAATAAAATGGAGAAACTGAGAACTATATATGATACCCTGAGCTCTTCAGAGAAAGGGCCACAAAAAAGTAAAAGAAAATTCAAAGACAAACCATTACTGAAGGACTCTGTATCTACTCATGCAAAATTCCAATTGTCTTATGGCTGGAATGCTTATAGTGATTATTCTATTACCATGTAATATTGTTGCTGTACATAGTATTCATTTGGAATGCTGTGTACAATTCTGGTCACCGCATCTCAAAAAAGATACTATAGCACTGGAAAAGGTGCAGAAAAGGGCAACTAGAATGATTTAAGGGTTGGAACACTTTCTCTATGAAGAAAGGTTAAAACACTTGGGGCTCTTTAGCTTGGAGAAACATTTACTGAGGGGTGACATGATAGAGATTTACAAGATTATGCATGGGATTGAGAAGGCAGAGAAAGAAGTACTTTTCTCCCTTTCTCACAATACAAGAACTCATGGACATTCAATGAAATTGCTGAACAGTCAGGTTAGAACAGATAAAAGGAAGTACTTCTTCACCCAAAGTGTGATTAACACATGGAATTCACTGCCACAGGAGGTGGTGGTGGCTACAAGCATAGACAGCTTCAAGAAGGGACTGGATAAGCATATGGATCAGAGGTCCATCAGTGGCTATTAGCCACAGCATATTGTTGGAACTCTCTGTCTGAGGCAGTGATGCTCTGTATTCTTGTGCTTGGTGGGGGGTCACGGTGGGGGGGGGCTTGTAGTGTCCTGACCTCATTGGTGGACCTCCTGATGGCACCTGGGTTTTTTTGGCCACTATGTGACAGGGGGTTGGACTGGATGGGCCATTGGCCTGATCCAACATGGCTTGTCTTATGTTTTATGTTCTTATAAAAGGTAAAGGTAGTCCCCTGTGCAAGCACTAGTAATTTCCGACTCTGGGGTGATGTTGCTTTCACAACATTTTCACGACAGACTTTTTACTGGGTGGTTTGCCATTGCCTTCCCCAGTCATCTACACTTTCCCCCCAGCAATCTGGGTACTCATTTTACCGACCTCAGAAGGATGGAAGGCTGAGTCAACCTCAAGCTGGCTACCTGAACCCAGCTTCCGCTGGGATGGAACTCAGGTCGTGAGCAGATCTTAGGACTGCAGTATTGCAGCTTTACCACTCTGCACCACGGGGCTCTTATGTTCTTATAGATAATGACAAATTTTAATGCCTAGAGTTGCCAGGTTTTCAACTGATCCCTTTAATATCACTTTGTCTACAGCAATTATCAGGTGATGTTATTTAACTTTGTGTCATAAAAAGCTTCAGCTTCTCTTTTCCATTTATTAAATCTTTTATTAAAGGAACAGGACTTTTTTCCTGTCCAGTTGGCAACCTTCCCTGAATATATTCATTGGATTTTTTTCCAGAGCTGGATTTCTATTCACCTTATATTCTGCAATTCTTCCTGTACTGGGGGTAGACTCAAGGTTGAAACAAGAAAAGTACAATATGTAATTAGCCCCTTAGTTGATAGAGAGGATCTTTTGATCACAATATGTCATAATGCTGGGAGCTAGATACTAGGAACTTTGTACTGCAGTGATAGTTTGATAGAACAGTCACACAGCTGAACTTTGATCAGGGATATCTGTATTCAAAATCACACCCAGTCACTTTGTTGTGTGACCTTGGCCAGTCACCATGTTCCTGGCAAACCTATTTCACAGAAATGCTCTTAAAATAAAGTAGAAAGTGTACAATAAATGAAATAATTTACAGTGAGATATTGGGTCAGTTCAGATTAAATTAACTATGGGTTAATTTAACTATGATTAGCTAGTGAAAGATATCATTATATTATGGGCAGGATCAATAGGTGCTCCAAAACCTGGTCAGCCACACTCCAGAGAGCAGTCTAAGTAGTAATTTCCTGCACAAGAAAGAAATGTTCCAGGAACATAAACATGTAGTTTAACTTCCTAGAAAAATGTCTGCATCACATACAACACATAAGCAGCAAGAATACATTTCTTCAGTATAAAGAGAATGTCTGCCTTTTCTTTAAGAAGATGAATTTTTTTTATCACAATTTTATATTCGAATGTTACAGTGTATTTTCTATGTTCTGAACATGTTACATGGGAAGATATGCCATTTGATAATGAAGTGTGAAAATGATCTGGGAATGAAATATACAAAGAACAAAATATAGCTCGGTAGTTATCTACAGACTTATCTGTTCTAGAAAAAAACTAAGCTTTTTCTAGAGAGTCTATAGTTATTTCCAAAAGGGAAAACATATTACAATGATAACAAACACCAAAAAGTCACATTAGTCTAAGTATTTTCTCCAGGAACTGGAAGGGGAAGGTTAAACCAAACTTTCTCTTAGAACTCAAAACATATTGCATGATTCCAGGCAAAACTGTAATAAAACCAAGCATGTCCCTCATGAGAAAGGAGATATTTTAAATACAAAATAAAACACTTAATTTAAATAAGATTTTTTGTCACACTAGAGATGTACTGTGGGTTTCTACTTAGCTTTTTCAGTGTGAAACACTGGAACACGTATCTTGTACTGTAATTTAGTGGTAACGTCTTTGGTTACAAATGTGTTTCCCCCCCTTGAGATTGAGAATAATTAGGACTAATGAAGTCAGTAATATTTCTTATTTTCAAGGATCTGATTCACCTGATCAATTTATTTTTGGTAGAAATAGCATCATGATGTGATCATTTAAGGAACTGGTTAGATTTCAATTTACCATATTTCCTCTCCCAACTAGAAATATTGTGGATGTAGTAATGTGCAGCTTCACCACTTGGAGATCTTTCCCAAGGCACCCTCTTATTTCTTTGTTATGAGAAAAATGATTTAAAAATCACCTTAAAATGGTGATTTCCATTTCCTGAAGTCTGACTTCATTAGGAAGAGAATATAATTACAGAACATATTTTCTTCCTTTATAGGTCATTAAAAGGGACTTGTTCCTAGGAATATGTTCTTAGGATAGCCTAATCCCCATCCCTATGGAAGTGAGTTACTCTCACATTACTTTAGTGTGAAGATAACAAGCAAATATATAACAGCTATTGTTTTATATTCTGTATACTTCTAAAAAGTTTTGTAGGCTTTGTAAAGTTTGTTGGGGAGAGTCTCATTGTCTAAAGAAAATCCATCAGAAGTTTTGGAATGAACATTGCTGCTTTTCCTGTAATAAAGAACTACTAAATTTCCTCCCCCATCTTTATTTACATGTAAAAAATATATAAGTTTATATAAATCTAAATATAGTGATGGGGTCAAGTATATACGTTTGTTTAATGATAATCAGCCAGCTGGTTATTAGGTACTCTTCATTTATATCATACATAAAGCCTGAAGAGGAAATTTAATGTAACCCAGCCAAAAATATTTCTTACAGTCCATTGCATCTGGTACTCTGGGCTTTAGAATGAATTCCTTGCTGCATAATAAAGAAAAGCATGCACGTCTTAGAGTGAAGTAACATTTTGTGTTCAAAGGATTTGTTAATGGCAACCATCTCTGAGCATTGTAAAAACTTAAGGATTAATGAGCTCCATTTGCTAAATGTGGTTGTTAAATGAATACCACATGGTTGTGGACCAGGACTAGAAAACACTTTTCTCATTTTTTTTAAAATCAACTTTGAATTGTGTTATATTGGTGTGATAAAAGAACCTTTGAATGGAAATGTCATCAGCCTCTAGTCCATTCGGATCCAGGAGTGCCATTAGAGTTTTCAGTTGTGAACACAAGCAAAGTATGAATACCTGTTCTGAGGTACATTTAAACTGTGCCTCCCCCAGCAGTTCATTTTAAGAACAGTTGGTGTGACTTTTTAATATACTGCATAATCAAATGTAGTAATTTTATTAAGATTGTCATACTTGTTTTTGAAGCAAAGGGATTTGTGATTTAGCATACATACTGGGGTGTGTGTGAAGTGCTATCAAGTAGCTTCTGAGTCATGGTGACCCTATGAATTAATATCCTCCCAAACATCCTATTTTTAGCAGCCTTGCTTAGGTCTTTCAAACTGAGGGCTATTGCTTCCTTTATTGACTCAATCCATCTCATGTTAGGTCTCCCTCTCTTCCTGCCGCTTTCAACTTTTCGTAGCATTATTTTCTTTTCCATTGACTCTTGTCTTCTCAGAATGTGACCAAAGTATATGAACACATGAAGCTGCTTTATACCGAATCAGACCCTTGGTCCATCAAAGTTATATTGTCTACTCAGATTGGCAGCAGCTCTCCAGGCTCACAGGCTGAGGTTCTTCACATCACCTCCTACTTGATCCTTTTAACTGGAGTTGTCATTTTAACTTCTAGGGAGAGTTCAGGCTTTATCTAGAACTCACTTGTTTGTCTTTTTGATGGTCCATGGTATCCATAAAACTCTCCTCCAAAAACACATTTCAAATGAATCAGCTTTCTTCCTGTTAGCTTTCTTCACTGTGTATGAAACTTTCATACCCATACATAGTAATGGGGAATACTATGGCACGAATTAACTTGATCTCCAGCAATACATCCTTACATTTAAAAAATCTTTTCTAAATCCTTTATGGCTGCTCTTCCTATTCTCAATCTCCTGCTTTCTTGGTTGCAGTCTTCCTTTTGGTTGATGATGGAGCAAAGGAACAGAAAATCTTAAACAGTTTCAATTTCTTCATAACCAACCTTAAAGTTGTGGGATTCTCCAGTAATTACTTCTGGCTTCTTGATGTTCAGCTGTAATCTTGATTTGGCACTTTCTGCTTTACTATTCATCAAGAATCATTTCAAGTCTTCACTATTTTCTGCAAGTAATGGGGCATCATCTGCATAGCTCAAATTGTTTATGTTCGTTACTGCACCTTCATCAAAGTCTAATTCAATTTCTCTGACTTGGATAGCCCAGGCAAGCCCAATCTTATCAGATTTTGGAAGCTAAGCAGGGTTGACTCTGGAAGAAGAAGATATTGGATTTATACCCCCACCAGTGTTCCCTCTAAGCTGAGTTAGCATGAGCTAGCTCACAGATTTTTAGCCTCCAGTTCACACATTTTTATCTTAGTTCAGGAAGGATGACCCCAGAGCACACTAATTTATGCAGTAGTTCACAACTTTAATGCCAGTAGCTCACAAAGTAGAATTTTTGCTTACAAGACTCTGCAGCTTAGAGGGAAAATTGACCCCCACCCTTCACTGAATATCAGAATGGCTTACAATCTCTTTTACCTTCCTCCCCCGCAACAGACACCCTGTGAGGTAGGTGGGGCTGAGAGAGCTCTCACAGAAACTGCCCTTTTAAGGACAGCTCTGCAAGAGCTATGGCTGACCCAAGGCCATTCCAGCAGCTGCAAGTGGAGGAGTGGAGAATCAAATCCGGTTCTCTCACATAAGAGTCAGTGCACTTAACCACTACACGAAACTGGAAAGTACTTGGATGGGAGACCACCTTGGAATACCAGCAGTCAGGAGGTGGGAGCAGGCTTTATTCACCACATCCCTAAATATCCTCCAGGCCCCCAGTAGGGGTCAGTCACCAGAGGTTGCAATGACTTCTAGGTGCAAATACACTCATACATATACATATTAAAAATACAAAAAAAAAGTCTAATTCAACTTTCCTCAAGCTATGTTCTGCATTTAGAATGAAAACACATAAAAATAATCATCTGACACCTTTGCCAATTGAAAATGGTTCTGTTTCTCCATATTCTACCTCAGCAGTTGCATTTTTGTCTAAAGTACAGGTTGCACATCAAAACAATTAGTACTTTCAAGGTAAGGGATGATCAGAAATTTATTGTGGTCCTTTTCTGTGCAGTACTAACCATGGTTAGCTGAAGTTATGAGCAAAGGCTGCCTCCAAGTCTAAAAACAGACATTGTGATTTCTGGCTCAGTGAGCAGATTGCTTTAAGCACAAAGGGGTCTCAAACATCTGTGTCAGGCATAGTCCTTGCTTGGCCTATGCCAACTGTTTCCGGGGTTTCTGTCATCCAAGCAGCCAGCACACAGCTTGGATACCATCCCGATTACACGGACTCCCAGCTGACATTACATTCCAGTTCCGGCTGCGGTACAGACGGAAAGCATGCCTATCTTGAGCTGTCCAGTTTCATGGCTTCAGCATAGCTGCTCTGGCCTTGCTGTTCTAGCCTTCTGATGCAAGGGAAGCCATTACTCGGACTAACAACAGCAGCTGTCACCCTCCTGTCTCTTTGGGAAGCCATAGGAGTGAAGCTGGAGACCCACTTACACAGGGTGTACCTTGGACTTTGCATAAACCCATCAAGTTGGCTCTATATTGACCCTTTTAGATAACCTTATCTAGGAATGTTAATCCTGGAGCATTCCACTTTCCACATGTCATACCTCATATGATCCTGCATCACATCCCACCTGACCCCGTGTCACAGGTCATCTGACCTGCTCCCCCTGAGGGTGTCAGGTAGTCCTTAAAAGGTCAAGTACACCTTTCCTCTGGTATGCTTCAGACAGTTACCCCACTCCGCTTTCTGATCCACTCCCTAAACCTGATCAGTTTCAGGTCACCAATAGCAGGAAACGCCGGCCGTACCCTGCTACCCCATTCCCTTTTTGTTGCTATTGGAGCTTCAGACAAAGACAACAATTGGTAAAATATCCCCCCTGTCTGTGTTTTACCCCTGTGTTACCTCTATCCATTTTCATGTCTATTTTCCTAGGTCTGTATGAGTGTTGTATGATTTTATTGTCTTATATATGTGTTCTATTTTTCTAATAAAACCCAATTATTTTTATTTAATTAGTCTCCTCATCATTTAGAGGGAGTTTCTGGAGGTCATCTCTTGTATACATTGGTTCTGTATCCCGCTAAGCCGTAGTTGCCCACCTTCTAAATTCCCCAACCTCTTTTTGAGGGCAATTTGGCTTACAAAGTAGCACTCCATTGTCTGTGAAAGATCCTTCTCCAATGTCACCTTCCACTGTTGCAATCCAGTAGCTACCCTTCAAGGATTCCTCCACCTCCATTTCCATTGGAACCCTTCATTCTCTTCTGCTGAAATGTTGATTCCTGAAGGAGGTGGATGGATTCATCTTAGTCTGGTGTCTCACCTGTGACCATTCTGCCTTGAGTGATGCTGTTGGGAATTTAGCCTCTTGACAAGAGTCTAAACCAGGGGCTTCAAACATGTGGCCTGAGGGCCGAATCAGGCCCCTGGATGGCTCCTATCAGGCCCACAAGCAACTCACCATTGTCTGCTTCCTTCTCCCTCTCTTGCTTCCTTCTGCATTACAACTTGCTTTGCCAAGCTTGCTCAATCATACAGGAACTACAGAGCAAAGCTTAAATATTGAATCTGAGTTGTTTTCTTGGGTGAATTTGTAAATATATGCCTCTGGTCTGTCATTCTGATGTATTCAAGTGTTGTTTAGTTTGGAACTTCCTGTAAAAGTGGTTGTTATTGCTGAAAGTTCTAAGTTCTTTCAAGATTTTTGTATAATAGAAGCCTTATTCTAGTATACTCCCAATAGAATTGGAAACACCGGGTAAGTTTCTTATATTTTGGCTTCTGTGGATTTCTTGTGCAGCCCATTTCAAGAGAAGCTAAAGACAAATAGAAGTGTGGAGTAGGGGTGTGCATTCGGTTCGGCCGAACCGAATCAACCGCCGAATCACCCCTGATTCGGCTGTATACGGAATCGCATACAGCCGAATCCAATTGGGGTCCATTAAGCAGGAGCCGAGTATGGCTCCCCGTATACTTCTGTATAGATATTCGAAAGTATACGGAAATCCATGGAAAAGGCAGGAAAGGGGCTTCTGCAGCCTCAGGGGAGCTGCTTGCCTCCTTTCCTGCCTTTGGTAGCCTTTTCCCGCCTCTTCCATAGCCTCCTTGGGATCAGAGAGGGGGGGAGGGGGAAGAGGAGCCCCAGCAGCCAATCCAAAGCATGCATTTGCAAAATGCATTGCAAATGCATGCTTTGCAGGGCTGTTGTGTAGCTGATCCCCCAGCCATCAGTAACATTGTTGTTCTTTTGATCTTTTGCTTACTTGGGTATCCAAGTAAGCACTGTTGTCTGGCCAATCACAGAGCAGTGCTATTTTTTGAAACTGCTCTCTGTAGGGCCAGAGAACCTTTTTAAGGAGTCTGCCTGGCTGGACTCCTCCATTGCTGCTGTGTTGATGTGTGTTGGTGTGTGAGAGAGATTGTGCTGTGCTGGCCCTTGGCCTCAGCTGCTGCTGCTCTCTCTCAGCCTTACCAGACATGCCTGGAGTAGAGAAGATGTCTAAGGTAAGACAGTCTTGGGGTTCTTGTTTTTATTTTAGTTGGTAAAAGGACTTTTTAAGACTCAGAGTCCCTTTACTTATCCAGATTTGAGTGGTGGGTAGTTTATTTGGGGTTGGAGTTAGGGGGTTCTGCTGGGGCAGGGGGCCTGGGGTGGGGTTTTTTTTTTTTGCCAATTTGCCCATATCTTACTTTAGTGAGAGGACTTTTAAAAGTGCAGTGTACTTTTACTTTTCCTGATTTGGGTGGCTTGGATTTCTTGGGGTTAGGCTGAAGGGGGGGGGGGTTGGGGAGAGGGGTTGGTAAAGTTCCTGTATTATTAAAAGTTAAGTTTTTTACTGTTTTAAAAGGATTCTGTGTTTGATTTGTTGCTGCTGTGTTGTGCTGCTGTTGTTCCTTTTCTCTTCTGGTTCTTGGGAGGGGGGCTTTGGCTTAATTTTCATTGTTTAAAAGGGCACTTTTTAACAGTTGAGTTTCTTGGCCTTCTCCTGTTGTCCCTTTTCCTGGTTCTGGGTTTTTTTGTGGGGGGAAGCTGGCACCTGGGTGAGAGACCCAGAACCAGCAGTCTTGTGCTTGGCCAGCTCTCCCCGTGTTGTTTGGGGCAGGGCTGGAGAGCTGGCATCTGTAGATTGTGTGTTCTGTGGCAGGGAAGCTGGCACCTGGGTGAGAGACCCAGAACCAGCAGGCTTGTTGTGCTTGGCCAGCTCTCCCCGCGTTGTTTGGGGGCAGGGCTGGAGAGCTGGCATCTGTAGATTGTGTGTTCTGTGGCAGGGAAGCTGGCATCTGGGTGAGAGACCCAGAACCAGCAGGCTTGTTATGCTTGGCCAGCTCTCCCCACGTTCTTTGGGGCAGGGCTGGAGAGCTGGCATCTGGGTTTGCTGCAGATTGTGTTTTGTGTGGCAGGGTTCATGGAGTAGATAGATGTATATAGTGCATTTGGGTCCTATAGAAGTTAGGTTTGGCTTTGTGTGCCCCAGGAATTGGACCCCCTGGCCCAATCTTTTTGGGACTTGGAGGGTTTGTAGGGGAGAGTCCCCTGCAGGTCCCCTGCAAATTTGGGGGCTCTCCCTCAAACCCCCTCCCCTCCAGGCGGCTTCAAATATACCCTATTTGCCATTGATTTCAATGGCCCATAGGGTAGAATGGTGCCGTATATTCGGAAATAGCAGCGCATCTACCGTATATGCGGCTATTCCGACTACGGAATTCAGAAATATACGGGATTCTATATCCCCCCCCCCCCCATATATTTCCGAATCCGTGTACTACCAAATTTTTTTTTTCACATTCCTAGTATGGAGCTGTGCTTGTTCCTTGGAGATAAGCAGAGCAGTGCCAAAATTGAAACTGTAGTTATATATGGGAGTACCTTGAATACAAAAAAAAAAAAACCAATTTAATATATTGTTAACTGGAAAAAATTATTTTGTGACATGCCAGTCCCTTGGTGAGCTGCCTGAAGAAGGATTCTCTGAAAGTGGATGGAAGCAGCAGTCCAATTGCAGCCATACCAGTTTGGGAACTGCAATCACACCTGCATTGGACTTCAGGAAGTCCAACAAATGAAAAACATTGTATGTTGTAAAATGGACTGTAAAATAATTCCAAATTAATATGTGAAAAATACTGTGGTTTAAAATTTTGTTTTCAATGTATGTATTAGTTAAAGCTCTCACAGAGCATTCTACGTTATATACTTTACTCATACCTGTGTTCTCTCAGTTGTACAGCAGAGCTACTAAGCCAAGCCTCTCTTCCTTCTGTTGGCTGAGGCTCAACAGTTAGGTGGATTAGGCTGTATGTGTGTGTTTATCTGTGTTCTTTATAAAGTTTATATCACCCCTACCTGGCATTACATTTTATGACACACATGACCCAGTCCGACAAGGTGAAGATCTGCCCCTCATAACATTTGAGTTCAACACCCCTGGTCTAAACCCTTTATGATATTGCTCTCAGCTTCTTTGTGGATATATACAAGCCCCTTCACCACATTAAAATGTGTGTCCAAGAGGGGGACACTGGTACATAGACTTGTTTAACTATTTATACCAATATTCATTCTTTTGTAGAACCAATTGGCCAGAAACACAGGGGACTTCACCCCTAAGAATATGTGCTCAAAATCATGGTGAGAAGAAACCTTCCTTCTTCCCAAGATGCCTATGCAGCTCAAGTCATCTGTTTCGAAGAAGCAAATGTTACATGATAAGATATAATTGAATTCAGAATGCAGTCCTTGACATGCTTAGCTGTGTATTTTCACTGGGAATTCAAGCAAGCTATGCAGATATTACAAACCTAATATAAAGTGGAGACTGTCTCAATATTTTAGTCTCCTTATACTCTGAGCCAGGGAGACAGCTGTTTTCTCCCCTGCTATAAACTAGGAGATACATATTAAAACTGTGGTTTCTGGCTGCTTTCCAGAAAAATAAGAAAGTGCACACCTGTCAACTCTTGGCAAGCAACAATAGTTTTTTTTTTTTTTTTTTAAATATCACTAAGGGTTTTTCCCCCCACAACATTTTCTGCTGGATAAATATACCCTGGCTTCATTTCATTCTCTCCATAACTCCTCAAAGGCTTAGATTTCTCCCTAGAGGCACAGAAGAATTAAGCAATTTTACCACTGCTTCTTATAAATAGCTTACTTCTAGAGAAGATCAGTTTTCATGCTAGGGTTACTTTATCACTTCTTTTTTCCCTGAACACTTACCCCTCCTCAGTGTTTTGCATCTGTAAGCATTTGTTCTATACAATCCCCTGTTTTACTAAGGCAATCCAAAAGCCCCCTTAGCTAATGGCTCGTTTAGGAATCAGTTTGTCAAACAGTGTTCACAGATCTCCCCCACAGTGTTTTGTACTTTATCAGTAATATTCATATGAATGTCTTTTTTAAAAGGTTCAATACAAAATTCTGAATGTGTTGTTATTCTGCCTAGTCAGAAAAATATTGCTCAAACTGAAAATGTGCTTTACTGCCAGTAGCTTAACAAGAGTATTCCATTCTAAGCGCAGGAAATGTGAAGCTGAAGGTGAAATGTTATCCTTGATTCCTTCTGCTCATGTGCTCTACATGTAGGGTGAAGCACAGTGCTGTGGTATATTGCCATTGTGAGCTTGCCAAGATCATGACACCAAAGGGGAACTTGAGGACAGAGTTACAGTCCTAACTCTGCACTTCTTGGCTTACATCCAGAATATTAATACTATGTAAATAAAGCCTCTCCCAGGCGCACTGAAGGATAAGAAGTTCAACAAAAGGAGACAGTTTATAGTTAAAAGTGCTAATCAGGAATTCTGGAACATTCTCTTTACAAAGGATTGTTGGAAACTTTTAAGATATTAACCTGAAACGATCTGTCAGAGCTTTAGAAGAATGGAGTCCAAGTGAATGTTAATGACTTTATCCTCCTTAAGCCAAAACAGTACTGCTGAGCCAGGCAATTCAAAGTTCCCACAGCAGCAATAGCTATGTTTTCCTCCGTGGTACCAAATAGATTCTGTGAGCTTAAACCAGAGTCATAAAACCTACAATCAGTTTGGTTTTGAGGGTATTGGTTTCTAATACTACTTAACAAGATATTAAAAATTGTAAGTTTTTCGCATGTTCTTACATTTCTGTACCAAGACAGATTTTGCATGAGTACAAGATAATGTTGCAAAATGTCTTGGACAATAGATTTTTTTTTAAATTCAAAAAATTCTTATGCCCTGGGCAGGGCCAGCCCTGCCACTAGGCAATTTAGGCAATTGCCTAGGGCTCTGGGCTCCCAGGGGCACCAAATTGGCTACCAGTCATGTGACTGCAAAGGTAGTCTTGAGGGCAGCGAGTTCCTGGGACAGCAAGGAGACCATAAGAACATAAGAGAAGCCATGTTGGATCAGGCCAATGGCCCAGCCAGTCCAACACTCAGTGTCACACAGTGGCAAAAAAAAAAAGTGCCATCAAGAGGTCCAGCAGTGGGGCTAAAAACCCTTCCTCTGTGCTCCCCACCCCCCCCAAGCACAAGAATACAGAGCATCACTGCCCCAGACAAAGAGTTCCAACAATAAGCTGTGGTTAATAGTCACTGATGGAGCTCTGCTCCATATTCTTATCCATTCCCCTCTTGAAGTTGTCTATACTTGTAGTGAATTCCATGTGTTAATCACGCTTTGGGTGAAGAAGTACTTCTTTTTATCAGTTCTAACCCACCTGCTCAGCAATTTCGTTGAATGTCCACAAGTTCTTGTATTGTGAGTAAGGGAGAAAAGTACTTCTTTCTATACCTTTTCTATCCCATGCATAATCTTGTAAACCTCTATCATGTCACCCCGACGTTTCTCCAAGCTAAAGAGCTCCAAGTGTTTTAACCATAGGGAACGTGTTCCCTCCCTTTAATCATTCTAGTTGCCCTTTTCTGCACTTTTTCCAGTGCTATAATATCTTTTTTGAGGTATGGTGACCAGAATTGTACACAGTACTCCAAATGAGGATGAACCATTGATTTATACAGGGGCATTATGATACACACCCCATCAACCCGTATTTATAGTTAGGATTTTTGGCCCCAATGTGCATTACTTTGCAGTTGGCCACCTTGAACCTTATCTGCCATGCTGACACCCACTCACCCAGCCTCAACAGATCCCTTTGGAGTGCCTCACAATCCTCTCTGGTTTTCACCACCCTGAACAATTTAGTGTCATCTGCAAACTTGGCCACTTCACTGCTTACTTTCAACTCCAAATCATTAATGAACAAGTTAAAGACCATGGGACCCAGTACTGAGCCCTGCGGCACCCCACTGCTTACCATCTTTCACTGCGGAAATAGCCCATTTATATTCATTGTTTCCTATTAATTAGCCAGTTTTTGATCCATAAGAGGACTTGTCCTTTTACTCCATGACTCTCGAGCTTACTAAGGAGCCTTTGATGAGGAACTTTATCAAAAGCTTTCTGGAACTCAAGGTAAACAACATCTAATGGGTCCCCTTTGTCCACATGTTTGTTCACCCCCTCAAAGAACTCTAACAGGTTAGTGAGACAAGATCTTCCCTTACAGAACCAACTCTGAGTCTTCCTCAATAACTTGTGTTCATCAATGTGCCTACTCATTCTGTCTTTGATAATGGTTTCTACCAACTTTCCCAGTATTGAAGTCAGACTAACTGGCCTGTAATTTCCTGGATCTCCTCTGGTTATTTTAAAGATGGGGGTGACATTTGCTACCTTCCAGTCCTCAGGAACGGAGGCAGATTTCAATGAAAGATTACACATTTTTGTCAGGAGATCCACAAGTTCACCTTTGAGTTCTTTCAGAACTCTTGGATATATGCCATCTGGGCCTGGTGACTCAGTTTTTAATTTGTCTATCAGTTGTAGGACCTTCTCTCGTGTCACCTCAATCTGGCTCAGGTCCTTCAACACCCCTTCCAAAATTAGTGATTCTGGGGCAGGCAAACACTTCTCATCTTCCACGGTGAACACGGAGGCAAAAAATGTATTCAGCTTCTCAGCCATTTCCCTATCCTCTTTTAGTAATCCTTTTACCCCTTGGTCATCCAAGGGCTCCACTGCTTCCCTGTTTGGTTTCCTGCTTCTAATATAGTTGAAGAAATTTTTATTGTTGGTCTTTATATTTTTTGCAATATGCTTCTCATGGTCCCTTTTTGCCTGCCTGATCACAGTCTTGCATTTTATTTGATTTATTAACCTCACTTGGACTAGCTTTCCGTCACTTAAAGGATTCCTTCTTACCTTTTACAGCTTCCATTATTTTGTTTGTTAAACATACAGGCTTTATCTTATACCTGTTTGTGTCTTTCCTAACTTGTGGTATATATTTTATCTGAGCTTCTAGGATTGTAGTTTTAAATAGCCTCCCCAAAGGTTTTGACTCTATTTATCTTTCCTTTCAGTTTCTTCTTCACATGCCTCCTCATGCCAGAGAATTTACCCCTTCTAAAGTTAAAAGTGGTTGTGTTGGTCTTTTGGGGCAACTCCCTATTTATACAAATGGTGAAATCAATAACATTATGTTCACTGCTCCCAAGTAGTGCAATCAATTTTACATCTCTCACCAGGTCTTGGGCATTACTTAGGACCAAATCCAGGATCGCCCTACCCCTGGTAGGTTCTGTGATCATCTGCTCCATAGTACAGTTGTTGAGAGTGTTTAGAAACTCAATATCTTTCCCCCGACCAGAACACATATTGACCCAATCAATCTGTGGGTAGTTAAAAATCACCTATTATGACACAGTTTTTAAGTTTAGTCACTATCTTTAATTCTTTCATCATATTATAATAGTTCTCTATCTTGCGCTGGCTTCCTGGGCTCCATTTGCACCCACCCACCATTTTGAGATGCTGGAGAGTGCTTGGAAGGGCACAAGGTGCTGCTTCCCTCCCCACCTGCCCTCCTGACCCCTCTTCTTTCTCCCCCACTTTTTTCCTGGGCACAGTGTTTCCCTCCCTGCCTTCCGCCCTGTCCCTCTTCTTTCTCTCTTTCCTTGCTCTCCCCCCTTTCTCCTGACATGGTGTTGCTTCCCTCCCATCCCTTTTCTTTCTCTCCTTCCATGGTTTCTCTTCCATCCCCCCCTTCTCCCCGGAGCAATGCTTCCCTCCCGTCCCCTGTCCTTTCTATCTCTTCTTGCTTCACCCCTCCCCACTTTCTCCTGGCAGGGTGTTGCTTCCTTCCCTGTCTTCCCTCTTCTTTCTCTCCTTTCTTGCTTTCTCTCTCCGCTCCCCCCATTCTCTCTGGCACAGTGCTTCCCTCCCCAACTTCCTTCCCATTCCCTGTTCTTTCTCTCCTTCCTTCCTTTCTCCCCCCCCTTTCTTCCAGCCATGACTCTTTCCTCCAATCCTTTGTTCATTCTCTCCTGCCTTCCTTTCTCTCCCCTCCCTCTTTCTCTCAGCACAATGCTTCCCTCCCGTCCCCTCTTCTTGGTGTGTGTATGTGCCTTTAGATCATTTGTTTGGAGTAAAACTCCACCACCACCATCCTTTGACTGCTCTCTTTTTTTGAGATGTTGGTGAAAATAATGGTTGTTATATTCACCAATTCCTGTGAATAAATTGCCCCAGTGAGATCCACAAATGTGCAGGCTTGCAAACTCTTTATTTTGGCTGCTGTGTGTGTGTGAGAGAGAGAGAGAAAGAGAGAGACCGAGAGCAGCCAGCTCTGAGGGATGAGGAAGTTTGTTTTTATTTTAGAGAATAAGAAAGTCTCCTGGCTCCACCCCAAAGTCCTCAGATATTTTTGAGTCGGACCTGGCAACCCTATGCTCTGTTGTCCACAGGGAAAGTGTTTTGTTTCATAAAAACAACAAAAGGGTTCTTTTCTTATGTTCAGAGTAAGAAAAAGAGCAAATACATGGTAGGCCCATTGCGAGGGCAGGAAAGTGAAATTGTAACGGGTAATGAAGAGAGGGTGGAACTGCTCAATTCCTACTTTTCCTCAGTTTTCTCTTCTGAGTACTCAACATGGCAAAAACAGAACATATAAGGAGGGTATGATGTTCCAATCTAGGATCAGCATAGGGGCAGTACATAAACACCTAGTTTCTTTAAATGAAACTAAGTCTTCAGGGCCAGATGAACTGCATCCAAGGGCTCTAAAAGAGTTTGCAGATGTAATTTCTGAGCTTCTGGCTAATATTTTTGAGAATTCTTGGAGAACAGGAGAGATGCTGGAAGATTGGAGCCGGGCGAATGTTGTCCCCATCTTCAAGAAGGGGAAAAAAGAGGATCCGGGTAACTACCGACCCGTCAGCTTGACGTCTATACCCAGAAAAGTTTTAGAACAAATCATCAAACAGTCGGTCCCAGAACATTTAGAAAGAATTGATGTGATTACTAAGAGCCAGCATGGGTTTCTAAAGAACAAGTCATGTCAAACTAACCTGATCTCTTTTTTTGAGAAAGTGACTACCCTGCTGGATCAGGGGAATGCTGTAGGCATCGTTTATCTTGATTTCAGTAGGGCTTTTGATAAGGTTCCACATACTATCCTTTTTGACAAGTTGGTAAAATGTGGTTTGGATCCTGTTACCATTAGGTGAATCTGTAAATGGTTGACAGATCACACCCAAAGAGTGCTTGGGAATGGTTCCTCATCCTCTTGGCCTCAAGCATCTGTCCTGGGACCTGTTTTGTTCAACATCTTTATCAATGATTTGGATGAAGGAATACAGGGAATGCTTATTAAATTTGCAGATGATACTAAATTGGGAGGGGCTGCAAATATAGTAGAAGACAGAAACAGGTTACAGGATGACCTTGACAGGCTGGAAAACTGGGCTAAAACCAATAAAATGAATTTTAGCAGGGATAAATGCAAAGTTCCGCAATTTGGCAGGAAAAATCCCATGCATAGTTGTAGGATGGGAGAGACTTGTCTTAGCAGTAGTACATGAGAAAAGGATCTAGGGGTCTTAGTAGATCATACGCGGAACATGAGTCAACAGTGTGATGTGGTGGCTAAAAAGGCAAATGCACTCTTGGGCTGTATCAACAAAAGTATAGTGTCCAGATCATGTGATGTGATGGTATCGCTTTACTCTGCTCTGGTAAGACCTCACCTGGAGTATTGCGTTCAGTTTTGGGCACCACATTTTGAAGGATATAGACAAGCTGGAACAGGTCCAAAGGAGGGCAACAAAGAGGGTGAGGGGTCTGGAGACCAAGTCCTATGAGGAAAGGTGGAAGGAGTTGGGGATGTTTAGCCTGGAGAGGAGGCGGCTGAGAGGTGATATGATCACCATCTTCAAGTACTTGAAGGGCTGTCTTATAGAGAATGGTGTGGAATTGTTTTCTGTGACCCCAGAAGGTAGGACCGGAACCAATGGGTTGAAATTAAATCAAAAGAGTTTCCGGCTCAATATTAGGAAGAACTTCCTGACCATTAGAGCAATTCCTCAGTGGAGCAGGCTTCCTTGGGACGCGGTGGGCTCTCCTTCCTTGGAGGTTTTTAAACAGAGGCTAGATGGCCATCTGACAACGATGAAGATTCTGTGAATTTGGGGTAGGTTTCTGTGGGTTTCCTGCATTGTGCAGGGGGTTGGACTAGATGACCCTAGAGGTCCATTACAACTCTATCATTCTATAAATGAGCAGCTTTTACTGTGATCATTGGTAAATTGATAGGGTGGCACTAGAACCTAGCCTTGCCTAGGGCACCCGATAGGCTAGGGCCGGCCCTGGCTCTGGGTCAACTAAGCATGGATAAATTTCATACTTATATTTAGAACTTCAAATTAGTGATGAAAGCTTTTCCTTGGTTTAGTTCAAAATCAGCTCAAAATTTACAAACTTTAACCTTTCACCATAACTGGTATACCAGTTGTGACCTTTTCTGGGGCAAGCACACTTGGCCAAAATTATATGCACTCTGGTCATTTCCAGAGTATATTTAATGAGCTCTATGTGGGGCTACCTTATGAAGAATTCTCAGAAACTCTGATTGGTTCAGAATGACCTGCCCATTTGTTAATCTGAGGAGTTAAAGAAAAACAAGAATGAGGAGAATCAGTGGGACACGGTGATTCCTTGGGAGAACAAGGAAACCAGGGATCTGGGTTCCTGGTCCTTAGGGAGCCCCTAGCCGAAGAGCCACAGGCCAAGAGCCCTTTAGCTCTCTGGCAAGGCGCAGCTTAAAATGCAACGAGGGTGGAGCAGAGGCACTCCTAAGCAATCAGCAGGAATCATTCTCAATCTCTTTCACCTTTAGCCCACTCAACCAAACAAAGACCAAACAAAGACCAAACAAACAGCAGTTCCCCAGCTATCACAACTCAGAATTTTAGGCAGCCCCACAAACCTCAGAATGAAGTCTTTCAAAACTCAGAAATTCTCAGCAACTTCTCCAGCTGTCTCAGCTATCAGAACTGCTCTGCTCTGCTCCTCTCAGACCTCTGTGAGATGTGCTTTGATCACTACAACTATGTCTCTCCATGCATCAAACCTACTATATTACAGTGGCGATGAAGGTTGTATCCTGTTGAGCGAGCCCTGGTCACCAGCATCGCACCATGCATCGCTGCTCTCCACTCCTCATGCCCCGTGCATGACATCACCATTGCCGGCCGACATGGCTACTGCTCCAGGAATGCCGTCTGAGTTTGACTCTACTCAACCTGAGCTTTGGGAGATGTTGGTGAAGCGACTCCAATACAACCTCATGGTTCACAAGATTGGGAATGAGGAAGAAGACTGGAAGATTAAGAAAGCCCTGCTGCTGAGTTCTCGTGGCATCACCACACTGAGACTGATGGAGAGTCTGGTCACCCTGGCAATATTCAAGACCTACACCTTCAAACAGATTTGGCACTGACTGGCCACTTCACCCCACAGCCTTCCAGGATGACCCAGCAGCTTCGATCCTTCGACAGGCACCAGCAGCCAAACGAATCTGCCGCTAACTACCTCTCTGCCCTGTGGAAGCTCAGAGTGAAAGGGGAATTCGAGTGGGTAGAAGAGGTCCTGCTGGACCACTTCACTTACAGACTCCGCAACAAGAGGGCCCGCCAGAAGATTGCCGAGTTGGATGACCTGACGCTCCAGAAGGCCCTGAAAGTTGCAACTGCTGCAAAAAAGGTAGGAAAAGCGTGAAGCCGCTGTTCAGAAGCCAGTGCCCACCAGCTCCCCACCTCAACTTCCAAGGACTCTGATGGCAATGATGCCCTCAAGCTGCACCACATGGCACCATGTGCAACCGAAACCGTGCCACCCCAGACCTATGCCAGCTGCGAGGAACCCCATGAGCACCGCTCGTACAACTTCTGCAACACTGTCTGCCACCAGTGCAGAAAAATGGACCACTTAGCCCGAGTCTGCCGATCCAAATCATCCAGATCCTCACTGGATGGAGCACCTCAATGATGCCATGGCCGACAGAAGCCTGACAAAATTGAGAAGCTGCACTCCCTTGACACGTCCACCTCACAGGTATGCCAGCTGTCCATGTCTTCCCCAGACAAGCTCAAGACCACTGCGGTCATAGAGGGGGCCCCATGTAAAATGGAAATGAACTCAGGGGCTTCCTTTTCAGTGATATCTGCTCAGATTCTCCACAAACTGTGCCCAGATGGGGGCCCCACTTGTACCTATCTTCTGTAATTGTGAGGGACTTCCAAAAGTGTGTTGTAGCAGTACAAGGAATCGGGTTCTTTCGGGTCAAGTATGAATGGTTTGAGGGAAACCTACCCTTGCTGGTGGTGGAAGGCTCCCTCTTGAGTTTATTGGGATGGTCATGGTTTGATCCTCTTGGGATCTGTGTAACCGGCATTCACCAGGCCAACAAATGCCTGGACTCTAAATGCATATGCAAAGAGTTCCCATCCGTTTTTGATGGAACCCTGGGAACATACACCGCCTCCTGGTCTCCCTCCTAATCAATCCCTCAGTGCAACCCATAAGGCTAAAGGCTTGCCGTGTTCCTTTTGTGCTGAAGCCTAAAATTGAGGAGGAACTGGACCACCTCATGGTACAAGGTGTCCTGGAAATGGTGTCAAACGCACAGTGAGAGATGCCCATAGTGACCCCAGTGAAGCCCATTGGCAGTGTCCGCATCTGCGTGGACTACAAATGTATAATAAACAAGGCCTTGCAGGATCATGCATATCTGGTTCCTGTGGTCAGCTATGTTCTAGCTTCACTGGCGAGAGCAAAGTTTTTCGGGAAGTTGGATCTTGCTCAGGCCAATCAACAGCTTCCCATGGATGAGGCCATGGCAGAGGCACAAACTGTTGTCACACAAAGGGGCGACTTTCATGTCAAGCACCTCCAATTTGGGGTCAGTGTTGTCCCAGGGATTCTCTTTTAAAGGGCATCCTCGGGGTCCGGCCATTTGTTGATGATGTGCTGATCGCCGCTGCCAATGAGAAGTTTGCCACCCATCTCTGTGCTGTGCTCCAATACTTTGACCTGGCCAGACTGAAGGTAAAGAAGGAGAAGTGCCTCCTGGGAGTCCACAGTGTTGACTACTTGGGCTACATGGTGGATGCCCACAGAATCCACTCTCCACAGGAAAAGGCTACTGGACAAGAAGGCGTTTGGGTCTGGGCAAGCCGCCGTTTTCCAAGTGGTTAAGGACTTACTAACCTTCAATAGCTTGCTGGTGCACTTTGAGAAGAAGTCATCCTAGCCTGTGATGCCTTGCCTTATGGGGTCAGCGCCATCTTGGCCCATCTTCTACTGGAGAACCGCGAGGTCCTGGTAGCCTACTACTCACAGACTTTACAGCTTCCCAAAAGCAACTATGCACAAATAGATAAAGAGGGTCTCACCATAGTCGCGGAGTTTAAAAAATGTCATGACTACCTCTATGGCCGGCCCTTCACAATCCTTACAGAACACAAGCCACTACTTGGCCTCTTCGCCCCCGACCGCCAGACACCCCAGATGCTCTTGCCCTGAGTCCTGCATTGGTCCATCTTCCTGGCAGGGTACCAATACTCTCTGCAGTATCAGCCAGGGAAGGCGATGGGGCATGCCAACACCTTGAGCCACCTACCACTCCTATCAGGAGACCCAGACCCAGCTTTGGCACACCAGGTTCTTCTCTTCAAGACTTTCCCAGACCGTCTGGTGCATGCAAAGGACATTTCTTGCTTGTTGGCCAAGGACCGGGTCCTCTCCCTAGTTTTGAACTGAGTGTGGAGGGGGTGGGTCTCCTGCTGGGATGAACTCTCAGTTCATAAGGGGTACCTCCTTTGCGGAAGCAGAGTGGTTGTGCCCCCACCTTTGTGCCAGCGGGCCCTAACTATGCTACACGAGGCTCACCTGGGTGTGGTACGGATGAAGACACTCTCCAGCAGCTCCGTATGGTAGCCTGGGATTGTTGACGTGATTGAGTCCTAGGTCGCCAGGTGCCAACCCTGCCAGGAGACCAGACCGGCACCACCCCTCACCCTGGCACAGCATTGGTAATCCACCTGCAACCCCTGGTCCCGCCCGCACCTGGACTTTGCCAGGCCCTTCCAGGGACAGATCTTTTTCCTAACTGAGGACTCCTACTGCAAATCTCTGGAAGTAGTTCCCGTCGCATCTACCTCTTCCTGGGCTGCCATCAGTGCCCTCTGCCGGGCCTTTGCAATGCACAGCCTACCGGACACTCTTATCTCTGACAACAGGACTGCTTTCACGTTAGGGGAGTTCCAGGACTTTTGCATGTGGAATCTGATACGGCATATTAGGTCAGCTCCTTTCCACCCAGCTACCCATGGCCAGATGGAATGAATGGTGAGGACCACCAAAGAATCCCTCCACCGTCTTATACATGGGAACTGGGAAACCCACCTCGAAGAGTTCCTTCCTGGCCAACATGCCATCCTCTGCACAGCCACAGGCCACAGCCCAGCAGAGCTCCTTGTGGGGTGGCAGTTATCCACCCTCCTGGACCAAATGCACCCGGACAGGGCTCTGGACTTACAGGAGTTCCATGAAGCGCTCCGGACTCCTCACAGGTTTGCTTCGGGGGACCTGGTTTATGTACAGAACTTTGTGGGTGGCCCAGCCTGGGTTCCCGCTAGGATTACCAAGGTCATGGGAACTGTGTTGTATGAGGTCGAAACAGAGAGCAGCTTCACCCTCCAGCACATTGACCAGGTGAGGTTCTGCACTCCTCTGGAGGACATGGCTGCCAGCCACGGCCCCATTGGCCAACCAGAAGTTCAGCTTCTACCACTGACTGAGCCAGCCCAACCCAAGGACATAGTTCTTACACCACTGACTGAGGCTACGGCATCCAAGGGTCCCGCTCCGCTGACCAAAACATAAGCATCATCAGCCACTCCACTCGCCGCTCCAGAACCTATGGGGCAGGAACATGAGCCTGCTGCTGCTACACCCATTCCTGCACCAAGGTGCTCGATGCGGGAGCGGTGCAAGCCTGCACACCTCAAGGTCTATGTATGTTGAGACTTGTGGACTGGGTGGGAGGGATGTTGTATATGTTATGGACTTCATGTTTCGTAGCTGGAAGTTACTGCCACGCTCATTGGAGCCTTTTAGGACTGAGCTTGGGGACTTAGGAACAATGGATAGCAGGATTCAAATCCCTGCTTCTCTTGTCCAACAGGCCCCTGACGGTTCAATGGCGTCTCTTGTCCAACAGGCCCCTCAATGGCATCCTAGCATGGAAACTTGGGACTGTATATAGTTGGCCCCGTTGGCCCAGTTCAGTAGTCTTTTAGTTTAAACGTTGCTATGCTGTAGCACAATAAAGAGCTTTGATCACTACAAGCACATCTCTCCATGCATCAAACCCACTATATTACATTTTCATAGCTTGCTTGAGTCTTCCCTTTAACCTGCTGGCACCCTTCCTAATCTCTTTAATACATTTTATCAGAGCCATTGTTGTAATGGTTTTAAAAAAAAATCCAATCACCTTGATGAGATTTGACCTTTCTGAACTTCTGACCTTTTGACTAATGCCCTCGTGTTTATGAAGTATCATCTTCTGAAAGCAGTTGTGATCGCCTGAATTTTCTGGGCAATGTTCCATTTACATATATGCTGTGTTTGATAGCATTATTGTTACTATTCCAAGCAGTTTCACAGTACTTACATCAAAAACTGGATTCCATTATTGTCTCTGTCTAAAGATCTCTATGGTTAAATGAAAGTGATTAAATATATCTACAAAAAGTTGTATTTTTGTCACAAATAAATGAATGTAAATTTACTCAAACACTTCAAGGATAATGGTAATAGATTAACATTTCATTCAATGCACCATTTTATCTTGGATAGTTCATTTATTATTTTGCATCACAAAATGAGTTTCTTTCAGGAAACGAATAGTATGTCCCAAGTACTAGATTTCTTTCAGGCTTTTCATTCTACAGTGATTCTGGGCATACATTTTATTGGACATTGCCGAGTTCCGCACTATCCCCTCATGGAACACTTGAAACACTGACACAATCACCCCAGAGATGAAATATCCTGAGCCTAGCTTCTATCAATTTTCAGCAAGTTTCCAAGCTGCACTAAAATCTTTTTGGTGAGTGCTACCACATTAGTATAATTGCAATGTGAAATTGCAATGTCTTTTGCATATTATTCCACAGTGCTGTCCAGAGGTCAAGGATGTTTGTTTTATGTATGCTTGCCTACATGCTACCAAAGACCATATTGGTACCACAATATCAAGCAATCCTAGATGTACTATACTATGCTTGTGAGCACACCCATTTTTGCAGAGAGATCTGGAATGGTAGGGAGAAGGAATAGAGAGGCCTATGGTGCAGTCCTGTACAGAATGACTCCAGTATTGATGAACTTAGATCGTAAAGGATTGTACTATTAGAGACTTCGGGGTATTGGTAAGAAAAGATAATGTCAAGTATTGGTGATGAAAGAAGAATCTCTTGGCAATCTAGTACATTCAAACCATTCAAATCAGAGATTGATTTCACACTAGGTTTGTTCCAGGTGGCTTCTGCATTTTCGCACAAGTTGCCCCGGAGCTGTGAGTTGGTGCGCCGCTATTCCGCAGCAAGCCAGTTTGGTGTAGTGGCTAAGTGTGCAGACTCTTATATGGGACAACTGGGTTTGATTCCCCACTCATCCACTTGCAGCTGCTGGAATGGCCTTGGGTCAGCCATAGCTCTGGCAGAGGTTGTCCTTGAAAGGGCAGCTGCTGTGAGAGCCCTCTCAGCCCCACCTACCTCACAGGGTGTTTGTTGTGAGAGAGGAAGATACAGGAGATTTTGAGCTGCTCTGAGACTCTGAAATTCAGAGTGGAGGGTGGGATATAAATCCAATATCCTCCTCCTCCTCCAAGTGTTTTCTTCTTGCTGCAGAAAAGCAGCACACCAACTCACAGCTACAGGGCAACATGTGTGAAATTTGAGAGAAGCCCGGGGGCAAAAGGGTTCTCTACCCAGAACAAGCCCTAGTGCAAAATCGGTCAGAGCCTTTTTGCTTCTCCTTGCATGTGATTCATGTAATCCTTCTGCTAAAATCTCTCAACATACAGATGAGTTTTCTGGATCAGGATGTTTGTGTGTGTGTATATGCATATATGTCTTGTATTAAAAACAAACAAAAACTGCCTATATAGTCTAACCGCAAATGGAATATAGTGACTAACTGACCTGAATGCTAGCTTGATTCTCTTCCAAGTTATTGTTCTGGAAACAAACTGACAGGCAATATATTTTCCACTGGAGAAGGAATGCTAATTCAGACTAGATCTGTGGAACTCAGATGTAGCTTGGGAAATGCACAGGATATTAACTTGATTCTCTCATAGGTTCTAAAGCTTTGTTTGTAAGGCACTATCTATTTTGACTGAATCAATACTATGACATTTGAAAACATAAATCATGCAACTGGAATTCTCTTGTGTGTATTAAAAATAGAACAAAATGTGTAAAGCTTTAAAGAAAGGATATGAGCAATGGCCAATCCTAGCCGCTCACACAACTCTGTCACATTCTGCTGAACAAACAGCTATTTAAAATCCAAGCACACAAAGCCTTTACTGAGCTTAGTACTGACAAGCAGTGTCAACACCCTATTATTAACAAAGAGTGGTATAATTTATAAAGAATGCACTGTGTGGCTTAGCTCCAGTGCTGAGGAAGAGGAGGAGGAAAGAACCAATTGTTAGTTTAGGAGATTCAAAAGATGTTCTTATCTCTGGATGTAAACATCTTATTTTTCCCATGTTCTCTGCATTTTCTTTCCTTGAAACAAAAGGCTTCTGTCATTTTGTCTAGCAGCCCAAGCAAGAGTGGATCATAAGGGATAACCTTTGCCCTTATACCTCTGTATTAATCTGAAAGGGGCAGTCTTGGCAAACTGTTTTTACTGTGCATAATTAAGCGATTCTGAATGCTTAGTGAAACTTGAATAGGGATGGCTTTAGAGCTTGGCAATATGACAGTTAATGGGATGAGACTCACACATGCTGGAATCAGACCAAAAGCTTTTGCCTACATACTGAGAGCAGGCAAGCACTGAAGTACATTCTTTAACAATTACCAAACCAACAAGAAGAAGCTCTTTTGGGCTTCTCTGTTTTGTGACTACCCCCAAAGCAATAAAGGCTTAAGATAAATTTTTTTGGGTAATTATATTGTGACTGCCATACACTCTGGTGTTTTCCTTCACAGTAGGAAAAAAAACACCTTCCAATAAAATCACAGGAGTGAAGCAGATAACTTAAGTTGCTAAATCATTTTTTCAACATCAAAAACAAACAGAACAAGTCAAAATTTCTCAATGCATGCTTTTAAACAAATTTGAAATTATTGATTTAAAAAAAGAAACACACCAAATTTGTTTTATGATTTTGTACCAGAACCCATTCACACTTGTGATTGTTACACTACGGTCACAATTTTGTTATTTTAATGGCTGTTTAATAATTATTTCTGAGCAGAATCATACATATTGTTAGAGAATGTTCAGGGCTTGTAGATGTCATCATCCAAGTATGCTCTACTATGCTATCTTGGCCTCTTTTTGAGATAGTCAGAGATCATTTATTCAAAATATTTGTGAATTTGCACCTAGGAAACAGAGTTTTGTTACCTTTCTTATCTTTTGCATTTATTGACTGAGATGACTCTTTCAGTTGAATGAAGCCTAGTGATGCCTGACCTAAACTTGTACATGCTGGAAAGCATAGTGTGCTTGACATCAATGCTTTTGAGTTCAGTGGCACCTTTAAGACCAACGAAGTTTAATTCTGGGTATAAGCAAGAACTGAATGACTTAACGTGTAGATGCACACTTAGATGCATTAAAACAGGCTTCCTCAAATATTATATACAGATAGAGAGAGGGTGGAGGGCTAAGTTGCCAGGAAGGGCTAATTAGATACATTAGAAACTGAGCAATAAATATAGCTAAGATTAGATTAACACAGTTGGTAAAACCAGTGGATAGCAGCAAATTAGCTTACAGATAATAAAAGAGTTAATAACAGATGTTAGAACTAAATTTGAGTCCAGTGGCACCTTTAAGACCAACAAAATTTAATCCTAGGTATGAGTGAGAACTGAGTGACTTAGAATGTATAGTGAAATAAGAACTCTATATCAGGGGTGGCCAACGGTAGCTCTCCAGATGTTTTTTGCCTACAACTCCCATCAGCCCCAGCCATTGGCCATGCTGGCTGGGGCTGATGGAAGTTGTAGGCAAAAAACATCTGGAGAGCTACCGTTGGCCACCCCTGCTCTATATCTCTGGTAAAACCTGGGGGTTCCATTGTCCTGAGTTATTACAACTTGTATTTCAGCAGTCTCCCATTCCAGTCTGTTTCTGTTTTTTGCAGTAAAACAGCTACTTTGAAGTCCCCCACTGAGTGCCCTGGAAAGTTGAAATGTTCTCCTACAGGTTTCTCAGTTTGTTGATTCTTGATGTCAGCTTTGTTTCCATTTATCCTTTGGTGTACGGTTTGACCTGTTTGTCCTGTGTAGAGAACTAAAGGGCATTGTTGGCATTTAATGGCATTAGGTAATGAAGAATAAAAGGAAATGAGATTGGCTAGGGAAAGCTGTATTGGAGAGACCTAATAAACTTTGCGATTATAGGGTAACCCAGAATCTTATAACATTGGTGCAGCAAACACATCTTGCAAGTACTGGGGGGCAAACCTTTTCTTGCCCACAGACAACCCCCCAATCTTAAACAACTCACCCACAATAATGCAATATCTGATTTGAGCATGGAGCTTGCAATAAACCCAGATGTCAACTTTGCTGCCACATACACCCAGACAGCACAATCACTGGAGCTAACAACATTATATTCTCAGGCTCATTCACTTTCATATCTTCTAACACCGTATATGCCATTCAACATCAACAATGCCCTTCAGTTCTTTACCTAGGACAAACAGTGTTAGTTTGGTCCTATCTATTTATATCTATTTTTAAAGTGCAAGTGACTTTCCAAAATCAGTGACATTGAGTTTCTCTAAATTATTTTGTATACATTTAACCATAAATATAAACATATATAATAGTTGCTGCCTTGTAGAACTACAGTGAATCTATTAAATGCATCTGTTAAGCAGTGATGCCACACAGTATGGTGGTTAAAAATATGTAACTTGGAATACGAACACTCTGAGAATATTTTTTCTGTGAATTGTCATCATGTTAATTTCCTGAGATAAGCTGATAATACTGATTAAAGTTTATTCTCTCAAAGAAATAAACAATGAGAAATATAGACCTAATTTATACAGAAACCAGGAATATGATTTATTTCGTAAGAATTTCAAGAGCTCTAACTATTTATGCCCATTTCAATGTTCCAAGGAAAAAAATTAAATGGCTTTCCAGCAATAAAGCATGGGGCCCTGACTACTTTGAGAAAGCTGTGTCTGAAAATAGTGGATGTTCTGTTAGAAAAAAAGGATGTAGATAGGGGCATAAATATAATATTTATTTGTACTTCAGTGACAGCTGGTCCACATTTCAACACTCACTAATTTCTTTTCTCATTTGAACATATTTGTTCATTATTGTAAATTTCATAAGCAGCAAGTGAATAGGGAGGAAAAATGAGCATTTTGTAATTCTTGAAAGGTTAATTGCACTATTTATAGAGCTAGCTGTATAGGAAAAGCTCGTCAGCATGACCCTGTGGGGTCAACATAGTAATAGCAACCTAAATGGAGCTCTGACCAGTCATGAATTACTGTCTGATACTGAGAACGCTGACAGTTCAATCACAGCACCGTTTCAATAGAGAACTCTATATATTTAAAGCGCTGATACTGTTTTCCCTCTAAATGACAGCCTTGACAGATGGGCCGAAAGCACTGCAGACGTTTGAACAAGGAAATAGAGAGGGAGCCTGCTGGAAGCAGGGCTTCACGCAGCCAGCCGAGAATGATGAATAGAGTGTGATTGTGTCTGACAGGTAGTAATATAACTATTCATTCACCACAGAACACCTGGAGCACACTATATTAAATGGTACAAGATGGAGAGATTCTGTGACAGGAATAGGAAGTGTGAATCCCATGCTGACTCCAGGTACAGCAATATAAAAGGTCAGAGGGCAAGCCATATAAGCTGCCTCAGCAAAGACTATAATTAAATTATTTGCTTACTAAAGTGTTTCTAATGCTTTGCTAACATGTTGCTGGGATCATTATTTCAGCAAGTCTGCCCAGCTGAAGTGTGTGTGTGGGAGAACAGCAACCTCTTTGCTAACCATTGAAACTGTACTTTTTATTTACTTGAAAAATATTTTGTCAGTGGGGGAAGGAAAAGAAGAAAAGGCTTATCACCTTGTAGATGGAACACATTCATCTATCAGTTGACATCTGTGAAGATTTTGGACAGTGTATTGGGATAACATATAGAATCACTATGTGAGTTTATTTATTCTCCTCCAAATGTTGAAATGTCCAGATATTTGCTATATATTACACCATTCCATCCTTTATAGCAAGTTATTTGAGAGACATTTTGTAGGTGAAATATCAAAAGGAGCACTAGGATTAACAAAGGCTGTAACTTCAACAAAGCAGTTGAACAAACCAACATCACACACCAGCAGCAGAGGAACAGGGTGGGGGGGGGGAAGTTGCCTTGGTAGGTTACCCCCACCCCCATAAGCACCTGCTGTTTTGAGAATATCTTCTGTTATATGATCAGTGGAGAAGGTGAGGAAATAGAAGCATATGAAATAACAGAAACAATGTTCTTATCATAGTCTCCCTGAAACCACTAAACAGGTCAGAAAGACTTTAGCACACCTCAGTTCCATTCTGAACTTCATTAAAGAAATATTTTGAAGGACTGCCTCTACAAATCGTGCTCCTTGACTTGAGGAGAATAGTAATGAGTATCCCCAGTATTCATCCTGCATTCCAGGTTGGAATTCACTAAAACAGAAACCATTTCCCATAGAGGAAAAAAAATACCTTGCTTAAATTGGATCAATTTGACAGATTCAGAAAATTCATTCTTAGTCCCATCAAAGTAATGGGTTTTCATCAAAACCTCCATTCCCTTGGGAGCTATTATTAGAGACTATAGATGGAGGATTTTATTGACAATCTTCTTAAGGCATTTTAAGAACTGCTCCTTCAGACATTTTTTGCAAAATTCTTATGAGCATAAGCCAGTTTGGTGTAGTGGTTAAGTGCATGGACTCTTATCTGGGAGAACCGTGTTTGATCTGGGAGAATCATAGAGTGGCAAGGGACATCCAGAGTCATCTAGTCCAACCCCCTGCACAATGCAGGAAACTCACAAACACCTCCCCCTAAATTAGCAGAATCTTCATTGCTGTCAGATGCTCTAGCCTCTGTTTAAAAACCTCCAAGGAAGGAGAGCCCACCACCTCCCGAGAAAGCCTGTTCCACTGAGGAATTGCTCTAACAGGAAGTCCTTCCTAATGTTGAGCTGAAAACTCTTTTGATTTAATTTCAACCCATTGGTTCTGGTCCTACCTTCTGGAAACCAGGAGGACAATGCCACTCCTCCACAAGCACCTGTTGATGTGACCTTGGGTCAGTCACAAGTTCTCACAGAGTTGTTTCTCTCCAGAGCAGTTTCTGTCAGAGCTGTCTCAGCTTCACCTATCCCACAGGATGTCTGTTGTGGGAAGGGGAAGGAGATTGTAAGCTGCTCTAAGACTCCTCCTCCTCTGTTTCAACAAGTCTTTGAAAGACCTTGTGAAATCAAGCACTTTCTGGTTAAGTTTTTTTTTCCATAAAGGGCTGTATACTGCTTTTCATCAGAAATTAATTTTGCTTGCCCTGACCTGGATAGCCAACAGTCTGATTTCATCAGATCTTGGAAAATAAGCAGGGTCGACTTTGGCAAATATTTGGATTGGAGATGTCCTTGGAATACCAGTGTCAGAAAGGCAGGGACAGGCTTTATTCTCTCTGAATATCCTCCATGCCCCCAATAGGGGTCAGTCACCAGAGGTAATGACTTCCAGGTACACACGCGTGCGCGGATACACACACGTCCAAGATAATTTTTCTTGTCACTTGCTGTATTCACAGAAATTTCCTCTTGCTTCCAGTGCCTTCTAAAAACTATCTTTTCTTAGGAAGAGCTACTGAGCAGTTTCCCTTTTACCCTTCTTTCATTTCTGTTTCTTAATTTTTTTCACCAGGAAAAAATTCTTAAAAAATCTACAAGATAAAACTTTTCTGCTGATATCTTTGGAATCATAAAGTATTCTTTAAATCACACCACAGTGCATACAGAATAACTCTATTCATCCATTCTTAATTTTTTTTTCAAAAATGTTTATTAATTTCAAGAGAAGACAGGGATGGGGAATGGGAAAAAACATAATACATTCCGGTATTATTTTGCATAGGAATACTTTCAAAAAGCTTAATTCTATAATACTTTCTTTACATAAATTGTCCCCTATTATTTTGTCTCAACTGCACAGAGTCAACCTCCAAATTTTATAGTATACACCTTTTGTTAAAATTATCTAATAATTTTGACAACTCCAGTAAAAATAAATTTTACAACGTAGAATACAGGAAAAATAAAAAATAAATTCACATCAGAGAATCTTAAAAGTCTTGATTATCTAACCAGGCATAGAATTTCATGCAATATTTTCTTGCTTCTTCTTTAGATTTCACAGCCAACAGCTGGGATAAGAAGTCTAACTCTGCTGTTTCCAGGACTTTTCCCACTAGATCCATTTTCATGGAGATTTCCTGAGATTTCCATCTCTGCGCCAAAAGAATCCTAGCTGCTGTATTAAAGTGCACCAACAAGTGTCTCATCTCTTTGGAATAGTCCTCAGGGAATATATTCAATAAAAATAATTCTGGTTTAAAATGAATCTGTGTTTTCATGATCTTCTGTAGCATTTTATGCACCATTGGTGGCCCTCTTGCAAACAGCTCCCTCAGGTTACTCGGTCTTTCACCAATCGTGGACTAGTGGGCGGGGGGGAGGAGTGGCGTTGTTCATACGTGAGGCTTACTCCTTCAGGGCGCTCCCAGCTCCAAGGATCGAGGCCATTGAATGTGCGAGTCTGGCGTGGGAGGTTGGAGAGGGGTTGGTGATTTGGCTGGTGTACCGCTCACCTAGCACACCAGCCAATGCCTTACCGTCCCTGCTTGAGGCCGTGGCAGGCTGGGCATTGGAGCACCCAAGGCTGGTGATCCTGGGTGACTTCAACGTCCATGCTGATGACCTGGCCTCCAGTCGGGCGACTGACCTAGTGTCATCCATGGCGACTCTGGGACTCTCTCAATTTGTTGCAGCCCCCACTCACCAGGCCGGGCACATGTTAGACTTGATCTTTGCGGCTGGGGTTATTGTAGACGATATAACCACAGAAGCGGTGCCATGGTTGGACCACCTCGCTCTCAGGGCTTGTATGGACATTCCACCCCAAACCTGCTTAGGTGACGAGTGTATTATGGCTCGCCCGCGGAGCCAAATGGACCAGGAACGGTTCCAGATGGCTCTATGGGATCCCTGGCCCTCTGGCGACTCCCTCGATAACCTAATTGAGACCTGGCATAGCCAGCTCTCTAGGGCCATTGATGAGATTGCACTTCGGCGCCCTCTGCGACCTCAGACTAGGCTGGCTCCGTGGTATACCCCGGAGTTACGCCAGCTGAAACAGGGTCTCAGATGGCTAGAGAGGCAATGGTGGCATACTCGAGATGAAGCGACTAGAACATCTTATAGGGAATTTATGAGGTCCTATGAGATGACAGTCAAGGCCGCAAAGAAGACGTACTTTGCGGCTAAGATTGCGTCTGCAGATTTGTGCCCGGCACAATTGTTTAGGACAATTCGGAATCTCACTACATTGCCACAAGGCAAACCAAACGTTAAGGAATTAGAGATAGGCTGTGAGGCTTTTGCAAAATTTTTTGCAGACAAAGTCCAATCACTCCGCCACGACTGCCCTGCCATATTGGATACAGTATGTAGACTCGAGGCTCCGTGCCTGTCTTCTGGTTTGATCCTGGATCATTTCGACCTGCTCAGCTTGGAGGAAGTTGACAGAATCCTCTCTGCCGCACGCCCAACAACTTGTGATCTGGACCCATGACCCTGGCTAATTAAAGCTTGCCAGGAGGGGCTAAGATGTCCTATATGGGACATCATAAATAGATCTCTTTCGGAGGGTCTTTTTCCAACCCCTCTGAAGGAGGCAGTGGTCTGCCCCCTCTTGAAAAAGGCTACATAAGACCCGGCCGAATTGGTGCATTACCGGCTGGTCTCAAACTTGCCCTTTTGGGGCAAAGTCATAGGGAGGGCTGTGGCGTTGCAGTTGCAGAGTTTTCTGGATGACGCTTCCACCTTAGATCTTTTCCAGTCCGGCTTCCGCCTGGGCCACGGGATGGAGACAGTGTTGGTCGCTCTCATGGATGATCTCTTGCAACATCTGGATTGAGGCGGTGTGGCAGTATTGCTGTTGCTAGATCTATCGGCAGCATTCGATATGGTCGATCACCGGCTGCTGACCCGCCACCTTGCCGACGCAGAGATTCAGGGGTTAGCCCTGCAGTGGCTTTCCTTTTTCCTTGAAGGTCGGGGACAAAGGGTGGCAATTGGAGGAGAGCTGTCCCAGAGGCACCTACTTAATTGTGGGGTGCCCCAGGGGGCAGTTCTCTCTCCGATGTTATTCAACATCTATATGCGCCCCCTTACCCAGATTGCCCAGAGATATGGGCTGGGTTGTCACCAGTATGCTGATGACACCCAGCTCTATCTATTGATGGGCGGCCGAACTGGCAACGTCCCTGTAAATTTGGACCAAGCCGTGGCAGATTGGATTAAGCTAAGCGGGCTGAAACTGAATCAAGCGAAGACAGAGGTCCTTTGTCTAGGTTGCGGTGGTCTGGAAGGAGGAATCTCCCTTCCAGCTTTTGACGGGGTGCCATTGGTACCAGTGCGCGAGGTCAGGAGTTTGGAGTGCTACTGGAGTCTTCCTTGACAATGGAAGCCCAGATAGCAGCCACTGCCAAATCCGCCTTTTTCCACCTTAGGCGGGTGAGGCAGCTGGCCCCCTTCCTACAGCGCGGCGACCTGGCAACAGTGATTCATGCGATGGTCACCTCGAGGTTAGACTACTGTAATGCCCTCTACATGGGGCTGCCCCTGTACTGAACTCGGAAACTGCAGCTAGTGCAGAATGCAGCAGCCAGACTGCTAGTGGGACTACCTCCGTGGGAACATGTGTGGCCTAGGCTGCGGGAACTGCACTGGCTGCCAATTGTATACCAAGTTCGTTACAAGGTTCTGGTTATTACCTTTAAAGCCTTATATGGCCGAGGACCTGCCTACCTTAGGGACCGCTTCTCTCCATATGTTCCCCAGAGAGCACTGTGATCTAGTTCACAAAATCTTCTGGAAATCCCTGGGCCTAAGGAGGCCAAACTAAAAACAACTAGGGAGCAGGCCTTCTCTATAAAGGTACCCCAATGGTGGAATCAGCTACCAGAGGAGGTGCGGGCCCTACGGGATATTAATCAGTTCTGTAGGGCTTGCAAAACCGCCCTCTTCCAACTAGCCTTTTAAGATGAAACCTAGAAACAATATCAAGCCATTTTGTACAAACTGAGATTGTAGCACCAGTAAACTATACTGTTTTTAGATTAATTATTTTAATGTTTAGTTTATATATTGTATTTAATTGTATTATCTTGTTTGTTGACTGTACTATCTTGTTTTATTGTTATAACATAATATTTCTATATCATGCCTTTGTAAGCCGCCCTGAGCCTGCCTTGGCGGGGAGGGCGGGATATAAATAAAAAATTATTATTATTATTATTCACTTGTCCACCACATATGGTAAAAGGAACCAGTCTGTTTAGTACATTTCCAACACTTATTAGACATATTAGTATAAATCTTACACAGTTTCTGTGATGTCAGATACCATCTATAAAACATCTTATATAAGTTTTCTTTGAAAGTTACTGACCTAGTCAATTTGATATTATGTTTCCACAATCTCTCCCAATCTTCTAATGCAATATTGTAGCCAAAGTTTTTTGCCCATTGAACCATACAGTCCTTTACAACTTCATCTTGTGTCTTCATTTGAAGTAGATATAATTTGAAGTAGACATATAATTTGGAAATTAACTTTTCTTGTGGACTCAACAAACTTTTATCAAATATATATTGTTCTGTATTAAAACCTGTCACCTTATCTTTGTCATATCTAGATTCAACTTGCGTTGTCAACCATCAGTTCATTTTAATATTCACATTTTCCAGTTCTTTGGTTTTATGTTGATTGTCTTTTCCCAACAAGTCATCATACCTATAATTCTGATTTCATTTTAGAAGATTTGGATGAGTAAATGCTTCTACTGGAGAAACCCATCTTGGAATTTTTTGATAGATTCTCATCTTTAACCATGACCACATATGATACAAAGATTTTTGAAACCAATGGTTCTTAAAATAGGAATGGCCTTCAAGTCTTTAATACCACAAATATGCATGCCATCCCAAAGTCAAGTTGTGTCCTTCTAATAGCAATTGTCTCTTGTCATTCAGAAGTATCCAGTCTCTTACCTATAAAAGTGCAGATGTTTTATAATATAACTGCCAGTCTGGCAGACCTAAGCCTGCTGTTAATTTAGAATCCTGCAATGTCTTTAGTTTGATTCTAGGTTTTTTTGCCTTGCCAAACATTTGGCAACCATCCTGTTCAATTCTTGAAAAAATCCACTGTTCAAAAATATTGTAATAGTTTGAAACAAAAATAATAATCTTGGTAGAATATTCATCTTTATTAGAGCTATTCTTCCCATTAAAGATAAGCTTAAATTGTGCCATTTTTCCAAGTCTTTGTTAATTTCTTTGAGTAGTTTATCATAGTTATCTGGTTTTAGATTGCTGCATCTATTTGAAATAACAATGCCTAAATATTTAAATTTTTTTCATACAAAAATCCTGATTTCTGCTGGAAGGATTGAATTTGTTCCATCGCCATATTCTTTGTCAAAAATTTTGATTTGTAATAATTAATCTTTAATTCTGCATAATGGCCGAATTGTTTAATCTTGTTTATAAAACAGTCAATTGAGTCCATCGGTTGTTCTAAAATAAAAACTAAATCATCAGCAAAGGCTTGAAGTTTATATTGTTCATCTTTTATCACAGCTCCTTTTATATTTGGATCTTCCCTTATTTGATTATGTAACATCTCTAAAGATAAGATGAAAAGTAGAGGTGACAATGGACAGCCTTGTCTTGTACCTTTTTGAATTTAAATAACATCTGTTAGTTTGCCATTCACTGTCACCCTTGCATTTTGTGAAGAATATATTGCTTCTACTACTCTCAAAAAATTTTCACCACACTCCATGCCTTTCCACTGTTGTAGCTTAAAACACCAATGAACATGTGCGCGACTTCTGGTTTCGGCAGCGCGGGGTTGAAAGCGGCTTGGACCGATGTGTCATGGGTGCTGGGGACCCTGCAGAGGAAGTTGAGCCTGCAGAAGAAACTGTGCCCCTGCCTCCTGCTGGAGAAGATCCCAGCCCCCCTGCCTCGCCCTCTCGGGTGGCGGGTGTGCGTGACCGCCTCCGTCAGGACCTCAGGGATCGGAGGAGGGCGGCACGCTCACAAGCAAGACGCTCCCTGAGCCCTGAGTTTTGAGAGGATTCTGGCCCTTCTAAGAGCAAGGATGCTTGAGTTGTAACAGGATCCTGGCTGCCTCTCTGAGCCAGCAATTAGCCCAAATGGGCAACAGCCAGCAGAGGGCTATATAGCTGTAGGCTTTGGGCGGAGGCTTTGTGGAAGCAACTAGTCATCTCCCTGACGTTCTAGCATCCACTCCGGCTTGACTTTGGTTTCTTGACTCCCTGACTTTGGCTTGTGACCTCTGGACTCCCTGACCTCGGCTTCTGGACCTCGGACCTGTGATACTTGTACAGTGATTCGGATTTGGCACATCGGACCCTCCTGCTTACTGGCTACAGACCTCGGACTGCCCCTGGACTTTGCCTGACCCGGCCCCAGCCATGACACGATGCGTCCTGAACTGCTTTTAAATTGGCAATTTTGAGGGGTCGCCCATGAAGGACGACTTGGTTCTGGGGCCCAGGAAGGGTCCCAGAAAGCTGGAGGACTGAGTGGTAGATCAGGGATATCAGCGGAGGCGGCTGTTCCCTGATCCCGCTTTTCTTAAGCCTCACTGTGCCGATCACCATTTTTAAATGGCAAGAGGGTCAGCCACCGGCTTCTTTCCCTTCTCATCACTTTATACTCCGGACTTCCAAGTTTTACATCTTCAGGATAAAAGACATTGATCTTCCTATTGCTGTAAGTGCCCCCCCCTCCCATATTGTTTTATGGATTGGTAGTATTTGCAGGAAAAGGAGAATCAGGAGCAGATTTTAAGTAAGGCAAGAGACTGAGAAGGGGGGGGGGGACTCTCCCTCTTTCTTTTTCCAAGGCTTGCAAAATTTGCACAACTTGATATATGGAGAATACCTGCAGTAAGCGATCTCATCAACTTGTTATAGAAGATTGAATTTAACTGACTTGTCTTAAACTCTGCCTCCGTTCCTGAGGAATGGAAGGTAGCAAATGTCACCCCCATCTTTAAAAAGGGTTCCAGAGGGGATCCAGGAAATTACAGGCCAGTCAGTCTGACTTCAATACCGGGAAAGTTGGTAGAAACCATTATCAAGGACAGAATGAGTAGGCACATTGATGAACACGGGTTATTGAGGAAGACTCAGCATGGGTTCTGTAAGGGAAGATCTTGCCTCACTAATCTGTTACATTTCTTTGAGGGGGTGAACAAACATGTGGACAAAGGAGACCCGATAGATGTTGTTTACCTTGACTTCCAGAAAGCTTTTAATAAAGTTCCTCATCAAAGGCTCCTTAGAAAGCTTGAGAGTCATGGAGTAAAAGGACAGGTCCTCTTGTGGATCAAAAACTGGCTGAGTAATAGGAAGCAGAGAGTGAGTATAAATGGGCAGTCTTCGCAGTGGAGGACGGTTAGCAGGAGGGTGCCGCAGGGCTCGGTACTGGGTCCCATGCTCTTTAACTTGTTCATAAATGATTTAGAGTTGGGAGTGAGCAGTGAAGTGGCCAAGTTTGTGGATGACACTAAATTGTTCAGGGTGGTGAGAACCAGAGAGGATTGTGAGGAACTCCAAAAGGATCTGTTGAGGCTGGGTGAGTGGGCGTCAACGTGGCAGATGCGGTTCAATGTGGCCAAGTGCAAAGTAATGCACATTGGGGCCAAGAATCCCAGCTACAAATACAAGTTGATGGGGTGTGAACTGGCAGAGACTGACCAAGAGAGAGATCTTGGGGTCGTGGTAGATAACTCACTGAAAATGTCAAGACAGTGTGCGTTTGCAATAAAAAAGGCCAACGCCATGCTGGGAATTATTAGGAAGGGAATTGAAAACAAATCAGCCAGTATCATAATGCCCCTGTATAAATCGATGGTGCGGTCTCATTTGGAGTACTGTGTGCAGTTCTGGTCACCGCACCTCAAAAAGGATATTATAGCATTGGAGAAAGTCCAGAGAAGGGCAACTAGAATGATTAAAGGTTTGGAACACTTTCCCTATGAAGAAAGGTTGAAACGCTTGGGACTCTTTAGCTTGGAGAAACGTCGACTGTGGGGTGACATGATAGAGGTTTACAAGATAATGCATGGGATGGAGAAAGTAGAGAAAGAAGTACTTTTCTCCCTTTCTCACAATACAAGAACTCGTGGGCATTCGATGAAATTGCTGAGCAGACAGGTTAAAACGGATAAAAGGAAGTACTTCTTCACCCAAAGGGTGTTCACCCAAACATGTGGAATTCACTGCCACAGGAGGTGGTGGCGGCCATAAGTATAGCCACCTTCAAGAGGGGTTTAGATAAAAATATGGAGCACAGGTCCATCAGTGGCTATTAGCCACAGTGTGTGTGTATATATAAATTTTTTTGCCACTGTGTGACACAGAGTGTTGGACTGGATGGGCCATTGGCCTGATCGAACATGGCTTCTCTTATGTTCTTATGTTCTTAAACTCCCTTTGGGAACGAAAATGTCTTTGCTTCTTGGGGAAGATGTTGGTTGGCTTAAAAATACTTTGAAACATAAGTTCAAGTGCGTGGATTGAATTTATAAATATTTCAAGAAACTATCAAAAGCTGGTGGGTACCTGATATTGATTATAAGACACAACAGGATCTCTGGTTGTAAGAAGAACACTGGAATTTTCTTAAAGTTGGATTTTTATCTATTTTCGTGGATATAACTATTTTAACTGGTATTTTTTTCTTTTTTCTGGTTTTGTGTACATCTGTGGTTGGATTGTTTTTTTGATGTGGTTTTAGAGATTTTTGGTTTGGGATTTTGCTTTTTGTGCACCTATATGCGTTTATTTTTGGATTTGCTGGGGGTTTTTTTGTCTGGATTATTGATTTTCTCTTTGTTTTGGGGGTTTAGGCTTGGATTACAAATAGGGCATTCAGCCCTGGATTACAGATTTATACTTTGTAGTCTCTCTACCTGGATTATGGACTTTTTGTTTGATGCATTAGTTTTTTGCCTTTATTTTTGGGTTTGCTGGCTTTCTTTTACTTTCATTTGGATTACTGGTTTACAGTTTGAATTTGGGTCTCATTTTTGGATTACAAATAGGGTAATCAGCCCTGGATCACAGATTTATACTTTGCAGCTTCTATACCTGAAATTCAGCTGGAAGTCTTGGTGGGATTTGGATTACAATTGAACTAGCTTTGCTGAATATAACAGACAATGGCTGCAGTTCCAGTGAACTAAACTGAACTGTTTTTCCTATTGACTATCTACTGTGGTGAACTGAAAAAGTGTGTTTATTTTTAGTATTGTTTTGGCTAACACAAACTGTTGATAGAAGCCAGAAGGTTGCTTTCATTTTCGAATTCCTTGATAATGATATTCTTTGGTGCAGTCTAGCTTATCTGGTATAAACAGGAACATAGAGTTTCAAATCAAACGTGGAAGAGGTGTTATTGGATTTTTGGTTGTGAGTGTCTCTATTTCAACAAGAATGAGTGGTCCCAAGGAAACTTTTTTAAAAAAGGACAACAAAGAAGGAAAGCAAACATTTCTTTCACCTAACCCTCCATCTGGACCAGGCAAATTTATACAAGGAGATATGAAAGAGATGCAAGCTGCTCTAATGACTGCTATAGTACAACTAACAAGCAAAGTAGATAAAATTGGTGAACAGATGGCAGAGATTAAAAAAGAGCTTGCGGAGAACACCAGACAGACAACTGAGACTAACAAGGCTTCAAAAGTACTAGAGGGTCAAGTGACAGAGAATACTCAAAAGATGGAACATCTGGAAAAAGAACAGAGTTTACAAGATTCTAGACTCTTACAACTGGAAGTAGACAGAGCTGCATATATGTTGAGGTTTCAAAAATACCAGAAGAGAAAAATGAAGATTTACAGAAAATTTTAAGTGATGCCTTGGCTGAAATTTTGCAGGTGACTCCTGAGAAGATGGAAGAAGAATTTGATCAAGTTAGACGGGTACCTTCGAGTTACACAAGACGAAACAAATTGCCCAGTGAAGTTCATTAGAGATTTACAAGAAAGAGGACCAAAGATGATATTTTAAAACAAGTAAGAGATAGACAGATGACGATAGCTGGAAACATGGTGAAAATTCTGAGAGAGGTTCCCTGGCCAGTGAGACAAAAGAGGAGAGAATACCAAGAACTAACAGTCTTTTTGAGAAGAAGAGAAATACCTTATATGTGACTAATGCCAGAGGGCCTTCTTTTTACATATCAGGAGAACAGATACAGTATTAATTCCATCTTCAAAGCTCAGAATTTTTTGGAAAGAATGAAGGAGAAAGAAGGCAAAGATAAGAAGGACGAAGAGGAGGAGGGAGAAGGTTCTGGGGAAGAAAACCCAGGTGACCACGGAGATATCATACAAGGCAACACCTCAAAAAGGATAAGAAAGATAATGATAATTCAAATCCAGAATGGCTTCAATAGTTTCAATTAATGTGAATGGACTTAATTCTCCTGCTAAAAGGAGGAAAACGTTTAGATATTTGGCAAAATTGGAAATGGATATAACCTGCCTACAAGAAACTTATATTCTAACAAAAGACCAACACTCTTTGAAAAACAAAAAAATTGGGTAAGTTATTTACAGCAACAGACAAGTATAAGAAGAAACGGGGAGTGGCAACATATGTTAAAGATAAATTTAACCCGCAATTGCAATTTGCCTCTGATGATGGAAGAATTTTATTGGTGGAAATCGCAGTGGACAATAAAAATTTTTTACTTGCAAATATTTATGCTCCAAATGATCACCAAGAGAAATTTTTTCAATATTTGTGTCTTAAATTATCAAATTTGGAGTATGCGGAATATTGTTTAATAGGCGATTTCAATGCAGTTTCGGATAGACAGTTGGATAAAAAAATACACAAACAGATGAAAAGTAAAGGTCTTCAGTTACCAGTAAATTTTTGGAAATTAGCAGAAGAAATGGATCTGGAAGATGTATGGAAAACAAGATATCCCAACTCTAAAGATTTTACTTACCATTCTTCCAGTCACCAAACTTGGTCAAGAATTGACATATGTTGGCTTTTGGCAAGTTTGATTAAAGATCTAGTTGACATAGAAATTCAAACAAGAGTTATCTCAGATCACAGCCCGGTAATGATAAAGCTAATAGGTCTACGGAAGAGAAAGGTATGGAACTTAAATACTTCAATTTTGAAAGATAAAGACATTCTTAAAGAATCCAAAGCTGAAATGAAATACTTTTTCAAACAGAATATAACACAAGAAGTAAAGATGCAAGTAGTTTTGGGACACTGCGAAAGCTTATTATAGGGGCCTTGTAATTAGATATAGTAGCAAGAAAAAGAAAGAGAGCTGAAAATTTCCAAAATTTAATGTCACAAGCTGGAGAAGCTGAAAAAAATCTTAAAAAACAACCAACAAAATGTGAATTCCAAAAAAGGTGAAAGAAATGCAACTTAAATTGAATTTAATTCTTATGGAAGAGATGGAGATTAAATTGAGGTATGCTAGACAAAACATTTTATGCCAATAAGCCTGGAAGGTGGTTGGCTTATAGGATGAGAAAAGAGAAGGCCAAAAGAATAATCACGACATTGAAAGATGAGAACAATAAAGAGAAAAGTCAAAAGCAAGAAATATGTCAAATTGTGGAGCAGTTTTATAAAAAATTATATGAAGAGAAGCAAGTTCAGAAAACAGAGTTAGAAGAATATATTAATCAAAATAATCTCAATAAATTTACAGAGGAACAACAAAAATTTTTAAATAACCCAATAACAATAAGGGAGCTTGGAGAGGCAATAGCAGCTCAAAAGAATGGCAAAACCCCTGGCCCAGATGGTTTACCTGCAGAATTCTATAAAGCTTATGGAGACTTTTTTCTTTTACCATTCAAGCATCTCATTGAAAAGACTCAAGATGAAGGTCAAATACCAGCTTCATGGCAAGAAGCCACAATATCTCTGATCCCAAAAGAAAATAATGATTTGAAAGATATTAAAAATTATCGTCCAATTTCCCTTTTAAATGTGGATTATACAATTTTTGCTGCAATATTGGCACAACTTCTGGAGAAGGTTTTACAATCTATAATACACTATGTTCAAGCAAGATTTCTTCCTAAAAGATATCTGAAAGACAATGTCAGAACAGTTTGTAACATTTTGGAATATTATGAGAGCCATCCAGAGAAGCAATTGGCCTTAATCTGTTTAGATGCTGAGAAAGCTTTTGACAATGTTCGCTTGGTGTTTTATGCTTCATCCATTCTTAATCCAATGCAACAACAAACTTGAATTCGTCTTTGAGATTCTTCTTCTTAAATCAGAATCTCAGAATATATATCTTTCATGATTTGTCAAAAGCAGGGATCATCAGATTGCAATTGTCTTATTATAACTATTTTAAGTTAGAGAAATGGGCACCACCAGAAAATGGCCAATATGAAGTGCTGGGGACAACAACACAAGGGAAATTGGAAGGTTGAAAACCAAGTATCCTGCTATGATGAAGGCAGCCATTTCTGAATGGATTCTCCCTGTATGCACACAGGTATACCTTTGGGGTTCTTATTTATTTATTTAGGAAATTTATAGGCCCTTCTCCAAAGTCTTTATTGAGCCAGTTTACAAGTAAAAACAATACCATAAAAGTATTATAAATTATCAACATAAAATAAAACAATCAATTAAAAACCAACAAGAGGCATGAAAATAAATTTTGATCACCACCCCAAATCTATAAAATATATCCCAGGTGTTGGGCTTACCTATACCCCTTCTACCCTGAGTGCTATCTGAGTTCTAATGTTTAGGTGCTCATGCTCAGGCTATCCTTTCCAGAATGCCAGTGGTACCCCACTAACTCAGTTACAGTTATGAATGGTGGACAGAGGTATTTTGGCAGTAGTGGGATTACTGGGAGCTGAATATGGCAGTCATTCATTCTGCAAAGGTGCGGCATATATGGCAGTCAATCAAACTATTCATAGAATGGAGAGATGGGAACATGTATTTGATAAGCAGCTTGATTTTTTTTCAGGTCCAGGAATACTGAGGAGCCTAGTCAGAGTACTAGTACTGGGGCATTCCATCATTTTTTTGGACCAGCAGAAGGGCCACCAGCAATGGGGATGTAGCTGGGATTGTATCCTGCTGACAGTGTGCTGTGGTGCAGTAGAGGAGGGTTGTTATGGAACCAGCTCCTGCTTTCTCTCCACCGGGTTTTGAGAGATCCTGATATTGCATTTGGTGAGAATGGTCTAGTGCATGCACAGAATAATTAGGGATTGAGACAGGGCAAGACAGTAATACTGGAAGTCATGATTACTTGGCATGAGCTTTGATTTTGCAGAGTTGGAGGGGAGCAGTTGAATCCCCAAGGACTGAAAAGTATGGCACAGGGTGGGCTTGGCTGTATGAAAGCTGTTTTGGCCAGTGTTGGGCTACATTTCACACAAGATTTAATATGTCTTATCTATTTGATGGATGATGGGGTCATCTCTCTCAGAGGGTTGTGATTTGTGCTTAGCTTATCTACATCAGGACCTGCAGGAAGGTATAGTTTGCAGATGGGGCAAGGGGCGTTAAGCAAGAAAAGCCCCCTTGGCAGGGATAAGGTGGGTTAGTCATTTAGGTAGGCATAAGTGATGAGTATCCTGAGTCATCAGGAATGATGGAGGGCTTGTCCTGAACAGGCCATCACTTGCTGGATGGTGGGATGGGACTTGGGAAGGAGTGCCTTTGATGCTGAGCAACATCTTGCTGAACCTGGTAGCAGGTTAATGGTGCATTAGGGTAGGAGGATGAGGATGAGCACCTCTCAACACTCTATGTGTAGGTGAGCTGGCTGAGTTTGGGTGGATTTGCCAGATTAAAGGCAGCCTTGGATAAGCTGCCTAGCACAGCCCACCTTCAGTTTTAGGATAATTAATTGATGATGCAGATCAGCAGATTTGAATAAATTTAAATAAACTGGTTAAATCCACACTGTTGTCTTGAGCCTTCATTTCAGTACTTGGGCAAAAGGGAAACAATGACAATAATTTCAATTGAAGTTTGTATTCTTAAAACAATTAAACAACTGTTTATTGTTACAGATACCATTTTTCTTGATTTTGAGGTTTTCATCCTTCCTTTCTCGTTTTTGCTACTACAATGGTCTTCATTTTATGACTGGAATTTATTGCTGGCATTTGAATGTGGTTTGTTTATATTTTAATAGTTGATTTTTTAGACAGAATAGCATGAAACCCGTGCTTCACTATGGTATTTAACTACCTTTAATCCAGTTTTGGGTATATAATTGTTTTGTTTTAGGAAGGGTTGTTTTTGGAATTGGTTTTGTAATAAAATAGCGGTAGGAATAAGGCCTATTGTGAGGGGAAATACAATGGGCTCTAGAAAGAGGCTCTGAGCAACTGCCCCCTCATCACTGTCTTCCCACCCATTTACCCAAATGAAGGCATTCACTCCCCCCAACATTGGTGTCTTCCCAACTACCCAAGACAGCCATTTTCTGTAGGGGAATTGATCTGACTTCAGCTTTCCATCTCCTCCCACTCTCTGCAGCCTCTACCTAGGAAAAGTGCATTCTTTCCTCATAGTGTGGAGGAACTTACATCATTCTCTCCCCTTTTTAATCTGCACCACAACCCTGTGAGGTAGGTTAGGCTGAAAGTCTGTGATTGGTCTGAAATCACAGTGTGGACCAAAGCAGGAGGGATATAATGACACAGAGTCCACCCTGCAAAGCAGCCATTTTCTCAAGGGGATCTTATCTCTGCCATTTGGAGAGCAGTTGTAATTCTGAGTGATCTCCAGCCCAAACCTGGAAAGTGGCAACAATGGTTCCCCAAGAGAAAGTGGCTGGTTTTGGGGGTGGAGTCTATGGCATTGTACCTGAGGTCCCACCCCTCCTCAAAGCCCACCCTCTCCATGCTCCACCTCTCAAATCTCCAGGAATTTCTCATCCTTGAGTTGGCAACCCTATCTCCTTCCCAGCCAACCATCCACCATGGAAGGAATGCACTTTCCAATTTTGGGGTTTCTAGGTCCAGAGGTTTGGACTGGGCATTGATGAATCAGTCAGGACACCAGTTCAACTGTCTACAGCCTCTGTTAACTGATTTTCACCTCAGAACACAGAGCTCCAGGGCTTTCTTTGCGCAAGAATGCACAGGAACTCAGTTCTAGCTGGCTTGGTGTCAGGGTGTGTGGCCTAATATCCAAATGAGTCCATGCTGAGGTTTTTCTACAAAAAAGCCCTGTGCAAAAGAGCCCTTTGGTTTGGATCCTGTTACCGTTAGGTGGATCTGGATCTGGTTGACAGATCACACCCAAAGAGTGCTTGTGAATGGTACCTCATCCTCTTGGAGATGAATGGCAAGTGGAGTGCCTCAAGCATCTGTCCTGGGACCTGTTTTATTCAACATCTTTATCAATGATTTGGATGAAGGAATACAGGGAATGCTTATTAAATTTGCAGATGATATGAAATTGGAAGGGGTTGAAAACACAGAAGAAGACAGAAACAGGATACAGGATGACCTTGACAGGCTGGAAAACTGGGCTAAAACCAATAAAATGAATTTTAACAGGGATAAATGTAAAGTTCTGCATTTAGGTAGGAAAAATCCAATGCATGGTTATAGGATGGGGGAGACTTGTTTTAGCAGTAGTATGTGTGAAAAGGATCTAGTAGTGGATCATACGCGGAACATGAGTCAACAGTGTGATGCGGTGGCGAAAAAGGCAAATGAAATTTTGGGCTGTATCAACAGAAGTATAGTGTCCAGATCATGTGATGTGATGGTATCACTTTACTCTGCTCTGGTAAGACCTCACCTGGAGTATTGTGTTCAATTTTGGGCACCACATTTTAAGAAAGATATAGACAAGCTGGAATGGGTCCAGAGGAGGGCGACGAAGATGGTGAGGGGTCTGGAGACCAAGTTCTATTATGAAAGGCTGAAGGAGCTGGGGATGTTTAGCCTGGAGAGGAGGTGGCTGAGAGGTGATATGATCGCCATCTTCAAGTACTTGAAGGGCTGTCATATAGAGGATGGTGTGGAATTGTTTTCTGTGGCCCCGGAAGGTAGGACCAGAACCAATGGGTTGAAATTAAATCAAAAGAGTTTCCGGCTCAACATTAGGAAGAACTTCCTGACCATTAGAGTGATTCCTCAGTGGAACAGGCTTCCTTGGGAGGTGGTGGGCTCTCCTTCCTTGGAGGTTTTTAAGCAGAGGCTAGATGGCCATCTGACAGCAATGAAGATCCTGTGAATTTAGGGGGAAGTGTTTGTGAGTTTCCTGCATTGTGCAGGGGGTTGGATTAGATGACCCTAGAGGTCCCCTCCAACTCTATGAATCTATGATTCTATGAAAACAGTGGTGATGTCAGGGTGTGTGGCCTAATATGCAAATGAGTTCCTGCAGAGCTCCACAGTTGACCAATCAGAGAGAGGTGTGTGCAAGCAGACAGCAGTCTGCCAGGCACACAGGAAAGCTTTATCACTTTGCAAAAATACATTTTACCCCTTTTCACCCTCTTAGAGATGGAATTTCTAAAAATCCCTTTAGAGTGGATACTTACATCATGGAAGGAATGCACTTCCTGAAGGTTGGGTTTCTACGTCTAGGGGTTTGGGCTGGACATTGATGAGTCAGTCAGGACATTTGTGTGTGTGTATGTAGATAGATAGATACAGATAGATAGATAGAGAGAGAGAGATATTTGAGCTGCCTTGAGAATTTTCATTATTGAAACAGGATAAAATACTCTACTAGTGCTTTTACACTATCTGTATATGGGTCAATGTATATGGGTCAATGCACTAATCCCTTTGTTTTTTTTTAATGGAAAAGATAACTGCTTGGTCTGTCTAAATCATATTTAAAAGTAGCTGCAATAAATGCTCTTAAAATATTCTTTTTTTCCAGTTTAATAATGAAAATATCAAAAAGTGGGCCTGTGAAAAGAATGTCCTCTTTCCCATATCCTCATATCATAACAGACGACAAATGGGTGGATATTGCATAGATCAACCAACCCACCCTTTTATCAAAGAATGGGAGGGTTTCATAGTAGCACTCTCATAATGTCACAAGAACTTGATAATTTTTAAAGGCTACAGAAAATGTTTACTATATATATCTTGATCACTGTAGTGGGCTCCAAAACAGACAACTAATCACAGCTCTCAGTGTAATCATATTCCTGTGACATTCACATAATTGGATCCAATAACAGGAGACACTTGCATCAGAAAAACAGCTTCCCTCCCACACCTCCCACTGCAGCCTATTGATCTCCCCCAAATGGTGTTCCTGGAAGACAGGGAACCCTCAGGAACATCATGGAAGGCAAAATGGGGATCTGCAGTGTGAAGGGGAATCAGAAACAAAAGATAACTTCTTCAACCTTTGCTTGTGGAAAACAAAACAAGGATCCAGCGTAGGGTGCTATCAGACAGGCAGGTTGCTGTGATAGAATCTCAGCTTTAATAAGCTGTGTGAGTTTGGAGTGGCTTATGTCAATCAGATAGTGCCTCCTAAACTGGCATCATAGTGATGTGGGCCTGTGGTTGGTCATCCACATTGCTAACATACTGCAACCATGGACCCATGGCTGGATTGGATGGTTGTTGTTGTTTTTAAATTCCCACTGTGCATGCCCAAAAAAACCAGACAAGTGTACATACCCTATGGGGGCGCTGAAGTGCACATCAGAGTTGGGTTGGTGGGGGGAAGGACATGTGAGAAATATAGCGGAACGATCACACCATTCATGCATTTCCATGGCTCTGGGTGATCAGACACCTGAAAACCTGCCATGGAAGTGCTTTGCCAAGGAAGCCACCTAAATTTCCCAGAGGCTATTTAATCCATATGTGAGTCATTTTAGTGCGAGGTAAAGGTGAGTGAGGCATTTAACATGGAGGGGAAGGGTGGCTATCGTGGGCCAAACTGCTTGTCTAATCACACCCACACTCATTGGATTCACATTCCTGTTTAGGAAATATTAGTAGCCCTCTACAGATGATCCTTCCATTCATTGACAAAATGCAGTGGGAGAGACTGGTTATGAGCATGTGGGATCACTGGAATCTGCACACATGCTCTTAGTTGGATATGCAGCTTTCTGAACACTGACAATCACAGGAAGGGAATGTATGCACAGATGCTTCCTCCATGGATAGGTGCTGTGCTCATAAACCAGTGATCATAAGAAGGCAGGGAGGTGGGGCCAGCATGCTCATGCCCACTTTCCTGCTCTGCATGTTCATTGCACATGGAGAGGCCATGTGTATAGTGATGATGTGAAGTGTCTTGCAGTTCTCTATGTTATTGTGTTTGTAAAGTCATTTTTAAATCAAGACCAATGTGTTTTTTAAGCTCTTGCAGTTCTGATTCAAAAACTTCATAGGAAAAAAATCTCTTTCAATCCCTCCTTTGAAAGCAACACCCTGTATCTGATATGTACATTTTTAAAACACCCAGCAGAGTTTCTAATGATCCTATAATCAAGCTATTATTGGATGAGATGGCTTGTGATGCATCAACCTGCCGATGTTACAGATGAAGAATTTTTTATTCCTCTCTTTCAGCAAAGCAGAGTTCATTGCCCAGCCAGTAAACCTGGATTCTATATTTGCTCCTGGATTATTAGCAAGAACTTGTTTCAACAATCCATAATCGGCTCATTAGCATTCTGCTCATGCAAGGAAGGGTGAGTACAATTTTCAATGGCCTAATGTGACAGGTAATCATAAATTAGTATTTGCTTTAAAACAACACCAGATTACACAGCCTGAATACTTAAGGAGAATGACTCAGTAAGTAGAATGGTGCAGTAATGAAGTGGGGGCTCATTAAACAGATGCTGTCTCCTTCAGCAAGCTACACAAGCAGCAAACAAAAACCAAATGAAAATGTTTCAACAAAACCCTGCAGTCAACCAGAACAAGTTCAGGTTCATTTGTTGTGTCACAATCTACAGGAATTAGTCACAGTAATAATTAAATAGTCGCCTGCTAATTTATCATTTTACATTTGCTAACACATTTGCATAATGTGCATAGGGTTTTTTCTTTGCTTTGATTGCATTTTTTTAAAAAAACCTCATATATGTGTACATCATTGTAGTTCCCTGAAAACCACAAGGTTATTTCAAGACTTCTCAGACTGCTGAAATTTGGCATTTGTCTAGCTATAACTCTAGCTCTTTCTTTCTTTCTCTCTCTCTCTCCCCCCCGCCCTCCCTCATTATACATTTTCTTGGTCACCAGTGTTTGGAACCCAAAATAACAGCAACACAATTAAGTATTGGATTGCCAGATAGAATTCATATGAAAACACCATGACATTTTATAATGCCCATCATAGCTAACCCAGTGAGAATATTCTTTTTCTTCTGGATTCAATAAATAATAATTTAGTTTATTTAAAATAGTTTATTTAAAATACACATCTTTTCATCAATCACAATGACCAGCAGCAAAAACAATGCAACCAGCCATAAAACCAGCTAATCAGCTCTGCAAAAATGCACAAAAGTGTAAATTTGAAAAAAGAGGCCACACCACTGTGAATGCACTTTGAAGTCTCTTTTTAAGGTGACCATAGCATATCAGTACTGGAGTACATTAACTACTGGATGGTCCCTCTGTTCCTGACATCTCCATCTTTTTTCTATATTGCTCCAGACCAGGGGTGGCTAAGCTTGCTTAATGTAAGAACCACATAGAATAAATGTCAGATGTTTGAGAGCTGAAAGACATGAAAGTCAGATGTTTGAGAGAAGGAAGGAAGGAAGGAAGGAAGGAAGGAAGGAAGGAAGGAAGGAAGGAAGGAAGGAAGGAAGGAAGGAAGGAAGGAAGGAAGGAAGGAAGGAAGGAAGGAGGGAGGGAGATGTGGAAAGAAAGCCATTTGTAGAAAAATAGGTGGTGAAGCTCATTAGCATAATCATTAGCATATGCCACCCCTCCCCCAGCCAAAAACAACCTGATGCAAGAAAGGAGAGTCCTGGGTGAGTGAGGGCTGCTTGTGCTGGCTAGAGATCCATCCAGCCAAGTAGGCTGCCTGGCTTGCCTGGGGTCTCCTGGATCACCCCCCGCAGTCAAAAGGCCAGCAGGCCACCCACTGTCAGGCTCTGTTCATTTACAATATTGATAAAAGCTGTTACTAACCATATTGATGAATGCCTAGAAATGCTCACTAACATAGAGGCCGGGGTAGCAGGGAGGGAGGGGGAAAAAGTAGAGAGTAGCTTCCCAGGAATATCAAAGGTTGCCAAGGTCTCTTTGAAGTAGACAGTATGTGCCAGATTCTCACCTCCTCTCCAGAGGCACCAAGGACATTGCCTCCGGGAAATGTAACCACCAACTGAAGAGATAAGGGGGGGGGGGGGAGCGTTGGGAAAAATCTCACATGCAAAAGCAATGTTTTGTTTTGGGAAATGAGGGGTAGAAAAGATTGCTTTGATGTAGAAGGTTAAATGCCAATGATTCGAACTGATCTCCATCAGTTCCAATGGCTGCCATGCTGGAGTAACTCTGAAGTATCCAAAAAATGCAACTTTGTTCCAAAATACTAAGTCTGCTTGCTTGTGAGCTTCAATGAACCCAGGCCTGACATTTTGGAACTGATCCCTACGAAGGTTTATCAGCGCGGGTAACTTTGTAGCGGATGGCTGAAAAAGCATCCAGCGACCGAGAGCCTTCAGAACCGATTGACATCCCGAAGTCCCCGGTGAGGCACGTTACCAAGAGGAGACCAGCCAAGCTAGGGGGGACGATGCACATACAAGAACTCTTCATAACCTCGAGAGCGTGGTGCCCCTGCACCTCGACCACCCTAATGGATAAGGCCACGATCCGGCACGAGGCCATCCTCAACCGACTGGGCCCGAGGGGAAACCCAGGAGGTGGCGGGGTTTTGCCACTGGGCATGTACGGAGGGGAGGGGTCCCCCAACTCCGTCGACCAGCGGCCGGGGTTGGAATCGGAAGATGAGGATGACGAGACCTTGCTGAAGGGCCCGGAGCCGATTGAGGCGCTGAGGGGAGAGGTGTCCACTCTAGCCTGGGACCTGAGGCACGAAATGAAGGAGAACATGGTCCTGATTCACCTCCTGAATGAACACCTCCTGAATGAAGGGCAACCACTGGGATATCAGCTAAGGGCACCTTGAGACCGTCCATGGTTCCTTCCAGGAGAGCATAGAATCTTTTTTCTATGCTGTGACGGAATCAAAGGGTTAATGGAGAAGCTGAGGACTCAGAGAGCCCTGAGTCATGTGACCCGAAGGTGGGGGCCAGGGGTGCTCAGAACTCTCAAGTCCTGAGTGACAGCTAATGGCTCAGAGATTAACTGTCAGGAAGGAAAAAACAGTCAGAAAGGGAGAGTTGGACTCAGAGTGTGTGAGAGAGGCTTGGTGTGAAGTGAAGCTCTATATACACTCTGTGAAATCAGCCAGGTGGCTGAGAGTGAGGCATATCTCTAGGTCACGAGTGCCCTCTAAAGAAGAGGAAGGTGACAGAGAGTGTCTAAGTGGAAGACCTTAGTGGTCACAGACATATGATACACTGCTCCTAGGAGTTTATAAGGTAGCTGAGGGAGAGCCGTGGGTCTGAGGGAGTCAGGAGAGCTGGGGCTTGTCAAACCAGATGACTCGAGGGACCAGGCACTCCAAGCCCAAGAGGCCAGCCTGATTAAAGTTTAGGAGAGTGGATTAATAGAAGAACTGTGTACCCTGAAATACCTCAGAGCATTGCTGGAGGGTCTAGCTGACATACTGTATAGCAAATGTTATTCCTACAAGATACAAACTAGCCTCTGTATATACATCCCATCCCCCAGCTAAAGCCTATTTTGTAAATAAAGAACTATAGTTTGCTGTTACATTCTCTGGTGCCTGTGTGATTGGGAAAGACTTCAAATCTGCAGTGGTCCCCTGTTCATTTACTGTATCAGACCCCCAAAGAGACTAACATATATTTAGCTGCCCTCGCTGAGGCAGGAGGTGATAGGCTGGCGTCGCCATAGAAGTGTGTGATAGGTGCAAAGAGCCGAACCAGGGAGCTGAGATTGGCCGCGTTTTTGGGACAGTCCTTGCTTGCCAACTAGCTTTCTGGTCATGGCTAGGATCACCCGGATATGGTTTCCTCATAAGATGGGTTCTTTGGGGTCCCCGTCACAGGTTTAAATTCTTCCCCTTGGTTTTCTACCTGCAAGTATGTTCATTTTTGGTTGACCTGCCACCTACCCGTTGCCCCAGCCAGCCGCAGTTTTGGATCATTTGTATTTTTACACTCTGCACATGCTCCAACCTAAGTCACGGGTGCAGGGGAAGATGGGAAATGGAGTCTTTTCACTCAGCGCATGGGCACAAGTTTTGCTTTGATTAAAATCTATCTTTTGCCAGAAAAGGTAGGGCTGTACCCTCAGCCCAAACGGTTAAAAGAGGACAGGCAGTGACACTTGCCCCCCAGAGCATGGGGGCTCCAATTAAAAACTTCTCCCGTCCTGGGTCTCAAAGGGCCAGAACAGATCCTCTCCGGATATCAACTTTGAGGGTATCTGGAGTTTGGATCGGGCACACGAGTCCCCGGTAGGAGAAGGAATGGTTGAGTCCATTTTGGTCAGGCCGAGACACGCAATGGAAGGTGCTTGTCTATTACAGTAACGAAATCAAACTGCATGTTTTACTGCCCAGTACGGAAACATTGTATATTGTGTTTTGCCAATGTCAATATAGTGTGTGTTTACGGGGGAAACAATACACAAAGGTCTGGAAGTCCTGTTCTATTGAAAAGGGTATTTTACATGCTCCTTCTACCCAAACCCATGTTTACGCTCCCACCCTCAGCCTCTCATAAGCTGCCTCAGCCATCAGTGGGAGGCAGAACTGAGCAAAGTGGGTGACGTATCCAGTTAATGGTTGCCATCTCCTGGGCAGGAGGTGTCACTAAAGTTGTATTTTCAACTAGATTTGGATATGTGTATGTATTTTTCAGTCTATTCTTTACAAGGAAAGGTAGCCAGCCCTGAGAGGGCTGGCTTTTGAGGTAGTTTGTCAGCTGAACTGGGAAGTATGAACCTATATCACGACCCCGAGGGAGTCCTGTATTAGGCCATCAATTGCGGAGGTAACCGGCAGCACCTTCCCAGAGGGTTCAGAGAAGGCAGCCTCTACATGGATATCCCACCTAGCATTCCAGCAGTCCATCTTTTTGACCCATTGTTAGGTTTAAGTGTCCAAATTTACTCCTTGGGTAAATGACCAGCACCCAAGCACAGTGGTTCAATTGAATGCACATGACTATTAAAAGTGAGGATATTGTTGATATGGATGTGTTTGTATGTTATTGCCATGAAATATGTTGTACCATCATGCATTGCAACCGCTCAGGTCCATTTGCATAAGCTGGCCCATGTTCTACGTAGCACCAAACCGACCCGAGACAAATATGGATATATCAAAAGACTGTGATAGCCCCTCCCTCTTCAAGTAAGTAAGACCTGCTGAGGAATGGACCTCAGAATGAGTGGCAGTCTATGTTGAATGTGGATTGTTCTATTTTTGACTTTGTAAAGGGGGAGTCCTCCAACTGATGAGGGACTCCAAGCAGGCCCTAAAAAGGGACCAGGCTGACACTGGGCCCCTCAGAGCCACAAAGGCTCTAGATTAAAAAGGAGAAAGGCACACGAGGCTGGCTTCTCTGAACCCAGTGCTAAGGGAGAGGCATCATAGAGGTGCATACTCCCTGGTTCGGAGTGCTAGCCCAATGGCCATTTTCTCCCAGGAAACATGACCATCTGCAGCAACTAGCAATCAGGGGATGCCAAAGGACATGCCTTGAGAACATAGCATGCAGTTTTCAGTAAACCCCAAAAAAGGTTACCTTGGGGTCTGGGTAAGAGAAAACCTATTGTGTTGGATAATATATATATGTTAAGGACATGTCACATGCAACAAGGGTACAAACATCTCCCCCAGGAGCCTTTGCAAGTGCCTATTTGCATATGTAAACACAAAACTCCTCATAATAGGATCCCACCATGACATGAGATCCCAGTCGGAAATACCTGATCCAACTCGGGAAACTTCGGAAAGTCCCACATTGAGCATGCTCTGCAGAGAATTGGCTTCAGACCGGGCAATCTCTATACGTGCGGGGGGTGGGGGGGTGGGACTATTGACTGCCGCCAGGCATTTTCTATCTCTCTCCCTCCTCCAGGAAGTATACCTATTTAAGAGAGACAGGAAGAAGATCCTCTTCCTCCCCCAGCACAAGAAGACTATTGAGTTGGGGGGGGGGAGGAAGAAACAGAAGACTCAAGGCTATGTAGTGAATAGGAAACCTATGTATTAGAATAGTTATAGGAAAATGATGTATGAATCTAACTTGTAACTGTGAAATCTGATTTTAATTATGTATCATTTCATTTAAACACTGATGTAAAGGTATACTTAGCCAACTAGTAGTTGTTATCTTGCTCGAGTAACAACAGTAGTTTTATGAGATCATTCGTTTTATTAAAATTGCAACCTTGTGTTCAAAGATACTGGATAATGAACAATGTTGCCAATGTCAGTTGCCTTAACATCATAGTACTTAAGGAAGTAACCTTTGGTCAATTGAATACTGTATTTTCAAATTGATTTTTGAGTATTCTTAGTGTAGTGGCTCCAACCTTTAGATAGGAGGTGCACACAGGTTAATATTTGGCCCTTAAAGAGAACGTCACCTATCGAGATCAGCTGTGGACATTGTTACCAGTCAAGACATCGTATCCATTTGATGACGTCAGTCTTGAAGGGGGGAATTGTGAGCAAAAAGCCCCAACTGCAGAACGTCATAGTCCCCCATTTGGTTGCCAGATCGCCTGGAGATTTAACTCGCACACATCCGCCAGAAACTGTGGGTTTTTGTCTACCAGAATGTAAGGGACTTATGTGAGTACTAACAGCCATAACGTTGCAGCAGCACTCAATGTCTTGGGAAGAGTGCTAACCAGGAGGAAAAGATGGGTTTCCAGTCGCTCCGCACGATTACCATCTCAGCCTGTGCAGCAGAAAAAGTTACGCCGCCAGGAGCTGTCCAAGCCTGCAGTTTTTAGCCTTGACCACAGAATCTCTCAGGAAGGTTAACAGCACCAGCAACTATCTTTCCACAGTACCAGACTCCATTACAGCGAAGCGGGAGGCTCACGTACTCAACAGATGTCACCTGTGCATAAGGCAATCAAGCTCAGCCCAGGAGTGACCCTGTCAGACTGCATAAACTTTGTCCCACGGAACTCGAAACAAAGGTTGGTGCTAGCAGAGGAGTAACGTCTTCATTGAAAGCCAAGTATCTTTGCGTAGATCGGGTGTTACCTTAGGTAGCAATTTGGCCATCCCTTGTCACCTTTTAGATATGTTCAACAGTCTTCAATCACCCTCACCCCAGGAGTTTCCTCCCATTCTTTCCCTTAATGGGCATCCTAGAGCCTCCCTCCTTGACCCATTGTTACCTAGAGGTCCAATCAGGTAACCAAGGCCAAGTCCTCTCATTGGCCAGGAACAGGCATCCAATCTGATGCCCCCTCCAAGCTGACCATTGGCTATCACACAAGTCCAGCCTTTATGGTCACTGTGGTGCCTCCCCTTTTTTTGAAGCCATGCACCAGCTGATCACCTGTCATCCGCCCCTGTACCTCCCATCCCCTAAGGGCTTAGGGGAAGCCTTATAACCTCTGACCCAACTTTTTACACGTGTGCATCTAGCAGTACCCCATTCCTGCTGTTTAGATCCACCCCTGATTCCTGATCAGTTGAGGGTCCCCTCCCCCTAGTCCTCATTTTTCGCTATTGGAACCTTCCTTGGAGACTACGATTGGTAATTATCACCCTGTTTGTACATCCTCATGTTACCTCTATATTTTTCTCTCTGTTTTCATTAGGATTGTATGTGTGTTGTATAAATTCATGACCTTGTATGTGTGTGTGTGTCCTACATTTTTCTGTAATAAAGTTTTGATGGTTTCTCTTAATTAGTGTCCTTGGTAAATTTAAGCAATAATTTCTGGAGGTGGAATCCTGTATACATAGATTCTAGATCCTTATTAAGCCAAGGGTGCCCACCTATCAATTCCCCAACTTCTTTTGAGGGCATTTTGGCTTATAGTATAGACATCAAGCTGTTGGACCAGTAGTTACTTGAATCCTCCTTTTCCCCCCATCTTGAAGATGGGGACAACATTTGCCTGCCACCAGTCTTCTGGAATCTCACCTGTTCTCCAAGCATTCTCAAAAATAATGGCCAGAGGCTCAGAAATTTCATCTGCAAGTTCTTTTGGTACCCATGATTTCAGTTCATCTGGCCCTGAGGACCTAGTTTCATTTTTAAAAACTAGGTGTTTACTATTCCTATGCTGATCCTGGGCTGCAACTCCCTTCCCTCATTATATGTTCTATTACTGCCATGTTGAGCACTGTTTCTCTCAGAAGAGAAGACTGATGAAAAGTGGGAATTGAACAGTTCTGCCCTCTCTTCACCACCTGTTACAATTTAACTTTCCTGTTCCTGCAATGGGCTTTCCATGTCCTTGCTCCTTTTCTTACTTTGTACATAAGAAAAGAATCCTTTTTTGTTGTTTTTAATCATCTTTCGCTAGCCTCAGCTCATACTGAGCTTTAGCTTTCTCAACTCTTTCTCTGCAAGCACTGGTTATTCCTTGGTTATAAGGCCCTCCTTCCATTTCCTAAATGAGTTTTTTAATTTAAGTCTTTAGAAAGCTGTTTATGGAGTCACCTTGGCTTCTTTAGGTTCCTCCCATTTTTCCTTATCATAGGAATCATTTGTGATTGTGCTTTCAATATTTTGCTTTTGAGAAACTCCCACCCCTCTTGAACTCCCTTCTTCTTAAGTATTTCTGACCATGGGATTTTACCCAGCATCACTCTAAGTTTGTCAAAGTTTGCTTTTATGAAGTCCATCCTATACATCTGACTATGTACAGTTTTTCCTTTCCCAAAGACCATAAATTCCAAAATTACGTGGTCACTACTACCCAGGGTGCCCACTATTTCCACCTCATCAACCAGTTCTTCTTTTTTGGTGAGGATCAAGTCCAAGATATCAGATCGCCTTGTTGCCTTCTCCACTTTCTGGAAAAGGAAGTTGTCAGCAAGAGAAGTCAGGAATTTACTTGACCTTTTGTTTTAGCAGAGTTGCATTTCCAACAGAAGTCTGGGTGGCTGAAATCTCCCATGACCACTGTGTCCCTTCTCTTTGAGAACTTTGCAATTTGTAACAGGAGTATCTCATTTAAGTCCTCTGCCAGGCTTGGTGGTCTACAGCAGATCCCCACCATAATATCACTATTATTTTATTCCTTTTATTTTTTACCCAGAGGCTCTTAATGGAGTTGCCATGCTCAGATCCACATATTTCCTCACAAGCATATACCTCCTTTGCATATAATGGTATGCCTCCACCCTTCCTTATTTGTCTGTCCCTTTTAAATAAGTTGCACCCCTGAAATATTGCAATTATGAGTATCATCCCACCAGGCCTCAGATTCAGTGGGAGTTCATAGGAGCACAGCTCCTGAACCTTTGTGAAAGTTCCACCTCCTCCTTCTGAAAGTTCAACCTCTTTGTCCATTGAATAGTATGTGCAGCTGCATAACAATCCCTGGATGAACTCCACCACCTATTTTTCTACAAAATGACCCCTGCATCCCACCAAGTTTCAGTAAGGCCTATTATGTCATAGTCTCCTTCCTTCTCAGAAGGGCTTTGCCTCCCCACAACAGGCACCCTGTGAGGTAGGTGAGTCTGAGAGAGCTCTTTCAAGAACTGCTCTTGAGGGAACTGCTCTAGAGAACTTGTATATGGAGGAATGGGGAATCAAACCTGGTTTTTCCAGATTAGAGTTCACGCTCTTAACCACTACACCAGATTGGCTCTCCATGTCCTCCATACTAGGTCTTGACTGGTCTCTCATTCATTTTCCGTTAATTCAGTATGCTGCTGTTGAAATCTTATTTCTATTCATTATGAGTACAGAATTCATCACCATCCCTTGGCTCCTGTCATTCTACATTATCTTCAAGGATCTAAGCCTAACCTTTGGAGCTTCCTACTTTCTGTGCTGCCTTTCTTACTCTTATCAAAATTCTTGCTGATCTGTTTAACTCCTTAGTTCCTTTGGTCCCTCTTCTAACTCACACCATCCCACCTACCATATTGCTGCTTGTGGCTGAAACAGACTCTCTTTTCTGTGTAAAGTAGCTTTTTTGTCTATATAGAAGTCTTGGTTTTGCTATACACATTTTTCACTCCACAAAGCTTGGAATAAGGGCAAGAACCATAGCAGAAAAGAGGGAGTGAAGGAATTGCATAAGGTGTACCCAGTTCATATTACAGATTATCTGTTTATGGAGGGGAAGGAGAAGTTTTCTTCATCATGTAAATTCAACAGCCTCTCTGGGTGAATGTATAAAGTGGTGCATTATCCCAGAGGGCAACCTATACAATGTTATTCCTGGAAAGAATTAAGAAATACGCCCCAAAGTAAACAAGTGGCTTGAAGGAAATGACACATTAAAAAAAATGAATGAAGTAAATATTACCTATCAGACCATAAACACTGCATTATTAAACATAATTCCCTGGATAATCATTACATCCACCAAATGATTGGATAATGAAGGAATTTATAGAAGACTAAATTGACCAATATAGGAACTGAATTTCAAGAAGTAATTCTGGATAACTGGGCTGAATTTATGTGGCTGTATGCATTAGCAGTAGAACTAAAATAAAACAGAGTGGAACCTGTGGATCTCTTCTGTTTTGCAATGACTCCTCCAGTGTATGAATCCTTCCCCAAGTGCAAGAGGAAAGCTCCTTGCACCACAAAGGACAATGCATTAGCTAGCAGACTGAGATCTATGGATTACTTAAGAAATTTCCATTATTTATAGATTTTGACTTGGTAAATCTAATTTAGAAAGAAAGTAAATATGAATCCAGAACACAATGTAATCTGAACATTGAACCGAGCTCTTTCAAGACAGAAGTTAAATTTTCTAGTTTCAGCTCATCTTTATTATTGCTTTTGCTTGCCTGGAGATTCTCACGTTTGCTGTAAAGTTGTCAAAAATAAACTTTAATGTTTAATGTCAATGGTTTTTGTTTCTTTACCATGATGTTCTAAGACTTATTTCAAAAGTGTTCTTAAACATTTGATTATTGTCAGAAATTATAGCAAGTCTGAGTTCACATTAACCATGCTACCATCTGAATCTTTTTCAAATATTTTATTCTTATCTGAATCTCTGAAAGCCTAGAAGACTGTATATGGGCACAATTTTATAAAGGGCAGAAGAGTGAACATAATTTACTACTGATAGGAATTTAGGAGTCGTTACCATTTCCCCTCGTAATCCCACAGCAAATGCAAAAACTGGGGTATTCGATCAGTGAAGCTTAATGAGCTGAATGTCAGGGGGTGAATAAATGAAGTCATTGTGAAAAATATTTCACATTTGTCTGACTGAAATGAAAAGGTAAATTTCACATTAGTAGAGAGAATCAAGAATGAGGAAGTGCTACCAGAGTGGACTGGATAAGTTACTGAAGACTGAGAAAATGCGTGTGTGGCTGTAGGGCATAATATATATAGTAGGGTCCAAGAGAATAGTGCTCATTGTACTAGTAGCATAACACAGGAGAAAAGGGAACATGATAGTGAACATTATGTTTTGCGGGAAGGAAAGCTGAAAAAGGTAGATAATAGCACCACTTTGGATTTTGTGCTACCAGAAATGCATTTTATAAATATCAAAAATAATATGTAAATTATCACTGGATTGAACTCAGTGCTTACTATTATAAGAAATAATAACCTTAGGAAAATAAATGTGATTGATATGAAAAGTTTGATGATGGGAATTCATGAAAAGAATGCTACCAAAGTTGGGAGTGAAAGACAGGCCCGGCATATCTGAGTAGACCAGGTAGGCAGTCTACTTGGACGTGTCGGGCCTGTCTTTCACTTCTGACTTTGGTAGCATTCTTTTCATGTGTTCCCATCATCATGCTTTTCATATCAATCACATTTATCTTTCTAAGCTTATTATCTTCTAAACACCCCCTCCAGCCTCCCCCTCCACTCCCTGCAGGCAGCCCAAGCAGCCTCTGAGGGAGGCTGAGCCACCAGCAAATAAAAGCAGCTGGTGGCAAGGCAAGAGGCAGCAAGGTGGGAAGGAAGCTCTTGATTCCTTTCCACTGCCACTCTTCCTCTTCCTGCCCGCCTTGACTGCGTTGGCAGCTGGAGGAGTCTCTTCTTACTGCTGCCACCACCACCACCAAGGAAGTGAGGCAGGCTGGCAGCAAGAAAGGAGCTGCCTGTCCCTTCCTGACGAGTATGACGAGGCAGCATGGTGGTGGGTACACTCCAGTAAGCCACCTAGGGCCTGCTGCTGCTGCTGCACTTGGGTGGGGAGGGAAGAAAAGCATACTGCAGGCAGGAAGTCAGGGGCAGCAGTCTAGTTCCAGCACCCTACCACCGGCACAGGTGAAAGTTAGGGCATATATTACTTATTTTATTGATTCAGATTGTTTGTCACTGATAGCAGCCTCGCTCCCCCAATGAAGACATAAAACAACAGAATGTGAGCAAAACTAGTTTATTTAACAGGCTGATATGCATAACAACTGATTAAAATATCCTACATATTTTAATGGCAAGCTGTGCTACTCAGCCTTGATGTGGCTATCATCATTTGGACAATTCCATCCTGGCTTCAAACTTGTCTTTGTTCAGCCTTTAATAATAGCCTTACTTATCCTCACCTGCGCATAATACATGCCAAGACTTGCTAAGCTTCATCCCTTCCATCAACATACTATTTTAAAAAAATAGGTTTGGTTGATGCTGTTCAGTTCACATTCTGTTGTCTTATGTCTTCACTGGGGGAAGGGAGGCTGGTATCAGTGACAAACAATCTGAATCACTAAAATAAAAAGCGTATGCTCTACCTTTCACCAGTGCCAGCACTAGGATGCTGGAGCTAGATTGCTGCCCCAGGTAAGTTGCTCTCCCGCCCCCAACTTCCCACCTGCTGTGCACCCTTCCAACTGTAGAATGAGTGATGGCCTTTACAAAAATAGCCAATTTGATGCCAAATAACCCTAGCAAACTAGTTAAGAACATAAGAAGATCCCTGCTTTATCAGATCAGTGGTCCATCTAGTTCAGTATCCTGTCTCATACAGTGGCCAACCAGTTCCTCTGGAGGTCCAACAATAGGGTGTAGAAGCAGAAACCTTCCCCTTATGTTGCCTTTTGGCACCAATATTCAGAGGTCTACTGCATCTGAACGTGGAGGTTCCCTTTAGTCACCATGGCTTGTAAATACTGTTAAACCTATTGTTCATGAATCTGCTTAACCCCCTTTTAAACTCTCTATGCTTATTGGTCTAACAGCCTGATTACGCCATCCAGGTCCAGTTCTAGTTTTTGTAGGTCTTGGCAAGAGAGGATAACCAGGACTTGACAACACTTATGCATTTATGCAGAAACATGAGGAAGCAGGTGAAAAATGGTCTCCCTACTCACCAATCATAGGGACAACTAAAAGTTCCTGCTTGGCTCCAAAGTGACTGGCTAATCCCATGATGTCCCATAGGAAGGTAGGTAGGTCAACTGCACATGACAAATGCCTGTGTGAAAGAGGTGCAGCTGTCTTTAAACCCTCTCCACCCAATAAAATCCCACATGTCACTTGAAAAGGGAAGGGGCCGGGACAACACTATCCCTGATATTACATTTCTGTTCTGTTTTTCACTGCACAGATTCTGAAAGCACTTCCATGGTTGAAACCAATAGAAATAATCACATAATCATAATGAAACATGCTAAAATGACAGCAGTAAAACAAAAATAGCATCTGCAGTCTAAATTATCATTAATTTAAAAACATGGATGGCAGGATGAAGGGAAAGCATGGCAAGGCTCAGAGGGGGTAAGGAAGAGTTCAGGGGGTGTAATTCAGACATAAATTGTTGCTAAAGTACCTCTAGCTATTTGAGAAATACCAGTCTAGTTGAGAAAGGGCTGGTGGGCATCATTAGCAAAGTTGTCAGCAAGGGCTTCACCATCTCTCAGCAGTGTCAGAGTTTGCCTATCACACCTGACTCAAGGATTCCATAACATCCTGGCTAACGTTATGGTTCTGCTCCCCAACTCTTGCTTTAAGGCCTTGCATATTAACCAGATTCAACTTTCATTTTGAAAATCCAAGTGCTGTAAATATGACTTATTTTATACATTTATTTAATAAACTGGATTTCCCCCCAGCCTTCTCTCTTTTTTTAATTCTAAGAATGGAATTACAGAACCCTTTGCTATTTTTGGTAGGATATTACCTGAAAAACAGCTGGATGAGGACAAATATAGATGCTTCCAAACTCTTGATTAATCTAACCTTTGCTTTTAAAGAGAATGAGAGTTGAGCAGAAAACTGGAGGAAGTATGAAAGAAATTTCACATTAACCATTTTCTGACCAAAATCTGGAATTTCTCAAGTAAGGCAAGTTTTTCAATTGCTGGGGGAAAATTCCTTAATGTCCTGCTAACATCAATGTTGTTTTTAAAGCTTTGGCTGAATTACGTAATAAAAGTTATTTCTTCCAATGCAAAAAAAAAAAAAATGCCTACACGTATTGATGGAGTGAGTACTTGACTAACCTCTGAGGGCAGGCAATCCAGAGATGGTGCACTACAGAACAGAGATTGCAGAGAAATAATACATAGAGGGAGTAGCATAACCCAAAGGAGGACTATCAGTTGCACCAAGTATAAAGCAGCATAATATAAAAAACATGGAATGTTATGTCTCTCCCCCCCCCCCCATAAAAATTAAATACACTGGCTTAATTCTTACAGATAAATGCAGAAGTAACAAGTAAGTGGCTATTAGGAAAGAGAATGTTCAGGCAGAATTCAGTGGAAGTGGAAATTTATACTTTCATGCACTTTTCATCCTGTTATAATAATTTTTCAAATTCATCTCTGCTATTTAGTCTAAAAAGTCTTATGCTACTACTTTAATGGGATTAAGTCATGAAGAGGTATAAAATAATTCAAAATCTAAATACAGTTGTAAGATTTTTATATTCAAGGCTTTTGAAGATGGTGGCAGTTGTGTCATCTGAATTTTTCTTCAACATTTTCTTCCTGAAGGGATGGAAATATAAATGGTTGAGTAAACACTGTCGCTTTCTGGTTCTCTTTTATTATCCTATTGAACTTTTACAGATAAAGTCACAAATAAAGAATGATTGGCTATATAGTTGGTTTGTACTTCCAAAAGGGTATGAAGATTTAGGAATGACATTTATATCATACAATCCCATAGTTAAAAACCCAGCAAAGCCTGGCAATTTAATATGAAAGAACAAAGTTAATGCTAGGGATAAATTAAACTCACAGTATGAAAGGAAAATGCTCTTTCTTGTTCAAACACTTAAAGGTTTTAAGTTGCTAGGTTCCCTGGGTATAAAATTTATTATGACTAAAATGGAAAGCTTTTATGAACTTGCATTTTCTTAAGGCCTCTGTTATGCAAGAGATCCTAAACACTTTCTATCACTTTTTCTGATAGGGTCTGTAATACAGGAATGTTTTCAATAGAGTCTGCAATTGCATGGTTGAAACCAACCTGGCACAGATTCTGAGTTTCATGACAACCAGTTTTACCTCTCAGAACCAATTGTTTATCAGCATCTGGTTTGCCATGCAACTGATGGAGAAAGCTGTCAATTATGACAGCACTGCTCTCCTATTCTGGACAAATGTTTTCAATCTTGTATAGGAAACTGCATGTTCCTCCTAGAGAGATGGCACCATCTGCAGTATTTGAAAGGAAGTATCAGGAGCAAGGAGTCTTAAAGAGCAAGGTCCTCTTGTGGCAGCTTGTTAGAAAAAGATGCTACTATAGTACCACTAGTATAGATGTCCAGAAAGTGGTATCATAGCTACCAGTTAAGAATGGGTTAGATGGTGGAAGGGGTAAGTATAGTTCCAACTTGTCCTATCAAACTGCTAAGAACATAAGAGAAGCCATGTTGGATCAGGCCAATGGCCCATCCAGTCCAACACTCTGTGTCACACAGTGGCAAAAAAAAAATTAAATTTACACACACACACACACACACACACACTGTGGCTAACAGCCACTGATGGACCTCTGCTCCATATTTTTATCCAACCCCCTCTTGAAACTGGCTATGCTTGTAGCCATCACCACCTCCTGTGGCAGTGAATTCCACATGTTAATCACCCTTTGGGTGAAGAAGTACTTCTTTTTATCTGTTTTAACCTGACTGCTATGTTTGGGGTGAGCAACAATTGCACAGGCACCGAATGAGTGGCTTTGGATTGTTCATCCTCATTTGTTCACTTGGCCACCTGTTTCATTCAGACCACCAGCCTTGACAAAATGGAAGTGAAATGAATGTATTTATTTATTACTTTAAATGGAAATTAACTCTTGCTGAATCAGTTGGTATGTGTGAGGAGGATCAAACCACACATAATTTATTTTATTAGGTTTATTAGGTTTATATCTTGCTCTATCCCCAAAATGGGCTCAAGGTGGCTCATAGCAATTAGAATTCCATTATTGTGTATGAGACAAGGGACAAGGGACTCAGATTATTGACAAGGGACTTAGATCTGGGTCAGAGCTGAAGCACTCGGGGAAAGCTGGGGAATTAGCTGTCCCTCCATGCCACTTAAAGAACTTCTTCATCACTTCCCCAAACCAACCTGATTTAGCTATATGTGTTAGAGCAAGGTGTCATCTGCATATTGATGATACCCCACTCCAAAACTCCAGATGATTTCTCCCAGCATGCAAATATTCAACAGTATGGGGGACAGAAGATCTCTGTGGGACCCTGTAGCATACGTTTGAGCATTAGTCCACAGCGAGGTAGAAGTGGAACCATCAGAGACCGGCAGCTGTAATCAGCTACCAGTTTGGCCAGTCTAATCCGAGAAGGATACTATAGTTGATAGTATTGAGAGCCACTGAAATGTTCTGGATTAACTTCTCTTGTTATTTAGGGATTTGTTTTACTCTATCAATCAAGATAGTTAGGGTAACCAGGGCCATTTTGAGCCCCAAATCAAACCTGAATCTGTGTTGAAATTGTCTAAATAATCTGTCTCTTTTAAAACTGTTGATCCAACTGTTGATCCAAACCATAGCATAAAATATTGACCACTGGCTGATAGCAATTTACATTAGCTAGATCCAGGAATGCATTTTGTAGGAGGTTCTCCACAACTATTTGCTTCTAAGTGGCCAGCAGTACTTCCTTTTTAGCATGTTGTTCATCACTGCCTGGATCCATTTGGCCAGTCACTATATTAGCAACATTCCTCAAACTTCTGTCCTGGAAGTTAGGGGATCTTTGAGGGTTACCTGAGGATGGTAGCTATCTGTGAATTAGGGTTGCCATCTGCCTGGAGTAAAGATGTCCTACTCCTTTAAGAGAAGCATAATGGGATGTTATTAACCTCCATGCCATGAAAAGCTTATATTAAAGGGAAAGAACATTTTTCTCCAGGCAATCCTATTGAACATCCTTGTAAAGAGAGCCTTTCTCAGGGCTTTTTTATTGTGGCAGGAACTCCTTTGCATATTAGGCCAGACACCCCTGATGTAACCAATCTTCCTGGAGCTTTCAGGACTCTTAGTACAGGGCCTACTGTAAGCTCTTGGAGGACTGGCTACATCAGGAGTGTGTGGCCTATTATGCAAAGGAGTTCCTGCTACAAAGAAAGTCCTGACTCTTCTCATGCTCATTTGGCTAAGGCAAAGATATTTTTTTCTACGAATGCCAAGGGGTTGGAATCCATATTTGCTTCTTTCATAGAACTGCTGCTGTTCATGCAGTGTCATCCTAAAACCACTTTCCTGAGCCCAGCTGAATAGACCAATTTAAGATTACTGTGTAGAGAGCAATCCTAAACAGGTTTGTTTGTTATTTATAGTTTGCCTTTCTTGTTGAGAAGGTACATTCCACAAAGTAAAAAAATGCAATCAAATAGCACAAGACATTCAATAAGCAGTGCAATTGTATTAGCATTAAACAAATTAGAAACAATTATTTTTTTTTCAGACTTTATATACTTCAAAGAATGAAAAAATTAAATTACAAAAGCAGTAGTGGGATAGAACTTAGAGCTGTTTCTTATATAAGAACTCCCTGAACCATTCCATTATACAACAATCCTATTTCCTTTATAAAAATGGACTCTTGAACAATTCTCTTTTACATAGTCTGTGAAATGGCAAAAGTGTGGGAGCCTTCTGTGATGGACAGGAGAAGATTCTGCCGTCTTTTCTTTCCCATTCAATGCAGACCAATCAAATTTGAAAGGCTGAATGGAATGCTGGAGAGAGAGAGAGTGAGAGAAAAAGACTCTGAGAAGGGATGGTGGGGATCCTCTGGGAATCCAATAAAGAGTTCAGACTTGTTATTGTTTCTCAGTGAGACCCTTCAAGCACATACTTTGTAACCATTAAACACAACTTTGGTAACTTGTGTTTCCTAATATTCTAGAGTGGAAAGGCATTAAATATCTCATTTACCAATTTAAGAAATTTAAGTATGTTCATCATTATCCTTGAATTCTATGTTCTCATCAAGACATATAACTCAGGACAAACTCTATTGCATCCAGGGAAAAGGGGTCCTGACTGGCATCTGCTGTGGTCTCTGGTTAAGAATTAAGGTAAAAATAAAAGTGTGAGTAAAAATAAAAGAAACCCACTTTAGCTCACACTAATGAGGTTGTAGGTGGTGAGGTGCTTCACAATCCTCCAGCTTGATGTTGTATAATAATATAAATAAATAATATAGAAAAGTAAGGGTGTTTTCGCACTGACCTTACTCCAGAGCAATGTCCCTCTTCACCGCGCAGCGTCTGCGCGGATTTCGCACCAATTGCTCCGCAGAACCTGGGAGAGCCGCAAAGTCCTGCGGCTTTTGCGTCACAAATGTAAACTGGTTTTTGGCGGTTTACATTTGCGATGCAAAAGCCGCGGGACTTTGCGGCTCTTCCGGGTTCTGCGGAGCAATTGGTGCGAAATCCGCACAGACGCTGCGCAGTGAAGAGGGATGTCGCTCCGGAGTAAGGTCAGTGCGAAAACGCCCTAAAAGTTCCAAATTAGAGGCATCTCTCCCTCTCCTCCTCCTCACCATTGTCTTGCTACAGTGAATGTGTGTGTTTCTATTTTTTTGTTCAGATGGTCATGCAACAACTGTCCTGGGTGCAGCTGGGTCCACCTCCTCCTTACTGTCACCTTGCTGCAGTGTGACACTAAGGAGGTGTGACAGTAAGGTGTGTGTGTTTCTTTCTTTTTGGGGGGTTTGGGGTCATTATGCCACAGTTCTCCTGGGCACAACTGGGTCCACCTCTCTCTCACCTCCTCCTCACGATTGCCTTGCTACCATGAAATATGTTTATGTTTCTATTTTTTTGGTTGGGCTTGTTATGTCATGGCTCTTTTCATCACAACTGGGTCTCCCTCCCCCTCTCCCTCCTCCTCCCTCTATCGGCTTGGCTTCGTGAACGAAGATTTAAGAAGGTGCAATAGTCCACGTTTGCTGCAGGCTCGCTGGTGGCTGACAAAACCAATGTGGGACAGGCAGGTCCGGCCACAGCGGCTGCAGGGAAAAGTCTGATTTAGGGTTGGTCCTGTAGCAGTGCGATTCTTCCTCAATCTCCTTTTGTCCTCAAGACCAGCTATGCGTGCGTTCTCAAAGGAAGAGACAGCCTGGTGGATGGTGTGCCTCCATGCTTTGCGATCTGAGGCTAGGTCAGACCACTGGTGATGGTTGATGTGACAGGTGCTAAGGGATTTCTTCAAGGAGTCCTTGTACCTCTTCTTTGGTGCCCCTCTATTTCGATGGCTGGTGGAGAGTTCGCCATACAGGGCAATCTTGGGAAGGCGGTGGTTTTCCATCCTAGAAATATGCCGTGCCCAGCGCAGCTGCGTCTTCAACAGCAGTGCCTCGATGCTGGTAACCTCCGCCCTCTTGAGGACTTCAGTGTTGGTCACAAAGTCACTCCAGTGGATGTTGAGGATGGTGCGAAGGCAGCGCTGATGAAAGCGCTCAAGGAGTCGCAGGTGATGACGGTATAAAACCCACGATTCGGAGCCGTAGATGAGGGTTGTCATCACAACCGCTTTGTAAACATTGATCTTTGTGCCTTTTTTCAGATGCTTGTTGCTCCACACTCTTTTGTGCAGTCGGCCAAATGCATGGTTTGCCTTTGCCAGCCTGTTGTCAATCTCCTTGTCGATCTTGGCATCTGAGGAGATGATGCACCCTAGGTAGCTGAACTGCTGGACTGTCTTCAGAACTGATTCACCCACAGTGATGCAGGGAGGGTGATAATCTTCCTGGGGTGCAGGCTGGTAGAGAACTTCTGTCTTCTTCAGACTAACTTCTAGGCCGAATAGCTTGGCAGCCTCTGCAAAGCAGGACGTCATATGCTGCAGAGTTGATACCGAGTGGGAGACGAGTGCAGCATCATCAGCAAACAGTAGCTCTCGGATGAGTTTTTCCATTGTCTTGGAGTGGGCCTTTAGTCGCCTCAGGTTGAACAGGCTGCCATCGGTGCGATAGCGGATGTATACACCATCGTCATCATCTAGATCTACTGCGGCTCTTTGAAGCATCATGCTAAAGAAGATCGTAAAGAGAGTTGGCGCGAGAACGCAGCCTTGCTTTACACCTGTGCCTATTGGGAAGGCCTCCGAGAGGTCATTGCAGTGTCTGACTTGGCCTCGCTGGTCTTCGTGTAGCTGGATGATCATGCTGAGGAACCTTGGGGGACATCCTAAACGTTCCAAGATTTGCCACAGGCCTTTCCTGCTAACGGTATCGAAAGCTTTGGTAAGGTCGACAAAAGTCACATACAGAGCCTTGTTCTGTTCCCTGCATTTCTCTTGGAGCTGCCTGAGAACAAATACCATGTCGGTGGTGCTCCTGTTAGCTCTGAAGCCGCACTGGCTCTCTGGGAGGAGTTCTTCTGCAATGGTGGGCACCAGTCTGTTCAGGAGTATTCTGGCAAGGATTTTGCCTGCGATGGAGAGCAGGGTTATCCCCCGGTAGTTGGAGCAGTCTGACTTTTCCCCTTTGTTCTTGTATAGGGTGATGATGATTGCATCGCGAAAGTCCTGTGGTAATTTGCCTTGTTCCCAGCAGGTGACAAGTACTTTGTGAAGTGAGCTATGCAGTACTGTGCCCCCATGCTTCCAGATCTCTGGTGGAATTCCATCAACTCCCGCTGCCTTGCCACTTTTCAGTTGCTTGATGGCTTTAACAGTCTCTTCTAGGGTGGGGATCTCATCCAACTCTGTTTTCACCGGTTGAAGTGGGGTGAGGTGGATTGCTGAATCTTGAACTACGCGGTTGGCACTGAAGAGAACCTGAAAATACTCCGACCACCGGTTCAGTATGGATGCCTTGTCTGTGAGGAGCACTTGGCCGTCTGCACTATGCAAGGGACTCTGAGCCTGATATGATGGACCATATACTGCCTTCAGGGCTTCGTAGAACCCTCTTAAATCACCAGTGTCTGCACACAGCTGGGTTCTCTCTGCAAGCTTGGTCCACCACTCGTTCTGAATGTCTCGAAGCTTGCGCTGGAGGTTGCTACATGCAGCGCGAAAGGTTGCTTTTTTCCCAGGACAGGAGGGCTGAGCAAAATGTGCTTGGTAGGCAGATCTCTTTTTTGCCAGTAATTCTTGGATCTCTTGATTGTTCTCATCAAACCAGTCCTTGTTCTTCCTTGTGGAGAACCCGAGGACTTCTTCAGAGATCTGCAGGACGGTAGTTTTTAGGTGTTCCCAGAGTGCTTCTGGAGAAGGGTCTGTGGGGCAACTGGGGTCCTCAATTCTTGACTGGAGTTTTGCCTGGAAGGCAGCTTTAACTTCGGCTGACTGGAGGCTGCCAACCTGAAACTTCCTCCGAGGGATACCTCCTCTCCTGGGTGTGGGTTTAAAGTGAAGACGGAGATTGCAGCGTACAAGACGATGATCCGTATGACATTCTGCGCTGGGCATTACTCGGGTGTGTAAGACATCTCGAAGGTCTCTCTGGCGCACCAGAATGTAGTCGATAAGGTGCCAATGCTTGGACCGTGGGTGCATCCAGGTTGTCTTCAGACTGTTCTTCTGCTGGAAGATAGTGTTGGTGATGGTGAGCTGGTGCTCCATGCAGAATTCTAGCAGGAGGCGCCCGTTGTCATTGCAGTTGCCAATGCCATGTTTGCCAAGTACTCCTTTCCAGGCTTCTGAGTCTTTACCTACTCTGGCTTTGAAGTCGCCAAGGATGATCACCTTGTCCTCTGTAGGGGTCTTCCGTACGAGGTTGCGTAGATCAGCATAGAACTTGTTCTTTTCTGCAGGATCTGCTTGAAGGGTTGGGGCATACACACTGAAGAGTGTGTATCTTCTCCTTATCACCTCCTCCCTATCACCTTTAATAATATCTTTAATTGTGTCAGTCCTTTATAAAGTTTATATCTCTGATAACTGGCATTACATTTTATAACGCACATGGCCCTGCCTGATAAAGTCCCATTTATTAGGAAAAACAAAGAACCCTCTCCATTTGCAATGCAGTTTCTATATATAATATAAATTTCAACAATTTCCAGTTACAATACAATACAATAGTTCAGTGAAACAAAGCCATCCCATGCACACCGCATAACTACTGTCCGAAAATTAATTTTTCTCAATAAAGTCCAATGATAAAAGAACCAGTCCAATTTCATTTCAGATCTGAAAAATCCTTATTCTAGGGACTGTCTTTCCCACTCATAGGTTCAGTAGTCTTGGAGTGCCAGAATTCCATTCTACAAATCACTGGGTTCCTGGCTTCCTCTAATTTTTATTTCATTATGGAACACTATTGCCAATTCCCTTTCTGTCAACATTAAATTGCATTCGGTTTGCTATGGGTGGAAAAGATGGTCCCTAGAAGAAGGATTTTTCAAATCCAAAATGAAATTGGACCAGTTTTTTTTTTTATTGTCGGACTTTATTGAGAAATTAATTTTCGGACAGTAGTTATGTGGTGTGCATGGGATGACTTTGTATTGTAACTGGAAATTGTTGAAATTTATATTATATATAGAAACTGTTTTGCAAACAGAGAACGTTGTTTGGTTTTCCTAGTTACTGTAGCTCCTTAGTCCCGATAACTGTTAAAGTTCCACTTATGTCAGATCCGGCTGTCATAAGAAATGAGTTCAACACCCCCTGGATTCTCCTTTTTTCTTTTTTGTGGCAGGGAGTGGATGATTTCACACCACTAAAGAGAAGAAACCTTCTCCTTTGCTCTCCCTCAGTGGGGGAAGTTATGCAAACTGATTATATAACTAAGCTAGATGAAAAAAAGGGTGGGAATTTTTAAAATTATTATTATTTTGCCAAGGTAGGAGTTAAGTGCCGCAAAGAAAACATACTTTGCGGCTAAGATTGCATCTGCAAATTCGCGCCTGGCCCAATTATTTAGATTAATTCGGAACCTTACCACATTGCCACAGGGCAACTCAAAAGCTAAGGAATTGGAGATTGGCTGTGAGGCTTTTGTGAAATTTTTTGCTGATAAGGTCCAATCGCTCCGTCACGACTGCCCTGCCAATTTGGATGCAGTAAACGAACTCGAAGCCCAATGCGTGTCTTCTGATTTAACCCTGGATTGCTTCGACCCGCTCAGCTTGAAGGTCGACAGAATTCTTGGCACTGCACGATCCACAACTTGTGATCTGGACCCATGCCCCTCCTGGCTAATTAAGGCCTGCCAGGAGGAACTAAGATATCCTATACGGGATATTATAAATCAATCCCTTTCAGAGGGTGCTTTCCCAACACCCCTGAAAGAGGCATTGGTCCGCCCTCTCTTGAAAAAACCTTCATCAGACCCGGCCGAATTGGCACACTACCGACCGGTCTCAAATTTGCCCTTTTTGGGCAAAATTATTGAGAGGGCTGTGGCGTTGCAGTTACAGGATTTTTTGGAGGACGCTTCCACCTTGGACCCATGCCAGTCCGGCTTTCGCCCGGGCCATGGGACGGAAACAGTCTTGGTTGCCCTCATGGATGACCTCCGACGACAACTGGATCGGGGCGGCTCGGCAGTATTGCTGTTGCTAGTCCTATCGGCTGCGTTCGATATGGTCGACCATCGGCTGCTGACCCACCGCCTCACCGACGCAGGAATTCGGGGGCTAGCCTTACAGTGGCTCTCCTCCTTTCTTGAAGGTCGGGGACAAAGGGTGGCAATGGGGGGGGGCTGTCTCAGAGGCACCCACTTCACTGTGGCGTGCCTCAGGGAGCAGTTCTCTCCTTGATGTTGTTCAACATCTTTATGCGCCCCCTTGCCCAGATCGCACGGAGGTATGGGCTGGGTTGTCATCAATATGCAGATGACACCCAGCTCTATCTACTGATGGACGGCTGGGCTGGTGATGTCCCTATAAATTTGGACCGGGCATTAAAAGCCGTGGCTGACTGGCTCAGGCTGAGCAGGCTGAAGTTGAATCCGGCGAAGACTGAGGTCCTTTGCGTGGGCCGCGGCGGACCGGGAGGGGAGATTACCCTACCGGCTTTCGACGGTGTGCCACTGATACCAGTGCGCAAAGTCAAGAGTCTGGGAGTGCTACTGGAATCCTCTTTATCAATGGAGGCCCAGATAGCTGCCACTGCTAGATCCGCCTTCTTTCATCTCAAGAGGGCGAGGCAGTTGGCTCCCTTCTTGGGGCGCAGCGACCTAGCAACTGTGATCCACGCAACGGTCACTTCGAGACTAGACTACTGCAATGCCCTCTACATGGGGCTGCCCTTATACCGAACACAGAAACTTTAGGTAGTCCAGAACGCGGTGGCCAGGCTGCTAGAGGGACTACCACGGTGGGAACATGTGCGGCCTGGGCTGCGGGATCTGCATTGGCTGCTGGTTGTGTACCATGTTCGCTATAAAGTGCTGGTTATCACCTTTAAAGCCCTACATGGCCGAGGACCTGCCTACCTAAGGGACCGCCTTTCCCCATATGTTCCCCAGAGAGCACTGAGATCTAGCTCTCAAAACCTTCTAACAATCCCTGGGCTAAGAGAGGCTAGATTGAAGGCTACTAGGGAGCAAGCCTTCTCAGTAATGGCCCCTCGATGGTGGAATCATCTTCCAGAGATGGTACGAGCCCTGCGGGACCTGAACCAATTCCGCAGGGCTTGCAAAACATTTCTTTTCCAGCTTGCTTTTGAGACAGAACCTGACTAATTTGACGTGTAGCCATTTAGCCATCTGTGGATATTATGACTTACTGTATTTTAGCACCTATTTTATCTATTTTAAATAATTTATTATGTAATTGATTATATTTAAAACTGTTTACATTGTTTTACTTGAATCATGGAATTCCATGTCTGTGAGCCGCCCTGAGCCCGCCTTTGGCGGGGGAGGGCGGGATACAAAAATAAATTTATTATTATTATTATTAAGTGCACCTTTAAGACCAACAAAGTTTTATTCAGAACGTAAGCTTTTGTGTGCTTCAAGCGCACTTCATCAGACGAAGAATCAGGTACAGTGGGCAGAGCTACATATAGCTGGTAGAAAGTCGTTTAGAATGCAAAATGATACAAATTTAAGATCCAATGACAGAATAGTAAAATTAACAAATTGAGCAAACCTTTGATCTGGGTGGCATGAGTATGAGAAAGCAATAAAACAACATGTCAACATGGCTGCCCACTTGGATCTATTATTTTGCCACTTATTGTTAAGACTCATTTCCTGAAGGAAGCTCAATAGAGTTTAACTGATTTATTTTGTAATGTCTCATGAAGGTAGGAAAGCCAGACCAGGTAGCTGCACTGCAGATTTCCTCCACCAGTGCTCTGGTTGAAAAAGCCACTGATATTCCTGCTGACTTGTGGAATGTGCTGTGATGTTCTTTGGTGTTCTTAATCCCACTACTTTGTAAGCTTTTCTAATATAAAGCTTGTATACTTTCTTCCCTACAGTAGTCATGTTGTGAGACACAAACAGGGAATCTGTGCAGCTAAACTGAGCCGTTCTGCTTAAATAAACCTGCAGGGCTCTGCATACATCCAGTTTGTGTCAGCTTTCTCTTGGATGAGAGGGATTTGGGCAGAAAGAAGGCACTACTAACTGTTGATTAATATGGTAAAAAGGTAAAATGATCAAAGGAGGGATCCGTCCTTAGAATCACTGAGTAATTAAATAAACACAATTCATGTCAGACTGAGAGAGATCCTATTTCAGAAATCCTTTCAACAGAGGTCACTACAACTAGGAAAGTCACCTTCCCTGAAAGGTATTTTCTCCATAGATTTTAGGGTTTCAAAAGGCATTTTGGTAGAACCTGTGGGAGACTCTGTGTAGGAAATCTATGTATCAAGTATGCTAACTGCATTTCAGAAATCACCTAATATACCTGTTAGATGATAGTTTGCACAGCCTATTGTGACTCAGAACTGCAATGAGAGCTGCCACCTGCCTCTTTAACATATTTGGTCTTAAACGTTGCTTCCAGCTTTCCATGGTAAAAAAAGAAGTACGTCTTTATATGATGGGTGTAATTGATCCAGGTTTTGGTTATTAACCCATTTCCTAGCCTGCACCATAATATCTACTATTTCCTTTGGAAACCTGATTTTTCTAATTCCACCTGCTCAAGCTCCAAGCTGGCAGTTGAAGCCAGGCTGGGTCCAGGTGATGAATAAGCCCTTGCAGCAGTAGATCCTACTTTACTGGTAGTCTCCATGGGCACTGACATCTTTATGAGCTCTGAGAACCAAGGAAATCTGGGCCAGAAGGGCGCTATGAAAATGGCTTCCACCCCTTCTCTCCTTACCTTGTTCAGGACTCTGCTGTTTAGTGGAGTTGGCATACAAAAGTCCCCTTAGCCATTGGTTTAGTCGGCCGGCCCTAGGGCATGTGGCACCCCAGGCAGACTTACTGCCCACTGCCCTGCACCCCTGGGGGCCCTAGGCGCACGCGCACACACACACCCCAGGCCAGGCTATTCACTGCCACTTAACCTTCCTTTCTACAGCACCACAATGCGGTGCTGCACTCCACCACCACCACCCCATCATCAGAACTGGAAGTGAGGGGGAGTGAAGCCTCCTCCAGTGCTCTCTTAAGAAAGAGTGCTCAGATGGCCATGTCGAAGTGGATAGGGCTGAGGCTAGTGGTGCTCCTCTTGAGTGCACCAGGGTCGGGGGTCGGGGTGGCACTGCAGAAGGAAAGGTAGGGAGGGGGTGGTGGCAGGCAGCCTAGCCTGGTGTGTGTGGACAAACAGTGACTGCAGCAGCGGTGATGACAACAGTGGCGGTGTGTGTGTGTGTGTGGGGGGTAAAATTAGGCATTTGTCTTGTGTACTGGAAGGGGGGGGAGTCGGTCCTGGGTTTAGTAAGTCATCATTGCCCTATTCCTTGGGTCCTTGGAATCTTAACTGGAACCTGGGAACTTGACGGTTAGTTGGTGATGTTAAAAAGTCCATTATCAGCATCACAAACATCCTTGAGATATGATAAAGAATGTTGCGGCTCAAATTCTATTCTTCTGGGTCTATGTCCTTTCTGATTTACCAGCCGGCTTAACTAGACCCTGAATATGCTGTACTTTCAGGTGAGTTTGGTGTAGTTCTGCCTGCCTAATCAGAAGCACCGACATCCTGTGGTATGACTCTGGTGCCACCCTGTTGATTTACATGTGCCTTGTATGTTGTTGGTCCTTACTTATACTTTTTTGCCTTGAAGTAAGTTGAGGAAGGCCCTTAGAACTTGCCTGATTGCCTTGAGTTCCAATCAATTTATGCTATTTAACTTTTCTGATTGAATCCATTTGGCTTGCATGACATTGCTTTGGTAGTGTGCTCCCCATCCCATTTTGCTGGCATCCATGATCATGACCAGGTGAGGAGACTGTACGAAGCTCATTCTTTTGTTCAAGTTCAATTGAAGAATCCACCACCTCAAAGATTTCTTTAGTGCAAATATCATCTTGATTAAGTTGTGTTTTTTCCTGCTGATGTCCCTCTAATGGGATAGAAGTATCCATTGTAGTGATCATGCATGGAAGCAAACCCAGGGACCAGGTCTATGGTTGATATCATCAGTCCCAGTATGACAGAGAAGTACACTAGATGTGACCATTTTTAAATTGTGAATCTCTTTTACTGTTTGCACTATTTTTCCTCTTTTTCTCCAGGAAGAAAAACTCACTGTCTGTTATCTGTCCTGGTTCCCAAGTTGTTATGTCCCTGGATGGACTGAGATGGCTGTTCTGAAAATTTACCAGGAAGCCGTGTGTCTGTAGCAGCTTCATTGGGACTCTATTACCCCTGATTACTGACTCTGCATTGCTTACTCTGATAAGGCTGTTGTCTAGGTAAGGGTAAATGTGTATGGCTCAAGCACCCTGCCTTCTGGGACCCTTCCTGGGCCCCAGAGTCGAGTCATCCTTCATGGGTGACCCCTCTAATGATCCGATTTAGAAGCGGCTCTGGACATGCCGATCTGAGCCGCTTCTAAATGCGCATTGCCGAAACTGGCTGCTCCCCGATCCCGCTTGCTCCTAGCCTCATCGCTCCGATCACCATTTTTAAATGGCAAGAGGGTCAGCCACTGGCTTTTTCCCCCTTCTTCTTGCACTCTACACTTTGGACCTTAAAACTCTGCAATACTAAGACAAGCGGCATCAATCTTCTTACTACTGTAAGTGTTCTTTCTTCATACTATTGATGTGAATGGCAATATCTTTGAAAGGCAGGGAAATAGAGAACCAGGACTGAAGCAGACTTCAACTGAGGCAAAAGACTGAGAAGGTGTGTGTGGGGGGACTCTCCCTCCTTCTTTTTCAAGACTTGTAAAAGTTTCTGCCTATCCTGGTAATATTTATAATACCTGCATGAGGAGATCACACCAATTTTTAGTTATACAAGAGACTTGATGGCTGAATATAACTGATTTACTTTAAACCCCCTTTAGGGGAGAAGAAGTTTTAAGAACATAAGAGAAGCCATTTTTGGATCAGGCCAATGGCCCATCCAGTCCAACACTCTATCATACAGTGGCCAAAAATACACACATACACACACACACACACACTGTGGCTAATAGCCACTGATGGACCTCTGCTCCATATTTTTATCTTGAAGCTGGCTATGCTTGTAGCCGCCACCACCTCCTGACAGTTTTAGGTGGTGGTGTCTTTTTTCCTTCTCCATCTTTGGGCATGCTCTAATATAATGCCCTATCTCCCCACAATGGAAACAGGTAGCCTCCCTTTTTCTGTATGGAGGAGGACTGGACCGCTTTTCAGGGTTGTTGTTCCCATACCCAGACTTTTCTGAAGGGTTCCAGACTCTTGCTTTTTTCATAGGAGCAGTCCACATAGATCTCCCTAAGTCTGATTCTATTTCATCAAGGATAACAGCAGCTTCTTCTGCTGTTTTTAATTTTTTGTCCCTCAGAATCCTTCTATACTGAGATGGGACTTGACTGTAAAACTGTTCCAAGCCAATTAGATTTTTCAAATCTTCCATGGTGGTGACTTTACTTCCCTCAATCCACCTATTCAGGGCTCTGTCTAAATGACATCCTAACTGGGAATATGTTTCTCCAGGCTTTCTCTTAATGTGTCTGAATGTTTTCCTGTTTTGTTCAGCAGTTAAACCAAAACGGACTCTAACTCTCTCCTTATATAGCTGGTAGTCAGAGGTCTCCTTGTCTCTTAATTCTGAGTAAAATTCCCTTAGTCCCCCACAAATCTGTGATCTTAAATACATCTTCCTGTCCTCATCAGCTACTTTCAAATCCTTACAGGTTCTTTCAAAACTAAACAGAAAAGCCTCTACGTCATCCCCTTTCTGATATTTGGGGAATTTCTTCTGTTCTACTGAGGGCTGGCGTTCATTTCTAGCATCACTTTGAAGCTCTGGCCTTGCCTGAATTTCCTGGAGCTTCAAATTATACATTCTCTCCTCTTGTTTTCTGGTCTCTCTTTCTCTTTCTGCCTGTAGTTTAGCCATTTGAATCTCTTTCTCTGTTTTCTCTCTCTGCCTCTAGTCTAGCCATTTGGATTTCTTTCTCTACTTCTATTTTGGCTAACTCTAACTGTAATTTCATAGCCTCAATGTTCTGACTCAGGAATCCCTCCCTGTGCTTGTCCATCCCCAGTGGCTGTAGTTGTTCTCTTTAGTGGTGCCATTTCTGACAGAAAACTTTTTTCAAACTGCCTTTATTTCTACACTGCAGCGTCCCTTCGATGGCTATGTGTCAGATTGATATTTATTTTTGGGTTTTAGATTTGAAATCCCGATGCTGGTCACCAATTATCACACCCTCTGCTATGGCGACACCAGCCTATCGCCTCCTGCCTCAGTGAGGGCAGCTAAATATACGTTAGTCTCTTCGGGGGTCTGATACGGTAGATGAGCAGGGGATCACTGCAGATTTGAAGTCTTTCCCAATCACACAGGCACCATAGAACGTAACAGCAAACTATAGTTCTTTATTTACAAAATAGGCTTTAACTGGGGGATGGGATGTATGTACATAGGCTAGTTTGTATCTTGTAGGAATAACATTTCCTATACAGTATGTTGGCTAGACCCTCCAGCAATGCTCTAAGGTATTTCAGGGTACACAGTTCTTCTATTAATCCACTCTCCTAAACTTTAATCAGGCTGGCCTCTTGGGCTTGGAGTGCCTGGTCCCTTGAGTCGTCTGGTTTGACAAGCCCCAGCTCTCCTGACTCCCTCAGACCCACGGCTCTCCCTCAGCTACCTTATAAACTCCTAGGAGCAGTGTATCATATGTCTGTGACCACTAAGGTCTTCCACTTAGACACTCTCTGTCACCTTCCTCTTCCTTAGAGGGCACTCGTGACCTAGAGATATGCCTCACTCTCAGCCACCTGGCTGATTTCACAGAGTGTATATAGAGCTTCACTTCACACCAAGCCTCTCTCACACACTCTGAGTCCAACTCTCCCTTTCTGACTGTTTTTTCCTTCCTGACAGTTAATCTCTGAGCCATTAGCTGTCACTCAGGACTTGAGAGTTCTGAGCACCCCTGGTCCCCACCTTCGGGTCACATGACTCAGGGCTCTCTGAGTCCTCAGCTTCTCCATTAACCCTTTGATTCCGTCACAGCATAGAAAAAAGATTCTATGCTCTCCTGGAAGGAACCATGGATGGTCTCAAGGTGCCCTTAGCTGATATCCCAGTGGTTGCCCTTCATTCAGGAGGTGTTCCTTTCAAAAATTGGGGATAATGCATTGAAGGATACAGAAGACAGGAAGAATGAGGCAGCCCATAAAAAGTTATATGAGGTGTCTTCTCTGGCAATTAGGGTTTCTGCTGTACTTTCAAACTTCACTAGCGCTATTATGATTTGGGCTGATAATCTCCTTCAAGATCCAGAGACAGAACCACTAATGCTTAATAGGTCTCTGCTTAAAATTAAGAGAGCAGAAGCGTTTGCAGTAGCATCCTGGATGCTATGCAATTTTGTGCCAGAGCTCATGCTGCTAATATAGTGATCAGAAGAAATCACGTGTTTAAAATATTGGAAGGTAGACTTACTTTCAAAATCCAGTCTGTTAGCCAAAAAAATTTCAGACAAACTTCTATTTAGAGAAAGAGCATTTGACAAAGTGTTAGTAGAAACTAAGGAAAATTTTAAAAAACAATGTCCACTGTTTCCTCATGGACAAAGACCCCAAAGGGAAAACCTGTTATTCCTTCCACAACTACAGACAGGCTACAAGGGACCAAGAACGCAAAGACTTCAGGAATCACCAAGCCTTTAGTTACTGTCCCAAGCTCCAGAACAGTCAGTTTCCTGACAACAAACAAAACAGGAACATACTTGGCAAGAGAACTACTGCCTGACTATATTATAGGGGGTTGGCTCCAGAACTTCACCCATATCTGGAAAACCTCAATGACCAATCAGTGGGTCCTTTCAATACTTTCATGTGGAGTAATGGATTGGCCACTTTGTTGTTATGCCACTTTCTTTCACATATGCTTAATGGGCATAATTGTAAATATAGCAAAATAGCATTAAAACACCATAATTCTCCATTGTTGTTTCAGCCAGAGGACACCAAGCCTGACAGTGCTGCCTTTGAAACTTCTTACTGCTTGGGCAAGTGGAGAGTACATAAGAAGTGTGACATGCCAGTGGTCACCACATGATATGAGCTTTTAAATGACACAAGCTTTTAAAATGCTTAACAAACATAATATGCATCTTGCTTTGCAATTTGCATTAGTTGTTAGTACTATAGCAATATAGGTGACAGATATCTGGGACAACTCCATGTGCTAATGGGTCTCACTTTGGTGTTACAAATACTTATGGCACATTATGTATTATTGTTATTAACTATAGTTTTATCAGCAGTTCTTCCATATGCTCTTTTTTAAAGGAAGTAATGCACATGTTTGCACAAAAGCAAACGACTTTCCTGATCAAAGTCTATAGTAATACAGGTCCTTACCCCAGTGGATAACACTCTGACTGGATACATTTCTTTAAATGAAATTGAACAGAAATTCATATTGCATGCACCAATCATAATGTGCTAACCAATATTAAATATTATTTAAAATATTCACATGCCTTATTTTAAGTGACTGTAGCCCCCATTGTAGTGGAACACTTTCAGAAAGAAGCAGCTTGTACAATGAAATATGTTTTTGCAGGCTACTCTATAGATCAGAATTACAATTTCTTCAATTGTTGTTCTGTGGTGCAATGTGTTGTAATTGGAATCTTAATTGAGTGGTGAATGGGTTAAACACTCTGTTGCTTGATCAGTAATGACACAGTGTCTGAGTTACAGAATGAAATGGTTGCCTAGCAACTGTACCTGTAGAGAAATGATGTATTGTCCTTCTGCCAAATTAAACCCTCACTTCAGGGAAAGGGGGCTGCTCATTTTCAGAGCTTCTGGGATATTTTTAACAGAGCCTTGAGGTGAACATCAAAGGTTTTTAAAAATGTAATACTATTTAAGATAAACAGGAAAAAATCAGTGTGTCTAAATGTGTTTAAATACTCTGAAATCTTCCTTTGTATTTTCTTCTACCACAAATGTACTGGTTATTCCCTTTCACATACACAGAAATTCTTAAACAAGATGCAATCTGCGATGTCACTATTGCTGTTCACAGGTTAGAGGAAAGAAGTACATCCTTAAAATGTGGGGATGCCTTTTGTAATCCAGCAACATAATTTTACCTAGCAAACTACAGCTTTATAAAAAGAAATTTTAAAAATATTTTTTGAATGTTGTACAATATATAATTTGCACACCTATTTGCAAAAGGTACATAGTTATAGGACAATAGCAGCAGATTCTAGTCTATGAGTGTAGCTAGATAGTTTCATGAAATTACAATTTTATGTTTCATAATTTCCACACAGTAATAATTGTTTGCGTCTTGTTTATGAGGTATAGGAGAAACCCACTATATCATTGATATTCTCTGTGGGGTTATATCACTTTGGAATATAGACACATGTGGACCTAAGATTTGGAAATGCATTGGATGAATATTTTCAATAAACCTTTTTGATCCGATGTCTTAACTGCATCATGCATGTTTCTGAAGTCTTGGCTGGTGTTAAAAGAAGCCCACTGGAATTTGGGGAGTGTTTATTAAGTGATATGTGGAAACTAGTACAAATTGTGACTAATGTATTGGATGGGTTGAATGTTACATTGGTGATTCCTAGCACTTTTTTTGCAGATGAAAATGCTGAATTTACTATTCTGTATTGAGATTTGTAAGAGACTGCACTGCATCTAGAATAGGTGTGTGTGTGTGTCAGGAGAGGGGGTTGTGGCATTATTATTGTAGAAATGCCTTACTGTTCCCCCTTATTCTCCTTTATTCTCTCTTTCTCAAACCATATAATCTAAGCATGTACTGATATCATCTCACAGATGTTTTCTTAAAAAATCTATTATTAGTATTGGGACAAACCTCAAATTGATGCCTTGCCTCCAAGGCCAAAAGCATTTAATGTTTGCTTCAAGATAGGCAAGACCAGAATGGAAGGCCTGGTATTTTGCTGGTGACTGCTAAAGAAGGGGGGTTTTGCTTCTGGCAGAACATAAAGCAAAGCTGACAACAAAGCTTTTCTTTCATGCTATCCAAATGAATCCATTTATAATCTGAAATTCAAATACTTGACAACAGAGAGTCTGTGAGCTGGGCTTTGAACAGGAAATCACTTCATGGTTTTAGCATAATAAATTAGGCAGTAAGAGTAAATCCATTTAGTAGGCATAGAATATTTTCATATTCCTTATGTGAGGGGAACCCTTGAATATTCAGATTTCACATGATGTTTAAAATTCTTATATTTTGTGCAAACATTAGTTTATGTGTGTGCGCAGCATACAGCTTGGTTTCTCCCTACACACAGCTAGATGATTACATTTTACAAATGTGGTAATTATTTAGAAGTCATTGTGCTTTTAAAATGTCAGGATAAATAAATTCCACACATAATGACAATGGCTTTCTCAGAAAAGCAGCACATTCTTCAGTTGTGATAATTAATTTTGACATTCTGTTCTGGTCAATTACAATTACATATCATGGAGTGACTGCATTCATACAAATAAAATAGTCTGGCTGGCTGAACACCAATACAATCAATACTGGTGTCACAGCCTAAACAACAGGCATTTTTAGTGCACTGCTTTTTGGAGCAGCAAACCATCCTAGCATGACAAGCAAGAGCTACCTTGAAAGATGACTAGTAACAGGCTAAATGTTACCGATAGCTAAGGTGAGGCAGATACAGTGCCTGTCATTTTTTTTTTGCTGTGTACTGTCCTTGACCTTGGAAATGATTTTCCTTGGCTCTGGGGAGTAAGCTGTTACACAGTTGTGTTTCACTCTTAAAATGGAGATGGGAGGGAATTATTTGTATAAACTGTAAAACAATCCAAGTCACTTTTTTGGGGGGGCGGGGAGAGACATTTGTTTTTGTAATGACCTTGAGAAGCCATTTTGGAGAATATAATCTGTTGTGTTTTCTGTGTTCCCTTTTGTCACAGTAGTTTAGCTCCGAAGATTGGCTGAGAAAACAGACATTATCATAATGGCTCTTTAACATCAGACTACACATATATAATAAAGCATGATGCTTACTAGAACTCGCTGTAGAACTGTCCCTCTGCCGCCCCTGGCCCCCATGAAAGCAAATTGCACAAATAGGCAGATCTTTATTTTACTTCATTATTGTTTAAGTTCCCAGACAAAAGATAATACAATGAAAAATTGTTTCTGATTAGAACAGAGATAAACAGGCAAATAATATCGTATTTAAATGAAGCTTTGATTTAAAATGCCCAGCAATCTCACTAATGTTTACAGTCAAATATTGTGCAGAAAACAAAAAAACCTTACAGCTTGTAAAATATAAATAGGAGATTTTGAGGAGGGGGGGTCCTCCAAGATACATGGTGAATAAATGTATACAAGCACATGAGCATATGCATGATAAATTAAACTGTGAAACATTTGACATTTAAATGCATTAGAACTATACTAAACCAGAATAATAATTACCATGAGCAGCACAATATAAATATTTAAAGATGCTGTTCATATTCTGAGGCACCAGCTTGAATTTATCAAAAATCAATTCTGAGCCCAACCTCCAGCAAAAGAACAGGAAGTATCTTTGGCTCATTAATTCAGGAGAAAATTGCTTCCTGAGCATTAAACATATTCCTAGAAGCAAACCCAAGTAGCATGATTCTTGCACAAATCTCTCCTGAACAAACAAGAAAAGCATAGATAGGAGAAAGGCCTGTTCAGTTTCTCCACTTATTTTTGAAGCTGTACCTGACTGAGGCTTTTAAAAAAGGCTGAAGTAGGCCCTCAACTGCCAACACCATTCTGAGGTCTGCTGTGGCAAGTGGCAACCAGCAGCCACTGCAAAAGCAGCACCACTGCAGCACACATCCCTCTGCAAGGCACAGATGACACAGTAAGCATGATGGAGCCCTTAGCAATCCCAGCAACACCCACCAATCAAACAATGGCATTCAGTGGTGCCCCTGCAAGTGGCAAACACAGGCTCAGCCACACACCATCTGTTGATCCAGCCATTGTCCCTCAACACTAATCCCATATGGACAGGGAGGGAGAGCCAGCAACAGAGCAACCTCAACAGAGGCATGTGGCCTAAGTGGTATCCTTCTCAGCCCATAGAGTATAGATACCCATAGAGGACAGGTACCCATCAGGGATGGATAGATATACTGGGATCACCCTCTTAGGCAAGTGAAGGAATAGCCCTAAGGAGGTCACAGATGGAGGGGCATGGTGTCAGTATTATTTGCTCATAAACAAAAGAGACAGAGTTGGAGAAGTAAGCATAAAGAGGCCTAATGAGTCGGGTTGCCAACTTAGTGGGAGGTGTTTGTGAATTTCCTGCATTGTTCAGGGGGTTGGACTAGATGACCTTGGGGGTCCCTTCCAACTCTATGATTCCTTCCATCCAATATGGCACTTGTGCCTTTGTGTGCTGTTCCCAAGCTGAACTGTCCCTAGCACAGAATGCATATGAGTGAGGCAGACTTGCTGGTTGGAAAGCTGCCTGAGACTTGCTGGTTGGAAAGATGCTCCAGGATCCAGACTGGAAAAAGGGACTGAGTAGAGTGGCAGGGACAGCACTGATCCTGCTCCTGGAATCTGTAGAATCACCACCTGCTCAGTTGTTAAACATCAGCATGTTGGTAGCAAACAGCACAGACACCATGCCAGTCACAGCCATGGATGTGGCTCCTCAATGATGTCTGAGGTTCCTCCCTCATATTTGCCAGGAAACCCACCTGAGGTATATTCTGTAGCCTTCAAAATGACACTGATCTGACTAGGAAGTGTTCTGCAACTGCAGCCGCAGTTGTTCCACCTGTTGTTGCACTCAGGATCTGCAAGGCAATGGGTCCCATGGTTGCTTTGGCAGCTGATCCACAGAGTATGGTGGGCCAATTGCTAGGCACTCCAAACCACCTGTGGAGAGGGGGTGCCTGGCAAAGGAGTGTTGGCCTGAAAGCATTTCCCCATCATGACACAGGGCCAGATACTGGGTGGGCCTGGCACCCCCACATGCACATAATATAGGTTGCCAAGTCCCCAGCTTACTGTAGTGGGGGATTCTCTCTTGCACACAGAACATGCGCGCGGCATGATGACATCACCCAGAAGTGATGTTATCACAATGACAGTGCCCGTGTGGGGCCGCTCTAGGTATTTCTGGTAAAACTCTTTGGTTTTCCCAGATGCTTTAGCCATTTGGGAGGTAAAAACTCTATGAAGCACCTAGAGCGGCCCCACATGGGCGGCATCATTTTGATGACGTCACTTCCGGGTGATGTCATCGTGCCAACAACGTTGGGGAAGGTTTCCCCCACCAGCCCAATGTGGGCCGGTGGGTTGGGAACCTCCTGAGTGGGGGAACCACCACCTGGACCTGGGGTTTGGCAGTCCTAACATAATATGAGCTTTAGGAGTCTGCATTGTCAATGTGGTGCCTGGTTTGTGAAAGGAAAACAGAGGAGGCAAGTGCTGGCCTCTGGGCTAGGGCAGCTGAATTCTTCCCACCCATGTTCACTTGTCAGTTGATTTGTGGTCACCCTTCAGGCTGAGCATCTGGAGATGGGGTTCCAAAATGAGACATGCTACCCACACAGCATGGATTTTGTTCTATCTCTTTGGGGTCAATGCTCAGTACTTCCTTAGTGGTGGCAAATGCCCTTTCTGTGCCTCTCCAGCCACTGAAGTGCTATTCACACAACAGAAGAGGCCAAGCACTCCCAACACCCACATGCATACTCCCAACACCCACATGCACACACAGGTATTGCCCTGCCCCAAAGCTCTAGCAGAGAACAGGATGCTGACTACAGCTGTAACCAATCACACACCCCCTTCCCAAGCAGCAGCCAACCCCCTCCCCTGAACCAAATCACAGTCCTCACAGCACTACATAAACCCCAGCTTGGACACACCATGGTTCAATAGGTATACAGCAGCAGCAATTCTCTCCCTCAGAGGCAAGATTTCCCTCTGTTTCTCTTTCCCTTTACTTACTGATCTGCCCTAGTAACATGTTTTCTTCTTTGCTGAAGAACTCTGGCTGTCTCACCCTGTCGCAGTATGGTATTTTGGTTGTTGGCTCAGCCAAGGAACCTGAGGGAATGGTCAGGATCACCCTTGAACTTAAACCACTGAGAGTGGCACTTGAGACGTTTTGAAATTCAAAATTAACAAAATATTTTATTCAATAGAGAGAGGAAACATCAGGCGAAACCAGGGGTTGAAATTCCTGAGGTAACTCAACTCTAAGGTAAAACCAGTCCATGCACAGACTTTAGTTCTTCTGTTTCAGGCTAACAAGAGTTTCTTAAGCTATTCACAGTTACTTAAACCTTTATGTTGAGAAGCTTTTGTTCCAGTATTGTCCAAAGCACTCTAGTACACTTTTTTTGATTATTCTCTGACTGGCACACTCTTTCCAGCACCCGTCTTGAGTTTTTAACTGACTCTTAAGGTCTCTAAAGGCAGTTTCTAACCACAACTGACCAGGGATCTCTGTACTCTTCAGAGCTAACTTGTTTGACTGGGTAGGGAAATCCTTCCCTCACTAGAAGATTGATCCCTTTTCTTTGGCCGGAATGGGGGTTTCCATCTAACTACCTACTCATCCTTGCTAATTTCCCCCAGTTCTCTTGTCTGCATTACTGCTCTCAGTCAGGATTGAATTCCAAATGAAAATCTCCTCTGAAGCATTTGGCTCTAAAGTTTCTCTTTGCTCAGCTGATCCTAACCAATCAGATTGCTTCAGATGGCTCTACAGAATCCTTGACCCCCTGGCGATTCTCTAGATGAGCTAGTGGAGACCTGGCAAAACAGGCTCTCCACGGCCATTCATGAGATTGCTCCCAGGCACCCTGTCCGCCTCCATTCAAAGCTGGCACTGTGGTATACCCCAGAGCTATGGCTGATGAAACAGAGGCTCAGATGGCTAGAAAGGCAGTGGTGGCGTGTCTGTGACAAAGCAACAAGAACATCTTATAGGTCATGTATGAGAACAATTGACATTACTGTCAATTGTCAAACAGCGTTGCAGTTGCCTGTAACTGTTGTTCATCAAGATGTGTTCTGTTGGGACTGCGCTGTGCAGGCCAGCCATCAGAGACTCTCTATAGTATATTCTAACACTCTAAGGTTATTCAAGTATATAATTCTAGTATATTCTAACATTTTGAGGGGAGACCCTCCCCCACAGAGCTTGTTAGAGGTCATTTTACTACTGTAAGATCAGTCATCAGAGAGGCCAAAGGTCAGAGTGAGCTGAGGTTAGCCAAAGAGGCTTCTTACAACAAGAATGAGAGGAGTAAACACAAGATGATAGGATCACCATTTGATGAAAATGACAAACTCTGATAGAGGACAGAGAGAAAGCAGAAAAACTCAATGACTATTTTGCCTCAGAATTTTCCACCCCAAAAGCAGGCTCACCTAGAGATGGTAATAGGCAAAGCACGGTGTCCAAGCTGCTGGTTGACATGAAGAGAGAGGTTGTTGAGAGGCACCTGGCTGCAATGGGTGAATAAAAATTTCCCAAGCCGGATGATGTGCACCCAAGAATGCTCAAAGAACTTTCTAGAGAGTTTGCAGAGCATTTGTCCATCATCTTCAAGAGCTCTTGGAGAACAGAAGATGTGCCAAAAGACTGGAGGAGGGCAAATGTTATCCCAGTCTTGAAAAAAGGAAGGGCAGATGATCAAGGAAACTACAGACCAGTCAGACTGACCTCTATCCCAAGGTTGATCCTGGAACAGATTTTAAAGGGGTCAATCTTCAAGCATCTGAAGGAAAACTTGGCAATATGGGGAAGTCACACATTGGAAAAGTGGATGGGTGTGAATGAGATACAGTTCAACCAAGATAAGTACAGAGTTCTACATGTGAGTAACAAAAATGAGAAGCACACATACTGGATGGGGGATGAAGTTCTGGGTAGCAGTGTGTGTGAACAAGATCTTGGGGTACAACTGCAAGCTAAATATGAGCAGTCAGTGTCATGCAGCAGCAAAAAAAAGAATAATTTGGTCTTGGGGTGTATCAACAGAGACAAAATATACAAATCACAAGGACCGATTTTGCACTCACCCTACGTCGCTCTCATGTTCGTCTTCTCAGCGTAGCGTCCTTCTGATTTCCCATTATCTGCCCAGGGCTGCAGCAAAGATCAGCGTTTAAGTGCAGCAAACGAAATTGGTTTTTAGCGATTTCTATTTGCTGTGCTTAAACACCAGTGTTTGCTGCAGCGCCAGGGCAGATAGTGGGAAATCGGAAAGATGCCGCGCTGAGAAGACAAACGTGAGAGTGGCATAGGGTGAGTGCAAAATCGGTCAAGATGTCATAGTCCCACTGTACACTGCATTGGTCAGGCCACAGCTAGAGTATTGTTTGCAGTTCTGAAGGCCTCACTTCAAAAAGGATGTGGACAGAATGGAGTGGATGAAGAGGAGAGTGATGAAGATGATCAGGAGTCTTGGGACCAAACCCTGTGAGAAAAGGCTGAGGACTTGGGAATGTTCAGTCAGGAGAAGTGGAGGTTGAAGGTACACATGATTACTCTCTTTAGATGTTTGAAGGCTTTCTCTTAAATGAGAATAGGGAGCTGCTTCCATTGGCAACAGAGGATAGGACTTACAATAATGGATTTAAATTACAGGTGGAAAAGTTTGTTGTTGTTGTTCAGTCACATAGTTGAGTCCAACTCTTTGCGACCCCATGGACAAAGTCACGCCAGGCCCACCATCCTACGAAGTCTGCTCAAATTCGTGTAAGTTACATCAGTAATGCTGTTCAGTCATCTCAACTTTTGCTGTTCCCTTCTTCTTTTGCCTTCTGTCTTTCCCAGCATCAGGATCTTCTCCAGTGAGTGCTCCCTTCTCATTTGGTGGCCAAAGTATTTGAGTTTCCACTTCAGCACCTGACCTTTCAGAGAACAGTCACGGTTGGTTTCCCTTAGGACTGATTGATTTGATCTTCTTGCAGTCCAAGGGACTCTCAAGATTCTTCTCCAGCACCACAGCTCAAAAGCATCTATTCTTATGCACTTGGCCTTCCTTATGGTGCAACTCTCACAGCCATACATTACTACTGGGAATACCATCACTTTGACTATACGGACTTTTGTTGGCAGGGTGACGTCTCTACTTTTTATTATACTGCCATAGCTGGTTTGCCATAGCTGTCCTTCCAAGGAGCAAACATCTTTTAATTTCATGGCTACAGTCACCATCTGCAGTTATCTTGGATCCCAGAAATGTGAAGTCTGTCCCTACTTCCATGCCTTCCCCTTCTATTTGCCAAGGTGTGATGGGGCCGGATGCCATGATTTTAGTTTTTTTGATATTGGGTTTCAAGCCTACTTTTGTGCTCTCCTCTTTTACCCTCAACAAGAGGTTCTTTAGATCCTCCTCACTTTCTGCCATTAGAGTGGTGTCATCTGCATCTCTGAGGTTGTTGGCCATCTTAATTCCGGTTTGTGCTTCATCCAGGCCAGCATTCTGCATGATGTACTCTGCATATAAATTAAAAAATAGTAAGAGTAGGTCTGCTATGGAATTGGCTGCCTTGGGAGATGGTGACCTCATTGACAGTCTTTAAGCAGCGGCTGGATGAACACTTGTCAGGGATGCTTCTTAGGCTGATCCTGCATTGCCCGGGGAGGGGGGTTGACTAGAAGATGTTCTGTATGTTGGTCCCTTCCGGCTCTATGGCTTCAATCAGATGAGCTGTTTGATCCAGCGTCTTTGCTGTTCCCGTATGGATTTAAAATGCAGAATCAGACAGCAACATATGTCTGCTGTTATTCATTCATCAGTACCTCATTCTCACCTGTCTTCGAACTGGACTTATTTGACACAGGGGAAAGTTAGGTCTTTACAGATGGCAGGGCTTTCACCCTATACTTCTGACTATCTGAACTTTCCTGTAGTAAAGTCAAGCCATCTGGGAAGTCTGAAAGTTCCCTTCCATTTTTACCTCCTTTTAAAATATCAGTTAGCAATGTGTGCATAAACCGATCTTTGCCCAAGGGTTTTTAAACACAGCTTGCACATTTCTGCACCTAAACACTGTCAGGATTGTGAGTGCCAGGGGAGTTGTTTTTGAGCAATAAATTCCACCCCCCCCCCCAAAAAAATTATCTGTACTGTTTCTTGAAATTGGAAAGCCATGAAAATAGTCCCTAGTTAGGCCCCCTTTTTTTTTTTGCTTCAGAGTTGCTGTTTGAGAGCATCCCATGTTTGACACAAGAGTAAATGTACTGAATTTAATGGGGCTACTGCAATGTAATTCTGCATGATGATTACACTTTCCCCTCCATGTATTCCCAGCAAGAGAGGCACAGCAAAAGAGGCTGAGAGAGGCTGTAGTATTCAGCAGAGGGATCACAGAGCTGTCAAAAAGAAGCCAGTGCTTCAGCTATGCTTTTATGCACATGTGTAAAAGGCAAACCAAAAAAAGGATGTGGCCTGCCCATTCCATGGTTACCATGCAGCAATAATATGGAAGGTCAACCATGGAGTGAGTGTGTGGTGAGGTGGGTTAAGGGTGGCATGTTTGGACAAATGTCTCTGGGACAAATAACACTAAATAAAATAGTGATACAGCTAGACCATGCCTAGCCTGTTGTCTAACTGCAGCCTATGATTCTAAATTATGAATACAGGATTCTATGATTTTAAATAATGAATACAACTGAAGATGGGGGCCAGATAAAAGATAGATTAGTTACTGTATGGGAGAAAGAGAAACAAGCAGGGGAAAATGATGATATGAGGGTTGACAGAAGGAAGAAAGGAGGAAATATTGTAGGCAATGGGATAAAGGGGAAATGAGGTGCCTCCCCACAAGTTATTCTAGGATCCCCCATGCAACTGGGCCATACTTCTCCCAGATAGAGGCTGCTATGGGCAGAGTTGAAGGGAAAGTTAAAGTCAGGGGGGAGATAAAGGTAGGCTTGCTGATGAGTGGAAAAAAGAGGAGGAAGCAGAAACAGGGCAGAGACTTATGGGGGTTGCCAGAGAACTGAAAGAGAAAATAGGGTGGGAGAAGAAAATTAGATGCCACCAGCAAGACCTTGTGGATTCCCCACTTTTAAGAAGCTGTGGTGCAAGAGCCCCACTCTGACATGCAGGCCATGTTTCATCTTGCCCTTTGAGGTACCAGTAGCCGTTCAAAGTTTCTGCTTGGCATGTGCTACCCACCAGGATTTTGTAGGAACTACCCATTGAGAGTACCAAGGCACCCAGCTTCCATTCCCTGCAGTGTCATTCTAAGGCTTCACCTTGTGCCTGTGTCTCCCACTACCCAGTATCTGGTTACCATTGGGACAGCTTATTGCACTTGCACACCACTGGGGGAGTAGCCACTTGCCAATTTCCTGCCACTCTCTTTCTCCTGGTTCTCATTTTAAAACGGTGCATCTGAAGCAGTCGAGGTCTACATGCAGAAAACCAATACCAACATTAAAAAAAATGCCCATATGCATACAGCATCAAATTGAACAAGGGATCCAAAATAAAATTGTAAACATGCAGTTCCTCTGTCCCTCCATCTTTATGTGCCTCAGCATATGTTAACCTAAGGCAGGCTCTTTAACTTAAAAGTTAGAGTGAGTGTAAAGGGTCCCCATTACGTTGGAGCCTTTGATCAGGCTTGCAGGCCTCCACATGGCAATGGCTGTCTTCAGCAGGCCCCAGGTGAGAGCTCCATCTTCCTTGACAGAATCAACAAAAAAGAGACCCTCCTCCTTGTGTCAAGAAATTTTAACATCTCTGCTTGCCTACCCACTGGGAGGGCAGGTCAGGTCAGATCAAAGAAGTCTCCAGACTTCTCTATGATTTTCATTCTCCAAATCTTTGTTCCCTGCTAGTTGTCACCTTTCTGACTGGAGGGTGGGTGGCACTTGACCACCCATTGACTACTTGACCACCCATTGTATCTGACTGGGCTTCCATTTGCATTTCTAAAGCCTTGTTCAGTGAAACTGGTAAGCAATTGATTGCCTTCCTCCTGCCTGTTCTCTGTTAAGAGAGAAAAACTTTTTAAAATTAAAGGTGAAGGTTCCATTCATCCCAAACCTCCATTTCTCCACAGAAGCCTAATATGTAAAATAATGGTGATAGAAATAAAAATGAAACATTCATGTTCCAAAGAGGGTTTCTTTTTCACTTCTCCAGTCATTACTGGAAAGATTTGATCTCATTTTTCTCTTGGCTCCAATTAATGTATGCAGGTGTAAATTATGGTTCTAAATTATCTCACAGATGGCAGCATGTTACATTTAGTTTTCAGAAATACATGGAGTGTCAAGGAAATCTCTGTCATCAGTTAGTGAAATGTGAGCTTGATGTGGTCATGATTCAGTCAAGGCAAAGGTACTGAGCCAGTTTAAAATTAAAACTTGGCTTCAGCAAAAGGACCTTTGTTTGCACTCACAGAGCAACTTAATACCCGATTAGACCACTGAAGGGAATAAATCCTACTGTCTTCTAAGTAACAAAGAAGTCTAATTGGTTGGAAATCAAATGCTTAATGTGCTAGAAGAAGTTTATAGAAAACAATAAGATAAATGGAAGGAAAAGGGCATACTCAAATACTAGATCAATTGAGATGGTAAGCATGGTTTATCAACCAGGCTACAAACATTTTTTTTCCTAGTTGCAATATGTATATCATCTTGGAGAAAGAATACACTGGTGAGATTATGGTTAGAAGTCCCAAAACAGTTTAATTAATTCTCACTTCCTACATGTTAAAGATTGCTCCAATACACTAGCTCACTTAACAAAGCTTACTTTCATTACTTCTTGCTGAAAGTGATGCAATGGCTTCCTAACGGGTAACATTTTGCCCTGCCCTTCTGCTGTTAGTCCTTAACAAAATATTGTCTCATTTTTGCTTTCTCCAGACACTCCAGTACCACAGTGGGAACCCCTTGGTTATCTGTCAAGGTTAAAGACAATTAAAAGAATAAAAGGACTGGCTGTTCGATCATATATTTTGCTGCTGGAAAGAAAATACAAAGCAAGGAATATAAATTATCCCCCCACCACTTCCTGAGTGCATATATGATGTGTTCCTGCTAAAAAAAAAAAAGCTCTGATTTTGGCTGATCATATTAAAAGCTATAATGTGGCTTTTTAAATTTTCAACCAAGGCGTTTCCCCAGCTGCCCCTTAATCCTGCACACAAAATGTTGCCACCAGGGACAAATCACAGAACACAAAAGCATTATAAATGGGAGATATTAGATTTAAATGTTCCATTGTGGCAAGTGCCAGTTAGGAATTCTTGTCCCAAATCCCACTGCACTTCAGAGTGTAATTCTGACTCCTAGATTAATACACATGCAATCTATTTTGCAACTCTGTTAGCCTTTCAGTGATATTATGTATTAATCTTGGCAGTAAAGTCAGTACTAAAGAAAGCTGCCCCTGTTGTCCTCAGGCATTTGTGGGCTGCAGTTGATAGGGTAAAGCTTTGTTTGAAAATGTACAGAGCTTGCTAAAGACAATCACAGGAGGGTGAACCTTAATTTAACCTCAAGTTTCCCCGAGGACACAGATGACTGATAACATGGCAGCAGGCAAGGAAAGTACAAGATTCTTGTGGAATGAAAACAGCAAATCTGCAGTGTTAATTTTCTTTCTCTAAATCACTGTTTATACATATGGTCATGCATGTCTGACTTTGAGCAGAGACACTAAGAAGGTGCTTAGAAGTCTTACAATAAACTGATGGTTGAGTTTTCAGAAAGCTGTTTCCAATGCATGGAAAAATACCCTTGAAATATTTTGTGTACACAGAAAAAGGTGCAGAAGGAGAGACCTCTGTAAGAAACCAAAGAGTAGAAGAAATAACCAAAAAGGAAGGATGCAATGAAAAGATATGAAAGAGCTCACACTAAGAAATCCAAAAATATCCGTGATTCAGTTTCTCATCTGTAATTTTGAAAATCTTGCATGTACAGATCTAATATCAAAGAAACCAAGGTAAGTGAGAATTACATCATTCCCACTTATAGCAAGCCGAGAAGCCAAAATTTAAAGGGACAGAAAACATATAAAATTATCATGTCATGATGACTAGAATCTTTTCAAGGCAAAAGCAAAGGAGAAAAATATATCACATAAAAGCTGTCAAATCTAAAAAATAATTGAGACCCTTAGGAGATAATGTGTTTAATGTAAAAATCCAAAAGGCTTGTCTCTGAAATAACAGTTTGTCAATATTACAAGATTGATGAGGCCTAGATTGAATCTTCTCAATGACATGTTTAGCACATAAATGACCTACATGAACATATACCAATGTATCCAAAAAAGAAATCTGAGTGGAGTCAAAGCCATAAGAAAACTTAACAGTGGGGTGCAAGCTATTCAACTATTCCACAAATCCACAGAATTTATCATTCCCATTGAAAATTATAAAAATATTGTCAATATATCTCTAATAAACTTTTAAATGATTAAAAACAGAGAAAGAAGATTGAAAAATAAATTGTTCTTCAGAATTGTAGATGAAAAAGTTGGCTATAGTGGGAGCCACTGGACTGCCCATAGCACACCCTGAATCTGAAAATAAAATTGACCTTGAAAATGAAAATAATTTTCCTCTAGAATTGTAGCAAAATTAGGAATCTTGATTTTGAGACCCCCTTAGTGACACATTTTGTTGATTTTCATGATTTTCATGCAAGATTTTCAGAATTTCACACGAGAGATTGGATCACAGGTATTTTTGGATTTCATTGCATCTTTCCTTTTTTGTTGTTTCTGCTAATTGGTTTATACTTCATGTGTTACAGATATGTGATTTAAATACACTTCTTAGTCCTCTATGATTGGCTGATAAATAGGAAGTATTAATGTTTGCTTAGATGTTATAACATACTTGAAGATGTTTTGATTCTTGTCTTTTATGGACAAGTCATTGCAACTGTTTAAGGCTATTCTGCAAGGGGACAGTAACAGAAACTGTTCTGAAAAAAATATTGAAATGGTGTTTTAAGTAGCTGGCAGACTGTCAATTGCCATATTTTTCCTTTTTGTTATATTAGAATGGTCTTGTTTTATTGTATTTTGCATTGTATATAGGGACTGTTTTCACTGAACTTTTTTACACTATATATATGTTCATATTTGGTTTGTACACAATCCAGTATAATGAAACACACAGTCACTTCATCTTTTCCTTCTTCTTTATATCAGGATTGCTGTCATCTTTGATCATGGCTATTCCAACAGTGGATGCAGTAGCAATAGCGATGGAGGTGGGTGTAGACAGGGTCCTCATATCCTGTCCCTGCACTATTTTCCATATCCTGCCCCTATGTTCTGTCAATGAAGAAGTGCCAATGCAACAAGAAGCCCAGCTGCCTTCTCTTTCCTTATTCACAGCTGAGGTGTGGTGAGTTGAACTTTAAAAAGCCCATTAGAAGGCTGGAAGGGGGTGGGGAGACAGAGCTTATCTCCTCCATTCTGATGGTGGAACTGAGCTCTGCCCTCATTCCTAGATTGGCTTCTGGTAGAGCTTCCACACACACAGGCTCTGTCCACATCAACTCTGTCATTTCTTCTTGTCAGAGTAAACAAGGTTTTTACTTTGCTCTGATTTAAAGGACCCATTCCCCTGAACAACATGTGTCCTGCTCAAAAAAAGCAAGTTGTCATAGGGAAGCCCCCCTCATAATCAGGGACAAGCTGTTTTCTTCTGCATAAAAATCCCTGCGTGGAAGCAAATATTATAGCCAAGAATATGTACACTTCCATGTTATGCTGAATCAAGTTACACCATCAAGCAGATCAACAGTGCTTTGTAATTTGCATTCCGTACACCAAATGCAAGCTGGTCAAATAAAAAATATCATTTTACCTCTTTCATGTTTCTGTGTACAGAGCAAGCCAGCTAATGCTAATGTAAAGGAAATGAATCCTTAACAGACAACTTGATAACTTTTCCCATGGGAACATTAGAGAGTGGTGTTAATGAGCACTCTAATAGCTTGCTTCTTAAGTAGGTTGGGTAAATTGATCTTTATTAGCAGCAATTACACCTGATATTTTCTGTATAATGGGTCTGAGGTGTGTCTGGTTAAAAAAAAAAAACCTGTTGATAATGCCATGGGTACATTACCCATATTTTCCTTTTGTTGCTGTACCAATCAGATTTCATCTTATGTTTACCAGGTTAAATTTAACAGTACTTGGTGGGATTGGAAGTCAAATACCTCTTTCATTAGTAAACAAAACATTAATAATTGGGGTAAACTGAATGAAAACTCAGCTATAATGATCTGGTGATATAAAATGAGAACATGAAGGACATTCAGAAATAGTAGCAATATCTTTCCATACATGGTTTATTATAAAGAGATCACATATGATGTGACCACCATAGTGAGGTCGCTTTGCATATGCTGGTTCTGTCAGGACAGAATGAAGAAAGAACAGAAAAAAATAGTGCCAGTCCACATACTAACAGGAATCCCACCCCAATGGACACCTTCCACGTTTTGTATTTTTTCAATTAAACAATTTATCTTCTGGCACTCTAGCTCCCCCCCCCCCAAAAAAAAAGAACAGCAGAACAGGATTATAGTTCCATGCTAGCCACTGAGCCTGGAAATGCTCTCTTTTTACTCAAAAAACAGAATATAAATGACATCACTGTTTCCCCAATAGTTTCTGTGGTTCCCCCCTTAACTTTTTTGTGTCTGATTTCTAAGATTTGTTTTAAATAAAATCTCACACATTTTATATCTGAACTGATAATGTCCTACCTCAAAACCAGAAATCACTGTAAAGGTCCCCCACCCCAGATCTGAAATTATAATGATTTTTTTTCTCAGTGCACACTGCTAGTTTTTGTATTAGTAAAATACATGGCAGTAGAAAAAAATAAGAGTCCAATAGCATCATGAAGATGAATGAATTTTATGGAAAGGCATGTGAGTCACTGCGACTTATTCAGATACAGAGATATGCTTCTTCATGTTTGCAATGAAGATTTACAATCCAGCTGAAGATTTTGCACCAGCTGAAATTTCTAAACCATGATCAAAGATGGTGCCATGTAAGGACTTCCGGGATCGGAAAATGGCAAGCTGAGCTGCTATCTTTAAAGGGGGCAGGCTGGCACTTCTGTTGGGGGTAGTAAAAGGCAAATTAATGCCTACTGCCTACTTTTCTCAGCTAGAGAATCATCCAAGATATGCACAGATACTTTGAGGAGATTTACCTTGGCTGAAAGGGAGTCCCAGAGGGGGCTCCTTTGAGGGATTTCTGGAGAGAATTTGCATATTCATCATCTGCAGAAGTTTCTAGAGTCATTTATTTGACATAAGCTAGACAGGATCCGAATCTTCTTTTACAACTTTAAACATCTAATCTACAAAAGACTGGTGTTGAGCTGGATAAACTACAAAAAAAGGGTATTGATTGCTATCTTTTCACTCTGGGAATAACTAAAGCTAAACAAAACAAAATTAAAAGGTGGGAGTTGGATATAATGGAAACCTGAAAGGAGGAGAAGAAAAGGGGCTAAATTTCAACTTTGTAAATCTAAAAGACAGTGCTAAAAGGAGAAAGGAATTTATTGTTTAGTCTATCTGCGGTTGAGGAGGCAGCCCCATCGTCATAGATCTGCAGCACTCATAGTCAACACAAGAAGTACGTCAGACATCATGAGATTTCTCTACCAGTGAAACGACACTTGGTGGCAGGAAAAGCAGGAAATACCAGAGGAAGAAGAAGGAAGTTAGAGAAGTAAACAGCCTACTCTAGGATTACAATATCACAGAGAAACATCGACAGCCATTGCTGGGTGGACAAAGTTTTAACAACATTTTTAAAGTGACTGGGACAATAAAAATTGGTGGAGTTGAGTTGGCAATTATAAAATAAGGACTATTGGACAGTGGTGAAAAAGATTGAATTGGTTAAAGGGAAAAGAAGAATTTTTTTTTAAAGTGAAGCAAAAGCTGTGACCACCATTTTGGGGAAAAGAAAAACTTTAAACATTAAATCTGAGCCTGGGAGGCTCAGAGGATGGCAAAATTGGGTGTATTGGAAAGGGCAAGCTTCATTCTATTAAACCTGATGGTCCAAATTTAATTTGGGGAGATAAAAATTCTCAATCTTTTTTATATGTCAGACCCAAAGCTAACTTGTGCTAGGTCTGCTTCAATGGAGAAAATGCAAGCCCAATTAGATGCAATGGAAGACAGGATAATGAAGGGGGTGAAAGAAATGATAACTGCCTCTTAAAAAGAAATAAGAAAGGATATCGAGGACTCAAAAAAAGAATTAAAAAAGAAATAGAGAATCTCAGAAATGAGACTGTAGTAATAACAAAAAAAATACAAGAGGTGGAAGAGAGAGTGAAAACACATGATTCCACCTTGTTAAAATTATAAGAAAAGGTGATAATGCATGACTGCAAGCTGATGGAGACACAGATCCGTCTGAGAGGTGTACCAGAAGATGAAGAATCTGATTTGAAAGAATATATAATAAAAATAATTGCAGAATTTTTGGAGGAAGATCCTGAAGGGAATAGAAATATGTATGACTATATGTACAGAGTGAACTCACTCTATGCAAAAAAGAATAATCTGCCAAGAGATGTGGTTATAAGATTTATGACAAAGGAAATGGTGGGAAAAATCATGAATAAAAATTTTGAAAAGACATTGACAGTGGGAGGTAGTAGAATAAGAATTATGAAAGAGTTGCCAAGACAAGTGTTAACTGACAGGAATGCATATAAAAAAACTAACAGAAAAATTACGTGACAATGGAATGAGATAAAGATGGATAATACCTGAAGGTTTGAGCTTTGAACTTCAAGGGAAGAGGATTACAATTACAAACACACAGGAACTGCGTAGATTCTATGGAGAAAATAAAGAATTTGCACCATGATGGATTATAAATTGATATCTTGAAATGTAAATGGACTAAACTCACCACAAAAAAGAAGAGCAACATTTCATTGGATAAAAAAACAAAATTGTAACATAGTTTGTTTACAACAAGTGCATATTAGACAAAAGGATTATAAATTTTTATGGAATAAGCAATTGGGACTAGAATTTTATACATTGGCTGAACAGAAGAAGAGAGGAGTAATTTTTTATATTAAAAAAGAATTAGACCCCAAATTGGTTTTTAAATATAAAGATGGAAGATATATAGCGGTGGAAATTACATTTGAATGCTAAAAAAACTTTATTGTTGGGATTTTATGCTCCAAATGGTGCAAAAGACATTTTCTTAAAAAATATTATGCAACACCTTGATGAAGTGACTTATGAGCAAATTTTATTGATGGGGGATTTTAATGGAACAATTCAGAACACAATAGATATATCTGGGAAGAAAAAAATTGATAAAGAAGGCAAATTGCCAAAATCTTTTTTTGAGCTGGTTAAACAAGAGAATTTGGAGGATATATGGAGGAAATTCAATCCTGAAGTACGGGACTATACTTTTTTTTCAGCCAGACATAATTCTTTTTCTAGAATTGACATGTTGTGGGGTACTAAAGATTTGGGACTTATAACAAAGAAGATAGAGATTTTACCCAAAATAGGAGCTGACCATAACCCAATAATGTGGATTACAAAATTGTCTAAAAAGTCGAGAAGATGGAGATTAAATGAAGATTTACTACAAAATAAAGAAATAGTGACATCTTTAGAAAATGAAACAAAAGCTTACTTCCAAGTTAATGATAGAGAAGTTATAGATTTTCAGACGGTATGGGATGCCTACAAGGCAGTAATGAGAGGAATATTAATAACATTGAATAATAAAGATAAGAAAGCAAAAGATAAACAGATCTTGGACATTCAAAATGAAATTAAGAAAAAAGAAGGTGAATTAAGAAAAAGACCAGGGAAAAAGAAAATTATAAGGGAGATTACAATACTACAAACACAAATGAGACATTTATTAAATAAGGAAATGGAATGGAATTTGAAAAAAACTACAACAGAAATCTTTTGAGGGAGCAAACAAACCTGGAAAGTACTTGGCCTGGCAATTGAAGAAAAAGAGAGAAAGTAAAATTAAATATTATGCTAAATTATTTAAGGGTGTTAAAGTAAAGAAAGAAAGGATGGAAACATATTTGCAAAAGATCAAAATAGCACCTTTAATATGGAAAAATTTTTGAATGATTCAGTTGAAAAAAATAGAAATTGAAACAGCGATTAATGTAATGAAAATTGGAAAGGCACCTGGACCAGATGGATATATGGCAAAATTTTCTAAAAAGCTTAAAGAAGAATTAGTACCGAAACTTCAAAAATTGATGAATGCGATAAGATTAAATGGGAAAATACCAAATACATGGAAAGAAGCTGTAATTTCGTTGATTCCAAAGGAAGAAAGAGATGTCACGAATATAAAGAACTATAGACCAATTTAATTATTAAATAATGATTATAAGATATACACAAGAATCCTGGCAGAACGGCTTAAACAATATTTAATAAATTTTATAAAGGAAGATCAAGCGGGTTTTCTCCCTAAAAGGCAAATAAGAGACAATATTAGAACTGTTGTAAATATTGTAGAATATTACGAAAGACATCCAGAGAAGGAAGTTGCATTATTTTTTGCGGATGCAGAGAAGGCTCTTGATAATTTGAACTGAGACTTTACGTTTGCAGTAATGGAAAAAATAAAGTTGGGGAAATACTTTATAAGGATGATAAGGGCAATATATACTGAACAATGTGCAAGGCTATGTATAAATGCAGATCTTACAGATGAAATGATAATCAGCAAACTTACAAGACAAGGTTGTCCGCTTTCACAATTGTTGTTTATAATGACTCTTGAAATCTTATTGATGCAAATACAAGACAATGAAGAAATAGAAGGAATGAGAATTAAAGGATTTACATATAAATATAGAGCATTTGCAGATGATACAATGTTTATAAATGAAAATCCTACACAAGTAACACCTTTTTTGCTAGCTAAAATACAAGATTTTGGAGAATTGGCGGGAATTTATGTTAATAAAGAAAAATCAAAACTTTTATGTAAAAACCTGCAAGTAAATAAACAAAAGGAATTGCAGAGGCTAACGGGATGTGAAACCTCTAAAGTAAAACATTTGGGTGTGGAAATAACAATGAAGAACATTGATTTGTTTAAAAACAATTATGAAAAGTTATGGTGTAAAATGGATGAAGATATGATAAAGTGGAACAAGCTTAATTTGTCATTGTTTGGGAGAATAGCTGCAATTAAGATAAACATTTTGCCGAGAATGATATATTTATTCCAAACTATTCCGATGGTGAAAGACAGTAAACAATTTAATAAATGGCAAAGAAAGATTTCAGAATTTATATGGGCTGGAAAGAAATCATGGATTAAAATGAAAGTTTTAATAGACGCTAAAGAAAGAGGAGGATTCCAATTACCAAATTTAAGACTATATCATGAAGCAGTTTGTCTAGTGTGGATAAAAGATTGGGTGACGCTATTGAATAAAAAACTTTTAACGTTGGAAGGTCATGGAAATAAATTCGGGCGGCATGCTTATATGTACTATGGGAAGAAAAAGATGGATTTTTTTTCTCTCTCACCATTATATAAGAAATAATTTGTTAAATATTTGGATGAAGTATAAGAAATATGGCGATGAGAGAAAACCACTATGGATAGTGCCAGCAGAAGTAATAAAAATAACAGCTGAGTTAGGAGAGGGAAAATGGATGTCATACAATCAACTATTAAAAAATACAAAGTGGTAAAATAGAGGAGCTGAATTATAAGTATGATTGGTTTCAAATGCAACAAATAAAGAGCCTGGTGGAGAGTGATCTTAAAACTGAAGGAATAAGATGAGAACAAACAGAAATGGAAAAAGTTCTGCTTGGAGATAATGAAAAATTAATTTCGAAAACTATAAGCTACTTTTAAAATGGTCTACGGAAGATGAAGTAGTGAAATCTCAAATAAGTGGGCAATTAATGTAAATAAAGAAATACAGATGGATACATGGGAATATTTGTGGAAGAACTCTATGAAACTCTCAACATGTCAGAGTATCAAAGAAAATTGTTTTAAGATGATGTACAGATGGTATATGACTCCTAAAAAGTTGGCAAAGATGAACAATACAATGCCAGACAGATATTGGAAATGTAAAAAACATGAAGGTTCTTTCTACCATATGTGGTGAAAGAGCGAAAAATTATTGGCAGATGATTCAACAAGAGATTTTTAAGTTCTTGGGATACGAATTTATCAAAGTTGCAGAGACTTTTCTGTTGGGATTACAAATGGAAAAATTTCCAAAAGAAGATAGAACTTTAATCTGGTATTTGCTCTCAGCTGCTAGGACATTGTATGCGCAGTTGTGGAAGCAAGAAAAAATACCAGAGAAATCGATTGGATTGTAAAAGTTATGACATGGAGTGAAATGGACAAGTTAACAAGAACCTTAAGAGACTATGATTTAGAAGTTTTTAAGATGGAGTAGAAAAAGTTTAGAAGATATGTAGAAAAAGAGTGGAAAATAAAAGGACATTGGACAATTTTTGATAGTGATTAAGTACAAGAGGGAGGAGGATATTAATTTTGGTTCTTATTAATTAAGGGTACCTTTAATATTAATATTTTAAGTATAGTACACCGGCGGGGGTCAAGTAATGGGGGTGGGGTGGGTAGAAAGTAATATGTGGGATAAAAAAGTACCATATTTTTCAGACCATAAGATGCACTTGCCCCGCCCCAAAAGTGGGGGGAAAGTGTGTGTGTCTTATGGAGCAAAGGGACGATAGGACGTACCTTCCTCCGGGGGGGGGGGGATCCGCTGCCTCCGCCTCCGATCCCGACGCTTCCCCCACGCCTGCCTGCCTGCTCCAGCTCTGCTTCCAGCAAGCGCTGGGATCGCTCCACGTTGCCCCCACCGGAAACCCAGCGCTTCACGAACGCCGGCTGTGGAGGGGGCAGCGTGCTTCCTCCGTGCCTGTCTGCCTGGCTCCAGCTCTGGCACTTACAGCAAGCGCCAGGATCGCAGGGCAGAGGGAGCGATCCTGGCGCTTGCTGTAAATGTCAGAGCTGGAGCCAGGCAGACAGGCACGGAGGAAGCACGCTGCCCCCTCCACAGCCGGCGTTCGTGAAGCGCTGGGTTTCCGGTGGGGGCAACGTGGAGCAATCCCAGCGCTTGCTGGAAGCAGAGCTGGAACCAGGCAGGCAGGCACGGGGAAAGCGCCGGGATCGGAGGCAGCGGATCCCCCCCAGGAGGAAGGTGTGTCCTATGGTCCGGAGCGTCTTATGGACCGAAAAATATGGTAGTTATTATTGATGTAAGAAATTGAAATTTATTACCATATGTTACTAATAAAATTGTTTATAACCAAAAGATGGTGCCATGTAACATGAATTATCGTAACTCAGGGGTCCCCAGTCTTTTTGTATTTGCAGATACCTTTGGACATCTGATGTAGCATGGTGGGCACAGCCACAAACAGCCTGCCACAGGAGGTGGGGACAGCCACAGCTTATTTTTAACCACACAGTGAAGATCCATGTGCTATGGTGGCAGTTGCTGCCAAAGTAATTTTTCTGAAGATTTGCAAAGCCAGTCAGTGCTCCAATGACCAATGAGAAGTTTTGCTGGCAAAAGCCCCATCTGGCCTCAATCACTTCCTAAAAACAGGGTATGTGACCTAATATGCAAATGAGTTCCTGCTGGGCTTTTTCTACAAAAAGAAGGTGGGTGGCAACCAAGGAGAGGGTCTTCTCAGGCATGGCACCAAAGCCCTGGAACTATCTCCTCAGAAGATTCATTTGATTACATATTTTGACAGTGGTTAAAACTTTTTTGTTTGATTTGGCATTCCCTCAGTGATGCCTCCTTCCTAATCAATGTTTTAATTGCTGCCTTAATGGGGTTTTTTGTGTGTCTTGGCTATGTTTCTGTTTTAATGATGTATGTTTTAGGGGAGGGATTGATTTAATGGTTTTATGTAGGAATGTCACACAACTCAGGGTTGAGGTTCATCACACCAGTCTGTCTCTGCTGCTGCCCATTCTCCCGAGACAGTGGTTGTCATTTTATTTTATACATTCTGCTCTACATAATCATTTACTAGAAGTATACAAAGCAAGGAAACAGATGTTTACTTTAGCTGTCTACCCCAAATGTGGATTCCAGGAAGGAGGTGAAAGGGCAGCACATTCCGAGACCCTCAGCATTCTTGCGTAGGGCAAAGTACAGGAAGGCTTCAGCCTGGCTTCTAAGTGTATAGATGAAGTCAGGACCAGGTTGGCCAGGCCATTGCCCTTCCTTCAGTTTTGAAATGTGATTTTATCACGTATGTTTTAAATTGTAATAGGGCAGAAAGAATATAACTTTTGTAAATAGTAAAAAAGTAAATTCCCCCACAGCATTTGGAAAAATGAGGTCAGGGTGATGGTTATGGAATTCCATTGCCTCCAGATCTTTTTAGCAGGCATGTTTCAGAAAGTTTCTATTAGAGGAGCATAATCAATAGCTAGGATTTGACTTTATGGTGTGTCTCAAGTGATTTCAGCATCAGCAGTGAGTAGGATGGGGCAGATGTGAGGCTCACACTGCTGTGAAAAAAATTATGTTTTTTCACTCACACTGCAGACTTCATACCACAGTAAAGTGAAGAATGACAACTTTATCTGCTAAAAAACATTCCCATGATTTTGCATTCTAATTCACTGCCCACTTTCTTTATATTTAGGACTGCTTGCCATTCCATTCCAATTGTCTGATGAAGTGTGCTTTTAGCACACAAAAGCTTACATTCTGAATAAAATTTTGTTGGTCTTAAAGCTGCACTTTTGCTTTGTTCTACTGCTTCAGACCAACACAGCTGCCCACCTGGATCTGTCTTTATTACTTTATGATGATGGATGATTAGCTCTCACCAAGTCCAAGGGACAATTTGCCCTCTTTGTTAACAGCAAATCAGTAGAAACTGAGAATAATTTTTTGGGAATCTCTGTACATCGAGAGGAAATGTCTTGCAAGCATTGTTTTGGATAGGGTGGGTTATTGGTGTCAAACATTTATGGCCAGTGCTATAATGGTGCCAAAGGAATACAGGGTATTATTGGGGGGAGGGGCAGGAATCCTTAGGTTTTCTTTCTACCTTGTTTTCCCCACAACTGGAATCTTGTGGCGTATGCTGCATAGTTCTAGTGAAGCAAAGCTTTTCTTTTTTTGCAATATATCACATTTCTTTTTCTTTTTTGGATGGGGGGAAGCAACAAAATGCTAGGAAATGGTCTTGCAGCTTTTGCAAAAGCTGACCCTGAAAGCTCTGTCTCAGACATCTTGGACTGCTACATGTTGGAGTAGATACTATCAAATTGGTTTTGCTGCAGTTATCACAATTAATTGTTGCATTAAAGATGCGTTCTTATGATACACATTTCGATAGTTATGTGTTCACACAAGCAAAAAATATACTTAGCTATTTATGTACCCAATTGGGCTTCAAGGCAATGAACAATTTTCAAAAAAGATAATACAAATCAATTTTTTAAACAGTACATACTGTATGTATAAAACCAACAATTAAAGATTTGTGTTGGAAGATTTGTTGAAGGATATTTACATCAAAGGTGTAACTCTTAGTATAAAACATTGTGTGATGCATTTCTCAATATTAAAAATAAGACTCCCCCCTTATATTAGCTATGGCTACTTTGTGTCATACGATAAAATTAAATTCTCTTCTCTCTGTTGGATGGTTCCAAATGAAAACCTTTCATTTTTGGGGATTGTTCAGCTACAAAAGCATTTTGGGTGGATACAGATTGACTCCTTAACTTCCAGTGATGAAAGTGGAGAAACATTTCTGCAGATGCTTAGCTTTGACTCCTCTGGAAGAAATATTTTTTTGACACAGATAATGACATTTTATAGAATAGTGCTCCAAATAATATAATGGAAAACATATTTGGTTTTATCCAAAGTAATTAAGAAAGCAAAATTTTATATGCTCTCTTGACCAGAGGACACAAATTTAAATGGAAAAGGTGGAGCCAAAGGGGAGGGCCTGATAGCCATCCAGAGGTCTGATTTGGCCCAAGAGCTGCATGTTTGACAGCCCTGCCCTAACACGTTTATTGAACAAGTGTCTTCCTGTAATTTGAAAATTAATGCATACCTCTAAATAGAAAGCTCCACAACCAGGTGCCTGAGAAGGAGGAAGCTATGCTACTTGATGTGAGAGGATCTGGTTTCCCTGTCTGTCTGCTGTGACGGATGCTAGAGTTTTGAAAAGGAGACCAGACTGAAGATTCTTTCTAGAAGAAAACATTTACTTAACTTTCAAACACAGAGAACAGATAACTAATAGCCAGAAAATTTTGGGTGGAGGGGCCCAGGTGAAAAAAAATTGGTGGTGGGGGGGCACAGGGCTTGGCTGCTTTTTCCTGGTTCTGCTTTCGACCTCCACCTGCCCCCAGGGGAGGATCACTTCCCCCTACTACTCAAGAGAAAGCCCATGCCTGCCTGAGCAGCCTGCAGCAGGCCAGGGTCTGACCGTGGAATGAGGGGGAATGGGGGGAATGTTAACAGGGAAGAAGCCTCCCCCCCCAACCTTGTCACACCTATTATGTGCATTTGCAGTGCTCCTACAAAACCAGTTACATTGAAGGATCACAAGTGACTAATTTTCAGTCTGCTACAGCAGGTAGCTAAAATCCTTGTACTGAAAAATGATACTTTCCCCCATAAATTGCTTGGCAGTTCGTGGAACAGTCAGCTGCTTACCAAAGTGGGATGAACCATTGATGGGCGGGGTTGAGGCTCGTAGCGACCCTCTCGGTCTCCCCCTCTACTCAGGCAGTAACATTTGTTACCGGTCTCAGTCCTCTAAGGTCGGGTTGGAACGTGCTATTATAGCAGGGAGGAGCAAGATATTGCGGTGTGCTTCAGTCCTCGGCAAAGTCACTGTTGTTTTAACTAAGCCGCCAGTGCTGAGTGACAGCCTCCAAACAGTCATGCCATGCTGAGCAGACTTTAATTTGTTGCTGAGGGCTTCAGGAAGGACATAACTCTCCCTCCCCCCTTTAGGATGCAAGTTGTTTGTCCCAACAGGCAACCACTTCCTCCTTCAGCTCGCTTGCCTTTCCAGATCTTTGCTGCCGCCTCAGAGGCAGAGGACAGTTTGGGAAAGGGCCTGTGGTAGCACAGAGCCCCTGTTCATGCGAGCCCCAAGATGTCTGTGGCGTTCGCAGCCCCCAGGTGTTGTTGCTCTCTCTCTCACTCTCCCCCTTGCTCTCTCTAGCTGTCCGTCTTTCTCTCGCTTTGCCCCCACGCGCTGTTGCTCTCTCTCTCTTTCTTGCTCACTCTCTTGCTACCCCCCGTTTTAACTCTGCTTCACCACCTCCGCTCAGCAGACCCTGCTTGAAAAGAAAGTGCGTCGGGTTCCTAAAGGGAGACTCCAATGGAGAGGCCCTAGAGAGGGAAGGGGGGGGTTAAACAGTGGGGCCGTGCCCCCACCCCCGTGCCCCTAATGAAGCTACGGGCCTGGTACTGGATGACTTTGAAACTGAATTAATCCTTTTAATACTTTCCACTTCTGTAGTGTGTGAACCACTGCTATTGCTATCCCTATATGCTGCATTTTGGGATTGAGAAAATCAATTTGTCTTGTAATTTCAAGTGACACAGTCTTAGGTACATAGCTGGGGAGACCTTTTAAACTTCCTCCATCTGGTGGAAGAGAAGATGGTAATGACTTAAGCACACCAAGATTGCCATATCAGTCTTCATTCGTTCGTTTGTTCATATTTTTTATTTTTAGCCTGCCCTTCCCACAAGTAGGCTTGGGGGAGGGAGGGCAGTAACAACAGATCAGATTAAAAACAATCATAGCAATGATTAAGAAAACAAATTACATAAATTACCAAATTAGGAGTTAAATTTATTGGATTAAAATTCACAGATTATGAAATTTCAAAATGGTGAGCATAAAATTGTTATCCTTGTACAGCCCCACAGCTGGAGCAAAGATGGATCAAATGAGTCTGATTTCCTCAGTATCGGTGCTCCTATAGAAAGAAAATGGGGCTGTTTGAGCAGTTCATCTTATTGGTTCATATGCCTTACCAGTCTATACATATAGGCAGAGAGTCATTTCAGTATATCTGAGGAAGTGTGCATACAGATGAAAGCTCATACATTGAATAAAACTTCGTTGGCCTTAAATGTGCCTCTGGACTCAGACTTTGTTCTATTGCTTCAGACCAACATGGCTACCCACCTGAAAAATGCATTGTTAGTTGTTTCTTTCAATACTGAGTATTTTCCAATCAGAAGTTTCTCAGAATCTTCATGGTGCCTTTACATAAAGAGGAAGGTCACACACAGCAGTTAATAATGCATAGAAAACAGAAAAAGTAAGGTATTTAGCAATGTCTAAATAACTTGTTTAGGGAAATATCATTATCAGCAGATTGTTCACTCATATCTAGGCAGGCATAAAGAAATGGAAGATAGCATAATGGTGCACAACTGTAATGCTGATTATAGGATAAAATTTGCGACTGCATCCTCAACAATGATTTTCATATTTTTAAAAAAGAAGTTTTATAAACTAGATTTTTAAAATTAATGCCCACTAGCAAGCTCCATTCGCAATAGCTGCTCTGCACTGAAAATGACTCCCCCCCCCCCTTTAGGAACCTTTATGGCTATGCTTTATGTATAACAGAGTGCTGATCTAAGTACAGAAAAAAGATCCATTTTCCATTTGCTCAAATCACTTGCTCTTTAATGACCACTAAATTATAAAGGTTATTTCCTTGCTTAGCACATAAAGCAAACTAGGATTTAATGTCAGCTACTATGTGAGAGGCAAACACTTCTGAGAGAATAGCTCCTCCATAATGGTATAAAGTGCCTTTAGCAAATACTGTTGCTCTTTGAGCATTCCCCAGTTGAATGTTTAACTAATATGAGGCCATTCTGTGACACATGTATCAATTGTTGTGGCCATTACCAGATAACAAGTAATTTATGCCCAAATCAGAGCCACACTGGCCATACCTTGGAGATATACTTTAGATGCAAGTAAGAATGTTCTCATGAGGGGCCTGGAGGTGAAAGTCAAAAGATGGAAGCATTTGAAAAGATATAACAGTGCATGCGCATAATTTGACAGGACAGTGTTGTCAATTTGCATTTGAAAAATGACTTCATGCCTCCAACTTGGATTGAGAGTGTTAGGTGTAAATCCTAACTCTTGAAGACCCAAACTAAAATGCAAATAGTACTTCCTGTCCATAGTCCCAAAATGTCTATGAGAAGGGGGTCTGAGAAGTTTAATGCCTGTGAATTACGATGGTTGAGGCCACTAAGTTTTATTTCTGTTTGCAAACTTATCAAACCCTTGTATCTGATTTTTAAAATACTGGATCAAAGCAACTTTCAGTGATTTTAGTGAAACCAAGTTTCATGTTAGTGAGAAGTATCACAGCTTGGAGACTTCAAAAACCTACTGAGAATGGAAACAGGACAAGTTCAGTTATTATCACCATATCATTACCCTACCTTCAAAGGAAGCAATTTTCTAGATACATTCATACACTGCATATCAAAGGGTATTTGATCCCTGTAAAAGGAGACTGAACTTAGGGCTGGACAATTTCATTTATTCCTTCCTGAGGCTATTGTGGCACTGAGACTTGATAGCCTCTGTTGAGAAAGGAGAAATGATGAACTTTGGTTAAAAAAAATCATGTGACAGGAAGTTTTTTTCATTCACAGTTTCACTTTCAAAACAATGTACAGTTCAAGTCTAGTATCACTATTTTTATATATTAATTTTGTTCAAATTTGAGGCAGATTTTTTTAAAAGAACCCAAGGGCAGCAGCCCAGAATTCAGATGCTTTTGCACAATATATCGCTGAGTTAATGCCAGATTTTTCATGTCCATTTCATCCTTGTTTCAAACATTCTTTAACTTAGTAAAAAGTAGTAGTGCTGGAATCCAATAAGCAAATTCAAGAAACTAATAGCAAACATCAGATGTCATAGATACCATTAATCAGTACTGAACAATAACTGCTGAACCTGGACTGGTACAGAACCAAAAAATGTAATTGTTGGTCTTGTTATGAGATTTTTATAAGTTAAAGAATGTTTGAAACATACTCAAAGCATGGATGTGGGTGGGCATTTTGACATCATGAATAGCCCTACCACTCAGTGTGAGAAGAAGATAGATGTTAGTGACAAGCTTGTGGGAGCTGTCTGCATTTCTGTGTAGAAGGGTTTTTTTTTAAAGGGGGGGGTCACTTTTAGAATCAAACTGCTGGCATGATTTTTTGTGGGGTAGATTATGCTGTACTGTTTTAAGAGGATAGTATCCATTCAAAAGCTAATGAAAACTATTTAGATTATCTAACATGCCTTGTGGTATTCTACGGAATATTTCAAAGATAAAACATTACAACTCAATTTAAGCATTGCAGCCCACGGTCTTATCTTAGAAATGTGTTTCAGAGTGCCATTGGATCTATTAGATGACTTAGAACAGGGGTGTCAAACATGGGGTGTCAAGGGCCGTATCTAGCTCCCGGAGGGCTCTTATCAGGCCTGCGAGCAACTCACTGTCATCTGCTTCCTCCTCCCTCTCTTGCTCCCTTCTGCATCACAGCTTGCTTTGCCAGGCTTGCTCAATTGCAAACTTCTATTTTCTTCATTGGCTGATCAGCACATGAAGCAACTTATGTACAAGCTCACATGCCCAGCCATGTAATGCTTTCCTCTTAGACTTAGGCTCAAAGCATTGACCATGAGATTTCTGTACTACATGTCAAAAGGAGATTTCCAGCTTAAAGATGCACACCTAAACAACATATTTGATTGCTGCAATAATTCAGAGGAAGAGGTGTCAGTTATCAGAAACTGTTAAACAAAATATTGCAAGAGTACTAATCTTTTTAGCATGTTTTATTTTAAGTTTTGTTTAAAAAATGTGTGTTTGTCTGTGTCCTTTTTAACTTTTGTATCTCTGCTACCTGACATTACATTTTATGACACACATAGCCTGACTCCACAAGGTCTCATTTATGTCAGATCTGACCCTCATGAGTTTGACACCCCTGATTAGAACCTAAAGTTTTAGACTTCAGACTAAGTTTTATTGTCTGCAAATACCCCTTGCATCATATCTGATTCTCTACATAGTCAAATCTGTGGATACTTAAATCCATTCAGACATTTTAATAAGTGCATGGGATCCAAAGATCCAGTCTGGAGTCTTGCCCCCAAACAGAAACTTGGATACAACCCCCCCCCCCCCCTTCAGATATTTTAAAAAGTGCATGAATCCAAAGATCCAGTCTGGAGTCCTGCACTCCAAACTGACACCTGGATGCAAAACCCTCCCACCCCCAATTCAGATTTTAAAAAGTGCTTAGGATCTAAAGATCCAGCCTGCAGTCTTGCACCCCTGGTTCTCCAAACAGATATTCCATAGGATTCCTCCCCCCACCCCCCCACCCCCACACACACCATGATTCTTCATTACAATTACATCTCACTTGCCTCCTCTCTTCTCTGAAGATCAACCTCAGTTCCTGTTCATATAGATACAGGAGAGAGACAGCAAAGGCTAGGAACTGGAGCTCCTTGCCTGCTCAGAACGGTGTTTGGAGGCCGGTCTGAAAGGCAGAGCAGAGAGGGAGTAGCCAGCTTATAATTGGAGGAGAACTTGGTGAAGAGTGTTGTGATTGGCTGGCTTCCCTTCCTTCCTGCATGCTGCTTATGTTTTTTTAAACAGGAAGCAAGTGCTGCTTGGAGCAGTTTCTGTGTCTGCTGCTTTTTCTGAGCAAGAGATGGTGAGCAAGTGAAGGGGACAGGAAGCTATCAAATGGAGGGGGGTTGAAAGGATGGGCCTGGCCTCTCTCAGGCCCCCCATAGCTAAGGGCCTGTTCAGGATTGGTGACTTGTTACTGTTCAACAGAAGCTACCTCACAAAATCCAGTGTAGTAAAGTGATCAGAATTTCACCCTAGGATCTGGAACACTCAGGTTCAAATTACCATTCTGCTAAGGGAATTCATTGGGTGACCTTCTCCTAATTACACATTCTCAGCCTAACCTACTTCACAGGGTTATTGTGAAGATAAAATGGAGGAGAGGGGAATACTGTAAGCTACTTTGGATCTCCATTGTACATAAAGATGGGGTAAAGGTCGGTTGGCTGCGGGGTGGGTGGGAAAACAGAAGCAGGAAAAGGGGGAGAGGCTATGTGATTTTCAGGGGAGGAAAAGTGAAATAGTGTGGAAAATGAGATGCCTTTTTCAAGTCCTTGAAGGTCCCCAGCTTGTATTTTTATAAATCTCAAGGATGTTTTATCCTTTGCAATGAAGCAAGACTACAGTTTTATAATCCTCAGACTTCAGCTTTTGCAACTGCTATGTTCAGTTTATTTTTTGTTCTTATCACCTCCTATTGCTTCCTGAATTCCTCACAAAGGAAAAAAAATCAGATGTAGGCTATAAGGTATTGCTTGCAGCCTGCAACAACGCTGCTCGGCTGAGTTTGCAGGATTTGCTCCCCTGGAGAGGGAAGAGCGGATCTCCAGCCCATTTGGGCGCGATTTTGAAGGGGTGGGGCTTGGCTATGTTAACGGCCAAGCCTCCGCTTGCCTGTGCAGTCCGGACGACGATCGGGCTAGGCTTGGAGCGTTTTGAAGCACTCCGGAAAAGAGGCCTTTGTGGCGCATTGGGTCGACGTTCGGAGCATCGGGAGCGGGAACCGCTTGTTCCCGGGTGCTGCAGCGGCAGGTTCAGCGCTGCTGAGGATCGGATTGGGAGCTGTGTGCTCCTTTGGAGTCGTTGAAGGCTGCTGAAAGCTCCTTTAAGGCTGGTGTATCGTGGGGGTTGCCATTATTGCTTGGGGTTGAGTCTCTCTCCCTCCTGTGTGAAAGGTGCTTTGGTTTGAGATTTGGACTCCCTGCAGGGGTGGGGATGTGTTTTGCTAGCTAAGTCAGCCATATTTTGGTGCACTTATTGGTTGTGGGGTGACAACCATATTGGGTCCCCTTTCTTCTTCAGGGGAAGGCGACCATTTTAGAAGAAGAAGAAGATATTGGATTTCTATCCTGCCCCCCACTCCGAAGAGTCTCAGAGCAGCTCACAATCTCCTTTACCTTCCTCCCCCACAACAGACACCCTGTGAGGTGGGTGGGGCTGGAGAGGGCTCTCACGGCAGCTGCCCTTTCAAGGACAACCTCTGCCAGAGCTATGGCGGACCCAAGGCCATGCTAGCAGGTGCAAGTGGAGGAGTGGGGAGTCAAACCCGGTTCTCCCAGATAAGAGTCCGCGCACTTAACCATTACACCAAACTGGCTCTCCATTTTAGAAGATCTTTGTGAGGAAGCCATTTTGTGGGTCTGCCTTAGAGGGTATTGCTGTCCATAGATTGGTGTTGTGCTTCTCCGGCAAGGCTATCTAGGGGGTGTTGAGAAGATGTCAGGAAAAAAGGGGGCTGGCAAGTCCAAAGGTAAGCAACCTGCCCCAAAGGCCCCTAAGGCCCCTGCTAAGAGGCCTCCACCCCCGCTATCTTCTTCTGATGAGGAGGGTAATGAGGTGGTTAATATTAATATAGTACAAAGGCTTTGGGAGCTGAGGAAGCATCTGGAATGCCTCCTAATGAAGGGGTAGGAGTGGAAAGGGCTACCAGAAGGATCAAAGCGAAATGTGTTAACCAGGCTGTCTATTCTTGAGGGCAGGTCTGGTGCATTCTTCACTGGCAGTGCCTTGGGTCTTGGCAGTCCAGATGGGGGATCGGTGTCATTGTCAGGAGCTGCTGGAACAGGGTCATCGCTGGTGCCTGCTGGATTTGGAGGCCAAGTCAGCTGCAAACTCCTCAGCTTCGGCAAGTTCTTCCCACAGTTCTGCGGGTTAGGCAGCTCAACCCCGCCTGCTTTGTTGGGAGCTTGGTTCTCAGGGAGTGTGTAATAGAAAGGCCTGCCAATTTAAGCATGAATGCCCCATGTGTGGCGGGCCTCACTCCTTCAATAACTGCCCGAAAGTCCGAGGTTGTAAGAGTCAAAAGAAGCCAGGAGGAGGGGGAGGAAACTATCAAGCTGGAAAGGGCCCAGTCCGATAAAGGTGGGTCCTCTTGAACACTGGCTATCCAGGTACCCATGAAGGGATGACAGTGTTTATCTGCTAAAAGGTTTTAAGTTTGGTTTTAGGATCTCTTTTCAGGGGCTCCGGGTTCCATTTATGTCAGGGAATCTTAGTTCTGTTAAGGGTCTAGAGCAGGTGGTTAAAGATAAGATTGCCAAGGAGTTGGCCGAAGGCAGGATTTTGGGCCCTTTCCCCCATCCCCCTGTGCATAACCTTAGGATTTCCCTCTTGGGCGTTTGATTCACCATCTTTCCTTTCCCAAAGGGAAGTCTGTTAATGATGGGATTCCCGAGTATTTATGCTCCATTAGGTATACCAGCTTCGACCAGGCCATTGCTGTGGTATGACGCTGCGGGGTGGGTGCAGAGTTGGCAAAATGCGATATTAAATCTGCATTTCGCCTTTTACCAGTTCATCCTGCTGACTGAGCTCTTGGGCTTTGCTTTTGGGGGCCAATTTTACATGGACAGAGCATTGCCAATGGGCTGCTCTGTATCGTGTTCAGTTTTTGAGTGTTTCAGCACATTCTTGGGATGGGCTGTTCACGAGAAAGTGTTTGCAGGACGTCATTCATTATTTGGATGGCTACCTTTTCATTGGTCCTGTTGGTCCTGTTGGGACTGGGCGTGGTGCTCAGCTGCTGTCGGCTTTATGGAGCTGGCCGCAGAACTTGGGGTTCCTTTGGCTCAGGAAAAAACGGAGGGTCAGGCTCAAAAACTGATCTTTTTGGGGATTGAGCTGGACACTCTGGCACAGCTGTCTAGGATACCTTTCCAAAAAGAAGTAGATTTAAGAAATAGGATTCATTCCTTTCTTCTTAAGCAGAAGGCTACCTTGCACGAGTTTCAGCAGCTGGTCGGGCATCTTAACTTTGTTTGCAAAGTGGTTGCTCCGGGGCGAGTCTTTCTTCGTAGGCTCTGTGATGCTATGGCAGGACTCCGCTTGCCTCAGCATAGAACGTGGGTTACCAGCAGCATGAGGGATGATTTGAAGGTTTGGTAGGAGTTTTTGGAGTCCTTCAATGGGGTCTCCTTTTGGAGAGAGGACATGAGGCTTGAAGCCGAGCTCCAGTTCATGGCTGATGCTGCTGGGTCTTTGGGTTTTGGAGTCTATTTCTGTGGACATTGGTGTGCTAATAGTTGGACAGAGTCCTGGAGACAGGTAGGAGCAAACCGAGATCTTACATTTCTTGAATTCTTCCCTATTCTAGTCACGGTTTGGCTGTGGGAGATGGATATGGCCAATTGCACAGTTCATTTGTGGTGCAATAATATGGCGGTAGTCCATATCATTAATTCCCTTTCATCCAAATCATGGTGGGTTATGAGGTTGGTGAGGGCCTTCACTCCGTGTTGTCTGCGGCTTAACATATTGTTTTTAGTCAATCACGTTCCTGGAGTGAATAACAGGGTGGCTGATGCTCTCTCTCGCAAAGAGATGGAGAGGTTTTGTCAGTTGGCCCCAGATGCCGATCGAGAGCCGGCACCAATGCCCCAGGAGCTATGGCTGATTGGAGAGACGAAGCCTGCAGAGCAATAGGCCTAGCCATTGCGCCCAGCACCAGGAAGTCTTATGAACGTGCTGTGCAGCAGTTTGAGGACTTTAGGGCTGAGGTAGGGTATTCAAATTGTTTGGCCCCTCCCGGTGGAGCAGTTGCTACACTACTGTGTTTCCCTACGAGGTAAGGGACTGGCCGTGCGATCCATTAGGGGGCACTTGTCTGGGTTGGCATTTGCTAGCAAGGCGCTGGGTTATAAGGAAGAAGCAACTGATTTTCGTCTTCGAAAGATGCTGGAGGGATGGGTCAGAGAGATGGGACCTATGCGGACACATGGAAACCTATTTCCCCTCTGATTCTGAGGGGCCTGAAGGGGGTTTGGGGCTTGGTGTGTGCTTCATATTTTGAGGGCACTTTGTTTCATGCTGCGTCCTTAATAGCCTTTTTGGGGCTCTTAGAGTCAGTGAGCTAGTGGCAGGGTCCAGAAACAATGTTTCTGGCAATGCTTTGTTGTTAAGGGACCTGAGGTTGGTGGAGGTTAAGGTGGTCATTACTGTCTGTCGCTCTAAGACTGACCAGCATCAAAAAGGTACCGTGTTGGAGCTGGGTGCCTGCTCTGAGCTGGAGTTGTGCCCTGTTTCTGCTGTGGCTGCTTATTTGGCAGTTCGGGGGCCCAGGGAGGGGTTCTTGTTTTGTCACAGCAATGGTAGCCCGCTGACAAAGCATCAGTTTTGGGCAGTGATGTCACGGGCTTTAGGTGAACTGGGGTTATCTGGGGTGTGGTTTGGTACCCACTCCTTTAGGATTGGCGCTGCTTCTACAGCTGCTGCCCTGGGATATCCTTCCTCCTCCATTCGGCGCCTGGGTTGTTGGCGCTCATCGGCCTACAAGTCTTACGTTCAACCTTTGCTCGGTCAGTATAGCAAAAATGGTCCTATGGTCATGAAAAATATGCAAGACTTCTGGATTGCCCCCAACCAAAACTCTCAACATTGCAACATTCCCAGATCACTGTTATCTACATGCTTGTTCACTTTCTTAAAGAACTATTCCCAAACCCACCTACTTTCAGCCAATATTGCTAATGTGGACTATCTCCTGACAGCATTCATCTTAGACTCAAACCTTTTGTGACAGTCCCCCCTTCTTCACATTCACATTTTCCCTAAAACCAGTCCCTTTAGGTTACTGGTTACTGACAGTGATGGATACAATAGTGTATACATGACTCAGGCACATAGCATTAATTTATATAGCATAGTATAACTTCATGGTTACATGTTACAAGTATTCGCTGTTAGAACTTGCTTCAGTCACTGTTCAGATCTGCTCCAGATTGTTTGACTCCCACTTCTCTATGCCTGTTCAAACTTCAACACCAGCTGTTTAGCCATTAAGGCTTCTATATGGACATGAATAGGATCTTTCGTTTTCTCATGAAGGGGATTTTTATCCTATTATTTCCAAGTTAAAGAAGATGTTTTTTCCACTATAGAACTTTCCTTTGGATTTAAAATCTACCTGAACTGCAGGATTTTTCCACTTAGCAGAATTCCCTACAGAATATATCCCTATAGGGTAAATCAATACTCAGTGAGTCAACATAGGGCCTTAGCCAGCTTTTTCTCCTCAAAAATTTACCTGGCTTATTAGGTCAGGAAAAACTCTAAGTAATTTGGCTATTATGATGGCTAGTATGAGATTCTTCTCCTTTTCCTGCCCATCTGCTCAGGATGCTTATTAAAATCTTAGGATATATTAAAAGTATGCAAGCAAAGCATATATTCTCATCATCTCAGTTTCACTCCCTTCCCATTGCTTTTCTCTGGCAGCGATTTCATCTTTCTCAGTTCTGCGTACTGTAGCTCAGAAGTTCGCTTGCAAAAGCTGTGGGCTGCACATCTGGGGTCCCTTTATCCTGGGACTCCTGCCAGCTTCTAGAGTCTCTGCCAGTTTGTTTTGTCATCAAGCAGGGAAAGTTCTTGCGTCTTTTAAGGCCTGTTCCTGATCATGCTTGTTTCTGGGAAACTGGCTTCTCATTGGTCCAGGCCTCCCCTAGTCTATGCCATCAGGACACAAAGACTCATCAGTTTTTAATTTCCCCACTAGGTCTAGAACTTCATCTCTCATCACCTCAATTTGACTCAGTTCTTTAGACTGCCTCCATGAAAATAGTAGCTGTGGCATGGGTAGATGCCCCATACTTTCCCACAGTGAATACAGAAGCAAAAAAAAAAAAAAATCATTGTGTTTCTTTGCCATTTCCCCATCTTCCTTTAGCAATCCCTTTATTCCTTGGACATCCAAAGGACCAACGGCTTATCTGCCTGTATTTAGACAAATGTTTTTTGTTTGTCTTGATGATTGTAGTAACCTGCTCTTCAAAATCTCTGTTAGCATACCTAACAGGGAGGGACGGTGGCTCAGTGGTAGAGCATCTGCTTGGGAAGCAGAAGGTCCCAGGTTCAATCCCTGGCATCTCCAAAAAGGGGTCCAGGCAAATAGGTGTGAAAAACCTCAGCTTGAGACCCTGGAGAGCTGCTGCCAGTCTGAGAAGACAATACTGACTTTGATGGACCAAGGGTCTGGTTCAGTATAAGGCAGCTTCATATGTTCATATGTTCATACCTAATTATTGGCTTACATTTATTTTGTCAAAGCCTGTGGTCCCTTCTTTTCAATTCATTGGGGCAGACTTTCCACTTTTTAAAATAAGCCTCCTTTCTTTTTATAGCTTTCTTGACTTGGTTGTTAACCATGTAGGTATTCTTTTAGACTTGGTAGTGCCTTTCCTAACCTGTGGAATGCATTCTATTTGGGCTTCAATTAGTGTGGTTTTAAATAACTTTCAGTATCCTCTAGGGATTTGACTCTCTTGTGTTTCCCCTTCAGCTTCCTTTTTACGATTCCCCTCATTTTTGTAAAGATCTCTCTTTTGGAATCAAATGTTAGAGTTTTGGTCTTCAGGGATAATTTTCCATTTATTTAAATGCTGTACTTAATAACACTGTGGTCACTGTTCCCAGCTGGTGTAACAGCCTCTCCTTCTCTCACCAGATCCTGAGACCCACTTAGAACCAAGTCCAAGATCACTACTCCTCTGGTTGACTCTGTGACCAAATGCTCCTGTACATAGTCATTTATGATGTATAGGATTCTCATTTTTACACTGGGGCTCCTGCCATGTTTACCCAGTCCATGTGACGGTAGTTGAAGGTGGTCATTACTGTCCGTCGCTCTTAGACCAGTATAATAATATTATCTGCTTTAGACATCTCATTTTCTTCTCCATCTCAAGATCAGCCTCAAAGGTTTGATCAGGTTAGCAATAGTATACCCCCACTGTTAAGCAACCCTTGGGTGGCCTAGCATTAAGTAGCCCCTTAATGCCCTTCTAGTGCCCTGCAATGCAAGCACATGTGCAACTGTTGAACGAGAAGCCTCAGAGACACTTTCTCTTCTTTGTTAGCCCCCATGGGATCAGGCGTCTTTGAAAATGTCTTTGAAAATGTCAAAGTTTGGTGGGTTCATGAAGAAAAAATGTAGTAGTTTCAAAGACTGAATGGTTGATGGAGTTTTCCAGGAGTCAGAGAATATCTGGCAGCTAATTCAGACTGTGAGCTTCTCAAGGACACATTTGGATTACATCAAGCAACTCAAACAGTTGCCCTTCAATATGATTGTGACTTCCTGCTGTTCAGAAGCAGACTCAGAACTGAAGAGAGGGGAATCAGCTGCGAGTCAGGTTCTTATCCATTGACCCAGCAGAACAGCTACACAGGTCTTTTCCAAATGCTCAATTTACTCCTGATTTTCTTGGGAATCAATCCATATACACTAAAATCAGTTCGAATATGGTTCTTCCACATGTCTGCCTTCCTGCTGCATTTTCGCAGATGTGGAGTCAGTCTTCAGTTTGTGCTTTGAATAATCAGGATTTTCAAAGGAGGCCACTGTCATAATCAGTGGCATCATCCTTATCATGGCAGCATTTTTTTTTAAAAAAAAGGTACCGAAATATTGATATCTATATATTCCTGTAATGATAGTTAGAACATGGACTTGGCTTTTGATGGCTGGAAATAATCAAAAATTCACAAGAACAGATAGCAAGCAGCTAAAAAGTTAGTCAATTAACTGGTTTCCTCATCACTGCTGATAAACAGGAAGTGAACTGAACTGGCAGGTATTTGGGCATCCCTACCTTAGTACATTCTACTGACTGCAAGTGAATGGTTTAGTAGCATGGGGAGCTTTGCACTAAGAAAACTGTGGATCTCTTTAAAATGTTTTATGATGCAAATGGATTTAAAGATGACTAATATGTTATCTGATCAAAATGGTTTGAAAAATCTTTGACTTTGGCATTACCTGGTTAAAACGGGTCAATATGGAAAAGGTTTCTTTTTAAGTAGGTGGTGTGAACAAGCATTTTTAAGAATATATTTTATAATGAAACAATCACTGTAATTTACAGAGGGGTGTCAAACATATGGCCTAAGAGATGCATCTGGCCCATGCAGGGCTCAAATCCATCTCCCAAGCAACCTTTTTCTCCTGCTTCGTTTCCAGGGCTGTTGTTGCAGCCACATGGTAGTTTGCTTTTTCCCCAGCTACAACAGTGGCTCATCACATCCTGCTTCCTGCAACTTGCCTCTCTCCCCCTCCCTCACTTTCTCACACACAGGCACATGGTAGCTCTGTGGCTGCTTCGTGTGGGAGAGATACAAAGACAAGCCTGACCCCCTCTCTCTTCCCCCCTCTCTTACTGCTACCCCCGCCCCTCGCTCTCCTTCTGCTTGTTTCTCTGGGGCTGCTTCTCCTCTTTAGGAGATAATAGCACACACTGCTAATGAGACAGGAAAACAAACTTTCAATTCAGTCCAAGAGGATGCACTGTCTTGAGCTTCATTATAAATTGCAATTCAATGGTCTTCCTTTCTAATCTCCCTTTGACATTCCTTTCTAAGAACACAGCTATTCTTAAGTCAGCAACTGAATGTTGTGGTTTCTAATGTCAGACTTATGTCCATTTATTCTTTGCATTCTCCTGGACTGAATACTTCTGGATGGAATTGAGACCTAAGTTTCCTGTCTCTTTATCAGTGCTACTATATCCACGCCTATTACGCCTCTGCATTTCATTACTAATCAAACGGAGTCTGCTATTGTCATTCAATATCTGAAATGATCTTTATAAAATTTATATCTCTAGTACCTGATGTTACATTTTATGGCACTCATAGCCTGTCCCAACAAAGTGACATTAATGTCAGATCCAGCCCTCGTAACAAACGAGTTTGACACCTCTGATATACTAGTTATGAAAATTCTTTCTAGCTGAAACCATGCTGCTAAAATGTAACACCAGATCCTAGAGATGTAAATTTTATAAAGATCATTGTCATGTTCCCAAATTGGATTGAGGCGTCTACCAAGTTATGACCTATCTCAATAACAACGAGTTAACCCTGAATTATGGGAAAACAAAGATTTTAGTTTTCTCTAAATCTTGGAAGCAACTATTATGGTCAGTCCAGGGAAACCCTATTGAACAGGTCAAAACTACCAAATATCTGGGGATTAATTTTTCCTATAATGGGAGCTGGGCAACCCATCGCAAGTGTGCTCTAACAGTGGCAAGAACTAGTGCCTTGGCTATTGCCCTTTTCTTTTATCTGAAAGGGAACCGATATGTCCCTTTGGCCCTAAGAGCTTTTAATGAGAAATCTAGCCCCCAACTTTTATATGGTGCCCCCATATGGATCAGTGCCTTCGATCACACCACTGAAGGCCTACAAGCCTTCTTTTTGAGGAAAATTCTGGGACTACCCAACTGTGTTCCTTAGGCTGCAATTTGCATGGAAACTGGACTGTTGCTGCTGGAAACTCGCTCCTGGCTTTTGACCTTTAAGTTTTGGCTGCGCCTTTTATTTAATTCTGATCAGAATTCTTTCACCTTTTTGATGCTGATGGACCATCATGCATCCAAATGGTTGACCCTGATCCAAAAGAAAATCACATCCATAGGAATTTCCTTGGATGCATTTTATCTATCCTCTGCTTCTGCGGTATTTCAATCCATCAAACGTAGACTACTAGATATCCAGTTGCAACGTCTAACTGAGGCAGTTCGGAAAACTTGCTCCCCAAGCTATCTGGGTTTATTCCAGATTCCTGGGCTTTTAGCTCCCTATTTCCTCTTTTTAACTGATCCTCACCAAAGAAGAGCATTCATGCTGGCTAGATTTAATGCATTACCATCGGCCATCCTTTTCGGAAGATACCACAGAATCCCCCGCAATCTTAGACGATGCCCTTGTAGTCAAGGAGTCATCGAAACGGTCCCTCATGTTCTTTTGGACTGCCCTTTTCATAGCAGTCCACGTGCAAGATACCTAGATGCACTGCTTTCTGACCATCAAGGCCTTTCTGACAATGCCAAGGTTCGTTTTTTACTCCACAGGAAACACAACTTTGTCACTACTCAGGTTGCTTTTTTTTTACAGGTTGCGATCCAAATCAGAGAGGCTTTTACTCATGCATAGCCTACTGCTATTTTATGTCATTTAACTTTTGCTGGTTTTTTAAGGTTTTATTATATTCTATAGTGTCACTGTTGGTTTTAAAGTATACTGTATTCTTGTATTAATGCCAATAAAGGTCTATGGTATGGTAAAGATCATTTCAGATGTTGAATGACAATAGCAGGCTCTGTTTGATTAGTTATGAAATTCAGAAATTAGAAGTAGATATGCAGAAACCTTGTGCTCCTAAAATAATAAATAATACCAAATGGTAGCCTAGAAATAATTCAGTTAGAGTTTACTTTAACATAGTCACTTTGTACAAAAACACACAATAAAAAAGATAATCTATCATATTAAAATTTAACAGGCATTCAGTTTAGCTGCAGCAGGGCCTTTTTCAGCCTCCTGTGCATTGCATTTCCAAACAGATTACAAACATTCTAGTTTGCAAAAATTAAATGCCCCCAAAATTTAGGAGTTGAAGCACTGAGATTATTTCAGCAGCAGCAGCAATATATTTTTATGACACGCTGTATCATCGCCTTTGAAAATTTGACTAAATTATAGTTTTATAAACCATAATTATATTCAATCATACTGGATGGTTGTGCTTTGTAATGCCAAGTCAATATTAATCAAGTTTTCCCTTAATTATGGCTCATTTTTCCTCTGTCGTGTTGGCACTTATAGGCTTGGGATAATTACAGTCATCTATAACTTTTTATTTTGTGGTGGGATGCCACTCCCAGGACCTTAAGCCTATCAGACATTATGGAATCCAGACATATAGTCTGTTTCAAACCAGGGTCCATTTTGCTTAGTATGAACATTGTCTGATCCCTTCATCATTTGGCTTTTCTCAGTACTATATTCTAGAAACATCAGAAGGCCTGTAATTTATTTCCCACTTTCAGGAATAGGGTCCCCAAAGAAGTGAGGTAAGCACCATCCTTAAAAACGTTTAGGAGGTGCTGTAGGGCTGTTTTATTCATCAGTGTATATGGCAAGCATTTTCTTAGGTTGGGGGATTGGGTTTTTATTGTCTGATGTTTTAATTATATATCGTAAGCTGCCTTGAGCTGTGGGGAAAGGTGGAACCAGGCCTCATATTGGGCAGGAGCGGAGCTCCAGAACCTCTACATTTTGTTGTGTTCTTTCTTTCTTACCCTCACTCCCAATACTTGCTTATGGGCTCCACTGTTCAACTCTCCTGTGAGAATTTTGCTAAACTCTAAGATTTGACAAACTTTCTAATATTTTTGTCCACAAAAAATGGGGAAAAAGCCAAAACATATAAAGCAGATAGATGGAAATTTTCATCATGCCACTGTGGCCACACAGGAGAAAATAATTTAAAAAGTATGATGGGAGTAAGGTTTTACTATGACAATTATAATTCAAGAAGCATTTTAAGGCAAATGCTGAGCTGATATAATTTAGTACGCCTTCCAGTGATGTCAGGGGTGTGTGGCTTATGTAGAGTTATGCAAATGAGTTGTGCTAATGAGCTCCAGCAACTTTTTTTCTACAAAATGACCCCTGGGTGGAACAAATCTATAAATAAAGATTATATACACATGAGTGTACATATACATTCAAGACAATTTTATAGCACAGTATCAGTTCACACATTGCATAATAGATTGATGTATTTACAGATTTATACCTTACCTTTGCCTTGTAGCTCAAGGCTGCTTACAATTTCACATGTATTAGAGCAGGGGTGACCAACCTTTTGGTTTCCCTGGACCACATTGGAAGAAGAATTGTCTTGGGCCACACATAAAACACACAAACACTAATGATAGCTGATGATGAGCTAAAAGAGAGCCAGTTTGGTGTAGTGGTTAAGTGAGCAGACTCTTATCTGGGAGAACCAGGTTTGATTCCCCACTCTTCCACGTGCACCTGCTGGAATGGCCTTGGGTTAGCCATAGCTATCGCAGGAGTTGTCCTTGAAAAGGCAGCTGCTGTGAGAACCCTCTCAGTCCCACCCATCTCACAGGGTGTCTGATGTGGGGGGAGAAGATATAGGAGATTGTAAGCCGCTTTGAGTCTCTGATTCAGAGAGAAGGGCGGGGTATAAATCTGCAGTCTTCTAAATAAAATTATGCAGTCCATGCATAATTTTTGTTATATCCGCCACCAAATATAAACAGAAGGGGGGGGGGGAATCAGTAAAAAAACCCCATCCTATCCATTCCAGAAATGCAGGGCCTTAATGTCCTTTCTGCTTCCAAGTCCTGCTGCAGATGGCTCAGAGCTGAAACAGGAACCAGGCCAGGCAATGCACTAAGCCAGGAGTAGGACTGGGAAAGGTCTAGCCGGGGGTAGGCAGCAGCCAGCAGCAGACCACCAGGCTATCTCAGTCACCCACCCCAATGGTAAACGAAAAAAAGCATAACATCAGAAAATGTGCCAATATGGTGCCTGCCAGAAGCAAACAAGAACCAGAGCAGACTGCAGCAAGCCCCACCACAAGCCCAGACAACTCTAGTGACCTCTGCAACAACTTCCACAAGACCAACCCCCTCCCCCCTGCTCTCACTCTCTTACCTGGGGTCCAGAAAGGCTTACTGCAGGCTGCACACAGAATAGGGGCACTGAAAATGTGGCTCTGCTGGCTGGCGAATAAGAGAGACTCAACCAGGTCACAATGCTCTCATTACTAGTAGTAGAATGTTTGTATCTGGCGGGCCTCTACGTCAATGTTGTGTAGAGCCTGCCTACTCTTAAAACTGCCCAATTGAGAGCCACTATGATAGCACTTTACACCAACAAATGGGGATAGATCCAGGAGGAAAATGGAGGGTCACCCACGTTGCCTTTCTCATAATGAGTGGTTGTTAAAAGGGAGTCCTACCCTGAATCTTCCCCTCCCAGCCAGCATAGCCCACCTACTGCTCAAACTCCGTCGCTCCCCCACTGTTCTCAGGAAAATGCCTGGCTTTCTGATTCTTGTTTCCTTTAAGAATGATAATTGAAAAATGGAGAGTAGAGCTGGGATGGAACTTAAATTTCAAGCACAACAAACAAATAACCTTTAAATATCCTTTGCTTTCCAGAGAAAATAGGGTTTGCTTGGTTTCCTTTGTCTGATCCCAAATTTTGTAGCTGCATGCTTCTCTCTGCACTCTGCACTATGTTTGTTTCTTTCAGATAGGTGAGGGTGGGCTCCTTACACAAAGTATCAGTGGGCACTTTGGTTAGCAGGGGAAAAATCATCCCAAAGGCACCTGCTTATGTGTGGTGTGCCACAGGGTGCGATTCTATCCCCAATGTTATTTAACATCTATATGCGCCCCCTTGCCCAGATTGTCAGGAGGTATGGGCTGGGATGTCACCAATATGCAGATGACCCCCAGCTCTATCTAATGATGGGTGGCCAGTCCGACTGTACCCTGGATAATCTAGACCTGGCTCTTCAAGCGGTAGCCTCTTGGCTCAGGCAGAGTTGGTTGAAGCTGAATCTGACAAAGACGGAATTTCTCTATCTGAGTCGGGGTGGCCTAGGAAGGGAGATCCCTTTACCAACTCTTGAGGGGTGCCATTGATACCGGCCCCTAAAGTCAAGAGTTTGGGGTGTTTCTTGAGTCCTCTTTGACAATGGAGGCCCAAGTTGCAGTCACTGCCAAATCTGCCTTTTTCCATCTCCAGTGGGCTTGGCAGTTGGCCCCCTTCCTGGAACACAATGACCTAGCAATGGTGAGCCATGCCATGATCACCGCGAAAATACATCACTGTAATGCTCTCTACATGGGACTACCCTTGACCCGGACTTGGAAACTGCAGCTAGTGTAGAACGCAGTAGCATGGCTGTTAATGAGGCTCCCTCGATGGGAACGCATTCAGTCGGTGCTGAAAGAGCTGCACTGGCTGCCTATTGTGTTCCGAGTCCGTTTCAAGATGTTGGTATTGACCTTTAAAGCCCTATAAGATCGGGGGCCTATCTATCTTTGGGACCGCCTATCTCCACATGTTCCCCAGAGAGCACTGCGTTCAGGGACACAACATTTACTGTCCTTCCACGGACCAAGGGAGGCCAGGCTGTGTTCTACACGATCCAGGGCCTTCTCAGTGGCAGCACCTAAAATATGGAATGCATTCCCGGAGACCATAAGGGCCCTGCGGGACCTCTCTCAATTCTGCAGGGCCTGCAAAACCGAATTATTCCGACAGGCTTTAGGCACTTAAACTGGGAAGGACTGCCACCTACACTACTGAGACGTTGGAACTACTACCAGGTTTAACTGTTAGTAAAGGACAATCCCGCCTAGGTAGTTATTTAACAGCACCATAAAATGGTTTTAAAATGTTTTAATAGTGTTTATTGTTTGAAGTTTGGATGTTTAATTTGTATTTATTGTCTGAAATTCGGACTGTTAGATGCCCTGAGTCTGCTTGCGGAGAGGGCGGGATATAAATTAAAGGTCATAAATAAATAAATAAATAATATTAGATTCCAGGTTCAAATCCCCATTCTCCCAGAAAACTTACTAGGTGATGTTGGGCCTACCACTCCATCTGAGTCTAATCTTCCTCACAGAGTTGTTATGATCATACAGTAGAGAAAGGGAGAATGATGTTGTACACTGCACAGAGCTCCTTGGAGGGTTAGTGGGATAAAAAAAATATACTAAATAAATGTGGTTGAATTAAATTTAGGCTTTCCACAACTATCTTTCTTCATTAGTTGCAAGCAAGACATTTGCCTTTGCCTACTATAAAGCTGAGCATTTTAAAGCTGATCTGAAATGACTCAGGCATGGAACACTTTTACTAGCAGAGTATGAGACTTCCCCAAGTCAGTGAGCTAGTAATATAATTTTATCCACACAGACACACACACACTAGATAAAATACAATAAATTCTCAAATTGTCTTCAGATACAGAAAACTGAATAGAGAATCTTCACCTGCTTGCATCTGGCAATCTAAATATGCTTTGCAGCCTTTCACTGATGCATTAGGTAACAGGGATAAGGTTTTATTTATAGTGTGAAAGCTAGAATGCCCCACTCTGCAATGCAGCAAATGTACACATGAGTCATGTGGGCATTGATTAGATACTTGTTCTGCTTTTTCAGACATGCTTTCCATCACATAAACACCATCAATTAGTCTCCCCCCGGGAATAAACCTTCCCGTTCTTAGATACCTTGCAATCAGTACCAGTAAAACTTACATCAAACCCTGCTTTTGCTAAGCACTTACACTCAATAGATTAGATTTCAGCTCCGGAACTAGGAGCACCTCCTCCAGCTCACATCCCAGAGCTGGGAAACTTACCCTGCCTTTTCACATAACCTCTGATTCAGACCCATCAGCAAGGTTCACAGGTGTTAATACAGGCTTTTGGGCATTTATAATTAGAGTTTTGTCACTACAAATATGACTGGTTGCACCAATGTCCACCAGCCAAACAGACTTTCCTCTAGACGTTCCTGCAGTCACCAGCTTGGCTTGCTCACAGCTCCCAGATGATGATGACGTCTTCTGCTTCCGCTGCTTCCTCGCCTCGGTACAAAACCTTCTGAGATGAGACGTTGACCCACATTGATAGCACTTCCTCACGTGAAGAGCAACCGGGCCGACCTCTTGCTTCTGCCTTGCAACAGGCTTCGGGCTTTGCTCAGAAGTCTGCTCACTCCCACCGGCAGGTGCACTGGCTCCGTTCCCAGAATGGGACGCTGCAGTCATCCTGTCTTGGAAATCGTAGAGATGTGCGCAAACATAGTCCATGGTTAATGTTGCACTATCTACAGTCTCTAATGATGTGATTAGTTGCAGATATTCTCCTGGCAGCGACGAAAGCAAAATATAAACGCGGTCGTCAGCCGCAACAGCTTTTCCTCTCATCTCCAGCTCTGTGAAACAGTCAGTCAGAGCCTTAATGTGCTCTTTAACACAGCCTCCCGGCCTCATCAGCATACAATATATTTTTCGTGTTAGGGCCATAAGCGAACCAGCTGTAGTATGCACATACATACCACGCAGTGCTTCCAAGCCTCGCTAGCAGTAGCTTTGCCTCTAACGTAAACGAGCTGATCGTCTCCCACACACAGAATAATGTGGGCCAGAGCCTTCTGCCCTTGAGCTGCCTCAGCTGCTGTAGGATCCACAGGAGGGTTAGAAACAAACTCCCACAGTCCTTCCCTCTGTAGGAAATACTCCATCCGGAGAGACCATATGGCATAATTGCTTGAGGTCAGCTTCTCCACCGGCACGGCTTGTAGTTGAGCCATATCTCCACTCTCCTCCGATAGCTGGACACCATTCTCCCCCTCGTCACTCACCGACAGGGATAACGAGATGTCTCCGACACTTTCCTCCGACTCGCTCATGCACTTCTGTTCAACACGACTCTCCTCCACACGTACCTCCACAGCCAACCCAGCCTCACCAACACAGCATGCAGACTGGGCCCATAACCCTGACGGACAGTGTGTGTTAGCAGAGCGGCGTGCTGTTAGGCTGATAAAATGGCAACGCAGATAAGAAGAGTCTTCACACTGGTTCTACTAAAACTATCAGTGTATTTACAAATATTTACAGATAAGTGCAGTATAATTACAATCCAGAGCTCCAAAGTGCTACGCCAGACAATCATCAATACAGAGAGAGAAAGTAACCTTGCTAGTTAGCACTTTTATGGCTCAGCCCACCAATCAGCTAATATGCTGACTCACTGTGACTACAGGCAATTACCGGGCATTGCATCAGCCAGTCCTGTGATCACAGTCACATGACCTCATCACTTTGACAGTAGATGACAGTAGATGATCTAAGATGCAGTAACTTCTAAGCTACACAGTTACTGACAAGGCTCCGTGCACTTGGGCTAAGTAGGTGATACATCAATATGGGTATAAGTTACGGAATAAATAAATCCTCCAAGAGGTCAAATGGCTATGTGGAGGGACCAAGAAGCAGTCACTCAACTTGTCAGTGAGTTGATTGATGTGGATAGCCAATCCTTCTTCCTCATGTAGGACATAGCCTTTCTCTGGCTGCAGTAGTGATGGTGAAGGCTCATATCTCCAGAGTGCAAGGCGGAACCATGCACTTCATGACTGTTGCACCCCACCTCCTTGGCTGCCAATGCCATTGGCTGCCATTGCCTGGCCCTGCTGCTCCTCTGCCTTGGGATGCTGGCCAGGGTCTCAGAATTAGGGGGGGAGGCTGGGTTAGCATCACCCTGCTGCCTTCTGTGCTGGTCGCTCTCTGATTGGCTCTCAGCGCTCTCTGGTCTGCCCTGCTGCAGTTTCCAGTTCCATCATACACTCATCATTGACCCTTGTATGGCCCTCCTCTTATACTCCTCTTATGCTCCCTAGCCCTCTGCCCATTTGTGGTTCCCCTTTGCCCCTCCCTCCTTTATCAACAGAGATACTCAGCACTGGGCCAGGGCTTCTGCTGTCCCTGTCCCTGGAGATCCTGGCCTTCTATGTTGCTTTGTGGCAGGCCCACAGGGCCTGCCATGGCCCCTGAAAACTCTGCTCCACCTCTCTAGTGGGGGCGAGGGCACAGGAACAGGACATTTCTTTGCCTGCATTTGAGGTGAGGCTCTATGTTCCTCCCACTGTTGCTCTGTGCCTTTGTTGCTTCCAGGGTTGGAGAAGGAGAGCTGCCACAGGGAGGAGAGGAGTCATTGTGGGCCACTGGCTCACCCGCTGACCTGTCCATTACCCTGGTAGGAACCTGGGGTGCAAGGCTACCCATGTTGGGCTTGGTGGGCTCGTTTGGGGCTCAAGGGGGGTCTGTGGCAGAAGTCTTGGCCGTGAGTGGGCGAGACAATGACAGACCTCTGGAGCAGCCAGCAGGACTGTTGGGGATGGCCCAACAGAAGTGGATAGTCCTGCCACCAGGCTACAAAGTGGTTCTGCTCCATCGGCAGGGAATGGATGCAGACCACAAAGTACAAAACATCACTGCCATGTGATACAGAATAGCCTGAAGGAGTGGGTGGGCAGCAACAACATCATCTGTGGCAATATGGTCACAGATCCTGGTGCCAGCATTCTGGCAGAGGTGAAGGGTGTGCACCTTAAGGACAATGTCTGCCTGGTGCATACTCTTCAGCTGGTGGTGAAGGATGATCTGGGTCTGGGAAGCACTGTCAAGGCCACCTGACACACTGCCCCCTCCCTCAAGATGTAGTCCTTCCTTAAGAGCTTTTGGAGCCTGGCTACCCACTTCTCATGCAGCAGCATCTGTCCATCTGCTTCACGAAAGGCAGGGGGAGGGGATAAGGAACTCCATTTATGCCATGATTGTGCATTTGGTGGAGCAGAAGAGCATAGCACAGGATGTTCTCCTCCATGACCATCCTGCACAAGCAAAAGGAGCTCAGCATCAGCTGAAATAACTGGCTGATCCTTCCTAAATGGTGCATGTCTTGAAGCCCTTTGAGGACCTGACAGACATGCCGTGCACCCATAAAGTCAACCTGGGGCAAGATGTCCCCAGTGTGAGGGCTGGACTGGGTGCTGGCCTCTGTAGTGGAGCCAGCTTTTCTCTCGTGGCTCAGGACCTTGGCAGAGAGGTTCCTGGTGAAAATAACCACTAGGTTGCATCCTCTCTGCAGGAAAGGGAAGGGCAAGCTGCCTGTATGTGTGACCCCTGTATAAAAGGCAGCATTGCTCTCCTGAATGCAGAACTCTTGCAATGGAAGTGTGAGCTCTGCAAAGAAGTGCAGAAGTTACAGGCAAAGAGATGTGGCCAGAGGGAACAGTGGGTGGAAGAGGCTAGGGCAGAGGAGAAACCACAGCCCAGCACTGCTGCCTCAAAGAGCTCAACCAGGGAGAAGCTCCACTACTGGTTGTCAGTAGTGAACTGGGAGGTCAGTCGCGGTGGGAATGCTAGAAAATTCCACAGAGCTGATGGTGAGGGATTACCTCACCAGGTCCCCTGAGCCCTCAGACACCAATTGCCTGGTTCTACAAGGCTATCATCTGGCCCAACTATTAAAGGGCCCTTGCCATTTTGCTGTTTCTGTATACTGAATGTATGGAGGATGGGGGGAGGGTGCACTGTGCCTGCTTTTCCTGTGCTTTGCCTTTCACTTTGTAAGAGTCATAAGTATTAATTTATGCTCTACTAAAGGGAGTGAAGCTTTTCAAGGTCATACTATCTCTTTGTAGAGACAGCTCCGCTGCCCACTCTCTGATGTGAGAGAGGTGTTGGTGGGAACTGATTTATACTGCTAAACATTGGCTTTTGTACTATAGTTTTGGCAGGCTGCTTAATGACCAAGATAAGGTATATAATACTGGTCACCTTACAGGTGAACCAGTTCTGACACAGTCATGTGTTGCTACTGTTCTGTCTAACAACAAAGCCAGCTTTCTGATCCCACTGGAAGCTTTCTTTAATTGAGGATAATCCCAGAACTGACACCAAGTCTCTTAACTGGCTATGAGCCCTGAGTCAACCTAACACTCAAATCCCAGCAGGGGAGAGAAGTTCACAGTCAGGAGGGTATAAAATGTGGGTCCTCAGCCAAGGTACCCAGTTGCTTAGCCCTTCTGTTTGGTGGGAAAGTAGGATGGTTCAAAGCCCTGTGTCCACCTAACACCCAAATCCAACAGGGCAGAGTAGTTCACAATCAGGAATAAATGAATGTGCTTGGCTTTTAAGAAGTTCCCTGCTTCTCTAACTGCCAAAAGCCAACACAGGAGTATATACATAGCATTCTGATCCCACAATGCAGAATGGGAACTCTTTTATTGGCAGCCAGTAGAGTGTGTTAAGCTTTGGAGAGCCCATATTGGTGTTTCCAAGGCTAGAGAATTCCACTCACCTCCATTGCTTTGAAGTTTTGTAAACAGTTTAATTGAGTAGAGACGGTTTGTCTGAAAATGTTCTATTCACAAACTGCCACAAACAGCTTGAAAGTTCATGGAATGTTCGTGCCAGTCACCACATCATCATGAGCCAGCCAAAATTCATGATAAACTTTAGTTTGTGAGCCAGTAGGAGGAATGCAGCTAATACTTTGTTTATAGCTTTTTTATCGTTAATATTTCCAATGTTATTTCCATTAATGGTTATAGTACGCTCTAATTTTCTGCAAAAGACCATGGTATAAAAGAGCATCAACAATATTTTCCGCTATTCACAAGGTAACTCTGTAGATTCTGATCTCAGATTTTCTGCAATCTCCCCCCCCTCCCCCTTTTGTATAGAAGCTAAGGAGGAAACAAAAGAGGGAAAGGTTTTTTGCCCTGTGTTTAAAACACTGGCAATTAGTATCTTAAGTAACAACTCTGCTTCCTTTCCTTTTAAATTTAATGTCCCAAAACTGACTATTGTTCAGTTAAGATTGTAATTTTTCATAGCGTTAACTCTCCTAATCCTGTTGAAGTGAATTTCTCCTTGACTGTTGATACCTATGCAAAGTTTTTTTTTTTTTTAAATTACTGTATGTACCACGATCCCAGGGTTTTCTTTTCATAAGGAAATTATTGATATCATGGACATAATTTGTCCTCTTTATTTTGTTTTATTTTAAAATGTTATTTGTGTTTCAATGTTTGTCTTAAGCAACAAGGAGATAATACAAGGATGACTTTTATGTCCTTTACTACCCCCACTGGAGCAGCTTTGTCACACCAGCCATGTCGCATAGATCATTTGAGAAGTAGAAGCAAAAACTGGAGTCCTAATGAGTTGTAGATGCTTTTAAAAAAGAATCTGGGGGGGGGGGATCAATAATAAATTATTGCTACTTCTAGCAGGTTGACTTTCCCATATGTCCTCATAGGTGTAGCTATAAATTAATTTACTTAGAGCCAATAAAGAACCTAATGTGCTCAAAAGTGACTGGTGATTGTGCATTAGTGATACAAAAATAACACACCTTGGCAGGGTTTCTTTCTAGGAGCTCCTGGCTACTGCAGGTTATTTTTAAAGCTTCAAGAGAGATGAGTCTGGAGATCCAGAGGGAGTTGGAGCAGGTGGAGTGGTCTATAATTTACTGATGTAAAATGATCAGGATTCATGTTGTCTATAAAACATGAAAAAACATTCTTCATTCCTCATCACTTAGATCATGGTTCAGCCCCCTCCATTCCTTTGAGCTTAAAAGAAAATTCTCACTGCTAGACATAAATGAATGCTGTGGTTAAATTAAACTCTTTGACAGTCCAAACAGGCTTGAAAGAAATGCCTTGTGGATGTTATTAACATGCATATTTAAGTGCTATTTTTAAAGTTTAACTGCAAGCCATAGCAAGCACAAATGTTTGTAATAGCTATTTCAGGATCGTAGCATTACTTTAAAAGCCTTTTTGTAGCCATTAATTTTTCCTAATAATTTTTATTTCAGCTTTTATTGTCATTAATATTTTTTTCTGCATGCAATGACAAGAAAACTGAATGTAAAGACCTAAGATACTTTATTCTTAAGCAATGTAGCTATATAAACCTGAGAGATGGGAAGTGGGGTTCCAGGGTGGACAAATATTTTCAAAAGACAGATGAGGCTTAAAGCATCAAAGGAACCTTAGCACTGCTTCGTTATTGTAAAATTTTGTCCACAATTCAAACATCTACTTAAGGACGTCATTGTACCCAATGGGGTTTTTGACTTTCAAAAATCACCCCACAGTATAAGCTGCTTTTGAAATTGTCATTGGTAGAAAAAAAAATGGTCATGATATATAGTTCTTTGGATACTGTTTCAAAAATTTTTGAATGGCTTTGTACTAAAACTAGGTATTCTTATATGGGTAAATTCTATTATTCATTTATGCAAAACATTTTATTTTTCAGTTGATGTTAGACTTGCACTTTGTGCTTAAAAATATATAAAAAATTTCCAACCAGAAAGAACAGTGCAGTTCAGCAGAGTTATACCCTTCTAAGTAATTGATTTCCAAGAGATAAGTCTGTTTTCGATTGTACTATAAATCTTCAACATCCTGCTTATGATCCCTTTTTTGCAAATCAGGAATAGGGTACTCATTAAGCTTCCTGCTCCTAGGCTCACATAGCAAAGATGGTATGTTTTTTTCTAAAAAAAATTATTTATTAACAATGGCTATCTTTGACCATACCAGGTTCTGAGGGCCTATAATTCATTGTCTGTCTTTGTGTGGTGTTATTGCTATTAAAACAATGAATTATGGAGAGGGTCTGTGTCCACAAGACTATAAATTACTTTTTCATCATGGATAGGATCTAGTGCAAGTGGCTGAGGGATTGTAGTAGCTCTGGAAACATGCTAACGTAAACTAGTATGTTTACACTAGCACTAGTGTAAACAATAGGCTTCTCAATCCCCAGGTCCTAGCGGGGGATCCCCTGGTTTTACAGGCTTCCACCCGCCCCCAGCCAGCTGGCCAGTGGGGGGGAAGCCATGCCCCCACAGCCACCAGTACCTCTAGATCTCCTGCAGGTTAAGAAGCCTGCAAACAGGTTCCGTTTTAAAATGCCTCTTTGTTTGTTTGTGTGCCCCTTTTAATTTGAGCAGGAAGCAGGAAGAACTTAATGGGGAAGGATCAGAAGCAGAGCTTCCATTTGTTTTGCTTCCATTTCACAGTAATTAAGTATGCGTGTGAGAGAGAGAGCAGCGTAGCCCCTGTAATTGTCAGATGTGGTTGTGGAGGAACCAGACCCAGTGAGAGAGAGAGAGAGTACTTTTCAGAAGTCTTTGTAGGGGAGGCAGTAATAGTGTGTGTGTCTCTGTGCTTGTTTTGCATTGTTTTCAGAGTCTTTGTATAGGAGCCTGTTTATGGAATAGAGGAAAACTCCACCTCTCTCTCTTTTGTTTGCCTGTGTTAGGCTGAAGAACAGCAGTTCCTTTGAGTAAAGCCCCAGTGAGATCACAAAAATGTGAGCTTGCAAACTGTGCATTTTGGCTGCTTTTTGTGTGTTTTACACTTTCATTTACTAGAATTGCAGCTATTGGGGGAGGAGGAAATGATGACTATTCAGGTGAACTGCACTGCTGTATTTTTATGTATTTATTTTGGAAATGGGAAAGTCTGGCTCCGCCCCAAAGTCTCCTGGCTCCACCCTCAAAGTCCCCAGATATTTTCTGAATTAGACTTGGCAACTCTAGTAAACAGTCTGGATGTTATATTTTTGAAGTTGTAGGAGCATCCTTTGCAGCTGTGCAACAGTTTCATGTGGATTTGGAAAATGTTGCATCTAAATAGAGTTGCCAGGCCCCTTTGGGCAGCTGGTGGGGGATGGGGAGTGGGATTACCAGGAGCAGGGAGTCTCACCCAATTTTTCAATGATGTCCTCAACATGACTTCCAGGGTGACTTGAAAGTGATTATGTAGGCATGTTGGGAACATTGAGGCGATGCTCTGGTTTTTTGGGCAAAAATTCTATGGTAAAATTAGCTTCTACCATAGAGTTTTTGGTCTTACTGAACCAACATTTGAGTGTCAAAAACATAGTGATGGAATTTAGTCATAGCTAACACAATTGCCAGGTGTTCCTTTTTATCTCCACTTAGTTTTGCTAACCTGTGTCAGCGCTCTAGTGGCAAAGGTAATAAGTTGTTTCTGCTGAAACTGGCATGCTTCTAAACTATCTTTGGATACATCTGCCTTTATTTTCAGCTGTTTTTTGGATATGATAAAAAGATGGTCCATGTACTTCACATGTTCCACTAAAATTTGGATCTTGTCCTTATTAAACTTTGCATCCCTTTGTCATGCTTCTGTCAAGAACACATTTCAAGATGGCATTGTGTTCTTCCTTAGTTACTGCTGTAATGATCATGTAATCTGCAATGATGTAGACACATTTGATGTAATCAAAGCATTCATGATTTTTTAAGTACTCTGCTTGCTGACCAGATTCCAAAAGGCAGGTTGTTAAAATTTTATCTGCCCTATGGAGTGTTAGAGGAGCACACTTCTCTTGATGCCAGTAGTCATCTTTTAAAATCAGAACTATCCATTTTCCCTTGGTGTGATCACTCAGTTCCTGACCCAAGAAATTGGCTTAGTCATCTTTTGATGAACTTCTGAACTTCCAGTTGTTGAGTTGTGACATTTAATTTTTTCAATATAGAGTAGAGGGGCAATCAGTACTCTCAACACTAAGCAGAGGAGACCTATCTGAAACACAGTTTATCCTAAAAGTCAACAACATAGGAAAGTGGTCATTTTCCATTCGATTGCCTATCGTAAACTTAGTGATATGGTCTTTCAAGTCTGCTGAAGTAATCACATAGTCTACAACACTACAACCACGAAGTGAGATGTAAGTGTATTGACCATGTGGATCATATTCAGGGGACCAATTCATTATATATAGATTGAATTCCACACAAAGATCCACCAGATAACGTCCGGTCTGATTTATAACTGAGTCTTTGGATTGTCTAGAAACTAAGAATGGGAGAGGTGTGTGATCCTTATCTCCCTAACTCAACAAATCGCCTAACTGATCATTATTAGAACCCAATCTTGCATTAAAATCACAACTAAAAGAAGAATAGCTTCAGGAAATTTTCCCAAAAGCATATTCAAATAAACACTCAGTGACTTCCAAGCAGATGTGGAAGTACTGTTATCAATAAAAGGAGCAATGTAAAGTTTAACTAACAATATCGGCAGATATAATAAAAGCCTTATAAGTGGCTCGATCCTCAATTTTTATTGGAAGTTGTGGCTACCACAGGAGTGGTAGGACTCTGTCATCACTCCCCCCTGTCATTGGGTTGCCCCGCTGTGTCCCACCTATTGCCAGCCCTGTCAGGCCAGAACCCCATCAGTCAGCCTCTGACAAAGACAGTTGTCTGCTGAGAGATTCTCTTGGAGTCTTACTGATTACTACTATCCAGTCCATCTCCCTGCCCCAAAACAATGCTGCTACCATTTTGCCACCTCCAACTATCACTGCCAGCCAAAGCTGCACTTGCCCAGTACGCTCTCCCCGCCCTTACTGTTTGGAGGTGAGGTATTTATATTTATAAATATGCCAGAAAATCCTCCTTATGGGGCAGTATTCCACTTCTTCACTTACAGCACAGTCTTTGGTTGAATTCAGTGTGTAATATCATGTGACACAATTACTTGCTTAGGTAACATTGAACATCATTTAATAACTATCCAGTTCATAATGGCCACAACAGCAGAATGACATCAGTCCACCCCAGCCGCGGAGGTAACTGAGAAACATCCAGGTGCCTCCGCGCTGGGCGCAACGATCCGCCAATCACAGCTTGTGGCGGGAAATACGGCTGGTCGGCATTGGACCGGCCAGCAGGGAGAATAGTCCGGCAACTGTATATATGCGGGATCCGGCCCGCGTGCTGGCTCTCTCCATCTTGTATAGTACCATGTAATAAACTATGTTGCCCTACGCTCGTCTCCAAGTCTGGTACTTTACAGTGGCGACGAGGATGGGATTCTAGCCTCATCGGCTACGACGGAGATCTTGGGCAACGAACGACCTGACACGACCGCCGCCGCCACCATGGCCAACCAGGGCGGGATCACCGGCTACCTCGAGCCCTTCGACCCCGCAAATCCAGAGGGCTGGGAGTCCTACTCGGAACGGGTCGAGTTCTACCTCCGGGCCAACAAGATCACCGACGCCGGAGCAAAGAGGGATGTTCTCCTGAGCGTTTGCGGGCCAGCCACGTTCGAGATCGCGAAGGGTCTCTCGGCGCCCGCCCGCCTGGTGGAGAAATCCTACGAGGAGATCATCCGGCTCCTCACGGGCCATTTCTTGCCGCAGCCCTCACGGGTGGCTCGCAGATTCCTGTTCCACAGAAGGGACCAGACCACAGGAGAGCCAGCAGCGGACTACTTGGCGGCCCTCCGCAAACTCGCCGGGAACTGCAACTTTCCCCAGCTGGAGGAAACCCTGGCCGACCGATTCACGTGGGGCCTCCGCGATGAAAGGCTCCAGCAGAAGCTCTTCGCCAAAGAAGAGCTCACCCTCCAGGGCGCCTTCAGCGAGGCGGTAGCGTGGGAGAGGACCGCCAGGACGTTTCCCCGGGCCAAGACCGAGACCGCTCACCACGAGGAGCTGGACCCCGAGCACCAGGACGAGGGAGAAGCCTTCCAGACGCGACGCGCCGCAGGACCCGCCGCCCGAGCTCCACAGCGCCCCCGAGCCCACGAACGGCAGAGTCAGCGCACCAGCGAAAGGGCTAAATGCGCCAGCTGCGGCGACCCCCACGATCGGCGGGACTGCCAGTACCGGACCTGGGACTGCAGAAGCTGCGGGAAGACCGGCCACATAGCGCGGGCTTGCCGAGCCAAGCCCCACCGCCCGCGGCCGACCGCGCACCACGAGGCCGCCGAGTCCCACTCCACAGCCTCCACCTCACTTCAGGTACTGAATTTACCCCTGACCACCCCCAACAAGATAACGATGGCGGTCCTCCTAGACGGGGCCCCCTGCACCATGGAAGTGGACTCAGGCTCCTCGATCTCCATAATTGCGGAGGAGACCCTGAGAAGGCTACGCCCCGGCCAGGGGCTGCAGCTGCGACCGGCAAATTTCATATTGCGGGACTTCCAGCAAAACCCGGTCCAAATAGCGGGGTGGGCACGGGTGCTGGTGGAGCGGGGATCCTTCAGAGGGCCCCTAGACATCCTGGTAGTCAAGCGGCCGCTTACCACCCTGTTGGGTCTTGCATGGTTTGGCCCCTTGGGAATCCGAGTAGAGGTGGCGCGCACAGCCACAGCAGGAGGGTCCGGGGAGGTGTGCGGAGAGTTCCCCGACGTATTCGCTGGGTCGCTGGGTAGTTACAAGGGCCCGGCCATCTCCCTACCGCTCGACCCGACGGTCAGACCGATCCGGCTCAAGGCAAGGAGGGTCCCCTTCGCCTTGAAGCCCAAGATCGAGGCAGAGTTGGACCGCCTAGTAGCCCAAGGGGTCCTGGAGCCAGTTGATTACGCCATGTGGGAGACCCCCATAGTGACCCCGGTCAAACCAAATGGGGACGTGCGGATATGTGCCGATTACAAGTGCACAATTAACAAAGCGCTCCAAGACAACCCATACCCGGTGCCAGTAGTCAGCCACGTCCTGGCAGCCCTGGCGGGGTCAAAGATTTTTGGGAAGCTGGACCTGGCACAAGCCTACCAGCAGCTCCCAGTGGACGCTAAAACGGCCGAGGCGCAGACGATAGTTACCCACAGGGGGGCGTTCAGGGTTAACCGGTTGCAGTTTGGGGTCAGCGTGGCTCCGGGGATCTTCCAGAGCATAATGGATGCTCTCCTTAAAGGGATCCCCGGAGTCCAGCCATTTTTCGATGATGTTTTAATCGCCGCCCCGGACCCCGAGGAATTCCGCAACCGCCTCCGGGAGGTGCTCCACCGTTTTCAAGCCGCTGGACTAAAAGTTAAAAGGGAGAAGTGCATGCTGGGGGTGCCGCGGGTGGAGTTCCTGGGATTCGCAGTGGACGCGGAGGGAATCCACCCGACCGAGGAAAAGACTAGGGCCATTGTTCAAGCCCCTGCCCCCACGTGTAAAGCGGAGCTACAGAGCTTCTTGGGGGTCCTCAATTTCTACCACACGTTCATACCCCACAAGGCGGCCCTCGCCGAACCCCTACACCGGTTACTGGACAAAAAAGCTCCATGGGTGTGGGGGAAGAAGCAAGCCGCCGCCTTCCAGGCAGTTAAGGACGTCCTGGTCTCCAACGCGGTGCTGCACCACTTCGACGAGCGCCTCCCGGTCATCCTGGCATGCGATGCATCGCCGTACGGGGTGGGCGCTGTCCTGGGGCACCAGTTACCGGATGGCCAGGAGGTCCCGGTCGCATACTACTCACGCACCCTGACTTCGGCGGAATGTAACTATGCGCAAATCGACAAGGAGGCCCTGGCCATAGTAGCGGGGGTCCATAAATTCAACGATTATTTGTATGGGCGCCGGTTCACAATAGCAACGGACCATAAGCCGCTTTTGGGTCTGTTGGCCCCAGACCGCCAAACCCCCCAAATCCTGTCCCAGAGGGTGTTGAGGTGGAATCAATTCCTCAACTCGTACACCTACACGCTGGTACACAGGGCGGGCAAGGCAATGGGTCACGCGGACGCTCTCAGCTGGTTGCCGCTCCCCGACACAGGCCCCGATCCAGCCCCAGCACACCAGGTCATGTCAATCGAGTCACTTCCGGAGCAGCCCCTCCACGCGGCAGAGGTGGCTAGAGCCACCGGAAAAAACAAAACCCTAGCACGGGTGCTCGACTGGGTGGTGAGGGGGTGGCCAGAGGGGGACATGGGGGAAGAGTTCAAACCCTACAAAATGCGAAGGGAGGAACTCGCAGCCCACAAAGGGTGCCTACTATGGGGGAGCAGGGTAGTGGTCCCCCCCCCTCTACAGAAACGGGTCTTGGAATCACTCCACGAAACACACCCAGGCATAGTGAGAATGAAGGCCCTGGCCAGGAGCTACGTATGGTGGCCGGGGATGGACGGGGAGATAGAGAACTGGGTCCGGAGATGCAGCACATGCCAGGAGTCGCGGCCGGATCCACCCAGCGCCCCGGCTACACGGTGGGAGACCACAAGGAAACCGTGGTCCCGGCTCCACATTGATTTTGCCGGGCCGTTCCAGGGACAGATCTTCCTAATCATTGTAGATGCATACACAAAATGGTTAGAGGTCATCCCCGTAGGGTCTACCTCGTCAGCAGCAGCCATTAGAGCACTACGCAGGGTCCTGTGCACCCACGGTATTCCGGACACCATAGTCTCGGACAACGGGGCAGCGTTCACCTCGGGGGACTTCCAGGCGTTCCTCCAGAGGTACCTCATTAGACACATCCGGTCAGCCCCCTTCCACCCAGCCACCAACGGCCAGGCCGAGCGGATGGTCCGAACAACAAAAGAGGCCCTGGGAAGGATAGTGCAAGGCGATTGGGACCACCGGCTAGCCGCGTTCCTCTTCGACAACCGGGTCACTCCAAACCCAGTCACCGGGGTCAGCCCAGCCGAGCTCCTCATGGGACGCAAGCTCACCACAAGGCTAGATCGGCTAAACCCCGACAGAGCCCCCGACATGCGAGGGTCCCCGGAGGTCAGAGACGCGGCTAGGGGGTTCTTCGCGGGGGACCCAGTGTTCGCCCGCAACTACGCGTCAGGCCCAGAGTGGGTAGCCGGGCGGGTACTACGGGTCGTGGGTTCCCGCCACTACGAGGTATCCACCGAGGGGGGCCAGATCCTACACCGGCACATCGACCAGTTACGCCGCCGGACTCTCCCAGAGGTACCCACGGAAACGAGGGAGGGGGCAGGGTCCGAGGGGCACCCAACGACCCCTGCACCAGCACCACGGCCACACACACCGGCAGAGGCGGACCAACCCTCGGACTCCGACCCACAACCCACCAACGCTCAAACCCCCGGGGAAACCCCAGATGCGGAAGTAGCCCCGGCACCACAAGCAACTCCTAGGCGTTCAACACGGGAGCGCCGGCCTCCCGCCTACCTCCAGGACTATGTCACTAACTAAGGGGGGAGGAGTGTAGTGTATGGCGTTCGCAGAGTGCAACCAGTTCATAATGGCCACAACAGCAGAATGACATCAGTCCACCCCAGCCGCGGAGGTAACTGAGAAACATCCAGGTGCCTCCGCGCTGGGCGCAACGATCCGCCAATCACAGCTTGTGGCGGGAAATACGGCTGGTCGGCATTGGACCGGCCAGCAGGGAGAATAGTCTGGCAACTGTATATATGCGGGATCCGGCCCGCGTGCTGGCTCTCTCCATCTTGTATAGTACCATGTAATAAACTATGTTGCCCTACGCTCGTCTCCAAGTCTGGTACTTTACAACTATATATATGGAAGCAAACTCTGACAGAAAACAGTTAAATTTCTTCAACAGAAAAGGAATGTTCTATCACAACGGGGGGGAGGGGCAGTTCAGCAGAGCAGATAAACAGGCTCTCTATAAACTGTATTCTCTGTACTCAAGCCCCCTTTATACCTGCAAATAATCTTCACTCTTTCTATTCAAATTAGGCTACAGTGGGCTGCTTGCTTTAAGAGACAGGAAGCCATTTGAAGCCTGCCTTTCACTCCCCACCCCCACCTGCAAGTGGGAAGGGGTGAAAGGCAGGCTTCTAATGGCTGCCTGCCTGCTTGCCTGTCTTCCTGTCACGTCTCTGTCTCCATGTTTCCCTTTCCCTTTATTTTATTCCTTTCTCCCAAACTTTAACATAACTCTCACTTCATTCATTCCTCTCATTCTTTCTCTGTTTTTGTCTTTTTCTTTCATTCTGTCTATCTTCCTTCTCCTTTTTACATCTCTCACACGCCGCATTTTGGGCAGGAGCTCACAGAAGTGGAGTTCCAGAGCCTCTAAATTTTTCTTAACCCCTGCCCCCCCAAATACTTGCTTCTGGTCTCCATTGTATAAACTCCCTGAGAGAATTTTGCTGAACTCTAAGATTTAGTGCAATGGATACTCAGTACAGATTAGGAAAGACAACAGAAACTGAGTAGCACAAAACTTATATATTCTTAAAGACACAGTACCAATCACTAAACAAAATCACCAAGAAGTTAATTTCAGAGAAAAGTCCTGTACAAAGATGTAGGAAGTAAAGCCCTCAATATCCTTTGTTCCTTGACATGAATCCAGGGAAAGTAGTCATCAACATAGCAAAAAGTTAGTCCACATTACCAGTTTTGGCCACACCTTTTTCAATTGTAGACTTTTACACCAACCAATGCGTCACGGCTTCTCTGTCATCAGGTTAGAAGAACAGTACATTTGTACTGTTGTACTTTTGATGGAAATATATCTTTGTATTTTCAGTTTATAGATTATATTTTTCTTGTATATAGTAATCTAGTGAATGTACAGGAATGTTTTGATTGGCTGAATACTATTTATTTATCAATTATGTTTACTGGAACAGCTATGAGAGATGGTTTAAATTATCTTGACACTTGTTTTTCTGACAGGAGAGGATAGGCTGGCAGTGAGACCATACACTAAGACAACAGAAAGGAATTAATATCTTAGATTTGATTCCCACCATCCCCATCATCTTGGCAATAATTTGCCATATGGATAGTTTTTGCTCATCCAACAGAATTCTACCTTTCCAGAACACTTCAGAGAACAGGCCACTGTTGTGTCAGGACAATTTCAAGAGAGGGGGTACCCGAAGCAGGTTATCCAGAAAGCGCTAGAAAGAGCAAATCGGGCCAATAGGACAGACTTATTAACTGAAAGAAGGAAGGAGAAAAATAGAGGATGGGAATATCTTGTGCTTTTGACTTTAATAGTAGGACTAATGCCATAAGGGGGGGTGGGGGGTGGGCTCCCTCTGGGTGTCCTGCCCCCCCCCCCGGGAAAGTAGACGTGCAATACATCACCTCTCCTTTCCCGGTGTAGTGAACGCTGCGTGGTCACTGTCTGGCTATCCCTGGCAGATGGTCACTGCAATGGCCTCTCCTACATTACTGCATCCGTGGCAACACCTTCTCGCTGGTCCCCCCCGTTTTCACAGAGTTTGCCACATCACGGTGTGACCGAATGTCCGGCGGTATAACCGGATGGGCAGGCTGGGCTCACCAACCTCGCCAGCCAAGAGAAGGAAAACTCTAACATCAAACCCGGGCAGACAGAGCTTGTTAATGTAACATCTACCACCTGGAGGACTCGCTGCCGGCGTTCCGGCTTACTGGGCCATGGCAGATGACCCCATGGTGAAAGGGTGGAGTCAGTACTGCGCACACTGCGCTTCACCTAAAAATTCCTCTGCGCAGGCCTGAAGGGTATCCACATCCACAACCCACAACATACCAAGTCCTGCAACAATGGGCAAGGGGCGAAACGGCAGGTGAAAGATGCCACTGGAAGCCGCAGTCCCGATCCTGCATGTAGGCAGTTCAGGGTATTGGTCACCTGATGCTGACCCGGAGACGAAAGCATTTTTCGGCAGCACCCTAAACGACCAAGCAGCCTTATTTAGGGACAGCACTGCTTGCTCCATATGGAGAGGGGCCTAGAAAAGGTGGCCTAAATAAAGCTCATCTCCTCCCCCCCCCAGTTGGCTAGCTGTGGTCAACAGGCATCCTTACTTGTGGTTGAAAAATAACAACAAAGAAAAGGCATGCACCTGCCTCACAAAGTGTGCAAAGACTAAAGCTTGCGTGTTGGAACATCAGAACCATGCTTGACACAGTAGACAGTGGTTGCCCTGAACGACGCTCTGATCTAATTGCCCACGAATTTCTCAGGTTGATCGACATAGCAGCTCTCAGTGAGGTCCATTTCCCTGAGGAAGGTAGTCTTCAAGAACATGGTGCTGGCTATACCCTCTACTGGTCGGGTAAGTCAAAGGCTGAGAGCCGCCTTTCTGGCGTTGGCTTCATGGTCAGGAACTCCATTGACTCTAAACCAGTTTGGTGTAGTGGTTAAGTGTGCGGACTCTTATCTGGGAGAACCGGGTTTGATTTCCCACTCCTCCACTTGCACCTGTTAGCATGGCCTTGGGTCAGCCATAGCTCTGGCAGAGGTTGTCCTTGAAAGGGCAGCTGCTGTGAGAGCCCTCTCCAGCCCCACCCACCTCACAGGGTGTCTGTTGTGGGGGAGGAAGGTAAAGGAGATTGTGAGCCGCTCTGAGACTCTTCGGAGTGGAGGGCGGGATATAAATCCAATATCTTCTTCTTCTTCTAAACTCGAAAACCTGCCAACAGGTCACTCAGATCGCATCATGTCTATGCGCCTCCCACTTCAAAACAAGCAGCATGAGACACTCTTCAGTGTGTATGCCCCAACCCTTCAAGAAGATTCTGCAGAAAAGAACAAGTTCTATGCTGATCTACGCTACCTTGTACGGAAGACCCCTACAGAGGACAAGGTGATCATCCTTGGCGACTTCAATGCCAGAGTAGGTAAAGACTCGGAAGCCTGGAAAGGAGTACTTGGCAAACACGGCATTGGCAACTGCAATGATAATGGGCGCCTCCTGCTAGAATTCTGCATGGAGCATCAGCTCACCATTACCAACACTATCTTTCAGCAGAAGAACAGTCTGAAGACAACCTGGATGCACCCACGGTCCAAGCATTGGCACCTTATTGACTACATTCTGGTGCGCCAGAGAGACCTTCGAGATGTCTTACACACCCGAGTAATGCCCAGTGCCGAATGTCATATGGATCATCGTCTTGTACACTGCAATCTCCGTCTTCACTTTAAATCTACACCCAGGAGAGGCGGTATCCCCCGGAGGAAGTTTCAGGTTGGCAGCCTTCAGTCAGCCGAAGTTAAAGCTGCCTTCCAGGCAAAACTCCAGACAAGAATTGAGGACCCCAGTTGCCTCACAGATCCTTCTCCAGAAGCACTCTGGGAACACCTAAAAACTACCATCCTGTTAACCTGTGAAGAAGTCCTCGAGTTCTCCACAAGGAAGAACAAGGACTGGTTTGACGAGAACAATCAAGAGATCCAAGAATTACTGGCGAAAAAAGATCTGCCTACCAAGCACATCTTGCTCAGCCCTCCTGTCCCGGGAAAAAAACAACCTTTCGCGCTGTATGTAGCAACCTCCAGCACAAGCTTCGAGACATTCAGAACGAGTGGTGGACCAAGCTTGCAGAGAGAACCCAGCTGTGTGCAGACACTGGTGATTTAAGAGGGTTCTACGAAGCCCTAAAGGCAGTATATGGTCCATCATATCAGGCTCAGAGTCCCTTGTGTAGTGCAGACGGCCAAGTGCTCCTCACAGACAAGGCATCCATACTCCACCGGAGATCGGAGTATTTTCAGGTTCTCTTCAGTGCCAATTGCATAGTTCAAGATTCAGCAATCCACCTCACCCCACTTCAACCAGTGAAAACAGAGTTGGAAGAGATCCCCACCCTAGAAGAGACTGTTAAAGCCATCAAGCAACTGAAAAGTGGCAAGGCAGCAGGAGTTGATGGAATCCCACCAGAGATCTGGAAGCATGGGGGCATAGTACTACATAGCACACTTCACAAAGTACTTGTCACCTGCTGGGAACAAGGCAAACTACCACAGGACTTTCGCGATGCAATCATCATTACTCTACATAAGAACAAAGAGGAAAAGTCAGATTGCTCCAACTACCGGGGGATAACCCTGCTCTCCATCGCAGGCAAACTCCTGAACAGACTGGTGCCCGCCATTGCAGAAGAACTCCTCCCAGAGAGCCAGTGTGGCTTCAGAGCTAACAGGAGCACCACAGACATAGTATTTCTTCTCAGGCAGCTCCAAGAGAAATGCAGGGAACAGAACAAGGGTCTATATGTGACTTTTTTCGACCTTACCAAAGCTTTTGATACCATTAGCAGGAACGGCCTGTGGCAAATCTTGGAAAGTTTAGGATGTCCCCCAAGGTTCCTCAGTATGGTCATCCAGCTACACGAAGACCAGCGAGGCCAAGTTAGACACTGCAATGATCTCTCGGAGCCCTTCCCAATAGGCACAGGTGTAAAGCAAGGCTGTTTTCTCGCGCCAACTCTCTTTACGATCTTCTTTAGCATGATGCTTCAAAGAGCCGCAGTAGATTTAGATGACGACGATGGTGTCTACATCCGCTATCGCACTGATGGCAGCCTGTTCAACCTGAGGCGACTAAAGGCCCACTCCAAGACAATGGAAAAACTTATCCGAGAGCTACTGTTTGCTGATGCTGCTGCACTTGTCTCCCACTCGGTATCAGCTCTGCAGCATATGACATCTTGCTTTGCAGAGGCTGCCAAGCTATTCGGCCTAGAAGTTAGTCTGAAGAAGACAGAAGTTCTCCACCAGCCTGCAGCCCAGGAAGATTATCACCCTCCTTGCATCACTGTGGGTGAATCAGTTTTGAAGACAGTCCAGCAGTTCAGCTACCTGGGGTGCATCATCTCCTCAGACGCCAAGATCGACAAGGAGATCGACAATAGACTGGCAAAGGCAAACCGTGCATTTGGCCGACCGCATAAAAGGGTGTTGAGCAACAAGCATCTGAAAAAAGGCACAAAGATCAATGTTTACAAAGCGGTTGTGATGACAACCCTCATCTACGGCTCCAAATCGTGGGTTTTATACCGTAATCACCTGCGACTCCTTGAGCGCTTTCATCAGCGCTGCCTTCGCACCATCCTCAACATCCAATGGAGTGACTTTGTGACCAACACTGAAGTCCTCAAGCGGGTGGAGGTTACAAGCATCGAGGCATTGCTGTTGAAGACGCAGCTGCGCTGGGCAGGGCATATCTCCAGGATGTAAAACCACCGCCTTCCCAAGATTGCCCTGTATGGCGAACTTTCCACCGGCCATCGAAATAGAGGGGCACAAAGAAGAGGTACAAGGACTCCTTGAAGAAATCCCTTGGTACCTGTTGCATTAACCATCACCAGTGGTCTGACCTAGCCTCAGATCGCAAAGCATGGAGGCACACCATCCACCAGGCTGTCTCTTCCTTTGAGCACGCACGCATAGCTAGTCTTGAGGACAAAAGGAGATTGAGGAAGAATCGCACTGCTACAGCACCAACCCTAAATCAGACTTTTCCCTGCAGCCACTGTGGCCGGACCTGCCTGTCCCGCATTGGTCTTGTCAGCCACCAGCGAGCCTGCAGCAGACGTGGACTACTGCACCTTTCTTAAATCTTCGTTCGCGAAGTCAAGCCAAGACAGAATCCAGCTCAGATATTAAATTGAGAGATTTGTTATGTTCAGAGCAAATACAGCCATTTCCTCCAACTTTAGATGAGGGAACAGCTGGTGGGGTTGTTGAAGACTTCTGATGAGGTGGGCTGGTTAATTCATTCAGAGGATGCTCTATTAAGAGGTTGCCATAAAAAACATTTTTGGTGTTTTAGAGATGATTGGAGCTCTGCGATGATATATTTTGGGTGCTCCTGCTTTGTAGTTGTCATTCAGCATCCACTGATGGGATTAATTCTAGGAGAGCTGCTGTAACGCTCAGGTTTTTGTGGACTTTGGGCTCATCAACTGGCTGTATCTCCGAATCTTTAATCTCACTCAGTTTGTGGCTCATAAAATCCAGTCTATCAATAATCAATCAATAATAATTTATACTCATTGTAGGGGAGATTCCCAAAAGAGGATCTTCTTGCACACATGGACAACTAGGGGTATTGTTGTGTTCAAATAAATATGGTTAATGCCAGTAAATCAAGCCAATCCTTAAAAAACATCTGTATAATTGGCAGGTTCTATGTAAAGCATGTATGAACCTGCACCCCCCCCCCCCCTCGAAAGTATGCATGCATCTCTTCTGAGTAATGAACAACAATAATTTTCAATTATTTAGAAGATCAATTCAGCATCTTTAGGACCTGTCATATTTAGTTTGATGTGGACACCCTCAAAACAACCAGTGTTACCTGACACTGAATATGGTTCACTTGATCCTTCGGGGTTTTGGCTACTGCCACTGGTCAAGTGGTCAATTTAAAAGAGACATGGTGCTACTGCACCATGCTGAACTGTGTATTAGAAAGATCGCTGGAGACCTGTAGATTGAAAATATTACTAATAAGAAGCACATTCATACTGTTTTTATAGCCTTGCACTGTTATCCTTCAACCTGCATACTTTTGCAAAATGATTTTTCCTGGAGCATTTATAATAAATTGCTCCAAAAACTGGATACTGCCTGGAGTTGTATACAGTTCCACATTTATTACAAATCTTGTTTGAGCTTGCTGCAACAGTTGATCGTAGTGGAAATTTTTGCTGGGTACGCCTTCTCTGTGCAGAGTGGTTGTGAGTGCAGGTTTTTCTAAATGTTTTTTCCTTAAACATCTTTCCTTGCAGTGAGTTATGCTGAACATGATCTTGTTCGCTAGCACAAGGTCCTGAGATGGACCAAACTCACACTGTTGGGTTTCCCCCTCCCTCTTATGTTGATGACAAAATGATCAATTTAAGCAGCCTCTGTATATAGTGATCACCAAAACTGATATCTCTCAAGCACAGGGTTTTTCTTTGGTTCACAGAAAAATTTTGAAGGATTTAATACCTCTGTTATGTATGTGGAGCAGCCCCGTGGCGCAGAGTGGTAAAGCAGCACTCTCTGCTCACAACCTGAGTTCGATTCTGGCGGAAGCTGGATTCAGGTAGCCGGCCCAAGGTTGACTCAGCCTTCCATCCTTCCAAGGTCGGTAAAATGAGTACCCAGCTTGCTGAGGGGAAAGTGTAAAAGACTGGGGAAGGTAATAGCAAACCACTCCGTAAAAAAGTCTGCCATGAAAACTTTGTGAAAGCAATGTCACCCCAGAGTTGGAAATGACTGGTGCCTGCACAGTGGACCTTTCCTTTCCTATGTATGTGGACTCAAGGGAAGACTGCGTGTTTCTGCCTGGCTCATTAGAGCCATACAGACTGAGCTTGAGGACTTGGGAACAAAGGGCTGTAGGATTCAAACCCCCGCAGCCTAGGACCAATCACAAGCCCCCACTGGTTTGAATGACTCAATAACGCGCTTGCGGGGGAACCCAGAGATGTATATAAGTTCGTCCCGTGGGCCCCAACGCCAGTCTTGTACTGTGACCTTTAACTGTGTGATACCTATTAAAGAGCTTGTTATCACTTACTCCGAGACTCTGCCATGCATAGAACCCACTATATTATAGTGGCAACGAAGGTGGGATCCGGATGAGTGAGGTCCAGGGTACCCCGGCACCACCAAGTGCACTGAGCTCCAGTGCCGCCACACAACAGGCACCACCACCCAGCCCAATCATGGCCACCGCGTCCGGATCACAAAACTCCATTCTGGAGTTCGACATGGCACAGCCTGAGGCCTGAGAAGCCTGGGTCAAAAGACCTGAGTACCACCTCGTGGCACAGCAAATCAAGGATGATGAACCCAAAATCAAGGTCATCCTGTTGAGCAACTGTGGCATCGCCACGCTACAGCTAGCAGAGAGCCTGGTCGTGCTAGATATGCTCAAGGCATCTTCCTTCGACAAGATCATCGAGGCGCTGACCGACCATTTCATCCTTAAGCCTACTCTCCTCACCCAGAAACTACACTTCCTCGAGATCTTCCAGGAGCCGAACGAGACTGTAGTGACTTTCCTAGCCCACCTGCGAGACTTGGGCAGGAAGGCAAAGTACGGCACACAATTGGAAGAGACCCTGCTCGTGAAGTTCACACAGCCTCAGGGATGGGAAGGCACGTTGGAAAATCACAATGGAATCAAAGCCAACCTTGGAGAAGGCCCTACAAATAGCCACCACCAACGAGGATGTGCACAAAGAGAAGGCCCGCCGCCTGGGAACCAGCGCTCACCAGCTGCGACCGGCTGCAGAATCAGATGACTCAGACGGGGACGATGCCCTCAAGCTGTATCAGGTGACCGAACAAAAGTCTAGGCCACGAGCAACAGAATTGACCACCGCCAAGACCTGCGCCAGCTGTGGGGAGCCACACGAGTGGCGCGTTTACAAGTTCAGGAGCGCGACCTGCCATACATGCGGGAAGGCCAGGCACATAGCCTGGGTGTGCCGGCCAGCAGCGCTGTGACAGGGAAAATTTTCTCGCCAACAGAATGGCCACCGCCACAAGGTCATGCTCGCAGATGACATCCAGGCACTCATCACTTTGGGGACCCAGGTATGCCAGTTGCCCCTTCCCTCCCTGGATAAATATTACATGACTATGTTCATAGAAGGCAAGCCCTGCAAAATGGAGGTAGACTCTGGGGCGTGCCAGATGGTCATTTCAGCCCGCACATTCAAGGAGATGTGTCCCGGGAGGGGGGGGGGCAGTTACAACCAACTTCATTCATAGTCTGGGATTTTCAGAAGTGGGAGGTTGCAGTCCTGGGAGTGAGTCTGGTCCATATCAGATACGGAAAGTTCAAGGGCAAGCTCCCCCTCATTGTGGTGGAGGGCGATCTGTGCAGCCTTCTAGGTCGGTCCTGGTTCCAGACCCTGGGCATCCAAGCGACGGGGATCCATTACACCCCCATTCAAAGAGTTTTTCAAAAGGTGTGCAAAGAGTTCCCCACTGTTTTTGACGGAACCCTGGGGACATACACCAGGGCCCCTGTATCATTACAACTGGACCCCAACGTGCAACCCATACGGTTGAAGGCCAGGCAGGTGCCACTAGCTCTGAGGCCCAAGATCGAAGAGAAGCTGGACCGCCTCATGGCCCAAGGGGTTCTGGAACCAGTCGCTAATGCGAAGTGGGAGACTCCCATAGTAACCCCAATCAAACCCAATGGCAGCAAACGCATGTGCTGACTATAAATGTACAATTAATAAGGTGCTGCAAGGCCATGCATACCCCGTCCCTGTGGTGAGCCATGTGTTAGCCTCCTTAGCAGGAACAAAATTTTTGGGGAAACTGGATTTGGCACAGGCGTACCAACAGCTCCCTGTGGAAGCAGCCACAGCAGAAGCGCAAACTATCGTAACACACCGGGGAGACTTCAGAGTTAGACGCTTGCAGTTCGGGGTCAGTGTGGCTCCAGGACTGTTTCAGAACTTGATGCCTTCTTAAAGGCATCCCCGGGGTCCAGCCGTTCTTCGATGATGTGCTGATTGTGGCAGCCACTCAAGACGAATTCGGCGACCGCCTCTGAATGGTGTTACAGCATTTCGAAGGGGCAGGGTTAAAGGTAAAATGGGAAAAATGTGTATTGGGGGTTTTCACCATAGATTTTCTGGGGTATACAGTGGATGTGAGCGGCATTCATCCGGCCCAGGACAAAATAAAGGCCATTTGTGATGCGCCGGCTCTCACCAACAAAGCAGAATTACAATCATTCTTGGGAATCCTCAATTTCTACCATGCCTTCCTTCCCCACAAGGCGGCGGTAGCAGAGTCCTTATACAGACTGCTGGACAAAAGGGCACCGTAGGTTTGGGGTCATCAGCAAGCCGCCACTTCCCAGGCAGTAAAAGACATTTTGACTTCAAATAGCTTGCTGTCACACTTCGACGAGTGGCTACCCATCGTGCTTGCGTGCAACGCTTTGCCTTTCGGGGTCAGTGCCGTGTTGGCCCACAGGCTACTGGATGGTCGCGAGATCCTGGTAGCCTATTATTCAAAGACCTTACAAACACCGGAGTGAAACTACACTCAGATAGACAAAGAGGGCCTGGCTATCGTGGCAGGGGTAAAAAAATACCACGATTACCTGTACGGCTGGCCCTTCACTACCTTGACGGACCACAAGCCCCTGCTGGGCCTGTTCACCCCCAAACTGACCAACGCCCCAAATGCTTTCACCGGGGGGTTGAGGTGGTCCATATTCCTGGTGGGTTATCTGTATGACCTTAATACCACCCTGGGAAAGCAATGGGTCACGCTGATGCTCTGAGCCACCTGCCGCTGCCCTCCATGGACCCAGACCCGGCATTCCAGATCATGTCACTGGAAGCCCTCCAGGGCTGCTGGTGCATGTGAAGGATATTGCACGCTGCTCTTCCAAGGACAAAACTCTCTCCTGAGTTCTGGACTGGGTGTGGTCAGAAGGATGGGTGGGCTCGGAATTCTCTGCATTTGTGTCCCACTGGGATGAACTGTCTGTGCATAAAAGTTGCCTGTTGTGGGGAAGTAGGGTGGTGGTGCCCCCGGTACCACAGCAGTGAGTCCTAACAGCATTGCATGAAACCCATCTGGGGATTGTATGCTTGAAGGTGCTGGCCTGCAGCAATGTATGGTGGCCAGGAATTGATGACGCCATTGAATCCTGGGTGGCCTGATGTCAGCCATGCCAGGAGACCCATCTGGCACTGTCCCATGCCCCGGCCCAACAGTGGGAGTCCACTCGTAACCCCTGGTCCCGCCTGCACCTCGACTTCGCGGGACCCTTCCAGGGGCATATATTCTTCCTTATTGTGGACTCCAGTCCAAATGGCTAGAGGTAGTGCCAGTGGCCTTCACCTCTTCTACGGCAGTATTAGGGGTGCTATGCAGGGTATTCGCCCTACATGGCCTCCCAGACACATTGGTATCTGATAATGGGACAGCCTTTACCTCGGCTGAGTTTCAGGATTTCTGTGGCCGGAATTTAATAAAACACAGAAGGTCAACCCGCTTTCACCCAGCCATAAACAGTCAAGTGGAAAGAATGGTGTGGGCTATGAAGGAAACGCCCACTGCATCATATATGGGGAGTGGGAAGCACACCTCACCGAGTGCCTCCTAGTGCAACATTCCACCCCCACTACGGTCACTGGCCGCAGCCCAGCAGAGTTTCTCACGGGCCGGCGGCTGACAACCCTCCTGGATCGCATGCACCCGGACTGTGTGCCTGACCTACAAGAGGTGCCAGAGGTGGTCCGGGCTCCCCGTGGGCTCGACACAGGGGACATAGTGTTTGCCAGAAACTTCGGGGGGGGGGCAGCATGGATACCAGCACGAGTATCCTGAGTACTAGGGGCCATCATGTATGAAGTCACCTCAGAGGGGGATTCACAATAAGGCGACACATTGACCAATTATGTGCGCAGGAGGCATCCGGGGAGAAAGACGAGGGTGAGAATGCAACCTCCCTGGCTCCTGCTCTGGGCAAAACAACCCCTGAGCCGGAGGAAGCAGAAGAGCCAGCAGCTACACCCATGCCAGAACCAACGGAACAGACGGGACCACCATCAGTGCCAGAAACCTCAGAGGACCCAGTCCAGCCGACGGATTCCCCCTGGGCACAAGGACTTCCACCAGCAACGTCTGAAGCAGAAACCACATCGCCACCAACTCCTGTGCTCAGGCGGTCGACACGAAAGCACCGCAAGCCCGCGTACCTAAAAGACTATGTCCACTAGGAGCTTGCGAACTAAGGGGGGGAGGGATGTTATGTATGTGGACTCAAGGGAAGACTGGGTGTTTCCGCCTGGCTCATTGGAGCCATACGGACTGAGCTTGGGGACTTGGGAACAAAGGGCTGTAGGATTCAACCCCCCACAGCCCAGAACCGATCACAAACCCCCGCCGGTTTGAATGACCCAATAACGTGCTTGCGTGGCAACCCAGAGATGTATATAAGTTCGGCCTGTGGGCCCCAATGCCAGTCTTGTATTGTGACCTTTTACTATGTGATTCCTATTAAAGAGCTTGTTATCACTTACTCTGAGACTCCTCCATGCATAGAACCCACTATATTATAACCTCTGCTCAAGTTTTATGGCCAGAAGCTGTAAACATTCCTTGCATATTATTATAAACCTCAAGGGCTTCTTATACAGTGAAACAAGAATACAGTTTTATACTCAGGCTCTTCTTTGACCATTGTGAATACTAGGTACAGGTCTAATTTCTGTTCCCACTGTCTCCAGTTCTCCCCTGTATTCCTCACAAAAAATACTTTGGTGGCTAGAGACCCAGAGAAGAAACAGGACCACTTCTGACACCATGTGATGTTCCCTTTTGCTTGGAAATCAGGAATAGGGTATTCACTCTGGTTCCTGCTCTTAGGTTTATACACCACAGATATTCAAACCAACATCCATTTATTAGCAAAAGAATACAGGGATGGAAAGAACCCGTTCTAGGACAAGAGAAGCCATATAGTCTACATTTCTAACTAACAAACAAATTAACAAGCAGAAACTCAAACCCAAGAGACTAAATTATCACACACAAGTATCAGAGGGGAGAACAGACTGTCCCACTGAATCATATGCAGTAAATACACCAAACTGCTAAAGCAGTCTTTTCTGTTTATGACTATCTAGACCAGGGGTGGCCAACGATAGCTCTCCAGATGTTTTTTGACTACAACTCCCATCAGCCCCAGCCATTGGCCATGCTGGCTGAGGCTGATGGAAGTTGTAGGCAAAAAACATCCAGAGAGCTACCGTTGGCCACCCCTGATAGACTTTTCTGGTGTTATAGCTCTTCAGTGAAAGGAAGAATAGTTGTGTTTAGTATACCTCCACAATTGGGGAAAGAGAAAGAGTACACTTGTGTCTTCATCTCTTCACCAGCTTCAGAAGATTTGGAGGTAAAGGTATGACAGTTATTTTTGCATTAACAAAGGGTGAAGCAGCTGGAGTTTTGAGAACCATTGTGAAGAGTACAAGGGGAAAACAAAATCCATGTAAATAACAATACTGAGTAGTTACTTAGCACTTTTTGAGTGTTCCAAGTATTTTAAGTACTTTATGTATTGCATTTGTTAAAGTATTTATATCCTGCCTTGTCTTCTTAGATTTAAAGTGGCTAACAGTGCAACAAGATGTTGCAAGGACATCAGAACAGCATAACAGTCTATTAAAAGATAAAAATAACAGAGAATGAGCCTCGTCTCCCTAAACAAATTACCCTCCATGAAATACCTTCTGAAACAAAACTAGTTTTTTGGGTTTTCTAAATGTAGCCAATGAAGATGCCCTGTGCATCCATTCCAAGGGACAGGACCCACCACTGAAAAAGCCCATGACCTAACTGTTGCCATATGGGACAAAGTTAGAGTCCAATAGCACCTTTAAAACCATCAAAGTTTTATTCAGGCTGTGAGCTTTCATGCGCATGCACACTATGTCAAACAGTATGGATAATTCTAAGAGAGGTCACCACAAATCCAAGATTGTCTGAAGAACATAGTTAGTATGTGGGTGTCTACTAAGAGACGTGGTTCAGTTATTTGAATAATCCTCACAACCTTGTTAGGAATGTCAACATGTGGTTCATTCTTCACTGAAGATAGGGGAACTGGGCACTTCTCACCCCCAACAATTAGTGTCAAAACAGCAACAATAACAATAGACATCCATCCTCCCAAACTTGAACGATTGACAGCCCAGTTGTACCACCATTCACCATCACAAATCTGTGGAAGATGGAGATGAAGAATGGTTTACCTCACTAACTAGAGAATGTAAATGAGAAAGAGGAGAAGTAAGCCAGGATATTTCTCTTACTGCACAAATGCAAAAGTAGCCAGCAGAAGGAAATCAAACTCTACTATGGGAGCTATTATACAGTGTTCAGCAGTTCTTTGTATGGTGGTGAGGCAATCTGAGGCTTGGCTCATAAGTGATCACAATCTTCAAAAGTGATATGTTTGCATGCTGAATGTTCACCTCAGATTTCACAGTACTTCTACTTATTTTACAAATATTTAAACTTGAATATAACAAATTTTAATTTTCTAATAGGAATCTGGGTTGGTATCAAAATATTTGGCCTAGTGGCTTGTTGGATAAGGACAGGGTAATTAAAAGTACCTGACCTTTTCATATCCTACCATATTCTATTGGAAATGGTAGCTGTGGTGTAAAACAGCATGACTGGTTTTTCATTTAGAAACATCCAGCCTTTTAGAAGGATTTGGATAGTTGGGTCTAGACAGGTGCATTTTGATTTATTAATTACTCCATTGGTTTCTGCTTGATTTATTGGTAGTGAGAGATAATTGTGGAAGACTTCGCAGGTGTAAAATGTTTGGTGTAAAATTCTGCTGCCACTTTCATTTGTTAAGTTAATGGCTCAAAATGTTTTTTCAGTGGTTGATAGTTGTTAAGAGAGAGTCTCCTAAGTGATAGCTCTGTTAAGATTCCCTGACAGCTTCAAGAATCCATAAAACTTGGAGAAAGGGACTTGTTTCAGTTGAGGAGAGAAGGTAGGGGTGTGCGTGTTTGTGTGAAGAAGCAAAAGGCTTGCATTTGCAACAGAAAGGAGCAAAGAGTGATATGTCTAAAGCATTCTGAATTCAAGACCCAGCTTCCGCCGGGGATCGAACCCAGGTTGTGAGCACAGCTTAGGACTGCAGTACTGCAGCTTTGATATTCTGCGCCAGGGGCTCTTGCCTTGCATGAAGGCCTACTCATTTGCTGCTTACATCCCACTTTTTCTCCCCAACTGGACTTTATAGCATTCTCTCCTCCGCTTTATCCTCCTGACAACCCTGTGTTAGGCGAGTCTGAGAGGGTGTGACTGCCCAAGTTCACCCAGTGGGTTTCAATGGGACATGTGGGGATTTGAATTTGGGTCTCCCAGATTGTACACTACACGAGGGGTGCCAATCCCCAGGTGAGGGCAGGGGATCCCCCGGTTTGGGTCATCAGGATCATCAGAAAGCGGGGGGAGGGGTGGGAAATGTCTGCTGGGCACTCCATTATTTCCTATGGAGACTTATTCCCATAGGAAATAAAGGAGAATTGTTCCGCAAGTATCTGGGCTCTGGGGGGGCTGCTTTTTGAGGTAGAGGCACCACATTTTCAGTATAGCATCCAGTGCCTCTCTCCAAAATACCCCCCAAGTTTCAAAAAGATTGGACCAGGGGGTCCAATTCCATGAGCCCCCAAAGAAGGTGCCCCTAGCCTTTATTATTTCCAGTGGAGGGAAGGCATTTAAAAGGCTTGTGGTCCCTTTAAATATGATGGCCAGAACTCCCTTTGGAGTTCAATTATGCTTGTCACACCCTTGCTCCTGGCTCCACCCCCAATGTCTCCTGGCTCCACCCCCAAAGTCCCCAAATGTTTATTGAATTAGACTTAGCAACGCTACACTACACCCCCCACCCCCGCAAGGTGTGCTATTTCACTGTATGGGACAAGAAGCAGGTTTTTGCATGTAATTGCTTCCAACTGTTCTTCCTGCGGCAATGGGGTTCCTGAAAGAGAGCAATCCCTGGTTCAAACCTTCGTCCCCTACAAAAGCTCTGCGGGGGAGACTACCTAAAACAATGCCAGGGAATTTTGGGGGTGGGGTGGGGATAAGCTCTGATTAATTTCTGCTTTGGCTTGGAACGGTTAGCTGTTTCTGAAAGGATCTCAAGCGTGCATTTGGAAGAGAAGGGAAAAGCTGGGGGCTCCTTTTACCAACCTCAGAAGGATGGAAGGCTGAGTCAACCTCAAGCCAGCTACCTGAAAACCCAACTTCCACCAGGGATCTCTTACATACAAGGTGGAGCTTATAAGGAGAGCATTCTTAAGGAACCAGTTCCTTAAGCTTCCAATATCTAACCGTTTCATGTTTTCCCAAGGCTCAGAGCATTTTATATTTTTAGTTTATATTGTTTCTGCTGTGAACGTTGTTCTTTTTCTTCATTTTTTTATTTTTTTAAAAATTGCATTGCCAAATCCCAGGGGATTGGATCAACATTTTCAGCAGAGGTCCATCAGTGGCTATTAGCCACAGGGTATATCACAGGGGTGGCCAAACTGCAGCTCAGGAGCCACTTGTGGCTCTTTCACACATATTGTGTGGCTCTTGAAGCCCCCATCACCCTGTTGACTGGCTTGAAGAAAGCATTTTTCTCTTTCAATCACTTTGCCAAGCCAGCTGGCAGCTTGAAGAATGCATTTAACGTTAAAGTTGCTTTCTTTTCCCCTCCCTCTCCCTCCCATCTATTTGCCTTCCTTCCTTCCTTCCTTCCTTCCTTCCTTCCTTCCTTCCTTCCTTCCTTCCTTCCTTCCTTCCTTCCTTCCTTCCTTCCTTCCTTCCTTCCTTCCTTCCTTCCTCCTTCCTTCCTTCCTTCCTTCCTTCCTTCCTTCCTTCCTTCCTTCCTTCCTTCCTTCCTTCCTTCCTTCTTCCCACCTCACAGACTGTGTGTTGTGGGGGGAGAAGGTACAGGAGATTTTAAGCCGCTCTGAGTCTCTGATTCAGAGAGAAGGGCGGGGTATAAATCTGCAGTCTTCTCCTTCTTTTCCTTCCTTCCTTCCTGCCTTCTCTCAAACATCTGACATTCATGTCTTGCGGCTCTCAAATATCTGATGTTTATTCTATGTGGCTCTTATGTTTAGCAACTTTGGCCATTTGTGGTATCGATGGAACTCTCTGGGGCAAGTGATGCTCTGTATTCTTGGTGCTTGGGGGGGCACAGTGGGAGGGCTTCCAGTGTCCTGGCCCCACTGGTGGATCTCCTGATGGCACCTGGGTTTTTTGGTCACTGTGTGACACAGAGTGTTGGACTGGATGGGCCATTGGCCTGATTCAACATGGCTTCTCTTATATTCTTATGTTCTTAAGATTTTTCTCTTCAGGTATTTGATGTGGAGTAGCAGATCCACTGCATTATTGAATCTTGTGCTCTTATTGTACATTTTTAAAGAAAGCAAATATTACCAGAGTATCAAATATCTCCTGTGCTCACTCTTTCAACAGGAAACAGCCAGTGGGAAATGAGATTGTTTCCATGTATTTTGTACTAAATCCATTTGTCACACATGTGCACATTTCATAGCTGAAATATGGTGTATGTGTATTTAGTTCAAAACATCTCAAAAGAAACAGTTTTAATTCAGTCATAACAGTGATATAATTGTTTAATTTTTTAAAAAAATGGTTCCTGTAAACATGGCATCTGCCTGCTACAGAGCATGAGAGTAAATGAATCATACTCTGGCTTTAATTACAGGATGATGATTCTTGGACGTATTATATGTGCAGCACAGGTAGCTTTATTTGGCAGGCATTTTGCACAGAAAAGAATAAACAAGAGGATCTGAAGAGGACAAAAGGCAACACAGACAGGAAACACTCTAAGGATGTGAACTGTATAGGAACTGTGATCTGTAGGAGTCTCAGTCATTCTTTTCATTGTTGATCAACAAGGAATTGTTTCTTATAAAGTCCAACTCCAGTAAAAGCTAGTTTTAGTTCACAGTAGCAACGGGAATAGCATCCACTTTGATCTTTGTCTTACTAAACCTGCCTCCTCCTGTTTGCCTTCAAAGTTTAGTGTTATAACTTAAGGGCATTTTAATAAAGAATACTCAAAAGCCAAGTTCCTGTTGGCAATGATAGGAAGAGACTATACAGCTTACCAGGTGACCTGGTGCCAGAAAGGCAGGGAAGCTTATGTAAGAAATGAGAACTAAAAGGTCACAGAAATAACAGTTTCTGAAAAGATTTATTCTAGAGTGTTCATACCCATTGTTGCAACCTCTTAACTCTTACTGGCCAGATTTTACCCTATGTTCACATGCCCTTGGAAAAGGATTAAAAATTGCTCAAACTGACTAGCATATCTTTTGATATGTGTGAAATCAATGATAATCAATCAGTTGGGTTGGAGCAGGCCTATAACCACAGGGGGACCTGTGGGGGGCCTGTCCCCTCACTTCCAGGAAGAGTCCCCCAACTTCCAAGGGGCCTTCCGAGTTGCAGCCTGCTTTTTTTTTTTCCTTTTTGCCATGGCTGAGCTGGCAAAGCAGCAGCAGCTGGAGCTGGGAGACCTGAGCAGGGCACAGTGCATTGTAGCTGCAAAAGCAGCAGGCAGAAAGGATGGAGATGGAGGAGCAGGAAGTGGAGGAAGCCACATGGAATGAAGGGGGGTGGATAGAGCTGCTGGTTGCAAATTGCTGGGGTGGAGGAGAGGGAGGTGAAAGGAACACACACACACACACACACACACACCCCGCTTGCATGCAAGGTGCAATTCCTTCTTAATTTCAAAATTTTAGGGTTGGCTGTCTTGACTTGGCCATGTTTAGAGCCTCCAGCTTTTGCTCCTATTCTAGAAAGCTTCTGAGAAGCGGCAAGCCCTGCAGTCGAATCATAGAGTTGGAAGGGACCTCTAGGGTCATCTAGTCCAACCACTGCACAATGCAGGAAACTCACAAACACCTCCCCCTAAATTCACAGGATCTTCATTGCTGTCAGATGGCCATTTAGCCTCTGTTTAAAAACTTCCAAGGAAGGATAACCCACCACCTCCTGAGGAAGCCTGTTCCACTGAGGAATCACTCTAACAGTCAGGAAGTTCTTCCTAATGTTGAGCCAGAAACTCTTTTGATTTAATTTCAACCCATTGGTTCTGGTCCTACATTCCAGGGCCACAGAAAATAATTCCACACCATCCTCTGTATGACAGCCCTTCAAGTACTTGAAGATGGAGATCATATCACCTCTCAGCCACCTCCTCTCCAGGCTAAACATCCCCAGCTTCTTCAACCTTTCCTCATAGGACTTGGTCTCCAGACCCTTCACCATCTTCATCGCCCTCCTCTGGACCCGTTCCAGCTTGTCTATAATCTTCTTAAAATGTGGTGCCCAAAACTGAACACAATACTCCAGATGAGGTCTTACCAGAGCAGAGTAAAGCGATACCAGCACATCACATGATCTGGAGACTATACTTCTGTTGATACAGCCCAAATTTGCATTTGCCTTGTTAGCTACCGCATCACACTGTTGACTCATGTTCAGCATATGATCCACTAAGACCCCTAGATCCTTTTCATACATACTACTGCTAAGAAAAGTCTCCCCTGGACTTCCGGGGGAGGAAAATGTCGAGCTGAGCTGCTTCTCATAACGGGATCAGGCTGGAACTTCTGTTTGGGGTAGTGGAAGGCAATTTAATGCCTACTGCCTACTTTTCTCAATCAAAAATTAGTCCAAGATATGCACAGGAAACTTTGAGATTTACCTTGGCTAAAAGGGAGTCCCGGGGGGGGGGGGGGGGCTTCTTTGAGGGAAGAGTTGTATTTTCATCATCTGCAGAAGTTTTCAGAGTCATTTATTTGACATAAGCTCGACAGGATCCTAACCTTCTTGGACATTGCTAAACATCTAAAGCTTTGCAAGACCGGTGGGGACTTGGATAATTGGAAGAGAAGGTAAAATCACTTTCTTTCATTCTGGAACTATTTACAGCTTAATGAAATAAATTTAAAAGGTGGGAAAGGAAAATCTAGAAAGTCTGGAAGAAGAGGGGAGGAAGAGGTGAAATTTAGACTTTATAAATATAAAAGACAGTGTTAAAAAGTGCTAAAAAGTGGAAAGGAATTTATTGTTTAGTCTACTTGCGGATTTGAAAAAAGAGCACCATCGTCACAGACCTGCAGCACATTCAAGCAAGACAGGAAGTACGCCAAGTATCGTGAGATCTCCTTACCAGTGTGAATGAGACTTCTTGGCAACAAAAGCAGGAAATAATGGAAGGAAAACCTACTCTAGGAATTTACTACCATTGAGAAACATCGGCGGCCATTGCTGGGAGGTAAAAATAAAAACAATGTTTTTAAAGAATTCGGGACATTAAAAATTATTGGAGTTAACTGAGAAGAGGGTAAGAAGTTAAATACTATTGGTCATATTATTGGTGTGGCCTCGTATGTTTTTAAAAGGCGAAAAAATTGTAAGGAGCAGTAAAAAATTGCGACCGCCATTTTGGAAGATTTAAATTTTTTAAAAAATAAATACCTTGATTTTGGGAGCTCCGAGGACGGCAAAATTGGGTTTATTATAAAGGGCAAGTCCTACTCTTTTGAATATGATAGTCGAATTGGAAATTGGTGAGGTCCAAATTTTCATTGTTTTTTAAATGTCTGAACACAAGCAGCCCCGTACAAGGGCTACTTCATTGGAAAAAATACAGGACCAATTGGAGGCAATGGAGGCCAGAATGATGAAAGGGGTGAGAGAGATGATAAATGAATAAAAAAATTTGCAGAGATTAAAAAAAGAAACTTATGTGATGTCATGTGATGTGCTGGTATCTCAGAAAGGAAACTGAGGAAACATCTAAGAAAGTGCAGGAGGTAGAAGGCAAAATGAAAGTATATGATTCCACATTGTTGAAAATGCAAGAAAAAGTGACAATCCATGACTGCAAATTGATGGAGACTCAGATACATCTGAGAGGAGTACCTGAGAAGGAGGATGGAGATTTAAAAGAATATATAATAAAAATAATTGCAGAATTTTTAGAGGAAGACCCTGAAGAGACTAAAAACATGCATGACTATATGTATAGAGTGAACTCACTTTATGCCAAGAAAAACAACTTACCAAGAGATGTTGTCATAAGATATATGACAAAGGAAATGGTGGGAAGGATCATGAGTAAAACTTTGAAAAGACATTGATAGTGGGAGGCAGTAGAGAGAGAATCATGAAGGAGCTGCCAAGGCAAGTGATAAATGATAGAACATATAAAAAGTTGACAGAAAAATTGAGAGACAATAGAATGAGGTTTAGATGGATAATACCTGAAGGCTTGAGCTTCGAATTCCAGGGGAAAAGAATCACAATTACAAATGCACAGGATATGCGTAGATTTTTTGAAGAAAATAAAGAATTTGCACCATGATGGATTACAAATTATTGTCTTGGAATGTAAATGGACTAAATTCACCACAAAAAAGAAAGGCAACATTTCATTGGATTAAGAAACAAAACTGTAATATAATTTGTTTGCAAGAAGTGCATATCAAGCAAAAGGATTATAAATTTTTATGGAACAAACAATTGGGAGTGGAATTTTTTTCATTGGCTGAACAGAAGAAAAGGGGAGTGGTTTTTTATCTTAAACAAGAACTGGAGCCAAAATTAGTATTTAAAGATAAAGATGGAAGATTTGTAGCAGTAGAGACAATATTAGATGGGGGGGGGGGGGAAATGTTGTTATTGGGACTTTATGTGCCTAATGGTGCAAAGGATGTTTTTTTAAAGACATTATACAACAGCTTGATGAATTTACCTATGACTGTAAGACTGAGGTCAGAGAATTCTCTGAGGTCAGAGAATTAGATTCCCTTTTAGAAATGCTTTGGGTTGAAATAGAGGGCCCAAAAGGAAATTTAACTATGGGAGTTAGTTATCGCCCACCAAATCAAAAGAGAGAGGACGATTATAATATGATGGAAGGATTAAAGATAGCGGCTAAATGTAAAAACTGTGTCGTAATAGGTGATTTTAACTACCCGCAGATTGATTGGGTCAATATGTGTTCTGGTCAAGAGAAAGAGATTGAGTTTCTTGATGCTCTCAATGACTGTGCTATGGAGCAGATGGTCTCAGAACCTACCAGAGGTGGGGCGATCCTGGATCTGGTCCTAAGTAATGCCCAAGACTTAGTGAGAGACGTAAAAGTGATTGCGCCGCTTGGGAACAGTGACCATAATGTTATTGATTTCACCGTTTGTATAAATAGGGAGTTGCCCAAAAAGACCGCCACAACCACATTTAACTTTAAAAGGGGTAAATTCTCTGAGATGAGGAGGCATGTGAGGAGGAAACTGAAAGGAAAGGTAAATACGGTCAAAACCCTTGGGGAAGCTTGGAGACTATTTAAAACTATAATCCTAGAAGCTCAGATAAAATACATACCACAAGTTAGGAAAGGCACAAACAGGTATAAGAAGAGGCCAGCATGGTTAACAAACAAAGTAATGGAAGCTGTAAAAGGTAAGAAGGACTCCTTTAAGTGGTGGAAAACCAGTCCAAGTGAGATTAATAAAAGGGAACACAGGCAGTGGCAAATCAAATGCAAGACTGTGATCAGGCAGGCAAAAAGGGACTAAGAGGAGCATATTGCAAAAAACATAAAGACCAACAATAAAAATTTCTTCAAATATATTAGAAGTAGGAAACCAGCCAGGGAAGCAGTGGGGCCCTTGGATGACCATGGGGTAAAAGGATTACTGAAGGAGGATGGGGAAATGGCTGAGAAGCTGAATGCATTTTTTTTGCCTCCGTCTTCACCGTGGAAGATGAGAAGTATTTGCCAGCCCCAGAACCACTAATATTGGAAGGGGTGTTGAAAGACCTGAGTCAGATTGAGGTGACAAAAGAGGAGGTCCTACAACTGATAGACAAATTAAAAACTAATAAGTCACCGGGTCCAGATGGCATACATCCGAGAGTTCTGAAAGAACTCAAAGTTGAACTTACATTTCTTTGAGGGGGTAAACAAACTTGTGGACAAAGGAGACCCGATAGATGTTGTTTACCTTGACTTCCAGAAAGCTTTTGATAAAGTTCCTCATCAAAGGCTCCTTAGAAAGCTTGAGAGTCATGGAGTAAAAGGACAGGTCCTCTTGTGGATCAAAAACTGGCTGAGTAATAGGAAGCAGAGAGTGAGTATAAATGGGCAGTCTTCGCAGTGGAGGACGGTAAGCAGTGGGGTGCCGCAGGGCTCGGTACTGGGTCCCATGCTCTTTAACTTGTTCATAAATGATTTAGAGTTGGGAGTGAGCAGTGAAGTGGCCAAATTTGCGGATGACACTAAATTGTTCAGGGTGGTGAGAACCAGAGAGGATTGTGAGGAACTCCAAAGGGATCTGTTGAGGCTGGGTGAGTGGGCGTCAATGTGGCAGATGCGGTTCAATGTGGCCAAGTGCAAAGTAATGCACATTGGGGCCAAGAATCCCAGCTACAAATACAAGTTGATGGGGTGTGAACTGGCAGAGACTGAGCAAGAGAGAGATCTTGGGGTCCTGGTAGATAATTCACTGAAAATGTCAAGGCAGTGTGCGTTTGCAATAAAAAAGGCCAACGCCATGCTGGGAATTATTAGGAAGGGAATTGAAAACAAATCAGCCAGTATCATAATGCCCCTGTATAAATCGATGGTGCGGTCTCATTTGGAGTACTGTGTGCAGTTCTGGTCGCCGCACCTCAAAAAGGATATTATAGCATTGGAGAAAGTTCAGAAAAGGGCAACTAGAATGATTAAAGGGCCGGAACACCTTCCCTATGAAGAAAGGTTGAAACGCTTAGGGCTCTTTAGCTTGGAGAAATGTCGACTGAGGGGTGACATGATAGAGGTTTACAAGTTAATGTATGGGATGGAGAAAGTAGAGAAAGAAGTACTTTTCTCCCTTTCTCACAATACGAGAACTCGTGGGCATTCGATGAAATTACTGAGCAGACAGGTTAAAACGGATAAAAGGAAGTACTTCTTCACCCAAAGGGTGATTAACATGTGGAATTCACTGCCACAGGAGGTGGTGGCGGCCACAAGCATGGCCACCTTCAAGAGGGGCTTAGATAAAAATATGGAGCAGAGGTCCATCAGTGGCTATTAGCCACAGTGTGTATGTGTGTGTGTGTGTGTGTGTGTGTGTGTGTATATATATATATATATATATTTGGCCGCTGTGTGACACAGAATGTTGGACTGGATGGGCCATTGGCCTGATCTAACATGGCTTCTCTTATGTTCTTATGACCAAGTTTTGATAATGGGAGATTTTAATGGAACAGTTAAGAACTCATTGGACAGGTCGGGAGGGAAAAAAACAATAGTAAAGAAGGAAAATTGCCAAAGTCTTTTTTTTAACTGGTTAAACAAGAAAATTTCGAAGATATATGGAGGAAATTTAACCCTGAAGTTTGGGACTATATTTTCTTTTCTGCAAGACACAAAACTTTTTCTAGAATTGACATGTTGTGGGGAACTAAAGATTTAGGTCTTATAACAAGGAAAATAGAGATTTTACCTAAAATTGGTGCTGATCATAACCCAATAATGTGGATTACAAAATTGTCCAAGAAGGTGAGAAGATGGAGATTGAATGAAGATTTGCTACAGAATAAAGAAACAGTGACATACCTAGAAAATGAAACTAAAGCTTTTTTCCAAGTAAATGACAAAGAGGATATTGACTTTCAGACCGTCTGGGATGCCTATAAAGCAGTAATGAGAGGAATGTTGATTACTTTGAATAATAAAGCTAAGAGAGTAAAAGAAAAACAGTTGTTGGACATTCAAAATGAAATAAAGAAAAAGGAAGGGGAGTTGAAAAAAAGGCCAGGGGAGAAGAAAATTTTAAGGGAAATTACAATATTACAAACTCAATTGAGACATTTGTTAAATAAAGAAGTGGAATGGAGTTTGAAAAGACTTCAGCAGAAATCCTTTGAGGGAGCAAATAAACCTGGAAAGTATTTGGCTTGGCAATTGAAGAAAAAGAGAGAAAATAAAATTATTAACAGAATTGTGGTAGATGGAAGAGAAGTGGTTACTCAAGAGGGAATAAAAAGAGAATTTTTAAGTACTATGCCAAACTGTTTAAAGGTGTTAAAATAAAGAAAGAGAAGATGGATGAGTATTTACAAAAGATAAAACTAGAACCCTTAACTGCAAATATGTGAAAAGTTTTGAATGACCCAATTGAAAAAAATAGAAATTGAAGCAGCAATTAATGCAATGAAGAATGGAAAAGCACCTAGGCCTGATGGATATACGGCTAAATATTTTAAAACTTTTAGAAGATGAGTTAATACCAAAATTGCAGAAGTTGATGAATACGATAAGAATAAAAGGGAAAGTACCAAACACATGGAAAAAAGCTGTTATTTCGTTGATACCTAAGGAAGATAGAGATGTCACGAACGTAAAAAATTACAGACCAATTTCGCTATTAAATAATGACTATAAAATATTTACAAGAATCTTGGCAGAACGGCTTAAACAACATTTGATAAATTTTATAAAGGAAGATCAAGCAGGGTTTCTTCCCTAAAGACAAATAAGAGACAATATTAGAACTGTTGTAAATATTGTAGAATATTATGAAAGACATCCAGAAAAAGAAGTAGCATTATTCTTTGCAGATGCAGAGAAAGCACTTGATAATTTAAATTGGGACTTTATGTTTGCAGTAATGGAAAAAATGGAGCTGGGTGAAAACTTTATAAGAATGATAAAATTAATATATTCTGAACAAAGTGCAAGGTTGTGTATAAACACAGATCTTACAGAAGATATTAAAATTAGCAAAGGTACTAGACAAGGCTGTCTGCTTTCACCATTGTTGTTTATAATGACTCTTGAAATATTATTGATGCAGATCCAAGAAGAAAGAGAAATAGAAGGATTAAGAATAAAAGGATTTACTTACAAATATAGAGCTTTTGCTGATGATATTATGTTTATAAATGAAAACCCCATACAAGTTACACCTTTGTTGCTAGCTAAAATACAAGAGTATGGGGAGTTGGCGGGACTTTGTATTAATAGAGAAAAATCAAAAATTCTGTGTGAAAATATGCGGATGAACAAGCAACAAGAATTACAGAAACTAACGGGTTGTGAAGTCACCTCTAAAGTAAAATACCTAGGGGTGGAGATAACAATGAAGAATATTTATCTGTTTAAAAATAATTATGAGAAGTTATGGCGCAAAATGGATGAAGACATGTTAAAGTGGAATAAGCTTAATTTGTCATTGTTGGGTAGAACAGCTGCAATCAAAATGAATATCTTACCAAGAATAATGTATTTGTTTCAAACTATTCCTATTGTGAAGGATGGCAAACAATTTGATAAATCACAAAGGAAAATCTTAGAATTTGTATGGGCTGGGAAGAAACCAAGGATTAAAATGAAAATTTTGACAGATGCAAAAGAAAGAGGTGGGTTTCAATGGCCGAAATTAAAATTATATCAGGAAGCAGTTTGTTTAGTGTGGATCAAAGAATGGATAACATTGTTAAACAAAAAACTTTTAGTGTTGGAAGGTCACGGAAATAAATTTGGCTGACACGCGTATTTGTATTATGGAAAAAAGAAGATGGATGGTTTTCTCTCTCACCATTATATAAGAAATAATTTGCTAAATACGTGGATTAAATACAAGAAATATGGAGATAAGACCATTATGGATAGTGCCAGCTGAAGTAATAAAAATAATGGCTGAGATAGGCAAAGAAAAGCAGTTGTCATATAATCAATTATTAAAAATACAAAGTGGCAAAATAGTACTGAAAACTGCTGAAGAGTTGAATCATAAATATGATTGGTTTCAAATGCAACAAATAAAGAGCTTGGTGGAGAATGATATTAAAACTGAAGGAATAAGGAAAGAGCAAACAGAATTGGAAAAAGTTCTGCTTGGAGAGAATGATAAATTAATTTCAAAAGTATATAAATTACTTCTACAATGGTCTACAGAAGATGAAGTAGTGAAATCGCAAATGATTAAATGGACAATTAATGTAAATAAAGAAATACAGATGGAAACTTGGGAATATTTGTGGAAGAACTCTATGAAGCTTTCAACATGTCAAAGTATTAAAGAAAACTGTTTTAAGATGAGGTATAGATGCCATATAACTCCTATAAAATTGGCAAAGATGAATGATAAGATGCCAGACAGATGTTGGAAATGTAAAAAGCATGAAGGTTCTTTCTACCATATGTGGTGGACTTGTGAAAGAGCGAAAATGTTTTGGCAGATGATTCATCAAGAGATTTCTAAGATCTTGGGATATGAGTTTAACAAAGTTGCAGAGACCTTTCTATTGGGACTACAAATGGAAACATTTCCAAAAGAAGATAGAGTTTTAATCTGGTACTTGCTGTCAGCCGCTAGGGCATTGTATGCGCAGTTGCATTGGATTTTTCCTACCTAAATGCAGAACTTTACATTTATCCCTGTTAAAATTCATTTTATTGGTTTTAGCCCAGTTTCCAAGCCTGTCAAGGTCATCCTGTATCCTGTTTCTGTCTTCTGTGTTTGCAACTCCTCCCAATTTCGTATCATCTGCAAATTTAATAAGCATTCCCTCTATTCCTTCATCCAAATCATTGATAAAGATGTTGAACAAAACAGGACCCAGGACAGATCCTTGAGGCACTCCACTTGTCACTCCTCTCCAAGAGGATGAGGAATCATTCACAAGCACTCTTTGGGTGCGATCTGCCAACCAGTTACAGATCTACCTAACGATAACAGGATCCAAACCACATTTCACCAACTTGTCAACAAGGACAGTATGTGGAACCTTTTCAAAAGCCTTACTGAAATCAAGATAAATGATGTCTACAGCATTCCCCTGATCCAGCAAGGTAGTCACTTTCTCAAAAAAAAAAAAGATCACGTTAGTCTGACATGACTTGTTCTTGAGGAACCCACGCTGGCTCTTAGTAATCACATCCATTCTTTTTAAATGTTCTGGGATCAACTATTTGATGATTTGTTCTAAAACTTTTCCAGGTATAGACGTCAAGCTGATGTGTTGGTAGTTACCGGGATCGTCTTTTCTCCCCTTCTTGAAGATGGGGATGACATTTGCTCGCCTCCAATCTTCCGACACCTCTCCCATTCTCCAAGAATTCTCAAAAAGTAATAGCCAGAGGCTCGGAAATTACATCTGCAAGCTCTTTTAGAACTGTTGGATGCAATTAATCTGGCCCTGAGGACTTAGTTTCATTTAAAGAAACTAGGTGTTTATGTACTACCAATGCTGATCCTAGGTTGGAACTTCATACCCTCCTTATATGTTCTGTTTTTGGCATGTTGAGCACTGTTTCCCTCAGAAGAGAAAACTGAGGAAAAGTAGGAATTGAGCAGTTCCGCCCTCTCTTCATTACCCATTACAATTTCACTTTCTTGCCCTCTCAATGGGCCTCCCATGACCTTGCTCTTTTTTTTACTCTGAACATAAGAAAAGAACGCTTTTTTGTTGTTTTTAGCATCTTTGGCCAGCCTAAGCTCATACTGCTTTAGCTTTCCTAACTTTTTCTCTACAAGCACTGGTGATTTGTTTATATTCATCCCCGGTTATAAGCCCCAATTCCTAAAAAAGTTTTTTTAATTTCTCAAGTCTTTAGAGAGCTGTTTATGGAGCCACTTCAGCTTCTTTAGGCTTCTTCCATTTTTTCTTCTCATAGAAATTGTCTGTGATTGCGCTTTCAGTATTTTGCTTTTACTGAACCCCCTTCCTCCTAAGTATTTCTGCCATGGGATTTTACCCAGCATAGTTCTAAATTTATCGAAGTCTGCCTTTCTAAAGTTCAACCTATAAGTCTGACTTCTTATAGCTTTTCCCTTCCCTAAGACTGTAAATTCCAAAATCACATGGTCACTACTGCCCAAGGTGCCCACTATTTCCACTTCAATCAATTCTTCCTTGTTGGTGAGACTCAAATCCAAGATAGCAGATCCCCTTATTTCCTTCTTCACTTTCTGAAAAAGGAAGTTGTCAGCAAGACAAGTCAGGAATCTATTTGATTTTTCATTTTTAACAGAGTTGGACTTCCAAAAGATGTCTGGGTAATTGAAATCTCCCATTATCACTGTATCCCTTCTCTCGGAGAACTTTGCAATCTGCTGTAGAAGTATCTCATCCAAGTCCTCTGCCTGACTTGGTGGTCTATAGCAGACCCCCTATAACAGCACGCCTCGCAGTCTCACTGGATCGCTTCTATATGCGGCTTATGGCTACCCCAGCCCCTCTTCCACCTCAGTTCTTCCTTTTGAATTTTACCTCACGACTATGAAACTCAAGTGGTGAGTGTAATATGGATTTCTCAATACTAGTCTCTTCGGGGTTTTTGTTTTGCTTTCAGATGGATATAAAGTCAGTTTGTAGGTAGGGGACCACAGCAGCTTTGATAGTTTTCCCAATATACTGGCACCAGAGAACTTTAAAGTAAACCACAGAAATTTATTAACATACACACACCATCTTCAACTGGGGAATAGGAAATATATACATGGACTGTATTGTATCTCAAGCAGTTAACAGTTTCTTCGCAGTTCAGGCTCTATAATATCTAGTTCACTTAGGTCTCTCAGGTTTCACAGATCATATAGATTTCACTCTCCAACACTCTTCTAGGTTGGCCTCTTGGGTATAATGTGCCACGTCTCTTAAGTCGACTGGTGTCTCTTCTCCCAGCCCTTCAGACTTCTAGACCCACATCTTCCCCTCAACCACCTCTTTAGCTCTTAAGAGAAGTGTCTCTGTGTCTGTGACCTCTCAGGTCTTTTACTGTGACTCTTCTCTAGTCACACACAGCCCCTTGGCTGTCTTTATAGAGTGAACAGTGAGCTTTGCTTCTCTCGAAGACTCTCCTCAGCTCCTGTTTCAGCTCCTTCTCAAACCAACTGCTCTCTTCAGCAGTCTCCCTCAGACTCTGTCAGTCACCAACTGCCCTCAGCCGTTAGCTGTCAATCACCTCTGAGAGTTCCGAGCTCTCTGGCCCCCACCCTCATGTCATCTGACGCAGGCTCTATGTGTCCTTAGTTTTCATGTTAACCCGTTCATTACCGTCACACCCCCACAATAATATCACTGTTATTTCTTACTCCTTTTATTTTTACCCAGAGACTCTCAACTGATTCACATATTTCCTCACAAGTATATACCTCCTTCACATATACTGCTACGCCTCTGCCCTTTCTCATTTGCCTGTCCCTTTTAAATAAGTTGTACCCCTGAATCCTAATATTCCAGTTGTGAGTGTCATTCCACCAAGTTTCAGTAAGGCCTATTATGTCATAGTCTCCTTCCTGTATTAGGACTTCCAGTTCCTCCTGTTTGTTTCCCATACTCTGTGCATTAGTGTAGAGACATCGGAATCCACGTTTTATGCATCCCAAGGGTTTAGTTTCCATACAAGCCTGTGTCACGACCCGGACCTTCAGGTAGAGACGGGCGGCTGCTGTTGCCCTGGCAATCAGCCAGGACGCTGGCAGCCGGCTACGGTGCTTTCAAGGAGCAGCACAAGCATTATCTAGCAGTCCTAATTAGTCCCTACCATAAATCAGTCCAGCCGAAGGGAGAAGCAGGGCGCATCGTCACAGGAATGCAGTGGGTCAAAAGCCAGAGGAAGCAAGCCGAATATATTCAAAGTACCTAAGCCAGTCCATAGAGCAAAAGCAGAGTCCAGTTCCAAGTCCAAGATTCAAGCCGGGTCAGGAGCAAACGGGTTCTCTCAGCAGCCAAGAGGGTGCAGGGCGTGGTCACGTCCGAGGAGGATCGTTCGTTGCCAGCACAGTTTGCCCTAAGGCCAGGACTACAGATATACTGTGCTGGCTTGTTAACTCGTTAGTACTCCGGGCTTAGATCTCTCCTCCCACGCATGCGTGCTTCTTTCCGTCTGTCTTTGAACTCCTGCCGTCTCCTTTCACGGAGCCGGCTGACAGGTGGCGGGGATTCAGGAGGTGATGCACTAGGGCCCGGTGTGGCCTGATCAGTTTCAGGAGGGGATGAGCTAGGGCCTGGTGTGGCCTGATCAGTTTCAGGTGGCTCCTGCTCTGGGTTAGCAAGGGCTGGGTCTGGTGCAGGCATGACAGCCTGCAAGTCAACATTACCTAGCATATGTGCCACTCTTTGCAAATCTTTAATGTTCTTATCCCCAGTTTCTGGCTTTGAATTATTATCTCACTCCCCCATACAATTTAGTTTAAAGCCCTCCTTATTAGGTTAGCAGGGCTGTTACCAAACACCCTTTTCCCTACCTCCATAAGGTGCAAACTATCTCCCGATAGAAGACCACCATCTCGAAAGTGTAAGCCATGGTCCAGAAATCCGAAACTTTCCTGACGACACAATCAACGTAGCCAGTTGTTTATTTGAAGTATTCTTCTTTCTCGTCCTAAGCCACAGCCTTCAACAGGAAGCACTGAGAGAACACAACCTGTGTGCCCAGCTCCTTCACCTTCTGACCCAAAGCCACATAGTCTTTTCTAATACATTCAGGGCTATGATGGGCAGTATCGTTTGTTCCCATGTGGATCAGCAAGAAAGGATAGTAATTCGTGAGCTTGATAAATCTTCCAATCCTTTCTGTCACATGCTGGATGCATGCACCCAGCAGACCTCTCGAGATGACAAGTCCAGTTGGCACACTTTGGGCTCCAGCCCTCTGAGCAAACAGTCTCCATTCACCACCACATTCCTCTTCCTATATTGGGGAGCAGAAGCTCCAGGCTTCTTATCCACAGGATCTTGAGAAACTTTCTTCAAGCTTCGTGGAGGCTGGGGAAGTATCAGGTTCAGAATCAGTTACTGTGGGGAGATCCTGGAACCTATTGCTGAGCAGCAGGGGCTCAGAACATCTGATTTTATTTCTCCTTCAGGTTACATTTTTCCAGGAACACTTCTCCTGTGTTTGGTTCTCTTCTAATTTCTGAGATACCTTTTCCTATCCCTCCTCTTGTCCTTTTAAGAGCATCTCATGCGTTTTGTCAAGAAAATCCTCTGCAGTGTGGACTGCAGTGTGGACAATCATGCCTCCAGTCCCTGTATCTTCTCCTCCAGCAGGGCCACTAACTTACACTTGCTGCAACTGTAATTCGTGTTACTCTCAGGTAGAAATACAAACATCCCATAGTCTTTACACGTCGCTGCCTCTGCTCTCTCGCCAGCCATACTGCTGCAATTCATTTCAAAATTTTCTTTATCTTCACTTCTCTTTAAATCCCACTATCAACTGCCACTTGAAACTACCTGTGGGTAACTACCCACCTTTCTACAGAACCCCCAGGCGAAGAGCCACAGGCCAAGAGCCCTTTGGTTCACGCCAAAGGCTTGAACCTTTGGCAAGGATGAGCCTTGCAAATTAAAGGCTCAAGCCCCCACCCACCTCTGACTCAACAGCCAGAGCAACAGCAGAGGGTGGGGCCAGCAATTACCCCCAGGCAAACAAGCTCTCCTCATTCAGCTACAGCTTACCAGCAGGTTTGTTCTAGATCCAAACACCTTCTTCTACCACAGCTGAGCCACTTCTCCCTCTGGCAAGGATGAGCCTTGCAAATTAAAGGCTCAAGCCCCCATCCACCTCTGACTCAAGGGCTTTACTCTCATCTACTGTAATGTACTCAGTGACAAGACATGTTGAAGGCAACATACTTTATTAGCGGGTACATCACAAGAGGGAGAATGGCGCGCTGGGTCCCGATTATATACATGCCCCAGAACAACCCTCCGTGAGGCCAGGTCCAATCCTGGTCAGTTAAACTTCCTGCCACAGATCTTGATTGGCGGTGCGTATTAGCGAGCTACATCCGGGGACCAGTGGGGTTCCACTGGTCGCCTCTGTAGCGTGCGCTGTGCTGTACATAGGGATTGGAATGCAGGACATAACACTCCTCCCCCCCCCCCAGTTCAGGACACATAGTCTTTCAAGTACGCCAGTGCCCTGCGTTCACTGGTCGACCTCCTCGGGGTTGCTTGGGGAGTCGGTGCAGCCACTGCAGCTGGCGGGGCGGCAATTTCCCCTTGTTGAGGTGTAGCCGGACACTGACTGGCTGTCGCTTGTTGCTCGTCCGGAGTCTCTTCTCTGGTGGGGTCGCTTCCGCCGCTGTGGTACTCTTCTGCCCGTGCAGTCGGTGCAGCCGGCATGGGCAGGATATTTTCCGAGGGTGTTGCTGTCAGTTCTTCCCTGCTTCCCCCGCCCCTCGTGGCGGTTGGTTCCTCTGGCAAAGTGCGGCGGTGCAACTTATCGATATGCCTCCTGAGAACCTGGCCCCCCTCTGTCGAGACCTTGTATAAGCGGGACCCGGTCACGCGCAGCACCCGGGCGGCTAACCACTCTGGGCCTCTTGCCAAGTTCTTAGCATACACCGGGTCCCCTGGGAAGAACCCCCTGGCGGCTTCCCTGGTTTCGGGGGAACTGCGGAGGTCAGTGGCCCGGTCGGGATGTAGCCTATCTAACCTCGTGATCAATTTCCTCTTCATTAGTAATTCGGCAGGGCTTGACCCGGTGACGGGGTTGGGGGTGATTCGGTTGTCAAATAGGAAGGCTACCAGGCGGTGGTCCCAGTTTCCCTGTACAATACGCCCCAGGGCCTCTTCGGTGGTGCACACCGTGCACTCAGCCTGGCCGTTGGTGGCCGGATGGAAGGGGGCGGACCTAATGTGTTGAATGAGATATCTATTCGAGAAATCCCAGAATTCCCAGGAGGTGAAAGCGGTACCATTGTCCGTGACCAGGGTATCGAGGATTCCGTGTGTGCAAAAGACCCTTCGCAAGGCTCGGACCACTGCTGCTGTGGAGGTGGAAGCTACGAGGATCACCTCTAACCACTTGGTGTATGCATCGACCAAGATGAAGAATATCTGGCCCTGGTATGGCCCCGCAAAATCTAAGTGAAGACGGGACCACAGCCTTCTGTTGGACTCCCAGTGGTGAATGGGGGTGCTAGGTGGATCGGACCGGGACTCTTGGCAGTGTTGGCACCTTCTCACCCACCCCTCTATCTCGTCATCCATACCTGGCCACCATACGTAACTGCGTGCCAGGGCCTTCATCCGCACTATCCCCAGGTGTGTTTCATACAAAGCCTCTAACACTTGCTTCCGCAGTGAGGGGGGGACCACCACTCTGCTACCCCAGAGTATGCACCCCTTGTGTGTGGACAGCTCATCTCTGTGCAATGCGAACACCCTGAATTCTGGGTCCAGCTTGCCCTCGGCCCATCCCCTTCCCACCCAGTCCAAAACACGTGCGAGTATACGGTCCTTCCCCGTGTCCCGAGTTACCTCAGTGGCATGGAAGGGCCGCTTGGGCAGAGTCTCCATAAGCATCACATGGTGGGCAGGGGAGGGATCTGGGTCCATTGAGGGTAATGGCAGGCAGCTGAGTGTGTCAGCGTGTCCCATGGCCTTGCCTGGGCGGTGAACCAGGGCGTATGTATACGAGTTTAGGAACTGGTTCCACGTCAGGACTCACTGTGATACAATTTGCGGGGTCTGGCGGTCTGGGGCGAGGAGGCCCAGGAGCAGCTTGTGATCCATGGCAATCGTGAAGCACCTACCATTGAATTGAATTTATTCATTGAATTTATGCACACCTGCCACAATTGCCAAAGCCTCCTTGACGATCTGAGCATAGTTGCGCTCTGCGGGGGTCAGGGTCCTCGAGTAATATGCCACAGAAACCTCCCTCCCGTCTGGAAGTTGGTGCCCCAGGACTGCGCCCACCCCATACGGGGAAGCATCGCACGCCAAAATCAATGGTAGGGCTTCATCAAAATGGTGGAGCACCGCATTGGAAACAAGGAGGTCTTTGACTGCCTGAAAAGCGGTGGCCTGCTGCTTCCCCCAGACCCACGGGGCATGTTTATCGAGCAGCCTATGGAGGGGTTCCACGATGGCCGCTTTGTGGGGCAAAAACGAATGGTAAAAATTTAATAATCCCAAGAAACTTTGTAGCTCTGCCTTGCACATGGGGGGCGGGGCGTGGACTATCGCCCTGGTCTTGTCCTCTGTCGGGTGGATTCCCTCGGCGTCTACCGCAAACCCCAAGAACTCCACCCTCGGCACCCCTAGTGAACACTTTTCCTTTTTTACTTTCAGGCCCGCCGTCTAGAAGCGGCGGAGCACCTCTCTCAGGCAGCTGCTGAACTCCTCTGCGTCCGGGGCCGCGATCAGAACGTCGTCAAAGAACTGTTGCACTTCGGGAAGAGAGAAGAGAGTCCTTTGAGAAGAGAGTCCATTTGAGAAGAGAGTCCATTATGCTCTGAAAGATCCCCGGAGCTACACTAACCCCAAATTGCAACCACCGCACCCGAAAAGCTCCCCTGTGGGTCACAATAGTTTGAGCCTCTGCTGTCTTGGCATCTACCGGGAGTTGCTGGTATGCCTGGGCCAGGTCTAGTTTTCCAAAAACCTTGGAACCCGCTAGGGCAGCCAGGACGTGGCTGACCACTGGGACGGGGTATGGGTTGTCCTGTAGCGCTTTATTGATAGTGCACTTGTAGTCAGCGCATATTTGCACATCCCTGTTTGGCTTCACTGGGGTGACTTTGGGTGTTTCCCAGGCAGCATAGGATACAGGTTCCAGCACTCCCTGGGCCATGAGTCGGTCCAGCTCCGCTTCTATTTTAGGTTTTAGAGCGAACGGAACTTGCCTGGCCTTCAGTCTTATCGGTCTAACGAGGGGATCGAGAGGTAAGGTGATGGGCGGCCCCTTGTAACTCCCCAGGGTCCCATCAAAAACTTCAGGGAATTCCCGGCACATGTTCTTGAAGTTATTTGTTTGCATTTGCTGCACCCCCACTAATTGAATACCTAGCGGTCTAAACCAGGCCAGCCCCAGTAATGTGGTGAGCTGGCGCTTAACCACTAAAATGTCCAGTGGCCCCCTGAAGTTCTTCCTCTCTACCTGTACCATGGCCCAGCCCAAAATGTGCACGGGGTTTTTCTGAAAGTCCCGAAGTATAAAATCAGCCGGTCTCAATTGGAGCCGGCGACGGGGGCACAGTTTTCTTAGGCTCTCCTCTGAAATTATAGATATGGAGAGCCCGAGTCCACCTCCATTTTGCATGGAGCGCCCTCGATTAGGACCGTCTAACTTTGTCGGGGGCGGTGAGGGGCAAGTTCATTACCTGCAGGCTGTCGATGCTGTTGTGTGAGCATCGGTCGAGTCATGGTGAGCGGCCTGGCGTCTGCGAGTTGCCTTGGCCCGGCAAGCCTGCGCTATGTGGACCACCTTCCCGCAGTTCCTTTAGTCCATGTTGTGATAGGGGCAGTCCCGTCTCTTGTGGGGGTCGCCACAGCTGGCACACTTGCTGTTGGTCGGTCTCTCTGTGGCTCGTTGCTGTGGGCTCTCGGGCCCATTCCTTGTTGGTGGCGGAGCTGGAAGGCCTCTTCGTCCTCTGGGTCGCCGGGTGCCATCTCTTCCTGGTGGACTTCTCCTCGCGGGTTGCTGTATGCTTTGGTGGTTCTTTCAAACGCGGTTGCTTCGTTGAAAGCTTGTTGAAGGGTGAGCTCCTCCTTTGCAAAGAGCTTTTGCTGCAGCCTTTCGTCTCAGAGGCCGCATATGAATCAGTCTCTCAAGGCTTCCTCCTGCTTGTCGAAACCGCAGTTCCCTGCGATCTGGCAGAGAGAGGCCAGGTAGACGGCAGCCGTTTCTCCGGACCCTTGATCTCTCTTGTGGAAGAGGAATCGGCGGGCGATGATGGAAGGCTGGGGCAAGAAATGCCCGGTGAGGAGTCTGACGATCTCCCCGTACGTTCTCTCAGTGAGCTTCGCAGGGGCCAAGAGACCTCTGGCAATCTCGAAGGTGGCCTCCCCGCAGACGCTCAGGAGTACATCCCTCATGCAGCTGTCGTCGGTAATCATGTTTGCGCATAGGTAGCATTCGACCCCCACTAATTGAATACCTAGCGGTCTAAACCAGGCCAGCCCCAGTAATGTGGTGAGCTGGCGCTTAACCACTAGAATGTCCAGTGGCCCCCTGAAGTTCTTCCTCTCTACCTGTACCGTGGCCCAGCCCAAAATGTGCACGGGGTTTTTCTGAAAGTCCCGCAGTATAAAATCAGCCGGTCTCAATTGGAGCCGGCGACGGGGGCACAGTTTTCTTAGGGTCTCCTCCGAAATTATAGATATGGAGGAGCCCGAGTCCACCTCCATTTTGCATGGAGCACCCTCGATTAGTGTGTGTGTGTGTATATAAAATTTTTTGCCACTGTGTGACACAGAGTGTTGGACTGGATGGGCCGTTGGCCTGATCCAACATGCTTTCTCTTATGTTCTTATGACCCGCTCCGTGTAGGTCTCCCACCTCTCGGGGTTGGCGGGGTCAAACTCAGCAAGATAGCCCATTGTTACACTCAGGTTCGCCATGGTGGCGGCGGGCGCTTCTGTCTCTTGTGGCTCCATGCCTTCCTCGTCTCCAGCCAGGTCAGTGACTTCCCGCTTCGGGAGGCCTCCTAGCTAGATCCCACCTTCGTCGCCAGTGTAATGTACTCAGTGACGAGACGTGTTGAAGGCAACATACTTTATTAGCGGGTACATCACAAGAGGGAGAATGTCGGGCCGGGTCCCAATTATATACATGCCCCGGAACAACCCTTCGTGAGGCCAGGTGCAATCCTGGTCAGTTAAACTTTCCGCCACAGATCTTGATTGGCGGTGTGTATTAGCGAGCTACATCCGGGGACCAGTGGGGTTCCACTGGTCGCCTCTGTAGCGTGCGCTGTGCTGTACATAGGGATTAGAATGCAGGGCATAACACTTACTCTCCCTTACTTTTTCAAAAGCCCCCTGATTTTAAAATCCTGGCTACTGCCCTAGGTTGGAGGAAGGTGCTGGGAGCTGGGACAGAATTGCTGGAGAGGTGAAAGTCAATTTTGCTTTTCTTAAACTGCTGGGGAGCATTAACTGAACATAAGAACATAAGAGAAGCCATGTTGGATCAGGCCAGTGGCCCATCCAGTCCAACACTCTGTGTCACACAGTGGCCCAAAAAATATTTATACACACACACACACAAACTGTGGCTAATAGCCACTGATTGACCTCTGCTCCATATTTTTATCTAACTCCCTCTTGAAGCTGTCTATGCTTGTAGCCGCCACCACCTCCTGTGGCAGTGAATTCCACATGTTAATCACCCTTTGGTGAAGAAGTACTTCCTTTTATCTGTTTTAACCTGACTACTCAGCATATGAACATATGAAGCTGCCTTATGCTGAATCAGACCTTAGGTCCATCAAAGTCAGTATTGTCTTCTCCGACTGATAGCGGCTCTCCAGGGTCTCAGTTATTTCATCAAATGCCCACGAGTTCTTGTATTGTGAGAAAGGGAGAAAAGTACTTCCTTCTCTACTTTCTCCATCCCATGCATTATCTTGTAAATCTCTATCATGTCACCCAGCAGTTGACGCTTCTCCAAGCTAAAGAGCCCCAAGCGTTTTAACCTTTCTTCATAGGGAAAGTGTTCCAATTCTTTAATCATTCTAGTTGCCCTTTTCTGGACTTTTTCCAATGCTATAATATCCTTTTTGAGGTGCGATGACCAGAATTGCACACAGTATTCCAAATGAGACCGCACCATCGATTTATACAGGGGCATTATGATACTGGCTGATTTGTTTTCAATTCCCTTCCTAATAATTCCCAGCATGGCGTTGGCCTTTTTTTATTGCAATCGCACACTGTCTTGACATTTTCAGTGAGTTATCTACCACGACCCCAAGATCTCTCTCTTGCTCAGTCTCTGCCAGTTCACACCCCATCAACTTGTATTTGTAGCTGGGATTCTTGGCCCCAATGTACATTACTTTGCACTTGGCCACATTGAACCTCATCTGCCACGTTGACGCCCACTCACCCAGCCTCAACAGATCCCTTTGGAGTGCCTCACAATCCTCTCTGGTTCTCACCACCCTGAACAATTTAGTGTCATCTGCAAACTTGGCCACTTCACGGCTCACTCCCAACTCCAAATCATTTATGAACAAGTTAAAGCACATGAGACCCAGTACTGAGCCCTGTGGCACCCCACTGCTTACTGTCCTCCACTGCGAAGACTGCCCATTTATACTCACTTTTTGTTTCCTATTAATTAGCCAGTTTTTGATCCACAAGAGGACCTGTCCTTTTACTCCATGACTCTTGAGCTTTCTAAGGCGCCTTTGATGAGGAACTTTATCAAAAGCTTTTTGGAAGTCAAGGTAAACAACATCTATTGGGTCTCCTTTGTCCACATGTTTGTTCACCCCCTCAAAAAAATGTAACAGGTTAGTGAGGCAAGATCTTCCCTTACAGAACCCATGCTGAGTCTTCCTCAATAACTCGTGTTCATCAATGTGCCTACTCATTCTGTCCTTGATAATGGTTTCTTCCAAGTTTCCCGGCATTGAAGTCAGACTGACTGGCCTGTAATTTCCCGGATCTCCTCTGGAACCCTTTTAAAAGATGTGGGTGACATTTGCTACCTTCCAGTCCTCAGGAACGGAGGCAGATTTCAATGAAAGATTACATATTTTTGTCAGGAGATCCACAAGTTCACCTTTGATTTCTTTCAGAACTTTTGGATGTATGCCATCCGGACCTCGTGACTTATTAGTTTTTAATTTGTCTATCAGTTGTTGAACCTCCTCTCTTGTCACTTCAATCTGACTCAGGTCTTTCAACACCCCTTCCAAAATTAGTGGTTCTGGAGCGGGCAAACACTTCTCGTCTTCCACAGTGAAGATGGAGGCAAAAAATGCATTCAGCTTCTCAGCCATTTCCCTGAAATGGGTTGCTATGTGAGAGAACTGTGTGAGGGTTACTGCGTGAGAGAACTGTGTGAGTGCTTGGAGCCTGCTGGAGAGGGGTTTATGATTGCTTCTGTGTGTCTTTTGTCTGATTTGTTGCTGAGAGAGAAGGGCCTGTTTGCCTGGGGTAGTTGCAGGCCCCATCCTCCACTGTTGCTCTGGCTGTTGAGTCAGAGGTGGTGGCTCTGAGTCTTTAAATTGTAAAGGTCCTCCTCACCAGAGGCTCTTGCTCTATGGCTCTTATCCTGGGGATCTGGTCTGGGGACCCTATAAGAAACTGAGTAGCTCCTCACAAGTAGCCTCAAGAGGCAGTTTTGCAGTGGAGTTTTCAGGGAAGTAAAGATAAACAGAATGAATTTTCAAATGAATTGCAGCAGCTTGGCTAGCGAGGGAGCTGAGGCAGTGACATGTAAAGTCTGTATTCTTACCTGAGGGTAACAGTGATTACACTTGCAGAAAGTGTATGTTGGTAGCCCTACTAGAGGAGAAGGTACAGTTAATAAGGGAAGTTGAGGATTTTATGGATAGAATGCATGAAGTGCTCATGAGAGGACAGCAGGAAGAACAGGGAAAGGTTTCTCAGCAAATGGAGGAGAACCCAACACAGGAAGAGGGCATGTGTAAAAATGTAACCCACAGGAGCAGAAAAATCAGGAGACATTTTGAGCCGCTGCTAAGCAATCGGTTCCAGGATCTCCCCATAGATACTGATTATGAACCACTGGAACCACTTTCACGGTATTGATTATTTATTTATTTATTTATTTATTTTATGACTTCTATCCCGCCCTTCCCAACAAGTGGCTCAGGGCGGCTTGATTATGAACCACTGGAACTGGGCTACTTCTCCAGCCTCCACAAGACTTGAAGAAAGTTTCTCAGGAGCCCATGCATGAGAAGATTTAAACATCTGCTCGCCAATATAGGAAGAGGTGTGTGCTCATAATTGGAGATTCGCTACTCAGAGGAGAAAGGGTAGGAAGACTTTTCAAGCCCACAGATTATTATCCTTTATTGCTGATCCATGTGGGAACAAATGATACTGCCTGGCGCAGGCTGGGACATAATAAAAGAGAATCCTCCCCCCAATGCTATATTTTGCTTTGATAGTCCGGAAGAAAAAGACTCAGCAGGATGCCATCGGATGTTCTGTAATTTTATTAGTTTACTGTTGTATCAATGTGTTGCTTTTAATCTATGTATTGTTTTATCTGATGTAAATTGCCCAGAGCCTGATTTGGGCTGGGCTGATTCAGTAAATAACATAAATAATAATAATATGTGGAATTGGATCAGAAGGTGAAAGAGGTTGGGAGTGCAGGTTGTGCTTTCATCAGTTCTTCTTGTGTTTGTATATGTGGCGCTTCAGTTCCAGAGCATATATTTCACATTTTATTTTGTCCTATGTATGCAGAAGTTTGAACTAAATTCCTTGAAAACTCGTTAAAAAGACAATTTTCTTCCTCTGATCTCGATAAACTGGGTTTTTTACTATCTGATATTGACCCGTTTGTTACATATAGAGCGTTGCGTTTCACCTTGGCTGCAAAAACAAACAAAAAAAAAATTAGGGCCAAGACTGTTGTCTCAGTAAATAAGCCTTATGACTAACAGGTTTCATTTTAGGTGTTTATAACTTTATTGTATACCAATATTTATAACTAATTAGGTATTTTATGGTTGAGTCTAATGCTAATTGTATTTCTGTAATTTATCATCACTTGCTTCTGTATCTTATCTTATAATGTAGGGGTGGCCAGTGGTATCTCTCAAGATGTTTTTTGCCTACTATAGCAGCGCCCGCCTCACGGCCTCTCTGGACTTCTATATTTCAGTCTCTTCGGGGTATTTTACTTGTTTATTTGATGGGACCACAGCAGCTTTGTTTGTTCTTCCCACAAATTATAGGCTCTTGAGAACTTTAACATAAACCACAGATTTATTGTAACACAAAGTTCTTAACTTGGGGATATGGGAGATATTTACACAGGCTAATACGTTGCTCAGTTGTTTCAGGCTTTACATTCACTTTGTCTTTTGAGTCTTTCACAGTTACACAGTTTCCCTATAACTCACTCTCCACCTCTAGCCAAGGTCTGGCCTCTTGGGATTGATGTGTCAAGTCTCACCCCTCGACTGGAATCTCTCCTCTCAGCCCTTCTTGGTGTCTCAGACCCACATCCACACCCTCAACCTCCTCACTAGATCTTCAGAGTAGTCTCTAGGTGTCTGTGACCATTCCGGTCTTAACTGACTCACACACACAGCCCTCTTGGCCGGTTTTGTCGAGCTTGTAGTCTCTGGAAGACTTCCCCGTCTCCGCCTCAAGCTCCTTCACAGGATCAGCTGTCCTCTCAGCCTCTCTGGTAGGCTCGAACTGACCCTCTCAGTCTCTGTCAGGCCACCACACTGACAGACTTCTCTGACAGGCCTCCACTCTGTCAGACATCAACTGACTGACTGCCTCAGCAGTTTCTCTTTCTCAACTTCTTTTCCCTCCCTGAGAGCTCTGAGCACTTTGCCCCCACCCTCAGGTCACCTGACGCAGCCCTGTGCGTCTTCAGTTTATGGTTAACCCATTGCTTTCCATCACACCTACTACTCCCATCAGCCTCAGCCATTGGTCATGTTGGCTGGGGCTGATGGGAGTTGTAGGCAAAAACATCTGAAGAGCTACCGTTGGCCACCCCTGTTATAATGGATTTTTTATTTGTTTTGTTTTGTTTGACTTTATGGTCTTAATTTTCCATTGTGATGGCCTTTGGCTATATACAATTAATATTTCTGCTCTGCTCAGTTCTTCCTGTCAAAGTCTGTGTCTTAGGATGGGAAAGAATAATACTGCAAATAAATGACTGGCTACATACATGGTGTCATCAGGAAAGGTTGAATTTTTGGACCATGGCTTACACTTTTGAGATGAAGATGTTTTATCAGGATATGGTTTGCACCTCACAAAGGTAGGGGGAAAGGGGTTTTGTAAGAGCCTTGCTAACCTAATAAGGAGGGCTTTAAACTAAATCCTATGGGAAAACGAGACAATAATTCAAAGCTAAGTATAATACAAATAACTAGAGATAAGAATGCTAAAGTTTTTTCGGGAGTGGCACATACACTAGGTAACATTAACTTACAAGTACATAAAGAAAGAAAATCTCAGGGTGCACAAAACATGGGGCGTTTTCGCACTGACCTTAATCGGCAGCGACGTCCCTCTTCACCGCGCAGGATCTGTGCGGATTTCGCACCAGTTGCTGCGGAGCACCCGGAAGAGCCGCAAAATCCCGTGGCTTTTGCGGCGCGAATGGAAACCGCCAAAAACCAGTTTCCATTTGCACCGCAAAAGCTGCGGGACTTTGTGGCTCTTCCGGGTGCTCCGCAGCAATTGGTGCGAAATCCGCGCAGATCCTGCGCGGTGAAGAGGGACGTCGCTGCCGATTAAGGTCAGTGCGAAAACGGGCATGGATTCCAATGTCTCTACACTAATGTGCAGAGTATGGGAAACAAGCAGGAGGAACTTGAAGTCCTAATATAGGAAAGGACCTATTAGGCATTACTGAAACTTTGTGGGATGCAGTCACAATTGGAATATTAGGATTGAGGGTACAACTTGTTTAAAAGAGACGGACAAATAAGGAAGGGCGAAAGCATAGCAATATATGTGAAGGAGGAACAGGAAAGTGAAATTGTAACAGGTGATGAAGAGAGGGCAGAATTGCTCAATCCTACTTTTCTTCAGTCTTCTCTTGTGAAGGAAACAGTGCTCAACATAGTAAAAACAGAGCATATGATGAAGGAATCAGCATAGGGGGTAGTACATAAACACCTAGTTTCTTTAAATGAAACAATGTCCTCAGAGCCAGATGAACTGCACCCAAGGGTATGAAAAGAACTTACGGATGTAATTTAGAATCATAGAATCATTGAGTTGGAAGGGGCCATACAGGTCACCTAGTCTAACCCCCTGCTCAATGCAGGATCAGCATAGAGCAGGGGTGGCCAAACTTGCTTAACGTAAGAGCCACACAGAATAAATGTCAGATGCCTGAGAGCTACAAGACAGGATGGAAGGAAGGCAGGCAGGCAAACAGATGGGGGAAGATGAAGAAGATAGAAGATATTGGATTTATATCCCGCCCTCCACTCCAAAGAGTCTCAGAGTGGCTCACAATCTCCTTTACCTTCCTCCCCCACAACAGACACCCTGTGAGGTGGGTGGGGCTGGAGAGGGCTCTCACAGCAGCTGCCCTTTCAAGGACAACCTCTGCCAGGGCTATGGCTGACCCAAGGCCATGCTAGCAGGTGCAAGTGGAGGAGTGGGGAATCAAACCCGGTTCTCCCAGATAAGAGTCCGCACACTTAACCACTACACCAAACTGGAAGAAGGGAGAGGTAGAAAAAAGCAACTTTAACTTAAATGCATTCTCCTCATTTGGAATACTGTGTACAATTCTGGTCACCGCACCTCAAAAAAGATATAGCATTGGAAAAAGTATAGAAAAGGGCAACTAGAATGATTAAAGGGTTGGAACACTTTCCCTTTGAAGAAAGGTTAAAACACTTGGGATTCTTCAGCTTGGAGAAACGTCGACTGAGGGGTGAATTGATAGAGGTTTACAAGATTATGCATGGGATAGAGAAGGTAGAGAAAGAAGTACTTTTCTCCCTTTCTCATAACACAAGGCCTCGTGGACATTCAATGAAATTGCTGAGCAGTCGGGTTAGAACTGATAAAAGGAAGTACTTCTTCACCCAAAGGGTGATTAACACGTGGAATTCACTGCTTCTAGTCCTGGCCCCATTGGTGGACCTCCTGATGGCACTTGGTTTTTCTGGCCACTGTGTGACACAGAGGGCGTTTTCGCACTGACCTTCAAGTGGCGCGACGACCCTCTTCACACCGGAGGATCTGCGCGGATTTCGCACAAGAAGCGCCGGCGCACCCAAAAGAGCCGGCGACTTCCGTCGCGAAACCCGCTCAAATGAAAACCGCCAAGAAGCAGGAAAACGTTTGAGCGGGTTTCGCGACGGAAGTCGCCGGCTCTTTTGGGTGCGCCGGGGCTTCTTGTGCGAAATCCGCGCAGATCCTCCGGTGTGAAGAGGGTCGTCGCGCCACTTGAAGGTCAGTGCGAAAACGCCCAGAGTGTTGGACTGGATGGGCCACTGGCCTGATCCAGCATGGCTTCTCTTATGTCCTTATGTTCTCTTATCACATCGCCATGTAAAGCACAATGTTCACATTCCTGTGACAGATGGAAAATGGTTTGGCAGGCAGTACCACAATTGCATTTGGATCCAGGTATTTTACCCCATTTAAACTACAGGTCTGCACAGCTGCCAAAAGCTGTTTGTATTCTATTTGTCTTCCAAACTTTAAGTGGCAAGTCAAATCTTGCGAGTCTTTCATTTGTGTTTATCAGGTTATGGATATTAGGTGGAACCAATTGCATTCATGTTTGCAACTATTCATTCCCTAGATCAAAATTTTGTGATTGCAGGATTTTTGCAGATCTTATTGCTGAGTCTCAGGATCTTAGTCCAGATAAGCCCATGTCAGCCATGTCTTTGTGGATGGGCAATTCTCTGTTTTCAGTGATCTTTCTATATTCACAAAGAAGAGCATCTTGTCATTGGAGATGCATGAGAGCGATGTGGCACAACGTGGGTAGTGTCAAGCCTGAATATTTCAATATAAGATGATTGAACAAATGTCAAACCCATGCTCTGGCTTCCCCCCCATTATTTTATTTCTCACAATACAAGAACTCGTGGGCATTCGATGAAATTGCTGAGCAGACAGGTTAAAACAGATAAAAGGAAGTACTTCTTCACCCAAAGGGTGATTAACATGTGGAATTCACTGCCACAGAAGGTGGTGGCGGGCACAAGCATAGCCACCTTCAAGAGGGGTTTAGATAAAAATATGGAGCAGAGGTCCATCAGTGGCTATTAGCCACAGTGTGTGTGTATATATAAAAAATTTTGCCACTGTGTGACACAGAGTGTTGGACTCGATGGGCCATTGGCCTTATCCAACATGGCTTCTCTTATGTTCTTATGTTCTTACAACCCATCATCCACGTCCTCCCTGACATCTGGCCAAGAATGTTTATGTTACTGGGAATGGCCTGCTGTGTCTGAAGCGTATACTCCGTAAAATTCACAGTTCATGGGTTAGTGAAAGAATGCTTTTGTAGAGTAAAGGAAAGTTACTGTTGTACCCTTTGAACTTTAGATTTTAATAAAGTGCTTTTTTGTAACGGTTTATGATACCCTATATAGCACCATGTAACCTCTGGTATCTCAGACTTTCCAAGGACCTTGTTCCTTGGGCACCTTCGAGTTCCTAAATAAACTAGTCTATTTGAAACAAAACAAACGACTTCGTTATTGGGACAATTGGGGCTTGACAGGTAGCCAATAGATCAGAGTGGGTTGGATACATACACTGATGGTTCTCATTGTAGTATTGAGTTGTGCATCAAGTTTGTGGACAAGGGTGCTATTGAGTCACACTGATGCACCATATTCTGCAGTGTCATACACCAGCCTGAAAGCTGAGCATCTAAGTGTTGTAGCAGAGGTACCCCAAGTTGAACCACATATTTTTTTGAAGAATGTTGTTTTGTGTGCATATTTTCATTGCTACATTGGTAAAATGGTGTTTATAGTTCAAGGTCCTGCACCATCAATTTATTCAGGGCATTATGATATTGGCTGATTTACTTTCAATTCCCTTTCTAATAATTCCCAGCATGGCATTGGCCTTTTTTATTGCAATGGAGTTCTGCCATATGGTCAACAACAACGAAGACCCCAGAAAGGGACTTTTTCAAGGCAGGTGAGAAACTGAGATGGTTTGCCATTGCCTTCCTCTGCAGTGTCTTCCTTGGTTGTCTCCCATCCAAGTACCAACCCCCCCTAGCCTCTGAGAGCTGATGACAGTAGGCTATATCATGCTGTCCCCACTTCCTGTTTGTAGAAGCTTATTTATGGATATAGGCAATGGAAACTTTTTATGTCATAGAGGTAAATAACATCACCTAGTAAAAGACAGCTCATTAAACCTCTGTTAAAGAATATTTTCCCCCAGGTCCTGTGTCTACCATTGTGAGACACAGACTTACCAGAAGCCTCACAGGGAGTTCATGGATGAGCAACATTTGGAATCCAGATATTTCTCTTCTCATCCATTTAGCTGGACATCATCAGTTCATTTGAAAATTTTCTTTCTACAAGGCAAACTGACCATCACATTTTACTTCTCTGTTTGTCAAGTGTCATACATGTATGTATAATGTGGCTGCAATCAACTTCTCTATTCATTTCAATTAATGTATTTTGCGCACTGCTAAAAATATATGATTGACATCCCAGTGCCATCACTTTGCCTGTCAAACCTCCTACTATTAATTTTTTCCCCAAAGCACAAATCTATTCCTGGCTCTCTTTTGTGAAACTTTTCCTCTCAATTAGCTTACTGGAATGCTAATTTGATGTATTACATTTTACAGCACTGAGGAAATGATTCATTTTTAGCCTTTTAGCATGCTGACAGGTGAGGCTCTGACTTTATGCTCCCTGTTTTAAACTAACAATTGAGCACAATCTTAATACAGGGTTAAAACATGCTAATCAGAGTAGGGTTTGGCTACTGGATTGAGTTACAGGAAAGAATTATATGTTAATTCAGATTCATATGGATGTTATTTTTCCCCCAAGCACAAATAGAAGGAGTAGCCTATAGGTTGTAGACATATTTCAATAAGATGATGTGACTTTAAAAAGATACATTGACTCACTTATGTGTATAGAAGGATAATTCACTATTATTTCATTATATATCAAAGGTTTTGCCATGCCTTTAGATCTTTATCAAATACTCCCTTTGTTATCTATCTTTTTGAATGTTCTGATTCAAGAAGGTACTGTAATGATGGTTTCCTTTGAAGAAAATCTAAACCTGCAAATGAAAGAATATAGGCTTTTGAAATGTTTAAGGAGGTTCTTTTATTATCTATACAGAATAGTATTTGGGAATAACATCATTCACTTGCATGCAATTATCGTTTAACAGCTCAAACAGCCTCTACAGAGAACTCATTTTAAGATTTTTTAAAATAAAAAATACATGCTTTACATTAGGCTATGTAGAACTCTTTGACTTGACACCCATCTCATTTCCCACAGTGAGGGAACATGACTCCAGACATAAAAAAGGAATCCCCCCCCCCCCTTAGTGGGTGCATTTGCCAAGGTAAAGGCATTCTGATTTAACAGGAAAACATGTCAGCCATTGACTAGTCCTGTTTCAGCTCTAAAATCAGTGGCGGACTGGGTCTAAAAATATTGGTTGCCAGGAGACAAAGGGGGCCCACCCACACCTATAAGGCTATCATTTAATTTTTATAAGAAATAAATAAAATTTTCCGAAAATGCATAAGTGGAAAATAGGTACGATTAAAACTTTTGCAAAATAAATGTGTGTGCGCTCTTGTGTATTGGTAATTACAGTGTACATATATTATACATTTTACTGGCAGTATGCAGTAGATATTAAATGTAAATACAGATTGCATTTTCTCCAGGGGAGCTGATCTCTGCCAGCTGGAGATCAGTTGTAGAAGTGGGAGATCCCCAGGCCCCACCTGGAAACTGGCAAGCCTAAATAAAATGTAAATTTTAGTTGCATTACAGTAATAATATTGGAAGTTCTATTATATTTTCCAAGCTACTAAAAGAACATTAACATTTTAAACATATTGTCTAATGTTTAAGGGGGCCCACTTCATCAGGGGCCCACTTGCCATCAGGCAAGCTGACACCCTGGTCAGTCTGCCACTGCCTAAAATTCATACCTTTCCAAGTACTGGGGACAAGTTTATGTTTGATTATAATAATGTTGACTTGTTCTCATTGAAAATTTCTGTTAAATTCAACAAATCTGTTGTATCTTTCTGCACAGTGATGCACATGCATAGCCATAATTTTTCTTATGTACATCTGCACAATGATTTAGTATAGTGGTTGAACCCTCAGATAAAAAGGTTTTCTGAAAGGTATCAGATGTTCAGCAATGGCAGATGGTTCACTGTATATAAGGACATAAAATGATAGGGAATATCAAAAGGCAAAAAAGAGCATTTCTATACAAGCATTAATATGTCTATACTTTCACCTTCCAATTGTAGCTCTTTTCAGAGCTTTAGAGACCATTCCAGAGGTCTCCTAGTGTTTGGGGATTGCTTTTTAGGGGAACAATGAGTACTGTAGGAAGACATCTTCAGAAACCTTGAGTTAGAAAAAACCTGTCATGAAACTATTCATTTTCTTTCTTAGAACTTGCACTCTGTAACCTGTGTAGCTTTAAGAAATGGTGACAGTAGAATAAAGCTTTTATGTCATTTAAGAGATAAAGGGACTGACTTGATACCTACCTAGAGATGCCAGCCTCCTGGTGGGACCTGGGGATCCCTGGAATTGCAGCTCATTTCCAGTCTAAAGAGATCAGTTCCCCTGAAGAAAATGGATGTTTTGGAGAGTGGGCTCTATGGTATTGTACTCCACTAAGATCCCTGTCCTCCCAGGCTCCATCTCCAAATCTTCAGGAGTTCTCCAACCAGGATTTGGCAATGATATCCTTCATCCTCAGCTGGTGACCAGAAGGACCTTGCAGCTGCTAAGCCTTGGCCTGCCTATGTTACCAACAGCCTCCTTTGATGGTCCTCTTGTCATCAAATTGATGAAGGGTGAATTCCAGGAGGAGGCAATGATTACCAAAGGGAAAGCAACTTCCATCCCCCCCCCCCCCCCCAAGCTCTTAAGAGTTTCAGGAAGCAGTTAAGAAACTTTATGGAGAAGGCTGAGTTTTCCTTCAGACAAAATAAATACCACCTGACTTTTGATCAAGGGTTGTTTTTTGTTCATCTGCTATCTGGCTAGACAAGCCAGGACAGACAGTAATGACAGGCACCAGGTTGGGAACTTTAAGAACATAAGAAGAGCCCTGCTGGATCAGAGCAATAATCGATCTAGTACAGCATCCTATGTCATACAGTAGTCATCCAGTTCCTCTGGGTGGCCATCCATAGTGCATATAGTCTGAGGCCTCCCCCTACTGGCTCTGGGGTTTAGAGGTGTAGTGCCTTTGAATATGGAGGTTCCCCTTACCATGGCTAATACCCATTGATAGACTTATCCTTCAGGAATCTATATAATCTTCCTTTAAAGCTGTTTATTCCTGTGATAAGAACAAACATTATATGGTAGATAGTAGTGTAGAACTGAGTAAGGAATCTTACATAGTCTGGAAGTTGATAACAACACTCCTGATTAAGAAACCAGGGACAGAATGTGTGCAGAAGTTTTTGGTTTGTTAGTCAAAGATGGGAAAGAAAACAAGCAGGCATGCTGTGCAGAACACTAGTAGCCCAGATGGAGTTGAAAGCAGGAAGGTAAAGGAAGGAGTCTCTCTTGTTATTTCTGCAAGCTCTAGGAGCCAGTGTGAGTGGTTCAGTGAGACAGAATCTGGACAGCCAGGTGTTTTTTCTAGTTTCTCAGGATAGTGGGACCACCTTTGTAGGAGGAGAGGCTGAATAGCCCAGGGAAGAGATGTTGACAGGTGCCAAAGAAAAAGCAATGGCAAAGATAAATTTCAGTGCGGAAGAAGGTATCACAGCTTCAATGGAGTTAAGCTGGCTTGAAGGATGAATATAGTTGATGCTTCAGTGGTGATAGGGAGAGGAAATGAGCCTGAAACTTGCTAAATTGGTCAGGAGCAAATGATAGAAGGTCTCTGCATGGAGCAGATGTGATTAAATTTGCAGGTAGAGAATCAACAATGTCATTTAAGTCAGATATGAACAGGTGGACAAGATGCCTTGCTCCATCAAGACTGACTATAAATCTTTGCCCATTTTTTTTGGGGGGGGGGGAGCAGCAGGATATGGAGCTCTTCTTAGTGAACTTTGAAATGGCATGTGAAATGCAGCAGCTCCCAAAGTTGGACCATTTGAGAATAATGCAGCCACAAGTAGCAGTCAGGCTTTCAGAACTTTTGGGGGTGATGCAGCAGGGAAAATAGTAAGATTACAAACAACAGCATGAAGGAGGTTTAGATGGAGTTCAGAGTTTTGCTAAGAAGAGGACAAATGTATGAGTTTTGTCTTCTAAACCAATAGGTGAAAGGCACAAAAACATAATGCAGCAGGTAATTGAGTTACTAGCTGGGACAAGCTCTTTGACTAGCTCCCGACCCTTACCACAACCACTGCTCCTGAACTCACTGACTTGCTGGAGAGACAGGATGGAAGCAAAGCAGTGGAAGAGGGAGGGACCACCACCAAACAACCTCACCCAAATGTGGCCAAGGTAGCATCTTCTTCCCAGTGACCTCTATCCAGCCTCAAGCCAGCAAGGAAAGACCCAGGTTCATAATAATGCTTTAACTGCAATTTTGATAAGTATTTGCTCAAAGACTGTCCTAGTTTACAGGACAGGAAGGAGAGAATGGGAAATCCCACTCCAGTACATGGGCCTTTTTGTGAGCAGAAATGCACAGGAATGCAGTTTCAGCTGGCTTGGCATCAGGGGGTGTGACCTAATATGCAAATGAGTTCTTGCTGGCCTTTTTCTACAAGAAGGCCCTGTATGGAGCAATGGTGACATCGGGGGGGGGGGTGAGGCCTAATATGCAAATGAGTTCCTGCTAGGCCTTTTCTACAAAAAAGCCCTGTTCTACAGCATTTGTCTATTGGATGTCCCAACCTGTTGATTGTATTGACTTGCTCTGTGTGATCTGCTTTGAGTCCCGTTGAGAAAGGCAAACTACAAATAAGGTAAATTAACAAGAAGTGGGATGTAGCTGAGAGGGGAGAGGCCACACAGGAGGGTGAGTGTTGGCTATTTATCATCCAGCGTTCCAGTTGTCTTCTGTGCATGCCAACCTGATTAGCCTTGGGCAAACTGTGCCAAATGAGCATGTCTGGGGGCAACCTTAAGAGACCCCAGCAATTAAATTCCTCAAAGCCAGACTAGAAATAGTCTACAGAGGCCAGACCATAATGTTCTGGTCCACCACAGTCACCCATACAAGTTTATAATCAGGAGAGACATGCATTATAATCAGGAGAGGCATGCATTCACAGCCTGTCCTGATAAGGGTCATTACTAAAAGCCAGGATGCTCAGAGCACTCCACAGTCCTCCCAGGAATCAGAAAGTGGGATGGGGTGGTGAAGGCAGAAAAAGCTGATGGAGAGTAGGTGGGGGAGAAATGAAAATTTGGGAGGTAGTCAAAACAATTCCAGGTTCTTTATCTCTCATTATTTATTTAGTCTGCTTCAAATGAAAAAAGCCAGGGTTATGGTGCTATGGTGAATGAGCTGATGGGGGCACTGTCGCCCCCCTTCCCAAAGATGAAGATGGGTTTGGATTTGGAAGAGTCTGAGAACAGGTGGCCAAATGATTTGTGTGCCAACAGCTGGGAGGAGGAGAGTATCCAAAAATTGGCCTCCCCCTAGTCTGACAGCTACACATTTTGCACAGTTCCTCTAATTAGTTGACGAGAATTTTCTATGCAAAACATTAAAAGCAGAACATAATAAAATCCAATTAAAACCAAAAATAAAATGTATATGGTTAAATATGGTTTCGTGTTAGACTAGGCTCTCTTCCCTTCTGAAGAAACTGTAGTAGGAAAGTAGGAAACTCACAAGCCACAATTATTTGGTACCCATCTGTTGGTAATACTGTGCTTCCAAAAGAAGTAAACAGTGAAAAATGTAACTTCTTTTAGGTATATGTGAGAATTCTTAAATGTCACCTAGAAAGAAGGCATTCATTTGTGAAATGTCATCTTTTATAAAAAGTCAATAAACATTTGTTGCAAGTAAAAATAGTAAGAATATAAAATTTTATTAATGGGTCAGAAGCACCAAGCTTCCTGCAATGATATTTTTTTTAAAATAGATAACGACTAATCAATTGGAGAACCTTAAAAATTTATGCTGAGGACAACTTTTATTTTTTTCTTAATTATTTGTATGAAGCATTCATTGTAGAATGACCTTTTCCAAGTACTGAAATAAAATGCTGATCCTTGTAAAGGACTTAATAGTATCCTCTGTAAATCTAAAAGCTGCACAGGATTGAGATACTCATTGCAATGATTTGATCAATGGAGACATACAGGACCAAACATCTCATAGGGATTTATTTGGCTGTGGATAAAAGAGTCACATATTGGTTCACTTAGATCAGGAAGACTAGCCAGTTTTCAATCTTTTGCTGCTCAATTTAAAGTCATGAATATGTTGAAGATGATGAAATATTATCTCTAAACTACCGAACAAATGAAAATGAAATATACTTTAAAGAACGAGTCTCTTTCTTTTCACTGTACAGCTTTATTATTTAAAAGACTTAAAACACAACAGAAATATGGGTAAGGCAATTACTGGTTTATTTGTTTTTTAAATTCCATAGGTGAATTACCATGAGGTTGTGAGAGTCTACAAAGCCTGTAAATATTTGTTATTCCCAAGGGTCTGTTTTGGTCTGTATATTCCCAAGGGTCCCAAGCTACAGGCTTTCCTGGATGAAACATCCACCCTGGACCCATTCTAATCCGGTTTCCGCCTGGGCCATGAGACAGAGATGGTACTAGTTGCCCTCATAGATGACCTAAGAAGACATCTGGACCAAGGTGGGTCAGTGCTGCTGATTCTTCTCGACCTATTGGCAGCGTTTGACACGGTCAATTATGACTTATTGACCCACCACCTCGCCATCACCAGAATACAGGGAACAACCTTGCAATGGTTTTCCTCCTTTCTCCAGGGGCGGGGACAAAGGGTGAGGCTGGGTCAGCAAACCTCTGTGTGGCACCCACTTATATGTGGAGTGCTGCAGGGAGCTATTCTCTCGCCCATATTATTTAACATCTATATGCGCCCCCTTGCCCAGATTGCCCGAGGTTTTGGACTGGGTTGTCACCAGTATGCTGATGACACCCAGCTCTATCTGCTGATGAATGGCAGACCGTCTTCTGCCCCTGAACACCTGTCCAAGGCATTAGGAGCTGTAGCAGGATGGCTACAGCAGAGCCGACTGAAGTTAAATCCAGCAAAGACGGAGGTTCTGTGCCTGAGTCAAGGAAGGGGGGGCTTGTGTACCCAGCTCCCACACTTAGATGGTGCAGTTTTAGTGCCAACCCAACAGATGAAGAGCTTGGGAGTGATCCTGAATGCCTTGCTTTCCATGGAGGCCCAGGTCGCAGCAGCTGCTAGATCTGCCTTCCACCATCTACGGGAGATCAGGCAACTAGCACCATTTCTCTCCTCCCAAGACTTGGCCACAGTGACCCATGCAATGGTCACTTCTGAATTAGATTACTGTAACTCGCTCTATGCGGGCTTGACCTTGAAGCTGATCTGGAATCTGCAGCGGGTGCAGAACATGGCAGCTCACCTGCCAACTGCATCACCTTTATGGGTAAGCATGTGGCCGGTGCTTCGTTGCCTGCACTGGCTGCCTATAGAGTACCAGATCTGCTTCAAGGTGTTAGTTCTGACATTTAAAGCCTTACGCGGCCTGGGACCAGCATACTTGCGCGACCGTCTCTTCCCATATATGCCCCAGAGGTCGCTTCATTCGGCCTCCCAGGATAGGCTGACTGTCCCTGGCCAAAAAGATGCCCGTCTTGCCTCTACCAGGGCCAGGTCCTTTTCAGTCCTGGTCCTAACCTGGTGGAATCAGCTCCCTATTGAGATCTGGTCCCTACCTGGCTTATTAGCCTTTTGTAAGACCTGTAAAATGGAGCTGTTCCGCCAGATTTTGGGGTGAGGCGGCGGGCATCTGCTCATTAGATCGGTCGGCCTCCCCTACTGTATATACTGTATAGCTTACTGCGCTGACTCGCTGCACTGTCCAGCTGTACCATCTCATCAAAACTGTTCTGCCGAGCTATTTGTTTATGAAATAATTGTAATTGCTTTTTATTAATATATGATTTTAATGTGATTTTATTATGTTGTGCTCTGCCCTGAGCCCCCATGGGGAAATGGGCGGAATATAAACTATTAATAATAATAATAATAATAATAATAATAATAATAAATAATTTTATTTGTATCCCGCCCTCCCCGCTGAAGCAGGCTCAGGGCGGCTGACAGGACATGGTCTACGCCATGATTTGTATAAAACAATTTTAAAATACAGTTAATAAATACATTTTAAAACAGTTACATAAAAATTTAAAACTACAATAAATTAGGTGCTATTTCCAGTAGATGTATTCCGGCGGCTAGATATCGCTTTCAGGGTTCCTTATAAGCTTGCAGAAAGAGGGTGGTTTTGCAAGCCCTGCGGAACTGATTAAAGTCCCGCAGGGCTCGTACTTCCTCCGGTAGTTGATTCCACCAGTGGGGGGCCATTATAGAGAAGGCCTGCTCCCTCGTTACTTTCAGTTTGGCCTCCTTTGGTCCAGGGATCCTTAAAAGGTTTTGGTAGCTAGATCTTAGTGTTCTCTGGGGAACATGTGGAGAGAGGCGGTCCCTAAGGTAGGCAGGTCCTCAGCCATATAGGGCTTTATAGGTAATGACCAGCACCTTGTAGCGAACTCGGAATATAATTGGAAGCCAGTGCAGTTCCTTCAGCCCAGGCCACACGTGTTCCCACCGAGGTAGTCCCAGTAGCAGCCTGGCCACCGCATTCTGCACTAGCTGCAACTTCCGAGTTCGGCACAGGGGCAGCCCCATGTAGAGGGCATTACAGTAGTCTAATCTCGAGGTGACCGTTGCATGGATCACTGTTGCTAGGTCGCTACATTCTAGGAAGGGGGCCAACTGTCTCGCCCTTCTAAGATGGAAGAAGGCGGATTTAGCAGTGGCTGCTATCTGTGCCTCCATTGTCAGGGAGGGCTCCAGTAGCACGCCCAGGCTCTTGACCCTGCACACTGGTATCAGTGACGCACCGTCAAAGGCCGGTAGGGAGATCTCCCCTCCCAGCCCGCCACGATCCACGCAAAGGACCTCTGTCTTCGCTGGGTTCAGCTTCAGCCCACTCAGCCTGATCCAGTCTGCCACGGCCTGCAACGCCCAGTCCAAATTTATAGGGGTGTCGGCGGTCCGGCCGCCCATCAATAGATAGAGCTGAGTGTCATCAGCGTACTGATGGCAACCCAGCCCATGTCTCCGAACAATCTGGGCAAGGGGGCGCATAAAGATATTAAACAACATTGGGGAGAGAACTGCCCCCTGAGGCACCCCACAGTTGAGTAGGTGTCTCCGGGACATCTCTCCTCCAACTGCCACCCTTTGTCCCCGACCTTCAAGGAAGGAGGAAAGCCACTGTAAGGCTAGCCCCTGAATTCCTGCGTCGGCGAGGCGGCGGGTCAGCAGCCGATGGTTGACCATATCGAACGCAGCCGATAGGTCTAGCAACAGCAATACCGCCAAGCCGCCTCAATCCAGATGTTGCCGGAGGTCATCCATGAGGGCGACCAACACCGTCTCCACCCCGTGGCCCGGGCGGAAGTCGGACTGATATTGATCCAAGGTGGAAGTGTCATCCAGAAAACTCTGCAACTGCAACACCACAGCCCTCTCGATAATTTTGCCCCAAAAGGGCAAATTTGAGACCGGCTGGTAATGAGCTAATTCAGCCGGATCCGATGTAACCTTTTTCAGGAGAGGGCGGACCACTGCCTCCTTCAGGAGCGATGGAAAATAGCCCTCCAAAAGAGATCTATTTATGATGTCCCGTATAGGACATCTTAACTCCTCCCGGCAGGCCTTAATTAACCAGGAGGGGCATGGGTCCAGATCGCATGTTGTAGGGTGTGCAGTTACAAGGATTCTTTCAACCTCCTCCAAGCTGAGCAGGTCAAAGCAGTCCAGGGTCAAATTAGAAGACACGCACGGAGTGTCGAGTTCGCTCACTGTATCTAATATGGCCGGGCAGTCATGGCGGAGTGATTGGACCTTGTCTGCAAAAAATTTCGCAAAAGCCTCACAGCCTATTTCCAATTCCTTAACATTTGACTTGCCTTGTGGCAATGTAGTAAAATTCCGAATTATCCTAAACAATTGTGCCGGGCGCGAATTTGCAGACGCAATCTTGGTCGCAAAGTATGTTTTCTTTGCGGCCTTGATTGCCATCTCATAGGACCTCATAAACGCCCTATAAGATGATCTAGTCACTTCATCACGGGTGCGTTGCCATTGCCTCTCTAGCCGTCTGAGACCTTGTTTCAGCTGACGCAGCTCCGGGGTGTACCACGGAGCCAGCCTACTCCGAGGCCGTAGAGGGCGTCGAGGTGCGATCTTGTCAATGGCCCTAGATAGTTGAGCGTTCCATATCTCAACCAGGCCATTGAGGGAATCGCCAGAGGGCCAGGGATCCTGCAGGGCCGATTGGAACCGTTCCGGGTCCATCTGGCTCCATGGGCGAGCCATAATAGGCTCGTCGCCTAAACAGATTTGGGGTGGCATATCTATACGAGCCCTAAGGGCGAGGTGGTCCGACCATGGCACCACTTCAGTGGTTATATCGTCCACCGTAACCCCGGCCGGTCTGAATAGGAGTATTTTATTATTTATATACTGCATTACATCCAATATTTGTGAAGCCCAATGTGGCAAATGCAGGGTTTCTATATGTTCTCCCACCCAGGCACTGACCAGATGCAGATGTCAACAAGGGTTGTAGCTCTGTATGACTAGCCATGACCTAGTAAGCTGTCAACTTTCTCAAAAAAGAGTTAGGTATGAAGGAGATCACCACTTATAATTCCAGTGTGGTGCCATGACTAATAGCCACTGATAGGTCTAACCTCCAAAACTTTGCCTAAACCTGTCTTATGGCAGTGGCAATCGCAACATCTTGTAGGGGTCAATTCCTTCATCATTGTGAGAAATAATTTGCTATCATAGACCCTGCAATGGTTGACTGGTTACACCATCCTTGTACTACTATTGTGCTTTGGTACCTTAAGTAAACTCCCAATCATTGATTCCCTCTCCCCCTTAAGAGATGTGAGATTTGGGGAATCTGTATTTTTGAGGACTCCCTTGGCTCCTTTTTTTTTGTTTTCCAAAACCATGCTCTGGATAAGTGGTATTTTAGTGTCCTGTAATTCCTCCTTTGATGGGATTTTCAGCTACATTATACTATATTCTTTAGATCTCTCACTGGTCTCCAGTTCTTTGGCTTTGCCACTCTTGAGTGCCTTGAAGGCAATCAATAATTCCTTTCATTAGAAATTTACAGTTATTTCAAAGTCATCTCTAGTTTTGTTTTCTGAGCTGCAAGGCCAGAATTTTCCTAAATATCTTCTTTAGAAAACTCCAGAAGTTACATGGAGCCAATATTAGGTTGTTTCTTATTTTGACATGTTTTTAAACTTCCACCAGTTAGGAGGAGGTGGGTTAAACAGTGCTCAGGTATATTGAAAACCTTTTCTTCTAATGAAACATACTGAGGTTCTCCCCCCCCCCCACACACCCCACGAGCATACTGATTTTGCCCTTGAATAAGTGATTTATCCCACTACAGCAAAATCTGCCTTTTATGTCACTGAGATTCTATACCAACAATATTAGAAGATCATTTAGAGTGCAATCCTAAGGGGGGGGGGCTGAAAGTGCTTTGGGAGCAAACTAACTGCTATGTCGGCAGAGGTTGGAGTTATGACACTGCACGTTCACTTATGTTTGAGCGGAGGTGACTTACATGGGTGTGGGCCCACTCAAGCTGGCCCCTGCTCCAGGGCAGTGGCACCTCCGAGCGCAGGCATAAGTGCGGGGGAGAGGCCAATGCCAGTCCGAGGGGGGGTGGCGTTAGGGGCATGCCCCGGCTTAGTCAGCTTCCTAAGAACTTCAGGTCCTGACACGCCCTCCCCAAGAGGCGTAAAGTAACGACAATGAAAATGCTGGCATATCCCATAAAACAGAGAACAAAGTCTGCTGCTGCCAATGCATGAGCTTGCAAACCTTTTAGAGAGATGTGTAATTGCCTTACCAATCCCCTCATGCCCTGGGCTGGGTGAGCCTCCTCCCCAACACCCTAACACTGCTCCCCATCTCCTAGAAAAGCTTCTGCCCCGGCCTCACAAAGCTCCTCAGGTAGGGTAGGGTACGCGGCACAGTACTCTGCCACGGAGCTCCCTGCTGTGTGGACTTATCATCAGAGCAGGAGCACTTTGGTGGTGGGAGCTGCACAGAGATGGCATGTAGATAGTACAGTGTGAGGTATTTGACTTGCGAGAAGGAGAGCGAAGTCTCTACTCCCTGGCTAACCTCTCCTGTTTCCAAGCCCCAGCAAGTATCTGGCTCCTGGAGGCTCAGCATGCATTGGTGTTCGCACATGGATGGGTAAGTATGATCGCACATCCTCAAGTTTCCCCCCTCCCCCTGCTTGAGGCAGGTTGACAGCATCTCTGGCACTGGAACCTGGTGGCCAGCTCAGGCATGGGGTGGTCGCCCCCCCCTTGCCTGTCCTTTACCTCATTCCCACCCCTGACAGGGCAATGGGGGTGGGTCTGGCAGCTGCTCTGCTGCCTGTGGGGAGGCAGGTCAGTGATTGTCCCTTTAACAGAGTCCCTGGCTAAGACACCGCCTTATGCTGCAGCTGTCATGGCTTAGGAATCACAAGAGAGCCATGAATGCTTTAACCCAGGACAGGTGGGTGTGCATTGGCTGGTTCCATCATGTCCTGGGGGGGGGGGGGGTTGTTTTTTTCATTCCCTCACCACCTCTGTTGTTCCTGTCAGGATGGGACCTTCCTGGCTGCAAGTGGCATGGTACTGCTCCCTGAGTGCAATGGGTCTTTTTCTCTGTTTTGCAGGTGCAAATTCAACAGAAAGGCTTCCGTGTGCAGCAATTCAAACCTCACCCCCTACTCAGCCAGCTGTTTCTACCCTACCCTCTGAGTGGGGCCTGCCGTGCAAGACTTCCCAACTTCCACCTGGGATGCTGTTCTACTTGACTGCAGCACAATAAAACCTCAGATGTGCAACTACTTTGTCTGTCCCACTTGGCTTCTGCTTCGCTCCTCTCTGCCCCTTTCCTCCTCCCCCCCTTTGCCTCTCTGCCAATGGGCTCCCTGATGGAATGTCTCGGCAGATGGGCTCGCTTATTTCTTGGGGAGGGGGCAGGGAAGAAACTATGAGCTGCCGTGAGGCTGGATGGGGGGGGGGTGTCTTTGCCCCAAACATCCCATGGGAGGGAGGGTTGGTCCAGTTGCTGCACCTCAGCCTGGCTGGCCCGACAGCCTGCCCAACCCCATGGGGCAAATGGAGTGGATGCATGGTCGATGTCTCCCACTCTGAGTTCTGCGACCTCTAGGAAGGAGTTCCATGCACACAGCAGGGGGCATCAGGGTGACACGGAGAGTCTCTGAGTCTGTGTTGGGGGGAGGTTGCCTGTGGGACTTGGTGGCATGCTGGGACTCTGTCTGCTTGTTCCAATACCCACATTTTGCCAGGCTTCCCTGAGTGCAGACTCCTGCACTATATGTTTCCTGTTGTTTATGGCTCACAGGGAGGGCGCATGACTCCGCTCGTCTGCTTGCCATCGGCACAAGTCTGACAGTGGGTGCAGCTGCAGGACTGGCCAATCCTGCAGCTCCGCACTTCCCCTTCCCCTTCCCATCCCCTGCCCCCGTCTCGGCAGTGAGACACACATCTCTCGCGCACGTGCACACACCTAGCCTCACTCCTTTCCTGTACCCACGTTGCAGGAACTTCTCTCCTTTGACTTGGACCATATGCCCGTGATTGGCAAAGTTCTCTGTCTGGGGATGGGAAGGGACAGGCGATCAGCTCTCTGGGGCCACCTCTGCCCTCCCCGATTGTCATGTGCCACATGCCTGTGTCAGGACTGGCCAATCCGGGGGCCCTGGGATGGCCCTCCCCTCCTGCTGACTCCACCTTGGCTTGTGCTGGGGGAGCACTCCAGTGGAGTTGCCATGGCAACAGTCCCACATGTGGCAAGCTACGCTTCTTCCACATGCGGTGAGCTATGCAAGTGGAACTAAGCCCTTAGGAAATGGACAAGCGGTGCCTCAATCACACCAAGACCAGCCACCACGGAAGTTAAGATTGGGCTGCCAGAAGTTAATCAGGTCATAAACAGAATTAGTTTACAATTCTGACATTCTTGTCATAAATTTTCTTTTATTGCTGAAATGTACTAATCTAACTTACATTTTCTACATGGCATTTCCTGACATTTTAGAATTTAAGGCACTGGTTATTATTTATTGTTTATTTAAACATTATTGTGATTTGTGGCTTGAAACTGGCATATAAAAGAATTAACAAAAAGTCTAGGAAAATTAGGTGATAATCAGGGGTGGAATTCTTGCAGGAGCTCCTTTGCATATTAGGCCACACACCACTGATGTAGCCAATCTTCCAAGAGCTTACAAAAAAGAGCCTTGTAAGCTCTTGGAGGATTAGCTACATCAGGCGTGTGTGGCCTAGTATGTAAAGGAGCTCTTGCTAGAATTCCACCCCTGGTGATAGTTATATCCAGTTCTGGTTGTTAGGCAAATGTTTTTAAAGAACAGAACAAAATTAGAGGATGTGATTGTTTTTCACATCATCATCATGTACAGTTTCTTTTTATTTGGAAAAACTAGTTATGAAAATTCATAATTTTATGTACAATGCAGAAAGGAACTTTGATTTCAGATTTTTTTTCCTACAACATTCTACTTATGTATTATCTGCTAGATATCTGGTTTAGAAATAAATTGGCATTGTTCTTAGATGCTGGATAATAGTATGAAAACCTGTGGACTATAGTAAGTAGAACATAGTACGGAAGGTCAGAGAAGCAGTAGATTAATGGTCTTCTCTGGGGAATAAATTAAGAGTTTTCGCTGGGGAAAAGCTCTTAGAAATATCATAGGTTAAAGCTCATGACACAGATGATGTGTCTAGTGTTCTCAGCAAAATTCCTGCTCTTATTTGTCAGCAGTGAGACTGCTCCTTTTTCAGTTGGTTGATGACATTTACTACAAGCATGTTGAAATATATCTATATATATCACTTACATTATAGAAAGAAGTGAAAACTTCCAAGGACTTGTGGGAGGTATCTCATTTTCCCCTCCTCCACTATTGCCTCTTTCCCTTTCTTGAAAGGCCCCCACAGCCTCTTCCTTCCCCCCTACATCCCTGTTTCCTTCTAGGGTTGCCAGCCTCCAGGTGTGGCCTAGAGATCTCCTGGAATTACAACAGATCTCCCAGCTACAGTGATCAGTTCCCCCTTAGGGTTACCAGTTCAAGATTGGAAAATTCCTGGAGATCTGGGTGTAGTGCCTGGAGGTGGTGAGATTTGGGGAGCGAAGCAACCTCAGCAGGGTATAATGCCATTGAGTCCACCCTCCATAGCAGCTATTTTCTCCAGGAAATTGTTAACTGGAAATCAGTTGTAATTCTGGTTGATCTCCAGTCTCCATCTGGAGATTGGCAGCTCTAGTTCCCATGGAAGAAATTGCTGCTTTAAAAGGTGGAGTATATGGTATCATACCCTTCTGAGGCTCCTCCCCTCCTCACTTCCTAAGCTTCACACCCCAATTTCCAGGTACTTTCACAGCTGGATTTAGCAACTGTATCTCCTTCCAACCCAATAGCCCACCTACATTTAACATCCCCTCTGTCTTCAGCTTTCCCTCCCCCTGTCAGCCTTTAACTAAGGAAACTATGGCTCAGTTGTGTGATGCCAGCCACTGGGCCAGGCCCACTTGCATAGTAGGGAACCCTGAAAGACATGCCTGTATTTTCTCTTTTTTTGTGCTTCCCCATCACTTTCTCTTTCTTTTTCTGTCTCCCCACTTCATCACTTTCTTTTTTACTCCCAAGTCATCACTATTTCTCTTTCTGCCACTACCTCATCACTTTTTTCTTTTTCTGCCTCTTCTCTCTTTCTCTCTCCCAAGCACCCACCTGCTTCCTCCCCCCAGCAGCAGTGGAGGTGATGACTCTCCAGGAATCACAACAGATCTCCCATCTAGAGATCTATTCCTCATAGGATTGCCACTCCCAGCTCCTGGAGATTTGAGAATGGAACTTTGGGAGGATGAGGTTGGGAAGGGAAGCAACTTCAGCATGATATAATGCTATAGAGCCCATCTCCCCTCAAAAGCATACATTTTCTCTGAGGGTACTTATCTCCATCATCTGGAGAGCAGTTGTCATTCCAGGTGATATCCATCCCTCAGCTGGAGGTTGGGAACACTAGTTTTCCTGGAGGAAATGGCTGATTTGGACGGTGGTGTTTATGGCATTGTACCTGAGTTCCCTCACCTCCTCAAATCCCACCCTTTCCCGGCTCCACTCCTTAAATCTCCAGAAATTTCCCAACCTGGAGTTGGCAACCCTATCTCCTTCCCACCCAACAGCCAACCTACCTTTATCTGCCTCTCTGTCTTTAGCTGAGAGGCACTTTCTTCCCAGCAGACCCTTCCTAGGAAGACTACAGTTTTTCTTCACAATGGGGAACAAAGCAGCATACATTATTCTCTCCTCCTTTTTGTCCATAGAACAAGGGGAGATAGCTTAGGCTAAAATTATGTGACTGGTCCAAAATTACCCGGTAAGTTTCCAGCAAGATGGAGATCTGAATCTGGTCTCTCAGACTCTACTCTAAAGCTAGGCTTCCCAACCCTCCCGCCCTGGCGGGGGACCCCAGGATTTCCAGCCTCTTCCCCCGCTCCCCAAAAAAATGGAAGCGGGGGGAGGGGGAAAACGGCGCCAAGCAGCGTGGCGAGCCACCCCATCTCGGAGCGGGTGACGCCGCTGCGCTGCTGCCGCCTCTTCTCCGTAGCTGCTCCTCCAGGATGGGCTAAGCCAACTTGGAGGTATCATGCAGAAAAGCGTGCGCTACAACAAGGAACATGCCTTGTACCTGGCCATGCTGGCCCACAAGGAAGGCACCAAGCGCGGTTACCTGACCAAGAAGACGGCGGAGACGAGCTGCTGGCATGAGAAGTGGTTCACGCTCTACCAGAACATGCTCTTCTACTTCGAGAGCGAGCAGAGCACCCGGCCTGCCAGCATGTACATGCTGGAAGGCTGCACCTGTGAGAGGACGCCCGCGCCCAAGGGCACTTCTGCCGGCAGCGCCAAAGACGCGGTGCTGGACAAACAGGTAGCTGCATTCGCTTCCCTGCGGGGATTGCAGCCCACTAGTTTCCCGGAGCCCCCCTCACTACCACTTCCACCAGCCTCGCTTCCCTTGTCCAGCAGGGCGTCAGCGCTGGGCTGCTCGCCGCCGGGACCAGGAACAGCCATATCTTGGCATTGTTGTCAGTTCAGGTTTAGGCGGCGCGACCTTCATGCCGTTTCTTCTCTTCCGAAATTTTGGACTGGCAGGCAAAGCACCGGCTCTGGGTATGGCGAGAGTTGCCTCCTGGCCTTGCTTCAGGTCTCCAAAAGTAGTTCTGAAACATTAAAAATGGGGCGCTAATACATTTTACCGTTATGTTCCTGCTTACAATCAGGGTGATGTTATTTCTGATATAAAGGCTGAGGTTAGGTTTTGTGAAGATAGGAAGATTTGACTATCCTATGGGGTGTCCAATGTTTCTTAACTCCACAGCTTTCCCCAGCTCATTTATTTTGAGTACTGCTCAGGGCTACCTGTAAACCACACCTGCTGACCAGAAAGCTTTCTTCCATAGCTGGCATTTTGTTTTCTTGTAGCTCTAGGTGGACTGAAAAGTATGCATACAGCGGGAATGCATTTGAGATTCTCTTGTGAGTTTTGAGAATTCTGCAGTGTAATTTCTGTTCATTTTTCCAGAAAATTTAGACATTTTAGAGATACTTAGCCAGTTGGCAATCAATCCACCTGTTGAGGTTTTGTCCCAGTTAACACCATGGTTGAATTATTTGGCTATGCCCCCCTCCCTTCAGTTGTGTATGGGCAGTTTGTGGTTATCCTGCCTGTTTAGAGCCACTCCGTTATATATTATCAGGCCTCAGATCCAGTGGGAGCTCCTGAACCTTTCTGAGAGTTCCTCCTCCTCATTCTGAGAGTTCCACCTCCTTGTCCATTGAATAGTCGGTGCAGCTGCATAACAATACCTGGATGAGCTCCACCACCTTTTTTCTGCAAAATGACACCTGTATATTATTATACTGTTCTAGTGGTGAGCCTTTGTATTCAAGATTCTGGGACTGAAAGCTGCAACTGATGTTAATATTGCCACACTAACTCCTTCATAGAAAGTGCTGTGAAGTACCATTGGTTACATCTCTTGCCAATTTTTCTGAAAGTTGGAATATACTTATTTTTCAATAAGTGAAAGAGAACAAAAATTAAGTAAAGTGGTGATTGAAAGTTTACCAAGTGTACATTCCATTATGAAAAAAAAATCATAATATCTTCCCTCTTACTATTTTCCGTAACTTTAGTATTTTGGAATGATTTCTGTTACTGATTAATTACAGCCTGATTAATTACACCCGCTCCGCTCCGCCTCTGAGGTGAAATCAGAGAAGGGGAGGGTGGAGGGAAGGAAGGCATTTAAAAAGGTGTGCCGTCCCTTTAACTGTGATGGCCCAAACTCCCTTTGGAGTTCAATTGTCCTTGTCACACCCTTGCTCCTAGCTCCACCCCAGTGTCTCCTGGCTCCACCCCCAAAGTCTCCTGGCTCCACCCCCAAAGTCCCCAGATATTTCTGGAATTGGACTTGGCAACCCTATCTGAAGCTCTAGTTGCTATACCACACTGGCTTTCATACAGTGGCAGCTGTTGAACAGTAGCAAGCAGCCAGACTAACTTGAGTCATGCAAGTCAAGTGGAATCAAGATACCCAGGGAGTGCTACCAGGCCTAGAGTTGTCAGCCTCCAGGTGGGACCTAGAGATCTTCCAGAATTACAGATGAACTCCAGACAACAGAGATTTGATCCTCTGGAGAAAATGGCTGCTTTGGAGGGTAGACTATGTGGCATCATATCATGTTGAAACCTCTTCCCTTCCCAAACCCTGCTCTCCTCAGACTTCCCCACAAAACCTCCAGGAATTTTCCAACTTGGACTTGCCAACCCTAGTCAGCCCTGGACCCAATAAATCTCAAAGGTCAAAAATAGGCCTGGAAATATCCCTTGCCTCTTTATTCACAAAAACCCAGCCTGAAATACCGTGGTTGCCTGGCAACAGCCACTGAGGAAAACATTTTTTAAAACGATAGGCACATTTTTCTGCAAACCTGGAAAGTTTTTCAGGTTTGTTGAAAGATCTGTCTTGTCAAGTTATAGCTCCAGTCTCTTTTGGATCTAAGTATTTGATGGACTTCAGTATTAGAAAATAAGAAATAAATAATTAGGTTAAAGTAATATAGAGTCACAAATTGCTGCTAATTTTTATCTAATTGAAATTTGAAATTATATTAATAATATGGATCATCTCTGTTTTTTCCTCTTAACTCAAGATTATTATAGCAAAAGTTTTGGAATTAATTCCCAAGTGCTGTGCATTTCACTCTGTGTCAATTCATTTCCTGTTAGAATGGATGAACCAGTTTGTAAGAGCAAAAGATATACTTTGAAGTATGATTTTGCTCTAAGGAATAATTGAGGGGAAAAGCTGCCTCACAGGGTTCCATAGATATTGTAAATATTTCAAGATCTGATATGCACCACTTGATAAGTAAAAGGTGTTATTTCTAACAGCCAGCCAACAACAATTGAGGCTTTTAAATCAACAAATGGCACATATTTCAAAAATGATTTAAAAAACAGAAATGCTAGTGGATTGTGGATAAAATTTTCAAAGGCAAACAATGGAAATGGAATACAAGATACTTAAGAGCTATGCATCATTCTCCTATTCTGAAGAGTAACAATTGAATTCATAATAAATTAGATTTATGAGAAAATAGCAATGTCTATGAATAACAAGATCTTTAATAACATGTGGGTACAGTTCACAGTTTCAGGATATGCATGACCACTGATAGGGTTGCTAATCCCCAGGTGGTGCATGGAAAAAGGTCAAACAAACCTCCGCGAAAACCAGCCTCCAATGGAAACAATACACACAAAGTATTTAAATATATCAAAACAGTTTGTTGCAATATAAACACAGAGAATAATAAGGAGCCCACAAACAGCGGAGATGTGAAATGCGTTGGATATTTGTATTACGCACTGACACCTCTCTCTCTCTCGGCTTGGCTTCGCGAACGAAGATTTAAGAAGGGTGCAATAGTCCACGTCTGCTGCAGGCTCGCTGGTGGCTGACAAGACCAATGCGGGACAGGCAGGTCCGGCCACAGTGGCTGCAGGGAAAAGTCTGATTTAGGGTTGGTGCTGTAGCAGTGCGATTCTTCCTCAATCTCCTTTTGTCCTCAAGACCAGCTATGCGTGCGTTCTCAAAGGAAGAGACAGCCTGGTGGATGGTGTGTCTCCATGCTTTGCGATCTGAGGCTAGGTCAGACCACTGGTGATGGTTGATGCGACAGGTGCCAAGGGATTTCTTCAAGGAGTCCTTGTACCTCTTCTTTGGTGCCCCTCTATTTCGATGGCCGGTGGAGAGTTTGCCATACAGGGCAATCTTGGGAAGGCGGTGGTTTTCCATCCTAGAAATATGCCCTGCCCAGCGCAGCTGCGTCTTCAGCAGCAGTGCCTCGATACTGGTAACCTCTGCCCGCTTGAGGACTTCAGTGTTGGTCACAAGGTCACTCCAGTGGATGTTGAGGATGGTGCGAAGGCAGCGCTGATGAAAGCGCTCGAGGAGTCGCAGGTGATGACGGTATAAAACCCACGATTTGGAGGCGTAGATGAGGGTTGTCATCACAACCGCTTTGTAAACATTGATCTTTGTGCCTTTTTTCAGATGCTTGTTGCTCCACACTCTTTTGTGCAGTTGGCCAAATGCACGGTTTGCCTTTGCCAGCCTGTTGTCAATCTCCTTGTCGATCTTGGCATCTGAGGAGATGATGCACCCCAGGTAGCTGAACTGCTGGACTGTCTTCAGAACTGATTCACCCACAGTGATGCAGGGAGGGTGATAATCTTCCTGGGGTGCAGGCTGGTGGAGAACTTCTGTCTTCTTCAGACTAACTTCTAGGCCGAATAGCTTGGCAGCCTCTGCAAAGCAGGACGTCATATGCTGCAGAGCTGATACCGAGTGGGAGACGAGTGCAGCATCATCAGCAAACAGTAGCTCTCGGATGAGGTTTTCCATCGTCTTGGAGTGGGCCTTTAGTCGCCTCAGGTTGAACAGGCTGCCATCAGTGCGATAGCGGATGTAGACACCATCGTCCTCATCTAGATCTACTGTGGTTCTTTGAAGCATCATGCTAAAGAAGATCGTAAAGAGAGTTGGCGCGAGAACGCAGCCTTGCTTTACACCTGTGCCTATTGGGAAGGGCTCCGAGAGGTTGTTGCAGTGTCTGACTTGGCCTCGCTGGTCTTCGTGTAGCTGGATGATCATGCTGAGGAACCTTGGGGGACATCCTAAACGTTCCAAGATTTGCCACAGGCCTTTCCTGCTAACGGTATCGAAGGCTTTGGTAAGGTCGACAAAAGTCACATACAGAGCTTTGTTCTGTTCCCTGCATTTCTCTTGGAGCTGCCTGAGAACAAATACCATGTCAGTGGTGCTCCTGTTAGCTCTGAAGCCGCACTGGCTCTCTGGGAGGAGTTCTTCTGCAATGGTGGGCACCAGTCTGTTCAGGAGTATTCTGGCAAGGATTTTGCCTGCGATGGAGAGCAGGGTTATCCCCCGGTAGTTGGAGCAGTCTGACTTTTCCCCTTTGTTCTTGTATAGGGTGATGATGATTGCATTGCGAAAGTCCTGTGGTAATTTGCCTTGTTCCCAGCAGGTGACAAGTACTTTGTGAAGTGAGCTATGTAGTACTGTGCCCCCATGCTTCCAGATCTCTGGTGGAATTCCATCAACTCCTGCTGCCTTGCCACTTTTCAGTTGCTTGATGGCTTTAACAGTCTCTTCTAGGGTGGGGATCTCATCCAACTCTGTTTTCACTGGTTGAAGTGGGGTGAGGTGGATTGCTGAATCTTGAACTACGCGGTTGGCATTGAAGAGAACCTGAAAATACTCTGACCACCGGTTCAGTATGGATGCCTTGTCTGTGAGGAGCACTTGGCCGTCTGCACTACGCAAGGGACTCTGAGCCTGCATCCGTAGCAACACCTTCTCGCTGGTCCCCCCGACTGACACCTAAAGGTCTAAATAATGACTGAGATCTTTCCTGTTTTTTATAGGATCTGTTCCAAGATATATTCATACTGTATAAATTTGCCTTATTGTTTGAACTGTTGATCTATGTCAGGGAGGAGAGAATGTATTACAATCACTATGCTGTATCTTTAAGGAACCTTACGATTGCATCCACCTGCAGGTTTTATAAATGAGTGCTTTGTGTAGCAGGCTAGGTAATTGTCCTTACTGGATAGTAACAACTATAAGCATATTGGATACAAGTGATTGTTAGCATCAGCATGTAAACTGCATGAGACTTTCTGTAAGGTATGGTTTCACCCTGCTTTTGATAATAATTCCCTATGATGTTATGCTTAATATTTTATGTATGGTTTATGGTTTATATTTATATACAGCTTGCAGAAGCCTTTGTGAAACGTGGGATCAAGTACTGCCATGTCACATTCTTTTCACTGTGCCTTGCTGTATGGAAGAAAAATTCTTGGAGCTTTGTTCTCTGTGGACAACTTTATCAATGGAACTACTGCCTGCACCTCTTTCTTTAAAAGTTTGGACATTAATATGTTTCAAAGTGACTTTGGGTGTGGGTTTGTGGGCTCCTTATGTATTATTCTCTGTGTTTATATTGCAACAAACTGTTTTGATATCTATAAATACTTTGGGTGTATTATTGCCTTTGGAGGCTGGTTTTCGCAGAGGTTTGTTTGACCTTTTTCCTTGCCCCATTATCTGTGTAGTTCTTTGTTGGTTTACACAATCCAGGTGGGAGCAGGGGATCTCCTGGTTTGGAGGCCCTCTCCCCACTTCAGGAGGGGGAGGGAAATGTCTGCTGGGCACTCATTATTCCCTATGGAGGCCAATTCCCATAGGGTATAATGGAGAATTGATCTGTGGGTATCTGGGGCTCTTGGGGGGGTGTTGTTTTTTGTGATAGAGGCACCACATTTTCAGCATAACATCCAGTGCCTCTCTCCAAAACACGCTCCAAGTTTCAAAAGAGGGTCCAATTCTATCAGCCCCAAACAAAGGTGCCTCTATCCTTCATTATTTCCAATTGAGGGAAAGCATTTAAAAGGCATGTGGTTCTTTTAAATGTGATGGCCAGAACTCCCTTTGGAGTTCAATTATGCTTATTACAATCTTGCTCCTGGCTCTGTCCCCAAAGTTTCCTGGCTCCACCCCCAAAGTCCCCAGATATTTCTTGAATTGGACTTGGCAACCCTACCACTAGGCTTCCCAACCCTCCCACCCTGGCGGGGGACCCCAGGATTTCCACCCTCTTCCCCCGCTCCCCAAAAAAATGGAAGCGGGGGAGGGGGGAAATGGCACCGGGGAGCATGGCAAGCCGCCCGATCCTGGAGCGGACGAGGCTGCCGCACCGCTGCCGCCCCCTGCCCGCCCACCGCAGCTGCTCCTCCGAGATGGGCCCAGGCTGAGCCCATCTCGGAGGAGCAGCCAAGAGGCGGCAGCAGCACAGGGGAGGGCGAGGCAGGTCAGGAGCATGGCGAGCTGTGAATCCAGGTCCTTCTAGGACTCGGACTTGCGGCTCGCCACACCCCCGGCCCGCCTCCACCCTCCTCCGATTCCACGGTGGAGAGGAGTGGGTGAGGCCGCCGCGCCACTGCCACCTCTTCTCTGCTCACCGTGGCTGCTCCTCCGAGATGGGCTCAGGCTGAGCCCATCTTGGAGGAGCAGCCACGGCGAGCGGAGAAGAGGCGGCGGCAGCGGGGCGGCTCGCCACGCTCCCCAGCGCCGTTTCCCCCCTACCCCCTAGCTCCACCCCAGTGTCTCCTGGCTCCACCCCCAAAGTCCCCAGATATTTCTGGGGTTGGACTTGGCAACCCTACCTACCACTGAACATCATAATTTGAGTGCTCCACCCGTTTTGCTACATTGTCATACATTTATTATGTAGCACAACATTGATCTTTTGATACCCAGTGCTGGTTTGCTGTGGGGCTGAATTTTGCTTTGTGAAAGTATCCTTACCATATATATAAAAAGAATTGGCTTGAATATTTTGGAACAAAGTAACTTGAGAAAATGAAAGGGAAAATAGAAGTCAATTTTTAAATTCTATTTCATGAGGCAATGAACTGGGTGTTTTATTGCATGTGTGGTTTCCTTTGAAAGAGTATGGAAATACACTCCCTCTCATCTACTAAAATTCAAAACACAGACACAAATCATTTATAGGAGACAAAACTCAATAAGTAGTGTCAGCACAAAGAACTATATTTTACTTGGCAGGGCTATGAGGAATTATGGCAGCTTGCAATGAGTAGAATATAAAGCGACATACAGTGCCTGTTGACAACAGGGTTAGAAATTATAACATGTAAAATCCAATATTTATTCTTCCTAGCATCAAACAGCTGGGAATTTCTTATGAATTCTATCAGGATGTTATGCCTTTTCTCATGGTTTAATAATTCTAGAAGCATTTTATGTGCATGCTGTTTTTTATATATTTTGAGGAAAGAGCTTACACAAGTTTGAGGAAGCCAAATACCATCATTTGAGACTGTCATATTTAATTGTTAAGCATAAATATAAAAAGTTATTGAAAAGGCAAAAACAAGCCTTTGCTGAGAACGAATGGAGCAGGCTGATCTCCTTGTCAAGAAGGAAAGATTTGGGAATCCCTTTTAACATGTTCGATAGAATATCCATCTCTGCGGCTTGAAGTGTTTTGTCTATCACCTCCTCTAATTCTGGAGATTCTTTTTGTCTCCAATGCCTGGCGTAGACAATTCTTGCTGCTGTTAAGATGTATATTATCAAATATTCATCCTCCTGCGGGACTTCCTTCCTTACTAAGGACAATAACATAACTGCGGGTTTAAACTGCCAGTTTATGTTTAACATCATTTTCAGCATCTCATAGATTTTAACCCAGAATTTCTTTGCCAGATTACAGGTCCACCATAGGTGGAAGAATGAACCTGTCTTTATCCCGCACTTCCAGCAATTTGGAAGAATGGACGCATTAATCTTGTTTAATTGGACAGGGGTAATATGCCACCTATGAAATAACTTAAAGAAGTTTTCTCTAAAGTTGATCGGCTTAATGACTTTATAATTCAATTTCCAAAAGCGAGACCATGTTTCTAGATCTATGTTTTCCGTCAAATTCTTAGACCACTTCAACATCGCATCTTTAACAACTTCATCCTCCAATTTCATCTGCATTGTATAATTATAAGTTTTTTTAATTACTTTATCCACCTTATTTACTAAAATTTTATCAAAATCAAATTTGGGGTTAGTAAACCCTATCAATTTATCCTTATTGAATTTGGCCAATACTAGGGTCATGGTCCACCAGTCTAACTTTATACCTTTCGCCTCCAATTCTTCTTTCCCATATATTCTGTCCTTTCCGTCTAGTAGGTCCTGGTATGTGACTAACTTTGAGTGATCGCTTAACTGAGGTTGGATTGCCGCTTCACTAGGTGATTTCCATCTCGGGACTTTATTATATATTTTCTTTTTAAGTTTCTGCCAGACATTATATATCCCCTTGCAAACCAAGTGATTAACAAAATATTTCTGTGCTCTCTCTGCATACCATAGGTTATAGTGCCAACCGTTTTGGAGGTCAAAACCTTCTAAAGTTAATATTCTTTTATTTTCACGGCCTATCCAGTCACGCAACCAGACCATACCACATGCCAACTGATAGTTTTCCCAGTCTGGTAGACCTAAACCTCCATTTTCCTTAGAATCCATTAAAATTTTCCATTTAATTCTTGGTTTCTTGTCTAACCAGATAAAGGATCTAATCAGTTTTTCTAACTTAACAATAAAAATTTTTCTGGCTGCAAAGTTGACCATTGAAATAAAAATAACACCTTAGGTAGGATATACATTTTAGTCAGAGCGACTCTACCCATAAAAGATAGTTGCAAGTTACGCCATTTCTTTGCCTTACATTCTAGTTCTTTTAAAAGAGGTTCATAATTGAGCTCATAGATATTGCTGCATTTACTACTTAGCATTATCCCCAGGTATCTTACTTTCGTTTCCCTCTGAAAACCTGTTCTTTTTTCAATAACCTGGATATCCTGGGTGGAGATGTTTTTGGTTATGATATTGGATTTTTTATAATTAACCTTTAGTCCTGCGACTTGCCCATATTCGTTTAACTCTTTCAAAACTTCATCAATTGAATTTACTGGGTCTTGTGTAATTAGAACAACATCATCAGCATATGCCAGCACTTTGTATATTTGATCTTTAACCTCTAGACCTTTAATTTTGTTATTATTTCTTATGGACTCCAATAAAATTTCTAAAGATAACATGAAAAGTAACGGGGAGAGCGGGCAGCCCTGTCTGGTGCCTTTTCGTAACTGAATTTCATCTGACAAGTCTCCGTTCACAATTACTTTAGCTGTTTGATCTTTGTAAATGGCTTTCACGTTTTGAATAAAATTTACTCCAAAATTCATCGTTTGTAGCTGGCAACTAAAAAGTGGGAAAAGTTTTATATTTGGTTTAAAAAGGTGCAAGGTAGAGATAGCTATAGGTAAAAGGAAATGTCAGTGTTATCATCAACAGGGAGAAAATGTCGTTAAGATGGATTGTTTGATAGTGATTTGATGCTGCGTTCTACCCCATTTGGAAAACTTAGGATAGGTTATATTTTTGAGGATATTTTTGTTTATATTGAATGTTAATCTAGCTGTATGCGAATTGTTTGTTTATGGAAATTATTTTTGGTGTTGAAATAAACTTTCGGTATTGAAAAAAAAGAAGAAGGAAAGATGATACAGCATTTTGACAGGAACAGAAATCCAGATGCTCTGTGAATAAACAAACCAACCTGATTTCTTTAAATGTTTGTGAATGCTGTTTTCCAGAAACCCTGGAAAATTGATGGCAACTGTATTGAATTTCTCATTTTAAACATCTTATGGTTTGTTAGAGAATTTTGCACGCAGCAGAAAACACTGAAGGAGAGGGACAGGCAAACACAGGAATTAATAGACAAGAGAGATAACTGTATTCAATGGTAGAATATATTACCAGGATAGTATCCAATATTCAGAGTTGTTGCCAGGCCAAGGTCATACACAGTAATCAGTACACACTTCAGTAGATAACAGTATACACCAGTAAGTATACACAGCACAATCCAAGCACAGTAGCATAGGATCCAACACCAGCAGTGTTTGCTGCCACCCAGGCAGTGAGCCTCACAGTACCCACAATCCTTACAGGCAGACAGAGCAAGCTCACTGAGCTTCCCTAAATACACATATCAATCATGCAAGCTCACCAGAGGTTGCATCAGCTCTGTGAGTCAGCACAAAGCCTAATTTCAGGTGAGGTCATTTCACCTTACCTCAGTAACAGGTAACAGCTGGACCATGATGCAGCATGTCTCAGCATGACATTGCAGAAACAACATTTACTATTACTAAGATGGAATCAGTCAGCCATTTTAGGACTGAGTTCCAACATGGTTTATTTTATAATATTATTTTTTATGGACGGTGCATATTAAACCTGGTATTCAAAAGCTTCATTCTTTGTTATCCTCCTTGAGACTTTTTTTTTTTTTACTCTAAGGGACACTATATATATTTGCTCTTCAAAAAATGTACTATGCAGAAATCTTGCCAATGATACTGGTATGCAATTATTCAATACAATCTTGCTGAAATTTTTTCACAAATGTCTTTCTCTTCCTAATTGTATATCCTCATTGGTAATTCACCTACAGCTTAGTCTTCCTTAAGTTTCTATCTTGCTTGGATAAAAGTCTTTAAATTTAGAACTTACTTCATTATCCCATCTTTTTCATTTAGTTATAAGTGTTTTCTTCTTTATATTGGTTCAAGGTAGTTGATTCAAAATTAGGTTCCCTGGCTGTTTATGAAGCCAGTTTTAGCAAGGAAACTCCTGCCAAATATACTCACCCAGGAAAAGATTTTTAAAAGAGACAGTGTTGTAGTGATGCTAAATGTAAATGCTCTCCTCCGCATTTTAACATTGTATTTAGGATGCTTTCATTCTCTGATCTTATTTTTATTATTGAACAGTTCCTAAATTCAAATTAGCATATATGTTAGGGTGTATAATGCTTTTAGCTCAGCCAAAATGACAAGATGATTTAAAAATATTCCTTCAGAAAACTTGCAGATGTGTTTTTTATTCTCACCTACCAGATTGCATATTTCATAATTTTTAATATTGTTGCTATTTTTAAAAGTTCCATGATAAATATATTACTCCCTGGTTTGGACACTTGAAAAGCATTCATGATACTCAGAAGCTGAAATTCTTATTTTCCTGTAAACTAAAAAATTGTGTGATGGATGTTGCTCTGTTTTGCTATATGATTTCTGTATATCTAACAAAACTGAGTTTATTTCATAAATGTGAAAGATGTGCTGCTAAATCCAGGGAAAGGACTATGGATATATATATTGAGGTATATCTTTAAAAATAATTATAGGCTTAAATAAACTAAGTCATGAAAATGCAACAATATTGTAAATGATCCAAAGTGTTGTACTTTTTCATCTAAATCTAACAAATCATACTATAGATCTCGTTGGAAGACCTATGAAACAGCAGTGACAGCAGGAAAGAAATGTTATTTCTCTGTCATTATTTTGCTAGCTAGTTCATGACAATCCCAGCTGTTTAAGATATCTCAGTATCTGCCATCATGCTTTTGCCTGCCCATTAGCTACTCAATTCAATGCAAACAGGGAGATCAACAATTGCCCTCCCAGTTGGAAGAAAGAGTCAGACAACTTGGTTGAGTTAAAGTAAGGGCCACTTTATTAACTATTTATATTCTGAAGAGCCATGACAGAGTGGAACAGGAAGCCAGGAGTCAATCCTTTGACCACTCCTTGCCATGTATTGGGCAAGCTGGCTTGTACCCAGCTGGCCAGACAATCAGGTTCCCCCCTCAAAGTTCCAGCACTTCCAAACCACCCAACTTTGAAGGCAGACTTATTCAGGGGGTCCTGCAAGGATTCCACATTCACGGCTGTGAGCTGCACAACACATGAGCCAGCTCTGACAGACCCTTAACCTCAAAATCGGAGGTGCCAAATGATGCTCACCAGTCTGCTTTAAACTATCTCTTTCCTGCCAAGTAACCATCTGGTTAATTGGCACCACCTGGTCCAGTTGCCCAATCCACTAAATATGTACGAGGTAGCCAAAATCATCTCTCCTCAAATAGCAAACTAGGAGGGAGGCAAAAATTCCAGCCTGACCGCCCCAAACAAGGCAACCAGCCAAAGCCTATACTATAATAGGGTGGGAGGGTGGGCTGAGCGTGCAGAAAGATCTGTGCCTTAAGGAACCTCTGCCTCCAGCAAAAGCCCATATTGATGCAAAATATTTTTGTCTTGTAAGAACATAAGAGAAGCCATGTTGGATCCGGCCAATGGCCCAACCAGTCCAACACTCTGTGTCACACAGTGGCAAAAAAATTTATATATACACACACACTGTGGCTAATAGCCACTGATGGACCTCTGCTCCATATTTTTATCTAAACCCCTCTTGAAGGTGACTATGCTTGTGGCCACCACCACCTCCTATGGTAGTGAATTCCACATGTTAATCACCCTTTGGGTGAAGTACTTCCTTTTATCTGTTTTAACCTGTCTGCTCAGCAATTTCATCGAATGCCCACGAGTTCTTGTATTGTGAGAAAGGGAGAAAAGTACTTCTTTCTCTACTATAAGAACAATTGTCTTCCTTTTGGAGGAGGCAAACATGATCCCCAGCCTAGCAGCCATAAGGGCTGCCTGTCCAGGGAGGGGCTGAATTGCCCATACATGTGCTTTCTCTGCTGCGGCCCCATCTTGTGGAATAGCCTGCCTGCAGAAGTCAGGAAGGCTTCCATGCTTCTGTCATTTAAATTAAATTAAATTTGTGATTTATACCCCACCCTATCCTGGTAGGTGGGCTCAGGGTGACTTACAACATTAAAACATTGCAGTAACAATAAATAAAACATCCAATTAAACACAACAAGTTTAAAATATCTCATAAACATAATACATGAAATAATAGAGGGTCACAACTCCAACAATAACACAGCCAGAAGCCACCATTCAGCAGTTGTCAGTCAGTCAGTTTATTAATACAGTCATTGACCAGAACATGGAAGTCATTTGGAACAACCTTAAGAAAGTACCTTAGAAAAAGTCCCACAAAGAGTCTACATATTAAGATTTGATGGCTTGAGGGTTATAACAATAAAAAAAGAATATGGTTATTTAACCCTTTAAACCTTTTAAAAATCACTTTAAAATTTGTTAAAAGATTTAGTTTGGCCTATTTGTCTCACTTTTTGCATTCTTTATAAACCTGGGAACCGAACCTAGCCATCTGTCTTGTTTTCTGGTAGTTCCTATCTGACAGAAGATAACCTAAACTGAGTTTATTTGATCTGCCAGGGAACCCTTCCAACAGCAGGCTAATAATTTCCCTTCGATTCACCATATGAAAAGAACAATTAAAGAATATATGCTCCAGAGAATCTATTTCAGATTGAGAACAGGAACAGAGCATAAGAGCATAAGGAGTCCCTTTATGCCTCCCCTCTACAACTGCAGATGGCAGGGACATACTCCTAGCTAAGGAAAAGGCCCTTCTAGTGTTGTGAGATTCAAGGAAGTATAGGCAGGGGCAACTATATATCTACTGTTTGCTGAAGAGAAATAGTCTGGGGAACTGAGAAGATCTGTTTGTCTTTCTATATCTAGCACTCTCTGCTTAATGAGTGATTTTGCCTGGTCTATGCCAAGATTTAGGAGGGCTTGCGGGGGGGTGGGGGAAACCCCAACTTCCTGATGGCTGTTTGGACTGCTTGGAGCCAATTGCATTGAAATTAGTCATGTAAGATAAGAGGGAACAGCCCCTTAGGTTTCATGTTACCAGCAACCCATTTATATATAGAAAGAACGCATATTCTGGCCTCTACTCGAGTCATTCCTGTTTCCAAGCAAACCCAGGAGTTTGATACATGTTTGGATTAATGTTCTAAGAAATTTGGATTGGACTCTCTCAAGAAGGAACAGGGAGGAAGCTGAAGACTGCAGAAATGTTCCATAAGTTAGCTAGGCAAGTGCCTTAGTTTTAAACAGGCGAAGTGCGGCTCGAACATTGTAACCCCCCTGAGTCCGATAAAAATTCAGGATACTATTAGCCGATTTCTCTCCTGCATCAGCAGTGCTGCTGTTATAGATACATAACAGTTGATACAACTTCAGCTGGTTAACACCACTTAGCACAGCTTCAGGTCATTAACACCACTCAGACCCTTGACCAACTCAAGCAAGAGAATAGTAAAGTGCCAGGGAAAGGTTTCAGAGGACGCCCGGTAAATTAAAAGCCTGGCAGAAGAGCTCCATCTTACAGGCCCCGAGAAACTTAGGTAAGTCCAACAAGGCCTGGATCTCCAATGGGAGCTCATTCCACCACGTAGGGGCCCGGATTGAAAAGGCCTTGGTCCTCGTTGAGGCCAACCAGGCATCCTTAGGACCAGCGATCACAAGAAGATGTTGTGTAGATGATTTCAAAGCCCGGGGGAGGGTTCATATGGGGAGAAGCGGTCCCAAAGATTTGCAGGCCCCAGACCGTATAGGACCTTAAAGGTAAGGACCTACACCTTGAAATGGATCCGATACTCGAGAGGGAGCCAATGCAGTTTGCGCAGCACTAGCTGCATTTGCGCCCGTATAGGTCTCATTGCTAATAACTGGGCTGCTGTGTACTGCACCTGCTGGAGTTTCTGGAGCAGAGTCAAGGGTAGCCACACGTAGAGAGAGTTACAGTAGTCTAATCTGGAGGTGACCGTTGCATGAATCACTGTGGCTAAATCACAAAGTGCCAGATAGGGGGCCAGCTGCCGGGCTCGCCTCAGATGGAAAAAGGCGGTCTTTGCAGTGGCGGCGAACTGAGCCTCCATAGATAAGGTGACATCCAGGACTGCCCCCAAGCTCTTCACCTCTGTTGATGGTGTTCATGGAAGGGTGGGAGCCTGAAATCACTCCCTGCCCCCCACCCCTGATCCAGACAAAGGATTTCTGTCTTAGATGGATTTAACTTAAACCAGCTCTGACGCAACCATCCAGCCACTGCCTGCAATGCGTCACCCACTTGATCTGGGGCGGAGTCTGGGCAGCCATCTATAAGCAGATAGAACTGGGTGTCATTAGTGTACTGGTGGCAACCCAGCCCTTTTGCACAAATTATTGCACAAATTACATAAAATGGAAATGTTCAGAAAAGCTTTTCTATAAAGTTAAAACTGATATACTATAACAAAATAATCCAGGAAGCTATTTTAAAAAGGGAAAGGGACTGTGGCTTATACCACTGCATATAGGATATAATATTAGTTTGCTACATTTATCACCCTTTTGTCATTACATTGTTTTCTACTGATTTAATACTATTTTTGTTCATTATATCCACACTCTGTATCATGCTTGGTATGCTGTGCTCACTTAGATTTGGTGCTAGATTAGATTAATCCTGGTCCTATTATTGATTTTTTATTTTATTTTAGTAAATTTCTATTACACCCATTCCCCTTAGGGCTCAGGGTGGAGTACAACATATAATAAAACAATAAAATACATGACTCTAAATTACTCTAAATAGATAGACTGGGCGTGACTTCGCAAACTTTATGGAGGCCACATAGAACTCTTTCTTAGCGAACTTCATAGCCCCTTCATAGACCTTCATAAATGTTCTATAAGATGTTCTTGACTCTTTATCATGAGCACGTCGCTGCACTCACTCTAGCTGTCTAAGTTGCTGTTTCATCCTGAGCAGCTCCATGGTACCACGGGGCAGCTTTGGTGTGACAACGAAGAGGGCGCCAGGGAGCGATGTCATCAATGGCAGTGGAGAACCGGGAGTACCAGTCCTCCACTAACTCATTCAATGACCCACCAGGGGGCATCGGATCCCGCAGGGCCTCCTGAAACTGCTCTGGGTCCATTTGGTTCTGCGGGCAAGCATAAATCCGCTCACCTCCTAAACAGGAGGGAAGTTTCAGGTCTAACCGGGCTTTCAGGGCATAATGATCTGACCATGAAACTGGCTCCGCCACCACCAGATCTGATAATATACCTGCCCTGAAGATCAAATCCAGTGTGTGACCGGCCTGATGCGTGGGAGCTGATACAAATTGGCTGAGTCGTAGTGTCTCCATGGATGACACCAGGTCCTGTGCCTGATGAGATGCTGCATCATCAACATGGATGCTGAAATCCCCCCGAACGAATAGCCTGGGGAAGTCCAATGCCTAGGTGGACACAGCATCCAGCAGGGCAGGCAGGCTTTCTGGTGGTGCAATAGGCAGTTGGTACACCACCCAGATTGCCAGACTCTCCTCAGCTCCCCACACTAGGCTGACACACTCAATGCCAGCAATGTTAAGGGCAGGAAGCACCCTGAAAGAAAAAGAAACCTGGATAAACGTAGCAACCCCCACCCATTTGTCCGAGATTGGTGGAGGACAGAGAACCCGGGCGGGGTAAGCTGGTTCAAGGCAACAGTGTCGCCTTCCTGCACTCAGGTGTCTGTCATACATGCCAGGTCCACCTGCTGCTCCATGAGAAAATCTCGCAGAGTAGCGATCTTATTATTGATGGACCTGGCATTAATCAACACCAGTGTAGGAGATGGGATCTTCCTAGCTCCACAACCAACATGCCTCAGGATGGGAAATAGGTGGGAAAGGGCCGGAGCATTTGCATATCTCTGGCCCCTTCCTTGTCTTCGCAGTACTTCCTGGTACACTGCTCATTCAATGTCTCCTCATATAGGTTGTATCAACCTCCACTGTGCTTTTAAATATGGAGTGTTTTGAGTCTTTTTGTATGGACTGTTATTACTCTGCTTTGTGTCCCAATGAGAAATATGGACCATGAATACAGTAAATACATAAATAAATTAAATGGGAAGGATTCAATATTTCTGAAATGAAACAATTGACTAGTACTGAAAGACAGGTGATAGCAACATAGTTTAAATAAAAACTTGTCTAGTAAAATACAGTATGAAGATAGACACATTTATATATTTAAAATATTTATACCTTGTCACTCAGTGGTCTCAAAGTAGCTTTGAACAATGAATGTTTAAAAGATAAAAAAACAACTAAATATCAACATTCAATAATTAAATACCAAACATTTAAAAATCTTTATAAAAATCAGTAGTTAGTTAACATCAATCATATATGGGAGGAATTTAAAAATGAAATTAGGTCAGAATCGGCAAGATTATTAAAAAATATGGGCTTTGTGTTTTGGCTCTTAAAGTTATCTCATTACTGCCTCACACATTAATGGCTATTAATTGCAGAGTGAGGGTGAATGGATTATACGAATTATAAAGTTGAGTTCTCCCTGAAGAAATTAGTAATTGAAACATCCATTTGATAGACAAAACAAAAAGGTCTATTGTGGCTATCACTGTTTTGCTAGCTCTTTGACCTTGGAAATGTAAAGAGCAAAAGGTAGCATATAGAAGATAGTAATCAGTACTAAGATCAGGTAGAATATTTTCAGGAGCTGGCTTATTTGAGATAAGAAGGAACAATATTGTGCTGAAATGACATTTGAGGTCATTGGAGGGCAACAGTTATGAAACTGTAGTATCAACAAGAACTGGAAAAAAATGCAGTTGGGGATATTTCTCATTGTTGTTGCATAGTAACAAAGAATAGCTCATGCAAAATATTTCCAAGTCTAAAATTTGGGATTTGTTGAGATTGATGTTTATTTCTGGGGGGAAACCAACTATGGCATTTTGAGGTTCCAGAATTGTTTTACTGAAGTTGATAATTGTTACAGATACATGAGAGGGGGGAAGGCTGTAGATCTGTCATTGGCACTTTCTGCATTTACAGTTTGATCTTCTTTTTCTCTGCATTCAAAAGTAACCTTCTACATTATATACCACCGTCAGTTCTGCCTTGCATTTCCTGTAGTTTCTACACTTGTTTGGTGGGAATGTGTGCCAACTCCACCTTTACCCCGGTGTTCTCAAAACCTGTTTTGGCCCAGACATTCCTCCAGATGCAGATCTAACCTAATTGTGGAACTTTCCCTCTGAGTTTTCAAACTCCTCCCCAAAGCTCTATCCCACTTTTCATTGATCACTTGCGAGAGCACTGATTCAGAAGCCACTAGGCACCTTCTTTCTGTTTTTGCACCCTGGGATAAAAGTAGGAAAAATCTTCCCCCCCCCCCTTACCTCACCACACATGTCACAGGAAGGGGGAAGTGAGAAGCTATTGACTGCGTTGAGGATGCTCACTCAGCATGACAAGTGCAGGCACAGGGGTGTGTATAAGAATGGAATGCTGATCGCTATGTGGGAAAGGAGGATGCAAGACTCAAAGCAGAAAGAAAAAGTGAGAAGTGAGAGTGGGAGATTACTTGGTGAAACTCTTGTACTTAACACCAGTCCTGTGGTACCAAACACCAGTCCTGTGGCACCCTAAGGAGTGGGAGGGGGGGAGTCCAGGCATTAGAGTTCATCCATCCCTCTCCCTCTACCTCCCCCACTGGCAACTCCCTTTCCCTTTTTTCTCTCCCCAAAATGCAAAACCCACACACAGTCCCTCCTAAATCAATGCACATATTGCATGATCTCTTCAGGGTCAGCACCCCCTGGATGGAAGACAAATGATGCTCCCACCCCACCCCGTCAAGAAACTCCGCAAGAAGCATTGCCTTTCTATGCTGGGGGGTGTGTGTGAGAGAGAATCTCTTTCCCTCTGCCAGCCATTTCCTTCTTTGTCCAGGTCCCCTCCTGAGGGAAATCAGTCCTCTGGCAGTGGTTGCCAACTCCTGTGATGGGGAAACAAAAATCTCTCATTCCTAGAGTGAAGGTTGAATGTGCAGAAATGGGCAACAATGCCTTTGGGTAGTGAAAGTTCAATAATAGGCATCTTCCCCCCTCGGTTGTTGGTGGCCCTGCCCACTTCTCCTCCCACCTCCTGAAATAAAAGCCCAGTTCCAACCAGACCCCAAACAAAGCCTGGTTTGTGTGGTTGGGGTGTTTGTGCAACACCTGTGCCTTGACTGGGGTTTCAAATCCCCTACCTACAAACTGGGCAAACTTGAGAGACAGATTGATTGAACCTCCAGTCACAGATGCAGTGTATCTGATTCAGGCTTCCCTTCCATATCCCAGCACCTCTGAGAGGGGCAGACAGACATGGCTTTTCTGCATGCTTTAACACCAGGGGTGAAAAAACAAGAAAAATACCTCCCCCTGCATATCTCCTAGAATATGCGGGCTGGCAGGACTTTCTTCTGTCCTTCGCAATATAGAAGTAAAACTCCGCAAAAGGTGAGGAGCAAATTTCTGAACGTAGAAGCAATTAGAAGATGCGAATCTGTAGCAGGTGGATTCAGTGCTCAGTAGATCTGGATCAAAGCTGAATGTAAAAAGGGGCATTATTTACTATGGCTTCCTCCCCTAAGGCATCCTGAAGCAAGGGCAGACATCTTTTTCTATAGATCAGGCCTCAGATTCAGTGGGAGCTCCCAGGAGCACAGCTCCTGAACCTTTCTGAGAGTTTCACCTCCTTCTTCTGAGAGTTCCACCTCCTTGTCCATTGAATAGTATGTGCAGCTGCATAACAATCCCTGGATGAGCTCCACCACCTATTTTTCTACAAAATGACCACTGCTATAGATGATTTGTGGCTTTCTGCATTGAATGAAGAGCAAGATATTTGTTTTCACAATATTTGTTTGCAAGCTAATACAGTATATACAATTTAACTGAACAATCTAAATATATTAAGGAAAAGGAGGGAAAGACTAAAATGGATCAAATTATTGAAGGCCTTCAGACAGAATGAGTCTTAATACTCAAGAATAAGGATGGGCATGAACATGGCTTTTGTTCTTATTTTGCCTGAATTTAAGGCTGATTCAAATTAATTTCAGAGATTGCCCTGCAGACTAAATAGGAGCCAGATGGCACAGCTGTCAGGTTGTAGCTTGGCCTTCTAGGATGAATATGAGGCAGTGGCAGCCTCCAGTTCATCTCACCATCTTCTTCCCAGAAGATCAAAGTACAACTTGATATCAGCTCTTTCCAGTACCTATTAAGTCTGTATGCCACATCCTCAGTTCTGTAGCCCAGGATTGGAAGTTGAAGCAAAGGCCCTGCAGCTTCCTGCCTCACCCCTGGGGTAGCCAGAGCATGCCAGAGAAGGCAGGCCCAGAGGGAGGTGCTGGAGCAGCACTGTAATGCACAGTTGGCAGCCCAACACTGGACAACCTCTGCCTGTGAAGTGGAGTCATTGCAGCATCAGGATTTACAGCCCTGTAGAGTGCTCAACCATTGAGGACTTGCATCTGTCCCTGGTTGCACCTGACCTTGATTGACTCATAATAAAGCAGCCAGAAAAGGGAGAATCACAGAATCATAGAATTAGAAGAGACCTCCAGGGACACCTAGTCCAACCCCCTGCACAATGCAGGAAACCCACAAATACCTACCCCAAATTTACAGGATCTTCATCACTGTCAGATGGCCAACTAGCCCCGGTTTAAAAACCTCCAAGGAAGGAGAGCCCACCACCTCCCAAGGAAGTTCCACTGTTCCACTGAGAAATCACTCTAATGGTCAGGAAGTTCTTCCTAATGTCAAGCCAGAGACTCTTTTGATTTAATTTCAACCCACTGGTTTTGGTCCTGCCTTCTGGGGCCACAGAAAACAATTCCATACCCTCCTCTATATGACAGCCCTTCAAGTATTTGAAGATGGTGATCATATCACCTCTCAGCCGCCTCCTCTCCAGGCTAAACATCCCCAGCTCCTTCAACCTTTCCTCATCGGACTTGGTCTCCAGACCCCTCACCATCTTCATTGCCCTCCTCTGGACCAGCTTGTCTATATCCTTCTTAAAATGTGGCGCCCAAAACTGAACACAATACTCCAGGTGAGGTCTTACCAGAGCAGAGTAAAGCGATACCATCACATCACATGATCTGGAGACTATACTTCTGTTGATACAGCCCAAAATTGCATTTGCCTTTTTAGCCACTGCATTACACTGTTGACTCATGTTCAGCATATGATTCACTAAGACCCCTAGATCCTTTTTGCACATTTCATTGCTAAAACAAGTCCCTCTCATCCTAAAACTATTTTTCCTACCGAAATGCAGAACTTTACATTTATCCCTGTTAAAATTCATTTTATTGGTTTTAGCCCAATTTTCCAGCCTGTCAAGGTCATCCTGTATCCTGTTTCTGTCTTCTACTGTATTTGCAACCCCTCCCAATTTAGTATCATCGGCAAATTTAATAAGCATTCCCTCTATTCCTTCACCCAAATTGTTTATAAAGATGTTGAACAAAACAGGTCCCAGGACAGATCCTTGAGGCACTCCACTTGTCATTTCTCTCCAAGAGGATGAGGAACCATTCATAAGTGCTCTTTGGATTCCATCTGTCAACCAGTTGCAGATCCACCTAACGGTAACAGGATCCAAACCACATTTTACCAACTTGTCAACAAGGATAGTATGTGGAGAGCCAGTGGGGGAAAGTAAGTTCTGCATTTTTTGTGTGCTTTGAACTTCTGGAGTGTTACCTGGATTGTGTTTTTTGGGTTTGTTCTGCTTTTGGTGCTTGCATTTTTGAATATCTGTGCTTTGACCGTGGACTATGTTTGGTCTATGACTTTTGCCCCAGGTGCCTGTCTCAACCAGGACAAGGGCATTCTATGCAGAATGTGGATTGAAGGCTATAACCTTATGCCTCCCTCATCCTTTTTGTTATTTTGTAACATCTAGCCTGATAAAGATTTCTGGAGCATTAGAAGACTTAAACACAAGTTTGTGTCATTTCTGCTTTTCACAGCTTTTGGTTTTGAGTGTTTCTTTGGACTACCTGGAACAGGCCATGGGAAAGCATATATGTATTCATGCCAGTGCTGCTGATATAATGTTCAGATCTTTTTACTACAAATCCAGGCCATAGTATTTTTAGAACCTGTGCATGAGCGCTACCTGACTGTATAGTGGCACTTAGGGGCAGCTACTATATGCTTAGTAGTTGTTAAATGACTAGGAACTTTTAAAAATTATATGAGCTGTTTGAATTGCTGGGATGATCAAGGAGTTTTACACAGCTTGTGTTGTATATGAAGTAATTGAATGTTTCCAGTAATAGTTTTCTTTCCATAAAAATAGAGGCATGACATTTTTAAAGATTTCTGTAAATTGGATAGTATGCTGGATTTCCATGTTCATAGTTGCATATTTTTCATGTTGCTTCTTTTTTAAAAAGATGGTCTATGTGCACATTTTGGGGTCTTCCTGTCATTTTCTTGTAAATCCCTTAAACATCTTTGCCACTTATAAGATGGAATGTGGTATTTTGATATGAATGAATCCTATTGCTTGTAGAGGTTTGGTAAGGCTTAATTTCTGTGCAATTGATTATCTGAATATGCTATAAGTCAGGGGTGTCAAACTCATTTGTTATGAGGGCTGGATCTGACATAAATGAGACCTTGTTGGGCTGAGTTGAGCCATTTGGGACTGGGCCATGTGTGTACCTATTTAAGATTAGGTAGCAGAGATATAAACTTTATAAAGGACAAAACACAATTAAAAAAACCCCTTAAAATAAAACGTGCTTAAAACATTAGCACTCATTGGTCTTAAAGGTGCTTTCTTTGTATTTCTCCCATGGGATCCAGGAAACTGGCCAAAGCTCAGGCTCTTTCCCTCCTTCCCCAGGGGACCAGGATGGGGAGAAGCCTCAGCCAACAGAGAAAATAAAGTTTTGCTCTGTAGCCCATGTGCAATTGAGCAAGTCTTGCAAAGCAAGCTGTGATGCAGAAGGAAATAAGAGAGAGGGAGAAGGAAGCAGAGGAGCCGGTTGCTCAGGGGCTTGATAGGAGCCTTCTGGGGGCCTGATTCGGCCCCCAGGCCACATGTTTGACACCCCTGCTATAATTAATATGTTTTATTTGCTTACTAAATGCAAATTCTGCTTTCCAATAATGATTCCTAAGGGGGCTCAAAAATATTATTAAAATATAATACTGCCAAGTTAAAGCCAATAAAAATGGTAGCAACCAACATTAAAAATAATCAATGAAAAGAGCTAATTTAAAAATTATGTAATATAAATGAAGCAGCAGCTGAATAAAAGGGTGAAGGAATAGGCTTACCTTCTCTTGCTCTCCAAAACTGAAATATGAAAGCATCAAGCAAAGTCCCTCTTACTGGTAGTGAACACTTCCCAGAAGTTAAGAACATAGAGCAGAATCTCTTTTGAAGCTCTTGATGACCAATCAAGTTCTTATGGATTTTTTAAAAAATTACACATATATTCTGTCTTTTTTCCATTACGGAAATCAAGTATATGCTCATATATTTCCTCAGAGGTCTTCTATCCAAACATTAATCAACTGGGACCTAGTTAGTTTCAGCAACTATCAAGTGTCTTCCAATGAGCCTGTTGGCCCCTGGTTCCAGAGCACTTAGGCCTTTATAGATGAGAATTAAAATTTTGAAATACACCCCAGAATGACTTGGAAGCTGGACAAGAAGAATGGAAGAATGGACAAGACTTGTCCCTAATAATCTATGCCCCTCTTCAATAGTCCTAGCAGTCTTTTGAGGAAAACCCCACAAAATGCATTGCAGTAATCTAATTTAGATAATGATAAACAATTGTAACGATTGGTTTTTCTTCTTCATATAATGGAGAAAGATTCTTATAGTCTAAGAAAACATTTCTTAGATGATGTTAAAAAAATGAAGAAGGCAAAGACTACTCATGTACTGAAGACCTAACATTTACAAAGCTGATGTAGAGTTCACTATTCACATAGATATTGTTTTAGCTTTGCTTGAATATATCTTGTGCTTTCTCTGCAGCTAATTTATGTATCCTCTAAAAATCAGTTCTCCAAATGTGGGAACTGTTTGGTAGGTATCTGGGGCTGGGGGAGCTGTGTTTTGAGATGGATGCACCACATTTTCAGCAAAGCATCTATTGCCTCTCCTCAAAAAACCCTCCAAGTTTCAAAAAGATTGGACCAGAGGGTCCAATTCTATGAGCCCCAAAAGATGGTGCCTCTATCCTCCATTATTTCCAGTGAAGAGAAGGCATTTAAAAGGAGTGCAGTCCCTTTAAATATGATGGCCAGAATTTCATTTGGAGTTGAATTGTGCTTGTCACAACCTTGCTCCTGACTCTACCCCCAAAGTCCCCAGATATTTTCCTAGTCAGACCTAGCAATCCTACTTGTCATCATTTCTCGTGCCAGTGCAGATCTCTGCCTCCCATCTCCCCCATGCTGCTCCTGAGTGTTTCCTCTCAAGGAGCTTCAGGGAGGGGTATTTTGCACTGCTGTAGGATGAGGAGAGGCAAGGAACTTGTGCTTTGAGACTCCTCTCAATTCATGGAAATTATCAACAGATCCGAGCCAATGAATTTCTATGAAGCCTTCCCCCCACTTTTTACTTCCTGCTTTCTGAGATTTAACATATCCCAGTTTCAAAGTCTGATTGTGTCTAACTTCATCCATTTTCTTTCCCATGCCTCATAGCACATGATTAACTGATTCAACAACTCTCAGCTGACTTTGGCTATACAGCAGTATTTCCAACTAAACAGTTCAGTCACTGCCAACTTCTTCCCCGTAATAAGCTATTCTATGAGCTGAGCCAAGCCATGGAGAACAGACATTTCTGGTAGTCTGCATTTGGTAAAGTGTTTTATATTTTGTGGATTCAGACATTGTGGTATCAGTCTAGAGAAACAGTGATTTTAAAAGGAAACAACTGAATGTGAATTGAATAACATTATTCCCTGTACCATCAAAAACGCAACAAAACAGAAACCAAACCTAACCCTTTTTTATTTCTCAGCACATAAAGAATAAACATGCTATAATAAATCAAATATATAACCCTATTTTTTGTTCATGTTAACTTCTGTTATACTAAGCAAAATTGTGCTGTCTTAAGAGTTTTATGACTACAGCATGTCTCCATGTAACCAGATCAAATGCCTTCAAAACAGTCCTTCTGAAATGTTCCAATTCATTTCCTGTTGATAAAGCCTCTCAGACTCTGTGGAACAGCACACATCCAAAGTGAATTGTTGCTCTTTGCTTTAGGGCTTTGAAACCTTTTGGAGTTCAGCCAGATTTGCTTCATTGTTTTCATATCTGGGTGACAAAGTGTTTTGGGAGAGATGTTCAGAGGCTTTCAGAAAGGCATAAGACAGTCAGGGTCAAAACAAAACTTGCCACAAATTTTCATTCTTTGGGGCTAGAAGGCTCTTGGTGTAAACAATGCAAAGAGCCTGTTGGGGATATAAATAGCAAGCGCTGTTTCATGCCGCCTCTTAAAAGGTTGAAATTGGCAACAATTATATTTTTTATGATTTCGAATGTTTGCAAGAGACTGGCATACATATTCCAAATCGTATCTATGCAATGGGGCTAGAGGAAAGTGATACCTAGGAATTCAAAGGAGAGGGCTGTGTCTCAAGCTTTGTTAAAAAATTCATCAACGAGAAATTCAAGAATTATAACTTCCTAGCGCATAATGCAAAGGGGTATAATTACTTTATCATTAGGCAGTTATTAGTAGAAAAAATGGAAGTCGACCTGCTTACGCAAGGGGGGAAGCTCATGTGCATCACAGTTAAGAAGTTAGGCATCAGATTTCTGGATAGCTTAAACTTCTTGCCAATGAAGCTGGCCAAATTGCTGTAGGCCATGGGCTTCTCTGGATGTAAGGGGTTCTTCCCCCATTACTTTAACACCGCTGCTATTTGGGAGTATGTTGGGACGATGCTTAGGATGGAGGATTATGGTGTTGATAGCATGATGAAGGGTGAGAAAGCAGAATTTCTTTCCTGGTACATGGAGAACAAAAACAATGAATTTAACCTACAAAAAGATCTGGCCTATTATTGTCAACAAGATGTTCAAATCCTGAGAAAGGCCTGTCTCTTGTACAGGGTAACCATGTCAGGAATTGACCCCTTTAACCACACAACTCTTGCTGGGGTGTGCATGGCAATGTATAGGCCCATGTTTTTGAAACCTGATACAATTGCCCTCCTGCCACATGACCATTACCACAGGCAAAAAAAGCACTTTTCAACCCCATCCGTACAGTGGCTAATATATATTGAGCACAAGGAGGGTCTCCAGATATAGCATGCCCTGAAAGGTGGTGAGCTAAAAGTAGGAAATTATTTTCTTGATGGTTATGCGGTGGTTGGGGGGTGGCCAACAGCCTTTGAGTTTAATGGGTGCTTTTTCCATGGTTGCCCCACATGCTACAGCCCCAGTGATAGAAACCCGCTGACAGATTCATCCTTTACTGACTTACACTATAGAACTCTGAGGAAAGAAAGTTACTTGAAAAGCGATATGGGAACATGAGTGGTGGGAGATGGTGACAACTGACAGGAAGCTTGGAGGCCTTCTGAGTGAGAAGAAATTTCCATCACCGCTGCTCCCCTGAGATGCTCTCTTTGGAGGCAGAACAAATGCTATTTGCCTCTATTACAATGCTGAAGCTGGTGAAAAAATACATTACTTTGATTTCGCCAGCCTGTACCCTTTTGTCAACAAGACAAAGAAATATCCAATTGGACACCCTCAAATTATTTATAAGGACTTTGCCCCAGTATCTGAATACTTTGGCCTGATCAAACTGAAGGTGGTGCCACCTCAAGGTCTCTTTTTCCCTGTATTACCCTACAAGGTGGGGGGCAAACTTCTGTTCCCCTCTGTCGCACATGTGCAGAGACTAAGCAACAAGAGCGTTGTATGCATTCACTGGAAAGAGTGCTAGAAGGCGTGTCGTGCACAGTGAAACTGATGAAGGCTCTTGAAAAGGGGTATCAGATCATGTCTATTAGCGAGGTGTGGCATTTTGAGGAAAGCTCTGAAGACCTGTTTTCTGAATACATTAATGTGCACTTATGCCAAAAACAGGAGTCCTCTGGCTATCCTAGCTGGTGTACAGATGAGGGGAAAAGGGCCAAATACATACAAGATTACCTAGAGAAAGAGGGTGTTCAGTTGCATCCAGAACACATAGCTGTCAATCCTGCAAAGAGGCAGATTGCAAAATTATTTTTAAATTCCTTGTGGGGCAAGTTTGGCTAGTGTTCAAACTTGTTAAACACTACCATAGTGAGGGATGCTACCAAGCTTCTAGAATTTGCCTTTTCTCCAGCATATGATGTGTCAGGGTTTGACATAATTGACGATGAAACAGCAAGCATGTCCTGGAAACATGCAAAAGATACAGTTACCCTAGCTGGTAACACGAATGTTCTGATTGCATGTTTTACAACATCCTATGCATGGTTAGAATTGTACGAAATTTTAGACAGGCTGCAGGACCGCGTTATTTACCATGACACAGATTCAGTCATTTTTGTCAGTAGGGAGGGGGATTTTATTCCGGCTTCAGATTATTTAGGAGATCTCACATCCAAATTCCCACCAGATGAGCTCCCACCAGACCGAACTCCCACAGAGTTCACGTCAGCAGGTCCTAAAACCTATGGTTACAAATTGTCGGGTGGAAAGATGTGCATGAAAGCCAAAGGCATCACCCTCAATGTTCCTAATCAGGAAAAAAATTAACTTTAACACCTTGAAGGACTTGGTCTTAGATTACACTGCCGAGCAGGCATCTAAAGAGATCAGAGTCCGGCAGCCCTCCATCATAAGGAAAAAGAATCAGTGGCTTATTGAGGCAGGGTCACTTAAGAAAACCCTCAAAGTCGTTTATGATATGAGGGTCCTTATGGACAAATATATATAGAACATTGCCATACAGTTTTTTAAATGGATGTACAGTGGAAACATCCATTTTCTGCAGTACTGGCAGGGCCTAGCAATTGAGGCAATTCTTTCTGGAGGCCTTTGAGGATGCAACACAAAATCTTATGGGTATCTGGTGGTGGATTTAAATGTGTGCATGTCACATTCATTGAAGTTAAGAATGGAGCTTTTCCCACCCCAGTGACCTGCTGTGTATGTCTTAAAAACAAAACAAGCCCCCAGTGGGCACAAAAGGAAACAGACGGTACACTAAACAGTCTGTCACCTCCGAATTCTCTAAAGGGTCAACATGTCCAGCCATATAAAGAGGAATCTGCCCCTCCTAAAACTACTTATCAAGACTACCCCACAACAAAAGAAAGCCATTCTATGCTCAGCTTCAGATGATTTGGTTGCAGCTATCTCAGAAATTGCGCTATACTTTAAAAAGGAGCATTCTTCTTTCACCATGTCAGATGTGCGTGTTGAAGAAAAGGCGACATTTCATTAAAAAACTGAGTAACAAGAGAGTGGCTCTGAAAAAAGAAGAAACAGCTGGTGAAACAATCTGGCGGATTTATAGGGCCTCTGTTAAGCTTTGCTATTCCTTTCTTAACTGGTCTTTTAACAAGCAGGTGATGGAATATGCAGAAAAAATGTACTTGGTTCCTAGCCATCAGCTGAAATAATTAAGGAATCCCCCCTCCCTTTAAGGAGGAGAACATCAGAGCCAATGCAATGCATTCCCTAGATACTGAAATGAAGGGTGTTTTCCAAAGGCAAGATTTAACAGAGTTTCAAAAAGTAAGCCTATTTGAAACTGCTGCAAAAAATTTTTTCTCATGTGAAGCAGGGAGAAACTGAAAAATATAAACTGAACCTGTTTCTGCCTCAGCCACAGCCTTTGGAGAAACCAATACGAGTTCTGATGTGGTCTTCCAAGAAATAATAGATAACTTTCCAAGAAATAATAGACAGGTTTAAGAACCCTGCAAAGATGCTGTTGAACAAAATGAAACAGAACAAAATTGTTTCTTCTTGGGATGGCAATGGAACATTTGTATATCGAGGTGAAAATATAAAAGGATCTCATCTTATGGATTTGGTGAAGGCTGTTACTCAAACATATGATCTGCCTAGCCATCGCAAGCCTAAAGGCTGGGATATTTTCATGAAGGCTATGGCTGAACTAAATGTGCCATCTTCTGTTGAGGGCAACATGACTAATCGCCATGCTTTGGAATACCTAAAGAATCTTGCCTTTATTCCAGAGACTCCACAGCTGTCTCGCAGAGCATCTAAAAAACCACAAAGCTGTCACCCCGCCTGGCTGGATAACCTTGTAAACATGTAAATAAATGTTTTTTAATTAAAAGAAATTTTGTTTGTTTAGTTTTTTTTAATGAACAGACAAAAGGTCAGGTTTTTTGTGTATACACAATTTTATTGATAACATATGGTAACCATATCAATTAATACCTTCTTTTTATCTATCCCATATGCTATTTTCTAGTCCCCCCTCCCCCCGTTACTTGACTCCCGCCGAAGTTATATACTTAAAATACTAACATTTAAAGGTACCCTTAAAGCAAAAGAACCTATATTCATATTCTACTTTTTTCTAGTATTATCATTATTAAAAAATTGTCCAATATCCTTTTATATTCCATTTTACTTCTACATAACATCTAAACTTTTCCCACTCCTTTTCATACACTTCCAAATCATAGTCTCTTAAGATTCTTGTTAGTTTGTCCATCGCACTCCATGTTATAACTTTTACAATCCAATCCCATTTTTCTGGTATTTTTTTTTTTGCTTCCATAATTGCGCATACAATGTCCTAGCCGCTGAAAGCAAGTACCAGATCAAAGTTCTATCTTCTTTTGGAAATTTTTCCATTTGTAATCCCAATAAAAAAGTCTCTGCAACTTTCTTGAATTCATATCCCAAGATCTTTGAAATTTCTTGTTGAATCATCTGCCAATACTTTTTCGCTCTTTCACAAGTCCACTACATATGGTAAAAAGAGCCTTCATGTCTTCTACATTTCCAACATCTGTCTGGCATCTTTTTATTCATCTTTGCCAATTTTTTAGGAGTCATATACCACCTATACATCATCTTAAAACAATTTTCTTTTATACTCTGACATGTTGATAATTTCATAGAGTTCTTCCAAAGATACTCCCATGTATCCATCTGTATTTCTTTATTTACATTGATTGCCCACTTAATCATTTGAGATCTTACTACTTCATCTTCTGTAGACCATTTTAACAGTAATTTATAAATTTTTGAAATTAATTTTTCATTATCTCCAAGCAGAACTTTTTCCATTTCTGTTTGCTCACGTCTTATTCCTTCAGTTTTGATATCATTCTCCACCAGTCTTTTTATTTGTTGCATTTGAAACCTATCATATTTTTTAGTCAACTCCTCAGCAGTTTTCAATTCTATTTTGCCACTTTGTATTTTTAGTAATTGATTGTATGACAACCCTCTGTCCTCACTGGTTTCAGCTGTTATTTTTATTACTTTTGCTGGCACTATCCATAATGGCTTTCTCTCATCACCATATTTCTTGTACTTCATCCATGTATTTAACAAATTATTTCTGATATAATGGTGAGAAAAAAAACCATCCATCTTTTTCTTCCCATAGTACATTTAAGCATGCCAGCCGAATTTATTTCCATGAGCTTCCAACATTAAAAGTTTTTTATTCAACAGCGTCGTCCAGTCTTTTATCCATACTAAGCAAACTGCATCATGATATAGTCTTAAATCTGTTAGCTGGAATCCTCCTCTCTCTTCTGTTAAAATTTTCATTTTAATCCTTGGTTTCTTCCCAGCGCATACAAATTCTGAAATCTTCCTTTGCCATTTATTAAATTGTTTGCTATCTTTCACAATCAGAATGGTTTGAAACAAATACATTATTCTCGGCAGAATATTCATCTTAATTGCAGCTATTCTGCCCAGCAATGACAGATTAAGTTTATTCCATTTCACCATATCTTCATCCATTTTATGCCATAGCTTTTCATAGTTATTTTTGAACAATTCAATATTCCTCATTGTTATCTCAAAGCCCAAATACTTTACTTTAGAAGTAACTTCACATCCCGTCAGTCTCTGCAATTCCTTTTGCTTATTTACTTGCATGTTTTTACATAAAAATTTCAATTTTTCTTTATTAACATAAAGTCCCACCAACTCTCCATATTTTTTATCTTGGCTAACAGTAAAGGTATTACTTGTATAGGATTTTCAGCTATAAACATTATATCATCAGCAAACACTCTATATTTATAAATAAATCCTCTAATTTTCAGCCCTTCTATTTTTTTATCATCTAATATTTGCATCAGCAAAATTTCAAGAGTCATTATAAACAACAATGGTGAAAGCAGACAACCTTGTCTTGTACCTTTACTGATTATCATATCCTCAATGAGGTCTGCATTTGTACACAACTCTGATAATAGGAGGGAGCAGAGTCAGAATAATGAAAGAGTTGCTAAGACAAGTGATAAATAATAGGAAAACGTACAAGAAATTGACAGAGAAATTGCGTGCTAATGAAATAAGATATAGATGGATAATACCTGAAGGCTTGAGTTTTGAGCTACATGGAAGGAGGATTACAATCACAAACGCACATGAGTTGTCTAGTTTTTATGAACAAAATAAAGACTTTGCACCATGATGGATTACAAATTATTATCTTGGAATGTAAATGGACTAAATTCACCACAAAAAAGAAAAGCAACAATTCATTGGATTGAAAAACAAAATTGTAACATAATTTGTTTACAGGAAGTTCATATACAACAAAAGGATTACAAATTTTTATGGAATAAACAATTAGGACTGGAATTTTTTTCATTGGCTGAACAAAAGAAAAGGGGCATGGTTTTTTAAATTAATCAGCAATTAGAGCCAAAATTGATATTTAAATATAAAGATGGAATACATATATCGCAGTAGAGATAATGTTTAATGGGGAAAAAAACGTTGTTATTAGAACTGTATGCACCAAATGGTGCAAAAGATGCTTTTTTAAAAGACATTATCAGATGGATGAAGTGACTTATGACCAGATCTTGATGATGGGAGATTTTAATGGAACAATACAGAATAAAATAGATAGAGGTGGCCAAAAAAGTAATAATAAGGAAGGAAAATTGCCAAAATCATTTTTTGAACTGGTTAAACAAGAAAATTTGGAAGATATTTGGAGAAAATTTAACCCTGAAGTAAGAGACTATACTTTTTTTCAGCAAGACATAATACTTCTTCCAGAATTGACATGTTATGGGGTACTAAGGATTTGGGCCTCATAACTAAAAAAGTAGAGATTCTTCCAAAGATAAGTGCAGATCATAATCCAATATTATGAGCTACAAAATTGCAAAGAAAAACAAGAAGTTGGAGAATAAATGAAGATTTGCTACAAGATAAAGAAATTGTAACATTTTTAGAAAATGAAACTAAAGCTTTTTTCCAAATAAATGACAAAGATGATATAGAGTTCCAGATGGTATGGGATGCTTACAAAGCTGTAATGAGAGGAATATTGATTACATTAAACAATAAGGATAAAAGAGCGAAAGAAAAACAGAAATTGGACATTCAAAATGAGATAAAGAAAAAAGAAGGGGAACTGAGAAAAAGACCAGGGAAAAAGAAAATTATAAGGGAGATTACTATATTACAAAACCAAATGAGACATTTGTTGAATAAAGAAGCAGAATGGAATTTGAAAAAACTGCAACAGAAATCTTTTGAGGGTGTGAATAAACCTGGAAAGTATTTACCCTGGCAATTGAAGAAAAAGAGAGAAAGTAAAATTATTAATAAAATTGTGGCTGATAGAAGAGAGATAGTAGATCAAGAAGGAATAAAAAGACAATTTTTAAGTATTATGCTAATTTATTTAAGGGTGTGAAGATAAAAAAAAAGAAAAGGTTGAAGCGTATTTGCAAAATATTAAAATAGCACCCTTAACTGAATATATGAAGAAAATTTTGAATGATCCAATTGAAAAAATTGAAATTGAAGCAGCAATTAATGCAATGAAAATGGGAAAGGCACCTGGGCCAGGTGGAAAGAGAAGAGTATCGAGACCAAAAACCATGGTCTTGTTTCTCTTAAAGCGGACGTGGGCTTGTTTATGCAATGTGTAAGCATCTTTCTCTGGAAGCCAGTTATCTCTGGAGTTGCGGGGTGCTCAGGCATCCCCACAGCCTCATTGGAGACCAGGTAAGTACAGTGCATAGAGACAACTCCACCAAAGTACATAGTAGATGCAGAAGGGATGTCAAATTCCAGCTGCCTGGCAGGAGTGCCAATGTTTTTGAAGCTAGGCCTCCCCAATGGCAGTGGTGTGGTGAATACCTGGGACCTGACAGGAGTTTCCATGTTCTCAGCAAGAGCCTGTGCATGTGTGTTCAAGCACAAATGGCTTTTTCCCTAAAATAACCTGTTGGGGGTGGGGGCTGCCCCCAGACCATTTGCTATTGGCCAGGGATGACTGGGCGTGTTGTTAGAGGGGTCACACGGACCTACTCAGGCCTTCTCAGTGGCAGCCCCCTTTTTCCGGGGTGGGGTGCTACAGGTGAAAGTTCAATGATGCTGCAGTGGGTGGCATTGGAGAAGGGGGCAGGGGAGGGGGCTACACATTTGATTTCCAGCCTGCTCAATTAATATGCAGGGTTGCTACGTCACAGCGGGGTGGACGTAGATGCTGATTGGCCTGGCTATGCCATGTAGTGTGAGTCAGTAAGGTCATTCGCTGGAGGAGGTGCTTAATTAATTAAATATGCGGGGTAGCTATGTCATGGTGGGTCATAGATGGTGATTGACGGGGCTAGGTCACGTGGGGTGGGGCTAGACAGGACACCTCCTGGTGGAAGGCATTTAATTAAATATGCGGGGTGCCTACATCATGGTGGTGCCCCCAAAATAGGTCACTTCCATCCTCCATTCGACAGTTTCCAGTCACGTGATTCTGGGGTCATGACCTGGGTGACATCATTGGGGTCATGACCCTGATGACGCAGTTTCTGGTGACATCACTGAATGTGCCATTACTGGTCATGCCCCTTCATTAATTATGCATGGGGTTGACACAGTTTCTGGTGATGTCACTGGCCAAGCCCCCTTCATTAATAATGTGTGGGGGGTCTATTTACTACATTCTTCCTCCACACACTATATGAGTACAGAGCCTCAGGCTAAACCAAACAGCGCAGGGAAAGATATCGTTAACAATTTAAGTTTCACTATGACTGCAGAAGACAGAAAGGACTGCCATTATTAAGAACTGAAGAACAGGGCTACATGTTAGGGGTTTTGTTTTGTTTTTTCTTTTCATTTTAAAATTATGGGCATCTATACATTTCCCCCCAGCAGGTGCAAAACAGCTCTGGGGCATGACTTTTTTTCAAAAAGAAAATTGTAGATCACACAAATTGAGAGATTTGAGAAAGGCTAGCCCAGTGACTTTAAAGAAAACAAAAATCAAAACAAGAAAAATGTAATTGCGGCAGACCCTCAGAAGGGACTGTCCAAAGAGCTGAACACCACAAATATAAAACTTTAATGGTTTTATTGTACATTATCATTTACTGATTTTATTGTAGTTTTGATTTTTATCTTGATATAGCATTAAAAAGATTACCGACCCATGGGGTGATGTCACATCAGGACATTTTCTTTGCAGACTTTTTAGGGGGTGGTTTGCCATTGCTTTCCCCAGTCATCTACACTTTACCCCCAGCAAGCTGGGTACTCATTTTACTGACCTCAGAAGGATGGAAGGCTGAGTCAACCTTGAGCCAGCTACCTGAACCCAGCGTCTGCTGGGATCAAACTCAGGTCATAAGCAGAGCTTGGACTGCAATACTGCAGTTTACCACTCTGTGCCACAGGGCTCTTCCCCTTGATATAGCAGAGAAGTACTTTAAATGAATAAATTAAGGAGTACCCAGCTTGCTGGGAGGGGCGGGGAAGTGTAGATGACTGGGAAAGGCAATGGCAAACCACCCTGTAAAAAAGTCTGCTGTGAAAATGTCGTGATGCGATGTCACCCCAGAGTCAGAAATGATTGGTGATTGCACAGTAGACTATCATTACCCATTTACTGGGATTTAAGCATACATAATGGATAGAAATAAATGCTAGACCAGGGGTGGCCAAACTGTGGCTCAAAAGTCACATGCGACTTTTTCACACATATTGTGTGGCTCTCAAAGCCCCCACCATCCTGAAGAAGGAATTTGTCTCTAGAAATTATTTCTCTAAGCCAAGCCACCCAGCAGCTTGGAGAGTGCATTTAAAGTTAAAGTTGCTTTCTTTCCATCTCCCCCTCCCTCCCCCTCATCTATTTGGATGCCTGCAGCCTGCAGCAATGCTGCTAGGCTGCATGGACAGGCTTTTGCCTCCCTGGAGGAAAGAGATGTCAGCGGCCCGTTTGGGTGCACATTTAAGGGGTGGGGCCAGGCCGTCGTAACGGCCAGACCTCCGCTCCCTTTCAATCCTGGGCAAGATCGGGTCCGGGAGAGGAACTTCGTCACGGTGCTTACCGCGATTGTGTAGAGGCCTCCAGTGTTAGTGTCGACGGCGGGGTCCTCCTGTGTGGTGGCAGAGCCTGCGGGTTCCTTAAGGTGGCAGGTGTCAAGCATGTAGGTTCAATGATGAGTCGATTGGATACAAAACTACGTTTATTGATAGACTGATACGCTTTCTTAAGACAGGTTCTTGAGAGTGTTACAGATAATACATTGATGCAGTTCTTTTAAGGCATACTTCAAAGGGTTTCCAAAGGTGGGGGCTAGGAATGCTCTCTAACACATAAACTATCATAAATGTCTACATTCTCACAATGTTATCAGTGTCTTGTCCTTGCCTTCCACCAGATGTTTTCACACTCCCAACCAGGAATGTATGGGAAGGTGTTGAGTACTCTTTATCTTAGTTTTGTTTCTTTCTACTCTACTTCACAGCAATAAGCAGGAAAGGGGGAGAGGAAAGAATAACAGAGCCAAACTACTAAGGTCCTCCATGATACTTCACAGGCCAACTTTATGGAGGGTCATCAAACCATTAATTACCCTTGGAATTTTACCATGCTTGACAGCAGGGCCTTTTTTCCCTAGAGTTTGGGGGCTTCTTGGGTGGCTCGTCGGTGGCTTGGTCCGCGGGCTGTTGGAGCTCTGTGGGGCATGAAAGGCTGGTTGAAGGGTATTGTAGGCTGTGGGGATTTGTCCTTCTGGGCTGGGGGTGGTCTTCCCTCTCCCTCCCTTCTGCAAGGAGGAAAATTTTGTGGGAGGGGGGGTTGAGACTCCCAGGGTGAGCTAAGGTGTTTTGTGCCTTAGCTGGGTCTGTCATTTTTCCTCGTAGTGAGGGGTGTCAGCCATATTGGGTCCCTTTGTTTGTTAAGGGAGGGCGGCCATTTTAGGAGGCTCTTGGGGCAGCCATTTTAAAGTGCTAGAGTACTTTACCAAGATGTCTGGTGGAAAGGGGTCTGGGAGGTCTGAGGGGAAGAAGCCGGTGCCTAAGCCCCCTAAGGCTCCTGCCAAAAGGCCCCCACCCCAATTTTCCTCATCTGACTAGGAGGGCGATGTGGCTGTTAATGACAATATTCTGCAAAGGCTGCCGACTCTGGAACAGGCAATAGGTATTCCTTCTTCAAAAGGGGTGGAAAGGAATAGGGCCTCAAAGAGGGGGCTCCAAGCAAATGAATTAACAAGATTGTTTATCCTTGAGGGCAGATCTGATGCATTCATTGCTGGCAGTGCCTTGATGTGGGTCCTGAGTCATCTTCAGGAAACCTTGGTGTTGGAGCATCGCTGGTTCCTGCTGGATTTGTGGGTAAGGCCGGGGAAAGCTGGCAGTCTTATACAAGGCAGGCTTGGCTGTGGGGAACTTGGGGTCCTGCCTCGTCTGCTGGGCAGGCATTCCTGCTGCGAATTCTGGGTTGGCTGCCCATTCTGGGTCGGGCTCATTCTCAAATTGGGCCTGGCCAAATGGACAATGTGGCCCTTGTGGGGCTTCGCTGGGTAGGGTGCAGCAAGGTATGGCAGGCTCTTTTATGGGTAATTGGCGCGCCCCTTCTCCTTATGGGATGGTCCCTTTTACTGCATTGCCCTTTGGGGATGTAGCCTTGCCTTTGGGAGATCATCTGCTTCCTGCAACTAGGGAAAAAAATTTAAAGGGAGAATATGTAGAAATTTTTCCCCTCCTTTTCCGGAAGATGGAAAAAAAGGATAAAGAGGAGTTAGATGAAAAGGAAAAAGAAAAGTTAAAAAAGCGTAAAGTGGATCAGACCTGGGCTAATTGGCTTCTTGGGTTTTTTATTTACGCTGGGGTGATCACTTGGGCACAGCCGTGGAGGGCAGCTGCCCTTATTCAATACTTGGACATAATCTACAAGGGGTACACGACCTTTAACGGCCCCACCTGGCTGCAGTATGACGAGGAGTTTCGGATGAGGGTGGCCTTGTATCCTTCCCTTCAGTGGGACCGTATTCACCAGCAGCTGGGACTGCAGGTCATGTCTCCGGCCCAGCCAAATTTAGGTGACCGCTCTGATAGTGGTCATTTGGTGAATAGGTCATCTGCAGCCTCATCAGTGTCGTCAGGTTCTCCCCGCAATTCAGCGGGGCAGGCGGTTCAACCCCGCCTGCTCTGTTGGAAATTCGGTTCGCAGGTAGCAGGAAGGCTTGCCAGTTCAAGCATGAATGCCCCTTGTGTGGTGGGTCCCACTCCTTTAATAATTGCCCGAAAGCCCGGGGGTGCAAGAATTCAAAGAAGCCTGGTGGTGGGGGAGGAACCTATCAGGCTGGAAAAGGGGCCCAGTCCGATAAAGGCAGGTCCTCTTGAGCTTTGGCTGTCTAGGTATCCGAGAAGGGCAGATAGCATTTACTTTCTAGAGGGTTTTAAGGTTGGTTTTAGGATCCCTTTTCAGGGGCCTCGGGTCCCATTTATGTCTGGGAATCTTAGTTCCATTAAGGGCTTAGAGCAAGTTGTTAGAGATAAGATTGCCAAGGAGTTGGCTGAAGGTAGGATTTTGGGCCCTTTTCCCTATCCTCCAGTGCATAACCTTAGGGTTTCCCCATTGGGTGTTGTGCCTAAAAAGGCGCCGGGTGAATTTCACTTGAGTCATCATTTTTCCTTCCCCAGAGGGAAGTCTGTTAATGATGGGATTCCCAAGCATTTATGCTCAGTTAGATATACCAGCTTTGACCAGGCAGTTGCCATGCTGAGACGCTGTGGGGTAGGTGCAGAGTTGGCAAAATGCGATATTAAATCTGCTTTTCACCTTCTACCAGTGCATCCTGAGGATTTCGAGCTCTTGGGATTTTCCTTTGAGGGTCAATTTTACATGGATAGAGCATTACTAATGGGCTGCTCTGTATCATGCTCAGCTTTCGAGTGTGTTAGCACTTTCTTAGAATGGGCTTTTGGGGAGAAAGTGGGTTTACAGGATGTCATTCATTATTTGGATGACTATCTTTTCGTGGGTCACAAGGGGACTGGGTGTTGTGAGCAGCTGCTGTCTGGCTTTATAGAGCTGGCTGCAGAGCTTGGGGTTCCTTTGGCTCTGGAAAAAACAGAGGGACCGGCCCAAAAGCTGACCTTTTGGGGGATCGAGATTGACACCATAGCACAGCTGTCAAGGGTACCTTTTCAAAAAATAGTTGAGTTGAGGACTAGGATTCTTTCCTTTCTTCTTAAAAAGAAGGTTACCTTGCTAGAGTTGCAACAGCTGGTTGGGCACCTAAATTTTGCTTGCAAAGTGGTTGCCCTGGGGAGGACTTTTCTTAGAAGGCTCTGTGATGCTATGGCAGCGTTATGCTTGCCTCAGCATAGAACATGGGTTACCAGCAGCATGAGGGAAGATTTGAGGGTTTGGCAGGAATTTTTGGAGTCCTTTAATGGAGTCTCTTTCTGGAGAGACGACATGAGGCTTGAAGCTAAGCTCCAGGTCATGTCTGATGCTGCTGGGTCTTTGGGTTTTGGAGTCTATTTTTGCGGACATTGGTGCGCAGATAGCTGGCCAGACTCCTGGAAGCAGGTAGGAGTGAACCGAGATCTTATGTTTCTTGAGTTCTTTCCCATTCTTTTCATAGTTTGACTGGGGGGAAAGGATATGGTGCGATAATTGGCGGTAGTCCATGTCATTAATTCCCTTTCATCCAAATGCTGGTGGGTTATGAGGTTGGTGAGGGCCTTCACTCTGCGTTGTCTGCGGCTTAACATTTTGTTTTTAGCCAAGCATGTTCCTCGGGTAAATAACGGGGTGGCTGACGCTCTCTCTTGTAAACAGATGGAGAGGTTTCATCAGCTGGCCCCAGATGCAGACAGAGAGGTGGTGCCAATGCCCCAGGATCTATGGCTGATTGGAAAGCCAAGGCCTACAGAGCTATAGGCCTAGCCACTGCGCCTAGCACCAGGAAGTCTTACGAACGGGCTGTGCGGCAGTTTGAAGACTTTAGGACTGAGGTAGGGTATCACATCGTTTGGCCCCTCCCGGTGAAGCAATTGCTCCATTACTGTGTTTCACTTTGAGGTAAGGGATTGGACATGCCATCCATTAGGAGGCACCTTTCTGCATTGGCTTTTGCCAGTAAGATGCTGGGTTATAAGGAGGAAACAGCTGATTTTCGTCTTCGAAAGATGCTGGAGGGGTGGGCCAGAGAGGCTGGACCTAGGATGGATATGTGGAAAACTATGTCTCCTTTGATTCTGCGAGGCCTGAAGGGGACTTGGGGCACGGTGTGTGCTTCTTTTTTTGAAGCGTCTTTGTTTCATGCCACATCTTTAGTAGCCTTTTTCAGAGCCCTTAGGGTCAGTGACTGGTGGCACAGTGCAGAAATGATGTTTCTGGTAAGGCTCTGTTACTGCGTGATGTGAGGTTATCTGAGGGTCTTGCGGTGATTACTGTCGGTCGCTCTAAGATGGATCAGTTTCAAAAAGGCACTGTGCTTGAGCTTGGCAACTGTTCAGAGATTGAGCTGTGCCCAGTTGCTGCATTGGCTGCTTATTTGGCAGTTCGGGGGCCCAGGGAGGGGTTTTTGTTTTGCCACAATGATGGTAGCCCGTAGACAAAGCATCAGTTTTGGGCGGTGACGACATGGGCTTTAGGTGAGCTGGGTTGTCTGGGGTGTGGTTTGGGACCCACTCCTTTAGAATTGGGGCAGCCTCGACAGCTGCCGCCCTGGGGTATCCTTCCTCCTCCATTCAGCACTTGGGCCGTTGACGCTCATCGGCTTACAACTCTTATGTTCATCCTTTGCTCAGGCCCTAAGTTTGCTTGTTGGTTGAAATGTTATTGGTTATGTTCTTGTTTGACTGTTTTTTTCTTTTTAGATGCTGTTGTATCTTGCCAGAGGAGCTGAGTTCTTGTCTGTGGCCATAGTCATGTGTTTTGGGCTGCTCATCAGGTGCGGAGAACTTCGGTCGGCTCTCAGCTGGAACTCAGCCAATCTGTTTGTATCAAGTGGCAGGGGCGCCGGGGCCTTCAGTGGCCAGGCCTGTGTTATTCCAGGGTAGTGTGGGTCCTCCTCCTCAGGTTTTAATTGTTCACCTGGGAGATAATGATCTCAGGCTAATAAAAGGCAAGACTTTAGTCTGGCAGGCCTGGGAGGATTTTCAGTGCATTAGGGAGCGATGACCTGGGGCCACTATAATTTGGTCAGCCATGCTTCCTTGCCTTGTTTGGTGCAGTGCGTGGGACCCTGCAGCTACAAAGCTAATAAGGAAATTAGGAAGGCGTCGGAAGGAGGTTTGGATCACTATTTGCCCCATCCAGACATTTCTACAGAATTTCCTGAGCTCTACAGAGGGGATGGGGTACATCTCTCAGAAAAGGGTAATATGCTTTTCTTGAGAGATCTTCAGCAAGGGTTGCATGTGGCCTTGGGTCTCCCGGTGGGTGCTAAGCCCTAAGTAGAGACTTGGCCTTAGTAGTGGCAGGTTTTTAGGGGTTTTGGGTACTATGTGGCTAGGGGAGGACCATGAAGCATCCCCCTTTTGGGGAATTAGGGGTATAGCATGATCAACCTTGGGGTTTGGTGACCTGAGGTGGGGAGAATGCAGACCGTCCTGGAGGCTTGACTAGAGAGGGCCTTCCATTGAGACGTGCGTCTGATGGTTGGACCCTCTGGGGTGTGCCTCCCTGCTGGGCCGGCCTGGTGGAAGCTGTGTCACACAGCTCCTGCTGGGGGGGTGGGTCTCTCACCGTGAATGGAAGGAGCGGTCTGTGAGAACCCTAGCCCTGACCAGGCCGCAGTTTGGGTGCCCTTGCCGTTTGTTGTAATGATTAATAAAGTGGCCCAGTGTTTATACCAATGCTTTGTGTTTGTCTCTTTATTCCAACTTGGGGGGCAATTTCCTTCGTTCTTGCTTTCAAGCATCTGATGTTCATGTCTCGCAGCTTTCAAACATCTGACATTTATTCTGTGTGGTTCTTACATTAAACAAGTGTTGCCACCCTTGTACTAGACATTCTGATACTTCAAAACTTTGTATTTGTCATAAGTGGTTTGAACACTGAAGTGTTTTCTGTATCTTTCATATAAACTACTAGTTTGGTGTAGTGGTTTGGTGTAGTGGTTAAGTGTGTGGACTCTTATCTGGGAGAACCGGGTTTGATTCCCCACTTTTCCACTTGCAGCTGCTGGATGGCCTTGGGTCAGCCATAGCTCTGGCAGAAGTTGTCCTTGAAAGGGCAGCTGCTGTGAGAGCCCTCTCAGCCCCACCTACCTCACAGGGTGTCTGTTGTGGGGGGAGAAGATAAAGGAGACTGTGAGCCGTTCTGAGTCTCTGATTCAGAGAAAGGGCAGGGTATAAATCTGCAATTCTTCTAAGAATTGCTTTCCTTGGTGTTTTCATAAAATACTTTTGCTGACATGGTATTAGGCTCCTTTTTCTAGGATACCCATAGAGTTCTTAATGTATCCTACATTGATTTCCACCAGAAGCTTGTGCACTATGGAACTTTCTATTCTGCATTTCATAACATCAACAAGTTTCTCTCCTTACCCTTACAAACTGGTTAAATGGATAAATTCACTAACAAAGAACAAGATCCATGTCAAACAAATACTGATATGCAGAGGAGAAAAACTCTATACAGATTAAAGAACAAATAACATTCCAGACTTGAGCACTGTTCTGTTTGTCATTTGAAGGCAAAAACTATCTAGAGCACACTTTGATCATGTATAATGGATTCTTTCTGACTTCTTGTCAACCTGAAAATTAAAATGCCATATTGAGAAAGCACACAAGCAGCTGAAGCAGGGAAAGATTAATCATTCACTGTAACTAATGAAGACATCATCACCCATGTAAATCAAACAAATTCAAGATCATTATCAGCTGAATTTTCATTAGAAGTCAAAGTGCCTTTATCTATCCATGTAAAACACTAGCATGCAAAGTAAGGTGTATCCATTTCAACATAATGTTTTTTCACCAAGCATCTCTGTAATTCTGGGACTTTCAGTATACCATCCCTATGCATTTTATGAAGAGATACAGAGACACAAAACATTCAAAAATGAAAGTGCTATGCCCATGAATACTAAGTTATTCAGATAATTAAACTAATTACATAGTTACAGAATGACTGTTACTTTTTGTCACCAAGTAACAGCAACTATTTTTTAAGAAACACAGCTGAGCTTTTATTAATTCTCATCTTCTCCCCTACAATTGAACTTAGTCAGTTTCAAAGATTCTCCATTATATCCTATGGGAACAGGTCTCCATAGAATATAAAGAGGTGCCCAGTGGACATTTAAACCTCCCCCCCCCCCTGCTTTCTGGTAACCCTGAAGTGAGGGGAGAGGGCATCCAAACCAGGAAATCCCCTGCAACCCAATTGGGGATTGGTCAACCGCAAAAAGAACCTTGTATACAACACTATTAATAATTCCACAAACAATTCCTCCAGTGGTCTCATAATAATAATAATGGATAATAATGTCCCAGATGTTATACAGGTTATTTTGACAAGAGTTACATCTAATATTACAATGCACAAGTAACAATAGGCTCAGTCTCTGGCCACAAAAAAGTCTAAATGATGAACATCTCAGAGACAAAACTGATTACAACTTCATATGGATGTGAAGAGGTGTGACAACATGCTTCCTCAGTATTTGATTGCATGTTTCAAAATAACATCTTTATATGGTCGCATTTATTTGCTGGGAGCCACTGCTCTAACAATCAAGCACTGTTTTTATAGAAAAAGCCCAGCAATAACTCATTTGCATATTAGGCCACACCTCCTGACATCACCATTGCTTCACACAGGGCTTTTTTGCAGAAAAAGCCCAATGGGGACTCATTTGCATATTAGGCCACACTCCCCCTGACACTAAGCCAGCTGAAATGGTGTTCCTGTATATTCCTTCCCTTCCAAAAGCCCTTATCACTAGCCATAGCAATAATCTTGGCAGTGTAGTTATCTGGGACATTATTATCCATAAAGCTGAGACCACTGGTAGAATTGTTTGTGGAGTTGTTAGTAGTGTTGCATACATGGTGCTTTTTGTGGTTGACCAGCCTTATACCATGTTTTTTTCCCCTGTTGTTGTTTTGGCCCTAAGAAGCACCCCCTTTCCCATCCACAGAAATCTTAAGCCAGTGTTTGGGAAAAAAACTAAGGATGCACGTGTTCTAAATGACTGTGATCTTTCTTCGTGGATATTTTAAAGGTTCCTGTTACCTACCTGTTTCACTTGCCTTGAAAACCCTGTGGGGTCACAAGTCAGCTGCAACTTGACAGCACTTCACCCACACACAAAGTAAATAATAACATGCCATGTACTAAGCAGTCTCATTGGTTTCAGTTTTTGTGCTGTTGCTGTTGCTAGTGTAATTCTTTATAGTAAATACAGATTTTTAAATGTGTATGCAGAGCTGAACCATTGGTTGACTTTTGTTTATGAACAAATTAAATATGGCAAAGCAAATTTGGTTATAAATGTGATATAACACAATATCTCCCCCCACCCCCAAAACAAAAAAACCCTTTAATAGCTGTTGTATGTTACAGTCTTTATCCAGCATTTTAAAAATAACATTATGGTATACGATGAGAACTTGCATAGGATAAATAGGCATCATTTTATCCTTCTTTCCTGTTGTCTTCCCCTTCTACTCCCCTGCCTCATGTGTTTGTTTTTGATCTTTTGAAGAATATGGTTTCAAAAAGCTTTTCTTTGAAAGGTGAATAAAGCCAGCTAAAATATCAGTTCAACTCCTCAAATCTTTTTTCTTGTTCAGGTAAAAGCTGCATGTATGATCTTTAAAGGTTACCACTTTTGTAACATTACAGAGACAAAATAAGGGAGCCTTTTGTCTTTTGTTCTCTAATGCTATTTGTCTATGGCTTTAAGATTAGCTTCAAGTCAATTTCCTAATTCAGGATGAATTGGGCAGCTGCTTCCTGAGGGAAAGCCCATAAAACAAATAGGTGTGCTATATACAAAGACCACATAAGGAAAGGGCTGTATTGTAAGTGTTCTCTCTGTTTTGTAAAGAGTGACATTATTGTTAAAATACTCCAGACTAGGGAAAAAGATGTTCCAGGTTGATTACACAGAGAGAGGATCCTTTGGCCTGGTCCATGCTTGACAGCATTTGCCTTAGAAGTATGTTGTGGCACTACCACCAGGCTGTGCAGATATTATCTGCATATGTTTCTAATAGTACTTTCTCTGTTGACAGAAGCTTAAAAACAGTATCCACCATTACAGATATCTTTTTTAAAAACAAAATTTATATCCTGCCTTTCTGCCCTCACAAAGGTCACCGAGGCAGCTAAAGGATTAAAACACACACAATGAACCCACATTTTAAAATGATTGACTCCACCCCCCAGTTATTAAAACAATTAAAAATAGAATTAAATCTTAGCAGCTATAAAGGTACCAATTCATACAAGTGGTATGCCACATGAATGTGGACTAGATGGGCTGCTGCTGTTAATATAATAACCAGGGCCAGCTCTAGACTATCTGGTGCCCTAGGCAGGCTAACTTCTGGCATTCCTCCCTGCCCCCCCCCCCCGATAACAATTTTTTTTTAAAAAATAACAAAGTTGGGAGGGCAGGCTCTATTCAGCTCCCTCTCTAAATATCCTCCATGTCCCCCATAGAGTTCAGTAACCAGAGGTCAGCATGACTTCCAGGTGTGCATACACACACCAAATAAAAACCTTCCAGTTTCGGCGGCTTGCCTTTGAAAGTGGCTCGGACCGTCACATCTTGAGCCGCCTTCAAATTGATGCATTGAGGGGTTGCCCACGAAGGTTGACTTGACTCTGGGGCCCAGGGAGGGTCCCAGAAGGCAGGGGAATCAGAGCGGTCAATCAGGAATGCCAGCGGAGGCAGCTGCTTCCCAATCCAGCTCTTCCCAAGCCTCTGTATCTCAATCGCCATTTTTAAATGGCCAAAAATCAGCCACCAGCTCATCTCTTCTTCCTTCAACACTCTGCATTCTGGATCTTCAATCAACTCAAAGACAAATGACATGGATTCTTCTGTCATTGTAAATTCTGATTATTATACTCATTTTTGGATGTGTGTCAGAGATGTCAGAGATGCAGGAATAAAGAAGTTGCAGACTGTAAGTGAGGCAACACTCTGAGAAAGGTGGTGGTGGGGAACTCTCCCCCTTTCTCTTTCAAGGCTTGCAAAAGTTTTTGCCTACGTTGAATACTGAAATTACCTGCAGGAGACTACACAAATTTGTATTACATACTGGACTTGGTGCCTAAACGTAATTGATTTACTGTATTTGGTGGAAGGAAGAAGAAGCTTTGGCTTTGGAGAAAGTTTCCTATTGATAAAGTGTCTATGGATGCTAAAAGGCATGGCTGGAAGATTTTTTCTTGTAACAGAAGCTGAAGCTTTGAAGTGCTATCTGTGCTTACAAATTGGTGGCTATCTGACATTATACTGTAGCTTTTTGGGTTCTAAGAAGATTTTTATTTTTATTTCTATCTGTGGATGTTAAGAATTTAATTATTTTCTTTTGGATATAGATCTTAGAGTTGTTCTCTATTTTTCCTTCTTTTTTTCTGCCCTTGGTTTATTGGTGATTGGATTATTTTTACCTATGGATTTTTTCTCTCTCATACTTGTTGGATTACTTTAGGGTTTTTTCCCCTCTCTTTCTGGCTCTGCTGGATTTTTTTTCCTTGTTTGTCTGTTGGGATTATTGTTTTTTAGTTTGGATTATTATTTTGCAACCAATTTTTGGGATTATAAATAGGGTATTCAGCCCTGGATTACAAAATTATACTTGCCTATCGCGGTGCTTAGAAGATATTTGGAAGTCAAGGTGGAGAGTTGGCTTGTCTTTGAACTAATGTTGATGGACATTATTGGACAGTGAACTGTGTTCTGCTGTTTTGTCTACTGAATACCTACTGTGCTGAACGTTGTGTTTGTTATTAGTTTCAGAGCTGTTTTGACTAACACAAATTGTTGAGAGAAGCTAGCAGCCTGCTTTTTTTTTAGAACTATTTAGCAACAAGATAACTATTTGGAGAAGATTATTCTTTTGCTAAAAACTGAACATAGAACTTTAAAACAAACAGTCAATAGACCTTTTTGAACTGCTGACTCTGAGTGTGCTTACATTAATAACAATGGATAGTAAAGCAGGGGCCATTCCCAAGGAACCACCCCCAAAAAAAGAAATCAAAGAAGGTAAACCATCTTATTCACCTGGTGGTCAAATGGGCCCAGGGAAATTTACTCCTATGCAAGGTGACATGAAAGACTGGCAAGCTACTTTAATGACTACTATAACACAGATGGCAAGTAAAATAGACAAGATAGAAGAACAGATGACAGAGATCAAACAAGAATGCAAGGAAAACAGTAGACAGACAGCAGAGACCAACAAAGCCTTAAAAGCATTAGAGGGCCAGGTGACAGAGAATATTCAAAAAGTGAAACATTTGGGAAAAGAACAGACCTTACAAGATTCTAGACTTCTACAGTTGGAAGTAGACAAAGCAGCTTAAATGTTGAGGTTTCAAAACATACCAGAAGAGAAAAATGAAGATTTACAGAAAATATTAAGCGAAGCCTTGGCTGAAATTTTACAGGTGATTCCTCAGAGGATGGAAGATGAGTTTGACCAAGTCAGAAGGGTGCCATTGAGCTACACAATATGAAACAAATTACCTAGTGAAGTTCATTTGAGACTTGCAAGAAAAAAGATTAAAGATGACATCCTGAAACAAGCAAGAGACAGACCCATCGTGATAGCTGGAAATACGGTGAAAATTTTAAGAGAGGTCCCTTGGCCAGTGAGACAAAAAAGGAGAGAATACCAAGCATTAACAGAGTTTCTGAGAGGAAGAGAGATACCCTACAAGTGGCTAATGCCAGAAGGCCTTCTTTTTACATACCAAGAGAATAGATATAGGATCCACTTTTAAAGCCCAGAATTTTTTAGAAGGCATAAAGAAGAAAGAAAACAAAGAAAAGGAGGAGGAGGAGCGAGAAGAAGAAGGTTCTGGTGACGAAGATCCAAACCAAGCACAGAGATATCATACAAGACTACAATTCAAAAAAGATAGGAAAGATAGTGATAAACAAAACCCATAATGACCTCAATTGTTTAAATTAATGTAAATGGACTTAATTCTCCTGCTAAAAGGAGAAAGACATTTAGATATTTGGCAAAAATGGAAATGGACATAATTTGCTTACAGAAAACTCATATCCTAACTAAAGATCAAAATTTTTTGAAGAACAAAAAACTTGGCAATTTATGTACAGCTACAGACTTACACAAAAAGAAAAGGGGAGTGGCAATTTATATTAAAGACAAATTTAACCCACAACTGCAATTTGCTTCTGAAGATGGTAGAATTTTACTAGTGGAAATCACGGTGGACAATAAGAAAATCCTGCTTGCAAACATCTATGCTCCAAATGACCATCAAAAGAATTTTTTTTCAAGATTTGCGTCTTAAATTATCAAACTTGCAGTATGTGGAATATTGTCCAACAGGAGATTTTAATGCGGTATCTGACAGACAGTTGGATAAGAAAACACATAAACAGATTAAAACTAAAAGTTCTCAGCTTCCAATAAGCTTCTGGAAATTAGCTGAAGAAATGGAATTGGTGGATGTTTGGAGAACAAGATACCCCAATTCTAGAGATTTTTCTTACTACTCTCCTAGTCACCAAACCTGGTCAAGAATTGATATGTGTTGGCTCTCTACAAGCTTGATTAAAGATTTAGTGGACACAGAGATTCAAACAAGAGTTATATCAGACCACAGCCCTGTAATGATAAAACTAAAAGGTACACAGACAAGAAGACGATGAAAGTTAAACACAGCAATTTTGAAAGACAAAGAATTTCTTAAAGAAACTAAACTAGAAATGGAATCCTTCTTTAAACAAAATATAACGCAAGAAGTAAATATGCAAACAGTGTTGGACACTGCAAAAGCTTTCTACAGGGGCCTTGCAATTAGATACTGCATTAAAAAGAAGAAAGAAAGAGCTGAAAATTATCAAAATTTAATGTCACAAATGGGAGAAGCTGAGAAATCTTAAAAAGCATCCAACTAAGTATAAATTTCAAAAAAAGGTGAGAGAAATGCAGCACAAAATGAATTTAATTCTTATGGAAGAGGTGGAGATTAAGAACATAAGGGAAGCCATGTTAGATCAGGCCAATGGCCCATCCAGTCCAACACTCTGTGTCACACAGTGGCCCCCCCAAAATTATAGAGAAGGCTAAAAGAATAATTACAACATTGAGAGATTAGAACAATAAAGAGAAATCTCAAAAACCAGAAATACGACAAATTGTAGAATAATTTTATAAAAAACTATATGCAGACAAGCAAGTTGACAAAACAAACTTAGAATATCTTAAACAAAATAACCTTAACAAATTTACAGAACAACAACAAAAAAATTTGAATGAACCTATAATGATAAGGGAGCTTGGAGAGGCATTAACTGCCCAAAAGAATGGCAAGTCACCAGGACCAGATGGACTACCGGCAGAGTTTTATAAAGCCTATGAAGAATCTTTACTTCTACCATTTAAACACCTCATTGAAAAGATATAGGAAGAAGGTCAAATTCCAAACTCATGGCAAGAAGCTACGATATCTTTGATTCCTAAAGAAGATAATGATTTGAAAGGTATTAAAAATTATTGTCCAAATGTGGATTATAAAATTTTTGCTGCGATACTGGTGCAATGTTTGAAGAAAGTTTTGCAATCTACAATACATTATGACCAAGCAGGATTTTTGCCTAAAAGATATTTGAAAGATAATGTCAGAACAGTTTGTGACATTTTAGAATATTATGAAGGCCATCCAGAGAAACAATTGGCTTTAATTTGCTTAGATGCTGAGAAGGCATTTGACAATCTTCATTGGCAGTTTATGTTACAGCGATTGAAAAGTATGGAATGTGGGGAAAACTTTTTGAGAACAGTAGAAGCAATATACTTCCTGTAAAAGGCTAGGGTGACAGTGAATGCCGAACTAACAGAAACAATTAATATACAAAAAGGTACAAGACAAGGCTGCCCACTGTCACCTCTACTCTTCATTTTATCATTAGAGGTACTGAACAATCAAATAAGAGAAGTTACAAGTATAAAGGGAGCTGTGATAAAAAAGACAAAGTTAGAGCATTTGCTGATGACCTGGTTTTTATATTAGAACAACCAATGGACTCTATAGACTGTCTCTTAAACAAGATTAAACAATTTGGTTGTTGGGCAGGATTAAAGATTAATTATTCTAAAACAAAATTTCTGACCAAGAACATGACAGCAGAGCAAATCCAGGTTTGTCAGCAAAAATCAGGATTTCTTCATGAAAAAAGAATCAAATATTTAGGTGTGGTGATTTCAAATAGATGTAGCAATCTAAAAGCAGACAACTATGATAAACTACTTAAAGAAATTCAAAAAGACTTGGAAAAATGGCATGATCTGAACCTATCATTAATGGGAAGAATAGCTTTGATAAAAATGAATGTTTTACCAAGACTACTATTTCTCTTTCAAAGTATTCCAATATTCCTAAACAGTGAATTTTTTCAAGAGTTAAATAAGATGGTCATTAAATATGTGTGGCAAGGCAAAAAATCCAGAATTAAATTAAAGACTTTGCAGGATTCCAAACTAAAAGCAGGTATGGGTCTCCCAGACTGGCAATTGTATTATAAAGCATCTGTACTGTTGTAGATAAGAGATTGGATGTTGTTGAAAGATAAGAGACAACTGTTGTTGGAAGGACATGATTTGACTATGGGATGGCACGCCTATTTGTGGTATCAAAGACTTGAAGCCCACTCTTACTTTAAGAATCATTGGTTTCGGAAATCTCTATATCATACCTGGTCATGGTTAAAGCCTAAAATCTACTCAAAAGTTCCAAGATGGATTTCACCAGTAGAAGCATTTACTCACCCAAATATCTTGAAAGCAAACCAGAATTACAGGTATGAGGATTTGTTGGGGAAAGAAAATCAACTGAAAACTACAGAACTAGAAAACATGGATATTAAAATGAACTGGTGGATAAGAATGCAAATTGAATCCAGATATGTTAAAGACAAGGCAATAAGTTTCACTAGTGAACAATACTTATTTGATAAAATTATTTTGGGACCACAAGAAAAGTTAATTTCCAAACTATATGCATATCTACTTCAAATGAAGACAAAAGATGAAGTTGTAAGGGATTGTATGGTCCAATGGGAGAAAAACTTTGGTTATAACATTACACTAGAACAATGGGAAAGATTGTGGAAACTTAATGTTAAACTAACTAGGTCGGTGAGTTTCAAAGAAAACCTCTATAAAATGTTTTATAGATGGTACTTGACCCCACAGAAATTGTGCAAGATTTATACTAACATGTCTAATAAATGTTGGAAGTGTACCAAACAAATTGGTACTTTTTACCGTATGTGGTGGACGTGTGAGATGGTGAAAGGCTACTGGAAAATGGTACACGAAATGTTACAGAAGATTATGAAGACCCAGATACATTTCAAACCAGAACTTTTTTTATTGAATATATTTCCAGAGAATAGTCGAAAGAAATGAGACACTTGCTGGCATACTTCAACACTGCAGCTAGAATTCTTTTGGCGCAGAGATGGAAAGGTCAGGAAATTCCTTTGAAAATGGACTTGGTGGGGGTAGTTTTGGAGACTGCAGAGCTTGACTTTCTATCCCAACTGATAGCTGGGAAATCTAAAGAAGAAGCGGAAAAAAAAAAACTGGATGAAATTTTATGTTTGGTTGGACACTCAAGACCTTTAAGATTCTCTGGTGTGATCTGATTTCTTTTTCTTTTTTCCTGTGTTTATATTACAACATTTATCTTTAAGCAAACTTTTTAATTCATTTTGAAAAAAACTGGCAAATTATTAGAATATAATTAAAGATTTATATTATACAACTTTAAAATGGAATATATATATATATATATATATATATATATATATATATATATATATATATATATATATATATATATATATATATATATTGTTTAGATTAAAATAACAAGAGAGAATATTTGTCAAGAAAATATGGTAGAGCTATCCTTTTGACTCTGGAAAGTATTTTATAAAAACAAGACCAGAATGTATTGTGCTTTAACCTTTCCCTTTCTTTCTGCTCCCTATTTTTTAAACTTTTCTGAAACTAATAAAACTTTTGAAAACTTGAAAAACCTTCCAACCATTTTCTTCAGTTTTTTAAAAACAGTTCAAAAGAGGATAAACACACAAAAAAAGAGGGCATGTCATCTCAAAAGAGGACATCTGGTAATCCTACACAACTTAGATTCTACGAAGAGTAGGTGAAGTGCTAACTCAACATCTGGAGTGTCTCACTTCACACCGCAGATAGGGATTTCCACTAACCTAATGTCCTTCTGTACAGAAAATTCCCTACATGCTAGATGTCCATAATAATTAGACTTCTCTTTGAGATAACAGGGTTTTTAATATGTATGTGGTGTTAGTTTTATGTATTTATTTTGCAAAGGGGCAGTCTACCATCTGCATCTCACTCCACACTAGACGTTGAAGTTTTTGCTCTACACTAGTCGGTTAAATAAGCCTTCTGAAGAATCCTTGCAAAAAGTGGCAAGCATGTGTACTAGCAACATCTGCAGCATCCAACAGGGACTCATGTGCCATATGCATGCATGCAGGGTTGAGAAGCACACCTCTGCTGGGGCAAACACATCTGATCTGCAAAGGCACTGCTAGTTTTGAAGTGGCTCTGCAGGCCGCCTTTTTTCCAAAGGAAGCATTTTAGGAACAGCATAGGAACAACAGACTCAGTGTGTTACAAGATAACACATTGTTGTGTTGCAAGATAAATACCATGGAGCAACAGAAGCTCCCACACCTGCATGGTCACACACATTGGTATTCTGAGGATTGTTGTGATAGTGGAAGAGTCAAATATCAACCTCTCTTTTACCTGGTTACTTTTGCTCTTTGCAATCCAGCCTCATTGTTTTCTCTTGATTCTTAAATTCTGCACTTCCTGCTTTTCCAGGAAGGCTTGAACCTAGGACCGCTCACTTCCCATGACTCGCTCAGGAGGCCTCCTTTTTTTAAGAGACAGAAACTTTGCAGTTAGATCACTTTTGTCTACTGCATGAAGGGCTTGTGTGCCTCCTAATCAGACTCCTGATTATTTACTGTCTCCACACATAGGGTGTAAAAAGAGGGCTTTTACCATCGGAACAGCTGCTTCCAGTCATCAGAGTAGGGTTGCCAAGTCCAATTAAAGAAAAATCTGGGGACTTTGGGGGTGGAGCCAGGAGACTTTGGGGATGGAGCCAGGAGACTCTGGGGGTGGAGCCAAGAACAAGGATGTGACAAGCATAATTGAACTCAAAGGGAGTTCTTGCCATCACATTTAAAGAGACAGCACACCTTTTAAAATGCCTTTCTTCCATAGGAAATAATTAAGGATAGGGGCACCATATTTTGGGGCTCATAGAATTGGACCCTCTGGTCCAATCGTTTTGAAACTTGGGGGGTATTTTGGGGAGAGGCACTAGATGCTATACTAAAAATTTGGTGCCTCTACCTCAAAAAATAGCCCCCCCCAGAGCCTCCAATACCCATGGATCAATTTCCTATTATTCCCTATGGGAATCGTTCTCCATAGGGAATAATAGAGTGCCTAATAGACATTTCCCTCCCCCCCCACGCTTTCTAAAAGGGGGGAGGGCCTCCAAACTAGGGAATCCCCTGCCCCCTCCCTCTCACACACACACACTTACCAGATCTTCCTCCGGACAACTCTACTTCCTGTGAAAACGAAAGCAAAAGAAAGGGAGGGGCCGTTCTCAGAAGCCCTTTCTGCTTCCTGCCCAGCCTTAAAGGGGCAGACATTTTGCAAACGGCTCAGGAGCTCTACATCATGAAGCCTAAAGGTATGTGTCCCCCCCCCCCCCCCGCTTCCAGAGTTTTGAAGAGCGGGAGATGAGGCTGCGAACCCAGAAGTCTCCCGCCAGAGCGGGAGGTTTGGGAAGCCTACATCAGAGAGGACTTTTGCCAGGAAATGGGTTTAAGTATTCCAACTCATTTAGCTTTCATGGTTCCCTGTGTTCCACAGAAACCTGTGGGGCGTTATGTTTCCCAGCCCAATTAAGGAACACATGGAGAGATCCTGGAAGGAAAGAAATAACTGAAAAGCTTTATTAATAATTACTGGTAGGGAGATTGGGCCCTCAAAGCTCAATACAAGCCTCAGGACATCCCAGCTCTCCATTGAGACAAAGGATTCCAAAGGGTTTATACCTTTGATGACATAAGCATATATTAAGCATACATTGAACATTCAAACAAACATTATTGGATACAAAGTAAGGCCTCATGGTTTTGGCACCTTTCCACTGGCAGATCCTAATTGGGGTGGGTTTCATGAAATCAGATCTTGTTTACTTATTTGGGAAACATGTACTGGCACCTTAGAAGCGAAATAAAATGCTCCACTTTTCTTGTTGGTCTTTTGATCCTAGACCATTTGTTGCTAGTCTTACCCAGACTTCAGCCTTAACTCAGGCCCTTTCCCATTGGAATGTAGATTGATGCCCACATCAATGTCCCATAAGGATGTTTTCCCATGTTCCTGCCATCCTCAATTGCTCTGTTTCCCAGGAAAGATATCATCTTTATTACATTGCTAAGAAACCTGAGCACCTCTGGTCAACAGTGGAATGCACTTCCAATTTCTCTAGCCAGGGTAAGATTCAAAACAAATGCTTTCTTAAAAGGCCTAAACATTCTATTCTATGTAGGTTCTTTACCGTTCTACCCACATGCTCTGCTATTTATAACAATTCTATTAATACAAATCAGATCATAGCTGATCTATAGGTAGTGATAGGAAATATCAGAATGAAATATCAGAATATGCTGGATCTGTATATCTCAGCCCCCACCCCCTTTTGGCAAAGCAAGGGTAACTACACCTTGCTGATGCCAACCTTCTCTCACCTCAATTCAGCACATTTTCTGGCAATCATCATCATATTTTTACGTTTTGGAGGGGGATTCGGTACACAAGCTCTTATCCATGATATTATAAGGGGAAAACATTGAATTGCTATACATATTCCAATAACCAACAATATTCCCACAAGTACATAAATGAGAATTGCTTTCAGTCTGGTTCCCCACCCTCCAAAGATGTTTCCAATCCAACCAAACCAGTCCTCAAACCAACTTTCTTCTTCTCTGGACTGAGTGGCTAAGTCTCGGAGGTCCCAGATGTGGGCCTCAGTGGTCTGGGAGTGGTCACTTAGATTCAGACAACACATCCCCTCAAACTCATTACATCCATGATTTGATTTCAAAAGCAGAAAGTCAATAGTCATTCGATTCTGAATGGTAACCTGCTCAGTAGCTTTGAGGTCTTTCATTATATTAAGGACAGCAACAGATGTATCATTCATACCATGTATCAGTTTACAGGCTACGGCATTGATATTTTTCCCATTTACATCTGCTAATGCTGGCAAGCTCACTAAAAAGCCTGCCATTATCCCATATTCTGTAGTAGTGTGAAGAGCAAGTGTTGGGTCACAAGTATGGTCAATGACAAATCACTTTACTCTGTGCCCTGGTAACCTTGGTTCCTGCTTCCCATGCCTGTGATCCCAAGGAACAAGAAGTGGGGTGAGTCTGCTTATAGCACACAGTCCTATGTATGCACCATCTGGGAGATATGACATTGCCAAGACTCCACATAACAAAAACCAACCATCTGGTAAAGGAGAATAATTGGTAGGTGACATGACCTTGTAAGTTTGTTACACTTCAGTCCTTCATGTGACATATCAGTGCATGGTTTGTGGCTAAGGTTGCACCCAGAGAATGTTATGCAGTCTGGGGCTGGGGCTATTTTGGACAGCCCAAGTGAGATCATACTTGGGGTGAGATATTGTGAGGGTGGTCCTGCCCAAGGGGCTGGGACCCTCAAATTTCTTATGCCCTGTCTCCAATCTGAGTGTCTTGATAGAGGCAGGGACTCCCCAAAGACAAGATGAAAACATTTCTTCTCTAGATAGCCCACTGTGCAGGCAGAATGCAGAGAGATTTAAGTAGTCTGCCAGTCCTAGCCAAAGGTTTTTCTTATTTGCCCATCTTGGGGCATCTGGGCATATCCAAAGATCTCATTTCCAAGTTTGTTGTCTACATCAGAGGAATACAGGGAGTACAGGAGTGTGTAGAGTATGACTACTTTGACCAGCAGATCTGTTTTAATCGCCATGGTCAGAGTTATCAGGGCTGGGTGCCCTGTTCCGGGTTGTCCAAGCTGGGCTACTATAAAACCTGATACAGCAATCCTGATACAATACAAAGACCAGCTCCAAGAGACTTGGGCCCTAACCACCCTCCAAAATATGCTACAGGGTTCCAGATCTGTGAGAGAATACACAGTGGAATTTCAGGCCAACACAGTGAAAATATGCAGGTGGAATAAACAAATGAAAATCAAGCAGTTCCACAACACAAGTGGGCTGGATTGAGCCCTACAGCAGACCCAACCTACAACATTAATAGGATGGGTCCAGTTAGTGGGAGAAGTAGAAACCAGTATGCTGATGACACCCAGCTTTATCTATTGATGGACGGCCGGACTGACAATGTTCCTATAAATCTGGACCAGGCATTGCAGGCCGTGGTGGGTTGGCTAAGGCTGCGTGGGCTGAAGCTGAATCCAGCGAAGACTGAGGTCCTTTGCGTAGGTCACGGCAGGCCAGGAGGGGAGATCTCCCTACCAATCTTTGACGGTGCGTCACTGATACCAGTGCACAGGGTCAAGAGTTTGAGAGTGCTACTGGAGCCTTCCTTGACAATGGAGGCCCAGATAGCTGCCACTGCTAAATCCGCCTTCTTCCATCTTAGGAGGGCGAGGCAGTTGGCCCCCTTCCTGGAACGTAGAGACCTGGCAATTGTGATCCATGCAACGGTCACCTCGAGGCTAGACTACTGTAATGCCCTCTACATGGGGCTGCCCTTATACCGAACGTGGAAACTGCAGCTAGTGCAGAATGCGGCAGCCAGGCTGTTAGTGGAACTACCTCGGTGGGAACATGTGCAGCCTAGGCTGCGGGACCTGCACTGGCTGCCGATTGTGTACCGAGTTCGCTATAAGGTGCTGGTTATTACCTTTAAAGCCCTATATGGCCAAGGACCTGCCTACCTTAGGGACCGCCTCTCCCCATATGTTCCTCAGAGAGCACTGAGATCCAGTTCTCAAAATCTTTTAAAAGTCCCTGGACCAAGGAAGGTTAGACTGAAGACAACGAGGGAGCAAGCCTTCTCAACAATGGTTCCCCAATGGTGGAATCAACTACCAGAAGAGGTGCGAGCCCTGCGAGACCTAAATCAGTTTCGCAAGGCTTGCAAAACTGTCCTCTTTCACCTCGCCTTAAGATGAAACCCGGGAAACGACACCTAGCCATCCCATATATAGTTTGAACTGTAGCACTGAAATCTATAATTTATAACGGTTTAACTATCTTTCTAATTTTAACTTAATTTATGAATGTAATTTTATCTATTTTAATTGTTTAATTGTTTTGTTGTAATGATTGTATTTTACTGTAATCATGGTGCATACCATGTCGTGTTAGCCACCCTGAGCCTGCCTTTGGCGGGGGAGGGCGGGATATAAAAATAAATTTATTATTATTATTAAACCAACATGAAGAGAGTGGCTTTTTAGCATCAGCAGCAGCAAGGGGGAAAAGGGGGATATGAGTCTTGGTCTGGGGCAAAAGCAGACAGGAAGAAGGCAGTGGCCGGAGCAGGGGGACCCAAAACCCCCAATCCCCATTGGTGCTTCCAATGTGGAGACGTAAATTACCTGGCTGCAAACTGCCTTGAGAGACCTCGAAACCGGCAAAAGGCAGCGTCGTCACTCCCGCACCTCGGGAGCAGGAGGTTATCCTGGTATCTCAGTATTTCCAAGAACCATGTTTCTTGGGGCACCTTTGAATTCCTAAATAAACCAGTCTATTTGAAACAAAACAAAGGACTTCATTATTGGGAATCTCAGGGCTTGACACTCACACACCCAAAAAGGCCTTCCTCTGGGTTGCCTTTTCAGAACTAGCCTCCAGGGACCCTCGTATTGTTTCCAGTCTCCAACACTTTCTCCCCTTATTTCATCACTGGGGTGCCTATAATGCCAAACACAAATAAGAGCAGTTCCCTCAGGATTCCGGATTGCCCTCCATGTGCACTGAGAGTGGCAGCAAGGACAGTCACTGTGGAAAATGATCTCATCTGGGGGGAGAGGGTGCTGACGTTTTAGGCAAGGTCCCTGTGGCCAGAAACGCCTCTGAAGATAGTGGAAGATTGCAGCTGGAGAAGGTGAAGGTCGAAGGATCCAAGCTGACTCAAGAGAGGCAAACTGGGTCTGCTGAATGTTCAGGATGGAGGTGAAATTCATGCATTGAAGCAATCGGCGTCTTCAGGTTGCCACTGGATCCAGAAGTGATGAACATGGGGCTCATCAATAATTGGAAGAGGATCCTTAATTCATCCAAGAGTTCTGCGCTCCAAGGTTTGTCTGCTTCTGGCTCCTGTCTGGCCGCTGCTAGGGGAGATAGCCCTCCCCCACCATCATCCAGTGGAGATGGTGGCAATGGTTGCACTGCACCTTCAGGAGGTCTGCTGTCGTCTGTAGGTTCTGGCTGGTTACCTTGTCAAGAAAACTCTAAACACCGTATCTTAATTGGGCAAAGTCGGGTAAATGGACTAGAAACCACGATCCTAAGGGGGTGGGATGGGGTGGGCAGAAGCAGCTGCAGCTGCAGCAGGAGTCAGGGCAGGTTGGCTGGGACAGGCGACTCGCCTTTTGAAGGCCAGGTGGCAGTGGCGAGCCAGACTGGCTGGACTCTGGGACCGTGCCCCCTGCATGGTGACAAGAAGCAGAGAATGGCTGAGTGGGGGTGGAGGAGAGGAAGCCTAAAGGAGAGCCAGTTTGGTGTAGTGGTTAAGTGTGTGGACTCTTCTTTGGGAGAACCGGGTTTGATTCCCCGCTCCTCCACTTGCACCTGCTGGCATGGCCTTGGGTCAGCCATAGCTCTGGCAGAGGTTGTCCTTGAAAGGGCAGCTGCTGTGAGAGCCCTCTCCAGCCCCACCCACCTCACAGGGTGCCTGTTGTGGGGGAAGGAAGGTAAAGGAGATTGCGAGCCGCTCTGAGACTCTTTGGAGTGGAGGGCGGGATATAAATCCAATATCTTCTTCTTCTTCTTCTAAAGGTGGGAGGGGGTGACCTGCTATTCCCACAAATCCTTTGCCGGTCCCCCAAAGCCTCCTCTTGGCAACATTCTCTGCAAAGCCAGGAGATTTTTCATAATCCACCTTCTGATTGTATTATAATATGTTGTTACTTGCCTTGAGGCCTGCACTAGCAGGGGAAGGTGAGACAGAAATCTAATAAACAAACACACCAACCTTCTGATTGGCACAGATGTGGCTTTTAAAACATGTTGTATTCTTTTGTGATTTGATCTAATGAAATGTGACAAAACAAGGCTGATCAGTATCATACATAGAATCCATATTCTGTTCTCAGGTTTCCTGTATGGGGCTGTATACCAGTGGATAATGATCCCACCACAGGTATTAGGGAGCTGTCAAACACCTCTTTCCTGCCCTTAATTGGATTGAAAAACCTAAAGCTTAATGAGGTATTCATTATTTGTTCCTATAATATAGTGGGTTCTATACAGTCATGAGGCGAGGTGGTAGTGAACATAGCTCTTTTATTGAATACAGCATGCTATAGCGCTGCCTACAAAGACTAACTGCTAGGGCCGCGGGGCCCTCTATATATACACACCCAAAGTTCCTGCGCTGCCTGTGACTGGACCATTCAAACCAGGGACTCTTGATTGTAGCAGAGCAGCAGGATTTGGATCCTGCTGCTTATTGTTCCCGAGTCCCCAAGCTCTGTCCTGCAGGCCCCAGTGAGTCAGGCAAGAACTCCAGCTTATAGATACAATTTTAAGCACATATACAACAGTTCCCATCCATAAAATATTAAGTGCCCCATTTGGATCCATCTCTAAGATTAATGGCAACACAAGCAATTCCTTAATACTGTGACATACAAACATTTTGAAGAAGTACAGCTGGTCTGATTCCTTTATAGCTTAACAAATGTTGAAGGGAGATTTTGAATGAGTGGTGATAAGTCTGGTTCTCTCCTTTTTTCTTAAAGTTTCTCTTGTTCAGGTTCAGTTTGGTATTTTGCACTCAATACTACATAGGTGTTTACTTACCATAGTCTTTCATTTTAAATGTATTCAACAAATGGTCCCATTTTTGTTTATAAAACTGCTCCCCCCCCTGCCCCCAGTGATAAGGCTATGATATATCTCCTTGTGTGCAGAGTAAATTTTTAGGTTGCAGGAATTATTGTCTTGCCTAGAAGTTCTAAATGAGTCCCTGAGAATTTTTTTCATAATCCTGCATTCTGAGTCAAACCATTGATCACAGGTGGGATTAGGAGTACAAATTGGTTTGGCTACAAAGTTACAGGAAGCAATTATCTGAGCATAGGTTAAACTGGCCTCCTCCATAGAACAGGTTTTGGCAATAATTGCTCTAAACTCCAACATTCTGTTTGATTGAAATAAGCAGATTAGCTGTTTGTCAGTTTGGGTAGTCCATTTGATGCTTTTAACAGAGCTCTGGGAAACACTATCAGGGGACAGAGGTATTGGCATATGAATTATAAGAGAATTACCATGAAGTGTCAACAGAAAGGGCAAATGGACACTCTCAGTGCAGATTCCGATGGAGAAAGAGCTAACTAGTGGGTGTAGATCTGAGGAACAAAGGCAATAATCGATAACACTACTACCTCTTGTTGAGGAGTAGGTAAATTAAAAAATTCTGGCACAAATTAAAAAGTTCTATTTCTTAGGAAGTAACCAATTCATTCCAGGAAATCTGAAAATGTACAATGCCAAAATCCTTCCTCAGTTGCTATACGGAATACCTTTGTGGATTGGAGCCTTTAGTCCCTGCATGCAGGAGTGTAGTCTTTTTAATTTCTTGGGTGGGGGGGAGACTGGGGCCCAGTCAGAGGCATTTGATCCAATGACATCATAGGGAGGGGCCTCCATTATCACTACCTATGAATTTATGGAGAAGCACCCTCCCCATAAATTTAGGGAGCACCCCCCAACAATGCCCATGGACTGGGCCAAACCCAGGAAAAGGTGGCAGCTGGCCAGTGGTTATAGTGGTATCTCAGAGGTCTCTTACTGTGTCCTGTTTTTGAAATTCTCTTTTAGAATAGTCACTTTAAGATCTGCAACTATACATATCATGTGCTCATAGAATTGGATTCCCTTGTCCAATGTTTTTGAAACTTGGATGGTGTTTTGAAGAGAGGCACCGATGCTATGCTGAAATTTTGGTGTCTCTACCTCAAAACCCAGCCCCTCCAGAGCTCCAGATACCCTCAGATCAATTTACTATTATACCTTATGGCAATCGAACACCATAGGGAATAATAGAGTGTCCAGCAGAGATTAAACTTCCCCCTGCTGTTTTCTGATGACCCTGTAGCAGGGGGAGGGCCTCCAAACTGAGGGATCCCCAACCGGGGATTGGCAACCCTATGTCTAGGTGGTGAACAATTGTCAATACACCTACTTGATCAAGTCTTTAAGAGTGTAGTCATTTTGAGAAGAAAAAAAAGGCTTGCTGGGGCCATTAATTTTCAAAAGGATCTGGTTCAGCATCCACTTAAATGAATGTAAACGATTACAGGCTTGAAGAAGACATAAAATATCTATCTGCCAAAAGAACCCCCAAATGCTATAGCAATATGTATGCAACATAGCAATACAGTGTTATTCCTCCCCCCCCCCCAATTTCTTCTCCAATCATTAACTAGTTGAACAAAGTTTGAGTCAAGTAACACCTTTAAGACAAACAAAAACAGTTTTATTCTATTTTAGCTCAATTAGCATTTTTAAGAAGCTGAGGTTGTAAAGTCATTAATACCACTAATTTCTTTGCAGCCCAGAGGGAAAATCACACATAGACTCTACCACCCCATTCATGCCTTTAAAGATAATGATCTCACCTCTTTGAAAATTTAAAATGGAAGCCCCCAAGTCCTGTGTTGGTTGCTCTGAGGGGGCTCAGCCCCCTCCATAAAAATCTGGGGGGGGGGGCTCAAGCCCCCGAGCCCTCACAATGTTTACGCCTATGCCTGCATGGAGAATGTGCAATCATCATTCTTCCATCAGATTTTAGGTGCTCCCGAATGTGTCCTCTACTCATCCATTTGTGCACAGCTAGGTTTACATCTTCTAGACACCAGAGCCTGAATTATGGCTTTTAAGTTCTGGTTAAAAACTTGTTCCAGAACGGATTCAGGAAGTTTACTGTACTACCTGATGAAAGGCAGGTACAGCATTACTTGGCTGTCTACATTTACCCACAAACTACAAAAACTTGGTATTGAGGTGGACATTCTTTTCTTATGTGACGAACTATATATTTTAAGAACAAACCAACTAAGGCTTATGGATCACAAATACCAAAAAGTGTTCCCCTCACATCCTCCTGTTTCCTCTGCAGCCAATCTAGATATACTCCAAAGACATGGGGAGATATCCCATTATTTTTTTACTTTAGATTCCCCATTCCATTGTCAGAGTTTTACTTTGACATGTTTAAATGCCTTCCCATCAGCAGTTCTCTTTGGTAGATTTAGATAGATACCTCTCCAAAATAGATTATGTCCATGTGAATTAGGAGTCCTTGATTCTATATCCCATATTATTTTAGAATGTCCTTTCTTGACCTTACAACGTAAACAATTTTTAGCTGAATATCTCCAACACAATAAGAACATAAGAACATAAGAACATAAGAGAAGCCATGTTAGATCAGGCCAATGGCCCATCCAGTCCAACATTCTGTGTCACACAGCGGCCAAATATATATATATATACACACACACACACACACACACACACACACACACTGTGGCTAATAGCCACTGATGGACCTCTGCTCCATATTTTTATCTAACCCCTTCTTGAAGGTGGCTATGCTTGTGGACGCCACCACCTCCTGTGGCAGTGAATTCCACATGTTAATCACCCTTTGGGTGAAAAAGTACTTCCTTTTATCCGTTTTAACCTGTCTGCTCAGCAATTTCATCGAATGCCCACGAGTTCTTGTATTGTGAGAAAGGGAGAAAAGTACTTCTTTCTCTACTTTCTCCATCCCATGCATTATCTTGTAAACTTCTATCATGTCACCCCTCAGTCGACGTTTCTCCAAGCTAAAGAGCCCTAAGCGTTTCAACCTTTCTTCATAGGGAAGGTGTTCCAGCCCTTTAATCATTTTAGTTGCCCTTTTCTGAACTTTCTCCAATGCTATAATATCCTTTTTGAGGTGCGGCGACCAGAACTGCACACAGTACAATGTATTTACTAAAAGGAAAACTCTAACCTACTTTTTAGAAGCTGTTAATCCCCACATTACTACATGTGTTGAGAATTTCTTAGTAGAAGCCTACAAAATTAATCTAGGAATACTACTGTATTTTAATTGCTGGGTGTCTACTCTTGATTAGTATTTATTGGCTGCCATTTTAATTGATTGCTTTATGTATTGTTCTTGCTATACTTCAGGTTTTTGTACCTACTTTTGATTGTGAATCATTATTGCTTTAATGCCAATAAAGGTCTGAACTGAACTACCATAATGAAGATAAAACTTTTAATCATATATATATACAGAAGTATAATATGATGCACTGAGGCAAAACAACAAACTCACATTATTATGTCGATGGGGAGTAAATTGGCTCTGAATCTGCAGAAAAGTGATTTTGGGTCATGATGAGTGAAGAAAATATCAAGTCTGGGGGCAATTAAGTACAAAATTCTTGTATTCTTCGTATCTGGAAATTGTGAAAAGTGGCTTTCATGGAAACACATAATATGGATCTAATCAGCATACTACAGTATTTTTGAAATTTTCTTCTTTTTTTCAAAGTGTTAGAAGCATAGTTTTAGAAGCAAGTGTTAGAAGTTTTAGAAGCAAGTGTTAGAAGCATAGAATTTCCCTGGATTTGGGAAAGGTAAGAAATTTATTCCTCCAGGCTCCTCGAAGAGCAGAGGGGTGGGAATAGTATTTAATTCTAAAATAGATTTTGTTGAAGATAAAGTAATAAGAGATAAGGATGGAAGGTTTATTTTTGTACAGGGTCATTTGGAGGGAGAGCCGGTGGCTTTAGCTTCTTTGTACCTCCCTAATGTGCATCAGTTGAATGTATTGTACAGATGTTTGCAGAAGTTTGAAGAATTTTCACCCTATACTAAAATAATAGGGGGGGATTTTAATATTAACTTGCAAGGGAAAGGCAATGTTAAAAAAAGAAAAGCAGAGAAATTTAAAAGAGTGTGCGGGAAATTTGGTCTGCTAGAATTATGGATGGAAATGTTTCCTAATGATGATGTGTATTCTTTTTATTCTGCCGTTTATGGAACTTATTCAAGATTGGATGGAATCTTAGTCTCTCAAAAAATGAGGAATTGGGTAAAAGATATGGAGATTGGAATGATTAAGATTACTGATCATGCCCCTGTTTCAGCCTTTTTGCAAATAGGTCATTGTAATAGATCTTATAATTGGAAGTTTAATCCATGGTTAGTGGCCGATGAAGTAAGTAAGTGTAATATTAAAAATGCAATGGAAAGGTATTTTGAGGAGAATAGGAAATCAGATACTTCATTAACAATAATATGGGAAGCAATGAAAGCCACTGTTAGAGGTGTGTGTATACATAATTTGGTGAGATTGAAGAAAAGTAAAGATAGGAAGATTAAAGATGTAGAAGAAGAAGTTAGAGTATTGGAGGAAAAATTTAGGAAATCTAAGAAGAAGGAGGATAAAGAACAAGTAGTTAGGAAAAGGGAAGAGTTGAATGTATTGGATGTTAATAGGACTACGTTAAAATTATGGTATAATAGACAGAAGTATTATGAGTTCGAAGGGAAAGGAGGAAGAATTTTAGCAAATAAAATTAAGAATTTTCAGGTAAGGAAAAATATTAAGGCAATCAGGAATGATATAGGGTTTTTGGAAACTGAACCTAAAATGATACTGGAGAATTTTATAATAAATTGTATGCAAATAAAGGGATTAAAAATGATGATATAGAAAAATTCTGTGAGGGGTTGGAATTTTTAGAATTAAGGGAAGATAGTAGGAAAGAATTAGATAAGGATATAACGGAAGAAGAAGTTAAGATGGCTATAGATTCTATGAATATGCAATCTGCACCTGGACTGGATGGTTTTAATGCGGTGTTTTATAAGCATTTTAAGGATATATTGGTGCCTCATGTGACTGAATTGTTTCAAGGAATTTTGGATGGATCTCCTACACCGCCTACATGGTTGGAGTCGAGATTGGTGTTAATTCCGAAACCTGGGAAAGATCAGACTTTAAGGGATTCATATAGGCCAATTTCTATCACCAATATGGATTATCGAATATCTGCCAAGGTTATGGCAATGAGACTTAAAAAATGTATAACACAATTGATAGGGAAAGATCAATTTGGGTTTATGCCTCAAAAGTATTTAGTAGAGGCAGTTAGGAAGGTGATGGGTATGGTTTATTTAGCTAAAAATCAGGATTTGCTGCTTACGCTTTTGGCACTGGATATTTATAAGGCCTTTGATTCTGTGGATTGGACGTACATGAAGATTATATTTCAAAAGTATTGGTTTGGGGAGAAATTTCAAAATATGATTGAGGCAATATATTCTAAATCCAAGGCGTTGATAGGAGTTGGTGGATCAGTAGAGGGATATGTTCAGGTAATGAGTGGTACGAAGCAGGGATGCCCTTTATCCCCTATGTTATTTATTTTAGCATTGGAACTATTAGTGAATAAATTAAAAAGGGACAAAAGAATTATAGGCTTTGAAGTTCCAGGTAAACGGAAAATAGATGGGAATCTCTTAACAATGTATGCAGATGACATGATGGTGACAATTAAGGATGTGGAGCCCGCAGTGGCACCTTTAAAAAAGATATTACAGGAATTTGAGGAAGTGTCAGGGTTAAAAGTGAATTTTTCAAAATCTTCGATGATGTGTGTTAATGTAAAACCAGGGTTACAATTAGCAGCTTCAAAAATTTTGGGTATTCCCATAGCAAATAAAATGGTGAAATATCTAGGGGTAAATATTCCTAGGAATATTAAAAAAATATTTGAGTATAATTATAAAAGAATCTGGAGTGGAATTCAAGTTAAAATGAGAGACTGGAGGAGGAGGAAAGAATCAATTAGTACTAGGAATGCGATGGTTAAAATGTTTCTAGTTCCTAGGTTGACTTATTTATTTTATGTATTGCCTTGGCATATACCAGAACATGTACTGAAGAGGTGGCAAGGAGATATAGATAGATTTGTTTTTGCATCAAAGAAACCAAGGATAGCTAGTAGGTATAGACATTATGGTATTAAAGATGGGGGAAGGGGGATTCCCAATATAATTTACTATTATGATGCATATCAGTTAAGGCACTTAATGATTTGGTTGGAGGGAGAGTTAGGAAAAGAGCTGAATGGGATAGAAAAGGAAAATTTATTTTTTTTATTTATTTATTTTTTGTTTGTTTTTTAAGATTTTATTTAGAACACAAAATACTTTATCTAAATACATTACACGAATTGAAGTTGCTTGTGGCGTATACAGACATAGATAATTCCAACATACATTATCTTAGCAACCATTTCAGCATTTCAATCTTCTTATTACACTCTTTCCTCATTCATTTTAATAAATCAAGCCAATCATGAAATTTTTTCCATTTGTCAATTGCCTCTTTTTTTGATAAACCTCTGATCATGTTAGAAAGAATATCCATCTCCGCAATATTCAAAATTTTTTGTATTAATTCATCCCTTTGGGGAATAATTTTTTGTCTCCAGACCTTGGCATAGAGGATTCTGGCGGCCGTTAGAATGTAAACTGTAATGTATTCGTCTTCTTTTGGTAAATTATCCCGGACTAAAGATAAAAGCATTATCTCAGCTTTTAGCTGTATGTTTACCTTTAAAATCTCTTTTAATAAATTATAAACCATAACCCAATATTTTTTTGCTAGTTCACATGTCCACCAACAGTGGAAAAAAGTGCCTATTTTAGCTTCACATTTCCAACATTTTGGTGACATTTCCATCTTCATTTTACTCAACCGGGACGGAGTGAAGTACCACCTATGAAACATTTTAAAGAAATTCTCTCTATAGCTGACCGGTTTGATTATTTTGTAATTGTTTTTCCATAAAATGTCCCATTGGTCTAACATGATGTTTTTCTCCAGATTCTGCGCCCACTTTATCATTGTGGTCTTAACTGCTTCATCTTCTAATTCCATATGTAAAACATAATTGTATACCCTTTTAATTAATCTATATGAGCCTGATAGTAGCAGTTTATCAAAATCATAGTTCGGTCTAGTAAATCCTGAAATTTTATCTCTGTTAAATTTCGCGGTGATCTGCATCATTAACCACCAGTCAATTTTCACTCCCTGGTTGGCCAACTCTTCGTTATTTTTTAATTTATCCATATCATCCAAAAGATCAGTATATCTAATTGGTTTTGTGACTTTCCATAAGCTAGGCTGAACTACTGCTTCCTCCGGTGATAACCATCTAGGGGTCTTCCCCCTGTAAATCTTATTTTTGATTTTCATCCAGCCTTCCAAAAGGGACTTTCTAATCAAGTGGTTTTTAAAATAGGTCTGTGGCTTCCCCACATACCAAAGGTTAGCGTGCCAACCGGCCTGGAGATCAAAGCCTTCTATTGCTAATATCCGCCTGTTCTCTAAAAGAACCCAATCTTTAAGCCATAAAATCGTGCAGGCTAGGTGATATATTTCCAGGTCCGGGAGGGCTAAACCTCCGTTTTGCTTGTTGTCCAACAGAATTTTCCACTTAATTCTGGGTTTCTTACCCTGCCATATGAAAGATCTGAACTGTTTATTCATTTTAGCAAAAAACGGCTTCTTAACAGCGAAACACACCGTTTGTAACAGAAATAGAATATTTGGTAAAATACACATCTTAATCAGTGCTGCCCTCCCCATAAATGATAGTCCTAAATTATTCCACTTTTTAAGCAGTATTTCCGTTTCTTTTAACAACGGTATAAAATTATTGTCGTAGATGGTACTACATCTATTTGTGAGGCGTACACCTAAATATTTTATTTTATGTTCTAATTTGCAGCCCATCTTCCTTTCTAATTCCAAAGATGCTGAACCAGGCATGTTTTTCGTTAAAATTTTTGACTTCAGTTTATTAACTTTTAAGCCTGCCACCTCACCATATTTAATTAATTCTGTTAAAGCTTCCTCAGCTGAGTCAAGAGGGTCCTGCAAAATCAGAACCATATCATCTGCGTACGTCAAAATCTTGTACGCCTCTCCTTTTACTTTAATGCCTTTAATTTTATCATTCATCCGAATCGAATTACTCAGGACTTCCAAAGAGAAAATAAATAGCAGAGGGGATAACGGGCAACCCTGTCTTGTACCCTTCTCGAGTGTTATTTCATCTGTTAGCTCTCCGTTCACCACAATCCTAGCCAATTGTTTGTCATAGATCGCTTGAATATTTCTAAAAAAATCTCCTCCACACTTAAGTTTCTTAAAGGTTTCAAATAAAAAATTCCAGTCAAGATTGTCGAACGCCTTTTCAGCATCAATAAAAATAAAAGCAGCCTGCTTATCCCTACATAAATCCAAATATTCCATAATGTTAGCAAGAATACGAATATTATTACGTAAGTATCTGGATGGCAAAAATCCCGTTTGATCTGGGTGGATTGTGGTGTGTAAGATCTTTTTAAGCCTGTTAGCCAAAATTAAAGAATAAAGTTTATAATCTACATTCAACAAAGATATTGGACGGTAGTATTTAATGTCATCCAATTGTCCTTTCTCTTTTGGTATGAGTGTCACATTACTGCGTCTCCAAGAGTCCGGTATTTTTGCCGAACACCAGACCTCCTGTATTAGACTTTTGAATTGATTAATTATCAGGTCTTTAAAAGTAATATAATATTCTGCCGGAATACCATCCGGGCCAGCCGCTTTATTCTTCTTTAACTTAGACCAGGCTTCCTCTAATTCAAACATAGTAATTGGCTCATTTAAAGTTTTTATTTTATCTTCCGGTATTTCCATCAATGGCTTTTTATTCAAGTAAGCTTCTTGTTCTTCCCTACAAATATCCGCCTTTTTATATAACGCTGAATAAAATTCTTTTATTATCATCTTTATGTCTTCCGAACCGACTTTAGGTCTTCCTTCTTTATCCTTTAACACTTTAATTATTCTTTTTTCCCTTTCTATCCTTATTCTATGGGCTAACCATTTTCCTGGCTTGTTAGCGTTGTCAAAATACTGTTGCTTAGAATATGCTATTTTCTTTTCCATTTCCTCCAACATCAATAAATGTAGTTTATGTTTTAGGTTCTTAATTTCCTCTTTAATTCCCCTTTGTAGGGGATTTTGCTTTAATTGGGTTTCTTTGTTTTTAATTAGATCAGTCAGCTCGGTTCTTAATCTTGCATCTTCCCTTCTCTTATTTGCCAGAAAATTAATAACCAATCCTCTAAAGTAAGCCTTACTTGTTTCCCACAACGTCGTTTGAGACACCTCAGCCTGTGCATTTACTTGAAAGAAGAACGCCATTTCTTTCTGTATAAATTCCACTGATGGACCTGTGCTCCATATTTTTATCTAAACCCCTCTTGAAGGTGGCTATACTTGTGGCCGCCACCACCTCCTGTGGCAGTGAATTCCACATGTTAATCACCCTTTGGGTGAAGAAGTACTTCCTTTTATCCGTTTTAACCTTTCTGCTCAGCAATTTCATCGAATGCCCACGAGTTCTTGTATTGTGAGAAAGGGAGAAAAGTACTTCTTTCTCTACTTTCTCCATCCCATGCATTATCTTGAAAAACCTCTATCATGTCACCCCGCAGTCGACGTTTCTCCAAGCTAAAGAGTCCCAAGCGTTTCAACCTTTCTTCATAGGGAAAGTGCTCCAGCCCTTTAATCATTCTAGTTGCCCTTCTCTGGACTTTCTCCAATGCTATAATATCCTTTTTGAGGTGCGGCGACCAGAACTGCACACAGTACTCCAAATGAGACCGCACCATCGATTTATACAGGGGCATTATGATACTGGCTGATTTGTTTTCAATTCCCTTCCTAATAATTTCCAGCATGGCGTTGGCCTTTTTTATTGCAGACGCACACTGTCTTGACATTTTCAGTGAGTTATCTACCACGACCCCAAGATCTCTCTCTTGGTCAGTCTCTGCCAGTTCACACCCCATCAACTTGTATTTGTAGCTGGGATTCTTGGCCCCAATATGCATTACTTTGCACTTGGCCACATTGAACCGCATCTGCCACGTTGACGCCCACTCACCCAGCCTCAACAGATCCCTTTGGAGTTCCTGACAATCCTCTCTGGTCCTCACCACCCTGAACAATTTAGTGTCATCCGCAAACTTGGCCACTTCACTACTCACTCCCAACTCTAAATCATTTATGAACACGTTAAAGAGCATGGGACCCAGTACCGAGCCCTGTGGCACCCCACTGCTTACCGTCCTCCACTGCGAAGACTGCCCATTTATACTGACTCTCTGCTTCCTATTATTAAGCCAGTTTTTGATCTCCCAATCTAATACGATTGGGAGAAAAATAATCACCCACAAGAGTCCCAACAATCCTCTCAAGCTCCTTTCTCCCCCCACATTCCCCCTGGGGTTAAAAATACACAATTCTCCTCTCCCTTCGTTCCCTTTATAAACAATCCACTCCCTCCAGCCCCCCCCCCGGGGCCCGCCCCAGAGGCCGTCCTGCAATAAAATCAGAAAGTTAAAGGGAAGAAAAATAACTCAGACAATGCTTGCCCCACAAGCCAGAAATTCAACTGATGACACAGTGGTCCTTGCCACAAAGTTAGCCCTTGTGCAATGAGTTTATCAGGCCAAGCTGAAACACGGCCAAGAAACGTGGTGCCGAGGTCTGCTCTGGATTGTCTGGATCGGTCAGCTCCCACATTAGTTATTCGCAATTGGAGGGGTTCTCCATCCACCGTCTGGCTCTTCCAGCTCCTTGGGTTCTGCCCCCTCCCCTGTGCGAGTGTGGTGCGTCCAACCTCTCTGCAGCTCTCACGGCCATTCCTGTGATCAGGAGGACTTGAAAAGGTTTCAATTTAGTTGAAAGGTTTCCTCCATCCACTGCTTGGTATGCTTGTGCACTGGGACTTCAAGTAGCGGAGTGGGGTGCATCAGTCCTTGCTCCCTATGAGACTTAAAGGGAGAAGACAGGTGCCAGCACGCATTTTTTTACATACAAGTCTCTTTACAAATACAAATTATCTCCTGCTGTACCAGGCATCTCCCTCCACAAAACATTTAAAAGGAAATACCTTTGTCTATGGTAAATAAGTTTCTAACATTTGTTCTCATACATTCCCTCTCTTACAACATTTGCACACATCCTCCACTCCCTGCTCCTCTTTCATGATTCACCCCCCCTTCTCTCGTCCTTTCTCTGCCCTTTTCTAACCATCCACACCATCAACTTAACTGTCTCCGCTTCCTCGTCAGCCTTCCTCCTTGCAATAACTTTCCGTGCCTCTACCACTAATTCAGTTAGGGGCTTCATCACCCCCCCCTCTTTTCCCTGCAATTTACTGTACACCCCTGTAGGCAGTCAAGGGTGGTTCACTTTCCCCCTTTGGTTCCCCAAAAGCCTTATGAAAATTCACAACGGGGGGAATCATCTTTATTAAGCCACCTAATATATACCCTCTGATGTTTCAATGTCCAACCCTGTCACCCCTCGGGACCTGCCTCAATGGAGCCATCATGCCCCTCTCTCTTGTCTCCCCGAGCGATCCTCTCCTTTACCGTTCCTTCTGCTCCTCCCCTCGTTCTTCTGTCCTTGTTTCAGATCTCATCCTTCCTTCCTCCTGCTCCCCCTTTGCCATCCCCTTTGCCCGGGGCTGATCAAACTGCCCCGGTACATAAGGTGGGGGATCAACCACTGGATGCCTCTCCCCTGTTCCGACTGTGATTGATCCCGCTCCCGTGGAGCCGTAGGGGCCATCCCGCTAAATAATCATTAGGATTTTACGGAGGGGTGTCTTCCTCCTCAGCAACAGCAACCACCATAATTGCAGCAGCCGCTAAAAACTCCACACAAACCTCCACACAATACAAATTTAAGGGTGCCTCTGGGTGCGACACCGACCTCAGCCAATATTGTTTCATGTCTAAAATAATTTCCTCATCTGTAGTTCCATACCATGGCCAGCGAGATCTAAAAGAGCCGGCCATTCAATAACACACTTCTTCACCAGTTGTTCCTTAGTTACCCCAGAGTCTTTAAATCTATCCCTAACTTTTAATAGGCGGTCAAGGGGGCTTCCCACCGGGAACTCCACCTTCCGCTGGCGCCCCTGTACTGCCGGCTGCCCATTATACCCTGCGCTTGTTTCTTGGGGACGTCTCCCCTGCACCCCTTGTCTATAGACCCCTTGTTTCCCATGGTGTCTAGTTTTCACTAGCCAACTCACCAACTTTCCGTTGTCAGTAGAGTCTCACCATCACTTCCATCGATCGTTGAAGGACCCGCAACGGTTCTTGTCACCCTCGGGTGGCCAGATGGCAGCCAGAAGGAAGAAACCTCAAATTGGACAAAAAAGGTCCGTGGGCCCTAGAGGGTCTTCCGTCCCACTGCCGGGACCCCCGTTAGAGTGACTCGTATCCCACCGCTGCCACCAAATTGACACGTGTAGAGTAGTAACCTGGGACTCTAACCCAGACCTGGGACTTTAACCCAGAAAGAACTGTCCCTCTGACAGAAAATACTCACACGTTTGGGTCCAGCAAGGATCGTTTATTGAAAAGCATGAATTGCAATGCATGGAGAGTTGAGAACAAAAAGATCCACCCAGCAACTCTAACTCTGTGTCGCAGCACAGCTTAATATATAGTCTATGCAAAAACCCCTAAAACCTGTGAGATCCTCCAATAAGAAGATCCCCTCCCATTCTAAACTAAACAGCACCGCGCATGCCCCAAGCCACGAGTACATTTCCCCCCTCCCAAAATTTCCCTTTATCTTATCTCTCTGCATACCAACCTAGGTAGTGACCTGGTACAAGACTCTTTGCACAGTTTTCTGCAGCTTCTACAGCTTCAGCACATTCCTTTCTTCAGACTAGAGAGAAACAAGGGGCCTCTCTCTCATGTGCAGTCATTTGTTTTCTGTTTTTTAACCTTTTAACATGTAACATACATATATATCATACGTATGTAACATACATATAAACATCATTCTAGTTTGTCATTAGAAAAATATATTAAAATATAGTGGAGATGGGTTTAGTATATGTAATGAGGTAACCTCATTACATATACTGAACCAATCTTCCACTATATATTTTTAATTACAAACAAGAATGATGTTTATATGTATGTTACATGTTGAAAGGTAAATTAGTTGGATGGAAAAAACCTCTGAAAAAGAAATGTCCTCATTTTGGCCCAGGCTTGCTGGCAATACAGTAATTAACAGACATTCTCACATTCTGAAATGTTACTGTTTTATTGGTTTCCCATGCAAATGCTATCAGACCAAATGTTTTCTCAAATTGGATTTTAACTTTGTACCACTTTACATTCTAAACCACTGCTCACCAGCTATATGTAACTCTGCTCGCTGTACCTCATTCCTTTCTGAAGAGGTATGCATGCATACGATAGCTTACATTCTGAATAAAACTTTGTTGGTCATAAAGGTGCTACTGGACTCATACTTTGTTCTAAGTTCACAGAATTAGCATTACTGTCAGACAGCCATGTAGATTTTGCTTAAAACCTCCTAAGTTGGTTCTAGTTCAACCTTCTGAGGCTATAGAAAACAACTCTGCAGTATCCTCTATATGACAGCCCTTTGAAGATGGTATCACCTCTCAGTCTTCTCCTTTCCAGGCTAAACATACCCAGCTCCTTCAGCCTTTTCTTGTAAGACTTGGTCTCCTGACACTTCACCATCTTTGTTACCATCTTCTGGACATGTTCCAGCTTGTCTATATCCTTCTCAAAATGTGGTGCCCAAAGCTGAACACAAAACTCTAGGTGAGGTCTAATTACAGCAGAGTAAAGTGATACCATCACTTTGCATGATGTGAATGCTATACTTCTGTTGATAAGCTCCAAACTGCATTTGAATTTTTAGCTCCCGCATCACACTGCTGACTCATGTTCAGTGTATGGTCCACTAAGACCTGTAGATCCTTTTTGCACCTACTACTGCCAAGGCAAGTGTCCCCCATCCTATAATAATGCAATTGATTTTTCCTACCTCAATTCAGAACTTTACATTTATCCCAGTTAAAATTAATTTTATTTGTTTTAGCCCAGTTTTTCAGCCTGTCAAGATCACATTGTACCCTGACTCGGTCTTCTACTGTATTTGCGACCCTTCCAAATTTAGTATCACCTGAAAGTTTAATAAGCATTCCCTCTATTCTTTCATCCAAATCATTTATAAAGATAGTAAACAAAACAGGTCCCACCACAGATCCTTGAGGTACTCCACTTGTCACTGCTCTCCAAGAGGATGAGGAACCATTAACAAGCACATTTTGGGTGCAATCTGTTAACCAGTTACACAGATCCATCTAACAGTAATAGGATCCAAACCACATTTTACCAATTTGTGAACGATAGTATGTGGAACCTTATCAAAAGCCTTGCGGAAATCAAGATAAACTATGTCTACAGCATTTCCCTGATCTAGCAAGGTAGTCATTTTCTTAACAAAGGAGATCAGGTTAGTCTGACATGACTGTTCTTGAGAAACCCATGCTGGCTCTTAGTAATCACAGCCTTCTTTACCAAATGTTCAAGGACTGACTGATGATTTGTTCTAAGACTTTTCCAGGTATAGACCTCAATCTAACAGGTCCGTAGTAACTTGAATCCTCCTTTTCCCCCTTCTTGAAGATGGGACATTTACCCGCCTCTAATCTTCTGGCACCTCACCTGTTTCTGAGAATTCTCAAAAATAATGGACAGAGGCTGAGAAATCTGCAAGTTTTTTAATACCCTTGGATGCAATTCATCTGACCCCAAGGACTTTGATTCATTAAAGAAACTAGGTATTCATGTACTACCCCAGCCATTCCTAGGCTGCAACTTCCATCCCTCAGTATGTGTTATATTTTTGCCATGTTGAGCACCATTTCTCTCACAAAACAAGACTGAGCAGTTCTGCCCTTTCTTCATCACCTCTTACAATTTCACTTTCCTGTCCCTGCAATGGGCCTACCTTGCACTTTTTTCTAACATAAGAAAAGAATCCTTTTTTGTTGTTTTTAGCATCTCTTGCTAGCCTCAACTCATACTGAGCTTTAGCTTTCCTAATTTTCTATCTGCAATCACTGATTATTGGTTTATATTCATCTTTTATTATGAAGCCCTCTTTCTGTTTCCTAAATGAGTCTTTTTTATTCTTCACATCCTTAGAAAGTTGTTTATGGAGCCACCTTGGCTTCTTTAGGCTCCTCCAATTTTTCCTTCTCCGAGGAATCTTTTGTGATTGTGCCTTCAATATTTCACTTTTAAGAAACTCCTACTCTTCTTGAACTCCCTTCTCCTTAAGTATTTCTGATCATGGGATTCTACCCAGCATCACTCTAAGTTTGTCAAAATTTGCTTTCCTGAAGTCCAACTTATGTCTGCTATGCACAGCTTTTTCCTTTCCCGAGATTGTAAATTCCAAAATCACATGGTCACTACCTCCCAGGGTGCCCACTACTTCCACCTCATCAACCAGTTTTTCCCTGTAGGTGAGAATCAAGTCCAAGATATCAGATCTCCTTGTTTCCTCCTCCACTTTCTGAAAAATGAAATTGTCAGCAAGACAAATCAGGAATTTATTTCACCTTCCATTTTTAGCAGAGTTGGACTTCCAACGGACATCTGGGTAACTGAAATCTCCCATGTCCACTGTGTCCTTTCTCTTTGAGAACTTTGCAGTCTGTTGTAGGAGTATCTCATCTAAGTCCTCTGTCTGGCTTGGTGGTCTACAGCAGACCCCTACTGTAATATCATTGTTATTTCTTACACCTTTTATTTTTACCCAGAGACTCTCAGCTGAGCTGCCATGCTCAGATTCACGTATTTGCTCATAAGTATATACCTCCTTCACATATAATGCTGCTCCTCCGCCCTTCCTTATTTGTCTGTTCCTTTTAATAAGTTGTACCCCTCAATCCTAATATTCCAGTTGTGAGTGTCATCCCACCAAGTTTCAGTAATGCCTATTAGCTCATTGTTCCCTTCCTGTATTAGGACTTCCAGGCCTTTTGCTTGTTTCCCATACTCTGCAAATTAGTATAGACAAATTGGAATCCATGTTTTATGCTTCCAGAGATTTTCATCTAGCATATGTTCCAGTCCCCACAGAACTTCAGTCTTCTTATCCCCAGTTATTGGCATCATAGTAGGCTTTGAGTTTTTCTCTCATTCCCCCATAGGATTTAGTTTAAAGCCCTCTGTGACAGGCAACAAGCAGAGGCATGCTTATTGGCGGTGCTGCTTGGAAGAGAGTGAGTTGGCTGACCTGATTGACAGCTCATGGAACTCACTCTGATTTGAAAACTGCAGCTAAATGTAGAAAAGAGTGCAACAGTTAGGCAGTTAGAAGTTAGATGGAGGTTGGTTGGAAAAGAGAGTGGTGGCTTGTAAGACTCTCTAGAGTGAGAAGAGTCCAGGGGACATTTTGTAGAAAAATAGGTGTGGAGCTCATCCAGGGATTGTTATGCAGCTGCACATGCTATTCAATGGACAAGGAGGTGGAACTCTCAGAAGAAGGAGAAGGAACTCTCAGAAAGGTTCAGGAGCTGCACTCCTGTGATTTCCCACTGAATTCGAGGCCTGGAAGAGTCTAAAAAACAGAGTCTGTTTCAGAGCCCATGTGGTGTGGCTTTGGAAAAAGGAAAGGCTCTCAAGGAGAGTATAAACAGTCCCTGTGTGTGAAACAAAGAAACACAACTTGAGAGGGAAATTAATTCTCCATTTATAAAATTAATATCCAGTGTTAAAAGACTGTCCATAAAGATTTGGCAAATGGTTTGAAGTGGCAATAAAAGGCCCTAAACATATCAAAATCCCAGGTTATTGGTCTTAAAGAGAAGATACTAATGATCTTCCCAGAGAAAAGGATCTAGTAGAAAAAACCCCTAGTTTTAAACAAAGGGATAAAGCTGAACACATTCTCAAGACACATTCAGAAATGAATATTGAATTCAAAAGGAAATCTAGAGCAAGTAATCTCTAAGAAAAAAATGGTAATGTCTGTAATACCTTCAGTATTACAGCTCTAAGTCTCAAAACATTTCTAGTGTATTCAGCACCATAAATTCCTGTTATGTAAATATATTTTACTTTCTGACTACCAACCCAAACACTGTAAATATTGATTCCCTTCCCTGCCAGTTTGTTCAAATAAAGCCAAATACTGTTTAACTGTTGAAGTGTGCCTAGATTTCAATAAGGGAAAATTGGTAAACACATAGGTGATTGTTTTAGAGGTGCCTAATCAGATGGTCCCTTGTCACACCCTTCTTATTCATTTCCTGCATTGTGGAGGGGGTTGGACCAGATGACCCTGGAGTGCCTTCCAAATCTATGATTCTATAATTAGGTTTGCAAGGCTCTTACCAAACACATTTTTCCTACCTTTGTAAAGTATAAACCAATTCCTGATAGAACAGCTTCATCTCGAAAGTGCAATCTATGGTTCAAAAATCCAAACCTTTCCTGATGAAACCATCTACATAGCCAGTCACTTATTTACATTATTCTTTTTCCCCTTCATGAGCCACCACTTTCAACAGGAAGAACTGACAAAAACATAACCTGCACTCCAGGTCCTTCAACTCCTTATTGTTACAGTTCTAACATACAGGATGAACAAAGTTTGAGTCCAGCGGCACCTTTAAGACCAGCAAAGTTTTATTTAAGGTATGAGCTTTTGTGTGCATGCACACTTATTTGGATACAGTGATACAAAGATGCCACTGAATTCATATTATGTTCTCCTGGCTTCAGACCAATATAGCTATCCATACTGAATTATTTGATTTTTAAGACTTCAAGTAGAACCAAGGACAGATGGAGTAGGCCAGGTATGTTAAATTTAAGATTTCTCCCAGCACCCTGCTGGAACTCTGCAAATAATGTAGCGGAAGTGCTTTCATTACACTGTGTAAACAAGACCTCTTTTTGGTATCCTGATGAAGTTTCTATTATTATTCCACTATATTTTATTTTTTCAAGAATATATTACATTTGTGGAAGGGTGGTCAATTTCCTCAACAGAAAAATAAGCCCTGACAAAATGCAAGTATTGCATTATTCATGCTAATTTTAGAACAAAATGAATAGTGTAATTTCTGGACATAAGGTCAGTATGCTTTTTGTAAAATGTAATTTCTGTTATTTCCTTGGAATACAGCTGCACAACATGTAATTAAAATGCAGTAATAACAATCTACCCAGCTGCCATACAGACAGTAGCCCCTTGACATTTACACTTTAAGGCATGGGATAGATTAATCTGTGTTTTCTCCAGAACACAGTTTGCTAAAGGTGTGAGTTTGGAGGATGAATAAGAAAATGAATCTCATCCAATTATTTTGTGCTTCTCCTGTTAGTGATTACAGATATGGCAGCATTAATGCTGTCAAACTTCCAGTGAAAAAGGGAAAGCCAGGACTGACATGCTGGAGATTTCACATGCCAACTGAAACCTCAGCCTGCCAGATGGAACTAATATGTTAAATAAATAATTGCATTTGAAATGGAAATATTTTAATGACCATTTCAGAACTATCTGCCTTCCAATTTGGACATTATTAAAAATTTGCACTTCAATGGTCATGGGAGAAATAATAGAAGAGAAAGGATGTTTGGTTTAAGAACTTTGATGGGGGGAGGAGTTAATTAAGTCTTGCACTGCAATTTGGTAATGTTTTGCATAACCATTTTGCATTCAAGATACATAAATCAGACCCAAATGTTGTGAATCTGGGGAATTCACAAATGCAGTGATTGAGAGCATAGGTATTGAAAACAAGGTAACTTTTTCAGAATGATACAACTAGTCTCCTGGGATAAACTTTTATATTTTATCTGTATTCAGCAAAACAGATTTACAAGGACGAAGTAAGTTTTGAAAGACCACATGGTCTTACCAACTGGAATTTAATGGAATGGGGTCATGTCAGTTTGTGCCAGTAGATAAACCTGGGTTTTTTTCCCAGTTTTCTGATGATGGCCAAAAACACAGCCAATTCACATAGTAATTACTATACAATAAGGCAATATAAATTAAAAACTCTCATTATCCCTTCTAATATAACAAAACAGAAATTATTTTGAATAGTGCCACAAGCAAAATGACCTTTCCTTAAAAAAAAAAATTATATAATTACATTTTCACCACTTTCAGTCATACCCTCCTACTTGTCTTCAATACATTTTTATCATGCTTATTCATATCAAAATCCCACATGTATGCATTTTCAGATCTTCATATCTGTATGTCATTACATGCTTCACAAATTCTGATATATTCATCCAGTTAGAGTATTTATTTATTTATCAAATTTCTATTCCGCCCTCCTCACAAGTGGGCTCAGGATGGATCACAGCAGATAGTGGGTCATTTGGCAATACAATAAATTACATTAATAGGCAGTTAAATGGAAATAATTTCAAAGTTACAGATCATAGGTAAAATTTTGGCTCAAAGTTAATCATTTGCAATACGATGAATAAATAGAATCGGAAGCTTGCAGCCTGCAGCGTAGCTGCTAGGCTGCTTCTGCGCTGTTTGCCTCCCTGGGAGGGAGGAGTCAGAAGTCGCCCGTTTGGGCGCGCAATGTGAGGGGCAGGGCTAGCCGCTTTAACAGGTAGCTCCACGTTCCCCTCAGTTCATGCCGTCTTTGATCGGGCTTCGTTGCAGGCTCTTCCGATCAGACGGTCGGGAGCCCGTTGCTGCGTCGGCGGGCCGTTCTTCGGCCTGAGGATTGTTTCGGTGGCGTTTGCAGTGGCGGCAGTGACAACACCATCTGGCTGAGTTCTAGGGAGCTTGAGCTGCGTTGGGCTGCAGGCAGTCGCCCTGTTGGTGACCTTGGGCGAGTTGTGTGGCCCCAGGGGCCTCTGAGCGGGGGTGGGGGTGTTCTTGGGAGATGGGGTGGTCTGCCTCCCCCCCCCATTTATTTTGGAAAAGGGAACGGCCTGGAGGGAAGGGGGCTCTGTGGTCAATCTCCACCATCACCAGCTATAAAGGGTGCAGGCAGATGGGCTTGGAAAACCTCAGCCTGCGGCTCTGCCGGCCAGGAGGGACAGGAGCTCATTGGTTTTCTTCAACATCTCCAGCTATAAGGGGGTGCAGGCAGTTAGGCATGGAAAACCTCAGCCTGCGTCCCTGAAGATCTCATTTTGAGGCTCAGATCTGCCCCCCGCCCTGCTGTTTGGGGGATCAGATTGCCTTGGTGGGTTGGAGGGGACCTTTGGTGGCTATTTTAGTCCTGTTGCTGGGGGAAGATTAGGCATCTTTGTTTGGTTGACTGGCCTAAGGGTGAAAGAGATTAAGAGTGATTGCTGATGATTGCTGAGGAGTGCCTCTACTCCACCCTCTTTGCATTTTAAGCTGCGCCTTGCCAAAGGTGTGAGCCTTTGGCGCGAGCCGAAGGGCGAGAGCTAAAGGGCTCTTGGCCTGTGGCTCTTCGCCTAGGGGCGCTCTAAGGGCCAGGAACCCAGATCCCTGATTTCCTTGTTCTCCAAATAAGGTAAGTTCCCAATAAGGTAAGTTGAGGTAAGGTAAGTTGACCCTCCAGAAGGGGAGCCACTTAAACAAACAGCATTTAAAGAGGACTGTATATTTTAATATATATATATATATATAGATCATGAAGATAGATCATCTTGAAGATCTGTCTTCAAGATCTTATATATCTATCATGAAGATAGAATGCCAGCAGGGGGTTGGGGGCTTTCCAGTGTTTTGCACTGAGTGTCACATGTATGACTATCTGCCCAAAGGACAGAAGTCTTGGGTGTGTGCTCGATGCAAGGAGCTCCTGGTCCTCAGGGAACGAGTTCGTACCCTTGAGGCCGAGGTGACTGCCCTGGAGAAGCAGAGACGGTCAGTTAGGCACTTGGGGAAGACTCTCGGGGGCGTATTAGATGAGCCCCGCTCTGAACGTAGCAGCCCCGTTGCTGCCAGAGAGCGAGAGGGTCGAGAGGGAACAGGGCACCATGCTGAGGACAAGGGGAATGCGCCCTCAGAAGGGACCTCTTCTTCGGTTGGTGAGCGGAAATCCTTTTGCGCCAAGGAACCATCCCTGAGCAGGGGGAGAGGGGGGGTTTTGGTAGTTGGTGATTCAATCCTTAGGCAAGTAGACAACTGGGTGGCGAAACCGCGTACTGACCATATGGTGACTTGCCTGCCTGGTGCGAAGGTAGCGGACATTACGCATGTAGTAGATAGACGGATAGACAGTGCTGGGGAGGAGCCTGTGGTCGTGGTGCATGTTGGCACCAACGATGTGGGGAAATGCAGTCGTGAGGTCCTGGAGGAAAAATTTAGGCTGCTAGGCGGGAGACTTAAGGCCAGGACCTCCAAGGTAGCCTTCTCGGAAGTGCTACCTGTTCCACGTGCAGGACAGGAGAGACAGGCACAAATTAGAAGTCTCAATGTGTGGATGAGATGATGGTGTAAGGAGGAAGGGTTTAAGTTTGTTAGGCACTGGGATGCTTTCTGGAACAAGCGGGAGCTGTACAAAAGAGACGGTCTCCACTTGTCCCCGGATGGAACCAGGCTGCTGGCGCTTAAAATCAAAAAGGTGGCAGAGCAGTTTTTAAACTAAATCTTGGGGGAGAGCTGACAGGAGATGAAATGTCTCTGGTTCGGGAGGACTCGTCTCAAAGAGATGAAGGGTTAGCTGCTATTTTTCTACCGGGTAACGGACCAGAGTTGTCCACTGTGAAGGCGACAAACAATATGGACTGTCTGCCAGAGTCTCGAGGTGGCAGGAGGAAGTTGGCGGGCCTAGCTCGCCTGGGAAATTATAGATGTTTGTATGCAAATGCTAGAAGTGTTCGAAGTAAAATTGGTGAATTGGAATGTTTAGTGTTGGGAGAAAACATAGACATTGTGGGAATTTCAGAAACTTGGTGGAATGAGGAGAATCAGTGGGACACGGTGATTCCTGGATATAAGCTATATCAGAAGGATAGGGAGGGAAGGGTTGGAGGTGGGGTGGCTCTGTATGTCAGAGAGGATATACGGTCCAGTAAGACTGAGGTCAGAGAATTAGATTCACTTTTAGAAATGCTTTGGGTTGAAATAGAGGGCCCAAAAGGAAATTTAACTATGGGAGTTTGTTATCGCCCACCAAATCAAAAGAGAGAGGACAATTATAATATGATGGAAGGCTTAAAGATAGCGGCTAAACGTAAAAACTGTGTCGTAATAGGTGATTTTAACTACCTGCAGATTGATTGGGTCAATATGTGTTCTGGTCGAGAGAAAGAGATTGAGTTTCTTGATGCTCTCAATGACTGTGCTATGGAGCAGATGGTCTCAGAACCTACCAGGGGTGGGGTGATCCAGGATTTGGTCCTAAGTAATGCCCAAGACTTGGTGAGAGATGTAAAAGTGATTGCGCCGCTTGGGAGCAGTGACCATAATGTTATTGATTTCACCGTTTGTATAAATAGGGAGTTGTCCAAAAAGACCGCCACAACTACGTTTAACTTTAAAAGGGGTAAATACACTGAGATGAGGAGGCATGTGAGGAGGAAACTGAAAGGAAAGGTACATACGGTCAAAACCCTTGGGGAAGCTTGGACGCTATTTAAAACTATAATCCTAGAAGCTCAGATAAAATACATACCACAAGTTAGGAAAGGCACAAACAGGCATAAGAAAAGGCCTGCATGGTTAACAAACAAAGTAATGGAAGCTATAAAAGGTAAGAAGGACTCCTTTAAGCGGTGGAAAACCAGTCCAAGTGAGATTAGTAAAAGGGAACACAGGCTGTGGCAAATCAAATGCAAGACTGTGATCAGGCAGGCAAAAAGGGACTATGAGGAGCATATTGCAAAAAACATAAAGACAAACAATAAAAATTTCTTCAAATATATTAGAAGTAGGAAACCAGCCAGGGAGGCAGTGGGGCCCTTGGATGACCATGGGGTAAAAGGATTACTGAAGGAGGATAGGGAAATGGCTGAGAAGCTAAATGAATTTTTTGCCTCCGTCTTCACTGTGGAAGATGAGAACTTTTTGCCCGCCCCAGAACCACTAATTTTGGAAGGGGTGTTGAAAGACCTGAGTCAGATTGAGGTGACAAAAGAGGAGGTCCTACAACTGATAGACAAATTAAAAACTAATAACTCACCGGGTCCGGATGGCATACATCCGAGAGTTCTGAAAGAACTCAACGTTGAACTTGTGGATCTTCTAACAAAAATCTGTAATCTTTCATTGAAATCTGCCTCCGTTCCTGAGGACTGGAAGGTAGCAAATGTCACCCCCATCTTTAAAAAGGGTTCCAGAGGAGATCCGGGAAATTACAGGTCAGTCAGTCTGACCTCAATACCGGGAAAGTTGGTAGAAACCATTATCAAGGACAGAATGATGAACACGGGTTATTGAGGAAGACTCAGCATGGGTTCTGTAGGGGAAGATCTTGCCTCACTAACCTGTTACATTTCTTTGAGGGGGTGAACAAACATGTGGACAAAGGAGACCCGATAGATGTTGTTTACCTTGACTTCCAGAAAGCTTTTGATAAAGTTCCTCATCAAAGGCTCCTTAGAAAGCTTGAGACTCATGGAGTAAAAGGACAGGTCTTCTTGTGGATCAAAAACTGGCTGAGTAATAGGAAGCAGAGAGTCAGTATAAATGGGCAGTCTTCACAGTGGAGAACGGTAAGCAGTGGGGTGCCGCAGGGCTCGGTACTGGGTCCCATGCTCTTTAACGTGTTCATAAATGATTTAGAGTTGGGAGTGAGCAGTGAAGTGGCCAAGTTTGCGGATGACACTAAATTGTTCAGGGTGGTGAGAACCAGAGAGGATTGTGAGGAACTCCAAAAGGATCTTTTGAGGCTGGGTGAGTGGGCGTCAACATGGCAGATGCGGTTCAATGTGGCCAAGTGCAAAGTAATGCACATTGGGGCCAAGAATCCCAGCTACAAATACAAGTTGATGGGGTGTGAACTGGCAGAGACTGAGTAAGAGAGAGATCTTGGGGTCGTGGTAGATAACTCACTGAAAATGTCAAGACAGTGTGCGTCTGCAATAAAAAAGGCCAACGCCATGCTGGGAATTATTAGGAAGGGAATTGAAAACAAATCAGCCAGTATCATAATGCTCCTGTATAAATCGATGGTGCGGTCTCATTTGGAGTACTGTGTGCAGTTCTGGTCGTCACACCTCAAAAAGGATATTATAGCATTGGAGAAAGTCCAGAGAAGGGCAACTAGAATGATTAAAGGGCTGGAGCACTTTCCCTATGAAGAAAGGTTGAAACGCTTGGGACTCTTTAGCTTGGAGAAACGTCGACTGCGGGGTGACATGATAGAGGTTTACAAGATAATGCATGGGATGGAGAAAGTAGAGAAAGAAGTACTTTTCTCCCTTTCTCAGAATACAAGAACTCTTGGGCATTCGATGAAATTGCTGAGCAGAAAGGTTAAAACGGATAAAAGGAAGTACTTCTTCACCCAAAGGGTGATTAACATGTGGAATTCACTGCCACAGGAGGTGGTGGCGGCCACAAGTATAGCCACCTTCAAGAGGGGTTTAGATAAAAATATGGAGCACAGGTCCATCAGTGGCTATTAGCCACAGTGTATGTTTGTATATAAAAATTTTTGCCACTGTGTGACACAGAGTGTTGGACTTGATGGGCCGTTGGCCTGATCCAACATGGCTTCTCTTATGTTCTTATGTTCATCCATTTTCTGCCCTTTCTTGGAGGGAGATAGGGCATTTAAGTATAGTGGCAGCCATTTTGTGTGTCTTCCCTGGGGAAAGGGAGTGCAGCCATTTTGCTTACTTAGTGTTAGAGCCCCGTGGCACGGAGTGATGAAGCTGTAGTATTGCAGTCGGAGCCCTCTACGTACGACCTGAGTTCGATCCTGGCGGAAACTGGATTCAGGTAGCTGGCTCCAGGTTGACTCAGCTCTCCATCTTGGGGAGGGAGGGTTGCTCAGTGGTAGGGCATCTGCTTGGTAAGCAGAAGGTCCTGGGTTCGATCCCCGGCATCTCCAACTTAAGGGGTCCAGGCAAGTAGGTGTGAAAACCTTAGCTTGCGACCCTGGAGAGCTGCTGCCGGTCGGAGGAGATAATGCTGACTTTGACGTACCGAGGGTCTGATTCAGTGTAAGGCAGCGTAATATGTTCATATGTTTTATTTCAGAGGTGATTGTTTGCTCAGACAATTCTGTGGCAATATGGCTGGGGGTGTGGGCCCAGGCAAGCCTAATGGCAGAAGCCTGCACCCATAACGTCTAGAGCGCCTGCTAGGAGGCCACCACCGCCGTCATCTTCGGAGGATGAGGATGGAGCAGCAGTAGACTCTAGTATACTGCACAGGCTGAGGGTGCTTGAGCAGGCGTTAGGTGTCCCCTCTCCAAGTGTGTGTGGGGGGGGAGGGATGAGGCAATCCAAGAAGGCAAGGCAAGTTAACATTTTCACCAGGCTGTCTATTCTTGAGGGCAGGTATGGTGGAGTTGGTGCCTGGCAGGGATGTCTAGCTCAGTGGTCCTGATGCAGCTGTGGTGGATGCAGCTGGGACGTCTGGTTTTGGTTTGCCAGTGGTTCCTGCTGGTCTTGGAGGTAGGTGTTGTGATAACTTACAGGTGAGGCCTGGGCAGGTTTGGCCATGGGGTGTATGGGGGCCTGCTTTGGGCGACTGGGCAGGGTACTTCAGGAGTGAGTATTGTGGTGCCTGCTTCTTCCGGGGTGTGAGCACCGCAAAATTGGGCATGGACAGGTATGCATACCTTGTCGGGGATCAGGTGGAGGGCAGATGAACTTGGCAGGACCAGTTAGGGGGCACCTTCTCCTTGGGATGGTGCCTTTTGCAGCCTTGCCCTCTGGGGAGGTTGCTTTACCGCTTGGGGATCATCTCCTTCCTACCGCCAGGGTGAAATTTTGAAGGGGGAATATGTGGACATTTTTTCTCTTCTCTATCGTGAATAAATAATAATTAAAAAAAGGATACGGAGGAATTTGATGGAAAAGTGAAGTAGAAGTTACAGCACCGAAGAGTGGACAGGACCTGGACAAATTGGGTTCCTGGATTCTGTATTTATGCTGTGGTGATTGCCAGGGCACAGCTGTGGTGCACGGCGTCCCTGTTCCTATACAGGGATATAATCTACAAGGGCTATACGGCCTTTAGTGGGCCAGCCTGGTTACAATATGACCAGGAATTTCAGATGAGGGCTGCCCTGTATCTGTCTCTTCATGGGATTGGATCCATCAGCAGCTTTGGCTGCAGGTGATGTCCCCGCTTGCTCTGCTGGGAGTTAGGAGTCCATGGGGTATGTGATAGGAAAGCGTGCCAGCTTAAGCAAGAATGCCCCTTGTGTGGGGGATCCCACTCTTTTGATGACTGCCCTAAAGCTCGGGGGCGTAGGAGTGCAAAGAAGCCTGGAGGAGGCGGAGGAGCCTTTCCGGCTGAGAAAGGGACCCAGCCCGATATAGGTGGGACCTCTTGAGCAGTGGCTGGCGAGGTACCCTCGAAGGGTTGATAGTTGGTATTTGTTAGGGGTTTTTAAAGTTGGTTTTGTATCCCTTTCCAGGGTCCTCAAGTTCTGTTTATGTCAGGTAACCTTTAAGTTTTCTTGGGGTTGGAATAGGTTGTGAGGGATAAGATGGCTAAGGGGCTGGCTGAGGGAAGGATTAAAGTGGTTGTTTCTGGAGGGGCTTTTATTAGGAGGCTTTGTGATGCTATGGCAGGATTACGCTTGCCTCAGCATAGGACTAGGGTTACTTGCAGCATGAGGGATGATTCGAGGGTTTGGCAGGAATTTTTGGAGTCTTTTAATGGAGTCTCCTTTTGCGGGGAGGAATTGAGGCTGAGCTCCAAGTCATGTCTGAGGCTGCTGGTTCCTTGGGTTCTGGGGTTTATTTCCGTGGACATTGGTGCGCTGATAGCTGGCCTGATTTGTGGGCAAGGGTAGGGGTGAACTAGTATCTCACATTTCTCGAGTTCTTTCCCATCTTAGTTTCAGTTTGGCTGTGGGGGAAGGATATGGCCAATCACACCGTTCATTTTTGGTGTGATAATATGGCAGTGGTCCACATCATTAATTCCCTCTCATCCAAATCTGGGTAGGTTATAAGATTGGTGAGGGCCTTCACTCTACGTTTGCGGCTTAATATTCTGTTTTAGCCAAACTTGTTCCTGGGGTAAGTAATGGGGTGGCTGATGCTCTATCTCGTGAACAGATGGAGAGATTTCATCAGCTGACCCAGAGGCAGACAGGTGCCAATGCCCCGGGAGCTATGGCTTATTGGAGAGCCGAAGCCTGCAGAGCGATAGGTCTAGCTATTGTGCCTAGCACGCAGAAGTCTTACGAACAGCCTGTGCGGCAGTCTGAAGACTTTAGGGCTGAGGTAGGGTACCGCAGGGTGTGGCCCCTTCCGGTGGAGGTATTACTCCATTACTGTGTTTTGCTGAGAGGTAAGGGGTTGGCAGTGCGATCCATTAGGGGGCGCCTGTCTGCGTTGGCTTTTGCCAGCAAGGCACTAGGGTTATAGGGAAGACACGGCGGACTTTTGTCTGCGAAAGATGTGGGAGGTGTGGTCTAGAGATGCCAGTCCCAGGGTTGATAGGTGGAGTCCCGTGTCTCCTTCAATTCTACATGGCTTGATGAGGGTCTGGGATGTGGTGTGTGCTTCGCATTTTGAAGCATATTTGTTCCATGCTGCGTCCTTGTTAGCCTTTTGGGGGGCTCTTAGGGTGAGCGAGCTGTTGACGAGACACCAGTCTTGGGCGGTGACGGCCCGGGCTTTTTGTGAGCTGGGGTTGTCAGGGGTGCAGTTTGGGAGCCACTCTTTTAGGACTGGGGCGGCCCCTACAGTGGTGGTCATGGGGTATCCTGCTACTTCTATTCTGAGGCTGTGTTGGAGGCATTCATCAGCCTATAAGAACTATGTACAACCTTTTTTCGGGCCGTGAGTAACTTTGGTTGTTGGAACGTTATTGGTTCTGTTTGTGTTAACTGTTTTTTCTCTTTAGATGCTGCTGTTCCTGGCCAGAGGAGCCAGAGCCGAGTTCTCATCTGCGGCCATAGACACCTGTTTTGGGCCGCTCTTCAGGCATGGAGAACTGCAGTTGGCTTTCAGCTGGGACTCAGCCAGCATGCCGTTATTAGGGTGGCCAGACCGTCCCGGGCACCCGGGAATGTCCCGGTTCTGGCCCCCTATTCCCGCCTCCCGGGCTGGCTATACCGGGACCATTAGAGACTCTGGAGGGCCTCCAGCGACCAGCGGAGGCCGCGGAGAGGCCGCGGAGGCACCGGCGCTGGTCCCGGGAGGCCCTCCAGAGACTCTGGAGGGCCTCCGGCGACCAGTGCCGAACAGCGGAGGCCTCTCCGCGGCCTCCGCTGGTCGCTGGAGGCCCTCCAGAGACTCTGGAGGGCCTCCAGCGACCAGCGGAGGCTGCGGAGAGGCCGCGGAGGCGCCGGCGCTGGTCCTGGGAGGCCCTCCAGAGACTCTGGAGGGCCTCCGGCGACCAGCGCCGACCAGCGGAGGCCTCTCCGCGGCCTCCGCTGGTCGCTGGTGGCCCTCCAGAGACTCTGGAGGGCCTCCAGCGACCAGCGGAGGCCGCGGAGAGGCCGCGGAGGCGCTGGTCCCGGGAGGCCCTCCAGAGACTCTCCCTTCCTTCCTTTCTCCCTTCCCTCCTTCCCTCCCTCCCTCCTCCCTTACTTCCCTCCCTCCTCCCTTCCTTCCCTCCCTCCTTCCTTCCTTCCTTCCTTTCTTTCTTCCTTTCCTCCCTCCCTCCTCCCTTCCTTCCTTTCTTCCTTCCTTCCCTCCCTTCCTTCCTTTCTTCCTTACCTCCCTTCCTTCCTTCCCTCCTTCCTTCCCTCCCTCCCTCCTTCCTTCCTTCCCTCCCTCCTTCCTCCCTCCCTCCTTCCTTTCTTCCTTCCTTCCCTCCTTCCCTCCTCCCTCCCTTCCTTCCTTCCCTCCCTCCCTCCTTCCTTCCCTCCTTCCCTCCCTCCCTTCCTCCCTTCCTTCCTTCCCTCCTTCCTTCCCTCCCTCCCTCCTTCCTTCCTTCCTTCCTTCCTTCCCTCCCTCCTCCCTTCCTTCCTTCCCTCCTTCCCTCCCTCCCTCCTTCCTTCCCTCCTTCCCTCCCTCCCTCCTCCCTCCCTTCCCTCCCTCCTCCCTCCCTCCCTCCTTCCTTCCTTCCTTTCTTCCTCCCTTCCTTCCCTCCCTCCTTCCTCCCTCCCTCCTTCCTCCCTCCCTCCCTCCCTCTGGCCACCCCTGGAGTAGACAATACTGACTTTGGTGGACAATACTGACTTTCGTTGTGGGGCCCAGGGGGGCAGCGCAGCGGCATGCTGAAGCAGCCTGTCGGTCACTTCCGGGTTCCTGTCCTGCATCTCGACCTGTGTTATTAGTGACAGGCTGCTTCGGCGTGCTGCTGCTCCGGCCCCCTGGGTCCCACAACGATGGGACCGATGCCACAGGGACGGGCTCGAAACACTCTATAACCCCTCAAAAGAACAGCAGTCTAGCTCGCTTCCCCTGAGCCCTGCCGCCATAAGCCTCAAGGGGGCTCATTTTGCGGCATCTCCCGGCGGGAGGGTGGCACCCGCACGGGACACATATCAAATGAAAGAGGGGGCGCAGGGCTATCAGAAACAGCCGGCGGAGGGAGTCGGGAGACCACCCCACTGGGGGATCCACACCCCGAAAGTGATGAAGGTGGCGCAGATAGAGCCAACAGAGCAAACAGGACAAAATAAATAGGCTGCATTATGCAGCACAGTCTCACTGGAATCTCACTGGAATCTGACTGGCTTCTCAGCATGGAACCCGTTCTCTCTAGTCTTCTCACTTTGAAAAAAGTAAAAAAAGTTTCATTTAACTTTACTTCCCTCTTTCCCTCTCTATAAATAATCTTGGTGTTTCCGGCGGTGATATTTGGGGGATTTTTGGGGACGTCACAGGAAGTGCTGCGAAGTCACTTCCTGTTTCCGGCAGTGGCATTTGGGGGAAATGATGTCATTTGGGGGAAATGATGTCACAGGAAGTAATGTCACTTCCTGCTTCCGGCAGGTGGCGCGGGGGAAATGATGTCACAGGAAGTGATGTCACTTCCTGTTTCCGGCAGGTGGTGTGGGGAAAATGATGTCACAGGAAGTGATGTCACTTCCTGTTTCCGGCGGTGGCGTGACGTCACCGGAAGTGACGCACCCCTACCTTCCCCCCCCAAAAGGTGTCCCTGGCTGGCCTTCAGACATTATGGCCACCCTAGCCATTATCAAATGGCGGGGGTGCCGGGGCCTTCAGTGGCCGGGCTTGCTGCCATTTTGGTTCAATTATAGAGTGGGTCCTCTTCTTCCGATCTTAATTGTTCACCTGGGAGGTAATGATCTGGGGTCATTGAAGGGCAAGGCCTTGGTATGGCAAGCCTGTGATGATTTCCAGCACATTCGGGAGCGATAGCCGGGGACCATCATAGTGTGGTCAGCCATGCTGCCCCGCCTGGTATGGCGTTGTGCTTTGGCCCATGATGATTTCCAGCACATTCGGGAGCGATGGCCGGGGACCATCATAGTGTGGTCAGCCATGCTGCCCCGCCTGGTATGGCGTTGTGCTTTGGACCCCGCAGTTATAGAAAGGGCTAGATACAAGGCCAACAAGGAACTTAAAAAGCTACTAGAAAGGGGGTTGGGCCACTATTTGCCCCATCCAGATATTTTGGTAAATGTCCTGGCCTCTACAGAGGGGATGGGGTTCATCTCTCGGAAAAGGGCAATATGCTTTTCCTGAGAGATTTGCAGCATGGGTTGTGGGTGGCTTTGGGCCTCCCAGTGGGCGCTAAGCCCTAAGTAGAGACTTGGCCTTAGTAGTGGCAGGTTTTTGGGGTTTAGGACACTATGCGGCTAGGGGAGGACTGCGAAGCATCCCCCTTTTGGGGAATTTGGGGTCTGGCATGAACAACCTGGGGTTTGAAGACCCAGGTTTGGAGATTGCAGACTGTCCAGGAGGCTCGGCTAGAGGGTGCCTTTCTGGCGAGACATGAGTCTGGGTTTGGGGCCCTCTGGTGCGTGCCTCCCTGCTGGGCCTGCCTGGAGGGAGTTGAGTCGCTCAGCTCTGGCTGGGTCTCTCGCCCGTTAATGGCAGGGGAGCGGTCGCGGTGACCCCTAGCCCGGACCAGGCCGCTGGTGGGGTACCCTTGCTGTTTATGATGTTAGTTAATAAAGTGGCCTAATTTTATTCCAATGCATTGTGTCTGACTCTTTATTCCGACCTTGGGGGGCAATTGGAAGCTTGCAGCTTGCAGCGTAGCTGCTAGGCTGCTTCTGCACTGTTTGCCTCCCTGGGAGGGAGGAGTCAGAAGTCGCCCATTTGGGCGCGCAATGTGAGGGGCGGGGCTAGCTGCTTTAACAGCTAGCTCCACATTCCCCTCAGTTCATGCCATCTTTGACAGACTTTTTGATACATGTTACAATTAAATACATTTGTTTTATTTATAAAAATAAAATTCATGAAATAGTAATTTATGAAAATAAATTACAACCCGCAACTGGCTATTTTCATAGATATTTGCCATCATGGGGAAATTCAAACATGTCCTTTCAACAGGTTGAAGACAAGTTCCAGAGCACAACAGGCCTCTCAGCAAGGTTCCTGTCCAAATTAAAAGTAGCACACTCCAGAATAATAATCCAAAAGTAGTCCAAGGTCAGGTAGCAAGGCTCCAAGAACTTCAACAAGGCCCATATCAGCAAGATTTGCAGACAAATTGGTCCCGTATTGGCTGCAGCCTTTTTTCAGCCTTATATAAGTTTACCTCCAGGTTTTGCTTGGTCACAGGTAAGGTTTCCCACCACAAACTGAATCTGCTCTCCTACTCATGAGGAGTACTGGGGCCCACATCCTTTGGTGACTTATCTGTCTCTCCTAGCATTTCTTTAGCAGGGGAGAGGCCTTGGGCCACCATATGTGTACCCCTGTGCTTGTTCCATGCCTCAGCCCTAGCTTTTCTCATATCCTCTGCTCCTGGGATGTGTCAGGAGACTGCAGTGAGTTTGGTCATGGGTGAGTCCATGCTGGTAGCTATCGAAGGCTGAGTCATTCAGTAAATAATAAGAAAAGAAGAAACTTGATTTATACCCTGCCCTTCACTACCTGAAAGAGTCCCAGAGCAGCTTACAAGCTCCAGTTTGGTGTAGTGGTTAAGTGTGCAGACTCTTATCTGGGAGAACTGGGTTTGAGTCCCCACACCTCCACTTACAGCTGCTGGAATGGCCTTGGGTTAGCCATAGCTATCACAGGAGTTGTCCTTGAAAGGGCAGCTGCTATGAGAGCCATCTCAGCCCCATCCACCTCACAGGGTGTCTGTTGTGGGGGGAGAAGATATAGGAGATTGTAAACTTATTTATTTATTTATTTATTTATTTATTTATTTATTTATTTATTTATTTATTGCACTTATATCCTGCCCTCCCCAAATGGGCTCAGCTGCTCTGAGTCTCTGATTCAGAGAGAAGAGCGGGGTACAAATCTGCAGTCTTCGTCTTCTTTCCCTTCCCATCTCCACAACAGACACCCTGGAACTCTCCCAGAACTGAATCTGGAGAGGAACAGCCCTGAGATAGTTATGACTGACCTAAGATCACTCCAGCAGATGCATGTAGGGTTGCCAAGTCTAACTAAGAAAATATCTGAGGGGCTTTGGGGTGGAGCCAGGAGAGTTACCCATTCCCTAAAATAAATAAATAAAATACAGCAGTTTAGTTCCCCTGAATACAGTCTTCATTTCCTCATGTCCCCAGCAGCTGGCTACACTACCACTCCCCGCCTCTCTCACACTCACACACACAAAGCCGCCAAAATAAACACAGTTTGGAAGCACACACTTTGTGGTATCACTGGGGCAAAATATGGGAGTTGTTGAATGCTGTATACTCAACCATGTTCTTCAGACAAACACAGGGAAACCAGAGGTTCTACGTTACTATTTACTATTTTTCTGTGCAAATGACCGCTGGAGGGGAGTGTAAAACTAATAGAGGAATAAGCTGCTTCCCTTCCCTTTCACACAACAGCACATTGTTTTGCAGGCTCACCCCACCCCCATTCAGCCTGGCTCAAGATTTAAAGGCACACACACCATTCTAAAAGCAAATTGTTCCAAGCATCATCTTCAGCCTTCAGAGGTAGAAAGGCACATGGTGGCTGTGGGGGTGGGACATCCCCCTGCCAGCCAGCTGGCTGGGGGCTGGAAAGAGCCCGCAAACCAGGAGATCCTCTGCTGGGACCTGGGGATTGGCCAGCCTAGTTGCATGTAGAGGAGTGGGGAATCAAACCCAGTTCTCCCAGATAAGAGTCCACACACTTAACCACTATACAGTACACCAAACACCATAAGGGCCAAGCTACACAGTTGTATAGTCTGATAACTCAGCTCTGGGTTTCTTGGACTTGACATACTTTCCCTGTAACCACACAGCAGCTGCCAGAAATGGCACTTTAAAGGACCATACATGTGCAGCTCCAGAATGGAGCAAATAACTCTTCCTTCAGGGTTTGTTTTGGCTCAGGAAAACAGTGCAGGGATGCAAACAGTAGTCCTGCCTCCTATGTCACAGTCTTGAGCTAAAATGGATCCCTGTGCACTTTCGAAATGCCATTCCTTGCAGCTGCATGAGGACTCAGTAAACTAATGTCAATTTATAAACTCTGTACCTGAAAAGCACTGCAGGTGTAAACTGCCATTCTGTCTATTCTATACCAGATAGCTTCATAAAACCTGACCCTGCCATAGGACAGCATTACATTTCATGTCACAAAGGCATGCTGTTATTTACCCAGCAGCCTGATTTACATTTCCCACCACCAATTGCACATTTGTCTAAAGGTTAGCTTTAGGTCAAGGAACAAGGCAAATTACCACAGGACTTTCGCGATGCAATCATCATCACCCTATACAAGAACAAAGGGGAAAAGTCAGACTGCTCCAACTACCGGGGGATAACCCTGCTCTCCATCGCAGGCAAAATCCTTGCCAGAATACTCCTGAACAGACTGGTGCCCACCATTGCAGAAGAACTCCTCCCAGAGAGCCAGTGCGGCTTCAGAGCTAACAGGAGCACCACCGACATGGTATTTGTTCTCAGGCAGCTCCAAGAGAAACGCAGGGAACAGAACAAGGGTCTGTATGTGACTTTTGTCGACCTTACCAAAGCTTTCGATACCGTTAGCAGGAAAGGCCTGTGGCAAATCTTGGAACGTTTAGGATGTCCCCCAAGGTTCCTCAGCATGATCATCCAGCTACACGAAGACCAGCGAGGCCAAGTCAGACACTGCAACGACCTCTCGGAGCCCTTCCCAATAGGCACAGGTGTAAAGCAAGGCTGCGTTCTCGCGCCAACTCTCTTTACGATCTTCTTTAGCATGATGCTTCAAAGAGCCGCAGTAGATCTAGATGAGGACGATGGTGTCTACATCCGCTATCGCACCGATGGCAGCCTGTTCAACCTGAGGCGACTAAAGGCACACTCCAAGACAATGGAAAAACTCATCCGAGAGCTACTGTTTGCTGATGATGCTGCACTCGTCTCCCACTCGGTATCAGCTCTGCAGCATATGACGTCCTGCTTTGCAGAGGCTGCCAAGCTATTCGGCCTAGAAGTTAGTCTGAAGAAGACAGAAGTTCTCCACCAGCCTGCACCCCAGGAAGATTATCACCCTCCCTGCATCACTGTGGATGAATCAGTTCTGAAGACAGTCCAGCAGTTCAGCTACCTGGGGTGCATCATCTCCTCAGATGCCAAGATCGACAAGGAGATTGACAACAGGCTGGCAAAGGCAAACCGTGCATTTGGCCGACTGCACAAAAGAGTGTGGAGCAACAAGCATCTGAAAAAAGGCACAAAGATCAATGTTTACAAAGCGGTTGTGATGACAACCCTCATCTATGGCTCCGAATCGTGGGTTTTATACCGTCATCACCTGCGACTCCTTGAGCGCTTTCATCAGCGCTGCCTTCGCACCATCCTCAACATCCACTGGAGTGACTTTGTGACCAACACTGAAGTCCTCAAGCGGGCAGAGGTTACCAGCATCGAGGCACTGCTGTTGAAGACGCAGCTGCGCTGGGCAGGGCATATTTCTAGGATGGAAAACCACCGCCTTCCCAAGATTGCCCTGTATGGCGAACTCTCCACCGGCCATCGAAATAGAGGGGCACCAAAGAAGAGGTACAAGGACTCCTTGAAGAAATCCCTTAGCACCTGTCACATCAACCATCACCAGTGGTCTGACCTAGCCTCAGATCGCAAAGCATGGAGGCACACCATCCACCAGGCTGTCTCTTCCTTTGAGAACACACGCATAGCTGGTCTTGAGGACAAAAGGAGATTGAGGAAGAATCGCACTGCTACAGGACCAACCCTAAATCAGACTTTTCCCTGCAGCCGCTGTGGCCGGACCTGCCTGTCCCACATTGGTCTTGTCAGCCACCAGCGAGCCTGCAGCAAATGTGGACTATTGCACCCTTCTTAAATCTTCGTTCGCGAAGCCAAGCCGAGAGAGAGCTTTAGGTCAAGTGCTAAAACCTGACAAGGTAGGTGGATGAACTTAAACTAAATTAAGAACAAAGAAAATGTAAGACATGAGCATATAGTTCCTGTGCCAGACAAAACTGTAATGTAGTTTGTATTAACAGTATAACGGATAACCAATTTATTTAATTTCTCATAGAACTCAGGTATCTAATACAATATTTCCCTATCTGGAAAAGTGGCAAGCTGTTTGTAAGAAATCCTCCAATGGAGAGAAACTGCTTTCCTCAAGACAAATTTATTACACACATAAAGAAGAAGAAGATATTGGATTTATATCCCGCCCTCCATTCTAAATCTCAGAGTGGCTCACAATCTGCTTTACCTTTCTCCCCCACAACAGACACCCTGGGAGGTGGCTGGGGCTGAGAGGATTCTCACAGCAGCTGCCCTTTCAAGGACAACCTCTGCCAGAGCTATGGCTGACCCAAGGCCATTCCAGCAGGTGCAAGTGAAGGAGTGGGGAATCAAACCCGGTTCTCCCAGATAATTGTCCGCACACTTAACCACTACACCAAACTGGCAATCCCATATATACTTTATGTACATGACATTTGGGGGAGAGTTTGCATGCGGAACAGTTCCAAATCACCAGAGAAAAAATCTCAGGTAGCAGGCAGTTGAAAAGAGATTTCTGTTCCTGAGATTTTGGAGAGGCTTTGTCATGCAGAATAGATAATACTAACTTAGAAGAACCAGTGTTCTGACTAAGACGTGTGTGCTAATTTGCATGTCTCCTATTTGTACTCTAATCACATTTCATTTCATCACCTAGATGAACCAGTGGAACCCATACAGTGATGTAAGTCAAGTACACACATGTTACAGTGAATACAATCCATGAACACTGTACAATTTTTTTAAATATACACATTAAGTAATTCATACATTACATTCAATCCACATGTAGATAAACATGTGATTCAAGTACCATAATTATCTGGGTACTGGTCCCCAGTTTTATTTGTAAAGTAAATTACACATTTGTGTAGGATGTATGTGTGTTCACTGTTTCATGTAAATAGGGCTGCATAAAATCTGTGTCCAGTGTACACTCAATCTTGATTTGTACATGCATTAAGTAATCCTAACATATTTGATCTAAGTACAGCTGATTCAAACCCCACACTTATCCAGTACTGCTTTGTTTGAAGTGAACACATGTATGTTTCTTACAAAGAGATGTATATGTGCTCACTGTAATGTATGGTAGTCATATGTGATAATATACTTGAAAGTGAAATCTTGAATGTCAAGCCTTCGTTTTCCTTTACTAAAGGAGGAGAACAATACCCTACAGTGAGTATTCCCAACTACATAAACCCATTTAAGCTAGGGAAATAGCACTCATGGTATTTCTTTTTCAAGCCAGGCATTTAGCAATTATTTTTCTGCTTTCACGTGTAGCAATAACTAGGAGCTAATGTATCCCATGAAATGTTTGTATATAACCTAATGGTACTACCAGTGTAATTACCACTTCAATGGAACACTCACGCATGTATCTCAGCAATAAATAAGCTATTTCTTTGATGCATTATCAGAAAATGTACATAATGTTAACAATGGGCAATGCAAAATCAATTCCCAGTTACTTTTAAATCACATGCTTCCTCAAACTCAAATGTCTTGTGATGCGTAGTACCACAGAATGTTAATTAAGCAAAGTCCAGTTAATGTACTTTGGGGGTTTGCAGAAATCATATTCAGGAGTTGATTACTGAAGTCACAATTACTTGTGCCTGAACTCTCATGTTAGAAATGTTCCTTTCCCCACCTCTGTCCTGGAAAAATAGAGCCAGTAGGTCATATTAATACTATTTCTGTTGTTCCATCTCCCATTGAATCCAATCCTGCCCGCATTGTTTGATAATACTGCCACAACTAAGTATCCAGTTTCTGAGTTTTAACAAATTCAAAAAGTGCTCCAAAATTATTGCTTGTGATCCTAATGTGTACTTTACTTAACCTAGTAGTTTTCAGCTTTGGTAGCTTTCATCAAGACACCTTAATAATTGTGATACTTGATCTTATGGATTTTTAAAACAATTATCTTTTTGCTTCCAAAGAGCTGGAATTTCACACTTCCAGTGATATGAAGACAGTAATCTGGGAGGAACTGTGAACCTTTGCATCTGTTCCAAGAGTAGTTACAAACTGTGTCTAGCCAATGATTGGAGGCATTTTTATTATGACCAGCAGGAACTCATTTGCATATTAGGCCACACCCTGTAACCACCATTGTTTCACACAGGGCTTTTCTGTAGAAAAAGCCCAATAGGAACTCATTTGCATATTAGGCCATACCCCATAACATCACCATTGTCTCACACAGGGCTTTTCTGTAGAAAAAGCCCAGCAGGAACTCATTTGCATATTAGGTCACCCCCTGATGCCAAGCCATCCAGAACTGCATTCCTGTGCATTCCTGCTCAAAGAAAAAAGCCCTGATGACAGGAGAAATTTAGAATTAAACGTAGGGTAGCGGTTGTGTCTGCTTGAGAATTCTTCACTGCTTTTTGGAATGCAGGAGTGTACAATGAGAAACAAAATGGAGTCATTATTTTCATTGTTGCCAGATTTAAACATCACAGATGTTTCTTAAATGTTCTCAGATTACTGCCATCACTGTACTGCTTTTCAGCTGTATCCTGTAGTTTCCAAAGTGAAATCCCTCCTCTCCAAATGTTCCATTAAAATAACACATGAAAATAAATGAAACATATAATTACTTTTACAATGGGCTAATTGTGGTCTGTCAAGCCAGAGACAGGGAGCTATTTAAATCACAGTTCTCTTTAGAATTTCAATGTATGCTTTAAAAAGAGAAACAAAAATAAACTCCACATTCCCCTCTCTGCTGCCAGCTTCTTTCCGCAAAAAGAAGTGCCTCTGTCTTTATCTCCCCACGTTTTCAATAGAGGTGTCATTTAGGCTAAATATAACAGCTGTTGATAATGAACAGCTGATTTGGGAACGGGCAGGAGGTTTAATTCAAAAGTTAAGATCCAGCTGAGTTGGTCACATTCCTGGTTGGCTAGATGCACCTCATTCAGCCCAACAAAAGCAACTCAAATAACTATAGTATCTGTAACCCCCTTCTCCATTGACACCAAGTACCTAGATCACCTGTGAATGCATTTAGTCTTCGTCTTAATCCATTCTCATGAAAAGACAGACCATATATATATATATATATATATATATATATATATATATAGACCAATGTAACAAATATAGTGACTATTTACAACAGAATAAAAATATGTATAACTTATTTGTTATTTACAATAAGACCAAGCACATAAATGTTACATACATATTGTTATGTATCAACCCATCAAGCATACATACACTATTCCATTTCATACCCATTTAGCAACACAAGGAGAAAACGTTGGTTCAGATGCATCTACAGTAACTGTTCTTTTTTTTCTTTTTTTTTGATAAAGACAGGTTTTATTGAACATTTCATAATTCCATTTACAGACAATTCAAAGAACAAAACCTGGCCCCGCCACATCATCGTCCCCCTCCACCCCCCACCCCCCACCCCCAAGGAGCATCTAGGTAATATCTAAAACAATTCTTATTTCTTTAACTATCTAATTTATTTATCCATTGATATAACTTATTCCAAGTCTTTCTGGATTCTTGCAAATTGCCTCCTCTTAATCTAACAGTAAGGTTATCCATTTCTGCAGCCTCTAGCATTCTCTGTACAAATTCATTTCTGGTTGGTATTTGGGAATTTTTCCAATATTTAGCGTAAAGGATTCTGGCAGTAGTGATTATATGTAGTAGAAGTTTTTTGTCGTGTTTAGTTAGATTCCCTTTACATACATTTAGTAGGTACAACTCAGGTGTATGACAAATATTAATTTTTAATATTTTCTGTGTCCAAGTGTTTACTAAAGCCCAATATTTTTTGGCTATTTCACAGTTCCACCAGATGTGATATAGAGATCCCTTCACCTTTTTACATTTCCAGCAAGCGTTAGAATAATTGGGGTATATCTTACTTAGCCTTTCTGGTGTTAAATACCACCTATATGCCATCTTATAGATATTTTCTTTAAAGAGGGCAGATCTTGTCAACTTTAAATTTTGAGTCCAGATTTTCTCCCAATATTCCAATTCAACACTATACCCGAAATCTCGTAACCACTTGATCCAACTTTCCTTTACGACTTCTCCCATTAGTTTAATTTCTAATAGCCATTTATATAGTTTGGAGATAAGCTTTTGTCTGCCCTCTATTATGTTATCAAATTCCAGATTTGTTTTAATAAAGCCCTTTTCTTTGTCTCGCCCAAATTTCGATTTAGTTTGATTTTCCAGCCACCAGTCCAGTTTAAGATTTTCATTCAGAATCAGATTACAGTCCACATCTAATAAATTTCTATAATTGGAACTGGCACCCCAGTCATATAAGTTTGGATGACAGGAGGCCTCTACTGGGGATAGCCATAGAGGTGTCCTAGAATAAATCATACTTTTAAGCTCTATCCAGACTTTATATAGTGATTTCCTGACTTCGTGTCTATGAAATATATTCTCTCTGGTGGGAGGAGAGTACCACAAATAATGATGCCAACCTCTGCTTAGTCCGGTGCCCTCTAATATCAATAATCTCTTATTTTCTAATGTAAACCAATCTACTATCCATATCAGGCAGCATGCCTTATAATATAAATTCCAATCGGGCAGAGCAAACCCTCCCCTAGAGACGCTATCTTGCAGTATTTTTAATTTTATTCTGGGCTTTTTATTTTGCCATATATATGCAGTGATGAGCTTATTCAGCTGGACGAAGAAGGATCGGGATAGAATAATCGGTATTGTTTGGAACAGGTATAAGACTTTTGGCAAGATATTCATTTTAATCGTGGCTATTCTACCAAGCAATGAGATCTGTAGGTCTTTCCATCTATTTAAATCCGTTCTGATTTCTGTAAGGATCTTATCATAGTTATCCCTTTGGAGAGTTTTTAAGTCGTTAGAAAAGTGGATCCCCAAATATTTAATTTTCTTCTCATATCTAAATCCTGATTTCTTTTCCAACAATTCTATCTCTTCTTTGGTCATGTTCTGTGCCAGGAATTTCGATTTCTGAAAATTAACCTTGAAGCCAGAGATTTTCCCGTATTCTTCCAAAACCTTCATCAGATAATCAATTGAAGTCACTGGGTCTTCAAGTGTAAGGAGTAAATCATCTGCATACGCCCGAGCCTTGTATCTTTCTCCCTTGATATTGGCCCCTTGCACTCCATCTTCCTCTCTTATTTTTATTAATAATAATTCCAGGGTCAGTATAAATAATAAGGGGGACAGTGGGCACCCCTGCCTTGTCCCCCGTTCGATTTTGATCGGATCTGACAAGTTTCCATTGATATTGATTCTAGCACTTTGGTTGGAATAAATAGCTCGAATTAATTTGATAAAATTCGGACCACAACCCATGGCCTGGGCAGACTTTACGATAAAATTCCAATTGACATTGTCGAACGCTTTTTCAGCGTCGAGTGCAATTCCGGCAAACTGCTTCCCTGGGTGTAATCAGTAATATTCTAGTATGTCTATAAAAAATCTTGTATTTTGCCGTATTGCTCTGTCAGGGACAAATCCCGTTTGATCTTCATTAATAACTGTATGGACAATCTTCTTCAGCCTGTTAGCCAGGATTGTTGCGAAGATCTTATAGTCTGAATTCAAAAGCGAAATCGGCCTATAATTACGTATGTCCATAGGGTCCAAATCTTTCTTATAAATTAATGATATCAAAGCCTCATTCCATGAGGAGGGAAGTTTAGCAGATTCCTGGATCTCCTCTATCAAGTATTTATAAGGAACGAGTATATTCTCTTCAAAAGCTTTGAAAACTTCAATGGGTAAACCATCGGGCCCGGGGGCTTTATTAGGTTTCTGCGTTTTCAATGCCTCAGTTATTTCATGCATTGTGATGTTACTTTCCAGGTCCTTACAGTGGTCTTCCGAGATACTCTTGATCCGAAGCTTACTAATAAACTCTTCCTGGGTCTGAGGTGCGATCTCTTGTCTTTTATATAGGTTCTGATAAAATCTTTGAACAATTCCATTTACTTGACATTTTTCGGTTATTTCTTCATTGTCTTCATTTCTAAGCACTCTTATGGCCTTCTTCTCTCTTTCTTTTCTTAGTTTGTATGCCAACCATCTACTCGGTTTGTTGGCGTTCTCAAAATAGTTTTGTCTGGCCCATATTATTTTCTTCTCAAGTTCATCCATTAATAGCAAATTTATTTCATGTTGAGTCTTGTATATTTTAACTAATACTTCTTTAGAACTTTTATTTTTTTGTTTTTTTTCCAAATTTCCCAATTCAGCCACTAAATCATTGTACGCTTTCATCCGTTCTTTTTTCCTTTTGGTTGTATAACTAATCGCGATCCCTCTAAAGAAGGCCTTAAACGTGTCCCAAACTATTTGTACTGAGGTGTCTTTTTTTAAGTTGCAATCAAAAAACATCTTGATATCCTTTTTTGCTTTCTCTAAGAATGCTTCTTCTTTTAGGATTTGTGTATTAAGAGTCCAGCGAGGTTTACTTGCTGAGTCTTTCAAGATAATCTGTATTGGGTTATGGTCGGCGTAAGACCTGGGATTGATGTTGGCTTCAATAACCGACCATCCTAAAGACGCAGACAGCCAACACATGTCCAGCCTGGACCAGCTACTATGTACATGGGAAAAGTATGTAAAGTCAGTTGTTTGGGGATTTTTCATCCTCCATACATCAATCAGGTTGTACTCATCAGCCAGCTTAAAAAAAGATTTCGGGAGTTGAGTTCGGGTTTTTTTCCCCTTGGTATTCACATATTTCTTATCTTTGTCGATATCTAATATGGCGTTGTAGTCACCCACAATACACAAATTCTGTAAATTGCAGTTTATTAGTTTTTCATGGAGCTTAGCAAAGAATTGTTCTTGATTGTTGTTCGGGGCGTAAATGTTAACCAAGACTATTTTTTCCCCGTTTAGTTCCAATTCGATCATTATGATTCTGCCAATTTCATCTTTAAATAACAATTTAGCTGGTATTGATTCTTTCACATAAATGGCTACGCCTCTTTTCTTCTTTGAGTCACATGAATAATAGAGTTGGCCTAATTTTTTGTTCTGGAGATATTTTGTATCGCCATCTTTTATATGAGTCTCTTGTAAGCATATTATTTGAGCTCCGGTCTTCTGTAATTGTAAAAACAGTCTTTTCCTCTTCTTTGGTTCATTGAGGCCATTTATATTAACTGAAAAGATCTGTACTCCAGGTTTTGTCGTCATTTCGCCATTGAATAATTATCTACTATTTTTTTCTGTCTTTTTTGGGTTTGTGATCTTGTCTTTATTCTTTCTTTTTTCTTCTCCTGCTGATCTCTTCCTTCCTGTCCTTTGTTCTCCTCTTCTTCTTCTTCTCTATCTTCCGTTGAGTCAGAATCTGGGCATTGTCCTTTTATCTGTTTCCTCCAGAAGTCTTTCGCTTTTTCAACTGATGTTATGTTGTATCTGTTGGATTGGTACGTAAAGAAGAGTCCTTCTGGAATTAACCATTTGTATTGTATTGAGTGTTTCATGAGCCAACTAGTCAGTTTTTTATATCCAAATCTTCTTTTTCTTATGGACCAAGGGATATCTCTTAAAACTTTAATTTCTTTTTCTTCCCAAGTCAGGGGTTTTCTTTTAATTGAGCTCAAAATGTTTTCACATATCGCAGTACGGATGAATTTAACTTGGATTTCTCTAGGAATGTTTAATTTCCTGGTATACGCCGAAGACACTCTTCTGGCCCACTCAATTTTCAGTCTACCTTGCTTCAAGAGTTCTTGTTCTTCTTCTGAGTTTAACAAATCGACAATCTTATTCTCTACATTCTCATCTTTTTCCTCAGGAAAGTTTTGGAATCTAAGAATATACGCAGACTTTTCCATTTCTAGTCTGGCAACCCTGTTTTCTAGCTCGGACATACTGGCCTTATTTTCCTGTATATCTGCAGAGGTGATTTCTTCTTGATCTTGGAGATCTCTGACTTTAGCTGAGAGTTCATGCATTTGTTGGGTATTAACTAGTAGCTGTTTATGAAATTCCACAACCTGCTCATTGGTTTTCTTAATTTCGGTTAACAGTTGTGTCTTAACTTCTTCCAGCGCTTCTTGATTCTGTTTGAATCCAGCCGTCATTATATTTTGGAGCTTTTCTATTGAATCTTGATTACCTATAGACGTTCCTACTTTACTCTCCCCAGGGGGGGTAGCTTGACCCAATTTTTTAATTTTAGTTTCCATTTCTAATTTCTCCCACCTAATAGCTTTTCCAATATCCTACTTGAGACACAAATCTAAACAGAGCACCCAAGACCTCTAGATTGGTGTGGACCCTATACTCTGCACACCTAATCTATAATCTACTAAATTCTAGACACCTAAGCTTGCCCTGGCACCATAAGCAGTAATCATTCCTCAAACATCAATTTCAAGCAGCTCAGTCAAGACAAATTACTATCGATGATATCAATCTCGGCAACAGTGATCAATAATCAAATAATCAGTAGAAATCAGTCGGGACATAAATCAATAAATCAATAAATCAATTAATTAATTAATCAACTAATCAGGTTATTAATAGGTCAATAAATTAATTTAGTCTAATTGATCAATTACAAACCCCTAATCATTCAACCAATCAGTTCCCACAGCATTGTTACTCAATATAAGCTCAGTATAGAATGGAGATTCCCCCTCTTTTTGCTTATATTCTTAATTTCCTTAAATAGACAGGTTATATATTCTACAATGTATGTCTTAATATAATAGCCAATAGCCAATAGTCACCAATAGTCTAATTTTACAGTCCCTTTTCTTCTTTCTTCTTTCTTCTTTCTCCCTTGCCTTCCTTTCTTCTTTTTACAAATCCTCTTTTCTTCTAATCTTCTTAAATCTTTCTCTTGTGTGAGTTGTCTTTAACCACTCTTCAGGGAAGGTGCAGCCGCTAAGTACAGCTAAGAACTGTCTCTTCCCCCTTTACGCCTTCTAAACACTCCAACGGACCTTTCCACAGGTTCTAGCCGCTCCTCTTACTTTGACAGACCTTAATCCAATTTTCCGCTATCAGCTGTCTGCTGTGCCCTACCAAGTTCCTTTTTAGACAGTTCTCTTTCTGCCGTCCGTCGCCATCTTAACTCTATGAAAATGCCAGGAGGAGGGGGGGGATTCTCTACCGTTCCAGTTTGTCGCACCAAAAGCCCAGTTGCCAGCTTACAGTCCCCTATTCTTTTATTTTAAAGTTTCTGACAAGCTTGAAAATGTTGTGAGCGAAGTTCTAATCTTGGCTTCATTTATTAATCCCCCCTTCTTTTCTTAGAGTCCCTACCAAGCCCCGCGGCTTCCCAAGAAATGGCGAGTCAAGGAGTTTTCTCCGAAACTTCTGTTTCACTTCACGGACGTCCTCACAGTTCCCAAGACAACCACCGCCTTCGTTTCCAGCCCCCTCTTATCTGCTCAAACTTCTCTGCCAAAGTTATAAGAAAGTATGGAACAAATAAGGGGAGTCCCAAATCTCTCCCTTTTTGTATCAATCGTACCAAACCTCGCTGTCTCAGCCTCGGCGGCCGTTCGCTAGCGACACCCGGCTCTCTCGCGCTTAGCGAGCCGCGTCTCGGCTTTTCGCTTTTCGTTCGCACTCACCGCTGCACTTGAAGATTTTAGAATCCAATTCAACGAAAAAGGCTTGAGTTCCTGCTTCTTCAGTATCTGTTTCCGTTTATCCAAATAGGCAAGAAAAAAGTTGGAATTCAGAACCCTGTCTGCTCCTTCCCGGCGGCCCAGTTTGACGCACCAGCGTTGGAAGGCTCCTGTCAGCGGGAAAGGCTGAGCTCTCGGGGTAAGCCTCCGCTTCCCCCCAGATTCTCTGCCAGCTCCTCAGACTGAGAAGCGTCCCCAGACGCAAGATGGCGCTGTGAAGCAGGGTCTGTTCACGGAGCTCCGATGAACACTCTGTTTTGGCAGGCTCCCTGGGGGATACCTCGCTGTATACCCCCTTACAGTAACTGTTCTTGTTCTCATTCATTTTTCTTAGAAGGGAATCTTAATGGAAGAGATCAAAGCTTATAATCTTTCCATTAGGTACTCCTGCTGCTTTCTTAGGGTTGCCATCTTGGTGTTATTGTTGTTGGACAAGAGCCTTAAAAATAGCCTTTATAAACTACATTTATAACTGGAAACCCCTGATGGACTTTTTGCATGAAACAAAAAAATAACAAATAAAGTGATGATCTATGGGTTTGAAGATTAAGCTAAAAGAATTACAGACAAAAGAGAGGCTTTTTGTATGTGTATTCTTGTTTGTGTATTTGATTTAAAACTTTTAACTGGCAAAAACAGCGGCCGATTCTGCACTGGGCAAAAGAGCCAGTAATACTACCCTCTCAGATGGTTCAATCCACACTGAAAACTGGCCTCACTCCTGTCTAGCTCCTGCTTTTTCGGTACGATCTACACTTGAAATCCTGGAACAGGAGTGAAGCTGCATTAGCCTCGGTGTTGCTGCTTACTTTCCAAGAGCTGTTTTCCAGCGGACTTTTAGTGGGTTTTATTCTTTCTGTAGCTTTTCTTCATTACCACCAGCAGGTGGCGCTTCCTGCAGCAATCCTCATTGGTCGGTCCTATGTGACGTCCTATGTTATCTGATCGGACTACCAGGTAACAAAAGGAGAGGAAAACTCCTGCTGTGAGAGCTGTTAAACATATCAATGGATGGCCAAATTGACACCTAGGCGACAGGTCTACACAAAAAAGCTACTTGGCTTTCATGTGAAGATGCATTTTTTTCTTCTGGCACCATCCGAGGGACAAAGGTTTAGGCAGTCTGTGCGCTTGAAATGAAATTGAGAAGGCAATCCGTTTCTCAGTTCTGCTACCCAAGAATCATGAAGGAAGAATGGTCTCTGAGCCTATGCAGAGTTCCACACTCATGGCATAAGGCATTCCTTTTAGCAAGTACTAGCTCAAGCACTCCCACATGAGGAAGCCCCAGTCCTTTCCCCCAGAAATGTTCTGTCCTTAGCTCATCCCATTTGGGGAACTTGAAAGCCATAATTCTGGGGAACTTCAGAGAATGGCATTCCCACATGAGCAGGCTTTGTCTGTGAGCCTCCCCTCCCCCCAAGGGAAATCTAACTTTAAAACCTGAATACAGAAACCTTGTTTTGTAAGGTTAACAGGTAACAGAGGCATCTTTTCCCTCAAGTAAATACAAAAAAAGAGAAATAACATTAGACAAGGGCAGTTCTCCAGCCAAGAGCTGGAGATCCCCTGGAATCCCAGCAAGGTTTCCAGCCTGTAGTTTTTTCTGCAGGGTGAAGGGAGTTTGATGTAATATCTTTATTTTAACCCTTTAAAATGGCAGAATCAAGAACCTGAGAAAAAGAGGTTGAAAAAGGTTTTGTTAATTCAAAACATTCAGGGCAAATGGTTAGGAAATGACCATTTCAACTTTCAAATTGGCTGAATGTAAATCTTTGAAACTCCCAAGCTCATCTTTCTCTGCCGCTTATAAAATCAGAAAATATTCATTGCCTCAGCTCTATGAATTTTACAGTGGTATAGCCTCTGAGCGTGTATGGAGTGCCTAAAGACTAGCCCAAATAGAGCTGGCTAAAGTATTGCAAATGCTCAGCACTCATGCTCCTCCTCCATCAGGAAGAAATGCTAATCATCCCCCCTCTTGCTCACAAAAGCCCACAGTCGATCTCAGTAGGCTAGATATATGTTTTATTTAAGGGCCAAGTATTAACCTGGGTGCACCTCCTAATTTAAGGTTTGAACAGCTAAGCTAATAGTACTGGGCCAAAGGCTACTTTCTTCAGCACGACCGATGTGAAGGTGACTGACATATTTGTTCATCATGCAGTGTCCCTGAAAGGTCTGGGTAAAAGTCGGATCTACATGGATCTTCATGAATTCATATGATTTCTACATTGAAATGAAATCAAACCACTTTAATTCTATACATCCTGTCTTAGACTATAGGCAGGACCACAGAAATCATGCCTCCACAAATTTGTGGCACGTCAGCAGTGCAAAAACTGAGTTGCAAAGCATGAATCCTCATGAATTCATATGATTTTTATGGTGAAATGAAATCAAACCACCATCATGTTGTAGATCCTCTCTTAGACTATAGGCAGCACCAGAAAAATCATGCCTCCACGAATTTGTGGCACCACAGCACTGAAAAAACATGTTTCCAACCACGGATCCTCATGGATCCTCATGTTTTTTGCTTTGGGCCACTCCAAGATTAGCAGCCAATCACATATCCTGTCCATGGGAAGAGTTTGCACCACAGAAATCATGGATCCACGGCTTCATGGCAGTGCCGGGGACCAAAAACTTGATTTTGGACCATGGATCCTCATGGATCCACATGATTTCTGCTTCGGATCCCCCCAAGCCCTCCATCCAGTCACTTATTACGTCCATGGGCAGAATTTGCACCACAGAAATCATGGATCCTGGGCATCGTGGCAACATCATGGAGCGAAAACATGGCTTTGAAGCACATATCCTCATGGATCCTCATGATATCTGCATTGGATCATCCCAAGCTCACCATCCAATCTCATGTTGCGTCCATGGAAAGAGCTTTCCCCACAGATATAACGGATCCATGGCTTCGTGGCAGCACCATGGATCCAAAACATGTTTTTGAGGCACGGATCCTCATGGTTCCTCTTATGAGAAGATAGGAGTCTTGGAAAACAATTTCACAGTAGACCTTTATTCCTGGTTTAGCGGTGTCCCCAAACTGACATTCTACACCAGGGGTGGCCAACGGTAGCTCTCCAGATGTTTTTTGCCTACGACTCCCATCAGCCCCAACCAGCATGGCCGATGGCTGGGGCTGATGGGAGTTGTAGGCAAAAAACTTCTGGAGAGCTACCGTTGGCCACCCCTGTTCTACACTAAAATCATAAAATTGTATAGAATCATAGAGTTGGAAGGGACCTCCAGGGTCATCTAGTCCAACTCCCTGCACAATGCAGGAAACTCACAAACACCTCCCCCAAAATTCACAGGATCTTCATTGCTGTCAGATGACCATTTAGCCTCTGTTTAAAAACCTCCAGGGAAGGAGATCCCACCACCTCCCGAGGAAGCCTGTTCCACTGAGGAACCGCTCTAACGGTCAGGAAGTTCTTCCTAATGTTGAGCCGGAAACTCTTTTCATTTAATATCAACCCATTGGTTCTGATCCCACCTTCTGGGGCCACAAAAAACAATTCCACACCATCCGCTATATGACAGCCCTTCTAGTATTGAGGATGGTGATCATATCACCTCTCAGCCGCCTCCTCTCCAGGCTAAACATCCCCAGCTCCTTCAACCTTTCCTCATAGGACTTCGTCTCCATATCCCTCTGGGCATATCCTCTGGGCATGTTTCCTTATTAACCTGTGGTGCCCCAAACTAAACGCAGCAGTCTAGGAGGGTCCTAACCACAGCAGAGTAAAATGACACAATCACTGAACATGATGTGGACACTTGGTTTTTGGTGATACAGCCCAAAATTGTGTTTGCCTTTTGGGCCGCCACATCACACAGCTGACTCATGTTCAGCGTGTGGTCCACGAAGCCCCCTAGATTAGTTTCATACATAGTGCTGCAAAGATAAGTCTCCCCCATGCTATAATGAATATGCAACTAGGTTCAGAAAAAAAATCCTGCAGTTGTTTGAGACTTCGAAAATAAAACCCGGAACTATAAATAGGCCAGCAGTCCACAAAACTGCTTTTATGTAAAACTGTAGCATGATCCTTATATTCTGCCCCCACTTACATCCAGAGAGCTCACGCAAGAGCAGCTGTCATTTCTGTACACTAAAAGCACCAAATCAAAGAATAGGTAGCTGTACTCCAGTCTGAATATCTGTAAGGAAAAGTATGGTCATTCGGTAACATCATCCAATCCTGGTTCAGCTAATGGGAGAGAGATGGATTCATCAGAATATCATACAACAGAACAGGCCTTGAAATTCCTAGTCTCATTTCAGAAACCTACCTATGAAGCTCTTTTGCCCTCAAGCATAGAAGGCGGAGTGCACAGCTTGCTCTCTCATGGGAAAACCACAGATTATGCAAAATCACTATGTTTTTATTGTAATTAAAAGAAGACTCAATAAGTTTTAATTCTAAGCAGATAAGTGATGTATGGAAAAAAGTCAACCCTTTGCCACTGACCCTGTTTCATTCTCAAGGTGTCCCATCAAGACACATATCACATATGTATGGCAACACTTCTGTCCTCAGTCATATTTGATGAGGGAAAAGGCCCAGCCACACCCCACATTCCACATGTATATGGGAGGACTCGAGGATGGGTTCTCCTTTTGCATCTCATTCCATTAGTCTCCAAAACTACCTTTGTTTGCTGGCTTCGTGTATGTATCACTTTTCTCCCCAATGAAAGCAAAGGGGCTGACATCATTCTCCTGTCCTCCACTTTTATGCTCACAAAAACCCTGCAAGGTGGGTTAGGCAGAGAGTGCATGACTGTCCTGAGGTCACACAGCAAGCTTCCATGGCAGGATTTGAACCTAGGTTTACTAGATCCTAATGTAATATTCCAACCACTACAACATACTGGCTTAGCATGACCTGGTGAGCCAAGAGTACAGCATGTAGAACAAGGGTGTACGACTTCCCTAAGCCTTTCTGCATCTTTGGAATCATGACACAGCATGGTGGCTGCAACCAATAAAGCAGAAATCACGTGGATCCATAAGGATCTGTGGTCCAAAAGCAATGAGAGCAATGCCGCCACCTTGTGGATAAGTGAATCAATACAGCCCTCAGGATCATCACACCCAGACAGTGTGGATTGTTCGAGGATACCCCGGATTTATATAAGCCAGCTTCAGTCCACAGAAAAGCTGGCTTAAACATCAATGCAGAATTTTAGAGGGAATCTGAGTAGAAAAATGGCTAGCTAGCCCCTAATGATCTGTAACAATTAAAAAGTGGCTGGAGATGGAGGGGAGAACGCTGGCTTCTTTATCTGTCATCTTTCTCTTCCCCTCCTAACAGAGATAAGCTAATTGAGCATAATACTGTTTTCGCATACAGCTTACCTCGCAGTCACAATCTTGTTCCCTCCGCAGCATCCTGATGGATTTCCCACCATCTGTGCCGGAGTTACAGGAAGTGCTGCAGCTTCTGCGTAGCAAACGTAAACTGGGTTTTAGCGGTTTACAATTGCTATGCAAAAGCCGCGGCACTTCCTGTAACTCCGGCGCAGATGGTGCGAAATCCGACCGGACGCTGCAGAGGGAACAGGATTGTGACTATGAGGTTAGCTGTGTGTGAAAACAGTATAAGTGTTTTGACAGCTTCTGCTTCTGTGCTGTTAAGGTAAAGAAATGGAGGGATGGGAACCTTATGGATCAATTGATTGAATTTAGGCATTTTCAAAGGCTTTTTAGTAACAATGAAGGGTGTATAGTTCATTAAAATTAATAGCAATTATAAAATCATATGAATAGAGTTATCAAGGAAGCCTCTAAGCATTGTTTAATAACTGGAGAAATGCATTTTTTCTTTGAAGATTTGAAATTAGCAAAACTTTCACTCTGAGTTTTAAAATCTCTCTCTCCCTCTCAGCAAATAGCAGGCAGGAAGGAGGGAAGTCAGTTCAATTGCTTTCCAGACTTACCTCAGCCCACTTTCATACAAATGCTAATAGGTCTAGCTAGAGACAATAGAAGGATCCAGTCCTCCCCCCCCCACCCACGCAGGAATAGAAATTTGGAGGAATTGACTACAAGGATGTTGGTGTAATGAATCTATGTAAACCCAGTCTGACAGCTATGCTTTGACAGCTGGTGATCTAGCAGGCATGCTAGGTCACAATGACCTTATCAGCAGACCGGTTTGAGCCGGCAGAAGCCAAGAGAAGAAACCTGCTGAGTCAGCATGACAGTGCACAGCCAGGATTGGCTGGTGGAACTATAAGAAGACTGTGTGTGGAACACACAGGTCTCTCTCTGAGAGTTGGTGTGTAGGCGGAGCATTTTGTCTGTTGGAGTAAGATATTGGACTGCACTAGTGAGCACTTATTGTATGTATCTGTAAATACACTATTTTGGCACTAGTTGCACGTGTCTGGCTGATTTCTTTCCTGGAGCCCTGCGTCGGTCAGGTCACCAAGCTCACTCTGCTAACTCCCGCACCGACAGGGTTATGGGCCCAGGGCGGTTCTGCTGCGCGGAGGAGCACTGTGAGAGTTGAGCTGACCGAGAGTCTGGAAAGAGCCGGAGGCGAGGAACGCCGGTTGAAAGACAAAGCAGCACCAGCTATCTCGTTTTGAGAGCCAGAGGGACGACGGCAGCCAGCTGTGTGGAGGAGTCGGCATCATGGCTCAGCAGCAGCTTGCAGTGGCCATTGAGAAGCTCAACTCAGCCAACTACGCGGTGTGGAGCCTGAGAATGCAACACTACCTCAAGCGTGAAGGGCAATGGCTGTTTGTGAGTAATCCCCCTGCTGCCTTATCTCCTGCCCAGACTGTGTTAGCCGATAAGGCACTGGCAAACATCGTGCTAGCTATAGGAGATGACCAGCTAGTATATGTGCGTGGGAAGGACACTCCCAAGGCTGCCTGGGACGCGCTCAGTGGGGTTCATGTTACTGCCACTGCCGGCTCCCTTATGGCCTTGACTAGGAAGCTGTTTCGCACTCTAATGCCAGCTGGAGGGTGTGTGAAAGACCACATCAAGAAGCTAACGGACTGTTTCGTTGAGCTTGAGGCCAGAGGCAAGACTATAGCTCCCGATGACAGAGTTTACATTTTACTGTCATCGTTGCCGCCTGAGTTTACTCCCTTGATAACTTCCCTGGAGACAGTGGATGTAGCGACCCTGACAATGGAGTACGTCTGTGCCCACCTGCTTGATTTCCAAGAGAGGATTGCGGCAGTGAGCTGTCCCGGGGTGTCGGCCCAGGAGCGTGCGGCTATCGGCTCGTCCGGGAAGACAGCCAAGAGTGAGCCAGCTTTTGCTGCTGGCAAACGTCCAAAGGCTGAGAAAGATGAGCCGACTGCAATGGCAGTCCGATGCTGCTATGGCTGTGGGTCGTCACAGCACCTGCTTCGAGCTTGCCCTGGGAGGGGGAAGAAGCGTGGATGGAGGCAGCGAGAGCGGAGGACCACCAGCCCGTGTGAGGAAGGAGCCCGGCTGGTCACATCTGCAGTAGAGAGCACAGGGTCTGCTTGGATTTTAGACTCTGGGGCAACGAGCCATCTCTGCTGCAAGAAGGAGCTGTTGAACACTATTGACATTCCTGAACACAGGCATGTTAGATTAGCTAACGGGACCACTGCCAATGCTACTTGCTCAGGCAATGTGAAATTTCCTGTGTTAAATTGCACTTTGCAAAATGTGTTATGTGTACCCACACTACAGTCAAACCTGCTAAGTGTCAGCACGCTAATTGACCAGGGATACCAGGTGAGGTTTGAAAGGACCTGTTGTAAAATCCTGGGAGGTGGGGGAAAGTTGCTTGTAACTGGAAAAAGAGAAGGTAAAATATATGTGGTCCAGAATGAATGTGCCCAGGTGGCACAGGTGTCAAATGAGCCTGTGCACAATAAGTGTATACATTTACTTCACCGGAGACTGGGGCACTGCGGGTTTAGAGCGTTGAAAAAAACCCTGGAGTTGGTGCCAAGTCTGAAAGTGAAACCTTGCAAATGTTACTTGGATTGTCAGGTCTGCAAGAAGACCAAAAGCAGGGCATGTGCTGTTTCTAAGGAAAGCACGAGAGAAAGTGAGCGTGCCCTAGAGCTAGTTCACTTAGACGTGATTGGCCCATTGCCAAAAAGTCTGTCGGGGAGGAGGTACTGCTTAGTGGCCACAGACGACCATACGAGGTACTCTTGGGTCGTTGCTATGGTACAGAAATCTGAAGTGTACAAGACATTCAGAAAATGGGTCAAAGCAGTTGAGAGACAATTAGGTGTAAACCTCCTGGCTATTCAGACCGACAGAGAGGGGGAATTCTTATCAAATGAATTGAAATGTTGGCTGGAGAACAAGGGCATTGCCCACCGTTTTGTGAACCCAGCCACGCCCCAAGAAAATGGGCAAAAAAATGGGCTAGCGGAGCGCACAGGAGCTGTGTTGCAAACGATAATGTACAGCATGCTTGAAGATGCAAAGCTGCCAATTTGCTATTGGGCTGAGGCTATGTACTGTGCTGCGTTTATCCATAATCGTGTTTGGTGTAAACCTGTAAATAACTTGCCCTATAGAATGCTGTATAACAAGTGTCCAGATTTAAGATTTCTGAGAGTCTTTGGGACACAGGCTTGGGTTGGCATCCCCTCCGAGAGCAGCAGGGAGGGGGATGTCCAGGCAGAGAGCCTGACTTTTCTGGGCTACAAGCCAGAGGCCAGGTGTTATCGCTTCTGCGATAAGAGAAAGAAAATAATCCTCAGTGAAACTGCCCAGGTTAATGAGGAGTCCAGCTGAGCAAGATTACACTCCCCGGAGAAACAATTTGTACTGCTGCCAGCAACTGATAACGGTGCTGGAGTCCTGCCAGAGGTAATTAAGCAGGAACATTCTCCCGACCGGGAACTGGCAAGCAGAGGCTCAGAGAAACGTGAGCTCCAAGTCGGCTCAGAGCCTGAGACGGAGGGTCAGGAGGTGGAGTGTGAAAGTAAGGAGGTGCAACCTCTAATCACAGGGGCAGAACAACCAGCCCAGGAGGTGGGAACAGATCAGCCTGAAGAAGACAAGGCCGGTCCTAGCACAGAGCCACGGGTGTCTGCTAGAACCACAAAAGGCAAACCTCCTGCCAGGTATAAGGTGCCCTATGTCACTCTGACAGTTAAACCAGACCCACCTGGGTTTGAAGAAATGCTAAAAGAAAAGGCCAAGAAGTGGAAGGCCTGGGTGGCAGAGTGCGAGGCAAAGAACAGGGAGGCTGAGGCCAAACGCCAGAAGGAGCTGGCTGACCAGGACAGTGATGATATTTTTTGTCACCAAGACGAGTTCCTGGACTGGTAATTACAAATGTGTAAATATGAAATGTATGTTACTGTCTGCATGTGAACATGAAAACTGTGTACGGTGGTTGGGTGTACTGGGTTCAATAGATTAGGAGGTGTGTTGGTGTAATGAATCTATGTAAACCCAGTCTGACAGCTATGCTTTGACAGCTGGTGATCTAGCAGGCATGCTAGGTCACAATGACCTTATCAGCAGACCGGTTTGAGCCGGCAGAAGCCAAGAGAAGAAACCTGCTGAGTCAGCATGACAGTGCACAGCCAGGATTGGCTGGTGGAACTATAAGAAGACTGTGTGTGGAACACACAGGTCTCTCTCTGAGAGTTGGTGTGTAGGCGAAGCATTTTGTCTGTTGGAGTAAGATATTGGACTGCACTAGTGAGCACTTATTGTATGTATCTGTAAATACACTATTTTGGCACTAGTTGCAGGTGTCTGGCTGATTTCTTTCCTGGAGCCCTGCGTCGGTCAGGTCACCAAGCTCACTCTGCTAACTCCTGCACCGACATGCGGGAGATGTCAGGAAAAGCTTCTTTGACCCAGCCTGACCCAGTGGGTGGGGGAAGGAAAGGTGATATAACTCAGGTGAGTGACCCTTTTTTTGTGATGCCCATCAGGGCAGACAGAACTCTTCACTGCTGTCTGGAGGAGTCGGTCATTAGCTGTGGGATGGCCTGGTCAGCTGTAGGAAGCCTGAAGGTAATTGATATTCTGTAGAGATACGTACCTTCCTAAGCAAATGAGGCTATCATATTTTAACATCTGATAGGTCATTTATAGAGAGAGGTATGGAGGAATTGTGTTTTACCCATTTCTTTTGGATCCCTTGCTCAGTCTGGTGTTGTGCTAAAAGTATATTTGTAAAATTTTTATTTCTAATAAATACTTTATAATTTTTGATTCTGGTAGTGGTTCTCTGTTCCACATAGCCAACCACCATCTTGGACATACTATTTTAAAAAGAGTGCTAGGAGGAAGGCAGTCAGTTGACAAGTGGTTATTTCTCCAGGATGCACAAAGCAGTAAAATGTCCCCATGGTGGTCAGACACAGGGCAATAAGAGAAACAGAGGCAAGGCCTCAGAACTTAGAGTCCTGACACTGCAAGTAGGCAATTCCTTGCAAAGGTCAGGTGGTGGCAGTGGTTACTCCAAATAGAAAGAAAAGCCTCTCCAGGTGTTGGGAAAATCTTGGAGGGCAGGGTGGATAAGGTCCTGCTGGCCGGAGTGGGCCCATTCTGCCACACCTACCACCATAAAGGGGAACTCCATTTTCTGAGCCACGCCCCAAGGTGCATCTGTGGGGAAACCAAACTTGCAAGGAGCTGTCTCTGCCCACATAGAAGAGAGAAAGTTGTTTCGCTACCTTAGGTCCTGCTCCTGATTACAACCCTTTCCCCTTGACTCTTGGTACCATCACCAACAACTAATCAATTAATAGGGCACAGATTGCCTGAGGGATATACTCAGACACCTCTGTTGCTTTTCTGCCTCATAGAGAAGCTCAGATCTTTGTCTCCCTCTCCATGAACAAGTGCTCTTTTTTGTGCTCTCCAGGGCACTGTCGATCAATTGCTTCCATCTTCCTTCCTCTGTCTGGATATGCATGACTGAACAGTGCTTAATTTGGGTCACAGAAATCAGATTCATCACATTTCCAAGGACAAGGAGTTTAAGACAACGCCTCTCCAGGTGTTGGGAAAATCTTGGAGAGCAGGGTGGAACAGGTCCTGCTGGCTGGAGTGGGCCCATTCTGCCACACCTACCACTATAAAGGGGAACTCCATTTTCTGAGCCACTCCCCAAGGTGCATCTGAGGGGAAAATAAAAAGCATGCACATCATTGCAAGCACAATGGAATCAGCAAAGAATCAGATAAAAGGAGATAACATGCAGTCCTATGACCCTAATTCTTACATACCTTTAACAATGGTGAAGAAATTTTGAAGCTGGAAGCATTTGGAATCCAACCATTACGTTGGTTTTAATATTTAGAGGACCTTCCCTTCAATATCATATGCTTATGGTGACTTTTGGAGTTAAGATTGAATCCAGGTTTAAATTGCTTACAATAAATTGTGGAGTACCTAATCCCTCAAGTGAATGGCAAAAAAAGCTAAAAGTGGCTTCTTCTTCCTTGTGCTTAGGGTCATCTTCCTTTTTGCCATCCCTTTGCAGACCCTGTTTCTTTTCACAACCCAAAAGGAAGGACTGCCTTTGCCCTTGTCCTCCTGAGCTCTACAGCATTTGGTGTGATTGTAGATAAAGTGCGATGTCACCTGCCTTATAACAAAATAGGAGTCAAGTTGAACCTTTAAGACCAACTTAATTTTATTCAGAACGTAAATTTTCGTGTGCTCTCTAAGTACACTTCATCAGATGAGGAATCTGGTACAGTGAGCAAAGCCACACATAGCTGGTTGTCAGTGACTCAGAATGCAAACTGTTTGCATTCTAAGCCACTGACTACCAGCTATGTGTGGCTTTGCTCACTGTACCGGATTCCTCATCTGATGAAGTGTGATTAGAGAGCACACGAAAGCTTATGTTCTGAATAAAATTAAGTTGGTCTTAAAGGTGCAACTTGACTCCTAATTTGTTCTACTACTTCAGACCAATGCGGCTGACTACTTGGATCTATCACCTGCCTTATGTTATTCCTGACCAGGATCATCTACATTTCTGTGGCACTGTGGCTCTGCGGATGAAAAGGGAGTAAAAACCTTACTTATTTTCCTTTCCTCTCTGCCAACCAGCAAATGCCCTTGGTAGATGCTGAGCCTGTACAGAGAACCAATTACCATCATTTTGTGTCATGGTTTGCAATAAGGACTGGAGAGTAAGGCATTTCATCACACTTACCCATGCAGAGTTGTACTTCTATTGTAATCCCCCATCTGCTAGGGATGCTGTATAGGGCAGTGATCCCACAAGGCACTAGACACCTTGAGAGTTTTGCTACCTGGTCCACTGAGCACAGTAAGGCAGATGACACTTTCTTCAAATTCCTAATGTGTCCCACTCTACCCCACCTGGGGGGCATACACTGACTCACCAAGGGACTATACCTATAATATGGTATGAGGCTACTAGTGTCTTTACTATCCTCTCTCCCCAGCATCATAGGCATTTTTCAAACACATTCCTGGAAGCTGTTATGTATAATTCAGCTTGAGGTGTTTCTTACTCATGTGTACTTTTGCAATGCATGTGAATGTTTATAACTATATATGGGAACACATATACTCACTACAGAAACGTATTTGATTAGTTTGTCAGGAAAATCTGTCTGTGAAACCATAGGCATGCTTGGGGAAGCAATGCCTGTTGTCATTGGCTACTTCAGCCATTCAGATGGGACTGCTAAAAGTGCAGTTTCTAGACTTCCTCATCCTCATCTCTGGTATGCCTGCCCATCTTCCTGCCTATGAAGTCCACATGTTAATTTGAGTACCCAAATAATGATCTTGGTCTCTTATTCACATGTAGACACATTCCAGTTTCTACTGCATTTTTCATGCACAGTTGGGTGCCTACGGTCTAAAAATGAAGACCATAAATATTTAAAAAACTCAATTATCCTGAAAAACAGAAGAAAGGAATGGCTGAGGAATAAGGCACAATTTATTCCTGCAGATAATACCATTTTAGAGAATTTGAGAAACTGAAGGGCAAATGGCTGGTTCTAAAAATATAGCTATTGTCAGCAGATACACACTCTAAATTGGTGGGAAATGAATTGTTCAGTAACTGTTCTCTAGGTCTGCATTAATGGGACTGTGGCATAGACGATACAGGATATGGTTATTTAGTAATGAGCAGTAATGAATTAATGTTCCACCAGTCCAGAAAAAAAAATCCTATCTCTTCCATTTCTTTTTCTCCAAAGCTTCAAGACCAAGGAGATGAAAATCACCTTAGTTTCCAGTACATTGTCTGTTTCAGTGATCCGTAAATTGAGTGTAGGCACTTTAGGCAGAACTTGTTGCCTAACGTTGCCAGACTGGCATTTTTTTCCATTGCGCCAGCTCAGACAGGTAGCCTCATACCTATCCCACCATGATCTAGGCACTGTAATTGACGCAACGGTCACCTCTAGGCTGGATTGCTGTAACTTGCTCTATGTAGGCCTACCTTGAGACTGACCCAAAAACTCCAACTGGTACAGAACATAGCAGTGTGGGTTTTAAATCGACTCCACGCATTGCACCTATCCATCCTGTGTTGTGTGAGCTGCACTGGCTTCCGGTGCAATACCAGATCAGGTTCAAAGTTCTGGTATTGACCTTTAAGGCCCTAAATGGTCAGGGATCTACATCCCTTTGGGACTGCTTCTCCTGGCATACTCCCAAGAGAGTATTCTGCTCTGCAGATAAAAATCTGCTGGTGGTCCTTGGCATGAGAGATATCCAGCTGAGAGATATCCAGCTGGGGAAGTTGCTGATAATTTCTGAGTTTGTGTGACTACTGAAAATTCTGAGTTTGTGGTTGCTGGGGAACTGATGTCTGTGTGGTTTGAGTGGGCTGAAGGCGAAGGTGATTGAAAGTGATTGTTGCTGATTGATTAGGAGAGGCTGTGTTCCCCACCCTCTTTGCATTGTTAAACTGTGCCTTGCCAGAGAGCTAAAGGGCTCTTGGCCTGTAGTTCTTAGCCTGGGGGCTCTGTAAGGACCAGGAACACAGATCTCTAATTTCCTTGTGCTCCCAATATGGTAAGTTGACCCTCCAGAAGGGGAGCCACATAAACAGACAGGATTTAAAGGGGACTGTACATTTTTTTAAAAAAAAGCTATCATGAAGGTAGAATGCTGGCAGGGGGGTGGGGGCTTTCCAGTGTTTTGCACTGAGTGTCACATGTATGACTATCTGCCCATAGGACAGAAGTCTTGGGTGTGTGCTCGATGCAAGGAGCTCCTGGTCCTCAGGGAACGAGTTTGTACCCTTGAGGCCGAGGTGACTGACCTGGAGAAGCGGAGACAGTCAGTTAGGCACTCAGGGAAGACTCCCAGGGGCGTGTTAGATGAGCCCCTCTCTGAATGTGGCAGCCCCGTTGCTGCCAGGTGTCAAGTCTGTCTATAACTCTGGCTCAAGCACAGAGCATGCTGGGTAGAACCAAAGTATAACCAAATGCTGCTAGCTCATCCTCTCTTCCTTCCCCCCTTCCTTTAGAGATCTAGTCCTGCTTTGAAATGGTAATGTGTGAAAGTCTTATCTGTGCCTTCTCAGCCCAGGCTTGGGGGAGAGGAAGGAGCCTGGGAGTATTAAGGCCAAACGGGCCTCTAATCAACATGAGAATGTATTTGTAACATCTATGTGTTTTAACAATTTATTAATAACATATGGTTACAATATTTAATTATCTTTTTCTTGTACTAAGCCATATGATATTTCACCCCCACTCCCTCCAATATTGACTTCCCTGAAGTTATAAATTTGAATTTAATTCTAAAGGTACCACTAATCTATCAAAATATAATACTTTTGATTAATACTAAAAAATTGTCCAATGTCTTTTTACGTTCCACTCTTTCTCCATATATCCTTTGAATTTCTTCCACTCCTTTTTGAATAAGTCTAAGTCATAGTCTCTTAAAGTTTTAGTTAATTTGTCCATCTCACTCCACGATAAAACTTTCACAATCCAATCCCATTTCTCTGGTATTGTTCCTTGTTTCCAAAGCTGCGCATACAATGTCCTAGCAGCTGAGAGCAAGTACCAAATTAAAGTCCTGTCTTCCTTTGGAAATTTTTCTAATTGTAATCCAAGCAAAAAAGTCTCGTGAATAAACAATTTTATTAGTAACATATGGTAGTAGAACTATAACTACAACTTATAAATGGCTTAATATATATTAAGAAAAAGACCATCATTCTACCCCACATCTTACTTTCTCCCACCCCTCCCCCAATTACTTGACCCCCGCCAGTGTTATTTTCTTTAAAAAAACAGATATTAAAGGTACCCTTAACTATCAAGAAAAAAAACGAAACAAAAAAGAAACATAGGGAAGAAGAACCCCCTTCAAGAGTTATATTGTTATCTTAAAAATCTTAATCCTCAAAAATTGTCCAATGTCCTTTTATTTTCCACTCTTTCTCTACATATCTTCTGAATTTCTTCCACTCTTGGTTAAAAAGTTCTAAATCACAGTCTCTTAATTTTCTTGTTAATTTGTCCATTTCACTCCATGACATAACTTTCATAATCCAGTCCCATTTTTCTGGTATTTTTTCTTGCTTCCACAACTGCGCATACAATGTCCTAGCAGCTGAGAGCAAGTACCATATTAATGTTCTATCTTCTTTTGGAAATTTTTCCATTTGTAATCCCAGCAGAAAAGTCTCTGCCTCTTTATTGAATTCATATCCCAGGATCTTAGATATCTCTTGTTGAATCATTTGCCAAAACATTTTAGCTCTTTCACAAGTCCACCACATATGGTAGAAAGAACCTTCATGCTTTTTACATTTCCAGCACCTATCTGGCATCTTATTGTTCATCTTTGCTAATTTTTTTGGAGTCATATACCATCTATACATCATCTTAAAACAGTTCTCTTTAATACTATGACATGTTGCGAGTTTCATGGAATTTTTCCACAGATATTCCCAAGATTCCATCTTTATTTCTTTATTTACATTAATTGCCCATTTTATCATTTGAGATTTCACTACTTCATCTTCTGTAGCCCATTGTAAAAGTAATTTGTACACTTTTGAAATTAATTTCTCATTATCTCCAAGCAGAACTCTTTCCATTTCTGTTTGTTCTTTCCTTATTCCTTCAGCTTTGATATCATTCTCCATCAAACCCAAGCAAAAAAGTCTCTGCAGTTTTCTTGAAGTCGTAACCCAAAATTTTGGAGATTTCTTGTTGCATCATCTTCCAATACTCCTTCGCTTTTTCACAAGCCCACCACATATGAAAGAAAGAACCTTCATGTTTTTTACATTTCCAGCACCTATCCGACATCTTTTTACTCATCCTAGCCAGCTTTTTCAGAGTCATGTACCACCTATACATCATCTTAAAACAATTCTCCTTAATACTCTGACAAGTTGAGATCTTCATTGAGTTCTTCCAAAGGTGCTCCCATGTATCCATTTGTATTTCTCTATTCACGTTAATTGCCCATTTTACCATTTGAGATTTTACTACTTCTTCTTCTGTAGACCATTTCAATAATAATTTATATACTTTCGATATTAATTTTTCATTATCTCCAAGCAGGACCCTTTCCAGTTCTGTTTGCTCGTGTCTAATTCCATCCGTTTTAATATCATTTTGTATTTGTAACATCTATGTGTGAATGTCCTCTGCACAATCCCCCCCCCCGTAGAAATCCTTTTGAAGTGTACCTTATATGCAATGTATCTACTGTATGTGCTTTAGTCTCTTCAAGACCTAGCTTAGGCCACAAGTATCAGTATCAATAACATAGAGCCTTTGTATCCACACCGACTCATCAACAAATCTGCAGACTTGACACCAGGGAGCGTGAGGGTCAAGAGGGAACAGGGCACCATGCTAAGGATAAGGGGAAAGCACCCTCAGAGGGACCTATTCTTCAGTTGGTGAGTGGGAACCCTTTCGCACCAAGGAACCATCCCTGGGCGGGGAGAGAGGGGGGGGTCTTGGTAGTTGGTGATTCGATCCTTAGGCAAGTAGACAGCTGGGTGGCAAAACCATGTAATGACTGTATGGTGACATGTCTGCCTGGTGTGAAGGTAGTGGACATTACGTGTGTAGTAGATAGGCTTATAGACAGTGCTGGGGAGGAGCTAGTGGTCATGGTGTATGTTGGCACAAACGATGTGGGGAAATGCAGTCATGAGGTCCTGGAGGGAATATTTAGGCTGCTAAGTGGGAGACTTAAGGCCAGGACCTCCAAGGTAGCCTTCTCAGAACTGCTACCTGTTCCATGTGCAGGGCAGGAGAGACAGGCACAAATTAGAAGTCTCAATGTGTGGATGAGACGATGGTGTAAGGAGGAAGGGTTTAAGTTTCTTAGGCACTGGGATGCTTTCTGGAACAAGCGGTAGCTGTACAAAAGAGATGTTCTCCACTTGTCCCCAGATGGAACCAGGCTGCTGGTGCTTAAAATCAAAAAGGTGGCAGAGCAGTTTTTAAACTAAATCTTGGGGGAAAGCCAACAGGAGATGAAATGTCTCTGGTTCAGGAGGACTCATCTCAAAAAGTTAGCTATTACTTTTCTACTGGGTAATGGATCAGAGTTGTCCACTGAGATGGTGACAAATAGTATGGACTGTCTGCCAAAGTCTAGAGGCGGCAGGAGGAAGGTTGCGGGCCTAGCTTGCCTGGGAAATTATAGATGTTTCTATGCAAATGCTAGAAGTGTTCGAAATAATATTGTTGAGTTGAAATGTTTAGTGTTGGGAGAAAACATAGACATTGTGAGATTTTCAGAAACTTGGTGGAATGAGATCAAGTGGGACATGGTGATTCCTAGAAATAAGTTATATTGGAAGGATAGGGAGGGAAGGGTTGGAGGTGGGGTGGCTCTGTATGTCATAGAGGGTATACGGTCCAGTAAGACTGAGGTCAGAGAATTAGATTCCTTTCTAGAAATGCTTTGGGTTGAAATAGGGGGCCCAAAAGGAAATTTATAGGAGTTTGTTATTGCCCACCAAATCAAAAGATAGAGGATGATTATAATATGATGGAAGGATTAAAGATAGTGGCTAAACGTAAAAACTGTGTCGTAATAGGTGATTTTAACTACCCGCAGATTGATTGGGTCAATATGTGTTTTGGTCAAGAGAAAGAGATTGAGTTTCTTGATGCTCTCAATGTCTGTGCTATGGAGCAGACGGTCTCAGAACCTACCAGGGGTAGGGTGATCCTGGATTTGGTCCTAAGTAATGCCCAAGACTTGGTGAGAGATGTAAAAGTGATCGCATCACATGGGAGCAGTGACCATAACGTTATTGATTTCACCATTTGTATAAATAGAGAGTTGCCCCAAAAGACCAGCAAAACCACGTTTAACTTTAAATGGGGTAAATTCTTTGAGATGAGGAGGAATGTGAAGAGGAAACTGAAAGGAAAGGTAAATACAGTCAAAACCCTTGGGGAAGCTTGGAGGCGATTTAAAACTACAATCCTAGAAGCTCAGATAAAATATATACCACAATTTAGGAAAGGCACAAATAGGTATAAGAAAAGGCCAGCATGGTTAACAAACAAAGTAATGGAAGCTGTAAAAGGTAAGAAGAACTCATTTAAGCGGTGGGAAGCTAGTCCAAGTGAGATTAATAAAAGGGAACACAGGCTGTGGCAAATCAAATGCAAGACTGTGATCAGGCAGGCAAAAAGGGACTATGAGGAGCATATTGCAAAAAAACATAAAGACCAACAATAAAAATTTCTTCAAATATATTAGAAGTAGGAAACCAGCCAAGGAGGCAGTGGGGCCCTTGGATGACCAAGGGGTAAAAGGATTACTGAAGGAGGATAGGGAAATGGCTGAGAAGCCGAATGCATTTTTTGCCTCCGTCTTCACTGTGGAGGATGAGAAGTGTTTGCCTGCTCCAGAACCACTAATTTTGGAAGGGGTGTTGAAAGACATGAGTCAGATTGTGGTGACAAGAGAGGAGGTCCTACAACTGATAGACGAATTAAAAACTAATAAGTCACCAGGTCCAGATGGCATACATCCAAGAGTTCTGAAAGAATTCAAAGTTGAAGTTGTGGATCTTCTGACAAAAATATGTAATTTTTCATTGAAATCTGCCTTCGTAGCTGAGGACTGGAAGGTAGCAAATGTCACCCCCATCTTTAAAAAGGGTTGCAGAGGAGATCCAGGAAATTACAGGCCAGTCAGTCTGACTTCAATATCGGGAAAGTTGGTAGAAACCATTATCAAGGACAGAATGAGTAGGCACATTGATGAACACAGATTATTGAGGAAGACTTAGCATAGGTTCTGTAACGGAAGATCTTGCCTCACTAACCTGTTACATTTTTTTGAGAGGGTGAACAAACATGTGGACAAAGGAGACCCAATAGATGTTGTTTACCTTAACTTCCAGAAAGCTTTTGATAAAGTTCCTCATCCAAGGCTCCTTAGAAAGCTTGAGAGTCATGGAGTAAAAGGACAGGTCCTCTTGTCGATCAAAAACTGGCTAATTAAGAAGAAGAAGAAGAAGAAGATATTGGATTTATATCCCGCCCTCCACTCCGAAGAGTCTCAGAGCGGCTCACAATCTCCTTTACCTTCCTCCCCCACAACAGACACCCTGTGAGGTGGGTGGGGCTGGAGAGGGCTCTCACAGCAGCTGCCCTTTCAAGGACAACCTCTGCCAGAGCTATGGCTGACCCAAGGCCATGCTAACAGGTGCAAGTGGAGGAGTGGGGAATCAAACCCGGTTCTCCCAGATAAGAGTCCACACACTTAACCACTACACCAAACTGGCTCTCCCTAGGAGGAAAAAGCAGAGAGTGAGTATAAATGGGCAGTCTTCGCAGTGGAGGACGGTAAGCAGTGGGGTGCCACACAGCTCAGTACTGGGTCCCATGCTCTTTAACTTGTTCACAAATGATTTGGATTTGGAGTGAGAAGTGAAGTGGCCAAGTTTGCAGATGGCACTAAATTGTTCAGGGAGGTGAGAACCAGAGAGGATTGTGAGGCACTCCAAAGGGATCTGTTGAGGCTGGGTGAATGGGCATCAATGTGGCAGATGAGGTTCAAAGTGACCAAGTGCAAAGTAATGCACATTGGGGCCAAGAATCCCAGCTACAAATACAAGTTGATGGGGTGTGAACTGGCAGAGAATGAACAAGAGAGAGATCTTGGGGTCGTGGTAGATAACTCACTGAAAATGTCAAGACAGTGTGCGATTGCAATAGAAAAGGCCAACGCCGTGCTGTGAATTATTAGGAAGGGAATTCAATTTAAAATAATTTTATTAGTTTGCAATGTATTGTTATAGTATTCTTTTAAATTTTTTTTAAAATAATACAAATTGAAAACTATGCATCACACTTTCCCCTCCCCCTTCTTCTCCCTCCCTTTTTCTTGACCCCCCCGGTGTTTACTTAAAATTGTAAAAAACAAGGTAACTTAACAAATCAAGAATCTCCATTTAAAAACTTTATAACAATAAAGAAAAAATAAAAACAAGAAATAGGAAAAATTAACTCTATAAATTCATCTTCATTTTTTCCCTTAAACTCAAAGAAAAGAGAAACTTTCCCTTCATAGCCTTCAGTCCATTATTCCACCACACTTCAGCTATTATCAAAAATCACTAAATGTCCCTTTACTTTCCATTGTTTTTCAATGTAACTTTGAAATTTCTCCAATTCCTTTCTGAACTTCTCCAAATCATAGTTTTTTAAGATTCTTGCAAGTTTGTCCATTTTTCTCCATGACATAACTTTTAAAATCCAGTCCCAGTTTTCTGGTATTTTATCTTGCTTCCATAACTGCGCATATAATGTCATTGCAGCTGAAAGCAGATACCATACGATCTTGTTTCGGAAAACTTTCCATTTGTAATCCCAACAAAAAACAGTCTGGAGACCTCTTGATGTCATAACCTAAAATTGTTGACATTTCTTTCTGAATCATTTGCCAAAATTGTTTTGCTTTTTCACAAGTCCACCACATATGGTAGAAAGATCCTTCATGTTTTGTACCTTTCCAACATCTGTCTGACACCTGAGTATTCATTTTTGCCAGTTTCTTAGGTGTCATGTACCATCTATACAGCATTTTAAAACAATTTTCTTTAATGTTGTAACATGTCGATGTCTTCATAGAGTTCTTCCATAAATACTCCCAAGATTCTATTTGTATTTCTTTGTTAAAATTGATTGCCCATTTTATCATTTGAGATTTAAGTATAATTTTATTACTTCAGTTGGCACAATCCATAATGGCTTTCTCTCATCACCATATTTTTTATATTTTAACCAAGTACTTAGCAGATTTCTTCTTATATAATGGTGTGAGAAAAAAACATCCATCTTATTTTTCCCATAAAACATATAAGCATGCCAACCAAAAATATTTCCATGGCCTTCTAAAACCAACAGTTTCTTATTTAATAACGTCATCCGTTCTTTAATCCATACCAAACACACTGCATCATGATACAATTTTAGATCTGGTAACTGGAAACTTCCCCTTTCTTTTGCATCGGTTAAGATTTTCATTTTGATCCTTGGTTTTCTCCCAGCCCATACAAATTCTGAACCTTTGCCATTTACTAAATTGTTTATTGTCCTTTACGATTGGAATTGTTTGAAACAAAAACATAATTCTTGGTAGAACATTCGTTTTAATTGCAGCGATTCTGCCCAGCATAGACAATTTGTTCCATTTTATCAAATTTTCATCAATTTTCCACCAAAGTTTTTCATAATTATTTTTATACAAATCTATATTTTTCATGGTAATTTCCACACCTAAATATTTTACTTTTGAAGTGACTCTGTTACACTTTGCAATTCTTACTATTCTTACTGTTGACTCTATCATATTTTTACACAAAATTTTTGATTTTTCTTTGTTTATATAAAAGCCTGCCAACTCTCCATACTCCTGTATTTTACGAAGCAGCAATGGTGTCACATATAAGGGATTTTCATTGATAAACATTACATCATCTGCAAACGCTCTGTATTTATAAGAAAAACCTTTCAATTTCAACCCCTCTATTTCTTTATCGTCTTGTATTTGCCTAAGCAAAATCTCTAATGTCATTATAAACATCAATGGAGATAGAGGGCAGCCTTGCCTTGTTCCTTTACCAATTATCATTTTCTCCGTCAAATTTGCATTTATAGAGTCTCGCTTGTTGCTCAGTATATATTGTCTTAACCATTCTTATAAAATCTTCTACTAATCCCAATTTCTCCATCACTGCAAACATAAAATCCCAATTTAGATTGTCAGAAGCCTTCTCTGCATCTGCAAAAAATAGTGCCACTTCTTTTTCAGGATGCTTCTCATAATATTCAACAATATCTATAACAGATTCCGGTACTTTTGGGGAGGGGAAGGTATAACGGTGGGATCAGGCGGAAATGTAAAGGAGGGGGACTGAGACAAGATAGTGCTCGACCACCTTCCAGTCTGCATCCCATCCCGATGGTGACAGGTAGTGGGGCCAGGCGAAATGACTCACCTCCGTCACTGGTGTTATGTAATGCCAGGTCCATTAATAATAAGACCTCCATCCTTCGGAAATTCCTGCTTGAGCAGGACATGGACCTGGCATGCGTGACTGAGACCTGGGTGTGCGATGGGGAGACCGTAGCTCTCTCCCAGATGCCCCCCCCCAGGATACTCGGTCTTTCACCAGTCACGGACTAGCAGGTGAGGGGAGGGGTGGCATTGTTCATACAAGAGGCTTACTCCTTCCGGGCTCTCCCGGCCCCGGAGATCAAGGGCATTGAATGTGCCGGTCTGGCGTGGGATGTTGGGGAGGGGTTGGCGATCTGGCTGGTGTACCGACTACCTAACGCACCGGCCAGCGCTTTACCATCCCTGATGGAGGCCGCAGCAGGCTGGGCATTGGAGCACCCGAGGCTTTTGATCCTGGGTGACTTCAATGTTCATGCCGATGACGCGACCTCCAATCAGGCGATGGACCTGGTGTCTTCCATGGCGACACTAGGACTCTCCCAATTAGTTACAACACCCACCCACCAGGCGGGGCACATGTTAGACTTGGTCTTCGCGGCGAGAGTTTTAGTGAACGATCTTGCTTCTATAGCAGTGCCATGGTCGGATCACTATGCCCTCAAGGCTTGTGTGGATGTCCCACCTCAAGCCCATTTAGGCGGCGAGCATATTTTAGCTCGCCCGCGGAGCCTGATGGACCCAGAATGGTTCCTGATGGCCCTGCAGGATCCCTGGCCCCCTGGCGATTCCCTAGATGACCTGGTGGAGTCCTGGAATGACAGGCTCTCCAGGGCCATCAATGAGATCGCACCTAGGCGTCCTCTGCGCCCTCATTTAAAGCCGAAACCTTGGTATAACCAGGAGTTGCGGCATTTAAAATGGGGACTCAGACGACTAGAGAGGCAATGGCGGTGTACTCGAGACGAAGCGACTCGAACATCTTATAGAGAGTTTATGAAGTCCTATGAGATGGCAATCAAGGCCGCAAAGAAAACATACTTTGCGGCCGAGATTGCGTCTGCGACTTCGCGCCAGCACAATTGTTTAATATAATTCGGACTCTTACAACGCTGCCACAGGGCAGACCAAATTCTAACCAATTGGAAATTGGCTGTGAGGCTTTTGCGAATTTCTTTGCGGATAAAATCGCATCGCTCCGCTCCGACTTCCCTGCCATATTAGATACAGCTAGCGAACCCGAGGCTCCGTGCCTGTCTTCAGATCATGTTCTGGACGGCTTCAGTGCTCTCAGCCTGGAGGAAGTTGACAGGATCCTCTTATCTGCACGCCCAACAACTTGTAATCTGGGCCCGTGCCCCTCCTGGCTTATTAAGACCTGCCAGAGGGAGCTGAGATATCCTGTACAGGATATCATAAATAGTTCCCTATTGGAGGGGCATTTTCCATCAGCGCTTAAAGAGGCGGTGGTCCGTCCCCTCTTGAAAAAAACTTTAGACCCGGCCGAATTGGCACATTATCAACCGGTCTCGAATTTGCCCTTTTTGGGCAAACTTATCGAGAGGGCAGTGGCGTTGCAGCTACAGGGTTTCCTGGAGGACGCTTCTATCTTTGATCCCCGCCAGTCTGGTTTTCGCCCGGGCCATGGGACGGAGACAGTACTGGTTGCCCTGGTAGATGACCTTCAACGGCATCTGGATCAAGGCGGCTCGGCGGTGCTGATGTTGTTAGACCTATCGGCAGTGTTCGATACGGTCGACCATCGGTTGCTGGCTTGCCGCCTTGCCGACGCGGGGATTCAGGGGCTGGCCTTACAATGGCTTTCCTCTTTCCTTGATGGTTGGGGACAAAGGGTGGCGATTGGGGACAAACTGTCCTAGAGACACATGCTTGATTGCGGAGTGCCTCAAGGGGCGGTGCTTTCCCCGATGTTGTTTAACATCTATATGCGCCCCCTTGCCCAGATTGCCCGAAGGTATGGGTTGGGTTGTCATCAGTATGCTGATGACACCCAGCTCTATCTACTTATGGGCGGCCAGCCTGCCTGCGCCCCAGAAAACTTGGACCGGGCGTTACAGGCGGTGGCTAGGTGGCTTAGGCTGAGTGGGATGAAGCTGAATCCGGCGAAGACAGAGGTCCTTTGCTTGGGTCGTTGTGGCCCGGGAAGGGAAATTCCCCTGCCAGTCTTTGACGGGGCGCTGTTGACAGCGGCGCACAGGGTCAAGAGTCTGGGGGTACTATTAGAGCCTTCATTGACAGTGGAGGCTCAGATAGCACCCACTGCCAAGTCTGCATTTTTTCATCTTAGGCGGGCGAGGCAGTTGGCTCCTTTCCTGGAGCACGATGATGTAGCAACGGTGATTCATGCTACGGTCACCTTGAGGTTGGACTACTGTAATGCCCTCTACATGGGGCTGCCCTTGTGCCGAACCTGGAAGTTGCAGTTAGTGCAGAATGCCACTGCCCAGCTGTTATTAGGGCTCCCAAGATGGGAGCACATTCGACCGGGGCTTCAGGATCTGCACTGGCTGCCAATAATATTCTGAGTCCGGTACAAGGTGCTGGTCATTACCCTTAAAGACCTATATGGCCCATGACCTGCCTACCTTAGGGACCGTCTCTCCCCACACGTTCCCCAGAGAGTACTGAGATCGGGTTCGCAAAATCTGCTCGTAATCCCCAGGCCAAAGGAGGCCCGTTTGAAATCTACCAGGGATTGGGCCTTCTCGGTAATGGCGCCTTACTGATGGAACCAGCTGCCGGAAGAGGTGAGGGCCCTGAGGGACCTAGGGCAGTTCTGCAGGGCCTGCAAGACAGTCCTCTTCCGGCTGGCCTATAACTAACCGACACTGAGAATTTTGGATAGAGCTAGAGTGCATTCTGACAGACCGCTGGTTTTTATGTTTTATGTTTTATTAATCTACTGTTTTAACTGCTGCTATGTAATTGTTTTTAAGCCAAACCTATGTAAGTTTTATATGTTGTAAGCCGCCCTGAGCCACTTCGGTGGGAAGGGCGGGATATAAATAAAAATATAAATAAATAAATATTATCTCTAATTTGTCTCCTGGGAAGAAATCCTGCTTGTTCCTCTTTGATAAAATTATTGAAATGCTGTTTGAGTCGTTCTGTTAGTATCCTAGCATATATTTTGTAGTCATTGTTAAGTAATGAAATTGGTCTGTAATTTTTTTACATTTGTTGTATCTCTATCTTCTTTTGGTATCAACGAAATTGTTGCTTCCTTCCATGTATTTGGTATTATCCCGTCAATCCTTATAATATTCATCAACTTCTGAAGTTTCGGTACTAACGTCTCTATGAGTACTTTGTAGAATTTTGCTGTAAAACCATCTGGACCTGGTGCCTTTCCCATTTTCATTGAATTTATAGCTGCTTCATCCTCAGTTTTTTCAATTGGTTCATTTAATACCTTTTCCATATTTTCTGTTAAGGGATTTACTTGAATTTTCTGTAAATATGCATCTATTTTTCTTTTCTCCACCTTTTGAGCTTGAAGTAATTTAGCATAATATTTATAAAATTCCTTTTTAATTTCTGCTTGGTCAACACTTTCTTTGCCTCTCGATAGAATTTTGTTCACAAATTTATTTTTCCTTTTTTTTTCATTTGTCAAGCCAGGTATTTTCAAGGCTTATTTGCTTCTTCAAACGATTTCTGTTGCAGTCTCTAAAGGTTACATTCTACCTCTTTATTTAACAAATGTCTCAATTGATTCTGCAATATTGTAATTTACCTTATTATTTTCTTTTTTCCCGGTCTTTTTTTAAGTTCCTTTTCTTTTTCCCCAATCTCTTTTTAAACGTCCAACATTTGTATCTCTTTGATTCTCTTACCGTTATTATTCATTGTAATTAAAATACCTCTCATTACTGCTTCGTACACGTCCCACACAGTTTGGAACTGAATGTCCTCCTTTTCATTTATTTGGAAGAAAGCCTTAGTTCCCTTTTCTAGAGACACCACTATCTCAGTTTTCTGTAGCAAATCTTCATTTATTCTCCATCTCCTAGTCTTTTACACACCCTTTGCTGACCACATCAATGGATTGTGATCAGCCCCAAATTTAGGAAGTCTCTATATTTTTCATCATAAGTCCATGATCTTTTGTAGTCCATAACATATCAATTCTTGAGAAAGAGTCATGCCTTGCTGAAAAAAATGTGTAATCAGGCACTTTAGGATTAAATTTCCTCCATATATCTTCTTTCTTGTTTCACTAAATAAAAAAATGACTTTGGTCATTTCCCCTCCTTATTTGTTTTCCCTGATCTGTCCAAATCATTAATAATTGTTCCATTGAAGTCTCCCATTACCATTGTTTGTTCATAAGTCACTTGGTCTAATTGTTGCACAATGTCTTTAAAGAAGGAGTCTTTTGCCCCATTTGGGGCATACAATCCCAACAACAATGTCCTTTTATCATTCATCGTCACTTCCACAGCTAGATATCTTCCTTCATTGTCTTTAAAAATTAATTTTGGATCCTGTTTAACATAAAAAAAATCACTGCCCCTTTTTTCTCCTTAGCCAAGGAAAAGAATTCCTTACCCAATTGTTTATTCCATAAAAATTTATAATCCAATTGTTTAATATGTACTTCTTGTAAACAGATTAAATTACATTTTTGGTTTCTGATCCAGTGAAATGTAGCCTTTCTTTTTTGTGGTGAATGTAGTCCATTTATGTTCCAAGATATTAATTTGTAATCCATAATGATTCTTCTTTTAGTCTGTATCCCCAAATCCCACATTTTCTTCAAAAAATCTCCTCAATTCCTGTACATTTGTAATTGTATTCCTCTTTCCTCCATGTTCAAAACTTAGACCTTCAGGCAGTACCCATTTGTATCTCACTTCATTCTCTCGCAGCTTGTCAGTTAATTTTTTGTACAATCTTGAACATATGAACATGAACATATGAAGCTGCCCTATACTGAATCAGACCCTTGGTCCATCAAAGTCAGTATTGTCTACTCAGACTGGCATTGGCTCTCCAGGGTCTCAAGCTGAGGTTTTTCATTCCTATTTGCCTGGACCCTTTTTAGTTGGAGATGCAAGGGATTGAACCTGGGACCTTCTGTTTTCCCAAGCAGATGCTCTACCACTGAGCCATGGTCCCTCCCCTTCTGTCATTTATAACCCTTCTTGGCAAATCTTTCATGATTCTTACTCTGCTTCCATCAATTTCCAATGTTTTTTTCAAATTGTTTTCTTAAGATCTTTCCCACCATGTCTCTTGAAATAAATTTTATTACCACATCTCTTGGTAATTTATTTTTCTTGGCAAATGATGAATTTACCCTGTATATGTAATCATAAAGATAGCTAGATTCATCAGGTTCTATCTCCAAAAACTCAGCAATAGTACTTATTATATATGTCTTTAAATCAGCCCCTTCATTCTCAGGTACTCCTCTCAGACATATCTGATTTTCCATTAACTTACAGTCTTGCAGAACTACTTTCTCCTGCAATTTGTTAATCATGGAATCTTGATCCTTCACCTTATTTTCAACCACATGTACTTTATTTAATGTTGCTTGTGAATCCTTTCTGAGATCCTCAATTTCTTTTTTAATTTCTGTCTTCACCACTTCTGCACTTGTTTCAATATCTTTTTTTTAGTTCTTTAATTAATTGCTTCTTATTGTCCATTATTAGATCTTTCATCACTTTGACCAATCTTGCCTCCATAGCATCCAGTTGATCTTGTATTTTAGGCATTATTCCTTCCTCAAGTGAACCAGTCCTTGCACGTGTCTGTTTTCCCACTACCAAAATAGGCTCTTAAGTTGATCTCACCAAATTAAAATTAAACCATAGGATCTTATAGATTAGGAAATGCCATTTTCAATAAGCCCAAAATCGCCATTCTCAGGACTTCCTAAGTCGAAATATTATTTTTTAAAGTTTTAAAAATGCATAAAATGGCGTCCGTGATTTTTCAGACCCTTTCGAAAGTTTTTTCCTTTTTCACCAAAAAGCCACCAAAATTAGTTCCAATGTTATAATCCAATATGTTTCACTTTGTAATCATGATATCTGCCACTAATTTTTAAAGTCTCATTCTTTTTTTCTTGAATATTTAAATTAATGGCCACCGCAATTTCTCTATGGTTTTCAAGTCCTAGTAAAGGCCAGGAGGTTTGAAAGTTCCCTTCTTCTAATGGCTCCTTCCTGCTTTTCTTGCCACGAAGTCATATTCTCAATGGTTGAGAGATCTCGCGATACTTGTATGACGCCACTTCCTGTGACGTCTTCCAGTTCAGCAACTCAGTGACGATGGGTTTTTTTTGCAGAAACCGCAAGTATTCCAAACAATAATTGTTTTTCATCTTTTAACTTTGCTTCTTAAATTCCAAAAGTCCCGAAATTACACCCTTCTCTTCTTTACAACTTTAGATATTGTAGTTAAATCCAAATCTTAATCTTTATCTCAAATAAGATTGATTTTAGTCCCGGAATGATAGATAAAGATCTTCTTACCTTGCAACCCAGTATATCCTTCTTAACACTGTTCTTGCCAGAGATAAATGTTTAGATATTAAAATAGTCCAAAGAAAGCTTGAAACATGATGAATTTAAGTCAAATTAATGACCAATTGCTGGAATGCAATTCTTCGCCAGGGACTCTTCAAAGCCTACAAGGAACCCCACTGGGACTCCTCGTCAGCCAAAGTAAATCCCCTCAGAATTTTCCTGAGCACATCTTGGCCTTTCCCCTCACTTAGAAAAGTAGGCATTAGGCGTTGGGGTCGCCTTCTCTACCCAGAACAGAGGCTCCAGTCCACTCCTCTGGAGAGAAGCGGCTCAACTCTCTATGTTCCAACTCCGGAAGTCTGGAATTATTAGGAAGGGAATTGAAAACAAATCAGCCAGTATCATAATGCCCCTGTATAAATCGATGGTGCGGTCTCATTTGGAGTACTGTGTGCAGTTCTGGTCGCCACACCTCAAAAAGGATATTATAGCATTGGAGAAAGTGCAGAAAAGGGCAACTAGAATGATTAAAGGGTTGGAACACTTTCCCTATGAAGAAAGGTTAAAATGCTAGGGGCTCTTTAGCCTGGAGAAACATCGACTGCGGGGTGACATGATAGAGGTTTACAAGATAATGCATGGGATGGAGAAAGTAGAGAAAGAAGTACTTTTCTCCCTTTCTCACAATACAAGAACTCATAGGCATTCGATGAAATTGCTGTGCAGACAGGTTAAAACGGATAAAAGGAAGTACTTCTTCACCCAAAGGGTGATTAACATGTGGAATTCACTGCCACAGGAGGTGGTGGCGGCTACAAGCATAGACAGCTTCAAGAGGGGGTTATATAAAAATATGGAGCAGAGGTCCATCAGTGGCTATTAGCCACAGTGTGCGTGTGTAATGTTTTTGGCCACTGTGTGACACAGAATGTTGGACTGGATGGGCCATTGGCCTAATCCAACATGGTTTCTCTTATGTTGTTATGACCACAGTTAGGACCTTTTCTGCTCTGGCTCCAACCTGGTGGGACTCTCAGCCTAATAACACCCATGTCCTGTCAGACCTGTTTCAATTCCACAGGGCTTGCAAGCATTTTTAATGCTTTTTAATGGCATTTTTAATGGCATATTTTTTAATGCCAGTGACTGGCACTATTTTCTCTCAATAGGAGAGAAGAAGAGCCTGTGGCACGGGTAGAAGGGTAAAATCAAACCCCTTTGTTCAATGTGCCTGAAATTTAGGGGTCTTTAGGTTAGAGGAACGTGTTGTGGGTCAGTCAAGCCCAGCAGAGCAGAGAGACACAGAAGACTCCTCTGAGGAAGAGCAGACCTGACCCCAGAAATAGATCCTCAGCCAGGAACCAGCACACTAGCCCCTCAGCCTCCTAGCCCTGGGCTGGCAACAGAGAGCCAGTTGCTGGTCAGTTCACCCTTCCCTCACCATCAGAGCCTCATGAATGCTGTAGGAGGAAGATGAGGAGAGGCTTTCAAGACAGAAGACACAGTCCCTACCTTGCAGCACAGTACTGGCCCAGCACCAACAGTGAGGATGAGTGCTTGCAGGAGCACAGCTGAGGCAACTGGCACAGGCATGATGTATGGCTGTATGGAAGCAACTCATTTGTTATCTATTAGCCTTGTTGCCTGTGCTCTGGACTGATATCTTCAGCTCTGACTCTGGCTTGTACCTTCATGTCCTTGTTCTTAGAATTCCCTTCAGACTTGAAGCTGTGAGTGTTGCCTACCCTGTGCCTGAACCTTGGAACTGTATTTTGATGCTTGACCCTGGAATTGCTTACAAACTCTGATGCCTACAAACTGACTCTGTGTGCCTGCTGTATGCCAGCTATCAAGACAAGAGGACTCACCCTGACCTGGATAGCCCAGGCAAGCCTGATCTTGTCAGATCTTAGAAGCTAAGCAGAGTCAACTCTGGCAAGTACTTGGATGGGAGATCTCCTTGAAATACCAGTTTTCATAAGGCAGGGGCAGGCTTTATTCAGCCACCTTTCTGAATATCCTCCAGGCACCAAGTATGGGCCAGTCACCAGAAGTCACCATGATTTCTGCTAATTATATTGTATAGATTTGATGTTAAGATTTTATGGTTTTTAGGTTTTTAAATGTTCTGACTTTCAAATGTTTATATATGTAAATGTTAATTTAAACTCTGTTTTATCGTTTGCTGTGAGCCGCCCTGAGCCATTTTTATGGGAAGGGCGGGATACAAGTCATAGAATAAATAAATAAATTATTTCCAAGCGCAGACATACACAAGATACAAAAATGAAAAGAAAAAAGACAGGAGGATTTTATTTGAGAATCTGTGATCAACTTGAAGATCAGGATGGAAAATCCTGCCCCTCCCCTTATCTATCAGTGTGCATATTTCTACCTAGTTTGACTACCTGCACAGGCTTGTGTAGAAGGTGACAAATAAGCAGGGCTCTAGAAGTCCTATGGATCAATTGCTTGAAAGTCAATCTGCTTGGGACTGAACTATAAACCAATTAAAAACATGTGAATAATAAGGTAAAGACTTAAAAGAAATATTTTATCCAAGTATGAGATCAGGAAATGTCCTTTTCTTCCCCCAGCGGATCCTTATTACTGCCCATTTCTTAGAAGATAGATTTGGTCCTACATAAGAATGAGCCATATGGGTCAACTCCTGCTGCCAAGCAAAGTTGTTCTTGGCATAAAATCACTTGGCTGTGAACTCTGATTGAAGCTCCTGTCCAAAGTCAGTGCCCTAAATATCAAAGTGAAACTGCTGAAGAGCTGAATAGACTTGAGGTGATGCAGCTCAAAGTCTTGACCTCTTCATTTTACTGAAGGCTTTTTGAAGGTCTAAGTCTAGAGAATGGCACTTCTCTTCACTTTGCGTTAATGCCTTTATAGCCTTGAAGGAAGGGATTTTAGGTTACTCCCACTGCCATTGAAACAAAATCATCTGTCTGGCTCTGTGACGTTTCTATATTGATTTCTCCCATAGCTATATATACTGATTTAAGTCTTCTTCACTTATTGTTATAGGAACATAGTTGTTTTTTTTAGTTTTTGGCAGCATTATTCATTTCTTAAAACTTTTCTTTCATATTGGAAATTAGTGATGTAATTTCACAGAATATCCTAAAATACCCCGTTTAACAGATAAAAGTAAGCTGGAGTGCAAAAATTAAAATAAAATGTGGGGAAATCTGACAATGTTTTACTGAATTACCTGTCTTTTTCAGCACAGATAATTGCTTGCCAAAGTAGACATTTTGTGTGGAACCGCAATATCTCCTGCTGATACATTTTCTTTTCTTTCTTTTTTCCCTCCTAGAGACATACATACATAAGCTCTTGGCTTTCAAAATGTTGGCCTTGAGAAGTGCAAAGGCAGCACATGAAAGAAGAGTCATAACAGTGCTTTTTATGATGGTAAAATGCATAACGTTGTTCATTACATTGTATTTCTCTCTAGACCTCCATAATTACCTGAAGTTAATCCATTGCCATTTCATGTGAAAAAGGTGTAGCATGATTTGTTTTATTGTCCTCATCTTAGCTTATGTGACACTTTATTGGCAAACAGATTTGTGCAAAAATAATTACTGTTCTGAAATGAATGCACAGAACATTACAAAATCAAATATTCGAAGGAAGGAGCAAATTAGACCTACCTCTAAATGGAAGCTAATATATTTTATGTTCTTCATGCTTACTGCTTCAACTCATCATGAGCATAACTGTCATAACTCTTTAATGCTCTGAATTTTAACCACAGTGTTAGAGCTGTTCCACTTTACTGATGGCCTGCTATAAATGTCATACTGCTCCTCCCTCTTCAAAGCTGAATCAGCTAGCCGCCTGTCAAACAGAAAGGGGCTATTTCAAAAGCCCAATCAGCTCTGGAGGTGGATGCCATTCAGGTTCTCTTGCTAGACAGAGCTCAAGAGGAGACTGGGGGAATTAAACTGAAGGGAGAAGCAATGTAATGCAAATATAAATGGTAGCATATCACACACAAAAAAGGGGGCCAATCTTCCCGTTGCTAGTTGGTTAAGAGATTCCCCTTCCCCCCGCCCCATATCATTGTTTGCCGTAGTCAAAATCCTAGTGATTTATTTGGAAATAAGCCCCATTGATTTCAGTGAAAGTAAGTTTAAGATTATAGCCTTAGCATGCTAAAGCAGAGCAGCAGTGAGCATAACTATTTGTTATACAGAGCACATTCAGTTAACAAGAGAGGGCACCTTATTACCGATCAACGGCATGCCTTCACTTTTTGGGGTTGGGCTGCATGTTTCTACTTAGTTCCTTAGGGTGAGGTCAGACGTTCATAAAATCCCACTATGGGCATGAGTGGAGTCTGGAAGCATGTCGGATTTTAAGTGGTTGTCCAAACGTCAGCATCTGTGAATGGTGGTTAGCTCGTTCGAGTCCTGCATTGAGACGACTAAGGCGCAGACTAATTTGATCCTGCTTTAAATCCAGAACAAAATTCTTCTGACGGTTCCTGAGCAGAATTTCGCTGTTTGAACGCTCCATCGTTGGCGACTCGTCAGAAGTGCACCACCGCTTCCCTCCCAAAGCCCCCTGCAAGTGATATCACTGTGCCAGTAAATGAGCAAGCGAATGTTGGCTCGATAAATCATTTACCTGCCCCTATGTCCGAATACAAAACTCACTTTTGAAAGTAGATGTGAACTAGATGTGAACTGATTTGAATTCCTGGGTTTTTTTCTGCACGTGTAGTGCTCGTGCTGGAAAAGTAGTGCCAACGGACTAGCAAAACTGTTAGTGATCCGACCCATTTAAAAGTGACACGCTGCAGATAGTGAGCATCACTGCGCCTGTGCTAATGCAGATTTATTTATTTATTTATGATTTATATCCCGCCCTTCCCACAAAGGTGGCTCAGGGCAGCTCACAACAGATAATGAGACATAAAATTAAATTAGCATTTAAATATATAAGCAGTTAAAACATTCAAAACATTTAAAACCTTAAAAACATCAAACCTTATAACAGTATGTATAGCAAGAATCTGGTAAAGCTACATTAGTTTCCCATATCAGTTAGATGTAAGCTAGCCGGAAGAGGGTTGTCTTCCAGGCCCTGCGGAACTGAATAAGGTCCTGCAGGGCCCTCACCTTCTCCGGTAGCTGGTTCCACCATGTAGGGGCCATAACAGAGAAGGCCCTGTCCCTAGTAGATATAAGGCAGGCTTCTTTTGGCCCAGGGATAGCGAGAAGATTTTGGGTTCCCGATCTCAGTACTCTCTGGGGAATGTGTGGGGAGAGACGGTCCTTCAGGTAGGCAGGTCCCAGGCCATATAGGGCTTTAAAGGTAATAACCAGCACCTTGTACCAAACTCGGTATATTATTGGAAGCCAGTGCAGAGCCCGAAGACCCGGCCGAATGTGCCCCCATCTTGGGAGGCCCAGTAACAGCCGGGCCGCAGCATTCTGCACCAGCTGCAGTTTCCGAGTTTGGCACAGGGGCAGCCCCATGTAGAGGGCATTGCAGTAGTCCAACCTCGAGGTGACCGTAGCATGGATCACTGTTGCTAGGTCTTCGCGATCCAGGAAGGGAGCCAACTGCCCGCCTAAGATGAAAAAACGTGGACTTGGCAGTGGCTGCTATCTGAGCCTCCATCTTTAAGGAAGGCTCCAATAGTACCCCCAGGCTCTTGACCCTGTCCGCTGCCATCAGCGGCGCACCGTCAAAAACTGGCAAGGGGATTTCCCCCCCGGTCCCCGACGACCCAAGCAAAGGACCTCTGTCTTCGCAGGATTTAGCCTCAGTCCACTCAGTCTGAGCCACTCAGCCATGGCCTGTAGTGCCCGATCCAGATTTTCCGGGGCGCAGACCAGTCGGCCGTCCACAAGCAGATAGAGCCGGGTGTCATCAGCATACTGGTGACACCCCAGCCCATACCTTCGGGCAATCTGGGCAAGGGGTTGCATATAGATGTTGAATAACATCGGGGAGAGAACTGCCCCTTGGGGCACACCACAGTTGAGTGTGCGCCTCTGGGATAGCTCCCCCCCAATCGCAACCCTTTGTCCCCAACCTTCAAGGAAAGAGGAAAGCCACTGTAAGGCCAACCCCTGAATCCCCGCGTCGGCAAGGCGGCAAGTCAGTAACCGATGGTTGACCGTATTGAACGCCGCCGATAGGTCCAACAACATCAGCACTGCTGAGCCACCCTGATCCAGATGCCGTTGAAGGTCATCTACCAGGGCAACCAACACCGTCTCCATCCCATGGCCCGGGCAAAAGCCGGACTGAAGTGGGTCAAGGATGGAAGTGTCCTCCAGGAAGGTCTGTAACTGCCTCACCACTGCCCTCTCAATAAGTTTGCCCAAAAAGGGCAAATTTGAAACCGGCCGATAGTGTGCCAATTGGGCCGGGTCTGAAGATGTTTTTTTAAGGAGGGGGCGGACCACTGCCTCTTTAAGCGGCGTTGGAAAATGCCCTTCCGTCAGGGATCTATTTATGATATCCCGTACAGGATATCTGAGATCCCTCTGGCAAGATTTAATAAGCCAGGAGGGGCATGGGTCCAATTTACAAGTTGTTGGGCGAGCAGATAAGAGAATCCTGTCAACTTCCTCCAGGCTGAGAGGGCTAAAACCATCCAGAATGTAATCTGAAGACAGGCTCGGGGCCTCGGTTTCGCTAACTGTCTCAAAACTGGCAGGGAGGTCGAGGCAGAGTGACGCGATCTTATCCGCAAAAAATTTCGCAAAAGCCTTGTGGCAGCGTTGTAAGTCCTCGAATTATATCGAACAATTGTGCCGGGCGCGAAGTTGTGGACGCAATCTTGGCCGCAAAGTGTGCTTTCTTTGCTGATTTGATTGCCATCTCATAGGCCTTCAAACTCTCTCTATAAGATGTTCAGATCACTTTGTCTCGAGTACGCCGCCATTGCCTCTCCAGTCGTCTGAGTCCCCGCTTTAATTGCCGCAGCTCCTGGTTAAACCAGGGCGACGGCTTCAGGCAGGGGCGCAGAGGGTGCCTAGGTGCGATCACCTCGATGGCTCTGGAGAGTCCATCATTCCAGGACTCTACCAGGTCATCCAGGGAATCGCCAGTGGGCCAGGTATCCTGCAGGGCGGTTAGGAACCATTCCGGGTCCATCAAGCTCCGCGGGCGAGCTAAAATATGCTCTCCGCCTAAACAGGTTTGGGGTGACATATCCTTACGAGCCTTGACGGCAAAGTGATCCGACCATGGCACTGCTTCCATTGCAATATCATTCACTGATACTCCTGCTGCAAAGACCAGGTCTAACATGTGTCCCGCCTGATGAGTGGGCGTTGTAACAACCTGGGAGAGTCCTAGTGTCGCCATGGATGACACTAGATCCATCGCCTGACTGGAGGCCGCGTCGTAGGGGTGAACATTGAAGTCACCCAAGACCAATAGCCTTGGGCACTCCAACGCCCAGCCTGCCGCGGCCTTTACCAGGGATGGTAAGGCGCCGGAGGGTGCGTTAGGCGGTCGGTACACCAGCCAGATCGCCAACCCCTCCCCAACATCCCACATCAGGCCAGCACATTCAATGCCCGGGATCTCCGGGGCCGGGAGAGCCCTAAAGGAGTAAGCCTCTCATATGAGTAGTGCCACTCCTCCCCCCCGCCCGCTAGTCCAGGACTGGTGAAAGACCGAGTATCCTGGGGGGGGGGTCATCTGGGAGAGAGCCACAGTCTCCCCATCTCACACCCAGGTCTCGTTCACGCATGCCAAGTCCACATCCTGCTCCAGCAGGAATTCCCGAAGGACAGCGGTCTTATTGTTAATGGACCTGGCATTACATAACACCAGTGTCGGAGGCGAGTCAATTCGCCTGGTCCCACTACCTGTTACCGTTGGGATGGGACGCAGGCTGGAAGGTGGTCAAGCACTATCATGTCTTGGCCTCCTTCACTTATAAGTCTGCCTGCTCCCACCATCATACCTTCCCCTCCCCAGGAGTACCGGAATCCCCAGACTAATCATCTTCTAATGGTGGCACCAGCTCGTCAACTGATGATGACAATACCTATGCCCTCTATACCTTCTTGTTCCAACTAATACGATGCCACAACCAGTACCCACAGGTTATTTAACTTAAATCCTTCACCCACCCCCTCTAACTCCTTAGCTAACACTAGTCAATTAATACATCCTTTGGCTCCTTAAATTAAATCTTCCCCAGCTACCACTTATCACTAATTAATTTGCCATCAATTTAATATCCACTTAGCTAATAATAAAACTATTTAAATAACCAATAAAATTAATTATCTGGTCGCACAAATTAGTAGTTAAAACAGATAAATCAGAGGGTAAAGTGCTGCTGTTTACAGAGTAGCGAAGTGATAAAGTGCGAAGTAATAAAGCGCAAAGTTCTTCTTTTTATATCATAGAAAGTTAAAGTGCGGTAGTATCCAAGGAGTGCAAAGCAGCAAAAGAAGGGGAGATTAATTCTTGATTTTAATCTTGATCGACGTCTCATGAAACGAGGTCTGGTAGAGCACTCTGATCGACCAGCGATGGGATCCACATGGGATAGAACGGGAGCCTGGCTGTTGTCTGATCGGAAAATTGGTTGTGCAGATTATAATAGAGGCACGTTGCAGATGGATTTAATGGTGAGTGTGAACGCACCCTTAATGTTCTTTGTAGCTAATCCCATTTTCGGCTACAAGGTTAGATGCTGGCTTTCTTTCAAAAACAGACACATTTTTAATTGGTAAGTGTTTCTTTTAAAAAATGCTTCATAAGACTGAATTCTGCAGAAGAATGAATTTTCTTCCTGGCTCTCATTGTGTATCCATAGGCTGATTCTGACACTGTATCATTTTCCATGCCCTAAGTCCTCATTACAGAACTCAGCAGGCAATAGAGAGCCTGTCCTGATAGCATTCCTCTTATCTGGTTTAATAAAAATGTAATATTCTCTCTTTTCCCATACACTCCTAGAATGTTTTTAAATCATTGATGTTTTTCCCTTTCTGGCTGCTAGTGGTCATTTTGTACAAAAGCTCAAAATCATATGGTCCTCAGAGATGACAACTGTATACTTTCATTTTTAATCTGGACCTAGGTGAAAGGAGCAGGGTTTCTGAAAAGAACTGTCTTTTTATAATTAAGAGCCTGATTCTTGTGACCATCCACAGAAGGTCTGGCCAAAAAAGTGGCGGTGGGGGTCTTAATCCCAATCAATGTAACCTTAAGAAATATTATCTAATTTTAAAAATGAAACTGGTTCTATGGGACTTTTCTATTGATATGGCCAGTGACCCCTGGAATGAGGAAATGGCCAAGGTGGTAGACATGATCAATCCTAGGTGCACTTGCTCAAGTGCTAGAACCAAAGAAGAACCTTAGCTTACAGAGGGACTGTGAGTGAATGAAAAGACAAAGGAGATGCCTAGAGTAACTATGAAGGAAAACTTGGGATACATCTGATAAAACATGGGCTGAAGTTAATTTTAGAATTTATTCCATGACAGTGATGGCAGTAAATAAACAATTTTCAACCACAGCATCCACACAGTTTAGGCTGGTGAAGCTGTACCAGGTAGTTATAGAACAATTGAGATCTGGTCTGCAGGAATTGCTCTGTGTAGTAGCCCATTGTCACCATTCTGTTTCCCACTTTGCAGATAAAAATTTTCTCATCTGTACTGATTCTACATTAGTAATGACAGATGGTGTTGTCCAGCTGATTAGGATACTTTCCTGTTTTTTCAGTCTTAGGATGTTTACAAGATCCTGCTCCTATGATCCTTGTTCTTCCTGGCTGCTTAAATTTGCCAGTCTGGCTTTGAACACATGAACATATGAAGCTGCCTTATACTGAATCAGACCCTTGGTCCATTAAGTCAGTATTGTCTACTCAGACTGGCAGCGGCTCTCCAGGGTCTTAAGCTGAGGTTTTTCACGCCTATTTGCCTGGACCCTTTTTAGCTGGAGATGCTGGGGATTGAACCTGGGACCTTCTGCTTACCAAGCAGATGCTCTACCACCATCCCTCCCCTTGTCTTTCTGGGACCAAGAGGTGGTTAATGCCTCCTTTAGGTAAGAGGTGGTTGGCGCCTACCCTGTGATCATATACCTCTGGCCAGGAATACTTTTTACCAGCTTTCATTGCTTAGCCATCTGTGGTCTTTCCTGGGTAGAAAAGATTTGACCACTGTGGTACATCCCCTGGTGAATGCTTAGATTAGACAAATGTGGGACCCTCCACTGTTTCCTGTTACCCTTTCATGAAAGACCCCAGAACCTCTTCCCTTTTCCTGCTTCTCAATTTATCCCACTCACCAGACAACCTATGTATATCTCCTCTATCTTCAGTTTTGCCTCCTTCCCTCCTCCTGGCAGCCTACCCCTACAGCAGGTTCTGCACGGTTCTGGCTGCTGATACAGGCTGAATTGCATGGTGGGCAATCCACAAGGACTTGTGGGTGGTATTACCCTAATTGGAGATCTCCAAATTAATTGGGTAAATTAGCATAATAGGAGATGAATGAGAGGGGGAACTAGGGGATCTCCACCAATGTTTACAGGGATGGTTCCCTGAGAACTCTCAAGTAAACAGATGGCAGGAAAGGTGTTTTATTCTAAGAAGAATAAAGAGGATAGCATACACACAGAGCATACAGGGAAAACACAAACTATCTTAGAGGGAAAATAAAAGAGAGTAGGAGGAAAGTGACACAGGGAAGGTGATATTTACCAAGTCTTGGTGAAGCGATGTCTAAGAAAGGCAATGAGAGAAATGGCCAGCATTTCTCAGAGAGAAGCTGAAAAGCCACAGACAGTAGGGTGTGTGTGTGTGTGCAGTATTTAGCACTGAGAACATCTACACATTGCATGGTGCCGAACGTATCCAGTTATAGGAAAATTTAGCCTTAGGTCTTCCCACGCTGAACAAAGACCTGGGGAACTTGTGACATTTTGCTAATGGCACTTGATGAGTTTTTGGGTGTAAACTGAAAACATGTGTAAACATGTTCTCTGATGACACTTCAATACAGGATGGGAGAGGCTATCAGATTCTATGAATAGCCTGTTACTTAGGGAGAATGGGCAAGGCTGTGATGAGGTCACATCAAGGTAGGGTATTGCCTTCCTGAGAAATGCATTGTTGAGATAAAGTATCACTTTTAGGGTGGGGAGCAGAGATCTTAGCAATTCAACTACTCTGAATCAACTACCAAAAACAACATCTCAGGCTTGCCTCTGACCAGCAACCATTTTTTGTTTCCAGATTCATTTTGGTTCCACTTCTAGACTGGGCTGAACAGTACACACATGATTTTTTTTTGGAGGGGGGGATAAATTAAAGAGGGATGTCTGATTTCAAACTGTCCTTCCACAGAGAAGTCTGGCTGCTAACAGGGGGCAACTCGCTTTATCATGTATCCTCTTCCCCACTATTTCCTCTTCCTCTCCTCCTGGCAACCCCCATATCCCTGCTTCCTTCTTTCCAGCCCATTCACCAATGTTTTATCTGCCCCTCCATCTTCAACTAGATTATTTTATTCTGCCTTTATCCACTATGGAGATTCAAAGCAGCTTACATCAATGAACACAAGTTATTGAGGAAGACTCAGCATGGGTTCTGTAAGGGAAAATCTTGCCTCACTAACCAGTTACATTTCTTTAGAACATAAGAGAAGCCATGTTAGATCAGGCCAATGGCCCATCCAGTCCAACACTCTGTGTCACACAGTGGCCAAAAAAAATTATATATACACACACATACACACACACACACAGACACACTGTGGCTAATAGCCACTGATGGACCTCTGCTCCATATTTTTATATAACCCCCTGTTGAAGGTGGCTATGCTTGTGGCCGCCACCACCTCCTGTGGCAGTGAATTCCACATGTTAATCACCCTTTGGGTGAAGAAGTACTTCCTTTTATACATTTTAACCTGTCTGCTCAGCAATTTAATCGAATGCCCACGAGTTCCTGTATTGTGAGAAAGGGAGAAAAGTACTTCTTTCTCTACTTTCTCCATCCTATGCATTATCTTGTAAACCTCTATCATGTCACCCCGCGGTCGACGTTTCTCCAAGCTAAAGATCCCCAAGCATTTCAACCTTTCTTCATAGGGAAAGTGTTCCAGCCCTTTAATCTTTCTAGTTGCCCTTTTCTGGACTTTCTCCAATGCTATAATATCATTTTTGAGGTACGGCGACCAGAACTGCACACAGTACTCCAAATGAGACCGCACCATTGATTTATACAGGGGCATTATGATACTGGCTGATTTGTTTTCAATTCCCTTCATAATAATAATAATAATAATAATAATAATAATAATTCCACTGAAGAATGGCCAGATGCTTCATATTTAATTATTAAGGAGAAATTTGGGAGCCATATACTTCAGTTATATTTCGGTTCTGTGTTTGGTGTTGTTATTTGTGTTTTGTATTTATGAATTTATTTATTGTTGATACTTTGAAATTTTGAAACTTTGAGATAGAATCACTTTTTTTGCACAGTTATTTGATATTTAGGTTAGATAAAAATATGGAGCAGAGGTCCATCAGTGGCTATTAGCCACAGTGTGTGTGTGTGTGTGTGTGTGTGTATATATATATATATATATATATATATATATATATATATATATATATATATATATATATATATATATATATATATATATATATATATATATATATATATATATATATATATATATATATATATATATATATATATATTGGCCGCTGTGTGACACAGAATGTTGGACTGGATGGGCCATTGGCCTGATCTAACATGGCTTCTCTTATGTTCTTATGTTCTTATGTTCCTAGTCTCTTGCTTTGCTACCATTTGGGTTGCTTGCCTTGGGTGAATAGGCAGCACAAAAATGTTTTACATTTCTACTTATTTGGGTGGAAAGGTGATATGAAAGTGTTTTATAAAAATAAACAAATTCTTATGAAATTACTCAGAAACTCCAGGTGTTTATGCTTACAGAAGAATCCCTTACAAATATCTAAGGACTTTTCAGTCCATCAGAAGTTTGGGTGTGACCAGGGCTGGCCCTTCCATTAGGCAAATTAGGTATTTGCCTAGGGCGCTGGCCCTGGGGGGTACCAAATAGGTACCTCCCATATGACTTATTAAGTTTTTAAAAGAGTTTACCCTTGTTGTTAGCTGCCCTGAGCCTGCTTTGGCGGGGAGGGCGGGATATAAATGCGAAATATATATATAAAAAATAAAACTGCCTCAAGGTGCTTGCTCTAAGTCCAATTACCTCCTGATGCCATCTGGAGTGTGACCAGCCAGCCCCCACATTGGAAGTGCCTGGCTGTGCCACACCTGCATGGCTGCACTGACTCTAAGGCTCCTGGTCACATTCTTGTGCCAGCTGAGAAGTGCTTGCTGCCACCGCTGCTTGCTCATCTAGTCCCTGGCGCTCCTCCTCTCTGCTGCCAACTCTGCTTGCTTCTAGTTTGAGCTCTATCTCTGGTGGATTAAAGCATCTGATGCAGCTGGCTGAATGCTCTTCTTTTCCCTTGATGTAGCCTAGCCAGATAAAAGGCAACATCCATTCTGGCAGTGGCAGCAGCATTGGAGTTCCTTCATGCCATGCGCCTTCACGATCCCTCATCCGCCCCGCCTCATTTTCCTTTTCCTGGCCGTCGTTTTCACCACTCTGAGCAGCATTCATAATCAGTGTAGCTTTCATGCCAATGAAAGGACAGACCTTCTCCCCCCACCTCTGTTGTGGCTAGCTCTGTTGTGGGTAGCATAATGATCTTCGGGAGAAGGACTGCAGCACTGAGTTGCCAGCAAGGGCACAATGCATCTTCTGTGCCTCCTCTGAAAAAGCATCTCTTAAACTTGGAGAGAGAATCCTTAAGAGACTGGTGTGTTGAATTTGTGTTCTGATACAGGTATTTTGTGTAGATTTATAAAAAAACTTTATTACAAAAAGAAGCCAGGTGGATTTTTACAAAAAGTGTTTACAAAAAGAAGTCAGGTGAATTTTTGGAGGGTTAGCTGTCCAGCCGCAGCTGAACCCTCAGGGTTTTCAGGGTCAGTAATGTTCAAACCATCACTTGACACAATAACACTGTGGGATTAGAGAGGGGACATTCAGGGCCAAGAGATGGGGTTTAAAGGCATCAACATGAAAGTTTATACCCAGAATTAAATTTCCGAAAAGATGCCTGATTGAACTTAAACTTTCTATTGCTGCTACAGACCAATGTGGCTGCCTACCATGAAGGTTTCTTTGCCTTTCAGGGCTGGAGAGGGTTAAAATGATAGAGCACTGCCTCCTAGAGAGCCATCATAAGTCCTTCCACTTCCGTCTTTGGAGCCGGCTTCGTTTGCTGGAGAGCTGGAGGACTGAGGCTGGAGCTGGACAAGGAAATGGAAAGGCTGGAAGGGTAAAGATCTGGGGGGCAGAGGAGGAGGGAGAGGGTCTCCCCAGCTGGTTGGCCCCAAGGTTGGGTTCCAGAGCATTCCTCACTCCCAGCTTGCAGTTGCTGTTGGTCACCTTACTGGGGCTTTCCTACTTGCTTACTATGCTCTTGAAAGCTCAAATGCACCGAGGATGCTCTCTAAGATAGGTGTGCAGCCAAGGCAAACCACGGAGGGGGGGGCAGGTAATGGCCTATGGTGTGCAGTCAGTATGTGTGTGTGCAGGCATGCCATGCACATCTTTGGCTGGAATCTCTCTGAAATGCTGGACTTCAGAATGCATTTGGAGCCCCATTGACCAGAGCTGCAGCCTTCTCAGATCCTGAGAGTCTCTCATAGCAAAATAAAACAATAATCCAGTGGCAAGGGGGGGAGGCACCAGAAGTTAGCTTTGCCTAGGGCACCAGGTGGCTAGGGCTGGCCCTGAATGTGACCCTCGATGCTTCCTTAAATACGGAGGCTCAGGTCATACTTATTGCCATACTGGCATTTTTTCATCTACATCAAGGCTCAGCAACCAGCTCCTCTCCTGTCATGCCCTGACCTTGCCCCAGTTATATATGTGACAGTCGCCTCCAGGTAAGATAACTGTAACTAACTCTATGCTGGGCTGCCTTTGAGTTTGACCCAGAAACTCCAACTGGTCCAGAATGCAGTGGCACTTGATGGGAACATCACAGATGGCACACATACAACCTGTGCTGTGCCAGCTACACTGAGTCAAGTTCAAGGTTCTTCAAGGCCTTGAGTCGTCAGGGACCAGCGTATCTGTAGGACCATCTCCTCTGATGTATTTCTGAGAGAGCATTGCACCCTGTGGATAAAAATCTGTTGATGATCCCCAGCCCCAGACATATCTGGCTGTCCTCAACCAGGGCAGGGCCTTTCTAGTCCTGGCCCCAACCTGGTGAACTCTTTACCAAATACCATCCAGGCCCTTTGGGATGTTATACAGTTCTACAAGGCCTGTATGGTGGAGATATTCTGCCAGGCTTCTACTGGCACCAGTGTTCCCTCTAAGCTGAGTTAGCATGAGCTAGCTCACAGGTTTTTAGCCTCCAGTTCACACATTTTTGTCTTAGCTCAGGAAAAATGGCCCTAGAGCAAGCTAATTTATGCAGTGGCTCACAACTTTAATGCCAGTAGCTCACAACTTTAATACCAGTAGCTCACAAAGTAGAATTTTTGCTCACAAGACTCTTCAGCTTAGAGGGAACATTGACTGGCACCCTCCCCCCCCATTCTCCTTTCTCTGCAGATTGTGTATCCTCTCTCATCAGCCATGAGGTGGACACAGTCCAGAATTAAGGACTGAGCAGTAACTGTTTCTTTTGCCACTTGTTTATGTTTCTTTGCCTTTCAGATTGCTGTTGATTTAAAGTTGTTTTTTTTAAAAATTAAAAGTTTTATCATGCTGTATATTGCCCAGAGCCCCATAGTAGCAGGGATTGGGTGATTCATAAATTTAATACAGTAAGAAAAATTTAACCCTTCCAAGTCTGTGATAATTATGTAGAATGCATCTCTTGGTAATTTACACATAGTACTTTTGCCTTAAAAATTTCATAAGACCTTTTCAAAAGGCTTTTGCTACCTCCAATTCCTATGTGGTGATTATGAAAAGAATCCTGCTTGTAATATTTATAGCTACTTTGCACAATGAATCACAAAAGACTGAAATAAAGAACAAACTGTACTTAACACAATGAAACTATAACACTATTGAGCTAAAAATGGCTGCTGATTTTAATTATTTGCAGTTGTTTCCAGAATTGCTTCCCTCCATATACCAACACATCTGGCAGTTTGGTTCCTATTGTCATTACATCTATGTTTTAAAAGAAGAAATCACTTCCATGTTGGATCTCATAGATCCACTTTCATCCAGTTCAAGGAATGTTCCTCTGGTTTAAGGGGTTTACCTTTGTTCAGGCAGACTTCTCCTAACACAAGAGGCTCTTTTACAGGAGCCTCTTGTATAAGGGGGAAGTTTCTTGCAACTAGTAAGTGCAATCATTAGCAGAATTTCTGTACCATTTTAACACTCTGGCTCTGCATGTAGTGAGGATCTCAGAGTCAAATAGCTTTTTGAAGTCAAATAATTCTTTGAAGTTCTCTCACTGATACTTAGTACTGCAACAGATTAATTTAAATTGGTCTGAAACTAGCTTGTCTATATCTGATATAGATGAGCTGGGGAAATAAAGCAGTGCCATGCATGCAGAGTTACACTCAATAAATTTTACTGCTGCAACAGGATTGCAGAAAGCATGACTTCCATTAGAGTTGTAATGGACTAAATATGTCCTGTATTAGTATTTACTCTGATCTAACTGTTGACATGCTGTCATCTCTCAAACAATAGTTGCATCTATATTCTTGGTTGTTTTATTTGGCTCAGGACTTTAAGGCTCAGCAGATCTTTTCTGTTTCTCTTAAAGACAGGTGTTTCATCACTGAGCAATATATTATCATGGCTTCATATCTTGTTCAGTCTCAGTTGTATAGGTTTGTTCATTTTCCATTGTATAGATTTGTGAAGGTTTTCACACACTGATTTAATGACCAAGATCCAACAGACTATTACCACAAATAGAATAGGAAGCAATTTTTGCTGATATTTATCTCCTGCAACAGAAATTGATTCCCCTCTCATGCTATTCCTGCAGGCTTCCTTTCTCCCAGGAGCAGCATTTCAGGACGGCAGAAGTGAGGAGGAAAATTACCAGTAGACCCAAGTCATTTTTGCAGTTCAGTTCATGGTTCATTACTGAACTATGAAGCAATAGGCCAGTGTTAGTTCATAAACCATAATTTTAAAAGCAAGCTTTCTGCTCCTCACGAAAAGCAGGAGGTAGCAGAAAGCAGGGATTAAAATGGCTTTGAGCCATTTCACCCCCAGCTTTTGACTGGGAAGCTCCACGCCATTTAAGTCAGACAACCCAGCGGTTTTTAATGAAGAATAGAAAGCAATGATTGAAAGGACTCTTCATGATCTGCCACAAACTGCATCAAAATTTGTGGAAATTTGTTGCAGCTCTTCAGTTCATGAACATCACTTCACAAACCATGAACCAGCCAAAATTCATGAGAAACTTTAGCTTGTAAGTTGGTTCATATCCATACATCATATTTCACATTCAGACGAGGGCAACTTTGTCCTATTAATGTTTTTGTTTCTCTTCCTTCAATTTTAGAATGTGGATTGACCTGCCTTCTTGCATTGATAGTGACAACAGTGGTACTAATAGAGGTGGTCTAATTCCTAGCGCCATGTTAAACATTGTATTGGTTACTCTGTATCCTTTATAATAATAAAACCGTAGTAGTATTGGCAAAATGGAGCTCTCCTATTGGTTGAAACCTGTGTTCCAAAAACCATTCGCTCATCATCCATCACTCCACACCTCTGTACACCTTTTGGTTCACTCAACTGTCCCCCACCCACCTCAACCTGGAAACGTTGGAAAGAACCACCAAAGCCCTCAGAGATACTCTTATTTCAGACAAACACGCATTTCCCACACTTTCCTGTCTGCTCTCCCTCAGAAACCCTTACAAACCCTCCTGCTATCCAACACCCTCCTGAGCAGCCTCCAGACCACCCACACCAACATAGCTTTACCTGCCTGTAAATGAACCACACAGGTAGCCAAATACAACACACAGCTCCCCACAATGGCCTTTCTGCTCTGCCACACACTCCTTGGGTCCTATGCCAGAACACTGACTCCCCCTTCACAGCCCACTAACCACCCTTAGAGGGCGTGCCTCTCCCAATACAAGCCTGAGGCCCCTCAGCAGGCCCAGCATCTACATAAGAGGCAATGACCACTGGAGCCTCTACTGCTTGTGTCAGCCATGCCATGGTGTGGGGGGTGGTAGAGCCAGTGGTAGAGCCAGCCCATGTTGGGGTGGGGGTGGGGTTCATTTACACAATGGGTTGGAGATTGGTTTCTCTTCTAACATTGCATAATATTTGATGCTGCAAATTGTATAAAATGATGTCACTTTACAACTCCTGCTGCTCCTGTGGAACAATAAAAAAAAAGTTGCTGCTCTAGGCATTAGTTCTCTGTTTTCCTCAAAACTGCTTTGTTCCATGCAAACCCTCATGGAACACTTTGGTTCATGATTTTTCTATCTCTGAGTGAGGGAATGGCACTACAAAAGCCACCAATGCCATTGTCGCAAATTAATAGAGATATATTGTTTACCCCATCATTATGTACATATATACCCAGCATTGTTTTCACTACCATAAAAGATGGTTTAATGCATATTGTTTTCTGAAGCCTTTCTTAACCATAGGATTGCCAGTTTTCTTGCTATAACCCATGTTCCCTGGCACTGTTTCTTTGGTCAGTGGGAGGGGGAAAAACACTGGCACAATGACACGACATCACTAACACAGAAAATATCAAAAATGATGTCAAGCCACTCTAGGAATTTACCAGAAACTCTCTGGTAAACTTATAGAGTTTTTGGCAATTCCTAGAATGATGTGACATAACTTTTAGTTTGCTCTGGAAATGACATCACACAGTGGACAACACTGGCACCCCTTCTCCCTGCCCCCCATCTCCTGCTGGGTTCCAGTATTTAAATCTGGAAACCAAATATCTCACCATGTCAGCAACTAGATATATAAAACAAATTTATTGAAATTCTTGTGTTTAAATTCTTACAATATTGCACTCAAATACAAACACAAAATATCACCATCCACCAAGGTTCACATTGCTGGAAATAGGTTTATCCAAAATGGAGCAATAAGGTCCAGTAATCCGTTGGGATTCATTTTTGAAAAGTTGGAGTGAGGTCTTGAACCTGGGTGTGTTCATTCACATATATAAATATGGAGTACTCAATAGAGAGACTATAGAAAAATCAATGTGAATTTCAATAGATTTATTTTATATATGTCATATTTCAGTAAATTTATTTTAAATATTTAGTTGTTGACGCGGTGAGATATTTGGTTTCTGGATTCACAATCTATGTCCCATTTAGCTCTATAGGGTTCCAGTCTTTGGCTGGTAACTATAATTCTTATTACACTTTATTCCTATATATTAAAATCTATGATATAGGCAATGTTGGTCTGGAATTGTAACATTTTGCTTATTTTCTTGAATTATCACAGTTTATCTAAAAAAATACAAAAATAAAGCAGATGGTAATATGCAATGGTAATAATGTGCAATAGAGCAAAAACCCTTTGGGACACTGGACCCGAAGTAGCTTGATGAAAGCACTATATGCAAATAGTATGTGCTTGTCCTGCTTTTAAAAACAGCATCTTTGTAATACCATCATAGAATGCTTCAAGCCAAATTAAATGGGGAACTGGAAGAAGGCAATTGGGGTAAAGGAGAATACATGGGCTTCTCTGGAAGGTTTTGTGCTGGTTGCTATGCTACTAATCAGCTGCAGGGCTTTATTATCTTTCCATTTTAATGCTTAATAATAGATTTGCTTTATTCATTTCACAGGAGTGAAACTAGGAAGTCATGGAGTAATACCCTGTAAAAGGATGAGAAAAAGATTTTTAAAGTATAAATTTATTTCAGTAGGTTTTTCTATATTATATATGAGTACTGCCACATTCCCCCCACAAAAAAATACTGAAAGCATCCCCTATGTACAATCCAAAGGCATTGTCAAGGTTTTAAAGAAATGTTCTTATTAATGATAGCAGCCTATAGATCATGCACATCAATGGATTTACTTCAACTTTGGGGATTTGACTGTTCCAGTATCATAGTCGTTTTTCAAGCAGACTATTCAGGTAGTAATGCTTCTCCAAGCTTTTTTCCCCCCCTCCCCCATTTGGAAGTGCTATCAAACTGCGGCCACTTAATTTAAAAGGATTCCTCTTTTCTTTCCTTTTCTAAACCTTAGTAAGGGGCACAAGACTAACATAATGTGAAACTGATTTTTCATTGAAGGTAGAACAGCAACATAATGAAAACATGACAGTGGTATCTTAGAATCAATTTCTAATCCTTCCACAGAATAATAATAATAAAATACATCAGGGTTGAAAAGCAAGCTCATACATATACAGTATGAACTGAAAGCTGGTGGAGTGAAAGTATTGGTATTTTTTTTTACCCAGTAGGGGCTATAAATGGAGTAACAAAGTTACATGATCCCACACTAGTTTGCAAATGACTGCTTTCTCAAGGAATGTCACATTTAGAGTTGCAGTAGGCTTCCCAATCCCCAGGTCTCAGAGGGGGATCCCCCGGTTTTACAGGCTTCCCCCCTTCCCCAGCCAGCTGGCCGGCGGGGGAAGCCCCGCCCCCAGAGCCATCATGCACCTCTATGAACGATTCCCATAGGGAATGATGGGGAATTGATCCGTGGGTATCGGGGGCTCTGGGAGGGCTGTTTTTTGAGATAGAGGCACCAAATTTTCAGTATAGCATCTAGTGCCTCTCCCCAAAATACCTCCCAAGTTTCAAAAAGATTGGACCAGGGGGTCCAATTCTATGAGCCCCAAAAGAAGGTGCCCCTATCCTTCATTATTTCCTATGGAAGGAAGGCATTTAAAAATTTGTGCAGTCCCTTTAAATGTGATGGCCAGAACTCTCTTGAAGTTCAATTATGCTTGTCACACCCTTGCTCTCGGCTCCTCCCCCAATGTCTCCTGGCTCCACCCCCAAAGACTCCTGGCTCCACCCCCAAAGTCCCCAGATATTTCTTAAATTGGACTTGGCAACCCTAAGTTGCAGTGACTCCCGATTATATAAGCTCATACAAGTATCCCTAAAGATTTGCTTTGTCATATTTGCACATATACACCCCAGTCTGAGTAAAAAAGCCTGAAACAAAAGGCTTCATATCAACATTGGTTTATGCTTTTGATGGATTTAAAGCAAGTAGATTTGAAATGACAGCAAATAATCTTGAGCAATGGGTCTGTGAGTTTTACATTTCTCTTTAATTATTGAATAATCCTCTTTTTCTAAAGTGTGTTAAGTCATGTTTTAGTCTTCCTTTTGCTGCATTACACTTCACATTAAAAATGACATTTCTGGAAAGGAGTCTAAGTCCCACTCTTCTTACTGTTAAGAGATCTGTTCCAGTGACCTCCAAGTAGCTCCAGTAACATAAGCCCCAGTCAATGCAGATTTTTAACTATGCTTCCCTGCCCTGTGAATCCTTCCTACAGTTTCAAAATAAATAGCTTTCTGTCCTACCTGTCAGCGTTTGATCAATGTCTTTTTGAGGACACAATGAGCTCCGACAAAACAGCAGGAGAAAAAATGAAGATGATTAAAATGTACATTAGAAAGAGAGTCTGAACAAGTGGGGGTGGGGGAGGAGAGATGAGTGGGAACAAATATATTAAAGCAAACATGAATGGAAGGGTATTAGAGAAATGCGTTTATATGCCCATTGCTAGCCTTAATCATAAAATCAGGCTCTACTGGAGAATTTGCCCCCAGTTCACAACCATAATCCTTACAAGTGGTTGCTTCCTGATACATAAGCCAGAGTCCTTTTGTAGAAAGGAAGCAGCCACCCACAGTCTCTTTCTCCTAAGTACTTAAGGGTCATTAGGCTGGCACTGCAGAAAACGTATTACTCGGTTCCCCCCACCCCCCACTCAGTTTTATTGGTAAGAATCTTGTAACAAATGCTCCACAGATCAGCCATGAGGTGAGTATCGAGCCAAGAATTTGGACATCATTTTAAAAATAATAATTAAAAAATGCACAGCCTCTATAGTTGGCATAAATCATTTTTATTTTTGTAGTAACACTTTAACTAACCCATGTCACTACTGGTAAATAATTGATGGATTCTATCTTTAGGTTAATATTGCTTGAACATTTTGTGGCTGAATGATTTAAACACTTGACTGCCTTGTGTGATGTGCTCAAAACTGTTTATTTGCTTTACAAAATATACTCATTGCCTTTGTTGGTGCAGGCAGGAAAAGTCAATTTAAGTTCTTTTTCATGTCATATAATGATTTAATTAGTGTTTTAGAAAGCTCTTCATTTTAAAGTTTTTAAAAACGATGTTACTATATTAACGTTAATTTTTGTGTGTGTTAGGTCTTAGTTCTCCAAGAGTTGCAGAAAAAGAGAGTCTAAACATCAAAGGGAGCCCCTTTCAGCTCAGAATTGTGTCATGAAGGAGTTCCTCCCTTCCGCCTCTGCTGTTTTGTTGAGCAGAAACAGCCTCAGCAGGTATAATTTACATAACTTTGAAGCAGGACATGGAGTATTCTGAGCACATTCCACTCCAAAGTTATGTCAAGAACTCTCTGCAGGGGTCATTTGAACATCTGAAAGCAATGTGCTGTTGGGGGGGGGGTGGTCAGGAGCTCCACCTATGCTGCAATTCCAAACTAGAAAGGTCTTCCTCAGACCTTTAAAATAACTCTCCCTGCAGCTGCTATGTGAAAATGAGATGGGTTAAGAGACCCTGGACCAACTCGCCAGACAGTAATATATAGTTTAGCCATCAGAAAGGGATATTTGATGTCAATTAGTGACTTGGCTTAAATACTTTATTTTTATAAATATTTTTGTGCTTCCTTTCCAGAGATCCTGCTTGAGGTAGCTTACAATATAAAACATGATTAAAATTGAAAACAGCATAAAATCATTAAAACTGACAACCTATTCAAAATTCCACAGCCAGAACATAAAGCCCAGCCAGAATACAAAAACTGCATTGAGAAGCTTAAGAAAACCATCATACTATCCTAGTCCCAAACCTTAAGGGGAGAAAAAAATCAATGCAGAAAAAAATCAATGTTTTTTTTTTAATTAAACAGCAGGTGACCACAAACATATAGCCAGCCAGTGTACGTTTTATAGTACAAGTGTGACATGATCCCTGAATTCCATTCCTGACAGTAGCCTGACTGCCCTATTTTGGGTAGCCTCACATAGAGTACTTTCACAAATTCTAATGAATTCAGTTTCAATCTACTTCAGTGACTGTTTGCAAGTGGATTTTGCCATTTCACACAGTAAAATCCAGTTGCAAAGTGCACTGAAAGTGCATTATTTAGTGTTTTTTTGAAACTGCCCATAGTGTGCATTGCATTAATCTAATCTGGAAGGGATCAGAGCATAAATCACCATAATCAGGCCACTCTTGGGGAAGAATGGCCATAGCTGGAGTAAAAAAACATAGGTCGTTTTAGCGTTTGCTTCCCTTATTCCACAGCGCAATTATGTCCGGCTCATTTTCCTCGTTTTCGCACATGGACTCATTTGCGGAGTCGCTTTCCATGAAGCCCCGGCTCAAATAGTTTTCCCACTGGCATCGACTTGAGTTCGATGCCCTATCAATCATTTTTTTTTAAGCGCAAGTCTGGTTGCGTAAGGACGTAATAACGTAACATCGAGCAGCCACAGCTGTTCCCTCCCCTTCTTTTCGTGGACAAACCGCATCACGTGTGCTGCTGCTGCTTATGGATTGGCTGCAGCTGTAGTATCCTCCACAGCCCTTTATGTATTAACAGAAGCATTCACAGTGGAGAATCCTAGCACTAGATTCCCCCCCCCCCAAATTCTGAAGTTGCGAAATATCGCAATAACGAAGAGAGAGAAATCGAGGGGTTTGTGTGTGTGTGTGGCAGCTTCTTCCTTTCCCAGCCTCGCTCCCTCCCGGGTGGCGAAGCTGGGATTTCCTCCGCGCTCTTTCCCCTCCCCGGCTGGCGCTTGCAACGGGGACCTGATTCCTGCTGCCAGAGCTCCCCCCCCGCCCCATTCTCTCCTTCCCCTTCTGTGGCGCGTGTGAAGAGCGAGCTCGCGTCTATTTTCTAACCGAGCGGAATGTAGCCAGGGAGAAGAATTCAGGACTCCAACTTCCCATTTTATACATGGCAATTTTGTGCAGGTCCAGAAATCCTGGTGGCACAGCTGAGGGAGGCATTGCCTTTTTAAAACACACACACATGAACGCTTTGGCCCGCGCCGGCACTAGATTCCCCCCCCCCAACAATGTATAATGTAGTTGCGAGATAACGCAACAGCGAAATAACGCAACTAAAGTCAATAATAATAATAAAAAATTCTAACGAAACCAATTGAAGTGGCAATTGAGGCTATTCCAGGAGGGTTTTTTTTTTCTATTTGTTAATTTCGAAATATCGCTATTACGCAAGAAAGATGAAGTTTAAAAAAACAAATGGCCCTGCGGGCACTTTTGGGAAGCGCCGCGAACGGCTGATGATTGGCCAAGGGGGTGGATGGGGTGGGAGGACGGAAAGGGAGAGGGTGACGCCCACAAAGCAGTCAATCCGGCGTGGATGGATTTCCCACAGCAAACTCCGCAGAGTGGATCCGGTGTGGATCCAGAGGTTTTCAAAAACTCTGGAAGGAGGTGGATCTAGATACTCCGGCGTGAAACCCCTGCAGCACCGGAGCAAGACGCAGCGCCGGAGCAACAGGTGCGAAAACCAGGAAAAGATCCGGAGGTAAATGGGGTGCTACGCCGGAGTAAACGCTAGTGCGAAAACGGCCATAGTGTCCCATGTCATAGTATCCAGATTACCAGCAACGGGGTGCATTACATTAAACATGCGCACCCCCCCCCCAACAATCCTCTGAATTCTGAGGCAGCCAACCAACTGAATACAGCTATATTTTCTTCAATGTAAACAAGTCTGAACAGCTTATGAATTCCAATTTTTAGTCATTAAAATCAGAATATGACAACTCAAGAAAAATACCAAATGCTCTTTTATCATATTCTCACTTTAAAAAACAAAAAAAACCCCTATCCTGCTTCTGTTAGCAAGAGAAGAACATACTTGGCAAAAAATAAGAGAGAATTTCTAAATATAGAGGGCTACAGTGTGTGTACTGTAATTGTCAGATCACCTGCTGGAGCACAGCATACAGAATAAAAGAACTGCAAAGGGTAGCAGTAATGTCATTCTACACTATCACCTCTGTTTGTGCGCATGTGAATGAACATGTGTGCATTCATGATGGTTACACTGTATAACAAAAAAACCTTTCTTTTTTCTTTTTTGTTGTGCTTTTGTTTCCTTTGAGTTTACTTAAGTGTCAGTACAAAACCCATGCCTATTGGAGAAGGTCACTGTTATATATTCATTCAGTTTTAAATAATTGATGTTTCCTGAGTATGGCTATATTAATTGCCCTCAGGTGTTGGGAAACTATTTCAGTGCCTTGTCTTTTGTTTCTGTTTTTTTTTTAATTAAACAGCAGGTTCTTTTACCCCATTCTAAATACAAAAGCATGCAATGTAGCTCATTTTAGCAGAGGTTAGCAAAGGGGAATGCAATAGGAACTGGGGTATGTATTCCAGTGTGAACACCATATGTGTTGTGATAAGAGAGACAGAGCAGGCAGAAGACAGTACAATTTTTTAAAAGTACAATGCATAATTTATATTCAACAGGCATGTTAGTTTCCACATTAATGACCCTGCAAACCCCTGACTTTTCCCAGCTGCTCATCTTTTGTGAGAGCTTTTAATGCTCTGTGCTTTGCAGACTGTACTCAACACTTGGCAGCTTTGGACTATAAGGAATCCATCTATTTTTGTTCATTTGATTTAAATCGTTTCAGCTGGCTTAAAGACAAATAATTTATGTATGCAATGGGAAGAGCAGCATAGCTAATCAATCCCTGCCCATAATATTTGGAATCAAATTTAATTGCAACCATAAGGAAAGATAACTGTCTTGAACTTCCATGTTTTGGACATACACATCAGGCACAAAATGTCCCTGGATAGTCAAAGAGCTCTCTTAAAAACTGCTGTGGGATTTTCAAGGGGGGAAAGTGTTTGTACAGTGAAACATGATCAGGCTAAATTGGAAAAATGGTACCTGCCATTACTAAAACCTAATTATATAATTCAGCATTTGGAAGTGCAAATCCAATATAAAATTAAGACATGAGGCTTCTGACGTGACATATGAGTATAATCTATTTATTTATCATATTTGTATCCTGTCCTTCCTCAGAAAAATTCAGAGTTGTATGCATGAAGGAAAAAAACCTCATGGTGAAAACAGGCTACAATCTAACCCCAGGTGGAAAGAAAGGTCCCCTGTGCAAGCACCAGTAGTTTCCGACTCTGAGGTGACGTTGCTTTCACAATGTTTTCATGGCAGACTTTTTACAGGGTGATTTGCCATTGCCTTCCCCAGTCATCTACACTTTCCCCCCAGCAAGCTGGGTACTCATTTTACCGACCTCGGAATAATGGAAGGCTGAGTCAACCTTGAGCCGGCTACCTGAAAACCTAGCTTTCACTGGGGATCGCTGTCATGAGCAGAACTTAGGACTGCAATACTGGAGCTTTAATATTCTGTGCCATGAGGCTGTTTTAACCCCAGGTGATTCCTTCTCAAATACAAAAAGCCTACCAGAGCTGGACACTCCCCTGCTGCGCCCTACCGTTTTTTCCAACAGCCTTTAGCAATAAGGCCAAACTTAATGGGTTTCAATGGAGATGACCCACCCCCTCCATCTGCTACCATAGGCTACTTCGTAATTATCTTGGCCTGAAGAGAGACAAAAGAAAACAGTCTGACATGCTGCCCCCTTTTCAGATGAGGTTTAGCTCTTCCTCCCATATTTGTCACTCAGTACTTTTAAGAACTACCATACCCCAAGGGGGGGGGGGAATTCCATAGAACAAGTTGTCAGATAATCTGAGTGAAACAAACATTGTACCAGGGCACATGAAAGCTGACATTTAAACCACTAAATTCTCTGAACAAGAATAGGAAGCACTGGGCAGACATTGCAAACTAAGTTTTTAAATTCAATGGCATAGGCATTCTTTGGATTTTTTTTAGTAGACAACAGTTTCTAAATAGATAAGCAAAGACCTTGGAAGGCAATGGTCGCATGGCAGCCTGTGTACTCCTTGGAAAGCGGACCTGAAAAGTGAGAGCAGCAAGGCTGCACATGCTCTCCTCTGAGCCCACCTTCCCTTGTCAGGAGGGTGAGAGTGGCTGGGCAGTGCATCAGCATGTGCTCTTCTTCAAACCCACCTTCCCTTGCAAGGCTATGAGGAGGGCATGTAGTGAATAGCACCACCCCATCACTCTCACCTTCTGGGTCTGCACAGACATGGAAGGCAATAGCGGCTGGGCAGCACATCAGCATGCGCAAGGAAAGGTGGGCTTGGAGGAGATCATGTGCCGCCCCACTACTCTCAGCTTCCCAGGTCTGTGCAGACTGTATGCAAGTGGATTTTGCTATTCTTACACCGTAAAAATCCAGGTGCAAAGTATTTTATTTAGTGTGTGAATACACCCTGTGACCCATAGGATTTTCAAGGAAGAGACTAACCAGGGCTGACCCTAGGGTGTGGGTGGGGTTTGCTGTCCCATGCCCCCTGTGCTCCACCACCCTCCCCAGCTGGCAAGGGTGGCCTGAGGGTGCGCGGCGGCCAAGGCAGGGCTTCCATGCGCCACTCTCCACCCCGCCCCTGCCTCTCACCTCAGCGACCCACTGCTCACCGCTGCCACTGCCACAACTCCAGGGCCACACAAGTGAGGGCAGTGGCAAGGGTGGCAGTGCAGCAGTGAGAACAGCAGCAGTGAGAGTGGTGCAGCAGTGACATGCATAAGTGACATGCATTAGCAGCCCTGAGTCCGCTTGCGGAGAGGGCGGGATATAAGTCGAACGTAATAAATAAATAAATAAGTCCGCACACAAGCGCAGGAGCTGTCTGGTTTTGCCAGCTCCCCTGCACTTGTGCGCTGCTTCCACTCCCGAGTGCTTTAGATTGCCCAAGAGCCAGGGTGGGTGAGAGGGCCCAAATGGCGGCCTGGCTATGACTCTGCCCTAGGCAAATGTCTAATTTGCCTAATAGGCAGGCCGGCCCTGAGACTAACAGAAGTGGTTTGCCATTGCCTTCCTCTGTATAGCAATCTTGGAATTCCTCCATGGTCTCACATCCAAGTGCTAACTTGGGCTAACCTTGCTTAGCTTCTGAAATCTAACAAGAATAGGCTAACTTCAGCCATCCAAGCCAGAGTCCTTCTATACAGGGCTATTATTATTGAGAAACAAAACACTTGCACTATACAGTTTGATATTACTAATGAAATGTAATTCTGGGACAGGCACTTATTGGATAGCTCCTTCAAGTTCACCAATAACAAAATTATCTGCTTTGTAAGGCCAGCACTTCACTCTACTGTATGAAAATGTTTACAGCATGAGATCATTCAAACTGAAACCAAATAAAAAAGCCCTCAAGCAAAGATACCAATTCCTGTATAGCAACATTTTGCCTTAAAGAACAGTTTTTAATGTTATAGTTTTGTTACTTTCTGTATGCAGGTGTTGGTGGGAAAACAGCACATATCTTATACATACATCAGAAAATGAGAGTAAAAGAAGATTATTCCTGTATCCCACTGCATCAGTAACCTGTGTGTGCATGATTCCTACAATATCCCATTGGTAGTGGTTATAGGTCAGCCACCTGGGGATGGTTCCTCACTCAGTGATTCTTCATGCAGCAAGAAACAGCAAGCAGGTTAGAGACAGGCCAGGACATCATTCGCACAATGTTGGTTCCCTGCTGGCACCCTCATTCCTCCCTGTTATATCTGTTGGAAAAGAAGGACTTTGTGCTGTCTCTTTGCCTCAGACTTCAGAGGAAGACTACAAGAGAGTCAGAGAGCTAGATAGACTAGGACACTAAACATCCTTTCCTTTTCTCTCTGATGCTATCCCTTTGATGTGTAGATTGCTACTCTTAGAGAAACTTCCTTCCGGCCTCACGCCTTCTCTCCACGCTTTGCTAGACTTCTCTGTCTTAGCAATATGACAGCAGGATGTGCTCCTGTATCTCCATTCATCTTAGCTAGTTTTAATCCTATCTACTCTATTATGTCTAGAATGCAGTTCCTTAAATAAAAGAACTCATATTAGTTTTGCAGCTATAAAGAGGCTCTGTGTGTAACTTTGTTTCTGCAGCACACATGCTCCAGATCGGCTGTGCTGCGTTGTAAACCTTGAGCACTCTAACTACCAAATAATCTAACAGCATCAACACAGAAGCACTGACCCAATGAAAACTTTGTTGGGCCTCCTGCCACCTGGCAATCCCCCATTCACCCCTGACAGGTAGGGGGGAGGAAAACTCAGTTAAAAAGTTGAAAGTAGTGATGGGGAGGACATTTTGACAGTGGAGCTAAGCTCTGCAGGCCTTTGAATTGGCTACAATCAGAGCATTAACTCAGATGCTCTGCCCACGGCTATAATACTATTTCCCTTTTAAGTTGAAGGAAAGGAGATTGTCCAGCTTAAAGAGGAAAGGCCTGGAGCCCCATGAGTAGTGCTTAGAAAAAGCACAATGTTGTGTGTCAACTCCCCAATAAAGCAAGGGCATGCTGTGTCCCACAAAGGGCAAAATCTCCACTTGGGAAGAGCCTGGGAGAAAAGTAATGCTAAGCAGGTCTGTTGTTGTTCAGTTGCACAGTCGAGTCCGACTCTTTGCGACCCCATGGACAAAGTCATGCCAGGCCCTCCTGTCTTCCACCATCCTCCGAAGTCTGCTCAAATTCGTGTTTGTTACATCAGTAACACTGTCCAGCCATCTCATCTTTTGCCGTCCCCTTCTTCTTTTGCCTTCTGTCTTTTCTAGCATCAGGATCTTCTCCAGGGAGTGCTCCCTTCTCATTTGGTGGCCAAAGTATTTGAGCTTCAGCTTCAGCATCTGACCTTCCAGGGAACAGACTGGGTTGATTTCCCTTAGGACTGACTGATTTGATCTTCTTGCGGTCCAAGGGACTCTCAAGAGTCTTCTCCAGCACCACATTTCAAAAGCATCTATTCTTCTGTGCTCGGCCTTCCTTATGGTCCAGCTCTCACAGTCATACATTACTACTGGGAATACCATCACTTTGACTATACAGACTTTTGTTGGCAGGTGATGTCTCTACTTTTTATTATACTGCCCAGGTTCACCATAGCTGTCCTCCCAAGGAGCAAATGTCTTTTAATTTCATAGCTACAGTCACCATCTGCAGTGATCTTGGATTCCAGAAATGTGAAATCTGTCACTACTTCCATGTCTTCCCCTTCTATTTGCCAAGGTGTGATGGGACTGGATGACATGATCTTAGTTTTTTTGATGTTGAGTTTCAAGCCTACTTTTGTGCTTTCCTCTTTCACCCTCAACAAGAGGTTCTTTAGGTCCTCCTCACTTTCTGCCATTAGAGTGGTGTCATCTGCATATCTGAAGTTGTTGATGTTTTTCCTGGCAATCTTAATTCCGGTTTGTGCTTCATCCAGGCCAGCATTCCGCATGATGTACTCTGCATATAATTAAATAAGCAGGGTGACAATATACATCCTTGTCGAACTCCTTTTCCTATTCTAAACCAGTCAGTTGTTCCGTATCCCATTCTGACAGTTGCTTCTTGACCCGTATACAGGTTTCTCAGGAGACATGTGAGGTGGTCTGGAACTCCCATCTCTTTAAGGACTTGCCACAGTTCGTTGTGATCCACACAATCAAAGGCTTTAGCGTAGTAAATGGCACAGAAATATACATTTTTCTGATACTCCTGTGCTTTCTCCATAATCCATCGAATGTTGGCAATTTGATCTCTAGTTCCTCCACCTCTCTGAAACCCAGCTGGACCTTCTGGTAGTTCCCAATCTACATACTGCTGAAGCCTAGCTTGTAGGATCTTTAACATGACCTTGCTGGCATGTGAAATGAGTGCAATGGTGCGATAGTTTGAACATTCCTTGGCATTACCCTTCTTTGGGATTGGAATATAAACTGATCTTTTCCAATCCTGTGGCCACTGTTGTGTTTTCCAAATTTGTTGACATAATGTGTGCATCACTTTAACAGCATCATCTTTTAGAAGAAGAAGATGAAGAAGAAGATATTGGATTTATATCCCGCCCTTCACTCCAAAGAGTCTCAGAGCGGCTCACAATCTCCTTTACCTTCCTCCCCCACAACAGACACCCTGTGAGGTGGGTGGGGCTGGAGAGGGCTCTCACAGCAGCTGTCCTTTCAAGGGCAACCTCTGCCAGAGCTATGGCTGACCCAAGGCCATTCCAGCAGGTGCAAGTGGAGGAGTGGGGAATCAAACCCGGTTCTCCCAGATAAGAGTCCGCACACTTAACCACTACACCAAACTGGCTCTCCTTTTAGGACTTTGAATAGCTCAACTGGGATATCATCATCTCTGCTCGTTTGACTTCACACTCCAGGATGTCTGGCTCAAGGACATCAATTTCACTGTCATAGTTGTCAAGGGCATTGAGATCCTTCTTGTATAATTCTTCTATGTATTCTTGCCACCTCTTCCTGATCTCCTCTGCTTCTGTTATGTCCCTACCAGTTTTGTCCTTTATCATGGCCATCTTTGCATGAAACGTTCCCTTGATTTCTCCAATTTTCTTGAAAAGATCTCTTGTCCTTCCCATTCTATTATTTTCCTCTATTGCTTTGCATTGTTCCTTCAGGAATGTCTCCTTATCTCTCCTTGCTGTTCTCTGAAAATCTGCATTCAGTTGGGTGAATCTTTCCTTTTCACCTTTGCCTTTCACTTTCCTTCTTTCCTCAGCTGTTTGTAAAGCCACATCAGACAGCCACTTTGCTTTCTTGCATTTCTTTTTCTTTGGGATGGTGCTGATTGCTGCCTTCTGTACAATGTCACGAACCTCTGTCAATAGTTCTTCAGGCACTCTGTCTATCCACTCTAGTTCCTTAAACCTATTCTTCACCTTCACTGTATATTCATAAGGGATGTGATCAACGTCAAACCTGAATGGCCTAATGGTTTCCCCAGTTTTCTTCAGTTTAAGCCTGAATTTTGCGATGAGTAGCTCATGATCTGAGCCGCAGTCAGCTCCAGGTCTTGTTTTTGCTGACTATAATAATAATAATAATAATAATAATAATAATAATAATAATAATAATAATAATAATAATAATAATAATAATAAATTTATTTTTGTATCCCGCCCTCCCCCGCCAAAGGCAGGCTCAGGGCGGCTAACAAGGCATGGTAAGTACCATGGTTACAATAAAATACAATCATTGCTATAAAACAGTTAAAATAGATTAAGTTACATTCATAAATTAAGCTAAAAATTAAATACAACAGTAAACCATTATAATTTATCAATTAAGGTGCTACAATTCAGAGTATATATAGGATGGCTAGCTGTCATATCCCGGGTTTCATCTTAAAAGCGAGCTGAAAGAGGGCGGTTTTGCAAGACCTGCGAAACTGATATAGGTCTCGCAGGGCTCGCACCTCCTCTGGTAGTTGATTCCACCATTGGGGAGCCATTGTTGAGAAGGCTTGCTCCCTCATTGTTTTCAATCTAGCCTCCCTTGGTCCAGGGATTTTTAAAAGATTTTGAGAGCTAGATCTCAGTGCTCTCTGAGGAACATCTGGAGAGAGGCGGCCCCTAAGGTAGGCAGGTCCTCGGCCATATAGGGCTTTAAAGGTAATAACCAGCACCTTGTAGCGAATTCGGAACACAATTGGCAGCCAGTGCAGTTCCCATAGCTGAGGCTGTACGTGTTCCCACCGAGGTAGTCTCACTAACAGCCTGGCCGCCGCATTCTGCACTAGCTGCAACTTCCGGGTTCGGTATAAGGGCATCCCCATGTAGAGGGCATTACAGTAGTCTAGCCTCGAGGTGACCGTTGCATGGATCACAGTTGCCAGTTCGCTACGTTCCAAGAAGGGGGCCAACTGCCTCACCCTCCTAAGGTGAAAAAAGGTGGATTTAGCAGTGGCGGCTATCTGGGCTTCCATTGTCAAGGAAGGCTCCAGTAGCACTCCCAAACTCTTGACCCTGTTCACTGGTATCAGTGACGCACCGTCAAAGGTTGGTAGGGAGATCTCCCCTCCTGGCCCGCCATGACCTACGCAAAGGACCTCAGTCTTCGCTGGATTCAGCTTCAGCCCACTCAGCCTGAGCCAACCTGCCATGGCTTGCAGCGCCCGGTCCAGTTTTATAGGGACATCATCAGTTCGGCCGTCCATCAATAGATAGAGCTGGGTGTCATCAGCATACTGGTGGCAACCCAGCCCATACCCCCGGGCAATCTGGGCAAGGGGGCGCATGTAGATGTTAAACAACATTGGAGAGAGAACCGCCCCCTGAGGCACCCCACAATTAAGTTGGTGTCTCTGGGACAGCTCCCCTCCAATCGCCACTCTTTGTCCCCGAACTTCAAGGAAGGAGGAGAGCCACTGTAAGGCTAGCCCCCGAATTCCTGCATTGGCGAGGCAGCGGGTCAGCAGCCGGTGGTCGACCATATCGAACGCAGCCGATAGGTCTAACAACAGCAACACTGCTGAGCTGCCTCGATCCAGGTGTCGCTGGAGGTCATCCATGAGGGCGACCAGAACTGTCTCCGTCCCATGGCCCGGGCGGAAGCCGGACTGGCATGGATCTAAGGTGGAAGCGTCATCCAGAAAATCCTGTAACTGCAACGCCACAGCCCTCTCTATAATTTTGCCCCAAAAGGGCAAGTTTGAGACCAGCCGGTAATGGGCCAATTCGGCCGGGTCTGATGTAGCCTTTTTCAGGAGAGGGTGGACCACTGCCTCCTTCAGGGGTGTTGGAAAGGAACCCTCTAAAAGAGATCTATTTATGATGTCCCGTATAGGACATCTTAGCTCCTCCTGGCAGGCCTTAATTAGCCAGGAGGGGCATGGGTCCAGATCACAAGTTGTTGGGCGTGCAGTGACAAGGATTCTGTCGACTTCCTCCAAGCTGAGCAGGTCAAAGCGGTCCAAGATCAAACCAGAAGACACGCATTGGGCCTCGAGTTCACTTACTGTATCCAGATTGGCAGGGCAGTCGTGGAGGAGCGACTGGATCTTGTCTGCAAAAAATTTCACAAAAGCCTCGCAGCCTATCTCCAATTCCTTAACGTTTGGATTGCCCTGTGGCAATGTAGTAAAATTCCGTATTAAGGAGCTTCTCCATTTTTGACTGCAGAGTATATAATCAATCTGATTTCTGTGTTGCCCATCAGGTGATGTCCACATGTAGAGTCGCCTTTTAGGTTGTTGGAAGAGGGTGTTCGCTATGACCAGCTTGTCCTCTTGACAAAACTCTATTAGCCTTTGCCCGGCTTCATTTTGTTCTTTAAGGCCAAACTTGTCAGTTGTTCTGGTCACCTTTTGACTTCCTACTTTGGCATTCCGTTCCCCTATGATGAAAAGGACATCTTTTTTGGGTGTTAATTCTAGAAGGCGTTGTAGATCTTTATAGAACTTCAGCCTCATCTGCATCAGTGGTTGGGGCATAGATTTGGATTACTGTGATATTGAATGGTTTGCCTTGGATACGGACGAGATCATTCTGTCATTTTTGAGATTGTATCCCATTACTGCCTTCCTCACTCTCTTGTTAACTATAAAGGCCACACCATTTCTTCTATGGGACTCTTGACCACAATAATAGATGTAGTGATCCTCTGAGTTAAATTCACCCATTCCCATCCATTTTAGTTCACTGATTCCCAAGATGTCGATGTTCAGTCTTGCCATCTTTTGTTTAACCACATCTATCTTACCTTGATTCATAGATCTTACATTCCACGTTCCGATGCAGTATTGTTCTTTGCAGCATCGGACTGTTCTTTCACCATCAGACACATCCACAGCTGAGTTTCCTTTCGGCTTTGGCCCAGCTGCTTTACTCTTTCTGTGGTTACTTGAATGCTCTTCCCCAGTAGCATATAGGGCACCTTCTGACCTGAGGGGCTCATCTTCCAGCGCCATATCTTTTAGCCTTTTGTTTCTGTTCATGGGGTTTTCTTGGCAAGGATACTGGAGTGGTTTGCCATTTCCTTCTCCAGTGGATCACATTTAGTATGCGTTCTCAGCTGTGGCCTGTCCATCTTGGGTGGCCCTGCATGGCATAGCCCACAGTCTCATTGAACCACGTAAGCCCTCTCACTACAACAAGGCAGCAATCCATGAGAGGGTAAGCAGGTCTACTCACAAGTAAATCTCATTTTATTCAATGGGGCTTACTTCCAGGAAAGTTTGTTTTTTTAAAAAAAAATTCAGTCTCAGTTCGTTGTGGATTGCATCCATCTATTGTGGATGGATCACCTGCCAACAGTTCAGAGCATTCAAGATGGTAACTAGAAAGAAAACACATACTCAAAGTCTGTTCCTTGAATGTCTGAATTTGAACTGTGAGGCAGGTGGGGGGAAGAATGAATTTGATTTGCAAATTTGAAAAGCACCATTTGTTTCAGCTCTGTTGTTAACCTCTAGAAATGAGGTCAGTATGCTGTCATCTGTCATCCCCAGGGATAAATTCTCTCTTACGGGATATATGGGTTTCAGCTGTAGCATTCTGTTCCTGTGTGTGTGCCTACAAAGTGAGATTGAATAAGAAACACACATTTGTGTGTGTGTGTGTGTGTGGGGGGATTTTCCTTCTAACCTGTATCCATTTCACCTCTGTGTATGTGTATTATCCACCCAAACACACATCATAATTCAATAAACCCAGCTGTTCAGTATTATTTACATTATGCTGCCATTCTGGCTGACCCAAAGAGCAAAAGAAAATAACAGGGCATATTTGCAGCTTAATAAAAACATTGCAGTAGGGAGCCCTTCCCCAACGATTCCAAGCAGTTGCTTGGAAGAGCCTTAGCTGATTTAACAAACTGGTTTGGACAAATGTTTAACATGCTTGCTGTAATGACATTCAGATGTTTCCGCTCCCCCCCTTTCCTTTCAGCAGTTGTTGCTCAGGAGGAAATGTGTCATTGCCCAGTCAGGCTGGAGGGTGGGAAATAAATAAATAAGTAAATGAAACAAAATGAAATGTGATGCGTCTGCATGGGGTGGGGGCAATAGCACAGAGCATGCTGACTACTCCTGACAGATGTGGGGGGAGGGAGAGTCAATATGATGTGTCTGAGACAGCCCAGGCTCTGTATTGCAGAATAAATTACATGATTCGCTGAATGCTTGGGCTTCACACAGACATATACAAAATTGGAAAGATAAAAGCTTGCATTGGCTTCAGATGATATTTACTGCTTGATGGATTTACTAGCAGCCCCAATACAGTCATACTGTATTGAATTATTGGCCTCTATTTAGCTGTGTGTCTGTCGAAGCTTGAATGTCCATTTAAGCATAAGTGAGCTGGAGCCCTGCCAGAGCTTTCTAAAAACCTGGGTACAGAGAAAGATGCAATCAAATGGTGGGCAGCTTGAAGAACAGGGAAGGGAAACAGAACAGGCTGCATTTGGGTTTATCAATATTAATCTCAAAATAAATATTAATGAAGGCCACCTTGTACATCCAGATTTCTTTAAAAAATTGTTTTATCTTTGAATATTTTTAAAATACCTTCTCACACACAAATAGCTGGGAATCACTGTGTGTGATCATCCCTCCATTCCTCCTGCAAAGTGGGAGTGTGAGAGGCCATTAGCTTTATAGCTATCCATTGTATAACCAGCAGGGTTCCTTCAAGGCAATAGAAATGGAGAAATACTAGCATGAAGAAGTATATAGCTACCTATAATATATGATTATAAAAGTAACGTACTACACAAAAAGGAATATTGTTATGGATTCACTATTGTATTGTTCTGAGGCAGTTCAGATAAGAAATAACCTTTCAGTTACAATGAACCCCAAGAGAGGGTCACACCCCAGAGAGCTTTCCAGTACTGCAGCACAGAAAAATCAAGCAGGTAGTTGCCTTGATGCAATGGGTTGTGTTTTTAAAAAGCCCTGAGACTCCTATTTTGGCAGAGGCTGAATGTGTATCATGATATGTTTATACAGTGATCCAGTCAGTTGTGGTGTCGGGAGTATGATCGTTCCTGCTGGGCTTTATGTGTGTTTTTGGAGAATTTTTCTTCCCTCACCAAAGCACTGGTGTACTTTCCTGTGAGGTTAGATTTATTTATTTAAAACACATATGTGTTTGTCTTGCCTTTCCCTACAAAAATACCCATTTGTCCTGAGGGGTAAAATAAAAGGGAAGGAGGGCTAATAAGAAATATTCTTTATTTGAAAAAAGAAAAGGACTTTGATGCGTACTCAAAAGTTGAGAGAGGCAACTGTGAGAACCACAGCTATGACATTTCCCACCTCCTAAAAGAGTGTTTTAAAAGTGGCTTCTCTCCTCAATAATCTAGAACTAGCATTTTGGTCAGAAATACAGAAACTCCTTTGAAATAATTGTGGCGTGGTCTAAAACACAAGAGGTGAGGTTGAGGCTTTGCCTCAAGTGTGAATTAGCTGCATTTGAGGGGGCGGTGTTTAAAGTCAGTTTAAATGTTTTTTTTTTAAAAAGTGAGATGTATTCCGTCAGACCTATTCTATGATGCAGTGTGGCCTCCACTACAATAAGACACTTTCAGTTTAATTTTCATTATTTAATGCATACTCTTATTTAGCATGGTAATACATATTTCATGTATTCATAAATTAAAGCAGTGTGTATAATTGGTTGGTGTTAACATAAGCTAATCATAAGGCTCTTTTGAAATATTTTTTCTCCCTTGTATGTTCATGTGGTGCTACACAAGGAACAGAAAAAGAAACCTTTCAGGGCTCATGTGTACATTCCCATTGTGTGGCATTTGCCCCAGGGTAAATTATTCCTGAATACTTGCCATCTGTCCTCATATTATCTCAAAAAACAGCTGTATTTAACAGTACTAGCATATTTGTGAGTGTTCTTATTTCATTTAATCCTGCACAAATGTAAGTTTCAGAGTTCAGTGGGACTCTCTCCCAAGCATGCTTTGTTTTGTAGCCTGAGCCAACACTGAAGTGTTGTGGATGGTAAGTATACATTAAAAACAACGTACACATAATTGGTCAATTAAACTTCATAAAATGCACAAATTCAGAAAGGCTTCCAAATAAAAATTCTCTCCTTATCACTGATAATGATGGTGAATTATTGTATGATCTTTTCTTCTCAGATCACAGTAATGACTGGCAGCTGTAAATAGATTATTTAAATTTATTTATTTATTATATTTATATCCCACCCTCCCCAAACAGGCTCAGGGTGGGTAACAATATATATAACAATTAAAAAGCAGTCAATATATAATTAATAAAACAACTAAAGCAGTTAACAATAAAAAGATGGTGAAATAGATATCAGAATACTGAGTTCAGAAACTGGACAGATAATAGCAGGAGTAATTTGAGAGCAAATTAAGGGTGTGCATTCGGTTTGGATGAATTGAAGAGACCTATGAATCACCCCTGATTCGGAAGTATATGGCGCCATATACTTCCGAATCCAATTAGAAGCCATTATACGGGAGCCATATACGGCTCCCCATATACTTCCAAATCAAGTCCATAGAACTTCTGAATCAACTTCCTAATCAAGTCCATAGAAAAGGCGGGAAAGGAGCTTCTGCAGCCTCAGGGGAGCTGCTTGTTTCCTTTCCCGTCTTTGGAAGCCTTTTCCCACCTCTCCCATATCAGGGAGGGAGGGGGAGGGGAACTCCAGCAGCCAATCCAAGGCATGCATTTTCAAAATGCATTGCAAGTGCATGCTTTGCAGGGCTGTTGTGTAGCTGATGGCTGGGCTAATCCATTGTTGTTCTTTTGTTTACTTGGGTATCTCCATCTCCAGAAGCTGGCATCTGGGTGAGAGACCCAGAACAAGCATGCTTGTTGTGCTTGGCCAACTCTCCTTGCATTGTTTGGGGCAGGGCTGGAGAGCTGGCATCTGTAGATTGCGTGTTCTGTGCGTGTTCTGTGACAGGGAAGCTGGCATCTGTATGAGACACCTGGAACCAGCATGCTTGTTGTGCTTGGCCAGCTCTCCCCGCGTTGTTTGGGGCAGGGCTGGAGAGCTGGAATCTGTAGATTGTGTGTTCTGTGGCAGGGAAGCTGGCACCAGGGTGAGAGACCCAGAAACAGCATTCTTGTTGTGCTCGGCCAGCTCTCCCTGTGTTGTTTGGGGCAGGACTGGAGAGATGGCATCTGGGTTTGCTGCAGCCAGGTTTGCAGAGCAGACCTTGAGCAGATTGTGTTTTGTGTGGCAGTGACGTTGGCATTGGCAACTGGGTTTATATTGGTTCCAGGCGAGCAGGGTTCCTAGAGTAGATAGATGGATGTAGTACATTTGGGTCCTATAGAGATTCTCTGGTGTGAAGTTAGGTTTGGCTTTGAGTGCCCCAGGAATTGGACTCCCTGGTCCAATTTTTTTTTTTTTGCTTTGTGGGTTTTGTGTGGAACAGTGCCCTGAAGCTGCACAGCAGTTTGGGGGGCTCTCCTCAAAACCTCCTGCTCCCCAGAGCCACTTTTCCCACGACAATTGCAGTGGGGGAAGTGGCTCTAATTAGTTTTTTTCTCACCATTGGAAACACCCCATCAACTTGTATTTTTCAATTTGTATTATTTGTTTTAATTTTTTTAAAGAATACTATAACAATATATTGCAAATTAATAAAATTGTTTTAAATTGAATTCCCTTCCTAATAATTCCCAGCATGGCGTTGGCCTTTTCTATTGCAATCGCACACTGTCTTGACATTTTCAGTGAGTTATCTACCACGACCCCAAGATCTCTCTCTTGGTCATTCTCTGCCAGTTCAAACCCCATCAACTTGTATTTATAGCTTGGCCCCAATGTGCATTACTTTGCACTTGGTCACATTGAACCTCATCTGCAACGTTGACGCCCATTCACCCAGCCTCAACAGATCCCTTTGGAGTGCCTCACAATCCTCTCTGGTTCTCACCACCCTGAACAATATGTGTCATCTGCAAACTTGACCACTTCACTTCTCACTCCAAATCCAAATAATTTATGAACAAGTTAAAGAGCATGAGACCCAGTACTGAGCCCTGTGGCACCTCACTGCTTACCGTCCTCTTCTGCGAAGACTGCCCATTTATACTCACTCTCTGCTTCCTATTAATTAGCCAGTTTTTGATCCACAAGAGGACCTGTCCTTTTACTCTATGACTCTCGAGCTTTCTAAGGAGCCTTTGATGAGGAACTTTATCAAAAGCTTTCTGGAAGTCAAGGTTAACAACATCTATTGGGTCTCCTTTGTCCACATGATTGTTCACCCCCTCAAAGAAATGTAACAGGTTAGTGAGGCAAGATCTTCCCTTACAGAACCCATGCTGAGTCTTCCTCAATAACCCGTGTTCATTAATGTGCCTACTCATTCTGTCCTTGATAATGCTTTCTACCAACTTTCCCGATATTGAAGTCAGACTGACTGGCCTGTAATTTCCCGGATCTCCTCTGGAACCCTTGTTAAAGATTGGGGTGACATTTGCCACCTTCCAGTCCTCAGGAATGGAGGCAGATTTCAATGAAAGATTACATATTTCTGTCAGAAGATCCACAAGTTCAACTTTGAGTTCTTTCAGAACTCTTGGATGTATGCCACTGGACCTGGTGACTTATTAGTTTTTAATTCATCAATCAGTTGTAGGACCTCCTCTCCTGTCACCTCAATCTGACTCATGTCTTTCAACACCCCTTCCAAAATTAGTGGTTCTGGAGCAGGCAAACACTTCTCATCCTCCACAGTGAAGACGGAGGCAAAAAATGCATTCGGCTTCTCAGCCATTTCCCGATCCTCCTTCAGTAATCCTTTTAACCCATGGTCATCCAAGGGCCCCACTGCCTCCTTGGCTGGTTTCCTACTTCTAATATATTTGAAGAAATTTTTATTGTTGGTCTTTATGTTTTTTGCAATATGCTCCTCATAGTCCCTTTTTGCCTGCCTGATCACAGTCTTGCATTTGATTTGCCACAGCCTGTGTTCCCTTTTATTAATCTCACTTGGACTAGCTTTCCACCGCTTAAAGGAGTCCTTCTTACCTTTTACAGCTTCCATTACTTTGTTTGGTAACCATGCAGGCCTTTTCTTATACCTGTTTGTGCCTTTCCTAACTTGTGGTATATATTTTATCTGAGCTTCTAGGATTGTAGTTTTAAATAACCTCCAAGCTTCCCCAAGGGTTTTGACTGTATTTACCTTTTCTTTCAGTTTCCTCTTCACATGCTTCCTCATCTCAGAGAATTTACCTTTTTTAAAGTTAAATGTGGTTGTGCTGCTCTTTTGGGGCAACTCTCTATTTATACAAATGGTGAAATCAAGAACGTTATAGTCACTGCTCCCAAGTGGTGCGATCACTTTTACATCTCTCACCAAGTCTTAGGACCAAATCCAGAGTCACCCCACCCCTGGTAGGTTCTGAGACCATCTGCTCCATAGCACAGTCATTGAGAGCATCAAGAAACTCAGTCTCTTTCTCTCAACCTGAACACATATTGACCCAATCAATCTACGGGTAGTTAAAATCACCTATTATGACACAGTTTTTACGTTTAGCCACTATCTTTAATCCTTCCATCATATTATAATCATCCTCTCTCTTTTGATTTGGTGGGCGATAACAAACTCCCATAGTTAAATTTCCTTTTGGGCCCTCTATTTCAACCCAAACCATTTCTAGAAGGGAATCTAATTCTCTGACCTCAGTCTTACTGGACCATATACCCTCTCTGACATACAGAGCCATCCCACCTCCAACCCTTCCCTTCCTATTCTTCCAATATAACTTATATCCAGGAATCACCATGTCCCACTTGATCTCATTCCACCAAGTTTCTGAAAATCCCACAATGTCTATGTTTTCTTCCAACAGTAAACATTCCAACTCACCAATATTACTTTGAACACTTCTAGCATTTGTATACAAGCATCTATAATTTCCCAGGCAAGCTAGGCCCACAACCTTCCTCCTGCTGCCTCGAGACTTTGACAGACACTCCATACTGTTTGTCACTATCTCAGTGGACAACTCTGATCCATTACCTGGTAGAAAAGTAACAGCTAACCCTTCATCTCTTTGAGATGAGTCCTCCTGAACCAGAGACATTTCATCTCCTGTCAGCTTTTCCCCAAGATTTAGTTTAAAAACTGCTCTGCCACCTTTTTGATTTTAAGCGCCAGCAGCCTGGTTCCATCTGGGGATAAGAGGAGACCATCTCTTTTGTACAGCTCCCACATGTTCCAGAAAGCATCCCAGTGCCTAACAAACTTAAACCCTTCCTCCCTACACCATCGTCTCATCCACACATTGAGACTTAATTTGTGCCTCTCTCTCCAGCCCTTCATGTGGAACAGGTAGCAGTTCTGAGAAGGCTACCTTGGAGGTCCTGGCCTTACGTCTCCCGCCTAGCAGCCTAAATTTTTCCTCCAGGACCTCACGACTGCATTTCTCCACATCGTTGGTGCCAACATACACCATGACCACTGGCTCCTCCCCAGCACTGTCTATCAGCCTATCTACTACACGCGTAATGTCCACTACCTTCTCACCAGGCAGGCAAGTCACCATACAGTCAGTACGCAGTTTTGCCACCCAGCTGTCTACTTGTCTAAGGATCGAATCACCAACTACCAAGACCCCCCCTCTCTCCCTGCCCAGGGATGGTTCCTTGTTGCAAAAGGATACCCGCTCACCAACTGAAGAAGAGGTCCCTTCTGAGGGTGCATACCCTTTATCCTCAGCACAGTGCCCTGTTCCCTCTCGACCCTCGGGCTCCCTGGCAGCAACGGGGCTGCCATGTTCAGAGCAGGGCTCATCTAATACATCCCCGAGAGTCTTCTCCGAATGCCTAACTGACTGTCTCTGCTTCTCCAGGTCTGCTTCACCTCGGCCTCAAGGGTACGAACTTGTTCTTTGACGACCAGGAGCTCCTTGCATTGAGCACACACCCAAGACTGTGGGCAGATAGTCATACATGTGACACTCAGTGCAAAACACTGGTGGCAATGGGCTTTTTGGGGAGCCCAAGGACAGGGACCCCCAGCCCAATCTTTTTGGGACTTGGGGGTTTTGTAGGGGAGATTTCCCTGCAGGTCCCTTCCAAATTTGGGGGCTCTCCCTCAAACCCCTTCCCATCCAGGCGGCTTCCAATATGCCCTATTTTGCCATTGATTTCAATGGTGTCTAGAGTATAATGGTGGGATAGGGGCACCCTCTTTGGGTGCTCCTAGAATGGAGCCCCCTGGCCCAATCTTTTTGGGACTTGGTGGATTTGTAGGGGAGAGTTCCCTGCAAGTCCCCTGAAAATTTGGGGGCTCTCCCACAAACCCCTTCCCCTCCAGGCGGCTTCCAATATGCCCTATTTTGCCATTGATTATAATGGGGATGTATATTTGGAAATAGCCATACATCTACCATATATACGGCTATTCCGAGTACCAGTATTCTGAAATATATGGTATTCCAAATATTTTGGCCCTGTGCATTTCCGAATCCAATTAATTCCGATTTTTTTTTTTGCACACCCCTAGAGCAAATGCATTGTATTGGTTGCAGAAGTATGTTCTACTTGTCAATTTTATAGTTTAAAACATAAACTCAAGTGACAGGATGTGATTTGTTCACTACAATTGCATAGATACAGCCAGAAAAATTCTACTAATAGGAAGGATGATTCTTTGGGATTTCTGAAATGGCAGATTTCAACTTTCTAATCTGATCTTCACTTCACTGTAACATATCCCTTCTAAAGCTCTTCAGGGAGATCACACTTAGCCTGTAGCAAGGTAGGACAAATAAACTTTTTAACAATACTATTTTGATACTGCTGTTAATAATGCTTAGTATTTTGTATATTACTTTAAAATATTTAAACTACTATACTGTTTGTATACAACTTTAAGATGTTTAACGTTCCTCATCAAAGGCTCCTAAGCTCAATAGTCATGGGGTAAAAGGACAAGTCCTCTTGTGGATCAAAAACTGAATAATTAATAGGAAACAGAGAGTGAGTATAAATGGGCAATTTTCATAGTAAGAGTGGTAAGCAGTGGGGTACTGCAGGGCTCAGTACTGGGTCCAATGCTTTTTAAATTGTTCACTAATGATTTGGAGTTGGGAGTAAGCAGTGAAGTGGCTAAGTTTGCTAAATGGTTCAGAATGCTAAGACCAGGGTATCAGACACTGGAAAATTACTGTAATGAAATGCTTAGCTTAAATGAATGTGATGAAATGCTTAGCTCAACTGACTCCATTTTCTAACCTATATTACTAACCCTGGGAAGAGACCTTGCATATCAAAGTCGGAGCATAGTATTTACTAACACTGGTGTAAATTCCTGTCCCTGGAACTAACAAAGGCAATTCCCCTTTGAAGATAAAATGCCTCCGGGGATGGCAGTTTAGCCATCCCTGTGAGATCAAGGACCGCATAGAAATAAGAGAAAGTTACTGTGTGAAAAGTATCACTTCATACTAAGAATGCTTGGGAATGTAGTTTTGTTTAGAAAACCTTTGATGTGCAATTCTTTAAAGTAACTCCTCACTGGGGAACTATGAACTCTCAAATAAAACCTTAAACTTTGTATCATATGGAGTCTGGTTGATTTGAAGTTCCATCATCTGACACAGGGAGGATTGTGAGGCACTCCAATGGGAACTGTCAAGGATAGGCAAGGGGGTGTCAACATGGCAAATGTGGTTAAATGTGGCGAAGTGCTAACTAATGCACATTGGGGCCAAAAATCCTAACTGTAAATACACGTTGATGGGGTCCAAACTAGGGGAGGCTGACCAAGAGAGAGATCTTGAAGTCATGGTAGATAACTCACTGAAAATGTTGAGACAGTGTGCAATACAAAAGGCCAACACTATGCTGGGGATTATTAGGAAGAGAATTGAAAACAAATCAGCCAGTATCATAATGCCCCTGTATAAATCGATGGCACGGTCTCATTTGGAATACTGTGTAGAATTCTGGTCACCACACATCAAAAAGTTATAATGGCATTGGGAAACATGCAGAAAAGGGCAACTAGAATGATTAAAGGGTTGGAACACTTTCCCTATGAAGAAAGGTTAAAGCACTTGGGGCTCTTTAGCTTAGAGAAATGACAACTGAGGGGTGACATGATAGAGGTTTAGAAGATTATGCATGGGATAGAGAAGGTAGAGAAAAGTTTTTTTCCCCCTTTCTCACAATACAAGAGCTCGTGGGCACTCAATGAAATTGCTGAGCAGTAGGTTAGATCAGATAAAAGGAAGTACTTCTTCATACAAAGAGTGATTAACACACAGAATTCACTGCCACAGGAGGTGGTGGCGGCTGCAAGCATAGACAGCTTCAAGAGGGGATTGGATGAACATATGGAGCAGAGGTCCATCCGTGGCTATTAGCCACGCTTTGTCTGGAGCAAGTGATGCTCTGTATTCTTGGTTCTGGGGGGGGCGGGGCAACAGTGGGAGGACTTCTAGTGTCCTGCCCCCTCCTGATGGACCTCCTGATGTCACCAGGTTATTTGGTCACTGTATGACAGAGTATTGGACTGGATGGGCCATTGGCCTGATCCAACATGCCTTCTCTTATGTTCTTATGTACTTCACATTTAGTTATCCTCACAATTGCTCTATAAGAGTGGATTGAATTTTTTTCTCATATTGCAGATGAAGGAATTTAGAAAATATTGGTTTGATTGAAGTCATGTTTGTGACTAAGATAATCTTAGATCTGAAAGTTTATAGCTCATTTTCTCAGTCATGACTCTACATAAACTCTCTCAGTATGTTTGAGTGGAAGTTTTTGTTGCCTGCATGATATGATTGACCTGCATCACATGGTGATTTGCTAAGGCTCTTTTGTTAGGGGCATGTACTAAAGGCACATGAATGCTATTCTATAGCATGAATAAAGCAAGTCTATAATGTTTAAAGGCCTGCAGTGGATCACACATAGACATTAATTGACCTATATGTTGTGCTAGAAATGTCATACAATGGTCTACATATTTTGGCTGTTACAATAGAGTTTTGGATTCCAGTAGTACGTCTGGTACATTTGACAAAATCCAGATTAGGAGGCTGGGTTCAGCCAAATTTATCCTTAAAAGCATTTCAACAGTTCCACATTCTTTGGCAGTTCCAAATTAATTTGGTGGTGCTTGCACAAGTTTCTCTCATAGAGTACTGATTGCGTTAACCCACCCCAACCCACCCCATTAACTCAATCAACAACTCTGGTTAAGTTTTACAAAAATAAAACATAGAATGCACAGTTCCAGCTGGCTTTGCAACAGGGGGTGTGGCCTAATATGCAAATATGTTCTTGCTGGACTTTTTCTACAAAAAAAGTCCTGATCACAAGTGTATTGCCTGCCTTGGTATCTGTGAGTAAAAAGCAGGAAGAGGGGTAGGGCACTTTACAGGGTTATTTTGGCTTTTGAGGGAAGTTTCTAGGGGACCAGACAGCAACCAACAGGTGCTACTTACATGATTCACCCGGCCTCACTGCTTACTACTGTTCATGCTTAACAAAGGGATGGACACAAACTGCTCCCCCTTTGCCAGCCTTTCTTTGTGTTTCACTTCCCATTTTCTTGCACAGAGCTTGCAAAATTCCATCCCTCAACTGGACCAAGCACAGCTGGCACCACACAATGTAGTCAGAGTTGTTCCATGGAGAGGCTGACAAGGCGAAGGAAAGCTGGCCTGCAAACTAAAGTTCATGACAACTTGTGGTTTGTGGTTTGCGTACTAAAGTTTGTAGAGAGTGGGAGGCAGATTATACATGTGTGTGTGGGGGGGGGGTAACCATAAATTTGGAAGAGACAAAGAGAGAAGCATATGTTCACTGTTGTGAGTTGGCTAACTCACCTTGATGATGGATTTTATGAAGAAGAAGAAGATATTGGATTTATATCCCACCCTCCACTCCAAATCTCAGAGTGACTCACAATCTCCTTTATCTTCCTCCCCCACAACAGACACGCTGTGAGGTGGGTGGGGCTGAGAGGACTCTCATAGAAGCTGCCCTTTCAAGGACAACCTCTGACAGAGCTATGACTGACCCAAGGTCATTTCAGCAGGTGCAAATGGAGGAGTGGGGAATCAAACCCAGTTCTCCCAGATAAGAGTCTGCACACTTGACCACTACACCAAACTGGCTCTCCAAGGATCTGCTGCCCTGTAGGAATGGGTTTTATTATTTTTGTATTCACCTATACTCTCAAAGATTTCAGGTTTTCACAGCTGGTAACATCATTAGGGTTTGTAGAATCTTTCGGGCTCAAGTGCCGGGTTCTACTGGAGACAGTTTTCCTTCCAGACATTTTGTTCTCAGCTGCGGAGAACATCCTCAGTGGCATTGCAGCCGGAGCAGGAGAAGGTCAAAGCGCCTGCTCCGGCTGCAACGCCACTGAGGATGTTCTCCGCAGCTGAGAACGAAACGTCTGGAAGGAAAACTTTCTCCAGTAGAACATGGCACTTGAGCCCGAAAGATTCTACAAACACCTATACTCTACTTGAATATTTGTAAATAAAGTAAATATTACAAAAATGATATATGATTCCAGTACTCTCTCCTTTATTTATTTATTTTTTACAAAAACAGGAATGTCCCTGGAACCTCCTCACTGCTTAGAGAAGTGGGAAATGTATATTCAATAGTTCCCCAACATTTTCTTCCAACATTTCTAGAAAGCAAATTATTCCAGCCTAGATTTCCAGTTATAACATCTAATAACTGCAGCCATTGTCCAGAAGAAAATATTAAATGTGTTAATTTTTTCAAAGCAGAAACAAATATATAACAAATGCATGAAATGTGTGCAATCTATCTGAATGTTTGAAAAAGAACAAAAGAAATATCTCATTGTCTCCAAGCATATCTCATGTATCTGACTCAATACCTTCCAAAGTAAATCAAACATCTCACTGAACTTGTTTCTACTTATCATGATCTGACTGGGAAATGAAAGGATTTTCCTCAATAGTCTGTTATAACTCTGTCATTATACTGAGTGAGGTAATTTGCTAAAACAGCTGCCTCTAATGAATAAACCTTTCCATCTGGCAGAACCCAAAGAGACACAAACAACCTCATGGTCGGCTTTCTTGCACTGACCTAAGGAAGGGGGGGGGGGTAACCTGTAAATGAAAGAAGACATAAAATCTTTTTTCTTGTCACAGGACACTTCCACAGCCTCCTCCCCATGTAAATTGGTCGTAACTGTTGGGGTGCTTATAGTGTGCCCTTTTCAGATTAATTACAACATAATTTGTAACTGGTTTGTTACAGGCATTGGAAAGTGAGATAAAATTAACAGCTGTTGAACTTGTTCATTTTGAGACACAGGTCTTAGGCAATCTTATTCTCATAGTGCATATGTTTTTCAGCTTTGGGGGGAAATCTTTTTAAATAACTTTCTGTTGCATCTTTGAGGAATGATGACACACTTGATCTATTTTATATTCACTGATCATAATAAATTTCATCCTGATGTAAGATGGGGATAAGAAAGACTTTTACATTTAACAGAAAGCTCAACAAAATGGCAGATTCTACAATAACAGCCCACTTATCTCAGAATGTTGATTTTAATTGAAGAGCATAGAACTATTCTTCATATTTTAGATTAAAATAAATGAGACAATATAGTTAATATTTAAGCAAAAATATCCTGGGATGACTGAGTTCTTACTAAAAAATGCATTTTTGCTTTACATTCCATATTGGCAAAACCCTTTCTCCACTCAAAATAAGCATTTTTAAAAAATAATAACCTATTTCGTTTTATCATATTTTCATTTATAAAGTGTTGCCAATTCAAACTCTTCAATAATATTATAATGCTATGGTTCAAAAATGCCAAAATTCTTCACTGTAGCAAGATCCCAAGGTCTGTGCCCCATAACTTCTTATTCCATATGGTTCCATTCTAACCTAACTCTTCAGGAAAGCAACATTTGCATGACAATTTTTTTATACATGAAAAATATTTTCTATAGTTGAAAATACCTTGGATCTGTGATAATGATAGTGGTGAGTGCTGACAGAGATTTAGCTGAAGTAGGCCAACATTATCCAGCTCTGTTGTATAGGATTTTGAGTGAGCAACCCAAAGATAAAACTATCTAGACTATCCAGCCACTTAAACTTGCATATCAAAAGGGGATAGAATCTTTGCTGATTGTATCCCATCTCCCCAAAATGATTAATTTGGAAAAAGATACAACTTCGGGGGATTTTCTGCTGTTTCAACTGTATTTTGAAATCCTTACTTATCTTGGTACTTTTTCTAATAGACTCCAAACAATAGTGTGTACGGGGGGCGGGGGGAACCATATGTAGTAAATCTCTGTGCTTCTGTAGCTGAGATTTTTGAAGCTTTCAAGCCTTTCTCAAATGGGGGAAATGACCTGCAGTGGGATTGGTCCAAAGGTATCTTTGAACTAACATTAATTTATATTTCTAAACCAGTGATGCCATCAGTGATTGTGGTGTGCATGTTGAGAGAGAAAGCATCCAACTTCAAAACTCGTAAATAATGTCCTCACCTAAAAGCTTCTCTCCAGTGCAAAATGGATTGTACAATAGCTTATCAGAGGGAAAGAGGAGGTGTGAAGGAGAAAAAGCGAGAAATAAAAAATAATAAAACCCACTCCTGTATAGAACATTAGAAATGTGACACTAACAAAGACTTCCCATTCCACATAGAATTAGTGCTGGCAGAGACAGCTCACAGGGCTGTGGGTGTACTCAGCTGTGCAGAGCTGATTATAGAAGATGAAAGTGCCTAGCAATTTATTTCATCTCACACTGAAGCACTGCTGACAACTGAAAGTGAGGACAGAAGGATTCATTTGTTCAACTTCTGTTTCAGAAAGCCAGCTTCAAATGATACCACAGAGAAAGAATGGAAAGTAAAAGCCCTTTCCTCCATTTCCTTGCTCAGTTGTTCTATATTTTTATCTCAATTTATGGAGTGTTATTTAATGTCTAGGTGAATGTATCATCATGTTAAAAGTTGGATAATATAGCATGTACAATATTAGCCTGCTCCCAAGGGGTGTCTTCTAACATTAGCCTTATCCCCTCTCATTTCAATAAGTCCACCAAGTTGTATTAAATTTTACACTTCCCTTTAGTGTTTAAAGAAGGATGGTCATTTTGTTATAATTTGCTGTAAAAAGCCCAATAATGCATTGTGCTTGTTGATGATGTAATTTTAATTGCCAGTATTGCCTGTGTTTTGAAGTGGAAGAATATAATTGGGTTATCTGGGAAAGAGATCATGGACCCTGCATAACAGTTGATTCATAGAGGAGATGATGATGTGCCCAAACCACAAGTGGTATATCTTAATTTGCTCTCCTTAGACTTCAGCTGTTAATGGAGAAAGACCTCTAAATATTCATTCAAGAAATTCTTTTTTCCCTTCTGTGCAGACTGGATATCATATATGCTTTGTTATAATGAAATCAGAACTCAAGATAAGCCCTTCTGGATCAGACCAAGATCAGTCCTATTTAGCAATGGGCTTCCAGAACCACTTAGATATAGCCAGGAAACAAGGCATGAAAACAGCAATTTCCTCATTGCTTGTTCCCCATGAACTAGTATTGAGGTATTCACTGACTCTATGAGGGTCCATTTGGTTATTAGGGGAGGGATGGTGGCTCAGTGGTAGAGCATCTGCTTGGTAAGCAGAAGGCCCCAGGTTCAATCCCCAGCATCTCCAACTAAAAAGGGTCCAGGCAAGTAGGCATGAAAAACCTCAGCTTGAGACCCTGGAGAGCTACTGCCAGTCTGAGTAGACAATACTGACTTTGATGGACTGAGGGTCTGATTCAGTAAAAGGCAGCTTCATATGTTCGTATATGTTCATTACGGCTACTAGCTGCTGAATACCTATATCACTAGAGTACAAGGGCTCCATGTAGGTATCTGTTTTATGCTTCACAGTAAACTTTGCAAAATTGTAGAATAATCTACCAGACAAACTGAGTTGCAGAAAAAAAAATTGGTTACTCATTTCCACATTAATCCATAAATTTGCACCTAAATGAGTGCTCTGTATGTGTTTCCTATAGCTGAAAAGTCCAATGCAGAGCCAGGTCTCTCTTCATATTATCAACACAAGCACATTCCTGTTTAGGAATGAAAATAATGGGACTTCCGGGGGAGGAAAATGACGAACTGAGCTGCTTCTCATAACGGAAACAGGCTAGAACTTCTGTTTGGGGTAGTGGAAGGCAAATAAATGCCTACTGCCTACTTTTCTCAATTAGAGATTAGTCCAAGATATGCACAGGAAACTCTGAGGAGATTTACCTTGGCTAAAAGGGAGTCCTGGGGGCGGCCTCCTTTGAGGCTTTGAGGGGTATCTCCGGAGAAGAGTTGCATTTTCATTATCTGCAGAAGTTCTCAAAGTCATTTATTTGACATAAGCTCGACAGAATCCTAACCTTCTGGGACTTTGCTAAACATCTAAAGCTATACAAGACCAGTGTGGATCTGGATAATTGGCAGAAAACGTACAGATTGCTATCTTTCATTCCAGGACTATTTACAGTTAAACAGAATACATTCAGAAGGTGGGAAATGGAAATCTAGAAAGCTTGGAAGAAGAAGGGAGGAAGAGATGAAATTTGGACTTTGTAAATTTAAAGGACAGTGCTAAAAAGTGAAAAGGAATTTATTGTTTGGTCTACTTGCGGTTTTGAAAAAAGAGCACCATTGTCACAGACCTGCAGCATATACAATCAACACAGGAAGTACGTCAAGCATCGTGAGATCTCTTTACCAGTGAAAACGAGATTTGGTGGCAAGTAAAGCAGGAAGTAGTGGATGAAAAGCCTACTCTAGGACTATAATACCATTGAGAAACATCGGCGACCATTGCTTGGAGGTCAAAATTAAAATAATGTTTTTAAAGTGTTCGGGACATTAAAAATTGTTGGAACTAATTGAGATGATGACAAGAAGATAAATACTATTGGACATATTGTTTGTAATGGACTTTAGAAGCCTTTAAAAGAAAAAGGGAAAAAAGTTGCAGAGAGAAGCAAAAAGTCACGACCGCCATTTTGAAGGATTTAATAGAAGAAAAAGGGGGGAAAGTTTCAGAGAGAAGCAAAAAGTCGCGACCGCCATTTTGAAGGATTTAAAATTTTTAAAAATTAATATCTCGGCCTGGGAAGCTCTGAGAATGGTGAAATTAGGCTTGTTATTAAAAGCAAGCTCTAATCTTTTGAATCTGATAGTTACATTTGAAATTGGTGAGATCAAAATTTTCGGTGTTTTTAAATGTCAGAACACAAGCAAACCCGTACAAGGGCTGCTTCATTGGAGAAAATAAAGGATCAATTAGAGGCAATGGAGGCCAGAATGATGAAAGGCATGAGAGAGATGACAACTGCATCAAAAAAAGAAATTATTGAAGAGATTAAAAAAGATATGGAAGATCTCAGAAAAAACAACAGAGGAAACATCTAAGAAAGTGCAGGTGGTAGAAGGGAGAATGAAAGTACATGATTCCACCTTGTTGAAAATGCAAGAAAAAGTGACAATCCATGACTGCAAATTGATGGAGACTCAGATACATCTGAGAAGAGTACCTGAAAAGGAAGATGGTGACTTGAAAGAATATATAATAAAAATAATTGCAGAATTTTTAGAGTAAGATCCTGAAGAGACTAAAAATATGTATACTATATGTATAGAGTGAACTCACTCTAGACCAAGAAAAATAATTTACCAAGAGATGTTGTCATAAAATACATGACAAAAGCAATGGTGGGAAAGATCATGAATAAAAACTTTGAAAAGACATTGATAGTGGGAGGCAGCAGAGTAAGAATTATGAAGGAGTTGCCAAGGCAAGTGATAAATGATAGAAGAACATATAAAAAACTGACAGAAAAATTAAGGGACAATGAAATGAGGTTTAGGTGGACAATACCTGAAGGTTTGAGCTTTGAACTTCAGGGGAACATAAGAACATAAGAGAAGCCATGTTGGATCAGGCCAATGGCCTATCCAGTCCAACACTCTGTGTCACACAGTAGTCAAAATTTTTATATATATATATATATAAATTTTGGCTACTGTGTGACACAGAGTATACATACATACACACACTGTGGCTAATAGCCACTGATGGACCTCTGCTCCAAATTTTTATCTAAACCCCTTATGAAGGTGGCCATGATTGTGGCCGCCACCACCTCCTGTGGCAGTGAATTCCACATATTAATCACCCTTTGGGTGAAGAAGTACTTCCTTTTATCCAATTTAACCTGTCTGCTCAGCAATTTCATCGAATGCCCATGAGTTCTTGTATTGTGAGAAAGGGAGAAAAGTACCTCTTTCTCTACTTTCTCAATCCCATGCATTATCTTGTAATCCTCTATCATGTCACCCAGCAGTCGACATTTCTCCAAGCTAAAGAGTCCCAAGCGTTTCAACCTTTCTTCATAGGGAAAGTGTTCCAGCCCTTTAATCATTCTAGTTGCCCTTTTCTGGACTTTCTCCAATGCTATAATATCCTTTTTGAGGTGCAGCAACCAGAACTGCACACAGCACTCCAAATGAGACCGCACCATCGATTTATACAGGGGCATTATGATACTGGCTGATTTGTTTTCAATTCCCTTCCTAATACTTCCCAGCATGGCGTTGGCCTTTTTTATTGCAAACGCACACTGTCTTGACATTTTCAGTGAGTTATCTACCACGACCCCAAGATCTTTCTCTTGGTCAGTCTCTGCCAGTTCACATCCCATCAACTTGTATTTGTAGCTGGGATTCTTGGCCCCAATGTGCATTACTTTGCACTTGGCCACACTGAACTGCATCTGCCACATTGACGCCCACTCAAACAGCCTCAACAGGTCCCTTTGGAGTTCCTCACAATCCTCCCTGGTTCTCACTACCCTGAACAATTTAGTGTCATCCGCAAACTTGGCCACTTCACTGCTCACTCCCAACTCTAAAGCATTTATGAAGAAGTTAAAGAGCATGGGACCCAGTACCGAGACCTGCGGCACCCCACTGCTTACTGTCCTCCATTGCGAAGACTGCCCATTTATACTGCCCATTTTTTTACTGCTTCCTATTACTCAGCCAGTTTTTGATCCACAAGAGGACCTGTCCTTTTACTCCATGACTCTCAAGCTTTCGAAGGAGCCTTTGATGAGGAACTTTACCAAAAGCTTTCTGGAAGTCAAGGTAAACAACATCTATCGGGTCTTCTTTGTCCACATGTTTGTTCACCCCCTCAAAGAAATGTAACAGGTTAGTGAGGCAAGATCTTCCATTACAGAACCCATGCTGAGTCTTCCTCAATAACCCGTTTTCATCAATGTGCCTACTCATTCTGCCCTTGATAATGGTTTCTACCAACTTTCCCGGTATTGAAGTCAGATTGACTGGCCTGTAATTTCCCGGATCTCCTCTGGAACCCTTTTTAAAGATGGGGGTGACATTTGCTACCTTCCAGTCCTCAGGAACGGAGGCAGATTTCAATGAAAGATTACAGATTTTTGTTAGAAGATCCACAAGTTCAACTTTGAGTTCTTTCAGAACTCTCGTATGTATGCCATCTGGACCCGGTGACTTATTAGTTTTTAATTCGTCCATCAGTTGTAGGACCTCCTCTATTGTCACCTCAATCTGACTCAGGTCTTTCAACACCCCTTCCAAAATTAGTGGTTCTGGGTCGGGCAAAAAGTTCTCATCTTCCACAGTGAAGACGGAGGCAAAAAATGCATTCAGCTTCTCAGCCATTTCCCTATCCTCCTTCAGCAATCCTTTTACCCCATGGTCATCCAAGGGTCCCACTGGCTGGTTTCCTACTTCTAATATATTTGAAGAAATTTTTATTGTTGGTCTTTATGTTTATTGCAATATGCTCCTCATAGTCCCTTTTTGCCTGCCTGATCACAGTCTTACATTTGATTTGCCACGGCCTGTGTTCCCTTTTACTAATCTCACTTGGACTGGTTTTCCACCGCTTAAAGGAGTCCTTCTTACCTTTTACAGCTTCCATTACTTTGTTTGTTAACCATGCAGGCCTTTTCTTATGCCTGTGCCTTTCCTAACTTGTGGTATGTATTTTATCTGAGCTTCTAGGATTATAGTTTTAAATAGTCTCCAAGCTTCCCCAAGGGTTTTGACCGTATTTACCTTTCCTTTAAGTTTCCTCCTCACATGCCTCCTCATCTCAGAGAATTTACCCCTTTTAAAGTTAAACGTGGTTGTGGCGGTCTTTTGGGGCAACTCCCTATTTATACAAATGGTGAAATCAATAACATTATGGTCACTGCTCCCAAGCGGCGCAATCACTTTCACCAAGTCTTGGGCATTACTTAGGACCAAATCCAGGATCGCCCCACCCCTGGTAGGTTCTGAGACCATCTGCTGCATAGCACAGTCATTGAGAGCATCAAGAAACTCAATCTCTTTCTCTTGACCTGAACACATACTGACCCAATCAATCTGCAGGTAGTTAAAATCACCTATTACGACACAGTTTTTACGTTTAGCCGCTATCTTTAAGCCTTCCATCTGTGACGGAAAGCAATAGGTTAAGCATAAGCTGAAGACGCACAGGGCTGCGTCAGGTGACCTGAGGGTGGGGGCAGAGTGCTCGGAGCTCTCAGGGAGGGAAAAAAGGGGGTTGGTGACAGGAAACTGCTGAGGCAGGAGTTCTGTCAGGAGTCTGTCAGAGTTGGAGCCTGACAGAAAGACTGAGAGGGTCAGTTCGGGCCTGAGAGAGGCTGAGAAGAAGCTGATCCTGAGAAGAAGCTGGATGAGGAGACGGGGAAGTCTTCCAGAGACTGCCAGCTTGACCTAACCAGCCGAGAGGGCTGTGTGTGTGTGTGTGAGTCAGTTAAAGACCTGAACGGTCGCAGACACCAGGAAACTACTCTAAAGACCTAGTGAGGAGGTTGAGGGAGTAGATGTGGGTCAGAGACACCAAGAAGGGCTGAGAGAAGAGTCTTCAGTCGAGGGGTGTGACTAGACACATCTATCCCAAGAGGCCAGACCTCGACAAAAGGTGGAGAGGGAGTTGAAGGTGAACTGTGTAACGGTGAAAGACTCAAAACAAAAGAAAAAGTAATCGTGAAGCCTGAAACAAAATAGTAACCTGTGTAAATATCTCCCCTATCCCCAGTTTAAGACTGTTTGTAACAATAAATCTGTGGTTTTAAGTTCGTGAGCCTATATTGTGTGAGAAAAACCACAAAGCTGCAGTGGTCCCATCCATCAAAACAAGTAAAATACCCCGAAGAGACTGAAAATTAGAGATCTAGTGAGGCCGTGAAGCTGGCGCTGCGATAATTGGTTGCCAGCGTCGGGATTTCGAAGAAAAACCCCAAAATAAGTGTCACTAAGAGACACAGAAAGTAGAGGGACACTGCAGTGAAGGAATTAAGACAGTTTTGTGAAAAATTCCTGTCAGAAATGGCTCCTCCTAAGAGAACTACCACAGCCACGGGGGATGGGCAGACGCAAGAAGGGATTCCTGAGGTGAATCCTGGTCAGAGCATTGAGGCTATGAAAATACAGTTGGAATTGGCCAGAATAGAAGCAGAAAAAGAAATTCAGATGGCCAAGATTCAAGCAGAAAGGGAATCAGAAAGAGAGGAGAGAGAACACAGAGAAAGGGAAGCTGAAAGAGAAAAAGGAATGGAAATGGCTAGGCTGGAATCAGAGAAAGGAATGGAAATGGCTAGGCTGGAATCAGAAAGAGAGGAGAGAGAACGCAGAGAAAGGGAAGCAGAGAGAGAACAAAGAGAGAGGGAAGCGGAAAGAGAGAGAGAACATGAGGAAAAAATGTACAGTTTGAAACTCCAGGAGATTCAGGGAAGGCCTGAGTTTCAACGTGATACTAGAAATGAGAGGCGCCTCACAGTAGAACAAAAGAAATTCCCCAAGTATCAAAAAGGGGATGATGTAGAAGCTTTTTTGTTTAATTTTGAAAGAACATGTAAAGATTTAAGAGTTGCTGATGAGGACAGAATGATTTATTTGAGACCTCAGATCTGTGGAGAGTTGAGTGAAATCTACTCTGAACTGAGGGATGAGGAGACTTCTGATTATCAATTGTATAAGGAAAGGGTCAGAGTCCGCTTTGGCTTAACAGCAGAGCAAAGCAGGAAAAAATTTAGAGAAATCAGAAGAAAGCCTGGAGAAACATACTCTCAACTAGGTTGTCGGTTAGACAGGGCCCTGAACAGATGGGTTGAAGGGAGTAAAGTTTCCACTTTAGAGGACCTGAAAAACTTAGTGGGCTTGGAACAGTTTTATAACCAAGTCCCCTCTCAGTATAGGTGGGTTCTGAGAGACAAGAAATTGAAGACAGTAGAAGAAGCAGCTATGATTCTAGATGAGATTGAATCAGATCTAGGGAGATCAATGTGGACTGCTCCAACTAAAAAACCCCGAGTCTGGAACTCTCCAGAGAAGTCTGGGGCGGGTAACAACAACCCTGCAAAGCGGTACAGTCCACCTCCATACAGAAGGACCCAGGCTGCTTGTTTCCAATGTGGAGGAATTGGGCACTATGCCAAATTTTGCCCAGAAAAAGGGAAAAAGACCCCACCAGCTAAGACAGTTAAAATAGTGCAAAGTCAAAAGCAAGAAGTAGAAACAAACCCTTCACTTCCAGAGAACACATCACCAGAAAGACCCAGTAGTGTTCTGAAGGTGTGGAAGGTGCAGGAAAGCTTGAGTGAGGAATATACTGAGACTGTGATGGTAAATGACGAGGAAGTCAAGGCTTATAGGGACACAGGGGCGCAGGTTTCCCTAGTACAGCCAGAATTAGTAAAAAGTCATCAGTATTTGCCTGGAAAATCTTACACCATAAAAGGCATTAAAGGACCTACATTTGAAGTGGCCCTAGCAGAAGTTCCTATCAAGTATAGAGAGTTCCAAGGTGATTGGATTGTGGGAGTCCTGAGTGACATAGGAACATCGCTTCTATTGGGCAATGATTTAGCTGATGAGTTAAAGAGACAGCAAGCTAATCCTGTCAACATTGTTACAAGAAGCAGGCCAGAAGCAGCAACGACTGAGGTGTGTGTACAGCAACCAGCAGAAGAAGAGGAAACAATGTTGCAGACCATCCCTGCTGCAGAATTCCTCAGAGAGCAGCAACAAGATGACAGCCTGAGGGAACTATGGCAGAGAACTGGGGTGAGTGATACTGAGATCACAATTGAACACCCATGCCAATTTAAAGTGATAGACCAGAAACTATACCGGGTGGCTTTAAAAAGAAAACATAACATAGTGTGGGAAAGAAAGAAGCAATTAGTCCTGCCAAGAAAGTATAGGATGCAAGTGTTGGATTTGGCTCATGCATCACCCATGGCCTCTCACCTTGGCATCAATAAGACAAGGGACCGAGTGCAAGAACGGTTCTTTTGGCCAAATATGGGCAAGGACATAAGGGCTTTTTGCAAATCGTGTCAGGCCTGCCAAATGGTGGGGAAAGCTCTAGACAAAACTAAGGGTCTATTACAACCAGTCCCTATAGTCACAGAAGCTTTTGGGAAGATAGGAGTAGATATTGTTGGTCCTATCTCCAGAGTGACCAGAAGGGGAAATAAGTACATCCTTACCATCGTAGATTATGCCACCAAGTTTCCAGAAGCGGTTCCACTTAAGGACATTGAGGCAAAGACAGTGGCGGAAGCCCTATTGACTGTGTTTTCAAGATTGGGTTTTCCAAAAGAGATGGTGACTGATTTAGGCACCACATTTATGTCAAATGTGATGCAAGAGTTGTTAAGAGCTTGTGGAATCCGGCATGTGACCACAACAGCATACCACCCACAAGCAAATGGACTCAATGAAAGGTTTAATGGCACCCTGAACCATATGCTAAAGACTTACGCATACAAGCATCCCAACGATTGGGACCAGAGGTTGCAACACCTGCTCTTCGGGTACAGGGAGGTACCCCAAGAAAGTTCCGGGTTCAGCCCATTTGAACTGTTGTATGGAAGACAAGCCAGAGGACCCCTTGATGTTCTGAAAGAGGCGTGGTCCGGGAATGAGGACATCCAGGAGACAGATGTCATCTCTTACCTACAAGAACTACAACAGCATCTGCAGGAGGTGAGGACGGCTGCTGCAGACAACATGAGAAGGTCGCAACGACGGCAGAAGCAGTGGTACGACTCCAAGTCCAGAGACAGAGAGTTCAAGCCAGGAGACAGAGTGCTGGTGTTGAAGCCCAGGAAGAAGAACAAGTTAGATGTGGCCTGGGAGGGACCTTATACCATCGCCCATAAGGTCTCCAACGTGAACTATGTAGTGAATTTAAGTGAAGATGGGGAACAATGTAAAGTGTTCCATGTAAATATGTTAAAACCTTATTTTGACAGGGGAAATTTGGTTTTAGTTGCAAAGAAGGGAGTCAGGGAGGGAACTGAATTGTCGGGTTGGGGGAAAATATCCCAGGAAGAGACCCTTAAGGAGGTTCAGTTCGCCCCTTCTCTTAATGGAGAACAGAGAGCCCAATTACAAACAATATTGGGAGGGTACAAGACAATCTTTTCAGATGTACCAGGGAAGACGAACTTAGCGTGTCATAAGATTGACACAGGGGATTCGAGGCCTGTAGCACTCCAACCATACAGAGTGACTGGCCCGAATGCCAAGTATGTGCAGCAGGAGGTAGAAGAGATGTTACAACTGGGTTTAATTGTACCATCAGAAAGTCCGTGGGCCTCACCTGTAGTCCTAGTCCCCAAACCAGACAAAACTATGAGGTTTTGTGTAGACTACAGGAGATTGAATAAAATAACAGTACCAGATGTATATCCAATGCCTTGCATAGACGAGTTAGTCGAGACCATTGGAGCTGCCAATTTTATTACCACCTTAGATTTGACAAAAGGGTATTGGCAGGTGGCTATGGATCCGAAAGATCAACAGAAAACAGCGTTTATAACCAAAGAGGGACTCTTTGAGTTTACTGTGTTACCATTTGGGTTAAGGAATGCTCCATCCACATTCCAGAGAGTAATTGATAAAATGCTAGTAGGACTGAAAGAATTTGCGCTCGCATATATTGATGATATTGCTATTTTCAGTGCTACATGGAAGGAACACTTGCAGCATGTGGCCATTGTATTACAGCGAGTGAAAGATGCGGGTCTCACCATCAAGGCATCTAAGTGTCAACTAGCCATGGCCGAGGTTAAGTATTTAGGGCATGTGCTAGGAGGAGGTAAGATCAAAGCAGATTGGGGAAAGGTGCAAGCCATACATGAGTGGCCTAGACCCCAAACCAAGAAACAAATACGAGCGTTTTTAGGTGTAGTAGGATACTACAGGAGGTTCATACCTGAGTTTAGCACGATAGCAGCACCGCTATGTGAGTGCACCAAGAAGAAGAACCCTGATCCAGTAATCTGGAATTCAGAGTGTGAACAAGCGTATGAACATCTAAAAGTGGTTCTGACCACGGAACCAGTGTTGAAAACTCCAGAGTTTTCAAAGGAGTTTACTCTCTTCACTGATGCATCTAATGTGGGGGTAGGTGCAACTTTGAGTCAGCAAGGAGAGGAAGGACTGTATCATCCAGTTCTGTATTTGAGTAGAAAGTTATTGGACCGAGAGCAACACCTCTCAGTAATTGAAAAAGAGTGTTTAGCGATTGTGTGGGCAATAGGTAAATTGAAACCATACCTATGGGGAAGGAAGTTTACACTGTGTACAGATCATTCTCCCCTGAAATGGTTGAACCAGGTTAAAGATATGAACAGCAAACTCATAAGGTGGAGTTTACAGCTCCAAGATTACAACTTTGACATTCAGCATATCCCTGGGAAGCAAAATGTGATAGCAGATGCACTATCAAGAAGAATGTAAAATTTTAAAAAGAAAAGTCTGTTTGCATAGTAATGTTAAAGAGTATTAGACTGTATAACGGAGGAAGAATGTATATAATTTTGAAGTTGGTGTTATGACAAAAGTGTTATAACGTAGTGTAACCCAAGCAAGTGTGCCCATGTCCCATTGCTCAGCAAAAGGCTGAGACCTTTCGCCTTGCGCAATGTCTCAAAAGGGGGAGGGACATGTGACGGAAAGCAATAGGTTAAGCATAAGCTGAAGACGCACAGGGCTGCGTCAGGTGACCTGAGGGTGGGGGCAGAGTGCTCGGAGCTCTCAGGGAGGGAAAAAAGGGGGTTGGTGACAGGAAACTGCTGAGGCAGGAGTTCTGTCAGGAGTCTGTCAGAGTTGGAGCCTGACAGAAAGACTGAGAGGGTCAGTTCGGGCCTGAGAGAGGCTGAGAAGAAGCTGATCCTGAGAAGAAGCTGGATGAGGAGACGGGGAAGTCTTCCAGAGACTGCCAGCTTGACCTAACCAGCCGAGAGGGCTGTGTGTGTGTGTGTGAGTCAGTTAAAGACCTGAACGGTCGCAGACACCAGGAAACTACTCTAAAGACCTAGTGAGGAGGTTGAGGGAGTAGATGTGGGTCAGAGACACCAAGAAGGGCTGAGAGAAGAGTCTTCAGTCGAGGGGTGTGACTAGACACATCTATCCCAAGAGGCCAGACCTCGACAAAAGGTGGAGAGGGAGTTGAAGGTGAACTGTGTAACGGTGAAAGACTCAAAACAAAAGAAAAAGTAATCGTGAAGCCTGAAACAAAATAGTAACCTGTGTAAATATCTCCCCTATCCCCAGTTTAAGACTGTTTGTAACAATAAATCTGTGGTTTTAAGTTCAAGTTCTCGTGAGCCTATATTGTGTGAGAAAAACCACAAAGCTGCAGTGGTCCCATCCATCGAAACAAGTAAAATACCCCGAAGAGACTGAAAATTAGAGATCTAGTGAGGCCGTGAAGCTGGCGCTGCGATACCATCATATTATAATTGTTCTCTCTCTTTTGATTTGGAGGGCGATAACAAACTCCCATAGTTAAATTTCCTTTGGGGCCCTCTATTTCAACCCAAAGCATTTCTAAAAGGGAATCTAATTCTCTGACCTCAGTCTTACTGGATTGTATATCCTCTCTGACATACAGAGCCACCCCACCTCCAACCCTTCCCTTCCTATCCTTCCGATATAATTTATATCCAGGAATCACCGTGTCCCACTAATTCTCCTCATTCCACCAAGTTTCTGAAATTCCCACAATGTCTATGTTTTCTCCCAACACTAAGCATTCCAATTCACCAATTTTACTTCGAACACTTCTAGCATTTGCATACAAACATCTATAATTTCCCAGGCAAGCTAGACCTTCCTCCTGCCGCCTCGAGACTCTGGCAGACAGTCCATACTGCTTGTCACCATCACAGTGGACAACTCTGATCTGTTACCTGGTAGAAAAATAGCAGCCAGCCCTTCATCTCTTTGAGACGAGTCCTCCCGAACCAGAGACATTTCATCTCCTGTCGGCTTTCCCCCAAGATTTAGTTTAAAACTTCTCTGCCACCTTTTTGATTTTAAGCACCAGCAGCCTGGTTCCATTCGGGGACAAGTGGAGACCGTCTCTTTTGTACAGCTCCCGCTTGAGACGGTCTCCACTTGTCCCTGGATGGAACCAGGCTGCTGGCGCTTATAATGAAAAAGGTGGCAGAGCATTTTTTAAACTAAATCTTGGGGGGAAAGCTGACAGGAGATGAAATGTCTCTGGTTCGGGAGGACTCGTCTCAAAGAGATGAAGGCTTGGCTGCTATTTTTCTACCAGGTAATGGATCAGAGTTGTCCACTGTGATGGTGACAAGCATCACAATTACAAACACACAGTTACAAACACACAGAATTACAATTACAAAAAGAATCACAATTACAAACACACAGGAACTGCATAGATTTTATGAAGAACATAAAGAATTTGCACCATGATGGATTACAAATTATTGTCTTGGAATGTAAATGAATGAAATTTACCACAAAAAAGAAGGGCAACGTTTCATTGGATTAAAAAGCAAAATTGTAATATAGTTTTTTTACAAGAAGTGCATATTAAACAAAAGAATTACAAATTTTTTTGGAATAAACAGTTGGGGTTAGAATTTTTTTCATTGGCTGAACAGAAGAAAAGGGGAGTGATGTTTTATATTAAACAAGAATTGGAGCCAAAATTAGTGTTTAAAGATAAAGATGGAAGATTTGTAGCAGTAGAAATAATATTAAATGCAAAGAAAACATTGGGACTGTATTCGCCTAATGGTGCAAAGGATGCTTTTAAAAAAAACATTGTACAACAATTTGATGAACTGACTTATGACCAAGTTTTGATAATGGGAGACTTTAATGGAACGATTAAGAACTCTCTGGATAGGTCTGGGAAAAAAAATAACGAAGAAGGAAAATTGCCAAAGTCTTTTTTTGAATTGGTCAAACAAGAAAATTTGGAGGACATATGGAGGAAATTTAACCCTGAAGTGCTGGACTATACCTTTTTTCCGGTAAGACATAAAACCTTTTCTAGAATTGACATGTTGTGGGGCACTAAAGATTTAGGTCGTATAACAAGGAAAATAGAGATTTTACCTAAAATTGGGGCTGACCATAACCCAATAATGTGGATTACAAAATTGTCTAAGAAGTTGAAAAGATGGAGATTGAATGAAGATTTACTACAGAATAAAGAAATAGTGACATACCTAGAAAATGAAACTAAAACTTTCTTTCAAATGAATGACAAAGAGGATATAGAATTTCAGATGGTCTGGGATGCCTGTAAAGCAGTAATGAGAGGAATATTGATTACCTTGAATAATAAAGATAAAAGAGCAAAAGAAAAACAGTTGTTGGACATTCAAAATGAAAAAAAAGAAAAAAGAAGGGGAGTTGAGAAAAAGGCCAGGGAAAAAGAAAATTATAAGGGAAATTACAATATTACAAATGCAAATGAGACATTTGTTAAATAAAGAATTGGAATGGAATTTGAAAATACTGCAGCAGAAATCTTTTGAGGGAGCAAATAAACCTGGAAAGTATTTGACTTGGCAACTGAAGAAAAAGAGAGAAAAAAATTATTAATAAAATTGTGGTAGATGGAAGAGAGGTGGTTAGCCAAAAGGGAATAAAAAGATTTTTTAAGTATTATGCCAAGTTGTTTAAAGGTGTCAAAATAAAGAAAGAAAAGATGGATGAGTATCTACAAAAGATAAAAATAGAACCCTTAACAGAAAATATACAAAAACTTTTGAATGATCCAATTGAAAAAATAGAAATTGAAGCTGCAATTAATGCAATGAAAAATGGAAAGGCACCTGGGCCAGATGGATATACAGCTAAATATTTTAAAACCTTTAAAGATGAGTTAACACCGAAATTGCAGAAGTTGATGAACATGATAAGAATAAAAGGGAAGATACCAAACACATGGAAGGAAGCTGTTATTTTGTTGATACCAAAGGAAGATAGAGATGTCACGAATGTAAAAAATTATAGACCAATTTTGCTATTAAATAATGACTATAAAATATATACAAGAATCTTGGCAGAACAGTTTAAACAACATTTGATAAATTTTATAAAGGAAGATCAAGCGTGGTTTCTTCCCAAAAGGCAAATAAGAGACAATATCAGAACTGTTGTAAATATTGTAGAATATTATGAAAGACATCCAGAAAAGGAAGTAGCATTATTCTTTGCGGATGCAGAGAAAGCATTTGACAATTTAAACTGGGACTTTATGTTTGCAGTAATGGAAAAAATGGAGTTGGGAGAAAGCTTTATAAGAATGATAAAAGCAATATACACTGAACAACGTGCAGACCTTACAGAAGATATGATAATTAGCAAAGGTACAAGACAAGGTTGTCCGCTTTCCCAATTGTTGTTTATAATGACTCTTGAAATATTACTGATACAGATCCAAGAAGATAAAGAAATAGAAGGATTAAAAATATAAGGATTTACTTACAAATATAGAGCATTTGCAGATGATATAATGTTTATAAATGAAAACCCCAAACAAGTCACATCTTTCTTGTTAGCCAAAATACAAAAATATGGGGAGTTGGCCGAACTTTGTATTAATAAAGAAAAATCAAAATTTCTATGTAAAAATATGCAAATAAATAAGCAACAAGAATTATAGAGACTAACGGGCTGTGAAGTCACCTCCAAGGTAAAATATTTGGGTGTGAAGATAAGAATGAAGAATATTGATCTCTTTACAAATAATTATGAAAAGCTATGTCGTAAAATGGATGAAGATATGTTAAAATGGATCAAACTTAATTTGTCATTGCTGGGTAGAATAACTGCAATTAAAATGAATATCCTACCAAGGATAATGTATTTGTTTCAAACTATTCCTATTGTGAAAGAAAATAAACAATTTGATAAATGGCGAAGAAAAATTTCAGAATTTGTGTGGGCTGGGAAGAAACTAAGGATCAAAATGAAAATTTTGACCGATGCAAAAGAGAGAGGTGGATTTCAACTACCGAATTAAAATTATATCAGGAAGCAGTTTGTTTAGTGTGGATAAAATAATGGATAACGCTGTTAAACAAAAAAACTCTTAATGCTGGAAGGTCACGGAAATAAATTTGGCTGGCACGCATATTTGTATTATGGAAAAAAGAAGATACACGGTTTTTTCTCTCACCATTATATAAGAAATAATTTGCTAAATACATGGATGAAATACAAGAAATAGGGGCATGCGAGAAAACCGTTATAGATAGTGCCAGCTGAAGTAATAAAAATAACAGCTGAGATAGGTGAAGAAAAGTGGTTGTCATATAATCAATTATTAAAAATACAAAGTGGCAAAATAGAACTGAAAACTGCTGAAGAGTTGAATAATAAATATGATTGGTTCCAAATGCAACAAATAAAGAGTTTGGTGGATAATGATATAAAAACTGAAGGAATAAGAAAAGGACAAACAGAAATGGAAAAAGTTCTGCTTGGAGATAATGAAAAATTAATTTCAAAAATATATAAATGACTGTTAAAATGGTCTATGGAGGATGAAGTAGTGAAATCTCAAATGATTAAATGGGCAATTAATGTAAATGAAGAAATACAGATGGAAACTTGCGAACACTTGTGGAAGAATTCTATGAAGTTTTCGGTGTGTCATAGTATTAAAATGATGTATAGACGGTATATTTCAAAATGATGCATATGACTCCTAAAAATTGATGTATAGATGGTATATGACTCCTAAAAAATTGGCAAAGATGAATAATAAGATGCCAGATAGATGTTGGAAATGTAAAAAACATGAAGGTTCTTTCTACCATATGTGGTGGACTTGTGAAAGAGCAAAAAAGTATTGGCAGATGATTCAACAAGACATTTCTAGGATCTTGGGATATGAATTTAAGAAAGTTGCAGACACTTTTCTGTTGGGATTACAAATGGAAATATTTCCAAAAGAAGATAGAACTATAATTTGGTACTTGCTTTCAGCTGCTTGGACATTATATGTGCAGTTGTGGAAGCAAGAAAAAATACAAGAGAAATGGGATTGGATTGTAAAAGTTATGACATGGAGGGAAATGGACACATTAACAAGAATATTAAGAGACTATGATTTAGAAGTTTTTAAGATGGAGTGAAAAAAGTTCAGAAGATATGTAGAAAAAGAGTGGAAAATAAAAAGACATTGGACAATTTTTGATAATGATTGAGTCTTAGAAAAAAGAAGAATATTAATTTTTGTTTTTATTAGTTAATGGTACCTTTAAACATTAGTACTTTAAGTAAATAACACCGGCAGGGGTCAAATAACGGGAGAAGGGGTGGGTAGAAAGTAATATGTGGGATAGATAAAAGAAGTTATTAATGATGCAAGAAATATAATTTGTTACCATATGTTACCAAATAAAATTGTTTTAACCAACAGCCAGAGAATTTCTCAGCTGTCAAAGGATCCCATCAAGCCACAGGAGTGGAGTTGTTATAATCATTCTAATTTGCAGAATGCAGTGAAACCCAGCAAACTCATCTCCTTTGAACTAACTGAATTCTTATTTACTGAAATTAAAGGCAACCTCAGGTCCAATAGTAGCATACTGGTTGAAAAAGGTAGAAATTAGAATATTTTTGACCAACCACAACTGCACATATGGAATAGTCATCTGTTATTTAAGAGCTCTGAAAATCTTAAAATGTTGTTTGTTTTTGTCAAGCTTCAGTCATATAGCAGTGGAAATAGCAGTCATTGTGTGGGAGAGGACATTTATCCATCAGTAGCGTTAATGAGGGGACTACCTTTACCCTTTTTTTAGCTTTTTCTTTGCTGTTGTTTCTCCAGTGAAAATCTTTGTAAAGTCAGTATCATCTAGAAGCTCAATTTCTTCCCGATGATGCTGAATTAAATTGCCCAATTTAATTAAACAGATTAAAACCAATTGTCAGCCCCCAGAATCACTAATGACTACATAGATGAACACTGAAAGGCAAGATTTTATTAAAATACAACATTGCTCATGTGGTGTAAAAATCCTGCTCTGACCTGCAAGTCCTATTCCATTGTGGCCTCCAAGATTTTGTCAGCACCTGGAGGGACTATTCTCTTTCTCTGATCAACTGCTGCCACCACCTGACCTTTGTAGGAATCATCCACAAAAATGACCCTTCCAAGTTCTGTGGCTTGCCTCTGGGTCTCCCATTATCCAGCTTCAGGTTATCACAGGGAGATAGCTGAGTTTACTTCTTTGTGCACCACTGGGTAAATAGCCACTTGCCAACTGACTGCCCCTTCCCTTTTTCCTGGCACTCCTTTAAAAATTGTGTGTCCAAGATGGTGAAGATCTGTGTGGTACAGAGAACCACTGCTGGCAAAAAAAGTTATAGCATATTTATTAAAAAGAAAACGTTCACAAACATACTTTTAGCACAGTACCAGTTTGAGCAAGGGATCCAAAAGAAATGGGTAAAACACAATTCTTCCCTACCTCTCTCTATAAATGACATATCAGATATGAAATCTAAGGCAGATGTTTTACAGAGGTTCCATTACCTTGAAACCTTTTTCAAGTGCGCAGGCCAGCACATGGCAATGGCTGCTTCCCCTAGACCTCAGGCACATGTTTTGTCTGTTTTGATGGAATCAGCACAAAAGAGTGCCTCCTCCTTGCTCCTTTCTCTTCCCACTGACCAGGTCAGGCTGGATCAAAGAAGCTTTTCCTGAAGTCTCCAGGAGATTTTTCCTGAAGTGTTTTTAGCACTTAATTTCTCCAAACCTCTGTTCCTTTTAGATATCACCTGTCTAGGTAGAGATGGGGAAACTGGAGCATCCCATTGCCTCTTGCTAGACCTATTCGTATTTCTAAAAGGGTGGCAGAGGTAAGTTTGGAAAGCAGTTGACTTGCCCTCCCTCCTCCTTCCTGTTCTGTACTAACACAGAGAAAAAAACCTAAAAAACTTAAAGTGGAGGTTTTTCTCAGTTTAAACCTCTCTTTCCCCTGTATCTTTGCACATTATTTCCTCTTTACCTCCTCCTGGAAACCCCCATATCCTTCCTACTTTCCCTGCCTCATTCTCTCCTTCTCAGCCACTCATCAATGTACTTATTATCTGTCTCCCATCTTCAGAAATATTCATTATTTTTCTGCATTTATACCCCACCTTTCTCCACTATGGAGAGAACATCTTACATTATTCCTCTCTCCTCCTTTTTATTTGCATGACTCTTTGAGGTAGATTAAGCTGAAAGCATGTGAACAGTTCAAAATCACGCAGTAAGCTTCTGCAATAAAATGGGGATTCAAACCTATAATCACTATACCGCACTGGCTTTCATAGAGTGGCTGTTGTTGAATAGAAGCAATCAGCTGTGCCTAGTTAAGTCATGCATGTGGAGTAGCATTAAATCACCCAGAGGTTGTTCCCAGGTCTATGATTGTCAATCCCCACATGGGACCTGGAGATCTCCCAGAATTGCAACTGAATTTAAGACAACAGAAGGAGGACGAGGAGAGTTGGCTTTATACCCCACCCTTCATTCAGTCTCAGAGCAGCTTACAATCACTTTGCCCCCCCAAGTCGGAATAAAGAGGCAGACACAAGTGAGTTTATTTATTTATTTATTTATTTATTTATTTATTTATTTATTTATTTATTTATTCCGTAACTTATATCCCGCCCTTCCCACAAGTGGCTCAGGGCGGCTTACAACAAATAATAAAACAATAAAATCGGAACAAATTAATACATTTAAATTCAAACATTTAAAACCTAAAAACCTTAAAATTTTACATTTTACATTAAAACTGTGCAGTATAATCACAAAAATCTAAGATCTAGAAAGCTACATTTGTCTAGTCAGGCGTAGGCTAACCGGAAGAGGGTCGTCTTACAGGCCCTGCGGAACTGAGTAAGATCCCGCAGGGCCCTCACCTCTTCCGGTAGCTGGTTCCACCACATAGGGGCCATTGTGGAAAAGGCCCTGTCTCTAGTTGTTTTGAGGCGCACTTCCTTGGGCCCGGGGATGGTGAGAAGATTTTGAGTCCCAGACCTCAGTACTCTCTGGGGAACGTGTGGGGAAAGACGGTCCCTCAGGTAGGCAGGTCCCAGGCCATATAGAGCTTTAAAGGTAATGACCAGCACCTTGTACCGGACTCGGTATATTATTGGAAGCCAGTTCAGAGCCCGAAGATCCGGCCGAATGTGCCCCCATCTTGGGAGGTGCAATAACAGCCGGGCCACGGCATTCTGCACCAGTTGCAATTTCCGGGTCCGGCACAGGGGCAGCCCCATGTAGAGGGCATTGCAGTAATCCAACCTCGAGGTGACCGTAGCATGGATCACTGTTGCTAGGTCGTCGGGGTCCAGGAAGGGGGCCAACTGCCTTGCCCGTCTAAGATGAAAAAACGCGGACTTGGCAGTGGTCGCTATCTGGGCCTCCATATTTAGGGACGGCTCCAGCAGCACCCCCAAGCTTTTGACCCTGTTCGCCGGCCTCAGCAGGACACCGCCAAAAGCTGGCAGGGGGATTTCCCCCCCCCCAGCCCCCGACGGCCCAAACAAAGGACCTCTGTCTTCGCAGGATTCAATGTCAGTCCACTCAGTCTGAGCCACTCGGCCATGGCCTGTAATGCCCGATCTAAGTTATCTGGAGCGCAGACCGGTCGGCCGTCCATAAGCAGATAGAGCTGGGTGTCATCAGCATACTGGTGGCACCCCAGCCCATACCTTCGGGCAATCTGGGCAAGAGGTCGCATATAGATGTTAAATAACATCGGGGAGTTGGTAAAACTATGGGCCACTTTATTAAATAAACATAGCAACGGCAAGGGCAACCCGAACTGCAGCCAGGTCAGGGCCAGAGACTTTTTCACAGGTGAGAGACCCGGCCCCCTAGCTGGAGCTGTGTGCCACAGCTCCCTTCAGGCAGGCCCACCAGGGAGGCCCGCACCAGAGGGCCCAGTCACCAGACGTGCGTCTCAGTAAAAGGCACCTATCTGACCGAGTCTCCAGGACAGTCTGCATTCACACACCTCAGGTCACCAATACCCAAAGTTTGATCCTGCGGGACCCCTAACTCCCCAAAAGGGGGAGGCTAACCGGTCCTCCCCAGGCCGCATGGTGCCATAAACTCAGTAAAACCTGCCCTCAAAAGTGACCAACCTATAATAAGGCACCTTCCCAAAGTCAATTCCACAATCCACTGATATGCTATGCAGGGTAGGCAAAAAACACACTCCAGACATAAGCCAAACCGCTGGGGAGTAAAAAATCCCTACCCGGCCCCTCACTCAAAGAAGCAACCAGCAAATGCCTACATAACAAACAGGGTGGGCGGGAGGGCCAGCAATCATTGAGGGACTGAACGTGAGGGGACGGAGGCTTCCCAAGTCAGGCTAAAGCCCCGCCCCCAAAGGACGTGCCTAAAGCTCGCTTCCACGTCCGCTCTCCCTCCAGGAAGGCAAACGATCCCCGCCAGCCTAGCCGTGAAGCGGCAGGCTGACGGAGATTCAATTGCCCCCCAAGTCGGAATAAAGAGGCGGACACAAGTGAGTTGGTAAAACTATGGGCCACTTTATTAAATAAACATAGCAATGGCAAGGGCAACCAGAACTGCAGCCAGGTCAGGGCCAGGGGTCTCCATGGACCGCTCCTCTGCCTTTTTCATGAGCGAGAGACTCGGCCCCCTAGCCCGAGCTGTGTGCCACAGCTCCCATCAGGCAGGCCCAGCAGGGAGGCCTGTACCAGAGGGCCCAGTCACCAGAGGCGCGTCTCAGCAAAAGGCACCCATCCGACCGAGTCTCCAGGGCTGTCTGCATTCACACACCTCGGATCACCAATCCCCAAAGGTTGATCCTGCCAGACCCCTAACTCCCCAAAAGGGGGAGGCTAACCGGTCCTCCCCAGGCTGCATGGTACCATAAACCCAGTAAAACTTGCCACAACTAAGGCCAAGTCTCTACTTAGGGCTTAGCACCCACCAAAAGGCCCAAAGCCAACACCAGCCCTTGCCGAAGATCCCTCAGGAAAAGCATATTATCCTTTTCCGAGAGATGCACCCCATTCCCTCTGTTGAGGTCAGGATATTCCGTAGAAATATCCGGATGGGGCAAATAGTCCTTGTCCTTTTTCTCTAGCTCCCTAAACAAAAGGGAGAAAATGTCCACATATTCTCCCTTGAGGATCTTGTCCCTTGTAGCTGGGAACAGGTGGTCTCCTAAAGGCAAGGCAACCTCACCAAAAGGCATGGCTCCAAATGGGACTGCCCCATATGGGGAAGGAGAAACCCCAGCCCCCAGTTAGAGCAGGAGCCGCACCCTGCTGCCCAGCTCCTGGCCAACTCCCATAAAAACCATACTGGCCATGCGGCCACGCCCAGCTAGCCTGGGACCCCGCGCCTAAAGAGGAAGGAGTGCTAGAACCCGTAGCCACATTACCCACACTATTAGAAGCCGCAGGACCGAAAGGCCCCCATGGCCAAACAAGCCCAGAATATGCCATGGAACCATCTCCAGACTTACCTGGCAACCCAGCAGGTACTAAAGCAGTACCTGCTTCGACAACAGGAGAAGAAGGACCCGCTCTGGCAACCACACTCACAGTTCCACCAGTGCCAACAGCAGACCTGCCCTTTAGAATGGATAGTCTTGTTAGAATACTAGCTTGCAAAGTCCTTTTTGAAACTCCCCCCTTCTGAGAAACGAAAGAAGGTGGCAACCCTGCTGCCTGCTCCAAAGCCCACAGCCTCAAAAAAATGGCTGCATTTACCTCATCCTTCCCTTTCTCATCCGAAGATGAAGGCGGCGGAGGTTGCTTCTGCACAGGCTTAGGCGCCTTACGCACCGGCTGCTTCCCCTTCGACTTCCCTGATCCCTTTTTTCCAGACATACTAAATGCACCACAAACCCAGCCGGGACTAATCTCCAAGAGGCAAATGAAAAGTAACCAACAACCCCACCTAAAATGGCTGCCCCAATACAATACAAAATGGTCGCCAAGAGAACAACCTCAGGGGTGTTGTATCCAGGCAGAAAAACTGTATCCAGGCAGAAATATAAATTTAAAAATGGCCGCCAGAGAACAGCCTCAGGGTTGATGTATCTAGGCAGAGTATAAAATTATAAAATGGCCTCCAGGGAACAGCCCCAGTGCTGTTATATCTAGGCAGAAAATAAAATTTGAACTGGCCCCTGGAGAGATGTGACAGAAATGACCGCCCTGCCATGAAGCTAAAAGAAGAAGGGGGGGAGGGAACAGTAAGAATCAGCGACAAAGGCTCCCAATCCAAGCACCCACCGGCCTAGGCACCCCTCCACGCAACACAAAACAACCCCCATCAAAACCCTTATTATGACAAGAGCAACAGCCTGAATTCCAGAGCAGCGACTCCTCAACCCGACGCCTATACCGAGCTCGACGAAGCCAGCCCAAAACCTGAGCTGCACAGACAATCCGATCCCTCATGCTGGCCGAGAGCTTGCACACGCTGCTCTCACTCCAGCAATCGTCGAGGGACTGAACGTGAGGGGATGGAGGCTTCCAAAGTCAGGCTAAAGCCCTGCCCCCAAAAGATGCGCCTAAAGCGCGCTTCCCCGTCCGCTCTCCCTCCAGGGAGGCAAATGATCCCCGCCAGCCTAGCCACGAAGCGGCAGGCTGACGGAGATTCAATTCCCTTCCTCTCCTCACAACAAGCACCCTGTGATGTAAGTGGGGTTGAGCAACTTCTGAGAGAACTGTGACTTATCCAAGGCCACCCAGTGGCTTCATGTGGAGGAGTGGGGAATCAAACTCAGCTCTGGAAAAGGCCCTGCCCTCTCCTTCTGCCTTTTACTGAGTAAAACCCAGCCTGGAACCTGGGGTTAAATATAAAGCAAGGAATTTCTAGGCAACAGTCACTGAGGGAACCCCTTGCTTAAAGCTCCAGATGCTCCTTTTACCATTTTTATTTTTAACCCCCCCTTTTTTTTTTAAGATTTCACATTTTTCTGTAAACCTGGGGCACTTTTCAGGGTTGTAGAAAGATCTGTCTTGCCTGTTCACAGCTCTAGTCCCTGATTTTAAGTATCCAAAGATTTCACTTCTTCACTATTACTATATAGATTACCCTTGTGACTATGTTTTATAGCAAAATTACATGTTCAGAGTTCCAATCCAGCATCACATGTTTATTCCTAGACTGGCTGTCTGAATAGCTGTCTGAATGGCTTTTTGCCACTGAAGAGTTTTAATTAACAATGACTGAACTATATGACTATGCAGGGAAAAATTCTGATATTCCTTTCCATCCATCAGCTCTAACTTTGACTAAAATAAAATTGCATATAAACCTAAGTTGTTGGCTGATTGTAGTTGAAACTACTCAGGGAATTTAACAAGACGGGGAAAGGATGATAACATAATGTGGACTAGAATAGACTAAACTACAGATTACCTGAGAAGATTAAGTGGCTAAAGTCTGTAATCATGATGACCTCTCTATATAATAGAAGCATATCTGGCTCAAATCTGAACCACAGTTGAATGTGACTATGAAGACTGACTGGGAATTTTTTTTCCACTTGGAGTTTTTCTATTGCTTGATTAAAAGACTAGGCAGTTCCCTTGAGATTTGCTTCTTTGCTTAATGCGGTGTAATTGCAACAGAGTGCTTGGTACAGTGGTGAGTGCTATTCTGTAATAAATTTAGGTCACAGCAGAGTTCATCATGCAGTCCCTGGCAACAGAAGATAAAGTGCTGGTTAGTTCATCTCTAGCTTTTAGCCACCATGTCACTGATTTTCCTGTTTAATTATATTAATAGAACTAAATGTAGGCAAATTGCCTAAGTCCCAAGGTCTTTTCTTTCCCACTGTGCCTGTAATATTTCAGCTAGAGAGAAGATAATGTAACAGCATTCTAAGAGATATCTAAAGTGTTTCTAGCCAAGAAACAGACAATTAGGTTCCACTCTGATGCTTCCTCTTACATCCCACAGTCACCTCTCTGTGCTTCAAGCCCTTTTGTTCATACAAAAAGTCCACAGTTATTTTTCTAGCAGAAAGCAGACAGAAATTATGTAATGCTTTAAAAATGCTGACTGAAGAAACTAACTACATGGAAAGTGTTTGGGGACCACTTGACAGCGAAGAGGTCTTTCTATTTATATATTTGCTTTCTATGTGTCTGAAATAATTTTATTTACATTTTTTGTATAAACGCCTTAATTAAAGATATAATAAATGTACAAATAACAAAAATTGGTAAACAATATTCCTTCTCCTTTTTCAACTTCAACTCCCCCCTTTATACTGGCAAAACAATTTTTATTAGTAACATATGATAATAAATCTATATCTATATCTTACATCTTTAAAAATTTCTTTTATCTACCCCATATATTACTTTCCACCATCCCTCCCCTCGTTACTTGACCCCCGCCAGTGTTATTTACTTAAAAAAAATTAAAGGTACCCTTAACTATTAAAACAAAAATTTATATTCTTTTTAAAAATGGTCCAATGTCCTTTTCATTTCCACTCTTTTTCTATATATCTTCTAAACTTTTTCCACTATGTCTTAAAAACTTCTAAATCATAGTCTCTTAATATTCTTGTTAGTTTGTCCATTTCACTCCATGTCATAACTTTTATAATCCAATCCCATTTCTCTGGTAATTTTTCTTGCTTCCACAACTGTGCATACAATGTCCTAGCAGATGAAAGCAAATACCAGATTAAAGTTCTATCTTCTTTTGGAAATTTTTCCATTTGTAATTCCAATAAGAAAGTCTCTGCAATTTTCATTACTTCATATCCCAATATCTTAGAAATTTCTTGTTGAATCATTTGCCAATACTGTTTTGCTCTTTCACAAGTCCACCACATATGGTAAAAAGAACCTTCATGCTTTTTACATTTCCAACATCTGTCTGGCATTTTGTTATTCATCATTGCTAATTTGTTAGGAGTCATATACCATCTATACATCATATTTAAACAGTTTTCTTTAATACTTTGACATGTTTAAAGTTTCATAGAGTTCTTCCACAAATATTCCCAAGTTTCCATCTGTATTTCTTTATTTACATTAATTGCCCATTTGATCATTTGAGATTTCACTACTTCATCTTCTGTAGACCATTGTAAAAGTAATTTATATACTTTTGAAATTAATTTATCATTGTCTCCAAGCAGAACTTTTTCCATTTCTGTTTGCTCTTTCCTTATTCCTTCAGTTTTAATATCATTCTCCACCAAGCTCTTTATTTGTTGCATTTGGAACCAATCATATTTATGATTCAACTCTTCAGCAGTTTTCAGTTCTATTTTGCCACTTTGTATTTTTAATAGATTATATGACAACCACTTTTCTTCACCTATCTCAGCCGTTATTTTTATTACTTCAGCTGGCACTATCCATAACGGTCTTCTCTCATCTCCATATTTCTTGTATTTCATCCATGTATTTAGTAAATTACTTCTTATATAATGGTAAGAGAAAAAACCATCCATCTTTTTTCCATAATACAAATGCGCGTGCCAGCCAAATTTATTTCCGTGACCTTCCAGCGCCAAAAGTTTTTTATTTAACAACGTTGTCCATTCTTTCATCCACACTAAACAAACTGCTTCATGATATAATTTTAAATCTGGTAGTTGAAATCCGCCTCTCTCTTTTGCATCAGTCAAAATTTTCATTTTAATCCTTGGTTTCTTCCCAGCCCACACAAATTCTGAGATTTTCCTTCGCCATTTATCAAATTGTTCTCTCCTTCACAATAGGAATAGTTTGAAACAAATACATTATTCTTGGTAAGATATTCATTTTAATTGCAGCTATTCTACCCAGCAATGACAAATTAAGCTTGTTCCATTTTAGCATGTCTTCATCCATTTTACACCATAACTTCTCATAGTTATTTTTAAACAAGTCAATATTTTTCATTGTAATCTCTACCCCTAGGTACTTTACCTTAGAAGTGACTTCACAGCCCGTTAGTCTCTGTAGTTCTTGTTGCTTAATCATCTGCATATTTTTACACAGAATTTTTGATTTTTCTCTATTAATACAAAGTCCCGCCAACTCCCCATATTCTTGTATTTTAGCTAACAACAAAGGTGTAACTTGTATGGGGTTTTCATTTATAAACATTATATCATCAGCAAAAGCTCTGTATTTGTAAGTAAATCCTTTTATAAACATTATATCATCAGCAAAAGCTCTGTATTTGTAAGTAAATCTTTTTATTCTTAGACCTTCTATCTCTTTTTCCTCTTGGATCTGCATCAGTAATAGTTCAAAAGTCATTATAAACAACAATGGTGAAAGCGGACAACCTTGTCTGGTACCTTTGCTGACTTTCATACCTTCTGTAAGGTCTGCATTTATACACAACCTTGCATTTTGTTCAGAGTATATTGCTTTTATCATTCTTATAAATTTTCTCCCAGCTCCATTTTTTCCATTACTGCAAACATAAAGTCCCAATTTAAATTGTCAAATGCTTTCTCTGCATCTGCAAAGAATCATGCTACTTCTTTTTCTGGATGTCTTTCATACTATTCTACAATATTTATAACAGTTCTGTCTCTTATTTGTCTTTTGGGAAGAAACCCTGCTTGATCCTCCTTTATAAAGTTTATCAAATGTTGTTTAAGCCGTTCTGCCAAGGTTTTTGTAAATATTTTATAGTCATTATTTAATAGCGAAATAGGTCTATAATTTTTAACATTCATGACATCTCTATCTTCCTTGGGTATCAATGAAATAACAGCTTCTTTCCATGTGTTTGGTATATTCCCTCTTATTCTTATCATATTCATCAACTTCTGCAGTTTTGGTATTAATTCATCTTTAAAAGTTTTAAAATATTTAGCTGTATATCCATCTGGTCCTAGTGCTTTCCCATTTTTCATTGAGTTAATTGCTACTTTAACTTCTATTTTTTCAATAGGATGATTCAAAATTTTCCTCATATTTTCAGTTAAGGGCTCTATTTTTATCTTTTGTAAATACTCATCCATCTTCTCTTTCTTTATTTTAACACCTTTAAACAATTTGGCATAGTATTTAAAAAAAATCTCTTTTTATTCCCTCTTGGGTAACTACTTCTCTTCCATCTACCACAATTCTGTTAATAACTCTATTTTCTCTCTTTTTGTTCAATTGCCAAGCCAAATACTTTCCCGGTTTATTTGCTCCTTCAAAGGATTTCTGCTGAAGTCTTTTCAAATTCCATTCCACTTCTTTATTTAACAAATGTCTCAATTGAGTTTGTAATATTGTAATTTCCCTTAAAATTTTCTTTTTCCCTGGTCTCTTTCTCAACTCCTTTTCCTTTTTCTTTATTTCATTTTGAATATCCAACAACTGTTTTTCTTCCATTTTCTTATCTTTATTATTCAAAGTAATCAACACTCCTCTCATTAGTGCTTTATAAGCATCCCAGACCATCTAAAAGTCAATATCTTCTCATTCACTTGGAAAAAACTTTAGTTTCATTTTCTAGGTATGTCACTGTTTCTTTATTCTGTAGCAAATCTTCATTCAATCTCCATCTTCTCAATTTCTTGGACAATTTTGTAATCCACATTATTGGGTTATGATCAGCCCCAATTTTAGGTAAAATCTCCATCTTTCTCGTTATAAGACCTAAATCTTTAGTTCCCCACAGCATGTCAATTCTAGAAAAAGTTTTGTGTCTTGCTGAAAAAAAAGTATAGGCCCGAACTTCAGGATAAAACTTCCTCCATATATCTTCCAAATTTTCCTGTTTAACCAATTCAAAAAAAGACTTTGGCAATTTTCCTTCTTTACAATTGTTTTTTTCCCCCCTCCAGATCTATCCAATGAGTTTTTAACTGTTCCATTAAAATCTCCCATTATCAAAACTTGGTCATAGGTCAGTTCATCAAGCTGTTGTGTAATATCTTTTAAAAAAACATCCTTTGCACCATTAGGCGCATACAATCCCAATAACAACTTTTTTTTCTATTTAATATTGTCTCTACTGCTACAAATCTTCCATCTTTATCTTTAAACACTAATTTTGGCTCCAATTCTTGTTTAATATACAAAACCACTCCCCTTTTCTTCTGTTCAGCCAATGAAAAAAATTCTACTCCCAATTGTCTGTTTCATAAAACTTTATAATTCTTTTGTTTAATATGCACTTCTTGCAAACAAATTATATTACAGTTTTGTTTCTTAATCCAATGAAATGTTGCCCTTCTTTTTTGTGGTGAATTTAGTCCATTAACATTCCAAGACAATAATTTGTAATCCATCATGATGCAAATTCTTTATTTTCTTCAAAAAATCTACGCAGCTCCTGAACATTTGTAATTGTGATTCTTTTCTCCTGGAGTTCAAAACTCAAGCCTTCAGGTATTATCCATCTAAACCTCATTCCATTGTCTCTCAATTTTTCTGTCAACTTTTTATATGTTCTTCTATCACTTATCACTTGCCTTGGCAGCTCCTTCATGATTCTCACTTTACTGCCTCCCACAATCAATGTCTTTTCAAAGTTTTTATTCATGATCCTTCCTACCATTTCCTTTGTCATATATCTTATAACAACATCTCTTGGAAGGTTGTTTTTCTTGACAAAAAGTGAATTCACTCTATACATATAGTCATACATATTTTTAGTCTCTTCAGGGTCTTCATCTAAAAATTCTGCAATTATTTTTATTATATATCCTTTTAAATCACCATCCTCCCCTTCAGGTACTCCTCTAAGACATATATGGGTCTCCATCAACTTGCAGTCATGGATCATCACTTTTTCTTGCATTTTCAACAAGGTGGAATCATATACTTTCATTTTGCCTTCTACCTCCTGCACTTTCTTAGATGCTTCCTCAGTTTCCTTTCTGAGATCTTCCATATCTTTTTTAATCTCTGCAATAATTTCTTTTTTCAAATCATCTATCTTCTCTCTCACCCCTTTCATCATTCTTGCCTCCATTGCCTCTAATTGGTCTTGCATTTTTCCAATTAAAGAGCCCTTGTTTGGGGCTGTTTGTGTTCAGCCATTTAAAAACACCAAAAATTTTAATCTCACAGAAATCAAATTTAACTATCAGGTTCAAAAGATTAGAGCTTGCTTTTTATAACAAGCCTAATTTCGCTGTCCTCGGAGCTTCCTAGACCAAGATATTAATTTTTAAAACTTTTAAACCCTTCAAAAAACCATGAAATTTTGGACCTCACCAATTTCCAATTCAACTATCAGGATCAATAGAGTAGGACTTGCCCTCTATAACAAGCCCAATTTTGCCTTCCTCGGAGCTCCCAAAGTCAAGATATTTATTTTTAAAGTTTTTAAATCTTCCAAAATGGCGGTCGCAACTTTTTACTGCTCCTTGCAATTCCCCCCCCCCCTTTTAAAAACTTCCGAGGACCACACAAATAATATGACCAATAGTGTTTATCTTCTTACCCTCTTCTCAGTTAATTCCAACAGTTTTTAATGTCCCAAATTCTTTAAAAATATTGTTTTTTATTTTGGCCAATTTCACCTCTTCCTTCCCTCTTCTTCCCAACTCTCTAAATTTTCCTTTTCCAACTTTTAAATTTGTTTCTTTAAGTTGTAAATAATTCCAGAATGAAAAATAGTCCTCTGTACCTTTTCTTCCAATTATCCAAGGCCGATTCTACACTGGGCAAAAGACCCAGTAATACTACCCTTTCAGATGGTTCAATCCACACTGAAAACTGGCCTCACGACTGTCTTGCTCCGAAGTTTTCGCTACCATATACACTTGAAATCCTGGAACAGGAGTGAAGCTGCATTAGCCTCGGTGTTGCTGCTTACTTTCCAAGACCAGAGATCCATCGGATTTTTAGTGGATTTTATTCTTTCTGTAGCTTTTCTTCATTATTACCAGCAGGTGGCGTTTTCTGCAGCAATCCTCATTGGTCGGTCCTATGTGACGTCCTATGTTATCTGATCGGACTACCAGATAACAATGGGCTGAGGGGGAGGCTAAAGGAGAGGAAAACTCCTGCTGTGAGAGCTGTTAAACATATCAATGGATGGCCAAATTGACACCTAGGCAACAGGTCTACACAAAAAAGCTACTTGGCTTTCAGGTGAAGATGCATTTTTTTCTTCTGGCACCATCCTTTGTTTTGGATTCTGAGGGACAAAGGTTTAGGCAGTCTGTGTGCTTGAAATGAAATTGAGAAGGCAATCCGTTTCTCAGTTCTGCTACCCAAGAATCATGAAGGAAGAATGGTCTCTGAGCCTATGCAGAGTTCCACACTCATGTCATAAGGCATTCATTTTAGCAAGTACTAGCTCAAGCACTCCCACATGAGGAAGCCCCAGTCCTTTTCCCCAGAAATGTTCTGTCCTTAGCTCATCCCATTTGGGGAACTTGAAAGCCATAATTCTGGGGAACTTCAGAGAATGGCATTCCCACATGAGCAGGCTTTGTCTGTGAGCCTCCCCTCCCCCCAAGGGAAATCTAACTTTAAAACCTGAATGTCTCCTAGAATAGAGAAACCTTGTTTTGTAAGGTTAACAGGTAACAGAGGCATCTTTTCCCTCAAGTAAATACAGAAAAAGAGAAATAACATTAGACAAGGGCAGTTCTCCAGCCAAGAGCTGGAGATCCCCTGGAATCCCAGCAAGGTTTCCAGCCTGTAGTTTTTTCTGCAGGGTGAAGGGAGTTTGATGTAATATCTTTATTTTAACCCTTTAAAATGGCAGAATCAAGAACCTGAGAAAAAGAGGTTGAAAAAGGTTTTGTTAATTCAAAACATTCAGGGCAAATGGTTAGGAAATGACCATTTCAACTTTCAAATTGGCTGAATGTAAATCTTTGAAACTCCCAAGCTCATCTTTCTCTGCCACTTATAAAATCAGAAAATATTCATTGCCTCAGCTCTATGAATTTTACAGTGGTATAGCCTCTGAGCGTGTATGGAGTGCCTAAAGACTACCCAAATAGAGCTGGCTAAAGTATTGCAAATGTTCAGCACTCATGCTCCTCCTCCATCAGGAAGAAATGCTAATCATCCCCCCTCTTGTTCACAAAAGCCCACAGTCGATCTCAGTAGGCTAGATATATGTTTTATTTAAGGGCCAAGTATTAACCTGGGTGCACCTCCTAATTTAAGGTTTGAACAGCTAAGCTAATAGTACTGGGCCAAAGGCTACTTCCTTCAGCATGACCGATGTGAAGGTGACTGACATATTTGTTCATCATGCAGTGTCCCTGAAGGTCTGGGTAAAAGTCGGATCTACATGGATCTTCATGAATTCATATGATTTCTACATTGAAATGAAATCAAACCACTTTAATTCTATACATCCTGTCTTAGACTATAGGCAGGACCACAGAAATCATGCCTCCACGAATTCGTGGCGCCTCAGCAGTGCAAAAACTGAGTTGCAAAGCACGAATCCTCATGAATTCATATGATTTTTATGGTGAAATGAAATCAAACCACCATCATGTTGTAGATCCTCTCTTAGACTATAGGCAGCACCAGAAAAATCATGCCTCCACGAATTTGTGGCACCACAGCACTGAAAAAACATGTTTCCAAACCATGGATCCTCATGGATCCTCATGTTTTTTGCTTTGGGCCACTCCAAGATTAGCAGCCAATCACATATCCTGTCCATGGGAAGAGTTTGCACCACAGAAATCATGGATCCACGGCTTCATGGCAGTGCCAGGGACCAAAAACTTGATTTTGGACCATGGATCCTCATGGATCCACATGATTTCTGCTTCGGATCCCCCCAAGCCCTCCATCCAGTCACTTATTATGTCCATGGGCAGAATTTGCACCACAGAAATCGTGGATCCACGGCTTCGTGGCAGTGCCAGGGATCAAAAACTTGCTTTTGGACCACGGATCCTCATGGATCCACATGATTTCTGCTTCAGATCCCCCCAAGCCCTCCATCCAGTCACTTATTACGTCCATGGGTAGAGTTTCCACCACAGAAATCGTGGATCCACGGCTTCGTGGCAGCGCCAGGGATCAAAAACTTGCTTTTGGACCACGGTTCCTCATGGTTCCTCTTTTACACCCCAGAAATCATGGATCCTGGGCATCGTGGCAACATCATGGAGCGAAAACATGGCTTTGAAGCACATATCCTCATGGATCCTCATGATATCTGCATTGGATCATCCCAAGCTCACCATCCAATCTCATATTGCGTCCATGGAAAGAGCTTGCACCACAGATATAACGGATCCATGGCTTCGTGGCAGCACCATGGATCCAAAACATGTTTTTGAGGCATGGATCCTCATGGTTCCTCTTATGAGAAGATAGGAGTCTTGGAAAACAATTTCACAGTAGACCTTTATTCCTGGTTTAGCAGTGTCCCCAAACTGACATTCTACACCAGGGGTGGCCAACGGTAGCTCTCCAGATGTTTTTTGCCTACAACTCCCTTCAGCCCCAGCCAGCATGGCTGATGGCTGGGGCTGATGGGAGTTGTAGGCAAAAAACTTCTGGAGAGCTACCATTGGCCACCCCTGTTCTACACTAAAATCATAGAATTGTATAGAATCATAGAGTTGGAAGGGACCTCCAGGGTCATCTAGTCCAACTCCCTGCACAATGCAGGAAACTCACAAACACCTCCCCCCAAATTCACAGGATCTTCATTGCTGTCAGATGCCCATTTAGCCTCTGTTTAAAAACCTCCAGGGAAGGAGATCCCACCACCTCCCGAGGAAGCCTGTTCCACTGAGAAACCGCTCTAACGGTCAGGAAGTTCTTCCTAATGTTGAGCCGGAAACTCTTTTCATTTAATATCAACCCATTGGTTCTGATCCCACCTTCTGGGGCCACAAAAAACAATTCCACACCATCTGCTATATGACAGCCCTTCTAGTATTGAGGATGGTGATCATATCACCTCTCAGCCGCCTCCTCTCCAGGCTAAACATCCCCAGCTCCTTCAACCTTTCCTCATAGGACTTGGTCTCCATATCCCTCATCATCTCCATTGCCCTCCTCTGGGCATGTTTCCTTATTAACCTGTGGTGCCCCAAACTAAACGCAGCAGTCTAGGAGGGTCCTAACCACAGCAGAGTAAAATGACACAATCACTGAACATGATGTGGACACTTGGTTTTTGGTGATACAGCCCAAAATTGTGTTTGCCTTTTGGGCCGCCACATCACACAGCTGACTCATGTTCAGCGTGTGGTCCACGAAGCCCCCTAGATTAGTTTCATACATAGTGCTGCAAAGATAAGTCTCCCCCATGCTATAATGAATATGCAACTAGGTTCAGAAAAAAAATCCTGCAGTTGTTTGAGACTTCGAAAATAAAACCCGGAACTATAAATAGGCCAGCAGTCCACAAAACTGCTTTTATGTAAAACTGTAGCATGATCCTTATATTCTGCCCCCACTTACATCCAGAGAGCTCACGCAAGAGCAGCTGTCATTTCTGTACACTAAAAGCACCAAATCAAAGAATAGGTAGCTGTACTCCAGTCTGAATATCTGTAAGGAAAAGTATGGTCATTTGGTAACATCATCCAATCCTGGTTCAGCTAATGGGGGAGAGATGGATTCATCAGAATATCACACAAAAGAGCAGGCCTTGAAATTCCTAGTCTCATTTCAGAAACCGACCTATGAAGCTCTTTTGCCCTCAAGCATAGAAGGCGGAGTGCACAGCTTGCTCTCTCATGGGAAAACCACAGATTATGCAAAATCACTATGTTTTTATTGTAATTAAAAGAAGACTCAATAAGTTTTAATTCTAAGCAGATAAGTGATGTATGGAAAAAAGTCAACCCTTTGCCACTGACCCTGTTTCATTCTCAAGGTGTCCCATCAAGACACATATCACATATGTATGGCAACACTTCTGTCCTCAGTCATATTTGATGAGGGAAAAGGCCCAGCCACACCCCACATTCCACATGTATATGGGAGGACTCAAGGAAGGGTTCTCCTTTTGCATCTCATTCCATTAGTCTCCAAAACTACCTTTGTTTGCTGGCTTCGTGTATGTATCACTTTTCTCCCCAATGAAAGCAAAGGGGCTGACATCATTCTCCTGTCCTCCACTTTTATGCTCACAGAAACCCTGCAAGGTGGGTTAGGCAGAGAGTGCATGACTGTCCTGAGGTCACACAGCAAGCTTCCATGGCAGTCAGGATTTGAACCTAGGTTTACTAGATCCTAATGTAATATTCCAACCACTACAACATACTGGCTTTGCATGACCTGGTGAGCCAAGAGTACAGCATGTAGAACAAGGGTGTACGACTTCCCTAAGCCTTTCTGCATCTTCGGAATGACACAGCATGGTGGCTGCAACCAATAAAGCAGAAATCACGTGGATCCATAAAGATCCATGGTCCAAAAGCAATGAGAGCAATGCCGCCACCTTGTGGATAAAGTGAATCAATACAGCCCTCGTGTTCATCACACCCAGACAGTGTGGATTGTTCGAGGATACTCCGGATTTATATAAGCCAGCTTCAGTCCACAGAAAATCTGGCTTAAACATCAATGCAGAATCGGCCCAAGTTTCCACTGGTCTTGCAAAGCTTTAGATGTTTAGCAATGTCCAAGAAGGTTAGGATCCTGTCGAGCTTATGTCAAATAAATGACTCTGAGAACTTCTGCAGATGATGAAAATGCAACTCCTCAAGACCCCTCAAAGAATCCCCCCCCCCCTCCGGGACTTCTTTTAAGCCAAGGTAAATCTCATCAAAGTTTTCTGTGCATATCTTGGACTAATCTCTGACTGAGAAAAGTAGGCAGTAGGCATTAATTTGCTTTCCACCACCCCGAATAGAAGTTCCAGCCTGCTCCCATTGTGAGAAGCAGCTCAGCTCGACATTTTCTTTCCCCGGAAGTCCCCAACTCCCCCCTTTATAAAACCCCAACAACAACAACTAATAATTATAACAACAATAACAATAATAACAGTATCACCAAGAAGAAGTGCATAGTCAAAAAGCTAAAAAGAAGACTAGCTCTATTTGAACAACTTACAGTCTAATACCCAAAGTAAGACTTCATGAAAGGAAACTTAGCTATCTATATTAAAAAGATAATATCATCTTATAACCTTTATGCTGTTTAACTGAATCTGTATAAAGTGGGTTAGAGTCAATTTGTTCCAAAATAGAAAACCACTTGGTTACAAAGTTCTGATACAAGGCAGAAGGATCAATGAGATCCAGTCCAGCCATGATTTTGTCCATTAGAAATTTATCCGAAATCTATTAATTCTATTGTTCTTTTTCATTTCCTTGCAAAATTTTATTAAGTGGCAAAAATGTCAGACAATACAGTAGAAATTAAGATTTAATTTTAAGAATATCTGTATTTAACACATGTGAAACTGATGTGTTCAATCATTTCAGTAAAGAATTGCAACTTTCCAAGATGCAGAGTTCTTTTAAAAAGAAGATATTGGAAGATTTTGGATTTATATCCCACCCTGTACTCTGAATCTCAGAATCTCAGAGCAGTCACAATCTCCTTTACCTCCCCACCCCACAACAGACATCCTGTGAGGTGAGTGGGGCTGAGAGAGCTATTACAGCAGCTGCCCTTTCAAGGACAACTCCTATGAGAGCTATGACTGATTCAACTCCTATGAGAGCTATGGCTGATTCAAGGCCATTCCAACAGCTGCAAGTAGAGGAGTGGAGAATCAAACTCAGTTCTCCCAGATAAAATCTGAGAACTTAACCACTACACCAAACTGGCTTTCAAAAGAAATGTTGAAAGAAAGGTCTTTCTTGGGTTGCCACCTATCTAAATTCAGAAGTTCGGGGCAACTGAAGGAGGGCCTCCAAAGATGACCAGAGTATATGCGTAGCTTTATATGGAACTTTAGTTATGATTTAGTTACAAATACATCTTTAGCCAATATGATAATGAAAGTACATCATCGAAATTATGAGGCATGTGATTTTAGACAGAAGGGGAGTAGACAGAAACTGCCCTTTCACCCCTTCTGTAAGTCTTGGATACAATCCCGTAAGAGTTTTATTTGGGGACTTTTACCAATTCTCCTATTGTCTGCATTTCCCTGCACCACTTTCCTTGTTGGTCCTGGAACTCTGACTCACAGGAGACGTTTTATTGAAGAGGAATTGCAATGAGGGAAGAAGCCAAACATAAATTCAGTGAATTCACTTTGTTCATGGCAATATCAGATCCAGCCCAGTAGCAATTTATCATTTTTGCAATACATTTCCCTTTAATATGTTTCCTCTTGGATACACATTAGTCATGATGCACTGTGTGTGCTTTATAACTGATAACTGTTATATTCTTTATATAGTGTAATCAATGTACATGTCACTTCACAAAAATCAAAACCATAAAAGGGTTTGAAGTATAAACAGTTTTTGGTGAATTCAGGAGTAGACTGGGTGCCAGTGATTTAAGAACGGGCATTGTAGGAGAGAGGTAAATGATTTTAGTGGCAGGGTATGAATAAAGGTTGAAATGGCAAGGTTCAGCAGTTGAAATAGTAGCAACAAGCATGAGGATGCAAAGGGAGAGTTTGCAACAATATGTATTTTTTTTAGTGAATTTCAGAATTATTATATTTCTGTTGATGTATAATGGAGCACAGGTAATTTCTTTTCTTTTTTTCTTTTAGAAGATTATATTACTCCCAAAGGAAAACAATGTCAAGTAAGCAATGAGATAAACAAAATTTATCAAAAATTCTCTATCAATCCTTATTACAATTACTTATTGCTTATGTCACGGCTTCTTCCTCCTTGCTTATCCTGCCTTGTATGTTTAGCAAACAGTGTTATAATATTTGAAATTTTATTTTTAGCAGCTGTCATTATTTGAGTGCTACATTAACATACACCATGTCAGGGGTGTTTTTTTGTTCACTTACAAGGTTCAACATTTGGTGATCTTGAAATATGAGTGTTAACAACATACTATCTTATCTTTCTATATGTCACTGTCACCAAATAAAGCTCCAGTTACAGGTGATTTGAAATGAACTAGTAGTGGTAAGAGTACCTCTACAGTTAAGCCTACCTTAACACCGAGTCAGTATTATTTATTTATGATGTAACATGAATCATCTGCACTTTCTCTGATAAGCTCGAGGCTGTGTATCTTTCATTTCAGCTGACATTTTGCTGCCATTTGCCAGGCTAAGTAACTACTGTGCAATCACACTGAGCTGATGCATGATCTTTTTTTGTGTGCAGAAAATGGATTTTTAAGGCAGCTGAAAAGGCTTTGAGAAGGATATAATTTGACAAAGTAAATCTTTGCTCATTTATGAGAAATCAGCACTGTCTGCCTAAGCATTTTTTTCTAATGATAGCTAAAAAGATTTCTGCTGAGAATTTGACAAAGTGGTTTACTTTTGTGCACAAAGCAAAAACTGATTAGTTTGGAACAAGAAAGGATTTTTCAGGACACTGAAAAGCTTTCCTCTGGAATTAAATATATTCTTAACATTCCCTTACAAAATGCTTGAAAGGTGTGTCTTTGCAAAGACAAAAACCAATCTTTATATTTTCTTTTTTTGAAAAAAGATGTTCTATACTGAAATTTTCTGCAGTTTGAATCTTGTTGGCTGATAGATGTGTTCCAATAAAGGAGATTCTCAGCGTCTTATCTAGCAACCTGCAGTTGAGCTTTAATACTCAAAAACAGGAACAGGTTGATCAGTTTTCACTGGTACTTTACAAAATGTCAGCGCATAGGAGCCAAATTGATATAAATTCTCTGCACCCAGATTTCAATATCATTGTACTTATCATTCATGTATCATTGGACCAGTTGCATTGATGGATATCTCTCTGTCCAAAACTTTTGAATTTGCAAAGCATATTCAAGGATACTGCTAAAACCAAAAAAGTTTACTTGTTAGAAAACCAAACCAGATCAATAATAATTTAGATCTGACATCGTGTTTTAAGTGTTCAAAATGTTTTGCATAGATAATTTTGTAAACCTTGTCACAACACTGAAAACATGGATCATCATTATTATCCCATACTGCAGACAGGAGAGGGAAACTAAGGGAGTGGCTTGCATAAACCAGTCAACTGAATTCACACAACAGGCGGGATTGAAACTTGAGACTTCTTGCCTAGCCTGTATGCTGAAGTCAAAGAGATAGAAAAGATAATTCTTATATAATTGCAAAATATTAATAATATGTGCATTCAAGTTGGCCTGCATCATGCTCCATTCGGGGGGGATCTGAAAAAAAATCAGTTAAGAGTGCATGGAAGCCTTTTGACAGTTTATCTTGCCCCTTGTCTGGTTTTATTTTTCATTACAGCAGGTGGTGGGAGAAGGTGGGAGTGAGGGAAGTAAGTCAACAAATATAGGCATGACAACATCCCACCAAAACAGTTGGTCCCACTTTCCACTGAACTATAGCTTTTTGTGGTTTTGTTTTTTTTATTTTATTAGATTTATATGCCACCCTTCTCATAGGGGCTCAGAGTAGCTAACAACCAATAAAAAAGATAAACAACAAGATATAAAGCATTAAAACAATAATATTCAATAAAAACTATCAATTACAAAAACTTGACAGTGGTCATGGCGCTCATAATGCTGGTGCAGTGGTGTTGGGTGATATTATCAGACCTTAGGCATTGCAGCCATCTCCCTAGTTAAATGGCATACGAGAAAGTTCAGTCTTGCAAGCCCTGCAGAACTATGGTAGGTCCCGCAGGGCTCTGATGTTCTTGAGGAGTGTATTCCACCATATGGGAGCTGCTACATAGTAAGGCCTGGTCCTGGTGGTAGTTGGGCTTCCTTCAGTCTGGGGATTGTTAACAGATTCTGAGATTCTGAGTGCAGTGCTCTCTGAGGCACATGTGGGAAAAGGCAGCCTTGAAGGTAAGCAAGTTCCAGGCCATATAGGGCTTTAAAGGTTAAAACCAGCACCTTGAAACGAATCTGGAATGTCACAGGCAGCCAGTGTAGTGTTCCCAGTGCAGGTTGAATGTGCATCCATACAGGCAGCTACAATAACAACTTGGCTGCTGCATTCTGCCCTATCTGCGACTTCCATATTTGAGACAAGGGCAACCCTATGTAGAGGGTGTTACAGTAGTCTATTCTCAAGGTGACCGTAGCATGGATCACTGTCACCAGGTTGTCGCATTCCAGGAAGGCGACCAGCTGCCTTATCCACCTGAGATGATAAAAGGCTGACCTGGCAGTGGCCGCCACCTAGGCCTCCATTGTCAGTGAAGTTTCCAGGAGTACCCCCAGACTTTTAACCTTATACAATGGCACCAATGGTTCCCCATTGATCTTTCTTCCTAGACCATTACAACCCAGGCACAGGATCTCTGTCTTCACTGGATTTAATTTCAGATGACTTTGCCTGAGCCATTTCACTGCAGCTCGCAGCACCAGGTCCAGGTTTTCCAGGGTGCAGTTGGACTGACCACCCATCAATAGATAGAACTGGGTGTCATCTGCATATCTCCAGACAATCTGGGCAAGGGGCCGAATATAGATGTTAAATAGCATTGGGGAGAGAACTGCCCCTTGAGGCACACTACATGTAAGTGGATGCCTCTAGGACAATTGCCCCCTATTGCCACCCTTTGTCCTCAACTGTAGAGGAAAGAGGTAAGCCATTGAAGGGCAGACCCCTGAATCCCCATGTCGGTGAGGCAGCAGGCCAGTAACTGGTGGTTGACTGTATCAAATGCAGCCAACAGATCTAATAAGTACAGTACCACTGAGTCACCTTGATCCAGATGCCTCTGGAGATAATCCATGAGGGCGTCATGTAATTGGAATTATTTATTTATTATTAATTGGAATTGCAGCATTCCCATTTTCTGTCGATCATGACAACATTTTACTGGCTTTGAGATAGCTTACCTGTAAACACTTATCTTATTTTCTACTATCTGGAACTGTGTGCATGCTAGGAAGGAAGGAAAAGGGCTTTGTACTTGTGGGAAACAATGAAGGGATGACTGATGCAGAGAACACAGGCAAACCTTCCAGATCCCTCTCTAAGTACTTTATCTGCTTTGCCAATTTGAGAGGGATAAACATTCTTCTTTGATAACTAGGCATTTCCAGCCAGCTCACCCCCCTTTTGTTACTGGAAATGTTCATAGTACACATGCAAACTGCATTTAACACACATGCACTCCCAAACCTGTCCAGGGATATTTTGTCTGTTCTTGGAATAAGTTAATGATTGGACTATAACTTGCGGAGAGGCTTGGAATAGTAGACAGTGAGGTTTGAATCTGTATTCTACAAACAATTAACAGAAGGAATAAATAGGAGAAGCAGGGATGTGCATGTACATAGAACAATATAAACCAAATTTGAGATAGGCATGCTGGTCTGAAGCAGTAGAACAAATGTGTGGTCCAGTGGCACCTTTAAGACTAAGAAAAGTTTATTCGAAGTATGAGCTTTCATTTGCATGCCCACTTCTTCAGACACATAGAAATGGAAGTTAACACAGAGAGAGAGATACCTCTACATAGGTGAACAGCAAATTAGCATACAACTTAATGACGATGTTTTGATGTATACAAAGACCAAATTAGTATGTAGGGGCATCTGCCCATACACACACTGTTTTCCATTTCTCTATGAAAGCTCATACCTTGAATAAACTTTTGTTGGTCTTAAAGGTGCTACTGGACTAAAAAATTGTTCTCCTAAATTTGAGAATACTGAGCTATGAGTGACTGGATAGCATATAAAATCACACAAACATTTATGAACTAATCGACAAGAAGCTAACAAGGTTATTCATAGTAAAAGTCATTCTAGTTATACTATATGTATTCTTCCTCAACCTAGTCCAGAAATGAAAACCACCCTCCCAGAAAAAAAGATAAAGGTTTATTGATTGTCCTAAAAAGGTTCAAAATGCAAACAGAGGGGGAGAAAGGGCGTTTTTATAAAAGAGGAACCAGAAAATCCCTGGCAACGAGAGGAAAGGTGGTGGGGAAGCCATGAGTAATCAAGACTGCAAATCTGCTGACGTAGGATCAGTGAGTGGTTCTCTGACAAGGAGGGGAGACTATGGGAAAACAGTTATTGTTGCACAGTACAGACTGTATAGTCAGTGGCAGAGGATTAGGGAGTGACTATTCTAAAAGAGGGACAAGAAGGAAAACTATGGCAAGTAGAAAGACAGTATAGTAGAATGTTAAAATCATATTCTACCAGTTCCCTGAAGAAAGGATCCTATTTCTTGTCAATAGTAGAAGACTGACGAATATAACCAAGTACCAAAATGATGGAGCTAGGGAACCCCTATTCTACTTTCAAAAAGGGCTTGGACCAAGAAGGTCTCAGGTTCATTGTGAACTAATGTTACAAAGCATCAGTGCTTTGCAGAGGGTTTTTTGTAGAAAAAGCCCAGCAGGAACTCATTTGCATATTAGGCCACACCACCTGATGTTGCCATGGTTTCACACAAGGCCTTTTTTGTAGAAAAAGTCAGAGCAGGAACTAATTTGCATATTAGGCCAAGCCCCTAATGCCAAGCCAGCCGGAGCAGCATTCCTGTGTGTTTCTGCTAAAAAAAAAAAGCCCTGGTGCTTTGCAATCTTGGGAAGTATAAATAGATCAGGAGATTAACTTTCTTTTCTGACCAAGTGGTTAATAAATGGTTGTAATGGGTTAGGTGCATATGCCTTGTCAGTTATTAACCTGTCAGCATCAGATCATACATGTAATCTGCCTTGGAGAATTGCAAGAGACAGGGAGTATCTCAGATGATTAGATGCCTAGATGATAACCTTGACTCCAATCTGCCAAAAAATGCCTAGATAGCAATCTTGACTGTAATCTGCCAAAATTGCCCTTCCTGGGATTATGACTGATTCTTGTGGGAATTACATTCAAGAGCTTTGATTATTGTCCTGCAAATGTGAGTCATTGCATTATGTTCAAATTGGTGTGAGATGTTCTGGAGGTTCAGTCAAAGGATACATGACTGATATTCATCTAGTACATCCCAGCACTTGACTACTTCCTCTTGAAGAGCACCGTGATTTCTTGCATCTATATGTGGCTGCAGTACTGTGGCTGCAACACTGGGTGATAGGAAGATCAAATTAGGAAGGGAAGCCTGGAAGCTAGAGTTCCCTCACCCATGACACATTGGCATTAGTTTAACTGCCGTGCAAAAAAATAAAGTTTTTGTCTGTAGATTTGGAAGCCAGGACTGTCCTGCCAGATTTTTACACATTGAATAATATTTTAATATGGTATATTTGTGTAAAATTTAGAATTTGGAGATTTGAACGGCTTGATTACTATGAGCTAAAGCAGAGAATAAACCATGCAATTTAAGGCTTTATGTGAATGTGTGATGGGCTGTAATGCAATCTATATAAATATTATGCTCACGTAGGTTCCTGACAGGTACTGAAAGGACAAAATATTAGAAAGAACATAAGTAACTACTTTTTATGTTGAATGTGAATTTTAAACACTTGAAAAAATGTTAACATCAGGGAAATGTGTTCAAAACTGTTTTTTATTTTAGCTTTACAAACATTGTTTGACATTTTAAGCATTTGGAGAAGCAAAAAATTGAATGTTTTGTGCCAACCTACAAGCAACAATTTCACATTTAATATACTCCATGAACTAGAAAATGAAAGTCACACAATGTACTGTGAAACAAGCTCATACATTATTAACAACCAGACCCTAACTCTTTGTATGGCAGTAACTTGTCAAACTGTGGACATTTGTAGACAGTTTTTGTATAGGTTGCATATTTCTTTCTTTCTTTCTCCCCCCCCCCCCCCCATATCAGAGTATGTGCAACAATCCAGCCTGTCAGCAAAATTTCCTAGCAGTAAACAACTTCAGGCAAAACTTCTTATTCCCCAAATTGCATTCAGATTCTATGTCACTTATAGTTAAAGGTCAGAAATCTTGAGTTGCTTGGCATTCGATTCTATTAACCCTTGAGGTGTATGACCAAAGGTATCAACCATTAGGAGAGAAAACTTGCAATTTTAACTTCGTTCTAAGATCATTATCTCTCAGATATAAGGTATAAAAATGTTTCAATGAGAGGCATGAGCAATAGAAGAGGTGTTCTGCTTCCTTATAGTTTTTTTAATGCTATAGCTGCTTTCTACAATTTGGGTACACGAGTCACAATTTAAACCAGGATTTATGAGGCACAATTATCATGCACACTTCATCAGAAAATGTAAAAGGTGTATATGAAAATGCCTATCAAGAAACTCTATATACAAATTCTTCTGGTTTGTCAATGCTCCTGTTTGATCCATGTCTGCTGATGCAAATTCACTTTCTCTTATCAGTTTCTCCCCTTTCCTGCTGCCTGAGAAAATGAAATCAAACAACATGTTCTAATAATTGCTACATTGAAAAGCTTCCAGTACAGAGGGTTCCAATACAGTGTTCTTAAACATAAGCAAAGTGTTTTGTTTGGACAAGGAACATTATTATAGTTTTAGATGTGTCTCGGTTCAGGTGAGTTTGTGATCAATAATGTTCCTTCTGTACATTCTATCACAACCATTTTGGACATTTCAGTTGCTTAAATGGAACTATTTCAGACATTTCTTTTGCAGGCATAATATTCTGCTGTCAGGAGAAAGATTGACCTGGGGGCCAGCAGAAAACCTTTAAGTGGTGCTTTTTTGTAGAAAAAGCCCAGCAGGAGCTCATTTGCATATTAGGCCATACTGCCTGGCCTGGGAGCAAGTGACTGTAGCACGGCGGGTTGGGCCAGCTGTAGCCCTGGTCAGCCCAGGCAGAGCTCTGCTCCTGTGGGCTTCAGCAGAAAAAAAAGCCCTGCCTTTCAGCAATTTCTCCCATTCCAGCGGATGCTTCAGAGGTGGGGTCGGGGGGGGGAGAATGGGAGTATAATATAGTGGGTTCTATGGATCAATGAGGCAAGGTGGTAGTGAAACATCTTTATTGAATTCAGTATGGTAAGGCTAAGCATAAGACCAAAGACTGGGCCCACAGGGCCAACTTATATACACATCAGGATGCCCGCGCAAACACTCTATTGGTCTATTTGAACCAGCAGGGGGCCCATGATTGAGTGGGGCAGCAGGAATTAGGATCCTGCTGCCCATTGTTCCCAAAACCCCAAACTCTGGTTGTCTGGCTCCAATAAACCAGGCAGGAACACCCAATTCAGTTCTCACATGAGTCCACATACATAACATCCCTTCCTTCCTAGTTCATCAGCCTTGACATACATAGTCCTTTAAATAAACAGGCTTGCAGCGCTCCTGTGTTTACCGCCTGGGTGCCAGCGAGGGCAGTGGTGCAGCTGCAGCTTTGTGAGCAATGAGCAGAGGGGCCAGTGATGCTGGAACTTCAGCTGGCACTTTGATGTTTCCGGATAGCTCTAGCAAAGGGTCTGGGGTTGGAATCACAGCTGTTGCCAGTTCAGGGGCTCAATGAATGGCGGGTCCCGCAGCCTACCTTCTTCCTTGATCTTGTCCCCAGGTGCCTCACGTGACTGCAACTGGTCGCATTGAGAACCCGCCCTCAGTAGTAACCTCATACATGACTGACCCTAATACCTGGGAGACTCGGGCCAGAAGCCATGGTGCCCCCCCCAAGTTCTTTGCATACATCAAGTTCCCCATATTGAAACCCCTGGGTGCTCAGACTCTGTCAGGCACCTCTTGCAGGTCTGGGGCTCGATCAGGGTACATGCAGTTGAGATGTGTCGACAGCCACCGGCCCATGAGGAGCTTGGCCAGGCAGCAACCGGTGGCTGTACAGGGGATACTATGCTGGGCCAGCAGGAACACTGTGAGGTGGGACTCTCAATCCCCCTGGATGATGTGGTGGAGTGACTCTTTAGTGGACTGCACCATTCTTTCTGCTCAGCTGTTAGTGGCCGGATGGGAGCTGACCTGATGTTCCGACCACAAAAGTCCTGGAATTCCCCTGATGTGAAGGCTGTCCCATTGTTAGAGATTAGGGTGTTTGGCAGTCCACGGGTGGCAAAAACCTGTGGAGAGCAATGATGGTGGCTTGGGAGGAGGTGGGTGGATGCTACAGGGACTACCTCGAGCCTTTTTGAGTACGAGTCCACTATGAGGAAAAATATCTGACCCTGAAAGGGCCCTGCAAAGTCCAGGTGCAGGTGGGACCAAGGGTTATGAGTGGACTCCCACTGTTTGACTGGGGCTCTAGATGGTGCCGGCTGGGTCTTCTGGCAGGATTGGCATCTCACTACCCAAGACTTGATGGCATCATCAATCCCCAGCCACAAAACATAGCTGCAGGCTAAGGCCTTCATCCGACACCCCGGGTGGGTGTTGTGCAGCGCAGTGAGAACTCTCTGCTGTAGGTCTGGGGGCACCACCACCCTTCCTCCGCACAACAAGCAGCCCTTGTGCACTGACCGTTTGTCCCAGTGGGAGGCGAATGTGACAAACTCTGGGCCCACCTGGCCCATGCGCCATCCCCTCCACACCCAGTTCAAAATTCTGCAGAGGATTTTATCCCTAGCTGAACAGCGAACTATGTCGTTCACATGTACCGGCTGGTCTGGCAGGGATTCTAGTAGCATTACCTGGTGTGCAGGGTCCAGATCCAGGTCCCTGAAGGGCAGTGGCAGCTGACTCAAAGCATCTGCATGGCCCATTGCTTTCCCTGGGCAGTACTGAACGTTATACTGGTTCCCCACAAGAAAAATGGATCACCTTAAGACCCGGGGCAACAACATCTGGGGCGTCTGGTGGTCAGGGGTGAATAGGCCCAAGAGGGGCTTGTGATCCATGTGTATGGTGAAGGGCTGGCCATACAAATAATCATGAAATTTCTTCACCCCTGCTACAGTGGCCAAGCCCTCTTTGTCTATTTGTGCATAATTGCACTCTGGCTTTTTGTAGGGTTTGAGAGTAGTATGCCACTGGAACCTCACGGCCATCTGGCAGCAAATGCGCTAGCACTGCCCCCACTCCATAAGGTGATGCGTCGCAGGCCAGGATGATGGGCAGCTGCTCGTCAAAGTGTGCCAGCATGCTGTTGGAAGTGAGAAAGTCCTTTACCGCTTGGAAGGTGGCAGCCTGCCTGTGGCCCCAAACCCACGGGGCCCTTTTGTTCAATAAACAGTGGAAGCGTTCCGCTACCGCTGCCTTGTGGAGCAAGAAGGCATGGTAGAAGCTGAGGAAGCCCAAGAAAGCCTGAAGCTCTGCCTTATTTGTGGGGAGGGGTGCATCACAGATGGCCTCCACCTTCTCCTTTGAGGGATGGATGCTGGTTGCATCCACCAAATATCCTAGAAATGTCAGAACCCCCAAAAGACACTTTTCCCTCTTCACCTTCAGCCCCACTGAGTCAAACCGTTGGAGTACAGCACGGAGGTGGAAGGTGAGCTTTTCCTCTGTAGCTGCGGCGATCAGCACATCATCGAAAAAAGGCTGGACCCTGGGAATACCTTTCAAAAGAGAGTCTGTTAGATACTGAAAAATTCCCAGAGGCACTTGACTTTGAAGGCGCCTCTGTGCGTGACAATCGTTTGCACCTCAGCAGTCGTGGTGTCCACTGGAAGCTGTTGATAGGCCTGAACCAAGTCCAATTTGCCAAAAATCTTAGCTCCTGCTAAGGATGCCAGCACTTGACTTACCACTGATACTGGGTATGAGTGGTTCTGCAGCGCCTTGTTTATTGTACACTTGCAGTCTGCGCAGAGGCGGATGCGGCCATTGGGTTTGAAAGGGGTAATGATGGGGTCTCCCAGCAGGCATTAGCGACTGGCTGTTGCACACCCTGGCCCACCAGCAGGTCTAGTTCCTCCTCAATCTTATGTTTTAGGGTGAAGGACACCCTTTGGGCCTTCAGCCTTATGGGCGGACATTTGGGTTCAGTTGCAAAGACACAGGGAGCCTGGTGTGCATTCCTAAGGTACTGTTGAAAACTGCAGGGAAGTCCGTACAAATGCATTGGAAATCACAAGGCCTTGTGGGGACCTGATTTATACCAGTGACCTGAATTCCCAGGTGCCCAAACCACGTTCGACCCAGCAAGTTACACAAATCCCCCTCTACTACTAGCAGAGGTAGCTTCCCTGAGAAGTTACTATATTTCATCCACAAAAAATCCACTCCCTTGTCTGCAATCTCCCATTTTTGGTAGTCCCAGATAACGAATGGGGGGAGCAATAGCTGGGGTTCCCCCCTTGGGCACAGCCATTGTAGGGTTCGGGTCAAAATTACAGTCTATCCAGTCCCAGAGTCCACCTCCATTTTGCAGGGCTTGCCCTCAATAAGTACAATTGTTTGCAGTTTGCCTGGGGATGGCAGGGAAATTTGGCATACCTGTTCCTCTACCGATGCGATGGAGCAGAGGGCTTCTACGTGGTGGCCTTTTGGTGTTGGGCTGGTTCTCCCCAGAGGTTGCCTCCCAGGGTCGATCACTTGGGCCAGGAGTGGCAGACTCTCGCAAGGTGACCCATATTCCTGCATTGGTGGCAGACAGTGCCTTTGAACCTGCAGGAGCATTGCTTGTGGTCCTCTCTGCAGCTGGCACACTCATGGGCAGGCGCAGTCTTGGTCGGCCGTCTGGGCAGTTGCTTCTGAGCCACGTGCTGGATCTTGAGAGTGTCGTCCTCCCCCGAGTCCTCCAATTCATACGATGATGCAGCAGCTCCTTCTTTGTTTTCTCATAGGCCATGGTCTCCTTGATGGCCTTGGCCAGGTCGGTATCATCCTTACTGACCAGTTTCCGCCACAGCTACTCGTCCCACAGGCTGAAGATGAACCGGTTCTTCAGGGCTTTGTCCAGGACCGGAAACTTGCTGTGAATGGAGAATTGGCAGAGAGCAGCGCTGAATTCAGCCACAGACTCATTGGGTTGCTTTTTGTGCTCTGAGAAATTGAGGCAGCACACCAGGACTGTCAGCTGTGGAGTGAAGTGAGCCATGAGGGCCATGGTGATCTCATCAAAGGTGGCTACCTTGAGGGTCATGGGCACCATGAGGCCTTGCACCATCTCCAGGATGTTCATTCTGCAGTAGCTGAGGAGCAGCACCTTCTTCCTGCGGCCCATGACCTCGTTGTATTCGCTGTGGTTCTCCAGTTGCTCCAACCATGTCTCCCATGTCTCTGGGCTGGCCATATCAAAGGCTGGAATCAGTCCTGGCGTAGCGGCCATTTTGTCAGTGGTGTGGAGTGCAGTGCTGGAAACCAAGACAGTGATGCACGGTGCGGCGCCAGACTGGGCCGCTCACCAGGATCCCATCCTCGTCACCACTATAATATAGTGGGTTCTATGGATCAATGAGGTGAGGTGGTAGTGAAACATCAGCTATTTATTAACTTCAGCATGGTAAGGCTAAGCATAAGGCTGAAGACTGGGCCTACAGGGCCAACTTATATACACATCAGGGTTCCCGCACAAACACTTTATTGGTTCATTTGAACCAGCAGGGGGGCCGTGATTGGAGCGGGGAAGCAGGAATTAGGATCCTGTTGCCCATTGTTTCCAAGTCCCCAAGCTCTGGTTGTCTGGTTCCAATAAGCCATCCAGGAACACCCAATCCAGTTCTCACATGAGTCTACATATGTAACAGGGAGGATGCAAGCATCACACTAGTGTGTGACATCACTTCCAGAAGTTTCATCATCACATCAGAACAATGTATTTAGGATTTGCTCCAAGCTCTATGATTTAACCACAGAATTTTCCTCTGATTCTTAGTTGTTCTAATTCTTAATTCTTTCAAGAATAAATTGTGGATATTAAAGCCACTCAATATTAGCACTGGGAATGAAGCAAAACAGACATTGTTTTGAACATACCATCTTATTCAAAATAATTGGCTCATTAATCCTAGCTATACAAATTATATTACCAAGGTCAAATACAATTTTTTTCTAAATGCTTTTTAAGTTAAGGACATATTTAAACATGCATATATGTTGTCTGAATCAACAGGTGCATTAACACCTTGAGAAATTTTAATTGAAAATATGGGAGATACATACTACTTTATGTAACCCAAATTGGCATACACATGACGATCCTTTAATGTTCAAGGGAATTCCCTTGCTAGCATGGAGCAAACATGTATTTTCAGTACTTTAAAATATATTTCAGATCATAACCCTACGTATACCCAGGTTCAGATTCAGACCAACACTCAAAAGAATGAGATAGAATAAGCTTCTTAAACATAAAAAGTTTTTATTTAATTAACAGAAAAGAAACAGAATTAAGTGATTTGCTAGATGAAATGGGAAGGTTACAGAAGGTTACAGAAAGGAAAAATGCAATGGTAAAACAATGCAAAACCTTTTCCTAATAAACTGCCTGCTTATAGGGAAGTGAAACTGAAAGGGGAAAGCAAGACATCCAAGCCTGGTCTCAGAGAGAAAGGGGAGGGAGGTTGTCCTCCATGGTGATGAAGAAGCCTCTGGAACTTGAAACTAAAAAGGTAGGGGAGGGACAGAGAGAATGCAGCAAAGTGGGAGTGAAGAGGCAAGAGGTCAACTGTAGCTAGGGTAACTGGATGAATTTAAAGTTGCTACAAAAACTGAGGCTGAGTGATATAAAAAATGTCCCCTTGGAAAGGTTTGGAAGTTAGCACTATGTCTGGGCACTTGTCATGATTAACAAAGGGCAGGAATCATCCTGACCATTCATTAGAAAGGGTCGCAATTGGGGGTGAACTGTCCCAGAGATACACGCTTGATTGCGGAGTGCCTCAGGCAGTGGTTCTCTCCCCAATGTTATTTAACATCTATATGCGCCCCCTTGCCCAGATTGCCCGAAGGTATGGGCTGGGTTGTCAAAAACATGTGAAGGTACCATGACACAGACTGAGGCCTATGTGTTTGTCTTCCCCAGGGAAGTAACTACAACTCCTATGAGGCAGTGCAAGAACAGAGAAATAGTGATGTATAGTGGTCAGTATCTGCCTACAATCTGGGAAGTCTAAATTCAAAGTCCCCAGTCTGCAAAGGAAATGACCAGCACACAAAGCAACTTATGTACAAAAGTTCACAATACCCAGCCATTTCATGTTTTCCTCTGGATCTTAGACTCAAAGCACTGACCATGAGATTTATGTAATGAATGTCAATAAATCAAAAGTTGGTTTGCAACTTACAGATAAACACCTGAACACTAGTATACTCAAGACTGCTATAGCATAGGCATTGCCTCCAGGTTTTGATGCAATTAATTCAGAGCAAGAGGTGTCAGTTATCAAAGACTGTTAAATAAACAAAATATTGCATGAGTGCTAATGTTTTAAGCATGTTTTATTTTAAGTTTAAATAAATCTTTAATTGTGTTTGTCTGTGTCCTTCATAAAATTTGTATCTCCACTACCTGGGATTACATTTTATGACACACATGGCCCAGCCCAATAAGATTGAGTGAACTTGGCCTGTACACACACTCTCAACCACATCCACCTCACTAGCTTGTTGTTATTCCTCATCTAAATAGTTCACATTGCTCTCCTACTGAGAAAGATTGGATCATGAGCAATACTCCCTCTAAGCTGTGGAGTCTTGTGAACAAAAATTCTAATTCGTGAGCTATTGGCATTAAAGTTGTGAGCTGCTGCATAAATTACTTTTTCTGGGGCTATTTTTTCTAAGTGCTCTCTCTCTCTCTCTCTGAGTGAGTGTGTGTAGCAAAGCAAAAAGCTCAAACCTTGAATAAAACTTTGTTGTTGAACTTCAAGGTGCTTTCATTACTGGGCAGATTGATCCAGGCAATCCCAAGGCAGTCAGCATCCTCATTCAACCGGTCCACACAGTCCAGGATGATTCAGCATGATCCCCATATCCTCTTAAAGAAGGAGAGCTACTGGTGCTCACCAAGCCACATAACATCAACCAGAAATCTTGTCACCGCAAGGCCAAGCCTTTGCACCCACCTACAAGCCTAGCATCAACCTAAGCCCTTGCCATAAATTCTCCAGGAAGGTTTATCTTACCTTTATTGGAAAGATGGACACCATCCTCCCTGTACAAATCCAGTTCATGAGCACGGATCTGCGGGTGAAGCAAATAGTGGCCCAACCCACCCTCCAGAGCTTTCTTAATCTCTAAATTGGCTTTACGGTGGCTGGTCCTATAGCTTCTTTTATTTGATGGTGGTTTTCAAGCTCCACTGCAGGTTCTTGTTATTTACCTAGGGAGTAACGATCTGGGGCTAATTAAAGGTAAGGCCCTTATTTTGCAGGCCAAGGATGACTTTAGAGTCATCAAGGGATGGTGGCCGTAGACTCTGTTAGTGTGGTCTGCCATGATCTCGCATCAGGTGTGGTGTGGGGTATGGGAATGACGTTCTATTGAGAGAGTGCAGCGAACAAAGAGAATGCAAAAAGTTTGGGCCAAACCTCATTTTTTTAAGTGAAGATAACAAATAACGGACCTCTAAGGAGTCAAAGGCCTTTTCAAAATCTATCCCCAAAATTAATGTATAAAACCGTAGGAGTTTGCTATGAATGATGATATCAATATTACAACATATATTGTCTGTTAACTGCCTTCCAGGCATAAAACCTGTCTGATCTGGAAATATATAATCTGTAATTATGCACTTAAGTCTATTAGCTAAAATGGCCATAAAGATTTTAGCATCATTATTAAGAAGCGCAATCAGTCTATAAGAGGCAGGATCAGTTAAATCTTTGCCCTTTTTTGGAATAACAACAATCGAAGATTCCTTCCATGAAGCGGGTAAAATGCCAGTTTGAATGACACAGGTAGGCAAAAGAGGTTTCAATAGATCAGAATTAAATGCTTTATAAAATTTTATAAAAAGCTGGGAGACCATCGATGCCTGGAAATTTATTGTTTTTTAATTTTCGTATGATTGTTTGAAGTTCTGACAGCATGGTAGGCACATCCATTAAATCTCTATGTACTGAATAAATATGCTTAACATATCCATTAGAGGAAAGGTAAATCATGATGTCTTCCAAATTAGGATTAGTAGAACAATAAAGTTTGTCATAAAAGGCAACAAATGAAGAGCTGATGTCCTTTGAAGAAAACTGTAGAGTCCCATCAGATCTCTTAAATGAGTGAACCACGGATGACTGCTTTTTATCTTTAACTCACCAAGCAAGTGTCTTAATATTTTTTCCAGATCTTTGCCAGTGATGCTGTTTAAAAAATAGTAGGGTTTTTTTTTTAATCTGTGAGGTTTCCAAACTAAGATTTTCTTTTCTGCTGCAACCTGGGAAATTTTTGAGAACTGCAATTCTAGCTAGTGTTTCTGCATGTATCTTGTCTTTTACCTTGCGAAAGTGTGATGACTGCAATATAATATAATATAATATTGCCTCTAAGTACAGCTTTCATTGTGTCCCATATCATTGGAGGAGAAATATCATGAAAGACATTTTCTTTAAAGAAATTTTTTATTCCCAAAGATAGAGTAATCTTACTCATCTCATTTGTGAGATGCCAGTTTGGTGTAGTGGTTAAGTGTGCGGACTCTTATCTGGGAGAACCGGGTTTGATTCCCCACTCCTCCACTTGCACCTGCTAGCATGGCCTTGGGTCAGCCATAGCTCTGGCAGAGGTTGTCCTTGAAAGGGCAACTGCTGTGAGAGCCCTCTCCAGCCCCACCAACCTCACAGGGTGTCTGTTGTGGGGGAGGAAGGTAAAGGAGATTGTGAGCCGCTCTGAGACTCTTTGGAGTGGAGGGCGGGATATAAATCCAATATCTTCTTCTTCTCATTTGCTAAGACTGATGAGTCCATTCTCCAAGTTTTATTTCCATTAGCAGAAGATGCAGATCACAAGCAACAATCAAGCCAGGCATGATCTGTTAGGTGTCAAGAACCAATATTGGCTGAAACTAGATTGGGAACAATAGAGTCTGCTATTAGAATATAATCAATTCTTGTAAAAGTGTTATGCCTACTGGAGAAGTACATTTAGTCTCAGATGGCAGGATGAAGTTCTCTCCATGTATCATAAAGATGATTTTTTCAAACAGTTTAGAAAGTGTAGTCTGCCTAGAAGTAGAGTAAGGGTTCCTAGGATTGTTATAGGGTCTGTCTAGTTTTCCATTTGCAATAAAATTAAAATCACCACCAATAACCAAATCGCAGTTTGAAATGATTGCAACTGACCAAAGACCTCATCCAAAAAAAGAATCTGGTTTTGATTAGGAACATAAATTGAAACCAAGGTATCTCCCCTACCTTCAATAGTCCCTTTTATAAATAGATATCGCCCCTGTGGATCAATAATGGATGCTTCTTCTACAAAATTAATTTCTTTAGCCACCAAAATTGCAACACTTTGTGTCTGAGAAGAGCCTGGGCCTGGAATTGCAGAGGATATCATGAGGTTTTTTAAACTGGACAAGAGAGGAACAAAGATGTGATTCCTGTAAGAATAAAATATGTGGTCGAATATGTTCTATGTACTGAAGCACCCTTTTTTCTTCACTAAGTTATTAAGGCCTCTAATTTTAACAGAGCAAATTGATATAAATTCAGGCATACCTGAAGAAGGAATTTAAATTAATTAAGTGGTGGAGAATCAGGCATAGTGAGAGACAAAAATATGATGTAAAACAATAGAAGGATAATAATAAAATGAAAATTAAAAAAGAGTGGGGGGAGACTCAAGAAGACCCACTACTGAGTAAACAAAATAAATAAATAAAACAAAAATAAATAAATAAGAAAAGACCTGTAAGATAGTTACCAGAAATAAATAATAACTACTTTTGGTAATAACAATAATAATTGTAAATATATATTTAATTAATTGTTTTGTTTTGTTTTAGTAACCTCTGTAAATATAACCTAGGTAAAGGTGGCAGAAGTAATGCAAGGCTAAACAGTAATCTCAATAGTAAAAACTTTAAAAATCAATCAGATCAGTAATAAATAATTAGAATGATGGAATCACTAAAACTTGAAAATATCCAAGCAAGTTAAATAGCCATATGTTTAAAAATTCAATAAGTTAAAGTATTTAAAATATTAAATAATTAATTATAAACTTATTTAAGTACAACTCAACCCCTCTTCCAAATTCACCCAACAACTAATTAATTATAAATTATTGATTTAATTAATTAAATATAACCAATTTTAGAATTAATTACAATATGAATTAAATGGAAAAATTAAAATATAATCACAAATGTATAATCAAAACACTAAAAAAACTACTGTTATTATATAGAACAATAGAAGGGAATTAAAACTAGAAACACAAAACGTTTGTCTAAGGCTACAAAAGCAAATAGCCTATAGACAAAACAGTAAAGGACAACTCTTACCAAAATTCCAGATGGAGCTTAGAAACTCCAAACCCTTCCTCCTGCCCTCCACATACATGTGCAAAACTTAAACAAAACAGTCGTCACTGAATAAAAATAAAAATTCTTTTAAAAGGAAAAGGCAAAATGATCTGAGACAGTGTATGTAAGAAGCATACAGACATAAGAACATAAGAGAAGCCATGTTAGATCAGGCCAATGGCCCATCCAGTCCAACATTCTGTGTCACACAGCGGCCAAATTATATATATATATATATATATATATATATACACACACACACACACACACACACACACAAACACACATACACACTGTGGCTAATAGCCACTGATGGACCTCTGCTCCATATTTTTATCTAACCCCCTCTTGAAGGTGGCCATGCTTGTGGCCGCCACCACCTCCTGTGGCAGTGAATTCCACATGTTAATCATCCTTTGGGTGAAGAAGTACTTCCTTTTATCCGTTTTAACCTGTCTGCTCAGCAATTTCATCGAATGCCCACGAGTTCTCGTATTGTGAGAAAGGGAGAAAAGTACTTCTTTCTCTACTTTCTCCATCCCATGCATTATCTTGTAAACCTCTATCATGTCACCCCTCAGTCGACGTTTCTCCAAGCTAAAGAGCCCTAAGTGTTTCAACCTTTCTTCATAGGGAAGGTGTTCCAGCCCTTTAATCATTCTAGTTGCCCTTTTCTGAACTTTCTCCAATGCTATAATATCCTTTTTGAGGTGCGGCGACCAGAACTGCACACAGTACTCCAAATGAGACCGCACCATCGATTTATACAGGGGCATTATGATACTGGCTGATTTGTTTTCAATTCCCTTCCTAATAATTCCCAGCATGGCGTTGGCCTTTTTTATTGCAAAAGCACACTGCCTTGACATTTTCAGTGAATTATCTACCACGACCCCAAGATCTCTCTCTTGGTCAGTCTCTGCCAGTTCACACCCCATCAACTTGTATTTGTAGCTGGGATTCTTGGCCCCAATGTGCATTACTTTGCACTTGGCCACATTGAACCGCATCTGCCACGTTGACGCCCACTCACCCAGCCTCAACAGATCCCTTTGGAGTCCCTCACAATCCTCTCTGGTTCTCACCACCCTGAACAATTTAGTGTCATCCGCAAATTTGGCCACTTCACTGCTCACTCCCAACTCTAAATCATTTATGAACAAGTTAAAGAGCATGGGACCCAGTACCGAGCCCTGCGGCACCCCACTGCTTACCGTCCTCCACTGCGAAGACTGCCCATTTATACTCACTCTCTGCTTCCTATTACTCAGCCAGTTTTTGATCCACAAGAAGACCTGTCCTTTTACTCCATGAGTCTCAAGCTTTCTAAGGAGCCTTTGATGAGGAACTTTATCAAAAGCTTTCTGGAAGTCAAGGTAAACAACATCTATCGGGTCTCCTTTGTCCACAAGTTTGTTTACCCCCTCAAAGAAATGTAACAGGTTAGTGAGGCAAGATCTTCCCTTACAGAACCCATGCTGAGTCTTCCTCAATAACCTGTGTTCATCAATGTGCCTACTCATTCTGTCCTTGATAATGGTTTCTACCAACTTTCCCGGTATTGAAGTCAGACTGACTGGCCTGTAATTTCCTGGATCTCCTCTGGAACCCTTTTTAAAGATGGGGGTGACATTTGCTACCTTCCAGTCCTCAGGAACAGAGGCAGATTTCAATGAAAGATTACAGATTTTTGTTAGAAGATCCACAAGTTCAACTTTGAGTTCTTTCAGAACTCTCGGATGTATGCCATCCGGACCCGGTGACTTATTAGTTTTTAATTTGTCTATCAGTTGTAGGACCTCCTCTTTTGTCACCTCAATCTGACTCAGGTCTTTCAACACCCCTTCCAATATTAGTGGTTCTGGGGCGGGCAAACACTTCTCATCTTCCACGATGAAGACGGAGGCAAAAAATGCATTCAGCTTCTCAGCCATTTCCCCATCCTCCTTCAGTAATCCTTTTACCCCATGGTCATCCAAGGGCCCCACTGCTTCCCTGGCTGGTTTCCTACTTCTAATATATTTGAAGAAATTTTTATTGTTGGTCTTTATGTTTTTTGCAATATGCTCCTCATAGTCCCTTTTTGCCTGCCTGATCACAGTCTTGCATTTGATTTGCCACTGCCTGTATTCCCTTTTATTAATCTCACTTGGATTGGTTTTCCACCGCTTAAAGGAGTCCTTCTTACCTTTTACAGCTTCCATTACTTTGTTTGTTAACCATGCTGGCCTCTTCTTATACCTGTTTGTGCGTTTCCTAACTTGTGGTATGTATTTTATCTGAGCTTCTAGGATTATAGTTTTAAATAGTCTCCAAGCTTCCCCAAGGGTTTTGACCGTATTTACCTTTCCTTTAAGTTTCCTCCTCACATGCCTCCTCATCTCAGAGAATTTACCCCTTTTAAAGTTAAATGTGGTTGTGGCGGTCTTTTTGGGCAACTCCCTATTTATACAAACGGTGAAATCAATAACATTATGGTCACTGCTCCCAAGCGGCGCAATCACTTTTACGTCTCTCACTAAGTCTTGGGCATTACTTAGGACCAGATCCAGGATCGCGCCACCTCTGGTAGGTTCTGAGACCATCTGCTCCATAGCACAGTCATTGAGAGCATCAAGAAACTCAATCTCTTTCTCTCGACCAGAACACATATTGACCCAATCAATCTGCGGGTAGTTAAAATCACCTATTACGACACAGTTTTTACGTTTAGCCGCTATCTTTAATCCTTCCATCATATTATAATCGTCCTCTCTCTTTTGATTTGGTGGGCGATAACAAACTCCCATAGTTAAATTTCCTTTTGGGCCCTCTATTTCAACCCAAAGCATTTCTAAAAGGGAATCTAATTCTCTGACCTCAGTCTTACTGGACCGTATATCCTCTCTGACATACAGAGCCACCCCACCTCCAACCCTTCCCTCCCTAGCCTTCCGATATAACTTATATCCAGGAATCACCGTGTCCCACTCATTCTCCTCATTCCACCAAGTTTCTGAAATTCCCACAATGTCTATGTTTTCTCCCAACACTAAACATTCCAATTCACCAATTTTACTTCAGACACTTCTAGCATTTGCATACAAACATTTATAATTTCCCAGGCAAGCTAGGCCTGCCACCTCTGTCCTGCCGCCTCGAGACTCTGGCAGAAAGTCCATACTGTTTGTCACCATCACAGTGGACAACTCTGATCCGTTACTCGGTAGAAAAATAGAAGCCAACCCTTCATCTCTTTGAGACGAGTCCTCCCGAACCAGAGACATTCCATCTCCTGTCGGGTTTCCCCCAAGATTTAGTTTAAAAACTGCTTTGCCACCTTTTTGATTTTAAGCGGCAGCAGCCTGGTTCCATCCGGAGACAAGTGGAGACCGTCTCTTTTGTACAGCTCCCACTTGTTCCAGAAAGCTTCCCAGTGCCTAACAAACTTAAACCCTTCCTCCTTACACCATCGTATCATCCACACATTGAGACTTCTAATTTGCGCCTGTCTCTCCTGCCCTGCACGTGGAACAGGTAGCACTTCCGAGAAGGCCACCTTGGAGGTCCTGGCCTTAAGTCTCCCACCTAGCAGCCTAAATTTCTCCTCCAGGACCTCACGACTGCATTTCCCCACATCGTTGGTGCCAACATGCACCACGACCACAGGCTCCTCCCCAGCACTGTCTATCAGCCTATCTACTACACGTGTAATGTCCGCTACCTTCGCACCAGGCAGGCAAGTCACCATACGGTCAATACGCGGTTTTGCCACCCAGCTGTCTACTTGCCTAAGGATCGAATCACCAACTACCAAGACCTCCCTTCTCCCCCTGCCCAGGGATGGTTCCTTGGCGCAAAAGGATACCTGCTTACCTACCTACATTACATACCTACATTACCTACATTACATTACATACCTGCTTACATACCTACATACAAACATACCAACACCCAGCTACCCATACATAAAAAACCCAGACACATACATACACAAACACACATATATATCCAGACACACGCCCCCCCCAAACTTATAACTGAGGAAACGAATGCAATAAAAACAACATCTTTTACACCAATAAGTAGCAGCAATTATGGACTAGAGTGGCAAGAAGGATTCTTTGCTTCCATCAGGGAATCAGTAATTTGCAAAGAGCTTTTAGAAAGTTTTCAGCTGAATCTGGTGACAGAAGTCTGCATTTAACTGAGCAGCGATCTTTGTCAGTAAAAATATGAAGGGCTTGTAGGAACTCAAATCCAGAATCTTCATCATAAGCAGACAAAACAGAGCCTTGAAAGTTCACCTGAAGTCTCCCTGAGGGAAGCCATTTGTAGCGTAAGTTGACAGCTTGCAGACGAGACGTAATGGATTTCAGCCCCACGCACCTCACAGGGTGTCTGTTGTGGAGGAGGAAGATAAAGGAGATTGTGAGCCACTCTGAGATTCGGAGTGGAGGGCAGGATATAAATCCAATGTTGTTGTCTTTTTATTACTACATTGTAATATATAATGAAATAATTATACAACTCACAGCCACGGACCGGGACCACTGGTTTAGGTGACAAAAAACTGCAAAATCATGTGAAGGGGAGAGGGGTGGAAGAATCAGACAACTGCCATCATCGCTGGCATTGCCACACCCCTCCTTGTATTAATTGTTAATGAATCAGCTTTCCAGGCAGTGCAAGGGTAGCATTCACAGAAAGAATCTGGAATGAAGTGAAAGCCCTCTTTTTAATTTTTTTTTTAATTTTTTTTTAATATGTATATTTTTATTATTAATACATTATCCGTTTCTCTACATGGTTTCTGATATCCATTTTACATTTACCCCCAACCCACCCCCCTTGGTCTATTCATCCTTTTCTTCTTCCAGCCAGGGGCAAAGGACTGGAAGCTTCCACTGAATGTCCACTCTCCTTTCTTCCTTTGCCCATTTCAGATACGTCAGCCACTTTTCTTTAATTCTTGATCTTCTTTCTTCCCATGATTCTTCTTGCAACATTATAGCGGCTATATCTGACTGGACAAAATCAAAGAGATAGTTATGCCAAGTACTTTCCTTCCATTTACTTTTATCCTTCCATCCTGCCGCTATTACCGCTTTACCAGCTGATATCATTGCTTTTAGTAAATGTTGGTTGTTCTTCCCTATTTTTTCATTCCCTAATAAACTCATCTGCATTAGTTCAAAGTTAATTCTCGGCTCTACCTGAAAGAATTTCTTTATCATTCCCACTACCATATCCCATAGTTTCTTGGCCTCAGGACACTCCCACCACATGTGGGAATACCATCCCTTTTCTTTCTTACAGTGCCAACACTTAGGGCTCAACCCAGGAAACATATTGGCTAAAGTAGCCGGAGTTCTATACCATTTAGTGAAAAATTTCAATTCCATTTCTCTAACCTTATGTATCTTAACTTTTTTTAAACCTTCCATTATCTTCTCCCCTGTTCGTTTCGTTATTTGGCCTTCTAAACTCCATGACCGTTGAAGGTAGCTTATTGCTCCTTCGTTACCTAAATTCATGCTCCTATATAGGATGCCTATTAATCCTTTTTTTGTTTTACCCATTAATTTATAAAACTTTTCCATAGGTTCTTCTTCATTTAAGTTACTCTTCTCCACTTCCTTCTTAACTTTAGTATACAATCCTGTAGCCTTAAGCCAGTATTGTATTCCTACAACTTCTTGAAATTCATGTAATGGTTTTAACTTATCTAGTATTAACAAATCTTCTACCCTTCTAAATCCTTTAGCCTTAAGTAGTTTGCTCCACCTATGCTCCTTGTCTCCTTCCATCAACATTTCTAATGGCATCCATCTAGATACCCGATTCAGCCATTTCGGTTGCCATTTCTTCCAAACATTTAGCCCATTTTTCCTTGGTCCCATGTTTAAATTAAGTTCCTTCGCCCCCATGTTCGTAAAGATGCCATGTTTTCCTACCCCATTATTAGCTTCATTCTCAAACCTTATCCATTTCTGGTCCCCTTCCTTCTCTATTTCTAATAATGCTTTAAGCTGAAATGCTTCATAATAATTGACTATATCTGGGACTCCCCATCCAAGTTCTGATTTATGATTGTATGCCAATTTTTTTGGAAATCTAAGTTTCCTACTTCCAAATATCCATTCCCTTATTTTAGTGTTCCAGTTAGTCATTTTTTGCTTATCTAACTCCAATGGTATCGTTTGAAAAAGGTACGACAACCTTGGCATCCAAAACATCGATACACTCTTTATTCTAGTGGTCAGGCTCATCGTCCTTTTCCCCCACTGCTGCATATCCCTCTCTATTTTCTCCCAGGTTTTATTATAATTTCCCTCCACTATCCTGTTAATATTTTTATAAATTTCTATCCCTAGGTATTTAAATTTCTTAACTCCCATCCCCATATTAGTTATCCTATTAATCTCTTTCTTTTCTTCCAAACCAACATTAAAGTACATTATTTCAGACTTTCCCATATTTATTCTTAAACCTGATACTGCTTCAAAATCTTCTAAAATAATTTTCGTTTCCCTAATGGCTTCTTTCGGGTTAGATATTGTCATGATTATGTCATCTGCAAATAAATTGATTTTTATTTCCTCCTTTCCTATTCTACAGCCTTCTATTCTCCCTGAATTCCTAATCCTTTCTGCTAGTTGCTCTATCGCCATTATAAACAGGGATGGGGAAAGTGGACACCCCTGCCTCACACCTCTCTCAATTGGGAGCTGATCCGTATGTTCGTTGTTTACTCTTACCACTGCTGACCCCTCCCTATAGACCTCTTGAATGGCTTTTAAGAATAGTGGCCCAATCCCACACTTCTTCATTATGGACCATAAGAATTCATGGGACAGCGTATCAAATGCCTTGTATACATCTAATTTAAGTAAAGCAAGTTGCCCAGGACGTTTATGGTACAATACATTAAATATATTCCTTATAGGATGTGCAATACTCCTATTCTTTACAAAGCCATATTGATCCTCTTTTATTATATGAGGTAATATGTTCCTTAACCTATTTGCTAAAACTTTAGCGAAAATTTTGTAGTCCTGGTTAAGTAAACTTATTGGTCTATATGAACCCACTTCCCGAGGATCCTTCTGGGGTTTTAATATTACGGTTATTTCAGCCATTCTCCAAGAGTCAGGAGCTTTCCCTCCCTTCAATATAGCATTAAACACTTGTTGTAATTTGGGGATCAGTAACTCCTTCAACTCCTTATAAAAATCCACAGTAAAGCCGTCAGGCCCTGGGGATTTACCCACTTTTAAATTGTTCACTACTTCCTCTATTTCTTGAACTGTTATTTCCTTCTCCAAACTCTCTCTATCTGTGTCTCCCAACACTTCTCCACTTTCTTCAATATGTTCTGTTATATCCCTCCTAGCGTATAACTCTTTGTAGAATTCTTGAAACACTTGCCTAATTTCTCTCGGGTTCTGCGTGACCTTTCCTTGTCTCTTAATACTTTCCACCTTTTGCTTTTCTTTCCTAGTCTTGAGATAATTAGCCAGTCTCCTAACGGAGTTTATTGAATCTCTTTGAAACTCATTTCTTACCATGGTTTGTTTTTTCCATAATGCCCTCGAATCCATAAAGTCCAATTGTTTCCTAATTTCATCGATCTTTTTTTCCCTATCAGGGCAGAATCTAATACCTTGACTGCTCTGCAGTGCGCCTAATTCCTGGAGTTTCTGTGTCTTGTTAGCATACCATTCTTTTTTTATTTCTTTCTCCTTCATCATACAATGACCTCTTAACACTGCTTTTGCTGCTTCCCACAAGATATTTGTGGCCACTGTTCCCTTATTTTCTCTAAAATATTGTTTTACTTGATTTTGCATATATTGTCTATTTTCTTTTTTTAATAAGACCATACTGTTAAATCTCCAAGTCCTTCTAATTTGTTCGTTTTTTATCACCAGTTCTATAGTTAGTGGAGCATGATCTGAGATCCATATTGGATGGGTTGTTACTTTCCTCACCTCCCAATTATTTGATTTTTTAAGAAATATATAATCTATACAAGAAGCTGTCTTGTGTCTACTTGATAAATGTGTCGGCTTTGGAACCAAGCCTAAGGCCTCATGCGCTTCTACCAAATTCCTTTTCCACCTAGCCTCCTTCTCCTTGGTCATATCTATGTTAAAGTCTCCTGCTACAATAACTTCTCCCTCTGAGAATTTCTGAACTTTTTGCATAACTTTATTCAAAAATCTCGTCTGTCCTGTATTTGGGGCATATATATTTATAAGCGTTATTACTCTATTTTGAAACCTACCTTTGATAAACAAATATCTCCCTTCCCTATCACTAATGAGATCTAGTATCCTAATATCGATCTTTGTGTGTACTAAAATTGCTATTCCTCTCGTCTTAGTTCTACTTCTTGCTTCAGCCAATACTTTCCATCCTGGGTGTTTAATCAACGGTTTAATATCATCCTTTGCCTTATGTGTTTCCTGTAAATACACAATATCTATATTGTGTTGTTTTGCCATTCTTGTTAATCTATATCTTTTCAGGTCTGAACTTAGTCCGTTGACATTCAGTGAGAGCATTTTCAAAGTTTTAGCCATAATCATTCACCTCCTTTCCCTTCCCTGGCTGGATAACAAAGTCTGTTCTGCCTCTCCCCTTTCTCCCTTCCCCCCTCCCACACCCTTTCCCCCCACTCTTCCCCATCATCCCCCCTCCTCTCTTCTGGTATAGGGCTCGTTTTTGGGTTGATCTCTCCACCCTCCCTATACCTTTAGGTGGGCACACCTCCCCCCCCCCCTCCTGGATCTTTTATTATTTCCTTCCTTCACTTAAGACCGTGATATTCCCTCCCTCTTATTTGTGGGGTACTTCCCTTTTTTTTTTTTTGAAGTTCCTCCTTTTCCTTGAACGTCTTATAGTCTCGTCCTCTGTCGTTTCTCCTGACGTGTAGAAGGCCCCTCCTCTGGTTCATCGACATTAAGCTCTTCCTCTGGTTGAGTTCCTGTTTCTCCTGGGTCCAGACCCATCTTCTCCAAGAGTTTCCTTGCTTCAGCTGGGTTCCTTGCTGTGAGTCTTTTGCCTTCTTTGTAGATCACAATAGTGGCTGGGTAAGCCCATGTAAACAATATCTTGTTCTGAAAGAGTTTATCTGCAAATGGCTTCATTTGTCTTTTTTCTTCCAGTGTTTCACTGCAAAAGTCTTGTCTCACATATACCCTTTTCCCTTTAAATTCCACTGCCCTCCTCTTCTTCAAAGCCAAAAAGACTTGCTGCTGCACTTTTTCTCTTGTGAATTTGACTATTACTGGTCTCGGAGATCCTCCTGACCTTCTAGATCTAAGCCTATGGACTCTCTCGACCTGGTCAGCATTAATCAAAACACCTGTTTGCTGTTCTGAGAGCCAATTTATTATCCCGTCTTCCAAGTGTCGTGAGTCAATGTCTTCTGAAATGCCATGAATGATAAGGTTTGCCCTTCTTGCTCTGTCGGAGAGGCTTTTAATCTGCCCCTTTAAATAAACTATTTCCTTCTGATTTGTTGACGCTGCCTTATCAGCTTTGTTGGCCAGCTGCCTAATATCTTGCAGATCCTTGTTTATCCGGCTAACTTCATTTTTAATTTCAGCAACAGTCTCCTCTATTTTGTTCTGAGACTGCATCATTAAAGCTTGAAACTGTGCTATCTGTTCGGAAAGCTGTTTCACTGTAGTGGCAGCCATTTTAACGGTGCTAATCACTGCCTCCGGTTCTTATCTGTTTTCCAAAATACTCCCTTTTTCTCAGTGCTAGCTGTCTTCTGAGCACGCCTTTAACTTCTTTGACTCTCTAGCTTCACTGCCAAATATTATGACCCCAAAACTTCAATATTTACTTATCTTTCGGTCCTAATCTCTTTTCTTGTCTGGAGAGGGGCGAGCCGAGGCTGCTACTCTTCAGAGCGTGCGCATTCCACCTCCGAAGTGAAAGCCCTCTTAAATTTCCTTGGTATTTATTTCTGATAGCACCACTTTTTTCTCCCTGGCACCCACCTTTTGTTTGTTTTATTAAACGTAGAATCATAGAATCATAGAGTTGGAAGGGACCTCTAGGGTTATCTAGTCCAACTCCCTGCACAATGCAGGAAACTCACAAACACCTCCCCCTAAATTCACAGGATCTTCATTGCTGTCAGATGGCCATCTAGCCTCTGTTTAAAAGCCTCCAAGAAAGGAGAGTCCACCACCTCCCGAGGAAGCCTGTTCCACTGAGGAATCGCTCTAACGGTCAGGAAGTTTTTCCTAAAGTTGAGCTGGAAACTCTTTTGATTTAATTTCAACCCATTGGTTCTGGTCCTACCTTCTGGGGCCACAGAAAACAATTCCACACCATCCTCTAGATGACAGCCGTTCAAGTACTTGAAGATGGTGATCATATCACCTCTCAGCCGCCTCCTTGTCAGGCTAAACATCCCCAGCTCCTTCAACCTTTCGTCATAGAACTTGGTCTCCAGAACCCTCACCATCTTCGTCACTCTCCTCTGGACCTGTTCCAGCTTGTCTATATCCTTCTTAAAATGTGGTGCCCCAAACTGAACACAATACTCCAGATGAGGTCTTACCAGAGCAGAAGTAAATGATACCATCATATCACGTGATCTGGACGCTATACTTCTGTTGATACAATCCAAAATTGCGTTTGCCTTTTTAGCCACCACATCACACTGTTGACTCATGTTCAGCGTATGATCCACTAAGACCCCTAGATCCTTTTTGCACATTCTACTGCTAAGACAAGTCTCCCCCATCCTTTAGCCATGCATTGGATTTTTCCTACCTAAATGCAGAACTTTACATTTATCCCTGTTAAAATTCATTTTATTGGTTTTAGCCAAGTTTTCCAGCCTGTCAAGGTCATCTTGTATCCTGTTTCTGACTTCTTCTGTGTTTGCAACCCCTCCCAGTTTAGTATCATCTGCAAATTTAATAAGCATTCCCTCTATTCCTTCATCCAAATAATTGATAAAGATGTTGAACCAAACAGGTCCCAGGACAGATTCTTGAGGCACTCCACTTTCCACTCCTCTCCAAGAGGATGAGGAACCATTCACAAGCACTCTTTGGGTGCGATCTGTCAACCAGTTACAGATCCACCTAACGGTAACAGGATCCAAACCACATTTGACCAACTTGTCAACAAGGATAGTATGTGGAACCTTATCAAAAGCCTTACTGAAATCAAGATAAACGACATCTACAGCATTTCCCTGATCCAGCAAGGTAGTCACTTTCACAAAAAAAGAGATCAGGTTAGTTTGACATGACTTGTTCTTGAGAAACCCATGCTGGCTCTTAGTAATCACATCCATTTTTTCTAAATGTTCTGGGACGGACTGTTTGATGATTTGTTCTAAAACTTTTCCAGGTATAGACGTCGTTGATGGGTTGGTAGTTGCCAGGATCGTCTTTTCCCCCCTTCTTGAAGATTGGGACAACCTTCGCCCATCTCCAGTCTTCGGGCACCTCTCCTGTTCTCCAAGAATTCTCAAAAATACTAGTCAGAGGCTCAGAAATTACATCTGCAAGCTCTTTTAGAACCCTTGGATGCAATTCATCTGGCCCTGAGGATTTAGTTTCATTTAAAGAAACGAGGTGTTTATGTACTACCCCTATGCTGATCCTAGGTTGAAACTTCATACCCTCCTTATATGTTCTGTTTTTGCCATGTTGAGCATCGTTTCCCTCAGAAGAGAAGACTGAGGAAAAGTAGGAATTGAGCAGTTCTGCCCTCTCTACATTACCTGTTACAATTTCACTTTCTTGCCCTTGCAATGGCTTTACCATGTCCTTGCTCTTTTTCTTACTCTGAACATAAGAAAAGAACCCTTTTTTGTTGTTTTTAGCATCTTTGGCCCCCTTCTTCCTAGGTATTTCTGACCAAGGGATTTTACCCAGCATAGTTCTAAGTTTATCGAAGTTTGCCTTTCTGAAGTCCAACATATAAGTCTGACTGCATATAGCTTTTCTCTTCCATAAGACTGTAAATTCCAAAATCACATGGTTGCTACTGCCTAGAAGTACCACTTATTATTCTTTTCACTTCTCACTTGACAAGAGGCAGTCATGACATTTAACGTTACCACCAAACAACCTGAGATGAGACACATTTTTGGCTACTACTTATACTCTGTTCTGATGGCTAATCAATCTCAAACTCGGATGTATGTGCTTCTAGTCTGTAAAGTTGGTTACTTGTTAGAAGTTCAATGCATGTTCTGTTTTTGCCATGTTGAGCACCATTTCCCTCAGAAGAGAAGACTGAGGAAAAGTAGGAATTGAGTTCTGGCCTCTCTTCATTACCTGTTACAATTTCACTTTCTTGCCCTCGCAATGGGCCTACCATGTCCTTGCTCTTTTTTTACTCTAAACATAAAAAAGAACCCTTTTTTGTTGTTTTTAACATCTTTGGCCAGCCTAAGCTCATACTGAGCTTTAGCTTTCCTAACTTTTTCTCTAAAAGCACTGGTGATTTGTTTATATTCATCCTTGGTTATAAGGCCCTCCTTCCAATTCCTAAAGGAGTCTTTTTTTATTTCTCAAGTCTTTAGAGAGCTGTTTATGGAGCCACTTCAGCTTCTTTAGTCTTTTTCCATTTTTTCTTCTCATAGGAATCATCTGTGATTGTGCTTTCAGTATTTTGCTTTTAAGAAACTCCCACCCCTCCTGAACCCCCTTCCTCCTAAGTATTTGTGACCATGGGATTTTACCCAGCAAAGATTATCAAAGTTTGCCTTTCTGAAGTCCAGCCTATAAGTCTGACTACATATAGCTTTTGCCCCCATGATCGGAATGAAGAGTCGGACACAAGGATTTGATATAACTAAGGGCCACTTTATTAATCATAATAATCACAACAACAAGGGCACCCCAAAGTGCGGCCTGGTCAGGGCTAGGGGTCTCAACAGACTGCTCCCCTGCCATTCATGGGTGAGATACCCAGCCCCCAGCCAGAGCTGTGAGACACAGCTCCCGCCAGGCCAGCCCAGTAGGGAGGCATGCCCCAGAGGGCCCAATCACCAGAAGCACATCTCAATGGAAGGCACTCTCTAGTCGTGGCTGCAGGACAGTCTGCATTTTCCCCACCCTGGGTCATAAGGGTCATTTTCCCCACCCTGGGTCATAAGGTTGATTATGCCAGACCCCTGACTCCCCAAAAGGGGGATGCTTCATGGTCCTCCCCTAGCCACAACATACTCTAACCTAGTAAAACCTGCCACCACTAAGACCAAGTCTCTACTTAGGGTTTAGCACCCATTGGGGAGCCCCAAAGCTACCCACAGCCCTTGCCGAAGATCCCTCAGAAAAAGCACATTACCCTTTTCTGAGAGATGTACCCCATATCCTCTGTAGAGGTCAGGAAACTCAGTAGAGATATCTGGATGAGGCAAATAGTGGCCCAACCCTCCTTCAAGAGCCTTTGTAATTTCCTTGTTGACTTGGTAGCAGGCCCTCTCGATAGCTGCAGGGTCCCAAGCACTGCGCCAAACAAGGCGAGGAATCATGGCAGACCAAACTATCGTAGTCTCCGGCCATCACTCCTTGATATACCGAAAATCATCACGGGCCTGCCAGATGAACACTTTGCCTTTAATTAGCCCGAGATCATTCCCTCCCAGGTGAATAATTAAAACCTGAGGAGGTAGGCCTAAACCCCCCTGGAATAACAAAGGCAGCAGGCCCGGCCACTGAAGGCCCCGGCGCCCCTGCCACTTGATACAAACATGTTAGCTGAGCCCAGCTGAGAGCCGACAGAAGTTCTCTGAGCTTGATGTGTCGCCCAAAACACATGACTGTGCTCACAGACGAGAACTTGGCTCCTCTGGCCAGGAACAACAGCATCTAAAAAGAAAAAAAACCCAGTCAAACAAGAACATAACCAATAACATTTCAATCACGAAGCCAATCTAGGGAATGAGCAAAGGTCGAACATAAGATTTGTAAGCCAAACCAATGGCCCAAATGTTGAATGGATGAGGAGGGATAGCCCAGGGCAGCAGCTGTAGAAGCAGCGCCAATCCTAAAAGAGTGGGTACCAAACTGCACCTCCGATAACCCCAGCTCAACTAAAGCCCAAGAAATCACAGCCCAAAACTGATGCTTTGTCAACAGACTACCATTGCTGTGACAAAACAAGAACCCCTCCCTAAGCCCCCGAATTGCCAAATAAGCAGCCACAGTGGAAACAGGGCACAACTCCAACTCAGAGCAGGTGCCCAATTCCAGCACAGTTCCTTTTTGACCCTGGTCAGTCTTAGAGCGATGGACAGTAATGACCACCTTAACCTCCACCAACCTCAGGTCCCTTAACAACAAAGCATTGCCAGAAACATCGCTTCTGGACCCTGCCACTAGCTCACTGACTCTAAGAGCCCCCCAAACAGGCTATTAAGGACGCAGCATGAAACAAAATGGCCTCAAAATATGAAGCACACACCAAGCCCCAAACCCCCTTCAGGCCCCTCAGAATCAGAGGGGAAATAGGCTTCCATGTATTCGGCCCAGGACCAACCTCTCTGGCCCATCCCTCCAGCATCTTTCAAAGATGAAAATCAGCTGTTTCCTCCTTATAACCCAGCGCCTTGCTACCAAACGCCAACCCAGACAGGCACCCTAATGGATCGTATGGCCAGTCCCTTACCACATAGGGAAACACAGTAGTGGAGCAGCTGCTCCACTGGGAGAGGCCAAACGGTGTGATACCCTACCTCAGCCCTAAAGTCCTCAAACTGCCGCACAGCATGTTCATAAGACTTCCTGGTGCTGGGCGCAATGGCTAGGCCTATCGCTCTGCAGGCTTCGACTCTCCAATCATCCATAGCTCCTGGGGCACTGGCGCCGGCTCTTGATCAGCATCTGGGGCCAACTGATGAAGCTTCTCCATCTGTTTGTGAGAGAGAGCATCAGCCACCCCGTTATTCACCCCAGGAACGTGCTTGGCTAAAAACAATATGTTTAGCCATAGACAACGCAGAGTGAAGGGGAGTGGGCTGAAACTGAATCCAGCGAAGACAGAAGTCCTTTGTCTGGGTCGGGGCGCCCTGGAAGGGGAAATACCTCTCCCGGTCTTCGACGGGGCGCCGCTTCAGCGGCGCACCGGGTTAGGAGTCTGGGAGTTTTACTGGAGCCTTCATTATCAATGGAGGTCCAGATTGAAGCCACTGCCAAGTCAGCCTTTTTCCATCTGAGGTGGGCAAGGCAGTTGGCTCCCTTCCTAGAGCGCCAAGATCTGGCAACGGTACTTCACGCAACAGTCACCTCGAGACTGGATTACTGTAATGCCCTCTACATGGGGCTGCCTCTGTACCGAACCCGGAGGCTGCAGCTGGTGCAGAACGCAGCAGCCAGACTGTTGCTGGGGCTCCCTAAATGGGAGCACATACAGCCTGGACTGCGCGAGCTGCACTGGCTGCCAGTTATATACCGGGTTCATTACAAAGTGCTGGTCATTACCTTTAAAGCCCTATATGGTTGAGGACCTGTCTACCTTAGGGACCGTCTCTCCCCATATGAACCCCAGGGAGCACTGAGGTCAGCTGGAAAAAACTTGTTGACCACCCCCGGACCAAGAGAGGTGAAGCTGCAATGCACCCGTAATCGGGCCTTCTCCTCTGTAGCCCCGAACCTATGGAACCAACTTCCAGAGGAAATGCGGGCCCTGCGGGCCCTTGAACAATTCCGCAGGGCCTGCAAGACCTTCCTCTTCCGACTGGCTTTCGCTGACGTAGAAAGAAATTGCTAATGATTACCGCCATCATAAAGAACAAACAGCATTAGCACTTTTATCAATTTAATTAATTAATTTTAAACTTATCAGAATTTTAATTTTAATGTTAATGTTTAATGTTAAATGTAACTTTGTCTTTTGTATAATGGAAATTTGAATGATGTTGTTAGCCGCCCTGAGCCTGCTCTGGCGGGGAGAGCGGGGTATAAATAAAATTATCTAATCTAATCTAATCACCAGCCTCATAACCCACCAAGATTTGGATGAAAGGGAATTAATGACATGGAGTGCTGCCATATTATCGCACCAAAAATTAACTGTGCGATTGGCCATATCCATCCCCCACAGCCAAACTGTGACTAGAATAGGGAAGAACTCAAAAAAGTAAGATCTCGGTTCCCTCCTACCTGCATCCAGGAGTCTGGCCAACTATCTGCGCACCAATGTCCGCGGAAATAGACTCCAAAACCCAAAGACCCAGCAGCATCAGACATGACTTGGAGCTCAGCTTCAAGCTTCATGTCCTCTCTCCAAAATGAGACCCCATTGAAGGACTCCAAAAACTCCCAACAAACTCGCAAATCATCCCTCATGCTGCTGGTAACCCATGTTCTATGCTGAGGCAAGCGGAGTCCTGCCATACCATCACAGAGGCTACGAAGGAAGGCCCGCCCCGGAGCAACCACTTTGCAAGCAAAGCTAAGGTGCCCGAGTAGTTGCTGCAACTCGTGCAGGGTAGCCTTCCGCTTAATAAGAAGGAATGGATCCTATTCCTTAAATCTAATATTTTTTGGAAAGGGATCCTAGACAGCTGTGCCAGAGTGTCCAGCTTGATCCCCAAAAAGATCAGTTTTTGAGCCAGACCCTCCATTGTCTCCTTAGCCAGAGGAACCCCAAGTTCTGCAGCCAGCTCCATAAAGCCAGACAGCAGCCGAGCACAATGCCCCATCCCCACAGGACCGACGAAAAGATAGTCATCCAAGTAATGAATGATGTCCTGCAAACCTACTTTCTCATGCACAGCCCATTCCAAGAATGTGCTGAAACACTCAAAAGCTGAACACGATACAGAGCAGCCCATTGGCAATGCTCTGTCCATGTAAAATTGGCCCTCAAAAGCGAAGCCCAAGAGCTCAAAGTCAGCAAGATGAACTGGTAAAAGAGGAAATGCCGATTTAATATCGTATTTTGCCAACTCAGCACCCACCCCACAGTGTTGTACCACAGCAATGGCCTGCTCAAAGCTGGTATACCTGATGGAGCATAAATACTCGGGAATCCCATCATTAACAGACCTCCCTTTGGGGAAGGAATGATGGTGAATCAAATGAAATTCATCAGGAGCCTTTTTAGGTACCACCCCCAAGGGGGAAACCCTAAGGTTATGCACAGGGGTGTGTGGGAAAGGGCCCAAAATCCTGCCTTCAGCCAACTCCTTGGCAATCTTATCTTTAACAACCTGCTCTAGCCCCTTAACAGAACTAAGATTCCCTGACATAAACGGAACCCAGGTCCCTTGAAAAGGGATCCTAAACCCAAACTTAAAACCTTTTAGCAGGTAAACACTGTCATCCCTTCTCGGGTACCTGGATAGCCAGTGTTCAAGAGGACCCACCTTTATTGGACTGGGCCCCTTTTCCAACCTGATAGTTTCCTCCCCCACCTCCTGGCTTCTTTTGACTCTTGTGACCCTGGACTTTTGGGCAGTTATTAAATGAGTGAAGTCCGCCACATGGGGCATTCATGCTTAAATTGGCAGGCCTTTTGATTACACACTTCCTGTGAACCGAACTCCCAACAAAGCAGGTGGGGTTGAACTGTCTGCCCCGTAGAACTGTGGGAAGAACTTGCCGAAGCTGAGGAGTTTACAGCTGACTTGGCCACCAAATGACTGCTGTCAGAGCAGTCACCTAAATTTGGCCACGCCGGAGACATGACCTGCAGCCACAGCTGCTGGTGAATGCAGTCCTACTGCAGCGAAGGGTGCAAGGCAGCCCCCATCCTGAACTCCTCGCCATACTGCATCCAGGCAGGCCTGCTAAAAGCCGTGTACCCCTTATAAATTATATCCATGTATTGTATAAGGGAAGCTGCCTTATACTGTTGCCCCACGCCTGGCCAAGCACCATAAGGGCCACACTGTCCAGTTGGCCAAGCCCAGTTTGACAACGGGCTAACAGCTGTGGGGGAAGCAAACCCCACACCCACAGCCGGGATGGCCTGCCCAGCAGGTAAAGCCTGTCCCCAAGGCCCCCAAACCCAGGCAGACCCAGCAAAAGCCTGTGAAATCTCACCAGCCTTACCAATAGATCCAGCAGGCACCAGCCATGACCCCGTTCCAGCAGCTCCGGCCGACGACACCGATCCCCCATCTGGACTGCCGAGACCAGTGAAGAGTGCACCAGACCTGCCCTCAAGAATAGACAGCCTGGATCGCCCTTCTGGTCACCCTTTCTACAGCTACCCCTTCAGCAGGAGGCATACCAGACGCTTCTTCCAGTGCCCGAAGCCTTTGTACTATATTAGTATTAACCACCTCATCACCCTCTTCGTCAGACAAAGATAGCGGGGGTGGATGCCTCTTAGCAGGGGCCTTTGGTGCCGGTTTCTTGCCCTTTGACTTGGCAGCCCCCTTTTTCCTTGACATCCTCGCCCCAAGAAAAACAACACCACTATAAGAGACAGCTAACACCCAGAAGGCAGACCAACAAAATGGCCTCCTCAAAGGACCTTCTAAAATTGCTGCCTTCCCCTGAAGAAGGAAGGAGATCCAATACAGCTGCCACCCCACACCAATAAGGGACCTTCTAAAATGGCCGCCTTCCCCTGAAGAAGGAAGGCGACCCAATATGGCTACCACACTACCAATAAGAGCACTAAAAGGAATGGCTGCCTCAGATGGTAAAACACCCCTCCACCCCTGCAGAGAGCCCCCAGTCCCGAACCAAAGCCCCTTTGAAACAGGGTGGAGTGAAACAGGAGGGAGTAAACAGAGGCAGCTCCCACAATACACAGGGATAGATGCAGCCCCCACAATACATAGCCTTAAAGAGGTTGCAGGAGCCTCAAACGACTCCCCAGACTAACACAGCTCCCATCATGGCTCCTGATCCGCTCCGCGGCAGCACAGCATCGGCCACAGCAACGCCTAGAAACCATCTGCTCCCGCTACTGCCAACCCGACGCGCCTCACAGGCCTCATTCCCGGAGCATCTCAAAATGCTCCCAGCCAGGCCTGATCAACGAAAGGACTGCACTGGGAAGCGGAGGCTTGGCTGTTAACACAGCCAAGCCCTGCCCCCTCAAGATCCCGCCCAAACAGGCTGAAGATTAGCTGTTCCCTCACCAGAGGAGCAAATCATGCAATCCCTTTCCTTCCCTAAGACTAAATTCCAAAATCACATGGTCACTACTGCCCAGGGTACCCACTATTTCCACTTCTTCAATCAGCTCTTCCTTGTTGGTGAGAATTAAATCCAAGATAGCAGATCCCCTTGTTTCCTTCTTCACTTTCTGGAAAAGGAAGTTGTCAGCAAGGCAAGTCAGGAATCTATTTGACTTTTCATTTTTAGCAGAGTTGGACTTCCAACAGATATTCAGGTAATTGAAATCTCCCATGATCACTGTATCCCTTCTCTTGGAGAACTTTGCAATCTGTTGTAGAAGTATCTCATCCAAGTCCTCTGCCTGACTTGGTGGTCTATAGCAGACCCCCACAATATCACTGTTATTTCTTACTCCTTTTATTTTTACCCAGAGACTCTTAGCTGAGCTGCCATGCTCAGATTCACATATTTCCTCACAAGTATATACCTCTTTCACATATACTGCTACATCTCCACCCTTTCTGTCTCTTTGCCTGTCCCTTTTAAATAAGTTGTACCCCTGAATCCTAATATTCCAGTTGTGTCATCCCACCAAGTTTCAGTAAGGCCTATTATGTCATAGTCTTCTTCCTTTATTAGGACTTCCAGTTCCTCCTGTTTGTTTCCCATACTCTGTGCATTAGTGTAGAGACATCAGAATCCACATTTTATGCATCCTGAGTGTTTAGTTTCCATACAAGCCTGCAAGTTAACATTACCTAGCATATGCACCACTCTTTGCAAATCTTTAATTTTCTTATCCCTGTTTCTGGCATCATATGAGGCTTTGAGTTATTATCTCGCTCCCCAAACAATTTAGTTTAAAACCCTCCTTATTAGGTTAGCAAAGCTGTTACCAAACACCCTTTTTCCTATCTCCGTAAGGTGCAAACCATCTCCCAATAGAAGACCACTATCTTGAAAGCGTAAACCATGGTCCAGAAATCCGAATCTTTCCTGACAACACCATTGACGTAGCCAGTTGTTTATTTGAAGTATTCTTCTTTCTCGTCCTAAGCCACGGCCTTCAACAGGAAGCACTGACGAGAACACAACCTGTGCGCCCAGCTCCTTCACCTTCTGACCTAGAACCATATAGTCTTTTCTAATATATTCAGGGCTATTGTTCCCACGCGGATCAGCAAGAAAGGATAGCAATCTGTGGGCTTGATAAGTCTTCCAATCCTTTCTGTCACATGCTGGATGTGTGCATCCGGCAGACAGCAGACCTCTAGGGATGACAAGTCCAGTCGGCACACTTTGGGCTCCACCCCGCTGAGCAAGGAGACTCCAATCATCACCACCTTCCTCTTCCTACATTGGGGAGGAGAAGCTCCAGGCTTCTTATCCACAGGATCCTGAGAAACTTTCTTCAAGCTTTGTGGAGGCTGGGGAAATAGCCCTTGTTCCAATAGTTCAGAATCAGTTACTGTGGGGAGATCCTGGAACCTATTGCTGAGCAGCAAGGGCTCAGAACATCTCCTGATTTTCTTTCTCCTTTGGGTTACATTTTTCCAGGAACCCTCCTACTGTGTTGGGTTCTCTTCTAATTGCTGAGATAACTTTTCATCTCCCTCCTCTTGTGCTTTCAAGAGCACCTCATGCATTTTGTCAAGAAAATCCACACCTTCCTTTATACACTGCAGTGTGGACAATCGTGCCTCCAGTCCCTGTATCTTCTCCTCCAGCAGGGCCACTAACTTACACTTGCTGCAAGTGTAATTCATGTTACTCTCAGGTAGAAACACAAATATCCCACAGTCTTTACATGTCACTGCCCCTGATCCCTCTGCTCCATTCTGCTGCAATCCATTTCAAATTTTCCTTATCTTCACTTCTCTTTAAATCCTGCTACCAACTGCCACTTGAAACTTCTTGTGGATAACTACCCACCTTTCTACAGAACCCTCAGGCTAGACCCCCAGGCTAAGAGTGACAGGCCGAGAGCTCTTTGGCTTGTGCCTCTGGCAAGGAGGAGTCTTGCAAATTAAAGGCTCAAGCCCTCACCCACCTCTGACTCAACAGCCAGAGCAACAGCAGAGGGTGGGGCCAGCAATTACCCCCAGGCAAACAAGCTCTCCTCACTCAGCAACAGCTACACAAAAAACACACAAAAGCAACCAGAAACCACTCTCCAGAAGGCACCAAGCACTCACACAGTTACCTCCCACAGCAACCCTAGGTAATGCTCCTCAACAGTTTTAGAAAAGCAAATCAAGTCTAACTCATCTTACCAGCAGCTCTGTTCTAGATTCAAGCACCTTCTTCTACTGCAACTGCACCACTTCTGCCTCTGGCAGGCATGAGCCTTGCAAATTAAAGGCTCAAGCCCCCATCCACCTCTGACTCAACAGCCAGAGCAGCAGCAGAGGGTGAGGCCAGCAGTTATCCCCAGGCAAACAAGCTTTCCTCACTCAGCAACAGCTACACAAAACCCGCAATCAGAAACTCCTCTCCAGCAGGCACCAAGCACTCACACAGTTACCTCCCACAGCAACCCTAGGTAATGTTCTCACTCACCAGCAGCTCTGTTCTAGATCCAAGCACCTTCTTCTACTGCAGCTGAGCCACTTGGTGCTATATTGATATGCCAATATTTTAAATGGAAAGGTTCTACTCCAAATCCTTTTTGTCTTGTCCCTGCTATAATCTGGTTAAAAGTGAGGGCACAATGGCAACTGAGGGACATGTGTAGTGACTAAGGGGCCAAGGAAGGCAAGGGTTCCTGGAGAAGGAAACATAATATAGGTGTCTATGCTAGAAGTTTCTGAACCAAGATGGGGAAGCTATAGTGCTTAGTGTTCAATGTCAATTTAGATGTAGTAGATATCTCAGAAACATGGGGGAATGGGGAAAATCTATGGGATATATTCATTCCTGTGTATAAGCACTATAATCAGGACAGGGAGTGACGGGTTGTTGGTGCTGTTGTTTTGTGCAGCAAAGAGAGCATAGAATCAAATAAGTTAGAAAACATCAGTGGAATTAACTGCCTAACAGAAGCTATATGAACAGAAATATTGGGCACTAAGGGTTACTTAAAAGTGGGGCTGCACTATTTATCACCCACCTGATCAAATTCCTGAGGATGATCTTGAGATGGAGAAGGAAATAAGGGAAGGGACTAAAGTAGATAATGTTATTATATTGGGAGACTTCAGCTGCCATTACATTGACTGGGTAAGCATGTGCTCAAGTCATGCTGCAGAAATAAGATTCCTAGAAATCATAAATGACTATGCACTGGAACAGTTGGTCCCAGAGCCAACCAAAGGAGTAATGATCTTGGACTTGGTTCTGAAGCAGGTCTCAAGACCTTGTGAGAGGTTGTTACACCAACTGGGAACAGTAGCCCCAATGAACATATGAACATATGAAGCTGCCTTATACTGAATCAGACCTTTGGTCCATCAAAGTCAGTATTGTCTTCTCAGACTGGCAGCGGCTCTCCAGGGTCTCAAGCTGAGGCTTTTCACACCTATTTGCCTGGACCTTTTTTGGAGATGCCAGGGATTGAACCTGAGACCTTCTGCTTCCCAAGGAGATGCTCTACCACTGAGCCACCGTCCCTCCCCAAATATGGTATTTTCAGCATTCAGATCAATGGAAAGTTACTCCTAAAGTAAAAAATGGTAACTTCTGATTTCAAAAAAGGGAATTTTACAAAAAGAAATAAAATAGTAAAAAGAAAGGTGACAAGAAAACACAAGATAGTCAGATCATTAGCGGATGCTTGGAAGTTATTTAAAATACCCTAATTGAAGTCCATTTAGAATGCATTCCACAGATTAAGAAAGGCACTGCCTAGTCTAAAAAAATACTGTATGGTTAACAATGCAAGTCAAGGAAGCTAGAAAAAGGAAAGAGGTGTCTTTTTAAAAAGTGGAAGATATGCCCCAATGAATTGAACAGGAGGGACCACAGGCCGTGGCAAAAAAAAAATGTAAATTAATAATTGGGCATACAAAAACCGATTGTGAGGAGCGAGTTGCTAAGAACATCAAAGCAGACAGTATACATGTTAAAAATATTTCTGGAATAAAAAAACAGCTAGAGAAGCAGTGAGACCTTCAGATGACAAAGGAAACAAGAGATTGCTAAAGGAAGATGGAGAGATGGCAGAGAAGCTCAATGACTTCTGCATTCAGGGCAAGTCAGTCCAAAGGAATGATTGTATAATACTCAGGGTAATATTGATAGGAGTGTAAACCAGAGTGAGAAAGTGTGAGGCACATACCCATGCCACAGCCCCTATTTGAGGTAGGGAGTCTGAATAACTGAGCCAAATTGAGGTGACCAGAGACGAAATTCAAGCCCTACTGGGGAAATTAAAAACCAATAAGTCTCCAGGTCCTGATGGCATATACTAGAGAGTTCTTATGGAACTCAGATGTGAGATAGTCTTTGCCCCCCTAGATCAGAATGAAGAGTCGGACACAAGGTTTTTGGTATAATTATGGGCCACTTTATTCATCATAATAATCCCAACAGCAAGGGCATAAAAAAACATGGCCTGGTCAGGGCTAGGGGTCTCAACAGACCACTCCCCTGCCATTAACGGGCAAGAGACCCAGCCCCCAGCCAGAGCTGTGAGACACAGCTCCCGCCAGGCCAGCCCAGCAGGGAGGCCCGCACCAGAGGGCCCAACCACCAGACGAACGTCTCGAAGGAAGGCACCCTTTAGTCGAGCCTCCTAGACGGTCTGCATTCTCCCCAACCTGGGTCACCCAACCCAAGGTTGTCTATGCCAGACCCCAAAAACTCCCCAAAAGGGGGGTCGCTTCGTGGTCCTCACCTAGCCGCAAAGTACCCAAACCCAGTAAAACCTGCCAAACTCAGGTGACCGGTACCTAAAATGCGCCTCCCGATAGCCAATTCCACAATCCACTGCTTTGCTATGTAGGGTAGGCGAAAAACACACCCCAGCAACAGCCAATCAGCTGGGGAGCCAAAAATTCCTATCTGGCCCCTCAATAGAGACGACCAGCAAATGCTTACATAACAAACAGGGCGGGCGGGAGGGCCGACAAGAAAACGGACTGCCAAGAGGAGCAGAGACTTATCAGCACCAAGCCCTGCCCCCTCCAGTTCACGCCCAAACGGGCCGACAAAAATCCTCTCTTCCCTCACCAGGGAATCAAATGTTGCTTTTGCAGCCTAGCAGTTATGCTGCAGGCTGCAAGCAATCCAATCTATTAACCCATATATTTAACCTATCATTAAATTCAGCAGCTGTACCAGGAGACTGAAGAGTAGCAAACATGACACCAATTTTTAAAAAGAGATCCAGAGTGGAACCAGGAAATTACAGGCCAAGAGATTACATCTGTTCCAAGCATATTAGTAGAAATTGTAATGAAAGATAGAATTGTTAGGCACATAGAAGAACAAAGCCTGCTGAGGAAAAAATTACCATGGCTTCTTTTGGAGTTCTTTGAGAAAGTGAAAAAGCATGCAGACATGGGTGTTCTGGTAGACATTATACACTGGGACTTTCGAAAGTCTTTTGACCAAGGTACCTCACCAAAGACTTCTGAGTAAATTTAGCAGTCATGGCATAAGAGGACAGATTCTCTTATGGATTAAAAACTGGTTAAATGACAAGAAGCAAAGAGTAGAAATCAATGGACTGTTCTCACAATGGAGGGTCCTTCAAGGATTGTATTGGGTTAGTACTACTTAATTTATTCATAAATGATCTGAGGTGAGTAATATAGTGGCCTATGTAGAGTAATGTAGTTTGCAGATGACACAAAATTATTCAGAATGGTGAAAACCAAAGCTGACTGTGAAGAGCTTCAAGAAGACCTCCATAAACTGGGTGAGTGGATGACAGTGTGGCAAATGAAGTTCAATGTTGGAAAGTGTAAGGTGATGCACATTGGAAATCACAGTTTTGAGTGTAGGCTAATGGGGGTCTGGACTTGCTAGATTGAGAGGGAAAAGATCTTGAGATCATGGTGGATATCTCTGAAAGTGTCAACCCAGTATGCTGCAGTGGTAAAAAAGACCAACTCTATGTTACAGATTATTAGGAAAGGAATTAAGAATAAAATGGCTGATACTGTAAACCCCTGTATAGATCTATGGTGTGGCTTCATTTGGAATATTATGTACATATCTGGTCACTGTATCTCCAAAAAGACATGGCACAGTTGGAAAAAGTACACAGAAGGGAAACCAAGATGATTAGGGAGTTGGAGCATCTTTCCTATGACAAAAGGTTGAAGAGCTTTTCAGTTTAGAAAATAGATGAATCAGAGAGGACATGCTGGAGGTTTATAAAATGATGCATGGAGTGGAGAGAGTTGACAAAGAGAACTTTTTCTCCCTCTCCCCAAATACTAGAACTTGAGAACATTCAATGAAGCTGATGGGCAATAAGTTCAGGTCAGACAAAAGGAAATACTACTTTTAACAGAAGGTGATTAAAATGTGGAATTCACTGCCAGAGCATGTAGTTATGGCCACAGGACTAAACAGTTTTAAAAGAGGATTTGATAAATTCATGGAGGATCAATGTCTACTAGCCATAGTGAGTGAGGAGAACCTCCACATTCAGAGGCACTAAACCTCTGAATCCCAAAGCCAGAAGGCAACATCAAGGGAAGGCCTAGCTGTGTAGACCATGGTGGACTGGACTCCTGTAAAGTGAAGTCTGAAGACGTCATCAGGAAAGTTTTTTGGGGAAATATTTTTCTTCCTTTCTTTTTAAAAAAGAGGATTAAGGAGTAAAATGAGTTTTAAAAACCATGTTTCTTGATCCTGTTTAGGGTGGGTAGGTGGCCACACCCCCTTACATCACCATTGTTTTGCACAGAGCTTTTGTTTTTGAAAAAGCCCAGCAGGAACTTATTTGCATATTAGGCCACAGCCCTTGACACCAAACCAGCCGGAACTGTGTTTCTGCTCCAAAAAAGCTCTGGGTAGCCATGTTGGAACACCATGTGAGACAGGATGCTGGATTGGATGAGATTTATCAATTCAGTTGTGTTAACCCCCCCCACACACACACACAAAAAATTATGACTGACTTCAAAAGCTAAAGTGAGTTCAATAGCCTTTATGAAAGAGCCCTTAATTCCAATAGGAAAATAGGACTAAGGTTTTCTAAAAGCTTCATGGGAAGAGTGTGTTTTGATGAAGTATTTATAGAAAGAGACAGACGAGGCATCATGCAGATTTTTTGGGAAGCAGTTGCATGTATGGAAGGAAAGGGAAAGTCCCCTGTGCAAGCACCAGTCGTTTCTGACTCTGGGGTGACGTTGCTTTCACAACGTTTTCATGGCAGACTTTTTACAGGGTGGTTTGCCATTGCCTTCCCCAGTCATCTACACTTCCCCCCCTTCCCCCAGCAAGTTGGGTACTCATTTTGCTGACCTCGGAAGGATGGAAGGCTTAGTCAACCTCAACCTGGCTACCTGAAAACCCAGCTTCCACTGGGGATCAAACGCAGGTTGTGAGCAGAGCTTAGGAATGCAGTACTGCAGCTTTAACACTGCGCTACGGGGCTCTTTATGAATAAGGAAATAAATGGATGTCCATGCTACCTGCTGAGATCACTAAATGTACTATACATCTGCATATCTATCAGGACTTATTTGCTGGAGGAAATTGAGAGGGTGCACCTGAAAGAAAAAGCTTACAGTTCAGTGACAGAGCACCTGGTTTGTACATATAAAGTTTCACTTTCTGTATTCAGGAACTCAGGTAGCTGGCACAAAACAAAAGATCTCTGTCTGACACTCACTAAACCTCTGAATCCCAGAGCCAGAAGGCAACATCAGGGGATGTTGTTGGCCATTCAAAGGGACTGATTGGCAACAGAACAAAGTTAGCATCCAATGGCACCTTTAAAACCAACAAAATTTAATTCAGGGTATGAGTATTCTTGTGTATGCATACTTCTTCAAGCAAAATTTTGTTATTTTTGTTTGTCTGAGGAAGTGTGCATGCCATGGCATGGGTGGGTGACTTGCTTTGGGTGGGCTAGGTAGGGTTCTGTTAGAGTGGGGCCGGGGTTTGGTTTACTCTCTTAAAGTTGTTCTAAAAGTTTTAAATGATTGTGGGGATTTTTCTTTATGGTGTTGGAAATATTGTTGGTTTGTTGTTATTCCTTTTAGTTGCTAGGTGGGAGGACTGTGAGGTGTTGTTGTTCACTGTTGCTAATTGTTTGTATAGTTAGAGTTTTGTTTGCATCCTGTGGTAGTGGTTTCAAAGTTCAGGGTTTTAATTTTTTTTGGTTTTGATATTTCTTACAAGATGACTGTTGTTTTTGTTGGTGTTTAGTCCTTTTGTTGGCTTGGGGTGGGCAGTTGCTGGAGTGTATGTTGTGGGTCTGCTTTATTTCCTTGCTAGTTGCTTGTTGTTATGCTGTTGTGGTTTTTTTATTGTGGTTGCACAGTGTTGTGTGATTTCTGAAGGTCTGGTTTTTTTAAAGTGGGAAAATTGGGATATTATTTTTTTCCATCATAGATGTAATGTACTGAGAACCGAGACGGTTTGAAGGCAACATAGTTTATTCAGTAGCACATTACAAGAGAGAGAACATGCGGGCCGGGCCCCGCTTATATACATTACCCGGAACAGCCCCCTCATCCGACCAGGCCAATCCTGGTCAGTCAAACTTCCCGCCACAGATCTTAATGGGCGGGGCTACAGGCGAGCTCCATCTGGGGACCCGGGGGTCACCTTCAGTAGCGATCGCCATGCGGCCTGGTCCCTTATGTTCAATACATAACAATAGGAAACAATGGTGGGAAGGGGGCACCCTCTTTGAATGCCTCTAGAATTGGACCCCCTGGTCCAGTCATTTTGAAACTTGAGAGTTCTCTGGGGGAGAGACTCTGGCAGCTACACTGCAAATTTGGTGCCTCTACCTCAAACACCCCCCCACCCTCAGACCTATGTTTTGCCATTGACTTCAATAGCCCATAGGGTATTATGGAGCCATAGGAATAGCTGAATATATCCCAAATCAGATCCAGATACTGAACCTGATATTTGGGGATATTCACCAACCCTGAATATTTTTGCTCCCAAATCCCCTGAATTCTACTTAATTTTTTTTGCACATTCCTGCTAACCACAGACAATTCCTGCTAACCACAGACTTGATGTTGGTTCTGTTGAGCTTGCTGTTTCTGTCTGCATAGGGAAGCTATTGGCTAGTCATGCGGTTGCTTGATTTTTTTTTTTTTTTTATGTTTGGCTGTTCTTTGTCCTGGAGAAAACATGGCTTTCCTCCTATAGGAAACAATAGAAGATAGCTGGGGGCATCTGTTCAGGAACCCATAGAATTGGACCCTTTGGTTGAATTCACTTCAAACTTGGGAGGTGGTACTTAGCAGACAGGCAGCACCAACTCTGCTGCAATTTCAGGGTCATTTGATTAAAAAAACAACCAGTTCCCTGAAAATATTCCCCACAGGGAGTAATAAACCTGAATAATTTTGAAATTCTGGGGGTATTTGGGACCTGAATAACCTGGAATACCTCCCTGAGATCTGAACAGGAAAAAAAATACTGCCCCCTCCCCATCTCTAGTTAGACTGTAGTTTTTATTTACCTTGGTTCTTTATAGTTGCCCATTAGATGTTTAAGAATTTAAAATGTTTCTTAAAGAACAGCATATGTAAAATGCATTAAAATGGCAAGTCAATTACAAAATAATTTCCCCCCATTCTTGGATACTTTTCTTGTCTTCTGGTTTATTGAGTTGGTGGCATTTGGGCAGTTTTAATATCTTACTAAAAATGAAAAAAAGAAACATGTTTACAGTTTCCCATAAAGTGTGCATCTCTTCCAAAATATGATTTTAATTGCTGCTGGTAATGCTTGTACAGCCAAGACAGAAATACAGGTAGTGAGGTAGGAAGTAAATTCATAATGACATCATGTTTTCTATTTTACTTCTGATTATTCAGGTGGATACCACAATAGAGCATATGTTCTGAATAAAAGACACAAAATTAAATTAATTTGTTTAAGTTTTATTTAGTTTTTATAGTTTTGTGTTGTAAAATGACAGATGTACTGTTACCTAGAACACATGTTCCATTTATGGGAAAATTCTGGTGCAAAGTGTCCTTTAGGGAGTGATAACAAATTGTATAGCCTTTACATCATTGTTTTCTCAGCTCTAGCAGTTCTCCCATAAGTATAAATAATTTTGATGGAAAATTTGAAGAAGACTGCCTGGATATGGTAGCTCATGATTTTGCTAAAACTTAAACACAACAAAATAATTGGCAAAGAAATAAGATTTTTAGAATATTTAACTTACCTTTACTAATATGGCTACAAAAAAAAGTGCACCCAGATATTAGATGAAATATATTAGGGCAGTCAACCTTCTTTATATCCCAATTTCTCTCCAAATTTTGAAGTGAAACTGAATCACATGTTAATTCTCACTGTTGTGTTATTTAGTGTTTGTATTGTTTTCATTGATAAAAAGCCAACAAATGGCAATCTTGATTTGATTGTACATAAAATTGTATCAGCATTCTTTTTGTGTGGTATTTTACAAATGAATGACACTACATGAGCACAATTGTGCTTTTTGTATGTTTTACTATGTGCATGTGTCTTTTGGTAATGTGCAGCAGAGGAGAGAAATAACTAAATGAGCAGGAAGCCACAGCAAACTGTGTATGATGTAATTCCAGATTTAATTTTAGAAACGTTCTGAGTTGTCCAGTTAAGGAGCTGTAGAACATGGTACAGAGAGAAACAGAGAGAAATTTGGGAGAAATAGAGGAACAGAACAAGAATAATTTTCTCATGCACAATATGTGTGCATCAAAACATGTACACAAATAATTTTTAGTAGAGAATTACATCGCTTTTTACAGATTTCTGTATTTGAATGTAAGAATCCCAGTGGGAAACTATTGCCTATGTCAGTTTTTATTTGCATGGACTTTATTTTCCTTCTATTCAGCACCACAGGAAATATAGTGTAGGAAATCTAATTACTTTGCTATAGCAAACGATATATAGTTGAAAAGATATGTTTGCTAAGCTTTACCATTCTATTAAATTGCATTTTTTCTTGTATTTTTAAAACTAAATGGTTAAGTGATTTGTTTTAAAACAAAAGAAAATCTGTGCATGTTAATTGCTGTAAATCTGTTCTTTCTCTTGGTCTCCACAGTAAAGGTGGTTTTAAGGATATTTTTCAGTGGGAAAAGGAGTCTATGAGTGATAACAGATGGGCAGATGGGAGGCGTCCCAAATCAGACTGGCTCAAAAAGAGCCATCCTGAAACCTCCACATGCTCCCCCTCAAGTTGTCCTTCTCCCATCCATGGGGCGACACAGGCGTGTTCAGACAGCTGTTGCGCACCATTCCCGTCACTCAACTTCCTCATACATTTTTAGTAGTCATGCGCATGCATATGCATATGTGTGCATGCACATGCATATGTGCGTATGCATGCACATATGTGTGCACATGTGCTCATGCACACTGAACAATTTTTATTTTTAAAAAGCCAGATGCAACTTGGGACAGCTTGCCAGTTTTACACCGCCAAGGCACCTCACTTGCGCCCTTCTGCTTCCATACACCAAGGAGGTGACTGGCATGAGACTCAAAATTTTGCTAATAATTAAGAAGTTGTAGCTTTTTGAGTTGCACTGCGGAGAATGGAGTGAGTATAGAATGAGGATGGACTGCAGATGTTTGTGTGTGGAAGGATTTTTTGGGTCAATTTCAGAGACATCTCTGAGTCATCTCAAAGTGCCAGTCTGTAAGCACCCTATAAATCTTTTAAATAAAAATAAAAGGGTTTAGTTTTTTGGAGGATAATTCTTTAGATCTCTTTTTGAAATATGTTTCAACGCTGTAGGATGAACATATTTCTCTGAATTGTATATACGTTGTTTTATGACACTTTTAAAATTGCAAAGTAGCATGGGAATGAAAAAGAGGCGAAGAAATGGGGCACTTAACCATTTTCCTGTCCACCATTTCCTCACTGCAAATCACTCTTTCAAATTGTTTTATCCCTACAGGGTTTCAAATGTATTTAGCAAAAAATTATCTGTGGTTTTGCTATAAATCTAATTAGCACTCCTTAAGCCAGGGGTCCCAATGTAGTGCCCATGGCACCTTGGTGCCCACCATCGACTTTCCTGGTGCCCAACTGCTTTTAGAAAGTAGATGGGTCAAAGTGAGACTTTTCACCAGCAAGGCTTTTGATTGGCCATTGGAGAGTTGATGGGCTGTGACTGAAGGTAAGTCACAACAGTCTTTTTGTGGCTGATTATTGCCTCCTGTGGAAGCCATTTTGTGGCAGCCACCACACTGTGTCAGAATTTCAAAGGTGCCTGAGGACTAAAAAGGGTTGGAGATCCTAGACTAAGATTTTTTTTTTTAGAATTTAGGAATAGTATCCGGTACCTCTAATTGGATCTGAAAGCTATTAAGCACCCAATGTACGTATGACGGAATAATGTGTTCTTTTATTCATCCATCCACTCCACTCCACCCAAAATTCATCACTTAATAGTATAGCTTTCCCAACTGCCTTTGGAATTCTGCAGTACCTAAGGTTTCTGAACTATCTTAAAGAAAATACAGTGGTAAAGCTAAATTTCCAGGCTAGGGATTATCCTGGATTTATCATCACTGAAATGTTACAGGCAGTTAATCAGATGTGCCTTGTAACCATTCTCGAAAACAGGTACAAGGTGGATCCATGAGCATCCTTTTTCTGATGAACCTGCTCTATGAGTGGGAATATGAACATGCAATCCTATTTTCTACAGAGCCAAAAAGCTATCAACCAGCATCATCTCTGCTTTCTTTGGGATTAATCTCCAGTCTTTTCTTTCTCATATAGCCCCTATCATCACCAAGGCACTTTCTCAGGATTCTGCTGATATTCTCAAAGATATGGCATCAGTTTACCAACAACACCTGTTATATATGACCTCAGAATTGCCTTAAAGAAAAAGAAAAAGAGATTAATGTTAATTGCATTGCAAACTTGCAAGTAAGGAGAATGCATCTGAGATTTAAATGCCAGCTGTTATGTATAGGATTAATACTGTTATGTATGGGATTCCTGCCAGGCTCAATGGAGCCAGGAGAGCACGGCTTGGGGGCTTGGGAATAATGGACAATAGGATTCCAATACCTGCTGCCCTACTCCAATCACAGGCCCCCTGCCTGTTTGAATGAACCAATGGCATGCTTGCATGGGAACTGAGAGTTGTATATAGGTTTGGTCAGTAGTCCCTTTCCCCAGTCTTGGCCCTCACCAAGTTGCTTCTAGTAAAGATTTATTATCACTGTTGCCTTGTCTCCTCGATGCTTTGAACCCACTATATTATAGTGGCAATGAAGATGGGATTCTGGTAGGCGATCCAGCAACCAGTACTGCACCGTGCCTTGCAGCAGCTGCACCAGCTCCGCGCATCACATCACTATCGTTGAAGTAGATCACCAAGCCAGGACAAGAGATGAGTCAGGAGCAAGCATCCAGCTTTTCCAGCAATGCTTCACCAGCAACGGATCCTCCGAGGCCTCTGGGACGAGAAGCTACAGGCAAAGCTGATGAGACACAAGACCCGCAAACTGGCTGATGCCCTGGATGAGGCGGCTGCCTATGAGAAATCACACAAAGAGCGGTGCACAACAGGAGCACACCAGGTCGCCAGCAGGTCCAGCGCAGAAGACTAGGTGAGGAAGACGCACTAAAGACACACCAGGGCCCAAAGCACCAACCACCAAGGGCAACCAAGCCGGCCCTGTCGGGAGGATGCGCTAGCTGCAGAGAAGCTCACGAACATCATTCCTGCAAGTTCCAGAATGATGCGTGCCACACCTGCAGGTAGACACTTAGCTTGGGTGTGTCAGTCGAGGTCACTGCGCCAAGGGGGCAACCCACAACAGAAAGATGGCTGCCACCATGAGGTCACCTTTGTGGAAGATGTCCAGGCATTCAACATGGCGGGAGATCAGGTATGCCAGCTTCCCATGCCCCCCCCTGACAAATACAAGGTGCCTGTACTGATAGAGGGCAGGCCCTGTAAGATGGAGGTAGACTCCGAGGCAGGCCAGACAATCATCTCGGCTTGTACCTTCAGGGAGCTGTGCCTGGGGAGAGAGTCCCAGTTACACCTGTCCCTATTCATGGTTCGCGACTTCCAGAAAAGGGAGGTTGCTGTCCTGGGGGTGGGAAAGGTCCATGTTCGATATGGCCAGTTCTCAGGCAAGCTTCCCTTTATTGTAGTGGAGCCTACTAGGGCGGTCCTGGTTCAAGGCCCTGAGAATCCAGGTAATGGGGATACATCAGGCCCCCCGGAAAGACTTCCAGAACATGTGCGAAGAATTCCCCACTGTTTTCGATGGCAGCTTGGGAACGTACACCAGACCACCACCCCCCCCCCCCCCCGTGACCTTACAACTAGATACAAATGTACAGCCCATAAAGCTGAAGGCTTGGCGTGTGCCTCTAGCTCTGAGACCTAAGATTAAGGAGGAGCTAGACTGCCTCATGGGCCAAGGGGTCCTGGAGCCAGTGGCAAACACCAAATGGGAAACTCCAATTGTCACCCAAGTGAAGCCCAATTATTGTAATAATATTTGTTTTTATAGAAGTATTCACATGTAGATCAGGTTATATTGATAATGTCAGTTGTATTTCTAATTTTCTACTTTCTCTTTTCTTGTTTTTCTTTATTTCTTGAAAATGAATTAAAAAAATTCAAATCAAAGCAAGGGAGAAGCAGAGGTAGTTTGAAATTGTCCCCCTCTGTAGAGTCATACTTGGCCGTCTCCCTCCCAAGTACCAACCCTGCTTAGCCTCCGAGATCTGACAAAATTGGGCTAAACCATGCCACCTTCCCTCCTACCTGAAATAATTATGTAGCCTTTAATACTGAAATTATTATTTAGAATTTAGGGATGCATGGTTATTCTTTCATGAAATCTAGATATACTCTCTGAAATAAAAAAGGGTTCTCCTGTATATTTTGCCAAAGACCACAGCTACATTTTGTCTAGATTGCCCTTCCTTGGGAGGGGAAGAGTATATGTCATCAATTTTTTTTTCTCCCCTTGGAGGAATAAGTCTTGCATTTAAGGTATTTTGTTGTTCTAGTTCATTTAATTTTATATTTCACATCACTTCATATAAACTACTGTGCATTTATAATCATACAATTTGGGGTCAATCTTAACATGACATAGAAATAGGGTTGCCAAGCCCAAATCAAGAAATATCTGGGGACTTTGGGGGTGGAGCCAGGAGACATTGGGGGTGGAGCCAGGAGCAAGGTTGTGATAAGCATAACTGAACCCCAAAGGGAGTTCTGGACATCACATTTAAAGGGATGGCACACCTTTTAAATGCCTTCCCTCCATTAAAAAGATAGGGGCACCTTCTTTTGGGGCTCATAGAATTGGGCCCCCTGGTCCAATTCTTTTGAAATTTGGAGGGCATTTTGAGGAGAGGCATAGGATGATATGCTAAAAATGTGGTACCTCTACTTCAAAAAATAGCTCTCCCCAGATACCCATGAATCAATTCTCTATTATACCCTATGGGAATCGGTCTCCATAGGGAATAATGGAGTGCCCAGCAGACATTTCCTCCCCCACTTTCTGATGACCCTGGGGAAGGGCCTCCAAACCAGGGGATCCCCTGCCCCCACCTGAGGATTGGCAACCCTACATTGAAAATCCAGGATTTAGCATGTCAGCACAGAACAGTCACACAGTGGAAATTCCTTCCATTTGCACTAGGGTTCCACTAAATCCCATCCAATGTAATCTAGATTGCATTTGTGTCAGTGAAGGGATGAGACTTGTAAGGCGTGAACTAGATGACTCTGTGGTCTTTCTAACTCTGTGAGATATTCAGTAATGCAGAGCAATATGGATTTGTTTTTCCCAGCAGCAAGAATGATTGTATATGTTGTTTGCAGATGCCATCAAATCATTCCAGGAGTTTTATTTCTCATGGCAGGTCGCCAACAGTCATAAAGTGATAGTGTGCTGGTCTGCGTTGACACCTTTCCTGTAAGGTCTTTGGTGGAATACATCTGTTCTACAGAGAGGGAACAAATTACATGTCTTGAATAAAAGTTGTGTTAGAAAGGCATCTGGGGAAGTCTATGATGTTATTTGCATATTATGCAGATGAAAACCTAATAAGAATAGGCATATTGGCAGGGACTGCCTTGTTAACTGGCACTGATGTGTATGGCAGCATGGGGTACTGCAGCATAATCTCCTGTAATGTTATCTTCCTATTTAAATAAAAAATAACAAAATGAAATATAATCAAAGGAAGCAAGAGCAGCATACATAAATCAGTCACCCTTATAACAAACCACATAATCCAGCATGATTCAAATAACCTAGTTAACATTAGGATATTGGTATCTAAGTCTTGTATTATGAATTTTGCCAGGTTGCAAAGGGGAAAGCACCAAGGGCTTATTGAAGCCTCTGTTCCAGCTCCTTCATACCTGCTTGCCAGTTCAGAGTCTATTTCAAGAAATGTAACAGAGAACAAAAATCAAACACCATCAATATTAATGATCTAAACTAAGAAGATTGCTTTTAGTGTGCAAATTAATTACCCTAATCATGGGGGGTTTGTATCCATTTTAATGAAATAACTATTTATTTCACTGAATTATCAGCTTTTCTTTTGCAAATAAGGCACATTTGCATGATAAATACATGAAATCTAAATGGATGACTAAATTAATTGAGAAAGGGGGGAAGGCTTTTAAAAATACAGTGTTTATAGGAGAAACAGTTAGATTAATGGCTTAGTTTTCTGACTGGCATCTGTGATTAAATCTTTTTCATGTATGCCAAATAGAATTTAATGGAACGTGGGCACTGTCTATAGTGCCAGGTTTTTGTATCTATTTTTTTTTTTTTACTGTTGTTTCAGATTTGGAGTACCAAATCCAAAATCACTGCTTATGTATCTGTGCAAGGATAAATCTAGACCATCCAATGCAGAAATAGTCTTAATACTCAGATTTTCTGGCTTTTACCCTTATTATTCCTGAGTTCTCTGTTTCCTCTCAAAATAATTGACACGCATGTTTTCTAGCATTTGAAAAGGACTTTGTGAAAACATAGGTCTAAGAGTATCAGGAATGTCCCTTAAATCTCTCTGTTCACATTTGTCTCACATTGCTGTTGTCTAGTCATGACAAGAAAGGAGAAAATGCTTCAGGAATTTTAAATGTGCCTTTTGGAGTCCTGTGTGTTTTGAAAACTTTATTTATTATGGCAGTGCTTTGAAGGGCTGCAAATTCAACAGAGAAAAGATTTGAAACACATTTCAGCTCATTTTTTTTGATAACACTTATGCCAAACAGAGCATCTTTCTCTGCTCTTTCCCCCTCCCAGTTGAGCCACCAGAGACATCTCCAGCTTCCTTTGATTTGAAATGATCAATTGCAGCTGTGGCAGTCAGGCAGGGTGCCCCAGGCACAATGCAAACAAGTATTTCTCCCAGTGCTCTCAGATTTACATTTCAATTGCTGCCACATTTTTAAAGATAATTATAACCTTTTTATATTAATATTTTTTTTCTGCAGCTTTTCTGATATTTTAGCAACATAAATATTAATTTAGCACATCAAGAAGAACACACACTTTCTTCAAGGGAATGGCTTGAATAAAAATCTGTTTTAAAAAACAGATGGCATCAAACATGTTATCAGAATGTCAGAGCAATATCCTTATGAAAAAGGTTTTTTCTTCCAATCTTAACTGTGCAGTTCTGTTCTGTGATATTTTCACTTGAACCCAGTGATTACAAATGGGTTTAGACTGGAGTAACTGTGAAAAGGGCTGGACTGTTATTATACCACTTTGTGGGGGATTACCACTCTGGGAAATAAACTCAAGTAAAATGGATGAACATGTAGGCCAGATTGTTGGTTTCAGCAATTGCCTAATTATGGCAAGGAAAAGAAAGTTTTACCTGACTATGTTAACTGGAAAGTAAATTCCACTGAAATCAGTTGAATTTGTTTCCAAGTAAACATCTTTAGAATATATTTTAAAATATAAGATTATTTTCTATACATCACATACTAAATGTAACAAGTGAAAAATAAGTTGAAGATCACAATATTCCTTCCTGTTCCTTAAAAACATTTTTTTTTAAATCCAAACTTTATGGGTTTTATAGATTTCATATGTCTGTGTGAGTAAACTGTTGAAGCATCTTTTCTCTACACTGCCAAATTTTACATTTCTGCTGCTAATTCATGGTGATTCAGGGTGGTTTATTTCCAGCAAAGAAAGTATTGAAAGTGTGTTGATGGCGCACACCTCTGTTTCACTCCGTACACCCATGGTAGGTATTGCTCATGTCTCCCAGAGCATCTGTATGTACTGTGTGTGCCTAACGAAACAAAAGTGCTTTCCACGTTTTTTTTTTAAAAACCTGTCTCAGTGTTTGCGGTGGTCCTACGATTGCCAGTATTATAATTTGTCCAGATGAATTTTATATTCTACAAGATTACTACACCCCTGCATAGTCTCAGTGCCCATTGTTGAGACTATTAAATGCAGCAGGATTTCTTTGCTGTTGTAACTGTCTCTGATGTTTAATACTGCTGCATGATTTATTTCCTCCCACAGCAGGAAGAGTCATCAGATTGCATAACAGATTTTTTAAAAAAATCATTGTTTTTGTTTAAATCATGCTTCATGGCCCACAGTATATATTTTTGAAATCTGCCCTTCCAATGTCTGGTAAGGAGGCATGTGTAAATTTATACTCTCCTATTATATAACTATAAGTGTTTTCCTTAGAGATGACTGCCTTGCATTGCACTGTATCAATCAGTGTATTTACATTAAAGCAAATGCAGTCAGAGAACATTTTTTTTTCCTGATAAAAACCAGGAGCTATTACATATATATTAAGAAGAAAATTAATATTGGTGCTGGGCTAATACTGCAAGCAGGTCATTGTGTTAAACTCCTTGATAAAGTGCAGAGCCACTATAATTGCCGTGGGATCTTTTTATAGACAAGACCTTTATTTCCTACACACCAAAGCCATTGGATTGAGCACTGTTTAAAGCCGACTCTGGGAATAAAATGGCTCATGAAATATGCATGACTAACACATATGCTGCCAAGGGAACTTAGTATATTATGTATGATCCTGCCATAATTGTAAGGAAATGATATTCATTTAAGTGGATGTTTATCACAGTTAAAGGTACACCTAACGAGACAAAGGCCATACATCTGAAAATACAAGGTTATCTCACAACTTCTAGCCTTGTTTGAAAATAATATAGTTTGATTTATACTAGCTTCTCAGCTACATGCAATGTACTTTTTTCCTTTGCAGTTTAAGAGTCCCCATCTCTTATATTTAGTTGCCAAATGGTCTATTAAAATGAAAGTACTTCCTAACAATATATGCACATCATTTAGAAACAGTCAAGCAGCATGCTGAAATTTAACTTCTCAGACTGCACTTTGCATTGATCAGCTGTAAGACTGATGCTTTTTACAGAAAACCATGAGAGTTATACAATTTTCCTTTCTTTTTACCTGTTTAATCTTCTAAGGAAGGCAAGAAGAACTTATTTATTTCCTCCTTGAACTGTAACAGTGCAATCTTAAAAAGAGTTACACTCTTCTAAATCCACTGAAGTCAGTGAGCTTAAAACAGGGGTGTTGAACTCATTTGTTAGGCGGGTCAGGTTTTACATAAATGAGACTTTGTTGGGACTCATAAAATATAATGCCAGGTAATGGACATATAAACTTTATAAAGGGCACAGACAAACAGAAAGCTTTTTTTTTTTTTACTTAAAATAAAACATGCTTAAAATAGCGTTCTTGCAATATTTTGTTTTAAATGTCACCTCTTGCTATCATTATTGCATCAAAAACTGCAGACAATGTCCGTGCTGTATCAGTCTTGAATATGCTGTTCAGGTATGTTCAGGTGTTCACATCTGTAAGTTGTAAACCTACTTTTGATTTATTGACATCCATTACAGAGATCTCATGGTCAATGCTTTGAGCCCCAAGACCCAGAGGAAAACATGAAGCAACATGGCATTGTGAGCTTTCGTACATAAGATGCTTCATAAGCTGGTCAAGAACATGTGTTGGTCAAGGCACCATGGCACAGACTATGTGCTTGTCTAAAAATACTATAGTCTTCCCCAGAAAAATAATTACAACTCCTACGTGGCAGTGCAAGAACAGAGAGACAGCCATATATAGTGGTCAGTATCAGCCTACTATCTGGGAAGTCTAAGTTCAAAATCACCAATCAAAGAAAAATCAAGGGAAATTTGCTGAGTAAACCTGAGCTGGACACACACACTCAGCCTAATCCTGACTTGTTATTATTGCTCTTTCAAATGGTTCACATGGTTTCCTATTGAGAAAAAAGGGAGGACATGAATTCAGTGAAAAAGAGGAGAGGAACCCAGTTGCGCCCATAACAAGCCCAACAAAACTCTCTCGCGCGCGCTCTCTGTAGCAAAGCAAAAAGCTCACACCTTCAATAAAATGTTGCTGGTTCTAAAAGTGATTCTTTGTATCACTCCCAGTGGTGGGGACTGGGCAAAGGAAGCTCTGGCTCTTTCCTTCCTTTTCCAGGGAACAAGGAGAGGGAGGAGCATCAGCCACTAAAAGGAAGAGAGGCTTGGCTTAGTAGCTCTGCAGTGTGATTGATTGAGCTTGGCAAACTTAATCACACAGCAGAGCTATAGAGCCAAGCTCTTTCAATGGCTGAGGCTCCTCCTCTCTCTAACTCCCTTTTGAAAAAAGGAGGGGGTTTGGTGAAAGAGCGAGGAGAGGCTGCTTTGCTGGGTGGCTTATTGCAGGGGAGAAACACAAAATGGTGATCAAAGAAAGCAGGCAAGGGAGTAGGAAGCAGACAATGGCCAGTTACTATCAGGTGTGATTGGAGCCCTCTGGGGGCCAGATCAGAGCAGCAGGCCGTATGTTTGACATGCCTGGCTTAGAAGGTTATAACTCAGTTTAGGATTGCAGTGAACATTTCAGAGACTATGCCTTGCTTAACTAAGCTTTGTTTTCTGTAAACAAAGCTTACTTTCTGCAATTTTTTTTTACATGGAATTAACTTCCTCTTTGCCTGTTGAGAGTAGAGAAGTATCACAGATTATTTTGCACAGAAGCTTTGCAGGAGGCTTCGGCTGTACAATATGTACCTCTCTTGATTAGAGTTTCTTTGAGCCGTTCATGAGAAATTTCCACCCACTGAAACAAGATTCTTTTCCAGGTCTGTTTGTATTTGGCTTGTGTTACATTGTCAGAAGATGTAGATTCCAAATTGTTGTTAAATATATCTTCATCCAAATGGTAATTGCTCTGAGAAATGTCATTAACAAACTTGCAAGTCCTTTTCCAAGTGAAATAATTTTATGTACCCTATTTTAAAGTTTAGCATCACCTTGGCATACTTCTGTGTTTGCTATAATCATACTTTAAAGAAGAAAAGGAACTGAGATGAAAAATGATACACATAGATTCCAGTTACTAAATCATATCAACATTTTAATAGAATGTAGCACTTAAAATGGGTTACTTTATAAATGTTGAGGCATGAAGTAGCTAAAACTGATTTTGCAAAAACCGCTCTTTCAAAGAGAATGTAAGACAATTAATTCTCTGACCTAGCCAATTCTACAACCTTATCTTCTTGACCTAAGGCTCAAATATCCTTGATAGACTGATTAACATTCCCTGGCTGTAGAAGCATGGACTGGAGAAATCTGCCAATATCAGTCTTTTACAAGGTGAACTGCATTATATGACATACAGCATAGTTTGTCAGATATATAATGAACACATAAGGCAGCAAATGATTTAGACCAGTCTTAATTTTTATTGACAGCAAATCCAGCTGTATGAATATCTTGGAAGTATTTTGCAGTGGTCTTGATGAACCTGAAGGAAGGTAGAGCAAGGGAGGAAGGTTGGGAAAATATTTTTTGCCTGCTGAAAGATTTGAGCTGAGGTTCTGTTGCACAGATTTAAACCTGGGCATTGCCAGAGATGTAGGAAGGCATTCTTTGAAGAAAACTTTCTCAACCCCACCCAGTTTCTTTAATCTTCCAAAAACTCCAGGGATCCATTGATCAAAGAATACTAGCAATACTGTTGTGTCCTGCATTTTGGTTCCTGAATTTCCAACACAGCGCGACTATGCACGCTGAGGTGAGCTGCAGGAAACTGCAGGTCACCTGATTGTAAGGGACTGATGTTGACTGCCAATTAAGATCTGTGGCACAAACTTTAATTGGGCAGGATTGGACTGGGCAGGCGAGTGGGTTGTACTGGGTGATTGCATATAAGTGGGGACCCGGCCGCGCCATGTTGTCTTTGTAATGTGCTCTACAATAAAGTATGTTTGCTGCTGAACATCTCTGAACCCAGTACATTAAAAATACTATGCTAGATGGGCAAATGCCTTGGTATAAAGCATCTTTATTTGTTTATGACTTTGGGTGCTTTTATATGGCGACTGTTTGCAAGTGGATTTTGCAATTCTTACATAGTAAAAATCCAGTTGCAAAGCACGTTATTTAGAGTGTGTGAACACATCCTTTAATTGCCCCCCATTCGGAATAACGAGATAGACAACAATGTGGGATAAAGGGCCACTTTATTTAAACTTAACGGCAATGGGAAAAATGGGGCCAGGTTAAGCCAGGGGTCATAACACAGACCACCTCCTCAACCTAAAAATAGGGTGAGCCCCAGGCCCCGGGAGTGAGCCGACCCAATGGCTCAAACCCAGCCAGCCAGGCACGAGATCCTGTTCACTGAGCTCCACCCTCACCTGAGCCATGCAGCCTGGGCTGTGGACAACTCCCTAGTGACGGGATCATGAGGCTCCCTGGAGCCAACCTTGAGCCGTGCAGCTTAGGTCACCCCAGGGAAGCCGTATACCCCCAAACGTGCGTTGCCATGGGAGCTCACCAATACCCCAAAAGAACATGTTCCCAACAGTAAAACCGCCACAGACAGCACCAAGCCTCAGCTTAGGCCACTGTCCCCCATCTAAATGAGAACATGTTCAAGCCCATGCCTTAACTCTGCCAAGAAGGCCTCATTGCCCTTTATCGACAGATGCACACCATCAGGCCTGTACAAGTCCGTACAACTGGCTCTGATGGATGGGTGGGACACATAAACTCCCAACGCTGCCTCCATAGCAATACATAAGGCTCTATTGGCCTTCCTTCTGGCACGCTCCAAGCCTGCTGGATCCCAAGCCGCCTGCCACACCTGGTGCGGCAACATGGCCAACCACAGGACGAGGACGCCCGGCCACCTCCTCCGAATCAGGGTAATATCATCCCGGGCCTGAAGTGATAGGGCCTTACCCTTCATTAAGCCCAAATCATTCTCCCCCAGGTGAATCACCAAGATATGTGGAGGTGGCCCCCTCCTTCCTTTAAACAAAAGAGAAAGGAGACCCGCCCACTTCATGCTCTATATGGCCGAGGACCTGCCTACCTTAGGGACCGCCTCTCCCCATATGTTCCCCAGAGAGCACTGAGATCTAGCTCCCAAAACCTTTTACAAATCCCTGGGCCAAGAGAGGCTAGACTGAAGACAACCAGGGAGCAAGCCTTTTTAGCAATGGCCCCTCGATGGTGGAACCAACTTCCAGAGATGGTGCGAGCCCTGCGGGACTTGAATCAGTTCCGCAGGGCTTGTAAAACCTTTCTCTTTCAGCTCGCATTTAAGTCAGGACCTGACCAAATTGACTAAATTGTTTTGTAGCCCTAACCATCCTATGCACAACTGTGACTGACAGTAATGATTGTATGACAGTATGTATAATTGTGATTGATAGTAGTTATAGCACCTGTTTTATCTATTTTAATTAATTTATGTAATTGAACTGTATTTTAAATCATTGTTTATCTTGTATTTTATCTAAATCATGGCATGCCATGTCTGTGAGCCGCCCTGAGCCTGCCTTTGGCGGGGGAGGGTGGGATATAAGAATAAAACTTACTTACTTACTATGCCGCGTCGGCCTTGCCATTCAATTGTGGCCCGCTCACTCAGGCCCAACTGAGATCCACCTTGCATCCGACGGGCCTGATGTGCAGCCCAAAAAAGGATACTGTGGCCGCAAATGAGGATCCTCCTCCTTTTCGGGCCAGCCACAGCACCTATGAAAGAGAAACAGTAAAACTCAGAACAGCATAATAACCATAACATCCTGAAGGGAACCTACAGCTACACCCTTAGGTTGACAAAGACCGTATATAAGTTCGAAAGGCCCCTGACTTCCAACGACCCACTCGGCGAATAACATCGCCCTCATAGCCCATAGCTGCAGCTGTAGATGCTGCACCTATACAGAAAGAATGGGTACCAAACTTTGCACCCCCAAGTCCCAGTTTTTCCAAAGCCTGGCTGGTAACTGCCCAAAACTGAAACTTAGAAAGAGGGGATGAATCTTTAAGGCAGAATAACAGGCCCTGCGTCGATCCACGCATATCTAAATATTGCACAAGAGCACGCAGGAGCGCAGCGTGATCGTGCAACCCCTCTGTTTTTGGTCACTTTTGGACCAGAGGACGCGAATGACCACCTGCCCGTTTTCCAACTTAACATCACCAACCTGCAGGGCCCTGCCCGAAAAATCATTATGGGTGCGCGCTACCAGCTCCGATACCCGCAACACCCCCAAAAATGCCATTAACGCAGCAGCGTGAAATAACGCCTGCTCATAACCTGAGGCACAAACTAAGGGCCAGGTGGCATGAAGTCCGTGGAGCAGAGCCGGCGAAATGGGGCGTCTGCTGTCAACTTGTCGCCCTACCTCCCACGACCACCCTTCCAACATTTTAGAAATCCAGAAGTCCTTCGTTAACTCTGGATACCCCTGCGCTTTGCTGATAAAAGACAACCCTGCGAGCTGTCCCTTAATGGATTTTACAGAAAGGCCGCGCTCCCTCTGTCGCACGCAGAATTGGAGCAAATGCTCATCTGAGATGGGCCAGGTCTCACCCGGCCTGGCCTCCACCCTAAAAAGGGAAAATTGATTAGCCACCCGATAATATGACCTCCTTGTACTAGGTGCAATTGCCAGTTGGATGGCCCGGCTCGCTTCGTCCCTCCAATTCACCACAGCATGTGCACTGGACAACTGTCGGCCACTGAGGCAAGCTGCCGGAACCGCTGCCAGAACCGCACCATCTGTTGGTGAGACAGAGCATCCGCCACACCGTTACTGGAGCCCGGTACATGCCGGGCGGCAAACAAAATGTTCAACTCGAGGTGGCGTAACGTAAAAACCCTAACTAAACTCATAACTGGAGGAGACCTGGTGGTAAGATTATTGACGACGTGGACCACCGCCATGTTGTCGCACCAAAAGTGCACAGTATGATTGGCAAGGGAGTGCCCCCAAATGAAAACCGCAACCACGATGGGGAAGAACTCCCAAAAGGCCAAATTACAAATCAAATCAGAGGCCAGCACTCTGCCTGCCAGGGTTCAGTGCACCACTGTCCCCGAAAATACACACCAAAACCGGTGGTACCAGCAGCATCTGATACAATCTGCAATTGGCCCTCTAACAACATAACCTCCCACCAAAAAGATGTCCCATTAAAGTCTATCAAAAAGGTTTCCCAGACCTCCAGGTCATCACGCATATGCCTAGTAACATGGGTAACATGATGGGGCGAGCGCAAAGCTGTCATGCCAGCACAGAACTGCTGCAAAAATGCCCTACCGGGCGCCACCACCTTACATGCAAAATTCAGGTGGCAAACTAGCTGTTGGAGTTCAAGCAGTGAAACTTTCTTCTTTCCCTTCACTTCAGCAACTTTTCCGCACATGATCTGCAACTTATCCAGCAGCAACCGTGAAGACTGCTGTACGGTATCTAGCTCTATCCCCAAAAACGTCAACACAGTCGAAGGGCCCTCCGTCTTCTCACCTGCCAACGGAACACCCAGCTCAGCCGCCAACCGCTCAAAAGACCCGAGCAAGTAAGCGCATTGGCCAGAGCCCATGGGGCCAACGAAAAGAAAATCATCTAGGTAGTGCGCCGTGTCGCTCACGCCTGTCCTGAACTGTAACGCCCACTCTAAAAACATGCTAAACCGCTCGAAGGCTGAACACGACACTGAACACCCCATAGGGAGAGCTCGGTCCATGTAAAAACTCCCTTCGAAACAAAAACCCAACAACTCAAAATCATCCAGGTGCACGGGGAGCAACCGAAAGGCCGACTTAATGTCGCATTTTGCTAGCTCCGCGCCCACCCCACAGTGCCGCACGATTCGCACTGCCCGGTCAAAGGACATATACTTAACGGAACACAACTCCTCCGGGATGGCATCATTGACAGACTGACCCCTTGGGTATGATAAATGGTGAATCAGCCAGTACTCACCGGCAGCCTTCTTTGGCACCACACCTAAAGGGGAAACCTATAAATTGGGCACCGGAGGCTCTGGGAAGGGACCTAAAACTCGGCCTTCCGCACATTCCTTCCTAATTTTGTTCCGCACTACCTGCTCCAACCCTTTTACCGATTTCAAATTGGAACACAAAAATGGGCTACGCGGACCCTGGTAAAGGATCCTAAACCCAAATCAAACCCTGTTAACAGAAAACGCCTATCATCCATACACGGATAATTTTGCAACAACTTCCTAAGAACCATCATTCTGATGGGGCTGGGACCCTTTTCCAGGTAGCTGATTGGTGCCTCCCGGCTGCTTGAAACCCCCTTTTGGCTTGGACCTGTTACATGCTGTAAAGGCATGAGGGCCCCCGCACAACGGACATTCGTGCCGGTATCTGCAGGCTTTTCTGGCGCATGCCCCTTGGGAGGTGAACTCCCAGCAAAGCAGCCGAGGTTGAACCGACTGCCCCGCAGTAGCGCGGGCGCCAGCAGGATGAGCCATTTTTTGGACCAGGTGGCCACTATCTGATTGGTCACCCAGATTGGGTTTTGCAGGTGCCATAAGCTGCAACCAGAGCTGCTGGTTGATCTGATCCCACGGTAGCCCTGGATTAAGCGCTGCTCTCATGCGGAAAGCCTCATCATATTGAAGCCATGCTCAGCCCACAAAATCGTTATAGGCACGATAAATAATATCGCTATATTGGAAAAGGGGGGCCACCCTCCAAGGCTGCGTCCTGGTGATCACACCCACATAAATTAAAAACCCCGGCAACCAATTAGCCCAGGACCTGTCAACCTTTCTCCTCTTAAGCTTTTCTTTGTCTTTATCATCCATCTCTTCTTTGGGCTTCTTCTCTAACTCCCTGTACAACAAACTGAATACATCCACGTATTCACCTTTTAAGATCTTCTCCCTAGTTGCCAGTGTGAGGTGGTCGCCCAAAGGCATAGCCAGATCTCCGAACGGGATAGCATGAAATGGAACTGAACCATATGAAACGGAAGGGTGTACTAAAAAGCCCCAGCCTCCCCACTGTTGCGGGGACCAAGGTAAAGTTTGAGGAGAAGCTGTCTGACCTCCGCAAGGGAGGACACCCCCGGCTGTGGGATTCGCCACCCCCCCAGCAGCACCATGCTGTCCTGCCAATCCAGGCGGAGGGGACCAAGGAGACCAGGTACCTACTTGCCCTGACGATGAAGGCAAAATAGGTGGCCACCCAACTGGTGACTGCTGGCTCGTAGGCAGACTGCTGTCTGCATACGAGGAACCTGTCAAAAGGGGCAGCCCAGGTGTGCCCGCCCCAGGTCCTATGATCGGGCCCCAAGGCCCCACGGCCAAACCATCCCCTAGGGTTGAGCCAGCGACTTACCTTCTTGATCCTGTGGGACCACAGCAATGTCCTCGGGCTCCCGCCTGTGCTCCTCCTCCGCAATCGCCAGGTCCAGCGCATTGCCGTCTTCACCGCCCTGCAAGGCAGATAGACAAGTGAGAACCTCCTTCTGAAAGGTGATGGTTGCCGCCCTACTGGTGCCCGTGAGTCCTGACACTTGCCGGGAAGGACCTGAGACCCCTCTTTCGCCCTCCAAAGCCGCCAAACTGTCCTGTATAGCTTGATGTGTACTGGCATCATCCCACTCCTCCGCTGGGGGCTCCGCCGGAGTGGGCTTTTTCACCGGCTTCTTAGCCGGCTGTTTTCCCTTTGAAGGGCCTTGTCCCTTCTTAGGCCCCATAGCCCTTACAACTACAGCCGCCCAACTCTGTACATGCTAGGCCTGGCCCAGGTGGATTAAAGGAAAAAACCCCGGCGCCTGCCCTTACCAAGCAAGGGCTCTGCCCCAGCGCCTATATCACTCCTGACTACTAAAAGCCAGTGCTCTGTCACTCAATTTGTTCCACCCCACTAGGAAGCACCCAAGAGGAGGGAAAAAAGGGGTTGTGCACTGCCTGCTTCCATGCCCTGACCAGGACTTCCTTGGTGGTCTCCCTTCAATAGACAAAGGCAGCCTGCCCAGCCTCCAGGAGCTGCCAAGACAGGGTTATCCTGGACCCAAAGCAGGCCAGGACTCCACGCCTATGCCCCCCTCCTCCACCAGGGTAAGTACTGGGTGTATGTTGAGGGATAATCAACGGCACAGACGTCCCAGGCCACCCGCTCGAACAGCCAAGCCACAGTCCGCTCCCCTACCGACGGGGCCCACCGTGTCAAAAGAAGGAAGGGGGGGTGGAGGAGTTAAAACTACTCCGACGCCAAAACCAAGTCCCCTCAAAAGGCCGCGAGCCGAAGCTCTTCCCCCCGACAGCGCTGCCGCGCCAAATGAAGGGGGGGAGATCAACTGCCGCAATACTCCCTGCTCCAAGCGACCAGCCTTGCCAATGCTCCACGCCACCCCGCTGAAGCCTCCGATGTCCGAAGCTGTCCGTCCGAGGCTTCCCTGACCTGCCTCGCAGTCAGCTCACCGCGCAGCCACGGCTGATCGCGGTAAAGCTGCTCTCTGAAAAGCCCTGACAAAAGAACTGCGCCACAGGGGGATGGGCCAGCCTATATAACGCTGCCCACCCCCCAGCAGTTCAGAGCAAACCATTGTCTCTCCTCCAGCAGGGGAGGCAATGGGCGGCCCCCAGCCTAAGGCGGCTGATTGGCCGCTCGGCTGGGTGGGGCCGAACCCTTTCCAGAAAAGTTAATGAAAACCTATATTTAAGTTTGATCTATGAAAACATCTGATGATGATCCAGATCTTGAGATTGTAAGATACCTGCTTTGGACTTTGAATACAAAACTCACTTTTGTTTCCCTGTTTCTTTCTGTTCCTTTTTACTTTTCTCCCAGTCATAACACACATTGATTCATCATGTGGTCAAGGCTGTTGGGGTCACATTAATTGGTACTGAGAGATTGTTGAGGAAATCACTGGTGCTGTTTTGTTTCTTTCATCTCGTTGTGTGAACAATGGGAGGAGGGTTGGAAGAGCCAGCTTGAACAATGGGAATGCAAAGTCTGGCAATGCTCCTCCCACTATCAATTATCACCTCACATTTAAGAGCTAGCCAGTCTCACAGATTTTTCTCTGCTAAGTGTTGTTTACAGCAGTGAAAATAATGGCTAGCCTCTCTGATGTATCACAGCTCTGTTGATAGCAAGTTTATTCTTGTCTATGATGCCAGCACAAGTATGCAAAGCCTTTCCATCAAATTAATCTTGTATCAAATTAAAATAGTATCAGAGACACTAAGAGTCATGAGAAATAGAGGCTGGAAGGCATGAGAGCTAGATCAGAGAGAAGGGCTTCCAAATGGACAGGAGGAACAGCTCTTCTCCCCCAATAATAGAAAAGGAACAGGGGGGAAAGTCAACCACATTTGGCATACCAAATAAGTGTCAAGGCTGGTGCGGTTTTAGATAACAGTCTGGTATTGAACAGTTAATAAGAACATAAGAGAAGCCATGTTGGATCAGGCCAACGGCCCATCCAGTCGAACATTCTGTGTCACACAGTGACCCAAAAAACCCAAGTGCCATCAGGAGGTCTACCAATGGGGCTAGAAGCCCTCTGACTGTGCCCCCTGAAGCACGAAGAATACAGAGTAACACTGCCCCAGACAGAGAGTTCCAACAATACGGTGTGGCTAATAGCCACTGATGGACCTCTGCTCCATATGCTTATTCAATCCCCTCTTGAAGCTATCTATGCTTGCAGCCGCCACCACCTTCTGTGGCAGTGAATTCATATGTTAATCACCCTTTGGGTGAAGAAGTACTTTTATCAGTTCTAACCCGACTGCTCAGCAATTTCATTGAATGTCCACAAGCTCTCGTATTGTGAGAAAGGGAGAAAAGTACTTCTTTCTCTACCTTCTCTATCCCATGCATAAAGTCTATCACGTAAAACTCTATCATGTCACCCTGCAGTCAATGTTTCTCCAAACTAAAGAGCTTCAAGCATTTTAACCTTTCTTCATAGGGAAAGTGTTCCAACCCTTTAATCATTCTAGTTGCCCTTTTCTGGACTTTTTCCAGTGCTATAATATCTTTTTTGAGGTGTGGTGACCCGAATTGTACACAATATTCCAAATGAGGCTGCACCATCGATTTATACAGGGGTTTTAGATGACAGTCTGGTATACGTCATCGATTTATTATGATACTGGCTGATTTGTTTTTAATTCCCTTCCTAATCATTTGCAGCATGGCGTTGGCCTTTTTAATTGCAATTGCACACTGTCTTGACATTTTCAGTGAGTTATCTACCATGAACCCAAGATCTCTCTCTTGGTCGGTCTCTACCAGTTCACACCCCATCAACTTGTATTTATAGCTAGAATTTTTGATCTCAATGTGCATTGCTTTGCACTTGGTCACATTGAACCTCATCTGCCACAATGACGCCCACTCACCCAGCCTCGACAGATCCCTTTGGAGTGCCTCACAATCCTCTCTTGTTCTCACCACCCTGAACAATTTAGTGTCATCTGCAAACTTAGCCACTTCACTGCTTACTCCCACATATCTCTTGCTTGTTTGCCACTATTGATGTACATGAAAGAAACTTGAAACAAGGATGTGGTCTTATGGCAGAAGGCACAAAGAGAAGTTGTAAATGGTAGTTACTATACATTGGATAGCAATGTAGTGGTGTTATCCATATAGACAAATTAGTTGGGGGAATTAGCAAAGGAGATGGAGCAAGAGGTAGGTAACTAGTATTCTTGACCTACATATACCAGGATGTTTCCCCTTAAGAGAGCTTTCAAGTAAACCAATCAGATGTTCAACTGGAAAGGTTTTTATTAAAAAGAAAATGAAACTAAATTAAAACACATACACACAGAAGAATTTAGAAAGACAGGGAGGAAGGGAAGAGATTTTTATGGCAGAATGATAATTATGATCTTGGAGAGGTCCACAGATACAGCAAGTTGAAGAGCAAAATGTCCGGCATTTTGTTCTGTGAAGAAAAAGAAGCCCACAAAATGAGGGTCTATGTCATTGGTACTAGGAACGCACACACCTGTAATGTAGCTATGGTGGGGCCCCCAGGGTCCCAGCCCCATCACTTTAATACCTTTGTAAGGATCATGGCTCTACCACTTAACACCCCTGATTAGCTGAGGCACACTATCCCCAACCTGTGCCAGGGCTGTGCAGAGAGGATGCAAAATAACTTTCCAGAGACTTTGGAGAGCATCTGACTGTCAGAGTCATGATCTCGATGGACCAGGGACTTAATTCAGTCAAAAACAGCTTTATGTGACCCAGTCATTCAACAAAGAAAGTGTTACCTTATCCCTACCTCCATGGATTTTGGACCAAGTATGTTATTCAAACTCAGTATTAACTAACCCAGAGTAATTGCAGTAAAAAAAATTGTGACCCACTAAATAAAAAATCCTGGCTATGTGCCACACTAAACAAAACATCCTGGCTATAGACCTGACACACACACTGCTTTGGTAGCAGGGTGCTCCAATTACAGGGCAAAACATACCCTCTTGCAGGGATGATAGATTTGCTAGAAAGCAATAACTAAATTACTTAACCAGAGGTATGACAAAATAGTATGGAAAACCTGATGGCTTTGAAAGTGCTGGATGGGAAGAGGAATCAAGAAGGAAAAAATATATAAGCATTAATTAATGGCCACACAATCAAAGTGTAAGGGGTAAGGGAAAGTGAGACTATGGCAATGATGGGATTATGCTAAGTGAATCAATAGGTCTTGGGCAACCCATTGTTCTAAAGTCATGTATCTCTCCAGGGCAAGGAGGGGATGTAGTGAGCCAGCCTTTCTGACTTTCATTTTAAAACTGTTTTCCCAGGCTGATGCTTGGCTGGCATCCATTTTGGCCAAACAGTGCCTTGCACTAAGATATTAAGGTGATGTATGGAGAGGTCTCTCCTTACAGCCAGCAAAAACAAGACCTGGAACTGACTGTGGCTCAGATCATGAGCTACTCATTGCAAAATTCAGGCTTAATCTGAAGAAAACTGGGGAAGCCATTAGGCCATTCACATCCCTTATGAATATACAGTGGAAGTGAAGAATAGGTTTAAGGAACTAAGATTGCCAGGAAAAACATCAACAACCTCAGATATGCAGATGACACCACTCTAATGGCAGAAAGTGAGGAGGACCTAAAGAACCTCTTGTTGAGGGTGAAAGAAGAGAGCACAAAAGTAGGCTTGAAACTCAACATAAAAAAAAACTAAGATCATGGCATCTGCCCCCATCACTTCTTGGCAAATAGAAGGGGAAGTCATGGAAGTAATGACAGCCTTCACTTTTCTGGGATCCAAGATCACTGCAGATGGTGACTGTAGCCATGAAATTAAAAGACGTTTGCTCCTTGGGAGGACAGCTATGGCAAACCTGGGCAGTATAATAAAAAGTAGAGACATCACCCTGCCGACAAAAGTCTATATAATCAAAGCGATGGTATTCCTAGTAGCAATGTATGACTGTGAGAGTTGGACCATAAGGAAGGCCGAGTGCAGAAGAATAGATGCTTTTGAGAAGTGGTGCTGGAGAAGAATCTTAAGAGTCCCTTGGGCTGCAAGAAGATCAAATTAGTCAGTCCTAAGGGAAATCAACCCTGACTGTTCTATGGAAGGTCAGATGCTGAAGCTGAAGCTCAAATACTTTGGCCACCAAATGAGAAGGGAGCACTCACTGGAGAAGATCCTGATGCTGGGAAAGACAGAAGGCAAAAGAAGAAGGGGACGGCAAAAGATGAGATGGCTGGACAGTGTTACTGATGTAACAAACACAAATTTTAGCAGACTTTGGAGGATGGTGGAAGACAGGAGGGCCTGGCGTGACTTTGTCCATGGGGTCTTAAAGAGTCGGATTGGACTGTGCGACTGAATAACAACAACAGAAATGGAGAGGCCTGACTGCTAGCAATTCAGGGATAGAGGGAGAGCCATAGTTTGAATCTATGCATGCGAAAGTGAATTTGTATGTAAGGGTCAAGACTGACACTTTTGTTTAAAATATTTCCTTTAAAATACTGTATATTGTCCACATGTCCACATTATCAGATAGCTGATAAGAATGTAAAAAAAAAGTTTTGTTGTTTTTGGATCAAGTATCTGTCTAGTCTGACACAGGTGTTCTTTTTAATTAGCTTGTCTGAGGGCATCTTCACTTCTTTTAAAGCTTTTCTGTATCTACACTGAAGTTCATTTTGACCTATTGAATAGTGCTGATCCAGATATACTTAATTAATATATATAAATATTCTCACAATTACTCTTGTGATGTATTTAGTATTTAGGTAAGCATGATATATAGTCATTAAGTTTAAAATGACCTCTACAAAAAAAGCTTGCAGATTTTTTTGGGGGGGGCAGGGAGGAACCTTTTCTTATACCTGTAGGTATACTATCATGCAGCTAATTCCCCCCCCCCTTACAAAACATTGTGAATAAAACTTATAATTACTAAAAGAGACTGGCTTATTTTGTGCAGCTAATTTATTTAGGTCACTAGTGCATACTATCAACCAGAACAGAAGCTCAACTCCCTTCTTTTCAAAGTAGACTTCAGTGTGTAGCCTATTTTTGTGTGTGTGTTTACAAATATGTCTGTTAGCCATCCTGTTCCTTAACAGAGAACTGAAAGTGTCTGTAGCTCACAATGATACATTTACAAGACACCCTCCGAAAGCAGCAATGCCATATCAAAAGCCTGCTGGATCCCAACACTGTGATCTCTTTTGAGCAGCCATGAACCTGCTGCCCTTTTCTTATGCTGTGAACTATTAGGAGCCAAGAGGTGACACTAAGAATGAAAAAGAGGAAGATTGCTCAGCAATTTCATCGAATGCCCACGAGTTCTTGTATTGAGAGAAAGGGAGAAAAGTACTTCTTTCTTTACTTTCTCCATCCCATGCATTATCTTGTAAACCTCTATCATATCACCCCGCAGTCAACATTTCTCCAAGCTAAAGAGCCCCAAGCGTTTCAACCTTTCTTCATAGGGAAAGTGTTCCAACCCTTTAATCATTCTAGTTGCCCTTTTCTAGACTTTCTCCAATGCTATAATATCCTTTTTGAGGTGCGGTGACCAGAATTGCACACAGTATTCCAAATGAGACCACACCATCGTTTTATACAGGGGCGTTATGATACTGGCTGATGTGTTTTCACTTCCCTTCCTAATAATTCCCAGCATGGCGTTTGCCTTTTTTATTGCAATCGCACACTCTCTTGACATTTTCAGTGAGTTATCTGCCACGACCCCAAGATCTCTCTCTTGGGCAGTCTCTGCCAGTTCACACCACATCAACTTGTATTTGTAGCTGGGATTCTTGGCCCCAATGTGCATTACCTTGCACTTGGCCACATTGAACCTCATCTGCCACGTTGACGCCCACTCACCCAGCCTCAACAGATCCCTTTGGAGTGCTTCAAAATCTTCTATGGTTCTCACCACCCTGAACAATTTAGTGTCATCTGCAAACTTGGCCACTTCACTGTTTACTTCCAACTCCAAATCATTTATGAACAAGTTAAAGAGCATTGGACCCAGTACCGAGCCCTGCGGCACCCCACTGCTTACCGTCCTCCACTGCAAAGACTGCCCATTTATACTCACTCTCTGCTTCCTAATAATTAGCCAGTTTTTGATCCACAAGAGGACCTGTCCTTTTACTCCATGACTCTCAAGCTTTCTAAGGAGCCTTTGATGAGGAACTTTATCAAAACTAGATACCAGCTTTGTTTGTGATTTTATTCCAGCTGCTACCGGCGAGGAATGGCCGGCTCAGGGATTCCAGTGCTCCTGGGGAGGGGGAGGTATGGCAGTGGGAGCAGATATTATAAGGGAGGAGGACAGAGACAAGTCGGTGCTCGGCCCTCGTCCAATCTGCGGCCCATCCCAAGGGTGACAGGTAGTAGGGCCAGGTGTAACCCGCCTCCGTCATTGGTGCTATGCAACGCCAGGTCCATTAACAATAAGACCTCAATTCTCCGAGAGTTCATGCTCGAGCAGAATATGGACCTGGCTTGCGTGACCGAGACCTGGACCCGGGAGGGTGATATAGTAGCCCTCTCGCAAGCCGCTCCCCCAGGTTACTCGGTCTTCCACCAATCGCGGACTAGCGGGCGGGGGGGGAGGAGTGGCATTATTTGCACGGGAGGCTTACTCCTTCAGGGCGCTCCCGGCCCCAAAGATTGAGGGCATTGAATGTGCCGGTCTGGCGTGGGGGGATGGAGAGGGGTTGGCGATTTGGCTGGTGTACCGTACGCCTAACGCACCGGCCAACGCCTTACCGTCCCTGCTCGAGGCGGTGACAGGCTGGGCGCTGGAGCACCCAAGGCTGATAATCCTGGGTGACTTCAACGTCCATGCTGATGACCCGTCCTCCAGTCAGGCGACGGACCTAGTGTCTTCCATGGCGACACTGGGACTCTCTCAATTTGTTGTAACCCCCACTCACCAGGCAGGACACATGTTAGACCTGATCTTCGCGGCCGGGATTACAGTGAGCGATATAACTGCAGAGGTAGTGCCATGGTCGGATCACTTCGCTCTCAAGGCCCGTGTAAGTATGCCCCCCCAAACCTGTTTAGGCGAAGAGCCGATTATGGCTCGCCCGCGGAGCCAAATGGACCCGGAACGGTTCCAGATGGCTCTGCGGGATCCCTGGCCCTCTGGCGACTCCCTCGATGGCCTGATTGAGACTTGGAATAGCCGGCTCTCTAGGGCCATTGAGGAGATCGCACCTCGGCGCCCTCTGCGACCTCGGACTAAGCTGGCTCCGTGGTACACCCCGGAATTACGCCAGCTGAAACAAGGCCTTAGACGGCTAGAGAGGCAATGGCGGCGTACCCGTGACGAGGCGATTAGAACATCCTATAGGAAGTTTATGAAGTCCTATGAGATGGCAATCAAGGCCGCAAAGAAAACATACTTTGCGGCTAAGATTGCATCTGCAAATTCGCGCCCAGCCCAATTATTTAGAATAATTCGGAACCTGACTACATTGCCTCAAGGCAATTCAAAAGCTAAGGAATTGGAGATAGGCTGCGAGGCCTTTGCGAAATACTTTGCGGATAAGGTCCAATCGCTCCGCCAGGACTGCCCCGCCAATTTAGAGGCAGTAAGTGGACTCGAAGCCCAATGCGTGTCTTCGGATTTAACTCTGGATTGCTTCGACCCGCTCAGCTTGGAGGAAGTCGACATAATTCTTGGCACTGCACGATCCACGACTTGTGACCTGGACCCATGCCCCTCCTGGCTAATCAAGGCCTGCCAGGAGGAATTAAGATATCCTATACGGGATATTATAAATCGATCCCTTTCAGAAGGTGTTTTTCCAACACCCCTGAAAGAGGCATTGGTCCGCCCTCTCTTGAAAAAACCGTCATCAGACCCGGCTGAATTGGCACACTACCGGCCGGTCTCAAATCTGCCCTTTTTGGGCAAGATTATCGAGAGGGCAGTGGCGATGCAGTTACAGGAATTTCTGGAGGACGCTTCCGTCTTAGATCCATGCCAGTCCGGCTTCCGCCCGGGTCATGGGACGGAAACAGTCCTGGTCGCCCTCATGGATGACCTCCGACGACAACTGGATCGAGGCGGCTCGGCGGTATTGCTGTTGCTAGACCTATTGGCTGCGTTCGATATGGTCGACCATCAGCTGCTGACCCGCCGCCTCGCCGACGCAGGAATTCGGGGGCTAGCCTTACAGTGGCTCTCCTCCTTTCTTGACGGTCGGGGACAAAGGGTGGCAATCGGGGGGGAGCTGTCGCAGAGGCACCCACTTCATTGTGGAGTGCCTCAAGGAGCAGTTCTCTCCCCGATGTTGTTTAACATCTTTATGCGCCCCCTTGCCCAGATTGCACGGAGGTATGGGCTGGGCTGTCATCAATACGCAGATGACACCCAGCTCTATCTACTGATGGACGGCCGAACTGGTGATGTCCCAACAAACTTGGACCGGGCATTACAAGCCGTGGCTGACTGGCTCAGGCTGAGCGGGCTGAAGCTGAATCCGGCGAAGACTGAGGTCCTTTGCGTGGGCCGCGGCGGGCCGGGAGGGGAGATCACCTTACCGGCCTTTGACGGTGCGCCACTGGTACCAGTGCGCAAAGTCAAGAGCCTGGGAGTGCTACTGGAATCCTCTTTATCAATGGAGGCCCAAGTAGCTGCCACTGCTAGATCCGCCTTCTTTCATCTTAGGAGAGCGAGGCAGTTGGCCCCCTTCCTGGAACGCACCGACCTAGCAACTGTGATCCACGCAACGGTCACTTCGAGATTAGACTACTGCAATGCCCTCTACATGGGGCTGCCCTTATACTGAACACGGAGGCTTCAGGTAGTCCAGAACGCGGCGGCCAGGCTGCTGGAGGGACTACCACGGTGGGAAACTGCACGGCCTGGGCTGCGGGATCTACATTGGCTGCCGGTTGTCTACCGTGTTCGCTATAAGGTGCTGGTTATCACCTTTAAAGCCCTATATGGCCGAGGACCTGCCTACCTAAAGGACCGCCTCTCCCCATATGTGCCCCAGAGAGCACTGAGATCCAGCTCACAGAACTTACTGACAATCCCTGGGCCAAGAGAAGCCAGGCTGAGGGCCACTAGGGAGCAGGCCTTCTCGGTGATAGCCCCTCGCTGGTGGAACGACCTTCCGGAGATGGTGCGAGCCCTGCGGGACTTGAACCAATTCCGCAGGGCTTGCAAAACATGTCTCTTTCAGCTGGCCTTTGAGATGGAACCCGACTAATTTGATGAATGGACAACTAGTCATCTTGTGGATATCACGACTACAGCATTTAGCACCTATTTTATTATATATTTAACTTTTAAATAATTTTTACTGTAACTGATATTTAAAATTGTTTATGTTGTTTTATGATTCATGGGATTCCCATGTCTGTCAGCCGCCCTGAGCCCGCCCCGGCGGGGAGGGCGGGATATAAAAATAAAATATTATTATTATTATTATTATTATTATTATTATTATTATTATTATTAAAAGCTTTCTGGAAGTCAAGGTAAACAACATCTATTGGGTCTCCACATGATTGTTCACCCCCTCAAAGAAATGCAACAGGTTAGTGAGGCAAGATCTTCCCTTACAGAACGCATGCTGAGTATTCCTCAATAACCCATGTTCATCAATGTGCCTACTCATTATGTCCTTGATAATGGTTTCTACCAAGTTTCCCGGTATTGAAGTCAGACTGACTGGCCTGTAATTTCCCAGATCTCCTCTGGAACCCTTGTTAAAGATGGGGGTGACATTTGCTACCGTCCAGTCCTCAGGAATGGAGGCAGATTTCAATGAAAGATTACATATTTTTGCCAGAAGATCCACAAGTTCAACTTTGAGTTCTTTCAGAACTCTTGGATGTATGCCACCCAGACCTGGTGACTTATTAGTTTTTAATTTGTCTATCAGTTATAGGACCTCCTCTCTTGTCACCTCAATCTGACTCATGTTTTTCAACACCCCTTCCAAAATTAGTGGCTCTGGAGCGGGCAAACACTTCTCGTTTTCCACAGTGAAGATGGAGGCAAAAAATGCATCCAGCTTCTCAGCCATTTCCTTATCCTCCTTCAGTTATCCTTTTACCCCTTGGTCACCCAAGGGCCCCACTGCCTCCCTGGCTGGTTTCCTGCTTCTAATATATTTGAAGAAATTTTATTGTTGGTCTTTATGTTTTTTTGCAATATGCTCATCATAGTCCCTTCTTGCCTGCCTGATCACAGTCTTGCATTTGATTTGCCACAGCCTGTGCTCCCTTTTATTTATCTCACTTGGACTAGCTTTCCACCGCTTAAATGAGTTCTTCATACCTTTTACAGCTTCCATTAGTTTGTTTATTAACCATGTAGGCCTTTTCTTATACCTGTTTGTGCCTTTCCTAAATTGTGGTATATATTTTATCTGAGCTTCTAGGATTGTACTTTTAAATAGCCTCCAAGCTTCCCCAAGGGTTTTGACTGTATTTACCTTTCCTTTCAGTTTCCTTTTCACATGCCTCCTCATCTCAGAGAATTTACCCCTTTTAAAGTTAAATGTGGTTGTGCCAGTCTTTTGGGGCAACTCTCTATTTATACAAATGGTGAAATCAATAACGTTATGGTCGCTGCTCCCAAGCGGTGTGATCACTTTTACATCTCTCACCAAGTCTTGGGCATTACTTAGGACCAAGTCCAGGATCGCCCACCCCTGGTAGGTTCTGAGACCATCTGCTCCATAGTACAGTGATTGAGAGCATCAAGAAACTCAATTTCTTTCTCTCGAACTGAACACATATTGACCCAATCAATCTGCGGGTAGTTAAAATCACCTATTACGACACAGTTTTTACGTTTAGTCCCTATCTTTAATCCTTCCATCATGTTATAATCATCCTCTATCTTTTGATTTGGTGGGCGATAACAAACTCCCATAGTTAAATTTCCTTTTGGGCCCTCTATTTCAACCCAAAGCATTTCTAAAGGGAATCTAATTCTCTGACCTCAGTCTTACTGGACCGTATACCCTCTCTGACATACAGAGCCACCCCACCTCCAACCCTTTCCTCCCTATGCTTCCGAAATAACTTATATCCAGGAATCACCCTGTCCCACTGATTCTCCTCATTCCACCAAGTTTCTGAAAATCCCACAATGTCTATGTTTTCTCCCAACACTAAACATTCGAACTCAACAATTTTACTTCAAACACTTCTAGCATTTGCATACAAGCATCTATAATTTCCCAGGCAAGCTAGACCCGCAACCTTCCTCCTGCCGCCTTGAGACTTTGGCAGACAGTCCATACTATTTGTCACCATCTCAGTGGACAACGCTGATCCATTACCCAGTAGAAAAGTAACAGCTAACCCTTCATCTCTTTGAGATGAGTCCTCCCAAACCAGAGACATTTCATCTCCTGTCAGCTTTTCCCCAAGATTTAGTTTAAAAACTGCTCTGCCACCTTTTTGATTTTAAGCGCCAGCAGCCTGGTTCCATCTGGGGACAAGTGGAGACTGTCTCTTTTGTACACCTCCGTTTGTTCCAGAAAGCATCCCAGTGCCTAAGAAGCTTAAACCCTTCCTCCTTACACCATCGTCTCATCCACACATTGAGACTTCTAATTTGTGCCTGTCTCTACTGCCCTGCACATGGAACAGGTAGCACTTCTGAGAAGGCTACCTTGGAGGTCCTGGACTTAAGTCTCCCACCTAAATTTTCCCTCCAGGACCTCACAACTGCATTTCCCCACATCGTTGGTGCCAACATGCACCACGATCTCTGGCTCCTCCCCAGCACTGTCTATCAGCCTATCTACTAAACGCATAATGTCTGCCACCTTTGCACCAGGCAGGCAAGTCACCATAAGGTCAGTACCTGGTTTTTCCACCCAGCTGTCTACTTGCCTAAGGATTGAATCACCAACCACCATGACCCCTCCTCTCTCCCTGCCCAGGGATGGTTCCTTGGCACGAAAGGATTCCCGCTCACCAACTGAAGAAGAGGTCCCTGTTCCCTCTTGACTTCATGCTCTCTGGCAGCAATGGGGCTGCCACGTTCAGAGCAGGGCTCATATAGTATGCCCCCGAGTCTTCCCTGAGTGCCTAACTGATTGCCTCCACTTCTCCAGATCAGTCACCTCAGCCTCAAGGGTACAAACTCGTTCTCTGAGGACCAGGAGCTCCTTGCATCAAGCACACACCCAAGACTTCTGTCCTGTGGGCAGATAGTCATACATGTGACACTCAGTGCAAAACACTGGAAAGCCCTCACCTCCTTGCTAGCATTCTACCTTCATTATAGCTTTTTTCAAAAATATACAGTCCCCGTTAAATCCTGTTTGTTTATGTGGCTCCCCTTCTGGAGGGTCAACTTACCTTATTGGGAGCACAAAGAAATGAGGGATCTGGGTTCTTGGTCCTTACACAGCCCCCAGGCCAAGAGCCACAGGCCAAGAGGCCTTTAGCTCACGCCAAAGGCTTATGCCTCTGGCAAAGCGCAGCTTAAGAATGCAAAGAGGGTGGGGAATACAGCCACTCCTAATCAATCAGCACCAATTACTTTCAATCACCTTCACCTTCAGCCCACTCAACCAAACAAACAGCAGTTCTCCAGCAACCATAACTCAGAGTTTTCAGCAGTCACACAAATTCAGAAATTCTCAGCAACTTCCCCAGCTGTCTCAGCTTATCTCAGAGCCTTCTCTGCTCTCTCTCAGACCTCTCTGAAGTGTCATAGAAAAATTAATGAGCAGCATCATTCAAAACCTTGTAGTAGTCTTAGAGTGAATTGGGGGAGGAAGATAATGCTTACTATCTCTCAGGTCATTGAATGTGCAGATGAGGTAAATAAGGCAGGCAGAACTGCTGGCCACGTTTGGAACCAGGGTAGATCTGTCCAACAAATCCAGCCATTGGCAGGATGCTTAGCATAGCTTGCCTTTAAAATGTTTTATTAAATTATTATATAGATCCGCTGTTTAAATAGTTAAACTTTGTATCCTTTCTTGTATCCTTATTGCAAGCGGGGTGGGGGGGAAAGGGCTAGGCAATTGTAGTAATACAATAAGTTAGTTTTCTACTCCAGCAACTTTATAGCTATTAAGATATTTAATTCTCAACATGGCCAAATCTGTGGATATTCAAATTCAGAGACTGAACCCAAGAACAAATAAGAGAAATCTTTCTACAAACCTGAAAAAATGCTCCAACTTTGCTAACAAACAAACAAAAAACAAACAAACAGAGGAATTTAAATATACATCGGGGGATTAAAACCCTCGCAATGATAGAAGCAGCACCTGTAGGTGCTCTCAGTGGCTGTTGCCAGGCAATGATACTGTATTGCTAGCCAAAAACATTGGTTTCTTTCAGTAAAGGGCAGTGGGAGGGGTAGGGCCCTTTCCAAGGCTGTTCTAGCCTTTTAAGGGCCAAATGCCCTAGTATTTAGAGCAATGGTTTGGGGTTTTACACTGTTGATTTGCATGATTCAAAGGTTGCTATTTTTTCATGTGATACTTATATTACCTTGCTTTGACCTATTAATTATATTAGCAGCAGATGTAGAATTAGAGTTGAAGTCCTTGTAATGATAGAACATTTTGGCCAATGTACAAATATATTGTGTGAAAATGTGGTTTCTAATGTTATGGCTGAGATGTGTATCCTACATTGACTATTTCTGGATTTTTAAAAATAGCAACAATGTCACACTCATAGCATCCAAAGCTGCTTATTCCTGCTGAATAAACAAGACAGCAATTTTTTTTTTTTAAATTAACTCTTTTTCAGGCTTTGGCACCGAATTCCAAAGTCACATCTGTCACCTTTCCCCCCCCCTTTTCACTGTTTTTTTTGTCCATTCCTCAATGTTGTTCATATAAAGTTTTCAACTTAATCATTCTGCTCAGACCATAAGAAAAGCAACATTTGTTTTGAAAATGAACCATTGCCCCCACAGACGGAAGAAAGAGACGGACACAAGGGTTTGGGTAATTAAGGGCCACTTTCTTTATTATTAAATTAACAACAAGGGCTATAAACATTACAGGCAGCATGGCAGGGACAGGGGACAAAATATCCCTGCCGCATGATGAGCGAGCCACCCTGCCCCTAGGTATAGCCAAAATGCATGGCTTGCTCCCGGCCGGCCTAGTAAAGGTTATGCCCTGGAGTTTCAGCCCCCATCCACACGGCTGAAGGGCAGATCAATCCATGCAAACCTGAGGCAGTCCGCTTTATCCGCATGGGCCAAGAATGATTTAGCTAGATACTGTGCCCCAAAACTGAGGTGCTATTGGTGCTCACCGAGCTGCATAATGGAAGTCAGGCAAAAAACCCAGCCACCGTGAGGCCAAGCCTCTACTTAGGCAGCTGCGCCCACTAAAAGCCTGGCACTTCCCGAAGCCCAAGTTTTAAGTCATCCAAAAAAGCATCGCTTTCCTTATTGGAAAGATGAACGCCATCAATCCTGTATAAATCTGTGCAATCAGCACAAATCCCAGGATGAGGGAGAAAGTGGCCCAACCCCTCCTCAAGGGCTTTTTTTAATTGTTAAATTGGCTTTGTGGAGAGCTCTCTCAATTGCCCGTGGATCCCATGCCCCACGCCATACCTGGCACGGGATCATGGCCACCACACAATCAAAATCTGAGGCCAACGACTCCTAATGACTCGAAAGTCATCCTTGGCCTGCAGCACAAGTGCTTACCCTTGAGCAAGCCTCGATTGTTTCTTCCCAAATGTATCACCACAACATGTGGTGGCAAAACATGAACGTTTTCAAAAAGCAAGGACAACAGGCCCGACCAATGGAGACCCCACCATCCATGCCACTCTATGGTAGCCCACTTGCTGAGCCCCAGCTGTGACCCGGCCAAAGTCCTCCTGGCCCTATGGGCAGCCCAGAACACGAAGCTGTGCCCGCATATGAGGATGCGTCATCTCTCCCCATGAACAACAGCACCTGAGAAAAGAAGAAAACAGTGAATAACCACACCCTCAATAACCTAATGCCAGTTACTGCAGTGCCAGAGGGTGGACATAGCCTTTATAGGCCGAGGAACGCCACCTACCAAGCTTCTGAATGGACAGTGGGGAGTACCCCAGAGCTGCCACTGTAGAAGCTGCCCCTATGCGGAAAGAATAAGTCCCAAACTTAACCCCCGCCAGGCCAAGCCTGGCGAGAACTTTAACAGTCAGAGATCAAAACTGATACCGTCCCCATGCCGGAACAACAGACCAGCCCCAGAACCGCGGGCTGCTAGATAGTGCGTTAAAGCCGCTACAGGACACAGTTTCCCCTCGGAACAGGCGCCCAAACTAATAGTGTTCCCTTGCTGCAACTGGTCAATCAGAAAGACGCACTGTGATATATGCCGTTCCATCAGCAATGCGAATGTCTTGGGTCAATAAGGCCCTTTCAGAAACATCCCCTCTGGACTGAGCTACCAGCTCACTCACCTGGAGAGCCCCCAAAAATGCCACCAGGGAAGCAGCATGAAAAAGAAGTGTTTCTTATTCCAACCGACACACCTGGCCCCAGAGTGACCGTAAACACCTAAGAATTATGGGTGAAATCGGCTGCCTTGCATCCGACCTAATCCCAGCCAAATGGCCCACCCTTCGAGCATCTTCTGAATGCAGAAATCACTAGTTAGTTCCTGTAACCCCATGACTTTACTGGCAAAAGTCAAAGCAGACAACTGGCTTCGAATGGATAGAACTGCCAGGCCCCTGCGCTGCAATGATATGCAATAGTGGAGTAAATGCTCCTCTGGAAGAGGCCATTCCATGCTGTAACCTACAGTGCTCCTAAACTTCTCAAACTGGCTCACTGCCCTTGTGTATGATTTTTTAGTGCTAGGAGCAATAGCGATACTTATCGCTCTGCCGGCCTCAACCCGCCAATCGTCCAAATCTCCAGGGGCATCCTTGTAGGAAGAAGATCTGTGTCTGGGGTGAGCTGATGAAACGACTGCATCTGTTTGCAAGAGAGAGCATCAGCAACCCCATTATCCACCCCAGGCACATGACTGCCAAAAAATAAAATATTCCGCCGCAGGCATTGCAGTGTGAAAGCTCAAACTAACCTCATAACCCTGGGTGATTTAGAAGTGAGGGAACTGATGACATGCACCACAGCTAATTTGTCACACCAAAAGTGGACTGTGTGGTCCGCCAACTCATTTCCCTACAACCAAACGGCCACCAAGATTGGGAAGAACTCTAAGAAGGTCAAGTCCCTGGTCCACCCGGCATCTACCCATTCCATAGGCCAGTCCTCCGCACACCAGTGTCCGCAAAAATAGACGCCAAATCCCAAGGACCCCGCAGCATCGGATGTAATTTGAAGCTCGGCTTCCAACCTCAAATCCTCCCTCCAAAAGGAGACACCATTAAATGAGGTCAAAAACTCCTGCCACAAGAAGAGGTCCTACTGTTTGCATCTGGAAATCCTAATTCTGTGATGTGGCTGGCGTAGATCAGCCATTGAATCACACAGCCTCCTCAAGAAAGGATGACCAGGAGGGACCACCTTACAAGCAAAGTTTAGGTGTCCCACTAAGTGCTGCAACTTCTTCAAGGTTGCCTTCCGCTGTATCAAAAACTGGGCAACCAGCCCCTGGAGCCTCAAAATATTTTCCCTTGAGAGGCAAGAGGTTTGCTGCAAGGAATCTAGTTCAGCACCTAGGAATGTCAATTGCTGGGTAGGGCCCTCTGTCTTCTCATGGGCTCACATTTTGCCAACTCAGCACCCTCCCCAAAGCGCTTCACCATGTGAACCGCTGCATCAAAAGATGTGTACCGCACAGTACACAACACCTCGGGTATGGCATCATTCACTGACTCCCCACAAGGGTAAGATAAATGGTGGATCAATCTAAACTCCCCTGGGGTCTTTTTAGGCACAATGCCCAAAGGAGAGACCAGCAGAGAACTCACAAGATGTGCAGAAAATGGAATCACCCTATTTTTTGTCAAACTATATGCTCCATGCCTGTAACTGACTTCAGGTTATTGGCCATAAACGGTCTTCTGGATCCCTGACAAGGAATTCTGAAACCGAACTTAAAAACCAATAAACAAGTAAACTCTATCCTCAATCTTAGGATAATTACGAAGCCAGGCCTCAAACACTGTCACCCTTATTGGGCTGGGGCCCCTTTCCAAAAGACTTATTTGTCCCACCAGAGCCCTGCCTGCATAGCCCCCTCCTGGGTTTACCCCAGGAACAATTCATAAAGTAGTGAGACCCTCCGCACAGAGGGCACTCATGCTTAAATGGGCAGTTTTTCCTTCCACACACCCCCTGCAACCCAAACTCCCAGCAGAGCAAGCGAGGTTGAACTGCCTGCCCCGCATTACCACGGGAACCATAAGCAGCGGCTGTGCACTGCACAACATGGCCACTGTCTGACCTATCTGCGAGATTAGGTCTCACTGGAGACATAACCTGCAGCCACAACTGTGGCTGAATTTGATCCCATTGAAGGGATGGGTTCAAGGCGGCCCTCATCCTGATTTCCTCATCGTACTGAAGCCAGGCAGGGCTACTAAAACTGGTGTAGCTCTTGTATATGATATCAAAATACTGGAAAAGGGAAGCAGCCCTCCATGGATGAGACCTGGAAATTATTCCGGCATAAATAATGAAACCGAGCACCCAATTTGCCCAGGTCCTATCAACTTTATGCCATTTGATTTTCTCCTTTTCCCTATCATCAATGTCCTCCTTATCCTTTTTCTCCAGCTCCCTGTAGAGCAGAGAAAAAAGGTCCACAAATTCACCCTTTAATATTTTATCCTTGGTGGCTGACAACAAGTGATCCCCTAAGGGAAGAGCCAGATCACCAAAAGGTAAGGCCTTAGCAGGCACTAAAGAGTAAGATGGGCCCCAGAGATAAGGAAAACCCCAGCCACCGCAAGGGGTCAAGGATAGTCCAGGAAAATGGCCAGGCAGGCCACCCCAAGACGCTAAAGGGTTAGCTGAATTAAAACCCCAAGCCCAAGGCTGAGGATTAGTAAACACTGCAGACTGGCTATTGTCCACTGGCCCAAATGTATCTGACTGCCTCCACAGCCCCCAGGGCCAAGCTACATTAGTGTGTTGTACAGACTCGCCCCTACCAAACTGCACACCTTGCCAAGCATCCACATAAGGAACTTCCACTGGGAGAGGTGATGCTCCATTCGTCTCAACTGGGCCGGACCTGCAGTTAAGAATCTCTTCTTGCAACCGTTTCCTATCAGCAGCCTTGACAGCTTTGGATGAAACACCTTTCTTACCCCCAACCTCTGTGATATGGGGCTTACCACTAGAACCCTCCAAATCAGCCAACCTAGCTAATACAGACTGTTCAAAGGAGTCGTCCTCATCCTCAGACAACATAGGTGCCGGGCGCTTATAAGAAACTGGCTGGCGAGGCTGGGATTTTGGTGCAGGGTTCTTGCCCTTTGATTTCCCTTGCCCCTTAGGCATGGCTAATGAGCCCAATATCTAGCCTGCAAAAATGGGGGGGGGGGGTTGACTCTAAGCAGAGACTAACAACAAATGACAGCCGCCCTGCCTAGCAACAAGGAAGTAATAAGCAGAGAAAATGTCCACTGCCCTGCCCAGCAACAGGGAAGTAATAAGCAGCAAAAATGGCTGCCGACTCGCCCAGCAACAGGGGAGTAATAAGCAGGGAAAATGGCCACCGCCCTGCCCAGCAAAAGTGCAAACCACCCCAACAATAGGACGGGGGGGATGAAGAGGGCCCTAAAGCTAGACCCCCCTAAACGGCCCACTCAGCAACAGTGCAGACCACCCCAACAATCAAGACAGAGGGACTAAAAAGGGCCCCAAAGCTAGACCCGATATTCTCAGCTACAGAGGGGGAACAACCCCTGGGAAAAGGCAGAGAAAAAAACGCTGGCTGAGCTAAAGAACCCAGCCAGCAGCAAACCTCCATGCCAAAAAGCACTTCCGCCGCCTCCACACAGCTGAAAACCAGGTGCTCTCTATCCCTTGGCGCCCAAAAGCGGCTGTGGCCACCAGGAAACCACCACCACTGAGCTACAGGCCCCTCCTCTGAAGCTCAGCTGAGGGATTGCCGTTGCGGCTTGCCGCAGCACGAAAACCAACGCTCCGAAAGGCCCCATGCTGGGCATGATAGGAGCAGCTCGTCCAAGCTCTCCACTCCCTGAGCACGAGGCAAAGACTGGGAGGCAGAAGCGGAGACAGCCATTAAGGCGTGCCTGCTCCGCCCTCAACTACCATAATGCACTGCCCGCTCCTCCTCCTTACGAAGGGGCAAAATGGCCCCCGGAGACAAGGCTGTGCAGCCTGCCTCTGGTTCGGAGCCACATTGTTCAGCAGTATGCCCCCCCCCCCCCAAGACTCTTCATGTCTCAATTATTTTCACTTGCAAAAATACAATGATGTACATACTCATTTATTCATAAGATGCCAAAAGAAGAGAATGAATATAAAGATATACCTAAAAGACATCCTGAGTATCAGGAACAGGTTTCAAACTGGGCAATCTCATTACTTTATTACCCAGAGCCATATATATAATTATACTGAAAAATCATAATATGATATTGAATTGCTTTTATAAGTAAAGGTAAATTTTGAACAGTGGACTTATTCCTGTGAGTTGTTTTCTCCTAAAAATTCGTGGCATTTACATTTTGTCATTTCATAACTGTTCTTTTAGTTTTAGGTGGGCAGCCATGTTAGTCTATAGCACCAGAACAAATCTGAGTCCACAATCACCTTAGAGCCCCCCCCCCCCCAGGGTATAAGCTTTCATGAGACAAAGCTCACTTTGTCAGAACTGTGTTCTTCTGAGATAGTGTGCAGCCAATAGCTTCTGAAGTCCTTTTTCAAACAGGTACTTTGAAAACCCGCCAAACATGTTTAATAAGATTTACTAGGGAGAAGAAAAAATAAGGCAAGATTATAAATGTTTTAGAGCACCTGGGCAACTGCAAACTGCTACAAACAATACATATTAATATAGAGCAATAACATTTATTTCTTTATTATTAATTTTATTGCTATCCTGCCCTCCCTGTGAGTGGTTTACATGATATATATTTTGACAGACACATTCTATGCACATGTTAAATGTAGCTTTTAAAAAATATTGACATCTAATGGATATATCAGCTATAAAAGTAGATATTATACTATACACATTATAAAAACAGTACATAATACAGTATACACACATATACACAACACATGATTAGTAATATATGGTCATAAAAACTAAGTCTGTTAAAAGTTACAATCAATAGGGACTTTAAAGGCAGATTAGTTTATGATTTCATTATGGCATCTCAAGTCTTCTGAGCATCTTTTCTCTGGTACATATATCTGCCTGTGAAACCTGATTAGACACTGTAACTGATTTCTTCTAGAACAAATTCCCTGCTGGGCAAAGGCTACTAGTACACTTTGAGGCATTTATACATTTCATACTGACTGCCAGAGCTTATTCTTTAGCTCAGTAGGCAGTCTTAAAGAAAGTCTCTGAAGTAAGGTCTAACAGCCTCTTCGAGTTTATTTTTCCTTCATCAGGATGATGAGCAAAGGCTAGGAAAAAGTTGAGCTCCTGCAACAAACTACTAGTTCTTCACATCAGGTACATGGTACTTGAGGCATTTTGGAATCTCAGAAGCATCACAAAAGCTCCTGCAAGAGGGTTTACTTGTAAGGGGTTATAAAAAAAAAAAGAATTTTCTCTTTGGAAAGTTATTTGCATTAATAGCACTTGATTCTAGGTAGCAACCATGCAGCAACAATTCAGCCTAAAAGGATAACAGTAGCTGAGTAGAACAAACTTCCAGCTGCGAATTATAGTACTGTTGAATGGCAGACTCCATGCATGTAGTTCCTTTGGGTTCCCTACAGTAGTGTGTTTATAGTTTTGTAGATGGATAAAATGGATTGAAATTAGTCCAATTCCATAGAAGTAACAGCTGTACGGCAGCTAAACTGTTTTGCTATTAATGCATCTCTGTATTTTGTGTGGATGTATTCAAATAGAATATCTTCCATGATGCTGATTGGATGTGACAGCATCTGTTTCTTAATTATGGTATCTACAACATGTGAAGAATCCCTTAACCTCTTGACCATGCCTGCTCTCAAGAACAGGCTGATTTTAAATACACCCAGAAAGCAAATAAAAGCAATAGCTAAGAAAAGCTAGCTTGAAATGCAATTAATGACTGATTCCTCCTCCTCATTTTTTGGGATTTCAGCTGGGACAATTCAGCATTTGAGATTACAGCTGGGACAATGACTACTTCAAGCCATTTTAAAAATGAATCCACAATAATTAGGAAAGTTTTGCCCTGGAAGGGGCCAGCAAAGTTTATGTAGAGACAAGACTAAGGCTTCTCTGCTCCCAAGGAAAAACTGAAGCTTTTAGTGGATTATGGCAGGTAGGTTGACATATGTTGTATTCACTCATGACTCTTTCAATACCAGTGTCTAGTCCTGGGGTGGCCAAACTGCAGCTTGGGAGCCTCATGTGGCTCTTTCACACGTATTGCGTTGCTCTTGAAACCCCCAGCACCCCATCAGCAAGCTTGGAGAAGGCATTTCTCTCTTTAAATCACTTCTCCAAGCCAAACCAGCTGGTGGCTTGGAGAATGCATTCAAAATTAAAGTTACTTTCTTTCTACCTCTACCTCTCTCCTCCCTCCACCCATCTATTTTCCTTCCTTCCTTCCTTCCTTCCTTCCTTCCTTCCTTCCTTCCTTCCTTCCTTCCTTCTCTCAAACACCTGACATTCATGCCTTGTGGGTCTCAAACATTTAGCATTTATTTTGTGCGGCTCTTACGCTAAACAAGTTTGTCCACCCTTGGTCTAGTAGTCCCTGCTACCATGCATAATGTCTTTATAGTGCCTTCACTGGAGAGCCAGTTTGGTGTAGTGGTTCAGTGTGCGGACTCTTATCTGGGAGAACCGGGTTTGATTCCCCACTCCTCCACTTGCACCTGCTGGCATAGCCTTGCGTCAGCCATAGCTCTGGCAGAGGTTGTCCTTGAAAGGGCAGCTGCTGTGAGAGCCCTCTCAGCCCCACCCACCTCACAGGGTGTCAGTTGTGGGGGAGGAAGGTAAAGGAGATTGTGAGCCGCTCTGAGACTCTTCGGAGTGGAGGGCGGGATATAAATCCAATATCTTCTTCTTCTTCTTCTTCTTCTTCTTCTTCTTCTTCTTCTTCTTCTTCTTCATTTGCACCATACGTGGGTGTGCTGCATGTAGAGTTCTTAGTATAACTTGGCATCCCACTTCTGAAATGACCACTCTGTTTCCTCATAATTTGCAACTCTTATGAGTTTGTGATGAAAATGACCTGAACACTTCAGCCAATTTTTCTGTGGACCAACCCCTCCATACACAGTTGAGAACACGTGCCAAGACAGGATCTTTTGTTGTCATTTTAGCAATCTGTGCAGCCTGAAGAGCAGGTACTGGCATGGATTCCAGCATAAGGACTTGGAAGACGAATGGCACAGTCAGATATCTGCAGAGGTAGACAGCTTTAGGCATCTGTGTTTGCAATTTCTTTCTCTGGCCTATAAGTGAGATTATAAAAATAAACATTGCACACAGCGAGATAAAATGGGGGATCTTGGTGTGCCTTTGGTGAAAATTTCAAGAAGTGACTTGTGGTCTGTTTGGATTTCAGAAGGACTACCATTTACATAATTAATTTTTTTTTAAAAAAAATCCTGCAACAATAGCCAATACCTCTTTATCAATCTGCTCAAAAACAAGAAAGGGGAACACAGTAATGGATAATCCAAATAAAAAAATAAAAAACTGTAAAAACAACACTATAACTCTGTATCAAATTATGCAAATATCTAATAATATCAGAAACTACACAATATACAAACAAAGTCCAAAGAATAATAATAGAACAATCTATTGGTAATGCAGTCCAATCAAAGGAGTCTTGCTTTTTAAATGCTTTCCAAATAAGTGGGTGTCCTAATGAAGCAGGTGCATCGTATAGTAGCCTCCAAATCCAAATATCACATTACTACACAAATTCCGGATGTAAACCGCATTTCAGGGCATGGCCCTTCCTCAGGTTATTCCACCCAAGGGTAATTCTCTGTAACAGTTCTAACACACTCATATGATGCTTATATTCATAAGTTGCAATATAAATTTCCTCTCAGGATCCCGATTAACAATCTTTCTTAGCCATACAGCTTCACATATTTCAAAGTATGGGTAATATTCCTCCCGTACTTTGAAATATGTGAAGCTGTATGGCTAAGAAATGTTGTTAATTGGGATCCCAAGAGGAAATTTATATTCCAACTTATGAATATAAGCATCATATGAGTGTGTTAGAATGATTAGAGAATTACTCTTGGGTGGAATAAGACTTACCTGAGGAAGGGCCATGCCCTGAAATGCACTTTACATCTGGAATTCGCATAGTGATGTCTTTATCAATCTGAGCATGGTTCCTTGCAGTTGAGGTCATTGTTCTAGAATAAAAGGCAATTGGTGTGCCTGCACCATCTGGTAGTATGTGACTGAGGACAGCTCCAGCTCCAAATGGTGAGGCATCACATGTAACAGTCTCTGTTCATCATAGTGACCAAGTATACAGGCAGAGGTCAACAACTTCTTTACAGGTTGAAAAGCTTTTTGATGTTTGGGAGTCCACTTCCACTGAGCACCTTTAAAATGATAAAAAATAAGGAGTCCAAGTAATACCTGAAGATCTTCCTTCCATTTTGGTCTAGGGACATTGTGTATTGCCTTTAACTTATCCTGTGTAGGATGGATACCAGCTAAATCAATCTGGTATTCCAGGAATGTGATACTAGGAACTCCCAGCTGGCATTTCTATGTCATAACTGTGATGCCAGAAAGATCAAACTACTGCAGAACATTTTGGAGCTGATTAATGAATTGTTCCTTAGAGGATGCCATAATTAATACATAATTGAAATAAATAAAGTTTTCATGAAGCACTGAAAGATTCCTGATGCCATTGAGATCCCGAATTTAAGGTGTTTCACATGAAAAGCTTCTTCGTATTAAATAATGTTTTGAGTATCTGCAGCCTTGTCATCCACTATCAGTTGCTGATATGATTGAGAAAGGTCCAGTTTAGCAAAAATCTTTTCTCCTGCTAGAACAGACAACAACTGGTTTATGGCAGACACAGATATGAGTTCTTGCAACTTGGCAATGGTGATCCATGCAGTGGTCAAATCCAGATTGGATTACTGCAATTTGCTCTATGCTGGGCTGCCTTTGACTCTGATCCAGAAACTTCATTTGGTGCAAAATGCAGTGGCTCATACCTGTCTGGGATGTCTATGTGAAAACCCATACAGCCAGTGCTTTCGCAACTGCATTGGTTACCAATTGTGTACTTGGTTAGGTTCAAGGTTCTGGTACTAACTTTTAAAACTCAGTGAGGTCAGGGACCAACATATCTGCATGACCATCTCTCTCAATATCTTCCCCAAATAGCCTTAAGTTCAGCTGATCCAACATTTACTGGCCATCCCCGGCCCAAGGGACATCTGCCTAAGCTCTACCACAGTCAGAGCATTTTTGTCTCTGGCCTGGCCTGGTGGAACATGATCCCAGTTGAGATCAGGACCCTGCAGAACTTATTACAATTCTGTAGAGCATGTAAAATGGAGCTGTTCCACCAGACCTTTGGTTGAGGTGGCAGGTGCCTCATCACATTTGACCTCCCCTGGATTAACCATCTCCCCTTCATCCAACCATGCAAATTATGATTCCAACTTGCATTATTGGCTGAGGGCTGGTCCAGTTATTATCTTAATGGCCCTATCTGGAATCACACACAGTTATATCCCTTGGGTTTATATGTTACCATCTTGTCATCACGTAGTTTAACTGGGGGTTTTAGATTTTAACTTAAACTTTATGTAATTTTTAACATATGACTCAGACTTTATATTTACGGTCACAGACCAATTAAAATACAGGAATTTTAAAAATTCAACACAGGCATAGAGCCAGTGCTATAATAAGGATTAAGATAGACAAATTGTCTTAATATGTTAAATATAAAAAAAATTACATAGGAATCAGGACACAAGTTAAAACAACACATCTTAAAATAAAGAAGCAGTAAAATGAGTCTTTTGGATACTATAGCAGGCTGCGCAGAACTTGGCAATGGCTTCAGAAATAAGTTGGTTTTCATCCAATAACATGAAATTAATACATTCTGATTCCATCAACCCAGAACTTGCCTTCAATATGCCTCTTTCTTAAGATATTTTTGTTTTTGTATTGTACCCTTGCTGAGCCCACTTGTGGGGGAGGGTGGGATAAAAAAAATGCACTAATAAACAAATAAATTATTGGCTCCTATTATCTCCATTGGGCCTTCAATCCTCTCCCATTGTTTCCAATGGGCAATCCTGTTATTCCTTTTAGTACATCCCCCAGCAGAAGCCAGTGTCACTGTAGCAATGCAAGCAAAAAAGATAACTATGAAGTTCATGGAAAGTTTCTGATGGTTGATCTGACATGAACTTCACATGAACTTCACTGCTATGAACATGAAGTTCAGCCATTTCTGTAGTGAACTAATGAGGAAGGCAAAGTTAGTCATGAACTTTACTTCATGAGCCGATTTGTGCCCATCTCTACACGTAGATGCATTACTTGACTTAAATAATCCCACTGATATAAATATGTGCCTCTGTAGTTGCTCATCATCTGATTACTAGGTTTGTTGGAGAATGTTGGCATCAGTGGGGTGCATGTTAGTAATTTCTCTGACATTACATGAAGCAGCATCAATTGCTAAGTCTTATTGCTGTGCTGCAGCAAAAGCCAGATTCTTTTCAGAGAGGAGGTTCCACTGAATGGCCTCATCCCTAAGTCCATAGATGAGCCGATATCATAACAAGTCTTTCAGAAGATCTCCAGATTCTTAATATTCAACTAGGTGCTGGAGCTCTGCAAAGTATTCTGCTATATTTTCACTGCCTCACTGATTATGTTTAAAAAACAGATCATCTGTAGAGTAACAGATGGCATTGGACAAAAATGTATCTTCAACAGAGTTATCAGTTCATCATAAGTTTTGGTACTTGATGCAGCAGGTGCTGTCAGAAAATGAACATTAGCAAAAGTTTTTGCTCTACAGTCAATAAAATTGCACACTTTTATTTTGCCTGTTCAATGTTATTATCTTGTAGATAGCTAAAAAGTATTTCTGCATAACCATCCCAAGAGGCAAATTTACTTATATCAAATTTCTCAAATGACTCAGTTCAGCCAGTTCTGTAATGAACTAATGAGGAAGACGAGGAAAAAACTAGTCTGATCTTAACTTATTTTCATCGCTTTCAAGGTGTTTTAATAGCAGGGAGATCTCATCCTCACTGCCATTATTTTGTACCATGGAGCAAACAACAAAACCCAATTCCATATTTATTAATAGCAACTGTATGACAGGCGACTTGGCTATTGGAATAAGGATTAACAGCTAAGCTGTTTCCAGAGCTCTAGGTTAGGGTTCTGACCTGGTTCTGCAGGTTCCTAGTAGGCCCTGCACTCCTACAGGCCACTAGCAGGAAGACTGAGAAATGCTGAATCCATCCTACTCCTGCTCGGTGGCCTACTGGAATAGGCAGTGCACAGCTCTTAAGACAGTTGTTTCCTATTTATTGCAAGACTTGATTGGTGAGGATGAACAGCATGCCCATTAATCAGCTTATGCCTGCTTTTCAATGCATATGATGGTGTGCACTCAAATAGCTTTAATACGAAAAAATGACAGTAAAAAGAAATTCTTCAATATTTCTTAACTTTATATGTTTTCAGCATTTCCAAGTTTCTTCCATACCTAGAAGCTTCTTTATCTCTAGTTAGGCTATTGCCAAATTGCTTCCATTTGTACATTATTCATATGAGGCAAAAGCTTTTAAATGTGTTTGACAAGACAACTTCTTAAGCAAAGTCATTAAGATAAGAAACCTCTGCAGAGAAGGAAGTTATTCAGATTATATACAAACCCTCCTGTGCACATATACTACAAGGCTCCTACCCCTCCATTCCTCCACATCCTATTTTTGTCTCACAACTACTTGCAGGGGGGGAAATGTAACAAATCACCACTTTGCTACAAGTAATGGATCTTTCTGTCAATGTGCAAAACAGTTCTGCTCACAGAGTTATAAAACACTGGAAATGGGAAAAGAGCCAAGGAAAGATGTTTGCGTTTTAAGTTCTATGGTAATTTTAGAGGCCCAAGATATTAAAAAGACAATATCTTGCTTCTTACTGCAAAAATAACAAAACATTATAATACAGCATCTTGTGATTTAGGGATTTCCACAGCCCATTAACATATAAGAATTTTATTTTACATTTTTATGGCCTCCACACAATTTTACTTCTATATCTTTAGACTCATTGTTCAGTAGTTATATCTGTGTACATGTACAATGCATACACAAATCACACATCAACATACAATGCTTCTTTATGTAGCTTGACATGCATTCCTTGTGTCCAGAGAACAGTCTTTATTGCCCCCCAAGTCGGAATAAAGAGTCGGACACAAGGTATTGGTATAACTAAGGGCCACTTTATTAAGTAGAAGAATAAATGGCAAGGGCAACAGACCGCTCCCCTGCCATTAGCGGGCGAGATACCCAGCCCCCAGCCAGAGCTGTGTGGCACAGCTCCTGCCAGGCTGGCCCAGCAAGGAGGCACGCCCCAGAGGGCCCAACCACCAGATGCACGTCTAGTGGAAGGCACCCTCCAGTCGAGCCTCAAAGAATGGTCTACATTCTTCCAACCCAGGTCATCATACCCAAAGGTTGATCCTGCCACACCCCTAAACCCTCAAGAGGGGATTCTTTCTGGTCCTCCCCTAGCCGCACAGTCCCATAAGCATAGTAAAAACCTGCCAAACTAAAGTGACCAACTTATTTAACAGCACTTCCTGATAGCCAAATCCACAATCCACTGACCTGCTATGTAGGGTAGGCGAAAAAACACCCCAGCAAACTGCCAATCAGCTGAGGAGCAAAAAATTCCTACCTGGCCCCCCAAGATTATGAGGCGACCAGCACTTGCCTACATAACAAACAGGGTGGGAGGGAGGGCCGATCAACAGCTGGCAACTGAGGAAGGGGGCGGATTGTGCTGCCATTACTGCAGCAAGCTCTGTCTCCTCAAAAACACGCCCAAAAGGGCTGTCAAAGTCCTCCCTTCACCTACCAGGGAGGCAAAGACGTCCCAGCAGCCAAGCAGCGTTTCTGCTGGCTGCTAGAGATGTGGAATATTAGGAAATCTGTTTCAAGTCTTCTTTGGAATACACACCTTATTTATAAATAGCTTATTAGAAAAATCTTGGTATTGGAATAACATTTTCTCTCTTTATCTTTACTACATACATGGCTTTTTTTCAGAAAAAGACCAGCAGGAACTCATTTGCATTTTAGGCTACACCCCCTGATATCACCATTGTTTCATGCAGGGCTTGTTGTAGAAAAAGCCCAGCAAGAACTCATTTGCATATTAGGCCACACCCCCTAATGCCAAGCCATTCAGAACTGCATTCCTGTGTGTTCCTGCTCAAAGAAATCCCTGACTGCATATATCACATTCTCTTCACAAGGATATTGAGAAATTTGGTCACCTAACTCTCCATATACTTATTGAACTTTTGAAATTTTAAGAACAAAACCTTCAGAGAAGCATGGGAATTAGCTGACTACAAGTCCTTCTCAGTGTCACACTTGCTGACTGTAGTATGTGCTAACTTATCAGACAGAAGTTTGCATTCATTCAATTAACATAAAGGACAGATTGACTCCTAGGCTGCGATCAGAAACATTAAATAATGCCCTTTAAATCCACTTTCAATGCACTTTCCAACTGGATTTTCCTGTGTGAACTGGCAAAATCCAGTTGGAAAGTGCACTGAAAGAGGATTGAAAGTGCATTATTTAGTGTGTGTGATCGCTACCCTAGATTATCTATTATGTATCAGAAGACTGGATTGGGATATTGAACTCTTGTTCATTTGCGGCTTCTGGTGGTCAGGGGCAAACAGTCCGAGAAGGGGCTTGTGGTCCTTGTGTATAGTGAAGGGCTGGCTGTACAAATAATCATGATATTTTTTAACCCCTGCTACAATAGCCAGGCCCTCCATGTCAATCTGCGCATAATTGCGCTCCGGTTTTTGCAATGTCCGGGAATAGTATGCTATCGGGATCTTGCAGCCATCCAGAGGCACATGTGCCAAGATCGCCACCACCCCATATGGCAACATGTTGCAGGCCAAGACAATGGGCAGCCACTCGTCAAAGAGTGCCAGCAAGCTATTTGAAGTTAAAATGTCTTTTGGCGACCCCAAACCCATGGGGCCCTTTTGTCAAGAGGCAATGCAGAGATTCTGCTACCGCTGCCTTGTGGGGAATGAAGGAATGATAAAAACTGAGTTCCAGAAATGACTGTAGCTCCACCTTGTTCTTGGGGGCTGGCACATCACATATCGCCCTGATTTTGTCTTGTGCTGGGTGAATTCCTGCCACATCCACTGTGTACCCCAGGAAGTCAATGGTGGAAACCACTAACTCACACTTTTCCCTTTTTACTTTCAACCCTGCCCCGTCAAAACGCTGCAATACGGCCCAGAGGTAAGACGCAAACTCTTCTTCTGTGGCTGTGGCAATCAGCACATCATCGAAGAATGGCTGGACCCCAAGAATCCCTTTAAGAAGAGACTCCATTAAGTTCTGAAAGATCCCTGGGACCACTGATGCCAAACTGCAGATGTTGGACCCGAAAAGCCCCCCTGTGCATTACGATTGTCTGTGCGTCTGCAGAGACAGTGTCCACCGGAAACTGCTGGTATGCCTGAGCCAGATCCAGCTTTCTGAAAATCTTAGCTCCCCAATAGAGAGGTCAACATGTGACTGACCACTGGAACTGGATAAGCATGGCTATGCAGCACCTTGTTAGTTGTGCATTTGTAGTCTGCACAAATGTTCACACTGCCATTGGGCTTTACTGGGGTGACTATAGATTTTTCCCATTTGGCATTTGCCACCGGCTCCAGGACCCCTTGGGCCATGATGCAGTCTAGCTCCTCATCGATCTTGGATCTCAGAGCTAGGGGCATATGCTGGGCCTTCAGCCTTATGGGCTGCACATTTGTATTTAGTTGTAAAGTCATGGGGGGGGGGGGTCTGGTGTACGTTCCCAAGGTGCCATCAAAAATGCAGGAAATTCTTCGCACACTTTCTGGAAGTCCTTTCGGGCAGGGGCTTAATGTATATTCGTTACCTGGATTCCCAGGACCTTGAACCAGGACCGCCCTAGTAGGCTACACAGATCCCCCTCCACTACAATAAGAGGAAGCTTGCCCAAAAACTGGCCGTATCTTACATGGACCTTTCCCACCCCCAGGACAGTGACCTCCCTTTTCTGGAAGTTGCGAACTATGATTGGGGACGAGCGTAACTGGGATTCTCTCCCTGGGCACATTTCCCTGAATGTGCAGGCTGAGGTGACTGTCTGGTCCACCCCGAAGTCTACCTCCATTTTGCAAGGTCTGCCCTCTATTAGCACGGTCACTTTGTATTTGTCAGGGAAAGACATGGGAAGCCGGCATACCCAATCCCCCACCATGGTGAGTGCCTGGATGTCTTCCACAAGTGCAACCTTGTGGTGGTGGTCATGAGTTGCCCACTTGGCACAGTTACTTCGACTGACAGACAGGTGCTAGATGTCTGGCCCTCCCACATGTTCCAAAACTTGCAGGACCAACACTCATGGGCTTCCCCATAGCTTCCCTCCCATCTGGGCGGACTCGGTTGCATATGGCTGTTGGTGCTTTGGAGCCTGGTGCATCTTTAGTGCATCTTCCACACCAAAGACTTCCAAGTTGAAACCACTGGTGACCTGATGTGCTCCTGTTGTGCACCGCTCTTTATGCGATTTTTCATAAGCGGTCACGTCGCTCAGGGCATCTGCCAGTGTGAAGGACTTGGGCCTCGTCAGCTTCACCTGTAGTTTCTCATCTCTGAGGCCGGCCACAAAATGGTCCAGAAGAGCTTCGTTGAAGCTAACAAAGGCGCACTCCCGGGTGAGGTGGTGCAGCTCTGCCAGGAATGTGGCAGCTGGCTCACCAGCCTTTTGTACCCACTTGTGGAAGTCCAGACACCTGGTCATACATGTTGGCCTAGGGGAGAAGTGCTCTGTCAGCCTCTCCATGATGACCTGGTAAGTGGCTGTGTTGTCGGTCAGCGACACTGGCGACATCAGGTTCTCCGCTAACTCCAGCATGTCCTCTCCACAGAGGCTAAGCAACAGCTATTTCTTCTTTAGCTCATTCATGATGTCGTGGTAGAGAAGATAGAAGTTTAGTCTCTTCTCCCATCTCTCCCACTGCTCCAGGTGAGCGGGATTGAACTCTGGAATGTGCCCATGTGGGCTGGGCACTGCAAAATGGTCGGAGCTGGGCCTTGGAGGTGCAGTTGCTGGTGTGGAGATGCCGGAGGAACTGGATGTTTGGTCTTCACTCATCTCTGTTCCTGGCTTGGCAACCTACTTCAGTGATGGCGGTGCGATGCATGGAGCTGGAACAATTGCTGCAAGGTGCGGTGGGTTCAAAGCATCAAGGAGATGAGAGAACAGTGATAACAACACAATCCTGGCAGAAGCTGGTTTATTAAGGGCAGCATGCCGAAATGCTGTTCCTACAAGACTGATGAATGGGCCCATGGGCCAAGCCTATATACAACTCCAGGTTCCCATAAAAGCATGCCATTGGTTCAGTCAAACAGGCAGGGGGCCCATGATTGGTGTAGAGCAGCAGGTATCTGGATCCTGCTGTCCATTGTTCCCAAGTCCCCAAGCTCTGCTCTCCTGGCTGCAATGAGCCTGGCAGGAATCATGTACTATAAACCTTATACATAACAAAAGTCATGCTTGGAAATGCTAGCAAAGCTTGACAAAGGACTTGTGGATGGTATGGCAAAATATGCTTTCATTTAGTGGAAGTGCAGCTGGTGGGGAACCCTCTAAAGGCAAAAAAGAGGACAAAGAAAAGAAGACCATATTCAGGGGAACTGCACTGCTGTATTAATTTATTTACTTTTAAGGAATGGAAAAGTTCCAAGCTCCACCCCTGGTCTCCAGGCTCCACCCCCAAGGTCCCCAAGTATTTCCTGAGTTGAACCTGGCAACCCTAGTATTTCCATGTGGCATAGAAATCTAGATCCTAAGTATAATTAAATACTATGGCTACAGCCATAAAGACATTTCCTTTAATAAAATGGAACTTACATCTAAGTAGACCTGCTTAAGATTGCTTTCTATATCCTGTATATTAGTTTTTAAATTTATTATCAATGGAAAAAAGCTGATAATACTGGACAGTAAAGACGTATTTGGAAGAACAAATTTTGTGATTCTCTACAAATCCAGAACATACCAGCAGTTGTTACATTGAGGACATGATCTACCATAAAGAAATTTCCTTCACAAGGCTCATTGCACCAGAAGGGACCTGTACAAATGCACTTTAGTAAGACTCGCACATCAGAGCCATGGATTGTGGCCATAATTAGAAAATAAATATTATTCTTAACATTGAGAATATGAACTTACAAATGTTACAATAGTTTTTGATGAGTGACAGTAAATTATATGTTAAATCACAGTAGTAATTTTTCAATACAAATAAGAAGCCATTCTCATTTCTAGCATTGTGGCCCTAGATGGTTTCATAGTATAAAAAAGGTAAAGGTTGTTCCCTCTGCAAGCACCAGTCGTTTCTGACTATGGGGTGACGTTGCTTTCACAACGTTTTCATGGCAAACTTTTTATGGGGTGGTTTGCCATTGCTTTCCCCAGTCTTCTATACTTTCCCCCCAGCAAGCTGGGTACTCATTTTACTGATCTTGGAAGAATGGAAGGCTGAGTCAACCTGAGCCAGCTACCTGAAACCAGCTTCTTCCAGGATCAAACTCAGGTCATGAGCAGAGAGTTCAGACTGCAGTACTGCAGCTTTACCACTCTGTGCCATGGGGCTTTTCACGTTCAAAGAATACAACACATATATTTTAGGATTATTGCTTCAGCTATATGAACCTTCTTTGTACTCACATTCCATATTTAAAATTCAAAATGCCACCTCTATATTTTTTAAGAAGTTCAAAGTTTTATCTATTGACTCCATTTTTGGTCCCAATGAGAACCAACAGTAGCTGACAATATTCTCTCCTTTTCCATTTTATCCTCACAGTAAATATGGAATCCAGGAAATTTCCGTGGGATTACTGGAATTTGAAAATGGGGCTCATGTACTTGAAAATGTGGTTCCAAGTTAATGAATTCCCTGTAACTCTTATCCTTTCCTCTTTTTTTGTCATCCCTGTTTTCTCCTTATTTCTGAAATTAGATTGTACAGTTCTTTCAGTAGAAATCTCTGTCTTCCTGCCACCCATGTCTGTGCATATCTGTCTCTTTGTTTACTTATTTGCTTCATTTATATGCCACCTTTCTCCCCAGTGGGAACCCAAAGCAGTTTACCTAGTTCTCTCCCCTCTCATTTTATCCTCTCAATAAAAAGGAGGTAAGGTAAGAGTGTATGACTGGTCCAAGATCATCTCATACGGCAGAGTATGGATTTTAAACTGATTATGCCATTCTGGCCCTCTGCACAGTAAAATAATGGAAACCATTCCATGTTAATTTTTTTTTTGGCACATTGAGGTATGGATTGTATGTGTGATTAGTAAGATGTGTTTAGCCAACAGCCTTTTGTATCATGGCATTACTTAAGTGTTAGGAGCAATCAACTATCAGATTATTACATTTCTGATACACTTAGTATATAGGTACTGATAATTCTTTCTATGCCTAGCATAGCCATGTTTTGCCCCCCAAGTCGGAATGAAGAGTCGGACACAAATTCATTGGTAAAATAATGGGCCACTTTATTAATCATCATAATAAACGGAAAGGGCACCCAAACAGCGGCCTGGTCAGGGCTAGGGGTCTCAACAGACCACTCCCCTGCCATTTGCGGGTGAGAGACCCAGCCCCCAGCTGAAGCTGTGTGACACAGCTCCCGCCAGGCCGGCCCAGCAGGGAGGCAGATCAAATAACCAGACGCACGTCTCAATGGAAGGCACCGTCTAGTCGAGCCTCCAGGATAGTCTGCATTCTCCCCACCCTGGGTCATCAAACTCCAAGGTTGATCATGCCAGACCCCTAATTCTCCAAAAGGGGGATGCTTCATGGTCCTCTCCTAGCCGCATAGTACCATAAACCCAGGAAAACCTGCCACCACTAAGGCCAAGTCTCTACTTAGGGCTTAGCTCCCATCGGAAAGCCCAAGCTACCTGCAGCCCTTGCTGGAGATCCCTCAAGAAAAGCATAATACCCTTTTCTGAGAGATGCACCCCATCCTCTCTGTAGAGATCAGGAAATTCCGTAGAAATGTCCAGATGGGGCAGATAGTGGCCCAACCCCCCTTCTAATACCTTCTTAATTTCTTTATGAGCTTTCTAGTGGGCCCTCTCAATAGCTGCAGGGTCCCACACACTACGCCAAACAAGGTGGGGAATCATGGCTGTCGAAATTATAGTGGTCCCAGGCCATCGCTCCCTAATGTACTGAAAATCCTCACAGGCCTGCCAGACTAATGCCTTGCCTTTCACTAGCCCAAGATCATTCCCTCCAAGGTGAATAAATAAAACCTGAGGAGGAAGGCCCATACTCCCTTAATGGGCCACTTTATTTGTCCTCATAATAAAAACAGCAAGGACACCCAAACTGTGGCCTGGTCAGGGCAAGGGTTCTCAACAGACCGCTCCCCTGCCATTCATGGGTGAGAGACCCAGCCCCCAGCCGGAGCTGCATGACACAGCTCACACCAGGCCAGCCCAGCAGGGAGGCACGCCCCAGAGAACCCAACCACCAGACACACGTCTCAATGGAAGGCATCCTCTAGTCGAGCCTCCAGGACGGTCTGCATTCTCCCCACCCCAGGTCATCAGAAGCCCAAGACTGATCATGCTAGACCCCCAAATTCCCCAAAAGGGGAATGCTTCATGGTCCTCCCCTAGCCGCCCAGCCACTGAAGGCCCCGGCGTCCCTGCCACTTGAAACAAACATATCGGCTGAGTCTCAGCTGAGAGCCAACTGAAGTTCTCCGTGCCTGATGAGCGGCCCAAAACACATGGCTACGGCCACAGACAAGAACTCGGCTCCTCTGGCCAGGGACAACAGCATCTAAAAAGAAAAAACAGTCAAACAAGAACATGAACCAGTAACATTTCAGCCAAACAAGCAAAGCTAGGGACTGAGGAAAGGTCGAACATAAGGTTTATAAGCCAATGAGCGCCAATGGCCAAAGCGCTGAATAGAAGGGGAAGAATACCTCAGGGCAGCAGCTGTTGAAGCTGCCCCAATTCTAAAGGAGTGGGTCTCAAACCACACCTCAGACAACCCCAGCTCACCTAAAGCCCGTGACGTGACAGCCTAAAACTGATGCTTTGTCAGCAGGCTACCATTATTGTGACAGAACAAAAACCCTTCCTTGGGCCCCCGAGCTGCCAAATAAGCAGCCAAAGCTGAAACTGGGCACAGCTCAAATTCGGAGCAGGTGCTATGCTCAACCACGGTACCTCTTTGACCCTAATCCATTTTAGAATGACGAACAGTAATGACCGCTTTGCCTTCAGATAACCTCAGGTCCCATAGCAACAAGGCATTACCGGAAACATCGTTTTTGGACCGAGCCACAAGCTCACTGACTCTAAGAGCCCCGAAAAAAGCTACCAAGGATGCAGCATGAAACAAGGAGGCCTCAAAAATGAAGCACACACCATACCCCAAACCTCCATCAGACCCCTAAGAATTAGAGGAGAAATAGATTTCCATGTGTCTAACCTAGATCTAACCACTCAGGCCCACCCCTCCAGCATTTTCCGGAGACGAAAATGAGCTGTTTCCTCCTTATAACCCAGCGCCTTACTGGCAAAAGCCAATGCAGACAGGCGCCCCCTAATGGATTGCATGGCAAGTCCCCTACCTTATTGAGAAACACAGTAGTGGAGCAACTGCTCCACCAGGAGGGCCCAAACAATGCAATACCCTACTTCAGCCCTAAAGTCCTCAAACTGTCACAGAGCACATTCGTAAGACTTCCTGGTGCTAGGCGCAATGGCTAGGCCTATCGCTCTGCAGGCCTCGGTTCTCCATCTGGGGCCACCTGACAAAAGCTCTCCATCTATTTATGAGAGAAAGCGTCTGCCACCCCGTTATTCACCCCAGGGACATGCTTGGTTAAAAACAATATGTTAAGCCGCAGACAATGCAGAGTGAAGGCCCTCACCAAACTCGTAACCTGCTGGAATTTGGATGGAAGGGAATTAATGTCATGGACTACCGCCATACTGTTGCACCAAAAATAAACTGTGCGATTGGCCATATCCATCCCTCACAGCCAAACTGCAACCAGAATGAGAAAGAACTTGAGAAACGTAAGCTCTCAGTTCACTCTCTCCAGCACCCCAGAGTCTGGCCAACCATCCATGCACCAATGTCCGCGGAAATAGATTCCAAAACCCAGAGATCCAGCAGCATCAGACATGACCTGGAGCTCAGCTTCAAGCCTCATGTCTTCTCTCCAAAAGGAGACCCCATTAAAGGACTCCAAAAATTCTTGCCAAACCCCCCAAACTTCCCTCATGCTGCTGGTAACCCGTGTTCTCTGTTGAGGCAAGCATAGGCCTACCATAGCATCACAAAACCTACGGAGAAAAGCCTGCCCAGGGGTAACTACTTTGCAAGCAAAGTTAAGATGCCCAACAAGCTGCTGCAACTCCATCAAGGAGACCTTCCATTTAAGAAGAAAGGAATGAATCCTATCCCTTAAATCTACTAGTGTTTTTTTTTTTTTTTAAAGGTATCCTGGACAGCTGCCCCAGGTTATTGAGCTCAATCACCAAAAAGATCAGTTTTTGAGCCGGACCCTCCGTCTTTTCCTGAGCTAAAGGAACCCCAAGTCCTGCGGCCAGCTCCATAAGGCCAGATAGCATCTGTGCACAACGTCCAGTCCCCATGGGACCCACAAAAAGGTATTCATCCAAATAATGAATGACATCCTGCAAACCCACTTTTCCACAAACAGCCCATTCCAAAAATGGGTTACACTCTGGTTTCTAGACAAATAAGCAGTATTATGACTTGATACTGATATGCAATTATAATCATCTTATATGGGGATTGGTAGCATTCATCATGCTGTTAGCATTGTAAAATTGTACCATCATAGATAGGAGTCACACAGCTTGGGGGCCTTGTACCTTCACTTATTGTTTTCCTTGTGTTATGAGACATTTTCAGCAACACTTGATTAAAACTGCCAATTTGTTAGGTATAAAGGGAATCTCTCGACACCACCAGGACTAATTATGTTGTCCTTGCCAAAGGGGTAGTTGAATAATTGCAGGAGATTATTGCGCAGCTAAGGTGCTTTTCATGGCAGTGGCAATGCAAAGAAGATTGATTCCCTTTAATTACTCATTCAAAAATAACCCCCCGAATCATTCCCCAAATACAAGCAAGCATGTTCCTACATCTTTCTTCTAAAAGGCACATGGATGCAATTGATTCCCTGATGAGGTACCATTGTAGTCTCCATGTGTCTCGCCTAGATAGGAAGGTCTGCTTTGTAATTGATTGTAGAGCCTTTATTTTTAAGCAAAGTTCTAAGCTTGCTGCATAATCTCAACACACCCACAAGTTAGGCAGAAATTTCTTGCTTTTAAGGACAGAATTCTAAACAACTCTCTGCCAAAGGGGTGTGTGTGTCAAACTGTGACTGGGTTGTTAAACAAATATTTGTCACATTTTATACTAACTGCTCTGAATTAAACTTGCAAACTTCTGTGAGTTCTTTTTAAAGGACTTTATTTCTCAAGATTTCCATTGAAATTTATATAGAAAACAATTCTGTATCATGCTATGTTTTAACATCAGGAAGTTTTCCTGTACATCAATCTAGAGCTTACTGTCCCCTATCCTTCATTATTTCCAATGGAGGGAAGACATTCTGTACTACAAGCCACACCTCCTCATGAGGAATGTTTGTGTATAACACGTTTATGACCATGGATAACAAGGTTTCCTCAGCAGTCACTTCCAATCCTTTAATAAGCGAAATAAAATCCGCAGTGTCTTTAATATAAATAGGGATTTCTTCAACAAAGGGCTTCAAAAATGATCTGCATATTCACTCAAGGGTTCAAGGAGAGATGCTGATGCTGACACTAAACCTGGCTTCCCTCCCCTGGGACGCCCTATCCATGGATGTAAACGCGTTATACACGGACATTCCTCATGAGGAGGCGCAGCTTGTAGTACAGAACGTTTTGGAGTGGAGAAGCAATGTCCCCTCCTACCCCCTTCCTGTTAGAATTGGTGGATATTATTCTTGAAAAAAATATTTCAGTTTAATGACAAGTTTTTTGTGCAAACTAAAGGCGTTTCAATGGAGAGTCCTTTTTCTCCCAGCCTGGCGTGTTTATTCATGGCAGATTTGGAAGCTACATTTTTTTTTGTAATGCTAGTGTAAACCCTTATTTTACATCTGTTATATGGTTTTGTCGTTATATAGATGACATAATGGCCATGGTTTCGGATGTTACACATGTGTTGCCTTTAATTTAATGGATGAATGGTATTCACCCTGCCACTAAATTTAGTTTTCAGGCAGACCAACAAATGGTTCCAATTCTGGACATGCGAGTGTATAAAACTAATGAAAGTAGGTTGGCTATCAAACCCTACAAGAAGCCCATAGATAAAAATTAGCCATTGCACTATGAGTCATGTCATCCATCGCATTTGCGAAGGAGTCTGCCCTATAATCAGTTGGTAAGTCAGTTTGAAATTAATGAGCAATCCAGAGGTCATGGATACGCTGAGTCTGCAATAAGATCTGCAAATGATAGGATTTTAAGAACTACTAGATCTTCTCTTTTTTCAAAGGTGACTACTAATGAGAATGAGGAAAAACGTTTGACCTGTGCATTTCAATATTCTAATCTCTCATATTCCATCCAAAATATATTGAAGAAATACTGGTTCGTGGTCAGGGACATTCCAGGATGTAATGAATTTCCTGAGTTTGGATATAGATGTACAGACAGTATTAAGGACAAATTGGTGAAATCTGATTTGGTGAGGACTAGGACTGTAAAAGATCAGGGAGGAGGACACCATAAATGTGGGACCTGTTCAGCATGTGAATTGGCTGTAGAATTGAGAGAATTTGTACATCCAACAATGGATAGTAAAATTATTCTACAGGATACGACCACCTGTGGCACCAAACAGTGTATTTATGCAATTTTGTGCCCCTGCCAGTTAATTTATTTGGGAAGCACAACACGTGTTATTTGTACACATGTCCTTGAACACAGGTCACGTATAAAAAACCATGTGATGGATGCTCCCTTAGGGGACCATTTTGTTAAGCTTAAGCAGGGGTCATTTTCTAGAAAAATAGGTGGTGGAGCTCATCCAGGAATTGTTCTGCAGCTGCACATACTATTTAATGGGCAAGGAGGTGGAACTCTCAGAAGGAGGAGGTGGAACTCTCAGAAAGGTTCAGGAGCTGTGCTTTTGTGAACTCCCACTGAATCTGAGGCCTGAGCTTAAGCATGATTCCAACAGTTTAAATTTTTTGCTATTGAAAAATTTCTAGAGCATCTTCATGGGAAGATGGATGTGTCAAAATGGCTGCTAAGGCAGGAAATGAAATGGATCTTTAAGATGCAGACTCTATAACCTAAGGGATTAAACAATGATTTTCTTTGACTACTAGCCTAAATATGATATTGGAACCTGGAACTCAGTAGTCCTTTGTATTCTTCTATATTGGGAACTCTGTAGATGGATTGCATATTGCTTTAAGGAACTCTTTAATGAATTACACCTAGGTATATAGACATGAGATTGGGAATCAGCAGTAAATTGTATTGAAGTGAGATGGAGCATGTCTTATGACTGCCTGTATTTGAAGTATTGGTATTGGATTATATAAAAGTATGTAGTATTTCTGTCTATATTGTTCAGTATTATGGTAATTACAATTGTATTGTTATAATGAGTATTTTAATATGCAGCTCGTTGAAGCTGGAGTGAAACAAGGATACAAGTACAGCCTCGTCACGGGATATTATTGCCAAGCTGCATTGAATTTAAGAAATTTGCAACTGGAGCACTGGACTCTTTTTAAGAATACTTACCTGGAGAAGCTTCCTGCCGATCCTCTTACTTGAAGAAATTGCTATGGTGGCATCTTAAAAGACTGAGGAATGTTGTGTGGGGGGAGCAGATGTTCTTGTTTGTATGCACCAATATTTTTGTGCCAGATATGAGAATATTTATTGTCAAGCATGGTAAAATTCCAATGGTAATTGATTGTTTTAGGGTCCTCCATAAAGCTGGTCTGTGAAACATCATGGAGGACTGAAGTATGTTAGCTCTGTTATTCTTTCCCCCTCCCCCTTCTTGCTTTATTGCTTGTGAAGTAGAGTAGTGAGAAACGAAACTAACAAAAGAAAGAGTAATCAACACCTTCCCATACATTCCTGCCTGGGAGTGTGAGACATCTGGGAAAAGCAAGGACAAGAAACTGATAACATTGTGAGAATGTAGACAGTTATGATAGTTTATGTGTTAGAGCGCATGCCTTGCCCCCACCTTTGGGAACCCTTTGAAGTATGCCTTAAAAGAATTGTATCAATGTATTTTTAGTATCACTCTCATGAACCTGTACCAAGAGAGCATATCAGTCTACCAATAAACGTAGTTTTGTATCCACTTGACTCGTTCTTGAAAACTGTATGCTTGACAATTTATTATTGATGGATAACGTATTTATTTTGTGAAATTGTTTTGAGACTGGTTAGCATGGAGGCTTTTGCCTTTTTTCTCTGCCCCACCTGGGGGTTGGCAACCCAATATTCAGGGTTGTTCCAGTGTGTATCTGTAAGTTGCAACTTATTTTTGATTTATTGACATTCATTGAAGAAATCTCATGGTCATGCTTTGAGCCTAAGACTCAGAGGAAAGCATAAAATGACTGGGCATTGTAAGCTTTTATACATGTCACTTCATGTGCTGGTGAAGAACATATGAAAGGACCATGACACAGACTGAAGCCTATGTGTTTGTTTACAAAACTATGGTCTTCCCCAGAGAAATAACTACAACTCCTATGAGGCAGTGCAAGAATAGAGAGATAGTAATGTATAGTGGTCAGTATCCGCTTACATTCTGGGAAATCTAAATTCAAAATCTCCAGTCTGCAAAGAAAATATGCTGAGTAAACTTGGTCTGGACACACATTCTCAGCTTAATCCATCTCACTGGCTTGTTATTCCTCATATAAATAGTTCACATTGTTTCCTACTAAGAAAGGCAGAGGATATGAATACAGTGAAAATGGGAAAGGGAACCCAGCTAAGAGTCCTGGCATAACAATCTAACAACTCTCTTTCTCTTTCTCTAGCAAGGCAAAAATCTCATACCCTAAATAAAACTTTGTTGGCCTTAAAGATGCTTTGTATCTCTCCTGTGCAGTCAAGGGAACTAGCTAAAGGAAGCTCTTGCTCTTTCCCTCCCTCCTAAGGGAATGAGGAGGGAGAGGAGCCTCAATATTGTGGCTGAGAGGCACTGCCTATTCATACGGAGCACCCCAATAACTAGAGAGAGAGAAAGTGGGGCTCCTATTCCTGGAAACAAAATGGAGTCTGATCAGAAACAGGCCAAGAAAATATTCCATTCAAAATGGAGTAGACCCAACAGAGAGCATGTTCTGGTCATCACTGAAGGCACCCTCAATATGGCCTCTCCTTTCCCCCACCCAAAACGGATTACATAAAGACAAAGGGGACTGCTGGTAGGTATTATTCCTGACCTAATCCTCTGCCACTGATTAAGTGGCTATATCCTTGCCTCTTTACTGCAACTCAGCCTCTCTTTGTCTAATGCTATGGTAATGTCTGACACCTGGACAGATGCTTTGTTTTCTATACCACTGTGTGACACAGAGTGTTGGACTGGATGGGCCGTTGGCCTAATCCAACATGGCTTCTCTTATGTTCTTATGCTTGCGCCTCCTCAGGAGTATATTTGCTAAACCACCCAAGCTATTAACACATATCTTGACCTTTTGTAACCTACTGGGCAGACATTACTAAATCAGCCCCACTATTATTCTGTCTGGAGATCCATTCATGTGACCAGTGTCAGCTCTACTCATTGGCTTGAGGTGAGTAACCAAACAGGCACCCAGGAAAAACACATCACCACCCACAACAACCCAGCCCCTTTTCTGGGAGGACCTCATCCCCTCCAAAGATTATAAAACATGAGAGAAAGCTTCATCTCTCTCTCTCTTCAGTCTGAACACATGCAAGCAGATTGTCCCCCCCCCCCATTACTCTAAGTCCCTCAGACATGGCACATGGCAGTGCATGTCTACATCTTCTAGTTGTAACTGGACCTCAGCACATCTGGACCAGGTTATATTTTCCTGTCTATGTTTTACTCTTATGTTACCCCTATCAATTTCATGTCTAATTTTCTTAGGAACTGTGTGATCGCTGAATGAATTATTTACCTTGTTTGAATGTGTGATTTCTTAATAAATATCTTTTAAGTTTACTCAAAATCTCCTCATTATTTAAAGGGAAATTCTTGGGAGACCACCTCCTGTATACAAAGGTTTGATCCTGCTTAAGTGAGCCATAGTTGCCCACCCTTTAAATTCCCCAAACTCTCATTGAGGGCAATTTGGTTTACAATATAAGGAAGAGAAACTTGGCTCAGTAGCTCTGCTGTGTGATTGAGACAGCCTGGCAAAGCAAGCTCTCCCTCCCCCCACTTCTTCCCCAAGAGAATAGCCTCAGCCAATGGAGAAAATAGAGGGTTTGCTCTGTAACTTCTATGCAATTGAGCAAGTCTGGTAAAGTAAGCTGTGATGCAGAAGGAAGCAAGAGAGAAGGAGAAGGAAGTGGACCTGCTTGCAGGCCTGATAGGAGCCCAACGAGGGCCTGATCCATCCTTCAGGCCACATGTTTTACACCCCAACTATAGGGGCTTTCAGAGAAGGAAAACAGGAAATGGTGGGAAAATGTATACAGGGAAAATGCTAGTAATCCCCTGCTAGTTTTTGCAAGTCTCCTGCTTGTTTGCACGTACTATTGCTGGAAAATAAGAAGCCCACACATATATTTACAAGCAGGTCAGTTATTTCTGAATCACACCACAGAGAATATGATTAGAGAATTGCAAAATGGAGCTAGGGACAGGCCAAGGCAGATTTCTCTAGAAACCTGAAAGAAGACTCACATTTATAAAGAAAATCTGAAATCTTTTTTTAAAAAATACATTGGGGATTTAAAATGTCTCCAAACAGAAACAATGCCTGAAGCTTTAAGAAAATAATGCATGCTGAACTCTCGGTAGCTGTTGAGAGTTGCTAGGCAATCACAATATTGATAAACTTTCCAAATTTTGGATTCTGTAAAGCGAAGCTATGCGAAAGGGGAGCAGGAGTGAACTGGGAGACTGAAACAGCCCTGGAAAATGTCCTGTCCAACCTACATTGTCATGTCCCCTGATTGAGAAAGTCTTGATGGAGACAGGTTCAGTGGTGATTATAGAAACTCCCTATCTACCCAAATTGGGCTGGACCAGTGGTAGTGCCCATCATACAAGTCATCCTAGGCTGGCTTGATGGCAGTGGCTGCTACACAATTGGGCCTTGTATGGTTGTCAAGTTCTGATATTCCCAATAATGATATCCTTTGTTTACTTCAAATAGATTCATTTATTAAGACCTAGAGATGCTTACAAGACAGGTAACTGAAAGAACTGAAGAATCAAACTACTTACAGAGGTATATAATAGGGGTTGACAACCGTTACTACTTTGGCAGGAACTTCTACCTTAAGGGTCAAATGTTACCATAACAAAGGAGAAAGAACCACATATCAAAGAGATAAGGACTTTGATGTCATCAGAGGATTCCTTCTCACACTCATGAGACAAAACAGTATTTCGTGAGAATCTAAACACTCCCCAGCCAGATGGCTATGGCTATTATGTAGTAAATACCAAAGATCAGCTTCTAAGAACATAAGAGAAGCCATGTTAGATCAGGCCAATGGCCCATCCAGTCCAACATTCTGTGTCACACAGCGGCCAAATATATATACACACACACACACACACTGTGGCTAATAGCCACTGATGGACCTGTGTTCCATATTTTTATCTAAACCCCTCTTGAAGGTGGCTATGCTTGTGGCCGCCACCACCTCCTGTGGCAGTGAATTCCACATGTTAATCACCCTTTGGGTGAAGAAGTACTTCCTTTTATCCGTTTTAAGGAAAAGATATATGCAGGAGCTTGACAGTGGTGCTGATGCTGGTGGCCACTGTATACCTGGGATCAGCCCCATGTTGTAAGCCATCATGCAACTGGTCCTGACCCTGCATTGGCAGCTCCCCAAAAACTCAGTCAGACTTTTCCTAGGGAGAGGTTGCCAGGAGTAAGGAAGGAGGGAAAGCTGAAAACAGGGTGGCAAATAAAGATAGATTGGCTGATGGGTAGGAAGGCAAAAAGGAAGCAGGAAAAGGGAAGAGGCTATAGTATTTGCCAGGGAAGAAAAATATGAAAGAGTAGGAGACGTGATACAGTGGGAAATGAACCCCCCCCCCTCCTGCATGTCCTTATGAGTCCCCCCCCCTTGTACTGTTTCTATTGCTAAAAGTGACAAACTGCTTTTCACACAACAGATGTGTGCCTGATGTCTCATTATCCTCCTGAAGTAAAGCTATTGGTGGTTGTAGCAGTGATGGTTTTGGGAATGTAAAGACAGTAAGTTTGACATATGACCAATTTTGCACTAGACCTTTAATCCTGGTTTAACTCTGTCCCCAAACTGACATTCTACACTACAATCAGAGAATCAGAGAAACCAACTCTGAGACTCTACAATTCTATGATTTTAGTGTAGAATGTCAGCTTGGAGACAGGGCTAAACCAGGATTAAAAGCCTAATGCAAAATCGTCATTTTGTACAGCTAGCAATAGTACTAACACTCAAAAATGCTGTTGCAATATTAATGTATTTGCTTATAAAATCAGGCTTGTACATCATATATTTGCAAATTTCAAGATGGAGGTGATGTCAAAAATAAAGGTATTATTATTAAAATGGGAGGGTAACTTCCCAATAAGGGAATATTTCCCTAAGAAATACATATTATAAATCTATGTAGAGATGATGCAATGAAATCTTAACATTGGTAAAGGCAAAATACTTATGGCAAAACAGGGGTGCAGAAGGGCTTGCATACTTCCCATCAATTTCAATAGGCCAGGAAGGATAATTTTCCAGTAGCTTATATCCCAATAGACCTGAGGTACCTGTTTTATTAGAAACCATACTAAATTGACCTATTCCACATATTTGTGTTTTTCTTTCAATTACAGTATAAAATGCTCTGATATTAGACCAGGCTATTGCTTATTTTTCCTTTTCCTGTGAAATAAAGAAAATAATAAGGCTGCTACACTACTGATCACTATAGATACCATGTTGAACTTGTTATTGGAAATGAATGTTTAACAATACCCATGTGATGCTAGAAAGAAAATAATGTATTACCTCTGCACAGACAGGCTTGCCAAATCATTTCTGCAGGGAATATATTTAATAGAAGGCAGCACACAAAGGAGAAGCAGTAGTAAATGTAGACATATGCACTCCACTGGGGTTTAAGAAACTGATCTACCTATTTCTTCTAAACAGCAGCTGCATTCTGTTGTCTCTACATACAGAGTTGTGGGGGGGTTTTAGTCTATACGTGTGAAGCAAACAGCAACAAATAAAACTCACAGAATAAAATCCACTGGGAAGTTGCCTTGAAAAAGCCCAGAATTCTCTCCCCCCCCCCTTTTTTTAAAAAAAAGAAAATGAAGTAATAGTATAGAGGGGATACAGAAAGGAAAAAATGGATTATTATATAACATAATTGCTCTAAAACTACTTCTTTATACATTTATATTCAATATGATATTTCTGAAACTTATATTCTGCTTCTATATTGCAATACATTTATGTACTTTTTTTTTGAACTGCTTCTCATTTTAAGAACATAAGAGAAGCCATGTTAGATCAGGCCAATGGCCCATCCAGTCCAACATTCTGTGTCACACAGTGGCAAAAAAAAAAATTATATATATATATATATATATATATATATATATATATATATATATATATATATATATATATATATATATATATACACACACACACACACACACACACACGCATATACACACTGTGGCTAATAGCCACTGATGGACCTCTGCTCCATATTTTTATCTAACCCCCTCTTGAAGGTGGTTATGCTTGTGGCTGCCACCACCTCCTGTGGCAGTGAATTCCACATGTTAATCACCCTTTGGGTGAAGATGTACTTCCTTTTATCCGTTTTAACCTGTCTGCTCAGCAATTTCATCGAATGCCCACGAGTTCTTGTATTGTGAGAAAGGGAGAAAAGTACTTCTTTCTCTACCTTTTCTATCCCATGCATAATCTTGTAAATCTCTATCATGTCACCCCGCAGTCGATGTTTCTCCAAGCTAAAGAGCCCCAAATGTTTCAACCTTTCTTCATAGGGAAAGTGTTCCAGTCCTTTAATCATTCTAGTTGCCCTTTTCTGGACTTTCTCCAATGCTATAATATCCTTTTTGAGGTGTGGTGACCAGAACTGCACAAAGTACTCCAAATGAGACCACACCATCAATTTATTTTAAGTTTTGTAATTGATCTGGTTCCCAAATAAGTTGACTTGATGAGCTGTGTATTCACTGTTAATTTGTACAGATAAATAATATTTTAAAATACCATAGAAAAGTTATCACTCAGTCAGTCACATTTTATTCGTATCCCGCCCTCCCCGCCAAAGCGGCTCAGGGCGGCTAACAACAAGAACTTAATACATACATTGTACAATAAATAACATTTAACTACAATGAATTAAAATCTATTACAATTCTAAAAACGTTAGTGTATTTGGTGCTATAATCGCTGGCAAGTTTGCTTGATAGTTTAGTAGTTTCAGCTGGTGAAGGCCGTTCGGAACAAGATGGTCTTGCAGGCCCTGCGGAACTGTTCAAAGTCCCGCAGGGCCCGCATTTCTTCTGGAAGCTGATTCCACAGCTGTGGAGCCATAGCAGAGAAAGCCTGAGTACGGGTACTCTGGAGTCTTACCTCTTTTGGCCCGGGGATAGTCAGCAGGTTCTTCCCTGCTGACCTCAGTGCTCTCTGGGGTTCATACGGGGAGAGACGGTCCCTAAGGTATACAGGTCCTCGGCCATATAGGGCTTTAAAGATAATAACCAGCACTTTGTAACGAATCCGGTATATAACTGGCAGCCAGTGCAGTTCACGCAGCCCCGGCTGTATGTGCTCCCGCTTTGGGATCCCCAGCAACAGTCTGGCAGCCGCGTTCTGCACTAGCTGCAGCTTCTGGGTTTGGCACAAAGGCAGCCCCATGTAGAGGGTGTGACGGAACTGGTCCAATTCTGCCTTCAGACCCGGTCCCGTCAACTCCCTGCTGAGTCTCCAACTCCTGGAGGGAGCTATTTCTCCTCCGGCCACTTGGGCTCGCTGCCACCACCTGCTCAGTCTAGGGGTTCAGATTGAGAGGAACAGGACTCCCAATCCCCCTCTCCAGCTCTGAGGCCAGGCCTCAAGGTCCTCTGCCACCCTGTACTTGGGTATCACAGAGACCACAGCACTTCTTTGAGGAACCCCTGGAGGATTGGCACCTTATCCAACTGCATGCCTTCCCCCTTCCCCGGGGCCCCCTTCATAAAGCAGCGTGGTCTAAGCGGTCCGGATCTATGTGGTACAGAGTTTGACTGCCAGCATTCAAAACAGAAACAAAAAATGTTTAATAAGAAGAGAAAGAGGATAATAATAATAAAAAAACAGTTACATATAAAAGTTTAGCACAGCACCTGATCAGCAACAAGAAGGGCAAATAAAAGGTAGATTTAAACGCATCTGCTCATCCCTGGTGTAAACTGGCCCTACCTTGTGAATGACTGCCTTGGGGCCACCCCCACAGGCAGGAGCCCAGGCTACCAACCTTCCTCCTCCAGCGTCAGCTGCGGACTGCCCTTTTCAAATAAAAACAAAACCAAAAGAACTTCCTGCCTCTTTAGGAGGCTTTCCCCCTAGAGTTGCTGGTTTGACTCTGGAAGGGAGGGGGGAGTAAGGGGAGGGCTAGGCCCCAAAGCCTGTGTAGCAGTTTCATGTTCCCTCCCAACTAAAATGGTGTTTCTCCACAGAGGGCATTACAGTAATCCAGTCTCGAGGTGACCGTTGAGTGTATCACTGTTGCCAGGTCCCGACGCTCCAGGAAGGGGGCCAACTGCCTTGCCCGCCTCAGATGAAAAAAGGCTGACTTGGCAGCAGCCGCTATCTGGGCCTCCATTGATAATGAAGGCTCCAGTAGGACTCCCAGGCTTTTGACTCGGTGCGCCACTTTCAGTGGCGCCCCATCAAACACCAGGAGAGGTATTTCCCCTCCCAGAGCGCCCCGACCCAAGCAAAGGACCTCTGTCTTCACCGGATTCAGTTTCAGCCCGCTCAGCCTTAACCAAGTTGCCACGGCCTGCAGTGCCAGGTCCAAGTTCTCTGGGGCGCAGCCAGGCCGGCCATCCATTAGCAGATAGAGCTGGGTGTCATCTGCATACTGGTGACACCCAAGCCCATACCTCCTGGCTATCTGGGCAAGGGGGCGCATATAGATATTAAATAGCATTGACGAGAGAACTGCTCCCTGAGGCACCCCACAATGTAGTGTACGTCTCTGGGAGAGCTCTCCCCCGATTGCCACCCTTTGTCCCCAATCCTCAAGGAAGGAGGAAAGCCATTGTAAGGCCGATCCCCTAACCCCAACATCGGCAAGGCGGTGGGTCAGCAGCCGATGGTCAACCGTGTCGAATGCGGCCGACAGGTCTAACAGCATCAGCACCGCCACACCGCCTCGATCCAGATGCCACTGGAGGTCATCCACCAAGGCGACCAGCACTGTCTCCATCCCTTGACCAGGACGAAAGCCGGACTGGCAAGGGTCTAGGATGGAAGCGTCATCCAGAAAACCCTGTAACTGCGACGCCACTGCCCTCTCTATAATTTTACCTAAAAACAGTAAATTCGAGACCGGACGGTAATTTGCCAATTCGGCCAGGTCTGCTGTACTTTTTTTCAAGAGGGAACGGACCAAAGCCTCTTTCAAGGGCGTTGGAAAATGCCCCTCCAGGAGGGATCTATTTATGATGTCCTGTAAAGGACATCTAAGCTCCCTCAGGCAAGATTTAATTAGCCAAGAGGGGCATGGGTCTAAATCGCAAGTTGTTGGGCGTGCAGAGGAGAGAATTCCGTCGACTTCCTCCAGGCTGAGCGGGTCGAAATGATCCAGGACTAAATCTGAAGACAGGCACGGAGCCCCCAGTTCGTATACTGTATCCAATGTGATGGGCAGGTCCTGGCGGAGCAACGTGTATCTCATAATAAGAAAATTAAGTAAAGATGCTCTCCCCAGAGTCCATTTCTTTATACACATTTATATTCAGAATGTTACATTTAAAACAAATTCTTATTCTAGTTCTATTTCATTACTATAGATTTGTATGCAATGTTTTAGGAAGCTTCTGATTGTAAATTTTTCTCCTGCTTGCATATTACACATATTACACCATCTCACCTCAAATTTTGTAATTGACCTGCTTCTTAAATAGGTTGTTTGTTATTACTGTATATTCAGCAAGTTAAGTTTCCTGTTCTTCTATGTGTGGACAGACAAATCTTTTCCATTTTGCTGTGTAAATAATCTAGCCAACTGTCACTATATATTTTAATATTTCTTCTAATTTTTTTGGTAATTTGTTAGGCAGTATGTCAAGTAGCATATTGTTAGTTTAGGGAGTTTAAGCGGTTTTATGGTGCTAGCCACTGGGCCAGGCCCACTTGCATGGTAAGAGACTCTCAAGGACTTGTGGGGTGGCACCTCACTTTCTCCACCCTCTCCCCACACTATTTCCTCTTTCCCTCCTCCTGGCAATCCCCATATCCTTTGATCAGGAATACCACTGAGAATAGACGTGACTCACAGTCATTGTGTTTCTGTATAGTAATCCAAAGTGCAGTGAGTCAACAAAGGCATTCCACACATTTATATTTCTGTTGCTCAGATATCAAGAGATTTCAAGAAAAGAAAACTACTGCAATTTTTGTCATCTCATAATCCATTCAATACATATTTTTTCTGGAATATGTAATATGTTCAATTGAGGATCAGATTTGAAAGAATGAGGTGAATACAGATAATTGGTGACAATAGCAGAAGAATACAGGGCAAACTATCATACAAATTGTATAAAAATGTCATCCTGCTCAAATCAGAATTGGTAGTAACTAAGAATGAACATGGATTGGACCACGGACCAAATTTTTCCACAGACCAGGGCCCAGTTTGTGGTCCATGAGCCTGGTCTGTGCACCCACTGACATGGATCTCCATAGCTTTGCTGTAGGTCACCAAGTGCCATTTCCCTAACATGGGCTTGCCCTCCTTTCCACAGGTGCTTTGATGTTTAGGGGAGAGAATGGGAGATCTTCATCATTACCTCCAAAGCAATATCTGTTTTGACTATCAGACTATCCTAATATTTCTAGAAATATACAGGACGAGGATACTGGTGTTTTGAGAATATACTCCAGATTCCCGCATATATATACCTGAATACTACTCCAGGTATCCGAATATATATACCTTACCACTCCAGATACCTGAATATATACTCCTAAAATACCAATCAGATTTTTTCAGGTATATATTCTTCCTTCTGTACAATATTAAAGTGAATGATTTCTGCAAAATAATTACAAAAAACATCATAACAGTAGTGTGCAAGAATTAATATATGAAGGGTGCAATATTATCTTCTGAACACACACATAATTGGAATTGCTTTTATTTCATTACCTGTTTCATAAGAACATAAGAGAAGCCATGTAGGATCAGGCCAATGGCTCATCCACTTCAAAACTCTGTGTCACATAGTGGCCAAAAACCAGCTGCCATCAGGAGGTCTACCAGCAAGGCCAGACTCCAGAAGACTTCCAACTGTTGCACCCCAAAGACCACAAATACAGTGCATCATTGTCCTAGGCATAGTGTTCCATCTATACCTTATGACCAATAGCCACATATGGACCTCTGCTCCATATGTTTATCTAATCACCTCTTCAAGCTATCTATGCTTGTAGCTGCCCCCACTTTCTGAGGCAGTGAATTCCATGTGTTAATTACTCTGGGTGAATACTTTCTTTTATCTGTTCTAAACCTACTGCTCATTAATTCCATTGAGTGCCCACAAGTTCTTATACTGTCAGAAAAGGAGAAAAGTACTATTTTTTTTGCTTTTCTATTCCATGCACAATTTTGTAAACCTCTATCATGTCACCCCTCAGTGATTGTTTTTCCAAGCTAAAGAACCCTAACCTCTTTAACCTTTCTTTATAAGGAAGGTGTTCAATCCCCTTAATCATTTTAGTTACCCTTTTCTGCACTTATCCCAATGCTATAATATCTTTTTTGAGGTGCAGTGACCAGAATTATACATAGTACTCCAAATGAAGCTGCACTATTGATTTATACAGGGCCATTATGATATTGACTGATTCGTTTTCAATTCCCTTCCTAATAATCCTCGGCATAGTATTTGCCTTTTTTCCCCCTGTTGCATGCTGGATTGACATTTTTGGTAGTTATTTACCATGACTCCAAGATTGGTGAGTAAACTACCATGACTCTATCCTGGTCAGTCTCTGCCAGTTCAGATCCCATCAACATGTCTTTATAATTAGGATTTTTTGGCTCCAATGTGCATTACTTTGCACTTGCCCAAACTGAACCTCATTTGCTATATTGATGTCCACTTGGCCAGCCTTGGCAGGTCCCTCTGGAGTACCCCACAATCCTCCCTGGTTGTCACCAACCTGAACAACTTAGTGTCATCTGCAAACTTAGCCACTTCACTGCTTACTCCCAACTTCAAATAATTAATCAACAAGTTTAAAAGCACAGGACCCAGTACTGAGCCACACAGTACCCCACTGCTTACCACGCTTTAATGTGAAAACTGTCAATTTATCCTCACTCTGTTTCCTGTTAATCAACTACTGTTTAGTATACAAGAGGGCTTGTCCCTTAGCCATGATTATTGAGTTTACTTAGGGGTCTTTGATGTGGAACTTGATCAGAAGCTTTCTGGAAGTGTAAATAAACAGCTTCAACTTGTCAACTCCTGCGAGTACTTCCCCGTTAAACGACTCAAGTGGATTCAAGAGTACAGTTTATTGAGGGCAACAATACAGGTTGAGCAGGCACTGCTAAAACTACTTTTGTCAGGTTGATGACCCCTAGATATAAAAAGGTAAAGGTAGTCTCCTGTGCAAACACCAATCGTTTCTGACTCTGGGGTGACATTGTATCACAACATTTTCATAGCAGACTTTTTACGGGGTGGTTTGCCATTGCCTTCCCCAGTCATCTACACTTTCTCCCCAGCAATCTGGGTACACATTTTACCGACCTCAGAAGGATGGAAGGCTGAGTCAACCTTGAGCTTCTGCTGGGATCAAACTCAGGTCATGAGCATAGAGTTCAGACTGCAGTACTGCAACTTTACCACTCTGTGCCACAGGGCTCCTCGACTCCTAAATATATCATATTCATAACTGTTACAATTTCAAGCACTAGGCGTCAAAAGCATTCCCTCCCCTCAGAGTTCTTTCCCATGCACGCCCCCTTTTTGCAGGTGCAGTAAACGAGACATGTTGGCCTTGAGTACAGGGCAGAGAGACTACATGATGGTTTCAAACGAATGCCAGAGATAGCAGCTAGGCTAAAAGAAGCAAGATTGCTACAAAGCAAGAGAGTACATATAACGCCCTAGGACAGCACCCCTATAATGGCAAGAGTATGCTTGACACTACTGTGTCAACCCCTTGTCCACATTTGTTCACCTATTCAAAAAGCTCTAACAGGTTAGTGAGACAAGATTTTCCTTTACAGAATCTATGCTGATTCTTCCTAAATAGCTTTTGGTCATCAATGTGCCTAATAATTCTATTTTTAATAATGGATTCCAGCAATTTACCTGGTATTGATGTCAAACTTACCAGACTGTAATTTCCTGTATCTCCTCTGGAACATTTCAAAAAGATGGCAGTTAGATTAGATACTTTCCAGTCCTCAGGAATGGAGGCAGATTTTAATGATAGAGTGCATGTTTTTGTCAAGAGATCCACAAGTTCACATTTGAGTTTGTTCAGCACATTTGGATGTATGGATCTGGGCCTGGTGATTTGCCAGTTATAAATTTGCCAGTCAGTCATAGGACCTCCTCTCTTGATTCTTCGATTTGACCAGGTCTTTCAGTACCTCTCCTGAAATTGGTGGGGCAAGCACATCCCATCTTTTATGATGAAAACAAAGGCAAAAAAAAATGCATCCAGCTGTCATCCTTTAGTAATCCTTTTACCCCTTGGTCATCCAAGAGTCCCACTGCCTCCCTGGCTAGTTTTCTGCTACTAATATATTTTAAGAATTTTTTATTATTGGTCTTTATGTGTTACCTCAACAGCTTTATTGTAAGATGTTGCCTTTTGATTTTATGTTGGGGAATTTAGCAAAAAAAACAAGGGCTAGTGAGAGGTGAGGTAAAATAGACTCTACTACCAGTGTTTATGAAGATTGTTCCCTAGAGAACCTTATTTGAATCCAAGAACCAGCCAATTTAAAAAGAAATAATTTTTTTTATAGAAATATAATAGAATTTAAATATACGTGCAGCTTGGAAAGTATACACATAAGATATTGGAATAAAAAGAGACTAATATGAGGAAGTAAGATGTGGTAGGGCAGTGGTGTGATACATTACCAGTCTTTGAGAGGGGATGAGCCTGAAGTTCAGGAGAATGAGGTACATGGACCCGACCAGCATGTTCATGTACAAAGGCCTGATATGGATCAGGGATGTTGTTTTTCTCTGGGCACCCACGCAAGACACACTGGGCATTTGCTAAACCAGGCCCATAGCCATGGGGGAAGGGGGGGTGCTGTGGGAGCACTGCCTCCTGACTTCTAGGGGGCCCTCTGGGGTGCAGCCTACTTTCCCCCTTTTTTGACAGAAGAAAGTTCTGAGAAGCGGCAAGCCCCACAGTGGATGGGAAAGAGTGCCCCCAACTTTTAAAATCCAAGCTTTCCCCCTGTGCTAAACTGGGTATACTTATACCCAAAAATGTATCCTGAGGGTATGATAACATGGGTGAACTAATATAACAATGGTGTGGTAGAATTTGAGGTAATTACACAATTACCTCAATTACCAAAGAAATTACCAAAGAAAAGGACAGGATGTTCCCTAATAGGTGTGGGGATGGAGATAAATAGTGATTATTTAGTAAAACTGGAAAGTTAATGTTTTTCATTGATGGCCTGGAGTAAAAGGAGGATATGTAGGTATATAACAAACATTGGAGGAATCACTTCAGGAATAAGAGAGGTTTCTTGAAATGAGGACATGCTATAGATTCTATGGCATGACAGGAATGGAGACAGGAAACACATTATCAAACATAATCCATTCATGCTAGTGGAGATGGACTAGATGCATGATCCTTTGTTTATGCTTTTGCTAGACAATAGGCAGCGTTTTAGTCATTGTTTTTGAGACCTTGGGGCACTGAACAGAGATTGCCCACTGCTATTCCATGGAGGAGGAGAGAGACAGAAGGAGGGGGGGCTGCTTGGAGGAATCTGGCAACAGTGTCAGCCTTGTTTCTCAGCCTATGTATCTCTCTTGCAGGCTCCGTGCTTTCTCCTAGTCTCCTGGCAAGGCACCTCTTATGCCATTCCTGGCTTTTCTGGAGTGCAGTGCCTAAGACCATAAGAGAAGCCATGTTGGATCAGGCCAATGGCCCATCCAGTCCAATAGTCTATGTCACACAGTGGCCAAAAAAAACAACCAAGTGCCATCAAAAGTTCTACCAGTGGGGCTAGAAGCCTTTCCACTGTGCTCCCCCCCTAAGCACAACAATACAGAGCATCACTGCTCCAGACAGAGAGTTCCAACAATAAGCTGTGGCTAATGCCCACTGATAGACCTCTGATCCATATGCTTATCCAGTCCCCTCTTGAAGCTGTCTATGCTTGTAGCTGCCACCACCTTTTGTGGCAGTGAACTCCATGTGTGTTAATCACCCTTTGGGTGAAGAAGTACTTCCTTTTGTCTGTTCTAACATGACTGCTCAGCATTTTCATTGAATGCCCACGAGTTCTTGTACTGTGAGAAAGGGAAAAAAGTACTTCTTTCTCTACCTTTTCTATCCCATGCATAATCTTGTAAATCTCTATCATGTCACCCCACAGTCAACATTTCTCCAAGCTAAAGAGCCCCAAGCGTTTTAACCTTTCTTAATAGGGAAAGTGTTCCATCCCTTTAATCATTCTAGTTGCCCTTTTCTGCACTTTTTCCAGTGCTATAATATCTTTTTTGAGGTATGGTGACCAGAATTGTACACAGTACTCCAAATGAGGCCGCATCATTGATTCATACAGGGGCATTATGATACTGGCTGATTTGTTTTCAATTCCCTTCCTGATACCTGCTGCCCTGCACCAATCATATGGCCCCAGCCAGTTTGAATGGCCCAGTGATCTGCTTACGCAGGAAACCAGAGTTGTATATAGTTACGGACCCGTCAACCGGCCAGTTAGTCTTGTTTGGGCAGCTCTATACCATGCTGCCTTTAATAAAGAGCTGTTATCACTGTTGCTGCGTCTTCTTGATGCTTCAAGCCCACTATATTACAGTGCCGACAAAAATGGGATCCGTTTAGGCGATCCAGCAACTGAAACCACAGCGTACAATGGCAGCTTCCCACTCCAAGCATCGCACCGCCATAGTTCAAGACGGTCGCCACGCCAGAACCGAAGATGAACACTCCGGCAGAATTCAGCACATCTGCACCAGCAAATGCTCCTCCAAGGCCTGGCTTTGATCAGGCAACTGTGCCAGGGCCTTACGGGAACCTTCTGAAGTTCAATCCCACTCAACCGGAGTGGTGGGAGAAATGGGAGAAGAGGCTAAACTTCTACCTCTTCTACCACGACATCACAAATGAGCAAAAGAAGAAACAATTTTTGCTCAGCATCTGCAGAGAAGACATGCTGGAGCTAGCAGAGAGCCTGATCTCACCCATGTCACTGACCGATGATGGTGCCACCTACCAGGTCATCAGTTGCCTGTTTGGTGTAGTGGTTAAGTGTGCGGACTCTTAACGGGGAGAACTGGGTTTGATTCCCCACTCCTCCACTTGCAACTGCTGGAATGGTCTTGGGTCAGCCGTAGCTCTGGCAGAGGTTGTCCTTGAAAGGGCAGCTGCTGTGAGAGCCCTTTCAGCCCCACCCACCTCACAGGGTGTCTGTTGTGGGGGGAGAAGATACAGGAGATTGTAAGGGTGGGGTATAAATCTGCAGTCTTCTTCTTCATCATCACGGAGACGCTTACAGAGCAGTTTTTGCCTTGGCCAACCCAGATGTCCAGGTGCCTGGAATTCCACAAACGGGTCGAGAAGGCCAGCGAGACCGTCTTTGCATTCCTGGCTGAGCTGTGTTGACTTGCCTGAGAGTGCACCTTCGTTAGTCTCAAGGAGGCCCTACTCGACCATTGCATGGCTGACCTCCGAGATGAGAAGCTACAGGTGAAGCTGATGGTACACAAGACTCTCAAACTGGAGGATGCCCTGAGTGAGGTGGCTGCTTATGAAAAATCACATAAGGAGTGGCGCACAACTGGGGCCCACCAGGTCAACAGCGGATCTGACCCAAAAGAACCTGAAGGCATCGAAGCTTTGAAGGTACATCATGCTGCGCAGAGACGTCCTTTGATGGAATCAGCGACGACCCAAGGCTGCACCAGCTGTGGAGAGAATCATGAACACCTCTTGTGCAAGTACCGGGACGCGATCTGCCGGACATGCAGAAAGGCGGGCTATTTGGCACGAGTCTGCTGCTCGAAGGCAATGTGCCAAGGTCAGGGAAGTTCAACATGATCGAAAAATGGTCACTGCCATGAGGTTGCATTCATGGAGGACATTGAGGTGCTCACTACTTCAGGGGATCAGGTATGTCAGATTCCCATGCCCACCCCGGACTAATTTAAGGTGACTGTGATCATTAACGGCAAGCTCTGCACCATGGAAGTAGACTCGGGGGGTGGGCCAGACATTTATCTCAGCCCAAACCTTCTGGCAGCTGTGGCTGGTGGGGGGGGAGTCCCACTTACAACCATCTGCATTTATAGTCAGAGACTTGCAAAAGCGAAGGGTTGTGGTCCTAGGGGTGGGAACAGTACCTGTCAAATATTTTCTCAGTTCAAAGGCAGGCTACCCCTTATAGTAGTAGAAGGGGACCTATGAGGCCTACTGGGATGACCATGGTTTGATCCACTGGGGATCTGGGTCATGGGGATCCATCAAGTGTTCTTCCGGAGGGATTTCCAGAGCATGTGTATGGAGTTCCCAGCAGTTTTTGATGGCACATTGGATACTTATACTGGCCCTAAGCCTCAACCCTAATGTGCAGTCCATAAGACTGAAGGCCAGGCAAATGCCCCTAGCCCTTAGTCCCAAAATAGAGGAAGAATTAGACCGCCTCATGACACAGGGGGTGCTGGAACCTGTAACCAATGCCAAATGGGAAACCCCCATATGATCCCGGTTAAACCTAATGGCAGCGTCCACATTTGCACGGATTACAAATGCACGATTAATAAGGCACTGCAGGAACACACATAGCCGGTCCCCGTAGTCAGTCACATGTTGGCGTCACTTGCGGGGGCTAAAATCTTTGGCAAGCTGGATTTGGTGCCGCTGCAGCAGAGGCCCAAACCATAGTCATGCACAGGGAGGGGGCCTTCCATGTCAAGCAGCTGCAGTTTGGGGTCAACATGGCCCCAGGAATATTCCAGAACTTAATGGGCTCTCTTCTTAAAGGTATCCCTGGGGTCCAACCGTTCTTTGATTATGTGTTGATCACCACCACCACTGAGGAGGAGTTCGCCCTTCGACTCAGGGTGGTGCTTTAGTGCTTCGATGGGGCAAATCAAAAGGTGAAGAGGGAGACGTGTGTGCTGGGGTCTCCACCATCGATTTCCTGGGTTACACGGTGGATGCGGAGGGAATCCACCCAGCCAAGGACAAGATTAGAGCCATTTGCAAGGCCCCTGCCCTCACCGATAAGGCAGAACTACAAGCATTCTTGGGCCTCCTCAATTTCTACCACGCCTTCCTTCTCCACAAGGCAGCAGTAGTGGAGCCCTTACACAGGCTTTTGGACAAGAGGGCCCCGTGGGTTTGGGGGCGCCAGCAAGCAGCCACCTTTCAGGCGGTTACAACCTTACTGACTTCAAACAGCTTGCTGGAACACTTTGACAAGCGGCTATCTGTCGTTCTGGCATGTGATGCCTCTCCCTATGGGTCGTGGTAGCCTATAACTCACGGCCTCTACAAAAGCCCAAGTGCAATTACACACAGATCAACAAAGAGGGGTTGGTAATTGTGGCAGGGGTCAAAAAATTCCATGATTATTTGTATAGCCAACCCTTCACCATCCTGATGAACCACAAACTCCTACTGTGTCTGTTTGTTCCCAACCGCCAAACGTCACAAATGTGTCGCTGCAGGTTTTGCGGTGGTCCATCTTTCTCTCTGGTTACCACTATGACCTGCAGTATCAGCTGGGAAAGGCTATGAGCCATGCCGGTGCCCTGAATCATCTGCTGCTGTCCTCAACGGACTCCAACCCAGCACCTAGGGTGGCCATAATATCTGCAGGCCAGCCAGGGACACCTTGAGGGGGGAATGAATGCGTATGTGTGCACGCAAAGCGCGCGTCGCTGCAAACAGGAAGTGACGTCACTTCCGGTGATGTCATGCCGCCGCCAGAAACAGGAAGTGACATCACTTCCTGTGACATCGTTTCCCCTGCACCATCTGCCAGAAACAGGAAGTGACATCACCTCCTTTGACAGCACTTCCTTTGATGTCATTTCCCCCAAATATCACCGCCGGAAACGTGAAGTGACATCGCTTCCCCAAATTGCCACTGCTGGAAACAGAGACTTCTGATGACAGTTCCAAGAAGCCTGTCACAGCCTCTGCTGTGCATTTCTACATATTAAACCTCTATGAAAGGAATTGGGAGGGAAGGCTGGCACGCTGGTGACTAGAGGCGCACATTCAGCAGAAACCAAGTCAACCCACCAAATCTATATTTAAACCGAATACAGATTCAGATAATCTTATTGGCTACCGGTATAGCTGAGCCTGAATAAAAGCTGAATTTGGATCCAGACAGTTTTCCCACTAATTCCCCTCCTTAGATCTAATAATTCTCACCACAGTCATTTTGGTGATCCGAGGAGATTCCTGCCTCTTTTTTTTTTCATCAGGGGAAAAGCTGGCTGGATGCAAGTCTTTCTTTGCACCGGAAGATGAAATACATCTGTGTGCATTTTACAACATGACCATGCTAGAAGGAGACTTTTTAAAAAACAAAAGCTGGGAATAACACTCCCCATAAGACCAGCATAGGGAAAGGTTAGGGAATTAAATTTTTTGGCAGCAGTGGGAAAAGGAAACATAAATCACTGACCATCATTATGCATCTCTCTTTGCCTTGACACCAAGATTAGTAAATACAACTCCTATAAGAGCTATAAAACTAAGGGGGAACCTGCATCACCATCTTTAATTCTGTCCCTCCTTCCAGTGGCTCTCTTGGCTCTTAGGCTCTCTTTCCCCACTCTACATCTACAGGTGACCTCTATGGTGGTGGAGAAGAGCTTGAAAGCCTACCTATTTCCCATCCTTCCCCCCTTCACACACGGCAGAAATAGTCACCTACCTATGGGTCAGCACTCAGAGGCTGACTGAGGGGGGAAAGCCCCACAGAACAGATTCTGAGTTAGACCTGCATAAGACTGGCAACGGTAAAAGAAACTGAAGCCTAGCTGCATTTCAAACAAAACAACATTGCTACCTCTCTGGAATTACTGTCAAACAGATTAAGATGAAAAGGTAACATGACTAGGGAAGGAGTGGTATAAGACAGTCCCATCCAGTCACAAGCTTGCTCATTATTTTGTGAAGTAAGTAATTGGACCTAATAAAAGGATTTATATTCCACCCTCCATTCTGAATCTCAGGGTCTCAGAGCAGCTCACAATTTCTTCCATCTTCCTCCCCCACAACGAACACCCTGTGAGGTGTTATCACAGCCTGGGAAACTCCTACAAGATAATGACTCAGCCCCACCCCACCTTCCTGAGTAGTTATAAAATATTTGCCTACCATCTTCTTCTCACAGAGAGAACTCTAGCTTTCTGTGTTATACTTCTGAAGATGCCCGTCACAGATGCTGGCAAAACATCAGGTTCTACAGTGCCAAGACCACAGCCAAACAGCCTGAAAAATCTACAACTAAAGACAATAATGCTGGGAAAAGATGAAGACCAAGCATGTGATGGGTTGATTCAATGAAGAAACCCATGGCCCTCAGCTTGCAAGACCTGAGCAAGGTTGTTAACAATAGGAAGTTCTTAGGGTTGCCATAAGTTGGAAGTAACTTAATGGAAGTTAACACAGAGACAGAAATATCTGGCAGGGAAGCCAACTCAGCCTAGCTTGAAAAACTCTTGAATCAGCATTTTATGCCATTAAATGTTTTTTGAATTTGAATCAGCTCATCTGGCCATGCCACGGTGACACTGAGACTAGACTACTGTAGTGCACTCTGCATTGCTCTCCCCACCAAACCAATTCAGAAATCCAGCTGGTGCAGAGTGCCATGTTGTGGCTCTTATAGGCAGCTAGATGGGGCATGCATATTACTGCCATTCTGCAGTCCTTCCAATGGCTGGCCTGTACGTGCGCCTTCTCCATTCTGGACCCTGCATATGGTGTGCCTGAGGTCAGTAGGCACCTACACTCCTGGCTTTCCACAAACTAAGCTAAACTAAATTATTCCAGAGGGCTTTTCTATGCAAGCAATAGAATAGCACAGTTCAAAAGGCTTCACAAAGATACTTAGATGAATTACTGGGGATTGGAATCTATATTACTGCATAGAGTTTGCTGTAAATTGTATTCTGCTATGTAATTTCTCGTCATTTATTGGGTCACATTAACATTTATGCTTTCCTTCAATATTGTTTTTCAAATGTTCTACAGCCCAAATTCTATTTCATAGTTTACTGACTATAACATCCTATTGACTACACTGTGCCCCATTAACAGAGGGGGGGGGGGGGAAATCACTTTTTATCTTTCCCTTTCCCCAAAACATGGGATAGCAGAATTTATCTTTTCCAGAGGGAAATGACTTACTTGAGAGTAAATCTTCCCAGGCTCCGGCTGCAAGACTTCCCCCTTCTTTGGTGTGTCTGAAACCCTTCCTGTTCTCCTTTCCGATCCGCCCTCCCTCCCTTGCTCAGCCTCTCTAGCCAACAGAACGGCTGCTGTAACCCTTTCAGTGCTGCAGACGCATGAAAAAGATTCCTTCCCTTCCCAGAACAAAATAGGGGTCAATTACACCTTTAAGATCAACTTAATTTTATTCAGAACATAACATAGTAAAATTTCACTATTCTGCTATTGGGTTTTAATTTTGTACCACCTGGCATTCCAAACCCCACCAGCTATATGTGTCTCTGCTTACTGCACCTCATTCCGCATCTGAAGAAGTGTGCATGAACACAAAAGTTTACGTTCTGAATAAAACGAAGTTGGTCTTAAAGGTGGAATTGACTCCTATTTTGTTCCACTACTTCAGACCAACACGGCTGCCTGTATGGATCTGCCCTTCCCAGAGAGAGCGGCGTCCAGACCTAACCGGGCTGGACTTCAGCCGGGCTGCAGTTAGCGATGTCCTGTAATGCAGCTCGACAGGGCTTCTCTGGAGTAACTCCGAGCAGGGCTGTACTCCCGCCGGGAGGAGAGGCAAACTGTTCTGGCTAGTCTCCAGAAAGCATTCTTCCTGATCGATTTGGAGTTCCCCATGAAGATAGCAACAGCAAGCCTTACCTCTGCCTGAAACAGCACCTGTGCTGAAAAGTCTGCTTTGCTCCCTCTCGGGTGAGGCTGATTCTAAGGTCGACTCGCTACTTTTCCGCCACGCTCATTCGCTGCAGCCCCTCCCGGAAGACGCGAGGAAACTCGAGGTGCTGGGCCTTACACTGGGGCCAAATGATTCTAACAGCAGGGCACAGAAGCTGAGGCCTTCCCAAGTTTGCCCAGGGATCCAGAGGTTCACTGCCTCTGAACATGGAGGGTTCCCCATGGGTAGATCTCCCCTTCCGGAGGTCCGACCACGGGGCCAGGAAGCCCAGGCCCTCTCCCACGGTCGCTTCCTGGCCCTGGGATCCAGAGGTTCCCTGCAGTGGCCTCCTCTCCTCCATGAACCTGCCTCGTCCCCTTTTCCAGCCCTCTCCGCCACTCCCTTTCTGCAAGCTGGGAGAGTGCAGGGCATCCTGCACAAGTCGGCACCGCTCCGCTGCCCTCTCGGGGCGAAGCCACAGCCAAGGGAAGGCCTCCTCGCCCTCGTCTGCGGGGTCCGGAAGCGGCCTGGGCCACCCTGGCCCTTTGCAGCCTGCCCGGGGTGCCGCCGCGCCGCCTGGATCGTGCAGGGCCTGCTGTCGCCCGGCGCCCCTCACCACCGCCGAGGCCTCCCTCCCTCCCACCGCCGGCACTCTGCACATGCTCCACGGAGCAGGGCCCGGCCCCAATCCAGCCTGGCAGGAGGCGGCGGCCTCGGGAAGCTGTGGGGCTCACCTCCCACCTCCTCCGGGGCCCATCGCTCGGGCGGTGGCGGCGCGCTGTTCTCCTGCTAGCGGGCGGCTGGGCGTCCGCGGCGGGCCCGAGAGGCGGCGTCGCTCTGCTGCTGCTGCTGCGGCTCTGGCCCCGCTCTGCCGGCCACCGCGGCGGGCAGGAACTGGCCCCGCCGATCCCGCTTCATCGCCGCCTGCGCCCCCACCGCGGCCCCGCGCGCCTGCCTCGCCCGGCCCTGTCGAGCAGCACCCCTGGCGGATGGAGGAGCCCACCCCAGCAGCACCGCCCCCCAGTGGCGCTGAGTTCCGCCGGACCAGACCCTCACGCCCCGCAGCCTTCCCGGGCCTGAGCATGCGAGAAGAGGCCCCCGTGCGCCACCTCGTCCACCAGGCTGGCGCCGGGGGCGCCGGCCTCCCCTTACCTTCTCCGGGCGGCCTCGGAAAGCCCAGCGCGGCAGCGCAAAGGAGGAGCTCAGCTGGGCAGGGCCCCCGCAGGGTTAGGAGAGGCAGCCATAATCACACCCCCCGCCGCTGCTGTCGGCTCTCCACAGGCCATGGAGCCCTGCTGTCTCACGGAGGGCGGCGATCACTCGCGCATTCAGCGGGATTTTGACGAACCCGGGATTTCATTGGTCCCGGGTTCGCCAACCCGGGAGGCGGGAATTTGGGGGCAGGGGTGGGACTTTCCCGGGTGGCCGGGACGATCTGGCCACCCTACCAGCACCAGCACACATTATGGCATTGGACTTGCTCCTGGACCAACCTTTGCACTCCAGGGACATTGCTGGCTGTTGATGAAAGATCAGAATCCTCTCCCACATTTTGGACTGGGTGTGGAGGGGATGGCCTATGGACCAGGTGGCTTTGCTGCTTTCGCATCCCACTGGGATGAACTCTCTGTACATGAAGGGTGTCTATTATGGGGAAGTAGGGTGGTGGTGCCCCCGTGTTGAGACAGAGGGTCGTCTCAGTGTTACACGAGACCCACCTGGGGATCATGGCCATGAAGGCACTGGCCCGCAGTCATGTGTGGTGGACGGGGCTGGACAAGGCCATTGAAGCCTGGGTAGCCCGATACCAGCCATGCCAAGAAACATGCCCAGCCCCCCCCCCTGAGAGCCCCAATCCAATAGTGGGAATCAACTCACAACCCCTGGTCCTGCCTGTGCCTGGATTTTGCAGGCCCCTTCCAAGGGCAAACATACTTCCTTATTGTTGATTCCTACTCTAAGTGGTTAGTGGTGGTCCCCATAGCATCCACATCAACCCGAGCTGCCCTGGGTCCCCTGCACAAGGTTTTCGCCACACATAGCTTTTCGCCTGACACGTTTGTCTCAGAAAATGGGATGGCTTTCACATCGGCCAAGTTCCAGAACTTCTGCGACTGAAACTTAATAAAACATATAAGGTTGGTTCCCTTCCACCCTGCCACCAACCGCCAGGCAGAAAGGATGGTGCGTGCAACAAAGGAATTGCTCTGCTGCATCATCCATAGGGACTGGGAAGCTCGCCTGGCAGAAAGCCTCCTAGCCCAACATTCAATTCCCAGTTCAGTCACCGGTCGCAGCCCAGCTGAATGCTTAATGGGCCGTAGGGTGGCCACTCTATTAGACTGCATGCACCTGGACTGCGCCCGTGATCTACAGGACATGCCCAAGGTGGTCCAGGCTCCCCAAGGATTTGACACGGGGGATTTGGTGTTTGCCAAAAACTATGGGAGTGGGAGCCCAGCCTGGATACCTGAACAAGTTTCAAGGGTGCTAGGGGCCATCATGTACAAGATGATCTCAGAGGACGGGTTTACCATGCAAAGCCACATAGATCAGTTAAGATCACAGGAGGCCTCTGGGGGTGGGAACAAAGGGGAAAGCCCGAATGATGCGCCAACCCCGCCAGCTCCAGGAGCCGTGGAAGCAACAGAAGTGGAAGACCTGGGTGCTACAGCCCCAACAGGCAGAGAAGCCACAGAGGAACCTGAGCCACAGTCTGCAGTCGAGATCCCCGAGGACCTAGCACCACCGGCTGCAGCTGCAGCACCACCAGCCCTATCACCAGCGGCCCAAACAGCAGCAATCACACCCCCAAGATCTCCAGCACTCAGACAGTCAACAAGGGAACACCGCAAGCCAGCGTACCTCAAGGACTATGTCTGTCTTGCAAACTAAGGGGGGAGGGATGTTATGTACATTGAACTGCATCAAGGATTTGGGTATTCCTATTTAGCTCATTAGAGCTAGAAGAATGGAGCTTGGGGAACTCGGAACAATAGTTAGCGGGATCCTGATACCTGCTCCCCTGCACCAATCATAGGACCCCGGCCAGTTTGAATGGCCTAATGACCTGCTAACATGGGAAACCAGAGGTGTATATAGTTACAGCCCTGTCAGCTGGCCAGTTAGTCTTGTTCGGGCAGCTCTATACCATGCTGCCTTTAATAAAGAGCTGTTAATACTGTTGCCCCATCTTCTCGATGCTTTGAAACCACTATATTACAAATTCCCAGCATGGCGTTGGCTTTTTAAATTGCAATTGCAATAAAAGGAAGCTTTCTTACCTTTTACTACTTCCATTAAGTTGTTTGTTTACCATGGAGGCCTTTTTAAGTACCTATTTGTACTCTTCCTAACATGTGGTATACATTTTATTTGCCCTTCTAGGATTGCAGCTTTAAATATTCTCCAAGTTTACTGAAGGGATTTGACTCTTCTTACCTTTCCTTTCAGTTTCTTCTTCATAAGCTATCTCATTTGAGAGAAGTTACCCCCTCTACAGTTAAATGTGGTTGTGTTGGTCTTTTGGGACAACCCCCAATTTACATAAATGTTGAACTTATTTTGTGTGTTTGTCTGCACCTGGAAGCCATGGTGATCTTTAATGACTGACTCCAATTGGGGGCCGGGAGGATATTTAAAGAAGTGGTTGAATAAAGTCTGCCCTTGTCCTCCTGGCTGCTGGTATTTCAAGGTCTCCCATTCAAGTACTTGCCAGATTTCACCCTGCTTAGCTGTTGAGATCTGAAAATATCAGGCTTGCATCAACTATCCAGGTCAGAGCACATGTTGGACTTAATAACACTATGGTCACTGTTCCCAACTGCTGCTATCATATTTACGTCTCTCACCAGGTCTTAGGCATTACATAGAACCAAGACCAAGATTGCCTCCCCACTGTGACCCTCTGCTCTATGGCAATGTATCTAGAAACCCAGTCTCTTTCACCTGACTTGAACACATATTTACCTAATCATTTGGTTGGTAGTTAAAATCACCTGTTAAAGGTAAAGGTAGTCCCCTGGGCAAGCACCAGTCCTTTCTGACTCTGAGGTGATGTCGCATCATGACATTTTCATGGCAGACTTTTCATGGGGTGGTTTGCCATTGCCTTATCCAGTCATCTACACTTTACCCCCACTAAGCTGGGTACTCAGTTTACCGATCTCAGAAGGACGGAAGACTGAGTCAACCTTGAGCTGGCTACCTGAACCCAGCTTCTGTCAGGATCAAACTCAGATTGTGTGAGCAGAACTTGGACTGCAGTACTGCAGCTTACCACTCTGTGCCATGAGGCTTGTATAAAATCACCTATTACAACACAGTTATTTCGTCTAGTTGCTTTCCTTAATTCTTTTGCTATTTTAAAATCATCCTCTAAACTTCGATCTGGTGGGTGATAACAAATTCTCAGAATTCAGATTTCTTTTTGGTACACTGTTTCCACCCATAGCATTTCTGTAAGTGAATCTATTTCTCTTACATTCTCAGTCTTACAGGACTCTCTGGCATACAGAGTCACTCCATCTCTGACCCTTCCCTCTCTATCCTTCTAATATCATTTATATCCAGGAATCACTGTATCCCACTGAATACACTGTATCTCCATCTCATCAAGTTTCTGAAATGCCCACAATGTCTATGTTCTCTTCTGACACAAAGCATTCCAGCTCCCCCATTTTACCTTGGAAACTTCTAGGATTTATATATAAACATCTATAATTTCCCAGACACATTAGGCGTGGACCTTTTCTCCTGTGGCCTCTAGACCTTGCCAGGCAGTCAATATTTTTGTCACCCTCTCGGTGGCCAGCCCTTATCCATTTCACTGTAAAACAGTAACAGCTACCCCTTTCATTCAGAATTACAACCCTAACCCTTTATCTCTTTGAGATGAGCCATCTTGAACCAGAGACTTTTTATCTCCTGTTAGTTTCCCCCCATGATTTCATTTAAAAACTACTCTGCCATATTTTTGATTTGATTAAGTACTAGCAGCCTGGTTCCTTTACAGGAGAAGTGGAGGCTGTATCTTTTGTAAAGGTCCTGCTTGTTTCAAAAAGCATCCCAGTGCCTAACAAACTTAAACCCTTCTCATCCTTTCAGATGAAGTCAACAACTTTCACATCTCCACAAATCTGAAATGTGAGTGCTTGGGTTCTGAGCTTGAATCTGTTTATCTGTCTGTGTTTGTACCTCATCCTTAATTCAGGGTGAGATGCATGGCTCTGATCTTCCAATTTCATCTTCATAATGACCTTGTGAGATACATTAAACTAAAAGAAAACAACCTATCCAACGGTTTTTAGGGGCAAGCAGAGATTTAAACCCACATCTCCCCAAATCAAATGTGATATTCTAACCACTACATCACAGCAACTGTCACCACTTTCACTTCTTGAATCATAAGAGAATGTAAGCACAGACAAAGTGATAAGGCTTAGTCATGAAATGCTGGTATCTATTTATGATGGAAATCCAACCATACAAAGCCTGATTTTGTGATCTGACCTTTACACATATAAAAACAATGATTTGAAAATAGTTTAAATTTGTCTATATTCCTCCATAAGTATATACCAGTCACTATTACGTATGTGTTGGAAGTACATCTCTTGGAACATTTTTGCTGTCAAGCAAATGATGAATTCTTGTAACAATGGATATAAGTCTTATACTAGTATAGCTACTGACCATGATTGCTTGGAGCCACAAAACCAGTGAAGGCATTATGGGGTAAAATGTATAGTAAAACTGTTGTGAGAAGGATTGTGTAAGTATGGTAGTCATCAACCAAAAGGGATATTGCACCCAAAAAATCAGAAGGAGACTGAGATTAGGAATGACAGTCATGAAAGAGCTAGAAAACATTATCATATTTAGGGATGTGGCACTGGCAACCAAGATCAAATTAATTCATGTCATTGTTGTTCTCCATTACTACCTATGGGGTGAAAACTGGACAATGAGGAAAGCTTACAGGAAGAAAATAGATCCCTTTGAAATATGTTGTTGGAAAAGAGTTTATGGCTACCATGAGCCACCAAAAAGACCAATAAGTGGGTTCTAGATAAAAGCAAGCCTTAATTCTCCCTAGAAGCTAAAATGACTAAACTGAGGCTAACTGAGAAAACACTGGAAAAGACAATAATGCTAGGGAAAGTGGAAGGCAGAAGGAAAAGAAGAAGACCCATGAGATGAATTGAGACAGTAAGAAAGCCACACCCCTCAGTTTGTAAGATCTGGGCACAGGTGTTAACAACAGTAGCCTTTGGAGTACATTAATTCACTAGTAGTAAGGCCCGTTGTGAAGAGAAATACAATGGGCACTAGATATTTGCTGTCAGTGAATGTCACGGCCTTGGCAGGGGGCCTGGGGAGGGAAAGGAATGATAGAGGAAGGCAAGGTATGTCAAGAAGGCAGCTGTTGGGAAGGAAAATGGAGAAAGTGGGGAAATGTGGGGTAGGTTATCATAGAAGAGGGATAGATTAAGAAAGAGGGATGGGACAAAAGAGATGTAGATTGATTTCCATCTCCTTCCCCACTGTAGCCTCTACCTATGAAAAGGACAGTCTTTCTTCACAGTGGAGACGAAAGCAGCTTACATCATTCTCCCCTTCCCCTTTTGATCTGCACAACAACCCTGTGAGGTAGGTTAGGCTGAAAGTCTGTGACTGATCCAAAATCACCCAGTCAGATTCCACAGCAAGAAGCTGGATCTGGCAGACCCTGCTCTGAAGTGCCAGCTGCCATGTCACATGGGCTGTCATAGGGGGGTGACCTCAGCTAGGTATAATGACTCAGAAACTACCATTTTCTCCAGGGGAACTGACATCTGACCATCTGGAAAGCAGTTGTAATTCTGAATGATCTCCAGGCCTCACATGGAGATTGGCAACAATGGCTCCCCAGGAGGAAATGGCTGGTTTGGAGGTTGGAGTCTATGGCATTGTACCTGTCTGAGTTCCCTCTTCTCCTGATATCTCACCTTCTCCAGGCTCCACCCATCAAATCCCCAGTAATTTTTCAATCCTTCCCAGCAATCCATCAACCTACTTTTATCTGCCCCTCTGACTGCAGTTTTCTATCTCTTCCCCCTTCCCTGCAGGCTCTACCTAGAAAAAGTTCAGTCTTTCTCTGCAGTGGGAACGAAAGCAGCTTACATAATTCTCTCCTCCCTCTTTTGATCTACACAACAGCCCTGTGAGGTAGGTTAGGCTGAAAGTATATGGGTGGTCTGACTCTAAAATCTCTAGAAGTTTCCCAATCTGGAGCTACCTTAGTCAGGATCAGCCCCAATGAGTCCTCTCTCAAAGGACAAAATAGGCCCGGAAAAAACCTCCCCCCCCCGGCTTTTACTAACAAAACCAAGCTTGGTTGACTAGCAGCAGGCACTGAGGGGAAAGTGAATGAAGCTTCCTCAGTGGCCCAATCTTATACACAAGACTCCACATTCTCTCTCTTTCTGTCTCTCTCTCTGTACCTGGAATAAAATGTTGTGTTGCTGCCAAGAAATGCCTTTTATTTTTTTGTCTATGTCTCTCTGGGTGTTTGGTTCCTCAGAGGAGGAGCCCTCAGCCAACTGAGGAAAGGCTTTCTGTGGGAGTTTCCCTCCTCCTCCCTCCATCAGCCAATCAAGGGAAGGCTTTCTTCCTCTCTCCTTGAAGCCACCAATGAATGCAGCAGACCTTGAGTGGCCATTGATGCACCAATGGTTTATGGAGTGCACCTCACCACCAATAAGAGAGCCAGATTTGGCCACCACCACTAAGTTTTTATTATATAAAAGAGAGGGTCTCCATAAATTGGAAGCAACTTTATGGCACTTCCGTCACACACACACACACACATGTTAAGAGAGGTAAATATGAAGTGTACTTAGAAATGCCAATGAATAGGAGTGTTCAGTCAGATATTTAGCCATTTATTAAAATTAAAATCAGCTATACATATTGATTTCCCATTGATGGGTATCATCTCTACTCAGACAAAATGACAGAACTTCAAAAACCTATCCTCAGGGACATTTATAGTTCATGACATGGTTTAGCGTTTTAATTCCAGCCAAAATCTGCATTTCTTCTCTCACTCTTCCATGAACGATTTAGCTTTCAGATTTCAGCATCATTTCATTTTAATTTGGACTCAGTCTTGTTCTATTCTTGAGCATTTTTTCATCCAAATATAGATAGATAGCATTTACTCTGTGGAAAAACATGTCAAAAATACAGTGTGCTGAAATTCACGGTTTGTGAATTTAGTAAAGCTATAAAAAAAGCTTTGACCAGTGTCAAATTTATGACTGGGTGCCAGTGAAGCCTAATTCTAAATGTAAATAAGACTTAATTGTTTACCATGCAATTGTGGTTGAAAGATTTCTGTATAATGCATGGTAGTGTCTTTTCAGTCTGTGACAAAGCTGCACAACAAAATTCAAGTCTGCTTGTTCTGATGAATGCCCTCATTGTTAATGAGCCAAATTGTGAAGAGCTCTTCACAAGGAAGAACAAGAGTGAGCCTCCTGTGTCAGAGGCCTGTTTAAAAGCCAAAGAAGATTGTCTGCAAATAAATAATTAATAGTCAATAAATGTTAGGTAAGTTTGCATCAGAAAAACAGAATGAGTGGAAGTGATGTGAGTGAAATAATACATGCAAAATTGACAGATTTAGTGAAGGTTAAAAGTTGTAAGCCAGCCCTTTCCCAGCTTCTTTTCATCAAGCAACTTGAGGGGTTATGTTTACAGTTAATTACTGAAGAATAGCATCTCCTTTTTTCCTTGTGACAAATAGGAAACAATTCCAGGAAGATATTCTTAGAACTACAGCCATAATTCAGGATTATAATTTTGATTTTTTTTTTTTTTTAGTAAACTCCATTGAACAACATGGAATTTACTTCTGAGTAGATCTGCTCAGGCTTGTTCTGTTTGTTAGCTTTACAATATGAATATGACTCTAAGAAAGCAAGAAGTTGAAGAAAGAATGATATAGCATTGCAAGATCCAGAACTATAATGTAAACATGAATAAGAATGTATTAACAGTCCATAAATGTTCATGCAGTATATGTTTGTTTCATTCAATTAACATAAGGAAAAAAAACTATAATTTAATTACCAAAATAATACTTCCAAGTTGTGTAGTAATGGTCACACAACTCAGAGATGGTCGCGTTGCTTTATTTTATACATTCTTTCTTACACAGTCATTGACTAGCAACGTGCAGAATGAAACGACCAATGTTTACATAAACTTGTAACCCCAAATGTGGATTCCAGGAAGGAGGTGAAGGGGCAGCACATTCCAAGACCCTCAGCATTCTTGCATAGGTCAAGGTACATGAAGGCTTTAGTGCTGCCTTCTGAGTCTTAAGATGGAGGCAGAACAAGGTTGGCCAGGCCATTGTTCTTCCTTCATCTCACTCTTTTTTGTTTTTTGTTAAAAGGTGTCTGTCCCCTCACCGTCACTCTCTGGAATCGATTGTATTAAAAGGGTGTATTAAATATTAATGTATTAAAAGGGTGTATCGTTCCAATCGTTCCAATCGGTCTGAGATAATAATGCCATATCAGAACAATCACACGTAGAGTCTAAGGGAACAGTTTCTCTGCTAATGCATGAGGTAGAGAATTCCATAAGCCAGAATCTTTGATCAACACCACAGCAAGGTGACTTAAACAATATACAGAAAGAGATATATTAGCAGGAATACAACTAAACGTTCAATGGAAACAAGAGGAAAACCAATCAGGTGATAAAGGAATATAGCCATAATTACTGGTTACATTAATTGTTATATTACATTTCCACAAAGGGGCATCTGTTTGCAGGCAACCATGCAATGGTTTATGGAGGAATGCCAGTTGGGTAAAGTTGCATAAGAGATTTGGGATGCATTTAAACATTTACCAAGAGCTGTATCAGTTCCTGGAGCCTTGCAAATGGGAATGGCATATGTAAATCAGTGTGTTGTGTTAAACAAAAATGTGAAACATTATTAATGTTAGCTAAACATTCCCAAATATTAAACTGAAGATGATCTCCAAAACTAATAGCCTTGACAGGAGACAAAATACATAAACAAAAGCATGCCATCTTTAGCCAGGTGAACACAATGTGCCAGAACCCACAAAGGACCTGCAAGAGAAAACACAGCAGCATGCCAGCACCCCCAGTTAATTAGGGGCACTGAACCATGCCAAGTTAATAATGCCAAATTCAATTGTTCCTGAACTTTCATTTTCACTCCTTTTAATTGTTTTTGAAGAGTGGTTTTCAATGTCTGATTAGCATGTTCCACAATAGCTTAACCTGTGGAATTATACAGAATACCATGACTGAGACAGATGTCCCATTGCATATAAAATTCTTGGAAACTAGCAGAACAGTAGGCAGAGATATTGTCTGTCTTGAGTTTTTGAGGTTTGCCCAGGACAGTGATGGCAGCAATTAGATGAGCAATAACATGCGTGGCAGACTCCCCTCTTTGAGGAGTGACCCATAAGACACCTGAATAGGTGTCTACAGGCACATGAACAAATTTTCAAGGGGCCAATGAAGGAACATGTGTGACATCCATTTGCCACAGTTTGTTAGAGAACACTTTTCCTGTGAAGAAAGGTTAAAACACTTGGGGCTCTTTGGCTTAGAGAAACATTGACTGCAGGCTGACATGATAAGAGGTTAACAAGATTATGCATGGGATGGAGAAAGTAGAGAAAGAAGTACTTTTCTCCCTTTCTCACAATACAAGAAATTGTGGGCATTCAAGGAAATTGCTAAGCAGTCAGGTTAAAACAGATAAAAGGAAGTACTTCTTCACTGAAAGGGTGATTAACATGTGGAATTCACTGCTACAGGAGGTGGTGGCAGCTACAAGCATAGCCAGCCCAAAGAGGGGACTGGATAAAAATATAGAGCAGAGGTCCATCAGTTACTATTAACCACAGTATATATATCTATACACACACACACACGTGTGTGTGTGTAGAAGAAGACATTGGATTTATATTCTGCCCTCCACTCAAGAGCTGCAGAGCGGCTCACAATCTCCTTTATCTCCCTCCCGCACAACAGACACCTTGTGAGGTGTGTGGGGCTGAGAGGCTTCTCACAGCAGCTGCCCATTCAAGGACAACCTCTGCCAGAGTTATGACTGACCCAAAGCCATTCAAGCAGTTACAAGTGGAGGAGTGGGGAATCAAACCTGGCTCTCCCAGATAAGAGTTTGCACACTTAACCACTACACCAGACTGATACATATATTGGTCACTGTATGACACAGAGTGCTGGACTGGATGGACCATTGTCCTGATCAAAATTTAATGAAAACTGTTTGACAAATGCTTTGGTATTCTGGTGAAAATAGCTGTGACTGAGACAGGAAAAGTAAATAGCGATGTAACGCCTTTCAAACCTTATCAGCCAAGGCATTGTCCTGAGCAATCAAGCCAGGAAGATTAGGATGACTTGGAATTGTGGCAGTGAAAAAAGTTAACTCACAGCCAGAAATTAAAAACTGCAAGATTAAAAATACAGCCAATCAAATTTAATGCATACTAGTGTCAACTATTAAGTTGAAAGACCTTTGTAAATAGAGTTTTTCTAGCAACAACTTCAGCCTGTTGCACTGAGCGCTGTTGCAAAGTAAAGTTTGTCTTTCACACTTTCCCCCCCAGCAAACTGGGTACTCATTTGACCAACCTTGGAAGGATAGAAGGCTGAGTAACCTTGAGGCAGCTACCTGAACCTAGCCTCCACCAGGATCAAACTCAGGCCATAAGCAGAGCTCAAGACTGCAATACCGCAGCTTTAACACTCTGCACTACGGGGCTCTTTCTGAAGCCAAATTAGCATTTTCCTTAGCCAATTTCAGCATCAATTCTCCTGCTGTGTCAGGATTATCAACCTGTCTTTTGATTGCTGCCTGAAGACAATTGATAAGGTCTAAATAGAGCTCTTGTGGCTTTTGACAGACAGTTGCAAAACTATGAGCTAGTCTCCCTTCTGTAGCGACTTTGGCAAAGGCCTGTAAAGCACATTCAGATATTATAGCAAGGGTTGCAACAGGGAGCACTTGTGCTTCAATAGTACGGAACTGTCCAGATCCATATATTTGTTCAACAGTATAAGTCCCATTGGAGCCACTCCCTTGAACATCAGCCAAATTATGATATTCACTGTCCCATACCACATACTGTCCAGGAGTTAACATCATCCCCACCATATTTTTTCCAATCTTGAAAAATCACAGTGTATCCATTAGAGAGTCCTTCTAAAAGATTCTGCACATCGGTTCCCCTTATGCCCATGTCTCTGATAGCCTTTTGAATTTCACTCAAAACAGAGCGGGGCAACACAGTACAGTTAACAATCTGTTGCTCATTCTCATTCTGTGCATAGGTTACTGGGCATACCGATAAAAGGCCAGGCAACTCTTCCCCTGTCAACTGTTCAGGGCAAATAGACAACATTTCTGCCAACTCTGGGACATTTTCCAATTTAGCCTGATCAAGTTCCTTCTCCAAAACTTCACAGACCATGTGTCCCAGGGCATTAGATAGTGAGCCCATGGGTGGATTCATTGGTGGAGAAGGAGGAGAAGGAGGGGGAAGAAGAGGAGGGAGAAAAGGGGCAGGGGGCACAAGTTGGACACCAGTGCATTTTAGAGGACAATCTTTGGAGAGCTGGCTTGTGCTAGAAACAGGCATAAATTTCTCTACTGCATACCTGCATTCATGCCAGGCTTGCAGCAGTTCAACAGAAGCTCAAGGCTCTGCGTGAAAGGTTTTCCCTATCTTCTCCCAGTCCCAGTTTAAGAGAACCTCCCTCCAGATACCAGGGGCATTGCTTACTGATCTCTTTTAAGAGAGTCTGAAGTTGCCCAGAAGTCACGGACCCGCCATACATCTGAATGAGGAACCGCAGCTCCTCCAAATGTTTCTGCTGGATTTGCAAGAACTGCCCTCCCATACTCACAAATGAAGGGGTCATTTAGAACGACGAAGTGCACTTCCGAAGGGTCTGTTCCAGACGTTTGTGAGAGGGGTCCCTGCTCGGGCTCCACATGTAGTAATGGTCACACAACTCAGAGATGTGGTTCATGCACCAGTCTGTCCATGCTGCTTGTGTCTCTTTGACAGTGGTCGCGTTGCTTTATTTTATACATTCTTTCTTACACAATCATTGACTAGCAACATGCAGAATGAAACGACCAATGTTTACATAAGCTTGTAACCCCAAATATGGATTCCAGGAAGGAGATGAAAGGGCAGCACATTCCGAGACCCTCAGCATTCTTGCATAGGTCAAGGTACATGAAGGCTTTAATGCTGCCTTCTGAGTCTTAAGATGGAGGCAGAACAAGGTTGGCCAGGCCATTGTTCTTCCTTCAAAGTTGTGTGAAAGGACAGACATAATCTTCCATATTGAAAATACAAAAGAAAAATAGGGCATTGGTTTCAGCTTTGGTTTCTTTATTGATTTAATGATTAAATATAATAATAATAATAATAATAATAATAACAACAACAACAACAACAACTTTATTTTTATATCCCGCCCTCCCCCACCAAAGGCGGGCTCAGGGCGGCTCACAGACATGGAATTCCATGATTCAATAAAACAATATAAACAACAATTTTAGATAAAATCAATTACATAAATAAATTAGTTAAAATAGATAAAATAGGTGCTATAAAATACTATACATCGTAATCATACATAAGATGGCTAGATGGCTGCAATCAGTTTAGCCAGGTTCTGTCTTAAAAGCAAGCTGAAAAAGAAATGTTTTGCAAGCCCTGCGGAATTGGTTCAAGTCCCGCAGGGCTCGCACCATTTCTGGAAGTTGATTCCACCATCGAGGGGCCATTGCTGAGAAGGCTTGCTCCCTGGTTGTCTTCAGTCTAGCCTCTCTTGACCCAGGGATTGTTAAAAGATTTTGAGAGCTGGATCTCAGTGCTCTCTGGGGAACATATGGGGAGAGGCGGTCCCTTAAGTAGGCAAGTCCTCGGCCTGCCTATTAGAACAATTAATAGACTTACTTAGATGGAATTACTTTTGGTCCTTTTTGTTGATTCATACAAATGCTGTAAAAATAGGTGCTGGGGATTAGTGTGTTATACAATAGTACCAACTAAAATTTTTCATGATAGGTTTTGAAAATAAAGAGCAATTTCCAATCCAACAGGCATGTAAAAATACATTATCTTAGTTCACGGTTAAGCTTAAATTAATGCATATTGTAAAGTTGAAGGAAAAAATACAAAATGCAAATATTTTAATGAAAATTGGCAATTGGTTATTGCTTATTAGAACAGTAGAGCTCATATTCAACAAATGGTAATCAGATAATAAGTTTTTTAGATTGCAATAGCTTTGAAAAGTTTTCAGATGTTTTGGGCTAACTGGGGTCAAGGGAGAGGAGACACAGGTTTGTAGCTGGTTTTTGAGTTTTGAGTGATCTGTGGTCCTGAAATTTACAACTTTGCTCACAGCTGTATTTGGAGTCCTGATAAGGATACAAAGTCTGACCACCCCTGCTTCTTAAGATTTATGGATGTAATTATCTTCAGAAAAAAAGAATTTTCTAAAGATAAAGACACAACTTGCTATGAGGTAATCTTTTTCAAGGGGGATTTCAAAGGAATTATGGAATTAATAACAATTGGCAAAAAGCTTAATTCAGAGAAAAGTTTAAAATGAATAAGGGAACAGTTATTTTTTTCCCATACCCCGCCCCCACCCCAAATGTTATTTTTGATGAATGTGTGTACATGGTAAAGTTCCTAGCTGCAAAGAGAAATCTGCCATGGGATTGTTTTTCTATTTACTTTAGAGGACTGTTTGTAACAGGAAGGTTATATACAATAGAAGACAAGCCTCTCTCTCAGTCTGAACCTTTTTTGTTATGGTGATATGATAAAAGCTGTTGAGATTTAAAAGTGAAAGCATTTGCCCAAAAAATATCTCAGAACTTCCAAGACTATTGCAAAGACTCCTCATCCTTGGAGTGCCTTACTACCACCAACAATGTCAGAGGACGAGAAGGTCAAATCTAAGGACATACAGACCGACCCGATTGAGCCAGAACCACCCCTACTGAGGGGCCAAAGATCATGCCCAGGTTTGTGATGACCAGAAGGGATGAGCAGAGCTCGAGAGGGCTTGTAGAATGGAAGGAGAGGGAATTGATTGCCAGGCATGCCTGCCCTTGCTCCTCAAGTCTACAAGGAGAGTACTGAGCCGGGTGGTCCGACGATGAAGTGGAGAGATTCACAAGAGGATCTTTGTTTGGCCACCCCAGCAAAGGACCTAATGATGCATTGCCAGCAGGAGGTGAGAACTCTTGCCCGTCAGCTGAGATAATTAGCTGTTCAGTTTGCTGGGACACCTCCTGCACAGCAACTGGCTGTTCCCCCACACACACCCGATGGTGGAGTACCCCCGCCTCTGCCAGATGGTGGCAGACTACCGTGACTGGTTCAACCAGCCACCCCACCAGAGCCGTGCATCACTCCAGGGGGCCCAAAGGTGCATAAAGCATGGTTCGATGGAAACCCCTCCAACCTGGGGTACTCCCTGGTGCAAATCAGAGATCATCTCCAGGTTTAGGCCGAAAACTTCCTCACAGAGGAGGCCAAAGTGGTCTACATTGGAGGGTGTCTACAGGGAGCAGCCACACACTCCACGACCTCTGACAAGGAGCGAAGTCTGTCCGGGATTACACATCTGAGTTCTGTCTCCTGAATAGCAAGGTGCACTGCTGGGATGAGGGGGTCCGAATCAAGCAGTACAAGTGAGGCCTCAACTCCTCACTTTTCACAGAAGCACTGGCCACAGGGAATCCCCAAACCCTGCTAAGGTGGATACAACTGGCCTGCGAGATCAAGGACAGGCAGAAGGTGGTCACACTCCACCACAGCAACAAAGGGAGGGTCTAACCTCCGAGAGACTAAGGACAGAGGAGGGGAGAAGGGCACCACCCACAGAACCGCACTCACTCCCAGTGAGAAGGAAAGGCATGAGAAGAACTGCCTGTGCTTCAAATGTGTGTGTGTGTGGTGGGGGGGAGGAATCATGTCTCAAGCGACTGCCTAAGTGTCCTGTGGGATGCACTCACCTCAGGCTTTAAAAGGGGAGAACTGAAGAAGAAAAATCCCTCCACAGCTGCCAAAACCCACAAAAGGAGGCACGGCTCTGCTCCACCATCTGGACCAGCATGTCAAAGTCTCAGAAGAGGAGAGCGGTTAAGACCAGCTGGTGGGAAACATCAACGACCTGCTGTGAGGAACACGCACCAGTAGGTTGCTGTCGCTGCCATGCGACTATGGGTGAGAGTTTCTGGGACTTTGTATTTTATCCCTATAACCCTAGTAAATCGCTTAACGAGAAGGTTCACTAGCATATGAGCTTTACTAGACTCGGGATACTCTCGAGACCTGTTGTCACAAGGGTTGGCAGATGCTTTAGGACTGCTACGTAAACCTCTGCCCTCCCTGTTATTGTTTGAGCAAATGGATGGAGAGCCCATGAAAGGGAGCTGTGCACCCAAGAAACAGAACCTTGTGTGACAGGGTAGGGTGATAGGCAAGGCTATTTGTAATAGCACCCTCTACCTGCTTCCAAGTCTTGTTAGTGATCGAGTGACCGGCTGATCATGATCCCTTTATAAAGTGGAGTGGCAATGCCATCTACTTTCAGGATGAGAAATGCAAGATTCACATTTGGAATAAAGATTGGGGTCCCGATCCTCCCCCTCAGATGGAGAAACTCTGTTTGACCCAACAGGAAGTATCCTCCATCCCCCACAAGTATCAGGACCTCAGGGGGGGGGGTCTTCAAAGCAACGGAAGCCAATGAACTCCCCATTCATCGTCTCACGGACTGTGCCATTGAGCTTATTGATGGGGAAAGCTTTACCAAAAGCCAAGTTGTATTCTATGAGCCGCCAAGAGAGGGAGGAGTTAAAAAAATTTATTGATACCAACTTACAACGGGGCTTTATCCGCCCTGCTCAATCTCCTCATGCGGCCTCGGTACTCTTTAGGAAAAAGAAATGTGTGAGTCTCAGACTGTGCATGGATTATTGGGGGCTGAATGGCATTTCTATGAACAATGCCTACCCCCTTCCTCTTATAAAAGACCTTCTTAGTGAGGTCTCACAGTGTAAGATCTTTACAAAGTTGGCCTTGCATGATGCTAACTTCCGAGTGCGCGTCAAGGAAGGAGATGAGTGGAAAACAGCATTTAACACCCCATTAGGACAGTTTGAATATTTGATTATGTCGTTCAGCCTGAAAGGGGCCCCAGGGGTATTCATGAATCTAATCAATGAGACTCTACAAGAATATCTGTTTAATGGCATGGCATGTTATATGGTTGACGTGTTGATATACTCGGAGGACCTCCCCTCCCACAATAATTTTGTGTGAGAAGTACTGCAGACCCTTTATGAGAACAAACTGTTTGCTAAGCTGTCTAAATGTGAGTTTCATAAGATAGAACTTGACTTTCTAGGCTACCGGATTTCAGCTGGGGGGCTGGGAATGGACCCCACAAAAATTCAAGCTGTGGTGGGCAGGGCTGCCCCCTGGACTAGAAAACAACTTCAAAGTTTACTCAGTTTTGCAAATTTTTATAGAAATTTCATTAACAACTTAGTGACCATGGTCCTCCCCCCCACAGACCTCAAAACCAAAGGAAAGGGTGCAGAGGTTCAAAGACTAGGGGTCCAGCTTGACTGGTCTGCTGATTGCCAGGCAGCCTTTGATGAATTAAAACGTCCGTTCACTTCCAAACCTATCCTCATCCACCCAGAATAGAATAAAAGTTTGTTGTGCAATGTGACACAAGTAAAATTGCCCAAGCGGTCCTTCTGCTCCAAGCGGGTGGTGGTGGTGGGAAACTACATTCTTGTGCCTACCTCTCAAGGAACTTCTCTTCAACAGAGAGTTATTGGTAAGTTTGGTACATGGAGGCTTCAGCCATTAAACTAGCTTTAGAAACTTGATGCCACTACCTTGAGGAGGCTCAAATCGCATTCAAACTTTGGACTGACCACAAAAATCTAGCCTCATTGGTTGCCACCCAAAAACTCAGTACAAAGCAGTTATAGTGGGCAGGATTCTTCCACAAATTCCGATTCACCCTGGGACACATTCCCAAGAAGCAGAACTTCTTGGCCGATGCGCTATCCTGTCTCTCCCAGCATGATAGCAAAAGGGGAGTGGTAATAGACTCATTGTTCTCTCCCTCCCATTTGGAAGCACTGGTCACCACTTGGCGCCAAGCACAAGTTTAACAGGGTAGGAAACAGGGCGAGTCTTTATGATGTCATTGCATGCCTAGACTGGGCAGACACCAGACACAACTCTGGAATTATCCATATCCCCCGATGGGCTCTGGTACAAAGACTCTAAGCTATTCATCCTGAAGCCCCTCCAGCTGGTGGTTTTACAGCATTCTCACAATGCAAAGCTGGAGGGGGGCACTTTGGTTTTGTAAAAACCCTTCATTTAATCCAGCATCAGTTATGGTGGCCGAGCCTGCACAAAGATGTCTCCCAATATGTAACCGGGTGTCCAGTGTGCCTAATTTCAAAGAAGTGAAGGGAGGGAACCCCAGGGAATTACACTAGAAACGACCTCTCGGCCATGGGAATGTATTTCTATGGACTTCATCATGGACCTACCCTCCCCCCAAGGGAAAGCGGTTATCTGGAGGGTGGTCAACACTTTCTCCAAACAGGCCTACTTTGTTCCTTGTAAACAGCTCTCCACAGCTAAGAAACTAGCCCACTTCTTCCTACAGCACATTGTTAGGATCCATTCTTTCCCAAATAAGATAATTTCTGACTGTGGTCCCCAGTTCGTTGCCAACTTCTGGGGCCAACTGTGCAAGTTGACAGGGATTGAGCAGGGCTAAGCTCCACCTACCACCCTCAAACAGATGGACAAACAGAATGCATGAACGGGGTGCTCGAGCAATTTCTACAATGTTATGTTTCATTTCAACTGAACAATTGGGTCTCCTTGCTACCTTTTGTAGAATATGCATATAATAATAGCGTTCACACCTCTACCAATGTCAGCCCATTTCTCATTGTTAATGGCTACAAAGGAAAACCGTTCCCGAAACTGCCAGGGGCTCTAAAACCTCAGAATCCCCCCAGTTTGCTGAGTAGTGGCAGTCTATAGCCCATGGCTGGACTACAGTCCAAAATGAACTCAGAAAAGCCAAGGAAACCTATAAAAAATCATGATAAGCAGCATTCAAAATTATGGGACCTCAAGGTGGGAGATACAGTGTGTATCTCCACCAAAAACTTGCCAAATACCCAGCCTTTCAAAAAAAAATGGGTTTGAAATATTTAGGGCCTTTTCCCATTAAGTGGATTATTAACAATGTGATTGTTGATCTTAAATTGCCTAAAGCACTAAAACAAGTTCATCCTTGTTTTCATGCCAGCCTTTTGAAATGTGACCCTGGACCCTCGTTGTGGCACCCACAATCGACAGCGCCTGCTCCAACTCTTGTACAGGGTCAGATTCACCATGAAGTACAATTCATTCTTGACATAAAATGGAAAAGGGAGGAACTCTATTATCTCATCAAGTGGACCCATTTCCTCATCAGCCAGGTAGAATGTGTGAAGGCATCCAACACAAAAGCCCCAAAACTGACTAAAGACTTCCACCGCCACTTTCCTGGTAAACCGGGGGGGGGGGGGTGTGAGAGCTTGGGGGGGCAGGTGCCTTGCCATTTTTATCTGGCTTCTAAGTGCTTTTACTTTTACTGTCTGCTTTGCTGCGTCTATCCTTGTAACCAGTTACCAAATCTCCTACACTGATCTGAAGGGTTACTAAGGGAACCAAGGTTGCTCTTCCAGATTAGGAGCACCTGCAGAAAGGGGCCAGGGAATGTCTTGGGGGGAGGGATTGCTGCTTCTCGCTTTCCTTTGAAAATGTAATGGTTTAAGGTGAATCTATATAAGGAGGCAGAAAGCCCACCATGCCAGTCTTTGCAAAGATTGTCTTGTCTCTAAATGCATGTCAGGAACCAAATAAACAACCTGTGATGAACTGTATTATTTGTGATCCTTGAACTGCTGGGGGTCTTGACAGATAACAAGAGATCAAGTACTTCAACAACATTTCACCGAGTTCAAAATTGACAATACGGATGTAATTTTTTTTAAAGAAAGCACACTAAGAATTTTACATGAGAGAGAGAACTATGCCTTTTTTGACTGAAAAAGAAAAAGCTTGCCTAAATGGGATATTTTGGAGGGCTTGATCTTTACCTTCAAGCAACAAAGTTTCAAACTGAACTCAGTTCAAAAAGTGAGATACTTTTTACAAAGATTCAAATCAGATTTTGGGGAGATGCAGATAAATACTCCAAAAGAAAAACAGGACCAAGATATGGATTAGAAGGATTCCCTGTTTGGTGCCATGGGTACCAGTGATTTTTTAATTTTTTTTAAAAAAATTCTGATTACAATATGGATTACAAATGTTTGTTATCATGGAAAGTTAACGGATGAAATGCCCCCCTCCCCAAAGTGGGTGGATTTATTACTTGAAAAAAAATAGAACAAAATATTATCTGCTTACAAGATACTCATATAAGGAAAAACATAGGAGTTATTTGTCTGTACATATTCTTCATCAGAGTGTCTTGAATGTGTGTATTAAGTGCCATTAGCTCCTTACACACTTACAGCAACCTTATGAATTATTGAACTCCAAAATGTCCTATCATTAACAGCTTTCGTTTATTGCAGGTATGTCCAACAGGTAGATCACTGTCTACCAGTAGATCATGGAGGGGTCAGAGGTAGATCACCAGCCCCACTTGGTCTCATGCTTTCCTGGACTGGTGTTTGATTTTTTTTATGATTGTTTGGTGTGGTTGTTAGGGAAACTGCTCTCAAAATGAGATTGGGGAATTAGATTGAGAGACAGTTGTCCCAATAGGAATCTTTTATTATCTGTGTATACCAGGCTTAACCGTTCAGATGGTCAATGCTCAATAAAGGACTCTAATTTAATAAAAACCAATTGTAATTTATTTAGAATAGTAGTTCTTTCACACAAGGTAAAATACAAAACATTCACACATTCATACAGGTCTAGGAAAAATAGATAGATTGATAGGGACACATATCAGGGTAGACATACAGGGCGATATTTACCATCGTAGTTCTTCCAGGAAGGTTCCAATGGCGACATGAGAGGACAGGGGAAATGGACCCAAAACTGTGGCCAGAATTGGGGATGGATCTAGACAGCGGAAGGTGGGTTGCTGAATAGAAGCACACATGAGTGGAGTTGGGTCAGAGGTTAAATAGGCTTCCTCAGACCCTAAGGGACTGGGAGGTCTTGGGGAGGAGCAGGGGGAGGCTCTATGATGACCAAGGAGGCTGGACATCCCTTGCTGACACCTAATTGGATGCCAGTTTTGACCAATGAACTTCACCTTAGTCTGGTGAAGCTGGAAATTTCCAAGCTGCGATGCTGCCTGGGGCGGCTCCAAGGTATTAGACTAGGGTGAGAATGGAAATGGCTGGATACTTAAGATTAAATGGGATTAGCTGGGAAGGTGACAATAGGGAATCAAATGCTGGCCTAGGTACCACCCGGTGTAGACAAAAGACTTGATGGAGACAGGAGATGTCCTTCCTCTTTCTCATCTTCTGCTGGGCAAGATTTATTGTTCTGGTATTGCTGAGCAATTAGGATCAACAGTGGAGCTATTAATCCATTCATGAGGTAAATGAGTTGCTTGCAGGCTCAGGGTGTGTACGTGTGACTTTCCCACTAAGAAGGAATGAGTTCAGCCTGGTAGGGTATGCTTGGGTCAGGAAAGCAAGCTGGATTCTGCTGTTGTTAGCTTTAGGTCCATGGAGATAGGCTGGAAACATGGTGGCCTGGCTTCTTCCACTGCAGTGGCCAAGACTGGGCACACAAGGAGCAGCTGGAGCATGTCTGTAGTTCTGGCTAACACTCTTCAGAGATGTAGAATGCAAAGCTGCCATATAAGCCTTAGAAACTGTAAGCAAAGTCCACTTCTTAGAGCAGAGGTGTGAGAGTCAAATCTCCAGGCACCCTGGCAACCATGCTGGTGATCATGATGTTCACATGTATGAAAAGTAGGGGGCTTTTCCTCACAGTTCCCCCCCTCAAGACCTACGTCACCATCTGGTGGCGAGGTCTTGCAATAACACAATGTCCATATCTGTAGTTGACAGGCGGCGAGTCCACGTAGCTTCAGGTGTCTATCGGGGTGTACCGTCTATCTAAAAAGGTTGGAGCCACTATCTAAACTATTCAAAAATTAATTTGGAAAATATTCCAATAGGCCAAAGGTTCCTTCCTTTGAATACTACGATGCAGGGATAACAGGCATTGGCAACATTGTAGGGCATACAGTATTAAAACACAGGGTTACAATCATTGAAATAAAAGTTGAGTTCATAAAATCATTACTGCCATTTAGACCAGATAAATAACAAGAATTGATCTATAAATCACACACAATCATGACAATAATTGATTAGGAAAACACACAGGTACATTAGAGTTCATGGTTACAAGTGAATCCATATCTTAATCTTGAGTCTTCTTGTCTTCTTCTCCCCCCCTTGATAAGCTTCTTATACTGGGGTTTGAAGAGGATCTTCTTCCATGTACCTATTGGGTAGGTGAAAGTCCTAGTGGAGGGTGAAATAAAGAGTCTTCCCACCCCCCCTAGCACCCAGCGAAATCTGTCTTTATTGTTGCTGAAAGGGAGTTCTTCCTGTAGCCCAGCATGGACTTGGCAATGGTGCTTTTCAGCCTGTATCACCGATGGTCCATAGAGCAACAGTGGGCTTTGGGGAAAGAACCAAAAAGGAACCAAAAACATTCACACATGACAACATGGAGATGATTCTGTACCATTGTAGGGAGCAGTGAAAGCAGATCAAAAATGCATACATTCAACCATGAAGAAAGGAGTCTTAAAAAGCTATTAGTGAAGTGTCCTCCTGTCCAGCGTATGGTGACCAGTGAGCTTTTACGTCACAAGCTTACATATGTCATGTTAGGGGCCTGCATTGGGCCAGTTTGCCTATTACACTAATCATTCAGGACTTTAGGAGGCTTTTTCCTTGTCAAGGAAGGAAAGTAACATACACAATTCAGAAAACACAACCCAAAATATTCTTTGTTGCAACATAAAACTTAAAATAACATTGTGCACAAGGTTGGAGCTCCAGGAAACTGACCATAGTTTGGGGCGTCCCCCATATGATAAAAATAGTTCCACAAAGAAGAGATAAAAGAAAACTTTTGCTATAGCCTTGGAATATAATAAATTGTCAAAACAATATAAAAACTTCAAAAACAAAAACTGAGGCCTCAATAGAACAATGCTAGCTAGCTTTATATGATAGGGATCATACCCAAAATGACAGGTGAGCTAGAGCAGAGAAATTAAAAACCTGGACATAAGTGAGCTGATCAGGTCCCACTAAATCCAGTTTTTCTCTGGGCTAGTTCAGCTAAAACGATCTTGGTAAGGGGGTCTCACATGTGAGCATAGATTTCAACAAAAACTTAACAAACAAGAATTCTGAAAAGCAACATAAGGGTTACACATACATAAAACAATTCTTAACAGGACTATCAACAATTAGAACTACTGAGCATGCATTAGACTTGATTTGCAGGTCCAGATTCCCTGCACATCTATATTGAAAGAAAAGATGAGCAAACTTAACAAAACAGTTACAACATCCTAGAAATCAAATTATGGTTAATTCACCTTGACAGACACATTAAACAATTCATAAAAGGAGAAAAGATGGGCAGGGCATCTGTAGTACCAAGAGAAAAATGCTGAGTTGTTGCAAGGACAAGTCAAAAGAAAGACTTGAAGCACGAAAACATATCCCTTGAAGAAGAAACCTTTTATGGAGTAAAAGGTAGAACTAGGATGATGACACAATGCTCCAGGTTTAAGGCTTGTGCCAGAGAACGATTTTCCTCTGTGCATACACAGAGTGCAAAGAATGTGTTGCTGGAAGGCAACATGCTGTCAGAAATACCAAGTAGACCAAAATTTGAACATGATACAACAAGACTTGAATTGGGGAGCCTTGATAGGCTCAGCCACCTGGTTATAGATGCACAAATAACACAAAAGGACATTTAGTAGCAAGAAGAAAATCATGATCAGAAATGGACCCTGAGGAATCTACATTAAGAATCTAACAGGTTATTGCTCATTTCCTTGAGAACATGGGAAAATAGAAAAGGATTTTCGCTCAGAGAAAGTCTAGCTCTAACAAGATATATATTATAGGTGGAGGCAGAACCATCCATTGGTCATTATATTACTTAAGACCAAACAAAGATACTGAGCCCACAAAGTGGGGCCTTTTAAGAACATGTGGATACCTCTTTCCACAGGCAGACTGGATTAAACTAAAATTAAAGCTCAAGCTTCACCCAAATAGCTAAAAGGGAAGATTGATGATGCAAATGGCATTCAGAGAGAAAATGAAGATATCAATAGTTGAAGTACATTTGAGGAATCCAGATTTCTAATGGAGACCAAGAACTTTCAGGAATTCTGCCAAAACAAGAGTGTTAGTTCTTGAGGCTTAAGAGAGAAAAAGCACAGGGAGAGGGTAATTTTACCCCAAGGAAGTGTACAGATGTCCTACACTTCTTGTAGGAACCAAAATTTGTGAGATAAAATTTTCTTAGCTCTAATGTTTAGCAAAGGGCCTATAGATTGCAAAGCAAAGCACTGGGACTGCCCAATAGACTTTGAGGAGCAATTTCCTAAAAGTGTTTCCCTTAAAATTAAAGCTACGAAATCTAAGTATAGGAGAGATTGGTACCAGTCACTAGAAGAAGAAAAAAATATATATATTTTAAGACTTAAAAGGTGCAGCAAAAATAAATAACAGAAAGAAAGCTTCTAATCTAGGAGAACTCTTAGTATTAGGGCAGTTTACAGGCAGAGGATTTCCTCTAGCAGAGAAGGATTGGCTGTAAGTAGAGCTTTGGGATGCCAGCTCCAGGCTGGAGATTCCTGAAATTTTGGGTCAAATTTGGAAATCACAAGGCATGCAGTCCATTTCCTTGGACACTTACTTCCTCCAGAGGCACTAGCCTCACCGCACTGGGGAAAAGGCTATGATTTTGGGAGAGACCTCCAGGTCCCACCTGGAGACAGGCAACCTTACAAAAAAAACAAAGCAGTCTGCACATCTTCCATCCAGGTATTTCTCTGGCTGGGAAGAGGCTGTCTCTGTGAGAGACTGCAATATTAAAAAAAAAAAGTTTGGTGAAATTATATCTTTTTAGACCCAAAATCAGGAGATGAGAATTCAAAACAGCACAAAACATTTCCACACTATTTCCACCCTCCCCCTCTAGATGTGAAAGGAGGGGAAGGTTTGAACAGACAAACCAAAATTCCTTCCCTCTTGGATTAAGTGAATGCTTAGCTTTAACAAAAGGCTAAAACAGACACAATGGATTTGGCCAGTACTCTTATCTAATCCTGATAAGTTTTTACAAAGAAAGGTGAAGAAGAGGAAAATGATGAGCTTTCTGCCTGGGTGGGCCTCAAAATTATAACTCTTTCCAGTTTCTTTAACTCAAGCTGGATTTGGCTGAGTTTATTTCAAGAGGGTCTGCAGGAGATTTGCCAATCAGTACTACATTAGTTGTTGCTGCTCCTGCAGCTGGAGGTTCTACTTTCTGTACTTTCAGATTTAAATGACAAACTTGCCCATTTGAGGTTAGCTGTCTTGTTGCTGTGACCTTTGAGAAGGAGAGGCAACACCTCTTATAAGACAATGAGGCTCTCTCTCTCTCAAAGACACTGGGTTGCTTGTACCTTAAGGAGACCTGAGATAAACAAAAATTTAATTTCTCAGGGCAATGCATTTAAAATTCTATTCCTTTGCCTTAGTTACTTATCAGATCTTTACTGCTACAGATTTCCATTGAGCAAGAGGGAGAACAATTAGCATTTCTTCCTGATGGCGGGAGTGCTGAGCATTTGCAATACTTTAGCTAGTTCTATTTGGGCCAATCTGCAGGCACTCTGTACAAGCTCAGAGGCTATACCATTCAAAATTCATAGAACTGAGGAAATAAATATTTTTTTGACTTTATAAGCAAGAGAGAGGAAGATGAACTTGGGAGTTTCACAGATTTTCATTCAGCCAATTTGAAAGTTAAAAACAGTCAGTTTCTTACATTTTGCTCTGAATGCTTTGAATTAACAAAAACTAGTTCAATCTCTCTTTCTCAGGTACTTGATGCTGGCATTCTTAAAGGGTTAAACTGAAGATATTACATCAAGCTCCCATTACCCTGCAGAGAAAACTAACTCTGCAGGCTGGAACCCTTGCTGGGATTCCAGGAGATCTCCAGGCCTTACCTGGAGAAATGGCCTGGTCTAATTGTAGTCCAAGTCATTGCTTGTATGTTTTCTTATTTAGTCAAGGGAAAAGGCGCCCTTGTTACCTTTAAACCTAATAAAGCCAGATCTCTCTGTTTTAAGAGACATTCAAGTCTAGATGTTAGATTTTCCTTTGGGTGGGGGGAGGTTCAGAGACAAAGGAACCTTGCCTGCCCATGTGGGACTACCATTCTCTGAAGTTCCACAGAATTCTGGCTTTCAAATTCCCCAAATGGGATGAGCTAAAGACAGAAAATTTCTGGCGTAAAGGGCTGAGACTTGCTCATGTAGGAGTGTCTGGAGCAAGTCCTTGCTAAAATGAATACCTTGTGCCATGATTGTGGAACTCTGCATAGGCTCAGAGACCACATTTCCTTCATGATTCTGGGGTAAGAGAACTGAAACAGGGACTGTTCTCTCATTTTCATGGGGGAAAGAAGTCTGGGGCTGCACAGCTGGGTTTGCCCCGCCATATTTCCTTTTATCCTGCACTTCCAGAATTTCCAGTCTCCTCTCTGTGGCCCTGCAAGACTCCAGGACATGTTGTAGGAGACTGGCAGTTTCCTTTTCTTTACTAGCTTCTGACTTTTGCTGAAGTTCCTGATTTTTCTCAGCAAGCTTTTGGATTTCTAAATCTTTTTCCTGAGTAGGATTTGTAAGTTTCCCTACCCTTTCCTTATTAGGGAAATTTTCCAAAGCAGTAGCTTTGGGGAGGCTATCTCCATTTTCTGCAGACCCTGGGGCTTTGGGAACCATGTGCCCTGGTGGCTTCATGGCATCTGAAAGTGCAGCAAGTAGCACATGTGTGGGCTGCTTATCAAACTGCCTCATGTCTGCTCCAGTGGCTCTAAGCTGGGACCAAGCTACCATCCTGACTTTGTCTCGAGGGGTCCGCTGAGGCCAGGGTTGCCCAGAGGCTGACTGTGTCTGCCTAAGAGCACCAGCCTGCTTGTTGAGGGGAACCTTTGGGGCAAATTGGGGATGGCAGGAAGAGCTGGAACCAAAGCCACTGTTTTGGAACTTCCAGTTCTGGCTTTCTTTTCCATGCCCATCTTGTTCCTGATTCCAGTAAGCAGGGTGCTGGCTTCTGCTATTAAATTGTGCCTGAGTGAGCTGTGTTTCTAAAACAGCAACTTTTTGTTCAGAGACTTGGGCATGCTTTAAAGCATTCTCCAGTCTGCATTTGACCTCATGGAGAGCGTGGGTTAGATTTTGTTTGTCTTTCAGGAGCTCATGTTTCTCATAATCACTTAATCTAGCTGTGTAGTCTTCATGAACTATTTCCCTTTTCGTATAGTCAGCTTTCATTCTTCTCTCTCTTACCATAAATTTGCCAACTTTGTAGAGATTAGCCTCTAGATCTTTCCAGGTGGTTTTTTGCCATGACTGTTATGCCATAGCACTTCACGGTGGGTATATTGAGACCTCTGATCACATCAGATATGAAATTTTGATTCTCATAATCTGGTTCCCCACTGTCTTTGGGTAATACTACTCTAGCTGCTTCTGCTAGGAATTTCTTCCTTATCAGATAGTCCACTGGATGCTCATCATGACCTTGTACGGTCTGATGGTAGAGATCTTTTATATCATCTCCATCCCACGTGTAAGATAGTACCTCAGCCATCCATTCTAAGATGGTGGCATTAGAAGGGTTCAGGCAATACATTACATTTCTTACTTTGTCTAGTTCAGGGCCTGAGGCACATAATCTGAGCACATGGTTTAATTCAGTTAGGGAGGCTTCTTTGTAGTTAATTCTAGCGCTGGCCATCCACAACACTGAGGTGTCTATGTTATAGGGGCCAAGGAAGCTGGCAGTCATTTTAATGTCCTCTGCTCCCCAAGATCTGGTTTCCTTCACTACTTTTACAGATTCAGCTTCATTCTGTTTTCTGGCTGTGGTCTTTTTAGTGACCACAGGACGGACTGGGGCTGAGCTGTTTTTATTTCCTTCTACCACCTCTTCATCCTCACTTTCCTCGTCTGATGTGAAATCATAGAGGCCAGAGGGCGAGACGGTGGCTATGAAAGCACTTTTAAGTTCTAATTTCTTTTGTAGGGCGGCAATCTTCTTTTTACATGCCTCATGGTTGGCTGCTTCTCTAGCTTTGCGGTTTTTTTCCGCAGCGTATTCAGCAGCATGTTGCAATTTATTATTTCGGTCTTTTGTTTGCTCCAGCTCTTTGCTCAACGCCTTTACCTGCGATTGAGCCTTATTTAGAGCGGACATGGTGCTTTGGTAGGCTAGATTTAAGGTGTGTTTCTCTGCCCTAATCTGCTCTATGGTTCGACTTGCATGTTGCCAGTCGAGGCCCAAGCTATTGTTTTCCGCCGCCAGGCATTCCTTCTCTGCTTCATAGTTTTGGAATGCTTGCTCTAATGCAGCTGCATGACTTTTAAGATTATTTTCCAGCTCCTGCTCTTGTTTCTGATTTTGTTCCCTAAGTAGTTTGATCATAGCCGAACTCTCCTGTAAGGCCATGAACAAGCCCCATGAGGCGAACAGGTCTGTTTTCCCTGAGCTGAGCTTTTTAGTTTTACATAGTTCTTCTAGGGTCTCTCGGAAGCTAGCAAGGGGGTCTGAGCCTTTACTGAAGGCCCCCTTCTTCCAAGGGTTATCTCCTTTTTTTATCAACCACCTCTCTAGTTTGGGGAGTTCTTCCCTTGTGGCTAAGCGATCCATTTTAGTTCAGGGGTGGATTCTTTCTTAAGTTCTAACTTTACTTGCAGGGCTGGTTTTCCTGTACTGTTAGGTGCCTAACCACAGGCCACCAAAATTAACTGATGCAGGGGCTTTCCCTAGCCCTTTTCCTGCTTATTGGGGAGCAAAGAACTTGCAAGACACCTCTGTGTGTCTCACAAGGAAAGGAGGGAGTTGCAGGACCTTCCTTAGTTCTCTGCAACACTAACAAATGTTTGTGGCATGGGCTTATGGCCTTGCACACATTGTTGAGCTCCTCAGGAGGGGCTTTTCTCTAGCCTCTGCCTCCAAACCATCAAAAGTCACTGGCCCTACACCTTTCCTTAGTGGGGCAGTTCTGAGTTCACCAAAAGGTTTTAAAAGTCTCAGAGCCTAAACTTTTCCTCAGTTGGCCCTAAGCAAAAGGGAAATTTTTCGGCTGAGAAGAGTTCCTATCTCCTCAGACCCGGGACAAAATTTTTTTTAACCCTAAAGGAGAGCTTCTTGCTCCTTCCACTAAATTCTCTTAAAGGCACAGCCAAGTGAAAGAACTAGCAGCATATTTCCAGATGCTTCCTGGCTCCTATGTGCTATTTTACACCTGGGCTGGCAACTTTACTTATGTTCCCTTTTTTTGTTTTGCCTACTGCCAATCTCTGATTGCGCTTCGGCTTGGGTTTAGGGGGCAGCGAGCCAACCTCCGGTTGCGTCTCGGCCAAAATGGGGGCCACGAGCCGATCCAGTGACCGCGCCTCGGGCAAAGTTTTGTGGCAGCGAGCCAACCACTGGTTGCGTCTCGGCCACAGAAGGAAATGTTGCCCAGCAGTCAGATTGCAGCGGTCCACTGATCCGCCTGCCTTCGTGCCTGTTGGGTGCCTTAGACTAGCCTTGGCCTAGACTCGTGTAAGGACTTGGGTGTGTGTGTGCACTAAGCTCTAAAGAAAAGGGAGAAGGGAAGGGCGCTCTTTCCAGGTCTTAAACAATCCTAGCCTGTCCTGACATTCCCTCCCACAATAGACGCGTTTAGAAGGCCTCGGGACGGCGGCCAGACTTCACGGGACTTCCCCCTTGCGTTCTATCGGGCTCAGTCCTTTTTCAAGGGGTCTGGCCTCCTAGGTGCGGCTGAGAAGTCCAGTTGAATGATAGAAATGGGGGCAGCCCAACCCACAATTATAGATGCTCGCTAGAGCCGTTCACACAGAACTCATTCACTCAATCACTCACGCAATAGCCTCGCTAGCAAGACTTTCTGAACGGTGCAACCTTACGTCTGTCTGTATGAAGACACGCGTGTCGACTCGCGTGCGTTCACACAAACAGGATAATGCCCAAGCTTTCTCCACCAATTTCTGTTAGGGAAACTGCTCTCAAAATGAGATTGGGGAATTAGATTGAGAGACAGTTGTCCCAATAGGAATCTTTTATTATCTGTGTATACCAGGCTTAACCGTTCAGATGGTCAATGCTCAATAAAGGACTCTAATTTAATAAAAACCAATTGTAATTTATTTAGAATAGTAGTTCTTTCACACAAGGTAAAATACAAAACATTCACACATTCATACAGGTCTAGGAAAAATAGATAGATTGATAGGGACACATATCAGGGTAGACATACAGGGCGATATTTACCATCGTAGTTCTTCCAGGAAGGTTCCAATGGCGACATGAGAGGACAGGGGAAATGGACCCAAAACTGTGGCCAGAATTGGGGATGGATCTAGACAGCGGAAGGTGGGTTGCTGAATAGAAGCACACATGAGTGGAGTTGGGTCAGAGGTTAAATAGGCTTCCTCAGACCCTAAGGGACTGGGAGGTCTTGGGGAGGAGCAGGGGGAGGCTCTATGATGACCAAGGAGGCTGGACATCCCTTGCTGACACCTAATTGGATGCCAGTTTTGACCAATGAACTTCACCTTAGTCTGGTGAAGCTGGAAATTTCCAAGCTGCGATGCTGCCTGGGGCGGCTCCAAGGTATTAGACTAGGGTGAGAATGGAAATGGCTGGATACTTAAGATTAAATGGGATTAGCTGGGAAGGTGACAATAGGGAATCAAATGCTGGCCTAGGTACCACCCGGTGTAGACAAAAGACTTGATGGAGACAGGAGATGTCCTTCCTCTTTCTCATCTTCTGCTGGGCAAGATTTATTGTTCTGGTATTGCTGAGCAATTAGGATCAACAGTGGAGCTATTAATCCATTCATGAGGTAAATGAGTTGCTTGCAGGCTCAGGGTGTGTACGTGTGACTTTCCCACTAAGAAGGAATGAGTTCAGCCTGGTAGGGTATGCTTGGGTCAGGAAAGCAAGCTGGATTCTGCTGTTGTTAGCTTTAGGTCCATGGAGATAGGCTGGAAACATGGTGGCCTGGCTTCTTCCACTGCAGTGGCCAAGACTGGGCACACAAGGAGCAGCTGGAGCATGTCTGTAGTTCTGGCTAACACTCTTCAGAGATGTAGAATGCAAAGCTGCCATATAAGCCTTAGAAACTGTAAGCAAAGTCCACTTCTTAGAGCAGAGGTGTGAGAGTCAAATCTCCAGGCACCCTGGCAACCATGCTGGTGATCATGATGTTCACATGTATGAAAAGTAGGGGGCTTTTCCTCACAGGTGGTATTTGATTATTGGTGCCAGTATGATGAATTCTTATTTTTACTTTTAGAACTGCATGTGTGGTTTTGGCATCATTCAGAGGTCTTCAGTTCCTGTTGATCTTTAATACTTTGGGACAGTGACAGTTTTGGACCAGATTCAGCCAGTGTTAACTTAGCATCCCAGCCACCCCGGTATAATGAAGATGAGTGTTCCAAAGAAGAGCAAAACCTACCATTTTCATGATGAATGAGAAATGGACTACTTCTTCATCATGGTGAAAGACAAATGTTGTTGTCTACTTTGTAACGCTGCTGTATCCTTGGCCAAAAAGGTTAAGCTGGAGTGTCATTATAAGGCTCTGTATAGCAATAAGTTTGATGCTGATTTTCCACCCAAAAGTTAAATTTGTAAACTGAAGCTCAAAGAACTTAAATCTAAATTGGCTGCACAGCAACAGTTGATGGCAAAGCCAAGATCACATTTGGTCAATGCAACCATGGCATCCTTAAAGGTCAGCAACCTGATCGCAAAGAAATGCAAATCTTTCAGTGAAGGAGAATTTGTAAAAGATTGTTTTCTTGAAGCAGCAGACAATCTTTTTGAGGGATTTAAGAATAAGAAAGAGATCATAGCTGCTGTTCAAGATGTACAATTGTCAAGAAACACCGTCGTGCGGCAAATAGAAAAGATGTGTGGAGACACAACTGAACAATTGTTGAAGGATGTTTCAGTTTGTGTTGCTTTCTCAGTTTGTGTTGCTTTCCAACTAGATGAATCTACAAACATAAGAGACATAGCCCAGTTACTAGTCTTTATCCGGATGGTTTTTGAAGACTTCAGTGTAAAAGAAGAACTACTTGGAATGATTTCTTTAAAAGGGAGAACTACAGGTCAGGAAATATTCAGCTCTTTCCATTCTTTTGTGACTAAGTGTAATCTTCCATTGCATAAACTTGTTTCCATCACTACTGATGGAGACCTCTGTAGACAGCATGACAACTTTCCAGATTTCCTTTCTTACCACTTACCACTGCATCATTCACCAGCAAGTTTTGGCAAGCAAGAGTCTCAATACAAAGACTGTCATGGACATCACTTTCAAAATTGTAAACTCAGTTCATGGAAGATCACTTTAAAGACAGCTTTTTCATCTTACTCTTGATGAAGGGGTAGCGGAAATCATTTTGCACACAGATGTAAGGTGGCTAAGTAGGCACAAATTTCTGCAAAGATTTTGTGATTTGCTGAATGAAATAAGAAGGTTTTTGAAGGAAAGGGGAGATGACAAAGCAGAGTTGGAAGATGAGGAGTGGTTATGTGATCTGGCATTTCTTGCTGACTTTACAAGCAAATGAAGTGATATGAACATTGAACTACAAGGTAAAAACAAATGCATTGGCGAGATGATGAGTACAGTTTCATCCTACAAAAGCAAATTTGAGCTAATGATGACTGACCTTGCAAACAACACTTTTGATCATTTTCCTAATACACAGGACCATCTGGGACAATATCCAAATTTTGTTTTTCAGAATGAGAAGTATGTGACAGAAATCTGCTCTGTTATTCAGGAATTCGAAAAAAGATTCTGTGACTTCCAAAGAATTGAAAAAGTTGTGGAGTACTTGTCACACCCATTCAAAGCAGATATGGACATTAAGGAAACTGCAGCTAATTTGAATGAATCTGCGTTTTCCCATCTGAAAATGACAAAGAGTACACAGCATTCCAACATGACAGATGAACATCTCCAGGATTCCCTGAGACTAACTCTCATGCAATATTCACCCAACTTCAAAAAGCTGGTGGATGAAATGCAGGTTCAGACATCTCACTAATTAGCAAGAGCAAAGTTTTAAAGATTGTGCAAGATCAGCCTGGATCAATACTTGACCTACATTTAACACAAATTACTCAATAAAAGTTAAAGACAGTTATTAAGACAGTTAAAGAAAGTTATAACAATAAAAATTTAAGAAAAACTGATTGCAATTCTTTCTGGATCTTCATCTCTCTGTTTTGTTTTTGCTTATTTTACTTACCAGTAAACGACAGAAGGTGCATTGTACATGGGGGGGAGGGTGGTGGAACCCAACTTTGGTGTGTTAAAATCTAATTCGAAATAATTTGAAGCTTAATTTTCACAGTGGTAGATCACCAGCACTTTTGTCTGGAAAAAATAGATCAGGACCTGTTCGAAATTGGACATGCCTATGTAGCGGACCCCAGAATAAATGATCTAATAATCTATAATCAGCATATAAAGCAGTAACGCGAGCTTTACTAAGGCAGACACAAGAGGTTTTCTTGGCAAACAAGCAGAGCTTCAGTAGAATACAAAAGAGGAACTAAGCTATGGCAAGCTATACAGTGATTGCTGAAATGGTTGCTGCATAAACCACAAACCACAGATCACAAGTGTTTACAACAAAGGAAACAGAACTCATACTGTGCACAAGCCGAATCCATACTATGCACGGGGATGTGGAAAGTCCCTGCTCGCACAGATAGCACAGATAGGAAGTCCCTAAATGGCCTACTGGTTTGTTGTGTTTCATTAAATGCCACACTGACTCCTAGGTGAAGTGTATGAGAGGAAACCGGCTAGAACCAGAAAGAACCAGAAGGTTGACCCCAAGTAACACCAAGTGGCACCAAGTGACAAGAGTGGCTTCATTCCCTCTAACTAAATATGGGCAAGACATATAGAGAGTCAGATCCGAATATGGCTTAAGGTACAGTTGTGCAACTTAATATCACGAGCCCACCCAGTGTCCTACCATTGCACACACTGTCTGTCCTACCGTTGTACACACTGTATACCAAGATGTTCTACTAAGGGACCAAATAAGGAGGGAGGGAACTGTCATAACTAGGTAGAGTAAGTAGAATGGGGAAGTAGCTTTGCTTGTATTGACGGTCAACAACAAGGACTGAAATGGGGAAGGAAACCATTATATATTGTGTAACAGTATCAGAACTATGTATCAATACTTCTCTTGCTATAAAAAGCTGTGAGTTTCTGTGCCCTCTGCTCAGTCTCTCCTGAGAGTCTGTAGCCCATGTGCAGGGCCTGTGCACGTTAAATAAAGAGAAGCTGTTTTCCTGATTTCGCCTCTGCTGTCTCTGTGACCCAACTGAAATTGGTAATGTATAAATAGGGTTTCCCGCTACACCTACTTTATTGAGTCAATCCTTTTCATGTTGGATCTTCATCTTTTCCTACTGCCTTCAGCTTTTCCTATTATTATTTCCCTCTTCAGTGAGTCTTATGATGGCCCTGTCCACTTTCCTCACTTAGAGGCAAGATTTTCTCTCCATTTTCTTTCCCTTTGTTGATTGAGGTGGCCCATAATGTGTTTTCTTCTTTGCTGAAAGACTCTGGCTGTCCCACCCTGTCACAGTATGATATTTTGGCTATTGACTCGGCCCAGGAACCTGAGGGAAGAGTCAGCAGCCTCCTTGAACTTAAACAACTTAAATGGCACTCTAGGCATTTTAAAATTCAAAATTAATGAAATATTTTATTTAACATAGATGGGAAAGTTCAGATGAAATCAGGGGTTGAAATTTCTGAGGTAAAATCAGTACAGAGTTTTGTTATGTTTTAAGCTAATGAGAGTTTCTTAAGCTTTTCACAGTGACTTAAATTTATGTTGACAGGCTTTGGTTCCAGTGTTTCCCCCAAACACTTCAGTACATTTCCTTTGAGTATTCTCTATCTCTTTAGGTTTCCAGAAGGCTAGTACACTCTTTCCAGTATCCAAACCCTAGTACTCATCTTGAGTTTTTAACTTAAGGTCTCTAAAGGCAGTTTCTAACCACACCAGTATAGGGAACTCTTCAGTTTTCAGAGCTAACTCCCTGTTTGACTGAGTAGGGAATTTTCTTCTCTCTCTAGAAGATCTATCTCCTTTCCTTGGCCCAAATGGGAGTCTTCACCTACCTCCCAAACTTCCTTGCCAACTTTCTCCTAGTTCTCCTGTGTATCAGACTGCTCTCAGCTGAAATCAGACTGAATTCAGTGAAGGCAGAAACCCGACTGAATCTCTGTTCCACATACAGCTCTCTCCAGACTTGTTCTGCTCAGCTAACCAAACAGCTTTCTTGGAGCATCCTATCACAACTTTCTTCCTGTTAGTTTTCTTAATTACCCAACTTTCACACATATACATAATAATGATGAATACTATGGTATGAATTATCTCTATCTTTGTCTCCAGTGACACATCCCTACACTTAAGAAACTTTTCCAGTTCCTTCATGGCTGCCATTCCTAGTCTCAGTCTCCTTCTGATTTCTTGGGTGAGTCTCCCTTTAATAATTTCAGTTTTTTCATTATCATCTTAAATGGCATAATTCCCCAGTAGTCATTACTTTTGTCTTCTTGATCTTCAGCTGTAATCCCTTTTTGGCATTTTTAATAACTGTTTGAAGTCTTCACTATTTCCTGCCAGTAGTTGGCTCCCTTCCTGGAGCAGGACGATCTAGCAACAGTGATCCATGCAACGGTCACCTCAAGGTTGGATTACTGTAATGCCCTCTACATAGGGCTGCCCCTGTGCCGAACCCGGAAGTTGCAGCTAGCGCAGAACGCTGCCGCTCGACTGTTATTAGGGCTCCCTAGACGGGAGCACATTCAGCCGGGCCTCCGGGGACTGCACTGGCTGCCAATAATATACCGAGTCTGGTACAAGGTGCTGGTTATTACCTTTAAAACCCTATATGGTCTAGGACCTGCCTACCTTAGGGACCGTCTCTTCCCATATGTTCCCCAGAGAGTACTGCGATCTGGCTCCCAAAATCTGCTCGTAATCCCCGGGCCTAAGGAGGCCCGGTTGAAGTCAACCAGGGACAGGGCCTTCTCAATAACAGCCCCTTGCTGGTGGAACCAGTTACCGGAAGAGGTCAGGGCCCTGCGGAATATTGGAACTTCCGCAGGGCCTGTAAGACAGTCCTCTTCCGGTTGGCCTATAACTGACCGGCACCCAACTACCAAAATACTGAAGGAAGTTTATAGATAGCACACTGTTGGATTGATGTACTGATTTTAATGTTTTTTAATGTTTCTAATATTTTAATTATGTAAATTGTTATTGTATTTATAATTTCGAATTTCATTGTTAGAACTTTTGTGTTGTGAGCCGCCCTGAGCCCGCTTTGGTGGGTTAGGGCGGGATATAAATCAAATAAAATAAAAAATAAAAAAATAAAAAGTAGTGTTGTGTCATCTGCATATTTCAAATTGTTTGTGTTTCTTCCAACAATTATAATATGTTTGTCATAGACAGATAGTATACATCTTTGATTTGGTCACTGGTATTTTATTGTCTTGAGAACTTTTCTACTGGGTACAAAATAAATATGTAGTATGGTAAAAGAAATATTGGTTTACATACATTTCACCAAGAGTCAGACAAAACTGATTGATTAACAACAAGATTATGATAATTATATATAGATGGTAAGTTTGTGTTTATGTGTCTTTCCAATGGAATTAATTGCATTGCATCAACAATGCAAAATATAAACTCAAACTAGACATATCTGCCCTATCTAATATACTGAGAACCAAGGCCTTAGCCACTGTTCCTTAAGCAGGTAATGCCTGGATTTGTGGAGATTATATCAATTTGAGAAATGTCTTAAAATATAACCTGCTGTCAGTTCTGGTACTGCACTTTACTTTGTCACAGAACCCTACAATCAAAACCTATCTAGACATGTACGTGCTTTGTACACATCCTTTGATATCCAGAAAGACACCCCTGTACTGATTCCCAAGTCATGCACCCCTGGAATGTGATATTGCAACGTAACCCTAGAATATTAATATGACACAGCAATGCCCATTTGAATTGGAATGGTCTTTCTTGTGTATAAGGGAGACAAATCCAGTTCCTTCTAGGCCCCAGGCAGACTGGAATGATGTCAAGTCTGGGTCACAGGCTGGGCAAATGTGGTGGCTGTGTTGAAAGGCTAAAGAGCATCCATCTTTCTGCTCCTGAAAATGAAGAATTCCAAGCCCAGAGAGGGTCACGTAGTGGGCAGAGCTGTAAAAGTTCCTTCACTTCTTTTCGCAACCTTTTAAGTCCTGTTATCAAAACATAAAAACAATATAAGGGTGACCAGGACCCCTGCAACACAAGCAAATGGTTTGTATATATATATATATATATATATATATGTTCTGTTATTCTTTTTTTTTTTGTCAAAATCAATTTTTTATTGCAATGTATTGTAATAATATTTATAAAGAAAGCACTAAGAAAAGCACTAATGCAAAAATAATACCAATACATCACTTTTCACCTCTTCCACCCCCTTATCCTGACCCCTGCCAGTGTCTACTTAAATTTTTAAAAATTCAAGGTAATACCTCTTAAAAAAACTCTTATACTCTAACCTCTTAACCTTTACAAAAGAAGATACTAGTAATCCAATAAAAACAAAAACAAAAAAAGAAAAAACAATATTTCTTCATTTCTTTATAGCTATTACTATAGTCCACCATTCCACAAAACTTCAACTGTTTTTAAACATCACTAAATGTCCCTTTACTTTCCAATGTTTTTCAACGTATTATTGAAATTTCTCCCACTCCATTTTAAACTTCTCCAAATCATAGTCTTTTAAGATTCTTGTAAGTTTGTCCTTTTCACTCCAAGACATAACTTTTAAAATCCAGTCCCCTTTTTCTGGTATTTTATCTTGCTCCCACAGCTGTGCATACAATATCCTTGCAGCTGAAAGTAGATACCACACAATAGTTCTATCTGATTTTGGAAAACTTTCCATTTGTAATCCCAACAAAAACACATCCAGAGATCTCTTTACGTCATAGCCTAAAATTTTTGACATTTCTTTCTGAATCATTGACCAGTATTGTCTTGCCTTTTAACATGTCCACCGCATGTGGTAAAAAGAACCCTCATGCTTTTTACATTTCCAACATCTGTCCGACATCTGGTTACTCATCTTTGCCAGTTTCTTAGGTGTCATATACCATCTATATAGCATTTTAAAACAATTCTCTTTCATATTATAACATGTAGATATCTTCATAGAGTTCTTCCACAAGTGTTCCCATGACTCCATTTGTATTTCTTTATTTATATTAATTGCCCATTTAATCATTTGAGATTTAACTACTTCATCTTCCGTAGACCATTTCAATAACAGTTTATAAATTCTTGATATCAATTTATCATTATCACCAAACAACATTCTTTCCAAACATTCTGTTTGTTCTTATCTTATGCCTTCATTTTTAATATCCTGCTCCACCAAGCTCTTAATTTGTTGCATTTGAAACCAATTGTATTTATATTCCAATTCTTCTATCAATTTTAATTCAACCTTCCCACCATGCATCTTTAACAATTGTTTATATGATAACCACTTCACTTCGGAGTTATGTGAATATAATTTTATTACTTCTGTTGGCACAATCCAAAGTGGTTTTCTCTCATCTCCATATCTTTTGTATTTTGACCATATATTCAGCAAATTTCTTCTTATATAGTGATGTGAAAAAAACCCGTTCATCTTATTTTTTCCATAATACATATAAGCATGCCAACCAAAAATATTTCCATGACCTTCTAGTGTCAGTAGTTTTCTATTTAATAGCGTCATCCATTCTTTGATCCACACCAAACATACTGCATCGTGGTACAAATCAGGCAATTGGAAACCTCCCCTTTCTTTTGCATCAGTCAAAATTTTCATTTTAATTGCTGATTATCATTTTTTCCTTCAAATCTGCATTTATACAGAGTTTTGCTTGTTGTTCAGTATATATTGCCTTAACGATCCTTATAATATTTTCTCCTTATCCTAATTTCTCTATCACTGCAAACATAAAGTCCCAATTCACATTATCAAAAGGCCTTTTCTGCATCAGCAAAGAATAATGCCACTTCTTTTTCAGGGTGCTTCTCATAATATTCAACCATGTCTATGACAATTCTAATATTGTCTCTAATTTGTCTCCTGGGAAGAAAACCTGCTTGCTCGTCTTTAATAAAATTGTTCAAATGCTATTTGAGTCTTTCTGCTAGTATCCTAGCATATATTTTGTACTCATTATTAAGTAATTAAATGGGTCTATAATTTTTTAAAATTTGTGGTGTCTCTATCTTCTTTCAGTATCAATGAAATTACTGCTTTCTTCCATGTATTAGGCACTTTCCCATCAGTTCTTATTATATTCATCAATTTTTGAAGTTTTGGTACTAATGTCTCTGCGATTACTTTGTAAAATTTTGCTGTAAAGCCATCTGGACCCGGTGCTTTTCCCAATTTCATTGAATTTATTGCTGCTTCAACTTCTATTTTCCCAATTGGTTCATTTAAGACCTTTTGCGTATTTTCTGTAAAGGGGTTTACTTGTATTTTCTGAAGATAAACATTTATTTTACTCTTCTCCACCTTTTGACTTTGGAACAACTTGGCATAATATTTATAAAATTCCCTTTTAATTCTTGCTTGGTCCACAATGTCCTTACCACCTGATATAATTTTGTTAATATATTTATTCTCCCTTTTTTTTTCATTTGCCAAGCCAGGTATTTTCCAGGTTTATTTGCTCCTTCAAAGGATTTCTGTTGTAATCTTTTAAGATTCCATTATATTTCTTTATTTAACAAATGTCTCAGTTGATTCTGTAATATTGTAATCTCCCTTATAATTTTCTTTCCCCCCTGTCACTTTTTGAGTTCCTTTTTCTTATTAGCAATCTCTTTTTGAATATTCAACATTTGTTTCTCGTTTGCTCTTTTGTCTTTATTGTTCAATGTAATTAAAATGCCTCTTATAACAGCTTCATGCGCATCCCATACCATTTGAAATTGAATGTCCTCTTTTTTGTTTATTTGGAAGAAAGCTTTAGTTTCTTTTTCTAGAGACGCCACTATGTCTATTTTCTGTACTAAATTTTAATTTATCCTCCACCTCCTAGTCTTTTTGGCATACTTTACCGACCACATTAATGGATTATGATCTGCCCCCACTTTAGGAAGAATCTCTATTTTTTTCATCAGAAGTCCAAGATCTTTTGTAGCCCATATCATATCAATTCTTGAGAAAGAATTATGTCTTGCTGAAAAGAAGGTATAGTCACTTTAGGATTAAATTTCCTCCAAACGTCTTCCAAGCTTTCTTGATTCACTTAGTCAAAGAAGGACTTTGGTAGTTTCCCTTCATTGTTTCTTTTTCCAGATCTGTCCAAAATATTTTTAACTGTTCCATTAAAGTCTCCCATCACCATTATTTGTTCATATACCACATGGTCTAATAGCTGTACAATTTCTTTTTTAAAAGAGGCTTTTGCCCCATTTGGGGCATACAATCCCACTAACAATGTCTTTTTGTCATTTAATGACACTTCCACTGCTACATATCTTCCATCATCATCTTTAAAAACCAATTTCGGGATAAGTTCTGGTTTTATATAAAAAATCACTCTGCTTTTTTTTCTTTAGCCAATGAAAAAAATTCCATACCCAATTGCTGATTCCATAAAAATTTATAATCCATTTGTTTAATATGCACTTCTTGTAAACAAATTATACTACATTTTTGCTTCTTGATATAATGAAATGTAGCCTTTCTTTTTTGCGGTGAATTTAGTCCATTTACATTCCAAAATATTAATTTGTAACCCATAATAATTCTTCAGTTATTCTGTATCCCCAAAGTCGCTATGTTCCTCAAAAAATTTCCTCTGGTCTTGAACATTGTTAATTGTAATCCTCTTTCCTTCAAATTCAAAACTTAGACCTTCTGGTAATATCCATCTATGGTTTGTATATATATGTTCTGTTATTCTTCAGGGCAAGACAGCAGAAACACAAAGGCTAAAGGTTGAGTGGCCATCTTGTTGTGAATGTGTGGTATACTTGTAAACTGGTCTCGCATTTCTGCCAGGAAATTTGACTTTTAACAAAATTTCTATTTTTCTTTAATTATTGCTAAGACTATCAAAGTCAACCAGTCTCCTGAACACTTGATGGATGCCTATCCATGTTTGACTTTAAGGGAGAAATCTTTTACTTTTGGGGAGCTTCAAAGAAATCAGTTTGGAAAAACAGGGCCATAAAAAGTCATTTGGTCAGTGTAATTAAAACTCCTCAATTGGGGTATGGGACTATGATACAATGATCTCTGACTGGATATTCAACATATGACACTCTGATTTTCCATTGGTGTGACACTCTGCTTCTTCACTGGGTAATTGAATCGCTCGATGTGACATTATTTAACCTAGAAAACAGGCAATCCTACCTGTCAAGATTAGTTTTCTTCATCCTCTCCTCCCTCCATCCCCTCCTGCCTTCACCCCCCTTCTTCTCAAGAGAAAATCTCCCTCCAGAGGCCTTGTGTTTCCTCTGACTGAGCCTACTCTGCAAGATCTAGATATTGTATCACCTCTCTCCCATCCACACTTATTCAGCTAACCGCTGCATTCCTCTTGTATGCTTGAAATTGTTTGACTGAGATGTAACTATTTGAAAACCAATACCTATAATAAAACCCATTATTAACCAAAGGATTTTCAGTGGTCTATCTCTGTAAACATTGACAGAGATCCTTGCTCACCTCACCTCTCGTAGACTCACCATTTTGAGCTAAGAAATGTTCCCCAATAAAAGGTTAGTTGAGGTGTAACACCTTCATTGTCACACAAGCTCTCTAAGATATTTTAGTCTGTGAACTGAACATATACAGTGTGCTTGTTATAGCCCATACCTCCCAGTAGCAGTCATAAAGGCAACTGTTTGATTTAGTTGTGCTTGCATGGGGAAAAAAAGATCTTGTATTAAGAACCTGCAAAGGGCATACAAATGTCAATTCTTTCCCCACTCTCTCCCTTTCAACTACAGCTCTGTTTCCCTGTAACACACATGAGAACAACAATGTGATACTGAGTGACAAAATCAACTAAGAAAGAAGCTGCCACTTGGGATAGAACTGTAATGTGCTAAAAATGCTACAACCACATACTTGTGATTTATTTTGCTGTGAAAATGAAAGGTCATTTCTTCTGCCACCTTTCTAAATTACAGTCGCTCATATACTAATAATATATATTTAGCATGGAGCTGTAGCTAAGTTAGATTTTGTGCATTTCAGTATCAAATTCATACATACCAAAGAGAAAAACAATGATTTTCTCCTTAGCAATGAGAGAGTCAATTCTCCCTACATTGTGAATACCAGATCACATTTCTTGGAATTCTGATTGGCAAAGTGAGGTCATAAACTGAACATATATATATTTGGTGCTCTGCAAAATGTCTCTATTGGCTGACATATAAATGATTTACATTTTTTATCCATCTCTATTAAAAGGCACAATGACTCAATGTCCTTACTTACCTATTAAATAAAATAATAAATATTTGTTTTGAATAAGAGAAAGCAGAAAAAATTGTCCACTTTTTCAAGAGAATCAAAATGTTTTCCTTTAATAAACCAATTCAATGTAACAACACAAGAAGGGGGACCCACAAGGACTTGTGTGGGAACCACATTCCTCCTCCCCTACTGTTTCTTCTTTCTTTTTTCCTGAAAATACCCATAGCCTATACTCTTTTTCTGCTGCCTTCTCACCCCCAGCAAACCTGCTTTTATTCATTGCCACAGGAAGTGATGGGAGTACAAGTACAGACAGCTTCAAGAGGGGACTGGATAAACATGGAGCAGAGGTCTATCAGTGGCTATAAGCTACAAGGTATAGATGGAACACTATATCTGGGACAGTGATATTCTATGTGTGAGGGGCAACAGTGGAAGGGCTTCTAGAATTATAGCCCTGCTGGTGGACCTCCTGATGGAACCTGGGTTTTAACCATTGTGTGACACAGAGTATTGGACAGGATGGGCCACTGGCCTGATCCAACATGGCTTCTCTTATGATCCTATCTGTATCCCTCTTATCTGTCTGTCTTGAGAACTGGTAGGGATGGGGATGGGATTTATCACAGATTGCCAGTATTTGGCAAGGATGCTTGCTGCTTGTCTAATCTCCATAGCATTTTGACAGTGGATGATACACGGGCCCTATTTACCCCACAGCTACACTAATATTGTGCAATGCCAGATCAGTGAAGCACAAAACTTCACAACTCTATGAAATGTTTCTGGAAGAAGAAATTACCCTAGTTTGGAGAGCCAGTTTTGTGTAGTGGACTTTTTTGTGTTAAGTGTGTGGACTTTTATCTGGGAGAACCAGGTTTGATTCCCCACTCCTCCACTTGCACCTGCTTGAATCACCTTGGGTCAGCCATAGCCCTGGCAGAGGTTGTCCTTGAAAAGGCAGCTGCTGTGAGAGTCCTCTCAGCCCCGCCGACCTCACAGGGTGTCTGTTGTGGGTGAGGAAGATAAAGGAGTTTGTGAGCCCCTCTGAGATTCAGAGTAGAGGTGGGATATAAATCAATATCATCTTCTTCTTCTTAACAGAAACAAGGCTGTTACTCAGATCAAAGGTTTGCTTTAATTTTACTCTTCTGTCATTGAATCTTAAATTTGCATTCCAAACCACTCCCTACCAGATTATTTTACTATACTGTGATTGAATCTTAAATTTGTACCAGTTTGCGTTCTGAGCCACTGACTACCAGCTATGTGTGGCTTTGCTCAACGCACCGGATTCCTTGTCTGATAAAGTGTGCTTAGAGAGCACACGAAAGCTTACGTTCTGAATAAAACTAAGTTGATCTTAAAGGTGCAACTTGACTCCTATTTTGTTCTACTACTTCAGACCAACACGGCTGACTACTTGAATCTGTCCCTACACAGTCAGTCAGGCCTGGGTCTACTCACCCTTCCGCATAAGGCAAGGGTCTCTTCCTGGCAGAAGCTCCTCCTCAACTCTGCCACCTAGGAAAACAACACCCCCTTCCTGGGCTTGGCCTTTTTATCTCCTCCTCTTTGGACCAGTTTCCCTCCAAAAACCCTTGCCACCCAATCAGAGGGATAGAGGGGATCCTGGAAAATGTAGGCTCTTCCCAGTACTCCTAAGCAGGTTTCCCTGGGGCCTGCAGGTAGGGTTGCCAAGTCCAATTAAAGAAAAATCTGGGGACTTTGGGGGTGGAGCCAGGAGACTTTGGGGGTGGAGCCAGGAGACATTGGGGGTGGAGCCAAGAACAAGGATGTGACAAGCATAATTGAACTCCAAGGGAGTTCTTGCCAACACATTTAAACAGACAGCACACCTTTTAAAATGTCTTTCTTCCATAGGAAATAATTAAGGATAGGGACACCATATTTTGGGGCTCATAGAATTGGACCCTCTGGTCCAATCATTTTGAAACTTGGGGGGTATTTTAGGGAGAGGCACTAGATGCTATACTAAAAATTTGGTGCCTCTACCTCAAAAAATAGCCCCCCCAGAGCCCCCAATACCCACGGATCAATTTCCTATTATTCCTTATGGGAATCGTTCTCCATAGGGAATAATAGAGTGCCTAGTAGACATTTCCCTCCCCCCCACGCTTTCTAAAGGGGGGGAGGGCCTCCAAACTAGGGAATCCCCTGCCCCCTCCCTCTCACACACACACACTTACCAGATCTTCCTCCGGACAACTCTACTTCCTGTGAAAACGAAAGCAAAAGAAAGGGAGGGGCCGTTCTCAGAAGCCCTTTCTGCTTCCTGCTTCCTGCCCAGCCTTAAAGGGGCAGACATTTTGCAAACGGCTCAGGAGCTCTACAACATGAAGCCTAAAGGTATGTTCTCCCCCCCTCCACCCCCGTTTCCAGAGTTTTGAAGAGCGGGAGATGAGGCTGCGAACCCAGAAGTCTCCCGCCAGAGCGGGAGGTTTGGGAAGCCTACCTGCAGGCCTTGCTAGGCCCAGGGTCATGATACTCCCAGAGTCTCTTTCTAAAGGGGGTAGCTTCCCAACCCTCCTGCTCTGGCAGGGGACCCCCAAGTTTTCAGCCTCCTCCCCCACTCTTAAAAAATCTGGGGGCACGGGGAGAGAGAACATACCTGTAGGCATCATGTTGTTTTACAGCTTGGGATCCGTTTTTAAAATGTGTCCCTTTAAGGCTGCACAGGAAACAGGAACGGCCCCTCCCTTTCTTTTCCTGTTCAGCCTTGCTTTCGTTTTCACAGCGAGCAAATTCTGCTGGAAGAAGACCAAGTATGGTAAGTATTTGTGTGTGTGAGAGAGAGAGAGGGAGGGGGCAGGGAGGGGAGATTCCCTGGTATGGAGGCCCTCCCCCCCTTTAGAAAGCGTGGGGGGGAGGGAAATGTCTACTAGGCACTCTGTTATTCCCTATGGAGAACGATTCCCATAGAGAATAATAGGGAATTGATCCATGGGTATTGGAAGCTCTGGGGGGGCTATTTTTTGAGGTAGAGGCACCAGATTTTTAGTATAGCAGCTAGTGCCTCTCCCCAAAATACCCCCCCCCCAAGTTTCAAAAATATTGGACCAGAGGGTCCAATTCTACGAGCCCCAAAAGATGGTGCCCCTATCCTTCATTATTTCCTATGGAAGAAAGGCATTTAAAAAGGTGTGCTGTCCCTTTAAATGTGATGGCCAGAACTCCCTTGGAGTTCAATTATGCTTGTCACATCCTTGTTCCTGGCTCCACCCCCAATGTCTCCTGGCTCCACCCCCAAAGACTCCTGGCTCCGCCCCCAAAGTCCCCAGATTTTTCTTTAATTGGACTTGGCAACCCTAAAAGGGGGCCATTTTTACAAGTCCAGCAGAACCAGTGCAATTTGCCCATTAGATCCAGGGTCACTCTGGCAGTGCAAGCCCAGCACTTCTGCTACTCCTAGAGGCTATCATTTCACTCCCAGAACACTTCTGCTACTCCAATGGGCTGTTGTTCCACTTGGGCGGGCTGTCATTCCAGTCCCAGAGCACTAATTTACTTCTGGGGTCATCTTTCTACTCTGGGAACTGTTATTCCAGCCCCAGACCAGTTTGTCTGGACCCAAGAACATTAATTTACAGTTGACTTTGTATTTTCATTGCAACTATTTTGTGCTGTGATCTATTGGATGCAGTAGATGAGCCCAGGGCTCCGTGCCTGTCTTCCGATGTTATCTTGGATCACTTCGACGCGCTTAGTCTTGGGGAAGTCGACGAAATCCTCTCAACTGTACGCCCTACAACTTGTGACCTTGACCCATGCCCCTCCTGGCTAATTAAATCTTGCCAGAGGGAGCTTAGATATCCTGTGCGGGATATCATAAATAGATCCTTCTTGGAAGGGCAATTTCCAACATCTTTGAAAGAGGCCATGGTCCGCCCTCTCCTAAAAAAGAGTACAGCAGATCCGGCCGAATTGGCAAATTATCGACCGGTCTCAAACCTACCATTTTTAGGTAAGGTTATAGAGAGGGCAGTGGCGTCACAGTTGCAGAGTTTTTTGGATGACACTTCCGCCTTAGACCCTCACCAGTCCAGCTTTCGTCCGGGTTATGGGACAGAGACAGTGCTGGTCGCCTTGGTGGATGACCTCCAGCGGCATCTGGACCGAGGCGGCGTGGTGGTGCTGATACTGTTGGATCTGTCGGCTGCATTTGATACGGTCGATCATCAGCTACTGGCCCGCCGGCTCGCCAACGCGGGGATTGGGGGATTGGCCTTACAGTGGCTTTCCTCCTTCCTTGATGGACGGGGACAAAGGGTGGCCATTGGGGGAGAGCAGTCCCAGAGGTACCCACTAGTATGTGGGGTGCCACAAGGGGCAGTTCTCTCCCCGATGTTGTTTAACATCTACATGCGCCCCCTTGCCCAGATTGCCTGGAGGTTTGGGCTTGGGTGCCATCAATACGCTGATGACACCCAGCTCTATCTACTAATGGATGGATGGCCTGACTCCGTCCCAGAAAGCCTGGACCTAGTATTGCAAGCTGTGGCAGGTTGGCTCAGACTGAGCAGGCTGAGGTTGAATCCAACGAAGACAGAGGTCCTTTGCTTGGGTCGCGGTGCCCTGGGAAGGGAAATCCCCTTGCCAGTCCTTGACGGTGTGCAGCTGAAAGCGGCACATAAGGTCAGGAGCCTGGGGGTTCTTCTGGAGCCTTCATTATCAATGGAGGCACAGATAGCGGCCGCTGCCAAGTCCGCGTTCTTTCATCTTCGACGGGCGAAGCAGTTGGCCCCCTTCCTGGAGCGCCGTGACCTAGCAATGGTGATCCATGCTACGGTCACCTCGAGACTGGACTACTGCAACGCCCTCTACATGGGGCTGCCCTTGTGCCGAACTTGGCGGCTGCAGCTGGTGCAGAATGCGGCGGCTAGGCTGTTGCTGGGGCTCCCAAGGTGGGCACATACAGCCGGGGCTGCGCGGACTGCACTGGCTGCCAGTGGCATACCGAGTTCGCTACAAAGTGCTGGTTATTACCTTTAAAGCCCTATATGGCCGAGGACCTACCTACCTGAGGGACCGTCTCTCCCCATATGAGCCCCAGAGAGCACTGAGGTCATCTGGGAAAAACCAGCTGAATGTCCCTGGGCCAAGGGAGGCCAGATTGAAGGCCACCCGGGATCGGGCCTTCTCTGTCGCAGCTCCACTACTGTGGAATCAACTCCCTGAGGAGGTGAGGGCCCTACGATGCTTAGATCAATTCCGTAGAGCCTGTAAGACTCACCTCTTCAAGATGGCCTTCAACTAGTGGTAAAGCTAGGAATACTGTTGAAAATGCTTTTTATTTACTGAATCCCATTGAAGATTTAATGTTTATAACGCCATATTGTTAATGTTAATTTTAATAATTTATAATTTGTTTTAACCATGTTTTTATAAGTATAACTGATGTACTGTGCATTTTATGTTGTGAGCCGCCCTGAGCCTGCTCCGGTGGGGAGGGCGGGATAGAAATAAAAAATTATTATTATTATTATTATTATTATTATTATTATTATTATTATTATTATTATTATTATTATTATTATTATTATTATTATTATTATTATTTAAATTGAGCCCATGCAAGTCAGATGGCACTCCCAGCTCTTATTATCTCCAATGGGCTTTTAGGCCTCTCCATTGTTTCCAATGGGCAATCCTGTCATTCTTTTTAGTACATCTCCTCAGCAGAACCCAGTGTCATTTTGGCAATGCCAGCATAACAGGACTGATGTGAAGCACAAAAATCACACTCCAAGGGGGGGGGGGGGGTTGCAAGCCCAGCAGATCCACCCCACTATGAAGAAAAACTGCCTATATAGATGCCATCAGGAGGGGGGAGGTGATAGAAATCTGAAGTCAGAGGGGCAGATAAAGGGAATGAGGTAGGGTTTCCAACTCCCAGTTAGGAAATTTCTGGAGATTTAAGGGATGGGGTCTGAAGAGGGTGGGTTTGAGGAAGAGTGGGACCTCAGACAGGTACAATACCATTTCCCCCTGGGGAATCACTGTTGCCAATATCCATCTGGCAGCTGGAGATCATTCAGAATTACAGTTGCTCTCCAGATGGTAGAGATCAGCACCCCTTGAGATGGGGGGAGTGAATGCCTTCAATTGGGTGGGTGAGAAGATGGCAAGGGGAGGGGACACCCGTCCAGAGCCTCTTTCTAGAGCCCGTTGTATTTTTCTTCACAACAGGCCTTATTCCTAATGCCATAATAAAACCTCACTCCCATCATACTTTAAAATTACTTTCTTCTATGTGGCCATGGTGGCATGATGAAGATTTCCATCTGTCTGCTCGATATGTTTTGGTTATTTTCCCATTTTTTTGTGGGGAAAAATATTAGAAAGTTCATCAAATCCTAGAACTCAGCAAAATTCTCACAGGGGGGTTGAACAATGGAGCCCAGAAGCAAGTTTTTTTGTGGGGGAGGGGAGTGGTAAACTGCAGTACTGCAGTCCTAAACTCTGCTCACAACCTGAGTTCAATCCTGGTGGAAGCTAGGTTCAAGTAGCTGGTTCAGGATTGACTCAGCCTTCCAACCTTCCGAGGTCAGTAAAGTATCCAACTTGCTGGGGGGGAAATGTAGAAGACTGAGAAAGGCAATGGCAAACCACCCCATAAAAGTCTGCTGTGAAAATGTCGTGATGCGATGTCACCCCAGAGTTGGAAATGACTGGTGCTTGGAAAGGGGACTACTTTTTTTTTTTTAGATGAAGAATGCATATGACTCACATTCTGCAGTCACTCCATTCTGCAATCATGACTATCAAATGCAAAGCCTGTCATGACCACAGATCTTCATATCTGTGTGACTGCCTCTCCCCCTGTGATCCACCATGACAGCTTCACTGATCTGGAGAGATCCTTGTGCAGGAACCAGCCTGCAAACAGGCAAAATCAACAACTACCTGTACACATGCCTTCTCTACTATGCCCCCCACCTTGTGGAATGGCCTGCCTGAGGAGGTCAGGAAGGTTCCCACTCTCCTGTTTTTTTACAAGCTGTGCAAAATGGAATTATTCAAGAGGGCTTTTCTACTCAAGCAATAGGGTAGCACTGTACAAAATGATTCATAGGGCAAATTATTATTTGGACAAATTATTAAGGACTGTGATCTATACTACTGTGTATATCTTGCACTGAGTTGGATACTATGTAATCTTGCTTCGTTTAATGTGTTATGTTAACACATGCTTTGATTCAGCTCTGTTTTTTAGATTTCTGGTTGATTCTACAACCCAAATCCTATTTAATTGTTTACTGAATGTCCCATCCTGTGGGTCGTATTGACTGACTAGGTGTAATCTGCCTTGAGTCCCAGACCGATTTTGCACTCACCTTACGCCACTCTCATGATTGTCTTCTCAGCGCAGCTCCCATCTGATTTCCCACTATCTGCCCCGGGGCTGCAGCAAGTGTCGGCGTTTTCATGCAGTAAACAGGAACTGTTTTTAGTGGTTTCTGTTTACTGTGTGAAAACGCTGATGCTTGCTGCAGCCCCAGGGCAGATAGTGGGAAATCGGAAGGGAGCTGCGCTAGGAAGACGACTGTGAGAGCAGCATAAAATGAGTGCGAAATTGGTCCCAGTGAGAAAGGCAGGCTATAAATGATGCAAATGAAATAAGATCTGTGTTCTTTATTAAACAAAGATGAATTGCTTGCACTCTCAGGGCTGTCTACTCCCATGTAAGCTGGCCTAAGTTTTAACTTCAAATTCTGTGGTCCAGCACCATATGCCATCTTTCTCAGAAGTAAAGTGGGTGGATAATTTGGGGAAGCACTTTTTCAGTTGTTGGGTCTGAATTACAAACTTCTTCCACTTGTTCTTTATATGACGTAGAATTGGTGCCAGCTTTTATAAATTGTTATAATGTTTTTGATGGTGTCAGTGAGTTTTACAGTGGGTATATAGCGAGGTAACTCTGCATAGGATTGCACTAGGACTGTTGTCAACTTCAGTCTGATTTTTTAGAGACTTTGGCCGTTTTCCCGCTTACCTTACCCCGGAGTGACGTCCCTCTTCACCGCGCTGCGTCTGCGCGGATTTTGCACAAACTGCTGCGCAGCACCAGGAAGAGCCGCGTAGTCCTGGGGCTTTTGCGTCGCAAATGTAAACCTGCTTTTTGGCGGTTTACATTTGCGACGCAAAAGCCCCAGGACTACGCGGCTCTTCCTGGTGCTGCGCAGCAGTTTGTGCGAAATCTGCGCAGACGCAGCGCGGTGAAGAGGGACGTCGCTCCGGGGTAAGGTAAGTGGGAAAATGGCCTTTATGTTTATGTTGAGACTTTATTGGTATTTTCAACAGGATTTTTTTTAAATAGCTGCTCTGATTTGGCTGCAGAATTTTAAGAGTAAAGTTGTTATTTAAAATGATTTTATGATCAAAATCCTTTAGAAGATTCTGTTGTATATGAACATACAGATTTGCTATGCTAGCAGTGACACTTTTCTTGACACAAGGAATCTACCGCTGGTTTTTCTTCTGGTGTAACAGTCTCTTGCACCAGAGGAAAGTACTGCATTAGCAAAAAAAGACTCATGGATTTTCTATTAGCATATTTTATTATGTGCTTTTAATTACATTTTAAACTATTTCAGTCTATTGCAATATAGAAATTAATTTGTTAACTAATTATTCTTATGAACATTACCAGATGCAAGCAATGCATATTATAATGGGGATGAAATTTTGTGTATTAGCATCCAATGATCAGTATTTTTCAATTTTTACTCTGAAAGTCCAATGATATTTGCTGAAGGGCAAAATTCTGCTTAGGAAAATACAGGATTCTTTTACTTCACTTTCTCCTTTATATTATACAGATATAAGAACATTTTTAAAAAACATTTTTAAATTAGTCATGGTCTCAATTCAAATTCATTCATTAACTATGGAAAATTCTGAAAGCATCACCTTTGACCTTTAGTTGGACTTGGTCTTTAGAGAACTACCTTTCTACTAGTAAGAATTTACACTCTGTGATCTTGCAGAGTATATATGCCAAGTGAGTCATCACTGATCAGAAGTAATAAATAGAGCAAACTCATTCAGCTTTGACATGAAATACTTATGAAGTCCTTATATGGTCTACAACCCTGAAATATTTTATATTAATATATTCCTCTAGAATACACAATACCTTATTTCATAAAGCAACCACAATAACGAAAATTCTAACAACTTATTTTCCTATAAATTGCATAATAAATTACCTATAAATTGCTTGCAGGGGAAGGCAGGATAAAGTCAAATTAAAAATAACTCACTCATTTAATAATAAGCCTTAAAACTGTTCACCTCTCTCTGTGTGTGCGTGTGTATTCAAAGACAGTTGCATGCTACCTGATGGATCAAATACAGCAAGGAATGAACTGCACAGACAAGGTAGTGGATCTTCATCACAGAGACAAGATGCTACAGTGGGAAGATCAGGTCCTCATCTGTGAGTTACAAATACTACAAGAGGTTTAGCTGTTAAAGCAAAGAAAGAAAGAAATCACAGATTTTCTTGTGGCAAAATAGAAAGGACTCTCTCTCTCTCTAGTAAGCTTTCCCCACACATCCTTAGGTATCTGTTTGTTATTTCCAAAAGATAAAGCTGCTCTGAACTACTCTTAATGATAGCCTGTATATAAACAAACTGGATTTTTTTTTCTTCCTTCAGACTGCTGAGAAAGCTTTCTATCCTTTGTGCCCTTCTTGTGAAAAAGTGCTCTCAGAAGGAGGGGAAAAATCTTTATGTGGAAGATACACAAATGTACCTCCCTTCCCCACCCCGCAAGAGCTCTGCTTCTTTTCACTCAGTCTCATCCTTCCCTTGTCATGTCTGGACAGTTTTCTGCCAAAAATATTTTTTTCTGGAGGGAAAACCAGGCCTGTTAGCCTGTGAGACAAATGTTCTCCTTTGGCTATATTATTAATATGAATAAAATGGAAAATAAATCTTGATTTATGACTTGTGCTGAATAACCATAACAACACTAAACTATAGTGCAGAGTCAGGAAATATATTTTGTAGTGCATATAAATGTGTCCTGTAACTTAGTAAAAGACGTATGTTAAAGCTGGCAACATATTTTGCTCAGTTTTGGAGTTCTCAAAGTTTACAACACTGCTCTTCTTCAATTAAAATATCCCAATGATTCCCAGTATGGTGCTTGCTGATGTGTTTCCTGGCATCTGCTTATTGTCTCACTCCCTGAGCTCTTCCACACTCCTCCTTTACGCTTTTCAAGTGTGTGAGCTTTCAAGTTTCCCAGAACTCTTCTTCAGGTTGTATGTTAAAAAAATTAAAAAGTAAGGGGAAGAAAAGCAGATTCTCAGGTTTGAAAGTACAAATACTTCTGTAATATTAACACAAGAAGCTGCCTTATGCTTAATTGCAGGGGTGGAATTCTAGCAGGAGCTCCTTTGCAAATTAGGCCACACACCCCTGATGTAGCCAATCCTCCAAGATTTTACAAGACTCTTTTTTTGTAAGCTCTTGGAGGATTGGCTACATCAGGGGTGTATGGTCTAATAAGCAAAAGGGCTCCTACTAGAATTCCACCCCTGCTTAATTGGATCACTGGTTTATCAAAGTCAGTACTGTCTATGTCAACTCAGATTGGCATCAGCTCTCCAGGATCTCAAGTTGTTCATTTCTACTGTATGTGCCAGGGGTTAAACCTGGGACCGTCTTGCAAACAAGGCAGATGGCTGCATGACTGAGCCAGTATCTCCCAAAATGACATGAGGCATAGTAGGCGACAAAGTTGGTGGCTATTTTTTAATTTATCTGTCAAGTGCAAATTTAAAAAAAAATCTGGATTTACAAAAATATTTGCATGAGATTAAAGTAGTCAATCTTTTGAGGAAAGAATTTGTTTCAGTAATTAATAACCCATATTACATCTACAGCATTTTACACTAAACTCATTGTGACTAGACGTTTAGGGGGTTGGACTAGATGACCCTGGGGGACCCTTCCAACTCTGACTCTATGGGGGTGATCAGTCATAGCTACAGCATGATATAGAATGATTTGAAAATAAGGTTAGCTGAAGGGCTGGGCTGTGTTCCTCACACCAAGTACTCATTGCATCTTGTGGTCATTATTTAAGGCAATAGGGAAGGTAGGTCCCAATAGCTTCATTTCATTACTTCAATGAGAATATTTAAATTTATCAACTGTGTGTTGCAAGTTTAAATTTTTCACCTTGACTCACCTTGCAAAATGGTGAGAATTGTTTCACTTTACAATAAAATTTGTGTTTAAAATATTTATGTCTGGTTTCTCAGTTTAAAATATTCAATGTAGCTCATAACAACTATTTTTAAAGTTCTAAGATGGATGAAGAAAGGGAGATGGAAGGAAAAGGAATTCAGGCAGTTTGAAAAGAGGGAAGGTCAGAGATACATTTTATTTGATGCATCTTCTCTTGAACTGAGGGGAGACTTTTTTTATACTTCAACATATAGTTCTGTCCTAGGTTTTCCTGTGCTATACTCAGTGCTAGAAATTTCACATAAAACTGAAAGCTAGTACTCAAAATTTTGGACACTCTAAGATCCTGCATTAGACAACTGTGTATAAGCAGCTCTGTCTTTATAAAGATAAGAGCAGTCCACTTCTTGTGCCCAGGGTATGGTCAAAAATTATATAAAAGACAACCTTGCTGAAAGTAAGTAGGTCTAGTCAGTGCTTGTTAGAAAAGCTCTTGCAAATCTGGTACATGCTGGCTTGAGTTCCATGATGGATGCAGGTGGAACATAAATGTAATAAATAGTTGTTTGTATTAATTCAAAAGTGACATACTCATGTGAGGTAAAGTCTGAGGCCTTTATCAAGGGATATAGCTTCCTCATACTTACTATGCTTTTGGGTAGTTGTTTGTATTAGTATTGTTGGTTGGTGATATTAGGTCAGGAATGTACAGGTTGGCTTCTCTGTTTTTCAAAAAAAGATAGCAATATGAAATGCTGTAGGAAGGATTTAACTACTAAACCTTTTTTCAGTTTACAAGTTGATGACTTTGAGGCGGGGTTGGTTTTGTTTTTAGTTAAGAAATTGTATCCTGGACTCCCAGAAGTTATTATTGTGTATATATGTTGTGTAGTAAAGGGAGTAAAGTGAGGGGTGTGTGTGTATGTGTTTAATTTGAACTTAGGTGCTGCTCAAGTGCATACATATGTACTTGTGGTGAAGGCACCATTGAAAATAAAGCAAAATCCACTTGAGTAGAAAATGTGCATTAAGAATGTGTGTGGTTAGTTTTAAACCACACGCAATAGAAACTTGATTTAACCTTCCATCTGTTGAAATAAAGACAACTCGGCATGCCTGGACATTTGGGGGGTGGGATGGCAATACATTGTTCTTTGCATTAGAACTGTATGTGTGTACATGTTATCTTCTTAGTGGATGAGATGCTTCTTTTTGTCTAAACTGGGAGCTTTTCTATGAGTACTCCTTCTCTTCCTGTGCCTTTTGTGATCTCTCTTTCTCCTTGTAGACCTACAAGAAGCAGGATGCATCTACATGTCTCTCCTGTAGAACCATGCCATCATACACTACACACATGCTGCCCGATCAGCTGGCCATTTGTAATAGGAAATAGTATTCTTTAGATTAGGCTTCTCTTTTCTTTCTACAGCAACATAGTTGTGAATTTGAATCTAGCTCAATTAAAGTAAGTTTTTTGCCTTTTATTTGCTTGGAGTCTGTTTACTGCATGTGATACCACACTTTCCTGACTGTGCAGCTTTGTTATATTAATGAATGCATGTACCCAATATGATCAACCAATCCAGCTCTAATATAATAAATCCAGAAGCAGTGCAGCAATGCATGAAATAGCAACAAACAAATGACAACAAATATAACAACAAATTAGGTCGCAACAGCAGCAATGAAATATTACAAAAGTATAGGTGCAGGAGTCGGAATCTTAGCTCTAGTGTAGACTAGTATATGGGAGACCTACTGTGGACTTTGCCGGCAAGCGTTAGTAGGGCTTCTTTGGGCCAAGTAGCACTGCATGGGGGAGGCCATGCTAGGGTTGGGGATCCCGGTCATAATTGGGCAGGGAAAGTATGATGGTGGTCATAGGTTATGAAGACAAGGAGGGAACCAGAGACATGGAAATGCTCGGACTCCCTCCAACCTATGTCCCATCCCGAGGTATGTTGATTAAGAACATAAGAACATGAGAAGCCATGTTGGATCAGGCCAATGGCCCATCCAGTCTAACACTCTGTGTCACACAGTGACCAATATATGTGTCCGTGTGTGTGTGTATACACACACACACATACATACATACACATGCACACACACACACACACACACATATACACTGTGGCTAATAGCCACTGATGGACCTCTGCAAAAATGCATTTAGCTTCTCGGCCATTTCCCTATCCTCCTTCAGTAAACCTTTTATCCCTTGGTCATCCAAGGGCCCCACTGCCTCCCTGGCTGGTTTCCTGCTTCTAATATATTTGAAGAAATTTTTATTGTTGGTCTTTATGTTTTTTGCAATATGCTCCTCATAGTCCCTTTTTGCCTGCCTGATCACAGTCTTGCATTTGATTTGCCACAGCCTGTGTTCCCTTTTATTAATCTCACTTGGACTAGCTTTCCACCACATAAAGGAGTCCTTCTTACCTTTTACAGCTTCCATTACTTCCATTGTTAGCCATGCAGGTCTTTTCTTATATCTGTTTGTGCCTATACCCTGAAAGTCCAGCTGGACCTGCAACTCCACCCCCGTTTAGGCGGAGAGTGGATTTATGCTTGCCCATGGAGCCAAATGGACCCAGAGCGATTCCAGGAGGCCTTGTGAGATCTGATGCCCCCTGGTGGGTTGTTAGATGAGCTTGTGGAGGACTGGTATTCCCGGCTCTCCACTGCCATTGATGACATCGCCCCCCAGCGCCTTCTTTGCTGTCGTGCTAAGGCAGCGCTTTGGTACTTCTTAGACCTGCTAAGGATGAAACGACAGCTTAGACTGTTAGAGCGAGTGTGGTGACGTGCTCATGATGAAGAGTTCAGAACCTCTTATAGAATTCTTATGAAGATCTATGAGAAGGCTGTGAAGTCCGCTAAGAAAAAGTTCTACATGGCCTTCATAGCATCTGTGAAGTCGTGCCCAGCTCAATTATTTAGAGTGATTCGGTCCTTGACAACTTTGCCATCAAGCATTCAGAAAGATAGGGAATTGGACATTGGTTCTGAGGCCTTTGTGAAATACTTCTCAGATAAAATCTTGACTCTCCACCAGGACCTTCCAGCCACGGTTGATATAGTACATTAATTGGAAGCCCCTTGGCCATCACATGGTCCAATATTGGACCACGTCAGTCGACTCACATTGGAGGATGTAGACAGGTTCCTGGCTACATTGGAGGATGTAGACAGGTTCCTGGCTACTACCTGCCCCCTGGATCCCTGCCCATCCTTGCTTGTGAAGGTCTGCCAGGATGATATCAAGGCTTCTCTGGGTGATATTGTTAACCTGTCCCTGACAAGCGGGACATTCCCAGAGAAATTAAAGGAGGTGGTAATCTGGCCGCTTTTGAAGAAGCCATCACTGGACCCTATGGTTCCAGCTAACTACCACCCAGTTTTGAACTTATTGTTCTTGGGAAAGGTGGTTGAGAAAGTTTTCCTGGATGAAACATCTGCCCTGGATCCATTCCAATCCGGTTTCTGCCCGGGCCACGGGACGGAGACAGTACTAGTTGCCCTCATAGACAACCTAAGGAGACAGCTGGACTAAAGTGGGTTGGCGCTGCTGATTCTTCTAGACCTGTCAGCAGCGTTAGACACGTTCAACTATGATCTGTTGACCCACCGCCTCGCTGTCGCTGTCAAGCATGTGGGTTCAATGACGAGTCGAAGTTGATACAAAGACTATGTTTATTGATAGACCGATACTTTGGCCGAAGCCGGTGCTTGAGAAGAATGAAACTGATACATTGATACACAACTTTTAAGGCATACTTCAAAGGGATTCCAAAATGGGGGGAAAGCAAGGGAGCGCTCACACATAGAATATCCAAACTGCATTCATTCCCAGGGCGTTATCAACCATTCGGCTTTTCTATGCCCAGATGGCTCATCCTCCTGGAGGAGAATTCATGGAAAGGTGCTGATAACTTTGTTCTCTTCACACTACCCCTAATTAAGCAGTCATAAAGCGGGAAGAAAGCCAGGAAAGAATAATAAACTAACACCATTTGGCCTTCAGGGATCTTCCCCAGGCCTGTCTCTGACAAGGCCTTAAAACCATCAGTTATTGATCAGAATTAGCCATGCTTGACAGTCGCCAGAATACAGGGGTGGGGGGAGTCTTGCAATGGTTTTCCTCCTTCTTCCGGGGACAGGGACAAAAGTTGATGTTCGGCAAGCAGACCTCCCTGTGACACCCACTTATATGTGGGGTGCCACAGAGAGCTATTCTCTCGCCCATATTATTTAACATCTATATGCACCCCCTTGCCCAGATTGCCAGAGATTTTGGACTGGGTTGTCACCAGTACACTGATGACACCCAGCTCTATCTGCTGATGAATGGCAGACCATCTTTTGCCCCTGAACATCTGTCCAAGGCATTAGAGACCGTAGTGGGATGGTTACAGCAGAGCCAACTGAAAATAAATCTAACTAAGATGGAGGTCCTGTGCCTGAGTCGAGGGGTGGGTGGGTTTGTGCACCTGGCTCCCAACCTTGGATAGCGCTATGCTAGTGCCGACCCAACAGGTGAAGAGTCTGGCAGTGATCCTAGATGCCTCACTTTCTATGGAGGCCCAGGTCACGGCGGCTGCCGGGTCGGCCTTCTTCCATCTACGGCAGATCAGGCAGCTAGCACCATATCTTTCCCCCAAAGACCCGGCTACAGTGACCCATGCAATGGTCACTTCCAGACTAGATTACTGTAACTCGCTCTATGCTGGCTTGCCTTTGAAGCTGATCTGGAAACTGCAACGAGTGCAAAATTCAGCAGCTCGCCTGCTGACCGCATCATCTGTACGGGTGAGCATGCGGCCGGTGCTCTGTAGCCTGCACTGGCTGCCTGTAGAGTATCGAATTTGCTTCAAGGTGTTAGTTCTGACTTTTAAAGCCCTATGCAGCCTGGGACCAAAATATCTGCGGGACCATCTCTTCCCATATATGCCCTGGAGGTTGCTTCGTTTGGCCTCCCAAGATAGGCTGACTGTCCCCAGCCCAAGAGATGCCCGTTTTGCCTCTACCAGGGCCAGGTCTTTCTCTGTCCTGGCCCCAACCTGGTGGAATCAGCTTCCTATGGAGATCTGGGCCCTACCTGGCTTCTTAGCCTTTCATAGGGCCTGTAAAACAGAGCTGTTCCACCAGGTTTTTGGGTGAGGTGACAGGTATCTATTCATTAGATCAGTTGGCCTCCCCTACTGTACTACTGTACTATCCTACTGCGCTGTTTCGCTGTATTGTATTGTTACATCATCTTACTATCTGGCCCAGCTGAACCTTTCTGTTGGAGTGAACATTGTAATTGGTTTTTATGGTTATGCTGTTGTGATTTTATTGTGATTTTATCATTTATGTTGTGCTCTGCTCTGAGCCCCTATGGGGAATGGGTGGAATATAAATAAGCAAATAATAATAATAAGTAGGCATGGTCATATATATTGCAGTGCTTTAGTTCCACTAACCTCTTTGTCTGGATTGCAATTTGTTCAAACATTGTTAGCTGAACCATTCAACTTCCAAAAAAAGTTGTTCTTTGAACATTTGAAATTGGATTGAAACTGTTCTGTGCATGCATGCTCACACTGTTTTCTCCAAATGTCAAAATGTGACTGTTAATCACATTTTTAGAAACTTTATCTTACTTCAAAACATGAATACAACCAGAATATTAATACAGTACAGTCAGTAAAATTTAATATCACAATTTAGCTTACATGCTCATGTTTTTAAAAAACCATGACAATACAAAGCATAGATCCACCAACTTAAGTAGATAACAAGCAAATTTTATGTTATTTGGTTGCAATTACTTTATATTGATTCTTGACATATATAATATGGATTGCCATGGCTTTTCAGGGAAGGTGTTTAACTCAAGTAACCTTAAGACTGGGACAAAGTGCACAGAGGCTTCACAAGAGAAATGCCACATCCTTTTTTTGTGACCTTGAAGACTGGACACTTATCAGGACTGTTGGATAAACAGTTTCAAGTTTCATTTTCAGTGGAATAAGGTCATTGTGAGGAAAAATACAGCAGACTCTAGAAAGAGGCTCTGGGTAAGTGCCACCCCTGCTGTCTTCCCACCCACCCAACTACCCACATGCACTTGGCACTCCACTACTCCCCCCACCCATGACATTTATAGATTTCCTACCTCTGCTGTCTTCCCACTCACCTCCAACCTTTGGCCTTCATTCACCCCCACCCTGCTGTCTTCCCACCCACCCACTCAACTACCCCCACACTCTTGGCACTACACTACTCCCCTCCATGACATTTACTCACCCCCCATTACTATCTTCCCACCCAGTCTGCAATTGAAACAAATGCTGGCATCCCACCACCACCACCCCCCGCATGTGTCTGTGTGTCGTGCCTATGGTGGCTCAAAGCCCTGAAACAGGCCCAGAATGGAGATAAAGAAGACTAATCAAGGGAAAAGGGTGATAAAGGGTGATTCCATTCTCCAAATGCTTAGCACCCTTGTTCCACCAGGGATCCACTGATCCCACCCCACCCTAAGCACAATTTTTGGAGGCCCAGCTAGTTGCAATTGAAGGGGAAGTCAGAAAGTTTACTTCTGCAATCACAGCTCTCCTCACATTAAACAAAGTTCAAACCCATGTTGTTAATTGGACTACAAGTTGTTATGCCCTTAACTGTTTGGGAAAATTGTCTGTTTCCAGATTCTGAACTCTGACCCTCTGGAACTGTAACATGCATCTGTGTATGCCTTCTATGTTAAATCTCTGATTAATGTAAATAAGATTATCACAACAGCTAGCCAGTTACCAGGAGGAGGTGGGGTACATTCTGCCCTTATTTGGAGTCTCAGAGTGGCTTACAATCTCCTTCCCTTCCTCTCCCCACAACAGACACCTTGTGAGGTAGGTGGGTCTGAGAGAGCTCTCAGATAACTGCTCTTGAGAGAACAGCTCTTAGAGAACTGTGACTGATCCAAGGTCACTCTAATAGCTGCATGTGGAGGAGAGGGGAATCAAACCCAGTTCTCCAGATTAGATTCCACCACTCTTAAACACTACACCAAACTGCATCTGAAACTTTGTTGGTATTATTGGGATATTTGGTTAATATAGCAGAGTTTGCTCAGTCACAGAAGAATTATACTTAGTGCAGTAAATATGTTTCCCAAGAAATATATTGCAAAAAAGGTAGACTTACATTTGTACAAGTAGATCCAGTTCACATTCAGGTTCCAGTCAAAAGAAGAGAGAGAAGCCTAATCTAAAGAGTACTTTCTCATCACAAATGAACAACTAATCCTGCATCATGTGTGTGGGAGTATGAGGAGATTGTTTCGACAGGAGAGACCTGCAGAGACACGTCTCTATGGAAGGCCACTTGATGAGAATGAGAGGACAAAAAGAGATGAGAGGTCAGAGCCTAGGTCAGCTCCAAGGTTAAAACAAAGAGAGGCATCCCATTCAAGAAGAGAACACCCATATGCACTTAAGAGTGATGTTGTGCCTCCCAGTGTCTAGGCATGCTGAGTCACTCACTCCAACAGGTAAGAACGCTGGTTATGTGATAGCTGCCATTGTGCGCTGCATTGCAAAATCACAGCCACATAGATTGTTGGTAATCTAAGAAGAAACAGGGAAGCATGAAGTTATTCTGGGATAAGACAGGCTGAAAATCAATGTCCTCCTCCCCTTGACAAGCTTTGATGATTTAAAAAGATAATTTTCCTGACATTTGGGGGAGGGACAGTGGCTCAGTGGTAGAGCATCTGCTTGGGAAGCAGAAGGTCCCAGGTTCAATCCCTGGCATCTCCAAAAAAGGGTCCAGGCAAATAGGTGTGAAAAACCTCAGCTTGAGGCCCTGGAGAGCCGCTGCCAGTCTGAGAAGACAATACTGGGTCTGATTCAGTATAAGGCAGCTTCATATGTTCAATGTAGGAGTTTCAATAGCAGATCAGCTTGTTATAAATAAAGTTCCCACTTTAACCCATAATTTGTGTCATGTTTTCATTCAAGGAGTGGGTGGGCAACAACCTTCTCTTGAGTGACTATTTTGTGGTATCTTCAGGCCTGGCAGGGGTTCTGGCGCCCCTAGGGCGAGGTCTATCCCCCGCCCCCCTGGTATCTTCTTGCACACGCTTCACATGAGCATTCAGGCTGGTCCTCCCCAGCTTCAGAGGGAGCCAGTCAGCTCCCTTTTGAAGCAGGGGCGTGCCAGCCTGAGCACTCGTGGGAAGCATCAACAGCCATGGGTGCTTCGGGCATGGGGAGGCAGGCACAGGGAGGTGGATCGCAGTGGGCATGGGGAGATGGAGGGCAGCAGGCATGGGGAGACAGACAACAGCGGGTACAGGGAGATGGATGGCAGCAAGTGCGGGGAGGCGAACGGCAGCGGGTGCGGGGAGACGGAGGGCAGCGGGCGTGGGGAGAGGGGGCACCTCATGGCGCCCCTAGGCCAAGTGGCGCCCGAGGTGGCCACCTACTTGGCCTACTCTCACATGCCAGTCCTGGGTATCTTTTCAACTTAAATCAATCCAAACTTTTAAAATGGCACTATTATGTGGTAGTTCTCCTTGCCTAGTTTCAAGTTATTTTTACTTTCTTAGGCTGAACCAAGGGTTTTTCTCCTCCTCCCCTTGACAAGCTTTGATGATTTAAAAAGATAATTTTCCTGACATTTTTAATGATAGTTAATGAAATTGTTCCCAGTGTGTCTTCATAAAAAAGAACGCCGCAGTGACTTGTCAATGCTACATAATGCAGTGCTTATTTCAGAACGTAGGATGTCATATCTTCTCTTTGAGGTTTTTATATCTGACAGTTACAGATCTTTTACTTGGCTTTGTTATGGCTAAGCTATAACATGATTTTAAAATGTGCAAAGAAAAAGAAAGGACAACCTCATACAATATTTCCGTTATCTCAAGTATTATTTCAAAATTTTACAAGCTTGTCTTTCACTCAATAACTGGAACCAAAATGGATAACAAAGTAATCTATGTGATTATAAATTAAAGCAAAACAAAAACAATACAAACATCTACTACAAAAATTCAGGAGCTCTCCCAAGAAATTCAGATCAGCCTGCTCTGCTACAGAACTCATTAAGCTACACAAAGCTGCTGTTATGATTAAATGGTTCCTGGGTACACCAAATGACCAGCTTGGAAGAAAGTTGGTTTATGAAATGCCACTGGACACTTTGCCTTTTGGACTCAATGGCAAGACAGCCAGCAAAGGAAAAAAGAAAGACCCATTGGTCTGCTGGGCTAACAGCTCTCCACCAGCAACTAGCTTCTTAATATGACAGAAGAGACTAATAAACTTTCACCCTTTTGTCTTCACTTTTTTTTTGTTTGTTTCTCCTGCATTACTGCATCCGTGGCAACACCTTCCCGCTGGTCCCCCCCCCCGTTTCTCACAGAGTTTGCCACGTCATGGTGTGACCGAATGTCCGGCGGTATAACCGGATGGGCAGGCTGGGCTCACCAACCTCGCCAGCCAAGAGAAGGAAAACTCTAACATCAAACCCGGGCAGATAGAGCTCGTTAATGTAACACCTACCACCTGGAGGACTCGCTGCCGGGGTCCCGGCTTACTGGGCCATGGCAGATGACCCCAAGGTGAAAGGGTGGAGCCAGTACCGCGCACACTGTGCTTCACCTAAAAATTCCTCTGCACAGGCCTGAAGGGCATATCCACATCCACAACCCACAACACACAAAGTCCTGCAGCGATGGGCAAGGGGCGAAACGGCAGGTGGAAGATGAACATAAGAACATAAGAGAAGCCATGTTAGATCAGGCCAATGGCCCATCCAGTCCAACATTCTGTGTCACACAGTGGCCAAATATATATATATATATATATATATACACACACACACACACACACTGTGGCTAATAGCCACTGATGGACCTCTGCTCCATATTTTTATCTAACCCCTTCTTGAAGGTGGCTATGCTTGTGGCCGCCACCACCTCCTGTGGCAGTGAATTCCACATGTTAATCACCCTTTGGGTGAAAAAGTACTTCCTTTTATCCGTTTTAACCTGTCTGCTCAGCAATTTCATCAAATGGCCACGAGTTCTTGTATTGTGAGAAAGGGAGAAAAGTACTTCTTTCTCTACTTTCTCCATCCCATGCATTATCTTGTAAACTTCTATCATGTCACCCCTCAGTCGACGTTTCTCCAAGCTAAAGAGCCCTAAGCGTTTCAACCTTTCTTCATAGGGAAGGTGTTTCAGCCCTTTAATCATTTTAGTTGCCCTTTTCTGAACTTTCTCCAATGCTATAATATCCTTTTTGAGGTGCGGCGACCAGAACTGCACACAGTACTCCAAATGAGACCGCACCATCGATTTATACAGAGGCATTATGATACTGGCTGATTTGTTTTCAATTCCCTTCCTAATAATTCCCAGCATGGCGTTGGCCTTTTTTATTGCAAACGCACACTGTCTTGACATTTTCAGTGAATTATCTACCATGACCCCAAGATCTCTCTCTTGGTCTGTCTCTGCCAGTTCACACCCCATCAACTTGTATTTGTAGCTGGGATTCTTGGCCCCAACGTGCATTACTTTGCACTTGGCCACATTGAACCGCATCTGCCACGTTGACGCCCACTCACCCAGCCTCAACAGATTCCTTTGGAGTTCCTCACAATCCTCTCTGGTTCTCACTACCCTGAACAATTTAGTGTCATCCGCAAATTTGGCCACTTCACTGCTCACTCCCAACTCTAAATCATTTATGAACAAGTTAAAGAGGATGGGACCCAGTACCGAGCCCTGCGGCACCCCACTGCTTACCGTCTTCCACTGCGAAGACTTATTAGTTTTTAATTTGTCTATCAGTTGTAGGACCTCCTCTTTTGTCACCTCAATCTGACTCAATCTGATGCCACTGGAAGCCGCAGTCCCGATCCTGCATGTAGGTGGTTCAGGGTATTGGTCACCTGATGCTGACCCGGAGACGAAAGCATTTTTCGGCAGCACCCTGAATGACCAAGCAGCCTTATCTAGGGACAGCACTGCTTGCTCCACATGGAGAGGGGCCTAGAAAAGGTGGCCTAAACAAAGCTCGTCTCCTCCATCCCAGTTGGCTAGCCACGGTCAACGGGCATCCTTACTTGTGGTCAAAAAATAACAACAAAGAAAAGGCATGCACCTGCCTCACAAAGTGTGCAAAGGCTAAAGCTTGCGTGTTGGAACATCAGAACCATGCTTGACACAGTAGACAGTGGTCGCCCTGAACGACGCTCTGCTCTAGTTGCCCACGAACTTCTCAGGTTGAATGTTGACATAGCAACTCTCAGTGAGATCCGTTTCCCTGAGGAAGGTAGTCTTCGAGAACACGGTGCTGGCTATACCCTCTACTGGTCGGGTAAGTCAAAGGCTGACAGCCGCCTTTCTGGCATTGGCTTCATGGTCAAGAACTCCATTGCCTCCAAACTCGAAAACCTGCCAACAGGTCACTCAGATCACATCATGTCCATGCACCTCCCACTTCAAAACAAGCAGCATGCAACACTCTTCAGTGTGTATGCCCCAACCCTTCAAGCAGATCCTGCAGAAAAGAACAAGTTCTATGCTGATCTACGCAACCTTGTACGGAAGACCCCTACAGAGGACAAGGTGATCATCCTTGGCGACTTCAATGCCAGAGTAGGTAAAGACTCGGAAGCCTGGAAAGGAGTACTTGGCAAACACGGCATTGGCAACTGCAATGATAACGGGCGCCTCCTGCTAGAATTCTGCATGGAGCACCAGCTCACCATCACCAACACTACCTTTCAGCAGAAAAACAGCCTGAAGACAACCTGGATGCACCCACGGTCCAAGCACTGGGACCTTATTGACTACATTCTGGTGCGCCAGAGAGACCTTTGAGATGTCTTACACAGCCGAGTAATGCCCAGTGCAGAATGTCATACAGATCATCGTCTTGTACGCTGCAATCTCTGTCTTCACTTTAAACCCACACCCAGGAAAGGAGGTATCCCTCGGAGGAAGCTTCAGGTTGGCAGCCTTCAGTCAGCCGAAGTTAAAGCTGCCTTTCAGGCAAAACTCCAGTCAAGAATTGAGGACCCCAGTTGCCCCACAGACCCTTCTCCAGAAGCACTCTGGGAACACCTAAAAACTACCATCCTGTTGATCTCTGAAGAAGTCCTTGGGTTCTCCACAAGGAAGAACAAGGACTGGTTTGACGAGAACAATCAAGAGATCCAAGAATTACTAGCGAAAAAGAGATCTGCCTACCAAGCACATCTTGCTAAGCCCTCCTGTCCCGGGAAAAAAGCAATCTTTCGCACTGCATGTAGCAACCTCCAGCGCAAGCTTCGAGACATTCAGAACGAGTGGTGGACCAAGCTTGCAGAGAGAACCCAGCTGTGTGCAGACACTGGTGATTTAAGAGGGTTCTACGAAGCCCTGAGGGCAGTATATGGCCCATCATATCAGGCTCAGAGTCCCTTGCGTAGTGCAGACGGCCAAGTGCTCCTCACAGACAAGGCATCCATACTGAACTGATGGTCGGAGTATTTTCAGGTTTTCTTCAGTGCCAACCACGTAGTTCAAGATTCAGCAATTCACCTCACCCCACTTCAACCAGTGAAAACAGAGTTGGATGAGATCCCCACCCTAGAAGAGACTGTTAAAGCCATCAAGCAACTGAAAAGTGGCAAGGCAGCGGGAGTTGATGGAATCCCACCAGAGATCTGGAAGCATGGGGGCACAGTACTACATAGCACACTTCACAAAGTACTTGTCACCTGCTGGGAACAAGGCAAACTACCACAGGACTTTCGCGATGCAATCATCATCACTCTACACAAGAACAAAGGGGAAAAGTCAGACTGCTTCAACTACCGGGGGATAACCCTGCTCTCCATTGCAGGCAAAATCCTTGCCAGAATACTCCTGAACAGACTGGTGCCCACCATTGCAGAAGAACTCCTCCCAGAGAGCCAGTGCGGCTTCAGAGCTAAAAGGAGCACCACCGACATGGTATTTGTTCTCAGGCAGCTCCAAGAGAAATGCAGGGAACAGAACAAGGGTCTATATGTGACTTTTGTCGACCTTACCAAAGCTTTCGATACCGTTAGCAGGAAAGGCCTGTGGCAAATCTTGGAACGTTTAGGATGTCCCCCAAGGTTCCTCAGCATGATCATCCAGCTACATGAAGACCAGCAAGGCCAAGTCAGACACTGCAACGACCTCTCGGAGCCCTTCCCAATAGGCACAGGTGTAAAGCAAGGCTGCGTTCTCACACCAACTCTCTTTACGATCTTCTTTAGCATGATGCTTCAAAGAGCCGCAGTAGATCTAGATGATGACGATGGTGTCTACATCCGCTATCGCACCGATGGCAGCCTGTTCAACCTGAGGCGACTAAAGGCTCACTCCAAGACAATGGAAAAACTTATCCGAGAGCTACTGTTTGCTGATGATGCTGCACTCGTCTCCCACTCAGTATCAGCTCTGCAGCATATGACGTCCTGCTTTGCAGAGGCTGCCAAGCTATTCGGCCTAGAATTTAGTCTGAAGAAGACAGAAGTTCTCCACCAGCCTGCACCCCAGGAAGATTATCACCCTCCCTGCATCACTGTGGGTGAATCAGTTCTGAAGACAGTCCAGCAGTTCAGCTACCTGGGGTGCATCATCTCCTCAGATGCCAAGATCGACAAGGAGATTGACAACAGGCTGGCAAAGGCAAACCGTGCATTTGGCCGACTGCACAAAAGAGTGTGGAGCAACAAGCATCTGAAAAAAGGCACAAAGATCAATGTTTACAAAGCGGTTGTGATGACAACCCTCATCTACGGCTCCAAATCGTGGGTTTTATACCGTCATCACCTGCGACTCCTTGAGCGCTTTCATCAGCACTGCCTTCGCACCGTCCTCAACATCCACTGGAGTGACTTTGTGACCAACACTGAAGTCCTCAAGAGGGCGGAGGTTACAAGCATCGAGGCATTGCTGTTGAAGACGCAGCTGCGCTGGGCAGGGCATATTTCTAGGATGGAAAACCACCGCCTTCCCAAGATTGCTCTGTATGGCGAACTTTCCACCGGCCATCGAAATAGAGGGTCACCAAAGAAGAGGTACAAGGACTCCTTGAAGAAATCCCTTGGCACCTGTCCCATCAACCATCACCAGTGGTCTGACTTAGCCTCAGATCGCAAAGCATGGAGGCACACCATCCACCAGGCTGTCTCTTCCTTTGAGAACACACGCATAGCTGGTCTTGAGGACAAAAGGAGATTGAGGAAGAATCGCACTGCTACAGCACCAACCCCAAATCAGACTTTTCCCTGCAGCCACTGTGGCCAGATCTGCCTGTCCCGCATTGGTCTTGTCAGCCACCAGCGAGCCTGCAGCAGACGTGGACTACTGCACCCTTCTTAAATCTTCGTTCGCGAAGTCAAGCCGAGAGAGACATAAAATCCTGTGAGCTCCTGATTGCATTTGGAGCTGGTTGATCATATCACAGGGGGCATTCACAGATGCTAAATAACATGTTTTGCAACTGGATTTTTACTGTGTAAGAATAGCAAAAACCACTTGCAAACAGTCGCCATGTAAAAGCACCCACAGAAATGGTTTCATCTCTTCATGACCTCATACAAATGGGGACAGAAGTCATACCATCTTTGTGGTTCTTTTCCCCCCTCATTCTAAGTACTAAATGAATTGTGTGTAAGCAGTTGCCATTAATAAGTAGTATCAGAGTAGTAGTATTTATTTCACAAAATATATATCCCACCTTTCTGTCATCATAAATGCCACCAGTTATTGGTGGTGGCAGTAGTAGCAGCAGAAGTAGCAAATTGCAGTAATATAGCAGCAGCAAACACTGATGCCTTGAAAAGGGACAATTGCACTAACTGGATATTCTGTCATTCAAAAAATATTTGGAGCCACAACCACTATGAAATGTATCATTAACAATAGTAACTTTGCTTCTATTTCTGCATTTAGGACTATTAATATTTCATTCAAAAGAATGCAATGGCTAGAATATTAATTTTTGTTTTTATTAGTTAAGGGTACCTTTAACCATTAGTACTTTAAGTAAATAACACCGGCGGGGGTCAAATAATGGGGGGAGGGGTGGGTAGAAAGTAATATATGGGATAGATAAAAGAAGTTATTAATGATGCAAGAGATATAATTTGTTTCCTTTTTTTTTTTTTTTTTGAAAAAGGCAGGTTTTATTGAACATTTCACAAATCCATTTACAAACAGTTCGAAGAACAAATCTGATCCCGCCGCATCCTCCCCTTCCACCCCCCACCCCCCACCCCCATCCCCAAGGAGCATCTAGGTAATATCTAATACAGTTCTAATTTCTTTAACTATCTAATTTATTTATCCATTGATATAACTTATTCCAAGTCCTTCTTGATTCTTGCAAATTGCCTCCTCTTAATCTAACCGTAAGGTTATCCATTTCTGCAGCCTCTAACATTCTCTGTACAAATTCATTTCTGGTTGGTATTTGAGAATTTTTCCAGTATTTAGCGTAAAGAATTCTAGCGGTAGTGATTATATGTAGTAGAAGTTTTTTGTCATATTTAGTTAAATTCCCTTTACATACATTTAGTAGGTACAACTCAGGTGTATGACAGATGTTAATTTTTAATATTTTCTGTGTCCAATTGTTTACTAAAGCCCAATATTTTTTGGCTATTTCGCAGTTCCACCAAATGTGATATAGAGATCCCTTCACCTTTTTACATTTCCAGCAAGCATTAGAATAATTGGGATATATCTTGCTTAGTCTTTCTGGGGTTAAATACCACCTATGTGCCATCTTATAGATATTTTCTTTAAAAAGGGCCGATCTTGTCAACTTTAAGTTTTGAGTCCAGATTTTCTCCCAATATTCCAATTCAACGCTATACCCGAAGTCTCGTAGCCACTTGATCCAACTTTCCTTTACGACTTCTCCCATTAATTTAATTTCTAATAACCATTTATATAATTTGGAGATAAGCTTTTGTCTGCCCTCTATTATGTTATCAAATTCCAAATTTGTTTTAATAAAGCCCTTTTCTTTGTCTCGCCCATATTTCGATTTAGTTTGATTTTCGAGCCACCAGTCCAGTTTAACATTTTCATTCAAAATCAAATTACAGTCCACATCTAATAAATTTCTGTAATTGGAGCTGGCACCCCACTCATATAAGTTTGGGTGACAAGAGGCCTCTACTGGGGATAGCCATAAAGGTGTCTTCGGGTAAATCATTCTTTTAAGCTCTATCCAGACTTTATATAGTGATTTCCTAATTTCGTGTCTATGAAATATATTTTCTCTGGTGGGAGGGGAGTACCACAAATAATGATGCCAGCCTCTGCTTAGTCCGGTGCCCTCTAATATCAATAATCTCTTATTTTCTAATGTAAACCAATCTGCTATCCACATCAGGCAGCATGCCTTATAATATAAATTCCAATCAGGTAGAGCGAACCCTCCCCTGGAGACACTATCTTGCAGTATTTTTAATTTTATTCTGGGCTTTTTATTTTGCCATATATATGCAGTGATGAGCTTATTCAGTTGGACGAAGAAGGATTGAGACAGGATAATCGGTATTGTTTGGAACAAGTATAAGACTTTTGGCAAGATGTTCATTTTAATCGTGGCTATTCTACCAAGCAATGAGATCTGTAGGTCTTTCCATCTATTTAAATCCGTTTTGATTTCTGTGAGAATCTTTTCATAGTTGTCCCTTTGGAGAGTTTTTAAGTCGTTAGAAAAGTGGATCCCCAAATATTTAATTTTCTTCTCATAACTAAATCCTGATTTCTTTTCAAACAATTCTATCTCTTCTTTGGTCATGTTCTGTGCCAGGAATTTCGATTTCTGAAAATTAACTTTGAAGCCAGAGATTTTCCCATATTCTTCCAAAACTTTCATCAGGCAATCAATTGAGGTCGTTGGGTCTTCAAGAGTAAGGAGTAAATCATCTGCGTACGCCCGAACCTTATATCTTTCTCCCTTGATGTTGGCTCCTTGCACTCCGTCTTCGTCTCTTATTTTTATTAGTAATAATTCCAGGGTAAGTATAAATAGTAAGGGGGACAGTGGGCATCCCTGTCTTGTCCCCCGTTCTATTCTGATCGGATCTGACAAGTTTCCATTGATATTGACTCTAGCACTTTGGTTGGAATAAATAGCTCTAATTAATTTGATAAAATTCGGACCACACCCAATGGTTTGGGCGGACTTTACGATAAAATTCCAATTTACATTATCGAACGCTTTTTCCGCGTCGAGTGCAATTCCGACGAACTGCTTCCCTGGATGTAGTCGGTAGTATTCTAGTATATCTATAAAAAATCTTGTATTTTGTCGTATTGCTCTGTCAGGTACGAATCCCGTTTGATCTTCATTAATAACTGTGTGGACAATCTTCTTCAGCCTGTTAGCCAGGATTGTTGCGAAAATCTTATAGTCTGAATTCAGAAGTGAGATCGGTCTATAATTACGTATGTCCATAGGGTCCAAATCTCTCTTATGTATTAATGATATCAAAGCCTCATTCCATGAGGAGGGAAGTTTGGCAGATTCCTGAATCTCCTCTATCAGGTATTTATATGGAACGAGTAAATTTTCTTCAAAAGCTTTGAAAGCTTCAATAGGTAAGCCGTCTGGTCCAGGAGCTTTATTAGGTTTCTGCGTTTTCAGTGCCTCAGTTATTTCATGCATTGTGATGTTACTTTCCAGGTCGTTACAATGGTCTTCTGTTATACTCTTAGTCCGAAGCTTACTAATAAACTCTTCCTGGGTCTGAGGTCCGATCTCTTGTCTTTTATATAAGTTCTGATAAAATCTTTGGACAATTCCATTTATTTGAGATTTTTCGGTTATTTCTTCATTGTCTTCATTTCTAAGCACTCTTATGGCCTTCTTCTCCCTTTCTTTTCTTAGTTTGTATGCCAGCCATCTACTCGGTTTGTTGGCGTTCTCGAAGTAGTTTTGTCTGGCCCATGTTATTTTCTTCTCGAGTTCATCCATTAATAACAAATTTATTTCATGTTGAGTCTTGTATATTTTAACTAATACTTCTTTAGAGCTTTTATTTTTTTGTTGTTTTTCCAAATTTCCCAGTTCAGCTACTAAATCCTTGTACACTTTCATCCGTTCTTTTTTCCTTTTGGTTGTATAACTGATCGCGATCCCTCTAAAGAAGGCCTTAAACGTGTCCCAAACTATTTGTACTGAGGTGCCCTTTTTTAAGTTGCAATCAAAAAACATCTTGATATCCTTTTTTGCTTTCTCTAAGAATGCTTCTTCTTTTAGTATTTGTGTATTAAGAGTCCAGCGAGATTTATTTGCTGAGTCTTTCAAGATAATCTGTATAGGGTTATGGTCGGCATAAGATCTGGGATTGATGTTAGCTTCAATAACCGACCATCCTAAAGACGCAGACAGCCAGCACATGTCCAGTCTGGACCAACTATTATGTACATGGGAAAAATATGTAAAATCAGTTGTTTGGGGGTTTTTCATCCTCCATACATCAATCAGGTTGTACTCATCAGCAAGCTTAAAAAAGGATTTCGGGAGTTGAGTTCGGGTTTTTTTTCCTTTGCTATTCACATATTTCTTATCTTTATCGATATCTAATATGGCATTGTAGTCACCCACAATACACAGATTCTGTAAATTGCAATTGATTAGTTTTTCATGGAGCTTAGCGAAGAATTGTTCTTGATTGTTGTTCGGGGCATAAATGTTAACCAAGGTTATTTTTTCCCCGTTTAGTTCCAATTCGATCATTATGATTCTACCAATTTCATCTTTAAACAACAATTTAGCTGGTATTGATTCTTTCACATAAATGGCCACTCCTCTTTTCTTCTTTGAGTCACATGAATAATAGAGTTGGCCTAGCTTTTTGTTCTGGAGATATTTTGTGTCGCCATCTTTTATGTGGGTCTCTTGTAAGCATATTATTTGAGCTCCGGTCTTCTGTAATTGTAAAAACAGTCTTTTCCTCTTCTTTGGTTCATTAAGGCCATTTGTATTAACTGAAAAAATCTGGACTCCGGGTTTTGTCGTCATTTCGCCGTTGTATAGTCATCTACCGGTTTTTTCTGTCTTTTTTGGGTTTGTGATCTTGTCTTTATTCTTTCTTTTTTCCTCTCCCGCTGATCTCTTCCTTCCTGTCCTTTATGCTCCTCTTCTTCTTCTTCTCTGTCTTCCGTTGAGTCAGAATCTTGGCATTGTCCTTCTATTTGTTTCCTCCAGAAGTCTTCCGCTTTTTCAACTGATGTTATGTTATATCTGTTGGATTGATACGTAAAGAAGAGTCCTTCTGGAATTAACCATTTGTATTGTATTGAGTGCTTCATGAGCCAACTAGTCAGTTTTTTATATCCAAATCTTCTTTTTCTTATGGACCAAGGGATGTCTCTTAAAACTTTAATTTCTTTTTCTTCCCAAGTCAGGGGTTTTCTTTTAATTGAACTCAAAATGTTTTCACATGTCGCAGTGCGGGAGAATTTAACTTGGATTTCTCTAGGAATGTTTAATTTTCTGGTATACGCCGAAGAGACTCTTCTGGCCCACTCCATCTCTGATCTGCCTTGCTTCAAGAGTTCTTGTTCTTCTTGTGAGTTTAGCAAATCGACAATCTTATTCTCTATATTCTCATCTTTTTCCTCCGGAAGGTTTTGAAATCTGAGAATATACGCAGATTTTTCCATTTCGAGTCTGGCGACCCTATTTTCTAACTCGGCCATACTGGCCTTATTTTCTTGTATATCTGCAGAGGTGATTTCTTCTTGATCTTGGAGATCCCTAACTTTAGCTGAGAGTTCATGCATTTGTTGGGTATTAACTAGTAATTGTTTCTGAAATTCCACAACCTGCTCATTGGTTTTCTTGATTTCGGTTAACAGTTGTGTCTTAACTTCTTCCAGCGCTGCTTGATTCTGTTGGAATCCAGCCGTCATTATATTTTGGAGCTTTTCAATGGGATCCTGATTACCTATAAATGTTCCTACTTTACTCCCCCCAGGGGGAGTAGCTTGACCCAGTTTTTTAATTTTGGTTTCCATTTCTAATCTCTCGCTCCTGATAGCTTTCCCAGTATCCTACTTTAGGCACAGATCTAAACCAAACACCTGAAACCTCTAGAATAATGTGGACACTATACTCTGCATGCCTAATCTATAATCTACTAGATTCTAGGCTCCTGAGCCTGCCCTGGGACCCTTAACAGTAATCGGTCCTCAAACTTCAATTTCAAGCAGCTCAGTCCAGACAAATTAATATCAATGGTATCAATCTCAGCAACAATGATCAATAATCAATACTCAATAATCAATAGAAATCAGTCAGAACATAGATCAATAAATCAGTGCATCAGTTAATTAATTAATCAGTTACCTAATCAGGTTATTAATAAGTCAGTAAATTAATTTAGTCTAATTTAGTCTAATTTAGTCTAATTAATCAACTACAGACCCCTAATCAACCCATCAGTTCCCACAGCCTTGTTACTCAATATACACTCAGTATAGAATGGAGATTCCCCCTCTTTACTTATATTCTTAATTTCCTTAAATAAGCAAATTATATATTCTACAATGTATAATATAATAACCAATAGCCAATAGTCACCAATAGTCTAATTTACAGTCCCTTTTCTTCTTTCTTCTTTCTTCCTTATCTTCCTTTCTTCTTTTTACAAATCTTCTTTTCTTCTACTCTTTCTCTTGTGTGAGTTGACTTTAACCACTCTTCAGGGAAGATGCAGCCGCTAGATACAGCTAAGAACTGTCTCTTCCCCCTTTACACCTTCCAAATTCTCCAACGAACCTTTTCCACAAGTTCTAGCCGCTTCTCTTGCTTTCACAGACCTTAATCCAATTTTCATACTCTGCTGTCTGCTGTCTGCTGTGCCCTAGCGAGTTCCTTCTTACACAGTTCTCTCTCTGCCGACCGTCGCCATCTTAACTCTAGGAAGATGCCAGGGGGGGGGGGTTTCTCTGCCACTCCGGTTTGTCGCACCAGAAGTCCAGTTATCAGCCCAATTGTCTATTTGCAGTCTCCTATTCTTTGTTTTAAAGTTTCTGGCAGTCTTGAAGGTTCTGCTCTTGGCTTCATTTATTAGTCCCCCCTTCTTTTCCTAAAGTCGCTACCAAGCTCCGCGGCTTCCCATGAAATGGCGGATCAAAGGCTTTTCTCCAAAGCTTTCTGTTTCTTTTCTTTTCTCAAACGCCTCACAGTCCCCAAGACAGCCACCTTCGTTTCCAACCCCCTCTTATCTGCTCAAACTTCTCTACCAAAGTTATTAAAAAGTATAGAACAAATAAGGGGAGTCTCCAAATCTCTCGCTTCTGTGTCAAACATACCAAGCCTCGCTGTCTCAGCCTCGGCGGCCTTCCGCTGGTGACACCCGGCTCTTTCGCACTTAGCAAGCCGCCGCGTCTCGGCTTTTCGCCTTCCGTTCGGGCTCCCCGCTGCACTTGAAGATTTTAGAGTCCAATTCAGCGACAAAGGCTTAAGTTCCTGCTTCTTATGTCTGATTTCATTATCCAGTTAGGCAAGAAAAAAAAGTTGGAATTCAGAATCCTGTCTGCTCCTTCCCGGCGGCCCAGTTAGACGCACCAGCGTTGAAAGGCTCCTGTCAGCGGGAAAGGCTGAGCTCTCGGGTGAAGCCTCCGCTTCGCCCCAGATTCTCTGCCAGCTCCTCAGACTGAGAAGCGTCCCCAGACGCTTCTGTTAGGGGGTATACAGCAAGGTATCCCCCAGGGAGCCTGCCAAAACAGAGTGTTCATCGGAGCTCCGTGAACAGACCCTGCTTCACAGCGCCATCTTGCCGGTCTCGAGATATAATTTGTTTCCATATGTTACCAAATAAAATTGTTTTAACCAAGAGAATGCAATGGCTATGGAAATGGAAATCAGATATAGTGCATGCTAAGAATTCTTGCACATCAGTTTCTGCAGCTCATGGCAGAAATTGATATTAACTAAATTACTAAGTGACAACATTTGTCCTGAAGCCATGGAGAGTTTAGCAACCCACTAAGAGAGGGGTGCCTCTGTCACCAATACGTGGGAGGCTTTCAGGCTGTCAAGCAATTAAGTGGACTTGAATAATCCCATGTAATTATGTTGCTTACTGCATAATTATCTTTATTTTAAATGTGTCTTTTGATGAAACATCTGTTCCCTGCTTGATATTTGAAAAGAGGTGTCGGCACACATGCAGAAAATGGTGCTTGCAAGACCATCACACATGGAGCTTCTGTTCAGCTCCTTGATGACAAATGTTGTAATTTGTTCTGTCTTTTTGTGTGCAAGAGGCAGGTGCCAGAGCATCCATGGCCTGCTCTGCTTGACTTCCGTCCTTGCTGCAGCTGTCTTTTCTATCGTTACCTGAAGAGATAATTGTGTTTGACAATCAAGCTGAGGATCGTTACGTGGTCAAGTGGGTAAGGAGCAAACACAGAGCTAGTGGTGTTAGCAGCAGCAACTATGTATATCTCTCACAGGGCAAGGAAAAGCAAGTGGACCTCAAAAGAAGGGTAGGTCACTCATTTTATTCCAAAAACAATTTCAAGCTTCTCTTGGGTCTTGAGCAGAACAAAATAGGAGTCAATTGCACCTTTAAGACCAACTTAGTTTTATTCAGAACATAAGCTTTTGTGAGCATGCACACTTCTTCAGACGAGGAATGAGGTACAGTAAGCAGAGACACATATAGCTGGTGGGTTTGGAATGCCAAGTGGTACAAAGCTAAAAACCAATAGCAGAATAGTAAAAGTAACATTCAGAAAACCTTTGATCTGGATTGAATTAGGGTGGGAAACCATAAAACAGTAACATGTCAGAATGTGAGAATGCCTGTTAATTATTCTATTGCTATTAAACCTGGGTCAAAAAGAAGGCATTTCTTTCCCAGAAGATTTTCCTGTCCAACTAATTTACCTTTTAACATGTAACATAAATATATACATCATTCTAGTTTGCCATTAGGAAAAAATATATTAAAATATAGTAGATGGGTTTAATATATGTAATGAGATAAACAGCCAATATCCCTTGTTTGAGAATGTCAATACAAAAGCATTATTCTGATACACTATCCTAAAAGAGAAATACATTGGAATACTGTGGATATATCATCCTACTTGGTGAAATTGGGTTTAGCATATGTAATGAGATAAAAACAACAACAACATCTCTGTTCAGTCCTGGGGAGGTGTTTGTTCCAAGTTTCATAATAGTTTGTAATTCAGCAATTCCCCTCTCCATTCTGTTCTTGAAGTTCTGAGAGTAGGATTAGCATCTATAATGAGATAAAAAACCAATATCCCTGTTCAGTCCTGGGGAGGTGTTTGTTCCAAGTTTCATAATAATTTGTAATTCAGAAATTTCTCTCTCCATTCTGTTCTTGAAGTTCCTTTGCAGTAAAACAGCTACCTTGCGGTCACCCATTGAGTGCTTTGGAAGGTTAAAGTGTTCTCCCACAGGTTTCTCAGTTCTGTAATTCCTGACGTCAGATTTGTGTCCATTTATCCTTTGGTGGAGGGTTTTTCCTGTTTGTCCTATATAGAGAACTGAAGGGCATTGTTGGCATTTAATGGCATATATAATGTTGGAAGAAGAGCAAGTGAATGAGCCTGAGATAGTGTAGTTAATGCTGTTAGGCCCAGTGACTCTGTTGTCTGGGTGTATGTGGCAGCAAAGTTGGCACTTGGGTTTATTGCAAGCTCTGGTACCAGTGTCCATGCTCAGATGAGATGTTGTATTGTGGGTGAGGAGTTGTTTGAGATTAGGGGGCTGTCTGTGTGCAAGAAAAGGTTTGCCCCCCAGTACTTTTGAAAGAGAGCTGTCACTATTCAATAGAGGTTGTAAGTTGTTGATGATACGTTGAACTGTTTTCAGTTGAGAGTTGTGTGTGACCACTAGTGGTGTTCTGTTATTGTCTTTTTTGGGTTTGTCTTGTAACAGGTTTTCTCTGGGTATCATTCTGGCTTTGTTAATTTGTTTCCTGATTTCATCAGGTGGATACTTTATTGTAGATCAGGCCAACATGGCTGCCTATTTGGGTCTTGAGTGTCATACATTTTGGTGGTGTGCTCCAGTGTATGATGACTGCCTCTCATGAATCCCTTCAAACATTTGCCATTTTTAATGCAAAGGATAGATTCAGCCCGCATCCATTTTTAGTCATCTACCATATTTGCCAAATTCTGACATGGGATGATGATGATAATGTAGTCAAATAGATTATTTTAAAAAATACAGGAAACAGTAGTAGTTCGCACATTTCATTGAGCAAGCACATCTTCATATGAAGCGTTCCATATTTCAGTTTTCTTTGTTTGTTCAATTCCATTTTTCAACCATCCTCCCCGGCAAAGCCAGGCTCAGGGCATTCACAACATATCATATAAAACAGGGTTGGCCAATGGTAGCTCTCCAGATGTTTTTTGCCTACAGCTCCCATTAGCCCCAGCCATTGACCACGCTGGTGGTGGCTGATGGGAGTTGTAGGCAAAAAACATTTGCAGAGCTACCGTTGGCCACCCCTGATAGAAAACATCAGTTAAAACAGATTAAAATTCATAAAAGCAAAAATGGAACTAGAAAATTTAATTGTATACTACTTGATTTCATATACTAAATATAAATGGTAGGGATGCATGAATTTTACCATTTTTGCATTATGTTGAACACAAAAAAAATAAATGTACTTTGCACACTTTCTTTTTCAGTGCATCTCCAGAGAAGCCAAGCTATAGAATCATAGAGTTGGAAGGGACCTCCAGGGTCATCTAGTCTAACCCCCTGCACAATGCAGGAAACTCACAAACACCTCCCCCTAAATTCACAGGATCTTCATTGCTGTCAGATGGCCATCTAGCCTCTGTTTAAAAACATCCAAGGAAGGAGAGCCCACCATCTGAGGAATCGCTGAGGAATCGCTCTAACAGTCAGGAAGTTCTTCCTAATGTCGAACCAGAAACTCTTTTGATTTAATTTCAATCCATTGGTTCTGGTCCTACCTTCTGGGGCCACAGAAAAGAATTCCACACCATCCTCTATATGACAACCCTTCAAGTACTTGAAGGTGGTAATCATATCACCTCTCAGACGCCTCCTCTCGAGGCTAAACATCCCCAGCTTCTTCAACCTTTCCTCGTAGGACTTGGTCTCCAGACCCCTCGCCATCTTTATCGCACTCCTCTGCACCCCTTCCAGCTTGTCTATATCCTTCTTAAAACGTGGTGCCCAAAACTGAACACAATACTCCAGGTGAGGTCTTACCAGAGCAGAGTAAAGCAATATCATCACATCACGTGATCTGGACACTATATTTCTGTTGATACAGCCCAAAATTGCATTTGCCTTTTTAGCCACCGCATCACACTGTTGATTCATGTTCAGCGTATGATCCACTAAGACCCCAAGATCCTTTTCGCACATACTACTGCCAAGACAAGTCTCCCCCATCCTATAACCATGCATTGGATTTTTCCTACATAAATGCAGAACTTTACATTTATCCCTGTTAAAATTCATGTTATTGATTTTAGCCCAGCCTGTCAAGGTCATCCTGTATTCTGTTTCTGTCTCCTTCTGTGTTTGCAACCCCTCCCAATTTAGTATCATCTGCAAATTTAATAAGCATTCCCTCTATTCCTTCATGCAAATCATTGATAAAGATGTTGAATAAAACAGGCTCCAGCTATGACTAGAAATGTATTAGGTTTCCTGCTTCCTTCTCAGTTTTTCTCAGTCTGGCCCAGACTCCTAGACAGAAGATGGAAGCAAACCCTTTGCATGAACTACCAGTTTAATTTGCTAAGACAGAACTCCATGATAAGGCATGTCCAAACACTTAAGTTGTCTTTACAAATATGTCTTGTTTTTGTTAGTCAGCATCATTAAGTAAGCTGTTTTCAATAGTCCAAATTCTACAATCTTGAGAGTTCTTTGGTGTAACTGTACTAGAAATGTTTTAGAAAGCATTTATTTCAAACGGCAACCCACCAGCAATCATAATTATTGTTGTGTTTTCTGTTTTCATAGCATATCCTAATCCACTTTACTTCTCAGTTACTGATACAAGCCATTTGGTTGGAGATGTTGGCAGAAATCCTGTTTATTAATTTGACATGGCAATGTACCCCAATACTGCTGGGGTGTGTGTGTGTGTGTGTGTGTGTGTGCATGCACTCAATTTATGTTCAGCAAAGTTCTGTTCTTCTAAATACAGCTTGGAATGACCACAAAAAAATTCTTTTTGATATAACATCCATGTAGACTTTTCAAAGCAATATATTCAGATAATGGGTGCCTTTGGAATAGATTCCTCATGCAAAAGATGTCTTCTTCTCACAGAAAGTTATTTCAATATGTGGAAGAAAACTGAACCTGAATTCAGAGATGTTCCAATGCAAATTTTTTGGGCAAGCAGGCCCATAGGAACTGTAATATAATCTTCTTATGGTAACATTATGTGAATTTTGTAGAAGTCTTGTGTATACAAAGCACTGCTTGTGGATCTTGTCTGGATCTCTGGACAACTGTTACTACCAAAATTTAGTATTCAATGGTAAAGGCTGACATTGTAATAACATTTTCCTAGGAATAAGACACATTGAATAAGCAACCCCTTGAGGCATGTAAGGCTGAGAGTATATAACTGGCTGAAGGTCAGACAGCTAAACATCCCACTAAATCTCTATTAGGGACAGGACATTTTTTTTCTCCAGGCAACTGGCAACTCTACTCAGCCCAGCCAAAATGCTAAGACTTTACCTGAGCTGGGGTTTTATTCTGAAGACTGCAGCATACCCTTAACATGCTTACTAGGATGTATATGCTGCTGAATGCATATAGTACTTAGTAAACACATGAGATATTTTAGAATACATCTTTATACTTCAAGGCTAATTCCTAAGTATATGCATAAAGTTACATAAATAACAAGAGATCACACCACAAAAGGGAGAGAGGTATCTAGAGAGTTAATTCAGTTCTAATGTTCTGGACACAAGTCCAGTCCCCTTCTAAACACCTGAGGAGGATGACTAACAATGGCTTGTGAAGAATAAAAGCATGCCCATAGTTTCACTTGGCAACTTCTCTGTCAACATCCTTCCTAGCTTTAGGGACTCCAATGAAAGGGAACACACAACTCCTCTACTCCTTACTAGATAACTTTGCCATTTTTTTTAAATATGAAGGAACAAGGCATCAAGTAATTCATATTCTAAGTCCAGCTGTGAAATATATTTCATATGGCTTGCTAGGCTGTGTTAAATGTTTATATTCTGAGTCTGTCATCCTGAGAACACTGTTCTGGAATAACTTCCATTGAGTAGGCCTAAGTAGCATTCAGAATAGACCTACCTATCGTTTGACTGTAAATCTTTCGGTGGAGACAATATTACTGGACTGTAGATGGACACTAGTATTTGGCTCTGTTCCCAGGAAAACATGCTGTCTACTTTGATAACACTGGCTGTTCTTAGAAGTTATTTCATTGTAGGAATATTAAAGAACTTCAAAATGAAACTGAGAAGCTCACATGCAACTGTTTTGTGAATATGTAATGCAACAGAGCTGGTCTTTGAGCTGGATTCCCATGCTATCCAATCCAGCTACTGCCACTAAATTGCATTCACTTGGTTTGATATGACAAAAGTAGAAAGGAGGACAAGAAACACGAATCACACAATGTGGGCACCACAAAATCAGGTATACCTTGTCAAAGAACACTAATCATTCCACAGAGACAGAGCTTTGCCCCCCAAGTCGGAATGAAGAGTCGGACACAATGCATTGGTATAAATAATGAGCCACTTTATTTAGCTTGCTGATTCTAAGGGCCCCCCAAAAAGCTACTAAAGATGCCACATGAAACAAAGATGCCTCAAAATATTAAGCACACATTGTGCCCCAAACCCCCTTCAGGCCCTTAAGAATCAGAGGGGACATAGGTTTCTGAGTATCCAGCCTAGGTCCAGTCTCTGTGGCCCACCCCTCCAGCATTTTCCAAAGACAAAAACCATCTGTTTCTTCCTTATAACCCAGCACCTTACTAGCAAAAGCCAATGCAGACAGGCGCCCCCTAATGGATCGCATGGCCAATCCCTTACCTCAAAGTGAAACACAGTAGTGGAGCAACTGCTCCACCGGGAGGGGCCAAACGATGCAATACCCTATCTCAGCCCTAAAGTCCTCAAACTGCCGCACAGCATGTTCATAAGACTTCCTGGTGCTAGGCGCAATGGATAGGCCTATTGCTCTGCAGGCCTTGGCTCTCCAATCAGCCATAGCTCCTGGGGCATTGGCACCACCTCTCGGTCGGCATCCAGGGCCAGCTGACAAAACCTCTCTGTTTATGAGAGAGAGTGTCAGCCACTCCGTTACTCACCCCAGGGACATGCTTGGCTAAAAACAATATGTTAACCTGGTGCCGAGAGATACCGCTGAGAACTAGGTGCTCCCTCAGCCCAGAGTTCTAACAGAAGCCTGGCCACTCGCTAATTGGAAACAGCAGTGGCAAGCCATTTAGCTCCCTGCTCCATGTTGAGCCCCCTGTGGAAGCAACACATCTATCTTGTGACATTCATCCACCTTGGCTGGCTTTGAAATCTGATCCCTTGGCTCCTGGCTTTGAACAATCCCTCTCTTGGTTTGTGCTCTGGACTTGGCTCTCTTGGTTCCTGTGCTGCTTCTTTTGGATTCAGACCCCGGCTTGGATTTAGACTTTTCCCTGTCTGCACCCCAGCACATGACAGATCAAAGTGTTGAGTCATTTAGTCAGATCAAAATCTCGAGCTATACACTTACACTTATGACTGTCACTGGCTCAGTATGCAAAAGCCTGGGCTTCTGGATTGCAAATCTAGGGAACATCATGTTACCCAAATTGAGGGGGGAGGGGTGGAATCTCTAAATCTATTGGAGAAATTTAGTGTAATTGGAGAAAGAGTTTAAGAGTGAGATCTCTACAAATATTCTCAAACCAATCTGAATTAAAAGAAAGTACTGTATTTAACAAGAATAAAAGAGCAAAACATACACAAGAGTACATGGAGGAACACACATACAAGACTAATAAGAATAAAAGAGAGTAGTAAGGATATGATTGGGGATGGATGATATTTACCTATCTAGAAGACAAAGTCCATGGAAAAGTAAGGATGAAATGACCTGTGTTTTGGGTGTGAGGTCTGAATCCAGAAGAACACACAAATAATTGGGGCTCTGGGAAGCCCAGTTATAGAAAAATTGACCCTCAGGCAGTTTGATGCCTGTGCCCCTTAAACAATACAATGATTGGCTTGTTGGGGATGTAAAACAATTAGAGAGACTAGATGTCTTTCCCATGGATGGACAGAGACCAAGGGAAATTCATGACAGTTTGCATGAGTGTGGCTTGTTGGACATAGATTGAATGTGTTGATGTTTTGGGAAGAAATTGCTGAATGTAAACTGAAGGGGTTAGTGTTTTTCTGATGACCCCTCAAGTATGGGATGGGAGAAGCCATCGGACTATATGAATAGCCCAGGTCTCATACTGGGCAGGAACTCACAGGGGCAGAGCTCTAGAAGCTCTAAATTCTGTGCTTTTTCTTTCTTAACCCCCCACTCCCACCCCACCCCCCGAGCATACTTGCTTCTGGGCTCCATTGTTCAAATCCCAGTTTGGTGTAGTTTGAACAGTTAAGTGTGCAGACTCTTGTTGGGTTTGATTCCCCAGTCCTCCACTTGCATCTGCTGGAATGGCCTTGGGTGATGATGATGATGATGATGATGATGATGATGATGATGATGATGATGATGATGGGTCAGCCACAGCTCTCATAGAGATTGTCCTTGAAAGGGCAGCTGCTGTGAGAGTGCTCTCAGCCCCACCCACCTCACAGAGTGTCTGTAGTGAGGGAAGAAGGTAAAGGAGATTGTAAGCCACTCTGAAACTGATTCAGAGAGAAAAGGTAGAGTATAAATCTGCAGTCTTCTTCTTCCCCTGTGAGTATTTTGCTGAACTCTAAGTTTTGACAAACTTTCTAATATTTCCCCCCACAAAAAATGGGAAAATAACCAAAGCATGTAAAGCAGACATATGGAAATCTTCATCATGCCACTGTGGCCACATAGGAGAAAGTAATTTTAAAAGTATGATGGGAGTAAGGTTTTATTATGACAATTATAATTTAAGAAGCATTTTAAGGTAGATGCTGAGCTGATGTAATTTAGTACACCTTCCAGTGATGTCAGTGGTGTGTGGCATATGCAAATGAGTTGTGCTAAGGACTCCTGGAATAGCCTATTAATTTGTATAAGTAAGCAGGGGAAGTATGAACAGGTTTGATGAAGTTACACAGGGGAAAGTTTTCTTGACAAGTCCATTGATGAGATTAAGTATCTCTTCTGAAGGTGAGGGAAGATCTTTTAGCAAGACAGTACCCTGAGTCTTTTTCCCAAAATAATTTTCCCAGGTCAGACTCTGGCCAGCATCCATTTTGTTTGTTTCAGTTCCATCTTAGCTCCTTTTCTGGGCCAAGCTATACAGTGTAGCAATGATTTGGGAGGACATATTAAAAGAGGGCTTCCACAGGAGAGGTCTGGCTGCTTACAGGCAGGGTGTCCTTAGATGGTTTTCTGAGCACAGGGCTCTGTCCCTTGACTATTCAATCCATTCACCTTTACCAGATTAGTGTCCTTCAGGAGCTGGCATCCTACATTGTAATCATAGGACTCCTATGAAGCAGTAAAACTAGAGCTGAAAACAGTTTCAGTAGAATCTTACAGCTTACTCCTATGCATGCTTACATAGAAATTGCTCAAGTAAATTCCATTTAAATTGCTGCAGATTACAAGTAAAAATGTTAATAGGGTTTGTTTGCTAGCTTGCTCTACCATGTGACAAAAATTAAATCAAGGATGGATTGGCCATTTACTTTACCAGGAAAAATACCCATGGGCTACTGATCTGAAGAGCCACCTATTCCCCACCCCACATGCAGACATTGAGAATGAGCATAGCGGTACCTCCTTTCTATCCCATTCAGGTAAGGAAAGAGCACAGCCCTTTTGATCTCCCAGTCTGCCCTTGAACCTAATCCATCTGAAATCCTAGAATTGCCAAATGCCTTCTTAAGAGAGAGACCTGAACAAGGTTTGCAATCCCTCAGGGGTTTGCAATCCCTCATATATCTATAATCCATGGTTTAGGGGAAAAATTCATAGTCTGGCAGTTCTGTTTTCCTTGACTTTATTGAATTTGTTAGGTATTGCTCTAGGTGATTATTATGTTACTTTTAAAATTACCACATTTACCTTCTTTCTTTCTTCTTAGTGTTTCATGCTGTCCTGCTTTATCATAAAGGTAACTGTTTACATTGGTGCCAAATGAATGAAGTCTTTTCCTTTTGAGGCTGATAATTTGTTTCATTGTTGACTCATGCTTTGGGTCCAAAAGGAAATCTACCACTATTGATAATTCCCTTTGAAAGAGCCAGCTGCCTCTGTTTGCTTTGAGAGATGAATGTAATTGGGTTTTAGACAATGTTTCACATTCAACATATTCCTTATTGCATTAGAAAAATGAGATTCCATATTGACTATAGATACAGTATGTAGATTTTTTCTGCTGTTTAATTTAAGCTTAAATATATGACCACAACATTATATTTGGCATTGTATGCTCATTTCCCCTTTGATCTATTGTTTTGTAATTTCCCCCCTATATGTTGAGTGCTGTGAGATTTGAAAAGCGCTCTGTAAATATTAAATATTGAACAGTAATTATGTGCTTTTAAACTTAGTTTCTGTTGACAGAGTGATACTAATGTAGGGCTGTCAAACTGAGGTTGACAAGAAAATACCACTTTGGGCAAGAGAAGTTAAATAAGCTGTTCGTAGGTCAGGCACTTGGTAGCCTTAAGTCAGTCAATTCAGAGCAGCATCTTACCTTGTGCAGCTCTGTGACTGTAGTGCAGGTTGTGATAGAGATAGAGAGATGGAAGACCCCTTAATTAATACTCAGGGAGCTCCTCATCTCAACTTACAGCCATTCCAAGGAAGGGAATTCCAATATAACAGTGTATAAACATATGAATTAGCCTCATATATTTTCTTTCCTTAGCCCTGTAATATCCTGTAGTGTTTATATATAGTTTTTAAATGTTTTTTTGTGCTCTAGTGACATGAAATTTTATTTTGGTAAATAAAGATCTTTTCTTTTGAAAGATCTTAAACTGTTATCAATGAATCCCACCCAGAGTGCCTGACCACTCAAGCATAGACCAGAACATATGAACATATGAAGCTGCCTTATACTGAATCAGACCCTCAGTCCATCAAAGTCAGTATTTTCTACTCAGACTGGCAGCGGCTCTCAGGATGAGGTTTTTCACACCTATTTGCCTGGACTCCTGCCTGGGCTATAGTCAGCTGACCCAGGAGGGAGGGAGGTGTGGGACATAGTCCTATGTCCCAAACATAGCCCTATCTGTGTCTCAAGCAATGGGTAGAAAAAGGAAGGCATAGTTTGAGTCCTGGAACACCATTTTGTACAGCAGGAAGGGAGGGGCAAGTGGGCCATGGCCTCTCATATGCACAGATCCCCTTCTTTCTGCCTTTCAGACAAAAACAGTGGGAAGCAGGGAGAGGAGGCAGAGGACTTTTTTACAATGCACAAACCAGTATCAGGCATGAATAATTCAGAGACAATCTCTAAATGGTTGAAGAAATGTGATATAGCAGTTTTGCATGTCTGTGATTGGTAGGGCAGCCAACCACCAACAAACTACAGAGATAAGTTCCCCTATAAACAATGGGCATTTTGGAGGGCAGACTCTGGCATTATACCCCAGCATGGTGTAGTGGTTAAGAGCAGCAAATTCAGATCCAGATAACTGAGTTTGATTTCCTGCTCCTCCACATGAAACCTGTGAAAGGCCAGGACCTCCAAGATAGCCTTCTCGGAAGTGCTACCTGTTCCACGTGCAGGGCAGGAGAGACAGGCACAAATTAGAAGTCTCAATGTGTGGATGAGATGATGGTGTAAGGAGGAAGGGTTTAAGTTTGTTAGGCACTGGGATGCTTTCTGGAACAAGTGGGAGCTGTACAAAAGAGACGGTCTCCACTTGTCTCCAGATGGAACCAGGCTGCTGGCGCTTAAAATCAAAAAGGTAGCAGAGCAGTTTTTAAACTAAATCTTGGGGGAAAGCCGACAGGAGATGGAATGTCTCTGGTTCGGGAGGACTTGTCTCAAAGAGATGAAGGGTTGGCTTCTATTTTTCTACCGGGTAATGGATCAGAGTAGTCCACTGTGACGGTGACAAACAGTATGGACTGTCTGCAAGAGTCTTGAGGCGGCAGGAGGGAGGTGGCGGGCCTAGTTTGCCTGGGAAATTATAAATGTTTGTATGCAAATGCTAGAAGTGTCCAAAGTAAAATTGGTGAATTGGAATGTTTAGTGTTGGAAGAAAACATAGACATTGTGGGAATTTCAGAAACTTGGTGGAATGAGGAGAATGAGTGGGACACGGTGATTCCTGGATATAAGTTATATCGGAAGGATAAGAAGGGAAGGGTTGGAGGTGGGGTGGCTCTGTATGTCAGAGAGGATATATGGTCCAGTAAGACTGAAGTCAGAGAATTAGATTCCCTTTTAGAAATGCTTTGGGTTGAAATAGAGGGCCCAAAAGGAAATTTAATTATGGGAGTTCGTTATCGCCCACCAAATCAAAAGAGAGAGGACGATTATAATATGATGGAAGGATTAAAGATAGCGGCTAAACGTAAAAACTGTGTCGTAATAGGTGATTTTAACTACCCGCAGATTGATTGGGACAATATGTGTTCTGGTCGAGAGAAAGAGATTGAGTTTCTTGATGCTCTCAATGACTGTGCTATGGAGCAAATGGTCTCAGAACCTACCAGGGGTGGGGCGATCCTGGATCTGGTCCTAAGTAATGCCCAAGACTTGGTGAGAGAAGTAAAAGTGATTGCACCGCTTGGGAACAGTGACCATAATGTTATTGATTTCACCGTTTGTATAAATAGGGAGTTGCCCAAAAAGACCGCCACAACCACATTTGACTTTAAAAGGGGTAAATTCTCTGAGATGAGGAGGCATGTGAGGAGGAAACTGAAAGGAAAGGTAAATATGGTCAAAACCCTTGGGGAAGCTTGGAGACTATTTAAAACTATAATCCTAGAAGCTCAGATAAAATACATGCCACAAGTTAGGAAAGGCACAAACAGGTATAAGAAGAGGCCAGCATGGTTAACAAACAAAGTAATGGAAGCTGTAAAAGGTAAGAAGGACTCCTTTAAGCGGTGGAAAACCAGTCCAAGTGAGATTAGTAAAAGGGAACACAGGCTGTGGCAAATCAAATGCAAGACTGTGATCAGGCAGGCAAAAAGGGACTATGAGGAGCATATTGCAAAAAACATAAAGACCAACAATAAACATTTCTTCAAATATATTAGAAGTAGGAAACCAGCCAGGGAAGCAGTGGGGCCCTTGGATGACCATGGGGTAAAAGGATTACTGAAGGAGGATGGGGAAATGGCTGAGAAGCTGAATGCATTTTTTGCCTCTGTCTTCACCGTGGAAGATGAGAAGTGTTTGCCCGCCCCAGAACCACTAATATTGGAAGGGGTGTTGAAAGACCTGAGTCAGATTGAGGTGACAAAAGAGGAGGTCCTACAACTAATAGACAAATTAAAAACTAATAAGTCACCGGGTCCGGATGGCATACATCTGAGAGTTCTGAAAGAACTCAAAGTTGAACTTGTGGATCTTCTAACAAAAATCTGTAATCTTTCATTGAAATCTGCCTCTGTTCCTGAGGACTGGAAGGTAGCAAATGTCACCCCCATCTTTAAAAAGGGTTCCAGAGGAAATCCGGGAAATTACAGGCCAGTCAGTCTGACCTCAATACCGGGAAAGTTGGTAGAAACCATTATCAAGGACAGAATGATGAACACGGGTTATTGAGGAAGACTCAGCATGGGTTCTGTAGGGGAAGATCTTGCCTCACTAACCTGTTACATTTCTTTGAGGGGGTGAACAAACATGTGGACAAAGGAGACCCGATAGATGTTGTTTACCTTGACTTCCAGAAAGCTTTTGATAAAGTTCCTCATCAAAGGCTCCTTAGAAAGCTTGAGACTCATGGAGTAAAAGGACAGGTCTTCTTGTGGATCAAAAACTGGCTGAGTAATAGGAAGCAGAGAGTCAGTATAAATGGGCAGTCTTCACAGTGGAGAACGGTAAGCAGTGGGGTGCCGCAGGGCTCGGTACTGGGTCCCATGCTCTTTAACTTGTTCATAAATGATTTAGAGTTGGGAGTGAGCAGTGAAGTGGCCAAATTTGCGGATGACACTAAATTGTTCAGGGTGGTGAAAACCAGAGAAGATTGTGAGGAACTCCAAAGGGATCTGTTGAGGCTGGGTGAGTGGGCGTCAACGTGGCAGATGCGGTTCAATGTGGCCAAGTGCAAAGTAATGCACATTGGGGCCAAGAATCCCAGCTACAAATACAAGTTGATGGGGTGTGAACTGGCAGAGACTGACCATGAGAGAGATCTTGGGGTCGTGGTAGATAATTCACTGAAAATGTCAAGACAGTGTCGTTTACAATAAAAAAGGCCAATGCCATGCTGGGAATTATTAAGAAGGGAATTGAAAACAAATCAGCCAGTATCATAATGCCCCTGTATAAATCGATGGTGCGGTCTCATTTGGAGTACTGTGTGCAGTTCTGGTCGCCGCACCTCAAAAAGGATATTATAGCATTGGAGAAAGTTCAGAAAAGGGCAACTGGAGGATGCTTCCATCCTTGACCCATTTCAGTCCGGCTTTCGCCCGGGACATGGGACAGAGACGGTGCTGGTCGCCCTAATGGATGACCTTCAACGGCATCTGGATCGGGGCGGCTCGGCGGTGCTGATGTTGCTGGACCTGTCGGCGGCGTTCGACACGGTCGACCATCGGCTACTGAAGGGTCGCCTCGCCGACGCAGGGATTCAGGGGTTGCCCTTACAGTGGCTTTCCTCTTTCCTTGAAGGTCGGGGACAAAGGGTCGCAGTTGGGGGGGAGCTGTCCCGGAGGTGCACACTTGACTGTGGTGTGCCCCAAGGGGCGGTTCTCTCCCCGATGTTATTTAACATCTATATGCGACCTCTTGCCCAGATTGCCCGAAGGTACGGGCTAGGGTGTCATCAGTATGCTGATGACACCCAGCTCTATCTATTGATGGACGGCCAGCCGACCTGCGTCCCGGAAAATCTAGACCGGGCATTATATGCCGTGGCTGAATGGCTCAGACTGAGCGGGCTGAAGCTTAATCCTGCGAAGACAGAGGTCCTTTGCTTGGGTCGCCGTGGTCCGGAAGGGGGAATCCCCCTACCAGCCTTTGACGGTGCGCCGCTGATAGCGGCGGACAGGGTCAGGAGCTTGGGGGTGCTGTTGGAGCCTTCCCTAAAGATGGAGGCTCAGATAGCAGCCGCTGCCAAGTCCGCGTTTTTTCATCTTAGGCGGGCAAGGCAGTTGGCCCCCTTTTTGGAGCGCGACGACCTAGCAACAGTGATCCATGCCACGGTCACCTCGAGGTTAGACTACTGTAATGCCCTCTACATGGGGCTGCCCCTGTCCCGAACTCGGAAATTGCAGCTGGTGCAGAATGCCGCGGCCCGGCTGTTATTAGGTCTCCCAAAGCGGGAACACATTCAGCCGGGTCTTCGGACCCTGCACTGGCTTCCAGTAATATACCGAGTCCGGTACAAGGTGCTGGTTATCACCTTTAAAGCCCTATATGGCTTGGGACCTGTCTACCTGAAGGACCGTCTTTCCCCGCACGTTCCCCAGAGAGTACTGAGGTCGGGAACACAAAATCTCCTTACCATCCCTGGGCCGAAGGAAGCCCGCTTGAAGTCCACCAGAGAAAGGGCTTTCTCTGTTATGGCCCCTACATGGTGGAATCAGCTGCCGGAAGAGGTGAGGGCCCTACGGGACCTTGTTCAGTTCCGCAGGGCCTGTAAGACGACCCTCTTCCGGCTAGCCTATAACTAGCTTGAGAATTTTAATGTAACTTGCTGGATTTCTTTTATATACAGTTGCAATATTTATTAATGTGTATTAATAACTAAGGTTTTATCTGTTTTATCTGTTTTATCTGTTTTATCTGTTTTAAATACGGATCCCTTTATATGTTTAACTATTGTAATTTTGTTGGATCTATTATTGGAAGCCGCCCTGAGCCACTTGTGGGAAGGGCGGGATACAAATCTTAAATAAATAAAAAATAAATAAAAAACTAGAATGATTAAAGGGCTGGAACACCTTCCCTATGAAGAAAGGTTGAAACGCTTAGGGCTCTTTAGCTTGGAGAAACGTCGACTGAGGGGTGACATGATAGAGGTTTACAAGATAATGCATGGGATGGAGAAAGTAGAGAAAGAAGTACTTTTCTCCCTTTCTCACAATACAAGAACTCGTGGGCATTCAATGAAATTGCTGAGCAGACAGGTTAAAACGGATAAAGGGAAGTACTTCTTCACCCAAAGGGTGATTAACATGTGGAATTCACTGCCACAGGAGGTGGTGGCGGCCACAAGCATGGCCACCTTCAAGAGGGGGTTAGATAAAAATATGGAGCAGAGGTCCATCAGTGGCTATTAGCCACAGTGTGTGTGTGTGTGTGTGTGTGTGTGTGTGTGTGTGTGTGTGCGGATATATATATATTTGGCCGCTGTGTGACACAGAATGTTGGACTGGATAAGCCATTGGCCTGATCTAACATGGCTTCTCTTATGTTCTTATCTAGGGCCAGTCATTATTCTCTCAGAGCTCTCTCAGTCCCACCTATCTCACAAGATGTCTGTTATGGGCAATTGTAAGTCACTTTAAGACTTCTTAAGATAGAAAAATAGGGTATAAAAACCAACTCTTCTTCAGTGAGGTCCCTCCCCTCCACAAACTTCACCCTCCTCAGGGTCCACTGCCAAATCTCCAGGTTTCCAAACCTAGAGTTAGCAAACCTAGGGAATGGCCATGCCAGTATGGGAAACCTTTATATGCTACACTGAAGTCCATAATGAATGAAAAGGAGTACATAAATATAACGAAGACATAAAATAAATTACATCTTCCATTACAAAATAAAACTTTTCCTCCCATAAAACTTTTTCTGAAATAAATTTTAACCCCATAATTAATTCCATTCCAATGAAGAACATGTATACCTATCAGGAGTATGGGGCTTGGACTCCTAGAGAAGAGAAGTTGAGCTGCATTTTGAGAGGTCAGAAGGTAACCCATACATACAGTTTTGCCCTTTCCTGTGTCTAATAAAATAGGGAGAACCAGGGATTTGTCAGGGGTATGCCCATTTCCCCCTCCTCCAATACACGTCAGAATAGCAGATTGATGTCTATGTCATTAGGTATCCTAAGTGTGAAGTGTTGATGTTTCTGCCCACAGAACAGCACAAACTAGCAATCACTAAACCCCAATTTGTGATTCTTTTAATCTGCTAAACATTTCCACTTTTTTGCATACTAATTCACTGCCCACTCTCTCTATATGTAGGACTGCTAATTTCATTCCATCCTATTGTCTGATGAAGTGTGCTTGTAGCACATGAAAGCTTACATTGTGAATAAAACTTTGTTGGTCTTAAAGGTGCTACTGGACTCCAACTTTGTTCTATTGCTTCAGACCAACACAGCTGCCCACCTGGATCTAATCCCTGAAGTGTTAGTGGAAGTTTAATGTGCAAACAGGTTGATTTGTCCATCACCAGGGAGACTAAAAGAGTCATAGTGTGACCACTTTTAAAGAAACTATCTTTGGAGTCTATTGATCCATCCAGCTACCACCCAGTATTGAAGTTATCATTCCAGGGCAGAGTAGTTGAGAAAGCACAGCTCCAGGTTTTCCTTGATGACACCTCAGCCTTGGACCCCTTCCAATCTGGCTTCCACTTTGGCCATGAGATGGAGACAATACTGGTTGCCCTCACAGATTATAGACAGCTGGATCTAGATGAATCAGCATGGCTGACATTATTTGACTTAACAACAGCATTTGACACAGTCAATTGTGATCTATTGATCCACTGCCTCACTGATGTGGGGATACAAGGGACAGTTTTGATGTATTCTTTCTCATTTCTCCAAGATCAGGAGCAGAGGGCGGTGCTAGGGAAGAGGGTCTCACCATGATACCCCTTAGTATATGGTGTCCCCCAAGGGGCAATCCTCTCCCCAATGTTATTTAATTTACATACACTCATTTGCCCAGCTGTTGCAGAGCTTCAGGCTAGGGTGTCAGAAGTATGCAGATGATGCCCAGCTGTATCTGTTGATGAGTGACCAACCAAATGCTGCTCCTGAAATTTTAGCCGAAGGATTGGAAGCTGTGGTTGGTTAGCTAAAACAAAGCCAGCTGAAATTAAATCGATCTAAGATGAGGTTCTGTGGTTGGGCTGGAGAAATTCAGAGTTAGGGTGCCAACTCCTGGCTTTTGACAATGTGCCTTTAACACCATTGCAAACCGTTAGAAGTCTGGGTGTGATCCTGGATACCTCAGATAGAGGCCCAGGTTACAAATATAGCTAGAATGGCATTTTTCCACCTGTGCCAGTTTAAGCAACTGGTGCCTTCCTGTCCTCCCCTGATTTAACCACAATGATCCATGCAACAGTCACTTCCAGATTACATGAATGTAACTCACCGTATTCAGGGCTGCCCTCGATACTGATCTAGAAACTACAACTGATCCAGAATACAGTGGCATGTGTTTTTATGGGAACTTCTTTCAAAGCACATATCCAACAGGTAGTTCACCAGCTGCACTGGCTCCAGGTTAAATACAGAATCAGGTTCAAGGTTTTGGCATTAATTTTTAAAGCCCTAAACAGTCTGGGACCAGTGTCCCTTTGGGACTGCCTCTCCTAGTACACTATGTTCTAGTGATAACAACCTACTAATGATCCTTGGGCTGAAAAATGTCTGGCTGTACTCAACCAGAACCAGGGCTTTTTCACCCTAGCTCCAACCTGGTGGAATGCTCTTCCAGGAGAGATTTGAGTCCTGTGGGATTTGATGTAGTTCAGTAGTGCCTGGAGTTGTTTCACTAGATCTATGGTTGAGGGCAGCAACAGTTTTCCATCTTAGATTGGTCTCCCTTTCTATTTTCCCTCCCTTTTCCATTTTGTTAGTCAGATTGAAGGATATTTATTTAGACAGCAATTTCAGCCTAACAGTCAATGGTTTGAGTCCCCCCCCCCTTTTTTTTCATTTTCTGAAAGGCAACAAAAAGACTGCTGAGGTTTATACACAAAGCTTACTTTCAGACACACAGTGAAGATCCTTGTCCTGTGGTGGTCAGCATTGCCAAAGCAACATTTTTAAAGATCTGCACAGCCAATTAGATCTCCAATGACCAATCAGAAAACAGGCTGAACAAAAGCCTCATCTGGCCCCTCCCACTTTCTAAAAGCAATCAGCAGGCACCAGGAAAAGTGTCAACAGGTGCCATGGTACCCACCAATAGCATGTTGGAGACCCTATTCTAGAAATCTACCATGCAGGGGCGTCAAACTTATTTTTTTCTGAGGGCTGGATCTGACATCTTGTCAGGCTGGGGGGGAGGGTGGATCTTCCTTGTGCTTTTGCAGCTTTACTGCAGAAGCACAAAGAAAGCCCAGGCACCCCGCACCTCCCGACTAGCCTAGAAGTGTGGGGTCAAGGGAGGAGAAGATCTTCCCTATGCTTTTGTAGCCTGGCTGCAGAAACACAGGGAAAGCCCAGCCACTGCATGCCTCCTGGACAGCCCCGGAAGCATGGAGGTGGGGAGAAGGTCTTCCTTGGAAAAGCCCAGCCACCCCGCGCCTCCTGGACAGCGTGGGAAGTGTGGGGGGAGACATTCTTCCTTATGCTAGCACAAGGAAAGCCTAGCCACCCTGTACCTCCCAGACAGCCTGAGAAGTAGCGGGGGGGGGGGGGAGGAGGGAGAGAAGTTCTTCTCCAGTTTGATGTAGTGGTTAAGTGTGCGGACTCTTATCTGGGAGAACCAGGTTTGATTCCCCACTCCTCCACTTGCACCTGCTGAGATGGCCTTGGGTCAGCCATAGCTCTGGCAGAGGTTGTCCTTGAAAGGGCAGCTGCTGTGGGTGCCCTCTCCAGCCCCACCCATAATATAGCTTTGAATGTTTACTAGAAGGAATCATATTTGGGAGTGCTGTCTCAGGACACTCTTCATGTAGAACATATTTTTATGAGTTATTGAATCTAGCTCAGGGCTGACATATGCTTCTCTCAACCTGCAGTTTCTTGGCTATGTAAGGTGATGTTACATGCCTGTGAAAAAAGACTACTTCAGTTGCTGCTTTTTAAAATTCACATTTTGATATTATTCTTACAGGAATAATTCTCAGACTATATATCAGAGAGGCATCCTCCAGGAGATTTGTCAGATGTGTGTCTCACACTGATTTAATATTCAAAAACATAATAGGGGGGGAGAAGGCTTTCTTATTTATATTTGACATTTCAAGTAAAAGAGTAATCAAGGAATATTCCATAAGAACCATCCATCTGTCAAACTGTTTTATACAATATGTTATAGCCTACAAAATTCTTTGTTGCACATTATGAAGCCAACAGAAGCTAATTTTTAAAGAAAAGGCACTATAATATCCTGCTGTGAAGCTAAGCTGAGTACCACATAGCAAAATTGGAAATTTCAGAGCAAAGTGTACCTTTAAGTTTCCCAGGGGAAAAAAAAGGGTTGCCGTGTCCTTCAAATATTCTCCCATACCTTGTAATTAGTTGTGGGATGAGCACACTATGAAGAATGCAGAAGAACATATGGGATAATAGGCAGGAAGGTCAGAACTAGACCATTCTCCAGATTAATGTGGCAACTCTTGCACCTCTGTTATGGAATAATGATTTCATCAAGAGAAAGCCTAAGTGAAGTACTAACAGAAATAGATTACAAGATGCAAAATGAATTTCCTATATGATTATGAATATGAAAGCATCCACAAATCTATTGAAATTCACAATACAAATTCATGTTCAGTCCCATTTTCACATTATGAGACTTTGGGGGGGGAGGAATTGTAATATTAATGTTGCCTGGCAGACACTTGGTTATTGTCTTAAAACAGACAAGGTACAATACTTGTACAAATTTATTTATACATCCTTGTAATATCCTTGTACAAATTTATTTCTATATCAGATGGCAGAAGGAAAAAACAAATACAAATGTAGTTGGATATTGGAGCAGGGAAATATGAAGTTTACAACAGTTTTTTTTTAATTATTGTTTTTGGATAAGTGATCTGCTTACATGTTAAAGTATAGTTTTATGTTCAATGAAACAAATAGTAGCAAAGTGAAATGCACAGGGAGACTGATAAATTCAAGGAGAAAAATTAATAACACTAACAATATTTCCAGAGGAAGATGTCCTGAACTGGTAGACATTCAACTAGGCAGATGTAAGTTTGTTATAAAAACTATCTCTCTCTTTGATCTTGCCAACCCATTGATCTGCCATTTCAGCAGTACAAACTATAGAAATGAATACAGACATATTAAAACCCATCATATTTTAAAACGCCAGATTATTTTCAGTTGGAATTACATTTGCTGGCATATGAGTTATTTTATTGTAACTAACTCTTTTCATGCTAACTTTAAGGATATCCAATTCAGTCTTTTAATAAATAATGTTTTAAAAATGTTTTGATCAGGATTTATTCTTATTTTTACAGAGAGAGAGAGAGAGGGAGGATCTAATCAAATAGTGCTTTGTTACTTCTCCAGGCTGTTTAGATGCCCTCACCAGAATAATGAATCCATAGACTATAGCTCTTTGTCATTTAGCTGACAGTACGTAACTGGTGTGAAATTGACAGATGAAAGCAAGAGAGGGTTAGACTGGATATATAGGATAGATTCTGGCACTGTACTGAATTGCCAATTGCTTCCATCTTTCTTTAATGGACCACTAGTTCTGCCAACCACAAAATCCCAAAGGATGTATTTACAATTGCTTTGATGGGTGGGGGGAGAAATCCTGCTAGTTGTCTAACATGTCTGGAAGAACTTCATTTCACTCTATGCTTTCAGAAAGTCCAACTAAAGGTAACTGCAGAGGTTATCATGCATAACGTCAGGGAACATTTTTACAGAAAACCATTATACTAATAAGAAAGTGACACACTGTGTAATGTTTGTATTTTTGGAGTTACCAAGCAGTAGAAAGCACCTAGGATTTTTTTTTTACTAAATTGGATGAACACATCAGATCTCAGTTTGCTACAATTTCTGCTGGATATTACAAAGAATGTGCTTCAGATGAAGAAGGAAGGGATTAAAAGGACTAGAGTGCAGGCATATGTGGATAACATCAGTTTCTTGAGATTGAAAGGGGCAATTCTATCCTGTTGCTACTTAATTTTTCTGCTTTAGAGTAATTCTTATTTCAAGTTAAAACAGGGATTTCTTTCTATCTTTTTGGAATAAAGAAGGTATTGTTATACTATGAGGCTCCTTTCCTTTTGGTCTTGGTACATGTTGGCACCAGAGATGTGGGGAAATGTAGTCATGTGGTCCTGGAAGAAAATTTTAGATTGCTAGGCAGGAGACTCAAGGCCAAGACATCCAAAGTAGTCTTCTCAGAAGTGCTGCCTGTTCCGTATTCAGCACCAGCTAGATAGGCACAAATTAAGAGTCTTGATGCATGGAAGAGACAATGGTGCAGGGAAGAAGCATTAAAGTTTGTTAGGCACAGGGATGCTTTTTGGAACAAGCAGGACCTATACAAAAGAGACAACCTCCAGTTGTGTGGGGAAAGAACCAGGCTGCTGGCACTTAAATCAAAAAGATATCAGAGCAGTTTTTAAATTAAATCCTGGAGAAAAGCCACTAGAGAATGAAATTTCTCTGCTTTGGAATGGCTCATGCCTCAGAGATGGGTAGCTACTACCAGAGCTTTTTTGTAGAAAAAGCCCATCAGGAACTTATTTGAAGAAGAAGAAGATATTGGATTTATATCCCGCCCTCCACTCCAAAGAGTCTCAGAGCGGCTCACAATCTCCTTTACCTTCCTCCCCCACAACAGACACCCTGTGAGGTGGGTGGGGCTGGAGAGGGCTCTCACAGCAGCTGCCCTTTCAAGGACAACCTCTGCCAGGGCTATGGCTGACCCAAGGCCATGCTAGCAGGTGAAAGTGGAGGAGTGGGGAATCAAACCCGGTTCTCCCAGATAAGAGTCCGCACACTTAACCACTACACCAAACTGGCTCTTTGCATATTAGGCCACACATCCTGACACCAAGCCAGCTGGAACTGCATTCCTGTGTGTTCCTGCTCAAAAAAAGGCCCTGGCTATTACTGTTCTAGAGGGAAATGGGTTACTATTGGCCATTGGGAGGGTGACAAACAATATTGACTACCTGACAAGCTCTACAGGCCACAGGAAGAAGGTTGCAGGCCAAAGGTGTCTGGGGAATTATAGATGTTTATATGCAAATCCTACAAGTGTCCAAAGTAAAAAGGGAGAGCTGGAATGTTTAATGTCAGAAGAGAACATAGGCATTGTGGGCATTTCAGAAAATTGGTGGGATGAGGATAATCAATGAGATACAGTGATTTTGTTGTAGCAGGAACTTATTTGCATGTTAGGCCACACACCCCTGTTGTAGCCAATCCTCCAAGAGCTTATGGGGCTCTTCTTACAGGGCCGAGTGTAAGCTCTTGTAGGATTGGCTGCATCAGGGGTGTGTGGTTTAGTATGCCAAGGAGTTCCTGCTACCCAAAAAGCTATCAGAAGGGCAGGGGGGAAGAGATGGAGGTGGAGTGACTCTATATGTCGGAGAGGGTGAATCTAAGAATCTAAGAGAATCTAAGTGAAATAAATTTACTTACAGAAATGCTATGGGTTTTTGTAATAGTGGGCCCAAAAGGAAGCTTATCTCATGGAGTTTGTTATTGCTCAGCAGATCAGAGGTTTGGTTTAAAAACAGCAAAAGAAAAGAAATATCTGGGTCATAATAGGTAATTTTAACTACCCACACATTGATTGGGCCAATATGTGTTCAAATCAAAAGAAAAAAGTCTGGGTTTCTTTATAGATACTCTCATTGACTGTGCCATGGAGCAGATAGTCACAGAACTTACCGGGGGTTGGGAAAACAATACTCAAGAATTGGTGAAAGATGTAAACATAACCTTAATACTATTATGCTTAGCATTTATGTAAGTAGGGAGTTGCCTAAAAAGACCAACACAACTACATTCAATTTTAGAAGGGGTAACTTCTTTCAAATGTAGTAAGTTTGTGAAGAAGAAACTGAAAGGAAAAGTAAGGAGGGTCAAATCTCTTTGGGAAGCTTTTACAATACTGGAAGCTCAGATACTATGAATACAGCAGGTTGGCAAAGGCAGAGAAGTCTTCACTGTGAAAGATGGGAGGTGCTTGCCAACTCCAGAACTGCCAATTTTAGGAGGGTTGTTAGAAGACCAGAGTTGGATTGAGGTGACAAGAGAAGAAGTCCTACAACTGATGAACAAATTAAAAACTGAAAAATCACCAGGCCCAGATGGCATACATCCAAGAGTTCTAAATAGGGTTGCCAATCCCCAGGTGGGGGCAGGGGATCCCCCGGTTTGGAGGTCCTCCCCCTGCTTCAGGATCATCAGAAAGCAGGGGGAAGGGAGGGAAATGTCTTCTGGGAACTCTATATTTTAAACAGCACACCACAGCAATTCAGAAGCGCAATGAAGAGGTGAAAATGGAAGAAAGTAGTTTCCCTCAAAACCGGCTCAGCCCTGCTCTGCCAATGGGGTGCAAGTGGCTTTGTACAAACTGTTCAATAAACGCCATTCATGAATGGTTGCTAAAATGGTTGTGCTTGAACTAACACAAAACATCCATTAACAACCTGCTATTAAAATGGATTACAAAGGTTGTCTGAAAGGGGCCAGAGTGTTTGACTGGCTAGGCCATTGGCTTGATCCAACATGGATTCTCTTACGTTCTTCTATTTTTAAGTTTTCCTACAGACGTTGCTGGTTTCCACATTAGGCTCTTTCTTGCAAGCTGACTCAGCTCTAGTCATGAAGAGTACTAGTGCCAAGTTCCTATAATGACTTATCAGTCCCTTCCAGCATTTCTTAAAAGAGGAGAGGCTTCTGGTTGCCAGGTGCTGGTCCATAACTCAGCTCTAGCCCTTCATCTCCTTTCCTCCTTCAAGGGGGGATTGGATATATGGAGCGGTCATCAGTGGCTATTAGTCACAACGTATAGATGCAACAAGGTATATCTGGGGCATTGATGCTCTGTATTCTTGGTGCTTGGGGGACAACAGTGGAAGGACTTCTGGAGTTCTCGCCTCTCTGGTGGATCTCCTGATGGCACCTAGGTGTTGACTGCTGTGTTGGCCTGATCCAGTATGGCTTCTTTTATGTTCTTTCCTGCATTTCAAAGGGAGAAAAGGTGAGATCTCTAAACATGGCTGCCTTAGCAGCTTTGGGAACCAGTAGGCACTTCTTTTGCTTTATTTGTTAAAATCATAGGTCACCCAATTTTAACACAGAGAGAAGGTGAGCTGCATACTATGAAATTTGAAAGCCACATAGTAGACTGATTTCAATAGTATAAACATTAATAAAAAGTAAACCAGCTGCTTCCTTGTTAACCATGCTGGGGCACAAAATTTGGTCATCTTGTAGGTGGTTTCATTAAAACAATCTCAAAGAAGCCAGGAAATATCAAATAACTCAGGTTTGCCTGGGAAAGAATGATTTAGCATTATGTACAAAGACCAAATCTCCCTATACAGGTAAGAGGCAAAGTACCCCTGATTTCTCCCAAAGGGTTAATGTGAATACTAACAGGCTTATTTCATCTTGCAGGTATTAGCAATAGTTTTCTGCCTATATCAAGGCCAGACTTAGGAAAGTGATAATTGGCTCTTCTTGAGAACCTGTGGCCCACTGGATAGCAGGGAGAGGTGACTCAGACAACTGGCATCAGGTAATAGTAACAATCTGATCAGGACACATTCTTACTAGAACCCTCTAGAAGACTATATCATGTCTTGATTGGACTGTTACTGTAATGTACTGAGAACCGAGACGGTTTGAAGGCAACATTCTTTATTGGGAGTACATTACCAGACAAAAGAACACGCAGGCCGGGCCCCGCTTATATACATCGCCCGGACAGCCCCCCTGGTTTGACCAGGCCAATCCTGGTCAGTCCAAACTTCCCGCCACAGGTCTTGGTGGGCGGGGCAACAGGCGAGCTACATCCGGGGACCCAGGGGTCGCCTTCTGTAGGACTCACCATGCGGTACCATCTTAAGTCAATACATAACACTCCTCCCCCCTTAGCTCAGGACACATAATCCTTCAAGTAAGCGGAAGCTGTGCGCACCCTGGTCGACCTCCGGGGGGACCCGTGGGAGGCTGGCATGGCCACCGGCTCTGTCGGGGGCCTGGCTGCAGTGGCGGACGGGGCGGTGGGTTCCCTGTGTGAGGGAACCGCCGGCCTATGGCTGCTCACGCCCTCCAGTTCGGCCGGGGCTCTGGCCGTGTGGTCGTCCTCTTCATTTTGGTGTGGCTCCGCTACCCACTCGGTCGGAGCAGTCGGTGGGGCCGTTCATCGGGGTGGCGTGGCGGAGGGCTCCTCGCCGCCCTGCACGGCCTCTGGTTCATCTGGCAGGTTGCGGCGGCGCATTTGGTCAATGTGCCGCCGCAAGATTCAGCCCTCCTCTGTGGTTACGTCGTAGTGGCGGGACCCTATGACATGCAGCACCCGTCCCGCTACCCACTCGGGGCCGTTCGCGTAGTTCCTCGCATACACCTGGTCTCATGAGAAGAATCCCCTGGCTGCTTCCCTGATCTCGGGGGACCCGCAGATGTCCGAGGCGTGGTCGTGGTGCAGCGTATCCAGTCTCGTGATAAGCTTGCGCCCCATTAGTAATTCCGCTGGGCTTATCCCTGTGACGAGGTTGGGGGTTATCCTGTTGTCGAACAGGAAGGCGGCTAAATGGTGGTCCCAGTCCCCTTGCACTATGCGGCCCAAGGCTTCCTTTGCGGTGCGCACCATTCGCTCCACTTGGCCGTTTGTGGCCGGGTGGAATGGGGCGGACCGTATGTGCCGAATTAAGTACCTCTGTAGAAACTCCTGGAATTCCCTGGAGGTAAAGGTGGTCCCGTTGTCCGAGACGATGGTGTCCGGGATCCCGCCCGTGCTCAGGACCCTGCGCAGCGCTCGGATTGCCGCCGCCGTGGAGGTGGACGCCACCGAGATGACTTCCAGCCACTTGGTGTATGCGTCCACCAAGATGAAAAATAATAATAATAAAATTTTATTTATACCCCGCCCTCCCCGCCAAGGCAGGCTCAGGGCGGCTTATAGGCATGGCAAAGCCATTGAACAATAGAACAGTTATACAATTCAATAAAATTACAATTTACTATTAAATTTTTACATAATCTAAAAACAATCTAAAAACAGTCTAAAATATCTCTATTCGGTGTTATCTCAGTTATTAATATTTGTGATGGCGTGATGTTTATTTCAAGCTCCATCTTGAAAGGCTAGCTGGAAGAGGGTGGTTTTGCACACCCTACAGAATTGACTAAGGTCCCGTAGGGCCCGCACCTCTTCCGGCAGCTGGTTCCACCATTGTGGTGCTTTTATAGAGAAGGCCTGTTCTCGGTTTTAAACAATTTATTGGTAGCATATGGTTACAAAGCTTATCTATTTCTTAATTTTTTCTTTTTTTTCACATTAACCCATATGACATTTCCATCCCCCCTCCCTCCAATGTTGACTTCCCCGAGGTTATAAGTTCAAATCCATACTAAAGGCACTTCTGATTGCTCAAAGTTCCGTATATATATTCTTACAACTAAAAAAATGTCCAATATTTCTTTACTTTCCAAGTTTTCTCCATATATCCTTTAAATTTTCTCCACTCCCTTTTGAATATCTCTAAGTCATAGTCTCTTAGTGTTCTGGTTAATTTGTCCATTTCACACCACGATAAAACTTTCATGGTCCATTCCCATTTCTCTGGTATTTTTTCTTGCTTCCAAAGCTGCGCGTACAAAGTCCTAGCAGCTGATAACAGGTACCAAATTAAAGTCCTGTCTTCTTTTGGGTATTTTTCTAATTGTAATCCAAGTAAAAACGTCTCTGCAATTTTCTTAAAATCATAGCCCAAAATTTTGGTGATTTCTTGTTGTATCATCTTCCAGAATTCTTTCGCTCTTTCACATGTCCACCACATATGGAAGAAAGAACCTTCATGTTTTTTACATTTCCAACATCTATCCGACATTTTCTTACTTATCTTAGCCAATTTTTTCGGAGTCATATACCACCTATACATCATTTTAAAACAGTTCTCCTTAATGCTTTGACAAGTTGATATCTTCATTGAGTTCTTCCAGAGGTGCTCCCATGTTTCCATTTGTATTTCTCTATTCACATTAATTGCCCATTTGACCATTTGAGACTTTACTACTTCTTCTTCTGTAGACCATTTCAATAATAACTTATATACTTTTGATATCAATTTTTCATTGTCACCTAACAGGACTCTTTCCAGTTCTGTTTGTTCTCGTCTAATCCCCTCTGATTTTATGTCATTTTCCATCAAACTTTTAATTTGTTGCATTTGAAACCAATCATAATTGTTATTTAGCTCTTCTGAGGTTTTTAATTCAATTTTGTCTCCTTGAATCTTAAGCAGTTGGTTATATGACATTTCTCTTTTTTCTTCAGAATCAGCTGTTATTTTTATTACTTCTGCTGGCACTATCCATAATGGTTTTCTCTCGTCCCCGTATTTCTTGTATTTTATCCAAGTATTTAGTAATGTATTTCTGATATAGTGGTGAGAGAAAAAACCATCCATTTTATTCTTCCCATAGTACATGTATGCATGCCAGCCGAATCTATTTCCGTGAGCTTCTAACCACAAAGGTTTTTTATCTAACAGCATTATCCAATCTTTTATCCATGTCAAACAAACTGCATCGTGGTATAGTCTTAGATCGGGAAGTTGAAAACCTCCTCTCTCTTTGGCATCCGTTAAGATCTTCATCTTTATCCTTGGTTTCTTTCCGGCCCAAATGAAATCAGAGATTTTCCTTTGCCATTTGTTGAATTGTTTTGCTTCTTTTACAATCGGGATGGTTTGAAACAAATACATTATCCTTGGCAAAATATTCATTTTGATTGCAGCTATCCTGCCCAGTAAGGACAAGTTGAGTTTATTCCATTTCATCAAATCTTTGTCCATCTTACACCACAGTTTTTCATAATTGTTTTTGTATAAATCAATGTTCTTCATTGTTATCTCTATTCCAAGGTACCTAACTTTGGTTGTGACTTCACAACCTGTCACCTTTTGTAGTTCGTTTGTTTTATTTGGTTGCATGTTTTTACAGAGGAATTTCGATTTCTCCTTATTTATGTATAATCCTGCTAGTTCTCCGTATTCTTTTATCTTAGCTAACAGCAGTGGTGACACTTGAACCGGATTCTCCATTATAAACACTATATCATCTGCAAAAGCTTTATATTTATAAGAGAATCTTCTAATTTTTAGACCTTCTATTTTTTCATCTTTTTGAATTTGTTGTAACAAAATTTCAAGAGTCATTATAAACAACAATGGTGATAGCGGGCATCCTTGCCTTGTTCCTTTACTCACTTTCAATTCTTTGGTAAGGTCTGCATTTATACACAATTTTGCATGCTGATCTGTATATATTGCTCTTGTCATTTTTATAAATTGTTCCCCTAAATTAATTTTTTCCATTACCGCAAACATAAAGTCCCAATTTAAGTTGTCGAAGGCTTTCTCTGCGTCAACAAAAAATAAGGCCACTTCTTTTTCCGGGTGCTTTTCATAGTATTCCACAACATTAATAACAGCTCTTACATTGTCCCTTATTTGTCTTTTAGGAAGAAATCCCGCTTGGTCTTTGTTTATAAAGTTGGTCAGGTATTGTTTCAGTCGCTCTGCTAAAATTCTTGTATAGATCTTATAGTCATTATTCAACAATGAGATTGGTCTATAATTTTTTACGTTTGTGCTATCTTTATCTTCCTTAGGAATCAGAGAGATTACAGCTTCCCTCCAGGTCTTTGGGATTTTCCCTTCTTCTCTTATCGTGTTTAACAACTTCAACAGTTTGGGTGTTAATTCATCCTTGAGAGATTTGTAAAATTTTGACGTGAATCCATCTGGCCCTGGAGCTTTACCCTCTTGCATTGCTTTTATTGCTGCTTCTATTTCAATTTTCTCTATTGGGTCATTTAATATCTTTTTCATATGTTCCGTCAAAGGTGCCACCTGAATGTTTCGTAGATACTCTTCCACTTTTTCTTTACTTACATTCACACCCTTGAATAAATTTGCATAGTATTTAAAGAATTCTCTTTTAATTCCTTCTTGATCCACTACTGTTTTCCCATTTGCCATGATTTTATTTATAGTCTTATTTTCTTTCCTTTTTTTTAATTGCCAGGCCAGGTATTTACCAGGTTTGTTTGCACTTTCAAACGATTTCTGTTTCAAATTTTTTAAATTCCATTCTAATTCTTTATTCAGCAAATGTTTAACTTGGGATTGTAATATCGTAATTTCTTTTATTAATTTTTTCTTCCCTGGTCTTTTTTTTAAGTCCTTTTCTTTTTTATCTATTTCATTTTGCAGTGCTGACAGCCTTTCTTCTCTTGCTCTTTTGTCTTTATTATTCAATGTAATTAATATACCCCTCATTACTGCTTTATAGGTGTCCCATACTGTTGGATATTCCATATCATCCGTTTCATTTATTTGGAAGAATGCTGCAGTCTCCTTTTCTAAGAATGATACAGTGTCTTTATTTTGTAGTAAATCCTCATTAATTCTCCATCTTCTTGATTTTCTTTGCAATTTAGTTGACCAGCATATTGGATTATGGTCCGCCCAAACCTTTGGAAGAATCTCAATTTTTTTTGTTATGAGGCCCAAGCCTTGGGAACCCCACAACATGTCAATTCTGGAAAAAGAATTATGCCTTGCTGAGAAAAATGTATAGTCTCTTACCTCAGGGTTGAACTTTCTCCAAATGTCTTCTAGATTTTCCTGTTTAATCAACTCAAAGAAAGAATTGGGCAGCTTCCCTTCTTTATCATTCTTCTTTGGACTTGATCTGTCAAGGTTATTTTGTATTGTCCCATTAAAATCGCCCATCATCAATACCTGGTCATAAGTCTCTTCGTCCATTTGTCTATTTATGTCTTTAAAGAATTTGTCTTTCGCTCCATTGGGTGCATAGAGTCCTAATAGTAACGTTTTTTTCGCCTCTATCGTCACCTCAACAGCAATGTATCTTCCTTCTTTGTCTTTAAAGATTAATTTTGGGTCAAGTTGTTCTTTAATGTAAAAAACCACCCCTCTTTTCTTTTGCTCTGCTAGTGAAAAAAATTCCAACCCCAAATTTCTATTCCACAAAAATTTACTGTCCTTGCGTTGTATATGGACTTCCTGTAAACAAATTATATTACATTTTTGCTTTTTAATCCAATGAAATGTTCTCCTTCTTTTCTGTGGTGAATTTAGTCCATTTATATTCCAAGATAGTAATTTGTACTCCATTATGATGTTGGTTCTTTATTTTCTTCAAAAAAGCTATGCATCTCTTGTTCGCTTCTTATTGTAATCCTTTTGCCATTTTGTTCAAATCCAAGACCCTCTGGTATTATCCATCTATATCTTGTGCCCTCTGCACGCAACTGATCGGTTAGCTTCTTGTACTTTTTCCTATCGCTGATCACTTCTCTTGGTAGCTCTTTCATTATTTTAACTCTGCTCCCTTCTATTGCCCAGGCTTTTTGGTACCCTTTCCTCAAAATTTTCTCTGCCACTTCTTTTGATCTTAATCTTATGACGATGTCTCTTGGCAGACCTTTATTTTTCGCATAAACTGAGTTGACTCTGTAGGCACCCTCCAACATACTCTTAAATCTGTCAGGGTCTTCTTCTATGTACTCAGTGATGATATCCACCATATAGCCTTTTAAGTCTGTGTCCTCTTTTTCAGGTACCCCTCTTAGACGCACTTGTGACTCCAGCAACTTACAGTCGTGTATTATGACCTTTTCTTGAATTTTTAGCAAGGCAGAGGCCTGTGTATCCACTTTCATCTCTACCTCTTTCACTTTATTTTGAGTCTCTTCCTTAAAATTCTCTATCTCCTTCTTAAGGTCTCCAACTTCTTTTTTAATATCTTTTTTTATTGCCAAATGCAATTTGTCCATAGCTTTTAACATTTTTGCCTCCAGAGCGTCAAATTGAGCCTGCATCTTGTCAAATGATTGGGCTCTTGCACGTGTTGTTCTTTCTACTGACATATAAAAAATCACCAAACCTTAAAAAAATCCCCACATAAAATTTAGCATCCAATCCAATAGCTTAGAGCCAGTTCTTTCAGATGAGACTAGTTTCGTTTTTCTCCCTTCTTCCTGAGCAAAGATATTGAATTTTAACAATTTTGACAGTTTTTCTCCCTTTTAAAATGGCAATCGTTATTTCTCTATGGTACAGTTCCAGCCTAGAGAGGTCTCTCTTCGTCTTTCTTGATCTGAGTCTTGGACTCAATTCCTTCCTAGTTCAAAGGTCGGATGTCACAGCTCTTGTTGTCCTTATAGGCTCTGATTTATTGTCCAGCCCCTTTTAGTTTCACTTCCTGTCACAGCTTAGACTGATCTCGTGTCTAATCTCGCAGTTTTTTGAGCTGCATGAAGAAACCGCAACCACAAAAATTCACAACAATATGTCCTTTCTCCAAAATATCTTTGAAGGCAATTGTTTTTACGGCGTTCAGTTTTCCCAAGCTGAATTCTTTTCCTGCTGTGCCCCCACTCAGCTCAGTTCATTCTAGGTTCTGCAGTTTATGGGCATATATACACGGCAACTCTCTTTTCTTTCTTCTGCGTCACCAGCCTCCCATTGCCAGCTTTCACTCTTATCTTGAAAGGTTTTTTTTTTTTTTTTGCTGTTGTTCACATCCAAAGCCACAGAGCTCAGCTTAACAAGGTAAAAGTTTTTTTTCCATTCAATTATGCTTTGCCTTCGTCTGTTATTAATCCACTCAGTGTTTAAACTATATTCAAAGTCTCTCAGAGTGAAGATAAGAATGATGAGTCTACCTTTTAGATGTTCTCAACTCCCCCGGCTGCTATTTTCTTGCAATTAAAATCAGTCCTTCTAGCGTGCTTGGATTCCGACAGCCTTAAGTGACCGAAGTCACTTTAGAGTCACTGCAGACGATGGTTGACATTCCATTGCCGGACATCAAGAAATGAAGGAGTCAGCTCCCTGACTGCTCCAGTTCGATATCAACAGCATTAAAGGAAGATAAGTCGTCTTGGGTTAACCCTTGCCTAGGGTTAATGAGCATAGACCTTATCAGGGGTCTTTAATACCCTGAACAGTGACAATAAAATCCCCCTCTGTTAGGGAGCTGCAGACTGTCTTCCAGCCAAACAGGAAGTCCTTCGAGAAGGCCTGTTCTCTAGTTATTTTTAGTTTGGACTCCTTTGGCCCAGGTACTTCTAGGAGATTTTGTGAGCTAGATCGTAGTGCTCTCTGGGGAACATATGGAGAGAGGTGGTCCCTAAGGTAGACAGGTCCTCAGCCATATAGGGCTTTCAAGGTAATAAACAGCACCTTGCAACGAACTCGGTAAACAATTGGCAGCCAATGCAGCTCCCGCAGCCTAGCCTGCACATGTTCCCACCGGGGTAGGCCCAATAGCAGTCTGGCTGCTGCGTTCTGCACTAGCTGCAGTTTCCGGGTTCGGCACAGGAGCAGCCCCATGTAGAGGGCATTACAGTAGTCTAGCCTCGAGGTGACCGTTGCATGGATCACTGTTGCCAGGTCACTGCGCTCCAGGAAGGGAGCTAACTGCCTCACCCGCCTAAGATGAAAGAAGGCGGATTTGGCAGTGGCTGCCACCTGGGCCTCCATTGTCAGGGAAGACTCGAGTAGCACTCCCAAGCTCCTGACCCTGCGCACTGGTACTAGTGACGCACCGTCAAAAGCAGGAAGGGAGATCCCTCCATCCGGAGCACCGTGTCCCAGGCACAGGACCTCCGTCTTCACTGGATTCAATTTCAGCCCACTCGACCTGATCCAATCTGCTACGGCCTGCAGCGCCCGGTCCAAATTTATAGGAACATCGACAGCCCGGCATCCATCAATAGATAGAGCTGGGTGTCATCAGCGTACTGGTGGCACCCCAGCCCATACCTCCGGGCAATCTGGGCAAGGGGGCGCATGTAGATGTTAAATAACATCGGGGAGAGAACTGCTCCCTGAGGCACCCCACAATTAAGTAGGTGCCTCCGGGACAGCTCCCCCCCAATTGCCACCCTTTGTCCCCGACCCTCAAGGAAAGAGGAAAGCCACTGCAAGGCTAACCCCTGAATCCCTGCGTTGGCGAGGCGGCGGGTCAGCAGCCGGTGGTCGACCATATCGAACGCAGCCGAAAGGTCTAACAACAGCAATACCGCCGCACCGCCTCGGTCCAGATGTCGCCAGAGATCATCCATGAGGGCGACCAGAACTGTTTCTGTCCCATGGCCCGGGCGGGAGCCGGACTGAATGGATCCAAAGTGGAAGCGTCATCCAGGAAGCTCTGTAGTTGCAACGCCACAGCCCTCTCTATAACTTTGCCCAAAAAGGGCAGATTTGAGACTGGCCGGGTCTGATGTAGCTTTTTTCAAGAGGGGGCGGACCACTGCCTCCTTCAGAGGGGTTGGAAAAGAACCCTCCAAAAGAGATCTATTTATGATATCCCGTATAGGACATCTTAGCTCCTCCTGGCAAGCTTTAATTAGCCAGGAGGGGCATGGGTCCAGATCGCAAATTGTTGGGCGTGCAGTAGAGAGGATCCTGTCAACCTCCTCTAGGTCGAGTGGGTCGAAATGGTCCAGAATCAAACCTGAAGACAGGCACGGAGCCTCGAGTTCACATACTGTATCTAATATGGCAGGGCAGTTGCGGTGGAGCGACTGGACTTTGTCTGCAAAAAAATTCGCAAATGCCTCACAGCCTATCTCTAATTCCTTAACATTTGGTTTGCCTTGTGGCAATGTGGTAAGGTTCCGAATTATCCTAAATAATTGTGCCGGGCACGAATTTGCAGACGCAATCTTAGCCACAAACTATGTTTTCTTTGCGGCCTTGACTCCCATCTCATAGGACGTCATAAACTCTCTATAAGATGTTCTAGCCGCTTCGTCATGAGTACGTCGCCATTGCCTCTCTAGCTGTCTGAGGCCCTGTTTCAGCTGGCGTAGTTCCGGGGTATACCACGGCGCCAGCCTAGTTCGGGGTCGCAGAGGGTGTCGGGGTGCGATTTCATCAATGGCCCTGGAGAGCCGGCTATGCCAGGTCTCAACCAGGTCATTGAGTGAATCGCCAGAGGGCCAGGGATCCCGCAGAGCCATTTGGAACCGTTCCGGGTCCATCTGGTTCCGCGGGCGAGCCATAATGCGCTCATCGCCTAGACAGGTTTGGCGTGGAGCATTCACACGAGCCCTAAGGACGAGGTGGTCCGACCATGGCACCGCTTCTGCGATTATATCGTCCACCATAACCCCAGCCGCAAAGATCAGGTCTAACGTGTGTCCGGCCTGATGCGTGGGGGCTGTAACAAGTTGAGAGAGCCCTAGTGTCGCCATGGATGACACTAGGTCTGTCGCTGAACTGGAGGCTGGGTCATCAGCATGGATGTTGAAGTCACCCAGGATCACCAGCCTTGGGTGCTCTAACGCCCAGCCTGTCACCGCCTCGAGCAGGGACAGTAAGGCGCCGGCTGGTGTGCTAGGCGAACGGTACACCAGCCAGATCGTCAACCCCTCTCCAACATCCCACGCCAGGCTGGCACATTCAATACCTTCAATCTTTGGGGCTGGGAGCGCCCTAAAGGAGTAAGCCTCTCGTATGAATAACGCCACTCCTCCCCCTCACCCGCTAGTCCGTGATTGGTGGAAGACTGAGTAACCAGGGGGAGCTGTTTGTGAGAGGGCCAGTGTATTTCCCTCTTGAACCCAGGTCTCAGTCACGCAAGCCAGGTCCATGTCCTGCTCGAGTAAAAACTCTCGGAGGACAGAGGTCTTATTATTGATGGACCTGGTGTTGCATAACACCAATGACGGAGGCGGGTCATCCAATCTGGCCCTACTACCTGTCACCATCGGGATGGGACGCAGGCTGGAAGGTGGTCGAGCACTGACTGGTCTCAGCCCCCTTCCCCTATGTCGTTGCCTGTTCCCACCGCCGTGAACGATATTGCAAGTGAATGATATTGAAATGGAAGCAGTGCCATGGTCAGATCACTTTGCCCTTAAGGCTCATATGGATATGGCACCCCAAACCTGTTTAGGCGGAGAGCGTATTTTAGCTCGCCCACGGAGCCTGATGGACCCAGAACGGTTCCTGACGGCTCTGCAGGATACCTGGCCCACTGGCGACTCTCTGGATGATCTGGTAGAGTCCTGGAACGATGGACTCTCCAGGGCCATCGATGAGATCGCGCATAGGCGTCCTCTGCGCCCCCGCCTTAAGCCGTCTCCCTGGTTTAACCAGGAATTGCGGCAATTGAAGCGGGACCTCAGACGACTAGAGAGGCAATGGCGGCGCACTCGAGACGAGGTGACCAGAACATCTTATAGAGAGAGTTTGAAGACCTATGAGATGGCAATCAAATCCGCAAAGAAGACATACTTTGCGGATAAGATTGCGTCCGCAACTTCGCGCCCGGCACAATTGTTTGATATAATTCGGGATCTCACTACGCTGCCCCAGGGCAGACCAAATTCCTTTGAATTGGAGATAGGCTGTGAGGCTTTTGCGAATTATTTTGCGGACAAGATCGCATCACTCCGCCTCGACCTCCCCGTCAACTTAGAGACAGTTAACGCAACCGAGGCCCCGAGCATGTCTTCGGATTATATTCTGGACGGTTTCGGCCCCCTCAGCCTGGAGGAAGTTGACAGGATCCTCTTGGCTGCCCGCCCAACAACTTGTAAATTGGACCCATGCCCTTCCTGGCTTATTAAATCTTGCCAAGGGGATCTCAGATATCCTATACGGGATATCATAAACAGATCCCTAACGGAAGGGCTCTTTCCAACGCCGCTTAAAGAGGCTGTGGTCCGTCCCCTCTTAAAAAAACCATCTTTAGACCCGGCCCAATTGGCACACTATAGGCCGGTCTCAAATTTGCCCTTCCTGGGCAAACTTATTGAGAGGGCAATGGCGAGGCAGCTACAGACTTTCCTGGAGGACGCTTCCGTCCTTGACCCACTCCAGTCCGGCTTTCGCCCAGGTCACGGGACGGAGACGGTGTTGGTTGCCCTGGTAGATGACCTTCAACGGCATCTGGATCGGGGTGGCTCGGCAGTGCTGATGCTGTTGGACCTATCGGCGGCGTTCGATACGGTCGACCATTGGTTACTGACTTGCCGCCTCGCCGACGCAGGGATTCAGGGGCTGGCCCTGCAGTGGCTTTCCTCTTTCCTCGAAGGTCAGGGACAAAGGGTCACAATTGGGGGGGAGCTATCCCGGAGGCACACACTTAATTGTGGAGTGCCCCAGGGAGCGGTTCTCTCCCCGATGTTATTTAACATCTATATGCGACCTCTTGCCCAGATTGCCCGAAGGTATGGGCTGGGGTGTCACCAGTATGCTGATGACACCCAGCTCTATCTACTTATGGACGGTCAACCGGTCTGCGCCCCAGAAAACCTAGATCGGGCATTACAGGCCGTGGCTGAGTGGCTCAGACTGAGTGGACTGAGACTGAATCCTGCGAAGACAGAGGTCCTTTGTTTGGGCCGTCGTGGACCGGGGGAGGGGGAAATCCCCCTGCCGGTTTTTGACGGTGCGCCGCTGACGGCGGCGGACAGGGTCAAAAGCCTGGGGGTGCTACTGGAGCCGTCCCTAAAGATGGAGGCTCAGATAGCAACCACTGCCAAGTCCGCGTTTTTTCATCTTAGACGGGCAAGGCAGTTGGCCCCCTTCCTGGACCGCGACGACCTAGCAACAGTGATCCATGCTACGGTCACCTCGAGGTTGGATTACTGCAATGCCCTCTACATGGGGCTGCCCCTGTGCCGGACCCGGAAATTGCAGCTGGTGCAGAATGCCGCGGCCCGGCTGTTATTGGGCCTCCCAAGGTGGGGGCACATTCGGCCGGGTCTTCGGGCTTTGCACTGGCTTCCAATAATATACCGAGTCCGGTACAAGGTGCTGGTCATTACCTTTAAAGCCCTATATGGCCTGGGACCTGCCTACCTGAAGGACCGTCTCTCCCCACATGTTCCCCAGAGAGTACTGAGGTCTGGGATGCAAAACCTTCTCACCATCCCCGGGCCCAAAGAAGTCCGTCTCAAGACAACCAGAGACAGGGCCTTTTCTACAATGGCCCCCACATGGTGGAACCAGCTGCCGGAAGAGGTGAGGGCCCTGCGGGATCTTACTCAGTTCTGCAGGGCCTGTAAGACAAGCCTCTTCCGGTTAGCCTACGCCTGACTAGATAAATGTAGCTTATCAGACTTCAGTGAAATATACTGTATAGTTTTAACGTTAAGATTTTAAGGTTTTTAGGTTTTAAACGCTTCGACTTTTTTAAATGTAATAACTTTGCACTCTGTTTATTGTTTTATCATTTGTTGTGAGTTGCCCTGAGCCATTTTATGGGAAGGGCGGGATATAAGTCATAGAATAAATAAATAAATAAATAAATAAATCTCCCCCTCCCCAGGAGCACTGGAATCCCTGGGCCAGTCATCTCCGCTGGTGAAGCCGTTGTCAATAGCTGCCGCCTTTAATGCCGACTAGCACTACCCCTAAATCACTCCCCAATCTACTCCACCCACTAACTCCCAATTTCAATCAACCCACTCAAGCCCAACCCAAATCTCCCTTGTACATTAATTGGTAGGACACATAAATTAAATCAAATGGCAATAATGAATAATATTTGACCCTGTAAGGGCCCCGCGAAGTCGACGTGAAGCCTCGACCACGGTTTCCTGCTGGTTTCCCAGCGTTGTGCGGGGGCGCTTGGTGGTTCAGGTCGGGATTCTTGGCACGCTCTACACTTCCGGACCCAACCCTCTATCTCTTCATCCATCCCTGGCCACCAGACGTAGCTACGTGCTAAGGCCTTCATCCTAACAATTCCTAGATGAGTGTCATGGAGGGACTCTAGCACTTGCCTTTGTAGCGGGGGGGGGCACCACCACCCTGCTGCCCCACAGAAGACACCCCTTGTGGGCAGCTAGTTCATCCTTCCGCATTGTGTATGCCCTGAACTCCTCGCCCAGTTTTCCCACTGGCCAGCCCCTTACCGCCCAGTCGAGAACCCGCGCGAGTATCTTGTCTCGCCCCGTGGCTTTTGCTAGCTCAGCTGCGTGTAGGGGCCACTCCGGGAGCGTTTCTATGAGCATCACATGGTGGGCTGGGGCAGGGTCAGGGCCCATGGTGGGCAACAGTAAGCGGCTGAGCGTGTCTGCGTGGCCCATCGCCTTGCCCGGCCGGTGGACCAGGGTGTATGTGTAGGAATTGAGGAACTGGTTCCACCGTAGCACGCGCTGTGATAAGATCTGTGGCGTTTGGCGGTCGGGGGCTAAGAGGCCCAGGAGCAGTTTGTGATCTGTGGCTATGGTGAACCGCCGCCTGTACAAGTAGTCATTAAACTTGTGTACCCCAGCTACGATCGCCAGAGCCTCTTTGTCGATCTGGGCATAATTCCGCTCCACAGGGGTCAGGGTCTTCGAGTAGCAGGCCGCTGGAACCTCCTTTCTGTCCGGGAGCTGGTGCCCCAGGACGGCGCCCACCCCGTCGGCGACGCGTCACAAGCAAGGACCACTGGTAGGCTCTCATCAAAATGGTGGAGCATGTCATTGGAGATGAGCAGCCCTTTTACCGCATTAAATGCGGCATCTTGTACCCTCCCCCAGACCCATGGGGCATTTTTGTCTAGGAGCCTGTGGAGGGGTTCGGCTATGGCGGCTTTGTGGGGCAGGAACGAATGATAGAAGTTTAATAACCCCAAGAAACTTTGTAGTTCCACCTTATTTGTGGGGGTGGGGGCTTCCACAATGGCGGTGGCTTTGTTGGGTGTCGGGTTGATCCCTGCAGCGTCCACCGCAAATCCCAAGAACTCTACCCTGGGCACCCCCAGGGAGCACTTTTCCCGCTTCACTTTCAGACTGGCCTCTTGGAAACGGCGAAGTACTTCTCGCAGCCGGTTGCTGAATTCCTCTGCGTCAGGGGCGGCGATCAGAACGTCGTCAAAGAATGGCTGTACCCTGGGGATCCCTTTAAAGAGAGAATCCATCAGACTCTGGAATACCCCCGGGGCCACGCTCACCCCAAACTGCAACCTCCATACCTTGAACGCCCCCCGGTGGGTGACTATGGTCTGTTCCTCAGCCGTGGTGGCATCCACGGGCAGTTGCTGGTACACCTGGGCCAAGTCCAGTTTCCCAAAGACCTTGGACCCCGCTAACGCAGCCAGAACATGGCTGATAACTGAAACCGGATAGGGATTGTCCTGAAGTTTATAGTGCACTTATAATCCACGCAAATGCGCACCTCCCCGTTTGGCTTTACCGGGGTCACTATCGGGGTTTCCCACGCGGCATAGGAAACAGGTTCCAGCACCCCCTGGGCCGTGAGGCGGTCTAGCTCGGCCTCTATTTTGGGCTTCAAAGCAAACGGGACCCGCCTGGCCTTCAACCTTATGGGCTGCACGTGGGGATCGAGGGGCAAGGATATGGGGGGCCCCTTGTAGCAACCCAGGGCCCCATCAAACATCTCTGGGAACTCCTTACACACCTCGTCGAATCCCCCCACCCCCAGCTGCTGTACCCCCACGATTTTTATTCTTAGTGGCCAGAACCAAGCTAGACCCAACAGTGTGGTGAGCTATCGTTTGACCACCAGTAAGTCGAGTTTGCCCCTAAACCTGTTGTATTCCACCCCCACTGTTGCCCAACCCAGGACTTGAACAATGTTCTTTTGGAAGTCCCAAAGCACGAAGCCTGGCCACGTGGGCACAGCTTCCTCAAAGATTCCTCCGGGATTATAGAAATGGCAGAACCCGAGTCCAGTTCCATCAGGCAGGGCTTGCCTTCGATGCTGACGGAGACCTTGACCTTGCGGGGCATCTCGTGGGGCAAGTTCATTACCTGGACGCTGGTTGATGCTGTCGCGTATTCACCGGTCGACTCCTGGTTTGTTGACTGGCGGTGGTGGGGGGGGCGGGTCTGGCATGGCAGGCCCTCACGATGTGGCCCATCTTGCCGCATCTCCTGCAGACCACGTTACGGTAGGGGCAGTCTCTTCGTTCATGGGGGTCGCCACAGCTGGCGCACTTTGTCGAGGGTGGTCTCTCCATCGTTCGGGGTCGCTGGGTCACTCGTGGGCCCATCCCTGCTTGGCGGCGCAGGTGGAGTGCCTCTTCTTCCTCCGGTCCATCGGGGTCCATCTCTCCCTGGTGGACGGCGTCGGCTCTCGTTTTGGGAAAGGTCCTTGTGGACCGCTTGAAAGCTACGGCCTCGTTGAAGGCGCTCTGGAGGGTGAGCTCTTCCCTCACAAATAGCTTCTGTTGCAGCCTCTTGTCTCGCAGGCCCCATGTGAAACAGTCCACCAGGGTCTCCTCCAGCTGTGCAAAGCTGCAGTTGCCCGCGATTTGGCGGAGAGCTGCCAGGCAGTCGGTGGCCATCTCTCCCACTGCCTGGTCCCTCTGGTGGAAGAGGAACTGGCGGGCCACCCATGAGGGCTGTGGCAAGAAGTGGCTGGTGAGGAGTCTGACTATCTCCTCATAGGACTTTCCCGTGATCTTCGCGGGGGCCGAGAGACCCTTGGCGATCTCGAACGTGGCCGCTCCGCAGACACTCAGGAGAACGTCCCTCTTTAGGCAGTCTTCAGTTATTCTGTTGGCTCGCAGGTAGCACTCGACCCACTCTGTGTAGGTCTCCAACCCTTCCGGATTTGCGGGGTTGAACTCTTCGATACGGCCCGTTGTTCCGCTCTGGTTAGCCATGGTGGCTGTGGTGGCGGCGGTGTTTGCCAATGGGTTGCCTTCGAAGTCTTCGATGGATCCGCATAGCCCTGTTTAAATTTCCCGGGCTAGGATCCCATCCTCGTCGCCACTGTAATGTACTGAGAACCGAGACGGTTTGAAGGCAACATTCTTTATTGGGAGTACATTACCAGACAAAAGAACACGCAGGCCAGGCCCCGCTTATATACATCGTCCGGACAGCCCCCCTGGTTTGACCAGGCCAATCAGTCCAAACTTCCCGCCACAGGTCTTGGTGGGCGGGGCGACAGGCGAGCTACATCCAGGGACCCAGGGGTAGCCTTCTGTAGGACTCACCATGCGGTACCATCTTAAGTCAATACGTAACAGTTACCATCACCTGATCCCAGTTGGCTCAAGTCTATAATTGAACTAAGAGACTGAGTGAAGGAGGCTAATTTTGGGGATTTTTAGTGAGTTGAGGCCTGAACTATCATGCGTTTGCATTGCAATGCATGGCTATGTAGAGAATGCTTAAACCATCACCACCACTTTTTGGGACTTTAAGATTGTGCCACTAATGCAAGGTATAAATGTGTTAGTAAAAGTTAGCTTTTCTTGTTTTCTTCTACTGCAGAATTTTGATTACATTTCATTTTTTTTTTTTTTTTACAAAGGACTGGTTTTCTTGTGCACACTGACCTGAGAACCCTTGGGACTGAGACTTGAACTTCTCAACAAAAAGACAATACAACAACACATTAATGGTTGTTTTGACCAATCGGCAGGGGCAAACACATTGAGAATAAGGAATACATGTGTATCTCCCGTCCAAGAGAGCCTAAATCATGCCAAAGTAAAAGCTCTTCAACATTTAGGGAATTCTAAAATGTAGAGATACTCTGGTAATGCATTTAAAAAACAAATGTTTCTCTACTACCAGACAAAACTGTCCCTGTGCTTTGAGGAATTGAAGGCCAGTCGGCACTTCATGCTTTTTGTGCAGTTTATTTCCATGTGAACCCTAATTAATAGACAAGCTTGGACATATTGGTAATGGGATACAAAATGTATTATACTGGTGATTTGGAAGTAAGAATGTAATAGAAGAGCATTTTCATTTAGGGTTAAACCACCATGGATCTTTTTAAGAAGCTATTTATGTTATTGTCTATTGGTCATTCAGGAGACAACATGGATAGCATAGTCCACCTCTCCCCCTGAGATTCTAAGCAGATGTAAATTAATGCAAATAATAGGATGAGTCATGTAATAAGTAAAACAATATGACTAGAATTATTTGAAACAAAGCAAAAAAGACATTATAAATGATGTTAAAAATGCAGAAAATGTTATTAAAATAGTAGAAATTGATGGAATAAGAGCAGGATAATACATAAAATAAACAGATGATGCATACCATAGAGTGGCAATGGTCGCATGCTTGCTTATTCTAACTATGCTTTTAATGTCTCTCTTCCAAATTGCCCATGAAAATAAGGAAACAAAATGGGAGCGAAAATGGGCATGTACCCCACACGAGGAAGTTCAGAAGGTCATAAAATAATTGATGGAAGGAAAAAAAGAATATACCAATACCATTCTCATTCCATTTTACAATTCTCATACCATTTCATACCATTTTACAATTCATATTGTAGCAGCAACATTAGCCATTGGTGGTCAGCCAGAAACAAGGCCACAGGCGAAATCGGGAAGAAACAGCCATTTATTTAACGTGTACACAGACCCCAGATAAGACTCATGTCTAAACGAATCTGGGAGCTCTGATTTCAGGAAGGTTTACAGTTTTATAGTCACAGACAATCATTTCCAGTAAACACTTGCACAATTACAGGAAAGGACCACCCCTTTGTCGATGCGCTTAGAGTCCAAGAGGGTGATCCTTAGCGACGCAAGAATGAAGGCTGTACACAGTAGCTGTAAAACCACTATATACATTTATTTACAACACCACTCACTCTTCTGACTGACAATATGCTCCACTGCACTCCAACTCCATTAACCCACAATCACCACAGTTGCTCTGTACATTTATACATTGGACAGCCAATCAGCAACTTGCTGTGTCATGCTGACTCTGCTGGCTGATGCAATCCTTCTGGCAGCCAGCCACCTGCTGTCATGTAGATCATCTAAGCTTCTAGATCTACTTTCTGTTCTGCAGCACATGCTATAAGCTGTCTCTTTACATATAATAGTGACACCCCTCCTCAGGTTATAGCTAGTGCTGTCATCCATACATCACAACATTGCTTATACATATTGATCATTTTACCATTAATACATTGATTACACTCATTCCCATATATACATTAGTTACAGTTCAGTATTTCCATTCTCCTGAACACTTGTGTTAACGCACACACATTTTGCTCTGCTTGCCAATTAACCTGCAAGCACATTCTTATCAGTTGGCACTCTGCCCAGACTGACCATATCTCCTCAGTTGGCTCTGTTCCCAGACTGAGCACATCTCTTATCTTATGCTTGGCTTGTTTCCCAGACCTTTGGAACCAGTACCATGTAATGTGGTGTAAATGCACATTTTCTTTTCCAATTCACATTTTTACAGATTTCAGGTTTTTTACACATAGCTTAACATTGTTTCATTTTTAACAATCACAGTTTGAAAATGTTCACATTTTAGCTTCAGTTTTACAATCATAGTTTAGTTACATAGTTTAATTACAGCTTAACATACATTTGAAACAGTTTGTTTAATGTCACAGCATTGCTTTCACACTCCAGCACTTTACATTTGCACATTGCACCTTTTTTAATTCAGTTATTGCTTACAGCCTCTCCTTCCAGGCTTTTGCTTATGTGTCTCCTTGCTCTCCAAGAGACATCTCATTCAACAGCTCCAACACACTGGGATATGTTTTAGGATGGTCATCATATACATAGGTATAACCTCCTTCTTCCCTAGTAAAAGAAGTATCCACGTGTACATCTGGTGCACTTACACAGCCCCTTGGCTTTCCATTAGGCAAACTATCTCCATTGCCCAGATAATTTATATCAGCCTCAAAGCCATATCTTTTGGGTGGCACACCTTTATTTTCTCTTCCAGAGACTCTGACTTCAGCCGGCTCTCTTTTTACAGCCTCAGAAGTCTCCTGATGTTTACTGCTATCAGAACTGCTTGCACTGTCCTCCTCCTGCTTCAGTGAGGGAGCCTGCTTGCTCTCTGGCTTTTGCCCCTCCTCACTTGTCAGAGACAGTTGCAGCTTATTTTCCTTAGCCATTTCATTGGCATGAATCTTGGACCAATTTTCATCCTCGCAAAACGAGGCAGACCTACTCAGCTTAATCAAGTCATTACTGTCCACAAATCTCCAGGACTTCATGCCATTCTGGTACCCCACAAACACAAGTTTTTTGCTTTTGGGACCTCCTTTTCTTCTCTTATCCAGAGGAATGTTCACCCAAGCCTTTGATCCAAATATTCTAAGGTGATCCAGGGATGGCTTTCTCCCATACAGGAGCCTGTAGGGTATATAATTTATAGCCTCCGTCCACAAACGATTAGAAATATAACAGGACGCTTTCAAGGCTTCACCCCAGTATGCCTGCCTTAGACCACTATCTTCTAACAAAGCATGGCAGATACCCTGGAGTACTCCCCCTCTCCGTTCCACAATCCCGTTCTCCCATGGAGAGGAAACATTGGCAACTCTATGCTCTATGCCCTCTTGCCTCAAATAGTTAGCAAACTCTTTGTTTAGAAACTCACCTCCCTGGTCAGTCTGAATTGAGGCAATTTTGGCATTCAACTGTTTTTGTACTCTTCTAGCCCAGTACTTAAAGGTGGCACAGACATCACTCTTATGCTTAATAGCATACACCCATGCAAACCTGCTGTGGTCATCGACCAAAATCAACCCAAACCTGTTTTTAGAAACACTGGGTGCATACGGCCCCACCAGGTCGGCATGTATTAATTGGAGTGGTCTCTCCGACACTCGTTCACTCCGTTTGGTCGATGGAACTGCCCTTGACTTGGCTGCTTTACAAACATTGCAATCTAGGAAGGCATTACACTTATCAACTTTCACTCCCTCCAATATCTCCAGAGTTTTATTTATTGTGTGGTAGCTGGCGTGACCCAGCCTTCTATGCAGCCTATGAATGCACCTGCTGTGTGGCTGTCTATTCCACACAGTATGTGCCTTCCCCATATTTTGCATAAGCTCATATACATTAGCTCTTAGAGTGCCTTTAGCCAGCTGTTTACCCTGCTTCAAAATTTCACAGCCCTGCTTATCAAATATTACGGTAAAACCAGCTCTTGCCAGGACAGAGACACTTAACAGATTAGTCTCTAACTCTGGCACACATAACACTTTATCAAAGCTATGATTAAGTCCCGGAAAATAGACCGTGCCTTGGCAAAGCACGCTTGCTTGTCTCCCATCAGCTAAGCTCACAGTTTTCTGCTCAGCTGGTCTGCAGTCCTGCAGCTGTTCTTCCTGGCAGCAGAATATCTGGGTAGCGCCAGAATCTACAACCCAGGGCAGACTCTGCAGTCCCGGACCAGTTCTTACCAGAGTTGCCTGGGGTGTCCTTGAAGACTGCTGCCGGCTCTTTCTCTGCTGCTGCTGAGGACAAAATCTTCTCAAATGCCCGAGCTGATTACACAGATAACAACGCCTCCTCTGCACCTGCAAGGCCTTTTCTTCCTCTTTAGCTTGCCAGCTGGAACCAGCCCCAACAGACCTCGGCTTATCTTCTCCTTTGGGTCGAGTCTGCTCTCTCTTGCTCTCCAGCTGCCTCTGCTCTTCTGCCAGGAGTTTGCCAGTCACGTATGGCAAAGTTAGCTTGTCGGCATCCTGCCCTTCAAATGCTATCACCAGCATGTCATATCTCTCGTCCAGAGAGCTCAATATGATGTACACCTTATCTTCCTCAGCCACCGCTTTCCCTCTTGCTTCTAGCTCTTGGAAACAATTAGACATACCATTGAGGTGGTCCCTCATTGCCTCCCCGGCCAGCATACGTTTCCTGTAGAGCCTCCTCCATAGGGATATCAGCGAGCCTGCTGACTTCTGTACATACACAGCCGTGAGAGCTTCCCAAGCCTCCTTTGCTGTCTGGTGCCCACGGACATGCACCAGCTGGTCGTCTGAAACACTTAGAATGATAGTGGCTAGAGCTTTTTGATCCTGAACGGCCTCTGCCAGCATGGGATTAGCTGGAGGAGCTGACACACAGTCCCAAAGCCGCTTTCTCTTCAGGAAATGCTCTAACCTCAGCGACCAGGTGTTGTAGTTGGTAGTGGTGAGCTTCTCCACCAGCACAGTAACTGCTGCTGTAGCCATCCTGCTCAGACTCCTCTCAGCCACTGCTGGTCTCACCTCCTAGGCAGCCTCTGGAGCAAGTCAGCGTCCTTTCTTTACCACCTCTCTCAGGCCTTCTAGGCGCAGCGGAAGCATGCTGGACCCATAACCCTGTCGATGCGCTTAGAGTCCAAGAGGGTGATCCTTAGCGACGCAAGAATGAAGGCTGTACACAGTAGCTGTAAAACCACTATATACATTTATTTACAACACCACTCACTCTTCTGACTGACAATATGCTCCGCTGCACTCCAACTCCATTAACCCACAATCACCACAGTTGCTCTGTACATTTATACATTGGACAGCCAATCAGCAACTTGCTGTGTCATGCTGACTCTGCTGGCTGATGCAATCCTTCTGGCAGCCAGCCACCTGCTGTCATGTAGATCATCTAAGCTTCTAGATCTACTTTCTGTTCTGCAGCACATGCTATAAGCTGTCTCTTTACATATAATAGTGACACCCTTATCCCACACATCATTACAAGCGTCATATTACTAAAGGAACAAGGAGGAGACAGGAAGGGTCTTTCCATACATGAGATTCATGTTGCTAACACTCTTGCAGCAATATCCTTAATCAAAAACACATTTGCACCTTTGACTTGCTCCCGAGACATTTTCCAAGGTACATTTGCTCAATGCTTATTTCAGTGCTTATTCCAGCCAGTTTCTAGTTCCTCTTTTAGGCAACTGCAGCAGAGGCGGTGGGTGAAGGATTAACTTCTTCTTTTGCCGCCTTATGCTTCTACAAGTCTCTCTTGACTTGTTCTATTTTGAGAAATTATTTAGATTCCATAATTACCAACCACTCACTCTCTTCTCTCATAATAGTGGGTGATATGAATGCTAGATTCGGCCCCACTAATGACATTCTTATGGCCCACATCCAATGGGATAGTGACGACCTGATACCTCCTTCATTCTTAGTCCACAGGACTTCCAAAGATCTAGTGCTTAACCAAGCAGCTTCTCACCTGGTTGATCTTTGTGCTGGACACAGTCTCAAGATCCTTAAGGTTCTACTCCTAGTGACAGCTTTGAAGATTTTACTTTTGTTTCATCTAGAGGCTCAAACGTTGTGGACTATATTCTTGCAACCTCTGACTTTTTCCAAGAGTCATTGATTTTAAGATTGACACCCATTTTGAAAGTGATCACTGCCCTAACCTGATGTTTTTACTGTTGGAATCCCCTTCACTTTCAGAGCCCTCATTGGAATTATCTTCTCTAATTCATCTGAGATTAACGTGGTCTAACAGTCTTAGGGACCTGGTTGATCAATGGTTCATCTTTCCTGCAGCTTTACTCCTAAAGTAAACCATTCTTCAGGCTAAGTCTTTGCTAAATGCCATTGCTGCATACCATGGCATCACCAAATCTTTAACTGACCTATCCTGGTTTGATTCCACATCTGGTGCTTTTAAGAGAAAACTCCATCTATTTTCTCAATTACGTGCTCACTTTTCCTCTGAACTAGCTGCCCTCTGTTTACTCCATTGCCCTATGTTCTGTAAGATTCAGCAGCAATTTCTTGATCCTGTTATTTTTAACTTTTCTGGCCCTCCAGAAGTAATTACCCAGTATTTACTTGCTGATAAATCCGCCCATCTGATTGCATTAGTAGCTGAGTATTTGCCTATTGTACTGTATAAGGGTTATTATATATTTAGAAAAGGGCAATGAATATTTGATCAATTCTGGTTTTAAGTATTGTTTCTCTGTGACATTGTCTAAATTGCTTTCTTTCATTTTAGATCCTGTTTGTAATTTATTTATTTTATTATGCCATTAAAGGTTTTGAAAATTGAAATATTTGACATAAGTGAATCAGGGATTTTTATATTGTCAGTTGCAAACTGAAACTGGAATTTTGATTTTGAACAGAAGCCTTTATAATGAAATGATAAATTCAAATATATTTAGGAGTAATTTCTTGATTAGTTTTACAACATATTTTTGCACTTGAACAGATAAAGATGTGCAGCAGCTCACTTTTTTTAAATGATCCTGCAGCGGCAAAATAGATCTTGCCAGGGCTTTTTTTGTAACAGGAACTCCTTTGCATATTAGACTACGTCCCCCCTGATGTAGCCAATCCTCTAAGAGCTTAAAGGACTCTTCATACAGGCTACACCAGGGGGGTGTAGCCTAATATGCAAAGGAGTTCCTTCTACAAAAAAAGCCCTGGATCTCACTATTATATTTATATGCAAGACTTCATGGATATTTTAGAAAAGAATGTCTCTATGAGATTACGAATATTTTTAGAAAGTCCCCTTCATTATCTGAATGTTTAACATAGTTCACACTAGACAGCTTTTGCTCTATCAGGCTATGCCTGGTTATATCCTATCATAGTTTCACATGTAGTCATGTAATGTGGTACACAACAGTTGACAGTTACAAAATGGAGAACATATTGAAGCTGTCTGATAGCCTAACAAAAGCAAAAGTCTGACTGAATACAGATACAGTCTTTTAAAGTGGTTTACTAGAACGGGCTGTATGCCTACCCTCTGCTCATTACTAACCTCATTTCTCTTCAGAATGGGTTTCTGACTTGGAGGGGGATTGAAAGGATCCTCTGATGTCTGTATACTGTTGCTTTAGCAACAATGAGAAGAAGGTGGGGAGAGCAGATGGGAAATAAGAGTGGCTGGAATGATTTGAAACATACTGTAGTAATTGATCACTTGAATCCAGAGGAGGGATGGCTATATGGGAGGGAGCTAAGCAAAATGAATAGAATCTAAGGCAGCCAGTCAAGATGACTAAATCATCCCAGTGACTGCATCTGATGGAACAAAATCTCAGACATGCCAGGATTTCTTGAAGCCTCTCTGGTAGCTAAAAACATGTAAAACTTGAACCCAGGACTTCAGGGATGTTAAGCCTCTGCAGATCTTGCAGTCATTTCTGTCCTGGTATTTATGATTGATTTTGACACTAGGTTGATTTTGGTTGAAAATTCTAGATATCCACTGATGTGTCTTTTGCCCTTGTTTCCACTAGCTGTGTGGTTTAAAAATGTTCTAAAGTATGTATGGTGTGCATTCTAAATATGCATCCTCTCTATTTCTTTGCTGCAGGATCAAGTTGTTTTCCCCAAATAAATTAGTGATGCTTTACTCTTACCTGTACTGGGACTCACATTTTTATTTTCTAATTGTAGACATTATAAGAGTGCCATTTGTATTGCTAGAATTATTTTTTTAAAGCTTGCATATCTTACTTTTGGCCAGGGAAGAGAGGATATAAACATGAGGGTCCAGAAATATAGCGGCATACTGTATATAGCTTTGCTTGGTTAAGGTCTTAGATTACATCCTTTACATCTCCAGTGAAAAGCCCTCATGAAACACTACTGGAAAGGTCTTCTGCTTGAACCAGGCAGAGTAGTTTTACCATACCATAATTGCCAACAGTGAGCTAACTAGAACATTGCTAAGATTCAGTGTAAGGTATATATTATGGGCTGTCCAGTATATGGGTATCTCCGACAGCATGGAACTGATGGAAAGAGGTTAGCTTCTTTAAACCAGGTCAATTTTCAGTTTATTCCCATAGATTGCCAATGCAGGTTGCATATTTATTTAGTGACTTTATTTATAGTCCACCTTTCTCAATGAGACTCAAGGCAGATCATTCAGTAGGATGAGACATTTAATAAGCAATGTCATAGAAGTAGGACTACAGCAATCTGAAACAAAGCAAAAGTGTTAGATATTATATGCTACAAAATGCAGAAAATGGTATTAAATAGGTGTGGCAGGACAGACAACCTGTAGCACTGGGGCCCATAATAAGCTGGATAAAGGTCTAGACTCCATTAGTCTTGTCCTCCCAAGAATGCAGCAGAGTCTCCAGTCAGTTCTTTTAAGAGCCATTTATTCAAGTCTTCATACAAATAGTGCAAGGAACTAGTTAACAGCACATTTTCTGCCTCATGGCTCACAAATTCCTCTTACTACTCCATCAGCCACCACCATTAAGGCTCTGGATGCTGCTTTTAAGGCTTGCCTTAATGAGCACCTTGACTTAGCTGACCTGCCACCCCATCCAGCTGCTGCTACTTGCTGCTGGCTTGGCCCCACTCCATGATCATTAGCCCATGCTGTCTCTACTTGGGACTTGTCTTGCCTTTCCAGAGTAGGCTTCTCAGAGCTGTTTGTCCACCTTTTTGCTCCCATCAGCATCTCAAGGCAATTCTCATGTGGTGTACCTAGTGGCCTCAAGAAAGTGTGTTCCTTCACCAGCCTGCCCCTGTTACAATAGGTCCACGGTAACGCACATAATACATGCCATACACAGTAGTATAATGAAGGTTATATTTATATTGCAATGTCTCAAATCCTTATTGACCTGTTCTGTGATCACTGAGAGAGGTTTTCCATAAAAATTAGAATGGATTTTTTTTCTGGAAAATTATCCAGTTTGTTTTATTCCACTTATATCCTGCCCTCCCCACCGAGGCAGGCTCAGAGCAGCTCACACAGACATGCATACGCATGATTCAACATGGTAATACAGCATTAAAACCATAAAACATAGAGTAAAAATAAACATAAAATACATTTAAAATTTTTTTGGTGCCATGATGTTACATTTCCAATTTTATAGTTCTCTGTATAGCAGATCTTAAGTTATCCTCTCTGCAGCTGCTATACAGCAGATTGTTGTTGGTGGTTCATATGTTGCTTTAAACTGTAGTGGCCAGCAGCCTAGTTTACAAATGCCTGGTGGAAGAGTGCCATCTTACTGGCCCTGCGGAACTGTATGAGCTCTCGCAGGGCTCTGACCTCTTCCAGCAACATTCCACCAGCATGGGGCCACTACAGAGAAGGTTCTGACTCTAGTTGACATGAGCCTGGCCTCCTTAGGGCCAGAGATTGTAAGATTTTGTGATCCAGACCGAAGTGCTCTCCGGAGAACATGTGGGGAAAGGCGGTACCTCAGGTATGCAGGCCCCTGGCCATATAGGGCCTTAAAGGTAAGAACCAACACCTTGAAACAAACCTGGTATGCAATAGGCAACAAGTGCAGTGCTTTCAGCACAGGTTGAATGTGTTCCTGTACAGGAAGGCCCATTAACAACCTGGCTGCTGCGTTCTGCACCAATTGAAGCTTCTGGCTTTGAGACAAGGGCAGGACCATGTAGAGGGCATTGCAGTAATCCAATCTTGAGGTGACCGTGGCATGGATCACTGTAACCAAGTCTCTGCGTTCGACCAACTGCCTTATCAGCCGTAGACAATAGAAGGCTGATCTGGCAGTTGCTGCTACCTGGGCCCCCATATTTAAAGAGGAATCCAGGAGCACCCCTAAGCTTTTGACCATGGGCACCGGTGTAAGAGGTGCCCCGTCCAAGGTCGGTAGTAAGACCTTGGTTCCCAGACCGCCATGACTTAGGTACAGAACCTCTGCCTTCGTTGGATTCAACTTCAGTTGACTCAGCCTGAACCACCCTGCCACAGCTTGAAGTGCCATGGTCAGATCTTCCATGGAAGAGTTGGACTGGCCGCCCACCAGTAGATAAAGCTAGGCGTCATCCGCATATTGATGACATCCCAGCCCAAACCTCTGGGCGATCTGAGCAAGGGGGCCAATGTAGATGTTGAACAGTTCCCTAAATACATCAAGATCTGATTAAAAAATGTCTATAATTTTATGTGTTTAATTTTAATTGTAATTTTTTATTGTTTTATGTAGGTACTAATTTTGGAATGATTCCAGAGAGTTCAGCATATAAACCTTTTAAATGAATAATACATTAATCCATTAAAACATAGTATAGTGTTACTCTGTGTAAGAATAAATGCAACACAAATGAAATGAGCATTTGCATAACTATTCCGTATCAAAGTTCTAATTTGCTGGCTTGTGGTCTCAAGAAGACACTTAGCTTCTTATACCAGCCAATTTGTGATCAAACCATGAAAGACTGATATGAATAAGTTTAATTGGAATAATGACTTTAAATTTGGGCATTTATTTTGCAATCATTCTATTTTTTTAAAAAAATCTAGAATAAACATGGAGTTCTGACATGAGCAGGTCTAATTGCAGTAATAATGCTTTTTAGGTTAATCCTTTGCCTCCTGGTTAATCATCTGAGAGAAATTAAATATTTTACTGATGAAAGTAATGTCTTAACAATGCTTAAACACAGGGGGTGGAGAAATGCCAATTTGCCCTAGCAAAAAACAAAGAGCTCAGACATTAGTGATATGTGCTATTCTAGTTCATTTACTTTTTCAGTATTGTAAGCCAAACTTTATTTCCTAAAGTTTGGCTTCCAACATCTTACTGTCACTATTGCAGCCAGCTGCTTTTTCAGTATTAGTATTGATCTTACACAAAAGTGTGCATACATGCACACACACACACACACACAACCCTTTTCAGCCTCTGTGTTTAACTTCAAAGCTCACTTTTGGCCTGATGCCCCTTACAGATCGCTTTCACTGATATTCAATGAAATTTAAATTTTTATTACTTTCTCTTTCATGGAAAGATGATTTCTGAGTCTCTTTCCAACTTTGGCCTTTCTAAATTGATCAGTTTCTTTGGATAAACAGAAACAAAATTGGTTTTAATTTTCTATATAAGTTTTAGATAAAACCAGAATAGTAACACAAAGCTGAATGTTTAAGTACAGTTACAGCTATGAAATTAATTTTGGCACATACAATTTTGGCTTGTTTGTGAGCATGCAAGTAGATATTTATGTATACTACATAAGCAGAATTATTCTGGGAAAGTAGCTATGAAATAATAATACATTTCAGTCTTTTATAGTACATTTAGTTCATCCTTTCCTAACATATTGATAATCTTTCTTTAGAGTTGCATGATTTTTACTTATTTACTTTAAAGCATTCTCTAGTCTTCACACTTACTTATTAATAAGTTCTGTTGCATTCAGTGGCCACAAGTATCAACAAATATTTTGTAGGTTTGAGGCCCCAGCATATATATACACATACACACCCAGCTGATACACACACACACAAATTTCCTTATGCATCTCTAGCAAAGGTGGAAGGGAAAGAAATCAAATTTATTTTCTGATTCAGACTGCCTTATGGAAAGGAACTTTTCTATCTTCTGTTTTTTTTTTAATTCTGTACAGCACAGTATAAACAACTTATACTTTATGTATAAATATAATAATTTACCAATTTCCAAATAATTTTTTTCATAACTATGAAGTGCCAATCAGTTTCTAAAAGTCTAATTGAAATGATTAATATCTGAGAGTCTTGACTGATACTTGACCAATAACAGCTGCAAAAGGCATTAGTGGACTGAACAAACATGACTCTTTTATTGGGTACACAAGTTCATTAACGTCAACAAAATCTGAAAGTAGACCGCCTTGGCTCTGTAACTTCAGTGCTATACCATTGTACAAAGATCCCAGTAGGCAGCCGTGTTGGTCTGAAGCAATAGAACAAAGCAGTAGACAAGTGCATATTAAGACCAACTGTTCTAAAAGAGAAATAATATAAGTTAGCCCTTAGAAAAACAGGGTGCATTAAAGTATAGTTGAAGGTGGGTTAGTATATGTAATGAGACAAACAGCCCACATCCCTCATTTGACCATGTCAACACAAAAAAACATTTTTCTGATACACTGTTCTAAAAGAGAAATACATTGGAACACTGTGGATGCACAGCTATACTCAGTGAGAATTGGTTTAGCATATGTAATGGGATAAAAAAACAATATCCCTGTTCTGTCCTGGGGAGGTGTTTGTTCCAAGTTTTATGATAATTTGTACTTCAACAATTTCTCTCTCCATTCTGTTCTTGAAGTTCCTTTGCAGTAAAACAGCTACTTTGAGGTCACCCATTGAATGCTCAGGAAGGTTAAAGTGTTCTCCAACAGGTTTCTCAGTTCTGTAATTCCTGATGTCAGATGGCTGACTTGGAGCAACGCTTCCTAGACTCCCACCCACTCATACCTACCTTATACTTGCATTATATTGATGACATCTTTATGGTCTGGACACATGGTAAAGAAGCCCTGAATGCATTCATAACATAACATAAGAGAAGCCATGTTGGATCAGGCCAATGGCCCATCCAGTCCAACACTCTGTGTCACACAGTGGCCAAAAAAATTATATATATATATATATATATATACACACACACACACACACACACACACACACACTGTGGCTAATAGCCACTGATGGACCTCTGTTCCATATTTTTATATAACCCCCTCTTGAAGCTGGCTATGCTTGTAGCTGCTACCACCTCCTGTGGCAGTGAATTCCACATGTTAATCACCCTTTGGGTGAAGAAGTACCTTCTTTTATCTGTCCTAACCCAACTGCTCAGCAATTTCATCGAATGCCCACGAGTTCTTGTATTGTGAGAAAGGGAGAAAAGTACTTATTTCTCTACCTTCTCCATCCCATGCATAATCTTATTTATTTATTCCGTAACTTATATCCCGCCCTTCCCACAAGTGGCTCAGGGCGGCTTACAACAAACAATAAAACAATAAAATCGGAACAAATTAATACATTTAAATTCAAACATTTAAAACCTAAAAACCTTAAAATTTTACATTTTACATCTTGTAAACCTCTATCATGTCACCACACAGTCGACATTTCTCCAAGCTAAAGAGCCCCAAGCGTTTTAACCTTTCTTCATAGGGAAAGTGTTCCAAACCTTTAATCATTCTAGTTGCCCTTTTCTGCACTTTTTCCAATGCTATAATATCCTTTTTGGTTTAGTGCTTAGAATGTTGGACTAGGATCTGGGAGATGCATGTTCAAAGATTTATTCTGCCATGGCAGCTTGCTGAATGATTTTGGACCAGTCATTCACTCTCACTCTAACCTGTTTCACAGGATTGTCATCAAGATAAAATGGAGGAGAGGAAAAGGATATAAGCTGATTTGGGACCCCACTCGAGTGAAAGAAATGGTATAAACGAAGTAAGTAAAATAAGGAAGTAAATAAGAACTGTACTGTACTTCAGTAGAGTTCTGTGATGATTAGGATGCATGCATTAAAATATATGGTAGAAGAGTCTCTTTTGATGTTGTCTCCTTAGAAACTGCCATTAGGCAATTGCAGTTTGTTTCATTCTCAAACACTATTGATCTTAGGATATATAAATATTTAATTTATTATAGCTGTAAAGGCATATGTGTCTTGTACAATATAAATATGGATACCGTCTGCTTTACATATTGTGTGGCCTGGCTTGTTGATATAAAAATGCAAAAGAAATAAGTCCAGAATCAAGATGGCAGGAACCACAGAACCCCTGCTTAGCTATTATCATCCCAGTCATAAACATGCTTGTATACAATTCAGGATCCTAGTTCATTTTGCCTTAATTAATGTCAGCTCATGGTTCATGTTCAACATATTATGAGGTGGCATGTAAAATTGCCTTTTGTGCTTATTCACAATATTCGCCACAAATATTGCACAAGTTGGAACAAAAAGCACAACAGGACGGTGGTGTGCCTCAGCTTTACATTTAACTGCAGTCTTTCATATCTGTTTCCATGTATTATAATCACACTCACCATGCCAGTCAAAACTTGCACAGAGCTTCACACAACAAGGGACTGCCCAATTAACTTTGCAGCTAAATGTAATTTAGAGAAACTGTTCATATGTGCATTGGAATTGTGCAGGGTGAGCATGAGCACCTCCTGCTTCCACAGTATTCTCTCTATATATTGAAATCCCCCTGCATAAAATGAAAAAACTAGATTGGTCGACGTGTTTTGAATAAAAATGAATATTTGTTGGAAGCTTACTATAAATTTTCTCATATAAAACGAATCAATTCAGATATAAGAATCTACCCAGAAAAAAAATCAGTTTGTCCTCTTGATTAGATTTCAAAGATGTAATTTTATGAAAAATATTATAATGTTATTAAAATCAGCAAATTGGATGTGATAAAGATAATGCAGTTTATAATATCCTTTTTAATGAACAAGTTCATCTCCTCTATTGAGTGCCATGTTTGTTATTATAGCAGATTGAGGAGTGCTATTTTTGTTGTGTGTTTTTAAAAGGTGAATTAGTGCTGTTTGTCCATTTGGTAATAATCTGGTAATAATTGACAGTTTATCAAACATGGACAACCATACAGAGAAATTCCTCTTAGATGTCCAATTGTAGCAAAGAGGTAGCTTACTCTTAATCTCATTGTCCTGTGATCTTCAAGAGGAATGCAATTTAATCAAAATAAGATACTAATGGCTTCTTGCCAAGAAAGTAGCATGATAGGGGCTGGGTTGCCAATCCCCAGTTGGTGGCAGGGGATCCCTTGGTTTGGAGGCCCTCCCTCTACTTCAGAGTTATCAAAACATGGGAAGGGGAGAGGGAAATGTCTGCTGGACACCCCATTATACTCTATGGAGACCAATTCCCATAGGATATAATGGAGAATTGATCTGTGGGTATTTGGGACACCAGGGGTCTTGTTTTTTGAGGTAGATGCACCAAATGTTCAGAATAGCATCTGGTGCCTCTCCTCAAAACACCCCCCAGGTTTCAAAAAGATTGAACCAGGGGATCCAATTCTGTGAGCTCCAAAAGAAGGTGTCCCTATCTATTATTTCCAAGTGAAGGGAAGGCATTTAAAAGGCATGCAGTCCCTTTAAATGAAATTGCCAGAACTCCCCTTGGAGTTCAATTGTGCTTCCTCCTGGCTCCACCCCCAAAGTCTCCTGGCTCCACCCCCAAAGTTCCCAGATATTTCTTGAGTTGGACCTGGGAACCCTAGCAGATAGGCAGCTTGGGGCAGCAGCCTCCCATAAAAAAAAAAAAAAAGCTGGCACAGTCTGAGGTGCCCCTAGGTGGTCAGACAGCACATGCCCCACTTCTGGAAGAAGGACAGGCTGCATGTGCTCTTGAGGAGCAGTCAGTCCACTCAAGCACATAGGAGGTGCTTCCCTGGCGCTCTCCAGCTGTTCAGACAGCTGAGAAAGGCAACAGGGAGGTGCTTTGGAGATTTTTAAGGCACCAGAGAGGCACCAGAGGACAACATAAGGATGGGAGTGAGGTGAGACCTAGACATGAGCATTTGAATGCACACTTTAATTCTGGCTGTGGGGAGTTCCTGTGTCGGCCCAAATAGGCCATGGAGTACTTTGTTTACATTTTTTTAAAATTATGTCAAAACATCAGGACCACAGAATATTTAAAATGAATCTTTAAAATCAACAAAAAGAACAGACAAGAAGTTAGCTAACTAGCTCATTAAAGCGAGACCAAATACAGAAGGTACTGATAACCACTTTCCATGATATATTTTTTGTCCATCAGGTGCTACCACCTGTGAGTAGTGTGATGTTAATTGTACTGGCAGATTTATGTCAACAAATCATGTAGGGAGTTATTTCTAGATGCTCCATCTCTTTGGAGCTCCAGTTTATGAGTAGATGCCAGTATGGATCCTTCCCATGCTATTAACTCTAACAAGGAAGTCACTAGGAGATACTTTGATATCAATTGCTCATCAAGGTAATTGCATACAACTGAATATATTTAGGTAAGTAGTAGAGACCTGGCTTTGAACCCAAGTTCAGTTAAGAATTTGCTGGATGATCTTGGGCAAATCACTGCCTCTCAGAGTTCTATTTGAAATATTAGTGGCATACCTTACGGAAATGATGTGAAAGGAGATTGGACTTGTAAATATATTTGCATAGTAAAGACACTGAAAAAACCCAGTGACTGATGCCTTGTTATCTCCATGTGCAGCTTGAATAAATTAAGTATTGTGAATTGGATTTTTGTCATGAAAGACAAATATCCACCAGACAATGTTTCCCATACTTTCTTCATTTTTCACTTCCTCCCTCCCTCAGAGAGAGAGAGAGAATGTCAAATAAAAATCATAGAGTTGGAAAGGACTGGCCATACAGGCCATCTAGTCCAACCCCCTGCCCAATGCAGGATAAGCCTAAAACAAGTGTTTATCTAGCTTCTGCTTGAAGACTGCCAGTGATGGAGAGCTCACCACTTCCCTAGGTAGCTGATTCCACTGTTACACTATTTCTACTGTTTTTTTTTTGGGGGGGGGGGTTAAATTAATATCCAACTGTTACCTAATTATTCTAGTTCTCTCTGTGTGTTAAATATGAAAACAAATTTTCTGACTCCCCAAACTATTTTCTGCAATATCTCTTTCCCCCATGCTCCTCATGGAAGGTCCCCCCACTTTCCTCAGAGGTAATGAAAATTTGTGATTCAGTTCCATGGGTCCTTTTTACAAAGGCTCTAAAATAAATTTCTCATTTTGTTTAGGAAGTTTCTAATATTTTTTCTCAATAAAATGGAGAAAAAATGTTTTGTAAATAATACTTATTTCTTGGATTTCTATCCTGCCCACCCCACCAAGACAGGCTCATGGCAGGTTACAACATAAATATATATACAATAAAACTATAACATTATCAACAATGTGTAATAATTAAAACAACAACAACAGATAATTAAGATAAGATGGCAGTAGTTCTTGGACCTGCTGAACACATTTTGATAATCAACTTCAATAATAGGCGTATAACACCTATTTGGGGAGGGACGATGGCTCAGTGATAGAGTATTCTGCTTGGTAAGCAGAAGGTCCCTGGCATCTCCAGGCAAATAGGTGTGAAAAACCTCAGCTTGAGACCCTGGAGAGCCGCTGCCAGTCTGAGCAGACAATACTGACTTTGATGAACTGAGGGTCTGATTCAGTATAAGGCAGCTTCATATGTTCAACAGATGTAAACAGATTAATATTATCTATATTAAATAAATAACATAATTTACAGCTGCATTAATGAAATTATATCTGACTTGGCCCATGACAGCCATATGCATTTTTAATATTAGGATCATCCTGTTGTACATGTGAAAATAGGTTGAATTTCTGGGCTAACTCAGTGTCAGACGTTGGAGCTCAAAGTAAACGGACCATCATCTGTTGCAAAAGTAGTAGCGTTTATTTGATATCTCAAAGTTCTGAATAGACAGTTATTGAAACTGATAGCAAGTATTGAAACATACATGGGTTTTAAGGCCTTACATCAAAGCATTTCCAAACAATCCTACATTCTCACACTCTAATGCTACAAGTAACACTCTCCCTACTTCTTATCGCTCGCAGCTCCCTTTCTCACGGAGGAGCCCTGCTGGCTCTCCTTGAGGCTCACTATCTTCAAAGAGCTATTGCTTTGTTAGTGTTATGCAGAGGAATTCACAGCATGGGTTAGTAACATTTCTAAGACTGTTTGATATGCAAGGTCTTCTGCTTCATAGTTAGTAACAGGAGTTCAAAAATGGAGTTAGTCATGTCAAGGAACAAGTTATAGAATACATTCAGCATAATGACACAGTAATGCTCTCCAATGTCTGACACTCAGTTTGTGCCTGAACTGGGAGACAATATGTATTCAGGTTACAAAGATAGTGTGTGCCCAGTGCCTCCCAGCCTGAGACACGATAAAGTAAAGTGTTTTGTATTTGTGCCTGTACTGAGTAAATAGAGTCTAGAGGAGGATCTTGCCAGTATTTTGCTTGTGTTGTTTATAAAATCATGTAATTGGCCCCTAAGGAGTCTAAACCCTCCATTTCATAAGAACATAGAACATAAGAGAAGCCATGTTGGATCAGGCCAACGGCCCATCAAGTCCAACACTCTGTGTCACACAGTGGCAAAAAATTTTATATACTGGGTCCCATGCTCTTTAACTTGTTCATAAATGATTTAGAGTTGGGAGTGAGCAGTGAAGTGGCCAAATTTGCGGATGACACTAAATTGTTCAGGGTGGTGAAAACCAGAGAAGATTGTGAGGAACTCCAAAAGGATCTGTTGAGGCTGGGTGAGTGTGCGTCAATGTCACAGATGCGGTTCAATGTGGGCCCTCTATTTCAACCCAAAGCATTTCTAAAAGGGAATCTAATTCTCTGACCTCAGTCTTACTGGATTGTATATCCTCTCTGACATACAGAGCCACCCCACCTCCAACCCTTCCCTCCCTATCCTTCCGATATAACTTATATCCAGGAATCACTGTGTCCCACTGATTCTCCTCACTCCACCAAGTTTCTGAAATTCCCACAATGTCTATGTTTTCTCCCAACACTAAACATTCCAATTCACCAATTTTACTTCGGACACTTCTAGCATTTGCATACAAACATCTATAATTTCCCAAGCAAGCTAGGCCTGCCACCTCCCTCCTGCCACCTCAAGAATCTGGCAGACAGTCCATACTGTTTGTCACCATTACAGTGGACAACTCTGATCCGTTACCCGGTAGAAAAATAGCAGCCAACCCTTCATCTCTTTGAGACGAGTCCTCTCGAACCAGAGACATTTCATCTCCTGTCGGCTTTCCCCCAAGATTTAGTTTAAAAACTGCTCTGCCACCATTTGATTTTAAGCACCAGCAGCCTGCTTCTATCCGGAGACAAGTGGAGACCGTCTCTTTTGTTCAGCTCCCGCTTGTTCCAGAAAGCATCCCAGTGCCTAACAAACTTAAACCCTTCCTCCTTACACCATCGTCTCATCCACACATTGAGACTTCTAATTTTTGCCTGTCTCTCCTGCCCTGCATGTGGAACAGGTAGCACTTCCGAGAAGGCCACCTTGGAGGTCCTGGCCTTAAGTCTCCCACCTAGCAGCCTAAATTTTTCCTCCAGGACCTCACGACTGCATTTCTCCACATCGTTGGTGCCAACATGCACCACGACCACCGGCTCCTCCCCAGCACTGTCTATCAGCCTATCTACTACACGCGTAATGTCCACTGCCTTCGCACCAGGAAGGCAAGTCACCATACAGTCAGTACGCGGTTTTGCCACCCAGCTGTCTACTTGCCTAAGGATCGAATCACCAACCACCAAGATCCCCCCTCTCCCCCTGCCCAGGGATGGTTCCTTGGCGCGAAAGGATACCTGCTCACCAACCGAAAAAGAGGTCCCTTCTGAGGGCGCATTCCCCTTATCCTCAGCATGGTGCCCTGTTCCCTCTCGACCCTCACGCTCTCTGGCAGCAACGGGGCTGCCACGTTCAGAGTGGGGCTCATCTAATACACCCCCGAGAGTCTTCTCCAATTGCCTAACTGACCGTCTCTGCTTCTCCAGGGCAGTCACCTCGACCTCAAGGGTACAAACTCATTCCCTGAGGACCAGGAGCTCCTTACATCAAGCACACACCCAAGACTTCTGTCCTGTGGGCAGATAGTCATACATGTGACACTCAGTGCAAAACACTGGAAAGCCCCCACTCACCTTCTGGAAGGTCAACTTACCTTATTGGGAGAAAAAGGAAATCAGGGATCTGGTTTCCTGGTCCTTAGGGAGCCCCCAGGTGAAGAGCCATAGGCCAAGAGCCCTTTAGCTCTCGCCCTTCGGCTCGCGCCAAAGGCTCGTGCCTTTGGCAAGGCGCAGCTTAAAATGCAAAGAGGGTGGATCAGACCACTCCTAAGCAATCATCAACAATCACTCTCAATCACTTTCACCTTTAGCCCACTTACCCACTCATACAGCAGTTCCCTAGCTCAGCCTTTTAAGCAGTCACACCAACCTCAGAATGAAGTCTTTCAAAACTCAGAAATTCTCAGCAACTTCTCCAGCTGTCTCAGCTTATCAGAGCTGCTCTGCTCTGTTCTGCTCCTCTCAGGCCTCATACAACCCCATACAAGTTACACCTTTGTTGTTAGCCAAAATACAAGAATATGGGAAGTTGGCGGGACTTTGTATTAATAAAGAAAAATCAAAACTTCTATGCAAAAATATGCAAATAAATAAGCAACAAGAATTACAGAGACTAACAGGCTGTGAAGTCACCTCCAAGGTAAAATATTTAGGTGTGGAGATAACAATGAAGAATATTGATCTGTTTAAAAATAATTATGAGAAGTTATGGCGTAAAATGGATGAAGATATGTTAAAATGGAATAAACTTAATTTGTCACGGCTGGGTAGAATAGCAGCAATTAAAATGAATATTCTACCAAGAATAATGTATTTGTTTCAAACTATTCCAATTGTGAAAGACAGTAAACAATTTGATAAATGGCGAAGGAAAATTTCAGATTTTGTGTGGGCTGGGAAGAAACCAAGGATCAAAATGAAAATTTTGACAGATGCAAAAGAGAGAGGTGGATTTCAACTACTGAATTTAAAATTATATCAGGAAGCAGTTTGTTTAGTGTGGATAAAAAAATGGATAACGCTGTTAAACGGAAAAACTCTTTGTGTTGGAAGGTCACAGAAATAAATTTGGCTGGCACGCGTATTTGTATTATGGAAAAAAGAAGATGGACGCTTTTTTCTCTCACCTTTACATAAGAAATAATTTGCTAAATACATGAATGAAATATAAGAAATATGGAGATGAGAGAAGACCGTTATGGATAGTGCCAGCTAAGGTAATAAAAATAATGGCTGAGATAGGTGAAGAAAAGTGGTTGTCATATAATCAATTATTAAAAATACGAAGTGGCAAAATAGAACTGAAAACTGCTGAAGAGTTGAATAATAAATATGATTGGTTCCAAATGCAACAAATAAAGAGCTTGGTGGATAATGATATCAAAACTGAAGGAATAAGAAAAGAACAAACAGAAATGGAAAAGGTTCTGCTTGGAGATAATGAAAAATTAATTTCAAAAATATATAAATTACTTTTAAAATGGTCTATGGAGAATGAAGTAGTGAAATCTCAAATGATTAAATGGGCAATTAGTGTAAATAAAGAAATACAGATGGAAACTTGGGAATACTTGTGGAAGAATACTATGAAGCTTTCGACGTGTCATAGTATTAAAGAGAACTGTTTTAAAATGATGTATAGATGGTATATGACTCCTAAATAATAGTAATATATGGGGTAGATAAAATAAGTTTTTAAAGATTTAAGAAATATATTTATTACCATATGTTATCAATAAAATTGTTTTAATCAAGAAAGTGAGAATGGGGCTGGGTTTTACCCAAGATGGTGGCAGTGACTGAAAAATTGAGGACGACAGAAACTAATCTGCTCCACATAGATGAAAGAGTTCATGATTGGAATATACATAGTTACATCTCTGGCTATGTAGATTACCTTGGCGAAAAATATTTCAGATTCCCTGGGAGTAGCAATCTACACATCAAAGGGTTAGTATCAATCTACACATCAAAGGGATAGAGAGTAAAGGAAAGGATAATCAGTGTCCTGGCCTCTCTATCTCTCTTTCTCTCTTATAGACCTCCTCTGAAGTCAGCAGCAGCTGCACAAAATCCTTCACTTCTTACAAGAAAAACCACTAACAGTCCAATCCTAAACAGCGTTAAACCCTTCTTAGTTAATTGCAGTTAAAGGTTAAGAAGGATGTGCAATTCTATTTAGGATTGCACCATACAGTGCAAAAGGTGTAATTCTGCAGCTGAGATACTTTGAATAAGCATGTCACCATCAACTAATGGTTTATATATTTATTGACTTTATGAATCTCTTATATTTATAGTTTGCAAAATATCAATGCAGTCCTTTTAAAAAGATCATGGGGAAGGGCAACAATTCAGTGGCAGAATGTGTGCTTTGGGTGAAGAAGTTTCAGTTCCTGGTAATTTGTAGCTAAGGAAGTTACTCCAAGTAAAGGAGCTAGCAGGTGTTCGGAAAGAACTTTGCCTGAAACCATGGACAGCCAAAGCCAGCATAGAAAATGCTGAGTTAGCTGACCATTAAGGCAATGCTTAACTTTATTGAAAGTTCATAACTGTTTTGTTCAGGGCTTTTTTTTTGTTAAAAAGCCCAGCAAGAACTCATTTGCATATTAGACCACATACCCCAATGTTACCAGAAGTGACGTCATCCATTCAGTAGATTACTTTCCACATATTGACACAGAACAGTACAGTGCCATCAGCTGCATTTCATGGATGTGTATTCTCACACAGCCCAATGAGAGACCATTCACTCCACCAAACATAGCTGGATAGAAAGAGCCACTTGCAGTGGAGTGGGCAGCAGCAGGCCCAGCTTCTCCTGGGAAGAGGAGCTTGTGGGCAGCTTCGCATCTCTTGCTCTCTTCACAAGTCCTTTGCAGGCTGGAGACAGCAGAGAGGATGGAGTGTGCAGTCTGGGAGCACATGGCTGCCTCGTGCCTTTCCTCTGCCAGAGACCTTTTTCTGAGCCAGTGCCCTGGCCAAGCCAATCAGAACTGTGCTCTTATGCATTCCTGCTAGAAAAAAAAAAGCCCTGGTTTTGTTGTATAGGAAAGGAGCATGGCAGGCAGGAGTTTGGTTTATGCCTTTACCCATATGATGATCCATGAAATACTATAAAAGTGTAGGAAGGAACATATACATCTACCTGCTTCATAGTCAAGGTAATGCGGGCAACAGAGACATGAGTAAAAAAAAAAATAGTGTTTCACTCCAAGGTGTGGGAAGGATTGCATAAATTGGACCATGCCTATAAAGCTATATATATAGGGCCCATGAGATTGATTGGTACAAATTATGGGCTTTTGTTGCTCCACCATGCACAGAGAATTTCATTCAGGTAAATATGAACCTATATGATTCTCAAAATGATCAAAGTTCTGATATCTTAGTTTACAGTCAACCTACCAATTAAACAGGGAAAACACAGCTACATCTTGCTGGCCAGATAGTAACATATAGGGGGGGAATGGTTATTTTAAATGGCTGGTGGTAATATTAAGATGATTGCCTCTGGAAAGAGGATGATAGCATGTTGCCAGTTTTCATGTTCATCTAGTAAAAGGTAATAATGTTATTGTCCTGATTTGGAATAACATCAAAGTGGAAGGACAGATTATTAAAATGATAATGCTATTTTGTTCTAATCAAGAGGACTATAGAAATAATTACTTATTCATTTTTTCTATATAATGAATTAATAAATTAATGCAGGTAAATCATGCCAAAGGTTTATGCAATTTATGTATTTATTTTACACTGTAAATGATATGACTGAATATACAACTACTCAAATGTTACCATTAAAGAAGAGAGTACATTATTGTACTACAAAACAATTGAATTACGATTTCTAAAACTCTTTTGACTATAAAACTGTAAAAGCCATGAATGTTGACTAAACTGACTTTATGTTACCATTGGCATCTGTCCACTTATATAAATCTCAAACAAAAGGAACCAAGATGAAACAAATGGGACATTAAGGCTGACCAACATAAGAAAATTGATAAACTAATTATTACAAGAGCAAGAACAATTAACCTGAACTTCACCCCTGTGCTGTTGGGGCTCTCTGAGTTATCCTTTTAATTACTTGCCTTTTATATAGATCATTCCCTATTGCAGTGGGTAAGAAAGGAAGCTAAATAAGAACACAAAGATCAAATCACTGCAATCCTCTTTGCATACAATAGTTAATTAATTTTGGAGAAACTGTGAAGCCAGTTTTCCGAGCACATTAAAGTCAATTATGTACAACCCACCATCAAGATTCATGGCAACTGTTTCCTAGAATTTGAGATGGGTTGCAACCAGGATTTTTAGCACCATCCATACTTCTTCATTGTGGATTGCAATCCTCCTTTAATGTTTTCTTTATTTTCTCTGGCTACTGAAAACTTTCTTGCAGTGATCCAGTCATGTGTGCGCCCAAGAAACAAAGACCCAGACTGATGCTCTGATCTATGTGGTACAAGAAGAATGGTGCATACCTACCCCTAAAAGCATGCATAACATCGTATTGTTTCCAGAAGGCAGTATCATTGGTTCTTAAAAGCCCTTTGCAACATAAAGGACTATCTTCCTGTAGAAAATTGTGTGCCAAATATGGTGAACACAACTACATCTCCATGTTAATTCATACTTCGGGGAATCAGAATAGTTACTGCTCCAACTTTGTGGAATAATCTTCTCCGGGAGGTGATTTATCTAGTTTACAAGTCTTTGGAAATGGAAAGCAAAACAGTTTCATTTGTGTGGGCCTTTACTTGATTGTACATCATTTTATCACATGTATGACAGTGGGGTTTGGTTACTGGATGATATTGCACAATCATATTGTGTTATGTGGTTCTTAATTAGATACAGAATTTTTTTAAAAAATTATTTGTTTGCCACTTTGGGTCCTCTGGTTGGTAAGAAAGGCAAATTATACCTATTTTAGCTAATAAATGCATCTAATAATCTTCCCATTCTTTAAGAAGGTAAAATAAACCTTGAATCAGATTATCATATATAGACTGCCATGAGAACCAGTGCAGTGCAATGGTTAGAAAACTGGTCTATACTGGATATTCAGCCTTACATGTGGCATTATATGCATTGTGGAGGAAAGATGCAATTTGTCATTCCTCCACTAAACAAATTAGAGCACCTTTTCCCCCAACAGTGACCCAAAACAGCTTGCATCCTTCTCCTTGCCTGCATTATATTCTCACAACATCCCTGTGAAGTAGGCTAAGCTGGCCCAAAGCCACTCAGCAAGTTTCCATGGCAGAGCAAGGATTCAGTCTTGAGTCTCCCAGATCCAGTTTGACACTCTAACCACTATACCATACAATCTTGCAATGTTATTACACATACATGTGTAAATGCTAGGGTTGCTAGATCTGTGTTGGAAAATACCTGGAGACTTTGGGGGTGGATCTGGGAGTGGGGAGAGGAGGAGTCTCAGCTTGGTACAAGGCCATAGAGTCTACCTTTCAAAGCAGCCAGTTTCTCCAGGGGATCTGATCTATGCCAGCTGGAGATTGGCTGTAAAAGTGGGAGATCTCCAGGCCCCATCTGGAAGCTGGCAGTCATACATCATATTAATATTCTCTAATCTAGAAAGAGGAGGAGGAGGAGATTGGATTTATATCCTGCCCTTCATTTGGAGTCTCAGAGCAGTTTACAGTCTCCTTTCCCTTCCCACAATAGACACCACCTGAGGTAGGTGGAGCTGAGAGAGCTCTGACAGAAACTGCTGTTGAGAAAACAGCTCTGACAGAGTTATGACTGACCCAAGGTCACACCAGCAGTTGCATGTGGCAGAGTGGAGAATCAAGCCCGGTTCTTCCAGGTAAGAGTCCATGCATTTAACCACTACTCCAAACTACTGTGGTAACTGAATGAATGATACTGAAAACCAAAGAAAAATGTATTATTTTTTCTCCAAAAACTTGTGTAGCAATGCCTCTGCTTTTAAAACAACAGATGCTCAACAATAGGGTACCATATGCAGCAAGGATCGGGTGGGTAACTTGATTTCTAAAGAATACCCCATGAAGCAGGAAGGTTACAGCAATGTACTCTTATAACCAAGTTTTTAGAAAGGAAGTTACCTCAAAGCAAAAAAGAAAATTTCCTTTTATAAAATGTGACATTTACACCATGATAGCATTTCACATAATCACAGCTGGAACTGCTGTTAACAGAGGGTTGTAAGTGGTTGGCAGTCCCTGGTGCCAGCCGTCTTGGCTTTTATGCCCAACAGGATTTGTAATGCATAAAAAGATCAGGCTCTGTAAACAAGACAGCCTTAGCATTTAATAGTGTTCTAAAAATAAGCACTGGAAATATTTTGGTCTTCCCTGAATATTTAATTTTCTTGAAAGCAACACTCAGAAGGTTGTGTTTTCCCCAGTAGGCAAATCTTAATAGCTCTTGGGAATGAGGTAGGGCAATCCTTTGTTGGGTCATTTTGTCTGCAATTGCAAAGGTTTTCAACATTTTTATTTGTACTAACATACCTGGACCTGCTTAAAAAGGGAAAACTTGGCTGATAACAGACAGCTGCTTTGGGGTGGCTGGCAGCTGCCCCAAATACAGACAGCTGGAAAACGAGTGCCCCAGAGCTTCCGGACGGTGCTCGAGGAAAGGGGTGGGCCTTGGATGGCCAGGGAGCATCTGGAATGCTCATACATCCAGCTCGCAGCTCCCTGGGTGCTCTTCAGGCAGTCTCCGGCCTTCCAGGCAGCCGGGAGCCGCCTCAGAGCCACCCTAGCGAAAAGGGACCATTTTTGCAGTAGTCCCTTTTTGAGCCGGGTGGATTGTCTTCCAGGACGGGGTGAGTATGGGATCCGGACGGACGGCAGATGTTGCCATCCGGAAGGTTTTTTGGGGTTGATCTCAGAGGCATCTCTGAGTCGACCCAAAGTGCTGTAATCAGCCCTTTTGCCATTACTGCATAATATTCTTAGGAAGAAAGGCCATTTCTACAGTCCTCTCTCAGTCCAATGTAAAAATTCACTGATATCTTTCTTTCTATCTTTCCTTTGGCTGATGTATTTTTTAAATCCAGTGCTCCATGAGGATTTGCAAACAGCCCAATTGATATGCATCTTACAGTGCACTGTGATATCCTTTGCCCTGTTGCATGGCAAAAACCTGCAGCTGTTGAAAGCCTAATTATATATGAAAGCAAAACCCAGATGCTTGGCCAGGAGTGCCTGAGCTGAGTTTAGCTCCTCACTTCTTTTTGTTTGAATTATAATAGAGCATATTTATAATTCCCAACCTGTGTCATCTTGTACATGTTTCCATCCCTTTTCCTGTTGCCTTTATTTGAGTGGGATTCAGAACAAATTAAAAAAAAAAAGCCTACTACATCATGAATGGCTGTGAACTGATTTAGAAAGGGTCATTAATGTTTTTGACAAATCCCTTTGCCTTTAAGACCATATTCTTTAAAAGTACAAAAATGAATATCCTTTCCTATCAGTTGCACTCCAGATGGTTTGTTTCTTTAAAAAATGAATAGTTCAGTGGAAACTGACATCTGGGCTGAAACAAAGAAAGCTTTCAGCTAGAATACTAAAGGAGAGAGTAGTTATTAGGCAATAAGCGTTATACCTGCTGAAAGCAGGTATTGGAGGCAGTGGAAGAGCGCTTGTAACCAAAACTGCTCTTTATAGAATGGCTTTTGTCAAGTATTCATGGGTGGTTATTCCAGAAAGTTAACAAGCGATGTTGCCCCCCCACCAAGTCGGAATAAAGAGACGGACACAATTAGATTGGTGAAACTATGGGCCACTTTATTAAATAACATAGCAATGGCAAGAGCAACCGAACAGCAGCCAAGTCAGGGCCAGGGGTCTCCTTAGACCGCTCCCCTGCCTTTTTCAGTGGGCGAGAGACCCGGCCCCCCAGCCGGAGCTGTGTGCCACAGCTCCCGCCAGGCAGGCCCAGCAGAGAGGCTCGCACCGGGAGGGCCCAGACACCAGACATGAGTCTCAGCAAAAGGCACCCATCCAATCAAGTCTCCAGGACAGTCTGCATTCACACACCTCGGGCCACACCCAAAGGTTGATCCTGCCATACCCCTAACTCCCCAAAAGGGGGAGGCTAACCGGTCCTCCCCAGACTCCATGGTGTCATAAACCCCGTAAAACCTGCCACAACTAAGGCCAAGTCTCTACTTAGAGCTTAGCACCCACCGAAAGGCCTAAAGCCAACACAAGCCCTTGCCGAAGATCCCTCAGGAAAAGCATATTACCCTTTTCTGAGAGATGCACCCCATCCCCTCTGTAGAGGTCAGGACATTCCCTAGAAATATCCGGATGGGGCATGTAGTGGCCCAAACCACCCTTCAAAAACTTGCGAATCTCCTTATTCGCTCTGTAACGAGCCCTCTCAATCCCAGCAGGATTCCAAGCACAGCGCCATACCAAGCGCGGAATCATGGCCGACCAAACTATAATGGTCTCGGGCCACCTCTTCCTAATGTACTTGAAATCATCCCGAGCTTGCAAGATCAAAGCCTTGCCTTTAAACAGCCCGAGATCATTCCCTCCCAGGTGAATAATTAAAACCTGAGGAGGAGGGCCCACACACCCATGAAACAAAAGTGGGAGCAAGCCAGGCCACTAGAGACCCCGGCGCCCCTGCCACTCTACTGTAACATATTTGCTGAGCCCCAGCTGAGAGCCAACAGCAGTTCTCCGAGCTTGATGTGCCGCCCAAAACACGTAACTGTGCCCGCAGATGAGAACTCTGCTCCTCCGGCCAGGAACAACAGCATCTAAAAAGAAAAAAGACAAGTTATAAAACCCAACCTCAAACTACCCCAGCTCCTAATCACAAACTACCAGTGGAGCAAAGGGTGAATATAACCTTTGAAAGACTGAGACCGCCAACGGCCAAGGTGCTGGATGGACGAAGTAGGATAACCCAAGGCAGCAGCCGTAGAGGCTGCGCCGATTCTAAAGGAATGGGTACCAAACCTCACACCAGACAACCCCAACAAGGCTAAGGCCCTGGACGTTACGGCCCAAAATTGATGTTTTGTCAGAGGGCTGCCTCCAAAATGACAAAACAACAACCCTTCGCAGCCTCCCTGCACAGCCAAATAGTCAGCCAATGCGGAAACAGGGCAAAGCTCCATATCCGAACACAGACCCAACTCCAACAAAGTCCCCATGCCCTCTTGATCCATTTTGGATCGCCGGATGGTAAGAGCCACCTTACCCACCCACCCCCCAACAACTTAATATCCCTCAAAGACAATGCCCTACCTGAAACATCACTCTTGGAGCTCTCCACTAATTCACTAACCCTCAGCGCCCCAAGAAAGGCCACCAAAGAGGCTGCGTGAAACAAAACAGTCTCAAAATGAGATGCACAGACTGTGCTCCAAACCCCCTACAAACCCCTAAGAATCTCTGGAGACATAGGTGTCCTAGTATCAGACTTAGACACAACCTCTCTGGACCACCCTTCCAGCATCTTTCGAATACAAAAATCTGCTGTTTCCTCTTTGTACCCTAACGCTTTGCTAGCGAAGGCCAGTGCGGAAATGCGTCCCCAAATTGATCGCACGGCCAGTCCCTTACCTCTTAAGGAAACACAAAAATGGAGCAACTGCTCCACTGGGAGGGGCCAAACAATGTGATACCCTACCTCAGCCCTAATGTCCTCAAACTGCCGTACAGCACGTTCATAAGACTTCCTGGTGCTAGGTGCAATGTCTAAGCCTATCGCTCTGCAGGCCTTGGCTCTCCAATCAGCCATAGCTCCTGGGTCATTGGCGCCGCATCCAGATTGGCATCCGGGGCCAGCTGATGAAACCTCTCCATCTGTTTACGAGAGAGAGCGTCAGCCACCCCATTGTTCACCCCAGGAACATGCTTGGCCAAAAACAAAATGTTAAGTCGCAGGCAACGCAGAGTGAAGGCCCTCACCAACCTCATAACCCGCTGCAATTTGGATGAAAGGAAATTAATGACATGAACAACCGCCATGTTATCGCACCAAAAATGAACAGTGAGATTGACCATATCGCTCCCCCACAGCCAAAGGGCAACCAAAATGGGAAAAAATTCCAAAAACGTGAGGTCCCGGCTCAAACTGGCCTGCACCCACGACTCCAGCCACACCTCCATGCACCAGTGTCCACGGAAGTAAACCACAAAACCTAATGACCCAGCAGCATCAGACATGACCTGAAGCTCCGCCTCAAGCCTCATGTCCTCTCTCCAAAAAGAAATCCCATTAAAGGATTCCAAAAACTCCTGCCACATCCGCAGGCCCTCCCTCATGCTGCTAGTAACCCTGGTCCTGTGCTGTGGCAAGTGAAGGCCCGCCATAGCGTCACAGAACCTGTGAAGAAAAGCCCTACCCGGGACAACCACTTTGCAGGCAAAGTTAAGATGCCCAACCAACTGCTGCAGCTCAAGCAGCGTAACCTTCTTTTTGCGAAGGAAAGAAATGATCCTTTCCTTCAAGTCCTGCAGCTTCTGACAAGGAATCCTAGATGACTGCTCTAAAGTATCCAGCTCGATCCCCAAAAACACAAGGCAATGAGCCGGGCCCTCAGTTTTTTCCTCAGCCAATGGCACACCCAACTCAGTGGCCAATTCAATAAAACCAGCTAACAACTGAGCGCAGCGTCCAGAACCAGCAGGGCCCACAAACAGGTAGTCATCCAAATAATGAATGACAACCTATGAACCCACATTCTCACACGCAGTCCATTCCGAAAAGGTGCTGAAACACTCGAAAGCGGCACATGATACAGAGCAACCCATAGGCAATGCCCTGTCCATGTGAAATTGCTCAGCAAACGAGAAGCCCAAAAGCTCAAAATCATACGGGTGGACAGGGAGGAGGCGAAATGCATATTTGATATCGCTTTTCACCAACTCAGCCCCCTGACCACAGCGTCAAACGACGCCCACGTCTCCTCAGGTATGCCATCATTGACAAAGAAAGCCCTGGGGTAAGAAAGATGGTGAATCAAACGAAATTCACCTGGTGCCTTCTTTGGCACCACCCCAACGGGGAAACCCTAAGATTAACCACAGGAAGTTTAGTGAATGGGCCCAAAATCCGGCCCTCCGCCAACTCCTTGGCAATTTTAGCCTCAACTATGTGCACTAAAACCTTAACTGAACTAAGATTCCTGGACCAAGTTGTTACCCGAGAACCTTGAAAAGGAATTCTAAAACCAAACGTAAAACCGTTCAACAAATATAAACTGTCCTCCCTTCGTGGGTACCTACAAAGCCAATCTTCAAGAGGACCCACCTTTATCGGGCTGGGGCCCTTTTCCAATTTGAGAAGGACCCCTACCTGATCTTTTCGGACCCTTGTGCGGCCGGACTCTCGGGCAGTTGTTGAACGAGTGTGGGCAAGCACACAGGGGGCATTCGTGCTTGAACTGGCAAGCTTTACGACTGCACGCTCAATGCGACCCAGACTCCCAGCAAAGCAAGCGGGGTTGAACCGCCTGCCCCGCAGAACTGTGGGAGGATGATGATGCACTGAAAGGAGAAGAGGAACCCTTAGATACTAGGTGACCACTGTCGGATTTGTCCCCCATATTGGGCCGCGCAGGTGACATCACCTGCAGCCACAATTGCTGGTGAATCCGATCCCACAGGAGTGAAAGGTACAAAGTGGCCCTCATCCTGAACTCCTAGTCGTATTAGATCTAGGCCGGGCCGCTGAACATCGTATACCCCTTGTATATGATGTCCATATATTGAATCAACGCAGCGGCCCACCAGGGCTGCGCAAGCGCTATCATTCCCACATATATAAAAAACCCCGGAAGCCAATTGGCCCAGGTCCGATCAACCTTCCTCTTCCAAAGCTTCTCCTTCTCTTTATCATCCAGTTCCTCCTTGTCCTTCTTCTCCAGTTCTCTAAATAAAAGGGAGAATATGTCAACATATTCCCCTTTTAAGATTTTTTCTCTCGTGGCAGGCAGCAGGTAATCGCCCAAAGGTAAGGCAACCTCACCAAAAGGCACAGCGCCAAAGGGGACCACCCCATAAGGAGATGGCAAACCCCAGCTGCCTGGCCAAGCCGCTGCTGACCCCTGCTGCCCCACCCCGGGCCAATTGCCAAATGGACCGAACTGACCCTGCGGCCACATCCAATTGCTCTGTTGCTCTAAGCCTAAAGTTGAAGGAGCCCCTAAAACACCTGATGGAGCACCAGCCCCACTAGTACCAGCAGACCCCCAAGCCCCCCAAGGCCACACAGTTCCAATGTGAGGCAAAGAGCCATCCCCAGACTTACCGGGAGGTAAAGCAGGCACCAATGCTGATCCGGCACCAACCACACCGGACGACGGGCCCGCACCAACATCCGAGACAACAAGCCCCTCAGCTCCTCCAGAAGCAATCGCAGCAGATCTGCCCTCTAAAAGAGACAAGCAGATCAGTATATCTGCCTGCAAAGCCCACTTAGGAACCCTCCCCTTCTTAGGCATCTGAGAAGGTGGAAACCCCGATGCCTGCTCCAATGCCTGCAGTCGCTGAAAAATGACTGCATTCACTTCATCATCCCCCTCCTCATCAGAAGATGAGGGGGGCGGAGGACGCTTTGGAGCGCTTTAGGAGCCTTAGGGGCAGGCTGCCTCCCCTTTGATTTTCCACTACCTTTACGCCCCGACATGCTCGCTAAAGAGCACCGCACAAGTCGAAATTAAAGGGAGAATGGACTGCTGTAAAGCAACTAACCACTCTAACCAAAAAGGTGAGTCACCAAAACCCACCAAACCCTTCAATTATCTTAACAGAAAAAAGGGGGGAAGGGCCAAAGCCTACCTCTAAAATGGCCACCGCCCCACTAAACCTTAAAATCCACTACACTGTAAAATGCCCGCCACCTCACCACCTCCTAAAATGGCCGCTCAAGAGCAAGGAGTGATGAGGAAGAAGCGAGCCTAAAATGGCCACCAAGCACCAGGGGAAAGAAAAGCACAACCACCCCTCTCTCTCGGCTTGGCTTCGCGAACGAAGATTTAAGAAGGGTGCAATAGTCCACGTTTGCTGCAGGCTCGCTGGTGGCTGACAAGACCAATGTGGGACAGGCAGGTCCGGCCACAGCGGCTGCAGGGAAAAGTCTGATTTAGGGTTGGTCCTGTAGCAGTGCGATTCTTCCTCAATCTCCTTTTGTCCTCAAGACCAGCTATGCGTGCGTTCTCAAAGGAAGAGACAGCCTGGTGGATGGTGTGCCTCCATGCTTTGCGATCTGAGGCTAGGTCAGACCACTGGTGATGGTTGATGTGACAGGTGCTAAGGGATTTCTTCAAGGAGTCCTTGTACCTCTTCTTTGGTGCCCCTCTATTTCGATGGCCGGTGGAGAGTTTGCCATACAGGGCAATCTTGGGAAGGCGGTGGTTTTCCATCCTAGAAATATGCCCTGCCCAGCGCAGCTGCGTCTTCAACAGCAGTGCCTCGATGCTGGTAACCTCTGCCCGCTTGAGGACTTCAGTGTTGGTCACAAAGTCACTCCAGTGGATGTTGAGGATGGTGCGAAGGCAGCGCTGATGAAAGCGCTCAAGGAGTCGCAGGTGATGATGGTATAAAACCCACGATTCGGAGCCATAGATGAGGGTTGTCATCACAACCGCTTTGTAAACATTGATCTTTGTGCCTTTTTTCAGATGCTTGTTGCTCCACACTCTTTTGTGCAGTCGGCCAAATGCACGGTTTGCCTTTGCCAGCCTGTTGTCAATCTCCTTGTCGATCTTGGCATCGGAGGAGATGATGCACCCCAGGTAGCTGAACTGCTGGACTGTCTTCAGAACTGATTCACCCACAGTGATGCAGGGAGGGTGATAATCTTCCTGGGGTGCAGGCTGGTGGAGAACTTCTGTCTTCTTCAGACTAACTTCTAGGCCGAATAGCTTGGCAGCCTCTGCAAAGCAGGACGTCATATGCTGCAGAGCTGATACCGAGTGGGAGACGAGTGCAGCATCATCAGCAAACAGTAGCTCTCGGATGAGTTTTTCCATTGTCTTGGAGTGTGCCTTTAGTCGCCTCAGGTTGAACAGGCTGCCATCGGTGCGATAGCGGATGTAGACACCATCGTCCTCATCTAGATCTACTGCGGCTCTTTGAAGCATCATGCTAAAGAAGATCGTAAAGAGAGTTGGCGCGAGAACGCAGCCTTGCTTTACACCTGTGCCTATTGGGAAGGCCTCCGAGAGGTCGTTGCAGTGTCTGACTTGGCCTCGCTGGTCTTCGTGTAGCTGGATGATCATGCTGAGGAACCTTGGGGGACATCCTAAACGTTCCAAGATTTGCCACAGGCCTTTCCTGCTAACGGTATCGAAAGCTTTGGTAAGGTCGACAAAAGTCACATACAGAGCCTTGTTCTGTTCCCTGCATTTCTCTTGGAGCTGCCTGAGAACAAATACCATGTCGGTGGTGCTCCTGTTAGCTCTGAAGCCGCACTGGCTCCCTGGGAGGAGTTCTTCTGCAATGGTGGGCACCAGTCTGTTCAGGAGTATTCTGGAAAGGATTTTGCCTGCGATGGAGAGCAGGGTTATCCCCCGGTAGTTGGAGCAGTCTGACTTTTCCCCTTTGTTCTTGTATAGGGTGATGATGATTGCATCGCGAAAGTCCTGTGGTAATTTGCCTTGTTCCCAGCAGGTGACAAGTACTTTGTGAAGTGAGCTATGTAGTACTGTGCCCCCATGCTTCCAGATCTCTGGTGGAATTCCATCAACTCCTGCTGCCTTGCCACTTTTCAGTTGCTTGATGGCTTTAACAGTCTCTTCTAGGGTGGGGATCTCATCCAACTCTGTTTTCACCGGTTGAAGTGGGGTGAGGTGGATTGCTGAATCTTGAACTACGCGGTTGGCACTGAAGAGAACCTGAAAATACTCCGACCACCGGTTCAGTATGGATGCCTTGTCTGTGAGGAGCACTTGGCCGTCTGCACTATGCAAGGGACTCTGAGCCTGATATGATGGACCATATACTGCCTTCAGGGCTTCGTAGAAACCCTCTTAAATCACCAGTGTCTGCACACAGCTGGGTTCTCTCTGCAAGCTTGGTCCACCACTCTTTCTGAATGTCTCGAAGCTTGCGCTGGAGGTTGCTACATGCAGCGCGAAAGGTTGCTTTTTTTCCCAGGACAGGAGGGCTGAGCAAGATGTGCTTGGTAGGCAGATCTCTTTTTCGCCAGTAATTCTTGGATCTCTTGATTGTTCTCGTCAAACCAGTCCTTGTTCTTCCTTGTGGAGAACCCGAGGACTTCTTCAGAGATCTGCAGGACGGTAGTTTTTAGGTGTTCCCAGAGTGCTTCTGGAGAAGGGTCTGTGGGGCAACTGAGGTCCTCAATTCTTGACTGGAGTTTTGCCTGGAAGGCAGCTTTAACTTCGGCTGACTGGAGGCTGCCAACCTGAAACTTCCTCCGAGGGATACCTCCTCTCCTGGGTGTGGGTTTAAAGTGAAGACGGAGATTGCAGCATACAAGACGATGATCCGTATGACATTCTGCGCTGGGCATTACTCGGGTGTGTAAGACATCTCGAAGGTCTCTCTGGCACACCAGAATGTAGTCGATAAGGTGCCAATGCTTGGACCGTGGGTGCATCCAGGTTGTCTTCAGACTGTTCTTCTGCTGGAAGATAGTGTTGGTGATGGTGAGCTGGTGCTCCATGCAGAATTCTAGCAGGAGGCGCCCGTTGTCATTGCAGTTGCCAATGCCGTGTTTGCCAAGTACTCCTTTCCAGGCTTCCGAGTCTTTACCTACTCTGGCATTGAAGTCGCCAAGGACGATCACCTTGTCCTCTGTAGGGGTCTTCCGTACGAGGTTGCGTAGATCAGCATAGAACTTGTTCTTTTCTGCAGGATCTGCTTGAAGGGTTGGGGCATACACACTGAAGAGTGTTGCATGCTGCTTGTTTTGAAGTGGGAGGCGCATGGACATGATGTGATCTTAGTGACCTGTTGGAGGTTTTCGAGTTTGGAGGTGACCATCTGCAGTGACCATCTGCCAGGCATAGCCAGACATTGACCACGCGGCGTTCACTACACCGGGAGAGGAGAGGCTATGTATTGCGCATGCACTTTCCCTGGGGGGGGGGTAGGATTCCCAGAGGGAGCCCACCCCCCACCCAGCCCCCACCCACCCACAACCACCCCAGTGCCTATAAAAAATGGCCACCTATAAAAATGGCCGACCCACCCTGACAGTCACCTCAGCCCTGCTCAAATGGCCACACAAAACCATGGGCCACCCAGCAAATGATCTGCCCCCAACAAAGAAGCGCTGGCAACCGAGGTCCTTATAAAATGGAACCCTCCCACCGCCCAAATGACGCTCCCCAGCCAACTAAAAATATGAGCAAAGAACAATCTCGAGGGCACGTATGCTCAGAGGGCTGCTCCAACAAAAGCCCTCATATAATACAGGGCCAAGCAACCGAAGCAAACGCCAGACCACGTCCCATGATGCTCCGTGCTTCCCACCGCACCAGCCTCCCGGCCTAATCCCCTCCCCCGCTCAAACTAAGAGCATGCGAGCATGCTCCCTGCAGCCCAAGCACAACGAGAGGACTGACAGGACGGGGTGCGGAGGCTTCAGAATAAGTGCTGAAGCCCCACCCCCTCCAGACATGCCTGAAAGCACGCCAAAGAGTCTGCTCTCCCTCCGGGGGGGGGGGCAAAATCTCCCCTGCAGCCTCGCCACAACGCGGCGAGCTGCAGGAGGCTTCGTTGCAAGGGAGCACTGAAACATTTGCCATGATGATTTGAAAAAAGATTTCCTTCCTAACATGAATGAGTTTCACATCCTCAGCCATTTTTCTAATATTACTTTATTTTGTTTACTTACAATGTGTTTGATTTGTTTTGGGTATCCCCATCATCTAAGGCAAGACCCAAGAACGGCTTTCTTGATAGTGTTACCAAAACTGTGGAATTTCCTCCCCAGGGAAATTTGTCTTCCCCCTCTATCATAGTCCTCTACTAGTGGGTGAACACTTTTTCTGTTCTGTTTGTCATTCCTTTATTGAACTTCCTTTCAACTGCTTTTTATATACATGAATTGCTTTTTCAAATATATTTTAACTGTTTGTTGCCTCTATGGCCCTAATTGAGCCAAAAAGCACAATCAAATGTTTTAAATAACTAAATATTTATTTTAATATTTATATCCCATTTTTCTTCCATATGACAACCCAAAGCAGCCTACAACATAGTTCTCTCTACTTCATTTTATCATCACAACAACCCAGTGAGGTAGGTTAGGATGAGAGAGAGAGAGAGTAACTGGCTCAAGGTCACCTACAGCACTCCTGTGGAAGAATGGAGCTTTCAACTTGAGTATCCCAGATCCTATTTCAACACTCTAACCACTATACTATGTTGGTTCTCATACAGAACTGGTAGAATGCTACCAGCGTTTGAATTAAAGTGGGGGGGGGAGACCATCCTCCTATCCTATATTATAGCCCCTTTAGCTACTATTTTAGAAAACTCCATGGACAGCATAATTATCCCAGTACTACTTATATTCAAGAGCACCTATGGTCTCTTTCCAGAATGTCTACATCATGTCTTTCCATTACTATGTGTCTGGATGAGAAGAAAATCTAATCTCCAGCTCTGTTGTGCTATGCTTATTCACTTGATCAGCTTTGAGTAAACAGACAACTTGAGGTGACAAGAGAGGAGGTCCTACAACTGATAGATGAATTAGAAACTAAGAAGTCACCAAGTCCAGATGGCATACATCCAAGAGTTCTGAAAGAACTCAAAGGTGAACTTGTGGATCTCCTGACAAAAGTATGTAATCTTTCATTGAAATCTGCCTCCGTTTCTGAGGACTGGAAGGCAGCAACTGTCACTCCCATCTTTAAAAAGTGTTCCAGGGAAATTTAACTAGGAAATTACAGGCCAGTCAGTCTGACTTCAATACCAGGAAAGTTGGTAGAAACCATTATCAAGGACAGAATGAGTAGGCACATTGATGAACACAAGTTATTGAGAAAGACTAAGCATGGGTTCTGTAAGGGAAGATCTTGCCTCACTAACCTGTTACAGTTCTTTGCGGGGATGAACAAACATGTGGACAAAGGGGACCCAATAGATGTTGTTTACCTTGACTTCCAGAAAACTTTTGATAAAGTTCCTTATCAAAGGCTCCTTAGTTAGCTTGAGAGTCATGGAGTAAAAGGACAAGTCCTCTTGTGGATCAAAAACTGGCTATTTAATAGAGAGTGAGTATAAATGGGCAATCTTCACAGTGGAGGACGGTAAGCAGTGGGGTGCCACAGGGCTCAGTACTGGGTCCGATGCTTTTTAACTTGTTCATTAATGATTTGCAGTTGGGAGTAAGCAGTGAAGTGGCTAAGTTTGCAGATGACACTAAATTGTTTACGGTGGTGAGAACCAGAGAGGATTGTGAGGCACTCCAAAGGGATCTGTTAAGTGGGCGTCAATGTGGCAGATGAGGTTCAATGTGGCCAAGTGCAAAGTAATGCACATTGGGGCCAAGAATCCCAGCTACAAATACAAGTTGATGGGGTGTGAACAGGCAGAGACTGACCAAGAGAGAGATCTTGGGGTCGTGGTAGATAACTCACTGAAAATGTCAAGACAGTGTGTGATTGCAATAAAAAAGGCCAACGCCATGCTGAGAATTATTAGGAAGGGAATTGAAAATAAATCAGCCAGTATCATAATGCCCCTGTATAAATCGATGGTGCAGTCTCGTTTGGAATACTGTGTACAATTCTCGTCACCACACCTCGAAAAGGATATTATGGCATTGGAAAAAGTGCAGAAAAGGGCAATTATTAAAGGTTTGGAACACTTTCCCTATGAAAAAAAGTTAAAACGCTTGGGGCTCTTTAGCTTGGAGAAACGTCGACTGTGGGGTGACATGATAGAGGTTCACAAGATTATGCATGAGATAGAGAAAGTAGAGAAAGAAGTACATTTCTCCCTTTCTCACAATACAAGAACTCATGGGTATTCAATGAAATTGCTGAGCTGTAGGGTTAGAACGGATAAAAGGAAGTACTTCTTCATCCAAAGGGTGATTAACATGTGGAATTCACTGCCACAGGATGTGGTGGTGGCTACAAGCATAGCCAGCTTCAAGAGGGGGTTTGGATAAAAATATAGAGCAGAGGTCCATCAGTGGCTATTAGCCACAGCATATTATTGGAACTGTCTGTGGCAGTGATGCTCTGTATTCTTGGTGCTTGGGGGGAGGGCAAAGTGAAAGGGCTTCTAGCCCCACTTGTGAACCTCCTCTTTTTTGGCCACTGTGTGACACAGAGTGTTGGACTGGATGGGCCATTGGCCTGATCCAACATGGCTTCTCTTATGTTCTTATGTTCTTACCACTTACAAGTATATGGAGAACACAGGAAGAGATTTTTTTCTTGCACATAACAGCATCCCTAGTTTTTCCATAGTGGAATGTATTCTATGTTGATAACTTATACAATATGCTGTAGTATAATTTGCATAATACTTATGCGTTAACAGCAGAAGGGATGCAAATTGGGAGCTGAGGATGGAGGAATTCTATCTATCCAACCCCCAATAATATGAGCTGTGCAAATTATCAGTATTATGAATTCCACTTGGAACCATACACAAGCAAAGGATGTTGAGGCTTTCTTCAGACACAGCCATGGTGATAAAGGAACCACTGACTTCATAATTAATTTATTTCAGTTAAAGCCCTACAAGAGTTGAGACCATGGTATTGAAGAATTTTCTTTCTACATACACAGGTACTAAGATCACAAGAAGAGGCCCTCTCGATTGTCCCATTAAGTATGGAAGCTTACCTGGGGGGTACACAAGGAAAGGCCTTTTCAGTGGCAACCACACAATTATGGCACAATCTCCTGAGCGAGGTGTACCTGGCCTCTCACTATTGATCTTTAGAAGGCAGCTGAAGAGGATTTTATTCAGGATGGCATTAATGTGATTGTAGTCTCTCTGCCTATCTGCAGTCTTTATTAACTTTAAAATTAGTGGTTTTATGTATTTTGTTGTGCTTTATTGTTCTATATACTGTAAGCTGCCTTGAGTTCCTGTAAGGCTGAAAGGCAGCTGTGATTGACAGAAGCATGCTTATAGGCAGTGCTGCTTGGAAGAGAGTGAGTTAGCTGACCTGATTGACAGCTCATGCAACTTGCTTTGATTGGAGAACTGCAGCTAACTATAGAGAAGAGTGTGACAGGCAGTTGGAGAGTTGATTAGAGAAGAAAGCGATAGCTTGGGAGACTCTCTAATGTGTGAAGAGTCTGAAAAGCAGAGTCTGTTTCAGAGCCAATGTGGTTTGGCTTGGGAAGAAGGATAGACTGTGAAGGAGACTGTTCCAATAGTTTAATCAGTCTCTGTGTGTAAAACTAAGAAACACAACTTGAGATGGGAAGTAGTTCTCCACTTGTAAGCTTAATATCCATTGTGAACTTATTCTGGAAGATAAAGATATGGCAAATGGTTTGAAGTGGCATTGAAAGGCCCTAAACACGCCAAAAGCCCAGGTTATTGATCTTAAAGAGAAGATAATAATGATCTTGCCAGATAAAAGGGTCTTAAAGACAAAGGCATAAAGCTGAGTGCATTCTCAAGTCTGTGTGACTGACAAATACTAAATTCAAAAGGAACCATAAGGAAATCAAGAACAATATCCAAGCAAAAGCATTATAACATACCTCTGTAATACCATCAGTGAAAGCAAGACAGTCTTAAGTCTCAAAACATCTCTTGTGTATTCAGCACCATAAGATGCAGTTCTGTAATTATATGTAACTTTCTGTCCACCAATTCCAAATTCCAGACACTATATAAATATTGATTCCCTTCCCTGCCAGTTTGATCAAATAAATCTGAAAACTGTTTAAATCTGTAAGTGTGCCCAAAGTGCCATTTTTGAAGGGGAATATTGTAAAACTGATGCAACATATGGATGATAATTTTAGAGGTGACTAATAAAATGGTCACCTTGTTACAGCAGCTAATATTTTAAAATAAATAAAATATGCCTAAAGAAAACATCCAGCTACTACAATGTCATTTGAACAGAGCTCGTCATTTGGGGGGTTTTCAATGTGTCGTTTTTCAGCAGTACTGTGACTGGGAGGGAAAGATCCATGTGTTTAGCCATTTGGTTGTAGTATTTATTTATATACTAGGAATAAGGCCCACTGTGATAGAAAATACAAGGGACTCTAGAAAGAAGCTCTGGGTGAGTGCTCCCCAGCCTTGCTATATTTAACTGTCAGGAAGTTCTTCCTTATGTTGAGCCATAAACTCTTCTGAATTAATTTCAATCCATTGGTTCTGGTCCTACCTTCTGGGACCACAGAAAACAATTCCATACCATTTTCACTATGATAGCCCTTCAAGTACTTTAAGATGGTGATATCTCAGCCACCTCCTCTCCAGGGGAAACATGCCCAGCTCCTTCAACCTTTCTTCATAGCACTTGGTAATTGCATTTGCCTTTTTAGCCACCACATCACACTGTTGACTCATGTTCAGTGTATGGTCCACTAGGACCCCTCGATCCTTTTTGCACATACTACTGCCAAGACAAGTCTCCCCCATTTTATAATCATGCATTGGATTTTTCCTACCTAAATGCAGAACTTTACATTTATCCCGGTTAAAAATTCATTTTATTGGTTTCAGCCCAGTTTTCCAGTCTGTCAAGATCATTCTGTATCCTGTTTCTGTCTTCTACTGTATTTGCAACTCCTCCCAATTTAGTATCTTCTGCAAATTCAACAAGCATTCCTTCATCCAAATCATTTATAAAGATGTTGAACAAAACAGTCCCCAGGACAGATCCTTGAGGCACTCCACTTGTCAATCCTCTCCAAGAGGATGAGGAACAGTTCACAAGCACGCTTTGGGTGCAATCTGTCAATCAGTTACAGATCCACCTAAAGGTAACAGAATCCAAACCACATTTTACCAACTTGTCAACAAGGATAGTATGTGGAACCTTATCAAAAGCCTTACTGAAATCAGCTATGTCTACAGCATTCCCCTGATCCAGCAAGGTAGTCAGTTTCTCAAAAAAAGAGATCAGGTTAGTTTGACATGACTTGTTCTTTAGAAACCCATGCTGGCTCTTAGTATCACAATCATTCTTTCTAAATGTTCCGGGACTGTCTGTTTGATTATTTGTTCTAAAACTTTTCCAGGTATAGACATCTAGCTGACAGGTTGGTAATTACCCGGATTCTCCTTTTTCCCCTTCTTGAAGATGGCAAAAACATTTGCCCGCCTCCAGTCTTCTGGCATCTCACCTGTTCTCCAAGAATTCTCAAAAATAATGGCCAGAGGTTTGGGAATTACATCCACAAGTTCTTTTAGTACCCTTGGATGCAGTGAGTTTTAAAGAAACTAAGTGTTTATGCACTACCCCATGGTGATCCTAGGTTGGAACTCCATACCCTCATTATATGTTCTGTTTCATGTTGAGCACCATTTCTGTTTCATATTGACCACACTTGAGCTCTGAGAGAGAGCGGTAAAGGACTTTTGCTGCAAGGGTGAGCGTTTGGTTTTCTAAACAGCTGGGGGAAGTTGCTGAGAGTCTGAGTTTGTGTGGTTTGTGTAGTTGCTGGGGAACTGCTGTTTGTTTGTTATGAGTGGGCTATAGGTGATTGTTGCTGATTGTGGGTGATTGTTGCTCATTGGGAGTGTCTGTGTTGTCTGCGGCATACTGAAGCCCCACCCTCTTTGCATTTTTAGGCTGCACCTTGCCAGAGGCTAAAGGGCTTTTGGCCTGTGGCTCTTAGCCTGGGGGCTCTGTAAGAAGTCCAGGAAGGACCAAGAACCCGGATCCCTATTTTCCTTGTATTCCCAATAAGTTATTTAGACTTTCCAGAAGGATAGTCACATAAACACAAAAGGTTTTAAAGGGGGGACTGGATATTTAAAAAGCTATTATGAAGGTAGAATGCCAGCAGAGGTTGGGGACTTTACAGTGTTTTGCACTGAGTGTCACATGTAGACTATCTGCCCACTGGACAGAAGTCTTGGGTGTATGCTTTATGCAAGGAGCTCCTCGTCCTCAGGGAACAAGTTCAAACCCTTAAGGCCAAGGTTGCTGACCTGGAGAAGCAGAGGCAGTCAGTTAGGCACTCGGAGAAGACTCTCAGGGACTTGTTAGATGTGCCCCACTCTGAACATGACAGCCCTGTTGCTGCCAGGGAGCATGAGGGTTGAGAGGGAATAGGGCACCATGCTGAGGATAAGGGGAATGTGCCCTTGGAAGGTTCCTCTTCTTCAGTGGGTGAGCAGATGTCCTTTTGAGCCAAAGAACCATCCCTGGGCAGGGAGGGGGGGCAGGTCTTGGTAGTTGGTGATTGGATCCTTAGGCAAGTAGGCAGCTGGGTGACAAAACTGCGTACTGACTGTGTGGTGACTTGCCTGCTTGGTGCAAGGTAGCGGACAATACACATGTTGTAAATAGGCTGATAGACAGTGCTGGGGAGAGCCAGTGGACATGGTGCATGTTGGCACCAACGATGTGGGGAAATGAAGTCGTGAGGTCCTGGAGGAAAAATTTAGGCTGCTAGGCAGCAGACTCAAGGCCAGGACCTCCAAGATACCCTTCTCAGAAGTGCTACCTGTTCCACGTGCAGGACTGGAGAGACAGGCACAAATTAGAAGTCTTAATGTGTGGATGAGATGATGATGTAGGGAAGGAAGGGTTTAAGTTTGTTAGGCATTGGGATGCTTTTTGGAACAAATGGAAGCTGTACAAAAGAGATGGTCTCCACTTGTTCCCAGAAGGAACCAGGCTGCTGGCACTTAAAATCAAAAAGGTGGCAGAGCAGTTTTTAAACTGAAACTTGGGGGAAAGCTGACAGGAGATGAAATGTCTCTGGTTCAGAAGGACTTATCTCAAAGAAATGAAGGGTTCACTGTTACTTTTCTACCAGGCAATGGATTAGAGTTGTCCACTGAGATGGTGACAAGCAGTATGGACTGCCAAAGTCTCAAGGCAACAGGAGGAAGGTTGTGGACCTAACTTGCCTGGGAAATTATAGATGTTTGTATACAAATGCTAGAAGTGTCCGAGGTAAAATCGGGGAGTTGGGATGCTTAGTGTTGGGGGGAAACATAGATACTATGGGTATTTCAGAAACTAGGTGGAATGAGGAAAATCAGTGGGACACAGTGATTCCTGGATATAAATTATATCGGAAGGATAGGGAGCGAAGGGTTGAAGTTGGGGTGGCTCTGTATGTCAGAGAGGGCAAACAGTCCAGTAAGATTAAGAAGGTCAGAGAATTAGATTCCCTTCTAGAAATGTTTTGGGTCGAAATAGTGGGGCCAAAAGGAAATTTAACAATAGGAGTTTGTTATCACCCACCGGATCAAAAGATAGAGGACGATTATAATATGATGAAAGAATTAAAGATAGTTGCTAAATGTGAAAACTGTGTCATAATAGGTGATTTTAACTACCTGCAGATTGATTGGGTCAATATGTGTTCTGGTTAGGAGAAAGAAATTGAGTTTCTAGACACTCAATGACTGTGCTATGGAGCAGATGGTCACAGAACTTACCAGGGATGAGGCGATCCTGGATTTGGTCCTAAGTAATGCCCAAGACCTGGTGAGAGATGTAAAAGTGCTTGCACCGCTTGGGAGCAGTGACCAAAACATTATTGATTTCACCATTTGTATAAATAGGGAGTTGCTCCAAAAGACAACACAACCACTTTTAACTTTAAAAGGGGTAAATTCTCTGACATGAGGAGGCATGTGAAGAGGAAACTGAAAGGAAAAGTAAATAGAGTCAAAACCCTTGGGGAAGCTTGGGGGCTATTTTAAACTACGTGACAGATGAGGTTCAATGTGGCCAAGTGCAAAGTAATGCACCTTGCGGCCAAAAATCCTAGCTATAAATACAAGTTGATGGGGTGTGAACTGGCAGAGACTGACCAAGAGAGAGATCTTGAGGTCATGGTAGATAACTCACTGAAAAGACAGTGTGCAATTACAATAAAAAAGGCCAGCACCATGCTGGAAATTATTAGGAAGGGAATTGAAAATAAATCAGGCAGTATCATAATCATCATAATCATCATCATTATTAGTTTATTTATATTCCACCCATTCCTCCATTGGGGGCTCAGAGTGGAGTACAGCAAATAGAAATAAAATCACAATAAAATCATAATAAAACCAATTACAACATTCATCAAAGTATAGCAAGATGATTCAGCAAGATGGCATGACAGTAAGGTGGTATAGCACAAAGTAGTACCGCAATACAGCATCACAGTACAGTAGTGCAGTAGAGCAGCAAAGCAGTTGTGGAGAGGCCAATTGATCGATAGATGCCCGCTGCCTCATCCAAAGACCTGGCAGAACAGCTCCATTTTGCAGGCCCTATGAAAGGCCAGCAAGCCAGGTAGGGCCCGGATCTCCATAGGGAGCTGATTCCACCAGGTCAGGGCCAGGACCGAGAAAGTTCTGGCCCTGGTAAGGCAAGATGGGCATTTCTTGGGCTGGGGACTATCAGAAGATCTTGGGAGGCCGAACGAAGCGACCTCTGGGGGGTGTATGGGAGGAAACGGTCCCTGTTTAAATCAATGGTGTATAAATCTGTATAAATCAATGGTGCGACCTCATTTGGAGTACTGTGTCAATTCTAGTCACTGCACCTCAAAAAAGATATTATAGTATTGGGAAAAGCCCAGAAATGGGCAACTAAAATGATTAAAAGGTTGGAACACTTTCCCTATGAAGAAAAGTTAAAATGTTTGGGGCTCTTTAGCTTGGAGACTGCAGGGTGACATGATAGAGGTTTACAAGATTATTCATGGGATAGAGAAGGTAGAGAAAGAAGTACTTTTCTCCCTTTCTCACAATACAAGAACTTGTGGGCATTCAATGAAATTGCTGAGCAGTCAAGTTAGAACTGATAAAAAGAAGTACTTCTTCACCCAAAGAGTGATTAACATGTGGAATTCACTGCCACAGGAGGTAGCAGCGGCTACAAGCATAGACAGTCAACAAATGCCAAAGCGCAGCATTCCTTTTGTTTGCAGTGAATTTTTGCAATCTTTTCTTGTCATATTTAGCCTTGTGGTGTTTAGCTTCAGTGTGAGCTTGTGGTGTGATCTGGAGACTTTTGTCTGGCTTGGTTGTGTTATGGTATAGCATAGAATATGTGCCTCAAGATGGCCATTTTCTGTAGGGGAATTCATCTGACATCAGCTTTCCATCTCCCCCCTGCAGCCTCCACCTAGGAAAAGTGTTTTTCTCCACAGTGTGGACCAAAGCAGGAGGGAAGTGACCTCAGAAAATTATAATGACACAGAGTCCACTCTGCAAAACAGCGCTTTTCTCCAGGGGAACTGATATCTGCCATCTGGAGAGCAGTTGTAAATCTGAGTGATCTCCAGTCCTCACTTAGAAATTTGGCAACAATGGTTCCCCAGGAGGAAATGGCTGGTTTGGAGGGTGATGTCTATGTTATTGTACCTGTCTGAGGTCCCACCCCTCCTCAAACCCACCCTCTACAGGCTCTACCTCTCAAATCTCCAGGAATTTCCCAACCTGGGTTTGGCAATCCTATGTCCTTTCCAGCAAGCAACCAAGCCTAGGGTGGCTAACTTCCAGGTAGAGCTTGAAGATCTCCTGGGATCACACCTGACCTCCAGACAATAGATCTCTCTCCCCTTGGAGAACATAATTGCTTTGAAGGGTGGACTCTATGCCTCTATGGCTGTTTAGCTGAGGCTTCTATGGCTGTTTAGCTGAGGCTTCTCCCTTTACTGACAAAAGCAACCTAGGTTGCCTAGCAACAGCCTCAGGCTAGCAGTTTCCCAAGTGGCCCAACCCTCATCTGTCCTAGGGCAAGGTAGAGGGAGGGAGGGAGGGACAGGAAAGAGACAGTCACCATGAGCTCTGAGGAAATGCCTCGCCACCTAGTTGCATTACCACCTCTTCACTGTCTCCCCAAAGCTGCTGCCTACTTTCTCTTCCGAATGCCACATAGAATGGGTAAGCGACAGCAGGCGGAAGAGAGGAGCAGGCCCAACCAATGGCATTCATGTTCTCTTGAGTGGCAGTTGATGGACCAATCACTCATGGAGTGTACAGCCAATGGGAAAGCCAGATTGGGCTAATTCCATTAGAGAACTATTATCTATAATACAGTTACTAACCTAAGAGTAGGGCCTGGAGTTCTCCCAAAATTGCAACTAATCTCTAGACTGCATATATCATCTTCCTCAAAATAAATGACAACTTCATAGAGTAGATTCTCTTGTTAGTATCTTTATTAAGATTAAGGGGGAAAAGAAAAGAAAGTAGAGCAGAGAAACATATATTTACAGTGCAACCAAATTTAAAAAAAAAATCTTGGCAACAAAGCAAAATACAATCATGTATTACAACAATTCAACGTATTCCTCTTAATAATGCCTATGTTACTATCAAGACCACTTGTTATCATGTATGTAGTTGGTATTAAGAAGTGGTTCCTTTGTATAAGAAATAAATGATCCAAAGAAGACTGGATTGAAACATGCTTTTTCTACCTGGGATGCATGTATTCGCCTAAGTTCTCCAACAGAACCTTAAAAGCATGTCACTGCAATCAAAAACTGGGTGACTCAGTAGTTTTTTTAATTCAATATTTGTGAACTGAAGAAGATTCTTTGATTGATCATTATTGTTGAAAATGGACATTTGAAAAGAAAACATTTATGAATGAATTTATTGTTAATATCTATCATATTATGTTATCTATTGTTAAATGCGTACATGGCGTTATTCTTATTTTATAAATTCACACTGTGGTTTTCCTCGTATTTGCACATGTCCATCAATCCCAACCAAAAAAAAATCCCTTCTTGTTTCATTTGTATGTTCATTTTTAAACTCTTCTGTATTTGTAAATGTATTTGCATCCAGATTTTTTTGGCTATCACAAGTCCACCACATATGATAAAATGTTCCAATTTTGTGCATTCCAGGCATCTTATCTGATGTCATACATAGTAGATTCTATAGTATAATGCAGAGTCTAACAGGAAGTGGAAGTCCTAGAGTGGCTACAGGTAGTGGATCATGGATTCTATGGTAGCCCATAAAGACAAGTTGAGAAGGCCAGAGGTCAGCTTGGAATTCATTTCAGTTCAGTTCAATTTTATTATGGTCAGCGACCAGATCCAACTGACAATAACATTATCAGGTACACAGGCATTCAAGTAAGTTCCAGTTAAAATAGAAATAGAAAATTAACAAAAATCTAGATAAAATTGCATAGTAAACAGAGAATAAAATATGTAAAATAACATCATAGAGAACCATATTTGAAATTTGAACCTGGAATCTAAAAATCAAGAACTATTATAATAGACCTCATGATGAAATCTAAGTCAAGGCTCAAAAAGGCAGGACTGAAATTTATTGTGCAGTTTGATCACCTGTGCACAGAATCTAGCAGCTAGCTTGGTAATAACTGAGGTTTCATCTGTTAATAATTTATCTAAGCATATCTGGCCTGCTCCTACCGCATTACTGTCTACAAGGGAAAGAATAGAGGGGATAGTGGGGGGGGGGAGTCCCATTGTTTCCACCTCTGCTAGAGGGCAGGGGCAGACACTCTCTGAGTATGCCATCTTCTTATATCTCCCTTCCAAAATCATGGATGGCATGGCATCACATCTGGCCAGTGTAAAAGCCCTCCTGTAATCAGGGAACTCTAGAGCTTTAAGTAATTTGTCCATTGCTATGATGTATTTTGTCTTCTCAGGGGCCTTGAAGCCAGGAGACTTCATTAAAGCTTGCTGATGTCACAAATGCTTTGCCTAATTGTGAATTTGGCCTACTCAGTGGTCTGTGACTAAAGGGCACCAAGTGAAAGGCCCATTCTTTCAAGGCTTTCCTCAATCCTGTGACGCCAGCTTGGTTGATAAGAATCTTGTGTTACGAGGAGAAGAAGTCCTTTTGGATTTTGTGGATGCCAACAAAATCCTTGCCTCAATCCTCATTCGACCTATGTCTAGATGGAGAAGAGAGTTAGGAACAGCTGGAGGGACCTGTAAAATGGAATTTGGATTGTATCTTTTCAAGTAAATTCAAGCTTGTGGCCGAAATATCAGTGAGAGCGCCATACAGAAGTTGGGCTGTTACTTTGGCCTAAAAAAGCTTCAATGCAGCAGGTACATAAAGAATGGGGGAGAAATCTTAATATCTCATACATAGTTCTATCAGTATACTCTGCTCTCAGCTTACAATGTGTAGCAGTAGATCCAGTCTCCTGAAATACTACCCCAAGATAAATGAACTTATTGACCTGCTCAATTTTATTTTCCTTCATTGACCATAATGTAACTTTGGTCTTATCATAGTTGTTTATAAGATGTTCTTTGTCAAAATATGTGGCAAAGCTGTCAAGTGCTTTATGAAGTCCCAGAGGTGTCCTTGATAAAAGAAATGTGTCATCTGCATACAGTAGAATAGATACATGACATGAGCCAAGTTTTGGAGGATGAGGATCAGAATTTGTCATATGCTTCACCACATCATAGATTAAATAAAATAGGGGCTATGAGGCAGCCCTGTCTTACTCCTCTGAAAATTTTAATCGGTTCTGTAAGAAGTCCCAATGGGCTGCGTCGCACCCTAAGGATGGAATCATTTTTTAGATCTATATTAATAAAGGTAGTTCCCTATGTAAGCACTAGTCATTTCCCACTCTGGGGTGATGTCACATCATAGTTTTTCTCATAATCTTTGTCTTGATAAAGAGTCAAAAGCGACCTTTAAATCTATAAAGACAGCATATAAAGAGATAGGCGCTCTGGCAGAGTGTTTTTTTTATTAGGTGTTGAAAAAAACAATGCTCTATAGTGTATCTTTCTGTACTAAAACAAGCTTGTTCTTTTGGTATAATCTTGCATCAACCACATGTTCAATTTGTATATAATTTACTGATTATATTTAGAAGACTAATGGGCCTATAGCTTAGCAAGGTCACTTTTTAAACCCTTTTTATAGATAGGGACCACAATTGCAATTCTCCTTTGTTTAGGAATATGACCAGAATTATAAATATACATAAACAATACCAGTAAAAACTGTGCCCACCAATCTGAGTTTTCTTTCAAGGCTTCAGGTGGAATACCATCTGATCCTTGAGGCTTTGCATTTTGAGTCTCAAAATATATGCTTTTATTTCCTGTGGGGTAACTGGAGGCCATGAGGGGAGAGTTTCCATCAGTTCAATGTTACCTTAGATATGGTCCTCATACAATTTCTGAAAGAAAGAGGACCATCTATCAGGAGAAATGTGCATATCTAAAGGCAAGGAAAATTTAGGTTTTCTGTCATGAATAAGCCTCCAGAAAAGGGTAAAGGAGGGGGTTTTTTTGTCTCATTGCCTGAATAAGAGTCTCCCATAACTTCCTGTTGTATTATTTCTTTTTCTGTTGTATAATTTTTATAGCATTTTTTCTTACATAAGAATGTAACCTGGGCCTTGATACTTCTCCCCCTGTTGTTACTTAAGGACAGTGTGTATAAGAAATCCATCTCTTTTTTAATGAGCACATTCTTTATCATACCATGGTTTGGAGTTTCTACCAATTGGTCTAGGTTCATCCACCTGAGATATTGTCAGCATAGAAATGATCTCCTGAATTAAGTTCTGGTAAACATCTAATGGATCCTGGTTGGTATTTGTATTAGTGAATGATGAGATATACTTTTAAAGGTTCTCTGAATTCAGAAAACCTTTTATTTTACATCTAAACTTTTCAGTCCAATATAATATTTTAGCAATGGGTTCAATTCTGGAAGGATATGTGACTGGTGATAGATTTTTAACTGAAGGAATTGAGATTTCTATACCTAGCAGTAGGTGATCACTGTCTAAATAAAGGATTACTTTTTATCTGGGGGAGTAGAGAAGTACAGACAATTATATAATCAATGGCACTAGTTCTGTTTCTTACCAAAAAAGTATATTCACCTGGATAGTAGGGATGTGCATTCGGTTCGGCCGAACCGTATATACAGCCGAATCACCACTGATTCGGCTGTATACGGAATCGGCTGTAGCCGATTCCCATTGAGGCCAATTATGCGGCAGCCGAATACGGCTCGCCGTATACTGCCGAATAGCTATTCGGAAGTATATGGCTGTCAATGCAAAAGGCGGGGAAGTAGCTTCTGCAGCCTCAGGGGAGCTGCTTGCCTACTTTCCCGCCTTTAGTAGCCTCTTCCCGCCTCTCCCATAGCCTCCCTGGGATCAGGGAGGGGGGGAGGGGGAAGAAGAGCCCCAGCAGCCAATCCAAAGCATGCATTTGCAAAATGCATTGCAAATGCATGCTTTGCAGGGCTGTTGTGTAGCTGATGGCTCAGCCATCAGCTACATTGTTGTTATTTTGATCTTTTGCTTACTTGGGTATCCAAGTAAGCACTGTTGTCTGGCCAGAGAGCAGTGCTATTTTTTGAAATTGCTCTCTGTAGGGCCAGAGAACCTTTTTAAGGAGACTTCCTGGCTGGACTCCTCCATTGCTGCAGTGTTGGTGTATGTGGGTTGGTGTGAGAGATTGTGCTGCTGCTGGCTGGCCCTTGGCTTCAGCTGCTGCCTGCTGCTCTCTCACTCAGCCTTACCAGACTTCCCTGGAATAGAGAAGACAAGGTAAGACAGTTTTGGGGTTCTTGTTTTAGTTTTTGTTGGTAAAAGGACTAGAGTCCCTTTACTTGTCCAGATTTGGGTGGGTGAGTACTGGGTGGGTAGCCTATTTGGGGTTGGGGTTAGGTTCTGCTGGAGGTGGGGGCCTGGGGTGGGGGGGTTGCTAATTTGCCCATATCTTAATTTAGTGAGAGGACTTTTAAAAGTGCAGTGTCCTTTTACTTCTCCTGATTTGGGTGACTTGGATTTCTTGGGGCTAGGGTGAAGGGGTTTTTTTTTTGGGGGGGGGGGGGGTGGCAAAGTTCCTGTATTGTTAAAAGTTGAGTTTTTTACTGTTTTAAAAGTATTCAGTGTTTGATTTGTTGCTGCTGTGTTGCACTGCTGCTATTACTTTTCTCTTCAGGTTATTGGGGGGGGGGTGCTGTTTGGCCTAATTTTCATTGTTTAAAAGGCCACTTTTGTTCCCCTTTTCCTGGTTCTGGTTTTAGAGGTGGGGGTGTTGTTGTTGACTGATTTGGCCTGAGTTTTCTTATTGGTGAAAGGCCACTTTTTAAACACTTGAGTTGCTTGGCCTTTTTTCCTGTTGTCACTTTTCCTGGTTTGGGGGTGGGGGACTGGGGGTGGGGGTGTTGTTGACTGATTTGGCCTGAGTTTTCTTATTGGTGAAAGGCCACTTTTTAAACACTTGAGTTGCTTGGCCTTTTGTGATTCTGCTGGTTTTGTTTTGGTTTTTTTAAATTACCTCTGGTTGGTGTGGGGTTGGCGAGGGTGTGTGTGGGCTGGGTCACTTTCTTGTTGTTATAGAGTGATTTTTGGAATCTGAGTGTGTTCTCGGTTTGCTAGGGCCACTAAATACGCTGCCCCACTAATAAGGGTGTTTTTTTGGGATTGTGTTTTTTTGAAATTTAAAACAAAATTAATCCAGTTTAGGGCTTTATCTCCTTTCACAATTCAAGTAGGCCAGATAGGGGTGCTTTAAAAAGATTTTAGGTTTCTCATAAAAGGCAGCGTGACTACTAGGCCACATCAGGCTCCATTTTAAAGAAACTAGGGTTGCAGCAGTGGTGCATCTGGCTTTCAGCCACTGAAAGCCGGTGCATCCTTAGATTTCCATAGGGTAAACCACAGCTTCTCTCACATTATAGGGGACACCTGATTTCTAGTTTGCAAGGAAATCAGGTTTGTCCCAGGATCTAGTTAGGAGAAGTTTAACTAGGAGGATATAACAAGGATTGCCTTCATCTCAAGGTAGCCTTTTAAAAACTGTAGCCAGGTAGAGGCAGGATCACCTAGTCTCCTAAAATTTACCAGACTACTACCCCAACCCAAAGAAGGAGAGGTTAGGGACCAAAAAAATAAATAAACAAGCTTTGGTTGGAGGGTTTTTAAAAAGAAGTCAGGGCACCTGTTGGTTCAGGGTACAGTGCAGTGAGTTAGGTTTGTAAAAAACCCCACTCTCAGTTCAGGTTCTCTGAGACTGGCCAAGGGTGACATGAGTGACAGGCAGCAGAAGAGGGGCCCTGGGGGCAAGGCCAAGGAGAAGACTAGAGGGGTGGAGGGGAGGGGGAGGACCCAGGTCTCCCCCCCACCTGTGCGTAGGGCCACTCTACAGCCGCCTACCAGCACTCCGACCTCTGGCCTCCTTGGGCCCTTCATCGAGGCTGCTGCTGGGGCGCCCCCAGCAGAGGTGCCATTAGGTGCTGGCACTGCACAGGGGTCTGCTGCTCAGGCAGTCTCTCCTCCAGCTGATGTCGCTCAGCCTCAGCAGCCGGAGGAGGGGCAGCAAGAGCAGCCCTCCTTGGAGATGAGCTTTGGGGACAGTTTTCTGTCCAAAACGATCACCCCAAGGAGGGCGCAGAGTGTCGTGCAGGAGCTGGAGGAGAAGCTGGTTGAGGAGGACCAGCCCCCTTCTTCGGTTCCTTCGGGCACCAGCAGTCCTTCAGGGGATGGCCAGGAGGGGAGGCTGCATGGGGTGGAGGGGGAAGAGATGGAGACACACGAGGTGCCTCCATCTCCGCCCACTTCCCCCCGGCGGCCAGCCCCTCCTGCCACCCTGAAACACGATGTGTCTGCCTTGAACACCTCAAAGGAGGTGGCTCCGGACACCCAACCTGCCAGTCAGTTTGGGCATCCGTTCACTTCTTAAGTATGGAAGCATTTCCAACTTATGGAGGATCCACGCTATGCGCAGTGCAAGCTGTGCAGGGCCCGGATCAGTCGTGGGCGGGACCCTGCCCACCTGACTCCGGGGGGGATGCGGAATCACTTGCGGAAGCACCACCCGGGAGTGCTTCTTAAGGGGGAGAAGCAGGCTGGTGCTGTGTTGTCCAAGCAGCCAACAACACCACCCAGCCAGGAGGTCCGTCCCATCGCGACTACCTCTACTCTCCAGGAGTGTTCCGTGGGAGAACAGGGATGCCAAGCATATCTGCCTGAGATGTTTGGTAGGGGCACCTCTGTGCCAAGAGGGGGAATCAGGCACGGCAGGAGGGTGATCGCCTGGAACCTTGCCAGGTCGGTCGCCCATGGGCTTCCATTTTCAGTGGTCGAGAATCCTGGGGTGCGAGGGTTGCTGGAGTACCTGGCGCCCTGGTACAAAATTCCTGCTAGAACCACCCTTAGCAGGACCATTGTGCCAGCTGTTTTCAGGGCGACCAGATCTGTGGTGAAGGAGCATTTGTCCCGTGCTGCCGTGGGGACTGTTCATTTCACCTCAGATATCTGGACCTCCCAACATGCATTCGAGGGGTATCTCTCCCTGACTGCACATTGGTGGCAACCCAGAGAGCTGGGTGGGGGTGGCAGTAGTGACAGGCAGGGTCAGGGCCACTGGGCCGGCTATCGCTGGGCCTTGCTGCACGCCGAAGCAGTCAATGCGCCGCACACAGCAGACACTCTCAGAGCCATCCTCTCACGGCAGTTAGAGGGCTGGGTAGGCAGCGGGGACGTTGCCAAGGGCTTCGTGGTGACTGATGGTGGCTCAAACATCATGGCGGCTGTCCTGCATCAGGGCCTAAAACGCCTTCCTTGCGTGGCCCACCTTCTCCACCTCGTGGTTAAGTATGCATTGGGACAGACGAAAAGCCAGGATCGTCTGTATCTAGCCATGACCCATGAGTACCGACTTCTGCTCCAGAAATGTCGGCACATCACGGGTCACTTCTCACGCAGCAATACGGACTCATATCGGCTGCGTGAGAAACAGACACTGACAGGCGTGCCAGGGCACCGCCTGATCGGTGACGTCAACACGCGCTGGAACTCCACCTGCGCCATGCTGGAGCGCATGGTGGAGCAGAGAGCAGCCCTGGATGCCTTTGTCTCTGAGACGAGGGTCTTTCGGGATGAGAACCGTCTCACCCAAGAGGATTGGGTGGTCATTTCTCAGACTGTGGAGGTTCTTGGGCCCTTCAAGACCTACACAGAAATGCTCTTGTATGACATGGCGAGCATCGCACTGGTCGTCCCCATGGTCCAGATGGCCCGTGAGGACCTGGCCTCATTTCTAGTGCCAGCTCAAGGCTGTGCAGATGTTTGTCCAGTGGTGCGCGCCCTGGTTGTTAGGCTGCAGGAAGGGCTTGAGGCCCGCTTTCAGACTTTCACCCAGGATAAGGTCGACATGATGGCGACCATGTTAGACCTGCGCCTTAAGGGCACAGTCGCCCTTAAGGGCCAACGAGCTCGATCGCTGGCGAGACGAGCTCTCCCAGAAGGTCGAGCGTTCCAGAGTGGGGGGGGCCCAGTGCTGGTAGTTGAGGAGGAGGGGGGTGGAAGCAGCTCATCTGAGACTTCCGCTGCTGTTGTTCATCCCCAGCCTCCCCAGCTAGGCAGTGTTTCCCCCCAGACTCACACCACGAAGAGTGCTGAGGTGACATTCATCAGGCAGGTCGTTGGCCCCTCTAGGAGCGGTAGGGCACCGAGAGTGAAGAGGGTGCTGCGATGGTGAGAGACTATCTTTTTGAGCCCCTCGAGCCGCAGGAAGCATCTCCTTTAGACTACTGGGTCACGAAGGAGGGGGTCTGGCTGGCCCTCTCCTCCGTGGCCAAGGCGTTCCTCTCCTGCCCACTGACAAGCGTGCAGAGCGAGCGCGTCTTTTCACATATGGGCGACATTGTCTGCCCACATTGCAATTGCCTGCAACCCTGGACAGTTGAGCAGTTGGTCTTCCTGAAGGTCAACTTGCCAATGTTCGGCTCCCCAAACATGGACTTTGAGAGTGAATGAAGTGAGCACCTACTTGTGCCTGCATCCTCTCTTGGCCAGCGCTTGGAAGGTGGTTGTAAAACACTCCTCCAATAAAAATTGACTAGAGTCCAAAGACAGCCCAAAAACTCACTCACAAATTGATTGGCAGTGCATCCCCCCCCCCCTCATCCCTCCCCAAATCAAAAGTGAATGCTGGTTTAAAAACTGCAAAGCGATCCAAATTTCTCCAGTCCTCCATCCACACATGCCTAATAATACTGAAAGGGCCATTGCAGCCCCCAACTGTAACAGACAGCACCCACAGGCCCAGCCAGGATAACTCGCCCAGTTTTTTTTCAGGGGCAGGAGGAAGAAAGAGGGAGGTGCCAGTGATGATGACAGGCAGCCAGCAGCCATACCAGTGCTGAGGTCCCTCTAATGGGACAGTGATGCTGGTGTGTTACTGCTGAGCTGAGATAGAAGGAATGGTTGCATTCCTCTCACATAATCTGAGGCCCTCCCAGTGATCTTCCTCATTTGGGGTGCAATTCTGGCTCACCTCCTTGTGGTGCACCCTGGGTAACGCGAAAGAGCCGGGACCAGCCAACCATCCATCACTCAAGGTATGTCAAAATGCTTCTTGCTTTGTGTCAGATACAGAATGATGTGGAGCTAGGTGTGGTGGTCCACCACTTCTCTTGTTTGAGACTAGAGTTGTATTGTTTGGGGCAGGGCTGGAGAGCTGGCATCTGTAGATTGTGTGTTCTGTGGCAGGGAAGCTGGCACCTGCGTGAGAGACCCAGAACCAGCAGGCTTGTTGTGTTTGGCCAGCTCTCCCTGTGTTGTTTGTGGCAGGGCTGGAGAGCTGGCATCTGCAGATTGTGTGTTCTGTGGCAGGGAAGCTGGCACCTGGGTGAGAGAGACTCAGAACCAGCAGGCTTGTTTTGGTTGGCCAGCTGTCCCCATGTTGTTTGGGGCAGGGCTGGAGAGCTGGCATCTGTAGATTGTGTGTTCTGGCAGGGAAGCTGGCACCTGGGTGAGAGACCCAGAACCAGCAGGCTTGTTGTGGTTGGCCAGCTCTCCCCGTGTTGTTTGGGGCAGGGCAGGAGAGCTGGCATCTGTAGATTGTGTGTTCTGTGGCAGGGAAGCTGGCAGCTGGGTGAGAGACCCAGAACCAGCAGGCTTGTTGTGGTTGGCCAGCTCTCCCCGTGTTGTTTGGGGCAGGGCTGGAGAGCTGGCATCTGGGTTTGCTGCAGCCAGGTCTCTGCAGAGCAGACCTTGAGCAGATTGTGTTTTGTGTGGCAGTGATGTTGGCAACTGGGTTTACATTGGTTCCAGGCCTGCAGGGTTCATAGAGTAGATAGAGAGATGTAGTGCATTTGGGTCCTATAGAGATTCTCTGGTGTGACGTTAGGTTTGGCTTTGGGTGCCCCAGGAATTGGACCCCCTGGTCCAATTTTTTTGGGGGGGCCTTGTGGGTTTTGTGTGGGACAGTGCCCTGAAGCTGCACAGCAGTTTGGGGGGCTCTCCTCAAAACCTCCTGCTCCCCAGAGCCACTTTTCCCACAACAATTACAGTGAGGAAGTGGCTCTAATTGGTGTTTTCTCACCATTGGGAGCAGTGTTCCTTTTGGGGTGCCCCAGATGGGTGCCGTCTTTTGGGGCCAGGGGGGTTGCATGCGGGAGAGTCCCCTGAAGCTGTCCTGCAGTTTTGGGGCCTCTCCCTCAAACCCCCCTCTGGCCAGAGCTACTTTCCCCACAGCAATTGTAGTGGAGGAAGTAGCTAATTGGGCTTTCCCCATCATTGTTGGCAATGGGCCTTTTGGGGAGCCCAAAGACAGGGACCCCCTGGCCCAATATTTTTGGGACTTGGGGGGGGGGGGGTTGGAGGGAAGAGTCCCCTGCAGGTCCCCTGAAAATTTGGGGGCTCTCCCTCAAACCCCCTCCCCTCCAGGTGGCTTCAAATATACCCTATTTGCCATTGATTTCAATGGCCCATAGGGTATAATAGGGCCGTATATTCGGAAATAGCCGTGAATCTTCCGTATATGCGGCTATTTCGAATGCGGTATTCGGGAGTATGCGGGGATTCTGAATTCCCCCCCCCCGTATACTTCCGAATCCGTGCAATACCAAAAAAAATTTTCTGCACATCCCTACTAGATAGTCACCATTGAATGCACCATTAAGGATGTGAATCTCCCAACTGCATGCCCATTTGGCTAGACATGGTCCAACAAAGTTGGCTTTATAGTCCTTGTCAGTTCAAATAAAGTGTAATCTTATAGTCTCCTGCTCTGATTCACACAGTAAAGAATTGTATTTTGTTGCTAGATTGTTATTATTTGGACTTGTTCTGGCATTTAAATCACCTGCTATAAGAATTTGGACTTCAGGATGTTCACCTACCAATTTTGTTATATAGCTATTCAGTTCAGACCAATTTCCCTCAATATCTGACTTTTTGGTTACAGGAGGAAAGTATACATTTTAATAAATAAAAGCCCTACCGTGATGGCAAATCTGAGGATTTTCAGTGGGTGGATGTGGGCTATGCAGGAGTGGCTCTAACTCTGCCTCTGGCATGCCATTGGCTGATTCTGCTTTCCCCCACCCACTGCTAGCCCTATCACGCAATAACCCCACCAGACAGCCAGTGACCTTTGAGGGAGACAGTTCTCTGCTGACAGGTTCTTCTAGGGGCTTACTGATCACTACTGCCTCTCCTCAGGGCCTGTAGTAGAAGTCCGGGACAGTCCATCTCCCCCCACCCCCAACAATGCTGCCATGAAGCAAACAGTAGACAGTAACAGTGAAGCAAACAGTCCTCTGCTGACAGGTTCTCCTAGGGGCTTACTGATCACTACTGCCTCTCCTCAGGGCCTGTAATAGAAGTCAGGGACAGTCCATCTCCCCCCCACCCCCAACCATGCTGCCATGAAGCAAACAGTGAAGCAAACAGTCCTCTGCTGACAGGTTCTCCTAGGGGCTTACTGATCACTACTGCCTCTCCTCAGGGCCTGTAATAGAAGTCAGGGACAGTCCATCTCCCCCCCACCCCCAACCATGCTGCCATGAAGCAAACAGTTCTCTGCTGACAGGTTATCCCAGGGGCTTACTGATCTCTACTGCCTCTTCTCAGGGCCTGTAGTAGAAGTCTGGGACAGTCCGTCTTCCCCCCCGCACCTGCCCTCCCCACAATGCTGCCATGAAGCAAACAATGAAGCAAACAGTAAACTGTGAGAGACATGTTCATGAGACAAACAGTAACAGTTACTTCTTTTCTGACACAAAAGGAATGTTCATTTACAGCGGGGGGGGGGGGGCGAGGGGTAGTTCAACAGCAGCAAGTAAGCAGATTGATACAATGTATCAAGCCCACTTTCCACCTGCAAATACTTTTCATTCTTTCTATTCAAATTAGGCTATAGAAGAAGAAGACCACAGATTTATACCTCTCCCTTGTCTCTGAATCAGAGATTCAGAGCGGCTTACAATCTTCTATATTTCTCCCCCTGCAACAGACACCCTGTGAGGTGGGTGGGGCTGAGAGGGGCTTTCACAGCAGCTGCCCTTTCAAGGACAACTCCTGCGATAGCTATGGCTAACCCAAGGCCATTCCAGCAGCTGTAAGTGGAGGAGTGGGAAATCAAACCCGGTTCTCCCAGATAAGAGTCCACACACTTAACCACTACACCAAACAGGCTCTCAGTAGTATAGTAAACTCATATGATAGAATGGACTTTATTCTGTCCTTTGGGTCCATAGGACACAATGGACTCCACAGTCACAGTCACATAACCTTTATTGGCATAACACAAAATGGACTCAATTCTATCCTATCAGCCTATAAGATAGAATGGACTCAATTCTGTACTATGGACCCATTGGACAGATTGGAGTCCAGTCTATAATATGAGCCCATTGGACAGAATGAACTCCGTTGTATCCTGTGGACCATAGGATGGGATGGACTCCATTCTGTCCTATAGGCTCATAGGATACAATGCAGTCCATTCTGTCCTATGGATTCATCGCATAAATGGAGTCCATTCTGTTCTACAGGCCCATAAGATACAATGAAGTCCACTCTGTCCTATGGCCCCACAAGATAGAATGGACTCCCTTTCGCTTTCCTTCTGCCTGCAAGTGGGAGGGAGCAAAAGGGAGGAATGACATCGTATCACATCCCCTATGAACTCCTTCTCATCTCCAAATCTCCAAGTACTGCCCCCAAATCTTCTGGAATTTCCCAAACCAGATATATGAAGTCATGTGGGATAGAGCTATGGAGATGTGGCTCCCTTCCCACAAAGACACATATTTAGAAGGGACAAAATATAGCCCTGTGGTTTTGATGTTTCAAAAGCAGCACATACACTTTATATACTGTTTGTATGATTTTAGATTCAGAATGGAACAGTTTGTTAGAATGAACAATCAACATCGAAAAAGATAGACACTGTAAGTTAAGTTTGCAAGTATTCATATATCTCTACTTCACAAAGGGCATGATCATCATTTGAAGTAGGAAAAAATGTCCAGCAAGTATAAAGCATGAACAGCCAAATCAGGCAGCTGCTGTGCAGTACATTCCCAACATGTTTCTTCTAAGAAAAATAAACAAATCTACTGTATTCTTGATATATTATGGTGAACATTTTTTGGAACACATTTTTGTCTATTCAGAAATGTACTTTATGTTGGAACATTTCATTTATGATGCAACCCTGAATATAGCCAGCCTGGTCTTCAGGCAAAAGGCACTTAATAATAATGTTATATATTAAATCATAAAAGTTGATAAGTGAACATAGCTGTGATTCAATCTTCTTTTCCTTAGGGTGTTTTTTTGTGTGTGTGAAAAAGGAAAATTATAGCACAACAGAATAACTTGACTTCTGGTAAGTGCTTCTTTATACCTGTAGGTATTTCTAAATATGTATTTTAATGGAGCATAAAGAAACCCATTTTGTATGTTTAATGCCTCCCTGCTAGCCTTGACATATGCCGCTTGGCATTTTATCATACAGGGGACTTAAGGGGCAACAAAAAGACAAACATTTTAGACACAATAGATAAATACCATTTTTCCCAGTGGTTGATGGACAGATAATTGAGAGAGTAAAAAGCAACTTTTTGTCCTCTCAATATTTGAAGCCTGGCCTAGTGAGATGAAGCTTTTGTATTTTCTTCTTTAAAGGCCTGCAATATATCTACACACATTGTCAGCTACCATTAAAGATAGCCAACATGGTTAATGTTATGCTTGTCAAACACAAACAAATTTGTTTTCAAGAGAAGACAAGTGTAAAGCTTCTCGTCTGCTGAAATGAGCACATTAAGTATGACCTCTTCTGGATGAGCCTGTATACTTGTACAAGAAAGCACTGAAGATATATAATTAATATTAGCTAATACACCGTAAGGTTAATTGTTGCCTCTCTGAATGCTTAATCTGCGCACAGCTGATAAATCCCATAATGACTAAAAAGTAGCTCATATTTAGGTCACACAAAGTCATTGCCTTTTTAAAACATTTAAATAGTGTGCAGGCTGAAAGTTGAAGACACAAGAGAGGAATTCAGAGAAAACGCAGAAATAGGCTTTTTGTATATAAAAAAAGTTTCCACAGCATGCCTGGAGGGATATGTTAATAAAAGGTTTCTTAATGTACTCAGTCTAATCTCTGGCAATCTTTTCCAGATATAGCATTTGTAGGATAGGAGGACTGTAGGTTATCAGTAAAACACACTAGTTGCTGGAAGTGATTCAGCTTAATATTTTAGGCTTCATACCATTGAGGGTGGAGGAGTTTTTTTGCAGTTTTATATTTTGTGTGTGCGTGCATGCATGCATGCCCACATGTATACAAGTGTGTGTGTGTGCACCTGGAAGTCATAACAACCTCTGGTGACTGACCCCTCTGATGACTAACCCGTACTGGGGGCATGGAGGATATTTAAAATGGTAGCAGAATAGAGCCAGCCCCTGCCTCTGACTTTAATATTCCAAGGAGGTCTCCCATCTAAGTACTTGCCAGAGTCAACCCTGCTTAGCTTCCAAGATCTGAGAATATCAGGTTAGCCTGGGCTATCCAGATCAGGGCTACCATTGAATTATTTTGATTATCATGCAAGGCCAGAGATGTCTTGCAATATGCACTCAAATGAAACATTGCAATATGCACTCAAATGAAACATTACCAAAACATACAATGAAAGACAATTTATTTATTTTTAAAAATAGCACCATCAGCATTGATTTAAAATATCACTGTGCCTGGTTCCTAGACCCTTTTACTATATTTTATATTAGATTTTGTTGGAACTTCATAACTCTCAACTGCCTCTGTGCATGTGTGGAGATAGATAGACAGACAGACAGACACATGTAATACAGCTGAGGTACTAGAAATGCTCAGTACACTACCTGGTCCTTTTATGAATAATGCTGATCTGGATACTGAAATGGGTACTGACAGGATGCTGAAGCCCAACACTTGTACTATGGAATGCTGTTTACTGAAATTATGTAAAGACTAGGAATAAGGCCTGTTGTGAAGACAAATATAATGGGCTCTAGGAGGAGGATCTGGACAAGTGCCCACCATCCTTGCTTTCTTCCCACTCACCCAAGTGAAGGCACTGAATCCCCCCCCACCTCAAGGGGAAATGATCTCTGCCATCTGGAATTTCCTAACTTGGAGCTGGCAACCCTGCAGCCTCTAGATAGGAAAAGGACAGTCTTTCTTCACAGTGTGTGTGTGGGGGGGACCAAAGCAGCTTACTTCATTCTCCTCATTTCTCTCCCCCCTTTGATCTGAACACAGGGCTGGTGCTTGGGAGTAGGCCATGTAAGCGGATGCCTAGGAGCACCACCTGGCCTCCACTGCCACTTCCCAGCCCGATGACATCACTCTTGGCTCACTCCTGTGCTCAGTCCTCTCCCGCTTCAAAGGGAGCTGGAAAGACCACTTCCCAGCTCCCTCTGAAGCAGGAGGGGGCTAGCGAGGAAAGCCTCAGTGAGGACGAAAAGACAGTGGGCACACTGCCACACACCCTTGACCTCACTGAGGCTTGGAAAGGACAGTCTTTCTTCACAGACTTGGAAAGCCTCAGCGAGGTTGAAAAGACAGCAGGAGTGTTCATAGCCACTGGCTCTGAGCACGCTTACTGACACACACACCCCAAAAACACAGTGGGTGCATTCACAGCCACCGGCTCTGAGTGCACTCACTGCCACACACACCCGACCTCGTTGAGGCTTGGAAAGTCTTGGCGAGGTTGAAAAGACAGCGGGCACACTTAGAGCCACCGGCTCTAAGCACACTCGCTGCCACACACCCCAGACTTTGCCGAGTCTTTCCAAGGTTGAAAAGACAGCAGTCAGCTCTGAGTGCACTCGCTGCCACCCCCCCGACCTCACCGAGGCTTGGAAAGCCTACGTGAGATCGCAAAGAGCAGGCGCACTCAGTTGATGTGCTTAAGTTGATGCCATCAGGCCGCGCGTGCAAAGCACGTACTAAAATAATTCTTAGAGGGGGGTAGAGGTGCAAGTTTTAGCCTGGGGTGCTGGAACCCAAAGTATGCAAGTACTCTTGACTGATAGTCATACCATCTAGTCCCATATAGTCCCACTGAACCCCAATGAATCACAATGGTCAGATTGCCACCACACCAAGATAATTATGCTTTATGATAAAATCATTGATATCCACTGTAAATAAATGAGTAACTAAAGCACTTTCCCTTGGTCTCTGAAAGAGGCAGTCATTCATCCACTACATACAAATCCATTGCTAGAGAAGAATGATGCGGCCAATTATTGCTTGGTCTATAATTAACCTTTCCTAGGCAGATGATAAAGAGAGTGTCATGGGTCAGGCAGAGCCAAGGGTGGGTTCCTGCAAGGTCAAAGTTCAAGAAAGGGAGGCCAAGTCAAGAGTCCATTACCAAGGGGTTATCTGAGAGGCATAGTCAAGGGTTACTCACAAGCAGGAGTCAAGCAGAGCCAAATGCCCTAGTCAGAAGCAAAAACAATCCCAAATAACAAATCACTATCCAAAAATTCTTATAGAATTCAATGAATCTCACAAATTCATTCAATAATATACAAAATATGAACATCTTAGACACGCATTAGTGTCCTCTTGAAGTGTTCATGTGTTTCCTGTTGAATGCCAAAAACAAGTCCAAAATCTCAATAAAGACAAAATCAGTGCAATTTTCATAGGAAACCAAGTTGACAATTTAAAAGTGTTTCTATATATCCCTCAAAGACCCCCCCCCCAAAATGGGGTGTTTCAGAATAGTCCCGACTTTATCATTGTTGATAATATGCAAAGTCAGTCAAACATTTGTTCTGTATCAGAGTTTTGTACACAAATTCAATAAAATGTTAATTCACAAAAAGAATAGTCCCAACTGCATGCAGTCAACTCATACTGCTTGTTTCATCCAGAACTTCTTCAAGGACAGGACCTTCCAAAGAGTATTCAATATTCCTAAACAACTCCATTGTTATTTATTGAACATAAGCTGTTGTACCGCATGGCGATCGCTGCTAAAGGCGACCTATGGGTCCCGGATGCGGCTCGCCAGACGCCCCGCCCATCAAGATCTACGGCGGGAAGTTTGACTGGCCTGGATTGGTCTGACCAGTCAAGGGGGCAGTTCCGGGTAATGTATATAAGCGGGACCCGGCCCGCGTGCTCCCTCTCTTGTAATGTGCTACTGAATAAACCATGTTGCCTTCAAACCATCTCGGTTCTCAGTACATTACATCCATGAAACAACACAATCACATGTCTGTTCCATTGTTTGATGAAGTTGTCTGCACAAACAGAGAGTGGGAGTCACATGGGGCTCCCACAAGCATTGGTGATGGGGGAAAGCTTCTGGCAATGGAGGGAAGAAACCCTCCCCACCACCCATTAAGGCAGCATGGAGGGAGTCAGGTGGGGGTGCAGGAGTCCTTGCTGCCCTCCACTGAGCCACAAGTCCATCCACCTGCCCCCTGAGAGGGCAACCAGAACTCCTCACTGACTCCCCGCTAAGCCAGCAATAAAGGAGTTGGGGTGCAGGAAACCTCTGTGCCTTCCCACCAAACCAGCAACTAGGGAGTTGGGTGGGGAAGTGTTGTAGTGTTTGCTGCCCCCCTTTCAGCTGTCAATGATGGAGCTCTGTGTCAGCAGTGTTGAGGATGGGGGCGGGAGAGAAACCAGTGACAGAGGATAGGAACTGGGCCAGCCCAACAGCAGTGGTGATGGGTGAAAGGATCCCCCCCGCTGTGAATATCGAAGATCCCCACTTGTAATACTGATATGGTATAACTAGGAATCTCTCTCTTATGTGGCAGAGTGCACTAGGCATCACACAGTGGTAGCTTGGTACTGTGTGTGTGCTGGCAAAGAAACAGTTACATTGAGTCAATTGTCAGTTTCAAACTAATCAGAGGTCTTTATTAGGGAACTCCATTGCAGATAGCATAGATGAGAATTAGGGATAGAATCTAATCTAACTAGCTGGGTGGATGCAGATGCAGAATGCATGTTCTGCACCCATGGTGCCTGGAGAGAGTGAGAGATGGAAGGAAGTTTTGTCCATAAGAATAGCATTCTACTTCAAAGAGATATCAGATAGCAGGAAGGAAAGGATGATCTCTGTGTGTCCTGACCCCTTCTATCTATCTAAATCTATGACACCATGTCTGAAGTCTAAGGCAGGAGACAGCGTACACTCCTCTACTTCCAACTATAATTTACTAACAATACTCAGCTTTTTAAAATTAGTTTTTTAAAGTAGATTTAGTAATTACGTGCTTTTTTTGAACATTGCTATAATGATGGCCAATCCACAGTCCTTCAAGTACAAACTGTATGATCAATCCAAGTACAGCATTTCAATTTGGCTTTTAGTACTTTGTGGGGATATTATTGCCACCTGGGACTTTACCTGATTTCAGATACTGAATAAACTTGGTAATACTGAATAAGCCGCTGCCAGTCTGAGAAGACAATACTGACTTTGATGGACCAAAGGTCGGATTCAGTATAAGGCAGCTTCATATGTTCATTTCTGACCTGACCATTAATTATAGAAAGTCTAAAATCCTTGGTTTTATTTGAAGGAAATCCAAGCGGAGATGTAATAGGGTGGACAGGGCACCCGGGAATGTCCCGGTTCTGGCCCCCTATTCCCGCCTCCCGGGCTGGCTATACCGGGACCATTAGAGGTCCCGGTTTAGCCAGCCCCAGAGGCGGTGGGCTGCGAGCGCCGGCGGGGAAGGCGGCGAGTGAGTGAGGGAGCGTCCCTGCGCGTGCGCAGGGCCCCTGCGCACGCGCAGGGACGCTCCCTCCCTCACTCGCCGCCTTCCCCGCCCGCACGCGGGGCCCGGCGGCGGTGGCGGAGGCCTCTCTGTGGCCTCCGCTGGTCTCTAGAGGGCCTCCAGCGAGCAGCGGAGGCCGCGGAGAGGCCGGCGCTGGTCCCTGGAGGCCCTCCAGAGACCAGCGCCGACCAGCGGAGGCCTCTCCGCGGCCTCCGCTGGTCCCTGGAGGCCCTCCAGAGTCTCTGGAGGGCCTCCAGCGAGCAGCGGAGGCCGCGGAGAGGCCGGCGCTGGTCCCTGGAGGCCCTCCAGAGACCAGCGCCGACCAGCGGAGGCCTCTCCGCGGCCTCCGCTGGTCCCTGGAGGCCCTCCAGAATCTCTGGAGGGCCTCCAGCGAGCAGCAGAGGCCACGGAGAGGCCGCGGAGAGGCCGGCGCTGGTCCCTGGAGGCCCTCCAGAGACCAGCGCCGACCAGCGGAGGCCTCTCCGCGGCCTCCGCTGGTCCCTGGAGGCCCTCCAGAGTCTCTGGAGGGCCTCCAGTGAGCAGCGGAGGCCGCGGAGAGGCCGGTGCTGGTCCCTGGAGGCCCTCCAGAGACCAGCGGAGGCCCTCCCCGGCCCCCGCAGCCACCGCCAGCCCCGCCAGCAGCACCAGCCGCCCGGAGGAGAGGCCGCCACCCGCCCTGGATGCAGGTAAGCAGGGAGGGGGCCGAAAGCGGGGGGGCAGCTGGCGGGAGTGGGCGGCCTTCCTTCCTTCCTTCCTTCCTTCCTTCCTTCCTTCCTTCCTTCCTTCCTTCCTTCCTTCCTTCCTTCCTTCCCTCCCCTCCCTCCTTCCTCCCTCCCTCCTTCCTTCCCTCCTTCCCTCCCTCCTCTCTTCCTTCCCTCCCTCCCTCCTCCCTTCCTTCCCTCCCTCCTTCCTTCCTCCTTCCTTCCTTCCTCCCTCCTTCCTTCCTTCCCTCCCTCCTTCCTTTCTTCCTTCCATCCCTCCTTCCTTCCCTCCTCCCTTCCTTCCCTCCCTCCCTCCTTCCTCCCTCCTTTCTTCCTTTCTTCCTTCCTCCCTCCTTCCCTCCCTCCCTCCCTCCCTCCCTCCTTCCTTCCTTCCTTTCTTCCTTCCCTCCTTCCCTCCCTTCCTTCCCTCCTTCCTTCCCTCCCTCCTTCCTTCCTTCCTTTCTTCCTTCCTTCCTTCCCTCCCTTCCTTCCGTCCTTCCTTCCTTCCTTCCCTCCCTCCCTCCCTCCCTCCTTCCCTCCCTCCTTCCTTCCTTTCTTCCTTCCCTCCTTCCCTCCCTCCTTCCTTCCTTTCTTCCTCCCTTCCTTCCCTCCCTCCCTCCTTCCTCCCTCCCTCCTTCCCTCTGGCCACCCCTGGAGTAGACAATACTGACTTTGGTGGACCCAAGCACTGATTCAGTGTAAGGGAGCTTTGTGTTTGTGACTGGACTAGACAATACTGACTTTGGTGGACCCAAGCACTGATTCAGTGTAAGGGAGCTTTGTGTTTGTGACTGGACTAGACAATACTGACTTTGGTGGACCCAAGCACTGATTCAGTGTAAGGGAGCTTTGTGTTTGTGACTGGACTAGACAATACTGACTTTGGTGGACCCAAGCACTGATTCAGTGTAAGGGAGCTTTGTGTTTGTGACTGGACTAGACAATACTGACTTTGGTGGACCCAAGCACTGATTCAGTGTAAGGGAGCTTTGTGTTTGTGACTGGACTAGACAATGCTGATTTTGGTGGACCCAAGCACTGATTCAGTGTAAGGGAGCTTTGTGTTTGTGACTGGACTAGACAATACTGACTTTAGTGGACCCAAGCACTGATTCAGTGTAAGGGAGCTTTGTGTTTGTGTCTTCTGGTGCAATTTTGTTCTCAGATCCTGTATTTACTTCATCAGTATATGGGATAAGGCACTTTCTCAACTGTGCTGCATAATGCAGCCTATTTATTTTGTCCTGTTTGCTCTGTTGGCTCTATCTGCGCCACCTTCATCACTTTCGGGGTGTGGATCCCCCAGTGGGGTGGTCTCCCGACTCCCTCCGCCGGCTGTTTCTGATAGCCCTGCGCCCCCTCTTTCATTTGATATGTGTCCCGTGCGGGTGCCACCCTCCCGCCGGGAGATGCCGCAAATGAGCCCCCTTGAGGCTTATGGCGGCAGGGCTTGGGGGAAGCGAGCTAGACTGCTGTTCTTTTGAGGGGTTATAGAGTGTTTCGAGCCCGTCCCTGTGGCATCAGTCCCATCGTTGTAGGGCCCAGGGGGCCGGCGCAGCGGCCCGCTGAAGCAGCCTGTCGGTCACTTCCGGGTTCCTGTCCTGCATCTCGACCTGTGTTATTAGTGACAGGCTGCTTCGGCGGGCCGCTGCGCCGGCCCCCTGGGTCCCACAATGATGGGACTGATGCCACAGGGATGGGCTCGAAACACTCTATAACCCCTCAAAAGAACAGCAGTCTAGCTCGCTTCCCCCGAGCCCTGCCGCCATAAGCCTCAAGGGGGCTCATTTTGCGGCATCTCCCGGCGGGAGGGTGGCACCCGCACGGGACACATATCAAATGAAAGAGGGGGCGCAGGGCTATCAGAAACAGCCAGTGGAGGGAGTCGGGAGCCCATCCCACTGGGGGATCCACACCCCGAAAGTGATGAAGGTGGCGCAGATAGAGCCAACAGAGCAAACAGTACAAAATAAATAGGCTGCATTATGCAGCACAGTTGAGAAAGTGCCTTATCCCATATACTGATGAAGTATATACAGGATTTGAGAACAAAATTGTTTCCGGCGGTGATATTTGGGGACGTCACAGGAAGTGCTGTGAAGTCACTTCCTGTTTCCGGCAGTGGCATTTGGGGAAAATGATGTCACAGGAAGTGATGTCACTTCCTGCTTCTGGCAGGTGGCACGGGGAAATGACGTCACAGGAAGTGATGTCACTTCCTGTTTCCGGCGGTGGCATGACATCACCGGAAGTGACATCACCAGAAGTGACATCACTTCCTGTTTCCGGCTGCACGCGCACACACCCCTACCTTCCCCCCCCCAAGGTGTCCCTGGCTGGCCTTCAGACATTATGGCCACCCTAGATGTACAGTCAATGGGAACCCTATTGAGTAGGTGTCAAGTTATAAATATTTAAGATCTGTTTTTCATTTTTCTGGATCTTAGCACATTCAAGTAATGGGGAATGCCCAGAGAAGTGTTTCTGCCTTGATAATATTCTTTTATACCAGAGGAGGTCAATATATCCACTCAGCTATTAGTGTTACTTTGGCCAAGGACATTGCACAGCTGTTATATGGCTCTCAATTAATTATGTGTGTATGATAAATGTAGACCTTCTGAAATCATATAGACTACATTTTTGAGATCCATATTTGCCTTTCCCCACTGTGTTTCCAATGTGGCATTGTGTCTTTAGGAAAGTTTAATTTCTCTTGAAGTCAATATCGGAATACACAGAATTAATTACTGGCTAAAGCTTGGTTGTTGTTGTTTTTCTCCTTTAGGAATCTGCATATTTGATACTAATAGACAACTTTCAGTTAAAATGGAAAAGGACCCTTTCAGAGAAATTATTTTTTGGCTATTTCCTTTGTTTAATAGACCTAGGTTACTCAAAAGCTAAATCTACAATTAAACAAAGGATTTGCAATATTGACTATCATATATGCTCCCTTCACATGTACTCTTAGACATGGGACTGGAAACAGAGGTGAACCTAGTCTTGCCATACCTCTGCCAGGGACAGGGGATCCCCTGATTTGAGAAGCCCATCCCCAATTTGGGAGTATTGGGCAGTGGAGGATCGGGCAATGGTGATCATTTATTTATTTATTTATTTATTTATTTATTTATTTATTTATTTATTTATTTATTTATTTATTTATTTATCTGGGATTTATATCCCGCCCTTCCCATCGAGTGGCTCAGGGCGGCTTACAACATATATAAAACTAACATAAAAATGAATTACACTATAAAATTAACATTTCATTAAATAATTAAAATCCAACATTTGTTATAAATGTACATGTCGTTAAAATCAGACAGCGGTCGTAAAGCTACACTCTATTCAAATTCAAATACTGATTCGGTATACCGTCTTCAACATTTCGATGTTCCATATTCGATATTCAGTAGTCGGTATACAGGTATACAGGGATACAAGGATACAAGGCCGGTTAGTTGTGGGCCAGCCGGAAGAGGGTTGTCTTACAGGCCCTGCGGAATTGAGTAAGATCCCGCAGGGCCCTTACCTCCTCCGGCAGCTGGTTCCACCAAAATGGAGCCATTACAGAGAAGGCCCGGTCCCTTGTGACCTTCAAGCGGGCCTCCTTTGGCCCGGGGACGACCAAAAGATTTTGAGATCCCGATCGCAGTGCTCTCTGGGGAACATGCGGGGAGAGACGGTCCCTTAGGTAGGCAGGTCCTAGACCATATAGGGCTTTAAAGGTAATAACCAGCACCTAGTACCGAACTCGGTAGGATATTGGCAGCCAGTGCAGAGCCCGAAGTCCCGGCTGAATGTGCTCCCATCTTGGGAGCCCCAATAACAGTCGGGTGGCGGCGTTCTGCACCAGCTGCAATTTCCGGGTTGGACACAGGGGCAGCCCCATGTAGAGGGCATTGCAGTAGTCCAATCTCGAGGTGACCGTAGCATGGATCACCGTTGCTAGATCGTCGCGTTCCAGGAAGGGAGCCAGCTGCCTTGCCCGCCTAAGGTGGAAGAATGCGGACTTGGCAGTGGCTGCTATCTGGGCCTCCGTAGTTAAAGAAGGCTCCAGAAGTACCCCCAGGCTCTTGACCCTGTGCGCCGCCGTCAGTGGAGCACTGTCAAAAACCGGAAGGGGTATTTCCCCTCCCGGGCCGCGACGGCCCATTGGTGCTGCTTTAGCATTTTTTTCCCTACTGGTCTCTGTGGTACCATAGAGACTAATGCTAGAGCATCACTACCACCAGAGGACTAACTTTCTCTGTCTGTCTCCTCCATGTGTTTTGCAAGCAGAGAGTGTAGCCGTGTCCCACCTTCCTGTTTAAAGAAGCCCCTCACTCTCAGCAGTCCTCATTCAAACTCATGCAAGTGAGGTGATGGTGGGAGCTATCTGCAAAGCTACCACCTAGGCCACCACACCTCATAATTCAGAGTCTTACTTTGAGAAGCTGTCAGGGTTGCTTTGTGCCATGGACTCTTGGAGAAATTAAGATACCTGGAGAAGCGGATCACTGGGAGGGGGGAGAAGCTGCCCTAGTAGGGGTTGGGCAATCAGCTCTATGTTCTTATTCCAAGGAACTAGTCTCTAAGAAAGTCTTGAATAAAACTGTTGGTCTTAAGGTGGCACTGGAGTCTGGACTCCTTGTCTTGCAAGCTCTGATTTGCTTGCTCCCCAGAGAAGTGGATGGCTGGGGAGAGGGGTTGCTGGATTCAGGCTATGCAACAGCCTTTGGAGGAGTCATGGGGTGGGGGGGGAGATACAGCCATGGGCCCCTCTCACTGCCACCAGAAGAAGATGCCATGGCAAGGGTTGGGTGATCAGCTCTGTGTTTTTGTTCACGGTTCATGTGGGCAGCTGAGGAACTAGTATCTAAGGGAGCATGCACTCCAACTTTGAATAAAACTTTGTTGGTCTTAAAAAGTGGCATTGGAGTCTGGACTCCAACTTTGTATGATTTTTCTATAAATTAAATATGAAAATTGTCTTTAGGGGAAAGTTGGGGAAGCAATCAATGGTACGTTAATTACAGCAATTCATAACCCAAATAAATGCAGGACTTAGCCTTGTTGCTTAATACCAGTGTAGGAAATGGAAAGACATTTACAAGAGACAAAGGCTTTTGATCCTGCAATGTTAATCTGCAGTTAAAACTAAATAAATAAAGTGTAGACTCCTCTGGGGATATCCTGAGCTGGGATCAGTTCCCACATACAGAACATGAATTTTTGATGAAGAATATAATTCTCCTTTCTGTTTTTGGGTGAATTCCTTGATCATGTGTTATAGCCAGATGAAAAATGGCTATAGGAAGAGGGTTTGTTAAAATTCCCTTCCCCAACCATGCAAAGCCTGACTGCAATGGGTCTAGGGAAGGGTAAATTTGCAGAAAGTTTTCATGCATCAATATGTAGATGGCATGATGCTTTATTATACCTTTTGGCTGGTGCTGAAATATTCTGGAAAACATTTTAGAATTGTGAACCTCCTCCCTGTTGATTTCCTGCACTCTCCCTTTAGAGCTTGCTGTTCAGATTAAAGCTGTTGGAGAGTGTGCCTGGACCCATCTTGTGATGTTACTGGTTGTTGTTATTTGGGCACCTTTTTACAATATCCAAAGATTGTTCAGGGCTTTATATTTTGCTGTGGCATCTCCAGTTAAAAGGACCAGACAGTAGGTGACATGAAATACCTCTACCTGGGACCCTAGAGATCTGCTGTCAGTCTGAGTTCACAGTTCAGACCTTGATGGACCTATTTATTTTTATTTTGTTTATTTTTGTTAATTTGTATTCCGCCCTTTCCTGTGAGCGGGATGGTGGATAACAACAAAAGTTAAAACAATGAACCATAAAATACAATAAAACAAATAGCACGTATGTCACAGGCAATGGCTTCCATTGCGTGCATTCTATATAATAGTACAGCAGTGGGCCCAGAGATGGAATAATAGATTAAGAAGATAATATAGCATCATGACAGGCAAGAAAGGCCAAGCAGATGGAAATAAGGGTGTCCGCTGCCTCAACTGAAGGCCCAGCAGAATAGCTATGTCTTGCGAACCCTACAAAATGGCATCATATCAGGTAGGGCCCGGATCTCCACAGGGAGCTGATTCCACCAGGCCAGGACCAGGGCCAAGGCCAAAAAGGCACTGGCCCTGGTTGAGGCAAGTTGAACATCCTTCAGGCCAGGGAGGGTCAGAAGATGCTGCGAAGTAGAACACAGCAATCTCTGGGGTACATATGGGGAGAGGTGGTCCCACAGGTATGTCGGTCCCAGGTCGTGTAAGGCTTTAAATGTTAAGACCAAAACTTTGAAGCAGATCCTGTACTCTATTGGTAGCCAGTGCAATTGGTGTAGCACTGGCCAGATGCTTGCCCATAAAGACAATGCAGTTATCAGCTGTGCTGCTGCATTTTACACCAGCTGGAGTTTCCGAGTCAGCCTCAAGGGCAAGCCTGTGTACAGCGAGTTACAGTAGTCCAGCTTGGAAGTGACCGTCACATGGATCACTGTAGCTAAGTCCTGGAAGGACAGGTAGGGCGCTAGTTGTCTAATCTGCCAAAGATAGTAAAAACAAAATAACAAGGTAGCTGCGCAGTAATGGAACACCATAAACAAACAAACAAACAACTGTGCACAGTTGTTTGTTTATGAAGATAGTAAAAGGCAGATCAAGCGACTGCTGTGATCTGAGCCTACGTGGAAAGTGAGGCATCCAGTATCACTCCCAGTCTCTTCACTTTCTGGGCTGGCACAAGAGGTGCGCTTTCCAGGGCTGGGAGCCAGATGCCTGACTCTAACCCCCCACAGCTCAAGTACAGGACCTCCACCTTAGCTGGATTAAGTTTCAGCTGACTTAACTGCAACCATCCAGTTACAGCTTCTAAGGCTCTGGTCAGATGATCTGAAGTCTGAATGGCCGTCCATCAACAGATAGAGCTGGGTGTCATCTGCATACTGGTGACAACCCAGCCCATAACCTCAAGCAATCTGGGCAAGGAGGCGCATATAGGTGTTAAACATCATGGGCAAGAGAATGGCTCCCTGAGGCACACCACATTCAAGAGGGTGTTGCAGGGAGGTCTGCTTGCCAAGTGCCACCCTTAGTCCCCAACCATGGAGAAAGGAGGAGAACCACTGTAAGGCAACCCCCTAAACTCCAATGTCAGCAGGCAATGGGTCATTAGATCATAACAGTGTCAAACACTGCTGATAGATCTAAAAGCAAGTATTATAGAAAAAAAGGGGGCTCTCTGAGTTTAAGCAAGACTATAATAGAAGAAACGTCAGGGTGAAACTATACTGTAAAAACATTTATATGTAATAGGAAAAACCTTTTGGCCTCTACCTCTGAGTAGACTCTACTTCTAAATAATCTAAGACAAACAATATAAATGTGCACAAAGGCATTTTAATATTCCAAAGCTTCTACCTTTAAACAGACTGCAATATGAAACACAAGAGTGCACGCAGGCACTTAGACATAACCTCTTTTCCCAAACAGTTTGCACTAAAATGAATTCAAACAATCTGCAGAAATATAAAGCAAAGTGCACACAGGCACTTTTTAAAAGTTAAGAGTCTGTTTTTGACTCATAAACCAAAATCATGTGAAAACAGTCTGTAATGAATTCTTTCATCCAGATTGCACACAGGTACTTTAAGAAACAAATTATCCCACTTCACAGTCTTGCACGTTCAATCCACTAGTGTTTCATTGAGGTGTAGGATAAAGAATAAGCTCATCCACATAAAGCCAGTCTACATTAGCCGGTGTCAAGCCTTTTTCAAGACTGATGGCTTTTAAGTGGAACCCAAAAATCCTTTTTCTTCCTCACAAGGCTCTAGTTTATTCTTTGTAAAGATGGAGTGAACTGAACTGCCTTTCAAGCCACTGTTCTGGAAAAAAAAAATTCCAAGGCATCTTTTGTACCTTGTTCTTCCCACTACTGGAATTTTGTGCTGGTACATGCTTCAGACAGTGCTGGGCAGACAAAGTTTGTTTGTTTGTTTTGTAATATCACATCACATTTATTCATTTTTTTTCTTTAGCAACAAAATGCTGGGAAATGGCCTTACAGCATTTGCCAAAAGTGTCTCTGAAAGCTCTGTCTCAGAAATCTTGGAGTGCTATGTTTTGCAGTAGATACTGTCAACTTAGTCTTGCTGCTGTTGCCACAACTAGATCTTAGAGATGTTATAATATAATGGGTTCAACACATGGAAGAAGCGAAGTTGTAGTGATCATAGTTCTTTTATTAAGTACAGCATGGCAAGGGCTGAACTCAAAGACTGAGGAAACTGGGCCAATGGGACCAACTATATACACTTCAGGGCTCTCGTGCAAGCATGCCATGGAATCATTCAAACCAGCAGGGGGCCCATGATTGGAGCAGGGCAGCCCATTGTTTCCAGGTCCCCAAGCTCAGTCCTACAGGCTCCAATGAGCCAGGCAGGAACACCATTAAATATACACACTTCAGTTTACATACACAACAGATGTTTTCTGTTATATCGGAAGGATAGGGAGGGAAGGGTTGGAGGTGGGGTGGCTCTGTATGTCAGAGAGGATATACGGTCCAGTAAGACTGAGGTCAGAGAATTAGATTCCCTTTTAGAAATGCTTTGGGTTGAAATAGAGGCCCCAAAAGGAAATTTAACTATGGGAGTTTAACTATGGGAAATTTAACTATGGGAGTTTGTTATCTCCCACCAAATCAAAAGAGAGAGGACGATTATAATATGATGGAAGGATTAAAGATAGCGGCTAAACGTAAAAACTGTGTCGTAATAGGTGATTCTAACTACCCGCAGATTGATTGGGTCAACATGTGTTCTGGTCAAGAGAAAGAGATTGAGTTTCTTGATGCTCTCAATGACTGTTATGGAGCAGATGGTCTCAGAACCGACCAGGGGTGGGGCGATCCTGGATTTGGTCCTAAGTAATGCCCAAGACTTGGTGAGAGATGTAAAAGTGATTGCGCTGCTTGGGAGCAGTGAACATAATGTTATTGATTTCATCATCTGTATAAATAGGGAGTTGCCCGAAAAGACCGCCACAACCATGTTTAACTTTAAAAGGGGTAAATTCTTTGAGATGAGGAGGCATGTGAAGAGGAAACTGAAAGGAAAGGTAAATACGGTCAAAACCCTTGGGGAAGCTTGGAGACTATTTAAAACTATATTCCTAGAAGCTCAGATAAAATACATACCACAAATTAGGAAAGGCACAAACAGGCATAAGAAAAGGCCTGCATGGTTAACAAACAAAGTAATGGAAGCTGTAAAAGGTAAGAAGGACTTCTTTAAGCTGTGGAAAACCAGTCCAAGTGAGATTAGTAAAAGGGAACACAGGCTGTGGCAAATCAAATGCAAGACTGTGATCAGGCAGGCAAAAAGGGACTATGAGGAGCATATTGCAAAAAACATAAAGACCAACTTAAAAAAATTTCTTCAAATATATTAGAAGTAGGAAACCAGCCAGGGAGGCAGTGGGGCCCTTGGATGACCATGGGGTAAAAGGATTACTGAAGGAGGATAGGGAAATGGCTGAGAAGCTGAATGCATTTTTTGCCTCTGTCTTCACTGTGGAAGATGAGAACTTTTTGCCCACCCCAGAACCACTAATGTTGGAAGGGATGTTGAAAGACCTGAGTCAGATTGAGGTGACAAAAGAGGAGGTCCTACAACTGATAGACAAATTAAAAACTAATAAGTCACCGGGTCCGGATGGCATACATCCGAGAGTTCTGAAGGAACTCAAAGTTGAACTTGTGGATCTTCTAACAAAAATCTGTAATCTTTCATTGAAATCTGCCTCCGTTCCTGAGAACTGGAAGGTAGCAAATGTCACCCCCATCTTTAAAAAGGGTTCCAGAGGAGATCCGGGAAATTACAGGCCATTCAGACTGACTTCAATACCGGGAAAGTTGGTAGAAAGCATTACCTAGGACAGAATGAGTAGGCACATTGATGAACATGGGTTATTGAGGAAGACTCAGCATGGGTTCTGTAAGGAAAGATCTTGCCTCACTAACCTGTTACATTTCTTTGAGGGGGTGAACAAACATGTGGACAAAGGAGACCCTAATAGATATTGTTTACCTTGACTTCCAGAAAGCTTTTGATAAAATTCCTCATCAAAGGCTCCTTAGAAAGCTTGAGAGTCATGGAGTAAAAGGACAGGTCCTCTTGTGGATCAAAAACTGGCTGAGTAATAGGAAGCAGAGAGTGAGTATAAATGGGCAGTCTTCGCAGTGGAGGACGGTAAACAGTGGGGTGCCGCAGGGCTCGGTACTGGGTCCCATGCTCTTTAACTTGTTCATAAATGATTTAGAGTTGGGAGTGAGCAGTGAAGTGGCCAAGTTTGCGGATGACACTAAATTGTTCAGGGTGGTGAGAACCAGAGAGGATTGTGAGGAACTCCAAAGGTATCTGTTGAGGCTAGGTGAGTGGGCATCAATATGGCAGATGAGGTTCAATGTGGCCAAGTGCAAAGTAATGCACATTGGGGCCAAGAATCCCAGCTACAAATACAAGTTGATGGGGTGTGAACTGGCAGAGACTGACCAGAGTGTTGGACTGGATGGGCCATTGGCCTGATCTAACATGGCTTCTCTTATGTTCTTATGTTCTCATGGAACACATTATGCTCTAGTTTTGGGGCAAAATTCTATGGTTTGAGGGTGATTTTACTATACAGTTTTGCCCAAAAACCAGAGCATCACCCCAGACATACCTACATAATTTCCAGGTGACATATGCACAGAGCAATGTCACTTCTGGTGATTTTGGCATGTTGGGGGTGATGCTTCCAGCTTCTGGAATGCCCCCACCCCCAGTGTCTCAAAACAGTACTGGCAACCTTATTCTTTAGCCACTTATTGCAACTACAACTGCAGACACAGCTCACACATGGCTTTAAAAACAAAAGGTGCCCCAGCAACTACTGAGAAACAGGCAGCATTACCATCAAAGGAAAGTGGGGAGAGGAGTGTGTCTGGAGAAAGGGGAAAATAAGGAGGACAGAACCAGCTGCTGCTGCTGCTTTGCTAGGCAAGAAGGTACTTGTGCTGCTTTCCAGGCACAGTTGCAGCTTCAACCTTGCTTGCCATGGACTGCTGGCTGGCTGGCTGGTTTGCTACACCTCACCTCAGAGATTCAGCATGAATTCAAGCTGGGCATCAAGCAAAGAGGGGAAAGGAATGGTGACATAAGCCTACAGGAGACTGCAACCCCCTTCTGCAGGCTTTGCAACCCAATTGTGAATTGTAGCCCCACAGGATGGAGAACACTGTACCAACCATACTTCATCTGTGTGGCATGTTTTATTTATGCCTCCAGTATTTCAAAGTGAGTCCTCAACTTTTTTTATAGTTTAATAAACACAACAAATGTATACATTTATTGGAAATAATTTGTAAGCATTTCCAGGGCTTTTTTGGTAGGAAAAGCCCAGCAGGAACTCATTTGCATATTAGGCCACATATCCTGACATCACCATTGTTTCATACAAGGCCTTTCTGTAGAAAAAGCCCAGCAAAACTCATTTGCATATTAGGCCACACCCCGGTCACCAAGCCAGCTGGAACTGTGTTCCTGTGCGTTCCTGCTCAAAAAAAGCCCTGAGTATTTCTGCCTGAAAGCACTTAATATTGATTAGAGTCACACGTTTATTTTGTTTCTTATTCATTTTAAAACAAGTTCCTTACTCATAAATTGAAGTTCTTATTAATTTAAGCCTTTAACACCTGGAGTAAGTAGTTTATTGAGGATCTACCACTACCATGTTTACTTGGTTACAGCTTCTAGACATTTCATTAAAATGACAGCAGAGTGGGAATTTTTTCAGAGAAGCCACTAGAACACAGAATGTTGGTCTGGGTGGTGGCAATGTAAAAGTAATGTAACTAGCAATGCAAGGTTGAGTTGGGTGACATTTTTTGCAATTTCAGAATTGTAAATTACTTATGTCAGGGGGCAAGTGGCTCTCTCTCTCTTGCTGCTAATCTAAATTTGTAGCAAACTTCATGGAAAAATTAACTGGGAATCATGAATAAACCTGGAGGTTAGCCCTTGGGAGAGTGACTGGACCAGAGTCACCCAGCAAGCTTCAATGGCAAACTGGAGATGTGAACCTAAGTCTCCCTGATTCTAGTCCTATATTCTAAACACTGTACCATGTTGGATATCGAGGCTGTGTGAAGAGTACAAAATATACAAGATCTTGTGAAGGAAATCTCTGTACAAACTGCTTTCAGATATAGCCCATAGGAGACTTCTATATTTTTACTTTTTTAAATTATATTCATTATGCATTTTCACCAGCCATCAGAATAATGGGAAAGTTGTTTTTAGACACATGCTTTGTTCACCCCCTGCATATTCAGCCCTGTTCTAATTCAAGAGATTTGTAAACCAAGAAGCTACTATGCAGAAATGTTCTATGTCTGATTTCCTGAACTTGTTAAGTATAGAAACACATTCTTATTCAAAGGGGTGTTAAAAGTTTTTGTTTTGCTTTTTTCTGATGGGGAGCATGACAGAAATACAAACATTGTATTGAAGTCAATGCCAGGAGAGTTGATGGTAGGCCTAAAAATGGATGAAATAGTTTGTAGTAAATATTACAGGTTGATATAAATAATAGGTACATTTTTAAAGGTCATGTGGGAATTCTTTACAAAGACAGCTGGCATTTAGTCACAAACCATTTTTCTAATCTTGGTATTAAGCAAAAACTAAGGAGGAGCAGTAGTTGCAGAAGGTGAAGGACAAGTCATGTATGTCATTGCAGGATATGACTACTATCTACTGGGCACATAAATGTGAAGAACAAATTGGGGAAGGGAATGCATGGTACAGACAGAACATAAGAGAAGCCATGTTGGATCAGGCCAATGGCCCATCCAGTTCAACACTCTGTGTCATACAGTGTGTATACACACATACATACATACATATATATACACACGGTGGCTAATAGCCACCGATGGACCCCTGCTCCATATTTTTATCAAACCCCCTCTTGAAGCTGGCTATGCTTGTAGCTACTACCACCTCCTGTGGCAGTGAATTCCACATGTTAATCACCCTTTGGGTGAAGAAGTACCTCCTTTTATCAATTCTAACCCTACTGCTCAGCAATTTCATTGAATGTTCACGAGTTCTTGTACTTCTTTCTCTACTTTCTCCATCCCATGCATAATCTTGTAAACCTCTATCATTTCACCCCACAGTCGACGTTTCTCCAAACTAAAGAGCCCCAAGCGTTTTAACCTTTCTTCATAGGGAAAGTGTTCCAACCCTTTAATCATTCTAGTTGCCCTTTTCTGGACTTTTTCCAATGCTATAATATCCGTTTTGAGGTGCGGTGACCAGAATTGCACACAGTATTCCAAATGAGACCGCACCATCAATTTATACAGGGGCATTATGATACTGGCTGATTTGTTTTCATTTCCCTTCCTAATAATTCCCAGAATGGCGTTGGCCTTTTTTATTGCAATCGCACACTGTCTTGACATTTTCAGTGAGTTATTTACCATGACCCCAAGATCCCTCTCTTGGTCAGTCTCTGCCAGTTCACACCCCATCAACTTGTATTTGTAGCTGGGATTTTTGGCAATCACCACAATAAGATCCCAGGTGTCCCCAGCCATGCTAGAGGAACAGCAGCAACTGACTCTACAAGTACTAGCCAGTACCAACCATGCTGGATCATCAACTACTGTGGTGAGCCTTCACTGTCTAAGACCAGAAAGACATGACTGGGTATGGACTAGGGGCTGGGACCCTTCCCAGAGCCATTTTTGCCTTCCAATGCACCCTTGCATGGTGTCACTCTCCTCAAAATCTGTATACTCCTTGAAGCCTCAGGTGATTCCTGGAGGTCTGAGCTAGCTGCATATCTTTCTCTGGAGCATCTTAAATTTGCCTCTTTCTTCCATCTAAACTTTCATCTTGATGGCCCTGAATGTTTTTATATCTTCTTGGTTGTGAGTTGGGATATCTGAATGTTGGGTCTTCTGTGCAATGCTTTTGATAATTCGCATCACACTTTGTCATATAAGCATCTGGCTGGCATGCAAATTCAGAGGGCAGGCTACCACAGAATGGCTTTCTAGAGAAGTAAATCAACTAAAAAATCTAATGAATATGAAGCGATTTATTGCCCCCCCAGGCGGAATAACAAGGCAGACAACAAGTTGGGTTAAAAGGGCCACTTTATTAACTTAACGGCAAGGGCAAAACATGGGGACAGGACAAGCCAGGGGTCATCCCGACCACCTCCTTGACCTGAAACTGGGCGAGCCCCCTGAGCCCCGGGTGTGAGCCAATCAACCAGCTCAGACCCAGCCGGCCCGGCAACTTGATCACCGCTCACCGGAGCTCCGCCATCCCCACAGGCAGCAGCCTGGGATGCGGACGCTCACCGCGTGCCGGGATCCAACAGACTCCCTGGAGCCAACCTTGGGCCGTACAGCTTGCGGTTCCCCAGGAAGTCATGCACCAAATGGCGCGATGCTACGGGAGCTCACCGACCCCCAAAACATAATGCCAACCACAAACTGCCAAGGACAGCGCCAAGCCTCTGCTTAGGCCGCTGTACCCCCAAACTATAAAACCCGAACCAGCCCTTGCCGCAAGTCAGTTAAGAACAACTCGTTGCCCTTTTCTGACAAATGCACCCCATCATCACGGTATAATTCCGGCATACTGGATAGAATCGAAGGATGGGGGACGTAATCCCCAAGCCCACCACACAGGGCCTTACGCAATGCACGATTGGCCTTTATTCTGGCGCGCTCCAAACCTTCAGGGTCCCATGCAGTCCGCCAAACACGGCGCGGCAACATGGCCGACCACAGGATAAGGACGCCCGGCCACCGCTTCTTAATCAAAACAAGGTCCAACTGGGCCTGAATCGAAAGGGCCTTGCCCTTGACCAAACCCAGTCGTTCTCCCCCAGATGAATTACAAGAATCTGCGGCGGAGGGCCGACCAGCTCCCTGAACAACATAGGCAAGAGCCCAGGCCACCTCATTCCACGGCGGCCTTGCCAGGTGATCACCGCTCTGTCGCTCAGGCCCAGTTGTGAACCGATCAGCGTCCGACGGGCCTGGTGTGCCGCCCAAAAGACAATGCTGTGGCCACATATAAGGATCCTCCTCCTCTCATCGCCAGCCACAGCCCCTAAAAGAGAAAACTATTAGAACTGGAAACAGTAATAATAACTGGCACCAACACGGTTCGCTACGACTAAAGGAGACGAAAACCTGCCTTAAGACCGCAATGGCCTAATATAAGTCCGGTAGGCCCCCGATTTCCACCGCCCAACCCGACGGATATATCTCCCCCATACCCAAGCGCCACGGCTGTGGAAGCCGCCCCGATTCTAAAGGAATGAGTACCACATTTTTGACCGCCAAGGCCCAAATGTTGCAAGGCACGGCTAGTGATGGCCCAGAATTGGTACTTTGTCAAGGGGGCTTCATCGGCATGGCGGAAAAGAGGGCCGTCAGATGCCCCGCGCCATTCAAGGTAAGTTTTGAGTGCCGTAACTGGGCACAACTCACACTCAGCGCAAGTTCCGATCCTAACACTGCAGCCGTGCTGCTTCTGATCCGTCTTTGAACGGCGGACTCTAAACTCCACGCGGTCGCTAAATAACGTAACATCCCTAAACTGCAGGGCCCTGGCGGAAACATCAGTGCGGGAAAGTGAAACCAGCTCGGATACTCTAAAGGCCCCAAAGAAGGCCGTCAATGAGGCGCTGTGAAAAAGTGCCTCCTCGAAAGCGGAACCACAAACAAGGGCCCAGGAAGCGCGAAGCCCCCGCAGAATAGATGGCGAAATAGGCTGCCTCCCGTCGGACCTAGGTCCAGCTTCACGAGACCATCCCTCAAACATTTTCTGAATGCGAAAATCCTTAGTGGCATCGCTGTGCCCCATGGCCTTACTCATAAAAGCCAGTGCCGCCATCTGGCCTTTAATAGACTTAACAGACAAACCCTGCTGTTTCTGATGCACACAGAATTGCAACAACTGTTCAACGGGAATGGGCCAAACTTCATGTAATCCTGCCCCCTTTCTAAAAGACAAAAACTGGCTAGCCTCCCGGTCATACAACCTTTTAGTGCTGGGCGCTATGGCCAGGTGTATCGCCCGGCTCACTTCTTTTCTCCAATCAGCCATAACTCCGCCGGGATGCGCTCGGGCAACAGGTCGGCCTCCGGGGCTAACTGACGGAAACGGTCCATCTGTTGGCGAGACAGAGCGTCCGCCACCCCGTTACAAATGCCAGGAACGTGCTTAGCTAAGAACAATATATTCAATTTAAAACAATGCAAAGTAAATGCCCTGACTAGCCGCATAACTGCGGGAGACTTAGAGGTCAACCTGTTGACGACATGGACCACGGCCATGTTGTCGCACCAGAAGTGAACCGTGGAATCGGCAAGGGCTTCTCCCCAAAGAAAAACAGCCACGACAATCGGAAAAAACTCCAGGAATGTTAAGTTCCGACACAACTCAGTGCCCAACCAAGCTTGCGGCCATTGCTCGGCACACCAGTGCCCCCTAAAGTAAACACCAAAACCAATGGAACCAGAGGCATCGGATACAATCTGCAACTCGGCTTCAAGCTGCACGTCCCTGCGTCAGAAAGAAATTCCATTAAAATCCAGCAAAAATGTCTCCCAGACCCTAAGGTCCTCCCGCATCTCCGAAGTGACGCGGGTGAAATGATGTGGCAGCGCAGATTGACCATACCGTCACAGAATTGGCGCAAAAAGGCCCTGCCCAGGGCCACAACCTTACAGGCAAAATTCAGGTGGCCCACGAGCTGCTGTAACTCCAATAAGGTGACCTTGCGCTTAACCAGAACCGCTCGAATCCTAGCTAAAAGGCTCGCTCGCTTGTCCTCAGGCAGCCTGGAAAACTGGCGCACCGTGTCAAGCTCGATGCCCAGGAAGGTAAGGACCGTCGCGGGGCCTTCGGTCTTTTCAGGAGCCAACAGTACCCCTAATTCCTTAGCCAACTCCACAAAAGCCGTTAACAGAGACAAGCACTGCCCAGAGCCCGCGGGGCCTACAAAAAGAAAATCGTCCAGATAATGAACCGTGTCCTGAATTCCCATCCTAAACCGTAAAGCCCATTCCAAAAATGAACTAAAACGCTCGAAGGCTGAACAAGAAACGGAACACCCCATAGGAAGTGCCCTATCAACATAATAACTTCCTTCAAACGCAAAACCTAGTAATTCAAAGTCACTGGGGTGAACTGGGAGGAGGCAAAAGGCTGATTTTATATCGCACTTTGCCAACTCAGCGCCCGACCCACACCGCCGGACAATCAGAACTGCTCGGTCAAAAGAGGTATATTTTACCGAACACAGCTCAGATGGGATGGCATCATTTACTGATCGACCCCTTGGGTAAGAAAGATGGTGAATCAACCGGTATTCACCTGCTGCTTTCTTGGGTACCACTCCCAGGGGGGACACCCGCAAGTTCGGCAGGGGGGGAGCTTTAAACGGGCCTAACACCCGACCTTCAGCGCATTATTTACCAATCTTTTGCCTAACAATGCTTTCCAAACCCCTAACTGAACGCAAATTGGAGGAGAAGAATGGAGTACGAGGGCCTTCATAAGGGATCCTAAATCCAACTAAGAACCCCTCCGCTAAATAGATAGCATCATCCCTACGAGGGTAAAATTCCAACCACTGTTTAAGAACCCTCAGACGTATGGGGCTGGGGCCCTTTTGGAGGGTGTTGACCGGCGCCACCGCCTGTCCGCTTGTTAGGCCACCTCTGTTTCGATCTGGTGCATGCCGTGAAGGCATGAGGGCCTGCACAAATCGGGCATTCGTGTCTATATTTACAGGCCTTCCTGGAGCACAAACCTTGGGAGGTGAACTCCCAGCAAAGCAGCCGTGGCTGAACCGACTGCCCCGCGGAAGCGCGGGCGCCAGAGAAGGTCGTTCCTACAGTCTTTTGCACCAAATGACCACTGTCAGATCGCTCCCCAACATTTGGTTTTGCAGGCGCCATGAGCTGCAGCCAAAGCTGCTGGTTAATCTGATTCCACTGAAGGAAAGGATTAACTGCCGCACGCATGCGGAACTGCTCATCATACTGGAGCCACGCCCCTCCAGCGAAGTCATTATATGCCCGGTATATTATATCACAATACTGGAACAATGGGGCGGCTCTCCATGGCTGGGCCCTAGCAATGACGCCCGCATAAATAAGAAAACCGGGGAGCCAATTCGCCCATGTTCGATCAACTTTACGACGCTTGAGCTTCTCCTTATCCTTTTTGTCAAGCTCGTCCTTTGATTTTTTCTCAAGTTCTCTATATAACAGGCTGAATACATCCACGTATTCACCTTTCAGAATTTTTTCCCTGGTTGCAACTGTGAGATGGTCACCCAGGGGCATGGCAGGGTCCCCAAAAGGAACAGCATGGAAGTCCAAAGAACCGTAAGGAACAGCTGGGTGAGGTGGGAAACCCCAGATTGTACCATGCTGCCCAGACCATGGTAGAGAAGCGGCCGAGGCTTGCTGCCATCCCCATGGGGGCACACACACTGCCGGACCCTGTCCACCTGACCCGAAACTACCACCATAACCATCGCTCCCAGGCACTGCACACCATGGAAAACCGGAACTATCAGGCGTGGGCACTGCAGTGGAAGTGCTCGCCAGCGGCAGAGAACTGGGACCCGCCGGTCTCCCCAGAAGTGACCCGGCCCCTAAGTAATTGGCCCCTACACCTTGGGCTCCTCCCGCTGGCCTGGAAGCGGAAGCTACATTGGGCCCCCACGGGCCCCATGGCCACATCACTCCCTGCTGTGGCACAGGAAACTTACCATCCCCAGAAGGTGGCACCACCACCACCGCATCTGGCTGTTCATCCTGCTCCTCTTCCTGGGGCACTCCTTCCTTTGGCGCACCACCGCTTCCTTCAGCTCCCTGTAAGACAGAAAGACGAGCCAGCACCTCCTTCTGGAAAGAGATGGTGGCAGCTCTACCCGACCCTAGCAAGCCAGTGGCCCGTCTGGAAGGGCCTGCCAAACCCCTCGCCTCCTCCAGGGCTGCCAACTGAGCCATAATGGCCTGGCGTGTCTGAGCTTCATCACCCTCATCCTGCGGGGGGGCCTCAGGGGTTGGCCTCTTGACGGGTCGCTTGGCCGGCTGTTTACCTTTTTTATTGCCTTGCCCCTTCTTAGGACCCATTTTAACACTTCGCCAGCACACAAGGCAAAGAGCACACTGACCGCTATAACGGGGGTTGCCCCACCAGAAACCAAGACTAGGGGTGAGGGAAAGGGGCAGAGCCCTGCTCCAACACAAGGGAACCCAGCCGCAGCCAACAAATAAAAGCCAAAGCTCCCAAATACCCTATACAAAGACCAAGAAGCCTCTGCCCCCCCTAAAAGGCCTGGCACCAGAAGTGCCTGGCGTGTGTGTGTGTGGTAGGGGGGGGGAGGCCACTCCACTGCCCAGCAGACACTCACCCGGCCACCAAGGAGGAGGAGTGGGGGGGGAGCTAGGAGGACTAACGCGGCCCCACCCTCTCCAGAAACACACCCCCAAAAGGACCCCCTCGGACGCTAGCCCGATCGGGCCGCACGGCCCGTCAGATGACCCTCGGCCTAAACGAGGCCTAAACAAGCAGGGGACGGGCGGGGGAGGGGGCTCCACCCGCGAGGAAGCACGCCGCCGCGGGAAAGCCTCACGCCGCTCCTCAAGCTCCGCAGAAGGCTCCTGAAGCACAGGGACGGCGCCGCCGCGTCAAACCGACGTCGGGCAGCGCCGCGGCAGTCCTCGCCTCGTCCCGAGCCCCAACAGACGCCCAACGCTCTCCTGAGGCCTGCAGCAAACGGCAGCAGCTGGTAAGTGCTTGCTCAGGCCGAGAGCGATTTCTTACTGCGTGATAGGAGGCATGGGCAGCCTCTTAAGGCTGCCCATTGCCCCCTCCCTCCTGGGATGACCCATTGCCTCGGATCCGTGCGGGGAGGCAATGGGCGGCCCCCAGCCTCATCAGTCCATGGACTGTTCGGCTGGGAAGGGGCCAAAAAATTGCTGTAATGTGTGTGAGAGGCACACGTTCTGCATGCATGAGGGATTCTTACATAAGCAGTAGGTTCAAGAATCTAGAGAAAGTGGGCAATGAAAAGCATGATACAGAGCTTCAATTGGAGCCAACAAAGAAGGCACATGCCATAATGGGCAGGAAGCTGAATCCACCATGCCTGTGCTCCCATTCCAGGCCAGTGACAGCAGTTTAGATCTTGGAACCATAGATTCCAAGAGTTTAGGTGAATACTTGTTCCTCTATAAAGTATTTTTCGAGTGCTAGGATCCTGGACTCAGGCTGCAGATTTGTCTCTGAGGCTGTCTTATGAATACCAGCTTAACAGTGGGGGTACTTCACTATCTGTGCCAGCCCCAAAGAACTAACTAAGTTTATATGTAATGATGCCCTGCAGTTGTTCTTTTTTTCTTTTTCAATTAGGTTTGAGAAGAGAAAGTTCTGAGTAGGAAAGCAACAGGAGCAGAAAGTTTTACAGACCTCTCACCATTGTCTCTGTGCTCAAAATCACCTCCTTTTAGGTTACCTACTCTGGGCTAGGAAATTCCTGGAGATTTGGGGCAGAGCCTGGAAAAGACAGGAGGGAGCTCAGCAGGATATGCCATAGAATCCACCCTCCAAAACTGTCATTTTCTCCAGGGAAACTGATCTCTGTAGTCTGGAAATCAGTTGTAATTCTGGAGGATCACTAGGATTGCCAATCCCCAGTTGGGTGCAAGGGATCCCCTGGTTTGGAGGCCGTCCCCCACTTCAGGGTCATCAGAAAGTGGGGAGGGGAGGTAAAAGTCTGCTCCATTATACTCTATGGAGACTGATTCCCACAGGGTACAATGGAGAACTGATCTGTGGGGATATGTGGCTGGGGGTGGGGGTATTTTTTGAGGTAGATGCACCAAATTTCAGCATAGCTTCCAGCACCTCTCCTCAAAACACCCATCAAGTTTCAAAAAAGATTTGGCCAGTGGGTCAAATTCTATGAGCCCCAAAAGAAGGTGCCCCTATCCTTCATTATTTCCAAATGGAGGGAAGAAATTTGAAAGGTGCACGGTCCCTTTAAATATGATGGCCAGAACTCTCTTTGGAGTTCAATTGCTCCAAATTTTGAGTTTGCCATTCACACCATATAGGAGTTTGGAGTTCACTTTGGCGTTCACACCCTTGCTCCTGGCTCCACCCCAAAGTCTCCTGGCTCCACCTCCAACCTCCCCAGATATTTCTTGAGTCAGACCTGGCAACCCTGGAGTTCACCAGGTCTCACCTAGGGATTGGCAACCCTAGCTCCTTTTGAATCTGTTTGCCTTTTCAAAAGTAAAGAAAAAAGAATGATGCCAGGGCTCTGTGAATCACATGCAATTAAAACACCAAGAAAATAGTTGTATTCCTATTGTGTTTAACATATCAAGAAATATGAATACACAAAGCTGCCTTATACTGAATCAGACTATCAGTCCATCAAGGCCAGTATTGTCTATTCAAACTAGCAGGAGCTCTCTGGGGTCTCAAGCAAAGATAATTTACATTACCACATGGTACTTTTAGACAGAAAAACTGGGGATTGAATTTGGGACCTTCTGCATGTCAAGCAGATGCTCTACCAATGAACACCACCACCACCCCGCCAACCTTATTTCAAGGGGCAAATGGTTCTATTACTGCAGTAAGAAATGTGGGCCATACATTCTGGTGATGGTCATAATCTGTGCTCTGGAAATGACTTACAATTCAAACTGGTTGATAATTGTAACCATTTAGTTTATATTGTTACTCTGCACACAGCTTTTTGTGGACATTTACAGTGAGAACAATATGTTAAGTGAATCTCATTTTACCAGAAGGTTTCACAGTACATGGGCAAAATGTTGCCCTGAATATGTAAAATATTATGATCATTGCCATACCTAACTAATTGCATTTGAAGCATGCTGGCCATAAAATTAATTAGCAGTACAGAAAGCATTATGATAACTAGCTATAAATACTAAACACAGCTAATTATTTTAGTCATTAAAGGGTTCTGCCAAGAAATTTATAATGAAGTAGTACATTGTAAACAATAAAATTAAAAAGACAAAAGAAGGAAAGAAAAGATCCTTTGTTTCTTTGTATGCTTACACTTGCAACCTGTGATAACCAAGCAATTCTGCTTTGTTATACTGTTGGCACTAGTGGATTACAACTGGAACCTAGGCTAAAATGAAACTCATTTTTAGTGTTCTTTACAATATTTTGCAATTGTTGTGGAAAATGCAGGTAACATTCTTTTGATTGTTGACATCCAAAATGATAGGTCACTCTGGATCTTTGGAGTACATCTGGAGATTCAGCAACAATTGATTTCCTTTTTTAAAAAATAATAATAAAGCAGCTGGCATTACAATGAATCGCTTCTTTCGATTTTTCTTTGCCACTGAAGTATTCCATGAATGCAGCAGACATAATGGGCTGAAGTAAACAGTGTCAGGTTCTGTTATATCAGGAGCTCTTTTAAACCAGACAGACAAGCTATCATCAGTGCCTGAAACCCTGTAAATTGCAGTTGAGACTGAAAATGAGTTTGTTTCCTAACAAGGGCTTTGATGACATTTTAAAGAATGGAAGGAGATACATTGCTGACTGTCGGGGTTGCCACACATTCAGTCATCACACAGTTTTATTAATGAATAAATATAAACAGTCTATGTGAGGAAATAATAGAATTAGAACATCACTGAACTAAATGCCATTGAGCAGAATGCTCATAAAGATGTCCAGGGAGTATGAATAAAAGATATTCAAGTGATTTATTTCTTGCCACGTCTCAAGGTTAATGTTAAGTTATTTCAGCTGGAAACATCAGAAGGATGGCTGATAGAGCTAATCTATTTCTGAACAGCAGCAGCAGCTACTTCACTGCAGCACCATTGTGGCAAGACTAACTAAGCCAATGAAGTCAGTCTCATATTGTTCTATTTGTGTTCTGAAGAGGTGAGGTGATGGTTATAGAAAGGAGTACTTAATAAGTAACCAGCTATCCAACAAGGAGAGAGACACTGGAAAGGCCTGTAGTGGGTGGGAACTGGAAGTACAAGGCCAAGGCTGAAGAATTTAAAGTCATAGGCTGTACACAGAATTCAAGAGCCAAAAGCCACCCAGACTGGAATTCCTCTCAGGCTCTATGGACATAACCACTTAGCTGTGATCTCCAGAGTTACTTTACTTTAGTGATACTGCTTGTACAGCCTATTCGGCTCTGAACAGTGTCACACTAAGATTAAAATTAAAAGAAAATTTATTAATTCATGAATCTATATATATATATATATAAAGATTTCATTGTTTTTAATCTTAATCAACTGAGAAAAGAACTTGGCAACTCCACCCCTGCTAAAAGAAGCCTCAAATTACCCAAGTCACACCTAGAGTCCTGGATATAAGGTTTTATCCAACTACGTATCTCTTGTCACATTAAGCAGATCTCAGTTGAATAGACAATGTTGAAGGGTGTCTATTTGGCCAGAGCCTCACTGACACACTCACTCAGAGTAAGGTACTTTATTAGTTCCCCTGGTGGGATGATGTTCAATCTAGCCACCATAAATAATCATCCATAGTGTGGGATTTTCAGGAAATTAAAATAGGCTGGAAGAGATTGTAGCAATATTAAACCTAGGTATAAAGGTAGGCACACTCTGCAAGCTGCAGAGTTCATTAAATTATGTTGGGGCATAAGGCTCTAGGCAAAGATATTGTCCCATTAATAATCTCTGCTCCTCAGAAAAGTGGAAAGTCTGGTGTAACCAGAGCAGTGTGGTATAGAAGCGTGCATGCACAGAAAAGCATATACCCAAAATAAAGTTTGTTGGTCTTAAGGGTGCCTCCAGATGCAAACTTTGTTCTGAATCAACAAAGAGGATTGCCAAGTCCAGCTCAAGAAATATCTGGAGACTTTGGGGGTGGAGCCAGGAGACTTTGGAGGTGGAGCAAGGTTATGACAAGCACGATTGAACTCCAAAAGGAGTTCTGGCAATCACATTTAAAGAGACTGTGCTCCTTTTAAATGCCTTCCTTCCATAGGAAATAATGGAGGATAGGGGCACCTTCTTTGGGGGCTCATAGAATTCAATCCCCTGGTCCAATCTTTTTGAAACTTGGGGTGTTTTGAGGAGAGGCATTGAATGCTATGGTCAAAGTTTGGTGCCTCTACCTCAAAAAACACCACCACCCTTGAGCCCACAGATCAGTTCATTATATCCTATGGCAATCTATCTCCATAGGGAATAATGGAGCGCCCAGCAGCAATTTCCCTCTCCCCCCTCCACACTTTCTGATGACCCTTGAAGTGGATGGAGGGCCTTCAAACTGGGGCATCCCCTGTCCCCAACTGGGGATTAGATACACAATAGGCTACACAGAGGAATGAAGTAACCAAATAAATCAAAACCACTCTGTGAAAAATATTATTACAAAATGTAATTCATACAAGGAAAAAAGTGCATTTCAGCAACCTCATCATCTTACATACTGCATGTGCATATTTATGCACATATGTGCAACAGTGGGGGGGAGGGGTAGGCTCCCTCTTGGGTATCCTGCCCCCCCAGGGAAAGTGTATGCGCAATACATGGCCTCTCCTTTCCAGGTGTAGTGAACGCCGCATGGTCACTGTCCGGCTGTGCCTGGCAGATGGTCACTGCAATGGCCTCTCCTGCATTACTGCATCCATGGCAACACCTTCCCGCTGGTCCCCCCGTTTCTCACAGAGTTTGCCACGTCATGGTGCGACCGAATGTCCGGCGGTATAACTGGATGGGCAGGCTGGGCTAACCAACCTCGCCAGCCAAGAGAAGGAAAACTCTAACATCAAACCCGGGCAGATAGAGCTCGTTAATGTAACACCTACCACCTGGAGGACTCGCTGCCGGCGTCCCGGCTTACTGGGCCATGGCAGATGACCGCAAGGTAAAAGGGTGGAGCCAGTACCACGCACACTGTGCTTCACCTAAAAATTCCTCTGCGCAGGCCTGAAGGGCATATCCACATCCACAACCCACAACACACAAAATCCTGCAGCGATGGGCAAGGGGTGAAACGGCAGGTGGAAGATGCCACTGGAAGCCACAGTCCCGATCCTGCATGTAGGCGGTTCAGGGTATTGGTCGCCTGATGCTGACCCGGAGACGAAAGCATTTTTCGGCAGCACCCTGAACGACCAAGCAGCCTTATCTAGGGACAGCACTGCTTGCTACACATGGAGAGGGGCCTAGAAAAGGTGGACTAAACAAAGCTCGTCTCCCCCACCCCAGTTGGCTAGCCGCGGTCAACGGGCATCCTTACTTGCGGTCAAAAAATAACAACAAAGAAAAGGCATGCACCTGCCTCACAAAGTGTGCAAAGGCTAAAGCTTGCGTGTTGGAACATCAGAACCATGCTTGACACAGTAGACAGTGGTCGCCCTGAACGACGCTCTGCTCTAGTTGCCCACGAACTTCTCAGGTTGAATATTGACATAGCAGCTCTCAGTGAGGTCCGTTTCCCTGAGGAAGGTAGTCTTCAAGAACATGGTGCTGGCTATACCCTCTACTGGTCGGGTAAGTCAAAGGCTGAGAGCCGCCTTTCTGGCATTGGCTTCATGGTCAGGGACTCCATTGCCTCCAAACTCGAAAACCTGCCAACAGGTCACTCAGATCGCATCATGACCATGCACCTCCCACTTCAAAACAAGCAGCATACAACACTCTTCAGTGTGTATGCCCCAACCCTTCAAGCAGATCCTGCAGAAAAGAACAAGTTCTATGCTGATCTACGCAACCTCGTACGGAAGACCCCTACAGAGGACAAGGTGATCATCCTTGGCGACTTCAATGCCAGAGTAGGTAAAGACTCGGAAACCTGGAAAGGAGTACTTGGCAAACACGGCATTGGCAACTGCAATGATAACGGGCGCCTCCTGCTAGAATTCTGCACGGAGCACCAGCTCACCATCACCAACACTATCTTTCAGCAGAAGAACAGCCTGAAGACAACCTGGATGCACCCACGGCCCAAGCACTGGCACCTTATCGACTACATTCTGGTGCGCCAGAGAGACCTTCGAGATGTCTTACACACCCGAGTAATGCCCAGTGCGGAATGTCATACGGATCATCGTCTTGTACGCTGCAATCTCCGTCTTCACTTTAAACCCACACCCAGGAAAGGAGGTATCCCTCGGAGGAAGCTTCAGGTTAGCAGCCTTCAGTCAGCCAAAGTTAAAGCTGCCTTCCAGGCAAAACTCCAGTCAAGAATTGAGGACCCCAGTTGCCCCACAGACCCTTCTCCAGAAGCACTCTGGGAACACCTAAAAACTACCATCCTGTTGATCTCTGAAGAAGTCCTCGGGTTCTCCACAAGGAAGAACAAGGACTGGTTTGACGAGAGCAATCAAGAGATCCAAGAATTACTAGCGAAAAAGAGATCTGCCTACCAAGCACATCTTGCTCAGCCCTCCTGTCCCGGGAAAAAAGCCATCTTTCGCGCTGCATGTAGCAACCTCCAGCGCAAGCTTTGAGACATTCAGAACGAGTGGTGGACCAAGCTTGCAGAGAGAACCCAGCTGTGTGCAGACACTGGTGATTTAAGAGGGTTCTACGAAGCCCTGAAGGCAGTATATGGCCCATCATATCAGGCTCAGAGTTCTTTGCGTAGTGCAGACGGCCAAGTGCTTCTCACAGACAAGGCATCCATACTGAACCGATGGTCGGAGTATTTTCAGGTTCTCTTCAGTGCCAACCGCGTAGTTCAAGATTTAGCAATCCACCTCACCCAACTTCAACCAGTGAAAACAGAGTTGGATGAGATCCCCACCCTAGAAGAGACTGTTAAAGCCATCAAGCAACTGAAAAGTGGCAAGGCAGCAGGAGTTGATGGAATCCCCCCAGAGATCTGGAAGCATGGGGGCACAGTACTACATAGCACACTTCACAAAGTACTTGTCACCTGCTGGGAACAAGGCAAACTACCACAGGACTTTCGCGATGCAATCATCATCACCCTATACAAGAACAAAGGGGAAAAGTCAGACTGCTCCAACTACCGGGGGATAACCCTGCTCTCCATCGCAGGCAAAATCCTTTCCAGAATACTCCTGAACAGACTGGTGCCTGCCATTGCAGAAGAACTCCTCCCAGAGAGCCAGTGCGGCTTCAGAGCTAACAGGAGCACCACCGACATGGTATTTGTTCTCAGGCAGCTCCAAGAGAAATGCAGGGAACAGAACAAGGGTCTATATGTGACTTTTGTCGCCCTTACCAAAGCTTTCGATACCGTTAGCAGGAAAGGCCTATGGCAAATCTTGGAACGTTTAGGATGTCCCCCAAGGTTCCTCAGCATGATCATCCAGCTACATGAAGACCAGCGAGACCAAGTCAGACACTGCAACGACCTCTCGGAGCCCTTCCCAGTAAGCACAGGTGTAAAGCAAGGCTGCGTTCTCGCGCCAACTCTCTTTACGATCTTCTTTAGCATGATGCTTCAAAGAGCCGCAGTAGATCTAGATGATGACGATGGTGTCTACATCCGCTATCGCACCGATGGCAGCCTGTTCAACCTGAGGCAACTAAAGGCTCACTCCAAGACAATGGAAAAACTTATCCGAGAGCTACTGTTTGCTGATGATGCTGCACTCGTCTCCCACTCGGTATCAGCTCTGCAGCATATGACGTCCTGCTTTGCAGAGGCTGCCAAGCTATTCGGCCTAGAAGTTAGTCTGAAGAAGACAGAAGTTCTCCACCAGCCTGCACCCCAGGAAGATTATCACCCTCCCTGCATCACTGTGGGTGAATCAGTTCTGAAGACAGTCCAGCAGTTCAGCTACCTGGGGTGCATCATCTCCTCCGATGCTAAGATCGACAAGGAGATTGACAACAGGCTGGCAAAGGCAAACCGTGCATTTGGCCGACTGCACAAAAGAGTGTGGAGCAACAAGCATCTGAAAAAAGGCACAAAGATCAATGTTTACAAAGCGGTTGTGATGACAACCCTCATCTACGGCTCCGAATCGTGGGTTTTATACCGTCATCACCTGCAACTCCTTGAGCGCTTTCATCAGCGCTGCCTTCGCACCATTCTCAACATCCACTGGAGTGACTTTGTGACCAACACTGAAGTCCTCAAGAGGGCGGAGGTTACAAGCATCGAGGCACTGCTGTTGAAGACACAGCTGCGCTGGGCAGGGCATATTTCTAGGATGAAAAACCACCGCCTTCCCAAGATTGCTCTGTATGGCGAACTTTCCACCGGCCATCGAAATAGAGGGGCACCAAAGAAGAGGTACAAGGACTCCTTGAAGAAATCCCTTGGCACCTGTCGCATCAATTATCACCAGTGGTCTGACCTAGCCTCAGATTGCAAAGCATGGAGGCACACCATCCACCAGGCTGCCTCTTCCTTTGAGAACTCACGCATAGCTGGTCTTGAGGACAAAAGGAGATTGAGGAAGAATTGCACTGCTACAGCACCAACCCCAAATCAGACTTTTCCCTGCAGCCACTGTGGCCAGATCTGCCTGTCCCGCATTGGTCTTGTCAGCCACCAGAGAGCCTGCAGCAGATGTGGACTACTGCATCCTTCTTAAATCTTCGTTCGCGAAGTCAAGCCGAGAGAGAGAGAGAGAGATGTTCAACAGTGTGCAAATAGTCCAAATCATAAATAAGTCCATAAATCCAAAAAGAGCTCCAACGGACTGCTAGCAGAGTAAAGCCCATTTCAGATGGCCAGGTCCTTCCTCCAGGGAGCATCTTGCAAAACTTGCGGTATGTGTGTAGAAAATATTCACAATGTTCAAATCTTTCACAAATTCATGCACAAAATCTGAATGCTGCTGCTTCCATCTGGTCAGGAAGTAACTTGCTGACCAGATGGAGGCAGCAGCATTCAGATTTTGTGCATGAATTTGTGAAAGATTGGAACATTGTGAATATTTTCTGCACAAGATGCTCCCTGGAGGAAGGACCTGGCTGTTGCACATATATGCATAAATATGCACATGCAGTATGTAAGATGATGAGGTTGCTGAAATGCACTTTTTTCCTTGTATGAATTACATTTTGTAATAATATTTTTCACAGAGTGGTTTTGATTTATTTGGTCTCACCTGGGGATTGGCAACCCTATGACAAAAGAGTTCAGTTTGGCCTTGGAATTAACAGAAGTTACCTAGCCGTTTAACTACGTGTAGAAGTTAGACCCAATGATAGGCTTACTCAGAAAAGCAGGTCAATTTACAAAGCAAATACAAATCCAGATTCATAATAGAAGTTTTGTCATTTAATTTTAATGACATATTGATAATTCCCCCAAAGACAGCAGAGTTTATTAGTAATTTATTTATTGGTTAGATCCTTAAATAAGTTATCCAACTTTCCAGATACAGTTCTAGCAAGGCAACATGAAAAGCTGGTAAACATTCATTTTAATTGGCCAATAATATATAAGATAGCTTTAATGTGCACTTGCAAGCAGCTAAAGGTGTGCATTCTGAAATCCCTGGGCAAATAAAACACATGAAAATTGCTATTCTGGGTTATTAATATATGCCCCCACAGTCAGAATAATGAAACAGATGCAGTGATGGATTCAAAGAAAGCCACTTTATTAACTATTTATTAGTGTGGCAGGGGGAAAACTGTAAATGTGGAAAGGACAGGGGTCACCTACCTCAGTCTTGAGCCATCCTTGTGGCTCTCAACTGGCAGCCTGGCATAACTGGCAGTGACCCAGAAATGCCACACCCAAAGCCATGCAGCCTGCAGGGATAAGGCAACCCAGGGAGCTCCAAACAGAGATTCCCATTCCCAGCACTGAGCCGCAAGACCTGAAGGCTATTCCTGGTTGACCCCTTATTTTCCAACAGGAATGTGCACCAGGCACTCACAATTTCACCATTGACCAGCCTATTTAATGGCAAACCACGATAGCTAATTTTCCAACTCTACTGTCATCACTGCAAGGTAGGCAAAAACATCCCCTTTCACAAGTCAATCCAGGAAGAAGTGAAAAATTCCTACCTGGCCCCAAAATGTGACTGGCCAAGCCTGCACCGTAAACAGGGCAGGATGGTGGGCTGAGCACAAGCAAGGTCTGCCATGACAGTGTCCTATTCCTTTAAGGAGGCTTGGAACTGTCAGGGATTGAGTCATCCTTGACTACAGATGGTACATTGTCGTCAGGGTTAGGCCACTTAATCAGTTTGCATTGTGATTGGCTAAGACCACTAGAAATACAGTAGCCAGCTACCAGTTCACTGTGGGTTAGGGAAAGAATGATACTAGCGTGGCATACTGTTTGGATGATGGATATTGGAGTGATGACTTTGGACTGTGTAATGACTACTCTCTTGGAGTCTGTATTTGTACCTCTGCCTGGCTCTACTTGTGTGTAAGTGTATGACCCTTGGACTGCCTACTGGCTCTGTTACCTGCCTGAACCCAATACAGTTTGTTTAACCTGCTGTCTGTTTCGAGTGTCTTCCTTGGGACTGCTCCCTGTGACTGGTGAGTCCAGTGGTCACTGCTTCTACATCTCTGACATGCCACGCCTTGTAGTGCTGGCTTTGCCCCTCGGCAACATCGTGATATTCTATGTCATGACATCCTGCATCTGGCCACTTCCTCCATCAGTGGCCACGTCCTCCATCACACACACACACACACACACACACACTGTTGTACATATGTGCAACAGCCAGGTCCTTCCTCCAGGGAGCATCTTGTGCAGAAAATATTCACAATGTTCCAATCTTTCACAAATTCATGCACAAAATCTGAATGCTGCTGCCTCCATCTGGTCAGCAAGTTACTTCCTGACCAGATGGAAGCAGCAGCATTCAGATTTTGTGCATGAATTTGTGAAAGATTGGAACATTGTGAATATTTTCTACACACATACCGCAAGTTTTGCAAGATGCTCCCTGGAGGAAGGACCTGGCCATCTGAAATGTGAGAGATACAAAGAAAGCATCATTAAGACCAACAAGTGCTAATGTTTTAAGCATGTTTTATTTTTTTAAAAAAATCTTTAATTGCATTTGTCTGTGTCCTTTATAAAGGACTACCTGGCATTACATTTCATGACACACATGGCTTGGCCCAACAAGGTCTCATTTGTGTCAGATCTGGCCCTCATAACAAATGAGATCAACACCCCTGCTTTAGACCAAACATACAAAAAAGAAAATACAGACATACAAAGTTTTCAAGATTTCAAAATACTTAAATAAAGCATTAAAAACAGTTTAATATTTCATCAAAAATCTAGTAACCACCTATTTTCAAACTACCATGCAATTTCTGCAACCTGAGTATCACCATACAGAACCTGGCTACTTGATAGGTAATTCTGGGGTATCTATCAGATAGAAGGAACTCAGGTTTAGCTTTTTCTGGAAGGCCCAAAATTCTTTCAGTCAACAGGGTGATGATCTCCTTATGTGCCACCTTATAATTACTAACTGAGGTAACCTACAGTAGATCCCCAAAGTGAAAACTCGTGTCTCATAAAAATTGATTTATTGTTTCATCACAGGCAGTCATACCCCCATCCATCATTTTTGAAAAAATTGAACCATTTTCAAAGATTGCAAGGATGGGACAGGACAGTGGGTTATGCAAAGGAAACCTTCCTTAAATTGTAAAAGGAAACAATGAGCCACAGCATTTTAACAATTTTTCAGGGTCTGCAAAACAGAGCTGTTCTGCTAGGCCTTTGGTTGAGATAATCCTAGAGTACCACAGTGAAGAGCAAAATCATACACACAAAAAATGCTGTGGAAAGATAACAAAAAACTATTCCAAAGACAATATCTGAATATCAATTACACCATTTATAAATAGGGAATTCTAAAGTCAATATGTATTACAACCATTCATAATGAAAAGTATTATAAACGTCCAAAATTTCAAGTACGCGTGTCAATTTCCAACTTCAAGTACTTCAGAGACAATTCACCTGCTTCTGCGGCTAAATTAAAGTGCTAGTGCTCCCAATGATTCTGTGCAGTACAATTTCTTGCAGTATTTGTTGGTTCTCTTTTCAAATTCCAGGTAGCATTGTTGAAAACTTCATATATTCAAAGAGATGATTTCTTCAGCAGTAGGTATCACAGCAGCCACCGTTCTGCTAGGCCTTTGGTTGAAGCAGCTGATATCGAATTATACTGCCCCCCCCACCCCGCTCCATCCAGCTGTTCCATTCACTAGCTATTTTATGCTACTACTGGTGGGTGTCTTACTACTTGTAAGAATTTGAAACATCTGAGTATACATGCAATGGAAATTCCTTGAGAGCATTTTAACCACATTGAAGCCATCGTGATTTTTATTATAGTGGCATTATATTGAATTTTTGTTATACTATGTTTTGAAATGTTAGAAGTTGTTATATTTATATGTTGTATCTGGTCCTAAGTAGGGTTGCTAGGTCCAATTCAAGAAATATCTGAGGACTTTGGGAGTGGAGCCAGGAGACATTGTGGGTGGATCCAGGAGCAAGATTGTGACAAGCATAATTGAACTCCAAAGGGAGTCCTGGCCATCACATTTAAAATGACACCTTTTAAGTGCCTTCTCTCCATTGGAAGTAATGAAGGATAGGGGCACCTTCTTTTGGGGTTCATAGAATTTGACCCCTTGATCCAATCTTTTTGAAACTTGGAGGGTGTTTTGAGGAGAGGCACCAAATGCTATGTTCAGTGTTTGGTGCCTCTACCTCAAAAAACACTCCCCCCCCCGAGCCCCAGATACCCGCAGATCAATTCTTCATTATATCCTATGGGAATCAGTCTCCATAGGGAATAATGGAGTGCCCAGCAGACATTTCCCTCTCCTCCCCCTCGCTTTCTGATGACCCTGAAGCAGACAGAGGGCCTCCAAATCGGGGATCCCCTGCCCCCAACTGCAGATTAGCAAACCAAATGGGATGAACATAGTAAAGTTGGGAAGCAAGGGAGACCTGGGTTTTACAAAAAAGTCAGTGAAATTTAGTGATTAGTGAAATTTACAAGACTATGCTGTAGTTGCTTAGTACAAAGAATTTTTTTAAAGACTCACTATTAAAGGAATATCTCATACTATTTTATAACATATAATGTATATATCCAAAATTATAAATCAAAATTACAATAAAACATTTGCCATTTTTCATCATGAAAGAGTCCATGTAAAGATTCCAAGGAGTGCAAAGTCCTAGTAGGTGCGCTTTGACTTCTCTTGATGGATGACGATGTTGTCTGTGATGTCAAAAGGTACTTTGCAGTACATTGAAGACTCAACACATGAGGCAGTGTCTTTATAATTAAGTGTAAATAATAACACATTTCCTAGGTTTAAAAAGCCATGTTTTGGTTGTAGACCTTCATCTTGATCAATTCACTTCATATTATCTGGAACCAAAGCTCACAACAATATGCATGCAATTAGTCAGTTTCTTTATCTGGCATTAGTGGTTCTCCGGAGGGATCCTATCAGTCCCCTGGAGTAATCCTATCAGGCCCCCGAGCAACTGGCTGTCATCTGCTTCCTTCTCCCTATTTCTTGCTTCCTTCTGCATAACAGTTCTATTTTTTTCATTGACTGAGGTTCCTCCCTTGAAGAGGAAGGGGGGAAGGCAGAGCTTGTTTTTTCAGGCCTGTGTAAAAAACAAGAGACAAAGGAAGTCTATAGTTACAAATAATCGTTTCATTATCTGAAGTTGAGTTGCAAAAAGGGCATCCTCCATTCTCTTGTGTACACTGAAGTGGCTTTTAGTTTGGGGCTTGGGGAGAGGAAAGGGGGAATCAATACCAGACTCACAATGTTTGCTTGTATGAAATACTGACTGCAGTCAGGCTAGCAGTTTTACATGGAAAATTAAAAGCAATTTCAATTGTTTGAAAGGTTCTAATTGTTCTCCCCTTGCACCATGCTGAACAAATAATAACCACATGTCCTGAAAAGCGGGACACTCCAGTTATTTTATAACTGGCACTAACAAATCTCACCAATTACAGGGACTATTCTATAAGCAATGAGAGTGTGGCTCCCAATTAATCTCGTGTACCTTTAGGCAAGGTCTAAATCAGCTGGCTACAGCTAAAGCAATTTGCAGCAAGTAAAAAGCAAATTGGAAAATAAGTGTTCCACGCTCCCACCTATCTTCCCAAGCCAAATGTACAATCAGGATTCTGGCAGAGGCCCTTGGTCATGTTATTTGCAGCTATCAATTTTAATTATAACAATTATTGATTAGTTGGGGAAAGTGAATAATCCAATGTTCCAGTGAACTAAGGGGAGGCTTCCAGGGTCTCTTTTCTTTTATCCTAGAACACAACTCCACTCTTTGAGCGGAAAACCATCAGCTGGAGTCCATGCTTATATTTCTCAAGACTGTGTTTTACAAAGCTCTTGTTAAGGCTCTGCTTGTGAACTTTACACCCAATCTGCATTTTAAAGCTTTCAAAGCTTCTGCTGTAACAACACTTTGATAACTGAATGACAGGAAACAGTGACTGAGTCCAGAAACTGAAGACAGCATTACAGAGGAGATTGTCAGAGGTATAAATGGGAATTAGGCAGCCAATTCCTACTGACTTTTCCAATGACAATCACCTTATGACATTTCAGCTTCTGCTTCTCTAAAGATACTCTCCAGCTTTCTACAGTAATTCCCCTGGCTATCATTTTTCAGTATCTAAATGAGGGGTTTGCTTTTAGTGGTGCTGGACACCATGCACTTCTGCAGACTAAATAAGGATGTATTGCACTACCTCTTGCAATGTGTGGATATTGCAAGTTATTGACTAGCGTTGTAATACAAAGTCATTGCCATCCTCTCCATCCTCCACTCAAAACCAGTCTCATTTCTTTCCATCCCCTGATCAGAATACAAGAACTGCTTTGCTGGATAAGACCAAAATTTGGCATTCTGATCCTAGCAACAAGAAGCAAGATTTTGTAAGGCATTATAAGATCACCGCTGGTGGATTTTATGTCTACACAATTTTAGACCACACATTTGTACTCTCAGTCCTCTAAGCAAAATGTTTTGGCAATAAACTATGACAGTATTAAAAGGTTAAAGAAAACTTGAACAGCTACTGGGAAGAACAAACAAATTTACCAGACCACCACCAAGTACTTTACCACAGCCACAGGGCAGACTGATGTCTGGAGGGTGGGAATAGACTTCTTCCAAACACAGACTTCCTTGATGACTGATCCCTGTAAGACAAGCAGTCATGTTACTTGTGCTGAGATCATCTAATATAAACAGAGGGATTTAGGGAGAGGTGCGTTATGGAAAGGCATGTTGCATACACTCCAAAAATTCTTTTTAACAAGAATAACCAATATTTTCTAGAATCTGCCCCTAATAAATCACAGCTTTTAAAACCAAGAATAACCAGTATGTGCTCCTATTAAATCACAGTCTCCATTCTGTATCTCATTTATAGCTCTTGGAGGTGCCTTCTGAAAGCTTTGTTACTGTGAGTTGTTTGAGTTACCATTCTTATGGGTTAAAATCCCTTAAACTCTTGAAGTTACATTTCTGAGGGCATGGGTGAGGGAAGCACTTTGTATCTCATGCACACATGCAAATTTCCATTAGTGAATGTAACATTTCACATGCAAGTTAGCTGGGGGTGGTGTAGGGCCCTGCCCCCCAACTTCCAGGGGGCCTTCTGGGGCACAGCCTGCTTGTCTCTTTCTTTTTCTTTTGTCATGGATGAGCTGGAGAAGCATCATCGGTAATAGCTGGAGTTGGGAGAGCTGAGCAGGGCACAGTGCACTGCAGCAGCAAAAGCAGCAGGTGGAGAGGAGGGAAGCAGAGGAGTGGGTGGTGGAGGAAGCCATGTGGAATGGACCAGGGGGGGGTGGAGCTGCTGGCTGCAAAGGGCTGGAGTGGGGGAGAGGGAGGTGGAAGGAAACCCCCCTACTTGCATGCAAGCTGAAGTCCCTTCTTGACTCCAAAGTTTTAGGGTTGGTTGCACCGACTGGCCACGTTCAGAGCCTCCAGCTTTTGCCCCTACCTCAGAAAGCTTCTGAGAAGTGCCAAGCTTCACAGTGGATAGGAAAGGGTGCCCCCTGACTTTTTCAAAAAAAACCCTGACTTAAAATCCTGGCAACACCCCTGCTGATAATAAATTGTTCAACAATTACATTGGGTTAAGCCTAGAGAACAAAAGCCTCTTGGCTTTAGACTTTCCCCTATTTTATATATGTTTATTTATGTATAGAGAGGGTGTCAGCTAGGAAACTTGGTATATGAGGAGTGTATGCAAATATATCACCATTTCTGTCTGTGAAATGCTGGGTGGTATGTATTAATTTCCATTAAGGGTTTGCACTCATTGCACTCATCCCCATGTTGTCAGCCCTCCTCTTCTAACTTATAGTTTATCTCACACCCTCTTCCCAGCCATTACATGTAAGCCAGTATTTCTATGCTAAACACTGGTCCCAATAAAAATTCTTAGTGGACCACCAGTACTTACTTCCTTTTATTGTGAAAACTGTGAGGAAACAATTTTGTAAACCTTGTTTCGTCTCATGTAGGAGTGACAAAATTACTCAGCCTTCCTGGGTCTCTGGCCCAGCCAAGGTCCCCTTTCTCTGCTCTAGCATTTTACACTTTCTCTTGGTAAACTTTCATCATCACCACAGACCATGGTGATGGTGAAAGTTTATCAAGAGCAAGTGTATGAGAGATTTCTACCAGAGTGGTCTGAACTCTGCCCCCCTCCCCGCCAATTCTGCTGCCATTAAGGCACATCTGTGCTTTTGACTATCGTTTTTCTTGTCTTAACTGCTGTGGGGACTAAGTGCTCTCCCTTGCACATTTGATCAGGAACCCTCTAGTTTTCTCTCTTGGCAAACAAATAGGGCATTGTTGGTCATAGAGACCAATCAAAGTTGTTCAAAATGAATAGAAGATTAATATGAAAATAAAAGGTGCATGCATTCTTTGGAAGATCATCAAACAGCAAGAATAAAATAAACTGAGAATAAAGTGCAATCCTCTTCCAACTACTTACATATCCTAAATGATGATAATAGAATCTATTGATTCTTGGAACTGCAAGCATTCAGAATTGATCCATTACCTTCATTCCTTTGTTTGGAGTTCCCCCATCACCTCAACATGTGATCATCATGGTCTCTGTCCTGTGCCAAGATAGATGTTGGCTGCTTCAAAAGGTCAGTCGGGAGACCGTATTAAAAAAATGGATGCTTCATTCTCATGTCTAGCAGTTTTTATCACCACTCTGGCCCCCTGCCCACCCTAGGGACCCGTTATCTCTTCCTGTCATGAAGAAGAAGATAAGGATCTTCCATTTGGCCTCTTATGCTCTGTATCCTAAGTGACAAATTCTAGCTGTGGTGTAAGATGGTGACTCTTTTTTCCTCAGGCCAACCATCTGAATTTCAATGGCACTAAAGTATTCTGCTCTTCAGAAGGAGTCCCTTTTTGTCTCTGAAGCTGTACAGCATGCCAATGTTGATTTTCCTGAATCTCTCCCCCCCCCACCACCACGTACACACACACAAACCAGTAGCATTGCCATTTTAGCTGGTTAGTCTCATCCATTCCAAACCTACCTCCAGGCCCTTGTTCTTGGTTTCCACAGCCTCCATGGATCTTCTGATAGCATGTGATAGAGATGATGTCATCTGCATGTTGGTGGCAGCATATTGGTGGCAATTCAGAATAGCAGATTTACATAGATTTTGAAAACCACGGGAGACAAGATGGAAACTTGGGAAACCACGTAAGTCAAATGACAAGAGACAGAGCAGCAATCCCTCTACACCACACTCTGAAACCTACCATCCAGGTATTACTGGAAACACCAAAGAAAATGCCTCCAATTCTCAATCATGAAAGGTAATCCAGAAGTAAAACATGACTGGTGGTATTAAAGACCCTGAGGAGGCCAGGAGAATTAAAAAGATTGTACAGTATACATCCATTTTCTGGCACATGCCATCAATGAGGATGATCAAGGCCATTTGTGTCCCATAACCAGGCTTGAAATCAGATAGGAATGGACAAAAACAATCCACTTTACTCAGGAATCTCTGACATTGGCCAATCACCAGTCATCCAATAGATATAAAAGCCAAGCCGTACTTGAAATGACTCACCTACCCTCCCTTTGGCTGAGCTGTGTGTCATTCAATCTCTCCAGCCCCAGAACAGATGAGGACTGGGCCACTGGGAAAGCTGCCTTCATGTCCTATTGGCCCATCCCACCAGGTCTCCCATTTTCCCTCAGTGGCTGTTGCTAGGCAACCATAGTATTACAAGTATGGTTCTGTCAGTAAAAGGTGGAGGGAGGAGGCCCTTTCCAAGCCTATATTGGCTTTGAGTGAGAACTCATTTGGGCCAGTCCTGATTAGGGTTGCAAGCTCCAGGTTGGGAAATTCCTAGAGATTTTTGTGTTGTAGTCTATGGAAACCAGAGTTTGGGGAGGGGAATGGCCATACTGAATATAATGCCATACACTCCACCCTCCAAACCAGTCATTTCCTCCTGGGGAATCATTGTTCCTCCTGGGAACCATCCAAGTAAGGGCTGGAGATCACTCAGAATTACAACTGCTGTCCAGATGGCAGAGAGCAGCTTCCCAGAAGAAAATTGTGGGCTCTATGTCATTATTCTCTGCTGAGGTTGCTTCCCTCCTGCTTTGGTCCCCACTGTGGAGAAAGACTGTACTTTTCCTAGGTAGAGCCTGCAGGGAGGGGGAGGTGATGGAAAACTACAGAAAATTGCCATCTTGAGACGCATATTCTATGGTATACCATAACACAACCATGCCAGGCCAAAAAAGACATATCACACTACAAGCACACGCTGATGCTAAAAGTTGCAAGGGCAATTATGACAGGAAAAGGCAGCAACAATGCACTGTAAATAAAAGGAATGCTGAGCTTCAGTTTCTGCATGATCATCGTTATGGTATGACACCACAGCACATTTATGCTGAGTGCCCAAGACCTGGGCATTTGCTTAGAGTCTCTTTTTAAAGTCCATTGTATTTATTCCCACAACAGGCATTATTCCTACTTCATAATAACATAAGAAGAACCCTGTTGGATCAGACAAATGGTCCAGTATCTTGTCTCATACAGTGGCCAACCAATTCCTGAGGCCTTCCCTGATGTTGACTCCTGGCTCAATGATTCAGAGGCTTAGTTCCCCTCAGTCACCATGGCTAGTAGCCATTGATAGACTTCTGCTCCATGAATCTATCTAATCCTCCTTTAATGTTGTTTATTCCTGTAGCTATCATTTGGCAGCAAATTCCACATTTTAGTCACTCTATGTGTAAAGAATTATTTCCTTTTTCCTGTCCTGAACCTACTGCCCATCAGCTTTATTGGATGTCCCTGAGTTTTAGTATTTTTGGACAGGAAGAAAAAGTTCTCTTTGTCAACTCTTTCTGCCCCAAGCATAATTTTATAAACCTCGTTTATGTCCCTCCTTAGTAGTCTCTTTTCTAAACTGGAAAGTCCCAAACTCTTCAGCCTTTCTTCATAGGGAATGTGCTCCAGCTGCTAAATTATCTTGGTTGCCTTCCTTTGCACTTTTTCCAGCTCAGCAATGTTCTTTCAGAGATATGGTGACCAGAAATTTACACAGTGTTCCAAAGGAGGCACATGGATTTATACAGGGGCATTACAATACTGGCCATTTTATTCTCAAATAGGAGTAAGGCCCATTGTGAAAAAATACAAAGGGCTCTAGAAGGAGGCTCTGGGCAACTGCCCCCCATTGCTGTCTTCCCACTCATCCTAGTGAAGGCATTCACTTTCCCTGACCACCAGGGGAGCTGATCTCTGCCATCTAGAGAGCAGTTGTAATTCTGAGTGTTCTCCAGCCCTCACCTGGATTGGCAACATTGGTTCCCAGGGAGGGATTTCCGGGGGTTGGAGAATGGCGAGCTGAACTGCTTCTCTGTAGGGGAGCAGACTGGAACTTCTGTTCAGGGTAGAAAAATGCAATCCAATGCCTACTGCCTACTTTTCTCAGTCAGATTAGTCCAAGACATGCTCGGAAAATTCTGAGGAGATTTACTTTGGCTTAAAAGGAGTCCCGGGAGGGGGGCTCCTTTGAGGGTTTGAAGGGTCTCCGCAGACGAGTTGCATTCCAGCATCTACAGAGGTTTCCAGAGTCATCCAATTGACTTAAGCTCATCAAGATCCAAACCTTCTTTGATTCTACTGAACATCTAAATTTATGCAAGACCGGAGCCATTTTGGATAACCACAACAAAGGTACAGATCGTTATCTGTATCATTCTGGGACTAATAAGAACTGTAAAAATTAAAATTAAAAGGTGGAAGATTGAATACAGAAGCTATTGATAAAGAAGGGGCAAAATTGGGACTATTAAATACTAAAAACAGTGCTAAAAAGATAAAAGAAAATTATTGTTTGGAATACTTGCGGTTTTGGTTGAAAAGCCCCATCATCATAGAGCTGCAGATTTAACAGATGACACAGGAAGTATGTCACAAACATCGCGAGATCTCTCTACCAGCGAGAATGGGACTTGGTGGCAAGTCAAGCAGGAAGTAATCAGTGAAGAAGGGAAAATTGTGAGTCAGCCAGCCTACTTTAGGACTGAGAAATCATAGAAAAACATTGGCGAAGATTGGAGAAGAAACTGGGGGGAAGAATAGCACTGTATTGCTATGTTGTATACATATTGCTATAGGATTTGAGGGTTCTTTTGGTGCAACTGTTGGGGTGGGGAGGTGAGATATGGCAGGAGAGGATGCTTTTGGGAGCAGAAGGGGTAACAGGGGATTGGGAGAATATTTGATTGTACTGTAATTTCTAAAAGTAATTTATAAAGAAACAGTTTGCATTGTTAATTAAAAGTTGAAGTTGTATTTCAGCTATCTGAAGATCATTTGTTGAAGCCAAATGTGTTTTGCAAGTTGAATCTGAAGAGCAGAAATTTACCATGCACAGGAATGCAGTCATTTCCCATAAATTGAATCATGTGATTTTCATTAATGATTTGTTCTGAATGTCTGTGTTTTTAAGGTGGAATTTCTAAGCAATGCTCTAAGAGGGCAAGGTATATAAAATCCTAGGTAGCATAAGTGTGAGTTTTCTTTGGGGTCATGGCCATGGGCACTGTTCTGAATTGCCTCAAAATGTTCTTGTACTCACTTGTAGGATATGAGTTTGAAGTGAGACGAACATTGCCACAACTCTGAACTTGGTACATTGCTCAGAAATTGAGTGTCCAGAAACCATTTTGTAGTCTACCATGAATTTATCAAAGGTATCTGTAATGCCATGGTTTTGTAAATTTCAGTACAATGTTACCCTTATTAATAAGGCAGAAACAAAACACCTGTACCTGAACATCCAGGGAAACTTATAAAATGTTCCCCTCAAGCTTTTCTGTATTGCCTTTTACTGTCAAATTTGTGACAATTGGTTTGTCCTATGCACATGATAAGTATATATGCAGATCTTAAAGTGACTATTCTAAAAGTGAATTTCAAAAACAGGGCACAGCAGGAGACCTCTGAGATACCACTATAACCACTGGCCAACTCTTACCTTTTCCTGGGTCTGACTCAGTCCATGGCCGTTGTTGGGCAGGGGGGTGCCCTAAATTTATGGGGAGGGAGCTTCTCCATAAGTCAATAGGTAGTGATAATGGAGGACCCTCCCTGTGATGTCACTTGATCCAATACTTCTGGCCGAGTCCCAGCCCCCCCCCCCCCCAGGAAATTGAAAATCTATGCCCTTGGATAGCCCTCTCTCCCCTGCTGGCTTTCTAATGTCATAAACCACTGTTAAGTGGTTTAAATAGGGTTTCCAATACCAGTTGGGTACAAAAGGAGAAATCCCTGTGTAGCACAAAAACTGCTCTTTTACATTTAAGTAAACTGACGGATAGCAAGAGATAACCGCAAACTGAGCCGAAGAGACTGATAATAGCTGACACGCTGACAAAGAGAGATTCCACATGAGTTCTTCCAGAACTATAAGTGTATTTACAGATATATACAGAACGTGCAATATATTTACAATATAGAGCTTCAAAGTGCTATGCCAGACCATCAATCATACAAAGAGGGAAAAGTCTCAAGCACTCAGTTCCTTATATATTCCAGCCCACCAATCAGGTGAATTTGCTGACTCACTGTGACATACAGTGATTACCAGGCATTGCATCAGCCTGTCCTGTGATCAGTATCACATGACCTCATTACACTGACAGTACTCTGACAGTAAATGATCTAGAATGCAGTAACTTTTAAGCTACTAGTCACTGACATATTTTATCAGTGTTCATTAAAGGTACAGAAATCATTAAGTAATCACAAAATTCACTTGTAGAGAAAGCCACTATGTAAGTGGTGATAAAGCATTCATGCTATAGTCCTTAATCAAGGACTATATGTTTGGACATAAAGTGCAAAGTTTCCAAAAGCAATCTTGCAAGGTAGTCCTCACAGTGCATCAGTCACCGGAGAGAAAAAGCCTCAGACGTATCAGATACTGGTTTCGGCTTCACGCCTTTATCAATCACTCATCTTTTAGCACTTTACTGCTTGACAGCTCCTGCTGACACAACATAAAATATACAATAAAATACTCTGTCCAATATTCACTTGCCATACATACCACATTACACTACTCACCTAGAACAATATTTTTAAGTCAACGGGGACACCAGTACAATTATTTACATTGGTGAATTCTTGTCGAAGTTTATCCACTGGAAGCGTCCCTCTACTGAAATTGACCAGCGTCTACCCACTTAAAGTTACATTCGCAATTGGTAACAGCTGTCAGAGTTACTTCATTTTAAAGGAATACAGAAAGTTATTTCATAATGGTTATCATGTTACAACTTTCCTCACAATCCTCTCCGGGTAACCTTTCTCACCAAACTGGCCCATCATAACTTCTGCCTGCTCTTTAAAATGTTCTGGAAAAGTAGAGTTTCTACAGATACATAGGAACTGCCTGTAAGGTAAATTTGTCCATAAATTTTGTGGGTGGTAGGAGTCAAACCTACGATACGAATTCCTGTCAGTAGTTTTAGTAAATGGTCTCACTGCTAGCCGGTTGTTGAGCGTGCAGAAGACGAGAGTATCTAAGTAATTAAGACTATTTTTTCTACTATACCAGTAAATGTAATTGATTCATGAATAGTATTTGCCCAGTCAAAAAATTCATTTATACTTCCTGACTCACAGTAAAGTAAAATATCGTCTATAAAGTGATAATAAACCAAGATATTATTGAAAAATGAATTATTACTTGCATTACATATTATGCGTTCTTCCAAATTAGCCATAAAAATATTGGCTAAACTTGGGGCAAATGCACTGCCCATAGAAATTCCCTTTGTTTGCAAATAAAACTCATCTTTCAACCTAAAATAGCTCTTTTCCAGGATCAGATCAACTAATTCCACCAAAAAGAAAGGAGGGTCTTTTTTTTAGACCTTTTATCAAAGATTTCCTGTATGCAAGCTCTGCCCTCTTCATGGGGAATGTTGGTGTACAATGATGTAACATCCATTGTTACTATGAGGGCTTTATCGGAAATAAGGACATTCTCAATCTTGTTAATAAAATCTTTAGTGTTCCTTAAGAGACCTGGAATTTCTTTCACAAATGGCTGTAACTGTGCGTCCACAAATTTAGAAGCCGGTTCCAAGACTGATTCACAGCCTGACACTATGGGTCACCCAGGTGGTGGCTTCCCTCCCTTATGAATTTTAGGTACAGTATAGAAAATCGGTACTTTTGGATATTCCTTGATTAAATACTTTGCAGTTACTTCCGAGATGTACCCCATAAATTGGGCATCCATGACTACCATTTTAACAGTCTTTGCACATTACTAGTCGGGTCTCCCTCTAGACATTGGTAAAAGTCCCTGTCTGCCAATTGTCTCATTACTTCCCTCTCGTAATCACTCCTGTTCTGTAAAACAAGTGCCCCTCTCTTATCAGCCTCCTTAAAAATAATAGATTGATCTGTTCTGAGTTTTTCCAAAAGCTGTTGATCTGCCACAGAGATATTAAAATAATAAATATTTTTTAAAAAGCATAAAATAATGCTTAGGAGGAGCCTTACAGTTCAGAGGCCCATAGCCCCTACCTCCCAGAAGCAACAGCAGAGGGTAGGGCCTGCAATCAGTCATAGGCAAGAAGACCCTGCTCAGTGAGCAACAGACCAGAGAAAAAGTCCCAAACAGACCCAGACAAAAAACACCACTCTCCAGCAGGCTAAAAGCACTCCCCCTCAAACAATGTCCTCTCACAAAGCAATCTCAGTTAATGCTCCCCAGTAGTTTGCTGTTTACAAAAGGGGTGGGAATCCCTCACCCTTCCAGCAGCTCTCTCCTGGGTTCTTTCTTCCAGCCCAGCTGACTCAAGAATGGTACATTTCAACAGGGCTTTTTTTTGAGCCGGAATGCACCGGAACACCATTCCGGTTGGCCCAGGCAGCGTTCCGGCTTGGTTGATCAGCATTCTGGCTCAGCCTGGGCAGCTTCCCCCACTGTTGGGCAGGGCTCAGGGAGGCCAGCAGGGCTTGCATGGGGCCTCCGGACATCCGGGTGTTGGTGCGGGGTTGAGGGAGGCCAGACATGGTTGTGCAGGGGCCTCCCAATGTCCCGCTGTCTGGCTTTTGTACAAAAGCATTATTGCTTTTGTAGACTTTTTACCAATTTATGTGGGATGAATGTGCTAACAGCCTTGCAATTTTCTAGCTACCTCTAAATCCCTTTATTAAAAATTATATCATTGCAACATGGACAGTTTTGTGACATACTCTGTGGATTTTTTTAGAAGATTAAAATTTTATTTTTGAGTTCTTTAGCAATTTTTGAGTATATGCCAGTCATACTTTATGTCGTCTTTTTATATAATTTGTCAACTAACGTTAAAACTTCATTTCTTGTCAGTTGTTTGATTTAATTCTTCATAAAACCTCCCTAACAAATATGATTCAGGCATAAGCATTTGTTCAACTTTTTCTATAGTGATCAACTAAAATATTTTGTTCAGCCTGTCTATGCTCTCCATATTCTCCTTCACTAATCCTCTCACACCTCTGATGTTTTCCATACTTGGAAAGGTTTGTGTCATTCATTTTCCCTTTGCTGCAGCGGTTGCCAATAGAGCACAGTGGCAGCAGGACTCCTACATAGCAGGTTGCACCATACATTCCCAGTCCCGCAGCAGCAGGCATCCTCACCCTGCACAACCAGGGTTATTTCATCATTTTTAAAATTCTGTGATAGAATATCATTACAACATTATAACCATATATCTGGTTATCTGCTTTTATTTATAAGCAAAAGTCTCTTTTGTTGTGGAAACATGCCTTTTCCCTTAAAAAAAGAAAAAATAAAGAAAGAACTTGATATCATAGATTGTTATAATATTATAAAAATATAATGACATTCAACTGTTGATTAAAAATTTTTTTCAAAGAGCAGACAGGAGGGAGGGGGAGTTGCTGAGAGGACAGGTACATAAAGGATGGCTGTTGTTTAGAAAGGACCAAGAAAATCCAGACTTTCCCAGACACACAGCAGCCATACAGGGTTTGCTGCAATCTTTCCCAAAACTTTGGAGCAAAAGAGGTTGAGGAAACACAAGGAATTGCACAAAAACAAATGGAAAAACTGTGCAGGGGAGAGGTCATAGCCCCTCCTCCACCTGTGCCATACTCCAGATCTGAATCAAGCCTCTGCTGTATTGGAGAACTTAGCACTGCAGGGCTTTTTTGGAAGAAAAAGCCAACCAGGAACACATTTGCATATTAGGAATATTTGTCTTTTCTTAACTGCTGAGAAAAATTATCTGAGTGCTACTGTATGCATGGAGAGAGCCTGAGTTTGTGTGGTTGCTGGGGGAAGAGGAATTGTGGTTTTGCCTGAGCTGTAGCTAAGTGTAGCTGATTGCATCAGGTGATTGCTGCTGATCAGAAGTGTCTATGTTGCCTGGGGCTGACTGGTGGCCCCACCCTCTTTCCATTTATAAGGCTGCATGATGCCAGAGGCAAGCCAAAGGACTCGTGGCCTGTGGCTCTTAGCCTAGGGGTTCTGAAAAAAAAGAGCAAGAAGCCAGGCCCCTATTGTGTTCCCAATAAAGTAAGTAGATTTTCCACAAGAAAGGTAACATAAACATGAAGGGTATTAAAAGGGGGGTTGTATAGATTTATCTTTTGAAAAATAATAAATTTTTAAAAGCAATTATGAAGGCAGAATGCCAGCAAGGGGTTGGGGGCTATCCAGTGTTTTGGACAGAAATATTGAGTGTGTACTCAGTGAAAGGAATTCCTGGTTCTCAGGAAACCAGTTCACATCCTTGAGGCTGAGGTGGCTAACCTGGAGAAGCAGAGACAGACAGGTACATGGAAAAAATTCTTGGAGACTTCTTAGATTTGTTCCACTCTGAAAATGGAAGCCCTGCTGCTGTCAGGGAGCAGGAGGGTCAAGAGGGAACAAGGCACCATGCAGAAGATAACGGGAATGTGCCCTCAGAAGGGACCTCTTCTTCAGTTGGTGAATGGGTATCCTATCACACCAGGAACCATCCCTGGGCAGGGAGGGAGGGGGGCTCTTGGTAGCTGGAGATTCGATTCTTAGGCAGGTAGACAGTTGGGTGGCAAACCCCCATATTGACCGTATGGTGACTTGCCTGCCTGGTGCGAAGGTAGCAGACATTACACGTGTTCTGGATAGGCTGGTAGACAGTGCTAGGGAGGAGCCAGTGATCGTGATACATGTCAGCACCAACAATGTGCGGAAATGCAGTCATGAGGTCCTGGAGGAAAATGTAGGCTGCTAGACAGGAGACTCAACGCCAGGACCTCCAAGGTAGCCTTCTCAGAAGTGCTACCTGTTCCACACACAGGGCCAGACAGGCACAAATTAGAAGTCTCAATGCATGGATGAGACAATGGTGTAGGGAGGAAGGGTTCAAGTTTGTTAGGCACTGGGATGCTTTTTGGAACAAGCAGGAGCTGCTGGTGCTTAAAATAAAAACTGAATCTTGGAGGAAAGCTGACAGGAGATGAAATGTCTCTGCTTCGGGATGGTTCGTCTCAAAGAGATGAAAAATTCACTGTTACTTTTCCATAGGGCAATGGATTAGTGTTGTCCACTGATACAGTAACAAACAATAGGGACTGCCTGGAAAGGTTTCAAGGCAGCAAGAGGAAGGTTGCTAGCCTAACATGCCTGGGAAATTATAGATGTTTATATACAAATGATAGAAGTGTGCAAGGTAAAATTGGGGAGTTGGAATGCTTAGTGTTGGAGGAAATCATAGACATTGTGGGCATTTTAGAAATATGGTGACCTCTGGAAATAATTATATCAGAAGGATAGGGAAGGAAGGGTTGGAGGTGGGGTGGCTATGTATGTCACAGAGGGTATACAGTCCAGTAAGATTAAGATGGTAAGTGAATTGGATTCGCTATGGGTCGAAACAGTAGGCACAAAAGGAACTCTGTGGGTTTGCTATCGCCCACCAGATCAGAAGACAGAGGCTGATTATAAAATGATGAAAAAATTAAAGAGAGCAGCTAGACATCAAAACTGTGTCATAATCGGTGATTTTAACTACTCACACATTGATTGGGTCGATATGTGTTCAAGTCGAGAGAAAGAGATTGAGTTTCTAGACATTCTCAATGACTGTGCTATGGAGCAGAAGGTCACAGAACCTACCAGGGAAGAGGCATTCCTGGACTTGGTCCTAAGTAATGCCCAACACCTGGTGAGAGATGTAAAAGTGATTGCACCATTTGGGAACAGTGATCATAATGTTGTTGATTTCACCATTTGTATAAACAGAGAGTTGCCCAAACAGACCAACACAACCACTTTTAACTTCTCTGAGATGAGGAGGCATGTGAAGAGGAAACTGAAAGGAAAGGTTTAAAAGGTCAAAACCATTGAGGAAGCTTGAAGATTGTTTTCAGTCTGAGAGGCTCAGATAAAATATATATCGCAGTTTAGGAAAGACACAAATAGGTATAGAAAAAGGCCTGCATGGTTAACAAACAAAGTAATGGAAGCTGTAAAAGGTAAGAAGGATTCCTTTAAGTGGTGGAAAGCTAATCCCAGTAATATTAATAAAAGGGAACACAGGCTGTGGCAAATAAAATGCAAGTCTGTGATCAGGCAGGCAAAAAGGGAATACGAGGAGCAAAAAACATAAGGACCAACAATAAAAATTTCTTCAAATACATTAGAAGCAGGAAACCAGCCAGGGAGGCAGTGGGGCCCTTGGATAACTGAAGGATGATATGGAAATGGCTGAGAAGCTGAATGCATTCCTTGCCTCCATCTTCACTATGGAAGATCAGAAGTGCTTGCCCACTCCAGAACACTGATTTCAGGAGGGGTGTTGAAAGACCTAAGTCATATTGAGGTGACGAGAGAGGAGGTCCTATGACTGATAGGCAATTTAAAAATGGATAAGTTACCAGGCCTGGATGGCATACACCCAAGAGTTCCCAAAAGTGAATTTGTGGATCTCCTGACAAAAATATGTAATTTTTCATTAAAATCTGCCTCCATTCCTGAGGACTGGAAAGTAGCTAATGTCATCCCCATCTTTAAAAAGTGTTGGAGGAAAGTGTACCAGAAGAGATCCGGGAAATTACAGGCCAGTCAGTCTGACGTTAATACCAGGTAAGATGGTGGAAACCGTTATTAAAGAGAGAATTAGTAGGCACATTGATGAACAAAAGCTATTGAAGAAGGCTCAGCATGTAAAGGAAAATCTTGTCTCACTAACCTGTTAGACTTCTTTGAGGGAATGCACAAACATGTGGACACAAGGGACCCAATAGATGTTGTTTACCTTGACTTCCAGAAAGCTTTTGATGAAGTTCCTCATTAAAGGCTTCTAGGTAAACTCAAGAGTCATGGGGTAAAAGGACAAGTCTTCTCATGGATTAAAAACTGGCTAATAAATAGGAAACAGAGTGAGTATAAATGGGCAATTTTCACAGTGGAGGGTGGTATGCAGTGGGGTACTGCAAGGCTCAGTACTGGGTCTGGTGCTTTCTAATTAATGATTTGGAGTTGGGAGTAAGCAGTGAAGTGGCTAAGTTTGCAGATGACACTAAATTGTTCAGGGTGGTAAGAACCAGAGAGAATTGTGAGGCACTCCAAAAGGATCTGTCGAGGCTGGGTGAGTGCAATAAAAAAAGGCCAACGCTATGCTGGAGATTATTAGAAAGGGAGTTGAAAAGAAATCAGTCAATATCATAATGCCCCTTTATGAATCGATGGTGTGGCCTCATTTGGAGTACTGTGTACAATTCTGGTGCCATGCCTCAAAAAAGATATTCTAGCATTGGAAAAAGTCCAGAAAGTGGCAACTAGAATGAATAAAGAGTTGGGACACTTTCCCTATGAAAAAAGATTAAAGTGTTTGAGGCTCTTTAGCTTGGAGAAACGTTGACGGAGGGGTGACATAATAGAGGTTTATAAGATTACGCATGCAATAGAGAAAGTAGAGAAAGAAGTACTTTTCTCCCTCTCTCACAATACAAGAACTTGTGGGCACTCTATGAAATTGCTGAGCAGTTGCATTAGTTGGGTTAGATAAAAGAAAGCACTTCTTCACCCATAGGGTGATTAAAACATGGAATTCACTGCCACAGGAGGTGGTGGCAGCTACAGGTATAGACAGCATTAAGAGGGGATTGGATAAACATATGGGGCAGAGGTCCATCAGTGGCTATTAGCCACAAGGTATCGATGAAACTCTCTGTCTGGGGGACGTGACGCTCTTTATTCTTGGTGCTTGGGGAGGGGCAGCAGTGGGAGGGCTTCTAGTGTCCTAGCCCCACTGGTGGACCTCCTGATGGCACTTTTTTTTGCCACTGTGTGACAGAGTGTTGGACTGGATGGGCCACTGGCCTGACCAAACATGGCCTCTCTTATATTCTTATGAATATAAGAGAGGCAGGCATCTTTCAAAGGGGAAGGGGGGAGAGAGCTGGAGTTTGCTATTTTATTTTTGCTTTTGAACGGAAAATGATTTTAACTATTATCATATAAGCTGCCTTGAACTGCAAGAAAAGGTGGGATAGAAATGTTTTAATAAATAAACAAATGAAAAGTCTCTTCAGGTTATACCAGGGGAGGTGCTTTTGGTAACTTTAGATGATATTGGCCTTGCTGACACAATAATTTTAATAACAGACATTTGTTGAAATACAGTATTTTCATATGTTCCGTAAGAACACATGAAACTGTACTAGAGCAGTCTAATGGTCCTTCTAGTCCAGCATGTCATGAACCACAAACCAAACCTCATTTTTCTGGTCCATGCCCATCCCTAGCTATTGCCCTCAACTCTGATATTCATAAGGTTACTGCCTCTGAACATAAGGTCTTGTTTAGTCGTCATGGCTTAAACGCATTAACAGACCTGTGTTCCCTGAATTTTCCTACTAACTCATGGCCATGAATCCCACAAGTTAATTACTCTTGAGGTGACTTCATAAGCCCATGTTCCAGAATTTCATGAATAGCTATTATCAAAACTGACTGATGCAGTATGTTGGTGGTGTCAACCAGCATTATTTATGACTCATCAAGGTTATCTACTCAACTTCTAATATATCCTGGTTTTCCCTCCAGAGAGAGAGAGGTGTTTTGTTTTTTTTTAAATCCTTTTCATTGGTATGGATGAAGGCTGAAATTGTCTCTCAAGGAATTCATATTGTTCTTCTGAAAACGAATTTATTGGCTAGGAGTGATTCAAGGATGTCCCTGTGCAAAGAGAAGGCATGTCTGCACATACTATGGCAGAGTCTCTGCTTTCGGTGGATTTTCCCCATACAACTGTCTGCAACACCGCCAGTGCTCCTGAGAGTCTGCCAGTTGGAACCTAAATATAAAGGCCATTTGTTTTGATCCATGTGTGCCTATCTGCCCCACTGATACTACTGTCATCATGCCAGCACCAAACAAATCTTTATGCTAGCAAACATGACAAACCAGCTGCTGTTGGCAGAATTAGCATGTGTTCTGATTCAGTGCCAGGAACTACAGTTCAATCCTGATGTGGAGATTCAGCACAAAGAATCACACATGGGGCTTTTCTGCATGTTTGACTTACTCTGGATTTTCTTGGGATTCGATCCACAAGCAGTTTGGGAATGGTTATTTCTCATGACTGCGCTCCCTGTGTATTTGTGGAGTCAGTTATTTTCTTCCACTTGTGCCTTAATAATGAGGATTTTCAAAGGATGATTCTGTCATCAGTGGTGGCATCATTGATGGCTTCACAGCACCCCCACTTAAAAAAAAAGTTTTCTCTCTTTTTTTAAGTTAGTCTCTATCTGCTTCCCTCATGGAGAGACACCCTTTGCCTTATATCTCTTTGAGGGAATGAGGGAATGTTAATTTTAATATAACTTGTAAATTGTTTTAATGATGATTTTATAATTATAACTGTTGCTGTATATTGTATTCCTATGTTGTGAGCCGCCCTGAGCCTGCCCTGGCGGGGAGGGCGGGATACAAATAAAAATTATTATTATTATTTATTATTAACACTTTTTAAATTCTACATTCCTGACAGAAAGAAACTGATTAGCCAACTGATACAGTAATAAGTTAAAACCACCCAATCAGTTTATCAAACACACCAATGAACATACAGGATTGGCTCTTAGTCAGGTCCAGGTCAGGTTTCTGCTGGAATCAAAACAAATATTTTAACCCAATAATGACTGAAAATTGGATCTTGCCATATCCCAACAGTTTGACCATGACAGTCCAGTCATTGAACCATAAGCTGATGGTGAGTGGGAGTCAGTGGGACAAAGAAAATTGACATTAACATTATGCATGAGGAAAAAGTGGGCAAAAGACTGACTTCTGGAAAAGCGTTGTTGAAAAAGTGATCTCAAGAGAATGGGAGGAATGGGGGAGGGAACCCTGAAAAGAAAACGAAAAGCAGAAAAATGTGTGTGGCAATCAGGAGATGAACCAAAGTGGTATGGGGCCAGAACCAAGCCCTCCCCCACAAAAAAATGAGGAAAAGCCTCTTTACAATTTTGTCCAATTACCTTGCTTCTACAGAACAGGGCGTGTCCTTGATTGGGGTGACTGGGTTTTCTATCAAGGGAGTTGCTTAAAGAGTCTAATACTGCGTGTGCATAATGTGGCCACAATATAGTAAACACATATCAGATTTCAGGGGCTAATGCATGACCATTTGGATTGTGGGCCATATGTTGATGTGATGCAAATAACTATAGTAGTTTATTAGAAGCAATTCAAAAGCAACAGTATCACACTACTAGCAGAGTTCAGAAGATAAGGTAGTAAAAAAGCTACAGCTGTTTATCAGTTGTTAATGAAGGGCAGTATAAGAGAAGGAGTGAAGAAATCATTATGCTTACTGCGCTCTCTCTCTCTCTCTCTCTCTCTCTCTCTCTCTCTCTCTCTATATATATATATATATATATATATATATATATATATATATATATATATATATATAAAGATCTCAGACTGTATCAAAAAGTTAGGGACAAAAACAAAGAAGACTAATCTTACAAAATTTGGTAAGTATTTAGATCCATTCTTTGCATGGACTGAATAATTCACAGCATCCAGAAACATCCTTTTCTCCCCCACCATTTATGTTCCATTTTCTGTGTTGTTTCAGCCTGATGAAACATTTTGGAGAACACAAACATCTATTTGCTATGTTGTGCCACTTGCACCAGCTTTAATATAGGTACTAATGCAGGTTGCTGTTGCATATTTGCACAGTTACTAAATTATATGAAACAAGTTAATTTAAACTGAACAGCTTAGGTTTTTTTAATCTTTTAAACATCCTTCTGTGGATCTCAAATGACAATTATAGCCAGTCTTAACCTCTACTTTCAAAAAAGCCTCCTGATTTGAAAATACATCCAAACTCTTTGGTTGTAATAAAAGATGCAAAGGAAAGAATCCTGAGTCTTAAACTTTCATCCAAGGTGAAGTGTGAAAAAAATTTAGGCAGACAATCCTGTGTGGTTGAGAGCAGGACCTGCTGCTTTGTAAAGGCCAGCTCCCTTTACAGCCATGGAAGAAGACCCTTTGAATGAGATCACTTTGGCTTCCTTTGCTTACGTGCTAGTGTCCATTCTTCCATTTAGCTAAAGCAGGTCATCTGTATATTAGGTTCAGTGCTGCATTGTATGGTATTTCCGAACCCCTGGAGACTCTGCTGTGACTCAGGTCTGAGGTATGTGACTCAAGTCTGCAATTCCTTGTTGTCACCATGGCTGTCTGAGGGCCTGGCATTCACAGCAACTCCTTTTTTACTCCACTGAAATCTTAACAGCAAAGAAACTTGGCAACCAAAGTGCAAGAGAGCAAACATCGCACAAGTGGGCTTGATTTTAAAGCAGGCTGCCACTTGAATGCTTAGCAAAATGAATTGTGTGTGTTCTGCCCAACTTGATAGTCCACTAAATTTTAATGGGGATTTTCTCATGCTTTTAGGAGTGCCAGATACGCTATCCCGCTTCAGTAAAAAGAGATTTGCCAGCAACATTTATTTCTCTTTGTGAGTTTCTTTTAGTTAATGCACAGATTTCTATATTCTCAATTTCTCATTATTACCTTTCCACTGAATTAGTTTAGCCTGAAGAATGTAGGCATCCTGTTTTCAGTGTGACTTTGAATTTGAACTAGAGTGAATATGCTGGATTAGAGCTAGACTGAATAAAGGGCCTTATGCACTCAAGATATATTAACAGTGAAGGAACCTTTCAAGCACTACAACTTCTGTGCACTGTATCTCTGGTCTATGGCTATGCAAGTTCAATGCATGGTCATCATAGTGCCCTGGCTCACAGCAGAACAGCAGCTGTAGTTTCTTGTTCTTTCTTGTAGTTTTTCTTGTTCTTTTTTGAGCAGGAACGCACAGTAACACAAGTAGTAAATAGACCCCTCACGCATTATTATTAAAGGGGGCATGGCTGGTGACATCACCAGAAATGGTGTCAACCCCATGCATAATTAATGAAGGGGCATGGCCAGTGACATCACATTCGATGACGTCACCGGAAACTGCATCATCAGGGTCATGGCCCCAAAGACATATTGTCCAAATATACCAGGGCTTTGGCCTTAAAAGACAAGACAGGGGGGAGGGTGTCAAAAGCCCTTAAGGAAATTTTTAAACAAGGTAGAATACCTGCCAAGCTTCAGAATGCTGCAGGTAAAGAGTTTCTAAACCAGTCTGTAAGCAGCGTGTTAAAGCAACACAGAGTCCACCACTTTTTCCCCCTTAATGAAGTCAAAGCAGCTATTGCGGAGCGCTTCAATCAAACATTAAAAACAAAAATGTGGAGGTATTTTACTGCCAACAACACCTTCAGATATATTGATGTGCTGCCGCTGCTTATTAAAAGTTACAACCACAGCAATCAAAGGACAATCAGAGCCCATCCTGTGGATGTAAACCACACCAACGCTCATACCATGGGGAAAACGCTTTAAAGAGACTGTGTTGGGGCAAATGTAAAAGAGAGGCCTTTCATTAGAAAAGGAGATCATGTGCGTGTGCCTAAAAGCAAAGGAGTTTTTGTAAAAGGATATGAACGGAGCTTCACAGATGAACTATTTATAGTAGAACAGGTCATCTGTATTATTATTATTATTATTTTCGACTTATATCCCGCCCTCTCCGCAAGCGGACTGTAGAGGCAAGAGGCCTGTGTACTTGCTCAAAGATTATGCCGGAGACCCCATCATAGACTCATTCTATCCTGAAGAGCTACAAAAAGTTAAGAGTAAAGCAGACAGAGAAAATCTTAGCCTCCAAAGGCAGGGGAAAGAGGAAACAACATCTAGTGAAGTGGTTAGGGTGGCCTGATAAATTTAACAGCTGGGTTCCTGCTTCTCAACTCTGTGATCCTATATAGAAAAAAAAATGGCTGACAGTGGCTTCTTTATCACCCTCCCTAGCAATGCATGCGCAAGTGTTTTTCCACAGAACACTACAGCGGCCTTTACCACCCATCTAGCACGGTCATTGGACCTTCCAGGGGCCTGGGAGGTTGGGCTTGTGGAAATACAGTATTCTCACAGCTGGAAGACCCTCACCAAAGATTCCACCATTGTAATCGTTATGAATGAATGAATAAACTTTATTACGGTCATAGACCAATATCAAAGCTATAACACATCATGTGAAAACCCTCCTAAAATACATAAACACAATAAAATACATAAAAACTTTTCCCCAGCTATACAGATCCAGGATAACTAAAATACATTTTACCGATTATAAAATCCAAAGTTGGTTCAAATTTATATAAAATCCTTTAAATCATGATATGTAAAATCATATATAACCTAAAATTCAACAGTTCATACAAGACTGCAATTTTCTTGTTTCTTAGTATGGAACTTCACAAGGTAATGGCAGAATTTAGCTATCTGTCTAGACATATATGGACTTGCATCCACCAAGAGTTTCTCCAAACACACCCCGTCCGCGTCTGCCATTGGATTAACTACAAATGGAGAGACAAACCTATCCCTATGTAATTGGTGGAATGGACATCGAAAAAACATATGAGTCATCGGCTCCACCTCTCCCATAGCGGAAGGGCAGCGTCGGTCTTTATACGGGACTTTTCTATATTTCCCTTCTAACACCTTTGAGGGCATAACTGCACATCGAGCCAACGTAAAGGCTCTTCTGTGAGCTGATACCTCCAAATAAGACAAGTACTTGGCCATCCTCACAACATATTTAGTCTCAGTAGGTGCCAAAAAAGAAAGGGCCTGTTCTAGATCCCTTTGTCTCTCTATATCACAAATTCTTTGTTTAATAATACTTTTTGCTTTGGCATAACTCTGCGCCAAGAGGTTTTCAAGTGAAAATCCTATACTTTCTAAGTTGCTTTTGGCCAATTGCAGCCACCTTGGCCTGTAGAGGTCTTGAATTATTAGAGGGAAGAGACCTTTTTTGTTTGTATGGATCTTTAGCCATTGGTATGCCAAAGATAACATAATTCTGGCCTCAATTCTCATTTGCCCAGTTTCTAATTGCAAGAGGGCATTTGGCACACCTGGCGGCAGCTGCAAGATGTTACGGAGAAATTTTGATTGCACTTTCTCAAGAGCCTGTAGATTTTTAACTGAAATGCCCAGGTTAATACCATAGAGCAGTTGTGTTAAAACTTTGTATTGAAACAATTTCAGTACTGCCGGGACATAAAAGCCCCTCTTAGTATGAAAAAATTTCAGGATAGCATACATTGATTTCTCCGCTTTCTCCACCCTCATCTTGCAATGTTCATTATAAACACCTGTATCCTGAATTACCATTCCCAAATAAGTAAATTTTGTTACTTGTTCTATTTTCTTCCCTTTCATAGTCCAATACCTCTTCTTGGCTTTTTTACCAAATGCCATCACTTTTATTTTTTCAAAATTTATTACCAAACATTCATTTTCACAGTACTTAGCAAAGCTGTCTAATGCCCTCCGCAACCCAATAGGTGTTCTAGATAACAGTACCACATCATCTGCATATAGCAGTACTGAAAGGTGGCGAAGAGCCAGCTTTGGAGGGTGTAATTTAGTATCAGTCATATGTGTCACCATATCACAGATGTAATAGTTAAATAAGATGGGGGCCAAAAGGCAACCCTGTTTTACACCCTTCTGAGTTTTTATAGGTTCTGTGAGTAATCCCTGCATATTGTATCTCACTCTAAGAAATGATGCTTCATGAAGTCCACGGATGAGAAATAGCAGCCTTTTATCAATATTAGAAGCTGCTAGTTTTTGCCACAATCGTTGCCTTGAGATGGAATCAAATGCTGCCTTTAAATCAATAAAAGCAGCATATAGAGCAGTTGTACCTTTCTCAGAGTACTTCCCAATTAACTGTTGTAATATCAGACAATGCTCAGTTGTCGACCTTGTTCCAAAGGGATGGTTTCTTCTTGTTCCATCCATATTTCTAATTTTTCTAAAAGGTGTCTTGTATAAATCTTACTTATAATATTTTAAAGACTTATGGGCCTATAATTGGCAGGATTATTTCGATTGCCCTTCTTAAAAATAGGGACAACTATAGCTGTCCCCCACTGCTTTGGAATTCAGCCTGTTTGATCAACATAAGTGAAAAAAGATGCCAGAAACTGTGCCCACCAATTTACATTCTCTTTAAGCATCTCTGCTGGTATGCCATCCATACCTGGGGCCTTCCTATTTTTCAGTTGCATTATATAAGCTTTTATTTCTTGTGTACTAACTGGTGGCCACTGAGGGAGGTTCTCTATGTTGCCTGAGAAAGGGGGTTGAACGTTGTCATCATATAAATTCTGAAAGAAAGCAGCCCATGTTTCCACAGGGATATACATGTCCAGGGGAAAGGCTGTCTTAAATCCCCCAATCATTGTTAATTTCCAAGCTCAGAGTTTTTTAGTTTCACAGCCTGTATAAGTTCCTGCCACAGTTTCCCAGTATACTCTTTCTTCTTCCTTTGAATAATGCCTTTATAGGTTTTTTTATGACTCACTAGGCCATTTTGGATCTCTACCCTTTTTTTTGTGCTACTTCTCATAGCAAGGTAATACAAACGATTTAGTTCTTTTTTTGCTTGAAAACATTCATAATCAAACCAACATTTTGTTTTCCTATGATGCTGATGTAATCTATTCCCTATTGGCACAGTCATGATAGATTGAATCTCCTGAATTATATCTTGGTAAACTATTAGCGGGTCTTAATTTCCCTCTAAAGCTGTAAACGCTGACACATGCTTCTGCAAATTTTCTGGAGTTAAGACTTCTTTCACTTTTTTATCCAGATCCCCACCCCACCTTACTCTTCTCCCCCTAATTCCTATCCTTGTTGTATAACGTGGCTCTTTTTGGTTAGAGTCTAATGGGAGGGCTATCTGCAAACATAAAGGTAGATGGTCACCCTCCAAGTATGGTAATACTTGGAAATTTTTAATCTGAAGTAATAAAGAACTGCATACCAGCATGTAATCAATAGTACTCATCCCATTCCCAGACATAAACATGTATTCGCCTGGATAATCACCATAGAATGCCCCATTTAGAATATGGAGCTCTCTTCTACCTGCTAATTTAACTAAACATAGACCAGCAAAATTTGCCTTATAGTCTTTAGAATCTCTTGTGAAGGGAAGTCCATTCTGGCCTTGTTCCTGATCATCTAATAGGGAATTAAATTTATTTACTAAAAGGGCATCATTCTTTCCCATACGGGCATTGAAGTCCCCTGGCAGTAAGATTTGAGCTTCCGGATGTTCCAAGGAAAGATTTGTTATAAATTGGTCTAGTAACGCCCAATTTCCTTCTATAGATGGCTGCTTTGTTAGAGGTGGGAGGTATACATTTACGATGATCAGAATTCCCCTATCCCATCTCACCAGTTGAGCCATAGCTAAATGGTACAACGAGGGTTTCAACACACATTGAACCTTAAGGGCATTAGAAATAAAAATACCCAGGCCTCCCCTTAACCTCCCTGGGCCCTTTCCTGGAACTGCGGGTAAATTATAAGAGGAATAACCATCCAATAAAGGAGTTTCTGCCATCCACATTTCCTGCAATATAATAATATCAAAATCTCTCTGGGAAAAAAGGAACCTCTATATACGAATGTATACATCTTAGCCATCCCGCCCATGATAAAATTTCAATAGGTTTGTTAGTAATCCCCATATCTTGCATTGAGGACAGTCATAAGCATTTTCCTCCATCAGGTATATGGGGGACATTCCTTATTTCACATATTTCGGGGTCGTCAGCTGCAACAATCAGGTTGGAATTATGCTTTCCTATATTAATTATTACAGTTGTTTCTAGTGGGAAATGATGGGCCCCCTCTGCAGAGTGGGTCCCTTCACCTTCATTCTTTCTCAGCTCACAAGCATTAGTACTTCCCTCTATTTCCATCTCCCTACAATCAGTAGAACCTCTGAGGCCCTTCAGAGTAGATGACAGATGTTCAAATCAGATTATCAAGGACTCTTGCTCACAGTCTTGTAACAACGTAAATTTTGCAAGCAGTTGTTTCTCGAGTTCTTCCTCTGGCCAATCCAAATTTTTCAGACCCTTCCCAATATCTCCTGTTAGAGGTACCTCTTTGTCTGAATTAGTAGAGGCAATAGAGGGCTTCAGAGCTAATTCCATCAATGGAGGGGGTAAATTGGAAGGAGTTAGTTGATCTAAAATTGATACAGAGTTAGTAGATTTCAATTCTGCCTCCAGCGACTGTTTTTACAGTCCTTTCTAGAGCCAACATCTTTTGTTTTTGAAACTATTTTCCAAGTTGTAGAATTTTTAAAATGTCTTTGTAATCTAATCCCTAGCACCACATATCTGTTGGCATGAGCAAACAAGTACGAGGGAATTTTGTCTGTATTAAAATGAAGTAAAAAGCGTTCAAATTGTATAGGACCTGGCAGCCTTTCCATCTGTATAAGGTCAACCAAAGGGGGAGTTATCCCAAGTAAATTGGCTAGATGTCTTTTTGCCTTCCATTTTGGGCTCCAATCAATAAGTCTCCCATGCAATGGGAAAATATTTATAACAATACTTTTTGGGTTGTATACCAGAGAAAATAAATGTTCTTTAACGACCTTTGGTTTCTTTGATGTCATAATAGCTTTAGTCCCAGTACCTGTTAGACCTCCTTTCTTAGTAACATCTGCTTTATTCCCCTCCTGTGCCTGTTCTTTATTTTCTTTTGCATATTCTCCACCCTTCTCCTTTAACAAGGATACTATTTCTTGTAAGGAAGTAAAGATTGTCTGCAAGGCTTCTGCCACCAGAGTTGTTTGTTATGCTAGCAACTCCAGCCCCTCCGCATGCCTATTTAATTGTTTCTCACTTAGTTGGCAAGGTACATTATCATTCTGGGCTTCATTAAAGTTGCAAGAGGGCTGGCTCATATTATCATTCTGGGCTTCATTGAGGTTACAAGAGGGCTGACTCACGGGAAAAGCTTCTCCTCCCTCTTCCTCTCCCACTACTTTCAGAACTTCAAATCTGTTTTGTAATTTAATTGGTGCAAAAAAGTCCTCCAACTTGAATTTCTTAGGTTGCTTGTATGTTGGAGATACATCCTCTCCTTCAAAGGGATATGGTCTTTTCTTCTGCCCCATTTATTGTCCAGAGAGAATTGAAGCTCCTTTAATTTCCTTGCAAATCTTCCACCTTCACTTCTGCCACTTTAAATCCTGCACCTTAAATCCTATAGTCCTGTAGTTTCTATAGTAAGTGCTTTTGATAGAATAGCTTATAATGCTCTCTTTATCACCACCATACAGCTTCAAATGCTATTCGGGAATTACTTTCATTCTTCTCCCATTAACATTCCTTCTCGTTATTTGGAACACTGCCTGGACTTCCAGTAGCTCATTTATCTCAATTAGTCAGCAAACTTGAGTCTCAGTCAATCTATGAACAGCAGCTACGCAGTTTCTAACAAGAAAAAGTTATTTAGCACCTTTTTAAGTTTGTTTGTAGTCTTCCAAGCTCAAAACAAGCCGTGGCAGTGGCGGCCGGAAACCCCGACTTTTGAATCCATTGTAATCATTAACAAGGAGAAACAGTGGAAATACAGATTCAGTAGCGGCTATTATAAAAGTATTCCTGACCTGGTGGTGAAACTGAACAACACCATACAGTTACATCCCCCCCCCCTGAACTGAGCATGGACTATGACCCATGGTATAGGAAGATCGGTCTAAGAGCACTGCCTACTTATACCTTTTCAGCCTCTAAAGAATTGGCTCACCTTTTAGGGGCACCCCCATATGAGGCAATCCAAAATATAAACTTTACAGCAGACATCACAGGGGGGTTCAACACTTTGTACATTTACACAGACATTGTGGATCACCAAATTGTGGGTGATGCATATGTTCCATTATTGCATTGTATCACTGTGCAAGAGGAGACTGGCGACTGTATCAATAATATCTATGACAAGCCACACTATATTCCTGTGAATAAGCACCACATAGACACCATCACTTGTGAAATAAAGACAGACCAGAACAAGAACATGACATTCCAGTTTGGTAAGGTGAGTGTGAAACTTCACTTTCGTCCATGGAAAGGTCTGGTCTGTTAAGCACACAAAGATGGTCATCTTAAAAAGCTATGGGAATCCTGACCTCTATAGGAATTACTACAAGAACCAGACTGGCTATGCTCTTCCTAGTTACCATGGTGCCTCAGTGATGTATGGGGCGGGGGTAGGTGGAATTTTCTGGAGCCTTTTCAGAAAAGCTGTCCCTCTTTTGAGAAGGGGATTTGAACTCATGAACCCCATGTGAGAACCGCAGCTAGAAATATAGCCAAAGATTTTTTTTGTTATTTATACTTTATTAAGTTTTTCATAAAGCATATCACAGACATTCATTCCATCGAACGAACAGAGGCACTCATCCTATACCTTGTGCACCGCCATCATATATTCTCCTAATCTGAACTGCCTGAACTTAATCAAGTTAATTAGATGCCAGCATGCCAATTCCCCAGCCCAAGTGCCCCCGGGCAAACAAATCCCAAATTTCAAGATGCAGAGTTTTGAGCATTAGATCCTTCTAAAAAAGCCAACCAAATCTCTTCAAATTGTTGTTGTTGACATTGCTGGCGATATGCTATCCTTTCTTGCACAGCCAAAGAATATATTCCCTCGAGCCAAGTAGTAATCGTGCCAGTGAAGTCTTCATGCCACTGCAGCAGGATAGGCCGCTTCGCAATCATTATCGCACATGCTGCCCATCTTCGCTGCCAACGAGTCAGTGACCAGGTCGACAGGAAATAGTTCAGTAATATCTGCATGGCAGAAATAGACTGGTCAATGTTAAGTACCTGTTGCATCCATCGAGCAATCCCATCCCAGAATTTTTTTAACATCGGGCATTTCCACAGCATGTGAGCCAGACCCGCCTCTGAACGTAGACACCGCCAACAAGCCAAGGATTCAGCCAAATCATGATTATAAAGGCGAAGAGGAGTCCAATAAATCCTGAACAAAAGCTTTTGTTGAATTAAAATCAAACGAAGATCTTTCGAAAAATGGCGGAGACCACTACAGATAGCTGCCCATTGAAAAGGGTAAATACGGCAGTTGATTTCCTCGCTCTATTGACATCGCAAGTCTTCCATAGAGTATTGCGCGTCTTTTTTAGACATAAATATAAAACACGGACTGGCTTATTTTGTTCAATTGCATGTTCTAGGGTCTGCAGGAGAGGCGGAGCATCTGGAACTGCCAAGGCGTCTATGCCAAAAGAAGTAGACAGTGAATGCTTCAGTTGCTGGAATTGCAGCGATTGGTTAGCTGGTAACCCAAAGGCACTTTGTAGATCCTCAAAAGAGAGAAAGGCGTCCTTGTTGCTATCTTTAAGCTGATTGAGAGTTAAGAGACCCCTCTGTGCCCACGGCTTCCAAATCACCAGCCGTCCCCCTATCTTCACTTCAGGGTTGCCCCAAAAAGTAATCCGACTATGAATGTAGTTGTCAAATCCGTAAATATCACCCAAATATTGCCATGTTTGTCTTGTCGCCCGAATTGATGGAAGAACCGACTCTCCCTAATGTTATGTTGACCCAAGCGCGTTCCATGTCGACAAAGGAGTAAGAACAGCAGTTTCCAAGGTCATCCAGGGAGACTCAACAAGATGATTAAGTGGAGCCCATCGCTGAATATAAGCCAGCAAATATGCTCGATGGTATAGGCATAACTTCGGCAAGCCAAATCCACCTCGGTCAAATGGTAACTGTAAACACAGCCGAGGGGGTTTCCCCTCCCACAAGAAATTCGCTAATATTGAGTTGATTTTTCGAAACCACTTCTGCGGTATGTATTGATGGATACCAAGCAACACGTAAAAAAATGGGGATAGTTGATCATCTTCAGAGCATTTATTTTACCCCAAAGCGACAAGGGGATAGCAGACCATCGCTCTAGCTCCGGCTGTATTTTCCGTATTACTTTATTTAAGTTTAACGATATTAGCATCTCAGGCTGTTTAGAAATGAGAATGCCCAAATACATAATAAAAGCCTCCTGAACTGAGAACTGCCCAATGTCTCCCGTCAGTGTCACTTCGCCCCCGATCTGTAAAATTTCTGATTTTTGCCAATTAATTTTATAACCGGACAACCTGCCAAAATAATTTGCCAGTTGAATAATCGCCGGTATCGATATTTCCGGCTGTGTAATGGTGAGCATGGCGCCATCGGCATATAACAAAATCTTAAATGTCTGTGATTGGTAACACATGCCATGGATATTGTCATTCAATCGAACCACCCTAGCAAATGGCTCCAAACAAAGATCAAAGAGAAGAGGGCATAGCGGGCACCCCTGTCTGGTGCCACACCGCAGATTAATTGATGCCGAAAGATGACAATTCACCTGCACCCTTGACGTAGCAGACTTGTAGATCAGGCATATCCAATGAAGGAAATCTTTTGGGGAAACCCATATGTTTCAATACCATCTGCAAGAAAGATCTGTCAACCCGATCGAAGGCATTCTCTGCGTCTACGGAAATAAGGAGGGCGACATCATCTTTCTGAACGTGGATCGCGGCCAAATCCATGATGAGCCGAATATTATCTGCACCAGAACGTCCTTGGATAAAACCGGTTTGGAAAGGGTCAACCACCGAGGCGATGACCCTTTGAAGACGCTTAGCCAATATTGCCGTCAAGATCTCATTGTCAATATTTAAAAGTGATATAGGGCGGTAACTGGCGCAGAGATGTGGGTCTTTCCCAGGCTTAGGAATTAAAGTAATCCACGCTTCATTAAAATAGCATGATGGCATAGCCTGATCAAAAATCGCTTGGTATGTAGCCAACAACTTCGGAGCAAGTTTATCTGCAAACCGGATATACCACATCGGAGAGAACCTGTCAGGGCCCGGCGAAGAAATAGTTTTAAGTCCGTGGATCGCCTCATTCACTTCCTCAAGTCTCAGCGGAGCCCCCAATAGTTCTTTTGCTTCCTCACACAACTACGGAAGACCCAGGGAACACAAAAAAGATTCCTGAACTGGCGGGTCCACCAGAGTATGTCCTTGATATAAGGTCTGGTAGAATTGATGGAAGCATTCAGCAATCCCGGCAGAAGAGACGTGAGGCTTATCATATTGATCCACAATTTGAGCGATCCATCTCTGCTCTTGCAGGGCTTTAAGCTTGGATGTCAAAACCCTACCTTGTCTCTCTCCAGATTCCCATTGCTGTTGTTTGACATGTGCATAAGCAAGTTCAACCTTGTTTGACCTGAGCATGTTGAGTTGAAAATTTATTTGTTGAATTTGCCTAAATTGTGCCTCTGAAGGGCTTTGGAACTGTGCATCCCATAGGGCCCGGAGTCTGGACTCAAGATTCGCCTCAGTGCGGCGTTTTTCCTTTTGTTTTGCAGCAGAATAGGTGATGATTATTCCCCTTATCATTGTTTTAAAAGCCTCCCATACAGTCAAATAATGTTGAACAGAACTCTCATTAGTGGCAAAAAAGTGTTGAATTTCTGTTTCCATTTGTACACAAAAAGCCTCGTCGTTTACTAAAGAGTTATTAAAATACCATGATGGGGACTTATCTATGTGTAGCAAGTTGTCCACTTTCATGAGCACCATGTGATGGTCAGAAAGAGTAGAGGGACAGATTGCCCATGAATGCACACATCGGAGTATGGATTTAGACACCAATAAGAAATCTAATCTTGCAAGGGTCTGGTGGATGTGAGAGCAGAAGGTGTAGGCTTTCAAGTATTTATGTTGCTCCCTCCATACATCCACCATCCCAAATTCCTTCATCAGGGCCAATATGTGATCTCAAGGATCTCAATACGGCCAACCGTGATCTCAAGGATCGTTCAGTCGCACCCATGCGATCCATCTTGCCACCCAGAGTGGTATTGAAATCACCACCTAAAATAATATTGTCATAGTCCAGGTTCTCAAGTATAGCAGCCACTTTATTAAAAGTATGAGGATTGTCATTATTCGAGCCATAGATATTAATCAGGGCCATCCTCACCCCCTGGGCTTCCCCTAACAGCACAATGTAGCGACCTTGGGGGTCGGGGAACTCCGAGATCTTTGCCCACCTCAACTTGGCCCAGATAATTATGGCTACGCCATGAGCATTTCGTTCAAAGCCCGCCAAAAACACCTGGTCACCACGATACTTTGCCAACCGACCGACTTCGTCTTCGAGGATGTGGGTCTCTTGCAGCATGACAATATTAGCAACTCGTATCTCGTGTGTGCCAAGGATCATGGCTCTTTTGGGGGGGTCACGGAGGCCATGGACGTTGAATGTCAATCCTTAAACGGCATCCTGCGCCTTGGTCCGGGGGGACCCGGCCAGGGTTTGACAGCCAGGCATCAAATAGTAAATAAGAACAGACATGTTACACCCTACAGTGAGACCCACCACAAAATATGCTCCAAACCCCAAGGAGCATATAACCCCCACCCAAACTTCCTGGCTTCCAATTGGTCACGGAGTACATAGCAGAGCCCGAGCGGCATAAGCCTGCACTTGCTACATTGGGTGCTAAATCCAAACACAGAAAAAAAAAATAAGGAAAACACACTGTAGTCTATATAGCTATACGCATAAATTATGGCCATGTCCAAAACCACTATGTAGCATATGTCGCACCCTTGCATGCACATGCCTAATCAAACAATCAATCGAGACCCTGTTCCCCAGCCCACCCAACAAAAGCACACACCCCCACCCCCCCAGCCCACTTGTTAAAATAATGAAAATCAGACACCAGAAATATAGCCAAAGATGTAGTAGGTCATGTTTCTGGCGCTGTTCTAAATGAAATGAGTCCCCCTATGCCACCTCGAGGTCTCTTTTTCGCTGTATTACCCTACAAGGTGGGGGGCAAACTTCTGTTTCCCCTCTGCCGCACATGTTAAGAGACTAAGCAACAAGAGCGTTGTATGCATTCTTCACTGGAAAGAGTGCTAGAAGGCATGTAGTGCACAGTGGAACTGATGAAGGCCCTTGAGAAGGGGTATCAGATCATGTCTATTAGCAAGGTGTGGCATTTTGAGGAAAGCTCTGAAGACCTGTTTTCTGAATACATTAAAGTGCACTTCCGCCAAAAACAGGAGTCTTTTGGCTATCCTAGCTGGTGTACAGATGAGGAGGAAAGGGTCAAATACATACAGGATTACCTAGAGAAAGAGGGTGTTCAGTTGTGTCCTGAACACATAGCTGTCAATCCTGCAAAGAGGCAGATTGCAAAATTATTTTTAAATTCGTTGTGGGGCAAGTTTGGCCAGCGTTCAAACTTGGTAAACACTACCATAGTGGGGAATGCTACCAAGCTTCTAGAATTTGCCTTTTCTCCAGCATATGATGTGTCAGGGTTTGACATAATTGACAATGAAACAGCAAGCATGTCCTGGAAACACGCAAAAGATACAGTTACCTTAGCTGGCAACACGAATGTTCTGATTGCATGTTTTACAACATCCTATGCAAGGTTAGAATTGTATGAAATTTTAGACAGGCTGCAGGACTGTGTCATTTACCATGACACGGATTCAGTCATTTTTGTCAATAGGGAGGGGGATTTTATTCCGGCTCTCAGAGATTATTTAGGAGATCTCACATCCGAACTCCCACCAGATGAGCATATCACAGAGTTCACGTCAGCAGGTCCTAAAACCTATGGTTACAAATTGTCGGGTGGAAAGGTGTGCATGAAAGCCAAAGGCATCACCCTCAATGTTCCTAATTGTGGAAAAATTAACTTTAACAGCTTGAAGGACCTGGTCTTAGACTACACTGCCGAGCAGGCATCTAAAGAGATCAGAGTCCAGCAACCCTCCATCATAAGGAAAAAAGAACCAGTGGCTTATTGAGACAGGGCCACTTAAGAAAACCCTCAAAGTCGTTTATGATAAGAGGGTCCTTGTGAACAAATATGGAACATTGCCATGCGGTTTTTAAAATGTATGTACGGTGGAAACATCCATTTTCTGCAGTACTGGCAGGGCCTAGCAATTGTGGCAAGACCGTCTTTGTAAAAAGTATTTTGGACAATGTTCAACATGTGCTTTCTGTAATACCTGATAATGTCATGTGGTTTTACAGCTGTTGGCAGAATCTGTATGATGAAATCCTCTGTAAATTCACATCTGTAAAGTTTGTTGAAGGGCTGCCTGAAACTCTAAATGATGATCAACTGTTCCCGCTAATAAACTAAGTCTGATTATAGTGGATGATTTGATGGACTCTGCTTGTCAAAACCCTGAAATTGAGAGAGCCTTTACCAAATACGTGCATCATCGCATTATATTTATTATTCAGAATATTTTATTTTGTGGAAAAAGCACCGGAACCATAAGTTTAAATACGAAATACCTGGTTCTGTTTAAATACCCCAGGGACAAATTACAGATTGCCATTTTGGCCCGCCAAATATACCTAGGGAAGTCCCAATTCTTTCTGGAGACCTTTGAGGATGCAACACAAAAACCTTATGGGTTTCTGGTGGTGGATTTAAATGTGTGCACACCAGATTCATTGAAGTTAAGAATGGGGCTTTTCCCGCCCCAGTGGCCTGCTGCGTATGTCTTAAAAACAAAATAAGCACCCAGTGGGCACAAAAGGAAACAGACAGTACACTAAACAATCTGTCACCTCCGAATTCTCCTAACGGTCAGCATGTCCAGCCATATAAAGAGGAATCTGCCCCTCCTAAAACTACTTATTAAGACTACCCCACAACAAAAGAAAGCCATTCTTGCTCAGCTTCAGATGATCTGGTCACAGCTATCTCAGCTAACTGCATTCAATACTTTAAGAGAATTTTTTTTATTATTAAGGAAGAATTGATACACATAGAAAGAAGAAAAGAGAAGAAAATAGACATAATACACAAAAACATTCATTCCTAACAAATCACAAATCACAAACAAAACATCTACATACAATACTCTAACATCTACCACCAAAACCCAGTCATACACACTGGGAGACGGAGAGGATTGAATATCATAAGAAAAAGGCCATAATTACTCCAATCCAAAACCTCTACTTTTAACCCATTTATAAACAGGGTCCCAATCCTCTTGACATTTTTGCACATTACCATTTCTTAATCTTGTAGACATTAAGTCGGATTCTGCGGCTCCCAACAGCTTGTTGATAAATTCATCTCTATTGGAGGTTTTATCACTCTTCCAATACTTGGCATATAATATTCTAGCAGTAGTAACTATATACAACAACAATTTCAGTTTAGACAGAGGCAAGTTTTGTCTACAAATATTTAACAAATACAGTTCCGGCACATGGTTAATTTGTATTTTCAACATTTTTTGAATCCAGATATTAACTTGTGACCAATATTTTTTAGCATCTTTACATTGCCACCATATATGAAACAGGGACCCTTTAGCTCCTTGACACTTCCAACATTTGTTGGAATATGTGGGATAAATTTTAGCCAACCTGTCTGGTGTAAGGTACCATCTGTATACCATTTTGTATAGGTTTTCTTTCAATTCTGCTGGTTTGATCAGTTTTAAGTTCTGCTTCCATAATTTTTCCCATTCTTCCAAGTCTATGTTATAGCCAAAGTCCTTCAACCAACATATCCATACTTCTTTCACAACCTCGTCCTGCATCTTGGTTTGTAATAGCCAATCATACACTTTAGAAATTATCTTCTGTTTAGACTCTAAAATAAGATCTAGTTCAATTGGTGTATTCATAAAACTCTTTTCCTTGTCTTTACGAAACCTTGATTTAAGTTGACACTGAAGCCACCAACTTAGCTTAGGAAGCTCCTCCTCAATCAGCTCATTCTGGTCATTTAACAAGTAAGCATAATCTTGTAAATTGTCCCAATTGTACAAGTTTGGGTGGGTCAAAGCTTCTATCGGAGATAACCACCTTGGAGTATAGGTATATTGTACTTTGATTTCGTCCCAAGTCTTATACAAAGATCTTCTTATTTCATGTCTAAGAAAGCGACCAGTTTTGACAGGAGCATGATACCACATATAACTGTGCCAGCCTTCACCCAGGCCAGCCCCCTCAATGGTCAATAATTTTCTGTTATCTAACTTACACCAGACTCTCAACCATGCAATACAGCAAGCTTTATAATACAGATTCCAGTCAGGTAGGGCTAGACCACCTCTTAGTTTACTATCTTGTAAAACTTTCAATTTGATTCTAGCCTTCTTGCCTTGCCAGATAAACGTCTTAGTCATGGAGTTGAGTTGTTGGAAGAATAATTTAGGTAAAATAATTGGAATTGTTTGAAACAAAAACAAAACTCTCGGAAGAATATTCATTTTTATTGTAGCAATTCTACCTAAAAGTGAGATTTGAAGGTCTTTCCAGTTAATTAAGTCATTACGAATTTCTTTCAATATTTTTTCATAATTGTCTCTATATAAAGACTTTAAGTCGCTTGTGAAATGAATTCCCAAATACTTTATCTTTTTTTCATACCTGAACCCTGAAAGTTGCTCTAATATTTCAATTTGGTCTTTCTCCATATTTTTCGTTAAGATTTTGGTCTTAGCGACATTCAATTTAAATCCGGATACCTCTCCAAATTCTCTTAATCTGTGCTTTAGAAAAACAATCGAGGAGGAAGGTTGCTCCAAGGTAAATACAAGATCCTCCGCAAACGCCATGGTCTTGAACTCTATGTTATTTATTCTGGTCCCTTGAATTTGAGTATCTTCCCTGATCTTCTTAATCAATGGTTCTAATGTCAGAATAAAAAGTAAGGGGGATAACGGACACCCCTGTCTAGTACCTTGTTCAATCTCTATTGAGTCAGACATTACTCCATTAAAGCTCACTTTTGCTACCTGCTTTGAATAGACCGCTTCAACCATTCTGGAGTATCTTTCACCACAGCCAATTGCAGTCAATGTCGCTTTAATAAAATGCCAGTTAACATTATCAAAGGCCTTTTCTGCATCCACAAAGATGGCGGCAAATTCTTTATCCGGGTGTTCTCTGTAATATTCAATCGTGTTCAATAATAGCCTCACATTCTGGTTCATTAATTGACCTGGAACGAAACCAGTTTGATCTTCATGAATTAAACTAGCAATTACTTTCTTCAATCTATTTGCTAATATGGCTGCGTAGATCTTATAATCACTGTTCAAGAGCGAAATTGGTCTATAGTTTTTAATTTCTGAAGGATCAGTACCTTCCTTGTGAATAAGTGTAATTAAAGCTTCTTTCCAAGAATCTGGAATCTCAGCTGTGTTATAAGCATTCTCCACTACTTTCTTGAAGGGTAGCAATAGTAAGTCTTCGAAGGCTCTGAAGAACTCAATCGGGAGTCCGTCTGGACCTGGCGTCTTGTTGCTTTTTTGGATTCTGATTACATCAACTATCTCCTGTATTGAAATGGGATTCTCCAAGCTTGTTTGCTGTTCTCTTGTTAGTTGTTTCATTTCTGCCCCCTTTATGTAATCTTCTTGTTTTGGCAATTCAATCTTCTGCTTTTTATAAAGGTTCCGATAAAAGTCTTGAATAATTTCTTTCATTTGGGAATTTTGAAACACTTCCTCCTTAGCTTCATTTTTCAACATTTTTATAATCTTCTTCTCCTTCTCCTTTCGCAGTCTATAAGCCAGCCATCTACTCACTTTGTTAGCATTCTCAAAATGATTTTGTCTTGCCCATTTCAATTTTTTCTCAATTTCTTCTGCCAAAAGCATATTTATTTGATGTTGGATAAAGGTAATTCTGGCCTTCATCTCCCTAGGATTTCCGGTTTTCTGTTGTCTCTCAAAGTGTTTCAATTTTGTTATTAGTTCGTTATAAGCTTTCCTTTGATCTCTCTTCCTCTTCGATGAGTATCTGATCGCAACTCCTCTAAAAAAGGCCTTAAATGCATCCCAAATAATTGGAATCTTCGTATCTTTTTCCAAATTAAGTTTAAAAAACTCCTGAATCTCTTTTTTGGCCTCATCCAAAAATTCTCTTTTAAAATTTGTAAGTTTAAAGACCATCGAGGGCTTCTTGACTGTTCCTGTAGTATCAACACAATTGGATTATGATCGGCATAAGACTGAGGAAGAATATCAGCTTGATTAACAGACAGTATCATACTCAAGGATATCCAAGACATATCTATTCTTGACCAAGATTTATGTGCATGAGAATAAAAAGTAAAGTCCGTTGTAGTCGGATTTTTAGTTCTCCAGGCATCCACTAAATTTAATTCTTCTGCCATTTTCAAAAAAGAGCTAGGTAATAAGTTCCGATTCTTCTTTTTCCGAGGGTCATCATATTTTTTATCCATTTTAGTATCAAATATTGCATTAAAATCCCCAACGATACAATACCTATCTGAATTAAATTCTCTAAGTTTGAGATATAAAGCTTGGTAAAATTTCTCTTGATTTTCACTAGGAGCATAAATGTTTCCAAGAATTGTTTTGAGGCCATTTAATTCCAATTCGACAATAATAATTCTTCCTTGTTCATCCGAGTATAAACAACTCGACTTGATATGATGAGATATAAATATGGCTACCCCCTTCTTCTTTTTAAGAGGGTCACATGATGAGTATAAGGTACCCAATTTCTTGTTTTCCAAATATTTCACATTGTCCCTCCTAATATGGGTTTCTTGCAAACAAATAATTTGCGCGCCGGATTTTTTCAGTTGTTGAAAGGTTCTCTTTCTCTTTCCAGGTTCATTTAGGCCGTTAACATTCAGAGAAAGTATCTTAGTTCCCAACTTAGAGTTCATTTTGCTGAGTCAATACTATCAGGTATCTTGGCTAAATCTTTCCTAGTCTGGAGTCTAGTTTTAACCTTCTCACATTTCTTTTTGGGAGACTCCTCGTCGGTAGATTTCTTAGCGCCTTCTTGTTCGTCTCCTGACTCGGATCCATCTCGCTTCACGCACTCTTCCCAAAATTCTTCCATCTTTGCCTCAGTGGTGATATTATATCGCTTAGCTTGATATGTAAAAAATAGACCTTGTGGAATAAGCCATCTGAATTGGATTTCATGTTTGATTAGCCAGGTATAATAATAATAATAATAATAATAATAATAATAATAATAATAATAATAATAATAATAATAATAATAATAATAACTTTTATTTCTGTCCCGCCCTCCCCGCCTAGGCGGCTCAGGGCGGCTAACAACAACTTACACATTAACATAATTAATAAAACTTTAAATTTAACAGTTAAAATTAAACATAAAAACCAGTCAGTTAAGTTAAAATACATGATTTTCGTTAGACTAAATATATATGAGTATATCTGGCAGCGATAGAGCTGTTATGGCGCTGGTTCTGCCAGTTTAGGTAGTCTTATGGATGGCGGTTCTTACACCAGGCAACTCAGCAGTCAGTGTCATTATAGGCTTGTCTAAAAAGGGCGGTCTTGCAGGCCCTGCGGAACTGGCCGAGGTCCCGCAGGGCCCGCACCTCCTCCGGAAGCTGGTAGACAATTTCTTAAATTTAAATCTCTGCTGTCGCACACTCCAAGGTATCTCTTTCAAAATTTTTATCCTGGTTCCCTTCCAGTTCATTTCGGACTCTCTTGCTTTTCGCAAAACCCTCTCCGTAGTTTCAGGGCGAACAAACTTTACTTGGACCTCCCTAGGGAGTTTAAATTTCCTTATATAACTTGAGGACACTCTTTTGGCCCAAAGGGTATCCCTTGGGCCTTCTTCCAATAATTCTTCATCATCCACTATTAAGATATCTGTAATTTTACTAATTAAATCTTCTTCTTTCTCTTCTGGTAAGTTTTGAAATCGGAGGATAGTTGCAGCTTTTTCCATTTCGAGTCTCATCACACGATCTTCCAACTCCATCAATTCTGTTTGGTTTTCTCTGACTATATTGCTTGTTTGCTTATCTCGATCTTCCATTCTCTTGACTTTAGCAGTTAAACCATGAACTTGTTGCGTATTGGCCAACAATTGTTTTTGGAATTCTGCCAACTGGTCATTAGTTCTCTTAATCTGGTACATCAAGTCTGTTTTCATCCCATCAAGAGCTTCTTGGTTCTTTTTGAATCCAGCAGTAACAATGTTCTGTAATTTTTCCAAGGCATCTTGATTGGCAGGGACTGGAGCTACTTTACCTCCCCCCGCCGGGGGAGTACCTTGTGAAAAATTTTTAATCTTTGTTTCCGTCATAGTAATCTACTACCATGACCCAGTACCTTTAACCCAATTTAAAAGTTGCAATAACCCAACCCTAAGTAAAATAATGCAACAACAATAATATTCACAATCAATACAGTAGATCCATGAGCTAAATCAACAATCCAAAGGTTCAGACACCCCACAAGGAAAAAAAGCAGTAAAACAAGTCAATACAATTTAAAGACTGAAAAATTAATAAGATGTAGACAGTAGTTCAATTAATTAATCAATTAGTTACCTATTACTTATTACTCATAAAGTCAATTCATTAGAAACAGTACCCTGTGGGCTATCTGTAAAAGATTGTGACAAGAATAGAGTACATAATAAACCAAAAGAAAGAACAATTACTGAGTCAGAAACAATAACCAATAAATTATGGCACAGTCTTATCTTATTTTATCTTCTATGTTCCTTCTTCTTTCTTCTTCTCTCTTCCTTTTCCAGTTCTTTCTTCTTCCCAACTCCCAATCTTAATGTCCTAGTCACTGGTAACAGAATTTATAAACAGTATCCAAAAATATATCTTTTAATATTATAAAATCCAAATTAGTCCTAGCAGCTCCAACACTCTGGTCTTCTGGAAGTCTTGAGAAATTATTATAAAATCCACAGGTAATCTCTTATATTCCAAAGGGGTTCTGGGCCTGTCCCAGTGTCTGTTACTGTCTCTGTCTCTGTTCTCTGTTCTTAAAGTTATAGTTGTAGTTGTAACACTAGGACCCAGAGGCTTCAGTAAAGCGCAGCCGCAGCTAAGCCGCTCAGAACTGCAACTTTACCCTTTAAATTGTTACGTAATTATCCCGGAAGTACCCAAATCACAAGACAAAACTAAGCCCCTTCCAAAACAAAAATATAAAATATAAAAACAAATAAAATATCAGGTCAGCACAGACGCCAAGAGAAAACAAAGAAAGATGGGGAGATGAAGTGGGGGGGTCTCACACAGCCTTCAAATTTCGAACGCCTCGGTGCCTTCCGCAGCTTCTACGCCCCACTTCTAAAGAAGAGCTTCAGACCACGTCCGCCATTACGAGACGCATTCCGCTCTGGTCCAGCCCGGGCTTCTCACTCACGATACAGCCCAACGGCTGCAAAAACCAATGTCACGGGGGCAAAAAACATCTCTTACCCCCTCGCTCTCTCACACCTTCAGATCGATCCGCTCAAACTCGGCTTCTGCGTGCTTTCCCACACTCGCTCGCCCAGCCGCCTCTCAGACGCTTGCTCCTCCGGCAGCATTCACGAGCCACGCCTCCGCTCCCGCGCCACACGGACCGCTCACCCGCAAACTCCAACAAACTCCGTTCTTCTCCGGATACACTTTGCAAGGTATGAGGACCCCACTAAGGTAGGACGCTACTGGGTCTACTTGAAGGGAGTTTACAGTACCTCTCCAGACTCCCTCTCCGGCGGCACAGTTGGGCACCGAAGTGTTGGGAAGGTAGCGGCCAGGAGGAAAACTGGCTCTGAGTGAGGAACCTCCATTCCTCGCCCACGTCCAGAAAGCCCTCCAGGCTTCGGAGCGTCTCCTGACAGCTCCTTAAGAGGTGCCTCCCAGCCGGGAAGCCCCCTCAATTACCCCCCAAACAGAGTTCCCTCCTAAGGCAAGGAAAGGAACTCCGCGTCACCCCGCCATCTTGCCGGAAGTCTGCATTCAATACTTTAAAAGGGAACATTCCTCTTTCACCACATCAGGTGTGCATGTTGAGGAAAAGGTGACATTTCATTTAAAAAACTGAGTAACAAGAGAGTACCACTGAAAAAAGAAGAAACAGTTGGTGAAACAATCTTGCGGATTTATAGGGCCTCTGTTAAGCTTTGCTATTCCTCTTTTAACTGGCCTTTTAACAAGCACGTGGTGTAATATGCAGAAAAAAATGTACTTGGTTCCTAGCCATCAGCTAGAACAATTAAGGAACCACCCTCTCCCTTTAAGGAGAACATCAGAGTCAATGCAATGCATTCCCTAGGTACTAAAATGAAGGGTGTTCTCCGAAGGCAAGATTTAACAGAGTTTCTAAAAGTGAGCCTATTTGAAACTCCGCTGCAAAATTTTTTAGCTCATGTGAAGCAGGAAAAAACTGAAAATATAAACTGAACCTGTTTCTGCCTCAGCCTCTGGAGAAACCACTACGAGTTCTGATGTGGTCTTCCAAAAAATAATAGACAGCTTGTCTGACAGGTTTAAGAACCCTGCAAAGATGCTGTTAAACAAAATGAAACAGAACAAAATTATTTCTTCTTGGAATGGCAATGGAACCTTTGTATATCGAGGTGAACATATAAAGGGATCTCATCTTATGGATTTGGTGAAGGCTGTCACTCAAACACATGATCTGCTTAGCCATTGCAAGCCTAAAGGCTGGGATGTTTTCATAAAGGCTATAGCTGAACTAAATGTGCCATCTTCTGTTGTGGGCAACATGGCCATGCTTTTGAATACCTAAAAAACCCTGCCTCCATTCCAGAGACGCCACAGCTGTCTTGCAGCGCATCTAAAAAACACAAAGCTGTCACACCCCCTGGCTGGATAACCTTGTAGTCATGTAAATAAATGTTTTTAATTAAAAGAAATTTTGTTTGTTTAGGTTTTTTTTTAAAAATGAACAGACAAAAGGTCAGGTTTTAAGCCCACAAGGGGGCACTTTATTGAAATACAACGTTATTGTTGTGGAACTCACTGCAAGATACACAGGTTGCACAAAGAAGTTTAGAGCATGTCTGGGATTGCCCTTCTTTTTTACAAATTGCTCCACCATTTGGTCATTCTGTGCTAAATCATCAGAGTACAGCTCTTGAATCTGCTCAAAAGAAAGTCCTTTACTGTGCAACTGTAGAAAAAATATGCAGTGATATCCACAGACCACAGAGTTAGATGCCTGTAGTTGCCTGGGTTGGAATGCAGTCTCATTGGCATTTTTTCTCAAAAATACTGCTAAGCGCATGTCCATACAAATCAAAGAACTCACCACACCCATCCTCTGTCAAGTATATGGCAAGCCAATGTTCTCCAAGGAGGTCATGTGGTATTTACAACGAGTCCTGCTGGTCTTTGATCCACTCTCTGTTTGGGGAGCCAGTTGCTTGGATACACTCCCAAGAAAGTCTTTTTGGTGTAAGGGTTGTTAGCTGCAGGGTGTCCATTTCCATATAGTTGAACAAAACATTTCGCCTGTAGTTTATCTCTATAACATTGTCAAAAACACCATAGAAAATCATGTTGACAGTGTGAGGCAATGCTCTAGCAAACCGCACTTCAGCCTGCAGGTTCCCAGATTTAATCAAGGAATAGTGGTCTGCACATTCCTGATCTGGGGAAAGATCAAATGCAAATAGCATGTAGCGCTGTGCAAACTCCTCGTGGTTTACTAACAAAGATCTGTCTTTCATATGTTTACCAGCGGCTTGAACCAGTTGCATATATTCCCTCACGCAGTTTCAAACTTCAAAGTCCGGCTGCAGTGGTTTTGTGGGTACCTGTCCTCCATCCAAGTAGAGAGCAAAGAAATTGATGTCATAATTCTTAAAGTTAAATGGGTTTTTATTATGGGCCCCGCTGAAGGACTCATTATCCACCAGTCCAATAACCACCAGCTTGGGTAATTACCCCCAAAACAAATTCTCTTGGTTGCTGACACGACTTTCTGCAGGGATGCTAAAAACTTTGATGTCCATGCAGTCCACAGGATATATGGCATTAGCTGTGCATGGCCTAAACGGACACCAGGGGCTACTCTTTCTTGACGAAAAGAGAAACAGACAAGATGTTTAATTTGCAACCCCTGTTTAAATCATCCGCCATGAGACAAAAAGCATACCTTTACTGCGTGTCAGTTTAATTTTGACATCCATGCCATTTAAGAGCAGTTTTTCTGGGAAAAACAGGTCACTGTGAAGCTGACCCAGCAAATCTATTTTTCTGCTTTCAGCCGCTAGAGCTGCTCTTTTAACAAACCCTTTATTGTCTCCATCCAGGGCAGTTGATTCATGTCTTTGTAAAACAAGCCTGCAGAGAACTGAGCATTCAGAGTATCATTGCTGTAATTCAGTACAGCTTCTATAAACGCTCTGTATGGATATGCGTTATGCGATTGCGTGATGAGCCTGTCTCCCAGAGTCACATCCAGTTAGCTAAAGATGGAGGCAATAGGGTAATTCACCAGACTCACCCTTGCATTTCTGTCAAGGTCTGTCCCATCTTCTTTCACGATTTTGCAGCACAGGTAAAGAAGGGTATTATTTAAATCCATATAATAATCTCCATTTCCAGAGATGAAAAAGTCAAGTGGCGTTGATTCATAGCCATAGACCGGAGATACAGTGCACAGAAGTTGTAGTGCTTGAAAGGTTCCTTCACTGTTAATATATGTTGAGTGTGTAAGGCCCTTTATTCAGTCTAGCTCTAATCCAGCATATTCACTCTAGTTCAAATTCAAAGTCACACTGAAAACAGGATGCCTACATTCTTCAGGCTAAACTAATTCAGTGGAAAGGTAATAATGAGAAATTGAGAATATAGAAATCTGTGCATTAACTAAAAGAAACTCACAAAGAGAAATAAATGTTGCTGGCAAATCTCTTTTTACTGAAGCAGGATAGCGTATCTGGCACTCCTAAAAGCATGAGACAATCCCTATTAAAATTTAGTGGGCTTTCAAGTTGGCCAGAACACACACAATTCATTTTGCTAAGCATTCAAGTGGCAGCCTGCTTTAAAATCAAGCCCACTTGTGCGATGTTTGCTCTCTTGCACTTTGGTTGCCAAGTTTCTTTGCTGTTAAGATTTCAGTGGAGTAAAAAAGGAGTTGCTGTGAATGCCAGGCCCTCAGACAGCCATGGTGACAACAAGGAATTGCAGACTTGAGTCACATACCTCAGACCTGAGTCACAGCAGAGTCTCCAGGGGTTCGGAAATACCATACAATGCAGCACTGAACCTAATATACAGTGTTGCAATGAAGACTTGGACATGAGTTCTTGAGGAGGAAATGAATTCTTCAGCTTCCTGGGCAAGCAGTCCTTATTTTATATATGTTCACCAATTATTCAAAACCATTCTAGCCTCTACATACAATGACAAAATAGAGCGTCACAGGAAAGTCTGGCGTGGAAGATAATATCTTGCTTAGTCCACAAGAGTTCACAATAGTTTTGTTATTGCTTCCCAAAATATCATTGTCAGAAAAGGAGGAAACAGAAGGAATGCTGTGACATTTAAAGGTTGCTGTTTTTTCCCAGAGATTTGCAAGCTTGGCAAATCTCTTGATAGCTGGTCATTAGGTCAAAACCTGATCTTTCCAGTTTTTTGAGGTACAAGTAGCCATTCATGATATCTACATTCCACTCTCTTCTTTTATATGACTACTTACAAGGGGCAGCAAAAATGTCAATTTGGTTTGGACATTCCCAGAAAGGAACAGGATGACATTACAATGGGGTAATGAATTATAGAGATGGGGTAAAGATAAACCACAGGTGGAGAACAGACAATGATAAGATTATTCATTCACACTGGCATATCTTAATATTCAGAGAAGATGCATGTGGGGGGCTCGCTTAGAGGCATGCCTTGACTAGGCAGTTCAGCCTTTCAGTATGGAGTTTCAGCTTGAGAGGGCCCACCATCCTTTTTGAGGCTACCCTCTTATCTGGTCTCCATCATGAGGCCCTTCCGGGCACACAGGTTTCAAAAACCCTCTGGTTTCACTTCTCCCCTTTCTCTGCACTGCTCAATTCTTGGAGAGTGTATGCATGATGTGCTGTCATTCATGTTTCAAACAACTGTTGAGACACAGTTGAGACAAAAGGGGAATGGGAATGTCAATTACCAAAAAGTAAGCTCTATATGTAGGAGGGAAAGCTATGTGTCTTAATATTGACAATTCTTTATCAATAAACATTATTAGTTATGATGCAAGAATACAAGATAACTGTCAACTTCTAGACACATAATAATGAGGGGCATATGCAAGTGACATGTTATAAACTGAATCAATTCATGTGCCTTTATGGCAAGCAACATATTGTAGCCTAGGTGATCAAGATACACACATTCAGAGATAAGTGAGAGCATGGCCAGAAACCATATTAACATAAATAAAAGCAGTGCCAGAAATGGGCAGCCCATACTGGCTCATTATTACAATATAAAACCATTTCACAGTTCATTTCTTGTTCCCCGCCCCCTTTCTCTAACAAAAGGTCTTCTTTCTTGAGTTCATGGAGTTTGTGTGCTTTATGCATGGCAATCATTTTGTGATCAGCTGAGGCAACCAGCCTTTTGCTAGGCAAAGGAAGTTTCCTGGAAATAAGTTTTCTCCATAACTCAGTTTGGATGGGGTTTTGGGGGAGGCCCGTCTTCCAACATCAATGAGGCATGACCAAGCAAATTTTTTAGGACATCTGGGTAGATATGGAAGAGCCTGGAAAACACACTTGGAGAAACAAACAAACAAAATAACAATAGATTTTTCTTTTCTTTTCTTTTCTTTCAAAGCTTTTCTTGGCTGTCCACAAATTGCCATAACTTGAACTCAACCCTGTTGCTATAGGGTTGCACATATTAGATAAATTACCACACTTGTTTTGGACTGGAGACTTCCTTCTCCTCACATGGAGTTTTTGTTTGACAAGGTCTCTATCCTTCCAATATTTAAAGGCAAATTTTATACATCTCCACAATATAAACCTATACATCACTTCTCATGATTCAGGCTAGTGTACACCTATATAGAAAGCATGCACCTAGAGATTCATGAGAGGCTTTGTACTTTGTTGCAACAGATATGAATTTTAAAAAAGAAAACATGAAATTGTGCACAAGATTGGAGCTCCAAAAAGAGATTACCAGAGTTGGAATTATCCTTGGATTCTGAAAATGGTCACAAAAAAGGAAGAACATTTTTTGCTATAGCTTCAGAACATATAAAATTGTCAAAAATAAGAAAAACCTTTAAAAAACAAACAAAAGAAAACGGAGGCCTCAATAGAACAATGCTAGCTTTTAACAGAGATGTATGTGCAGGATCAGACCCAAAATGATTAGAGAATTGGATCAGAGAATTTAAATCATTAAATCATCAGTGGGTTGATCAAGTCCCACTGAACCCCATTTTCCTCTGTGCCAGCCCATTCCAAATTTGTTCTGTCAGTCTTACATAGGTGTGAGAGTGGGTTCCAACAAACAACAAAATCCTGAAAGCAAATAATAATTAATCCTTAAATAAACAATTTTAACAGATATACCAGCAATTCTTAAAACTATCATAATGAACATGCATTTAAACTTGACTTGCAGGCCCAGATTTCCTGCACAGGATATTGAAAGAAAAGATGAGCAAACTTAATAAAACAATGAGAAAATGCTAGAAATCAAATTATGGTTAATACCTGGTCAAAAACACAAAACAATTCTTAAATCTATTTATACTAAGCATTATATATATATAAACTTAGGAGAAAACCTAGTAAGGAGCTTGCACAGCCAAGAAGATGTGTGTGGCAGTGCAAAGATAGAATTTAGAACTGAAGCATAAAGCAGGGTGCTAAAACATGCACCTTGATGAAGAATGGTTGACATAACGGAAAGGCTAAAACTTAAAATAGCAAATGGTAATGTGTTATCCAGAAGCAAGCTTAGCCAGGACTGCAGACTTGATTGAAACACAAAATCAAGCAGAACTGGAGGTCTATCATGATAAGAACATAAAATATAGAAAGGATTTTCCAAACAAAACACTCAAAAAAGGTCAAACTCTAACAAGATACTATAAAGGCAAAAAATAAAGTAGATGAGCATGTAGATGCCTCTTTCCACAGGTAAGAGGTTCACCAAATAGCTAAATAGGAAGATTGATATGTAAAATGGACTATAAATGACATTAAAAGAGCAAATGAAGATATACATTTGAGGAATGCAGAACATTATTAAAGTCCAGATTTTTAATGAAGACCAAGAGTTTTCAAGAATTCTGCCTAGTGAATTACCAACAGATCTAGAAAAGGTATTTCTATGAGAAACATGACACTGAGAGTAATTGGGTCACTGAGAAGACAAGGTATTAGATTTTCAAGACTTAAAAGAGAAGATGCACAGTGAGAGGGTAGTTTTATCCAAGGAAGGGTACAGATGTTGCTTTTATAACATATGCTATAACTTTAAATGAAAAGAGGTCTTGTTGGAACCAGAATTTGTGAGGTAGAATTTTAAAACACAGATCCTTTTTAAAAATAAAAATTCAGTACCAGCAACAAAAGGAATTTTCAAATTAAAATAAATAAAAATTGTGAAACAATTCAAAGTAAGAAAAATTGTGATAAATGTAAAAATAATAGCCTTGACAGGAGACAAAATACATAAATGCAAACAACAGAGACATTGTGAATGGCAAAAACAGCAGCCACCAAATTCTCTGGAGAAGGCTCTTGCCCAGCCTCTTACAGCGTTTGAGGCTGAGATTGGAATTGAGAATCAGATTTGGAAGACTCTGATGCCATGCCATCTTTAGCTGGGCGAATACAATGTGCCAGAACAAAAGACCTGCAAGAGAAAACACAGCAGCATGCCTGCACCCCTGTAAGGGGAGCTGGACCATGCCAACTTAATAAAACCAAATTCGATTTGAACCCTCATTTTCACTCTTTTTTAATTGTTTTAAAGAGTGGTTTTTAATGTATGATTAGCATGTTCCACAATAACTTGACCTGTGGAATTACATGAATTGCCATGCTGGAATTAAATGTTTCATTATGTACAAAATCAACACATTAAAAAAAAAACAGGTAAAGTAAAATGGGATTCAGCAAAAGAAATATAAAAATATAGACAGAAGCTTTGTCTAGCATGTACAAAACTAACAGGCACATAGTAAAATCTGTTATCACCCCCCTTTGTGTTCTTGCAGCAGGGAGGATGTATGTCTGGAACCATCATTCGTTGCTGCTGTTTCTAGAGAGGACAGGTTTTTAAATGCACGCTTGTATGGGCAAGTTAAAGTCACTTGTACTGCTGGTGTGTGTGCATGTGACAATATTAAAATAATATTCTGGAAAATATTAAAATACACTTGAGATTAAATTAAAAGAAAAACAAAATTTATTCTATATCACATGGCTGATCAAAAATGTCTGTTGGTTTTTCATGAAAAGAAAAGCTAGGGTTAAAATGAGGTTGCCGTTTGCTTTTCAGGGCAATTTGTAACACAAAGGGTTACAGTCTGTATTAAAAAAAATTCTTCCATGGGGGAAGGAGCAACGTTTGTTAAAAAAAATCTGGCTGGGGTTTTTAAAGTAATGCTATCTGTCTGTCTGTCTGTTCTCTATTGGCAGTAAGGGTTTGGGGGCTGTTTTTCTGTCTTCATTGCACAAGCCCGTTGTTTGTACTTGGCTCGCCTTGCAAGGCTGGCATGCAAGTTCAGAGCAGAGTTGTTAGCAATGAGAAAAAAAATGGGTAAGTGTGCCAATTGCTTTTGGTTCCTACTAAGCATTCAATGAAATTGTTAAGCAGTCAGGCTAAAATAGATAAAAGGAAGTACTTTTTCACCCGAAGGATGATTAACATGTAGAATTTACTGCTACAGAAGGTGGTGGCAGCTACAAGCATAGCCAGCCCCAAGAGGGGGCTAGATAAAAATATAGAGCAGAGGTCCAGCAGTTGCTATTAGCCACAGTATAGATATGCATATATATGTGCATGTGTGTATGCATAAAAAACATTGAATTCATATTCCGTTCTCCACTCAAGAGTCTCAGAGCAGCTCACAATTTCCTCTATCTCCCTCTCCCACAACAGATGTGGGTGGGGTTGAGAGAACTCTGACAGCAGTCGCACTGTCAAGGACAGCCTCTGCAAGAGCTATGGCTGACCCAAGGCTGTTCTAGCAGTTGCAAATGAAGGAATGGGGAATCAAACCCAGCTCTTTCAGATAAGAGTCCACACATTTAATCACTACACCAAACTGACACATATATTGGTTGCTGAATGACACAGAGTGCTGGACTGGATGGGCTGTTGGTCTGATCCAATACAGCCTCTTTTATGTTTTTATGTTAGTTTGCAAACCACACAGGTTAACAGCATAATCAGGAAGATTAAAAGGACTTTAAATAGTGAGCAGAGCAATGAGAAAAGTAAGAACAAGAAATTAAAACCTGCAAGATTAAAAATATAGCCAATCAAAACAAGGTCAATTTGGAGAGATACATGTATAAAACATGAAATTGATGAATCAAATTAAGTGCATATAACAATCTCAGCCTGCTGCACTGAGCATTGCCACAAAGCACAGTGCGTCCTTTACACCTCCCCCCAGCAAACTGGGTACTCATTTGACCAACCTCAGAAAAATGGAAGGCTGAGTAACCCTGAGGCGGCTACCTGAATCCAGCTTCTACCAGGATCAAACTCAGGCCGTAAGCAGAGCTCAAGACTGCAGTACTGTATCTTTAACCCTCTGCACCACGGGGCTCATTTTAAATCCAAATTAGCATTTTCCTTGGGCAATTTCATCATCAATTTTCCTGCTGCATCAGGATTATAATAATAATAAGTTTTTATTTATACCCCGCCCTCCCCGCCAAGGCAGGCTCAGGGCGGCTTACAAAGCATGATATAAATATCATGATATAGCAATAAAACAAAGAAATACAATCAATAAACAGGTGACATAAATAAATACAATATATAAGTTAACGTTAAAATTAATCGAAAAACATACAATGGTGCTACAATCTCTGTTTGTACAAAATGGCTTGATATTAATTCTGGTTCATCTTAAAAGGCTAGTTGGAAGAGGGCGGTTTTGCAAGCCGTACGGAACTGATTACAATCCCGTAGGGCCCGCACCTCTTCCAGTAACTGATTAGACCATTGGGGTGCCTTTATAGAGAAGGCCTGTTCCCTGGTTGTTTTTAATTTGGCCTCCTTAGGCCCTGGAATTTCCAGAAGATTTTGTGAGCTGGAACACAGTGCTCTCTGGGGAACATATGGGGAGAGGCGGTCCCTAAGGTAGGCAGGTCCTCGGCCATATAGGGCTTTAAAGGTGATAACCAGCACCTTGTAACGAACCCGGTATACAATTGGCAGCCAGTGCAGTTCCCGCAGGCTAGGCCGCACATGTTCCCACCGAGGTAGTCCCACTAGTAGTCTGGCTGCTGCATTCTGCACTAGCTGCAGTTTCCGAGTTCGGTACAAGGGCAGCCCCATGTAGAGGGCATTACAGTAATCCAACCTCAAGGTGACCGTCACATGGAGCACTGTTGCCAGGTCGCCCCGTTCCAGGAAGGGGGCCAACTGCCTCGCCTGCCTAAGGTGGAAAAAGGCGGATTTGGCGGTGGCTGCTATCTGGGCCTCCATTGTCAGGGAAGACTCCAGTAGCACTCCCAAGCTCTTGACCTCGTGCACAGGTACCAATGGCGCCCCGTCAAAAGCTGGAAGGGAGATCCCTCCTTCCGGACTGCTGCGACCTGGACAAAGGACTTCTATTTTCGCTGGATTCAATTTCAGCCCGCTCAAATTAATCCAATCAGCCACGAATTGCAACGCCTGGTCCAGATTTATAGGGACGTTGACAGCTCAGCCGCCCATCAATAAATAGAGCTGGGTGCCATCAGCATACTGGTGACAACCCTGCCCATATCTCCGGGCAATCTGGGCAAGGGGGCACATGTAGATGTTAAATAACATCAGAGAGAGAACCGCCCCCTGAGGCACACCACAATTAAGTAGGTGCCTCTGGGACATCTCTCCCCCAATCACTACCCTTTGTCCCTGACCTTCAAGGAAAGAGGAAAGCCACTGTAATGCTAACCCCTGGATCCCTGTGTCGGCGAGGCGGCGGGTCAGCAGCCGGTGATTGACCATATCGAACGCTGCCAATAGGTCCAACAACAGCAATACCGCCACACCGCCTCAATCCAGATGTCGCCGGAGATCATCCATGAGGGCAACCAACACTGTCTCCATCCCATGGCCTGGGCAGAAGCCAGACTGGAAGGGATCTAAGGTGGAATCTGTCTGCTGATTGCTGCCTGAAGACAGTTGAGAAGGTTTAAATAGAGCTGTTGTGGCCTTTGACAGACCGTTGCAAAACTATGGGCTGGTTTCCCTTCTGTAGCTACCTTAGCAAAGTCCTATAAAGCACATTTAGGCACAACAGCAAGGTTTGTATAAGCCCTATTAGAGTCATGCCCTTGAACATCAGCCACATTTTTCCCTGTCAAATGTACAGGGCAAATAGACAACATGTCTGCCAATTTTGGGACATCTTCCAATTTAGCCTGATCAAGTTCCTTCTCTAAAACTTCACAGACCATGCATCCCGGGGCATTAGATGGTGGGCCCCCGGGTGGATCTGTTGGTGGAGGAGGGGGGAAAGGAGGAGGAAGAAGGGGGGTCAGGGGGCACTAGTTGAACACCAGTGCTTTTTAGGGAACAATCTTTGGAGAGCTGGCTTGGGTTAGAAATGGGCATAAATTTCTCTACTGCATACCTGCATTTATGCCAGGTTTGCAGAAGTTCAATAGAAGCTCGGGGCTCTGTGTAAAGGGTTTTCCCTATTTTCCCTATTTTCTCCCAGTCTCTTAGCCTAAGAGAGCCACACTGGGGGTACCATAGACATTGTTGCATACTTACTTTAAACAGATTCTGTAGCTGAGACGAAGACACGGACCCGCCGGCCTTACGAACCAGGAATCTTAACTCCTCTAAATGTTTCTGCTCAGCCTGTGATAATTGTCCTCCCATTACTTACCAAATGAAGGGGGTCGTTTGAGAACGTTGGAGTGTATACTTGAGGGCCCTGCAGGCGTTTGATAAGTAGAGCTGAGGTGGCCTTGAAATCCCAGCTCGGGTGCCACTTGTTACAATGAAGACTCGGACATGAGTTCTTGAGGAGGGAATGAATTCTTCAGCTGGAAGATAACATCTTAGTCCACAAGAGTTCACAATAGTTTTGTTATTGCTTCCCAAAGTATCATTGTCAGAAAAGGAGGAAACAGAAGGAATGCTGTGACGTTTAAAGGTTGCTGTTTTTCCCCAGATATTTGCAAGCTTGGCAAATCTCTTGATAGCTGGTCATTAGGTCAAAACCTGATCTTTCCAGTTTTTTGAGGTACAAGTAGACATTCTCATTACATATTATCTACGATACAGATGACCTGCTTTAGCTAAATGGAAGAATGGACACTTGGGAAGGACGGTAGTTCAGTGGTAGAACATCTGCTTGGTGAGCAGAAGGTTCCAGGTTCAATCCCTGGAATCTCCAAAAAAAAGAGTCCAGGCAAATTGGTGTGAAAAATGTCAGCTTGAGACCCTGGAGAGCCGCTGCCAGTCTGAGTAGACAATACTGACTTTGATGGACCAAGGGTCTGATTAAATATAAGGCAGCTTCATGTGTTCATATGTTATAGCATGTGAGCAAAGGAAGTCAAAATGATCTCATTCAAAGGGTCTTCTTCCATAGCTGTAAAGGGAGCTGGCCTTTACAAAGCAGCAGGTCCTGCTCTCAACCACACAGGATTGTCTGCCTAAATTTTTTTCACACTCCACCTTGGATGAAAGTTTAAGACTCAGGATTCTTTCCTTTGCATCTTTTATTACAACCAAAGAGTTTGAATGTATTTTCAAATCAGGAGGCTTTTTTGAAAGTAGAGGTTAAGACTGGCTATAATTGTCATTTGAGATCCACAGAAGGATGTTTAAAAGATTAAAAAAACCTAAGCTGTTCAGTTTAAATTAACTTGTTTCATATAATTTAGTAACTGTGCAAATATGCAACAGCAACCTGCATTAGTACCTATATTAAAGCTGGTGCAAGTGGCACAACATAGCAAATAGATGTTTGTGTTCTCCAAAATGTTTCATCAGGCTGAAACAACACAGAAAATGGAACATAAATGGTGGGGGAGAAAAGGATGTTTCTGGATGCTGTGAATTATTCAGTCCATGCAAAGAATGGATCTAAATACTTACCAAATTTTGTAAGATTAGTCTTCTTTGTTTTTGTCCCTAACTTTTTGATACAGTCTGAGATCTTTATATATATATATATATATATATATATATATATATATATATATATATATATATATATATATACAGAGAGAGAGAGAGAGCAGTAAGCATAACGATTTCTTCACTCCTTCTCTTATACTGCCCTTCATTAACAACTGATAAACAGCTGTAGCTTTTTTACTACCTTATCTTCTGAACTCTGCTAGTAGTGTGATACTGTTGCTTTTGAATTGCTTCTAATAAGCTACTATAGTTATTTGCATCACATCAACATATGGCCCACAATCCAAATGGTCATGCATTAGCCCCTGAAATCTGATATGTGTTTACTATATTGTGGCCACATTATGCACACGCAGTATTAGACTCTTTAAGCAACTCCCTTGATAGAAAACCCAGTCACCCCAATCAAGGACACGCCCTGTTCTGTAGAAGCAAGGTAATTGGACAAAATTGTAAAGAGGCTTTTCCTCATTTTTTTGTGGGGGAGGGCTTGGTTCTGGCCCCATACCACTTTGGTTCATCTCCTGATTGCCACACACATTTTTCTGCTTTTCGTTTTCTTTTCAGGGTTCCCTCCCCCATTCCTCCCATTCTCTTGAGATCACTTTTTCAACAACGCTTTTCCAGAAGTCAGTCTTTTGCCCACTTTTTCCTCATGCATAATGTTAATGTCAATTTTCTTTGTCCCACTGACTCCCACTCACCATCAGCTTATGGTTCAATGACTGGACTGTCATGGTCAAACTGTTGGGATATGGCAAGATCTAATTTTCAGTCATTATTGGGTTAAAATATTTGTTTTGATTCCAGCAGAAACCTGACCTGGACCTGACTAAGAGCCAATCCTGTATGTTCATTGGTGTGTTTGATAAACTGATTGGGTGGTTTTAACTTATTACTGTATCAGTTGGCTAATCAGTTTCTTTCTGTCAGGAATGTAGAATTTAAAAAGTGTTAATAATAAATAATAATAATAATTTTTATTTGTATCCCGCCCTCCCCGCCAGGGCAGGCTCAGGGCGGCTCACAACATAGGAATACAATATACAGCAACAGTTATAATTATAAAATCATCATTAAAACAATTTACAAGTTATATTAAAATTAACATTCCCTCATTCCCTCAAAGAGATATAAGGCAAAGGGTGTCTCTCCATGAGGGAAGCAGATAGAGACTAACTTAAAAAAAGAGAGAAAACTTTTTTTTTAAGTGGGGGTGCTGTGAAGCCATCAATGATGCCACCACTGATGACAGAATCATCCTTTGAAAATCCTCATTATTAAGGCACAAGTGGAAGAAAATAACTGACTCCACAAATACACAGGGAGCGCAGTCATGAGAAATAACCATTCCCAAACTGCTTGTGGATCGAATCCCAAGAAAATCCAGAGTAAGTCAAACATGCAGAAAAGCCCCATGTGTGATTCTTTGTGCTGAATCTCCACATCAGGATTGAACTGTAGTTCCTGGCACTGAATCAGAACACATGCTAATTCTGCCAACAGCAGCTGGTTTGTCATGTTTGCTAGCATAAAGATTTGTTTGGTGCTGGCATGATGACAGTAGTATCAGTGGGGCAGATAGGCACACATGGATCAACACAAATGGCCTTTATATTTAGGTTCCAACTGGCAGACTCTCAGGAGCACTGGCGGTGTTGCAGACAGTTGTATGGGGAAAATCCACCGAAAGCAGAGACTCTGCCATAGTATGTGCAGACATGCCTTCTCTTTGCACAGGGACATCCTTGAATCACTCCTAGCCAATAAATTCATTTTCAGAAGAACAATATGAATTCCTTGAGAGACAATTTCAGCCTTCATCCATACCAATGAAAAGGATTTAAAAAAAAACAAAACACCTCTCTCTCTCTGGAGGGAAAACCAGGATATATTAGAAGTTGAGTAGATAACCTTGATGAGTCATAAATAATGCTGGTTGACACCACCAACATACTGCATCAGTCAGTTTTGATAATAGCTATTCATGAAATTCTGGAACATGGGCTTATGAAGTCACCTCAAGAGTAATTAACTTGTGGGATTCATGGCCATGAGTTAGTAGGAAAATTCAGGGAACACAGGTCTGTTAATGCGTTTAAGCCATGACGACTAAACAAGACCTTATGTTCAGAGGCAGTAACCTTATGAATATCAGAGTTGAGGGCAATAGCTAGGGATGGGCATGGACCAGAAAAATGAGGTTTGGTTTGTGGTTCATGACATGCTGGACTAGAAGGACCATTAGACTGCTCTAGTACAGTTTCATGTGTTCTTACGGAACATATGAAAATACTGTATTTCAACAAATGTCTGTTATTAAAATTATTGTGTCAGCAAGGCCAATATCATCTAAAGTTACCAAAAGCACCTCCCCTGGTATAACCTGAAGAGACTTTTCATTTGTTTATTTATTAAAACATTTCTATCCCACCTTTTCTTGCAGTTCAAGGCAGCTTATATGATAATAGTTAAAATCATTTTCCGTTCAAAAGCAAAAATAAAATAGCAAACTCCAGCTTTCTCCCCCCTTCCCCTTTGAAAGATGCCTGCCTCTCTTATATTCATAAGAATATAAGAGAGGCCATGTTTGGTCAGGCCAGTGGCCCATCCAGTCCAACACTCTGTCACACAGTGGCAAAAAAAAGTGCCATCAGGAGGTCCACCAGTGGGGCTAGGACACTAGAAGCCCTCCCACTGCTGCCCCTCCCCAAGCACCAAGAATAAAGAGCGTCACGTCCCCCAGACAGAGAGTTTCATCGATACCTTGTGGCTAATAGCCACTGATGGACCTCTGCCCCATATGTTTATCCAATCCCCTCTTAATGCTGTCTATACCTGTAGCTGCCACCACCTCCTGTGGCAGTGAATTCCATGTTTTAATCACCCTATGGGTGAAGAAGTGCTTTCTTTTATCTAACCCAACTAATGCAACTGCTCAGCAATTTCATAGAGTGCCCACAAGTTCTTGTATTGTGAGAGAGGGAGAAAAGTACTTCTTTCTCTACTTTCTCTATTGCATGCGTAATCTTATAAACCTCTATTATGTCACCCCTCCGTCAACGTTTCTCCAAGCTAAAGAGCCTCAAACACTTTAATCTTTTTTCATAGGGAAAGTGTCCCAACTCTTTATTCATTCTAGTTGCCACTTTCTGGACTTTTTCCAATGCTAGAATATCTTTTTTGAGGCATGGCACCAGAATTGTACACAGTACTCCAAATGAGGCCACACCATCGATTCATAAAGGGGCATTATGATATTGACTGATTTCTTTTCAACTCCCTTTCTAATAATCTCCAGCATAGCGTTGGCCTTTTTTTATTGCACTCACCCAGCCTCGACAGATCCTTTTGGAGTGCCTCACAATTCTCTCTGGTTCTTACCACCCTGAACAATTTAGTGTCATCTGCAAACTTAGCCACTTCACTGCTTACTCCCAACTCCAAATCATTAATTAGAAAGCACCAGACCCAGTACTGAGCCTTGCAGTACCCCACTGCATACCACCCTCCACTGTGAAAATTGCCCATTTATACTCACTCTGTTTCCTATTTATTAGCCAGTTTTTAATCCATGAGAAGACTTGTCCTTTTACCCCATGACTCTTGAGTTTACCTAGAAGCCTTTAATGAGGAACTTCATCAAAAGCTTTCTGGAAGTCAAGGTAAACAACATCTATTGGGTCCCTTGTGTCCACATGTTTGTGCATTCCCTCAAAGAAGTCTAACAGGTTAGTGAGACAAGATTTTCCTTTACATGCTGAGCCTTCTTCAATAGCTTTTGTTCATCAATGTGCCTACTAATTCTCTCTTTAATAACGGTTTCCACCATCTTACCTGGTATTAACATCAGACTGACTGGCCTGTAATTTCCCGGATCTCCTCTGGTACACTTTCCTCCAACACTTTTTAAAGATGGGGATGACATTAGCTACTTTCCAGTCCTCAGGAATGGAGGCAGATTTTAATGAAAAATTACATATTTTTGTCAGGAGATCCACAAATTCACTTTTGGGAACTCTTGGGTGTATGCCATCCAGGCCTGGTAACTTATCCATTTTTAAATTGCCTATCAGTCATAGGACCTCCTCTCTCGTCACCTCAATATGACTTAGGTCTTTCAACACCCCTCCTGAAATCAGTGTTCTGGAGTGGGCAAGCACTTCTGATCTTCCATAGTGAAGATGGAGGCAAGGAATGCATTCAGCTTCTCAGCCATTTCCATATCATCCTTCAGTTATCCAAGGGCCCCACTGCCTCCCTGGCTGGTTTCCCGCTTCTAATGTATTTGAAGAAATTTTTATTGTTGGTCCTTATGTTTTTTGCTCCTCGTATTCCCTTTTTGCCTGCCTGATCACAGACTTGCATTTTATTTGCCACAGCCTGTGTTCCCTTTTATTAATATTACTGGGATTAGCTTTCCACCACTTAAAGGAATCCTTCTTACCTTTTACAGCTTCCATTACTTTGTTTGTTAACCATGCAGGCCTTTTTCTATACCTATTTGTGTCTTTCCTAAACTGCGATATATATTTTATCTGAGCCTCTCAGACTGAAAACAATCTTCAAGCTTCCTCAATGGTTTTGACCTTTTAAACCTTTCCTTTCAGTTTCCTCTTCACATGCCTCCTCTTCTCAGAGAAGTTAAAAGTGGTTGTGTTGGTCTGTTTGGGCAACTCTCTGTTTATACAAATGGTGAAATCAACAACATTATGATCACTGTTCCCAAATGGTGCAATCACTTTTACATCTCTCACCAGGTGTTGGGCATTACTTAGGACCAAGTCCAGGATTGCCTCTTCCCTGGTAGGTTCTGTGACCTTCTGCTCCATAGCACAGTCATTGAGAATGTCTAGAACCTCAATCTCTTTCTCTCGACTTGAACACATATCGACCCAATCAATGTGTGAGTAGTTAAAATCACCGATTATGACACAGTTTTGATGTCTAGCTGCTCTCTTTAATTTTTTCATCATTTTATAATCAGCCTCTGTCTTCTGATCTGGTGGGCGATAGCAAACCCACAGAGTTCCTTTTGTGCCTACTGTTTCGACCCATAGCGAATCCAATTCACTTACCATCTTAATCTTACTGGACTGTATGCCCTCTGTGACATACATAGCCACCCCACCTCCAACCCTTCCTTCCCTATCCTTCTGATATAATTTATATCCAGGGGTCACCGTATTTCTAAAATGCCCACAATGTCTATGATTTCCTCCAACACTAAGCATTCCAACTCCCCAATTTTACCTTGCACACTTCTATCATTTGTATATAAACATCTATAATTTCCCAGGCATGTTAGGCCAGCAACCTTCCTCCTGCTGCCTTGGAACCTTTCCAGGCAGTCCCTATTGTTTGTTACTGTATCAGTGGACAACACTAATCCATTGCCCTATGGAAAAGTAACAGTGAATTTTTCATCTCTTTGAGATGAACCATCCCGAACCAGAGACATTTCATCTCCTGTCAGCTTCTCTCCAAGATTCAGTTTTTATTTTAAGCACCAGCAGCTCCTGCTTGTTCCAAAAAGCATCCCAGTGCCTAACAAACTTGAACCCTTCCTCCCTACACCATTGTCTCATCCATGCATTGAGACTTCTAATTTGTGCCTGTCTGGCCCTGTGTGTGGAACAGGTAGCACTTCTGAGAAGGCTACCTTGGAGGTCCTGGCCTTGAGTCTCCTGTCTAGCAGCCTACATTTTCCTCCAGGACCTCATGACTGCATTTCTGCACATTGTTGGTGCTGACATGTATCACGATCACTGGCTCCTCCCCAGCACTGTCTACCAGCCTATCCAGAACACGTGTAATGTCTGCTACCTTCGCACCAGGCAGGCAAGTCACCATACGGTCAATATGGGGGTTTGCCACCCAACTGTCTACCTGCCTAAGAATCGAATCTCCAGCTACCAAGAGCCTCCCTCCCTCCCTGCCCAGGGATGGTTCCTGGTGCAAAAGGATACCCATTCACCAACTGAAGAAGAGGTCTCTTCTGAGGGCACATTCCCGTTATCTTCAGCATGGTGCCTTGTTCCCTCTTGACCCTCCTGCTCCCTGACAGCAGCAGGGCTGCCATTTTCAGAGTGGAACAAATCTAAGAAGTCTCCAAGAATTTTTTCCATGTACCTGTCTGTCTCTGCTTCTCCAGGTTAGCCACCTCAGCCTCAAGGATGTGAACTGGTTTCCTGAGAACCAGGAATTCCTTTCACTGAGCACACACTCAATATTTCTGTCCAAAACACTGGATAGCCCCCAACCCCTTGCTGGCATTCTGCCTTCATAATTGCTTTTAAAAATTTATTATTTTTCAAAAGATAAATCTATACAATCCCCCTTTTAATACCCTTCATGTTTATGTGGCCTTTCTTGTGGAAAATCTACTTACTTTATTGGGAACACAATAGGGGCCTGGCTTCTTGCTCTTTTTTTTCAGAACCCCTAGGCTAAGAGCCACAGGCCACGAGTCCTTTGGCTTGCCTCTGGCATCATGCAGCCTTATAAATGGAAAGAGGGTGGGGCCACCAGTCAGCCCCAGGCAACATAGACACTTCTGATCAGCAACAATCACCTGATGCAATCAGCTACACTTAGCTACAGCTCAGGCAAAAGCACAATTCCTCTTCCCCCAGCAACCACACAAACTCAGGTTCTCTCCTTGCAATCAGTAGCACTCAGATAATTTTTCTCAGCAGTTAAGAAAAGACAAATATCCCTTCAGCAGCACCCTGTTTCACTCTCTCTTGGAGGTCAACTGACTGTCAGACACTCTGAAAAGTTTGGGTAAACAGACAGACCTTGGAATACCATTTGAAGATCTCAAAGGAGAGGGCCCCCCTTACCTCTTCAGGGAGCCCATTCCCCAGAGCCAGAGCCATGATGTAAAAGACCCGGGCTCTGGTTGGTATTCAATGGCCACCCTTAGTGGTGGGAGAGCCAACAGATGACTGTGTGATGGCCATAGTTGGTGCACAGGGACATATGGAAGGAGACAGACCTTCAAATACATACTGCATAGAAACATTGAAGAAGAAGAAGATGAAGATATTGGATTTATATCCTGCCCTCCACTCCGAAGAGTCTCAGAGCGGCTCACAATCTCCTTTATCTCCCTCCCCCACAACAGACACCCTGTGAGGTGGGTGGGGCTGGAGAGGGCTCTCACAGCAGCTGCCCTTTCAAGGACAACCTCTGCCAAAGCTATGGCTGACCCAAGGCCATGCTAGCAGGTGCAAGTGGAGGAGTGGGGAATCAAACCCGGTTCTCCCAGATAAGAGTCCGCACACTTAACCACTATACCAAACTGATGTGCACTTGGGTTCTTGGCACAATCAGGAAAGGGGAAAAATAATACTTCCTTTAGCAACTAACTATATAAACCAGGCCTGCTAGTTTGAGAATCATACAGAAATCACCAACCTTCCATGCTCTCAAAGAAAGCTTGCTATGAAAGCTCCAGAACTCATAGTGTAGGAAAATAGAGACATAAGGTAACATCACAGAACTTATTCCAGGGCTGCCATGTCCAACTCAAGAAATATCTGGAAACTTTCCCATCCCCTAAAAATAAACAAATAAATAAAAATACAGCAGTGCATTTCCCCTGAATACAGTCTTTATTTCCTCTACTTCTTTTTTGCCTTCCCCCAGTAGCTGCACTTCCATTAAATGAAAGTGAACACACACTCACAAACTCACAAAGCAGCCAAAATAAACAGTTTGCAAGTCCACACTTTTGTGATCTCCCTGAGGCAATGATATATATGTGTTGCTTTACATTATAATTAGTATCTAATTGTATTTTAATGTTATATAACTAATTTAGATTGTTTTATCCTTATGCAAGCCACCCTGAGCCCTTCAAGAAGGGAAGGGTGGCCTTGTAGTCCAATGAATTAATTAATTAATAAAATAGATCACTTTACTCATGGGAATTGCTGAATGTAACAATCTGCTGTATTTCAACCAACTTCTTCAGACTAACAAAGGAAATGAAAGTAAATAATGTGAGAGAGAGAGGTCTAGGAGGTGAAGTTTTCAGGTTCTAGTTAACTTTTTGTTATCCATTTTACTATCCATTATACTATACCACTTCTGAAATGAATGCAAAACAAACAGAGGAACTGCACTCTCTCCCTCTCTCACACATTCACTGGGAAGAACAATGTGGCTCTGCCTGCTCCCTCTCCCACAGCTTTAGTCTCACTGAGATTTAAAGGCACACATGCATTCCAAAACACAAGCAGTTTGCAAGCTTCTAAAAATCAAAAGGCATCATGGCTGTTCAGGCGGTGCTTCCTCCATTGGCCAGCTGGCTGGTGGCAGGGAGGAGCCTGCAAAACCAGGGGAGCCCCTGCTGGGACCTGGGGGCTGACAAGCCTAACTTATTCCTATGTTTTCAAAAGAACTAATCAGCAAATTTCCATTTCTCCCTCCATCCATGAGACTATACATACATGACCACATTCTGACCTCACAATAATCCCAACTTCCCTTTCCCACCTTCCTTCATATAAGGTCTTCACTTAATATTTTGAAGACACAGAATGGATGCTGGAACAATCTACATTGAGGGAAAGTCTAAGTAAAAATGGCTACAGCCTCTACAGACATTGTGAAAGCTCTTCATAGAAAGGGCTTGCCAGATAGTTATAACCCTGAGTGAGGTCTAGATAGATACAGCAAGACTGTATGTAGGCTTGCCAGGTCTCCCACCTACTGTCAACCTTCATTCCCTCCTGCTGGCATCATGTATACCGTGGCTTCACTTCTGAACACACCCCTGAGGTGGCCAGCTCCCAGAGGTGGCCAACAACCCTAACTGCATGTGAGAATTGTGCTTGGATTTGCGAGACTTCAGTGCAAGATAACAACTAACGTCTTGTTCCCTCCCTCCAAATAACCCATTTATTCTTCATAGATTACATGTAATGATAGTCTGGATAATGGGACAGCGTTTATTGCTTATTATAGTCTCATAGTTTTCCCATGACCTGCACCAGTTTTGTTTCTCATAGCATAAACATTCAACACAAATTGGCTATAGAATAGAAGAAGCTGATTGGCCTGAAATGCACACTTGTCCAATTTGCAACATGAACCATATATCTGTTTAATGGAGGAAACAGAAAATCCTTGATTAACTTAAATAAATATAAAAATGTAAATTTTTCAGGAATTATAGTCACTTATTTCAATTTGTTTCTTAATTCCATAACTGCTAGAGTTTTCTAAAGAAAATTCCTTTCCTTCCCAACAGCACCTCACATCCATCTGGAGTAGAAGGATTCTCTTCCTTCTTCCCAGGAAACTAGGAATACAAGAAAATCTAGGGTTACAACTCTGTGGCAAGCCTTTTCTGTGACGTGTTTTCACAATATTTGTAGAGGCTGAATTCAAGAAAACTAAATAATTTAATATTCCCACCCCATCCTGTGGACCTAACATAAAATGACTCAAATCCATGGATTATGTTGGAATTGTGTGTTTGTTTAAATAAAGTACAGATAAATAATTACCTTGACCGATTAAACTTTGAAAAGAAACTATGATAACTACTGCCCTGCACAAATGTCTAGCTGTGTCACTTGGCTGTTTCTCCCCTCAGGTACTCTGAAGAAAACCTGCTGGTGTGTTTGTGCCTCAGCTCTGCTTGACACCCAGCTGAGGAATGTGATTAAGAGCTAGTGCCAAGCCTTACATGTCTCTGAAATTTTCAGTCTGTTTCAAAGTGTCCTAATTAAACCAGTGAAATACCAGAGGAATTTCTCAAAAGAGTTCAAAGACCTTGCCAAAATAGATATTTTTTCTCTCATTTATACATCTTAGCAGAGCTGGACAGAAGCTTATTAAGGGAGTTAGTGAGGCTAAGAAAGGCTGGGCTGCAACTTTAGTTTGGCAGGCAGCATGGATTTGCTACAGTTCTGCCCCTTCTTATGGAGCCATATAGCATGAGAGGCCTAGGTCCATGTGTGAGGAGACCATTCTCTGGCTCATCACTACACCAGTGGCCACCCAAATTCTGGAGATGCTGACATGGGGAAAGCTGCAGTATGATCTGAATTAACATATCAAGCTGCCTTATACTGAATCAGCCCATTGGTCTCTCGTGGCCAGTATCGTCTCACCTTATTTACAGCAGCTTTTCAGGGTCTCAGGTCAAACTCCTTCATATTGTCTCTTAATTGATCCTTTTAAAGTAAAGATAGTAAATAGAGGAGTATACTCTGAATGCTTTGAGGATTATGATAATAAAATTGCATGCAGTCCTGACACCCAAATGTCAAAATGTGAACTCCAAATTTGTATGTGTTAGCTCAAGTTATAATACTAAGCCATATTCCTCTCTGTCAAATGACTGACAGCTTCACACATTGCCCTGAGGGCATGCAGGATGAAGCAACATTTTAGTGGTCTCAGTTCTCACTCTGCAACAGCTTCCTAAGAACCCACCCAAAATTATTGATGGGGATTGTTGAAGTATTAGTTCCTTGTTCCCATTTCAGTAGTCATATACTTGATTCAGAGATAATGGAGAATAATTTTCTGTTTGATCTCTGAATGTTTGGACCCCCCTCCTAACCACCACCACCCCCCCACAATAGTGACAATTTAAATGAAGAACAAACTATGAGACAAGATGATGCAAAAAGATGGAGACTAAACAGAGAGGAAGGCTTTCCTGCTTTCCTAATGGTACCCCCCCCCCCCATCTTGAATGGTAGGATTGCTTTCCCTATTTCCACATGAATTTAGAACCAAGAAAACATATTTCCATCAGAACCCATGCAAGAAAATGCTTTCATTGGACTGGCTAACTACCAACCTTTGAATCAGGGATGCTGATAGCTTCTGTTCAAACACAATTGGCAGCTGAATTTACTGTGATCAAATGCTTCACCTATATACAAGCTAAGTTTCCTCATCAGATCATTTCACCGTTACTGTTTGCTGCTTGCCTGCTTTTTGTACTTGTGAAACTGGTGGCATCTATAATGACTGAAAGAACTAATCACAAGATTCATGGGATGGCCATGTGTCCTTATTTAAAGAAGTTACTCAAACAAACAGACAACAGTTCAGCTCAAAAGAAAATGAAACTTTTCCTTTTAGTTGTCAATGGGCACCATGTACCAGGACAAGAATATTGTAAAGCAAGAGCAGCAAGCTTTAAGTCTTAGTCATATAGAAGATTTTTAAAAGTGTGTTTCTGTTGGTGAGGAAGAAACCACAATCCTTGCAAGGTCATGCATGAAAGTGCACACATAAATAGATCCAGAAAGTTTGGCAGGCATTGATGGATACCAAGCTAAAACAAAACTGCCAGGTACCAACTCAAACCATCTATGTCAAACTTTTCTTTCTTCTAACAATGTTTGAGACAGCTGCAGCAAAGCAATATATAGTCTTGCATGTCCGAATGTTTTTCTTCCATGATCAGACATGGTTCAGCTTATTGCATACGGAGTTTTGAATGTTTGGCTGCCATGATAGCTACTTGCAAGTAGAACATTAAATGAACAAGTAGATGATTGAGGACTCCTGCTTTGTCATAATACAAATAGATTTATTATCTTTTCTTGGCGTAACAAAATGACACAAGGGAAGGAAAAATGAGAGCCACAGTAAGAAGCTTTTTATTGCAGCAGCATCTTTCAGGTGCAAAGTCCTACCTTCATGAAAGGGAAAGCCTCTTCTATCACATATTCTTTTTATTGCTATTGCAGCAAAACTACTGTCTGAAGTTATACTCAAAACTTGCTATCTCCATGCAGATGGCTATGTACAGACCTCAGACTCAGTGGGAGCTCACAGGAGCACAGCTCCTGAACCTTTCTGAGAGTTCCACTTCCTCCTTCTGAGAGTTCCACCTCCTTGTCTATTGAATAGTAGGTGCAGCTGCATAAATCCCTGGATGAGCTCCACCACCTATTTTTCTACAAAATGACCACTGGCTGTCTAGATATAGTGTCAACCAGGGAGCCTTCTAAGTCAGTGACGAGTTGAAACTGAGGACTTTGTGGATCCATCTTTGGGCAATATTTGTGTGGCACAGGTTTCTTTGAAAGAGTTACCAAGTACAGATACTGTGTTACTGATTTTAAAAAACACCTCATCTTTCCAGGGACAACATTTGGAATGATTTCTCACTAGTGTTGCTCCACCCCCAGGCTTCTGTTTTCCATGGCGCAAGCCATCAATTTCCCACCAGTTGCTCTGTGGGTGTATTTTGACATGGGGTTCCCTTCAGTTCCCCTTGCAGCTTTGCAATGCTGTCTTTCAAGGATTAAGAAACTGCAAGGAGAACTGGAGGGAACCCCACATCAAAATGTGCCACCAGAGCAACTGGTAGGAAATCAGTCACTTCTGCCGGATGGAAACAGAAGCCTGGGGACAGAGCAACAGTGAGAAATCAGTATTGGTGTTTTTGAAAGACCAAATGTTTACTAAAAGCAATCACAGATGGGGAGGGGGGGAATCCTCCTTCATGCCTTCTTTACAAAGGGCAGTGGTCTTGCTTTCCTATTTATTTATTTTTATTTATTGATAGATTTATATAGCCCACCTTTCTCACTGGGTATTAAGGTGGGTTACATAGATTAAGTCAATACAATCAACAAGATGGAGCAATCAATAAACAATGAAATAGGATTTGGGTTGTAGAACCAACCAGAAGGCTAAATAACAGCATTCTAACAGTAATTGGGTGGGAGAGGCTTCAAGATTTATAACTAGATGATGTTAGCAATGTTTCTTTCTAGGCAATGTCTTGGAACAACCCCTAAGTGTAATGTAGAACCAACCAGAAGGCTAAATAACAGCATTCTTCTAAATTAGAGGAATTATACATTGTAATTTGTGACCTACAGTATATACAGGATAAAAAGAAAATTGTTATCAGCATTTTGCTGAGAACAAAGCCCAACCCCATTTAAGATAAGAGTTCAGATTTAAATAGTGACATTTTCTAATGCCAAGAATAATGCTTTCCCTGTGAGATTTGGGATTTAAGCTTAATTTTAAACCCATGACTGAGTGATAGATAACTGTGCATTACTTAATAAATAATATAAAAAAGAACCTTTTAAAAAAACACTCAGTAAAGATCTTCTGCATCCCACCAAAAAGCATCAGTAGAGATTTTCATATCGCACCTCAAAGCAATGAACAATCTCTTTAATGATAGGATGTTTACCCAGATATTGCTTTATGAGAAAAAATATTCTGTTCAAATTGCCATCAGAGCAACTATGAATTAATGAAGAAAAACTCAAATGGACATCTGGCATGCCATCAATGAGTTATTCTTTTCACCTAGGTTGTTATAAAGGAATAAAGTACTATATCACTTATTTCATTTAAAGACTTCAAAGAGAATATCATAAAACTCTTTAGTGAGAGTCATTTCAAGACAAAATCTAAAGAGTCAGAAGACTTGAAGGGAAGATTCAGTTAAGAAGCCTTCACCCATAGGTCCCGAACAAATGTATTTCAAACAATTTTTTTTGAAATAAAAAAAAATAAAAGAGATTTTAGGAGCCCATGTTTCCCATTCTGTGTGGCATACTTCAGGGGCTGAATTTTGTACCTGAAAAGTCAAAAGTCAAATACAATAACATAGTGATCAACCCATATATATAACTGGCATACCAATCTATAGTCATTTGGCTGCAATCCTCCTGCAGCCCATTAGGACACATATGGTGTGGTCATATCTGTAATACTCTGTTCAGACTGATATTTTAAAAGGCTATTGTAGAGCTGGAAAAGGTGCAGAAAAGGGTAACCAAAAAGATCAAGGTGTCAGAGCACTGTTAGTTACCCATTAGTTAAACAAAAAAGCTAATTAGAGATATGGCAGAGGTCTGTACAATTATGCCTGGTGTGGAGAAAGTGGATAGAAAGAGCTTTTTCCTCCTCTTCTACAATACCAGATCTTAGGTTCACCAAGTGTAGTTAGTTGATGGGAAGTCAGTTCTGGATAGGTAAAGTACTTTCTTCCAACGATGTATAATATAATTAGGAATTCATTGCCAAAGGATGTAATGGTGACTGGTGACCACTAGTATTAAATGGCTTTAAAAGGAAGCTAAATAAATTAATGGAATATTGACCCTCCAGTGACTATTAGTTATGAAATAAATTAAACCTTCATGTTCAAACCTAATGTATATTGGTATACATTCTAACAGTAATTGAGTGGGAGAGGCTTCAAGATTTATAACTAGATGATGTTAGCAATGTTTCTTTCTAGGCAATGTCTTGGAACAACCCCTAAGTGTAATGTAAAAGTGAAGAAAGATTCAACTTCTTTTTAACAAAAGCGTTGTATGACATTCCTATTAGCAGTGAAAATCGTATTAACTATATACAAGACAGTGATATATACACACACCCTGGCAATTTTACAAAGTTTGCAACTACTCTATTTATGTTAAGAAACACAGAGGGGAAAAACTGTGACATTTCTCATTATACAGTATTTGTGACAAAATTCAAAATAGGCACCACTAAAATGTGCTTCAAATAGATAGATAGATAGATAGATAGATAGATAGATAGATAGATAGATAGATAGATAGATAGATAGATAGATAGATAGATAGATAGATAGATAGATAGATAGATTTATTGTCATTGTTCTCAAGAAAATGAGAGCAATGAAATGAGGTGCTCTTCCACAAACGTACCAACACATCAACACCCACAAAAGGACATATACATAGATCATTTAAATGCATCTAAAAACACATAACCATTCATAACCCTGCATTTAGCTTAACCACGGCACTTGGATAGAAGCTGCCCTTGAATCTATTTGTCTTTGCCTTCAACACTCTATATCGCCTACCTGACGGTAAAATCTCAAATAGCAAGTGGCCCGGATGTGAAGGGTCCCTTAAGATCATTTGTATCTTCCTTCTACATCCCATATCATACAGATCCACCAATGAGGGGAGAGAACATCCACAAATCTTCTGTGCTCTCACCATCACTCTTTGGAGCACCCTTCTCTCTGCTTCCGTGCAGCTCCCAAACCACACGCAGAGGCAATAAGATAAAATGCTCTCAATGGAACTACGATAAAAGGCAACCAGCAGACTCCCTGACAGTTGTTGTGATCTTAAGGGTCTTAAATAGTATAGTCGTTGCTGGGCCTTTTTCTCTAGAGCTAAAGTATTTGCTCCCCATGTTAGATCCTGTTTCATAGTAATTCCCAAAAACTTCCATTCTGTCACCTGTTCTACCATAACCCCATCAATAAACAACGGCTGAATGTCCAGACTACTCTTCCTATAATCCACTATAATTTCCTTCGTCTTATTTACATTAAAAATAAGATTATTTGCTTTACTCCAGAGGGACAGCTGATGAACTTCCCTCCTATACGCAGACTCATCATTCTCAAAGATGAGCCCCACTAATGTTGTATCATCTGCATACTTAATGATTTTATTGCTCAGACTACTAAAACACAATCAGACGTGTAAATAGTGAAAAGAAGTGGACTCAAGACACATCCCTGGGGAGTGCCAGTGTTTAAGATCTTCACGGAAGAAGTATATCCGTCCATTTTAACCCTTTGTGAACGACTTGATAAAAAGTTCAAAATCCACTCACATATAGAGTCCGACAGCTTCAAATCCTTAAGCTTAAACAACAATCTATGGGGTGATATTGTATTAACAGAGCTAAAATCCACAAACATACGTCCCCCTTTTATCCAAATGCGATAAGGCAGTATAAAGGACAGTATTAACAGCATCCTCAGTAGATCTATTTTTCCTGTAAGCACTTTTCCCCCAGCAAACTGGGTACTCATTTTACCAACCTCAGAAGGATGGAAGGCTGAGTCAACCTTGAGCCAGCTACCTGAACCCAACTTCCACCAGGATCGAACTCAGGTCATGAGCAGAGTACTGCAGTTTTACCACTCTGTGCCACGGGGCTGCTGTGTGTATATATATACATATACATACATACATACATATATATATATATATAAACACACACTTCACCTGAAAATTATATGTATACAACTTTTTGCGTGTGTAATTGCTCTTTGGGCATGTATTAATGGTGCAGAATATGCTTCTGGAAGAAAAAACAAAAAACACAAATATCCTTGAATTACTGCACATTTGAAGCTATAGAAGTTTCATTATAGCTACTGGAAGGAAAAGAAGCAACTTGCTGAAAAATGAATAGTAGCTTAAAGTCTGTGACCTTGAAAATGGGTGTGTTTTTAAAAAATGTTTTTAAAAGCTGTTACTTTCAAGAACCTGGTGAACCAATCACTGGAGATTCCTGAAAAGCTCAGACAGTGAATATTTAGCTGCATTGTTTTGAAAGTGCAAGAGTTTTAAGGCCCAGTGGGTCTGCTGGAGTCTTAATGAAGCAGTTAATGATGTGTGAATTATAGAGCCTGACAGCCCCCCTCCCCAATAAAACCAACAGGGATACATTCACAGTCTTCCATGGCAGTTAAGTAATGACAATGCTGTCTGCATAACTTATCGCAGTGCCATTAAGTAACCCCCCCCCCCCCTTCTTACCTGCCTGGCAACTCTGAAACAGTCTCCTGCTCATTACACCTGTCTCAGTCAGGACCATTGAAGAGCCAACTGATATCCAGCAGTCAGGGGAAACTTCATTTCAATGCAACCTACATTGAATGAAATGACATTCACTAGACGTACAACTTCACATCCTGTAAAACTGCTATTCACAGTTACTGTAGTTTAGCTTTTCTAAGAGAATCCTCATTTACAAAAGCACATAAACATTGTCTTCCCAGAAGATTTCAACAAGCCAATTGTTTCTCCACATCAGTGAATGGAGTTCAAAATATGCTAACACTAGACTTCACTTACTCATACATACCAAAGACAGGTCTCTTTGTGTAGCAGGGGAATTTGTATGCCCTTCAGTCTATAAGAAAAATAGCTGTTGAAAGGATTAAAAAAAAACCCCTTTTTTTGCATTTCTTTTGGTAGCAAGATTCAGGGTCATTTACTGATTCAGGATGACAGGGATGCTTACCTATACAGCAGAATACTCCATTAGCTAGGGATGTACCCAGTTGTTTAACACTGGAAGTCTCATTGGGAAATCAATCTGATAGCTCTTTCCATTGGCTTCAACAGAAACACGTATCTAGGTATAACTCTTACCTACCCATCCTAAATTAGGATGAAAGTCTTCACTGAAGGACCTACCTACCAGTAAAAAAATGCTAACTTGCAGATGAGGCACAAGGTGGCATGAATGGGCATGTGGAAGAGCTTTTTCTTTCCTCCTTCAAGTGTCAGTTGGGAGAAGGTGGGTCTTCTTCAGTGTTCCCTCTAAGGTGAGTTAACATGAGTTAGCTCACAGATTTTTAGCCTCCAGCTCACACATTTTTGTCTTAGCTCAGGAAAAATGGCCACAGAGCACAATAATTTATGCAGTAGCTCACAACTTTAATGCCAGTAGCTCACAAAGTAAAATTTTTGCTCACAAGACTTTGCAGCTTAGAGGGAACATTTCTTTTAAGTATAATTTGTGTGCAAGAGCTCAGACGTGCTGTTTACCATACATTATTGTGCTGCAGTCCTTTCCTTCAGCATTGACCATGACAATCCCAAAGCTATTTTCTTCTTATGAAAGTTAATAAACCTCACTTTGGGCATTATCTGTAAGTGACTCTCTACTACTTTAGTTTAAAACTATTCTGAATGCTGCTATTGCACACAGTGGAATGGAGGTGTAGAGCCCAGTTTCATCAAGAAGGCAGAACTTCTGGGACACTGACTGCTGGATCTCTGGTTTGGGAAGGGAAAGTCGTTTGGGGGTGGGGAGTGCCATACCCTGTGTACAAGACTGTGTTTACTCTTATAATAAATAGTTACTTTGCTTAAGTCAAGGTGTGGGAGTGGGAGGGGGGGATTTAAGAAAGGAAGCCTTAAGTCTTGTGCTTGCCGTTACTTCCGGTCCCTGGGTTGCAACTTTGCCTCCTTGACCTGAACCTGGTTGCACCACCCAGCCATAGTTAAACAGAGATTAGGAATGGGAGGTACCAGCTGCCACTTTTGCTTCAAACACTCTGGATTTCTTGTTGGCTTCAACAATGTTGTTGTGTATAGGAACTAATGTTGTTATATTGTGCTCCTGCCTAGCTCACTGAAGCCTTTAGGCCTGAGCTTGGAGACTTAGGAACAATAGGCAGTAGGATCAAAATCCTTGCTGCCCTGCTCCAATCATGGGCCCACCTCCTGGTTTGAATGATCCAATGGCATGCTTGCGCAGGAACCTGGATGTATATGTTGTTGGCCCAGTCTTCAGTCTTTTAGTGCAACCCTATACTATGCTGTACCTAATAAAAGAGCTATGATCACTACCACCTTGCTTCTTCATTGTATTGAACCCACTATATTATAAATGTCATACTAAATAAATATGTAGAATTCTCAAAACAATAGCGAGGAAATCTGTGAGTAATAATAATAATAATAATAATAATAATAATAATAACTTTATTGGAGATGCTTTCTCCATAATATTCAGAGAAACCTGGAGAATTAGCACAATCTGAAAGTGCTGGCAACAAAATATATGGTGAAGACATATGGGCCATCCCTATCTTTTATCAATAAACATTTTATAAATTGTGATCACACACAAAATTGTCCAGCAATGACAGGTAGAAATGAGGAATATTCAAACATTCTGCTCGGCTCACACTCTGCTTGCTTGTTGCGAAAAGGGGGCCCCTTTTTGAGGGGCTGTTCTGCTGCCCTCAAAGTTCAACGGTATTTGAGCCACTCCTCATGTGATATAAGAGCACTTCATGCATTCATGCCATCACACAGTAGTGACTCTCCCTCCATCCCTACACACTCACTAGTACTGCTTTCCACTTAGTAATCACCTGCACAAATAACAAACACATCAGTCATTTTGTCAGATGCTGCAAATAAACAATGCATTTTCAACCGATCTTACCATTTTGCGTTTGACTGGTACCATGTTGTCATTGAGGCATTTTGTGCATGCACACCCCCATAGAAGTTGCGGTATACACATATGTACCATTCAACTGCCTGAACCAATGGGCCACTACTCCAGTGGACAATAAATCCAACTTGCTGTACTGCTGTAAGGTGACTTGCAAGGCAGAGGAAGATGGACCTGGACTACCACAGTTACCAGGTAACATAGATAACGCAACTTTTGTCAGTGATTTATGTGAGAGTATTTAAAATGGGCCAAGTAGTCAGGGAAAGGACTTGGGCCTTGCATCATGGGGAGGTCACTGCCACAAGCTAGTAAATATCCAGGGCAATGAGATAGCTGTCATTGTTGTGGAGAAGACATGTAACATTCTCACAGAGGGAAAAGATGAATTTATTAGCAACATGGACTAGCAAGAGTGGTATATAATGGTTGCCCTGCAACAAAAGCTCCTGCTGAGTAGATTCCACCTGCCTGACTTGGTCTCAGTGGTGTGAGATGCACTGGCTTCAATACATTATTTTATACTTAGCAATATTACAATTAAATTTAGGGATAGAAATTAAGATAGTTATAATATTAAGAAAGACATATAAGATATCTAGGATAAGAGCTTTTATATTTATTTTTTGTATTTCTTTTCTCAGTTTGACCTGGCTATGAAAATGAAAGAAAGGTTTTAGAAGGGATCTAATTAGCTTTACATTCTAACTTGGCCATTTGCCCAAATGTCTCAACCGGTTAAGAATAATAATGGCTTAGATAGTCTCAAGGTCTTCAGGCTCCTGACTCTACATGGTACTATGTGAAGGAGAGGTGGGTCTGTAGACTCTGATGCTAAAAGTGAAATTCTTAGTCTCGCAAAGAAGACACACACTATATTACAGAATGTAGATATTTTGAAGGAGAGATACACTAGATTTGGCTTAGACAAAACATTGTCCTTGAGGAGACAGCACCTTTACTGAATAGAAACACATATTATTGTCTTAAGGGGTCAACAAAGAATTATGTTTCTTTTGCATTATTAACAATATGCTAATTTTAGAAAGGCATCCCAGCTTTTGAATACCCAATGGGATTTGGCCAGATCAAAATGGGATTTTACCTGTATAGCCAATAATGTATGCTCCCCCTCCATGTCAATAAGAGTACAAGATCTTTGGACAAAGCCTGTAACCCTTGGAGAGCTGCTAGGCTTCTGAGGGCTTTTACCTTCTGTATTCAGCACTCTCGATCCTAAAGGAAATCAACCCAGACTGTTCTTTGGAAGTTCAGATACTGAAACTGAAGCTCAAAATACTTTGGCCACCAAATAAGAAGGGAGTACCCTGATGCTAGAAAAAATTGAAGGTAAAAGAAGAAGGGGGTGGCAAAGAATGAGATGGTTAGACCAGGGGTGTTGTCAAACATTTGGCTTGCTCAGGGCTTTGATGTCAAACATCAGGCCCAAGGGGCTCTTTTTTCCCTTCCGCTCCCCCTCCTGTCCTTACCCTTTGAAGCTCTGAGGCTGCGTCTTTCAGTTTCTAGGCTCTTTGAAGCTCTGAGGCACAATGTCTTTCAGCCTGGGAGCTTCAAAGGCTCTTTGAAGCCTCTTTTAAAGCTACCAGGCTGAGTCTTAGTTCCTGGGCTCTTCCTGCCTTTCTTTGATGGCTGCTGCAAGGAAAATGTGGAATGGATTTTAAGATCCATTCCACATTTTTCTTGCAGCTTTGTTTTTGCTCTGCAATGGTTTCAAATGGAGTGACGATGGTTATATTTTCAGTATTCCTATAGCCAGCCGAAACTCATGCTTCCTGGAGTTGTGTCCTTGCAAACTATAATATGGTGGGTTCAATGAATGAAGGAGATGTGGTTGCAGTGATCACAGTTCTCTTTATTGATTACAGCATAGTAACCACTGGATTAGAAGACTGGCTAACTGGGCCAATGGGGCCAACTATATACAGTCCTTAGTTCCCACGCTAGAATGCCATTGGATCATTTGAACCAGCAGGGGGCTTCTGATTGGACCAGGGCAGTAGGGATTTGGATCCTACTGCCCATTGTTCGGGAGTCTCCAAGCTCAGTACTCAAGGCTCCAATAAGCCAGGCAGGAATACTGGTAAAGAAACGTAAGCATGAGTCCACATACACAACACAAACAAAAGGTTGATGCTTTCAGTCAGTTTATCTCTGTTCAATGGCCCTAATCTAGTGAGTACTCTAATGTGTGAACCCACAGTCAAAGGGGGATATTATACTGGAAAGCCACTGACAATCTGAGTAGACTCAGTGGTGGAGGAGAAGTTTATAATGCCATTTCATTGTTTCCACAGAGCCTTTGTGCTTTTTCTTGATGTTTTATTTTTAAAATTGCACTGACAAATTCCACTATTTCCCCACCTTTCCAACTTAAACAAAATATTGGAAGAGTTTTAAGCATGTTTGTATTTTAAGTTTAAAAATAATATCTTTAATTGTGTTTGTCTGTGTCCTTTATAAAGTTTATATCTCCACTGCCTGGCATTATATTTTATGACACACATGGTCCAGCCCCACAAAGTCTCTTTTGTGTCAGATCCAACCCTCTTAACAAATGAGTTTGACACCCCTGGGTTAGACAGTCTTGTCAATGCAATGAACATGAATTTAAGTGAACTTAGGAGGATGGTGAAAGATAGAAGGGCCTGGTGTGATGCAGTCCATGGGGTCACAAAGAATTGGTCTTAACTGTGTGACTGAACAACAACAACAAGAATCCAGCACTCTGCCTGTTTATTTATAAACACTTTAGTTTTTCCACTCACAGGACTTCCAAGTGTATTCCTCATTTGGGACGGGAGGCACACCTAGTCATGAATTGCATAGAACAGTGGCATGACCACCCTGGGAAAACCTGTGTCTAGAAAGAATGAACAATGAGCAAAGGCAGTGTCAAAATAATTACATTAGTATGGAAGAAACTATAGGCTCATCAAAAAAGTGATCTTTTGGGGCAGGTTTTTGTAGTTTTGCAGCATTTCTGCTCTAAGCCTCACAAAGAATTTGTTTTTGGTTTAGACTAGTGAATGCAATAAAATAGACTCACATTTGCTCTTGTTGTTATTTAGAGCCCACTGAAAATGTGGCTTTCAGCTTGAAACAATCAATAAATCAAATATGAGATCACAAGTTGCAGAGCATTCCCCTTGGATATGGGCTTCATTTTCGTTCTTTGTATGTCAGGCAGTTCTTTGTCTTTGCAGTGGAATTGCTTTTATACCTTCTCATCAAGCCAAACTGTCTGATAAAGCAAACTCAATTCATGTCCTATAATGACAAGGTCGTGCTCCACATAGTGCCACTTTTAGATTTGCTTTGCTAGAAGGAAAAGAGCTCATATAAAAAAAAAGGGAAAAGAAGCACTGAAAGATTTGGATGAGTCACACTTAGCTTCACCTGAGAATATTAGTAAGATAAAAAGACAAAAGCTGTGATGCAAGGACTGTTGAATTGGTTATGTTTTCACAAATGACTTCTTTACATTATTGAATACAGTGGGAACTTTAAGGCCAAATGAAATAACAGTTTCTCATGAAAAATTAACAAAGAATTTATGGAAATGTGGGGAAAGTCCCAAAGCAATTAGCTTAGATTTCTCTAGAGCCTGAGAAAAGCCTGGGTAATTGCAGGCAGAAACTACATAAAGTGGCTATTTTCATTATCACAGGATACAGAATGTCCATTTTCATCACAAAAGGACATAATGATGTTAAGGCTAACACAAAGATGTATTTTAAAAGGTTGTGACCCAGTTTACAAAATGGTTTGATTTAAGTGACTTTGGGGATCCATATTAAAGATAATTCCACCCCCTCCCTCCAACTGTAGATATTTTTATGGCATTGTCAGATGTTACTTAGCTGCTGGAAGACTGGGAATGCGGTGGGGAATGGCTCAGTATGGTGCTCAGAAGCTAATGGGACATTACATTACCAGTGGGACACACAAGAATGTATTTAATTTGTTCTTGAATTCAAAGAACTGACTTGCTGCACATATTGTCACATGAATATACATTTGAGAAAGAGCACACTTTTGTATCTATGTAACAATGTGATTCTCATTTCAGTATTTTTCTCTTAAAGCCATTTAGCACCAAGGAAATAGCAACAAGAAAGATGTAATCTTAAAGGTGTTCTCAGGTGTGTCTGTGATCACTCTGTTGATCTCTTCTAGAGATTGTTTGGTAATTTTTCTTTAAAATAGATACATAGCACTTGCATTCATAAAGCACATGTAGCATCTTGCATCATGGATTCAGACAGTTTGGTGTAGTGGTGAAGAGCAGTAGATTCTAATATAGACAACCAGATTTGATTCCCCACATACAGCAGCTGGGTGACCTGGGATCAGTCACAGTTCTCTCACAGCTGTTCTCTCAGAGCTCTCTCAACCCCACCTACCTCACAGGGTGTCTGTTGTGGGAGGAGGAAGGGAAGGAGATTGTAAGCCACTCTGAAACACCAAGTAAAGGGTGGGTATAAATCCAATCTCCTCCTCCTTTTGTTGCTGTTTATATGCATTCCACCCAATATCTAGCAGGCTATATTCTAATTAGTTTCCTGCACAAAACTGGTTTTATATTACATAAGACATCCCAGGTCATCCTTTGCAATGTTATATGTAACATTGATTCCCCACTCCTGCACATGCAGCAGCCAGTTTGGTGTAGTGGTTAAGTGTGCAGACTCTTATCTGGGAGAACCGGGTTTGATTCCCCACTCCTCCGCTTGCACTTGCTGGAATGGCCTTGAGTCAGCCATAGCTCTGGCAGAGGTTGTCCTTGAAAGGGCAGCTGCTGTGAGAGTCCTCTGAGCCCCACCCACCTCACAGGGTATCTGTTGTGGAGGAGGAAGATAAAGGAGATTGTGAGCCACTCTGAGACCCTGAGATTCGAAGTGGAGGGTGGGATATAAATCCAATATCTTCATCTTCTTCATGTAGTATCTGCTACTAAATCCATTCAAAACCTTAATTTAAACAGCTATGGGGAAAGCTGCCACTTGTAGCATTACACAGTCCCTGCATTTGTAAGGTGCAATTTTACTAGAAGATTCCAGGGAAACCACTTACAAGTTTCTGAGGCCAGGCTAGATTTTCTGAACAGTCATTGCGGGCTTTGATAAGAACATAAGAACATAAGAGAAGCCATGTTGGATCAGGCCAACGGCCCATCAAGTCCAACACTCTGTGTAACGTACTCGAGGCGGAGACGAGAGTAGGGCAACATTGTTTATTAGGAGCACATTGCAAGAGAGGGAACACGCGGGCCGGGCCCCGCTTATGTACATTTACCCGGTTCAGCCTCCTGTACAGGTCAGGCCAATCCTGGCCTGTTAAACTTCCCGCCGTGGATGTAGTAGGCGGGGATTCCGCGCCCCGCGCTAGAGATGCCTGGGATACCCAGCCGCCTCTGCGCGTGGGCGCGTATTTCAGCCAATACATTACACTCCTCCCCCCCTAGTTAATGAACATAGTCTTTAAGATACGCGGGCGGGCGGCTCTCCCTGGTGGACCGTCTGGGAAGGTCCTGTGGGGGGGGCGCTGCTTCCCTGGCGGGCACGTCTGGGGGTTGTGGTGCCGCCAGAGGCGGCGGGTTTGGTTCCTCGGGCCGGTCATGCTCGGTGGGCCCCTGCACTTCGGGCGGCGGCCCTGCTGTCGTTGGGGCCGCGTCGTCTGGCCGGCCTCTGGTTGGCTCCGCCTCCTCTATGTCCGCCGGGTCCTCGGGCAGCGTCCGGCGGCGTAGCTGGTCGATGTGCCGCCGTAGGACCTGGCCCCCCTCGGTTGATATGTCGTAGTGGCGGGACCCCGTTACTCGTAACACTCTGCCCGCCACCCATTCGGGTCCCCTAGCGTAGTTCCGGGCATAAACTGGGTCGCCTGCGAAGAACCCCCTTGCCGCGTCCCGGACCTCGGGACTTCCGCTGGGGTCAGCGGTCCTGTAGGGGTGTAGTCGGTCCAGCCATGTTATGAGTTTGCGCCCCATGAGGAGCTCGGCCGGACTGACCCCTGTGGCCGGGTTGGGGGTGACCCTGTTATCGAAAAGGAACGCAGCTAGTCTGTGGTCCCAGTCTCCCTGAACGATTCGGCTTAAGGCTTCCTTGGTTGTGCGGACCATCCGCTCCGCCTGGCCGTTAGTGGCCGGGTGAAAGGGGGCGGAGCGAATGTGTTTAATCAGGTATCTATTTAGGAACCCTTGGAAGTCCGCCGCTGTGAATGCTGTCCCGTTATCTGAGACTATGGTATCCGGAATACCGTGGGTGCACAAGACCCTGCGCAGCGCTTTTATGGCGGCGGCCGCTGAGGTGGACCCTACGGGAATGACCTCCAGCCATTTGGAATAGGCGTCCACAATGATCATGAAGATTTGACCCTGGAATGGCCCCGCAAAATCGATGTGGAGCCTCGACCAGGGCTTCCGGGGGGACTCCCACCGTGTGGCGGGGGCGCTGGGGGGCTCAGGCCTTGACTCCTGACACGTTTGACACCTGCGCACCCACGTCTCAATCTCCCCGTCCATTCCCGGCCACCAGACGTAGCTCCTGGCTAACGCCTTCATTCGGACTATGCCGGGATGGGTCTCGTATAGGGATTCCAGGACTCGCTTTTGCAGCGGAGGCGGGATCACCACCCTGCTTCCCCATAATAGGCACCCCTTGTGCGCGGCTAGTTCCTCCCTCCTGGTCGTGTATGGTTTGAATTCTTCCCCCATGTTCCCCTCCGGCCAGCCCCTCATCACCCAGTCTAGCACCCTCGCCAGTGTTTTGTGTTTCTGTGTTGCCTTGGCGACCTCCGCCGCGTGGAGGGGCTGCTCCGGGAGGCTCTCTATCATCATGACTTGGTGTGCGGGGGCGGGGTCTGGGCCTACTTCTGGGAGCGGCAAACGGCTGAGCGCGTCCGCGTGGCCCATGGCCTTGCCTGCCCTGTGCACCAGTGTGTACGTGTAGGAGTTGAGGAATTGGTTCCACCTCAACACGCGCTGTGAGAGAATTTGGGGGGTTTGCCGGTCCGGGGCCAACAGGCCTAGGAGAGGCTTGTGGTCGGTGGCAATAGTGAACCTCCGCCCGTACAGATATTCGTGGAACTTGCGGACCCCCGCCACGATTGCCAGTGCCTCTTTGTCTATCTGCGCGTAATTGCGCTCGGCTGGAGACAGCGTGCGGGAGTAGTATGCCACCGGGACCTCCCTCCCGTCCGGGAGTTGGTGCCCCAGGACTGCTCCCACTCCGTAGGGCGACGCATCGCACGCCAAGATGACGGGGAGACCCTCGTCAAAATGGTGGAGCACCGCATTAGATACTAGGATGTCCTTGACCGCCTGGAATGCGGCGGCTTGCCTTTTTCCCCACACCCACGGGGCCTTTTTGTCCAGTAACCTGTGGAGGGGCTCAGCGAGGGCTGCCTTGTGGGGGAGGAATGAATGATAAAAGTTCAGCACCCCCAAGAAGCTTTGGAGCTCCGCCTTGCAGGTGGGAGCCGGGGCCTGCAGGATGGCTCGAGTTTTTTCTTCTGTTGGGTGGATTCCCGCGGAGTCTACGGCGAAACCCAGGAACTCCACCCGTGGGACCCCCAGCAAGCATTTTTCCCGTTTGACCTTGAGCCCCGCTGTCTGGAACCGGCGGAGCACCTCTCTCAAGCGATTTCCGAACTCTTCGGGGCCGGGGGCGGCGATTAAAACGTCGTCAAAAAACGGCTGCTCTCCAGGGATCCCTTTAAGGAGAGCGTCCATTATACTCTGAAAAATCCCCGGAGCGACGCTTACCCCGAACTGTAGCCTCTTCACTCGGAAGGCCCCCCTGTGTGTCACTATGGTCTGGGCTTCCGCCGTCTTGGCGTCTACTGGGAGCTGTTGGTAGGCCTGGGCCAGGTCCAGCTTCCCAAAGACCTTAGACCCCGCTAGAGCAGCCAGGACGTGGCTCACCACCGGCACTGGGTAGGGGTTGTCTTGGAGCGCTTTGTTAATTGTGCACTTGTAATCTGCACATATACGCACGTCCCCATTGGGTTTGACCGGAGTCACTATGGGGGTCTCCCACATGGCGTAATCGACCGGCTCCAGGACCCCTTGTGCTACTAGGCGGTCCAACTCTGCCTCGATCTTGGGCTTCAAGGCGAAGGGGACCCTCCTTGCCTTGAGCCGGATCGGTCTGAACGTCGGGTCGAGCGGTAGGGAGATGGCCGGGCCCTTGTAACTACCCAGCGACCCATCGAATACGTCGGGGAACTCTCTGCACACCTCCCCGAACCCTCCCGCGGTGGTCGTGCGCGCCACCTCTATTCGGATTCCCAAGGGGCCAAACCATGCAAGACCCAAGAGGGTGGTAAGCGGCCGCCTGACCACCAGGATGTCTAGGGGGCCTCTGAAGGACCCCCGTTCCACCTGCACCCGTGCCCACCCCGCTATTTGGACCGGGTTTTGCTGGAAGTCCCGCATTATGAAATTTGCCGGTCGCAGCTGCAGCCCCTGGCCGGGGCGCAGCCTTCTCAGGGTCTCCTCCGCGATTATGGAGATGGAGGAGCCCGAGTCCACTTCCATGACGCAGGGGGCCCCGTCGATGAGGACCGCCATCTTTATCTTGTTGGGGGTGGTCAGGGGCAAACTCAGTACCTGAAGTGAGGTGGAGGCTGTTGAGTGGGACTCTGTGGCCTCGTGGTGTGCGGTCGGTCGCGGGCGGTTGTGCTTGGCTCGGCAAGCTCGCGCGATGTGGCCGGTCTTCCCGCAGCTCCTGCAGTCCCAGGTCCGGTACTGGCAGTCCCTCCGATCGTGGGGGTCGCCGCAGCTGGCGCATTTGGCCCTTTCGCTAGTTCGCTGGTTCGGCCGTTCGCTGGCTCGGGGGCACTGTGGAGCTCGGGCGGCTGGTCCTGCGGCGCGTCGCGTCTGGAAGGCTTCCCCCTCGTCCTGGTGCTCGGGGTCCAGCTCCTCATGGTGGGCGGTCTCGGTCTTGACCCGGGGAAAGGTCCGGGCAGCCCTCTCAAACGCGACCGCCTCGCTGAAGGCGCCCTGGAGGGTGAGCTCTTCTTTGGCGAAGAGCTTCTGCTGGAGCCTTTCGTCGCGGAGGCCCCACTTGAATCGGTCGGCCAGGGTTTCCTCCAACTGGGGGAAGTTGCAGTTCCCGGCGAGTTTGCGGAGGGCCGCCAAGTAGTCCGCGGCTGATTCTCCAGCGGTCTGGTCCCTTTTGTGGAACAGGAATCTGCGGGCCACCCGTGAGGGCTGCGGCAAGAAATGGCCCGTGAAGAGCCTGATGATCTCATCGTAGGATTTCTCCGCGAGGCGGGCGGGAGCCGAGAGACCCTTGGCGATCTCGAACGTGGCTGGCCCGCAGACGCTCAGGAGAACATCCCTCTTTGATCCGGCGTCGGTGATCTTGTTGGCCCGGAGGTAGAACTCGACCCGTTCCAAGTAGGACTCCCAGCCCTCAGGATTTGCAGGGTCGAAGTGCTCGATGTACTCGGTGTTCCCGCTCTGGTTGGCCATGGTGGCGGCGGCGGTCGTGGCCGGTCGTTCGTTGCCCAAGGTCTCCGACTGTAGCCGATGAGGCTAGAATCCCATCCTCGTTGCCAGTGTAACGTACTCGAGGCGGAGACGAGAGTAGGACAACATTGTTTATTAGGAGCACGTTGCAAGAGAGGGAACACGCGGGCCGGGCCCCGCTTATGTACATTTACCCGGTTCAGCCTCCTGTACAGGTCAGGCCAATCCTGGCCTGTTAAACTTCCCGCCGTGGATGTAGTAGGTGGGGATTCCGCGCCCCGCGCTAGAGATGCCTGGGATACCCAGCCGCCTCTGCGCGTGGGCGCGTATTTCAGCCAATACATTACACTCTGTGTCACACAGTGGCAAAAAAATTTATATACACACATCTCTCTCTCGGCTTGGCTTCGCGAACAAAGATTTAAGAAGGGTGCAATAGTCCACGTCTGCTGCAGGCTCGCTGGTGGCTGACAAGACCAATGCGGGACAGGCAGGTCCGGCCACAGTGGCTGCAGGGAAAAGTCTGATTTAGGGTTGGTGCTGTAGCAGTGCGATTCTTCCTCAATCTCCTTTTGTCCTCAAGACCAGCTATGCGTGCGTTCTCAAAAGAAGAAACAGCCTGGTGGATGGTGTGCCTCCATGCTTTGCAATCTGAGGCTAGGTCAGACCACTGGTGATGGTTGATGCAACAGGTGCCAAGGGATTTCTTCAAGGAGTCCTTGTACCTCTTCTTTGGTGCCCCTCTATTTCGATGGCCGGTGGAGAGTTCACCATACCGGGCAATCTTGGGAAGGTGGTGGTTTTCCATCCTAGAAATATGCCCTGCCCAGCGCAGCTGCGTCTTCAACAGCAGTGCCTCGATGCTGGTAACCTCCGCCCGCTTGAGAACTTCAGTGTTGGTCACAAAGTCACTCCAGTGGATGTTGAGGATGGTGCGAAGGCAGCGCTGATGAAAGCGCTCAAGGAGTTGCAGGTGATGACGGTATAAAACCCACGATACGGAGCCATAGATGAGGGTTGTCATCACAACCGCTTTGTAAACATTGATCTTTGTGCCTTTTTTCAGATGCTTGTTGCTCCACACTCTTTTGTGCAGTCGGCCAAATGCACGGTTTGCCTTTGCCAGCCTGTTGTCAATCTCCTTGTCGATCTTAGCATCTGAGGAGATGATGCACCCCAGGTAGCTGAACTGCTGGACTGTCTTCAGAACTGATTCACCCACAGTGATGCAGGGAGGGTGATAATCTTCCTGGGGTGCAGGCTGGTGGAGAACTTCTGTCTTCTTCAGACTAACTTCTAGGCCGAATAGCTTGGCAGCCTCTGCAAAGCAGGACGTCATATGCTGCAGAGCTGATACCGAGTGGGAGACGAGTGCAGCATCATCAGCAAACAGTAGCTCTCGGATGAGTTTTTCCATTGTCTTGGAGTGGGCCTTTAGTCGCCTCAGGTTGAACAGGCTGCCATCGGTGCGATAGCGGATGTAGACACCATCATCATCATCTAGATCTACTGTGGCTCTTTGAAGCATCATGCTACAGAAGATCGTAAAGAGAGTTGGCGCGAGAACGCAGCCTTGCTTTACACCTGTGCCTATTGGGAAGGGCTCCGAGAGGTCGTTGCAGTGTCTGACTTGGCCTCGCTGGTCTTCGTGTAGCTGGATGATCATGCTGAGGAACCTTGGGGGACATCCTAAACGTTCCAAGATTTGCCACAGGCCTTTCCTGCTAACGGTATCGAAAGCTTTGGTAAGGTCGACAAAAGTCACATACAGAGCCTTGTTCTGTTCCCTGCATTTCTCTTGGAGCTGCCTGAGAACAAATACCATGTCGGTGGTGCTCCTGTTAGCTCTGAAGCCACACTGGCTCTCTGGGAGGAGTTCTTCTGCAATGGCAGGCACCAGTCTGTTCAGGAGTATTCTGGCAAGGATTTTGCCTGCGTTGGAGAGCAGGGTTATCCCCCGGTAGTTGGAGCAGTCTGACTTTTCCCCTTTGTTCGTGTATAGGGTGATGATGATTGCATCGCGAAAGTCCTGTCGTAATTTGCCTTGTTCCCAGCAGGTGACAAGTACTTTGTGAAGTGAGCTATGTAGTACTGTGCCCCCATGCTTCCAGATCTCTGGTGGAATTCCATCAACTCCTGCTGCCTTGCCACTTTTCAGTTGCTTGATGGCTTTAACAGTCTCTTCTAGAGTGGGGATCTCATCCAACTCTGTTTTCACTGGTTGAAGTGGGGTGAGGTGAATTGCTGAATCTTGAACTACGCGGTTGGCACTGAAGAGAACCTGAAAATATTCCGACCACTGGTTCAATATGGATGCCTTGTCTGTGAGGAGCACTTGGCCGTCTGCACTACGCAAGGGACTCTGAGTCTGATATGATGGACCATATACTGCCTTCAGGGCTTCGTAGAACCCTCTTAAATCACCAGTGTCTGCACACAGCTGGGTTCTCTCAGCAAGCTTGGTCCACCACTCGTTCTGAATGTCTTGAAGCTTGCACTGGAGGTTGCTACATACAGCGCGAAAGGTTGCTTTTTTCCCAGGACAGGAGGGCTGAGCAAGATGTGCTTGGTAGGCAGATCTCTTTTTCGCCAGTAAATCTTGGATCTCTTCATTGTTCTCATCAAACCAGTCCTTGTTCTTCCTTGTGGAGAACCCGAGGACTTCTTCAGAGATCTGCAGGACGGTAGTTTTTAGGTGTTCCCAGAGTGCTTCTGGAGAGGGGTCTGTGGGGCAACTGGGTCCTCAATTCTTGACTGGAGTTTTGCCTGGAAGGCAGCTTTAACTTCGGCTGACTGGAGACTGCCAACCTGAAACTTCCTCCGAGGGATACCTCCTCTCCTGGGTGTGGGTTTAAAGTGAAGACGGAGATTGCAGCGTACAAGACGATGATCCGTATGACATTCTGCACTGGGCATTACTCGGGTGTGTAAGACATCTCGAAGGTCTCTCTGGCGCACCAGAATGTAGTCGATAAGGTGCCAGTGCTTGGACCATGGGTGCATCCAGGTTGTCTTCAGACTGTTCTTCTGCTGGAAGATAGTGTTGGTGATGGTGAGCTCGTGCTCCATGCAGAATTCTAGCAGGAGGCGCCCGTTGTCATTGCAGTTGCCAATGCCGTGTTTGCCAAGTACTCCTTTCCAGGCTTCCGAGTCTTTACCTACTCTGGCATTGAAGTCACCAAGGATGATCACCTTGTCCTCTGTAGGGGTCTTCCGTACGAGGTTGTGTAGATCAGCATAGAACTTGTTCTTTTCTGCAGGATCTGCTTGAAGGGTTGGGGCATACACACTGAAGAGTGTTGCATGCTGCTTGTTTTGAAGTGGGAGGCGCATGGACATGATGCGATCTGAGTGACCTGTTGGCAGGTTTTCAAGTTTGGAGGCAATGGAGTTCCTGACCATGAAGCCAACACCAGAAAGGCGGCTCTCAGCCTTTGACTTACCTGACCAGTAGAGGGTATAGCCAGCACCGTGTTCTTGAAGACTATCTTCCTCAGGGAAACGGACCTCACTGAGAGCTGCTATGTCGATATTCAACCTGAGAAGTTCGTGGGCAACTAGAGCAGAGCGTCGTTCAGGGCGACCATTGTCTACTGTGTCAAGCATGGTTCTGATGTTCCAACACGCAAGCTTTAGTCTTTGCACACTTTGTGAGGCAGGTGCATGCCTTTTCTTTGTTGTTATTTTTTGACCGCAAGTAAGGATGCCCGTTGACCGCGGCTAGTCAACTGGGGTGGAGGAGACGAGCTTTGTTTAGGCCACCTTTTCTAGGCCCCTCTCCGTGTGTAGCAAGCAGTGCTGTCCCTAGATAAGGCTGCTTGGTCGTTCAGGGTGCTGCCGAAAAATGCTTTTGTCTCCGGGTTAGCATCAGGCGACCAATACCCTGAACCGCCTACATGCAGGATCGGGACTGCGGCTTCCAGTGGCACCTTCCACCTGCTGTTTCGCCCCTTGCCCATCGCTGCAGGACTTGATGCGTTGTGGGTTGTGTATGTGGATATGCCCTTCAGGCCTGCGCAGAGGAATTTTTTAGGTGAAGCCCAGTGTGCGCGGTACTGGCTCCACCCTTTCACCTGGGGGTCATCTGCCATGGCCCAGTAAGCCGGGACGCCGGCAGTGAGTCCTCCAGGTGGTAGGTATTACATTAACGAGCTCTATCTGCCCGGGTTTGATGTTAGAGTTTTCCTTCTCTTAGGCTGGCAAGGTTGGTGGGCCCAGCCTGCCCATCCGGTTATACCGCCGGACAATTCGGTCGCACCATGACGTAGCAAACTCTGTGAAAAACGGGGGGGACCAGCGAGAAGGTGTTGCTACGGATGCAGTAATGCAGGAGAGGCCATTGCAGTGACCATCTGCCAGGCATAGCCAGACAGTGACCACACGGCATTCACTACACCGGGAGAGGAAAGGCTATGTATTGCGCATACACTTTCCCTGGGGGGTAGGATACCCAGAGGGAGCCCACCCCCCCACACATACAAACATACACTGTGGCTAATAGCCACTGATGGACCTGTGCTCCATATTTTTATCTAAACCCTTCTTGAAGGTGGCTATACTTGTGGCCGCCACCACCTCCTGTGGCAGTGAATTCCACATGTTAATCACCCTTTGGGTGAAGAAGTACTTCCTTTTATCCGTTTTAACCTGTCTGCTCAGCAATTTCATTGAATGCCCACAAGTTCTTGTATTGTGAGAAAGGGAGAAAAGTACTTCTTTCTCTACTTTCTCCATCCCATGCATTATCTTGTAAACCTCTATCATGTCACCCCGCAGTCGACGTTTCTCCAAGCTAAAGAGTCCCAAGCGTTTCAACCTTTCTTCATAGGGAAAGTGCTCCAGCCCTTTAATCATTCTAGTTGCCCTTCTCTGGACTTTCTCCAATGCTATAATATCCTTTTTGAGGTGCGGTGACCAGAACTGCACACAGTACTCCAAATGAGACCGCACCATCGATTTATACAGGGGCATTATGATACTGGCTGATTTGTTTTCAATTCCCTTCCTAATAATTCCCAGCATGGCGTTGGCCTTTTTTATTGCAAACGCACACTGTCTTGACATTTTCAATGAGTTATCTACCATGACCCCAAGATCTCTCTCTTGGTCAGTCTCTGCCAGTTCACACCCCATCAACTTGAATTTGTAGCTGGGATTCTTGGCCCCAATGTGCATTACTTTGCACTTGGCCACATTGAACCGCATCTGCCACGTTGACGCCCACTCACCCAGCCTCAACAGATCCCTTTGGAGTTCCTCACAATCCTCTCTGGTTCTCACCACCCTGAACAATTTAGTGTCATCCGCAAACTTGGCCACTTCACTGCTCACTCCCAATTCTAAATCATTTATGAACAAGTTAAAGAGCATTATGAACAAGTTAAAGGGCATGTTAAAGAGCATGGGACCCAGTACCGATAGTGTGAGCTAAGTTTTGTAGTTGGTCTCTTGAGTAGGTTTTTGTGCAGTTCAGGAGCTACATAAAGAAACTGTGGCCCAGAGTGCCCTTTTCCAGCTTTGACTGTATTGCCAGTTTGGTAGAATGCGTCTGCTGTGGCCTGCAGACCCTATTCCACCTTGCCCTCCTAGGTTTTTCCTGGAGAAGCTTTCTTTCACTCTCAGGTAGCCTACCACCACCACCACCTGACCTTTGTAAGGAATTGCCCCCTGGGAGGCTCAGGACTCCCAGCTTCCCTTCCCAGTTCTGAGGCCTTGAGCCTGTGTCTCCCTCTGCCCAGCATCTGGTCACCACAGGAGCAGGCTACTGCTTTGTGCTCCCCTGGAGGAATGGCCACTTGCCAACTGCCTGTCTTCCCCAGCACTCCTTTTAAAATAGTTTATCCAAGATGGTTGAGGTTTTTGTGGTACAGAGAACTGCAACCAGCATCAAATGTTATAAAGTATTTATTAAAAAGAAAATGTTGACAAGCATACTTTTAGCCCAGAACCAGATAGAGCAAGGGATCAAAAACAAATGGGTAAAATGCAATATCACTGTCCCTCTCACTATACATGCCCTATTAGATATTAAAATATAGGGCAGGCTCATTAGCTTAGGTGTTCTAGATCTGTACGGTTACCATAACCATAGAGCTTGCTCCAGCTCTGTAGATGAGCACATGGTCAATGGCTGTCTTTCCAGTGGAGACATCTGTGTGTTCTCATGGACTCAGCACCCGAGGAAAGAGCCCTTCCTCTGGCTTCCAATAGTTTTATCTTCTCGCTTTCCCTTCCCACTGACCTAGTTAGGCCAAGTCAATGAAGCTTTTCTTAAAGATTCTTCCTGAAATCTCTAGCATTTAATTCCTCAAAATCACTGTTCCCTGCTTGACGAAAGGAGAGATCTTGATCCACTCATTATCTCTTTTGTTAGATGTACTAGCATTTGCATGAAGGTGGGTGCATTAGAAAAGCAATTTCACTGACCTCTGTCTCTCATGCTTTTTCTCTGCCCAGAGGGGGGGGGGGACTTTTAAAACACAAAGTGGAGGGAGGGGTTGGGTGGGGGGGGAATGCATTTCTTCACAGTCAGCTTCAGACTTTTCTGGTCCAAAAAGATTGTAGTGCATGCCCTTGTTTCATCCAGATTAATTTATTGCAATACAATCTGTATGGGGTAGCTCTTGAGAAGTGTTCAGAATCTTCAAATGGTGAGAATCCTGTTTCTGGAAACAATTCAAAGTGCTGGTATGGATCTTGGCAGTCCTACATGGCTTGGGACCAACATATCTGTAGGACTGCCTACTTCTTTCAAACCTACCCAACCAATATGGTCATCATCTGTGGTCCTACTTCTGGTACCTCTGCCTTCTGTGGTTAGGCAGGTTGCAACCTGGGAAAGGGCTTTCATGGTTGCAGCACCAAAATTCTAGAAATGTCTCCCCAAGAGATTTGCCTGTCTCCTGTTTATTCCACCAGCAGTTGAAGACTTTTTTTGTTTCATCTAGTATTCCCATAGTAATCCCTGTTTTTAATTGTTGCTTTATGTATATGTATTTGAGTAATTGGTTTTAGCTGTTAAAAATGTGTTTTTGTTTGGTGTTAATGGTTTTTATGTGTTATTATTATGTATGTTTTTTTTATTCTGTAAACTGCCTTAGTGGTCCTGATTAGAGCAGAAAGTCATTATAAATAAATTACTGATACCATCCTGCAAATGGGCAAGATCAACAACTGTATGTAGATCAATGTTCTCTGTAGTGGGCTCCACCCTTTAGAATAAGCTGCCTGAAGAAGTCAGGAAAGCTCCCATGCTTTTGGCTTTCCACAAAGTATGTAAAACAGAACTGCTCAAGAGGGCAATTTTATAAAGAAAATAGGATTGCATTGTAACAGAATGGGTCAGAAGACATTCCAATGAAGAGAAAGACTTGGATTATCCTGTATTGCACTGTATTTCTGCTTTTACAATACAATTTCTTGCACTGTTTACATGTCATGTCTAATAAACCAACCAATATGGTCATCGCCTGTGGCCCTACTTTTGGTACCTCTGCCTTCTGTGATTAGGCAGGTGGCAACCTGGGAAAGGACTTGTTTCAAATGTCTGCAATCCTAGTCCAATTATACTGTTTAATAGCTGCCTCATTATCCTACTGATTGTGCTGATTTACATTTTGTAATCCAACTTGCATCTCAGTTAAAATGGCAGACTAAAAATGAATGAATAAAGGAATGCTGGAAAAGATCCCTAATTCAAGGGCAGTAGTATGAATCCAGCACACTATCTTGTTTATACTTAGTGTACTTTCCAGAGTACCTTTTTTTGCAGCTGTCAAGAGGGATAGGCTTTTTGCCCCCCCCCCAAGATGGACTAAAGAGATGGACACAAATACATTGGTAAAACTATGGGCTACTTTATTAAATAACACTGCAATGGCAAGGGCAACCAAACTGCAGCCAGGTCAGGGCCAGGGATCTCCTCAGACTGCTCCCCTGCCTTTTTCAGCGGGCAAGAGACCCGGCCCCCCCAGCTGGAGCTGTGTGTCACAGCTCCCGTCAGGCCCAGCAGGGAGGCTTGTGCCGGAGGGCCCAGACACCAGACGCGCGTCTCAGCGAAAGGCACCCATCCAATCCAATCTCCAGGACAGTCTGCATTCACACACCTTGGGTCAGCAATGCCCAAAGGTTGATCCTGCCAGACCCCTAACTCCCCAAAAAAGGGAGGCTAACCGGTCCTCCCCAGGCCTCATGGCGCCATAAATCCAGCAAAACCTGCCCCAAAAATTGACCAATCTAAAAGAAGGCACCATCCTGAAGCCAATTCCTCAATCCACTGATATGCTATGCGGAGTAGGCAAAAAACACACCCCAGTCATCAGCCAAACAGCCGGGGAGTAAAAAATTCCTACCCAGCCCCTCAAAAAAGAGGCAACCAGCAATTGCCCACATAACAAACAGGGCGGGCGGGAGGGCCAAGCACCGCAGGAGGACTAAGAGGGGAGGGAAGGCTTCAGAAGGCATGCTGAAGCCCTGGCCCCTGAAGACGTGCCTAAAGTGTGCTAAATCGCCCGCTCTTTCCACCGGGAAGGGCAAAATCTCCCTGACAGCCACGATGCAATGCGGCAGGCTGCCGGAGGTTCCATTGCCCCCCCCAAGGCGGAATAAAGAGGCGGACACAAATACATTGGTAAAACTATGGGCCACTTTATTAAATAACACTGTAAGGGCAACCAAACTGTGGCCAGGTCAGGGCCAGGGGTCTCCTCAGACCGCTCCCCTGCCTTTTTCAGCGGGCGAGAGACCCAGCCCCTCTGCCGGAGCTGTGTCCCACAGCTCCAATCAGGCAGACCCAGCAGGGAGGCTCACACCGCAGGGCCCAGACATAAGATGCGTGTCTCAGCGAAAGGCACCCATCCAATCGAGTCTCCAGGACAGTCTGCATTCACACACCTCGGGTCACCAATACCCAAAGGTTGATCTTGCCAGACCCCTAACTCCCCAAACGGGGGAGGCTAACCAGTCCTCCCCAGGCCACATGGCACCATAAAACCAGCAAAACCTGCCACAACTAAGGCCAAGTCTCTACTTAGGGCTTAGCACCCACCAAAAGGCCCAAGGCCAACACAAGCCCTTGCCAAAGATCCCTCAGGAAAAGCATATTACCCTTTTCCGAGAGATGCACCCCATCCCCTCTGTAGAGGTCAAGACATTCCAAAGAAATATCCGGATGAGGCAAATAGTGGCCCAAACCACCCTCCAGTGCCTTGCGAATCTCCTTATTCGCTCTGTGACGAGCCCTCTCTATCCCAGCTGGATTCCAAGCACAGCGCCACACCAAGCGCGGAATCATGGCTGACCAAACTATAATGGTACCGGGCCATCTCTTCCTAATGTACTTGAAATCATCTCGAGCTTGGAAGATCAAAGCCTTGCCTTTATCAGCCCGAGATAATCCCCCCCAAGTGAATAATTAAAACCTGAGGAGGAGGACCCACACACCCATGAAAAAAAAGCGGTAGCAAGCCAGTCCACTGAAGACCCCGGCGCCCCCTACATTCAACCGTAACATATTTGCCGAGCCCCAGCTGAGAGTCAACAGCAGTTCTCCGAGCTTGAAGTGCCTCCCAAAACATATAACTGTGCCCGCAGATGAGAACTCGGCTCCTCCGGCCAGGAACAACAGCATCTAAAAAGAGAAACAGAGAAGTTATAAAACCCAAACTTAAACTACCCCCAGCTCCGAATAACAATGCTAAGAATGGAGCAAAGGGCGAATATAACCTTTATAAGCCTGAGACTGCCAACGGCCAAGGCGATGGATGGACAAAGAAGAATAACCCAAGGCTGCGACCGTAGAAGCTGCCCCAATTCTAAAGGAGTGAGTACCAAACCTCACTCCAGACAACCCCAACAAAGCTAAAGCCCCAGACATCACTGCCCAAAACTTTTGTCAGAGGGCTGCCTCCAAAATGACAAAACAACAACCCTTCACAGCCTCCCTGCATGGCCACATAATCGGCCAATGCGGAAACTGGGCAAAGCTCCACCTCTGAACACGGACCCAACTCCAACACAATCCCAAAGCCCTCTTGATCCGTTTTGGATCGGCAGATGCTAAGAGCCGCCTTACCTCCCGTTAACCTAATATCTCTTAGTGACAAAGCCCTGCCAGAAACATCATTCCTGGAGCTTGCCACCAATTCACTAATCCTCAGCGCCCCAAAGAAGGCCACCAAAGAGGCTACGTGAAACATAACTGTCTCAAAATGAGACGCATAAACTGCTCTCCACATCCCTTTCAAACCCGTAAGAATTTCAGGAGACATAGAGTTCCTGGTATCAGGCTTAGGCCCAACCTCTCTGGACCATCCTTCCAGCATCTTTCGAATACGAAAATCTGCTGTTTCCTCCTTATACCCTAACAGCTAGCTAGCAAAGGCCAGTGCAGACATGCGTCCCCTAATTGATCGCACGGCCAATCCCTTACCTTTTAAGGAAACACAATAATGGAGCAACTGCTCCACCGAGAGGGGCCAAACAATGCGATACCCTACCTCAGCCCTAAAGTCTTCAAACTGCCAAAAAGCACGTTTGTAAAACTTCCTGGTACTAGGCACAATGGCTAGGCCTATCGCTCTGCAGGCCTCAACGCTCCAATCAGCCATAGCTCCTGGGGCATTGGCGCCACCTCCAGATCGGCATCCGGGGCCCGCTGATGAAACCTGTCCATCTGTTTACAAGAAAGAGTGTCAGCCACCCCATTATTCACCCTAGGAACATGCTTGGCCAAAAACAAAATGTTAAGCCGCAGGCAACGCAGAGTGAAGGCCCTCACCAACCTCATAACCCGTTGCGATTTGGATGAAAGGGAATTAATAACATGAACAACAGCCATGTTGTCACCCAAAAAATGAACAGTGCGATCGACCATATCACTCCCCCACAACCAAACCACAACCAAAATGGGAAAAAAATCCAAAAACGTGAGATCCCGGCTCAAACCAGCCTTTGACGGTGCGCCGCTGGTAGCGGCGGACAGGGTCAGGAGCTTGGGGGTGCTATTGGAGCCGTCCTTAAAGATGGAGGCTCAGATAGCAGCCGCTGCCAAGTCCGCGTTTTTTCACCTTAGGCGGGCAAGGCAGTTGGCCCCCTTCCTGGAGTGCGACGACCTAGCAACAGTGATCCATGCTACGGTCACCTCGAGGTTGGACTACTGTAATGCCCTCTACATGGGGCTGCCCCTGTCACGAACTCGGAAATTGCAGCTGGTGCAGAATGCCGCGGCCCGGCTGTTACTGGGTCTCCCAAAGTGGGGACACATTCAGCCGGGTCTTCGGACCCTGCACTGGCTTCCAGTGATATACCGAGTCCGGTACAAGGTGCTGGTTATCACCTTTAAAGCCCTATATGGCTTGGGACCTGTCTACCTGAAGGACCGTCTTTCCCCGCATGTTCCCCAGAGAGTACTGAGGTCGGGAACACAAAATCTCCTTACTATCCCTGGGCCGAAAGAAGCCCGCTTGAAATCCACCAGAGAAAGGGCTTTCTCTGTTATGGCCCCTACATGGTGGAATCAGTTGCCGGAAGAGGTGAGGGCCCTGCGGGACCTTGTTCAGTTCCGCAGGGCCTGTAAGACGACCCTCTTCCGGCTAGCCTATACCTAGCTTGAGAACTTAATGCAACTTGCCAGATTTCTTTTATATATATTTCGAATATTTATTAATATTTATGGTTTTATCTGTTTTATCTGTTTTAAATGTTTATTCCCTTATATGTTTAAATATTGCTTAATTTTATGCTGGATCTATTGTTGGTAGCCGCCCTGAGCCACCTGTGGGAAGGGCGGGATATAAATTCTAAATAAATAAATAAATAAATAAACTGGCCTGCACCCATGAATCCGGCCACACCTCCATGCACGGAAGTAGACCCCAAAACCTAATGACCCAGCAGCATCAGACATGGCCTGAAGCTCCGCCTCAAGCCTCGTGTCCTCTCTCCAAAAAGAAATCCCATTAAAGGATTCCAAAAACTCCTGCCACACCCACAGGTCCTCCCTCATGCTGCTAGTAACCCTGGTCCTGTGCTGGGGCAAGCGAAGGCCCACCATAGCATCACAGAACCCGCGAAGAAAAGCCCTACCCGGGGCAACCACTTTGCAAGCAAAGTTAAGATGCCCAACTAACTGCTGCAGCTCAAGAAATGTAACCTTCTTTTTGAGGAGGAAAGCATTAATCCTTTCCTTCAAATCTTCCAGCTTCTGGCAAGGAATCCTGGATGATTGCGCTAAAGTGTCCAGCTCAATCCCCAAAAACACAAGGCAATGGGCCGGGCCCTCTGTTTTTTTCTCGGCCAATGGCACACCCAATTCAGCGGCCAGTTCAATAAAGCCGGACAACAACTGAGCACAGCGTCCAGAACCCAAGGCCCACAAACCCGGAGCTCAGCGTCCAGAACACGGGGCCCACAAACAAGTAGTCATCCAAATAATGAACAACATCCTGTAAACCCACTTTCTCGTGCACAGCCCATTCAAGAAATGTGCTGAAACACTCGAAAGCAGCACATGATACAAAGCAGCCCATAGGCAACGCCCTGTCCACGTAAAATTGCCCTGCCAAAGAGAAACCCAAAAGCTCAAAATCATCTGGATGGACAGGGAGAAGGCGAATTCAGATTTGATATCGCATTTAGCCAACTCAGCCCCCTGACCACAACATCGAACGACGCCCACAGCCTGATTGAAGGTAGTATACCTACTGAGCATAGTTCCTCAGGTTCCATCATTAACAGAAGAACCCTTGGGGTAAGAAAGGTGGTGAATCAAACGAAATTCACCAGGCACCTTCTTTGGCACTACCCCTAAAGGGGAAACCCTAAGGTTAACCACTGGAGGACTAGCAAAAGGGTTTAAAATCCTGCCCTCTGCCAGCTCCTTGGCAATCTTAGCCTCCACTACGTGCTCTGAACCCTTAATTGAATTGAGGTTCCAAGACCAAGTTGGTACCCAAGAACCCTGAAAAGGAATTCTAAAACCTAATGTAAAACTGTTCAACAAATATAAACTGTCAGCCCTACGTGGGTACCTACGAAGCCATTGCTCAAGAGGTCCCACCTTTATCGGGCTGGGGCCCTTTTCCAGTTTGGGAAGGACCCCACCCGGTCTTTTCTGACCCTTGCGTGGCCGAACTCTTGGACTCATTAGGTGCGGCAGATCCCCAAGACCCCCAGGGCCACACAGGCCCAGTATAGGACAAAGAACCATCCCTCAACTTACCAGGAGGTACAGCAGGCACCAATGCTGTTCCCGCACCAACCACACCGGACAATGGGCCAGATCCAGCATCCGAGCTGACCAGCCCAACAGCTCCTCCATTAGCAGTCGCAGCAGACCTGCCCTCCAAAATAGACAAACGGGTCAGTATATCTGCCTGAAAAGCCAGCTTAGGAACCCGCCCTTTCCCTGGCATCTGAGAAGGTGGAAGGCCAGATGCCCATTCCAGGGCCTGCAGCCTGTGAAAAATGACTGCGTTCATATCGTCCTCTCCCTCCTTGTCTGAAGACGAGGGGGGCGGAGGACGCTTCTGGAGCAGTTTAGGAACCTTACGAGCAGGCTGCTTACCCTTTGATTTTCCACTGCCTTTCCGCCCCGACATGTTTGCCACCTGAAGGGATTATGGCACCAAACAAAAATGAAAGAGAGTTTAAACTGCAGTATTGCAGCTTTACCACTCTGCCCCAGGGGCTAAGTATCACAACCCTTCAAAACCACGCAATTTCCTCACTCAGACAAAAGGCCAAAAGCCACCCCTAAAATGGCTGCCGCCTCAAAAGCACCTAAAATGGCCGCCAAGGACAAGAGGCAAGGCAAAAAGCAGGCACAAAATGGCCACCAGGGACAAGAAGCAAGAGGGAAGAAAGCAACTCTAGTGCCTCATAAAATGGCCGATGCTCACCCACCCGCTGGCTGCCACCTCAGGCCCACTTAAAATGGCCACCAAGGCCACGAGGCCCTAAGAGGGAGACCCACTGAGAAACGAGAGGCTTATCAGACTAAGGCCTTCCAAATAATGCAGCCCCCTGCTGCCCTTCGAAGCATCCCTGTAACCCCCCCCCCCAGAAAACGCCAACCACGAGGGGAAAAAGGGAAGGTCCTGACACAGAACCACAACAGGGACCGACAGGGACTGACAGCCAGACCGACAGGGACCGACAGCCAGACGAAGGATGCCCCGCCACGCTAAAATGACTCCCTGCACCAGTCCCATGAAAAGGTTGGAGCCCAACGCTGCACCATGCTCCGCGCCTAACAGCCCTTCAAGGCCTAATCCACCCCCCCCCCCGATGCCAGCTAAGAGCATGACAGTACACTCCACCGAGCACCGCAGGAGGACTGACAAGAGGGGAGCGGAGGCTTCAGAAGGCACGCTGAAGCCGCGCTGCCTGAAGACATGCCTAAAGTGCGCTAAATTGCCCGCTCTTTCCACCAGGAGGGGCAAAATCTTCCTGGCAGCCACGGCGGGCTGCTGGAGATTCCAATATGCTGCTATTGGAAGGACATTATACTTAGTCTTGAGTTCAAATCTATAAGTAAATAATTTTACCTTGGTAAGCAACATACTGTTACAAGACTCCTCATTACTTCATACCAAATCAATTCTAATTTGGTATGCATGTTCCATTAGGCATTATGTATGATCCATAATTACAGTAGACGTACTTCCCACATGTTATATGCTTCAGTGCATTGTAGAGATGAAAGTCAACTTTATACACATTTTAAATATGTAGAAATGTAACATTAAGTTCCAGTTTTTAGGAATTTTGAATTTTTTCAGAATTTGCTCTTAAAGTTTAACTTAATGGGTACTTTTAAAAACCTGAGCACTTTTGAAGTCTAAAATACTAAAAATCAACTTGGTGATTTAAGTACATGTACTTTTTCAATCCAGCTAAAGTTTGTTGTAAACATCTGATCAATTAAAATCTTGCTGCTTTTGATAAGAAATAATTTGAGCCGCTGGGCTTCCGGTATGATGGTGTGGTGAAGCAGAGCGTTTCTGCCGGGCTCCGGTGAGTGCTTCATTTAGCAAGCTTCTGAGAGGGTCCTCTTTTAGAGGATACCTCTTAAAGAAGAGTCTGGGGACACTTCACAGTCTGGGGAGCTGGCAGAAGATTTGAAGGGGAAGCAGAGGCTTACCTTTTTGAGCCCAGCCTTTCCCCCTGTCCAGAGCTTGCTAATGCTTCGGTGTTTAAACTGGGCCGCTGGGAAGGAGCCGACAGGGTAACAGAGACTCTCAAACTGAAGCCCTGCCGGTGTTTTCAATGGCTGAACTGAACTGAAGAAGAGGGCAGATAGAAGTGGAAGGAGTGTGGAACAAAATGAACATGAAAGTGGCGGTGGAAACAGAGAGAGAGGCGGCAGAGAGAAGGTGACGTGAGTGGCGGAGAGGCAGAGGAACAGAGGATGGAGAGTGTGTGAGTCCAGGACGGTGCGAGGAGGGGAAAGAAAGGACGGTTGTAATTGGAATGAGGGGAGGAAAAGAGGAAGAAAAAGACCCAATTTGGAGGATGGAATAGGAGATTCAAACGAGGAGAGAGCTGAGGTGGAAACAAAGATGAGAGCAATGTGAAAGGCGAACAGTAAAAATGGAAAAATAGATGAAAATGGCACCAGTTGCTGGAAAGAACTGTGAGTAAGGGAAAGTTTCAGGCTGGAAATAGCAAGTAGGAGAGGGTTTGTGTAAGTAGAAATTATATGGGACTAAAGTAAGTGAATGAAGATCGAAGGTAGTTGGAAATTGGAAAGTAGAAGGCACAGGAAGTTTAAAGGAGGAAGGCAACAGAAAATGAAAAGGTAGAGCTTAGCTTTTGGAGCCGGTCTACCTTAAGAGCTGCTTCCCTTTTAAGAGAAAGCCTTTTGTTCTAAATAAGCTCGACGGCCTGCAGGCGGCACTGTAGGTCTGCGTTTAGAGGAGGAAGAGGTGGTTTTTAGTGATCTGTGTATTGCGGCTACCTCTTCCTTGAAGAATGGAAGAACATTGTGGCAGAAGGAGAAGGAATGTACTGAGATACTCTGAGGCACTGAAGATTTCTGAATAGGATATATAGGATATATAGAAAGAAGAAAGAAGAAGGAAGAGGAAGAATAGAAGAAAGAAGAAGGAAGAAAAAGGGGACTAAAGGTATATAATTCTGATAATATTGGTCTATAGAACATTGTTAAAGGTTTAAAGGAACTGGTTATTTATTTATTGTTGGGAAAGTCATTCTGATGCATGAACTATATTATTATATGTTATTTTGTAATTGATTGGGGAACAAGTGTTTTATAGAGTAATGAATTGTATTTGATAAATTAGTTAACGTTTTGATTGGAATTTAAGTTGGAATCAATTGGAATAATTAATTGGTTAGTCTAGGAATACAAAGGATTAATTAATTTAGTTAGTAAGAATTGATCAAGAGTAAGGCAGTGAGGTAGTTAGGCTCTTTTTATAGTTATAAGTAGTGTTACTGGTGATTAAATACAAGTAGTTGGAAGAAGTAAACAATTGTTGAATTCTTAAGAAATGGAGACTAAAATTAAGAAATTTGGACAGGGTACCCTACCAGGGGGAAGTAAATCAGGGTCATCTGCGATAAATCAGGAAGTTTTAGAAAAATTACAAAATATGATGATAGCTGGGTTTAAACAAAACCAAGAGGCCTTGGAAGAAATTAAGACCGAATTGATGGGAGAAATCAAGAAAACAAATGAGCAAGTGGTGGAATTCCAAAAACAGTTATCGGGCAATACACAGCAAATACATGAATTGTCGGCAAAGGTAGGAAAACTGGAGGATCAAGGAGAAGCAACGTCAGCTAGTATCCGGGAAAATAAAGCCAATTTGTTGGAGTTAGAAGATAGAATTGCAAGATTGGAAATGGATAAAGCAGCGTTTGTTTTAAGATTTCAAAATATTCCTGAGGGAAAGGGAGAGAACATAGAAAATAAGATTATTGAACTGTTGACTATAGATGGAAAAAAAATAGAAAACGGAAAGATCGAGATTGAATGGGCTAGAAGAGTCGCTTCAGCTCATACAAAAAGACTTAATATACCAAGGGAGGTTCAAGTCAGTGATATGTGAGAAGATTTTGAGAGTAGTATGGGAAAAGGGCTTGAAATGTGAAGGCAATAATATCAAGGTTTTAAAAGATGTACCCTGGTCTATAAGAAAGAGACGTTTTGAATATAAAACTGACAACGTGGTTAATGAAACACTCCATACAATTTAGATGGCTGATACCAGAAGGAATTTTTTTCACTTACCAAACTAAGAGGTACAATATAGTATTAATAGAAAAGATGGAAGAGTTCTGGGATAAATTTGTGGAGTCTAGTAGTCAGGAGCCAAAGTCTGGGGAAGACCGAGAAGAGGAATATGAACTAAATAGAACGGGGAAAGATGAACTGAAAAAGGAAAGAGTGAAGACAAGACTTCAAACAAAAAAGGACCAAAGGAAAATATCAGATAGTAACACTGCAATAGGATGACTACCAAAATAGGATTACAGATTATATCTGTAAATATAAATGGATTAAATGAGCCAAGAAAAAGAAGGACATTCTTGCAATTGCAAAAACTAAATTCTCAAATTGTTTGTTTACAAGGAACGCATATTAGGAAAAATGACATAAAATATTTGCAAAATAAAAAATTGGGACAACTTTACCATTCATGTGATTCTGGGAAAAAAGGGGAGTGGCTATATATGTGCAGAAACAGATAAAATCCAATCTGTTATATAATGATGAGGCCGGGAGGATCTTAATAGTAGAAGTAGAAATTAACGAAACCAAAGTGATTCTGGGTAATATATATGCTCCAGACAACAACCAGGAGAGATTTTATACGGTGCTACATGAGAAACTACTTGAATGTGGAGGGGGAAATTGTTGTATTTTGGGGGACTATAATGCCGTATTTGATGTGGAAAAAGATAAAAAATTGATAAATTGAAGGCAAAAAAATCTTGTAGTATGTTACCCAAAACTTTTTATAAAATGGCTGATTAATATAATTTGATAGACGTTTGGAGAATGAAAAACCCACAGGCGAAAGATTTTACCCATTACTCCCAAGCTCATAAATGTTGGTCCAGAATAGACATGTGTTGGATGTCTGCTGCATTAACTTAATTAGTTAATCAAGTGAATATTTTACCGATGACGTTGGCTGATCATAGCCCAGAACAAGTGAACTTGCAAGACCCTCCGAGAAGCTTCTGTTGGACTCTGAACTTACAAATTTTAAAAGAGAAAGCATTCTTAGAAAGAGCTAAGAAGGAAATAAAGATCTTTTTTGAATGTAAAGTTAAAAAAGACATGTCCATGCAAGTAATCTGGGACGCCTTTAAAGCTTTCTTCCTAGGAATCGCTATCAGTTATGCTGCAAGAAGAAAGAAAGAACGGGTGAAATCATATAATGAGTTAGCAACCAAATTAAGAGAACATGAAAAACAGCAAAATGTTAAAGATACAAAAGAAATGAAATTAAAGATACAATCTATACCGCATTTTATTTTAAACATCTTAGAATATTACCGAAAACACCCTGAGAAGCAATTTGCGGGCATCATTTTAGATGCAGAAAAGGCGTTTGATAATGTCAATTGGAAATTTATTATAAAATCATTAACAGCAGTTGGTTGTGGAGAAATATTCAGAAAACTAGTGGAAGCTATATACACCAAGCAAAGTGCGAAGATAAATTTTAATGGATGCACCATTTATTTAATAGACATAGAACAAGGAACTAGGCAAGGATGTCCCTTGTCTCCCTTACTTTTTGTCCTAACTTTGGAATTTTTAACAAAGACAATAAGAGAGGATGCTGAAGTTAGGGGTGCAAAAATTAAAAATGAAGAGTGTAAAATTCAGGCCTTTGCAGACAATTTATTATTTATATTAGAAGATCCCAATTCTTCTATTGGACATCTAAAGGAAAAATTAAAACAATACGGAGACGTATCAGAATTCAAAGTTAATATACAAAAAACCAAATTTTTGACCAAAAATATGAGTAAGGAGCAAATTGAGCAATTAGAAAAGAGATCGGGGTTTAAGCATGAAAATAAAATAAAATATTTAGGTATTTATTTAATGAACGATTTGAAGACACACAACGAGACAATTATGAAATTTTTTTTAAAGAAATTAGAATTGACCTAGCTAGATGGAGAAACCTACAAATCTCACACTTGGGGCGAGAGGCAACAATCAAAATGAATGTATTACCTAGAGTTTTATTTCTGTTTCAGATGGTTCCAATTATCTTACCAAGAACCTTTTTTCAACAATTCAACAAAGTGGTTATGTCATTTATCTGGCAGAATAAAAAACCAAGAATAAAATTAAAAGTTTTGCAAGAAAGCAAACTAAGAGGAGGGTTTGCATTTCCTGAATGGAGACTGTACTACAAAGCGTGCTGTTTAGTATGGGTAAAAGATTGGCTTGTATTGGAAAATAAAAGATTGTTAATACTTGAAGGGGCAGGATTAGTAAAAGGTTGGCATGATTATATTTGGTATAAGACTCCTTAGAGAAACAATATTTTTTAAGACATGAGATAAGGAAGTCGATATACAGTGCGTGGATAGAGGTTAAAAATGTGCTTTATACTTATACACCAGCTTGGTTATCTCTGGTAGAGGCTTCTACGCATCCAAATTTATATGATTGGGGAACTAATTATAATTATGGCCTATTGCTGGATAAGGAGAATAAACTTGAAATTAGATGACAACATAAAATTGGACTGGTGGGTTAGATGTCAGGTTAAGTCAAGATATCAATCAGATAAAGAATTAGGTTTTTCGAAAACTCTAAACGAATTTGATACATTAATTCAAGATAATCGGAAACTTATCTCAAAAATATATAATTGGCTACTCCAAATTAAAATGCAAGATGAAACAGTGAAAGAGAGTTGGATAAAATGGTTAGAAGACTTTGGATTTTCTATTGATTTGGCGGAATGGGAAAAACTTTGGAAACAAAATGTAAAGTTGACAAAATCCTCGGTTTTCAAAGAAAATTTATACAAAATGATGTACCACTGGTATTTTACCCCAGAAAGGTTTGCTAAAATATATCCAAACTACTCAAACAAATGCTGGAAATGTAGAAAAATTAAGGGGTCACTATACCACCTATTGTGGCAGTGCGAACATGCCAAAAAATACTGGACCCAGATTAATATCTGGAGCCAAAAAATTTTAAAAGTGAGATTCCAACATGCGCCAGAACTGTATTTATTGAGTATTTGTAAAGAGAGTATTCCCAAAATGGAGAAAAAACTATTACTCCATATAATTACAGTCACTAGAATTCTACATGCAAAATACTGGAAAGTCGCTAAAATACCTGATAGAGAAGAATTTTTATTAAAATTATTTGAAGCCGCTGAAATGGACACACTGACCACAAGGTTAAGAGATGGAAATTTACAAGAATGTAGAAATACATGGGAACCAATATATGTTTGGGCCAGAAACTTGGGAATTGATATGAGAAAATAGAAACTGTATAATAGTAACACCCTTTAAGCTCCTTGTATGGATGGGTGGAAGGGTGGTAGGTGTGGGTGCAAGAGTTAGAAGATGTATGTTGTATAGAATGCTAGAATTATGTGGTAATGTATGTATGTTATGTTTGGAATAATAAATTTTTAAAAATGAAAAAAAGAAGAAATAATTTGAGCCAGGGGCATAGACTTTTCAATTTCCCAGGGGGGGGCGGGGCTGGGGCCCAGCCAGAGGCATTTGATCCAGTGACATCACAGGGAGGGGGCTCCATTATCACTACCTATGAATGCCCATGGACCGGACCAAACCCAGGAAAAGGTGGGAGTTGGCCAGTAGTTAAAGTGGTATCTCAGAGGTCTCTTGCTGTGTCCTGTTTTTGAAATTCACTTTTAGAATAGTCGCTTTTGTCAAGCATTGGATCTCAAAATAACCAGTCCCACATTTTGAAACAAAGTATTGGTTTATTGATAATCCATTGTGCTCGGTTAGGCACCAGATTGGAAGTAAAACATTGTAACTCAAGAATACTAGCTTTAAGGAGGCACATCAAAGATACCTTAGGAATTTCTACTCCAGCTTGCTACGTTATCTATTATTGTGGTTTAGTAACATCCTGGGTTCAGACCTGAGCCTGAGAAAGTGTTCCTGGAGGCCTTATCTTCAAAGAGGACATTCCTACATTTGCTACTAGTGAGAACTAAGGAAGAGGTTACATGGCTTTGATGTGCAACACATTAGAATAGCAGTTAGCAATACAGGCATACCAATAAAGAAACAAGACGCTTGACATACTGCCCCCCCTAAGCTCTCGGTCAGGGTTTGTCTGGGTGCAGTAGGTAAAACCTTTTCACTAGTATCGGGGCTTGGACATTGGATGCTTCCACCCACTCATCACAACTCGGGGGGAAGTACTTCCATCATATCAGGAAGTGAAGCAGCCCCTTTTTTATTTTAGCATCCAATATCTCTTGCACCTCATGGTGACTCTGACCATCCACTTGAATTGGACTGGGCGCCCACAGGTGAGGATGCCAGCTCGTAGCCCCCTGATCTCGCCGTAGCAGGCTGCAATAGAAGACAGGGTATATTTTATTAGACAGTTTGAGTAACTCTAGTTCCACAGTTACTTTATTTATTACCCTTTTTATTTTAAAGGGTCCCAAATATTTGAATGCCAATTTTCTCGAAGTTTGTGGCAGTGGCAAGTTCTTTGTTGACAGAAAAATAGTCTCTCCCACTTTGAAATCCCACTCTGGTGCATGCTTTATGTCATACTGTTTTTTATACTCCTCCTTGGCAATTTCTAGATTCTCTTGAATCACTTTCCACCTTTTTCCCAAGGTCCCCCAGCATTGTTCAAACGAGGAAGGGGTTAGATTGCTATTACCCCCCGGCAGGAGCGGAAAGGGCTTCCCTTCATATCCATTCACTACTTTGAATGGAGAGGTTTTAGTGGAACTGTATTCACATTCAGCAAAAGGCAACAGTTTTACCCGGTTCGTTTGCTGGTAGTTTACATAGCACTGTAAATACTGTTCTAAAAACACATTAATTCTCTCCGTTTGTCCATCCATCTGTGGATGATACACAGAGCTTAAACCCTGCTCCATCCCAGTCAATTTGCAAAACTCCTCGCAGAAGTTGGCAACGAACTGTGGGCCCCTGTCACTAATGACCTTATCAAAGATTTCAGGTTTTCATGGCTGGTAACATCATTAGGGTTTGTAGAATCTTTCGGGATCAAGTGCTGTGTTCTACTGGAGAAAGTTTTCCTTCCAGACGTTTCGTTCTCAGCTGCGGAGAACATCCTCAGTGGCGTTGCAGCCGGAGCAGGCGCTCAGACCTTCTTGGCTGCTGTGCATTGAGTGGACTCCACTCAATGCACAGCAGCCAAGAAGGTCTGAGCGCCTGCTCCGGCTGCAACGCCACTGAGGATGTTCTCCGCAGCTGAGAACGAAACGTCTGGAAGGAAAACTTTCTCCAGTAGAACACGGCACTTGATCCCGAAAGATTCTACAAACCCTACTAATGACCTTGTTGGGGAATGAGTGTACTTTAACCATGTGCTGGAAAAATAAATATGCCAATTTCTTTGCATTGGGTAATTTCGTGCAGGGGATAAAGTGAGCCTGCTTTGAAAAAGTATCCACAACCACTAGGATCACCATTTCCCCTTGAGAGGCGGGTAGTTCCACAATAAAGTCCATGGACACAATGGACCAGGAGCACTCTGCGGTTTCAGTTGGTTGTAAGAGTCCAAGAGGTTCCCCCCCCCTCCTTTTGGCCATGATGCATACTGGATACGTAGAGACATACTTGAAAATGTCTCTTTTCATCTGTGGCCACCAAAATTGTCTGTTAACCAAGTGCAGGGTTTTCACATATCCAAAATGGCCTGAAAGTTTGCTATTATGGCAATTTTGTAGTACTTCCCTTCTGTGGCTTTTAGGTACATAGAGTTTTCCTTCATGGTACCAGAAACCCCCCGGTCCTTTACTTAGTCCCTCCGGTTTTTCCGCCCCTTCTGATTCAACTGCCTCTATTAGTCGATTCCCCCAACCCCCAAGGTTCTATTGGTTCTCTCTTTTTCCCGGAGTGAGTGGTGACTACCCCGGTTATGTGGCTGGGGGGTATTAGAGTCTATCACCTCCTCCCTCTGGCTGTCATGTTGAGGCAGCCTGGACACGGCATCGGCTAAAAAGTTTTTTGAGCCCAGAATGTGTTTGAGAGTGAAATCGAATTTGGCAAAGAATCCCGCCCACCGGATTTGTTTCTCAGTTAGTTTTCGGTGCCCTATTAGCACCTCTAGGTTTTTGTGATCAGTCCAAATCTCAAACTCTCGCCCCTTCTAGCCAGGATCACCATGTTTTTAAAGCAAAAGTAACTGCATTCACCTCTTTGTCCCACACAGACCAATTGCGGTGTTCTTGAGAGAATTTTTTAGAAATGTAGGCGCAGGGACGCAGTCTCCCCTCCTTGTCAGCCTGCATAAGTATTGTTCCTATGGCCACGTCAAAAGCGTCGCATTGTACCACGAAGGGCCGGAGCTCATCAAGGTGACTCAGCACCGGCTCACTCGTAAACAATCTTTTCAGTTTATCAAACGCTTGCAGGCATGCAGGAGTCCATTTTAACATGGCTCCCATTTTTTTCGCCTCCGGTCCCTTCCCCTTGGTCTTTAGGAGATCCTTCAGGGGCAACATGACTTGGGCGGACCCCTGAATGAAGGTCCTATAAAAATTTGCAAATCCAATAAATGATTGTAACTGTCTATGTGTCCTCAGGGGTTCCCAATCTAATACAGCTTGAATTTTAGCAGGGTCCATGGCTAGCCCCTTCCCCGACACTCTAAATCCCAAATAGTCCAACTCTGTTTTGTGGAACTCACACTTCAAAAGTTTAGCATACAGTTTATGCTCATATAGAGTAGAAAGGACTCTTCTCACTAGGTTCACATGTGATTCCATATCATTTAAATAAATAATTATGTCATCCAGGTACACCACCACCCCCTGATATAGGTATTCTCTTAAGACCTCATTGATGAAGTTCATAAACACCCCAGGTGCTTGTAACCCAAATGGCATCACCAAGTACTCAAACTGGCCCATTGGAGTGTCAAATGCTATTTTCCATTTGTCCCCCTCCTTAATTCGCACCATGAAATACGCATCTCTAAAATCCAGTTTGGTAAATATTGTCCCTTCTGAGACCATACTTAGAAAGTCTCGGATCAGGGGGATGGGATAGGCATTTTAGGTTGAAATCCCATTTATCCCTTGAAAATCCGTGCAAAGTCTAAGACTCCCGTCCTTCTTTTTCTGGAAGAGTACAGGTGCTGCGTGTGGGGCTGTTGCGGGGTGGATGAAACCCCTTTTAAGGTTCTTCTCTATGAAGTTTCGCAGTTCCGCCTTTTCCGCCCACCCCATGGAGTATAGTTTCACCTTGGGCAGTTCTTGCCCGGGAATGAGTTCAATCGCACAACCCGTGCTCCTGTGAGGAGGGAGTTTGTTAGCTTCCTCCTCACTGAATACTTTTCTCAAGTCTCTGTATTCTTTGGGAATGGCCCGGACCTCCTCCACAGCCACACACATCTTCTCATTTCTAGGGGGGGTTCGGGTCCCCACGCTTCAACCCACTGGTGGCACTTGCGCTTACTGTCTGTGAAGTCAATAGTCTGATCCCCCCACTTAATGCCCGGCTCGTGTTTGGCCAACCAGCCTATGCCTAATACTATATCAAATGAAGCCGATGGGGCAATTACAAACAGCTCCGTATCCCAATGGTCCTCTATGCCCACAGGCACCCTTTGGTTTTTCTCCACGCACAGTTCACTCCTCATCACGGTCCCATCCATCTGTTTGAATTGGATGGGGTGGGGTAGTGGGGTTCGCATGAGTCCGAGAGCGTCCACCAATTTGGGAGTGATTATCTCCCTCATACACTCCGAGTTAATTAGGGCTCGTGCGTGTATAAACCTCTTGAGCTTTGGATTTAGTAAAGTCAATGGGACAAAAAATAAAGACCCAGTTATTCTCACCCTCAGTGGTGCCGTTAGATTCATGACCTGCTGCTTGGCACCCTTAAGTGCAGGTCGTCCTCGTTTCCCGCCGGCTCCATTTCCCAGGACATTTCACTCAGCTCATCTAAGATGATGATTTCCTCCTCAGGAATGGCGGATGCAGCGGTGCTCCCCCTCGCCGATTCTTTGAACCGGTTCTATGTTCTCTTAGGTGTCACTGTTTGAGGCTTTGGAGTAAGGGGGGGGGGGCTCGAGGTTTCTCCAGGCAGTCAGCTGCCAGGTGGTTCGGATCCCCACACCGATAGCACTTGCAGAAGGGTGGAGTTTTGGTGGGTCCCCCTGACTGTGGGCCCTTTTTCCCATCTGGCTTTGCCCCCAACCGAGACTCACGTCACCCCTTACTCCCTTGGTGCAGTTGACGCAGTAGGACCATTCGTTTCATGTTGGTTTCCACTTCCCCTGCCAATTGCACCCACCCTACCAACGTGGTAGGGCACACCTGCTGCAGGGCCCGATCCAGCAAACTCGCATTCAGCCCCCTCTGGAACTGCTCTATCTTAATCAGCTCACTCCAACCTCGGACTTTGGCCAAGTTTGCTCTAAAGTCGGCCGCATACTCACGTACCAACTTCGACCCTTGTTGCATCTCCCATAGGGCGGTGATGGCTCAGGTTTCCTGCAGGTGGTCTTCGTATTGGGTGAGCAATGCTTGCAGGAACCCCGCTACGGTGTCTAGTTCAGGGCCCCTGGTTTCATATAGACTCACGTACCATCTTCTGGCTGCTCCCTTCAGCTTGGACCCAAGGTAGTCCACTCTGCTGAACTTGTCTGGGAACGTGTTCCCCAATAGTGCATGTAACTATTGGCTTGAATCGAGAAGTACTCCACCTCTTTGGGGTTGCCATCGAAGGTGGCATCCAGATCTCTCCCCCTCCCATAGTCTTGTGGATCTGGTAGTATTGGCTGGGGCGCCGGGGCTGCTGGAGCCCTCGGGACTTGAGGTGGTCCCGCAGGTGGAGCCGGTGGTGCCACTGGTGGAGCAGGCAGTGCCGCCGCCGGTGCCCTCACTGGGATCTCCGTATTCTCCTCGGATCTGGTCTCAGCAGGCGATCAATCTGCCTCTGCATCTCTTGAGCCATGAACACGGCATTGGCTTGGATCTTGTCTCTCAGCCCCCTCGCCATAGTTATCATCTCCTTTCTCACCGTCTCCAGGATGTCTGGCTCCCCCGAGCTTTTTCCTCTGTCCTCCCCTTCGGAGTTGGAACCCAGCAGAACTCCGCTGCTGTCATCGGGCCGGGGTTCTTTACGTCCATCCTCCTCCTCTGAAGGGCAACCCTCTCAGTCTCCCCCTGGAGCTCCGCCACCATGGCCCCCTCGGGATGGTCTCTTTAGGATGATCTCCCGGCGGGCCGGAGCTTCGTCCATCAGGGTGGTGGATGTTCGTGGCTCCCACTTCTGAGGGGTGATGAACAGCTGTTGTACATGTAGAGGGGCCCCGCGCCCTGCAACTTGCCTCACGTCAATGATGTGCCAAGGGGGAGTCCGCACCTCTATCCACTCCAACAGATTAATTGGTTCACTGTTAGCTGGTGTTCCTTCAGCCATTCAGCTTGAAAGTTGCCAGGTCAGTTGAACTTTTAAAGGATCACTTCCAAAATGTCAAGCATTAGATCTCAAAATAACCAGTCCTTGATTTTGAAACAAAGTATTGGTTTATTGATAATCCATTGTGCTCGGATAGGCACCAGATTGGAAGTGATACATTGTAACTCAAGAATACTAGCTTTAAGGGGGCACATCAAAGATACCTTAGGAATTTCTACTCCAGCATGTGAAATTCACACGCTTGCTACGTTATCTATTACTGCGGTTTAGCAATATCCTGGGTTCAGACCTGAGCCTGAGAAAATGTTCCCGGAGGCCTTATCTTCAAAGAGGACATTCCTGCATTTGCTACTAGTGAGAACTAAGGAAGAGGTTATGGATAGTGCCAGCAGAAGTAATAAAAATAACAGCTGATTCTGAAGAAAAAAGAGAAATGTCATATAACCAACTGCTTAAGATTCAAGGAGACAAAATTGAATTAAAAACCTCAGAAGAGCTAAATAACAATTATGATTGGTTTCAAATGCAACAAATTAAAAGTTTGATGGAAAATGACATAAAATCAGAGGGGATTAGACGAGAACAAACAGAACTGGAAAGAGTCCTGTTAGGTGACAATGAAAAATTGATATCAAAAGTATATAAGTTATTATTGAAATGGTCTACAGAAGAAGAAGTAGTAAAGTCTCAAATGGTCAAATGGGCAATTAATGTGAATAGAGAAATACAAATGGAAACATGGGAGCACCTCTGGAAGAACTCAATGAAGATATCAACTTGTCAAAGCATTAAGGAGAACTGTTTTAAAATGATGTATAGGTGGTATATGACTCCGAAAAAATTGGCTAAGATAAGTAAGAAAATGTCGGATAGATGTTGGAAATGTAAAAAACATGAAGGTTCTTTCTTCCATATGTGGTGGACATGTGAAAGAGCGAAAGAATTCTGGAAGATGATACAACAAGAAATCACCAAAATTTTGGGCTATGATTTTAAGAAAATTGCAGAGACGTTTTTACTTGGATTACAATTAGAAAAATACCCAAAAGAAGACAGGACTTTAATTTGGTACCTGTTATCAGCTGCTAGGACTTTGTACGCGCAGCTTTGGAAGCAAGAAAAAATACCAGAGAAATGGGAATGGACCATGAAAGTTTTATCGTGGTGTGAAATGGACAAATTAACCAGAACACTAAGAGACTATGATTTAGAGATATTCAAAAGGGAGTGGAGAAAATTTAAAGGATATATGGAGAAAACTTGGAAAGTAAAGAAATATTGGACATTTTTTTAGTTGTAAGAATATATATACGGAACTTTGAGCAATCAGAAGTGCCTTTAGTATGGATTTGAACTTATAACCTCGGGGAAGTCAACATTGGAGGGAGGGGGGATGGAAATGTCATATGGGTTAATGTGAAAAAAGAAAAAATTAAGAAATAGATAAGCTTTGTAACCATATGCTACCAATAAATTGTTTAAAACGAGAATAGCAGTTAGCAATACAGGCATACCAATAAAAAAACAAGATGCTTGACAGCTTTAAGATCTGCAAATATACATATCATGTGCTCAAAGAATTGGATCCCCTGGTCCAATGTTTTTGAAACTTGCCTGGTGTTTTGAAGAGAGGCACCGGATGTTATGCTGAAAATTTGGTGCCTCTACCTCAAAAACCAGTCCCTCCAGAGCTCCAGATACCCACTGATCAATTCACCATTATACCCTATGGGAATTGATCTCCATAGGGAATAATGGAGTGTCTAGCAGACATTTCCCTTCCCCCCACTGTTTTCTGATGACCCTGAAGCAGGGGGAGGGCCTCCAAACTGAGGGATCCTCTGCCCCCAACTGGGGATTGGCAACCCTATGTCTAGGTGGTGAACAATTGTCAATACACACCTACTTGACCAAGTCTTTAAGAGTGTAGTCATTTTGAGAAGAAGAAAAAAAGACTTGCTGGGGCCATTAATTTTCAAAAGGATCTGGTTCAGCATCCACTTAAATGAATGTAAAACAATCACAGACTTGAAGAAGACACAAAATATCTATCTGCCAAAATAACCCCCAAATACTATAGCAATATGTATGCAACATAGCAATACCGTGTTGTCCAATCATTAACTAGTTGAACAAAGTTTGAGACCAGTAACATCTTTAAGACAAAGTTTTATTCTGTTTTAGCTCAATTAGCATTTCTAAGAAGCTGGGGTTGTAAAGTCATTAACACCACTAACTTCTTTGCAGCCCAGAGGGAAAATCACACATGGACTCTACCACCCCATTCATGCCTTTGAAGATAATGATCTCTCCTCCTTGAAAATTTAAATTGGAAGCCCCCAAGTCCTGTGTTGGTTGTCTGGGGGGGGGGGGACTTAGCCCCTGCTGGGAAAATCTGGGCGTTGTGGAAATGGCCTCTGGTTTTCTGTTTGTTTGTTTTTTAAATCCCAAACTTAATAGCGATGAGAAAAATAGTCCTTCCAAAATGTTTGCCTAGTGAAGCACCCATCTGCCCCATCTATCATGTTACAGAGGAAAGGCAGCCTACCTTTTCAAACCTATGCAATGTAAAGTGGGATGTTTCCACCTGCAAAAAGATAGAAACTAACTGAAGGTGAATAGAAATGGGAATAAATCTAGAAAAAATCCTACAATGCAAAACAAACAAACTCCTCAGAAGCACACACACATACACATGGAAAGGTGGAAGATCAAAAGAAACCACTGCACATAATCAAAATCAAAAATAAATCCCTTCTTGAATCCCTTACCCATTGAACAAATATTGCCTTCCTTTATTAACTCTCTTGGGGGTGATGGAAGGGTGGAAGAAAGGTTACTAGTAGTAATCATAAATTGATCCAAGAAGCCTGTCAAGAAGCACTGTCCAGGCAAGATCCATCTAGCCGGGCTCAAGTGTAATGCCAGCAAGGAATCTCTTCCAAGATGCAAAGAGCAGTGAGTGCAGCATACATGCATCATACCTGTGGTGAAAAGCAGTCAATGTAATAAATGGCTGCAGTTAATTTCCCTCCCATCCAAGGGAGATTGTGTGATTGGCCAAGGTAACTGGGTCCCATGGCTAAGACTTCTTGGAGAAATGCTGTTTCCTGGGAAATGAGGAGAAGCATTAAAATGGGCAGGTAGGCACTATTAAATTTCTGACAATTATTTCATGATGTTAAGAGATGTAGGACTGAAGATGAACTGAAGGTCTTTAATTGCCCTGGGTATAGTCTATCTGATATAACACCGAATAAGTCAGAGGACTCAACTGCACACCCTCAGGGCATCTTTTGAGCAGGAACACACAGGAAGGCAGTCCTGGTTGACTCAAGGGCTGTGGCCTAATTTACAAATGAGTTACTGCTGGGCTTTTTCTATAAAAAATCCCTGCATGAAACAATGGTAACATCAGGGGTTGTGACCTAACATGTAAATGAGTTCCTGCTGGGCTTTTTCTATATAAAAAAGCCCTGCCTTCTATCTAGAACCTTCTGCATGGAAATAAAGGTGCTGTATTACTGAGCCACAGATTCCATACTGAAGCTTTTGCCAGCATATCTTAATACTACAGAAGCAGTATTTGTATAGCAAAATTCCTACACTGGGAATGTTGGGGGGGGGGGGGTGGAATTAATTACTGGAATACTCCTCTGAATTTTTATGCAATTTCATGCTAGAGTTTTCAGAGCAGTCATCACAATTAACAGGACTGAACAGTCCCTTTCCCTCAATTTTATAACAGTTAAATTAACATGGATATTAAATATACTCTGATCTAAAACTTCTGGATGTTTTGGATATTCACAATAAAGATGTTGCTTGAGGGCTGATTTAAAACTACACGTAATATGTTTTGATTTATAGATTATCGATTCAGCTGAGCAACAAGGAGTGTGTTTGGAGAATCTCATAAACAAATACATTCAGATGTACTGTGGATTATGCTAAAGTGACACATTTACTTAAAAAGCTGCCTACATCTTGTCCTCATTGATTAAATGCCCTTAAGAAAGTGAATCTGATTAAATAGAAGCCATTAAAATTCTGAACAACTCCTCCACTGCTTTTGATGGTTGACACATTCCCTAGAGAAGGAGATTGGACAGCTGATAAGCGAGCTCTGAATTATAAGCACTTTGTGGAATGTCACTGCCAAATGAAAGATCTACTGTTTTGCTTGCAAAGCAAGAGAGTGCCTTAACACCACAAAAATGGACATGGCACAGGAATTATTTCATCTTCTGTGCCCAGAATATAAATGACTACATACATCATGCATGGATTTTTATGGCAGAGATCAGTTTCAGAGAGCAGCACAGCTTGTTGTGAGGTACAGGATCACTGATGAGGAAAAGAGAAGCATCTGCCTAGGACTTCCTTAGTATTGTCAGAAACCCAAACAAGCATGGTGTGATGTCTCCATTGTTTATGCCACAGGCTGATTTTTCAGAAGCATATTTTTGGACCAGGAAAAAAAATTCAAAAGAATCCTCTGTGCTCGGATCAAAACCAAACAAAGGAACTATAGTTAAATATGCTTGTACAGTAAATAACAACTGAACATTTGGGGTTTCATTCACATAAAACATGTCCCTTTAAAATCACTGGGATGGCATACTATTAAACACACAAAGATGCAACTCCTGAGCACACTTATTTGGGGATAAGTTCCATTAAACTAAGTGACTCCCTACTTTCAAGTAAATATGGGATCAGATGGCACTGGATGGGATCAGATGGCATTGGTTTCTACACTTGATGGCTTCTGTACACAGAAGATCATAACTCCAGACACTAGGACAGGGGTGTTAGATATGCGACCTGAGGGCTGGATCAGGCCCCCAGAGATCTCCTATTAACTGTCATCTGCTTCCCTCTCTCTCTCTCTTCTTTCTGCATCACAGCATGCTATGCCAGGCTTGCTCAATCACACAGGAGCTAAAGAGCAAAGCCTCTATTTTCTCCACTGGCAGACCAGCACATGAAACAACTTAAATACAAAAGTTCACAATGTCCAGCCATTTCATGTTTCCCCCTGGGCCTTAGGCTCAAAGAATTGACCATGAGATTTCTGTAATAAATCTCAATAAATCAAAAGTAGGTTTGCAGCTTATAGACACACACTGAACAAAATCTGAACAGCATACTCAAGACTGCTAAAGCACAGACATTGTCTCCAGATTTTGATGCAATAATTCAGAGCAAGAGGTGTTAGTTATCAGAAACTGTTAAATAAACAAAATATTGCAAAAATGCTAATCTTCTAAGCATCTTTTAAGCTTTTAAAAATCTTTAATTGTGTTTTTCTATGTCCTTTATAAAATTTATATCTCTGCTACCTGGCATTACATTTTATGACACACATGGCCCAGCCCAGCAAGGTCTCATTTATGTCAGATCCCAGCCACATAACAAATGAGTGACACCCCTGCACTAGGGTTTCCAGTTAAAATGAAAAAATCAATCTACTACAGTTCTGTTCTGCTCCTCTGCCAAAGGAGCTCAGGACAGCATACATGGTTCACTTCTAAACCTTCCCTATTCTATCCTCATGACAACCAAGCAAGCTATGCTAAGTTGAGAGAGCAGGTAACTGGCAACCCTCCTGAACCTGGCAACCCCCCCCCCCCATGGCAGAATAAGGATTTTAATCCAGGGGCCTTGTTACATGTTACAAAGTCGCTAGATGTGTTGAATTTTATTTTATTTTTTGCTTCTACAAATCTTTCACAAGTAGTCTTGAGATGCAGTTTGGCAGGGGAGTTACCAGGGAAGTGCAAGATAAACTGAACTAATTTTGAAATGGATTGTAGCAGCATGGTTGGTGAGGAGCTGAGGCAGTGATGTGCAAAGTCTGTGGTATGTTTAAATTCTTATCTGAGGGTAACAGCAATTACACTTGCAACAAGTGTAAGATGGTAGCCCTATCGGAGGAGAAGATACTGGGACTTGAGGCACACTTATCCACACTCCAGGTTATAAGGGAAGGTAACACTCTTGAAAGGCCATCAGGAAGAGGAGGGAAAGGTATCTCAGCAAATGGAGGAGCACACAACACAGGAGGAGGGATCATGGAATAATGTAACCCCACAGCAGCAGGAAAATTAGAAGACATTCTAAGCCTCTGTTTCTAAGCAATTGGTTCCAAGATCTCCCCACAGATCTCCACTTTGGAGCTGGACAAGCATGGAATACTGAGATGCTCCTTCTAGATTTAGAAGTGTCCAAGGTTGTCTGGGCAGGAGGGTTTCACTTCTGGATAATAAATATTCTGGACCACTGGAACAAGGGCAACTTTCCCAACCTTCATGAAGCTTGAAGGAAATTTCTCAGGTCCCCATAAATGAGAGGACTCAAGCTTCTGCTCCCCAATATAGGAGAACGTGTGTGTTGGTAATTGGGGATTCACTACTGAGACAGGTAAAGGCTAAAGTGTGCCAGCTGGGCTTGTCATCTTGAAAGGTATGTTGTCTACCAGGTGCATGAGTCCAGGATGTGATAGGTTCATCAAGCCCACAGATTATTATCCTTTCTTGCTGATTCATGTAGGCAGGGGTCATTTTGTAAAAAAAGAGGTGCTGGAACTCATTAGCACAACTCATTTGCACGACTCATTTGCCTATGCCACACACCCCTAACATAACTGGAAAGTGTACTAAATTATATCAGCTCAGCATCTACCTTAAAATGCTTCTTGAATTAGAATTGTCATCATAAAACCTTATTCCCATCATACTTTTAAAATTACTTTCTCTTATGTGACCACAGTGGTATGATGAAGATTTCCATCTGTCTGCTTTATATGCTTTGGTTATTTCCCCCTTTTTTGTTGGGAAAATTTTTGTTGAATCTTAGAGCTCTGTAAAATTCTCACAGAGGGTTTGAACAATGGAACCCAGAAGCAAGTATCTTTTTGGAGTGGAGTAAGAAAGAAAGAGCACAATATAATTTAGAGGTTCTCCTGGCTAATTAAGTCCTGCCTGAGGGAGCTTGAATGTCCTTTACGGGACATCATAAATAGATCCCTCACAGAGGGGCGCTTTCCATCATCTCTAAAAGAGGCTTTGGTCCGTCCCCTCTTGAAAAAAAGTACAGCGGATCCGGTCGAATTGGCAAACTACCGACCGGTCTCTAATTTACCATTTTTAGGTAAAATTATAGAGAGGGCAGTGGCGTCGCAGTTGCAGAGCTTTCTGGATGACGCTTCCATCCTAGACCCTTGCCAGTCCGGCTTTCGCCCGGGTTACGGGACGGAGACAGTACTGGTCGCCCTGGTAGATGATCTCCAACGGCACCTGGATCGGGGCGGTGTGGCGGTGCTGATGTTGTTGGACCTGTCGGCTGCGTTCGACACGGTCGACCATCGGCTACTGACCCGCCGCCTCGCCGATGTAGGGGTGAGGGGGTCTGCCTTACAATGGCTTGCCTCCTTCCTCGAGGATCGGGGACAAAGGGTGGCAATTGGGGGCGAGCTGTCCCAGAGGCGCACACTGGATTGCGGAGTGCCTCAGGGGGCAGTTCTCTCACCGATGTTATTTAACATCTACATGCGCCCCCTTGCCCAGATTGCCAGGAGACACGGACTTGGGTGCCATCAATACGCAGATGACACCCAACTCTATCTGCTAATGGACGGCCGGCCTGACTGCGTCCCAGAGAATTTAGACCGGGCCCTGCAGGATTTGGCAACCTGGTTGAGGAAGAGCGGGCTGAAACTGAATCCAGCGAAGACAGAAGTCCTTTGTCTGGGTCGGGGCGCTCGGGGAGGGGAAATACTTCTCCCGGTCTTCGACGGGGCGCCGTTGAAAGCGGCGCACCGAGTTAAGAGCCTGGGAGTTTTACTGGAGCCTGCATTATCAATGGAGGCCCAGATTGCAGCCACTGCCAAGTCAGCCTTTTTCCATCTAAGGCGGGCAAAGCAGTTGGCTCCCTTCCTAGAGCGCCAAGATCTGGCAATGGTGCTTCATGCAACGGTCACCTCGAGACTGGATTACTGTAATGCCCTCTACATGGGGCTGCCTCTGTGCCGAACCCGGAAGCTGCAACTGGTGCAGAACGCAGCGGCTAGACTGTTGCTGGGACTCCCTAAATGGGAGCACATACAGCCTGGGCTGCGCGAACTGCACTGGCTGCCAGTTACATACCGGGTTCGTTACAAAGTGCTGGTCATTACCTTTAAAGCCCTATATGGTCGAGGACCTGTCTACCTTAGGGACCGTCTCTCCTCATATGAACCCCAGAGAGCACTGAGGTCAGCCGGGAAAAACCTGCTGACTGTCCCCGGACCGAGAGAGGTGAAGCTGCAAAGCACCCGTAACCGGGCCTTCTCCTCTGTAGCCCCGAGCCTATGGAACCAACTTCCAGAGGAAATGCGGGCCCTGCGGGACCTAGAACAGTTCCGCAGGGCCTGCAAGACCTTCCTCTTCAGACTGGCTTTCCCTGATCGAAATGGAAATTACGAAGGAAACCGCCATCAGAAAAAGTAAATGTAGCACTAGCACTTTTAAAAATTAACTTAATTTTAAAGCCTAACCAGATTTTAATTAAATGTTTGATGTTTGATGTAGTTTTATTCACCTGTATAATTTGGCTCTGAGCCATGTTGTTAGCCGCCCTGAGCCTGCTCCGGCGGGGAGGGCGGGATACAAATAAAATTTGTTGTTGTTGTTGTTGTTGTTCTGGAGCTCCGCTCCTGTGAACCCTACATGTAGGAACAAATGTTACTGCTGGCACAGCCCAGAACTATGTGGCGCTGTGTAAGAAGGTGAAGGATCTGGGAGTGAAGGTTGAGTTTTTGTTAGTTCTTCCTGTTGACGGCCATGGCTTAGTAAGGGAAAGAAGAATACTGCAAATAAATGACTGGCTATGTAGATGGTGTCATCAGGAAAGGTTTGTATTTTGGGGCTGATGCTCTGAGATGAAGTTCTTTTATCTGGAGATATTTTGTACCTCACAAGGGTAGGAAAAATGTGTTCATCAGATCCTGGACAGAAAGTGGAGTGCACGATTAGCAGCTCAGCAACACGTGAGTCTAGAGAGTAAGGAGGAGAGTACACACACCTGTATGATGTGACCCACCTGTGAGATGAGAGTCTGCTATAAAGACTGGAGAGAGGAGGAGACTGGATGTGGAAGCAATGCATCAAATTACTCCCAACTTTGCTGCCCCTGCCTCTGCCTCATGACTTGGAATCTTTGAAGTGAATCTGGACCTTGACTTTTGGATTTGCCTCAAACTTGCTCCTGTTTCTGACTTTGTGTATGACTTTGGAACTGAACTCTGACCACACCACACCAGATTGTGCCTTCACCTTGCTTTGCTCACATCTTAGCTTCACTACCCTGCCCTGTGCCTACTGTGTACTGGGACAATCTGCCTCATAGGCCCTGCTCTCTGTTCCCACTTTCAGAAATGAGACAGGTGGCAACCAGAGGCAGGGCTTTTCCACTAGTAGCACCTTGTGGAATGACTGTCCCCTTGAGACTCACTTTGTGCATATGTTTCTATTCATACAAGTTTTTAATTAGTCTGATTTTGAAAAACTCTGTATTAGTAAAGAAACTGTCATTTCAGTGTTCTAGGATTATGTTAGTGGTTTAGTCTAGAAACTATTATTTTAGTGTTTTGTTTTTATGATTTGTTTTTATATTTGGCTTGTCCTCCCCTAATGCTGGATTTTAATTAGTATTTTCAATATTCTGTTTCTATTATTTTTATTTTGTAAGCTGCCTCAGGATTCCTGAAGAGATTCCTTCTAAATAAACAAATGATCAGATATTGGTAGGGTGACCCAGTTGTCCACTTTGGCAAGCAGCATCTCATCCTCAGTCTTGGTTCCTATTACTGGGAAGCTGAAATGGCATCCTGTGATGCCATGATGTTACTTTCAGCTGCCTAACTTAGTTACCCAGACCCAATGTGCAGTAATAGCTTTTTAAAAGTCTGCTGAGCCCAGTTCAGCTGGAGACTATGGCATGGGGAGAGGAGGAGGCTCTGCTTTTCCACAGCAATTTTTCCTGAGCTGAAACAGCCCTGGAAGGAATTATATGCCCCACTTTGAAGCTGGAATATTGTAATACTCCTAAATTTAGAAGTGTCCAAGGTTGTCTGGGCATGAGGGTTTCACTTCTAGATAATAAACATGAGTGAGGACACACATAAATGAGGCTGTATTGGTCTCTGATTGGAGGGGATGCCTCATAATAAAGCCAACTTTCATTTATTTTGCTTAAAGAAGGCTGGCACTAGTCAGGGTAGATAGTACTGAGTTAGATAGACCAATTATCTGATGAGGCAACCATATATCATTTATATCAGGGGAGAATGTTGCTTGTTCTATATGTTCTGGTGGTATGTTGGACATTTTGGTGCACTCTCTCCCCTTGCTACCCTGTGACTGTCCAACACTTTACCATCCACCCTTTTATCTACCTATTGACCATAAAAATCAATATACAACAATTAAGAGTGCTGTTAAAAGGTATGAGTCTCAAAGACGGGTAAACAAGGTTTTGACAAGTATCTTTGGGTCAGGAATAAATGGATAACTTTATTGCTATTGATACCTACTGTCTTCCTTTATAAATTCTCATTGTATGTTTAACTTTATTTCAATATCAACATAGTCCAATCTATATACAGAATAGCACAACTGAGAGTCAGTGAGATAAATGGAGGATCAAACTGACTTGCATAAAAAGTAAAAATTTACTGAAGTACCCCCATATTGACATGGAATTCTGGGGAAAATTTTCTGTGTTGAAGAAGACGGTGTGCCACTGTCTCTGCCCCAGTCTTTTATATTTTCTGCTTATAATCTTATGCTTCCAGACTGCAGCGTAGCTGCTAGGCTGCATGAGCAGAGTTTGCTTCCCTGTATGGGAAGAGTCAGGGGGCGCCCGTTTCGGCGGGAAAAAGGCGGGATCTGACAGTCTAACTGACAGATCTGCGCTCCTCGTCGACTCCTTCGTCTTGGCAGATGATCGGCTGAGGCTTTTCTTTTGTTTTTGGTTGGATGTCGGGGTTTGTTGTGGCAGTCGACTGGGCAGTGGCAGGTGAAGCGTTGGCTGGAGCGTTGGTGTCGGCTGGAGCGTCGGCTGCAGTGCTGCAGGCTGGCGGTGGCATCGAAGGCGGTGGAGGACGTGCCATTGTCCTTCTTGTTGGCTGAGTCTGCCTAGGGTTTGGGGTCTGCTGGGGCAGGGGTTGTGGAGCCCAGGGGTTGGTCTTTCCCCTTTAAATTTTTGAGGGTGTGGGCCTGTGAGGCAACCTGAGTTTTTTTATTATTGCCCTTGAGGTTGGCAGGTGACCATTTTGGAGAGCCTCCCCCTCCCCCCCATTTTTTTCCTACTGGAGACATTGGTGTGCAGCAGAGGCTTTTGTGACCATTTTGAGTTCCCTTTCTTCTTCCAGGGGGAAGCCATTTTAGAGTGGAGCTGCAGGAGGCCATTTTGTGGTCTTGTGCTTGCTATTTAGATGGCTGGTGGAAAAGAATCGGGCAAGCCCAAAGGAAAAAAGCCAGCGCCTAAGGCGCCCAAGGCTCCTGCGAAAAGGCCACCACTGCCGTTATCCTCTTCTGATGAGGAGGGTGATATGGTGGTTGATTCCAATATTGTTTGTAGATTGAGAGCATTGGAACAGGCAGAGGGCATCCTTTCCCCAGGTGGGGAAGATGGTGTGAGGCAATCCAAGAAGGGTAAGCAGGCGAGTATTTTCACCAGGCTGTCTATTCTTGAGGGCAGGTCTGGTGAAGTCATGCCTGGCAGGGACACTGGCCTTTGCAGTCCGGATGTGGGTTTGATGGCGACTGGAGCATCGGGGGTTGGTTTGCCATTGGTTCCTGCTGGAGTCTGAGGGAGGTCGGGTGATAATTTACAGGCGGGACCTGGGCAGGTTTGGCCATGGGGAGCATGGGGGCCTGCTTCAGCAGCCGGGCAGGGTGCTTCCATGTCAAGCGCGGGGGCGCCTGCCTCCTCTGCATTGGGCGCGTTTCAGAATTGGGCTTGGCCATGTGGGCAAGGTGTTCCTAGTGTGTACCCGGGCGCAGGGCATCCTGGCATGGCTGGTTCATTTATGGGGGCACCCTCAACATATGAGATGGTGCCTTTTGCTGCTTTGCCATTTGGGGAGGTTGCCTTGCCGTTGGGAGACCACTTGCTTCCCGCTACTAGGGAAAAAATATTAAAAGAGGAGTACATGGATATTTTTTTCTCTTCTCTTTCAGGAGGTTGAGAAAAAAGACAAGGAAGAATTGGATGAGAAAGAGAAGGAAAAATTGAAAAAACGGAAGGTGGACAGGACCTGGGCTAATTGGCTTCCTGGTTCTGTATTTATGCCAGGGTGATTACGATGGCGCAGCCGTGGTGGGCAGCATCCCTGTTCCAGTATTTGGACATAATTTATAAAGGCTATACGGCCTTTAGTGGACCAGCCTGGTTACAATATGACCAGGAATTTAGGATGAGGGCTGCCCTGTATCCGTCCCTTCAGTGGGATCGGATCCATCAGCCGCTTTGGTTGCAGGTTATGTCCCCGGCTAGGCCTAATCTGGGTGATTGCTCTGATAGTGGTCACTTGGTGAGTAGGTCATCCACATCCACTGCTGGTTCATCAGGCTCTCCCCACGGTGCAGTGGGGCAGGCAGTTCAACCCCGCATGCTCTGCTGGGAATTTGGATCCCTTGGGGTATGTAATAGGAAGGCGTGCCAGTTCAAGCATGAGTGCCCCATGTGTGGTGGTTCCCACTCATTTGACAACTGCCCTAGAGCCCGTGGGCATAAAAATATGAAGAAGCCTGGCAGGAGCGGAGGAGCCTTTCCAGCTAAGAAAGGGGCCCAGCCTGATAAGGGTGGGACCTCTTGAGCAGTGGCTGTCAAGGTACCCTCGAAGGGTTGATAGTTTGTATTTCTTAGAAGGTTTTAAAGTTGGGTTTAGGATCCCTTTTCAGGGTCCTCGAGTTCCGTTTGTGTCAGGAAACCTTGTCAGTTCAGGGCTTGGAGCAGGTCATTAGGGGCAAGATTGCAAAAGAGCTGACTGAGGGAAGGATACTGGGTCCTTTTTCACATCCTCCAGTGAGTACTCTTAGAATCTCACCTTTGGGTGTGGTGCCTAAAAAGGCACCTGGTGAATTTCATTTGATTCACCATTTGTCTTTTCCTAAGGGGAAGGCCGTGAATGATGGGATCCTGGAGCACTTATGCTCTGTTAGGTACACCAGCTTTGACCAAGTTATTGCTGCGGTGAGGCGTTGCGGGGTGGGGGCAGAATTGGCGAAATGCGACATTAAGTCTGCGTTTCGCCTTTTACCTGTCCATCCCGACGATTTTGAACTTCTAGGGTTTTCTTTCGAAGGTCAATTTTACATGGATAAAGCATTGCCAATGGGCTGCTCTGTGTCATGTTCGGCTTTCGAGCGTTTCAGCACATTTTTGGAATGGGCTGTGCAGGAGAAAGTGGGTTTGCAGGATGTCATTCATTATTTGGATGACTACCTTTTTGTAGGTCCCGAGGGGACTGGGCGTTGTGGGCAGTTGCTGTCTGGCTTTGTTGAGCTGGCGGCGAAGCTTGGGGTTCCTTTAGCGCCTGAGAAAACTGAAGGTCCGACCCAGAGGTTGACCTTTTTGGGGACTGAGATTGACACTATTGTGCAGTTGTCTAGGGTGCCTCTTCAGAAAATAGTGGAGCTGAGGGCTAGGATTTCTACTTCTTAAAAGGAAGGTTATTTTGTTGAAGTTGCAGCAGCTAGTTGGGCACCTCAACTTTGCTTGCAAAGTGGTTGCTCCTGGGAGGGCTTTTCTTAGAAGGCTGTGCGATGCTATGGCAGGGTTACACTTGCCTCAGCATAGAACTAGGGTCACCTGCAGCATGAGGGATAATTTGAGGGTTTGGCAGGAATTTTGGAGTCCTTTAATGGAGTCTCTTTTTGGAGGGACGAAATGAGGCTCGAAGCTGAGCTTCAGGTCATGTCTGATGCTGCTGGTTCCTTGGGTTTTGGGGTCTTTTTCCGTGGACATTGGTGCGTGGATAATTGGCCTGACTCCTGGGTAAAGGTTGGTGTGAACCAGGATCTTATGTTTCTCGAGTTCTTTCCTATTTTAGTTGCAGTTTGGCTGTGGGGCTATGGCCCACTGTCCAATCACACTGTCTATTTTTGGTGTGATAATATGGCGGTGGTCCACGTCATTAATTCCCTTTCATCCAAATCTGGCCAGGTTATGACATTGGTGAGGGCCTTCACTCTGCGCTGTTTGCGGCTTAACATTTTGTTTTTAGCCAAGCATGTTCCTGGGGTGAGTAACGGGGTGGCTGACACTCTATCTCATAAACAGATGGAGAGGTTTCGAGAGCCACTGCCAATGCCCCAGGAGCTATGGCTGATTGGAGAGCCGAGGCCTGCAGAGCGATAGGTCTAGCCATTGCGCCCAGCACCAGGAAGTCTTACAAACGGGCTGTGTGGCAGTTTGAAGACTTTAGGGCTGAGGTAGGGTATTGCAGGGTTTGGCCCCTCTCGGTGGAGCATTTGCTCCATTACTGTGTTTCACTGCGAGGTAAGGGGTTGACCGTGCGATCCATTAGGGGGCGCCTGTCTGCATTGGCTTTTGTCAGTAAGGCGCTGGGTTATAGGGAAGAAACAGCTGAGTTTAGTATTCGAAAGATGTTGGAGGGGTGGGCCAGAGAGGCTGGTCCCAGGGTTGATACACGGAATCCTGCGTCTCCTTTGATTCTGCGGGGTTTGAAGAGGGTTTGGGATGTGGTGTGTGCTTCATCATTTGAAGCATGCTTGTTTCACTCTGCGTCTTTGTTAGCCTTTTTTGGGGCTCTTAGATAAAGTGAGCTGGTGGCACAGTCTAGAAATGATTTTTCTGGTAAGGCTCTGTTGTTAAGGGATGTGCAGCTATTTGTGGGTAAGGCAGTCATCACTGGCTGTCACTCTAAGACAGATCAGTTGCAGAAGGGTACTGTGCTCGAGTTGGCTAGTTGTTCAGAGCTTGAGCTATGTCCAGTTACTGCATTGGCTGCTTATTTGGCAGTTAAGGGGCCCATGGAGGGGGTTTTGTTTATACATTCTAATGGTTGCCCGTTGACGAAGCATCAGTTTTGGGCAGTAATGTCACAGGCTTTAGGTGAGTTGGGGTTGTCTGGGGTGTGGTTTGGGACCCACTCCTTTAGAATTGGGGCAGCCTCAACAGCGGCTGTCATGGGGTATCCTTCCACTTCCCTTCAGAGATTGGGCAGGTGGTGTTCCTCGGCCTATAAGGCTTACGTGTGACCTTTTATTAGGCCATAAGTGACTTGGTGTCTGTTTATTGTTGGTTCTGTTCTTGTTTAACTGTTTTTTCTCTTTAGATGCTGTTGTTCCTGGCCAGAGGAGCCGAGTTCTCGTATGCGGCCATAGCCACGTGTTTTGGCCCGCTCATCAGGTTCGGAGAACTGCGGTTGGCTCTCAGCTGGGACTCAGCCAGCATGTGTGTATCAAATGGTGGGGGCACCGGGGCCTTCAGTGGCTGGGCCTGCTGCCTTTGTTGTTTAAAGATTGTGTGGGTCCTCCTCCTCAGGTTTTAATTGTTCACCTGGGAGGTAACAATCTGGGACTCTTAAAGGCCAAGGCCTTAGTTTGGCAGGCCCAGGATGATTTCCAGCACATTCGGGAGCGATGGCCTGGGACCACCATAATTTGGTCAGCCATGCTGCCCCACCTGGTGTGGCATTGTGCTTGGGACCCTGCAGCTATAGAAAGGGCCCGGTATAAAGCTAATAAGGAGATCAGAAAGGTGCTGGAAAAGGGGTTGGGCCACTATTTGCCCCATCTGGACATTTTGTTGAAATTTCCTGACCTCTACAGAGGGGATGCGGTCCATCTCTCGGAAAAGGGTAATATGCTTTTCCTGAGAGATTTACAGCAAGGGTTGCGGGTGGCTTTGGGCCTCTCAGTGGGCGCTAAGGCCTAAGTAGAGACTTGGCCTTAGTAGTGGCAGGTTTTTGGGGTTTAGGGCACTATGCGGCTAGGGGAGGACTGTGAAGCAACCCCTTTTGGGGAATTTGGGGTCTGGCATGATCAGCCTTCGAGTTTGGAGAATGCAGACTGTCCAGGAGGCTCGGCTAGAGGGTGCCTTTCTGGCGAGACGTGCGTCTGGGTTTGGGCCCTCTGGTGCGTGCCTCCCTGCTGGGCCTGCCTGGGGGTCTGGGTCTCTCGCCTGTTAATGGCAGGGGAGCGGTCACGGTAACACCTAGCCCTGGCCAGGCCGCTGGTGGGGTACCCTTGCTGTTTATTAGAATATTGAATAAAGTGGCCCAATTTTATATCAATACTCTGTGTCTGACTCTTTATTCTGTTCTTGGGGAGCAATTTTATGCTTGCAGACTGCAGCGTAGTTGCTAGGCTGCATGAGCAGAGTTTGCTTCCCTGGATAGGAAGGGTCAGGGGGCGCCCAATTTGGCGAGCAGAGAAAAAGGCGGGATCTGACAGTTAGACTGCGCTCCTCGTCGGCTCCTTCATCTTGGCAGACGATCGGCCCACCCTGCATGCTATGTGGGCAATTTGCTGATTGCCTCCTTCAAGGAGCCGGGTAGGAATTTTTTACACCTTGGCTGATTGGCAGTGGCTGGGGTGCATTTGTTGCCTACCCTACATAGCAATGCAGTGGATTGAGGATTTGGCTATCGGGAGGCGCTGTTAAATAGGCGGTCACTTTAGTGGCAGGTTTTTGGGATTTAGGGCACTACGCGGCTAGGGGAGGACAGTGAAGCATCCCCCTTTTGGGGAATTTGGAGTCTTGCATGATCAGCCTTTGGGTTTGAAGATCCGGGTTTGGAGAATGCAGACTGTCCAGGAGGCTCGGCTAGAGGGTGCCTTTCTGGCGAGACGTGTGTCTGGGTTTGGGCCCTCTGGTGCATGCTTCCTTGCTGGGCTGGCCTGGAGGGAGCTGAGCAACACTCAGCTCCGGCTAGGGGGCTGGGTTTCTCACCCATTAATGGCAGGGGAGCGGTCACGATGACCCCTAGCCCTGGCCAGGCCGCTGGTGGGGTACCCTTGCTGTTTATTAGAATATTGAATAAAGTGGCCCAATTTTATACCAATACTCTGTGTCTGACTCTTTATTCCGTCCTTGGGGAGCAATAGACAGCTGAAGGACAAGAAGTGTATTTTTCTTTTCATTATTTGAGTTTAGAATACAATACTCCTCACACAGAGAGACATGTATATGTATGCACACACACACACCACCATAAACTGCTCCTCCTCCTCACTGTTGTTTTAAGCTATCAGGGGCCTGCTTTTATGGCCCATGTTTTTATGCTGGGCTGAGGTTTTTAATTATAGATTTTAATTAATATATTTTATTTTTAATTATGCTGTTATTTGAAATTAGATTATTACAATCACTGTAAGAAGTAAAATAAATAAGAGTACATCAAATCAGACTGTGTACACAATTTGACAAACATCTATCTCAAAAATATGGCTCTCATTACATTTTCCTCATAAATGTCATGTACGGCTACCTACAATTCTGTGCTATTTATCAAGGAAAAAAACCATAAATCTAAACTACCACATTCACATTGGTTTGTTCTATACAAGTTAAAACTTCCTGCCATACTAAATCAATTTTATTTATATCTATTCTTTTGGAGAACTGCAGGTTTTATACGCACATACTTGTCTCTAACCTTAGTTTTAAAAAGTTTTCTCATTGGTATTTTATTCACTTTCCATAGCTAATATCAATCCGGCAGCTATAATTACATATAGTGTTATCACCTGGAATTTCTTTGGAATAGTAACTACACGAGTCAAGAAAAATAATTCCAGTGTGACTTCAATGTTATATTAGTTCCTCTTCTACTATTGCAGTTGTTTTTACTATTTTTAATGATAATCTCCAGGTTCCTGGAGAGGTGGAATAAAAATGTCTAAATAAATACATAAATTAGCTTTTTATTGTAACAAATCACCTAGCCGTCCATACCTTTAAAGGGTCAGCTACATTTTTTCATGAGTAAGAATAACTGCAAGTGGCAAGAGTATCAGAGAATATCTGCCAGGAGATTCCATTTCAAAGGTTTCATGAATACATTTGAAGGGGAGATGTTTGTCTCATGTTTGTCAGTGTACGGCAGTATATACGTGCACATATACTTAAATTCTAACTTTCCCCCTTACTGACAATTTACTGTAAACATAACATAGGAACCACAATGGGGTGTACTGCTAGTACAGAGCACAACATGAGTATGTGACCTAGGACACCAGTGGAAGGAAGAGGAAGTTGGATTTATAACCCACTGTCTGAAGTTGGGGGAGGGGGCAAATGGGGCCACTAGGGAAGGCTGGGTACAAGTCTGGGTAAAGAGGCAATTTTGGGACCTTAGACCACCAAGGGGGAGAAGGGTTACTTTGCTCAGCTCTTGCTCAGCACTGCAGCAGTTGTCCAACCGTGGACTCCCTTTCTCTCTGGGCTGGCTTGGGTCTCACTTGCCTCTGACTGCCATCTCTCATGCCTTCTTCCTCCTTGGTCTCCTGTCTATTCTCTTCCCCATCTTTTGTTACCCTGTGCCCTTCCCCAGGTGGTACTGTTGTGGTCAGGTGTGGGAGAGAACTGCTGACAGGGTCAGCCCCAGGTTGCCCCAGGTGCAGGGCTGTTGCTGAGTCCCAGCCTATGGGGAATCTGTCTGCCTCCCCTTTTCCTCCTTTCCAGGCTGTATCATCCCTAGTTCCTGCTGGCATCCTACTCCCTCAGGCAGGGAGATGGCTTGAAGGGGCTCCTGCTGGGGTTGTAGCTCTTCTGAGGGGCCACTGGAATCTGGACTCCAGCTGGGCTTTGGACACCTGCTCTTCACTCAGCTTACAATCTCTTTTCCCTTCCCCTTTCCACAATACCCTGTGAGGTAGGTGGGGCTGAGAGAGCTCTTTGAAGAACTGCTCTTGATAGAATAGCTCTGAGAGACCTTGTGACTGGTCCAGTGTCACACCATCAGCTGCATGTGGAGGAGTGGGGAATCAAACCTGGTTCTCCCAGATCTGTTCTCTTAACCACTAGACCAAACTGGCTCTCTTATAGTTAAGCTATCTTCTCAGCAGTTTCTCTAAGTATAATATCAGTTAAATATGAATTGCAGGGATGCCTGTTTGAATCTGCACAACTGGGGTTTTCTGTGGAAAATTTAGAATTTACTTATTTCCCACTTGCCTTATACCACTCTCACGCTCCTCTTCTCAGCAGGGCTTTCGTCCAATTTCACACTATCTGCCCCGGGGCTGCAACTAGCTTCGGCTTTTTCGCACAACAAACAGAAACTGGTTTTTTAGAGATTTCTGTTTGCCGCGTGAAAAAGCCGAAGCTAGTTGCAGCCCCAGGGCAGATAGTGTGAAATCGGACGGAAGTCCCACTGAGAAGAGGAGCGTGAGAGCGGTGTAAGGTGAGTGGGAAATTGGTCTTAGTGTACTTGCGGTGACCCAGACAGAACCCAAAGAGTTTATAATGTGTTGTTAGACCCTTCAAATGTGACTGTGCATCTTTCATTCCCAGGAATTCCAAGAAATGCTTCCATAAAGCTGAAGCTGTATCCATGGATGGCTCATGTCAACATTCAGAACACATCAAGACTGGAGAATAGTATTTTTGTGGCTGAGCATTTAGAGGTATAGGTGGTAAGCTAGTTCATATGTGATGAAGGCAAGGCTGTCATGAATCTTGTTCCCCACCTATAATTTATGATCCAACGAGGCTTGCTAGCATTTATTCTCTTGGATAACTTTTATTATGAATCCCTCCCTCACTTCACAAAGGACAGCTTTTCCCCAACCAAAGTGAGGAGTATGAGGGATTATGAATTTACAATGGGAATGTTAATTATGTGCTGCTTATTTAACATTCTAAATATGAAAAACCCATCATGTATACTGAGACAATTGGCAATTAGAATACTTACATAAAACTTTAGACCTGAATGTTTCCCTTTTATGAGAAACTGGATATTATCATATTAAAATCATTACTAAGCCAAAGCCTGAGTATTTGTTCTGAAGACTATCAATACTCTTAATGGCAGGACTTCCAGGATTTGGAGAATGCTGAGCTGAGCTGCCTCTCTAAGGGGGGCAGACTGGAGCTTCTGTTCGAGGTAGTAAAGGGCAAATTTTTGCCTTCTGCCTACTTTTCTCAGTGAGAGATTAGTCCAAGATATGCACAGGAAACTTTGAGGTGATTTACCTTGACTAAAAGGGAGTCCCGGGGGGGGGGGCTCCTTTGAGGCTTTGAGGGGTCCCCAGAAAAGAGTTGCATATTTATCATCTGCAGAAGCTTACAGAGTCATTTATTTGACATAAGCTTGACAAAATCCTAATCTTCTTTGAGACTGCTAAACATCTGATGCTGTACGAGACCAGTGTTGATCTGGATAACCGTAAAAAAAGGTACTGATTGTTATCTACCATTCCGGGACTATTTTAAAGCAAACAAAATAATATTAGAAGGTGGGAAAGAGAAAGCTTGAAAGCTTGGAAGAAGAAGAGCAGAAGGGGTGAATTTTGGACTTTGTTAAATTAAGGACAGTGTTAAAAATTAGAAAGGAATTTATTGTTTTGTCTACCTGCGGTCGTGGAGTGAAAGCACCATCGTCAGAGATGTGCAGTTTCTACAGTCAACACAGGAAATATGTCAAGTATCGTGAGACTTTGTTACCAGTGAGAACGTGACTTGGGGCAAGCAAAGCAGGAAGTAACTATTGAAGAAGTGGACCTACTCTAAGATTGTATTACCATAGAAAAACATCAGCGGCCATTACTGGGAGGCTAAATTTTAAAAAAATTAATATCTGAGCCTGGGAAGGTCGGAGGACGGCAAAATTAGGCTCATTTGAAAGGGCAAGTTCTAATCTATCAAACCTGATAGTTGAAATTTAATTTGGTGATATCAATTATTTCGCTGTTTTTTTAATGTCAGAATCAAAGGTAACCAGTGCAAGGGCTGCCTCATTGGAGAAGATGCAAGATCAGTTGGAAGCAATGGCAGCTAGGATGATGAAAGGGGTGAAAAAGATGATAAATGCTTGCAAAAAAAAAACTTAAAACAGATATTGAGGACTTTAAAAAAGAAATGGAAGAGCTTAGAAATGAAACAGTGGTGGTGTCAAAAAAAGTGCAGGAGGTAAAAGGGAAAGTTAAACTCCAGGATTCCACCTTATTAAAAATGCAAGAAAAAATAACAATCCATGACTGTAAATTGATGGAGACACAAATACGTCTGAGAGGAGTACCTGAAGAAGAAGGGACAGACTTAAAAGAATATGTAATAAAAATAATTGCTGATTTCTTGGAGGAAGATCCTGAAGAGACTAGAAATATGTATGATCATATGTATAGAGTGAAGTCATCATATGCCAAGAAAAATAACTTACCAAGAGATGTGGTTATAAGATATATGACAAAAGAAATGGTGGGGAAAATCTTGAATAAAAATTTGGAAAAGACATTGATAGTGGGAGAAAGCAGAGTAAGAATAATGAAAGAATTCCCAAGACAAGTGATAAGAGAAAAACTACGTGACAATGGAATGAGGTATAGATGGATAATACCTGAAGGTTTGAGCTTTGAGCTACAAGGAAGAAGGATTACAATTACAAATACACAGGAACTGCGTAAATTTTATGAAGAGAATAAAGAATTTGCACCATGGTGGATTATAAATTATTATCTTGGAATGTAAATGGACTAAATTCACCACAAAAAAGAAAGGCAATATTTCATTGGATTAAAAAACAAAACTGTAATATAATTTGCTTACAAGAAGTTCATATTAAACAAAAGGATTATAAATTTTTATGGAATAAACAATTGGGACTGGAATTTTTTTCATTGGCTGAACAGAAGAAAAGGGGTGTGATTTTTTATATTAAACAAGAATTGGATCCAAAATAATATTTAAAGATAAAGATGGAAGATTTGTGGCAGTAGAAGTAATAATAAATGCAAAAAACCCCTTATTATTGGGACTATATGCACCAAATGGTGCAAAAGATGGTTTTTTAAAAGACATTATAAAACAACTTGATGAAGTGGCATTCGACCAGGTCATGATTATGGGAGACTTTAATGGAACAATTCAGAATACATTGGACAGATCTGGGAAAAAAATAACAATAAAGAAGGAAAATTGCCAAAATCCTTCTTTGAACTGGTTAAACAAGAAAACTTGGACTACATATGGAGAAAATTTAGTCCTGAAGTACGAGATTATACATTTTTTTCAGCAAGACATAATACTTTTTCCAGAATTGACATGTTATGGGGTACAAAGAACTTAGGACTTATAACTAAGAAAATAGAGATCTTACCGAAGATAGGTACAGATCATAACCCAATATTATGGATTACAAAATTGTCTAAAAAAGTGAGAAGATGGAGATTAAATGAAGATTTACTACAAAATAAAAAATTAGTGACATCTCTAAAAAATGAAACTAAAGCTTTCTTCCAAATAAATGATAAAGATGATATAGAATTTCAGATGGTGTGGGATGCTTATAAAGCTGTAATGAGAGGAATATTAATTACATGAAACAATAAGGACAAAAGGGCAAAAGAAAAACAGATGTTGGACATTCAAAATGAAATAAAGAAAAAAGAAGGGGAATTGAGGAAAAGGCCAGGGAAAAAGAAAATTATAAGGGAGATTATAATGCTACAAGCACAAATGAGACATTTGTTAAATAAGGAATTGGAATGGAATTTGAAAAAATTACAACAGAAGTCCTTTGAGGGAGCGAATAAACCTGGAAAGTATTTGGCCTGGCAACTGAAGAAAAAGAGAGGAAGTAAAATTATTAATAAAATTGTGGTTGATGGAAGAAAGATGGTAGATCAAGAAGGAATAAAGAGAGATTTTTTTCAAGTACTATGCTAAATTATTTAAAGGTGTTAAAGTAAAGAAGGAAAGGATGGAAGCGTATTTGCAAAAGATTAAAATAGCACCCTTAACTGAATATATGAAAAAAAATTGAATGATCCAATTGAAAAATAGAAATTGAAGCAGTGATTAATGCAATGAAAATTGGAAAAGCACCTGGGCCAGATGGATATACGGCAAAAAAAATTAAAATTTTTAAAGAAGAATTAGTACCAAAACTTCAAAAATTGATGAATATGATAAGGGAAAATACCAGATACGTGGAAGGAAGCTGTAATTTCTTTGATTCCTAAGGAAGATAGAGATGTCACGAATGTAAAGAACTATAAACCAATTTCATTACTAAATAATGACTATAAGATATATACAAGAATTTTGGCAGAACGACTTAAACAATATTTGATAAATTTCATAAAGGAAGACCAAGCGGGATTTCTCCCTAAAAGGCAAATAAGAGACAATATTAGAACTGTTGTAAATATTGTAGAATATTATGAAAGACATCCAGAGAAGGAAGTTGCATTATTCTTTGCGGATGCAGAGAAAGCTTTTGACAATTTGAACTGGGACTTTATGTTTGCAGTAATGGAGAAAATAGAGTTCGGGGAAAACTTTATAAGAATGATAAAGGCAGTATATACTGAGCAAGGTTATGTATAAATGCAGATTTTACAGATGAAATGATAATCAGCAAAAGAGGATAGAACTATAACTATAATTTGGTACTTGCTTTCAGCTGCTAGGACACTATATGTGCAGTTATGGAAGCAAGAAAAAATACCAGAAAAATGGGATTAGGATTAGATTGTAAAAGTTATGACATGGAGTGAGATGGCCAAATCAACAAGAACTTTAAGAGACTATGACTTAGAAGATTTTAAACAGGGGTGTAAAAAATTTAGAAGTTATGTGGAAGACGAGTGGAAAGTAAAAGGACTTTGGACAATTTTTGATAATGATTAAACTTTAGAAGAAAGAAGAATATTAATTTTAGTTCTTAGTAATTAAGGGTACCTTTTAATGTAAGTATTTTGAGTAAATAACACTGGCGGGAGTCAAGTAATGAGGGGAGAGGTGATTAGAAAGAAGCATATGGGATAGATGAAAAGAAGTTATTGAAGGAAATTGTTACCATATGTTATCAATAAAATTGTTTAAAACCAATACTCTTAATGGCAGTAGTCTTGGAAACAGGATTAATTATTTACATAAAACATTATCATTTTCTCACATCTCCTATGAGGTAGAGAGTCTGCTATAATCATTAATGGTCCTAAATGACATACAAAACAATAAACACAAATGTTACCCAGTGGAAAGAAAATTTTTTGCCTGTTTCATATTGAGTGGATGGTGGTGCAATTGTGGCCTAAATCTCAGCAACAAATTCTGGAAAACTTTATAAAAATAAACTCCCTCACTTCACAGGCTGCTTGTAAACCCTAAATTAAGTCATATTTCCCCCATTGGCCTGCCTAGCCTTTTATACAGCCAGCACAAACCCATACCTTGAAAACACAATGTATTGTCTAGACACCCCCGAATGTATGGGGTCCCTCAGGGGATGCTTTTCTCCTCAATGTTGTATAACATTTATATGTGTCCCTTGCCCAGTTTGTGTGGAGTTTCAGGCTTGAGTGTCACCAGTATACTGATGACACCCAGTTTTATCTACTACTGGATGGCCACCCAGATATCACCTCATTGAATTTGGCTGCAGGTCTGGAGACTGTAATTGGGTTGAAGCAGAGCAAGTTGAAACTGAATCCAACTGAGGTTCTGTGGCAGCAGAGGGTGGGAGGGAGGTCCAGCATTCAGTTACAGTACCTACTCTAGACTGGATACCACTGACTCTGGCACAATCCATCAAGAGCTTGGGAGTAATCTTGGATGCCTCCTTAACTATGGAAACCCAAGTCATGCACATTGCCAAGCTGGCATTTTTCATCTATGCCAGGCACAGTAATTTGCCCCTTTTCTACCCTGCCCTGACCTTGCCATGATAATCCATATAATGGTCACCTCCAGGCTAAACTACTGTAACTTGCTATATACTGGCCTGCCCTTAAGACTGACCTGGAAGCTGATCATTTCTTTATTTCCCTTTCTTCCCCCATTTCTTTATTTCCATTTCTTCCCCTTTCTTCCCCCCATTTCTTTATTTTCCTTTATTACTCTTTCCTCCCTTCATTTAATTTCTTTTTCTTCCCTTCATTTCTTTATTTCCCTTTCTTTCCATTTCTCCTTCCTTCCTTCCTCTCTCCCTCCCTCCTCCCCATTCTCTTTGTGGTGCCTGAGTGGTGGGCATTGTGAAGGTTTGCTGCTGGGATATGTAGGTGCCTTTAAAGGTCTACTGGGAGCAGCTGCAGTTTCTGCATGAAGGGAGGGGTGGCAGGGGTGGGGTGGGAGCCAGCTATCACCAGTTCAATTTGCACTTGATTATCCCAGATGGTGCAGCCTAATAGGCTAATGAGTGTGTGACCTAATATGCTAATATTAGGGGATGTGGTCTAATATGCTAATAAGTTCCTGCTGGGCTTTTTATACAAAAAAAAGCCCTGGCCCTGGACCTAGGCATTTGCCTAGGGTGGGGAGTCAGGGTGTGTATCTATGCCACATTAGGCTCTCCCCACATGACTTCAAATACAAAAACAATTATTTGCATTAATTGTGCTGGCCTGAATTATTCTCCATTGGCAGAACACTGTTTTTTAAGTTGATAATTTTGTATGGCCCGCAAATGATGTTATAAATATCCAAAGGGCCCTTGGCAGAAAAAAGGTTCCCCACCCCTGGATTAAATCCTTTTCTGAATAGGTCCTTTCTGTATTCAGTCTACTACCAATTTTTCCAGAACCTGAGGCAGTATTCCTTCAAGTCAAATCACTTCTTTTCATTGTGCATATGTAATTATTCTTCAACTCTTTGTGTTGGAAGCTCAAGTTTCTACAGACTATGTTTTCTGCATGCTCATGGAAAAAAGTGTATTTTGAGCCCTGATTGCTCTTATCCTTTGGAGAAAGAATAGCCAGGTGCCAGCATGATACTTTTCCCCTCCCTTCAATGCCACATATTCTTTCTTCCTTTTCAAAGACCCATGGCTGGTGGGAGGAATTCTTCCAGAAAAATCGGAATGACATTGAGTGGATGAGGCATTTCAGTGTTAACAGGGCAATGTTTGTTAACATTATGTAATGGGAATAACCCAGGGATAATACACAATTGTCAATAATTAGTATCAAATCTTAATGCAAACCACCAATCCATGCATCCATTTTTGTTTTGAGGGAAATGTTTATGATTGAAGTCTGTTTGGCTTAGAAGTGCTTCTTGAAAAACTGTTTTTTTCCAGTTGTTCTCCCTCCTCCAAACTGCTGTTCTAAGCAAATGTAAATGTTCAGCAATTGCCCAATGAGGAAACCTGTTATAATGTAAATTGTCTGCCTAACATAAACCAAAGAGAAAGAGGTTGAAACAGGGGAGGGCAGTGGGTGGTGCTTAAATATTAATGGAAATCATTCTACTTTAAGTAGTAGTATTGATTTCAAAACAGAGCAGAACAAAGGTTCATGGCAAAAGCACTTTTGGGAGGTGCAGGGCAACAGCATGCTGGAAGCAATCGGAGGACTGATTCCTAAAATAAATGCGGAACAAAGAAGCCCTGACACATAGCAGCAGTTAAAGTGCAATGGAATGATGAATTGAAGATTCCGATATGCTCAGAAACCAAGGAAAAAGACAGCTGTAGGAAGGACCATAGTTTCATGCATCTAAACCATCCTTTGTTTTCCTTCCTCACTAAGACTTAAGAAAAAACAGTATGCCCCCCCCCCCCTCGGTACACATTCTTTTGATTAGTAAGTTCCTTTCTGTAGCACTGCAGTCTTGATACCAACACAGGAACATATGAGGCTGTCTTATAGCAAGTCAGACAAATGGTCTGGCAAGGTCACTATTTTCTGACTGACAGCTCTTCAGCATCTCAGATAATGATCTTTCACACCACTTACTACCAGATGTTTCCAACTGGAGCTGCCAGGAATCAAATTAAGACTTTCCCTGCATACAAAACAAATGCTCTGTCACAGAGCCACAGTCCATCCTTCACACCTCTTATTGGTATTTTTAAAATACTGGGAATAGTCATTCTGTTCTGGTGCTAAGGCAGACAAAAATGCATGCATGCCTATAAATATGAAAAATCTTCTATTTTTATAAACAAAAATTAAAAAAAACCCAACAGCTATTCTTCAATGTGACTACGAGGCCTGGAACACTCATTGCTTATTACCACCTTCAAGCCTTTCCTTCAATCCCACTTTTAAAGAAGAATAGGAAAACATAGCATCCAGCCATCAGATATTATGTGAAAATAAAATTTCAGAAGTTTTTCGGTTTTGTGGCATACTTTTCCCATCAGTTTTCTACACCAGTACTGTTGAGAAAGAAAGAGTTTAAAATAGTATTATATAAACTGAGGCAGGGTCAGTTAATTATTTTAACCTTGTAGGATTGCCAGGATACCGTTGGCAACCCCAGGAACATTTTGGGAGTGGGGACTGGTGTGCTGGTATCATGGCAGCACACTGTTGCCTCTTCTATGAAAAGCCAGATGTGACATTATGAGACACTCTAGGATTTGCAAAAGCTTTATGGTAAAACCACAGTGGGAGGGGGGAATAAAGTACTATAAAACATTTCTAATTCTTTTTGCTAATGATGAAAGTACAAAAAAGAAAAAGGAAAGGAAATTCATTAGAAACACAAGAAGAGGAATACAAGTATTTTCATATATCCCTAATCTGAAGATCTAGAAAGTGTGTTACAAATTCTTTATTCTAATCTGGTGAACTGAAATATTATTTGCTTCATTTCCATGAAGTGACTCATAACTGATACTACTGGGTTATTTTTATTGCAGATGTAAGCTCTATGAACCAATTAATAAATACAAAAATATTTTAAAAAATGGATTAAAAGCTAAATGAAAAGGGAATGCATTCTAAAAATAACACTTGGTCAACATTGACTGTTAGAGGAGAGAGCTGATAGTTACACACTTCCAGAACTGGTGCTACATAAACCAAGTCAGGCTGTTACACTTTTAACAACATGGATAGCTATGTTAATTCAAGGAAGAAAAATATACCTCAGCAAAGTGGTTACAGTGATATTTTCAACCAACGGAAAGATTGAAAATGGGCTTTTTCAACCATAAAATTATTAATTGGTCTGCCTTGTAAAAATGATTCTGATAAAACCTCATTAATGTCAACTACATGATTTGTTATTTTATATGTAGTAAAAACTAACCCATTGTAGCTATGTGGGTGTACCACTGGATGTTGTTAAATAATCTAATTTGTACAAAAAGCATGCCCTGTGTGTACCCTGCCTTAATACATGCTTTTAGGTATGTTGAGTACTAATACTGATAATTCAGCTATTCTGCAATAGCCTCAAGTCTGTTTTCTTTCTGAAGTATACATCTTATGATTTTAACCTTCCATTGATGGTCCCACCAGATGTGACTCAACATATGAAATTGCATGGGAAGGCAAATTACCTTCCATTTAACTGCCCCCGCCCTCACACTTTTGGAGCTTCATAAAGCCCCCTGAGAGGAGTTTAAGAAAAGAGGTTGGGTTTATTTTCTCAACAACACTTACACTTTGTATTGCAACAATACAAAAAACAAACTCAAATCTACAATTGTTTAAAGACTGGCATCAAATGTTACTGTTGTTTTAATGATAAAACTGACATATTATAGGAGGTCTAAAAATATGGCATGAGGCTACAAGACTCCTAGATAGGAATACCATCAATTTTGCCCTCACTGTCTTCCCTTGTTTGTCCTGCCCCCACTGATACTTTCCCTCCTGTCGTCCTCAGTTTCTGTTGCTTCTCCCTCTCCCTACCCACTGCTTCCTCCTCCTAGGCTCTATTGCCTGCTCTCATCTCCTACATGCTGGTCAGCCCAGCCATCCCACGGTTCTTCCATCCAGTCTGCATCACTGCCATCTCTGTGTCTCACGTGGCAGCAGCGCCTTCCTTCCCCCTCTATGGTCATTCCCCTGCTCTATAGCTGCCTCTCTGCATCTCACATGGAAACTGTGGCAGAGGGGCAACAGTAGTGGATGGCTTTTTCCTCAACCACCTGCCTTGCCACTCCCCTACAATGGCAAACCACCTCTGCTTAATCACTTGCCTTGAAAACCCAAAGGAGAGATGGCAGTTCACATACACACAAGATTGTGCCTTATATATTTCTGGGCCAGATGTAATTAGATGAAACTGATGGATGTTTTGGTATGTATATATTTCATATTTTGTAGTTAATTCATGATATACCTTTTTATTTTTTGGTAAATAGATTTGCATAATAAAAAGTATTTTTTTTATAAAGGGAGTTGCAGGTAGAAAATCATTCCCCCTGCCCCATGCAGTTTTATCTCCCCTAATGCTAAATTTTATTTCCTATATTCAGGAGCATATCATACTATATGCAGAACAAAACTGATTTTGTAGATGAAGTCTGCATTAGTTTAGCCATACCCCAAGTTGAAATACCTTCTTCATAGTAACTAACAATAGCCCAGGTGAGTAGTCATGTTGGTCTGAAGCAGCAGAACAAAGTTTTAGTTCAGTGGCACCTTTAAGACCAGCTAAGTTTTATTAAAGGTATAAGTAGGGTTGCCAAGTCCAACTCAAGAAATATCTGGGAACTTTGGGGGTGGAGCCAGGAGACTTTGGGGGTGGAGCCAGGAGCAAGGGTGTGACAAGCATAATTGAACTCCAAAGGGAGTTCTGACCATCACATTTAAAGAGACCACACACCTTTTAAATGCCTTCCTTCCATTGGAAATAATGGATAGAGGCACCTTCCTCTGGGGCTCACAGAATTGGAACCTCTGGTCCAATCCTTTTGAAACTTGGATAGCATTTTGGGGAGAGGCACTGGATGCTATGCTGAAAATTTGGTGCCTCTACCTAAAATACAGCCACCGCCCCAGAGTTTCAGATACCTGTTGATCAATTCTCCATTATCCCCCATAGGGAATAATGGAGTGCCCAGCAGACATTTCCCTCCCCCCCCCCTTTCTGATGATCCTGAAGCGGGGGAAGGCCTCCAAACCAGGGGATCCCCTGCCCCCACCTGGATATTAGCAACACTAGGTATAAACTTTCATGTGCATGCATACTTCTCTATTTGAAGAAGTGCTCAGGCACCCGAAAGCTTATAAGCTAAATAAAAGTTTGTTTGTATTAAACGTGCCACTGAGCTCAAACAAGAAAACTCTGAGATAAATTAGCAGGTATATAACAGGTATAAATAGCAGGTAAGTAGAACCCAGCAAGTTTCTAGTAATTTCAGCCATTTCTTAGTGTTGTTTTAATTGCATCTGAGAGAAACATGTGGCCCATTATTTCTAAAGAAACAACACTTTTCTGCCACCATTGCATCTGGACAGCGTATGCCAGAGGAGTTTTTCAGGGTGGTCAGAGGCCTGTTTGGATCTGTCCTGCAGGAGGAGGTGGACTGCTTGGTGGTCCACTATGACTGTTTTGCTCAGCACTTTGCAGATAAAATTCCTCACATCTGTTTCAACTTGGATTTTACATTAGCAGTGACATGGCTGAATGATGCCAGGGTGCTGCTGACTTATCCAATTCTGTGGGATAATTCTCAGTTTATTCTGACTGAGGAAGTGGACAAGATCCTTGGAAGTTTGAGGCTTACTGTCTGTCTATATGAACCTTGCCCTTCCAGGTTACTTAAATCCTTGGGCGAGGGCTAGCTGAAGGGGCTTGTGAAGTAGTTAATTCTTCCTTAAGAGAGAGGGTGGTCTCCCCAACCTTGAAATAGGATATAGTATGTCAACTTCTAAAAAAGCTTACCCTTGACCCAGGAAATCTCAGTAATTGTCCTACCAGTGTCAAATGTTCCATTCTTGAACAAGGTGATTAAATGGGTTGTGGATGGATAACCACAAGCCTTCCTGGATGAGGCAAATTGTTTAGAGTCCTTCCAGTCTGGTTTCAAGCCTGGTTATGAGACTGAAACTGCATTGGATAACTTGTTCTGGGAGATGGACTTCTCAGCAGCTTTTGATACCATCAATCATGATATCCTTCTAGACCCCTAGCTGAACTGGAATAGGAAGGTACTATTCTATATATTCAATAACTGGATAACACTCATATCTATCTCACACTTCCAGCTGATCCCAGGGAGGTTGTAAAAAACTTGAAATTTCTTTTTTTTAAAAAAAAAAAAAATATTTTTATGTTTTATTGACTTTAGTACAATTGGCCATTACAGCATATGGATGTTGAAATTACAAATAACCCTCGCCCCCCCCAACCCTCCCCATCTTCTTTTAGTCTTTTCCCCTCAGCCAAGGGCACAGAGTCCTGATCTTCCACTGAATGTCCTTCCTTGCTTCACCTGAGATCCACTCTAAATAAGGGTTCCATCTGGTCTCGATTTCCTTGACTTTATCTTCCCACGTGGAATCCTTGTTGATTGTTGCCACGATGTCAGACTGTATGTAATCAAACAAATAGCTGTGCCAGCTTTCTATTGACCATTTACTTTTATCTTTCCACCCCAAGGCGATGACCGCCTTCCCCGCTAGTATCATTGCCTTGACAAGGTTTTGCATGGGTCTACTTAGTGCCGGACTTCCTATTATGCTTAACAACATCATATTAAAGCCAATGGTTAATGGTACATTGCAGACTTTTCTAATAAATTGAATAATTTCCCCCCAAAAGGGTTTTACCTCTTCACACTCCCACCACATATGTGCAAACCAACCCTTAAATTGTTTGCAATGCCAGCACTTGGAGCTCACTCCTGGGAATATATTGGCTATTTGTGCGGGAGTTTTGTACCATTTTGTGAAACATTTATATTCCAGTTCTTTAAATTTGGATACTTTAATCCTTTCTAGACCATCCAAGATTTTCCCAGCCAACCCCTCTGTTAACTGACCTTCATGACTCCAAATCTTTTGTAAATGTACTATTAATTTATCTACTTGAAGAAATTTCTTGAGACAGTTTTGGAGTGGATGTAGGTAAATGAAGTTTAATCTTTACAAAACAGAACTGCTACTGGTGGGGGGAAGGTCTGACCCCAGGGTCTGTTCTCCCTTTGAAGGAATAAATCCATAATCTGGTGGTGCTTGTGGATCCAGGACTACTTTTGGATAAACAGGTGTGTCCATGAGTACCTTTTACCAGCTTTGACAACTTAGTCAACTACAGCCTTTCCTGGAAAAAAAGATTTGGCTACTGTGATGCATGTCCTGGTTTCATCTAGATTAGATTACTGCAATACATTCTACATAGGGCTTCCCTTGAAAAGAGTTCAGAAATTAATTGGTACAGAACACTACAGTCAGAATGTTGACTGAAGTAGATCATAGGAATGATATCTTGGCCCACTTACACTGGCTTCCAATTTATTTTTTGGCACAATTCAAGGTGTTGGTCTTGGCTTTCAAAGCCTTATAGAGTTTGAGACAACCATACCCAATGGACCACCTAATTTCTTATGAATCTGCCTTACCATTATGGTCATCTTTGGGGGTCCTGCTTTGATGTGTAACCCTAGGCTAGGAATGGAATAAGCCAGGAAGGAGTGGAGCCTCAAGATGCAGAAAGGTGCAGACAATGTGGAAAGTAGAGGAGGGAAGCAAGACTGCCCTGCTGAGGAGCTTGAACCTTAATCGAAGGTTCTTAATGCCTTGTTTAAGGTAACTATGATTTATATATGGCAACTGGTAAAGGAGGGAGACTTTTTTTTTAATTGTAAATTTTAGAATTATTGTTTCAGGGCTGTGTTATCTGATGGGGAGTTCATTTGAGACCTTCATCCCGGAAGCCAGTGCACAGAGTGTTCAGCTGGAGACCTCTTGAGCCACCAACAAGAGGAAACAGAATAATACTCAGTTCTATCTCACACTTCCAGCTGATCCCTGGGAGGTTGTAGACTTTGGGGGTGACATGCTGTGAAGGAGGGAAAAGTTAATTGTTGGGACTTTAAAAGATCATTGTTCTGTTGTGTTACTAAGATCCAGGAGTGGAATCCTAGCAGGAGCTCCTTTGCGTATTAGGCCACATCCACCTGATGTAGCCAATCCTCCAAGAGCTTACAGGGCTCTTTTTTCTAACCTCTTGGAGGATTTGTTACATGAGGGGTGTGTGGCCTAATATGCAAAGGAGCTAGCCTGCTAGAATTCCACCCCTGCAGATCTATGTTTTTGTTACATGATATGATAAGAAGTGAAAAGTAAAAATGGTTAAACCATGAAAAGTAAAAATATTTTATCCTCTCTAAATTATTGCAAGGTTCTTGTGCCCCACAGAACCCATAAACTGAGGTTACATGTGTCCTTGCCTTCTGAAATTTGGCAGGTGTTGCTGGCAACTATGGAGAGAGCTTTCTTGGTCATGGCACCAAAGCTCTGAAATTCTCTTCTTAGGGAGATTTGTCTGCTCCTTTCTGTTGTTGTCTTCTGCCAGTGGGTTGTTTTGTTTTGGGGTTTTTTATTATTTGGCATTCCCTCAATAATCCTGCCTTCCTAATCCATGTTTTCAGTTTTGTATATATTTTAATGAGGTATGTTTTGAAAGAGAGGTCTAATGGTTTTATATAGTTAGCTTTCTTGGGGGGCCTATTAAGGGCAGACAGGTAGGATATAAATTCTATAAATAAATAAAATAATAATACATGTCTACTTTAAAAAATGAAATAGTTCTAGTTTAACTTTAGTTTAAGTATGTTTTGACTCACGTATGATGTTGAGTCCTGCAGAAAAATACATGGAACAGAATTTTCCCTACCATCCCCTTTAACACATGAACACATAAAGCTGCTTTATATTGAATCATATCACTGGTCCATCAAAGTCAATATTGTCCATTTATACTGGTATCAGAACAGCTGTCCATGGTCTCAAGTGGAGATCTTTCAACCTGATCCTTTTAACTGGGGATGTCAGGGATTGAACCTGGGACCTTTTCATTCCAACCAGATGCACTGCCATGGAACCATGGCTTCCTCCCTCTTTTCTCAGTCTCTTATTGTTTGTTCTGACAATTCTTTCGAAGGACATTTATGAGTAACATGCACCACATCCAATTTCTGGAGGGGGGGGGTCTGAAAGAGTGAACACTAAAGAAGTAGAATAGCAACAGTCTAGATTTTGAATAATTAAACTGAATCTGTTATTACTTGAGTGTTTTATTCCAACCTTATAAAGCTTTAGCTGTTGTGCTTCTGTATGCTTACATATGAAGGCTTTCCTAAGTCAGCAAAAATGTTCTAAACTTTCTACTGTTTATAATGAAATTACCATTTGATGTGTTGCATTATAACCTTAAATGTATGCTATTCAGCATCGTTGTTACACGCAATGCTTTTAAGTCTCTTATTTTTAATGGGGAAATTAGCTAAGAGACTTGGTAGAGCAAATTAGGAGCAAAGATCTTTGCTTTCAATAATGCGGAGTTCAGATTTTCAGTCAAGAATAGACCACACGTTTGTATCTTTTACAGTGTTTACTTAAGATATATATCAAGAGGATGTATATACACACACACATATGTTGTATAAACACAGAGAGACAAGAGTCTAAGAAAAATAGAGGTTATCAATAGAGGAATTCAAGGGTTGTCGAAGCGGGTAATATTCACCTGATCCAGAAAAGGAGACGTCCGTCCAAAGGAAAAATACACGGAGAGGAGCGCGAACAACCAGCAAAATGCATCCTATAGACCCAGTAATGGGTAGAACAGACTGCAAATGGTGCCCTACAGAATGCACACTGAGGTGGAGTTCTGACCCACACTTTATGGGGGTATGAGGATGGGCGTCGGTAGTTACAAAAGGGTCTTTGATGTCTCATAGATCTCTATCTTGAATGACTATGTTGGGAAACTTCACACATTTTGCTAGGATGATAAGTTTAGAGGAAATGCATAATTTGTTACCGGGCTTTGTCTGACACTCGGAAAGGGATCAAAGACTTGAAGGTAAGATCAATCAAGTTATGCATTAGATTGGATTTTAGCAAGGTAGAGGTAATAGACTGGACGAAGAGACATTTGGCAATTCCGGAAGATCAGAGTGAGAGTACTACTTACCTGCAGTTCCAATGTCATTATTGATCCCATTTGGGCGGGGACACTGGAGGGTGAAATGGGTGAGATTGTGCTGAGATACAGACTGCAGGTGCCAACCAAACCAGGCTCTCTACTGAGTCCACTCTACCTATTCTAGATGGAGTGCTGTCTTGGCCTGTCTTTTGGTCAGACTCCATTTTGTTCACCAAGAATAGGAGACCTTCTCTCTATATTTGCACTGGGGTACTCCGTTTATATCAGGCAGTGCTTCTCAGTAACATCGTATGCAGGTAACTGCAAAATTAAAATATAGTAACTGCATATTTAAAGCCATACTATTATCAAGTTATGGTACAAGTTTGCTTGAGAGATTAATTATTTCTTTGATCTACTATTATACTTCGGTACAGTTGGGCTGCAGAAAGCCTGAAGGTGAGATAGGCAACAGGTCAACAACCTTTACTTGATTCTTTCCATTTAGTCCTTAGATGAGAGTGTGTATGAAACAAGGTTCTGTGCATATATTATCTCTGCAGTGCAGTGTGTCCAAAACTGATAATAGTTTTTAAAATCCATTTTTAAAAGTCTCTTTAGTGGCTGCAAAAGCAGTTTTTCCATAAACTAATTTCTTTTTGGGAGGGGGGGGGATTTATTCAGAATAACAATGCCACTATCCCAGAAAATATGTGCCAAAATTTGCCCATGATGAGCTTCCCATTTATTTTTGATAAGCTCCCAAAATATGAACAGTCCATGGACCTGTGGAAACCCTTAACTAATGTATTGGGAGAAAATTCTACAAGGCTTATTTTTGAAGTGAGAAATTGACATGGTGGCACAGCCCCATGTTCTTCCCCTAGAGTTCTTTTATCTTTCATATGCTTTTTTTGTGTTTGTTCTTTATGACTTTCACCATCCACAGAGACATTTATTTCATAAAACTTGAGTGCCAGGCAGCAAAATTCTGAAGGATTTCAGGAATTGCCTCCAAGCAGATTTTATAATCCTTCAACGTCTATGAGAACTGCAGGCCATATGAGTACTGAGAGAGACCAAAATAAGTGGAACTAGAGGTTGGAAAAGAAAAAAAGACCCAATAATTGCTTCAGGGAAATTTTTATTTGTATTATTTTATTCTTGCATCTTGCTGTGTAAATGGAGCAGGTGAGAACAAGTGCAACAACAATGGTGGCAAAATTGCATTGAAGTAAAAAATGTACTTAGTTTCTGCATTTCAGCAGCTTTTTGAAATGGGCAAATTGATTTCAGAGAAAGATGGGGAGCTACATGGAATTCATGAAAAGCATTCAGAAGATGAGTAATTGATCCATGGATATGTTAGTATTGTTAATACCAATGAACACCTCCACTACAAAATATATCCTGATTTTAACCACTGAACTCACAATCTGTTAAATAGAGAAGGGAGCCTCCTGCAGCCTGCCGCGTCACAGCGTGGCTGCAGGGGAGATTTTGCCCCCCCCCCCGAGGGAGAGCGGACCCTTTGGCGCGCTTTCGGGCATGTCTGGAGGGGGCGGGGCTTCAATGCTTATATTGAAGCCTCCGCTCCCCATCTCGTCAGTCCTCTCGTCGTGTTTGGACTGCAGGGAGCGTGCTTGCACGCTCTTAGTTTGAGCGGGGGAGGGGATTAGGCCCGGAGGCCGGTGCATTGGTGGATCACGGCGCCGGGAAGCAAGGAGCGTCGTGGGACGTGGTTTGGTGTCTTCCCTGGTCGCTTGGCCTGTATTACATGAGAGCTGTTGCTGCTTGTGTGCCCTCGAGAATTTTCTCTGCTCCATATTTTTAGCTTGCAGGGGAGCGCCATTTGGGCAGTAGGCTTCCTTTTTATAAGGGCCCTGGTTGCCAGCACTTCTTTGTTGGGTGCAGATCATTTGTTCTGGGTGGCAAGCTGGATACTTTCCGTGGGTTTGGGTGGCCATTTGAACAAGTCTGAGGTGGCTGTCAGGGTGGGTCAGCCATTTTTATAGGCGGCCATTTGTCATAGGCACTGGGGTGGTTCTGCTTTTCCTTCCCTCTGGTGCTTGGCGGCCATTTTAGGTTCGCTTCTTCTTCATCACACCTTGCTCTTGGGCTGCCATTTTATGAGGTGGTGAGGTGGCGGCCATTTTAAAGTGCAGTGGGGCGGCAGCCATTTTAAGGTTTAGTGGGGTGGCGGCCATTTTAGAGGTAGGCTTTGTCCCTCCCCCCCCCCCTTTTTCTGTTAAGATAATTGAAGAGTTTGGGGTGTTTTGGTGACTCACCTTTTTGGCTTAGAGTGACTGGCTGCCTTACAGCAGTCCATTCTCCCTTTAATTTCAACTTGTGCTGTGCTCTTTAGCTAGCATGTCAGGGCGTAAAGGTACTGGAAAATCAAACGAGGAAGCAGCCTGCCCCTAAGGCTCCTAAGCTGCCCCCGAAGCGTCCTCCGCCCCCCTCGTCTTCTGATGAGGAGGGGGACGATGAAGTGAACGCAGACATTTTTCAGAGACTGCAGGCATTGGAGCAGGCATTGGAGCAGGCATCGGGGTTTCCACCTTCTCAGATGCCCAAAAAGGGGTGGGTTCCTAAGCGAGCTTTGCAGCCAGATATACTGACCTGCTTCTCTCTTTTAGAGGGCAGATCTGCTGCGATTGCTGCTAGAGGAGCTGCAGGGCTTGTTGGCTCGGATGTTGGTGCGGGCCCGTCGTCCGGTGCGGTTGATGCCGGATCAGCATTGCTGCCTGCTTTACCTCCTGGTAAGTCTGGGGATGGCTCTTTGCCTCAACTGGGCCTTTGTGGCCTTGGGGGGCTCGGGGGTCTGCTGGTCCTAGTGGGGTTGGTGCTCTGTCAGGTGGTTCAGGGGCTCCTTCAACTTTAGGCTTAGAGCAGCAGAGCAATTGGATGTGGCCACAGGGTCAGTTCGGTCCATTTGGAAATTGGCCCAGGGTGGGGCAGCAGGGGTCAGCAGCAGCTTGGCCTGGCGACTGGGGTTTCCCATCTCCTTACGGGGCAGTCCCCTTTGGCGCTATGCCTTTTGGTGAGGTTGCCTTACCTTTGGGCAATCACCTGCTGCCTGCCACGAGGGAAAAAATCTTAAAAGGGGAATATGTTGACATATTCTCCCTTTTATTTAGAGAATTGGAGAAGGACAAGGAGGAACTGGATGATAAGGAGAAGGAGAAGCTTAGGAAGAGGAAGGTTGATCGGACCTGGGCCAATTGGCTTCAACAATTGCCCGAGAGTCCAGCCGCACAAGGGTCAGAAAAGATCAGGGGGGGGGGGGTCCTTCTCAAATTGGAAAAGGGCCCCAGCCCGATAAAGGTGGGTCCTCTTGAAGAATGGCTTCGCAGGTACCCAAGTAGGGAGGACAGTTTATAGTTGTTGAACGGTTTTACGTTTGGTTTAAGAATTCCATTTCAAGGTTCTCGGGTACCAACTTGGTCCAGGAACTTTAGTTCAGTTAAGGGTTTAGAGCAGATAGCTGAGGCTAAAATTGCCAAGGAGTTGGCGGAGGGCCGGATTTTGGGCCCGTTCACTAGTCCTCCTGTGGTTAATATTAGGGTTTCCCCATTGGGGGTGGTGCCGAAGAAGGCACCAAGTGAATTTCATGTGATTTGCCATCTTTCTTACCCCAGGGGTTCCTCTGTTAACGATGGCATACCTGAGGAGCTATGCTCCGTTAGGTACACCTCGTTTGATCAGGCCATGGGCGTCATTCGACGCTGTGGTCAGGGGGCTGAGTTGGCGAAATGCGATATCAAATCTGCATTTCGCCTCCTCCCTGTCCACCTGGATGATTTTGAGCTTTTGGGCTTCTCGTTTGCAGGGCAATTTTACATGGACAGGGCATTGCCTATGGGTTGCTCTGTATCGTGTGCTGCTTTCGAGTGTTTCAGCACCTTTTTGGAATAGGCTGTGCGTGAGAAAGTGGGTTTGCAGGATGTCGTTCATTATTTGGACAACTACTTGTTTGAGGGCCCTGCTGGTTCTGGACGCTGCACTCAGTTGTTAGCCGGCTTTATTGAGTTGGCCGCTGAGTTGCGTGTACCATTGGCTGAGGAAAAAACTGAGGGCCCGGCCCATTGCCTTGTGTTTTTGGGGATCGAGCTGGGTACTTTAGAGCAGTCATCTAGGATTCCTTGTCAGAAGCTTGGAGAGCCAAGGCCTGCAGAGCGATAGGCTTAGACATTGCACCTAGCACCAGGAAGTCTTATGAACGTGCTGTACGGCAGTTTGAGAACATTAGGGCTGAGGTAGGGTATCGCATTGTTTGGCCCCTCCCAGTGGAGCAGTTGCTCCATTTTTGTGTTTCCTTAAGAGGTAAGGGACTGGCCGTGCGATCAATTTGGGGATGCATTTCCGCACTGGCCTTCGCTAGCAAAGCGTTAGGGTACAAAGAGGAAACAGCAGATTTTCGTATTCAAAAGATGCTGGAAGGGTGATCCAGAGAGGTTGGACCTAAGCCTGATATTAGGACACCTATATCTCCAGAGATTCTTACGGGTTTGAGGGGGTTTTGGAGCGCAGTTTGTGCGTCTCATGTCGAGGCTGTTTTGTTTCACGCAGCCTCTTTGGTGGCCTTTTTTGGGGCGCTGAGGGTTAGTGAATTAGTGGCAAGCTCCATGAGTGATGTTTCAGATAGGGCATTGTCTCTGAGGGATATTAAGTTGTCGGGGGGTAAGGCTGTTCTTACCATCCGGCGATCCAAAATGGATCAATAGAACATGGGGACTGTGTTGGAGTTGGGTCCGTGTTCGGATGTGGAGCTTTGCCCCGTTTCCGCATTGGCCGACTATTTGGCTGTGCGGGGAAGCTGCGAAGGGTTGTTGTTTTGTCATTTTGGAGGCAGCCCTCTTACAAAATATCAATTTTGGGCCATGACATACAGGGCCTTAGCCTTGTTGGGGTTGTCTGGAGTGAGGTTTGGTACCCATTCCTTTAGAATCGGCGGGGCCTCTACGGCTGCTGCCTTGGGTTATCCTACTTCGTCCATTCAGCACCTTGGCCGTTGGCGGTCTCAGGCTTACAAAGGTTATATTCGCTCTTTGCTCCACTGGTAGTTTGTGATTAGGAGCTGGGGTAGTTTGAGGTTGGGTTTTATAACTTGTCGGTTTTTCTTTTTAGATGCTGTTGTTCCTGGTCGGAGGAGCAGAGTTCTCATCTGCGGGCACAGTTATGTGTTTTGGGCGGCACATCAAGCTCGCAGAACTGCTGTTGGCTCTCAGCTGGGGCTCCGCAAATATGTTACGGTGGAATGGCGGGGGCGCTGGGGTCTTCAGTGGCCTGGCTTGCTCCCACTTTTGTTTCATGGGTGTGTGGGCCCTCCTCCTCAGGTTTTAATTATTCACCTGGGAGGGAATGATCTCGGGCTGATTAAAGGCAAGGCTTTCTTTGATCTTGCAAGCTCGTGATGATTTCAAGTACATTAGGAAGAGATGCAAAAGGAGATTGAGGAAGAATCGCACTTCTACAGCACCAACCCTAGATCAGACTTTTCCCTGCAGCCACTGTGGCCGGACCTGCCTGTCCCGCATTGGTCTTGTCAGCCATCAGCGAGCCTGCAGCAGACATGGACTATTGCACCCTTCTTAAATCTTCATTCGCGAAGCCAAGCCGAGAGAGAGAGAGAGAGAGAGAGAGGAAGAGATGGCCTCAGACCATTATAGTTTGGTCGGCCATGATTTCGCACTTGGTGTGGTGCTGTGCTTGGAATCCTGCTGGGATTGAGAGGGCTCGTTATAGGGCAAATAAGGAGATTTGCAATAATAATAATAATAATAAATTTTATTTCTATCCCGCCCTCCCCACCTCGGCAGGCTCAGGGCGGTTAACAACATTTCATAAAAACATACAATGGTTAAAACTTTTACATTTAACTTTTACATTTAACAAGGCGTTGGAGGTTGGTTTGGGCCACTATTTGCCCCATCCGGATATTTCTACGGAATATCCTGACCTCTACAGAGGGGATGGGGTGCATCTCTTGGAAAAGGATAATATGCTTTTACTGAGGGATCTGCATCAAGGGCTTGTGTTGGTTTTGGGCCTTTTGGTGGGTGCTAAGCCCTAAGTAGAGACTTGGCCTTAGCTGTGGCAAGTTTTACGGGGTTTATGGCACCATGCGGCCTGGGGAGGACTGGTTAGCCTCCTCCTTTTGGGGAGTTAGGGGTCTGGCAGGATCAACCTTTGGGTGTGGCTCGAGGTGTGTGAATGCAAACTGTCCTGGAGACTTGATCGGATGGGTGCCTTTCTCTGAGACTCGCATCTGGTGTCTGGGCCCTCCGGTGCGAGCCTCCCTGCTGGGCCTGCCTGGTGGGAGCTGTGGCAGATTTTGCCACCCCCCGAGGGAGAGCGGACTCTTCAGCATGCTTTCGGGAGTGTCTGGAGGGGGCGGAGCTTCAACACTTATATTGTAGCCTCTGCTCCCCATCTCGTCAGTCCTCTCGTCGTGTTTGGCCCTCCTGCCCGCCCTGTTTGTTATGTAGGCAATTGCTGGCCGCCTCTTTTTTGGAGGGGCCGGGTAGGAATTTTTTACTCCCCGGCTGTTTGGCTGGTGACTGGGGGGTGTTTTTTGCCTACCCTGCATAGCATATGTTTATGTCTGTTGTAAGCCGCCCTGAGCCACCTTGGTGGGAAGAGCGGGATATAAATCATAAATAAATAAATAAATAAATAAATAAATAAATGTCAGTGGATTGAGGAATTGGCCTCAGGTTGGTGCCTTCGTATAGATGGGTCACTTTTTAGGACAGGTTTTACGGGGTTTATGGCACCATGCGGCCTGGGGAGGACCAGTTAGTTTCCCCCTTTGGGGGAGTTAGGGGTCTGGCAGGATCAACCTTTGGGTGTGGCCCGAGGTGTGTGAATGCAGACTGTCCTGGAGACTCAATCGGATGGGTGCCTTTTGCTGAGACTCGCATCTGGTGTCTGGGCCCTCTGGTGCGAGCCTCCCTGCTGGGCCTGCCTGGCTAGAGCTGTGGCACACAGCTCCAACTGGGGGGCCTGGTCTCTCGCCTGCTTAAAAAGGCAGGGGAGCAGTCTGAAGAGACCCCTGGCCCTGACCTGGCCGCAGTTCGGTTGCCCTTGCCGTTGCTGTGTTATTTAATAAAGTGGCCCATAGTTTCACCAATCTAATTGTGTCCGTCTCTTTATTCCAACTTGGGGGGGGGGGGCGGGTAATGGGATACATAACTTTGTTAAACACATGTCTTCTGATGTGATCCTTATTGTCAGTGAAGGAATGGAAGCTAAGATGGATATAAAACACATTTAAGAGTATTACAAGATATATTGTTATAGGATAACGAAGGGTCCCTTTTCTGGAGTTCCTTTCAAATGGGCTGTTTAAATCTGCTTGGACTTCAGAAGGCAAACAGATCTTTTTTTAAAAAAAGATTTCACACACTAAAAAATATAGTGCAATGACAACAACAGCAAATCCCAAATTAAAACAAGTTTTTGAAAACCCAGATTAAAACTTCATTAACTGTGAGAGGAAAGCATTCTACCCTTAAGGTGTGTGATTTTTTTTTTAAAAAAAATCAATTTGCCTTAAGATGCCAAAGAAAGGCTTTTTTTGAGTAGGAACGCACAGGAGCGCAGTTCCAGCTGACTTGGGGTCAGGGGTGTGGCCTAATATACAACTGAGTTCCTGCTGGGCTTTTCTACAAAAAAAGTCCTGGTTTTTACCTTAGGGTGGATTTTTTAAAAAGAAAGTTTTTCTTCAGAAGTCGTAGAAGGTTAAAGAAACTGTACGAAAGGAACCTAGGCAGAAACTTGAGAGAATGTATATTTCTCGCAGAAAGTACATTAACTACATCCTTCTTTTTTTAGTATTGAATCCTATGCACCATCAGGGGGAGGTGATGGTAGAATGAGGCTCCCAAGCAGAGGCAGGCTGCACAGTTTTGCCCCTTCATAAGGAGTTTTGCCCCTTCGTTTTGCCCCTTCGTAAGGAGGAGGAGCGGGCAGGGCATTATGGAAGGTGAGGGCGGAGCAGGCATGCCTTAACGGCTGTCTTCACTTCTGCCTCCCAGTCTTCACATTGTGCTCAGGGAGTGGAGAGGTTCAAGAGCTCCTCCTGTCTTTCCCGGCACGGGGTCTTTCGGTGTCAGTTTAGCATTGCCGTGGCTGCCTTAGATCGAGCCGCGGAGGTGCTCTTTCTTCTGCCTGAGCCTCTTCGGGTCAGTTTCCTGGTGGCTGCTTTTAAGCGAGCTACGGCACTCCAGAGCATCGAGGGACAGAGCGGGAGCGCCTTTTGGCGCAGCAGTTTGCTGCTGGCTGGGCTTTTAGTGCAGCCAGTGTTTTGTTTACATATTTCCCCTCTCTCCCTGGGGAATAGCGAGGGCGGGCCTGCCATCGGATGTTGGCACTGGGCTTGGCGGTTTGCCAGTTCTTGCGGCGCTTTTTTACTTTAAGATCAACCTGGATTCTGCAACCCCTCACTCCCCACCAATATTTCCTTTTGTAGTGCAGCTGTCCTGGCCGTTTTGGGGGGTCTAGCTTTGGGTTCTCTTCATTCCCCCCGTCCCTGTCCCTGGTTGAGGGTTAAGTCTGCAATGCTCTTAGGTCGGCCATTACACGTCTGTTTTGGGTGGCCATTTTAAAGGAGGCTTTTTACCTTCCACCCCCCTTGTTGCTGGGTTAGGGTGTAGGCCATTTTGCAGCTGTCTTTGGGCAGTCATTTTATGGCTGCTTCTCTGCTTATTACTTCCCTGTTGCTGGGCAGGGCGGCAGCCATTTTCTCTGCTTATTACTCCCCTATTTCTGGGCAGGGCAGCGGACATTTTTCTCTGCTTATTACTCCCCTGTTGCTTGGCACAGTGGTCACCATTTTTTCTCTACTCTTCACTCCCCTGTTGCTGGACAGGGCGGCAGCCATCTTTCTCTGCGACCATATTTTAGTAGTCTCTGCAGAAACCCCCCCCCTTTGTTTTACAAGCTAGATTTTGGGCTTGCTAGCCATGCCTAAGGGGCATAGGACCTTGTCAAAGACCCAGAAGGCTCTCCGGGTGAGTGAGCTGGTAGCTCAGTTTAGAGGGAATGTTTCTGGAAGGGCCTTATTGGCCCAAGACATTCGCATTGCTGATGGAGCGGTATATATCACAGTGTGTCATTCTAAGACTGATCAGTTGCAGCAGGGGAACACTATTAGTTTGGGCACCTGTTCCGAGGGGGAACTGTGTCCTATAGTGGCTTTAACGCGCTATCTAGCTGCCCATGGTTCTGGGGCTGGTCTGTTGTTCTGGCATGGGGACGGTAGTCCCTGACGAATCATCAGTTTTGGTCTCTGACTGTCAAAGATCTCGCCAGGCTTGGCCTGCCAGGGGTTAAGTTTGGCACTCATTCTTTCCACATAGGGGCAGCTTCTACAGCAGCAGTTCTGGGGTACTCCCCACTGTCCATTCAAAAGCTTGGTAGGTGGTGTTCCTCAGCCTATAAAGGCTATGTCCGCCCTCTGGCACTGCAGTAACTGGCATCAGATTATTGAGGGTGTGGTTATCCACTGTTTTCTTCTTTTCTCAGGTGCTGTTGTCCATGGGGAGAGACAACACGTCCTCATATGTGGGCACAGCTTCGTGTTCTGGGCTGTCCATAGGGCCAGGGGGACCTCGGCCGGGTCACAGCTGGGGCTCAGCAAGTGGGCTACCATAGAGTGGTGTGGATGGCGGGTTCTCCATTGGTCGGGTCTGTTGCCCTTGCTTTTTGAAAACGTTCATGTTTTGCCACCACATGTTTTGGTGATACATTTGGGAGGAAATGATCTAGGTGTGCTCAAAGGTAAAGCCCTTGTGCTGCGGGCCAAGGATGACTTTCGAGTCATTAGGAGTTGTTGGCCTCAGGTTTTAATTGTGTGGTCGGCCATGATCCCGTGCAGGTATGGCATGGGACATGGGATCCACTGGCAATTGAGAGAGTTTGCCGCAAAGCCAATTTAGAAATTAGAAAAACCCTTGAGAGGGGTTTGGGCCACTTTCTCCCTCACCCTGGGATCCGTGCTGATTGCACAGATTTATATAGGATTGATGGCATCCATCTTTCCAATAAGGGAAATGACGCTTTTTTTGATGACTTGAAACTTGGGCTTCGGGAAGTGCTAGGCGTTTAGTGGGCAAAGCTGCTTAAGCAGAGGCTTGGCCTCGTGGTGGCTGGGTTTTTTGCCTAGCTTCCGTTATGCAGCTCGGTGAGCATCAATAGCACCCCAGTTTTGGGGCAAGGGGTCTAGCTAAATCATTCCTGGCCCGTGCGGACTAGTTCAGTGATGAAGCGGACTGCCTTGGGTTTGCATGGATTGATCCGCCCTTCAGCCGTGCGGATGGGGGCTGGAACTCCAGGGCATAACCTTTGTTAGGCTGGCCAGGTATGAGCCATGCATTTTGGCTATACCTAGGGGCAGGGTAGCTTGCCGGTCATGTGGCAGGGGAGGGGTATTTCGTCCCCTGGCCTTGCCGTGCTGCCTGTTATGTTTATAGCCCTTGTTGTTAATTAATAATAAAGAAAGTGGCCCTTAGTTACCCAAACCCTTGTGTCTGTCTCTTCATTCCGTCTGTGGGAGCAAATGTATCTTTCCATCCTTCCCCTTCCCTTCAGCAGCTCCTGTGAATGGTGAAAATGCAATGTTTGGAGCTGCAAGGCCAAGAAGGGACACTTGCAATGTGGGTGTTAACAGTAAGAAGGGGAGAAAAGCACCCCCTGCTTCTTCTTCCAATTGAAGAGGCTCTACTGGCACTCCTTGTGCTGGAGGAAAGGATTATGGGGTCCAATCACACAAATCTAATCCAATTTTTAAAACTCCATAGTGAGGTTTGTAGTAGGGATTGGCGTGAACTGGAAATATATGGTTCATGTGGTTTTGGACTGTAAGTGGGGGGCTCACACAATGGAATATGCTTCCTTACAATGAAATTTTGCCTGATCATAGCAAATAAATGTTCTAATATAACATTCTTTTTACAAACCAGTTTTGCTTTCTGTATATTTTTCCCCAACACGTGACTCTCCATGTGCAGCAGTCTGCTGTGGTTCATCACCATATTGTGAAACCTTTGGAAGCAATATCCCCAAGCAGTCAAGTTCCACTGATTAAAGGGTGTTCAGTTTTGCTGCTGAATTTACTACACACAAAAAAGCCAAGTCTACATGCTCCTGTATTTGAGCCTGTGTATGCTTACACTTGTGTAAAGTATATGTAAACCAGAAGTACAAATAGCATATATGACTTCAAAGGAGCACATTTATTGATTTATTTATTTCAAGCACTTGTACCTCATCTTTCTATCCAATGGGGAGCATTGCTCTCCTCTCCTTCACTTTGTCTTCACAACAATCCTATGGCTGACAGAGTAGGACTGATGCTAGGTCATCCAGTGAAATCCCATTGAATATTGGCTACTATAGTGAAAAATGAATACTACTTTTTCAAATGCCCATTTAAAATAATATTTTCACACTCTGGATTATCACAGGTTTCTTTTCTTTTGCAGGAGAAGCCATGAGAGCCAGTTTGATGTAGTGGTTAAGTGCATGGACTCTAATCTGAGAGAACTGAGTTTGAGTCCCCTCTCCTCCACTTGCAGCTGCTGGAATGGCCTTGGGTCAGCCATGGCTCTCATAGGAGTTGTCCTTAAACCTACCTCGCAGGGTGTCTCTTGGAGGAGGGAGTAAAGGAGATTGTGACTGCTCTGAGATTCAGAGTATAGGGTGGGATATAAATACAATATATTCTTCTTCTTTCAGGAGGAGAATCCACAATGTAGCTGGTAATCATAGACCAGTAATGTATATCTTTGGGCTGTATCCTTTGTCTAGACTTTAATAAAGAGAATATACAAACTATGGATTTTTAGGATTTTTTCTTCAATTTGAAATGTTCAGATAATGATCAACCAACAAACATAAAGAGACAATTGAAAATATTCAAAACCAACAACCTTGAACTCTTAGGTCAGAGACAAAAAAAAAATACTTCACACAATTTGGAAAAGTGACCTTTGAGGTTAGTCAGGCACCACCAGGGTTTATTCAGTGAACTTCTTATCTTTTCTATTTGACAGTACCAGCAGTCAGTGCAACAGATCAACTGCATGCATTCAAACATACATACCCAAACTGGCCATTCTTTTTACAGAGGCTTCTAATTTTCCTCACATGGTTAGCTTTTACTTTTTCAAAAGGTTTGCTTAGGGAAAAGATGCGGTCCAGAATTAAAAAGCTTTAATTAAATGTAATGCTTTAGTTGCTCTGAGTATGATCCAAATACCCATAAATATAGATTTAATTTCATTAACATTGGTGATTAAAATTTTTGTCTTTGAAGGGAAAACTACACTTCCTATCTGTCTCAAAATATATCTTCCAAAAGTGTGGGAACGTTCAGTTACCAAAGAATTCTTCCTGATTTTCCTCTTGGTATGTTTTGGTTGCCTATTCCCTGACCTTTAACATGTTACAGCTGTGAAGAATGTCCCTGTAAGACTACCATATGCCTGTAAACTTTATATCCCAAGACTATGAGATAAACTTAGTAGGGTGTGAGTTGTAACAGAGCTGTAAAGTGAGCTGCTGGAATTCTTCCAGCATATGAGGGTGGATTGTTTCTTTTCCATTTGTCAGGATTGTCTACATACAGATAGCACAAAGGTTAATAGTAATCAGTCCATAATTCATGTAATGCCTTCTTTAAGTATAAACTTGTGCCATCAGAAAACTAGTAAGAAAACTAGTATTCTGCTACTTCTGACCATGTGTTTTGGCAAAACTATTGGCTGACTGTAGGGTTGAGTAGTTCTTATTATCAACAATTAAAGGAGGCCAGATACTAGGTGGGCAAGCCAGACCACAAATCCTTTTGCTTATTCTTTCCCACTCAGTGTATAAGTATTCCATTGCAAGAAAAAAGCTGCTTATGTGCTTATGTGCTGCCAAAGCTAAGCAATTCAAAGTCTCCTTGCTTTCAGTGTGAAAGCTAAATTGAGTGTATATGAAGTCAATGGGACACATTTTTAACTGTTTCTGGACTGTATCTTCCAGGTCATAGCCATTTATGCCATGTAACTATATTCAAAACAGAAAACAATCTGATTTTCATAATATGATGCATTGTTGATAGTAACTGGATACTCCTATAGAATTCTGAGAAGTTGGCAGAAGACAGTCCTTAGTGCTTCTTCATTCCCCTTGAGCATTGTTGGGTCACTGCCATTATTATTCACACACACTACCACATTTTTAATGTACTATGTGAGAAAATGAAGTACAAAGAAGAGGCACAATACTAGAACAAAGACAATGGGCAGGGACAGAAACTGTACCTGAACCCAAATGCCAGTCTTGCCCCCATACCTGGCACCAGAGCCACAATTTAAAGATAACATATGTACAATAAATTTCCCCCCAGTTCAAACAACTGTTGGAGCTCAATCCAAGTTCTGGGAATATATATTAAAAATGATGAAACAGATATTGCTTATTATTTAAATCATTTTAACACACATACACATATCCAGTTCAACAAAATACAAACTATTCTGGTTTTTCACCATCCTGAATAATGGTGTATCCTAATAGGTGTATCCTTTGTGTCTGATGAAGGGAACTTTGACTCTTAAAACTCATACCCTGAAAATTTTGTCTCTAAGTTGCTACTGGACTTGAACCTAGCAGTCCCTGGGTAAGGAATTTCATACTGTCTGTGGCAGTACTGAAAAGACCTGTTCTCAGGTGGCAGACAACTCAGGAAGCAGTCTGACTCAGATGGTAGAGGCACCTGAAGCAAAGTCTCTGAAGCTTAACATAGCAGTTGGATATGTTCATGTGGGAGTAGACTGTACTTAAGGTATGCTGACCACCATGGGTCATTTTGTAGAAAAATAGGTGGTGGAGCTCATCAAGGGATTGTTATGCAGCTGCACCTACTATTCAATGGGCAAGGTGGGAAGGAGGAGGCGGAACCCTCAGAAAGGTTCAGGAGCTGTGCTGCTGTGAGCTCCTACTGAATCTGAGACCTGATGACTACAAGCCATATAGTACTTTAAAGGTCAGTACCAACACTTTGAATTAGACCTGGAAGCAAATTGGTGCAGGTGAAACAAGATTGAAGAGATATGGTTTCTGGCGATAATATATCTATAGTAACTTCTGTAAGGAAATGCCCCTAATTCCCAGTACACTGTAGTCACCCATCTGGTTGCCAGAGTGCCTGGAGACAGAGCTCTCACGCATCTGCCAGAAGGACATGGGTTTGCTTACCAGACGGAAAGGACTTATAAGTACTAACAGCCACAACCCTAAAACAGCGCTCCATGTCTCTGGAAGAGCACCAGCAAGGAGAACGGTTGGTTTCCAGTCGCTTCGGGCGAATGCCATCTCTGTCTTGGAGAGGAATAAAGTGAGCCATTAGGAGCTATCCAGGCCATGCGGTTTTCAGCCTTGACCATAGAATCCACTTTGGGAGGCTAACACCAGTTATCTTCCAGCAGTGCCAAAACTCCATTTCAGCACAACGGGAAGCACACATACACAGCAGATGTTACCCACCCATGGAGCCATCAAGCTTATCCAGGCGTAGACCCTGCCAGACCACTTAAGCCTTTGTCCAACAGAACTCAAGGCAAAGACTGGTGGCAAGAAGAACACTAAAGAAAAGGAAGACCATCTTCAGCCAGAGCCAAGTTCCTTTGTGCAAACCGGGTGTTACCTAGGTAGTAATTTGGCCATCTATTGTCATCTTTTTAGATAAGTATAATAATCTTAAGCACCCCTCCACCCAGTAATTTCTCCCATTCTTCTCCCCAACTGTCAGTCTGGAGCCTCCCCCTTGACCCATGGTTACCTGTACAGCCAATCAGGTAACCTGGGCCCAAGCTTGTTCATTGGTCAGTTATGGGTACCCAATTAGGTGCCACCAATCAACTTGCTATTGGCTACTTCAGAAGTCCAGCCCTTATGGTCACTGCAGAGCCTCCCCTTTCTCCACCCATGTACCTCCCATCCCCTGAGGGTCTAAGGTAGTCTATTTAACCTCTGACCCAACTCCACTCAGGTGTGCATCTAGCAGTACCCAAGTTCTGCTGTCTAGATCCATCTCCGATTCCTGATCAGTTTTGGGTCCATTTCCCCCGTCCTCTATCGTCGCCATTGGAGCCTTCTTGAAGACTACAATCGGTAATTATCACCCTGTTTGTCTACCCATGTGTTGTCTCTATCTCTCTCTCTATTTTTCTTAGGACTGTATGTATGATTTTATGAGTATTTTATCTTGTATGTAAGCCTATATTTTCTGGAATAAATTTTAATTGTTTTACTTAATTAGAGTCCCTAATATTTTTAAGCATCAATTTCTGGACATGGAATCCTGTATACACAGGTAAAAGATCCTGATTAAGTCAGGTGCCCACCTGACAGTTCCCCAACCTCGTTTTGAGGGCATTTTGGCTTACACTTCCAAACAGCTCTTCAAGGAAGGTGGTTCATTGGTCTGCTGACACATGATTTTCAGGACACTTTTTATGGATGTCAACCTCCAGGTGGGCTCAAGAGATCCCCTGCTTTTACAACTGAACTCCAGCTGGCAGAGGCCAGCTCCTCTGGAGAAAATGGCTGCTTTGAAGAGTGGCATTGTACCATACTGAGGCTCATCCCCTCCCCTCCCCAAACCCCATCCTCTCCTGGAACCACATCCAAAGTCTCCAGGTATTTTCCAACACAGACCTGGCAACCCTAACCCTTCTCTAGTCCCAATCTGTTGCCCCCAGCATTCGCCATACTATTTGCAGTTATCAGCCCTCAGATGGCTTCATGGGGTGCTTGGAGATAGTTGTGGGAACACGGGAAAAAACTATTCCTGCAAGCTCTCTCCATTCATAGGAGCTTTTATCCACATGAATTAAATCACTGTCAAGATATTGCCATTAACACTAGAGCAAAAATATAATTCTCTTTGCTATATAATTTTAATATTGTGAGATTCTGTTAGCTTGTAAAATGGCATGAATTAGAAGTCTGTCCAAGAATATAGATAATCCCTCAGCAGAACAGTTGTTCTTAGATATGTTTTATTTAGCTGCCTAAATGAATTTTATTTATTTTCCCTATTGTTCTTCTGGAGAGAAAGAATTATTGTTTCATGATGTAAACATCTGAATAGTGTTTAAAGAAATTCCAGAACATTGTACTCATTTGGAAAAATATATATATAGTATGAGAAGATAAACACAAATATGATATGTATTTAGGCATGCATATGTTATTGTAAGATCCCACAAAATGTACATATCTTTTCTGTCCATTTATTTTGTTTGTCCGTAGCAGGATCAATCCAATGCTATAAGAATCTATTGAGACGATATTTACACAATAGTTAATATGTTTTCATTTGGGCTCAAAAAAGGCTTTTTAAAAAATTGTACAGCTCTCCACTGACACCCTATTTATGCTTTCCACGATCCCCCAGCTTTGTCTTCTGTTGAACACATTCTTTTCTTCTCTGCACCAAAGGATTATTTGCACGAGAATTTGCATTTAAATGGATGTGGGAAGTGCATTAACAACACCTCAGCTAACAAAGAAGGGGAAATGATCCCAGTAACATCATCATTAACACACACACACCCTTTTCCTTGGTATTTGTTTCTGCAAGACATGAATGTGAGAAAAAAATAATCACTTACTGTTTCAGAGAGAAATTATTCAGTAAATGTATTTAGGAATGACCAATTTTAAAAACTGTTCTGGCTGCCTGTAAAGGGCTGGCTGGCTGGCTGGCTAATGCAATGTGATATCTGTTAAGCAATGGGAAGGATATTGAGATCTCATTTACAGATTTTTAGAGATGGCTTCAAAACTTTTTAAAATTCACAATTTATGCAGTTTTAGGATATATATGAAGATTTTTTTAAAAAAAAAGCTGGGAAGAGCCAGATAATTGGAATGGGCTTCAGCCTAGGATAGGTTCTAAAAGTGTAGAAGTGAAATAAAACAGTTGTGACTTGCATATAAAGCAACATCATCATTTAATTTTATGAGAGAGAAAATGAAGCTGGACTTGGCAAAAAGATGCTATTACAGAATAATATGTTCCATTTATCATTAAGCATAAAATAATTACAATTGTCTGTTTGAACGTATATTATTTATATAGTGACACATTATTTAACATAAATAATTTTTCCAAGATGCAGACTTAATTTCTAATTAACTTTTAGCCCTGTTAGCTTGTAAAGCCGTTATAGATTAAAATGCTCTGTTTCTATTGAGTCCTTGAGGGGGAGTGAACAAAGTAAATTGCAAGCATCCATTTGTGACATTTTTATATTTGATGCTGGGTAAAAAGCAGCATTGACCATAAGATTTGGTGGGACATTTTTAGGTTTTTGGATTAGCAGCATCCCAAACTCTATGCACATATCAATATGTGTAAATGTTCCCATGCCTGCAAGGGCTTTCCAGCTGAGCAGGTTGGAGAGTAATTTGGATTGACATCTCCTGAATGCATGCATTGAGAATTGATCCAGGCACATAAGGACAGAGCAGAAGGTCAATAAAACCAGCCAGAAGAAAGAATCAGGCCAACTAGCTGAAAAATATACTATATTTACCACCACCACCCTCCTTCTATTATGCCTTTTAAACTATGCTTTCCATAAAGCTAAACAGGGAAAGAACCTCTATACCATCATAGCTCATAAGTGGGTACTTCAAGTACCACTGTTTGGTAAAAATGTAAAAGAAATTGTCATATTCAAAAAGTTGAATATGAGGTTTTTGAGATTAAAAATCAATTTTGAGGATCCAAATCAACCTACAGAACAAGGAGGAATTTCAGGGTATCTCCCCAGGTCGAGTCTTTGCCAATTTCCTCTTTGCCAAAACCATTCTCCATCTTGTCATTAGCAACTTAATGGGCTGACCAATCAGTCTGGTCTCATTTGCTGAAGCCTTCATGAACAAGCATACGGTGCATCACAGACTTTGATTTGTTCACTGGGGGAAAATAAATTGTTTTCTTGGAAATAGTTGGGTTTTGCCTTCCATTTCTCTTAAATCTTCTTTGTTATAAAAAAATAGATTTTTGTATGTGTGAGACAGTGTAAAATTAAAAGTAGGGTTGCAATGTCCCCCCTGGTCACCAGTGGGGATGGGGGTAGGGTTGCCAGATACAGGTTGGAAAACTCCTGGAGATGAAGCCTGGGGAGGACAGGGACCTCAGTTGCCACAGATTCCATACTCCAAAGCATCCATTTTCTCCAGGGAGATGAGCTGTATTCTGGAGATGAGCTGTAATTCCAAGGGATCCCAGGGTCCCACCTTGAAGCTGGCATCCTTTATTAAAAGCAACTTGGAAGACCCCCAAATCTCCGTGCATTTCCTATCCTGGAGCTGGCAACCATAATGGGGGAAAAAACTTTTAACCATCAATACATAATACAGCCATGGTCCAGTTTAGCCTCTCACCAGGTTGAGGCAGGAAGGATGGATCACAGGTCCCCAAAATAGTGCCCACCATGGCACTTGCTGACACTTTTCATGGGCCCGCTAAGTGTTTTTAGTAGTAAGGGGGTGTGGACAGGTGGGGCTTTTGCACAGCAGGGTTTCTGATAGATTGTGCAGGTTTCCCCCCAAAATTGCTGCAGCTTCTGCTGCCACTAGAGCACAAGAATCTGCTCACTGAAGGTAAGCTGTGTATATGCAAGTGGGGGGGAAATAAGTATGTTCATTTTAAAAGGTGTCTTGTTCAACAGCTTATTCCTCAAATATTGAAGAGTAATTGTTAGAGTTATGAATTCATTTCCTGACATTTTGTGGGTTTTTAGAAAATAAATATTTTCAGTGGGATTTATGCAATTGATATTATAGTGATTTTATTCTGATAATAATAATAAAACTTTTAAAAGTGCTATGGAAACATTCACTAGAAAGAAGATTAGATGTCTCATATTTCTTCCTTTTGGAAAACTGCTGTTAGCCTTGTATTGTCTGAGTTATTTTGTAAAACACACATACCTAGTTGCATCCTTTTGTGGAGGTCTGTGCTCTGTTTTTTCCCCTCCCTTGTGCTTCTCCCCTTATAATTAGGATGAAATATTGGTTATATGATGGTTTTTACCTATCTGAGGACAAGTTATAAATCAGAATAAATAAATAGCTATTGTATAACACCTAATAAATATTATTGTTCTTAATAATGGATTTCCCATGAGAACCATTCCTGATAAATATTTGTATGCTGGTGTCATAATGAATATAATATAGTGAGTTCAATGCAATGAAGAAGCGAGGTGGTAGTGATCATAGCTCTTTATTAGGTACAGCTTAGTATAGGACTGCGCTTCTAAGACTCGGGAAATGGGCCACCGGGGCCAAGTATATACACATCCAGGTTCCCGTGCTAGCACACCATTGGGTCATTCAAACCAGCCAAAGGCTCATGATTGGATCATGGCAACAGATATTTGGATCCTGCTGTCCATTGTTCCTGAGTCCCCAAGCTCAGTCCTTATGGCTCCAATGAGCCAAGCAGGAACACACACAACAATCTTCATTCTGGTCCACATACACAACAATGGACAACAAGCTTAGGGTGATGAAGATAATGGATTTCTCTCAATCCATAAAAGGTAAATTTCTTGTTCACACAGCATAATTTGTACCTTGCCATGAAGGAAAAGGATAGTGGAATGTAGGTGCTCAGCTTCACTCCATTTTACTGAACAAAACTAGATTTCAGAGGCTTTTATGAGCATTTATAACCAATACATATGTTTTTAAAGAACATATCATTTCCTCGTAATAACAACGTGGGGAGAACAGTTTTGCTTACAAAACGGAGGAGAGTTGGGTGGTGTTACTTTAGTGGAAGGAAATTTCCACTGATGGAAGAGATGTGCAACTTTTTCACCTCTCTGTTCCTTCTGCAGCTCAGAATGCCCCCTGAAACTCCGCTACTTGGGGACAGTGCTCAGGGTGAAGAAATGCTGCATGGATTATCTTGTAAATTCCCTCTTCTGTACCCATATGAACTGGATTTGTATGTGTAGGTGGTTAACCTTCTAGAGATGGATAGAGATCTATCATCTTCATTATGTCTATTTTGTCCTTTAGCTGGTGTTACTGTTTGCCCTACCCAGCTCAGGCCACTTTTTTTTTTTTTTTTTTTTGCTTCTTCAAGCAATTTATTTAGGTATTTTCGTCAAGTTTCAAAACTCATGCAAATGATAGCCGCACTTTCATAGGTGTTAGACTCAGCGTGAAACTATAGAATAAACTCAAGGTTATGGTAAAATGCACCAGCATGATAAAAAGTAGGACAGTTTCTTGATCAGTTGTAGCTGGAAGGAACACCCTTGCTGCCATTTCAACTTCTTTCTCAAACAGTACAGAATTATACTTTAAGTGGATGGGGATGAACAAGCTGAAAATAAATTCAGAAAGAATGGAAGTGATGCTTGTTGATGCAGCTAATATTCTAGCAGGAACCAGCCTTCCTGTTTCTGATGGGATGAAATCTATCCCTGACTGGACAAATAGAAAGCCTTGGAATTTTTTAGTTTTTTTAAATTATTAAGACTATATAAATTACAATTATAATTTGGCTTGCTAAAAACCAGCATGAAAAACCCAAAAGCAATATATAATACACACACACACACACACACACACATATATATATATATATATATATTCTGAAGTACCAACAACACAACTACAAAAATAAATTAGGTTAACAACAGCACAAAACAAGAAATCAAATATTTAAAATATCATATTCTTAAATAAAGCAAGAAGTTGACACAACTTAACTTTATCTGGTGCCAGGGCATTTTTTGAGCAGGAATGCACAGGAACGCAGTTCCAGCTAGCTTGGCATCAAGGGGTATACAAATGAGTTCCTGCTGGGCTTATTCTACAAAAAATCCCTGCACGAAACAATGTGATGTCAAGGATTGTGGACTAACATGCAAATGAGTTCCTGCTAGGCTTTTTCTGCAAAAAAAAGCCCTGTCTGGTGCAAATTCCAAAACCAGGAACCAGAACAATTCAAAATCTGATAAATAAGGACCGGAATGACCCCATGCCACTTGAGATGACAATTTATCCATCAAACAGAATTACCCCACAAGTTAAAGGTCAAGTTTCTGATTCCACATCTCCATTTACCAGCTTATGGGTTCTGCTAGATATGAAAGATCAAAAGCAGTGAAGTATTATGACAGTCACCCCTATGCAGTTTCCTAATGGAAGTATCAAGTAACCATGAGCAATAGTATCAAAACTGGCAAAAAGACCTAATAGAAGTAATTCAGAAGAACTTTATCCAGTCTCAAAATGCTTTTATTTTACTATTTTGCTGTTTCATTACTTATCTATTAGCTGCCTTGATAGTGTAATATGAATATGTATGTATATATGAATTTATAGTTCACCTTTCCCACTATTGCCTATTACGCACAGGTGTTTTCTCTCACTTTCACCATGCACTTCCATTCGGTTTTATTTTTTGTTTTGCACTTATTTTGCTCTCTTCAGTGCTCAGTTTGCTTTCTAGTCAGTTTCCTTGGATTTTCTGAGAGTGTTTTGTGTCCAGTTTTCCTTGTTTCAATTCCAAGCTAAAGGCAATTCAAAAGCTTACAGATTTCCTTGGATTCCCCCCCCTTGCCTTTTTACTGCCCTTCAATGCCCACTTCCCCATCATGATCAGGGTTGTTTCACCCACTCAGCACCTTCTGCCATCCTCCTTACTTCATCTGCATACAAGCTCCATTTATACATTTTTCCTTCTTTGTTTTTTTTTTTTAAGTAGTATGAGTCTAGCAATATGAGACTATTGTGAATCATAGATCATTGAATAACAAAATTAAAATGACTGGGAGAAATCAAAAAGTTGTGTGAGAGGATGCAGTCTCCCTTGGGCTTCTGTTCACTGTGCTGGAGATAGTTAGATGAGCAGGAACGACTAACCTCAGATCACTACATTTAAAAAAAAAATGATGAGGAAAGTTAAAAGGTACTTCTTAAGGTATAATTCCCTGCTGGTAATTCCCTCCCTGCTCAGAGAGGAGGCAAAGGGCAATGTTATCATTGAAAAAAAAAAGTAAATCAGTGCTCCATGCAAACAAAATAAAAGGGTTGGAATCTTCAGCATGAAACGAAATTGACATGAGATGTAATGAGAGAAAGACACTGGGAAGGGAAGCCTAAACCTTTGAAAACATTTTTTCCTTTAATGTTTTAGTGAACAAAGTTTTGGGGGAGATGAACCATTTTAGCAGTCCCTGGAAGCTTAACATTAAAATGGTAGTTGAACCACATGGATTGTCTACAGACCACTGAACTGAAGAATTGCTTCAAATTGATCCATTTTTAGTAAAGAGTGTAATCAGCACAGAGTTGGCTTTAAAAAACTGCCAAGATCATGACCAGTGTGCAAGATCAAATTAGAGAATCACAAAGAGAAAAACCACACATATTTTCAAGGGAGAACAGGAAAATTGCATTATTGTGCAGCTGTACTAGGGCATCAGCAAAAATGCCAAACTTTTAAAAAAAATTAGTGGCATAAGACTAAAAAGCTCTTCAGAGCTTCTGCCAAAGGCTCCTCCCACATACAAATTGCAACCCTGTGGAAAGCATAGTGGAGTTGCAGCCAACTTTGCATACACACACACACACTGCCAATAATCAAAACTTGCAATGCCAGTATCATTGGATTCTACTCTGCATTCTATACACTCAAAGTGTTTCCCTATATCACTAGACTGGCATTCACAGCACAGTCAGTGCTAGGTGACCTTAGGTGGTCACCTAGGGCATAGCCCTGGGGGGCACCAAATAGGGCACCTCCTGGGAAGGTGGGGCTGCCCCCCAGGTGTTTTAAACTGTGTGGGAGGACACCCAGGAGCAGCCACTGCCCGTTCCATGCCTGGGAAATCAGCTGATCATTGGTGCCTTTAAATTGCCTGGGAAGCTGACAGTTTCTCCTGGGCACTCTCCCAATCATGGGGATTGCGGGCAGAAGCAGCCAAGTTGGCTTCTCCCTCCATTTACAGAGCCTGCTGACCAGCTGGTCAGCAGGGTCTTTAAATTATGCTGGAATGGCAGTGGCTGCTCCTGTCACCCTTCCTGTGCAATTTGAATTGCCAGCGAGAGTGAGGGTGGCCTTCAAGCACCTCTGCCATGCCTTGAAGGCTGCCCCCACCAGTGATTCAAATCACATTGGAAGAATGGCAGGAGCAGCCACTGCCCTTCCAGCATGATTTAAAGACCCCATGGAGGAGGAGGCCAGCCCAACTGCTTCTGCCAGCACTACCAATAATTGGGAGAGCACCCAGGAGCCGGCATGGATCTCCTGGGTCATTTAAAGGCCCCTTTGATCAGCTGATTGGCAGGACCTTTCCTGGGTGTGGGAAGGGCAGCAGCTGCTCCTGGGTCCCCCCCCCCGCACAATTTAAATCACCTGGGAGGGAAAGAGTGGCCCCCACTCTCCCAGCCTAGGGCACCAGCAAGTTGTTAATATTATGAAAGCCAAGCAGTTTCTAAGCACATGCTGGGAAAGTGAAAGTAACAGATCTGCCAGGTAGATCATCTAAGTGACAGAAGGTGGCTGGTTGCCAGATTGCATCAGCCTGGACAATGTCAGCATGACTCAGCAGCAAGCTGATTGCTTACCTGGGTGGATGGATTGTATAAATGTACAAAGACACTTTACTGTGTGTGGGTTATGTATGGTGGAGTTGCAGCGGAGCATTCTGTCGGTTTGGAGAGTGGAGGTGTAAATAAATTGTATATAGTGGTTTTATCACTGCTGTGTACAAGCCTTCATTCTTTGCATCACCTAAAACCACTCTCACTAAACACAGGCGCATCATCAGGGTTATGGGCCCAGCACGCTTCCGTTGCGCCTGTAAGCTCTGAGAGAGGTGGTGAAGAAGGACGCTGAGGTGCTCCAGAAGCTGTCTTGGAGGAGAGGACCAGCAGTGCCTGAACGTCAGAGGCTGAGCATGATGGCTACAGCAGCAGTTTTTGTCCTGGTGGATAAACTTACTACCACCAACTATAATACATGGTCGTTGAGGCTCGAGCATTTTCTGGTGCGAGAGGGGCTATGGGACTGTGTGCCTGCTCCTCCCGAGGATTCCACGCTGGCCATTCAGGACCAGAAAGCTCTTGCCACAATCATCTTGAGTGTGTCTGACGACCAGCTGGTGCATGTTCAAGGGCACCAGAAAGTGAAGGAGGCTTGGGAAGCCCTCAAGGCCATGTATGTCCAGAAATCAGCAGGCTCGCTGATATCTTTAACTCGGAAGCTGTACAGGAAACGAATGCTGGCCGAGGAGTCGATGAGGGACCACCTCGACGGTATGTCTGTGTGTTTCCAGGAGTTAGAGCAGTGGGGGAAAGCTATGCCTGATGAGGACAAGGTCTACCTAATCCTCAGCTCTCTTCATGAGAGATTTGACATGCTTTTAATGGTGTTTGAGGGCCAGGATTTAGATAAGCTGACTTTGCCATACATAATGTGAAAGCTCCTGGCTGAAGACCAGAGGCAGCTGGATTGCAAAGAGCAGGCTGACCACGACTGCCGGGAGAAGCTGGTGGAGTGAAAGCAGAAGCCTGGGGAGTCGTTTCCAGCTGGCAGGCAGAGCAGGAGGAGAGAGCTTTACAAGTGAAAAAGAAAAGATGTTACATCTGCAACCAAGCCGGGCATCTGCGGAGGAGTTGTCCCCAGCAGAGGAGAGGCCGGCAGCCGTCTTCAAGGATGCAGCAAGCAACTCTGGTGAGAACTCAGGGCTACAGAGTGTGCCATGGATTATAGACTCTGGAGCAACGCAGATGTTTTGCTGCAAGGAGGAGCTGTTGCAGGACACCAAGCCAGCAAGTCTAAAAACTGTAAGCCTAGCAGATGGCCGGGAGGCTGACGTGCTTTGCCAAGGCACTATGCATTTTCCGGGACTAAAGTATACCTTTACTAACGTGCTATGTGTGCCAGCTTTGGAGACAAGCCTGCTAAGCATCTCAGCTGGTTTCACAGTATCCTTTGATGTTAATGGCTATAAAAAACTGAAAAAAAGGTAAATTGTTGGCAAAGGGTGTGTTAAAGAAAAATGTGTATGTATTAGACCAGATGGTGAGAAAGGCACAGACAGTGTGGAATAAGCAACTCCCCAGTAGGTGCATTCATCGATTGCACAGACGTCTGGGACATGCAAGCTATAATACTATCAATAAGACACTGGCTATATTGCAAGGGGAAAAGGTTGATAAATGTGATGTGTTCCTAGATTGCAATATATGCAAAGAGGCAAAGTTTAAAGCATTCCCAGTAACTAAAAAGAGTGACTGGGTGTCAGAAAGACCACTCCAATTAGTGCATGCTGATGTGGTGGGGCCGTATGCACCCATGTGTATCAAAGAATGGATATGGTTTAATCATAGTAGACGACTACAGTCGCTTTCTGTGGGTGTATGCAATTAAGCAAAAATGTGATGTATTTCCAACCTTCCGGTACTGGGCAAAAAGAGTACAAAGGCAGTTAAACTACAAAATAGCAGCTCTCCAAAGTGATATGGGGGGGGTGAATTTATGAGTAAGAACGTTGGGACTTGGTTAAAAGAGGAAGGCATTAATCACAGAGTTGCCAACGTCTCCTCTCCAGCAGAAAATGGCATGGCCGAGAGAAGAGGAGGCACTTTACAAACCATGTGTCACGCCTTACTGCCAGACAGTGCACTGAAATTGGCATACTGGGGAGAAGCATTAAAAACAGCTTGTTTTATCTCTAATAGATTATGGACTCAGGCTCTGGATGATATACCATATAGAGTTCTGTATGGAAAAAAGCCAAAGCTTGACTACCTTAGAATCTTTGGGTCTAAGGCATGGGTGAATATTCCTCTGGACAAGATGAGGAAAGGGGGAGCCAAAGCCAGAAAGCTATTATTTGTAGGATATCAGAATGGCATGAAAGCTTCTCGGTTTGTGGACTCAAATGATATGGTAAGGCTGAGTAGAGCAGCTTCATTCTGTGAGGATGAAAACTGGACTAGAATTCATGCCAATGAAATGCCTAAGAGCGTTGAATTACAGCTATCTCTGCATAGTGAAGAGGGGCAAAATGATGTAAACAGAGAGGCTCCCTCACTGAGGCAGAAAGAGGAAATTGCTGGCAGTTCAGACAGTATAAAGCAGGAAAGCTCTGAAGCTGTAAGGTGCAAAACGCCTAAGGTCAGAGTGTCTGCTAGAGAAAACAAGGGAATACCACCTAAATGGTATGGATATGACAATGACATAAATTATCTGTCTAATGGAGGTTAGCAAATGTGAATGTAAATTGTGTATCAATGTTACTATAGAACATGTGTAATGTTAAGATATGTTGCAGCTATGTGCTATATAAACTGAGGAGGGGTGTTAATATTATGAAAGCCAAGCAGTTTCTAAGCACATGCTGGGAAAGTGAAAGTAACAGATCTGCCAGGTAGATCATCTAAGTGACAGAAGGTGGCTGGTTGCCAGATTGCATCAGCCTGGACAATGTCAGCATGACTCAGCAGCAAGCTGATTGCTTACCTGGGTGGATGGATTGTATAAATGTACAAAGACACTTTACTTTGTGTGGGTCATGTATGGTGGAGTTGCAGTGGAGCATTCTGTCGGTTTGGAGAGTGGAGGTGTTAAATAAATTGTATATAGTGGTTTTATCACTGCTGTGTGCAAGCCTTCATTCTTTGCGTCACCTAAGACCACCCTCACTAAACACAGGCGCATCATCACAAGTCTGGTACCAACCCTGTTCACCACTGCTCTTGTCTGTTTCAAAAATAATCTTGACAGTTTCAACATTCCCCCTGCCCCGTCCCCCACCCCCGCTTGCCTTCTTTTGTGTTTTCTTTGATTCATCAGGCCATAGTTATGCATAGTTAGAAGATAGGATAAAGATATGATAAATGGGAATGGAAAATGGAAATTGAACTGTTAAAGTCAATGAATTAGCAAGGAGCTGGTGGGTGTGCCCTCCCAAGACCTCCGACTGTAGAGATTTTTCTGCAGCACCCAGTTCTAGAGGTAACCTGTCCAGCTTTCTTTTGCAGGCACGAGAGAAGATAAAGTTTTAAAAAATTAAGTGTGTAAAGTCCGTGAAAGAAGTAAAGAAGTTTTGGAAACAAAAAGAAATAATATAATTATGATTAAAATAAGATTTAGGATAAGTGGTACGGGGATCGGGTGAGATCGGGTAAATAAAGGAAATAAGATAAAGAGCAAGGGAGTTTATTTATCTGTTAGAATTCAGTTTGATTGGTAGAACAACAAGCAAAATGTATAAATATGAGATGTATAAATATGTTGATATATGCACACTTAATAAAATATTAATAAAAAATAAATAAATAAATGCACAAAAACTGAAGCATGCGGATTTAAATGGAAGCCACTTGTTGGATACTACTGCGCAGCTGCAATAGGGCAGCTGCATAAATTTTATTTTAAAAACTTTGGATACCAGCCCCAGACCTTACACAAGACATTCCCACCTTGATTTAGAAAAGTGCAGGGTTTTTTAGTTAGGTTTTTTTTTGGGGGGGGGGGGGTTGTAGCTGCAGAATAAATACACCAGAGGAAACAGAATGGTGTGTAAGGCAGGCACAGAATCTGAAGTCAAGCTTAAATGCTTATTGCTCAGAAAATCTGCGGTAAGCTGTCCATATGTAATGGGGCCTATAATTCATCATAATACACACTGTAAATCAATATAATCAAAAGGATATGACACCCAATAAAATGCGATAGGATTTAGATTGCAGAAATCTGAAACACAGCTAAACAAATTATAAGCATTAAACAATGCAGAAATTCCATAGCAGGATCACACTTACAGCAACAGATGGTACATACTATACGCAGTACTATAGCCCACAGTCTCTATCCCTTTACTAAAGCATCTTTCTGAACCATTTTGTTACAGTACTGCCCTATTACCTTTGTAAAAATGCCATCCTGTATAATTTTGCATGTTTTGCAGACTAGCAAGAGAGTGGGCACATTCCTGATCCTGACTTCATCAGGCAGACCATTCAATAAAGTGGGGGTGAACACAGGGAATGCATAATTATGTTATTTGTTGATTTTTGCCTATTTGCAAGATGGCACCTGCAGAAGGACCTGCACATATAAGTAAAACCATCATGGCAGATATGCATATTGTAATAAATTAGCATATGCAAATGATAAACAAGTATTCTTACATTTTTGTAAAGGAAGACACAAAGGATACAGCTGTGCATGATGACTGAGCTGTTGGCTTCTGAATTCCAGTCAGTTATAGAAAATATAAAAACCGACAGGCTGTGAAATGTAAAGAACTGAATACCCAGAGTAACTGGTTCAAGTTGCACAGCCAGCTAGGAAGCCAGCATAGTGTTAGTTCAGAATGTCAGATTAGGACCTAGATGACCTAGGTTCAAATCCCTCCCTGCCATGGAAACTTGTTGACTGACTTTAGGCCAATTATTCTCTCTCAGCCTAATCTGTCCCACAGAGTTGCTATTTTGAAGATGAGATGGAGAAGAGAATTATGTAAACTGCTTTGGTCCTCAGGGGTGGAGAAGGATATAAATTTTTACAAGACCAGGAAGAAGTCCCAGGTACAGCTGAGATTTTAATATAATCATTTGAGACAGGCTGTTTATGTAAATTGATTGCCCCGCATGGTAGCATCCCCCATTCACCATGATGCAGCTGGAATGGTGTATCATATGGGGCAGTGATCTAGAGGAAAGAATACACTGGCATAAGACTTAGCCACTGTCTTGTGTCATTCAAAGGCAGGGTTTAAGATGGTGATGTAAATCTCTATCTCATGAATGTGAATGATCACACCTATGTTATAGAATATCACCACTCATACATGGCTGCCTGTGCAGCATAAACCAATAAGAGACTACAACACAATCAAGATGTTTAGAGTTTTAAAGTACTCACTAGGCATGGGCACAAATTGGGAAAATGGTGGCTTATGTTGGTTCATGGTTATTTTAATTATCCAAACCGGTGGTTTGTGGTTCATTTATTTTCCCAAAGCCATTTGTGGTTTGTTTGGTTCATTTGGTTCAAGAGATGTAGAAAAGCCCCTTTGCAAGTTAGAGATGCCAAACACATCAGGAATCTTAAGCAGGCTCTCCTCCACCCACCCTCCAAGTTTGGTAAAAATTGGATTAGAATGCCCAAGTTATTGCCCCCCAAAGCTGGTGCCCCCAAGAAAGCTCAGCTTCAGCTCTCATGACAACTAGCTCTTCCGTCTTTATGATGCAAAGTGAAAGCAGCTGAGTCAGGGTGTCTGCTCCCATACAGCAGAATGGGAGCTCTGTGAATGGCTCCCAAAGCTGCCAATCAAGCTATGGACAATTGCTATGCATTCTCTAGGGCTTCCAAAAGTCAACCTGCAGCATTGCTGAGGAATTGATTGAACTGGCACACGGCTCTCTGGAAAAACCAACCACAAAAACAAAACAAGCAAATCACCAAAGGAATAAGGTGATTCCTTTTCTGACTTGGGCATGGGGTGACCAAACAAACCAGTTTGAAATGACACAATGAACTGGCCTGATTCATGCTCAAATCATGGTTCATTTTTCAGTTCATGCCCATCTCTAGTACCTACCATTGCTACCATTCAAGATATGCACTGTAATGTACCTTGTAGAATAACAGTGTGATGGACAAAGAAAAGATCCTCCTCCAGTTATAGCCAATCACCTTTGAGTGGGATTGGGAGAAAGACTGGAATATCAGAAGAAAAAAGAAACAAGTCAACTGCTGAGCAACTGAGAGTGGATTTGAGGTAGAGGGGTTTAGAGATATCCTGATTAGGCAAGGATTAGTAAATAGGGTTTGGGTGCTGTTCCTATTAAAAAGTTTAAAATGAAAAAATACACCTACTGTGGTATTCATGACTATAAGACACTCAAATATTTTACACTCAGGTACTCCGTTATGCTGGTCAATAAATAAAGTTGTTCATTTCATTATTCAGTGAATAATATAAGCAGTAATATATAATATATAAACTACGAATGCACTGTCCTTGTCAATAATAAATCTGCCCTGTGAATATTTGTCTAGTCAAGGAATATAACTGTGCTTGACATCTGAACATCCTGGTACAGGTGCAGAGGAGGTGGATGGTGAAGTATAACATCTTAAATCAGCCTGAGAGACTTTATTATATAAAAGAAGAATGGTTGGATTAAAAAGAGATGTTATGACTAATGGCTTTCGCTGAGAAGTTTCTGATGAAGATAAATAGCATCTTTTATCAGAGAGGCAGTAAATAAGCACAGTACAGTTACAGATAAACATGCTTGGTACCATAAATAAAAGAAATGGTCCCAAATGTCTCACTTACACTGTCATGATTCTGCTCACCTATTCTGTCATGATCACTTCTCTCAGATTCTAATCTTGCTCTAACTATTAAAGCCTTTCCACTATTAAAGACATTCTTTATAAAACTTCTTCCCAGTTTTGCTTTTCATCATCAGCAATGCTATAGACAAACTAAGGAGTCTATGAGTTTGCATTAGCTAAGAACATTTTAAAATGTTTGATCAGTATATCTAATTCTCAATGAGGACAAATCTGTGGATAGTTAAATCCATAGACTGGAACCATGAACAGTTAAGACAGATTTTTCTACAAAACCAAAAAAGTCCTAGATTTTTAGAAACATCTCCAATAATTAAAAATATATATAATGGAGGAATAACCCTGCCCTGCCTCTCCCCAATGATAAAGGCAGCGCCTTATAGAAGTTTTAAGAAATTAATGTCCTCTCAGTGATCACAAGAGCATTGATGTCTGTCAATAGAAGGGAGGGAGGGGCAGGGCCCTTTCCAGAGCTGTCTCTTTGTCCTGCAGCAAACACCGGGTGATCTGAAACCACACAACTAGTATGACTCACTTAGGACTGGCTGTTTGTTATTGTTCAACAGCAGCCACTTCACAAAAACTAGTGTGTTATAAAGGTCAGAGAGTTTCAGACTAGAAGAAGAAGAATTGCAGATTTATACCCCACCCTTCTCTCTGAATCAGAGACTCAAAGTGGCTTACAATCTCCTATATCTTCTCCCCCCACACAGACACCCTGTGAGGTGGGTGGGGCTGAGAGGGCTCTCACAGCAGCTGCCCTTTCAAAGACAACTTCTACAAGAGCTATGGCTAACCCAAGGCCATTCCAGCAGGTGCATGTGGAGGGGTGGGGAATCAAACCTGGTTCTCCCAGATAAGAGTTTGCATACTTAACCACTACACCAAACTGGCTCTCAAACTAGGATCTGTAGGGTTGCCAAGTCCCTCTGCTGCTGTGCCATAAAATGCCATAGAGTTTTACCATGATTCCTAGAGCATCACACTGGAAACACTCTAGGTTTTGTGGTAAAGCTCTAAGGTACCATAGAGTTTTTATCATGAGTCCTAGAGCATTCCCGGTGTGAGGTCCCTGGTGCGATGATGTCACTTCTGAGTGACATCATCGTGCTGAAGATGGCATGCACCAATGGGGTTCTTTGGGGGAATGGATCCCCTTGGCAGCCTGCTCCCTGCCAGCGGTGGAGGATCCCCCGCTCCCAGCGGGAGCTTGGCAGCCCTATCTGAGAGGCCTGCATTTGAATTCCCACTGTGCCATTGAAGTTCACTAGGTGATCTCGGGCCAGTCACACATTCTAAGTCTAGCCTGCCTCACAGGATTGTTATCAGGAGAAAATGGAGGAGAGAAGAATGATGTAAGCTGCTTTGGGGTCCTGACTGTGGAAGAAGAAAAGGTATAAAAGAGGTAAGTAAAAAAAACTGAAAGTGAAGAGCAGATAAAAGGTAGGCTGGTTGGTTAGTGGAAAGGAGAGAAAAAAGCAGGAAAAGGGCAGAGGCTATGTGGTTTTTCAGGGAAGAGAAACAGGCAATAGTAGAAGAGGGGGAAATTAGATGCTCCCTATAAGTCCTTGTGGGCTCCCCACCTTGTATGTTTTATTTCTGTTGCTACTGCAATGAGGCCATGGGTTGGCTACAAGGATAGAGCCCAAGTGAAGCCATGATGGGCTCCTGAGGAAATACCAAGCTGTTCAACTGCTAGAATGAAAGGAATGGTAAGATTACTTCATCTCCTATTTCAGACTGTTAAACTCATTGCATTCATTCCCTTTACCATATGTGCAGAAAGGAAAAGGAGGGGGATCAAACCCACCATACTTAGTGAATGAGGACAGCATTAGCAGTCCAACATATGCTTCTGGTTTCTTTCAGCTGTCACCTTTGCAACACCACAACACTTCAATCTGATTACAGAACAGCCTCTGTCAAAACCAGCTGAACAATTTGGTGGTTAGTAAAAAGAGTACTTCTGTCAAAATTTAATATAACATCCTATTTTAAAGTCTGGTGCCTATCAAACTAATTTGAAATAGATGGGATGGGCATGGATTTTACAAACAAAAAGCCCAACTTCCCAAGGATATCTCCACCAAAGAACAACTACATCACAAAATTATTCTATATTATCATTTCCACAAACATGGTCATTCCTTACTTGATATCCTCTGGTCATTTGCTGGCAAAAGATTTATAACTGAACATTTTAAATTTGTGAATTTGTATCTGAAAATGTGAATTTCTGTGTGTGTCAAAACTCCCTTGAAGTTGCATGTAGCTGACTTCCACTGAAGCTTTTGTGTGATTATTGATCTACTCATTGAGGAATGCCCGATAAGGGACTAGTTCCCAGAGCTCCCAGAACACAATTTGTGAACTCCAAGTTTTGGTGGGGTTTTTTTTTTTTGGGGGGGGGGGGTTGATTAATAGTCTTCCATTCAGATTGCTGGATTATATCACTATTTAAAAGGAAGGCATGAATCACTGTGTAATTGGAGAAAATCTAAGTTGGTATGAAAGACAATGCTATGCTTATCATTCAGTGAAAATGCAACTGTTGTAGATAAGCCTTTCCCTTTGTGCAATGGCTCACTTGTAAATATACACTGTCCAGTTGTGTAGAACAAGAATACAGTGTTTATCAGACTTCAGATTTAGATTTAGCTGTTAAAATGATAAGGTTAAGGTCGTACCGATGCAGACAGCTGGAGATTTGTGCTGCTGCCACATTGTCCAACACAATAGGCTGAAAGAAAGCTTGCAACAATACATTTTTAGGAGTTTATAATGAGAAAGTTCAGAATACTTATATTCCTGCAATCAGATGCCTAAAAACTGACTTGGACATTCTTGCTATAATATTTGAAGACTGATTTCTTTCAGGTTAAGGCTAAACAGGTGAATCTTATATTGTTCATGAAGTGTTTAATTGTACATATAATCTTAGATAATAGGATGAAACTAAAGTGGCCTGATATTACAGTCGATCATATTCTGCGTTAATTAGCCAGGATTGCACCAGTTTATTTCACTAAAGTGACTGACAGAAAAAAAAGAAAGAAAGGAAGACACAAGATAAATTAATAGTGTGTAACTGGCAAATTAATTACAGATAAGAATTTTTCAAAATGTATAACATGTTTCGTTAATGAAAAACACAAATCACTACATTTCCAGGATATGTCAAGTGGAAATTGTAGAATCAGAGTCAGAAGGGGTAAGGAGATCATTCAGAGCCACCTCATAATGCAGGATAGGACAGTCCTCTTTTGGATAGAAAACTGGATCAATGAAATTTTTTAAAACATTGGTGACAAGTTTTTTTTAACAAAAGATACAACAGATCATTTAGACATGGTCTAGACATGCCTCACCTAAACCCTAGTCCTACATAATGTGACTGGAAAAGAGAAAGACTGAAATTTTCTTTTCTCAGCCATCAAACGTGACAAGCTTTTAGTTAATAAAAATGATTTTATTGAAACCTGCTATAGGAAGAACATAAGAAGAGCCATGCTGGATCAGACCAATAGTTCATCTATTTTGGCATCCTGCCTCATGCAGTGGCCAACCAGTTCCTCCAGATGGCCAACAACAGGGCACAGAGGCTGAGGCCATCCCCTGATGTTGCCTCTTGACTCTGAGATTCAGAGGCTTATTGCCTCTGAATGTAGAGGTTCCCCTCAGTCACCATGGCTAGTAGCTATTGATAGATTTATTGTCCATGAATCTATCTAAACCCCTCTGAAAGCTGTTTACACCTGTGGCCATCACTACCTCCTCTGGCAGTGAACTCTGCATTTTAATCACTCTCTGTGTAAATAAGTATTTTCTTTTGTCCACCCTGAACCTACTGCCCATCAATTTCATTGGATGCCCTCAAATTCTAATATTTTGGGAGAGGAAGAAAAATTTCTCTTTGTCACCTGTCTCCACTCCATGCATAATTTTTATAAACCTTCATAATATCCCTCCTAAATTGTTTCTTTTCTAAAGTGAAAAATCCCAGACTCGTCAAAGCTTTTTCATAGGGAAGGTGCTCCAACCCCCGAATCATCTTGTTTGCCCTTCTCTGCAGTGTCCTTTTCAGCTCTGCAATGTCCTGTTGGAGATATGGTGACCAGAACTGTACATGGTATTCCAAAGGAAGCCACACCATAGATCTGTACAGAGGTATTACATAATCAACCATTTTATTCTCAAGTCACTTTGCTAATAATCCCTAACACAGAGCCCTTTTCACCATTGAAGGTTGACACTTTAATCAAGCTATCCACTATGACTCCAAGATCTTTTCCCCTCTCAGTCTCAGCAAGTTCAGACCCCATTTGCCTGTACTTGAAGTTGGGATATTTTATCCCAATGTGCATCACCTTACACCTAAGAACAATGAACTTCATTTGCCACATTGTCACCCACTCACCCAGTTTGTGGAGATCTTCTTGGAGTTCTTCAGTCAGCCTTGGTTTTGACCATCCTGAATAATTTTGTGTCATTTGCAAACCTGGCCACTACACTACTCAGCCCTAGTTTCAGATAATTTTTGAATAAATTAAATATCACTGACCCCAATATTAATTCTTTTGGAACCCCACCGCTTACTTACCTCCATTGCAAGAACAGTCCATTAATTCCAATCCAATATCAAACCCAATATCATCATTCCTACTTTTTGCTTTCTGTTATTTAATCAGTTTTTAATCTATAAGAGTTTACTCAGGAATCTTTGGTGAGGTACCTTGTCAAAAGCCTTTTGAAAGTCCAAGTATATAATGTCTACTCAGCAGGGCCAGCACATAGGACTAGGCCAGGTAGGCGGCTGCCTAGGGCATCACCTGGCCTACAGGGGCACTGCTGGGTGCCCCCTCCCCCTGCCCCACTACTCTCAGCCTCCTAGGCCTGTGCAGATCTGGAAGGCTGAGGGTGGCGTGGTGGCACATTGGTGTGTGCTCTCCTCTTAGCCTGCCTTCCCTTGCAAGAAAAGGAGGGTTTGGAGGATAGCACACCTCACCCCACCACTCTTGACTTCTCAGATCTACACAGACCCAGGAGGCTGAGAGTAGCAGGGCAGTATGTCGGCATGTGCTCTCCTCTGAGCTTGCCTTTCTTTACAAGGGAAGGTGGGCTCAGAGGAGAGCATGCTCTACCCCACCACTCTTGGCTTCCTGGGTCTGTGCAGACCCAGGAAGCCAAGAGCAGTGGGGTGGGGTAGTGTGTACACTCCTCTGAGCCAGCCGAAGTCTGCTGCCCTGCCCCACCCTCACCTTCCTGGTGGGGTGTGTGAGTGTGGGTGGGCCTAGGACACTAGGAACTCTGGTGCTGGCCCTGTTACCCGGTCACGGTTGTCTACATGCTTGTTTGCTTTCTCAAAGAACTCCAATAAGTTGGTGAGGCAGGTCTTCCATTTGCAGAAGCATGCTGATTTTTCCTTAGCAGGTTTTATGCTTCTATGCACCTAACAATTCTACCTTTGATTACAATTTCTCCTAATTTGCCTGAGAGAGATGTCATATTTGCTACTCTTCAGTCTTCTGGTACATCAGCTGAACTTATTGATAGGTTACATATACAGGTTAGAAGATGAACAATCTCATATCTGACTTCCTTAAGGACCCTTGGATGTAGGCCCTCAGGACCTGGAGACTTATCAGTTTTTGATTTAACCGGTAGGTCTAGAATTTTATCTCTAGTCATTCCAATTTTGCTTGGTTCTTCAGACTCCCTTCCTGAAATAGGGGCTGTGTGCACACTCCTCACAGTGAACACAGAAGCAAAAAAGTCATTGAGCTTCTCTGGCACCTCCCCATCTTCCTGTAGTAATCCCTTGATTCCTTTGTCATCCAAATGTCCCATTGCTTCTCTAGCTGGTTTCCTGCTCTCTCTCTCTCTCTCTCTCTCTCTCTCTCTCTCTCTCTCTCTATATATATATATATATATATATATATATATGAAATGTATTTATTTGGTGTGCATGTTTTATTGATTTGCTTAGAACATATATGCATATGTGTGTGGAGAGAAGCTGCAAAAGGGTATATGTGAATTAATAAAAAATATATATATGATATTTCTGACATCACAATGAAGACTCTTTGCCAAAGGACATTCTTGTGAAGAATCTTTATGACTAGACACCAAGAATAATATTTATTGAAATGTTGCAAGGTCTCTACTAGCAGAAGACAACCAGGGAAACATCCAGCATCTGACCTGGCTTTTCATTGGCTTGGCTTGCTATGATAACCTTAATTAAGTGTCTTATTTCACTTATTCACTTTAAATAAGTAAATGTGTGATCTGTAGCTTAACCTATTCAGTGCTATGGCAATAAGATATACACTGTCGTGTCATATGATACCCCCCCCCCCCCATTGCAATCAATAGGACAGTAGAACTCTGGCTTGGAGATCATGGAAATGGGCATTCTGTCTTAAGAACAGTCTTGCTTTTTCATATATCTGTAGGTCTGATTCCTCTTGAGCACATAAAGCTACCTTACACTGATCCAGATGACTGGTCTATCAAGATGTATTATATCTATTCTGGCTGGCATCAGCTCTGAGGCCTCAGTTTGTTCACATTACTTTACATGATAATTTTAACTGGAGATGTTGGGGATTAAAACTGGAGCGTTGTGCATACTAAAGAAGTATATGTTATTTATTTATTCAAAATATTTTTATGCCACTTTTCCATCTTAACAGTATACCCAAGGCAGTGAGCATAAAAATATCAAAACATTTGAACATTAAACTGATTTTTAAAATAATACGTAAAAAATTCAATGAAAACATGCAAACACAAAAACATACAACAAAACCAGGAGGAGGGTCAATAACAGTTATTGGGAGTATGCCAAACTAAACAACCTGTAAGCAGAAGAGATCAATAGGAGAAGACTGACAATTCTCCCTGGGGAGGGCGTTCCAAAGTTTTGGCACCATGACAGAATATGCCTTTTCTAGGGTTGTCAGATGGCCGGGGGCACTCAAAACAGGGCCTCCTAGAGTAGATGAATAGGTTCACATGGGAGAAGGCAGATCTTAAAGTATGCTGGCTCCAAGTTGTATAGGGATTTTAAGGTCAATTGAGCTCAGAAGAAACTGGGAGCCAATGTAGATATGATCCATACAACCCTCTGCAGTCAACGGCATTCTATACCAACTGCATTCTATACCAACTGTAGCTTCTGGACATTGTTCAAGAGCATCCCCACCTACAGCAAATTGTGGTAATCAAAACTAGATGTTACCAGGGCATGCATTTTAGAAAGGGTTGCAGTTAGATTACCAGCTAAAGCTGGTGAAAGGCATCTCTGCCACTTGTTTTCTATCAGGAGGCCTGGGTCCATATTCTATCAGTGAACCAGAATACTTATTGGGGATAGGACAATGAGCAAATTGGGGAAATTTGTACGACTATGGAACATATAAAACCACTGGTTAATGCTGGTATAAAAAAAGCACTTAGATTAACTCAACAGCAGGTAAATAAAGTGTTCAGGGTATCCAGTTTGGTGTAGTGGTTAGGAATGCGGACTCTTATCTGGGAGAACCAAGTTTGATTCCCCACTCCTCCACTTGGAGCTGCTGGAATGGCCTTGGTTCAGTCATAGCTCTTGCAAGAGTTGTCCTTGAAGGGCAGCTTCTGTGAGAGCTCTCTCAGCCCCACCCACTTCAAAGGGTGTCTGTTGTGGGGAAAGAAGATAAAGGAGATTGTAAGTCGCTCTGAGACTCTGATTCAGAGAGAAGGGTGGGGTATATATCTATGATCTTCTTCATATTCATAGCCAATATGTTTTTAAAACAGTAATACATTGGCAGTACAATTCTGTGCAGTTATTCCAATCCAAATCCATTCAAATTCAATGAGCTTGGTCTAGAGCTGTGCTAGGATTGCAGTAAAAACTATCAGGGAAGGTCAATGAATCTCACAGAGGTCTGGAGGAGCACAGCAGAGCAGCTCTGATAGCTGAGACAGCTGGAGAAATTGCTGAGAATTTCTGAGTTTTGAAGGACTACATTCTAAGGTTTGTGGGGCTGCCTAAAATTCTAAGGTGTGATAGCTGGGGAACTGCTCTTTGTTTGGTTGACTGCTCTTTGTTTGGTTGACTGCCTTAAGGGTGAAAGAGATTGAGAGTGATTGCTGCTGATTGAGAGTGATTGCTGAGGAGTGCCCTGCTCCACCTCTTTGCATTTTAAGCTGCGCCTTGCCAAAGGGCTCTTGGCCTGTGGCTCTTCGCCTAGGGGCTCTGTAAGGAGCAGGAACCCAGATCCTGGCTTCTTTGTTCTCCAAATAAGGTAAGTTCCCAATAAGGTAAGTTTAGGTAAGTTGACCCGCCAGAAGGGGAGCCACTTAAACAGCATTTAAAGAGGACTGTATATTTTAATATATATATATATACAATGAAGATAGAATGCCAGCAGGGGGTTGGGGGCTTTCCAGTGTTTTGCACTGAGTGTCACATGTATGACTATCTGCCCAAAGGACAGAAGTCTTGGGTGTGTGCTCGATGCAAGGAGCTCCTGGTCCTCAGGGAACGAGTTCGTACCCTTGAGGCCGAGGTGACTGCCCTGGAGAAGCAGAGACGGTCAGTTAGGCACTTGGGGAAGACTCTCGGGGGCGTATTAGATGAGCCCCGCTCAGAACGTAGCAGCCCCGTTGCTGCCAGAGAGCGTGAGGGTCGAGAGGGAACAGGGCACCGTGCTGAGGATAAGGGGAATGCGCCCTCAGAAGGGACCTCTTCTTCGGTCGGTGAGCGGGAATCCTTTCGCGCCAAGGAACCATCCCTGAGCAGGGGGAGAGGGGGGTATTGGTAGTTGGTGATTCGATCATTAGGCAAGTAGACAGCCGGGTGGCGAAACCGCGTACTGACCGTATGGTGACTTGCCTGCCTGGTGCGAAGGTAGCGGACATTACGCGTGTAGTAGATAGACTGATAGACAGTGCTGGGAGGAGCCTGTGGTCGTGGTGCATGTTGGCACCAACGATGTGGGGAAATTGCAGTCGTGAGGTCCTGGAGGAAAAATTTAGGCTGCTAGGCGGGAGACTTAAGGCCAGGACCTCCAAGGTAGCCTTCTCGGAAGTGCTACCTGTTCCACGTGCAGGGCAGGAGAGACAGGCACAAATTAGAAGTCTCAATGTGTGGATGAGACGATGGTGTAAGGAGGAAGGGTTTAAGTTTGTTAGGCACTGGGATGCTTCTGGAACAAGCGGGAGCTGTACAAAAGAGACGGTCTCCACTTGTCCCCGGATGGAACCAGGCTGCTGGCGCTTAAAATCAAAAAGGTGGCAGAGCAGTTTTTAAACTAAATCTTGGGGGAAAGCCGACAGGAGATGAAATGTCTCTGGTTCGGGAGGACTCGTCTCAAAGAGATGAAGGGTTAGCTGCTATTTTTCTACCGGGTAACGGACCGGAGTTGTCCACTGTGAAGGTAACAAACAATATGGACTGTCTGCCAGTGTCTCGAGGCGGCAGGAGGAAGGTGGCGGGCCTAGCTCGCCTGGGAAATTATAGATGTTTGTATGCAAATGCTAGAAGTGTTCAAAGTAAAATTGGTGAATTGGAATGTTTAGTGCTGGGAGAAAACATAGACATTGTGGGAATTTCAGAAACTTGGTGGAATGAGGAGAATCAGTGGGACACGGTGATTCCTGGATATAAGCTATATCGGAAGGATAGGGAGGGAAGGGTTGGAGGTGGGGTGGCTCTGTATGTCAGAGAGGATATACGGTCCAGTAAGGCTGAGATCAGAGAATTAGATTCACTTTTAGAAATGCTTTGGGTTGAAATAGAGGGCCCAAAAGGAAATTTAACTATGGGAGTTTGTTATCGCCCACCCAAATCAAAAGAGAGAGGACGATTATAATATGATGGAAGGCTTAAAGATAGCGGCTAAACGTAAAAACTGTGTTGTAATAGGTGATTTTAACTACCCGCAGATTGATTGGGTCAATATGTGTTCTGGTCGAGAGAAAGAGATTGAGTTTCTTGATGCTCTCAATGACTGTGCTATGGAGCAGATGGTCTCAGAACCTACCAGGGGTGGGGCGATCCTGGATTTGGTCCTAAGTAATGCCCAAGACTTGGTGAGAGATGTAAAAGTGATTGCGCCGCTTGGGAGCAGTGACCATAATGTTATTGATTTCACTGTTTGTATAAATAGGGAGTTGCCCCAAAAGACCACCACAACCACGTTTAACTTTAAAAGGGGTAAATACACTGAGATGAGGAGGCATGTGAGGAAGAAACTGAAAGGAAAGGTACATACGGTCAAAACCCTTGAGAAAGCTTGGACGCTATTTAAAACTATAATCCTAGAAGCTCAGATAAAATACATACCACAAGTTAGGAAAGGCACAAACAGGCATAAGAAAAGGCCTGCGTGGTTAACAAATAAAGTAATGGAAGCTGTAAAAGGTAAGAAGGACTCCTTTAAGCGGTGGAAAACCAGTCCAAGTGAGATTAATAAAAGGGAACACAGGCAGTGGCAAATCAAATGCAAGACTGTGATCAGGCAGGCAAAAAGGGACTATGAGGAGCATATTGCAAAAAACATAAAGACCAACAATAAAACTTTCTTCAAATATATTAGAAGTAGGAAACCAGCCAGGGAGGCAGTGGGGCCCTTGGATGACCATGGGGTAAAAGGATTACTGAAGGAGGATAGGGAAATGGCTGAAAAGCTAAATGAATTTTTTGCCTCCGTCTTCACTGTAGAAGACGAGAACTTTTTGCCCGCCCCAGAACCACTAATTTTGGAAGGGGTGTTGAAAGACCTGAGTCAGATTGAGGTGACAAATGAGGAGGTCCTACAACTGATAGACAAATTAAAAACTAATAAGTCACCGGGTCCGGATGGCATACATCCGAGAGTTCTGAAGGAACTCAAAGTTGAACTTGTGGATCTTCTAACAAAAATCTGTAATCTTTCATTGAAATCTGCCTCCATTCCTGAGGACTGGAAGGTAGCAAATGTCACCCCCATCTTTAAAAAAGGTTCCAGAGGAGATCCGGGAAACTACAGGCCAGTCAGTCTGACTTCAATACCGGGAAAGTTGGTAGAAACCATTATCAAGGACAGAATGAGTAGGCACATTGATGAACACGGGTTATTGAGGAAGACTCAGCATGGGTTCTGCAAGGGAAGATCTTGCCTCACTAACCTGTTGCATTTCTTTGAGGGGGTGAACAAACATGTGGACAAAGGAGACCCGATAGATGTTGTTTACCTTGACTTCCAGAAAGCTTTTGATAAAGTTCCTCATCAAAGGCTCCTTAGAAAGCTTGAGAATCATGGAGTAAAAGGACAGGTCCTCTTGTGGATCAAAAACTGGCTGAGTAATAGGAAGCAGAGAGTGAGTATAAATGGGCAGTCTTCGCAGTGGAGGACGGTAAGCAGTGGGGTGCCGCAGGGCTCGGTACTGGGTCCCATGCTTTTTAACTTGTTCATAAATGATTTAGAGTTCGGAGTGAGCAGTGAAGTGGCCAAGTTTGCGGATGACACTAAATTGTTCAGGGTGGTGAGAACCAGAGAGGATTGTGAGGAACTCCAAAGGGATCTGTTGAGGCTGGGTGAGTGGGCGTCAACGTGGCAGATGCGGTTCAATGTGGCCAAGTGCAAAGTAATGCACATTGGGGCTAAGAATCCCAGCTACAAATACAAGTTGATGGGGTGTGAACTGGCAGAGACTGATCAAGAGAGAGATCTTGGGGTCATGATAGATAACTCACTGAAAGTGTCAAGACAGTGTGCGTTTGCAATAAAAAAGGCCAATGCCATGCTGGGAATTATTAGGAAGGGAATTGAAAACAAATCAGCCAGTATCATAATGCCCCTGTATAAATCGATGGTGCGGTCTCATTTGGAGTACTGTGTGCAGTTCTGGTCGCCGCACCTCAAAAAGGATATTATAGCTTTAGAGAAGTGCAGAGAAGGGCAACTAGAATGATTAAAGGGCTGGAGCACTTTCCCTATGAAGAAAGGTTGAAACGCTTGGGACTCTTTAGCTTGGAGAAACGTCGACTGCGGGGTGACATGATAGAGGTTTACAAGATAATGCATGGAATGGAGAAAGTAGAGAAAGAAGTACTTTTCTCCCTTTCTCACAATACAAGAACTCGTGGGCATTCGATGAAATTGCTGAGCAGACAGGTTAAGACGGATAAAAGGAAGTACTTCTTCACCCAAAGGGTGATTAACATGTGGAATTCACTGCCACAGGAGGTGGTGGCGGCCACAAGTATAGCCACCTTCAAGAGGGGTTTAGATAAAAATATGGAGCACAGGTCCATCAGTGGCTATTAGCCACAGTGTATGGAGCACAGGTCCATCAGTGGCTATTAGCCACAGTGTATGGAGCACAGGTCCATCAGTGGCTATTAGCCACAGTGTATGTGTGTATATAACATTTTTTGCCACTGTGTGACACAGAGTGTTGGACTTGATGGGCCGTTGGCCTGATCCAACATGGCTTCTCTTATGTTCTTATGTTCTTAATAGCATGGAGCAGAGTAATGTACTCATATTGTACATTGTTACAGCTAAAGCATCTGCACTTCACCACTGAAAGAAGACACATCACTGGAATCCCAAATGGCTGTTTTATGGGAAATAAACTAGGGTTTGGGGAAAATGTTAATTTTTTTTATTGGTTCTGAAGTAGCCTTGGGGATGATTTAGAAGTACCTTAAAGTTGAATTCTGTAGAAATAGATAAATATTTTAGAAATTGGATTTTTTGGGAGAGGGGAAACTTCACATGTGAGGAAAAGATGAATAGAAACTACATGAACCATTCAGTTTGAACCAGACTCTAGAGAAGACTGTGGAATCTATTCATATTATAGTGTGCTCATAGACAATTCACATTATAGTGTAACTCAGGCATGCGCAAAGAGGCCTCAGTCAACGCTCATTTGTATGGTGGAGAAAGGTAAATGCCCCTCCACATGTACCTAAAGTAGCATTCTATATTAGGGATGTTCATCTAATTTTAATGTTCTGTATAACTTTTTATTCATTTTATTATGTTCATTTTATTTTTTAATGGTTATTACACCTTTTGTATGCTTTATTTTATTCATTGTTTCTGTGATGTTCCCTCTTGCTTGCAAACGATGAACAGGGTAATCACTCATGTTCCTGTGCTTAAGTTCACATGGCAGAGACAGATGTGTTTAAAACAACATCAGTTATTAGCAAGGCGATGCAGGGTTTCAGGACGAGGGAGTCATGCATTCTACCATTCTAACTAATAAAGCAAACTAAGGAGTGAGGACTCCAGTCATTGAACCTAAACCAATTAACACAAATATCAGCGTGAAAGAGACTATTCCATTGTAACATCCTTTATAGAATAAAAGCCCTATGGTGAGGCCAAATCCAGGTCTCCCATTGATTTAGGGGTGGAGTCCAGAAACCATTGGCCCATCATGCATCAGTCACCACCTCTGGGTTCCCATTGGTTGACTCCCCCACCTACTGCAGGCCCAGGAACACTGAACAAACCACCAAAACAGTCTTCTCTAAGAGACAGATACATCTCTGATACTGCTCTATGTCCTCTCTGCCAACTGGCCTCAGGGCTGTTGCTTTACTGTGACTCCTTGAAGCATTTCCTCAGAGGCCATGGCAGTCACATCTTTCCTGTCACTCTCTCCCTCCTCCCCTCAACCTTGCCCCAGGACAGATGAGGATTGGGCAGCTGGAGAAGGTCGTTGCTAGGCAACCAAGGTTGCTTCTGTCAGTAAAGGGAGAGGCCTCAGCTGAATAAAATGCCATAGAGTTCACCCTCCAAAGCAGTTATTTTCTCCAAATGGAGAAAGATCTGTTGTCTGGAGTTCAGTTGTGATACCAGGAGATCTTCAAGCTCTACCAGGAGGTTTGGTAACAAAAGTGAGAATCACAGAGAAGGGAGCAAGGAGAAAAAGTCACAGTCCCCATGTCAAACTAGTTCTCTTACTAATAGTGAAAGATTCAAACACACTAAAAATACATAAACCAGAGACATTTCAATATTCATTCCCATAGAAACGATCAGATAAATTTATGACAATAATCCACAGAACAATTGCAAGATGGAACATGCAACATGTCAGAAAGTCCTTAATAACAGTTCCTAAATGTCTCCAAAGGTGCTTCTCTCTATCCATATAAGGTCAGGTTCCATTCCAACCGCTGAAGAGGAGGATTCTACTCCAGTAATCTTGAAAGGCACTCCAAACTCCCGTCAAGAAGAAGAAGAAGAAGAAGATATTGGATTTATATCCCACCCTCCACTCCGAAGAGTCTCAGAGCGGCTCACAATCTCCTTTACCTTCCTCCCCCACAACAAACACCCTGTGAGGTGGGTGGGGCTGGAGAGGGCTCTCACAGCTGCTGCCCTTTCAAGGACAACCTCTGCCAGAGCTATGGCTGACCCAAGGCCATTCCAGCAGGTGCAAGTGGAGGAGTGGGGAATCAAACCCGGTTCTCCCAGATAAGAGTCTGCACACTTAACCACTACACCAAACTGGCTCTCCAACACCAAACTGGCTCTCCATTTTAGGTGTAGCAAGACATTTTCAGTGTAGCAAGACATTTTAGGTGTAGCAAGACATTTTAGGTGTAGCAAGAACATTGCAATTAAAGGAGGTTACAATTAATCGTTTTACCTTGAAATTTAAACTTTATCAATTGTAAAACCACTAGAATTATTCATTTTTTCAAATGTTCTTGTCCACAATACTATATTGGTTCCACAATGAGGAGTTTCAAGGACAGAGTATTGGAACACATGTCTAGGATGAGGCTACAGGTTCAGGAGGCACCACTTGGGAGTCATTGAATTGAGCATAAACATGATGTTAAAGACATTCAATGTACTGCAATATTTTGTTTGAATTCCAGCTTGGTTCATAATAGTCGGGATCAGCACAGATTGCTTTTACATGACTCCTAATTGTCTTAATTCATCTCTGGATTTGTTTTTATTTGTAAATTTGAGTATTTTTGCTGTAATTCTTATTGTGTCCTGGGCAGGGGTCGTTCTGTAGAAAAATAGGTGGTGGAGATCATTCAGGGATTGTTATGCAGCTGCACCTACTACTCAATGGACAAGGTGAAATTCTCAGAAAGGTTCAGGAGCTGCGCTCCTGTGAGCTCCCACTGAATCCGAGGCCTGTCCTGGGTATTAATTTTGGATATACAAATAACAATGCATGTTATTGGTTGTTTCATGGCTTTGTAATCATGGATTTGTTGTAATCATCACGCATGTAGTTTATTTCATTCTTAGTATTATACTACGAAATTGTGTTGAGATACACCTAGTATTGTCAAAATAGGAAGCGTTCACTTTAAATTGTTGAGTGAAGAGTTCCAACTGCTAGTAATATAATGCTGTTAGAAATATTACAGGGTTACACAAGCACTGTTTGCTGACTGGAATTTCATGATTAGCGCATTAGAAATTGTTTTGAGCATTGGGTATTACTGTTTAATTGTATATTTTCTGCATCTTCTTAATTTTTTAAGTTATTATTTGAAGTATTATCAATTTCAGTTCTGCAATAAGTCATGTGGCTGGATGATTTCTTCTTCGAAACATGCCTATTAAAATCCAGAAAAGCATGCTGCCACATCTATACAATGAATTATTGTTGTTCATTCAATGAATTTCTGACTTGAATGCATCATTTATCCTAGCTGCACCACTCTTGGGAGTTGCCCTTTATACTTTGTGTGAGTGAGAGTGGATTGGAACTGTTTGAAGAGCCTCTTTGAATTAGGTTTATTAGAACCTTCATTTATGCTTAATTTCTTTTTAAAAGTTGTTAAATAATACATATATTTTGAGCAATAATTTATGGTGTAAATTATTATATAAGGTTATTGTATGTTCATGGTTTTTTCTCTAGTGTTTGCTCTCTAGGTGAGGGCTGGAGATCACACAGAATTATAACTGCTTTCCAGATAACAGAGATCAGCTCCCCTGGAGGTGGGGGAGAGTGAATGCTTTTACTTGCGTGGATGGGAAGACAGGAAAGGTGGGAGGCACTCAGAGCCTCTTTCTGTTGTACTTTTCTTCACAACAGGCCTTATTCCTAGTATACAATAAATACACCAGTTTCCACTGGTTTCAATGGGAAATACATTCTTCCGCAGCTGATTTGGATGGACTTCATATACTGAGAAATCTCAGTTCCAGAGCAAGTAGTTCCGTCACACATAGAGAGTTTTCAGGTGGGAAGCCATGTTGGTCTGAAGCAGCAGAACAAAGTTTGGTCTAGTGGCTTTAAGAGCAACAAAGTTTTTTTTTTCTGGGTATAAACTTTTGTTTGCAAGCACAGTTCTTCAGATATGAAGTGTTATCTGGTATCTGAATAAGTGTGCATGAATGCAAAAGCTTGTTCCCAGAATAAAATGTTGGTCTTAAAGGTGTCACTGGACACAAAACATAGATATAATTGTAAAGTTTGGAGTATATATGCTGTTGGGTGCAGCAATGAAACCTGAAAATTTGTAACTCAGGCAAATGGCTCACCAATAAGTTAAGTGTCTGAACTGGATTTAAGTTTCAGGATGAAAGCCCCAAACCTCATGGCATCTTAGGGTTGCCAAGTCCAATTCAAGAAATATCTGGGGACTTTGGAGGTGGAGCCAGGAGACTTTGGGGGTGGAGCCAAGATCAAGGCTGTGACAAGCATAATTGAACTCCATGGGGAGTTCTGGCCATCACATTTAAAGGGATGGCACACCTTTTCATTTCCTTCCTTCCATAGGAAATCGTGAAGGATAGGGGCACCTTCTTTTGGGGCTCATAGAATTGGACCCCCTAGTCCAATCTTTTTGAAACTTGGGGGGTATCTTGGGGAGAGGCACTAGATGCTATACTGATAATGTGGTGCCTCTACCCCCAAAAACAGCCCCCCCAGAGCCCCAGATACCCGCGGATCAATTCTCCATGATTTTCTATGGAAATAAATCTCTATAGGGAATAACAGAGTTCCCAGCAGACATTTCCCTCCCCTCCCCCTGCTTTCTGATGACCCTGAAGCGGGGAGAGGGCCTCCAAACCGGGAGATCCCCTGCCCCCACCTGGGGATTGGCAACCCTATGGCATCTAGTACAGCAGAGTGGTGATTACTACTTCACTGGATCACAGGCCTTAAGCAAAAAAATGAGGCCTAGAACGGGTTGGATTACAAACATTTTTGAATAGAAAATGATAATTGGACTCCGGTACCCATTACTCTGGGAAATTGTACAGAGGATTATGGGGCACAGTTTCTAGAATTGAGCTACAATTCCCCCCTCCCCCCCCCATGCACACACATGCATAAACTGAGATTACATCCAAAACATGTCAAGACTAAAACAGTGTCTGGATAAAAAGAAGACTAAACAATGTAGTACTAAAATTTTAATAATATTCCTTATAGACAATAAATGTAGTGCTTTTATAATAATGAATTGAAAAAGGGGTTGGGGATAAAAGAAGCAGTTCCTGTTATTTTAAGGCACTTGCTTTGATAAAATACAAAAAAATCTCTTAGCGCCACAAGAATCCAATTATGGAGCAATATTTTGGCTACACCAGCATTTTTCCTGAGCTTTGCTATGCATCCCAAAGTAAAGCTTTATACTTTGTAATGTCAGAGAGAAAACAGTCAGCATTTTTGTAGCTTTGTCGATTGATATTCAATAGGATTTCAAGGACAGAAGCTACAGGAAGAAATGCTGACATTATCCCACTGAGGATCCTAAACGGGGTGGGAGAAATTGTGATAATCACTTTAGCAGGATGTTCTGTAACTCCGAGAAGACCAGATTCATAAAAGCCCATTCCCCTCCATGAAAAGAGGAAAACAGTCGCAGATAAAATGTACTGTTCAGGGGCTTGTCTTGTATCCACCTGTAACTTCCTCAGTTAGAAGGGATTTTCAACTGTGGAACATAACTTCTTCCTTTGCCCTTCTGCTGCAGCCCAAAATGCCCTTCAGGAACAGACTAAGGGGAAGTTGGAGGTCTAGAAAGAGGAAATCAGTTAAAATCACACTCTTTCTTTGTGGAATGCTACAAACCAGGTTTCATGGATGAAACTAGCTGATGGTTTTGAGAGAGGCCTGATATCATGAAACATACATACATTCAGGAGTGGAATTCTAGCAGGAGCTCATTTGTATATTAGGCCACACACCCCTGATGTAGCCCATTCTCCAAGAGCTTACAAAAAAGAGCTTTGTAAGCTCTTGGACGATTGGCTACATCAAGGGTGTGTGGCCTAATATGCAAAGGAGCTCCTGCTAGAATTCCACCCCTGCATACATTTAACCTTTGCAGTTGACACAGAATGGTGTCTACCCCTTTACATCTGCAGAGGATTGCCTGGCAACAATGAGCTGTTCAGAGACCATTGCTGGATTCATTATTTCAGAAAGGGTACTTGGCTTGTCCACTTCATTGTTCAGTGTAGATATGGGAGGGGGGGGGGGATTTTCTGTATACCAGCTTTTGTGTTTCAGAGAATTGTGTGAACTCACATGATGTAATTCTGTTGCTGAAGTTATGCAAATGTGACCCTGTAAGGAACCTGGATGGGTGACATCCTGGGAACCATGTGTAAAGTGCTATTGCTCTTATCAAGAGGAAGTGTAGATATGTCAAATAAAGGAATAAATGCTTCTTGGGACTTTCTGTTACCAGTTTGCAAGTGATAATGTGAAAATGAGAAAAGTGAAATTGCCAAGTGAATTAAGTCCTGCCATGATCATTAATTGTTTGGAAGTGTTTGATGCAAAATGTGTTCTGGAAATCAGAAGCTTGCTGATCTGAAATTATTTGAATGTCACCTTTCTCTGTCTGCATCATCAGATCAGGGATGAACATAACAAAAGTGATGCTCTTTAAACCTATTGAACTAGAATGAATACAATACAAATGGGATGAAGGTGACACACCCATGCAAGCCTGTCCAAACATCCATTTTGTATATATTTTCTTAAAGTACTGATTAAATAATATCCAGGTCCTGTTGTAGAATTACTGGAGATCATATGCTCTGATACACTAATGCTAAGCTGTTAAACTCTTGGCAAACAGAAGAAAATGTGTGTTATCATTTTCTTTTGTGAGCCTTTTAAACTAATTATTTGTAGGGTATTAATAATCAGATTGAGTAATTTTCTGCTTACCACAAGTTATATTGTTGTGAGAAAAATGCCAGTCATGTGGCAGGAAATGTATTAAAGTTGGAACGAATACCTCTAAGCTAATAGAAATAAAACCAATAAGCCCTGAAAACAGTAAAGGAAACATTAATTTGGCTGATGGCCTTTCCGTTCGCCTTAGAAATCATGAATCGTAAATCTGAAATCCTGTTTTCCTCTTGGGAAAAAATGGTGCCTGGAATATGATATAAACTACACTGATCAAATAAAAAGTAACGCCTCAGGCTAAAACAGAGAAAAAGAAGTTACAACAAAGAAAAACAGCAAATTGTATGAAATGGCACATTTATATACCAACAAAATAAAATTAGAATTTCCTTCCCTATTAACTTATACCAGTGACAAAAGTGGGGAAAAGCTGTATTAGAGACAACCCCACATGGAACTAATGTTGATTGTAGCTGTATCTGAATCTGACAAATAGAGCTTTTATATGCACTTATAATACATTATGCTGTTCACGATGTAAAATGTGTGCAGTGAACACACAGATGTAGAGTGTCTGTAACTAAAAGCCAATTTGTTATAATGAAACAACAAAACAATCTGCACATCCTTCTATCATAGGAGGTGAATTTTAGTACAAATGGAGCTTTAATTCCTTCTCAACTAGATATTTCTCACCATTCTAGAGAATTGATTTGCAGTACTTCAAGCAATTTAAAAATATAGATAGCTATTTTTAAAGAAACATTCATACATATGAAGCATTACAATGCCAGTCTAAGGGAGATTTATAGTGCAAAAAGGCTGCTGCGTAACTCACTGATAGAATTTCAGATCTACATCTAAATATCCCTCTGCATTTCAAATTTCATTTAGGTCCAACTGAACTGGCAGAATGCATCTCTGGATTTACACTGCAATGCATGTTTCCATGAAGGGTAACTCTGTTTGACTGTGATCAGGGCTTCACTGGTGTTTGTGTTCTGATGGAGAGGAAAATGAAGAATTTTAATATGAATGTCTTTTAGGACATGCTTAACTTTGGTTATTTTCTTAAATTGAGAAATTGTTTCTTAATTCACCTTGGATCACATTTATTTTATAGAAAATGGCTACCAATTTCGTAAATATGTAATTTTTAAAAAAACTGGGCAAAAGTAATAGAATCTGCTGCATGCTGGGAATTTGGCCTAATATTGGGAGTTGGAAGGTAATCTCAAGCATTTTCTTTTGGTGATGGTGAAATGCTCTGCAACTACACTGTATATAATAATAGTATTTTTATATAAGAAAGGCAGGAAACGAAACAAACTTATCTATAATACTACTTATTTATTTTATGTGATTGTATGTGTGTGTGTATGTCTCTCTCTCTCTGAAAAATAGTAGGTCAGACACTATAGTGCAGGGGTGGCCAGCGGTAGCTCTCCAGATGTTTTTTGCCTACAACTCCCATCAGTCCCAGCTAGCATGGGCAATGGCTGGGGCTGATGGGAGTTGTAGGCAAAAAACATCTGGAGAGCTACAGTTGGCCACCTCTGCTATAGCAATTCCAGGATAGCTCTTTTATTAGTGAAAACCCAACTGAAAACACACATGGATAGCCAGAACTATATACACAGAAACTTCACTCAAAAAACACCTCCAGCAATAAACAACCTAATAGAACAGGCGTGTGGAATCCTCATTTGCATTGGTTTCACTCAGATGGATATTACCTAATTGGCTGGCTTAGCAAGGGCGGCTTAGAGAAGTAGCTTCAAAGAGCCTCTTAAACAATGGGCTTCATTCAAATGGATTTAACCTGATTGGCTGGCTCAGCAAGGGCAGCCAATCTGAATGCAGCTGAAAGGAGCCTTTCCAACAAACTGTCTTTGTTGGAAGCTAGGGTTGCCAGGTCTCACTCAAGAAATATCTGGAGACTTTGGGGGTGGAGCCAGGAACAAGGGTGTGACAAGCACTACTGAACTCCAAAGAGAGTTTTGGCAATCACATTTAAAGGGATCTCACATCTTTTAAATGACTTCCCTCCATTTGGACATAATTAAGGATAGGGGTGCCTTCTTTTGGGGTTAATAGAATTGGACCCTCTAGTACAATCTTTTTGAAACTTGGGGCATGTTTGAGGAGTGGTACCGGATGTTATGTTGAAAATTTGGTGCCTCTACCTCAAAAAACAGCCCCACAGAGCCCCAGATACCCACAGATCAATTCTCCATTATACCTTATGGGAATCGGTCTCCATGGGGTATAATGAAGTGCCCAGCAGACATTCTCCTCCTCCCCCACTTTCTGATTGCCCTGAAGCAGAGATAGGGCCTTCAGACCAGGGGACCCCCTGCCCCCACCTGGGGATGTATACAAAAAACAAAATACATACCTTTGATATAAATAGGCTACCAGACTTTTTAATAATGGGTTGATTCCAACATAGGATAATAAAATGAATCGTAAAGGAGACAAAAATATGAAACAAACTTTTTATGTCAGCTGGTTTTGCATGAAACATGTACTGTAAATTAGGTTGCCTTAAAGTAATAAAGAAATTATATTAAATCGTTATAAATAAGTTGGCAACCCTGATTAAGGTTTGTGCACCTTCGGGGCCATGGGACTGCATAGCCAGCTGTATGCAATTATGGGGAACATTCTCTTAAAAAGGACCACAGTAGGCAGTATTTTTAGAGCTTTTTTGCCAGCAATAAAGAAAAACTTTGTCCTGCTTTAAATGAAAAATAGCTTACTCCTTATACATACTTGGTCTCATTGCTGCATAGCTTAAAATTGGAGAGCATTATGCCATAGGCAGAAGTGAAAGTTTGGAACCAGAAATATAAGTGGCTTGCTCCATATAGAAAGAAAAAAATATATTGCAACAATGGGTAAGTTTTTAAGAGTGTTTGCTCCCTGTAATAGCTAAATTGTTTGGAGATAAAGTTTTGGTTTCACCCCTGGGTCTTTGAAATACATCATGTTAGTTCATAAACAACCTGTATTAGAATTTTGTTATTTATATTTTCAAAGTGGTTCCTTCATGAAGCCTTAGTGCTTGTTTCCAATTTGTATGAAGAGTATTGTGGCCAGCAATGGAGTGGAAGGCTTTGCTATGCTTCTAGTAAAAGGAACTGGCTTACTCCCTTGTAATATAAAGCACAAGTGGAAGAAATTGTAATACTGATGAAGTGGGAACACAAAACGTGTCTATTACATTATTAACTAGTTATGTGTATGCTGTATCATTTAATCACTATGGGCTCTGTTTATAAGGATTCAAATGCATTTTATGGTTGTCAATGTGAACTTTTGTGTCAAATACATTGATTAAGTCTGAAGCAGTTTTATATTTTAAAAGCATGTAAACATATTTTAAAAATATTATTTAAAATTATTAAAAAGTGTGGTAGCCTATTTATATCACAGCCATGTATTTTGTTTTTTGTATATACCTTCCCCCAAATTCACAGGATCCTCATTGCTGTCAGATGGCCATCTAGCCTCTGGGCGTTTTCACACAGGGCTTACCCCGGAGCGATGTCCCTCTTCACCGCGCAGCGTCTGCGCGGATTTCGCACCAACTGCTCCACAGAGCCGCGAAGAGCCGCGGCTTTTGCGTCGCAAATGTAAACTGGCTTTTGGCGGTTTACATTTGTGACGCAAAAGCCGCGGCACTTCGCGGCTTTTCCTGGTTCTGCGGAGCAGTTGGTGTGAAATCCGCGCAGACGCTGCGCGGTGAAGAGGGACATCGCTCCGGGGTAAGCCCTGTGCAAAAACGCCCTCTGTTTAAAAACCTCCAAGGAAGGAGAGCCCACCACCTCCCGAGGAACCCTATTCCACTGAGGAACTGCTCTAACGGTCAGGAAGTTCTTCCTAATGTTGAGCTGGAAACTCTTTTGATTTAATTTCAACCCATTGGTTCTGGTCCTACCTTCTGGGGCCACACCATTCTCTATATCAGCAGTCCCCAACCCCCGGACCAGTACTGGTCCGTAGTCTGTCAGCAACTGGGCCGCCAACCTTGCTGCCCAATTCCCATGGCACCCCACAGCCTTTCTGCTCCGCCCCATGGTGCCTCCTCCTCCCTCTGTTTTTACAATGTTAAGCTGGGGAAAGCACCTTCCGGGCTCTTTAAAAACTCACTCCCCACCCCGCGGCAGCAGTGACGAGTGACTGCTGAACAAGCAGCACTACCCTTGCTTCCAGAGGCAAGGGTAGCACCACTTGTTCAGTGGGTTGCTCTCCACCATAGTTCCCCCGCAGATCAGCTGATCGGAGGTGCGCTTTTAAAGATCCCAAAAGGCACTTTCCCTGGCTTAACATCATAAAAACTGAGGGAGGAGGAGGTGCCGTGGGTGGGGCGGCAAGGCTGTGTGGTGCAGGGGGGAGGCCAAATTCAGTTCCCCCATCCTGCCAGCCCTGGGGCCATGGTGGGCTAGCTGGCCAGTTCTGGTGCCAAAAAGGTTGGGGACCACTGCTCTATGACAGCCTTTCAAGTACGTGAAGATGGTGATCATATACCTCTCAGCCGCCTCCTCTCCAGGATAAATATGCTCACTTGTATTAAACTTCTTGTTCTTAAGTTGATTGTGTTCTCACATCTCTTAGGTTACAGTTCAAAGGTTTTGCTAAAAAGTAAGATGTAGGGGTGGTTGAGTGCTCTGGCCCTCTCATACAGACACTTATCAGAGGGGTGGCAGTCAGTAGAAGGCTCTTCCTGGTCCCCTGCTGTGTAACAGCAGCAAACAAGAGTAATGAACTAAATACATATAAAAGACAGTACACAAAAAAGATCTGCAATAGATAAAAGTGAATATTAGCAACAGAGATTTAAAAAACACATAATACAGAAAGAAACATCATAAGAAATTTAATAATAATATTAAAATCAGTTCTTAAAGTAGCACCTAGCAGTGATCAACCTGAAATAATATTATCAACCCAAATAGTGTAGCATAACGGAATCAGAATATTCAACATCCACCCAAATGCATCAAATAATAAAATCAGTTCTAACACATATAATTAAATAAGATACATTAATAACTACCATCAAAACCTAACCAATCTAAAACAATATTTTCCCCTGGTGGCTCCACAGTCAGGGTGCAACTACTGTAGATGTCATCATCTACAACCATTGCTGGTTTCATCATCTAAAGAAAGGCAAGACAATACCAGGTGGTCTTTCAGAAGGGTTATTCCTCCAGGGTAAGTCCTTGAATCTAAACAACTCTTCCATGGCATAAATACTTCCAACTATGGATTCTTGTTCTTCGTCTCTGTAATATTTGAACTCATGCCATGCTTTGGGAACCCTGTCAAAAGCCAGGTAAAGAACATCAACAGCATTCCCTTGATCCAGTAAGGTCATCACTCAATCAAAGAAAGAAATGAAGCTGGTCTGTTAGGACCTATTGGGGACAAATCTGTTCTGACTTCTCCCGATCACCAAGTTGTCCTTTAGGTGCTCACAGATTGATCCCTTTAAAATCTGCTCCAGTATCTTCCCTGGGACAGAGGTCAAAATAACTGGTCTGTGGTTTCCTGGGTCATCTACCTTTTTTGAAAATTGGGATAACATTTGCCCTCCTCCAGTCTTGTGGCATGTTTCCTGTCCCCCAAGAGGCCTGGAAGATGATAGACAAAGGCTCTGCAAGCTCTCTAAAGGTTCTTTGAGCACCCTTGGGTGTATACCTTCTGGCCCAGGGGATTTGTACTCATTCAGTGCAGCCTTGTGCTTCTCAACTACTTCTCTGTTCCTGTCAACCAGCAGCTCAAATGCTGTACCTGGCCTACTCCTATCTCTAGAAGAGCCTGTTCTCTTATTCAGGGAAAAAACTGTGGCTGAATTTGATCCATTGAAGGGATGCGTTCAAGGCGGCCCTCATCCTCATCCTGAATTCTTTGTCATACTGAAGCCAGGCAGGGCCACTAAAGCTGGTGTAGCTCTTGTATATGATATCAAAATACTGGAAAAGGGAAGTGGCCCTCCATGGATGAGACCTGGAAATTATTCCAGCGTAAATAATGAAACGGGGCACCCAATTTGCCCAAGTCCTATCAACTTTATGCCATTTGATTTTCTCCTTTTCCCTATCATCAATGTCCTCCTTATCCTTTTTCTCCAGCTCCCTGTAGAGCAGAGAAAAAAGGTCCACAAATTCACCCTTTAATAGTTTATCCTTGGTGGCTGGCAACAAGTGATCCCCTAAGGGAAGAGCCAGATCACCAAAAGGTAAGGCCTTAGCAGGCACCTAAGAATATGATGGGCCCCAGTGTCAAGTCTGCTATGAATTACTCAATACCTGTATTAAGTTTGGTTCTGAAGTGAAGGAGTCTGGGTACTTTACAGTGTACACCGATTGCTGCTAGCTCACTTTCCTGCCCCCTCACTAGAGAGGCCTTTGTTGTGTAGTCTGCTTTGAAATGCTAACATGTGAATAAGATAAGGGCGCCTTCCCAGCCTTGCTCTCTGTGGGAGAGGCTGCGGCCTGGGAACGAAGGGAGTAGCATCCTAGTGCGAAAATGTGTTGCATAGATTACCCCCACCGTAGGAATTCCTTTCATCTATACCTTAAATGCTGGTTTAGAGCCTATGTATTTTAGTCCTTCAATCTCTGCCATGGTCTCTAGTTCTGTTTACAATAAACTTGTTACTCTGTTTCACCAAGAGACTCGTTATTGAATTCAGCCAACTTGACATTTTGAAGGACTCCCCTATCTTGGAGTTCAACCTTTCCGGCAACTGAAAAGGCGATGTCCGAACAGTCTCCGGAGAACGGAGAACTCCCAACCAGAGTGGAGGGGGCCGAGACACCCTGGCACATCCATACGGCCAGAAGGACCGCGGCCTCCCCTCCCCAATTTCAGCTGGTGGTGACCCCACGGCAATACCAGCCAAGGACCTCCACCACGCTGATGGATCAAGCCCCGATCCGACGGGAGGCGATCATGACCCGCCACACCAAGCGGGTCCAACTGGCCGAGGCCGCCGCCGCCAACCCGGGCGAGACGAGCGAAGGCGCCGGAGCTGCGGGGACTCAAGACCCCGGGAGTGGAGGCGAAGGGGCCGAGTGCGGAGCGGATGACGGAGGGGCGAGACCCAAGGACCAGACCGATGAGGATTACAAAACGTTTCGGGCGATGGTCCGCAGGGAGATTGACGGGGCGGTGAGAGACCTCAAGGACCAGATGCAGACCCTGACCGCGCAGCTGGGCAGAGCGCTGGGGGTGACCGGGGCTCGCCAGCAGCAGCCAGCCCCGGCGGGTCCGCGGGGACCCCCGGCTCAACCGGGCCCTGCTGCCCCTCCACCCGGAGCGGCCCCGCAAGCCCCAGCGGCGCCCCCTCCTGCCCCGGTCAGACAAAGAGACCTGGGGGGAGGCCAGGAGCTGGACGCCACGTTTGATGGAGACCCGGAGGAAGTGAACTACTTCGCGATCCAGGCGAACAGCTACATGTACTACTGGGGGGACCTATTCCCCGATGAGATGAGCCGCGTGGACTACCTCGGGTCGAAGCTGCGGGGCGCAGCAAAGAAGTGGTATGTGAGCCTATGCGAAACTAACAGCCCGGTCCTCCACTTCGTAAACACCTTCGTGCAAGCCCTACTGACCCAATACGAGGACCCCCTGCAAGAAGCCCGAGCGCTGGCGGCGCTGCGGAACATGAAGCAAGGGGCCCGATCCATCCGAGAGTACGCGGCCGACTTCCAGGCCAACGCCGCCCGGGCTCGGAATTGGAACGAGGTGATGAAGATCGAGCACTTCACCAATGGGCTGAACCCGAGCATCCTGGATAGGGCGCTCACGCAAGCCAGCCCCGATACCCTGGTGGGGTGGATTCAGCTGGCGGGGGAGGTGGAGACCAACCTGAAACGAGTGGCAATGCTGCGCCAAGCACTAGCCGCCGGCAGGGGAACGCCGAAAGCAGCCCCCGGGAAGGCTGAGCCACCTAAAGTCAAGAAGCCGGCGGCGGCTGCTCCGGGGGGGCCCCGACGTTGTTTCCGGTGTGGGGACCCCAACCATCTGGCCTCCGGCTGCCCCCAACCAGCCACCGGGGCTGCCCCACCGCAGGGAGCCACCCGCCCGGGCACCCCCGGCCCCAAAAAGACCACCGGCCGCCCTAAGGACGCGGCGAAGGGCAGCGCGCTCCTAGTGCAAGAGGACCTGCAGGAGGAGGAGGTGCGTCTGTCCGAGGAGCTGGCCGAGCTGGAGTGGGAAGAAGAGCCGGCGGGAAACGACGCCGACCTGCTTTGAACGGTGCCAGCCAGCAGGTCGACCGGGAGGAGGCACCACTAACGGTGAGACCCACGGGAAGGTTGTACTTTATAGTGGTCAAATTGTTGAACCCAAAGCTAAAAAGGTTCCTACAGATCCGGGCCCTCATAGACTCGGGCTGTAATAGAGAGCTGATTTCCCCCAAGGTGGTGGAGGCTCTGGGGTTGGAACGCTTTCAACTGCCCCACCCCATGCACTTTGAACAGATGGATGAGTCAGTAATGGGGGGGGAACCCTGCACGCAAGAGACTGAGCCGTGCCCCCTGGGGATTGAGGACCACTGGGACTCAGAGACGTTTGTGATCGCGCCCGCCTGCGGCTACCCCGTGGTCCTGGGAGTGGGGTGGTTGGAGAAGCATGAGCCTCTCATCCGCTGGAGAGCCCAGACCATCAGATTTCCCGACCCAAGTTGCAGCCAGCACCTTTGGCAAGCGGCATGGGGGCCACGAGCGCCAACCGCTCGGGAGAGGGCGTGCGTCCTGGTGGAAGAGGTGCACCATGTCCCGGACGCCTACCGCGACCTAATGGAAGTGTTTAGTGAACGGGAGGCCAACCAGCTACCCCCCCACAGGAGCACAGACTGTGCGATAGAACTGATCCCCGGGGAAAGCCTTCCCAGGGCCAAACTCTACCAAATGGGGTGGGCTGAGAAGAAGGAGTTGCGTAAATTTCTAGACCTGAACTTGAAAAGGGGGTTCATCAGACCCGCGACGGCCCCCCACGCGGCCCCCGTGTTGTTTAGAAAGAAGAAGGACAACAGCCTTAGGCTTTGCACTGACTTTCGCGGGATTAACGCGATTTCCATGTCAAACGCCTACCCCATCCCCCTCATCAAAGACCTGCTAAGCACGGTGGCGGGGGGGAAAATTTTCACAAAGCTTGACCTGCGGGACGCGTACTTCCGAGTGCGCATAAAAGAGGGGGATGAATGGAAAACGGCGTTCAACACACCGATGGGACAATTTGAATACTTGGTCATGCCGTTTGGATTGCAAGGGGCACCGGGGGTGTTCATGAATTTCATAAATGATGTATTGCGGAAATTTCTGTACAAGGGGGTGGTGGTGTACCTTGATGACATCATTATTTATTCTCAAGATGAACAGTCCCATGTGAAACTAGTGAGGGAGGTGTTGGCCACCCTGCTGAAGCACCAGCTCTACGCCAAGTTGTCCAAATGCGAGTTTCACCGCACGGAACTAGATTATTTGGGCTTCCGGATGTCTGGGGACGGGCTGGCCATGGATCCAGCCAAAGTTCAGGCAGTTTTAGAGTGGGCCCCCCCGAGGACACGTAGACAGCTCCAAAGTTTCCTCGGTTTCTCCAATTTCTATAGGGGATTCATTGAGGGGTTTGCCCAAATCGCTCTGCCCCTAACAGACCTCCTGAAGACGAAGGGGAGGGGGGAAGAGGCAAAGCAACCAGGGGCCAGGCTGAATTGGACACCGACTTGTCAGGCGGCTTTCGACCGGCTTAAACAACTGTTCACAAGCGAGCCGGTCTTAAGCCACCCAGATGAGCGGAAGGGGTTCGTGGTCCAATGCGACGCCTCCGATGTCGCCGTAGGAGCCATTCTCATGCAAAGGGATGAGGAGGGGAAGCTCAGACCCTGTGCTTACATTTCGCGAAAGTTCTCGGAGGAGCAGAGGAACTGGTCGGTGTGGGACAAAGAGGCCTTCGCTGTCATGTTTGCACTAAAAACTTGGAGGTCCTGGTTGGAGGGAGCCAGGGTGCCCTTTGAGATATGGACGGACCACAAAAATTTAGAGGCCCTAACAGGGAAAAGAAAATTGAGTGAAAAACAAATCAGGTGGGCGGGCTTCTTCTCCAAATTCGATTTCACCCTGAAGCACATCCCGGGGACCCGCAATTTTCTAGCGGACGCCCTGTCCAGGCTCCCACAGCATGAGAGCCAGAGGGAGGAGGTGATAGACTCCCTGATCCCCCCCACGCAAGTGGCGGCTATGGTTACCACCCGCTCACAGAGAAAAAAGGAATTGAGTGGGCTAAGCAAAGAACGAATTGCCCTAGAGGCCGAACGGGAGGGAGGTGGGCGGCCAGAGGGGTTGCAGAAAAGAAAAGATGGTCTTTGGTACAAGGGAGAGAAACTGTACGTCCCGGAAACCTTAAGGAAAGAAATTCTCCAACTGTGTCACTGCTCCAAGCTAGCTGGGCACTTCGGCTATGTCAAAACCTTGCACTTAGTGCACCGGCAGTTCTGGTGGCCGTCTCTAAAGAAAGATGTGTCGGACTTTGTGGCTGGTTGCCCGGTGTGTGTGATGGCAAAAAAGAGGGGGGGGGAACCCCAGGGCTCCTACAGCCGTTAGAAACAGCGAAACGGCCATGGGCCGTGGTGTCCATGGACTTCATAGTCGAGCTGCCACCCTCCCGGGGGAAAACAGTCATACTGGTGGTAGTGGACACGTTTTCAAAACAAGCCCACTTCATCCCCTGCAGCCAGTTACCCACAGCCAAGAAACTAGCAGCTTTATTTTTCGACCACGTGGCCAAACATCACTCCATCCCTGACAAGGTCATAAGTGACAGGGGCCCTCAGTTCGTTGCCACCTTCTGGCGGGAGTTTTGTAAATTATTAGGGATGGAACAGGGGCTAAGCTCTGCCTATCACCCCCAGACGGACGGACAGACAGAGAGAGTGAACGGGGTGCTAGAGCAGTACCTACGGTGCTTTGTAAGCCTACGCCAATCAGACTGGGTGGACCTCCTCCCCTTCGCAGAATACGCTTACAACAACAGCGCTCACAGTTCCACCAAAGCATCTCCCTTTGCAACAGTGTTTGGGTATGAGGGGAAGCCGATCCCCATGTTGCCAGGGGGGGAGGGATTGACGGGCTCAAGTTTCGAGCAATGGTGGCAAGGTCCCAGCCAATGTTGGCCAGCCATACAAGAAAACCTGAAGCTGGCCAAAGAGGCGTATAAAAGACAGTACGATAAAAGCCATGTGCCAGTCTGGGACTTGAAGGTGGGGGACTCTGTATTTCTGTCAACAAAAAACCTGCCTCTGGCACAACCGTCTAGGAAGTTGGCTTTTAAGTTCCTAGGGCCATTTAAGATCAAGCGGGTAATCAACCCGGTGACAGTAGAGCTAGACCTTCCCCCTGCTCTTGGTAAAGTCCACCCTGTTTTTCATTGCAGCCTACTGCGCCGATCTCCGGGGCCGTCCAAGTGGCACTCACAAGATTCACCAACCCTCCCCTCGAAGGGGGAGTGCCGGAGCCTCTCGGGGCCCGAGTTGCTGAGCCATAAATGTGAACCGCCCTCCTCGCAAGGCCGCCCGGCAGGGGAGGGGGCCTAGGGGGGGCAGCATGTCAAGTCTGCTATGAATTACTCAATACCTGTATTAAGTTTGGTTCTGAAGTGAAGGAGTCTGGGTACTTTACAGTGTACACCGATTGCTGCTAGCTCACTTTCCTGCCCCCTCACTAGAGAGGCCTTTGTTGTGTAGTCTGCTTTGAAATGCTAACATGTGAATAAGATAAGGGCGCCTTCCCAGCCTTGCTCTCTGTGGGAGAGGCTGCGGCCTGGGAACGAAGGGAGTAGCATCCTAGTGCGAAAATGTGTTGCATAGATTACCCCCACCGTAGGAATTCCTTTCATCTATACCTTAAATGCTGGTTTAGAGCCTATGTATTTTAGTCCTTCAATCTCTGCCATGGTCTCTAGTTCTGTTTACAATAAACTTGTTACTCTGTTTCACCAAGAGACTCGTTATTGAATTCAGCCGACTTGACACCCAGGGATAAGGGAAACCCCAGCCACCGCAAGGGGCCGAGGATAGTCCAGGAAACTGGTCAGGCAGGCCACCCCAAGACACTAGAGGGTTGGCCAAATTAAAACCCAAAGCCCAAGGCTGAGGATTAGTAAATGCTGCAGACTGGCTATTAGCCACAGGCCCAAATGTATCTGATTGCCCCCACGGCTCCCAGGGCCAAGCCATATTAGTACATTGTACAGACTCGCCCCTACCAAACTGCACACCTTGCCGGGCTTCCACATCAGGAACTTCCACCAGAAGAGGGGACACTCCATCCTTCTCAACAGTGCCGGACCTGATTTCAAGTGAAGGCAAGCGGTTAAGAATCTCTTCTTGCAACCATGTTCTATCAGCAGCCTTGACAGCTTTGGATGAAACGCCCTTCTTACCCCCAACATCCGTAATAGGGGGCTTGTCACTAGAACCCTCCAAAGCAGCCAACTAGCTAATGCAGACTGCTCAAAGGAGTCATCCTTGTCATCAGACGACATAGGCCAAGGCACCGGGCATTTATAAAAAACTGGCTGGCAAGGCTAGGATTTTGGTGCAGGGCACTTGCCCTTTGATTTCCCTTGCCTCTTAGGCATGGCTAGCGTGCCCAATATCTAGCCTGTAAAACAAGGGGGGGGCATTTTCTGCAGAGACTACTAAAAAATGGTCACAGAGAAAGATGGCCGCCACCTTGCCCAGCAACAGGGGAATAAAGAGTAGAGAAAAAATGGCTGCCGCCCTGCCCAGCAACATGGGAGTAATAAGCAGAGAAAATGGCCGCCACCCTGCCCAGCAACAGGGAAGTAATAAATGGAGAAACAGCCCTTAAAATGGCCGCCCAAAGACAGCCACAAAATGGCCTATGCCCCACCCCAGCAATGGGGAGGGGGGGAAGGCAAGAAGCTGCCTTTAAAATGGCCACCCAAAACAGCCATGTAATGGCCGACCTAAGAGCATTGCAGACTTCCCCTTTAACCAAGGACAGGGGCAGGGGGAATGAAGAGAACCCAAAGCTAGACCCCCCAAAAAACAGCCAAGACAACTGCACTACAAAAGAGAATATTGGTGGGGAGTGAGGGGTAGCAGAACCCAGGTTGGCCTTAAAGCAAAAAAGCGCCACATGAATTGGCGAACCACCAAGCCTAGTGCCAACTTCCAACGGCAGGCCCGCCCCCGCTATTCCCCAGGGAGAGAGGGGGAATATGTAAACCAAACACTGGCTGTGCTACAAGCCCAGCCAGCAGTAAACCGCTGCACCAAAAGGTGCTTCCACTCTGTCCCTCAACGCTCTGGAGTGCCGTGGCTCACTTAAAAGTGGCCATGGCCACCAGGAAACTGACCCAAGGAGGCTCGGGCAGAGCACTGCTGTGGCTTGATCTAAGGCAGCTGCGGCAATGCCAAACTGATGCCAAAAGGCCCCGTGCTGGGAAAGACAGGAGGAGCTCACTAAAGCTCTCCACTACCTGAGCACGAGGCGAAGACTGGGAGGCAGAAGTGGAAACAGCCATTAAGGCGTGCCTGCTCCGCCCTCACCTCCCATAATGCCCTGCCCGCTCCCCCTCCTTGCGAAGGGGCAAAACAGCCCGCGGAGACAAGGCTGTGCAGCCTGCCTCCGATTGGGAGCTGCATTCCGCTTTCTCTCTGTCTGTCAGAATGTCGTCATTGTCACTCAACTGTGGGCCTATCACTTCTTTTATCTTGCATTTGCTCCTCACATATCTTTTGAAGATTTTCTTGTTGTATTGCAGCTCCCTGGCCAGCTTTAGCTCACTGTGAGCTTTGGCCTCTCTGATGGCTGACCTAGAATGCCTATCAATCTTCAGATACTCTTCTTTTTTTTGTGACCAAACTTTTTATTTTGCAATATATCGGAATAAATTCATCTATTCAAATTCAAATATACTTCTCCAATACATTACATATTTTCCTCCCCCCCCCCCACTTTTATTCATGACCTCCGCCGGTACTTAAAACAAATTAAAAGCATATTAAAGGTAAATTCACAATTATAAAATCTTTAAAAAGAAAAAAAAATATCATTCACTAACCTTTTCTCTAATAATCACTTAGCACTTATTAAACACAACGCTCATAATTATTAATTCAGTTCCAGAGTTCCCCCTATCTTAGTCTTATCTTAACTCTCATATATATATATTTACCAAATAGCTATGTTCTACTAATACTAATACTTTTATCAGAATATCACAATACCTCTTTATCATTAAAAGTTCAATTAATGTTGTCATACACTACTAAATATCATTCCACCCTTATAAAATTTTTACACAAAGAGTTATCTTTCAATAACCCTTTCTCTATAATTCACTTAGTATTTATTAAACATAAAATTCAAAGTTATAAAATCAACTCCGGAATTCCAGCTGTCTTAATCTTATCTTAACTCATATATGCATAATTACCATGTAACTATATCCTACTAACACAATAATCACAATTCTTCTTTATCATTTAAAGTTCAATTAATGTTGTCATAAACTACTAAATCACTCTTCACCCTCCATTGTATTTCCACATAACTTTGGAATTTACTCCAGTCTTCTTTAAACTTCTCCAAATTGTCTTTTAAGATTCTAGTAAGTTTGTCCATTTCACTCCAGTTAAGAACCTTTAAGACCCAGTCCCATTTTTCAGGTATTCTGTCTTGCTTCAGAAAGCTTTCCATTTGTAATCCCACCAGAAAGACATCTGGTGCTCCCTTAATATTATAACCCAAGACTTTCGAGATCTCCTGTTGAATCATTGTGCAAAATTGTTTCGCCTTTTCACAAGTCCACCACATGTGGTAGAAAGAACCTTCATGTTTTTTACATTTCCAACACCTATCTGAAGCTTGATTACTCATTTTTGTTAGCTTTTTAGGTGTCATGTACCATCTGTACAGCATTTTGAAGCAGTTCTCTTTTATGTTATAGCACGTTGATATTTTCATTGAATTTTTCCATAGGTGTTCCCACGTCTCCATCTGTATTTCTTTATTAAAATTAATCGCCCATTTAATCATTTGAGGCTTCACCACCTCTTCTTCTGTAGACCATTTCAATAACAGTTTATACATCCTTGAGATCAATTTTTCATTCTCGCCCAACAGCATTTTCTCCATTTCTGTTTTCTCTCGTCTTATACCTGTGCTCTTAATGTCTTTCTCTATCAAGCTTTTAATTTGTAACAGCTGGAACCAATCAAATTTGTCCTGCAGTTCTTCAACCGATTTCATTTTAACTTTGCCCCCCTTAAACTTTAGCAGTTGTTCGTATGATACCCATTTCCCTTCCCTTACACTTTGCGGCATACTTATTACTTCTGTTGGCACATTCCAAAGTGGTTTCCTCTCATCTCCATACTTACTATATTTTTTCCAAGTATTCAGCAAACTCCTCCTTATATCTCTCTCTCTCTCTCGGCTTGGCTTCGCGAACGAAGATTTAAGAAGGGTGCAATAGTCCACGTCTGCTGCAGGCTCGCTGGTGGCTGACAAGACCAATGCGGGACAGGCAGGTCCGGCCACAGTGGCTGCAGGGAAAAGTCTGATTTAGGGTTGGTGCTGTAGCAGTGCGATTCTTCCTCAATCTCCTTTTGTCCTCAAGACCAGCTATGCGTGCGTTCCTTATATAGTGATGTGAGAAAAACCCATCCATCTTCTCTTTCCCATAATACATATACGCATGCCAGCCAAAGATATTTCCATGTCCTTCTAGCACCAATAATTTTTTGTTGATCAAAGTCATCCATTCCTTAATCCATACCAAACAAACTGCATCATAATATAGCATTAAATCAGGTAGTTGGAAGCCGCCTCTTTCTTTCGCATCTGTTAAGATTTTCATTTTGATTCTTGGTTTCTTGCCCGCCCAAATAAACTCTGAACTCTTTCTTTGCTACAGGTTAAATTGTTTCTTATCTTTCACTATTGGGATAGTTTGAAATAAAAACATCATCCTTGGTAGAACATTCATTTTAACTGCAGATATCCTCCCCAGCATAGATATGTTTAGTTTATTCCATTTTAACATATCACCTATTTTATGCCAGAGCTTTTCATAATTGTTCTTATATAAGTCAATGTTTTTCATCGTCATCTCCACACCTAAATATTTTACTTTGGAAGCAACTTCACATCCAGTGGCATTTTGTAATTCTTTCTGTTTGTTTAGTGTCAGATTCTTAGTAAGGATCTTCGATTTTTCTTTATTAATATAAAAGCCAGCTATTTCACCATACTCTTTAATTTTCTTTAACAACAAAGGCATCGTTTGTACTGGGTTCTCATTAATAAACATCACATCATCTGCAAAGGCTCTATTTATAGGAAAAACCTTTCAACTTCAATCCCTCTATTTCACTGTCTTCATCAATTTGAGTCAACAAGACCTCTAGGGTCATTATAAACAACAATGGAGATAGAGGGCAACCTTGTCTTGTGCCTTTGCTGATCTTCAGTTGTTCAGTTAAGTCAGTATTCACACAGAGTTTTGCCTGTTATTCTGTATATATTGCTTTGGTCATCCTTATAAAATCATCTCCTAATTTCATTTCTCCATAACTGCAAACATAAAGTCCCAGTTAAGATTATCAAAAGCTTTTTCCGCATCCGCAAAAAATAAAGCCACCTCCTTTTCTGGATGTTTTTCGTAATATTCAACAATGTCTATTACATTTCTGATGTTATCCCTTATTTGCCTCCTAGGGAGAAAGCCTGCTTGTTCTTCCTGAATAGAAATGTTTAAATGCTGTTTGAGTCTTTCCCCTAGAATTCTAGCAAATATTTTGTAATCATTATTCAGTAGTGAAATCGGTCTATAGTTTTTAACATTTGTGGAGTCTCTTTCTTCTTTCGGTATTAATGAAATAACAGCTTCTTTCCAGGAATCTGGTACCTTCCCCTCTTCTCTAATACAGTTCATCAGCTTTTGCATTTTGGGTACTAGTACATCCGCCAAGACTTTATAAAATTTTGCTGAAAAGCCGTCTGGACCCGGAGCTTTCCCTAATTTCATTGAACAAATCGCTGCTTCAATTTCAACCTTCTCAATTGGATTATTCAATTTTTTTTCCATATTATCATTCAAAGTTTTCACTTTTAATCTTTGCAAATAGTCATCGATTTTTTCTTTTTTTACCTGTTGACCTTTATATAATTTGGCATAAAATTTAAAGAACTCCCTTTTAATTCCAGCTTGATCTACAATTTCTTTCCCTTCCACACAAATTTTATTTACAAACTTTTTCTCCCTTTTTTTCTTAAGTTGCCAAGCCAAATATTTCCCTGGTTTGTTGGCACCTTCAAATGATTTTTGCTGTAGCCTTTTTAACATCCATTCCACCTCCTTGTTCAATAAATGTCTCAGTTGATTTTGCAAAATTGTGATTTCTCGCATTATTTTCTTTTTCCCCGGTCGTTTTTTTAGGTCTTTTTCTTTTTTGCCTGTTTCTGTTTGTAAGTCTTTCAATTGTTTTTCTTTAACTCTTTTGTCTTTGTTGTTCAATGAGATTAGTAATCCTCTCATCACTGCTTTATACGCATCCCAAACGGTCTGTGTTTTAACCTCTTGGTCTTCGTTTATTTGGAAGAAAGCTTTAGTTTCTTTTTCCAGAGACTTCACTACTTTCACTTTTTGCAACAAATCTTCATTTAGTCTCCATCTTCTGCTCTTTCTCATAGCCTTCGCTGATCACATTAGTGGGTTGTGGTCTGCACCTATTTTCGGAAGAATTTCCATCTTATTTGTAATAAGTCGCAGGTCCTTCGTGGACCATAACATATCAATTCTTGAGAAGGAGTTATGCCTTGCTGAGAAAAAGGTATAGTCACATATATTAGGATTAAACTTTCTCCAAATGTCCTCCAAACTTTCTTGCTCTGTTAAATCAAAGAAGGACTTTGGTAGCTTCCCATCTTTCTTCTTTTTGTTTCCAGATCTATCCAGAGAGTTGTTGATGGTTCCATTGAAATCTCCCATTAACATAACCTGCTCATAAGTCACTTGATTAAGTTGTTGCAAAATGTCTTTAAAGAAAACATCTTTCGCCCCGTTAGGGGCATATAAGCCCAACAACAACGTGTTTTTTTTTTTCATTTATCAACACCTCCACTGCAATGTATCTGCCATCATTGTCTTTAAAAACCAGTTTAGGTTCTAGTTCTTTTTTAATGTAAAAAACCACTCCCCTTTTTTTTTCTTTAGCTAATGAAAAAAATTATTCTCCCAAAGCCTTATTCCATAAAAATTTGTAATCCAATTGTTTAATATGTACTTCTTGTAAGCAAATTATATTACATTTCTGTTCATTAATCCAACGAAAAATTGCCCTTCTTTTTTGTGGTGAATTAAGTCCATTTACATTCCAAGAAATTAATTTGTAATCCATAATGTTTTCTCAGTTATTCTGTACCTTCAAATTCTTTATTGTCCACAAAAAATTCATTCATTCCTTGAGTGTCAACTATTACTTTTATATTCAAAGCTGAGACCTTCTGGTAGAATCCATCTATATCTTATGCTCTTCTCTCTTAGCTTGTCCGTCAATTTCTTAAATTGTTTTCTGTCACTAATGACCTTTCTCGGCAGCTCCTTCATTATTCATACTCTGCTTTCCTCCCTCACCATTGGGGTTTCAAATTGCTTGCTTAAGATCCTTCCCACCATGTCTCTCCTGTTAAACTTCACTACTACATCCCTGGGTAGTTTGTGCTTTCTGGCAAATTCTGAATTGACTCTATATGCATAGTCGCATAAACGCTCCATCTCCTCCGGATCTTCTTCCAAAAATTCAGCTATAATTGTGACAATATGAGTCTTTACATCCTCTTGTTCATTCTCAGGCACTCCTCTTAGCCGAATCATGTTCTCCATCAACTTACAGTCTTGTAGTATTGCTTTGTCTTGCATTTTCTTAACGGTGGCATCTTGATCTCTAATTTTCACTTCTATATCATCAGTCTTTTTAGCTATTGCTTGAGACGCTTTCCTTAGGTCATCAATTTCCTTCTTAAATTCTTTCTTTACCTCTTCAGCACTGGAGTTTATTTCCTTAGTTAATTTCTTCTCACTTCCAGTTATTAAATCCCTCATTGCCTTCAAAATTCTCGCTTCCATAGCATCCAGTTGTTCATGAACTTGTTTAGACATTTTACCCACTCCCAGTGAGGCAGCTCTTAACCTTGTAACTCTTGATTCCAACTTCTGCTCAGACATTACTGACTGCCCATTACAAATAATGGGTTTTTAATTGGTATCTTCAATCCCCAATCTGATAATTGGATTTAACAGAACAGAGCATGCCCTTTTCAACAAGCCTAAAAACGCCGTCCTCAGAGCTTCCTAGCTCAAGATATTAATTTTTAAAGTTCCAAGCCTCTCTTTTTAAAAAGTTTTCCTTTTACCCTCTAGGGCTTATTTTCCATTTTCAAGCACATAGTCCATGTTATTTAGCCCTTAGGGGATTGTTTATATATGTTTTGAATCCTTTAATAGTCCACTTTCAAGTTATTTAGTGAAAATATTTTGGCCTTTCTGTAATTGGCCTCCAATGTTTCTCTATGGTTACTGACTCTTGCAAGTATCCGGATACTTGGATGCTCCTCTTCTCTCCACACTTACTTCCTGACTCTCTAGCAATGAAGTCTCTCAATGATTGCAGAAAACGTCACTTCCTGTTTTAAGGAAAGAGTCTGCAGCTTTGTTATGACTGGGGTTTTTTTTCGAAGCCACAAGAATTCATAACAGCAAGTATTTTTCTGTACTTTTCTGCTTTCTTTTAAGTCCAAAGAAATCACTTCTACCCTCTTCCACTTCTCTTTGATTTTCCACTTTGAAAAATAGTTCTGGGTCCCAGATCTTCCCTTTTAACAAGCTTAAATTACACCCGGAGTAGCAGATAAGGATCTTTACCTCATTAACGACGTCTAAGCTCTCATAATACCGTCCACTTTATCTCAGATGTTGTTATAGTCCGTAGGAAGTTGAAGCCTTAGTGAGTTTATGTCAATTTAATGACTCCAATGATTCTTTGTAGGCGATAGAATGCAATTCCTCATCGGGGGAATCTTCAAAGCCGAAAAAAAAACCCTCCTGGGATTGTTCGTCAGCCAAAGTGAATCCCCCTCGAAATAAACATGCATGCCATAGACAAGTTCCTTTACTGGAAAAAGTAGACAGTAGGCTCTATAAAGCCTTTTCTGTCCAAAAACAAAGATCTTGGTCTGTTCCACACAAGGAAACAGGTCAGCTCACCAAGCTTCAACCCCGGAAGCCTCTTCAGATACTCTTCTTTAAAGGTATGTCCTTGCCTCCATTTTTTGAACATTTCCTTTTTTCCCCTCACACATCATGGAGTTTTCTATACATCCACATTAGCTTCTTGGATTCCCTACCATGTTTCCTTCTTGTTGGAAAAGTGATAGCTTGAGCTTGCAAGGGTCTTGTTTTAGGAGAGACCACCTTTCACTTTCTCTTTTCCCTTACAGGAGTCTTGCCTATGGAATGAGTCTCATCATCCCTCTGAGTTTATTATTTGATGGTTAGAGCTATCCCATTTCCCTTCCTTCCTATAGACTTCCCCATGCTGCATTGTGTTTTGTCCATTGGGGCTCCTAAATCCCTTAAATACTGCTTAAAGGGGTTGTGTTGTTACTACTGGAATGATGCTATAAATGAGGAGTGCCAAGTGGTCAATGTGGGAAAAGAATGACCACTTGGCACTCATACTTCATATGATCATATTAGGTGAGATCCTTTGGGTCCTTTTCTTCAACTTAATGGGATTTAGAGAGTAATCCTACGCAGGTCTACTCAGAATTCTACTCAGTTTATGCTAAAATCTTCTGATAGAAAAGGCTTCTTGAATCAGAAGAACCATTTCTCCATCAAAGGACAACATTCTTCTTTGGAGGGGAGAGTCAGTCAAAGAGGAACATTTCTGCTAACAGAAGTGCTGGGTGAACTATGCCAATTTCCCTTCTCACTGCAGGCTATTCCCTCATTCTGTTCCTGGGGGTCCTCTGTTGGTGGAAATTTTGGTTATAAGCAGGAAGGAGCGGCAGAGAAGTTGCACTCTGCTGAAAGAAATCCTTTTTCCAGTGGAGTATTCCGTGAAATCCAAGCCATAGGATCCAACATGCAAATCAGTGTATGGAATCTGAAAGGAGCATGAAAGGGTATGATTCACTTCAGAGTGCTGGGAAAGGAAATGTATATGATTCATAGTTCCTGTTTGTGTCATTTCTGAGAAAGGGAACTTGAATATTTTCATCATACAAAAAATGCAGTAGAGGCTAAAAAACAAACACAGAAACAGTAAGCATGATTTGTTATGCTTCTTTCATTGCTACTTGCAATACTTGAAATGGTCCTGAGTTACTTATCTACACTGTATATGTTTCTACCAGAATGAGGGCATCAGTTTCTGTCATTCTAGATAGTTGGTAAATAAAGTTGGAAAAGCAGGCATACAAGATTCAAGACCATGACTTTAAATCAACTCTGAGGGTTGGTATACCCTGTGCATAGGACCACATTGTTCTACTAGTGTAACTAAAACCCCATAATTTTTTTTTCTTTTAAAAAGCCTCTTTTCATACCTTCCTACCTCAGAGGAATTTTCACAAATACTTACTTGAAGTGACTGGCTAATCAACACACTACATAAATTTTTATGTAAGTATAAGTATTTAAATATATATATAAATGGCATTTGCTCAAGTCACATTTCATCATCTTGTACTAATTCAGAGCAATAATATTGACATTATCTAAACAGGCACATGGAGTGCAAAATATCCCCTGGGAAATGTGCAGATTTCCTGTTCTGGCAGTGGCTGCAGCATTAACAGAGCTAAAAGCTGAAAAGAAAAACCACTTAAAGAGTTTTTCTTTCCGTCTGTGTGATTGGCAAATGTTGTAAGTGCTGGTATATATTATGATTCCCTTTAGAGAGATTCTATCCAAAAATAAAAGTAACTGGAGGCACTGAATTTTAAGGAAGTCCATTGGAAAATGATCACAAGGAAGATAGTGATTTAGATCATCAATATCTATCTATATGGAACCAGAGCAGTGAAGTGTCACCATAAGATACAAACTAGTTTGATACATGATCAGCTTTCATTTACAATCAGCTACATCAGTGAAGCAGATGGAGACCCTAGAAGTGATTCACATTTATGGTTTCAGCATGCTTGATAAACTAACCTATGCCCAAACCACTTTCTCAGAGAGCTGAAGATACTTGGATACAGCTGCTGTTGTTGTTTATGCTACATAAATGCAGGGCTTTTTTTTAGCAGGAACGCACAGGAACACAGTTCTGGCTGGCTTGGTGTCTGGAAGTGTGGCCTAATATGCAAATGAGATACTGCTGGGCTTTTTCTACATAAATGCTCTGTGTGGAAGAATGGTGACAGCAGGGTGTGTGGCCTAATATGCAAATGAGTTCCTGCTGGGCTTTTTCTACAAAGAAATGTTATATCTGGAAAAAAATGTTATATCTGGAAAATATACAAAGAAATGTTATATCTGGAAAAAAAAAACCACAACTGTGTAGGATGCAGCATAAAAGGCTTCCTTCATCAAGGGAACACTTTCACTTCATAAAAGGGAGTCTCTGAATCCTGCCTATTGACTAGGAACAGATGAACAACCTAAAGATAACAGACATCATAAATCCAGTTCTGTGTTCTCCATCCTCAACTTTTGATTTTTTTTTTTGTTCAAACCCACTTCATACATTAAATAAAAGCAAAGGTATATATGCTAACACATGTACACAGGAGACATGAAAACAAATTTTGCATGCAAGCATATTGTATTTTTAGCATCGCTGGCAATACATTTTATGGGTACACCTTAATAATGCAACACATGGGCTGGGTTGAATCGGTAGATGGACGGGATGCGAGCAGACCAAAAAAGCATGGCCAATTGCACGCATCTGCCTCCTGTCCTGCTCCTGTCCTCAACCCATCTAAGGGCTGTCCCACTTGCGCTGCAAAAAGCTACCACTTTGGAAGTGGTAGATTTTTGTGGCTCAAGTGGGATGGCCTGGGGGCAGGAGTGGGACAAGAGGCAGACGTACATGTTTGATCGTGCTTTTTGGTCTGCCCATGTCACTTCCATCTACCAGCTCAAAATGCCGGTCTGGACCCAGCCATGAAGTGGCTTTAATAGGGTTGCCAAGTCCAATTCAAGAAATATCTGGGGACTTTGGGGGTGGAGCCAGGAGACTTTGGGGGTGGAGCCAGGAGACATTGGGGCGGAGCCAGGAACAAGAGTGTGACAAGCATAATTGAACTCCCAAGAGAGTTCTGGCCATCACATTTAAAGGGACAGCACACCTTTTTAAATGTCTTCCTTCCATAGGAAATAATGAAGGATAAGGGCACCTTCTTTTGGGGCTCATAGAATTGGACCCCCTGGTCCAATCGTTTTGAAATTTGGGGGATACTTTGGGGAGAGGCACTAGATACTATATTGAAAATTTGGTGCCTCTACCTCAAAAAACAGCTCCCCCAGAGCCCCCGAAACCTCCAGATCAATTCCCCATTATACCCTATGAGAAGACGTTTCCCTCTCCCCCCCCAAAAGAACTCACTCACCTCCGGAGGTGCAAAGGCACATGGTCCTTTGGGGGCGTGGCTGGGCTCCCCTCCCTTCACCGGCCAGCTGACTGGGGGCGGGAAGCAGCCTGAGAAAACGGAAGAGCTCTGGCTGCTGCGATCGGGGCTGGGTGGGAAGGGCTGCCGTTCTCCCCCTCCCCCCCCCCCGCTTTCCCTTTTATGGCCAGCGGGAGGAGGAGGCTCCAAATCGGGGGTCTCCAGGCCTAGCGGGGGATTTGGGACCCCTAGGCTTTAACAATACCAACAGTAAAGTCAGACACTATGTGCCCAATAGGGGCATTACTTAGGGAAGCGTTGGGATAAAGTATCCCCCTGTTTCCAGTCACATATAACTATTAGATTATTTTGAGTGAATATAACCCCTAATGTGTGTGTGTGTGTGTGTGTGGATGGATGGATAAACAGATTGATTGATTTCAGACTTTTTGCAAACCTGAGATTCCACCCCCACCCCCCTTATGTGTCTGATCTGTTCATATAAGATTATGCATAGGATAGGGAATGTAGAGAAAGAAGTACTTTTCTCCCTTTCTCATAATACGAAAACTCATGGACATTCAATGAAATTGCTGAGCAGTTGAAATGATAAAAGGAAGCTATTTAGTGTGGAGAGCTGAAAAGTTGTGTTTACTATTATTCTTAACATTGTCTCTGACTACCATAAATTGTTGATAGAAGCTAGAGGGCGTACTGGTGACAACCCAGCCCATACCTTTGGGCAATCTGGGCAAAGGGGCGCATATAGATGTTAAATAACATCGGGGAGAGAACCACTCCCTGAGGCACTCCGCAATCAAGCGTGTGTCTCTGGGACAGCTCACCCCCAATCACGACCCTTTGTCCCTGACCCTCAAGGAAAGAGGAAAGCCATTGTAAGGCCAACCCCTGAATTCCCATGTCAGTGAGGTGGCAGGTCAGTAGCCGATGGTCAACTGTGTCAAACACTGCCGACAGGTCCAACAACATCAGCACCGCCGAGCTGCCCCGGTCCAGATGCCGTTGAAGGTCATCTACCAGGGCAACCAACACTGTCTCCGTCCCATAGCCTGGGCGAAAGCCAGACTGAAGGGGATCAAAAAAGAGACCGAAGAAGGCAAGCCACCATTTCCTTTCATCCAGCACCCAAACCGGGCCAGGGAAATTTACAACTGTGCAAGGAGATATGAAAGAATTCCAAACTACTTTAATGACTGCTATAACACAGGTGACAAGTAGACAATATTGGTGAACAGATGGCAGAGATTAAACAAGAGTTTTTGGAGAATAGTAGACAGACAGCTGAAACCAATAAAGCCTTGAAAGTATTAGAAGGTCAGGTGATGGAGAACATCCAAAAGGTGGAACATCTGGGAAAAGAACAGAGCTTACAAGACTCTAGACTTCTGCAGCTGGAGTAGATAAAGCCGCCTACATGTTGAGGTTTCAAAATATGCCAGAACAGAAAAATGAAGATTTACAGAAAATATTAAGTGAAGCCTTGGTGACTCCCCAGAGGATGGAAGAAAAGTTTGATCAAGTTAGGCGGATGCCATCGAGTTATACCAGATGAAATAAACTACCTAGTAAAGTACATTTGCAACTTACAAGAAAAAAGACTAAAGATGACATTTTAAAACAAGTAAGAGATAGACCTATGATGATAGCTAGAAACATGGTGAAGATTCTAAGAGAGGTGCCATGGCCTGTGAGACAAAGGAGGAGAGAATATCAAGCACTAACAGATTTTTTGAAAGGAAGAGAAATACCTTACATGTGGCTAATGCCAGAGGGTCTTCTTTTTACGTACCATGAGAACAGATATAGGATTAACTCCATTTTCAAAGCCCAAAACTTTCTGGAAAGAACACACAAAAAGGAAGGTAAAGAAAAAAAGGAGGAGGAAGGAAGTTCTGGTGAAGAAGACCCAAATGAACCAAGAAGATACCATACAAGACAGCATTCGAAAAAAGATAAGAAAGATAATGATAAGCAAAACCCATAATGGCTTCAATAATTTCAATTCATGTGAATGGACAACTCTACTGCCAAAAGGAGAAAGACATTTAGATATTTGGCAAAAATGGAAATGGATATAATTTGCTTACAAGAAACACATATTTTAACCAAAGATCAATGCTATTTGAAAAATAAAAAACTTGGTAATTTATTCACAGCAACAGATATGTACGAGAAGAAAAGGGGAGTGGCAATATATATTAAGGATAAATTTAACCCACAATTGCAATTTGCTTCTGAAGATGGAAGAATTCTATTAATGGAAATCACAGTGGATAATAAAAAAAATTTACTAGCAAACATTTATGCTCCAAATGATCAAGAGAAATTTTTTCAAGATTTGTGTCTCAAATTATCAAATCTAGAATATGTAGAATATTGTTTAATAGGAGATTTCAATGTTTTTTCTGATAGGCTACTGAATAAAAAAATGCACAAACAGATGAAAAGTAAAGGTCTTCAGCTACCAACACGTTTTTGGAAATTAGCAGAAGAAATGGATTTGGTGGACATATGGAGAACAAGATATCCTAACTCCAAAGATTTTACTTACTAGTCAGCTAGTCACCAAACTTGGTCAAGAATTTATATGTGTTGGCTTTCTGCAAGCTTGATCAAAGACTTAGTGGATACAGAAATCCAAAAGAGTCATCTCAGACCACTGCCCTGTAATGTTAAAACTAAAAGGCCCATGGATGAGAAAATCATGAAAGTTAAATACTTCAATTTTGAACGATAAAGACTTTCTTAAAGAATCTAAAGCGGAAATGGAATCTTTTTTTAAACAGAACATAACACAAGATGTACAGATGCAAGTAGTTTGGGACACTGCTAAAGCCTTTTATAGGGGTATTGCAATTAGATACAGTATTAAGAAAAAGAAAGAAAGAACTGAAAATTTCCAAAATTTACACAAGCTGGAGAAGTCAAGAAGAATCTTAAAAAACAACCAACTAAATATGAACTTCAAAAAAGGTAAGAGAAATACAAAATAAATTGAATTTAATTATCATGGAAGAAGTGGAGATTAAATTAAGGTATGTTAGACAAAAAAATTTTTGAACATGCTAATAAGCCTGGAAGGTGGTTGGCTTATAGGATGAGAAAAGAAAAGGCCAAAAGAATAATTACAATATTGAGAGATGAGAACAACAAAGAGAAAACTCATAAACAAGAAACACGTCAAATTGTTGAACAGTTTTATAAAAAATTGTATGAAGATAAGCAAGCTCATAAAATAGGCTTAGAGGAATACGTTAATCAAAATAATCTAAGCAAATTTACAGAACAACAAAAATTTTTGAATGAACCAATAACGATAAGGGAACTTGGAGAGGCAATGACATCTCAAAAGAATGGTAAATCTCCAGAACCAGATGGATTACCTGCAGAATTTTATAAAGCTTATGAAGAGTCCTTACTTTTACCATTTAAATGCTTTATTGTAAAGATTGAAAAGGAAAGCCAAATTCCAGTTTCATGGCAAGAAGCTACAAAGAAGATAACGATTTGAAAGACATTAAAAATTATCGTCCAATTTCTCTTTTAAATGTGGATAACAAAAAAATTTCTGCAATATTGGCACAACGTTTGAAGAAAGTTTTACTATCTATAATACACTATGATCAAGCAGGATTTCTTCCTAAAAGGTATTTGAAAGATAATGTTAGAACTGTTTGTAATATTATGAGAATCATCCAGAGAAACAACTGGCTTTAATTTGTCTAGATGTTGAGGAGGCTTTTGACAATGTTCGTTGGCATTTTATGTTACAGCTACTGAAAGGTATGGATTGTGGTGAAAACTTTTTGAAAGCGGTAGAAGCAATATACTCCTCACAAAAGGCTAGAGTGACAGTGAATGGCGAACTAACAGCTGTAATCAACATTCAAAAAGGTACAAGACTAGGCTGCCCACTGTCCCCTTTACTTTCTATTTTATCTTTAGAGGTATTGAACAATCAAATAAGAGAAGATAGTAGTATAAAGGGAACTGTGATAAAAGATGAACAATACAAACTCAGAGCTTTTGCTGACTAATTAGTTTTCATACTAGAACAGCCAATGGACTCAATAGATTGTCTGACAAATAAAATCAAACAATTTGGTTATTGGGCAGGGTTAAAGATTAATTATCATAAAACAAAAGTTTTGACAAAGAATATGATGTTGGAACAAATTCAAGCCTTCCAGCAAAAATCAGGATTTTTGTATGAAAAAAAGAATCAAATATTTAGGTGTGGTTATCTCAAACAGGTGTAGCAACTTAAAAGCAGATAATTATGATAAATTACTGAAAGAAATTTAAAAAGATTTGGAAAAATGGCATGATCTGAACTTATCTTTATTGGGAAGAATAGCCTTAATAAAGATGAATATTTTACCAAGGTTACTATTTTTGTTTCAAACTATTCCAATATTCTTAAATAGTGGATTTTTTTCAAGAATTAAACAAGATGGTTGCTAAATACGTATGGCAAGGTAAAAAAGCCAGAATTAAACTAAAGACATTGCAGGATTCTAAATTAAGAGTAGGCATGGGCCTTCCAGACTGGCAATTGTACTATAAAGCACCTGTACTTACTTGGATAAGAGATTGGATATTGTTGAAAGACAAGAGACAATTGTTGTTAGAAGGATATGATTTGACTATGGGATGGCATGCATATTTGTGGTATCAAAGACTTGAAGGCCACTCCTATTTTAAGAATCACTGGTTTCAAAAATCCGTGTATCATACATGGTCATGGTTAAAAACTAGAATTTATCAAAAAATTCCAAGATGGGTTTCACCAGTAGAAGCATTTACACATTCAAATCTTTTAAAATAAAATACATATGATGATTTGTGGGAAAAGATAATCAATTGAAAACCAAAGAATTGGAAATTACAGACATTAAAATGAATTGGTGGCTGAGAATGCAAATTGAATCCAGATATGCTAAAGACAAGGTGACAGGTTTTAATACAGAACAATATTTGTTTGACAGAATTCTTTTGGGCCCACAAGAAAAGTTAATCTCCAAACTATATGCATACTTACTTCAAATGAAGACCCAAGATGAAGTTGTAAAGGACTGTATGGTTCAATGGGCAAAAAAAATTGGTTATAATATCTCATTAGACGATTGGGAGAGATTATGGAAGCTTAATGTGAAACTAAGTAGGTCAGTAGCCTTCAAAGAAAACCTTTACAAGATGTTTTATAGATGGTACTTGACTCCACAGAAATTGTGTAAGATTTATACCAATATGTCCAATAAATGTTGGAAATGTACTAAACAGATTGGTACCTTTTATCATATGTGGTGGACGTGTGAGATGGTGAGACTATTGGAAAATGGTGCATGAAATGTTACAGAAGATCATGAAGACTCAGATCCATTTCAAACCAGAACTATTTTTATTGAACATATTTCCTGAGGACTATTCGAAAGAAATGAGACATTTGTTGGCACATTTTATCACAGCAGCTAGGATCCTTCTGGCGCAGAGATGGAAATCACAGGAAATTCCCACAAAAATGGACTTGGTGGCAAAAATTCTAGAGACAGCAGAACTGGACTTTCTATCTCCACTGATGGCTGGGAAATCTAAAGAAGAAGCAAGAAAATATTGGATGAAATTATATGCTTGGTTGGAGATTCAGGACTCTTGATTCTTTGGTGTGAACTGATTTATTTTTGCTTTTTTCCTGTACTTTATATTTTAAAATTTACCTGTACTGGAATTGTCAAAATTATTAGATAATAACAAAAGACTTATACTATAAAATTTTAAAAGGGATCATATACAGTTTAGACAAAATAATATGGGTCAATTTATGTAAAGAAAATATTGTAGAATCATACTTGTATTTATTGAAAATATTTTATGTAGAATAAAATCAGAATGTATTGTGCTTTTATCTTTCTTTTTCCCCTACCCTTATCCTCCCATTCTTTTGGAAACTAATAAAACTTTTGAAAACAGTAGAACTGATAAAAGGAAGTACTTCTTCACCCAAAGGGTGATTGACACATGGAATTCACTGCTACAGGAGGTGGTGGTGGCTGCAAGCATAGTCAACTTCAAGAGGGGATTGGATAAGCATATGGAGCAGAAGTCCATCAGTGGCTATTAGCCACAGCATATTGTTGGAGCTCTCTGTCTGGGGTAGTGATGCTCTGTATTGTTTGTGCTTTGGGAGGGGGGGTACACAGTGGTAGGCCTTCTAGTGTCCTGGCCCCGCTGGTGGACCTCCTGATGGCACTTGGTTTTTTTGGCCACTGTGTGACACAGAGTATTGGACTGGTGGGGCTATTGGCCTGGTCCAACATGGCTTCTTTTATGTTCTTATGTTAATGGGTTCAGTCTTTAGGATTAAGTATCCACAGATTTGGCAGTGTTGACAATTTGAACTATTGATACAATGGGGAATTAAATACCAGTTGTAAAGCAATTTATTACATTTTTTATATGAGTGCAAGATGCCAGGTCACTAACATAAAGTAAATCAGGAATCTGGGCATTTTGTATTTTCTCTCATTTTTGTCATAAAAGATTTTCTTGGCTGCTCTGGTGTTCTACTCAAGCACACTTTACTAAAATACCTTTCTTTCTATCCAACTATATCAATGAAGATTTCAGAGGAAGTATATTATATGAATGTTACCCCAATTGACATTAACAACAATATCATTCCCAGTTTAAAGTACTGGAACCATAAAGGGGAAGTTGGAATCCAGTTTCTGTTTTCTCTCAATATTGGTTGTTCCTGACAAAGTAAGATTATTATATCCAGAAAATAAGATTGTTATATCCAGAAATAAGTGTCACTTGGAAGAGTAAATGGATTACTATAGATAAAGGAGAGGAACTGAGAAACAAGAGGCCACAATGACTTTTTGATTTAGACCAGGACACTAGAAGGCCTACCACTATGCACCCCCCCCAAAGCACCAACAATACAGAGCATCACTACCCCAGACAGAGAGCACCAACAATATGCTGTGGCTAATAGCCACTGATGGACTTCTGCTCCATATGCTTATCTAATGCTGGGGGGAAAAGCAGGGTTTAGGCTTGAGAAATATTATAAAGGAATATTATAAAGGAATCATTATATTGTAATACCAAGATAAGTGATTAAACTGTTATTAAGTAGTGGAATGCACTGCCAGAGGGTGCAGTGATGGCCACAGGAATAAACAGCTTTAAAGGGGGATTAGATAGATTCATGAAAGATAAGTCTATCAGTGTCTACTAGCTATGTAGTGTCTATATTCAGAGGCACTAAGCCTCTGAATCTGAGAACCAGGACACAACATCTAGGGAAGGTCTTGGTCTCTGTGCCCTGTTGTTGGCCTTCCAGAAGAATTGGTTAGCCACTGTGTGAGACAGGATGTTGGACTAGATGGACCACTGGTCTGCTCCAGTAGGGTTCTTCTTATGTTTAAATGAATTCTCAAAACATTTATTTAAAAGACCCTTAATGTTTTGTGATAAACATTTTAATTAGAAGCATATGACACAGTATGATAGTAGGGCTTTTTAAACAGACTAAATTTTTTACAAAGTTTTTACAAAGTAACTATGGCTTCTTGTTTTCCCAACTATAATTCATAAACACGCTCTGCAACTTTTTAGACTACAAGATTTTACCTAAACAAGATATAGCTGGAATATTCCTTTTAATTAAGTCATTTTGATTTTTATCTGAGAAAAAGGTAGCATGCTTGAAATAGATTCTCAGATTTGGTATTAAAATTTTCACCTAAATGTCTGAACTCAAGTATATTTGTCTCATGTCAAATTATATAACAGGTCACATTTATATAACAGATTTTAAAATTTTCCATAGATATGGATACCCAACATCAGTTATTTTGTCACTGATTTTATAGCCTAATAACATGCAATAGATGCAATAGATGCAATAGATGCAATAGAGCAATAGCTCTAAATACTTATTCTACAGAACTAATGTGATATATCAGATATAGAATAATAGAATCATAGAGTTGGAAGGGATCTCCAGGGTCATCTAGTCCAACCCACTGTACAATGCAGGAAACTCACAAATACCTCCCCCTAAATTCACAGAATCTTCATTGCTGTCAAATGGTTATCTAGCCTCTGTTTAAAAACCTCCAAGGAAGGAGAGCTCACTACCTGCTGTGGAAGCCTGTTCCACTGAGGAACCACTCTAACGGTCAGGAAGTTCTTCCTAATGTTGAGCCGGAAACTTTTTAAATTTAATTTCAACCCATTGGTTCCGGTCCTACCTTCTGAGGCCACAGAAAACAATTCCACACTGTCCTCTATATGACAGCCCTTCAAGTACTTGAAGATAGTGATCATATCACCTCTCAGCCTCCTCCTCTCCAGGCTAAAGATGCCCAACTCCTTCAACCTGTAGAATACAAGGCAATATTTGCTGTTTAATTCCTGAACATGGGATGAAGGATGTGTTTCAACAACAAGAGGGAGTACATTGGAGAAACATAAAGAACCACCCCAAGCCCACAACTTACTTTCCTGCAGCTTTCCTTGATTTCATTCCCCATCACAACTGTGCTGGAATCCCAGAAGTGAACACAGCTGACTGAGATCGAAACACTTAGGGAGGGGGATGCAGAGAGCTAAACCATGGGTGGAGGGATTTTTTCCCCTTGATTTTTCACCTAATTTGCTGCTATAACTCTAGTATCTATATGATTGGGGCCAAGCCTAGTGTCAGAAGTGGGCATTGCTGGGCAGCTGCCATATCATGAGAACATTGGTAGAGCCCGCTGCCAAGCCCTGTCTTGCTGCTCTGCAATAGCAGAAACCACTGCCACCTGGGTGTCCTGGGGAAACTGGGCCCCTGCAGGTTCATCAGGGTAAGCAACTTGTGACAGCAATGACAACAAGTAACAATGGGCCCTCATTCCAGGTGTCTGCCTCTTGCCTTGGTTCAGACATAGCAGGAAACTGCTTTATTTTAACTAATTAGTTAGTGGAACTAGGAGAAATTTTTCAGACACTCATTCAAATCCTGGCTTGCTTCAACAAAAACTGGTTTCATTGCATTGACTCTATCTCTCACCTCCCTCACAGGGACCTAGATACTATCCCATGCAATGAGATGGTGACATTGTGGAACAAGTGAAGATATCCACATTCATATATCATGTTAAATCATAATTAAGACTAATTGCGGTTAATAAACCAACTGCAAGCCAGGGTTACACATCATGGTTTGAGCTACCTTCCTTCCTTCCTTCCTTCCTTCCTTCCTTCCTTCCTTCCTTCCTTCCTTCCTTCCTTCCTTCCTTCCTTCCTTCCTTTCGTATTGTATAAGTGAATGTGCGTGCACATGTGCATTTGAGTGTGTGTGAGCAACTGGAAGTCATGGTAGCAACATATGGTGACTGAGTCGTACTGGGGGCTTGGAGGATATCCAGAGAGGTGGCTGAACAAAGCCTGCTCCCTCCTCCCAACTGCTGGTATTTCAAGGAAATCTCCCATCCAAGTACTTGCTAGAATCAACCCTGCTTGGCTTCCAAGATCTGACAAGATCGAGCTTGCCTGGGCACTTTCACCGATTCATCATAGTTAGCTGAATGGTCCATGTGAGATGATCATGCTAGCTATTGTTAAACCAAGATATGTAAGACCTCTGAATAGGGCTAATGTCTGAACTCAAGTGGAATGAAGGAAGATGAAGTTGTGGTGAGAAGTTGTGCCATTTCAAAACCTAGAGCTAGCCTGGTTGCAACTTTTCTTTCACTGGGATGCACTTTAAAAGGACATATTTGATGATAGTAAAGTTTTGATACTTTTGGTATATAAAACCTAAATTTTTATAAGAGCTCCAAATCTGGGGTTGAGACCTAGAGTTTTCCACGCTTGGTTGCAAAAACTCTAAATTTAGTTGCTATTCTCTATGACAACAAAATATCAATACATTTAAATTGCTTCCAAGAAATCACATATTTTAAAAAGTATTTGTTCAAAAGAATATAGAGTGCTGTAATTTTTTCCTATGCAGAAATGTAACAAGTATTTAGTCCAGACCAAAACACATAGTCACATTAACAGATTTTTTTGGCAATCTCATTGGAGACACATGCTAATTCAAATCTGGGCTAAAATAATGGAAAGCTGCTGATACAACATGACTTCTATGCCATATTATGTCAGGAATTCCACCACTGGCCATGTTGACTCATATTCAGCAATGTTTATGACCACAACAGAATAACAGAATAAATTTGGCGCATACAGCAATCTGTCGTACTCTCTCAGCCTTCTTATGTTAGGAATATTCTTTTATCTTGTAAATCTTGTGGCCGTTCAAATTGGCCCACTTTAACAACCACTAATGGAGGTGGTAGCAGCTGCATGTATAGATGACTTCAAGAAGGATTGGATAAACATATGGAGTAAAGGTCCATCAGTGGCTATTAGCCACAGGGTATTGGTGGAACTCTCTGTCTGGGGCAGTGATGCTCTGTATTCTTGGTGCTTGGGGGTAACAGTGGGAGGGCTTCTAGTGTCCTGGCCTCACTAGTGGACCTCCTGATGGCACCTGTTTGTTTTTTTTTGCCACTGTGTGACAGAGGACCTTTTCACACTTACCGGTGGAAACCGGAAGGGAGTCGGTATTGTGCCGCTTGCAGTAATCCGAGACAGCGATGGGAGTTTTCATACACATGTTTTTTTCCCCGGTAGGGTTCCGTGATTGAAGCGTGATTGAAGCGAGCCATTTCACACTGTTCCGCTCTTATCTCGCTTCCACCAGCGCCAGCCGGTTTCGCGCCGTTTTTCGCCCGCCGGCGCACGCGATCTCCAGCTTTTTTTTTTTTTGGAACGTCAGTTTAGATCGATATAGCGATATATTGCTATATCGACCTGTCAAAACAGCACCACCATAGGGATTGCAACGGAGCCTAGCCATCCCTGTGGTGGTGCTGTTTTGACAGGTCGATATAGCGATATATCGCTATATCAATCTAAACTGACGTTCAAAAAAAAAAAAAAGCCGGAGATCGCGCGCGCCGGCGGGCGAAAAACGGCGCGAAAACTGCTCCCGGGTTAGATACTGGACATTTCACACAGCACCCCATAGCGATTTCAACCCGGAAGGAGGGGTTGAAAAGTGGAAGAAGCTGCTCTTTGTTTGTGACGACTCAGGCACGCCTCACTACCGGGACAGCCGCGGGAGTGTGTGAAAAGGTGAGAGTATTCCGGTAGCAGCCAGTTACTGAATCGGGTCTGTCTGAAATGCCAGCAGAAACCCGTTACTGTTCAGTAACTGGCCAGCTGCTATACCGGAATACTTAGGCTGTGTGAAAAAGCTCAGAGTGTTGGACTGGATGGGCCATTGGCTTGATCCAACATGGCTTCTCTTATGTTCTTTAATACTGTTTGGGCACAATTAGATCACAACTACATGTGTTTTAATTTGGCACTTCAATGCTAAAAAAATAAAATTCAGAAAGGGCCATTTATACAAGGGAGACAATACAGCATAGAGGCTCTGTGTACCAGTAGCACTTCTTTTCTTACAGTCCTTATATACACCACTGAGTGCCCCATGCATAGCTGGTCATTATGGCAACCATGGCTAGGGCTCAGTGTGCTTCAAAAATCAGGGACCAGAATGAACTCACCTGAGTGTACACCACACAAAAGGGGTTTCCACAAATGTTAGTGAAAGTACATGTATCTTGATTATTTAACATGATGTCCATTCTTTTTTCTTTTATAAAAAACCTTCTCAAATCTCTTTGCCCTCTCTTCTAAAATGTGAAATGGTATCCATGTGTGAGGATGAGCGCTGCTTAACATTTTATGGAGGCAGTGCTTAATCCCTTCAGTAGGAAACCCCTATATTGATCAGGTGGTAAGTTTGGGCTACTGGAGAGTAAAAAGGGGAACCCCAAGGAGGGCAAGGCAAAATGGGGCCTGCAGGCCAGAGTGGGTATGTTCTGCCATACTTCTTATACTCCAGTAATATAGCTCTATGTTAATAAAAAAAAAGGTGAAATGAACTTCTATATTTAGTAGTTAGACTGAAATAGTTACAATCTTATCTGAATCCTTAATATAATAAAAGCCTTCCTGTGATGGCAAAATCGAGCTCCACGCTGGTTGGGACAGGGATGAACTGTGGGGCATCAAGCGTTGGCCCATCAAACTATCAATTAAGAGTACTTGCATGCCAGTGGTTCAGTCTGCTCTTCTTTCCCGCCTGAGTGGCTGTTGCTAGCCAGCAAAGCTGATTCTCTCAGTGAAATGCAACCAACCTTAGTTCTGGCAGTTACTGGCTCTCTTTTTGCTCACATTGGCTGAGCCACCTGTCTTACTGATTCACAGAGAAGAGAAAGAAATCCTAACATAGATTGGCTGAGAGAGGGAGGAGGAGGGAAACAGCCAGAGAGATGCTTTCCTTGATTGGCTGAGAACTCCTTCCTATCCTCTGGAAGGGGAAAAAATGTTACCAGAAAGAGAGTCTTGGCTGAAAGGTATCACTACAGGCCTCTGAGGGAGCACTCATTGGGGCCAGTCCTGAATATGGCTGCCAGTTCCATGTTGGTGAACATTCTGTGGTGGAATTTTAGGAGTCAGGGCTTCAGACCACAGCCTGCCAGACACAGGTTATTGCTGTGGAACCTGACTGGTGATTTTGGACCAGTCATAGACTTTCAGCCTAGCCTGCTTCACAGGGTTGTGAGAGGATAATGATGTAAGCTGCTTTGGTCCCCCCTCCCACTGTGGAGAAGGACTGTCCTTTTCCTACATAGAGGCTGAAGGGAAAGGGAAGGTGATGATCAGCTAAAGTCAGAGGAGAAGATAAATGGAAGGAGATAGGATTGTCAATTCCAGGTTTGGAAATTCATGGAGATTTAAGGGTGGAGACTGAGTTTGAGAAGGGGTGGGACCTTAGACAGGTACAATGCCATTTTTCATGGGGATCCATTGTTGCCAATCTCCAGGTAAGGCAGGAACAAAGCCCAAAGGCATCCACGAAAAACCAGCCTCAATCATGGAAAAATTAATAAATTTATGCAGAAAATGTATAATACTTGCAAACACAATTTAGCCCGAAACCACAGCCCTTGCATTTAACACCAAAGTTCATTTCTTTGTGGTGGAGGTCCGGGAGAGAAATTGGCCTAGCTGTGAAGTAAGAGTCCGATGCTTAGAAGGTCCTTTCAGCAAAGACAGGTGTAAAGACAATAAGCAGCACAGTGCAAATTCGCAACAGGGAAGCACATAGTGCCCTGTTTCACACAAGGCTTTTACAAGCTTCACAAACCTTAAATAATTCATACATAACAATAGCTCAACTTTTCTGCAGATTAGAACGGCACCACATAGCCACACATCACATGATGGTGTGTGGGGGGGAGTGAATGCCTTCACTTGGGTGGGTGGGAAGACAGCAAGGGTAGGAAGGCACTCACCCAGAGCATCTAGAGCCTGTTGTATTTTTTTTCTTCACAATGGGCCTTATTCCTAATTTTTAACATATTTGCTCAAGGTATAGATCCGCACAAGCATGTTAATTTGGTTGGAAATTCAGTCAAACCAAGTCAAGTCATATCTTCAGGGTGAGATTGAACATTGTACGATTCTTGATTCCATAAAAGTGAACATATACATGTAAAAAATGCTCAATTCTTTCATGTTCTTATGTGTTAATGTAATACAATTTAAGGTTGCTAAGATGGTTCCTCTTGAGCAGCACCTTTATTTTTTGAAAGCTAAGGTATTTTCATTCTTTGTCGCAATCTCAAGTAATTTTGAATTTGTGAAGCAGTATCAGCTGTAAAATGAAAAAAAATTCAGCAAGGTTAGCCACAGGCTGATTTGTTCCATTCTACAATTGTATTTAGATTTCTGGAGGACACAGGGACCTTATGATATGGCCAGAAGCTGCACAGTTAATTATTTCATTTTACAAACTTCTGGCCATACCCCATACTTTTATAAAACCTTATTGAAATTGGTCTATTATATACACACACACATTACATGAATTATTTTTAATTTAAAATAATAGTACATTTTTATTAGACAAATACTGACATTTTGGTAGTCTGTTTTGTTTTCAAACACTTGTAGGAGGAAGATTTTTCCATGAAAGAAATAAATTCCAAATACTTGAACATAATTTCACCATATTGCAATTCTAAATGTCTGTATAATTTATTTTCATCATGCACATGTTTACAGCATGTTCCTTGGGGCTTGAATTTACAAGCTGTTGGGCATGTGATACAGAGAACAACCCCTGTTTGTTTGTTTACCTCATTTATGTCCCACCTATCTCCCCAATGGAGACACAAGGGACCTTACATTATTGTCCTCTCTTCCAGGGCATTTTTTTTGGGGGGGGGAGGGGATGTGGCAGAACAGAGTTCTGGAACCTCTTCATGGAAACAAAATCCTAAAAAAATATTTAAAAGTTCATGAGGGGCACCCATGAGTTTCTTCTTCATTTCCCTTGAGAGTTCCAACACCTCTTTTTCCAGAAGAAAAAGCCCTGCTGTCTTCCATGTTGTCCTCGCAACAACCCTGTGAGGTGGGTTAGGCTAAATGTGTGGGTTTGGCCCATGGAAGCTTCCATGGCAGAATTGGATTTTGAATCTGGGTCTCCCAGATCCTAGTCTTTAGTACATTGTCTCCTAAACAACTTTTGGTAATACCCAGTCCCAGAGACGTCCATCTGGCCTCAACAAGGGCCAGGGCCTTTTTAGCCCTGGCCCCTGCCTGGTGGAATGAGCTTCCCCTGGAGATCCAGGCCCTGCGGGATCTGCTTCAGTTTCAGTGGGCCTGTAAAACAGAGCTCTTTTGCCAGGCTTTCAGCTGAGGCAATGGGCATCACTTGTTATCACCCTCCCCGCCTCATTCCATCCCAGCATTACAAGAGCTGCTGGGCCTGGACAATAGGTCACATCTGTGAGGCAGAATCTGCCGTCTTAGTCTGTCTAATTTTATATTTTATATTTTAAACTAATCTTTTACTGTTTTTACTGTTGACTGTTTTTATGATGTAACCTGCCCTGAGCCTGTTCTACGAGAAGGGTGGGCTAAAATCAAATAATAATAAAAAAAAGTCGACTTTAGTACATTGCCTCTTAAATAGTCTACCCAGAATCCTACTCAGCTGTGTTCAATACAGCTTACACCCAAGAAAGTGTTCTCAGCACTTTTAACACATCAAATCCCATTAAAATACAGTAAAGTAACTTTATTCAGGCATTTTTGCAAGTGTTACTTGATAAGTGCAGATACTCTGAAGCTGAACATGTACCTTAGCCCCCCCCCCCCGAGCCCCAGATACTCACAGATCAATTCTTCATTATACTCTATGGGAATCAGTCTCCATAGGGAACAATGGAGTGCCCAGAAGACATTTCCCTCCCCTCCCCCCACTTTTTGATGACCCTGAAGTGGGGGGAGGGCCTCCAAACCGGGAATTCCCTGCCCCCATCTGGGGATTGGCAATCCTGCACAACTTTGGGTTTCCAGTCTTCCACAGGGGCAGGGTTTCCCCAATTTCACGGCCTCCAACCCACCACCATGGAACTGGCTGGTGGGGAAGCCCCATCCTTAAAGAGTACAGGTACGCTGCAACATGCCTGGCACGATGACGTCACCTGAAAGTGACATAATCATGCCGAGCATGTCTTGGGGGGACATTCTAGCATTTAGGAAAAACTCTGTGATAGCCATAGAATTTCCCCCCAAGTGCTAGAGCATCCCATCTGCAATGTGCCCAGCATGATAACATCACTTCTGGGTGATATCATCACACCATGCAAGCTATGCTCGTATGAGGAAGACCCCCAACCCTAACACAACTACAAAATGGCTGCAGCACTGACATGTATTCAATTACAAAGTGACTGCCACAGGAGGTGGAACCAAGCAGAAAAAAAAATCAGGGAGTGAGGTCATGCATAACTCCAATAACCTTCAACAATTCAGGCAAAAACTGTGCTTAACAGAATGTGTTTTAAAGTGTTTAAAATATTTTCTTGCATATACATGGCTTTCCTTTAGTCACATGATAAAGATACTTGTGCTGTGGTGGCAGCTGCTGCTTATCAGATGTTCAGTGACCAGTCAGAAGCCCTGCTGGACTATGGTCTTACCTGCCTCTGCCCACTTTCTGAAAACACTTGGCAGATGTCAGGAAAGGTGTTTGTGGGCCCACCATAGGCATTATTCTGGATTTTGCTGTTCTAGATTTTGCTACTCTTGCTATTTGAAAGAACTTTTCTTCCTCTGTTATTCTTGATAACACTATTTTTTAAGCAGGCTGATGTGGGAAAGACATAACACTTGAGAACAGGGATGTGCATTTAGATAGAAACTACCGTATTTCTTGGTCCATAAGACGCTCCGGTCCATAAGAGCATGAGACTGGGACAAGGTTAGTGGGGAATCAGTCAGTGTGTGACTGCAATAAAAAAAGCCAACACTATGCTGGGGATTATTAGGAAGGGAATTGAAAACAAATCAGCCAGTATAAGAATGCCACTGTATAAATCAATGGTGCGGACTCATTTGGAATATTGTGTACAATTTTGGTCACCACACCTAAAAAAAGATATTATAGCACTGGAAAAAGTGCAGAAAAGGGCAACTAGAATGATTAAAGGGTTGGAACACTTTCCCTATGAAGAAAGATTAAAGCGCTGGGGGGGGGGGGTCTTTAGCTTGGAGAAATGATGACTGAAGGGGTGACATGATAGAGGTTTACAAGATTATGCATGGGACAAAGAAGGTAGAGAAAGAAGTACTTTTCTCCCTTTCTTCCAGTACAAGAACTTGTGGGCACTCAATGATTTTGCTGAACAGTTGGGATAGAAGAGATGAAAGGAAGTACTTCTTCACCCAAAGAGTGATTAACACATGGAAATCACTGCCACAGGAGGTGGTGGCAACTACAAGCTTGGACAGCTTCAAGAGGGATTGGATAAACATATGGAGCAGTGGTCCATCAATGGCTATTAGCCACAGGGTATTGATGGAACTCTCTGTCTGGGGCAGTGATGCTCTGTATTCTTGGAGATTGGGGTAACAACAGTGGGAGGGCTTCTATTGTCCTGGCCCCGACTGATGGCCTTCCTGATGGCACCTGGTTTTTTGGCTGCTGTGTGACAGAGTGTTGGACTGGAAGGGCCATTGGCCTGATCCAACATGGCTTCTCTTATGTTCTAATGTTATTAGATAACGGAGAAATAGGACATTAAACTTCTAAGTAGTATAGACTGTAATAACTTTGGATTAGTAATAACTACATTAATTAACAGAAGCTTTTGATTACCGTATTTTTCAGACCATAAGACGCACTCCCCCCCCCCAAAAAAAGTGGAGGGAAAAGTGTTTGCGTCTTATGGAGTGAAGGGATGATAGGACGTACCTTCCTCTGGGGGGGGGGGAGCCACTGCCTCCGATCCCAGCGCTTCCCCCGCGCCTGCCTGCCTGGCTCCAGCTCTGCTTCCAGCAAGCGCTGGGATCGCTCCACGCTGCCCCCACCACAAACCCAGCACTTCACGAGTGCCGGCCGCGGAGGGGGCAGCGTGCTTCCTCCATGCCTGTCTGCCTGGCTCAAGCTCTGACACTTACAGCAAGCGCCAGGATTGCTCCCTCTGCCCTCCGATCCCGGCGCTTGCTTTAAGCATCAGAGCTGGAGCCAGGCAGACAGGCATGGAAGAAGCACGCCACCCCCTCTGCAGCCGGCGCTCACAAAGCGCCGGGATCGGAGGCGGAGGCAGCGGATCGCCCCCCCCCCCCCCCGGAGGAAGGAATGTCCTATCGTCCCTTCACTCCATAAAGGAAAATAAAAAAATGGGGAAGAAAGGAAAATAAATAAATGTGGAAAAGAAATGGGGGGGGGAAAGGGAAATGAAGAAATGGAGGGAATAAAGGGAAATAAAGAAATGTGGGGAAGAAATGGAAAGAAAGTGAAATGAAGAAATGGGAAAGAAAGGGTAATAAAGGAAAACAAAGAAAGGGGGAAGAAAAAGAAATAAAGGGAAATAAAGAAATGGGGGAAGAAATAGAAAGAAAGGGAAATATGGAGAGGGGAAAACTTACCTGAACTATGACAATGACTTTTCCAGGCCCCACAGTGATCCTGGTCAGCCAGCCAGGCCCCAGGGAAGCCAATGTGCAGTGTGGCTGGGCCCCACAATCCCTGCTGGTCAGCTGGCCCCCAGGGAGGCCACTGCACAGCGCAGCTGGGCCCCACAATCCTCGCTGGCCAGCTGGACCCCAGGGAGGCCACCACATGGCTCGGCTTGGCCCAGCAATCCCCGAGAGCCAGACCAAGTGATCTCGAGGGCTGTAAATGGCCCTTGGACCTGATGTTCAGGTCCCCTGGCTTACAACCTTCCACTGTGAAAATTGCCCATTTATACACACTCTCTGTTTCCTGTTACTTAGCCAGTTTTTGATCCACAAGTGGGCTTGTCCTTTTACCCCATGACTATTGAGCATACTTAGGAGTCTTTGATGAGGAACTTCATCAAAAGCTTTCTGGAAGTCAACGTAAACAACATCTATTGGGTCCCCCTTGTCCACATGTTTGTTCTCCCCCTCAAAGAACACTAACAGGCTAGTGAGATAAGATCTTCCCTGAGTTTTCCTCAATAGTGTTTATTCATCAATGTGATTCCTAATTATGGGTATTTGCATTAGACTTCAAAGAAATCAAAATAAGGGGAGGCAGTGAGATCATTTAACTAACCAGGACAACTTCCAATTAGCAGAGTTACACACAGATTTTGTTATGGGAGAGGACTGTGCACACTGGTCTGCCTTTCCAAATTATTTAAATCAATCTCATTGCTTGTTCAATGGTTTGTGAGGCCATAAATTCTATCCTAACAGTGGATTATGTTTGCCTGAGCAATTCCATACTTGGGAATTATGCCTGAAGAGGGAAGGCATTTTGTTTGCACACACTGGTTTGTAGGCAGCACATATTGTAAAGCCAAAAGCCATACATGCTTAGGCACTAGTGCCACTGCCACTGAAGCAAAAAAATGGCAAGCAGGAAGCATATGGGGTTAGATGTAAGTGCTGTGCCTCCCCAGTATCAGCCAGGGCAACTGCAATCAGTAATGCACACGATGCATTTCTCAACAAAAGAAAATATAACTCGATTTTTGTGAGGAAAATAGCATAAGAAGAAACGGGAGGGGGGGAGTCCTTTCCCTCCCCATACTTCAGTTTCCCCCTTGGAAGTTGCAACCTCATTGCCTGCATCCAGTAGAAAATCCAAATGAGGGTTAGAAGGATCATGAAGCAACAAGTAAAGAGTAGTTCTGCCCTTAGGAAAAGAGAAGGAAGCAAGCTTACACATTAATGTCCCAGAACAGGCAGAATTTATTTATTTTATTTAATATGACTTTTATCCCACCTTCTTGTGAGCAGGCTCAGGGTGGGTTACATTGGATAATAGGATATAAAACAATTTAAAAACTATAATATCAGTAAATCTAAAAAGACAGTGTCCAAGGCTTAGAAGATAGATCTGCAATGTGCATATAACACCTAATCCCTATATGTCTTCTACAGAGAAAACACAGTTTGTTGCTAATATGTTGCTGATGGCATTTTATTATTAATAATATAATGTGGCCACTCTGTCATGCCATCTGCTTTCTTTGGTTGTGAAATGCTACTTTGTTATCCCTCTCTTCAAGTGAGATATTTAATTACCTATAGAACAGGGATTCTTTGTCCTGTCTAATGTATGGTAGAAAGGCTCTTTAGGGTAAGGAACAGAAATTCTGGGTTAAAATCTGAATTGAAACAAACGAATACCACTGGACAAAAACAAAAAAAGCTTTAATATTGAACATAGCAAACCTAATCAATCAATATTTTTGAAAATAAATTAATGAGAAACATCCCTACTTAACAATTTTTCATAGAACCCTTGCAGAAGGTCTATCCCATCTATCTTGCTGCATTGGACACTGTTTTAAACTTTTAAACTAACAGAGGGAGGGAGAGCAATGGAGTCCTTCAAAGGATTTTATTGTGCAAAGGTTGCCTGAAGAGAAAACTGTTGCAGTATGAATTGCCTGTAAAATCAGGAACATGGATTGCTGGGTACTCACAACAAGGTCTCCCATAAAGAAGGAGAGCAACTGTAAAGTGATTGTACAGACAGAAGAAAAGTCCTATTAACTTCTGAAGTGTATGAAAGAAATCTATCTGAACAGAACCTTCTGACCTCCACTGAAGAAGGATCAAAGTGATGCTAACGAAGCCTCCTGAAGCCCGCTGCATTGCATCGTGGCTGAAGGGGAAGTTTTTGCCCCCCCTGGAGGGAGAGCGGAATTTTCGGCGCGCTTCCAAGAGTGTCCTGAGGGGGCGGGGCTTCAGCGCTGTTGCTGAAGCCCCGTTTGATGCTGCGGCAGTCTTCCTGGTGTTTTCGGAGGGCTCGGAGCGTGTGTGCGAGGTCTTGACGCGTCGGGGCTGTCTGGGACGTTGGTGGAGCGTCGGGTGGATCGGCTGAGCAGAGCGGAGCGCGTCGCGGGAGCATTATCCCTTAAACAGTTTGATTGCCAGGGCTTGCTGTGTGCCCTGGAGCAATTTTGTCTTGTGGGCTGTTGCAGGGTGTTCTTCTGGGTTGGTTTTTTGCAGGGGCTCTAGGAACATCGCCTTTTGGGGTAAAGAACAGTCCATTTGGATCCCCCCTCTTTTCTTAGTGGCTAACAGACTAGCCCAGTCTTGGAAGCTAAGCAGGGTCAGCCCTGGTTAGCACTTGGAGGGGAGGAAAGGAAAGGTCCCTTGTGCAAGCACCAGTCGTTTCTGACTCTGGGGTGCTTTCTCAACATTTTCACAGCAGACTTTTTTAGGTGCCTTATTCAGGACTGTGGTGCTGTCAGGGGACTGGGCGGCCATTTGACCAAGACTGTGGGGAACAGCAGGGCTGGGCAGCCGTTTTGAGAGGCTGAAGTTCAGGGGTGCTGGTAAGAGTACTTCTCCCTGAGGCTCGGTGGCCATTTTTAGCCTTGCTTCTTCTCCCTCAAGCCTTGTGCTTGGGGCAGCCATTTTGAGGTGCTGTACTTCTCCCTGGTGCTTGGCGGCCATTTTGGCCTTGCTTCTTCTTCCCCACACCCTTGCTCTTGAGGTGGCCATTTTGAGGTGCTGTACTTCTCCCTGGTGTCCCTGGTGTCTACATCCGCTATCACACTGATGGCAGCCTGTTCAACCTGAGGCGACTAAAGGCTCACTCCAAGACAATGGAAAAACTTATCCGAGAGCTACTGTTTGCTGATGATGCTGCACTCGTCTCCCACTCGGTATCAGCTCTGCAGCATATAAAGTCCTGCTTTGCAGAGGCTGCCAAGCTGTTCGGCCTAGAAGTTAGTCTGAAGAAGACAGAAGTTCTCCACCAGCCTGCACCCCAGGAAGATTATTACCCTCCCTGCATCACTGTGGGTGAATCAGTTCTGAAGACAGTCCAGCAGTTCAGCTACCTGGGGTGCATCATCTCCTCAGATGCCAAGATCGACAAGGAGATTGACAACAGGCTGGCAAAGGCAAACCGTGCATTTGGCCGACTGCACAAAAGAGTGTGGAGCAACAAGCATCTGAAAAAAGGCACAAAGATCAATGTTTACAAAGCGGTTGTGATGACAACCCTCATCTACGGCTCCGAATCGTGGGTTTTATACCGTCATCACCTGCGACTCCTTGAGCGCTTTCATCAGCGCTGCCTTTGCACCATCCTTAACATCCACTGGAGTGACTTTGTGAGCAACACTGAAGTCCTCAAGAGGGCGGAGGTTACAAGCATCGAGGCACTGCTGTTGAAGACGCAGTTGCGCTGGACAGGGCATATTTCTAGGATGGAAAACCACCGCCTTCCCAAGATTGCTCTGTATGGCGAACTTTCCACTGGCCATCGAAATAGAGGGGCACCAAAGAAGAGGTACAAGGACTCCTTGAAGAAATCCCTTGGCACCTGTCGCATCAACCATCACCAGTGGTCTGTCCTAGCCTCAGATCGCAAAGCATGGAGGCACACCATCCACCAGGCTGTCTCTTCCTTTGAGAACGCACGCATAGCTGGTCTTGAGGACAAAAGGAGATTGAGGAAGAATCGTACTGCTACAGCACCAACCCCAAATCAGACTTTTCTCTGCAGCCACTGTGGCCGGACCTGCCTGTCCCGCATTGGTCTTGTCAGCCACCAGCGAGCCTGCAGCAGACGTGGACTACTGTACCCTTCTTAAATCTTTGTTCGCGAAGTGAAGCCAAGAGAGAGACTTCTCCCTGGTGCTTGGCGGCCATTTTGGCCTTGCTTCTTCTTCCCCACACCCTTGCTCTTGGGGCGGCCATTTTACAAGGTGTTTAGGCGGCGGCCATTTTAGAGTTCACTGGGGTGGTGGCCATTTTGAAGGCTGTTTTCCCCCCTTTATTCCTTTGTTTGCCTCAGGCTTGGCTAAGCTAATTAAAGAAATTCTGCTTTGTGCTGTGCTCTTTAGTGAACATTTCGGGTCGCAAAGGCAGTGGAAATTCAAAAGGGAAGCAGCCTGCCCCTAAGGCTCCTAAGCCTCCTTCTAAGCCCCCGCCCCCCCTTCATCTTCGGACGATGAAATTAATGCAGCCATTTTTCAGAGGCTGCGGGCACTTGAGCAGGCATCGGGGTTTCCAACTCCTCAGTTGCTCAAGAAGGGGCGGTTGTCCAAGCGTGCTTTGCAGGCAGATATATTGACCCGCTTATCTCTTTTGGAGGGCAGATCTGCTGCGGTTGCTGCTGGAGAAGCTGTGGGGCCTGCTGGCTCTGATGTTGGAGTGGGCCCGTTGTTCGGTGCGGGTGGTACTGGATCAGCTTTGGTGCCTGCTTTATCTGCTGGTAAGTCTGGGGATGGCTCTTTGCCTTATACTGGGCCTGTGTGGCCTTGGGGGGCTTGGGGGTCTGCTGGTCCTGGTGGGGCGGGTGCTCCGTTAGGCGGTGCTGGGGCTCCTTCTACTCCAGGCTTAGAGCAGTCGAGCAACTGGATGTGGCCGCAGGGTCATTTCAGTCCATTTGGTAATTGGCCCGGGGTGGGGCAGCAGGGATCAGCAGCGACTTGGCCTGGAAGTTGGGGTTTCCCATCTCCGTACGGGGCGGTCCCTTTTAATGCTATGCCTTTTGGGGAGGTGGCTTTACCGCTGGGTGATCACTTGCTGCCTGCCACGAGGGAGAAAATCTTAAAAGGGGAATACGTGGACATATTCTCCCTTTTATTTAGGGAATTGGAGAAGAAGGACAAGGAGGAGCTGGATGATAAAGAAAAGGAGAAGCTCAGGAAGAGGAAGGTTGATCGGACCTGGGCCAATTAGCTCCCGGAGTTTTTCATATATGCGGGAGTGATAGCACGTGAGCAGCCCTGGCGGGCCGCCGCGTTGATTCAATATATGGACATCATATACAAGGGGTATACGATGTTCAGCGGCCCGGCCTGGATCCAATATGACCAGGAGTTCAGGATGAGGGCCGCTTTGTACCCTTCACTCCCTTGGGATCGGATTCACCAACAGTTGTGGCTGCAGGTGATGTCACCTGCTCGGCCCAATTTGGGGGACCGATCTGACAGTGGTCATCTAGTGACTAGGGCTTCCTCTTCGCCTTCTGGTGCGTCCTCCTCCTCCCGCAGGGTTGCGGGGCAGGCGGTTCAACCCCACTTCCTTTGCTGGGAGTATGGGTCCCAGGGGGCGTGCAGTCGTAAAGACTGCCACTTTAAGCACGAATGCCCCCTGTGTGCTGGCCCACATTCCTTCAACAACTGCCCTAGAGTTCGACCACGTAAGGGCCAGAAAAGATCAGGCGGGGGTCCTTCTCAAACTGGAAAAGGGTCCCAGCTCGATAAAGGTGGGGCCTCTTGAGAAGTGGCTTCGCAGGTACCCACGTAGGGAAGACAGTTGTTATTTGTTGAATGGTTTTACGTTGGGTTTTAGAATTCCTTTTCAAGGTTCTTGAGTACCAACTTGGTCCAGGAACCTTAAGTCAGTTATGGGTTTAGAGCATATAGTGGAAGCAAAAATTGCTAAGGAGCTGGCGGAGGGCAGGATTTTGGGCCCTTTCGCCAGTCCTCCTGTGTTGAATCTTAGGGTTTCCCCGTTGAGGGTTGTGCCAAAGAAAGCACCTGGTGAATTTCGTTTGATTCACCATCTTTCTTACCCCAGGGGTTCTTCTGTCAATGATGGCATACCTGAGGAGCTATGTTCCGTTAGGTACACCTCATTTGATCAGGCCGTGTGCGTCATGCGACGCTGTGGTCAGGGGGCTGAGTTGGCGAAATGCGATATCAAGTCGGCACTTCGCCTTCTCCCTGTCCACCCGGATGATTTTGAGCTGCTGGGTTTTTCATTTGCAGGGCAATTTTACATGGACAGGGCATTGCCTATGGGTTGCTCTGTATCATGTGCCACTTTCAAGTGTTTCAGCACCTTTTTGGAATGGGCTGTGCGCGAGAAAGTGGGTTTACAGGATGTCGTTTATTATCTGGACGACTACCTTTTTGTGGGCCCTGCTGGCTCGGGTCGTTGCGCTCAGTTGTTAGCCGGCTTTATTGAGTTGGCCGCTGAGTTGGGTGTGCCATTGGCTGAGGAAAAAACTGAGGGCCCGGCCCAATGCCTTGTGTTTCTGGGGATCGAGCTAGATACTTTAGAGCAGTCATCTAGGATTCCTGATCAGAAGCTACAGGACTTGAAGGAAAGGATTAATTCCTTCCTGTGCAGAAAGAAGGTTTCATTACTTGAGCTGCAGCAGCTGGTGGGGCACCTTAACTTTGCCTTCGCTCGCCACAGCACAGGACCAGGGTTACTAGCAGCATGAGGGAAGATCTCAGGATGTGGCAGGAGTTTTTGGAATCCTTTAATGGGATTTCTTTTTGGAGAGAGGACATGAGGCTTGAGGCTGAGCTTCAGATCATGTCAGACGCTGCTGGGTCATTGGGTTTTGGGGTCTACTTCCGTGGACATTGGTGCATGGAAGAGTGGCCGGAGTCGTGGGTGCAGGCCGGTTTGAGCCAGGACCTCACGTTTTTGGAATTTTTTCCCATTGTAGTTGAAGTTTGGCTGTGGGGGAGTGATATGGTTAATTGCACTGTTCATTTTTGGTGTGATAACATTGCGGTTGTTCATCTTATTAATTCCCTTTCGTCCAAATCGCAGCGGGTTATGAGGTTGGTGAGGGCCTTCACTCTGCGTTGCCTGCGGCTTAACATATTGTTTTTGGCCAAGCATGTTCCTGGGGTGAATAACGGGGTGGCTGACGCTCTCTCTCGTAAACAGATGGAGAGGTTTTGTCAGCTGGCCCCAGATGCCGATCTGGATGCGGCGCCAATGCCCCAGGAGCTATGGCTGATTGGAGAGCCGAGGCCTGCAGAGCGATAGGCTTAGCCATTGCACCTAGCACCAGGAAGTCTTATGAGCGTGCTGTGTGGCAGTTTGAGGACTTTAGGGCTGAGGTAGGGTATCGCATTGTTTGGCCCCTCCCAGTGGAGCAGTTGCTCCATTATTGTGTTTCCTTGAGAGGTAAGGGATTGGCCGAGCGATCAATTCGGGGACGCATGTCTGCGCTGGCCTTCGCTAGCAAGGCCTTGGGTTTTAAAGAGGAAACAGCAGATTTTTGTATTCGAAAGATGCTGGAAGGGTGGTCCAGGGAGGCTGGGCCTATGCCTGATACTAGGGTCCCTTTGTCTCCTGAGATTCTTCGGGGTTTGAAAGGGGTTTGGAGCGCAGTGTGTGCGTCTCATTTCGAGGCAGTTTTGTTCCACGCAGCCTCTTTAGTAGCCTTTTTGGGGGCTCTGAGGGTTAGTGAACTGGTGGCAAGCTCCAAGAGTGATGTTTCGGGTAGGGCGTTGTTATTGAAGGATATTACGTTGCTGGGGGGTAAGGCGGTCCTTACTATCCGGCGATCTAAAACTGATCAAGAGGGCACGGGGACTGTGCTAGAGTTGGGCCCGTGTTCGGAGGTGGAGCTTTGCCCAGTTTCCGCATTGACCGACTATTTGGCTGTGCGGGGGGGCTGCGAAGGATTGCTGTTTTGTCACGCTGGGGGCAGTCCACTGACAAAGCATCAATTTTGGGCCATGACGTCAAAGGCTTTAGCCTTGTTGGGTTTGTCTGGATTGAGGCTTGGTACCCATTCCTTCAGAATCGGTGCAGCCTCTACGGCTGCTGCCTTGGGTTATCCTACTTCATCAAATTGCGCCTGGGCCGTTGGCATTCTCAGGCTTACAAAGGTTATATTTGCCCTTTGCTCCGCTAATAAGTTTTGGTTAGGAGCTAGGGTATTTTGAGGTTCGGGTTGTATAACTTGTCTGTTTCTTCCTTTTAGATGCTGTTGTTCCTGGCCGGAGGAGCAGAGTTCTCATCTGCGGGCACAGTTATGTGTTTTGGGTGGCACATCAAGCTCGGAGAACTGCTGTTGGCTCTCAGCTGGGGCTCAGCAAACATGTTACGATAGAATGGAGGGGGCGCCGGGGTCTTCAGTAGCCTGGCTTGCTTTCCCTTTTGTTTCATGGGTCTGGGGGCCCTCCTCCGCAGGTATTGATTGTTCACCTGGGAGGGAATGATCTCGGGCTGATTAAGGGCAAGGCGTTGATCTTGCATGCCCGAGACGATTTCAGGTACATTAGGATGTTAGGGAAACTGCTCTCAAAATGAGATTGGGGAATTAGATTGAGAGACAGCTGGCCCTAAAAAGGAATCTTTGTTATCAATTGTATACCAGGCTCAACCGTTCAGAGAGTCAATGCTCAATAAGAGACTCTAATTTAGTAAAAATCAATTGTAATTTATTTAGAATAATATTTCTTTCATACAAGGTAAAAATACAAAACACTCACACATTCACACAGGTCTAGGAAATATAGATAGATCAATAGGGGAACATATATGGATAAACAGACAGGGTAATATTTACCATCGTAGTCTTCCAGGAAGGTTTCCAATGGCGACTTAAGAGGACAGGGGAAATGGACCCAACACTGTGGCCAGAATTGGGGATGGATCTAGACAGCGGGTAATAGGGGTTGCTGAATAGAAAGCACACATGAGTGGAGTTGGGTCAGAGGTTAAATAGACTCTCTTAGACCCCTCAGGTGCTGGGAGGTCCAAGGGAGGAGAGATGGGAGGTTCAAGAAGGCTGGACATTCCTTACTGACACCTAATTGGATGCCTGCTTTGGCCAATGAACTTCACCTTAGTCCAGTGGACCTGGAAATTTCCAAGCTGCAATATTGCCTGGGTTGGCCCCAGGGTACTTAGGCTGGGGTGAGAATGGGAATGGCTGGGTACTTAAATTTAAATGGGATTAACTAGGAGGGTGACAATAGGGAATAAAATACATGGCCTAGGTACCACCCGGTGTAGACAAAAGACTTGATGAAGACAGGAGATGTCCTTCCTCTTTTCTCATCTTCTGCTGGGCAAGAGTAATTGTTCTGGTATTGCTGAGCAATTAGGATCAACAGTTGAGCTATTAATCCATTCATGAGTTAATGGGTTGCTTGCAGGCTAGGGTGTGTACGTGTGACTTTCCCACTAAGGAGGAATGGAGTCTCTAGCCTGGCAGGGTGTGCTTGGACAAGCTTGATTGCCTTATGCAAAAGCTGAAGCAGATGCTTGAGATGGAATCAGGAAAGCAAGATGGATTCTGCTTGTTGTTAGCCTTAGATTCATGAAGGCAGGCTGGAAACATGGTGGCCTTGCTTCTTCCACGGCAGTGGCCAAGACTGGGCACACAAGGAGCAGCTGGAGCATGTCTTCAGAGACGTAGAATGCAAAGCTGAGGCTTGTGGTATTATAAAGTGTAAGCAAAGTCCACTTCTTAGAGCAGATGTGTGAGAGTCAAATCTCCAGGCACCCTGGCAACCACACTGGCGATCACGATGTCCACATGCATGAAAAGTAGGGGGCTTTTCCTCACAGTTCCCCCCCTCAAGACCTATGTCACCATCTGGTGGCGAGGTCTTGCAATAACACAATGTCCATGTCTGTAGTTGACAGGCGGCGAGTCCACGTAGCTTCAATTGTCTACTGGGGTGTACCGTCTATCTAAAAAGGTTGGAGCCACTATCTAAACTACTCAAAAATCAATTTGGAAAAATATCCCAATAGGCCAAAGGTTCCTTCCTTTAAATACTACGATGCAGGGATAACAGGCATTGGCAACATTGTAGGGCATACAGTATTAAAACACAGGGTTACAATCATTGAAATAAAAGTTGAGTTCATAAAATCATTACTGCCATTTAAACCAGATAAATAACAAGAATTGATCTATAAATCACACACAATCATGACAATAATTGATTAGGAAAACACACAGGTACATTAGAGTTCATGGTTACAAGTGAATCCATATCTTAATCTTGAGTCTTCTTTTCTTCTTCTCCCCCCCCTTGATAAGCTTCTTATACTGGGGTTTGAAGAGGATCTTCTTCCATGTACCTATTGGGTATGTGAAAGTCCTAGTGGAGGGTGAACTAAAGAGTCTTCCCACCCACCCCTAGCACCCAGCGAAATCTGTCTTTATTGTTGCTAAAAGGGAGTCTTCCTGTAACCCAGCATGTAATTGGCAATGGTGCTTTTCTGCCTGTATCACTGATGGTCCATAGGGCAACAGTGAGCTTGAGAAAAGAACCAAAAAGGAACCAAAAACATTCACACATGACAACATGGAGATGATTCTGTACCATTGTAGGGAGCAGTGAAAGCAGATCAAAAATGCATACATTCAACCATGAAGAAAGGAATCTTAAAAAGCTATTAGTGAAGTGTCCTCCTGTCCAAAGTGTGGTGACCAGTGAGCTTTTACGTCACAAGTTTACATATGTCATGTTAGGGGCCTGCATTGGGCAGGTTTGCCTATTACACTAAGCATTCAGGACTTTTAGGAGGCTTTTTCCTTGTCAAGGAAGGAAAGTAACATACACAATTCAGAAAACACAACCCAAAATATTCTTTGTTGCAACATAAAACTTAAAATAAAACATTGTGCACAATCCAGGAAAATGACCATAGTTTGGGGCGTCCCCCATATGACGAAAATAGTTCCATAAAGAAGAGACAAAAGAAAACCTTTGCTATAGCTTTGGAATATAATGAATTGTCAAAACAATATAAAAACTTCAAAAACAAAAACTGAGGCCTCAATAGAACAATGCTAGCTAGCTTTATATGAGAGGGATCATACCTAAAATGACAGGTGAACTAGAGCAGAGAAATTAAAAACCTGGACATAAGTGAGGTGATCAAGTCCCACTAAATCCAGTTTTTCTCTAGGCTAGTTCAGCTAAAATGATCTCACATGTGAGCACAGATTTCAACAAAAACTTAACAAAACAAGAATTCTGAAAAGCAACATAATGGTTACACATACATAAAACAATTCTTAACAGGACTATCAACAATTAGAACTACTGAGCATGCATTAGGCTTGATTTGCAGGTCCAGATTCCCTGCACATCTATATTGAAAGAAAAGATGAACAAACTTAACAAAACAGTTACAACATCCTAGAAATCAAATCATGGTTAATTCACCTTGACAAACAAATTAAGCAATTCATACAAAGAGAAAAGATGGGGCAAGGCATCTGTGGTACCAAGAGAAAATGCTTAGTTGTTGCAAGGGCAAGTCAAAAGAAAGACTTGAAGCACGAAAGCATATCCCTTGAAGAAGAAACCTTTTATGGAGTAAAAGGCAAAACTAAGATGATGGCACAATGCTCCAGGTTTAAGGCTTGTGCCAGAAAACGATTTTCCTCTGTGCATACACAGAGTGCAAAGAATGTGTTGCTGGAAGGCAACATGCTGTCAGAAATACCAAGTAGACCAAAATTTGAACATGATACAACAAGACTTGAATTGGGGAGCCTTGATAGGCTCAGCCAACTGGTTATAGATGCACAAATAACACAAAAGGACATTTAGTAGCAAGGAGAAAATCATGATCAGAAATGAACCCTGAGGAATCTACATTAAGAATCTAACAGGTTATTGCTCATTTCCTTGAGAACATGGAAAATAGAAAAGGGTTTTCACTCAGAAAAAGTCTAGTTCTAACAAGATATAGGTGGAGGCAGAACCATTCAGTGGTCATTATATTGCTTAAAACCAAACAAAGATACTGAGCCCACAAGTTGGGGCCTTTTAAGAACATGTGGATACCTCTTTCCACAGGCAGACTGGATTGAACTAAAATTAAAACTCAAGATTCACCAAATAGCTAAAAGGGAAGATTGATGATAGATGGAACATAGCTATAAATGACATTCAGAGAGCAAATGAAGATACCAATAGTTGAAGCACATTTGAGGAATCCAGATTTCTAATGGAGACCAAGAACTTTCAGGAATTCTGCCAAAACAAGAGTATTAGTTCTTGAGGCTTAAGAGAGAAAAAGCACAGGGAGAGGGTAATTTTACCCCAAGGAAGTGTACAGATGTCCTATACTTCTTGTAGGAACCAAAATTTGTGAGATAAAATTTTCTGAGCTCCAATGTTTAGCAAAGGGCCTATAGATTGCACAGCACTTTCCTTTTACTACAAAGCACTGGGAATGCCCAATAGACTTTGAGGAGCAATTTCCTAAAAGTGTTTCCCTTAAAATTAAAGCTACAAAACCTGAGTATAGGAGAGATTGGTACCAGTCACTAGAAAAAATATTTTAAGACCTAAAAGGTACAGCAAAAATAACAGAAAGAAAGCTTCTAATCTAGGAGAACTCTTAGTATTAGGGCAGTTTACAGGCAGAGGATTTTCTCTAGCAGAGAAGGATTGGCTGTAAGTAGAACTTTGGGATGCCAGCTCCAGGCTGGAGATTTCTAGAAATTTGGGTCAAATTTGAAAATCACAAGGCATGCAGTCCATTTCCTTGGACACTTATTTCCTCCAGAGTCACTAGCCTCAATGTACTGGGGGAAAGGCTATGATTTTGGGAGAGACCTCCAGGTCCCACCTGGAGACAGGCAACCTTACAAAAAGCACAGTAGTATGCACATCTTCCATCCAGGTATTTCTCTGGCTGGGAAGAGGCTGTCTCTGTGAGAGACTGCAATATAAAAAAAAAGTTTTGTAATGAAAAACTTTTGAAATTATATCTTTTTAGACCCAAAATCAGGAGATGAGAATTCAAAATAGCACAAAAATACCTCAACTGTATTTCCACACTATTTCCACCCTCCCCCCCTAGATGAAGAAGGTGGGGAAGGTTTTAACAGACCAAAATTCCTTCCCTCTTGCATGAAGTTTAGCTTAACAAAAGGCTAAAACAGACACAATGGATCTGGCCAGTACTCTCTTATCTGACCCTGATAAGTTTTTACAAAGAAAGGTGGAGGAGGAAAATAATGAGCTTTCTGCCTGGGTGGGGCTCAAAATTGTAACTCTTTTCCAGTTTCTTTAACTCAAGCTGAATTTGGCTGAGTTTATTTCAAGAGGGTCTGCATGAGATTTGCCAATCAGTACTACATTAGTTGTTGCTGCTCTTGCAGCTGGAGGTTCTATTTTCTGTACTTTCAAATTTAAATGACAGACTTGCCCATTTGAGGTTAGCTGTCTTGTGTTGCTGTGACCTTTGAGAAGGAGAGGCAACACCTCTTATATTACAAACACTGAATTTGATCTCTTCTGAGGCTCTGCAAGAAAACTTTCCTAGCCAGCCATCCACTGGAAGATACTGGGATAAAAAGTTCTTTACAAGAATGGTGGCAAACAAAAACTGTGGTTCCTCTTGCCACTGGCTAGTTATAGGTCTATAAGAAAATGAGGCTTTCTCTCAAAGACACTGAGTTGCTTGTATCTTAAGGAGACCTGAGATAAACAAAAATTTAATTTCTCAGGGCAATGCATTTAAAATTCTATTCCTTTGCCTTAGTTACTTATCAAATCTTTACTGCTACAGATTTCCATTGAGCAAGAGGGAGAACAATTAGCATTTCTTCCTGATAGCAAGAGTGCTGAGCATTTGCAATACTTTAGCCAGTTCTATTTGGGCTAATCTGCAGGCACTCTGTACAAGCTCAGAGGCTATACCATTTAAATTCACAGAACTGAGGAAATAAATATTTTCTGACTTTATAAGCAAGAGAGAGGAAGATGAACTTGGGAGTTTCACAGATTTTCCTTCAGCCAATTTGAAAGTTAAAAACAGTCAGTTTCTTACATTTTGCTCTGAATGCTTTGAATTAACAAAAATTAGTTCAACCTCTCTTTCTCAGGTGCTTGATGCTGGCATTCTTAAAGGGTTAAACTGAAGATATTACATCAAGCTCCCATTACCCTGCAGAGAAAACTAACTCTGCAGGCTGGAACCCTTGCTGGGATTCCAGGAGATCTCCAGGCCTCACCTGGAGAAATGGCCTGGTCTAATTGTAGTCCAAGTCATTGCTTGTATGTTTTCTTATTTAGTCAAGGGAAAAGGCGCCCTTGTTACCTTTAAACCTAATAAAGCCAGATCTCTCTGTTTTAAGAGACATTCAAGTCTAGATGTTAGATTTTCCTTTGGGTGGGGGGAGGTTCAGAGACAAAGGAACCTTGCCTGCCCATGTGGGACTACCATTCTCTGAAGTTCCACAGAATTCTGGCTTTCAAATTCCCCAAATGGGATGAGATAAAGACAGTAAATTTCTAGCCAGAAGGGCTGAGACTTGCTCATGTAGGAGGGTCTGGAGCAAGTCCTTGCTAAAATGAATACCTTGTGCCATGATTGTGGAACTCTGCATAGGCTCAGAGACCACATTTCCTTCATGATTCTGGGGTAAGAGAACTGAAATAGGGACTGTTTTCTCATTTTCATGGGGGAAAGAAGTCTGGGGCTGCACAGCTGGGTTTGCCCCGCCATATTTCCTTTTATCCTGCACTTCCAGAATTTCCAGTCTCCTCTCTGTGGCCCTGCAAGACTCCAGGACATGTTGCAGGAGACTGGCAGTTTCCTTTTCTTTACTAGCTTCTAACTTTTGCTGAAGTTCCTGATTTTTCTCAGCAAGCTTTTGGATTTCTAAATCTTTTTCCTGAGTAGGATTTGTAAGTTTCCCTACCCTTTCCTTATTAGGGAAATCTTCCAAAGCAGTAGCTTTGGGGAGGCTATCTCCATTTTCTGCAAACCCTGTGGCTCTGGGAGCCATGTGCCCTGGTGGCTTCATGGCTTCTGAAAGTGCAGCGAGTAGCACATGTGTGGGCTTCTTATCAAATTGCTTCATGTCTGCTCCAGTGGCTCTAAGCTGGGACCAAGCTGCCATTCTGACTTTGTCTCGAGGGGTCCGCTGAGGCCAGGGTTGCCCAGAGGCTGACTGTGTCTGCCTAGGAGCATAAGCCTGCTTGTGAAGGGGAACCTTTGGGACAAGCTGGGGATGGCAAGAAGAGCTGGAACCAAAGCCACTGTTTTGGAACTTCCAGTTCTGGCTCTCTTTTCCATGCCCACCTTGCTCTTGATTATATTGTGCCTGAGTGAGCTGTGTTTCTAAAACAGCCACTCTTTGTTCAGAGACTTGGGCATGCTTTAAAGCATTCTCCAGTCTCCATTTGACCTCATGGAGAGAGTGGGTTAAATTTGCTATCTCCTTCTCATGAGCACTTAATCTAGCTGTGTAGTCTTCATGAACTATTTCCCTTTTTGCATAGTCAGCTTTCATTCTACTCTCTCTTTCCATAAAATTGCCAACTCTGTCAAGATTAGCCTCTAGATCTTTCCAGGTGGTGTTTACCAGGGCTGTTATGCCATAGCACCTCAAGGTGGGTATATTGAGACCTCTGATCACATCGGATATGAAATTTTGATTCTCATAATCTGGTTCCCCATTGTCTTTGGGTAATACTACCTTAGCTGCTTCTGCTAGGAATTTCTTCCTTATTAGATAGCTCACTGGACGCTCATCATGACCTTGTAAGGTCTGATGGTAGAGATCTTTTATATCCTCTCCATCCCAGGTGGCAAATAGTACCTCAGCCATCCATTCTAAGATGGTGGCATTAGACAGGTTCAGGCGATACATTACATTTCTTACTTTGTCTAGTTCAGGGCCTGAGGCGCATAATCTCAGCACATGGTTTAATTCAGTTAAGGAGGCTTCTTTGTAGTGAATTCTAGCGCTGGCCATCCACAACACTGAGGTGTCTATGTTATAGGGGCCAAGGAAGCTGGCAGCCATTTTAATGTCCTCTGCTCCCCAAGATCTGGTTTCCTTCACTACTTTTACAGATTCAGCTCCATTCTGTTTTCTGGCTGTGGTCTTTTTAGCGACCACAGGACGGACTGGGGCTGGCTGTTCTGCTCTGAACTTCCCAACTGCCTCGTCCTCACTCTCTTCGTCTGAGGAGAAGTCACAGAGAGCAGAGGCCGACACAGTTGCTATCAATGTCTTTTTAATCTCTAATTTCTTTTTTAAAGCTGCTATTTTTCTTTGGCACAAATCATGGTTGGCTGCTTCTCTAGCCTTTCGGTTTTTCTCTGAAATGTACTCTATGACACTCTGTAATTTATTATTTTGGGCTTTAGTTTGCTCCATCTCTTTTTCCAATGTGGCTACCTGCATTTGGGCCTTTCTCAGAGCGGACATGGTGTCTTGATGCACTAAGTTTAAGGTGTGTTTCTCTGCCTTAATCTCCTCTATGGTTCGACTTGCATGTTGCCAGTCGAGGTCCAAGCAATTGTTTTCCGCCGCTAGCCTATTTATCTCTGCGGCGTGGGACTGGAGTATGAGTTCCTTCTCAGCAGTATGCTTTTTGAGAACTTCCTCTAATTCTTGTTCCTTTTCCTCTATCTGCTGATCTTTCTGGGTTAGCTGTTCCCTGAATTGTTTATTCAAGGCCGAGCTATCCCGTAGAGCTTCAAACAAGCCCCATGTCGCAAAAAGGTCTCTTTTGCCAGAACTTATTGTTTTGTTGCTACAGTTCTCCTCAAATATATCTCTAAAGGACTGAAGGGGATCAGAGCCTTGGTTAAAGATTCCCTTGTTCCAGGGGTTGTCCCCTTTCTTTATTAACCATTTTTCCAATTTGGGGATCTCTTCCTTCTGGGCAAGGATTTCCATATCTTACAATTTAGTTCTTTTCAAAGTTCTAACTTTACTTGCAGGGCTGGTTTTCCTGCACTATTAGGTGCCTAACCACAGGCCACCAAAATTAACTGATGCAGGAGCCTTCCCTGGCACTTTTCCTGCTTATTGGGGAGCAAAGAACTTGCAGGACACCTCTGTGTGTCTCACAAGTAAAGGAGAGAGTTGCAGGACCTTCCTTAGTTCTCTGCAACACTAACAAATGTTTGTGGCATGGGCTTATGGCCTTGCACACATTGCTGAGCTCCTCAGGAGGGGCTTTTCTCTAGCCTCTGCCTCCAAACAAATCAAAAGTTTTAAAAGTCTCAGAGCCTGAGCTTTTCCTCTGTTGGCCCTAAGCAAAAGGGAAATTTTTCGGCTGGGAAGATTGCCTATCTCCTCAGACCCGGGACAAATTTTTTTTTACCCCTAAAGGAGAGCTTCTTGCTCCTTCCAGTAAATTCTCTTAAAGGCACAGCCAAGTGAGAGAACTAGCAGCATATTTCCAGATGCTTCCTGGCTCCTATGTGCTATTTTACACCTGGGCTGGCAACTTTACTTATGTTCCCTTTTTTTGTTTTGCCTACTGCCAATCTCTGATTGCGCTTCGGCTTGGGTTTAGGGGGCAGCGAGCCAATCCTATGATTGCGTCTCGGCCAGAAAAGGGAGCCACGAGCCGACCCAACGGTCGCGTCTTCGGGCAAAAGGGAGCCACGAGCCGACCCAACGGTCGCGTCTTCGGGCAAAAGGGAGCCACGAGCCGACCCAACGGTCGCGTCTTCGGGCAAAAGGGAGCCACGAGCCGACCCAACGATCGCGTCTCGGGCGAAAGGGAGCCACGAGCCGACCCAACGGTCGCGTCTTCGGGCGAAAGGGAGCCACGAGCCGACCCAACGGTCGCGTCTTCGGGCAAAAGGGAGCCACGAGCCGACCCAACGGTCGCGTCTTCGGGCAGACAAAATAAAAAGTTGCCCAGCAGTCAGATTGCAGCGGTCCTACGACCCACCTGCCTTCTTGACTGTCGGGTGCCTTAGACTAGCCTTGGCCTAGACTCGTGTAAGGACTTGGGTGTGTGTGTGCAAGTGTCTGAGTGTGTGTGTAGTGTGTGTGCACTACGCTCTAAAGAAAAGGGAGAAGGGAAGGGTGCTCTATCCAGATCTTAACAGCTCTGACCTATCCTGACATTCCCTCCCACGATACACGCGTTTAGAAAGGCCTCGGGACGGCGGCCAGGCTTCACGGGACTTCCCCCTTGCATTCGATCGGGCTCAGTCCTCTTGCGAGGTGTCTGGCCTCCTCGGGGCGGCTGAGAAGTCCAACGCTGAATGATAGAAATGGGAGTAGCCCAACCCACAATTATATAGAGATGCTCGCTAGAGCCGTTCACACAGAACTCATTCACTCAATCGCTCACGCAATAGCCTCGCTAGCAAGACTTTCTGAACGGTGCAACCTTACGTCTGTCTGTATGAGGACACTGTGTGTTCACACAAACAGGATAATGCCAACGCTTTCTCCACCAATTTCTGTTAGGGAAACTGCTCTCAAAATGAGATTGGGGAATTAGATTGAGAGACAGCTGGCCCTAAAAAGGAATCTTTGTTATCAATTGTATACCAGGCTCAACCGTTCAGAGAGTCAATGCTCAATAAGAGACTCTAATTTAGTAAAAATCAATTGTAATTTATTTAGAATAATATTTCTTTCATACAAGGTAAAAATACAAAACACTCACACATTCACACAGGTCTAGGAAATATAGATAGATCAATAGGGGAACATATATGGATAAACAGACAGGGTAATATTTACCATCGTAGTCTTCCAGGAAGGTTTCCAATGGCGACTTAAGAGGACAGGGGAAATGGACCCAACACTGTGGCCAGAATTGGGGATGGATCTAGACAGCGGGTAATAGGGGTTGCTGAATAGAAAGCACACATGAGTGGAGTTGGGTCAGAGGTTAAATAGACTCTCTTAGACCCCTCAGGTGCTGGGAGGTCCAAGGGAGGAGAGATGGGAGGTTCAAGAAGGCTGGACATTCCTTACTGACACCTAATTGGATGCCTGCTTTGGCCAATGAACTTCACCTTAGTCCAGTGGACCTGGAAATTTCCAAGCTGCAATATTGCCTGGGTTGGCCCCAGGGTACTTAGGCTGGGGTGAGAATGGGAATGGCTGGGTACTTAAATTTAAATGGGATTAACTAGGAGGGTGACAATAGGGAATAAAATACATGGCCTAGGTACCACCCGGTGTAGACAAAAGACTTGATGAAGACAGGAGATGTCCTTCCTCTTTTCTCATCTTCTGCTGGGCAAGAGTAATTGTTCTGGTATTGCTGAGCAATTAGGATCAACAGTTGAGCTATTAATCCATTCATGAGTTAATGGGTTGCTTGCAGGCTAGGGTGTGTACGTGTGACTTTCCCACTAAGGAGGAATGGAGTCTCTAGCCTGGCAGGGTGTGCTTGGACAAGCTTGATTGCCTTATGCAAAAGCTGAAGCAGATGCTTGAGATGGAATCAGGAAAGCAAGATGGATTCTGCTTGTTGTTAGCCTTAGATTCATGAAGGCAGGCTGGAAACATGGTGGCCTTGCTTCTTTCACGGCAGTGGCCAAGACTGGGCACACAAGGAGCAGCTGGAGCATGTCTTCAGAGACGTAGAATGCAAAGCTGAGGCTTGTGGTATTATAAAGTGTAAGCAAAGTCCACTTCTTAGAGCAGATGTGTGAGAGTCAAATCTCCAGGCACCCTGGCAACCACACTGGCGATCACGATGTCCACATGCATGAAAAGTAGGGGGCTTTTCCTCACAAGGAACAGATGGCCTGGTACCATTATAATTTGGTCGGCCATGATTCCGCGCTTGGTGTGGCGCAGTGCCTGAAATCCAGCGGGGTTAGAAAGGGCTCGTTACCGAGCGAATAAGGAAATTCGCAAGGTTCTGGAGGGTGGTTTGGGCCACTATTTGCCCCATCCAGATATTTCTAAGGAATGTCCCGACCTCTACAGAGGGGATGGTGTGCATCTCTCGGAAAAGGGTAATATGCTTTTCCTGAGAGATTTGCGGCAAGGGCTTTTGTTGGTTTTGGGCCTTTCTGTGGGTGCTAAGCCCTAAGTAGAGACTTGGCCTTAGTTGTGGCAGGTTTTACGGGGTTTATGGCACCATGCGGCCTGGGGAGGACCGGTTAGCCTCCCCCTTTTGGGGAGTTAGGGGTCTGGCAGGATCAACCTTGGGTGTGGCCCAAGGTATGTGAATGCAGACTGTCCTGGAGACTCGATTGGATGGGTGCCTTTCGCTGAGACTCGCGTCTGGTGTTTGGGCCCTCCGGTGCGAGCCTCCCTGCTGGGCCTGCCTAACGGGAGCTGTGGCTCACAGCTCCGGCTGGGGGGCCAGGTCTCTCGCCTGCTGGAAAAGGCAGGGGAGCGGTCTGAGGAGACCCCTGGCCCTGACCTGGCCGCAGTTCGGTTGCCCTTGCCGTTGCTGGTTATTTTATTAAAAGTGGCCCATAGTTTCACCAATCTAATTGTGTCCGTCTCTTTATTCCGACTTGGGGGGCAATCAGCTTTCTCAGGTTTTATAGCTCAACATTTACAGTTTTGATTTAAAAAAAAATACAGAAAATGGATAGGGGGGAGAGCTGAATAGGATGATGGGTTGGTTTCTTCTTCTGTCTTCTTTCAGAATGATGAAAAGATATGGACATCAATTTAAACATCTGAACCTCAGGTCTCTGGAAATTCAAGATATGTTCTTGCTGCAGGCTATTCTAAGAAAAGTATGAGGAAATGAGAGCCAGATGATCAGCTGACAATAAAAGCTCAAGATGGAGCTCTGAGCTAACCTGCCCTGGATTCCCAAGGTAAATATTACTTTCTCAAGAGAGAGAGAACTAAAGAAGCCCAGGAAGTTGCAGTGCATCACAATACAGAGGGTGTTGGTAACAGATATTGTTAGGCTTAACAATTGTTTTAACAAAAGGACAGAAACACATATGTTTATATTGTTGCCGTTGATGCAGAGAATAGCCTTTCATTTCCTCTATAAGGAAAGTCAATTGAGCATGATACTAATATATTGTTTCAAGGAAAGTTAACTCAACTAAACTAGACTTCATAGGAAATTTAAAAGAAAAGCAATTTTCTGTTATCAGTTTTAATGAATGCCATTAAATGATAACAAAAAAGATAAAAAGATTGCTAAGAAAACATCCTTCCTATTCCTCTAAATTATCATGCCACCATGATCTGTAGCTATAAAGTTAATTTCCTCAATAATTACATTCTGTTTGGAATATGAGCACTTAAAGGACCAAGAAATGGGACAAATGAAGTTCTCTAAACCAGTGTTGAAATCCCAAGGTTGTCTAACATTTCCTCTTTAATTCTACTGTCCATTAAAAAACGTATCACTGAAAAATCCATGCCACGTATCAAAAGCTGTAGCAATTTATTAAAATAAGGATGGCATTTCTGAACAGTTTTGTCTTTATAGGCCTGGCCTAAAGTGGCATGCTTTGGTAAATCAGAGCCTATGACAAAAGGAGTGGTAATGTTTCTTAAAGACTGAAGGCCTCAATGGGCCTTCAGGTCTTGGGGCAGGTGAACCCCTTCTCTGGTAAAAGGCATGGGTGATGTGTGTGCGTGTGTCCAATAAAAGCACAGTTTTAAATCCTGGAGAAAGAGAGATGTTTATGTGATATCAAGATGAGAGAAAAATGATAGGCATCATATAAGAATTCTTTCATAGCCAGATACATACAGTGATTCCATGTAGCCAACTTATACACATTAAACATAAGATATGGATGCATAAGCTGTGAACATCTAAAGGACAACTTGGTGATCAGGAGAAGTAAGCACAAGCTAAGGAAGTTCAACACTGCATATGTCTTGGGATAAAAATACTTTACATTTCATTAATGCTGTATATATTCTATATTAAAATCTGAAAACCTTAAAAATTGCCAGGTAGGGGCAGGGGATCCCATAATTTGGAGGCCCTCCCCCTGCTTCTGGGTCATCAGAAAGTGGGGAGGGGGAGGGAAATGTCTGCTGGGCACTCTATTATTCCCCATGGAAACCGATTCAGGAGCAGGGGTGGCAAACTCATTTGTTATGAGGGCCAGATAAGTCATAAATGAAAACTTTTGGGGCTGAACCATGTTGGATTGGGCCAGGCCATGTGTGTTCCTATTTAAGATTAGGTAGCAGAGAGATAAACTTTATAAAGGACACAGACAAACACAATTATTATTATTATTATTATTATTATTTTAAAAAAACTCTTTAAACATTAGCACTCGATCTTAAAGGTGCTTTCCTTGTATTTCTCCAATGAGATCCAGGGAACTGGGCAAAGGAAGCTCTGACTGGCTCTTTCCTACCTTCCCCAGGGGACCAGGAGGGGGAGGAACCTCAGCCAATATAAAGGAGAGAGGCTTGGCTCAGTAGCTCTGCTGTGTGATTGAGAGAGCCTGAAAAAACAAGCTCTGCCTTCCCCCCTTCCTCTTCAAGGGAGGAATCTCAGTCAATGAAAAAAATAGAGCTGTTATGCAGAAGGAAGCAAGAAATAGGGAGAAGGAAGAAGATGGCAGTCAGTTGCTCGGGGGCCTGATAGGATCCCTCCAGGGGACTGATAGGATCCCTCCGGAGAACCACTAATGCCAGATAAAGAAACTGACTAATTGCATGCATATTGTTGTGAGCTTTGGTTCCAGATAATACGAAGTGAATTGATCAAGATGAAGGTCTACAACCGAAACATGGCTTTTTAAACCTAGGAAACGTGTTATTATTTACATTTCATTATAAAGACACTGCCTCATGTGTTGAGTCTTCAGTGTACTGCAAAGTAGCTTTTGAAATCACAGACAACATTGTCATCCATCAGGAGAGGTCAAAGCGCACCTACTAGGACTTTGCACTCCTTGGAATCTTTATTCTACATGGTCTCTTTCATGATGAAAAATGGCAAATGCTTTATTGTAATTTTGGTTTATAATTTTGGATATATACATTATATGTTATAAAATAGTATGAGATATTCCTTTGTGAGTCTTTAAAAAATTCTTTGTACTGAGCAACTACAGCATAGTCTTGTAAATTTCACTAATCACTAAATTTCACTGACTTTTTGTAGAACACAGATCTCCCCTGCTTCCCAACTTTACTGTGTTCATCCCGTTTGGTTTGCTAATCCCCAGTTGGAGGCAGGGGATCCCCGATTTGGAGGCCCTCTCTCTGCTTCAGGGTCATCAGAAAGCAAGGGGGGAGAGGGAAATGTCTGCTGGGCACTCCATTATTCCCTATGGAGACTGTTTTCCATAGGATATAATGAAGAATTGATCTGCGGGTATCTGGGGCTTGGGGGGGGGGAGTGTTTTTTGAGGTAGAGGCACCAAACATTGAACATAGCATTTGGTGCCTCTCCTCAAAACACCCTCCAAGTTTCAAAAAGATTGGACCAGGGGGTCAAATTCTATGAACCCCTAAAGAAGGTGCCCCTATCCATTACTTCCAATGGAGAGAAGGCACTTAAAAGGTGTGCAGTCATTTTAAATGTGATGGCCAGAACTCCCTTTGGAGTTCAATTATGCTTGTCACAATCTTGCTCCTGGATCCACCCACAATGTCTCCTGGCTCCACTCCCAAAGTCCTCAGATATTTCTTGAATTGGACCTAGCAACCCTACTTAGGACCAGATACAACATATAAATATGACAAGTTTTAACATTTCAAAACATAGTATAACAAAAATTCAATATAATGCCACTATAATAAAAATCACAAGATGACTTCAATGTGGTTAAAATGCTCTCAAGGAATTTCCATTGCATGTATACTCAGATGTTTCAAATTCTTACAAGTGGTAAGACACCCACCAGTAGTAGCATAAAATAGCTAGTGAATGGAACAGCTGGATGGAGTGGGGTGGGGGGGGCAGTATAATTCGATATCAGCTGCCTCAACCAAATGCTAGCAGAACGGTGGCTGCTGTGATACCTACTGCTGAAGAAATCATCTCTTTGAATATATGAAGTTTTCAACAATGCTACCTGGAATTTGAAAAGAGAACCAACAAATACTGCAAGAAATTGTAATGCACGGAATCATTGGGAGCACTAGCACTTTAATTTACCCGCAGAAGCAGGTGAATTGTCTCTGAAGTACTTGAAGTTGGAAATTGACACGCATACCTGAAATTTTGGACGTTTATAATACTTTTCATTATGAATGGTTGTAATACATATTGACTTTAGAATTCCCTATTTATAAATGGTGTAATTGATATTCAGATATTGTCTTTGGAATAGTTTTTTGTTATCTTTCCACAGCATTTTTTTGTGTATGATTTTGCTCTTCACTGTGGTACTCTAGGATTATCTCAACCAAAGGCCTAGCAGAACAGCTGTTTTGTAGACCCTGAAAAATTGTTAAAATGCTGTGGCTCATTGTTTCCTTTTACAATTTAAGGAAGGTTTCCTTTGCATAACATCCACTGTCCTGTCCCATCCTTGCAATCTTTGAAAACGGTTCAATTTTTTCAAAAATGATGGGTGGGGGTATGACTGCCTGTGATGAAACAATAAATCAATTTTTATGAGACACGAGTTTTCACTTTGGGGATCTACTGTAGGTTACCTCAGCTAGTAATTATAAGGTGGCACATAAGGAGATCATCACCCTGTTGACTGAAAGAATTTTGGGCCTTCCAGAAAAAGCTAAACCTGAGTTCCTTCTATCTGATAGATACCCCAAAATTACCTATCAAGTAGCCAGGTTCTGTATGGTGATACTCAGGGTGCAGAAATTGCATGGTAGTTTGAAAATAGGTGGTTACTAGATTTTTGATGAAATATTAAACTGTTTTTAATGCTTTATTTGGCCCTTGTTGGGCCAAGCCATGTGTGTCATGAAATGTAATGCCAGGTAGTCCTTTATAAAGGACACAGACAAATGCAATTAAAGATTTTAAAAAAAAATAAAACATGCTTAAAACATTAGCACTTGTTGGTCTTAATGATGCTTTCTTTGTATCTCTCACATGGGATCCAAGGAACTGGGCAAAGGAAGCTCTGGCTCTTTCCTTCCTTCCCCAAGGGACCAGGAGGGGAGAAGCCTCAGCCAATAGAAGGAAGAGATGCTTGCTCTGGTGTGTGGTTGAGAGATCCTGGCAAAGCAAGCTCTCCCTCCCCCTCTTCCTCCCCAAGGGAGAAGCCTCAGCCAACGGAGAAAACAGGTTTTTCTTTGTAGCTCCTGATTACTAAACAAAAGGCAAATTCATTCTACTTTCCTGAATACGCAAAAGCTGAACAACAGCAGAACTGCTGCTTCAAACCAACATGGCTACCAGCCTGAATCTAACAACAAGAATCCTAGCAAACCAGGTTCCAATAGTATTCTGCCAGCACCATGAATGAATGTGGGCATTGCTTGATGACTAATCAGTGAGCATTTACTGCATTTATCTCAGGCACAATCTTCCCAGTAATTTGTTAACCGTGTGATATCAGTTTACCATATTAGGACAGAATCAGAGTTTCCCAGACCCCACCTATCTCCAAGCTAAATGCACAGTCTTCAGAATAAAAAACTAGAAAGAAAATGGCTGTGGTGTGGATTATTCCATATGGGACGAACTCTCTCGTCAGGAGTGAAGTAGGGATAATGAATAGGAAGAGTTATGCTTTGTTTAGTTTGTCTTTTTAAAAAAAGTATATAGAAGAAATTGATAAGCACAGGAAGCTGTTTATATTAGAAACACTAAACGCAATTAGGGATAGGCATGAACCAGGGAAATAGTTCATGTTCCTTTGATTCCATGAACTAAATCAACCACGAACCAAATGAACCACCATTTCCCTCAAACTGGTTCATGGTTAGTTGGTTCATTGGTTCAGCATGGCTGGGGGAGGGAGGGGAAGGCATTTAAATACCACATCCTCCCTTATCCAGCCCATCATCTCTCCATTGTACCCTATGATACAATAGAGGGATCATTCTATGGGCCCATAGGGTACAATGGAGAGATCATGAGCTAGAGAAGGGAGGGGGCGGCATTCACCAGGGAAAATTTTTTGGGATAGCTGGGTGTGTGTGTGTTTAAACTGCCTCACCTCCTGGGACCAAAGCAAATCCCAGGAGAGAAGGCATTTCAAGCTGCCTTCCCTTGCCTTCCCCAGGAGGAAGTCTTGGGGAAAATGAGAGGCATCTTGAACTGCCTCCCCTCCTGGGATCAGCTTCCACAGGCACCCCATTATCTTCCCTTGCCTTCCCCAGGACGAAAGCCTTGGAGAAGCTGGGAAGGCAGTTTAAACTGCCTCCCTTCCCAGGATCGGCTTCCACAGGCACCCAGTGGCTGATTCCAGGAGGAGAGGCAGTTCAAACTGCCTCCTCTTGAATTCCCAAGATGCTATGCAGCTGCAGGGTGCTGAGGAAGCTGATCCTGGGAGGGAAGGCAGTTTAAACTGCCTTTCTTTGGCTTCCCCAGAAGCCCTGCAGTTGTGTGGTGCCTGGAGAAACCAAGGGAGACACAAACCCTCCCAAACCTCCCTGGGAGGTTCAGGGAGGGTTTGTGGGAGGCAGATTTCCCAGACTGTTGGTTCACAAATCACAAACTGGATTGGTTCATGCATGGTTCATGCTTCAAATCCCTACTCTCCCATTGAAACTCCCTGGGTGACCTTGGACCAGTCACACAGTTGGCCTAAACAACTTACATTGTTGTGAGGATATTATGGAGGAAAGGAGAACAATGAAAGCTGCTTTAGGTCCCCTTTGGGGATAACGGTGGGGTATAAATGAAATTAAAAATAAACAGAACCTCCCCACCATTGTGCTTGAGGCAACAGCATCAGAAATGACAGTAATTACAAGAAAGGGCTGGAAATATGTTCATCAATATCCTTGTTCATTTACTTTTTCCTTGAATCTTAAATACACACAATAGAAATTTTTGTATAAGTGGTATCTCATACCACCAAGATTCTATAGGATCTATTTTTAAAAAAATCAAAATTGATGGCTAGAAGTGGAAGGTGACAGATGCTAATTTTTTACACATGGAACAGGGCTGTTGATTTTTCTGCAAATGTCAGATACAAGTGTTCCATATAGTGAGCAATATGTTAAGATAAGATTGTAATGAACTAAAGCAGTTAGCCTGGGTGAGCAGGGAATAGCTCCCTCTGATTGGCTGAGCCGCATTTATGAATACAGAATGCATTGATTGGAAGGAGGCTAGCAGTGGGGGAAATCACCTCACAGTTTAGTTCTGAAGGAGTTCTGAAGGAGTTCAGTTGTGGATATTGACTGAGAAGGAGCTGAGAACAGCCTGTCAGTTCATTGTTACAGAACTGATTTTGAGTTTCTGTCTGAGAGAGTTTTAATTTGGGAGAAGGGGCAAAACCAGGCTCTTTCTGTTGAACAAACTCTGATACCTATTTCCCACTAGCCTTATGACGCTCTCACACTCCTCTTCTCTGTGGGGCTTCCATCAGATTTCTCACTATCTGGGGCTGCAACTAGCTTTGTTTTTTTTGTGTGGCAAACAGAAACTGATTTTTAGAGGATCTTGTTTGCTGTGCAAAAGAGGCAGAGTGAGTTGCACCCTCAGGGCAGCTTGTGTGAAATTTGTCGAAAGCCCCACCGAGGAGAGTGAAAGCGAGGTAAGGCTAGTGGGAAATTGGTCTCTCTGAGTGGAGGCACATTGTGTCATTCTAGAGCAGAAGAAAACTGAAGGCTTTGTTGAGATATGTCAGTGTTTCAGGGGAGACTCCTGGTTCAAATAAGAACACACAAATACACCGGGAGAGATACTAGGTTCTTGTGGCTGTGAAGAAATCCCAGGAGACAGACAGGGACACTAGCTGTGTGTTACTGAGAACACAAGGGATTGAGGGGCTTGTGTGATTGCACTCAAGAGTGTGAGTCCTGAGGTATTACTCTAATGTCTGGAGTGTACCTGTATGCTAGTGAGAGTGCTGTGTGGGGATATTTCTGGCACAAGTCAGATAGTCCTCTGTGTGAAAGACAAAGAGTGTATGACGCTTCTTATGTTGTAGAAAACCTGAGTATAGTTTTGTAATCTTTCTCTGAATAGAGTTTTTCCTGGTGTTAAGGAAGCACTGCCTGCCTGTTAGTTTTATATATCTTCAGCCTGCCAGTAGTTTTTTTTTTTTTTAATATTACTACAGCCTGCTAACATCTCTGGTGATTAGAGATCATCACTAATGATCAGGGGTCATTTTGTAGAAAAATAGGTGGTGGAGTTCATCCAGGGATTGTTATGCAGCTGCACCTACTATTCAATGGACAAGGTGGGAAGGAGGAGGTGGAACTCTCAGGCCGTTTTCGCACTCACGTTTTACTGGCGCCACGACCCTCCTGACGCCGGCGAATCTGCATGGATTTCACACCAGAAGCGCCGGCGCACCCAGAAGCGCCGGCTACTTCCGTCGCTAAGCCAGCGCAAACGCAAATCGCAAAGATGCAGGAAAACGTTTGCGCTGGCTTAGCGACGGAAGTAGCCGGCGCTTCTGGGTGCGCCGGCGCTTCTGGTGTGAAATCCATGCAGATTCGCCGGCGTCAGGAGGGTCGTGGCGCCAGTAAAACGTGAGTGCGAAAACACCCTCAGAGAGGTTCAGGAGCTGTGCTCCTGTGAGCTCCCACTGAATCTGAGGCCTGTGTTTAGTTGAACTCCAGCCTGCCAACTGATTTGATTAAGAATAAACCAATAACTATTATTTCACTCCCTTCCTTGCCTTCTGTAATCTAATAAGCATATATTTTGGTTTTGAGTTTTAAAATGTCTGGAGCTTAGTTATTTTCTGACAGGATTTATTCTGTCTGTCTGAGGTACTGGGTGAAAATGACAGAAAAATTCACAGTGGTCACTTTCCCCAAGCTGACTGTCCTTCACAATGATTCTTTTGCAATCCTGATGCATTTTAAAAAAAATATTGTCAGTGACCATCATAACACTTTTACTGACAGTTCTTAGTGCCTGATCCTTTCATTCCCTCCCTCTCTTTCCCTTGTGTGCCTTGTCTTTTTGTTTGTAAGCCTGAAGGCTGGGTGTGTGTTTTATTATTTTAATTTGCATACAACATCTGCCAGTAGCAGTGTTCACTGAATTTTAGTTGACAGGAAAGGCTTCAAGAGGTAATGTGGTCTGAAAAGCAGGATACAAATAAAATAAAATAAGTACATATTAACCACACTTGTAATTGAAAAATAGTAGAAACCAAAGCTTCACTGCACATTTCAGATTGCTTTGTCAGTTAGGAAAAAATGATAGATCATCCAAGATAGAAATAGGAACTGTGATGAGTTCTTGCTCTGATGCTACCATTTGTTACTTATGTCAAAATTGTTGTGACTATTATCACAACATGACACATCATGTTTCATTTGGGTTGTATGAGTTCTGTAATTTATTCTTCTATTTATATTCATAATTTATGCTCATAATTCTTTTTTAAAAATGGAAAATACCTGCTAGGAAAACTGTATTTTCCTAGAAAATAGGCACTGTAACATGAACAATTGGAAAATGTATCCTTTTTATTATTTAGGAATGGAATTGTTTAATTTGGTTCATCCATCTATCTGCTCAGTAGTATGTTATTATTGTTGACTTTGTTTTGGATGGAAAGGTGTTTTCTGATGTTTTTTCCTATGTGCCAAGTTTGCCATCCATGTCATGCTATCAGCTTCTCTCACTCATAGAAATATTCCTTCAGCAGAAATATCAAGACTGGCGCATCATAAATGAACAAATGCGCCCTGTCATAAACCTGCCTTAGGTCTATGTGTGTTTACATACGTATAGCATTTACATGTGAATTTACATTGTGAATTTGCAACATTCTGTGCATGTGAATTGTTGATGTGGTTTAGTTTTTCACGTTTAATGTGTATGAATCATTTTATTTTGCAGTAACTAGCTGTGAGCCTAGTGCTTTTTCTACTTCCTGTGTTTTACGGTCTTGCAGGTAGAGATTCAACATGTCCCCCATGCACGTTTAATGTGTATGAATAAACTGGCTTTTTGTGGTGTCTGGGTGAATAAGCTGGCTTTTTATGGTTCCTGAAGCAGGGAGTCCCAGAGTTAATCCCCCATTTGTTTCATGGAAGTTAGGTGGGTGGCCTTGGCCCAGATGCCAGATGCACATCCTCAGACTGATTGACCTGTGAGCATGGAATGGACAAGAGGCACATGGACTAAAGCAGAGAAGAGAGGAAGATGCAACCTACTTGTGTGTGTGTGTATTGCTATTGAAATGAATGCATGGATGAGAATCCTAACTGTGTTTGTTCCAGGAAGGGCTTTCTCTGAACCCGGGGGGGGGGGGGGGAGGCATCTGTGCACTGGAGGAGGGCACAGGATCACAGGGGTTCCCTGAGTCAGTGGAGGAGGGAGCCACTGCAGTGGGCAGACTCAAAGTATTTTTTTGGGGGGGGAGGAGCAGCTTGGCCATGGGGCATGAAGGAAAAAGAAATAATGGCAACCATGTGCCTGTCATGGGTGTAGGTCTCTCTCAGGGAGTGGAGTGGGAGAGGAGAATGGGGCTCTCCTGAGCTACCCTTCCCCACCCCCAAGCTGCGACGTGCTATGCCATCTGCTCCTGGGACTGGCCGTTCCTGTTGACTCTAAGTGCCCTTCCCCTCGTGTCACTCCTGCCTTGGCAGTATGCCATGAGGTCATGCTGCAGTGGAATCACCAAGGACATGGTCTTGCAAGCATCCAGCTACACTTTTATCCCCCTCTGCTGCAGAGTAACTTGGCCCTTAGGGGGCATACTAGTTGCACCAAGGTTGCATGGTGGCTGGCTGCTGCAATACAGGTGCAGCTCAGGATTGAGCTGATAGTCTGTCAAGTGTGGATGTCTAGCATCCTTTTTTACATGTTATGAACTGTGGGGATTGCCGAGTTCCAATAACCATGTTATACTATAAATTCTTGTATGAAGAGGCAGCTCAATTGAGAAATTAAGATCTTATTAAGAATGAGTTGACTAAGACATTCATCTTGATTTGTCCCTATAATGATGCAATAGTAGGGAAAAAGAAGTCCCTTTTATTGCTCTACTGATGTTGGTGACTGCAAATATTCTAGCTATGTAGAAGTTATCAGCATGTCTGCCCCACTTGAAAATCTGCAAGCTATTTCACCAGCATAAATTGAGTCAATAAAAGACATTAGCTTATCCATTTTGTACTATTTTTCATGATCAGTCTGTCAATGATTCGGTATACTAAATATTAAACTGAGCAGACCTAGTAGCTGGGATGTAGCAAAATTGAGCCAAGTCACGCAGCAGGATGCTACACAAGCCAATATTTCAATACTAACACAATGCAAAAGTGCAACTTGTGCAGTATCTTCTTTATAGAAAACAGAAAATAGCCAGACTTGAGCCTTCAACAAGATATGTAACAGATGTCACTGTTTAAGTTAGGAAACTAGGCATCTGCATGTTGCTAATGAAAAAAATTGCTAATATATCTGAACAACAGAAAATGTCTGAACAGAAATATAGTGATGCCCACAAAAATAGCAAATCTAGTGCAAAGAATTACACTTTTGGCACCATCTATCATCTCCTGCATGTTCAAGGATCACAAGTAGCCTGAATACCAAAGGTCTGAATAACAGCAAACTGCTGGATAAAAATAATTCCAGATGGGGAGCCATGTTAGTCTGTAGCAGCACAATAAAACAGGAGTCCACTGGCACCTCAGAGACAAATAGAATTCAAGCTTTCATGAATCAGGGTTCACTTCATCAGATTCAAGTCTCATGAAAACTTATGTTGGAATAAATCATTAGTCTCTAATGTGATATGATTTCTGATTTATTTTGCCAAATAAAGAACTTCCTACCCACATTTGCCTGTGAGGTATGGAAGGGCCTCCCTTTATTGGCAATGGCTGGGCACACTGTCACATCTCATCACTCTGATAAATCCCCAGCAGAGACGGGAAAGTATTATGCATGTAAAGGATCTCCACCCACATGTGGAGTAGAGAGGAGGAATGTCTAGTGCTGCTGGTTTTCACTGAACACAATCATTCAGAATTGTTCCAACTGCTGCTACTGCTTGTAAATGCATGTTGATGGGGCCTCAACTGCTTTTCTAGAATCCCCAGTGTGGGTGAAAGAAGAAAAGAAAGCAATTGTTTAAATCCAGTGGATATGGGTGGTTCCTACTAAGCTTTTCACACATTTTCCTAATGAGATAGATCAGGGGTGGACAATGGTAGCTCTCCAGATGTTTTTTGCCTACAACTCCCATAAGCCCTGGCCATTGGCCATGTTGGCTGGGGCTGATGGGAATTGTAGGCAAAAAACATCTGGAGAGCTACCATTGGCCACCCCTGAGATAGAGCCAAGTGGGCAGCCATGTTAGTCTAAAGTTCCTAATGAGAACCTTTTTTGAAAATGAGTATGGATATGATACCTATTTAAATGTTATCACATTTAAGCCTTGTAGTTTGTGACAATTTAAGGTTCTCTTGTTCTGTAATCAGTAGTTTAAAGCATACAAATTTGACATAACTTCTCCTTGCATTTTTATTTATTAAAATGTATAGAAGATAAAGGTGATCCTCTCTTCAGTCTCAAGAGGATAACAATTTTATTCGTTTTAGAGAGTTATGTAATGCAATTGAATACTTTGTTCTTGCCCTCTGTTTAAAACCGAGGAAATCACTTCCCCAAGGGCATGTTTCAACATTATCCTTGTTTTTGCAGTACTCCTGATAACTTTCATTTCTTCATAGAAGTTTCAGCTGCAACTGCTCTTTCATTTTCTTATGAAAAAAATTCTGTAACATTACGCTCAAAGTAACCAATAAATACTATTCTAGTAATAGCAAACTCCAATACCATAAATTACATAATGGGAAAATGTGATATGAATTCAAAATGCCTTTGGAATGACATTGAAATAAAGAACTATATCAGAATCCACTGAAACAGAACTGCCTGTATCAGTTGGGTGCTCAGCGGTTTATTTGTCAGTAATAAAAGCTTTTTTCTGAAAGTGTCTAATGCAGTTTTTATGTCTCAATGTAAAATAAGGAGCAGTCCAAGTATAGCAACGCCCGCCTCACGGCCTCACTGGATCTCTATATTTTAGTCTCTTCGGGGTATTTTTACTTGTTTCTTTGATGGGACCACAGCAGCTTTGTTTGCTCTTCCCACAAAATATAGGCTCACGAGAACTTTAACTTAAACCACAGATTTATTGTAACAAAAAGTCTTAAACTGGTGATATGGGAGATATTTACATAGGCTAGTACGTTTGTTCTGTTGTTTCAGGCTTTACAATCATTTTTACTTTCTTGAGTCTTTCACAGTTACACGGTTCACAGTTTCCCTTCAACTCACTCTCCACCTCTAGCCAAGGTCTGGCCTCTTGGGATTGATGTGTCTAGTCTCACCCCTCGACTGAAGTCTCTCCTCTCAGCCCTTCTTGGTGTCTCAGACCCACATCCACTCCCTCAACCTCCTCACTAGATCTTCAGAGTGGTTCCTAGGTGTTTGTGACCGTTCCGGTCTTAACTGACTCACACACACACAGCCCTCTTGGCTGGTTTTGTCCAGCTGGCAGTCTCTGGAAGACTTCCCCGTCTCCGTCTCCAGCTTCTTCACAGGATCAGCTGCCCTCTCAGCCCTTCTGGCCGGCACTAACTGACCCTCTCAGTCTCTGTCAGGTCCCCACTGACAGACTTCTCTGACAGGCACCTTCTCTGTCAGAAGCCAACTTGACTGACTGCCTCAGCAGTTTTTCTCACTCAACTTCTTTTCCCTCCCTGAGAGCTCTGAGCACTTTGCCCCCACCCTCAGGTCACCTGACGCAGCCCTGTGCGTCTTCAGTTTATGGTTAACCCATTGCTTTCCGTCACACCAAGTGATTGGTAAGTTATTTGCCTATTGCCAAATTTATGGTAATAATTATTGCCAAATCTTAAGGCTTGCTTATTTATCAAAATAGATGGGGGGGGGGATCAGATTCATTTTTTGTGTATTTGTGTATAGTAGGGGTGGCCAACGGTAGCTCTCCAGATGTTTTTGCCTACAACTCCCATCAGCCCCAGTTAGCATGGTGTATAAAATTGATCCAAAGGATTTCTTCAAACTTTGGACAAACCCAGTAGAATTGTTGACTTGTTTTACTTAAAAAAGCGGACTATCTCAGTGTATCACTAACTGCTTTTGAAACTTTGATCTGTTTCTAAAATTTATTTATGATGTAATGTTGGGTTATCAAAGATTTCAGGTTTTCACAGCTGGTAACATCATTAGGGTTTGTAGAATCTTTCGGGATCAAGTGCCGTGTTCTACTGGAGAAAGTTTTCCTACCAGACGTTTCGTTCTCAGCTGCGGAGAACATCCTCAGTGGCGTTGCAGCCGGAGCAGGCGCTCAGACCTTCTTGGCTGCTGTGCATTGAGTGGGGCCAGGGCTGCTGGAGAGCTGCTATTTCTAGGCTGGAGGGGGTGTGATGAAAGGGGGTATCCCGAAAGATTCTACAAACCCTAATAATGTTGGGTTGTTTGCAAACAGAAGTCATTTGGACCTGCGCAACTAATGATCCTGCACCTCTCGCTTTGTGCTCTTGGGGCATTAGCAAAAGTGCCTAGGGAATGCCTTCAGTGCATCATTCAGTTTGTGATGACAACCCTAAACAGTCAATCCATACATTACCAACAGTTGTTGTATCATGCAGACCATCATGCTGGCTCTCCTTCTCCAATGGATATTCTAGTGCAAGAATTGGAAGCATGCACATAATCACAACATCCCTATATAACACAGAGATGTACTTGTCTATAAATGATGAGTCAGCCAGCTGAGTAACAGCAGCTTTTCCATGGTCATCAACCTATAGTTGCCCTTCTTACAAATGTAACTTGGGCTGTCCACACACAATCTCATGAATGATGGATCACGAATAGTCTTGGTTTTGGCCCCCTGAACCTCAATAAAGTGTTCGTACTTGCTTGTATCTTGTTTTCATGACTTGTGGTATTGCCTTGGTATTGGGGGAAATCATACTTCTTGGAGCCTCCATTACAAATTATTTTGATTTCTTGATTTCTACTCTGAAATGGCAGTTTACTGGTGCTCTAATTTGCTCCTAATGCTACTAGTTGGTGAATGGAGAAGGAAATTCCAGTGACCTTACTGGACAGAACTGAGAGGAAAACCAAGGCTGCTAACAGTGCTGGGTAGACAGTATGACTGCTGGATAGAAATACCTGGTGCTTGTACAGGTGATGACACCAGTGACTTGCACTGTGTGCTGTTGCACACAACCATGGTGTTGAAGCAGCAGTTCCAATGTCTCTTCTTCTTCAGTCTGCTTAGAGAGATCTTGACTCTGTCAGGCACAAATCACTGGATTGATCAGCCCCATAGCCATAAAATTTTGGGTGGAGGGGCCTGGGAGCTAAAAAATGTGGTGAGGGGCCCTGTGGGACTTGGCTGCTTCTTCCCTCCAGCAGCCAGCCCACCTGGCCCCAGCTCTCTCTTGCACTTTCTCTCTGGCTGTTGCTCTCTCGCTCTCCCTTGTTGCTATCACTCTCTCACTTTCTGTCTCGCTGCCAATCTCTCACTGTCCCCATCTCTCTCACGCTGCTATTCTCTCTCTCACTGCCAGTCTCTCACTGTTCCCTTCTCTCTCATGCAGCTGTTCTCGCTTTTCCTCTCTGCCACTCCTGCTCTCTTTCTTGCTGCCCCCTCTTCTGCTGCTCTCTCTGTTCTGTCACTGCCCTCTCTCTCTGCCGCTCTCCCCCTCACTGCCCCCTCTCTCTGCCACTCTCCCATTCTCTCTTGCTGCCTCTGCCACTCTTTCCCTCACTGCCATCTCTCTGCCACTCTCCCATTCTCTCTTGCTGCCTCTGCCACTCTTTCCCTCACTGCCATCTCTCTGCCACTCTCCCATTCTCTAACTGCCCCCTCTCTGCCGCTCTCCCCTTTGCTGCCCCCCCTCTCTCTGCCGCTCTCCCATTCTCTCACTTGCTGCCCCCCTCTCTCTCTTGCTGGTCCTGGAGGCCCTCCAACAGAGGGGTCCTACATAAGGAAGGGTAGATTTAATAGAGCGGCTTGCCCCCCATCCCCTGTAGCTACAGGCCTGGGATTGATCCCCCCAGGGCTTTTTTTGTAGCAGGAACTCCTTTGCATACTAGGTCACACACCCCTGATGGCCAATCCTCCTGGTGTTTACAGTAGGCCCTGTAATAAGAGCCCTGTAAGCTCTTGGAGGATTTGGTACATCAGGGGTGTGTGGCCTAATATGCAAAGGAGTTCCTGCTACAAAAAAAGCGCTGAATCTCCTTAATTCTGATGGGCTCCTTAGCGGAATCTACAGGAGCCACCAGTGTATGAGCTCTGTGATACCAGATAACAGTACTGGAAATACTCTAAGCAGATGAAGCAAATAAATTCCTGATCTTGTAGATCAACCTAACAAGATAAAAATATAACTAATGTTTTACAGCAGAAAACTGTACAGGAATGTTAAAAAGTTGCCCTTGTCACAGATATAGAAAAATCACCAATAATCTTCGGGAAAACAATAAACATAAATTAAGCTTTTTCTTCCAGACTCAAAGATATAATAAAACTTAAAACATCATCAATTATCATTTAGACTGCTGCCTACATCTTAGTTGGATTAATTCATTTTGTTTACTTTCAGACGGTCTTAAAACCATACTAAATCAGAATCGCCAATAGTGTGAATTGAATTTATAAGATTGGTCTTTCTGTAGAGGTGTTAATGGCTTGAGCTGAAAATCAATGACATATTTCATTATAAAACTCTTCTAAGATTTTATCAGTTAATTGTCAGAGAATTTTGCCCATGAAGGGCCTCCATAATGAATACACCCCTTTCCCGCCTCCTTGATGATGTGGGGTATTAGCACATGAATATTTACATATATATTCAGGTTGAAATGATATGAACAGTTTGAAGCTAAATGCTGGATAGTCATTAATATTTCTGACAGCTAGTACAGAAACTTAATTTAAGTTATAAAATCATAGCAATGATAGAAATGCTAATGAGAAATTCATCATAATCAGATATTATTCTGTTGTGAATTAAATGCGTTTTAGTATTGCCTAAAAATTGATACTTTTCATGCACTGAAATTGATACTTTTCATGGCCACTTTGTGGCAGTCAATATATCATTTCCCTCCAAAAGACACAGCCTAAAATACCACTTTAGGTATAAACAGTGTCTTTCTAAATAATGCCTTTTCGATAGCTGTAGCATAATGAAAAGGTTTAATGGTATTGTGTAATTTTGGGGTAAGAGGGTATGAATGTTCCAAATGAGCGGCATGAATTATCTTCCAAGATACCTCTATGCTTCTGTTACTAATTTTATATTGTACAAAAACCTGCATTGTGAGAGAATGAAAGCTTCAGCTGTTATAACATGCAGCAGTAGCTTCCTTTAAGAGATAATAGATAATGGGTTTTTTGATATTATTCAAGGTACTGATGATAAAACCTTATGCAGTCTGGGTTCTATGTCCTTGAGAAAAGTACTTCTTTCTCTACCTTCTCTGTCTCATGCATAATCTTGTAAACCTTGATCATGTCACCTCTCAGTCAACGTTTCTCCAAGCTAAAGAGCTTCAAGCATTTTAACTTTTCTTCATAGGAAAAGTATTTTAACTCTTTAATCATTCTAGTTGCCCTTTTCTGGACTTTTTCCAATGTAATAACTTTTTCGCGGTATGGTGACCAGAACTGTGCACAGTACTCCAAATGAGGCAGCACCATCTATTTATACAGAGGCATTATGATACTGGCTGATTTGTTTTCAATTCCCTTTCTAATACTTCCCAGCATAGCACTGGCCTCTTTTTTATTGCAGTCGCACACTGACTTGACATTTTCAGTGAGTTATCTAACATGACTGGATATCTCTTGGGCCTGGTGGAACATTTCTGCCTTATAGTCCTTGCAGAGCTGCAATAAGTCCTGCAGGGCATGGATATCATTTGGTAGAGAGTTCCAGCTCATTGGAGCCAGGGTGGAAAACACCCTGGCTCTGGTTGAGGACAGCAGGATATCTTTTGGGCCAGAGACAACCAGTAAGTTTTTATCTGCAGAGTGCAATGCTTTGGGGGGGGGTGGGGTATACTAGAAGAGGCAGTCTTAAAGATACATGGGTCCCAGACCATTAAGGACCTTAAAGTTAACACCAGAAACTTGAAACGGATCCAGTACCCCATCAGGAGCCAGTGCAGCTCACACAGTACAGATTGAACATGTGCTGCTTGTGGAGTCCCCGTCAGGACCTGAGCTGCTGCATTCTGGACCAGTTGGGGTTTCCAGGTCAGTCTCAAGGGTAGCCCTATGTAGAGCAAGTTACAGTAGTCTAGTCTGGAGGTGACTGTTACATGGATTACTGTGGCTAGGTCGAAGCAAAACAGGAAGGGGCCAGTTGACTGACTTGGTGCAGCTGGAAAAATGCCAGTCCAGCAACATTTGTGATCTGGGCCTCTATTAATAGGAAGGCACCCAGAACCACACCCAGGCTCCTGACAGTTGGAGCTGGTGTTAAGTCAGACTATCGAGCTGGGAGTTGGCACTGCAAGCCTGAATCTCCCCTACCCAGCCACAGAACCACCATCTTAGTAGAATTCAGGCTCAGCCAGCTCTGTTTCAACCATCCCACCGCAGCCTCCAGGCCCTCAGGCAAATTTGCTGCGGTGGTATCTGGACAGCCACCCATCAACAGATATAGCTTGGTGTCATCAGTATATTAAGATAAGAGAAGCCATGTTGGATCAGGCCAATGGCCCATCCAGTCCAACACTCTGTGTCACACAGTGGCCAAATATATATATATATATATATATATAGACAGACAGACACACACACACATTGAGGCTAATAGCCACTGATGGACCTCTGCTCCATATTTTGATCTAACTGCCTTTTGAAGCTGGCTATGCTTGTAGCCGCCACCACCTCCTGTGGCAGTGAATCCACATGTTAATCACCCTTTGGGTGAAGAAGTACTTCCTTCTATCCGTTTTAACCTGACTGCTCAGCAATTTCATTGAATGCCCATGAGTTCATGTATTGTGAGAAAGGGAGAAAGGGAGCTGATGGCATATTGATGGCATCCCAGCCCAAACTCTGAACCAGTTGGGCAAGGGGATACATATAGATGTTATCATAGGAGAGAGGATTGCCCCTGAGGAACCCCACATACTAACAGATGCCTAGTCGACACCCTCTTCTCCTAGCACCACACTCTGTCCATGACCTTGGAGAAATGAGGTAAGCCACTTCAAGATTACTTCATGAACTCCTATGTCAATGATGTGTGGGTGGAAAGATTGTGACGTACCATGTCGAATGCTGCTGTAAGGTCAAGCAACAACAGCGCGCTGATCCACTTTGATCCAACTGTTTGCAGAGATCGTCTGTGAGGGTGACCAATGCCGTCTGGCTGGGACAGAAACTGGACTGGAATGGGTCCAGTGCCAATGTGTCATCTAGAACAGGGTTTCCCAAACTCCCCCCACCCCCGTGGCCCGGTTATTTTTACACTTCTCCTTCACGACCCACTAAAATTTGGGGGTGGAGCCAGGAGACTTTGGGGTTGGAGCTGGGAGACAGGAAATGATGTACAAACAAGCCTAAAACTCTTGCAATATTTTGTTTAGGGAAGGTAGGAGAATAGTGGGATTTTGCAATGCAATTGTAAAAATAAAACATTAAGAAAAAGCACAAGGACCACACAGCAGAAAACTAAAAATATAAAATGCTCTCAGCCTGGGAAAACATGAAATGGCAGGGCATTTAAAGCTTCTCTTCCCCCCTCCCCAGGTCTACTCAGATTAGCAGTGGCAAGAAAGGAAGGCGGGAAGGAAGGAAGACGGGAAAAAACTGACTGACAGAAAGAGAGAGTGAGAGAGAATGACCACAGGGGAAAAGAAAGAAAGAAAGAAAGAAAGAAAGAAAGAAAGAAAGAAAGAAAGAAAGAAAGAAAGAAAGAAAGAAAGAAAGAAAGAAAGAAAGAAAGAAAGAAAGAGAGTTGGAAACAAATATAGAAAAAATGAAAAAAGAAAGAGAAAGGAAATAGGAAGGAAGGAAAAGGGAGGGAAAGCATGAAAGAAAGGACACTCTCGCTGGGAAATCCGGCCACAGAGCCCTAAACGCTGGTCTGCGGGGCCTCCAGTCCCTTGGCCGCCCCTCCCCCTGCATTATGCCCCTCCCCCTGGGTTGCACGCCTCCACGCTTCTTTCTCCCTCCCTTCCCCACCTCAGGGAGGTCAGTTTCATGCTGCACAAAGCCCTTCCTCCCCCCACGACCCACCCAACGGCCCAATCGCTCGGAAATCGGTGCAGAGCTCATTCCACGCTGGGCCAAGCTGGCAGCAGCTCAAACAGACTGCGGCTAAAAAGAGTGTGTGGCTCCTCCCCCCTCCCTCCCTGACACTTCCTGGATGGGAAGGAAGTGCCAGGGAGGGAGGAGCCACGCACCCTTTTTGGCCGCAGTCTGTTTGAGCTGCCGCCGGCTTGGCCCAGCGTGGAATGAGCTCAATGCCGATTTTAGAGCGATTGGGCCGTCGGGCGGGGCGAGGGAGGAAGGGCTCCCTTCAGTGCAGCATGAAACTGACCTGCCTGAGGTGGAGAAGGGAGGAAGAAGACGGCACAGAGGTGTGCGACCCGGGGGAGGGAAGGCCAGAGGACTGGAGGCCCCACGGACCAGCGTTGAGGGCTCTGTGGCTCGGTGCCGGGTCGCAACCCTGCCTCTAGAAGATTCTACCACTACTCTCTCAATTACCATTCCCAGAAATAGAAAATTCTGGACTCAACAGTATTTGGAGGGGTTTTTTTCCAGAAGTAGTGTAACCACAGACACTTTTAATTTGTCTGGATTATTATTAATTACTATTATTAATTATCATGCTTCCTCAAGGAACTCTGGAATAACACATATGGCTGCTTTCTGAAAAGTTTAATGACTTCTAGTGGCTGCTTCATAGAATTAGAACTTCTAGGGTTCCTGAGAAGGGTGTGGATACATGACAATTGCTAGTTTAATACTGTGTGATGGAGGGAAAGGGAACAGCAGGGCTCATACTTTTCCTTGTTCTTCAAAGTCCTTATTCTAATGGATGTCATGTACATTAGTACATGCCTAGTACTTAGTTTTATCTAAAGCAACCACTTGACACCGAAAAGTACAAAAACAGCATTTTTTTTTTAATTCTGATTGCCAAATTATTTAAGGCAGGTATAAAAATGAAAGCATTCAATATACATTTTACATAAAATAAACTAGATTACAGCATAAAACAAGTAACCAGGCAATGGCATTAAAGTCTCTCTTCTAAAACAGGATAATTGTAAACATTAAAAAAAAGACTGCAGGACTATTCAAGTAATAGAACAATCACAGACGTCTTCTGGTATGCAGGCTATTGGGTTATTTGCCATTCAAGATTATAAAAAGGACATTTTATTATTCACAAATGCTCATTATTTCCCCATTTAAAATCTATACATTATGTACAACACAGTTTTTGTGGTACTGGCAACCCCACGCCTTCCAAATGTATATTCTTCACAATACACAATTACAATGAAACGATTAATACAGTAACATTTTACACTGATGCATCTTAATAAGAGCCACCAAAAAGACATCGAAATTGTACCAAAGTGTCATCGTCGTTATCACAGTTAGCCTCTATTGAGGGTTGTGGGCAATATTAGAATGGTATACAAGGTTCAGGCACACAGATACATAACATTAGTTATTTACAATTCAAAAAAGGAAAAGGAAAAGAAATGACCTTCTGTGGTTAACACTTTCTAAACAAGACAAGTACACTTTTTTCATTGTGGTTTACAACTTAGCAGCAGACCCTGTGTGCGAGCCTGATTACTGATACAAAAAAGTAAAGAATATCTATATATATATTTATATTTATATATATAAGCATATATATATATATATATAAAACAGAAGTCTAAATACAGCAACATTTTTAACTCTGTGATAAAAATCTGCAATTTACAAAAATGAAATGACTTGTTTTTGCCTGCCATTAAGGCATTTCAAATTAACACCATGGAACTGATGTCTGTAATAAAGCGCTTTCCCCATGTGATCCGGTCACATGACAATGTACATTTCCAAAATCATCATTCTCTGAAAAATAAATTGGGGGGGGGGGGAGAAGGATCAGATTTTAGAGCAATGTTCCTTTCAATCTTTTAAATCATCGATCAGCAAAAATGAAATAAAATCAAAAGTTATGCTACAGCAATGCTACAAGGTCTTTGTTATTATAAACTGCAATGCTAGCTTGCATTTAATTATCTATAAGGTTTCCATTTCCTTCAAAAGGGTGGAAAGTAATCCTATTTAAAAGCAGTTAAATTATTTACGAAGAAATAAATATCACAGATTATGTAAATTCAAGTGCTCCCTAATTTTCCACTAATACTTTGTTTCTTATAAGTGAATCAAGACATGAGGGCATATATGTATCTATAAGGCAAAATAAACTGACTTCAAAAACAGCAGATCCTGTCCCTCACCCCCACCCCAATCTATGGAGTTCTAAATGACTTGCTTTGACATGATGGGTAAGATATGTACAAATATTTCAGGAGACAATGGTTTGCTTTGGTGATTAATTATCTGTGCTATGGTAACAGCTCCAAGGGGGGGGGGGGAAGCACACTTTATCCTGGAGAGAATAATTTTGCTATTAACTGAACAAAGCAGCTAACCTATAAAGACTGAAGTCTATGCAGCCCTCTACTCTTAAAACCTGCAATTTGCTTCTTCTCCTCCCTATTAAGTTGTCTGCATGAGTATAATTTAAGGTTTACAGGATATTTACCTTCTTTGTGCAGGAAACATACCAGATGCAGATGCTTGAGCAGCCACCTGCTGAGTGGCAACAAGGGCAGCAGAGGTCAGCCCTGGAGGAAAGGTGAAACAATATATCTAAATGGATGCATTTTCTCAGTTTGCTGGCACTCCAGAAAGTCGACAATAGCTGCAGCCCTCAGTTTTAACAAGACATGAATCACATCAGCACTGCCGCACTTTGTGTGAAAGGCATACATAATTATTGCAGGCAAGCAGGAGAAAAACTGGCCTGCCTGCTCTAACCAGCATGCCTTCTTAAGATTTTTTCTAATAGGCATTTTATACGGGGAAGATGGCATTCCGCCTTATTGTATTCTTTTCCAAGTACCGCACTGCATGGTGCTAAATGGCTTGTATGAATTCTTGAATAGGAAGCTCTATAGAAATAATAGGCACCAGGAAACAACAAGAATCAGAAGTCACAGCGAGTTACAGCAACGATGTGGTAGCAACTCAGAATAGAATACTTTCATAATAGCTATCATTTTAATATTTTCCCTTTTGAATGCACATAATGTATCCCATAAGGCATATGGAGCCACTGAATTGCATTTGAAACAGTCAAGACTGCTACGCAAGAAAGTAGCTGTTAAGGTCTTGAATGAACATAACGAATTAATGCCATTTAAGCCAAACTGTTTAGCATCCCTTTGCTACAGATGAGTAAAATCTGTTTTTCAGATTAGCAGAACATAGGGTCAGAGAATAAGGCTTTCACTGCATTTTACTGAGTAGATGTTTGCAGAGTCTATAGCTGTAAGGATTTTAGGATTCACTGAATCTCCTTTTTTACACATAAATCTTTGTTCCAAGTTTTTTTTTTTAAATCACTTCATATTTTTAGTACTGTTTGTACAAGGTAAATTATGCAAAGTGCTTTTCTTTCTAAAAAATCACCTCAGTTTCTCACCAATTTACTATGAATTTGCATAGCATATAATTCCTACCCATATTATAATTTTATTTATTTATTTTCAAAGATTTATAGGCCACCCTTTCCCATAGTGGGCTCAGGGCGGCTTCCAACATGTTGAAACAATCAAATCAATTTAAAACAATTAAAACAGTTTAAAATTAAAACAATTATGTCATAACTCACAATTAGGTAGGGCTGCAAAGATGGTATTAACAGATCAATTCAGCTTGCTTGTCCCAACCTAGATGTTCAAATCCCAGCTATCTTGGATTCAAAAAAATCAGTACAATGCAGTCGGTGCAGGGGGGCCCATTTAAATGATAGGACGCCCGGCTGCCTCAGCAATAAGCCCGATGGAACAGCTCCGTCTTACAGGCCCTCCGGAATGGTAACAAATCCTGGAGGGCCCGAACCTCCACTGGCTGATTCCACCAGGTTGGGGCTAGGGCTGAAAAAGCCCAGGCCCTGGTCAAGGCAATCTGGACGTCCTTTGGGCCAGGGATAATGTGAACATGTCCAACAATCTAATACTTCAAGCAAAACTGACAGTAATCTATTATTTTTTTAAAAAAGTACTATGCAAGCATTAAAGAACTGGCAAAAATGTTCTGTTCTGGCACTGAGATATGAATTATTCTTAATATCATGTTCATAAATATTGAGAATGCCATATTGCTGGTTGGAGTAACCTGAGATGCATATATCCATCCTGTACTGTGACAGCTACGCTGGCTGCTTATCTATTTCCAGATCATGTTCAAGGTGCTGTTACCCACCTTTAAAACCCTAAATGGTCTGGGACTGTCATATCTGAGGGACTGGATCTCTCACTATAATCCCTGGTATATTTATTTATTTATTTATTACTTTACATTTATATCCCGCCCTTTCCGCAAGCGGACTCAGGGCGGCTTACAGTATCATAAAAACAGTCAATTCCATAAAACATATAAAACCATAAAACATTTATCAAGTTAAAAACTATGCACAACTTGGTGGTGATGACAGGCCCCCGAAAGGCTACCACCAGGAAAAGGGCCTTTTCCACCTTGGTCCCATGCTATGTTGGTGGAATGTCTTGCCAGACAAGGTTTGACCCCATGGGACTTTCCGAGCTTACACAAGACTTGGAATTAAGTCTGGTTCAGGGAGCGCTTTGATCTTGTTCTGTTGCCCTTTTGGAACTCATTCACCCATACACTTCTTTATATTTTACTGATTATTTATTAATAGCCAGTGCCTGGTTTTATTAAATATTATGTGTTTATACATGCAATTGTTGTTTTATTACTGTAATCTGCCCTGAGCCTTCAAGAAATAATAAAAATCAAACAAACAAATAAATCCAACACTTCAATAATTCTATAGCTGACTTACCTTGAAATGGGTCATATTGGCCCGGAATTAGTGGGTAGCCCATTCCAACATGAGTGTGGTGATGTGTATGAAGATGCCGCTGGCTAAAAGGGGAATGCCGATCACGCTCCCTTTCTGCTTCCCTCTCACGCTCAGCTGTAGATTTTTCCACAGGCTGGCAATAAAAAAGTATTAAAACAGTCAACATAATTTCAGTGTGCAGAAGATCACAATCAAATACACATGAGACTGAGGTTGTTTGCAATCATCATTCAGGTTGCTTTCTATCTTGAAGAAGATACCATTTCTCACTAGGTGTGGTGCTGCTCTTCGTAGCATGACATCAGGGGATTCGTTGGTATGACATAAGAGCTTCACACCCTCTCTTTCCCCATCAATTCTTTGGACCTCAGTTACTGAACATTCTGCTTAGCAAGTCTAAGTTGAACCTCTGGCACTGTGAGCCAACTTGTTTCCAATGCCATTCTACTTTGAGCTGGGAACAAAACCAGCACTGAGTTGGCCTGAGAAGCAGAAAATCCATTTTAATGGAAGGTTAGGGTAAGTGGCTTTTGTTTCAGCAATTAAAATGCGTTCTGACTTATTCAAAACCACAAAACTATTTTATATTCTGACAGGGAAAGTGCAAAAAACTTGGCTAAAGGACTTACCCAATTCTCTTTTTGCTCAATATATGCCTGTGTGCATGCCACACTTTGTTTATACAATAAAACAGAGTATCTAATTCATCCACAGAAATTAAAATTTAAAACCTATGTCTCCTTGCCAGCTATATAGCAACATAAATCAGTGACGCAGTCTAGCTTTTCCTTTCATTTTAAGTCACAAAGTAATATTTTATTATAGTATAGCGATGTCTGGAGTCTCTGTATCTATAAATACCCATTGAAATCTACCGAAAACCCCATTCAACATGTTAATCAATTCAGATGTGTAACAGGAAGACAACAAACTTGATTCTTCAATTGTCTGTTTCCCTGTGCCAACCCCTGATAAACCTGGCCTAGGACCCTTGTCTCAGGGTAGTTGCTGACATCCAAATCTCTACTCCCTTCTATCCTCTGTGATAGATTCCTTTATGATACTGTGCATACTTTATCACAGACTGGTAACTACAGTAAGCAGCAATAGCTGAGGTGGTGAAAAGGAAGCCATGGGGGGGGGGGGATATTTGGAGAAGCTTGGCAGACTAAGGAGGAACATGACCATTTCCATTACATATAAGTAGAACACTTCCTGTGGCTTTCCTCCAGTCTTCCTGTCCCCAATGCCTATCTTTCTGAATGAATGCAATTTTGTAGTAATTAAGAGAAGGTATCTTACAGCAGGAGACTTGCTGCGGTATTGGTTGGCATGCTGTTGCAACAAATCCAGTGCTTTTGATTCAGTGGTTGATTTTACATTGATGCTAGGGCTGGTGTTGACTTTCTCCACCTCTTCTCTCCCTGACATCTTCCCATAAACAGGATAATGAAACCCTGGTGAGAGATAGGCCCCTGCAGATGAACAATAAATGCCAAATCACATTAGAGTTTACATGGAAGTTGGAGAGTCCAAACACACCAAATTTAAGTCATGTGATTAGAAGAAGTTTTTTACATGAGATTTGCCACCCCTCCCAAGATAATTCAATCGAATGAATGTGGTTATAAAGAGGATTAAGCTTACAACCATTTCAAACATTTATAGGTCCTCTTAAGTGAAAGGAATAGTAACTATAATGGTTCTGACAGTAAGTGCTTAGAATATTTTTATAGGCAATAAACTATCTGTCAGTGTAATGGCCACAGCAGAATGTCACTGGTTGTGGAAACTATATCTGGGAATGCTGACAGTTCATAAAAAGAAACAGCTTGTGTTAAATCTACTTCATTCCTAGAACTCTGCAAAACAAATGTCAATGTGAAGCTTCTAATTTTTCTTTACTGCTAACAGGCAGTGCAAAAATACATGGGCTACTGCAATGTTTACATATGTCTAGCTGTACTCAGTACCCACCTGGATAGCTGTGCATGAGGACAGGAGACACAGCTCGGTATGCAGGATGATTGGGATCATACATTTGTGGGTAAGGATAAGCATGCAAGTACTGTATATATGACTGATGCTGAGTCATTGGAGAGGAGACAGCCACTCTAGCTCCCCGGGACTCTTTCCAATTTACAGGAGTCTTTCGATCATCATTTTTTATCTTGTTCTCCTCTAGTGACTGGGAATCAGAACGCTTGGCCTCCTTAGGCTCCTCTTTAATGCTGTTTAATGAGACAGGAAGATTAGAGAAGGAGGCTTCCTTATTAGGTGTTTTTCTGGGGCTCTCTTCTTTTAACTTCTTTTCACGTTCCAGTTCCTCTGTCTTTTGTTGATCAAGATATTTTGGCTGATATACATAATGATGCCACGTTCTTGTATCTGAGTCCTGATATGTGAGAGGGGAAACAAATAAACATATCCTCAATTTTCTTCAAATTTACATTTGCATCTTAGTGTCCTTTTATACTGTTTGCTTTGCTTGTTCGTATATTACATACTGAAAAATGCTTATGCAAATCAGGAAAGTGTAAACGTTTGGGCTATGGTAGAGGTGTATAATTTCCACAAATTTTGTAGCTAAAAAGGGATGTGGGGGGGGGGGGAGAGATGTGTCTTTTTTTGTCCCTTGATCCAGGGGGGAAAATTGAAATTTGGGAAATAATTGTAATATATGCAGTAACAGCACAAAGCAAATCTCATAAAATGATCAACTTTACAAGTTAAGAAAGGAATAGGAATGTGGGTATTCAACCAAGTACTATAACACTGATTTTTTTCCAGTGTGTAACACAAACTGTAAAGCTGTGATCTTATGCATACTTATTTGGAGGAAGCCCCACTGAACTCAAATAGGAATTGCTTCTGACTAAACCAAGCATAGGATCAAGTTGCTAATGTCATAGCAAATTACAGTGAATTAAGACAAAATTAAGACCTTGATCATTCTTGAAAATTGTTCTAATAAATTAATTTTATTTCATCAGAATCAGCACCTTAGTTATTTACAACTTATAATTCTGACCTCTGAGCTACTCAGACTTCCAAAAAGGGAAGATTTGCATGAAAGTAAACAACCTTCTCAGTTTTCACCTTAAGTTTATTCCTTAATTATGTGTGTGAGTTCTCAAACATTTATCAGTTTATTTCATTTGATATTGAAGATGGGAAGATTTGAGGATCATGAGAAGAGGACACAGAGGTAGTGGGTATGCAGTGGCCTTGACAGCATGCTGAAAGATCCTTGGAGACTCCCAAACTTGGAGCAAATATTTAAATATGCCCTGCATCCAGCAACCTTTTCAACATCATCCTAAATATGCTGGTTATTTAGTAATATAGTCAAATGTAGCATCAGAGGAGGAGGAGGAAGAGGAGAAGAAGAATATGGAGGAGTTCATGCTCTTAACCACTACACCAAACTGGTTCTCAGTGCCATTGTCAACTGGAAATTTATTACAAAATCATTAACCGCTATTGGCTGTGGAGAAACCTTTAGAAGATTTGTAGGAGCTATTTATACCAAGCAAAGTGCGAAAATAAATTTTAATGGATTGATAGATCCAAACCACTGATTTGATAGATATAGAACAGGGCACCAGACAAGGATGCCCTTTGTCTCCATTACTTTTTGTCTTAACTTTAGAATTTTTGACAGAGAAGATAAGAGAGGATGTTGAAATCAGGGGTGCAAAAATTAAGAATGAAGAGTTTAAAATTCAAGCCTTTGCAGACGACTTGTTATTTATATTAGAAGATCCTAACTCTTCAATCGAGCATTTGAAGGGAAGATTAAAACAATATGGAGAAGTATCTGGGCTTTAAAGTTAATGTACATAAAACCAAATTTTTGACCAAAAATATGACTAAGGAACAAATTGCTCAATTAGAAATGAAATCTGGGTTCAATTATGAAAAAAACCCAACAAAGTATTTAGGCAATTATTTGAAGAATAATTTGAAGACTTTATATCGAGATAATTATGAAAAAATTGTAAAAGAAATTCGAATAGATTTAGATAGATGGAAAGACCTGCAAATTTCACTTTTGGGGAGAGTTGCCACAATTAAGATGAATATACTACCTAGAGTTTTATTTTTGTTTTAGATGGTCCCAATTATATTACCGAAGGTATTTTTTCAACAGCTTAATAAAATGGTTATGGCATTTATTTGGCAGAACAAGAAACCGAGGATAAAATTAAAAGTGCTGCAGGACAGCAAATTAAGAGGAGGGTTTGCATTACCTGAATCGAGGCTATATTATAAAGCGTGCTGTTTGGTTTGGGCAAAAGATTGGCTAGTATTGGAGAATAAAAGGCTGTTAATACTTGAAGGTGCAGGATTAGCAAAAGGTTGGCATGCATATATTTGGTATCAGGTGCCCTCGAGAAATAACAATTTTTTGAGACATGAAATAAGGAGGTCGATATATAGAGTGTGGATGGAAATTAAAAATATGTTTTATTCTTATACACCACTTTGGTTATCTCCTGTAGAGGCTTCCATGCATCCAAATTTATATGATTGGGAAAATAATTATAATTATGCCCTTTTGCTGGATAATGAGAACAAGTTGAAATTGGATGATACTGAAAAATTGGACTGGTAGATTAGATGTCAGGTAAAGTCAAGATACCAATCTGATAAAGGAGGTTTTTCCAAAAACCCAAATGAATTTGATATTATAATTCGAGATACTCAGAAATTGATTTCAAAAATTTATAACTGGCAACTACGGATTAAAATGCAAGATGAAACTGTGAAAGAAAGTTGGATAAAATGGTTAGAAGATTTTGGATTTACTATTGATTTGGCGGAATGGGAAAAAATTTGGAAACAAAATGCAAAGTTGACAAAATCATCGGTCTTTAAGGAAAATGTATATAAAACGGTATACTGTTGGTATCTTTGGCCAGAAAGACTGCCTAAAATATATCCAAGTTACTCAAACAAGTTTTGGAAATGTAGGAAAGCTCTCTCTCTCTCTCAGCTTGGCTTCGCGAACGAAGATTTAAGAAGGGTGCAATAGTCCACGTCTGCTGCAGGCTCGCTGGTGGCTGACAAGACCAATGCGGGACAGGCAGGTCCGGCCACAGTGGCTGCAGGGAAAAGTCTGATTTAGGGTTGGTGCTGTAGCAGTGCGATTCTTCCTCAATTGACCGCAAGTAAGGATGCCCGTTGACCGCGGCTAGCCAACTGGGGTGGAGGAGACAAGCTTTGTTTAGGCCACCTTTTCTAGGCCCCTCTCCGTGTGGAGCAAGCAGTGCTGTCCCTAGATAAGGCTGCTTGGTCGTTCAGGGTGCTGCCGAAAAATGCTTTCGTCTCCGGGTTAGCATCAGGCGACCAATACCCTGAACCGCCTACATGCAGGATCGGGACTGCGGCTTCCAGTGGCACCTTCCACCTGCCGTTTCGCCCCTTGCCCATCGCTGCAGGACTTGATGCGTTGTGGGTTGTGTATGTGGATATGCCCTTCAGGCTTGCGCAGAGGAATTTTTTAGGTGAAGCACAGTGTGTGCGGTACTGGCTCCACCCTTTCACCTGGGGGTCATCTGCCATGGCCCAGTAAGCCGGGACGCCGGCAGCGAGTCCTCCAGGTGGTAGGTGTTACATTAACGAGCTCTATCTGCCCGGGTTTGATGTTAGAGTTTTCCTTCTCTTAGGCTGGCGAGGTTGGTGGGCCCAGCCTGCCCATCCGGTTATACCGCCGGACAATTCGGTCGCACCATGACGTAGCAAACTCTGTGAAAAATGGGGGGGGGGACCAGCGAGAAGGTGTTGCTACGGATGCAGTAATGCAGGAGAGGCCATTGCAGTGACCATCTGCCAGGCATAGCCAGACAGTGACCACGCGGCGTTCACTACACCGGGAGAGGAGAGGCTATGTATTGCGCATACACTTTCCCTGGGGGGGGTAGGATACCCAGAGGGAGCCCACCCACCCCCGCCCCCCTGTAGGAAAGCTAAGGGAACGCTATATTATATATGGTGGCAGTGTGATCATGCCAAAAAATTTTGGACCCAGATTAATATCTGGAGCCAAAAAAATTAAAAATAAGGTTTCAACATTCACCGGAACTGTATTTATTGAGTGTGTGCAAACGAAGTATCCCCAAAAACAGAGAAAAATTATTACTCCATATAATTATGGTTGCTAGAATTCTGTACGCGAAGTATTGGAAAGTCTCCAAAATACCTGACAGAGAAGAATTTTTATTAAAGTTATTTGAAGCTGCAGAAATGGATACATTGACTACAAGGTTAAGAGATGGAAATATGCAAGAATGTTTAAAAGTATGGGAACCAATTTATGTTTGGGCAAAAAGCATAGGAATTGTTATGAGAAAATGAAATTGTATAGTAGCAATGCCCTATAAACTCCTTGTTTGGATGGGTGGTTGGTGTGGGTGTGAGACGATATGTATTGTTATCGGGAAATTATATTGTATGTTATGTATGTATGGAATAAATAAAATTTAAGTTTTAAAAAAAACAATTGTTATCAACATCACTACTGCTGAATTATGGATCTCTGCTTTAAAATGTATATCACCACTAACCATTCTGAAGTGAACTTCTAGAGCATCATGAAGTGACTTTGTAGAGCATCATGATATCACTTCTAGATATAACCAGAAGTGATATCACAGTGTCATGTTCCCTCTAAGCTGTGGAGTCTTGTGAGCAAAAATTCTGCTTTGTGAGCTACTGGAATTAAAGTTGTGAGCTACTGCATAAATTAGGGCCATTTTTTCTGAGCTGAGACAAAAATGTGTAAGCTGGAGGCTAAAAAATTGTGAGGTAGCTCACACTAACTCCGTTTAGAGGGAACACTACATGTCACACAATGAATTAATCCCTGCTTAACAGAGGCTCCGGTGGCCACCAACATTTACTTGCCAGCATTTAGCTGGCAACCCTAAAATGAAGGTCTGGATCCAGATTAAATTTTCCTTTCATGCAACACACTTGTCAGTGGAACAGAATATTCCTGCTGTCCCCTCTCACTGAAGTCCAATGATATCCCCTTGATACTGCTCCTAGGAGACAGAGGAGTCTTAGGAAAAGCATGAGAGGCAAATTGGGGAGCTATAGCAAAAAAGGCGAATTGGTGGAAATTTCCATTCATAGAAAATGTAGTCTGGATCTAATACCTAGATTTCTGGGCAGTACAACAATATCATCCTAAATACAGAACAAAACCAAGTTGCTAGGATTGTACCATGCAGAAAGTAAAAAGGCGGCTTACTTACAGAATGTGTGGTCATTTTATTTACAAGGGATAACAATATTATTAAGAATAGCTATATGTTTCCCTTCCTTTTCTGCAATAAAGCAGACAGGTAGAACTCTTTGTTTTAAAGGCACAGGTTTGAAGTTGTGTGTCTGTACAAAGTTATGCTAAAAACAGTCCTAAGTCCTTTATAATGGATGCTTACATGGATTATATCAAAACTCAGTTTAACTTATGCCATCTTGATATCTTATGTACAATGATGCAAAAAATGATCATTCACACATACAAGTCTAAACAAGAAAGAGAGGTAGTTAAAACAATCTAAACATTTATACAGGGCTCTCTGGAACAGATGCTAAGCTTATGATTCTCTTACAACCTCAGGAGTCATCCTGAAACCAATAGGTTTACATAAATTGTAACTATACAAGGACAATGAGGTGATAAAATTCTGGCTTTGAAAAAGGCCAGAAATATACACTAAAAGCTGTAGCAATATTATTTTGCTTACAACTGATGAAGACTTGAAGGTATTTGAGTCCCAACAATCTTACCTGTTTAAACCTTGTAGTAGGATCTACTCCAGTCTGTTTCATAGAATCCATAACGGATTTCATTTCTACAGCCTCCTTTATAAGCTGGTGGTTTTCCATTTGCTTTGCTTTGAAGCTATCAGACTGAAGCTGCTGCTGCTGATTGGAAAGAATTTGTGATTTGCTTGTATCCTCAGTTTTATTAGGGACCGATGACCCTATTTTAGGGTTGTTTTTACTGGCCTCAGGAGTAGAAGGAGCTTTTGAGATAGTGGCAGACGGGATATTTTTCAGCTTGTCATCTTTTCCTAGGTCCTTTAGAGGGAGTTCATTTTTCCTTTCACAGTCTCTTCCAGTTTGTGCCATTTTCTGTTCAGCCAATCTCTGGTCCTCATAATATTTTTCATACTGCTGCCTGTAAGTAGGGTTAGAGGCCATTAAGGACTTTTGGTCCATATAAAGTCCATAAGCATACTGGCCATAGTAAAGTGACTGCGCAAGTGCAGGATGTCGTTGAGTTATTACTGACTGGTGCTGGGGCTGCAGGTTAGAGGCACTGGCTTCACTTTTCTTGGACTCTGCAGGCTCTGCCTTGTCTTTCTTCTCGACATCTTCCTCTGACTCCTTTTTAATCTTCATGACCTGATTATTATTGCTGTTCCCAGCCCCAGGGTTACTGACCTGTCCAGGGTGCATGTAATTTGGAGAATAATAAGGATCGTAACCATGGTAATAGGGTGAATGAGACTCTTTTACTTGGGGTGGTTGTACTGGGGTTGAAGAATGCCCTTTCACAACACTGTCCTTATTAGAAATAATATCTGAAGGGGAGCTGGCCTTTGACCTCATGCCCTCTGACCTGCTGTCAGAACCACCATCGTCTGCAGCATCAGAGATATCGGAGTAAGCTGGGCTGTTTGTTTTAGCAGCTGCACCCTCTGCCCCATTCTGTGTCAACACATGTAGTGACGCCATAGAAGACTGTCCATTCACCAAAGTGTTGCATTCTATTCGGGAGGCACTCCCTATTGAAGGGCTAGGTGCATTGTCTGTGAAAGTGTAAACCTTATCAGCTTCAGCTTTAATACTTGCCATCCTACTCTCTTGAGACTCTGACAGTCCATTAGCTAGCACTTCATTCTTGCTGAGGTGTTCCTTTAAAAAATGTCCAGCAATCTCCTTCCCAGACCCCTTTGTGTCCTCTAACTTTCCCAGCTTCAAATCCATTTTAGGACTTCCACTCTCTTTGCTTTCTTTGTCCTTCAGCTTTCTCTTCTCCTTTTTCTTTTTGTCTTTGAGTAATGTGAGAGCTGGGTTTACAGTGCTTGGCTCTCCCATAATTGTGGGCTTTGGTTGAATAGGTTTTAATGGAGGACTCTTTGGTGTAGCCTGCACAACAGTCGTCGTTAGTGAGGGCAATCCTGGTATTGTCCCGGCAGTGGTGGTTGTAAAGGCTGCTGTGGGTATAGCTATTAATTGAGGCGGTGTTGGAGCTGGAGCTGGTGCAATGGGCCTGGCAGTTTTAAGCTTTGAAAGGTTTTTATCCACTTTGCAGTTGCTAGCTTTTTTGCCTTTGTCTTTTTCTACCAGGTTTTTCTTGTCTAACAATCCTTCAGCCTCTAATTTGGGCATTTCAGCTGCTAAACTGCCATCTGCTACTGAGCAGTTCTCTAAAGTCACTGTCATATTGGAAATGACTGGTAAACTGTTCAATTCACTGTTCAAACCTCTCTTTTTGCCAGAATTCTTGCCATGGCTAGCCTGTTCCCTTCTCCCCTTGGGTGTTCCAGGGGTACTGAGAGAGCAAGGAGATGTAGGGGACTTCAGCTGATCAAAATGGGATAAGCTTGTGCTTGGCTCACTGCATTCAAGTGCCACATTGCTTAATGCTTCCTCACAATCTGAAATTTTGTCTTCACTATCAGGCTCAAATTCCAGTTTATTTTCCGGGTCTAAATGTGCATGAGCCTGGTGATATCTCAACCCATTAATGTGCTTGTACTTTTTGTTGCAGTTAGGATGGGGGCAATCAATCAAAACAGGAGAAGAACAGCCTTGGTCCAAAAAAATAGTCTCTGGCTTCCCCTGGGGGGTGGTTGGAGTGCTTCTAGAATTGGTACGAACACGCTTTCCAGATTTATTGTCTTCAGAACTGGAGTTCAAGTCTAGCTCCATTGGTGGCTTGTTTTTTCTCTTATTGGTGGACAAGGGGCTGACTTTGATATCTTCAAGGGCACAGTTTGGTGGTGTCCTGCGGCCACTCGAATTAAGGCTGCCCCGCCTCCCTTTTCCATTGGCACCACCTCTATTCTTGTTCTGAAGACCCCTAGACTCAGTAAAGCTAACGTCATTCCCAGGGGCAGCTGCAGCTGCTGCAGACCGTGCTCGTTTTCCTCTGCCTCGACCCCCTCGCATTTCCAGATCACTTGTTGGTGATTCACAAAACCTGTTGAAACAAAGCCAGATATCAGAAATAGATAGTGCAGGGAAATATCATGAGAAACCGTAATCTAAATACATATTAAAACAATACACTGGACATAAAAAAATACCACTAGCCTCAACAAATCTTATAGAAAAAGAAATGTTTCTACCACATCTTACAAAGAAGAAAAAAGGAAAGGCATTATTGATATCTGAGGGGAGGGGAATCTTACTTTTATTTATATTATGCTTTCTGGCCAAAAAATGGCCTGCAGCTGATTACAAACAAGACACAAGACAGCACCACAAAGCATAAAGTAACCCTCAGTGGAGAAAGTCACAAAATTCTTTTAAAGTAAGGTCTGGATCAGCTTCTTAAATACAGGTAGGGAGGCAGCCAACTGAACCATTCTTAATAAGCCAATCCAAAGGCATAAAGCCATGAAAAAGGACACTCTATGGATGGATGACTGCCGGGGTTAGATCTCTGCAGCTGAAGCACCCATTACAGGTCTATCAATGCATAAGAGGGAACACTTAATTCATTTTAACATCAGAGAAAAAGTTTTCCTTAGTCTAATGAAGAGTATAGTAGTCGTGTATGTTCTTCAGTTACAACGATCTTTTAAAATTAGCCCATTTTTCACACTAGAATTTGAAGAGGAAAGCAAAGCAAAGCAAATATGTTTACCTGGGAGGAGCCCAATCGTGCTTAGTGCAATCGAGCAATGTTCCAACGTAAGTTTTATTCCGCCATGTAACATTTACAACTAGAACACCTGCAGAAGAGAACAACAAAAAAATCACAGCTAAAACTACTTTAATTTTTTTTAAAAAAGAAAAACAACAAAACAAAACTTCATTTGTTTTCAAGAGCTGTGGTTTACAAGTAGGGTTGCCAAGTCCAATTCAAGAAATATCTGGGGACTTTGGGGGTGGAGTCAGGAGACTTTGGGGGTGGAGCCAGGAGACTTTGGGGGTGTAGCCAAGATCAAGGCTGTGACAAGCATAATTGAACTCCAAAGGGAGTTCTGGCCATCACATTTAAAGGGACGGCACACCTTTTCAATTCCTTCCTTCCATAGGAAATGATGAAGGATAGGGTCACCTTCTTTGGGGGCTCATAGAATTGGACTCCCTGGTCTAATCTGCTTGAAACTTAGGGGGTATTTTGGAGAGAGGCACTAGATGCTATATTAAAAATTTGGTGCATCTACCCCCAAGAACAGCCCCTCCAGAGCCCCAGATACTTGCAGATCAATTCTCCATGATTTTCTATGGGAATAAATCTCCATAGGGAATAATAGAGTTCCCAGCAGACATTTCCCTCCCCTTCCCCCGCTTTCTGATGACCCTGAAGCGGGGGGGAGAGGGTCTCCAAACCGGGGGATTCCCTGCCCCCACCTGAGGATTGGCAACCCTATTTACAAGCTGCTTTTTTTGGGTTCCAATAACTTCCTATTAAAAGTTGCAGAAAAGTATGTCTGTGTGTGAGCGTGTGCATGTACACAAGAGACACAGTAATCGATACAGCTGTGAGATGGTTTTTGCTCTGTCCTGCAGTAAAAAGGCAACGTTTACCTCTTAATTTTGCTATTGTGCACAATCACTTTAGTTTGGCAGTCAGCTGGAATATATGGAGCACCAGTAACCAGTGCTTAAAGCAGTACACAATTTATGAAGACTCAGTTTTGTCTTCAATATTACTGTAATATATATATAATAGTGATTTATTTCAAACCCTGTATGGTGAACTCTCCACCGGCCATCAAAATAGAGGGGCACCAAAGAAGAGGTACAAGGACTCCTTGAAGAAATCCCTTGGCACCTGTCGCATCAACCATCACCAGTGGTCTGACCTAGCCTCAGATCGCAAAGCATGGAGGCACACCATCCACCAGGCTGTCTCTTCCTTTGAGAATGCACGCATAGCTGGTCTTGAGGACAAAAGGAGATTGAGGAAGAATCGCACTGCTACAGCACCAACCCTAAATCAGACTTTTCCTTGCAGCCACTGTGGCCGGACCTGCCTGTCCCGCATTGGTCTTGTCAGCCACCAGCGAGCCTGCAGCAGACGTGGACTATTGCACCCTTCTTAAATCTTCGTTCGCGAAGCCAAGCCGAGATGGTAAAGATAATGCATTGTTTTATTTTAAAATATCTGCCATTTTGAAAACTTTGTCTATTTTTTTTACACCCCAAAGATCCAGGGATTTATTCACCCTGAAAATCAGTATGCCAATCAATACTTTTTCATAGTCTATTCTTAAACAAAGAGCTGTCTGCTTTTTTTTTTCAGCAGCACTGCTCATATTCAAAGACAATTTATAACAATTAGGCTTGTGGGCTAGAGAAACATAGTATCTTTAATTTTGTGATTCACAACAGTAATTTCTTCCCTCAGAATGTTAAAATAGACAACCAGAAAGACCCAAAGCAATAATACTGCTTAGAAGCAAGTCAGCTCTTTCTAAATATTTAACACAAGCTCTGAATGAATCACACCACACATCTGTATCCTCTAGTTCCAATTCTGGCTTTTAAAAAAAGCAAAATAACACACAAATAAATAAATAATGACATTGTGCCAGAATGGTTCCAGCTTGTCGGTTTGCTTTACGTCACTGGTGTGATTTCTAATTTTGTGTTAAACCTTTCCCTAGACTGCTGCACCAATGTAAAGAAAACATATAACCTGCAACTTATTTCCTTAGGGTCCTTTTAGCAGCAGGAAAGTATGTTGAAATGCTATTAGCTGAAGTACTAGGAAAGAAGGGATTTCCTTTAAACGTTTTCAACAGCATATCTGGAAAAAAAAAATTGGTTCCCTGCATGGTTTCAGCTTGTTATTATACAATGACAGTAGGTTTCCATACAGAGTGTAAATATCAGTCTTCACGTTTAATAAATCTCACATTTTAAAAAATCTTACTCAGATCAATTAACATTACTTTAATGTTTTGCATTTTGCTTTTAGCAAATTGTAACAGCTGGGAAAACACATTTTATTTCCCCTCTCCCTCTTTCTCTCTCTCTTTTTTTTAAACAGCACCAGATAAACTATGAAAAAAGTGGTCTGTTTTTCTCATCATTTGCTCTCTAGGGCACTGTGTGTGGTGTCAGAGACCTTTCTAACTGCTTAAAATTCTTCAGCATGTCAGCTACATTTACAGCACTGGAATATATTTGTATTGCCAGAAGGTTACTGCATTTTAAGCTTGAGAAGCAATAGGCTGAATTACTTTGTTCCAGAGCCTCTGATGTAGCACAAATGTATAATTAAAACTGCTTGAAAGGGAAACATGAAAGAAACAGCAAACCCTCCATTCTTGGAGTAATAAAATTAAAAACAGGAAAAGTCTGCACAGACACTTAACATTTGTCTGCAGTGAAAGGCTTTTGTTATTGCCTTCCCCTAAGGGCTTCATATTTCCAGCAAACACAAGCTCTGGATTGGCCATTGCCTGCTGCGAATGCTATCATCTGATTGGCTGGGCTGAACACTGCAGCACAGGCTACAAAAAGCAAACTTCAAAGGAAAACAACACCATAGTCCTGTGAAATGAGAAGGGACAAGGTAAGGGAAGAGAGCAAGCCAGAAATAATCACAGCTGTGGTAGAGGCTTACCTAATGCTTCCTGTCTCTGTAGTAAAACCATTTGCTCTAATCAGGCATGAGGATGTGATGAAACGTTACTATCTGCTAAACTGGATTGCATTTATATTCAGCCATGTCAATACAACATTGAAACGTAATTCAGTGAAGGAAAAAAAAGACTGGAGGATACAGAGATTCCCAGAACAGTGGCACAGAGAAAAAAAATTAAGTCACTGGCTCTCCAGATAGTGAGTAGTGTCCAAATTAAAGTGAAATCTTCACCCTGAGCGTGCTTCGGCAGGGAGGGTAGGATACAAATCAAATAAACTAAACTAAACAGTAAACTATTCAAACCTCTTGTGACTATTTCTGGAAGTTTCTTTTTAAAAGCCTGGTAAAACGTGGATAACATTATAAACTGCAAATATAGCCATTTGAGTAAACATTTTTATACCCAGTGAATCTGAAAACAAAGAGCTTCTTTTCATGGATATATAACATCAGACTAATGAGAATTCAGCTCTTCACTACAAAAAAGATTTGGCAGAAGCTCTGCAGAGTCTCAGCCCTAGTTGGTACTATTTAATTGGAGAAACCAGGATCTTTACCACTGTGCCATGTAGGGTTACCAATCCCGTTGGGGGCAGGGTATCCTCCCATTTGGAGGCCCTCCCCCCGCTTCAGGGTTAGCAGAAAGTGGGCAGGAGGGGGGAAATGTCTACTGGACACCCTGTTATACACTATGGAGACCAGTCCCAATAGGGTATAATGGAGAATCAATCTGTGGGTATCTGGGGCTCTGGAAGGGGACTGTTTTTTGAGGCAGAGGTACCAAATTTTCAGGATACCATCTTATGCCTTTCCTCAAAATAACCCCCAAGTTTTTTTAAAAAAAACCTGCACCATGGGGCCCAATTGTATGAGCCCCAACAGAAGGTGCTCCTGCAAACTGAGGCCTGCTTTATAGGTTACTTTAGTAGCATGCTTGATGACAAGACCATGTAAGCTCAGCTGCATGCAGTTAGCTGCTTGGGTAAAACACTCCCCAGATTCAGGCTGACTTTAAGCACACCAGAACACACTACAACAGAATTCGAACACCAAACAGTTGGGTATCCAATATGTGTGCAGCAAATCTATGATTCTCTCTGAATATGTTCTGACTGCTCAACTAGTTGTAGGAGGGGGATTATTTTTCAGATATTTCTTATATATTGCTGTGATTAACATAGCCCTGCCCTGATCTGGCTGGCCCAGGCTAGTTCAATCTTATCAAATCTCAGAAACTAAGCAGGATGAGCCCTGATTACAGGGCTTTTTTCATAGCAGGAACTCATTTGCATATTAGGCCACATACCCCTGATGTAGCCAATCCTCCAAGAGCTTACAGTAGGCCCTGTAGTAAGAACCCTGTAAGCTCTTGGAGGATTGGCTACATCATGGGTGTATGGCCTAATATACAAAGGAGTTCCAGCTACAAAAAAACCCCTACCTGATTAGTACTTGGATGGGATACAACCAAGGATGTCCAGGGTCACTATAGGCAATGGCAAATCACCTGAACATCTCTTGTCTTGAAATGCCTACAGGACCACCATAAATCGGCTGTGACATGATGGCACTTTCCACCACCGACATGACTAGTTTCCCCTTATTAAACCTTTGACACAGAGTGATGTTGGGAATGTTCTTTAGCAAATTATTTCATATTTGAGCCAAAAATGCAATTAAATATAGATTTCTGCATAACAGAGTTTGACTGCATCTAATTCTGAATTTACCCTAATGTGGATAGAAAAACCCAGACAATGGAGCCAGGTTCAGATAGGGATATTCTGTAAATATGGAGGACCCTACAAGTGTGCAGAAAAATGTGAAACTTTTTTTTTTAAGCAGGGACCTTCAATTCCTTCCCTGAAGGTTATCTTTGCATTTGCAATCCACTAAATGAGTGCCCCATGGGCTGAGAGGGGGGGGGGAGAAGGAAGAAGCTGCTGCCAGCTGAGTTAGACTGGCAGGCAAACAAAGGGGAAGGAGGGCAGAGGAGAAGGAGGCCACATGAGCCCGGCAGATGGACAGGTGAGGAGGGAAATTAGAGCTATTGCTGCCACCTCCCCCCCCCCCACCCAATAGAGGGAGCCAGGCAGCTACTGCAGCAGCACTTCACATGATGGGCTGGCAGACCCAGTAAAGGAGGAAAAGGAAGATGGGATTCTCAACCCTCATATGTCTTGTGGGTTCCTATTTGTACATACTGTAATTCTGCCACTTACCCTCCCTTCCTTTTGTACTGTTAAGGGATGGAGAACAATTATTATTTTAATGCATCATTTTTAATGACTAAAAATAATCAAATAATATTTTCCTATTCACTTTATGTTTTAAAAGAGTACATATATGTTAAATAGATTCACTGCAATAAACAAAAGCTAACTGACGATGTCCCAGAAAATCTGGACCTGGCGCTGCAAACCGTGGCAGGTTGGCTTAGGCTGAGTAGGTTGAAGTTGAATCCAGCGAAGACAGAGGTCCTTTGCCTAGGCCGTGGCAGCCTGGGAAGGGAAATTCCCCTACCAGTTTTTGATGGTGCACCACTGAAAACAGTGCACAGGGTCAGGAGCCTGGGGGCGCTACTGGAGTCTTCTTTGTCAATGGAAGCCCAGATAGCAGCCACTGCTAAATCTGCCTTTTTTCATCTTAGGCGGGTGAGGCAATTGGCTCCCTTCCTAGAGCGTGATGACCTGACAACACTGATCCATGCAACGGTCACCTCGTACTGTAACGCCCTCTACATGGGGCTGCCCCTGTGCCGAACCCGGAAACTACAGCTAGTGCAGAACGCGGCAGCCGGACTGTTAATGGGACTCCCTAAGTGGGAGCATATACAGCCTAGGCTACGGGAACTGCACTGGCTGCTAATTGTGTAACGGATTCGTTACAAGGTGCTGGTTATTACCTTTAAAGCCCTATATGGCCGAGGACCTGCCTACCTTAGGGACCATCTCTCCCCATATGTTCCCCAGAGAGTACTGAGATCTAGCTCGCAAAATCTGCTGACCATCCCTGGGCCGAAGGAAGCCAAATTGAAAGTTATGAGGGAGAGGGCCTTCTCAATTACAGCTCCCCACTAGTGGAACTAGTTACCAGAAGAGGCCTTGTGGAACCTCAACTAGTTCTGCCGGGCCTGCAAGACCATCCTCTTCCAGCTGGCTTTTTAATGTGGAATTATTGTACCATCATCATGAAAAACTGTGTTACATTAAGATCGTAGCACCAAATTAAATTGTGGTTTTAAACTGTTAGTTCAATTGCTGTTTTTAATGTAATTGTGTATTTAATTAAGGAACATAACTGTTATGTAATTGGGGTATTTTATTATTGTACTATTGTAATGTTGTATTTTATGTTATGTAAGCCGCCCTAAGCCTGCTTCGGCGGGGAGGGTGGGATATAAATTAAGAATTATTATTATTATTATTAAAATCAAAGACTTTCTTGAAACAAGGAATAAAAACTAAGGAGATGGATATTTTCCTGCCGGAAGGAGGAGGACTGATTCATTGCACTACATATATCTGCTTTCCTGCCTTCAGTCACAGGAATGTTCTCTCAGCACAAGTAACAAAGAGCATTTAATTCAGCAAAACTACTGTAGAAATGGGTCAAACAAATAAACTGCTTCACTGGGAAGCATGCATCTGGAAAGACTGGAGCGGCAGAGGGAAATGGATATAATGAAAACACCACCCTTGTTCCCTTCTGCTCTATATGCCACAGAGCTCAAGACATTTCATTGTTAGATTTAACTAAATATTGCATAGCAAAATGGCTTTCCACTCTTACGGCAATTCATGTAACACGGATAGCCAGAAGACAAGAGTTCAAACTAAAACTCTTAAAAGTGGAAGGCAAGCTGGCCTGCTGCTCATTAATTTAGTGATTTAAAAAATGTTCTTTCATTTTTCAAATGTGGTAGCAGAGGTGAAAAGCAGAAACATTTTTAAAAATGATACAAATGTAATCACTAATATGTGAGGAACCTTGCTGTAAGAGAAAATGCTATTTATTCTAGCTGTTGTCTTAATTAAAAAAAAAACAAAATATGGTGTGCTCCAACCTTTAAAGTTAAGGCGGTAAAAAACTGGTTGATAAAATGCACCAGATGAAAGGCCGGATCCCCCTCCTCATTTTAATAGATCAACAATATACCAGCCAGCTATGCAACTCTCTAAGATGATCATGCTTTGTGAACTAGCACCTAGTCATATAGCAGTCAGTATGCCCAGTACTTAGCATTTTATGACAAGTGCGGAAACTCTAAGAATTAGGGTTGCCAAGTCCCATGCGGCCTCCGATAGGGGACTTATTTCACGTGTGCAACACATGTGCGGGGCAATGAAGTCACCCAGAAGCGACGTCATCACACCGGCGACGCTGCATGCTGGCCGCTCTAGGTGTTTATGGGAAAACTCGATGGTTTCTCCAGATGCTTTAGCACGGGGGGGGGGGGGGGTCAAACATGCAGTTGGAGGCCAAATCAGGCCCCCGGAGGGCTCTTACCAGACCCCCAAGCAACTGGCTGTCATCTGCTTTCTTCTCCCTCTCTCTTGCTTCCTTCTGCATAACAGCTTGCTTTGCAAGGCTTGCTCAATTGCACAATAGAGCTACTGAGTAAAGCCTCTCCTCTCTTCCTTCTATTGGCTGAGGCTCCCCCCATCCCCTGGAGAAGGAAGGAAAGAGCCAGAGCTTCCTTTGTCCAGTTCCATGGATCCCATTAAAGAAAGCATCCTTAAGACCAATGAGTGCTAACATTTCAAGCATGTTTTAAGTTTTTAAAAATATATATATTTGTGTTTGTGTTCTTTATAAAATTTATTTCTCTGCTACCTAATCTTAAATAGGTACGCACATGGCCCAGCCTGACATTGTTTGGCCCAACCCAACATGGCTGGGCCCAACAAGGTCTAATTTATGTCAGATCGGGCCCTCATAACAAATGAGTTTGACACCCCTGCTCTAGCAATTTGGGAGGGAAAAACTCTGTGGTATCTATTGTACCACAGAGTTTTTTCCCCCAAACTGCTAGAGCATCTGGGAAAACCATAGTTTTTCCAGAAAAGCCTAGAGTGGCCGGCATGCAGCGTTGTGCCAGTGACATCGGGGGAGGTTCCCCCCGTTGGCCCAATGCGGGACGGTGGGTTGGGAACCTCCAAGGCAGAAGAACCCCCACCTGGCCCGGGGGTTTGGCAGCCCTACTAAGAATACAGCTTTCAGTCCTGTTATCTTCAAGCAGACTAAAGTAACTTAAATCCAATTGCCCCATCATTGCTTGTTCAGGATTACAGTGTTATTGCCTGCTAATTATATATGTATCTACCAAATATTGTTTGCAAATGTTATATTTGGATATAAAAGTATGTAAACAGAGAAAGATGGGTGTGGTATTTTATTTCAAAGAGCTCCACTGCTGAGCTATATGCCTGAAGAGTCACTCTACACATCCTGTAATCAATCCATCTAGAACAATATTGTGATTAGTCATCTTGAATTTCACCTCAACAAATACAGTGGTGGAGCTTTCTGAATATTTTTAAAAAGCCTAAAAGATTATTCTAGGGGATGTAGCTAAATACACATGCAGGGACAACTCATGAGGAATGTTCCCTATTTCTTGGCCAGCACAGTTACATTTTAAAAAATATTATTTCTTGAAGCTATTGTGTCTGGCCATCAATGACACAATCTTTTTATTCTTTCTTTTTTTTGAAGGGGGGGCAAGATTTTTTACAAAAGAACACAGAAAGAAAACTGAAAACCATAACTGAAAAAGGATAGTTTCCCCATGGGCTGTTGTGCTTTAATACTCAAAAGAACACATGGCCACTTCCATCACTGTCACATCCCTTGAAGCCTTTGTTCAGAAGTCTGATGAGTTGTATTGATTTGGGAAAATCATTGAGCTTCTTGGAAAGCTAGACTCTAGCTTATTCACCACCATCTATTTCTTTCTAGGGAAGACAGCTGGTCAATATTTAGCGGCTAGCCTACTAAAATAAGCCCTTGCTGCTTTCCCCCCACTATTTGCATCTTTAGTAACTTTTTGCTTTCCAAGCTGTGATATAATATTCTAGGAAGTTCTGGCACACAAAGAGCTACATTAAATACTAATATCTGTGGACAAAATAACCATCTAATGCTGCAAATGACAAAAAAACCCAGAAGTATAAGAGCAAAGAACAAAAGGAATTTGTCTGCACTGGTGTTACAAATGTTTTACTTCTGAATCATTTTTTTTTTAAAAAATCTTACTTGGCATCTATTTGGAAAAGTCTAAATAAATACAAAATTACATAGTGTTCAAGGAGCACCAGAGTCTGAAGGTTTTAATTCAGCTAGCAACAGATTCAGTAGGTTAAGACTAAAGAAGAGCTAAACAAAATTCCAAAGAAAATAAAGGATATGGAGAGCATACAGGTGAAGGCAGAACGGCCCATTGGACTTACCGTGAGGGGTCCTTCTCCTCAGAGGTTCGGAGGACATCTCTGTGGGTTATTCCTACTGTTCCTTCAGGGAGGCAGGAACACTTTTTTCACCTTCCTGTTGGCGCCTTCGGAATAACCCCGCCCTCAGTTGTGGGACTCCGAAAGCAGTATCGCCTTCCCTCTAACTAGAAGGACTATAAACACACTAACAACTCATACTAAAATGCAAACTGTAAACGTGAACTCCAATAATACTGAAAGAATCACAGTACAAGGGAGATAGGCTGTAGAAAGAAACCTAAGCGATGAAATGAACCTGGGAGTGGCGAGATGTCCTCCGAACCTCTGAGGAGAAGGACCCCTCACGGTAAGTCCAATGGGCCGTTCTCCCTTAGAGGTTGTCGGACATCTCTGTGGGACCTACCAGAGCAGTCCCCTTTTAATCGGGTGGGTCTTCATCGCTGACCTCCCCCAGGACATGTTGCAATACCTTTCTTCCAAATGCTGCATCTGCTGATGCCATGGAATGTATCTTATAATGCCTTATGAATGTAGACGGAGAGGACCAAGTAGCAGCTCTACACACCTCTTCGACTGAAGCCCTATTCAGGAGTGCCGCATTTGTGGAGGCACTCCTAAGTGAGTGTGCCGTGATTCCTCCAGGTACCTGTAACCCTGATGCCCTATAAGCTTCGCTAATGCAGGCCTTCAAAACTGTACTAATTGAAGAATTAGACATCTTGTCTCCAGCTCTAGGAGGAGAAATGTTAATGAACATATAGTCAGTTTTTCTAATTGACTCCGATCTTAGAATGAAAATCTTCAAGGCTCTGCGCACATCTAGAGTATGCCAGACTACCTCCTTTGGGTGTTTGGGATCTGGACAAAAGGTGGGTAAATAGATTTCTTGTGATCGGTGGAACCTAGAAGCAGCCTTGGGAATGAAAGAGGGGTCTGTGCGCAAAACCACCTTTTCTTTGTGAAACACGCAAAGATCCGCTTTCACTGAGAGGGCCCCCAGTTCCGAAACCCGACGAGCCGATGTAATGGCTACTAAAAAGAGAGTTTTCATTCGTACCCATTTTAAGCCCACTTCTCGAAGAGGTTCAAATGGTTTCTTAGTAAGCGCTAATAAAACGGTATGGAGCCGCCAAGATGGAAAACGATGGACCGTCGGAGGAGACTTCAAATTTGCCCCCTGCAAAAACAACTGAATGTGAGGATGTTGAGATAGTCTGTATCCTCCCACGACCGGTAAAACCGTGGACAGGGCAGCTATCTGCCTTCTTAACGTAGCTGGTTTTAACTTGGCCTCTAGTCCCTCCTGTAGGAATGCTAGTATCTCCGCCACTGAGGGATTAAGCGAGGAAACCTTTTTTCTACGACACCACCGGACAAAGGCCTTCCAGGTAGTGTTGTATATGCGGACTGTGGAGGGTCTTCTTGATGCTAGCATAGTATCCGTCACCTCCGGTGAGTAACCTAGACTTCTGAATGTCTCCCGCTCAATCTCCACGCGGTCAGATGAAACCACTCTGGGTCGGGGTGCCACACCGGACCCTGATGGAGCATGTCGGGAGAAACTGGTAGCGACATCGGGAGGTCTATTGATAGCTCTGTCAACATTGAGAACCACGGACGCCGTGGCCAATAGGGAGCTACCATGATGATTTCCGCCTGAAGCACTCTCACCCTCCGCAGAACTCGAGAAATGAGAGGGACCGGAGGAAACGCATACAAGAGACCTGGAGGCCAGGTGGCTGACAGGGCATCTGTCTGTTCGGCTTCTGGATGGAAGAACCTTGTGAAGTACCTTGGTAACTGGGAGTTTGTATCTGAAGCAAACAGATCCACCTCTGGTTGACCCCAACGCTGGCAGATGAGATTGAATATGTCTGAGCTGAGGGCCCACTCGCCCTCGCAGATTTCCTGTCTGCTTAACCAGTCTGCCTGTATGTTGTCCTGGCCTCTGATGTGTTCCGCCCTGAGAGAGGCCAGATTCTTTTCTGCCCATGTCAGAATCCTTGATGCTTCCCGGTGCAATTGCGAGGATCTAGAACCCCCCTGGTTGTTCAGATACGCCTTGGCTGTGATGTTGTCCGTTCTGACAAGGACATGCTTCTGGAACACTTGGGTCTTGAAGGCCACCAGAGCTAGGCATATGGCTCTGATTTCCAGAAGATTGATGGGGAGTAGACTCCCGGTGTGTGACCACCTGCCTTGGACTGGTTTGTCCTGAAGAGAGGCCCCCCAGCCCCCCAGGCTGGCGTCCGTGAACAGCTCTAGGAAAGAAGGAGGATGGAACAATTTGCCCTGGCGAAGGTGAGACAGATCCGTCCACCATAGCAGACTCCTCTTGACCTTTAAAGGAATTAACAGATTTAAGACCCTTCTCTCCATTATCTGAAGTTGAAATGGTCGTAGGAACAATTGAAGAGGTCTGCAGTGGAATCTGGCCCACTGAACCATGTCTATGGTCGATATCAAAAGTCCCATTAGTTTGGCAAGCAACATCAGTGGTGCTGATTTGCTCTGGATGACCTTGGTAGCCAAATCTCTGATGGACCTGGCCTTGGACAGAGGCAGAAACAGCGAATTGCAGGTGGAGTCGATCATTGCACCTAGATGTTCCAGTCTCTGTGTCGGGTGAAGTGAACTCTTTTCTGTGTTCACCAGGAACCCGTGTGACTGAAGGCACTGAATTGCCAGGGATGTACCCTGAAGAGATTTCTCTTTGCTGCTGGATCTGACCAAGAGGTCGTCCAGATAGGGGTGAATGTGGATCCCCTGCTTTCTCAGCTGGGCTATCGGATGTATTAACATCTTGGAGAAAGCTCTGGGCGCTGTTGACAGACCGAAAGGTAAGGCCCTGTATTGGTAGTGTTGATTGAGTACCACGAACCTTAGGAATCGACGATGGGAAGGGTGGATAGGTATGTGCAGATAAGCTTCGGTCAGGTCTATGGAAGTGAGGTACTCCCCTGTCAAGAGAGAGTCCATAATGAATCTCAAAGTTTCCATCCTGAAGTGACGTACTTTGACGTAGCGATTTAGAAACTTGAGATCTAAGATGGCCCTCCAGTCTCCATTCTTCTTGGGTATGGTGAAAAGGATGGAATACACTCCCTTCCCCCTCTCCAACCCTGGGACCGGCTCGACTGCTCGAATGTCGATGAGATGTTGTATCGCTTTTGTGGTGATGAGAAGCTTGTGTGTCTGTTTGGGGGTAGGAGACCTGACAAATCTGTCTGGTGGAATGCGATGGAACTCTATTGAATACCCCTCTTGCACGATTTCTAAAGACCATTGGTCTGCCTGGGAGGCCTCCCAGGTCTCTGCAAAGTGGAGTAGTCGAGCTCCCACCGGTAAGTGACTGTAGTCATGCCTGCTTGGACTTGGCCTCTCTGTCAGGCTTGTCCATCTTGGAGAAGTTATTGCGATTGAATTTGGAGCCGAATGAACCTCTTTTGAAGGAGCTCTTTGGTGTTTCCCAATTAAACTTTTTGGATTCAGAGCGATATCTGGGTCCGAAAGGACTGAGGGCCCCTATTTTCATTCCTCCTAATGGATTTGGGCATGGCCTTCTTTTTATCCCTAGTCTCTACTAGGATCTTGTCCAAAACGTCCCCGAAGAGACGGTCCCCCTGAAAAGGATAAGCTGCCACCGTGGACTTAGAGAGGAAGTCAGCCTGCCAGGCCCTAAGCCACAGAAGGCGTCTAGTCACAGTGGTAGAGGCCATGATCTTGGAAGCAAATGTTAGAATATCTAACGTAGCATCAGCTGTAAATGACGCTGCCTTAAGGATGCGTGAGGCACCTTATAACATACATCTGTTATCCTCTGGTAACATCTGGATTAACTTGCGTACCCAGACGATGGATGCCCTGGAAACCAGGGAGGCCGCAGAGGACACCTTGACTATCATGGCCACAGATTCATACAACCTTTTCAAGGTCGCCTCAGCTTTTTTGTCCAGGGGATCTCTAAGAGAACCCTGGCCATCCTCTGAAACCAGTCCCGAGGACTGTAGAGCTGCTACTGGTCCGTCCACAGTTGGAGCTTGTAACAACTCGTTGGTATAAGCCGGCAGGGCATATAACTTCTTCACTAAGTGAGGAACCTGCTTAAGAGAAGCTGGTTTTTCCCATTCTGTTCTAATCCTGTTTTTCAAAGTATTCTGGAAAAGGGAAGACTTGTTCAGACGTTTCCCCCCTGGGCAAGAACTCAGAATTTCCGCTGGTTCTAGACTTAAACTTCTTAGCCACCTTAGCTTCCTCGTCTATGGGCCCCTCCTGAATTTCTAAAGCCGACAGCGTTTTGGCCAGTAGAAACTGGTAATCTTCCTGACGGAAGAAACGACTAGCCTGCTCAGGAATTTTGACCTCCTCCTGTTCCTCCTCAGAGAAACATTCCCCCTCTTCCCTGTCTTCCTGGTCAGAGCCAGATGCCATAGACTCAGGCTCAAAGGATAGGGACTGGGAAGACTGCACTGTGGCCTTCCGCGCTGCCTTGGTGGGCCAGGAGAAGGAATGGGGAAGCTCTGAAGAAAGGGTTGGACCCTGAGGAAGAAGCCCCATACGGGCGCAAAAGGAGCCCATTTCTTCCTGCATGGCTCTTCTAATAAATAGCATAGCCTCTGGGTTCAGAGGGTTGCCCATTTGTACGTTACCCCCAGCCTGGAAGCCGTCGATGTGCGTGTGCAGGTAGTTCCGATCCTCCGGAGTGCCTGCTATTGGGGGGTGGAAGGTGTGAGAGCGACGCTCTGCACTTCCAAAATGGCCGCCGCTGCTTTCTGCCGCCTCGAGGAGCGTAGCCGGGGCCTGCATTACGCGCCGTTTCTTGGCGCTAGCAGCTGAGTCTTCTGCGGCCGCGTTGGGAAGGGCGCGAACAAGCCGCGAAGACAAGTCAGCTCCTTCGGCGTGAGTCGGCGCTGCTAGAAGCGTGGCGCGTGACTCTCCCTCCTCGTCAGATAGGAAACCGTCCCTACTGCAGGCCATTCTGAACGACCCGGGTAAGTTTCCTCAGAAGTCTTGGCCAGTAAAAGGCAGAAGGAAAGGAGGGGCAAATAGATGTGGAAAAGAGAGATATGGAAGGAAATTTAGAAAAAGAAACAGAGAAAAAAGGCTGAGCCTAGCCTTGTGCTTCTGCTCCCTGTAGAGGCAGGAACAAAACTGAGGGCGGGGTTATTCCGAAGGCGCCAACAGGAAGGTGAAAAAAGTGTTCCTGCCTCCCTGAAGGTACAGTAGGAATAACCCACAGAGATGTCCGACAACCTCTGAGGGAGAACACAAGTAAAACTGAGAAAATTTGAAGATAGTTCTGCATTTTTAGTGCATCCAACTAGATACCTATGTGCTCACCTTTTCATTCAGGACTTACTTTCTGAACTATGAACCATGTAATTGTCCAACCATTAAACACTTTTAAGCTCAAGTAATTTCAATGGAAGAACTGTACATACGCTTAATTTTCCTACTGAAAGCAATAGGAATGCAGAGGTGAAAATAGTGATTCTGCAATTGTTATTAGTGGAATCACATAACAGAGCTCTGCATCTGCAAAGAAGAAAACTTCTAGAGCTATTATGCATTCCCTTCAGATAGAAAGAACTGTCCTCTCTAGGTGGTTTCTCATGAGGTCAGGCAAGGTGGACGTGGTAAATGCTTTTTCAATATATAGACTAGAGTCACCAGTGGTGCAAGCGAGGCAGGCTGTATGACTGTACTGTTATCAAGAACAACAGTTGGGGGGGGGGGGGGAAATCTCCTTTCTTCTTCATGGTCTCTGTGCAGCATATTCAGAAGTTGGGTGCTGGCCATCTCACAGGTCTGCCAAACACAGAAGCCACATGCACATGACCTCTAACATTTAGAACATAATGTTTTATAAAAATATGTGCTGTGTCTCAAGTAAATACTTGATAAATGTCAGGAGGCAAAAGACCATAAAGGAAAATATTAAGTACTAATTCACAATACAAAATGTCCCTTTGGGGCAAGGGGTGACTGGGAATGAAGTGTAACAGCCAAAACAACCCAATCAGAAATCCTCTGTGAAGAACACAATAACCCTTGCAAGAAGTGCCATAAACAAACAAACAGAAATTGTTCTTGTATTTGGAAAAGAATAATAATTGCACAAAGCTTGCCTTCAGAGCTTGAGCAATATGATGAAGGTTATGGTGGACATGAATGCCAGAAAGTATTATCAGAAGCGCACTGTGAGTCAGGTAGTGATGAAATTCAAAGGTCAAGAAAGTGATTTGGATACTTAAGGAAGAAAGGCTTTTTAGTGAACTGATTAATAAATTGCACAAGTGGCTCCTGGCCACCCCAAATGATGACACCGCCAGGACTGCCACAGCTCCTGGCCACTCTACCACCATCATAGTCAGACTTGGCACACTTCCTGTCCTTGCCCAGAGCTTCTGCAGCTTCTGTCCTCTATCTCCACTACTGTCACTGGGGCCGCCATGGATCAGTCACCCCTCCCATTGCAATGAATTCATTCAGGCCAGATGCACCTCCCAGCTTTGTTAATGGGACCACTATAGCTTCTTTTCCCCATTGCCACTGTTGTCACCCAGTCTGCTGCAGTTCCTGGTCACCCCCCACTGTCGATGCATGAATGAGATGGTATGTGCATGGTCTGCACATGTGTAGACAGCACTTTTTTAATTTCAGGGGGAATTTAAATCTCCCAAAGTATTGTTTTAAGAGTTCAGATTTTGATGCAAACCTGGGGTGGGTGTCCTCAAGTTCACAGAAAAAATCTGTTTAGTATCAGTGTAACCACAATCCATGGATTTAGATATCCATAGATGTGGGCCACACTTCACTATATAGATAAATAGGTGTATTTTTACAAATTGATGTTAGCAGTCCTCTCAGCATTTCTGAATGATGTTCACCTCTTTTCTTAGAAAACAATAGTCTATTTAGGGAAAATAATCATTCAGCTGGGATAAAAATTAGCCACACATTTTTTGGTTAAAAAACTCCCTCTTTATGCTGTATTATCCTGTTGCACTCTTCACAAATCAATGCAGACCGTTTAGACTCATCAAGAAGTGGAAGAATATAAGCAGAATCATCCAAAATATTATTAGCCAAACAGAAGCAACTACATCAAGAATGAGCAGGGTTTCAAACATGAAGCCTGGGGGTTGAATCAGGCCCCTGGAGGCCTCCTATCAGGCTCCCGAGCAGCTGGCTGTCATCTGCTTTCTTCTCCCTCTTTCTTGCTTCCTTCTTCATCACAGCTTGCTTTGCCAGGCTTGCTCAATCGTACAAGAGCTACAAAGCAAAACCTCTATTTTCTCCATTGGCTGAGGCTCCTCCCTTGGAGAGGAAGGGGGGAGGCAGAGCTTGCTTTGCCAGGCTCTCTTAATTGTGCAGCAGAGCTACTGAGCCAAGCTTCTCTTTTTATTGGCTGTGGCTCCTCCCCTCCTGATCCCCTTTGGAAGGAAGGAAAGAGATAGAGCTTCCTTTGTCCAGTTCCCTGGATCCCATGGGCGAAATGCAATGAAAGCACCTTTAACACCGAGTGCTAATGTTTTAAGCATGTTGTATTTTAAGGGTTTTAAAAAAATCTTTAATTGTGTCTGTCTTATAAAGTTTATATCCCTGCTACCTGATCTTAAATAGGTACACATCATGCCATGGCCCGGCCCAACAAGGTCTCATTTATGTTCGATCTGGCCCTCATGAGTTTGACACCCCTGATTTACAGAATCAGTTCTCTCGTGAAGATAGTAAACTGAAGACTCTGAAGACTAATCTTAAATAGGACATGGCCCAGCCCTACAAGGTCTCATTTATGTCAGATCAGGGTCTCGTAACAAATTAATTTGACACCTCTGAGCTAAAACCTACCATCCTTTATTCAAGATACTGATATACCTGGTAGAATCCAAGACTGCAGAGCAGAGATAGTTCAGTGAGTGACTTCTACAGGTGAACATGCTGTTCCATCTGAGAGTTTGTGGCCTTCATCTGTTCCACCTTCCACACATCAACCCTGATAACTGATAAATTCTAGGCTTTCTTTTCAGATTCAAACATTCCTTATCATACCAGGAATTGTTTGACCTATTCTTATTTTGAGCTGTTTTAGTAGTCTTAATTTATTTATTTATTATTTATTTATTACGTTAAGCTTATATCATTTTATTTCATTTATTTCATTTTATTTGATTTATATCCCGCCCTACCCCACCGAAGCGGGCTCAGAGCGGCTTCTCTCCTGCTCTCTCCGCAAGCGGACTCAGGGCAGCTCACAACATCACATTAATCCCATTAAAAACCAATAAAACATAATTACATATTTAAATTATTTAAAACATTTCATGGTGCTGTATTAATACAATACAGTATAGCTGTTCTGAAAGTTCGATGGTGACCATTGGTACTCTGCATGGAGCTCTATATAATGTCCAGTGGCAGCTCGCTCTCGGTTAAATGTCGAAGGCCTGTCGGAACAATTCGGTCTTACAGGCCCTGCAGAATGTAGGTAAATCCCACAGGGCCCTTATGGCCTCCGGAAGAGCGTTCCAGAGTTCTGGTGCTGCCACCGAGAAGGCCCTGGCTCGTGTCGTACACAACCTGGCTTCTTTTGGTCCAGGGATGGACAATAGATTTTTCGTCCCTGAACGCAGTGCTCTCTGGGGAATATGCAGAGAAAGGCGGTCCCGCAGATAGACAGGTCCTTGACCATAAAGGGCTTTAAAAGTCAACACCAACACCTTGAAACGAACTCGGAACACAACAGGAAGCCAGTGCAGCTCTTTCAGCACCGGCTGAAAGTGCTCCCATCAAGGGAGTCTCATTAACAGCCACGCCACAGCGTTCTGCACTAGCTGTAGTCTCCGGGTCAGCGTCAAGGATAGCCCCATGTAGAGAGTTACAGTGATCTATTCTTGAGGTGACCGTAGCATGGATCACCATTGCTAAGTCGTTGTGCTCCAGGAACGGGGCCAGCTGCCGTGCCCGTCGAAGGTGGAAAAAGGCGGATCTAACTGTGGCCGCTACCTGGGCCTCCATTGTAAGGGAGGACACAAGGAGCATGCCCAAGCTCCTGACCTTAGGGGTCGGTATTAATGGCACCCCGTCAAGAGCCGGCAGATGAACCCCTCCCCCCGGACCACCCCAGCTCAGATAGAGAACCTCTTTCTTCATCAGATTCAATTTCAGTCAACTCAACCTGAGCCACGAAGCCACGGCTTGAAGGGCCAGGTCTAGATTTTCCGGGGTACATTCGGACTGGCCGCCCATCAATAGATAGAGCTGGGTGTCATCTGCATATTGATGACAACCCAGTCCATATCTCCTGACAATCTGGGCAAGGGGGCGCATATAGATATTAAATAGCATTGGGGATAGGACTGCTTCCTGTGGTACCCCACAACTGAGAGAGTGCCTCTGGGATGCTTCCTCCCCTATCACCACCCTTTGTCCCCGATCTTGGAGAAAGGAGGTCAACCACTGTAAGGCGGACTCTTGAATCCCCACATCGGCAAGGCGGCTAGTCAGTAACTGATGGTCAACCGTATCAAAAGCAGCTGACAGATCTAATAACAACAGCACTGCTGAGCCGCCCCGATCCAGATGTCACATGAGGTCATCTGTGAGAGCGACCAGAACCGTCTCCGTCCCGTGACCTGGCTGAAAGCCGGACTGGAATGGATCCAGTGCGGAAGTGTCCTCCAGGAATCCCTGTAGCTGAGTTGCCACCGCCCGCTCTATAACCTTACCCCAAAAGGGAAGGTTTGATACCGGCTGATAATTTGCCAATATGGCCGGATCTGCAGATGGTTTTTTTAAGAGGGGACAGACCACTGCCTCTTTAAGAGGTGTGGGAAAGATCCCTTCTACCAGGGATCTGTTGACAATACCTTGTAGTGGATCACGTAGCCACGTCTGGCTAGCTTTTATAAGCCAGGACGGGCATGGATCCAACCTACAAGTCGTAGGGCGTACAGCCAAAAGGATCCTGTCAACTTCCTCCAGGCTGAATCGGCTGAAAGAATCCAAAATTGGACCAGAAGACGCACTCGGTGCCCCAAGTTCTTTTACTGTATCAACTATGGTGGGAAGGTCGCGTCGGAGCGACGAGACCTTATCTGCGAAAAAACTCGCAAAAGCCTCACAGCCTATTTCCAATTCTCTAATATTTTGTTTACCCTGTGATAGAGTTGTTAGTGACTGAATTATACTAAACAATTGTGCTGGGCGAAAGGTCGCAGATGCAATTCTGGATGCAAAATAGGTCTTTTTTGCAGCCTGAACTACCATCTCATAGGTCCACATAAATGACCTGTAGGATGTTCTCATAGCTTCGTTGTGAGTATGTAGCCATCATCTCTCTAGTCGTCTTAATCGCTGTTTCATTGATCTCAACTCCATGGTATACCATGGAGCAGATCGTGAATGAGGATGAAGAGGACGTTGGGGAGCGATCTCGTCGATGGCCACTAGCTCATCCAGTGAGTCACCAGAGGGCCAGGAATCCCGCATTGCCATTTGAAGCTGCAAAGGGTCAATCTGGCTACACGGGCGAGCTAAAACTTGCTCACCGCCTAAACGGGAAAGGGGTGGTATGTCCACACGAGCCTTCAAGGCCTGGTGGTCAGACCATGGCACTGCCTCGGCAGAAATCTGATCCACTACAACTCCCGCCGCAAAGATCAGGTCTAGTGTGTGCCCAGCCCGGTGCGTGGGCGCTGTTATATATTGGGAGAGTCCTAGTGCTGCCATGGAAAGCACTAGGTCCGTCGCCCGAGTGGAAGCCGTGTCCTCGGCATGGACGTTGAAGTCACCCAGGACTATAAGTCGAGGATGCTCGAATGCCCAGCCTGCTACAGCCTCCATCAGGGACGGTAAGGCACTGGCCGGCGCATTAGGCGGATGGTGCACCAGCCAGATTGCCAAACTCTCCCCAACATCCCACACCAGGCCCACACACTCCACGCCCTTGATCTTTGGTGGCGGAAGCACCCTGAAGGAGCAATCCTCCTGTATGAAAAAGGCCACCGCTCCCTCCCGCCGGCTAGTCCGAGCCTGGTGAAGGACAGAGAACCCAGGCGGAGCCACTTGGGAGAGAGCAATTAGGAATTATCTCAAATATTTAATCAATTCTAATGGTTTCAACAACAGCCAAATTTAGGAATGACTCAAATTAGCTTCTAAGAGTTCTAAACACCACATGGTGTATTTTCAGCCTTTAGGATCTGGTGAGTGAAAAGAAAGGAAGAAGCACTGTATGATGAAAATTCAGCATCCAAAGTTTGTGAGCTGACTTTCTCATTCTTTCTGGGACCACTCCCTAAGTACTGACAAGATAACAAAGAAGAAGATACTCTCCAATCATTTCTGCAATCACAAAGAAAAAGAGCAGAGGAAGAAATACAGGTGCTCAGAGAAGATGCTTTTGTAGAAAGGAGCAGAGAAAGTGCCTCTCAGAGCAGATGCAGCAAGGAGCAAAAAGTGTGCCTCCTAGAGCAGATGCCAAAGAGGGTGCCTCTCTTGAGCTCTACGTGGTTGTAAAGCTTGCACAACAGAAGTGTGGGATCCAACTGTGGGACTGCACAGAAATTAAGAAAAAGAATTAGAAGTCTCAACTTTTGCTGGATCAGGCCCCACATTTTAAATGAAGGGGCATTGAAACACAAAGTTTATCTGTGCAGTAAAATAGGGTAGTTATATACAAAAACACCAAGTTATATATTTTCAACCTAAAATGTATGGATTAATACATTTCTGCATTCTGTATGTTATTATTTTTTACAACAAAGGATCTAAAATTTACACAGCATGTTTCTAGTTTTCAAAAGCACTTGACGTACATTATCTCAGTTATTCATATGGCAACACTATCCGGTACATCCAAATTAAAGCCATGGATGTACCAACTTGAACTTAGTACATTACAGCAGGCCTCATATTTACATATTTAGAGTTTTTATAAGCTTTTGCTTTCAAGCAAAGGTGTTGAGATTGAAATCAAATGCAACATATTTGAGTGGTAACTCAGTTACTGCTACTACTAGTTAACATTTACTTCATGACAAAGATGCACTATGAACTCCCATTATAAATTAATGTGACTGCTAATGTACTATCAGTGCCAGCCCAGAAGGTGAGAGAGCCTGGGGGTGGTCCTGGAGGCCTCACTTTATATGGAGGCCCAGGTCACCACAGTTGCCAGGTCTGCCTTTTATCATCTTCAGCAGATTAGGCAGCTGGGTCCCTATGTCTCCGCCCCAGGACTTGGCTACAGTAACCCATGCAATTATCACTTGATTACTGTAACTTTACGCAAGCTTGCCCTTGCAGATGATCGGGAAACTCCAGCTAGTGCAAAATGCAGCAGTGTGCCTGACTGTGTTGCCTGTGCAGGAACACATTCAGCCAGCACTACACCAATTGCACTGGCTACCAGCCGAGTACTAGATCTACTTCAAGGTACTGGTACTGACCTTTAAAGCTTTGAATGGCCTGGAACTGTCTCTTCCCTTATGCGCCCCAGAGAGCCTTGTGCTCCACTAATCAATACCTGTTGGTTGTCCCCGGCCCAAGGGATGTTCACTTAGTCTCAGCCAGTGTCAGCGTTTTTTCTGTCCTGAATCTGGCCTGGAGGAACATGCTCCCATCTGAGATCAGAGCCCTGTGGGGCTCTGGAGCTGTTCCACCAGGGCTTTGGCTGAAGGGCAGGTATCCAATAATAACCCAGTCTCCCCTGCTTGCCACCTCTATATAGTCCAAATCTAAGAGACTTTAGAGACCTAGTGTGCCAGCTTGGAACTATGCATATAAACCAATAGTGTCACCTGTTTTTAAAATGTGTCATTTTAAACTTTTTAATTATTTATTAATGTTGTATGAATGTATTTTAGAACCTTTTGTGATCCACTCTGAGCCTGCTTACAGGGAGGATGGAATATAAATTGACAGAAATAAATAAAAAATACAGGGTCATTACAATAGCAGCTGTTTTATTTTCAGTCCCTTTCCTGATAATCCCCAGCATAGAGTTTTTCACCACTGCAGCACACTGGGTTGAAAGTTTCAATGAGCTATCCACTAAGACCCCAAGATCTTTTCCCCCTCAGTCTCAGCAAATTCAGTTCCCATTATTCTCAATTTATATAACAACTTCTAGCACATTTTGCTTCCCCCCCTAGGTTTTCCATGAAAAGTATGCATATAATCTGAAAAGTATGCATATAATCTGAAATCATTTCACAATATGCAGAAGAGTGTATTATTTCTCATTTTGCTCTAAATTATAACCGCACTGGATACACAATTATGAGGTAATTACCTTACGAGGTAATACATTCAGGCCTATTTTAAAGACTATTAAGTGTCCAGTGTGCTTCTAAACAAGCATCCTGAGAAATAATTCAAAAGCTTGCATACTACATTTTAAGCACTAGCTTGTCCAAATAAAAAGCATTGTTTATTTTCTGTTTCTTGTTCTAGAACCAATGACTGCTAAAGGTTTACATGTGAAGGAAGAATGCAGTGCAGAAAGCATTTGTAAGCTACAAGTAAATATGTCAAAGAACATTGGTGATTACTCCCTCATTGCTTTCAATGCTTATAAAAGGCTCCAGGTGTGAACAATGGCAAATTGCTGAACAACAGATAATGAAACATTAACAGGAAGGAGGGAATATATGCAGTATTATGACGGAAAGAGCAAGCAGGTGAGGGAGAGGAAACATGGTTATCAAAATGTAGTAGGATAACACAGAGATGAGCACAGGCCTCCAAAAGGTACTGTTGATCCATGTATCTTGTTGGGACTGAGAAACCCAGCCTGATATAAATTACAGTGCTTTATTTAAAGTCAAAGCATTTTATTTTCTTTCGTGCCAGCTCTGGGGTCCTTTTCATCTCAAGCTACCAGACCCAAGAGAGAACACAGTCTTCTAGTTCTGTTGGCAGCCAGCTGTGGCCTCTGTAAATTATAAAGCCTCTTAACCAGCCATTCTTTCCAAAGCTCAACTGTGGTTACTAGACACGATCACTCCTTTAAAACAGCAATTTAAAACAGCAGTTGAAAAATAGTGAGAATCACTGAGCTTCATTTTCTAAAGATGCAAGTGTGCAGTAAATTTCATATACCACTAAAACACTTCATTGTCTTCACTTTGAAAAAGAATGTTAAGAACTGTGAAAATACCTAAGCCAGATGTACCCATACCTTTCTAATACGCAGCATTCAAATATAACTTTTTCATATGCATCCATAATAAATTCAAGTGCACGTGTATATACATACACACAGTTTTCAATTTAATTCTAACAGCATCTTACTGTTCTCAGTGACTAACCCTCAACACCTAATTAACCTAGGGTTGTTAGGCCTGAGTTGGAAAATATCTGGAGACCTTGTGATGGATCCAGGAGGGGGTGGGGATTGAGGAGGGGAGGGGTCTCGACATGGTACAATGCCATAGAGTCCACCCTTCAAAGCAGCTTTTTTCTCCAAGAGAGCTGATCTCTGCTAGCTGGAGATCTCCAGGCCCTACCTGGATCTAGCCCTGAAATTATGTATTTTCTCTTTGCCAAGACTCCTCTTGAGGTCTCCCATTTCACTAAATAACAGATTAAGGACACTCCGCACATATATTTGTATTGTACTGTATTATATTTATGCTTTGTAACAGCAAATAGATGCTATTTCACAGGCATTTGCAGCAGTTCATAAGATAGCAGTTCATGAAACTGCAGCCTTTTCACACACATTTGCTGCATTTCATGAGATACTTCCTTGTGGCATGATCCGCCATGGCTGCAGACTGCATAAACAATGTTAATAGATGGACATGGTTGATTCGGCAGGAGAGAACAACATAGGTGAAACTAACTGAAATGTAAAGGCTTCTACTTCAACACAGCTGTGTGTATTAGCAGACATTACATCAATTATAGAAAAAATTAATGTAGCTTTGTTTCCTTTTGTTAGTAGAATACATAACAATGAATATCAGAGGGCACCTGTCACTAAGAACTAATCTGATCTGAAGCCAGTGTTTTTTTAACCGTACTGCCTTTCAAACCCACACATTTGGGAAATAGTCTTTGTCTAAGAATGCTGGTAGAAATAAACCAAGAAATAAAAGTGGAAAAATCTACGATATAAGAAAAAAAGAAAAGAAAATCTCTAATAAACAGGATCTGATAGTCAAATGCTAAAATAATGCCTAGTAGGATATTCTGCAAATGAACAGCAGCAGTGTTTCTACCTTCCTTATCGCTACTTTGAAAAATAATCTTTAGGAAGTTCCAAGTATTTCTATAATGACCTTTCACACAAACGTTCATTCAGTAAATAAGCCCAATGTAGTGTGACTAATGGTGTTCTACAGCAGAAGAAAGGTAAAAGAGCATTGGTTAGCAACTAGTCAATTTTCTGGGACAAGAATACTTTACTGGTTAGTTATTTGGATCAAAACAAGCCAGAGTGTATCTGGACAAGACTGCATTCTTCCCAAGCAGGTGAAATTAGTTAAGTTATTGAAAAAGGAGCTTTGTCCATGACTGCATGAGATAGCTTGGAAGATGACCCAATCAACCCAGCTGACTGTGACTGCTTGATATATACTTTATCTTCAGCTACATGTAATTAAATGGTCAACATTCTGATAAATTTCTCTTTAGCACCTTGTGCTCTGATGGCTTAGTTTATTATGGATATACTGGCTTGAGCTTTCCTTGACCGGCAGTGATCTGTGCAGCTAACACATTTTTTTCCCTTCACCTGTATACATAGTAAAATGAGATATCTTTGACCTGAGCAAAATGGAACTTAAACTACTTGAGTCAGTAAGGGCCGCTTTAGACCTGCCCAACTTTATCTTCTTTAAAATGATTCTTTTGTAACCAGTGACAAATTACAGCGACTAAGAATTCTTCTATCGCACACATTTCTGTTCAAACATTACTAGCAGTGTACAATATTTTTACTTGTTTCACTTGGGGAAAACATGCACAAATTCATCTGAATTATTGACTGCACTTTAGCCTCATCTGAAGTGTTGGCCCCTCCATCTGATAAGCAATGGCCCCCAGTGGCACATAAACCCTCTCCAAAGAGGCAGGAACATTATTGCTTTGCACTGGGGACTGCAGCACGAGAGCCAATCTATCACATTTCTTGGCAGCTTTTACAGCCTCCTCACATCAGGCCCAAGTCAAGCTCCATGGCTCCTATTGTTCAAATCCTTCTATTTCTTCTTTTTTTTTGGCTCTGCTCTAAGAAATTTAGGGCAAGTCTAAGGATTCAGCAAAGAAAGACTATTATAAGCAGCTCAGGAGCTACTGGCCTCCCATCTATGCAGCAAGTCTCCAAAGATTCCCCCCTGAAAGCAACATACTCTTGCTTAATACACGCTTATACAGAGCAGGCACCAACACTGCGTCTTGCACACATTTTATCCCAAAAAGTGGTTTTTCAAACCATATTACTGAAACACACAAAAACAATCCTGTAAAACTATACATTGTATAACTAACATTTTCTTTATTTCACAATGGCATGACCTTTCAAAAAGAGACTAATACTACAGCTGCTTATCAAATACCGGGCATAAATATTGAGTACTTACACAATTCCCATGTGATACCTTTCATGGTTAATATTAGAATTTTTACAAATTTACAGCTTTTACAAACGTGCTGACTTGTAATTTTTGCTGCATCTAGAAGTGTTACCAATTACATCACAAAGTTTAGTGTAACATCCAAGGACATAAATCTATATGTTGGATATATCTATAGTTGTGACATATTAAATCTTGCTAACAGAGAATCTTAGCATTTTGTAAGAAAAAGAAAACCTCTAACCCATATATTAAAAAACATAAGTAGTAGCATAATTAAACACCAAAGGGGCCACAGACCAGTTTTGTAAAGCTATAAAGGAGAGCTTCTTTCTATTCCTTTAATTACTCAATCCTAAACAGAATTATATTTTTTTATTAAATCCACTGAAGGATGTAACTCTGTTTGGGTTTACAGTGTAACTCTCTCAATTGTTACCCATAGCTGCCCAATTATGTTCCATTATTTCTCTTACCCCAAATATGGGTAAATCTTGACACATACAAACTTGAGCTTGGATTTTTTTTTTGCATTACTCACTAGTGCTGGAGCTTCAATTGTGATTTGATTAATATGTGATTTCTGTCATATTAAAATTAAAGAAGAGAATAAAAAGGTGTCCAAATTTGCATAGAAAGAATAAGGCATAGGCGTTTGTGTTCTGTAGTAAAGAGAGTTATTGATCATTTGGTCAGAAATCAGATGCTGCAATTCTAAAAAAAATCAATTATCTTGGAGTCTGAAGAAAAAAGAAGCAAGAGTAGCTCTGATCTGACAGACTGGTAACTGCTTAAAGAACAGGAAACAGAAGATCTGCATAAATGGACATTTCTCATAATAGAAGGAAGTAAGCAGGGGGTCCCACAAGAATATATGCTATTTATTTCTAAATTGTCTGGGAGCAGGGATATCAGTGATGTACTCACACTCAAGACAACATCAAGTCATTCAGGTTGGCGAAATGACAAGCAGACTGTGCAGAGTTCTGAAACATGAGGAAATCTAACCTCCCAAACACACTGATGGAGTCTGAGCTGTCTAGGAAAAAAATACTGCATTTAGTGGAAAGCTCAGAGTCAAACAAGATGATATATCTCTATAATCCAGTGCTCCTCAGGAACATGGTAGCTACAGGCAGGGTCGGCCCTAAACTGTCGGGCACCCTAGGCAAGGCTAACTTCTGGTGCTCCCCCCTGCACTGATAATGTCACCAAGTCACATGGGGGGGACCCCCAATTTGGCATCCCCAGAAGGCCAGCACCCTAGGCGATAGCATAGTTTGCCTGGTGGCAGAGCTGGCCCTGGCTACAGGTGCACACATGCACATGCGCACACACACACACAATATACAAAAAAACCAAAACCAAAACTGACAAGTGCTGCAGGCACCCAATTCAGCTTGGAACAGCAGTTGCAGGAGGAAATGCTTTAGTTCCTCAGTGAAAATTCTGATTTAGAGGTTGAAAAAAGATGAATTACACACTAGGATTCTTAGAAAACAGGGGGAAACAATTTGGCAGTATAGTATGATGTAGTCATGTCTGGAATTCTGTGTACAGTCACAACTGTACATCTCAAAAAGGCTACCATAGCACTAGAAAAGATAAACAAAGTATCAAGGGTACCTTTCTTAGGCTAAAGTATCTGGAGATTTTCAGTTGAAGAAAAAATGATGATTAAGGGGAAGCATAATAGAAGTTTACAACATTATGCATGATATTAAGAAAGTAGCTAAACAAAATCCTTATTTCATTTTAGAATTTCCAGTCACATAATAAAATTTATCTGTAGTAGATCCAGGGCAGACAAAAGAAAACACTTCTTTATATAATAAATATTTAGCTTACAACATCTGCTGCTAGAATTTATTGTGATAAAGTACTAGATGATTGTAGATTATCAATTCATACTAGCCATGATAGCTATATGGAACTGCTTCAGAAAGAATATGACTCTGAATACAAACAGGTTGCTTACCTGTAACTGATGATCTTTGAGTGGTCATCTGTGCAATCACGCACATGGGTTTTCCGCCTGGAACGAACCCGACCTCGGAGAATTCAAAGCTAGCCTAGGTGTTTATTTTGGTGCGCATTCCCTCTTGGTCTGGGAAGCAGGCATTCACTGCGCATGCCTGGAGCGAGGGGAAGGGGCTCCACTCACCCAGTTTCTTCTAGCCACTGTACAGAGAAAAGATTAATAAAGTAGAGCATAAAACAGCAGTGGGGAAGGGTGGGCGGGCATGTGTGACTGCACAGATGACCACTCGAAGATCATCAGTTACAGATAAGCAACCTGTTTATCTTCATCGTGGTCTGTGTGCAGTCCCACACATGGGTGATTGGTAAGCTGACGTGGACAGAGGAGGGTGCTGGTTCTGTAATAGAAGAGTACATGTTAAACATACATATAAGAAAAGAGAAGTATTGTATTTACAGGGCAGAAGACTGGAGACATCAGTAAAAAATGGAACAAAGTACTGCCTGCCTGAAGGATACGTCACGCCGAACATGAACATCTAAGGCGTAGTGCGTGGCAAATGTAGATGGAGAAGACCAAACAGCAGCAGCACAGATGTCCTCCATTGGTACACCTCTATAGAAGGCTGATGATGTGGAGACAGCTCGAGTGGAGTGAGCTCGTAATCGTTCAGGTACAGGCTGTTTAGCCAATTGGTAGCATAAGGTAATGGCAGCCACAATCCATTTTGAAAACCTGTGTTGAGATTTTGTGTCCCTGCTTATGAGTTCCACAAAAAAGTCTAGGGTCATTATGGAAGGGACGTGTCCTTTCAATGTAGAAAGCAAGGGGTCTACGTACATTGAGATTGTGTACGGCCCATTGACCGGCGTCAATAGGGTTTTGAAAGAAGGAAGGCAGAGTGGTTGACTTCCCCAGGTGATACAGCGAGAGGACTTTTTGCAGAAAAGCAGGGTCAGGGCGTAAAATTACTCTGTCATGGTGGAAAATAGTGTATGGAGGATCTGTCCAAAAAGCACAAATGTCACTGACTCTTCTGCCAGATGTGAGTGCCACCAACAACGCCGTCTTCCTTGACAAGAGATGCAGTGGAATGGACACCATCGGCTCAAAGGGAGGTTTCATTAGCTGGCTCAGCACAAGAGACAAGCTCCATGTGGGATGTAGTTGGCGAATTGGAGGATGAAGATGTAAGATGCCCTTTTGTTGAGGAGTGGGAGAAGACGATGAGTCCTTCAATGTGTGGATGGAAGACTGAGACGGCGGCCAAATGAACCTTTAAAGAAGAATAGTTCAGACCTGAGTTTGAAAGAGATAAAGTGTAGGCCAGAATCTGAGCTATAGATGATAATTCGCAGGGCTTGCAAAACTGTTCTTTTTCAGCTCACATTAAGATGAAACCCGGGAAACGACACCTAGCCATCCTATATAGAGTTTGAACTGTAGCACCGAAATCTATAATTTATAATGGTTTACTGTCTTTCTAATTTTAACTTAATTTATGAATGTAATTTTATCTATTTTAATTGTTCAATTGTTTTGTTGTAATGATTGTATTTTACCGTAATCATGGTGCATACCATGTCGTGTTAGCCGCCCTGAGCCTGCCTTTGGCGGGGGAGGGCAGGATATAAAAATAATTTTATTATTATTATTATAATTCAGGGAGGAAGTTGTGCAGGGCAGTGTACGCTGAGAAACGTTTTTAGTTTAGAGAGTCTACTGGAAGGTTTTCTGGCATTAATCAGAACATGTCTGACCTCTGAAGGAAAATTCAAAAATTGATTCTCCAGGCAGTCAGTTGCAGAAGTCCTGTGTCGTGATGTAGGACTTGGCCGTCCTGTTGAGAGATTAGCTCTCAAACTTGGGGAAAACGATGAAATACACTGTTTGAGAGAAGGAGGAGGGTAGTGAACCTTGGTTGACGGGGCCACCAGGGAGTGATAAGGATATAGTTGGTCCGATCCAGTTGGATTTTCTACAGTGTTCTCATCAGTGGAATAGGAGGGAACAGGTAGTGTAGTGGTCCCGACCACGAGTGGAAGGCATCTCCCGTGGATTGCGTGGATGGAGGGTCCTGAGTGTAGAAATGTGGCCATTGAGCGTTGTCCGGAGAGGCAAAGACATCTATTGCTGGAACCCCGAACATCGCGAAGACTGTCCGAAGATAATGAAGGTTGAGGGTCCATTCGTGGTCATTCATGAGGTGGCGACTTAGTGTGTCTGCTTGACATTCTGGATTCCCGGCAGATGTACGGATATAAGGAATATGTTGTGAGCAATGCTCCAATGCCATAGGGATAAGGCTTGCCTGCAAAGGCGGACAGAAGCAGTGCCTCCGTGACAATCGATATAAAATATGGTTGTTACATTGTCCGAAGTGACCTGGATGTGCTGACCGTGAAGGGATGGCAGGAATTAGGGTTTGTAGAATCTTTCGGGATCAAGTGCCGTGTTCTACTGGAGAAAGTTTTCCTTCCAGTAGAACACGGCACTTGATCCCGAAAGATTCTACAAACCCTAATGATGTTACCAGCCATGAAAACCTGAAATCTTTGATGGCAGGAATAACTTGAGAGCTCTGTGGACCGCCAAGAGTTCCAGACAGTTGATATGAAGGGATTTCTTGTAGGCTGTCCACTACCCTTGTACTGTTAGTGTCTCGAAGTGAGCTCCCCAACCCCACCTCAAGGCATTGGTCATGGCAATGGCTGATGGGTGCGACTGTATGAACGGCATTCCAGTCAGAAGATGACGTTCCATCTTCCACCATTCCAGAGTTGGAAGAATGTGGTGTGGAACGGTGAGTAGGGTCCGGACGAACCACAATTGCAGAGGATGCATGCGGAGTCTCACAAAGCACAGGACCGAAGTTGTAGCTGCCATGAGACCCAACATATGTTGGAAAATGAAGGCTGTTTGGGTAGGGTGCATTATGGTGGCAGCAGCCGGAGATTGAATGTGGTGAACACTGTCTGCAGGGAGGTAGGCCTTGTGTGATAGTGTTGACAGGCATGCCCCTATGAACTGAATGTCCTGTGTAGGGATGAGATTGGACTTTGTCAGGTTGACCTGAAGACCCAGTGAAGATAGGAGAGCCAGAGTGGTAGAGATGTCTTTTAGGAGTTGCTCTTTGGATTGGGCCACAATGAGCCAGACTATGTAAGGGTATATGGAAATTTTTTGTTGATGGAGTGTTGCTGCTACCACTGCCATGCATTTTGTGAAGATTCTTGGTGCAGTCGACAAGCCGAAGGGGAGGGAACGGAACTGGTAGTGCTGGTCCCCGACGGCAAGCCTCAAGAATCTTCTGTGGTTGATGGTAAGGTGGAAGTAGGCATCTTGAAGGTCTATCAACGCCATCCAAGCACCTTTTTGAATCAGTGGTACAATAGACTGCAGGGTGATCCTGCGGAATTTCTTATATAGAATATGACAATTAAGCTTGCGAAGATCCAGTATTGGACGTTGTCCCCCATCTCTCTTTGGAACCAGGAAGTTTTGAGAATAGAACCCTGTGTGATGGGACTTCGGTGGAATTGGTTCTATGGCTGCCTTGTCCAGCAAGGTGGAGATCTCTTCCTGAAGAGGGAGGGAAGGGGGAGTACGTATGAATCGATGGAGCCTCGGGGGCGAATCGAACTCTATGGTGTAGCCCCTGTGGATGATCGCCAGGACCCAGGAATCCGATGTTATGGACTCCCACATGGAGTAGAATGGACGCAGTCTGGTGCTGTCGGTGGGATGTTGTGGTGGACAGAGAGATGATATTAGGGAGTCAAAGAGGCTGTTTTGAAGCCGGAGTTGCCTTTTTTGTGGTTTGTGCACAAAGCCTTTGATGGAAGGGTTGTTTAGCTGGTGGAGCCTTGCACTTCCGGAAATCAGCCTGTCGAGGTGAGCGAGGGCGTTTATAATAAGATGGCTTCCAGACTCTATTAGGTTGAGATTGTTGTTGATTGACTCCCAGCCTCCTAGCCCTTTTTCTACTGTTGTCAACAGTGGTCAAGATGTCATCAGTTGTAGCATTGACCAGACCCTGACCGTCGAAGGGCAAGTCTTCAATTTTAAATTTGATGTCTGGTTGCAATGAGGAGGAGCGGAGCCAGGCATGGCGTCGCAAGGCAATGGATGTGGCCATGGTTCTGGATGAACAAGCAACAGTGTGACGAACTGAATTGATTTGCTGTTTACTGACTCGGGAAAGCTCTTGTAGAATATGTGATGCTTGTTTCTGTGCAGTCAGGTAGAGAAGGGACCATTGTAGTAAGTTGGGACGTCAAATTAAAGGTGTAGGCCAAAAAATATGCCAAATAATTATGAATTTTGGAGGTAGCAGTAGAAAGGGAGTAAATTTTTCTCCCTAAGGTGTCTAACTTCTTTCCCTCCTTCTCAGGTGGAACTGGATGATGTGTTTGCTTGGACTTGGATGAAGAATGTACGATCATGGAGTTGGGTGCGGGATGATTAAATAGAAATTTAGAATCTGGAGCATGAATTTTATATAAGGACTCGATCCTTTTTGATGTAGGTGGAACTGATGCGGGCTTATCCCAAGCCTCCTTTAAGCCTTCTAGGTGAACAGGGAGTGTTGGGAGGAAGGAGGCTGCAGGTAGGTCCGCATGGACTAAATCATGGACTAAGTCCGATACTCTTGGCAGGTCAGTAGTGAGTTTTATGTTAAGTGTATTAGCCATATTGGTAAGTAGGTCTAAGTAAGCCTTGGATCCTTCAGATGGTGAGAGATAGGCCGGTTTGGTAATGTGGGAGACAGGTGATGCTGGTGCAGGCAACGTTGATTGAGAAGAGTCCGAATGTTCAGCTTTGGCATCTTCCAGAACATCCATGGGAGTCGTGTATGTGGGCTTGGTGGGTATCGATATAGGCTTCCTTGGAATGGTAGGTTGGTCAGGTTGAGTTATCTGTTGCTTCGAAGTGGCCGAGAAGGCCGATGTAGACTGGGCTGGTGATAATGGTTTTGACTTGGTGATAATGGTTGATAATGGTTTTGACTCTGACTGTAATGCCAGGGTCAGTGAGGAGATGGACTTTCGCGGAATTGAGACGAAATGGTATTAAACGTCCTCACGGTACCGAGGTCGATAGGATTCCTCATGATATCGAGACTCATGGTATCCGGGTTGGTAAACTACATCACGGTACCGGGGTCGATGGATTTCACGAGATGGTGATCTATAGTATTGCCGGTATCTACGTGGAGACAGTGACCTGGAGTGTGATGGGCTGTAGTAGTAATAACGATTCCTACATTGGCGTGGGGACCATTCAACATAAATTAGAGTGGCCGGATCCTTGGGCGTTGAAGGCTCTGGCTGTAGTGGAGAGACAGTCAGGTCCTTGAAAGTGTGAGGCACTGAGACTTCCCGGAACGAATGTGCTCCAAGTAGATTAGTTCGCTGACTTCGAAGGCACAAGGATTCCAAGGATTCGGTGTCTAGGATGTTTTCTGATAGGAATTCATGGACCAATGGAGATTTAGATCGGATGTGGACAACCTTGTCATGTATGACTTCGATGGGAGTCGAGAGCTCTGCCGGAGCAGTTGGTGCCATCGAAGTCGAGATGAATGCCGCCGAATGCGAGGTCGAGGTCATGGTATGGTCGGAGGGCCTGCAGTCCAAGGATTGACGATCTGTCTTCGGTTTCAATCTCGAAGGTGTCGAATCCGAGGGGGTTTTGGAGGATAATTCAAGTCGATGTTTCTTCTTGGAATCATCGGATTTCTTAGAGTGTTTTCTGGACTTATACTTACTGGGAGTCGATGCCACGGAAGCTGCTGCTCGAGCCACGTCCCTTTGAAGAGTTAGGGAAGGTGGCGAAGTCTGGGATCCAGAAGCGTGGGACATTATAAGCTGCAGTGAAGACTCTAAAAGGTGTCTTTTCAGTCTGGCCACATGAGTTTTTCTGGTCTGTTTCCCAAACTGGCTGCAATGGACACAGGTATCGGTTCTGTGGGCCTACCCCAGACAAAATAGACACAAAGAATGTCCGTTGGTCAAGGGAATTTTGGTCCCACATCGGGTACACTTTTTGAACGTTGTTTTGGAGTCTTTCCCTTCCATACGCCCGGAGAGGGAGGGGTGGGGTGGGGAAGGGAAATAGTAAAGAAGATAAAGTCTTTTTTTTTTTTACGATACCAGTCAGCAAAGTAGAAGACGAAAAGTCGAGGAAAAGTTGAAAAAACGGAGAAGATCGTAATGAAGTTGAGGAGACGCAATGAGGTAGGTATATCCCAAACGGTGGTTAAGAAGAAACTGGGTGGGTGGAGAGCCTTCCCCTCGATCCAGGCATGCGCAGTGGATACCTGCTCCCCAGACTGAGAGGCAATGCGCGCCAAAATAAACGCCTGGATTAGCTTTGAATTCTCCGAGGTTGGGTTCGTTCCAGGCAGAAAAATCATGTGTGGGACTGCACAGAGACCATGATGAAGATCAAAGAGCTATTGCCTCTGCTTCTGGAAACATCTGGTTGGCCAGTTTTTTACTTGAGTTATACCTTTATGTTCTATTTATGTAAAGGGGAAGACGTAATTCTACAATTATAAGATTTCAGCTCATTCAGCTTACTTTCTTACCCTCTGTAAACAGCCATTTCCCAGGAAGAAACTCCGGGTCAGGAGTAGTAGTTGGAGGCAGCCCAGAAGAGTTTCATCCAGGAGGGAGGAGAGGCTTAATTAATAACAGTGAGAAGAGCATCAGTAACATTGTTTTTTCTGTAGTTGAATTGGGCATACTAAGAAAGCATGCAAAGAATGGCTCCAGCGGGACTCTAGCAGGGCTAAAGTACAGCTGATTGGGAGGAGTAGCCATAACAGCAACACTTATTTTCAGAACAGTAAGAACGTTGGGAGAGAGGGCTACAATGTTGTTACCCCTACAGCTGAAATAACAGAGTCTGTTAGTAGTTTCCAACAGGTGATACATCATCCAGATACTTTGGAAGCGAGATCCAAGGCTTTTCAGGAACCAGCTGCTTGAAGAGATGGAGAAACATCAGCAGTAAATGTTGGAACTGCCATTGCAATGAACAGTTGGAGATACTGGATGCAAATCAGTTCATCTCCAAGGATTAACGGCAATGGGTAGACAAACTCGGTTGGAACCAGGCATGAACCAGGAAATGACTGTCATGGGTACAAAGGTCACAGGAGCAGATTTGATTTTCATCAATAAATCATTGTTGGAAGGGAAAAAAATGTACCTTACTTAGGTTTGGTACGGGTAGATATGTATGAGTGTTCTTCCAAACTTGTACCTATTGTGAAATTACATGTTAAGTTTAGAAACTTTGAAGGGGAACAAGCAGTATTAGTCCATGAATCTGACTGAGATTTTGTCACTGGGGCAGACTTGCTATATAAAGCAGTAGACTTAAAAACTGGGCAAGCACAATCACAGATGCAGGAACCCTTAAGTAACATCAGAAGGTGAAGTTGCCAAATAGTGCAGAGACACAGGTCATGGACACCATAACAGGAGTGTTCCAGAGAGGGAAAAAACAGAAATCTCCTCATGAGTCATCATTTAACATGATTTCACAGTGTGAGAGTATGTGTAAAGAAGGAATCACCAGTTTGCTCTGCCCAGAAACAGAAGATTCTTTTCACTTACCGTGAAGTCTTCCTTCTCTGTGGTCCCAGAGTGGTCCAGTCCTCACTCTTGGGAATCATAGCTCCTCCCTTTGATAGCAGGGCTTAACAAACTTGACCCGGAGGGGAGGTGCTTGATCCTCAGAAACTCAGATCGTCTGCCAGCTACCACACCTCCCTAAGTATAACTCCAACATAAATAGGAGAAAGGAAATTTCCAGGGAACAAACACAACCCTCTCCTACACATATCCTGAGCCCCTGTCTAAAGGGCTCTATGGCGGGAAAAAACCCAAACCTAACAGTGTACTACACCGGATTCAGTTGCGACTTCCAACCCCGCGGTCCCAGGTCAAGGCTGAAACCCTTTATACACAACTGGGTGGGTAGGACTGGACCACTCCGGGACCACAGAGAAGGAAGACTTCACGGTAAGTGAAAAGAATCTTCCGTTCTCCAGTGGTCCCAGGAGTGGGCCAATCCTCACTCTTGGGACGTAAAAAAGCCGTGTCCCAGGGCGGGCCTCTCAGCTTTGCCCAGAGACCACGTGTTGGAGGACTTTCCTTCCAAATGCAGCCTCAGCCGAAGCCACCTTATCAATCCTGTAGTGCCTAGTGAAGGAGTGAACCGACTTCCAAGTAGCCGCCTTACACACCACTTCCAAGGATGGAAAAGCCCTATAGGCCGCTGAAGTAGCAGCCCCTCTAAGTGAATGAGCCGTCACCCCTACCGGGGGCTCCAGTCCTGTTGCCTTATAGGCCTCACTAATGCACCCCCTGATCCACCTGCTAATGGTGGAGGCCGATACCTTGCGCCCAGTGTCTGCAGCCCTGAAAGAAACAAACAAGGAATCAGACCGGCGAAAGTCCTTGGTTCTGTCCAGATAGAAGCTAAGGGCTCTGCGAACATCCAGACAGTGCCATGCCTTCTCCTTCTCATGAACCGGATTAGGGCAGAAAGAGGGAAGCACAATGTCCTCTGCCCTATGGAAACGGGAATTCACCTTTGGCACAAAGGCCGGATCAGTGCGGAGCACAACTTTATCCTGGTGGAATACACACAAATCCTTATGTATGGACAGAGCCTGAAGCTCTGACACTCTACGCGCCGAAGTGATACCCACTAAGAATACCACCTTAAAGGTGAGCAGCTTCAGGCTGCATGATGCCATAGGCTCAAAGGGCTTGCCACAGAGAGCCTTCAACACCGTGTTCAAATTCCACGATGGGAATCTATGGACCTGCGGAGGATTAAGCAAAGCCACCCCTTTCAGAAACCTCCGGATGTGTGGATGTGTTGAAATAGCATTGCCCTTCTTAGATCCCCTCACCGCTGCTATGGCCGCCACCTGTCTACGTAGTGTACTGGTACTAAGGCCTTTCTCTAGTCCCTCCTGTAGGGAAGACAACACCACGGAGACCGAGGCCTGTAGAGGATCTTCCTCTTTAACCACACACCAGGCATGAAAAATCTGCCAAGTGACATTATAGCTTCTGTTAGTTGAAGCCTTTCTAGAGGACAACATGGTGTCTATTACTGGAGTGGAATAACCTAGCCTAACTAACTGCTGCCGCTCAATCTCCAAACAGTGAGCTGAAACATTTCTGGTCGCGGATGCTGCAGGCAGCCCTGAGAGAGTAGATTCCACCTTGTAGGAATCTGCCATGGCTCTACTATTGACAGTCTTTGCAGTTCCGGGAACCAGGCTCTCCGAGGCCAAAAGGGGGCCACCACAATCACCTCCGCTTTCTGTTCCTGGACCCTCTGCAAAAACCTTTGGAGGACTTGGAATGGAGGAAAGGCATACAATAGAGTCCTCGGCCAGTCTGAATTTAGAGTGTCGATGGCAACTGCTCCTCTGCTTCTTGTCCTTGAGAAATACTGTGGCACCTGATGATTGTCGTCCGACGCAAACAGGTCCACACTCGGTGTCCCGAATCTTTGACAAATCTCGCGAAATGTCTCGTGGTGAAGTGACCATTCCGACTGGTTCAGCGCCTGTCGGCTCAGCCAATCTGCCACCACATTGTCTTTTCCTGCCACGTGTGTGGCTTTGATGGACAGAAGATGACCTTCCGCCCACCTGAAAAGGGCCTCCGCTTCGTCTTGTAGCTTTCTGTGTCTGGTGCCGCCTTGGCGATTTACATAGGCTTTTGCCGTCATATTGTCTGTTTGTATCAGGACGTGAGTCCCGACCACCCATTGTCTCATGTGAAGCATGGCCAGACGTATGGCTCTCAACTCCAGAAGGTTTATGCTTTCCCTGGCTTCCTGGTCGCTCCACTGACCCTGCGCTACTGCTCTGGACATGTGAGCTCCCCAACCAAAAAGACTGGCGTCTGTGGTCACCACCACTCTCTTGGGTTCCCGCATCTCCTGCCCCAAGGAAAAAAGGCTGGGAGTCTGCCACCACTCGAGGGCTCTCGATAGGTCGGCTGGCAGTGTCAGAGAGATCGCGCTTCTGGCACCTATTTGCTTCTGAAAAGGTAAAAGAAATTTCTGAAGTGGCCTCGTGTGAAAACGCGCCCACTGAACGATGTCCTGGCACGAGACCAGCCTTCCCAGTAATTTTGCCAGTAGCATCAGTTTGACTCGCTTCCTTTGCTTGACTTCTGCCATCAGCTGTAAAATCTTTGTCTGTCTCTCCGGGGTCAGAAAAACCTTGTCCTTGTTGGAATCGATCTGAACACCTAGGTGCGTCAGAGACTGGGAAGGAAGCAAGAAACTCTTCTGAATGTTTATGACGAACCCATGCGCCCTGAGCAGCCTCATGGTCAGGTCGAGGTGTTTCTTCGTCTGCTCCGCCGACGGGGCCTTGACCAGAACGTCGTCCAGGTAAGGAAAAATCGACACCCCCTGTAACCTGAGGGCTGCCACCAGAGTGACCAGAACTTTTGTGAACACCCTGGGAGACGACTTGAGCCCAAAAGGCAAGGCTCTGTATTGGAAATGGCGCCCGTCGTAAGAGAAATGAAGAAACTTCCGATGACCCCTGGCGATTGGGATATGAAGATAGGCTTCCGACAGATCTATGGAGGCCATGAAGTCCCCCCGCTGGATGGCAAGAAGTATGGACCTCAGTGTCTCCATCCGGAACTTTTTTGTGACAACCGACCTGTTCACCCACTTCAGATCCAGTATCGCCCGAACATCCCCATTCTTTTTGGGTACCACGAAAAAAACTGAGTATGTGCCTTGAAATTTCTCTGATGGAGGTACCGGTTCGATGGCTTCTATCGAAACTAGATGGTCGATGGCTAGCAGTAGTGTTCGATGCTTCTCGGGAGACTGTGATCTTTGTACTTCCAAAAAACGGTGTCGGGGGGGGGAGTAAAACTCCAGAGAGTAGCCGTTGGTCACTGTGTCCAACACCCATCTGTCTGAAACTGTTTGATGCCACACATGGGAGAATCTCTGAAGTCGTCCCCCTATCTGACTTGTGTCCGTGGACTCATCCCAGTCACGCTGAGGTGGGCTTCTTTTGGCCTTTAGCGGGCTGGTTCTGTTTCCCCGTGCAGGAAGGTCTACCTTCTCTAGGCTTCGACTGCCACTTTGTTCTGTATGGCTTGAAGGATGCTTGACTGGACTCTCTCCTATTGCCACGAAAGGACTGAAACCTTTGTCTCGTCCTGTTATCTCGTCGTTTGGATGGCAGAACTTTTTTCTTATTTCTGTCCTCAATAAGGTATCTATCCAAACCTTCTCCAAAAAGTGAGGACCCTTTAAACGGAACTGCAGCAACCTTAGCTCTAGCCGAAGGATCCGCATCCCAATTTCGTAGCCAGGTATTTCTTCTGGCCGTAACGCTACAGGCCATAGCTCTAGCTGACAGCTGAACCGCTTCCAGAGTAGAGTCTGATGCAAAAGCCGTGGCTAATGTTATCTTTTTAAGAGAGTCCTTGACGTCCTTAGGCAGGTCATCCCTCTTAGCCAGGTCAGATAGCCACATATATGAAGCTCTACAGAAGAGAGACGTGGTGGCTGACACCTTCAAAGAGCTGGCCGAGGCTTCAAAATCCCTCCGCAGAGCCTGCTCAATGCGTTTATCCGTAGGGTCCCTTGGCATTCCATCTGCATCCATCGGGAGTATGGAATTAGAAGCCAAACTATTGACCGGGTCATCCACCACCGGTAACTTCAGCCTCTTAGCCGCCTCTGGGATGAATGAAAAGAACTTGGAAAAATTAGAAGAAACTGTTTTCGGCTTGGCCGGGTGCTCCCACTCTGACCTGATAATAGAAAAGAAACCTGACGGCAATGGCACCTGTAGGGGTTTGGCCCCTGATTTTGGAATGATGTCTTCCATACCCAAAGGAAACTCTGTATCCTTCTCATCTTTGCATTTGGGGGTGTACTGAATCTGCAGCGTTCTAATCACCTTTGGGAGTAAGCGTGTATACACGTCTGCAGGAAAAAGTTTGGAATGAGTAGAGGCTACCCCCTCCTCTTCCTCAGAGAGTTCCCCAGTATCTGGAGATGAAGAGGCATCCGATAAGTCAGAATCCTCTTCCTCTTGATCAGAGGGACAGGAGCGTATCTCTGTCCTGCTGCGCTTAAGAGGTCTAGGGGAAAAATTTTCCTCTTCCTTATCAGCCTCTAAGTGTTTAGTCTTGGATGTTCTTTTGAGTGGGGGGGTTGGAGTAGCCACAGAGGCTGCCTGGACCTCCTTTCTAACTATTTCTTGTATCCAGGATAGAAGATTAGACTTTGCCTCATCTGCAGAAATATCATCATGATGAACTTCTGCCCTTTCTTCCTGTGCTGGTGAATCAGCCAGCTCCAGATCACAAGTGCCCTCCTCCATTACAGCTCCCTTGGGGAATCTGGTGGAAGCGGCCATCTTAGAATGTATGGCCCTGCAACAACAAAAGAAGGCACAACCAAAACGGCTTCCATTCCCGCCAAAATAAGCCCCTCCATACACTCCTTTCCCCCACCGGCTCAACACTAGAATCCTCTTAACAAAAAAAAAAAAAAAAAAAAAAAAAACCAAACATTTCCTTGTTTTGTTTCCTTCCCCTTTTCCCAATGGCCAAATAGATAGCCAGACCTCTCTATGCCAGAGAGGCTAAGGGATAGGGAATGAATGGGAGGGGGGAAGTGGGGGGGGGGAAGCGCTGAAAACCATAACTGGCTGCCAGTAGCTCCCAACATAAAACTTTCCTCTTCTGGAGGCTTCCTGGGGATGGGACCATCAGGGCTAGGTCAACTGACCTCCTCAAATCCCCCACCACTCTGCAGAGCTTTCCCAATGCAAGCCTTACCGCTGCTGGGTTTCCAAAAGCTTCTGCCTCCGTCGTTCCAGGAGGGCTGCGTGCTAACACGAGTCCTCTCCCAGCTGCTCGCTCCCTCTCTCCTCCTCTCCCTGAATTCCTTTGTCCCCAAGGCCCCTGGGTTTGCCAGAGTGCCTTTGCAGGGCGACTGGGAGAAGGAACGATCAACAGTCTTCGGCACGTCCACCAGGCTGGAAAGAGCAGAGGGAGGGCTTCGCGCGCGCGTGCCTCACTCCGAGGCTCCTCTGGCGCCGTTGGAAAAAACGCGGGAGGAAGAAATCCTCCCAGAAACGGCCACAAGAGGGAGCTCTTGCCTTCCCTTCTGCTGTCCAGGAAATTTTCAATAGGTATGTTTCTCTTGTTCTTCTTCTTCTTTATTTCTTTCTATAATGTACCGGGCCAGGAGCCACAAAGGGGCTCTATAGCACGTCCTGCTTCGATGGCAGGGCTAAAGAAACTGAGTCTCTGAGGATCAAGCACCTCCCCTCCGGGTCAAGTTTGTTAAGCCCTGCTATCAAAGGGAGGAGCTATGATTCCCAAGAGTGAGGATTGGCCCACTCCTGGGACCACTGGAGAATGGAAGCCTGCCCCAGAGAAAGGTGAGTGCAGAATCTGCCTTAATCAGGTTGTAGCTCGCTCTAAGTCCTAGGGCATGAAGAATTGTATTTTTGTGACATTGTATTTGGGAATGTATTTGTTTGACACCACATGTTAAGTTTTCATTGCGTCTATGTTTTTTGTTCTGGACACCTTAGTGTGTACATGTTTGTTTTTAAAAGTTATGTAGTGTCCGGGTTGTATAGCAATGCTGTATGTATATGTTTCATGTCTTAAGTTGCTATGATCATAGCTTGAGGGCTATGGATCAAGCTTTTTAAGAGGGGGCATGTCAAGAAAAAATAATCCATCTACCGTATTTTTCATTCCATAAGACGCACCTAGTTTTTAAAGGAGGAAAATAGGGGGTAAAACGTACTCACTTGCATGCAGTGAGCCTGCCGGCTGGCGGGCACCAGGGCTTTGATTGTAAGGAATTGCCTTACTTGCATTGATGATGCTCCCACTGCCCTGGATGGCTTGGAGAAGGCATTTGTCTCTTTAAATCTCTTCTCCAAGTCAGCTGGCAGTTTAGAGAATGCATTTAAAGATAAAGTTGCTTTCTTTCTACCTCTTCCTCCTTCCCCATCTATTTTCCTTCCTTCCTTCCTGTCTTGTGGCTCTCAAACATCTTATAAGCACATAAGAGAAGCCATGTTAGATCAGGCCAATGGCCCATCCAGTCCAACACTCTGTGTCACACAGTGGCAATATATATATATATATATATATATACACACACACACACACACACACATACACACACACACTGTGGCTAATAGCCACTGATGGACCTCTGCTCCATATTTTTATCTAAACCCCTCTTGAGGGTGGCTATGCTTGTGGCCGCCACCACCTCCTGTGGCAGTGAATTCCACATGTTAATCACCCTTTGGGTGAAGAAGTACTTCCTTTTATCCGTTTTAACCTTTCTGCTCAGCAATTTCATCGAATGCCCATGAGTTCTTATATTGTGAGAAAGGGAGAAAAGTACTTCTTTCTCTACTTTCTCCATCCCATGCATTATCTTGTAAACCTCTATCATGTCACCCCGCAGATTATTATGTTAATGTCTTGCGGCTCTCAGACATCAGATGTGGCTCTTATGTTTAGCAAGTTTGGCCATCTATGGCTTCCCCAGGTTGTATTTCCCGGCTCTTTCCTGCGTTTGTTTGTTGCCACCCCGCCTCCTCCCGCGGTCTCCACCTCCTCGCTCTGCTTTTCCTGCCTGCTCTGCCAGCTCACTGGAGCTCGGCTCCTGCAGAGGGCACTGCGAGGCTCAACCTGCCGCCTGGCAAGGAGGCCGGGTCTTTCTCCTGTTCTAGCTCCAGAGGGCGGGGGCTTCAAGGGACGCGGAGCAGGGCAGGGGGGGTTGGAGAGAAGTCGCCACCAGAGCTGCAGCCGCGCTCACCTTCTTTTGCCCGGCGCCGCCTCTTTTTGCTTTTTCTCTCATGCAGTTGAGTTGTGGCTGCGTGCACACCCACTGGGGGACTATAGGCAAAAACTCTATAGGCAAAAACTTGGTTGGTCTTAAAGATGCCACCCTGGACTCAAACTTTGTTCTGCTGTTGGAAGAAAAGTTGCTCTTCACCTCCGCTCGGCAGGAGTTTCGCCTTCAAAGGCAAATGCCTGATGGGGGGTGGGTGGAGGGGAGTTGGGAGGTGTAGGAGAGAAAGCAAAAGTTGAACATCTCGCCAGTGCCCCGTGAATGGATCGAGCAGTAGTGAAGCCAGTGGCATGTGGCCTTTCTCCCTGTCCGACGCCACATTCCTGATGGATCGGGACTCTTTACGTCCGGCGCCCAGAGTGACTTTGGGGATACAGTGAGTTTTAAGCAGAAGGAAAGGGTTTCGCTGCTTGGCCAGGCAGAGGGGGAGAGGGACTGGCCCCACCCCTGCCAGAAACGGTAAGTCAAGGAAGATGGGACTCTGAGACATCTCCTGGTGTGGGCCTGACTGTATGAGCGTCAGTGAGTATAGCTTAGGTAATTAGCTGAAATTGACTACAGTCCAGTGTAGGGGAGGCAGGCAAATTGCCTCAGGATTTTCTTTGATGTTCCTCTGCGCACAGTGTATTTATTTATTTTTTTTGGTTTTTATATCCCATTTTGTTTTCCTATTCCTATATATATTTCCTATATATATTTTTCCATGCCTTTTATTTGGTAGACCTGGGACCTGAGAACACACTGACCATAAGAATCTACATGGTATTCTTTTCAGTTTTCCCAAGTTGTTTTATTTTCTCCCTTCCCTTTAGCAGGTCTCTGGGGCGTGGCTTATAATTCCTGGGCCTGGATGTCAGTTATGACAAGTCAGCAGCTGGGTGTTTAGTAATAACAGCTGTGGTTCTTGATACCTTCTGATCAATTGTCTTCCATAGGTTCTAGGATGTTGCTTACATAAAATACCAGATCCACAAGTATCCCTTAGAAATCTTCAGCATGTGCACAGGCTGTAGACCTGGCTTGCATGACAGAGAGATAGTAGCTCTCTCTCAAATGGCTCCTTCTGGGTACTCGGTCCTTCACCAGTCATGGACTAGTGGGTGGGGAGGGGGAAGGGTAGCACTACTTATACGTGAGGCTTACTCCTTTCAGGTGCTTCCGCTGCCAATGATCACTGGCATAGAGTGTGTTGACCTGTCATGGGATTGGGGGGCAGGAGAGAGGCTAACTATCTGGCTGGTGTACCAACTGCCTAACGAACTGGCCAGTGCCTCACCATCCCTGATGGGTGATTTCAACAGCCATGCCGATGATGCGGACTCCTCAAAGGCGACAGACCTGGTGTCATCCATGGCAATACTGGGGGTCTCCCAGTATGTAACAACTACCACCAACCAGGCTGGGCACACGCTGAATTTGATCTTTGTGGTGGGAGTTACGGTGGACAGGATTACTGCTGAGGCAATGCCATGGTTGGACCACTATGTCCTGAAGGCCCGTATGGTCGTTTCACCACAACCCTGTTTAGGCAGTGAGCGTATTTTAGCTCGCCCGCAGAGCCATATGGACTCCATGCGGCATCAGATAGCACTGCAGAATCCTTGGCCCCCAGGCGACTCGTTAGATGAACTAGCAGAGATGTGGCATCAACAACTCTCTGCAGCCATCAACGAGATCACTCCCTGGTGCTCTCTCCATCACAGTTCATGGCTTGCACTATGGTATGTCCCAGAATTGCGGCTGATGAAACAGTGGCTCAGATGGCTAGAGAGGCATTGGCAACATGCTCGTGACGAGGCGACAAAAACATCCTATAGGATGTTTATGAAGACCTATGAGATGGCAGTCAAGGCCACAAAGAAGACTTATTTTGCGACCCAGATTGCATATGCGAATTCTCACCCGGAAAAATTATTTAGCACCATTTGGACCCTTACAAATTTGCCACAAGGCAAGCCAAATGATAGGGAATCGGAAATTGGCTGTGAGGCTTTTGCAGATTTTTTCCTGTTGCTCTGCCATGACCTTCCCGCCAATTTTGATATAGAAAGTGAACTCGAGGCTCTGAGCCCATCTTCTGGATTGATCTTGGATCATTTCACTCCACTCAGCCTGGGGGAAGTCGACAAAGTCCTTTGTACTGTGCGTACCACTACCAGGGCTGGCTAGCCCACTAGGCAAACTAGGCGCTTGCCTAGGGTGCCAGGAGAAAGGGGGCACCAAATTGGGCTCCCCCACCTGTGACAAACATCTAGTCTGCCTGCCTGCCTCTCTCCCCTTCGTGACGGCAACAGCACCTTTCCTTCCCTTCCCTCCCTGCTTACCCACCCTGATCACCAAGGCTCGGCCCTGTCGGCTTCGATGCAGCCAGCATCTTATCTCTGCACCTACTTGCAAGTAGCCCCGTGGTTGCTGCCTACTTGTGAGTCGCCCTGCGCCTGCTTGTGAGTAGTCCGAGGGGTGGGCCTACTCAAGAGTAGGCGGCAGGCCCGGTGACTCGGGGCAGGGTTACGCTGCCTAGGGCGCAAGAAAAGCTATGGCCAGCCCTGTCCACTACCTACGATCTAGACCAGGGTTTCCCAAACTTTTTTCCCCTGTGGCCCAGTTATTTTTACACTTCTTCGTGGCCCATTAAAATTTGAGGGTGGAGCCAGGAGACTTTGGGGGTGGAGCTGGGAGACAGGAAATGATGTACAAACATGCTTAAAACTCTTGCAACATTTTGTTTAGGAAAGGTAGGAGAAAAGTGCAGGGGTGGCCAACTTTTGGGGTGGATCCAGGAGGGGACAAAGTTTGGGAGGGACCTCAGCATGGTACAATACTAAACAGTCCACCCTTCAAAACAGCCATTTCCTCCAGGGGAGCTGATCTCTGCCAGTTGGAGATCAATTGTAAAAGTGGGAGATCTCCAGGCCCCACCTGGAGGCTGGCAGCCCTACCCACTTTTTCCCTCAGTGGGGACCCAAAATGGCTTACAACAATCTCCCCTTCTACATTTTATCCTTACAACAGCCCTGTAAGGTTGGTTAGGCTTAGAGTACATGTCTGAGTCTGACCCAAACTTATCTGGCAAGTGTATGTGGCAAAGTGTGTAGCTGAACCTGGATCTCCAAGATCCTAGCCCTACATTTTAACCTCTACACCACACTGCTACAATCCATATCATATTGTGGATGCAGAGAACTGTATTGTGGCAGTTTAGTGTTGGTCTTTCTAGATTAGTTATCATGATTTTCATATAGGAGAGAAATGATAAATATGTTAATCAGATAAATATGTGAATGCACTCTAGTTGCACTGTGTCCTTTATACACACAATATTTTGGACTGAGCCCAGGATATTAATGTGACATGGAAAGAATGGACAGTTATAAACTTCTCCAACTTATGTAATTTGTTCTCATAAGAACATAAGAGAAGCCATGTTGGATCAGGCCAATGGCCCATCCATCCAACATTCTGTGTCACACAGTGGCCAAAAAACCAACAACAACTCAGGTGCTATCAGGAGGTCCATCAGTGGGGCCAGAACACTAGAAGCCCTCCCACTGTGGCGTCCCCAAGCATCAAGAATACAGAGCATCACTGATCCAGACAGAGAGTTCCAACAATACGCTGTGGCTAATAGCCACCAATGAATCTCTGCCCCATATGTTTATCCAATCCCTCTCTTGAAGCTGGCTATGCTTGCAACCGCCACTTCCTCTGGCAGTGAATTCCATGTGTGTTAATCACCCTTTGGGTGAAGAAGTACTTCCTTTTGTCTATTCTAACACGACTGCTCAGCAATTTCATTGAATGTCCACGACTTCTTGTATTGTGAGAAAGGGAGAAAAGTACTTCTTTCTCTACCTTCTCTATCCCATGCATAATCTTGTAAACCTCTATCATGTCACCCCGCAGTCAACGTTTCTTCAAGCTAAAGAGCCCCAAGCGGTTTAATCTTTCTTCACAGGGAAGGTGTTCTAACCCTTTAATTATTCTAGTTGCCCTTTTCTGCACTTATTTGACGTGTGGTGACCAGAATTGTACATAGTATTCCAAATGAGGCCACACTATCAATTTATACAGGGGCTTCATGATACTGGCAGTGGCTGATTTGTTTTCAATTCCCTTCCTAATAATTTTCAGCATGGCGTTGGCCTTTTTTATTGCAGTCGCACACTGTCTCAACATTTTCAGTGAATTATCTACCATGACCCCAAGATCTCTCTCTTGGTCAGTCTCCACCACACCCCATCAACTTGTATTTATAGTTAGGATTTTTGGCCCCAATGTGCATTACTTTGCACTTGCTTATGTTGAACCTCATTTGCCAAGTTGACACCCACTCACCCAGCCTTGACAGATCCCTTTGGAATGCCTCATAGTCTTCTCTGGTTCTCACCACCCTAGTGTCATCTGCAAACTTAGCCACTTCACTGCTTACTGCTTACTCCCAACTCCAAATAATTAATGAACAAGTTAAAAAACATCAGACCCAGTACTGAGCCCTGCGGTACCCCACTGCTTACCACCCTCTGAAAATTGCCCATTTATACTCAGGGGCATAGACTTTTCAATTTCCTGGGGTGGGAGGGTGGGGCTGGGGCCCAGCCAGAGACATTTGATCCAGTGACATCATAGGGAGGAGCCAGTGACATCACAGGGAGGTGCCTCCATTATCACTACTTATGAATTTATGGAGAAGTTCCCTCCCCATAAATTTAGAGAGCACCCCCCTCCCAACAATGCCCATGGACCGGGCCAAACCCAGAAAAAGGTGGGAGTTGGCCAGTGGCTATAGTGGTATCTCAGAGGTCTCTTGCTGTGTCCTGTTTTTGAAATTCACTTTTAGAATAGTCACTTTAAGATCTGCAAATATACATATCATGTGCATAGGTCAAACTAATGGTCACAAATTTGACAGTAAAAGGCAATACAGAAAAGCTTTAGGGGAACATTTCCCTTCCCGCTGCTGTTTTCTGATGACCCTGAAGCACGGGGAGGGCCTCCAAACTGGGGGATCCCCTGCCCCCAACTGGGGATTGGCAATCCTATGCCTAGGTGGTGAACAATTGTCAATACACACCTACTTGACCATGTCTTTTAGAGTGCAGTCATTTTGGACAAAAAAAAAAAAGGCTTGCTGGGGCCATTAATTATGAAAAGGATCTGGTTCAGCACCCACTTAAATGAATGTAAACAATCACAGGCTTGAAGAAGACACAAAATATCTATCTGCCAAAAGAACCTCCAAATACTATAGCAATATGTATGCAACATAGCAATACAGTGTTATTCTCCCCCCCTCCCCCAATTTCTTCTCCAATCATTAACTAGTTGAACAAAGTTTGCATCCAGTAACACCTTTAAGTCTTAATAAGTTTTATTCTGGATATAAGCTATCCTGTGTTAGAACACTTCATCAGATACACTGAAAACAGTTTCCTCAACCCTTACTTACAGGGGGTTGGGTGGTTGTCAGAAAAGCCAAAATGCATAAAATACTGGGTGATTATAGCTGAATACAGCTGAGACTGGATGTGAGAAAGATTTGTGAATTGCATAAAATTAGCATGCAAACACAAGAGTTAACAATCAAATATGGGAATAAGGTTTGAGGTTTCAGTTTTTACTTACAAGTCAAACAACATTCCATTGTGGGTACAACTGAGAAGCTTAGTATGTCCATTCCTTAAGATTCACTGAAACAGATTTCCTCAAGTATTACATATAGATAAGAAAGAAGGGGTAAGTAACTGAACAATAAATCCAGCTAAGATGGGAATAACACATTGGGTAAGATGTGTAAATCACAGTAAATGGGTATACTAAGGTAAAGGTAGGTAAAGATAGTCCCCTGTGCAAGCACCAGTCATTTCCGACTCTGGGATGACATTGCTTTCACAACGTTTTCACGGGTGGTTTGCCATTGCCTTCCCCAATCAGCTACACTCCTAGGGTGGCCATAATATCTGCAGGCCAGCCAGGGTCACCTTGAGGGGGGAAGGAATGTGCGCGCGTGCCGCCGGAAACAGGAAGTGACGTCACTTCCGGTGACGGCATGCCACCGCTGGAAACAGGAAGTGACATCACTTCCTGTGACATCATTTCCCCCGTGCCACCTGCCGGAAGAAGGAAGTGACATCACTTCCTGTGACATCATTTCCCCCGTGCCACCTGCCGGAAGCAGGAAGTGACATCACTTCCTGTGACATCATTTCCCCCAAATGACATCATTTCCCCCAAATGCCACTGCCGGAAACAGGAAGTGACTTCACAGCACTTCCTGTGACGTCCCCAAAAATCCTCCAAATATCACCGCCGGAAACACCAAGATTATTTATAGAGAGGGAAAGGGGGAAATAAAGTTAAATAAAACTCTTTTTTTACTTTTTTCAAAGTGAGAACACTAGAGAGAACGGGCTCCACGCTGAGAAGCCAGTCAGATTCCAGTGAGATTCCAGTGAGACTGTGCTGCATAATGCAGCCTATTTATTTTGTCCTGTTTGCTCTGTTGGCTCTATCTGCGCCACCTTCATCACTTTCGGGGTGTGGATCCCCCAGTGGGGTGGTCTCCCGACTCCCTCCGCCAGCTGTTTCTGATAGCCCTGCGCCCCCTCTTTCATTTGATATGTGTCCCGTGCGGGTGCCACCCTCCCGCCGGGAGATGCCGCAAAATGAGTCCCCTTGAGGCTTATGGCGGCAGGGCTCGGGGGAAGCGAGCTAGACTGCTGTTCTTTTGAGGGGTTATAGAGTGTTTCGAGCCCGTCCCTGTCGCATTGGTCCCATCGTTGTGGGACCCAGGGGGCCGGCGCAGCGGCCCGCCAAAGCAGCCTGTCACTAATAACACAGGTCGAGATGCAGGACAGGAACCCGGAAGTGACCGACAGGCTGGAGTCATATACCACCTATACAACATCTTAAAACAATATTCTTTTATACTCTGACATGTTGATAATTGAGTTCTTCCAAAGATACTCCCATGTATCCATCTGTATTTATTTACATTGATTGCCCACTTAATCAACTGAGATTTTACTACCTCATCTTCCGTAGACCATTTTAACAGTAACATATATTTTTGAAATTAATTTTTCATTATCTCCAAACAGAACTCTTTCCATTTCTGTTTGCTCACGTCTTATTCCTTCAGTTTTGATATCATTCTCCACCAGGCTTTTTATTTGTTGCATTTGAAACCTATCATATTTTTTAGTCAACTCCTCAGCAGTTTTCAATTCTACTTTGCCACTTTGTATTTTTAGTAATTGATTGTATGACAACCCTCTCTCTTCACTGGTTTCAGCTGTTATTTTTATTACTTCTGCTGGCACTATCCATAATGGCTTTCTCTCATCACCATATTTCTTGTACTTCATCCATGTATTTAACAAATTATTTCTGATATAATGGTGAGAAAAAAAACCATCCATCTTTTTCTTCCCATAGTACATATAAGCATGCCAGCCAAATTTATTTCCATGAGCTTCCAACATTAAACGTTTTTTATTCAACAGCGTCATCCAGTCTTTTATCCATACTAAGCAAACTGCATCATTATATAGTCTTAAATCTGGTAGCTGGAATTCTCCTCTCTCTTTAGCACCTAAAATTTTCATTTTAATCCTTGGTTTCTCCCCAGCCCATACAAATTCTGAAATCTTCCTTTGCCATTTATTAAATTGTTTGCTATCTTTCACAATCGGAATGGTTTGAAACAAATACATTATTCTAGACAGAATATTCATCTTAATTGCAGCTATTCTGCCCAGCAATGACAGATTAAGTTTATTCCATTTCACCATATCTTCATCCATTTTATGCCATAGCTTTTCATAGTTATTTTTGAACAAATCAATATTCCTCATTGTTATCTCAAAGCCCAAATACTTTACTTTAGAAGTAACTTCACATCCCGTCAGTCTCTGCAATTCCTTTTGCTTATTTACTTGCATGTTTTTACATAAAAATTTCGATTTTTCTTTATTAACATAAAGTCCCGCCAACTCTCCATATTCTTGTATTTTGGCAACAGCAAAGGTATTACTTGTATAGGATTTTCAGCTATAAACATTATATCATCAGCAAACTATATTTATAAGTAAATCCTCTAATTTTCAGCCCTTCTATTTTTTTATCATCTAATATTTGCATCAGCAAAATTTCAAGAGTCATTATAAACAACAATGGTGAAAGCGGACAACCTTGTCTTGTACATTTAGTGATCATCATATCCTCTGTGAGGTCTGCATTTATACACAACTTAGCTCGCTGTTTCATATATATTGCTTTTATCATTCTTATGAAGTATTCTCAAAGTTCTATCTTTTCCATTACTGCAAACATAAAGTCCCAGTTCAAATTATCAAAGGCTTTCTCTGCATCCACAAAAAATAATGCGACTTCTTTTTCTGGATGTTTTTCATAATATTCTACAATATTTACAACTGTTCTTATATTGTCTCTTATTTGCCTTTAGGGAGAAATCCTGCTTGATCTTCCTTTATGAAATTAATCAAATATTGTTTAAGTTGTTCTGCCAAGATTCTTGCTTATATCTTATAATCATAAATAAATAATGAAATTGGTCTGTAGTTCTGTACGTTCATAACATCTCTATCTTCCTTGGGGATCAATGAAATTACAGCTTCTTTCCAAGTGTTTGGTATTTTTCCTTTTACTCTTATCATATTCATCAATTTTTGCAGTTTTGGTAATAATTCTTCTTTAAAGGTTTTGAAAAATTTAGCTGTATATCCATCTGGCCTACGTGCCTTTCCCATTTTCATTGCATTAATTGCTGCTTCAATTTTTCAATTTTTTCAATTGGATCATTCAAAATTTTCTTCATATATTCAGTTAAGGGTGCTATTTTAATATTTTGCAAATACGCTTCAACCTTTACTTTTTTTTATCTTCACACCCTTAAATAAATTAACATAAGGTTATACTGAGAGCTATCCAGGCAAATGCGGATGTCTGCCCAAGGGATTCCAGTGCTCCTGGGGAGGGGAAGATATGACGGTGGGAATAGAGAGATATATAAGAGAAGGAGACAGAGACAACATGGTGCTCGGCCACCTTCTAGTCTACTTCCCATCCCAACGGTGGTAGGTAGTGAGACTCAGAGGAAATGCTCGTCTCCGTCACTGGTGTTATGCAACGCCAGGTCCATTAATAACAAGACCTCGACCCTTAAGGAGTTCTTACTCCAACAGGATGTGGACCTGGCTTGCGTGACCGAGACCTGGGTGCGGGACGGAGAGACAGTAGCTCTCTCCCAGATGACCCCCCCAGGTTACTCGGTCTTTCACCAGTCACGGAATAACGGGCGGGGGGGAGGGGTAGCGTTGTTCATACGGGAGGGTTATACCTTTTGGACTCTCCCAGCACCAAAGATCGATGGCATTGAATGTGCCAGCCTGACGTGGGATGTTGGAGAGGGGTTGGCGATCTGGCTGGTGTACCGTCCGCCCAACGCACCAGCCGGCACCTTACCATCACTATTGGAGGCACTATTGGAGGCACTATTGGCAGGCTGGGCATTGGAGTTCCCGGGGCTTATGGTCCTGGGTGACTTCAATGTCCATGCCGATGACACGGCCTCCACTCAGGCGATGGACCTAGTGTCTTCCATGGCGACACTGGGACTCTCACAATTTGTCACAACTCCCACGCATCAGGCCGGGCACACATTAGACCTGATCTTTGCATCCGGGATTTTGGTGAACGATATCGCGGTAGAAGCGGTTCCATGGTCGGATCACCTAGCCCTTAAGGCCCGTATGGAGACGTCGCCCCAACCCTGTATGGGCGGAGAGCCTATTTTGGCTCGCCCCCGGGGCTTGATGGACCCGGAACGGTTCCAAACAGCCCTGAGGGATCCCTGGCCCACTGGCAATTCCCTCGATGACCTGGTGGAAGTCTGGCAGGGCCAGCTATCGAGGGCCATCAATGAAATTGCACCTCGGCGCCCTCTGCGCCCTCGTAAGAGGCTGGCTCCATGGTATACCTTGGAGTTACGCCAGCTGAAACAAGGGCTCAGACGACTAGAGAGACGGTGGAGGCATACTCGGGACGAAGCGACAAGAACATCCTATAGAACGCTTATGAGGTCTTATGAGATGGCAGTCAAGGCTGCAAAGAAAGAATACTTTGCAGCCAAGATTGCATCTGCAAAATCGCGCCCAGCACAATTATTTAGGGTAATTGGAGATCTTATAGCATTGCCACAAGGCAAACCAAATATTAGAGAATTAGAGATAGGCTGTGAGGCATTTGTGAAATATTTTGCAGATAAAATCTCGTCGCTCCGCCAGGACCTGCCTATCACATAAGATACAGTAAGTGAATTTGAGGCTCCGCGCCTGTCTTCAGATTTGACACTGGATCACTTCGACCCGCTCAGCCTGGAAGAAGTTGATGGAATTCTCTCTGCTGCTTGCCCAACAACATGTGATCTGGACCCTTGCCCCTCTTGGCTGATTAAATCTTGCCAGAGGGAGCTTAGATGCCCTTTAAGGGACATCATAAATAGATCCCTCCTAGAGGGGCATTTTCCAACGCCTCTGAAAGAGGCCTTGGTCCGCCCCCTCTTGAAAAAATCTACAGCAGACCCGGCTGAATTGGCAAACTACCGACCGGTGTCTAATCTACCATTTTTAGGTAAAATTATCGAGAGGGCAGTGGCGTTGCAGCTACAGAGATTTCTAGATGACGCTTCTGCCTTAGACCCGTGCAGGTCTGGCTTCCGGCCGGGCCACGGGACGGAGACGGTCCTGGTCGCCTTGGTGGATGACCTCCAGCGGCAACTGGATCGAGGCGGTGTGGCAATACTGATGTTATTAGACCTGTCGGCTGCATTTGATACAGTCGACCATCAGCTGCTGATTCACCGCCTCGCCGACATAGGGGTAGAGGGGCTGGCCTTACAATGGCTTTCCTCCTTCCTCATGGGTCGGGGACAGAGGGTGGCGATTGGGGGTGAGCGATCCCAGAGGCGCACACTAGATTGTGGGGTGCCCCAGGGAGCAGTTCTCTCCCCGATGTTATTCAACATCTATATGCGCCCCCTCGCCCAGATTTCCCGGAGATTTGGGCTGGGTTGCCATCAATATGCAGATGACACCCAGCTCTATCTACTAATGGATGGCCGGCCCGCCTCCGCCCCGGGGAACCTGGACCGGGCTTTGCAGGCTGTTGCAACGTGGCTCAGACTGAGCGGGCTGAAGTTGAATCCAGCGAAGACAGAGGTTCTCCAGGTGGGTCGTGGCACTCTGGGGAAGGAAATATCTCTCCCGGCCTTTGACGGGGTGCCACTGAAGACGGCGCAACGGGTAAAGAGCCTGGGTGTCTTACTGGAGCCTTCATTATCAATGGAGGCCCAGATAACAGCCACTGCCAAGTCAGCATTCTTTCATCTGAGGCGGGCGAGGCAGTTGGCCGCTTTCCTAGAGCGGCAGGACCTAGCGATGGTGATCCATGCGACGGTCACCTCAAGACTGGACTACTGTAACGCTCTCTACATGGGGCTGCCTCTATACCGGACCCGGGAGCTACAGCTAGTGCAGAATGCGGCAGCCAGGCTGCTACTTGGTCTTCCAAGATGGAGGCATGTGCGGCCTGGGCTGCGCGGCCTGCACTGGCTGCCGATTGTATACCGGATCCGGTACAAAGTGCTGGTCATAACCTTTAAAGCCCTATATGGCCAAGGACCGACCTACCTGAGGGACCGTCTCTCCCCATATGAGCCCCAGAGAGCACTGAGGTCAGTAGGTAAAAACAAACTGAATATCCCTGGGCCAAAAGAAGTAAAACTGCAAAGCACCCGCACTCGGGCCTTTTCCGCCGCAGCCCCACAACTCTGGAACCAGCTCTCAGAGGAGGTGCGGGCCCTGCGGAACTTAGATCAGTTCCGCAGGGCCTGCAAGACCGTCCTCTTCAAACAGGCGTTCACTAATGATGGTACCAATGTTTACTGCTGAATTAATAATGCTTACCGCCACTGTTAGTCTAGGAATGTTTTAATCACTGATTGGTTTTAATGTGTTCTTAATGTTTTATTATTGTATTGTTTATTTTAAATGCTGTAAGCCGCCCTGAGCCTGCTCTGGCGGGGGAGGGCGGGATATAAATAAAATTTTACATTACATTACATTACATATTAAAAAAAAATTGCCAGGCTAAAGACTTTCCAGGTTTATTCCTACCCTCAAAAGATTTCTGTTGCAGTTTTTTCAAATTCCATTCTACTTCTTTATTCAACAAATGTCTCATTTGGGTTTGTAATATAGTAATCTCCCTTATAATTTTCTTTTTCCTTGGTCTGTTTCTCAGTTTCCCTTCTTTTTTCTTTATCTCATTTTGAATGTCCAATCTCTGTTTTTGTTTCTCTCTTTTATCCTCATTGTTTAATGTAATCAATATTCCTCTCATTACAGCTTTGTAAGCGTCCCATACCATCTGGAACTCTATATCATCTTTGTCATTTATTTGGAAAAAAAGCTTTAGTTTCATTTTCTAAAAATGTTACAATTTCTTTATCTTGTAGCAAATCTTCATTTATTCTCCATCTTGTTTTTCTTTACAATTTTGTAGCCCATAATATTGGATTATGATCCGCACATATCTTTGGAAGAATCTCTACTTTTTTAGTTATGAGGCCCAAATCCTTAGTACCCCATAACATGACAATTCTGGAAGAAGTATTATGTCTTGCTGAAAAAAAGTATAGTTTCTTACTTCAGGTTTAAATTTTCTCCAAATATCTTCCAAATTTTCTTGTTTAACCAGTTCAAAAAATGATTGTGGCAATTTTCCTTCTTTATTATTACTTTTTTGGCCAGATCTATCTATTTTATTCCGTATTGTTCCATTAAAATCTCCCATCATCAAGATCTGGTTATAAGCCACTTCATTCCACTGTCTGATAATGTCTTTTAAAAAAGCATCTTTTGCACCATTTGGTGCATACAGTCCTAATAACAACATTTTTTCCCCCATTAATCATTATCTCTACTGCTATATATCTTTCAGAACTCTTGAATGTATGAAATCCGAGTCTGATGACTTATCAGTTTTTAAATTAAAACTATCTTATGGTACATCTCTTTTCTTTCTGAAAAACCCACCAGGTAACTTCTCTGAGAAAGCATAAAATTTTTGCATCAGACCAGACTTCAAATAACAAAAATTAAATCAGTATAGGACAGTTTTAATTCCTTTGTTTTGAGAATTTACAAAAAGAACATTTTTACAAATCTCAAACAAAAAGGGGGGGAGGATTACCTGAAGTCCAGTAGAAGGTTGTTGCATTTACTATGACGTTTTATATTGCTAAACAGGGGCTCTGCCTCTTGCTCACCTTGCTTACCAACTGCCTAGCTCTTGGAGTCATGCTATTTAGTTTGATATGTGAATGAGCAGTTTTGCCTCCTGCCAAATTTACTGCAGCATTACTACATGAAGCAAAAGCTTTAGTTGCAAGCTATAGGCTAATTAGATTCATAACTGATGTTATATTCCATCTTTCTTCCCAATAGTACCCAAACTGACTTATAACATTCTGCTGTCCTCCATTTCATCCTCACACCCCTGTGAGTAGGTTTGAGAGGGAGTGGTTGGCTCAAAGTTAAAAAACAACCTTTCCTGGCAGGGAAGGTCACTGCTTTCAGATGGTCATCTAGCCTCTGTTTAAAAAAAGGAGAACCCCCCACCTCCCGAGGAAGCCTATTCCACTGAGGAATCGCTCTAACGGTCAGGAAGTTCTTCCTAATGTTGAGCCGGAAACTCTTTCGATTTAATTTCAACCCAAGGGGAGAACATAAGAACATAAGAGAAGCCATGTTAGATCAGGCCAATGGCCCATCCAGTCCAACACTCTGTGTCACACAGTGGCAAAAAAAATTTATATATATATATACACACACACACATACACACACACTGTAGCTAATAGCCACGGATGGACCTCTGCTCCATATTTTTATCTGAACCCCTCTTGAAGGTGGCAATGCTTGTGGCCACCACGACCTCCTGTGGCAGTGAATTCCGCATGTTAATCACCCTTTGGGTGAGGAAGTACTTCCTTTTATCCATTTTAACCTTTCTGCTCAGCAATTTCATCGAATGCCCATGAGTTCTTGTATTGTGAGAAAGGGAGAAAAGTACTTCTTTCTCTACTTTCTCCATCCCATGCATTATCTTGTAAACCTCTATCATGTCACCCCGCAGTCGACGTTTCTCCAAGCTAAAGAGTCCCAAGCGTTTCAACCGTTCTTCATAGGGAAAGTGTTCCAGCCCTTTAATCATTCTAGTTGCCCTTTTCTGGACTTTCTCCAATGCTATAATATCCTTTTTGAAGTGCGGCGACCAGAACTGCACACAGTACTCCAAATGAGACCGCACCATCCATTTATACAGGGGCATTATGATACTGGTTGATTTGTTTTCAATTCCCTTCCCAATAATTCCCAGCATGGCGTTGGCCTTTTTTATTGCAAACGCACACTGTCTTGACATTTTCAGTGAGTTATCTACCACGACCCCAAGATCTCTCTCTTGGTCAGTCTCTGCCAGTTCACACCCCATCAACTTGTATTTGTAGCTGGGATTCTTGGCCCCAATGTGCATTACTTTGCACTTGGCCACATTGAACCACATCTGCCACGTTGACGCCCACTCACCCAGCCTCAACAGATCCCTTTGGAGTGCCTCACAATCCTCTCTGGTTCTCACCACCCTGAACAATTTAGTGTCATCCGCAAACTTGGCCACTTCACTGCTCATTCCCAACTCTAAATCATTTATGAACAAGTTAAAGAGCATGGGACCCAGTACCGAGCCCTGCGGCACCCCACTGCTTACCGTCCTCCACTGCGAAGACTGCCCATTTATACTCACTCTCTGCTTCCTGTTACTCAGCCAGTTTTTGATCCACAAAAGGACCTGTCCTTTTACTCCATGACTCTCAAGCTTTCTAAGGAGCCTTTGATGACGAACTTTATCAAAAGCTTTCTGGAAGTCAAGGTAATTTCTGGAAGAAGGAAGGAAAGAGCCAGAGCTTCCTTTGTCCAGTTCCCTGGATCCCATTAAAGAAAGCATCTTTAAGACCAATGAGTGATAACATTCCAAGCATGTTTTAAGTTTTTTAAAAAGGACAGGTTTCTTACCTGTAACTGATGATCTTCGAGTGGTCATCTGTGCAGTCACACATATGGGTTTATCCGCCAGGATCGAGCCCATCTCGGAGAATTCAAAGCAATCCTAAAGCGTTATTTTTGGCGCGCCTTTCCCCTCGTCCCGGGGAGGGGGCAGCGACTGCGCATGCCCAGACGAGGGGGAGGCGCCCAACCCACTCAGTTTCTTCCCGCCGCCGGGTAGGTGTATAAAATGCAATGATGTGAAAGTCCAGCAGCGGGGAAGGCTGGGTGGGTATGTGTGACTGCACAGATGACCACTCGAAGATCATCAGTTACAGGTAAGAAACCTGTCCATCTTCATCGTGGTCTCTGTGCAGTCCCACATATGGGTGACTGGCAAGCTACCTTGCAGGAGGCGGGTGCTGGATCTGTAAAGAAGGTCTGCAAGTTAGAGTAGAATAAGTAGAATAAATTTGTACTCACAATAGGTCGCAGATGACTTCAGTCGAAGATTGATCTCAGCACAGCCTGCCCAAAGGATGTGTCACGCCGGGCACGAACGTCGAGAGCGTAGTGCGAGGCGAAGGTAGATGGGGACGACCAGACCGCAGCAGCGCAAATGTCCTCCATCGGAACGCCCTTACAGAAGGCTGTTGAGGTTGCGACCGCTCTGGTAGAGTGAGCTCGCAAGTGCTCAGGTACGGGCTGCTTAGCCAGTTCGTAGCATAAAGATATAGTGGAGGTAATCCACTTGGAGAATCTTTGAGTAGAGATTCTAGCACCCTGATTGTGGGTAGCATAAGAGACAAAAAGTCTATTGTCCTGTCGAAACTGTTTAGTTCTGTCGATGTAGAAGGCCAGAGCTCTACGTACGTCTAGGTGATGCAGGGTGCGTTGGGCCGCGTCTGTAGGGTTCTGAAAGAACGCAGGTAGGACGGAAGGTTTCCCTAGATGGAAAGGCGATACCACCTTAGGTAAGAAAGCGGGATCAAGACGCAGCACCACCTTGTTATGGTGGAAAATAGTGTACGGAGGGTCCGCCCTGAAAGCGCAGATGTCGCTGGCTCGTTTGCCAGTAGTAATGGCTACTAGAAGGGCAGTCTTCCACGTCAGAATTTCTCAACCCGGACCTGGCAACCCTAGGATTAGCCCTTTAAAATTTGTGGATTTCTCAGATATGTATCTGTACGCGGCACTGTTATACAGATGCTTTGATACATATCCCAGGATCATGCCAGAATTAGATATAAAGATGTCAAAATTCAAAAGAAAAATGTGTTTAAAAGGAACTTTTTTCTCTTTTCTATATAACTCTGAAAAGACCCATGGGGGCCTGCACCTTAAATGATGGAGGGATGGAGGGATGGAGAGGTCTGCCGGCTTGGCTATGTCTGAGTCCGGAGAGTGGAGGTCTGAAGCTGAGGAGTTGGATGATACGGATTGCTCAGCCTCTGAGTCATCGATGGTGTCAACTTCTGGAGTTTTCCTGACCTGCTCTGGTGCAGGAGGCTCGAGAGTAGGCGGCTGCGCCGGATTGATAGGAGAAGGCAGTTTAGGCCTGTGGTCACGGTACTGATGGTGATCGTAGTGGGGCCTCTGGTAGTCGTGAGGAGACGGGTCTCGGTACCGAGGGCGGTCGCGCTCACGGGAGCGATCTCTATAGTAAGGCCTCTCTAGGAATCTGGAGTCTTCACGGGACCGAGAGTGTTCCCGGGTGCGATGTCTGTAGAAGCCGGGAGAGGGTGATCTAGGGTATCTATAGTATCTGCGAGGTGATGGAGATCTAGACCTCGAAGGGGTATAATAATAGTAATGGTCCTTGTGTCCACTCTGAGATCTTTTATCTCGGAGTCGAGGAGGCTCTCTCGGAGTTGAGGGGTTCCTGGTTAACACTGGTGTAGTGATCGGTTGGAGCGAAGGGAGCTCGCGGAAGCGGTCCTCGAGGGTATCCAGGCGTTGACTCCTGGTCGAAGTCGGAGACTCGGTACCGAGGATTTGGTCTGGTAGAGACTTGTGCACCGATGGCGATCTCGAACTAATGCGCACGATTTCCAATGGCGTGATGGCCGGAGTCGAGGTGGATTTCGAAGCCGGGGTGGTCTGAGCCGAGGCAGCAGCAGTAGTGGTAGGCCGAGGAGTAGGAGGTCTAATTGTGACGACGGGTTCGAGAGGAGGTCGAATCGCGGCGACGGGTTCGAGAGCCTTGTGGCCAAGTTTCTGCCTCTTGGGAGACTTCGGATTCGAAGAGTCCCTCGGAGTCGGGTTCGAAGGGTCCCTCGGGGTCGACTCAGTACGATGCCATTTCTTGGCGCCGTCAGGTTTTTTCTGATGCTTGCCGGATTTATGCTTGTTGGGAGCCTGCGCCACGGAAGCAACTGGCGGAGTCATTCCCTTTAGAAGTATGGAAGACGGCGAGGCCTGCGAGCCTGAGGCTTGCGCCATTACCGGGCGTAGAGACGACTCTAGCAAATGGCTTTTGAGTCTTGCCGCGCGGTTCTTCCTCGCCTGTTTGCCGAACTGGCTACAGTGCACACAAGAATCTGTTCGGTGTGCTTCCCCGAGGCATAAAAGGCAAAGAGAATGTCCGTCGGTAGACGGCATTTTCGCTGCACAGCGAACGCACCTCTTAAACGTAATTTTTTCTTTTTCCTTCCCTTCCGCCCGGAAAGAGAGGGGGGGGGAGAGAGGAGGTCGAAAAACGAAGTAAAGAGAAAGATTTTTTTTTTTTTGTACGATACCAGAATGAAGAGAAGAGGAATTGGGAACGAAGAACGGGAATGTAGATCAGGGTGAAAGGACTGCAATGAAGCGGGAGATCAGCGAGATAGGTGTTTTCCGGACGGCGGTAAAGAAGAAACTGAGTGGGTTGGGCGCCTCCCCCTCATCTGGGCATGCGCAGTCGCTGCCCCCTCCCCGGGACGAGGGGAAAGGCGCACCAAAAATAACGCTTTATGATTGCTTTGAATTCTCCGAGATGGGCTCGATCCTGGCGGATAAACCCATATGTGGGACTGCACAGAGACCACGATGAAGATGATATATTTGTGTTTGTGTTCTTTATAAAATTTTTATCTCTGCTACCTAATCTTAAATAGGAACACACATGGCCCAGCCTGACATGGTTCGGCCCAACCCGGCCCAACAAGGTCTAAATCAGGAAACAACTGTTCTGTTGATACAGTGATTTACAAGGATCTGATCCACCTGATGTCAAAGGTTGCAGGTAACCCCTCCACCTGATGGATTCCTTTCTTGGCCTTCCTCATCTTATAGCAGTACAACTCATATTACGATTGTTCTGAATGAAAGACACACTGAACTGATGTTAAGTTATGGCAACTTAACATAAACTATTTCCATTTTTCTCTCTAAAGTATTAGCCTGCCTGCTGGCGTGTATGTGCCTCTGAGTGCCACAACAGATTAAAGCCTTTCACAATATTTTCCAGTCTTTGTCAAAAAGAATACTGTGCAACCAAGCAAAAGTTTTGTCAAGTTCTAGTGCAAGAATTCATTTATTTTACCCTATTCTGATTGCCCCATCGAAATGCTCCTTTGTATAGCTTCTAAGATAAATTGTCAGATGTTTATTGATTCATTTCCCAGGTGAACATCTTCTAAATGCCCTATAGTAAGGCTTTTCCTACTAAAGAATAAGCTTTGAGAAACTGCTAACTTCTAGGATGCTTCAACTGAAAATATGAGCTTCCTCAATTTTATCATCTGGAGACAGGGAAAATCTGTTTTAGATGTACAAGCTGCTCTTTTCTGGAATGTCATGTTTTCCTAACTTTAAAATAAATCTATAACACAAATGTTTGGATTTTGTGTCTTTAAATCAACCATCATTCACCATACTGTGCTTTGAGCATACTACTTGGTAACATGCACTCTCCATACAAGGAGTGTGCAAAAAAAAAAAAATCCAGTAATTTTTTTATTTGGGTCTGTTGGACCCCCAAAATATGGGTATTTCAGAATATTCTTGAATCCCAATATTGGTATTGTATTGGAATTCGTGTAAATGGTCATAAATACCAAATTTATTTTGGCTCTATTATACCCTATGGGGACTGATTCCTCCCCCCCCCCCCCCCATTTCTAAGTTGGGCTGGGGAGTGAAATGGATCGATGAAATGGCTTTTAGCCATTTAAGTATGTGGCTGCTCAGAAGGTTGCGAGTAAGGAACACACACACACACAAACATACACACATACATATATACATATACATGTATATGGAGAGCCAGTTTGGTGTAGTGGTTAAGTGTGTGGACTCTTATCTGGGAGAACCGGGTTTGATTCCCCACTCCTCCACTTGCACCTGCTGGAATGGCCTTGGGTTAGCCATAGCTCTGACAGAGGTTGTCCTTGATAGGGCAGCTGCTGTGAGAGCCCTCTCAGCCCCACCCAACTCACAGGGTGTCTGTTGTGGGGGGAGAAAATATGGGAGATTGTAAGCCACTCTGAGTCTCTGTTTCATATAAATCTGCAATTCTTCTTCTACATACATACAACCAATGTTCCCTCTAAGCCGCAGAGTCTTGTGAGCAAAAGTTCTACTTTGTGAGCTGCTGGCATTAAAGTTGTGAGCTACTGCATAAATTATTGTGCTCTGGGGTGATTTTTCTTGAGCTAGGACACAAATGTGTGAGCTGAAGGCTGAAAATCTGTGAGCTAGCTCATGCTAACTCAGCTTAGAGGGAACACTGATAAGCTATTCATCACACAGTGTAACACTTTATATATATATATATATACACACACACACACACACACACACACACAATGCTAAAATCCAACCTATTGAACTTGCACATTAACTGAACTTGAATCACATAACTGTATATCTCATAAAAGTCACTAGACCAGATGTGTATGGGCTCTATAAGTCTTCTTCAGTGGCCTAAAACCAAATAACACACACTTAAAACCACTTACAACAATTAACGGCCAAGCAAGTTCATAGTATTTCAAAGTGAGGGGATGTCTGTATATAATTCTGAGCCAACCCACAAAGAAGGCAATCTCTCTCACCAAGTATTCTGTCTCTGGCCAAGTATCTGTCATCTCTGTGTATGCAAGGGGGGGTGGGCACAAAAGGGATTGATGAAATGGCTTTTAGCCATTTAAACCTAACAGTTTCAAGCAGGGAGAGTGAAAGAGATCGATGAAATGGTTTTAGCTGTTTAAAACTAGCAGTGGGGTGGGTGAGCCTGTCTGTTCTTAGGCTGACAAGGCTAAATTTTCCCAGTTAATGCCCATTCCTAGTTCAGAAGGCATTTAGTTTACATTTGGCATATTTATTTGGTGAGTACATATCAAGCCAAATAAACTCCCCCAAAATACTTTTCCAGTATCAAGTTCAGAAGGCATCAAAACATTAAAATGCCTTCTGAGTTCAGTTACTGAGTCATACTACAGTCTTGAAAGGCTGCCTTGAAAGTTAGGACAGTGGTAAAATATAAACCACAACAGCCTGAATAAGAACAGGTTGCTTACCCGTAACTGATGATCTTCAAGTGCTCATCTGTGCATTTACACTGATGGGATATAGTGTGCCTGCGCTCATCTCGATCAGTACTTCAGAGCCTAAATGAAAGTGATTTCTGCACCCTTCCCATTGCCATGCCAGGAATCCTGCCAGTTTCTTCTGACCACTGAAAAGTCCTTAGAGGAGGACCAACAGCAGGTGGGGAAGGAGGGTGGGTAGTGTGAATGCACAGATGACCACTCGAAGATCATCAGTTACAGGCAAGCAACCTGTTTACTTCTTCACGATCTCTGTGCTTCACAGATCCAGGTGGACACTTCACACTGATGAGAGAATAGCAAGTGACAAAAAACATAGTCTACCTGAAGGGAGAGTGCTGGAGGGACTCAGGCACATGCTGCTTGCAAAACTGCTCTGCCCACCGAGGTCCTCTGTGTGTTATGAATGTCCAGAGCACAGTGGGACGCAGGGTGTCACATGGGAGAAGATGTTTCTCTGATATGCACATGAGTCACTAAGGATTTTAAAGATCAAAGGCAACACCTTAAACCTAGCACAGAAACAAAAAGGAATTCAGTGCAGTTGCTCCAGTATTTTAGTAGCATGTTCACATCTGTTCACACCAGGCAGAAGTCTGGCTATGACATTCTGCACTATCTGAAGTTTCCAAGTCATACTGAAATGCTGACTGTGAAAAGCTCCACAAAATGGATGAGTAGGCAAGAATGTAGCAAATAAAGTTCAATGCACGAAAGTGTAAACTGATGCACAGTAGAACAAAGGAATACCAGTTTCAAGTTTAGGCTAATGCGGTCTGAACTTCCTAAGAGGGAAAGAGACCAGACCATGGGGTCATAGTGGATGGCTTACTACAAATATCAACACAGTCTGCCATAGCATTGAAAAACTCTAGGCTGGGGATTTTCAGGAATGGGATTGGGGGAAAAACAGTTAATACTATAATGCCCCAATATAGATCCATGATGTGCTGTTTCACTATCTGCTGTTTTAGCTATCATATCTCAAAAAGGAAAAAGCAGAGCTGGAAAAAGTACAGAAGAGGGCAATCATGAAGGTTAAAGGGTTGGACTGCTTTTCCTATGAAGGAAAGATGAAGAGTATGGACCTTATCAGTTAGAAAAGAAACAACTAAGGGCAAATAGAGGTTTATAAAATTATGCACAAGACAGATCAGAGTGAACAAAGAGAATTTTCTCTTCCTTTCTCAAAATACTAGAACTCAAGGGCATTCAATGAAACTGATAGACAGTAGATTTAGGACAGGAAAAAAATGAAATGCTTATTTACACAACAAGTGATTAAAATGTGCAATTTGCTATCAGAGGATGTAGTGATGGCCACATGAACAGGCAGCTTTAAAATGGAATTAGGCAGCTTCATGAGGATAGGTCCGCAAGTGGCTACTAACCATGGTGATTAAAGGGAACCTCAACATTCAGAGGCAGTAACCTCTGAACACCAGTTCCAGAAGTCAACATCAGGAACCTCTATGCCCTATTGCTGGCCCTCCAGAGTAACTGGTTGGCCACTGTGTGAGACAGAATGGGCCATTAGTTTAATTCAGCAGGGCTCTTCTTATGTTCACTAATAACAGTGGATTACACAGGCTTACACTAAGGTCACCAAGGCACAGGGGACAGGGACTAGGTCTTAGTTCTCCTGTATAAGGCCTTCGCTTTCAAATCAGTCAACTATCCCAACAATATACAACTGAAGGGAAACTCCGTGATGATACTAATAGTAGCATATAAGGAAAAGTTATAAAAACAAGTAAAGTAGGGTTCATGAACTGTGTCCACTTTTATTTTTGTGAGGAGCATAACCAAAAAGACTACTGAAGTTGTCTTGTAATGTGTATATATGGGATTTGTCAATATACTTATGGTCTTCTTACAACAGCAAAGGTAAAGATGTTTGCGAGAATCATGTCTAACAATGGTTTAATAGTATTAAGATTGATTCATTATATACTTCTGCAAGAAGATCATGAAAGAAAGCAATCCAGTTCAAATGGAACCTTCATTGGAATACAAATGGTCCATGAGCAAAGGCTCATCTTGGCCGGAAAATATTTGATATCCTACAATAGCTATTACAAAAAACAATAAGATGCTGCTGCTGTGAAATACCTGCCTAAACAGCTGTTAAAATAGCTGTGAAAGGAAAATTCAAATTGCTTTTAAAGAACTAATATCTGTATATTCTCATAGGAAAAATAAAAATGAATGCTGCACAGGGCTTCTCTCAGAGTGTCATTTTTACTGGAGAGAAAATTTCAATCTACTTATCTATAGCCTAAATAAAGTTCAAATTTAACAATCCTGAGACAAAATTAAAGTACTTTTTATGATAAAAAAAATCAGAGAGTAAAGATATGGATATTTTGAAGGTACTTTATACACATCTTTATATAGAATAAAATGCCCATTAGTTCTTTTTGTGTTTTACAACAGGATATTATGGTCAGTAAAAAGTAACTGATCTAACAAAATGGAAAAAAAATCTAAAGAACCTGATATAAGTAAAAAAAAGTGGTCACTAGCATTACTGTGTGATATCTTGTGAGAACAATATGCTAAGACTTCTTCAGAACACAAAGAGGGTACTAAATTAGATGGATTAGACAAGGATGAGCACAGATAAAAGAAAGATCTCCTCCCAGTAGCTTCTATGCAGTTTCCACTTACTGTAATGTGATACCAAAGGGGACACTGTGTTAAGCATCAAGTGGCAAAGATACTAATAAGACCTCCCCCCCCCCAAAAAAAAGTGAGCAAGAAGTTTCTTCCTAATTTTTAAACTCCCCCCACCATAGCGTTCAACAGGAGGGATGGCGTAGAATTGCAGCCTCCACAAAAGATTCCTTGGAAGTAAATTTCCTCCCCCCCTTCCAAAGTTTGCAAAAAGTTCAAGACATGGGGCTGGGGAGGAGGCGGGACAATCCCCAAGGGCGCTTACTTTCCAGCAGAGGAATGGCTGTTTTGCACCGAGCAGGTGGATGGATGGATGGACCGCAGCATGCTTTCAAGACTATGGCTCCTTGCCTCGGAGCGAGGCCACTCTGCTTCTTTCATCTGCCTAGGTCCCAGGTGGATGAAAGAGGGGTGGGGCTGCTCTGCCTTGCTCCACGGCCGGTTGCTAGCAGGCCAAGGACCAGTACCGGTCTGTGACCTGGTGGTTGGGGACCACTGACCTAAGCTACAGCAACTGATCTCCCCAGTCTATTCAGTATCTACACATTCAGTAGGACACTTCCTAGTAACTACACAGTAAACACAGTCTAAACATGTTACATGTGCATATATTTAAACAGTGATAGAGTTACTTGGTACAAGCTAGGAAAGTAGCACAAAGTGATGATGTGACTCATCAAACTCATATACAGTCATATAATTTGAACAATGTTAAATGTTGGTTAAATAAAGTAAAACATTCTTTACACTATGACTAGTTCAAAGAACTGTTCTAATTTTGCACTTTAAGTGCACTGGTTGCCTATTGCGTACCGGGTTCATTTCAAGGTGTTGGTTCTTACCTTTAAGGCCCTATATGGCCAGGGGCCCGCATACCTGAGGGACCGCCTTTCCCCACATGTTCCCTGGAGAGCACTTCAATCTGGATCACAAAATCTACTTCAATCCCCAGTCCTAAGGAGGCCAGGCTCATGTCAACTAGAACCAGAGCCTTCTCTGTAGTGGCCTCAAGCTGGTGGAATGAGTTGCCAGAAGAGGTCAGGGCCCTGCGAAAGCTCATACAGTTCCGCAGGGCCTGTAAGACGGCACTCTTCCACCAGGCATTTGTGTACTAGGTTGTTGGCCACTACAGCTTAAAGCAACATGTGAACCACCACCAACAATCTGCTGTATAGCAGTTGCAAAGAGGATAACCTAAGATCTGCTATACAGAGAACTATAAAATTGGAAAATGTAACATCATGCCACCAAAACATTTTTTATGTATTTTATGTTTATTTTTACTCTATGTTTCATGGTTTTAATGCTGTACTCCTATGTCAAATCATGCACATGCATGTCTGTGTGAGCCACCCTGAGCCCGCCTTGGCGAGGAGGGCGGGATATAACTGGAATAAAATAAATTTTAAAAGCTTTTGTTTGGCAATAAAAGTAGAATGGTCTATTCTGCTAGTTTCAGGTGCAGAGCAGTCTGTAGTGGCAGAACAACATTTGAGTTCAGTAGCACCTTAAAGATCAATATAATTTCTCGAGATATAACCTTTCCTAAGTCAAAGTTCACTTTGTCAGATACAACCCATTTGAACCTATAATGGGTTTACCAGACAACTGTCAACATAGAGATGCATACCAAAAGAGATCTTTAATAATAAAATTAACTGCTAGTTGTAATTCTATTAGTATTTATTAAGAGAAAAAAGAAAATAATTTAATTCAAAATTTGAAACTACATTTCAAAGACTACTATAGAGCTTAAATATAAAGTATTAATTAGGAAGATCCTTGGGCCAATGCTACAATTAATTGAATAAAGATACCAGAAAGAGGAGGAGAATCTCATTTACTAGTATATTCTCCACCAAAGTCTTTTTTACCTTCAGGGTGTGTTTTCATTTGTAAGGGATCCAGTTGAAAACTTCTGTTTCTTTAATAAACACCATATATTACAATGATGGCTAACCATTGCCCTTTTATACTGAGTTTATTAAAGAAAGAGAGTCCCCCCCCCCCACCAGATATCCAGAAGGCTGTAGGGTTTACTGCACTGCTTATCACAAACACCTCCTGTGAAGTCTCAAAAAATAACTATTCAGCAAAAGCAAGAGCGATGCAGTCACTGATTCAGTCCCCATAAAACCTTTTCAAAAAGGCAATTTTCGATGAATCTATTTTCAATGGGCTTTTTTTCCACCCAGAGTCTGTTACAGAAGCTTCTCTTCCCTTCCCCCCACTGGAAATATGGTAACCATAGTTTCTATATCCTGCTGAGATTTGATATGTAGAGCTGTATTCTACCAGCTATTAAGCTGCTGATAGCAGTGTTTCTGTTGGAATTTATGAGAAATGTCAGTTGAAGGGACAGAGTATTGTACACATTTTATTTTCCCAGCTGGATGCCTCTGTGAATAGAAAGCAAAACCATGAATACAAGTGTAATGTAAGCTGGAGTGGGGACAAAGAATGGGGTTGGGGGAAATGTACAGGTTAGATATGCTGGGTGGTCTAGACCTGGAAGAAGAAGACTGCAGATTTATACCCCGCTCTTCTCTCTGAATCAGAGACTCAGAGCGGCTTACAGTCTCCTATATCTTTTCCCCCCACAACAGACACCCTGTGAGGTGGGTGGGGCTGAGAAGCCCTTTCAAGGACAACTCTTGTGATAGCTATGGCTAACCCAAGGCCATTCCAGCAGCTGTAAGTGGAGGAGTGGGGAATCAAATCCAGTTCTTCCAGATGAGAGTCCATACACTTAACTACTACACAAACTATAATATATACAAGAAGGAAAGAAACACTATAGGTACCAACAAACAGATTAAACACAACTGAGCATCACCAAACATTTGTTAAATAATTGGTGTCTGGATGGTATATTTTTACATGCCCTGAGCCCACTTGTGGGGAAGGGCAGGATAAAAATTCAAAATAATAAATAAATACTATGGGCACAAATTTGCTTTACAATACATAATTAACTTTAGGATCATTTTCTCCTTGTTTTGCACAACAGTAGTACATAAATACAAAGTATGCAACAAGCGCCAGGCATGCTAAGCATTGAGAGCCATCAAAGACCAGTACGGCAGATGAATGAGAAGTAAAAACTAAATAAGTTAGGCAAACCCTGGCATGTGAAAGACGGGTTGCTTACCTGTAACTGTAGATCTTCAAGTGGTCATCTGTGCATTCACACTCATGGGATAGAGCGCCCGCACGGATCCCCGAATCGGTACCTAAAAAGCCCAGGATTTTTTCGCGCTCGGCACCAGTGGGCATGCGCAGACGTCCCACTATGCATGCCCACCGGAGCCAGCATGAGGATCCCGCCAGTTCCTTCCTGACTGCTGGAAGTCCCTAACATAGGGGTCAGCAGTGGGGAAGGAGGGCAGGTAGTGTGAATGCACAGATGACCACTCAAAGATCTACAGTTACAGGTAAGCAACCTGTCTATCTTCTTTGTGGTCTCTGTGCTTCATACCCATGGGAGATTAGCAAGTCAGACATACCTGGAGGCGGGAGCAGATGGTCAACCAGAAGAGACAGCTTGCAGCACCACAGCTCCCAGAAAAGTCCTCTGCTGAGCATGCACATCCAGAGCGTAATGCTTCATGAAAGCATGAGGAGAGGACATAGTGGCGGCCTATCTAGGAGCAGCATAGAAAACAAAAAGATGCTGGTCCTGACGAAAACTCTTAGAACGACTCAAGTAAAAAAGTAATGCACACTTGACATCCAAAGCGTACCACCAATGTTCCTCGTCTGAGAAAGGCATGGGGTAAAAGGTAGGTAACCAAACATCCAATTTAAGGTGAAACTGGGAAACCACCTTAGGGAGAAATGAAACATCAGGAGCCAACGAAACTCCGGACTCATGGAACTTTAAATATGGGTGGTCACAACGCATAGCCATGAGCTCCCCTACACAGCATGCCGACGTGATTGCCACCAAAAATGCAGTCTTCCAGGATAGAAGCTGTAGGGAACAGGTTGCCATTGGTTCAAAGGGATGCCGGGTCAACCTGTACAATACTAATGGCAAATCCCACAACTGTGGAAGTGATCTAGACGGAGGATGCAATCTGACCAGTCCTTTCAAGAATTGCAAACACCGAATGCCCCTCAACAGGCTCATGGTGAGCTGATACTGCTGATAAATAAACTTTAACAGAAGAAAAGGAAAGTCCAGCATCCACCAAAGACAACAGAAAGTCAAAAATTGCTGGTAGACCCACCCGTTGAGGTGAGACTGCAGAATTAGCCAAAAACCGAAGAAACTTGCCCCATTTCCTGCCATAGGAAACACGGGTAGATAACATTCTACTGTTCAGAAAGACGTGCTTGACTCTGCTTAAAATTCACAGAGTTGATGAGCCACGCCGTCAACTTCAAGTGAGGAACGTTGTGGTGAAACACTTGCCCTCCCTGGGCCGAAAGAAGGTCTGGTTCCGCCAGGAAATGATGGCAAACTCCCCTCGCCAAATGGAGCAAAATCGGAAACCAGTTTTGCCGAGGCCACCATGGCGTGATTAGTATGCACCTCAGTTTTTCTCTCGCTATCTTGTTGACAACTTTTGTCAGCAGCGGAAGAGGTGGAAACAGATACAGGAACCAACCTTTCCACTGGAACATAAGACCGTCTCCCAAGGACGCCGGATCTGTTCCTCCCCTGGTGCAGAACAGGGGACATTTCTGATTCAGGGCTGTGGCGAAAACATCCACCTGAGGATACCCCCAGAGCTGGAACACAGAATGAAGGAAGCACCACTGCATCTCCCATTCGTGTGGAGATGCTGCTCCTCTGCTCAACGAATCCACCTGGAGATTGAGTACTCCTGGAAGATGTGCAGCCTTTACGTAGATGCCGTGCTCCAGACACTCCAGTCACAGTTCTATTGCTAGCGCGCAGAGCTGTCAGGAGACTGTCCCGCCCTGCCTGTTGACATAACAAAGGGCTGTAGTATTGTCTGTCAACAGGGACACAGGGCGAAATGAATTGCCAACAGTTCGAGATAGTTTATATGGCAACGAGTCAGCTGTAGAGACCAGGGAACCCCCACACACAGAGAGTCCATGTGAGCACCCCAGTCCCATAAGGACGCATTTGTGGTGATCGTAACTGTTGTCACAGGCAGATGGAAGGGAGCTCCCTGACAGATGTTATCTCTGGATGTCCACCGTTCCAGGGCCCGAAGGATCGATGATGGAATCGTGAACCTCTTTCGAGGTGAGTCCCGTAAAGGCCAAAACTTTCTGAGGAACCAAAGTTGAAGCCCCCTCATGTGTAGTTTTGCAAACAGCAGCACACTGGTAGTCGTCGCCATCAGCCACAACATCCGCTGCAGCTGTTGTGCTGTGCCCCATTTCCAGCTTTGAAAAAGATGAATGAGAGTGATAATGTCCATCACGCTCTGCTGAGGCAGAAACGCGCGATGAAGATTTGAGTCTAGCAGAGCCCCAATAAACTGAACTGTCCTTGATGGTATCAGATGGGACTTTTTCATGTTGACCTGCAGACCTAAGGTGTGAAGAAGATGAAGAGTGGTTGCAATATGGCCGGAGAGACATTCTTCCGAATCTGCCACAAGGAGCCAGTTGTCTATATATGGAAAAACAACTATGCCTTGAAGCTGAAGATGTGCGGCTACAACACTCATCATCTTGGTAAACACCCGCGGTGCAGTACACAGGCCAAATGGAAGGGCTTTGAATTGAAAATGGTTGGAGCCTATCGCAAACCGGAGGAAATGCCTGTAGGATGGATGGATACTGACATGGATGTAGGCATCCTTCAGATCCAAGGTTCCCATGAGGGGAAGGATTGTTTGCAGAGTAGATATCCGGAATTTCTGGTACACGATAAACTTGTTCAGATTTCAAAGATCCATAATTGGTCTCAATCCCCCATCCCGTTTGGGGACCAGTAAAAAATGAGAATAGACACCCCCCCCCCCCCCGTTCTGGCCTCTACAGGGACCGGTTCTATGGCTTGTTTCTGCAAGAGGTTGCTCACCTCCTCTAGCAGAGGGGGGGAAGGAGGTGTGGTGACAATCACTGACTGAGTTGGAACCTGAACAAAGTCTATCTTGTAACCTTCTGATATGATGGAGAGGACCCATCTGTCTGTGGAGATGGACTCCCAAGCCGGTAGATGGTGATGGAGGCGGATGTGAGAAGAAGGGGCGGTGATGTGTGCGGCAGAGAAGTCAAAGGCCCTGCTTCTGAGGGCGGGAACCCTTGGATTTGTTAGTAACCACAGAAGCTGAGGCAAAACAGGACTTGTTATTTTCCCTATAAGGAGATCTACTCTCCGTCTGTAAAGAGCGAGGTATCCAGGCTTGTTCAGGGGAGAATTTCTGATAAGGCCTCTTGGGCCAAGGTTTTGCCGGCCCGAGTAGATACAGGGACGCCAAGGCTCCTTGAGGTCTTGATACTTTTGTCCATCTCCTGTAGGACACTATCAGTTGTGGAGCTGAACAGACCTTCACCTTCAAAGGGAAGGTTGACATAGGCCCTGGTGTCAGGCTGTAGACAGTGCCAAGAGTGACGGCGCAGGGAAACGGTGGAAGTGAGAGTCTTGGCAGAGATATCCACCATGTGTTTTGATGCGGCCAGTTGTTGTTTAGCCACAGAAAATCCCTCTCTGCAGCTTCTTCAGCAAAGCCCTCTTCTCCTCACTCATGGATGACATCAATGGTGTGAGCTGTTCTGAAACTGAGTACCGGTAGTGTGCCATACATGCAGCATAGTTGGAGATTTTTACTCCCAAAGCTCCCGTTGAGTAGAACCATCTGCCAGCATTATCTATCTTCTTGTCCTCCTTGTCAGGTGGGGAAGAGTGGGTCTTGCGCGCCTTTGAGGATGAAGAAACCACCACCGAATTGGGTTTGGGGTGGAAAAACAAAAAACTCAGCACCAGCCTCCTGGACACAATATATGTGGTCCAGGCGTCGTGAAGAAATTGGTGTGGATGCTGGCTTTGCCCAAGACTCCTTCACTGCCTGCAGAATGACTTTGGTCACAGAAAAGGCCACAGCCATCGATGTGTCTTTCTGCATTATATCGAATACAGCATCATCGATGAATGGCTGCGGTTGGACCACTGAGAGGGAGAGAGACTGTACCATACGCTTCACCTGATCCCCGTATGACTTGAGATCCTCCGAGGGGGATATTGGAAGGTCCTCAGCTATATGCGAGTCTGGAGAAGGTTCCGCTGTCTTAGCCGGATCATCGGTACTGACCTCGGAATCCGATGTCGAAGAATCTCTCCTCCCAGAGTGTTCCGATAACATGGGGGTTGAAGCACATTCGAGGGACCGGAGCAATACTGATGGATGAACCTGCGGTTTCCCAGACTGCTCTCTGCGTCTCTCAGGAGGAATCGACACCGATGCCGAAGGTGCACGACAAGTGGCCAAGTGATGCAAAACTCTCGAGAAGTGCGAAGTTTCTGAACGTTGGTCCCATTCCGGTAACTCACAGGGAGGGTACCAAGGATATGGTGATGGATACGGGTAAGGCCCAAATGAGCAAGGCCACTGACGTTGATCCCACATAGGAGGTGGCGGGAACCGTCGAATCACAGCACTCGACTAGATCTCTCTCTGTCCTGTAGTAGGTGGAAGCGGTGCTAAGGGTTTGCTTGGCGCCAAAGCCTCAACCTCCGATACCAAACCACTGTTGTTCTGACGACGCGACCCCGACCTGGACGAATTAGTCCACTGGGTTAAGTCAATTTCTTGCTCTGATCCCGAAAAATGGGTCAGCTGAGAACTGTGTCTTCCCAATAGCGAAGGACTTCGGGGACTGGGAGACGCCAGAATTCTCCGAGGTGGAGCAGCTTGCAACGACACCTACTCCATCGAAACATCCCTAGACGGGGAAGGAGTGCGAGAAAGTCTGTTCTTCCGCATCCTTCGATTTTGACTCCTTCGACTTTGACTTCTTTGGGAGGGACTATCAGGTTCCCGAATTGTCCCGGTGTTTCTTAGTCGGCGTGGGCTCCACTGACCCTTCAGAGGGTCGTTTTGTGGATCGACCCCACTCCGTCGGCATACCCATCTGTGCTGGCGACGATGGATCGATGAATGTCGAAGCCATAGACTGGGTAGTGTCTCCCATTGATGCCGATGGGCTCGTTGTCATTTTTGGTGGACAAAGAGCCAATTCAACTAAGGCCACCGATAGCCTTGCCACCAGATTTTTTTCGCGTTTGCCTCGAAAACCTTGAGCAATGCTGGCACGAGTCGACACGGTGTCCCTCACCCAGGCACAACAAGCAGAGGGAGTGACCGTCAGGGGGCGCAATTTTGCTACCACACTTCAGGCAGCATTTGAAAAACCCCCAATGCCTTTCCATATGCACCAGAACCCACGAGAGAAGGGGAAAAAATAAAGTCCCGAGGGGCAAAGTCCAACACAAAGTTCTTTTTTTTTCAAACTACTAACTAGAACTAGGGAAAACAAAAAACGGGCAATAAAGGAAAATCCAGAAGGATTACCAGGCACCAACCAGAGCAGTCCAGGAAAGATCCTTTCAACGTGGCGGTCAAGAAGGAACTGGCAGGATCCTTGCGCTGGCTCCAGTGAGCATGCGTACTGAGACGCCTCACATGTCCATTGGTGTCGAGTGCGAAAAAATCCTGGGCTTTTTAGGTACCAATTCGGGGATTGGCGCGGGCGCTCTATCCCATGAGTGTGAACGGAAGATTCTATTCACTTACCGCGAAGTCTTCCTTCTCTGTGGTCCCGGAGTGGTCCAGTCCTCATTCGTGGGATCTCAGCTCCTCCTCTTCCATTGCAGGGCTTAACAAACTTGAACCGAAGGGGAGGTGCTGGATCCTCAGCAGTCAGTTCTTCTGCCAGCTATCCTACCTCCCTAATAACAACTCCAAGAACAATAGGAGAGAACATCTCTGGGGAAAACAAAACCGTCCCCTCCCTCCAGAGCTTATCCTGAACCCTTCCACAAGGGGCTCTAGCGAGGGACCCAGTAACCAACACAGTGTCCACCTCCAACTCCGAAGTCTCCCGACAAAGCCCATACCCCCTCACACAACTGGGTGGGTAGGACTGGACCATTCCGGGACCACAGAGAAGGAAGACTTCACGGTAAGTGAATAGAATCTTCCGTTCTCCAGGCTACTGCGGTGCGTCGTTCAAGCGTGGGAGGGATTTTTTCCCTCCCCGCTTTCCCTGAGGAGAAAAAACAGCGGCTCATCCTAATCTCCCTGCTGGGTGATTTCTGCCACTGACTCCAGGTATTCTTCTTTTCTTTTCTTTCTTTCTTTCTTTCTTTCTTTCTTTCTTTCTTTCTTTCTTTCTTTCTTTCTTTTTTGTCTCGGGTCAAAGAGCCCCAAGGGGCTCTAAAGCACGTCCTGCTTGGATTGCAGGGCTAACAAAACTGACTGCTGAGGATCCAGCACCTCCCCTTCGGGTCAAGTTTGTTAAGCCCTGCAATGGAAGAGGAGGAGCTGAGATCCCACGAATGAGGACTGGCCCACTCCTGGGACCACTGGAGAAGCACAGAGACCACGACGATCTAACTTGCAGCATGCCAGACTGTGTTGCTTGGCATGGCAGCTGCTCTTCTGGGACCTGAAGTGGTGGTTGCATCACCAGAGCTCCTTTTGGCCCTTCCTTCGATAAGTGCCACAGTTTTGCTCCTGCAGTTGGTATTTTACTGCACTGACATACAGCACAGACACTCAGACCGATTTCGCACTCAGCTTACCCCGCTGTCACGTTCCTCTTCTCCGTGCAGCATCCTTTGGACTTCCCACTATCTGCTCCGGAGCTGCAGCAAACCATCATGGTTTTTGCGTGGCAAACGGAAACTGGTTTTTAGCAGTTTTTGTTTGCTGCACTTAAATTGTGATGTTTGCTGCCGCTCCGGAGCAGATAGTGGGAAATCTGAAGGACACTGTGCGGAGAAGAGGAACGTGACAGCGAAATCGGTTCCAATGTGTTTAGACTGTGATGTGGGCTCAGGAACTTGCCAGTCATATCTGGGGTACCACCACCTCTCTGAAAAGCAGAGGCCATTGCCCTTCATGTGGAGCACTCTCTGCAGACAGCACAGCCCTCACCTCCTCCCACTTGCCTTTTGTTTACTGGCAGATCTTTACAGGTCCACTATGCATTTCATTTTGAACTCAGGCCGAAAAAATTCCCTATTCCTCTTGCAGATCATTTCCTCAGCTCTGGGGAGGTTGCTTTACACTCCACATAGCAAAACATAATGCTGTACATAAACTGATATATACATATAACACACATGTTTTACTACATGGCTGCTTGCATAATATATATACTTAAACAGGCTTTTAATAACATTAAATGGTGATTCCTTTGCTGGCTCTAGATGGGGTGCCACTAATACCGGCCCCTAAGGTCAAGAGCTTGGGAGTGCTCCTGGAGTCCTCTCTGACAATGGAGGCCCAGGTAGCAGCTACTACCAAATCTGCCTTTTTTCATCTTCGGCAGTTATGGCAGCTGGCCCCTTTTCTGGAGCATGATGACTTAGCTATGGTGATCCATGCTACGGTCACCTCAAGAATAGATCACTGTAATGCTCTCTACATGGGGCTACCCTTGACCCTAACTCGGAGATTACAGCTAGTGCAGAACACTAAAGTGCGGCTATTGATGGGGCTCCCTAGATGGGAGCACATTAGGCCAGTGCTGAAAGAGCTGCACTGGCTGCCTATTGTGTTCTGAGTCCATTTCAAGGTGTTAGTTATGACCTTTAAAGTCAGAGGCCTGCCTATCTATGGGACCACCTTTCTCTGCATGTTCCCCAGAGAGCACTGTGTTCAGAGACACAAAAGCTATTGTCCATCCCCGGACCAAAGGAAGCCAGGCTATGCTCCACACGGGGTAGGGCTTTTTTGGTGGCGGCACCAGAAATGTGGAATGCCCTCCCGGAGGCCATAAGGGCCCTGCAGGATCTTTCACAATTCTGCAGGGCCTGTAAAACTGAACTGTTTCAACAGGCCTTCAACACCTGAACCGGGAGAGAGCCGCCACCTCTCACCGCTGAGGAGCTACAAATATCACTAACAGAAAAAAGAAAGATCCCGCCATATCAAAGTTGTATAGCACCACAAAATGTTTTTAAATGTATTTTATTGGTTTTAAATTGTATTATATAACTGATTGTTAGCCACCCTGAGTCCGCTTGCGAAGAGGGTGGGATATAAATTTAAAGTAATAATAATAATAATTCAGCCAAGTTTCCCTAACTTCAGTCTTGAAATTGTAAACATTTTTGCTATGCATTTAGATGTACTCAGCCCTTTAAGCGTGGAACTTCTGTATATTGCTCAGTTCAAGAATAGCCTCTGTAACACAGATTAAGTTTGTCTAGACAGAAGAATTGTAATACAATGCTAAATATGCATTAACATGATTAACATGTGGAATTCACTGCCACAGGAGGTGGTGGCGGCCACAAGTATAGCCACCTTCAAGAGGGGTTTAGATAAAAATATGGAGCACAGGTCCATCAGTGGCTATTAGCCACAGTGTGTGTGTATATATAAAATTTTTTGCCACTGTGTGACACAGAGTTCTGGACTGGATGGTCCGTTGGCCTGATCCAACATGGCTTCTCTTATGTTCTTATCTCACTCATGTTAAATCTCTAGCATATTACAATGTTAACCTGACTTCACCTTTTGGTTGTAACTAGTCAGCATTCAATGCCTGAAACTTGCTTTGCATATTAACATTCAAAGGGAGGGTGGTATTTCATAAACTACTGCTTTTATACAAAAAGTAAATTAAAATTGGATTTTCCCCTCTAAGCATAAGATAGTGCCATTCTAATGCATTATTATACCTTGAAGTAGGTAGAAGCAGACTCAGTAAAGTCAGGATGGATTAAAAATGGATGCGATTATGCTATAAGCAAGTTGCAAAGCTCAGGGGTGTGAAACATGTGGCCCGGGAGCTGCACCAGGCTCCCAGAGGGGTCCTATCTGGAACCTTTATAAAGTTTGTATCTCTGCTACCTGGCATTACATTTTATGACACATGGCCCGGCCTAGCTCAGTGGTTCCCAACTTTTCTGGCATGGAGAAATAAGAGAAAGAAGGGTAACAAAAACCTTAACCCATATAATTGAATGAAGAACCTTCTGGAAGGTTAAATAAATACAAATCTGAGGCCAGTTCCTAAAAACAATAAATGTAAAGCATAAAAGTATAAATTTTATTTATTTATTTATTTAATTCCATTTTTCTCCTGCCCTCCCCACCTAGGTGGGCCTTCTTCAGTGGCCAAGCATTGATGCATTATGTCATTGATTATAACTATAAAACTCCTTTTTGGTCCTACACTGATTAACTATTTCTATTATTATATTTCTATTTCTATTATTATTGCAATATGGAGCTTAAGTGTACAATCTATGCTTGACCAATGAAGAAGGCCAGTTTGGCTGAAATGTGTCAGGTTACCTTAGGCTTCATTTGTTTACATTGTACAATTTTATCTTGTATTGAGACTATAGTTGGCCCCATAGCTGTTTTTAAATTATCCTGTAATAAATACATGTCTATTTGATAACTTTACATTATTTATATGTTTATGATTTACATTTATTGTTTTTAGGAACTGGCTCTAAAATCTGTATTTATTTAACCTTTCTAGTCCTTCAAAAACTCACAAGTCAAAATCTACTTGGCATGGTGGCCATCCAGATTTTTTGCATTCTGTGTGCTTTGCACCTACCTACTGTAGCAACTGACAACTTTCACACAAAGGGCATAGCTGCCCCCACTACAAACACCACGCAACTGGTATTCCACAGTCCTGCATATGAAGGTGTCAAGAAACTGACCTTCCATTTTGTATCTATGTGCTTTAGCAGCTGTTACTGGTCACCACCACAGTATAATGGGTTGCAGCTAGGAAATGTCAAGCTAATCACTTAACAGCTAGCCATCTAAGGGAATGACAGCTACTTGACAGTTGAAGATCTAGATCCATCTGTGGAATAACATCTAAACTGGTCAAGTATTCTGATTGGCTAGCTTATTAGGAAGTCATAGCTGGGCAAGGATAAAAGAAGTCCAGGTGCCAGACCATATTAGCTAGCTTGATTCAGCTCAGAGGCTCAAGATGTAGAGAGATAAGGAAGCCAACTACTCACTCTAGAACTTCCACTGTGCTGCAGTTCCTGCCGCTATAGATGCTGCCTGCGAGGTTCCTGCTAATGCCTCAAGATTACCAGCTGGCTAGGGGAGTGATTGGTAAGCATAGTCAGTCAGCTTTATTGTTTTGCATGCTTTGTTCCATTGTGCACTTCCTTCCCATATTTGTATGTTTTTATACATTTGTAAATAAATTGTATTTCTGTTTTTTCTAATCCTGGAACTGGTCTGGCCTATGCCCAAATCTTAATAATTTATTGCTGAACTTTTGATACTAGCTTAACAGGAAAGTCACCATTAATTTTCAATTGGGTATATTCTCTTAAAAGAACCCAACAGTGTAGGGTTGCCAAGTCCAATTCAAGAAATATCTGGGGACTTTGGGGGTGGAGCCAGGGGACTTTGGGGGTGGAGCCAGGAGACATTAGGGGTGGAGCCAAGATCAAGGCTGTGACAAGCATCATTGAACTCCAAAGGGAGTTCTGGTCATCACATTTAAAGGGACGGCACACCTTTTCAATGCCTTCCTTCCATCGGAAATAATGAAGGATAGGGGCACCTTCTTTGGGGGCTCATAGAATCGGACCCCCTGGTCCAATCGTTTTGAAACTGGGGGGTACTTTGGGGAGAGGCACTCGATGCTATACTGAAAATTTGGTGCCTCTACCCCAAAAAACAGCCCCCCCCAAGCCCCAGATACCCCCAGATCAATTCTCCATGATTTTCTATGGGAATAAATCTCCCAGCAGACATTTCCCTCCCCCCCCCGCTTTCTGACGACCCTGAAGCGGGGGGAGGGCCTCCAAACCGGGGGATCCCCTGCCCCCACCTGGGGATTGGCAACCCTACAACAGTGATATTGGCTGGCACGACATGATATCGTGACAAAAGGTTTCAGTCTTTAACCACCCTCTTTTTTTTCTCCATTGCACCCTCAAATTCCCCCTTTCAAGCCACATAACCTAGCACTATTACTAGGCTAGTGAGTTTAACAAGCTGTGAGAAGAAATGCTTCCTTTCCAGCAGGGCTTTTTTTTTCTGCTGGAGCCCACAGGAGCGGAGCTCTGCCTTGGCTGGCCAGGGCTCTGGCTAGCCTGACTCACCATGCAGCAGCCATGTGCTCCTAGGTCAGGTGGTGTGGCTTAATATGCAAATGAGCTCCTGCTTGGGCTTTTTCTACAAAAAAGAACTGCTTTCCAGTGTCTTTAGTGCTCTGTAAATGCTTACTTTCACATTGGTAGTGCCCATAAAGAACCAGTTTCCGGGATGCTTCCACTGTTTTTATAATGACTGTATTCCAATTCCTACCCAGACCTTTTTCACAACGGAGATACAGAAAAGCCTTGACAGGGCTTATCAGTGTTTATTGCTAGTGGCAGCAGCAGCTGGAAGGCAGACAGGTTACTGGAAACCCACAGTAATCAAAAGAGCTTTGTATTTGCTTATAATATCTTCTTAAGAACATAAGAGAAGCCATGTTGGATCAGGCCAATGGCCCATCCAAAACTCTGTGTCACACAGTGGCAAATATATATATTGGATCAGGCCAATGGCCCATCCAACACTCTGTGTCAGATTCCAGGGAATGCACTGGCAATGAAAACTGTTTCTAGAGATAACCTCTTCATATTAACCCTGCTTAAAAAAACAGGTAGCTTACCTGTAACTGATGATCTTCGAGTGGTCATCTGTGCATTCACAAGACCAGGATTTTAACGTGCCAACCTCCCGTGAGCAAAGCCCCCACCACACATGCTCCCGGGACGGCGCAGAGATCCTGTCAGTTCCTTCTGACCACAAGAATGACAAATAGCAGAGGGGAAGGAGGGCGGGTGATGTGAATGCACAGATGACCACTTGAAGATCATCAGTTACAGGTAAGCAACCTATTTATCTTCTTCATGATCTCTGTGCTTCACATTCATGGGAGATTAGCAAGCCAGCAAGCAAGATTACCTGGAGGAGGGAGCTGATTGTCAAGTCGAATTAACAGCCTGAAGAACCAGGTTTCCCAGCTGTGCTCTGATGCCTCCTGACATAAAGGGTGTAGTGTCCCATGAAAGCATGAGGAGACGCCCAAGTAGCTGCCTTGCAGATGTCAGCTAAGGAAGCACCCTTGAGGAAAGGAGTTGAAGTAGCCAGCGCCCTAGTAGAATGGGCACAGATGGGACCTGGCAGAGGCTGCTTTGCCAACAAGTAGCACAGTCTAATAGCCTCCGAGATCCATTTAGACAGTCTCTGAGCTGAAATCTTATGGCCCAAATTAGGGGGCACATAGGAAACAAATGAGGGTCCCTGCAAAAGCTCTTTGTACGATACATGTAAAAAAGTAAGGCTCGCTTAACATCCAGCGAGTGCAGCCTCTGCTCCTCGGCCGAGGAGGGCGAGGGATAGAACACCGGTAGTGTGACCTCCAAATTCAGATGGAAACTAGACACCACCTTAGGAAGGAAAGCAACATCCGGTGCTAAGGATACCCCATCAACATGGAAGGTAATGTAAGGAGGGTCAGAGCGCAAAGCCACCAGTTCACCTGCTCGTCTAGCTGAGGTTATAGCAACCAGGAGAGCAGTCTTCCATGATAACAAATGCAAGGGACAGGTGGCTAAGGGCTCAAACGCTTTCCCCGCAAGCCTACCCAATACCAATGGAAGGTCCAGGAAGAGGGAGGCACTCTGGAAGGTGGGTATAACCGAAGCAGACCCTACAGGAAATGTTTAGTGTGCCCGGGCGTAAACACAGACTTCCCTTCCACCAGGGCATGGTGAGCTGAAATCGAAACCAAATAAACCCTCATAGAAGAGTGCTTAAGGTCAGCATCCACTAGGGATAAAAGAAATTCAAAAACCAGTTGAAGTCCAGCACTCTGGGCTAGCACACTCCGTTCTCTGACAAATTTAGAAAACCTCGCCCACTTGCTGCTGTAAAAGCGGCGAGTCAAAGGCTTCTTAATAATTGGCAGGACATGTCTAATTCTGCCAGAGAATGCTGAAAACTGATCCTCCAAGCAATTAACTTCAGATCAAGGACACTGTGATGAAACAGGGACCCCACCCCCCGAGCTAGTAGGAGGTCTGGTTCTGGAGGAAGCATGTGATACCGATCCCCCCCAAGCCAGGAGGATCGGAAACCAGTTGTGCCTGGGCCATCAGGGAGCGATCAATATGCACTCTGGTCTCTCCCACATCAGTTTGTGGAGTACTCTGGTGAGGAGAGGTAATGGGGGGAAAAGATCGAGGAACTTGCTCCTCCACGAAAACAGGAGGCCATCCCCCAGGGACCCTGGCCCTTTCCCCCCTCTGGAGCAGTAGCAAGCGCACTTGCAATTCTGCACTGTCGCGAAAGCCTCTATTTCTGGATGTCCCCAACGTTCGAATATGGGAGTCAGAACTAGGAGTGTGCATTTGGTTCGGCCGAACCGAATCAACCGCCGAATCACCCGATTCGGCTGTATACGGAATCGCATACAGCCGAATCCAATTGGGGCCCATTATAGATATTTGGAAGTATACGGAAGTCAATGTAAAAGGCGGGAAAGGGGCTTCTGCAGCCTCAGAGGAGCTGCTTGCCTCCTTTCCCGCCTTTGGTAGCCTTTTCCCGCCTCTCCCATAGCCTCCCTGGGATCACAGAGGGGGAAGAGGAGCCCCAGCAGCCAATCCAAAGCATGCATTCAATGGCCCATAGGGAATTCGGAAATAGCCGCACATCTACCGTATATGTGGCTATTCCAACTACGGAATTCAGAAATATACTGGATTCCGTATTTTGTTCCCCCGAATCCGTGTACTATGGATTTTTTTTTTGCACATTCCTAGTCAGAACCCACCAGTTCATTTCCCACTCGTGAGGGTCGCTGTCCCTCTGCTCAGAGAGTCCGCCCTCTCATTGAGCTCTCCCGGCAAATGCGTGGCCACCACAAAGATGTTTGCTCAGATGCAGTCTTCTCACAGGCTCATTGCTAAAGCGCACAGCTTTCTTGAAACCGTGCCCCCCTGTCTCTGTCTGATGACACAGGCCATAGCAGTAGTATTCTCCATCAGAACAGCTACAGTCTTGTTTTCCAACAGGGGCCTTAAGGAAGTGAGAGCTAATCTGATAGCAGTCAGCTCCAGATAACTGATGTGGTGCTGCGCAAAAGAATGGGTCCCTTGACCACCGACATTCAGCTCGTTCAGATGGGCCCCCCATCCCCATAGAGAGGTGTCTGTTAGTATTGTTTCCAAGGGGGATGGAAGTCGGAATGGAGCTCCTTGGCAAAGGTTGACTCTCACCTTCCACCAGTCCAGAGAGCGGAGAACCAGAGCAGGAATGGGCAAGGACCTTTGCCGAGAGTCCAGCAACGGATCAAAGCACTTTAGGAACCACAGTGTAGTGTCCTCATGTGAAACTTCGTGAAGCGGAGAACATTCGTAGTGGCAGTCATCAACCCCAAGAGATGCTGGATCTGCAGCAATGTCCCCCTCTTTTGGAATTGCAGATGAGAGACCAGAGCAATAATGTCCGATGCTCTGCCCTCTGGAAGGATGGCTAAGTGGCACATGGTGTCCAGAATCACGCCAATGAACTGCACCTTTCTTGAAGGCGTCAGATGTGACTTCGCGAAATTCACCTGGAGACGCAAGTCCTGAAGGAGAATGAGGGTCAGTCTGAGGTGGACGAGAAGCTAAGGCTTGGAACTGGCCACAACCAACCAATTGTCTATATAAGGGAAGACGACTACACCCTGCAGGCGCAGGTGGGCTGCTATAACCACCATTGTCTTTGTAAACACTCTGGGTGCTGTAGAGAGTCCGAATGGGAGAGCCTTGTATTGGTAATGGTCTGATCCTATGGCAAACCTGAGAAAGGCCCTGTGGCTTGGCCGGATGCCGATATGAAAATAGGCATCCTTGAAGCCCAATGTGGCCATCCAATCCATTTCCTTGATCAGTGGCAGGATGTTCTGCAACATGAGCATCCGAAATTTCCGGCAGGATATGAAGATGTTCAAGTCCCGCAAGTCCATAATTGGACGCAGCCCATCGTCCTTTTTGGGGACAGCTAAGTATCTCGAATAGAATCCCTGCCCCCTGAGGGGAGGTGGAACCGGTTCTATTGCTTGCTTGGTCAAGAAGTTCTGAACTTCTTCCAGTAGGACTGATGTAGGGTGAGTAATCACTAATTTTGAACATGGGGGAAGCTGAACATGGGGGAAATTCTATTGCATAACCCTCCTCTATTTTGAACATGGGGGAAATTCTATTGCATAACCCTCCTCTATGACTGACAAGACCCATTTGTCGGTGGTAATAAGCCTCCATGCTGGTAGAAAACTGTAGAGGCGTGTAGGGTGTGAGGAGGGGGAGGAAGGGTGCATGGTACAAAGGCCAAAGTCAAAGACCCTGTTTAGGGTTCTGAGCGCCTTTAGATTTGGCTGAATGTGAGGGTGGCGAAGAAAATTTTGATTTGCCCTCAGAATAAAAGCTCTTGTTGCCTTGTTGTGGAGTTCAAGGTTTCCATGACCTCTCCGGTGACTTGGGCAGATATGGTTTCTTGGACCATTGTCTACGATTTGGGTGACGTCGACTGGGACAAGACATAGATGGAACTCCAAGATTTCTGGATGTCTTGATGCTCTTATCCATTTCTTTGAGGACGGAGTCTGTGGTAGAACTAAAAAGTCCTTCCCCCTCAAATGGGAGATCCTCAACCCACGACCTCATATCCAAGTGTAGTGCTATAGAACGAAGTCAGGAGTGACGTCTCAAGATTACTGCTGATGTCAAAGTTTTGGCTGCAGTATCGACCATATGTTTGGATGCTGTCAGTTGCTGTTTCGATAGAAGCAATCCCTCCTTCAGTAGCTTCCTTGCAGAGGCTTGTTTCTCATCCGGCAGGGAGGTTAGAAGCGGTGAGAGCTGCTCCCACAGGGAGTAATGGTACCTGGCCATGCATGCCGAATAACTGGAGATCTTAATGCCTAAGGCACCTGCTGTGTAGAAATGTCTGCCAAAATTGTCTAGTCTCTTACCCTCCTTATCGGGAGGTGCAGAATGGGTTTTCTTGGCCTTAGATGAGGATGCAACAACGACTGAGTTGGGGCGAGGGTGACAAAATAAGTACTCAGCTCCTTGCTCTTGAATCCTGTACATGTGGTCCAACTTCCTGGAGGAGATGGGGGTTGAAGCCGGCTTTGCCCATGGTTCCTTAATAGCTTGCTGTAAGACCTTGGTCATAGGTAGTGCTATGGGTGTAGATGTGTCTCTTTGAATGATGTCAAACACTGTGTCATCGATCACAGGCTGGAGCTGGACCATGGGCAATGACAGAGTTTGAGCCAGTCTTTTAATAAGCTCCCCAGAGGACTTCAGATCCTCTGAAGGAGAGATGGGAAGATCCTCTGCTGTTCTCTGCTCTGGAGATTGATCTGAATGATGTTCATCATCCGACTCCGGTGCCAATGAAGAAGAGGAGTCACTATGCTCCATACATTCAGTTAAATGTGGCGCTTCTGGGGCGTGTTCTGGCGTGCGAGACCGGGAAGTGCTAGTCTTTGGTCATGATTCCAGCATCGAGGTTGAGGGTTTCCCCAGAACCGATCAATACGACACGCCGGAGCCCCCCAAACGCTGATCCCAGTCGGGGTTCTGCAGAGGGTACCAATGGTAAGGTGCCTGGTATGGAAACTCCCCGAAGGGGTATGACCATGGACGAGGGTCCCAGTTCGGTAGCAGAGTCGGGTGACGAAAGGAATCGGCTGTTCCCGCTCGTCAGGTTTGGCTACCAGCGTCGATGTGGTCCTCACTCGTGGGGCGTCGACCTCCAATGGCAAAGTAGAGTCTGTGCCGCCATGTGACGCAGCCTTCAGTGAAATTGATCGCTGGGTTAGATCGATCTCAGGTTCGGAGCCGGAGCAGGAAATTGGCTGCAGGTCGTTCGGTCCCGAGGGGCTTTTTGATTGTGCCGGGGAAGCCAGGATTCGTTTTCGTGGCATTGGCTGCATGATCATCGGGTCCGAGCGCCTCTTCGGTGGCAGAGAAGGAGTATTAATTATAACTATAACTGAGAGTACCCGGTAAGGGCAGAAAAGCACGTTAAAATCCCGGTCTTGGGTAGTACCGATTGGGGATCGGCGCTGAAGTTTCATCCCATGGGTGTGAAGCACAGAGACCATGAAGAAGATCTAAATAGAACTTATCTGTATCTCCTTGTCCTCCAGCTGCATTTGCTTTACCACCATCTCTCACCTCAGTTTTAGGATAGCTTGGGGCTTAATAGAACTGAATGAGTTCAGCCTTGGAAAGTGAAGGAATATATACTCCTGAGCATGTGCAGAGAGCCCTCTGACATCCTGCAGTGTTGAGGTAAAGCTTTGGGTAGACCAGAGGCAGTGTACCTGGGGTGGCTCTTAGGCCTGAACATGCAGCTCCAATGAGCAACTGTCTTTTCTCCTTTCTTTTTCTGTTCTTCTCTTTCTCCTGCTCTCTCCCAATGGGATTTTTTCCCTTTCTCTTCTTTCTTCACCTCCCATCTCCCCTTTCCACAACTTTCCATATTCTTCTGACTGCGGAAGGAAGCCACCTACCCCTTTCACACACAAGCATACCTTTGATGAAAATATAATCTGATCCACTGCTGGCATTTTTGGCATGTACCCCTTGTAGTTCTCTCAACCCACATCTGGTTGAGAGAATGACTATTGGATACTTATTATGAAGGGTCCTTCTCCTCTGAGGCAGAGGGCATCTTGTGGGTGATTCCCGTCCTACTTGTAGGAAGGCAGGAACAAATTTCTTCACTTCCTATTCCTGGTGGAGTCAACCTCAAACCTCAGTTCTTTTCCTGCCTTAGTAGGGAGAGCAGCTAGGCTACGCTTGCCTATACCTATTCTGTCTTTCTTCTATCTGAGTGAGAGTTTCTTTGTATCATCTGTTCTTTTCATTTTCAGCCATTTTCTTTGCATTCTATGCTGCATTTTCCCCTCCTAATCTTTCCTAGGGCCTGCTGGTGAGGGCTGTTCTGTCCTGCGGTGGACATTTTCTTTTTGCTTCAGTGAGAGTAAAAAAGCACAGCGAACACTAGAGATCAACAGGGCTTGCTGCTTCAAAGCCTTTTGGGGCTGACTTAATAGCACAGAGGCTGGCTACATTTCTCTGTCGGCCTGGGAGCAGGAGGCTCCGTACATCCGCCAGCATTGTGGCGCTGACAAAACCCTGCAATGGCTTGTTGTGGACTCCCTGAGGAGCCAGCTATTAGGCAGCAAAAAAAAAAAAAATCTAAAAAGGTGCCTAAAGCCGGCTATGTTTTTATATTGGCTGGGGAGCAGGAGGCTCCATACACCGACTAGCATTGTGGAGTCGACAAGACCCTGTAGTGGCTTGTTGCAGACTCCCTGAGGGGCCAGCTATTAGATGGCAAAAATCTAAAAGGCGCCAAAAGCCAGTGCAGTGCCTCAAGGGCCGTACTCTCAGTCGGAGAGGAGACAGCACACTCCAGAAGTGGCAACAGGCAAGGCTAAGCCAGCAGTGCATATACAGCTCTGACTAGGCTTATTACAGGTAATGGGAGGTCAGTAGCAAGGACCATCCCCCACTGTAGGAAGCTTCCATGGCTGTGGGTTACTTGGGAGCAGCACCACAGATGGCTCAGGGAGGTAACCAATGTGGATGTGGGTTGCCGTCTCTTCGCCGACGCAGGAATTCGGGGGCTAGCCCTACAATGGCTCTCCTCCTTCCTGGAAGGTCGGGGACAAAGGGTGGCAATTGCGGGGGAGCTGTCTCAGAGACACCCACTTCATTGTGGGGTGCCTCAGGGAGCAGTTCTCTCCCCTATGTTGTTTAACATCTTTATGCGCTCCCTTGCCCAGATTGTACGGAGGTATGGGCTGGGTTGCCATCAGTATGCAGATGACACCCAGCTCTATCTATTGATGGACGGCCGGGCTGGCAATGCCCCAATAAACCTGGACCGGGCGCTGCAAGCCGAGGCTGACTGGCTCAGGCTGAGCGGGCTGAAGTTGAATCCAGCGAAGACTGAGGTCCTTTGCGTGGGCCGCGGCGGACTGGGAGGGGAGATTACGCTGCCGGCTTTTGACGGTGCGCCACTGATACCAGTGCGCAGAGTCAGGAGCCTGGGAGTGCTACTGGAATCCTCCTTGTCAATGGAAGCCCAGATAGCTGCCACTGCTAGATCCGCCTTCTTTCACCTCAAGAGGGCGAGGCAGTTGGCTCCCTTCTTGGAGCGCAGCGACCTAGCAACTGTGATCCACGCAACGGTCACCTCGAGACTAGACTACTGCAATGCCCTCTACATGGGGCTGCCCTTATACCGAACGCGGAAACTTCAGGTAGTCCAGAACGCGGCGGCCAGGCTGCTATTGGGACTACCACGGTGGGAACATGTGCGGCCTGGGCTGCGGGATCTGCATTGGCTGCCGGTTGTGTACCGTGTTCGCTATAAAGTGCTGGTCATTACCTTTAAAGCCCTATATGGCCAAGGACCCGCCTACCTAAGGGACCGCCTCTCCCCATATGTTCCCCAGAGAGCACTGAGATCTAGCTCGCAAAATCTCCTAATAATCCCTGGGCCAAGAGAGGCTCGATTGAAGGCAACCAGGGAGCAAGCCTTCTCCGCAATGGCCCCTCGATGGTGGAATCATCTACCAGAGATGGTACGAGCCCTGCGGGACTTGAATCAATTCCGCAGGGCTTGTAAAACATTTCTTTTCCAGCTGGCTTTCGAAACAGAACCTGGCTAAACTGATGAGATTGATGTGTAGCCATCCAGCCATCTTGTGGATATTACGACCCATAGTAATGTAGCACCTTTTATCTATTTTAACTAATTTATTTACTATGTTATTGATTATTTAAAATTGTTGTTGTATTGTATTGTTTTATTGAACCATGGAATTCCATGTTTGTGAGCCGCCCTGAGCCCGCCTTTGGTGGGGGAGGGCGGGATATAAGAATAAATTTATTATTATTATTATTATTATTATTATTATTATTATTATTATTATTATTATTATTATTATTATTATTATTCCCTCTGATTTTTTCCCTTTCTGGTGAATACCTTAAGGGAACAAATTTAAAAACCAATGTGCTGGGCCTGCTCCTCCTCCTCACCTTCTCCTCTCCCCACAGGTCTACAGTATGTAGAAAGGCTAACGGGCTGACTAAAGCTGCCTGGCAGCAAGGGGCATCCTCCCCCCCCAAAAAGGAGAGAGAGAAGAGAGTTCTCAGGAAAGGAGAGAAGACCTTTCTGACAAACACATTGACAAGGAAGAGGGAGATTTTATTGTCAGAGGAGGGGATTGATATTGAAGTATCAAAATACCTCTGAAGTTCTTAAAGATTGAGGTCTATCAGTATATGCTGGCCAAAACATTGAGGGAGACCATGAGGGACAATCCCATGTTAAAAAAAGGAAAGCAGAATTTTCCCAAGAGTCCTCTTATGAGGAAGTTTATTTCTTTCCAGAGTTTTTTGAAAAACAGTTGTGAGAAGAGTGAACGTAGTCCTTGACAAACAAACAATACCTGCCACTCCAGGAGCTGAACTGCAAAGGACATCTCTCTCTCTCTCTTGGCTTGACTTCGCGAACGAAGATTTAAGAAGGGTGCAGTAGTCCACGTCTGCTGCAGGCTCGCTGGTGGCTGACAAGACCAATGCGGGACAGGCAGATCCGGCCACAGTGGCTGCAGGGAAAAGTCTGATTTGGGGTTGGTGCTGTAGCAGTGCGATTCTTCCTCAATCTCCTTTTGTCCTCAAGACCAGCTATGCGTGCGTTCTCAAAGGAAGAGACAGCCTGGCGGATGGTGTGCCTCCATGCTTTGCGATCTGAGGCTAGGTCAGACCACTGGTGATGGTTGATGCGACAGGTGCCAAGGGATTTCTTCAAGGAGTCCTTGTACCTCTTCTTTGGTGCCCCTCTATTTCAATGGCCGGTGGAAAGTTCGCCATACAGAGCAATCTTGGGAAGGCGGTGGTTTTCCATCCTAGAAATATGCCCTGCCCAGCGCAGCTGTGTCTTCAACAGCAATGCTTCGATGCTTGTAACCTCCACCCTCTTGAGGACTTCAGTGTTGGTCAAAAAGTCACTCCAGTGGATGTTGAGGATGGTGCGAAGGCAGCGCTGGTGAAAGCGCTCAAGGAGTCGCAGGTGATGACGGTATAAAACCCACGATTCGGAGCCGTAGATGAGGGTTGTCATCACAACCGCTTTGTAAACATTGATCTTTGTGCCTTTTTTCAGGTGCTTGTTGCTCCACACTCTTTTGTGCAGTCGGCCAAATGCACGGTTTGCCTTTGCCAGCCTGTTGTCGATCTCCTTGTCAATCTTGGCATCTGAGGAGATGATGCACCCCAGGTAGCTGAACTGCTGGACTGTCTTCAGTACTGATTCACTCACAGTGATGCAGGGAGGGTGATAATCTTCCTGGGGTGCAGGCTGGTGGAGAACTTTGGCGCTGCATGTAGCAACCTCCAGCGCAAGCTTCAAGACATTCAGAACGAGTGGTGGACCAAGCTTGCAGAGAGAACCCAGCTGTGTGCAGACACTGGTGATTTAAGAGGGTTCTACGAAGCCCTGAAGGCAGTATATGGCCCATCATATCAGACTCAGAGTCCCTTGCGTAGTGCAGACGGCCAAGTGCTCCTCACAGACAAGGCATCCATACTGAACCGGTGGTCGGAGTACTTTCAGGCTCTCTTCAGTGCCAACCGCGTAGTTCAAGATTCAGCAATCCACCTCACCCCACTTCAACCAGTGAAAACAGAGTTGGATGAGATCCCCACCCTAGAAGAGACTGTTAAAGCCATCAAGCAACTGAAAAGTGGCAAGGCAGCGGGAGTTGATGGAATCCCACCAGAGATCTGAAAGCATGGGGGCACAGTACTACATAGCACACTTCACAAAGTACTTGTCACCTGCTGGGAACAAGGCAAACTACCACAGGACTTTCGCGATGCAATCATCATCACTCTATACAAGAACAAAGGAGAAAAGTCAGACTGCTCCAACTACCGGGGGATAACTCTGCTCTCCATCGCAGGCAAAATGCTTGCCAGAATACTCCTGAACAGACTGGTGCCCACCATTGCAGAAGAACTCCTCCCAGAGAGTCAGTGCGGCTTCAGAGCTAACAGGAGCACCACCGACATGGTATTTGTTCTCAGGCAGCTCCAAGAGAAATGCAGGGAACAGAACAAGGGTCTATATGTGACTTTTGTCGACCTTACCAAAGCTTTCGATACCGTTAGCAGGAAAGGCCTGTGGCAAATCTTGGAACGTTTAGGATGTCCCCCAAGGTTCCTCAGCATGATCATCCAGCTACATGAAGACCAGCGAGGCCAAGTCAGACACTGCAACGACCTCTCGGAGCCCTTCCCAATAGGCACAGGTGTAAAGCAAGGCTGCGTTCTCGCGCCAACTCTCTTTACGACCTTCTTTAGCATGATGCTTCAAAGAGCCGCAGTAGATCTAGATGATGACGATGGTGTCTACATCCGCTATCGCACCGATGGCAGCCTGTTCAACCTGAGGTGACTAAAGGCTCACTCCAAGACAATGGAAAAACTTATCCGAGAGCTACTATTTGCTGATGATGCTGCACTCGTCTCCCACTCGGTATCAGCTCTGCAGCATATGACGTCCTGCTTTGCAGAGGCTGCCAAGCTATTCGGCCTAGAAGTTAGTCTGAAGAAGACAGAAGTTCTCCACCAAAGGACATCAGTGGAAAAGAAAAACCACTGCCCCAACTAGATTGCTGCCCAGGTGATGGGATCAGCAGGGAGAAGTAGCAAAAATGCTAATGCTTCCACTAAGCCAGCAGCAAGTTACTGTTCACGACTACAATGTGGGAGGCTGATGAAGAGCACAATGCTGCAAGTGGTGCACCTTCCTCTTCTGCTTGAAATGCAGCCCCACTCCCTTCAGCCCCTCTTCCTTCTGTGACCCTTGAATCCATCTCCATTTCAGAGCCATGGAGGGCATGACTAAGAGGCCAATTTTCTTAAAGACACAGGCAAGAGTAGGCAATGCAGGAACAGGCACTGGGGGATGGTCTGCAACTCATTTGCAGAGGCTTTATGACCCATTAGAGAGGCTCCTTTTTTTACCTGCTTCAGTCACAGCACAAAAAAGAGCTCTCTGGATGGGAAAATGACACCTGCATGGATTTGTGGATACCTGTATCCAATATGGCATGTGGACCAGTTACCAACACTTGTGCAGTATTAGGACTTCACTTGGAAAACATTGTACAGGTCAAAGATCACTATGCAGAGGCAGGCAGTGGAAAACCACCTCTGATAATCTTTTGCTTTGAAAACCCTATGGGTCACTATGTCAGCAGCAACTTAACAACAACAAAAAATTGGAAAGCAAAACATTATCAGAACCTTTGTTTGTCTATAGCAGCAACAACACACAAAATGGAACATAATATGGTTTTTTGTTTCCTTGTACTACTTATTAAGTAATTCTGGTGGAACTGATAGTGGTCATTTTTGTATTTTATTAAATTTAATGAGTACCAGTACTGTCTAGAATGTGCAGAAATGTTTCTTTTTACTGCATGAAAACTGGGCTTGCGAAATCTAGCAAAGCTGTCTGATGCCTCTTGCAAAATTGCAAGGCAGATTTTATTTCTAAAATTGTCTCACACCCTTATAAGAGCAGAGATTCAAGCAATGAAGCTGGAATGGAATGCCATTCTAACTGCTCTTTTTTGAGAGGGAAGGGAATGTGTTTCTTTTTTCTTTCCTAGAAAAAACATGAATAAAAGGGGCTTTTGAAAACTGTTCTAGCCTTTGACAGCTTGTGCAGTCTCCTGATGTCACGCCTCCTAATTGACACAATGCAGGATCTGCACGGCACATTGCTGCAGCATTTGTTTTACAAGCACACATTTAATAGGAAACGAAGGATTAATCTTCCCAAGACTTACATGCATACTCTCCCCAAAAAGGGAAAAATAAAACTGTTACACATCCACACAAATAAAAATTCATAGGATGATGGCAGACAGCCAATAAACTATTTTAAGTCTGGCCTTCCATCTGTTCAGCCTGTTCATGATTAGAAAACACAATCAAATTGCTTTTTCTTCAACTAATTCTCAGAAGGACTCCTTAAAAACAGATTCCATGGTATGACTGTAGTAAGACCGAAGAGTTTGCTATGATCAATAAAGTAAATCCTTCTGGCAATCAGAATGTAAGGCAGGCTCAACAAAGAACAGGATTTCCCCCCAGTCTTCCTCACAGCACCACAAAGGCACTTCACCAAGGAGTTATCAAACAAATCAAGAAAAATGACTTATCTCCTTAACAGGGACATGACACCCAGGGTCCCCCCCCCGCCCCATACATGAACATTTGCTATGTCACGTGTATTACTTAATTTACTATTTCTTAATCCACAAAGTAAAAATAACTGGATCACACCATTTCAAGAACTACTCATAAATAATCTCTCCCATTTTGTATGTCCAGTTATAAATTCTTCTCAGCTTCCTTCTACATCACACTCACCTTTTGCATGCTGTATATTTCAATGCCAGATTTTTCTTTTCATATTTATTCATACAAGGAAATAGCCTACCCATGAAATGCAGTTTTAAATACTGTCCCAGTCTTTACTTTTGTACTAATTACACAATACAGTTTCTGTTCACCAGTGTTACTTCACTTCCATAGTGATTTACAGGACTTATGCTTCCTTTATATTTGACCATATATTAATTCACCAGGAGCTGAATTCTAAACATCCTGTTTTGTTTACATGCCTATGAGGTATGCCATGCCAAAAAGACTGTACCCAGACTTCACGTGTAATTTTCTTCCCTTGCTATCTAATGACACAAATTCACATAGCTGTACAATAAACAAAACAAAAAGCTGAAAGGTTGCTTAAAAACCAAACTAGTCCACTTGGTAGCACTTTGATTTTTTGAGCAAAAAGAAGTGGATTCAGCAAAAATAGTGTTCTTGCACCATTCATTACGCAATGAGACACATGTTCTGGCGCAAAGTTCTATGATCAGACAATGTCAAAATGAGTATTGTGTTTCCATAATACGCCTGAAGCATATCACCTCCAAGGACTTCAGGAAGTAAGAAGAAAAAAACCCAGTCAACATTCCATGCTTTCCTAGCCATCCAAATCCCATGCAACTAGATTGAGCATTAAAGAGCAGGAAAAACAATTACATTGTGTGCCACTGCCAAGAGATAAGGGAGCCTGTGTTCAGCATAAACTGAAAATACCTTATGGGTATTTTTCACGGCCCTTTTAAATGTCTTCCAGGTGAACTTGCCAGCCCAGAATCATGTTCAGTATATGGTACACTAAGACTCCTAGATCCTTTTCGCATATACTATGCCAACAGGAAGCAGAGAGTGAGTATAAATGGGCAGTCTTCGCAGTGGAGGACGGTAATCAGTGGGGTGCCGCAGGGCTCGGTACTGGGTCCCATGCTCTTTAACTTGTTCATAAATGATTTAGAGTTGGGAGTGAGCAGTGAAGTGGCCAAGTTTGCGGATGACACTAAATTGTTCAGGGTGGTGAGAACTAGAGAGGATTGTGAGGAACTCCAAAGGGATCTGTTGAGGCTGGGTGAGTGGGCATCAACGTGGCAGATGCGGTTCAATGTGGCCAAGTGCAAAGTAATGCACATTGGGGCCAAGAATCCCAGCTACAAATACAAGTTGATGGGGTGTGAACTGGCAGAGACTGACCAAGAGAGAGATCTTGGGGTCGTGGTAGATAACTCACTGAAAATGTCAAGACAGTGTGCGTTTGCAATAAAAAACGCCAACGCCATGCTGGGAATTATTAGGAAGGGAACTGAAAACTAATCAGCCAGTATCATAATGCCCCTGTATAAATCGATGGTGCGGTCTCATTTGGAGTACTGTGTGCAGTTCTGATCGCCGCACCTCAAAAAGGATATTATAGCATTGGAGAAAGTCCAGAGAAGGGCAACTAGAATGATTAAAGGGCTGGAGCACTTTCCCTATGAAGAAAGGTTGAAACACTTGGGACTCTTTAGCTTGGAGAAACGTTGACTGCGGGGTGACATGATAGAGGTTTACAAGATAATGCATGGGATGGAGAAAGTAGAGAAAGAAGTACTTTTCTCCCTTTCTCACAATACAAGAACTCGTGGGCATTCGATGAAATTGCTGAGCAGACAGGTTAAAACGGATAAAAGGAAGTACTTCTTCACCCAAAGGGTGATTAACATGTGGAATTCACTGCCACAGGAGGTGGTGGCGGCCACAAGTATAGCCACCTTTAAGAAGGGTTTAGATAAAAATATGGAGCACAGGTCCATCAGTGGCTATTAGCCACAGTGTATGTGTGTATATAAAAAATTTTGCCACTGTGTGACACAGAGTGTTGGACTTGATGGGCCGTTGGCCTGATCCAACATGGCTTCTCTTATGTTCTTAAGACAAGTCTCCCACATCCTATAATTATGCACTGGATTTTTCCAACCTCGATATAGTACATTTATCCCTGTTAAAATTCATTTTATTTGTTTTAGCCCACTTTTCCAGCCTGTCAAGATCATCCTGTATCCTGTTTCTGTCTTCTACTGTATTTGCAACCCTTCCCAATTTAGTATCATCAGCAAATTTAATAAGCATTCCCTCATTCCTTCATCCAAATCATCTAGAGAGATATTGCACAAAACAAGCGCCAGGACAGATCCTAGAGGCCCTCCACTTTTCACTCCTCTCCAAAAGAATAAGGAACCATTCACAAGCACTCTTTGGGTACAATCTGTCAGTCAGTTACAGATCCACCTAACAGTAACAGGTAGAGTTGCCAAGTCCAATTCAAGAAATATTTGGGGACTTTGGGGGTACAGCCAGGAGACTTTGGGGTAGAGCTGTAAGTAAAGTGGTGACAAGCACAACTGAACTCCAAAGGGAGTTCTGGTCATCACATTTAAAGAAATGCCTTCCCTACATTAGAAATAATGAAAGATAGGGGCACCTTCTTTTGGGGCTCATTGAACTGGACCCCCATGGTCTAGTCTATTTGAAACTTGGAGTGCATTTTGAGGAGAACCCCCCCCCCCCCAGGACCTGGGGATTGGCAAGCCTAGTAACGGGGTCCAAACCACATTTTACCAACTTGTCAACAAGGATAACAACAGGTTGCTTACCTGTTAACTGTAGATCTTCGAGTGGTCATCTGTGCATTCACACTCATGGGATATAGCGCCTGCGCCAATCCCCCAAATTGGTACCTAAAAAGCCCAGGATTTTTTCGCACTCAGCACCAGTGGGCATGTGCAGGCGTCCCAGTATGCATGCTCACTGGTGCCAGCGCACGAATCCCACCAGTTCCTTCTTGACCACTGGAAGCTCCTAATATAGGGAGACCATCAGCAGTGGGGAAGGAGGGCTGGTAGTGTGAATGCACAGATGACCACTCGAAGATCTACAGTTACAGGTAAGCAACTTGTCTATCTTCTTCATGGTCTCTGTGCTTCACACTCATGGGAGATTAGCAAACAAGACATACCTGGAGGCGGGAAGACGGTCAACCAGAAGAGACAGCTTGCAGCACCACAGCTCCCAAACGAGTCATCTGCTGAGCATGCACATCCAGAGCATAGTGCTTCATGAAAGCATACGGAGAGGACCAGGTGGCTGCCTTGCACACATCCATCAGGGAAATGCCTTTCAGGAATGCCACCGACGTCGCCATTGCTCTAGTTGAGTGTCCACGAATGGGCCCAGGCAACGGCTTCTTTGCCAACAAGTAGCACAGTTTAATAGTCTCAGTGAGCCACTTCGAAAGCTGCTGAGATGAAATTCTGGAGCCCAACTTAGGAGCAGCATAAGAAACAAAAAGATGCTGGTTCTGGCAAAAACTCTTAGAATGACTCAAGTAAAACAATAACGCACCCTTAACGTCCAAAGCGTGCCACCGACATTCCTCATCTGAGGAAGGCGTGGAATAAAACGTGGGTAACCAAATGTCCAACTTAAGGTGAAACTGGGAAACCACCTTGGGAAGAAAAGAAACAGCAGGAGCCAACGACACTCCGGACTCCTGAAAAACTAAATATGGGTAGTCACAACGCATAGCCATGAGCTCCCCTACACAGCGTACAGATGTGATTGCTACCAAAAAAGCAGTCTTCCAAGACTGAAGCTGTAGCGAACATGTTGCCATTGGTTCGACGGGATGCCAAGTCAACCTGTCCAACACTAAAGTCAAATCCCACAACTGTGGGGGTGACCTTGATGGGGGATGCAACCTGAGCAGACCCTTTAGAAACCTCTTAGAATGAGGGTGTGTAAAAACTGAATGCCTCTCAACAGGCTTGTGGTACGCTGATATTGCTGATAAATACTTTAACAGAAGAGAAGGAAAGTCCAGCGTCCACCAAGGATAACAAAAATTCAAAAATCACAGATAGGCCCACCCGTTGGGGATTGTAGGGTTAGCTAAAAACTGAAGAATCTTCCCCCACTTCCTATCATAGGAAGTACAAGTAGACAACTTTCTACTATTTAGAAAGACGTGTTGGACTCTGCTGGAGAACTCACAGGGTCGATTAACCAAGCCGTCAGCTTCAGATGGGGCACGTTGTGATGGAACACGTGACCATCCTGGGCTGACAGCAGGTCCGGTTCTGCTGGAAACTGATAAAACACCCCATCGCTAGTTGAAGCAAGATCAGGAACCAGTTCTTCACCCAAAGGGTGATTAACATGTGGAATTCACTGCCACAGGAGGTGGTGGCGGCCACAAGCATAGCCACCTTCAAGAGGAGTTTAGATAAAAATATGGAGCACAGGTCCATCAGTGGCTATTAGCCACAGTGTGTGTGTGTGTGTGTGTATATAATTTTTTTTGCCACTGTGTGACACAGAGTGTTGGACTGGATGGGCCATTGGCCTGATCTAACATGGCTTCTCTTATGTTCTTAGGCCACCACGGTGTCACTAGAATGCAGTGTGGCTTCTCCCTTGTTATTTTGTTGACAACTCTTGTCAGCAACGGCAGGGGCAGAAACAGGTATAGGAACCAATCGTTCCAGTGGAACATCAGGCCGTCTCCCAATGACTCTGGATCCATGCCTCCCCTGGAACAGAACAGATGACACTTCCGATTCCTGGCTGTGGCAAACACATCCACCTGAGAGTACACCCAGAGCTGAAATGCAGGTTGAAGGAAGCGCCACTGTATCTCCCACTCGTGCGGAGATGCTGCTCCTCTGCTCAACGAGTCCGCTTGCAGATTGAGCACCCCTGGAAGGTGTGCCGTCTTTACATAGATGTCGTGCTCCAAGCACTCCATCCACAGTTCTAGTGCTAGCACACAGAGCTGTCGAGAGACTGTCCCACCTTGCCTGTTGACATAACAAAGGGCTGTAGTATTGTCCGTCAACAGATCCACCGCCTTCCCCGCCACCATGGGACGGAAAGACTGAAGGGTGAAATGAATTGCCAACAGTTCCAGATAGTTTATGTGGCAATAAGTTAACTGCGAAGGCGAAGGACCCCCCCACACACAGAGAGTCCATATGAGCACCCCAGCCCTACAAAGACGCATCTGTGGTGATGGTCACTGTTGTTACAGGTAGGTGGAAGGGAGCTCCCTGACAGATGTTGTCTTTGGATTTCCACCATTGCGGGGTCCGGAGTATCAAGGGTGGAATTGTAAACCTCTTCTGAGGTGAGCCCCGTAAAGGCCAAAACTGTCTGAGAAACCACAGTTGAAGACCTCTCATTCTCAATTTTGCAAACAGCAGCACGCTTGTAGTCGCCGCCATCAGCCCCAGCATCCGCTGAAGCTGCTATGCTGTGCCCCATTTCTGACTCTGGAAAAGATGGACAAGATTGATAATGTCCATCGCTCTCTGCTGAGGCAGAAAAGCGCAGTGAAGGCTTGTGTCCAGCAACTCCCCTATAAACTGAACTGTCCGTGATGGTGTAAGATGAGACTTTGCCATGTTGACCGGCAGACCTAAGGTGTGAAGAAGACAAAGAGTAGTTGCAATATGGCCAGATAGACTATCTTCCGACTCCGCCACAAGGAGCCAATCGTCGATATATGGAAAGACGATTATACCTTGATGACGGAGATGATTATACCTTGATGACGGCTACAACGCTCATCATCTTGGTGAACACCCTTGGTGCAGTGCACAGGCCAAACGGAAGGGCTTTGTACTGGAAATGGTTGGAACCTATTGCAAAGCGAAGGAAATGCCTGTACGCAGGGTGGATGCTGACGTGGAAGTAGGCATCCTTGAGGACAACGTTGCCATTCAGTCTCCTTTGTTGATAAGGGGAAGAATTGTTTGTAGAGTGAACATTCTGAATTTCTGGTACACGATAAACTTGTTCAGATTCTGAAGGTCCATAATTGGTCTCAATCCTCCATCCCATTTGGGAACCAGGAAATAACGAGAGTAGAACCCCATTCTGGCCTCTACTGGGACCGGTTCTGTGGCTTGTTTCTGCAAGAGGTTGCTCACCTCCGTCAGCAGAGGTGGGGAAGGGGGTGTGGTGACAATCACTGACTGAGTTGGAACCTGAACGAAATCTATCTTGTACCCTTCTGCTATGATGGAAAGAGTCCACCTGTCTGTGGAGATGAACTCCCAAGTTGGAAGGTATTGACGAAGGCAGATGAGTGATGAAGGAGGGGCAGCAATGCGTGCTACTGAAAAGTCAAAGGCCCTGCTTCTGTGGAAGAGCACCCTTAGATTTGCCAGTGTTTTGGGATGCTGAAGCAAACCTGTTTCTGTTGTTTCCCCTGTATGGAGACATACTTTCTGGTTGGGAAGATCGAGGTCTCCACTGCTGGTCGGGGGAGAACTTTTGGTAGGGCCTCTTGGGCCAAGATTTATGCCACTGCTTAGGCTTAGCAGCTCTGGAGGAGGCCGGGACACCTAGATTTCTTGAGGTCTTTATGCTCTTGTCCATCTCCTGGAGGATACTGTCGGTGGTTGATCTGAAAAGACTTTCGCCTTCAAAAGGTAGATCTTCTACGAAGGCCCTGGTGTCAGGCTGAAGAGCTGTAGACCTTAGCCAGGAGTGATGGCATAGGGAGATGGCAGAAGTGATGGTTTTGGCCGATACGTCCACCATGTTCTTTGCTGCAGTCAGTTGTTGCTTGACTACAGCAAAACCCTCCTTTTGCAGTTTCCTAAACGAAGAACTCTTCTCCTCACTCAGGGAAAACAAAAGGGGTGTGAGCTGCTCCCAGACGGAGTATTGGTATCTAGCCATGCATGCGGCATAATTAGATACCTTTACCCCCCAACACTCCAGCCGAATAAATTTTTTCCCCGCGTTGTCCAATTTCTTGCCCTCTTTGTCAGGTGGGGAAGAATGGGTCTTGCATGCCTTGGACGATGAGGAGACCACCACCGAGTTAGGCTTGGGGTGGGCAAACAGGAACTCAGCGCCAGTCTCCTGGACCCAGTACATATGGTCCAGTCTCCGGGAAGAAATAGGTGTAGACGCAGGTTTTGACCAAGGCTCCTTCACCGCCTGCAAGATGACTTTTGTCACAGGCAAGGCCACAGCCGTTGATGTGTCCCTCTGCATAATATCGAAGACCGTGTCATCGACGACTAGCTGCGGTTGCGTCACTGTGAGGGAGAGAGAGTGTGCCATCCGCTTCACCAGGTCCCCATAAGACTTCAGATCTTCCGAAGGTGATATGGGAAGGTCCTCAGTGATGTGCGACTCTGGCGAAGGTTCCATCGCTCTGTCCTGGTCATCGGTACCGACCTTGGAATCCGATGATGAGGAGCCTCTTCTCACAGAGTGCTCAGAGAGTACTGGCATCGAAGCTCGCTCGGTTGACCGCAGAGATACCGACGATTGAGCTTGCACTTCCTCCACACTCTCTCTGCGTCTCTCAGGAGGGATCGAGACCGATGCCGATGCTCGCTGTCTTGAGTGATTGGAAACTCTCAAGAGATGAGAGGCTTCCAAATGCTGATCCCACTCAGGAAAGTCGCATGGAGGGTACCACTGGTATGGTGGGTATGGGTAACCGTAGGGAGTAGGCCACTGACGTTGATCCCACAGCGGAAGTGGCAGGAAACGTCGAACCATAGTAGTTGGTTCCAGCTCTCTCCGTCCGGTAGTCACTGCAAGAGGTGCCAAGGGTTCATTCGGTACCGAAGCCTCGATCTCCGATATCGAACCACTGTCGCTCCTATGACGTGATCCCAATCTTGATGAGTGGGTGCACTGGGTCAAGTCTATCTCTTGCTTCAATCTCGACAGGCGGAGCTGCTGCGAATCTCTGCCTCTCGACACCGAAGGATTCCTTGGGTGTGGAGACGCCAGGATCTTCCGGGGTGGAACAGCTTGTATCGATGCCAAAGCGTCCCTAGAAGGGGAAGGAGTGCGAGAAGGTCTATTCTTTCACTTCTCCTTCGACTTCTTCGGAAGGGATGATCGGGTCTTCAAATCGTCCCAACGCTTCTTGGCTGGAGTCACCCTTCAGAGAGTCGTTTATTGGGTCGGCCTCGATCGGTCGGGGCTGGGGTGGCTTCCCCCATTGATGCCGACGGGCCCATTGCCATTTTCGGTGGACGAAGAGCCGATTCCAGAAGCGCTGCCGATAGCCTCGCTGCACAGTTTTTGTGGGTTTGCTTAGAGAAACTTAAGCAATGCAGGCACGAATCGACTCGGTATCCCTCGCCCAGGCACAGTAAACAGAGGGAGTGACCATCAGGAAGTGCAATTTTGCTACCCCACAAGCGGCACCTCTTAAAAAAACCCCAACGCTTTTCCATAGACGCCAAAAGCCACACAGAATTATTTCCGAAGGAATGGGGGGAAAAACAAAGCCCCAAGGGGCAAAGTCCAACAACAACAGGTTTTTGTTTTTTAACAACAATAACTATCTATAACTATTAAACTATCTAGCTATTAACTAAGAAAATAATAAACGGGCTATAATACAAGAAGAAAAATCCAAATGATTATAGTACCGACTGGAGAATTGAAAGGAGATCCTCTCAGCGCAGCGGTCAAAAAGGAACTGGCAGGATTTGTGCGCTGGCGCCAGTGAGCATGCGTACTGGGACGCCTGCGCATGCCCACTGGTGCCAAGCACGAAAAAATCCCGGGCTTTTTAGGTACCGATTTGGGGGATTGGCACTGGCGCTATATCCCATGAGTGTGAAGCACAGAGACCACGAAGAAGATTATGTGGAACTTTATCAAAAGCCTTACTGAAATCAAGATAAACTATGTCCACAGCATTCCCCTGATCCAGCAAGGTAGTAACTTTCTCAAAAAAAAGAGATAAGGTTAGTCTGACATGTTTTTGAGAAACCCATGCTGGCTCTTAGTAATCACAACTTTCCTTTCTAAATGTTCCAGAACTGACTGTTTGATGATCTGTTCTAAAAATTTTCCAGGTATAGATGTCAAGCTGACAAGTAGGTAGCTACTTGGATCTTCCTTTTTCCCTTTCTTCAAGATGGGGACAACGTTTGCCCACTTCCAATCTTCTGGCACCTCACCTGTTCTCCAAGAATTCTCAAAAATAATGGCCAGAGACTCGGAAATTAAATCCAGAAGTTCTTTTAGTACCCATGGATGCAGTTCATCTGGCACTGAGAACTTTGTTTCAGTTAACATGACAGTGCATTGACAATGTTGATGACATTGACATAATGATGACAATGCTGCACTGGAAGTGTCATAGCTGAAAAAGAGAGAGTGGTATTTCACCTCATCACCAGCTGTCAAATGCACCAAAATGTTGAGTATGAGGAGTGTGTTTGTGTGTGCATATGTTATTGATGCCTACTTTCATGGTTTTTGAGGATTTCTAAAGACCATATGAGAACTAGTATGGCAAAGGGTTAGTGTCAGACTAGGATCTGGGAGACCAAGGTTCAGATCCCCACTTTGCTATTTATTTATTGCTATTTATTTACTTCAATTATACTCTGCCTTTCTCCCCAAATGGGAATCAAAACAGTTTACAAAGTTATCTTCTCCTCTATTTTATCTTCACAGCAACCCTGTGATATAGGTTAGGCCGACAGTTTGCGACTGACCGAGCAACCTGGGGATTCAAATATTCAAAACATTATACCACACTGGCCTTGGAAGCTTGCTGAATGACCTTGGACCAGGCACACATGTTCAGTGAGGATAAAATGGAGGAGAAAGGAATGATGTAAGCTGTTTGGGGGAAGAAAGGCAGGGCTTCTTTTCTTTGTGAATTCTTTAACATTACCAGAACTAAAGGAGACTACAATCACCCACACAAATATCATTAAAACCAAAGCTGATATACACGTATAAAAACATTTTTAAAAATTAAAACATAGGGCAAGAAGTAGAGATCACTGAGGGAGCACCAAATAAAATAAAGTCTTTTCCTACTGGGAAAGATGGCAAGAGAACAGGATAGATTAACCTCCCTGTGAAGAGTTCCAGAGTTTTGATGCCATGACTGAAAAGGCCCTTTCCTGAACTCATCGAATCTAAGAAGGTGGGGACTCCTGAAGCAGGGCCTTGACAGATTACCATAATAGTCAGGTAGATTCAGCGCTAATAGTTTTTAAATTGATATGTAAATTATGGTTTTATATGTTTTATTGAATTGATTGTTTTATGATGTTGTGAGCCGCCCTGAGTCCGCTTGCGGAGAGGGCAGGATATAAATGTAAAGTAATAATAATAATAATAATAATAATAAAAAAGGGGAACAGGCAGTCCTTCAGGTATGATGGTCTCAAACTATATAGAGCTTTAAAGGCCAACACCAGCACTTTTAATTATGCCCAGAAATGGAATCTTGGATACTCACCATGAGGGTTCCTTCTGCTCTGAGGTTAGGAGGGCATCTTGGAATGGGAGATTTCCAACAATTGCTCAGGGAGGCAGGACTAAACTCTTCAACTTCCAGAACAAAGTTTGAGTCCAGTGGCACCTTTAAGACCAACAAAGTTTAATTCTGGGTATAAGCTTTCATGTGCATCCACACTACCTTCCTGACTCCCAGTCACCCTGGCTCAGTTTGGTCACTTTATTAGCTAATGAACCAAGGAACAGAAAGTGATAGAACAGAGATAAAACAACAACCAAACAGTTAAGTCACTGTTAGATGCATAACAGATAATAATAATCAGAGATACAAAGTTAAAGAACTATTAGAGCCAGAAGGCATCTTTTCCTGCAAAGTGATCACCATAGGTCTGGTCAGACTTAGGATCAGTGAGTATCCAAGATTCCATTCCCACTCTGAGAAGGATCGTATCTTGGAATGGGACTTTCAATAGTGGTGTTCCAGTGACAGGTGGGAATAGACAATCTTCCACCACATCCTGCAGCACTCTATGCCTGAAGGGAGCATTGGCTGTGGAGAAGAGTTATTTGTAGTATTTGATGAAGGTCAAGACTGAAGAACATGTTGCCTTGCATATTTCCTCTACTGAGTCTTGATTATGGAAGGCTGAAGGCTGTGATAGTGGCTGCACTTCTCATAATAGACTACCAGAACCAGAATGTTGTTTGCCTTGTAAGCATGGGAGACACACTGTCAGGTGGCATAGCTGATGGCCAATATGGACTTCATCTTCCCTTATTTGGGGTTGTTAATGAAACAAAGGGTCAATATTTCTGATGGATTCTGTACATTGGGGGAAGATCTGAGAGCCCTGCAGATGTCTGAGAAGTGCCACACTCTCTCCTTGGGGTGATGAGGTTGTGGGCAGAAGGGAGGGAGGTGAATCTCCTAACTCCTGTGAAAAGTTGAGTTCACCTGAGTGATGAATGTGGGATTTGGCCTAAGCACCACCTTGCCACTGTGGAAGATGCATAGGCCTTTTTTGGCTGACAAGTTTCCACATCCTTCTAGCAACACCACTCCTGTGAGAAAAAGGGGGTTTGTGTGCAGCCATTTTAGGGAGAACCTTCTTTAAGAACTCAAAAGGAGGATTAGTGAGAGTCAAAACAACTATATGCAGTCTCCATGAAGGCAATTTGTGGATCACAGGAGGGTTGATCTGTATGACTTCTTGGAGCAAGCAGAAGATATGAGGATGTCTGAGTAAGTAATACCAGCTACATTAAGGTAGGATAGTGTTGAGAGTGTACATTTGTAACTTTTCATGAATACCATCTGATGGATGCCCTTGTCTTCTGGAGTGGGGGGTAGAGCATATTCTGGTGTGTGTCTGTGATCCGCTGAGCTGTTGTAGCCCCTGAGGCAGGGTAAGAGTGCTCTTTTTGTTGTTTAAAGCAAAGCCATGATTTCCAGGAGCTGAACAGTTCTGATCCTAGTTCTGAACAGTTCTGGTGTCCATGATCACTAGTTCCTAAGTGGGAGAACAGATCAGGATGTCCTCCGGAAAAGGATGGATCTAAATTCCTTTTTGGCTGATTTGGATTACTGGAGCTATGTGGACTATGGATAAGATTCAAGGAGTTGATGCTAGGCCAAAGGGTAGAGCCCTGAACAGGAAGCAAATTAGAGAAACCTGCAGTGTCCTAGGGAGATGGGAATGTATAAATTGTATTCTATTAGATAGGTGGAAGTATGATGGATTGTAGGGTCCCCACATGAAAGTGGCCTGTTCACATACTTAAGGTCAAAAATGAGAGCCAGTTTGGTGTAGTGATTAAGTGTGTGGACTCTTATTTGGGAGAACCGGGTTTGATTCCCCACTCCTCCACTTACAGCTGGTGGAATGGCCTTGGGTTAGCCATAGTATCTCAGGAGTTGTCCTTGAAAGGGCAGCTGCTGTGAGAGCCCTCTCAGCCCCACCCACCTCACAGGGTGTCTGTTGGGGGAGAAGAAGATATAGGAGATTGTAATCTGCTCTGAGAGAGAAGGGTGGGGTATAAATCTGCAGTCCTCTTCTTCTTCTTTCCAGTACCTGTTTCTTTAGGGCATTGAAAAAAAATACAGCATATAACTCCTGAGCAACGCTCAGAGATAACTGGCTCTATTGCCCATATTTTGGTAGGTGTCATTTTTTTCCCCTGAAAGAGAGAGATCTGAGAGACAGAAGGAGGCTGTCTGGCAAAACTCTGAAACTTCATGGCACAAACCAGACTGAATGGGAAGTTGAAAAGTTTAGTCCTGCCTCCTTGAGCAATTGGTGGGAATTACCTGTTCCAAGATGCTTTCCTCTTCAGAGACACAACAGAATGGAACCCAGTGTGGTCAAAGCAAGACTGAAGAAGTATGGTCCCTATGATCCACTCCAGTCAACAACTTGACTGAAGTATTCTGCACCACTTGAAGTTTCCTAACACTTTACAAAGGCAGCCCCAAACAGAGAGCATTACAGTAATCTAATCTAGATGTAACCAGGGCATGCATCACTGTGGCCAGATCCTTTCCACCCAGGAAAAGTGGCAGCTGGCTAACCAGTCAATGCTGGTAAAAGGCACTCCTGGTCACAGCTGCACCTGCTTATCCAGCAGAAGATTTGAGTACAAGAGTGCATGCTCTTTAATGGCATCTCTTCAGAAGCTGGTCAATTTCTCCCTGGTCAAGAGGACTGCAACATACTATTCCTGGAAGACTTTACTATTTCCTTAATTAACCCTCTCAATGTTTTTCTCTGTCAGGCCTCCATTTTCCACACAGTTATCCCACTAGACTTTGATCTTCAGAATGACCTTCTGCTGTTCTCTTTTGTCTTCTTCAGCTCTTTTTTGTTGCCAGTAAAAGTAACTGTGGACAGACATTCACCAACTCACTCATCTGTAACCATCTGTAACTTTTTTTAAAATCTAGCCATCTCTTTCAATAAACAACTCACTGGAATTCCTCATGTTCCCAGATGATTGGTTGTTAGCAAATCATGAGACTAGAAACATATACTGTCCACTAACTGAGCAATTATAAACTTGACTATAAGTGCATAAGTGATGCATCTGAATTCCTCTGTCCCATGAGATGATGATGGACTCACTAAAAACTTCAGAGAGAAAACCAGTCACTTGTTGACAGTAACTAAAGCAACCCCACCTCTTGGCAAGCTGCTCAGAGGCCCACAACTCTGTAGCCTTGTAAATTCAGTCTATAAATAAAATCTCCATTCTTTTACCTCATCTATACACTATCAGTGACATGTGGCTTCCATCTGCAGATATATAAATCTATGGATCGAGGCCACACCAATCTTTCTTCAAACTTGGGAAAATCCCAAGAAAAATCCCAAGTTTGCAGAAAAATCTGAATTTTTTTTAAGTAGGGAGGTTTAAATTACTCCAAAGAGAGTTGTGTTGTCTGAGCATGTGCAAAACAACTCAGTTAGAAAGCAACTTGATGTTGGATACCAGCAGCAGCTACAGAGAGTGACACAAGCAGCTGGGGTCAGCAGTTACCCAGCCCTGCAGACCCAACCACAGCAGAGAAGGATGCCAGCTGCCATTCCAGGCATGGCAGCAGCAGCAAACGTCAGGCTCAGCAATGGGAGGGGGAGGATATGGGATTCTCCCTCCCCTCTTGCATTCCCCTTACTTGCAAGCTGGCCTAGTGGCAAGACTGGGAGGCATGCCTAATTCGCCAGAATGTTGGTGATGAGAGGGGTGGCTGTTATAGAAGTGGAGATGGGGGAAGCTGCAGCAAATCTGACAGCAAGGCCAGAAGGTGCCCTTAGCACAGCTGCATTGATGACAAAATAGGGAGTTCAGCAACATCACTGTTCTTGGTGGTATGGTGGCCAGGAGCTAAAGCGGGCCCAGCTGCCATAGTGGTCCTGGCAGCACTGCTACTGCATGTGTGGGAGGCAGGGCTGGCTCAACCACTAGCAAACTAGGCAGATGCCTAGGGCGCCAGGAGGGAGGGGCGCCAAATTGGGCTTCCCCCCCCCTCGGTGCCCAAAGACAACTGCCTAATTTTCCTCTCTCCCCCCACCAGCGCCCTCCCGCCTGCCGTGCTCTTGCCCCCCCAGAAGCTCACCCTGCCACTGCCCACCCAACCCCCGAAGCTTGCCCTGCCACCACCAGCTCCCTCCCGCCCCCCCCGGCTTGCCCTGCTGCCACTGCAGCCACCAGCTCCTGCCTGCCCCCTGCTGCCAGTCACCAACTCCTGCCCGCCCTCCCACTGCAATAGGCAGCAGGTGTGGGGCTACTTGCGAGTAGGCGGCACGCCTGGGGACATGGAGGTGGAGCTGTGCTGCCCTGCCTACGGTTCCAGAAGGGCTCGAGCCAGTCCTCATGAGAGGGGAGGGAACCATGGTAAGCCTAGCAGAGTCACTGCTGGGTGGGGGGGGGGGCAGGAGCCACAACACTCCCAGCAACATCTTCACTTGTGAGAAGAAAACTATGAGGTGAGAGAGATCTCCCCCACAAGTAGTGCGGGTTCCCAATTGTAACTTTACTAATTCTCATTCTTAAATCATACCCTTTTCATACAGAACGAGTATTCATGCAATTTATATAAATTAGATAAAATCCGCACACAATTTTAGATTGTTTCTCAACCAGCAGATATCATTTGTAAAATCTGTAGGAACCACACAACTTACTAATTCACTTTCTTAAACATGACATTTGTGTGATGACATGGAAAAACAGTTATTTTTACCTTACTTTTTATAAAAGAAGCAGATTTGCTATTTCAGCACTGAATTCGTTTCCTAGTTATATAAAATGTGTTGGGCTTAAGGAATCTAATAAAGAATCTATAGAGAAAGCAGCTTACTATACAGTATATGTTTTGGTCATGCATCCTTAATTTTCAAAGCAAGCGTCAATAATTTAATTTAATTGATTTATATCCCACTCTCCCCACAAATCAGGCCCTCCCCACAAAGTAGGTTCACCAATTACATAATATATAGGTGATATTTTAGCTCAAATCTTGTTTCAGTTTGCTGCTTTTGTGCTTGTTTGCTTCTAATTGCTTGATGCGGGGTCTTCAAAACAATCCTTTTCACATTCATTATATATATATATACTGATTTCCTGCTCAATCGTTTAATGCTTCCAATTTTATTTCACAGTTCTCCAACCCTTCTTTTCCCTTACATGGTTTTCACTTGTGCATCTTTGCTTCAAAACTGGATATTATTTTACAGAGAAGCACACGAACAATTGAGAGGAATTTTTTTTTACTATAAAGCCAAGGACTTTACAATCCACATCATTGCCTCAGGTTATTAAAAAATAGCTTCAGTAATCTATGAAAAGTGACATTTGTTGATTGTCTTTAAATAAGCTGGTCTTTGCTGCCCCAGTAAAATAGGATACCAGCAGTCAGATCCTATGCATGTTTACCTGGAGGTAAATCTCCCTGAGTTTAATGGGACTTAAGTCTTATAAAGATCTGCTGCCCTAAGCATACACAAGAGTTATTTAAACTGTAGTCAAAATAAAATGAATAGGACCTACTAACAGTGCATTTGTACTTTTCAGTATGTATTTACAATACAGATAATTGATGAGAAACTATTAATGTACTGAAGTAGTACAGATGGAAACCATACAACTCTTTCAGTATAGAGAAATTTTAAAATGTTTTGCATTTGTGGACTTCAAAGAAGAAACTGAATTCAGTAGTCTGAAATCAACAGTTTAACCATAGGTTTTAATAAATATTTCCATAAATGTTATATTTTAGAACACAGTTTGAGTTCAGTGGAACTTTTAAGACTAACAAAGTTTTATTCAGGGTATGAGCTTTTGTGTGCAAGCACACTTCTTCAGATACAATGGAATGAAAAGAAAGGTTGTTTACCTGTAACTGATGATCTTTGAGTGGTCATCTGTGCAGTCACACTTGCGGGATATCCAGCGCCTGTGCCGACTCCGACAGTGATCTTAAAGCTCCAATTGTGGGTTTTCATCCTCAGCCATTGAACATGCCTGGAATTTCCACCACGCTCAGGGCTAGCACCATAATCCTGCCAGTTCCTTCTGACCACTGAGGACCCAGATAGGACAAGCAGAACACTGCAGTTAGGTCGACAGCAGAGGGGAAGGCATCTAGGTCAACAGCATAGTGTGACTGCACAGATGACCACTTGAAGATCATCAGTTACAGGTAAGCAACCTGTTTATCTTCTTCGTGATCTCTGTGCATCACACTTGTGGGAGAGTAGCAAGCTGAATCTTACCTTGAGGTGGGAGCTGTAGGAACTAGGTGCAGCTGGTCTGTAAGATTGCATGACCCATGCTAGTCCACTGCTGTTGAACATCAATGGCATAGTGATGCATGAAGGTATGGGGGGATGCCCAGGTAGCGGCTTTGCAGATCTCGTGGAGTGGAGTACCCTGTAAGAACGCAATGAACGTGGCCATGGATCTAGTGGAATGGGCTCGCACAGAGCACGGAAGAGGCTTCTTTGCCATCAAATAACACTGTGTTATAGTTTCCACTATCCACTTAGTCTCTGGGAGGACAGTCTTGTACCCTGCTTTCCAATGTTGGAGACGAATAGGTGAGGGGATTTGTGGAAGGGCTTTGTACGTTGGAGATAGAAGGACAGTACTCTACATACATCTAGAGCATGTAGGCGTCACTCCTGTTCTGATGTCGGATGAGAAAAAAAGTCGGTAGGACTATCTCTGACTTTAGGTGAAATTCTGAAACTACTTTCAGTAGGAATTGGATATCTGTCGATAACACTTTCTGGAGTGAAGTGGATATAGGGAGGGTCTGCCCGCAACACTTGAAGTTCCCCCACTTGTTTAGAAGAGGTAATGGCCATCAGGAAGGCTCTTTTCCATGAAAGGAGGTGAATGGGACATGTGGCTAGTGGCTCAAAGGGCTTCTTAGGAAGCATGTTCAGCATCAAGGTAAGATCCCATGCTGGCATAGGGAAGCAAACATGGGGGTACATGCGAAGTAGCCCCTTCAGGAATCATTTCGAGTCCGGGTGGGAGAACACAGAGGTTCCGTTAACGAGAGCATGGTGAGCTGAGATGGCAGCCATATATACCTTAAGAGGTCAAACCCTTATCAGCTAGAGATAGGAGAAAGTTAAAAATGTCCCCCAAGGAAGACTTGTGAGCGAGAACATTGCAGTTCTCAACAAACCTACAAAACTTGTTCCACTTTAGAGTGTAGGAGCGTCTAGTGGAGGGTTTTGGGGAATTCTCCAAAACCACCAGCACTCTCTCATCAAAGGAGTTCATTGAATCACGCAGTCAGTCAGTTTGCAATGAGGCACATCGTGATACAGGATGTCTCCCCTGTGGGATAGGAAGAGGTCCTTGGCTAGTAGAAACTGGTGATGTTGGTAGTGGCTGATCTGTAGCACAGCGGAAAACCACAGCTGCTGAGGCCACCAGGGGGTCACTAGGATGCATTTCAGATGCTCTTGCTGCATCTTGTGGAGGGTTCTGGCTATGAGTGAAATGCGAGGAAACACAAATAAATTGATCTGTCCAGTCAAGAAAAAGTCCGTCCCCTAGAAAGCCTGGTTTCAATCATCCTTTAGAGTGGAACCGGAGGAACTTCTGATTGTGTCTGGTGGCAAAAATGTCTATCTCCGGATGACCCCATTTTTTGAAACATGACGTTCAGATACTGGTCATTTAATTCCCATTCATGTAGGGATGCCCCGCCTCGACTCAGAAAATCTGCTAAGTTGTTTAGCGTCCTGGGGAGGAGAACAGCTACCAGGGTGATGCTTCAAGATTGTCAGCCGCCCTGAGCCTGCCTAGGCGGGGAGGGCGGGATATAAATAAAATTTATTATTATTATTATTATAAGATATGCACCAATCCCAGAGAGCCAGTGCTAGGTGGCAGAGTTTTCTGGACACCGTGCCCCCGTTTGTTGATGTAACTCATTGACATGGTGTATACAGCAAACTGGATAGCCAGGAGTTCCAAGAGGTTGATGTGCCAACCTTGTTGCCATATGTCCCACATCGCACCCACAGATGTGTCCTAGAGATGAGCACCCCATCCCCACAGAGAGGGATTGGTGGTAAGAGTCATCGTGGGTATTGGGAGGTGGAACGGTGCTTTCTCCATGAGATGGTGGTCCACTGTCCACCAGGTCAGTGACTGAAGGACGTGAGTAGGAAGAGGCAAAATCCTGTGCTGTGGATGCTGCAGAGGTTTGAAATTTGTCAGAAACCACAGCTGCAGGGGCTGTATGTACCGTTTAGCAAAGGGAATGACCTTGGCGGGAACTAATAACGACAGTTGTTTCCGCTCCATGAAGGCAAGCTGGTATGGGCATAGAAAAGTTTGTAACTCTCTGGAATGGAGACATGCCCACTGAACCGTATCTAGGCACGAAATCAGAAGACCTTGAAGTCTGGCCAGAGATGAAAGTAAGGAATGAGCACTCTGAATTACTGATGTTGCAGCTTCTTTGACTTTCTTGACCTTGTCTAGTGGGAGAAAAAGGGAACTGCTGATTGAATCTATGATGGCCCCCAGGTGTTCCATCCTCTGCGATGGAAGAAGTGAACTCTTGGCTGTGTTCACCAGAAACCCGTGGTCCTGGAGATATCGAAGCGTTGTGTGGGTGCCCTGAATTGATTTGAGAAGAGAGGATGATCTGACAAGCAATCGTTGAGATAAGAATGAACATAAATGCCTTGTTTCCTCAAGAAGACGACCGGGTTTATGAGAATCTTGGAAAAGACCCTGGGAGCCGTTGACAGACTGAAGGGAAGAGCCATGTATTGGAAATGTCTCTTGCCTACCATAAATCGTAGAAATCTCCAATGTGCTGGATGGATCGGGATATGTAGATACGCCTCCGTCAAGTCGATTGACGTCATGAAGTCCCCTTGTTGAAGAGTCTGCATTATAGCCTTCAGAGTTTCCATGCAGAAGTGACGTAGTTTGATGAACTTGTTGAGGAATTTGAGGTCTAAGATGGATCTCTAGTCCCCGTTCTTTTTGGGAACCACAAACAGAATTGAGTAGACTCCGTAACCTCTTTCGCAGTGGGGAACAGGTTCTATCGTGCAAATAGGGTGCTGAATGGCATGATTGATTATGCTGCGCTTGGTAAGAGAGGATTGAATGAATCTCTCAGGTGGAAGCCTGTGAAACTCAATGGGGTGTACCCCTCTGATACTACGTCTAAGGACTAAGAATCTGCTTGAGATGTCTGCCAAGTTGGGTAGAAGTGAGACAGGCATGCCCCCACTGGAAGATGTGCGTAGTCAGTCCTGTTTAGGTTTGGAGTCATGATCGGTGCCGTCAAACTTGTTGAAGCATTGTTTATTGAATCTTGAACCTGAGGAATTCTTTCTGAAGTTCTTAGAGGACTCCCATGTGATCTTATTTTTGTGCTCGGGTTGAAAGCGTGGTAAGGAATGTTGAGTACGAAAGGACTGGTTGCCCCTCTTATCCGTATGCTTGATGCTTCTGGGCATGGCCTTCTTTTTGTCACGTGTTTCAACCAAAATCTTGTCTAGAGATTCACCAAACAGGCAATCCCCTTGGAATGGATAGCCAGAGATTAGCGACGTGGACAGCAGGTCCGCCGGCCAGGCCCGGAGCCAAAGAAGTCTTCTGGCTACAGTGTGGGAAGCCATTGCCTTGGAGGCAAACATCAAAATGTCTAAGGTTGCATCAGCTGAAAAAAAGGCTGTTTTGAGAATGCAGGTGGCCTTATCTAACATGCTTTAATTAATTTCTGGAAACGTCTGCATTAAACGACGTATCCAGACGATAGATGCTCCGGACGAAATGGAAGCCATTGCTGCCACTCTGACCATCATGGCAATGGCTTCATAGCGTCTTTTAAAGGCTATCTCTACCTTCCTGTCCAGGGCATCCCATATATTACCGTGACCATCTTCGGATAGCTGGCCTGGAGACTGGAGAGCTATGACAGGAGCATCAACCTGAGGCACCTGTAACAACTCATTAGTATACTGAGATAAGGCATAAAGCTTTTTAACCAGGGGAGTAAATTGCTTATTTACAGCTGGCTTGTCCCATTCTATTCTAAGTTGTCTTTCAAAGTATTCAGGAAATGGGAACACCTTCTCCACTAAAACATGAGGTGGAAAAAATTCTGAATTCCCTGTGAATTTTGACTTAAATTTATGTTTCGCCTTCTTAGAATCCTCTTCCTCATCCGAGGGGGATTCATGAATTTCTAAGGCAGCTATGGCCTTTGATAATAAAAAATGATAACCCTCAGGATTGAAAAACCTATTGTTCTGGAGTCTTGGCCTCCTCAAACTCTTCGTCTGATTCGAACTCACCCTCCTCACGCTCCTCCCTATCAGAGTCTGAGGAACAAGACTCATCCCCAGACTCCCTTGTTCTCATGTTGCTGACAGCAGCCTTTTGGGCAGCTTTGGTGGGCCATGAGGGATTAGGGTGTTTAGAGGATAAACGTGCATGCTGAAAGCCTTGTGCCTTAAAGCCCAGAGTGGAGTATAAAGCAGAAAATTGTTCCTGCATGATCTGCCTTCAGACATGAGTCGGACGCAAAACTGAGTCCCTGATTTTCGGGTACATTACCACCACTTGACTGGGCAACACTGCTGCCGCGGTGTTCATGAACCTCATCAATGAAGTTTTACAAAAGCACTTATAAGAACATAAGAGAAGCCATGTTGGATCAGGCCAACGGCCCATCCAGTCCAACACTCTGTGTCACACAGTGGCAAAAAAATTATATATACACACACACTGTGGCTAATAGCCACTGATGGACCTGTGCTCCATATTTTTATCTAAACCCCTCATGAAGGTGGCTATACTTGTGGCCGCCACCACCTCCTGTGGCAGTGAATTCCACAAGTTAATACACCCTTTGGGTGAAGAAGTACTTCCTTTTAACCGTTTTAACCTGTCTGCTCAGCAATTTCATCGAATGCCCACGAGTTCTTGTATTAGGCATGGTTTGTTATTTAGATGACGTTTTGATTTATTCTGAAGACCTTCCCTGGTGAGGGAAGTGTTACAGACCCTCTATGACAACAAACAGTTCGCCAAACTCTCCAAGAATGAATTCCACAAAACAGAATTAGACTTTCTGGGGTATCGAATCTCAGTGAGAGGGCTAGGAATGGATACTAAAGTCAGAGCAGTAATGGACTGGGCCTCTCCCCAGACCTGGAAACAACTACAAAGCTTCCTCAGTTTCGCAATTTTTTACAGAAATTTCATCGGCAACTTTGCGGTCATGGCCTTCCCCCTCACATTCTTGCTGAAAACCAAAGCGAAGGATGTGGTAGCAAAGAAACCGGATGCGTGTCTCGATTGGTCCCCGGAATGCCAGGCCACATTCAATGAACTAAAATGCTTGATTATCTCTCAGAGCCCATCCTCATCCATGCAGATGAAAATAAAAAGTTTGTGATCCAATGCAATGCAAGTGATGTCGCCCAAGCGGCAGTCCTGCTGCAGGATGGGGATGATGGGGAGCTACACTTGTGTGCCTACCTATCCAAAAAATTTTCCGTTATGGAGCATAACTAGTCAGTGTGGGATAAGGAGGCATCTGGCATTAAATTAGCTTTAGAAACCTGGCACCACCACCTCGAAGGAGCCAGGGTATCATTTGAACTGTGGACTGACCACAAGAACTTAGAATCCTTAACCACCACAAGAAAACTAAACACCAAGCAGATCTGGTGGGCGGGGTTCTTTCATAAGTTTCGATTTACGCTGGGCCACATCCCGGGGAAGCAAAAATTCTTAGCAGATGCACTCTCTTGCCTCCCCCAGCATGACAGCAAATGGGGTGTAGTGATGGACTTGCTGTTTTCCCCATCCCAGTTAGGGGCGATGGTCACCGCGTGTCAACAGGCATGAAACCCCAGCTCCAGCCCTGGACACAATGACTCATTTCTCTCCACTACAAGATGAGTTGGCCTGCGACCACCCCCCCCCCAGGGCTCAACATAGGGCTATCACCAGGGCCTGATGGACTATGGTATAAGGACTCTAAGCTTCATGTGCCAGAATCGCTCCACATAATGGTAATTAAACGGTCACACAATGCCAAATTTCTTCTTTTGGGGGAGCGGGGCTTTGGATTTGTAAAAACCCTCCACATCCAACGACAATTCTGGGAGCCAGGGCTATAAAGGGATGCATCACAGTATGTAACTGGTTGCCCAGTACGTCTCATGGTGAAAAAACGAGGAGGAAAGCCCCCTGGGAAACTTCAACCCCTAGAAACAGCCAAAAGACCCTGGGAATGCATTTCTATGGACTTTATTACAGACTTACCCCCTTCCCAAGCGAAACAAGTGATTTGGGTGGTGATGGATCCGTTTTCCAAGCAAGCCCACTTTGTTCCTTGCAAACAATTGCCCACTGCCAAGAAATGGGCAGAGCCATTTCTCCAACATGTGGTCAGGCACCAGTTGTTCCCTGTCAAGCTGGTTTCCAAAAGGTTCATCGCTACATTCTGGGGGGAGCTCTGCACATTGACGGGAATCGAACAGGGGATGAGCTCCACTTACCACCCACAGACTGACAGCCAGATGGAATGCACCAATGGTGTGCCAGAACAGTTTCTCCGCTGTTATATTTTGTATCAACAGGACAATTGGGTGTCCCTCCTCCCCTTTGCTGAGTATGCCTGTAACAATAGCATCCACAGCTCAACTAACACCAGCTCCTTCTTCATTGCCAACGACTACGAGGGGAAGCCATTCTCGGAGCTTCCAGAAGCTCCCTCACCCAGCAGTACCCTGAATTCTCACCATACTTAACGACCAGTGGTACTTACCATGGGTCATTCTCCTCTGAGGACAGGACATCTTTGGTGTTTCCCACCTTCGTGTCAGGGAGGCAGAACTAAAATCTGCTTCCTTTTCCTGTGGCACTGGAACATGCATTGCTTCAGTTCTGGTAACTCCAAGAAGTAGTTCAAAACTAATAACCTTACTCAGAAAAAACAAACAATAACAACACTGATAAACTCAAGTATATATAGAACTGTACAGCAGCAGAAAGAAAAGTATATCAGAAACAGCAAGTGAAGTATAAGAGTGATACAGAGAGGCAGGCAAGGTCCTCCTGTCCTCAGAGGAGAATGACCCCTCACGGTAAGTACCACTGGTCGTTTTCCCTCTGAGTCGGAGGACATCTTGGGTTTTCTTATAGCAGTAGCCTAATGGTTGGGTGGGAGATCGCTCTCTTCTGAAAACACATGCTGCAAGACTTTTCTGCCAAATGCTTCTTCTACTGAACTGTAGGTGATAAGTTTGTAGTGGTGTACGAATGTTGATATAGAAGACTGCGTTGTGGCTCTGCACATTTCGTCTATTGACGCGTGATTTCTGAGTGCTGCATTAGTTGCTGCGCTTCTAACAGAGTGAGCAGTGATTCCCTTTAGAATCTCAATCTTCATTGCTTTATAAGCCTCAGAAATGCATTGCCTAATGGCATAACTAACCACAGAGGTTGAAATCTTTAAGCCCATCTTTGGAGGGGCGATGTTGATAAACATAGAGTCCGTTTTTTTGATTGTCTGAGTCCTAATCAGATAGGCTTTGAGACACCAACGGACATCCAATGTTTGCCATGACCGTTGTCTGGACAATGTTTTGAGTCTGGACAAAACAATGGTAAATGAATTTCCAGGGACTTATGGAATCTCGATGCTATCTTAAGTTGGAAGGTAGGGTCTGTATAGAGCACGACTTTATCCTTATGAAAAATGCAAAGTTCCCTTTTTACCAATAGTGCATTGATTTCAGAAACCCTTCTTGCTGAAGTTACAGATATTAGAAATACAGTCTTTAAACTTAACTACTTTAGTGGTATTCCAAGAATGGGCTCAACGGGCGGCTTAGTAAGGGCTGATAATACTGTGTGCAACTGCCAAGTTCAAAATCTGTGTACCTGTGGAGGACACTTATGAGAAGCGCCACAAAGAAATCTTTGGAAGTGTGCATGTTTAGCAATGTCCACATTTTGTATCAGACCGAACACTGATGACAATGCTGCGATCTGCCTTCGTAACTGGTTTTAAGACAGACTATAGACTGTCCTGTAAGAATTCCAAAATATAATGGATTGATGGAGCTAATGGGTCTTTGGATTTTCTGCAACACCACCTATGGTTAGCTTTCCAGGTGATGTTATATATCCTGGTTGTAGAAGTTTTCTTGGAAGCGAATGTGTTGGTAATCTCTGTAGAATATCCCATCTTTAGGAAAGTCGACCATTCAATCTCCACTCGGTCAATTGAAGTCAATCTGGATGAGGATGCCAAATGGGGCCCTATGACAGTATATCCAGAGAGATTTCTAGGTGGAACGGTGGAGATATCGCTAGCCTCTGAATGGCAGAAAACCAATGATGCCGAGGCCACCAAGGAGCTACTAGCAGAATTTGAGTGCCCTGGTACTGCACCTGTCGAAGAAATCTCATCAATCCTAGAATTGGAGGGAAGGCATACAGTAGACCCTGAGGCCACACTACCAATAGGGCATCCACCACTGCTGCTTCCTGGTGGAAAAATCTGGTGCAGAACCTGGGAATCTGGAAATTGACGGGAGATGCTAACAGGTCCATGACCAGCTGTCTGAATCTGTTGACTACTTGTTGAAATAAGGACATCTTCAGTTTCCACTCTCCCGACTGGATGGCCATTCTGCTGAGCCAGCCCGCTTGAACATTGGTTGCGCCCTTGATGTGTTCTGCCCTGATGGACAACACGTGATGTTCTGCCATACTGAACAAGACCTTTGCTTCTTTGGATAGAGCGGACGATTTCGATCCCCCTGGTGGTTCAAATATGTCTTAGCAGCTACATTTTCCATTCGAATCAGAATGTGTTGCTTTCTCACCTGTTTGGTAAAGATCAGCAAGGCTAGAAGTATGGCCCTCAATTCCAGAACACTGATCAGGAGTTGTGACTCTGACTGTGACCACCGGCTCTGAGTCGGGATGTTGTCAAGAGTGGCTCCCCAGCCCATTAGACTGGCATCTGTGAAGATCTGAATTTCTCTGGGTAGAATTTCCCTTGGAGAAGATTGGATTCCCTGGTCCACTACTTCAGAGAGGGACTGCAATGGAAACCCTGATGTGCAGGTTTTGCTTCTGCTTAGTTTGGAACTGACACGGTTGAAGTAGGAATCGCAGAGGTCTGGAGTGTAATCTGCCCCATTGGACTGCATCAATGCATGAGATGAGTAGACCCATCACTTTGGCCAACGTCAAAAGGAGGGTGAGGTGTTCCTGAATGACTATCCCCGCTAGGTGTTTGGTTTTCTGAATTTTCTCTGCAGTAAGAAAGAGAGAGTTCCTTCTGGTGTCTATGATCATCCCAAGATGTTGCAGCCACTGAGATGGTTCTAGAGAACTCTTGGGCAGGTTGATGAGAAAACCATGACTGAAGACATTTTATCATCACCTGAATATCTGAATAAGATTTCTGCTTGGATGGGGAATGAATCAAGAGGTCGTCCAGATACGAGTGTACATGAACTCCCTGTTGTCCAAGATGGGCTATGACATTGACCATTACTTTCATGAAGACTCTCGGGGCTGTGGCTAACCCAAAAGGGAGTGCCCTGAACTGGTCATGTTTGTTTCCCACACAGAAGGAACTGACGATGCAATAGAAGGATGCTTTGAAGGGCTGTTGTGTAGCTGGTGACTGGGCTAATCCCCCAGCCATCAGCAACATTGTTGTTCTTTAGTTTACTTGGGTATCCAAGTAAATACTGTTCTCTGGTCAATCACAGAGCAGTGGTATTTTTTTGAAATTGCTCTGTGTAGGGCCAGAGAACCCTTTTAAGGAGTCTGCCTGGCTGGACTCCATTCCATTGCTGCTGTGTTGGTGTGTGAGAGAGATTGGCTGCACTGGCCCTTGGCCTCAGCTACTGCTGCTCTCTCTCAGCCTTGCCTGACCTGCCTGGAGAAGGGAAGACATCTAAGGTAAGATAGTCTTGGGGTTCTTGTTTTTATTTTAATTAGGATAAAAGTAAAAGGACTTTTTAAGACTCAGAGTCCCTTTACTTATCCAGATTTGGGTGGGTGGATACTGGGTAGCTTATTTGGGGTTAGGGTTAGAGGGTTCTGCTGGGGGTAGGGGGTTTGCCTATATCTTACTTTAGTGAGAGGACTTTTAAAAGTGCAGTGTCCTTTTACTTTTCCTGATTTGGATGGCTTGGATTTCTTGGCGTTAGGGTGAAGGGGTTTTTTTTTGGGGGGGAGGGGTTGGTAAAGTTCCTGCATTGCTAAAAGTCAAGTTTTTTACTGTTTTAAAAGGATTGTGTTTGATTTGTTGCTGCTGTGTTGTGCTGCTGTTGTTCCTTTTCTCTTCTGGTTCTGGTTCTGGGGGGAGGGGAGCTGTTTGGCCTAATTTTTATTGTTTTAAAAGTCAGTTTTTTAACAGTTGTTGGCCTTTTCTCAGTGATTTGTTTGGATCTGTTATTCTTGGTTTTGCATCCTGTCCTGTTGCCCCTTTTCCCGGTTGTTTTTTTTTTGGGGGGGGGGGAGGGGGGTGTTGACTGATTTGGCTTGAGGTTTTTTATTGTTAAAAAGGTCAGGTTTTTTAAGAGTTGTGTTTGTTGTCTTTTCTCAGTTGGATTTGTTTGGATCTGTTGCTGTTGGTTTTGCAACCATCCTGTCCTGTTGTCCCTTTTCCTGGTTGTTTTTTTTTTGGGGGGGGGGAATTAAAATTTAAGTTTCTTTCTGTCACATTTTTGTTTTTTTTAATTACCTCTGGTTGTTGTGAGAAAGTTGGTGTGTGGGCTGTGTGGGGTGAGTCATTTTCATGTTTTTATAGAGTTATTTTTGGAGTCTGAGGGTGCTTTCAGTTTGGCTAGGGCCACTAAATAGGCTGCCCCACTAATAAGGGTGTTTTTAGGGATTGGGGTTTTTTTTAATTTAAAAAAATTAATCCAGTTTAGGGCTTTATCTTCTTTCAAAATTCAATTAGGCCGGATAGGGGCAATTTAAAAAGATTTTAGGTTTCTCATAAAAGGCAGCGTGACTACTAGGCCACATCAGGCTCACTTTTAAAGAGACTAGGGTTGCAGTGCATCTTGCTTTCAGCCACTGAAAGCAGGTGCATCCTTAGATTTCCACAGGGTAAACCGCAGCTTCTCTCTAGTTATAGGGGACACCTGATTTCTAGTTTGCAAGGAAATCCGGTTTGTCCCAGGATCTAGTTAGAAGAACTTTAACTAGAAGGATATAACAAGGATTGCCTTCATCTCAAGGTAGCCTTTTAAAAACTGTAGCCAGGTAGAGGCAGGATCACCTAGTCTCCTAAACTTTACCAGACTACTGCCCCAACCCAAAGAAGGACAGGTTAGGGACCAAAAAAACAAACAAGTTTTGATGAGAGGGTTTTTAAAAAGAAGTCAGGGCACCTGTTGGTTCAGGGTACAGTGTAGTGAGTTACGACATGGCTCCATCTCTGCCCACTTCCCTCCAACAGCCAGCTTCTCCTGCCATCCTGAGACACAAACTGTCTGCCCCAAGCACCTCACAAGAGGTGGCTCCAGACAACCAAGCTGCCGCTATGCGCAGTGCCAACTGTGCAGGGCCCGGATCAATTGTGAGCAAAACCCTGCCCACCTGCCTCCGTGGGGGATGCGGAACCACCTATGGAAGCACCTCCAGGCGGTACTGGGGTGCCCATGCAGAGAAGCAGGCTGGTACTGGGGTGCCCATGCGGCCAACACCACCCAGCTAGGAGGTCCATCCCACTGCGACCCACCTCCAGAGCTCTCCAGGAGAGTTCCACGACAGGGCAGGGACACCAGGCATCTCTGCCTGAGATGTTTGGTGGGGATGGCACCTGTATGCCAAGAGGCGGAATCAGGTAGGGCAGGAGGGTGATCACCTGGAACTGTGCCGGATTGGTCGCCCATGGGTTTCCATTTTCAGTGGTCGATAATCCTGGGTTGCTAGGGTTGCTTGAGTACCTGGCACCCTCGTACAAAGTTCCTGTTAGAACCACCATTCGCAGGAATGTTTTCAGGGCGACCAGATCTGTGGTGAAGGAGCATTTGTCCTGTGCTGTTGGGGGAACTGTTCATTTCACCTCAGATATCTGGACCTCCCAACATGCGTTCAAGGGGTATATCTCCCTGACTACGCATTGGTGGCAATCCAGTGAGCTGCAGGGAGGGGGTGGCAGTAGTGGCAGGCAGGGTCAGGGCCGCCAGGCCAGCTATTGCTGGGCCATGCTGCACGTTGAAGCAGTCAATGCGCTGCACACAGCGGACACTCTTGGAGCTATCCTCTCACGGCAGTTAGAGGGCTGGGTAGGCAGTGGGACGTCGCCATGGGCTTCGTGGTTACTGATGGTGGCTCCAACATCAAGGCAGCTGTCCAGCGTCATGGCCTAAAACGCCTTCCTAGCGTAGCCCACTTTCTCCACCTCGTGGTTAAGGACGCATTGGGCCAGACGAAAAGCCAGGATCGTCGGTATCTAGCCGCAACCCATGAGTACCGACTTCTGCTCCAGAAGTGTCGGTACATCACGGGTCACTTCTCACGCAGCAATACGGACTCGTATCGGCTGCGTGAGAAACAGACACTGACAGGCGTGCCAGGGCACTGCCTGATCAGTGACATCAGCACACGCTGGAACTCCACCTGTGCCATGCTGGAGCGCGTGGTGGAGCAGAGAGCAGCCCTGGATGCCTTTGTCTCTTGAGACGAGGGTCTTTCGGGATGAGAACCGTCTCAACCAAGAGGATTGGGTGGTCATTTCTCAGACTGTGGAAATTCTTGGGCCCTTCAAGACCCACACAGAAATGCTCTCATCTGACATGGCGAGCATTGCACTGGTCGTCCCCATGGTCCACATGGCCCATGAGGACCTGGCCTCATTTCTAGTGCCAGCTCAAGGCCGTGAAGACATTCTTCCAGCGGTGCGCGCCCTGGTTGTTAGGCTGCAGGAAGGGTTTGAGGCCCGCTTTCAGACTTTCACCCAGGATAAGGTCTACATGATGGCGACCATGTTAGAGCCGCGCCATAAGGGCACAGTCACTGAGCAGGCCAACAAGCTCGATCGCTGACGAGACGAGCTCTCCCAGAAGGTCGAGCGTTCCAGAGTCAGGGCAGGTCCAGTGCCAGTAGCTGAGGAGGATAGGGGTGGAAACAGCTCATCTTCCACTTCCACTGCTGTTCATCCCCAACCTCCTCGGCTAGGCAGTGTTTCCCAGCAGACTCACGCAAAGAAGAGTGCTGAGATGACACTCATCGGGTGGCTTGCTGGCCCCTCTGGGAGCGGTAGGCCTGAGAGCAGAGATGGGTGCTCTGATGGTGGGGGACTATCTTTTGGAGCCCAACGAGTCGCAGGAAACGTCTCCTTTGGACTACTGGGTCGCGAAGGAAGGGGACTGGCCGGCCCTCTCCTCTGTGGCCAAGGTATTCATCTCATGCCCACCAACAAGCATGCAGAGGGACTGCGTCTTTTCGCACATGGCCGGCATTGTCTGCCCACATCGCAATCGCCTGCAACTCTGGACAGTTGAGCAATTGGTCTTCCTGAAGGTCAACTTATATCTGTTTGGCTCCCCGAATGTAGACTTTGAGAATGAATGAAGTGAGCAACTACTTGTGCCTGCATCCTCTCTTGGCCCGCGCTTGGAAGGTGGTTGTAAAACGCTCTCCCACTAAACACCGACTAGAGTCCAGAGACAGCCCAAAAACTCACAAATTGATTGGCAGTGCACCTCCCCACCCCTCATCCATCCCCAAACCAAAAGTGAATGCTGATTTAAAATCTGCAAAGCAATTCAAATTTTCCCAGTCCCCATCTACACGTGCCTAATAATACTGAAAGTGCCATTGCAGCCCCCAACAGGCCCATAGCTATGAGGGGGCCTGTGGGGGCACAGCCTCCTGACTGCTAGGCAGGGCCCCCTGACTTGGGGCCCCTAACCAGCCTCCAGTGCCTTGGCTGCATCCTTCTCCATTCTGCCACCATCACACACTGTCGCTTCTGCTTGCTTAAGGGACGTGATCATACACAGTTGCTTCTGCTTGCTTAGGGGCCGGAAGAATTCTCTGACTCCTCAGCAAGCAGAAACAAAGGGGCACTTTCGGAGCCCAGGACTGAAACTTAAGCTCCCTGTTGCTTCTGCTTGTTTAGGGGCTGGAAGAAATCTCTGACCTCTCAGCAAGCAGAAACAACAGGGCACTTTTGGAGCCCAGGAGAGAAGGCCATGGAGGTTGGGGCCACTATGTGCCCCTGGAAAAGATCAGCCCCCCCCCCCAATTCTTCAAATCCTGGCTACGGGGCTGGCCCCCAACTGTAACCGACAGCACCCACAGGCCCAGCCAGGATAACCCAGTTTTTTTTTTTCAGGGGCAGGAGAAAGAAAGAAGGAGGTGCCAGTGATGATGATAGGATACCAGCAGCCATACCAATGCTGAGGTCCCTCTAATGGGACAGTGATAGCTGGTGTGCTGCTGCTGAGCTGAGAGAGAAGGAATGGTTCCCTTCCTCTCACATAATCTGAGGCCCTCCCAGTGATCTTCCTCATTTGGGGTGCAACTCTGGCTCGCCTCTTCATGGTGCACCCTGGGTAATGCAAAAGAGCCTGGACCAACCAACCATCCATCACTCAAGGTAAGTCTAAATGCTTCTTGCTTTGTATCAGATACAGAATGTTGTGGAGCTAGGTGTGGTCCACCACTTCTCTTGTTTGAGAGTTGTGTTGTTTGGGGCAGGGCTGGAGAGCTGGCATCTGTAGATTGCGTGTTCTGTGGCAGGGAAGCTGGCATCTGGGTGAGAGACCCAGAACCAGTATGCTTGTTGTGCTTGGCCAGCTCTCCCCATGTTGTTTGGGGCAGGGCTGGAGAGCTGGCATCTGGGTTTGCTGCAGCCAGGTCTGCAGAGCAGACCTTGAGCAGATTGTGTTTTGTGTGGCAACTGGGTTTATATTGGTTCCAGGCCAGTGGGGTTCATAGAGTAGATAGATGGATGCAGTGAATTTGGGTCCTATAGAGATTCTCTGGTGTGAAGTTAGGTTTGGCTTTGGGTGCCTCAGGAATTGGACCCCCGGTCCAATTTTTTTTGGCCTTGTGGGTTTTGTGTGGGACAGTGCCCTGAAGCTGCACAGCAGTTTGGAGGGCTTTCCTGAAAACCCCCTGCTCCCAGAGCCACTTTTCTCATGATAATTACAGTGGAGGAAGTGGCTCTAATTGTTTTTTTTCTCACCACTGGGAACAGTGTTCCTTCTGGGGTGCCCACAGATGGTTGCAGTCTTTTTGAGCCTGAGGGGTTGCATCCGAGGGAGTCCCCTGAAGCTGCCCTGCAGTTTTGGGGCCTCTCCCTCAAACCCCCCTCTGGCCAGAACCACTTTCCCCATAGCAATTATAGTGGAAGAAGTGGCTAATTGGGCTTTCTCCAGCATTCGTGGCAATAGGCCTTTTGGGGAGCCCAAAGACAGGGACCTCCTGACCCAATCTTTTTGGAACTTGGGGGTTTTGTAGGGGAGAGTCCCCACGGGTTCCCTGCAAATTTGGGGGCTCTCCCTCAATCCCCCTGCCTCCCAGTAGCCTCTGATTATGCCCTACTGATTCCAATGGCCCATAGGGTATAATGGTGGGATAGGGGCACCCTCTTTGGGTGCCCCTGGAATGGGAACCCCTGGCCCAATCATTTTGGGACTTGAGTTGTTTGTAGGGGAGAGTCCTCTGCAGGGCCCCTCTAGGCAGCTTCCAATATACCCTATTTTGCCATTGATTTCAATGGTCCATAGGGTATAATGGGGTTGTATATTCAGAAATAGCCGCATATCTCCAGTATATACGGCTATTCCGAGTACCGGTATTCGGAAATATAAGGTATTCCGAATACTTTGGCCCCGTATATTTTCGAATCCGATTATTTCCGATTTTTTTTTTTTTGCACACCCCTAATCTGTAATTGTCCTGAGAGTCTCCATACGAAAATGCCGTAGTTGTATGAACCTGTTGAGAAACTTGAGATTGAGTATAGCTCTCCAGTCTGTTTTTCTTCAGAACAGTGAAGAAAATGGAGTATACCCCTTGACCCCTCTGGCTCACTGGGACAGGTTCGATGGCCAAAATTTCAAGTAAATGCTTTATAGCTCTGTCTGGTATGGCCCTTTTGGTGGAACTGTGTCGGAGAAGTGACACTAAATAGCGTTCCAGTGGGATTCCTTTGAATTCTATGGCATAGCCTTGTAAAACTATTTCTAATGTCCAGCAATCTGCTTTGGATTCTATCCAGGCCCTTTGGAAATGATGTAGCTGTCCCCCCACCGGAATCTAAAGGCAGTCATGCCTTGTTGGGCTTGGACTCTCTGTCCTGTTTGTCTGACCGGTCCATGTTTTGTCTAGAGAATCTGGAATTGTTGAATCCCTTCTGAAAGGTTGCCTGGGTTCATTCCAGGTTGACTTTCTGTTGTCATGTCTAGATCTAGTCAATGTGTTTGAGGAATGAAAGGGCTGTGAGGAAAAATCCCTCTGATTTGAACAGCGAATGTATTTGGGCATGGCCTTTTTCTTATCTTTAGTTTCCACTAATATTTTATCTAATGAGCTGCCAAATAATTTCTCTCCTTGAAATGGATAAGAAATCACAAAATGTTTTGAGTGATTGTCTGCAGGCCATGCATGCCCAGAGCCAAACCCCTCTTCTAGCTACCACCTCAGAAGCCAAACCCATGGAGCAGAAAGTGAGGGTATCTAGTGACATGTCAGCACAGCCTTAAGCAACCTAGTGGTCCTGTCCAAAAGTTTTTTATTATTTTCTGGTAATAACTGGTTAAGTCTTCTGGTCCAAATGATCACTGCTCTGGATTCTACAGAAGAAGCTACACAGGCCTTTATTGCCATGGCAACTGCCTCATGGGATCTTTTAGTGCTAAGTCAATTTTTTTAACCCAATTGTCCTTGAGAGAACCGTGACCATCCTCAGATACCAGACCTGGTGACTGAAGTGCTGTTACTGGGGCGCCCACTATTGGTACCTGCAACATTTCATTTGCAAAACCAGGTAACTCATATAACTTCTTGACAAACCCAGGAAATTGCCTTAGAATTAGGCTTCACCCATTCAGCCTTAAGCTACCTCTCAAAGAACTGGGGAAAAGGAACACCTTTGCTGAGGTGGACGACCCTGGAAAAAATTCCCTATCCCCGGTAGTCTTATTCCTAGGAATGGTCTCAGAGTTAGAGGCATCCTCCGCAGAAGAAGGATCTTGAAGGGCTAGGGCTGCCATAACTAGATAATAGATACTGGTAGTCATTAGATTTAAAGAAACAAACAGACCTCCTCATCAGAGATAAAGTCCCCCTGATCTTTGGACTGTAACTCAGAATCAGAGATAGTCTCGTCTGAGTCTTCCCCTGCAAGTCTATACTCTGGAGCCTGTTTTCTGGCTGCTTTAGTTGGCTAGTTTCCCTCTTTTGCATGCTGCTGTAAGGGCGGTGTGCTGGAGGAGGAGTAGGGGAAGGAGATCTGGACCCCATTGAACTTGTACCCATGTTCTCTGGCCGACACACATTAAAAATCTAAGCCCTAATACACTGCTGCAGCATGTGCATAAATTTCCTAGGGAAGGGCCCTTTAAGGCTCTGTACATTATCGGACCGTTAATTCTGCTCTGCATCATTTACAGAGGCTTGTCCCAACAGGGATTGCCCTCCCAACATGTCTCCTGACCAGAGGTTGGCCACCTGAGCTGCAGCCGCAGCTTGGGGCTCATGGCGTCTACTCGTCGTCATTCGTGCCAAAAAATCACCCCTAAAATGGCCACCATAATTAGTGACGTGCTGTGAAGGGGGAGATTCTGTTGCACCCATTGGTAAGGCCGAACGCTTCTGCCCACGGTGAACTGAGCCACCTTTATGGGAAACGTTGCCGGGAACCGAAACAAGCTGGGAAGACATGTCGGTGCAGGTTTCCTCCTCCATGGCTTCAGATTGAGAGCCGGGAGCAGGCGTGTCCTCCAAGAAGTCGTCCCTGAAGCAATCCATTCACACCTTTGCTTTACGTGGCTAAACGGCTGTTTTAAAGAGGCCGCGGTAGTGCTGCTTGGTGTAGTGGTTAAGTGTGCGGACTCTTATCTGGAAGAACCGGGTTTGATTCCCCACTCCTCCACTTGCACCTGCTAGCATGGCCTTGGGTCAGCCATAGCTCTGGCAGAGGTTGTCCTTGAAAGGGCAGCTGCTGTGAGAGCCCTCTCCAGCCCCACCCACCTCACAGGGTGTCTGTTGTGGGGGAGGAAGGTAGAGGAGATTGTTAGCCGCTCTGAGACTCTTCAGAGCGGAGGGCGGGATATAAATCCAATATCTTCTTCCTCTTCTCTTGTCCCCATTCTAAAAGTAAAGTATAGGACTGCAGGGGGACAGAATAATAAGTGTAGGTCAAAGAAAGAAGTTAAGGAAAAAGGTAAGTGTTTGAGTAAGGTTGGAAGAGGAAGGAAGTAGAAATAAAAGTATACTAGGAAGAATGAAGCTATGGAGCTAAGCTCTAATAGTTGCTCTCCCTCTCGAGCAGGAAAGAAACTGAAGCGATGGGTGTTCCAACGCCACAGGAAGAGGAAGCAGATTTTAGTTCTGCCTCCCTGACACGAAGGTGGGAAACACCCAAGATATCCTCTGACTCAGAGGGAGAATACATCACTCTCCAATTCTGACATATTTATAGCCTTTGGTATGTTCCCCCCCACATTGTATCTGAAGAAGTGTGCTTTCACACAAAAGCTCATACCTTGAATAAAACTTTGTTGGTCTTAAAGATACCACTGAACTCAACATTTGTTCTATTGCTTCAGGCCAACATGATTGCCCACCTGGATCTGTTATATTTTATAAACACTGACTTATAACCACACCCTGCAAGTTTGCACATTAAGATGGCTGCGTTTGGTACGGTATAGGAGGCCGTAAGTATTTTCAAAACCATCTAATAAGAAAATCTTTGCTTTTGACATGGGATAAATTGAAAAGGAGAATATATAACAAGATACCTAATTGGGCTACCTCCTCTGGAAGCCTTTTTCCAACAGAGATTGTTTATGCAGAATGAAATAATAAGATATAAAGATATTTTGAATAATACAGGTGTGTTGAAGTCAGATGAGATTTTAAGAACCCAAAATATTATTTTAGATTGGTGGTCAATGGTGCAGCTAAAATCAAGATATGTATTTTTCGGACCATTAGACGCACCGGACCATAAGACGCACCTTCGTCTTCCACCATCTTCCGCTGCCTCCCAGCACAACCGTTGGGGATACGGGCGCCATTGCAGCCTTCGGGCTGGAGCCAGGCACGCAGGAGCGCGCAAAGCGCTGGGTTTGCGGTGGGGCGGAGGGAGCCAGGCACGCGGAGGGAGCCAGGCACGCAGGCGCGTGCAGGGAGCCATGCACACAAGTGCGCAGGGAGCCAGCCACGTGTCCCACCGGCGACCGGGTTTGCAGTGGGTCCGTTTATGGTCCGGTGAGTCTGGGTTTGTGGTGGGGGCGGAGGGAGCGATCCCAGCACTTGTCTCCCAGGGCTGCAGGCCCCCTCCCCCCGCCTCAATCTCCTTTTTTTTCAGTATTTGCTCCATAAGACGCACACACTTCCCCCCACCACTTTTTTTGGGGGGGAAAGTGCGTCTTATGGTCCAAAAAATACGGTGACAAAGACAGAGAAATTGGTTTTCATCTACAGGACTGCCCCATTGATAAGTTACTTTTGGGAATAGATACAAAAATAATTAGTAAGATCTATAAAAACCTTCTTCAATAGGATATGTGTGATGAAGAAGTAAAAGAAGTCATGGTTAAATGGGCAAGAAATGTAGGTCATAATATAGAGCTGGAACAATGGGCACAGGTAAGAAATGTAAATATAAAAATCACGAGGTCAACTGCATTCAAGGAGAACATGTATAAGATTATTTATCGATGGCATATAACTCCAAATAAGATTGCTAAAAAGTTTCCTGGGATGTCTAATAAGTGCTGGAAATGTGAAAACTGTACAGGTGCTTATTTCCATGTCTGGAAATATATATTGTTGTTGTTTGTTTTCTTTGTTTTAGGTAAGGTATGTGACTAATTTGAGTATGTACAAAGAATCTGATCTTTATAAATGAAATATGAACTGTTATGTAATTTGATATTGTAATAAAGAAGCATTATTATCAAAAATATTTCCATGTCTGTTGGTCTTGTAAAAAAATTCAAGGGTTTTGGACAAAAATACATTAAATGTTACGTGAAATGTTAAAAATAGAATTCCAAATTCACACCTATTTGCCTGGACCCTTTTTTGGAGATGCCAGGGATTGAACCTGGGACCTTCTGCTTCCCAAGCAGATGCTCTACCACTGAGCCACCGTCCCTCCCCTGGGACGTTCTGACAACATATGTAACCCATTCTTTGCAAGTGTCCAGTTCTCATATCTCAAGCTTAACCATGTCTACTTGGGCAATAATTCTCAAATAAGTATGCTTAGGACTGCAGCCTTACATACACTATACACTATGCTAAGGGGTGATTTTATCTTAAAGCCATTGATAGAACACTGAACAAAATCATTCTTGTCACCTTCAAGAAAAGAACACATGCAGTGGAGTGTGACAGGCAGTTACAGCCTTAAAGGAGAATATTAGTGACCTTCACAAAAATAGTCTCAAAGCACATTTCTCCTCAGTGCTAGATCAGCATATGTAACTTTTAAAAAGTCATGTAAAATAATCACTACATGCTACTCAGAGAGCCAGTTTGGTGTAGTGATTAAGTGCATGAACGGAAGATTCTATTCACTTACCGTGAAGTCTTCCCTCTCTGTGGTCCTGGAGTGGTCCATTCCTCAGTCTTGGGAGCATAGGTCCTCCTCTCTAATTGCAGGGATGACAAACTTGACCCAGAGGGGAGGTGCTTGACCCTTGGACTCCAGTCTGTCATCAAGCCATCACACCTCCCTAAACATAATTCAACCGAAAAGAGATGAACAAAAGGAAGGATCCCCTTCCATTGACCCCCACCCCATGGTCCTGCCCATCCAATGTACACATAAATTCTGTCCCAATGGGCAAAGGGAAAGACAGGGGCCTTCAGAACCTGGACCAAACCCCAAAGCTGAGGCCACAGAAAATAGGGTGGGTAGGACTGGACCACTCGGGGACCACAGAGAAGGAAGACTTCACGGTAAGTGAATAGAATTTTCCGTTCTCCAGTGGTCCCAGGAGTGGACCAGTCCTCACTCTTGGGACGTAAAAGAGCAGTGGCCCAGGGTGGGTCTCCTCAGCTTCAAGAGCTAGACAGCGTGCTGAAGGACCCTTCTGCCGAAAGCGGCCGCAGTCACAGCCACTTTGTCAATATGGTAATGCTTAGTAAATGAGTGGACGGGCTTCCAGGCGGCTGCCGTACAAACTACCTCCATGGAAGGAAAGGATCGGTAGGCTGCCAATGTAACCTCCCCCCTAAGAGAATGGGCCATAACCCCCTGTGGAGGCTCTAAACCCTATGCTTTAAATGCCTCAATGATGCATCCCCTGATCCACCTGCGGATAGTAGCGGGAGAGATCCTTCTTCCTCTATCTGAAACCCTGAAGGACACAAATAGGGACTCAGTTTGATGTGCATCCCTAGTCCTATCTAAAAAGCCTAGAGCTCTGCGCACGTCCAAGCAGTGCCACAGTTTTTCTTTCTCATGCGTTGGCGTGGGACAAAAAGATGGCAGGATGATGTCCTCCAATCTATGGAACCTAGAGTTAACTTTAGGAATGAAGGCTGGATCAGGGCGTAACACCACCTTGTCTTGCTGGAAAACACACAAGTCCTTGTGAATGTAGAGGGTCTAAATTTCTAAAACCCTACGTGCTGAAGTAATTCCTACCAAGAACACCATCTTGAAGGTAAGTAACTTAAAGCTGCATGATGCCATGGGCTCGAAAGGCTTATGACAGAGGGCATCTAACATCATATTCAGGTTCCAAGAAGGGAACTGGTGTACTGGGGGTGGATTGCAAAGTGCTACCCCTTTCAGAAAATGCCTAACATGAGGGTGCAACCTCAGGGAACCCCCCCTTTTAGACCCTCTAATGGCTGCAATGGCTGCCACCTGCGTACGAAGGGTGCTGGTACTAAGACCTTTCTCCAGACTGTCTTGTGGAAAGGCTAGAATGGTCAATACTGGGGCTTTCAGAGAATCCTCCCTCTTTCCAGCGCACCAAGAGCTAAAGGTTTGCCAGGTGATATTATAAGTCCTATTAGTAGACAGTTTTCTGGACGAGAGCATGGTGTCCACTACTGCCTTGGGGTATCCTAGGCTATTTAACTGTTGCCGCTCAACCTCCAAACAGTGAACTTGAGAAGTTCCGGCTGAGGGTAATTCAGGTCTCCTTGGGTCAGTAGATCTGGTCTCATCGGAAGTCTCCACGGGGACGCCACTGCCAATCTTTTGAGTTCCTGAAACCAGGCCCTCCTGGGCCAAAATGGGGCTACCACAATTACTTCTGCACTCTGATCCAGAATCCTTTGAAGAAATCTTGGCAGTATCTTAAAGGGCGGAAAGGCATAAAGAAGTGTCCTGGGCCAATCTGCGTTCAGGGCATCTACTGCCATGGCCCCTCTGCTCCTGGTTCTGGCAAAGGATTGGGGCACCTGGTGATTGCGATCTGACACAAACAGATCCACTTCCGGGGTACTGAATCTGATGCATATCTGATGAAAAGCCTCGGGGTGGAGGGTCCATTTCGCTTGGTCTACCGATTGATGGCTTAGCCATTCCGCTACTATGTTGTCCCTCCCTACAACATGGGTGGGCTTGAGGGACAACAGGTGGAGTTCTGCTCACCGGAAGAATCTCTCCGTGACGCTGGAAGCCATCGCTCTGGCGGAAAGTTGGACTGCTTCCAGAGTGGAATCTGCCGCGAAGGTAATCTGCTGCGAAGATAGTCAAGGTAATCTTTTTAAGAGAGTCCTTCACATCTCTAGGGAGATCATCCCTCTTGGCCAGCTCTGAGAGCCAGATGTAGGATGCGCTACAGAAAATAGAAGTGGTGGCAGATACTTTTAAAGCATTAGAAGAGGCTTCAAAATCCCATCTGAGGACCTTTTCGATGTGCTTATCCGTTGGATCCTTAGGCATACCGTCAGCGTCCATTGGCAGAATGGAGCTAGAGGCCAAACTATTGACTGGTTTGTCCACCACTGGTAGCTTCAGGCATTTAGTCGCCTCCAGGATAAATGAGTAAAATTTTGAGAAGTTAGAGGATGTAGCCTTGGGCTTTGCCGGATGCTCCCACTCTGACTTGATGATAGAGAAAAAAACAGCTGGGAGGGGAACCTGAAGTGGCTTAAAATCCAATTTGGGAATGATGTCGTCCATACCCACTGGCAGATCTACTTCCTCCTCTTCTTTGATTTTAGGGGTGTATTGTAGTTGTAGAGTTGAAATCACCTTAAAAAGGAGGCGTGAGGGCTTCCGGTTTCGGCGACGCGCGATTAGGAGCGGCTCGGACCAGTGCGTCCAGAGCCGCTTCTAAATCAGACCAATTGAGAGGTCGCCCACGAAGGGCAACTTGACTCTGGGGCCCAGGAAGGCAGGGTGCTCAAGTGGTGGCAGGGTGCTCGAGCGGTGGAATGGGGGTGTCAGTGGAGGCAGCTGCCCCCCGATCCCGCTTGCTCCTAGCCTCATTGCTCCAATCGCCATTTTTAAATGGCATGAGGGTCGACTGCCGGCTTTTCCTTTTCTTTCTGCACTCTGGATTTAAATAACTCTGCAATATTAAGACGAGCTGCATCTACCCCATCATCACTGTAAGTGTTCTTTCTTCAAATTACTGACGTGTATGGCATTATTCCCGACAAGCAGGGAAATGGAGAACCAGGGCTGAAGCGGAATTTAAGTGGAGGCAAAAGCTAAAGGTGGGGGAACTCTCTTTCCTTCTTTTTCAAAGCTTCTAAAAGTTTCTGCCTACCTTGGTAACATTTACAATACCTGCATGAGGAGAACCACACCAATCTTTAGTTATAGAAGAGACTTGATGGCTGAATTTAATTGACTTGTTTTAAACCCCCTCTAGGGGAAAAAGTTTTGGATTTTGTGAAAGTTGCTTGCAAGTATATATGGATGTGAAGGACAGCTGGCTTAAAAGTATTTTGAAGCTTAAATTGAAGTGCTCTGAGTGAATTTATAAGAGCTCTTAACTTGATTTTTAAATGCTGGTGGGTATTTTATATTGACTTATAAGACATAGCAGGATCTCTGGTTGGAAGAAGAATATCTGTGCAAATTTCCAAAGTGGATTCTCATTTCTTCTTGTTGGATGTTATGAATATAACCCTTTAATTTTGTTTTTGCTTTTTTTCTTTCTTTCTACCCATGGTTGGAATATTTTTGACATGGTTTAAATATTTTTGGCTCTGGATTCCCTTTTTTCCCTCACCCTTCCTTTTTTGGATTATCAAATATGGAAATTTTCTTATTTTTTAGTATTTTTTTGCTTTTCTCTTTGGGAGTGCCTGGTTTCATTTTTTTCTTGGATTATCTTTTTAGTTTTTAACTCTTGATTTCACTCTTGAATTATAAATACGGCATTCAGCCCTGGATTACAAATTTATACCTTGAAGTGGTTGAAAGACTCCGTAGTGACTTGGATTTTAATTGAACTATCATTGCTAGCGGACTTGTAATAGTGAATTGTTTTTTGTTGTTGTGAACTGAATTGTTTTGCCTACATACTATTAAGCGTGTTTTGCTAAAAAGCCTTGTTTATTATTATTCCTACTATTGTTTTGGGTACGACAAATTGTTGATAGAAGCTAGAAGGTTGTTTTCTTTTTAAAACTATTTTATAATAAGGACACTGCTTGGTGGAGATTAGCTTATCTGTTTGTCAGCGCGTCAGCGCACTTCCTAGGGTTTTGTTGTTGTTGTTGTTGTTTTTTAAATTCTCCAGGCCAGAGCTAAAGCTCTGTCAGCATGTCCTGCTCCGATTGCAGGGCTGAATAAACTGGAGTCCAAGGGTCAAGCACCTCCCCTCCGGGTCAAGTTTGTCAGCCCTTCAATTGGAGAGGAGTAGCTATGATCCCAAGAGTGAGGACTGGCCCACTCCTGGGACCACTGGAGAACCGGGTTTGATTCCCCACTCCTCCACATGCACCTGCTGGAATGGCCTTGGATTAGCCATAGCTCTGGCAGAGGTTGTCCTTGAAAGGGCAGCTGCTGTGAGAGCCCTCTCAGCTCCACCCACCTCACAGGGTGTCTGTTGTGGGAGGAGAAGATATAGGAGATTGTAAGCCGCTCTGAGTTTCTGATTCAGAGAGAAGGGCGGGGTATAAATCTGCAATTCTTCTTCTACTACTCTTATAGTTATTTTTAACAACTGTTTTTTTTCTGCTTCTGTATGACTTGTGGGTCATAATAAAGACTGACTGTTATCATTATAATCCTCTCTGTCTTTCCCCCTTTCCTTGAGGAATTAGTGAAACCCCTCAAAATGCCTGAGTGTTGCTCCCATACGTAACATACAAACCTTCTATACCCCTGTGACATTGCACAATTCATCCTGACAAATCACTTGGTAACATAAACACAACTTCTCTCTTTTATAAACTTTGCATATGAGAAAGGAACACTGGTACTTACCATGAGGGTTCCTTATGCTCTGAGGAAGGGAGGGCATCTTGACATGGGTCTCCCAGTTGTTGGTTCCCATGCTTGGACTTTAGCACCATGGGGTGAATGTATGTCTTTGTGGAAGGTCAGGTTTCTAAGTGGGACTGAAGTGCAAGGAAAGGAATGGCCAATGGGAGCAGTTTTGAAATTTGGTGGAGAGTGGATTGGTGTGCATAAATCACATAAAGGTGGTGGGAGAAAAGGGCTGGTTTGGGAGTTCTAGTCATTGATAGGTGCCTGGTGAATCTGGATGATTCATGATTTTTGTAGTGGATTGAGCAAATGTTGAGGGTGGTGGCTCCAGTTCCTTGGGGAGTTTATATTATATCGTTACATTTTGGGATGCATCCTTCTAAGCGGGAAAGAAACCTTGCTTCACACACACAAAAAAAATGCTTCCGGGGTTGCAGAGAGAAAAAGCTGTTGATCTAGTGTAGTGGGGAAGCAGATTTTCAGAGAGGAAAGAGGACCCTGGGATTACTTGTGTGGAGCACAGGGAATGTTTATCTAAGGTAGGGAGGCATACTCAAGGTGGATTACACAAAGTGAGTCAATACAGCCGACAAAATGGGACATTCACACTACTCTCCACCTACCAATGAAAGGATATCACAAATTGCAGGTAGGTGGGGGAGCAAGTGCAATACTGTACTGAAGGATAAGGTTTCTGAAGTTGACATTAGCAAATTTTACCAATTTGGGGGTCCAAATTACCCCTAGCTTAAGGCTTTTGCTTCTAAAATTCTGTCTATGTTAGGGACAATGTCCATCTATGAACAGCTCTTTTCTGTAATAAATGTCAATACATCAAAAGTATGTTCTCAGTTTACCGATATACACCTAAACATACTCAATATTGCTACAGCACATGTTGACTTCAGATTTTGATACAATAATTCAGAGCAAGAGGTGTCAGCTATCAAAGACAGTTAAATAAAAGAAATACTGTGTTAATGTTTTAAGCATGTTTATATTTGGAGTAAAATAATATTGTTAATTGGGTTTGCCTACGTTCTTTATAAAGTTTATATCTCTGGTACCTGGCATTACATTTTATGGCACATATGGTCCAGCCCAACAAAGTGACATTTATGTCAGATCTGGCCCTCATAACAAATCACTAGGACATCTCTGAACTGATGGCATGTATAAGAGCTTCATGATAAAGTTAAGCAAAGAATAAAACTTTCTTGTTAAACCTGGGTTTTGTTTACTAGAAAGTCAGTTTGTCCATTCCTCTTTCATTTGGCTCACAAAGAATTCTGGGAATTGCACTTCCCCTCCCCACACTATATAATCTTGGGGAAAATACCCTTTGGGTTTGGCTTTAGGACTAGCCTCTTTTCCCCTAGTTTCTGGTGGCTCTGAGCAACCTTGTGCCATCACAGTCTTGGCTAATTCCCTAGTAGACCTCTTAGCTAAAAAGACATTTGGGGGACTATGGGACTATTAGATCATCCTCATTTCCCTTTCTTCCTTGCCAGAAGAAGTGTTTTGAGTCTCTTGAGTCCTCATAGGAGGGAACTGGGTCTCTGTGGGAAGAGTGGGGTCTGTGCAACACCACTGTTTATGCTGCTTTAGTTAGCCAAGGCTGGTGCCCTGCAACCTGTCCCGTGTTTGAAGAGTCAACAACAACAACAAATTTTATTTGTATCCTGCCCTCCCCGCCGGAGCAGTCCTTCCTGCTTCCCCATCTAAACAATCCATAGGAAGGGGGGCAGAATGTGATCTGGAAAAGGGCTTTGAACAATATGTTTTCTGGCTCCCTCATAGGAAAGGTGGAGCCTACTCTTGCAGAAACTGAATTTCCTCCAACATTGCATAGTGAAGCTATCTCCATTGAGCATCCCATAACCATCTTCTGAGACATGGTCTGATTGTGCAGCATGTTCATCTCACTGCCTCTCTTATCTGGCACTGGCTACTCTTCCACAGGTGGGTATCTTCTCAACCCCACCAGGGACTAGTTCCTTCCCCACCCCCCCCCATCCTCCTTGGAGATGAATCTGTCAGAGGCTTTGTCAAAGTTCTCTATGTCCTCCACTGCTTCAGTCACTCCGCCCTCAGAAGAAAGGCTGAGGAGTAGGCCAAAGGGATTGAGGATAGAATAAAGCAATGAGTACATACAGAAGTGTAGAAACAGAAGCATTAGGTGTCAAGTCGGTGGATTCAATAACGAGGCTTTGTTGATAACAAAGTAGCTAGTTTATTGATATCATAGTTCTCGACCACAAGGAGATTGAAAGACTAAAGATCATACAGTAGAATGCAATCATATAAGGTACACTTCAAAGGGATTCTTGAGGGAGGGGCACTATGCAGGGCACATTCACGCATTGATGTTACAACTTCGTTCTCAGGCCTGCTTTGGCCTTGAGCGTCTCCTCCTCCGATGCCCGGCCTGAGAAGGCTCTATAATCTCTTTCACATATTCCCATTTCAAAGCACAACTACATAACAAAGGAAAGGAGGGGGGTGAGGAGAGTTCAAGCTAGCAGCATCGGCATACAGTATGGCTTTACCCAGGATACTTCTCTCCTGAACCAAAGATCGAGTGCAGGCTTGACCAGAGTTAAAGCAGACTTGACATTAGGTGCTCTGCTGAGTTGTAGGGGCCTTGTTTAGCAATTCCTACAAAAGCTTGGTCTCATTAATGAGGCAGGGAAGGAACTGAGAAAAGTGGGTAACTATGACCAAGAGAATGGAAGAATTTTAGTCCTGCCTCCTTGATGGACAGATGAGAATCATCCATGTCAAGTTACCCTCTCTCTCAAAAAGCGATCTAGTGTTAGTGTATAAATCCTGCTGGATGGTACTTTGAACTTTGGAGTAAACCTTCAATATATCTGGTGACAACACTGGGGGACCGGAAACAAAGCTTTTACCACAGTATCTATGAAGTTATGCAAGCCTCTTAGCTGATGCCTGAAACCGTGCTCTTGTTAAGGCCTTAGGAAGAAAACCTAACTCTTCAGAATGGTTTGTAACTCTTCAGTGGACAATCAGTGAAAATTTCTTATCTTGTGGTACTGCTGTCACAGTGCACAGCTTTTAGTAATTTTTGGTTGTGAGACTGTTATTTTAAGATGTTGTATTGGTATTTTTATTGTATATTTTGTTGAAAACCTCAATGCCTGTGTGGAGAAATGCCATTTTAGGCTATGTTTATCTGGGAGTTGGTAGGAGGAGGCTGTCAAACTTGAGGCAGGCCTTGGCCTGGTCTCCTCCTGCCCCCTCCCTCCTGTCTGGAACCAGCAATTCTGGGGGGGGGGGGGGGCTCCTAGAGAGACAGGGAGTCCTTGAGGCCTGCCTCCCAGAATGCTGCAAGAGAGGTTAACCAGTTCCTGGGTGGGAACTGGGTTTGATATGAGAAATTTTGAGCGGGAAACTGGCAGTTCAATTCAGTGAGTGATCCTGGCAACAGTCTCGGATAGGCTTCCCAACCCTCCCGTCCTGGCGGGGGACCCCCGAATTTGCAGCCTCCTCCCCCGTTCTCAAAAAATCAGAGGGCGGGGGGGGGGGAGAGAGAACATACCTGTAGGCATCATGTTATTGTAGAGCTTCTGCTCCGTTTTTAAAATGTGTCCCATTAAGGCTGCACAGGAAACAGGAAGGGCTTCATGGGAAAGGGTCAGTAACAGTTTCCATGGAGAATGGCCCCTCCCTTTCTTTTCCTGTGCAGCCTTGCTTTTGTTTTCACAGCAAAGTTCTGCTGGAAGACCAAGTAAGTATTTGTGTGTGAGAGAGAGGGAGGGGGCAGGGAGGGGGGATTCCCTGGTATGGAAGCCCTCCCCCCCCCTTTAGAAAGCATGGGGGGGAGGGAAATGTCTACTAGGCACTCTATTATTCCCTATGGAGAACGATTCCCATATGGAATAATAGGGAATTGATCCGTGGGTATTGGGGGCTCTGGGGGGGCTATTTTTTGAGGTAGAGGCACTAGATATTTAGTATAGCATCTAGTGCCTCTCCCCAAAATACCCCCCAAGTTTCAAAACGATTGGACCAGAGGGTCCAATTCTATGAGCCGCAAAAGATGGTGCCCCTATCCTTAATTATTTCCTATGGAAGAAAGGCATTTAAAAAGGTGTGCTGTCCCTTTAAATGTGATGGGCAGAACTCCCTTGGAGTTCAATTATGCTTGTCACATCCTTGTTCCTGGCTCCACCCCCAAGGTCTCCTGGCTCTGCCCCCAAAATCTCCTGGATCCGCCCCTAAAGTCCCCAGATTTTTCTTTAATTGGACTTGGCAACCCTAGTCTCGGAGTTTGAGTTGGAATATAGTCTTGGAAGGTATGGTTAGGGCAAGTTATATATTAGGGAACGGAAGATTCTATTCACTTACCGTGAAGTCTTCCTTCTCTGCGGTCCCGGAGTGGTCCAGTCCTCATTCGTGGGATCTCAGCTCCTCCTCTTCCATTGCAGGGCTTAACAAACTTGACCCGAAGGGGAGGTGCTGGATCCTCAGCAGTCAGTTCTTCTGCCAGCTATCCTACGTCCCTAATAACAACTCCAAGAACAATAGGAGAGAACATCTCTGGGGAAACAAAACCGTCACCTCCCTCCAGAGCTTATCCTGAACCCCTCCACAAGGGGCTCTAGCGAGGGACCCAGTAACCAACACAGTGTCCACCTCCAACTCCGAAGTCTCCAGACAAAGCCCATACCCCCTCACACAACTGGGTGGGTAGGACTGGACCACTCCGGGACCACAGAGAAGGAAGACTTCACGGTAAGTGAATAGAATCTTCCGTTCTCCAGTGGTCCCAGGAGTGGGCCAGTCCTCATTCGTGGGACATAAAAAAGATGAGTCCCTGGGCGGGCACCTCAGCTTTGTCCTGAGACCACGTGTTGGAGCACCTTCCTACCGAACGCAGCCTCGGCCGAGGCCGCCTTATCGATCCTATAGTGCTTAGTAAAGGAGTGAACTGACTTCCAGGTCGCTGCCTTACACACTACCTCCAAAGAAGGAAAAGCCCTATAGGCTGCTGACGTGGCTGTTCCTCTGAGGGAATGAGCTGTCACCCCTGTCGGGGGCTCCAAACCTCTTGCCTTGTAAGCCTCACAGATGCACCCCCTAATCCACCTACTAATGGTGGAGGCTGACACCTTGCGACCATTGTTTGAAACCCTAAAGGAAACAAACAAAGAGTCGGACTGACGAAACCCCTTGGTCCTGTCCAGATAGAAACTAAGGGCTCTACGGACATCTAGACAATGCCACAGCTTCTCTGTCTCATGGACTGGATTGGGGCAAAAGGAAGGCAGCACGATGTCCTCCGCCCTATGAAAGCGTGAGTTCACCTTCGGGATGAATGCAGGGTCAGTGCGAAGCACAACTTTGTCCTGATGGAAAACACAGAGATCCTTATGAATCGAGAGAGCCTGAAGCTCCGACACTCTGCGTGCTGAGGTGATGCCCACTAAGAATGCCACCTTAAAGGTCAGCAACTTGAGACTACACGATGCCATGGGTTCAAAAGGTTTGCCGCAAAGCACTTTTAGTACCGTGTTCAGATTCCATGAAGGAAACCTATGCACCTGCGGTGGATTAACCAAGGACACCCCCTTCAGGAACCTCCTGATATGCGGGTGTGTGGAGATAGACCTGCCCTTCCTAGACCCTCTGACCGCTGCTATGGCGGCCACTTGCCTCCGCAGTGTACTAGTGCTAAGGCCTTTTTCTAGCCCCTCCTGCAGAAAGGATAGTACAACGGAAACTGAGGCATGCAACGGGTCCTCCCCCTTATTCGCACACCAGATACGAAAAACCTGCCAGGTAACATTATAGCTCCTGTTAGTGGAGCTCTTCCTTGAGGACAACATGGTGTCTACCACCTTATCTGAATAACCCAGACTAATCAACTGTTGCCACTCAATCTCCAGGCAGTGAGCTGCAGCATTTCCGGTCGTGGATGATGCAGTTTGCCTTGAACTAGAAGATTCCCTCTCAACGGAATTCGCCACGGCTCCAGTACTGACAGACTTTGAAGGTCCTGGAACCAGGCTCTCCTGGGCCAAAAGGGGGCCACTGCAATCACCTCCGCTTTCTGCTCCCGAACCCTCTGCAGAAATCTCTGGATGATCTGGAACGGGGGAAAGGCGTATAACAGCTTTCTCGGCCAGTCTGAGTTCAGAGCGTCGACAGCCGCCGCCCCTCTGCTTCTTGTTCTTGAAAAATACTGCGGCACCTGGTGATTGTCGTCCGAGGTGATGAGATCCACTTCCGGGGTCCCGAATCTTTGGCAGATCTCTTGAAACGACTCGCGATGAAGAGCCCATTCCGACTGGTCCAAGGATTGCCGACTCAGCCAGTCTGCTACTACATTGTCCCTTCCTGCCACATGGATGGCTCTGATGGATCGAAGATGGGCTTCCGCCCATCTGAACAGGACCTGAGCTTCGTCCTGAAGTTTCCGGTATCTGGTGCCTCCCTGACGATTCACATAGGCCTTTGCCTTCATATTGTCTGTTTGGACCAGGACATGAGCTCCTGTTAACTTTTGTCTCCACTGAAGCAAGGCTAGACGTATGGCTCTCAACTCCAGAAGATTTATGCTTTCCTTGGCCTCTTGGACGGTCCACTGACCCTGTGTCACAGCTCCAGTCGTGTGCGCTCCCCAGCCAAAAAGGCTGGCATCTGTGGTCAACACCACCCTCTTGGGTTCCCGCAATTCCTGACCCCAGGAAAAGCGGTCGGGCGCCTGCCACCATCCGAGATCCTTCAACAGGGCAGGTGGTAATGTCAGTGAAATCGGACTTTTGGAACCTATTTGCTTCTGGAAGGGCAACAGGAATTTCTGGAGTGGCCTCGTGTGGAACCATGCCCACTGAACTATGTCCTGACACGACACCAACATCCCCAACAATCTTGCCAGTAACATCAGCTTGACCCGCTTCTGTTGCTGGACTTCCAAAATCAGCTGCGAGATCTTTGACTGTCTTTCTGGCGTCAGAAAAACCCTGTCCAGACTGGAGTTGATCTGAACCCCCAAGTGTGTCAGAGACTGGGACGGCTGAAGCCAGCTCTTCTGAACGTTTATTACGAATCCGTGCAATCTGAGGGTCTTTATGGTCAACTCTAGGTCCAGTTTCGTCTGCTCCTCCGACGGGGCCTTGAGCAGAATGTCGTCCAGAAACGGAAACAGGGAAACCCCCTGTAGCCGGAGGACCACCACGAGGGTGACTAATACTTTTGTGAACACTCTGGGCGAGGACTTTAAGCCAAAAGGCAGAGCTCTGTACTGGTAATGACGCCCGTCGTAGGAGAAGCGAAGAAACCTGCGGTGCCCCTTGGCTATAGGGATATGAAGGTAGGCCTCCGACAGATCTATGGAGGCCATGAAGTCTCCCTTTTGAACAGCTAGCAGTATGGATCTCAGAGTCTCCATTCGAAACTTCTTTGTAACGACCGACTTGTTTACCCACTTCAGGTCCAGAATCGCCCGAACATCTCCGTTCTTTTTGGGCACTACAAAGAAGACGGAATAAACACCTTGAAACTTCTCCGGCACCGGTACCGATTCGATGGCTCCTATCTGAACTAGATGATCGATGGCCCTTAGTAGTGTACGATGTTTCTCGAGAGATTGAGCTCTCTGTACCTCCAGGAACCGATGACGTGGAGGAGAAGAAAATTCTAAGGAGTAACCGTTGGTAACTGTGTCCAAAACCCATCTGTCCGAAACCGTTTGATGCCACACGTGGGAGAATCTTTGAAGCCGTCCCCCTATCCAATCGTGGTCCATTGGGACCACCCAGTCATGCTGAGGTGGACTTCTTCTGTCCCTTAATTGGTTGACTTTGTTTTCCTCCAAAGGAAGGTTTGCCGTCTCTGGCCTTTGGTTGCCACTTTGCCCTGTATTGTTTGAAGGAGGTTTGTCTTGAATCTCTCCTATTTCCACGAAAGGACTGGGACCTCTGCCTCGTCCTGTTCTCACGTCTCTTGGAGGGCAGGACTTTTTTTCTTATTTCTGTCCTCTATGAGATATCTGTCTAGACCTTCCCCGAAGAGCGAGGCCCCTTTAAAGGGAACTGCAGCCACTTTTGCTCTGGCTGAGGGATCAGCATCCCAATTACGGAGCCAGGTATTCCGCCTAGCTGTAACGCTAGAGGCCATAGCCCTAGCAGAGAGTTGAACTGCTTCGAGGGTCGAATCTGATGCAAAGGCAGTGGCTAGCGTAATTTTCTTAACATCCCTAGGCAGATCCTCTCTCTTAGCTAGGTCGGAAAGCCACATGTATGAAGCCCTACAAAAGAGAGACGTGGTAGCTGACACTTTTAGAGCACTAGCGGAGGCTTCAAAATCGCGACGTAAGGCCTGCTCTATGCGCTTGTCCGTTGGATCCCTTGGCATCCCATCCGCATCCATTGGTAGAATGGAATTAGAAGCCAAGCTGTTGACCGGGTCATCAACTACTGGCAACTTAAGCCTCTTGGTCGCCTCTGGGATGAAGGAGAAAAACCTAGAGAAGTTTGACGACACCGTCTTAGGCTTGGCTGGATGTTCCCACTCAGATCTAATTATTGAGAAAAACCCAGAGGGCAACGGGACCTGTAGTGGTTTTGAACCTGACTTGGGTATAATATCCTCCATTGCAACAGGAAACTCAGCATCCTCCTCATCCTTGGATTTTGGAGTATACTGTATCTGCAATGTCCTAATCACTTTTGGCAGTAGGCGTGGATACACGTCTGCTGGAAACAGTTTGGAATGAGTAGAGGCCGGCCCCTCCTCTTCCTCAGAGAGTTCTCCTGAGTCAGGTGACGAAGAGCCCTCAGATAAGTCAGAATCCTCTTCTTCTTGATCAGAGGGAGCTGAATGCAATTCTAACCTACTGCGCTTGGGAGGCCTGGAGGAAACCCCTTCCTTTTCCTTATCTACCTCTCTGTGTTTCTGTTTGACTGCCCTCTTAAGTGACGGGGTTGGGGTGGCCACAGAGGCAGCTTGAACCTCTTTTTTGACCAGCTCTTGGAGCCAAGAAAGAAGATTAGACTTAGCTTCATCTGCTGAAAGATCAGCCTGATGCACTTCTGTCCCCTCTTCCTGTGCTGGTGAATCAGCCAGCTCCAACTCGCATGTGCCCTCCTCCAGCATTGCTCGCATAGGAAATCTAGTGGGGGCGGCCATCTTAGAGTGAATGGCCCTATAAGACACAAGTAGTATAAGTAAAATGGCTTCCATTCCTGCCAAAAACCTCCCCCCCCCCTCACCAGCTCCTGACTGGTTTTTTAAAACTCCCTTTCCCTTTTCAGGGACCCCTTCCAGCCGAGGTCACCCCTCCTGGATGCAGGAGCAAACAGGGAAGCCAGAGGAGAGAAGGGAATGAGGGGAGGGGATGGGGGGAAGCGCTGAATAGCGACGTCTGATCCCAGCTTCCTTTACAGCCCCGTGGGCTTAAGCTGCCAGCACCGACAAGAGGGGCTCTGGGAGTCTACAGATCTCCTCTCCCCCTGGAAATCCCCTAAGGGTTCCCCCCCTTCCCATAGAGCTTACCACTGGTTCTGGGAACCAACGCGCCGTCGCACTGTCCACGGCGCCTCGGGAGGGCAACGTGAAGCACACGAGTCCTCTCCCTTTTTCCCTGGCCTCAGCTGGTCTTCCCTTTGACTTGCTGCCCTGCAGGCCCCCGGGGTTGCCGGTGTGCCTTTGCTGGGAGCGGCTGGGAGAGACTATCCACAGCCCCGTGCGTCCGTCGGGCTGGGAAGAGGCCGGGAAGAGCAATTAGGCGCGAACGCGTGCCTCGACAGAGAGGCTACTGCGGTGCGTCGTTCAAGCGTGGGAGGGATTTTTCCCTCCCCGCTTTCCCTGAGGAGAAAAAACAGCGGCTCGTCCTAATCTCCCTGCTGGGTGATTTCTGCCACTGACTCCAGGTATTCTTCTTTTCCTTTCTTTCTTTCTTTTTTTTTTTTATTATCTCGGGTCAAAGAGCCTCAAGGGGGCTCTAAAGCACGTCCTGCTTGGATTGCAGGGCTAACAAAACTGACTGCTGAGGATCCAGCACCTCCCCTTCGGGTCAAGTTTGTTAAGCCCTGCAATGGAAGAGGAGGAGCTGAGATCCCACAAATGAGGACTGGCCCACTCCTGGGACCACTGGAGAAAGAAGGAACGTTTATCTCTACTTTCATTTATTACTTCTGTTCACCTTGTATTTAAAAATGTCTGTAAATATGCATGTTTTAAATAAATATTTTATTTATTTAAAAGGTAGTCCCTCTGTACCACCAAGGTCCCCCAACCGCCTTAGACCACACTACTGTTAGAGGGGAGGTCCAGGGAAGGCATACAGTTGGCAAGGGTGCCAATCCTCCAGGGGTCCCCCAAAGAAGGACTGTGGTCTCTGTGTTAACCAGGTGCTGGGTTGGCAGAGGACTTTGAGGCCACAGAACTGGCAAGGGGGATTGGGAGTCCTGTTGCACTCAGTCAAGAACCCCTAAATTGAACAGGTGGTGGCAGAGTGCCCTAGTGGTGGGAAGATTAGCTCTCTTCACGAGTTGGCAACTCAAAAGGGAGTTGACGGGACCGGGTCTGAAGGCAGAATCGGGCCGGTTCTGTCACAGCTTGGAAGTACCATTACCAGTTATATTATGCTATACACTACAACATAACCTATTATTTAATGTTAACATCATTTGAAAATTATTTTTTGTTGCACAAAGGTGGGGAAATTTGAGAACTCTTTAATGTGACAGTCTGGTACATTTATAATACTTGTTCCATGAAAACCACAGTTTACAAGTGAAGTGTCAGCCACAAATACATACCAAATGCTACCATATAGACTAGATTCTTACATCCCAGTTCAAAAAACACAACAATATGGAAGGAAGTTCCCATGAAAACAAGATTTACTTATAAATGATGAGTTTTGGAGAACAGACTCACACTTTATCACATACACTGCTCATCACGTTGAGTTAGTGCACGTACCAATCTGGAGCACTTGTATAGCATAAGAAAGGTTTAATACTCTGCCTTCATAGCCATAGAGAATAGGAATAGTAAAGTTTTCTAGTTATTTGTGTCTGGCACATCATAAAACTTGTTGAATGATATTGATAACATGGCCTAATACTGATAAATTATTGAATAGGAATTATTGGCACCAAAGAACAGAAATGAAAGATGCATGATTTAGTTCTTGTTTAATATTGGAAATTTACCAGATGAAACTGTTTATTCCTTTATAAGGAAAACTGCCTTTCTCACACTTAGAATGTGCTTTTTCCCAACAGAGGGAAGAGAGAGTACAGAAGTACAGAAGCAGGCAATGTCCTGTTTCAATAAATAAAAATCTTCTGAACATGGAAGAGGACAGATGAAATGACATTCTTTCCAGTGCAGAGACACATTATAAAATACCACACTGGTGCCCTCCAGACCTTTAACATGGAACACTTCTTAATTCAGTGGGAGTCAGAAGTTTAGTTTACTCAGCAAGAATAATTCTATTAAAAGCTACTGCTTTTTCATGTCACTACAATTCATACTCTTACATTCCAACTCTGGTTAATGTACGTCAGTGAAATGAACATTAAAGCTATCCTCTCAGGCAGGATATTTTTAAACAGAAATTATACATGCTTTAAAAACAATCTAAAAGGATCAATCCGTCTTATGAATCTGATAAAGGCACACATGGAAGGAAAGACAAATGGATGGTTCAGAGCATATAAAAGAAAGAAAATCATTTTTTTGCTATTGGTGATCAAGAAGACACTGTAAAGCACTTTGGCGATGTCTTATATGTTATTGAACAGAATCTAATATCTATTGCTGAACACAGCCCCAAAGAACGTATTAAAAAATCCACTGTTAGGTTATATATAGCTAGGGGATTTTGCCCCCCAGCAAAACCAGGGAAACACTCAGCTTTGCAGAAAAAAAAAATTGAAAACTGAAGTGTGTGTGTGTGGGGGGGGGGAGATAATGGGTACTGAAAACCCCACAAAGCTACATAAACATGAGATCTTATACTTGAAGGTCCAAGATCTCAGTCATCATTATGGGGGGTTGCTTAGAAACCCCAGTAATCAATGACACAGCAAGACAATGATGAAAATGGTAGAGGGAGAAAGATGAAGGTAGTGGAAAAAAAATGATGAGACAACAGGGTGGGGAAGATTTAAGAGGGAAGAAGAAGGGAGGGGCATAATGAGGAGAGCAGGTACCAGCAGCGGAGAAAATACTGCCATGGTAGTGGCAGAAGAGGAAGAACAGCTGAAGAGGGGTAGTAGTAATGAGGGATAAGAGCAAGCAGGATGAGATTGAAAATAAGAGTACATGGTGGCAAGAGAAGGGAGAAAGTTGCAGGAGGATGGGAAGGAAAGAGGTAAGAACATAAGAGAAGTCATGTTGGATCAGGCCAATGGCCCGCCCAGTTCAACACTCTGTGTCACATAGTGGCAAAAAAACGAACACACCAGGTGCCGTCAGGAGGTTCATCAGTGGGGCCAAGACACCACAAGCCCTCACCCTGTTGCCCCACCCAAGCACCAAGAATACAGAGCATCACTTGCCCCAGACAGAGTTCCAACAATACGCTGTAGCTAATAGCCACTGATGGACCCCTGCTCCATATGTTTGTCCAATCCCCTCTTGAAGCTGGCTATGCTTGTAGCCGCCACCACCTCCTGTGGCTGTGAATTCAATGTGTCAATCACCCTTTGGGTGAAGAAGTACTTCCTTTTATCCATTCTCACCCGACTGCTCAGCAATTAATTGAGTGCCCACGAGTTCTCTATCCCATGCATAATCTTGTAAACCTCTATCAAACGTCTGGCCTGTGGGCCAAAACCACCCTATGGAGGCCCTCAATCCGGCCCGTTGAGAGAGCAACCCCCCCCCCCCGAGGGAGGGAACAGGGCACTGCCTGGCAGTGAAGACTGGAGGGGCCCAAGGCCCGGAAAGCAACTGTCCAGACATGATTTTGTCTTACTATCTGGGGAGTGGTAAGAATGACTTTTCGCTCTGCTCCCCTGCCCGCCTCTTCCCTGCCCCGTACCTCTCTGTGTGAAGCTAAGTTTTGAGTCCACTGGCACTAAAGAAGACCTTTACTTGCAGATATGAGCGGGCTCTGCTACTTCCTCCCCTCTCCCTTCTGCCTCCCTTCCCGGCATCTGGTTCCTCCTCATCTCCCTCCCACCTCTTTCCCTCCCCAGCATCTCTGTGTGTGTATGTGAAAGAGAGACAAGCTAAGTTTTGAGTCCACCAGCATTAAAGCAGACGTTTACTAGCAGATATAAGCTGGCTGTGCTACCTTCTCCCGTTCCCCAACCCCTTTCTCTCCTTGGCTAGTGTTTGTGTGTATATATGTGTGAAAAAGAGAGAGAGAAGCTATGTTTTGAGTCCACCAGCACTAAAGAAGACATTTACTTGCAGGTATGAGCTGGCTCTGGTTCCTCCTCCTCTATCTTCCCACCCTGCCTCTTCCCTTTCCAGGCATCTCAGTGTGTGTTTTGAGTCTACTACACTGGCTCCTAAGTTTTGAGTCCACTGGCACCTAATAATATTTCTTTCAAGGTATGAACTGTGTTTTGCTCCTCTCTGTGTCTTTCTTGGGCTTGTTATGCTGCAGTTCTGAGTACCTCCTCCTCCCCCTAGCCTTGCTACTGAGTGTGTCTCTGTGTGTGTGAAGCAAGCCACAGAGGTGGGTTAGACTGAGAGTGTCCAGACCAAGTTCACTCAGCACATTTCCTTTTATATACTGGGTATTTTGAACCTGTCTCTTAAATAATAGTCTGACCACTATACATTGCTGTCTCTCTATTAATAGAGAAATTAAAATAGGGGCTTTAGTTATTTTTCTGAGGAAGACAAACACTCCAGTTTAGCTATGTAGATTCCCCAGTCTAGTCAGCATGAGGGCATCAGCAACGAAAAATTGCATGAGTGTTAAATGTTTTAAGCAAGTTTGTGTTTAAAATTGAAAAAGCAGTAGTCATGGGTGTAGGAGGAGGAGAAGAAGAATTGCAGATTTATACCCCACCCTTCTCTCTAGAGGCCCCATGGCGCAGAATGGTAAAACAGCAGTACTTCAGTACTGAGGTCTGAACTCTGCTCACGACCTGAGTTCAATTCTGGCAGAAGCTGGATTCAGATAGCCGGCCCAAGGTTGACTCAGCCTTCCATCCTTCCGAGGTCGATAAAATGAGTACCCAGCTTGCTGAGGGGAAACTGTAAAAGACTGGGGAAGGCAATGGCAAACCACCCCTTAAAAAGTCTGCTGTGAAAACGTTGTGAAAGCAATGTCACCCCAGAGTCGGAAACAACTGGTGCTTGCAAAGGGGACCTTTCCTTTTTCTTTCCAAGATGGAACCTGAAACGAACACCATGTCATCACTAACATCAACAATTGAGAGCAATAAGATGAGATTATTTTAGATTGATTTTAGATTTTTATATTATGTAAACTTAATGGTAAATTTTAAATGGTATAGAAATGTATAATTGTTTTATTGTTTAACATGGCTTTTGCCATACCCTGTAAGCCGCCCTGAGCCTGCCCCGGCAGGGAGGGCGAGATATAAATAAAAAAAAAATTATTATTATTATTTCCTTCTCTCTAAATCAGTGACTCAGAGCGGCTTACACTCTCCTATATCTTCTCGCCCCACAACAGACACCCTGTGAGGTGGGTGGGGCTGAGAGGGCTCACAACAGCTGCCCTTTTCCTGCATTGTGCAGTGAGTTGGACTAGATGACCCTGGAAGCCCCTTCCAACTCTATCATTCTGTGATTCTATAATATATATATATATATATTTGTGCTTGCCTGTGTCTTTTATAAACTTTATATTTCTGCTACCTGGGATTCCACTGTATGACACCCATGGCCCGGCCCAACAAGGTCTCATTTATGTCAGACCCGGCCCTCATAAAAAATGAGTTCGACACCCCTGTTCTATTATGTCACCCCCTCAGTCGACGTTTCTCCAAGTTAAAGTACCCCAAGCATTTTAACTTTTCTTCATAGGGAAAGTGTTCCAACCCTTTAATAATTCTAGTTACCCTTTTCAGGACTTTTTCCAAAGTGATAGTATCTTTTTTTGAGATACGGTGACCAGAACTGTACGCAGTACTCCAAATGAGGCCGCACCATTGATTAACACAGGGGCATTATGATACTGGTTGATTTGTTTTCGTTTCCCTTCCTAATAATTCCCAGCATGGCGTTGACCTTTTTTATTGCAGTCGCACACTGTCTGAACATTTTCAATGAGTTATCTACCATGACCCCAGTCTCCTCCAGTTCACATCCTATCAACTTGTTTTTACAGTTAGGATTTTTGGCCCCAATGTGCATTAGCTTGCACTTGGCCACACTGAACCTCATTTGCCATCTTGATGCCCTCACCCAGCCTCCACAGATCCCTTTGGAGTGCCTCACAATCTTCTCTGGTTCTCACCACTCTGAACAATTTAGTGTCATCTGCAAACTTAGCCACTTCACTGCTTACTCCCAACTTCAAATCATTAATGAACAAGTTAAAAAGCATCGGACCCAGTACTGAGCCCTACGGCACCCTGCTGCTTACCACCTTCCACTGAGAAAATTGCCCATTTATACTCACCCTCAGTCTCCTATTAATTAGTCAGTTTTTGATCCACAAGAGTACTTGTCCTTTTACTCCATGACTCTCAAGCTAACTAAGGAACCTTTGATGAGGAACTTCATCAAAAGCTTTCTGGAAGTGAAGGTAAACAACATCAATTGGGTCCCCTTTGTCCACATGTTTGTTCACCACCTCAAAGAAGTCTAACAGATTAGATACAAAACAAATACTAAAGGAGCAAGATACAGGCGACTTGGAAATTAAACAGGAAGAATCAGAGACCAGGATTACTAGATCAGACATGTATAAAGTAAAATATACTCCAAGATTTTTAAGCATATCAGAAGAAATAAATGAGGATTTATTTTGTTCAGTAGTGGAAACATTGATCCCCATGCTGGAAAAAGAAAAAGAAAAAACCCGAGAGGGAAATTGAATATATATATATAGGTTAAACTCTCTAAAGCTAAAAAAGAATGGTTCACTTAGAGAAATGCATTCAAGAGACATAAGGAAACAGATCAAAGATGTAGTTTGGAGAAGGGAAAGGGAGCAACTTATTAGATCTAGAGGTCAGAAAAATAAAAAAATGAAAGAGATATTATGGATAATTAGGCATTTAACTCCAAAACCAAGAGAAGTTTTAAATAACCAAGAGAGAAATTGGCGTAAACGGAAGAAATACCAAAAATGGAGGACTCATTAGGAAAGAAATACCAAAAATGGAGGATTCATAATTGGATGGTGCTGCTAAATGGAATGCCAAAGCAAATAGTTAGATTAGTGGGGCACGTCATACAGACGGTTAAAGGTGTATGGAAGTAAAGTATTATGTAAGGTGTCAAGCGTCATCGATAAAATATCTTTAATGAGTTTTCCTTGAGCGCAAATGAAAAGGATAAATGGGTTTAATTTGTAACGTAATAGTGAAGGTGAATGCAGTAAATGGTGAATAGAGATAATGGAATTTGAATGTATATATAATTAGTGAAAACACTGCCTTCGACTTCTGTTTTAATAATTTTTTTCTTTTGTATGGTAACAGGCTTGTACACAATATATTAATTTAATAAACTATAAAAATATTGGAAAAAAAAAGAAGTCTAACAGATTAGTGAGACAAGATCTTCCCTTACAGAACCTAAGCAGAGTTTTCCTCAACAATTTTTGTTCATCAATGTGCCTACTCATTCTGTCCTTGATAATGCTTTCTACCAACTTTCCTGGTATTGAAGTCAGACTGACTGGCCTGTAATTTCCAGGATCTCCTCTGGATTCCTTTTTAAAGATAGGAGTGACATTAGCTACTTTCTAGTCCTTAGGAATGGAAGCAGAATTTAATGTAAGATTATATATTTTTGTCAGGAGTTCCAAAATTCCACCTCTGAGTTCTTTCATAACTCTTGGATGTATACCATCCAGGCCTGGTGACTTATCAGTTTTTAAATTGTCTATCAGTCATAGGACCTCCTCTCTTGTCTTTCAACACTCCTCCCAAAATCAGTTCTGGAGCGGGCAAACACTTCTCATCTTCCACAGTGAAGATGGAGGCAAAGAATGCATTCAGCTTCTCAGCTATTTCCCTATCATCTTTCAGTGATCCATTTACCTCTTGGTCATCTAAGGGCCCCACTGCTTCCCTGGCTGGTTTCCTGCTTCTAATATATTTGAAGGAATTTTTATTATTGGTCTTTATGTTTTTTGCAATATGTTCCTCATAGTCCCATTTTGCCTGCCTGATCACAGACTTGCATTTTATTTGCCAAAGCCTGTGTTCCTTTTTATTAACCACACTTGGACTAGCTTTCCACCGCTTAAAGGAATCCTTACCTTTTACAGCTTTCATTACTTTGTTTGCTAACCATGCGGGTCCTTTTCTATACCTGTTTGTGCCTTTTCTGGCTTCTGGTATATATTTTATCTGACCTTCTAGGATCGTAGTTTTAAACTGCCTCCAAACTTCCCCAAGGGTTTTGACCCTATTTACCTTTCCTTTCAGTTTCCTCCTCACATGCCTCCTCATCTCAGAGAAGTTATCCCTTTTAAAGTTAAAAGTGATTGTGTTGGTCTTTTTGGGCAACTCTCTATTTATACAAAGGGTGAACTCAATAACATTATGGTCCCTATCATCCTTATGCTCCCAAGTGGTGCAATCACTTTTACATCTCTCATCAGAACTTGGGCATTACTTAGAACCAAGTCCAGGATCGCTTCTCCCCCGGTAGGTTCCGTGACCATCTGCTCCATAGCACAGTCATTAAGAGTGTCTAGAAACTCAATCTCATTCTCCCAACATGAACACATACTGATCCAATCAATGTGCCGATAGTTAAAATCACCTATTATGACACAGTTTTTGTGTCTAGCCGCTATCTTAAATTCATTCATCATTTTATTACATCCTTTATCTTTTGATCCAGTGGGCAATAAAAAACTTCCAGAGTTAAACTTTCTTTTGGGTCCACTATTTCGACCCAAAGCATTTCTAGAAGCGAATCTAATTCTCTGACCTTCTCAGTCTTACTGGATTGTATACCCTCTGACATACAGAGCCACCCCACCTCCAATTCTTCCCTTCCTATCCTTCCAATATAATTTATATCCAGGAATCACTGTGTCTCACTGATTTTCCTCATTCCACCAAGTTTCTGGAATACCCACAATGTCTATATTTCCCCCCAACACTAAGCATTCCAACTCCCTGATTTTACCTTGGATACTTCTAGCATTTGTATATAACCATCTATAATTTCCCAGGCAAGTTAGGCCTGCAGCCTTCCTCCTGCTGCCTGGAGACTTTGCCAGGCAGTCCATACTGTTGTCACCATCTCAGTGGACAACTCTATTCCTTTGCCCCGTAGAAAAGTAACAGCTAACCGTTCTTCTCTTTGAGATGAGTCATACCGAACCAGAGACATTTAATCTCCTGTTGGCTTTCCCCCAATATTAAGTTTAAAAACTGCTCTGCCACCTTTTTTATTTTAAGTGCCAGCAGTCTGGTTCCTTCTTGTGACAAGAGGAGACCGGCCCATTGGACTTACCGTGAGGGGTCCTTCTCCTCAGAGGTTCGGAGGACATCTCTGAGGGTTATTCCTACTATTCCTTCAGGGAGGCAGGAACACTTTTTTCAACTTCCTGTTGGCGCCTTCGGAATAACCCCGCCCTCAGTTGTGGGACTCCGAAAGCAGTGTCGTCTTCCCTCTAACTAGAAGGACTATAAACACAACTAACAACTCGTTTTAACATGTAAACTGTAAACTTGAACTCCGATAATACTGAAAGTAACACAGTACAAGGGAGATAGGCTATAGAAAGAAACCTAAGCGATGAAATGAATCTGGGAGTGGCGAGATGTCCTCCGAACCTCTGAGGAGAAGGACCCCTCACGGTAAGTCCAATGGGCCGTTCTCCCTCAGAGGTTGTCGGACATCTCTGTGGGACCTATCAGAGCAGTCCCCTTTAATCGGGTGGGTCTTCATCGCTGACCTCCCCCAGAACATGCAGTAATACCTTTCTCCCAAATGCTGCATCTGCTGATGCCATGGAATGGATCTTATAATGTCTTATGAATGTAGACGGAGAGGACCAAGTAGCAGCTCTACACACCTCTTCGACTGAAGCCCTATTCAGCAGTGCCGCGTTTGTGGAGGCACTCCTAAGAGAATGTGCCGTGATTCCTCCAGGTACCTGTAACCCTGATGCCCTATATGCTTCGCTGATACAGGCCTTCAGCACTGCACTGATGGATGAATTAGACATCTTGTCTCCCACTCTTGGAGGAGAGATGTTGATGAACATGGATTCAGTTTTTCTAATTGACTCAGATCGTAGAATGAAAATCTTCAAGGCCCTGCGCACATCTAACGTATGCCAGACTACCTCCTTTGGGTGTTTGGGTTCTGGACAAAAGGTGGGTAAGTAGATTTCTTGTGAGCGGTGGAACCTAGAAGCAGCCTTAGGAATGAAGGAGGGATCCGTGCGCAGAACCACCTTTTCTTTGTGGAACACGCAAAGACCCGCCTTCACTGATAAGGCCCCCAGTTCCGAGACTCGACGTGCAGGCGTGATGGCTACTAAGAAGAGAGTTTTCATTCGCACCCATTTTAAGTCCACCTCTCGAAGGGGCTCAAATGGCTTCTTGGTAAGTGCTGATAAAACGGTATGGAGCCGCCAAGACGGAAAGCGATGGACTGTCGGAGGAGATTTCGATTTTGCCCCCTGCAAAAATAATTGGATGTGTGGATGTTGAGATAGCCTATACCCTCCAACGACCGGTAAGACAGTGGACAGGGCAGCTATCTGCCTTCTCAGCGTAGCTGGTTTTAACCTGGACTCCAGGCCCTCCTGTAAAAACGCTAGTATCTCCGCAATGGAAGGGGAAAGCGAAGGAACCTTTTTCCTACGACACCATCGGACAAAGGCCTTCCAGGTGGTGTTGTATATGCGAACTGTGGAGGGCCTTCTTGATGCTAGCATAGTGTCCGTCACCTCCGGAGAGTAACCTAGATTTCTGAATGTCTCCCGCTCAATCTCCACGCGGTCAGATGAAACCACCCCGGGTCGGGGTGCCACACCGGACCCTGATGAAGCATGTCGGGAGGAACTGGAAGTGACATTGGAAGGTCTATTGATAGCTCTGTCAACATTGAGAACCACGGACGCCGTGGCCAATAGGGAGCTACCATGATGATTTCCGCCTGTAGAGCTCTCACCCTCCGCAGTACTCGAGAAACTAGAGGGACCGGAGGAAACGCATACAAGAGACCTGGAGGCCATATGGCTGTCAAGGCATCTGTCTGTTCGGCTTCTGGATGGGAGAACCTTGTGAAGTACCTTGGTAGTTGCGCATTTGTGTTTGAAGCGAAAAGATCCACCTCTGGTAGACCCCAACGCTGGCATATGAGGTCGAATATGTCTGAGCTGAGGGCCCACTCGCCCTCGCAGATTTCCTGTCTGCTTAACCAATCTGCCTGTATGTTGTCCTGGCCTCTGATGTGTTCCGCCCTTAGAGAGGCCAGATGTTTTTCTGCCCATGTCAGAATTCTTGATGCTTCCCGGTGCAACTGAGAAGACCTGGAGCCCCCCTGGTTGTTCAGATACGCCTTGGCTGTGATATTGTCCGTTCTGACAAGCACATGCTTCTGTAACAATTGGGTCCTGAATGCAACCAGGGCTAGACGAATGGCTCTGATTTCTAGCAGGTTGATGGGAAGCAGACTCTCGGACTGAGACCACCTGCCTTGGACTGGCTTGTCCTGAAGAGAAGCTCCCCAGCCCCCCAGGCTGGCATCTGTGAATACCTCCAGGTATGAGGGAGGATGGAACAACTTGCCCTGGCGAAGATGAGACAAGTCCGTCCACCATCGCAAACTCCTCTTGACTGACAACGGAATTATCAGATTTATGGCCTTTCTCTCCATTATCTGAAGTTGAAATGGTCGTAGGAACAGTTGAAGAGGCCTGGAATGGAATCTGGCCCATTGAATCATGTCTATGGTCGATATCAAAAGTCCCATTAGTTTGGCAAGCAACATCAGAGGTGATGATTTGCTCTGGATGACCCTGGAAGCCAAATCCTTGATGGCCCTGGCCTTGGACAGAGGTAGAAATAGCGAATTGCAAGTGGAGTCGATCATTGCGCCTAGGTGCTCCAACCTCTGACTCGGCTGAAGTGAACTCTTTTCTTTGTTCACCAGGAATCCGTGAGACTGAAGACACTGAATGGCCAGAGTTGTCCCCCGAAGGGATTTCTCCTTGCTGTTGGATCTGACCAAGAGGTCGTCCAGATAGGGGTGAATGTGAATACCCTGCTTCCTCAGCTGGGCTATTGGGTGAATTAACATTTTGGAAAAAACTCTGGGCGCTGTTGACAGGCCAAAGGGTAAGGCCCTGTATTGGAAGTGCTGATTCAGTACCACGAACCTTAGAAAACGACGATGAGAAGGGTGGATAGGGATGTGGAGATAAGCTTCGGTCAGGTCTATGGAAGTGAGGTACTCCCCTGACAATAGAGAGTCCATAATGAATCTCAAGGTTTCCATTCTGAAGTGACGTACTTTGACATAGCGATTTAGAAACTTGAGATCCAAGATGGCCCTCCAGTCGCCATTCTTCTTGGGTATGGTGAAAAGGATGGAGTATACGCCTTTCCCCTTCTCCAACCCTGGGACTAGTTCGACTGCTCGAATGTCGATAAGATGCTGAATTGCTTTTGAGGTGATGAGACGTTTGTGCTTCTGCTTGGGGGAAGGTGATCTGACAAATCTGTCTGGTGGAATGCGGTGAAACTCTATTGAATACCCCTCTTTTACAATTTCTAAAGACCATTGGTCTGCCTGAGAGGCCTCCCAGGCTTCTGCAAAGTGGAGTAGTCGAGCTCCCACCGGTACGTGACCGTAGTCATGCCTGCTTGGACTTGCCCTCTCTGTCAGGCTTGTCCATTTTGGAGAAGTTATTACGATTGAATTTGGAGCCGAATGAGCCTCTTTTGAAGGAATTCTTTGGTGTTTCCCAATTAAACTTCTTTGATTCAGAACGATATCTGGCCAAGGAATGTTGGGTCCGAAAGGACTGAGGGCCCCTCTTTTCATTCCTCCGAATGGATTTGGGCATGGCCTTCTTTTTATCCCTAGTCTCTACTAGGATCTTGTCCAAAGCGTCCCCGAAGAGACGATCCCCTTGAAAGGGATAGGCTGCCACTGTGGATTTAGAGAGGAAGTCAGCTTGCCAAGCCCTAAGCCACAGGAGGCGTCTAGCCACAGTAGCGGAAGCCATTGTTTTAGAGGCAAAGGTCAGTATATCTAAGGTTGCGTCAGCTGTGAATGACGCTGCCTTAAGGATGCGTGAGGCGCCCTCTAACATGCGTCTGTTGTCCTCTGGTAACATCTGGAGTAACTTACGTACCCAAACAATGGACGCCCTGGAGACCAGGGAGGCCGCGGAGGACGCCTTAACTATCATGGCCACAGATTCGTACAATCTCTTCAAGGTTGCCTCAGCTTTTTTGTCCAGGGGATCTCTAAGAGAACCCTGGCCGTCCTCTGAAACCAGTCCCGAAGACTGTAGAGCTGCTACTGGGCCGTCCACAGTTGGAGCTTGTAACAACTCATTGGTATAGGCCGGCAGTGCATATAACTTCTTTACTAAGTGAGGAAACTGCTTAAGGGAAGCTGGCTTTTCCCATTCTGCTCTAACCTGCTTTTCAAAGTATTCTGGAAAAGGGAAGACTTGTTCAGAAGCTTCCCCCCTGGGCAAGAACTCAGAATTACCACTGGTTCTTGACTTAAACTTCTTAGATTTAGCTACCTTGATTTCCTCATCAATAGGGCCCTCCTCAATTTCTAAGGCTGAAAGCGTTTTGGCTAGAAGGAACTGGTAATCTTCCTGATGGAAGAAACGACTAGCCTGTTCAGGAATTTTAACCTCCTCCTGTTCCTCCTCAGAGAAACATTCCCCCTCTTCCCTGTCTTCCTGGTCAGAGTCAGATGCCATAGTCTCGAGCTCTAAGGATTGGGAAGACTGCACTGGGGCCTTTCGCGCTGCCTTAGTGGGCCAGGAGAAAGAGCGGGGAGGGTCTGCAGGAAAGGTTGATCCTTGAGGGAGAAGCCCCAGCCGGGCGCAAAAGGAGCCCATTTCCTCCTGCATAGCTCTTCTAATAAAAAGCATAGCCTCTGGATTCAGAGGGTTGCCCATTTGTACATTACCCCCGTCCTGGAAGCCTTCGATGCGCGGTTGCAGGTAGTTCCGAGTCTCCGGAGTGCCTGCTCCTGGGGGTTGGAAGGTCTGAGAGCTACGCTCCGCACTTCCAAAATGGCCGCCGCTGCTTGCTGCCGCCCCGAGGGACGTAGCCTGGGCCTTCATTACGCGCCGTTTCTTGGCGCTGGCAGCTGGCTCGTCTGCGGCCGCGTCAGGAAGGGCGCGAACAAGCCGCAAAGGCAGGTCGGCTCCTTCGACGTGAGTCGGCGCTGCTAGAAGCGCGGCGCGCGACTCTCCCTCCTCGTCCGATAGGAAACCGTCCCTACTACAGGCCATTCTAAAACGACCCAGAACAAGTTTCCTCGGTAGTCTTTGATCAGCAAAGGCAGAAGGAAAAGGAGGGATAAGTAGATATGGAAAGGAAAGGATATGGAATGGAAATTGAGAAGAAGAAACAGAGAAAAAAGGCTGAGCCTAGCCTTGTGCTGCTGCTCCCTGTAGAGGCAGGAACAAAACTGAGGGCGGGGTTATTCCGAAGGCGCCAACAGGAAGTTGAAAAAAGTGTTCCTGCCTCCCTGAAGGAATAGTAGGAATAACCCTCAGAGATGTCCGACAACCTCTGAGGGAGAATGTCTCTTTTGTACAGCTCCCACTTGTTCCAAAAATCATCCCAGTGCCTAACAGACTTGAACCCTTCCTCCTTACACCATTGTCTCATCTCTTCTCACAGAGTAGCACCCAGCTGATCCCCCAGCTGTTAAGAAAAGGCAAACACTCACCATTTCAGCCCTTTCCCACTCTCTCCCAGAGCTCAACTGTGTAGCTCAAGGTAGTTGAGGCAGTGGCAAAGGATAAGCATGCAGTAGGGGGCAGAAAAGGAGAAAGCTGATGGGGGAAGGGAGGAAGCAGCAGTAGTGGAAAGGTAGGGAAGAAAAGAGATGGCAAGAGGACAGGGGGAGAAGTTAGAGGAGGCTTGTGGGAGGATTTCCCCTTATATATTTCTTCTTATGAACTGCTATTGTGCAAACTGATGGAATACAGCATAATGCCAATCAATTATTGTATTTTGGTACTCTTTTGAATTGAACTTTCTTGATATAGAAGTTATCAAATCACCACTGCTTCCTTTCAAGTTGACAGGAGAGATATCTATAATATTCTGGCAGTTCTTATTTAAATTCAGATCCTTCATTACAAGCAGCAGTGAAGCTGACACATACAACAATTACATCATTTATATTAGGTAGTCCAGATATAAAATCTGTTTTTATTTTAACAACAGCCAGTATCCTTCAAACTCCTTTCCTTCCCCAAATCTATTATTTAAAGCTTTTCAGGAAATTATCAATCAATGTTCTGCTAGCTGCTCCTTATTTTAATGGAACATGTCACATACAGAACATCTCTATAGATTCAAGAACAACTATCACATAGTTCTCAAGACAATTAGAACAAAATGTTTATCACTGAAATCACCTGAAAACTTATTTATAAGAAGATAAACAAAAGGTCACAACATTCACATCACAAAACAGGAGCTACCCATGTATGTCACAGAAATAAAAAACCCCCCAAAACAAGTGTAAAATTTGAATATAGTACTAGAATTTCCTCACTTTAAAAACTTCTTTGTGAGTCATGACCACAAACAAAATATCTTTATACCAAGTCAGACTATTAGTCCATCAGATCAGGTAGTGGCTTTCCAGGGTCTCAAGCAAGGAAGGCACCCCCCCCCCCCCCCCAGGCACCTGCTACCTGCAATCCTGTTCTGATGACGCCAGGGACTGAATTTGGGACTTCCTGCATGCAAACCATGTGCCTCTACCACTTAGCCAAAGTGAATCCTAAAGGTATAGCTTCCGTCACACACACACACACACACACACCCCAGGAAAAGACTGGACAATGATTCAAACCAGTTGAGTTCCCAAGCATCACTACAACCATTCTTTCAAAGAGGTCAGAACCTTTTGTACTCCAAAAGACCCTGTGGCACGTGGTGGCATACAGACAAAATAACTGATACGTTTGCTGCTCTATGAGCAATGTTATACAGATGTTAAATATCTGGACACAATTCATCCTTACAGAAACACATAATTAAGTCCATATTTGTAATCTGAAACATATAAACTGATGTATTACCAGAAGATGTCTGACTTAACCAGTGCCCAAGATCCGGTTCTAACAGCAAGTGTGTGTCCCTTAATGTGCAAAACAAGCAAAAGGAAACTTTAAAACAAAATGGAAATGAAACCAACTTACCTTCTTCAGTTTCATGCCATACAATCCCTTCCAAATTCACACTGGTCCCAGGTTCACAAGGTCCAAGGCATTCAGGTTCTGTTATTATTCCAACATCACAAGTATTTACACCCACTGAACGAGTCCGTACCAAAAGTTGTTCAACTGGGGCTGCAATGTTGGATGAAGATGGGGAAAAGTAGGAAGGCAGAATCTGAGATGTAAGACTATTGGAAATAGGAGGTGGTGGCGCAGGCACTGTAAAGAGAGGGTCGACCTAAAAGTAAAAACAGAGAAGCAATTACATTAAATGTAAGGGGGAGATAGGTTGCTCTTATACCTGTATTGATCTGAAAATATCTCCAATATTATTTTGTTCTGAAAATAACCCACATTTGAAAACAAGTTTGTCAAGATCCACAAATAAGATAGTGAAATTCACTTGTCAGACCATTAATCTTTTATGCTACCCTCCTCAATCATACGTAATGTAAAGGTAAATTTAGTCCCCTGTGCAAATAGCAAGTTGTTACCGACCCACGGGATGACATCACATCATGACGTTTTCTTGGCAGACTTTTTACGAGGTAGTTTGCAACTGCCTTCTCCAGTCATCTACCTAATTCTTAGCCTATATTTCATTCTCTGTGTTGTACAAATGTACTCTGGATGCTCTCTGCTCAACTGAAAGCCACCCAGCGAAGTCCAGTGACTGAGAAAGCGGGGGGGGGGGAATCCAAGGCCTGCATATCAAGCTCTCTAGCAACCCTTCAAAGAGGTCAGAACCTTTTGTACTCCAATTGACACTGTGGCACATGGTGGTATACAGACAAGATAACTGGTACATGATTAATAACAATGGCAGTTGCAAAAAGCATCTATTTGACATAAAATATTTCTATTGGCTAAGGCATGCTGGCAATATTTCATTGGATGGAAGTTGTGGTGCAGTTAAAATTCAGGGTGCTCAGTTTGCTTGTGCAAAGACTGATGACTGGTTCAAACTGGCTGAAGGAGGAAGGAAAGGCCCACTCTTCTCGCTCTAAGCTTCTAACATAAACATCGCTTGCTGATGACTGGAATGCATTGCAGCATCTCATCCCAAGCACTTATACTGCTGAGATGGGCTGTCTAATATCACTATTCAGAAATCCTTCCCAGGCTAGCCTAAAGAGCAAAACCACTAGGCCTGTGTCTCATACCTGTAAACAAGACCACCTCCTGTATTACTGGTTTAATTCAATTAGAACACCATGGATCTTTAGTTTTAAGATAAACAACAGTAGAAATTACTAGTACATTTTTAGTTTTACATTCTGTTTGCTCATTTTCATGTTTATTCCCCTTTTCTCAGAGGAGCAAAGGCCAATTCCTAGTCCAAGCACCGAACCAATAGTTTGTATTAACTTATTTGTATCAATCTCAGAGACATTATATGCCATACTCCCTTCATGTCTGAAGCGCATTTAAGTCAAAACCACACAATTCTTTATCTGGGTGCCAAAAAGCTTCCTTTCAGAACCATAAGAATGTTAATGGCTATACCTTCTGCCACTGTATGTTCCTAATACTAATGCTCAGCTAAGAAATAGTAAGGGTCCATGATGTAAGAAAGCTGCCATTTATGAAACAGCACCCAAGATTATATTGATGAAATTAGTTTTGTAAAAGACTTTTCATGAGGTGGAGGTGGGGGAATGTAAGAAATCTTGCTTTCCTTTCAATTATTGAAAAATCTTGCTGACTTCTATGTTGTGGTTTTGGAAAACTGTGTAATCTATTATTGTGAAAAATGAATTGAGATCTTGAAATTACAATGATTTATTATAGCATTAAACTTTATGACTTAAGTGGGATGAGAAGATGGTGAATAAAGGACCACTTGGTCCCTATGAAGAATCTGATTTCTCCTGAGTGACTCTGCCTGGGCTACAGTAGCCAAAGCACTCTTCTCTTCCTTCTGAGCTCTATGAAACTCTTCGGCAGGAGAGGTGGATAAAGACATGGGGAAAGAGTGCTGTTTCTTGTGTATCCCACTTTCTCTCCCTCTCTCCCATACCTTTTGTCACCAGAAAGGTCTTGGGAAAATAAGGAAAGACAGAGAAGGGCCTGGCCATGCAAGAAAGAGGATGCTTCACTTGTACACCTCTTTTTCTCAGTCCAAAATCAGTTTGCAAAAGAAGTCAGAGCACAGTAACATAATCAGAGTTTTTCTCCTCTTGTTTATTCACATGCTCTATCCAAAGCCAGAAGGAGTAAAGAAGAGAGGAAGGCAAATAAAGAATGGTGGTTAAACTTTAGATGAACTGAAGAACTTTCCCTTCCCCTTTATTATAAACCAATCAATGACCAGGGATAGACGGATGCATGTTGAAATAAAATCTAAAGATAGTGGTACAAAACAACCATAAGTAAATGAACACAGTATAGAGACATGTAGTAAGAGTCCCACTTGCAGTCCTTATTTAAATCTAGAATGACATACATACTATAAGCAACAGAATCAATCTGAGTTGAGAGCAGGATAAAATGTGGTTTTTGAACTTCCAGGTTTGGCAATACCCAATTCCTCTGATTCCACTGGTGATTACCTGATAAAAACTTGGAAAAGCATGTCTGAGTATGGAAGCTCTGTATTTCTGGGTTTATCCTCCTGCCACCAGCTATAAGATGCTGGCAGCATTAAAAGCAAGAAAGCTTTTCACCAAAAAGTCAAGCATGCAAGCCAATGAAAAAAGCAACTGTCCTCAAAAATAGATGTTCCTTGCAAACTAGTTATCAGCTAAGCAAGGTTGAAATAAAACAATATTTATACTACATTCAAGACACTAGGCCAGAATTTGCACTGCACAAGTTTTGGCCATTGCAGAGATTCTTATAACACAGGCTCTGAAGCTGGGGGAGGGAGGGGTACTACAAGATTAATGGCAGCAAAGTTTTTTTCCTGTTCTTTCTCTGAACATTTTACTCAATGTGGCCTACAACAGCACAGCCCCAATCTACTGCATTTTGTGCAATGACATGAAACCATCTGAAATGCTCTTGTAGCGCTCTATAGGATAGCCAATCCCCAGGCAGAAGATCCCCCAGTTTGGAGGCCCTCCCCCCGCTTCAGGGTTATCAGAAAGTGTGTGTGTGGGGGATAATAATGTCCGCTGGGCACTCCATTATTCCCTATGGATACCAATTCCCATATGGTATAATGGAGAATTGATAGGCAGTTATCTGGGGCTCTGAGGGGGCTATTTTTTTAGGTAGAGGAACCAAATTTGCAGCATAGCATCCAATGCCTCTTATCAAAACACCCCCAAAGTTTCAAAAGGATAGGACTAGGGGGTCCAATTCTATGAGCCCCAAAAGAAGGTGCCCCTTCATTATTTCCAATGGAGGGAAGGCATTTAAAAGGTGAGCAGTCCATTTAAATGTGAACGTAATTGGAGTTCAATTATGTTTGTCACAACCTTGCTCCTGGCTCCACCCCCAACATCTCCTGACTGCACCCCCAAAGTCCCCAGATATTTCTTGAATTGGACTTGGCAACCCTAATGCTCTGTGAGACTAAAACTGACTAACACCCAAACAGGAAGGTTGAGAAGATAAAATGAGACATGGAGGAACCATAAACCCCATCACAAGCATTTTGGCTGAAGAGTAGGCCAGTGCTAGGGTTTTTGGTGCCTTACGCGACCTATCCACTATCGTCCCCCTGAAATTTTTTTTTTAAAGAGAGAGAATTGTAGGAGAAATGAAGAAACTTGAAACTATTTACATTTTTAATGTATAGGTTTTTTATTTTATTTTATTTTATTTTTTTTAAATGATGAGATTAAGCAATACAAATTGTGAGACTACTACTTGATCCTTTTAGCTGGAGGTGCCAGGGATAAGACCTTCACATGGTCATTTCTACTTGATCCTTTTAGTCGGAGGTGCCAGTGACAAGACCTTGTGCATGCAAGAAAGATGCTCTACCACTGAGCTATGACTTCCACCCCATGGCTGTTAAAGTAAAGTAGGAAGGATGAGTGGCAGCATACAACTTCAACAGGAGCCAATTTTTAGCAACTGCAATTGGCTCTTCTTCAGCTTTTACAATTGGTTAATTTATCCCTGCTGGGCTCCAAGGAACACACTGCGCAGATACCATACGCTTTTGCACTCCCTGGGTCTGTAACAGACCTGGAGAACACAAAACTGGCAGGGTAGCATCTGCGCTCCATGGAGCCTGCTTTCCATTGAAGAAGGCAAGCTCCAAGGAGCACACACGCTGCACGTGGGGAGAGGAGGCACCTTACAGCACCCCCTAAGCCAGGTGGCACCCTAGGCAGCCGCCTAATTGGCCTACTCCCATGCACCAGCCATGAGAGTAGGATACAATTGTGTTAATCTTTTGAGTTAACAGAGTTCTACCCTGTTCCAAAATAAAAGGTAACTGACTTTTACACAGACAGATGTAATTGCTGGAACTGAGATGCTATAATTATTTCAGTAAGATGATTTCCTAAACACAAAACATGTTGTTCTTCAAAATCAAAACAGTACTGTTTTAAATGCTTGTTCTGTGTGAAAGTTCTGTGTTGTTGCAGTGCTTGAATACCAAAGACACTGATATGACTTAAGAATACTGAGAATTCTAATGAAGTTTTCTCACTCTTTGGGATGGCAAAAAATAAGTTTGCTCCAGCATAACAAATTAGTTGATTGCTGGCCTTGGAGTAGGAAATAAAATATGTTTTGTGGAACAAGATGAAATGTGCCCAATGTAAAGTTTTTGTAAGTTTTCAAATGAGAATGGGATCAGCCACATCAGAAGGCTGTGTACAGGAGAGGAGAACCTGCCTTCAGCATCTTGAGGTTACACACTCAAAGGATCCTGCATCTCATTTGTGACCATCTTTCTCAATAATGGCTGTATCAAATACAAGTCAGACAGAGAAGGAATAGAGGATGGAGATGAATTGCTTCTGCTGCTTTTGATAGAACTCTCTCTCTCTCTCTCTCTCTCTCTCTCTCTCTGTGTCATTCACATGTGCACACACATACGCACCACAAACAATCACATCTTAGGGTATGTACATGTGCTCCAGAACTGCAGCTTTTTGATCACATTTTAGCCAGGGGCAAAGGAATGTGATATATTTATTTAGTACATAAACTAATTTAAAATAAAATGTATGATCTCATTCTTTTACACTTTGTTCTATTGTGCCACAAAATTGAAGGAATTCTTGATTGGGTACAATGGGTTGTTGATTCCTGTGGGTATCACTGGCACAGTACCTCTTGTTTGTACTCCCTCTGTTTAGGATATCCAAAGTACAGGCTAATGTGGTCTAATGAGATAATGTGGGTGCTGCTTTCTGTTAGTGCAAAAGGTTGGATTGAACCTTGGGTTGCCAGGTCCCTTTACCAGTCTGGCAGCGGGATTTGGGAGGCATTCCGGGGGGGGGGGGCAGAGTATGTAATGTGATTTACCTGACATAATGGCATCACCCAGAAATGACATCATCGTTGGGAGTGTCACAGGGGGACACTTTGGTATTTGGGCAAAACTATGGTTTTTTCACCCTCAAAACCACAGAGTTTGCCCAAATATCAGAGCATCTCCCTACCATGTCCCTGTTTAGGAGAGGGGTTTCCCCATTGGCTGTGGCAGAAAGGAGCCCCTAAAACTGGGGGATCCCCACTTGGATCTGAGTGCTGATAACCCTAATTGAACCATTAGGTATCTTCCAATTCTGCAAAATTATTAGTCCAAGGAAAAGAAGAAAGACTCACTGCCAAAGAGGAAACATGTCTCAATAGATTCTTAATGTCTCAAGAGTTGATCCAAATATTCAGCTGCAGCATATAGTAGTGGTAGTACTTGAGACTTCAAATGGTTAATGTTTGAGTGCTTTCTGACATTAAAATAAAAGCTGAAACAACTTGCCAACTATTAAAAGCTAGCATATCAGGAACAACCTAAACTAATGGACTTATCATCACATGCTAGGTTTTCATGGGAAGCATTATTTATTTTGATGCGGAGAAGCATCTGAATTTTTCAGCTTTCACTTGCAGTCTTGAAGAAATGAAGGAATAGAATTCCCAAAGGGACTGCTTACTCTGGTTATTTCTGAATATCTGAATTGGCTTCCAAATCCTGCACCAAAATCCTGGTTCAGAATAGGATGCTAACAAGTGGCTAATTATAAGCAAAAAAGGCAGAAGCAGGAAGGCAGTGGGGGATGGTGGAGAGAGAACGAAGGCACACAAGTTTAACATCTGTTGGTGGCAGTCTGTCAAGCTGAGGAAAGTTAATGTCAAGAACAGACGCTCTGCAGTTCCTCACTGTTATTTTTGCATGATTATTCCCAGGTGTCAGGGCACACTGAGCAGTACCCTTACTATTTATCACAGAAGAGGTTCCAAGAAGGAAAAAATAAGCAACACCAAAGGCAGCCCAGTTATACAGATTGTGGCATACATGTACACAGTCAGACAGCCTAGAAAAGCTGCGGGAATATTTTCTCCCCCCACCTTATTTCATGGGCTTTTGGGGACCTGATTAGCAATGAAGGCTACAAAGTTTTAGAGTGTTGTGCTTGGCAGTTTTCCATTGCCCAAGTGTATCATTGCATCAGGCAGCGATGGCTCTTTGTACTAGAAAGCTGACAGTAAGCATCTGCCAATAAATAAACTAAGCACCCTAGTGAGCCCTTTTCATTCAGAACATGATGCACACAATAAAAAAAATAGGGGGGAGAACAGGTCGGAGAAGAAATGTCACCATTATGAAAACATAGCACTAATCTTCCCCTTACTGTGATCAGATACTTCTCAGTTCTTCCTTCGACTATGTTCTAGACACTAAGCTGTGCATATGAAAGCCAGTCTCTCAACTGTATACACAAATCTCCAGAATTACAGTCCTGGGGCCATAAAATTCCACCTCTCCTATAGAGGATTTCCTGCACTGCAGGGTGGAATCCACTGAATAACACCAAATTCCTGTAGAAAAAAACACTCCTTTCCTGCTAGATAGGAGGAAGCAAAAGAGATCCAAGTGCTAGTTTATTTCACATTATGGGTGTGGGAAAGCTGCATATGGAAAATATCATCAAATCTAGGACTTAAAAAAAGACATCAATGTTGCACAACAAGCAAAAATCCAATTCAGAATCTTGTTCTAATTAAAACACTATCTTAGTTACAAATATTTCTGCTTTCAGCATTACATATTCCTCAGATTGTTTATTTCACTTTTGGTCCTTTAGAAAATTTCTGATTGTAATACCTTTGATCCAGGATGGGCCCTTGCTATAATACAATATTCTCTGAATAAGCAATCCTATGCAACCATTGCTTATACAATGCCACTCCTGCACTATTTTTTTTATCTAGAGAAACATATCATTAAACAGACCACAGTAACAGAGAACTCTCTTTGATTGTTCGTTATGTACTACGGTACATACAAATCTGTTTCCACGCAGACCTCAAAAAAGAGCTTTGTACTACTTTTGAAGAACAATTTCTGCAGATGTCAATGCAACAGCCGCCCTGAGCCACTTGTGGGAAGGGCGGGATATAAATCCCGAATAAATAAATAAACAGGAAGATACATTTAGAGCTACTATTATAGCATGTAACTTTATTTATAGACTGCCTTTCCACTTAAATAATCATCAAGGGCATTGGAAACATAATTAAATATAATAAAAAATCAACATGATAACAATAATAAAATACTGTTTCTTAGTAGCATCACTTCCATTGTCACACCATTCTTATCTTTCTAACTTAAAGGCCTTCTAGAAAGGGCAGTTCTTTCAAACTGCTAGCTACTGCATACTTTTCTGATTAAATACTGGTAAGTGATAAAATTCTGCTCTCCCCCCCCCCCGGCAATTTTGTGAAATTTTTGGAGGTTGTGCACTTCTATGCAGATGCAACTCTAGAAAAGTGAAATATCTTAATTTTTTTTTAAGTGTAAGCATGTCCCCCCCACTCTCCTTTTTGTAACTTTTAACTGGAGTACAAGAGCTCCAAATTAAAAAGTTACAAGGATAAAACTCCACAGGATGGAGAGGAAGGAAGGAAGTGTTGCACACACCACTAGTGCCAAGAGTTGAGTCCCCAGCCTAATTTAAGAGACTCAACAGCCAGAGGTCTAAGTGAGATGATCCAGAGATTCTTTCATTGCGTACTGATATGCAAGGAGGAAAACAATTTCTCTCTATAACAACAATTTTTCTATTCCAGTTTTCCTCAGCTCTCCTTCACAAACATAACATATTTATACTATTTTGATAACAAAGCAGGTCTAGTTGATTAGTTACAAAGTTTTTGCTTCCAGTCTTTTAGCTTATCCTATTGGTTCAAAAGAAATCCATTTTTATTCTGAGAGACAGAAGATCACCCAGGATGAGGTAATTCCATTGGGGTCCTTTGATCTGTACTCCACAAATCCTGTTTTCGTGGCATGTCGCATCTAAGAACAAGACGACTGCAGATTTATACCCCGCCATTCTCTCTGAATCAGAAACTCAGAGCGGCTTACAATCTTCCTATATCTTCTTCTCCTCCCCCCCCCAGAACAGATACCCTGTAAGGTGGGTGGGGTTGAGAGGGCTCTCACAGCAACTGCCCTTTCAAGGACAACTCCTGACATAGCTATGGCTAACCCAAGGCCATTCCAGCAGCTGCAAGTGGAGGAGTGGGGAATCAAACCCAGTTCTCCCAGATAAGAGTCCGCACACTTAACCACTACACAAAACTGGCTCACCAATCTAGGCGGAACTTTGTGGTTATGGTGGCCCTCTAGGAATGTGCATATAGCCAAAGGGGTGTTTGTTCAGGTTCTTTGTCTAGATTTTTGGCTCAGTTCCAGAAAATGTGTCAGTAAGCAAAATTTCTGTTGTGTGAGAGCGTGACGACTCTTTCAGGCAGGGAAGTTTCTTTGGAGATAGGGAGAAAAGTTCTCTTTCCAAAGGATATTCACAAAACATGATGGAACATGATTACTTTCACACACTATGTGGCTTTGGCAAGAGAAAAAGGGCTTTGTAATATGTAATATGCTTAGAAAGTTTAATAGGAATTTTTTCCTCAAGATCACTAAGGCCTGTAGCCCACAGAAAAGTGCCATTTCATATATATTAAGGCAGGTTCTATGAATAGAGTTAGTACAATATGTTCTGTAATTAGAATTAGTGCAAATATGTTTGGCACTCTGTGCATGCTCTAGTGCAAATTCCAACAAGAGAAGCTGGGGTCAGGATCTCTGTGCAGTAGGGAGGTCTCTCCTTGCTGCATGGAGACCCTGATTACAGGGTCTCCATGCTGGGCGATTTAAGCTGCCTTAAGAGAAGACAGCTGACCAGGGATCTGTGTGCTGCAGAGAAGTCTTTCTCCGCTGCATGCAGACCCCGCCTGGAGGCTTCCTTTCAAAAGAGAAGCTGGCACTGACCGTGTAGACTGGAAGAAGCTGGGCAATGCGGTCAGCGTGGGGCCAGCTTCTCTTTTGGAGCACTGCTCCAGAGAGCTCTGCCTCCAACTGAGTTCAAGTCCAGCCCTTCCACGGACATGCTAGGTTTCTACATGCAAGTTTGTTTTTAATGGAAGAAGAAACCAATATTTTAAGTCACAGTGAGATCAAAGTTCTTATGAGGTGGCGACCTGTCTTATTGGCTCTCACAGAGCAGATACATGCATTCTCAAAGCACGGAATAAAACTGAATTTCATTGCATCTGAACACCACGAAACAAAAAAAATTATAATTACATAAGTAAGCTCTCATTCACCACAGTATATTAGAGCTACTCAATTTATAAAGCAGCCTTGACAGTATTATGTTAAATATGAGTATTAAAACATTTACAGAGACAGAGCAAGCAACATAGTAGTTAAATGTTGTAAGCTGACCTTAGGGCAGGATATATATTAAATAAATAAATAAGACTCAATACTAGAAAAAAACAGGGGTTTCCAGAGATAGTTCCATTAGCTATTCACATGTTTAAAAACAGAATAGTTTAACTATCATTCCACACAAAACATTAGCTGCATAAACTTTTAGGTCTATTAAGGTAAGGTTATATATTCATTTTTAAAATGCAGTCTCATTGCAACTTAATCCAGAAAGTTGGAGGATTTTTTTAAGCATTTGTCTAAATTTTTGAAATGTATATGGATGACATATTTTTAGCTGATGTATACTGTTAAATGAGATGCATTACTGTGCACTGAAACGCATTGTCAGTTTACAAAAGTCATTTCATTTCTCTACATATTCCACAATGGCAGGAAATAACAAGAATACTGCAGTGCATTAATATTCCCAGTTTAAAAGATAGAATGGGGGAAAATAGCAGAAAGATTTAATGTGCTTTAATGTCTCAAGGAAGTCCTATGAACCCAAGTGGAGTCTTAGTCCAGTTATGTACCTAACTGCAAATTAATTCCTGCTTTCCTTTTGATCATTTTCAGAAATCAGAAAAATAGAGAAAATACTACTTGCTAAAAAAAGTTCAAGAATTCCAAAGTCTCATCTGCAAAGCTATGTTTCTATTATCCACTGTTGTTGCAAGCATTACCTTTGTTCTGATCATGCAAAACACTTCACAGAAATTCAAATGTTTTTGCCCATGCAAAATGTAAATAAACCCAACCTAAATGCTTGTAAAATCATGAAATGCCTCTGGCAATTCTATCAAAGTGTGTAGATGTGCACAGAGCCTTTGAAGAAATGAAACCACCATTTATCAAGTGTGATTTATAAGCAACACTGATTTAGCTGGGAGATAACACGGAGGTCTAATCATTAGTAGTCAGACAACAGCCATGTGAACACATCAATTATGGGCCAATGCCAAAAGCCCTTGAGATCCTGGAGATTAACAGCCAATCCTCTGTTTTACAAGTTCACATCAAAAAGAATATTAATAAGAGGAGGGGCGATGTGAAAGCCTGTCAGACTGATTCAGCCACTAAAACAACGCATTCTTCAGTTCTTGCTGAGCTTCGAACTAGCCCATGAAAATAGCTGGCATCAGCTATTGTGTGTGGATCTGCCAATATTCAGAAAATGTTTTCATTAGCATATGGGAAGTTGTAAAAGCCTGCATAAGCTCTATTTTGTGTATTACAAAAGCAAAATAATTTGGACCTCTTTTTTTAAAGACAACCATTATACAAAAACAATCATATTTAAATATTTGGAAAATAAAATCCCAGCACAGGTATCTTCACTATGTTTTTTTCCAAAATAATTCGGTAGCCTTCTAAACATATATTTTAAAAAGCTAACATGAATATATGAAGAACTACCAACAGATGGAAATATTTAAATTATTTGGAGTCCGCCTAAATTTTTAGAAGCCAATCTCAAATTATTAGTGCAATCCTAAATTAAGCTCAAATACTTTGGCCACCAAATGAGAAGGGAGCACTCACTGGAGAAGACCCTGATGCCTGAAGGTTGTCATATTGTTTAAAGAAATAATGTTCAATCTACAGAGAAAAGAGTAAAGTAAACAAAGCCCTCCACTAATATATGGAGAAGATTCCCATTGACTTCTTCAAAGCTTCCTTTCTACTGAACCAGAGAAATGGACCTCATTCTTCCTTATAACATGAAAGTTCCCTTTACAGTGTACCGCCTACATTCTTCTTTCAAAAAGTTCCTCTCCAGTTTCCCCTGTTATGTCATTAAGAATAATCTAAAACTGAAGGCCTGCAGAGGAGTGGTCCATTTCATATTTGCAAGTATCATGTGAGCATCATGTGTACTGGGAAAGGAAGGGGAAGTGGCTGCTTATTCAGCACAGTGGGAGAAAGCCCAGATGGGGACCATTTTCAGTAGACATCTATGGAGCTCCTTCCATGCTTTAAGAATCTCGCGTGCAAAGGGCTTTTATACAGTAAAGAGACTTGTACATAAATTATTCAAATACCAGTGAAAACTGTTTTTTCTTTAGGTACAGGTGATTTCTGAATACTTAGAATCATAGAATTATAGAGTTGGAAGGGACCTCCAGGGTCATCTAGTCCCGGGGGTCCCCAACCCCCAGGCCGAGGACTGATAGTGGCCCGCTGCCTGTTTTCCATGGGCTGTGCAGCCTCACCACCACCCCCGTGAGCCTCCTCCCCCCCCGTTTCTTCCTCCCTCCTTCGGCCCCCTGCCTCCTCCCCCTCCCACCAATCAGCTGATCAGCCGGGAAAACTGCTGCAACAGCTTCGAGTGATGCTGCCCTTGTCTCCTCCTCAAGTGGGAAGGAGGCAAGGGCAGCATTACTCGCCACTGCTGCCGGCCGCCCTTCCTTTCTCTTCCCATACCTTTGCCTCCCACCCCCCTGCGCCTGGGCTCTGGGCTCTGAAGCCATGGCGTGCCTGCCTCCTCATCTGTCACCTCTTTCACTTCCCTTCCTGTTGCCTCCTCCCCTCCGCCCTGCCATCCACAGCGTGTCTGCTTCCTCCTCCGAGCCCACCACTGCCACCCGCCCCCTCCTTCCTTTCCTTCCTGTCCCCTCGCCTCCCCCCCCCGCTCTGGCGGTGGTGGCACACTGTGATTGCAGGGGGTGGGGGAAGGCGACAGAAGGGACAGAAAGGGAAGGAGGGGGTGGGCCTGAGGAGGCTTAGGTGCTTTAGAGGGGTGCCTGCTTGGGGTGCCACATGCCCTCGGTTGCCACTGGCTGCGGCGGTTCCCCCCCCCCCCGCAGCTGTTTGGTGGGGGGTGGCCTTGGAGGACTTCACCACCCCTTCCCCAGTCTTACAATGGAGAAAACAGGGGGGGGGAGAAGAGGTGACAAGGCTGCATGGGGGGAGGAAGGAGAGAGGAGGAAAATGGGGGGGAGGAAGCAGTGAGGCTGCACGGGAGGACAAGGGAGAGAGGAGGAAAATGGGGAAGGAAAACAGGAAGGAGGAGGCGCCACGAGGGGAGTCTAATTGGGTCCCCCCACCCTGCTTGCTCTGAGCTGCGTTGGCGAGCTGGCCCTGGAGCCGGTCCCAGGGGCCAAAAAGGTTGTGGACCACTGATCTAGTCCAACCCCCTGCACAACGCTACTTATTTTTCACTTAACCTGATGTCACAAATCTCGTATGTCTCAGATGAAATAAAAGCCATGACAGAAACTATGAGGGGAACTATGAAGGGGGAAAAGAACAATAAATGTTAAATCAATGTTTTCTATGTACTTGGTATACCTATGCAACTTTCATCACATTAAGATCCATGAAAGTTCAGCAGTTAAATGACATTAACTAAATTAAGCTGATAATTCAGTCATTTCACCAATAAAGCAGCTATTAAGCCCTTATCACCATTTCCTAAGTGTTTTGTGCTACAATAAAAATTATTTGAAGAGGATGAGGATGGTCACCTTGAATTTTTGCGTGTGTGCAAAACACATACAAACGTTATGCTAGGGATCAGGGCTTTTTTGTGTAGGAGGAACTCCTCTGCCTATTAGGCCACACACTCATGATGTAGCCAAGCCTCCAAGACCTTACAGGGCTCTTAGTACAGGGCCTACTGTAAGCTCCAGGAGGATTAGTTATATCAGGGATGTGTGGCCTAATATGCAAAGGAGTTCCTGCCACAAAAAAAAAACTCTGCTAGGGATAATTTATTGCATTTGCCCTTTAAAAAAGCATACTGCAGTTTTTCTTATGAAGTGACAAGAAGAAAATTACACTACACAAGAAAAGAATTATAAAATCAGTCTAAAGCAAGGGTGTCAAACATGCCACCCAGTGACCAAATCTGGCTCCCGGAGGGCTCCTATTGGGCCCCCAAGTAACTGGCTGTCATCTGCTTGCTTCTCCCTCTCTCCTGCTTCCTTCTGCATAACAGCTTGCTTTGCGAGGCTTGCTCAATCGCACAGGACCTACAGATCAAAACCTCTATTTTCTCCATTGGCTGAGGCTCCTCCCTTGTGGAGGAGGGGAGGAAGGAAAGCTTGCTTTGCCAGGCTCTCTCAATCACACAGCAGAGCTACTGATCCAAATCTCTCCTCCTTCTATTGGCTGAGGCTCCCCCCCAGTCCTCTGAGGAAGGAAGGAAAGATAGTATACAAGACAATATTTCATTTTCATTTTCCTCACTATTGAAGGAAGGAAAGAGCCAGAGCTTCCTTTGCCCAGTTCCCTGGATCCCATGGGAAAAATACAAGGAAAGAACCTTTAAGATGAACAAGTGCTAACTTTTAAAGCACGTTTTACATTTTTTTTAAAAAAAATTAATTGTGTTTTCTGTGTCCTTTATAAAGTTTATATCTCTGTTACCTAATCTTAAATAGGTTTACAAATGACCTGGCCCGACATGGCCCGGCCCAACTAGGTTTCATTTATGTCAGATCCGACCCTCATAACCAATGATTGAGAGGGTTTTGAAGTTAATATTACTTTATGGGTCTGTGTTAATTTAGGATTGAAATCACAGAGTAGCAATCTCAATTTGAGAGACCTCATTTTGAGAGCCCCCCCTCCCTTTAAATCATACTCTATCAGTCATTATTTGAGTCACTCACTGATCACTGAATTCTAGCTAGGTTTAATTCTATTAGCTTATCTAAGATATTGTAATTATGTAAGCAAGTCCTGAGATTTTCTTTAGGTCATTTGCAGGAGCTACAGGAATTAAAATAATCAATGGATTACAACAACTCTGTAATATTGCCTAGTAATTTCTAACATGTTAATGCAATTATTTTATTTAAGTTACCATATACAATTGTATATGATGTGGCGAGAGGGCTTGCACGGTTCAGTGAGGCTGTGGGCTATGCCATGTAGGGCCACCCAAGATGGACAGGCACACCTGAGAACCCAGACAAAATGTGATCCACTGGAGAAGGAAATGGCAAATCACTCCAGTATCCTTGCCAAGAAAACTCCATGGACAATAACAAAAGGCTAAAAGATATGGTGCTGGAAGATGAGCCCCTCAGGTCAGAAGGTGCCCAATATGCTACTGGGGAAGAGAGGAGGGCAAGTCCAAGTAACCACAGAAAGAGTGAAGTGTCTGGGCCAAAGCCAAAAGGACGCTCAGCTGTGGATGTGTCTGATGGTGAAAGTCCAATGCTGCAAAGAACAATACTGCATTGGAGCATGGAATGTAAGATCTATGAATCGAGGTAAACTGGATGTAGTCAAAAAAGAGATGGCAAGACTGAACATTGACATCTTGGGAATAAGTGAACTAAAATGGACGGGAATGGGTGAATTTAACTCAGAGGATCACTACATCTATTATTGTGGGCAAGAGTTCCACAGAAGAAATGGTGTGGCCTTTATAGTTAACAAGAGAGTGAGGAAGGCAGTAATGGGATACAATCTCAAAAATGACAGAATGATTTTGGCCCGTGCCAACAAATTTGGAAAACACAACAGTGGCCACAGGATTGGAAAAGATCAGTTTATATTCCAATTCCAAAGAACAGTAATGCCAAGGAATGTTCAAACTATTGCATCATTGCACTCATTTCACATGCCAGCAAGGTCATGTTAAAGATCCTACAAGCTAGGCTTCAGCAGTATGTAGATCAGGAACTACCAGAAGGTCAAGCTGGGTTTCAGAGAGGTAGAGGAACTAGAGATCAAACTGCCAACATTCACTGGATTATAGAGAAAGCACGGGAGTATCAGAAAAATGTCTATTTCTGTTTCATTGACTACGCTAAAGCCTTTGATTGTGTGGATCACAACAAACTGTGGCAAGTCCTTAGAGATAGGAGTACCAGACACCTCACATGTCTCCTGAGAGACCTGTATAATGGTCAAGAAGCAGCTGTCAGAATGGGATATGGAACAACTGACTGGTTTAGAATAGGAAAAGTAGTTTGACAAGATGTATATTGTCACCCTGCTTATTTAATTTATATGCAGAGTACATCATCGGAATGCTGGCCTGGATGAAGCACAAACTGGAATTAAGACTGCCGGGAAAAACATCAACAACCTCAGATATGCAGATGATACCACTCTAATGGCAGAAAGTGAAGAGGACGTAAAGAACCTCTTGTTGAGGATGAAAGAGGAGAGCACAAAAGTAGGCTTGAAACTCAACATCAAAAAAACTAAGATCATGGCATCCGGGCCCATCACACCTTGGCAAATAGAAGGGGAAGACATGGAAGTAGTGACAGACTTCACATTTCTGCGACTCAAGATCACTGCAGATGGTGGCTGTAGCCATGAAATTAAAAGACATTTTGATTCTGAGCAGCGCATATAAGTGTTGGGGTTGGGGCATTGACCATCAACTAACAGCGATGTGGAGCTCTTGCGAGAGTTGGCATGAAGCTGGCATCGCCATGTTGAAGTAGGGAGAGGCCACATCCAGTTTATGTCGTTCTTCATTTTTATTTATATTTTTTGTAACAAGCGAAAAGAGACGCGAAGGTTTCAGTGTAGAAACCCTAATAGCCTTTTAGCAGGGTTTTCAAGCTCTTGAAAAATTACGGCGGTGGCGCAGAGGCAAGAAGAGGATGGTGCAATCCTGCTCTGCCTATCGTTGTTGGAATCATTATGACAAAGAGAAGCCCATCTCCTTCCATAAATTTCCTCTCTCAAGACCTGACCTCTGCAAGAATTGGGAAGCTGTTGTTAGAAGAAAAAATTTCAAGCCAACAAAATATAGCAGCATTTGTTCAGAACACTTTACTCCAGATTGCTTCAAAAGGGAATGAACAAGCTACTGAAAGACAATGCTGCGCCAACAATATTTTGCCACACTGAACCAAATGTGAAGGCTGAAGGCACTCAGGAACCAGCTGAAGAACCATCTTCCCCTCCTCCTTCACCTCTCCCACTCCTACAGACAGATCCAAGACTAGTAGATCCCAGCATTGGATTGTTAATGCCTCCACTTCACACCCTCAATAATATTGCTGTTTTTTGTGATCACAACTATACTGCAGAAGATACAGTACACCAGAGAAAAAGAATTCAGCAGCTGGAAGAACAGCTGAGGAAGAAACTTAAGACTGGTCAGCAGCGATGCAAGAGTCAGGAGAAACAGATTGAAAAACTGTGCAAGCTTGTTCAGTTTAAGAAGGAGAAAGACGTGCTATCGGGCAGCGGAGGTTATGTGATTCTGCCCAATGACTACTTTGAAATTGTAGAAGTACCTGCCTAAGAAGGTTGACTACATGCAGGGCACTGCCAAGATTAGCCTCATCAAACTAACCCAGAAGTTGAGTTTTAAAATACAATCCTTTTTAGTTCTGTGTATATTAAACTTCACCCCTCAGAAACAATTAAAAAAATGCTATATAATGAAATTAAAAGACGTTTGCTCCTTGGGAGGACAGCTAAGGCGAACTTGGACAGTATAATAAAAAGTAGAGACATCACCCTGCCAACAAAAGTCCATATAGTCAAAGCAATGGTATTTCCAGTAGTAATGTATGTCTGTGAGAGCTGGACCATAAGGAAGGCCGAGCGCAGAAGAATAGATGCTTTTGAGCTGTGGTGCTGGTGAAGAATCTTGAGAGTCCCTTGGACTGCAAGAAGATCCAATCAGTCAGTCCTAAGGGAAATCAACCCAGACTGTTCCCTGGAAGGTCAGATGCTGAAACTGAAGCTCAAATACTTTGGCCACCAAATGAGAAGGGAGCACTTACTGGCGAAGATCCTGACGCTGGGAAAGATAGAAGGCAAAAGAAGAAGGGGACGGCAAAAGATGAGATGGATAGACAGTGATACTGATGTAACAAACACAGCACCAGACTTCGGAGGATGGTGAAAGACAGGAGGGCCTGGCGTGACTTTGTTGCAAAGAGTCGGATTCGACTGTGCAACTGAACAACAACTTAATTTAAAATATTATAAATGTTGCTTCATTTTAGGATTAAGAAGGTATTGAGCACTGAGAGATGAACACTAGACACTAATAAAAGTAAGCATTAGTGATAAGATCCCTTGTATACATGAGTAAAACAGTTCAAAACAGTACAGCATAAATTATTTTGAGATGTGTAAGGGTGTACAACATGGTGTACACTATAAACTGGTTTTGTTCCCCTGTGTGGGAAATGCCTTTAAATTCTACTGCCATATCTCATTTCATGCTATAACAAACCCTCTTCCAGTACCATGTGGGACCCCATCTTCCATGTCTCTAGTCTATAATTCATTTTAGGTATACAAAATTATGGGGAAAGAAGTGAAACAGACTGGTGAAACATTCTAATCTGAAATTGGAACCAGAAGAAATCTTGAATAGTAATGCTGAGCATTACCTTTTAAATATGTGAGGTACCAGTGTAGAATATTGGTCAGAATGCTTGACTAGGAACTGGGAAGCTTGGGTTCAAATCCTCACTTGCTGAGAAACTCACTGGGGAACCCTGACTGAGTCACTCCATCCCACAATACAATCCTAAACAGCCTATTGGCATCAATTGACTTAGAAGGGTGTGCTTCTGTGCAGGATGGAATTGTAAGCCTACTTAACTCACAGGAGTATCATGAGGGTAAAATGGAGGAGGATAGAATGTTGTAGGCTACCACTCCTGAGCTCCGTAGAGAAAGGGATAAAAATGTATTAAATAAATAAGTATAATTATTAACATGAATAAAGTTTAAACTATCAAACACCTTTTAAGACATACAACTGGGGGCTGGTTTTCCTGTGTACATTATTTATAATTCTCTCTACCATCCTGTGTGATCAGTTCCATTAATAATACTGGTGAGAGGTTCCCCTGAGGGAAATTGTCAACAGGTCCCTATCAGAAGGGACCTTCCCTCAGTCTCTTAAAGAGGCAGTGGTCCACCCCCTTCTAAAGAAACCATCTTTGGACCCAGCTGTATTGGCAAATTATCGGCCGGTGTCAAACTTGCCCTTCTTGAGCAAGATTATTGAGATGGCGGTTGCAGTGCAGTTACAGAGCTTTCTGGATGACACTTCTGTGCTTAACCCTTTTCAATCCGGTTTCTGTCCAGGTCATGGAATGGAGACAGTTCCGGTCGGCCTCACAGATGTCCTCCAGAGGCATCTAGATAGAGGTGGCTTGGCAAGTACTGATGTTTCTAGACCTATCGGCTGCATTTGATACGGTCGATTATCAGTTGCTGACCCGCCACCTTGCCGACACTGGGATACAGAGTCTGGCCTTACAGTGGCTCTCCTCTTTCCTACAGGGTCAGGGACAAAGGATGGTGGCAGGGGAGGGACTATCCCAACGGCACCCACTTGTGTGTGGTGTGCCACAAGGGGCAGTTCTCTCCCCGATGTTATTCAACATCTACATGCGCCCCCTTGCCCAGAGGTTTGGGCTGGAGTATCATCAGTATGCAGATGACACCCAGCTTTATCTGTTGATGGGTGGCCAGTCCAACTTCTCCCCAGAAGATCTGGCCATGGCATGGCAAGCTGTGGCAGGGTGGCTCAGGCAAAGTTGACTGAAATTGAATCCAACGAAGATGGATGTTCTATACCTAAGTCATGGCGGATCTGAGGTCCTATTACCGACCTTTGCTGGGGCACTACTTACACTGGTGCCCAAGGTTAAAAGCTTAGGGGTGCTCCTGGATTCCTCATTAACTATGGAGGCCCAGGTGGCAGCCACTGCCAGATCAGCCTTTTATCTTCAGCTTGTAAGGCAGTTGGTCCCCCATCTCGAATGCAACAACTAGCGCAGAATGCTGCAGCCAGGCTGTTAACGGGTCTCCCCCCCTCCCCAGTTGTCCATTGCATACCAGACTCATTTCAAGGTGCTGGTTCTTACCTTCAAAGCCCTATATGGCCAGGGACCTGCATACCTTAGGGACCTCCTTTCCCCACATGTTTCCCAGAGAGCACTTCGGTCTGTGTCAAAAAACCTGCTTTCAATTCCTGGCCCTAAAGAGGCCAGGCTCATGACAACTAGAACTATGGCCTTTTCTGTAGTAGCCCTACACTGGTGGAATGAGCTCCCGGAGGAGGTCAGGGCCCTGTAAGAGCTCATACAGTTCCGCAGGGCCTGTAAGATGACACTCTTCCACCAGGCATTTGTAAGTTAGACCACTGGCTACTACAGTCTCTAAAAAATATCTGGACCACCTCTAGCAATCTGCTCCTGCGTTTCTATAAGCAGCGTATGGCGACCCCAGCCCCTATTTCAGCCTCGGTTCTTCCTTTTTAATTTTACCTCACGACTACTGAACACAAGGGGTGGGTATAATATGGGTTTCTCAATACTAGTCTCTTCGGGGGTTTTGTTTTGTTTTCAGATGGATGGAGAACTCAATATGTAGGGGACCACAGCAGCTTTGATGGTTATTCCCAATATACAGGCACCAGAGAACTTAAAAGTAAACTACAGAATTTTATTTACACACAGTCTCCAACTGGGGGATGGGAGGTATTTTCATTGGCTATATTGTATCTCAGATAAATAACAGTTGCTAAATAGTTCGGGCTTTATAGTACAGATTTTACTTAGGTCTCTCAGGGTTCACAGTTCATATATTCTTCACTCTCCAACACTATTTTAGGTTGGCCTCTTGGGCTTAATGTGTCTGGTCTCTTGAGCCGACTGGTGTCTCTACTCCCAGCCCTTCAGACTCCTCTAGACCCACATCTTTCCCTCATCAACCTCGTTAGTTCTTAAGAGAAGTGTATATGTTTCTGTGACCTCTCAGGTCTTTCACTGTGACTCTCCTTTTGTTACACTCAGCCCCTTGGCTGTCTCTACAGAGCTAGCAGCAAGCTTTACTTCACTAGAAGTCTCTCCTCAGCTCCTGTCTCAGCTCCTTCTCCTCAGCTCTCCACTGATAATTCCCTGTCTCTTCAGCTCTCTGCTGAAAAACCAACTGCTCTCTTCAACTGTCTCCTTCTGACAGTTATTCACTGACGACTCCCCGCCATTAACTGTCAATCACTCCCCCTGAGAGTTCCGAGCACTCTGGCCCCCACCCTCAGATCATCTGACTCAGGCTCTATGAGTCCTTAGTTTTTCTATTAACTTTTCCATTACCGTCAAAGCTTCATATAGAATATCTGGACCACTAAAATATGCTTCACGGAGAACACCCAGCTGGAATAGCAAGACAACACACTTAAGATCATAGCACCTGAAATGTCAAATCTATGCTTTTAATTGTTTTTTCTGTTTTAATGTTTTATTGTATGTTTATATTCATGAATATGCATGACCATGTGAGCCACTCTGAGCCTGCCTCGGTGGGGAGGGTGGATATAAATTGAATTAAATAAATAAATAAATAAAATGAGAGAATAACAAGTAATAAAAAGATTAAATTTATAGACTATGAGCAAAACTGTTAAAAGCACACAAAAAAGTTGAATGAGCAAAATGGACAAAAAATTTAGTCGCCCTTTTGAAAATTTTTAAGTTGCAACAGTAGCAACAAGACAGTCATTTCAGTTTTGTTTCATTCAAGAGATTACACTTCAATAAAATCTTCATAGTTATTCAGTGCTTTGCAAATGGCATAGCCATCAAATGCTCATAGAAGAAGAATTGTGAAGAACAAAGACAGACTTATAGGTATGCAATGCTAATAACCAACTAAAAGACCAATTTGGCATGGCTATCTCTTTCACATTCAAAGCAGCAGTTTCACTAGAATAGTCATATATCATAATTTGCAGCCATTTAAAACGATATCCTGAAGCCTGAAGCATCGCCATGTGAGACAATGAAGAGGTGCTAATCTGGGAAGTAAACAACAACAATCTTATTCTAATTTTTATTACAAAATCACAGTCTACTTTGTTGTAAGAAAAAGACTTCTCAAGAAACAAGGCCTGGTCACAATATTCCATGCACAGGCTGATAAATTCTATTAATTAAAATATTTATGGCATAAAAAGCAGTTATGATGTTAACAAGACTTTTGAAGAGATCATTAACCTTGAGCAGCTATCTGTGACTTCCATGTCCCTTGAGCTCTCACACTGAAAACCGATATGGACAAAAATATTCACATTCTGAGTTTGGAGATTACAAACCACAACCAATACAACACATTCTTGTCTTTTCTATTACACATTCAGTTTTTGGATGAATAGTACAAAAACAATGTGACAAGACATTTCTTCCCTGCTGGATGACAGAAAAACTTATTTCCCTCCCTAATTACCATTAAATAAAAACACTTGTCAGTCAAGGCCATTTAAACTAAGAGTAAAGCATTGTCTTCTACAGCTGTGAAAATGGTATCAATCATCACTCTGGTAACTCCCATAATTACTCTCTGTAAACATTTGGAAGGGAACGTTCTAGAACAAAGTGATGTGACTGTGCCAGTTGAAACTGCCAAGTTCAATAGGAGGTTAACTATGTAAGCAAGGGAGAAATTATATTTTCAGCTGAGAATTTTAAAGAAAGTCAAGGGGCGCTTATACATTTTGTATGCTTCCTATAAACACCAGTGAGATAAAAGCAGGGCTCTTAGTTGTTTGGGGCGGGACAATCTATAATAAAGGCGCAGGGGAGGGCAGAGATACAAACTACATTAATATCACATGCTCCTTTCCTGTAAGAATAGTCACAAAGGACAACAAATTAAAATAAATAATAACAAATGCATGGGTATGAAAAATCAGCTATAACCTCACCAACACATCTGAACTAAAAACACTGTATCATAATGGCAAAAACAATATGTAGACTTTTTGACTGCAAAGCATCACTAGACATGAAACCTGTCTTCAGTCATGTTCTTGAAAGTTTTCATAATAAAATGTTATAGACCCAGTCCTTGCAAGTTAAACCATTCAAGCATCCATTGTAATATATACTAACTCTCTTAAGATTGCTGCCTTGCCTCCTGGCTCTGCTCCTGTGCTTTTAAAAGCAGCCCATTCAAGTTTTATCCACCACTTATCTTTACTGGATAGAGATTCAAGAAATATAGTTTTGAACCAGACAGCTGTAATCATACAGGTGCACAGCCAGTGGAAATAGTGGCACTCTCACAAGCCTTGTTTGTGGTTCATATAGTTTATATTACTCTTTATTTTCCAGTAGCACCTATTTCATTTCCTCAAGTTGATTTTAGCATCAAGTCTCTTTCTTGAAGTGTCTTATATGTGACTCCTGTTTAATACAGAAGACATTAGTCCCATGTTACTATTTTGTACAGTAACTAGCAAACTGTTGTCTTAGTCTTTCCACACTATATCTGTACTAAGAGCTAGAAATCTTACCTCCAAGAGCCTCATTCTTTCTGAGACTAGTAAACTACAAGACAGTCAGACCAAACAACTGAACTATCTGTCAAGAATGTCTGAAAAAACACTGGCAGAGAAGAAACTGCAGACATAGTGGAGACAGTTGGTTAGCTACTAGCTCTCTTTAAGATTCTTTACTTCACAAAGCTGAAGAATACAGAATGTGCTGCACAGTATATTAACAGAGGATTCACATTAGGCAGCCAATGCATGAAACACACAACTGAACAACAAAACATGATTTCTAATAGCCAGGAATGATCTCCCCAACCAAACCTGACAGAAAGATCAGAGAGCGAATGGCCCATTGGTCTTTCTCCTTAGAGGTCAGAAGACATCTGTATGGGTTATTCCAATGTTCCTCTAGAGAGGCAGGAAACACTGTTTTCCTCTGCCTTCCTTTTGGCACCTTTGGGATAACCTGTCCCTTTCAGTTTTGGGACTCCAAAAAGCAGTACAAGTTACTCTAAACTAGAGGTTCCCAAACTTATTTGGCCTAACACCCCCTTTTCAGAAAAAAAAGTTACGCAGTGCCCTCCTGGAAATCTTCCTTTAAGAAGTGGACTAAAAGATGTAGTGACATATTTGCACACAGGGCAAACAAAGATGTTGTAAAGAAGACACTCTGAAGCTTGAAATTCTAAAATTATTTTATAAAATCAACCATATAACATTCCCATACACAGAGAATTTTTGAAATTTCTTTATAATTATTATCCATTCTCCCCTTTTCAGCTCCAACTAACACAATGGGAAGGTGCCCCACCCAGCCGCTTTCAACCTGAAAGCAGTGGGCAGCAGTAAAATGGGGTGCTCTTCGTAGGCTTCCTTGGAAGCCTTTGACAAGCACAGGCAATGTTTGCCCTGCAAAGAAAAGCAACAGCGTGGCAGCACCACCTGGGGCTCCTGGCTTGCCTGCTGGCTGGTGCAATCGTGCCACAAGAGAAGGGGGAGTAAGGGGATGCCCATCAGTGCCCCTGGCAGGTTGGCACCCTAGGCGGTTGCCTACCCACCTACTCCCATGCACTGGCCCTGCAGAAGATACTCTGACCAATTTCCCACTTGTCTTACATCGCTCTCGAGCTCATCTTCTCAGTGGGGCTTCCCTCCGATTTCACACTATCTGCCCTGGGGCTGCAGCTAGCTTCGGCTTTTTTGTGCTGCAAACAGAAACCTCTAAAACCCAGTTTCTGCTTGTGGTGTGAAAAAGCTGATGCTAGCTGCAGCCCCAGGGCAAATAGTATGAAATCGGAGAGAAGCCCCACTGATAAGAGAAACTTGAGAGTGGCATAAGGCAAGTGGAAAATTGGTCTCTGTGTCTGGGGCATTGAAGCTGGCTGAAATCAACAGAAGCAACCACCTGGTAACCAGAGGACTGTAAGAAGCTTGACGCTCTGGAGAAAACCTTGTGAGGAGCAAGCTACAGGTTAAAACTCTTTAGAGAAGTCTGTGTAATTGCCTCAATGCTTCCACTGTCCTGACTTGAACTGTATTGCTGAGAGAGAAACTGCAAGCAACCTTGAGAAGCTGCTAGCTATAGCAAGTATTGGCTAGGATAGACTAGTAAGGTTTTTTGTTTCTGTCTTTCTTGTTTGTCTGTACACCTCTATTTTTTATTCTGTCTTGTAAATAAACTGTATCCTTCTTATATTTTAATTGGAAGGAGTTCTGGTCCTCATTACTAGTCTAATTGGGTGAATTCGCACTAAGTAGCAGACAAAAAGGAACCCTCTATTTTTGTTAATTGGAATTTTTATCTAAATTAGAAATTCTGGACCCCTCCCAGAAACATGATGTTTTGACACCTCCCACCCTCTTCTCTTCTCTTCTTCCTTTATGCTTCCACTGCCTCCTTATTTTTATTCACCGCCCCCCTGGGTCATTCCAGTGCTCCCCAGGGGGCAATATTGCCCATTTTGGGAAACACTGCTCTAAATTCTGATCTAACTAGAAAACAACCTGTTAACAGAACATTAATGTAACTGTAACGACAGAAGCATTTTAGGTATAGCAATATCAAGAAGAGGACAGGTAAGGAAGAAGAGAGGAGCCAATATGAGCAGAGAAAATTATGTAGGGAGAGGTGAGATGCCCTCCTGACCTCTGAGGAGGAGGGCCCTTCATGGTAAGTACCAATGGGCCATTCTCCTTCAGAGGAGGAGGGAACTTCCAGAGCAGTGTTCCTCAGTTGGATGGGTTGTCATCATCTTCTGCTGTGGTAATGATCAATGTTCCTTCTAAGCTGCAGAGTCTTGTGAGCAAAAATTCTATTTTGTGAGCTACCGGCATTAAAGTTGTCAGCTATTGGCATTAAAGCTGTGAGCTACTGCATAAATTGGTGTGCTCTAGGGTCATCCTTCTTGAGCTAAAACAAAAATGTGTGAGATGGAGGCTAAAAATCTGTGAGCTAGCTCATGCTAACTCAGCTTAGAGGGAACACTCTTCTTCCAAAGGCAGCATCTGCTGAAGCTATGGTGTGAATCTTGTATTGTCTAACAAAGATAGAAGACTATGTGGCTGCTCTGCAGATTTCCCTCCTGAAGCACGGTTGAGGAACACTGCATTGGCAGATGCACTGCGTAGAGAATGAGCCGTGATGCCTCTGGGCGCCAGTAGCCCAGACGCCTTGTGTGCCTCTATAATGAATGCCTTCAAACTGCATTAATGGAATTCTGTGACATTTTGTCCCCTGTTTTTGGAGGAGAGATGCTGATGAACAGGCAGTCAGTTTTGCGTATGTCTTGTGACCTAGCAACATAGATTTTCAGAGCCCTTCTGATGTCCCGAGTGTGCCAGATGATCTCCTTAGGATGTTTAGGTTGACGGCAGAAGGTGGGCAGGCAAATCTCTTGATAGTGATGAAAACTTGACACTGCTTTAGGAAGAAAGGTACGATCCATTCTGAGTACCATCTTGTCTTTATGGAAAACACAAAGGCTGGCTTAATTGACAGGGCACTTAGCTCCCAGACTCTATGAGCAGAGGTTATGGTGACTAGAAAAGGACCTTCATGCAGAGCCATTTTAAACTCACTTCATGTAGTGGTTCAAAAATGGTGGTTTGGACTTCTAGATGGATTTCTCCCAGTGAAGCTTCCATACAGCCACAACTGTTTACAATGACAAAGACAGTAAGATACCAAGACCTATTAAATGATGATGACTCTTTAAAAACGGTTGAGGAGTCAGAGAACCAAGGTATAAAAATGGATTGGTGGTTAATAAAGCAGATCAAAGCAAAATTCAATAAAGATAAATTAATTGGTTTTAATAAAGGAAATTTTGATTTCGATAAATTGTTAATGACTAAGGAGGACAAATTAATAAAAAAATTATAACTATTTTATGCAATTGAAATTGGAAGATGAGATTGTGAAAGAAGCAATGGTAAAATAGTCACAAAATTTTGGAAAAAATATAGACTTAGAACAATGGGCACAAATATGGCAGACTAATTGCAAGATTACAAAAGTGGTAAGTTTCAGAGAAAATCTATTCAAGATGTTCCACAGGTGGTATATCACACCAGTTCAGTTAGCGAAGATTAATCCAGGTCTATCTCCAAAATGTTGGAAATGCGGAGAAAAAACAGGTACATTCTATCATTTATGGTGGACATGTAGTAAGGCAAAAAAAAAAATGGATTAGAGTTTATGAATTCCTGCAAGGAATGTTGAAAATGGGAATTCAGATTAAGCCTGAAGTTATATTGTTATCTCTGGTGAAGAAAGATGTGGTTAAAGTTGATGTCCATTTGGCTATTTACACTCTTACCACCGCGAAAATGTTACATGCAAAATATTGGAGATTAGAGAAAACCCCAAGTTTGGAAGAATTAATAGATAAGGTATTACAAGCTGCAGAAGCAGATATACTTACGGCGATACTTAATGGGAAATCTAAAATATTGGCTAATCAAAAATGGGAGAAATTATATGTTTGGATACAAAATAGAGTTAAAGATGAGGAAAGTAATGGGTTAAAAGGTGTAAGAAATTAATAATAGAGGAGAGATAAATGAAAAAGGATTGGTTAGAATGTAAGAATATCAATTATTGTATAAATCTAAGATGTAATCCACCTTTGCTTTCTGTTTTAATAATTTGGTGGTCTTTTGTATTTGTTTAAATTTTGTTAAAATATTTTTAATCGATTTATGAAATAGAATATAAAATAGACTGTAAGGAATAAGATGGAATGTAATTGTAGAAGTTATAGCAATAAAAATCTTTGCAAAAAAAATGGTGGTTTGGTAAGAGCTGTCAATACAGAGTTGAGTCTCCAAGGAGGGAAGTGATGTATCTGAGGAGGAGCCTTTGCTGCTACCCCCTGCAGAAAAAGTTGTATATGTGGATGTTTGGACAGTTTATACCCTCCCGTGGGAGGCAGAACTGTGGATAGAGCTGCTATTTGTCATCATAAGGTAGATGACTTGAGTCCCAGCTGCAGCCCCACCTCAAGGAAAGCGAGGACCAAAACTACTGGTGGAGACAGTGGATCTGCTTTCTTCTGTTTGCACCATATTACGAATGCCTTTCATGTAGTATTGTAGATGCAGATAATGGATTGTCTTCTGGATGCTAGGATAGTGTCCATTACCTCCAAGGAGTATCCAAGTTGTTGCAGGATATTCTGCTCAATTGCCAAGCAGTCAAAGATAGCCACTCCGGATTGGGGTACCATACTGGGCCCTGATAGAGCATGTCTGGGGAAAATGGCAGGGTGAGTGGAGCTTGAATTGAAAGTTCCTGTAACATTGAGAGCCACGGGTGATGGAGCCAAAACGGAGCCACCAAGATGACTTCTGCCTGAAGTTCCTTCACCCTCTGAATGGTCCTGAGGAGAAGCGGCAGAGGAGGAAAGGCATATAGCAGATCCCGAGACCATGGTGACACCAAGGCATCTATATGTTTTGCTTCCTGATTCAGATATGTGGAGAAGTGAGGTAGCTGATCGTTTGTTGGGGAGGTGAAGAGATCCACTTAAGGATGATGATCAAAGTGCTGGCAGATCAGCTGGAAGAGCCTTGGATGCAGGGACCATTCCCCACCACAGATAGTCTGCCTGCTCAGCCAGTCAGCTTGCACACTGTCCTGTCCCCAGATGTGCTCTGCCCATATGGGGGCTAGATTCCTCTCCGCCCATTTGAGAGTTTTCATGGCCCTGGACTTCCGGAATCCTTCATCTTGGCTTCAGGTTGCTTGCGGACGCTCTCTGCAGCAATTCTGATCGTCGGGGGGGGGGGGTAGCTTGTTGAGCCTTCTCTTAGGCATGGGAGTTCCACGAGTGGATGGAAGGGGCCAAAGGTAACGGCCCCCGAGACCTGTCGTGCTTTCCGAAGCTCCGCGGCTTTGAAAGCTAAAATCAGCAAAGACTCCTGAACGCTTTTTGCTTTCTTTTTCTACAGTACGCTTCTTAAAGTGACAGCTCTGCCTAACAACTAGGTGTTTTATCTTCTTCAATTCTACCCCCTGATGGGCCACTTAACATACTGTCAATAGATTAGCTCATGGACTACTTCAAAAGGTCCGGCAATGTGATAAGCAGTCCTAATTACTCAAACTGGCTTGAATATAAACAATAAAATTGACCCGGATTTTAATTGGACATATAGTACAAAGATTATCAAGAATTTGCAAAATGATCTGACTATAAAGGGGAAACACAGAAAGTTGTGTCTCGTTTATCTGTTTATAACTGAAAGAATGTCTCTTAACAAGCTCTGTTAAAGTTGCTGTAGAAAAAGAATTTACAAGAGAGAAGTGAAAAATAACCAGATTTGAGAGACTGAACTTATGCACAAGTTAAATTCTAAAATGTTATCATTTAATGAAATGGCACATGCAATTTTCAGATCTTTAAAAGAGGATTTTATTTCACTTAAGCAGCATAAACAGGTTGCTTACCTGTAACTGATGATCTTTGAGTGGTCATCTGTGCAGTCACACACATGGGTTTTCCATCTGAAATGAACCCGACCTCAGAGAATTTAAAGCTAGCCTAGGCGTTTATTTTGGTGTGCGTTCCCTCTCGTCCTAGGAAGCAGGCATCCACTGCGCATGCCTGCAGTGAGGGGGAGACGCTCCACCCACCCAGTTCTTCTAGCCACTGTATAGAGAAAATTGTTAATAAAGTATAGACCAGCTGCGGGAAAGGCTGGGCAAGCATGTGTGACTGCACAGATGACTACTCGAAGATCATCAGTTACAGGTAAGCAACCTGTTTATCTTCATCGTGGTCTCTGTGAAGTTCCACACATGGGTGACTGGTAAGCTGAAGTGCACGGAGGCGGGTGCTGGTTCTGAAATGAAAAAGCATGTGTTAAGCATGCATATAGGCATAAAAGTTTTGTACTTACAGGAGAAGAGGCTGTAGGCTTCAATCAAAAATAGAACAAAGTATAGCCTGTCCGAAGGATACGTCTTGCCGAGCATGAACGTCTAAGGCGTAGTGCGTGGCGAATGTCGATGGAGAAGAACAGACTGAAGTGGCACAGATGTCTTCCATTGGTATGCCCTTACAGAAGGCCGATGACGTGGACAGAGCTTGAGTGGAATGAGCTCACAAGTGTTCGGGTACGGGCTGTTTAGCTAGTTGGTAGCATAAAGCAATGGTAGCCACCATCCACTTCGAAAATCTCTGGGCAGAGATTTTATGTCCTTGCTTAAGAGTTTCGTAGGCTACAAAAAGTCTAGGATCCTTACGGAAAGGAAGTGTTCTTTCAATATAGTAAGCGAGGGCCCAACGTCACTAGTTTTTTGAAAAAAGAAGGGTAGAGTGGTCGACTTCCCCAGATGGTAAGATGAGACGACTTTTGGTAGGTAAGTAGGGTCAAAACGTAGAACCACTCTGTCATGGTGAAAGACAGTGTAAGGAGGGGTCCGTCCGAAAAGCACAAACATCGCTAACTCTTCTGCCAGATGTAAGTGCCACTAGTAATGCCATCTTCCACGATAAGAGGTGCAGTGGAATGGATGCCATTGGCTCAAAGGGAGGTTTCATTAGTTGGCTCAGAACAAAAGATAAACTCCACATAGATTGTAGTTGACAAATTGGGGGGTTGCAGATGCAGAATGCCCTTTAGGAAGGCTTTTGCAGCTGGATGAGAAAAAAGTGTGTCCTCCAATATGTGGGTGAAGGGCTGAAATAGCAGCCAGGTGAACCTTTAAAGAGGTGTAGGCCAATCCTGAGTTAGAGAGTGATAAGGTGTATGACAGGATCTGAGCTATAGAGGATGATGTAGCATACTCTGTAAAATAGCATACTCTGTAAAACGCTTCCACTTTTGAGAATAAGATTTTCTGGTGGACGGTTTTCTGGAATATGTCGGACTTCTACAGGAAATTCTAGAAACTGATTCTCCAGGCAGTTAGTTGCAGAAGTCCCGGATCGTGATGTAGGACCTTGCCGGCTTGTTGCGAAATGAGGCCCCGAGTTTAAGGAAAAGGATGAGATGCACTGTTGGAGAGAAGGATGAGATGCACTGTTGGTGAACCATGGTTGGAGGGGCCACCAGGATACATTTGGTCCTCTCCAATCTGATTTTCTGGAGTGTTCTCGTTATCAGTGGGATGGGTGGAAACAGATAGTGTAGCGGTCCCGCCCACTGATGGAGGAAAGCATCTCCCACAGACTGAGTTGATGGAGGGTCGTGGGTATAGAAGTGTGGGCATTGGGCATTGTCCGGGGAGGCAAAAACATCTATGACCGAAACTCCAAACATCCTGAAAACTGGTTGGAGGTAGCATCGTTTGAAGGTCCATTCATGGTCGTTCACGAGATGGTGACTTAGTGCATCTGCTTGAGTATTTTGGATTCCCGGCAAATGAACAGCTGTTAGGTATATGTTGTGAGCAATGCTCCAATGCCATAGGGCTAGAGCTCATTTGCATAGGCGGACAGACGCAGTGTCCCCTGCCGGTTGATATAAAACACGGTTGTCACGTTGTCTGAGGTGACCTGGATGTGTAGACCGTGAAGGGATGGTAGGAATGACTTGAGTGTTCTGTGGGCTGCCAACAGCTCCAGGCAGTTGATATGGAGGGATTTTTCATAAGCTGTCCACTGCCCTTGTACCATTAGTGTGCCGAAGTGGGCTCCCCGACCCCACCTTGAGGCATCTGTCATGACAATGGCTGACGGAGGTGATCTTATGAATGGCATCCCCACCAGAAGGTGATGTCGTATTGTTCACCATTCCAGTGCTAGAAGGCTGTGATGTGGAACAGTTAGTAAAGTTCTTTGGTGTTGTCGATGTGGGTGGAACGTCCGTACGAACCATAACTGCAGAGGTCTCATGAGGAGTCTTGCGAAGCAGAGGACAGAAGTCATGGCCGCTATAAGACCTAGCATGCACTGAAAAATGAGGGCTGTCTGGGTAGGATGAGATATGATGGTAGTGGCCAGAGACTGGATGTGGTGAACCCTGTCTGCAGGGAGATAGGCCTTGTGGAATACCGTTGATAGGCGTGCGCCTATGAATTGGATGTCTTGTGTTGGAACAAGGTTGGATTTTAGCAGGTTGACTTGAAGGCCCAGTGAGGACAGAAGGGCTAGAATAGTGGAAATGTCCTGTTGAAGTTGCTCTTGGGATTGAGGCACAATGAGCCAGTCGTCTATGTAGGGATATATGGAGATTTTTCATTGGCGAAGAGTCACTGCCACCACTGCCATACACTTCGTGAAGACTCTTGGTGCAGTCGATAGCCTGAAGGGAAGGGCGCAGAACTGATGTTGGTTCCTGACGGCAAATCTAAAAAATCTTCTGTGGCAATGGTTGATGGTAAGGTGTAAATAGGTGTCTTGAAGGTCTATGAGCGCCATCCAAGTATCTTTGGGGATCAATGGGAGAACAGACTGCAGGGTAATCATGTGGAATTTTTTGTACCGGATATGGCAGTTGAGTTTGTGGAGGTCCAGTATTGGACGTTGTCCTCCATCTTTCTTTGGAACCAGGAAATATCGAGTGTAGAACCCTATGCGATGGAATTGCGGTGGGACTGTGTCTATGGCTGCCTTGGCCAGCAAGGCAGCGATCTCTTCCTGGAGAGGTAGGGAAGGAGGGGTACGTATGAAGCGATGGTGCCTCGGGGGCAAATCGAACTCTATGGAGTAACCCCTGTGGATGATCGCCAGGACCCAGGAATCTGATGTTATGGATTCCCACGTGGGGTAAAAGGGAAGCAGTCTTGTTGTATTTAGGCGGTGTGGTAGAGATGGAGGTGGTGTCAGAAAGTCAAAGAGACTGTTTGGGGGCAGGAGTCGTCTTCTTTGTAGCCTGTGGTCGAGATCGCTGATGGAATGGTTGTTTGTCTGGTGGAGCTTTGCACTAGCAGTAGTCAGCTTGTCTGGCTGAATGGGGACGTTTGTAGAAGGATCGTTTCCAGCCTGTATGTCTGCTGGGTTGAGGCTGTTGCTGACTGATTCCTAATCTCCTGGCTCTCTTCCTGCTGTCATCGACGGTAGTCAGAATGTCATCAGTAGTCGCATTAAAAAGACCTTGGCCATCAAAGGGGAGGTCTTCAATTTTGAATTTAATGTCGGGTTGTAGTGATGAAGAGCGGAGCCAGGCATGCCGGCATAAAGCAATGGAGGTAACCATAGTTCTAGAAGAACAGGCAACAGCGTGGCGGACTGAGTTGATCTGTTGCTTACTTACTCGGGAGAGCTCTTGTAGAATTTCTGATGCTTGCTTCTGTGCAGAGACAGGTAAAGACGGAACCAGCATATTGAGTTGAGATGTTAAATTGAAGGTATATGCCGAGAAGTAAGCCAAATAATTATGGATCTTGGAAGTGGCAGTCGAGAGGGAGTAAAGTTTTCTTCCCAAGGTGTCCAACTTCTTTCCCTCTTTCTCAGGTGGGACAGGATGACGTGTTTGCTTTGATTTTGAAGACGAGTGCACAATCATAGAATTGGGTGCAGGGTGATTAAATAAAAATTTTGAATCCGGTGCATGTATCTTATATAAGGATTCGATTCTCTTGGACGTAGGTGGTATCGATGCAGGCTTGTCCCAAGCCTCTTTTAATCCTTCCAGGTGAATGGGTAACATTGGTAGAAAAGACCCTGCAGGTAAGTCCGCATGGACCAGGTCATGGACCACATCTGATATCCTCGGTAGGTCAGTGGTGAGTTTTATATTGAGGACATTTGCCATGTTTGTAAGCAGGTCCAGGTATGCTTTGGATCCCTCAGATGATGAGAGGTTGGCTGGTTTAGTAACGTCCGATGTAGGTGATGTTGGTGAAGAGACTGATTGTGAAGACTCCGAGTGTTCAGCTTCCGAATCCTCGGGAGCATCTATGGGAGTCATACGTCGATCATGTGTAGGCGCGGTAGACAATGGTAAAGCCTTACTTGTGAGTGGTTGGTCAGGTTGTAGTGTTTGCTGTTTCGATGGAGCCGAAAAAGCAGATGTTGATGGAGCCGGTGATGTTTGCTTCGGTTCCTGGCTGAAATGTTGGGGTCGATAGTAAGACTCCTCATGGTACCAATGACAGTGTGTATCTTCATGGTACCAAGGTTCAATGTGCCTGTATTGATGAGTTTCCTCATGGTACCAAGGTTGGTGGAATTCCTCACGGTACCGAGGTCAATGTTCCAGAGATGGTGATCTAGAGGGTCTGTAATATCAATGGCATCGATATGGGGATGGCGATCTGGATCTGGACGGGCTATAATAATAATAGCGATCCCTATGCCGACTTGGGACCGTTCAACATACCGTTGAGCTGGGGACTCCCGATGGAGTGGGGAGACAGCGGAATCTTTGAAGGTACACGGCGCCGATACCTCACGGAATGAATGCATCTCAAGTAGATTGGCTCGTTGAGCTCAGAATCGAGGTGACGGGTCCACAGGCAGGCAAGGACTCGTGATAGACAGGGACCGAGATTGGATGCGGATAACCTTGTTGGTAATGACATCGGTAGGGATCGAGAGTTCAGCCGGAACAGTCGGTGCCGTGGATATCAATACCAAGGTGGAGGTCATGGTATCCAAGGGTCTCTGGTCCGAATGACGATCTGTCTTTGATGTAGATTTCGATGTAGATTTCAACTCCGAATGTCGTTTCGACGAAGATTCCAAGTGGTGTTTTTTCTTAGAGTCGTCTGACTTTTTGGTGTGTTTCCCAGACTTCAGCTTACTGGGAGCTGATGCCACGGAAGCTGCCGGTCTAACCACATCCCTTTGCAGAGTTAGGGAAGGTGGTGAGTTTTGGGACCCAAAAGCATGGGATATCACAGGCCGCAGTGAAGTTTCTAAGAGATGGCTCTTCAGTCTAGCAGCGTGGTTTTTTCTGGCCTGCTTCCCGAACTGGCTACAATGGGTGCAGGTATCAGTTCTGTGGGCCTCCCCCAAACAAAGTAAGCACAAAGAGTGTTCATCTGTTGAGGGAATTTTGGTCCCACAACGAGTACACTTTTTGAAAGTCGTTTTAAGATCCTTCCCTTCCATACACCCGGGGGGAAGGAGACAGAATGATAGCCAAAGAAGATAAAGTTCTTTTTAAAAAAACGATACCAGTCAAAGTTGAAGAAGAAGAAGACATTGTAGAGCAGGATTTTAGAGAAGAAGGCAAAACAAGGCTAGACGATGTTGAGGAGACACAACAAGGTGAGACTATTCTGAGCGGCGGTTAGAAAGAAACTGGGTGGGTGGAGCGCCTCCCCCTCACTCCAGGCACGTGCAGTGGATGCCTGCTCCCTAGGACGAGAGGGAATGCACGCCAAAATAAACGCCTAGGCTAGCTTTAAATTCTCCAAGGTCAGGTTCATTCCAGACAGAAAACCCATGTGTGGGACTGCACAGAGACCACGATGAAGATCTTAGAGATTACTTCATGTTTACAGCTAACTATCTGAGTGAAGAGGATCTAACAGCTAATGAAAAAGCAAATCCACAGGAGCCTTGCATTACAAAGAGTGAATCAGTGGCAGTGAAATAAGAAAGGAAAATGGTAATTATACGAAACAAATGAGGAGAAAGGAAAATGGCCCTCTCTAACGCAGTTTTAATTCTTCACCGGATGCTGACCATCAACAAGACCAACTGGAGAAGGGGAGATGGCGAAGAACTCTTTTTTTGGTGGTTGAGGAGGCAGCCCATGTCGAGAAGAGGCAAATTGTACTTCAATTGTCTAATTTGGTGTTGGAAAACAATCCGCAAAAAAGGATTCTGGATCTTTTCTTCTGTTTTGGTGAACGGCTGAATAAAGAATCTTTACTAAGAAATGTATGATGCCACTAGAAGATAAGTTATGGACAAACGGGCTGCCTTGGATATAACTTGGATGTAGAAACTAAAGGAACTTAAAAGTTTTTAATTCTGCGGAAGAAGGATTTTTGAATGTGGGGCTTTTTATGTTTGGTTCTCTTTCTCTTTCGTTTTTTCCTGGTGAATAGATTTTGTTTTTTTCCTGGTGAATAGATATTGACAGTCTGCCTATTTAGAGAGATCAATCTGGTAGATTTGTTTTAACATATTTGTAGGAGAAATGTTTTAGTTAAAGACTGATAAAGTATTTTATTATACTGGAGATATGTTATGCAATTTCTTGTGAATAAAGAAAAAATATTCATGTGCTTTTTTGATTAGGCTTTTGGCTAAATTAATAATCTAATTTGTGCTAGTCATAGTTGTAAATTAATTTAGTAAAATTGGAGGATGAGACAATTTGATTTGTGTTTAAGAAGAATTGTTTAGTTGCACAATGCTTTACTGGTTTATTAAAAGAATTATTCTTTTTGTTTCTTTGTCCTAGTAAAAGAAGAAAGGAAGGTAACATTTAATGGAGATTGTTATACTTGTAGGTAGAAACATTAGAGTATTATATTGAGAGGTGGAGTTATAATTGATATATTTGTACTGGTTTCTGGTTTCTGTTTTTTTCCATTCTGTATGTTCCCTTTTCTTGCTTTTCCCCTTCTTTTATGTATGATCTGCTATGCTGTCTTCCTGTAGTAGTTTAAATCAATAAAACTTTTTAAAACTGAGAGTTTTCATGGCCTCCCTGTGTAGTTGGGGAGACCTGGAGCCCCCCCTGCTTGTTTAAATAGGCCTTGGCCAACATGTTGTCTGTGCAAATCTGATGGTCGATGACAGGCTTGAAGTGAATCAGTGCCAGTCGAATTGCTCTGAGTTCCAAGACATTGATTGGTAGATTCCTGGCTGATAACGACCAACTGCCTTGAACTAGAGAGTCCTGAAGGATCACTCCCTATCCCTGGCGACTTGCATTGGTGAAAATTTCTTTGAGGGTGGGAATGTGGTAAACCTTGCCCTGAACTAAATTGTCCCTGTGATTGTCCACCACAGTAGGCTGCTCTTGGCTCCCGCCATTCCACAATTGTTAAGTGGTAGGGCTGCAGAAAGAATGTAGGTGGAGCCACTGGACTGTGTCTATGCAAGATACTAAGAGCCCCATCAGCTTGGCCAGAAGCATGAAAGTAGAAGATTTGCTATGGATCACCAATATCGCCATTTCCCTGATCTTCCCGGTTTGGGCTACTGGAAGGAATAGAAGGAACCAATCAATGACAGGTTCACCAGGAACCATGGTCCTGTAAGCACTGGGTGGTTGTCTCCGTGTTAGCCAAACATTTGGTCCTGTCGTTGGAATGAACCAGAGGATCATCTAGATAGGGATGCTCATGAATCCCATATAATCTGAGATAGACTACTGGATTGATGAGAAACTTGGAAAATACTCTGGAAGCCATAGACAACCCGAACAGCATTGCTCTGTGTTGAAAAAGAAGATCCCCTATCACAAAACATAGGAAGCATCTGAGAGCTGGGTAAATCAACACATGCAGGCAGGCTTCTGTCAGGTCTATGGAGGTCAAAAATTTTCCAAGCTGAAGAGAGTCCATTATGAATCTCAGGGCTTCCATCCAGAAAGGACAGAGTTTGATGTATATGTTCAGAAACTTAAGGTCCAAAATAGCTTTCCAGTCTCCATTTTTCTTGGGCATTGAGAATAGAATGGGGTAGACCAGGGGTGCCAAACATCTGTCCCATAGACTAAAACTGGCCCACCTAGGGCTTTGATCAGGCCCACGGGGCTCTTTTCTCCCCTCTCCCCCTCCTGTCCTTACCCTTTGAAGCTCCAAGGCTGAGTCTCTTACAGTTCCCAGGCTCTTTGAAGCTCTGGGACTGAGTCTTTTTCAGTTTCAGCCTCAGAGCTTCAAAGGCTCTTTGAAGCACCCTTTGAAGCTCTCAGGTTGAGTCTCAGTTCCCCAGCTCTTCCTGACTTTCTTTGCTGGCTGCTGCAAGGAAAACATAGGGTTGATTTTAAGGTCCATTCCATGTTTTCCTTGGAGCTTTGTCTTTGCTCTGCAATGATTTCAAATGAGGTGGAGATGGTTACATTTTCAGCATTCCTATAGCCAGCTGAATCATGCTTCCTGGAATTGTGTCCTTGCAAACAAAGGATTAATGCTTTCAGCCAGTTTATCTCTGCTGAATGGACCTAATCTAGCGAGTACTCTAATGTGGGAACCCACAGCCAAAAGGGGATATTATACTGGAAAGCCATTGCCAATCTGAGTAGATTGGGGGGTGGGGAGAATTTTATGATGCCATTTCATTGTTTCCACAGAATCAGAGCCTTGTGCTTTTTTCTTGATTTTTTTTTTAATTGCACTGCCAAATTCCAGTATTCTCCCACTTTTCCAACTTAAAATACTGGAAGAGTTTTAAGTGTGTTTGTATTTTAAATTTAAAAATAATATCTTTGTGTTTGTCTGTGTCCGTTATAAAGTTTCTATCTCCTGGCAGTATATTTTATGACACATGGCCCGGCCCAACAAAGTCCCATTTGTGTCAGATCTGACCCTCCTAACAAATGAGTTTGACACCCCTGGAACAGGCTCCCTGTCTCTGCTCCGGAGAAGGGAACAGGTTTGATTTCCTGAATTTCTAAGAGGTGTTGGAAGGCCTTGAATGTAATCGACTTCTTGTTGAGAATTCCTTGCTGTAGGAGATCTGAGGAATCTGTTGGGGGGAGGGCCGAAAGGAGCTGAATTTGATGGAGCATCTGCAACATGATCTCTAGAGCTCAAGAGTCTGCCTAGGAAGCCAGCTATGCTGGAAAGAAATAAAGCAAATGCCCCCCACCTCCCCGGAAGAGGCTAGTAGCAATAATAGTTTGGTTTTGGTATCATGGTCTGAGCTGTGAGATTTCTTGAAGGTGCATATTGAATTTTGCTCCAAAGGAACCTCTTTTGAAAGCGAGCTTGGAAGGTTCCCAGGAGGATTTCTTAATCTCGGGCTGGAATCTAACCAAGGTATGTTGAGACTGAAAGGAATTAAATCCTCGTCTTTCAGGGTGGCGTATGGATCTGGGAATGGCCTTTTTCTCTCTCATTTCTACTAGAATGTCATCTAGGGACTCCCTGAAGAGCTTCTCACTATAGAAGGAATAAGCAAAAACCAGGTATTAGACAGAAAGTCAGCCTGCCATGCTCTGAGCCAAAGGAATCGTCTAGCAATGGTAGTGGCTGCAATAGCTTTAGGCATGAATGAGATTATAATCAGGATCTCATTGACTGTGAATGAAGCTGCTTTGAGGATTCAGGAGTAAAAGTACAGGTCCTCTTGTGGATCAAAAACTGGCTGAGTAATAGGAAGCATAGAGTGAGTATAAATGGGCAGTCCTCGCAGTGGAGGACGGTAAGCAGTGGGGTGCCACAGGGCTCGGTACTGGGTCCCATGCTCTTTAACTTGTTCATAAATGATTTAGAGTTGGGAGTAAGCAGTGAAGTGGCCAAGTTTGCGGATGACACTAAATTGTTCAGGGTGGTGAGAACCAAAGAGGTTCAATCCCCAGCATCTCCAAAAAAAGGGTCCAGGCAAATAGGTGTGAAAAACCTCAGCTTGAGACCCTGGAGAGCCGCTGCCAGTCTGAGAAGACAATACTGACTTTGATGGACCAAAGGTCTGATTCAGTAGAAGGCAGCTTCATATGTTCATATGTTCAGAGAGGATTGTGAGGAACTCCAAAGGGATCTGCTGAGGCTGGGTGAGTGGGCGTCAACGTGGCAGATGCGGTTCACAAGCAGTCTTGTGTGGCAATTTGGCAGGGGAGTTATCAGGGAAGTGCAAGACAAACTGCACTAATACTGCAATGGACTACAGCAGTATAACAGGTGTAAGAGCTGAGGCAGTGACATGCAAAATCTGTGGCATGTTTGTATTCTTACTTGAGGGTAACAGCAATTACACCTGCAGCTGTGCAAGCTGGTAACTCTACTGGAGGAGAAGATACAGGGACTTGAGGCATGCTGGTCCACAGTCCATTTTATAAGGGAAGGTGAAGATTTCATGGACAGAATGCATGAAGCACTCCTAAGAGGGCAACAGGAAGAGGAGGGAAAGATATCTCAGCGAATGAAAGAGCATCCAACAAAGGAGGAGGGTGCATAGAACAATGTAACCCACAGGAGCAGGAAATTAAAGACATTCTGAGCCTCTGTTGCTAAGCAATTGGTTCCAGGATCTGCCCATATATATTGATTCAGAACTACTAGAACAAAGGCTACTCACCCAACTTAGCGAAACTTGAAGGAAATTTCTCATGCCCCTGTGAATGGCTCAAACTTCTGTTCTCCAATATAAGAGAATGTGTATGCTGGTAACTGGGGATTACCTACTTAGATGGGTTGAGGGAGGGAGGGATGGGGTGTGCTGACTAGACCAGTCTGAGAGTCAGTTTGGTGTAATGGTTAAGTGTGCGGACTCTTATCTGGGAGAACGAGGTCTGATTCTCCACTCCTCCACATGCACCTGCTGATGTGATCTTGAGCCAGTCATAGGTTCTTGAAGAGTTGTTCCTCTGAAGAGCAGTTTCTGCCACAGCTCTCAGCTCCACCTATCTCACAGGATACCTGTTGAGGTGAGGGGAAGGGAAAGGAGATTGTAAGCCGCTCTGAGATTCCTTCAGGTAGTGAAGGGCAGGGTATAAATCAATCTAGCTCCTGCTCCTCCTCTTCATCCATTTTTTGTCTCAAGAGGTATGCTGTTTATCAGGTGCATACATCCAGGATGTGACTGAAAGGGAAAGAAGACTCATCAAGCCCACAGATTATTATCCTTTCTTGCTGATCCATGTGGGTACAAATGGTACTGCTCAGCACAGCCCAGAACATATGAGAAAGAGACTATGTGGTTCTGGGTAAGAAGGTGAAGGACCTGGGAATGCAGGTTGTGTTTCAGTCAGTTCTTTGTGTCGAAGGCCATGACTTAGGAAGGGAAAGAAGAATACTGCAAATAAATGACTGGCTACGTAGATGGTGTCATCAGGAAAGGTTTGGTTTTTTAGACCATGGCTTATGCTTTTGAAATGAAGCACTTCTATTAGGAGATGGTTTGTACCTCACAAAGGTAGGAAAAAATGTGTTTGGTTGCAAACCTAATAAGGAGGGCTTTAAACTAAGTCATATAGGGAAGCGAGACAAAAATTCAAAGCCTAGTATGATGCCAAAAACTAAGGATAAAAATGCTAAAGTTTTGTGGAGAGAGGCACATAGGTTAGATAATATTGGATGCTGATGCACAAAGTATGGGAAACAAGCAGAAGGAACTGGAAGTCCTAATACAGGAAGGGAACTATGACCTAATAGGCATTATTGAAACTTGGTGGAATGACACTCATAATTGGAATATTAGGATTGAGGGGTGCAATTTGTTTAAAAGGGACAGATAAGGGAGGGTGAAGGAGTAACATTATATGTAAAGGAGGTACATACTTATGAGGAAATATATAAATCTAAACATGGAAGTTCAGTTGAGAGTTTCTGGGTAAATTTTTTTAAAAGTAAGCAATAATAGTGATATTATGGTGGGAGTATGTTCTAGACCACCGAGCTAGGCAGAGGATTTGGATGATCCATGTGGGTACAAATGGTACTGCCCAGCACAGCCCAGAACATATGAGAAAGAAACTATGTACTTCTGGGTAAGAAGGTGAAGGACCTGGGAATGCAGGCTGTGTTTGTCAGTTCTTTATGTCGAAGGTCATGATTAAAAGAGATTACAAAGTTCTCAAAGAGATGGGGAATGGTGGTCATGAGAGATTTCAATTACCTGGATATCTGTTTCTGCTAAAAACAAAAAAAAATCAAATAAATTTCTGACATCTTACTGACAACTTCATTTTCCAGAAAGTGGAGAAGGAAACAAAGGGATTGGCTATCTTGGACTTGATTCTCACCAACAGGGAGGAACAGGTTGACAAGCTGAAAATAGTGGGCACCCTGAGTAGTAGTGACCATGTAATTTTGATGAAGAGTCACATGACAGTTGTGAATGGTGACCAGCTGCTGGCTGAGCAGGATAAATACTTTTGCTACTTTCCCCTGCTGAGTCCCATGACTCACAATACCCCCTTCAATTGACCAGCAATTTACCTGCTATTTTACAGGTGATGTTACTTTTCTCCTTCTCCAATCGAGAGAGTGTATGATAAGCTCTGATAGCAGGCCTGTAGCTACGAGGGGGCCTGTGGGGGCACAGCCCCCCATCCTGACTCAGGGCCCCCAACCAGCCCACAAGACTTCTGTCATGGTTCCCAGGGCTGCTGTGAGCCCCACAAGTGATTCAGGCAGTGAAGAGGTCGCTTGTGGGCCAGGGGCAGAAACAGTGGGGGCCGCTTGCGAGAGTTAAAGGATCCACCAATCAGCTGTTTTGCAGGCCCTTTAACTCCCAGGGGAAGCTGGGAGCTGCTTCTGCCACAGGCCGGGTAGGCTAGTTTAGTTGTGTGCATGAAGGGAGGGGTGGCAGCGAGGCACCTGACCTGTGACACATCAGGATTTATTTTTTTACTTCAAGTAAGCCCAGCCCCCCCACACACACCCGACAAATCTCTCTGGTTGCAGGGAGAGGCGCATTCACAGCCCAGCCACCCGGCCTGCAGAGTTTCGCCGGGCCCTTCCCCCCCCTCCTCCGGCGGCTGGAGCGACTCCACCATACCAGGGGTTAAATTTCGCGGTCACTGCCCACCAGCTGCCTCAGCAAGGCTGAGGCTGCTGAAGCACCAGGGGTATGTTCCAGTCGGGGGTGGGAGTGATTTTTTTTATGTCTTAGGGATGCACCAAACATTAAAATGCTTGCAGAACCAAAAATAATTTTGGCGCTGAACTCTGCTTACTGCCAACTCCTCTGTTTTCCTGCAGAATGCTACCTGGTTCGTCTGAAAAGCGGCTGCAGCATATAAATTTCCTCCCTTCCACTGCCCCAGCGGGAGTTCAGGCACTGAGCCCCACCCCACCCCTGTTGGCTCATGCTTCTTGCCATTGGCTGAGGGGGCTCAGAATCTCTCCCCCCTGCCCTTGATGACAAGAATCATTGAAAGGAACCCGCCCCCCTCCACTTCCTGAGTTCATCACCTGCAAGCTTCCCTAAGTGCTGATGACCTGCCCGTATGCCGGTAAATGCTCAAGATCCAGGTGAATTTGCAATGCTGTTTTTCTTAAGCAGAAGCTCCATGCTTGGAGTGAGTGAGTGTGTATGGGGGGGGTTGTATTTTCACCCAATTCCATTTCCCTTTGTAGCTTTGGGTTTTGTGTTGCTTTCAGCAGAAAGAAACGTTTTCCTCTCCTCTTCCGTTCCAGTTCTAAAGGATTGCAGGGACCCTCCCTTCCTGCAAAAGCACAGCTTTCTTGCAAATGGGTATTCGCAATATGCAAACACCCTTTTAGTGCAAACTGCAAGAGAATTTTACTTGCCATGGCGCAACATTGAGGGTTCGACTGAATTGCAAACATACAGCCTTCTTTTAAAGCATGCTCCCACCAGGCAGGGACCATCTTTAAACTCCAGTCACGGTGGCCAACCTTCTCCCAGTCTCCACCCCCACAATAAAAAAGGCCAATGCCATGCTGGGAATTATTAGGAAGGGAATTGAAAACAAATCAGCCAGTATCATAATGCCCCTGTATAAATCAATGGTGCAGTCTCATTTGGAATACTGTGGAGGGGGGCAGGTTCCTTTCAATGATTCTTGTCATCAAGGGCACTTGCCCACCAGCCGCCTCAGCAACCGCTCTGCCTTCTCCCCTGGACGAGGCTGCTGAAGCACCAGGGGTATGTTCCAGTCGGGGGTGGGAGTGATTTTTTTTATGTCTTAGGGATGCACATTGCAATTGCACACTGTCTTGACATTTTCAGTGAGTTATCTACCACAACCCCAAGATCTCTCTCTTGGTCAGTCTCTGCCAGTTCACACCCCATCAACTTGTATTTGTAGCTGGGATTCTTGGCTCCAATGTGCATTACTTTGTACTTGGCCACATTGAACCTCATCTGACACTTTGATGCCCACTCACCCAGCCTCAACAGATCCCTTTGGAGTGCCTCACAATCCTCTCCGGTTCTCAAAGCTCTTTTATACACACAGGGCCGGTGCTAGGCTTTTTGGAGCCCTAGGCAAGATGACCTACTTGCGTGCCGCCCCCCCCCCCCCAATTTTTAAAAAACAAAAGAAATGTTGTCCATTCTCGTTCCCAAGGGAAAACTTACAGGAACACTCCAGAACAGAAAAGGTGCAATTTGAGGATGTACAACAGTAATTGTTTCCCAACACTTCCCCACTCCCCAAATAACTTTGCTCTTGTTCATCAAGAGATAGTTTGCCATGCTGCCCTAAACAAAAATCCTCCTCCACAAGGTCTGTTGAAGTCGGTGGGTTTAGAAGGATGTTCAGTCTGCTTAGGACTGCACTCTAAAGACCATCAACTCAAAGGTCCTAGAAATGACTCAGAAAACTAGTCTGATATGGCCTATTTCAACAGCTCTAAGAGCCTCCTTGCCTGTCTTTCTTTTCCCTTTATGGCAGCACCTTGAACCTCTTAATTTAGCTCAGTTAAGAACATTTTTTATTATTTTTGAAACTTTATTGAATTGGCTAAAAGTTTTATAATATGATCACAAAGACAAGATACACCAAAAATCAAAAGTCAAAATGTTAAGAAATCACACACACACACATATAGATCAATTATATAGAAATTACACCAAATATAACAAATTTGACAATGATAATATGTCTAGTTTTAATAAACACTAGCTAAATAACTAAGTTTTAAAAAAATATATAACAAAACCACTAAGCTTACTACAGAGTCCTGCTGGATCAGACCAGTGGTCCATCGAGTCCAGCATCCTGTCACACACTGGCCAACTAGTTCCTTTGGAGGGTCAGAAACAGGACAGAGGCTGAGGCCTTCATAAGAACATAAGAGGAGCCCTGCTGAATCAGACTAGTGGTCCATCTAGTTCAGCATCCTGACACTGTGGTCAGCCAGTTCATTTGGATGGCCAGCAACAGAGCACAGAGTCCAAAACCACTGTGACTGAGAGGATGTTGCCTCTTGGCTATGTGATTCGGAAGCTTAGTGCCTCTGAATGTGAACATTTCTCTCAGTCACAGTGGTTAGCAGCCATTAATAGGCATATTCCCCATGAATCTATCTAACCCCCCCCTTTCAAAATGTGTATTCCTATGGCCATCACTATATCTTCTGGCAGTGAGTTCCACATTTTGATCATACTGTATGGAAAGTAGTATTTCCTTTTGTCTATCCTGAACCTACTGTCCATCAACCTCATTCGATGCTCTTGAGTTCTAGTATTTTGGGAAATGGAGAAAAAGTTCTTTTTTTTTCAACTCTCTCCATCCCATTTGTAACTTTATAACCCTCTATCATGCCCCCCTTAGTTTCCTCTTTTCTATATTGGAGCTTTACAATACAGGTGGTTTTATTCTCAAGCCCTTTCCTAATAATCCCTAACAAACCCACTGCTGCAAGATCTTGTCCAGTCTCAGGAAGTTCAGCCCCATTAACCTATACTTGAAGTTGGGATTGTTTGTCTCATTGTACATTACCTTAACACTTGCCAACACAGAACTTCATTAGCCACATTGTTGTTGACTCACCCAGTTTGTGGAGATCCTCTTTGGTGATTCAGGCTTGGGTGGGTTTATATTCAGACTCAGATTTATATTCAGCCTTTGAACCTCTCTATCACCAGAGGGAAAGCTGGGGGGCCCTTGGCCCTATGCAAGGCGGGTTTATATTCAGACTCAGATTTATATTCAGCCTTTGAACCTCTCTATCACCAGAGGGAAAGCTGGGGGGCCCTTGGCCCTATGCAAGGCATCAGCGTAGCTCTAGGCTCCAGACCTCCAGCATGCACCTTACAGTTGCCTCTGGCATGCCTAGGCACAGGAAGGTTTGCTGGGGGTGGGGGGTTGTAGCTAATTGAAGCTCAGCTCTAAAGAAGCAAATCACAACAAATATTGTCCCCTATCATTCATTATTTCCTATGGAAGGAAGGAATTGAATAGGTGTGCTGTCTCTTTAAATGTGATGGCCAGAACTCCCTTTGGAGTTCAATTATGCTTGTCACAGCCTTGATTTTGGCTCCACCCCTAATGTCTCCTGGCTCCACCCCCAAAGTCCCCAGATATTTCTTGAATTGGACTTGGCAACCCTAAATGAAGAAGTTGCCAACACTGTTGTCCCAGCAAGTCTCCTATGAATTTACATTTTAAAAAAAAAAAAATCACACATAGAACTATCCCTATCGATACTCACCCATAAAAAAGACAATTGTGCTGGCTGAAAACTGTTGTGTCCTACCTTATGTTGTATATAGTGGCAGGTAATGAACTAACTGTGTGATCATCTAATACACAGGTTGCACTCCGTGACATATCTACAAAGAAATAAGTTATCACTCAGAACAGTGAAATTACTTAAGAGAAAATGGGTAGAAAGTACAGGTTCATGCCATGAACTATTTGTATTTTGTACACATGGGATCTCCACTGTTCATAAAATGTTCACCCCCTGCAAAAACAACAACGCATTGCTCTAACTTTAATGCCCATGTGCACATTCTATTGTTTCAGAATCCCTGAAATTAAGTTCAATGGTGAAGTCTATTTGTATGAATATGGAAGTTCCAGTCAGTTTAAATATTACTTTTTAAAAAATTAAACTTCACAATTTTTAGCGTTTAAAACCAAGCATGTTTTTAAAATGAGCCTTTTCTGTCTGAAATTGATTCAACTCAAGCTGTTATACTGGACAATTGGGCAGTAGGTTGAAATCTGGTTCATAAGAGAATTTTTTTCTTGAAAAGACAAATTTTGTTGAAGAAACAAGTGGTCTGTTTTGTTCACACCCTGAAAATAGTTGGTAACATATGATTATAATAATCTCTCAGGTGTGTGATGCAGAAAAGCAGGTATTTTAGAATTAGTTTCAGTGATTTTTATTTTTACATACAGTATGCTTTTGAAATATAAACACAAAGAAAGACCCATGTGCCTGTGAAGATAAAGTTAGTGAATAGCATAACTGCTCTGAGGTAAATGGTGTTATCCATGATGCATATGCCATATCCAGCCACAAGGAATATTCTCAATTCAAGGAGAAATTCCGACTCATTGCTTGTCTACTTGCACAAAAGTTCCCAGTGATAAATGGTATGGTCAAAGAACTAATCAGCTGCTGGAATATTTCAGAACATATTGTTTTTAAAATTTAACAGCAATAATAATGTGTGGTCTAACTTTTTAAAAAGTGGATAACTCAATGTATGTGCATATTTTTATGAGCTCTTTCTAGACACTAATTACTTAGTTTTGAAACGAAGGTAAATTTATGCATTCTCCCAATGTTGGGAGGTAGGGCTATGGGAAAGGGAAATAAGTATCTGCGGGCAAGCCAAATTGAATTTCAAAGAGGCAAGGTTAGAGTGAATGTATTATGTTTGCTCAGATTAACAGCAGTATCCCTCTCTCTGTTTTCCTTTTGCTCCACTTTTGAAATTCAAGTAAACAAAAGAAGTAAGCTCCATTTGCCAACAACTGGTGCCCCAGAGTTGTCAGGCTCTTGTCAGAGAGCTAAGGCTTACCCGCACTCCCCTTCTCCCTATCTTTTATTGCTTTTCAAATATGCACTTTGCTCAGCAGTCTTTGCTATTAAACAATTCACTTTTTTTCTTCCTTGGTTTCTCTGCTTCAGGAGGGGGTAAAAATAGCAAAACTTGGTCACAAAATCTAAAGCCAGACATTCATTTCCTGTACCTCAACGTCTCGTTCTTTCACCTCCTTGTCCACAGGATTTGGCTATCAAATAAATCTTAATCTGTAAACAAATGATTTACTCTACAATTAAACCATTCATCCTACCCCCCCCCCCTTTCCTCAAGCCACTTGGCTGCAGTCCAACATAGAGGCTCATAGGTTCTTTGGTTATTTAGTGCTCATGATGTTTTAAAAGCAATAAGCTCATAGAGACTTTATAAAACTACATGGCATCACCAAAAACACTGTTTGTATCTCAGAAACAGCGTAACTTCTACCTGAAAAGTCTTAAAATGCTTATCCAAGTTGCTTTAAAATAATTTGAACATTTTGTTTTCTTATAGAATAATGAACCATCAAAATGGAAGTAAAGATGACTCAGTTGCATGCATATAAAACTGTGCATGCAGAGTTGTAGTACAAAACTAGCAACAACACGGATCAAATGTTTTGCCAGGAAGCATAGTAGGGTGGTTGTAAATCCCATTATTGATTTCCTACCAGCTCTGAATACACTGTTCCAAAATATGCATAGGCCACTACTCAGCTACTTCAGTGTCCCCACAGTTGGGAGACACTGTGGCAACTGGTCAAAGTATTGGATTTGGTTCTGGGAGACCTGGCTTCAAATACTAACTGTGCTATGAAGTGACCTTGAGCTAATCACTCAACCTAAATCTAATCTACCTCAAAAGACTCTTTTGTTGATACAATGGAATCAGGAGAAGCACGCAAACTATTCTGAGCTCCTAAGAAGAGGCTTAGAATAAAATATATCAGACAGTCTGTACATAACTGGCAGAATCTGGTCTTTCAAAAGGCATAATCTACTGCCATATCATAAATTGCTTTTTGAAACTCTCTCTAGTTACACAAGGTTTGTCACCCTACTAGACTAGGTGCATCATCGCTCTAACCTAGATTGGGACATACATAATTTCTTTTCAAAACAAGTTCATCAGGTGCTTGAAGAAGATAAAATATACAACAGGCTATCATTTGCCACTATCAGAAATAAAAATAATTGGGATTTGTGATCAAAACAAGGACTAGGCTAGTTTCAATTCTCACCTCAAAGGAGTTCCTAAGTGGCAGAAACAGTTCTGTCTCCCGCACCCATGCCTCATAATCTTCTGAACTTCTGTCCTATACATATAAAAGCCGACTTGTCTTGGCAAATTTGAGCTCCCTCATTGCTTGGGACTGGCTGAGATGGTAGAGATGGTAGTGCATCAACCTCTGGCCCACCAAACTATCAATCAACTGCTCATGCATCACATTGGCTGACTCTGCTCTCCCCCACCCACTGCTGGTTCCTGGACAGATGAGGAATGGCCCTCTGAGGAAACTGCTAGGCAGCAGCAGCTGCTAGGCAACTAACCCTGCTTTTCTCAATAAAAACTAACCAAGCTTGGTTCTCTCAGTAAAAGACAGTGGGGGAGGCAGTTTCAAGTCCTATTTTGGCATTTGAAGGAGAATTCATTGGTTGACTCCGCTCCTCTCTCCCGCCCGAGTGGCTGTTGCCCGCCGGCCAAGCTGCTTCTCTTAATCAAAGGCAACTAGCCTTGTTTTTGGCTCTCCCTACTCACTAAGCCACCGCGCTGTTTTTCAGGGGAGAGAAAGAAAGCCTTCTCTCAACTGGCTGAGGGACAGAAGAGGAGGGGAACAGCCACACAAAAAGCCTTCTCACTATTGGTTGAGGGAGGAAGAGGAAAGGCTTTCTCCCAACTGGCTGAGGACTCCCTTGATTGGCTGAGGACTCCTCCCTATCCTCCTCTGGAAGGGTAGAGATGGGGGGAAATGGCATCATGTAACAGCAGACCAGATACAAAGAAAGAGATAGGGAGGAAAAGTGAGAGACATAGACAGATTGAAGTCCTGTACTTAAGACCAACGTTATTAGAGAGATTGGGTTGGTCTTAAAGCCTAAAGGCCTCTGAGAGAGAACTCATTGGGGCCAGTCCTAATGACAGCTGCCAGTTCCAGATGGGTGGGAAATTCCTGGAGATCCTGTAGGGGAATTTGAGGAGGGTACAAGAGTTAGGGCTTCAGAGCAGGGTCTGCCAGCCACAGGTTCTTGCTGGGGAAGCTGACTGGGTGATTTCGGACCATTCACAGACTTGCAACCTAACCTGCCTCACAGGGTTGTTGTTCAGATTAAAGGGGGGAGAGGAGAATTATATAAGCTACTTTGGTCCCCACCATTGTGGAGAAAGACTGTCCATTCCCTAGGTGGAGGCTACAGGGAGGGGGGAGGCAATGGAAAGCTGAAGTCATAGGAGCAGATATAGGGAAGGAGATAAGATTTCCAACTCCAGGTTAGAAAATTCCTGGAGATTTAAGGGGTGGAGCCCGGACACTCCTGCTGTCTTCCCACCCACCAAAGTGAAGGCATTTATTCTCCCCCCCCCCCTCAATGGGAACTGATCTCTGCCATCTGGAGGGCAGTTGTAAAAAAAGGCAAACACTATGCTGGGAATTATTAGGAAGGGAACTGAAAACAAATCAGCCAGTATCATAATGCCCCTGTATAAATCGATGGTGCAGCCTCATTTGGAGCACTGTGTACAATTCTGGTCACCACACCTTAAAAAAAAATATTATAGCATTGGAAAAAGTGCAGAAAAGGGCAACTAGAAAGATTAAAGGGTTGGAACACTTTCCCTATGAAGAAACTTTAAAGCGCTTGGGGCTCTTTAGCTTGGAGAAATGATGACTGAGGGGTGAAATGATGGAGGGTTACAAGATTATGCATGGGATAGAGAAGGTAGAGAAAGAAGTACTTTTCTTCCTTTCTCACAATACAAGAACACATAGGCACTCAATTAAATTGCTGAGCAGTTGGGTTAGAATGGATAAAAGGAAATACTTCTTCACCCAGAGGGTGATTAACACATGGAAATCACTGCCACAGGAGGTGGTGGCAGTTACAAGCATAGACGGCTTCAAGACGGGATTAGATAAAACACATGGAGCAGAGGTCTATCAGTGGCTATTAGCTACAGGATATAGATGGAACACTCTGTCTGGGGCAGTGATGCTCTGCATTCTTGGTGCTTGGGAGGGGCAACAGTAGGAGGCCTTCTAGTGTCCTAGCCCCACTAATGGACCTCATGATGGCACCTGGGTTTCTGGCCACTGTGTGACAGTATTGAACTGGATGGGCCACTGGCCCTGATCCAACATGGCTTCTCTTATGTTCTTGGGGCAGCAGGTATAAAAGTTTTGGGTTTGGTGCCATGAGGTAAATTTTGTGATGAAAAAGTAGAATATGGAGATCACTTAAGCATAAGTGTATAAAACTAACAAAGAAGATTTATCTCTATATGGGTTTGTTTTTAAAGAACAATTCAGCAATTCAGTCTCCAGATAGTCACAGGGGAAGCCTAGCTGAGGTACTCAAATTTAAGCTAGTTATGGCTTCAAGTTGTAATTTGAATTTCCTTTAATGCTTACGGTTACAAAAAGACTTTCACTGCCTAACCACCAGATTGGATCCTTTTACACACACAAGAGATTTCACCCATACCAGAATGCTCTTTCCCAAGTGTCAGACTAGATAGGACCAGGTCTGCTCATCACTAGAGACAGGCTTTATAACTGGGCAGTCTGACCTGTCCTAGGGGTACAGTTAAACCATCCTATCAGGCAAAGCTACTCTTTTTAATGATAACAAGTTTTATTAAATTTAACAGGGAAAATTAGGGAATTGGGGGAAGGATCAGGAATAGAATACAGAAAATAAAAGAATAAATTACAATTATTACTACATCAAGAAAAACAAAAGAAAAAATGTAATTCATTATACCTGCAAGTACTCAAAATTACCTTTAAAGTCTACAAATATATGATCTTTTGATATTACTGTAAAATCCTCCTGTTTTACCAACTATTTAGTGGCAGATTCCAGATTCTTATCTATCATAGCTGTGATCATACAAAACCAAATCTATGTATCTTTAATCTACACAAAGCAACAGAAGGAAGGGAAAAAAAGAAGAGAAAGAAAGGTTCAAATTCTGGTCTTCAGTACTAGCTTATTAACCCAGAGGTTTCAATATGTAGCAACAGCAGCTGCATCTCTATCTAATTTACAAAGGAATCTCAAGGCTAAACGAAAATAAAATAAGCTCCTTATTAACCATGAAAGACTTTTGAGTTAGATGGGCAGTTACGGTACTTATGTCTTATTAGCAAATGTAGATTTTAGGCATCTACTTGAACAGTTAGCTCTCTTTAATAAACAAAAAGGATGGGTTTTCAAAAAGAAAAGAGAAAAAGTAAGCAAGGGAGGAGAAAAAAAAACAACCCAAACCCATGGAATGCTGTTTTTACGGCAGCCCTCATCTCAGAAGACGCTAGCCATTCCCAATTGCTCCCACAACTTCACACTAAACAGAAAGGGGAACCTTGATCTATACGGAAGATTCATCTCACTCCCATCAAATTGTACTCATTTACTTCCCTGAAAAGCAAAGAAAAAAGCTCTTAGTGGATTAATTCATTGGAAGACATCTCCATGCATGGGAATGAACAAACCAATCATTCAAGAAAAAGCAAAAATATTAAAGGTATGTACACACTTTTCTTATATATATATCTTTGTATGTAATTCTAGCTACAATAGCCCACATTCTAATTAAACAGATTAATTTTTAGTCTTACATTAGCGTATATTTAAATTTTAAAAAGTCTTAAAAGTTGTTAGAGTCATTAAAACCCCCCTTTTTAGCAACAGACTGTTAAACTTCATTATGATGTTGAGCTTTGCACCAAACCAAAACAAGCTGCCACTTCAATTTGAAAAATAAAAAACCAAATAATCCTGCTTTAGGGTTGAAGAATCCCTCAAAAAAAGGGGGGGATTCAAAATTAAGTCCCATAATATTGTGCCTGTTAGAGAATAGTCTTATAATCGCTTCTTATAGTTTGAATAAAAATGAAGATCCCCTAGTTCGAAAATCAGAATATCCATTCCAAGATGTTATGTCAGATCCATAATATTATGCTCATGTCAAGCCACTGTATGGTAAGAGTTTATATTCTCTTCTTCCTAAAAGCCTTCCAAGTCATAATCCTTGTTGTTGGACTTGCTCTGAAGCTGTAGATTTTAATTGAGTTGACTGATTTTTCCCTTTAATTGCTGAGCATTTTTACAAAGAGCTCTGCTCTGAAGTGGGTCAGTCTTTGGTGGAGACAAAAGCCTGGATTGCAGTGTTTAAATACTGGCTCAAAATTCACTTTAGAACAGATCCTAACAGCCTTCTTGATTGTCTGAAAAGAGACCCATATATCTCATCCTGGTCAGCAGTTCTTATGTCCACACTTAACCAGTTGGGGATAGAGGTTGATGATTTTTTTACATCTGATGAGTCATATATCTTCAGATGTATTAAATAGAGATTGTTGGAGTTGGAGGAAACGAAACTATGCCCAACTGACCCTTATATTTGCTCTCCAGCATCCTTAGGTCTTTATGCTTTCTGTGGCAAAATGCCCCATTATCTATCAGACTTAACCATTCCAAGTCATCGCAGGGCATTTATGTTGGCTAGACTAAATGTATTTCTCTCCAAAGTTCTACAAGGGAGATATCATCGAGTTCTTTTCTCCCTTTCTCACAATACAAGAACTCGTGGGCATTCGATGAAATTGCTGAGCAGAAAGGTTAAAACGGATAAAAGAAAGTACTTCTTCACCCAAAGGGTGATTAACATGTGGAATTCACTGCCACAGGAGGTGGTGGCGGCCACAAGTATAGCCACCTTCAAGAGGGGTTTAGATAAAAATATGGAGCACAGGTCCATCAGTGGCTATTAGCCACAGTGTATGTGTGTATATAAAATTTTTTGCCACTGTGTGACACAGAGTGTTGGACTTGATGGGCCGTTGGCCTGATCCAACATGGCTTCTCTTATGTTCTTATGTTCCTTTAGGCAACAGACTCTGTGGAGCAAATATTCCCGACTCAATTCAGCATATATTGCTTGATTGTTCCATTTATCATAACCTCCATAAAGATTTATTTTGCAAGCTTTCTTTCTCCCCAGATCTGTCTATTCTGCCACCGTTATTATTTATTGAACAATACTGAGTGGGAGGTTAGCAAGGCTGTGGCAAAATTTTTGGCTGACATTCTTAAATTTAAATCTGACCATGTATGAATGCATCTGTAATCTCAGTTTCGTTTTGATTTTATCTCCAATGTTTAAATTTTATATTCTGTGTATTTTTTTTTTCGCAACTGTTATGCCATTAAAGGTTTGGTATGGTATGGTATGGTACAAAGAGCTCTGGAGCCGAATCGATGTTATTCCCCCCTTTCTTTGTCTCAGTGAACTGTAGGTTTCATTTCTCCTGCGTAAGTGCATAAACTGCATTCATTTTAAAATCAGGCAAGGCAATCTCAGGCAGTTGTTTCACTTTTGCCCATTTCTCAGGCAGATTTTATGCTCCTTGATACCTCTGTTCTTGTATATTTTCCATTTCTTTACAATTCTCCAGGAATTTTCCCATCTGTTCCTTTACCAATTCTGTTAAGTCCCTACCTTATGAAGAGTATAGTAGCCATAACATCTTTTGAATTATTCATCTCTTCCCTGCTGTTATAATCAGTATGATAGTAGAAATCAGAGAATAAGTTCAGAGTGCCAGGTTGACAGCTTTTCTCATATAAAGTCACATTCCACCTTTGATCAAGCTTTGTATAGTATGTTGGTAGTCCAATTGTCACTTATTTAATCTGAAACCAGATCTATCCACAACTATATACTCAGTCCAATTCCTTTTACTTGAAATAAAGACAATTGTTATAAGCTTGTTCTTTTAATTTTAGAAGCATCTCTTGTTGGGGGGGAGGTCTTTTAGCCTCCTCCCCCCCCCCCTTTTGAACAGTCAAATTTGGTTTTATAATAGGACTTTAGTTGATAGGTTACATTCCAAAGTGAACTTACTTGCAAGGTATAGTTCGTTAGTTTAAGTAGAAGGACAACTAGAAGAAAGTATTTTGTTACCAGTAGACACAGCTAGTGCCATACAAAATGGCGATTGTCACAGTGAGGCTTCAGGATAGACAAAGAACCAGGCTTTGCTTGCTGACGAAATCCCTGGGAATGTCGTTTCCCATGCTGTCAGGGCTCCCCCTCCAGGGGTCCCCTCGGGTATCTGGGCTTCCCAGACCCCCTCAATCTGCTCAATTCGGGAAGTTCACAAGAGCTGCAATTCCCCCCGCCTTGCTGAGCTGAAGCCAGAACAGGAATCGCAAAGCTACTCTTTAAACTGTCTGCTGTCTTGCTGAGGCAGACCCAAACTGATTACTGATGTGCTTCCCTCCAACATGCTATTTCCCCTCTGAAAGATGACTGGACACCGGAAGAGCTCTCCCATGTGTTTAGGTGCAAAACAATTCTTCCAAGGACAGGACAGACAACCTCTCATCCATCACATCTGCATATACCAATCCTTCCTTTGCTTCAAAAGTATCTGATACTTTGGTATCTTCAATTTTTCTGGCAGTAGTTCAAGATACTTCTCCAAGATTATAGGGACCCTGGCTCTTGCTCTTCCTATATCCCATTATTATTACTATTACTATTATTATTATATTCCGCCCATATCACAACTAACTGCTTCTGTGCAGTCACCATGGTGTTGCGTACAACAGATTTTTCTTCTCATGTGCAGCAAGGGGCTCTGACACCAAGTCTAAATATTCCTTAACTACTGGTGATGACAGATTCAATTCAGGAGAAGTTATTTCTTCAGGAAGACAAGAAGCAAAGGCCTGTTAATTTGTCCTAGTAGGTCCTGAAATTCAGTTCTGCTGACCTCATTTTAGCTCATCTGCATGGTCCAATAATCTGTATCTACTCTGTGCAATAGGTGAGGTTTGAAACAAGATATCAACAGGTCTCAGATTCAGGACCCCACATTACCCATGCAGCCAACCCTACTTTTTGTTAGGTTCTTCTCCACAGATGAGACATCAAGTGCAGAATGTTATGTCTTGATATGCCCTGGACTAGGGAGCGTGATGTACGCTCTTGAGGAAATTCAGATAGAAAGCTACTCTGCTGCTTGGTGCCTCCTTGACAACAGACCACACTTCTCCAGTCTAGTGGAGAGGCTGCTTTTGAAATTGTGGTGGACTTCAGTGGTCTCAAACACATGCACAGGGTCCACTCTAGCAGCAGGACACAGCCTGACTGCAATTTATCATCTGGATACTGAGTGCCAGTACCTTCTTGGGATAGGCTGGGCTCCACATGAAGAATATGCCTTTGTTAGAAGACACTTCATATTTAGAATTTACATTATTATTGAGAAGGCTCACATCCTCTGGTGCAGCAAGAAAAGCACTGAACCATTCATGGCATCCACTCAATATGCCCTGTGTTTCTTTCAAGCAGGCCTTGACCAGGAGCTGAAAGTTAATTCCTTAGGCAGACAGGTAACAGATTTATTATATTTCCATGCACAGATGCTATATTGACTTCCAGATATTCACAAGTGGTCTAGTTCCTGAAAGATGTTGCTCAGCTCAACCCTCCCATGGTCTACAGGTCTCTACCCTGAAGCCTACTATCATACTGCTGGCACTCTGAGTCTCATTTCAGTTGAGCTTCCAATATTCAAGTCCTTTTTCCTAACAGCACTGACCTCAGCCTACAGAGTATTAGAACAGAGGATTCTGTCCACCTAGAAGAACTCTTTATTAAGATTAGGTAATTCTCAGAACCAATCCAACCTCAAGCCAACTCTCAGAAGAGCCCTGAGAATGTATCTGAGCAGGAAAAAGATCAGACTATTCATTGCCTTGCTTCTTCCTCCTACAATAGGGAAGGAGGTGTCCTGCACATTGAGCAGATGGCTTAGTCAGATTTCATTCTGGTATGCCAAGTGGCATACACTAGACCATCTGTATGTCAGGACATCAGAATTAATTCTGTTCACAGAGCAGCAACCTCATCTGTGTGTAACATCAGTGCCTCTATACGGGAATACTGTAGAGCAAGACGCATGGGCTTCACATTACATGGGCTACACATTACATTATATTACATAAATAAATAAATAAAATCCATTGGCCAATGCAGCCTTTGGTCAGAAAGTACTGCAGCAGCTGGTGCATTCAGATTAGATATCTTCTCACCCGACATGGCAGATAATGTTTTTTTGACATCTTATGCTGCCAATTTAGAATGAGAAAGGAACCCTGGATACTCAACCCTCAAACCTGGATACTTACGGTAAAAGTTCATCCTGTCTAAACCCTTATGCTACCTAAACTCTTACGTCACTAACAAAGCTATACTTCAGCTTTATTTGTTCAGAGAATTTAACTTACAGCTCCCTTCACTGATGTGTGTTCACCCATTGTCTTCCATACAGTTAGGAAGTTAAGAGGGGTTGGGGGAAGTACCTGAACTGAAGAGTAGGATAATTCCCATTATCCTATAGGAGGATAATCCCCATTGGTAGAGACAGGAAATTGATAATTAATCTTGCCTCTTTTACTATACTAAAGTGCTCTCCTTTCATCATAATAGAAGGAACTTTCCTTTTTGATCCAAATATAATTACTGGAATGGCGTCCCCAGTGTGGTGCCTGTGGGTATCACTGTGCCCGCCAAGCCACCAGGCTTTCCTAGTGCTCACTGTGAGTTTTAGAAAGTGGGTGGTGTCATGTGGGGATCTTCCCTAGCAAAGCTTCTGATTGGCACCTGGAGAGCTGATTAGCTATGCAGATTAACATAAATGGTATTTCAGTAGCAGCTGCCATCACATTGTTGTTTTTATTTTTTCTCACTCCCTTTTTCTCACTCGAGCCTTTGGCGCGAGCCGAAGGGCGAGAGCTAAAGGGCTCTTGGCCTGTGGCTCTTTGCCTGGGGGCTTCCTAAGGACCAGGAACCCAGATCCCTGATTTCCTTGTTCTCCCAATAAGGTAAGTTGACCTTCCAGAAGGGGAGCCACGTAAACAACAGCATTTAAAGAGGACTGTATATTTAATATATATATCATGAAGGTAGAATGCCAGCAGGGGGGTGGGGGCTTTCCAGTGTTTTGCACTGAGTGTCACATGTATGACTATCTGCCCACAGGACAGAAGTCTTGGGTGTGTGCTCGATGCAAGGAGCTCCTGGTCCTCAGGGAACGAGTTCGTACCCTTGAGGCCGAGGTGACTGCCCTGGAGAAGCAGAGACGGTCAGTTAGGCAATTGGGGAAGACTCTTGGGGGCGTATTAGATGAGCCCCACTCTGAATGTGGCAGCCCCGTTGCTGCCAGAGAGCGTGAGGGTCTAGAGGGAACAGGGCACCTTGCTGAGGATAAGGGGAATGCGCCCTCAGAAGGGACCTCTTCTTCGGTTGGTGAGCGGGTATCCTTTCGCGCCAAGGAACCATCCCTGGGCAGGGGGAGAGGGGGGGTCTTGGTAGTTGGTGATTCGATCCTTAGGCAAGTAGACAGCTGGGTGGCAAAACCGCGTATTGACCGTATGGTGACTTGCCTGCCTGGTGCGAAGGTAGCGGACATTACGCGTGTAGTAGATAGGCTGATAGACAGTGCTGGGGAGGAGCCTGTGGTCATGGTGCATGTTGGCACCAACGATGTGGGGAAATGCAGTCGTGAGGTCCTGGAGGAGAAATTTAGGCTGCTAGGTGGGAGACTTAAGGCCAGGACCTCCAAGGTGGCCTTCTCGGAAGTGCTACCTGTTCCACGTGCAGGGCAGGAGAGACAGGCGCAAATTAGAAGTCTCAATGTGTGGATGAGACGATGGTGTAAGGAGGAAGGGTTTAAGTTTGTTAGGCACTGGGATGCTTTCTGGAACAAGCCGGAGCTGTACAAAAGAGACGGTCTCCACTTGTCTCCGGATGGAACCAGGCTGCTGGCGCTTAAAATCAAAAAGGTGGCAGAGCAGTTTTTAAACTAAATCTTGGGGGAAAGCCGACAGGAGATGGAATGTCTCTGGTTCGGGAGGACTCGTCTCAAAGAGATGAAGGGTTGGCTTCTATTTTTCTACCGAGTAACGGATCAGAGTTGTCCACTGTGATGGTGACAAACAGTATGGACTGTCTGCTAGAGTCTCGAGGCGGCAGGAGAGAGGTGGCGGGCCTAGCTTGCTTGGGCAATTATAAATGTTTGTATGCAAATGCTAGAAGTGTCCGAAGTAAAATTGGTGAATTGGAATGTTTAGTGTTGGGAGAAAACATAGACATTGTGGGAATTTCAGAAACTTGGTGGAATGAGGAGAATCAGTGGGACACGGTGATTCCTGGATATAAGTTATATCGGAAGGATAGGGAGGGAAGGGTTGGAGGTGGGGTGGCTCTGTATGTCAGAGAGGATATACGGTCCAGTAAGACTGAGGTCAGAGAATTAGATTCCCTTTTAGAAATGCTTTGGGTTGAAATAGAGGGCCCAAAAGGAAATTTAACTATGGGAGTTTGTTATCGCCCACCAAATCAAAAGAGAGAGGACGATTATAATATGATGGAGGGATTAAAGATAGCGGCTAAACGTAAAAACTGTGTCGTAATAGGTGATTTTCACTACCCGCAGATTGATTGGGTCAATATGTGTTCTGGTCGAGAGAGATTGAGTTTCTTGATGCTCTCAATGACTGTGCTATGGAGCAGATGGTCTCAGAACCTACCAGGGGTGGGGCGATCCTGGATCTGGTCCTAAGTAATGCCCAAGACTTGGTGAGAGACGTAAAAGTGATTGCGCCGCTTGGGAACAGTGACCATAATGTTATTGATTTCACCGTTTGTATAAATAGGGAGTTGCCCAAAAAGACCGCCACAACCACATTTGACTTTAAAAGGGGTAAATTCTCTGAGATGAGGAGGCATGTGAGGAGGAAACTGAAAGGAAAGGTAAATATGGTCAAAACCCTTGGGGAAGCTTGGAGACTATTTAAAACTATAATCCTAGAAGCTCAGATAAAATACATGCCACAAGTTAGGAAAGGCACAAACAGGTATAAGAAGAGGCCAGCATGGTTAACAAACAAAGTAATGGAAGCTGTAAAAGGTAAGAAGGACTCCTTTAAGCGGTGGAAAACCAGTCCAAGTGAGATTAATAAAAGGGAACACAGACAGTGGCAAATCAAATGCAAGACTGTGATCAGGCAGGCAAAAAGGGACTATGAGGAGCATATTGCAAAAAACATAAAGACCAACAATAAAAATTTCTTCAAATATATTAGAAGTAGGAAACCAGCCAGGGAAGCAGTGGGGCCCTTGGATGACCATGGGGTAAAAGGATTACTGAAGGAGGATGGGGAAATGGCTGAGAAGCTGAATGCATTTTTTGCCTCCGTCTTCACCGTGGAAGATGAGAAGTGTTTGCCCGCCCCAGAACCACTAATATTGGAAGGGGTGTTGAAAGACCTGAGTCAGATTGAGGTGACAAAAGAGGAGGTCCTACAACTGATAGACAAATTAAAAACTAATAAGTCACCGGGTCCGGATGGCATACATCCAAGAGTTCTGAAAGAACTCAAAGTTGAACTTGTGGATCTTCTAACAAAAATCTGTAATCTTTCATTGAAATCTGCCTCCGTTCCTGAGGACTGGAAGGTAGCAAATGTCACCCCCATCTTTAAAAAGGGTTCCAGAGGAGATCCGGGAAATTACAGGCCAGTCAGTCTGACTTCAATACCGGGAAAGTTGGTAGAAACCATTATCAAGGACAGAATGAGTAGGCACATTGATGAACATGAGTTATTGAGGAAGACTCAGCATGGGAAGGGAAGATCTTCCCTTCTGTAAGGGAAGATCTTGCCTCACTAACCTGTTACAGTTCTTTGAGGGGATGAACAAACATGTGGACAAAGGAGACCCGAAAGATGTTGTTTACCTTGACTTCCAGAAAGCTTTTGATAAAGTTCCTCATCAAAGGCTCCTTAGTAAGTTTGAGAGTCATGGAGTAAAAGGACAGGTCCTCTTGTGGATCAAAAACTGGCTAATTAATAGGAAGCAGAGAGTGAGTATAAATGGGCAGTCTTCGCAGTGGAGGACGGTAAGCAGTGGGGTGCCGCAGGGCTCGGTACTGGGTCCCATCCTCTTTAACTTGTTCATAAATGATTTAGAGTTGGGAGTGAGCAGTGAAGTGGCCAAATTTGCAGATGACACTAAATTGTTCAGGGTGGTGAGAACCAGAGAGGATTGTGAGGAACTCCAAAGGGATCTGTTGAGGCTGGGTGAGTGGGCGTCAACGTGGCAGATGCGGTTCAATGTGGCCAAGTGCAAAGTAATGCACATTGGGGCCAAGAATCCCAGCTACAAATACAAGTTGATGGGGTGTGAACTGGCAGAGACAGACCAAGAGAGAGATCTTGGGGTCATGGTAGATAATTCACTGAAAATGTCAAGACAGTGTGCGTTTGCAATAAAAAAGGCCAACGCCATGCTGGGAATTATTAGGAAGGGAATTGAAAACAAATCAGCCAGTATCATAATGCCTCTGTATAAATCGATGGTGTGGTCTCATTTGGAGTACTGTGTGCAGTTCTGGTCGCCGCACCTCAAAAAGGATATTATAGCATTGGAGAAAGTTCAGAAAAGGGCAACTAAAATGATTAAAGGGCTGGAACACCTTCCCTATGAAGAAAGGTTGAAACGCTTAGGGCTCTTTAGCTTGGAGAAACGTCGACTGAGGGGTGACATGATAGAAGTTTACAAGATAATGCATGGGATGGAGAAAGTAGAGAAAGAAGTACTTTTCTCCCTTTCTCACAATACAAGAACTCGTGGGCATTCGATGAAATTGCTGAGCAGACAGGTTAAAACGGATAAAAGGAAGTACTTTTTCACCCAAAGGGTGATTAACATGTGGAATTCACTGCCACAGGAGGTGGTGGCGTCCACAAGCATAGCCACCTTCAAGAAGGGGTTAGATAAAAATATGGAGCAGAGGTCCATCAGTGGCTATTAGCCACAGTGTGTGTGTGTGTGTGTGTGTGTGTGTGTGTATATATATATATATATATATATATATTTGGCCGCTGTGTGACACAGAATGTTGGACTGGATGGGCCATTGGCCTGATCTAACATGGCTTCTCTTATGTTCTTATGTTCTTCTCTCAATATATTTTAAAAATCACCTCTCTTCTCCCCTGCACTTGGGCTTCCTCTGTGTGGCTTTGCCTACCATGACATCCATTTTGCAGTTGCATCCACTGTCCTGTATCAGAGTTCCAAAGGCATTCACAAGCTCAAAAAGGTTGAGGACCTCTGCACTAGAAAGTTAGAGGCAGAAAGTGCTAAGAGAAGGTAGAGTAATTTAGGAGAGGTAGAGCAATTAAGGAGAATACAGAGGGGCTGAAAAGAATGGGACAGACAATGGCAGTACATAAGGAATTAGAAGCCTGAGCAAAGGCACAAGAAAAGTAGAAAAACATTCAATGAGAAGTCAGTTCAAACTCACTGCAGACAACTTAGGATCATTTGATTTATTTATGTATGCCAGCCTTGTATATTTAGAGAAAAATCTAAATTATAGGATCACCCAGATAAACCTGTGACAAGGATTGAAAAATGCAAGTTTTTTAAGGTAGAAAAAAAACCTACTTTAAAAACACCCACCAGAGCTGAGGTTGAGGCCCTTGAAGGAAAGGTTTACTTACTTATTTTAAAACATATGTATCCCTTCCTAACTTATCTCCTTAGACTCAAAAGTGTCTGACAATGCAATATTAAGGCATCTAGACTGGTATCAGCTGTGACAGAGGAGGGTTGAGGAGGCCTTGGATGTTCTTTCCCTGGATACTCCTTCCCTGGCTCTCTTCTCCATAATCAGCTAAATGCTTATATGATAAAGGCCCTGGCAAAAAGAGATACGGTGGTCACTTATGCTCTGGTGGTGAGAGAAGGTGACTTGTGAAGGGCAAATGTTAACTTACAACCAAGCTGAGTCTGCAGAGAGCCTTCAGCATCCTGATACATAAATGTATACATCTAGTAGAGGATCCTGCAACATATCCATAGCAATTCCATAGCAATTCCTGGGATAGTATAGAATCTGCTAGCACAGACTAGGACTTTCCTGTTAAGAATTTAGGAAGATCACTCCTTACTGCCTCTAGGAAAGAGTTCCTTGGAAACATTAGGTTCACTCATGGAGATTGCTTCCTCAGACTCTGAAAGGTGTTCTGACAGCTCCAGTGATATAATCACTTTAGCTGGAAGGGTTGATAACCATCTTGATTAAGATAGTGTATCGCTCTGGTAAAGACAGGTTGCTTACCTGTAGCTGTAGATCATCAAGTGGTCATCTGTGCATTCATACTCATGGGATATAACGCCTGTGCCAATCCCCCAAATTGGTACCTAAAAAGCCCAGGATTTTTCGTGCTCAGCACCAGTGGGCATGCGCAGGCGTCCCAGTACGCATGCTCCCTGGAGCCAGCGCGCAGATCCTGCCAGTTCCTTCTTGACCGCTGGAAGCTCCCTAACATAGGGAGACCATCAGCAGTGGGGAAGGAGGGCAGGTAGTGTAAATGCACAGATGACCATTCGAAGATCTACAGTTACAGGTAAGCAACCTGTCTATCTTCTTCATGGTCTCTGTGCTTCACACTCATGGGAGATTAGCAAGCAAGACATACCTGGACGTGGGAAGACGGTCAACCAGAAGAGACAGCTTGCAGCACCATTGCTCCCAGATGAGTCCTCTGCTGAGCATGCACATCCAGAGCATAGTGCTTCATGAAAGCATGTGGAGAGGACCAGGTGGCGGCCTTGCACACATCTGTCAAGGAAACACCCTTCAGGAATGCCATCAACGTCGCCATCGCTCTAGTAGAGTGTCCACGAATGGGCCCAGGCAATGGCTTCTTTGCCAGCAAGTAGCACAGTTTCTCAGTGAGCCACTTCGAAAGCCGCTGGGATGAAATTCTGGAACCCAAATTAAGAGCAGCAAAAGAAACAAAAAGATGCTGGTCCTGGCAAAAACTCTTTGAATGACTCAAATAAAACAGTAACAACATCCAAAGCGTGCCACCTATGTTCCTCATCTGAAGAAGGCATGGGATAAAACGTGGGTAACCAAACGTCCAACTTAAGGTGAAACTGGGAAACAACCTTAGGAAGAAAAGAAACAACAGGAGCCAACGATACTCCAGACTCATGAAAAACTAAATATGGGTGGTCACAACACATAGCCATGAGTTCTCCTACACGGCATGCCGACGTGATAGCCACCAAAAAAGCTGTCTTCAATGACAGAAGTTTAAGAGAACAGATTGCCATTGGCTCGAAGGGACGCCGAGTCAACCTGTCTAATACTAAAGGCAAGTCCCACAACTGTGGAGGTGATCTTGATGGAGGATGCAATCTGAGCAGTCCTTTTAGAAATCTCTTCAAATGAGGATGAGCAAAAACTGAATGCCCCTCAACAGACTCATGGTACGCTGATATTGCTGATAAATAAACTATAACAGAAGAAAAAGAAAGTCCAGCATCCACCAAAGATAACAGAAAATCAAAAATCACCGACAGACCCACCCGCTGGGGTGAGACTGTAGGGTCAGCCAAAAACTAAAGAAACTTCCCCCACTTCCTGTCATAGGAAGCATGGGTAGACGACTTTCTACTATTTAGAAAGACGTGTTGGACTCTGCTGGAGAACTCACAGGGTCGATTAACCATGCCATCAGCTTTAGATGAGGCACGTTGTGATGAAACACGTGTCCGTCCTGGGCCGACAGCAGGTCCGGCTCTGCCAGAAACTGATAGAAAACCCCCCTCGCTAATTGAAGCAAGATCGGGAACCAGTTCTGCCGAGGCCACCACGGTGTCACTAGAATGCACCGTGGTCTCTCCCTTGCAATTTTGTTAACTCTTGTCAGCAGAGGCAGAAACAGATATAGGAACCAATCGTTCCATGGGAACATCAGGCCGTCTCCCAATGACTCTGGATCCATGCCCCCCCTGTAACAGAACAGAGGACACTTTCGATTCCTGGCTGTGGCAAACACATCCAGTTGAGGATACCCCTAGAGCTGAAAAACCAGTTGAAGCACCACTGCATTGCCCACTTGTGCGGAGATGCTGCTCGTCTGCTCAATGAATCCACCTGCAGATTGAGCACCCCTGGAAAGTGCGCAGCCGTCACGTAGATGCCATGCTCCAGGCACTCCATCCACAGTTCTATTGCTAGCACACAGAGCCGCTGAGAGACTGTCCCGCCCTGCCTGTTGACATAACAAAGGGATGTAGTATTGTCCGTCAACAGGGCCACAGCCTTTCCCGCCACCATGGGACGGAAAGACCGAAGGGCGAAATGAATTGCCAACAGTTCCAGATAGTTTATGTGGCAACGAGTCCGCTGTGGAGGCCAAGGGCCCCCCCACACACAAAGAATTATGTGAGCACCCCAGCCCCACAAAGACGCATCTGTGGTGAACGTAACTGTTGTCACAGGTAGATGGAAGGGAGCTCCCTGACAGATGTTGTCTCTGGATTTCCACCATTGCAGGGTCCGGAGAATTGAGGGTGGAATTGTAAACCTCTTCCGAGGTGAGTCCCGTAAAGGCCAAAACTGTCTGAGGAACCACAGTTGAAGACCTCTCATTCTCAATTTTGCAAACAGCAGCACGCTTGTAGTCATCAGCCCCAGTATCCACTGCAGTTGCTGTGCCCCATTTCTGACTTTGGAAAAGATGAATAAGATTGTTAATGTCCATCACTCTCTGCTGAGGCAGAAAAGAGCAGTGAAGGTTTGTGTCCAACAAAGCCCCTATAAATTGAACTGTCCATGCTGGTGTAAAGTGAGACATGGTCTGTTGACCTGCAGACCCAAGGTGTGAAGAAGATGAAGAGTAGTTGCAATATGGTCGGATAGATGTTCTTCCGACTCCACCACAAGGAGCCAGTCATTGATATACGGAAAAAACGACTATGCCTTGAAGCCGAAGATGTGCGGCTACAACACTCATCATCTTGGTAAACACCCGTGGTGTAGTGCACAGGCCGAATGGAAGGGCTTTGAATTGAAAATGGTTGGAACCTATTGCAAAACGAAGGAAATGCCTGTACGAAGGATGGATGCTGACATGGAAGTAGGCATTTTTGAGATCCAACGTTGCCTTGGTTGATGAAGGGAAGGATTGTTTGCAGGGTGCGCATCCTGAATTTCTGGTACACAATAAACTTATTCAGATTTCAAAGGTCCATAATTGGACACAATCCCCCATCTCGCTTGGGAACCAGGAAATAATGAGAATAGAACCCCCCCCCCCTTCTGGCCTCTACAGGAACCGGTTCTATGGCTTGTTTCTGCAAGAGGTTGCTCACCTCTGCCAGCAAAGGTGGGGAAGGGAGTATGGTGACTATCACTGACTGAGTCGGAACCTGAACAAAGTCTATCCTTTTGCTATGATGGAAAGAGCCCACCTGTCTGTGGAGATGGACTCCCAAGCTGGAAAATATTGACGGAGGCGGATATGTGACGAAGGAGGGACGGCAATGCGTGCTACAGAAAAGTCAAAGGCCCTGCTTCTATGGGCAGGCCCCCTTAGATTTGCCGGTGGTTTGAAATGCTAAAGCAAATCTGTTTTTGTTATTTCCACTATAGGGAGACCTACTCTCTGGTTGCGAAGTGCGAGGTCTCCACAGCTGATCGGGGGAGAATTTCTGGTAGGGCCTCTTGGGCCAAGATTTATGCCATTGCTTAGGCTTGCCAGCCCTAGAGGAAGCCGGGATACACAGGTTTCTTGAGTTCATTATGCTTTTGTCCATCTCTTGAAGGACAATGTCAGTGGTTGAACTAAAAAGACCTTCACCCTCGAAAGGCAGGTCTTTAAAGCCCTATATGGCCGAGGACCTGCCTACCTAAGGGACCGCCTCTCCCCATATGTTCCCCAGAGAGCACTGAGATCTAGCTCTCAAAATCTTTTAATAATCCCTGGGCCAAGAGAGGCTCGATTGAAGACAACCAGGGAGCAAGCCTTCTCAGCAATGGCCCCTCGATGGTGGAATCATCTACCAGAGATGGTGCGAGCCCTGCGGGACTTGAATCAATTCCACAGGGCTTGCAAAACATTTCTTTTCCAGCTTGCCTTCGAAACAGAACCTGGCTAAACTGATGTGTAGCCACCCAGCCATCTTGTGGATATTATGACCCATAGTAATTTAGCACCTATTTTACCTATTTTAACTACCTTATTTATTATGTAATTGATTATTTAAAATTGTTGTTGTATTGTATTGTTTTATTGAATCATGGAATTCCATGCCTGTGAGCCGCCCTGAGCCCGCCTTTGGCGGGGGAGGGCGGGATATAAGAATAAATTTATTATTATTATTATTATTATTATTATTATTATTATTATTATTATTATTATTATTCAACATAGGCCCTGGTGTTAGGCTGAAGAGCTGTAGACCTTAGCCAAGAATGATGACGCAAGGAAACGGCAGATGTGATGGTTTTGGTCGATACATCCACATGTGCTTTGCTGCAGCCAGTTGTTGCTTAGCCACAGCAAAGCCCTCCTTTTGCAGCTTCTTAAATGAAGATCACTTCTCCTTGCTCAAGGAAGACAATAGCAGTGTGAGTTGCTCCCAGATATAGTATTGGTAGCGAGCCATGCACGCAGCATAATTGAAGACCTTTACTCCCAATGCTCCAGCTGAATAGAATTTTCTGCCCGCATTGTCTAATTTATTACCCTCCTTGTCAGGTGGAGAAGAACGGGTCTTACACACCTTAGAGGACGAGGAGACCACCACTGAGTTGGACTTGGGGTGGGCAAACAAAAACTCAGCACCAGCCTCCTGGACCCGATACATATGGTCCAGTCTCCGCGTGGAGATCGGTGTAGATGCCGGCTTTGCCCAGGGCTCTTTCACTGCCTGCAGGATAACTTTGGTCACTGGAAGGGCCACAGCCGTCGATGTGTCTCTGCATTTTATCAAAGACGGTGTCATCGATGACTGGCTGCAGTTGAACCACTGTGAGGGAGAGGAAGTGTGCCATCCGCTTCACCAGGTCTCCATAAGACTTCATATCTTCCGATGGAGATATCGGAAGGTCCTCAGCAATATGTGACTCTGGTGAAGGTTCCACTGCCCTGTCAGGATCATCGGTACCAACCTCAGAGTCCGATGATGAGGACGAGTGCTCAGAAAGTATCGGGGTCGAAGCTCGCTCAGGTGACCACAGCGACATCGACGAGCGCGCTTGCACCGTCCACCCGCTCTCTGCGTCGCTCGGGAGTGATCGACACCGATGCACGATGTGTGGAGTGATGTGAAACCCTAGAGAGATGCTAGGCTTCCGATCGCTGATCCCATTCAGGGAAGTCACGTGGAGGATACCACTGGTATGGCGGGTACGGATAATCATAGGAACAAGGCCATTGACGTTGATCCCACAGCGGAGGTGGCGGGAAACCTCAAACCATAGCAGCCAGTTCAAGCTCTCTCCATTCCACAGTCGGTGGAAGAGGTGCCAGGGGTTTGTTCGGCACCGAAGCCTCAATCTCCAATACCAAACCACCGTCGCTCCAACGACACAATCCCGATCTCAATGAATGGGTGCGCTGGGTCAGGTCTATCTCCTGCTCAGATCCCGACAGACAGATCGGCTGCAAACCTCTGCTTCTTGACACCGAAGGACTCCGTGGACACGGAGATGCCAGGATCTTCCGGAGTGGAGCAGTTTACGTCAATACTGAAGCATCCCGAGAAGGAGTGCGGGGAAGTCTGTTCTTCCGCTTCTCCTTCGACTTAAGACTTCTTCGGGAGGGACGATCGGGTCCCCGAATCGTCCCGACGTTTCTTGGCCAGAGTCACTACTAACCTTTCAGAGGGTTGTTTTGTGGGTCGGCCTCACTCGGTCGGCATATCAGTCTGCACCAGTGACTATGGATCGACCGATGTAACCGTCGGGGCCTGGCTGGCTTCCCCCATCGATACCGACGGGCCCATTGCCTTTTTCAGCAGACAAAGAGCCGATTCTATAAGTGCCACTGATAGCCTTGCCGCCCAGTTTTTGTGGGTTTGCTTCGAGAAACTCGAGCAATGCGGGCACAAATCGACTCGGTGTCCCTCGCCCAGACACAATAAGCAAAGGGAGTGACTGTCAGGAGGTCCAATTTTGCTACCACACTTGCAGCAACGTTTTAAAAAAAACCAACGCCTTTCCATAGGCACCGGAACCCACACAGAACGATTTCTGAGGGAATGGGGAGAAAATAAAGGCCCGAAGGGCAAGTCCAACAACAGTCTATTTTTTTAACAACAATAACTAACTATAACAAAACTACTGACGAAGAAAACAACCAATGAGCTATTTAACAACGAGAAAATCCAAAGGATTACCAATACCGACCAGAGCAATCGAAAGGAGATCCTATCAATGCGGCGGTCAAAAAGGAACTGGCGGGAACTGCGCGCTGGCTCCGGTGAGCATGTGTACTGGGACACCTGCGCATGCCCACTGGTGCCGAGCGCGAAAAATCCCGGGCTTTTTAGGTACCGATTCGGGGATTGGCGCAGGCGCTATATCCCATGAGTGTGAAGCACAGAGACCACAAAGAAGATCTATGATCCTTCCTCCATTTCCCTCTGCTTCTGAGGATGGTTCAGAGATCTCTGATACGAGACTCTGGGATTCAAGGACCTGTCAGGAGAACTGATCACTGCAGCAGAACATAAGCATTCTTAAGATTGCCAAGTCCAACTCAGGAAATAATTGGGAATTTTGGAGGTGGAGCCAGGTTGTGATAAGCACGACTGAACTCCGAAGGGAGTTCTGGCCATCACATTTAAAGGGACCACACTCCTTTAAATGCCTAATGTAGGATGGGAGCACCTTCTTTTGGGGCTCATAGAATTGGACCCCCTGGTCCAATCTCTTTGAAACTTTGGGGGGGGGGGTTGAGGAGAGGCACCAAATGCTATCCTGAAAATTTGGTGCCTCTACCTAAAAAAAACACCCCCCAAGCCCCAGGGTTGATTCTCCATTATACCCTATGGAGACCAGTTTATTTGTGACCAAAGCTCAGCAGACATTCAAAGCCCCCCCCCCCACTTTCTAATAACCATGAAACGGTTTCCCCCAAATGAGGGGAAAAACTGCCCCCCAACTGGGTATTGGCAGCCCTAATACCCCTCCCCCCACACACACACACACTGGTTAGATGCTGAGCCTTATTGGCCCTTGCTTGCCTTTTGTTTTATCTTAAAGCCCATTGTTTTCTCTGATCTCTGAGTAAAGCCCATTGTTTTCTCTGATCTCTGAGCCCATTATAGGGAAGGGCAGACTATAAATCAACTAAAATAATTAAAAATAAATTGTGAAGAAAAATACAATGGGCTCTAGACAGTGGCTAAATTATATATATATATATATATATATATATATATATATATATATATATATATATGCCACTGTGTGACACAGAGTGTTGGACTGGATGGTGGCAGCTGCAAGCATAGCCAGTTTTAAGAGGAGGATGGATAAACATACGGAACAAGGTCCATCATTGGCTATTAGCCACAGTGTACTGAAGGAAGTGTCTGGGGCAATGATGCTCTGTATTCTTGGTGCTGGGGAGGGTGGGGGCAGTGGGAGAGCTTCTAGTGTCCTGGCCCCACTGATGGACCTCCTGATGGCACCTGGGTTGTTTTTTTTTGGGGGGGGGGTTGCCACTGTGTGACACAGAGTGTTGGACTAGATGGGCCATTGGTCTGATCCAACATGGCTTCTCTTACGTTCTTAGGGTACCCCAGGAGGAAAGGCTTCTCCCTCAGAGGCCTGTAGTGATACATTAGGAATTTTCCATCACCTAGAAAGGTATCACTAAAGGCCTCTGGGTGAGTGCCCCCCCCACCTTTGTTGTCTTCCCAACCACCCTAGTGAAGGCATTCACTCTCCACCCCCCCCCCCCCGCAAGGGGAACTGATCTCTGCCATCAGGTGAGCAGTTGTAATTTTGAGTGATTCCAGCTCTCACATGGAGACCGGCAACAGTGGTTTCCCAGGAGAAAATCACATTATATGTGTTTGAGGTCCCACATCTCCTCAAACACCACCCTCTCTAGGCACCACCCCTTAAATCTCCAGGAATTTCCTAACCTAGTTGGCAACCCTGCAGCCTCTACACAGGAAAAGGGCAGTCTTTCTTCAAAGTGGGGAGGGGAGAGACAAAAGCAGCTCACATCATTCTCCTCATTCTTCTCCCCCCCCCCTTTGATCTGAACAACCCTGTGAGGCTTTCTATCTCCTTCTCAGGCAACCATCCTGGGGCACGGGGTGAGTGCCTGTACGTGAGTGCCCCCCCACCCTTGCTGTTTTCCAACCCAAACAATTGAAGGCATTCACTCTTCCACCCACCTCAAGGGGAGCTGATGTCTGTCATCTGGAGAGCAGTTGTAATTCTGAGAGATCTCCAGCCTTCATCTGGAGATCAATGAAAGCTAGAGTCCCACAGAACAGAAACGTAATATAAAGCCGCAAAAAAACCTGGAAAAATAATGAAAAAGACTGAAAATTATTTCAAAAATATATGTGATTAGTCAACTACCTCTCTTGCACATTTAGCTTGTTTTTTGGAATTTATAGTGATATTAATGATTATATTGTTTAAGAGGTAGTTGACTAATCACATATATTTTTGAAATAATTTTCAGTCTTTTTCGTTATTTTTCCAGTTTTTTGCGGCTTTATATTACTCACCTGGAGATCAGCAACAGTTGTTCCCTGGGAAAAAATGGTTGGTAGCATCAAGGCACCCATAGGGTGCTGCCAGGCCGATGGCAGCCAACCTCCAGATGGAGCCTGAAGATCTCCTATGATCACAACTGAACTACAGACAATACCCTCTCCCGATCCTGGAGAATATCACTATATGCCATTTTGTTCACCTGAGGCCTCTCCTTTTGCTGACCAACAGCCTGTGTTGCCTAGCAACAGCCTCTGGTTAGCACTTTCCTGGTGGCAGGAAACACTCCCAGCAGGGCCAGGCCTCTCTGGCTATCTCTGTGGCCTTCAGAAGCTGGGTGTGTTGAGAGGCTTTTTGTGAGGCCACAGCAGCTCTGCAGCCCTTTCTGAGGCCAGTTGACAGAGAGGACACAGAGAAGAGTTGGAGATGTGGCTGTCTCTGAGGAAAGACTGCTTCTGGTAGTTTGTTCAACATTCCTGGTCCTGAGTAGGCAGGGCAGGGAAGTCAGCCAAACTGGAAATTTGTACCTACGTAGATATATCATGTAAGATGTGCTTATATTTTTGTAAGTAAACATTATTTCTTTTATTATCACTGGAGTCAGATCATCTTTGTAATTTGTTTGAACAGCATTTTTCCCTAACCAGAAAATGTGGAGGATTGGGAGTACTGTGTAAAGTTTCTATGCTTCCAAAGCAAATAACATTTTATTACATTTAACCTAATAGGAAGAAGGCTGATACCCAATGGTGGAGACAGGATATTGATAATTGTCTCCTTGACTAAATGTTGGGAATCATCCACACTAAAATGCCTTCCCCCTTGGAAGAAGAAAGACCTGTTTCCAGATCTCTAGTTAACTACTGAGCTCAGTCAGCAATTCTAGGGCCAGCTATAATTTTCTCTCCTAGCCTGTCACCTGCCTGGTGTGAGGATAGCACTGGGAGGGAGTGGGAGAGAGAGTCATGTAAACAGTTCTGACATTTTTGGAGGAAAAATGAGCTAACAGTGTAATAAATAATGTACTTGTACACACAGTTGAGGAACTGTTACTAGTACCTGTGGGACATTTAAATTCCAGCTGAATTTATGTTTTTATTTCCCTGACAGAAGTGACATTGTTGACAAACAATGTTTTGTTATAATTTCATTTCTTTAGCAGTTAAGGTATCTGAAATAATTCCATGGTATACTTCAATATGCCCAGTTTATTGCCAGCAACTTCACTACTTTAAACTCTTTTAGCATTTAAAAATACAAATTCTAACTCTACTTTCTTAACAACTGAAAAAGATCACTCCTGATTAGATTTTATAGAAAGTTAATGACAACCTTGGGGACTTTGGCCGTTAGGTTTCAATCTCCATAATTTTATTTAATTTAGCAACAGATAAAATGTTTCCTGAAAAAATATAATATCCTTGAAAGGAAACAACCACAGAATTTAATAAACAAATACTTGTAATACATTCTAGTTAAACTAAAAAATATTCTTTCAACTTTGTTTCTACCGCTTATTAATGGAAAGAATGGTTTTCTGTAAGAAAACATATTTACTCATCAGCTGCATGCATACAAGTGTGCTGTGACAGGAGAATATTGTGCTACAACTACCATGTCAATCTAGTAAATTTTACTATCATTTCCCCTGGTCTATAAATTACAGAATTATTGATGACACTGCAATAACTAAATGTACATGTGGAAATCTCATTTAGAAATGACAGATACTTAACAATATCAACTTCTACAATTTATTTTCAATGAATTCTGCAAGTCTATTTAAAATCTATTAGAGCTGCTGACATCAATCTGCCAAGTTGCACAATGCTAACCTGTCTGAAAGATTTGCACCTATAAATTTAAGCACTGCATACTTAAATACACAGCTTCTCTCTAGATAAGCTACTTGTGATAATAATTCAGTGCAAGAAAAATGTAAACTTTATTTAAACCCCAATTTATCCTGTAGTTCTCACAAGCCACAAACTTAAAAGAAAGACCAGGATGATAATTCTTATTTAGCATGTACCAAAACATTTTACTAATATAAAATCACTTCCACAAACACCACACCACATGTACACGAACTGCTGTACTGAAATGTGGTTTTCAGATTCACAGCACATCTATTTAAACCTGGATTACTATAACATATAGTGCATAATGTTGTAACAAACCCAGTTATTTGTGGGCTTTTTTATCCAATATTACATGCAGACTTCACAATAATCAAGTTGTACTTAACTGCCCACTACAATTTTGTTAGTGGACTTCACTGAACCATGTGTCCTTCTCTCGCTCTGGTACTAGAAAATGTTTTTTTTTTTTAATTGGGTCTGAATTGCTAAAGGTAAAGGTAGTCCCCTGTGCAAGCACCAGTCGTTTCCGACTCTGGGTTGAAGTTGCTTTCACAACGTTTTCACTGCAGACTTTTTACGGGGTGGTTTGCCTTCCCCAGTCATCTACACTTTCCCCCCAGCAAGCTGGGTACTCATTTTACCGACCTCGGAAGGATGGAAGGCTGAGTCAAACTGGAGCCGGCTACCTGAACCCAGCTTCCGCTGGGATTGAACTCAGGTCGTGAGCAGAGTTTAGGACTGCAGAACTGCAGCTTTACCGCTCTGCGCCACGGGGCTCTGAATTGCTAGTCTCAAATTATTCCTAGCAATGTATCTGAATTTGGTAAGGTAATATACAATTGTTATTAACTTTTGCTGCTAAAAGTTATACCTTCCTTCTCATTCACTAGTTACTATGGGCAGCTGCCAATAGCTCATAACAACAGTATAACAATATGATAACCAAGGTCCAAAGAGCCTCTTTTTGTATGTCAAAGACACCTCTGCTTGTGCGCCAAGGAAGCTGCCAACTTCCCCTACTGACTCTAAAACACTGCACTGAATGCTGATCCAGAATACCCTCTAAGCTTCCAGGAGAGGGACTTCTGAGAAACTTTGGTTTGTGTTTGGAATGCTGATCACGGATAGCTCTTTGGTTTCCAGCTACTGTATTTTATATAAATTAGGTTAACCCCAATATATGTGGTAAAAGAAAAAAGTGTCCTTTATTCCCCCTCCCCTCCTGTCAATGCAAGGTAAAATGCATTTCCAAAAGTTCAGAAACAAAAATATAAGCTTATCCATCTATAGTATGTTTTCAGTAACACTAAGATGCCAAAATATTGTCATGGGTCAGCCAGGGCTCAGCGAGAGCAAGGATTCCTCAGGAGAAGAGAAGCCCCATGTAGCTGGGCTCTGAATCAGCAGAAGCTAGTAAGCAGGAAGATGCACTGCAGTCTTGCCAAGATTCACAGTCAACAGCTAGGGCAGAACCACCAACACCCTCCAGCCCTGATTCAACAGGTGGAACTCAGCTAATTGTTCCCAGCCCTCCAAGATCACCCACACCCTTAGAGAACTGCAAATGGAGACTATGAACAGAACTACAGGAGAGACAACAAAGCGCACACCTCCTGGCCCAATGCCAGCTGCTTGAGTAGTTGCAGTATTACTCCTGAGCAGTTGGCTGCAAGCATGACCCTTAAGCAGATGCCTGTAAAAACCAGCCAAGAAAGGCTTTTAGGTGTGGAAGCAACAAGTTGAACTATATCCAACCCTGTGACCACTGCATCCAAACCTGCCTTGTATTCTGGTGACTCTTGAATTGCACTCAGTTCTGCCATTGTGACTCTCAGACTGCTTCTGACTACAATTCTTGGATTTGCTCTACCTCAATCGTGATTGACTCCTGGACTGCTAGACCCTACCTTAGGATTGCCCATCAACTTGTTCTGTACCGATCTTCTGACCTGCTGTTGACTCTCAGACTGAACCCTGACCACACTCTTTGGATCACTGCTCACCCAACGCCACTGTCCACCAGTGCACCTCAGCAAATACGTTACTTGTAGTATTTTAAAAAATTCACGGGCATCATTTAAATTTAAAATCTGTAGTAATTGTTAGAATTTAAGTTTTTTTAAAAAGCCATTGGATGGCTTGTAGAAAGCATTTGGCAATTGCCCTCCTGAAAGTAAATACAAGGGCTCAGAAAATAAATATTCAAGAGCATTAATTTGTTTCTAGATGTGTTCCTGCAAGTAAAACAGCAGTCATAATGTGGAAATTTCAGTCACATTTTGCAACTAATTGGAAGCAGATTAGAATTCTGCCTCAGGGGAACATTGTCAAACTAGAAGCTGGAGCAAATGAAGAAAGAGGTGAAAGCATCGTGAAGAGCTGACAGATTTACAGTGCTCAAGGCAATAAACGGGTACTAGATGAAAATGAATGTGCTTCACTGTACTGCAAGCAGTTCTCTCAGTCATATCTCAGGAATAACAGCACAGAGCTATGAAACTATTATTTTCAGTGGAAGCGGAGAAGGAAAGTATAAAAATGCAAAGCAGCTATTTGTACTGCATATAGAAAAAGCTCACATAACTCAGATCTCTTAAAGTAATAATCCTCATTATTGATTATTAATCAAAGGTCCCTTCTGCATATCTTATTCAGAGCGGGTAGATTTTACTCATGCAGGTAATTCCACTATTTCCATGGCTACAATTCAGAATTAGTATGAGATACAAAAATCAAAGAAATGACAAATATGTATCTTTATAGTAAAATCACTTTCAAGTAATGTTTGGATCAAAAAAAACCCCCACCACCTCACAGTGTTAATAAAGACAGTGTTCTTAAACAGGCTTTGTGTGAACTCAAAAACAGCAAGAGAACATTTTAATGTTCCAGGAAATTCCATTTCTCACCTAACAGTAGCAGTTCTCAAAAGGAGAAGTTTGAAAAGGAGATTACAACTAGAGTTCCTACATGTTCAAAACAATGGACCCCGCCCAGTGAATAGGGACACAGGATTCTCATCTCACTACAGATGTTAATTTTCTGCCCCCTAGTATTTCTCCTCTGCTCTAATCAAGTTGATTACTATGCTCATTGCGTCATGAGTTCCTTCTCTGCAACAGCCATCTCACCTACTGACTGGGATATAAGGAGTTAAGAGATCTCCATGCTACTTCATATCTGACAAAGGGAAATGTGGCTTTTGAAAGCTTATACCCCCAAAAATCTTCTTGGTTTCTTGCTACTGGACTCAAATCTAGCTGACCATGCTAAGAGGGACTTTTAAAATTTATGCAGCTCATTGTGCAATTATAATTTGCAGGGGAATTACACAGGTAGGATAAGAACAAACTGAGTTCAGTGGCACTGTTAAGACCAATGAAGTTTAATTCTGGATATAAACTTTTGTGTGCATGTATACTTCATCAGATACATTGAATCAATTTTCCTCAAGCCTTACAGGTAGGATAACACTGTGGAGAACATCGTGTTCCAACGGCATGCCTAGCCTGATGTGACATGGCTCTAAACTGAAGCACTGAAGTCAATCATGCCTGACTAGATACGATTTCATGATCAGATTTCATGATGATTTCATGAGATGAACAGATTTCCAAGGCCATAGATAGCCAAGTCCAGCCCTAGACTACCTGACAGCCTAGGCAAGGCTAACTTCTTCCCCCACCACCCATGCCGGCGTGTGGGGTTATGCTACCCGCAGCAGAATCCCAATGTGTGCCCATTCCCCCCATCATCTCTTCATGCACACACACAGGGCGGGGCATGATGTCACATGGTGACATCATTATGTGCCATTGTTTCTGGGCGTGCAGGGGCCAGAAGAATTCTCCCAGACCCTGCACGCCAAGAAACAACATAGCACCTTTCAGTACTGGGGAGGGACTGTGGCTCAGTGGTAGAGCATCTGCTTGGGAAGCAGAAGGGTCCCAGGTTCAATCCCTGGTATCTCCAAAAAAGGGTCCAGGCAAATAGGTGTGAAAAACCTCAGCTTGAGACCCTGGAGAGCCGCTGCCAGTCTGAGAAGACAATACTGACTTTGATGGACCAAGGGTCTGATTCAGTATAAGGCAGCTTCATATGTTCATATGTACTGGAGGGAGAAGGTGCTGCTGTGCCCTCTTTCCCTCCCTTCCCCAGCTGACAACCAGGCAGAGGGACCCCCTTTTCCCCACCACCACACCGCTTCACCTATTGAGCCTCCAGGCCCCGCAGCCTTCCCCATCCCATGCCTCAGCCAACGGAGGAAGCCCAACCAACGCTGGCTTGGGGAGGGGGAGTGTTCTGCTGAGCTGCGGCAGACAGGGTTATTTTAAAGCTCTTTATTTGGGCAGTGATGTCAAGGGAAGTCACTGAGGCAAGTCCCACCCTGGAGTAGCTTTCCTCCTCCCTCCCCTTGCTTTCCATTCACTGAACATTGTTTACTGTTGTTTGGCACCTGCTGCTGTGGCTTTCACGCCGGCAGACAAGGGACTCCTTCAGGCCTGGGGTTGCCCCGCCATCAATTGCATAAGGCAGTGCCCTCCCTTCGCAAAGCATGTGATCCCCGGGCCTGCAGATGCCACCACATGGGTATAAAGAAAGCACAGCAAGCGAGGAATGCCCAGGCCTTTAGAGGGGGGTGGGGAGAGGCCCTGATTTCTAAGCAGGCTTTCTCACGAGAAAATTCCACAGGGTTTCAGTGATACTTCCAAGTCAGCACACAAAGCGGAAAGCAGCCCTCCTCCACCCACCCCGCAGCAAGATCCCAGGCAGGTTTCCCGGGGAGTAAGTCCAAAGCCCAGGACTGAAAGGTGCTGCAATGTTTCTGGGTGCACAGGGGCTGGGGGAGTTCTGTACATGGGTCATCTGTACATGGCTACTGTAAAGCTTGATACAGGGCAAGAAACACTAAAAAACAAAAACAAAAGTTGGACGCAAAGATGCAGTGTTTACAATGTGTTTATACTCCAGAGTACCCTAGGCCAAGGGTGTCAAACTCATGAGAGCCGGCTCTGACATAAATGAGACCTTGAGGGCCTGGGCCATGTTGTTTTGGGCCAAGTCATGTCAGGTTGGGTCATGTGTGTACCTATTTAAGATTAGGTAGAGATATAAATTTTATAAAGAACACAAACACAAATATATATATATATATATATATATATATATATATATATATATATATATATATATAAAATTAAAACATGCTTAAAACATTAGCATTCATGGGTCTTAAAGGTACTATCTATGTATTTCTTCCATTGGATCCAGGGAACTGGGCATAAAAAACTCTGGCTCTTCCTTTCCTTCCTTCCCCACGGGCTGGGGGGGGGGGGAAGCCTCAGTCAATAGAAGGAAGAGAGACTAGGCTCAGTAGCTCTGCTGTGCAATTGAGACAGCCTGGCCAAGCAAGCTATTCCTCCCCCCTTCCTCCCCAAGAGAGGAGCCTCAGCCAATGGAGAAAATAGAGGTTTTGCTCTGTAACTCCTGTGCAATTGAGCAAGCCTGGCAGAGCAAGCTGTTATGCAGAAGGAAGCAAGAGAGAGAGAGAAAGAAGCAGATGACAGCCAGTTGCTCAGGGGCCTGATAGGAGCCCTCCAGGGGCCTGATTCAGCCCCCAAACTGCATGTTTGACACCCTTGTCTTAAATGGACAGTCACTGACCTACCTTCACACAGGCAACAGAGCAGCTGCCAGCCCTGCCCCCCCCCTGGTGCCCTGCCAGGGGTGGGAATGAGGCAAAAGACAAATCAACATTGGGTGAGTCCCTCCAGTGACATGCAGGGGCCGTGGCAATGAATGGCATGGTTCATGCTGCCCCATGCCTGAGCTCGCTGCCAAGTTAAAGAGTCAGAGATGCAGTCAATCTACCCAGCCTTCAGAGAGGGGAGGTGGAAAGCAAGTTTGGAATGCATGCTCTCACTACCTGTCAATATGTGACCACCCTTGTGTGGTGAGCCTCCACAGGTTCAGTACCTGTTGGGACTTGGAAATGGGAAAGGTTAGCCACAGAGTAGAGACTTCGCTCTCCTTGAGACAAGTCAAAGAGCTTGTCTGTACTATCTAAGTGACCTCTCTGTGCAGCACCCACCACTGAAGTGCCCCAGCCCTCATTCTATGTCCGCGTGGCAGGGAGCTCCAAGACAGAGTCCCATGCCATGCACCCTACCTAAAAAGTTGTGTGAGGCTGGAACGGAAGTCTTTGTAGGAGGGGGGGGCTGTGATTGGATGCCAGAGAGGAGGCTTGGCCAGTTCAGGATGTGAGGGGTTTGGTGCGGTGTTTAGTCGGCTCCCTGAGGTGTTCCAAGGCTTCACCGGGAGCAGCAGCAAACTTTGTTTTCGGGATCCATGGGTGTCTATGGGATACGCCGGCTATTTCCTTGTCATAACTTTACACCTCTCGTGGGGGGAGTGTTTCCAGGCTGAAAGGTCTTAGGAAGCCAACTAACGCTGGCCACTTCCATGAGGCCACCCCCACTTATGCTGGTATGGCCATCTACACCTCAGCTGCACCATTGGCTGGGCACACCACCCCTCCACCAGAAGCCATGGGTGGGCGCACGCTGAGGCTACTGGAGCCCACATTGGCTATGGAGGCCCAGATAGCAGCCACTGCGAGATCCGCCTTTTTCCAACTTAGGCGGGCACAACAGCTGGTACCCTTCCTAGAGCACAGCGACTTAGCAACAGTGATTCATCCTACGGTCACCTCGAGACTAGACTACTGTAATGCCCTCTACATGGGGCTGCCCATGTCTCGAATCCGGAAGCTGCAGCTGGTGCAGAATGCTGCAGCCAGGCTGTTACTGGGTCTCTCTATTCGGAATCATGTGCAGCCGGGGCTGCGGAGACTGCATTGGCTGCCAATAGTATTCTGGATTCGCTACAAGGTGCTGGTTATTACCTTTAAAGCCCTATATGGCCGAGGTCCTGTCTACCTTAGGGACCGTCTTTCCCCATATATTCCCCAGAGGGTACTGAGATCTGGATCAAAAAACCTATTAGAAATCCCCGGGCCGAGGGAGGCGAGACTGAAGTCTACCAGAGAACGAGCCTTCTCTATTGCGGCCCCCCACTGGTGGAACCAACTCCCTGATGATATTAGAGCCTTGCGGGACTTTGACCAATTCCGCAAGGCTTGTAAAACAACGCTTTTTTGTCTGGCCTTCAACTAAAGTACAGAGCTGCTTAACATCATGGTATGGAACTTAGCACCAAAACTGTTTTAAAAATTTGTTCAATATTTAAAGTGCAATTGTTAATTTTAATTGATCTTACTGTAATTGTTTTTATTGCTTTATGGTTTTATTGTGGATTTAATGTTGTTGTTAGCCGCCCTGAGCCTGCTTCGGCGGGGAGGGCAGGATATAAATGCGAAAAATAAATAAATAAATAAATAAATAAATAAATAAATAAATAAATAAATAAATAAATAAATAAAATGCGGGCGTAGTTCCCATTTCCACTGACGTAGAGGGACTTAGAATGGCGCAACTGGCATTTGCACCCATGTAGCAGTTAGTTCACTTCCAGAGTACTCCCCCCACCCCCTTTTAGGATTGTGCTATAAATGTTGTATATCACATTTACCTTTGGATAACAATTAGTTCGTCCTTTTACTACTTTACTTTTGTTTCTTGGCTAACCTCTCAAAAATGAAATTATAGAAGATGTCTTTGCTTGTGTGTTCTTTACTGGCCTTGTTAACTTCAAGTTTTAAAACTTTATATCAGGAGTGGCCAACGGTAGCTCTCCAAATGTTTTTTGCCTACAACTCCCATCAGCCCCAGCCAGTATGGCCAATGGCTAGGGCTGATGGGAGTTGTAGGCAAAAAAAACATCTGGAGAGCTACTGTTGGCCACCCCTGCTTTATATCCTCCCAATAGTTTATGAGCTACCTGCAGTTCTTGAAAGCTTTTTCTTTTCAGTGTAGAATATAATACACGAAGATGTTTGCTCAAGGAGTTTGTCAGTCGTACTCCTTTTCTGGGCTTCTTTTCTTTTCATAACTAAATTTTAATTCATATCATCAAAAGCCTTCTTCTTTTCTTCATTTTCTACTCAATGTTTCTTGTTTTGCCCTTTCTCTTTCGCTCTCCTCATCTTCTTTAAGTCTCTTTTCTCTCTGCTTTGTTTCCTCTAAGTATGATACTTCTGGCATTTTGTCTGTCTTCTTGTCGATCTTCTGGTCCAGTTTCAGACCAATGCAACCTGCTCTCCCAGGAGGAAGCTGACAGGATTCTGGTATCTGTGAGATCTACCACTTGCCTCCTGAATTCATCTCCGTCTTAGCCAGTCAAGACCTGTCAGGACAGTGTTCGGGCTCCACTGGGAGATATTAATGTATCCCTGTCTTCAGGGATATTTGCAGTGGAACTGAAGGAGGAAATGGTACATCTGCTCTTTAAAAAGCTATCACTGAACCCTGCGAACCTTGCCAACTACAACCTGGTTTCAAATTTGTCATTTCTGTGTAAAGTGGTTGAGAGAGTGGTGGCTGTGCAGCTCTAGGCTTTCTTGGATTACATCCTGGATCCCTTTCAGACCAGCTTCCGCCCTGGTCATGGGGCAGAGACTGCACTGGTCACACACATGGATGACCTCTGCAGATACCTGGACTGAGGTGGGTCAGCATCGCTGTTTCTCTTGGATCTGACAGCCTTTTCTGCCCTGGCCCTGGCCTGGTGGAACATGTTCCCAACTGAAATCAGGGCCCTGCAGGATTTGTTATAGTTCCACAAGGCCTGCAAAATGCAGCTGTTCTGCCAGACCTTTGGTTGAGGCATTGGATGTCTCTACCATCTCAGCCTCCCTTGCCCATAATAAGCTACAGATGCTTAATATCCTACTAATGTCTAACAGGAGACATACTGGACTGCTCTGAACAATGTATGTTTCTTTACTGCCATCTTGTTTTATTTAACTGTTTTACATTATATATTAATTGTATTTGTGCTTTGGAAGAGGCCAGAGATGTAGGAATGCTTGGACCTCTTCCCACCTGCATCCCATCCCAAGGCATGTCGGATGTGGGGCTAGGACAAATTACTTGGCTCCAACATTGGTGTTGATTAATGCCATATCTATCAATAATAAGATCTATACTCTAGGGGATTATTTCATAGAACAACAGATAGATCTGGCATGTGTGAGTGAGAACTGGGTGCATGACGGTGAAACTGTAGCTTTGAACCAACTTGCTCCACCCGGGTTCTTGGTCCTCCACCAATCCAGGATGACTGGGCCGGGGGTGGGGGGGGGGTTGCAATGCTCATTCGTGACTCTTTTTCTTTCAGGGCACTTCCTGACCCAAATATAACTGGCACTGAATGCATCAGTCTAGTGTGGGAGGTTAAGGAGAGTTTGGCTATCTCGGAGGTGTACAGGATGCCTAATGCAGCCCCAGAGAGCCAGCCTGCCCTGCTGGATGCGGTATCGGAATGGGAACCGGACTTCCCCAGGTTATTGGTCCTGGGGGATTTCAACGTCCACGCTGATGATGTGGCATCCGTGCAGGCACAGGACCTAGTGTCCTCCATGGAGACACTGGGACTCAGCCAGATTATATCGACCCCCACTCACCAGGCTGGTCATACACTGGACTTCTTTTTTGGGGCCAGGATAACATCTGATCTGATAGCTGCTGCTCCAGTTCCATGGTCAGATCATTATGCCCTGAAAGTCCAATTGGACTTGCAGCCCTCCTGCTTAGGCGGCGAGCAAATTTATGCTCGCCTGCAGAGCCAATTGTACCTGGAGCGGCTTCAAGAAGCTCTGCGGGATCCAATGCTCCCTGGTGTGTCATTAGATGAGCTAGTAGAGCAGGGGTGGCCAACGGTAGCTCTCCAGATGTTTTTTGCCTACAACTCCCATCAGTCCCAGCCAGCATGGCCAATGGCTGGGGCAGATGGGAGTTGTAGGCAAAAAACATCTGGAGAGCTACCATTGGCCACCCCTGTAGTAGAGGATTAGTATTCTCAGTTCTCTGCTGTCATCAACGACATCCCCCCTCCGGCGCCCTCTTTGTCGCCATACCAAATCAGTTCCATGGTACACCCTGGAGCTGAAGAGGATGAAATGGCAACTTAGACGGCTAGAGCAAGTGTGGCGGAGATCTTATGACAAGGTGTCTAGAACTTCTTATAGAGCATTTATGAAGGTTTATGAGAAGGCAGTGAAGTACGCTAAGAAGGAATTCTATGCAGCCTCCATTGCGTCAGTGAAGTCGCGCCCGGCCCAATTATTTAGGACAATTTGATCACTGACTACAGTGCCAACAGGCAATCTAAAAGCTAGGGAATTGGATACTGGCTGTGAGGCTTTTGCAAACTATTTTGCAGATAAGGTCTTGACTCTCTGCCAAAACTTCCTAGTCACAATTGCACAGGAACCAGAAGCCCATTGTCCGTCTTTGGGTCCCATATTGGACCACTTCAGTCGTCTTACTCAGGAAGATGTGGAAAGGATCTTGGCTGCAGTGAAGCTGACCACTTGCCTGCTGGACCCACGTCCATCCTGGCTTATTAAGGCAGATGGCGAAGGTATCCAGGGCTCTTCAGCTAACATTATTAACCTATCATTGGAAACAGGAACTTTTCCAGCTAAACTTAAAGAGGCAGTGGTCTGCCTGCTTTTGAAAAAGCCATCCTTGGACCCGATGGTCCTGGCCAATTACCAGCCAGTCTCAAATTTACAATTTCTGGGTAAGGTAATTGAGAAAGCAGTCGCAGAACAGTTCCAAGCTTTCCTGGAGGATACTTCTACCCTTGATCCCTTCCAGTCCGGTTTCTGTCCTGGTCATGGGATGGAGACTGCTCTGGTTGCCCTCACAGATGACCTTAGAAGGCATCTGAATCAAGGCAGGTCAGTGCTGCTATTGTTGTTGGATCTTTCAGCAGTGTTTGATATGGTCAATTATGATCTAATGACCCACCGCCTTGCCAATATCAGAGTTCAAGGGGTAGCCTTGCAGTGGTCGGGGACAAAGGGTGGTGATTGGTGAGCAGACTTCTCTGTGGCACCCACTTGAATGCGGTGTGCCACAGGGAGCTATTCTCTCACCAATGATGTTTAACATCTGTATGCGCCCCCTTCTTCAGACTGTCCAAAGTTTTGGCCTGGGTTGTCACCAATATGTAGATGACACCCAGTTCTATCTGTTGATGAACGGTCATTCAGATACCGCCCCAGACTATCTGACCAGGGCATTAGAAGCTGTGGCAGGATGACTGCAGTTAAGCCATCTAAAGCTTAATCCAACTAAGACGGAAGTCCTATACCTGGGTCAGGGGAGGGGATTAGGATCAGGCATCCAACTTCCCACCCTAGATGGTGCCCCTTTGGTTCCAGCTCAGAAGGTGAGGAGCTTGGAGGTGATACTGGATGCCTCCCTTTCCATGGAGGCCCAGATCACAGCAGTTGCGTGATCTGCCTTCTACCATCTTCGGCAGGTCAACAGCTGGTGCCCTATCTGAGGTCCCAGGACCTAGCTACAGTGATCCATGCAACGGTCACTTTCAGGTTGGACTATTGTAACTCTATGCAGGCTTGCCCTTGAGATTGATCTGGAAACTCCAATTGGTGCAAAATGCGGCAGTATGGCTCCTAACTGGATTGCCTGTATGGGCAAACAGTCGACCGATGCTGTGCATATTGTACTGGTTACCAGTTGAGTACCAGATTCGCTTCAGGGTTCTAGTATTGACATTCAAAGCCTTACATGGCCTGGGACCAACATACCTAAGGGACTGCCTCTCCCCATATGAGCCCCAAAGGTTGCTGTGATCTGCCAACCAACACCTTCTGGTCATCCCTGGCCCCATCCGTCTTGCCTCGACCAGGGCCAGGGCCTTTTCAGCCCTGGCCCCATCCTGGTGGAATCAGCTCCCTGTGGAGATATGGGCCCTATTGAATTTGTTACCTTTCCGTAGGGCCTGTAAGACGGAGCTGTTCCACCAGGCATTTGGTTGAGGCAAGTGGGCATCCTTTTTCTTATTGCCTGTACCATCAGCTATCCTCCCCCACAGTGATCCGTCATCTGAATTATTATATCTGGGCCACTAATTATACTCCAAACTGCACTATGAGCCCGGCCGCATTTGTTATACAGTGCTGTGTTGTGTTGTTGTTTCAATTGCATTTTATTGGTTTTATTGCATTTGACCAGGATCTAATTCGCCCTGAGCCCGCCTGGGAAAGGGCGGAATATAAATTCACCAAAATAAATAAATAAATAAATATTTTATTTTTGTTGTTAATGTTAGCCAACATGAGATAAGGTGAAATATATGTGCAATGAATAAACAAGTCAAATAAACAATAAAGTACAACTACCACAAGAGATGGAAGAAATGCCAACCAAAGCGGAAAGACTCCAGAGAAAAGCAGAAAGGGCCCTGAAGAGGCAGTTTAAAACTTTAAAAGGCATTGGGCCTGAATTGCTGCACCTTGCATAAAATGTTATACTGAAAATAATAAAATAAATAAATAATTCAACAAAATCATATGTCTGTTTTTAGGGACTTTAGGGACCTAGATGTTAAAAAGAGATTTCCAGGGACTTTGTTTCAGTTTAAGGGCTTTAGAGATGGGGGGGGAGGGGGACAAGTTAAGATGGTTCTTAGTCAAATGTTGATGGATTCAAATGATTTTCCAAAAGCTCCTAGGAAGTTTTCTGATGATATCGCTGTTGAAGCGCTGGTAGATCTCTGGTAAAAGGTAATTAGTTGGGTAGGTGCTATCTTCATCCTAGTAAAGCTTTCTCAGCTTTCTGGTTTTATTAAAATAAAAACTGGCTTTACCATTAAGCTTCCCTCTAATATAAGAAATGATGATGTGACAACCTCAGAGAATGATTATAGCCAGGACTTTTCTTTGTAGAAAAAGCCCAGCAGGAGCTCATTTGCATATCAAGCCACACCCCCTGGCACCAAGTCAGACAGGACTCCATTCCTGTGCGTTCCTGCTCCAAAAAAGCCCTGATTATAGACACAGAATGGCAACCGAAGGAAAAAAATATATGGGAAATGTCTTGTGACCAAGAAAAGCCCATTTATGAAACAGAACTCCATTAATAATTTCCTTATTTATATTTATGCGAACTAATTCTATCCTACAATCCCCAGAATATGCCAAAGGTAGCTGATAATAAAATAAGAATACAAGACATAAAAAGCAAGCAGTGTAAAAGTAGGGACAGTACAGGGCAAATATAATTTACTTTAAAGTCAAATGGAATAAAATTTTGACTTGGTGCCCAATAAACTTCAAGGAGGAGAGTATTTCATGTGTAAGGTGCTACCACTGAGAAAGCTCCACTTCTAGATACCATCTACCTCACTTCCAGAGGAAACAGGTAAGTATAACTTAACTTGAAGACCTTAACTCCTTAACAAGGAAGGAGGAGGGAGTCCATAGGGTACCCAAGCCATTCAGGTAGCTATCTGAAGAGGCAAGCAGGAGGGGGGAAAATAGATAAAACAAATAAAGAGACTGAATGTATTCAACTTCAACTATCAAGCCTCAAGTGCCTGTTTTGTATAAGTTTCCATGAACACAGAAACACAGCTGAAGACTCATAACATGCACTAAGCCCAGAAACAAGAACGTGTGAGCAAAACCATCTTTAAGAAGTAGGGAAATGCTCCATTATCCCCCAAGAGTAAATCAAAACAGGTGTCTTTATTCTATACAACTAAGAGTAGCGCAAGGAGCATATCATTTTTTCTACTGGCCAACCAAGGTCATATATTAAAAAGGAGAGGAACCAAAGAATACTTTGTATTTCCAACAGTAAGATTTGTGCTTCCATTGAAAAAGTCACCTCCTACTTTGGGAACTCTGAGTGCAGGCCAAAATACATTGATTCTGAGAATCTCAGTTATTCGTTTAAGGTTTCCAAGAGCCTCATTTCTGAAATCCTGACACACGTTTCTAACAATAGCAGGAGATCACTCTGAGCCACAAAACCCCAAGAACCGTAGAAGCAGAACTTCTGTAGCTGCACCTGCAATTTTACCGTAATGAATAGGCTGCCATATAAAAATTTATAGGAGGACACAAGCATCTCCCCATACTTACTTCCAAAGAACAGTCTATTTATTGTGTTGCCATTATACTGTTTCCACACACTATGAGCTTTCCACTGGATTGGTTGAAAGACTTCACATGTTATTTTAGAATGTTATGATTTGAAAGTCTTATCTACATTATTCATGATGCTAGCCATTCTTATTACATTTTTTATATACCCTTAGTTGGCTAGTTAAAAAAATATTCTGTTCATCAATGTGTTAAAAATATAAATCGCAGCATTCATCCACATTTATCTTTTATATATATTTCCCCTTTTGTCTTGGCAAATCTGAGCTCCCTCATTGGTTGGAACTGGGTGGGATTGTAGTGCATCAACCTTTGGCCCAGCAAACTATCAATCAACTGCTCTTGCATCACACTGGCTGACTCTGCTCTCCCCCACCCACTGCTGGCCTCAGGACAGACGAGGATTGGCCCTCTGGAGAAACTGCTAGGCAGTGGCTGCTGCTAGGCAACTAATCTTGCTGCTCTCAGTAAAAAGCAACCAAACTTTGTTCTCTCAGTAAAAGCTAGTAGGGGAGGCCCTTTCAAGTCTATTTTGGCCTTTGAGGGAGAACTCATTGGTTGACTTGGCTCCTCTCTCCCACCCAAGTGGCTATTGTTAATCAGCCAAGCTGATTCTGTCAGCAAAAGGCAATCAACCTTGGTTCTGGCAATTGCTGCCTTTCCCTACTCTCCCATTGGCTAAGCTTCCTGTTGCACTGCTTTGCAGAGTAGAGAAAGAAAGCCTTCCCACAATTGCCTGAGGGAGGAGGGAAGGCTTTCTCTCAATTGATTGAGAACTCCTCCCTACCCTCCTCTGAGAAGAAAACACCCAGTGACTGGAGTAAAAATGGTGTCCTGTTGCAGTAGGCCAGACACAGAGAGACAGACAGAAAGGGAAAACAAAAGACAGAGATTGAAGTCAATATTATCAGAGAGAGAGTGTTGGTCTGAAAAGTATCACTAAAGGACTCTGAGGGAGAACTCATTGGGGCCAGTTCTGACTACATACGCCAGTTTCAGGTTGGTGTGAAATTCCTGGAGCTTCTGTGGAGGGCATAGGAGTTAGGGTTTCAGAGCAGGGTTTGCCAGACACAGGTTCTTGCTGTGGAAGCCAACTGGGTGGTTTCAGACCACTCACACACTTCCAGCTTTATCTACCTTGCAGGGTTGCAGTACAGATCAAAGGGGGGGAGAGGAGATTGATGCTTCTTTGTTCCCCCACCACCCTGGAGAAAGACTGTCCTTTTCCTATGTAGAGGCTACAGGGAGGGGGATGTAATGGAAAACTGAAGTCAGAGAAGAAGATAAACGGAAGGAAATAGGTGTCAAGCAATGTTTCATATTTCTATAACTGTCTATGTTTATCAGAATATAACTGTCACACTGTATCTGTTACTAACCATGAAATCAAGCTGAGGCACATCAAAGTAGAAAAGTTAGTTGCGCCCCTCCCTGCACCTCTCTCGCTTTTACTAACAAATGCAGGAATTCACTCTCTGAAGATAAAGCCTCCCGGGACATTTTCCCAGGCCAGCCTGCACCCAGGAAGAATAACAGCAGGGAGATAAGAGAATACTGTGTGAACTTTCACATGTGAATACAAGACCGTTTAGCAATTGCAGGTTGTTTATAGAAACCTTTGATGTGCCACCTTTAAAATATGCATTCTGCTGTTACTCTGTATCAGTTCCAATTCTTGGCTCAATAGAAGCACATGGATTATCAATAAATCTATACTTTGTTTCAAAGACTAGTTTCTTTGAGATCCACTTGCTTGACAATACAGTTGCCAACTCCAGGTTAGAAAATTACTGGAGATTTAAGGGGTGGGGCCTGGAGATGGTGTGGCTTGAGGAGAGGTGGGACCTCAGACAGGTACAATGCCATTTCCTCCTGGGAATGACTGTTGCCAATCTCCAGGTGAGGGCTGGAGATCACTCAGAATTACAACTGCTTTCCAGATGGCAGATATCAGCTCCCCTTGAGGTGGGGGGAAGAGAATGCCTTCACTTGGGTGAAAAGACAGCAAGGGTGGGTGGGGGGCACTCACCAAGAGACTCTTTTCTAGAGCACCTTTCTAGAGCTCATTATATTTTTCATCACAACAGACTTTATCCCTAGTATCAAATAATCCACTATCCCCTGGAACATCTCCCATTATGAATACAACCAACCATGGAACAGTTTTTGCTCCTGTCACAAGTCATATGTTTGTGTTATTCTCTTATCCCAAATGAAACGATGTATAAAACATACTGCATAGACTACATGCACTTCTAAGACTGTAATAGAACCCCAGATTCAATAATGTTATCCAAGTACTGTGACAAGCCATATATGAATAAACATTTCTTGTTGAAGAATATAAACCTAAAACTTTCCTGTTAGAAAATTATCATTGCTTCCAACCTGAATCACCCAAGCAAATCAACCAAGAAAATAACAGGAAATCCAAAAATAACATGGTTTGGCCATGTATACTTATGAAAGAATATTACAAGTTGAGTTTTTAAAAAACTCCTATTTATGGCAGAAGAGAAAGAAACGGGGAAAAACCAATAAACTCTCAATGTGAGAGGACCATGAGAGAAAATCAACACCTGGTTTTCCTCATATAGCTATATAATGTAGCTGGAACAAATTAATAAAAGTGGTTCCTAAGCAGTTGAATGGTTGTGACTAATTTTTTTTTCTTTTTGAAAACTGGAATAGAATAGCCATATGGGTGCAAAATTAAATAATACAGTATGAAATGCTTTTGACAACAGATGTTATCCAAACCTTCTAGGAAAAGTCAATCTCTATACTCAGGTGTTTTCTTCAACCAATGGAATGAAATAAGATGATTCTACAAAATTATGGCTGGTTTAAGCTTAGTTTTCTGTTAACTGGAGCACAGAAAGGGAGTCAGATTCTTATGGAAAAGTACAATACACTTTTAATAGTCTATTGCCACATGATAAAACAACAATCAATTTGACTGGTATAAGATTGACTGGCAACCAAAGACCATGTTATTATTTGAAACTATCATGGGAAGGCAGTAACATTGCTACCAGGTCTTCTCAAGTTACCCTTCAATAAAATGAAGCCATTGGGAAAATAAGAAGAAGAAAAAAACATCAAATTTTTACAGTTTGTTGGAGTAAAATTATACCTACCGCACAATGAAATCTGCTTCTTGGTTAACACAAATCAATTTCATTATTTAAATATCAACTTTTTAAGTCTAGAAAATGCAATAAATATATTCGCATTTCCATACATTTTTCTATCATTCACATGTACTCATGAAATATGCTTAAAATCCCTGAAGAAATTTCTCTCATGTTACTAGTTGACAATGAAGAGTCCCAGGAAACATGCATGAACACCAGTCAAGTTATTACTGAAAGTAAAATTCATACTGAGATTGGATAAAATGGGGATAAAGAAAATCAGCAATCACATTTTCAATAGGATTGAGCACTATAAAATATGTGGATTTGGTTCAAGTGCGGGGACTGAATTCACTTGTCCTAGATAGAGTGGCTTTTTCACAGCACTCTAACAGCTCGAAGGTGCTAATGGGCCCTGCCTTGCTGTTTGAAAGGCAGGGTGGCATGGTGGCCAGGAATGCCTTCTATCAGCTGCATCTCATTCACCAATTCTCTCATCACCTAGATTCAGCTGATCTGGCTTTGTTAATCCATGGTTCTTTAACCTCATGGCCGGATTACTGCAATGTGCTCTACATGGGGCTGTCTTGAAGACAACAACTTAGAAATTACAAGTGGTTCAAAATGTGGCAGCCTAACTATTGTCAGGGGCTAGCTACCAGGAAGATATTGCCCATTTTGAAACTGTTTCATTGGCTGCCAGTCTGTTTCCAATTCAAGGTGCTGATCATGACTTTTAAAGCCCTTCACAACCTAAGACATACATATTTGAATGGCTGTCTCCTTCCACGTCCCTGTGCACCAATTGTGGTAACAAGGCAACTATCTGTTGGCTATCCCACCACTTAGGGTGCCTGTCTGGCATCAACCAGAACCTGGGCCTTTTCCATCATGGCTGTGGAACAAGATTCCTGAATAGGTAAGGGGGCTCCCTTCCTTGGAGATCTTCAGAAGATGCCACAAGGCCATATTTGTAGAAAAATTCCTCACTATGCCATGGGTTCCACCCCCACCCCCATAGACTGACTGCTCCCCTTGGGGGTCCAAATTAGATATCAATAACTCTTCTTCTCAACATGGCCAAATCTGTGGATACTTGGAGACTGAAGCCATGATCACACAGGACAAGTGTTCCTACAACCCTGAGAAAAGGTTCCCTAATGTCTGGGGACTAGGTTTGCAGGAAAACCTGAAATCTGAAGGGAAAAAATAGGTTGGGGAAGAGAAGAAGAAGAAGAACCATCACCAACAACCACCACCACCACCACCTCCTACAACTTTAGGGACCAAATGCCCTCAGTGGCCATTGCTAGACAACTACTGCAGAACTGCTTACCTTCAGGCCTTGGATTCTGTCAGTAAAAGGGATCAGGTTTCAAGTTAAAATGCTCTAAAAGGCAGGGATCAGGTTCCACGTTCAAATGCTCACTCTGTCATGGAAGCCTAACCTACCTCACAGGGTGGAAGCACAGCCAGTCCACCCACTAGGCAAACTAGGCATTTGCCTAGGGCGCCAGCAGGGCGGGGTCGCTGAAATTGGCCCTCATCCCTATCCCGCCCCAAGGCAAATCCCTATTTGCCTCCCCCTTTCTCCCAATTTTAATGTCTGGGAACAGGCGGTGAAGTGCCATGCTCTTGGGGTTCTTTCAAGGCCACCACCCACCCACCCCCCGCCAATCAGCTGATCGGCAGTTAAAGCCATGCAGAAGCTGGTGGCTCCTATACAGACCTTCCCACGTGCTCATCACCATCAGCGATGGGGCAGCAGCAGCGCGAAGGCCCAGAAAGCCGCTGAAAAAGCGGCAGCTACCACTGCCTCCTCCGCACTTCTTCCCTGGATCACGTGGGAAGGAAGTGGGGACAAGGCAGTGACAGCCGCTGCTTTTTCAGCAGCTTGCTCATCCTTCCCGCCGCTGCTGCCCCAGCGCTGATCATGGTGAGAGCGCAAGAAGGCCAGCATAGGAAAGAGCCCCAGGAGCACAGCACTTCACCGCATGTTCCCAGGCATTAAAATTGGGATGGAGGGGGAGGCACCATGGGGGGCAGGGCATGGGGCAGGGGGGCAGCAGGCAGCAAGGCTGCCTGGGGCGCCATGTGCCCTAGAATCAGCCCTGGGTGGAAGTGAAAATAAAACAAAGAAGACAATGATGTAAGCTGCTTAGGTCACCATTATGGAGAAAAGTGAGGTATACATGAAGTAAATAAATATAGCTGAATATGACAGGCAGATAAAAGGTGGCTGGGAAGAAGTGAAGAAAGCAGGAAAAGGTGAGAATACGGAGTGAAGGAAGCAGGAAGCAGTGAAGGAAGCAAGAAAAGGTGAGACTATGGAGGTTGCCAGAAAGACTGAAAGAGGAAATAGTGTGGAAAATGAATGCAGGGGAAACTGCGATCCCTCATCATTCAGTTCTCCTGTTTGTATACCTAGGAAGGCAGAAATATAATATATACAGGTTCTACTTAGAAAACTTACACTGTATCTGCAGGCAGTTAAGAATGGAATCTCACAATCATGTTCTTCCCATCTGGAAAACTCTTTTGCCTAAATTACTTCAATAGTGTGATGCACAGAAAACCAAGTCAGAAGGAAATGTTCCTACATAAACATATAGTAGGCTGACAAACTCTGAAAAACTGATTTCTGAGACTTCCTGAACTCATTCTTCGACTACTGCTACAGCTCAGTTCCATGCAGCTCTAGTCACAAGATAGGAGAAAGCCTAAACAGAAGTACTGAACAAATTAGAGGGCACACAAAGAATACAGAATTAATTATATGATTATAAGAAATTATATGGTGATAAGAAAGTTGGCATCCAAGACTCTAGAACCTGTGATCTGTTAGATGCTGTGTAAGGATGTGGATTTTGCTTTTTAAGCAACCACTTAAAACTATTAGCAGCTTCAGCTCTGCTTCTCTTGCAGCCAGCTGGAGCTTCAAACACTACAGTATCGTGTCTTCAAAGCCAGTATAGGCTCTCTGGAAATCTGGCCCCACCCTCTCAGCCCTGCAAGGCGAGAGGTTGAGGCCTTGCGTAGAGTTACTGCCTATCTGGCGATCCTGCTGGTGGACTGGCTGCTGCTTGGTAAGTTGAGAGGAGGGGGGGGGGGATTGGCTTCTTTGGATGGGGGAGGGTGGTCTTCAGCCCACACTAAACGGCAAGCCTTGGCCTCGTTTGCACTGTTTGGCTGGGCACACTTGCTCTTGAGGGAAGGGCGGAGAGGGGGATCTCTGGCCTCCATTGCAGGCCTGGCCTTCCTTGCCTTGCTCAGCTGGGCGCACTTGCCCTCGAGAGAAGGGCAGGTGAGGTGATCACTGCAGGCCTGGCCTTCTTTGGCTTGCTCGGCTGGGTGCATTTGCCCTCGAGGGAAGGGTGGCGGCGGGGGGGGGGGGGGGGCGTGATCTCTGGCCTCTATTGCAGGTCTGGCCTTCCTTCCCCTGCTCGGCTGGGCACACTTGCCCTCAAGCGAAGGGCAGTGGCGAGGGGAGTGATCGCTGGCCTCCATTGCAGGCCTGGTCTTCCTTGCCTTGCTCAGCTGGCTGCACTTGCCCTCAAGGGAAGGGTGGCAGCAGGGGTGGGGGGGTGATATCTTGCCTCCATTGCAGGCCTGGCCTTCTTGGCTTGCTCAGCTGGGCACACTTGCCCTCGAGCAAAGGGCGGCAGCGGGATGGGGTGATCTCTGGCCTTCATTGCAGGCCTGGCCTTCCTTGCCTTGGCTGGGTGCACTTGCCCTCAGGGGAGGAGCGCTCCTCTGCTGAAGGCAAGTGCATTGGGCCACCACAGCAGGACAAGGCTGGGGCCTGCCTTGTCAAGCGGGCATTGCTGGAGACAGCATTGGAAGGGGGGTGCCTTCAGCCTATACTTTGCCAAGCAAGCAGACATCTCAGGGGGACGTCTTTCATCTTTCAAGTGGGGGGGAGGCGCAGGAGAGTTCCCCGGCCATGCAAAGCCTGCTCAGCCATCCTGGGCTACTGGGTGAGTGGGAGTCTTCTGTTGGAGGGGGGAGGGGGGATTCTATATCTTCTTTTCCCACCCCTCCCTCTCTCTCAGCAAAAGAGCCAGCCTCCTGGAGATTTCCCCACAAATCAGGTCAGTTCCCCAGGAGAGAGGACTGGGGGATTTCCCCTCACACACTTTTTGGAGGAAGTGGGCTGCCCTTTCTCTCCAAGAGATAGGTCTCTTTCCCCTACACCCTAGGAAGCAGTCTCCAGGACTTTCCTGGAGATTTCCTCATAAATCAGGTTCAGTTCCCCAGTAGAGAGGATGGGGGGCTTTCCCCCCTTTATGGAGGAAGTGGGTTGCCCTGCCTCTCCAAGAGATAGGATGGGAAGGGCATATAGTGCCCTTCAGCATAGGGTACCCAGAGCTTACAAGACAGATGTTGAAGCAATGTGAAATGGTAAAGCAGAAACAATAAAAGGAGCAGGGGGGGGGGAACCATTGTGATGATCAGTATGAGAACAAGGCCGACTAAAAAAAGCCCAGTCTTATTACTGGAAAAATAAAATTACAGAAACAAGAATAAAATCAATGTAAGGCCTTTTACTGGACCAATCAAATTAGTGCAAAATAAAACTGACCATGAAAGAAAAATGGTGTAACCCAGAAAGAAGTGGCAAGTCCCAGTCACTACTAGAAAAACTGTCCAGAAAAGGGATGGTTTCAAGAGCTGTTGCAAACATAGCAGCCAGATAATTTCCCTCTGTGTGGAGTGCGGACTGAGATGCCTTTCTCTCTCTCACCCCCCCTCACCACTCCTTCCTATCTCTATCTCTCCCTGTCATCTGTCCCCCATCTTTCTTTCCTCCAAAAGTAACCTGACAGACCATGCATGCCCTCTGATATATATTTGTGATATTGAAATCATTTAACATCTTGGCTGTTGTTTTTGTGCTTTTGAAGTAATTTTTCTCCAAATTGCCAGCTCTGAGTTGGGAAATACCTAGAGATGTTGGGGTGGAGCCTGAGCGGTGGGCACTGCCTTCTCACACACTTCCAGTGATGTCAGGAGGTATGGCATATGCAAATACGTTATGCAAATAAGTTATGCTAATGAGTTCCTGAAAAGCTTTTTCTACGAAATGACCTCTGGTCATCATCATTGGCCTTATTTGCAAATATCTTTGATGTGTGTAACCCTGGGGATGGGAAGAGCGCCATTCCACCAGTAGCAATCTAGTGTCAATTCCAGCCCAGTCCTGCCATGGAACTGTTACATGACCTACTTGAAGACCTAAATTTCAGGGTGTGATGTTCCATTACACTCAGACTGCAAAGCTGGGTTTTAGTTGAGCAGTTGCAATTCAAGGGAAAATAACACTATGGAACTGATGTTGCACTTTGGTAACTTAGCTTATCACAGTGTTGGCTAACTGTATTTCTATGATGGGAAACACATGTAGTCATATATTTACAGCAAAAAGGGAGTAGCACCTGGTCACAAAACCATTTTTGTAGTCTTATTTAAGCTTTTACAAAACATAAAAAAAATGTTTAATGATTACATATCTATCCCTGGATTGAACAAGAAAGAAGCTTAAACTACACAATTTACAGCTTCTCGTAAAACACTTATCTCAGAAGTTAAATACCTTCACCTCAGGTTCTTTATATAAAATCAGCATTTAATTCAATTTCATTAATAGTAAAATTCAGAGTGGAATTGTGGAAAAGCTTGTTTATATGGAACTCAATTTCATTTTAAACCATGCTATTTTCAGGGAGACACTTACTATAAATTATTTTTAGGTTTAAAAATCCAATTTAAATTTTCAAGTATATTTTTTTCTGCCCTGTATAGCACTAAAAAAGTGTGCTTAAGGTTAGGGATTCCCTTGCTTTGATAATTAAGTACTATTGTTGAAAGTAAGTTTTCTGTTAGATAAATTTTCTCTCCATGACCAAACCACCACTCAATATAGTAAATGGACGGGGATATAACAAACCAACCACATAACTACACCATAGCAGCTCCAGTCAGGATACATTTTAAAAAATCTTTCTTTGTTCTTTCCAAAAAATGTAATTATAGAAAAGAACTATTTTAAAAAGAAAATACAAGTTTTGAGATTTTAAAAAATATTTTGGTCCTTTCTTTCCTCTAACAGATTATTGGAAAGCATTTATAATATACCAGAATGATGATCAACCAACACTAATGATGATAGAAATCATAAATGAATTTACAGTGCTTATCCTAAGCAGAATCATACTCTTCTTATCCCATTGACTTCAATGTATTTAGAAAGCTATAATCCTGTTTAAGATGGCACTGTTACCTGGAAGAAAATTCTGCTAAAATGAGTGAGAATTAGGATTAGTCTGCCAGTAATCTTCAAGGCTGAGTGGAAACCTGAACCCATCCTCCTGCTCCATGACAAACCAACCATTACAATTATTAACAGTAGAGTCTAGTAAATCAATTTTAATTAATACACACAGTCCTGTTTAACAAAGCAGGAGTCAAGTTGCACCTTTAAGATCAACCAAGTTTTTTGAGAATGTAAGCTTTTGTGTGCTCTCTAAGCACACTTCAGCAGACAAAGGGATCAGGTATTGTGGGCTGAAATACATGCAGTTTGTTGTTTATTTCAGCCCACAATACCTGATCCCCTCATCTGATGAAGTGTGCTTAGTAGGCTTCTCAATCCCCAGGTCCCAGCGGGGGATCCCCCGTTTTGACAGGCTTCTCCCCGCCCCCAGCCAGCTGGCTGGCGGGGGAAGCCCCGCCCCCAGAGTCATTCTGTAGTTTTAGAGCTCCTGTAGGTTTATAAATCTGCAAACAGTTTTTAAAATGTGTGCCTTTAAGGCTGAAGAGGAAGTAGGAAACAGGAAGGGCTTCATGGGAAAGGATTAGTAACAGTTTCTTCGGAGAACGGCCCCTGGGTTCTTTTGGTTTCATTTTCAGAGCAAGCAGGAATATTCTGCAGGAACAAGACCCAGTAAGTATTTGTGTGTGAGAGAGAGGGAGGGGGCAGGGGATTCCCTGGTTTGGAGGCCCTTCCCCCGTTTTAGAAAGTGTAAGGGGGGAGGGAAATGTCTACTGGGCACTCTATTATTCCCTATGGAGAACGATTCCCACAGGGAATAATGGGGAATTGATCCGCGGATATTGGGGGCTTTGGGGGGGGCTATTTTTTGAGGCAGAGGCACCAAATTTTTAGTGTAGCATCTAGTTCCTCTCCCCAAAATACCCCCCAAGTTTCAAAACGATTGGACCAGGGGGTCCAATTCTATGAGCCCCAAAATATGGTGCCCCTATCCTTCATTATTTCCTATGGAAGAAAGGCATTTGAAAAGGTGTGCTGCCCCTTTAAATGTGATGGCCAGAACTCCCTTGGAGTGCAATTATGCTTGTCACACCCTTGTTCCTGGCTCCACCCCCAATGTCTCCTGGCTCCACCCCCAAAGTCTCCTGGCTCCGCCCCCAAAGTCCCCAGATATTTCTTGAATTGGACTTGGCAACCCTAGTGCTTAGAGAGCACACGAAAGCTTATGTTCCCAATAAAACTTGGTTGGTCTTAAAGGTGCCACTTGACTCCTGCTTTGTTCAACTCCTTCAGACCAAGACGGCTACCCTCTTGGATCTATCTACAGTCCTGTTTAGTAAATATCTGAACTACAAATAGCAACCTTTTTCCTGTTGGGAGATTTCAGCTGCTGACTACATTAATTCTACTGAAGATCCATCCTGGCTTCAACTATATGTCTGCAAATATGAGCAATGTTTACTGATAAAGCCAGCAAGCAATTTAAATTATTCATAAATTATCAGTAATCAGGCATGAGCAGTGAAGAGGACACTTTTGTGTTAAACACCGAAGTATGCAGATGTTGGAATCCAAAACAGACGCTGAAGGATTCTAAAACAGGGGTGTCAAACATGCGGCCTGGGGGGGAATCAGCCCCTGGAAGGACTCCTATCAGGCCCCCAAGCAATTGGCTGTCATCTGCTTCCTTCTCCCTCTCTCTTGCTTCCTTCTGCATAACAGCTTGCTTTCCCAGGCTTGCTCAATAACACAGGAACTACAGAGCAAAGTCTCTATTTTCTCCATTGGCTGAGGCTCCTCCCATGGGGAGGAAGGGGGGAGGGAGAGCTTGCTTTGCCAGGCTCTCTCAGTTGTACAGCAGAGCTACTGAGCCAAGCCTCTCTTCCTTCTATTGGCTGAGGCTCCTCCCCCTCCTGCCCCCCGGGGAAGGAAAGAAAGAGCCAGAGCTTCCTTTGCCCAGTTCCCTGGATCCCAAGGGAGAAATACAAAGAAAGCACCTTTAAGACCAATTAGTGTTAATGTTTTAAGCCTGTTTTATTTTAAGTGTTTTTTAAAAAATATATTTATTATGTTTATCTGTGTCCTTTATAAAGTTTATATCTCTGCTACATAATCTTAAATAGGTACACAGACGGCCCAGCCTGACATGGCTGGCCCAACAAGGTCTCATTTATATCAGATCTGGCCCTCATAACAAATGAGTTCAACACCCTTGTTCTAAAAGGTCTCTGAAACCAAATGAATATGCACCAAAATAGTAACTATATGCAAAGACAAAACAAATTCTCATTATAAATACACAGAAGAAGTTATGAACTAGTTGTAACCATAAAGAAAGAGATTTTGGAGTGCAGCAGATAGCTAACTGAGAACAATCAACTTAATATACAGTTACAAACAAAAAGTAAATCCTGATGAAGCAGGCTCATGTATAATAAATATGTTGATTTTTTAAATTTAAAAAATATAAATACTGATCTAGAAACAACGCCACTGCATGTACACTGCAGCCACAGTTACATATAGTTTTTGAAAGAGTCAAGTGCACCTTCAAGACCAACAAAGTTTTATTCAGAACATAAGTGTGCTCTAAGCACACTTCATCAGATGAGGAATCAGGTACAGTGAGCAAAGCTAAATATAGCTAGTAGGCAGTGGTTTAGAATGCAAAATGGTACAAATTTAAGTTCCAGTGACAGAATAGTAAAATTAACAAATGTGTACCATTTTGCATTCTAAACCACTGCCTACTAGCTATATATAGCTCTGCTCACTGTAACTGATTTCTCATCTGATGAAGTGTTCTTGGAGCACACGAAACCTTACGTTCTGAATAAAATTAAGTTGGTCTTACAGGTACACTTGACTTCTACTTTGTTCTACTGCTTCAGACCAACACAGCTTGCCCACTGGGATCTATCTATATAGTTCTTGATGCACTGTCTCCAAATACTATCATCACAGCTAGCCAGTGTCATGCCTATGGCATTAGACTAGGAGTGAGCAGAACCAGATGCAGGCTAAACCAACAATTTCCATGTCAGGCTGGATCCAGACTAAACTGACAATTTCCACAGAGTCCCCCCCCCTCCTACTTCAGACTCCCTCATGCCATTCTTCTGGGTCCCCTATCTCCTAGGAGCAGGATTTAATAGAAATCAGTGAGCTGCAGTGGGTCAGGGAGGCAGAAAAGTTCCATTTTGCCACTGGAAAATTTAGTCTTTAAGTAACCCTCAGATCTTTGTTCAGTCACAAAATTTGCTGGATAACACTTTTTTTTTCAGTCTAACCTAACTCCCAGGGTGTTTTCGCACTTACCTTTTACTGGCGCGAGTACCCTCCTGACACCGGCGAATCTGCATGGATTTCGCACCAGAAGCGCCGGCGCACCCAGAAGCGCCGGCAACTTCCGTCGCTAAGCCAGCGCAAACGTTTTCCTGCATCTTTGCGATTTCCGTTTGCGCTGGCTTAGCGACGGAAGTTGCCGGCGCTTCTGGGTGCGCCGGCGCTTCTGGTGCGAAATCCATGCAGATTCGCCAGCGTCAGGAGGGTACTCGCGCCAGTAAAAGGTAAGTGCGAAAACACCCCCAGAGTTATTGTGAGGATAAAATAGGGAGCGGAGAACTATGTACACTGCTCTGAGTTCTTTGGAGGAAAGGCTGAATAAAAATAAGATGCATAGATGCTGAAGTTGGAAACATTACAGAAAACAACCACCAAAACAATCAACGAGCTGGACATGTTCCAAATGTCTAGAAATGTCTAGAGTGTATTTAGGGAAACAGTGCAATCTAAAACAGAGTCCACTGAAGTAAACAGGGCTTAGAATGGAGTAATTGTGTTTAGGACTGCACCGTAAAAAGATAAACTCATAATAAAGAATGACTAAGTTGAGGATAATAAAGAAACTAGACTTTTTAAATGTCATGCAATACAAGAACTCAGTGTCAAACAATGACAGTGTCAAACAATGATTCTGATTGGAAGGAAATTCAAGAAAGACAAAATGAACATACCATTCACTTATGGCATTCACTGTACAAGATATGGTGATGGCAATTACTTTAAATGGCTTTGGGGGGGGAAGTATTGGAGACTATTAGAGTGTTGGAGACTATCACAGATTCAGTATTTCTCTGAATAAAACAAACTGGGTGCATTCACACTTCACTAAATAATGTGTTTTGCAACTGGATTTTGACTGTGTAAGAATAGCAAAAATCCAGCAGCAAAACACATTATTTAGTGTAATGTGAACACTGAGAAGACTGCTTCATTCATTTCCTGCTTCCCAAAGATATGTTACTAGAAAAAGAATGCTGCATTAGATGGTCCTCTGGTTTGATCCAGTCAGTCCTTTTGTATTTGCATACAAAAACTCCCTGATTTTTAGCTAAGGATGCTATATAACAGGCTGGGTGGCATTAAGTGGGCAAAGTCCAACTCCCAGTAGTTCTAGTGGCAGAATTAGACATAGTTACATTAGCAACCAATTAATCATGTAATATGACTTGATTTATAATGTACAATGCTGTGTGGAGCTATAGCTGCCATGATACTAGCTCAACTGTAGGTTTCACACTTTTTGCATCACCAACTTATGAGTTCTTACCCAACAGTCCTTAATCATCAACTGAAAATGTGAACATATCATATGGGGCTTCTATGCTATGTACTCATATTTTTTTTATGCAAGAAACTCTACTGAAATATTTGGCAATCTTTAGGGGGTATCAGCAATCTTACTGTAATCTGTAGAGAGAATTAGATGCCTTGGGTAACATTCTATTGGTTTCAAAATTTTAATGTTTTAATTTCCACTTGTAAACCACCTTGAGCCGTGAAGAATGGTGGGACTTAAATATTGTAATAAATAAATACATTAATTTATTTCAGTTATACTCCACCTTTCTCCCTAATGTGAACTCAAAGTAATTTATATTATTCTCTTCTCCTCCATTTTATTCCTCACAAATAATGAAGAGATCTACTGTTTACTGACCCTTTCCCCAAGGCAAGGCAGTTTTTATCACAGCAAAAGTTTACAATGGCTGCTAACAGACGGGCATTTGGGAGCTTTTGGGAGGTGACCCAAATTGGGCTGGCTCAAAAGGAGCCGTTCTGAAGCCTTCACAAGCTCCCCAGCGGCCCTGTTCTGTCTGCGAGGCGGCTTGGCAAGATCAGACAGCAGGGTGCCTCAGAAGCCAGACCACTCCCCCCCCCCCCAACAAGTTAAGCGCTCAAGCGCTCATGCACTCCGAGCAGTTTTTAAGGGGCAGAGGCAGAAGCAGCTTGGGGCGTGTCATGATCTGTGCAGGACTGAGAGACAAGGCCTAGGGAGGCCTGGGCCTAAAGACCAGTGTGGGAGTAGAAAGCAGATACAGCCTATAATCCCCACGATGCTTGGCACCCACTGTAACCAATCAGTGCCCAGGGATTGTGTGAGGGAATTGCTACATAAACTTTGTGGGCTGTGGAACTGTGTTCTTTTCTCTCACAGAGTCAGGCTGGGAGGACAGTCTGTGGCTGAGAGAAGGATCCCTCACTCAGAAGGTAGAGTGAGTTACAGGCAGTCAGCCTGGGGAAAAGGGCTCTGGGCCCTTACAACTAACAGGCTAGGGGAAGTACAGATGGCCACATTAGGGTTTATTTTCTTTTTCTTTTATACACCGTTATATCTATTAAGCACCTTGCCTTGTTTAAATATTCATCCTTGTATTAATAAACCTTTATCTTTTTAATGTTCTCTGCATGGTCATCACTCCTGTGTTTCTCGGCTAAAAGGGGCATTTTTGGTTGGGCTTAGGAGGGTACTCTGGGCCTTCCCAAGGGACCATAAATCCAGAGTGGTGGCAGCATCAGGTGGCACCCCCATCTGGGTCATGACAGGGTGGCTTGGCGCTTTCTCACTACTGAGTTGCCCACTTCCACTTTTCCACTTCCAGATGGCAAGGAGGCGACTCGCGGTTGGCTCAAAGATCTGTTATCACTTTGAAAGTGGTAGCTTTCTGAGCCGCTCTAAGGAGCCTGGAGGACTGGGTGAGTACGGGACGGGGACAGGCGACAGATGTTGCCATCTGGAGGGATTTTTTGGATCTATTTCAGAGGCATTTCTGAGTCGGCCCAAAGTGCCAGTCTGTTAGCAACCAATATGTCCTAATAACGTATTTAATTTTAACTGTCAAAAAGCACAGTTTTAGTAAATAGTGGGATCTGTGACTATACCAGCAACCCTCCTTAGTCAACAAAAGAGAGTTTTGTTCCTTAGTCAACAAAAAAGTGTTTACAGCATTTCTACAAAGCAAGGCTTCTTGACTCTAGATCCAGGGGTGTTTAACTATAACCAGCCTGCAATGCATTATTTATGAAAAATAAAAAAGGGTTACTGTAATAATAGCATCCCTATTAACAGGTCAATTGCACATCTGATTGTTACTGGTGGGGAGAAGGTCTGACTATAGAATTGGTTATCTCCTGTTCTGGATGGGGCTACACTCCCCCTAAAGGAGCAGGTTCATAATGTGGGGTTGCTCCTGGCCCATGGCCTTCTTTTGGATGAAAAGGAGATAGCCACAGTTGGGGGGTGCCTCTCACAAACCCTGGCTGGTATTCCAGCTGTGACCATTCATGGGAAGGAAAGATCTCACTTTGATGCACGACCCAGTAGGACAACTGCTATATTCATAACTTTTGCAATTAATTGTATGTGCTGACAAGTTGCTTAAAGAATGATAAAATGATAGGTTTTCTTTTCCTCAAGTGAGATTGTAAACTATAAAATTCCAAGTGGTGGCTGTCATTCTAAAAACAAAGAGGGCAATCACTCTAGATTAAGTAGAGTATAAATCAGGGGTGGTCAAACAGAATAAATGTCAGATGTCTGAGAGCCACAAGACATGAACTTCAGATGTTTGAGAGTTGGAAGGAAGGAACAAGAGGAGGGAGGGAGGCAGACAGGCAGGTAAACAGATGGGGGGGAGGGAGGAGAGAAGGCAAATAGATGGGGGAGGGAGGAGGGAGAGATGGAAAGAAAGCAAATTGAACTTTAAATACATTCTCCAAACCTCTGGCTGGCTTTGGCAAAGTGTTTTAAAGAGAGAAATGCCCTTTGCAACCTGGCCAATAGGGTGGTTGGGTCTTCAAGAGCCACACAATATGTGTGAAAGAGCCACATGTGTATATATGCAGGGCTTTTTTTTAAGCAAGAACGCACAGGAATGCAGTTCCAGCTGGCTTGGCCTAATATGCAAATGAGTTTCTGTTGGGCTTTTTCTACAAAAAAGGCCCCGTCAATATGTATATATTTAATGCTTTTATTTAAATACTATTGCTCTTTCTATGACAAAAGGCACAAGTTAGTGCAAAGATACTGATACTGGGGGACTCAAGTTTTATGGTTTAAGTAATTGTTGGTAAAGTAGCTTTCCAATTATCACAAACCTGCTAGGAAAAGCAGGAATGCATTATGTGTTAATAATCCCAACCAGGGTCAGACTGAACTCTTTTTTTCAGAACTACGGCAGATCCTCGCTGCAGCTTTACCATTAACATGTCTGTTTCCTGTCAGCCTACTCAGAGATAATGCCATTTATCTCAGGGCGGCACAAGACCAGTCATTAGCTTCAATAACAGACCTCAAACAAAGACCGGATGATGTTTTATCCAAGGTGCATAGTCTGTAGTCAAGAATCCTATTGCCTAACCATTTAGAAATCAGTTTTTATCTCACACAATGATTATTTTCAGCTACTCTATCAATAATTTCAGTTAACCCCTTTAAAGAATATTTTCTGCATATTTTAGTGAACAGCTTTTATCATGTACAATTTAATAATTGGAATAATTTACTAAAATAATCCGTTGGGAGCCCCCCCCCCCATTTTCTTTTTTTACTTTCATGTCTCCAGGGAAACACTGACAGAATAATCCAAGCACGTGCTAAATAATGAGATATTTGAAAAACTGACCTTCATTGTGTTTGCCTGCAGGAATTTATTCCCTATTCTGGATTTTTTAGTGCCAAGCTTAGCTTTTAATAAAAGTAGAGTGATGAAATATATGTATGAACATGCATTAACCTCTTACTTTCTTGTATTCTAGCAACACACCACTTCAAAGTTACAGGGGTGTACTTTAAATAAAAGGTAAAAATGTAATCAAATTTCATTTTATTCAGTTCCTGTTCTTAAGCTGAAACTACAAACAGATGGTACATTCCATGTTAACTTGAATCTAGTTATTGAACACCTTTATTACAACAGATTTCTGATTCGCACTTTTAACATACACTTCATTTATTGGACTATAAAACGCTATTTGCAAAAGAAAAGAAAAAAGGCTCTGCATATAGCCGTAATTAAAACAGGTCTGCAGGACAGCCTTTTAAAGAACAAGCTACATTTTAGCACATCGTCACAATCTTTTCTTTTTTCACTGGGTATTTATGACATTATCTATGTACAGAAAAATGTAAGGATGTCCTGTGGGAAATGTGTTTTCTTCAAGCATTAGCAACAACCTTTAATTCTGGTTCTTTATTAATGTTCCAGACCAACCGCTATTGTTTCAGTGTTACTTCAACCTTGCAAAGCAATTCAATACAGAATGGATCTGATCTGAAAGGTCAGGGGGTTCACAAGAAAAGCTTTCCTCAGCTAAAGGGCAGCACCTCTTCACCTAGATCCAAAAACGTTGTCACACTACTAGGCTATGCTCATTGTTAAGCACCCCAATAGTTATCTGTGTTTTCAACAGCTAAATCCCTTGTGTAGCTTTCAAAACAGTTTGCTGTCACACAACAATAGACTTTGTTCTTTAATTACAGCCAGTGACTTTTCTGCCCTTTTCCTTCCAAAAGTGAATACAGGACCTCCATGTAGACACATATGTAGACATATTTTAAAAAACATATCTCCATAAACTCATTAAGTCGAAACATGTCTTTAAACCATAGACTTCTAAAAAGATCTGTCCAGGATATCATGATGAGCTATGTGGGTGTATGATGATAAATTTGAGAAGAATAATGTACATGCAAAATAATCAACCATTGCCAGACATGTGTTAGCCTTGGGAAATGTACATAAATATAGGATGCAAATGATTTTTTTTTAATTTGCTTTATTTACTTTATACTTTATACCCACATTTCTCCCCAGTGGAGATCTGAAGTGGCTTACACTGCTCTCTTCTCATTCACTTTATCATCACAGCAACACAGAGAGGTAGGTTAGGCTGCACAAGGTCACTCAGCAAGCTCCCATTGTACAGTGGGTATTTGAACCTGTGTCTCCCAGATTCTAGTCCAACAATCTTAACAACTACAGACCACTGGCAAGTGTGGATGTGAACAATCTGGAGTCAATGCAGCTCAACAGCCAATGTTTCTTCCAGTTATCTAGGTACATGATCTGGATTTTGTAAATATGCACAATAGGGTGCTGGTTATGACCTTTAAAGCCTTTCATGATCTAGGATCTACATTCTGACAAAACTATCTCTTCCCATATGCCCCTGTGTGCCAGCTGTGGTCTTCAAGCTGTCACATGTTAGCTGTTCCCTCACTTAAGACAGCACTCCTGGCTCCAAACAGAGCATATGCTTTTTCCATGGTAGCTCCCAGTCATGTACCAGACTCCCCGAGGGGTGAGGGAAGCACTGTCTCTAGATTCATTTAGAAGTTACTACAAGGCTATCCAAGTTTATATCTTGAATAAAGCTTTGTTGTTGGTCTTAAAGGTGTAACTGGATTCAAACTTTGTTCTGCTGCTTCAGACTGACATGGCTACCCACCTGAATCTATCTACAGGGCTACGTTATTTCCAGAGGTTTTAATGGCTATCATTACAGTTGAGATGTGGGAATTTTCAAAGGCAGTAATCCGTAGAATTCCAAATCTGGCATGAGTAGTTAAGCCCACTTGTCAAAATCTGATAATCAAAGTTGTTTTATTTATTTCAGCATACGAATGAAGGCTGAACCACCAAATAACCTGAAAGCATACAGTCATTTTAGGATTCTAGAACGCTTTTGATTTTATCCAAACACACAAGACAAGAATTATTGACAAAACTGGTATCCCTAAGATTCAACAGATAGCATTTTGCAAGACTATCTGCAGTACAAACAGAAGAAACCAATTCAAAACAGACACTTTAACTAGATCTGAAGACTGCAACATTTTAAAAATCTGCTCAGAGCCTACCACACAACCCAACACTTCCCTGTGTGAACAAATTAAAGTTTAAAATATTTAATTATCTTCAGAAACCATTTATAGGAACTTTGAGTTGACAAGTGGAATTGATAGGACAATCTAATGTTGGCAAAAGCATGCTGAAGCCATGAAATACTTTATTTTTCTGTTAGTCACACAGCTAAGTTTAGCCAGCTACATGAATACAGAAAGCTTAAATATTAATTTTCCAGATGACAGGACACTCGATCTTGAAGACTGCATCACAAACTTCCACCTTGTCTGCAGCAAAGTTTTTCATTCAAAAGCACAATATTTGATTAAAAGGAATTTCTCTCATAAATTTTTTTTAAAAAATCTGAGGGACATTTTAGACAGTCAGGCAACACACCAGCATGACAAACAATGGCAGCACTGCAGGACTCTAACAAGTAAAGCCATTAAAGTCAGTACAAGCCAACAGCAGTGGGTGTTACTGGTAATTCAAGCTCCACCAATTCTTTAAAAGGCAAGGACTGAAATGTGAAGTGGTGCTTTAGCAAAAAGCTACTCCAAACAGGTTTGTTCCTAGTTTACACATTACCTCATTTACATCACACTGGTTGAAATGTACTTGCTTGTGTATGAATTCATTCCTCATATAATTTCCTGTGTGACTGGAATGAAAAGGAACACAAAACCTGGAGAAAACCACACCACTCTCTAATCTCTTGTTGCCATGACAGCAGCCTTTGAGATACTGAAATGTTCAGATTGCCAGCTAAACAAAATTGTTGAATGTGAACATTTGGCTGAAAGATTAAAAGGCTAAGGGGGTTACAAAAGGGCAGTACCTCCCACATTCCAGGCATCCACTGAATCCAATCAAATGGCCCTGACTCTTTAACCACAACCATTGTGAAGACTGGATTAGGGCAATTTATCTAGATAGTTAAAGCAGATTAGAGAACTGCAATTTGAAGACTATTGGCAACAAAAGCAAATACCTACTGTACTGAGTTAATAAAATGAACATGGGATTTTAGAATAGCTTTCAGAGCTAGCAGAAGCATTTCACTAAACCAGAACACAAAAACACTTATACTTAGGAAGTAAACCAAGCCAGGGTCCCCCCCCACACACACCATCTGCATTTAAAAAACAATCAAACAGAAGATTCACACCCATGTTTGCTTTGTGTTAGCAAAATCTAACACAAAGCTCCAAACAAAATAAATATACCTACTAAATACCCATTAAAATGTGATCTCCTCCCAAAGATTGTAATTCATATTTAAACAACTACTTGTTCACAAATAAGGAGTACTGCAGGGGGCAGGCACGCAAATCCATTGGTTACTAGAGCATTATACCCAATCATAAAACAAGCAACCCAGCATGTTATATATAGTAGAAACCTGCTCCTGGACACCTGTAAACAACTGTGTTTTAACACATCAGTTAAAAAGTTATCAACTTATGAATGTTTAGCCTGGAAACTTTAAAAAGAAATAATGGAAGAACAATTATATGTAATTATGACAAAAACAATCAGCCTTAAGGACTCTTCTTGAGGTGGGGAAGGTCTTGTCTTTGTTTAAACAACCTGTAGAATTAATTTGACTCTTATAAACTAACAATCAGTCCCTAGATGACAGAGAAACCTACCGTCTTCTGCATACAGAACAATTGCTGCTTACACCAAACCTTGCCCCAGTGAGCAATAACAATAGCCCAGAAAAACCAGTGCTCCCTCCCCTCAGGATGCATGACCATTTATCGTTAACATAGTACATCCTTCAGACTTTAGTGGAGAGGAAGAACAACACACACATTTTTCACCTACTCCATTAACAGGCAGTTCACATCCAGGAACTCACTGGGAATTTAGATAAGAGGAGCCTGCTGGACACAGGACGTGTTCGCCCATATTTGGAGAAACATATTTTGTACACATCTCAGTACAGCATGCCTGTCCCCTCCCCCACTCCCCTCTTTCCAAACAGGTTATAAATTCACTGTATGCCTGCTAACGAATTACTCTCCTATAGCAGTATCAGAACTACAATAGGTTTCTTGGCTTTTGTACAAGTAACAATGACTCTCCACTTCATCCCACACACACACCCAAAAATAAGAAAGCTCCAAAAGGTCTGCTTTGTATCTCTCCTTGTTCCAAGCCAAGCCAAACAGCAACACAATAAGAATGGTGTAGTTTTCTTTGATGCCTGGGAAGAAGGATCTCTCTCTCTCTCTCACACACACACACACACACACAGTTTTAGGATACAGGCAGTAAACAAAACACAAAAGTTACTTGCATCTAAGCAGAACACATTCCAACTAAAGCAAGCCTGCAATTTGTTAAGATAAACACTCTGAAGCCAAGACTAATTTTAAAAAAACCCTTACAGCTTGGATACCATTTCCTGCAAAAACACTCATACACAGATTTTTTTTTTAACTCCAGGGTACAAAGTAAATGGGTGGGACAATTAATCAAGTAGAAAGAGTTTTAAATATTTGACATTAGGCAAATGCAACAAGCGCGCAGTTTTTGAAGTTTTATCACAAAATGCAAAAGGGATGGATTCTGTCCTACCTTTTCTGTTTTCAGTTTCTTTATTCGCCTGTGGCTGTCCTCCTCTTCCTCTTCTTTCTTTATCAAAATAGAGTTCCCCATTAACCCTGACTCTGGGGCACCTTTGTTCACATCCCCCACAGTGGAGGCAGTGCAGTGGAAAGGACTGTTGCTCCCAGCACCACCTCCCTTGGCCCCAAAGCCATACAAGTGCCCAGGAGGAGTTTGGCTGCTGTTGCTGGGGTGTCCCTGCTGGAGGTCAAGTTGCTTGTCTTTCCTGGATTTCCCTCCATCTTTATCCCTCTTGGAGCCTCGGATGCCCTGGGTTTTACCTGGTTTCTCCTCTTTAGTTTTCCCACAAGAGGCAATAATGTTATTGTTGCTGGTGTTATTGCCATTTGGGCTGCTGTTCACACTTTGACCCAGTGCTGAATTCATGCCAGTTGCCTCGCCTGAGCGCCCTTGGACTTCCTGCCTCTTGCCAGCACTGCTGATTTCAGGAATTCCATACAAGGCAGCAGAAGGCAGAGATTTACTAGCATCCTTCGAAGTTTTACTCCTTTTCACTTTTGATTTGCTAGTTTCTTTGTGTGAATTCCCCTGAGAAGCAGGGGGCTGAACAGACGCAAATTTTAGGCCATCAGCTAAGGCTGAGGTAGCATTAACCCCACTAGAAGCAAGACCCCCACAATCCTTGGAACTGGTGGAATTATTCATCTCAAATTTTTGTCTGTCCTTTTCCAAATCAGCATCCAAATCAATTATTAAATTACCAACCCCAATTTCCCAGTCATCACCACTGTCATAAGTATCAACTGTGTTTGGATCCACACCTTTGCCAGCAGTGGAAGTGTTCAATGACATCCTGAAGATGAGACCTCTTGAGTAAAAATCAGACGAACTTTCCTTTGGAGATGAGGGGACATTCGTTTATCTCCGTGGGGCTTTTTAAAGTGTAACTCTTCTTGCCTTCCTTCCCCAGGTATATCTGGGTATGTACCCTGAAGTCCAGGTCCACCTTTTCCTGTGAGGAAGGGGAAAAGTCGAATATATCTTGGCTGGGTGTTACCAGAATGTAATAAAACTACTACTATAGAGACAGGAACGAAAGGGAATACTCCATATATTAATTGGTAAGAGGTTTGTTAAACTGCAGCCTTTGGCAAAGAACATCTTTCCTAGAGTAGCATCCCATACTCCAGGATCACTCTTAAAATGCCAAGTCCAAAAAACCCAAACCCTTTAAATTGCAGGATTTAAATCCACAAAGCTCCCCCCCCCAAAAAAAAAAAAAATCAAAACTGGGAGTGCGATTCTGGGCTACCACCTAAGCACAAAAACAGTTTCCTCCCAAATGCATTTTCACAGGTTTTTGTAATTTTAAACCAGACCCATTAAGTTATGTGACTTTTCTCTAGATCTGATTAGCTTGCTCTCTTAGGAGCAGAGGAAACACAGAGGACAGCATTGAAATACAACAAAAAGAACCAACGGAAGTGTATAAATTTCAAAAAAAATTAACTGGGGAGAAGGAGAATACATAATTTCAATTTAAAATGCACAAAAGATAACGTTCCTAGATGTGCCTCCAATGTCCTCTTAGGTCACTTATAGCTCAGTCTGTTAAACACAGTATTACTGACTGTACAGGAAACTGATTAAGACATACACTTTAAATGATCTACACCAAGGTGGCCTCTAACCACAAATGAGTGTGCTTGACACAGCTTAGCAAAAATTATTTTTAAAGGAATCGGTCTTTTTAAAAAATGATTTGGTGTCCAAATATTTACATACATATTACATACATTGCTTACCTTTAATCCTTTATCATTTTAATTAAGTCAGCAAATCAAAAATCTGTCCTCACTGCTATCAGCAAGAACTCAGTGCCCCATTTTACTTAAAGAGCAAGTGAACAAGAAGTAGAAATCAACTAACATTTCTGCCAGAGCATCCGTGAATAACATATCTCCCTCCACTTTGGCACACGAACCAGAAGTCTTTCCCCCCCCCCTCCTTTTTTTTGGATTTGGTTTTCCTCTTTTAAAGATTTTGTTCCTCACAACTTCGTAGGCTGGAAGAGAGTATTTCACATTCACAACACCAGAAGCCTCAAGCACTAAAATAGCTTTTTCCCTTTCCCTGCTTTGAGCAAGCACCAAGATATGATTGTAGTAAAAATAAAAATTGCAAAATGTTTTTTTCCAACTTCACATTCCGTCTTCAGTTCCAGATTCTACAGCCATCCTGATCAGTAAGTAATGATTCCATGAAACAAACCTACAGGCGTTTGGTTGTTACAAGGCAGAATGTGCTAACATCGGGAAAAATTAGTGAAAGAGAGGGAGGGGGAGGGGGAGGGGGGCAAAGAAAGGACTGAAAATCTGGGCTGGATTCCGCCTGTTAGTCGGGAAGTGGCATTTTTTTCTCCAGTCCTGACAGATCTGACTTCTTGAACTAACTTGAGAGGGGAAAGAAAGGGGGAGGGGGGGGGGAGAAAAACAGGAGTGCGAAAAAATAAGGTTTGATAAATCAATGATCAAAATATTTGATGGGCATAAAGGAGCAAGACAGTTTTCAATAAGTATTCCAAACATATGATTTTCCACAATTTAAAGTTTGGGCTTAAAAAAAAAAAAGACATCGTATTTCAGATGCTGCCCAGGAAAAGAGGCAGTTCAAAAGTGAATAAGTCATGTGGTAAGCAATTCAGTAATTAGAGTCCAAAGAGACAAAATGGGAGACCTTGTTTTCAGGGCAGATTTTTTTTTTTTTCAAAATCGTTTCAGCACACGCTAGTTCATCTCTCTCTCACTTATTTCCCACCACCTCCTTCCTCTTCGTGCCTTTCGGAGCTTGGCTTAGTATTTTTAATTGGCTGGCGCTTGGAAGCTAAAAGCTGTAATGAATTGTTGATAGATTGGAAAGCACAGAGTTGCTTCGCTGGAAATGTATGTTGGAGGGGGGGGGATGGGCGAGTTAGTAACAACCAACCATCTGAAAGGAGCGATTTTGTTACAGTTCAAGCTTTTCACATCACGTGAGGATCAAGGGCTCAATTGGTTGTCGTGAGAACAAAAAATGGGTGACAACCGTATCAAGAAAATACTGATCTGGTCTTTAAAAGAAAAAAAAATTAAGGTCTATTTTCTCTCTTCCTTCTCCTCTCTCCCTCCCTCCCTCCCCGTCTGGTGTTGGCATAGCTACAAATTATGAATCTGAAACATTACTCTCCGAGAACTGGTTTCTCGGGAGTTAGGAATGAGTGACATGCACGATTGAAAAGCATCCACTGCAGAGAGGAGAACCTTATAAACCTTTCCTCGAGCTCTGTGCAATTTTTAATTCTTAACATGGCACGGATCCTTTCCTGGCGATTTTTAACGTCTCCTCCTACCCAACACAACAAAATACCGCATAGCGGTCAAATTAAAATGTTCTTTATTTGGCCATGACAGTTTGAGGTGATTTATTTTATATATTTTTTTACACTGGGCTGAGATGGAGGTGGGGGTGAGACTGCGCGTAGTAATGAAAAATGTTAATTGCACCAAAAATGCATGGGCGTCCTCCTGCCCCAGTTTTACCATAACATTTATTTTACATGTGACAAAAGACAAAATCTTATTCTGTAGTTTTATTTAGTAAGTGATCATTGTCGAGGTTCTAGAGAAATGGCAAGGCAATATGCAGAACGGATTATGTCAGTTTTATTTGCCCCACTTGGTCAGTTAAAATCCCAACACGCAATATGCTTTAACGCGCCCCTTCCCTCCCTCCCTGCCCCTCCCCCCTCAAGTGCACGTTAAGGATGATTTGTGTGAGAAACAGCAACGCTTTTGCCCTCTCCTAAGTATCCCTCATCTTGGTCGTGGATTTATTTTATTTTACACACCGAATAACCAGTTTCTTTTTTGCCGATGCACAAATTTGTTAACACTCACTCCCCTTCGCATATTATAGATATTATATATATAAATCCCCTCTAAAGTGCTAGAGATACGCAACCGTACTTACGATCTGTATTGAATCGAGTTGACCTTTTCCTTCTACAACTGCATTGAGTGTGTTTTTGTTGCAGCCGATTTTTATTTTTGGGAAAAAAATTAATTTCTTCAATAGATTTATGGGGTTTTTGAAGAAAAGAGCACCGGATTTCATGAACTTTCCTTATTTTAAAATAAAATGTTTGTTTAAAAAAATTAAAAATTCCTTTAAAACATACAGAGAATCTCACACATAACACACTACACAACTAGCTGCCTTTACTGCAACAGTGAGCAGCACAAATCACGACTGGAAAGAAGGGCGAGCGTGAAGCAAACACAGACTCTGTACCTGAAAGGGACTTTTCTTTGTTCCCAATGCCCTTTCCCATCTACCCAATCAGAGGCCAGCTTTTATGAAACTGGGCTCTCTGATTGGATAGCTGCTCTTCTTAGCTGCCGGTGGGGAGTGAGAGGGAGAAATGCACACACACATAGAAAGCCTTGTATTTTGCAATCTCCATACTGCGTTGTGTGCTCCAATAGGCAGTCTTCTGCTACAGCAAGATACAAATCATGTTTCCCATTTCAATTATGGTATTAGCCTATACATTTTATTTAAATTAAAGGAACGGGGAGGAGTGGAAGAGTTCGACTGGACCATATCTGCTCCACAGCCATTCCTCTTTCGATGTCGGTGCTTTTTGCGAAACCACAACTAATGGCTTCCCTATGTGTTTTTCCAAGGAGCAATTGAAAATCTCATTTATCTTTTCTCCAAATGGCTCCTCGCTGAAAATCTGTAACAACTTGACACTGTCTGCTGATCCTCTTAATACAGATGTAGGAGCGTTTTATGTTCTATTGTTGGGAGAAAAAAACAAAAAGTGGTTCCCTTCCCCCACATACTCGGCATTGCAGGGGTACTTTATGTAGGGCGGCGTGATCTCTGTCTTCTCGGTTTGTCCTTCCCATACTTTATATTGTGCTCCTTTTTTGCAATGTCTTAAGTAGGCTGGTTCGATTTATTATTATTATTTTTATTATGGAAAGGAGTAACCCTTTTGTCTCCAGCTTGCTGGTTTACTGCTGCAGGCACTGAAGTGAAATAGCAAGAAAACTACATAATGACCATGTGAACACATCAGTGAGAATACAATTACGTTTCATTTCCCTCGTCCTTCCAGTTAACATCCTTCTAGTGAAGCAGCTCGTCAAGAATTGCATTTAACGTTGGATTTAGATTCAAGACCGTATTAAAACAGCAAGTACATTCCAGTGTCAGAAAACTCGGAAGTCTTGCTTCGTGCAACCTTATTTTGCAAATGCAGCCCTTCCCCCCACTCTTCCAACACGGAATATCTTCTTTTATTTCAGACAGTCCAACCTACCAGGCTTGGAAGAGCACATAATAATAAAAAATATCAGATTATTGGAGGATGGTTCTGTGGACATTCATTATAAAGGGCATGCTAATGAAACCTAATAACTGTTAAATCTGAGGTGGTATGTGTACTTTATACCTCAGTTCAAATATTTTGTGTTTATGGTTACAATATATGGCTGTTGGGGAGGATCGAGATTTTTTAAAGCAGATAATATGCAGTTTTATTGAAAATACAAACCATGAAATTTCTAATATGCTGTACAAAATGATAATGGATTGCATTCAACTGAGAAAATGCATGCATTAGTGTTATCAGGGCATCATAAGGGCGTTTTACTCTAGAATGTGTGGATGAGTAAGCATTACATGAGCCTCATTTCAAGAATTTATGCTTAAAATAAAACATTTGCCTGGCAAAAGATTAATGTAGACTAAGACTACACTGCTGATCATTACATTCTCACAAATCCTATTGATTTCACAAAGGATTACTACTGTGCATGAGAGTTGAATGTACTTTACCCAGACTTTACATACCCTCCTTTCCTTCTACAACACTTCTGATAAAGTGTCCACATAAAATGTAGTAAAATATACATTATGGAACTCTTCCTAGATTTTCCCTGATGCAAAATACTGATATATATTTTGCTAATGAAAACAAACTTAATTTTTGTAGTTATTTACTGTAAGGCATAACCTATATCCATGAATATTTCCCACTCATGTCTTTGTTTGAAATTTTGTGTTTGCAGATTACACCCATGTCGTGTGTCAGTTTAATGTTGCACTCTGGAAACATTTCCACTAATCTTTATCTCAAGAGGTAGTTGTTTGATCAAAAACATATTTATGTGGAAGGTAATGCTATTTTACAAAGCCACTCTGCATATATTTGTTTTGTTTGAGCCTGGGTTGCATTGTGCTCTTGGATCATCTGAATAATTTGCTGTGAAAAAAGGTTTGGGTTTTGCATTCCACAGTTCAACTTTATTTATTTAAATCATGCACATGCCACTGGAAATTCTTGAGGTAATAAGAGAAAAGATCAATTACATTCTATAATCCATTCAAAAAATAAAGGTACTACGGTAGGAAGATTTGCAGCATGGTATGAAATTGCACTTTGTGCTCATGTTGAATAATTTAGACAACATAATCCTCTAGGACTGGCATACTTCAGGTTAGGAAAAAGTGCAGAATGGCGATGTGAACTGATCCTCAGTTATGTTTTGTTTCTGTGGAATTTATTGACAAATAAGAACATAATCTTACATTCTATGAAATGTAAGCAACGTGAAAAGAAAAATTGGACTGTTTGTGATTCCCATGTTATCTTGTAATATAAGAACATACTTTAATGTTTAGGACTGCAGCTTTATGACTCTTGATGGAACTAATTGGGGATCTTTTGAAAACAAGAGAACTCTTTGCATGCATTGGTGAGTGCATGTCTTTTTGGTGGACTAGAACAACTGATGCTGCCAGTTTGCCCTTCTATTAAAACCAGAGCTTTTTTTGTAGAAAAACCCAGCAGGAACTCATTTGCATATTAGGCTACACCCCCTGATGTCACCATTGTTTTGTACAGATTTTTTTTATAGAAAAAGCCCTGCAGAAACTCATTTGCATGTTAGGCAGGGTCGGATCTGGGGAAGCAGAGGGGAGTACTTGCCCCAGGCGCCAACAGGGGGGCACCAAATTGGGTATGGAGTCCATTCTATTCTATGGGCCCATAAGATAGAATGGGCCCATAAGGGAGCATCATTTTTTAATTTTGCCCCCCCTCAAGAAAAATGTAGATCTGGTCCTGATGTTAGGCCACACCCCTTGACACCAAGCCAGCCAGAACTGCATTCCTGTGCATTCCTGCTCAAAAAAAGTCCTGCTCAAAAAAAGTCCTGATCAAAACCATCTCTCCCTCCACTTGCAACCTATTTGAATCTGAAAACTGAATCTGAATCTGCATCCTATTCTATTTTTATGTGATGTTTACTAAAGAATTTTACTCAAATGCAAAATCAGATCCCCCTCCCCCCCCCCCCCCGCACACACACACACAGATATTCCATCAAACCTGACCTGGATAGCCCAGGCTACCCAGTCTCATCAGATCTTGGAAACTAAGCAGGGTTAGTATTTGAATGGGAGATCACCAAGGAATACCAGTGTTGCTATGCAGAGGCAGGTAATGACAAACCACCTCTTGAGTTTCTCTTACCTTGAAAACCCTACAAGGTCACCATACGTTCGCTGCGACTTGACACAAAAAAAAAACAATAAAAAGGCAGGGTTGTCTTAGATTTGCTTACAAGTACAATTGTGTCCAATAATAATTTTGCTGGTATCTATAACGTTTGTAAGGAGGTTGTCTTAAATTCAAGGTCAACTTCCTTTTGAGTAAATATATCTATGGAGATTTGCAACACATACATAGTCTTGACCTGAACTTCCACTTTCCGTTTTATTCAGGGAGGGGAGAAGTAATTAACAAAAAATGGTTTTCCATATTTTTGAAATCTTAAAATTATCTGCTGTATTTTGAAGTTCATGCCCACTTTTGGTGCCAAAATGGGACCATAGATGGGTAAGAATATGGATTAAAATACAATAAAACTAAATATATAGCAACCAAAAAAATAAAAGCAATAGTAATGAGCTGTGATGTTTGATCCAGGTGTCCACAGCTATTCTTCACTGTTCTTGGCTATTGGACTAGTAGTCAGGGATCATGGCTGCAGTGTTCTGGTAATGAAGATACCTAGGTGCCTGCGACCCTGACCTGGATAGCCCAAGCTAGCCCGATCTCATCAGAATTCAGAAGTTAAGGAGGGTTGGCCATGCCTAGTATTTGCATTGGAGACCCTCAAGAAATTCCAAGGTTGTGACACAAACCTCTGAATGTCTCTTGCCTTGAAAACCCTATGAAAGGAAAGGTCCCCCGTGCAAGCACCAGTCGTTTCCGACTCTGGGGTGATGTTGCTTTCACGTTTTCACGGCAGATTTTTTACGGGGTGGTTTGCCATTGCCTTCCCCAGTCATATACACTTTCCCCCCAGCAATCTGGGTACTAATTTTACCGACCTCGGAAGGATGGAAAGCTGAGTCAACAAGGTCAACATAAATTAGCTGTGACTTGACAGCTCTTTTGGCCACCACCACCAGGTGCCAACTGGAGGAATCTCCATTTCTGCTAATGCAGCTCAAAGAGCCAAAGGCTCTTTGGCAAATTCTAGGCTTTTCAAGGTGCCCAAGAGGGAAGAGGCACATTCTCAGCAGGTTTTTCCTATCTGGCCAATGTTTCCAAACTGCTTCTCTCTTCTGACAGCAAATTCCTGAACTTCAGAAAAATACTTGTGTGGTATGCCCTTTTTCTTCTACTTGTCAAGCAAGAATACATATAAACTATGGTGAAAGAGAACAAGATTCAGAACTGAAACAGTGCCTTTTTAAAAACAAAAGTTGGGTGATTGCTACACAGTGGATTTATGGGAGATTTATGACTGCATCCTCAGTTAGCTCAGATACTCCTTAGCTCAAATAAAAGACAAACCGTTAATGGTGTTTTCATGTACTTCCTTTTAAAAGATGCTCAAACTGTTCCTCTCTAATTCCAGTGCTGGATTAGTGTCTCAGATTATAGACCTTCAAATACAGCAGCGGGCAGTGTGTGAACAATTTTATGAGATAATCTTTGTGCGTTCATCCACGACTGATGGCTGGTGGTGCACTGCAGGGAGTGAATTCTGAAGAGGGAGGGGGGGAAGTATTTGAAAGTTCAGGAAAAATGCTAATTTTAGCAATTTAAATAGACATAGTGTTGCTATTTTTCAAAATGAGAAGACTGCAGATTTACACCCAATCCTTCTCTCTGAATCAGAGTCTCAGAGTGGTTTACAATCTCCTTTTATCTTCTTCCCCACAACAGACACCCTGTGAGGTAGGTGGGGCTGAGAGAGCTCTTACAGCAGCTGCCCTTTCAAAGACAACTCCTACGAGAGCTATGACTGACCCAAGGCCATTCCAGCAGGTGCAGGTGGAGAACTGGGGAATCAAACCCAGTTCTCCCAGAGAAGAGTCCGCACACTTAACCACTACACCAAACTGGCTCTATGAAATGCTTCCTAAGAATAGGTCTGTTTATAATAGAACAGTTACAGTGGAAATAAGGTCTCCTGTGTAATTTCTTAGTAGGTCCTCTCACACAAACTGTCTGAATACAAACATTATGCTAACAAAGGTAAGTGTTTGCAAAGTCAAAATTTTCCACCTAGTGGAAGCTACTTATTAGAGAACTGACTAAACCAGGGTTGTCAAACTCATTTGTTATGAGGGCCAAATCTGACACAAATGAGATCTTGAGGGGCCGGGCCATGTCGGGCTGGGCCATGTGTGTACCTATTTAAGGTTAAGTAGCAGAGATACAAATTTTATGAAGAATACAAACACAAATATATTTTTTTAAAAACTTAAAACATTAGCACTTGTTAGTCTTAAAAGTGCTTTCTTTGTATTTCTCCCATGGGATCCAAGGAACTTGGCAAAGGAAGCTCTGGCTCTTTCCTTCCTTCCCCAGGGACTACGGAGGGTGGGGGAAGCCTCAGTCAATAGAAGGCAGAGAGGTTTGGCTCAGTAGTTCTGCTGTGCAATTTAGTAAGCCTTGCGAAGCAAGCTATTATGCAGAAGGAAGCAACAGAGAGGAAGAAGGAAGCAGATGACAACCAGTTGCTCAGGGGCCTGATAGGAGCCTTCCGGGGGCCTGATTCAGTCCCTGAACTGCATGTTTGACACCCCTGGACTAAACATTCCCAACAATAATTTGATAGTAGAGCTGTGTTCATTTCAAACTAGTTTGGAATGAGTTTGCAGTACTAGTTTTCAGGCATACATAGTAATCTTATAAGATCTGCTGTCTTCAGTGGTCCTGCACAGAATTTCAGCCATAATTGTGAAAACAGTAGGTATCAATGAAATTTGCAGCCAAATTATCTGTGAGTCAGAAGCAAGCCCCACTGATTTTTATAGTCCTGTGGCAATGAATTCCATGTGTTAATCACCCTTTGGGTGAAGAAGTACCATATTTTTTTGACCATTAGACACACCGGACCATAAGACGCGCCTTCGTCTTCTACCATCTTCCGCTGCCTCCCAGCACAGCCGTCGAGGATGCGGGCGCCATTGCAGCCTTCGGGTTGGAGCCAGGCACGCAGGTGCGCGCGAAGTGCTGGGTTTGCGGTGGGGTGGAGGGAGCCAGGCACGCAGGGAGCCAGGCACGCAGGGAGCCAGGCACGCAGGTGCACGCAAAGCACTGGGTTTGCGGTGGGGCGGAGGGAGCCAGGCACGCAAGCGCGGAGGGAGCCAGCCACGTGTCCCGCCGGCGTCCGGGTTTGCAGTGGGGGCATTTGTGGTCCAGTGAGTCTGTGTCTGGGTTTGCGGTGGGTGCGGAGGGAGCGATCCCAGCACTTGTCTCCCGGGGCTGCAGGCCCCCTCCCCCCGCCTTGTCTCCTTTTTTTCAGTATTCGCTCCATAAGACGCATGCACTTCCCCCACACACACTTTTTTTTGGGGGGGGGAAGTGCGTCTTATGGTCCGAAAAATACGATACTTCTTTTTATCTGGTCTAACCTGACTGCTCAGCATTTTCATTGAATGTCCACAAGTTCTTGTACTGTGAGAAAGGGAGAAAAGTACTACTTTTTCTACCTTCTCTATCCCATGCATAATCTTGTAAACCTCGATCATGTCACCACTCAGTCGACATTTCTCCAAGCTAAAGAGCCCCAAGTGTTTTAATCTTTCTTCATAGGGAAAGTGTTCCAACCCTTCTAGTTGCCCTTATCTGCACTTTTCCCAATACTATAATATCTTTTCTGAGGTGTGGTAACCAGAATTGTACATAGTACTCCAGATGAGGCTGCACTATTGATTTATACAGGGGCATTATAATGCTGACTGATTTCTTTTCAATTCCCTTCCTAATAATCTCCAGCATAGCGTTGGCCTTTTTTATTACACTCGTCCAGCCTTGACAGATCCTTTTGAAGTGTCTCACAATCCTCACTGGTTCTTACCACCCTGAACAATTTAGTGTCATCCGTTTAACTTTAACAATTTAGTGTCATCCGTTTAACTTTAAAAGGGGTAAATACACTGAGATGAGGAGGCATGTGAGGAGGAAACTGAAAGGAAAGGTACATACGGTCAAAACCCTTGGGGAAGCTTGGACGCTATTTAAAACTATAATCCTAGAAGCTCAGATAAAATACATACCACAAGTTAGGAAAGGCACAAACAGGCATAAGAAAAGGCCTGCGTGGTTAACAAACAAAGTAATGGAAGCTGTAAAAGGTAAGAAGGACTCCTTTAAGCGGTGGAAAACCAGTCCAAGTGAGATTAGTAAAAGGGAACACAGGCTGTGGCAAATCAAATGCAAGACTGTGATCAGGCAGGCAAAAAGGGACTATGAGGAGCATATTGCAAAAAAACATAAAGACCAACAATAAACATTTCTTCAAATATATTAGCAGTAGGAAACCAGCCAGGGAGGCAGTGGGGCCCTTGGATGACCATGGGGTAAAAGGATTACTGAAGGAGGATAGGGAAATGGCTGAGAAGCTAAATGAATTTTTTGCCTCCGTCTTCACTGTGGAAGACGAGAACTTTTTGCCCGCCCCAGAACCACTAATTTTGGAAGGGGTGTTGAAAGACCTGAGTCAGATTGAGGTGACAAAAGAGGAGGTCCTACAACTGATAGAAATTAAAAACTAATAAGTTTTTATTAAAAAATTAATATTATTTTATTTTATTAAAAATTAATTTTATTAAAAATTAAAAACTAATAAGTCACCGGGTCCGGATGGCATACATCCGAGAGTTCTGAAAGAACTCAAAGTTGAACTTGTGGATCTTCTAACAAAAATCTGTAATCTTTCATTGAAATCTGCCTCCGTTCCTGAGGACTGGAAGGTAGCAAATGTCACCCCCATCTTTAAAAAGGGTTCCAGAGGAGATCCGGGAAATTACAGGCCAGTCAGTCTGACTTCAATACCGGGAAAGTTGGTAGAAACCATTATCAAGGACAGAATGAGTAGGCACATTGATGAACACGGGTTATTGAGGAAGACTCAGCATGGGTTCTGCAAGGGAAGATCTTGCCTCACTAACCTGTTACATTTCTTTGAGGGGGTGAACAAACATGTGGACAAAGGCGACCCGATAGATGTTGTTTACGTTGACTTCCAGAAAGCTTTTGATAAAGTTCCTCATCAAAGGCTCCTTAGAAAACTTGAGAGTCATGGAGTAAAAGGACAAGTCCTCTTGTGGATCAAAAACTGGCTTTGTAATAGGAAGCAGAGAGTCAGTATAAATGGGCAGTCTTCACAGTGGAGGACGGTAAGCAGTGGGGTGCCGCAGGGCTTGGTACTGGGTCCCATGCTCTTTAACTTGTTCATAAATGATTTAGAGTTGGGAGTGAGCAGTGAAGTGGCCAAGTTTGCGGATGACACTAAATTGTTCAGGGTGGTGAGAACCAGAGAGGATTCTGAGGAACTCCAAAGAGATCTGTTGAGGCTGGGTGAGTGGGCGTCAACGTGGCAGATGCAGTTCAATGTGGCCAAGTGCAAAGTAATGCACATTGGGGCCAAGAATCCCAGCTACAAATACAAGTTGATGGGGTGTGAACTGGCAGAGACTGACCAAGAGAGAGATCTTGGGGTCGTGGTAGATAACTCACTGAAAATGTCAAGACAGTGTGCGTTTGCAATAAAAAAGGCCAACGCCATGCTGGGAATTATTAGGAAGGGAATTGATAACAAATCAGCCAGTATCATAATGCCCCTGTATAAATCGATGGTGCGGTCTCATTTGGAGTACTGTGTGCAGTTCTGGTCGCCGCACCTCAAAAAGGATATTATAGCATTGGAGAAAGTCCAGAGAAGGGCAACTAGAATGATTAAAGGGCTGGAGCACTTTCCCTATGAAGAAAGGTTGAAACGCTTGGGACTCTTTAGCTTGGAGAAACGTCCACTGCGGGGTGACATGATAGAAGTTTACAAGATAATGCATGGGATGGAGAAAGTAGAGAAAGAAGTACTTTTCTCCCTTTCTCACAATACAAGAACCCGTGGGCATTCGATGAAATTGCTGAGCAGAAAGGTTAAAACGGATAAAAGGAAGTACTTCTTCACCCAAAGGGTGATTAACATGTGGAATTCACTGCCACAGGAGGTGGTGGCGGCCACAAGTATAGCCACCTTCAAGAAGGGTTTAGATAAATATATGGAGCACAGGTCCATCAGTGGCTATTAGCCACAGTGTATGTGTGTATATAAAATTTTTTGCCACTGTGACACAGAGTGTTGGACTTGATGGGCCGTTGGCCTGATCCAACATGGCTTCTCTTATGTTCTTATGTTCAAACTTAGCCACTTCACTGCTTATTTCGAACTCCAAATCATTAATGAACAAGTTAAAAAGCATTGAACCTAGTATTGAGCCCTGTGGCACCCCACTGCTTACCACCCTCCACTGCAAAAATTGCCCATTATACTCACTCTGTTTCCTATTAATTAGACAGTTTTTGATCCACAAGAGGACTTGTCCTTTTACCCCATGACTCTTGAGCTTACTTAGGAGCCGTTGATAAGGAGCTTTATCAAAAGCTTTCTGAAAGTCAAGGTAAACAACAACTATTTAAAGACTTAATGGTATAGTCACATACAGATACACATCTCGGTGTGCACATGCTCTAAGGAGTAAGAAGCCGATGCCTTCCCCCTCCAAGAAGAAAAAGATTTACGACCAAAAAGGAATGTAAACATTCCTACTACAATGTGAGAGATAAATAGGAGAGTGTTCTAAGATAATAGAGAACAGTCTAACTTGGAAACTCAACTGCTGCTTGTGGTAAAAAAAACTTTTATTGAACTTTCAAAATAAGGAGTCGACAATAGCTGTGATTGATTGTTTAAAATGGCGACTACCGTGAATGGGCTATCTGAGCAAATGATGCAATTTCAAAACTTAATGTTAGAATCTAATGAGAAAACTAGAGCTGAAATTGCAGAAGTGAAAAGGGAGGTATCCCAATTAAATATGGAATTAAAAGGAGTCAAAGAACTGCCATTGAAAGCTGAAAATGCCACAAAAGAAAATAAGGTGCAGATTAAACAGCTGAAGAAACAAATTACTGAGCTTTCGGACAGAAATATTAGGGCCAATTTAATTGTACATGGAATCTCAGAAGAAGTGGATGCAAAACATCTAGAGAAGAGCATGATGGAATGGATTTCAGAGCAGGGAATAAAATTAAATGAACAGCAGATAGAACGTGTTCACAGACTGCAAAGTAGAAGGAGAGGGGGGGAACCACGCCCTGTGATAGTTAAATTTGCGAGGGAGAAATGACAACATCAAGTATTCCTAGCTCTGAAAACAAACAAACAATTGGAATATAAAGGGAAAAAGGTGTTTGTAAGGCAAGATTTTTGTCAGGAAAGATTGCAACAAAAGAGCTTAATGAAACCATATGCGGAGAGGCTCTTTCAGAACAAAATACAGTTCACATGGGCTTATCCAGCTTCTATAGTAATTTTCAGAGAAGGGAAAAGACTGATGGCAAGAAATCCAGCTGAAGCAGTGAAACTACTAGAGAAGTTGGGAATCGACCCAGGAGACACAGGCTCCCAACCGATGGAGGAGACTTCAATATTGGAAGAAGAAGAAGAATCTCCCACACATCAGGACAAACGGCAAAGGACGCTCTCATAAGGGAAGTATTCATAAAATAAAATAAGAGGTCATAAGTTAAGGATATAATTAAGTATGAAGGGGGGGGATGTGCATACCCAAAGGCATAGAGAGGGGATGAGAAATCACCCCCAGTTACAAGCTTTATGTCAGGGGCAGGAGGGAGGGGGTGGAGGAGAAGGGGGAAATGGCTGTTGGGAAATAGGAGGGGAAGGATAATAAAAGTAAATGCTCGGCCAGAGGGACAGGAAAATTTTAGTGTAAAAGAATATGGTTAGAATGCTGAAGATGCTTTCACTGAACGTCAATGGTCTAAGTTCTAATCTCAAAAGGTATAGACTTGCTAGATTTATAAAGCAACAAAATAAAGATATTATGTGCTTACAGGAAACACACAAAGCCAAAAAGGATACTAAACCATTATTTAATGACCCACGGTGGGAGGTTTTAGCTGAAGCAAGAAGTACTGCAAAAGCAAGGGGAGTGGCAATTTTTGCACACAAAAGGAATGACATTAAATTGATAGATGCATTAAGTGACGGGGAAGGAAGATATCTCTTGGCTAAATGCTCCTTTCAAAATAGATTGATAACATTGATAAATATTTATGCCCCAAACAAAGGAGAGAAAAAATTTCTACTAAAGGTTTTACAAAAGTTACAGAGGTTCTCTGAAGGAGAAGTAATAATAACAGGAGATTTTAACACTGATGTCACTAAAGACAAGATAATTAGGTGAAAAAAGTGGAATCTGATAGAAGCATACGAAGCTCTAGGTTTGAACCCCAACCAACTCACTTTTCCAGCAGGCACAAAACAGCTTCATGCTTAGATGATATAATCTTTCAAAGATCAAATAATTGGGAATTGACAAGAATAACAACGCATCCAATATGGATTTCTGATCATGCCCCATTGAGTATAGAAAAAGAAATAAAAGGTGAACAGGTTAAAAGAATATGGAGATACAATAATATGATTATGATTAAAGAAAAAGATAAAAAAAATTATGGAAAATCAGTTAAAATTATATTTTAAGGAAAATAGAGGGACAGTGGCCACAGATATTCTTTGGGATATACCTAAAGCAGTAATCAGGGGACAATGCATAATGAAGGAAAAGGAAATTAAAAAAGAATGGTTTTCTAATAAGACAGGAAAAATACAAGAACTGGAAGTGTTACAGAGACACCAAGTAAAAAATTTTTGCCCAGATAGGCAAAAATTAATTAAAGAACTTAAGAGACAATTACGGTAGATTCTCTTGACCCTATGGCACTCTGGAAAAAACAAACAATGGTAAGGAATGAATTTCAGAGGATCACGATAAACTCAAATAGGAGATTAGCAAACTATTTGAAGGGCAGAAGGCATAAGCAAAGGGTGAAAAGTATAAGAACACATGCAAATACAACGCAGAACCCGAAGGAGATTAGAGAAGCATTCCTGGATTTTTATAAAACTTTATATGCAAAAAAAGACATAGTTGAATTTGTGGAGCAAATAGGAATAAGTTTAAAAGATCAGGATAAAGAAAGTTTAGAGAAGGAAATCACTACCCAAGAAATAGATGAGGTAATAAAAGGTTTAAAAACTGGCAAATCTCCAGGATTAGATGGCTTTACAGCAGAATTCTACAAGGAAATGAAAGGAATATTGATCCTGGAACTGCAAACAGTGTTTAATACTATCCTAATGGGAGGAAAGGCTCCTAATACCTGGAGGAAAGTGGAAATAACTTTAATAGTGAAACCTCAGAAGGATCCTCAAGAAGTGGGCTCATACAGACCAGTAAGTTTATTAAATCAAGACTATAAAATTTTTGCCAAAATAATGGCAAACAGATTGTGAAACATAATATCTCACATAATAAAAGAAGATCAGTATGGGTTTGTGAAAGGTAGAAGTATAGCACACCCCATAAGAAATATATTAAATGTAATATGCCATAACCAGGGTAAGAAACTAGGATTACTTAAATTAGATGTAAATAAAGCATTTGACACATTGTCCCATGAATTTTTGTAGTCCATAATGTCGAAATATGGAATAGGCCAGCCATTTATAAATACAATTCAGGAAATTTACAGAGAAGGTACAGCAGTTGTAAGAGGGAATAACGAACGTACAGAACAATTTCCAATTTTAAGGGGAGTAAGGCAAGGCTGTCCACTTTCACTAGCCTTATTTATAATGGCGATGGAACAATTGGCTGAAAGAATTAGGAATTCAGACAGGATAGAAGGATGTAGGATGGGCAAGGAGGAGATGAAAATTAATTTATTTGCAGATGATATAATTATGATTATAGCAAATCCCAAAGAGGGAATTAAGAAAACGAAAATCATACTAGATGACTTTGAAGCGATATCAGGATTAGGAATTAATATGGGGAAATCAGAAATAATGTATTACAATGTGAATTTGAAGGAAAGGAAGGAAATTAATAGGTTAACCAAAATAGGAATTGGAGTCAAGAAATTTAAATATTTGGGAATAGAAATTTATAAAAATATTAATAAGACAGTGGGAAAAAACTATAAAAAAGGTATGGGAAAGATAACAAGAGATATGAAGGGATGGGGGAGGAAAACCATGAGTTTAACTGCTAAAGTAAAAAGTGTTACAATGTTTAGGATACCAAAATTATTATATTTATTTCAAACAATACCATTAGAAATGGACAAACAAAAAATGAGTAATTGGAACACAAAAATACGAGAATGGATTTTTGGTACTAAGAAATTTAGAATTGCAAAAAAGTTAGTATATTGTCATAACTCTGAACTAGGATGGGGAGTACAGGACATAATAAATTATTATGAAGCTTTTCAACTTAAAGCATTTTTAGAAATAGAAAGAGAAGGGAATCAGAAATGGGATAGGTTTGAAAATGAAGTTAACAAAGGGGTAGGGAAATTTGGTATTTTTACAAATAAATGGACTAATCTTAAATTGGATGCAGGACCAAGGAAAAGTACATTAATGATCTGAAGAAAGTGGCAGCCAAAATGGTTAAAACGAATATCCAGGTGGTCGCCTTTGGAAACTTTGGAAGAGGAAGGCATAGACTATAGATGGGGGGAACTACTTAAACAAAAAGGATATAGTAGAGGGACTTCCTGTTTGGCTGGAAGACAGGCTGCAGCTCCCTAGCAAAGGGGGATTTTATTTTCACTGTTCAGGGTATTAAAGACCTCTTTGGGGGGGGGGGGTCTGTACCTATTAACCCTAGTCAAGGGTTAATCCAAGACGACGTTTGTGAAACGGCCAGTTTCCTTATCACTACCCTTCCAGGAAGCCCCACCAAACAATGGGCAGATCCACAAACCTATTGCCCTTTCACCATACCCCCTCCAGCCTAGAAATAGCAGCTCTCCAGCAGCCCTGGCCTCACTCAATGCACAGCAGCCAAGAAGGTCAGAACGCCTGCTCCGGCTGCAACGCCACTGAGGATGTTCTCCGCAGCCGAGAACGAAACGTCTGGAAGAAAAACTTTCTCCAGTAGAACACGGCACTTGAGCCCGAAAGATTCTACAAACCCTAAGGAATAAAAATACACAAGTTAGGGAAATGGAGCTAAAATTTTATACCAAATAGTATAGAACCCCTGCCACCTTAGCCAATATGTTTCTAGGATTAAGCCCAAACTGTTGGCATTGTAAAAAAGTGAAAGGATGGTACACCCACATGTGGTGGGAATATCATGAGGTTAAAATAGTATGGGAAAATATACTAAGAATAATAAACAAGCTCTTTCAAGTAAAGCTAAATATAGATTTTGAGTTGATATTGATGAGCACTCTAGGCAATGTAATAATAGGGAAAAAGAACCAAGATCTATTAAAAGCGATAATTCTAGCTGGTAAAGCAATAATAGCAGTAGGGTGGAAAGATAAAAATGAATGGACAGAAAGAACCTGGCATAATTATTTGTTTGAATTTGTTCAGTCAGGTATAATGGATATAACAAACCAGGATCTGCCATGGGAAGATAGAACATCGAGGATCAAAGAAAAGTGGTCGTTTTACCTGAGCTGGATAAATGAAGAACAGAAGGAAGACGTTCAGTGAAAGCTTCAAGCCCTATGCACCTGGCTGAAAGAAGTAGTTTAGATTGAGGGGGGAGGGATGGGGGAGAAAAATTTATAATGGAACAATGAGACAATGAAAAATTGTACATTTTAATTAGTAAACAATAAAATTATATATATAAAAAAATATACAGATGCACATCTCAAACTGTAACATGAGCCATAATTAACCCCAGTTGCAACAGAGTGGGCCACATTGTCAAAATATGGTACATCATCAGGCCCTACATGCCATTATTAGGCCTTGCCTCTTAAGTTTTAGGGGCTGAAATGCTGTGGATGTGGAAATCTGTAGGCTCAAACAGACTAGCTTCTTATTTCACAAATCTGTTAAAAAACTGCAGCCTTGATTTGTTTTAGGATTATGTGGGGAAGGAGAGGCAGTTTAACCTTTCAACATCCAATTTGATTCCCTGCTTTGTTAGCAGTTTAAAGGAAAAAAGTATCTTGGATGTCTAATAAGGTTGCCAAGTCTGCATTGGAAAATACCTGGAGACTTTGGGGGATGGATCCAGGAGAGGGTGGGGTTTGGGGAGGGGCTTCCGCATGGTACAGTGTCATAGAGTCCACACTTTAAAGCAGCCATTTTCTCCAGGGGAGCTGATCTCTGTCAGCTGGAGTTCAGTTGTATAAGCCAGGAGTCCCCAGCCCCCAGGCCACGGAGTGCTACCGGGCCGTGGCCTGTCCACAACTGGGCTGCGAAGCCTGGCGCCCCCCCCCCCACCACTCACCTGCTGGTGCAACGGAGTTTAGCTCCGTCGCCTCCCTGCCACTGCCTTTCCTTTCTCCCCAGTGCTGTAAAGCAGCGCAGCACTCCATCGTCATCACCCGCCCTCTCTCCCTCCATCAGATTGCACCAAGCAGCGCCGAAACTGGGCCTTACCAGCTTTGTTTTGGCCGTGCCATCTAACACTTTGAAGTTTGCGTGAGAGAAGACTTCTCCCCCCTCACTTCCGGTTCCAGGAAGGGGGGGGGAGAGAAGTCTTCTCTTACATGAACTTCAACATGTTAGATGGCACAACCACAGTGAAGCTGGTAAGGCCCAGTTTTGGTGCAAACTGAGGGAGGGAAGACAACGACGATGACGATGGAGCACCATGCTGCATTGCAGCACCAGGGAGAGAGGGAAGGTGGGAAGGGGCGGGCCGACAGAGCTAAACTCCAGTGAGCCGCTTATTCAGCAGGTCACCCACCACTGCAGAGGCACTGTGAGGGGGGGGTGGGCAGCGAGGCTGTGTGGTACAGGAGGGCTGTGAGGCTGCACAGTGCCCCGGGGGGCTGAATTCAGAGCCCCCACCTTGCCAGCCCTGGGGCCGCAGTGGGTGGGTCAGCCCTGGTGCCGGTCCCCGGTACCAAGAAAGTTGGGGACCACTGGTATAAGCGGGAGATCTCCAGGCCCCACCTGGAAGCTGGCAACCCTAGCACTGCCTCGTGGAAGCTTGCCTAAGAGTTGCCATCCATCTGTCGTGGCACTGCTTCAATGGCACCCAGCTGCCCTGACACTGCTGAAGGTAAGCCTTGTGTTATGCACCCCTAATTTAAAAAGGAAAACATGGGTGATTACAGACTGACACTTTGGGCCAACTCAGAGATGCCTCAGAAATCGACCCAAAAAATCCTTCCACACACAAACATCTGTCACCCACCTTTGTCCCGTACTCACTGTGGCCTCTGCAGTGGTAGCAAATTTTTAAGCCGCACGCCAGTTGCCTCCTCAGTGTCTGGAAATTGAAGGATTCAAGCGAGGTGCCTTGACAGTGTGAAACCAGCAAGCCACCCCAAATCGCTTCTGGCTTCTTCTTCTTCTTTTTTTTGCAAAAACTATCCAGAGCACTTGAGCGCATGAACGCATGAGAGCATGACTCATTGGGGGAGAAAAAGACCAATCTGGACTCTGAGACGCCCCCTGTCTGATTGTGCCAAGTCTCCTCACAGACTGGATGGGGCTGCCTCTCTTGGAAGTATGTGGCGGGTTCAGGAGGGTTCTTTTTGGGACACCTCTGATCCACCCCAAAAAGCCCATCTGTTATCACCCCATGAATCCTGCCCAGTCCACAATATGTTGTAGTAAGTGCTGTGAATTGCAAAGTCTTGTTATACTTACAATTTAATTAATGGTGTGGTAGTTGGGTAGAGTCCCTCAGTATCTTTACAAGAAATGGAACATGCAAAATTTCTAAAGTCTGTCTATCTTGGTGGTGTCAAACATGAGGCCTGAGGGCCAAATCAGGCCTCCAGAGGACTCCTATCAGGCCCCCGAGCAACTGGCTGTCATCTGCTTCCTTCTCCCTCCTCTCTCTTGCTTGCTTCTGCATCACAGCTTGCTTTGCCAGGCTTGCTCAATCACACAGGAGCTATAGAGCAAAACCTCTATTTTCTCCGTTGGCTGAAACCTTGGGGAGGAAGGAGGGGAGGCAGAGCTTGCTTTGTCAGGCTCTCTCAATTGCTCAGCAGAGCTACTGAGCCTAGTCTCTCTTCCTTCTGTTGGCTGAGGCTCCTCCCCCTTCTGATCCCCTGGGGAAGGAAAGAAAGAGCCAGAGCTTCCTTTGCCCAGTTCCCTGGATCCCATGGGAGAAATACAAAGAAAGCACCTTTAAGAACAAGTACTAATGTGGCATGTTTTAAGTTTTTTTAAACAAATCTTTAATTGTGTTTGTGTTCTTTATAAAGTTTATATCTATGTTATCTAATCTTAAATATGTACATGCATGGCCCAGCCCGACATGCCACAGCCTGACAAGGTCTCCTTTATGGCAAATCCAGCCCTCATGAGTTTGACACCCTTGGTCTATTTGATTAACTAAAGCAGCCACATTTTTTAGACCTCTTCTCCCCCCCCCCCCTCCCAATGACTAAGAAATCCCCAGTTCTGGACTGACATTTCAGCTAGGACCTCCCATGCATAAATCTCTGCTAACACTTTTCTTTCCATGTTTCCTTTTCCTGTCATGCTTTGCACACAACTCCAGTCTATTCAACACCTCTTGTTCACCACACAGTGCTTCTCATTAATCTAAGAACAATGAAATAGTGATTTTTTAAAAATCCACTTAAAAGTCTGTAACATAGATCAGTGCTGTATGTTCTCTCTCTCTCTCTCTCTCTCACACACACACACACACACACACACACACAATGTATATTTTACTTATTTGGTTAATAGCCCTGATTTTTCAGAATCGACCTCTGTTTAGACATGTTTCACTTTAAGCTGCTTCATGTCTGCAAAATTACAGTCATTTGCACATTATTATTACAGTAAGTGGAAGACAGATTGTATTTAGCACTGGGTGGGGGAAGGGTTATTATGGAAAGTGATCTGCTACGGTCAGCACATAAATTCAGCCTGAAGAAAATTGCTTCTGAATAGTTAGCCTGTTAGCTCGCCAAGGAATGGTCACTGGGTGAGATTGCAAACATGCCTTTGCTTTATCTGTATTACGCAATCCTAATGTTACAGAGGGATAGAACAAATGTTTTTGTAACTGAAATTGACAGGGGTGAAATAGCACTCCACCTCACCACATTCTGATAATTCAGAAAATATTTAGTGAAAATGGGTCAGTGTTTTGGAAAAATACATTGCTTGTAAAGGCTGTGGATTTTGACCCATGCTGTTTTCTAAAAGGTTCAGTTATCTGTAGCATATCAACAGGCACATGCGGTTCCTGCATATTTTCCAACAATATATTGTTAATAAAGAAAAAAAAAAACAGTTGTTTCTCTTCTCAGTCAGTTTCTTTGTTTTGTAGAGGAAGAAAAATAGGGAAGATCAACAACACATCACCAGTAGCTAGTTGGCAATTGTGCTGGGAGTAATAATGCTTAGCAATAGTTGCTGCATTGAGGGATAACAATGCTGAATTAAATGGAGTTAATTACCACTTTGGAAATAAAAATGATGGTAATTAAGATCAGTCAGTCATGAAAACATTTCCCCTACTAACTAGTTATTATTAACCATTATTTCAAAGATTGATAAGTATTTTTTATTTTGTTTTTCTCTTCCATACCCAGTGGGCATAGAACTTTAAAATCTTTTATCTCATATATACTTATACAATTTCTGAGAAATATAGTTAGACCAAATGTAATGAATTTTTAACTCAGATTGCTTTTAGTGTTACAGGGTTGAATTCAGATCCTTCCAATGGGATAGTTACTTACATACTTAGATCTCTGTCAGTGCAGTGAATGGAACTGTAATAGCACAATCCTTAACATACTCTATCCACTGAAATCAATGGGATTATAAAGGTATGACTATGTTGAGGACTCCACATTAAAATGCTTAACTTTACTCTATATGGTGATATAATGGTTGGAGTGTTGGACTGGTGGTCAAGAGACCCAGGTTTGAATTCCAACTCAGCCTTGGAGGCTTGTTAGATAGCCTTGGGCCAGTCACACATTCTCAGCCTAATTTACCTCTCAGGGTTGTTGCGAGGATAAAATGGAAAAGGGGAGAATGTTTTTGTGCATTTTCTGTTCCCACTGGTGAGAAAAGTGGAGTACAAATGAAGACAATAAATAATATTATTTAAGATTAACACTACTTATCATTAGCATTATCAGTGCTTTTTGAGTAGTTAACGTAGATTTAGATAGATAAAGTAGATTTTAAAATTAGATTTAGATAAGGTAGATTATGCTGAAAAATTTGGTGCCTCTGCCTCAAAAAACAGGCTTCTCAGAGCCCCAGATACCCGCGGATCAATTCTCCATTATACCCTATGGGAATTGGCCACAGGAATCGGCCATAGGAAATAATAGAGTGCCCAGCAGACGTTTCCCTCCACCCCCCTCCTCAGCTTTCTAATGACCCTGAAGTGGGGGGAGGGCCTCCAAACCTGGAGATCCCCTGCCCCCACCTGGGGATTTAGCAACACAAAAGAGAAATGTGGATATATGGAGCAGGGTAAAGATACAAAAACCTCCGCGAGAACCAGCCGCAACTTACAAATTTTTTTTTAACAAAGATAAACGTATCAAAAGTGAAGTTAATCACATTTAAAGTGACAGAACACTGACCACACCCATGCCCGTAGTACTTGAATACTTAAACATGAAGTATGAAGACTCTCAAACTGAGGATCTGGGCTGTGGTAATGCAGCAAGGAATCAGGTCGAATCAATGCCTAAGAATTCTGAAGCCTTGCTCTCCTAGGAAAATTTTAATAATGTACCTTTGAAGCTTGTGGAAGCTCTGAGTGAAACAGAGACAATAGCGCAACTCTGTCATGTTTATTTATTTTATTTATTTATTAATTTCATTTATATCCCGCCCTCCCCCACCTTGGCAGGCTCAGGGCGGCTAACAACATTCCATAAAAACATACAGTAATAAATAAAACCTTAGATTTACAATATAGAACAATAAAACATTAAAACATTAAATTAAAACCAATCCAATAAATACAGTTATACTGCGGTATAGATCTTTAGACCACATTGGCGGATCCTTGATTGCCGTTTTTCTTAGCAGTCCGAATATGCTAATTTAAAAAGAGTGGTCTTGCAGGCCCTGCGGAACTGTTCAAGGTTCCGCAGGGCCCGCACCTCCTCGGGGAGTCGGTTCCATAGGGTAGGGGCCGCGATCGAAAAGGCCCGTGCTCTGGTACTCTGATATTTAATTTCCTTCGGCCCAGGGATAGTCATTAGGTTTTTCCCCGTTGACCTCAGTGCTCTCTGGGGTTCATATGGGGAAAGACGGTCCCTCAGGTAGACAGGTCCTCGGCCATATAAGGCTTTAAAGGTAACGACCAACACTTTGTACTGGACCCGGTATATAATCGGCAGCCAGTGCAGTTCACGTAGCCCCGGCCGTATATTTTCCCGTTTCGGGAGTCCCAACAACAGCCTGGCCGCTGCGTTCTGCACTAGCTGCAATCTCCGGGTCCGGCACAAAGATAGCCCCAAGTACAGGGCATTACAGTAGTCTAATCTTGAGGTGACCGTTGCGTGGATCACTGTTGCGAGGTCCCGGCGCTCAAGGAAAGGGGCCAACTGCCTTGCCCGCTTCAGATGGAAGAATGCTGACTTGGCAGTGGCTGCTATCTGGGCCTCCATCGATAGTGAAGGCTCCAGTAAAACACCCAGACTCTTTACCTGGTGCGCTGCTTTCAATGGCGCACCATCGAAGGCCGGGAGAGCTATTTCCCTTCCCAGAGCGCCGCGACCCACGCATAGGACCTCTGTCTTCGCTGGGTTCAACTTCAGCCCATTCAGCCTGAGCCATGTCGCAACAGCCTGTAATGCCCGGTCGAGGTTCCCTGGAGCGGGGTCGGGCCAGCCATCCATTAGTAGATAGAGCTGGGTGCCATCTGCATATTGATGGCAACCCAGCCCAAACCGCCGGGCAATCTGGGCAAGGGGGTGCATATAGATGTTAAACAACATCGGGGAGAGAACTGCTCCCTGGGGCACCCCACAATCCAGTGTGCGCCTCCGGGACCGCTCGCTCCCGATAGCCACCCTCTGTCCCCGACCTAGGAGAAAGGAGGAAAGCCATTGCAAGGCCGACCCCTCAACCCCAATGTCGGCGAGGCGGCGCGTCAGTAGCCGATGGTCGACTGTATCAAATGCAGCCGACAGATCTAACAGCATCAGTACCGCAACGCCGCCCCGATCCAGTTGCCGTTGGAGGTCATCCACTAAGGCGACCAGCACCGTCTCCGTCCCATGGCCCGGCCGGAAGCCAGACTGACATGGGTCTAGGACAGAAGCGTCATCCAGAAACCCCTGTAGCTGCAACGCCATGGCCCTCTCAATAATTTTACCTAAAAACGGTAAATTGGACACCGGCCGGTAGTTTGCCAATTTGGCCGGGTCTGCTGTAGCTTTTTTCAGGAGAGGGCGGACCAAAGCCTCTTTCAGAGGTGTTGGAAAATGCCCCTCTAAAAGGGATCTATTTATGATGTCCCGTAAAGGACATCTAAGTTCCCCTTGGCAAGATTTAATCAGCCAAGAGGGGCAAGGGTCCAGATCACATGTTGTCGGGCGAGCAGCAGAGAGGATTCTGTCGACTTCCTCCAGGCTGAGTGGGTCGAAGTGGTCCAGCACTAAACCCGAAGACAGGCACGGAGCCTCAATTTAACTCACTGTATCCAATGTGGTAGGCAGGTCTTGGCGGAGCAGCGAGATTTTATCTGCAAAATATTTCGCAAATGCCTCACAGCCAATTTCTAATTCTCTAACATTTGGTTTGCCTTGTGGCAACGTTGTAAGATCCCCAATTATTCTAAATAATTGTGCTGGGCGCGAGTTTGCAGATGCAATCTTGGTTGCAAAGTAATCTTTCTTTGCAGCCTTGACTGCCACCTCATAAGACTTCATAAACGTTCTATAGAATGTTCTCGTTGCTTCGTCCCGAGTATGCCTCCACTGCCTCTCTAGTCGTCTGAGCCCTTGTTTCAGCTGGCGCAACTCCAAGGTATACCATGGAGCCAGCTTCGTACGAGGGCGCAGAGGGCGCCGGGGTGCAATTTCGTCGATAGCCCTGGACAACTGACCTTGCCAGATTTCCACCAGGTCATCGAGGGAATTGCCAGTGGGCCAGGGATCCCTCAGGGCCGTTTGGAACCGTTCCGGGTCCATCAGGCCCCGAGGGCGAGCCAAAATAGGCTCTCTGCCCATACAGGGTTGGGGCGGCGTCCCCACATGGGCCTTAAGGGCTAGGTGATCCGACCATGGTACCGCTTCTACGGCGATATCGTTCACCAAAATCCCGGCTGCAAAAATCAGGTCTAATGTGTGCCCGGCCTGATGCGTGGGAGTCGTGACAAATTGAGAGAGTCCCAGTGTCGCCATGGACGACACTAGGTCCATCGCCTGAGTGGAGGCCGTGTCATCGGCATGGACGTTGAAGTCACCCAGGACCATAAGCCTCGGGTACTCCAACGCCCAGCCCGCCACTGCCTCCAATAGTGATGGTAAGGCGTTAGCTGGTGCGTTGGGCGGACGGTACACCAGCCAAACTGCCAACCCCTCTCCAACATCCCATGCCAGACCGGTGCATTCAATCCCATCAATCTTTGGATCCGGAAGAGCCCGAAAGGAGTAATCCTCCCGTATGAGTAATGCTACCCCTCCCCCCCGCCCGCTCATCCGTGATTGGTGAAAGACCGAGTATCCCGGGGTGGACATCTGGGAGAGAGCTACTGTCTCCCCGTCCCTCACCCAGGTCTCGGTCACGCAAGCCAGGTCCATGTTCTGCTGTAGCAGAAACTCCCTAAGGGTTGCGGTCTTATTATTTATGGACCTGGCGTTACATAACACCAATGACAGAGGCAAGCATTTCCTCTTGGTCCCACTACCTGCTACCATTGGGATGGGAAGTAGACTGGAAGGTGGCCGAGCACCATTTTGTCTCTGTCTCCTTCCCTTATATTTTTGTCTATTCCCACCGTCATATCTTCCCCTCCCCAGGAGCACTGGGATCCCCTGGCCGAACATCTGCACCAACCCAAGATAAACCCAAGATAAACCCACCGGTGTCACTCCCCCGATTTGTTTGCACCTGCCGTTTCAATTTACCCTCCTCACCATAACCCCTCCGGTTCCCAGCTAATAGACCCACTACTTATGTCTTAAATTAATTAATTTAGTTAGCCCTCCCAATCCGCCTTACAACCAATTAGTTTAAATTCATATAAGTTCATTAGTTCCTAAGCTTATTAATAAATAATCCCTCCCACCCCCATCCTAATTAATAAGTTAAGAATTTTTTTTAAGTCTAAATATTAAGTCAGTTGCTAATTGATTGATAACATAATCAGTAATTAATTAACAATAATAATAATTGGTTCTATTAGTGAGCTAGCCGTCGTTCATCCGTGGGGTGTGAGTCCAGATAGTCTGTTGGGTAATTATTGCACACTGCCCATAGATGTTCTTCATTAATAACATTTACAGTTTCAGTCCCGGTGGTGGTCTCGGTGATGTTAAGGTGCTGGTGGTGGCAAGATGTTAAGTTAGTCCCAATGATGTTAAAGTGCAGATGCAGATGGTACCAACTTCGGGTTTGATGTTCTGATGCCTTGCTGCACTACATCAATCTACTCTTCTTCCCACCAAGAAAGACTGGAGCGTTGTACTCCGTTTTGAATATCGACCTTTTTCACCACAGCCCAGATCCTCAGTTTGAGAGTCTTCATACTTCATGTTTAAGTATTCAAGTACTACAGGCACAGGTGCGGTCAGTGTTCTGTCATTTTAAATGTGATTAACTTCACTTTTGATATGTTTATCTTTGTTAAAAAAAATTGTAAATTGCATTTAAATTTGTTTATTATTGAGGCTGGTTCTCATGAAGGTTTTTGTACCTTTACTCTGCCCCACCTGGGGATTGGCAACCCTATTCACAACCCTGTTGTGAAAATAAAATGAAGGATAAAAAAAATGATGTACACTGCTTTGAGTCTCCACTGGGGAGAAAGGCAAATGGAGTAAATAAATCTTGCTTGTTAATCTTCTGGTAACAATGTCTGTGGGTAAACTTTAATTTTTATATCCTCACACCATCTGTAAGAGTTTACTTTCTGGGGGAAGTGAGGGGACCAAGAGGGGCTTTCCCACATGCTTAGCTCCTTTTTTTTTTGGCAGTCGACCCACAAGCACTGGAATCAGTTTGGACAGTGTTATTTTTTTTTTAAAAAAGTCAGTTTATTTTCTTCTGCGCTTGCCTTCAGTAATGAGGATTTTCAAAGGATTATGTTGTTATTGGTGATGTCACACCTTCCTCCTTTTAAAATATTGTACTAAATGTCTATATATTGCTAAAAAGGTAAAGGTAGTCCCCTGTGCAAGCACCAGTCATTTTCGACTCTGGGGTGACGTTGCTTTCACAGCGTTTTCATGGCAGACTTTTTACGAGGTGGTTTGCCATTGCCTTCCCCAGTCATCTACACTTTTCCCCCAGCAAGCAGGGTATTCATTTTACTGACCTCGGAAGGATGGAAGACTGAGTCCACTTGGAGCCGGCTACCGGGACCAACTTTCGCCGGGTTGTGAGCAGAGGGCTCCGACTAGAGTACTGCAGCTTTACCACTCTGCGCTACGGGGCTCTCTATATATATTTCTAGAACATTGTAAAAATAGGCTTAGCAGGTTCTCTGAATTTTCAGCATTCTTTAAAAAAAATACCATGGCCGGTTCACCCACTAGGCAAACTAGGTGGTTGCCTAGGATGCCGGAAGGAGGGGGGTGAAGACTTGGACTCCCTCCCCTCCCGGTGCCCATGACAACCACCTAGTTTGCCTGCCTGCCTCCCCACCGCCACCACCACACACCTCCTCCCTTCCCTTGTTCTTTTCCTGCCACCTGCCCCCTCCCTGGCATTATCAGGGGCGTGTGCCAAGGCTGGGCACTACCAGCTTCAATGCGGCAGCCCGGCATCTAATCCTTTGAAGCGCATGCGGGAGAAGGCTTCACTCCCCCTCATTTCTGGTTCCAGGAAGGAGGAGGGAGAAGCTTTCTCCCACATGAGCTTCAAAGGATTAGATGGTGTGCCGCCTGCATCAAAGCAGTTAGGGCCCCGCCTTGGCACAGCATGCTCTGATGGGGGGGGGTGATAGAGTGCAGCACTGAGTTGCAGCGCCTGGGAGGGCGGGAAGGCAGGCAGCGGCAGGGGGTTGCACTGGTGGCAGGATGGGGGGGGGAGGGAGACTGCCTGGGGCACCATGAGCCCTAGAGTCAGTGCTGTTCAATACTTTCTTCTTCATTTTCTGTAATATTAATGGTGCTATCCTAAACAGCATGGCTGGACAGCATTATTGATGTAACTAACACAAATTTGAGCGGACTTCAGAGGATGGTAGAAGACAGGAGGGCTTGGAGTGACTTTGTCCATGGGGTCACAAAGAGTCAGACTCAACTGTGTGACTGAACAACAACAAATCCTAAACATTTGTGAATTTTTAAGCACATTGATTTCAAAGGACAAAAAATGTAGATTTGGTGTAGTGGTTTAATCTGGAAGGACGAGGTTTGATTCCCCACTCCTCCACAAGTAGCTGCAGGTGTACCCTTGGGTCAGCCACAAGTTGTCTCAGAACTGTTCTCTCAAGAGCAGTTCTTGAAAGAGCTCTCTCAGCCCCACCTACCTCACAGAGTGTCTGTTGTGTGAAAGGGAAGGGAAATGAGATCATAAGCCAAGTGAAGGGCAGGGTATAAACCCCATCTCCTCTCTGCTCTTCTCCCCTTCCCCCCTCCCTTTCCCCTTCCCCTTCACCTTCCCTTCTCAGGAAGGCACTACAAAGCATTAGAGCTAAAGGAGGCATACCTGTAGCTCACAGCAACATCAACCCCCCCCCCCCATAATATTGAAAAGGCCTATTAAAACTTCAGTTGACAAACCTACTGGTTGAATGTAGTCGTTATTACAGCTATGTCTTAGAGTTGCATTACCGCAGCCTTGCAGTAGTTTGCAACCTTTAAGCAGATACAGATGGCTTTCCATTCCAGCCAGTTTGTTACAGTCCTTTGTAGTATTCAAGAATGCATCATCATGTCCTAAATCAGTATGGAAACCGGCAAGTCTTGTTTTGCTTTTGCTTGGATGGATCTTGTAGATACTGTCATTGCCTAATAAATATTTTACAGTAAAGCACTAAAATGCCTGTTTGCTGTTCTCACAACACAATAACTGTGACTATGATCATTAATTTACAAAACATTCTTATCAGCTAGGCACTTAACAAATGATAGAGGGAAACAGACTTATCTCTGTGGGGAGTGAGTTCTAAATTTTTGGCATCAGGATTGAGAAGGCCTTTTCTTTGGTCGTCACCCACCTAGCTTCTGATAATGGGGGCCCTCTAAGCAGGGCCTTCAAAGATAAGCAGAGTGTATGAATATGTATATATTGGAGAAGGTGGTCCTTAAGGTATGCTGGGCTTTTAATGGTCAATACCAGAACCTTGAATTGACCCCAGAAGCAATTTAGGATTCATTGTAGATGGAATAAAACTGAAATTATGTGCTCTCTACAATTGCCCTAGTCAACATTCTTGCAGCTGCATTCTGTAACATCTGTAGCTTCCAGAAAGTCTTTGAGGGTAACCCCATATGGAGTGCATTGTATTTAGTTACTTAGATGTTACTAGAGCATGCACCACAGTATAACTAATGTTCAACACCGACATGCCACACAATGCCCTAAGTCTCACAGACATTATGTAAGGAAGACATCTATTATATCTTGTTTGTAATGCCTGTGAGAATCGGACATACAGTGGCATATTGGCAATGAAAGTAAGTTATGTGCTAAAAGTCCTGAATTCAGTTACCAATGAAGGTGTTATTTAACATCTACATGCGCCTCCTTGCCCAGATTGTCAGGAGGTGTGGGCTAGGGTGCCATCAATATATAGATGACACCCAGCTCTGTCTATTGATGGGTGGCCAATCTGGACTGCACCCTGGACGACTTGGACCTGGCACTACAAGCCGTGTCATCTTGGCTCAGACTGAGTCGATTGAAGTTGAATCCGACGAAGACAAAAGTTCTCTGAGTTGCTGTGGCCCGGGAAGGGAGGTCCCCTTGCTGGCTTTTGACAGGATGCCACTAATACCAGCCCCAAAGGTTGGAATCCTCTCTGACTATGGAGACCCAGGTACAGACACTGCCAAGTCCACCTTTTCCCATCTACGATGGGTACGGCAGTTGCCCCCTTTCTTGGAGCACCTTGAGAATAGACTACTGTAATGCCCTCTACATGGGGCTGCCCTTGACTCTGACTCGGAAACTGTAGTTAGTGCAGAACACTGCAGCGTGGTTGTTAATGGGGCTCCCTCAATGGGAGCACATTCAACCAGTGCTGAGAGAGCTGCACTGGCTGCCTATGGTGTTCCGAGTCCATTTCAAAGTGCTGGTATTAACCTGTAAAGCCCTATATGGCCAAGGACCTGTCTATCTATGGGACTGCCTTTCCCCATATGTTTCCCAGAGAGCACTGCATTCGGGAGCTCAAAATCTGCTATCCATCCCCGGACCAAGTGAAGCCAGATTAAGCTTTAGACGGCCTAGGGCCTTCTCAATGGCAGCACCAATGCTGTGGAATGCTTTCCCAGAGGCCATAAGAGGCCTGTGGGATCAGTTCAAATTCTGCAGGGCCTGTAAAACTGAACTCTGTTGACAGGCCTATAAAAACTAATATGAGAGAAGACTGCCTCTTCTATGCTGCTGAGCTAGACCATCAAAAGGACCACTAACAGACAATCAGAAGAACTGTGACATCACAAATAATCTGATTCGCCTGTGTTGAAATTCTAGCATAGCACCAAATACTTTTAAAATTGTTATTATTAAGTTGTATTGTATTTTTTAAAATTGTAACTGAAATTGTGGTTTTAACATGACAGCTGCCTTGAGTCCACTTGTGAAGTGGGTGGCATATAAATTTAAAGTGAATAAATAAAACAATAAAAAAATAAATCTCTCTAGGTTGTACTTGGGGCCTGGTATTCAAGAAGGTGTTGTTGACATTTCCAGGTGTTCCTGAATGGTATAGGTAACTCAGATCAATTTCAATCAAGTTTTCAGCTTGGATATGGGACAGAAACCATCTTGGTCAGCCTAGTAAATTATCTATATTAACAGGCTGACAAGGGAAGCATACCCTAGCCAGTTCTCCTGGACTGATTAGGCTTTTGGCACAATCAACTATAGTATCATTTAGGACTTTTTTGTAGCAGGAACTCCTTTGCATATCAGGCCACACACCACTGATTTAGCCAATCCTCCTGGAGTTTACAGTAGGCCCTGTACACCACATTACAGTTGACAATGAAGAAATCGAAATTGTTTGAGATTTTCTCTTTCTTGGCTCCATCATCAACAAAAAGGAGACTGCAACCAAGAAAGCAGAAGGGGATTGAGATTGTGAAGGGCAGCCATGAAGGAGTTAGAAAAGATTCTTAAGTGTAAGGATGTGTCACTGGCAACCAAGATCAAATTAATTCATGCCATTGTATTCTCTGTTACTATGTATAGGTGTGAAAACTGGACATTGAAGAAAGCTGACAGAAGAAAACTTGATTCCTTAGAAATGTGGTGTTGGGGGAGTTTTACAGCTACTGTGGACTGCCAAAAAGACATAAATAAGTAGATTGTAGATCAAATCAAGCCTAAACTCTCCCTAAAAACTAAAATGACTATACTGAGGCTGCTGTACTTTGATCACATTATGAGAAGACAAGAGTCACTGGAAAAGATAATTATGTTAGGAAATGTTGAAGGCAGCAGGGAAAGATCTGACATGAGATTGCTTGATTCAATAAAGGAAGTAATGGACATCTGTTTGTAAGATCTGAGCAAGGTTGTTAACAATAGAATGTTTTGGAGGTCATTAACTTATAGGGTCTCCATAAGTTGGAAGTGACTTGATAGTACATAATAAACAGAAAATGTAACTAGAGACCAGCCATGATTAGCAGAAAGACTAGATAGACTAGAATTATTATTACCTTATACATGCTTAGGTTTGTTTGTTTTGGGTTCCATTTTAATATTTAAGCCCTGTGTGATGGATGGGGTGGGGAGACAGAGTGAGGGGGAAGAATTCATACCATGGGTAACCACATTCTGATTCTATTCTTTAGGTAACCAAGTTCTGTCTTCAGTGGTTCACAGATGTCATGGATCTTTAAATGTCTCTTTCTAACCTTGAATTGATGGTGTGGGACCCCATTCAGCATGCTTCCTTATCTTGTCACCAGTCAATACAAAGCCTTGTTTACAGATGCAAAAGAATTAGATGGTATTGGTAAAATGTTGACCTGGCAGCATGGACTACCTACTTGAGACTGTAGGTGGTGGATTCCAGTTCTGCAAAAATTATTTGCATTGAAAATCCTCCTTGTAAATAGAAAACCAGTACAAAGTGATTTTACTTTACTAGTACTCTTGCTCAATTATGCTGTATCACGATGGACAGCTGCGTAGAGAACGCTTAAGCCTCTAGCTTGGACTCTTATATTCTGAGAAGGTGTGCTATCTAATACCAGGTATTGAATATATCAGATAGAAAGCTTTTTAATTTTTTCTAGTAAGTGGAGGGAACTATGCTGCATAGTAATATTCTGTTTCTTAGATCTATTCAATAAACCTTTATACATTTTTACAAAGACCTGCTTTATTTGTGTGCATCTAACCTTGAGAACCTACAGGGTGCTGTTCACAGTGCAAAAGAGTGGTGACCCAGAGAACCCAGGCTTGGAATCTTGGCACCGACCCTTTATCACTGAGCTACACATTGCACAAGGTTTTTTTGTGGGTGCTTGTAATATTTAGATATATTGTCAGCATTTAGTGTTTGATGTTCCAATGCATTTGGATGTTATTTAACCATGATACTTTTGTTACTTTGACCATCTTATTCCTATTCAATAAACATTCTCTGTTTATATACTACATTCCAGCCTCTGTTTTCATTTCAGAGCCTGCCTTGGAGCTGTGTTTCTTTGTTTTAAACAGGGTATTGCCCCCCCCAGTCGGAAGAAACGAGACAACACGGTATATTGGGTAATAAAACAGGGCAACTTTATTGAACAAGAACAGCCTGGGGCGACCTAAAAAACTCCCGGACAGGCCAAGGGAAAACACCCCAGACCCTTCCCTGTCCAGATAGGGTGAGCCACCCAGCCCCCAGGCTGGTGAAGGCTGGGTATACCCTCGAGTGGCAATGCCGCCCACCCAGGAACGGCCTGCCAGAGGAGGGAACCCTATAGCAGGCAAGACAGCAGAGAGCCGTACAGCCCAGCTGCCATCCCATCCCGCTACTTCCCTTAAAACCGGGAAAACCGTGGGTGCACACCAAATACCTGAATACCTAATTAAACTCCAACCACCACAATGCCAAGCCTTGGCTTAGGCACTTGGGCCCACCGGTTGGCCTAAAGCCAGCCGAAGCCCCAGCTGTAGTTCAAACAAAAATGCCCTGTTGCCCGTTACGGACAGGTGGACACTGTCCTGCTGATACAGGTCCGCCCTATCCTACCTTATAGCCGGGTGAGGCAGGTACACGCCAAGGCCACCACAAAGTGCCTTCTTAATCGCCCTGTTGGCCTTACGTCTAGCTCTCTTGACCCCCGCGGGGTCCCAAGCAGCTCTCCACACCCGGCGAGGAAGGATGGCGGATCACAATATGAGCACCTCGGGCCACCTGCTCTGTATCACCCTGAAGTCTTCGATCGCCTGAAGTGAAAGGGTCCTCCCCTTCACCAGGCCAAGATCGTTACCTCCAAGGTGAATAACCAAAATCTGAGGCGGAGGACCATTCCTCCCCTGAAAAAGAAGAGGCAGGAGTCCGTCCCAGCGAAGGCCTCGACGCCCCTGCCACTCGACGACTGCCCACTCGCTGAGGCCCAACTGCGATCCAATAGGTGAGCACCGAGCCTGGTGGGCAGCCCAAAATACCATGCTGTGGCCGGCGATCAGTATCCTCCATCTCTCGCACCGCGCCACAGCACCTAAAATAAAAGAACAGAGTAAACAACACTGTAAAACTAACACCCAACTAATGCCCGCTGGGTAAAATTGGGCAAACATAACCCTTATACGCCGTGGACCTCCACCGCCCCACGTGCTGAATGGCAGGTCCAGGGTACCCCATTGCGGCTGCTGTGGATGCCGCCCCAATATGAAACAAATGGGTCCCAAACCAGACACCACTGAGGCCAAGCTTATCCAAGGCCCGGCTGGTGATGGACCAGAATTGAAACTTGGTCAACGGAGACCTGTCTTCATGATGAAATAAAGAGCCAATGTCATCGCCCCTAACAGCGATGTATTTCTTCAGTGCTGCAACTGGACAAATTTCCCGATCGAGACATGAACCCAAGGTAATAAACGTACCTCTCTGTCTCTGATCGGTCTTGGACCTACATACCTTAATGAATACGCAGTCCCCAATAATTTTTAAATCGCCCGACTGTAGGGCACGCCCAGAGCGATCCTGCCGTGAGCTAACAACCAGCTCGCTGACCCTGAGCACCCCGAAAAAGGCAGTCATAGCAGCCGCCTGGAACAATAAGGCTTCGAACTCTGAAAAACAGACTGTAGACCACACCGCCTTAAAACCCTTCAAAACGGAAGGAGAAAAGGGTTGGTGGGTGTCGGGCCGCGGACCCTGCTCACCGGCCCAACCCTCCAACATCTTACGTAGCCTGAAATCATCCGAAGCGTCAGAAAAACCCCTTATTTTGCTAGTGAATGCTAGGGCTGCCAACTTAGCCCTAATGGTCTTAACTACAAGCCCCTTACCTTTTAAATATACGCAGAACTGCATAAGGTGGGACGCTGGTACAGGCCAACGATTGGCCAACCCTACCTGATCTCTAAAAGCCTGGAACTGCTCAACAGAGCGATCATAGGCCTTCCGGGTAGTAGGTGCCAGAGCTAACATCATTGCCTGGTCAGCCTCAACTCTCCAAGCCGCCACATCTCGGGGCATCCGAGCTGGCAGGAAGTCGGCTTCCGGTGCAAACAGTCGAAATCGCTCCATCTGCCGGCGAGACAGAGCGTCCGCAACTTCGTTGCACACACCTGGCACGTGCTTAGCAAGGAATAAAAAATTCAAACGTAAACAGCGTAAAGTAAAGGCCCTAACCAGGCACATAACAGGAACAGATTTGGAGGTCAGGGTGTTAATCACATGAACTACAGCCATATTGTCGCACCAAAAATGCACGACATGATTGGCTAAGTCCTCACCCCATAACTGAACTGCCACAACTATTGGAAAAAACTCCAAAAAGGTCAAATTATGACACAGGTCGCTGGCCAGCCATTCAGTGGGCCAACCCTCTGCGCACCAATGCCCACAGAAATAGACCCCAAAACCAATAGAGCCCATGGCGTCCAATGTGATCTGAAGATCCGCCTCGATCTTCAGATCCTCGCACCAAAGAGACACCCCGTTAAAGTCAGACAAAAACTGTTCCCAGACCACAAAATCTTGCCTCATTCCCTGGCTGATCCTGACCCGATGATGGGGCATTCGTAACGTCCCCATAGCATCGCACAGCCGCCGCAAGAATGCCCTCCCTGGGGCCACCACTTTGCAAGCAAAGTTGAGGTGGCCCACAATCTGCTGTAGTTCCAGTAGCGAAATCTTGCGCTTACCTTTCACAACTGCCAGCTTCTGCCGTAGACTAATGATTTTTTCAGCCGGCAACCTTGAAGCCTGCCGCACTGTGTCTAACTCAATGCCCCAAAAGGTCAAAATTAAAGCAGGGCCCTCCGTCTTTTCATGGGTGAGCAGGATGCCCAGGTCCTCTTCCAACCGCAAAAAAGAGTGAAGCAGCCGGGCACAATGTTCCGACCCCCGTGGGCCCACGAACAAAACATCGTCCAGATAATGAACCGTGTTAGCGGAATCCGCCCGCTCGCGCAGAGCCCATTCCAAAAAAGTGCTAAAACATTCAAAAGCTGAATAAGAAATAGCATACCCTATAGGCAAAGCCCGGTCCATATAGAACCTCCCCTCAAACATAAAACCGAGGAGTTCAAAATCATCCGGGTGCACCAGCAACAGGCGAAATGCAGACTTAATGTCGCATTTCGCCATTTCCGCCCCAGTTCCACAACTCTGGACCACTTTGACCGCCTAATCAAAGGAGGTGTACCGAACTGTACACAGGAAGTCTGTAATGGCATCGTTCACCGACCCCCCTTTTGGATAAGACAGGTGGTGCATCAACCGGAACTCCCCTGGCACCTTTTTACGCACTACCCCTAAAGGAGATACCTGCAAGTTGGGGACTGGGGATGAGTCAAAAGGGCCTAGAACCCGGCCCTCCTTGCACTCTTTACCAATCTTTTCCTTAACCACATGCTCCATCCCCTTAATAGACTGTAAATTCTTGGCCATTCAGGGACCTCTAGGTCCCTGGAATGGGATACGAAAACCGTAAAGAAAACCCTCCAACAAATATTCCCTATCCCTTGTTCTGGGATAATCAGCCAAAAGGTTCCTAAGAACCTTCACCCTGATGGGGCTGGGACCCTTTGTTAACAGCTTGGGTATTCCCGCCCCCGCCTGACCGCTTACCCCTTGTTCAGGGTTTAGACTTGTTGCATGCTGACAATGCATGCGAACCTCCGCACAACGGACACTCATGCTTGTACTTGCATGTTTTCCTGTTACATACCCCCTGGGACGTGTACTCCCAACACAGAAGCCAGGGTTGAACCAACTGCCCCGCTGATGCGCGGGGACCCGACATGCTCGCCTGTTTGCTCACAAGGTGACCACTGTCAGACCTGTCCCCTGTGTTGGGCTTAGCTGGGGACATAAGCTGCAGCCATAGCTGCTGATTAATCTGATCCCAGGGAATGGCGGGGTTCAATGCTGCCCTCATACGGAACTCCTCGTCATACTGCAGCCACGCTGTGCCCGAGAAGTCCGTATATGCCTTATACACGATATTGCAATACTGGAATAGTGGTGCTGCCCATAAAGGCTGTGCTCGCACTATTACCCCAGCATAAATCAAGAACCCTGGTAACCAGTTGGCCCAATTCCTTTCAATCTTTCTCCGTTTAAGTTTCTCCTTATCCTTTTCCTCCAGTTCGTCCTTATCCTTCTTCTCAAGTTCCCTATAAAGAAGGCTAAAGATGTTGATATATTCCCCACACAAAATCTTTTCTCTAGTAGCCACCGTCAAGTGATCCCCCAACGACATGGCCGTGTTGCCAAAGGGGCGACATTGGAAAGGGGGTCGGGGACCAACCCCAACACCCCCACTGAGTAAGAGGCCATCCAGAGGACCATTGGCTACCCAAATGATGCCCCCATGGCAAGGACCCCCCAGAGGACTGTTGACTCGAAGCCCCCTGAGATGTGGAAGGGGTAGTGGCAGTTGCTGAAACCTGTGGCAGGACCTGACCCTGCCCCCCTGGACCCCAGCCACCAGCCACCCCCGGCAAGCCAAGGGACCCCCCCCCACTGCTCCAGGGCCTAACACAGCCGGAGAAACAGTCGATCCAGGCGAGTAGAGGGGGCCCTAACCCCCCCAAGGCCACACCCCAGTGTTGCCAGGCCTCAATTGCTTACCATCAGAATCATCCACGCCAACCGCCACTACGATAGCCGCTGAGCCGCCACCTCTACCCGAATGACCAAGCCCTTCCGGGGGGTTACCTTCTTCATCAGAGTCAGTGTTGTTGTCAGGGGGCTCCTGGCTCGGCCCACCTGAAGGACCCGGCTGGGCAGACATGTCCTGTAAGGTAGAAAGGCGAGCCAGGACCTCCTGTTCAAAGGCCCTGGTGGACATCCGCATGGCTTTACGTCCCTGTGCCAGCCCAGTTGACCCGGGGACCAACCCTTGTTGCTGCTCTAGGGCAGCCAGCCTGTCAACTATGGCCTGCCTAGTGTGAGCTTCCTCCTCCTCCCCTGGACGATCTGCAGGAACAGACCTTTTGGGTGCAGTCTTAAGAGGCTGCTTACCCTTAGATTTTCCTTGGCCTTTCCTGGGAGCCATGGCAGGAACACAAACAAGGGGAAAACACACACCCCTCCCTTACTGCTGCCGTGAAAACAGGGACGCTAACCCCAAAGGCTGCTTCCCCACTGTGGCCGCCTCTCAGGCGAGGTCGAAGGCCAGCAGATGCTGAACAGGGATTGGGGGGGAATATGCCCTTGTGTGGGTGAGAGTGTGAAGGCCCACTGCCTCCCGCCTAAACGCGCTGCCCTCCCACCAATAAGGGACCCCACCAGGAATGCTCCGCAACGCAATCGCCCGCAAAAAACAAAGCCAGGCCCCCAAACCGAAGCCGAGCCACCCGCTCTGCGGCTCTCAAACAGCCGCCACCGCCACTGAGAGCACCTCGCCGCACAAGCCGCTTTGAGGAGGTGTCGACACAACTCTCCCTTCCGAAACCGCTGGCAAAGTGCGTAGGGCCGGGCGTGGCTGGGCTTATAAAGCCCCAAACCACGCCCCAGCAACATCCCCGGATGAACTGAGGTCCGTTTGCCTCGGCTCCATCCGGGGAGGCAAACACAGCCCCCGCCCTATGCCGCCGAACGTCGGCGTGGGCGGGAAGGGGCCGGATTATTCACTTACACCAGGCATTAAAACCTATAGCTTCTTCATGACCTAAGTGTCAGAAAGTGGAAGAGATGTTTCTCCTTAGGTCCAAATTTACTTTGGGAAAGCCCAAGATACAGGATTTCTCGGTTATGGTTGGCCTTCTTCAAACAGGAAGCGAGACTTGTTCATAAAGATGCTTGCCTAGTGTGCATATATCTACTTGAGTACCTACAGTAATGGGCAATGATGGCATGGGAAGGAGTTATAGAACAAAGTCTTCTTAGCTTGACCATGTAGGTAGGAGTCACATTACAGACAATCTCATATCATGTAGGAACAAGTGCTAAGTCCAGCTGCAGAATCCTCATGATTATGTTTTGGAGGCTGTTCTGATTTTCAGGAATGACTTTTGAGGACAGAATAGTGGCTGTAATGGCATCCATGCAGAAAAGCTTGGATATTTATCATCTTTGTATCTGTCTCAAAAACAGGAGATTTTGAATGAATTACAAGCATACTGTTGGAATGACTGCTTATTCTTCTGGTGACTTCTAAAGGTAATATTGTTTGCAGTAGAAGTAATTGTTTGAAAGACAATAGCTATATTAAATCGAGTTATCCTATGCAGCTCTGCTCAGAATACTACTAAACTCTTTACAGTCAGGATTATTCCTAGGAAAGCGTTTTTAGGATTGCACTGGAAAACAGATTTTTTTTTTTAAAATGGTCAAAATAAAACTCCATATTCAATCCTTCAGTTTAGCAAAATATGTGTGTGCCTTTCTTAAAGCATACATACCTACAGACTCCTTAAAGTACAGCAATATTTTTGAATTTATTTTAAACAATGTAGCCTTGTGGGAATATATTTAACCTTTAATCTTTTCTTAATATAGGCAGCCTATTTGAGCTGGTTTAATCTATTCTAACAGCTATTTTTGACTTTTCTATATATTCTGAAGAAGAAGAAGAAGAAGAAGAAGAAGAAGAAGAAGAAGAAGAAGAAGAAGAAGAAGAAGAAGAAGAAGAAGAAGAAGAAGAAGAAGAAGAAGAAGAAGAAGAAGAAGAAGAAGAAGAAGAAAAAGAAATAACATCTAAGGACAAGATTAAGATGTTATAATCTAATGCAGGTTGAAGTTTTGTTGAACTGCAGTTTTAACAGGAGACCTTTATAAATTAGTTAATGCATTAGCACTGGCTAGCAAAATTACACATGGTGTGTATGGAGATTAAAATATTTCTGTATTGAACATTTTTAAATGAATAGATTCCATAGTTTTATTAATCTGTTTTGGGGCCATTTTCTTTACAGGGGCTTTCATGACTGCCATCTTCCATGATTATTTTTTAAAAAGAATTCTCCAGTCCCAATAATTTTATGCCATAGGCACAGCCAGTTTGGTGTAGTGGTTAAGAATGGTGGACTCTAATATGAAGAACTGGGTTTGACTCCCCACTTGAAGCCAGCTGGGTGGCCTTGACCTTGAGTTAGTAGCAGTTCTCTCAGAGCTCTCTCAGCCCACCCTAAATCTAGCTTGCCACAAAACAGCCAGAGCTTCTGGCTGCCAGACAGTCCTAGGATCTCCTGGCTATACTACACCATATGATAATTTTTATTATGCCATAGACATACAAATAAGCATCCATCTGGTTACAGGCAATCACTCAGAGGCCTGCCTCTCAGTTGGCTTGTTTTGTCTGCAGCAGAGTAATCAGTTTTCAGCTTGCTATCAAAAAAATCAGAAGATTTGAAATGGTGTAGAAATGGGATATGGCATGAATGAAAATTTGCAGTGTCCATGGAAAGGACACAATTTCATTATTTCATTATTACTTTAATTACATGGACACAGAAAATAGAGAACAGCAAACATAATTTTATAACTTATGTACAGCAGCCTGTATTTCTTGTTTTACATTATTAAATGATTTGATTTAGTAAATAATAATCCAGTAAATAATATATGGTACTGATGCTGTTAGACCTGTTGGCGGCATTTGATACAGTCGACCATCAGCTACTGACCCGCCGCCTCGCCAACATAGGGGTTCGGGGGTTGGCCTTACAATGGCTTTCCTCCTTCCTCTTGGGTCGGGGACAAAGGGTGGCGATTGGGGGCGAGCGGTCCCAGAGGTGCACACTAGATTGTGGGGTGCCTCAGGGAGCAGTTCTCTCCCCGATGTTGTTTAACATCTATATGCACCCCCTTGCCCAGATTGCCCGGAGGTTTGGGCTGGGTTGCCATCAATATGCAGATGACACCCAGCTCTATCTACTAATGGACGGCTGGCCTGACTCCGCCCCAGGGAATCTGGATCAGACTTTGCAGGTTGTTGCAACGTGGCTTAGGCTGAGTGGGCTGAAGCTGAACCCGATGAAGACAGAGGTCCTTTGTGTGGGTCGCGGCGCTCTGGGGAAGGAAATATCTCTCCCGGCCTTTGATGGTGCGCCATTGAAAGCAGCACGCCAGGTAAAGAGCTTGGGTGTTTTACTGGAGCCTTCATTATCAATGGAGGCCCAGATAGCAGCCACTGCCAAGTCAGCATTCTTCCATCTGAGGCGGGCGAGGCAGTTGGCCCCTTTCCTAGAGCGTTGGGACCTTGCAACAGTGATCCATGCGACGGTCAACTCAAGATTGGACTACTGTAATGCCCTCTACTTGGGGCTGCCTTTGTGCCGGACCCGGAGGTTGCAGCTAATGCAGAACGCGGCGGCCAGGCTGTTGCTAGGACTCCCGAGGTGGGAGCATATACAGCCGGGGCTGCGCGAACTGCACTGGCTGCCGATTACATACCGGGTCCAGTACAAAGTACTGGTCATTACCTTTAAAGCCCTATATGGCCGAGGACCGGCCTACCTGAGGGACCGTCTTTCCCCATATGAGCCCCAGAGAGCACTGAGGTCAGCCGGGAAAAATAAACTAACTACCCCTGGGCCGAAAGAAGTTAAACTTCAGAACACCCGTGCATGGGCCTTTTCAATCGCGGCCCCTTCCCTATGGAATCAGCTCCTGGAGGAGGTGCGGGCCCTGCGGAGCCTCGATCAGTTCCGCAGGGCCTGCAAGACCACCTTCTTCAAGTTAGCGTACACGGACTGCTGAATTATGGTTGTTTATAAAGGGAGCTGCCAATATGGCTCTGTTTAAGGACCTATGTTATTATGTACACTATGTAAACTGACAGAAATTAGCGCCGGAAATACCATCATCACTGCCAGATTAAGTTAAATTTTAATTGTATATTGACTGGTTTTTAATAATGTTAATTTTTAAGCCCTATATTTATTGTTCTGTATGTTTATAAATGTTGTTAGCCGCCCTGAGCCTACCTAGGCGGGGAGGGCGGGATATAAATAAAATTTTATTATTATTATTATTACTATTGTTCTGGGACTGATGAATATCTTGCATTTCCCCATAGTCTTCTTAAAATTACAGTGTTGTAGAATAGTCATTAATATTGTTTCCTATAACATTCTCATTATAGCACTCCTCCTTAAATGGCAGCTTCTCCTTCTTTTACTATTTTACATCTAAATGCTGGAGCTAAAAGGTTTCCAACAAGCTCCTAACTATCTTCACTATATTGTTGAGGTGCTCACAGAGAAGCACCTGTCGCTTAAACAGTAATTTATTCCCAGCCATTCCTGTAGTGATAGTAATGACACTTCAAACATTTTCAATATGCTTACACATCTACCATATATGATAAAAATATACATGTTTGATTGAAATGGCAGCCCATATGTCCTTTAAATTTTAAATTATGGAATATACATATAGTTTCAGAACACAATACCATATATAAATTTTAGTTAGAATTTTTATACTGCTCCCTCCAGAGGCTGCCTCAAACAGCTAAGGTAGCAATTCTAAACAGGTTTATGCAGAAATAAGTTAATTCAATAGGGCTTACTCCTAAGAAAGTGTTTAGAAATGCAGTCTTTCTCTCCCCCACCCCGTACTTATCAGTGATCTCTCTCTCTCTCACACACACGCACAGATGAGGGGGGAACCACATGAAACTTGTGGGAATGGCTATCCCATTTCTCCCACCTTTGCCTCCTCCTCTCTCCCCTCTACTTCTCTCACACTCATTATCCCTTCTGCCAGCACTGTCCTTTCTCCTTCCTTCAAGCTTTTTCTGCCTCCCTACCTCATCACTCTTTCTTTCTTTCTGCCCCCCATTTCACCATCATTCTCTCTTTATAGCCCCCATCACTCTCCCAGCCTACTGCCTGCTTCCTCCTCCTCTGCCCCAATAGGAGCAACTCTCTAGGAATCACAACAAATCTCCCAGGTATAGAGATTAGTGCTGCACCTCCAGGTTGGAGAATTCCTGAAGATTTAGGGATGGAGCCTTGGGAGGGTGTGGTTTGAGGAGTTAAGTGACCTCAGAGAACTAGTTTAGTGTAGTGGTTAAGTGCACAGACTCTTATCGGGGAGAACCAGGTTTGATTTCCCACTCCTCTACTTGTAGCTGTTGGAATGGCCTTGGGTCAGCTGTAGCTCTCATAGGAGTTGTCCTTGAAAGGGCAACTGCTGTAACAGCTCTCTCAGTCCCACCTACCTCACAGGGTGTCTGTTGTGGGGGGGGGGGGATAAAGGAGATAGTGACTGCTCTGAGACTCTGAGATTCAGAGTATAGGGCTGGATATAAATCCAATATCATCATCTTCTTCTTCTTCAGCTGGGTATAGAGCTGTGATGAAATGCATTTTCTTCTGGGAGGCTGGCAAGCAGCAGACCTCCACTTGGCATTTTTAAAGCCCCCCCCCCCCTTTCTCTGGGCAGAGAAGGCTGAGAAGGAGGCAGGGGATCCCCTGGTTTGGACGCTCTCCCCCCACCCTTCAGATAATCAGAAAGCCGGGGGGGATGTCTGTTGGGTGCTCCATTATAGCAGAGTCAAAGGGAAGACACACAGGGCATACTACCTTTCCAGATGTGCAGAGGTCCATTTGGGACCTTGAAGATGAAGGCATGCACAGCCATGTACCATGACTGAGAGACCCCCCCCCCTCCCTTACTTAGGGTAATGGAGGGGAAACAATCTGGTTACATGGTGTCCCTGCAGGAAGAGAGAGAGCAAGCATGGCTTGCAGTCCTGTATGTAATCTTTTGAGGGGGTGAGACCAACCCAGAAAAGGGGCTGGCTTGTGTGGTGGGCAGTGGTTAGTCTATTCTGGGTATCTGATTGGATGCCCACCTTAATCCAATGAGTAGAGCAGACTCTGGTCACCTGGATGGATCTTTAGGTTACAATAGTGGGGCTGTTTTAGTAATGTCCTCCCAATAGGTTACAAAAGGTCAGGATATGTATTAATGGTTTGGGCGGTTCGGCAAAGATACCCCGGGAAAGAGGCCAGCATAGAAGACAAAGAATCTGCCCAGATGTCAGACATTACCATAGCAGTAAACAAAGAGAAACTGAGTCACAAGAAGATCCAAGGAGATGGCTGATTGATCAGTAGCTGAGGATTAGGGTGTGAACAATACTTACCAGCAGTTCCCAGGTTATTATACATCCTGTTTGGGTGGAGATATTGTGTGTGTGTGTGTGGGGGGGGGATAGGTAAGACTACACCAAAAGACAGAATTCAGGTGCCAACCAGAACAAGCTGTCTGCAGGGTCCACTCCACCTTTTTAGATGGAGTGTTTTCTTGGGCTGTTTTTGGTCGGACTCCATTTTGTTTAACAGAAATAGGAGACCCACTCTCTCTCTAGGCACTGGGGTACTCCATTTTATCAGGCAGCGCCTCTCAGTAACAATTCCCCCCTGTGTGGTCATGCTTATCCATGGATATGATGACCGCACATTAATGGTGCCAGGTGGCGCTGCCATCGGGGAACTGCACGTCCAGAAATGAAGTGTAAGAACAGAGTGTGAATGGCGAGGAGAAGTGAATGGACAGATTGTAACGTTCAGGGGTATCGATTGTATAATAAAAAAATTAAGACCATGAGAGTTTTTCTGTAAGGTCAAGCCAAATTCAAAAATAAGCCCATTAAAGAGGAGGCTATACATACTGCATATATATACATGAGTATGAGTCTCTGCCCATCTGGACAGGCAGAATTTTGCAATACACATATTTAGTTTAAAATAGTAAACATAAATCTTGAAATGATTCGATGAAACTTATTGATCTATCACTAAGACAATACTTCCTAAAATGCAATAAAACAAAACTTATCAGGATCCCTAAGACATACAATACTAAGGGAAATATGCAGTGACAAATACAGGCAATAATACAGAGCACGTGCAATATGAGACATATGTAAGCAAGTTAGACTATGAAATGAATTAACTTGTGTGCCTTCATAGCAAGCAGCTTATTGCACCATGGATGATTTAGACAACACATTCAAACATACTTGAGCATTGCCAGAGATGGGCAGTCCATACTGGCTACAGACATTACATAACAGATTTCTTTATTTGTCTCCCCCCTTTGCTACCCATAAAATTTTCTCTCTCTTCAGGGCTATTCCCAAACAAAAGTCCATGGGGGTGTATGTAACAGCCTTTATTTTGCAGGGAAACCTGGTTTTATTGCAGTCAACAGGAATTCTTCTTGTAAACCCAACTTGGAATTGGCAACGGTGCCTTCCCTCCTGTCCACCTAAGAGCATTGAGCAACTGTGAAATTGAGGAAAGAACCAAAAGGAGAAAACATTCACATATGACCACGTGAAGGGTGATTGTTTACCAGTAAAAGGGGGCAGTAAAAGCAGAACAAAATGCATACATTCAACCAAGAAGAAAGGAGCCTTAAAAGCTATTAGTAATGTGTTCTCCTGTCCAGGAGATGGCACCCAGTGAGCTTTAACGTCACTAGCTTGCACATGTCATGATAGGGGCCTGGATTGGGCAGGTTTACTTATTACACTAAGCGTTCAGGACTTTAGGAGGCTTTTTCCTTTTCAAGGAAGGAAAAGAACACACAATTCAGAAAACAGAAATCTACAATACTCTGTTGCAACAGAAATGAACATATGAACATATGAAGCTGCCTTATACTGAATCAGACCTTTGGTCCATCAAAGTCAGTATTGTCTTCTCAGACTGGCAGCGGCTCTCCAGGGTCTCAAGCTGAGGTTTTTCACACCTATTTGCCTGGACCGTTTTTTGGAGATGCCAGGGATTGAATAAAAGAAACATCAAATTATACTTGTGCACATGGTTGGAGCTCCAAGAGAATGGCCAAAATTGGGGGCACCATTACAGTAAGACTAGTCACAAAGAGGGAAAAAAAAACTCTTGCTATATCTTTGGAATAATATCAGAAATTGTCAAAACGAGTAGAAAAGGTTTCAAAACATTGAGATCTCAAGGAAAACAAGCAAACAAAAACAAAGCCGGCTAATATATATATGGGAGAGGGGTCAGACCCAAAATGATAGGTGAGCTGGATCAGAGAAATTAAAACTCGGGACATAAGTGAGGTGATCAAGTCTCACTGAATCCAGTTTTTCTCTGCCAGTTCAGCCAAAACCTCTTGGTATAGATTTCAACAACAAAACAAGAATTCTGAAAAGCAACATAATGGTTACACATACATAAAACAATTATTCAGTTTTTAAAAGTTTTATTAGTTTCAGAAAAAATAGGAGGAGGGAATAGAGAGCACAATAAATTTTAACCTTATTCTGCATAAGGATACTTTCAAAGAATACAAGCCTACATCTGCAATACTTCCTTTACATAAATTGTCCCATATTATTATCTCTAAGCTAAACATCATCAGCATTTTAAAATTTTATATTATAAATCTTTTGGTTAAGTTATCTATTGTTTTTGACAATTCCAGTAAAGCTTCCAGTTTCGGCGACACACGTTTAGAAGCGTCTCGGACCGGCACTTCCAGAGACGCTACTAAATCGGACCGTTTGAGGGGTCGCCCACGAAGGACGACTTGACTGAGGCCCAGGAAGGGTCCCAGAAGACAGGGTACTTGAGCAGTAGAATGGGGGTGTCAGAGGAGGCGGCTTCCCCCGATCCCGCTTGCTCCTTGCCTCATTGCTCCGATCGCCATTTTTAAATGGCAAGACGGTCGACTGCCGGCTTCTCTTCTTCTTCTTGTACTCTACACTCTGGACTTTAAAAACTCTGCAATGCCAAGACAAGCTGCATCAATCTTGCTATCACTGTAAGTGTTCCTTCTTCATATTATTGATGTAAATGGTAGTATCTCTGACAAGCAGGGAAAGGGAGAACCAGGACTGAAGCAGACTTTAAGTGGCAGTAAAAGACTGAGAAGGGGGGAGGGAAACTCTCTCTCCTTCTTTTTCAAGGCTTGTAGAAGTTTCTGCCTATCCTGGTAACATTTACAACACCTGCATGAAGAGAATCACACCAATCTTTAGTTATACAAGAGACTCGATGGCTGAATTTAACTGACTTGCTTTAAACCCCCTTGGGGGGGGGGGGAGTTTTGGATTTTGAGAAAGTTGCTTGCTTGCAAGTTTATATGGATGAGAAGGACAGCTGGCTTAAAAGTACTTTGAAGCTTAAATTGAAGTGCTCTGAATGAATTTATAAGAGCCCCAACTGACTTTCAAATGCTGGTGAGTATTTTATACTGACTTATAAGACATAGTAGGATCTTTGGTTGGAAGAAGAACGTTTCTGCAAGTTTCCAAAGAGGATTTTCACTTATTCTGTTGGATGTTATGGATATAACCTTTTAGCCTTGTTTTCATTTTTTTCTTTTCCTTCCTTTTATTTGTGGCTGAAATATTTTTGACATGGTTTAAACATTTTTGGCTCTGGGTTCTTTTTTTTATTCACCCTTCTTTTATTGCATTACCAAATATGGATACTTTTTCTTATTTTTTGCTTTTCTCTTTGGGAGTGCCTAGTTTCCTTATTATTATTATTTGTTTCATTTTTAATTCTTGATTTCACTCTTGGATTACAAATAGGGCACTTAGCCATGGATTACAAACGTTGCTGAAATTTGAAGTTGTTGAAAGACGTTGTAGTGACTTGGATATTAACTGAATTATCATTGCTAGAGGACTAGTAATAGTGAATTGTTTTTGTTGCCGTGAACTGAATTGTTTTGCCTATTGACTATTAAGCGTGGTTGGCTAAAAAGTTTTGTTTACTATTATTCTTACTATTGTTTTGGGTACCACATATTGTTGCTAGAAGGTTGTTTTCTTTTTAAAACTATTGCATAATAAGGGCATTGCTTGGTGGAGATTAGCTTATCTGTTATAAACAGGAACATAGAGTTCCAAAACAAACTCTGAAAAGGCATTATTGGACTTATGGCTGTGAGTGTGCTTATTCTAATAAGAATGGAAAATAAAGCTGGGATTGGTTTCAAAGAAACAGTAAAAAAAAAAGAAAACCAAGAAGGAAAGCCACCAATTTTTTCACCTAGTGCTCCACCTGGGCCAGGGAAATTTATGACCATGCAGGGAGATATGAAAGAAATGCAAAGCACCTTAATGACCGCTAAAGCACAGCTGACTAGTAAAGTAGACAATATTGGTGAACAGATGGCAGAGACTAAACAAGAGCTCTTGGAAAACAGCAGACAGACAGCTGAGACTAACAAAGCCTTAAAAGTATTAGATGGTCAGGTGACAGAAAATATCCAAAAGGTGGAACATCTGGAAAAAGAACAGAATATACATGTTTCTGGACTTTTGCAGTTGGAAGTAGAAAGAGCTGCCTATATGATGAGGTTTCAAAATATACCAGAGGAGAAAACCGAAGATGTACAAAAAATTTTAAGTGAAGCCTTGGCTGAAAATTTACAGGTGACTTTTCAGAGGATGGAAGAAGAGTTTGATCAAGTCAGACGGGTGCCATCAAGTTATACAAAATGAAATAAATTACCTAGTGAAGTTCATTTGAAGTTCACAAGAAAGAGGACTAGAGATGACATTTTGAAGCAAGTAAGAGACAGACCTATGATGATAACTAGAAACATGTGAAAATTTTAAGAGAGGTACCTTGGCCAGTGGGACAAAAGAGGAGAGAATATCAAGCGTTAACAGACTTTTTGAGAGGAAGAGAAATACCCTATATGTGGCTAATGCCAGAAAGCCTTCTTTTTGCTTACCAGGAGAATAGATACAGGATAAATTCCATTTTCAAAGCTCAGAATTTTTTGGATAGAGTGAAGGAAAAAGAAGGCAAGGAAAAGAAGGATGATGATGAAGAGGAAGAAAGTTCTGGTGAAGAGAATCCAAATGAACCAGAGATACCACACAAGACAGCAAACCAAAAAAGATAAGAAAGATAATGATAAGCAAAACCCATAATGGCCTCAATAGTTTCAATTAATGTGAATGGACTTAACTCTCCTGTCAAAAGGAGGAAGACTTTTAGATATTTGATAAAAATGGAAATGGATATAATTTGTTTGCAAGAAACTCATATTTTAACTAAAGACCTACATCTTTTGAAAAATAAAAAACTTGGTAATTTATTTATTTATTTCGTTAGATTTGTATCCTGCCCTTCCCTTACGGGCTCAGGGCGGCTAACAACATTTTAAAATCAACAATTCAGCTTAAAAACAAGACAACATAATAAAACAACAATATACCAATTTACAGAACAATAGGCTAGTCCAAGGGTGGGGAACAGTGGCTCTCCAGACATTCCCCGCCCACAACTCCCATCAGCCCCAGCCAGCATGGCCAATGGCTGGGACTAATGGAAGTTGCAGGCAAAAAAAATCTGAAGACCCAGTTTCCCAACCCTGGGCCAGTCATCCAAGATCTGTTTACCATCACTGTTATTGCTACATTTGGTGTCACCCATAAGCAAGCCACTCCACCTCCATTCTTTTTTCTGGCAGCAAGGGAAGGCTGTTGGTCAGGGGCCCTTTAAATAATGGAGGGGGGGCAGGAACAGCTGCACCCAGTCTCCAAATGCCCCACCGTAGCTACCGGCCTGCCATTGCAGAAGGAAAGCAAAGTTCTTTCCTTAGCCCTTAGTCAGGTGAGTTCAGATGAGCAGCTGTCTATCAGCCTTGCTGTCCAGACCGCCGACGTCCTGGACGCTCTCCACGAGATTCCATCCGAGAAGGGCTGCAACAGACATGAATAAGCAACAGACATGAATAAGAAGAAAAGGGGAGTGGTAATATACATTGAAGACAAATTTAACCCACAATTGCAGTATGCTTCTGAAGATGGAAGAATTCTAGTGGAAATTACAGTGGATAATAAAAAAATTTTACTTGCAAATATCTACGTCCCAAATGACCAACAAGAGAAATTATTCCAAGACTTGCGTCTTAAATTATCAAATTTGGAATATGTAGAATATTGTCTAATAGGAGATTTCAATGTAGTCTCTGACAGACAACTGGATTAAAAAAATGCACAAACAGACTAAAAGTAAAAGTCTTCAACTGCCAATAATTTTTTGGAAATTAGCAGAAGAACTGGATTTGGTATGGAGAACAAGATATCCAAACTCTAAAGATTTCACCTACTTTTCTTCTAACCACCAAACTTGGTCAAGAATCGATATGTGTTGGCTTTCTGCAAGCATGATAAACGATCTAATTGAGACAGAAATTCAAACAAGAGTTATCCTCCTTCAGTAATCCTTTTACCCCTTGGTCATCCAAGGGCCCCACTGCCTCCCTGGCTGGTTTCCTTCTTCTAATATATTTGAAGAAATTTTTATTGTTGGTCTTTATGTTTTTTGCAATATGCTCCTCATAGTCCCTTTTTGGTTGCCTGTTCACAGTCTTGCATTTGATTTGCCACAGCCTGTGTTCCCTTTTATTAATCTCACTTGGACTAGCTTTCCATCGCTTAAAGGAGTCCTTCTTACCTTTTACAGCTTCCATTACTTTGTTTGTTAACCATGCAGGCCTTTTCTTATACCTGTTTGTGCCTTTCCTAACTTGTGGTATATATTTTATCTGAGCGTCTAGGATTGTAGTTTTAAATAGCCTCAAACTTCCCCAAGGGTTTTGACTGTATTTACCTTTCCTTTCAGTTTCCTCTTCACATGCCTCCTCATCTCAGAATTTACCCCTTTAAAGTTAAACATGGTTGTGCTGGTCTTTTGGGGCAACTCCCTATTTATACAAATGGTGAAATCAATAACATTATGGTCACTGCTCCCAAGCGGTGCAATCATTTTTACATTTCTCACCAAGTCTCGGACATTACTTAGAACCAAATCCAGGATCACCCCACCCCTGGTAGGTTCTGTGACCATCTGCTCCATAGCACAGTCATTCAGAGCATCTAGAAACTCAATCTCTTTCTCTCGACCTGAGCACATATTGACCCAATCAATCTGCGGGTAGTTAAAATCACCTATTACGACACAGTTTTTACGTTTAGCCGCTATCTTTAATCCTTCCATCATATTATAATCAACTTCTATCTTTTGATTTGGTGGGCGATAACAAACTCCCATAGTTAAATTTCCTTTTGGGCCCTCTATTTCGACCCAAAGCATTTATAGAAGGGAATCTAATTCTTTTACCTCAGTCTTACTGGACTGTATACCCTCTCTGACATACAGAGCCACCCCACCTCCAACCCTTTCCTCCCTATCGTTCCGATATAATTTATATCCAGGAATCTTGTTTCAAAACTATTCCAGTATTTTTAAATAGTGGATTTTTTCAAGAACTGGACAAGATGGTCTCTAAATATGTTTGGCAAGGCAAAAAACCTAGAATCAAACTAAAGACATTGCAAGATTCTAAATTAAGAGCAGGTATGGACTTTCCAGACTGGCAATTGTATCACAAAGCTTCTGTGCTTTTGTGGGTAAGAGACTGGATACTATTGAATGATAAGAGACAACTGTTGTTAGAGGGACATGATCTCACTATGGGGTAGCATGTATATCTATGGTATCAAAGACTTGAAGGCCATTCCAATTTAAGAACCATTGTTTTCGAAAATCCTTGTACCACACATGGTCATGGTTAAATAATAGAATTTATCAAAAAATTCCAAGATGGATCTCTCCAGTAGAAGCATTTACTCATCCAAATCTTCTAAAACCAAATCAGAATTATAGGTATGATGACCTGTTGGGAAAAGATAATCAGTTGAAAACCAGAGAAGGGTTGGAAAATATGGACATCAAAAATGAACTGGTGGTTGAGAATGCAAGTTGAATCTAGGTATGCCAAAGACAAGACAACAGGTTTCAATATAGAACAATACTCATTTGATATATTTTTGGGTCCACAAAAAAAGCTAATCTCCAAATTATATGCATATTTACTTCAGATGAAAACAGAAGACAAAGTTGTAAAAGACTGTATGGTTCAATGGGTGAAAAATTTGGTCACAATATCACATCAGAAGAATGGGAGACTGTGGAAGTTCAATGTTAAATTAACTAGATCAGTAATTTTTAAGGAAAATTTGTATAAGATGTTTCATAGATGGTACCTGACTCCACAGAAATTGTGTAAGATTTATACTAATATGTCTAACAAATGTTGGAAATGCACTAAACAGGTTGGTTCTTTTTATCATATGTGGTGGACATGTGAGACAGTGAAGGGTTATTGGAAAATGATACACAAAATATTACAGAAGATTATGAAGACACAGATTCAATTCAAACCATAAAACAATTCTTAACAGACCTATCAACAACTCTTAAAACAACTAAACTTGACTTGCAGATCCAGATCTCCTATATACATTGAAAAAGATGAGCAAAACGTGACAAAATGCTAGAAAACAAATTCTGGTTAATGCAGAAACAATAAATGACACACAAAACAATTCTTAAACCTACATGATAAGCATGCAATATATGAACTTAAAAGAGAGAGGGTGTGGCAGGGCATCTGTGCTGCCAGAAAATCTTGAGATGTTACAAAACAAGTCAAAAGAAAGACTGGTGTATAAAAATCTGGGTGCTGGACATACCCCTTGAAGAAGAAACCTTTTATAGAGTAAAAGGCAGAACTGTCTAGTGGCACAATGCTCCAGACTTAAGGCTTGTGGCAGAGAATAATTTTCCTCTGTGCATATGTAAAGTGCAAAGACCATGTTGCTTGAAGCCAACATGCTGTAATCGCAATCAATGAGGGAGAGAATGGTCAAGGCAGATGACCAATGTCATATTGAAATACAACAATCAAGAATACCAAGCAGCACGTTAGCTCTAAATTGTAGACCAGATTTAAAGCATAATACAAGACTTAATTTGGGAAGCCTTGATAGGCACAGACAACTGGCTATAGATGCAAATGTAACCCAAAAGGACATTTAGTAGCAGTGAAAGAAATCATGATTAGAATTGAGACCTTGAAAACACAGGCTAAAAATAATTGAAAATTCCAGTATGAAATGTTTGCACTTTCCAAGTGACATTGATAGAGCAGGTAAAGGTAACTGCTGAACATGAGCATTGCAGAATGCACACTATATTAAAGTCCAAGTTCCTAATGAAAACCAAGAAAGAATGCATAACAGTTTACCAAAAGACCTAGAAACAATGTTGGAAAATGCAAGAACACTGGTCGAAAGAGCCTAGCTGTTCATGCGTTTTAAGAAAGGAGAAGGAGAAACATGATGTAGGATACTTGCAAGATTACTAAGTAGGAACAGAGCCTCCGGCAGCCCGCCGCATCGTGGCATGGCTGCTGGGGAGATTTTGCCACCCCCGGAGGGAGAGCGGACTGCAAGGCGCGCTTTAGGCGTGTCTGGGAGGGGCGGGGCTTCCGCGCTTGCTTGGAAGCCTCCGCCTCTGTCCTGACAGTCCTCTTCGGGTGCTTGGAGGAGCAGGGAGTGTGTGCTCGAGCTCCTTGGCTGCACCTGAGGGGGATTAGGCTGGCGAGGCCGATTCAGTGATCGTCGGGAACGGCATTTTCTTCATTGTGGTGGAGTAGCATAAGGGCTGCTAGCCTCGTGCTTCAGCCCAACAGAGTGCATTTGGGCTGAGGCATTTTTTGGTGCAGCGGTGGGGGAGTTGCCTTGTTAATAAGGGGCAATCTTTATCTCCTGGGGTTTTTTCCTGCCTTTGAGGGTATTGGGAGCTCCCTTGCAGAGGGATTTTTTAGCAAAGGCTGTGGCTTAGTGTTACAGCATCTGCTTGGTGTGCAGAAGGTCCCAGGTTCAGTCCCTTGCAGAGGGAGCTCCCTTGCAGAGGGATTTTTTAGCAAAGGCTGTGGCTTAGTGTTACAGTGTCTGCTTGGTGTGCAGAAGGTCCCAGGTTCAGTCCCTGGTATCGTCAGTTCTGGCAGTGGGTGATGCAAAAGGCCTCTGCCTGAGACCTTATATCATTTTGGGTTCCTTAGCGGTGCGATTAGTGGGTGAGAGGCCCGGCCATCTTGTGGGTGCCTGGGTGGTTGTCCTTTTGGCTGAGTCTCGGTGGCCATTTTCTGTGGGGTTCTTCTCCCTTCTTCTTGGCAGCCATTTTAAGATAGTGAGGTGGCGGCCATTTTAAGTGCAAGGGTGGCAGAGGCCATTTTAAGTGTAGAATTGGGCCTTCTCTGCCGGTGCGGACGCTAGCAGAGTGAGCGGTGTGATGAGCCCGACACTGAGCTCCAGGAAAGAAATCAGCCAGACACCTGCAACTAGTGCCAAAGTAGTGTATTTACAGTATATACAGTACATGCTCTCTAGTACAGTCCAATATATTGATCACAGGAACAAAACACTCCGCCAGCAATTCGATTCTCAGAAAGAGACCTGTGCATTGCAGACACAGTTCATTTATAGTCCAGTCAGCCAATCCTGGCAGTGCATCGTCATGCTGACTCAGCAGGTTCCTTCGCCTGTCCTCAGCCGGCTCAAACCAGCCTGCTGATAAGGTCACTGTGACCTAGCATGCCTGCTAGATCACCAGCTGTCATTACAGAGCTGTCAAAGCTGGGTTAAGATAGATTCTTTCTCCAACACACCTCCTAATCTATCGAACCCAGAACACCCAACCACAGTGAATATTAACATTGGATACAGTTTACATTCATGCTTGGTAACTGTACATCACTCACAATGTTTTGCATTGTTATACACACATGCCTTCATATTGGTTCACAGACAGCAACATTACATTATCATATTTACAGATTTACAATTTCCAATCCAGGAACTCATTGTCACTGTCCTGGTCAGCCAGTTCCCTCTGGCGTTTGGCTTCAGCCTCCCTATTCCGTGCCTCGCATTCTGCCACCCAGACCTTCCACGCCTCAGCCTTTTTCCTGAGCGTTTCCTGGAACCCTGGTGGGTCTGGCTTAACTGTCAGTGTAACATAAGGCACCTTGTACCTGGCAGGAGGTATACCCTTTGTGGCCCTGGCAGATACTCGTGGCCCTGTGCTCGGACCGGGCTCATCTCCTTCGAGCTGATCTGTTGCCACCTCCTGGCCTGGTTCCTCTTGTTGATTTAGAGGTTGCACCTCCTGACTTTCAAGTTCCACCTCCTGACTCTGCACCTGAGGCTCTGTGCCAACTTGGAGCTCACCTTCCTCTGCTTGTCTGCTTACCAGTTCCCGGTCGGGAGATTGCTGTTCCTGCTTAATTACCCTTGGCAGGACTCCAGCACCGTTATCAGTGCTTGGCAGCAGTACAAGTTCTTTCTCAGTAGAATGTAACTGCGGCCAGCTGGCGCTTTCATTAAACTGGGCAGTCTTACTGAGCGTTATCTTCGCTTCCTTATCGCAAAAGCGATAACACCTGGCTTCTGGCTTGTAGCCCAGAAAAGTTAGGCTCACTGCCCGGCCATCCCCCTCCCTCCTGTTCTCGGAGGGGATGCCAACCCAAGCTTTTGTCCCAAAGACTCTCAGAAACTTTAAGTCTGGACACCTATTGTACAGCCTTCTGTAAGGCAAGTCATTCACAGCTTTGGACCAAGTACGATTATACACAAAAACTGCTGAATGCATGGCCTCGGCCCAATAAGCAATTGGCAACTTTGCATCTTCTAACATACAGCACATCACATTTTGCAGTACAGCTCCATGCCCGTTTTCTTGGGGTGTGGCTGGGTTCACTAAACGGTGGGCAATGCCCTTGCTCGCCAGCCAACGTTTAAATTCATTAGATAAGAATTCACCCCCGCGATGGGTCTGAATAGCTTTGACACGCATATCCAACTCCCTCTCCACCGCTTTGACCCATTTTGTGAATACCTTGTACACCTCGGATTTATGAACCATGGCAAACACCCAAGAGTACCTTGTGTGGTCGTCGGTGGCCACTAAGCAGTATCTCCTCCCCGACAGACTTTTTGGCAATGGGCCTATAACATCTAAATGAATGAGTTCTAGGGCACGCTTGCTCTCTCTGTTGCTCTGCTTAGCAACAGCACAAGCCCTGCTCTTGGTCTTTTTGCAGACCTGGCAGTCTGGGTAACACTTGCAGGGTTTTACTTTCAGACTTGGCACCAACTGCAGGGTCTTTTTCAACGCTCTAAACCCACAGTGCCCGAGTCTCCTGTGGAGCAGATGTATACACTGAGTGTGCACTGGCACATTTGACACCTGTGCCACCTGGGCACAACGACTCTGAACCACATATATGTTTCCCTCTCTTTTCCCAGTTGCAAGCAGCTTCCCCCCACCTCCTAGGATTTTACAACAGGCTTTTTCAAACTTCACCTGATATCCCTGGTCAATTAACATGCTCACACTTAGCAAGTTCGACCTTAATGAGGGTACACACAGAACATGCTGCAAAGTGCAATTTAACACAGGAAATTCAATACTGCCTGAGCATATAACAGCTGCGGAGGCCCCGTCAGCTAATCTGACATGACTGTGCTCAGGAATGTCAACATTACTCAGCAACTCCTTGTCGCAGCAGAGATGGCTCGTTGCACCACAGTCTAAAATCCAGGCAGACCCTGTGCTCTCTCCTGCAGACGTGACCAGCCGGGCTTCTTCCTTACATCGGCTGGTGGTCCTCTGCTCTCGCTGCCTCCGTCCACGCCGCTTCCCCTTCTCTGGGCACACGCGTAGCAGGTGCAGGGACGATCCACAACCATAGCAACGTCGGACAGCCAGTGCAGTCGGCTCCTCTTTAGCTTTTGGTTGCCTGCCAGCAGCAGAAGCCGGCTCGCTCTTGGACGCCTTCCCAGACGAGCCGATAGCTACACACTCCTCAGCCGACACCCCCGGACAACTCACTGCTGCAATCCTCTCTTGGAAGTCAAGCAGGTGGGCACACACGTACTCCATTGTGAGAGTCGCCACATCAACCGTCTCCAGGGATGTTATCAGGGGAGTAAACTCAGGCGGCAACGACGACAGCAAAATATAAACTCTGTCATCAGGAGCTACAGTTTTGCCCCTGGCCTCAAGCTCAACGAAGCAGTCCGGTAGCTTCTTGATGTGCTGCCTTACACACCCTCCAGCTGGCATTACAGTGCGGAACATCTTCCTGGTCAAGGCCATAAGGGAGCCAGCAGTGGTACTAACATACACCCCACTGAGCGCGTCCCAGGCAGCCTTGGGAGTGTCCTTCCCACGCACATATACTAGTTGGTCATCTCCTACTGCTAGCACGATGTTTGCCAGCGCCTTATCGGCTAACACAGTCTCGGCAGGAGATAACGCGGCAGGGGGATTACTTACAAACAGCCATTGCCCCTCACGCTTAAGGTAGTGTTCCATTCTCAGGCTCCACACCGCGTAGTTGGCTGAGTTAAGCTTCTCGACGGCCACTGCAAGCTGCTGCTGAGCCATGATGCCGACTCCTCCACACAGCTGGCTGCCGTCCTCTCTCTGGCTCTCAAGATGAGATAGCTGGTGCTTTTTTTGTCCTTCAACCGGCGTTCCTCGCCTCCGGCTCCTTCCGAACTCTTGGTCAGCTCAACTCTCACGGTGCTCCTCCGTGCAGCGGAAGCGTGCTGGGCCCATAACCCTGCCGGTGCGGACGCTAGCAGAGTGAGCGGTGTGATGAGCCCGACACTGAGCTCCAGGGAAGAAATCAGCCAGACACCTGCAACTAGTGCCAAAGTAGTGCATTTACAGTATATACAGTACGTGCTCTCTAGTGCAGTCCAATATATTGATCACAGGAACAAAACACTCCGCCAGCAATTCGATTCTCAGAAAGAGACCTGTGCATTGCAGACACAGTTCATTTATAGTCCAGTCAGCCAATCCTGGCAGTGCATCGTCATGCTGACTCAGCAGGTTCCTTCGCCTGTCCTCAGCCGGCTCAAACCAGCCTGCTGATAAGGTCACTGTGACCTAGCATGCCTGCTAGATCACCAGCTGTCATTACAGAGCTGTCAAAGCTGGGTTAAGATAGATTCTTTCTCCAACATTCCCCCCCCCCCCCCTTTTTGTTCTGGTGATACTTGGAGGCTCTGGTGGTGTTTTTCTTTTTTAACTCACCATTTTGGGATCAGAGTGGTTACAAGGGTTGCAGCAGTTTCTATTTTCTCTTAATTGGGATTTGGACTGTGCTCTTTGGTGATTATGTCTGGGCGTAAAGGTGGTGTTAAATCAAAGGGGAAGAAGCCTGCTCCTAAGGCTCCTAGACCACCCCCAAAGCGTCATCCGCCCCCCTCGCTATCGGATGAGGAGGTAGAGGATGAAGTGAATGCAGTCATTTTTCAGAGACTGCAGGCCCTGGAGCAGGCATCTGGATTTCCACCTTCTCAGATGCCTAAGAAGGGGCGGGTCCCTAAGCGGGCTGTCCAAGCGGATATATTGACCGTTTATCTATTTTGGAGGGCAGGTCGTCTGCATCTTCGACTGGAGGAGCTGTAGGGCTTGTTGGCTCCGATGTGGGAGCGGGTCCGTCGTCTGGGGTACTCGGTGCCGGGTCTGCGTTGGTGCCAGCTCTGCCTCATGGTAAGTCGGGGGATAATTTGCTGCCTTACACTGGGCCTGTGTGGCCCTGGGGGGCTTGGGGATCTGCTGCTCCTAATGAGGCAGGGGCTACACCGGGTAGTCCTGGGGCTCCTTCATCTTCAGGTTTGGGGCAGCAGTGCAACTGGATGTGGTCACAGGGCCAGTTTGGTCCATTTGGAAATTGGCCTGGGGCTGGGCTGCAGGGGGCAGCAGCGGGGCCGCCGAGTGGATGGGGTTTGCCATCTCCTTACGGGACGGCCCCCTTTGGGGCTATGCCCTTTGGTGAGGTGGCCTTGCCCTTGGGGGATCACTTGCTGCCGGCCACGAGGGAAAAAATCCTAAAAGGAGAATACGTAGATGTATTCTCCCTCTTATTTAGGGAATTGGAAAAGAAGGACAAGGATGAGTTGGATGACAAAGAGAAGGAGAAGCTGAAGAAAAGGAAGGTTGATAGGACCTGGGCCAATTGGCTTCCGGGGTTTTTCATATATGCGGGAGTGATAGCGCGTGCGCAGCCCTGGCGGGCCGCTGCGTTGATTCAATATATGGACATCATATACAAGGGGTATACGATGTTCAGCGGCCCAGCCTGGATTCAATACGACCAGGAGTTCAGGATGAGGGCCGCTTTGTACCCTTCACTCCCTTGGGATCGGATTCACCAGCAGTTGTGGCTGCAGGTGATGTCACCTGCTCGGCCCAATTTGGGTGACCGATCCGACAGTGGTCACCTTGTATCCAAAGATTCCTCTTCTCCTTCCCGCAGCGCGGCAGGGCAGGCGGTTCAGCCCCGCTCGCTCTGCTGGGAGTTTGGGTCCCAGGGGGCGTGTAGTCGTAAAGCTTGCCAGTCCAAGCACGAATGCCCCCTGTGCGCTGGCCCTCACTCTTTCAATAACTGTCCGAGAGCCCAGCTGCGCAAGGGTCAGAAAGGATCGGGGGGGGGGCCCTTCTCAATCTGGAGATAGGTCTCAGCCAGATGAAGGTGGGTCCTCTTGAGGTAGGGCTTTGCAGGTACCCCCGTAAGGGAAACAGTTTATATTTGTTAAAAGTTTTAGTTTCAGGAAGGGATGTTAAGTGATCAGGGGGTAAGGTAGCTCTGAGGTTGAGAAGGATTGTTGTTCTGCCATTTTGAGTGTAGCCCTCTGGCATGACATCAACTTTGGGGTTATTTGGAGTGAGGTTTTTGTATCCATTTCTTTGAATCGGCGCGGCATATACGGCTGCTGCCCTGGGTATCCTACTTTGTCCATTCAGCCTTGGCCGGTGGTGGTCTCAGGCTTACAAAAGTTTTATTCGCCCCTTTGCTCCACTGGTAGTTTTATTAGGAGCGGGGGGGTAGTTTAAATCTGGGCTTGTTATCTTGTTTGTTTTTCCTTTTAGATGCTGTTGTTCCTGGCCGAAGGAGCAGAGTTCTCATCTGCGGGCACAGTCAGGCTCGGAGAACTGCTCAGCTGGGGCTCAGCGAATAAAATGTGTTATGGTGGAATGGCGGGGGCGCAGGGGTCTTCAGTGGCCTGGCTGGCCCCCCCTTGTATGTTATGAGTGTTTGGGCCCTCCTCCGCAGGTATTAATTTGTTCACCTGGGAGGTAGAGGATTTCAAGTACTTAAGGAACAGATGGTCTGGTACCATTATGGTTTGGTCGGCCATGATTCCGCGCTTGTGTGGCGCAGTGCTTGGAATTCAGCTGGGTTAGTAAGGGCTCGTTACAGAGCGAACAGGAGATTCGCAAGGTTTTGGAAGGTGGTTGGGCCACTATTTGCCCCATCCGGATATTTCTAAGGAATGTCCTGACCTCTACAGAGGGGATGGGGTACATCTCTCGGAAAAGGGTAATATGCTTTTCCTGAGGGATTTGCGGCAAGGGCTTGTGTTGGCGTTGTGCCTTTGGGTGGGTGCTAAGCCCTAAGTAGAGACTTGGCCTTAGTTGTGGCAGGTTTTACGGGGTTTATGGCACCATGCGGCCTGGGGAGGACCGGTTAGCCTCCCCCGTTTGGGGAGTTGGGGGTCTGGCAGGATCAACCTTTGGTGTGGCCCGAGGTGTGTGAATCCAGACTGTCCTGGAGACTCGATTGGATGGGTGCCTTTCGCTGAGACTCGCGTCTGGTGTTTGGGCCCTTCGGTGCGAGCCTCCCTGCTGGGCCTGCCTGACGGGAGCTGTGGCACACAGCTCCAGCCGGGGGGCCAGGTCTCTCGCCTGCTGAAAAAGGCAGGGGAGCGGTCTGAGGAGACCCCTGGCCCTGACCTGGCCACAGTTCGGTTGCCCTTGCTGTTTGCAGCGTTATTCAATAAAAGTGGCCCATATTTTCACCAATATAATTGTGTCCGCCTCTTTATTCCGACTTGGGGGGGCAACGGAGCCTCCGGCAGCCCGCCGCATCGCGGCATGGCTGCCGGGGAGATTTTGCCCCCCCCGGAGGGAGAGCGGACTGCAAGGCGTGCTTTAGGCGCATCTGGGAGGGGCGGGGCTTCCGCGCTTGCTTGGAAGCCTCCGCCTCTGTCCTGACAGTCCTCTTCGGGTGCTTGGCCCTCCCGCCCGCCCTGTTTGTTATGCAGGCATCTGCTGGTGGCCTCTTTTATGAGGGGCCGGGTAGGAATTTTTTACTCCCTGGCTATTTGGCTGGTGACTGGGGGGTGTTTTTTGCCTACCTTGCATAGCATATCAGTGGATTGAGGAATTGGCCTCGGGTTGGTGCCTTGTATAGATGGTCACTTTTCAGGCAGGTTTTACGGGGTTTATGGCACCATGCGGCCTGGGGAGGACCGGTTAGCCTCCCCCGTTTGGGGAGTTGGGGGTCTGGCACCTTTGGTGTGGCCCGAGGTGTGTGAATCCAGACTGTCCTGGAGACTCGATTGGATGGGTGCCTTTCGCTGAGACTCGCGTCTGGTGTTTGGGCCCTCCGGTGCGAGCCTCCCTGCTGGGCCTGCCTGACGGGAGCTGTGGCACACAGCTCCGGCCGGGGGGCCGGGTCTCTCGCCCGCTGAAAAAGGCAGGGGATCGGTCTGAGGAGACCCCTGGCCCTGACCTGGCCGCAGTTCGGTTGCCCTTGCCGTTTGCAGTGTTATTCAATAAAAGTGGCCCATATTTTCACCAATATAATTGTGTCTGCCTCTTTATTCCGACTTGGAGGGGCAACACCTCAAATTGGAAATAAAGGGACCCAAGCTTCAGTAACAACAACAGAAAGGAATTTTCAGCTTGGTTTAAAGAGAAACCTTAAGGAAACTTTAAGAAAAGACAAATACCCTTTATTTCCCTAAAGCAGTTCCTTTTACTGGATAGGCCCAAGGGCAGTTGCTTAACAAAAGACACATCAGGATTTTCCTATGAACAAGGAAGGATTGGAGACAGCAAGATGCTACCTTTAAACTGGAAGTTCCTGGAGTCTTGAACATGAGACTTGGAAAGACAGGCTGCACTGTTAGCAGAAACACAAAGAGTGGGAATCCCTTCCAGAATATTGCAAATTGTAAAATACCATCCTCAGCAATCTGGGATTCCTGATAACATGGGAGATTGCAAGGGAAAATATTCTCTATTAGATGTTCCAACTCTTAGAAAGAAGATCTCTGCTAAAATAAAAGCACAAAGAAACTTTTTGAAGGTGTCTCTTCTTAAAAGGAGGGTCAAAGCTATAAAGTGAGTATAATGATGGCAGCAGCCAATAAAAATATTCCAAACTCACAAGAAAGAACAAAACAATTTGTAAAAGGAGAAACAAAACTTCTATAAAGGACTCTCATCTTTAAGCCAATTACAGGCTGAGTATTTTTCTCTGCAATATGAATCTTGGGATGCCAGCTCCAGCCTGGAGATTACCAGATATTTGGAGGCTGAGTTTGAAAGCCAAGAGGAAGGGGTTCATTTTCTTCGACCTTCTTCTCCAAAGGCAATGTACTAGGGAAAAGGCTATGATTTGATTGGCAGAGTCTTCCAGGTTCCACCTGAAGGCTGGCAACCTTTACAAAATAAAAGTAGTGTCTTAGCAAGCTAAGGAGCAAACTGGGTGGCTTCTTTCAACATATGCATGTCTTGCCTCCAGGCCTCTTCCTGGCTGGGAGTGGCTGTCTCTGTGGGAGACTGCAGCATTAAAAAAAATTGGTGATCAAAAAGGTTTTGAATCTATATCTTCTAGACACCAAAATCAGGAGATGAGAATTCAAAATAGCACAAAATATCTCAATTGTATTCCCCCTCCCCCCAAGATATGGAAAGTGGGGGAGGTTTTAAACAAACACAAAATTCCTTCCCTCTTGGGTAAAGGGAAGGCTTAGCTTAAACAACAGATTTGACTAGGAGTTATATCATCTCATGTAGCTGGAGTTGACCAGATAAGGCAAATTTTCCTGCCTATTGGAGCCAGAATTTCAACTTCTCTCAATTTCTTTAACTCAAGCTGAATTTGGCTGAGTTTCTTTCCTCTTTTTCCTTAAATACATATAGATAGCTAGAGAGAGTCTGCTTGAGATTTGCCAATCAGAACTATATTGGTTGTTGCTGCTCCAGCAGCTGGAGGTTCTACCTTTTGCACTTTAAGATTTAAATTACAGACTTGTTCATTTATGGTTAGCTGACTTATTACAATTACCTTTTGGGAAAGGGAGGACAAAACCTCTTTATTACTAACACTGAATTTGATCTCTTCTGAGGCTCTGCCGAAAGTTTTCCTAGCCAGAAATCCAGTGGACGATATTAAGACAAAAGTTCTTTGCAAAGATGTTGGCAACCAAAAATTATTATTACTTAAGACAGTTGAATTAATTTTGTATCAGAGGCAAATCTCCACCTCTTGGTCACCTGGTTAAGATTTTCAAAAAGGCCAAAATCTCTCTTCTTAAAAGAAAATGGGGGTTCTTTCTCAAAGACATTGAATTGCTTGTATTTTAAGGGGAGACCTGAGGTAAACAAAAATTTAATTTCTCAGGGCAATGCATTTCTAAGACTATATTCTCTTGCCTTTTTTACTTATCAAACCTTTCTCTGCCTCTTCTGGTGCTGCTAGAGATTTCAACTGAGCAAGAGGGAGGACAATTAGCATTTCTTCCTGATGGGGAAGAACATGAGGGCTTGATCATTTGCAATACTTTAGCCAGCTCTGTTTGGGCTAGTCTTCAGGCACTCTGCACAAGCTCAGAGGCTATACCATTTAAAATTCATAGAATTGAGGCAATAGATATTTCCTAACTATATAAGTGAGAGAGGAAAATGGAAATGGGAGTTTCACAGATTTTCATTCAGCCAATTTGAAAGTTAAAATGGTCAGTTTCTTACATTTTGCTCTGAATGCTTTGAATTAACAAAACTAGGTTAACCTCTCTTTCAGAGGTACTTGATTTTGGCATTTTTAAAGATTTAAAGTAAAGATATCACACCAGGTTTCCGGGATCCGTCATCTTGGCTTCAGAGTTGCTTGCAGATTGTCTCTCTGCGGCAACTCTGACTCTGGCCATTGGAGGGGCGTCACAGAAGTGATGTCCCCATAGAATAAGCCCGGAGTGGCTTTTTCTTCAGCATGGGACCTTTACGGTGGGGAGGGGGCCAGCAGCCGCTGCCCTCTATGTTCTCTCTTTGTCCTGAAGCTCTGCGGCCATAAAAGCTGGCATACCAGCAGAAAAAGAAGAACGTCCAACCGCTTTCACTTTCTCCAGTACGTTTTTGAAACAGCATTTTTTTACTCCTAAAGCGATGACTCTACTTAACAAGTAGGTGTTTTTTCCAATTCTACTCCCTGGTGGGTCACTCTGCATAACTTCAAAAGCTCAAAACATTTAGAAGAGGCCTTGAAATGTCACGAGCAGTCTTAACTACTTAAACTGGATTGAATATAGTCACTAAAATTGACCTGGACTATAATTGGACATACATCAAAGAGTTTACTAAGAAGTTGCAATACAATATGAGCACAAAGGAGTTATACTGCAGAGAGTTCTGTCTCTATCACCTGACTGTATCTGAAAGAATGGTTTCTAAAACTTCAGATGGAGCTGCTGCAGAACAGGGATTAATAGGAGCTTGAAGCGAATTTACAATCTGATTTAAGATACTGAGTTTGATATTAGAAATGGCACCGTTTAATGAAATGTCACATGGAAAAGATATTTGTTCAAATCTCATTTCCCTGAAGGAAGATCTTATCTCATTTATGCAGCTCTTTAAAGACCAAATGGAATGTTTTATGCTAGCAGCTAGTGAAACTGTAAACCTACAGGGGTCTGGTACTAAAGAGAGTGTATTGATGGCAGTGAAAGTGGAAGGGGAAAGTGATACTCTCCAAAATAAACAAAGAAAAAGTAAAATGGTCTCTTGTGACGCATTGTCAAAACTAGACCGGAAATCAAGATGCAGAGAAATCAAGCTGAGAGGGAAAAATGGTGATGAATTCTTCCCCCTGTGGTTGAGGGGGCAGGCCATGTTGAGGAGAGAAAAGCTGCATTCTAATCAACAAATCAGGATTTGGAAAGCCTTTTGGAAAAATGATTTTTTATTTTTATTTTTTTGCTTTGGTGAATGGCTGGACAAGGAACTCTGACTAAGAAGTAAAATGTGATATCAAAAGACAAACTGAGATTAAATGGGCTGCCTCGGATGCAATATGGGTGCAGAAATCAAAGGAACTTAAAAGTTTTTAATCTTAGGGAAGAAGGACTCTGGAATAGGGGTTTTTTTTTCTTTCCCTCGTGAATAAATAAACAAATATGTAACCATTAATAATGAATAGATGTTAGATTCTGAAAGAATAAGGGAGATTTTGAAGAAGTAATGTAAATGAGTGCAGTTAACATAATTCTCTATATAGTAGATGTATTTACAGTTTGCCTATTTAGTGAGATTGTTTATAATGATATGAGAATAAGATCAAAGGTTGAAAAGGCAGATAGCATAATTGCTGTGGAATTTGGTAGACTTGGTAATTTAGCAAATTTGCTTTTAATATGTTATCTGGAGAAATGGTTTAGACTGAGATAGAGAAAACATTTAGTTGTATTTTATGTAATTTGCTAAGGACAAAGAAATTATTTTTATGTGCTTCTTTTAATAAGGATTTTGCCAAATCAACAATCTAATTTGTGCTTATAATACACTTAAGTTAAATTAGATAAAATTGGCGTTGGGACAGTTTTGAAAGAAAAAATCTTTTTTCTTAATTGGTTATATTTAATTTGTGTTTAAGAAGAAGTGTTTAGATTTACATTGCTTTACTAGTTTATTAAAAGAAAGTATTCCTTTCTTATTCTGGTAAAGGAAGAAAAGGAAGGTAACATTTAAGGAGATTTTTATACTTGTAGGTAGAATGTTCTGAGCATTTTATTGGGAAGTGGAATTATAATTGATACATTTGTACTGGTTTCTGTTTCTGTTTTCCCCATTCTGTCAAGGTCTCCTTTCCCCCTTTTCCCCTCCTTTTTTATGTTTCTGTAATGCTTCTTTCTTTTGTAGTTTAAATCAATAAAACTTTTTAAAAGTAAAAAAATAAACGATATCACACCATATTTCCATTACCCTGCAGAGAAAACTGAATCTGCAGCCTGTAACTTTGTGCTCTGGTTCCAGGAGATCTCTAGCTCTCAGCTGGAGAACTGTCCTGGTCTAATTTTTAGTCCAAATCATGGCTTTTCTGTTTCCTTATTTACTTCAAGGGAAAGAGGTCTTTTTGGTTATCTTTATACCTTACAAAGCCAGGTTTCTCTATTCTAAGAGACAATCAAATTTAAAATGTTAGATTGGGCAACTATTATCATTAGCTCATACTGAATTTCCACTTTGAAGTTTAACAGACTTCTGGCTTTTAATTCCCCAAATGGGATGAGCTAAGGACAGAAAATTTCTGGCAAAAAGGACTGCGGCTTGCTCATGTAGGAGTGTCTAAAAAGAATACCTTGTGCCATGAGTGTGGAACTCTGTATAGGCTCAGAGACCACATTTTCTTCATGATTCTGGGGTAAGAGAACTGAAACAGGGACTGTTTTCTCATTTTCATGGGGGAAAGAAATCTGGGGCTGCACAGCTGGGTTTGCCCCATTTTGCAGGAGACTGGCAGTTTCCTTTTCTTTAATACTAGCTTCTAACTTTTGCTGAAGTTCCTGATTTTTCTTAGCAAGCTGCTGGATTTCTGAATCCTTTTCATGAGTAGGATTTGTAAGTTTCCCTACCTTTTCCTTATTGGGGAAATCTTCCAAAGCAGTAGCTTTGGGGAAGCTACGTCCATTTTCTGCAAACCCTGTGGCTTTGGGAGCCGTGTGCTCTTGTGATCTCATGATATCTGAAAGGGCAGCTAATAGCACATGTGGGCTGCTTATCAAATTGCTTCATGTTTGCTGCAGTGGCTTTGAGCTGTGATCAGGCTGTCATTCTAACCTTGTCTCTATTGCGCCACTGTGCATAGCGAGGATGGGGTTGTTCTAAGGCTGGTTGTGTCTCTCTAGGATCACAGGTCTGCCTGCATGGGGGAGTCCCTGTATGGTGCTTTGGGGCAAGATGGATATGACAAGAGGAGCTGGAACCAAGGCAATTGTTCTGGTCCTTCCAGTTCCAGCTTCTTCTCCCATGCCCATTATGTGCTTGATTCCAGTGAGCCGAGTGGCTTCCCCTATTATTCCCGCATTCCCCTATTATTCCTATTATGTGCATGGTGCCTGCTGTGAGTGTGTGTCACTACCTGGATGGGCTCTGGGTATCTCAAGTCTGGCTCCCTGCAGGACTTCTTGGGAGGTGCCTTAAGGATTCCAGCCTCCCGGAATAAATCAGTCACCCAGATAATTCTTTCAGTCAGATTGAGCCATGATTCCTTTGCAGGGACCAGATGACCTAAAGCCTCTCTGGTCTGCAAATTAAGGCCTGAGTAAAGAGACTTCTTAAAGTCTGCATCATCAAAGTTCTAAATCCCTTGAACCTTTGGGACTTTCTGTGCAAGGATGGCCAGGCACCTTTTCCTGGCTACATAGGCTTCAGGGCTCTGTCTTGGGGCTTGCCTTTCTGTGTAATACAAGCGGTCTGCAGTATTTCCTGGCCATAGGAGTGGAACAACCTCTCTCATCCAACCCACTTGGTCTAGTGCTGTCAGGTTTCTGATACTTCCTCTATATTCTATGGCAGCCAAATCAGTTTCAATGGCACTCAGCCATACTACCTGAGTTAAATCTGCTCCATTGGCAGTGGGATATAATATGGCTACTCTATTCATCCAATTGATCCCTGTTTCTCTATTTAAGGGCCCAAGGGAGTCTGCAATGATTCTTAGCTCTTTAAGCTTCCAGGGGACATATTCAATTATTTTCTGGGTTGTTACTCTGTCCTGTGCTGTTTGGGTATTCACCACCTTTGTATGGACTGGCCTTAAAGGAACTCCTTCCTCCTTACACTCTATGGGGGTGGGTGGAGGAAGATTGTAGGTTCTTGACTTCCCCTTTGGATTAGAAGGGGATGCAGCCTGGGCATCTTTGGGTACTATATCATCTGACATTAATTCCATTATGCCTTTTGCTGACATATGCTTTGGTTTAATGACCAAAATGAAGGCCGTTTGGCTTTTAAGTTTTGCCTCCAGTTCCTCCTTCTCGGCTTTGCACTTATTGTGATTGACCTCGTCGTAGACATTGATCTTTTTCTGAGCTATGTGCTTTGCCAGCCTCTCTGTATCCTCCAATTCCCTCTACAACTCTTCTATGCGTTCCTTAGCCTTGCTATGCTGCATAAACAGCTCTTCATATTTCTGTTGGTGAGCCAGGAGGGTCAAGTTAAGGACTCTCTGCTCCATCTGGTTATTAATTTCAGCACCTCTGAGTTGCTCCAGCTCCTGTATTAGGGCTGCCTTTTGATCATCAAAGTCTGCTTCCAGATCCCTCTGGGTAGCATGTAGCCATGCCCCTAGCTCCACATTCAGATCCTGTATCTGGCGTTGCATGGCCTCAAGTTGAACGTTACAGCTGGACCTGAGCGACTCCATTTCTAAATTCCTTATAGTTAATTCCTTGTCTCTCCTTTCCATTTTGGCTGTGTGTTTCTCCTCCCTTATGGTCATCTCTCTATCCTTTTCCTCCTTTAGCACAGTCATCTCCTTCTCTATCTTGGTAAGCTTGGAACTTAATTCCTCATTTCGTGCAAGCATGCCTACAATAAAGGAGGTGGCGTCCTGGAGTGCAATAAACATTCCCCAGGCGGCCAACTCCTGTCTCTTTGACTGTCCAATTTTTCTTTTCTCACAAGACTTCTTGAAAGCTTCCCTAAAAGTCTGGAGGGGGTCGGGACTCTCGAAGGACCCGGCCTCCCAAGTGTTCTTTCCTTGCTTTGCCATCCACTTTCCAAACTTATCTAGCTCTGGTTTCTGACTCATTTCTCCACACTTCAATCATGATCACTATGTTCCAATCTACTCTACCTAATTTACTCTCAAAATCCAAGGCCTACAGCTCTAGCCTTATACTTTAGTTCAAACATAATCCAGTAAATTAATCTATAAAATCACACCGTTCCGACTTGTGCGGCAGCTCAGGTGTGTGCTATGCAATTTCTAAACACTACTCAGAGAGCTTGGAAGTTTTTTTGGTTGGGAGGGGTACCAGTCTCCACAGTCCAGGGAAAAATATTTAACCCTAACAAAACCGAAAAGAGGGCGAGCTGCTCAATCTGGCCTCTTGCCTCTGTGGGAGCGACCCTAGGAGGACTTAATGCTATACTTCTTGTGAGATTTTCCTTTTCTCTTGCCTTCTAAAACCATGGGCAGGGGAAGCAGGCTATAGTGCTTCTTTTATAGTCTTTTATATATGCCTATGTGTGTTGGTGCAGGTTTTCTTAACCAGCGATCCTAGCCTTGGTTCCACCCACAAAATAGCTGCGTTCAGAAGGCCTCGGGGGTGGCCAGGGACTTGGGGATCTTTAGCCACTTGCGTTCGAACTCTACTCATGGATTGGGGCAGACCACGATCCTTGTGGAATAGTCAAGGTGTCTTGCTAAAGATCCTTGCAAGAGATGAACGGGAAAGCCAACCCACAAAAGATCTGCTTGACTAGAGCCACTCACACACATTCACAGTGTTTTAATATCAGTCTTTACGGCCAAATTCTGGAGCTATTCTGCTGAGAACCTTCCAAGTTCTGAGTGCTGAAAGACATGTGTGCACTCGTGTAATCCAGACATTCAGGAAATGCCCGCATTTGGACACCAATTTGTTACTGGCAATGCTTTTAAGTCTTATTCTTAATGGGGAAATTAGCTAAGAGACTTGGTAGAATGAATTTAGGAACAAGGATCTTTGCTTACAATAATACAGAGTTCGGGTTTTCAGCCAAGAATAGTCCAAGCAATTGTATTTTATAATGTTTTACTCAAATAAATGCAGGTGTTGCGATACAATCATTCCTTTACAGATAAATAATATAAGCACACACACAAGACCTAAGAAATAAAGAGGTGAGATATAGCAGAGTCAAAGGGAAGACACACAGGGCATACTACCTTTCCAGGTGTGCAGAGGTCCATTTGGGACCTTGAAGATGAAGTCATGCACGGCCATGTACCATGACTGAGAGAGACCCCCTGTCAAGCATCAGATCTCAAAATAACCAAGCGTTGATTTTTGAAACAAAGTCTTAGTTTATTGATAATCCATTGTGCTCAGGTAGGCACCAGATTGGAAGTGATACAATGTAACTCAAGAATACTAATTTTATGGGGGCACATCAAAGGTATTTTAGGAATTCTAACACAGGGGTGTGAAACTAACACTCTAGCTACTTTATCTGTTCTTGCGGTTTCGCAACATCCTGAGTCCAGGTTTAACCCTGGGAAAGTATCCCAGGAGACCTTATCTTCAAAGCAGACATTCCTGCATTTGCTACTAGTGAGAAATAAGAATAGGTTATATGGCTTTGATGTGCAGTACATTAAAATAACAGTTGAAAATACAGTTATACAAAGAAAGAAACCACATGCTTGACACCCCCCCCCCCCTTACTTAGGGTAATGGAGAGGGAACAATTGGGTTACTTGGTGTCCAGACAGGAAGAGAGAGAGTAAGCATGGCTTGCAGTCCTGTATGTAATCTTTTGAGGGGGTGAGACCAACCCAGAAAAGAGGCTGGCTTGTGTGGTGGGCAGTGGTTAGTCTATCCTGGGTATCTGATTGGGTGCCCACCTTAAGCCAATGAATAGAGCAGGCTCTGGTCACCTGGATAGATCTTTAGGTTACAATAGTGGAGCTGATTTAGTAATGTCCTTCCAATAGGTTACAAAAGGTCAGGATATGTGTTAATGGTTTGGGCGGTTCAGCAAAGATACCCTTGGCCAGCATAGAAGAGAGGCCAGCGTAAAAGACAAAGAATCTGTCCAGATGTCAGACATTACCATAGCAGTAAACAAAGAGAAACTGAGTCGCAAGAAGATCCAAGGAGATGGCTGATTGATCAGTAGCTGAGGATTAGGGTGTGAACAATACTTACCAGCAGTTCCCAGGTTATTATGCATCCTGTTTGGGCAGAAGTGTTGCGGGGGGGATAGATGAGACTACACTGAGAGACAGAATTCAGGCGCCAACCAGAACAAGCTCTCTGCGGGGTCCACTCCACCTTTTTAGCTGGAGTGTTTTCTTGGCCTGTTTTTGGTCAGACTCCATTTTGTTTAACAGAAATAGGAGACCCACTCTCTCTCTAGGCACTGGGGTACTCCATTTTATCAGGCAGTGCCTCTCAGTTACACCCTCCTCAGTTTCTACCCCAAATCTCTAAATCTGCCTCCTCCTGCTGCCTTTTACTTAGAGAAGCCAGCCTGGAATACTGTTGTTGCCTAGCAACAGCCACTGAGGGAATCTGTTGCTTAAAGCTACATGTAGTTTTAAAAATCATTTTTTATTTTTAAAACTCCCCGCCCCCCCCCCCCCTTTTTTAGATTTCACATTTTTCTCCAAAGCTGGAGCTCTTTTCAGGTTTATAGAAAGATCTGTCTTGCCCATTCACATTTCTGATCACTGGATTCAAGTATCCAAAGATTGTCCAACTTGCTATTAGAATATAAGATACAATTGGTGTTTTATAGAAATATTTAATTAAATTTGTGCTTTTATAAGTATAGTCTATAGTTTGCTATGTCACAGAATCTTTTACATTCATGATAACGTTCTTTCTGGGAAACAAAAACATCACTTTAAAAAAAATGCTATTGCTTGGAAAATGTAATTTCTAGTTCTTGCAAGCAGCTTTTAACCTGAAGTTACAGAAATGATGGAACTCTCAACCTTCTGAACTGATTTACGATTTCTAGTAATTAATTAGGTCAATCACCCTAGAAACAGCATTTTCCAGCCACACATCAACATTGCCATAGGCTTTTGCAGTCTGAAAGTGTATAATATGAATTATAGATGTTAAAAGGGAACATTTCTGGAGCAAGATGTTTCATGTATTTATCTCAAACTTTCACAGGGACAAACATACACTGCAATTCTCGTACTAGCCACAAGACTCTAAGAAAATATTTTGTTGAGAGAATGAATCGATGAATCATATTTTCCAAAGGCAAAAATGGAGTTTTGAGGACATCTATCATTAGATGATTTACCAAACAAAATGTGGCTATTTTTTCTTTTTTTTAATTTCTCTTTTTTATTGCTATTAAAGGGGGGACTGTATACTGAAAAGAAAACACACGAAGAAAAAAAAGGCAGTGCTATTTGTTTTGAAGTGCTGAGTGATGGTGAATGAAAAAACCATTGGTCTCAGTTTTATTACTACAATAGCCTTTTATGAGGGGGATTAGATATGCCTAGAACTGGTGCAGCATTCACTGCAGCACTGATTAACAATCAGGGAGTAGGAAGTGGGAAGCCAGTTTGTTGTAAGGTTAAATCACCACAGACTTGTCCAGTTGGCTTTTCTGAATCCTTTTTTTCACTTGGGAAGGAAAAATTTGGCCTAAAAGCTTATTCTCATATATTTTCTCCCTCCCTTCTGGAGGCTATAGTGTTAGAAAACATGTTGAGCGAGTTGAGGCTTTAAAAAGATCAGTCTTTGGCTGCTGAATGAAAGCCTGTTGTGTGTGTGACTCACATACTAAACGGGAATCTGCCTTCAAAGACAATTTTATGCCTAATTATATATACGCAAAATGTAGCTGTCTGTTTCAATCAAATCATAGGAAAAGAAATAAAACTCCTCTTAAGATGCAATTTTCATGGTTTGTTATAACCTTCCAACATACGCTGTTAATGCAAAAGGAGGAAGTACAGCTGCAACATCCAGATAAGACCAACGTAATTGTTTTTTCTTTTAATTGTTACATTATAAAGACATTATACCTCCTATTCAGAAATAGGAAAAATTGTGTCCTTGGGTTGTTGTTTTTTTGTAAACCCCCTCCACTTTGCAGAAAAAGCCTATTGATATTAATCTATGAAGTAGTTAGCCAATAGGAAATCTACTTTCAAACAACTTTAAATAATTTTGCAATTAATTTGATGTGAAACCCTGTTTTTACTGGACTAGACATTCTAGCCTCAGACTTAGAATCAAACACTTCTGCCCATAGTCATTAGTGCTTATTAGAGATGCTCACTAGAATATAGAATATGCATGTTGAAAATTATAGTTTTGACATATTAAATGTCTGGGCATGTGCCTGTATTCATGCATTTGTAAATTGACTATGCCCAAAATATGTTGCTTGATTCTTCTGTGTAAACTCTTATTTATCTTGCAGCCTTAAAGAATGCATACATAGGATTCCAGAATTGAAAAGGATGTGATGAAATGTGTATTTTAAAACATTAACACTTCTCATACAAGTATTTTGATAGCATTAAATTACAACATTTAAAAGACTCTTATTAGTATGTGCCAATTTATGGATATCCATCAACAAATTTACATTTAAATTGCTTAATCAATATATCTATCTAATTGCAGCAATAAAGCCATTTCCAAATACCCTGTATAAATCATATTCTTTTTGGGATTCATAGGTTTGCAGCATCAGTGTTCTCTGCTTTTGTAAAATTCAGTTGTCAGGTGTACAGGTCCCCAATACTAATTGAGACTATCGTGTGAGGGAAGGGGGGGGTGCTTAAATCTTACTCATACTATTTTCTGATCTGAGATGGTTATGGTGAGTCATTTGCACCGCTGAAGAAATGTATGACTTTTTAAAAGAGCTGTTTCGTTTCAGTGTGGCTCTGTGAAATAGTTGTCAGGAAAACAGCTACAAAGAAAAAAGAGCACTGAAAAAACACTGGAAAGGGAGGATATTATGTATGAGAGTTCATGTAGTTATCAATGGTGTTCCTGCCTGGTTCATTGGAGCCTGAAGGACTGAGGTTGGGGACCTGGGAACAATGGGCAGTAGGATCCCAATCCAGACCACTCTGCTCCAATCACAGGCCCCCTGCTGGTTTGAATGACCCAATAACATGCTAGCACAGGAAGCCAGTGTTGTATATAGTTGGCCCAGTGGGCCTGATTGCCAGTATTGTTAGTGCAGCCACCTACCATGCAGTACTAATTAAAGAGCTTGTTATCACTACCACCTTGCCTCTTCAATGCCTAAGAACCCACTATATTATAGAGGGTTTCTGCTTTCCAGCTCATGCTGCACCCTAATTTTTGTAGAGGAGAGTTTACTTGGTGGCTTCTATGGGTTAGTGGAGTTTGACAACACTAAGGGTGTACAAAAAAATGTTGGCAACATCTTACAGAATCTTTCAGTCAGTTGGGCACCGAAAAGAGAGCTGCTAAAGTGGTTAATGTTTGCCTTTTCTTAATCTGCTGGGTAAAATTAGCTGAGGCTACTGTGTGGAAGGAGAGAATCTGAGTTTGTGTGTGCTTGTTGGAGAGTGAGGAACTGTTATTTCTGTTTGTTTTGACTGGGCTGTAGTTGAGTGTAGCTGATTGCATCAGGTGATTGTTGCTAATTGGAAGTGCCTGTGTTGCCTAGGGCTGACTGCTGGCCCCACTCTCTGAATTTGTAAGGCTGCACCTCAACAGAGGCATGAGCTGAAAGGCCCTTGGCCTGAGGCTCTTACCCTATGGGCTCTGAAAGAAGCCCAGGAAGGACCAGGAAGCCAGGGCCCTAGTCTCCTTGTGTTCCCAATAAGGTAAGTAGACTTTCCATAAGGAGAGCCACATAAATATGAAGTGTATTAAAAGGGGGGGTTGTATATATTTATTAAAAACCATTACAATTTTAAAAGTAATTATGAAGACAGAATGCCAGCTTGGGGTGGGGGTTGGGGGATATCCAGTGTTTTGCACTGAATCTCACATGTACACCTATCTGCCCACTGGACAGAAGTCTTGGATGTGTGCTTGGTGAAAGGAGTTCCTGGTTCTCAGGGAACGAGTTTGCATCCTTGAGGTTGAGGTGGCTGATCTGGAGAAGCAGAGATAGTCAGGCAAATGGAAAAGATTCTCTGAATCCCAGAGCCAGGAAGCAACATTAGGGTAAGGCCTCAGCCTCTATGCCCTGCTGTTGGCTGTCCAGAGGAACTGGCTAGCTACTGTGTGAGACAGGATACTGGACTAGATGGACCATGGGAACGATCCATCAGGGCTCTTCTTATGTTCTTATAACAGTGCAAGAGTAGGTACTGCCTGTGTTATTATACTTCAACACAGTGTTTGTGGACAGAATTTCTACAATGTGTATAAAGTGAGATATTGCATAGTGATGGTGTTGTGTATGACAGTCTTGAAGTGGTGAACTAACAACTGTTTTGTGCTGAGTGGTACCTCTGTTATGATGTTGCATTATACAGTGAGATTCAAGCTTCTCAGAACATTACTTTGGGATCAGAATTAAACTAAATTAGTATTGCTTCCAATGTGGTCAATTTTCTCATTAAAAACTGACCTTAGTAAATTATGCCAACATAAAAGAAAAATACCCTGTCGCAATAAATGCTTGGTATAGCAACACAAATGTATTTTATTACAGTGTTCTCTCTCTGTCTTTTTCCAATCCCTTTCACGTCCTTCTCTTGCAGGGTTTAATGTACGTGATTAATCTTGACTTGGCTTAATGCTGCTAGGAATGTGGCAATGACCTCAGCTGAACACTGGGAAAGTGATTAATGTTACATGAATGGGGATATTTCTTACTCTAGGTCCTGAATAAACACAGACATGCTGGATTCTGTTACAGACCTTTGCTCAATTGAAAATGTACCTTAGTTTCAAAGAATAATGTTTCAGATGCAATAAACAGTGTTAGAGGAAACATGACTCTTGTTAAAGAAAATGCTGTTTCAAACTAAAGTCCCCGTGAACATAAAAGATATATGGTGCAATAAAAAAAAAAAATGAACCACAGGCAAGACAGACTCATTGATGACTAACCACTGATTGAATTTTCCAACACTCCTGGATGTTCTATGTGATAAACTTTCACAAAAAATCCATGTTAAATATAAATTTGTAATGTCTTCTTTTTTCTTTTTTTAGATACTGTGGTCCAAAAAAGTATATTTTCTACCATAGGTTGTTTGTGTTTTTGAATTTTTTATGATGTGGGAAGACAGGCAAACAGTTGCTATGATTGTCAAATGGCTTAAATCAAGTAGAAAAAATGCAATAAACACAGTTTCCATAGCAACACATTGTAACCTAGTACCTCTGGATTATGAGCCAGCTCACATCTATGATCATTATTTGTTGACAGACATAAATTCAGTCTAAAAGCATTAATTTCATAGGGAAAAGAAAAACCTGGAATGTTCAGCTACAATATAATAACATTTAAATATTCTTAAGGCAGGAGCAGCATATCAACAATCGTTTACATAGCTATTTTAATATTCTACTGTTAATATAATAAAAGGAAATATTGTTTATTTCTAAGCCTTTAAAACAGGACAACATACATACATTTCCAAGGATCACTGACATGTATTCTTTATTGCTTGAAGGAAATGCAAGAGACTGAATTTTAAGTGGTTAGTGACAAGATTTTTATAAAATCCTATAATGTTTCTTGTCTATGATGGTGGTGAGGGGGAACAAAGAGGAAATATTTCAAATGAACAACATGCAGGAGGAAAGCAAGTGGGCAAGGTTTCCTATCTTTTAAAAAAACCTGTGTTCCCATCTGTCACTCTGTTTTATATGAATATAGAGGTCAAAAAAAGCAAAAGAAACCTGTTCATTTGTTTTAATGGTTTTGGTTTTCCTAAAATAAACACACGGGAGTATAGTTCATGGTAATAAACTTTGTTTTTCCTGCCAACTTGTTAATTATTAATCAAAGCAATCAACTGTGATAAGCATTTTCCAAGAAAGCCCTCCCCCATTTGTGCTTTTCTTGCTAAACTACCAGTGATTTGAAAGGACTGGTTGAAAGTAGAAATGCATTGTATAACAGGTATTTAGGAACCGAAAGGATAATGCCATATTTGACCTATTATAAATGACAGTTCTTAGATATGATAAAACTGAAAACAGAGGTTATCACTTGAACCATGCCATAAGTCCTAATAATTTCATAAAGTATCAGTTTGCTATTATGATTATTTTAGATAATACTTAATTAACATAATGTTAATCTTGCAAGGGTATCTTAGAAGGCGGGCTATGACTAGTGCATACACCCAGCATCAATAGTGTATGGAAATGTCCTTGCATGACCATGTTTACAGCAAACACTGTCAATAATGGTCAGGACCACTCATCTTTTTCAGTTCAGAAAAGGGCCAGACCCACCCAGCAGGATTTCCTGTACTCTAGTATCTCTGTCTCTATTCTCATTTCCACACTGCATCCAAACCCCATTTTAAATCTTAAAGCAATCTCTCTTTGGTGGAAGTCATCAGTAAGTACAGACACTGACAACTCTTCTTAAGGAATTGCACTTTGTTTCTTATTTTTGAGCCTCAATGAAACTTAGCAAGTTCTCTCCTTCTTTGGAGGTTTTTCAGACAAAGGCTAGATGGCCATCTGATCTGACAGTAATCTGATTCTGTGAATTTAGGCAGATCATGAGATGGAGGGAAGGAAGAATTGCATCGGTACTTCTTGTGGCCCTTTCTTACATGCTCAAGAAAATGCTTATAGCCACTTTGGGATCAGGAAGCAATTTTTTCCAGGCCAATTTGGCCAGGGATCCAGGAGGTTGGGGGGAGGGGTTTGCCATCTTGTGGGGATGGAGCAGGGGTAATTGGGAGTGTGTGTGAAGGAGGTATTTGTGAATTCCCTGCATTGTGCAGATGTTTGGACTAGATGACCCTGGAGGCCTCTGCCAACTCTGTGATTCTAACCCCATACCCATGCCTAGCAGAAGATCTCACACCCATTTTTTAATTTTAATTTTAATTTTTTGCTGTCAAGTCAAAGCTGATTTTTGGCAAACCCATAGGGTTTTCAAGGGAAGAGATATTGAGAGGCGGTTTGTAGGGTTGCCAATCCCCAGTTGGGTGCAGGATATCTCCTGGTTTGGAGGCCCACACCCCTCTTCAGCATTATTAGAAAGCCGGGGGGGGGGGGATTGAATATCTGCTGAGCACTCCATTATACCCTGTGGAGACTGTTCCCTGTAGGGAATAATGTAGAATCAAACTGTGGGTATCTGGGGCTCATTGGAGGGCTGGTTTTTTTAGATAGAGGCACCAAATTTCAGCATAGCCTCTCCTAAACCCCTCCCCCCAAGTTTTGAAAAAAATGGACTGGGGGTCCAATTCTATAAGATCCAAAAGAAGGTGCTCCCATTCTCCATTATTACAAATGAAGGGAATGTGTTTAAAAGGACTGTGGTCTCTTTAAATGCGATGGCCAAAACTCCCTTTGGAGTTCAATCGTGTTTGTCACAATCTTGCTCGTGGCACTACCCCTCTCCCCAATCTACTGGCTCCACCCCCAAAGTCCCCAGATATTTCCTGAGTCAGGCCTGGCAACTGTGGTGGTTTGCCATTGCCTCACTCGGCATGACAACCCTGATATCCCTTGGTGGTCTCTCATTGAAATGGTGACCAGGGCTGACCCTGCTTAGCTTTCAAGATTTGATGAGATTGGCCTGGGCTATCCAGATCACAACTGAAATACCACTGTGCTATTTCCAGGAGGGGAAAAAGGGGGGGAATCCTCTGTTAAGTTTTTGTGGTACTGTTATTTTAGTTCATAAAAAGTGCAAAGGAATGTGCTAAAAAGAAGAAAAAACAAGAAACAAGGGCATACATCCAAAAAACTCATTACACTCTGGCATTTCTTTAGTTCGGAAAGGATTAGTGGATAAGGTGACATTTCTGATGGAGATAATTGAATTGCAGAAGGTCTTCTTTTTTTGGAATTGCACAAACTGTAGCCCTTGGAACTTGCAGCAGCCTTTCCTTAAGTTCATAGCAAGTAAGTGGCAGAAGGCTTGAGACTTGCAGGGGCTTTCATTTTCCTTCTGTCCTTCTTTGACCTGGGAACAACTGGAAATTCCTTTATTGAACCATAGTGAGACAGCTACAGATAGGCTGGGTAGAAGATTAAACTACCCATAGAAGGTCTTTCTATTTAAGCATCTCTTTACTGAAAGGATGGAAAAGCCAATTGACTTCTCTTTTATGGGAATGAGAAACCTGTCCTATGGTTTATCTGTACAAAACAACATCCAGAAAAAAAATAACAAAGATTTGTCCTCGAGATGGTGAGGGTACAGAAAGGCTTCTGTGCATCCAGCAGAATCTATGTCATTGTTAACTCCTTTCCCTAGGGTTGCCAGCTCTGAGTTGGGAAATACCTGAAAGTTTGGGAGGTGGGGCCTTGGGATGGTGGGGTTTGGGAAGAGGAGGGACCTCAGCAGAGTATAATGCCACAGACTCCATCCTTCAAAGCAACCATTTTCTCCAGGGGCATCGATCTCAGTTTCCTGGAGATTGGTTGTAATCTCAGGAGATCACCGGCCACCACCTGGAGATTGGCTCTCCCTCCCCAGTAAGCATTCAAAATTAAACCTGTGATTTGGTAGAGTGAAGTTGCAATTGGGAAACAAAACCCATAAAAGCAATACTGAACATGCAAAATTACCCACATCATCCCATGGTCAGGATGACACTTAAGCAGGGCACATTTATAGGCAAGAGCCCCGTGGCACAGAGTGTTAAAGCTGTAGTACTGCAGTTCTAAGCTCTGCTCATGACCTGAGTTCGATCCCCGGTGGAAGCTGGGTTTTCAGATAGCCATTTCGAGGTTGACTCAGCCTTCCATCCTTCCAAGGTTGGTAAAATGAGTACCCAGCTTGCTGGGGGGAAAGATGACTGGGGAAGGCAATGGCAAACCACCCCCTAAAAAGTCTGCCATGAAAACATTGTGAAAGCAGCATCACCCCAGAGTCGGAAACGACTGGTGCTTGCACAGGGGACCTTTCCTTTCCTATTTATAGGCTCATCTGATCCAACTCAGTTCATGTGTGTTGGGGTTTCAGCCTATTTTGGATTTTCAAAGGTGCAAGAGTACACATTCTGAATAACCTTGCTCATATTTTCCCCCACCTTTACATGCTTTTTTATTTTTTTCTTAGAAAAAAAGCAAAAGAACGGGGGGGGGGGGGCGAAATCTGAAAATCCAGCAACTAAATAGAATTTAAAAAAATAAGGTACTTGAAAGGTTTTTAAATAATGGAGCACATCCTGAACTTACACCTCAGCAGATAGATCCAAGTAGTCAGCCATGTTGGTCTGAAGTAGTAGAACAAAATAGGAGTCAAGTGCACCTTTAAGACCAACTTAGTTTTATTTAGAACGTAAGCTTTCGTGTGCTCTCTAAGCACACTTCATCAGATGAGGAATTCGGTACAGTGAGCAAAACCACACATAGCTGATGGCTCAGAATGCAAACTGGTACAAATTTAAGATCCAATGACAGTATAGTCATTGGATCTTAAATTTGTACCAGTTTGCATTCTGAGCCACTGATTACCAGCTACGTGTGGCTTTGCTCACTGTACCGGATTCCTCATCTGATGAAGTGTGCTTAGAGAGCACACGAAAGCTTACGTTCTAAATAAAACTAAGTTGGTCTTAAAGGTGCACTTGACTCCTATTTTGTTTTACATCTCAGTGTTAAAACATCAAACTGGCAGGCATGCTAGCACACCTTTAAATTAGCCACAATTGTTTATTCTTCTCAGTTTACCTAGGGTTCGAATGCATGAAGGCTATTTTTTCACTTTTCTTTGGATGTTAGAATGAAAAATAACATTTTTCTCACCAGCTACCAACAGAAAATGCTTTATTCTTTAAAGATGGCTTTGTAGGAAACATCATGCTCAATGTAGGGTACTTTTATTAATTTATTTGAGAAGGAATGTGATGTGATTGAAATTAAGATTGGTTGGATAAGGTAAGGGGGAAAGCAGTTTGTTCTGTGGTCCTCTTCTTATCATTAGTAATTCCATTCCATTCTTATCTGATTGCGCAGGAGGATATTAAGTCACTGGCAAATGTGGAGAGAGAGAAAAATTTCCCTCAGATGCAAACCAAAGTAAGTTGCAAAGCTAAAGGAAAGGAAATAAATATGCCAAAATTGGAGACTAATGTATCCTTAATTGTGGAGTTCCGAGAGCAGGGCTTTTTTTTTTTTTTTTAGCAGGAACGCACAGGAATGCAGTTCCAGCTGGCTTGGCATCAGGGGTGTGTCTTAATATGCAAATGAGTTCCTGCTGGGCTTTCTCTAAAAAAAGCCTTGTGTGAAACAATGGTGATGTCAAGGGTGTAGCCTAATATGCAAATTGGTTTCTGCTGGAATTTTTCTACACAAAAGCCCTGGCTGAGAGTAATTTATTGAGACCCTCTTACTATTAAAGTTATGCATAGCCTTACTTCCTGATATTTTGTGGTTGGCTCTGCCTCCTGGGGCATTTTGTGATTGTCTGGCTAATTTCGTGATAGTGCTCACCACATTTTTATCAGAATTCCAAAAAGTGCCCACAGGCTCAAAAAATGTTAAGGACCCCTGGAATATGCTAAGAGAGAAAAATGGGGCTGGTGGGTTTAGTTGATGATTTCTCTCCCAATATAGACAAAACCCATGTCTCTTTGTTACTTCTATTGGATTTATCTGTAGCCTTTCATACAAGAACTATGGCATCTTGTTGAGACATTTGGATGCAGAATTAGCTATCAGGGGATCAGGGTCAGCCTTGCCGCTAGGCATACTAGGCGATTCCTAGGGGACCAGCCTTCTGGGGGCACCAAATTGGGCACCCCCTCATGTGACTCGGTAACGTTATCAGTGCAGGTGGGGTGCCAGGTTAGCCTTGCCTAGGGTGTCAGAAAGTTTAGGGCCAGCCCTGCAGGGATGTGCTTTGGTTGGGTTTAAATTATTCTTTACACGTTGGACTCAAAGGGTTGCCAGTGGGCAACAGTAATCAGTGTGCAATTTGTCCTGTGTCCTGTTCCCGTGTAATTTAATCGCTATGTAAAGTCCTGGGGGGGAATCATTTATCATTTTGGTATTGTATTTGTTGTGTCTTGCATTTTAGTCCCTGAATTTACAACACAGCGTGATTACGCATGCTGAGGTTAGCCGCGGGAAACTGAGGGTCACCTGACTGTAGGGATTGAAGTTAACTGTCTATTAAGATCTGTGGCGGAACTTCAACTGGACAGGATTGCACTGAGATGGGGAGGGGGTTGTTCCAAGTGAAAGCATATAAGTAGGGGCCTGGACCCGCCATCTTGTCTTTGTAATGTGCTCTTCAATAAAGTATGTTTGCTATTGAACGTTTCCAGACCCATTTTTAAATTTTTTAAAAAAACTTTATTGATCAATACACGACACACAACAAACAAACATTGGTAACTAACATACAACGTTTTCTTACATTTATCTTACATACCATCAGACCCATTACATTTTCTTACATACCATCAGACCCATTACATTACACTGGCGATGGGATCCTGTTGAGCCAGCCTATCACTCGACCGCACCGCACACTCTGCACATCAGCTCCAGTGCTCTAATCGTGGACCAAGCCACACATTGTGGCTGGGATCGTGGCTGTTGCTCCAGGACAACCACTACCAGAGTTCAACTCCATCCAGCCAAATCTGTGGGAGTTATGGGAGTTATGGGTGGACCAGCTCAGCTACTACATTCAATTGCAGAAGATGGAGGAAACAGCCGACAAGAAGGCGCTCCTCCTGAGCTCATGTGGAGTGGAGACCATCCAGCTGATGAAGCGGCTCATCACACCAGCAACCCTCCCGGCTGCCACATATAAGGACCTGATCAAGGTTATGATGGACCACTTATCATCACAGTCGACCTGCCTCACACGCAGGCACACGTTCTACATGAGGCAGCAGGGATCAACTGAGACCGTGGCAGACTACCTCTCCAAGCTCCAAGGTCTTACCCTGTGCTGTGACTTCACAGGGGACCTGGAGGAAATTTTGCTTGATTGATTCACAGTAGGCATCTGTGAGGAGAAGTTACGCTGGAAGCAGCTTGCCACTGATGACATCACCCTCACACAAGTGCTTTGATAGGCGCCCGCCTTTGAGCAGACCCACAGCAGCCACACCACAATGAGTGCACACCAGGCTGCCACCTCATCAGCTTCCGAGGGCTTGGATGGGAATGAAGCACACCAGCTCTGACATCAGCCCAACCGTGGACTGTGACCCGCGGCTCAACCACAGGCCTTCAAGAAGCAAACCTCAACAAACTGTGCAAGCTGCAGGGACCCGCAAAAGCACTATGATTGCCCGTTCCGGAAAATGGACTGAAACAGCGGAAAAATGGGCCACATTGCCTGAGCCTGCTGGGCCAAGTCCAACTGGAGGCACCAGTCCACACACCACAACTCAACCAAAGGTGCACACCACAGCTTCAACCAGCGTCCAGGTACTGAACTTGCTGTGATAAAATCAAAGTTTCTGTGCTTATCAATGGTGCCCCCATCTGATGGAACTGGACTTGGGCTCCATATCCATAATCTCAGGAGGAGACCCTTAAAAATCTATGCCTTAATGGTGGCTTGGCCCTAAGGCTAGCTGGATTCATCTTGCAAGGCTTTCAAAAGAATCCAGTTCAGGTCAAGGGGTGGGGCCGAGTCCGGGTGCAGTTTAAATAATTTGATGGGATGCTGGACATCCTGGTGGTGAGGCATCAACTCACCAGCCTACTAGGTTTACCATGGTTCAAGCCTCTGGGGATAGAAATTTGTGGGGGTGAACCAAGTACAACCCCTCAATTTCGACCATGTGTGCCAGGAGTTCCCCGAGGTATTTGATGGGGCTCTGGGCTGCTACAAAGGGCCGTCCATCTCACCACAGCTTAACCCCACAGTCCAGTCCATAAGGCTAAAGGCATGGTGGGTCCCGTTCACGTTAAAACCCAAGACCGTGGGCCTCAAGATGAAGTGCAAGAAGTGTTCCATAGGGTTTCCCAGGGTGGAATTCTTGGGGTTTGCAGTTGACACCGCGGGAATCCACCTGACTGATGTTAAAACAAGGGCAATTGTCCGAGCTCCGGGCCCCACATATAAGGCGGAGCTCCAGGCATTCTTAGGGCTCCTGAACTTTACCACTCATTCCTGCCCCACAAAGTCACCCTTGCTGAACCCCTACATTGGCTCCTTGACAAACATGCTCCGTGGGTCTGAGGGGGAAAGCAGGTAACTGCCTTCCAGGCGGTCAAGGACATTCTGGTCTCGAATGGGGTGCTGCACCACTGACATGTGATGTTTCCCCATATTGCGTCGGCTCAGTCCTAGGCCACCAACTTCCAGATGGGTGAGAGGTCCTCTTGGCATATTATTCGCACACCCTGACATCGGCAGAGCGGAACTACACCCAAATTGTCAAGGAGGCGTTGGCAATCATGGTGGGAGTGCACAAATTACAATTACCTCTATGGGCAGTGTTTCATGATTGCCACAGACCACAAGCCATTTCTGGGCCTCCTCGCTTTGGACCGCCAGACCCCGCAAATCCTGTCCCAGCTCATCCTGCGGTGGAACGAATTCCTCAGCACCTACACCTACATGCTGGTCTACAGACCGGGTAAGTCAATGGGCCATGCAGATGCCCTCAGACTCCTCCCACTACCATTGGCAGATCCCGATCTGGCACCTGCTCATTTCCTGTTTTGAGCTAATTCTGGTTTTACTGAAAGTGGTCCACAATGTCATTTGCATCCCTGCCCACCTCCCAGAATGCCCCCCAAAAGCTCCTGCTGGAAACATAATAATAATAATAATAATAATAATAATAATAATAATAATAATAATAATAATAATAATAATAATAATAATAATAATAATAATAATATTTTATTTTTATATCCCGCCCTCCCCGCCAGGCGGGCTCAGGGCGGCTAACAGACATGGGAGTCCCATGATTCACATAAAACCAACATGAACAATTTAAATATATCAATTACAAATAAGTTATTTAAAATAGGTAAAATATATAAAATAGGTGCTAAAATGCTGTAATCATAATGTACACAAGATGGCTAGATGTCCGCTCGTTGGGTTAATCAGGTTCTATCTCGAAAGCCAGCTGGAAAAGAAATGTTTTGCAAGCCCTGCGGAATTGGTTCAGGTCCCGCAGGGCTCGCACCATCTCTGGAAGGTCGTTCCACCAACGAGGGGCTATCACCGAGAAGGCCTGCTCCCTAGTAGCCTTCAACCTAACTTCTCTTGGCCCAGGGATTGTTAGTAAGTTCTGAGAACTAGACCTCAGTGCTCTCTGGGGCACATATGGGGAGAGGCGGTCCTTTAGGTAGGCAGGTCCTCGGCCATATAGGGCTTTAAAGGTGATAACCAGCACCTTATAGCGAACACGGTATACAACCGGCAGCCAATGCAGATTCCGCAGCCCAGGCCGCGCAGGCTCCCACTGTGGTAGTCCCTCCAGCAGCCTGGCCGCCGCGTTCTGGACTACCTGAAGTCTCCGTGTTCGGTACAAGGGCAGCCCCATGTAGAGGGCATTGCAGTAGTCTAACCTCGAAGTGACTGTTGCGTGGATCACAGTTGCTAGGTCGGTGCGCTCCAAGAAGGGAGCCAACTGCCTCGCCCTCTTAAGATGAAAGAAGGCGGATCTAGCAGTGGCGGCCACCTGGGCCTCCATTGATAAGGAGGACTCCAGTAGCACTCCCAGGCTCTTGACTTTGCGCACTGGTACCAGTGGCGCACCGTCAAAGGCCGGTAAAGTAATCTCCCCTCCTGGTCCGCCGCGGCCCACGCAAAGGACCTCAGTCTTCGCCGGATTCAACTTCAGCCCGCTCAGCCTGAGCCAGTCAGCCACGGCTTGTAATGCCCGGTCCAAATTTGTAGGGACATCACCAGCCCGGCCGCCCATCAGTAGATAGAGCTGGGTGTCATCTGCATATTGATGACAACCCAGCCCATACCTCCGTGCAATCTGGGCAAGGGGGCGCATAAAGATGTTAAACAGCATCGGGGAGAGAACTGCTCCCTGAGGCACTCCACAATGAAGTGGGTACCTCTGAGACAGCTCCCCCCCCAATTGCCACCCTTTGTCCCCGACCATCAAGAAAGGAGGAGAGCCACTGTAAGGCTAGCCCCCGAATTCCTGCGTCGGCGAGGCGGCGGGTCAGCAGCCGATGGTCGACCATATCGAACGCAGCCGATAGGTCTAGCAACAGCAATACCGCCGAGCCGCCTCGATCCAGTTGTCGTCGGAGGTCATCCATGAGGGCAACCAGGACTGTTTCTGTCCCATGGCTTGGGCGGAAGCCGGACTGGCATGGGTCTAGGACGGAAGCGTCCTCCAGAAATTCCTGTAACTGCACCACCACGGCCCTCTCGATAATTTTGCCTAAAAAGGGCAAATTTGAGACCGGCCGGTAGTGTGCCAATTCGGCCGGGTCTGATGACAGTTTTTTCAAGAGAGGGCGGACCAATGCCTCTTTCAGGGGTGTTGGAAAAACACCTTCTGAAAGGGATCGATTTATAATATCCCGTATAGGATATCTTAATTCCTCCTGGCAGGCCTTAATTAGCCAGGAGGGGCATGGGTCCAGGTCACAAGTCGTGGATCGTGCAGTGCCAAGAACATAAGTGTGGAGGTATTGTGAAGGAACAAATTGGACTTCAATGAAATGTGAGAGTATTAGTAATCAAATCTAAAGCGCACAAAACCCAAATATCCCACCTGCTTTAATGTATGTTAGTATAAAATATCCTTGGTGCTCATTTCTAAGTACTAGATAGATTCAGTACTGTAGTGCTGTATTCAGGAATTAGCTGGATCAGTGACTGAATCCTGGATCTTTATTGATAGCCAGTTGGAAAACAACTGTGTTGTTCTATACAAAATATTTAATATTATACTATACAGAAAAAGCAAACACACCCCCCCCTTCAGAATTAAATATAAACTGGTATATTTGCATATGTTTTGTTCCCAGTAGAGGCCAGATGTGTATGCGTGTGTCACAGATAATTCTTTGGGAGTGACCAACATAGGGACACTAGATTTTACCTGGCTTCTAGTGGGGGGCTCCCAGGTCTGTTCCAGGATGTTCTCTCTCTTGCTCATTGTGCAATGACATAACCTGGAACATTGTGCATCAACATTCTTAGCATTTTGGCCAAAACAGTAGTGTCCACACAAGATATGCTTGGTGTGATGACTTCACTTCCAGGTGACATCATTGCACCAAGATGTTGGCATGTGAGGAGACTGATCGGGATATGGCTTCCCCTGCTGGCCCATCTGGCTGGCAGTGGATTGGTGACCCCAAAATCAGGGGAACCCCACCCTGACCAGGGGAATGGCAACCCTAGTCAGACAGGTTCACTAAACTAAAGTTGAGGCATAGTTAGATTAAAGGGAATGAAGCACCCTTTCTCACTGTATGTTAGACAGTATGTAACAACTTAAAAATGGAAGAAAGGATTTTTTGTCCACATCATTCAGATCACTGGTATGCTACATTTCCATTCAGCTGAAACATGTGTGATTTAATAAGGAAGCAGCCACGTTGATTTGTTGAATACTTTTAAGGATCCCATCAAAGGATAAAAACCAAGAATATAAACCAACAGCAATATTATACTTGGGTCATCACTTTAGCTGCAATTTACCCATTCATTAGAATGGTTAATCTTTTGATTCTAAAGAATAGAAAGGCAATGTTTCCCTTGGTTGGCCAGAATTTGTCTAAGATGAGCAGCATAATTGCAGCAGTCTACATTACTGCATTCTACATTAGTATTGACTACTGAAATTCATGTTACTGTTGTGCACAATGGGAGACATTGCCTAACTGCTCTTGGAATGCTTCAGCCACTGAGGGGTGTAGAATCCTGTGTACAGCTAATGAAGTTTGTCAGTCAACTTCAAAGGCACACTATTGCAAAGCACTTCTGCTTTGTAAAACATATGCAACTTTAAAGGCAGCAGAATTGGCTCAGACTGTGGTTGGGTGGTAAAGCACATGTTTTGCATGCTCAAGGAACCATGATCAATTCCAAATTTCTCCCTTAAAGAGCTTCAGTTGATTTAGAAGTATGTAACTGTTTAGGATTGCATTGTTAACTGTCATGTTTCCATTACTATGAAAATTATATGGAGCTTAATGAAATGATTTTCACGTTCCATTCCAACTAATTGCCCCTTCTTATGTCCCAGCTCCCAGCAGATGTTCAGAGAAATGAGATAAAATCATGTGAATAAGGTGAACATTTGTGAACAGCATCTGCAAACTTTCTAAGCGATGTGGTAACTATGGCTTGAGATCCATTTCCTCCCTATTTCCTTAGCTGCTCAAGCTGCTTGGCTATGACTGACTTGTTGATGATGAAACCTTTGCTGGCAGGTTGCCCAGATAGCAGCTCTCCTACAGATTCCAGTCTCTCTCCAGGAGTTGCCTGCCTTCAGTATAATGGGCAACATTGAAAGCAGCAAGGCATTCGGTCGACAAGGTCAGAGTGCCTTTCATTCCTGCAATAATCAACCAGTGTAGCTCTTCCTCAGACCTGGGGAGAGAGAAGATAGAGGTCAAAAGAGCAATTACATTTCACATTGACTCTAGGAAAGACATGGAACACAGCACTGAAAAGAAAAACAGCACAGAGGTTCACTTTTTTCCTCACTCCTTTCCTGGTCATTATTAATTTGGGGGTAAAAACAACCTAGCAGCCATTTCTATTATAGAAGCTTGGATACAGGGAGGGTGGGTGGGTGGAAGGGAAACATTTTGTTCCAGTTTGTGAAATCTGTATCCTCACTCCCCTTCTTTCTTTCCCTGAAGCATTTAGCAATGTCAGCATATTACAAAAGAATGTAAATGAGATACACGATATTATAACCAGATAGACAGAGCAAAAGCTATTAATTATGTTAAAAAATGTTAACCCTAGCAGACTGAAGAACAAGCAATTGTGCTAATTTTCATGCTGCAATCAGTCCCTGCATTAACATAACAGTATTTATTTAGCATTAAGACAACTATTTGGAGAATATAATTTACTTGGAAATGTTCACAATTTTCTGCTGGCATATTGTTGTTACACAACTACCTTTAGTTGACCTGACAAGCCTTAATTACTTTAAAAGTATTAGCTGTACTGACCAGTCTGATGTTAAAGTCGAAATTGCTGTTACTACACAGTTGAGAGTCATATAGGGTTGCCAGATCTGACTCAAGAAATACCTGGGGAATTTGAGGGTGGAGCCAGGAGACTTTAGGGGTGGAGCCAGGAGCAAGGGTGTGGCAAACACAATTGAACTTCAAAGGGAGTTCTAGCAGTCACATTTAAGGAACCGCATGCCTTTTAAATGTTTTCCCTCCATTTGGAAATAATGAAGGATAGGGGTACCTTCTTTTGGGGCTCATAGAGTTGAACCCCCTGGTCCAATCTTTTTGAAATTGGTGTGTGTGTGTGTTTTGAGGAGAGGTATCAGATACTATGCTGAAATTTGGTGTCCCTGCCTCAAAAAAACAGCCCCCCAAGCCCCAGATACCCACAGATCAATTCTACATTGTACCCTATGGGAATCAGTCTCCATAGAGTATAATGGAGTGCCCAGCAGACATTTCCCTCCTCCCCCTGCTTAGGTGGGCGAGACAGTTGGCTCCTTTCCTGGAGCAGGATGATCTGGCAACAGTGATCCATGCAACGGTCACCTCAAGGTTGGATTACTGTAATGCCCTCTACATGGGGCTGCTCCTGTGCTGAACCCAGAAGTTGCAGCTAGTGCAGAACGCCGCCACTCGGCTGTTATTACGGCTCGCTAGACGGGAGCACATTCATAATAATAATAATAATAATAATAATAATAATAATAATAATAATAATAATAATAATAATAATAATAATAATAATAATAATAATAAGTTTTTATTTATACCCCACCCTCCCCGCCAAGGCAGGCTCAGGGCGGCTTACAAAGCATGATATAATATCATGATATAACAATAAACAGATAATAAAATCAGTAAACAATGGCATAAATACAATATATAAATTAATATTAAAATTAATCTAAAAACAATACAATGGTGCTACAATCTCTGTTTCTCCAAGATAGCTTAATATTAGTTCTGGTTCCATCTTAAAAGGCTAGTTGGAATACGGCGGTTTTGCAGGCCCTATGGAACTGATTAAGATCCTGTAGGGCCCGCACCTCTTCTGGCAGCTGATTCCACCATTGGGGTGCTTTTATAGAGAAGACCTGCTCCCTGGTTGTTTTGAGTTTGGCCTCCTTAGGCCCAGGGATTTCCAAAAGATTTTGTGAGCTGGAGCGCAGTGCTCTCTGGGGAACACATGGAGAGAGGCAGTCCCTTAGGCAGGTCCTCAACCATATAGGGCTTTAAAGGTAATAACCAGCACCTTGTAACGAACCCTGTATGCAATTGGCAGCCAGTGCAGTTCCCGCAGCCTAGGACACACATGTTCCCACCGAGATAGTCCCACTAGCAGCCTGGCTGCAGCATTCTGCACTAGCTGCAGTTTCCGAGTTTGGTACAGGGGCAGCCCCAGTCCAATCTCGAGGTGACCGTCGCATGAATCACTGTTGCCAGGTCACTTCGTTCCACGAAGGGGGCCAACTGCCTCGCCCGTCTAAGATGAAAAAAGGCGGATTTGGCAGTGGCAGCTATCTGGGCCTCCATTGTCAGGGAAGACTGCAGTAGCACTCCCAAGCTCCTAACCTCGCGCACTGGTACCAATGGCACCCCGTCAAAAGCTGGAAGGGAGATCCCTCCTTCTGGACCACTGCAATCTAGACAAAGGACCTCTGTCTTCGCTGGATTCAATTTCAGCCCGCTCAGCTTGATCCAATCAGCCATGACTTGCAATGCCTGGTCCAGATTTACAGGGACGTTGGCAGCTCTGTCGCCCATCAATAGATAGAGCTGGGTGTCATTGGCATACTGGTGACAACCCAGCCCATATCCCCGGGCAATCTGGGCAAGGGGGTGCATGTAGATGTTAAATAACATTGGAGAGAGAACCGCCCCTGGGGCACCCCACAATTAAGTGGGTGCCTCTGGGACAGCTCTCCCCCAATCGCCACCCTTTGTCCCTGACCTTCAAGGAAAGAGGAAAGCCACTGCAAGGCTAACCCCTGAATCCCTGCGTCGGCGAGGCAGCGGGACAGCAGCCGGTGATCGACCATATCGAACACCACCGATAGGTCTAGCAACAGCAATACCGCCACATCGCCTCGATCCAGATGTCGCTGGAGATCATCCATGAGGGCGACCAGCACTGTCTCCGTCCCATGGCCCGGGCGGAAGCCGGACTGAAAAGGATCTAAGGTGGAAGCGTCATCCAGAAAATTCAGCCGGGACTCCGGGGACTGCACTGGCTGCCAATAATATACCGAGTCCGGTACAAGGTGCTGGTTATTACCTTTAAAGCCCTATATGGCCTAGGACCTGCCTACCTTAGGGACTGTCTCTTCCCATATGCTCCCCAGAGAGTGCTGCGATCCAGCTCTAGAAATCTGCTTGTAATCCCCGGGCCAAAGGAGGCTCGCTTGAAGTCAATTAGGGACAGGGCCTTCTTGATCACAGCCCCTTGCTGGTGGAACCAGTTACCAGAGGAGGTCAGGGCCCTGCGGGACATTGGACAGTTCCGCAGGGCCTGTAAGACAGTCCTCTTCCGGTTGGCTTATAACTGACCGGCATTGAAACATTGAAATATTGAAATATTCTGACGGAAGACTATAAGATAGCACACTGAGACTGATTGATGTATTGATATATTAGTTGTTTTAATTATGTAAATTATTATTGTATTTTAATTCTTGAATTTTATTGTTAGAATTTTTATGTTGTGAGCCGCCCTGAGCCCACTTTGGTGGGGTAGAGTGGAATATAAATCAAATAAAATGAAAAATGAAATGAAATGAAATGATGACTCTGAAGCAGGGGTAGGGCCTCCAAACTGAGGGATCCTCTGCCTCTAACTGGGGATTGGCAACCCTAGAGCATTAGTAAGGAATGTGTCAAAGTGTATTGATTCCTTGTGTTTTTGTTCTTGTTATGAAGAGTCTGCCTTTTGAATTAAAAAAAACATAGTCATGCAAAGCCTGATCCTTGATTCCTGCCACCACCAGGCACAAGGCAGACTCATGAAATTTTAGTACATGTCTAATCCCCCACCTGGGAATAGCTGCTAGTGTGGAGCTGCTGTCACATGCTGCTGCCTCCATTTTTGGCCAAAACTGATTTAATGTGTTCCTCTGACAGTGCTAATCTAAGCAGAATTAAAACCTCCTTAGCCCGTTGACTTCAATGGATTTAGAAGGATGTCATTCTGCTTAGGCTTTCAATGTCACAGTGTCAATACTTTTTCGCTCTTTCACAAGTCCACCACATATGGTAGAAAGAACCTTCATGTTTTTTACATTTCCAACATCTATCTGGCATCTTATTGTTCATCTTTGCCAACTTTTTAGGAGTCATATACCATCTGTACATCATCTTAAAACAATTTTCTTTAATACTCTGACATGTTGAGAGTTTCATAGAGTTCTTCCACAAATATTCCCATGTGTCCATCTGTATTTCTTTATTTACATTAATTGCCCACTTAATCATTTGAGATTTCACTACTTCATCTTCCATAGACCATTTAAAAGCAACATAGATTTTCGAAATTAATTTTCATTATCTCCAAGCAGAACTTTTTCCATTTCTGTTTGTTCTCATCTTATTCCTTCACTTTTAAGATCACTTTCCACCAAACTTTTTATTTGTTGCATTTGAAACCAATCATATTTATTATTCAACTCTTCAGCAGTTTTCAATTCTATTTTACCGCTTTGTATTTTTAGTAATTGATTATATGACATCCCTTTTTCCTCTCCTGTCTCAGCTGTTATTCTTATTACTTCTGCTGGCACTATCCATAGTGGTTTTCTCTCATCGCCATAGTTCTTGTACTTCACCCAAATATTTAGTAGATTGTTTCTTATATAATGGTGAGGAAAAAAAAACATTCAACTTTTTCTTTCCATAGTACATGTAAGCTTGCCAGCCGAATTTCTTTCCATGACCTTCCAACGTTAAAAGCTTTTTATTCAACAGCATCACCCAATCTTTTATCCACACTAGACAAACTGCTTCATGATATAATCTTAAATCTGGTAGTTGAAATCCTCCTCTTTCTTTAGCATCTGTTAAAACTTTCATTTTAATCCTTGGTTTTTCCCCGGCCCATACAAATTCTGAAATCTTTCTATGCCATTTATTAAATTGTTTACTGTCTTTCACAATCGGAATAGTTTGAAACAAATACATTATTCTCAGCAAAATGTTCATCTTAATTGCAGCTATTCTACCAAGCAATGACCAATTAAGCTTGTTCCACTTTATCATATCTTCATCCATTTTACGGCATAACTTTTCATAATTGTTTTAAAACAGATCAATATTCTTCATTGTTATTTCCACGCCCAAATATTTTACTTTAGGGGGTAACTTCACATCCCGTTAATCTCTGCAATTCCTTTTGTTTACTTACTTGCATACTTTTACACAACATTTTTGACTTTTCTTTATTAACATAGTCCCGCCAATTCTCCAAAATCTTGTATTTTGGCTAACAACAAAGGTGTTATTTGCATAGGATTTTCATTTATAAACATCATATAATCTGCAAATGCTCTATATTTATAGGAAAATCCTTTAATTCTCGCTCCTTCAATTTTTTCATCATCTTGTATTTGCATCAATAAAATTTCAAGAGTCATTATAAACAACAATGATGAAAGTGGACAACCTTGCCTTGTACCTTTGTTAATTCTCATTTCTTCTGTAAGATCTTCATTTATACATAACCTTGCACATTGTTCAGTATAAATTGCTTTTATCATTCTTATAAAGTTTTCCCCCAACTTTATTTTCTCCATTACTGCAAACATAAAGTCCCAATTCAAATTATCAAAAGCTTTCTCTGCGTCCATAAAGAATAATGCAACTTCCTTCTCTGGATGTCTTTCATAGTACTCTACAATATTTACAACAGTTCTAATATTGTCTCTTATTTGCCTTTTAGGGAGAAAACCCGCTTGGTCTTCCTTTATAAAGTTTATTAGATATTGTTTAAGCCGTTCCTCTAAGATTCTTGTGTATATCTTATAATCATTGTTTAATAATGAGATTGGTCTATAATTCTTTACATTAGTGACATCTCTATCTTCCTTTGGAATCAACGGAATTACTGCTTCCTTCCATGTATTTGGTATTTTCCCATTTATTCCCATTTATTTCCCATTTATTCTTATCACATTCATTAATTTTTGAAGTTTTGGTATTAATTCTTCTTTAAACGTTTTAAAATTTTTTACCGTAAATCCATCTGGTCCAGGTGCCTTTCCAATTTTCATTGCTACTTCAATTTCTATTTTTTCAATTGGATCATTCAAAACTTTTCCCATATAATCAGTTAAAGGTGCTATTTTAATCTTCTGCAAATACGCTTCCATCTTTTCCTTCTTTACTTTAACACCTTTAAATAGTTTAGCATAATATTTAAAAAAATCTTTCTTTATTCCTTCTTGATCTACCATTTCTCTTCCATCAGCCATAATTTTACTTTCTCTGTTTTTCTTCAATTGCCAGGCCAAATATTTTCAAGGTTTATTCGCTCCCTCGAAAGATTTCTGTTGTAATTTTTTCAAATTCCATTCCAATTCTTTATTTAACAAATGTCTCATTTGTGCTTGCAATATTGTAATCTTCCTTATAATTTTCTTTTTTCCTGGCCTTTTCCTTAATTCACCTTCTTTTTTCTTAATTTCATTTTGAATGTCCAATATCTGTTTATCTTTTGCTCTCTTGTCTTTATTATTCAACGTTATTAGTAATCCTCTCATTACTGCCTTGTAGGCATCCCATACCATCTGAAATTCTATATCCTCTCTGTCATTTACTTGGAAGTACGCTTTGGTTTCATTTTCTAGAGATGTCACTATTTCTTTATTTTGTAGTAAATCTTCATTTAATCTCTATCTTCTTGACTTTTTGACAGTTTTGTAATCCACATTATTGGGTTATGATGAGCTCCCATTTTAGGTAATATCTCTATTTTCTTTGTTATAAGTCCCAAATCTTTAGTACCCCACAACATGTCAATTCTAGTGAAAGAGCTATGTCTAGCTGAAAAGAAGGTATAGTCTCGTACTTAAGGATTAAACTTCCTTCATATATCTTCCAAACTCTCCTGTTTAACCAATTCAAAAAAAGACTTTGGCAATTTCCCTTCTTTATCATTTCCCCCCCAGATCTATCTATCGTATTCTGAATTGTTCCGTTAAAGTCCCCCATCAATAAAATTTGCTCATAGGTCACTTCATCAAGATGTTGTGTAATATTTTTTTAAAAAATGTCCTTAGCACCATTTGAAGCATAAAGTCCCAACAACAACTTTTTTTGGCATTCAAAGTAATTTCTACTGCTATATATCTTCCATCTTTATCTTTAAATACCAATTTCAGATCTAATTCTTGTTTAATATAAAAGACTACTCCTCTCTTCTTCTGTTCAGCCAATGTAAAAAATTCTAGTCCCAATTGTTTATTCCATAGAAATTTATAATCCTTTTGTCTAATATGCACTTCTTGTAAACATATTATATTACAATTATGTTTTTTTATCCAATGAAACGTTGCCTTTCTTTTTTGTGGTGAATTTAGTCCATTTACATTCCAAGATATCAATTTATAATCCATCATGGTGCAAATTCTTTATTTTCTTCATAAAATCTACGCAGTTCCTGTGCATTTGTGATTGTAATCCTTTCCCCTTGAAGTTCAAAGCTCAAACCTTCAGGTATTATCCATCTGTACCTCATTCCATTGTCACAGTTTTTCTGTCAATTTTTTATATGCCTTTCTTTCAGGTAGCACTTCTCTTGGTAGTTCTTTGATAATTCTTATTCTACTGCCTCCCACTGTCAATGATTTTTCAAAGTTTTTATTCATGATCTTTCCCACCATTTTTTGTCATAAATCTTATAACCACATCTCTTGGCAGATTGTTCTTTTTTGTATAGAGTGAATTTACTCTATACATATAGTCATACATATTTCTATTCCTTTCAGGATCTTCCTCCAAAAATTCTGCAATTATTTTTATTATGTATTCTTTCAGGTCTGATTCTTCATCTTCAGGTACACCTCTCAGACGGATCTGAGTTTCCATCAATTTACAGTTATGAATTGTCACTTTTTCTTGTAATTTTAACAAAGTGGAGTCATGTGTTTTCACTCTCTCTTCCACTTTTTGTACTTTTTTTGTTATTACCACAGTGTCATTTCTGAGATTCTCTATTTCTTTTTTTAATTCTTTCTTTGAGTCCTCAATATCCTTTCTTATTCCTTTTTTAGAGGCAGTTATCATTTCTTTCACCCCCTTCATTATCCTAGCTTCCATTGCATCTAATTGGGCTTGCATTTTCTCTATTGAAGCAGACCTAGCATGAGTTTGTTTCGGGTCTGACATGTAAAACAAGATCAAAAATTTTGGTCTCACCAAATTAAATCTGAACCATCAGGTGTGATAAAGTGAAGGTTGCCCTTTCCAATGCACCCAATTTCGCTGTCCTCTGAGCCTCCCAAGCTTAGATATTAATGTTTAAAGTTTTTATTTCTTCCAAAATGGTGGTCGCAACTTTTGCTTCACTTTAAAAAATCTTCTTTTTCCCCTTTTATCAGTTCAAATCTTGTTATCTACTATCCAACAGTAGTAATTTTTTAATTTCCAAATCTGTTAACTCCACTAATTTTTAATGTCCCAATCACTTTAAAAATGATGTTAAAGTTAGTCCTCCCGACAACAATGGCCAGCGATGTTTCTCTCTGGTATTATAATCCTAGAGTAAGCTGTTTACTTTGTTGACTTCCTTCTTCCTCCAATACTTCGTTATTAAGCCATTTTGAACATAACCTTCTACAGAAAATTAGTACTCTGTATCACTCTTGCTGGTCTACCAACAAACTGCATCTCTAATATATATATTACAGCCATATTAGTAATGACCACAAAAGACGAATGCAGTTAAGTAGTACAGAGCAGTGTTCCCTTTAAACTGAGTTAGTGTGAGCTAGCTCACAGTTTTTAGCCTCAGGCTCTTAGCTCAGGAAAAATGGCCCCAGAGCAAACTAATTTATGCAGTAACTCACAACTTTAATGCCAGTAACTCACAGTGTATTTGCTCACAAGACTCCACAGCTTAGAGGAAGCATTGGTACAGAGTCCTATGGATACATACACATGAACACATAGGGACCAAACCTTGTCTCTCCACAGTCTACTGTCTCTTTTCTCCCAAAATTGTATCATGCTGAGCTATGAGAACAATGCTTTAGGACAGGAACAGAGGCAAATAGCTAGGGGGATAGCTTGAAGGCTCCTTACACATGCACTGTTTTGCTATTAAAAAGCTATGCCATCCTCTTCTTTTATGTGATTTGAAATATCTTCAGTTAAACCTGCATCTGCCATACCGTTAGTGTAGTCCAAAAACAGCAATCCTAGGCATACTTATACAGATATAATTTGTACTGAAATTAATTGGATTTACTTATTCTTTAGGAAGAGGGTACAAAGTTGCTTCCCATATAACCTTCAACTAGCTGTAATACAAATACACAAGTTTATTCTTCTAGAACTGGAAATCATCATGTTTGTGACTCCTAAACTTTGGCCCATCAGCTTTTACATCTTTTGTAAACTGCCAGTTTTAAAATAACCTGTCATCAGCATTGAAGTTTGTCACCCAAAGAGATGTATACAGTCTGATCATTTTAAAAATAGTACATGTAAGTGCACAATTTAGAAAGGATTTTAAAAAACCAGTCTTACATAGATTGGTCTCTACCATACAGTATCAATTGAGCTGCCATCATCAACAAATCGATGATGAGGACCTAAAAATAAGCTAATTAGCTATGGACAAAACTGCAATATTAATAATACCAAAGATTTCATTAGCTTATGGATCATTTTACTGTAGTGGTTAAGAACATGAGTTTTTAAATTGTATGTTATTCCCATGGCATCTATAGATAAGCCACCATATTCCAGCCTTTGCCATATCTGTAACTTGGACATAACATAAGAATCATTGAGGAGATTTCTAGAATAAACATAGACAACTTTTTTGTATGAACGCCCAAAACCTTGCACTGTCAATCTGTGAAGATATGCTGCCAGCAGGCAAAAGGGGTTGAGGAGAGAAAGGAGATGGTTGCACACCAGGAGTCAGCTGATTCCAATGGCTGTGCCAATGATCAAGAGACTCAGTCTCTTGACATGCAGCAGTTCCCAGCTTCAATCCCTGGCATCTCCAGTTAAAAGGACCAGGCAGCAGGTGATGTGGAAGCCCACTAACTGAGATACTGGAGAGCTGTTGCCAGTCTGAATAGACAACACTGACTTCAATGGACTAAGAGTCTGATTCGGTATAAGGCAGATTTGTGAACGTGTGATGGTAGATTGCCATTGCCTGTCTCTTCACAGTGACCCTGGAATTCTTTGGTGGTCTCTCATCCAAATATTAACCAGGACCAACCTAATTTTTAGACATATCTAGCAATTGGGTTATCTTTTGCTACATTTGTGCCTCGTTTCAGTTTTGTGGGACATGTGGATGTATCCTAAGAATTTTGATAAACCAAAATGTAAGGCCTACATGTAGAAAATAAGGGCTACATGTGAAACAAGCCTAAATGAGTGCCCCTTACACATTACCATTCTAAACTCAATATTATTCATTCTTGGCCCAATTCCAAGTAAAGAGATACAGAGGCGAGGGTTTCATACAATGAATTCCTTTCCATTAATGAACTGCCTCTGAAGTGCTATGGTCATTTCAAACAGTGCTGCTTTCCCTCCCCGTGCCCTTTTTCATGGTGCGATCTTCATCAAACTTTTTTGAATGTTCCAAGCTGAGCACTAGAGTGCTAAACCAATGTAGCATTTCAGTGTTATAGCAACACCATTGAGATGCCTTGACTCCATTGAGATACACTGAGATTACAGCTATTGTTACATTAATACAGGAAGGGAGAAGTAGCTCACAGATATTCATACAAAACACTCACCAAACTTCTACCCACAAAAAGAAATTTGACTCTCTGAGATACACTTGGCAATGTCACTTACCAGCCAATCACACTTGGGTAATCATGGGCTGCATAGATGAGTGAATTTCAGGACATTTGTTAAAAACACCTTAGGTTAAAGACACCATTAATTATTGCCCTGAGCACCCACTGTCCAGTGAGCTACTTCTCTCCTCTTATTTCCACATAACAACAGCCATGATCTCAATGTATCTCAATGGAGTCAAGGCATCTTGATGGTGCTGCTGTAACACTGAAATGCTATATCAGTTTAGTGCTATAGCACTCAACTTAAAACATTTCAAAAAAAGTTTGAGGAAGATTGCACCATGAAAAAGAGTGGAGAGAAAAAGCAGCATTGTAGGAAGTGCTGCAGACATTTTAAACAGCAAACCACAGCAATTCAGAAGCGCAGCAAAGAAATGAAAATGGAAGAAGGCAGTTTCTTTCAAGAATGGCTTGACCACGCTTTGCTAACCCAATGAAGGAGCACTGTATAAACAGGTAAATAAAAACTGTTAGCAACCAATTACTAAAACAGTTCTGTTTGAAATGACACAAAAAAAACAATTAGCAACCAGCTACTAAAACATATACAAAGACTGTAAATTATCATTGTCTTCTTTTTGTTGCTAGTTTGCTCCACTCCAAGAGTTCTATGTATGAAATGCCTTTATAGTTGCAAAGTATGGATTTGCTCCAGCATCATATACATTACCTTAAAGTGGCACTGGCTCTGCTTTTTTGTTATAGGCAGTTCTGAACTCTGTTCAAACAGCCCAGCCCATCAGAGCAGAGGCCACTACAGAGAGCAAAAGGCCAGTCCATTATTGTAGGCCTGATTTCTTGCCAAGCTGTGGCATTGTTTGATATCAGGAAACACTCAGTCCAGAAGAGGTTGTTTTGTTAAGGTGTGTGTGGGGGGGAGCATGACTGCTTAGCCTCGATATCTGTTACATCATATATCTAGGAAATTCTGTCCAAGTTGCTAAACATTCTTTGAACAGTTAGTCCTGGTTGTGCATACTTTCTGTCTGCATATATGCTTACATTTGACATAGACTATACAGCAGTGGGACTAAATGTCATCATTTAGTAATTAATGCTATTCTAATTCCCACTGCCATGGTTTCTTCAGAGAGTGAACTCTGAGGCACAATCCATTACTATGCTAGACCTTTAGGCTGCTATAGTTGCCAATGAAAACTGGTGCAATACTGCAAAGAAGACATGATGTGCTGTGCCAGGTTCTCTCTACCTATTGTGAGCATTCCAAAAATGAATCAGTAACAATAGTGTCCTTCTCCTAGCAATTCTCTGCAGCCTTCCATGTTATTTAATTCCACTGGGCAACTGTGGTTTCCTGATCAATGTGTGAGAGTGTACTATAAAGGACTTTATCTTATTGGTAAGTTAATAAAATTATGTTCTTTAGGATAATATCATTTTAATATTAGGATATCGGAGAGCCAGTTTGGTGTAGTGGTTAAGTGTGCGGACTCTTATCTGGGAGAACCGAGTTTGATTCCCCACTCCTCCACTTGCACCTGCTAGTATGGCCTTGGCTCAGCCATAGCTCTGGCAGAGGTTGTCTTTGAAAGGGCAGCTGCTGTGAGAGCCCTCTCCAGCCCCACCCACCTCACAGGGTGTCTGTTGTGGGGGAGGAAGGTAAAGGAGATTGTGAGCTGCTCTGAGACTCTTCGGAGTGGAGGGCGGGATATAAATCCAATATCATCTTCTTCTATTTAAAACATGCATTAAAAAAAACACAATATGTAAACACTAGTGGGGATCTGTGGGATATTTGTGATATGTAGGAGAGGTAGAATAGAAAGAAGAGAGTTATTTATTAAAGTTCTCTCTTTCTGCATCCCTGTAAATACCTCAGCAAGTGAGAAGGCAAAGGACCCTTGCTTAGTCTGTCCATTGAACATAGGCAAGAGAACCATGTATAGCAGCCAAGATCTGGATTGAGTAAGGGTGGGCCACAATACTACCTCCTCAAGGAACTGAGTGTTGTCTTTTGAAGCATCTATATAGAACCCTTGCTTTGGAACCTTCTTTAGGTAAAATGGAGAGGGAGGGGGTGGACAGGGTAGGGGATCCTGCCTAAGCTTACTTTCCAATTTGAATCTGATGCAGACTGAAAGGGTAGCAAATGCTCAAAGGATCCAATATGCTCAAATGGTTCGATTATGATTGCCATCTCTGGAAAAAGAAATTAAGAGCCTTTTTAAGGAAGCCCAGCTAGCTTAGAATCTGGTAAAGTTAAATGATTATCTTGAGTGTAAGAAAAAATTTTCAGATATGATTGCATCTAAGAAAAAAGAGTACTTTCAACATACTTGGAACCCACTTTTCCATGCCATAAAATCGAATAACAGTAAATCTTTTTGAAGACTAATCTCAGATAGTACAAATCACAGATCACTTTCTGACCCTAACATATCTCCCAAAGTATGATTACTACTCTAAGATCTTTCAGGCCCAAGATATCCCTCCCAGTACTAGTTCAGAAGATCTTGTACTTTCTGATCTTCCTGCTTGGCCTCCAGTCAAACCTGATGAAATTATTGAACTAATAGAGAGTTTAAAATCTGGTAAGGCTCCAGGCCCTGATGGCCTTTCTGCCGAAATTTTTGAAAAATTTGCAGCCTGGTGATCTTTGCCTCTGGCCAAACTATTCACTTTAATCAACTTATATGGAACAATTCCCGAGCCCTGGCTCAATTCCATTCTAGTTCCCATTTATAAAAAGGACTCAATTCCATTCTAGTTCTCATTTATAAAATCAAAATCTTACTGAGATCTTTCGTCCCATTAGTCTATTGTCTGTTCTGGGAAAATTATATGCCAAGCACTTAGAACATCGATTGATTAACTGGCTACATCAAAATAATATTATTGGTCCAGAACAGATAGGTTTCTCCAAAAAGAAGTCTACTATCGATCATTTTGCCACACTGGCTTTTTTAGCTGACAAGTACATGAATATAGGCAAGAAGAAACTTTACGTAGCCTTTATTGATCCGAAGGGTGCCTTCGATTCAGTGGATAGAAATATGTTATGGAACAAACTAGCAGACCAAAAGATTGATCCCTGCCTTTTAATCCTATTTTAAAAATTACACACAGATACAACTTGTTAGGTTAAATACTCATCAAAAGTCCATTTAACTTGGACAATATCTGTTTTTAAAGGTGTTAAGCAGGGCTGTGTACTAGCCCCATATCTTTTAAATCTTTTCTTAAATGACTTACCACAATTCTTTAAATCCATAAATGGGCATCCACCCAAGCTAAACGATCTCCCAATTCCATTATTATTGTATGCTGACGATACAACTATTCTTTACACACAAGCTTTGGAAAGCTTTGGATAATTATTGCCAGATAAATTCACTTTCTATAAAGTATTCCAAATCCAAGGTTGTAGTTTTCTCTAAAAGCTGGTGCCCACAAAAATGATATATAGATAACCAAGAAATCAAACAAACCAAATGCTATAAATATCTAGACTTAACGTTCAATTATAATTTCAAATGGGTAGTCCATCGTAACAGAGTAATTAATATAGCCAATTTCTTCTCTCAAATAAACCATTTTTACTACCATAAAGGTAACCAATACTTCCCTGCTGCAATCAAAATTTTTCAGGCTAAACCCTTATCTCAAATATTTTATGGCATTCCCCTGTGGATAAATGCGTTGAATCAGAAAATAGAAAATGTTCGGGCCACATTTTTGCATCTACTTCTTGGACTGCCTAAATGTGTACCTTATACTGTAATTTGTGCGGAAACAGGTATGCACCTTATAGCAACCAAAGCATGGATCTTAACTTTTAAATATTGGCTTTGAATTTATTATAGGGCTGAATCTGATAGCTTGTTCAAACATCTTAAAAAAGACGCTTACAATGCTGTGTGGTTGAAAGGGATTATAGATAAGCTCAAGCACATAGGAATTGCAATTGAAGACCTTTTTCTGTCTGATGAATCCTGTAATTTTAGATTGATTAAACAAAGGCTCCTTGATTCAGAACTTACTAAGTTATGTCCTGTTCAATATTATACATGCTCATCGGCAGCGCTTGGTCTTGCTCAACCCATTGGAAAAATGGCCAACTATTTATGTGATCTAGAAAGTCTCCAGCAATGGAGAACATTTATGTTAGCAAGGATGAATGCCTTTTTTCAAATGTTTTTATGTCAGATTCCTCCAAATCCCATATAGTGAGAGAGTCTGTCCTTGTGGGGTGAACAGCCCAGATTCCATCCAACATATATTGCTGAACTGTCAGTTATATTCTAATACTCAGAGAGAACTGTTCTTCTTCCCTGTAACCTGGTGAATGGGATTGATTACTGCCGCCTGTCAGGCCCCAAGCCAAGGAAAAGACAAGAAGAGGTCAAGATCTTTATTTCAGCTTCATGGGCATACACATGCATTGTCAGAACTGACAAACCTGCGAGTTCCTCCAACTTATAAACCTTTGCGCTGACCGTTATAGTTCAAGCCAAAGCGCGCCAAGCTAAAGTGGTGGTTTTGTGCGTGGTTTCTATTAAGCTCTCATCACCACAGGTGTTGTTATCAGTTCCTGGGTCACATCTCCTCCTGTTCACGGCTTTGGTTACATAGCAACTAGCCAGCTCCCAGACATACCATCCTCCCTTCAGATAAGCAACAAGCAGCAAAATAGCATAGCTAGCACAAGCACAGTATTGTATAGCTGGATACATAAGGCAGGAAGAACAAAATGGAGTGACTCTTGACATTCTGCCCCCTCTAAGGTCCCCTTCCCCTGGGTTTATTTGGATGTTTGTTATAAAATTCCTTAATTAAAGCTTTACAGTTTGTATCTTTGGCGCTGACCCATTCAGCTTGACTTAACGGGAAATGAGTCCAGTTGATAAGATAAAACAATTCACCATGTTTGATCTTGGTATCGAGAATTTCCTGCACTTCATGATGAATCTGACCATGAACCAGTCAGGGATGGTGGTTCCATCTGGGGGTGCCAATGCGAGGGTCTTCTTCAAGTAGCTGGCATGGAAACAAGGGTGTACATGTTTAAGGTTTTTAGGCAGGTCCAGTTCAACAGTTACTTTATTTATAATCCTTTTGATTGGGAAAGGTCCCAGGTATTTCATCCCTAATTTCTTACAGTTCTGTTCATTAGGTAAGTGTTTGGTTGAAATATACACTTTGTCTCTCATTGCTAAATCCCACAGTTCAGAGTGTTTCTTATCATACTGAGTCTTATAGGCTTCTTGTGCCCTCTGTAGTTGTTTACTTATAACTGCCCAACCCCCGGCAATCCCCGCCACCATTCCATAAAGTCCATGGGGGCTGACAAAGGGGGGGGTGAATTGAGGGAACGGTTTGCTCTTGTATCCATATACCGCTTGGAAAGGGCTTACTTTGGTGGTGCTATGCACACTGTTGTTGTAAGCATATTCTGCAAAGGGCATTAAGGCCACCAAGTTGTCCTGTTGGAAGGACATATAACAGCATAAGAACTGCTCAAGCACTGCGTTGGTGCATTCCGTCTGTCCATCCATCTGTGGGCGGTAAGCGGAACTGAGCCCCTGCTCAATCCCTGCTAGTTCGCACAGATGCGACCAAAATTTGGCAACGAATTGTGGGCCGCGGTCGGAGACCACCTTCGTGGGTAAAGCATGTAGCCGAAAGATGTGCTGGATAAACAATTGGGTCAGTTGTTTGGCTGTGGGGAGTTGTTTACAAGGCACAAAGTGGGCCTGTTTAGAAAAACTATCCAGCATGATCCAAATTACGGTCTTCCCCATCGAAGGGGGTAAATCAGTTATAAAATCCATAGATATACATTCCCAAAGGCAGGAAGCAGGGGGAAGAGGCTGGAAGTGTCCCGGCGGTAAGCCCCCCCCTCTTTTTTGCCATGATACAGGTGTGGCATCCTGCTGTATATTCTACGTCCTTCCGCAACCCTGGCAACCGGAATTGTCTTTGAATCAAATGCATTGTCTTTACAAATTTGAAATGCTCCCCCAGCTTGAAATCGTGCACTCTTTTAATCACTTGTTTGTGCAAGGGGGGAGGTACGTAGAGTTTCTCCCCTCAATGACACAGCCCATCTCCTGCTTTCACCAATTGTAAATCCTCTCCTGGGGGGGTTGTCGTGGATAGCTTGTCTCAGTTCTCCTAGGAACCCGTCAGGGGGCTCCCCCCCTTCTGGCTTTGCACATGCGTAGCTACCAATGTGCTTAGCTGGGAGGGCATGAACAGTGAGTCGATAATCTCCTCCCTCTTGCTGTCATGTTGAGGGAGACGGGACAACGAATCTGCCAAAAAGTTCAGTTTCCCGGGGATGTGCCCTAGCTTGAAATTGAACTGCCGGAACAGCCCCGCTCACCGTACTTGTTTATTGTTGAGGTTACGAGTCGCAATGAGAGCAGCTAAATTCTTGTGATCTGTCCATAGTTCAAATGGCTCCCACACCCCCTCTAAGTAGTGCCTCCATTTTCTAGGGCCAGTTTGATAGTGGAGGCTTCCTTGTCCCACACTGACCAATTGCGTTCCGTTGGGCTGAATTTTTGAGAAAAGTATGAGCAAGGGTGTAATTGACCATCTGGCCCCTCTTGGAGTAATACGGCTGCGCGGGTGTATTAGGCAGGGCTTGGATGTAAACCGGGCTTTCAGTTCTTCGAATGCTTTTTGACACTCCTCCATCCACAGGAGACTGGAACTACCCTTTGTGGCATGCGGCCCCTTCCCCTTGGTTTTCAACAGTTGGGTGAGGGGCAGGGTGACCTCAGCAAAGTTATTGATGAACCCCTTATAAAAATTTGCGAACCCAAGGAAACTGGAGCTGTTTACGTGTTCAAGGGGGTTCCCACTCCACCACTGCTTGTACCTTGGTTGGGTCCATCCCCAGCCTCCCCGTGGAGATGCAGTAACCCAAGAAATTGACCTCCATCTTGTGGAACTCACACTTTGTCAGTCTGGCAAACAATCTGTGTTCGTACAAGGTCTGTAGCACCTCCCTCACCAACTGGATATGTGAGGGCAGGTCTTGCGAGTATATAAACATGTCATCTAGGTAGCAGACCACGCCCTTATATAGGTATTTATGCAGCACCTCAATGATTAGGTTCATGAATACCCCCAGGGCTCCTTTGAGGCCAAATGGCATAACCAAGTACTCATATTGACCCAATGGTGTGTTAAAGGCAGTTTTCCACTCATCCCCTTCCTGGATGCACACCTGGAAATAAGCATCTCGGAGGTCAAGTTTGGTGAAAATTTTCCCTTGGGACACTTCCCCTAGGAGGTCCCGTATGATGGGGAGGGGGTACGCATTACTCATGGAAAAGCCGTGAAAATCAGTGCAAAGTCGTAAACTGCCGTCTTTTTTCTACTTGAACAACACCGGGGTGGCCTGGTGGGATTTGGCGGGTTGTATGAACCCCTACACAGGTTGAGTTCCAGGAAGCTTTGCAACTCCTCCCTTTCCCCCCGACTCATTGAGTACAGCTTGGTTTTGGGCAGTGGTTCCCCCTCCACCAATTCAATGGCACAGTCAGTGGGTCTGTGAGGGTGGAGCTAATCTGCCTCCTGGGCATTGAACACCCCCTGCAAAACGTGGTACTTGGGGGATATACTGGGCACTTCCACCATGGTGACACAAAGTTTCTCGCGCTGAGGAGGGGTGTGTGGGCCCCATTCCTTGTTCCATCGGTGACTCTCGCACACCGGATCCAAGAAGTAAATGGTGCTCCCGCTCCATTGGACGAGCGGCCAGCCACTCCAAGCTAAGGACGGCATGGAACTTGGTGGCCGAGGTGATAATGAAAGTGCGGGGTTCCCAATATTCTCCCACCCCCAAGGTAGTCCCCGTCTCACACAGTTCCCCCTTCATCAGGCTCCCATTCATCTGCTCAAACACATAGGATTCTTGAAGGGGCACAGTTTTTAGTCCCAACGCTTCCACCAGACTCAGAGACAGTAAGTCTTTGGAACATCCTGAATCTAGTAGGGCCCTGATGCAGGAAAACCATTTTGTAACAGGGTTTACTAGAGTTATTGGCACATAATACAAAACCCAGATAATCTCACCCATAGTGGCGGCTGTGCCTCTGACCTGCTGTTGCGCACTCCTCACAGCAGGTCTGGGTGATTTCCTGACAGCTGGGCTCCTCCGTCCTCTTCCTCGGATTTCTCAGGGATCGTTTTCCAGAACTGCAACACTGCTGACTTGGCCTTGGTCATTGGGGCCCTGGGGCCACTGGTCTTCTTCTTTGCCTCTGGTTTTAGGGGTGTAGAGGTTCTCAGCTCCTTCAGCCTGCTTGGACACTCGCTGGCGATGTGATTCTCCTCCCCCTGCGCACTTAAAGCGCAACTTTGCTTTGGCTCTCCGGTCGTGTTCCTCCCGCGAGAGCTGCTCCACGGCTTGTTTGGCCAAACTTGGTCAAGGTGTCTTCTCTCGAGCTTCTTTCAGGGGGGGGGGGGAGGGCTTGTTGTTTCTTATGGAGGGCGATCATCTTGTTGTGGTGCTCTATTTTGCAAGCCAACTGGGTCCACCTGACCAGATCTCGCAGTTCCCCCAGCTTCAGAGCCTCCTTATAAATGTGGGAATTCAGGCCCCTTTTGAATTGCTTGATCCTGGCTCCGTTGTCCCATTGCTGGACCTTGGAATTCAGCTCCCTGAATTCGCTGAGGTAGTCTCAGACCGACCTGGCGCCTTGTTTCAGGTCTTGCAGGGCTGCTATTGCATTAGTTTCTTGTAGGGGGCCCTCAAAGTGGTGTCGCAAAGCCCTCAGGAGGTCAGTGGCTGAGTTCAGGATGGGGGACTGTTTCTCGAACAGGGTCACGTACCATCGAGCTGCTGGGCCCCGGAGACAGCTGCCGATGTGCACCACCTGCGACTGTTCCATTGGGAAGTTGTGGGCCCACATGCTGAAATGTCCCCGCACCATCACAATGAAGTAGGCCAGTTTCTTGCCTCACTCACTCGGGGCCCCCCCGGCACCGGCACTGGTTCCTCGGGCCCAGGTTGGGATTGGGGTATTGGGTCACCCCCCGCTGGTGAATCACCCCCGGCCAGGACTGGTTGTGGGGGGGGGAGCTGCAATCCGCTCCCTCATCGCCCGCACTTGCTGGGCAAGGTTTTGCATTTCTTGAATCATGAAGGTGTGCATGGCTTGCATCTTTTCATGGAGTTGACTGCTTTGGGTGGCTAAGGCTTCTTGCATCCACTCCACGGTCGTGTCCCCGGACCCCTGGACTAGGGGTCCTTTCCCCTACTCTCATTGCCCTGGAATCCCCATGGGTTGTAGAAGCGTTGTAGCCCCAAAAGTCGGTGGTATTGCGGGGGTTCCTCTCTCAGATCTCCGATAATACCCTCCTGGAAATCTATGGTGCCCCAATCCTTTCTCCGCACCATTACAGTGAACGGGGTGACCCGCGGCCCTTCAGGCTTCGGTTCTTCCTCTCCGTCTGGCTTGGTAATCCCTGTAGCCTGGTCCTGTTCACCAACCATTGTGAGTCTGGGATTAGGCTAGGCCAGGGTAGTTGTGAATTCTGAAAAAATGTCAGACCCTGAGCCAAGGAAAAGACAAGTAGAGGTCAAGATCTTTATTTCAGCTTCATGGGCATACGCACGTGTTGTCAGAACTGACAAGCCAGCCAGTTCCTCCAACTTATAAACCTTTGCCCTGACCGTTATAGCTCAAGCCAAAGCATGCCAAGCTAAAGCGGTGGTTTTGCGTGGAGTTTCTATTAAGCTCTGATCACCATAGGTGTTGTTATCAGTTCCTGGGTCGCATCTCCTCCTGTTCATGGCCTTGGTTACATAGCAACTAGCCAGCTCCCAGACATAGCATCCTCCCTTTAGATAAGCAACAAGCAGCAAAATAGCATAGCTAGCACAAGCACAGTATTGTATAGCTCAGGGGTAGAGAACTTTGGCTTTCCAGATGTTTTTTGCCTACAACTCCCATCAGCCCCAGCCAGCATGGCCAATGGCTGGGGCTGATGGGAGTTGTAGGCAAAAAACATCTGGAGAGCCAACGTTCCCTACCCCTGGTATAGCTGGATACATATGGCAAGAGGAACAAAATGGAATGACTCTTGACACCGCCTACTGAAAAATAATGAAATAGAAATCACAGTGGCTGGATGGCTTATGCTGAGTTGACTGAATCTGAATCTGACGAAGACAGAAGTCCTTTGTTTGGGTTGTGGTGGTCTGGGCAGGGAAATTCCCTTACTGGCTTTTGACGGGACGCCATTGATAATGGTGTCCAAGGTCAGGAGCTTGGGGTACTGCTGGAGCCAATCTTGTCAATGGAGGCCCAGATAGCAGCCACTGACAAATCTTCCTTTTTCCATCTCAGGTGGGTGAGGCAGTTGGTTCCCTTCCTCGAGCTGCGACCTAGCAACTGTGATCCATGCAATGGTCACCTCGAGATTGGACTACTGTAATGCCCTCTACATGGGGTTGCCCTTGTCTCGAACCCGGAAACTGCAGCTAGTGCAGAATGCGGCAGCTAGGCTGCTATTGGGGCTCCCCAAGTGGGAGCACATGCAGCCGAGGCTGCTGAAACTGCATTGGCTGCCAATAGTATACCAGATTCTCTACAATCTGCTGGTTATCACCTTTAAAGCCCTATATGGCTAAGGACCTGCTTATCTTAGGGACTGTCTCTCCCCACACGTTCCCCAGAGGGTACGTAGATCTGGAGCACAACATCTTTTAGCGATCCGCGGGCTGAGGGAGGCAAGATTAAAGTCAACTTGAGAGAAAGTCTTCTCGATCACTGCCCCCTTCTGGTGGAATCAGTTGCAAGAAGAAGTTAGGACCTTGCAGGACCTCGCCCAGTTCTGCAAGGCCAGTAAAACAATACTATTCCGGCTGGTCCTTAATCCAGAATGACTGATATGGGAGTAGGGAATGATATATTATATCCTGAATGCCATCTGAAACGTAATAGTGTCAGCTGATATTAGCACCAGAATGTTTTAATTGTTTTAATAATGTAATGTGAACTGTTCTGTTTTTACATGTTGTGAGCCGCCCTGAGCCTACTCTGGTGGGGAGGGCGGGATATAAATCTAAATCTAAGGGCTGTTAGTAAATTTCTGGAGAAGTCTATTAAAATCTATGCGGGGCATGTTTCATTATTAATTTTATTAGCTTATTGTTCTTAATCTTAGACTGTATATCTTGTCTGTCCTTATTTCATTATATGTCTGAATATGCCAATAAAAGGTATGATGATAATGATAATGAGGGTAGCAAATGCATATAATTGAAGAAATTGTTGGTGACTCTAGAACAGCTCATTTGTTAGAAATGTTGACTATGGTGCTTCCATTATTATTACAATACATTTACCTAAATGGGATGTCTAACTGGCATAAGTCAAATCCATAAACCTGTTGTTCACTTACTCCAGCTAACAGACTTCTTCATCTGTAAAAAGGCTATTATGCACCTTAACAATGTACTTTGGTGTTTTGAATTACCTCAGATTAAGACACTGTGGATATTAAATAATGCAATGTTCACATGCCTTCTCTCAGGGATATTCTCTCAGGCTTTACAGCCCAGGTAGTCTCTGGATTTACTGAGGAGCTCCAGATGATAATAAAACTCGGGAGACATCTATCGCAACAGCGGAGGAAGTCACAGGACTAACCCAATAAGATTAGGGATGCCATTTCCTAGGTGGGGTTGAGGGACCCTTCACTTTTGTGGGCTCCTGCCCACTGCCAGCCAGCTGACTGGCAGGAGGAAATTCCTTCCCACCCACCCCCAACAGTGATACCATATGTGATGCACTGACATCACCTGGAAGTGACACCAGTACATTGGTGACATTTTGGGGGGGGGGGTGCTCTGCTTTTGGGGCAAAATTCTATGGTTTAATGCCAATTTTACCATAGAGTTTTGCTCAAAAAGCAAAATGGCACCATGATGGCACTGATGTGCTGATATCACTTCTGGGTGACATCAGCACTTCGTACAACATCTCCATCCACTCCAGGAGCACCCCCCAAATCCCCCATCATCACAACAAAGAGATCCTAAAAAAGACTCAGGCTAAAGCTTATTTTAAAGTATACTCTGTGGAGGTGATGGCATCAGAGAAACAATACCTTTTTCCACCATTGCACCTGCACTGCCTCTCAGTGGTTTTTGATACTATTTATCATGTTATCTTTTGAAACTGCCTTTCTGGGCTGGGATGGGGAGGCAATATTTTGTGGTGGTTCCAATCCTACCTGGAGGTAGGTTTCAAAAGGTGGTGCTGGGGCTGCTGCTCAGACCCTTGACCTTTGATCTGTGGGGTCCCACAAAGCTCCATCTTGTCCCTTATGTTTTTCAATGTCTTCATGAAATGGCCAGGTGAGCTCATCCAGAGATTTGGGCTTGGTTGTTGCTCAGCACTGTCTTACACTTCTGTCCAATCCCAGGGAAGCTGTAGAAACCCTCAACCTGTACCTAGAAGCAGTTTTGGACTGAATGTAGGCTAATAAATGGATGCTTAATTCTGACAAAACACAAATAAGTGCCACTGGTGAGTGGAAAATCTGACCCAGAACTTAATGTGTTTTGTCACCCATTCTATATGGAGTTCCATTCCCCCTTGAAGGAACAGGTCTTTTGTTTGGGAATGCCTCCTATTGGATAGGTAGATGGCAGCTATAGTTAGGGAGCTTTGTACCAGCTTCAACTGGTTAACTAGGTATGGCTTTTCCTTTGCAGAAAAAATTTGGCCCTTGTGTAGCATGCCCTGGTAACAGAAACATCAGCTGATGCACAATGCTGCAGCCAGTATGTTGACTGGCAGGGGCCATAGGGACATATCACTTTAGTCTTGGCTCATCTACACTGGCTCCCCATCTGTTTCTGGACACAATTCAAGGTGCTGGTGTTAATCTTTAAAAACCTATATGTCTTGATACCATCATACCTGAGTTACCATCTACTTCCTTATAAACCTACCTGATCATTACCATCATCTTCTGAGTTCTTACTTCAGGTTCCACTGCCTCCTGAGATTAAGCAGGTGGCCATCTGGAAGAGGACCTTCCAAGTTGTGGCACTGAAACTCTGGAACTCTTTCCCCAGAGAAACTCACCTATCCCCCTTCTGTTGCCATCTTGCAACTGGGTAGTTTCATCTGGTGTTCCTTCTGCAATCCCTCTTGCCTGACCTGTTGTTTTTATGTCTGGCCCTGTTCACACAGCGTGTTGAGTCCGGGTTAAACTGGCCTGGTTGTGTTCCGAATATCTTTGTTCCGGATCTTATCAATCAGACTGCCATACTACAATTCGAATCACTCCGCGGTGAAACCGTCTTCTGCCGTCCACATGACGGCACCGTGCAGTCCTTTTTTCCCTCACTATTATGTGCATGTGTGCATTATGCGCTTGCATGCATTATGCACATAGATTAAAACATGTGGTTATGCACACATCGCTAAGTAGTAAAAAGAAAATGGCAACTGTAAACTGGATGTCTGAGGCTCCTTTTGCTCTGAGACAGCCTTTAGACATCCAGAAGTTTGTTTGTTTGTTTATTTGTTTGTTTGTTTGTTTATTTATTTATTACTTTCAATTTATATCCCACCCTCTCCGCAAGCGGACTCAGGGTGGTTAATAACGCAGCAGAACTATCCAGACGGAGAAAACTACAAGGTGAAACCGGAGAACTCAAAAAACACTGCAAAGGAGCAGACAACAAAATAATCCGGTTCTGAGAAGGATGGGGGGGGGGCTACCATGAGTTAATACTGGGAGACAGATGTTGTTGTCTGATCAGCCACTTAAATCTGGAAGGAAACAGCAGCCACATCTGATTATACTGTGCGTCTGAACAGGACCCCCGTGTACTTTATGTTTTGTATGTGTAGTTTAACTTCATTTTAACTTTGTTTTAATTGTTTGGATGATGTGTTTTTGTTTGGTTTTAATGGTTTTAATGTATGTTTTTATTATATATGTTTTAAGCTGTTAACTGTCTTTGTGGTTCTGATGAGGACAGAAAGGCAGGGTATACATTTTGTAAGCAAATAAATAAAAATAATATCCCATAGGATACTGCTTCAGTGCTGATAATGTTGTTCTTGGTAGTGTGTATTTGGGAGACCTCCTCAAGCCAGGTAAATCATAAAACTTTTAATCCTAAAGGGTAGTAGTACACTAGTTAAATATATTACCGTAAACAGAAAAATAGTGGTTATAGGTGTTATGTAAGTAACAAGGTTACTGGTTGTTCAGCTGTAGGTGCACACTTGATTAGGATGGGGATAATCTTTTAGAAGATAGCCATTTATCTCGATCTAAAGGTTATTATTTGTACTAAATTACACTTCATAGCATCAAAGTCATCTTTGATAGCATTCCTCCCATAAGAGAAATTAGCTTTGAAAACATTCCTGTTTAAATAAGGAGTTATGAAATTCAAAATATTCTGTGTGAACATGTAAAGCTTCTGGTATCCATGTCTGTGCATAGTTATTACACATTGCTGATCAAGATTATAAAATACAGACTGTATTTGAGCCAGTTTCCATACAATATCCTTCTACAATTAATATGTAAAGGAGTTCTGATCTTATAAATTCCATATCCTGGATATGCATTTTGAAGGGGTATTTTATTTTTTAAAAATATCTTTAGCTTTATAAGAGACAGGGCAAAAGTTACCATTTTGTTGAGTAATGCACAGATAAGCTGAGGTTCCTGTTGTGTCACATATACTTAGAATATTTAAAAGATAGTATATGGTGTATGGAGATCCTTCGTCCTGTTTTAAGAAAGCTTAAAAATTATTTACACTGCTAGACATAGTGACCCCCCCATCCACATATACCTGCCTGCAGCAGCAGCATGCTGTACATTGTTTGCTGCATCAAAGGTTCTATGTGTTTGCTTTACAAATAGATAGTTGTCATGAGCAACTCTGCTCTGTTGTCATGAGTTTTGGTCATTTCTTATTAGGTGTTGGGAAGGAATATTTGGCTTTCCCCTATAGTTGATCAGCACTGAAAAATTGACTATGCCAATCATCTCTTTGCTAGATCCAAGCAGGGTCTCAGTGGCTCTTGGATCACAGCCACATGTGCAGCCCAGATGCTAAAATGTATATTTTTATCCCATACACCCTGTCACATATGTGGAAGGATAAACTAGATGAATGAACTTCCAATGGAATCATTTGTCGCTTTGAACTGCAGTGAGTGTTATGACCTTCATTACAAGAGAGGGAGGCAGTGGACATTATGAACTTGTCCAGAATGAGAACAAGAATTCTTTAATGTTCAGCAAAAAGGAAGATTAGGAAGTATAGTGAGAAGGCATAAAGCATGAAAGAATAGGACTTCACATATGTGTAGCAACTGGAATGATTCTAGAGGAGAAAACATGGTATAGCAGCCAATCATTTGGACCTCAATATATGCTCCAGTAAAAGGCCCTAGGTAAGAACACTTACTATATTATATGTAGAAATTTCTCACCATTGGAAACTCATAGAAGAAGAGAAGAACCATATGTGCCACCATGAATTGTAGATCAGTAACACTATATGAATGCATTTGTTTGTTTGTTTGCTTTCTTCATTTAGAGACTCACCTTTCTCTCAAATGGGGACCTGACATGGCTTACATCATTCTCTTCTCCATTTTCTCCTTAGAACAACCTTTTGAAGTAAATTAGACTGAGAGTGTGTGAATGGCCCAACACCACAGATCTTAGTCTGGCACCTTTAACTACTGCACCACACTAAGTTTTGCACTGTTCATTTTCCTAGATGCACCTAACTGTACTGTTATCAAACCATTTCTCTTTATGCTTATCTGGCTGCTGTGATAGAGAGATGCCCTTGTAATAATGCTTGTCATACCCAGTGGTACCTATCATGTACTTGCTGGTTTAGCAGTTATAGGATCAGGCCTTTAAAACTATGACAGATTGAAAAGAAGGCAATCTGTTGCTACATAAAACGTTCTGTATCACTTACTTGATATTCAAATTGAAAGCTCTTAAATCAGTACTATGCTGTTGTCACAGGCCTTGTCTAACAATTCATCAACACAGTGTCTTCCCAGGCCACTGTATGTTTGGCAGCTTTATTTACTTCACACTCATTTTTAGATTGACAGTTACAATACAGATATTTCATACACTTTCCATGGGAAAGGGCTATGGACAAGAGGAAGGTTAGTGAAATTCAAAAATTGATGTTTACCAAGGAATTATGAAGAAAAAAATGTTTACAGAAACACAGTGTAGATAAAATGTTTAATAAGTGGATAATGAAGAAAGGAACTAAATATAGAAATGCAGATTATTCCATGATAGCTTCCAAACATGTTAAGCTATGGTCTTCTGAAATTTCCTTTACTTTTGGGTATGATGGGACCCGATAACTAATGAGATTCTGGTTGATAGTGTAACGTACTCAAACGGGAGACGCGACTAGGGCAACATTCTTTATTCGGAGCACGTTGCAAGAGAGAGAACACGGGGGCTGGGTCCCGCTTATGTACAAACCCCGGTACAGCCTACTGGACAGGTCAGGCCAATCCTGACCTGTTAAACTTCCCGCCACAGCTGGTGATTGGCGGGGACTTCCGTGCCCTGCGCTGGAGCGCCTGGGGCAGCCCAGTCGCCTCTGCGCATGGCGCGTTTAGCTGATGATACACTATAGATAGACAATAATCTTGAGCAAGATGAAAGTAAATGTCACAAAAGTCATTTTTCTTTAAGGTGCCACAAGACTCCTCCATGTTTTATGTGAGGTTAGATATTTTTAGATTCAATGCTGGCCTCAGATATTTTTTTTCTCCCAAGCAACTGCATTATGCCACTTTGTGGTAAGCCTGGCTTGTGCTAAAAGCAGACTGCTTTGGCAGGAAATGGCTAAGAAAGGTGCCAAAAAAAAGGGTTTAGATGTGTGTGGGGGGGTGCTGTGCTTCTTGCTACATCATCTTGCTTTGTCTTTGTTGCTTATGTTGTTTCCAAATTCAGAAATAGAATACTCCTGGAGGGAGGGCAAATCCTAGGCTGCTGCCTTCATGTTCTGGTCAGACGTTTCCCAGAAGTATCTAGTTGGCTTATCTTGAAAATATAATATCGCACTGGTTAAACATCTGTCTAATCTGGCGCAACAATCCTTAGGTTTGTATATAAATCCAATCTTCATTAGAAGGTTAACTAAAACAAATATATATTTCTCTGAGGCAAGGGTATTTAAACTATGGTCTGGGGGGGGGGTCACAGTCAGCCACCAACACGGTTTGTATCTAGCCCCCAAGTTCCCCACATCATCGCCATTACCTGTTCTTCCTTGAGTGCCTTGGCAACAAGAAGCCCTCACCCATTCAACTTTAATGTAAGCTGCAGTTTCCAATTTACCCTTGCATGCTCTCTATTTGCCCCCCAAGATCGGAATGAAGAGTCGGACACAAGGTTTTGGTATAACTAAGGGCCACTTTATTAATCATAATAATCACAGTGGCAAGGGCACCCAAAGGCATGGCCTGGTCAGGGCTAGGGGTCTCAACAGACCGCTCCCCTGCCATTAATGGGCGACAGATCCAGCCCCCAGCTGGAGCAGTGAGACACATGTCTCAATGGAAGGCACTCTTTAGTTGAGCCTCCAGGACAGTCTGCATTTTCCCCAACCCGGGTCATCAAACACAAAGGTTGCTTATGCCAGACCCCAAATTCCCCCAAAGGGGGATGCTTCATGGTTCTCCCCTAGCCGCAAAGTACCCTGACCCAGTAAAACCTGCCACCGCTAAGGCCAAGTCTCTACTTAGGGCTTAGCACCCACCGAGAGGCCCAAAGCCATCCGCAACCCTTGCCGTAAATCTCTCAAGAAAAGCATATTACCCTTTTCTGAGAAATATACTCCATCCCCTCTATAGAGGTCAGGAAACTCAGCAGAGATATCCAGAAAGGGCAAATAGTGGCCCAACCCTCCATCCAAAGCCTTCCTAATTTCCTTATTGGCTTTGTAGCGGGCCCTCTCAATGGCAGCAGGGTCCCAAGCACTTCGCCGAACAAGGTGAGGAATCATGGCGGACCAAACAATTGTGTTCTCCGGCCATCTCTCCTTGATACATCAAAAATCATCACGGGCCTGCCAGACTAACGCCTTGCCTTTAATTAGCCCGAGATCATTCCCTCCCAGGTGAATAATTAAAACCTGAGGAGGTAGGCCTAACCCCCCCTGGAATAACAAAGGCAGCAGGCCTGGCCACTGAAGGCCCCGGTGCCTCCGCCACTCAATGCAAACATGTTAGCTGAGTCCCAGCTGAGAGCCGACTGAAGTTCTCTGAGCCTGATATGCAGCCCAAAACACATGACTGTGGCCACAGATGAGAACTCGGCTCCTCTGGCCAGGAACAACAGCATCTAGAAAGAAAAAACAGTCAAACAAGAATATAACCAATACCATTTTAACCAACAAACCAACCTAGAGACTGAACAAAGGTTGAATATAAGATTTGTAAGCCAAAGAACGCCAACGGCCTAAACACTGAATGGAGGAGGAAGGATACCCCAGGGCAGCAGCTGTAAAAGCAGCACCAATCCTATAAGAGTGGGTACCAAACCGCCCCCCCCCCCCGATAACCCCAGCTTGTCTAAAGCCCTAGACCAACCTCAGGTCAGTTCACCTCAAAGCATTGCCAGAAACATAGTTTCTGGACCCAGCCACTAACTTACTGACTCTAAGAGCCCTGAAAAAAGGCTATTAAGGACGCAGCGTGAAACAAAGCGGCGTCAAAAAATGAAGCCCACACTGAGTCCCAAACCCCCTTCAGGCCCCTCAAAATCAGAGGGGAAATAGGCTTCCATGAATCTGGCCTAGAACCAACTTCTCTAGCCCAGCATTCTAGCATCTTTCGAAGACAAAAATCAGCTGCTTCTTCACTATAACCCAGCGCCTTGCTAGCAACTAGATCGCACGGCAACTCCCTTACCATGTAGGGAAACACAGAAGTGGAGCAGCTACTCCACCGGGAGGGGCCAAATAATGCAAAACCCTGCCCCAGCCCTAATGTCCTCAAACTGCCACACAGCCTGTTCATAAGACTTCCCGGTGCTGGGCGCAATGGCTGGACGTATCGCTCTGCGGCTTCGGCTCTCCAATCAGCCATAGTTCCTGGGGCATTGGCACTGCCTCCAGATCAGCATCTGGGGCCAACTGACAAAACCTCTCCATCTGTTTTCGATAGAGTGTCAGCCACCCCGTTATTCACCCCAGGAACGTGCTTGGCTAAAAACAATATGTTAAGCCGTAGACAACGCAGAGTGAAGGCCCTCACCAACCTCATAACCCGCTGTGATTTGGATGAAAGGGAATTAATAACATGGACTACAGCCATATTATTGCACCAAAAATGAACTGTGCGATTGGTCATATCTGTCCCCTACAGCCAAACCGCAACTAGAATAGGGAAGAACTCAAGAAACGTAAGATCTCGGTTCACACCTACCTGTATCCAGGAGTCTGGCTACCCTTCAGCGCACCAATGTCCGCGGAAATAGACTCCAAAACCCAAGGACCCAGCAGCATCAGACATGACCTAGAGCTCAGTTTCAAGCCTCATGTCTTCTCTCCAAAATGAAACCCCATTAAAGGACTCCAAAAACTCCCATCAAACCCGCAAGTCATCCCTCATGCTGCTGGTAACCCTTGTCCTCTGCTGAGGCAAGTGGAGGCCTGCCATAACATCACATAGCCTCTGAAGGAAGGCCCGCCCAGGAGCAACTACTTTGCCAGCAAAGTTAAGGTGACCAACTAGTAAGTAAGTAAGTAAAATTTTATTTGTATCCCGCCCTCCCCGCCGAGGCAGGCTCAGGGCGGCTAACAACATTTCATACAAATACAATAATAATATAAAACTTTGAGTTATATATTAAACTAGTTGAGTTAAACTAGTTGAGTTAAACTAGTTGAGTTAAACTAGTTGCTGCAACTCATGCAGGGTGGTCTTCCGCTTACTAAGAAAAGACTGAATCCTGCTCCTTAAATCTAGTATCTTTTGTGAAGGGATCCTAGAAAGCTGCAACAGAGTGTCCAGCCCGATCCTCTAAAAGACCAGTTTTTGGGCTGGACCCTCCGTTTTCTCCTCAGCCAGAGGAACCCCAAGTTCTGCAGCCAGCTCCACAAAGCTAGACAGCAGCCGAGCACGACGCCCCATTCCCACAGGACCTACAAAAAGGTAGTCATCTAAATAATGAACTACGTCCTGCAAACCCACTTTCTCGCGCACAGCTCATGCCAAGAATGTGCTGAAACACTCAAAAGCTTAACACGATACAGAGCAGCCCATTGGCAATGCTCTGTCCATGTAAAATTGGCCCTCAAAGCCAAAGCCCAAGAGTTCAAAGTCAGCGGGATGCACTGGTAAAAGGCGAAATGCAGATTTAATATCGCATTTTGCCAACTCTGCCCCCTCCCCACCGTGTCGTACCACGGCAACGGCTTGGTCAAAGCTGGTATACCTGACAGAGCATAAGTACTCAGGAATCCCATCGTTAACTGACTTCCCTTTGGGGAAGGAAAGATGGTGAATCAAACAAAATTCACAAGGAGACTTTTTAGGTACCACCCCCAAGGGGGAAACCCTAAAGTTATGCACCAGGGTGTGTGAAAAAGGGCCCAAAATCCTACCTTCAGCCAACTCCTTGGCAATCTTATCTCTAACGACCTGTTCTTGCCCCTTAACCGAACTAAGATTCCCTGACATGAATGGAATCCGGGTCCCCTGAAAAGGGATCCTAAACCCAAACGTAAAACCTTTTAACAGGTAGCCACTATCACCCCCTTCTCGGGTACCTAGATAACCAGTGTTCAAGAGGACCCACCTTTATCGGACTGGGCCCCTTTATCAGCCTGATAGGTTCCTCCCCCACTTCCTGGCTTCTTGTTACTCTTGGACCCCCGAACTTTCGGGGAGTTATTGAATGAGTGAGGCCCGCCACACATGGGGCATTGGTGCTTAAACTGGCAGGCCTTTCGATCACACACCCCCGTGAACCAAACTCCCAACAAAGTAGGCGGGGTTGAACCGCCTGCCCTGCAGAACTGTGGGAAGCATTTGCTGAAGCTGAAGAGCTTAAACCAAAACAAATCAGCCAGTATCATAATGCCTCTGTATAAATCGATGGTGCGGTCTCATTTGGAGTACTGTGTGCAGTTCTGGTCGCCGCACCTCAAAAAGGATATTATAGCATTGGAGAAAGTCCAGAGAAGGGCAACTAGAATGATTAAAGGGCTGGAGCGCTTTCCCTATGAAGAAAGGTTGAAACGCTTGGGACTCTTTAGCTTGGAGAAACGTCGACTGCAGGGTGACATGATAGAGGTTTACAAGATAATGCATGGGATGGAGAAAGTAGAGAAAGAAGTACTTTTCTCCCTTTCTCACAATACAAGAACTTGTGGGCATTCGATGAAATTGCTGAGCAGACAGGTTAAAACGGATAAAAGGAAGTACTTCTTCACCCAAAGGGTGATTAACATGTGGAATTCACTGCCACAGGAGGTGGTGGCGGCCACAAGTATAGCCACCTTCAAGAAGGGTTTAGATAAAAATATGGAGCACATGTCCATCAGTGGCTATTAGCCACAGTGTATGTGTGTATATAAAATTTTTTGCCACTGTGTGACACAGAGTGTTGGACTTGATGGGTCGTTGGCCTGATCCAACATGGCTTCTCTTATGTTCTTATGTTCTTAACCAGACTTAGCCACTAAATGACCGCTGTCAGAGCGGTCACCTAAATTTGGTTACGCTGGAGACATAACCTGCAGCCACAGCTGCTGGTGAATGTGGTCCCACTGAAGCAAAGGGTACAAGGCCGCCCTCATCCTGAACTCTTCGTCATACTGCAGCCAGGCAGGCCCGCTAAAAGCCGAGTACTCCTTATAAATAATATCCATGTATTGTATAAGGGAAGCTGCCCTCCATGGCTGCGCTCGTGCAATCACCCCCGCATAGATAAAAAAACCCGGTAGCCAATTAGCCCAGGTCTGCTCCACCTTACGCTTCTTCAATTTTTCTTTATCTTTTTTGTCCAAATCTTCCTTGTCCTTTTTCTCCAACTCCTAAAAAAGGAGGGAGAAAATATCTACATACTCTCCCTTAAAATTTTTTCCCCCGGTTGCGGGCAACAAATGGTTCCCCAGAGGCAAAGCCACCTCCCCAAATGGTAAGGCGGTGAATGGAACTGCCCCATAAGAGGATGGTGCACCCCAACTCCCCATAAAGGAACCTGCCAAACCCTGTTGCCCACACCCGGCCTAGCACCATAAGGGCCACACTGTCCAACTGGCCAAGCCCAGTTTGACAACTGGCTGGCACCTGTGAGGGAAGGGCACCCCACACCCACAGCTGGGAAGGCCTGCCCAGCAGGGGAAGGCTGCCCCCAAGACCCCCAAGGCCAGGCAGACCCAGCAAGGGCCTGAGAAAACTCACCAGCCTTACCAGTAACTCCAGCAGGCACCAACGATGACCCCGCTCCAACAGCTCCTGTCGACGGGCCCACTCCACCATCGAAACCACCGAGACCAGTGAAGAGTGCACCAGACCTGCCCTCAAGCATGGACAGCCCGGTTAATACATTAGCCTGGATCGCCCTCTTGGTCGCCCTTTCTCCCTAAACCCCTTCAACAGGAGGCAAACCAGACACTTCCTCCAGTGCTTGAAGCCTCTGCACAATATTTGTATTAACCACCTCATCACTTTCATCATCAGACGATGAAAGCGGGGGTGGAGGCCTCTTGGCAGGGGCCTTAGGGGCCTTAGGCACAGGTTGCTTGCCCTTTGACTTACTAGCCCCCTTTTTTCCCAACATCCTTGCCCCAAAAGTTAACTGAATCACTTAAAAGGCAACTGACTCACAAAAAGCGGACCTACAAAATGGCCTCCACAAAGAACCTACTTAAAATGGCCACCCTCCCCTGAAGAAGGAAGGGAAACCAAAATGGCTGCTGCACCACACCAAGAAGAGACCTTCCAAAAAATGGCTGCCACCTTAATGAGGTTGCAGGGAGCCTCAAACACCCCCCCAGAAGAGCACGGCTCCCAATGGGGAAAGAGAAACAGCCCCCCAACTACAACACGGCTCCCAATGGGGAAAAGAAACAGCCCCCAAAACTGCAACACAGCTCCCACAGGGGAAAAATTGAAAACAGCCCCCCAAAATACCATACCTTAAGCCTCTGCAGGAGCCACAAAGGACTCTCCAGACCCACACAACTCCCACCAGGGTCTCAACAGACCACTCCCCGAATAGAGGACCACTCCCCTGATAATAAAAGCAGGAGCCTCAAACGACTCCCACGGTGAACACGGCCCCCAATCAACAAATAGAGGCAGCCCCCCCCCCCAGGATACACAGCCTGAAAATGAAGATTCCACTCCCCGGACGCCTCCCAAAATGCACGCCGCTCCTCTTCAGCCCCAGCGCTGAGAAATGCAGCACCAGGACCCGACAGCTGCAGACCTGACGTGCCTCACAGGCCTCTCACATGGAGCGTCTCCACACGTTCCCAGCCAGGCCCGATTCCAAAAGCAACTGCAAAGAGAAACAGAGGCTTGGCTGTTAATCCAGCCAAGCCCTGCCCCCTCAAATTCCCCCCCAAACGGGCTGAAGATCCACTCTTCCCTCTCCAGGGGAGCAAATCTTGCTGAAGCAGCCTAGCAGCTTTGCTGCAGGCTGCAAGCAATCCATCCCCTCACTGCTGTGCTGATGCCAGGTTATTACAATAAGGAGTTCAAACCTATCTACCATCTACATTGCAACAGCCTGGTCACATTGGATCAGCAGTGGAGAAGAAAATGGAACTTACTCTGCTCTGGTCTGGATCATCAAAGGATTCAATGTGGCCATCAAATGAAAAAGTTTGGATGCCTCTACTTTGGGGTTTTTCAAAGTATCTTCTATAGAATCAGGTTCACTATCTGTTTCAGCTACCAGATTATATGGATTTGTACTACTGTTGGTGAGGCTTAGCTTTTATGTTGATGGTTAGAACCTCAACAAGAACACCACCATTTTGATTCTGTTTTTTCCTCTAACTGGTTGTGAGGATAGAAGGTAGGTTTTATGATTCTGGAGACACAGCATAAAATCTCCTAAATAAATAAATAAAATCTTCATATCATTCCCTAATTAGCATTTCTGTTCTCGCATTATTCTTATTACCACCATAATATTTTTAGTAAATTATATAGCACCTCATAAAAGCAAAGCACAGAACGTGGTTCAAAAGAGACTTCTTTCCTCTACTTTGCAATAACAAAAGAATAAACAAAGCAAACATTATGAAAAATAGGAAGGTTTTGGTTTAGAGAGTCCAGAGTGTGGCCTTAGGTTTCAGGATAAATTATATATTTCAGAAAGTTTGCAAGGTTTGGAGTACTGAAAAAAATCTTCCATTTCTTTGTGATAGTTTTCATTACCTTTAACAGTAGTGAAAAGTGTTTGATGAAAGTAGAAATGTTTTTTCTCTTGTCCTGTCCTTGGAAATCTCTTTCCCTTTGGGAAAACTGCTAAATTAAGGGTGCATTCATATTAGCCCTTCACTGTGGTTTTAACACAGGAACTGTCATGGGATGTGCCCTTGTCATAATAGGGTTCACATGTTCCCAGCTGTAGGTGGGTATGATGATGACTGATTTATTAACGCTGGAAGATTCCACAATGGTTTAATCCCTGGAGAATTTATATTATACTGGCTAAGAGTTCTAGACTAGAAAGAAACTATTTCCATTCTCTACTGACAAAAATAGATAATCTTCTCTCATGAGAAGCAATCTCTTCGTTCATGTCAATAAATCTACACACATCTACATACACCACCTAAAGAAAATTTACAGTGTCCTGAGGGAAAACAATGTTAGTAGGCTTCAGGAAGACCAACAAAGAGTCTTGTGATTTTTAAAGATTAGGAGACTAATTGGAGCACAAGATTTTCTGTGCTAGAGCTAGAGCCCACTTTATCAGATGCAAGAAATGGGCTCCAGTCCACAATAAATTGGTTAGTCTCTTAGTCTTTAAAGAACAAGAGCTCTTTCTTGTTTTCACTCAATCTAATATAGACACTAAAAGCTACACATCAGGGGTTAGATTCAGCGTACTTTCCCAGCATCCTCCATCACAGTGCAGCACATTTACAGTACAACCATAAGCCAAGTTACATTCTTCTAAACCTATCACCTTCTGTGGATTTAAGAAGGATATAACTAGGGCATTTTGTAGAGAAAGCCCAGCAGGAACTCTTTTGCATGTTAGACCACACTCCCTGATGTCAAGCCAGCCGGAACTGCCTTCCTGTGCATTCCAGCTCAAAAAAAGCTGTGGATATAACTCTGTTTAGAGTTGTATTGTGAGCTCTGCAAAATGCTTTTGTGGGGGGTCAGGGAACCTATACTGACAGCTTTGGAAGCAAAGTGGGAGTGGGGAGTAGAATAAAAAAAATCATCCCCCTCTTCCCCAACAGTGATATTCAACTAGCATAAGAGATGTTTTGCCAGTGGAAGCACACCATAGGATCCATCCCTGCTTTAATACACCGTTTGAGGATTCATGATAACTGATTCATAGAAATAACATAGGAGTCTATTTTTCTGTACATTTTTAGAAAAAAAATAGATAAAACCCATAATTTAGTGGCAAAACAGACTAGTGGGAGTTTAATTTTTTTTTTAAAAAATCGCAAGTAAAAAGAGTTTAAGAAAACATGAATAGTTAAAACTAGAGGTGGAAATTCAGGACAAAGACATCATGATAACATTTGTAAATATCGAAATTCGAGGTGATGAAGAAGGATAAAATAGAAATGTGTATGGGCCCTGCCCTGGATAGTCCAGGCAAGCCTGATCTCGTCAGATCTCGGAAGCTAAGCAGGTTGATAGTGGTTAGTATTTGGATGGGAGACTTCCTTAAAATACCTAGTCAGGAGAGCAGGGGCAGGCTCTATTCAGCCACTGCTCTGAATATCCTCCAGGCCCCCAGTAGGAGTCAGTCACACACACACATTCACACTCAAATATATAGAAAATACCCCCAAAATGGAAATGCATATGTGGACAAATATTAATATAGTAAGGTATACCCTTGACCAAAGAATGGTACACTCCTTCTGTCTGGGGTGGTCATCCTCTTCCATCGAGCGTGCAGCTTTGGGAGGGACGCACATGGAGCAGTGAGGGAGGTAGAGGACACCCGCCTAGCCAGCCAGATCAGCCAAATCAACCCTGGTGATCAATGGGGTGACAGATGTCGCAGCCAGATTGCCCTCACATCTGTAGTAAGGTAGTATAGAACCTAAAAATCTGATATAAAATAAATAGGAATAAATCTATGATATGCATTCTCCATAAAATATACAGATAGAGGTTATGCTGAGTGACTTTGGAGAATAAAAGATTTCAGTCATTTCTCATACAACCTTCTTTTTTCCTGCTGCTCTTTTCCTGAATATAGTTATCTATTAGATTCTTGTACCAGGATGTCTTTCTGTTTATAGCCTTGATTTCATTAGTGCCATGTGTATATCAAATTTGTTCCTTGAAGCAGGGCAACAGGCATTCTCACAACAACTACAGCTATCACTAATTGATTATAGAACAAAATAGGAGTCAATTTCACCTTTAAGACCAACTTAGTTTTATTCAGAACGTAAGCTTTTGTGTGCATGCACACTTCTTCAAACGAGGAATGAGGTACAGTAAGCAGAGCTACATATAGCTGTACCTCATTCCTCGTCTGAAAAAGTGTGCATGCACATGAAAACTTACATTCTGAATAGGAGAAGAATTGCAGATTTATACCCTGTCCTTCTCTCTGAATCAGACTCAGAGCAGCTTACAATCTCCTATATCTTCTCCCCCACAACAGACATCCTGTGAGGTGGGTGGGGCTGAGAGGGCTCTCACAGCACCTGCCCTTTCAAGGACAACATCTGCCAGAGCTATGGCTAACCCAAGGCCATTTCAGCAGGTGCAAGTAGAGGAGTGGGAAATCAAACCGGGTTCTCCCAGATAAGAGTCCACGCACTTAACCACTACACCAGACTGGCTCTCCTCTAAGTTGGTCTTAAAGGTGCAATTGACTACTATTTTGTTCTATTACTTCAGACCAACATGGCTGCCTATTTGGAAGTAATTGATTATATTTGATTCATTTGTCATTAGACAGAAGACACCCATAAACAAAGTCACATAGTCACACCATGTTCACACAGACAGATTTCTTAAATACACTGACTGGTATTATCATGAGTTGTGTTTTGAAATGTCCAATTGAAAATGTATTAGTGCAGTTCCCAGAGAAGGAGGTCGTGGGGAGGGAGTTGGAAGCAACCTTCGACGGGGACCCGGAGGAGGTGGTATATTTCATGATCCAGGCAAATAGTTACATGCACTATTGGGGGAACACCTTCCCTGATGAATTCAGTCTTGTGGACTATCTGGGATCAAAATTAAAGGGGGCGGCCAAAAGATGGTACGTGAGCCTGTATGAAGCCATGAGCCCGGAACTGGACTTTGTGGCCACTTTCCTTCAGGCCTTGCTGGCTCAGTACAAGGACCCCCTGCAGGAGACCTGCACTTTAGCTGCCTTGAGGGACATGCAGCAAGGCTCCAAGACGATCTGGGAGTATGCGGCAGAGTTTCGCACAAACGCAGCAAAGGTGAGAGGGTGGAGTGAGCTGATGAAGATCGAGCACTTCACCCGTGGCCTAAATGCAAGCATCCTAGACCGGGCCCTGCAGCAAGCCAGACGAACCACACTGGTGGGATGGATCCAACTGGCAGGGGAAGTGGAGACGAACATGAAGAGAGTGGCCATGCAACACCAACATCAGAGCAGTAAGTCGGGGCGTGATCCAAAGCCGGACGGGAAGAAACCCCAAGGGGGGGCGGTGGAAAAGCCCAGGCGCTTGAAAATGCTTCAGATGTGGGGATCCAAACCTCCTGGCCAGCAGCTGTCCCGGCCACCATCCAGCACCTCCAAGCCGAGTACTCCAGCTCCGAAGAAGCAGACCAGCTGCCCTAAGGAAGTGGCGAAGAGCAGCGCGGTGGCGAGCTCAATGGTGGATGATGGCACTAGCGTCACCGAGAAGCTGAGTGAGATGTCCTGGGCCGATGAGACGTCGGGAAACGAGGACGACCTGCTCTAAACGGTGCCAAACAGCAGGTCGCTGATGAACTGGCACCACTCAGGGTGAGAGTAACGGGGTCATTATACTTTGTACCAGTGATTTTGCTAAACAGCAAACTCAAGAGGTTCATGCAAGTAAAAGCCGATTGACTCGGGTTGCACAAGAGACATAATCACCCCTAAACTGGTGGACGCATTGGGGCTTCCCACGATGGCGTTGCCTCACCCTATCCAATTCGAGCAATTGGATGGGTCAGTAATGAGAGGGAAGCCTTGCGTGTTAGAGACTCAATTAGTGCCAGTGGGCATCAAGGATCACTGGGACCAAGAGGACTTTGTAATTGCCCCCTCCTCCTCTTGTGATGTGGTGTTGGGGTGGGGTGATTGGCTAAGCACGAACCAGACATTCGGTGGGATGACCAGTCCATAGAATTCAATTAACCCAATTTCGAGGAGTCTCCATTGAAACTCTGGGGATGCCTGGTCTGCCTTTCTGTCTGTCCTTCATAGCCTGTCTTTTTAGACATAAGGGATGGCCTTGCCAGTGGTCATTTTGTAGAAAAATAGGTGGTGGAGCTCATTCAGGGATTGTTATGCAGCTGCACATACTATTCAGTGGACAAGGAGGTGGAACTCACAGAAGGAGGAGGTGGAACTCTCAGAAAAGTGCAGGAACTATAATAATAACAATAAAATTTTATTTATACCCCGCCCTCCCCGCCGAGGCAGGCTCAGGGCGGCTTACAAGGTATGGCAAAGCCATGTTGAACAATAAAACAGTTATACAATTCAATACAATTTACAATTTACCATTAAATTTTTACATAATCTAAAACAATCTAAAATCAGTCTAAAATAGTCTCATCTCATTGCTATCTCAGTTATATTAATGTTAATGATGGCGTGATGTTTATTTCAGGCTCCATCTTGGAAGGCTAGCCGGAAGAGGGCGGTTTTGCACGCCCTACAGAATTGGCTAATGTCCCGTAGGGCCTGCACCTCTTCCGGCAGCTGGTTCCACCATTGGGGGGCTTTTATAGAGAAGGCCTGTTCTCTAGTTATTTTTAGTTTGGCCTCCTTTGGCCCAGGTACTTCCAGAAGGTTTTGTGAGCTGGATCGCAGTGCTCTCTGGGGAACATATGGAGAGAGGCGGTCCCTAAGGTAAACAGGTCCTCGGCCATATAGGGCTTTAAAGGTAATAACCAGCACCTTGTAACGAACTCATTAAACAATTGGCAGCCAATGCAGCTCCTGCAGCCAAGCCCGCACATGTTCCCACTGAGGTAGGCCCAACAGCAGTCTGGTTGCTGCATTCTGCACTAGCTGCAGTTTCCGAGTTCGGCACAGGGGCAGCCCCATGTAGAGGGCATTACAGTAATCTAGCCTCGAAGTGACCGTTGCATGGATTACTGTTGCCAGGTCATTGCGTTCCAGGAAGGGAGCCAACTGCCTCGCCCGCCTAAGATGAAAAAAGGCGGATTTGGCAGTGGCTGCTATCTGGGCCTCCATTGTCAAGGAAGACTCCAATAGCACTCCCAAGCTCCTGACCCTGCGCACTGGTACCAGTGACGCACCGTCAAAAGCTGGAAGGGAGATCGCTCCCTCTGGACCACCACGCCCTAGGCAAAGGACTTCTGTCTTCGCTGGGTTCAATTTCAGCCCACTCGACCTAATCCAATCTGCCATGGCTTGCAGCGCCCGGTCCAGATTTATTGGAACATCGGCAGCCCGGCCGCCCATCAATAGATAGAGCTGGGTGTCATCCGCGTACTGGTGACAACCCAGCCCATATCTTCAGGCAATCTGGGCAAGGGGGCGCATGTAGATGTTAAATAACATAGGGGAGAGAACTGCTCCCTGAGGCACCCCACAATTAAGTAGGTGCCTCTGGGACAGCTCCCCCCCAATTGCCACCCTTTGTCCCTGACCCTCCAGGAAAGAGGAAAGCCACTGCAAGGCTAGCCCCTGAATCCCTGCGTCGCCGAGGCAGCGGGTCAGCAGCTGGTGGTCGACCATATTGAACGCAGCCGAAAGGTCTAACAACAGCAATACCGCCGCACCGCCTCGGTCCAGGTGTCGCCGGAGATCATCCATGAGGGCGACCAGAACTGTCTCTGTCCCATGGCCCGGGCAGAAGCCGGACTGGAATGGATCCAAAGTGGAAGCATCATCCAGGAAGCTCTGTAACTGCAATGCCACAGCCCTCTCTATAACTTTGCCCAAAAAGGGCAAGTTTGAGACTGGCCGGTAATGAGCCAATTCGGCTGGGTCTGATGTAGCTTTTTTCAGGAGGGGGCGGAGCACTGCCTCTTTCAGAGGGGTTGGAAAAGAACCCTCCGAAAGAGATCTATTTATGATGTCCCGTATAGGACATCTCAGCTCCTCCTGGCAAGCTTTAATTAGCCAGGAGGGGCACGGGTCCAGATCGCAAGTTGTTGGGCGTGCAGTAGAGAGGAACCTGTCAACCTCCTCTAGGTCGAGCGGGTTGAAACGGTCCAGAATCAAACCAGAACTGTGCTCCTGTGAGCTCCCACTGAATTTGAGGCCTGGCCTTGCCAGTTTCACATGAGTTTCCATTTATCCTCAGAGGAGAAGAATTCTCCCCAGTGGATGGGTGCACTCTAGACCCCATTGTAGACTAGAAAAATACACCCCCATTAGTTGGTGTGCTCTTCACCTGTGTGTTTAAGCCTTAATGTGTGGGTTCTTCAGCTGAGTACCCACATTTCTTATATCCTCCCAACTGTTATAGGGGTACTTAGGGGAGCTCTTGTTGACAATTCAGGGATGTCTGCCTTTCCATCTGTTCTCCAAACACTGGCTATGTGTTTCAGCCCTGGGGGAAGGGAGTTGTGGGCATGCTTCTTTCCTTGTAGTGTCTGACTGGGATGCCCTCTAAGCTGCTATTTTTTAATATAAATAAAATAAAATTATTGTGACCAGAACCTGTGTTTAGGCTGCCATATAAACACTAAAAAAAGAAAGAAAAAAGTTAAGATAGTTCCCTGTGCAAGCACCAGTTGTTTCTGACTCTGGGGTGATGTCGCATCACGACGTTTTCATGGCAGACTTTTTACAAGGTGGTTTGTCATTACCTTCCCCAGTCATCTACACTTTCCCCCCAGCAAGCGGGGTACTCATTTTACTGACTTCTGAAGGATGGAAGGCTGAGTCAAGCTTGAGCTGGCTACCTGAACCCAGCCTCCACTGGGATTGAACTCAGGTCATGAGCAGAGAGCTTGAACTGCAGTACTGCAGCTTTACCACTCTGCGCCATAGGGCTCCTCTGTGCCATGGGGCTCCCAGAGGTAGAGATAGTCCCCTATGCAAGCACCAGTTATTTCCGACTCTGGGATGATGTTGCATCACAATGCTTTCACGGCAGACTTTTTAAATGGGATGGTTTGCCATTGCCTTCCCCAGTCATCTACACTTTCATCCCAGCAAGCAGGGTACTCATTTTACCAACCTCAGAAGGATGGAAGGCTGAGTCACCCTTGAGCCAGCTACTTGAACTCAGCTTCCACCAGAATCAAACTCAGGTTGTGAGCAGAGTTTAGGACTGCAGTACTGCAGTTTTACCACTCTGTTCCACGGGGCTGCTATATAAACACTAATGGGATGTAAATTATAAAATATCATTTAGATCTTTTTTTTAATGGACTAAATTTATTTGACAGTTATGATGCCTCCACCACTTTCTTCCTTCAGAGGTGAGATTTTCTCTCCATTTTTCTTTCCCTTTCTGGATGAGCTGCCCTAAATATGCTTTTTTCTTCCTGAAGAACTCTGACTGTCTCACCTTGTTACACTGTGATATTTTGGCTATTGGTTCAGCCCAGGAACCTGAGTAAAGAATTGAGAGCTCCCTTTAACTTACAGTTATATGGCACTCAAGGCATTTTGAAATTCCAAATTAACAAAATATTTTATTTAACCTAGAGATGAAAGGTGAAATCAGGGTAAAATTTCTGAGGTAACAATATAGAACTATGAAGTAAATCAGTATATGTACAGACTTTAGTTCATATGTTTCAGGCTATTGAGAGTTTCATAAGCTTTCCCATGTGACTTAGGATCTTTAAGATGAGAGACTTTTGTTCCAGTATTTCCCAAACATTCCAGTACACTTTCTTTGAGCATTCATTGACTCATTTGCTTTCCAGAAGACTGGTACACTCTATTAAGTACCCAGGGCTTTTTTTGTAGGAAAAGCCCAGCAGGAACTCATTTGCATATTAGGCCACACATCCCTGACATCACAATTGTTTTTTGTAGAAAAAGCCCAGCAGGTACTCATTTGCATGTTAGGCCACACCCCCTGACACCAAGCCAGCCGGAACTGCGTTCCTGTGCATTCTTGCTAAAAAAAAAAAGCTAAAAAAAAGTACCCAATTCCCTTCTCTAAACATACCAGTACTCCCCTTGAGTTTTAATTGACTCTTTAAGATTTCACAAGGCAGTCTCTAATCACATCAGACCAGAGATCTCTGCTCCTCAGAGCTATCTCCCTTTTTTAAATGGATAAGGGAATTTATCTCTCATTAGAAGATCTATCTCTTTTTCTCAGCCTGAATAAAAGTCTTCACTTAACTACACTCTTTCTTGCCAACTTTCCCCATTTCTGCATTAAACTGCTCTCAGTCAGGTCTGAATTCCAAATGAATTTTCCTAAGCTTTCAGTTCAGAAGTCTGTTCAGCTAATGCTAACCAATCTTGGAGCAACCTGTCACTCAAGGCTCTCTGGCTCTTTGAAGAATTAACCCTTCACAGGCCTTTGTTGTACATCACTTCTAAACTTTTAAAAAGTGCAGTCTGTCAGAGAAATGCATACAAAATCCAAGCACAGGCAAAAGAAGTACATTCTAAAATGAGAATTATTGTTTCTTTTCCAAAGTGAAATTATGTCCTGGTTTCCCACTGAAGCCTTTTTCATAGTCTTTCTGCGTCCTGCAAAGAGTTGATTCCTAAAATAGGGGAAACAAGGAAATCAAAGAATTGCAAGGAAAGTAAAGGGAACAAATGCAGAGCCCTGTGGCTCTGAAAAATTGCAAAATGAAAACAAGTGCCACAAAACTTACTATTTTGTCTTGTCAAATGAAAAGGGCAATTTATTTCAACTTGTTCTGGAGCACTAAATGTCTTCTTTGATATTTGATAACTGTGAAAAAATGAGAACTGCTGAGGGAGCAATCCTGAACTGTATAAACATTGGGGGGGGGGGGTTGTCCCCCTTGTTTTCAAAATGCAGCTTGACACACTTTGTTATACACATTTTTGCAAGCTTTTAATCTGGCCCATCATAAACTCTCAGGCAGTTAAACAGGTCCCTGTGAGTTGGAAGGAGAAGTAAAAGTTCATTTTTGGGTCAGTGAACAATTGCTGGTGTCTGGAAAACAATGCCAATGAACAGCAGCACTCAATGTCTTTTTAAAAAGAGAGAGAGCTGGGCAGAGAGGAGGAGGAAAGCCAGAAGGCCAAATTTAACACCCACTGAAAGAAGTGTGAGTTTTATTTGGTCTTATTTGGTCTTATTTGGATTCAGGTCTTATTTGGATTCAGGTCTTATTTGGATTCAGACCATGGTACAGGGAGAGAGGAGGGAAGGACTCCTGTCACCCCACATACTGTTTGGGGAGCTGCAAGGGACTTTATTTGCCCTGTTGGGAGGCTGCACATACACTGAATACTTGCACAGGCAGAGTCTCAACAGGACAAGTATCCGGATGGGGCAAGTAGTGGCCCAAACCACCCTCCAGCTGCTGGATTCCAAGCACTGCGCCACACCAAGCGCGGAATCATGGCCGACCAAACTATAATGGTACCAGGCCATCTGTTCCTTATGTACTTGAAATCTTCTCAGGCCTGCAAGATCAAAGCCTTGCCTTTAATCAGCCCGAGATCATTCCCTCCCAGGTGAACAATTAATACCTGAGGAGGAGGGCAACACCCATGAAATAAGAGAAAGGGGGGGGGCAAGCCAGGCCACTGAAGACCCCTGCGCCCCCGCCATTCAACCGGAACATATTTGCTGAGCCCCAGCTGAGAGCCAACAGCAGTTCTCCGAGTTTGACTGTGCCCGCAGATGAGAACTCTGCTCCTCCGGCCAGGAACAACAGCATCTAAAAGGAAAAACAAACAAGTTATAAAACCCAAACTTAAACTGCCCCCCCCCCCGCTCCTAATAACAACTACCAGCGGAGCAAAGGGGCGAATAGCACTTTTGTAAACCTGAGACCGCCAACGGCCCAGGCTGAATGGACGAAGTAGGATAACCCAGGGCAGCAGTCATAGAGGCTGCGCCGATTCTAAGAAATGGATACAAAACCTCACTCCAAATAACCCCAAAATTGATGTCTTGCCAGAGGGCTACCCTCAAAATGGCAGAACAACAACCTTTTGCAACCTCAGAGCTACCTTACCCCCTGATAACTTAACATCCCTACCTGAAACTAAAACTTTTAACAAATATAAACTGTCCCCCTTACGTGGGTACCTGCGAAGCCATTCCTCAAGATGACCCACCTTCATCGGGCTTTCTCCAGATTGAGAAGGGCCCCCCCTGATCCTTTCTGACCCTTGCGCAGCCGGACTCTCGGGCAGTTGTTGAAAGAGTGTGGGCCGGCGCACAGGGGGCATTCGTGCTTGAACTGGCAAGCTTTACGACTGCACACCCCCTGGGCCCCAAACTCCCAGCAGAGCAAGCGGTGCTGAACCGCCTGCCCCGCAGCGCTGCGGGAGGATACTGAAGCACTGGAAGGAGAAGAAGAATCCTTGGTTACAAGGTGGCCACTGTCGGATCGGTCCCCCAAATTGGGCCGAGCAGGTGACATCACCTGCAGCCACAACTGCTGGTGAATCCAATCCCAAGGGAGTTAAGGGTACAAAGCGGCCTTCATCCTGAACTCCTGGTCATATTGGATCCAGGCCGGGCCGCTGAACATCGTATACCCCTTGTATATGATGTCCATATATTGAATTAACGCGGCGGCCCGCCAGGGCTGTGCACGTGCTATCACTCCCGCATAAATGAAAAACCCAGGAAGCCAATTGGCCCAGGTCCGATCAACCTTCCTCTTCCTCAGCTTCTCCTTCTCCTTATCATCCAGCTCCTCCTTGTCCTTTTTCTCCAATTCCCTAAATAAAAGGGAGAATACCTCCACGTATTCCCCTTTTAAGATTTTCTCCCTCGTGGCAGGCAGCAGGTGATCACCCAGCGGCAAAGCCACTTCCCCCAAAGGCATAGCACTAAAGGGGACCGCCCCGTATGGAATGGGCAACCCCAGCCTCCAGGCCAAGTCGCTGCTGCCCCATTCCAGGCCAATTACCAAACGGACTGAACTGACCCTGTGGCCACGTCCAGTTGCTTGGCTGCTCCAAACCTAGAGCAGAAGGAGCCCCAGCACCGCCTAACAGAGCACCCGCCACACTAGGACCAGCAGACCCCCAAGCCCCCCAAGGCCATACAGGCCCGGAATGAGGCAAAGAGCTGTCCCCCGACTTACCAGAAGGTAAAGCAGGCACCAAAGCTGATCCGGTACCGCCCGCACTGGACAACAGGCCCGCTCCAACATCAGAGCCAGCGTGCCCCACAGCTCCTCCAGCAGCAACCGCAGCAAATCTGCCCTCCAAAAGAGATAAGCGGGTCAATATATCTGCCTGCAAAGCACGCTTAGACAACCGCCCCTTCTTGGGCAACTGAGAAAGTGGAAACCCTGATGCCTGCTCAAGTGCCCGCAGCCTCTGAAAAATGGCTGCATTAACTTCATTGTCCCCTTCCTCATCTGACGAAGGGGGGGCGAAGGCTTAGATGGAGGCTTAGGAGCCTTAGGGGCAGGCTGTTTCCCTTTTGACTTTCCACTGACTTTGCGACCCGACATGCTCACTGAAGAGCACAGCACAAAGCAGAATTTCTTCAATTAGCTTAACCAAGCCTGAGGCCAATAAAGGAATAAAGGTGGGAAAAAACAGCCTTCAAAATGGCCACCACCCCAGTGAACTCTAAACACCAGGGAAAAGTATAGCACTGAAAAAATGGCCGCCCCAAGCACAGGGTATGGGGAAGAAGAAGTCTTCCACCAGTCCCGGACTAGCGGGCGGGGGGGAGGAGTGGCATTACTCATACGAGAGGCTTACTCCTTTAGGGCTCTCCTGGCCCCGGAGATCCTGGGCATTGAATGTGCCGGCCTGATGTGGGACGTTGGGGAGGGGTTGGCGATTTGGCTGGTGTACCGACCGCCTAACGCACCAGCTGCCGCCTTACCATCCCTGGTGGAGGCCGCGGCGGGCTGGGCGTTGGAGTGCCCAAGGCTACTGGTCTTGGGTGACTTCAATGTTCATGCCGACGACGCGGCCTCCGGCCAGGCGATGGATCTAGTGTCATCCATGGCGACACTAGGACTCTCCCAGGTTGTTACAACGCCCACTCATCAGGCGGGACACATGTTAGACCTGGTCTTCGCGGCAGGAGTACAAGTGAACGATATTGCAATGGAAGCAGTGCCATGGTTGGATCACTTTGCCCTCAAGGCTCGTATGTATATGCCATCCCAAACCCGTTTAGGCGGAGAACATATTTTGGCTCGCCCGTGGAGCCTGATGGACCCGGAACGGTTCCTGACGGCCCTACGGGATACCTGGCCCACTGGCGATTCCCTGGAGGTTCTGGTTGAGTCCTGGAACTATGGACTCTCCAGGGCTATCGAGGAGATCGCGCCTAGGCGTCCTCTGCGCCCCCGCCTCAAACCGTCTCCCTGGTTCAATCAGGAATTACGGCAATTGAAGCGGGACCTCAGATGACTAGAGAGGCTATGGCAGCGTACTCGAGACGAAGTGACCCGAACATCTTATAGAGAGAGTTTGAAGACCTATGAGATGGCAATCAAATCCGCAAAGAAGACATACTTTGCGGCTAAGATTGCGTCTGCAACTTCGTGCCCGGCACAATTGTTTGAGATAATTCGAGATTTGACTACTCTGCCCCAGGGCAGACCAAACTCTAGTGAATTGGAGATAGGCTGTGAGGCTTTTGCGAACTATTTTGCGGACAAGATCGCATCACTCCGCCTCGACCTCCCCGTCAACTTTGAGGCAGTTAACGCAACCGAGGCCCCGAGCATGACTTCGGATTATATCCTGGACGGTTTCAGCTCCCTCAGCCTGGAGGAAGTCAACAGGATCCTCTCATCTGCTCGCCCAACAACTTTTAAATTGGACCCATGCCCTTCCTGGCTTATTAAATCTTGCCAGGGGGATCTCAGATATCCTATACGGGATATCATAAACAGATCCTTAACGGAAGGGCTTTTTCCAGCACCACTCAAAGAGGCTGTGGTCTGTCCCCTCCTAAAAAAACCATCTCTAGACCCGGCCCAATTGGCACACTATAGGCCGGTCTCAAACCTGCCCTTTTTGGGCAAACTCATTGAGAGGGCAGTGGCGAGGCAGCTACAGACTTTCCTGGAGGACGCTTCCATCCTTGACCCACTTCAGTCCGGCTTTCGCCCAGGTCACGGGACGGAGATGGTGTTGGTCGCCCTGGTAGATGACCTTCAACGGCATCTGGATCGGGGTGGCTTGGCAGTACTGATGCTGTTGGACCTATCGGCGGCGTTCGATACGGTCGACCATCAGTTGCTGACTTGCCGCCTCGCCAACGCTGGGATTCAGGGGCTGGCCTTGCAGTGGCTTTCCTCTTTCCTTGAAGGTCGGGGACAAAGGGTCGCGATTGGGGGGGAACTATCCCGGAGGCACTCACTTGACTGTGGGGTGCCCCAAGGAGCAGTTCTCTCCCCGATGTTATTTAACATCTATATGCGACCTCTTGCCCAGATTGCCCGAAGGTATGCTGATGACACCCAGCTCTATCTACTTATGGACGGCCGACCGGTCTGCGCCCCAGATAACTTAGATCGGGCATTACAGGCCGTGGCTGAGTGGCTCAGACTGAGTGGACTGAGACTGAATCCTGCGAAGACAGAGGTCCTCTGTTTGGGCCGTCGGGGGCCGGGGGGGGGGAATCCCCCTGCCAGCTTTTGGCGGTGTTCCGCTGAGGCTGGCGGACAGGGTCAAAAGCTTGGGGGTACTACTGGAGCCGTCCCTAAATATGGAGGCTCAGATAGCGACCACTGCCAAGTCCACGTTTTTTCATCTTAGACGGGCAAGGCAGTTGGCCCCCTTCCTGGACCCCGACGACCTAGCAACAGTGATCCATGCTATGGTCACCTCGAGGTTGGATTACTGCAATGCCCTCTACATGGGGCTGCCCCTGTGCCGGGCCCGGAAATTGCAGCTGGTGCAGAATGCCGCGGCCCGGCTGTTATTGGGCCTCCCAAGATGGGGGCACATTCGGCCGGGTCTTCGGGCTCTGCATTGGCTTCCAATAATATACCGAGTCCGGTACAAGGTGCTGGTCATTACCTTTAAAGCCCTATATGGCCTGGGACCTGCCTACCTGAGGGACCGTCTCTCCCCAGACGTTCCCCAGAGAGTACTGAGGTCTGGGACTCAAAATCTTCTCACCATCCCCGGGCCCAAAGAAGTGCGCCTCAAAACAACTAGAGACAGGGCCTTTTCCACAATGGCCCCTATGTGGTGGAACCAGCTACCGGAAGAGGTGAGGGCCCTGCGGGATCTTACTCAGTTCCGCAGGGCCTGTAAGACGACCCTCTTCCGGTTAGCCTACGCCTGACTGGACAAATGTAGCTTTCTAGATTCCAGATTTTTGTGATTATACTGCATAGTTTTAATGTATAATGTAAAATTTTAAGGTTTTTAGGTTTTAAATGCTTGATTTTAAATGTATAAATTAGTTCCGATTTTATTGTTTTATTGTTTGTTGTAAGCCGCCCTGAGCCACTTGTGGGAAGGGCGGGATATAAGTTACGGAATGAATAAATAAATAAATAAATAAATAAATAAATAAATAAAAGCAAAGCAAAGCCAAAATGGCCACCAAGCACCAAGGAAAAGTACAGCAACTCAACAATGGCCACACAAAGCACCAGGAACGGGGAAGAAGCAGCAAGGCTAAAATGACTGCCAAGCCCCAGGGTAAAGTACAATTACAAGCACCCTCGAACCCGTTGACCAATAGCTGCCTTTCAAAATGGCCACTGAGCCCAGCTGCTCACCACTGTCTTGGCCAAATGGCCCCCTAATCCCCTGACAGAATGAAGGGGGAGGGGGTCCAAAACTGGACTGCTATTTATAGAAGGCGCTGCTACTAGGGCCCCTGCAAAGGAAGCCTCCCTCAGCCCAAAGGGCACCCTATAACCCCCCTGGATCCAAAAAATACCCCAGGGAAGCCCAAGGAATACAAATACTCGGGGATCACTGCTACTAGGACCCCTGCAAAGGAAGCCTCCCTCAGTCCAAAGGGCACCCTATAACCCCCCTGGATCCAAAAATACCCCAGGGAAGCCCAAGGAATAAAAATACTCAGGGATCACTGCTACTAGGGCCCCTGCAAAGGAAGCCTCCCTCAGCCCCAAGGGCACCCTATAACCCGCCTGGGCACACAGTCAAACTTTAAAGAACAATGCTCCAGCGACGCGCTCCACTCAGCTCCGCCGATCCACGCGACGATCCCCAGCCTCCCGGCCTACACAGCCCTTAAACACTAGGAGCGTGCAAACACGCTCCCAGACCTTCCGAAAACGCCGAGAGGACTGCACAGCGTCAGACGGGGCTTCAGCAATAGCGCTGAAGCCCTGCCCCCTAGAGACGCGCTCAAAAGCACGCCGAAAAAGTCCGCTCTCCCTCCAGGGGGGGCAAAATTCCCCCTCTAGCCACGCTGCAATGCAGCGGGCTCAAGGAGGCTCCGTTATGTGACAAGGTGCCACCATGAAGATCTGTTTCTCAATAATTAAGGCATCTAGACATATTCCAGACCAACTGATGCAGGATGAAAGAAAGAAAGAAAGAAAGAAAGAAAGAAAGAAAGAAAGAAAGAAAGAAAGAAAGAAAGAAAGAAAGAAAGAAAGAAAGAAAGAAAGAAAGAAAGTTCTGAAGCTAATTACCTGTTGACAGTAATTGTTTTCGACAATACATTTTTGTTTGCTGCCCAAGTGACTTCTGGGCAGAACCCAGGAACACTGATCTGTGTTGTTATGAAAAATGGTTTGCATAGTCACATGAATGGCTACTTTCCTCAGCCATTTACTCCATATTATCTGGTGCTTATTTTGCTGCTCTGATTACATTTCTTCAGTTTTGTTTTCCTGATGAAGTCTGAAACTACATAACTGGTGAACGTGTTCTTGGCACCTAATGCGCAGCAAAATATAGCCCACTCTGTATCTCTGTTGTGTTTTTTTTGTATTTCCTTTCACCTCAGTACCATAGCAAAGAAAATGTTATTACAGCATGGCTGGTTTTGAAGTTTGATCACACCCAAAGGAAAAAAATATCATTAATGAAATGAAAGTCACTGATGGGTGTTAGCTCAACATCTTTATTCTTGTTTGATCATGGTACATTGGCCAGGAAAGAAACATTCTTGTTCATGTCAGTTATATCCTGCTGTGCTCTTGTTATAGGTATATCAAATATATATCCTAATGCTATCAACCCAGCCTACAACCCAGTTAATCCAGTTATGATGAAAGCAGCTTAAATCTAAGAACCTTTCTTAACTCGGTAGTGCATTGGGTAACATTTTAGGGCAATTCGTAGTCTTGGACTGAGGGTGGTTCAGTAGGCTCAGAAAAGCAGTTATTCACTTCTCCTGGGAGATATGCATATTTGCATGTGGAGATGCATAGCTGAAAGTCCCACTATCATTATTTCTATGTTATTTATTTATTAGGCCATCTCTATGCTGCCACCTGTTCAAGATAGCTTTCAAATAAAATCACCACAATATTAAAAACAAGCTATTAAAAACAAGCCATTAGATATAAACAGCATAAAAACTATCTGTAAAACAGAAAATGTAATCCATAAAACAGAAGCAGAGTAGGGGGGACATGATTGCTCTGCTCATATATTTGAAAGGCTTTCATATTGATGAGGGTTGGGAGCTATTCCTGTTGGCAGCAGAGAAGAAACCTCACAATAATGGATTTAAACTATAGGCAGAAAGGTACTGGCTGCATATTAATAATTTTTATATAGTAAGAATAAGTTCAATAGTGTAAGGATAAATACATTCAGTAGTGGAATCATGATGAGCTCTCCTCACTGGCAGTCTTCAAGCAATAGCTGGATGAACACTGGTCAGGAAAGAAGAAGAAGAAGAAGAAGAAGAAGAAGAAGAAGAAGAAGAAGAAGAAGAAGAAGAAGAAGAAGAAGAAGAAGAAGAAGAAGAAGAAGAAGAAGAAGAAGAAGAAGAAGAAGAAGAAGAAGAAGAAGAAGAAGAAGAAGAAGAAGAAGAAGAAGAAGAAGAAGAAGAAGAAGAAGAAGAAGAAGAAGAAGAAGAAGATGATGATGATGATGATATTGGATTTATATCCCGCCCTCCACTCCGAAGAGTCTCAGAGCGGCTCACAATCTCCTTTACCTTCCTCCCCCACAACAGACACCCTGTGAGGTAGGTGGGGCTGGAGAGGGCTCTCACAGCAGCTGCCCTTTCAAGGACAACCTCTGCCAGAGCTGTGGCTGACCCAAGGCCATGCTAGCAGGTGCAAGTGGAGGAGTGGGGAATCAAACCCGGTTCTCCCAGATAAGAGTCCGCACACTTATCCACTACACCAAACTGGCTCTAGGCTGATCTTGCATTGAGCAGGGGTTTGGAATAGGTGGCCTGTATGGCCCCATCCAACTCTATGATTCTATTATTAGAGAGATGAGAAAATAAAACTCCCTAGTTAAAAGTCTGGGGAAGAAGAAGAAGAAGAGTTTTGACCTGGCAACTAAAAGAATGGAAAGTAGGTGCCAGGCAAATCTCAAAAGGAAGGGGTCCCAAAAGCAAGTGGCCACTACAGGAAATTTCCTGTCTCTTACTCCCATCTCACTTCTGAAGTAGTGCACATAGAGAACTGGACTGGAGAAGCAGCTCTTAACTGGATAATATGGGAGGAGAAAGCCAACATATTGGGGAGTGTCCTGATATTAATGCTCTACACCCACTAATTGATTGTTCTTGCTGAAATCTTAAAACATTCAATGCATCACCTGCATTCTAAACCCTGAATGGATCGTGTATTTTTCTGAATGTTCTAACTGGCTCTCAAATATATTTCTACAGGATAATGAAAACAGTCCACTGAATATATATAAATGTGTGCAAATACATTTTTGTCTTCTTTCAACATGTATTAAGTACATAAACCTCATCCAAATTCCGTACAATAAATGATTTGTGATATCAGTCCAGAAATGTTGGCCTTATACCATTTCTGGCATTGAAATTAGTAGATTTTATAGCTTGATTAGAAACCATGGGCTGTTTACCTCTAAAGTCTCTAAGGGAAGATCTTGCCTCACTAAACTGTTACAGTTCTTTGAGGGGGTGAACAAACATGTGGACAAAGGAGACCCAATAGATGTTGTTTACCTTGACTTCCAGAAAGCTTTTGATAAAGTTCCTCATCAAAGGCTCCTTAGTAAGCTCGAGAGGCATGGAGTAAAAGGACAGGTCCTCTTGCGGATCAAAAACTGGCAAATTAATAGGAAGCAGAGAGTGAGTATAAATGGGCAGTCTTCGCAGTGGAGGATGGTAAGCAGTGGGGTGCCACAGGGCTCAGTACTGGGTCCCATGCTCTTTAACTTGTTCATAAATTATTTGGAGTTGGGAGTAAACAATGAAGTGGTTAAGTTTGCAGATGACACTAAATTGTTCAGGGTGGTAAGAACCAGAGAGGATTGTGAGGCACTCCAAAGGGATCTGTTGAGGCTGGGTGAGTGGGCATCAATGTGGCAGATGAGGTTCAATGTGGCCAAGTGCAAAGAAATGCACATTGGGGCCAAAAATCCCAGCTACAAATACAAGTTGATGGTGTGTGAACTGGCAGAGACTGACCAAGAGAGAGATCTTGGGGTCGTGGTAGATAACTCACTGAAAATGTCAAGGCATTTGCAATAAAAAAGGCCAACGCCATGCTGGGAATTATTAGGAAGGGAATTGAAAACAAATCAGCCAGTATCATAATGCCCCTGTATAAATTGGTCTCATTTGGAATACTGTGTACAATTCTGGTCACCACACTTCAAAAAGGATATTATAGCATTGGAAAAAGTGCAGAAAAGGGCAACTAGAATGATTAAAGGTTTGGAACACTTTCCCTATGAAGAAAGGTTAAAACGCTTGGGGCTCTTTAGCTTGGAGAAACGTTGACTGCAGGGTGACATGATAGAGGTTTACAAGATTATGCATGAGATGGAGAGGGTAGAGAGAGAAGTACTTTTCTCCCTTTCTCACAATACAAGAACTCATGGGTATTCAGTGAAGTTGCTGAGCAGTCAGGTTAAAATGGATAAAAGGAAGTACTTCTTCACCCAAAGGGTGATTAACATGTGGAATTCACTGCCACAGGAGGTGGTGGCAGCTACAAGCATAGCCAGCTTCAAGAGGGGACTGGAGAAATATATGGAGCAGAGGTCCATCAGTGGCTATTAGCCACAGTGTGTATACACACACACACACACACATATTGGCTACTGTGTGACACAGAGTGTTGGACTGGATGGGCCATTGGCCTGATCCAACATGGCTTCTCTTATGTTCTTAAGGTCAAATATGGTATGTGAATAGCCACCAGCTAAGGAAAGTTGTGTGTCAGCTTTTGAGGGAATTTTATAGAAAAAGGTTTGGTAATCTCATTTTCACAATGAATTGGGCAGTTTTTCAAGATAAAGCACAATCCTATAACTGTTTATTACAATAAAAAGAAACAAAATTATGTCCCATTACTTGATTGAGTTGTTGATTATATCTTTCCTGACTGTAGAAGTATATATTTCACAGCAGCAAAGAGCTCAAAGCTGATATTTTATTGGCCTCCTATAGGTCCATTTTCCTCTCTCTCAGGCCACAATTTAGTAGATGTTGGTCATAAGAAAGACCCATTGAGAATTGAGAATTAATCTACACGTAGGTTAGTTGTAAACAAGAAATTGACTTCAAAAATCTTTGAAGTAACTTCTGTGTGTTGTGGTAACAACAAAATAATTGGAATCAATATATCTAATTCTCGGTGTGAACCAATCTGTGGATATTTAAATGCAGAGACTAGAGCCATGAACAGACAAGACAGATGTTTCTCCAGCACTGATAAATACCCCAGGTTTGCAGAAAACTAGGGGTGATGGAAACCTACGAAAACTGTAGAAGCAGCATGTGTAGCTTAAAGAAACAGATGATTTCAGAGGCCACTGCTAGGCAATCACAACAGTATTGCCAGCCTGCAAGACTTGGTTTCTGTAAGTGAAAGGAGAGAAAGGGAAAGGGTCCTTTGCAGGGTGTTTTGGCCTTTGAGGGAGGACTCATCAGGGCCAAGCCTACCAGCAGTAATTGGGCAATTTGCTACCTCCCAACTTGCATGGCTTACCCAGGCCTGGCTGCTTGCTACTGTTCAACAGCAGACTCTCCATGAAATCCAGTACAGTATAGTGATTAGAATTTCACGCAGAGTCTGAGAGGCTGAGGTTCAAATTTGTACTCTGCTGTGGAAGCTTACTAGGGATGTGGTCAGACTCCAGCTTGGGGCAGTTTGGAGATAGTGCTAAGTACTCTGTCACATTTTGTGATGGAGATTTTCCATCAGACTCCCACTCTGATCCGGTCTCACCTCATGCTTCTTCTGTGGTTGACCATTCAGATTAGTGCTGTGCATCAACCACAGAGCATGCATTCTGGTCAAGTTTTTTAAAAAACAACTTTGACCTTTTTTGGGGGGAAATATTTATTGGGTGCACATGTGCCCATGCACATATGCTTTACCATTTTTTTTAAAAAAATTGAGAAACCAGAACTAAAGGTTCACACTTCCAAACCAGTTTGCCCACATACTGGGAGTGTTCAGACATCCAGGAACATGGGATGAATGCATGGGAATCAATTAGCACCAGAATTCAACTAGTGTCTATTTACTCCATCTGATTGCAGCCTAGGTGATTTTAATCTGGTTGCATACACTCATCTTAAATACTGTGTGAATGAAAGGAAGGCGAGGATAATAGTGTAAGCCTCCTTGGGTCCCCATTGTGCAAAAAGGCAGGGTATAAATGAAGTAAATAAATGATAGATATAACTCAGGAGGGGGAAAATAAAGGCTGGTTTGTTGATGGGTGGGAAGGAGAGGAGACAGGGAAAGATTAGGATATAGTGGTCAGGAGACAGGAAAGAAGATCAGGCGGGGATAAAGGGCAAAGTAAGGTACTCACTGTAGATTCCCCTTACAGGTTCTTCACTATATAACTGGGCCTGGCTCAACTGGCATTACAATTTGGGACCAGACCAGAGTTTTCCAGGGGGAAGGTTGCCAAAAAGAAGGAAGGAGAGGAAGCTGAAGATGGAGGCAGATAAAGATAGGTTGACTGGTAGGTGAGAAGAGAAAAGGAAGCAGGAAAGGGCAATAGTGACTTCCAGGGAAGGGAAAGAAAAAGTGGTAGGGAAAGGGAAAATCTACTTATATTCTCTGATGTTGAGGTTGTATCTTCAGACCTGACAAGTTCCTGAACACTTATATGAGATATGGGTTTTTGGTTTATTTAAAGACTGCTCAAATAAGTTTCAAGTTGCAGTCTACATGAAATCTGCTAAGCAATAGTGGAGGATAATAAGCTAGCCTGCAAACATACTTGTGCATATTCTGCTGCTTAATGAACTGGGTAGTAAAGCCTAATTTAGCCTCTTTAATATACTTCACAGTAATATACTCATGAGACTTGTCAAAATATCAATCATTATGCACCCTCTTGCTAATTACAACTGTACTGATGAAAATGCAAACACTTTTGATAATAGCTTTTTAAACCTCTAAAGCTTAATGAAAAAAGAGATTTTCTTGACCAGACTATTTAGGACATTATTACTCACTGAGCCCTAAAATGAAGACAACACACAAAATCTTAGATTAAACAGTTGATCACTAAATAAATTGCATCACCCACCCTATCTGCTAGGCTGTCAAAAGCCATGCCAGCATTATGAAGCATTATGACTAAAAGCTATGATCATCATTCCTGCTGCTCATATCTTCTTTTACTACTACTAGTAGTACTTCACTGGGATCCAAAGTAGATTGCAAGTAGGATTAAATACTTTTCACCCAACCAACAGGCAGATTACAAAATGCAATAACATCAGGTAATAAATAAGCAGATTACAAGATATATTCACATTAAATCAATTTTCCACTGCCATGCTAGACAGAATGAGAATACAACTGGTAGAGTCCCAGTTTTGAGCAGATCCCTTTGCCAATCACCCTGGATCTGGAGAGCTATGTAAGTGTGGAAAACTTCCCCTGATCTTGGAATACCTCAGCCAGATTGCCCTCACATCCTTCCATATGTCCCTGTGTCATCAGGCAGTCAACTTTTTGCTATTTCATCACTTAGAGTGGCCCATCTGGCATCAACCAGGGCCTAGGCCTGGTTCTTATGGCTCTTAGCAATTTCCCACTAGTGTTGCTCCACCCCCAGGCTTCTGTTTCCCCAGTGCTAGCAATCAATTTCCCACCAGGTGCTCCATATGCACATTTTGACATGTGGCTCTCTCCAGTTCCACCCACGGTTTCTTAATCCTTAAAAGATAGCATCACAAAGCCATGAGGGGAAATGGAGGGAGCCATGAATCAAAATGCACCTGTGGAGCAACTGGTGAGAAATGGATTGCTTGCACTGGAAAAAAAACAAGCCTTGGGGTGGAGCAAGGCTAGTGAGAAATCAGTGTCTGTCTCTGTGGAATGAACTCTCTGAAGAGGTGACCCCCTCTGTGGCCCCCTCTGTGAAGATTTTTCAGGGGCACTGCAAGGCCTGTCTGTTTGCCAGGATTTTTGAGGGTTTTGAACAGCAGGTATCTTTTAAAGAGATGGGGGATTATTTGGGGCTTGTAATTTTATTTTGGGATGTTATAACTTAGGGGTGTCGAACTCATTTGTTACGAGGGATGGAACTGATATAAATCAGACCTTGTTGGGCCGGACCATGTCAGGTTGGGCCAAGCCATGTTGGGCCAGGTCATATGTGTACCTATTTAAGATTAGGTAGCAGAAATATAAATTTTATAATGAACACAGAAAAACACAAATATATATATTTTTAAAAACTTAAAACACACTTAAAACATTAGCACTCATTGGTCTTAAAGATACTTTCTTTGTATTTCTCCCATGGGATCTGCCCTGAGCCCGTAAGGGGAGGCAAGATACAAATCTAATGAAATAAATCCAGGTAACTGGGCAAAGGAAGCGCTGGCTCTTTCCTTCCTTTACCAGGGGACGGGGGGGGGAGCCTCAGTCAATAGAAGGAAGAGAGGATTATGTCAATAGCTGTGTTGTGCAATTGAGAGAGCCTGGCAAAGCAAGCTATTCCTCCCCCCTTCCTCCCCAAGGGAGGAACCTCAGCCAATGGAGAAAACAGAGGTTTTGCTCTGTATCTCCTGTGCAATTCAGCAAGCCTGGCAAAGCAAGCTGTGATGCAGAAGGAAGCAAGAGAGGGAGAAGAAAGCAGATGACAGCCAGTTGCTTGGGAGTCTGATAGGAGCCCTTCGGGGGTCTGATTTGGCCCCTGAACTGCATGTTTGACACCCCTGTTATAACTATTATTGTAACACTCCTTGAACCAAGTAGAAAGGTGGGGTATAAATGTTTTAATTAATAAATAAATCTGTCAACACTTTTGTGAAGAAATTTGCAGCATCCCTAATTTTAAATGCTAGGTGCCCTAGTTTGCATGTGGGCTATATTCTAAGATAATGATGAACATCACTGACTGACATTCTAGCAACTGCCATTCTGAATGATATGCTGTTAAACACTTGATATTCTATCTTTCCAATGTAGCATTACCTAACTAAATGACTTTTGCATTTCACCAAAATATATCTATAATCCTGTTAGAGGCAATAGCAATGCTTCATCCAGCAATATGTTAAAGAACTGAGAAGCTTCTAAACAACTATAGATATGTGAGTAATACAGAATTGGAAATGTGCAGTGCAAAGTGTAGCATCTGACAAGAACTCAATTTTCAGGGATTTTTTTGAGCAGGAACTTACAGGAATGCAGTCCCGGCTAGCTTGACATCAGGATGTGTGGCCTAATATACAAATGAATTCCTGCTGGGCCTTTTCTACAAAGAAAGCCCTGTGTGAAACAATGGTGACGTCAGGGGGTGTGGCCTAATATGCAAATGAGTTCATACTAGGCTTTTTCTACAAAAAAAGCCCTGTATGCTATCCAGTATTTTTGTTTTTCCAGTGACAAGGTAATATGCCAGTTAAGCATATCTGACCTCTCCCTCATAATATTTTTAAAATACAGTTTGAAGTGAAACATTTGTGTGTGTGTAAGAGAGAGTCTGTTTTTGCTGAGAAAAAATTGGCCTAAATACTATTTATCCAGTTGGATAGCCCTAGTTACCATCTGGAAATATTTGCAAGATTGAAGATAGTGATAGGAGAGTCCAGTTAAACATAATTCATAAACCTGAATACAGTGGAATTTATTTTGTGTTAGTATTCTGGATATAGTAGGTTTTAGACTGGGCAGATTTCCCCAGCTGAGATTGTGAGAGTATAAAATCACCACTGTCTCCCTATTCTTCCTTCCTCTTTTCTTGCATTTATTTTCACTTATAGTGATGGTCTTTTTGCTGCTGTTAGGAAGCAGTTTCTAATGAAGACAAATGGAGGACAGCTGTGAGGTCAGGCATCCATTATACTTGAAGCTGTGGCTACTGCTGAACTTTGTGGGAGGCAGCTGGAACTTAGCTCTTCCTCGCCAGCTCACTCCCATCACCACCACTGCAATTCCACCATCATCTCATTTCTTCCCATTGCCCACCTCAACACAAGATGAAAAAAGTATGGTGAAGTACAAAAAGACTCAGAAGAGAAAGAGGGAAAAAGAAAGGGGATGGAAGGAATGTGGAAGGTGATAAAGGAAAGAGTAGAAAATGAAGGAGGAGAATAAGCAAAGGAGAACAAATTGAAATTAGAACCTAAAAACTGATCAAGGAAGGGGTAAGGGGGAAGGTAGGGGTGTGCATTCGGTTCGGCCGAACCGAATCAACCGCCGAATCACCCTTGATTAGACTGTATATGGAATCGCATACAGCCGAATCCAATTGGGGCCTATTATGCGGGAGCTGTATACTTCCCGTATACTTCCATATAGATATTCGAAAGTATACAGAAATCTATGGAAAAACCAGGAAAGGGGCTTTTGCAGCCTCAGGGGAGCTGCTTGCCTCCTTTCACACCTTTGGTAGCCTTTTCCCGCCTCTCCCATAGCCTCCCTGGGATCAGGGGGGGGAGGAGGGGGAAGAGGAGCTTCAGCAGCCAATCCAAAGCATGCATTTGCAAAATGCATTGCAAATTAATGCTTTGCAGGGCTGTTGTGTAGCTGATCCCCCAGCCATCAGCAACATTGTTCTTCTTTTGATCTTTTGCTTACTTGGTACTGTTGTCTGGCCAATCACAGAGCAGTGCTATTTTTTGAAACCGCTCTCTGTAGGGCCAGAGAAGCTTTTTAAGGAGTCTGCCTGGCTGGACTCCTCCATTGCTGCTGTGTTGGTGTGAGAGAGAGATTGTGCTGTGCTGGCCCTTAGCCTCAGCTGCTGCTGCTGCTCTCTCAGCCTTACCAGACTTGCCTGGAATAGAGAAGACGTCTAAGGTAAGACAGTCTTGGGGTTCTTGTTTTTATTTTAGTTGGTAAAAGGACTTTTTAAGACTCAGAGTCCCTTTACCTATCCAGATTTGGGTGGTGAGTAGTTTATTTGGGATTAGGGTTAGGGTGTTCTGCTGGGGGAGGGGGCCTGGGGTGGGTTTTTTTTGTCAATTTGCCCATATCTTACTTTAGTGAGAGGACTTTTAAAAGTGTAGTGTCCTTTTACTTTTCCTGATTTGGGTGGCTTGGATTTCTTGGGGTTAGGGTGAAGGGGTTTTTTTTGGGGGGGGAGGGGTTGGTAAAGTTCCTGTATTGTTAAAAGTTAAGTTTTTTCCTGTTTTAAAAGGATTCTGTGTTTGATTTGTTGCTACTGTGTTGTGCTGCTATTGTTCCTTTTCTCTTCTGGTTCTTTGGGGGGGGGGCTGGTTGGCCTAATTTTCATTGTTTAAAAGGCCACTTTTTAAACTGTGGAGTTTCTTGGCCTTCTCCTGTTGCCCCTTTTCCTGGTTCTGTTTTTTTGGGGGGGGGGGAGCTGGCACCTGGGTGAGAGATGCAGAACCAGCAGGCTTGTTGTGCTTGGCCAGCTCTCCCCATGTTGTTTGGGGCAGGGTTGGAGAGCTGGCATCTGTAGATTGTGTGTTCTGTGACAGGGAAGCTGGCACCTGGATGAGAGACCCAGAACCAGCAGGCTTGTTGTGCTTGGCCAGCTCTCCCCATGTTGTTTGGGGCAGGGCTGGAGAGCTGGCATCTGTACATTGTGTGTTCTGTGGCAGGGAAGCTGGCACCTGGGTGAGAGACCCAGAACCAGCAGCCTTTTTGTGCTTGGCCAGCTCTCCCCACGTTCTTTGGGGCAGGGCCGGAGAGCTGGCATCTGGGTTTGCTGCAGCCAAGTCTGCAGAGCAGACCTTGAGCAGATTGTGTTTTGTGTGGCAGGGTTCATAGAGTAGATAGATGTATATAGTGCATTTGGGTCGTATAGAGATTCTCTGGTGTGAAGTTAGGTTTGGTTTTGGGTGCCCCAGGAATTGAACCCCCTGGCCCAATCTTTTTGGGACTTGGGGGTTTGTAGGGGAGAGTCCCCTGCAAATTTGGGGGCTCTCCTTCAAACCCCCTCCCCTCCAGGCGGCTTCCAATATACCCTATTTGCCATTGATTTCAATGGCCCATAGGGTATAATGGGGCTGTATATTCGGAAATAGCCGCACATCTACCGTATATGCGGCTATTCCGACTAGGAATTCAGAAATATACGGGATTCCGTATTTTTTTCTTCTGTATATTTCCGAATCCCTGTACTACCGATTTTTTTTTTTTTTTGCACATCCTTCGTTTGTACTAGGAAAAACATTGATGGGCACTATAGCAGCGCCCGCCTCACGGCCTCACTGGATCTCTTTATATCAGTCTCTTCAGGGTATTTTACTTTGTTATCTGATGGAAATAGAATTCACTTCGTGGGGGACCACAGCAGCTTAGTTAGTTTTTCCCAAAAATATAGGCTCCAGAGAAACTTTAACATAAACCACAGATTTTATTTTACCACAAAGTCTTAAACTGGGGATATGGGAGATATTTACACAGGCTAACAAGTTGCTCAGTTGTTTCAAGCTTTACATTAACTTTTTCTTTCTTGAGTCTCTCAGTTTCACAGTTCCCATACACACTCCACCTCTAGTAAAGTCTGGCCTCTTGGGAATGATGTGCCAAGTCTCACCCGTCGACTGGAGCCTCTACTCCTAGCCCTTCTGACTTCTTACACCCACATCTGCTCCCTCAACCACCTCACTAGTTCTTCAGAGTTGTATATAGGTGTCTGTGACCATTCAGGTCTTGACTGACTCACACTGGTTACACACACAGCCCTCTTGGCTGTTTTTGTTGAGCTTGCAGTCAGCTTGTCCTCTCTGGAAGACTTTCCCGCCATTGTCTCAAGCTCCTTCAAAGAATCAGCCACCCTCTCAGCCTCTGTCAGGCATGAACTGACTCTCAGATTCTGTCAGGATCCCTGCCTCAGACTTCTGACAGGCACCAACTCTGTCAGACACTAACAGACTGACTGCCTCAGCAGTTAGCTGTCACTCACACACTTTCCCTCCCTGAGAGTTCCGAGCCCTCTGGCCTCCACCCTCAGGTCACCTGACGCAGGCCCTGTACGTCTTCAGTTTCTGGTTAACCCATAGCTTTCCGTCACAGGCACTATGGTGACTATGAATGCTATGTTGGGAATCTCACCCCGATAGACCCTTGTAAATATGCTGCATACTTTCTTTGGGAACTTTATCTCAGATTTTAGAGTCTTCAAACATATTTGCACTTATTTATTTTTATTTTATTTATTTAAGATTTATATCCCGCCCTTCCCACAAGTGGCTCAGGGCGGCTTCCAAAAATTGGTCAATATAAAATTAAACACTTTTAAATATATAGGCAATTAAATATTTAAAACAGTTAAAACCTTAAAACCAATAAACATTCCAGTTACATATAAAACAGACGTCTGGCAAGCTACATTGACTTCTCATGTTAGCTAGGTGTAGGCTAACCGGAAGAGGGTTGTCTTACAGGCCCTGTGGAACTGAACAAGGTCCCGCAGGGCCCTCACCTCCTCCGGCAGCTGGTTCCACCATGTAGGGGCCATAACGGAGAAGGCCCTTTCTCTGGTGGATTTCAAGCGGGCTTCTTTTGGCCCAGGGATAGTGAGGAGATTTTGTGTTCCCGACCTCAGTGCTCTCTGGGGAACATGTGGGGAGAGACGGTCCTTCAGGTAGGCAGGTCCCAGGCCATATAGGGCTTTAAAGGTAATAACCAGCACCTTGTACCGGACTCGGTATATCACTGGAAGCCAGTGCAGGATCCGAAGACCAGGCCGAATGTATCCCCACTTTGGGAGACCCAATAACAGCCGGGCCGCGGCATTCTGCAGCAGCTGTAATTTCCGAGTTTGGGACAGGGGCATCCCCATGTAGAGGGCATTGCAGTAGTCCAACCTCGAGGTGACCATAGCATGGATCACTGTTGCTAGGTCGTCGCACTCCAGGAATGGGGCCAGCTGCCTTGCCCGCCTTATGAAGCATAACGTCATGGACACGAAGCACAAATTTAAAATATTATAATATAGAAGTCTGAATTTGGGGGGTTGTGATGCCAATGTATCTGTGGCATAGCATGTTATAACCCACATAGGAGAAAGTGATTGTTTGTATAATAATATTGTGCATCATTTAACTGATTTAACCTGTGTTCCTATATTCTTGCTTCATAAGATTCAAAAGTTATGGGACATGACAATTAATGACTATTATTCAAGTAAAGGATTCACTGACTCATGAAAACAACTCCAGCGATGTTCTGCAGCTCTCCTCCTCATTCTTTCCCAAACAAGTGGCATGAAATATTTCTCCGCTTCCCCTTATATTGCCATAATGAAAGGGGCTAAAGTTTTATTTTAATAAAAACCATGGAAATTCAGAGATGGAAGATGGTATATTTCTAAAGGGCTTTGTTCTCACATGCCCCCTTTCTTTGTAGCTATGCCCCCACTTAAGTATTTCTCTAGCATAATTTAAGACAGGGCAATACATGGCCTCTTTTTTGTATTCATATTTTGACTTTCAGTTTCTTTTGTTGAAGCTGGAGTTCAGACAGGATCTTGCAAACACAAAGAGGGAGAAATCTTAAAATCCCCAATAAGTTTTCTACACCAGGACTTCAGGGTCCTTTTCCTTTCCCTTCCTTCTTTTCCAACTTCCATTTCCAAGCCACAGACAACACTTCCCCCCCCCCCCTGCTGTGAATTTTTTAAAGTCTGAGAGCCATCAATTTTGGGATGAGAAAATCAAGTGCAGTTCACACAGATCTGTGAGTTGATAGGACTTAATTGACAGCTCACATGCTTTGGTTTCCAGGCAGAGTTAGAAGGAACAGAAGCCCTGTGGGGTTCATTTGGGCAGAGATAAAGCATGCTTTTATTCAGCACTCATGGAGCATAATTAACCTTTTAGAAGTTTAAGAATGATCAAATTGTTATTCATTTTTACAATGAGAAAAAGAGAACTTTTTCTGCTAGCAAAATGCCAGTGCTGATTTCAAGGTCACTTGATCTGTGCTGGGGGGAAACCCTGATAAAAAAAATGAGCAGATTGAGTAACATTGCCATCAAAATATACATCACAATATAAATATATATTGATGTGTTTTTCTATCATAACATTAAATGTTTAAAAGTTACCACTAAACTAAGACAATATGACAAATTTCTGAAGATGTTGTACTTCATACCTCCAACACGGTATCAGCCTTCAACATTTGTTTAGGTAAAAACACAATCAGGATATGCAGTTTAAAAAAAAAACTCAGAGGGATGGCTCATTATTTATTTATTCATGAGACATATGTTCTTTCAAGCAGAAGGTTTCCACAGAGGATGAAAACGTGTGTTTTCTGTTACAGCTATGACTGTTGTGGGAGGGGACATTTTATAAAGCAAACTAAAAAAGTGTAAATGAAATATTTGAAACAGTTTTCCATAAAAATAAATTCTTTCCTCAGAGCTGACATCATTAAAAATAAAAAAAATTAAATTTTGTCTTACAAAACGTTCATACATACAAGATTTTTTAATAAAGATTTTCCTATTTTCCTTCTCTGAATGAAAAGTCAAATATTGAGGTAGTGGTCAGACAGCAATACACAGATCAAGTAGGGAAGGGAGATACTATGTTGTAAGACTGACTCCCAGACCTACTAGGTCAAAATTATGCGATATACTGTGGGCAGCCATACTTGTGGTAGAATTGCTAAATGACTTGTACAAAAGTTTATGCAGCATTCAGTATGTCTAGAGGTCAAGAAAAAGGAGACTTCTGGATCACTAAATTGATCTGGGGTCTGGATTCAGCTCATGGGTTCCAAGAAAAACACAAACTATTAAGGGTCTTGGTAGGGGGATTACTTGCGACAGTTTAGTGGATATGCTATATTAGTTCAGTTCAGTACCTATATTAGCCTACAGATATGCTATATTAAAGAACTCAGTGCTATTTGCACAGCTGTGACTACTGTTTTGGATAGGATGTCAAGGCTGCACCAGCTTGTTCTGAGTGGATAGTTCCCATCTCAGTCCTGAGGCCACAGTGAAAGGCCCTGCTTTGATTATCCCAGGTTAGAACCAGTCAAATCACAGCAACAAATACCATAAAGCCAAATAAGCTTTATTATAAAGAAAATTAAAAGGTTTAAAAACAGTATAGCCCCAATGAGAATTAAAAGTACACCAAAACAACAAAGCTAACTTTCTAGATACACTTACTGAATGTTCTGATGGCATGGAGGTTAAGTTTTTGAAACACTAGCAGATAAAATTAAAAGGCAAGCAGCATAACCCAAAATAGTTCTTTTTCCCTTCATAAATTTTATTGAATTATTCCACCTTATAAGGACAAAGACATATAAACATACAAGACATACAAAACATATTTCTGTACAGATACATATAACTCACAATCATCTCAACGCTTTCAATCCCCCTCCACCTCCCAGACATCCTCCCAAACACACCGGGAGTGACCAGAGAATAATGTTTTACTTTCCTCTTATTCCAACAACATACCTTTACTTTTTACCCAACTATATATCGGTTCCCAACTCTCTTTACATTTTTGCGTGTTTCCATCACATAACCTTGTGGTCATTAAATCAAGTTCCGCAGCTTCTGTAAGCTGAACAATAAACTCTTCCCTGGAAGGTATTTTTGGTAGCTTCCAGTATTTTGCATATAATATTCTTGCAATAGTTACAATATACATTAGCACCTTGGTTGTTTCAGGTGGAAGATTTTCCCTGCAAACATTTAAAAGATAGAGCTCTGGTGAGTGTCTAAGTCTAATTTTCAAAATCTTCTGGGTCCAAATACTAATTAAGGACCAATACTTTTTGGCATGTTCACATTTCCACCATATGGAAACCCAAAATAGTTCTAATGGCAAGATAATGTAGCAGAGGCAAAACCATTGATTCTGAAGAAAAAGAAATGTAAATCCTATCAGGATAGTCTACATAAGAACATAAGAGAAGCCATGTTGGATCAGGCCAATGGCCCATCAAGTCCAACACTCTGTGTCACACAGTGGCAAAAATTTTTATATACACACATACACTGTGGCTAATAGCCACTGATGGACCTGTGCTCCATATTTTTATCTAAACCCCTCTTGAAGGTGGCTATACTTGTGGCCGCCACCACCTCCTGTGGCAGTGAATTCCACATGTTAATCACCCTTTGGGTGAAGAAGTACTTCCTTTTATCCGTTTTAACCTTTCTGCTCAGCAATTTCATCGAATGCCCACGAGTTCTTGTATTGTGAGAAAGGGAGAAAAGTACTTCTTTCTCTACTTTCTCCATCCCATGCATTATCTTGTAAACCTCTATCATGTCACCCCGCAGTCGACGTTTCTCCAAGCTAAAGAGTCCCAAGCGTTTCAACCTTTCTTCATAGGGAAAGTGCTCCAGCCCTTTAATCATTCTAGTTGCCCTTCTCTGGACTTTCTCCAATGCTATAATATCCTTTTTGAGGTGTGGCGACCAGAACTGCACACAGTACTCCAAATGAGACCGCACCATCGATTTATACAGGGGCATTATGATACTGGCTGATTTGTTTTCAATCCCCTTCCTAATAATTCCCAGCATGGCGTTGGCCTTTTTTATTGCAGATGCACACTGTCTTGACATTTTCATTGAGTTATCTACCACGACCCCAAGATCTCTCTCTTGGTCAGTCTCTGCCAGTTCACACCCCATCAACTTGTATTTGTAGCTGGGATTCTTGGCCCCAATGTGCATTACTTTGCACTTGGCCACATTGAACCGCATCTGCCACGTTGACGCCCACTCACCCAGCCTCAACAGATCCCTTTGGAGTTCCTCACAATCCTCTCTGGTTCTCACCACCCTGAACAATTTAGTGTCATCCGCAAACTTGGCCACTTCACTGCTCACTCCCAACTCTAAATCATTCATGAACAAGTTAAAGAGCATGGGACCCAGTACCGAGCCCTGCGGCACCCCACTGCTTACCGTCCTCCACTGCGAAGACTGCCCATTTATACTGACTCTCTGCTTCCTATTACTAAGCCAGTTTTTGATCCACAAGAGGACCTGTTTTTTTACTCCATGACTCTCAAGTTTTCTAAGGAGCCTTTGATGAGGAACTTTATCAAAAGCTTTCTGGAAGTCAAGGTAAACAACATCTATCGGGTCTCCTTTGTCCACATGTTTGTTCACCCCCTCAAAGAAATGTAACAGGTTAGTGAGGCAAGATCTTCCCTTGCAGAAGCCATGCTGAGTCTTCCTCAACATTTATAGGAAACTTTGGCCATTGATCTGCTGACCTCCTACAGCCAATCAAGACACTGTTCTAGCAAGGCTGTTTGATGCCTGTAGAATGGCCTTGGGCTCCTACTGGCTAGTGTGGGGATGGCTGCTCTCACCAGTTGCTGATAACAGATATTCACTGAGCTGAGAACACGAAAAACAATCTTGCAGATGGAATCTTACCTGAAGAAAGCTCATTCCCTTGTCAAGGGGGATATGATGTTGGATATATGGCTATTACATGTAGTTTATTGGGACAATGGGGGAACAGTAAAATTTGTCCCTTCAGTCCTTTGGGAAGAGATTTCTGTGGTACTGGGTTCAGCTTTTCCATCTTGCAGAGAACACCTGTTTTGGGGCTAGTAAGGGTGTTTCTGAAGGAAAAGTTGATAACATTATTCCCCAGGCTACCAAATCCTGTATAGCCAGTTTGGTGTAGTGGTTAAGTGTGCAGACTCTTATCTGGGAGAACCGGGTTTGATTCCCCACTCCTCCACTTCCAGCTGCTGGAATGGCCTTGGATCAGCCATAGCTCTCGTAGGAGTTGTCCTTGAAAGGGCATCTTCTGGGAGAACTTTCTCAGCCCCACCTACCTCACAGGGTGTCTGTTGGGGGGAGGGGAAAGGTAAAGGAGATTGTGACTGCTCTGAGATTGAGATTCAGAGTATAGGGCGGGATATAAATCCAGTATCATTATATGAGGCATATATAACATGAAGATTTCTGTCCATCAAATGTGAGAGCAACCTAAAAGGTTCCTGACAAATTGAGAGGAAAATGCCTCCTCAACCTCTTCGGTCACTGTGGTCATCATGTCCATAGTAGATGCTAGAACCCTTTATGGATGACGTGCCACATAGGATCTGCACTCTCGGTAACCTTGTTTATGTCACACAGTCTAACCTATCTCAAAAAGTTGTTTTGAGGATAAAATGGAACCTTTTAAATGCTTTTGGCAAGAGGTATGTAAGTTGTGTGTCTGAACTCCAAATGGCAAGATGTGCATAAGGTGTGTGTCTGAATTGCAAGTGGCACCTGGTGGCTATTCCTCTCCCTCCCTTCCTGTAAGATTTAAAGGGCCCCACACATGCTCCTGCCAATCAGCTGGAGGACCCTTATTGGATATTCTTAGAGAAAAATATTATTTAGCAGAGTTAGAAATAAGTAGCACAGCAGAGATCAATTGTGTGTTTAAAAGAATGATTGCTTTACTTAAAACTACAGGGAAGGGTAAACTGGGAGTAAAATAACAGATGCTAACTCCTACATCTTTACATCTTGAGTACAAAGTTAGGAATGGCCTCTCTTCTCCAAACTTAGACAAAGAGAGGAAGAGATGCCATAAAATGCAGAATAGGCAATACATTGATTTCCAGTCACAACATTCAATTACTGGTCTTTTAACTAAGACCTCCTACAGACTTTTGCGGACTTTCTCTCTAGCTAACAGATAGGTTACAGTAAACACATGTGACTTCCTGTTGACTAACAATAACAAGAGGGCTAACTCTATAATTATTGAAGTGTTGCAGACTTGCTAATTCCAACACCCCTTCACAAGTTACAGCACTGAAGTCATGTAAATGCAGACTTTCACAAAGAGTTTCAAACTTCTCCTTGGCGAGCGGTTTTGTCAGTATGTCCGTGATCATCTTCTCTGTAGGACAGAATTCCATTTCAATCAGTCCTTCTTCTATCAGTTGTGTCAAATGATGACATTTGAGTCTGATGGTCTTTGTTCTGTTCTTGGTGCTCTCACCTTTACAGATAGTGATACAAGCTTGGTTGTCCTCATACAGTACTATGGGTTTAGGCTCTCTATCCTATAGTTCTTTAGTAGATAAAAGATCCATTCTAGTTCCTGAGATGCACTTGTTGCAGATATATACTCTGCCTCTGCTGTAGAAAGAGCTATGACAGACAGTTTCTGACTAGTCCATTCAATTAAACTGTTTCCATAGAAAAACAAGTATCCACTGGTAGATTTGCCATCAGGCCCATTTCCATCCAAGTTGGCATCCATGAATCCAATCAGTCTTGGCTCATCACAGGCTGAGATTACAAATTTGTAATCCAAAATTCCTTTCAGATATCTAGCCAGTCTCTTTACAGCTTTCCAGTCATAAACACTTGATGAGTTGGTCTTCTGCATACGAGTCCAACTGCTGAAGTTATATCAGGCCTGCAGATCTTGCTCAGGTATAACAACTTTCCAATATCTGATTTGTAGTCATGATTATTTGGAAGTGGTTCACCTTCTGTTCTCTTTAGGTACTCTGGTTGAAGCGGAATACTAACTGGTTTTGAATCTTTCATTCTCACAGATTCAATAAAGTCCATGATCTTTTGTTTCTGACTTAGAAGAAAACTTCCATTTTCTCTTCTTTCAATTTGTATTCCAAGGTAGTACTTTATAGGTCCCAATTGTTTTACATCCACTTCTTTGTTAAGTTCATCAACAATTTCTTGTACATCAGTTTCACTTTGGCAACACAACAACAGTCCATCCATTGATGTTAGCACATATTGGTACTGTCCATGTTTCAGTTTCTTGAACAGGTTGGGTTCTGTTTTTCCTGGTTGGAACCCTTGCTTTTGCAGTAACGCAGTAACTTTTCATTCAATGCTTTCACTTGTTCCTCATTGAGATCTGTTGTCGCAATATCAAGGTGCTGAACATGCATCTCCTTTGATGCTACTATACTTAGTAAAGTTCTGAGAGTGGTATATTTGATAAGTTCCTTTGGCATTTCCTTCACAGGTTGTACACTTGCACAGATTCCAAGTGTAGGTGATGGTACTCCTTTGTTGCTTCTTGCTAATGGTCTCACAGTGGTAGATTCTGGCTCACTTGGTGTAGGCTCTCCTGGTTTCCCTTCTGGGTGAGAACTCTCTTTTTGAGATGGACCTGCCTGGTCACAGGTGGTCCCTGCAGTGTTCCAAGTGCCCAAATCGAAGAAAGAGAATACAGTAGTTTCCTGATCAGGTGTCACTGTGGACTCAGCTTGTTCAGAAGTTTGCAACATGCTGCCTTCATCAACATGTACCACATTGATTTCTTTCACTTCATAAGTTTCAGGGTTCAGGATTCTATACCCTTTGCCACCAAGAATGTATCCCACAAGGATACCAAGTTCTGCCCTTGGGTCAAATTTGCCCCTTCTTTCCTTAGGTACGAATGCAAAGGCTTTAAATCCAAAAGCCTTTATATGCTTCAGTCCAGGCATTCTATTGAACCACATTTGGAAAGGGCATTTTCCTGTCACTTTAGATGGGATTCTATTATGTAGATATACAGCGGTGTTGATTGCATTACCCCAGAAAATTTCTGAAAGTCCAGATTGCATCAGCATAGAACGTACCATTCCTTGAATGGTCCTGTTTAAACGCTCAGCATTCCCATTCTGTTGGGGTGAATAAGGAATTGTAGTCTTATGTTCAATTCCCTCTTGCTCCAGGAATCTTTGGAACTCCCTGCTGCTATATTCAGTACCATTGTCCATGAATAGTACTTCAGGAGCTTTACCAAATTTGTTTTTCACAGCAGCAACATAACATTTAAATTTCTCAAAGACTTGATCTTTGCTTTTGAGTAGATATACATAGACATATCTGCTTTTTGCTTCCATAAAAGTTACAAAACATTTGGACCCTCTGGCCAAATCTATAATTGGTCGGAATGCACTATCTCCAGAAATTGTACATTTTGTTCAGGAGGCTAACTTTTATATCTGGGAGCTGTTTCCTTTGCTTTCAGACATGTCTCACACAATTTTTCATCACACCACAATCAACAGCATTGATATCACAGTCTTTCAATAGCTTCTGCACATTCTGCACATGTCTATGACCTAGTTTGACATGCCAAGCATAAAGACAGTTCTTGTGATCACATGTGGGTGACCCCATCAGTATCTCTAACATTTCTCAGGTAATGATAACCATCAATTTCTTCAAGTATTAATTCAGTTTCCTCATCAAACACAATTTTGCTACCTTTCTCTTTAAGACTGATTTCAAAATTTTGTCCGTCTTGTGGACAAAAGGCAATGTGAGGCTTCAGGGCAAAATATACAGTTATTCAAAGTAAGTTTCTCAGTCTCATTGTTCACAGTTAAAACTTTCAACACAGCAGTGCCACATCCTTCAACTTTTAGAAGTTGACCATTTACTTGATGTAGCTTAGGTCTGTTCTGTCTGTTCAAATCAACAAAACAGTCCAAGGAATTTACTATATGGGAAAAACTGCCCAAGTCTAAAAGCCACAGGCCATCCTCATCAGAGTTGCAATCATTCACAGCAAATGCATGGGTATCAGATTTCTCTTCAGTAACAGTAAGAGCAAATGCTTTGCTAGGCTGTAGGTCTCCGCTTCCTGAGATACAGCATGCAAGATTTTTGTTCTTTGCATTGGGTTTAGCACTTCCTCTCCCATGCCTTCTACAGGGGGTTCTTTCAGTGGGAGCATGTGTAGCATGATTCCCTTTGTCAGTGTCCTATTACTTTAAGATGAGTTGGAACTGCCAAGGGATTGTGTCATCCTTGAGTACAGGTGCTAATGTGTCATCAGGTGTTAACCTTTAACCAATTTGGAATGGGATTGGCTAAGGCGACTTGAAATGCAGTAGCCTGCTACCTGTTCAGTGTGGGATAGGAAAGGACGGATATAGCGTGGCATACTGTTGGATGGATATTGGAATTGATGACTGTGGACTGTGTATTGACTATTCTATTGGACTGTGTATCTGTACTTCTGCCTGGCTCTATTGGATGTAAGTGTATGACTATTGGACTGCTTCTTGACTCTGATATCTGCCTGACTCCAATACAGTTTGTTGAACCGGCTGTCTGAGTGTCTTCCTTAGAGCTGCAACTGAGACTGGTCTGAACAGAGTGGCCCAGTGGTCGCTTCTACTACTACTCTGTCACTCCTTCATGCTCCACACGTCTAGATGAACACATTTTCGCATAATGTACATACTTGGCACATAAAAAACACTTAATATCTTTCTTTGCAGTTCCCTTTTGAAATCCAACATTTACTTTAAACACAGGTTACATATTAGGGGTTTGAGACATTTCCCATCCCCCTCTTGCTCCAAAAATGATATTGCATATTCTAAGATCAGCTGTTTCTGTACCTTTAGCACAGCAACTTCATTAGCATATGAGCTTGGAAGTGCATTGAGAACCAAAGCAATAACAGTTTTATCTGAGACTGGATCTCCTATAGTTTTCAGTTCAGAAACTGTGCTCATTACTTTGCTTAAAAAGTCATTCAGTTTGTCTCCTCTCATTTTCATGTTTAATAAGCTCTGAAGGAGGAAGAGGCTATTGGCTTCTGATTTTGACTGGTATTTCTGACTGAGGTAATCATACATAGCCTTAGCCATTGTATGTTCGAGGATTACTCTGCTGTCCTCTTTGTTAATGCTTCCCAAGATCAAAGAGATTCCCAAACCATCCATTTTATCAAACTTTTCCCTTGCTGCTTGACCTGCAGGGGGATCTTTTGTGAGCACACCCAAGACCCCTTGGGACTTAAGCATTGCTTTTAATGAGTGTGCCACCAAATGAAATTTACGTTTGAGAGAATTGGGAGATTTAAATGCATGTTACTGACGATTTGCATGGATGTCTCTGGATCACCGCATCTCGGTGGATAGCTTCAAGATGGCGATCTGTTCCCTGGCATTGTTGCACTCTGGTCAGCAAATGTTTGCAGGCTCACAGCAGGGTATCGGCTTAGAAGCAAAGGCACTGGCACTTTCTTCTCTGCAAAAAACACAAAACCCCCAAAAGAATGCACCCCACCTCTTCATTTTAACTCCATGCAGCAAGGCAAACTCTAGGACAGAGAAGGTGTTCTTCAGGTATATAAAAAAAGACTGAGACTCTTGCCTGCACTTAAGCAATCACACACACATAGGTATTCTAAAAACACTCTGCTTCTGGATGCCCATAAAACTGGTAGTCCTTAAAAAACAATTGTTGTCCACAACTGGAGCCCATAACCTATTGGATATTCTTAGAGAAAAATATTATTTAGCAGAGTTAGAAATGAGTAGCACAGCAGAGATCAACTGTGTGTTTAAAAGAATGATTGCTTTATTTAAAACTACAGGGAAGGGTAAACTGGGAGTAAAATAACAGATGCTAACTCCTACATCTTTACATCTTGAGTACAAAGCTAGGAATGGTCTCTCTTCTCCAAACTTAGACAAAGGGAGGAAGAGATGCCATAAAATGCAGAATAGGCAATACATTGATTTCCAATCACAACACTCAATTACTGGTCATTTAATTAAGACCTCCTACAGAATTCTACGGGCTTTCTCTCTAGCTAACAGATAGATTACAGTAAACACATGTGACTTGCTGATTACTAACAATAACAAGAGGTTTAACTCTATAATTACTGAAGTGTTGCAGACTTGCTTATTCCAACAACAAATCTCACAGGAGGGGAGGGAGAAGGGTGGTCACTGTTGGGGAAGGACTTCCACACCAGCCAGGTGGATGGCAGTGGGCAGGACCCTGTGAAATTGGGGGATCCCTTGCCCCCACCTGGGGACCTGCATCCCTACTTATTTTCTTTCTTATAAGAATACAATGGTATTCTCCAGAGCACATTTTAGGGCTTTTAATTGATAGAATACTGCCAAACACATAACTGTACATGATTCTTTCTTATTAATCAGTATTCAAACCATGAAGCTCAGCATTCCTTTTGTCTGCAGTGTGTTGTAGCCACCTTTTCCTGTCATATTCAGACTGACAGCTTTTAGCATCAGCGTGTGCTTGTGGTGTGATCTTTTTTGGCCTGACATGATTGTGTTATGGTATACCATAGAGCATGTACCTCAAGGTGGCCATGTTCTGTAGGGGAAGTGATCTAACTTCAGCTTTCCATCTCCCCCTCATTCCCTGCAGCCTCTACCTAGGGAAAGTGTAGCCTTTCTTCACAGTGGGTACCAAACAAGAGGGAAACGACCTCAGCAGGGTATGACACAGAATCCACCATTTTCTCCTGGGGAGCTGATCTCTGCCATCTGGAGAGCAGTTGTAGTTTTGAGTGATCTCCAGCCCTCACCTGGAGATTGGCAACAATTTGCCAAAGAGAAGGTAAGTGTCATCAGTATGACTTGGCTTTTATATCTATAGGATTAGTGTAAGCACTCAGTTAAGTACAGAGAAATTGAGTTTTCACCTTTCCAGCTTAAAATGTACAAAGAATATTAGGACATATTAGGATCTTTCATAGGCCAGGCCTGAATGACATTTCTTTGTTTGTTTTCAGATGTGTTTAATAGTAAATGAAAACAAATATTCTATTCTAGTGTGCTCTGAATGTCACTGGAGCAGTGAAACAGAACAATTATGAAAAACAAGAGACTTACTAGGTACATAGGTTTATGTTAAGCCATGCTTAAACATGCTTAAACAGTTCACCTGTATCACCAAAGCCTGCACAAACATCACCATCAATGTTATGCTATAGTGGTTTCAAAAAGAACAGTAATAATTAAATGGTGTTCATAACTTCAAGCTTGGAAGCAGAACTTAGAGTTTTCCTATCTTAAAAAAATCTTATTTAGTTTTCACAGTATGGAAATTATAGACATGCTGACATTAAACCTTTGCTTTTCATTGCATTTTACACTTACACTATTTTAAAAGACAGCTATTGACATTTACAAAAATCTTACCAAAACCAAATGTTCTAACATACAGAATTCCAATTATACTGCATAAGAGTGTTATCAACCATTCCTCTACAAGTCTACTTTGAAATGTTTGGTATTAAACTAAGAGCTAAAATGTCAGTTGCACATAGACAATAAATTAAGGTTTATAAAACTATGTAAGATTTATTTAAAATTAGAATTTTGACCTTTAGGCTGCTTTAACTGGAGCTTGTGTAACTTTTTCCTCTCAGTTGCCTTTTTTCTTTATGTAGCTAATCTTGCTTGAATGTTAAAACAAAGAAAGGGAGAAAAGTACTTCTTTCTCTACCTTCTCCATCCCATGCATAATCTTGTAAACCTCTATCATGTCACCCCGAAGTCGACGTTTCTCCAAGCTAAAGAGCCCCAAGCGTTTTAACCTTTCTTCATAGGGAAAGTGTTCCAACCCTTTAATCATTCTAGTTGCCCTTTTCTGCACTTTTTCCAATGCTATAATATCCTTTTTGAGGTGCGGTGACCAGAATTGTACACAGTATTCCAAATGAGATCGCACCATTGATTTATACAGGGGCATTATGATACTGGCTGATTTGTTTTCAATTCCCTTCCTAATAATTCCCAGCATGGCGTTGGCCTTTTTTATTGCAAATGCCTTGACATTTTCAGTGAGTTATCTACCACGACCCCAAGATCTCTCTCTTGGTCAGTCTCTGCCAGTTCACACCCCATCAACTTGTATTTGTAGCTGGGACTCTTGGCCCCAATGTGCATTACTTTGTACTTGACCACATTGAACCTCATGCCCACTCACCCAGCCTCAACAGATCCCTTTGGAGTGCCTCACAATCCTCTCTGGTTCTCACCACCCTGAACAATTTAGTGTCATCTGCAAACTTGGCCACTTCACTGCTTACTCTCAACTCCAAATCATTAATGAACAAGTTAAAGAGCATGGGACCCAGTACTGAGCCCTGCAGCACTCCACTGCTTACCGTCCTCCATTGCAAAGACTGTCCATTTATACTCACTCATGCTTCCTATTAATTAGCCAGTTTTAATAATTAATTATTAATTAGCCAGTTTTTGATCCACAAGAGGACCTGTCCTTTTACTCCATGACTCTCGAGCTTACTAAGGAGCCTTTGATGAGGAACTTTATCAAAAGCTTTCTGGAAGTCAAGGTAAACAACATCTATCGGGTCTCCTTTGTCCACATGTTTGTTCACCCCCTCAAAGAAATGTAACAGGTTAGTGAGGCAAGATCTTCCCTTACAGAACCCATGCTGAGTCTTCCTCAATAACTCGTGTTCATCAATGTGCCTACTCATTCTGTCCTTGATAATGGTTTCTACCAACTTTCCCAGTATTGAAGTCAGACTGACTGGCCTGTAGTTTCCCGGATCTCCTCTGGAACCCTTTTAAAAGATGGGGGTGAAATTTGCTACCGTCCAGTCTTCAGGAGCGGAGGCAGATTTCAATGAAAGATTACATATTTTTGTCAGAAGATCCACAAGTTCAACTTTGATGTATGCCATCAGGACCTGGTGAGTTATTAGTTTTTAATTCTCCATAGCAAAGTCATTGAGAGTATCTAGAAACTCAATCTCTTTCTCTCGACCAGAATACATATTGATCCAATCAATCTGCGGGTAGTTAAAATCACATATGACGACACAGTTTTTATGTCTAGCCACTATCTTTAAGCCTTCCATCATATTATAATTGTCCTCTATCTTTTGATTTGGTGGGCGATAACAAACTCCCATAGTTAAATTTTCTTTTAGGCCCTCTATTTCAACCCAAAGCATTTCTAGAAGGGAATCTAATTCTCTGACCTCAGTCTTACTGGACCGTTTGCCCTCCCTGACATACAGAGCCACCCCACCTCCAACTCTTCCCTCCCTATTCTTCCGATATAACTTATATCCAGAAATCACCGTGTCCCACTGATTCTCCTCATTCCACCAAGTTTCTGAAATTCCCACGTCTATGTTACTCCCAACACTAAACGTTCCAGCTCACCAATTTTACTTTGAACACTTCTAGCATTTGTGTACAAACATCTATAATTTCCCAGGCAAGCTAGGCCCACCACCTTCCTCCTGCCGCCTCGAGACTCAATCAATTGACTAGCCAGGATATAATCAGACTAGGTGTCCACCAACAAGAGAGCTTCTACTTCTTCAAGTCAGAAGCCAGAAGTTTTCTTCAAGACATAAAGAAGAAGGTATCATCACAACAAAGTCAAGGAGGACGGGATTCTGAGACGTCTCCTGGTGTTGTGGGCCTGTCTGCATGAGCATCAGTGATTATGGCTAAGGTAATTAGCTGAATTGACTACACAGTTGACTACGCAAATTGCCTCAGGATTTTCTTTGGTGTTCTTCTGTACACAGTATATTTATTTTACTTGGTTTTTATATCCCATTTTATGTTTCCCTATTCCTTTATGTTGTAAATAAAGTATATATATTTTCCCATAAGTTTTGCCTTTTATTTGGTAGACCTGGGACCTGATAACACACTGACTATAAGAACCTACGTGGTATTAGTTTAAGTTTTCCGAAGTTGTTTTATTTTATTTTCTCCCTTCCCTTTAGCAGATCTCTAGGGCGTGGCATACTCCCTGGGCCTGGATGTTGGTTATGACATGTCAGCAGCTGGGTGTTTAGTAACAACAACAACTGTGCTTCTTGATAGAAAATTTATTTTTAAAAGCCACTAGGTGAGCTGAGGTCCTGAGCACATCTGATATGATTCTTATCTGTACCATCTTCTCTAGGGTTTCTTTTTAAAGCAGGAATGCAGAGAAATGCAATTCCAGCTGGCTTGGTGTCAGGGGATGTGGCCCAATAGGCAAATGAGTTCCTGTTGTTTTTTCCTACAAAAAGCCCTGTGTGAAACAATGATGATGTCAGGGGGTGTGGCTTAATATGCAAATGAGTTCCTGCTGGGCTTTTTCTACAAAAAAAGCCCTGATCCTCATATTTTGCTCTAACAGGTAGCAGACTTATGCGAATAAACAACAGCCTGGTCATATCTTATTTTGTTTCATTTTCTTCTAATGACATATCCACATTGCAATATATTTATTGTACATATTACAATGGAATGATCTGCTTCCCCTCCCCCAAGATTTGTGTGAGTTGGTTTAGCCTTATGTGTGGAGTCCCCCTTTAGTTGGTTTTGTTGTTAGCTGAGAGTATAAATGGCATGAGCTCCCTTGTCCTGAAATCGGTTGTTCCTATCTGTGCATCTGCATAGTGTCTCGGGAATTTATTCGTGGCATGATTGGCTATTGAGAATTATCTTGAAATTTAAATGAGGCAGTTTATTGCAGATTACACACACATAGGTCTCATGAGCCACTGCCAAAGAGATCCCAAATAGTGCAGTTACAAAGCTGTTTATACCCACCCATATCTGGGTATTCACCATCCAATCAAATCACTTTAACCATAACATTTCCAAATAAGGCACACAGTTGAGTATTGCCGGCATATACTGATTGGTTGATATTTGATGCAGAGCCAAGCAAGTGCAGTAAAGCATGATTACATAATTCCTGAATATGTGCAGGGTTGCCACTTTCTGGAAAGTCAGGGAAATGGAAATTGGTCAGGGAAAGTCAGGGAAATTGGTCTGAAGTCAGGGAAATTGTGATTAAAATATATTCAAGCAGTGGATTTTTGACCTGCTGCTGCAAAAGCATGATCTTTTCTTGTGGCAACTGAAATACAGAAGTAGCAGAATACAAGTAAAACTTAATGATGCCCTTTCCCAGCTGCACCTTTTTCTCAGCTCCACCCCCAGCAACAGCCTAATGTGTTTGTTGAGGTCTGTCCCTGCGTGATTTCCAAGATCTGCCTGTAGCATATACAAAGCAAGGCTAGATTAAACATTTAGCAAAATATGCAAACTTTAAATGTCTAACTGTTTTCATCCCTACCTGCTAGTATTGCATTTAACTTACATATAAAGATAAGCATGTTTTTGGGTCATGCTTGTGTATGGAATGGACGTTTTGTCCCTTGTTAAACACAGCACAGAGTTTCAAATGAGTTTTGCTGTGGTTGGATTTCACAGACAACAAGCACTTTCTACTCTGCACCATGCAAAGTAAATTTTGTTCCTGCTGGAGTTTACAGAGTACCAGCTCTCTCACCCTCTGTCTTGACTTCTCTCATGCATAAAGGTTGCAAATGAGGGTTGTCTACTTCTTTAGATTGGAGAAACTCCACCTCCTTTCTTGCTGCTGATCTGCTCATTACACTTTCTGGAACCAGAAAGTGAAACTTTCCCAGCTTTGGAAAGTTCCTACTTGTTAGCATTCAGAGTTTACTTGAATTGAAGTTTGTATCTTGCTGCAATTTTTAGTGCAACTGCAAAACAGATGTTGCTGCAGTTAATGTTGAAAGAAGCTGATATTAAATCTCTTACTTTGACAAATATTTTTGCAGTTGAGACTTGTGTAGCTGTAGCATGGAACATTTCATTAAGCCTTGCATTAATGCAACACAACCTATTCATTTTTTAACTTGTGATTATGTTTGAATGGTGGTCAGGGAAATTGACAAATGTTGGTCAGGGAAAGTCAGGGAAATGAAAAATAAAATTTTAGTGGCAACCCTGATGTGACTGTTTTGCTTAGAGTCAATGATGGCCCCTGTGCATATACCCAATATTTTGGCCTGAACTAAAGTTGCTTTAACAATAGGATGACTTTTTCATACAAATGTGGCCAATCTAGTGGCTCATTTGAGACTGTGGCACCAGATACATACACAGTTTACTGCAGATTTTCAGAGCAGTAAGCCTTTGATCTTGACTTTGGATTCTGTGCTTACTTTACGCACCATTCTTTTTCCTCCTATGTATTTATTGTGCAGCTACAATATTAAAAACACGTTTTTTCTAAATTGGGGTGGAACGTCACTTGTAATGTGTTGGGAATAGTGTCCAAAGTTTTTTTTTTAAATTATTCAATTCCCCTATTACAATAGCATCCAACATGCCTTCCATTTAAATCTTCATGGTTCAGATTTTATGCATGCATTAGTTCACTGAATGAAATTTTATTTATTTATTTTATTTATATCCTGCCCTCCCCGCCAAAGCAAGCTCAAGGCGGCTCACAGTATAAAACCACAACAAACAATTAAAATCCATACATATTATAAAATTACACATTCAATAATTAAAACAGTCAGAATAATTTGGTGCTAGTCTCTGAAAGCAAAAAGAAGAATGCAGACAAAGGGAGAAAACTCAACATTGAAACTGACCACACTTTTTTTGAAACTGGCAAAGATCCCTGTTTTTCATATTGCCAAGCACTAGGAGATTCTCTTCTGTGTTATCAGCCACTGTGAAAAATGAGAAAGAACCACATGATCTGATAAGATGGACAAATATGTTGAGTGTACAGAATACCTAGTAGAAGCCACTGACACTAACATTGCAAGCTGTGAGTATTGGAAATGTGTGTGTGCATGCGCCTGTGTAAAGTCAACTGCAATTCCACCATGCTTTGTACAGGGCTGCAATTTGTATGGGGGAGGAGTCCTCTGGCAGAAGCTCTGGAGAACTTTTTTAGTCTTGTCCCACTAAATTGAAAACAGGGGCATTTTAGCTAATGTGCTAGCGCAGCTGCATAGTAATGCTAATTTCCTGCCCTTCCTTGCAAATTTGCATTGTTTTCTCTTTGTGATTCTCTAATTGGATCCTGCAAGATCTTGATGATCTTGGCAGTTTTTTAGAGCCTGCTCTATGTGGGTTGCACTCTGTATTCCAAATGGATCATTCTCAAGCAATTCTTAAGTTCAGCGGTTTGCAGAAGATCCATGTGACTCAGATGCCATTTTAATGTTAAACTTCCAGAGACTGGTTCCCCCTACAACTTTGTTCACTAAAGCATGAAAGGAGAATTTTTTCCCCAAAACTTTAGGCTTTCCACACCAGTGTCTGTCTCTCTTTATATCTCATGTTAATTTCATTCTGTGCTGACAATCCCATTTTGTTTCTATGCAGCATTGATATGCTTTTTTTCTTTTCTACTGGAGTTCTGCCATTTGCCACCTCTCCTATCCCCCTTTCAAGTCAATACGAGCAATTATAACTAAACCTTGTTCAGCTCCTTTTAAACTTTGCCCATCATTTTAATTTTTTTTTTATTCAGAGATCTGAGACTAGCGATAATTTCATATCACTAGACTCATGCTACTTGTAATAAAAATTAAAAAAAAATGTAACAAGGGGAAAATGGAGCTTGTACACCGATGAAGGAGGGAGGATGGTGGAAGGTGCAGAATGGGCAGAATGACTTCGATGTGGGGGGGGGAGTGACCTGTGAGGGGCAGCAAAAGGGAGGACAATCTGAGTTCATCTGTACACTTTTGAATTAACTTTGGATTGGAAGTGAAACAAGGAGAAAACAATACAAAAGCACTCTCAGAAAACTTAGAGAAATAGCAACCAGCAAGCAAATTGAGTGCTGAAGGGAGAAAAATCAATACAGAATTACAAAGAAAACCTGATAGAAATGTACAGTGAAAGCAAGAGAAAACACTTTATGATGGCCCAATTCTCTCCCTCAGAGGAAAGGTTTTCCCTCCATTATTCTTTCCTTTTACAGAATGAACTGCTGAAGAACTCTGGCTGGCCCACCCTCTCACCATATGACATTTTGGTTGTTAGTTCAGCCCAGGATCCTGGGAGAAGGATCAAGAGCCTTCTTTAATTTAAGTAGCTCAAATGGCACTCAAGGCATTTTGAACTTCAAAAATAACAAAACAGAGGGGAAAGGTCTGGTGAAATCAGAGGCTGAAATTTCTGAGGTAAAACCAGTACATGTACAGACTTTAGTTCTTATGTTTCTGGCTAATGAGAGTTTTCTAAGCTATTCAGTTACTTAAATCTTGATGTTTAGAGGCTTTTGTTCTAGTGTTTTCCCCAAACACTTCAGTATAGTTTCTATGAGTATTCTCTGACCCTTTTAGTTTTCAGAAGGCTGGTATACTCTTTTCAGAATCCAAACACCTTAACTAGAAACGCCAATACTTGTCTTGAGTTTTTAACTGACTCTTAAAGTTTCTACGAGCAGTTTCTAACCACACTAGACCAGGGATCTCAGTTAATTCCCTGTTTGACTGGTAGGCAACTTTCTTCTTTCTCTAGAAGATCTATCACCTTTCTTTGGCCTGAATGGGGCTCTTTATCTACTTCCCAAACTTCCTTGCCATCTTCTCCCCAGTTCATTTGTCTTGTTAAACTGTTAACTGCTTTCGGCTATGGCTGAATTTCAAAACTGTCAGTACTTAACTCTCCTCAGCCTGGGCTGAAATCAGACTGTCAATACTCAACTCAGTCAAGGCAGAAATCTGACTGAATCTCTCCTCAGCATGCAACTCTCAAAGATTTTATCTGCTCAGCTCATGCTAACCAATCAGATTCCTTGGAGATTCCTGTCACGCAAGATTCTGTTTCTGTGAAGAGTTAACCCTTCAGAGTCTTTACCTGTTAACACAGCACTTCTAAGCCTTTAAAAGTGCAGTCTGTTACACATTTGTGCAAAATAGGCCTATAACTTCATAAATACTTCCACTCATGCAAAGCGGAGTTTCTGTCAGTTCTGTCCTGCAGCCGAAGATCCCATGCTGCATTTCATTCCATATTATACCTGCATGTGGCTGCAACACAAAAGGTTGCAAGAAAGTTTTGTTCCATAAGAATGTTCTATTCATGGATCTCTGGAGTCCACCTGACATCACTGGGGGAGATGTTAACAAAAACATCCTGATAATAGTCTAGACAGTGTGTTTGAAGCAGTATCAGTTCCTTGGAATAATAATAAAATTAATGGGGATTTGAAATGACAGGGATAAAAAGCATGATATTCTAGAGAACATCAGCCAAAAACTTCCTCCTGCCAAATGATGCCTCCTTGTTCCAAAGCAGGTGATACTGAGAAAATAAGAGTCAAGTTTATATATGTGCCAAGGGGGTTGATGGAACAGATGTAGAAAACTACACTAAAAGTCTGCTTGGCAACCAGAATCAGAAACACAATGTACCATGAAAAATTATGGGAAAGGGCACTCAAATGCCAGTGCAAACTGCCACCTGGGAACTTTCTCTAGATACTTTCTTTTAGATATTTCAGCTATGAAGAGAAGGTTAAAATGTGGACATTTGATGGACAAAGATAAGAAATGGAATTTAACCTTCTGTTTCACACAAGCTTGACGTTTAGAGATATAGAGAGGTCATTTTTATTTTCCAAAAGTGAAGATTCTTAGAGGTAAAAAACTAAATGAGTCATAGTGTTTCTTGCTGTAAACTTTGGAGCTAAATAGGAATCACTGTTCATCACTTTAAAACAAACTGGAAAGAAAGTCACCAACTGTTGAATGTCATGCATTTTCAGTAAGTACCATTACAATTGGCTAGCAGAAAAGGGAATGGGAGGTTTTTAAAATAATGTGACATATAGAACAGGACATTAAAGGATTACCAACACAGTATAATTCTGTGCACTTTTATCTGAGAGTACCCTGTTGAACATAGTAAGACTATAACCGATTTCGCACACAGCTCACCTCGGAGTCACGTCCCTCTTCACTGAGCAGCGTCTGGTCGGACTTCCCACCATCTGCACTGGAGGAGCAGGAAGAGCCGCGGAGCAGAAAGAGCACTCTGGGTGAGTGGGCGTCAACGTGGCAGATGCGGTTCAATGTGGCCAAGTGCAAAGTAATGCACATTGGGGCCAAGAATCCCAGCTACAAATACAAGTTGATGGGGTGTGAACTGGCAGAGACTGACCAAGAGAGAGATCTTGGGGTCGTGGTAGATAACTCACTGAAAATGTCAAGACAGTGTGCGTTTGCAATAAAAAAGGCCAACACCATGCTGGGAATTATTAGGAAGGGAATTGAAAACAAATCAGCCAGTATCATAATGCCCCTGTAAAAATCGATGGTGCGGTCTCATTTGGAGTACTGTGTGCAGTTCTGGTCGCCGCACCTCAAAAAGGATATTATAGCATTGGAGAAAGTCCAGAAAAGGGCAACTAGAATGATTAAAGGGCTGGAGCACTTTCCCTATGAAGAAAGGTTGAAACGCTTGGGGCTCTTTAGCTTGGAGAAACGTTGACTGCGGGGTGACATGGTAGAGGTTTACAAGATAATGCATGGGATGGAGAAAGTAGAGAAAGAAGTACTTTTCTCCCTTTCTCACAATACAAGAACTCGTGGGCATTTGATGAAATTGCTGAGCAGACAGGTTAAAACGGATAAAAGGAAGTACTTCTTCACCCAAAGGGTGATTAACATGTGGAATTCACTGCCACAGGAGGTGGTGGCGGCCACAAGTATAGCCACCTTCAAGAGGGGTTTAGAAAAAAATATGGAGCACAGGTCCATCAGTGGCTATTAGCCACAGTGTGTGTGTATATATAAAATTTTTTGCCACTGTGTGACACAGAGTGTTGGACTGGATGGGCCGTTGGCCTGATCCAACATGGCTTCTCTTATGTTCTTATGGCTTCTGCCTCGCAAACGGAAACTGGGTTTTAGAGATTTCCGTTTGCGATGCAGAAGCCATGGCTCTTCCTGCTCCTCCGGCGCAGATGGTGGGAAATCCGACCAGACGCTGCGCAGTGAAGAGGGATGTGACTCCGAGGTGAGCTGTGTGCGAAATTGGTTTTACTTTTGAGTAGACTGCATAGGATTGCACTGTTAGGTGAGTAATCTAAAGATGCTCCTTAATAATCTATAGATTAAGGTCCACATTTTTATTTAAGTTCTTATTAATTTGTTGGTCTGTTTCCAAGCCAAAGTCTTGAGCTATGTATACCCAGTTAGGTATCTGTATAACAGAAATTGAGAATGATGCTTGAAAATATCTCATAATGATCACATTCTTGCGAAGAATTTTTACAAGTAGAAATACTCCATCAAAAATATTGCTTCTTTGCAGATGTTCTATTGAAGCCTGGTTGCATCTTGTGATCTCAATTGCTTTTTCTAGTGGTTGAAGTAATTGACTGTACTAGGATGACCTTTTCAGACTTCCTTATGATTTTTGACAGCAATAAATAACAGCTTTAGTACTGGTTCTTTATTATTATTTTGTGATTTATTTTATGTCTCCTGCCTTCTTACCTGCATTATATGGATGAGCTGGAATCTCAGTTTCACTGACCTGCATGAGTGCACATATGTTACAAGAATATTGGACAGTGCCACAATGACAGCCAAGTGGATTGTCACTTAAATGCTTGTTCTCATACCTCTTCTCTTTCTGTTCAAAACAATAAAAACTGTTATATGTGCATGCATTCCAGGAGTGCAGGGGTGCAGTAGAGTGGGTTAGAGTTCTGTGGTTGACTTGCAGGGAGAGGCTGTGCTCCATAAGTTGATTAAGTTAAAAAAGTCTGTTGTACTCAATACTGATTGATAAAGAATAGACTTATTTTCACAGTCTGGCAGCTGATTGCAGATCCTTGATCAGAGAGCCTTGGAAACAGAAATGAATAGTAAAGGCAGACCCAAACTGATTTCAGAAAGACTTATGTGTGGAGGGAAACAGGTGCAAGGGACCATCAAGACCTCTCCATAATTGGATCCGGACAGACTGGTCTTCTGAGGAGAGCAAGAAGATCTGGCAGCCGTCTCCTATGATGACCTGGATACTTAGGAAAACCCTAATGCTGCAAAATCAGCTATTCCGCAATGGCTTGGGGAAGGCAGGAACCCTTCATTCTTCTGCATCATGGCTTCTAGAATGATTGGGCCTCCATGGCCTTTGTACCTTTAAAATGGTGCTGCATCTCTGGGGTGAACTCAGGAACAGGATTATACAGTCAGGCCCAGGATCATTGCAGAATGAACTCCTACAAATACATTCTGAATGGGCTTTCCTCCAGGATTATTGACTCCTCGAGCCTGCCTGGCAGTTTTGCTGGTTGAATATACCTTTGTTTTGATCATCGTATGAATATCTAGTTTTCTGAACACTGCTCCTAACCCAAGTCCTAACCCTGATGTGTATAAGAGTGTAGAGGGATACAGTGGGCCAAACGTCCTCTAAAGGCAGCTGAACAGGGCTTTTTTTTTTGTAGCAGGAACTCCTTTGCATATTAGGTCACACATGCTTGATGTAGCCAATCTTCCAAGAGCTTACAGTAAGCCCTGTAAGAAGAGCCCTGTAAACTCTTGGAGGATTGGCTGCATCAGGGGTGTGTGGTAGGGGTGTGCATTCGGTTCGGCCAAACCGAATCAACCGCCGAATCACCCCTGATTCAGCTGTATATGGAATCGCTTACAGCCAAATCCAATTGGGGCCCATTATGTGAGAGCCGAGTATGGCTCCCCGTATACTTCCGTATGAATATTCGGAAGTATATGGAAATCCATGGAAAAGGTGGGAAAGGGGCTTTTGCAGCCTCAGGGGAGCTCCTTGCCTCCTTTCCCACCTTTGGTAGCCTTTTCCCACCTCTCCCATAGTCTCCCTGGGATCAGGGAGGGGGGGAGGGGGAAGAGGAGCCCCAGCAGCCAATCCAAAGCATGCATTTGCAAAATGTATTGCAAATGCATGCTTTGCAGGGCTGTTGTGTAGCTGATCCCCAGCCATCAGCAACATTGTTGTTCTTTTGATCTTTTGCTTACTTGGGTATCCAAGTAAGCACTGTTGTCTGGCCAATCACAGAGCAGTGCTATTTTTTGAAACTGCTCTCTGTAGGGCCAGAGAACCTTTTTAAGGAGTCTGCCTGGCTGGACTCCTCCATTGCTGCTGTGTTGGTGTATGTTGGCGTGAGAGAGAGATTGTGCTGTGCTGGCTGGTCCTTGGCCTCAGCTGCTGCTGCTCTCTCTCAGCTTTACCAAACTTGCCTGGAGTAGAGAAGACGTCTAAGGTAAGACAGTCTTGGGGTTCTTGTTTTTATTTTAGTTGGTAAAAGGACTTTTTAAGACTCAGTCCCTTTACTTATCCAGATTTGGGTGGTGAGTAGCTTATTTGGGGTTAAGGTTAGGGGGGAGGGGTGGGTTTTTTTGCCAATTTGCCTATGGGGTGGGGTTTTTTTTTTTGCCAATTTGCCTATATCTTACTTTAGTGAGAGGACTTTTAAAAGTGCAGTGTCCTTTTAGTTTTCCTGATTTGGGTGGCTTGGATTTCTTGGGGTTAGGGTGAAGAGTTTTTTTTTGGGGGGGAGGGGTTGATAAAGTTCCTGTATTGTTAAAAGTTAAGTTTTTTACTGTTTTAAGAGGACTATGTGTTTGATTTGTTGCTGCTCTGTTGTGCTGCTGTTGTTCCTTTCCTCTTCTGGTTCTTGGGGGGGGGGGCTGTTTGGCCTAATTTTCATTGTTTAAAAGGCCACTTTTTTAACTGTGGAGTTTCTTGGCCTTCTCCTGTTGTCCCTTTTCCTGGTTCTGGTTTTTTGGGGGAGGGGAAGCTGGCACCTGGGTGAGAGACCCAGAACCAGCAGGCTTGTGCTTGGCCAGCTCTCCCCGTGTTCTTTGGGGCAGGGCTGGAGAGCTGGCATCTGTACATTGTGTGTTCTGTGGCAGGGAAGCTGGCACCTGGGTGTGAGACCCAGAACCAGCAGGCTTGTTGTGCTTGGCCAGGTCTCCCCGCGTTCTTTGGGGCAGGGCTGGAGAGCTGGCATTTGTAGATTGTGTGTTCTGTGGCAGGGAAGCTAGCACCTGGGTGAGAGACCCAGAGCCAGTATGCTTGTTGTGCTTGGCCAGCTCTCCCCGCCTTCTTTGGGGCAGGGCTGGAGAGCTGGCATCTGGGTTTTCTGCAGCCAGATGGCTTCAAATATACCCTATTTGCCATTGATTTCAATGGCCCATAGGGTATAATGGGGCCGTATATTTGGAAATAGCCATGCATCTACCGTATATGCGGCTATTCCGACTACGGAATTTAGAAATATACGGGATTCCATATCCCCCCCCCCCCCCCCCGGTATATTTCTGAATCCATGTACTACCAATTTTTTTTTTGCACATCCCTAGTGTGTGGCCTAATATGCAAATGAGTTCCTGCTAAAAAAAAAGCCCTAGTTCTGAAAAATTCACTCATGCACAGACACGTACAATGTAAGAGCATTGACCACAATATCCATAACAGGCAATAACCATTCTAGCTAAGCGCATATTTACTGATCACCAAAAGTATAAAAGAAATCCATGGTCCAAATTATGATCAAATTGAACAGGATTTAATATAATAACAAATCTTAATTCAGCAATTTCATGCTACATTTTCCTTTTGAAGTCTTTTTGTTGATGTATTGTTATCTTGAAATCAGCAGATTATTCCCAGGAAACTTCAGCGTAATTCATTTGCTTTCTGAATGTTGCCATGTTTTATGATGATGATGATTTTGAACAGATACTGTGTCAAACTTATTTGTTATGAGGGCCAGATCTGACCTAAATGAGATCTTGTCGGGTTGGGTCGTGTCAAACCGGGCCATACGTGTACCTATTAAAGATTAGGTAGCGGAGATATAACTTTTTTAAAGGACGCAGACAAACATGATTAAATATTTTTTTAAAAAAACCCCTTAAAATAAAACATGCTTACAACATTAGCACTTGTTGGTCTTAAAGGTGCTTTCTTTGTATTTCTCCCAGGGATCCAGGGAACTGGGCAAAGGAAGCTCTGGCTCTTTCCCTCCCTCCCCAGGGGACCAGGTGGGGGAGAAGCCTCAACCAATGAAGAAAATTGAGGTTTTGCTTTGTAGCTCCTGGCCCCCAAGCTGCATGTTTGACACCGCTGCTTTAAAAGGATGTTGTCAGGAGATGGTATGTATCACCTTGGGCAATAAAGAGGTGAATGGAACCTGATGAAATGGCTAGCTATACTGGGTCTTAGAATTATAGAATCATAGAGTTGGAAGGGGCCATACAGGCCATCTAGTCCAACCCCTTGATCAATGCAGGATCATCCTAGAGCATCCCTGACAAGGGTTTGTACAGCTACTGCTTAAAGACTGCTAAGGGGAAGCTCAGGGGAAGCTCAGCACCTCCCTTGGTAGCTGATTCCACTGTTACTGTAAAAAAGCTTTTTCTAGTATTCAGTCGATACCTTCCCACCTTTAATTTAAACCCATTATTGTGAGTCTTCTCCTCTGCTGCCAACAGGAACAGCTCCCTGCACTCCTCTAAGTGACAGCCCTTCCAATACTTAAAGAGAGCAATTGGGTCCCCCCTCAACCTCCTCATCTCTAGATTGAACATTCCCGAGTCCCTCATCCTTTCCTCATAGTGCTGTCCACATCCGTCTTGAAGTGAGACCTCCAAAACTGCACACAATTCTCCAGGTGCAGCCTGACCAATGGAACTACAGTGGAACTATGACATCCTGTGATCTGGAAGTTATGCCTCTGTTCATACATCCCAAGATGGCATTTGCCTTTTTTGTTACTGCATCACATTGCTGCTCATATTTAATTTATAATCCACCCACGCCCCAAGGTCTTGTTCACACACACTGCTCCCCAGAAATGTATCCCCCATGTGTGTTTCTCATTTTTGTTACCAAGATGTAGAACTTGGCACTTATCCTTGCTAAATTGCATCTTGTTCACATTCATCCACTTTTCCAGCATGTTCAGATCTCATTGAATTCTATCTCTATCTTCTGGTGTAATTCCAACTGGTGTAATCTGCAAATTTAATGAGTAGCCCCTTCACGCCCTCATCCAGATCATTGAGGAAAATATTGAAAAGTGCCGGTCCCAAAACTGAACCCTGTGGCACTCCACTGGACACCTTCAGTGATGAAGGGATTGAATAAACATATAGAGCAGAGTTCCATCAGTGGCTATTAACCACAGCGTATTGATGGAACTCTTTCTGGGGCAGTGATACTCTGTATTCTTGGTGCTTGTGCCGGGGGGGGGGGGACAGTGTGAAGGCTTCTAGTGTCCTGGCCCCACTGATGGACCTCCTAATGGCACCTGGTTTTTCTGGCCACTGTGTGACACAGAGTGTTGGACTGGATCAGCTATTGGCCTGATCTCTTATGTTCTTATGTTCTCCTTCCATTCAGATGAAATGCCATGGACAACTACTCTTTGAGTGCCGTTCTCCAGCCAGTTCCCTATCCACCTAACTATCCTAGATTCCAGTCCACAGTCCTCTAGTTTGCCCATCAGAACATGATGGGGAACCCTATCAATAGCTTTACTGAAATCCAGGTAAACAACATCAACAACGTTTCCTCGATCCAGTAAGCTTTTCACTTGATCAAAGAAGGAAATGAGGTTGGTCTGGCAGGACTTGTTGGGGACAAATCCACGTTGACTCCCCCAGATCACTAAATTGTCCTTTAGGTGCTCACACATTGATCCCTTGAAAACCTACTCCAGTATCTTCCCTAAGACAGAGGTCAGACTGACTGGCCTGTAGTTTCCTGGGACATTCTTCCTCCCTTTTTTGAAGAATGGGATGACATTCACCCTCCTCCAGTTTTGTGACACATCTTCAAAAGCCCATCAGTAATAAAAGTCCAACTGCAGTGGCAAATCTGACAATTTTCATTGGTTGGATGTGGCCTAAGGAGGATTGCCTTATACTCTGGCATGCCATTGGCTGATTTTGCACTCCCTCACCCACTGTCAGCCCCACCAGGCAAGAAGCCCACCAGAAGGCCACTGACCTTTGAGGAAGACAGTTCTCTGCTGACAGATTCTCTTGGGGGCTTATTTATTTTATTTATTTCTTATTTATTTCTGTTACCTTATAGCCTACCTTTTCCCATAATGGGCTCAGGGCAGGTTCCAACACAATAAAACAATCAAGAAATAAATAATAAAGCAATCAGACAATTAAAACAGATTAAAATTTAAACTAGTCAAGGCATTAAATCAGAAATTGAATTTGAGCGGCATGGCATGGTGTGGACACATCATTTAAGTCAACTGTAATTGGCCCGAGTTACTGATCACTACTGCCTCTCTTCAGGGCCTGTTGTAGAAAGTCCAGGGCAGTCTGTCTCCCTCCACACACACACACACAACAAAAAAAATGCTGCCACAAAGCAAACAGTGAAGCAAACAGTAAACTGTGAGATACATGTTCATGAGACAAAACAGTAGCAGTTACTTCTCTTCAACTGACACAAAAGGAATGTTCATTCATAGCAGGGAGGGGCCAGTTCCACACCAGAAGATAAACAGGCTGCCCCCTGTCTTGAAATCAGTTCCTCTTGGGGAGGGGAATGAATGCCTTCACTTGAGTGGGTGGGAAGTCAGCAAGGTTGGGAGGGCAATCACAAAGAGGCCTTTAGTGATACCTTTCCATGGTTGTAGGAAATTCCTAAGGTATCACTACAAGCCTCTGAGGGAGAGGCCTTTCCTCCTGGAGAACCACTGTTGCCAATCTCCAGGTGAGGGCTTTGGAAGCTGACTGGTTAATTTCAGACTGGTCACAGACTTTCAGCCTAACCTGCCTCATGGGATTGTTGTTCAGATCAAAAAGGGGAGAAGAATGATGTAAGCTGCTTTGGGCTCCCCTCCACACTGTGAAGAAAGACTGTCATTTTCCTATGTAGAGGCTGCAGGGAAGAGGAAGGAAATGGAAAATTGAAGTCTGAGGGGGCAGATAAATGGAAGGAGATAGGGTTGCCAACTCCAGGTTAGAAAATTCCTGGAGATTTAAGGGGTGGAGCCTAGAGAAGTTGGAGTTTGAGGAGGGATAGGACCTCAGACAAGTACAATGCCATTTCCTACTGGAAATGCTGGGGGTCTCCTCTTTCTATGGGGGGGATTAGCAGAGGAAGACCATAGGTAGAACTTTTTCATAGCAGAGATTGTATCAGGAAAACCCCTGCAGTAGGCAATTGATGGTTGGTTCAGTGACAGATGAGGCCTGAGGCAAGATCAGGAAAACAGCTTTTTCTTTATTGAAATAACATGCACATGGAACAGGCCCATGTGGCTCATGCCAAAAGGTATGGGTCTGACCCTGATTACAGAAAGAACACAAGGTTTTATACTGCTTAAAGTGATACATCAGCAAAATCAAGCAAACTGGAAATACGTCAAGACACAGGTGGGACACAATTGGGCCTTTTCGGTACTTTCCATACATGGCATTACATGGCAGCATTATTTGCAGTCATAAGACAAGCTTAACTGCAGCTTTCTGGTTCAGTAAACAACTTTCTTTGGGATTCTCCAGGAATCATCTCCCGGGGTGCAATTACATATATTCATGTTTCATCAAGCGGCACGTTGTAACATCAATTTGCTAGCTAGCTAACCACAGTCTAATTTCCTGGGGTCCTTTGGGACTTTCCAAGCAATGAAGCAAGGCCAGCTTTTTGCAACACCAGACATATTTCACATCACTTGAAGTGCCTTTTATACTGCCCTTCAAGCAAGCTTATTTGCATCCCTTTGGCCCAACCAGTTTTTATCTCGCCCTGTTACTTATGAATTACTTATCATAGCCAATTTTATTTTGATCCTTAATTAACACCTGCCACAAGATCTTTTACCAATGATACGAAGGTCCAATTTCAGAAAGAAAACTCCAGAGTTAAAATAGTTTTTAAAATGTTTACTATAAAAAATATATAAAAATGCAATCACACACACAAGTAATACAAAAACAATCAAGAACTAGGAAAATAGTGATGTGTGATAGGGAATTTTAGAGATTTTTGAAGAGGGTGATATTACCTGTTCCAGATGTGCAGACGTCCATTTAGAAATTAAAAATGGATACGTGCACTGCCATCATGCCATGTCTGATGCTCAGATGTGGGGAACAACCTATGTGCCCAGATTGAACAAGGAGGTGTGCCTTGCTCTCAGAGCGATGATGGCTCTTAATAGTTGATGTGTCTTTCCTAGGTACCTGAATGGATTCATGGCTCAAAACAATAGGTGAGAATGACATTTAATGTTTGACAGGATGGGCCATGATGGGGGTGGGGTTGTATCTAAATTTTATTGGTTTTTAATTTTAAAAAAGTTGGAGAGTGTGGTTATTATATCCAGTACATTATCATAAAGTTAGCTTTGTTCTCATTTGTAAATCAGGTCTTCTGTATCTACTCATAAAACATGGTCCATTTATCCAAAGCTTCCTGTTTGGATTCTTCTTTCAGTAGACTCATTAAAATGTCCATCTCTGCTGTGTCTAGTATCTCCTCTATGAGTTCTTCCATAGTTGGCAAGTTCTTTTCCCCTCATTAAAAGGTACAGAATTTTTTTAAATTTTTTTTAATTAACTCATGATTTTGTACTCAATAATCCTTAACCCTTTTACATGACCACCACACATGGTAAAAAGTAATTATTTGATTTTCACATTTCCAACACATTAGCAGCGCAATCCTAAGGGGTGGGGCTGAAAGTGCTTTGGATGCAAACTAACCACTACGTCAGTGGAAATGCTAGTTGTACCATTCTAACACCCTTCATGCCAGTGCAAATGGGAGTTGCGCCCTTCTTCGGATGCCTCAGCATACACTCACCCATGGCTGCCGGCGGATTGGTGCCATGCCCAGCCTGCGGCGGAACTTGGGTGTAGGGAGCTACCCCACATATGAGGGGGCAGCCCCAGGGGCATGGCCAGCATTAGTCAGCTTATAATACCTTTCAGCCTGAGAACACCTCCCGCAAAGGGTGTAAAATTATGACAAGGAAAATGCTGGTGTATTCCATAGACACTCATTGAAACAGAAAATAAAGTTTGCCCCCACTACTGCACAAACCTGCAAACCCCTTAGGGAGCCGTGTAATTGCACCACCAATTCCCTCGCGCCCTGGGCTCAATGAGCCCTCTCCAGACACCCAATCTCTGCTACCTCCATCCTAGAAAAACTTCCCCTCTGGCCCCGCACAGCTCTTTAGGTAGGGCACACAGCATGGGACTCTGCCATGGAGTTTCGTGCCGTGCAGACGTAGAATGAGGTCCGGGGCACTTGGGTGGAGGAGGCTATACAACAAGGGCACTTAGACAGTACAGAGTAAGCTCTTTGACTTGCAAGGAGGAGAGCAAAGTCTTTCCACTGTGGCTAACCTCTACCGTTTTCAAGTCCCAACAGGTACCAGACCTCCAGAGGCTCACTGCTCAAGGGTGGTCGCACATGGGCAGGTAAGTGCAACTGTGCACCTCAAACTTGCCTCCCTTCTCTTCTCACTCAAAGTCGAGCAGAGTGACAGTGTCTTTGGCACTTGGCCCAGTTTGCGAGCTCAGATGGGGCAGTCGCCGTGGCCCCTGCATGCCACTGGAGGGCCCCCCTTGGTCTGTCCTCTGCTTCGATCCCACCCCTGGCAGGGCAGCAGGTGGTGATGGGGTCTGGCAGCTGTTCTGATGCCTGTGGAGAGGTGGGTTAGTGACTGTCCCATTAAGAGAGTCCCTCGCCAAAACACAGCCTCACACTGCAGCCGCTGGGGCTGATGAATTGCAAACACTCCGAGAAACCCTTTGAGTGCTCTTGGTCATCTGTCTCTGTTTTCCAGGTAGAGATTCCACAGAGAGGCTTCCATTTTTGGTGATTCAACCCCCGCCTACTCGGCCAGCTGTTCCTGCCCTCCTCTCAGATTGGAGCCTTGTGCCCTGCAGGACTTCCCAACCTCCACCTGGTTCCTGCACAATAAAGCCTTATATGTGCCTCCACTTTGCCTGTCTTGTCTAGCTTCTGCTTCATGCTGTTATCTGCCCCTCTCCCCCCCCCCCATTCTGCCTCTCTGTCTATGGGCTCCCAAGGGAACGTCTCAGAGGGTGGGCTCGCTTACTCTGGAGGGGGCGAGGGGGAAAATCTATGAGCCACCTCGCTGAGAGGCTGGACATGGGAGCCCGAGGGTCTTTTTCCCATGCATGCCTTGGGTGGGAGGGTGGTCTGGGTGCAGAGGCATCACTGCAGCCTGCCTGAGCCCACAGCCTGGCCAATACCACGGGGCTGTTGTGCTCATGGCACAGAGAAGAGGGGAGTGCAGGCCATGTCTGTGCTGGGGAGGGCTTCCCTGTGTGACTTGGTGGCATGTCGGGACTCTGTCTGCTCATTCCAATACCCACATTTTGCCTGGCTTCTCTGACTGCAGACTCCTGCACTATATGTTTCCTGTTTGTTTATGGCTCTCTGGGAGGGCATATGACTCTGCTTGTCTGCCTGCCATTGGCATAAGTTTCTGACAGTCGGTGGGCACAGCCGCAGGACTGGCCTATCGTACAGCTCTGCACTTCCCCTTCTCTCCCCCAGCAGCAAACCAGGCTTCTTTCTCTTGTGTGCACACGCCCAGCCTCATTCCTTTCCCCTCCCCATGTCAGCAGGACTTCTTTCTTTTGACTTGGGCTGTATGCCTGTGATTGGCACAGTTCTCTGTCAGGGGGTGGGGAGGGACTGGCAATCAGCCTCTCCAAAGCTGCCGCCCCTCACCCCGACTGTCATGGGCCACAGTGCCTGTGCCAGGACTGGCCAATCTGGCAGCCCTGGGAGGCCCCTCCCCTCCCCTGCCTCCACCTTAGGAGTTGCACTCCAGTGGAGTTGCCCTGGCAACGGTCTCACATGCAGCAAGCTATGCTTCTTCTCTCCCTCCCCTACGCCCAAGCGTGCCAAAGTCTTTAGGAAGTAGGCTAGTGGCGCTTCAGTTACTCCCACATTTGAGCAGCCAGCCTCTGTTGTGCTGCCCATGTCTTTGAGTATATTTTAGCTATTCTATCTGGTGTCATGTACCACTGGTAGAACATTTTATATAAATATTCTTCAAAAGATACAAACTTCATAATTTTAACATTAGTTTTCCATAAGTGGAGCCATTGTTCTAAATCAATACTATAGACCAGATTGCGCCCATTTTATCATCACTTCTGTCACACTTCATCTTCCATTTCCCACTGAAATAAGAAATTATACATTTTTAATTAGTTTGCCATCAGCCTCTAGTAACAATTTATCAAATAAACATCTTGGCATATGAAAACCTATTACTTTATCTTTATTAAACCTTACTTTTAATTGTAAATTCGGCCACCGATCAAAAACTATATTTTGCCTTACCAACTCAGATCATCATATCTCAATATTTTATCAGGATTTAATAAATGTGGCTGGGTGAAAGCCTCAGTGGGTGAAACCCATTTTGGTATTTTAGCATATATACCAAGTCTTACTTAATTCCATATTGTTATTAGAATTTTCCTAATTAAATGATTTTTAAAATACCTATTACCTATGTTATACCATAAAAAGGGCTGCCAGCCCAATTTGAGCTTATGGCCTTCTATAGCTAATAACCTTCTGTTTTCTAGTTTTATCCATTCACGGATCCAGACCATTGCACTGGCCTTATAATATAATTCCCAATCTGGCAAGGCAAGACCAGCTTTCTCATTTACATCTTGTAATATTTTACATTTTATTCTTGGTTTCTTGCTTTGCCATATAAAACTGGTAGTTAAGAGTTTGAAAAAAAGATTTTTTTTTTTTTTTAGCAATGGTACTGTCTGGAACAAAAATATAAGTTTGGGTAGGATAGACATTTTTAATGCAGCAATTCTCCCCATGAATGACAACGGTAGACTTTCCCATCTTTTAAAGTTTCTTTCGATCTCTTTCAAAGTTTTTAGATAGTTATCTTCAAAAAAGGGAGCCTCATTTATTCTTAAATTGTACCCCCAAAATCCTCAATTTTTAAAACAATTTGGAAACCAGCTTTTTTAGCAAGTTTTGTACTCATCAAATTTGTCATATTTTAACCATAAATTTAATCAAAGCCAGATTAACAATTAGGCCAAGTAGGCACTGTCCTATGAGCCACCACACCTTTAGGGACCCCGGGCCAGCTTCCCCCATTTTCCCTCCTGCTTGCAGCCCTCCCAGCCTGCATGTGCAGCCAGCAACTGAGATGCTCTTTGCCTGACTTGTCTGGTGTGTCTGCTTCTGGTGTTGTCACTAAATTTGCCTCTCTGCCTCTCCCTTGCAGCTTAGTAAAAGGGGCTTTTAAGAAGGTGTCTGCAGGCTGCAGAGGAGGCCGTGGGTCATGAGGCAAGTCCTCAGACTCTGAGATAATTTGCGAGGGGGCCCCCAAGATTTCAACTGCCTAGGGGCCTCCACAGCAAGGGTGGGTGGGTGGAACTTGCCCAGAGCCTCCTCCTAGAGCCCGTTGTATTTTTCTTCACAATGGGCCTTACTCACAATAAATCTGTATGTCTTTAAGGTCCCGTATAACTTTATGTTGTTTCTCGTTGCAAAAGACTATCAAGGCTGGACTCTTTTAATTAAGTCAATTTTGACTTTATGAGCAAAAGATATATACTTCTAACTTAAATAATCAATTTCAGCTGTTTAAAATAGTATGTGTGGCATGGCTGATCATCTGTCTGAAAAAAATGGACTATAGATCTAATTTGTGTTAACTGGCATCTGGAAACCAGTGTTCAGATATCATCTGTTTGAAGCTATTTTAGAAGTTATATAGACTATGACTTAATGCGTGCCTGAGAGAAACAACATATGGTCTACTGCAGCCTAGATCTCTACCTATTACAAGATCCTCTTATTTCCTCCAGCTTTTCCAGATACTGGATGAAACTGATTAAGACTGATAAGAGGTATTTGAGGATCTTAATGTCATTTTGACATTTTTAAAAATGCATGATTGCTCTGGGGGGCAGAGGGGAGAGTTATACAAATGTTTGTGCATTTGCACAGCTATTGATAGGTGTGACATATTCATCTATTTAATAGAAAACAGTTGTATCTGCCCTGACTTTTAGAGATATTTCAATTACATATGGGATGTTTTCAAGTTCAATATTACTTTTTCAATAATTTTCACGGCAATATTATTTTCGGGTTATCAGGACATTGTTGTATTTAAGTGCACTTGGTATAGACCCCTGCAGTTGCCATATGTCCAGATCATTTCCTTAGATAATCCCTGAGGCAGGAGGCCATTGAAACTAATAAACAGCTATGTCTCTGTCTTTTCTAGCCAAAGAATATTTGAAACACTGTAGATTAGTGATCATAAAATGAATGAATTGTATCATAATTCCAGAATGTAAATTATTTTCACCATTTAATGATCAGGACATTAATGAACAACAACAAGAAGGATGCTTATAATAATTATGAACTCTCTTTTCAACTGCCACTGTCCAGGCAGTGCTATTTAATATATATTTTCAGCAATTTGGCAATGAAAACAAGGGTCCATTTTGTTTTATAGCTCTATGGGGAAATTAATGAAGTGATCTAAAAAGTGGTTCAATAACAAGGAACAGTAAATTTCAGAAAAAGGAGAGCAGAACAGAAGGCTGTAGCGAAACCTGCCCTCCCTTTTTTTTGCCATTAAGTGACTGACAGCTGATTCATGACAAGCCTGTATGGTTTTAAAGGCAAGAGACATTCAGAGGTGATTTGCCATTGCTGCCTCAGTGTAGCAACCCTGGACTCCTTTGGTGGTCTAACCAGGGCTGGCACTGCTTAGATTCTGAGATCTGAGAAGATCAGGCTAACTTAGTCCAGGTTAGGGCAATCTGTTATAGAAGGACAAGCATTATATCTCTACATTAGGAAGATACCTGTCACTTTGACTGCTGAGAAGGAGACTGTGTAGGCTCCTTTGGGTTATAGCACATCTCAATGCATAAAGGAAAACTGCATCATGCTGGTTGCCCTCACAGATAATCTCCATGGACAGCTGGATTGAGATGGGTTGGCACTGCTGTTGTTGATAGACCTGATGGCAGCATTCAACATGGTCAGCTATGACTTGGCCCACTGCCTTGCTGGCATAGGAGTCTGTGGAGTTGCCTTGAAGTGGTTTACTTCATTCCTCCAGGGTTGGGGACAGAGGGTGGCACTAGGAGACATGGTGTCACCCCACCACCCTTTGGTGTGTGGGGTTCCTGAAGGAGCAATCCTTTCTCCTATGTTGTTTACCATCTGTATGTGCCCTTTCACTCAGCTGGTGTGGAGTTTCAGGCTGGGTTATCACCAATACATTGAATCACCCAGCCATATTGGTTGATGGACAACTGACCATTTACCCCATATGATGACAACAGCAGATATCAGGACCATGGAGGTACAATAACGACAAATGACAAACTCTCTCTATTTACAAAATGTTTTTTCTATATAGCGCAAACAGTCCTAAACAGTTCATTTTGAAATTACAATACAATAATGCAGTAAGAAAATCATGTGGTGAACAACATAGCTATTGTCCAAAAATCATAATGCTTTCTGAATAAAGTCTGATGATAAAAGAACTGGTCCAATTTTGTTTTGGATATGAACTATCCTTCTTCTAGGGACTGTCTTTCATATTCATGGGTTCAGTAGACTTGGAGTGCCAAATTCTTTTCCTGTCTTCCTCTGATTTGTTATTATTTGTTATTAGTTTTTCAGTGGAATGCCCAAGTTGCAAACATTGCCAGGCTGGCTTTATCCAAATTTCACCAAACCAGACAGCTAGCCCCCTTCCTCTCTAACTCAGACCTTGCCACAGTGATCCATGCAATGGTCACCTCAAGACTGGATTAGTAATTCACTCTACATAGCGCTGCCCTTGAAGATGATCTGGGAATTACAGCTGGTCCAGAATGAAGCAGCACGAGTACTTACTTACAGGTGCCCCAATGCTGGCACACATTTAACCTGTGCAGCACGAGCTGCACTGGCTCCAGGTTGAGTACCAGCTCCACTTCAAGGTTAAACCCCTTAACGGTCTGGGGCCAGCCTACCTGTTGGACTGTCTCTCCCAGTATGCCCCCAGGAGAGCCTTGTCCTTGGGAGATCAAAATCTATTGGTGGTCTCTGGCTCAAATGATATCTGTTTGTCTTCAACTAAAGCCAGGGCCTTGTTGGCCTTGGCACAACTTAGTGGAACTCTCTGCCTAATGACATCCTTGTCCTAGAGGACTTAGTTCAATTCCACAGGGTGTGCAAAACAGATGTTCCACCAGATCTGTGGTTGAAGACAACAATGGTTCTTTTCTTGACCTCACTACGCCCTTCATCATGTCTCGTTCATGACTTGCCCTTGAGAAGGAACATAATTTTACATAGGCCATTGATAACCAGACAATGTGGATTGCACTGAACTGTTCTGTTTTAACTATTATTATTATTATTATTATTATTAATCTTTGTATTCTGATTATATTGTGCACCACCTGAACAGTTTATAAATTCAATAAATCATCATTATCATAATCTAGTTGACAGAGGGAACTGAATCACCCAGTGTCATGAACAAAGAGCAAGCTTTGCTCTCATCCCAACATTGTTCCAATGCGCAGCCCTTTGTTTTTCTGGTAGGAGTAAGTGGCAACCTTTCACTTATGTGGCTTATACTTGGTAAAGCATATGTCATGGAAGCTTACCCTACTCCCTGCCCTAGTGACCCTTGTGACTGGGGTGAAGATCAGGTTTTATTACCTCTCTGCTGTGTCCTATATCAAAGGTATATTTTGTTCCATAGAATGAGATACCCAACTTCATTTGTCTTAACTATGGACAATTGGGGGTAATTTGAGTTTGCTTTTTGAGGGGAGGCATTGTTAAATGGTAATACTGTTATAACTCTTTGCTTGCAAGGAACACAAACCTTTGTCATACAAGTTATGATGCCCCTAATGCTCTTGCTATAGCACAGAAACTACAAGCCAATGTTGCTTGTTAAATACATTTTCCTCTCCTTCAGTGATAATTATGTGATGATCATGGCAGCTGATTAGATGATCTTTCAGTCAAAATATTCTTTTGTACAGAAATGTATAAAATGGCTGACCTATCCAAATTCTATCACAATTGTATGTTTATATGGTTTCTACATAGTTCAAAAAGTTTTTCTATCTGCAGTGTGTGTGTGTGTGTACACACAAACTCATACACATATTGTTTGTTTGTTGGATTTGTATCCTTCAGAGCAGGTAACATCAGAAGTTTTTTGTTTTAAAAAAATTGATTTTAGAAGGAAACATAAGGGGGGGGGGAGGAAACCAAGGATACATATAAAAACACAAGCATGCCCCTCCCCAAAAAATAAACGGAAAAAATATGCACACATATGTACACACACACACACTTATAAAAGAAAGAACCAGATTACAAAGAACATATAACAACAAAAAGTTCATGTGTTGAAGAATAATAGAGCTCAGCATACAGCATATATACAGAAAGAAAAATGTCTTTCTTCTTTTTTAGAACCTTTAAATAAGTATAATTAAAGAATGGAAAGTGACTTACTTGATTTTTCCCCATAGTCTGAGGAAGGGTTTAAACAGACTTTTATTGTTCTGAGTTATGTATAAAATAAAGTCATGCCACATTTCAAAGAAATCTGAGATTGTGTCTTTGATTATTCTAATTTGACTTGTTAATTTTTCAGCCATAGCTATCTGCCGTAACTTAGTATGCCAAGACTGAAATGATAATGATTCTACAGATTTCCAGCTTGTAGCTATTGTCCTACAGGCCACCATTAACATGAAAACTATTAATCCTTTAGATGACACCTTTTTCATTTTGTTTCTCCCATATTGTTAATAGAGCCAAAGCTGGTGTGACACATATGGTTTGATGTGTTATTTTTGCCATTTCTGCAAAGATTTCCCCTTAAAAAACTGTGACACTATTGGGCATGACCACCACATATGGATGGAGTAGCCTTGCTAATTACAGTTTCTCCAACATTTTTTATTATTTGTGTTACTTATTCTTGCCGGGCATGCTGGAGTAAGATACCTTCTATATAGTGATTTCAAGGAGTTATCTCTAAGAGCTATTGATACAGTCTTCTTTGTTTGTGGCATACCATATCTTATTCCAAATATTTTGTTCTATCGTTATCCCAATATCTTTCTCCCATATTATTTTCAAGTCATTTCATGTACTTGAGTCTATCTCAATTAAGTAAGCATATATTTTAGAAAGTATTCCTTTTGCATTGGTCACATGTTGCATTATAATTTGTTCAAATTTCAACAGCTTTCTGATCAGAGTTTGCTTTTCCGTAAAGTTTACTATCAAGTAGTAATCGATACAGCAAAAAACAAACAAACACAATTTATTAACTCTCCTTGCAATTTTTCTTTAAGTTGCATTACAGTATGGGGAGTCCTGTCTACACAGAAGTCTCTCATTCTATAAATTTCCTTTCCTTTCCATTTAACATACCTTTCTGGTTTATCCAAATAAGAAAAATTTGAATGCAGCATGAAAGGAAGCAAGGGGATATCTCTGAGATTAATTTATTTTTCCATTTAATCCAAACTTTTAAAATGGTGTATACAAAGGGGTTCTCTATCCATTTTATATCTCTTACTTTTCCACTACCAAAAACAATTTTCTCCATTAAATCCAGATGTTTCCCATCTGTTTCCAAGCTCACCCAAGACTTATCAAAAGATCCATTTAAGTTTCAACTGGTTTGCCTCATAATATTTACTTATATTAGGTTCTCACCATCCTCTTGTATCTTATAGCTTTCATAAGTCATGGCCTTTTACCTTGGTAAATAAAGAAGAAGATATTGGATTTATATCCCGCCCTCCACTCCGAAGAGTCTCAGAGCAGCTCACAATCTCCTTTACCTTCCTCCCCCACAACAGACACCCTGTGAGGTGGGTGGGGCTGGAGAGGGCTCTCGCAGCAGCTCCCCTTTCAAGGACAACCTCTGCCAGAACTACGGCTGACCCAAAGCCATGCTAGCAGGTGCAAGTGGAGGAGTGGGGAATCAAACCCGGTTCTCCCAGATAAGAGTCTGCACACTTAACCAATACACCAAACTGGCTATCCTACACCACTACACCAAATTGGTAAAAAAAATTTGCCATCTGGCTAGGACCTTTGGTGTGATAGATATGGGGAGTGTTTCAAAGAAATAATTTAATTTTGTGAGTGCCATCATTTTATGGCGCTAAATCTACCCATGGTTATCAAGTGCATCTGGGACTATCTTTTCTTATTTGTAGGACAGCCAGATGAAAATTTAGTTGCTGTAATTTATTTAGATTCTTTGGGATAATACCTCCCAGATATTTAAATGATTTATTTAAATATCGAAGGGCGAGAGCTAAAGGGCTCTTGGCCTGTGGCTCTTAGCCTGGGGGCTGTGTAAGAACCAGGAACCCAGATTCCTTGTGTTCCCAATAAGGTATGTAGACTCTCCAGGCGGGGAGCCACATAAACAAACAGGGTTTAAAAGGGGACTATATATTTTTAAAAAGCTATCATGAAGGTAGAATGTCAGCAGGGGGGTGGGGGCTTTCCATTGTTTTGCATTGAGTGTCACATGTATGACTATCTGCCCACAGGACAGAGGTTTTGGGTGTGTGCTTGATGCAAGGAGCTCCTGGTCCTCAGGAATCGAGTTCGAACTTTTGAGGCTGAGGTGAGTGACCTGGAGAAGCAGAGACAGTCAGTTAGGCAGTCGGAGAAGACTCTCGGGGACGTGTTAGATGAGCCCCGCTCTGAACGTGGCATCCCCGTTGCTGCCAGGGAGCATGAAGGTTGAGAGGGAACAGGGCACCAGGCTGAGGATAAGGGGAATGTGCCCTCAGAAGGGACCTCTTCTTCAGTTGGTGAGCAGAAATCCTTTCGCGCCAAGGAACCATCCCTGGGCAGGGAGAGAGGGGAGGTCTTGGTAGTTGGTGATTCGATCCTTAGGCAAGTAGTCAGCTGGGTGGCAAAACCGAGTACTGACCGTATGGTGACTTGCCTGCCTGGTGCAAAGGTAGTGGACATTACATGTGTAGTAGATAGGCTGATAGATGGTGCTGGGGAGGAGCCAGTGGTCGTGGGGCATGTTGGCACCAACGATGTGGGGAAATGCAGTCGTGAGGTCCTGGAGGAAAAATTTAGGCTGCTAGGTGAGAGACTTAAGGCCAGGACCTCCAAGGTAGCCTTCTCAGAAGTGCTACCTGTTCCATGTGCAGGGCTGGAGAGACAGGCACAAATTAGAAGTCTCAATGTATGGATGAGACGATGGTGTAAGGAGGAAGGGTTTAAGTTTGTTAGGCACTGGGATGCTTTCTGGAACAAGCGGGCGCTGTACAAAAAAGACAGTCTCCACTTGTCCCCAGATGGAACCAGGCTGCTGGCGCTTAAAATAAAAAGGTGGCAGAGGAGTTTTTAAACTAAATCTTGGGGCAAAGCCGACAGGAGTTGAAATGTCTCTGGTTCGGGAGGACTCATCTCAAAGAGATGAAAGGTTAGCTGTTACTTTTCTACCGGGTAATGGATCAGAGTTGTCCACTGAGATGGTGACAAACAGTATGGACTGTCTGCCAGAGTCTCGAGGCGGCAGGAGGAAGGTGGTGGGCCTAGCTTGCCTGGGAAATTATAGATGTTTGTATGCAAATGCTAGAAGTCTTCAAAGTAAAATTGGAGAGTTGGAATGTTTAGTGTTGGGAGAAAACATAGACATTGTGGGAATTTCAGAAACTTGGTGGAATGAGGAGAATCAGTGGGACACGGTGATTCCTGGATATAAGTTATTTCGGAAGGTTAGGGGGGGAAGGGTTGGAGGTGGGGTGGCTCTGTATGTCAGAGAGGGCATACGGTCCAGTAAGACTGAGGTCAGAGAATTAGATTCTCTTCTAGAAACGCTTTGGGTTGAAATAGAGGGCCCAAAAGGAAATTTAACTATGGGAGTTTGTTATTGCCCACCAAATCAAAAGATAGAGGAGGACTATAATATGATGGAAGGCTTAAAGATAGTGGCTAGACGTAAAAACTGTGTCATCATAGGTGATTTTAACTACCTGCAGATTGATTGGGTCAATATGTATTCTGGTTGAGAGAAAGAGATTGAGTTTCTAGATGCTCTCAATGACTGTGCTATGGAGCAGATGGTCTCTGAACCTACCAGGGATGGGGCGATCCTGGATTTGGTCCTAAGTAATGCCCAAGACTTGGTGAGAGATGTAAAAGTGATTGCACCGCTTGGGAGCAGTGACCATAACGTTATTGATTTCAGCATTTGTATAAATAGAGAGTTGTTCCAAAACACCAGTACAACCACGTTTAACTTTAAAAGGAGTAAATTCTTTGAGATGAGGAGGCATGTGAAGAGGAAAGGAAAGGTAAATACAGTCAAGCTTGGCGAAGCTTGGAGGCTATTTAAAAACTACAATCCTAGAATCTCAGATAAAATATATATTACAAGTTAGGAAAGGTACAAACAGGTATAAGAGAAGGCCTACATGGTTAACAAACAAAGTTATGGAAGCTGTAAAAAGTAAGAAGGACTTCTTTAAGCGGTGGAAAGCTAGTCCAAGTGAGATTAATAAAAGGGAACACAGGCAGTGGCAAATCAAATGCAAGACTGTGATCAGGCAGGCAAAAAAGGACTATGAGGAGGATATTGCAAAAATAATAATAATAATAATAATAATAATAATAATAATAATATTTTATTTTTATATCCCGCCCTCCCCGCTAGGCGGGCTCAGGGCGGCTAACAGACACGGGAGTCTCATGATTCACATTAAACAATAATAGACATGGGAGTCCCGTGATTCATAAAACATAACAACTTAAACATTAATTACAATAAATTATTTAAAATACATAAAAACATATAAACATATAAGATATAAAAATAGGTGCTAAAATGATGTATTTAAGATGGCTGAGTGTCTATTCATTCATTAATCAGGTTCCGTCTTAGTTGCCACATGGTGACTCAAATGCTAACTGAAAAAGAAATGTTTTGCAAGCCCTGCGGAATTGGTTCAGGTCCCGCAGGGCTCGCACCATCTCTGGGAGATCGTTCCACCAGCGAGGGGCTATCACCGAGAAGGCCTGCTCCCTAGTGGCCTTCAACCTAACTTCTCTTGGCCCAGGGATTGTTAATAAGTTCTGAGAACCAGACCTCAGTGCTCTCCGGGGTACATATGGGGAGAGGCGGTCCTTTAGGTAGGCAGGTCCTCGGCCATATAGGGCTTTAAAGGTAATGACCAGCACCTTATAGCGAACACGGTAGACAACCGGCAGCCAGTGCAGATTGCGCAGCCCAGGCCGTGCAGGCTCCCACCGTGGTAGTCCCTCCAGCAGCCTGGCCGCCGCGTTCTGGACTACCTGGAGTCTCCGTGTTCGGTACAAGGGCAGCCCCATGTAGAGGGCATTGCAGTAGTCTAACCTCGAAGTGACCGTTGCGTGGATCACAGTTGCCAGGTCGGTGCGTTCCAGGAAGGGGGCCAACTGCCTCGCCCTCTTGAGATAGAAGAAGGCGGATCTAGCAGTGGCAGCTACTTGGGCCTCCATTGATAGGGAGGACTCCAGTAGCACCCCCAGGCTCTTGACTTTGCGCACCGGTACCAGTGGCACACCGTCAAAGGCCGGTAAAGTAGTCTCCCCTCCCGGTCCGCCGCGGCCCACGCAAAGGACCTCAGTCTTCGCCGGATTCAACTTCAGCCCGCTCAGCCTGAGCCAGTCAGCCACGGCTTGTAGTGCCCGGTCCAAATTTGCTGGGACATCACCAGCCCGGCCGTCCATCAATAGATAGAGCTGGGTGTCATCTGCATATTGATGGCAACCCAGCCCATACCTCCGTGCAATCTGGGCAAGGGGGCGCATAAAGATGTTAAACAGCATCGGGGAGAGGACTGCCCCCTGAGGCACTCCGCAATGGAGTGGATACCTCTGAGACAGTTCCCCCCCGATCGCCACCCTTTGTCCCCGACCCTCAAGAAAGGAGGAGAGCCACTGTAAGGCTAGCCCCCGAATTCCTGCGTCGGCGAGGCGGCGGGTCAGCAGCCGATGATCAACCATATCGAACGCCGCCGATAGGTCTAACAACAGCAATACTGCCGAGCCGCCTCGATCCAGTTGCCGTCGGAGGTCATCCATGAGGGCGACCAGGACTGTTTCTGTCCCATGGCCCGGGCGAAAGCCGGACTGGCATGGGTCTAGGACGGAAGCGTCCTCCAGGAATTCCTGTAACTGCACCGCCACGGCCCTCTCGATTATTTTGCCTAAAAAGGGCAAGTTTGAGACCGGCCGGTAATGTGCCAATTCGGCCGGATCTGATGACGGTTTTTTCAGGAGAGGGCGGACCAGTGCCTCTTTCAGAGGTGTTGGAAAAACACCTTCTGAAAGGGATCGATTTATAATATCCCGTATAGGATATCTTAATTCCTCCTGGCAGGCCTTAATTAGCCAGGAGGGGCAGGGGTCCAGATCGCAAGTCGTGGAACGTGCAGTGGCAAGAATTCTGTCGACTTCCTCCAAGCTGAGCGGGTCGAAGCAATCCAGAGTTGAATCAGAAGACACGCATTGGGCTTCGAGTCCACTTACTGCCTCCAAGTTGGCGGGGCAGTCCTGGCGGAGCGATTGGACCTTATCCGCAAAGAATTTCGCGAAGGCCTCGCAGCCGATTTCCAATTCCTTAGCTTTAGAATTGCCCTGAGGCAATGTAGTCAGATTCCGAATTATTCTAAATAATTGGGCTGGGCGCGAATTTGCGGATGCAATCCTAGCCGCAAAGTATGTTTTCTTTGCGGCCTTGATTGCCATCTCATAGGACTTCATAAACTTCCTATAAGATGTTCTAGTCGCCTCGTCACGAGTGCGTCGCCATTGCCTCTCTAGCCGTCTAAGGCCTTGTTTCAGCTGGCGTAATTCCGGGGTATACCACGGAGCCAGCTTAATCCGAGGTCGCAGAGGGCGCCGGGGTGCGATCTCCTCGATGGTCCTAGAGAGCCGGCTATTCCAGGTCTCAATCAGGCCATCAAGGGAGCCGCCAGAGGGCCAGGGGTCCCGCAGAGCCATCTGGAACCGTTCCGGGTCCATTTGACTCCGCGGGCGAGCCATAATCGGCTCCTCGCCTAAACAGGTTCGGGGGGGCATATTCACACGGGCCTTGAGGGCGAAGTGATCCGACCATGGCACAACCTCTGTGGTTATATCGCTCACTACAATCCCGGCCGCAAAGATCAGGTCTAACATGTGTCCGGCCTGGTGGGTGGGGGTCACAACGAATTGAGAGAGTCCCAGTGTCGCCATGGAAGACACTAGGTCCGTCGCCTGACTGGAGGACGGGTCATCGGCATGGACGTTGAAGTCACCCAGGATTATCAGCCTTGGGTGCTCCAGCGCCCAGCCTGTCGCCGCCTCAAGCAGGGACGGTAAGGCGTTGGCCGGTGCGTTAGGCGTACGGTACACCAGCCAAATCGCCAACCCCTCTTCATCCCCCCACGCCAGCCCGGCACATTCAATGCCCTCAATCTTTGGGGCCGGGAGCGCCCTAAAGGAGTAAGCCTCCCGTGCAAATAATGCCACTCCTCCCCCCCGCCCGCTCGTCCGCGATTGGTGGAAGACCGAGTAACCTGGGGGAGCTGTTTGCGAGAGGGCCACTGTATCACCCTCCCGGATCCAGGTCTCGGTCACGCAAGCCAGGTCCATATTCTGCTCAAGCATGAACTCTCGGAGAGTTGAGGTCTTATTATTGATGGACCTGGCGTTGCATAACACCAATGACGGAGGCGGGTTGCTCCTGGTCCTGCTACCTGTCACCCTTGGGATGGGCCGCAGACTGGAGGGGGGCCGAGCACCGACTTGTCTCTGTCCGCCTCCCTTATAATATCTGCTCCCACCGCCATACCTCCCCCTCCCCAGGAGCACCGGAATCCCTGAGCCAGCCATTCCTCGCTGGCAGCAGCTGCAATGAAACTACTATCAGGCTGGCGTCTAATTACACACCCTCCTCACTCCGTCTAGCTAAACCCTAATTCCAATTAACCCAAAAAACCCCTCCAATTCCTTATATGTATTTGATAAAAATTATTCCAAATAGCAATTAATTTACCCCTCCCTATTTCCCATCAGTTTGCTAATAATATTTATATAGTCTAATTCAAATATATAATAATAATCAAACACTGAGTTAATTAGTAATAAATTAATTTTAACTACTAAGTTCCGGAGTGGGTTGGCAGTTCTTAAAGTGCGGCGTGCGTGCAGTTTGGGCGTTCCTTATGGATTAGCAGCCACCGATGGGTATGCAGATTACAGTCAATAGTCGGCCAGTCAGTACAGAGCAAAGTAAAATAAAGTAAAGTGCGGAGTGCAGGGTCCAGGGCCAAATGTCGATGGTTGTGCCCAGTCATGTAAATGCGCCAAATAGTTCTAAGAAGTTGCAGGCTCCAGGTGCAAAAAAGGTCTCGTGGTTGGGGCTTATTCGTTGTATCTCGCGCAGGCTGGTGAGCCCGTGGTGGGTGGAAGCCCCCCTCGTACTCCCCGCCGCGCCGTAAAGCCCCTCCTGTGTTGCCTGTAGGGACAACCAATTCGTATGGAGCCCTATAATGCCTGTACGGCCAGTTGTTGATTTCAGGCAAAAGCACCCGGGTCACCTGCATCAGGCGCTTTCTTGGCGCTAAAAAACCTAAAGACCAACAATAAAAATTTCTTCAAATATATTAGAAGCAGGAAACCTGCCAGGGAGGCAATGGGGCTTTTGGATGACCAAGGGGTCAAAGGATTACTGAAGGAGGATAAGGAAATGGCTGAGAAGCTGAATGCATTTTTTGCCTCCGACTTCACTGTAGAAGATGAGAAGTGTTTGCCTGCTCCAGAACCACTTATATTGGAAGGGGTGTTGAAAGACCTGAGTCAGATTGAGGTGACAAGAGAGGAGGTCCTAAAACTGATAGATGAATTAAAAATTAATAAGTCACCAGGTCCGGATGGCATACATCCAAGAGTTCTGAAACAACTCAAAGTTGAACTTGTGGATCTTCTGACAAAAATATGTAATCTTTCATTGAAATCTGCCTCCGTTCCTGAGGACTGGAATGTAGCAAATGTCACTCCCATCTTTAAAAAGGGTTCTAAAGGAGATCCGGGAAACTACAGGCCAGTCAGTCTGACTTCAATACTGGGAAAGTTGGTAGAAACCATTATCAAGGACAAAATGAGTAGGCACATAGATGAATACAAGTTATTGAGGAAGACTTAGCATGGGTTCTGTAAGGCAAGATCTTGCCTCACTAACCTGTTACATTTCTTTGAGGGGGTGAACAAACATGTAGACAAAGGAGACCTGATAGATGTTGTTTACCTTGACTTCCAGAAAGCTTTTGATAAATTTCCTCATCAAAGGCTCCTTAGTAAGATTGAGAGTCATGGGGTAAAAGGACAGGTCCTCTTGTGTATCAAAAACTGGCTAATTAATAGGAAGCAGAGAGTGAGTATAAATGGGCAGTCTTTGCAGTGGAGGACGGTAAGCAGTAGAGTGCCGCAGGGCTCGGTACTGGGTCCCATGCTCTTTAACTTGTTCATAAATGATTTGGAGTTGGGAATGAGCAGTGAAGTGGCCAAGTTTGCAGATGACACTAAATTGTTCAGGGTGGTGAGAACCAGAGAGGATTGTGAGGAACTCCAAAGGGATCTGTTGAGGCTGGGTGAGTGGGCGTCAATGTAGCAGATGAGGTTCAATGTGGCCAAGTGCAAAATAATGCACACTGGGGCCAAGAATCCCAGCTACAAATACAAGTTGATGGGGTGTGAACTGGCAGAGACTGACCAAGAGAGAGATCTTGGGGTCGTGGTAGATAACTCACTGAAAATGTCAAGACAGTGTGCGATTGCAATAGAAAGGGCCAACGTCATGCTGGGAATTATTAGGAAGGGAATTGAAAACAAATCAGCCAGTATCATAATGCCCCTGTATAAATCGATGGTGCGGTCTCATTTGGAATACTGTGTGCAATTCTGGTCACCGCACCTCAAAAAGGATATTATAGTATTGGAATATGTGCAGAAAAGGGCAACTAGAATGATTAAATGTTTGGAACACTTTCCTTATGAAGAAAGGTTAAAATGCTTGGGGCTCTTTAGCTTGGAGAAACATCGACTGCGGGGTGACATGATAGAGGTTTACAAAATTATGCATGGGATGGAGAAGGTAGAGAAAGAAGTACTTTTCTCCCTTTCTCACAATACAAGAACTCATGGGCATTCAATGAAATTGCTGAGCAGTCAGGTTAGAACAGATAAAAGGAGGTACTTCTTCACCCAAAGTGTGATTAACATGTGGAATTCACTGCCACAGGAGGTGGTGGCGACTATAAGCATAGCCAGGTTCAAGAGGGGGTTAGATAAAAATAGAAATACATTTTTTGGCCACTGTATGACACAGAGTGTTGGACTGGATGGGCCTTTGGCCTGATCCAGCATGGCTTCTCTTATGTTGTTATGAAATATGGACAACTCTATCTCATTCCAAATTTCATATTGGATTCTTAAATTGATATTTATATATAATAATACAGATTTTTAAATAATTAATATGTAATCCTGCAATCACTCCAAAGACACAAATCTCTCTCATTCATTCAGGTAGCATTTCTTTGGGATTTACTATTATCTGCATCATCTGCAAACATATTGAGTGTATGTACTGATCCATTTCTTTCTAAGCCTTTAATATGCTTATTGGCCCATATTGCAATTGCCAGAGGTTATAAGGAAAGAATAAAAAGCAGGGCTGACAAAGGGAAGCCCTGTTTAGTTCCTCTGGTCAGGGGGAAGCTAGCAGAGTCAAAGCTATTTATTCGCACTCTAGCTTTGGACTTTTGATATACTGAGTATATTGTGTTCATGAAGTAGTGCCCAATATTTAATTTTCATAAAATTCCAATAATAAATATTAAAACCCAGTTAACATAGCAAGTTCTTAAAACAATTAAAATATTATGAAAAATACATATAAAACAATGTTCTTACACTCTGTACTGTAAGATCAACTGTTCATGCATTGTGCATGTCTCATGCTGCTTCTGTCAATGGGCCAGCAAAGACTAAAGCTCTCTGGGTGCATGAACCACAGAATACCCTTAAATCCCAAAATTAAGAACTCAAAGAGGGGCCCATCGTGGTTTTTACTATGCCAATAAAAGCAAACTAGATGAGAAGACTAGTATTAGACCAACTAGGAGACCTCTGTTTCTTAAAAAATAGCAATGCAAATATGGTGGGGAAGTTAATTGCCAACAGTCAGAAGGAAAACCACTGTACAAGATCCTGCTTATCAGTCTTTAGAGTATGGTAATTTATCTAAAATACATCACTGTGAACATATGGAAGCCAGTGCTGCTTCATTTGAGAATTTTTCAGGAGAACTGTAATTGTGTGGTTATGTGCTGGAAAAGGGCTATTGAAAATTGGACACAGTACCCCAAACAGATTTCTTTTTCTTTTCTTTTTTTCCCTTTTGCAAAACTGTACACTTTGAGGACTGCAAACAGTATAAACAAGGTAGATTGAAGTGGAAATCACAACATCTTGTGGGTCCTGCTTTGAAAATACCACTTCCAACTTATGTCTGTGTTTACGGAATCACCAGTAGACTGGGCCCTTTAATGAGCTGTAACTAAGAGCAGATTCACAGGAACATCAAGTACTTTTTCAGAATTCAGCCCAGAAACGGAAAGCATTTGATCTTTTATTGGCATGGCAAGACTGTTGTAAAAAGAAAGCAACAAACTGAGTATTCAGAGCTGAATAAGTGCAGATGACTTTCCCTGAAGCTATGCCCATATTGTTAAAGTTAGGGTCTGCCTAATAATCAGCTTCAGGGCAAGCAAATATGTGTGTGTTTATATGCACATTATCTATGCATTGTGTGTGTGTGTAATGTAGGGTCATTAATGCACATGTATGCATGCATGTATATATTGTACATTTTATTACAATATGTATCTGTCTTTTCATCCATCCACCTGGTGGGAGCATGTGTGTTTTGTTGGATTATGATTTGGTGTAAATGAAACAATGCTGTTTTATATTTTGTATTGAAGCTGCTTTAAATACAGAGATGTGTAGTACAACTATTTTCAATAATAATAGTAACAACAACTATAATATAATACATGTTTGCTGCCATTACAATGTTCTCTGTTTGGGATTTTTCTCCTTAACAGCAATAGATTTTTCTCCTTCACACACAATAGAAAGCATGCAAGTGGTTAAAGGAACCCTTGTGCCACAATCACACTTCCTTTAAAGTCTTTCAAGGGGATTCTTCCATTTTACATTTATTTACACAAATAGTATGCAAATCAGGTACGCAGATGTCTCCTATCTGGACCGGAAGAACATATTTTTTCCTCCAAATGTGATTTCATTTGATAAATGCACGGATAGGGCTGCAACAAGACACTTCAGGCAATGCAAAATGCAGCAGTGGAGCTGTATTTAGTCTTGGCATGGCAAATCCACTTATGAGTCCCTGGAGACAGCCCTGCTGGGCTAGAATAACAGCTCTATTATTCAAAGCTTCATGTCTATCACCCTTCGCTTATTAGCATAGTTTTGCGGTTAAACAATGGCATGAGTTCTCTCTGTGTATCCTCCTACTTATTCATTATCAAATTACTTTACAATGTTTATTTAGCTTCCTATCATGTAGATCAAGTATACAAAGTTTGAAATGCATCAGATTTTCTCAATAACATGGGTATCTAAGTTTAAAATGTCAAAGAAACAGAAGCAAAAAACAGGCGTTCTTTTGAAAGATTCAAGAAGCAAGACACTTCCCTGGGAGTACTTCTCGCCATTTCCTAGCTTTAATGTTAACAACTGTGTATTGTGAGCCACAAATTTGTTAAGCATGTGGTTTTGTATTTTCATTAATTTGCTTAAAGTAGAGGAACTTAGCTATCATGTTAATGTGTCAGAGTGCCAATGCCTTGACATCAGGAAAGCTTAACAATATGATTAATTAACTGAGATAAAATAAGTAAAGGGGGAAAATGACTTAATTAGATTAAACACAAGCAATATACCTTAAAAATTGATTACTGTAATGCTCTCTACATGGGGCTGCCCTTGACTCAGATTCAGAAGCTGCAGCTGGTGCAGAATGCTACAGCCAGGCTGCTAATGGTGCTTCCCTTGCAGGAGCACATTCAGCCTGTGCTGAGAGCACCGCACTGGCTGCCTGTTGCATACTGAATCCATTTCAAGGTCCTGGTATTAACCTTCAAAGCCCTATATGGCTTAGGACCTACCTATATGCGAGACTGCCTTGCCCCACATGTTCCCTAGAGAGCACTTCGATCAAGCTCTCAAAATCTTTTGACTGTCCCTGGGCTAAAAGAGGCTAGGCTTAATTCCGCCAGAGCAAGAGCCTCTTGGTTGCAGCCCCAATACTCTGGAACACCTTCCCAGAAGCCATCAGGGCCCTGCGGGACTTATCGCAGTTCTGTAGGGCCTGCAAGACGGAACTGTTTAGGATGGCATATGACATCTAATGGGAGAGGGTTGCCACCACATCTGGATCTATCGCACTTTAGTACTAACTGCCTAGGATCTGTACGCGTTGAGAAAGGAAATATTATATGCCTGAAGTAACACCATTGCAATTTATCTGATTGTTTTATTGTCTTATTGTTTCAATATTGTTTACTGTTTATTTTTATGTTGTTAGCCGCCTTGAGTCTGCATAGAATAGGAGGGATATAAATATTATGTAAATAAATAAATAAAATAAATAGTTTAAATCAGGGTTTCCCAAACTTTTCTTTCCCGTGGCCCATTTATTTTTACACTTCTCCTTCATGGCCCACTAAAATTTGAGGGTGGAGTCAGGAGACTTTGGGGGTGGAGCCGGGAGATAGGAATTATGTCATTTCCTGTGGTGTCACTTCCAAGTCAAGGGCCAAGTCACTTCCAGTGCAAACTGAAACAAAACTCCATCTTTTCCTGTTATGTCACTTCCAGGGCACTCCCCCCAAACCTGCCTCTTCTTCTGAAGTAACTTCATTTTCAGAAAAAAATCTCTGAAGCTCATGCTGAGCCAAAATGGGGGTGGAAAGTGGGTGGTCTGCAACTTTTTAATACATTCCCATGGTCCTCTCTTTCCACCCTCACACTTGCATGCACCTATCTGTTTGTGTGTTCTTTTCCAGCTTGCAAGCACTCCTAATGTTCATGTTCAATTGCCTGCACCACCTACACACCCCTTCCTCAACAGCACTGGCCAGTGTATCCCATTGGGAGTGCTGTTGCTATTGCCATCAGGAATGCCAGCACTGTGTACCACCCACACGGGGCCCTGGCAGCTGCTCTACCTCAGAATATGCTGACACATTTAGTAGGTCCTTCCTTCAGCTGCTACTACTGGAATCATGCCTCAAGCTACAACCAAGCTTGCTTGGTTTCAAGAAAATCTTTTAACAGCTATTTTTCATACTTTTCCTGGGAAATTGCTGTGAAAGGTAGCAGAGAATTGTACTGCAATTAATGAATTATTTTCAAGTTATATGAAGTTCATACAAGCTTTTCTGCAGTTATTCCAAAAAGGATATTTATGAGGGGCTTGCAGCTTTTTACTGGCCATGTTTCCCATGCCTTTAAAAGCAACCTGTTGTGCAGATATTTAGCCAGTGAACTTCTATTAACCTTTATAATATCTACAAGAGGAGCTTACTTTTGGTGTTAGACAGCTGTTAAAAGCAGGACCAGTAAAATGGTACCAAGTTCATAGTGCCATCACTTCCAGTGCTGTCGAGATATACAGCAGTAATCTCCAATAATCTCTTTCTGCCCCACATCTCTCACTCACACAGAAATCTCATAGAAAGGTCAGCTGACTACAACTGGGGGTGCCAACTTTTCAATGGCAGAGCATCTATGCCTGCAATAATAGTATGATAAACAGAAAGGTTTCATCCAGTAAAAATGGAAGGAAAGAAAAAAAAGAAAAAGGGAAAGAAAGAATGAATGAATGAATGAAAGGAAAAAAAAAGAAAAGAAAGACATGGAAAGAAAGAACATAAGAAAAACTATGTTGAATCAGGCCAGTGGCCATCCAGTCCAAACTTCTCTTGCACAATGCTCAAAAAGCACCAGAATGTCCACCAGTGGGGCCAGAGCACTAGAAGCCCTCCCGCTGTTGCTCCCCACCCCCAGCACCAAGAATACAGACAGAACATCACTTGCAGGGAAAGAAAGAAAGAAGGGGGGAGGGGCAAAGAAAAAACCCACCTTATTCACCATCAGATGACCCCAGCCAACAACAATTCTGCCCAGGGGTCGTTTGGTTAAAAAAAAAGTGCTATTAGAATGCCCCCTCCCTGACCCTCCCAGCTGGAAAATACAATCCCCCCTTCTTTGCTGCCCAGGCATCCCTGGGAAATCTCCCCAAAAGAACATACTGCAAGCAATACTCCCTGTAAGCTGTGGAGTCTTGTGAGCAAAAATTCTACTTTGTGAGCTATTGCCATTAAAATTGTGAGCTGCTTCATAAATTAGTTTGCTTTGAGACATTTTTTCTGAGCTAAGATGTGTGAGCTGGAGGCTAAAAAACTGTGAGCTAGCTCACACTAACTCAGCTTAGAGAGAGCGCTGACTGCAAGGCACATGAAAGCTCACACCTTGATGAACACTTCATGGGCCTAAAGTGCCAGTGGACTCCAGCTTTTCTCTCAAACACTGGGATGGTGGGGGGAGAAGGAAGGACAGGCAGCCTAGCTCTTCTCTGCACAACACAGAGATGGAGGAAGGAAGGAAGTCAAATGAAGCTCAGGCTTTGCAGTCTGTGTCAGTCTTCAAGGCTAGCTTTTCTCTGCACGACACAGAGATGGGGGAAGGAAGCCAAATGGAGCTCAGGCTTTGCTAGGGGCGGGGCTAGCTTTGGCTTTTCTTTTGACCCGGTAGTGAGGCTTTCGTGGCCCGGTGTTGGGTCGCAACCCTGCGAATGGGAAATGCTGGTTTAAATGATTTTGTCAGATCTTTAGTATTTATTTAATAAAGTAGCTGATCAAGGACTTAATTTAACTGATGTGCTTGTGTTTAGATATATAAAAAGCAGTATTGGGGCACTTCTGACTAGCAGATTTGTGTGTGTGTGTGTGTGTGTGTGTGTGTGTGGCACAACCCTTCATGGATGACAGCACAGCCCATGACAAGAAATGTATGATGATAGGAACAAAATTATAAACAAAGGTTCAAAAAGCTATAAAATACAACCTGGATTTAGAGTGACTGCATACTATGGTGGTGTACCTGAAAAGTTCCTGCTGCATTGTGGCTCAAAAATATGACACTATAGTTTCTTGCCCTGGATTTCCCAGGCTAGCCATATCTCATCAGATCTTGAAAGCTAAGCAGAGTCAGCTGTGGTTGGTACTTGAATGGGAGACCGCCAAGGAAGTCCAGGATTGCTACAGGGGGGCAGGCAATGGCAAACCACCTTTGTTTATCTCTTGCCTTGAAAATCCTATGGGGTAAGTCAGCTACAACTTGACACTACCAGTTCCTTAGGAGGACAGTCATGCCATTGTGCATGTCTACAGACTTGGCTACTACCAATGAGAGATAGTTTTGAGGTTCATAAGCAGGCTTTGTATGCAGAGTGTGAGAGTGGACAAATTTAAATAAGCGATATTGGTTGTTTATCTCATTACATATGCTGAACTCATCTTCCACTATATTCTAATGTATTCTTTTTTATATTGGCAAACTGGAATGTTGTTTATAATGTATGCTGCATTTTAGAAAGTAAATCATGTGGACAGGACCACCTATGAGAAAAACATGTTCTCAGTTTAACCCCAGGCTTGAGGAGCAATAGGACAAGTAGATTCTGCATTTATTGCCTTGTGACACTCTATCATTCTCCAATTCTGACATGTTTACTGCCTTTGTTGTTTACCGCCTCCGTTGTTGTCCCACACAAATGCTATCCAAACCAAACCTGGTGCTCTTTCAATTTGTTTATTTCAACATTTTTCCTATTGGATCCTAACTTTGTACTACTTTGCATTCTTAACCACTGCCCACCAGCTATATGTAGCACTGCTCGTACCCCATTTCATTGTCTGATGAAGTGTGCATGCACACAAAAGCTTACATTCTGAATGAAACTTTGTTGATCTTAAAGGTGCTACTGGACTCCAACTTTTTTCTATTGCTTCAGATCAACACAGCTGCCCTCCTGGATCTACAAAAGGTTTCCAGTTAGAAGTAAGCAATCTATTGATTTGCTGCTTGATTTGCTGCTGCATAGGACTAGTTCTACACAGCAGTAAAATAAACAACTTAAGTGGTGCAGATGCTGATCAGTTCACTTGCATTCATCAAGGCTTTTTTCATTCTCTGTGAGTACTTATCAGCTTAGCAAAACTAGGTATACTGTTACTGATACTGGGAAAGTCACTGTGACCCACTGGAATATGCCCATCCCCTATAATTATTTGCCCCCCAAGGTCGGAATAAAGAGTCAGACACAATACATTGGAATAAAATTGGGCCACTTTATTAACTTAACAGAATAAACAGCAAGGGCACCCCACCAGTGGCCTGGCCAGGGCTAGGGGTCACCGCGACCGCTCCCCTGCCATTAACGGGTGAGAGAACCAGCCCCCCAGCTGGAGCTGAGCGACTCAGCTCCCTCCAGGCAGGCCCAGCAGGGAGACCCGCACCAGAGGGCCAAAACCCAGATGCACGTCTCGCCGGAAAGGCACCCTCTAGCCGAGCCTCCTGGACAGTCTGCATTCTCCAAACCCGGGTCTCCAAACCCAAGGTTGATCATGCCAGACCCCAAATTCCCCAAAAGGGGGATGCTTCGCAGTCCTCCCCTAGCTGCATAGTGTCCTAAACCCCCAAAACCTGCCAACTAAAGTGACCACCTATTTAAAGGCACCATCCCTAAGCCAATTCCACAATCCACTGTAATGCTATGCAGGGTAGGCAAAAAACACACCCCAGCAACAGCCAAACAGCCGGAGCATAAAAAAATTCCTACCTGGCTCCTCAAATGAGGCAACCAGCAAAGCCTACATACCATACAGGGCGGGCAGGAGGGCCGATCACCGTCGATGTGTCCAGAGGGAGCTTAAAGCTAGCCGTTAACACGGCTATGCTTCACCCCTAAAATTGCGCGCCCAAACGGGCGAACTCCGCCTCCTCATCCCAGGGAGGCAAACGGAGCGAAAGCAACCTAGCAGCTATGCTGCAGGCTGCATGCTCTAGAATATTCACGTTTTGCATTAAAATCTTATAGCTTTTACATTTGTATTCCATCATCTTTTCATTACACTGTTTACATTCCCTCTCTTCTCTCACTGAATGACAGGGGATTCAAATGGAATTCTTCAGTTGAGAGTGTCAGTTAGGAGTGGCAGTTAAGAACTGAGAGTTGACTGGGAAGGAAGTCTAAGAGACTGGGAGATGATCAAGAAGGATCCTGAGTTAGGAAAGTAGGAAATTTAGCCCATCCCTAACAAGTCTGAAATAGTTCCTAAAAGACTGGGGGCAGAGGATCACTAGCCAGTGAATAAGGAAGGAAACTAGAACTTGTGTGAATGTTCTTGCCTTCACCTACTTTAGTGTCTGCTATAAACCAAGAAGCTTATGCTAGTTTATATAAGAAAAATTGCCAAGAAATCTCTCTCCTCAAAATTTAAAGATCTGTCAGAATAACAAAAACAATTACTTATTTGTGACAAGTTAGCTGGTGTTTATTTGTATACAGTTACCTCATTCCCAGGGCTGGAACATCCATTAGGCAACTGTAGGCAGTCACCTATAGGCACAGCCCTGGTGGGGGGCTGAATTGGGTGCCCCCCTCCCAAATCGGGTGGGGGGAATGAATGAGCAAGGAAGGGAGAACTACTGCCCTTCCAGCAACCTCCCACGTGTTTTAAATTGCATGGGAGGAAGGAGGCGTCAGACGTGAGGGCATGCATCTGGACATGTGTTTTTCGGTCTGTGGCTGAGTTATGCTCGCAACTGACTGTTTAGGTAGACTCAGCAAGGAAACACACACAGACTTTACAAGGTGAATATATACAAGAGCTTGCTCAGAGTGCCAAAGTGCTTCGCCAAGCATCAGATAAATCTCAAGGGAAGAACACTAAGTCACCCATGTGCATTTATACTACAGCCAGCCAATAGTAACATAGTGCTGAGTCATTTATCCACTCCCACATGTCCTTGTACAGAGGAGAAAAAAAACTGCACACCTGACTCAGTTCACATGATCTCATCTGTCACTGGCTGTCACTCTCAGATGCTCACAATCTAAGCATTGCATCATACCTTATACAGACTCAAATACTGACGGTGTCCAGATCAGTGTCCACAGCCAGGCTGTATTGCACTGCGCTGTGCTGTGGCGTGGTAAGGAAGAGAACTCCAGCTGGTAAGGCAGCTGTAGTGAGGCTGCCCATGTGCCTATGGGGGTGGGAGAACAGGGGTTTGCCATTTGCCCCCCTTTGCCAAAGGGGGTGGGGGGTGCCTTGCCTGGGCCTGCAGGCATTGCGGGGCACCCTAGCACCAGTGCTGCTCATTCCTGTTGCCTGCTGACATCACAGCCAGCCCACCCACTAGGCAAACTAGCCGGTGAAGCGCTGGCTCCCAGGGTTCTTTCTTGGCTGCCCTCATCGACGATCAGCTGATTGGCAGGAAAAGCCATGCTGAGGCTGGTAGCTCCTATGCTGGCCTTCCGGTGCTCTCAGCACTTTCAGTGCTTGGGCAGTGGTGGCAGTGGGAAGGACAGCGAACCACTGAAAAAGCAGTGGCTGCTGCCGCCACTTCCTCCCTGGATCATGTCAGAGGGAAGTGGAGAGGAGGCGGTGGCCACTTTTTCAGTGGTTCACTGTTCTTCCCACTGCCCCAGTGATGAAAGTGCTGAGAGCGGCAGAAGGTCAGCATAGGAGCTGCCAGCGGCTTTTCCCACCGATCAGTGGGGGGTGGCCTTGAAAGAGCCCTGGGAACTGGCACTTCACCGGCAGTTCCTCAGGCATTAAAATTGGGAAGGAGGGAAGGTGCCGCAGAGGTGGGGCGGGGCGTGGGAGGTGGGGCGGGCAGCAAGACTGCCTGGGGTGCCATGAGCCCTTGGGCCGGGTCTGCTGACCTCATAAATTCTAAACTTGATTTCTACTTGACCATTTCCCCTTAAAGTTAAATAAAAATTTGTAATTTTAGATTTACCATCAGCATTTAGAATCATATAATTGGAAGGGATCTCTAGGGTCATCTAGTCCAACCCCCTGCACAATGCAGGAAACTCATAAACACTTCCCCCTAAATTCACAGGATCTTCATTGCTGTCAGATGGCCATCTAGCCTCTGTTTAAAAACCTCCAAGGAAGGAGAGCCCACCACCTCCCGAGGAAGCCTGTTCCATGTGCCATTATCAAACAAGGACAAAAAGTAGGATTTTAGTATCCCCCCCTCAGTTTCCTAACAATATTTATTCAAATGACTGAGTGGTACAGCAGAGAAAAACAAAGAAGAAAAAGAAAAAGGGGGCTGCTCAGCAAAGAAGATGATAAAGGGAAACCCTGTTAGGAAGGGTGAAATTGCCATTGTTCCACAAAAGCTGATTCTTCTACATTTTATTTATTATATCCCACCTTGACTCAAGGCAACTATAAAGCTATTATTCCTTAATGTTCCCCCAAACTCCTTTTTTGGCTGTTCCTCTGGAATAGATCTTGAATTACCTTTCACTTAGAAGTATAGCACTTGTTGAGGAATTAGCAAATCATGTTTAAAATCTCTGCTCTGTTCTAATAAATAATTATCCAGAGCACTAGAAATGTAATCCTCCTATGCTGCAGAAGGTGGAATTGACATAGTGATGAGAAATCCTGGTTTAAATCTATACTCAGCTATTATGCTCACTGGAAAAGAGGAAGGGGATGTGCTCAAATTACGTCTCTCATCCTAATTCAGGGGAGGAGTTCTATGTCAGCCACAGCCATGGATGTCCTGTCTTGACAGGGTCAGTGAATGCAGCCGGGGGGGGGGAGGGGGGTTTGAAACAACACCCTCTTGGCACATGATGGAACCAATCAACAAACATCCATCTGTCCTGGAGTAAAGTGCTCCTGGATTGCTCGCAATCCATCAGCTGCAGAAGCTGCAGTGTGAGGCTGTATTTTGGGAAGGGAATGCTTTAAAGGGACAGTTGCTGACCTAGCTCACCACAGGCAGCAGAGCACACACCCTATGCCCCCCACACACATCCCACACGCCCCACCACACACCCTGTGCCATGCTGAGGGTGGGAACCAGGCAAAGGACTGACCATCTCCTTGAAAACTGTCTGGAGGGGGGCTTCCAGTGGCATGTAAGGGCTGCAATGACATGGCCCATGCCACCCCATGCCTGAGTTTGCTGCCAGGCTCGAGTGCTGGAGACGCTTTCACTCCACCCAGCATTGAGTGAGGGGAGCGGGGGCAAGTTTGAGATGCTTGCCTCCGGAGGCTGGGTACCTGTTGGGATTTTGAAATGGGAGAAGTTAGCCACAGAGTAGAGACCTCACTCTCCTCCTTGCATGTCAAAGAGCTCACCCTGTACTGTCTGAGTGCTCTCTCTGTGCATCATCCACCACCAAGATGCCTTGCCTCTCACTCTAAATCCTCAAGGCAGAGAGCTCTGAGACTGAGTTGCATGCTGTGCACCCTACCTAAAGTGTTGTGCAAGGCTCAAGCAGAAGTTTTTGTAGGACTGGGGGCTGTGATTGGGTGTCGGAGAGGGGGCTTGGCCAACCCAGGATGCAAGGTGATTGGTGCAGCCTGTAGTCAGCTCCCTGAGGAGTTTTGAGGCTAATCCAGCAGTGGTGGTAGACTATTTTCTTGAGCAATGGGCCCCAATGGTGTATAATAGCCTTGTTGTAAATTTATGCCTCTCGTGGGGGGCATTTCCAGGCTTAAAGGTCTTAGGAAGCCTGGCCATACACCCAACACTGCCCCACCTATGCCAGCATGGCTGTCTATGTCTCAGCTGCACCAACACCTGAGCACCATGCCCCTCCACTGCCAACTGTGGGCAGCTGAGTGCTTGGGCGCCCCTGCGCCAACCTAAGTCACAATTGTGCCAACATAACTCGGCTTCTGGGGCATAATTGGGACTTATAATTGGGAGTAAGTGTTAGTTCACTTCCACAGCACTTTGCCCCCCCCCCTGGTTGCGCTGTTAGTACCAGTTCATAAAGCTGGCAGGTTTGATGCAGGTGCGTTTGGGAAATATATAGGCTTTCTTGCAGCCTCACAACCTGACCAAAAGTCCTTAGATTACCAACTATATACCTCTGAATGGAAGTTAAACATGCACATGTGACCTCTGATTTGTGCTATAGTGACTGTCTGGAAAAGCAGGCACACAAAATACATGAAGGCTGGTTCATACATCCACTACCTCAGCATGATTTTGCTTCTGCCATCATTTTACTGTCACTACAGCATCATACAGGTGATTGCATGGGGACTGCCAGTTGTAAAAACCAGCTTTAAACTTGCATAACTTGAGCAATGATCAGTGCTGGTCCGTAGTTGTGTGGTGCCCTAAGTAGGCCCCCCCAGGGTGCTGTAATGCGGCACCATGCTCCATCCCCCCATGCTGCACCGCACCAAGACAAAGTGCCCACCCACCCCCTCCCCCCTTCCCGTCTGTTGCTGCCCATGCGATCACTGCACTGGGGCCCTGCCAGCCCCAACACAGTGTGCATCTTATCTTTAGAAGCCCATTCTTCTAAAGATAAGATGCACACTGTGTTAGGACTGGCAGGGCCCTAGTGCAGTGCTGTGATGGGAGGTGACGGGAAGGGATGGAAAGGGATGGAAAGGGAGGAGGAGAAGGCGGGAGTGGGTGCTGCACCTTGGCATGACACAGGGGGGTGGGGGTGGGATGGAGCACCGCAGGGCCCTGGTGCAGCGTGCTGTGATCATGCAGGTGGGTAGGCAGCAACAGGAAGGGAAGGGAGGTGGGAGGGTGGGTGCCTCAGCATGGCACGGAGGGAGGATGGGACAGAGTGCAGCAGGGGAAGGGAAAGGAGGGGCGGCGTGCGTGTGCGTGGGCTGAGGAGGCAAGCAAAGTAGGTGCTTGCCTAGGGCACCAGAGCGGGGGGGGGAGCCCAATTTGGCACTCCCACCTTTTTTGAGCTGATGTGTAATCACTAAGCTTGTCTGTGAAATGCCTTATTGAACCCTTATTTTAAAACTTTTTAAGGGACATCATACACAACAAAAACTGTAGATTTGTGTTGGCTGCCTGTTTTTGAGACTGCTTGGCAGCAAGAGACATCATATAAATTTAATGATGATGATGGTAACAACAACAACAACGATGATGATAAAGAAAAGGAGAGAGAAGCTGAAGTTCAAGAAATCCGGATCCCACAGCCAATTCTGAGTATATCCGTAAAATCCATGTAATACAAATAATATGCATACGCTTTTGTGTTTCATTCCCTTGTGGTATTTGTAAATTTAGAATTTTTTAAAGACATAAGTGCACAGTTGCACACCTTAAAAAGAGCATAAGTATAAAAGGTAGAGATCATCAGGACAAAAGGTCCAGATTATCTGCTGATTTATAAAACAGTGCATTTCCATTTAAAAGAAGGCACTGCATTGGTGCCTTTCTCTCTCTCACGTTTTCCTAAATCCAACTGTAAACCATAGTCAGAATTTAAAACACCATGCAAAAACATGATTACATTGTTCCTGTATTGAGCTGGACACCAACATTTGATGGATTTTGTCCCTTGCCTGCAAAATTTACATATGGGGGAAACTATAGCTCCTTAATAAAAGGATTGTCAGCTGGCATGTTCTGCTGATCAATGTTGCTATAATTGGGGTGGGTAGTTTTAAAAATGTGTATGCATAGTGAATTGCAAGCTTATTTTGAGTTCTAAAGATGTACTGCATTGGGACTTGGAAGGAGTTATTTCTTTTTTATGTGTTGCCTTGAGATCTGAAGTCTTGCTGAAAAGGAAACTATATTACATTTAAAGTGTCTCCAGGCTTAAATAAATCTATGCAAAGTGTTTCGTTTTATAGGCATAGTATCTTTACCCATTTATTTGGAAGCTGTGTATGCAATAAAGAGGAGTGGGGTTAGCACTGTTATAATGCTTTTTTGTGTGATGAATCACAACAGCCTGGGAATATTATATTGTGCTCTGTTTATCATGCAACCATAGCACAAGGGATTTGTTATACTTTTATAACCTTCTGCTTATAGTAGAGAGATAGGCACCCAGTGTGAGCTGGAAAATATAATGGAGAAGTCTGGGGATGCAGCTTCACTTTGTGCATAATTCTAGTACTTCAGCTGAAGAAAATCAATGAAGACAAAGCATTGATCTCCTTGCAGAGTGCAAATGCAGTTAGCTCTGGAATGTTCTGCAGGGATTTTTTATTATCAAAGTCATTTGATTGCACAACATGTTTGCTAACCAAAGTCTTATCCTGCAGGACTTCACTGGAATAAACTTAGCATTAGTTGTTTGAGTATTAGATACATTACATATATATCTATAAATTCAAAAAAGACAGTAAGAAAACTCTTGTTTCAGAAGACGAAAGTGTTGCATGTGCACACTTTGACTCCTTGCATGTTTGCTCAAGGCTAAATCAGTGACATTTCACAATGTCACCAAATGTATGAACATCTTTCAGAAGGAGTATGTGAATATGAATCACTCCAGAAAAATATTACCTTCAGTTATGATGAATTTTATGTTACTCTATGAGGTAATAATTTATTTTCCTTTTTGTCTTCTGCTGCTGCTGCTGCTGCTGCTGCTACTACTACAATAAGTAGAAACTATGGCAACACAGTATCAATGAGATATCCAAAAACAACTGTGCCAAAAATACCAAACGCTTAATACAAAATGCAAAAATTGTATCTATTATAAGAGTGCATAAGCATCCAAAACATACAAGAGTATTAAAAATATAAGTCCAATGAGCAAAGTCCCTTACAGAGACATTCCATTTCATAGGGTGACTCCAAAGAAATTCATAAATCTTAGTGAAAAATACTTTAAATAATCCAGAAGCCAGGAATCCTCCCACTGGTGTTGGCTTCCAAAGGGAAATTCACCTTCATGTGATCACCGGCTTGCTACCATGTTCTGCTGCGATGCAGCTTCTTTATAAGTCAACTCATAAAGTCATCCTGACAAATCCTGCTACATGCCCATTTTCAGTATTCTGTCATCCACCAGTGATCACGTGAAGGTGAATTTCCCTTTGGAAGCCAACACAAGTTGGAGGACCCCTGGCTTCTGGGTTACTTTGAAGTAGTTTACTCTAAGATTTATGAATTTCTTTGGAGTCACCCTATGAAATGGAATGTCTCTGTATGGGACTTTGCTCATTGGAGTTATATTTTATATGCTTATGCACTCTTATAATAGATACAATTATTGCATTTTGTATTAAGTATTTGGTATTTTTGGCATAGTTGTTTTTGGATATCTCTACTACGGCAGATGTGACCAAGTAGAATAGAGGACTGCATAGACAGATACACTTATTTATTTATTTATACATGGTCTATATTTCATGCTTGTCACTAAACTATTTTTATAACATACAGCCTCCATAACTGTGGGAAATGAATCAAATATTTTAAAAGTGATTGCAGATTATTAATTTTGGGCTGTCATAATATAGTGTTTTCTTTAATGGATATTTATATAATTTTCCCTCATGCTGAAACTCAGAGTTAGACATTGATGTGGACAGGAGTCATTTTGTAGAAAAAGAGGTGCTGGAGCTCATTAGCACGATTCATTTCCATAACTTATTTGCATATGCCACAAACCCCTGACATCACCAGAAGTTGTACTAAATTATATCAGCTCAGCATCTACCTTAAAATGCCTCTTTAATTAGAATTGTCATCACAAAACCTTACTCCCATCATACTTTTAAAAACCTTACTCCCATCATACTTTTTAAATGACTTTTCTCAGTTGCATGATCAGCGCCGGCCCAAGGGTGCATGGCGCCCCAAACAGGTGCTCCCCAGCTGCTGCCTCCTGCAGCACTGCAACTACCCAGGGTGCCACGTCGTGGCATGACACTTGTCTGCCCTTTCCTTCCCTTCCCTTCCTGTTCCGTCCCATCACCTCCCCTCACACGTGATCACAATGTAGCACACTGTGATCACCCTGGGGGAGGGGGGAAGGGATGGGACAGGAAGGGAAGGAGGGGGTGGTGGTGGGCAGACATGTAAATGGAGGAGGAGGCAGGTGCACTGCAGCTGGCAGGGCCCTGGCATGTGGGGGAGGCAAAGGGACAGGAAGGGAAGGGAAAGGAGTGGCGCACGCAGGGGTGGAGGAGGAGGCAGGCACGGCATGGCCAGGATGGACAGGAAGGGAAGGAGGAAGTGGGCAGCACACAGGCAGAGGAGGGGGTGGGAAGCATGCAGGTGGTGGAGGAGGCAGGTGTGCCGCATGGTGTGGGGAGGGGGGAGGCGAAGGGATGGGAAGGGAAGGGAAAGGAGGGGCAGGCAGTGGAAGTGGTGGCAGGGGTGGCCACTGCCTCCCTGGCTGGTTTCTGCTAGTAATGTATTTGAAGAATTTTTTATTATTGGCCTTTATGTTTTTGCAATAAGTTCCTCATAGTCCCTTTTTGCCTGTTTAATCACAATATTTTATTTGCCACAACCCATGCTCCCTTTTACTTACCTAACTTGAACTAAACTTCCACCACTTAAAGGAATCTGCTTGTTCCGAAAAGCATCCCAGTGCCTAAAAAACTTAAACCATTCCTCCCTTAAACCATAATCTCATTCTCACATTAAGACTCCTTGTTTGTGCCTGTCTACCTGGCCCTTCACTTCTGAGAAGGCTACCTTCAAGGCCCTGGCCTTGAGTCTCCTGCTTAGCAACCTAAATTTTTCCACCAGGACGACACGACTACATTTCCCCACATCATTGGTGCCAGCATATACCACAACTACTGTCTCGTACCCTGCACTCTCTACTAGCCTATCTAGACCATGTATAATGTCCAATACCTTCACACCACGCAAGCTAGTCACCATGCAGTCAGTATGTGGGTTTGCCACCCATCTATCTACATGCTTAAGGAATGAATCACCAACTACCAAGAGCCCCACTCCCTTCCTTCCCCCAGGATGGTTCTTGATGTGAAAGGATACCTGTTCAACAACTGTAGAAGGGATTCCTTCTGAGGGAACATTCCTCCTTTCAGCAGCACAGTTTTCACTTGACCCTTATGCTACCTGACAGCAATGGGACTGCTATTCTTGGAGTGGGACACATCTAACAAATCCCAGCAAGTCTTATCTGTGTGCCTAACTGACCATCTTTACTTCTCCAGGTCAGCCACCTTGGCCTCAAGGGTGTGAACTCATTCTCTGAAACCAGGAATTCCTTGCATCAAGCACACACCCATGACTTTTGTTCAGTTGGTAGATTGTCATACATGTTACAGTCAGTGCAGTACGATGGATAGCCCCATCCCCCTGCTAACATTCTACCTTCATAATTTTTTAAAACCCCATTTTTAGCAATTTCCTATTTATGTGGATTTGTATGTGTAAAGTCTGCTTGCCCTATTCAGGAACAAATGACTGGACCTGGCTTCCACTCCCTGCTGCTAAACTCACACATCTGCTATAAACTCACCTGTTTATTCCATCATTCTAGACATTTATCACTAAAGTGGGCCTGCTACCTTGCAGACTGGGGCCTGATTGTAGAAACTGTAAATAAAATAGTTTTCTTCTTATCCAGTGTTTAAATTGGTTTTTTAAAAAGGCTTCTGCATATATTTTAGCTCAAGTTTTAATTATTTTAATTTTTTTTCAGTTTTAATGGTTTTTAAGATGCTATTTTATTCATGTTTTAATTTGTTCTGCCCTTATGAGAGCAGAAAGTTGTATATGCACGTCCTTGCCCAGATTGTCAGGAGGTGGGCTGGGGTGTCACCAATATGCAGATGACACCCAGCTCTATCTATTGATGGGTGGCCAGTCCGACTGTACTTCGGGAAATCTACACCTGGCTCTTCAAGCTATAGCATCTTGGTTCAGACTGAGTGGGCTGAAGCTGAATCCAACAAAGATGGAGGTTCTCTACTTGAATCGGGGAGATCCCCTTGCCAGCTCTTGATGGGGTGCCATTGCTACCAGCCCCTAAGGTCAAGAGCTTGGGAGTGCTCCTGGAGTCCTCTCTGACAATGGAGGCCCAAGAAACAGCCACTACCAAATCTGCCTTTTTTTCACCTTTGTCGGGTGTGGCAGGTGGCTCCTTTTCTGGAACACAATGACTTAGCAATGGTGATCCACGCTACAGTCACCTCCAGAATAGATCACTGCAATGGCCTCTACATGGAGCTACCCTTGACTCTGACTTGGAAACTACAGCTAGTGCAGAACACTGCAGAACAGTTGTTAATGGGGCTCCCTCGATGGGAGCACATTTGGCTGAAAGAGCTGCACTGTCTACCTATTGTGTTCTGAGTCTGCTGTTGGTATTGACCTTTAAAGCCCTATATGGTCAGGGGCCTGCCTATCTATGGGACAGCCTTTCTCTGTACGTTCCCCAGAGAACACTGCGTTCAGGGACACAAAATCTACTGTCCACCCCCAGACCAAGGGAGGCCAGAGTGTGTTCTACACAGGCTAGGGCCTTCTCAGTGGCAGCACCAGAAATGTGGAATGCTCTCCCAAAGGCCATAAGGACCCTTTCTCAAGTTCACGGGATCTTTCTCAATTTCACAGGGCCTGTAAAACCAAATTATTTTGACAGGCCTTTTACACCTAACTGGGGAAGGACTGCCATCCTATACTGCTGAGGAACCACAATCACTATAGGATCACTGTCAGAGGAAAGTAAGATCCCACCTGTTTCAAAGTTAACAGCACCACAAATGTTTTAAATTGTATTTTACTGTATTTTATTGTTTTAAACTTCAATTGTATTGTCTGAATTTGCTTGTTAGTCACTCTGAGTCCGCTTGTGGAGAGGGTGGAATAAAAGTTGAAAGTAATAAATAAGTAAATAAATAATAAATACATTTTGTTAAATAAACAAGCAAGCAAAGAAGCAAATAAATAAATGGCACAAGTATACAGGATATTAATTTCTGAAATGATACCTCCATTAACAACAACTAAATTTAGTGCTAGTTAAAATGCTTTTGATGCCTTGAATGGTTTGGAATGTCTGTCAGAGTGTTTGCATCAGGATTCAAAAGAGATGCAACTGTGACATTCAAGTTCAATTCCATTTCCCTGCCCTGAATTTAAGCAGCAAGTCCAACAAATGCTGATTCTCCTTTTCCCAACCAAAGTTCTTGTTAGTTCAATAACAGTCATTTAATAAATATTTTCCCTCCCCAAGCTTTCTTTTATTTCCCTACTTATTTTCCAGTCAACCATGCTACCATGCTCACTTCTCTTCAAGCTCTCAAAATAATTTTGTTTTGAAAGCATATAAAATGAGAAAAAAGACTATCATGGACTCAACATACTTAACATGAAGTATATGTTATTTGCAGAATCTCTTCCTTTCAGTGTCTTCTCTACCTTGTATTTCAGTGCCTTCTCTACCTTGTATCTCTACCCTGAACTACTTTGTATTTTAATGGATATATACTCTGTGAGTTAATTTAACAGTATAAACTTTGATTGTTTTGCACATGATACTTACTTAAAAAAACATATATGGAAATAATATATGGAAAGTGTGTACAATATACTCTTTAAAAAGAAAATAAAGAAAAATAGAAACAGGAAAATATCTAAGAGAAAAAATGATATAGATAAAACAGATGAGAACTGAAGAACTGGTAGAAAAATTATCACAAACACTGGTGCACTGAATGCAGAAAAAACAATATTTAAGATTCAGATAAAAGAACTCTAAAAATATTCAGAGTATTCAGAGAAACATTCAAAAATCTGAGGAAAGAACCCAAAAGAATATTCAAGAAATTTGAGAGATTTCAGCTGGACTATCAATTTAAAACTACAAGAACAACTATAAGAAATTATAAAAAGAAAAGAAAAGAAAAGAAAAAAGATAATGTCATATATTTAGAAAGGTAAGATTATTGGATTGACAATGCAGAAGAATTGAAATCCTGGAAAATCAAAGCAGATCTAATAACAAGTTTTAAAGAAATTTCAGGGAACTTTGGGAGACCAAATTTGGAAAAAAAAAAAGTTTTCATGATTTACTTCAGAATTATCTGGTTGAAGAAGACTTTCCTGATATCGACTAGATTTTTAGAAAGAATTCAAGATTTACATTTTTAAAAATTAGCTACTTTGAGATATACTGGTATGACTCACCTACAAGAAAACATAATACAGAACATTAAAAGACCAAATGGAATAATCACAACCATAATCAAGGTTGTGGGAAAAGAAGTGCAGATCTCAGGATTTACCAACAAGTGTGTTAAAGAAAAGGAAAGACTTGGATTTGTAAGACAGATTTTGCTAAATAAATAAATAAATAATTGGAAATCATTGGAAAATACCATTTGCAAAAGAGCTATACTTACTAAAAGGAAGAAAAGTAGCACAACAGAGGAACAAGCCAAGCAACTGGCCATAGAATTGCAAACAGAGGACTTACCTAGAGGAACAGAAGGAGAATCTCCGTGACTTCTGGGGTTGGAAAATGCAGAGCTGAATTGCTTCTCAGAAGGGGAGCAGGCTGGGGCTTCTGTTCGGGGTAGTGGAGAGCAATTTAATGCCTACTGCTTAATTTTTTGCAGTCAGAGATCAGTCCAAGATATGCACAGGAAACTCTGAGGAGATTTACCTTGGCTAAAAGAGAGTCCCGAGGGGGGGGGGGGCTCCTTTGAGGCTTTGAGGGGTCTCCGTAGATGAGTTGCATATACATCATCTGCAGAAGTTTCCAAAGTCAAGAAGACAAAGAAATAGAAGGATTAAAAATAAAAGGATTTACTTACAAATATAGAGCATTTGCAGATGATATAATGTTTATAAATGAAAACCCCACTCAAGTAACACCTTTGCTGTTAGCTAAAATACAAGAATATGGAGAATTGGTGGGATTTTATATAAATAAAGAAAAATCAAAAATTTTATGTAAAAATATGCAAGTAAGTAAACAAAAGGAGTTACAAAAACTAACGGGTTGTGAAGTTACTTCGAAAGTAAAATATTTGGGTGTGGAGATAACAATGAAGAATATTGATTTGTTCAAAAATAATTATGAGAAGCTATGCCATAAAATGGATGAAGATATGTTAAAGTGGAATAAACTTAATTTTTTACTGTTGGGTAGAATAGCCGCAATTAAAATGAATCTTCTACCAAGAATAATGTATTTGTTTCAAACTATTCCAATTGTGAAAGACAGTAAACAATTTAATAGATGGGCAGGGAAGAAACCAAGAATCAAAATGAAAATTTTAACAGATGCAAAAGAGAGAGGCGGATTTCAATTACCAGACTTAAAATTATACCATGAAGCAGTTTGCTTAGTATGGATAAAAGAATGGATAATGTTGTTAAACAAAAAACTCTTAGCGTTGCAAGGTCATGGAAATAAATTTGGCTGGCACACTTATATGTATTATGAGGAAAAAAAAGATAGACGGCTTTTTCTCTCACCATTATATAAGAAACAGCTTGCTAAATACATTGATGAAACATAAGAAATATGGAGATGAGAGAAAACCGTTATGGATAGTGCCAGCAGAAGTGATAAAAATAACAGCTGAGACGGGTGAAGAAAAGTGGTTGTCTTCTAATCAACTATTAAAAATACAAAGTGGCAAAATAGAATTGAAAACTGCTGAAGAGCTGAATAATAAATATGATTGGTTTCAAATGCAACAAATAAAGAGCTTGGTGGAGAATGACATTCAACTGAAGGAATAAGAAAAGAGCAAACAGAAATGGAAAAAGTTCTGCTTGGAGACAACGAAAAATTAATTTCAAAATTATATAAATTACTTTTAAAATGGTCTACAGAAGATGAAGTAGTGAAATCTCAAATGATTAAGTGGACAATTAATGTAAATAAAGAAATACAGATGGAAACTTGGGAATATTTGTGGAAGAACTCTATGAAGCTTTTGATGTGTCATAGTATTAAAGAGAACTGTTTTAAAATGATGTATAGATGGTATATGACTCCTAAGAAATTGGCAAAGATGAATAATAAGATGCCAGACAGATGTTGGAAATGTAAAAAACATGAAGGTTCTTTCTACCATATGTGGTGGACTTGTGAAAGAGCAAAAAAATATTGGCAGGTGATTCAACAAGAAATTTCTAGGATCTTGGGATATGAATTTAAGAAAGTTGCAGAGACTTTTCTGTTGGGATTACAAATGGAAAAATTTCCAAAAGATGATAGAACTATAATTTGGTACTTGCTTTCACCTGCTAGGACATTATATGCACAGTTGTGGAAGCAATAAAAAATACCAGAGAAATGGGATTGGATTGTAAAAGTTATGACATGGAGTGAAATGGACAAATTAACAAGAATTTTAAGAGACTATGTTTTAGAAGTTTTTAAGATGGAGTGGAAAAAGTTCAGAAGATATGTAGAAAAAGAGTGGAAAATAAAAGGACATTTTTGATAATGATTAAGTCTTAGAAAAAAGAAGAATATTAATTTTTGTTTTTATTAGTTAAGGGTACCTTTAAATACTAGTACTTTAAGTAAATAACACCGGCAGAGGTCAAGTAGCGGGGGGATGGGTGGGTAGAAAGTAATACATGGGATAGATAAAAGAAGTTATTAATGATGCAAGAAATATAATTTGTTACCATATGTTACCAAATAAAATTGTTTTACCCAAAGAAGGAGAATCTCCAAGTAACTCAAACCAGTTTGCTAGCAGCTCAAAGCAAAGGTCACAGACCAAAAACTCCAAAGAAGAAATAAGTACAGAAAAGGACAAGTTGGATGTGGCAACAACATCAGGACAAAATGGATAAATTAAAAATAGTATCAATAAATATAAATAAATTGAATCCCCCTTTGATCAATTGAAAAAAAATTGCCGATATATTATGCTTACTCATCTAAAAAAAATGAGCATATTTTAAAAAAAGTTAGGCAAAGCATATCTTGCTTCAATAAAAAAAAGCGGAGTAGCTATTTACATAAACAATCCACAATTAGAAGTATTAGAAGAATTACAAAAATAGTCTCTCAGAAGACAAAATATGCATAATAGCAACAATATATGCTCCAAATGATGCTAATGTTAAATTATTTGATATTTTTTCCAAACTATGCTGGAAAGATGAAGAAGTAATGATTGCAGTACTAGACCCAAAAAACAGTTGGTGGCAAATGCGGGGATGCGGTGGCAAGCGCGGAGAGGTGGACGAGGCGGGGAAGTGGCAGGTGCAGAGAGAGGGGGTGCCTCATGGTGCCCCTGGGTCAAGTGGAACCCGAGGCGGCCACCTACTTGGCCTACTCCCACACGCTGGCCCTGGTGGAAAGTCAGAAATACTTTGTGAACCATATTATAAGAAAACCATTGTTGTCAGTGGGGAGAAAATGAGGGGAAAAATATATAACAAAATCCTTGCCTGGGTTTCACCTATAGAAGCTTTTACCCAACACAATCTATGAATAGAGGAAAATGTATTGACTTATGGTGAATTATTAAAGAGTAAACCGGTATAGAAAACTAATGAGGAATTGAGAGAGCAGAATGTAAATTTGGATTGGTGGACAAGGGCACAATTGGATTCAAGATACACGAAAGATAAACTAACCGGTTTTGAGAAAGAACAATTACCACTTGATAAGATAATTTGTGGATAATTTGAGAAACTAATTAGGAAAATTTATGCTTTTCTGCTACAGCTGAAAATGGAGGATGAGATCGTAAAAAAAATCTATGATCAAGTGGGTGTAAAATTTAGGTTACAGCATTCAGCTAGATCAGTGGGATCAAGTCCAGTCTACCAATATAAAAGTGACAAAATCTATAACACTCAAAGTAAACATATACAAAATGTTTTTCAGGTGGTATGTAACACCGGTTAAGTTATCTAAAACATATAAGGGGGTCTCTAAATCATGTTGGAAGTGTAAAGTTAAGGAGGGATTGTTCTACCATATGCGGTGGACATGCAGGAAGGCCAAGAAATGTTGATCTGTGGTGCATGAAATTATTCAAAAAATGTATAATAATATAATCCCTTTTAAACCAGAACACTTTTTATTTAATATAATGCCGGATGTAACATATAAGGATCTGAAACATGCATATATACATTTAGTCACTGTAGCAAGAATCCAATATGTGAAGACATGGAAAAAAGCAGATATACCAATGAAAAGAGAACTAATTACAAAGTTCTTGGAAATTACAGAAATGGACATACTCACTGACTTATTGACAGAAGACAGTAAAGAAAATCTGCAAGAAATTTGGTCACCTTTTTATATATGGCTCAAAAACCATACTAACAATGTATTGTAGCTGATATAAAATGAGCTGAATAGAGATTCAGAGTTTGTCTGTTGGCAGCTGAAAAAAATGTAAAAGAAAATCTAGTCAACAAATGAAGAAATATGTAATGTTTTATTTATAATTTTGTATGTGTTGTTTTTATGTTGTCCATCCTTTTCCCCTTCCCTTATTTTCTGTTATTCCAAAACCTCAATAAATTGTTTAACAACAAGAAAGGATCAAATTATATATGCAGAAAAAATACAGGAACAATTATTAATTTTCTTTCAGGATAAAGAAGTCTGTTTCAGAAGAAAGAATAAGAGAATACTTAAAAGATATCTGGATTGCAAATTTTACATCAAATCATAGAACAATATTAAATCAAATAATTTTAATTCAATAAATTTCTCAAGCAGTAAAGAACATGAAGAATTCAGAGTTTGTCTGTTGGCAGCTGAAAAAAATGTAAAAGAAAATCTAGTCAACAAATGGAGAAATATGTAATGTTTTATTTATAATTTTGTATGTGTTGTTTTTATGTTGTCCATCCTTTCCCCCTTCCCTTATTTTCTGTTATTCCAAAACCTCAATAAATTGTTTAACAACAAGAAAGGATCAAATTATATATGCAGAAAAAATACAGGAACAATTATTAATTTTCTTTCAGGATAAAGAAGTTTGTTTCAGAAGAAAGAATAAGAGAATACTTAAAAGATATCTGGATTGCAAATTTTACCTCAGATCATAGAACAATATTAAATCAAATAATTTTAATTCAATAAATTTCTCAAGCAGTAAAGAACATGAAGAAGGATAAAGTACCTGATGGGTTGACAGCAACTTTTTACAAACATCTTGAAGAGGTATACCATTAAAAAAGTTATGAATGAGACACAGGAAAAGAAAACAAATGTGGCAAGAGGTGTATATAATTCTAATACATAAAGAGGATAGTGATGCATTGCTACCACAGTCTTATAGTCCTATTTATCTTCTGAATGTAGACTACAATTTTTTTTGACACAATAATGGCAGAAAGATTGAGAAAATCTATTTGTCCCCACAGACAGAAGGAAGAGATGGACACAAGGGTTTGGGTAACTAAGGGCCACTTTCTTTATTATTAAATTAACAACAAGGGCTATAAACATAACAGGCAGCACGGCAGGGCCAGGGGACGAAATACCCCTCCCCTGCCACATGACCAGCGAGCCACCCTGCCCCTAGGTATAGCCAAAATGCATGGCTCGTACCCAGCCGGTCTAGCAAAAGTTATGCCCTAAAGTTCCAGCCCCCATCCGCACGGCTGAAGGGCGGATCAATCCATGCAAACCCGAGGCAGTCCGCTTCATCACTCAACTAGCCTGCACGGGCCAGGAATGATTTAGTTAGACCCCGTGCCCCAAAACTGGGGTGCTATTGGTGCTCACCAAGCTGCATAACGGAAGTTAGGCAAAAAACCCAGCCAACTTGAAAGTGACCAGCCTACTTAAACCAGCCACACCCTAGTCAATTCCACAATCCCTTCTACAAGCAGTGTGAGGTAGGCGAAAAACACCACTTCCAATAGCCAAACAGGAAGAGATGAAAAAATTCCTACCCGGTCCCCCATTAAGATGTGCCTGCTCTGAACTCATCTCCTATAATGTCCTGCCAGCTTCTCCTCCTTACAAAGGGGCAAAACGGCCCCTGGAGACAAGGCTGTGCAGCCTGCCTCCGGTTGGGAGTCCCAATCATATCTAAAACACTCTGATCAAATATGTTTCATACCAAATAGATATATAAAAGGTAATATATGGATCATAATAAGATGCAATCTAATTTTTGAATAAGAAGAGAAAGAAGGCAGTGTTTCTATTTCTAGATGCAGAGAAAGTGTTTGATAATTTAATATGACCTTTTTTATTGAATGTTCTACAAAATATGTGCTGTGGTCCTGCATTCTGGAATTGGATGCATGGAATATTCTTGAACCAACAAGCAGACAAGTCAATAGAATCATAGGAATAAAAGTGGATGATGTAGAGTTCAAAATAAAAAGCTATGAAGATGATGTGGTTCTAACAGTCTTGACTCTCCAGAAATCATTGCAATATGTAATTGAACATATTGAAGAATTTCAATGCATTTTGCAAATGCATGCTTTGGATTGGCTTCTGGGGCTCCTCTTCCCCCTCCCCCCTTCCTGATCCCAGAGAGGCTATGGGAGAGGCAGGAAAAGGCTACCAAAGGCGGGAAAGGAGGCAAGCAGCTCCCCTGAGGCTGCAGAAGCCCCTTTCCCACCTTTCCCATGGTTTTCCGTATACTTCTGAATATCTATATGGAAGTATACGGGGAGCCATTCTCAGCTCCCGCATAATGGGCCCCAATTGGATTCGGCTGTATGCGTTTCCGTATACAGCTGAATCAGGGGTGATTCGGCGGTTGATTCGGTTCAGCCGAACCAAATGCACATCCCTACCTGGGACATGGAACAAAGTGAGCCATCTTGGTGAAGAGTTCCACCATCACCAGGATGCAAGTGTGCCCCTTGGACCTGGGGAGCTAGGTGATAGTCCCAGGGTCCTGCAGGCATGGGTAGGGGATACAAAAGCCCTGGGGGCTTGGCCGGTACAACCTTGGCCCACTGGCAGACCTCACAGACGTGAAGCTACTAGAACTCCCACATGAGCAGGTGCAGGGTCTTGTGTTGGCCGAAGTGCCTCGCAGGAGGAGAGTCGTGGGTCAGGCGGAGCATGTCGGCCCGGAGGGGACCCGAAGGCATGTATAGGCACCCACAGTGCAGGAGGAGACCTTGGCGGGTAGAGAGGACCATAGCCAGGCCATCTTGCACTTTCAGGAGGCGTTGCTGAGCCCAGGGGTCTTGGGCCTGGCTGGCCTGCATGTCTGTAGCCAAGGTCGGGCAAGTTGTGGTGGTAGCAAAGACCGAGGGTGAAAGGATGAGCCTGGTTGGGGTTTCCTCCATTAGAGGAACAGCGTACTCTGTTTTTCGGGAGAGGTCATCCGCTTTCCGGTTCTGGTTCTGTGGGATGTAGGTAATCCGGAAGTCAAATTGGGAAAAGAAGAGGGACCACCGGATCTGACGCTGGCCGAGGCGTTGAGCAGTCTGAAGATGCTCCAGGTTCCGGTGGTCAGTTAGGACCTGGACGGGGTGGCGGGCCCCTTCAAGGTAATGCCTCCAAACCTCGAAGGCGGTCTTGATGGCCAGGAGTTCCCTCTCCCAGATGGTGTAGTTGCTCTCTGCTGGTGTCAGTTGCCGCAAATGGTATGCGGAGGGTTGTAGCAGCTGGGAGGGGTCCTCCCTCTGGAATAGCACTGCGCCAAGGGCCACGCTGGAGGTGTCGGACTCTTCTGTGAACGGCAGTCGCGGGTCTGGGTAACGCAGGAGTGGGTCGGTGGTGAAGCAGGTTTTCAGGGTGGTGAAGGCATGGTCTCCTTCTGGAGTCCAGTGAAATGGCTGTTTGGGCTGGAGGAGCTGGGTCAGAGGCGTGGTTACATTGGCATAGGCAGGGATGAACTGGTGGTAATAATTGGAAAAGCTAAGGAACCGCTGTACATACTTGCGATTCTGTGGTGTCTGCAAGGTCAGGGCCACCTTGACTTTGTTCAGGTCATCCGAGTCCCATGGGGTGAGGCAATGTGGCCAAGGAACTCGACTGCTGTTAAGTCGAAGGCACACTTCTCTAGCTTGGCGTAGAGACCATGCTCACGCAGGCATTGCAGAACCTGGCAGACGTGCCCTGCATGCTGGCTGGGGCTTTGGGAATAAATGAAAATGTCATCTAAATAAATTATCACAAAATGGTCGAGCAGGTTGCGGAGGATGTCGTTCATCAGCCTTTGGAAGACAGCGGGGGCGTTGGTCCGCACCAAGTTGTATGCGCCCCGGAGGTATGTATGCGCACCCTTAAGGTGATCCAGTAGTTCTGGGATCAGTGGCAAAGGGTAGTGGTCTCAGATGGTGATTTTGTTCAGGGCCCAGTAGTCTTGCAGGGCCGGAGCTCACCGCCTTTCTTCTTGACAAAGAGAACAGGGGCGAACAGCGGGGACATGGATGGCCAGATGAAACCCCATTCCAGGTTTTTGGCGAGGAAGTCCTGCAGGGCTGCTAGCTTTGGTTTGGACATGAGGTAGAGCCGCCCCATAGGCAGGGGTGCCCCTGGCACCAAATTGGTGGTGCAGTCATAAGACTGGTGCGTGGGGTCAGCCCCCTTTTCATGTCTGTGAGCCGCCCTGAGCCTGCCTCGGCGGGGAGGGCAGGATATAAATAAAATTATTATTATTATTATTTTCCTCAAAGACATCAGCAAAGTCTGTGTAGGCTGGGGGAAGTAGAGGACCAGCAGCTGGGGCGGCGGCTAGGGTGGCCGACTAGGCCTGGTGAGGACAAGGGTCCTTGAAACTCGGCTTTCCCTGTGGCCAGTCCATGAGGGGGTTGTGCTTTATGAGCCAGGAGAGTCCCAGAATGAGGGGAAAGTGGGGCATGCGAGCAACATCGAATTGTACTTGCTCGTGATGGTGTTGAATCTGGAGCATGACTGGGTGGGTCTCCTGGGTCACTGGACCAGAGCAGAGGAGGCGCCCATTGATGGCTTCAACCAGGGTTAGGGTGTCTTTGTCCTGCACCGGGATCTGGTGTTGCTTCACAAAGGCCATGTCGATGAAGCAGCGGGCAGCCCCGGAGTCAACCATGGCATAGACGAACAGTCAGCGCTCATCCAGCAAGCCAAGTGTGACTGGTATGAGGAACGGGCCCTGGCCGGTAACATGGGGGGGGGGGTCCACTCAGACTTAGGGCTGGTTTTTTATTGGCGATGGTGGCACGGTACTGGGCTGGGTGCGCTTGGCGGGGCAGCCAGAGGAGAAGTGCCCTGCCCCTCCACAGTATAGGCAGAGATTCTGTGAGCGGCACCATGCTTTTTCCTTGGGGGTGAGCCACAGCCATGCAGCTCTGAGTTGCATGGGCTCAGGGACTGGTGTGCATCGGGGTTTTCACTGTCGCTAGGCGGCGGGGCAGCTGAGAGGGACGAGCGCTGCTTTATGCTTGGCAGTAGCCTTCCAGGCAGCCATCAATGTGGAGACACAGCATGATTAGGCCTTGCAGCATGGCCGGTCGGTCTACTCATGCCAGCTCATCAAGGACTTCGTCAGTCAGCCCCTCCATATACTGGTCCATGAGGGTAGCCTCATTCCAGGCCAGGTCTTGGGCCAGAAGCTTGAACTCATTGGAGTACTGGGAAACCGAGTCTGTACCCTGCTTCCGGGGCCGGATCTTCCGATTGGCAGTGGCTGCTTGCTAGGGGTTAGCAAAAGCTACAGTCATATGATCCAGAAATCCCTGGTAGTCAGTCAGCAGGGGCAATGAGGCTAGAAGCAAGGGGGTAGCCCATTTAGCTGCCTGCCCCTTTAAGAGACTGACAATGAAGCATACCTTGGTCTTGTCATTGGGGAAGTCTCTGGCATGTAGTTCAATATACAGTTTGCACTGTGCCAGAAATGTAGGAAACTCCTCCACCTTCCCAGTGAATTTCCCTGGGGGAAGCACCGGGCACTTGGATGGGGCAGTGCAAGTGGATTGCTGATGTTGCAGGTGAGCCACCATTTGAGTGAGGTCCTGTACCTGAATGAGCAAGGCTGCTAGCTGCCCAGAGCCTCTGCTTGCCTCCTCATCCATCTTGTGAGTGAGTTTGTGATGAAAGCAATCTGTCATGTTCTCAGGCTGCAGGCAGGCAGGAGTCCAAAGCCAGTTCAAGGTCAAAGTCCAGGAAGTCAAGCAGGAGACAAGTCACCAATGCACAATCACAAACCAGAATCAGAAGTCAATGTCCAAAAGCCAAAATATTAGGGTGCCAAGGAAATCAAGCAAGTCAGGATCAGAAAGGAGTGTGGATGCTAGCCAGAGAATAGACTTCTTGCTTCCACAAGGTTAACAGGTCCTGGGTCTCAATCAGCCTGCTCCCTGGGTGGCAGTGACTCTGCTAGAACTCAGGGCTGAGAGATCTGAAGCATCGGCATGCCTCATGTCTTTTCTCTGAAAGTTCTTTCCGAAGCCTGCTTTGAACTCTTGAAATGGGAGGAGGAGAGCTTGGAGGAGATTGATTGTCAACAGCTGACATTAGTGCCTGGAGAGTGATTCATGGGCCAACTGCTGTTTGTTCAGCTGAGGAACTGGCTGGCAATTCTTCCAGGTCTGTTAACCCTTCCAGCTCCTCCTTGTTAGGGCTCATGACAAAAGGTCACATAATCAGAGATGGACTCTTGAGAATATTGTTAAACACTGGCATTTATTGAGCCTTTCAAACTCTGCTTATGACTCAGTAGAATCCTACCATGGTAAAACATGAGAAATAAAAATGATTTTCTAATATATGGCATGATGATCAATACTCAGGGGAAAATCAAGTCTTGGCAAGGTATCAAAGATGATAGTTTAAATATTCAATGGCTGCTATATTATCAATCATCTCAAGACTAAAGATGATAATGAGCACTGTAGGTGGAGTTTAAGAGATGCGACTGAATTTGAACAACTGATTATAAAACAAAAGTAGCATTTATTAGAATGGATATATAAGATATTATTCTGGCTAGAAACAAAAGATGAACAAGTGAAAAAATGTATGATTTCGCAGATGCAAAAGTTTAAAGAACAGATATCTATGCAATAATGGAAACGATTATGGAGAAAATATATCAAATTTACAGACGAGCAGACATTAATGTTTTTAGATGGTACATAACTCCAAAGGACATTGAAAAAGCAGATAAAAGCTGTAAAGAAAAATGCTGGAAGTGTCAATACATAGATGGAACCTTCTTTCATATGTGGTGGACTTGGTTGGCACCCTCCTCCTTACTCCTCATTCTATTAAATCACCTTGCTCTCCCCGCCCCCCCCCCCCCGCCCCCCGTGAGATGATCACAGTCCAGAATTGGGAGAAAGGTGTAATCCGTGCCACTTGATGTCCATTAGATTGCTATTTTAGTATTATTTTATCTCTATTCTGTACTTTTAATGTTCCATTGTGCATCACCCAGAGCCCTGTAATAGCAGGAATTGGGTGACCCATAAATTGAGTAATAAATAAAAATAATAAAAATGTAGAACATATTTAAATTCCCAGTGGAAACTAAGAAGCTGCTATTAGGTGTTCTGCCTAACAAATTACTAAAAATTTTTAGAAGAGATTTTCAAATACATGGTGACAGTGGCAAGAACTATTTACACAGCAAAATGGAAATTAGATGTCTGTCCACATTTAGAAGAATGGAAAATAAACTTGATGAATATGCAGTAATGGCAAAATTAACCACCCACCTGAGAAACAGGTAATGAAATTTGAGGAGAGATGGAGTGTGTCTTATGCTAACAGGAGACAAATTTAAAATGAGAAGCAGTCTAAAATATTATACAAAGATATGGCAATAAAATAGAATTAAAATCTGCTTTAAATGTAACATCTTGAACACAAATGGGTTATTGATATGAGAGATATAATATACCTTCCTTTGCACCCTGATATATATAATCTGTTAAAGGTTATAATGAATATGAAGTGGTATTAGTATGTAATATTAAATATATAGTAATGATGAAACTTATGAGGTTGTCAGTATAGATTAATTGTGAAGTTTGATACTAAAACTTAAAATGTTGGACACAATTGCAGTTTAATAGGAGTAAGAACTAATATACATTAGAGGTAATACCTCAAAAGTTACGAGGAGGATGTAAGGGGAAGTATTTTCTGTCTCACACATTTTGTATTACATTATTGTCTTCAACAAAAGTAATTATATTGTATAGTCCCCTTTTTCATTTCTCCTTTCTTTTCTATACCCCCACTGTCTTAAATAAATATTCTTTTTTAAAAAAAAAAAGTGTTTTACTGCTTTTTTTTAAAAAAAAGCTGATCAGAGTAGAACAGATGCTGTGCAATCCTAAGAATGCTTCCCTGGGAATAAGCCCCACTGAGTAGATTTCAGTAAGATTCTGAATTGGCCTGCTTAGGATGGCACTGTCCAGATATCTCCTAGTAATCGGTAAGGATTCTTCCTGCCTCTCCTGTTCTCTTGCAATGTGTCCCGAAGGAATAAAAGGCCCTGTGAACACACTTCTCATGAGGTGATTCATTTATGTACTTCCTCAATGTAAATCCATTCATTCCACTAGTGGCACTGCAAGTTCCTGCAAGTAATTGGCTGAAAGCCAGAAATTAAGGCTGAAGGATAGAAATTAATGAGTATTTGCATAGCTGATTTTTGTCAAGTAGTATAAAATTTTCTAAGAAATTATTTTGAGTTGTTACATGAATGGCAGAGAATATCCGCATAGCAAGGAACTGTGCAAGTATCACCATATGAGTAGGCAGCAGCAGTTCTTAGCATTTGAATGCAATTTTTATAGTTTTCCAACAAAATTCTATTTGTATTAGTATTTGTGAATAGCTGTGATCTGACTTTTCAAAAGGTTGCTCTGCCTCTTGCGTGCTCTAATAAAGGGACCAAATTCGACTTTACAATGATTAATTTTTTTAAAAAAAGAAATTGTACTTCCATTACACTACAGCTTAAATGTTAAGCCACATCATTATTTCTTACATTCACCCGTCAGTGTCCACAGCCTGCTTTAAGTAGAATATCACTTACTTCCAAATGAAATGGTACTATGTGCTTTTCAGAAAATAAACTAAGTCCACCCCCTGTCTGCATCTCAACACTTCTCAGCATCCCTACTGGAGTCAGTTTAATTATTTATTGTGAACCATCTGAATGCAGCTCTGTTCTTCCTACGTGAATTGCTTGAGAAATGATCTCAATTTTAAGAAAATAGACCTGATGCATCTGTGCTGAATAGTTTAATGTGGACAAATTTCAGCTTATGGCTTATTCACAAAGGCTTAACACTGTTTGCTATTCACTATTCACGGTATGTGTGTGCTTGCTCATCTGTGTGAGATGTTATTATTGCTTCTGCTTCAGGGTAGGGTGAAGGAATGTTTTTCCAAGGCAAATGTTAGCTAGATAGGCATACGCCTGCATGCCTAATATCCCTCAAATCTGGATCTTCAGATAATTTTTACCCTGCCATTTCCTGCACACCTGAGGTAGGCAGTGAGAACATGAAAAAACAGATCTAAAAATATCCCAGTAAAGTTAAAATCCTTCTAGCAGTGTGGCACTGTGGTACTGCTATCAGTTTATTATTTGTTAGTTTAATGCTACTCTGATTACTACCACCTAAGGCTAGCGAAAGCTAGAGCTGGTTTTGAAAAATAGCATTGCAATTACAGAAATACATGCTAATATAGCAGTGCCCACTACTAGAAATTCACTAGAAATTCTACCACCACCCAATGATTATTTGTCCCAACCGGTGGCAGCCTTGGCTGTGAGGCTGGAGGGACTCATTTGCCTCCCTGTGAGGAAGGGAGGAAGTCAAGCAGGCCTGTTTGGGCTTTTGATTGTGGGAGGGGCAGAGCTTGCTGTCTTAGCAGCAGCCCCTTCCCTGTTCTTGCCATTCTCTGTCTGGCAATCAGTGGGGAAGGCGCTCTGCTAAGTTGCTCCCTTGTTGCTGTTTCAGTTGCTCTCTCTTCTCTGTGTCCAGGAGAGCAAGCTGTTGGTGGCTCCCCTCTTTGGCGAGTTTCCTGCACTTTGTTTTTATATTGGGGCTGCTGATAAGATTCGAGGCTCACTTTTTGATCGGCAGGCTTTCAGATTGGTGCTGGAAAGTCGGCTTTTCATTGACCATCCTGTTAACCTTCCCCCTCCCTCCCACTCTGAAGGGACATATCTTTTGGGCATTTGGTTCTAGTCCTGCTTTGGGGTTTTTCCTGTCCTGAAGTGGTGAGTGGGGCAGTTTTTGGCAGTCTTTTGGGCTGTCTCATTGTCCGTGGGTTCTTCCTGCCATTTTTTCTCCCTTCAGAACTTCTCCTTCGCAAGCAACAGGTCCCAGTTTTAGTCCCTGGTATCTCCTGTTTTAAGTATTAGGTAGCTGGTGATGTGAAAGACCCCTACCTGAGATCCTGGAGCAAGCCCCATTTGAATTTTATTTTGGCTAAACTTTTAAAGGTAGTTTTTAAAATAGGGTTGGGGCTTGTGGGTTTTCTTTTGTCAGCAATTTTAAGCCTCAGTAGGACACATGGTATTGGTTTACTGTTTGGCAGTCATTTTAGGCTCCCCTTTGTGGTAGCCATTTCATACAGAGTAATCTGTCAGCCATTTTAGGTGCTGTTTGATAGCATTCATTTTAGGCTTCCTTTATTTTTCACTTGTATTCGAGCTTTTGTAGCTCTCTGAGATGCCTGGCAAAAAAGGGGCAAGTGGCTCCAAAGGCAAAAGTCCTGCACCTAAGGCTCCACCTAAGAGGCCAGCCCTTCCTTTATTGTCTTCTGATGAGGAGGGTGATGAGGTGGTTAATATGGCCATTTTGGAGAAGCTTAGAGCCTTGGCCATATTAATCACCTCATCACCCTCCTCATCAGAAGACATTCCTCCCCCTCAGGGATCTGTGCAAACTTCTAAGACTCAGTTTCAGGCTGATGTTTTAACTTGGTTATCTATCCTTGAGGGCAGGTCGGTTGGAAATACTGCTGGAGGAGCTGGGGGTTCTGGAGGCACAGCTGTGGGTATGGCTCTATTTCTGAATAATTCAGGAACAGGATTTGCACTTGTGCCTGTTGGAAACAGTTCACTGGGATCTGAGGGTAAGGCTGGAACCACACCATAATCATATACTTGGCTGATTTGGCCTTGGGGCCCAAATCCAGTGTTGCTACACCTGCTTAGAGTACCTCTCCCTCTACTGGTGTGTAAACACAGCAGTCTCAGTCTTGGCCAGCAGGGCAGGTTGGCCCCTATGGTCCTTGGCCTGCAGCTGGGTAGCAAGGAATGCCAGTTTCCCTTTGGGGTGGGTGGGATTATCCTCCCCCTTTGGGTGCTTCTTATTGGTCTGTGCCTATTAGTGCCTTACCCTTTGGGGATTTGGCTTTACCTTTGGCGGACAATTTGTTAACAGCAACAAAGGGAAAAAAATAAAAGTCGAATGTGTAGATATTTTCTCCCTTCTTTATCAGGAGCTGGAGAAAAAAAAGAGGACTTAGATGATAACGACAAGAAAAAGTAGAACACAAGAAAGGTGGACAGAACTTGGGCCAATTGGCTTCCTGGTTTCTTCGTATATGCTGGTTTAATAGCACGGTCTCAGCCTTGGAGGGGTGCTTTGCTGATCCAGTATATAGACATTATTTACAAGGGGTATACAATGTTTAATGGCCCTGCTTGGCTTCAATATGATGAGGAGTTCCAGATGTGGACTACTTTATACCCTTTCCTTCAATGGGATCGAATCCACCAGTAGCTTTGGCTCCAAATTATGTCCTCTGCTCGACTGAATTTAGGTGACCGTTCAGATAGTGGTCATTTAGTACTCAGAGTATATGGGGCTTCTGCTTCTTCTCACAGTTCTGCAGAAAAGATGGTTCAACCCCCACTTGCTCTGCTGGGAGTTTGGCTCCCAAGAAGTGTGTAGTTGGAAGTCCTGCCAGTACAAGCACAAATGTCCATTGTGTGGTGGGTCTCAGTCCTTCAGCAACTGCTATAGAGCTAGGCCACCCAAGGGTCAGAGGAAGCAGAGTGGGGGTGGAACCAACCAGCAGTCTGAAAAGGGGGCCTTGAGCAGTGGCTTGCAAGATATCTGCACCATGTTGCTAGAGTTTATTTATTAAAAGGTTTCATGTTTGGTCTTAGGATCCCTTTTCAAGGTCCTTGGGTTCCTTTCAGGTCTGGAAACCTTAATTCTGTTAAGGGTATGGAGCAAGTAGTTAGGAATAAGATTGCCAGGGAGCTGGAAGAGGGTAGGATTTGGGGCCCATTCTCAGCCCCTCCCCTGTGCCTAATATCTTTGAGTTTACCCTTTGGGAGTGGTGCCAAAGAAGGCTCCTGGTGAGGGACCATCTCTCCTATCCCAGGGGTGCATCAGTGAATGATGACATTTCTGAGCATTTATGTTTGGTTAGGTACACCACTTTTGATCAGGCCATTTGCATTGCACAACTCTGTGGTATGGGTGTGGAGATGGCTAAACGCGACTTTAAGTCCGCCTTTCACCTTCTCTCTGTCCACCCTGCTGATTTTGAACTCCTGTCCACCCTGCTGATTTTGAATTCCTGGGTTTTACTTTTGAGTGGCGATTTTATATGGACAGAGCTCTGCCTATGGGTTGCTCTGTATCATGTGCAGCCTTTGAATGCTTCAGCACATTTCTTGAGTGGGCTGTGTGTGAGAAAGCTGGCTTACAGGAGGTGCTTCATTATTTGGACAACTTTCATTGTGTAGGTGCTATAGGGACCAGGTGTTCTGCCAAGTTAATTTCTAGCTTTCTTGAGTTGGCTGTGGAGCTTGGTGTTCCACTGGTGCATGAAAAGATGGAGGGTCCAACTCAAAAACTTACCTTTTGGGGGATTGAACTGGACACTCTTGCACAATTTTCCTGAATACCAGCTGAAAAAAATTCTGATCTGAGGGAGAGAGTTGCTTCTTTCCTTCTTAAGCAGAAGGTTACTTTACTTGAGTTTCAGCAACTGGTAGGGCACCTCAACTTTGCTTGCAAAATTATGGCTTCTGGACATGCCTTCCTATGTAGGCTTTGTGATGCTATGGCTGGCCTATGTATTCCACAGCATAGGACATGTGTTACTAGCAGCATCAGTGGTGGGATTCAGCCGGTTCGCACCGGTTCTGCAGAACCGGTTGTTGGCCGGATGCCTGCTTTTAATTTTTATTACTTTGTTTGTCCACAAAGGCGCCTCCAGCAGCCCGCCGCATCGCGGCGCGGCTGCCGGGGAGATTTCCCCCCCTCCAGAGGAGAGAGCGGCCAATCTAGCGCGCTTTTGGCGTGTTTGCAAGGGGCGGGGCTTCTGTGTTCCTTCAGAAGCCTCCGCTCTGTGTTAAAAGCGGCGTGCAGATGAAAGCAGATGAAGCTTCGCTCCTCTTTTGGCTGAAAACGACATTGAAGCGAGGGACTCCCTGAGACGCACCTGGGGGACCTCCTTTGCATGGGCCCCAAAGCAGAGCCCACTGGGCTCTGGTGGTTCTTCCCGCGCCGGAGAGAGAGCGGCCCCGGAGCACTTGGCTTCTCCGCCGATGGACCCAGGCCTCAGGTGGGCGGAGGAAGCTGCACTCCCGCTGGGCGCCCCCTGCCATGATCCAGGTGTGGCTGTGTGGCCGTGAAAGCCCCTTCCCTGCCCCCCTCCCCGGCCCCTCGCCATTCCCAGTTCTCCTTCCCTATCCACGCGGGACCGAAGCGCCCGGGATCAGGAAATCCCATGCTTTTGAAAACCACCTCTCTGCCTTGACTTGACAGCTCAGAGTCTACGGAGAGGGATCAGCGATGCATAAACCGGAGCGGGATGGGGGTGCGAAGCTTTTCTGCTGCGATCGACCGAGTCCTCGGCCTCCCCCTGCCTTTCGGCCGTCGGGCTTCTCCTGGAACTTGTTTCTCCCTTAAAGAGGAGCTGCCTTTTCACAGTCTAACTGAAGAACAAAGCGGGAGTCAAGTGGCACATTTAAGACCAACGAGTTTTTATTCAGAATGTAAGCTTCCGTGTGCTCCAAGCGCACTTCATAGGATGCAATGACCAGCAGTCCTAAATATAGAGAGAGTGATCTTCAAGGTGCAACTTGACTCCTGGTTTGTTCTGCTGCTTCATACCAATGCGGCTGCCCACCTGGAAGGGTCTAACTGAGGCTGCGGTCACACACACGCTAAACAATGCACTTTCAATCCTCTTTCAATGCACTTTCCATCTGAATTTCGCCTGTTCACACAGTAAAATCCAGTTGGGAAATGCATTGAAAGTGCATTATTTTGTGTGTGTGTGTGTGGTAGATAACTCATTGAAAAATGTCGAGACAGTGTGCGACTGCAATAGAAAAGGCCAATGCTATGCTGGGAATTATTAGGAAGGGACTTGAAAACAAATCAGTCAGTATCATCACGCCCCTGTATAGATCAACGGTGCGACCTCATTTGAAGTACTGTGTGCAATTCTGGTCACTGCACCTCAAAAAGGATATTATAGCATTGGGAAAAGTCCAGAGAAGGGCAACTAGAATGATTAAAGGGTTGGAACACTTTCCCTACGAAGAAAGGTTAAAACGCTTGGGGCTCTTTAGCTTGGAGAAGCTCTTTAGCTTCGACTGCGGGGTGACATGATAGAGGTTTACAAGATTATGCATGGGGTGGAGAAAGTAGAGAAAGAAGTACTTTTCTCCCTTTCTCACAATACAAGAACTCGTGGGCATTTAGTAAAATTGCTGAGCAGTCAGGTTAAAACGGATAAAAAGAAGTCCTTCTTCACCGATAGGGTGATTAACATGTGGAATTCACTGCCACAGGAGGTGGCGGCGGCTACAAGCATAGCCAGCTTTAAGAGGGGATTGCAGCCCTCGTTTTGTTGCCCTGAGTAGCGTGGGCTGCATTTGTAGTTTCAATTTTGGGAGAGGGATGGTGGCTCAGTAGCAGAGCATCTGCTTGTTAAGCAGAAGGTCCCGCTGCCAGTCTGAGTAGCCAAGACTGACTTTGAGGGACCAAAGGGGGTCTGGTTCAGTAGAAGGCAGCTTCAGATGTTCATATATATGATATTTTAGGGGAGGGCTGGTGGCTCAGCGGTAGAACATCTGCTTGTTAAGCAGAAGGTCCCAGGTTCAAACCCCGGCATCTCCCACTAAAAAGGTTCCAGGCACGTAGGACGTAGAACCTGTTGTTAATTTATTTCAATCCCACCACTGAGCAGCATGTGTGCTGACCTATTGGTCTGACAATTGTTTTTGGAGTCCTTTAATGGAATTTCCTTTTGCCCCCAAAGGTCGGAATAAAGAGTCAGACACAATGCATTGGAATAAAATTGGGCCACTTTATTAACTAACAGCATAAACAGCAAGGGTACCCCACCAGCGGCCTGGTCAGGGCTAGGGGTCACCGCGACCGCTCCCCTGCCATTAACGGGTGAGAGACCCAGCCCCCCAGCCAGAGCTGAGCAACTCAGCTCCCTCCAGGCAGGTCCAGCAGGGAAGCACGCACCAGAGGGCCCCAAACCCAGACGCACATCTCGCCAGAAAGGCACCCTCTAGCCGAGCCTCCTGGACAGTCTGCAATCTCCAAACCCGGGTCTCCAAACCCCAGGTTGTTCATGCCAGACCCCAAATTCCCCAAAAGGGGGATGCTTCGCAGTCCTCCCCTAGCCGCATAGTGTCCTAAACCCCCAAAACCTGCCACTACTAAGGCCAAGTCTCTACTTAGGGCTTAGCGCCCACCGGGAGGCCCAAAGCCACCCGCAACCCTTGCTGCAAATCTCTCAGGAAAAGCATATTACCCTTTTCCGAGAGATGGACCCCATCCCCTCTGTAGAGGCCAGGACATTTACCAAAATATCCGGATGGGGCAAATAGTGGCCCAACGCCCTTTCTAGCAGTTTTTTAACTGCTAGAAACAGTTTTTGGCCTTGTATCTAGCCCTTTCTATAACTGCGGGGTCCAAAGCACAATGCCATACCAGGCGGGGCAGCATGGCTGACCACACTACGATGGTCCCCGGCCATCGCTCCCAATGTGCTGGAAATCATTACGGGCTTGCCATACCAAGGCCTTGCCCTTCAACAACCCCAGATCATTACCTCCCAGGTGAACAATTAAGATCTGAGGAGGAGGACCGCTCTATGATTGAACCAAAATGGTAGCAAGCTCGGCCACTGAAGGCCCCGGAGCCCCTGCCATTTGATAATGGCATGCTGGCTGAGTCCCAGCTGAGAGCCGACCGCAGTTCTCCGTCCCTGAAGAGCGGCCCAAAACATGTGTCTATGGCCGCAGATGAGAACTCGGCTCCGGCTCCTCTGGCCAGGAACAGCAGCATCTAAAGAGAAAAAACAGTTAACACAAACAGAACCAATAGCATTCCAACAACCAAAGTTACTCACGGCCCGTGAAAAGGTCGTACATAGCCTTATAGGTTGATGAATGCCACCGATCCAGCCTCCGAATAGAAGTAGCAGGATACCCCATGTCCACTGCTGTAGAGGCCGCCCCAGTCCAAAGGAGTGGGTCCCAAAACTGCACCCGACAACCCCAGCTCACAAAAAGCCCGAGCCGTCACCACCCAAGACTGGTGTCTCGTCAACAGCTCGCTCACCCTAAGAGCCCCCAAAGAAGGCTTACAAGGACGCAGCATGGAACAAACATGCTTCAAAGGCGAAACACACACGTCCAAGAACCTCATCAAACCACGTAGAATCGAAGGAGACACGGGACTCCACGTATCAACCCTGGGACCGGCCTTTCTAGACCACCCCTCCCACATCTTTCGCAGACCAAAGTCCGCCGTGTCTTCCCTATAACCCTAGTGCCTTGCTGGCAAGAGCCAACGCAGACAGGCGCCCCCTAATGGATCGCACTGCTAACCCCTTACCTCTCAGCAAAACATAGTAATGGAGTAATTTCTCCACCGTAAGGGGCCACACCCTGCGGTACCCTACCTCAGCCCTAAAGTCTTCAAACTGCCGCACAGCCCGTTCAAAAGACTTCCGTGTGCTAGGCGCAATGGCTAGACCTATCGCTCTGCAGGCCTCGGCTCTCCAATCAGCCATAGCTCCTGGGGCATTGGCACTGGTCTGCCTCTGGGGCCAGCTGATGAAATCTCTCCATCTGTTGCTACCCCATTACTAACCCCAGGAACATGCTTGGCTAAAAACAGAATATTAAGCCACAAACAACGCAGAGTGAAGGCCCTCACCAATCTCATAACCTACCCCGATTTTAATGAGAGGGAATTAATGACGTGGACCACTGCCATATTATCACACCAAAATGAACGGTGTGATTGGCCATATCCTTCCCCCACAGCCAAACTGCAACTAAGATGGGAAAGAACTCGAGAAACGTGAGATCCCAGTTCACCCCCACCCTTGCCCACAAATCAGGCCAGCTAGCCGTGCACCAATGTCCACGGAACTCAGCCTCCATTCCTCCCCCCCAAAGGAGACTCCATTAAAAGACTCCAAAAATTCCTGCCAAACCCTCGAATCATCCCTCATGCTGCAAGTAACCCTAGCCCTATGCTGAGGCAAGCTTAATCCTGCCAAAGCATCACAAAGCCTCCTAAGAAAAGCCCTTCCGGGAACGACCACTTTAATCCTTCCCTCAGCCAGCCCCTTGGCCATCTTATCCCTCACAACCTATTCCACACACCAGGCTGGGCACACACTAGACCTGATCTTCGCGGCGGGAGTAACAATGGGTCAGATATCTGCTGAGGTGGTGCCATGGTCTGACCACCAGGTCCTGAAGGCCCGTGTGGACATACCACCTCTGTCCCGTTTAGGCGGTGAGCAGATTTTGGCTCGCCCGCGTAGTCAGATGGACCCATTGCGGCTTCAGATGGCTATGCGGGACCCTTGGCCTACCGGCGACTCGTTGGATTGACTGGTGGAGACCTGGAACAACCGGCTCTCCGAGGCCATCGACGAAATCGCCCCCAGACGTCCTCTTCATCCTCGATCACGATCCGCCCCGTGGTATACCCCGGAGCTGCGATCGATGAAACGACGATTAAGACGACTAGAGAGACAATGGCGTCGCGCTCGTGACGAAGCTACGAGAACATCATATAGGTCATTTATGAGGGCCTATGAGATGGCTATTCGGACTGCAAAGAAGGAACACTTTGCATCCAGAATCGCATCTGCGACCTCACGCCCAGCACAATTGTTTAGTATAATTCGGTCATTAACAGAATTGCCACAGGGCAAACAAAATAGTAGAGAATTGGAAATAGGCTGTGAGGCTTTTGCGAGCTATTTCGCAGATAAGGTCTCGTCACTCCGACACGACCTACCCGCCATAATTAATACAGTAGATGAACTTGGGGCACCGAGCACGTCTTCTGGTTCAATTCTGGATTCCTTCAGTCCACTCAGTCTGGAGGAAGTCGACAGGACCCTTGCAGCTGTACGCCCTACGACCTGTAGGTTAGATCCGTGCCCGTCTTGGCTTATAAAGGCTAGCCAAACGTGGCTACGTGAACCACTACAGGACATCATCAATAGGTCCCTGATTGAAGGGATCTTTCCCACACCTCTTAAAGAGGCAGTGGTCCGTCCCCTCTTAAAAAAACCATCAGCAGACCCGGCCACATTGGCGAACTATCGGCCGGTGTCAAACCTTCCCTTCCTGGGTAAGGTCATAGAGCGGGCGGTGGCGACTCAGCTGCAGGGATTCCTGGAGGACACTTCCGCACTGGATCCATTCCAGTCCGGCTTTCGGCCAGGTCACGGGACGGAGACAGTTCTGGTCGCCCTCATGGATGATCTTATGCGACATCTGGATCAGGGCGGCTCTGCAGTGCTGCTGTTATTAGATCTGTCAGCCGCTTTTGACACGGTTGACCACCAGCTACTGACTGACCGCCTCACCGATGTGGGGATACAGGGATCTGCCTTGCAGTTGCTGACTTCCTTTCTCCAAGATCGGGGACAAAGGGTGGTGATAGGGGAGGAAGCATCCCAGAGGCACTCCCTTAGTTGCGGGGTGCCGCAGGGAGCGGTCCTATCCCCGATGTTATTTAATATCTATATGCGCCCCCTTGCTCAGATTGTCAGGAGGTATGGACTGGGTTGCCATCAATATGCGGATGACACCCAGCTCTACCTAATGATGGGTGGCCAGTCTGACTGTACCCTGGAAAATCTAGACCTGGCATTACAAGCAGTGGCCTCTTGGCTCAGACTGAGTCGGCTGAAATTGAATCCGACGAAGACGGAGGTTCTCTACCTGGGTCGGGGTGGTCCGGGGAGAGAGATCCAGCTGCCGGCCCTTGACGGGGTGCCACTAATACCGGTCCCCAAGGTCAAGAGCTTAGGCGTGCTCCTTGAGTCCTCCCTTACAATGGAGGCTCAGGTGGCAGCCACTGTTAGATCTGCCTTTTTCCATCTTCGGCAAGCACGGCAGCTGGCCCCTTACCTGGACCGCAGCGACCTAGCGACGGTAATCCATGCTACGGTCACCTCAAGAATAGATCACTGTAATGCTCTCTACATGGGGCTACCCCTGACGCTAACCCGGAGACTACAACTAGTGCAGAACGCTGCGGCACGGCTGTTAATGGGGCTACCACGACGGGGGCACATTCAGCCAGTGCTGAGAGAGCTGCACTGGTTGCCTGTTGTGTTCCGAGTTCGCTTCAAGGTGTTGGTATTAACCTTTAAAGCCCTTTATGGTCAGGGACCTGCCTATCTACGGGACCACCTTTCCCCATATATCCCCCAGAGAGCACTGCGATCAGGGATAAAAAATCTGCTGTCTGCCCCTGGCCCAAAAGAAGCCAGGCTATGCGCAACAAGATCTAGGGCCTTCTCGGTGGCAGCACCAGAGCTCTGGAATACCCTCCCAGAAGCTATAAGGGCCCTGCGGGATCTGTCGGCGTTCCGCAGGGCCTGTAAGACCGAACTGTTTAGACAGGCATTTCTGGTTGACTGAAAATGAGCTGCCACCGGACATCCTACAGAAGCTGGTGGTCATAGTCAGAACCCAATACCGCCAGACTGGATTGAGATAGCGTAATAGTTTTAAACTGATAAATGTATTATGGTTTTATATGTTTTATGGAATGATTGTTTTTATGATACTGTAAGCCGCCCTGAGTCCACTTGCGGAGAGGGCAGGATATAAATGCAAAGTAATAAATAAATAAATAAATAAATAAACCCCAAACAAACTTAAAGGTTACCTAATGTAAATGGAACTCAAGGACCCTGGAAAGGGATCTGAAACCAACTTTAAAACCCTCTAACAATACCAACTATCAACCCTTCGAGGGTACCTCGCCAGCTGCTGCTCAAGAGGTCCCACCCATATCGGGCTGGGTCCCTTTCTTAGCCGGAAAGGCTCCTCCACCTCCTCCAGGCTACTTTGCACTCCTACGCCCCCGAGCTTTAGGACAGTCATCAAAAGAGTGGGATCCCCTACACATGGGCATTCGTGCTTAAGCTGGCATGCTTTCCTATTACATACCCCAGGGGCTCCTAATTCCCAACAGAGCAAGCGGGGACATCACCTGCAGCCAAAGCTGCTGATGGATCCGATTCCATTGAAAAGACGGATACAGTCCACCTATTCCCCCTTTAAAGTTTCTCCCTGGTGGCAAAAAGCAGACAATCCCCAAGCGGTAAAGCAACCTCCGCAAAGGGCAAGGCTGCAAAAGGCACCATCGCATAAGGAGAAGGTGCCCCCTAACTGGTCCCGCCAAGTTCATCTGCCCTCCGCCTGATCCCCGACAAGGTATGCATACCTGTCCATGCCCAATTTAGCGGTACTCACACCCCGGAAAAAGCAGGCACCACCGTATTCACTCCTGAAGCACTCTGCCCAGCTGCCAAAGCAGGCCCCCATACACACCATGGCCAAACCTGCCCTGGCCCCACCTGTAAGTTATCACAACACCTACTTCCAAGGCCAGCAGGAACCACTGGCAAACAAACACCGGACATCCCAGCTGTATCCACCGCACCTGCATCAGGACCACTGAGACCGGCATCCCTGCCAGGCACGACTCCACCATACCTGCCCTCAAGAATAGACAGCCTGGTGAGAATGTTAACTTGCCTTGCCTTCCTGGATTGCCTCATCCCTTCCCCCCCACTTGGAGAAGGGACACCTGACACCTGCTCAAGCACCCTCAGCCTGTGCAGTATACTAGGTTCTACTGCTGCTCCATCCTCATCCCCCGATGATGACGGGGATGGTGGCCTCTTAGCAGGCACTCTAGACGGTATGGGTGCAGGCTTCTGCCATTAGGCTGGCCTGTGCCCATACCCCCATCCATATTGCCACAGAATTGTCTGAGCAAACAATCACCTCCGAAATAAAACATATGACCATATGACGCTGCCTTATACTGAATACTGAATTAGACCCTCGGTATGCCAAAGACATCTCCTCCGACCTGCAGTGGCTCTCCAGGGTCTCAAGCTAAGTTTTTAACACCTATTTGCCTGGACCCTTTAAGTAGGAGATGCCGGGGATTGAACCTGGGACCTTCTGCTTACCAAGCAGATGCTCTACCACTGAGCAACCCTTCCTCCCCAAGATGGAGAGCTGAGTCAGCCTGGAGCCGGCTACCTAAACCCAGCTTCCGCCGGGATCGAACTCAGGTCGTGTGCAGAGGGCTCCGACCGCAGTACTACAACTTTACCACTCTGCGCCACGGGGCTCTAATCCAGTCCTAAAATGGCCACCGCACCCTACAAGAAAGGAGACTTAAGATGGCCGCTCCACTCTCTCTCCAAGTAAGCAAAATGGCTGCACTCCTTTCCCCAGGGAAGACACACAAAATGGCTGCCACTAGCCTCTTAAATGCCCTATCTCACTCCAAGAAAGGGCATAAAATGGCCACCTAGCAACAGTACTAAAATGGCCACCAAATAGGCTTCCCAATCCCCAGGTCCCAGCAGGGGATCCCCTGGTTTTACAGGCTTCCCCCCTCCCCCAGCCAGCTGGCCGGCAGGGGAAGCTCCACCCCCACAGTCATTATGCACCTCCAGGAACGATTCCCATAGGGAATGATGGGGAATTGATCTGCGGGTGTCAGGGGCTCTGGGGTGGCTGTTTTTTGAGGTAGAGGTGCCAAATTTTCTGTATAGCATCTAGTGCCTCTCCCCAAAATACCTCCCAAGTTTCAAAAGGATTGGACCAGGGAGTCCAATTCTATGAGCCCCAAAAGAAGGTGCCCCTATCCTTCATTATTTTCTATGGAAGGAAGGCATTCTAAAAGGTGTGCTGTCCCTTTAAATGCGATGGCCAGAACTCCCTTGGAGTTCAATTATGCTTGTCACACCCTTGCTCCTGGCTCCACCCCCAAAGTCCCCAGATATTTCTTGAATTGGACTTGGCAACCCTACCACCAAAGGTCCCCTCCAACCTGCCAAGGCAAACTACTCCCTTAAAAAACTGGGGTGGGGGGGAGGCAGACCATAGCCTCCCTAGCAACAGTACTATCTTCTCCCTAGCAACAGTACTAAAATGGCCACCAAAGGTCCCCTCCAACCTGCCAAGGCAAACTACTCCCTTAAAAAACTGGGGGGGGGGGAGGCAGACCATAGCCTCAAAATGACCACTTCAGGATTGCAGGCTAAGGTCTTTCATGCCTAACTGCCTGCACCCCTTATAGTTGGAGATGCTAGATATGACCACTGAGCCCCTGTCCCTCCTGTCCGTCAGGATAGCAGGCTGAGGTTTTTCACGCCTATCTGCCTGCACCCTTTATAGCTGGAGATGCTGGAGATTGACCACAGAGCCCACATCCCTCCAGGCTGTCCTCTTCCCCCCCAAAAAAGGGGGGGAGGCAGACCACCCCACCTCTCAAGAACCCCCCCCCCCGTTCTGAGACCCTTGTAGCCAGACAGCTTGCTCAAACACCAATGACCCCCTCACAGAAAGGCTGACCACCCCCAGCCCAACGCAGCTCAAACTCCTGGAGACTCAGCCAGACGCCGCTGCCAAAACGCCACCTAAGATGATCCTCAGCCGAAGGAATGGCCCGCTGATGCAGCGACAGGCTCCTGACCGTCCGATAGGAAGAGCCTGCAACGAAGCTTCCCCAAAGCTGCTGTAACGAAGCTGTTACATGCAATAACTGACCACATCCGATCAACGACGGAGAGAACTGAGGGGAACGTGGAGCTAGCCGTTAAAGCGGCTAGCCCTGTCCCTCACATTGCGCGCCCAAACGGGCGACTTCTGACTCCTCCCTCCCAGGGAGGCAAACAGCGCAGAAGCAGCCTAGCAGCTACGCTGCAGGCTGCAAGCTTCTGACTGGAGGGAAGACATGAAGCTCAAAGCAGAGCTTCAGGTCATGTCTGATGCTACTGGGTCTCTGGGTTTTGGGGTCTATTTCTGCGAACATTGGTGCATGAATGAGTGGCTGGACTTGTGGGTATAGGTGGGATTGAACAGAGATCTCACATTTCTTGAGTCCTTTTCCATTCTTGTTATTGTTTGGCTGTGGGGGAATTATATGGCCAATTGCACAATGCATTTTTGCTGTGATAATATGGCTATGGTACACATCATTAATTCCCTTTCATCCAAATCACCATGGGTTATGAAGTTGGTGAGAGCCTTCACTCTGCATTGTCTGCAGCTTAACATACTGTTTTTAGCTAAGAATGTTCCTGGGGTGAATTAGGGGTGGCTGACACTCTCTCTCACAAACAGATGGAGAGGTTCCATCAGCTGGTCCCAGAAGCTGATTGAGAGCCAGTGCAAATGCCCCCAGAGCTATGGCTGATTGGAGGGCGAGGCCTGTGGAGTGATAGGCCTAGCTATAGCACCCAGTACCTGTAAGTCTTATGAATGTGCTGTGCGGCAGTTTGAGGACTTTAGGTCTGAGGTAGGGTATCACATAATTTGGCCCCTCCCAGTGTAGCACTTGCTTCATTATTGTGTATTATTAAAAGGTAAGGGACCGGCTGTGCAATCCATTAGAGGATGCCTTTCTGCTCTTGCCTTCACTAGTAAGGCATTGGGGCACAAGGAGGACACTGCTGACATCCATTTTCAGAAGATCCTTGAGGGTTAGTCTAGAGAGGCTGGGCCTAATCCTGATGCTAGAAAGCCTATTTTCCCTTTGGTCCTTAAGGGGTTGAGAGGTATTTGGAGCACAGTGTGTGCATCCTATTTTGAGTCCATCCTTTTTCATGCTGTTTCTCTGGTTGTCTTCTTTGGGTCCCTCAGAGTCAATGAGCTAGTTGTGCACTTCAGAAATGAGGTTTCTGACCATGCTTTGTTGGTCTGGGACTTGAGGATCCTGGTTGGTAAGGCTGTCATCACAGTTCTACATTATAAGACTGACCAGCGTCAGAAAGGAACAGTGTTGGAATTGGGCCCATGCTTGGATTAGGAGCTGTGTCCTGTTTCAGCTTTGGCAGTACATAGTCCTAGGGATGGATTTCTATTTTGTCATGTGAATGGCAGTCCGCTGACAAAACATCAATTTTGGACTGACTTCTCAGGCTTTAACTAGGCTCGGGTTGTCTGGGGTGCGGTTTGGTACCCACTCCTTTAGAAATGGGGCAGCCTCTACAGCTGCTGCCATGGGTTATCCTTCGTCTGATATTCAGTGCTTGGGCAGATGGTGTTCGGTGGCCTATAAATCTTATGTTTGTCCTCTGTTGGGTCCCTAATTTGGTGGGTTGTATTTGAAAGCTTCATGGTTATCCTTTCTAGTTTAACTGTTTTCTTTTTTTAGGTGCTGTTGTTCCTGGTGGAAGGAGCTGAGTTCTCATCTGTGGACAGAGTTTTGTGTTTTGGGCTGCTCATCAGGCTCTGAAAACTTCAGTCGGCTCTCAGCTAGGACTCAGCCAGTGGGTTACTGTTGAATGGCGTGGGCACTGAGGTCTTCATTGGCTGGGCCTTATTCCACTGTAATTTCATGGGAAGCTTGGCCCTCCTCCCTAGGTCTTAGCTATCCACCTGGGCTGGTGAAAGGCAAGGCTTTGGCTTTGCAGGCCGATGATGATTTGAGGGCTATTAAAGAGAAATGGCTCAGGACCATTATAATTTGGTCAGCCATGATTCCTTGCCTTGTTTGGTGTGGTGTTTGGGACCTCATAGGAACTGAAAGGGCCCTCACAAGGCCAATAGAGAAATTAGGAAAGCCTTAGAAGAGGGTCTGGGCCACTATCTGCTTCATCCTGACATTCATTTCAAGTGTCCTGACCTCTACAGAGGTGATGGGGTTCATCTTTCAGAGAAGGGTAATGATCTCTTCTTAAGAGACCTCCGGCAAGGGCTGCGGGTGGTCTTGGGCTTCCCAATAGATACTAAGAGCTAAGCAGAGGCTTGTCCTTAGTTGTGGCAGGTTTGTGTGGTTGTTGATCTTGTGCTTAGGGGAGGACCAGATAGTACCCCCTCTAGCTGGGGTTAGGGGGCTGGCAGGATTAACCTTTGGGTTGTATGACCCAGGGTGGGAGAATGCAGACTGTCCTTTTGGGCTTACCTGGAGGGTTCCTTCCATTGAGGCGTACAGCTTGTGGCCAGACCTTCTGGGCTTTGCCTGCTTGCTGAGCTGGTCTGGTTAGAATTGCAGTGTACAGCTCCAGCCAGGGGCTGGGTCGCTCACCCATTGAATGGTTTGCCATTTCTTTCCTCTGAAGACTTCCTTGGTGCTCTCCCATCCAAGTACTGAACCTGCTTAGTTCCTGAGATCTGACAAGATTGATGCCACTTCCCTCCTATCATCCTTAGTACTTGTTATATTTGTTCTCCAGGTATAATGATTTATACCATCAAAAGGAGAAGGAAAAGCACCAAGGAATGGTTGCTTCCAGGGGTCATTTTGTAGAAAAATAGGTGGTGGAGCTCATCCAGGGGTTGTTATGCAACTGCACATACTATTCAATAGAGAAGGTAGGTAGGTGGAGAGGAAGACGGGTAACCCTCAGAAAGGTTCAGAAGCTGCTCTCCTGTGAGCTCCTGCTGAATTCAAGGCCTGGTTGCTTCTAATGATGCTTGTTTCCCCAGCACTCCTCAAGGCTGTTCTGCTTCTCCCTTCCATTGATAGTGCTCTTCTGCCATTACACTAGTTCCAGTTTATTATTATGTGGGTCTAGAGAACTGCTGGCACAAGGAGATTCAGGACTGAGCCTGTCCCTATCCAGAAGGATACTATCCATTGTAAAGAACTTAGGAATTGACTGCAATAAGCTGCAAAAGGCACTTGGGTATCTGAAGACAAACTTGAGTTCAAGAACAAATTAGTATATAGCATGTACAGAAAAGCTCAAGAGAAATTTCAAACAAGGTCTGAAGGTTTCAGTTCCAAACCTTCTATTTGTTTATATACTTCTGAAGGTTATTTGGAAGGCATGTTGTAAACACTTTCTGTTGTGTCTGGGTTTCCTTGCATTTGGCATTCATACAGAGGCTCAGTGAGCTGTAGGACTGAGCTTTGGACTTGCAATAACAATGGGAGCAGAACCTTAGTTCCTGTGCTCCCTGGACAAATTGGGATTTCCCCTTCTGGTTCAAATAGACCTTCGGTGAGCTATCACAGGTATCCGAGGCGTATATAGTTGGCTCTGTTGGCCCACTCAGATAGTTCTAGTTCTTATCTGATATGTTGTAATCACAATAAAATGAGCTGATCATTATGCTACATGCCTCCTTGTGTATTGAACTTAGTATTTAACACTTTCCTTGATAGCTTGGCAGGATATAGCTGTGGTAAAGTAGAATAGAAGAGGTGTTCACTGGTAGCTTGTAGTTGCCATCATTCAGACTTCACTGACATATGGCGAGGTCCTGTGCCCTTGTCTTCCTCAACCATCATTTGGTCATGACTATACCAGAACTCTGGCTGAAACAGTTCTATGTGTAAGTGGGACAGAGATGAAGAGAAGCTGGAATGTGCAAGGAGAAACAGAAAGCAACAATGCTGCCTGTCCTCCAGCATTGTAGAAGTGCTCGAAAAAGCTACCATTTCCGAAGTGGTAGCAAATGGCCAGGGTGCTTTCCTGCCACCTTTCCCGGCCATCAGGGAATGCTTGGGAAGCACTGCTCAAGCATTCAAATGGTCTGACCACTCCTCCAGAGTGCTCACAGCCTGTCCCTGTCCCAGCAGTGGGCTGCATGCGCTTGCCCCTCTGCCAGCTTACTTTGGGATAGGAGGCTACCGCCCCAAGCTGCCAGTGTGGACCAGCCTCTGTCCAGTTTGGTGTAGTGGTTAAGTGTGTGGACTCTTATCTGGGAGAACTGGGTTTGATTCCCCACTCCTCCACTTACAGCTGCTGGAATGGCCTTGGGCCAGTCATAACTCTGGCAGAGATTGTCCTTGAAAGGGCAGCTGCTGTGTGAGCTCTCTCAGCCCCACCCACCTCACAGGGTGTCTGTTGTGGGGGAGGAAGATAAAGGAGATTGTGAATCACTCTGAGATTCTGAGTTTCGGAGTGGAGGGCAGGATATAAATCCAGTATCATCATCTTCTTCTCAGGGCAGTTTACAGACTTAATAACAGTTTGTTACCTGTAACACCTACATGGACTGAATTCAGATGGCCAGTTTGGGTTGGCACAGGCACCCCCTAGCCAGATTAAAATGGTGCATTCAAATGCACACATCTGGGCCCTGGGTGACACTCACCCTTACCTCATCCTCTGGTGCCTCTATGCTGCTTCAAAAAGCCCCCAGTTACTAACTGGTGGCAAATCTATGAGGCATTTTCTTGTCATCTTTCCAGGCCATCTGAATGGCCCAGAAGTGGCAGAGAAGTGCCTCCCAAGTGCACGAGTAGTGTGACCACTCTTGGAGTGCATGCATCCCATATATAAACAAGTTTTATTAAGTTTTAACAGGGAATATTAGGGAATTGAGGGAAGGATCAGGGATAAGGTACAGAAAATAAAATAGTAGATTACATTTATTACTACATCAAGAAAAAAAAGTGTAATTCATTATACTTGCAAGTACCCAAAAGTAGTACATATTACCTTTAAAGCCTACAAACTTTTTTATATACTATAAAATCCTACTATTTAGTGGGAGATTACGGATTTATATCTTTGCTCATACAAAACCACATCTATATATCTTTAATCTACATCAAACAACAAAGGAAGAAGAAAAAGAAAAGAGAGAAAAGTTCAAATTCTGGTCTTCAATACTATTTTATTATAATATAATAATATAATAATAATTTTTTATTTCTATCCCGCCCTCCCCGCCGAAGCAGGCTCAGGGCGGCTCACAGCATAAAACACACATTACATCAGTTGCAATTATAAAACACGGTTAAAACAATTACAAAATATTAAAATTCACATAATAATATGGCGTTATAACAGATTTCAATAAATTTCAGCAGTAAAAACATTTCAAGAGTAAAAGCATTTCTAGCAGCATATCTAGTTTTGTCACAGTTTTCCACTAATTTTCGCTAGTTGAAGGCCATCCTGAAAAGGTGGGTCTTGCAGGCCCTACGGAATCCCTCTAAACATCGTATGGCCCTCACCTCCTCAGGAAGTTGGTTCCACAGTAGTGGAGCAGTAATAGAGAAGGCCCGATCCCGGGTGGCTTTCAGTCTGGCCTCCCTTGGCCCAGGGATATTCAGCTGGTTTTTCCCAGATGACCTCAGTGCCCTCTGGGGCTCATATGGGGAGAGACGGTCCCTTAGGTAGGTAGGTCCCCGGCCATATAGGGCTTTTATTAGGCAAGAAGTTTCTGTATATAACAACAGCAGCTGGATATTGGCAACATTTTTCTTATCTAAGTTACAAAGGAGTCTCAAGGTTAACAAAATTAAAACCAGCTTCTCATTAACCATGAAAGGCCTTTGAATTAAATGGGTAAGTTACGATACGCATGTTTTAGCAAATATTGATAACTTTAGCGACCTACTTGAAAAGCTAGCTCTAACAAGCAAAAAGGGTGGATTTTCTAAGAGAAAAAAAATAAACAATTGAGAAGAATTTTTACAGCGCTCATCTCCAACAACAAAGAACAGGGCAAGGACTCACCCTCCCTAATTGTTCCCAGAACTTCACACTAAACTGAGAAAAGAACCCTTGATCTATAAGGAGAATTCATCTCACTTTCAACAAGCTGCACTCCTAACTTTTCTGAAATACAAAAGAAAAAAAGAAAAAGAAAGAAAAAGAAAAAGCTCTCAGTGGATTACTTCATTAGTGGACATCTCAATACATAAGCATAAACAATAGGGGCCCTCCTCATCTACCATTCTAAAAAAGGGCAAAAATAATCAAGGTACGTACACAGTTTCTTTATATTCCCTTTCACATGCCTTCTTGTATGTGTGTGCATACCTGTATACATATGTATATAAGTAATTCTAACTACAATAGTTCAAATTCTAATTAAGCAGCTTAACTTTTTAGGCTTATCTTAGCATGTATTTAAATTTTAAGAGATTTTGCAAGCTGTTAGAGTCATTAAAAACCCCTCATTTTTAACAATAATTTTTAAAACTTCATTGTGGTTTTGAGATTTGCAAAAAATCACAGCAAGTCAAAACAAACTACCCATTCAGTTTAAAAAATAAAACATTATATAGTTCTGCTTTAGATTTGAAAAATCCCTCAAAAAAACCCCAACAGTTTCAAAATTGAATCCCAAAATATTATGCCCATTAAAAATGATCTTATAGTCTCTCCCTTTTAATTCATATAAAAATGTAAATCCCCTAATTAAAAGATCAGAATATCCATTCCAAGATATTACGTCAAATCCATAGTATCAACCCACTGCATAGTAAAAGATTATAATTTCTTCTTAAAATTTTTCCAAGATCTAATCATTGTTGGACTTGTCATGAGACTATAGATTGCATCAACCGATTTTTCCCATTCATTGCTAAACATTTTTACAAAAAGCTTTGGAGCCGGGTTGAAGTTACTCCCCCTTCCATTGTCTGTAGGATCCTTTTCTCTTGCATAAGTACATTTTCTGCATCCATTTTAAGATCAGGCAACACCGTCTCAAGCTGTTGTCTTTCTGCTTTTCCCCGCTTCTGAGGCAGATTTTGTGCTCCTTGATAACACTGGTTTTGCATGTTTTTCATATTTTCACATTTTTCCAGGAATTTTCCCATATGTTCCTTAACCAGTTCTGCTAAAAGACCAATTCCTTGCCTTATGAAAAGAATTGTAGCCATAAAATCTCTTGAATTATTGATCTCTTTTTGGTGAATCATTTTCCTTGCAGTTATAATCAGTACAATAGTAGAAATCAGAAAGTAGGTTCAAAGTGCCAGGCTAAAAATCCAGAAATCTGATTCTTCTCATATAGTCACCTTCCACCTTTGATCAAGCTTTAGTATTTTGGTAGTCCAATTATCACTTATTTAATTTTCAACCAGATCTGTCCACAACTATATGCTCAGTCCAATTCCTTTTACTTGAAATAAAGACAGTTGTTATAAGCTTTTTCTTTTAATTTTAGAAGCCTTTCTTCTGTGTGTGTGTGGGGTTTTTTAGCCTCCTTCCCTTTTTTTGAACAGTCAAATTTGGTTTATAATAGGACTTTAGCTGATAGGTTGCATTCCCAAATAAACTTACTTGCAAAATATAGTTCGTTAGTTGAAGTAGAAAGACGATTAGAAAGAAATATTTTGTTACCGGTGGACACAGCTAGTGCCATGAAAAATGGCGATTGTCACAGTGAGGCTTCAGGATAGACAAAGAACCAGGCTTTACCCGCCGATGAAATCCATGGTAATGTTGCATCCCATGCTAACAGGGTTCCCCCTCCAGGGGTCCCTTCGGGTATCTGAATGTCCAGACACCCCTCGATCTGCTCAATTTGGGGAGTTCGCAAGAGCTGCAAAACCCCCGCCTTGCTGAGCCAAAGCTGGAACAGGCTTGGAGTGCATGCATCCCATCCCTCTTCCGGCAGTGGGGTGCATGCTGTCTGACCGCTCTGAGGTGCCTCTATGCTGGCTTTTTCCTGAGCCAAGAAGCTGCCAACCCAAACTGTCCATATGTATTCAGCCATGTAGTCTTTCTCCAGTAAAACAAACAAACAAACAACAACAAAAAGTCTTGTATCATACAGGCAAAATAGATTCTTGGCTACTATTGGGGATGGGGAGGCTTCCAAAGAACTTTGTACATTTGCTAGTAGAATAGCCTTGATAAGCCCTTCCTGAAACTCCTTTAGTTACACAACTTAATCTAGTCCAACTAGTTGTGCACTCACCTGAAGGGATTGCTTCAGTTCTTAACAGGATTAGAGCTTTTAGTCTTAGATGTTGTATATTCTGGATTTTCAAAGTGTTACAAGGTGTTATGAAAATATATTGTGGTGCTTCTAATTATAAGCTGCTTTGAGGAGAACTCTGAAGCAGCAGCATAGGAATATCCTAAATAAACAAGTATGGCTAAACTTGACTGCAACATTTCCCCTTTGCAAGAGGGATTTGATCTGACCTCCCTTTCCCATGCTTGCTGAAATATGCATTACATCATTGTCTATTTTCTCCTTGTTACATTAATCAACATGTGTCCCATTTATAAAAGTGTGTCCTGCAGCTCAGGTATCTGAAGTGCCAGCAAGCAGCTGCTAGGTACCATGAAGGGAAGAGGTAGGGTAGATTGAAGTAATGTACAAATTCAATTGCAAGTGACTGAGCAGCTTCTTTATCTCTCAGTGACACATCCAGGGATTGTGACAGTGTTTTTTTAGGCAATGAAACCCAGAGCTGTGGTTCAGTCACTGTGCTGTTGCTAAAGTCTTCCCAGCAGTCTTTCCAGAACCACTGATGAGTATGACCTTGGTGGTGGTGGTAGGGGGGTGGGGTGTGTGCAAAAGGATACACAAAGCATTGATTTATGCACAGTTAAACTTGACAAATAGGAATCCCCATGTGGAAGTGAACCACAACAGAGAGGTTGCACCTGAAGAAACACCCACACAAACATGCATTGAATGATGTGCAGCCTGATACATGTTTGCTCTGAAGTAAGTCCCACAGAATTCAAGGGAGTGTGCATAAGACTGCAATATTTGAAGCTTTTTAAAAACACATACACAAACACAAATATACTGGATAATTTCCCTGAACATGAGTTATTCCATTGCACTGCATTTTTTCACCATTTCCAAATCTATTTAAAATTGGGGCAAGTGATATATTAAAAAAAATCACTTGCCCCAATTCAGCAGTGTAGGAATAAAGATGATAGAATCCAATTACATATGGTAAACCATTTCAGGCTATTTGTAGTGCAGTACAGGAGAGTTCACCCTAAGTTAAATTAAAGATGCTTGTGCAAGATTTAGGCCGTTTTCCCACTTACCTTACCCCGGAGCGACGTCCCTCTTCAACGCGCTGCGTCTGCGCGGATTTCGCACAAACTGCTGCGCAGCACCAGGAAGAGCCGTGTAGTCCCGGGGCTTTTACATCGCAAATGTAAACTGCTTTTTGGCGGTTTACATTTGCGACGCAAAAGCCCCAAGGCTACGCGGCTCTTCCTGGTGCTGCGCAGCAGTTTGTGCGAAATCCGCGTAGACGCAGCGCAGTGGAGAGGGACGTCGCTCCGGGGTAAGGTAAGTGGGAAAATGGCCTTAGTCTTGTCTTGTGTCTGGGGTTGGGGGTGAGCGGTGGTCCTGCTGAGCCAGCCATAGAGCCCCTGGAGTCTCTGAAGAAGGGCAAATGCACCCCCACAGCTCCTGCCAGCTCCTAGAGCCACCCTCAACACCCAGGACTTACCAGCCAGCAGCAAAGTTTGGGGAGGGCCCAGTCTCAGAGATCCCAGCTGGCAGAGAGTTGGAGACGTCAGTGAAGAGGCCAGTGCCATGCTAGCCGTGCTGGAGAAACTGGGTAGAGGCAACCTCCAGTGTCATAGCAACACTACTGCCTAGAAGGCCCGCTGAGCCCAAGCTTCCCAAAGAGATGCCACCCATACAAGAGACAATACAAAAGAACAATGGCAGCACAATAAGCCGCTAATTAAGATACTGAAATGGGCGTTTGAGAGAGAACTTGGCTGGAATTTTCAGTTGGCTTATGAGGAAGCTGTAGGAGCAGCGGAACGCAATCAAAACCAGTGTTTGCATGAAGGCAAGAATTTTTCCTTCGGAAGCCAACAAGCAACGGAGGGACTCCTGTGGAACTTTATTGTTGAGTCTTAGTACTCTATTTGGAAAATTAAGAGACTTTGAGGGGTCCTCCCTGAAATACTGTACTTGAGACTCTTGTTTGGCTTTAATTTCTGAATGTATGAATGTATGCTTACTTTTGTATGCTGTTCATTATATGACATAATATAATATACTTAATTTTGTACAAACTATTCAAGAGTGTGTTTTGCACAATATTTTTGATATTTTTGTAATCCATACAAGAGACAGCAGGTTACCTAAGGTGGAAGTGGATGGGCAAGGGCAACATGGGGGATGGGTGGTTGGTTGTGGATGTAAGAGCTAAGGAGAAAATGGGCAAACAGCCCCACAGGATACACCCAATGACTACTGAAGACGAGGGGAGGTGGCTGCTGGGGATAGGTGAGGGAAGAGGAAGAGGCACAGATGGAGAAATAAAAGGTGGTTCCCAGAATCAGGCCAGGGGAGGAAAACAGTGGGTGATGAATTGAGGCTGAGAGGGAGTTAAGTCAAGCCAGAAGGAGAAAGAACCAAATGATGCAACCCCTTCCCTTCTCTTCTGAGGTCTGAGGAACTCCCCTCCAAAGGAGGAGCAAGATGGCAGGGTGTAGGCCCCACAAGGGCGAGTTGACAGGGTCCTATATCTAGAAAATAATAAAGTGGAACTTTATGATTATCACTAAGAGTGGAAAAATCTGTGGAGTTCAACTTGAAGCTGACTGGATCAACTTATTGAATACTTTTTCATATGGCAGACAATCTCTTTCAAAATATTAGTGGCATCTCAAGCAAAAGTAGTAAAGTCAAATGTATCTAAGTATGATTGTACTAGATGTGAATCATAGAGTTGGAAGGGACCTCCAGGGTCATCTAGTCCAACACCCTGCACAATTCAGGAAACTCACAAATACCTTCCACTAAATTCACAGGATCTTCTAGCCTCTAGCCTCACAGGCCATCTAGCCTCTGTTTAAAAACCTCCAAGAAAGGTTTTTGCTCCAACTGCTCTAATGGACAGGAGGTTCTTCCTAAGCTGGAAACTCTTTTGATTTAATTTCAACCCATTGGTTCTGGTCCTACCTTCTGGGGCCACAGAAAACAATTCCACACCATCCTCTATATGACAGCCCTTCAAGTACTTGAAGATGGTGATCATATCATCTCTCATCCTCCTCCTCTCCAGGCTAAACATCCCCAGCTCCTTCAACCTTTCCTCATAGGACTTGGATTCCAGACCCCTCACCATCTTTGTCACCCTCCTCTGGACCTGTTCCAGCTTGTCCTTCTTAAAATGTGGTGCCCAAAACTGAACACAATACTCCAGGTGAGGTCTTACCAGAACAGAGTAAGGTGTTACCATAACTTCACGTGATCTGGACACTATACTTCTGTTGATACAGCCGAAAATTGTATTTGCCTTTTTAGCCACCACATCACACTGTTGACTCATGTTCGATGTATGGCCCACTAAGACCCCTAGATCCTTTTCGCACATACTACTGCTAAGAAAAAGTCTCCCCCATCCTATAGCCATGCATTGGATTTTCCTACCTAAATGCAGAACTTCACTTTTATCTCTGTTAAAATTCATTTTATTGGTTTCAGCCCAGTTTTCCAGCCTGTCAAGATCATCCTGGATCCTGTTTCTGTCTTCTACTGTATTTGCAACCCCTCCCAATATAGTATCATCTGCAAATTTAATAAGCATTCCTTCTATTCCTTCATCCAAATCATTTATAAAGATGTTGAACAAAACAGGTCCCAGGACAGATCCTTGAGGCACTCCACATGTCACTCCTCTCCAAGAAGATGAGGAACAATTCACAAGCACTCTTTGGGTGCAATCTGTCAACCAGTTACAGATCCACCTAATGGTAACAGGATCCAAACCACATTTTACCAACTTGTCAACAAGGATAGTATGTGGAACCTTATCTAAAGCCTTACTGAAATCAACTATGTCTACAGCATTCCCCTAATCCAGCAAGGTAGTCACTTTCTCAAAAAAAGAGATTAGGTTAGTCTGACATGACTTGTTCTTGAGAAACCCATGCTGGTTCTTAGTAATCACAGCCATCCTTTTTAAATGTTTCAGGACTGACTGTTTGATGATTTGTTCTAAAACTTTTCCAGATATAGATGTCAAGCTGACAGGTTATTCAGATCCTCCTTTTCCCCCTTCTTGAAGATGGAGACAACATTCACCCGCCTCCAATCTTCTGGTACCTCTCCTGTTCTCCAAGAATTCTCAAAAATAATAGCCAGAGGCTCAGAAATTACATCTGCAAGCTCTTTTAGAACCCTTGATGAACCAATCAGTCTTGGATAAGGCAGCAATTGTCAAGATAATAGTGACACTCCTTCCCCCTCCACTTTTAATGCACCAACAGTCAGACTGCAGGCTCTCTTTGGTGGACAGTGTTCCCTCTAAGCTGAGTTAGCATGAGCTAGCTCACAGATTTTTAGTCTCCAGCTAAAATTTTTAGCCTCCAGCTAAGACATTTTTGTCTTAGCTCAGTAAAAATGGCCCTAGAGCACAATAATTTATGCAGTAGCTCACAACTTCACATTGTTGGTGGATTCAAAATACTTGCTTGGTTCCAATTTACATTTGGGGGAAAAGTGAGATTGAGTGTGGCTATGAAGATCAGAGGTCTTTAAGAACAAAATTTGAGGCCAGTGGCACCTTTAAGAACCAACCAAATTTTATTCTGGGCATCAGCTTTTGTGTGCATGTACACTGTTTCATTTAGATTGCACAAACACTTATTTTATCTGACATGAGCCTTTTTTTTTTTGCTATTAATCATTGATATTTATTGTTTTGCTGCTGTTGGTTTTATGATGTGAGCCTTCCTGAGCCCATTTTGTGGGTACGGCAGGATATGTTGAATACATGAAATGAAATGAAAGTTTGATTTCTGAGTATAAGTGAAAACTGAATGATTTAGGTGTCATGTCCCGGTATCAGCAGCAGCTGTAAACTGTAGCATATACTGAACCCAACATATAGTTGGTGACAGCCAGTTTGGTGAACTAGTTAAGTGCGCGGACTCTTATCTGGGAGAACCGGGTTTGATACCCCACTCTTCCACTTGGCCTTGGGTCAATCATCACTTTTGTAGGAGTTGTCCTTGAAAGGGCAGCTGCTGTAAGAGCTCTCTTAGCCCAACCTACCTCACAGGGTGTCTGTTGAGGTGCGGGGGGGGGGGGGGAGATAAAGGAGATTGTGCTTCAGGGTCATCAGAAAACAGCAGGGGGAAGGGAAATGTTCCCCTAAAGCTTTTCTGTATTGCCTTTTACTGACAAATTTGTGACCATTAGTTTGTCCTATGCACATGATATGTATATTTGCAGATCTTAAAGTGACTATTCTAAAAGTGAATTTCAAAAACAGGACACAGCAAGAGACCTCTGAGATACCACTATAACCACTGGACAACTTCCACCTTTTTCTGAGTTTGGCCCGGTCCATGTGCATTGTTGGGGGGGGGTGCTCCCTAAATTTATGGGCAGGGAGCATCTCCATAAATTCATAGGTAGTGATAATGGAGGCCCCTCCCTGTGATGTCACTGACTCCTCCCTATGATGTCACTGGATCAAATATCTCTGGCTGGGCCCAAGCCCCCCCCCCCCCGGTAAATTGAAAAGTTTACGCCCCTGCCCTTGGATGCAGTTCATCTGGCCCTGAGGACTTAGTTTCATTTAAAGAAACTAGGTGTTTATGTACTACCTCTATGCTGATCCTAGGTTGGAACTCCATACCCTCATTATATGTTCTGGTTTTGCCATGTTGAACACTGTTTCCCTCAGAAGAGAAGACTGAGGAAAAGTAGGAACTAAGCAGTTTCGCCCTCTCTTCATTACCTGTTACAATTTCACTTTCCTGCCCTTGCAATGGGCCTACCATGTCCTTGCTCTTTTTCTTACTCTGAACATAAGAAAAGAACCCTTTTTTGTTGTTTTTAGCATCTTTGACCAGTTTTTAGCATCTTTGACCTCATACTGAGCTTTAGCTTTTCTAACTTTTCATCTACAAGCACTGGTGATTTGTTTATATTCATCCTTGGTTATAAGGCACTCCTTCCAATTCCTAAATGAGTATTTTTTTATTTCTCAAGTCTTTAGAGAACTGTTTATGGAGCCACCTCAGCTTCTTTAGGTTTTTTCCATTTTTTCTCATAGGAATGGTCTGTGATTGCGTTTTCAGTATTTCGCTTTTAAGAAACTCCTACCCCTCTTGAACCCCCTTCTTCCTAAGTATTTGTGACCATGGGATTTTACCTAGCATAGTTCTAAGTTTATTGAAGTTTGCCTTTCTGAAGTCCAACCTATAAGTTTGACTATGTATAGCTTTTCCCTTCCCTAAGACTGTAAATTCCAAAATCACATGGTCACTACTGCCCAGGGTGCCCACTATTTCCACTTCTTCAATCAATTATTCCTTGTTGGTGAGAATCAAGTCCAAGATAGCAGATCCCCTTGTTTATGTCTTCACTTTCTGGAAAAGGAAGTTGTCAGCAAGACAAATCAGGAATCTATTTGACCTTTTGTTTTTAGCAGAGTTGGACTTCCAAATGATGTCTGGGTAACTGAAATCTCCCATGATCACTGTGTCCCTTCTGTTGGAGAACTTTGCAATCTGTTGTAGGAGTATCTTATCCAAGTCCTCTGCCTGGCTTGGTGGTCTATAGCAGACCCCCACCATAATATCACTGTTATTTCTTACTCCTTTTATTTTTACCCAGCGGCTCTCAGCTGAACTGCCATGCTCAGATTCACATATTTCCTCAGAAGTTTATACCTCTTTCACATATACTGCTATGCCTCCAGCCTTTCTCATTTGTCTGTCACTTTTAAATAAGTTGTACCCCTGAATCCTAATATTCCATTTGTGAGTGTCATCCCACCAAGTTACAGTAATGCCTATTATGTCATAGTCTCCTTCTTGTATTAGGACTTCCAGTTCCTCCTGTTTGTTTCCCATACTCTGTGCATAAGTGTAGAGACATTGGAATCCATGTTTTATGCATCCTGAGGGTTTAGTTTCCGTACATACCTGCAAGGTAATGTTACTTAGCATATGCACCACTCTGTGCAAAGCTTTAGTATTCTTATCCCCAGTTTCTGGCATCATATGAGGCTTTGAATTATTGTCTCACTCAACCATACAACTTAGTTTAAAGCCCTCCTTATTAGGTTAGCAGAACTGTTACTAAACACCCTTTTCCCTACCATCATAAGGTGCAAACCATCTCCCAATAGAAGACCACCATCTTGAAAGCGTAAGCCATGGTCAAGAAATCTGAATTTTTCCTGATGACACCATCGACATAGCCAGTCATTTATTTGAAATATTTTTCTGTCTCATCCTAAACCACGGCCTTCAACTGGAAGAACTGATGAGGACACAACCTGTGCCCCAACTCCTTCACCTGACCCAGAGCTACATAGTCTTTTCTAATACATTCTGAAGTAGTTCTGCAGAAGACAGAGATCTAAGTCTAGTGAGAGAGAGGACAGGTGATCTCCTGATAACTCTATGTATTCTGCCTTGAATAATATGATAGAAGAGAAATGGAATAGAAATAAATAGTTGTTCTTTTGTGTTGGAAGTGGAAAAATGTCAAATTCTGAGTTGTTATTTGTTATGCAATTGTTATGTTCCTGTAAAAAGATTTTAATGGAAAATTGCATGCTCTTGATACATAAGATTGCCAGTACTGTTTATCAATTTAGACATTTTTATTGAATTGGCTAAATTCAGAACTAAAGATATGGATACTGTCATTGCCTTGCTGACAATAGCAGAATTTAAGATTTACTTCTGTGGTTCAGCAGTTAGTAAAGTAAAAAAAAACAACAAGGAAAGAAAAAAGTGGTCTACATAAGGGAATGCAAGCTTTTTTTAAAAAAAGTTACATATAGATTTACATGGATGGAAGGATTTGATGGCATATTTCTGACAAAGTTTGTATAATTAAGGACATACAATACATACAGTCTTATTATGACATTTAACTTCCAAAAATGGAAAACAGTAAACCGGACTCAGATTTTTTAGTTCATCATGCATTAAAATGGCATAGAGAATTGAATTATGTTGATTAATACGCAGGAGAGATTTACGTGTGAAGAATTCTGGATCAACCATGATGCCTTTGTAAAATTGTTTTTAAAGCATTTGGGATATTTTAGAAAATCTGAATTCTTCTTACTGATTCAAACTTAGCACCTTCAAACCACTTTTCATATGATGGCTGCTGAAGCCCCAGAGGCTATTAAACACAAGGTTAGCTGGAACCATCTAAATCAAGGTTGTTAAACTCATTTGTTATGTGGACCAGATATGATATAAATGAGATCTTGCTGGACTGGGCCATGTGTGCCATAAAATGTAATGCAGAGATACAATCTATATAAGGGACACAAACAAAACACATAATAGATTTACTTAAAATAAAAACTTGCTTAAAACATGAGCACTCTTGCAATATTTTGTTTATTTAACAGTCTCTGATGACTGACACCTCTTGCTCTGAATTACTGCATCAAAATGTCTGTGCTGTAGCAATCTTGAGTATGCTGTTTAGGTGTGTATCTATAAGCTGCAAACCTACTTTTGATTTATTGAGATTCATTACAGAAATCTCATGTTCAGTGCTCTGAGCTAAGGATCCAGGGAAAAAACATAAAATGGCTGGGCATTGTGAACTTTTGTGCATAAATTGCTTTGTGTGCTTGTCAAGAACATATGAAGGCATCATGACACAAAGTGAGGGCTATGTGTTTGTCTACAAGACTATAGTCTTCTCAGAAAAATAACTGCAGCACCTACGAAGTAGTACGAGACACACAGCCATATATAGTGGTCAGTATTTGCTTGCTATCTGGGAAGTCTAGGTTCAAACTCCACAGTCTACAAAGGAAATGTGCTGGATGAATTTGGTCTGGACACAGACTCTCAGCCTAATCCTCCTCACTGATTTGTTGTTATTCCTCATCGAAACATTGCTTTCTTTCTGAGAATGCATCATGAGGGCATGAATACAGTGACAATAGGGGAGGCAACTCCAGTTGCATTCAAGAGAGCCACAACTTGAGAAGCCCAACAAAACACACATAATGAGCCCAACATAATGACACATAATGAGCCCAACAAAATCCAAACATACTGTAGCAAGGCACACAAAAGTTCATACCTTAAATAAAAGTGTGTTGATCTTCAAGGTGCTTTCTATTTTTCCCATGCAAGTGAGGCAGCTAAGCAAAGGGAAGGAAAGAGAGAAGCCTCAGCCAATGGAAGGGAAGAAAGGCTTGCCTCTGCCATCTGTTGTGATTGTGGCAGCCTGGCCAGGATGCAAGATCTGGCTCATTCCCTCCCTCCTTCTGGGAGGAGGAGGGAGAGGAGCCTCAGCCACTGCAGAGAACAGAGGTTAGTCTATCTCTCCTGTGCAATTGAGAGAGTCTGGCGAAGCAAGCTGTGACACAGCAATAGCGGAACTGGAGAAGGAAACAAGAACCAGCTAGTTTGATACATCTGATCTAAATGTGTTGTGTAGCATTGGAATCAAAATATTTGGATGCATCCTTGATCCATTATCTTTTGTAACACACCAAATCCCACCGTGTCAAGAGCTAGAGAGCCAACAGGTTTTTGCACACCAAGACAGGAGGTTGGTGCAAACAGAAGGTTAAGCATAACCTTTGCACGGCTAATGACTCTGTTCAGCTTGGGGAGTCTCTGCAGACAGCCTGTAGAGCCCTAGAGTTTGATGGAATGTTTGCATGTCATGTAGGATGGGCTCACAATCATATGGCTTCAGCTAATCTGGTAGTTGTTCAGGGAGTTGCTTCCCAAAAACCCTACATATAAAGGCTTTTTAAAAAATTACAGTTCCACAATTTACTGGAATTATTTTATTGTTGCCTTGAAAGCAAAGATGCATACTTGAATATCAGCAGGAACATAACTTTAATTCATCTTGGATGACCATTCAGTTGAAAAACAAAACACTGTACAGGGGTAGTTGTACCTTCCGATTTTTGGTTATAAGGCACATGCTGATGCTTGGTGTGTTTTTCACACAACACTTTCGGCATCATTTTTTTGTTATTGTTGTTGTTTGGAGTTTATTAATTGGCTTCAAGTTCCAGCTTGCAAAGAACTTGAGTGTAAAAATTTCAGTCAAAACAGAACATTGCCAGTATGATTTGGTAGGCAAATATTCATTAAAGTCTCAACACTCTTTCTGATTACTAAGAATTCGTTTTGTTTGGTTTAAATAACCAATTTAATCTCCACTGAAACAGTATTATATTTGCAGCTTGTCATCTCTGCCAGGGTAGAATCTCACTATGCTTGTGTGGAAGTTTACACCCTGGGGATAATATGTTAATTGCAAAGCAAGGAAATCATGTTCTGCATCTGATTGGTGAAAAGTCTTTATTAGCTGCTTGGAAATAGTTAATTCTTCATTAGTCAGAACACTGAACTAGAGGCTGCAGCCTACGAACCATTGATTGGAGTTTATGGAAGCAATAACTTGCCCGAAAAACATTTGTTACCACATTTAATGACCATATTTTAGACTATTAACCTTTTGTGAGAGGTCAACCAACAAAATAGATGTTAACTGCTTGTAACAACTGATATCTTTGCCATGAATATTCAGATACCTTTAACATTAAATATGCTTTCCCACCTCTTACATTTTTATAGCAATTGGAACAATATTGCAGTAATTTTTGCTTTATTTTAGAAAAGAAGTCCACACTTGATAGTCCATACTAAGGCATAAACAGAGTTCTGCACGAGCTGATTCTACCCTAGTGTTTGCAATGTAACAAACACACCATTCTGGAGTCCTGCAGAGAACAAAGCAGACCCTACTCATACTTAGCCCCATCTGTGCTGTAGAGCCCCTCAGGATTTAGTGACATTTGTATCTTCGTGAAGCATATATGTATTATCACAACACACCTTTGCCATAGCTTGTGATTGTGGCAGCTTGGAGAAAAGTTGACTTGTCTCAAACTATACACAGTGAGCCTTTGGGACTGAATAATTAATTGCATCCTTGTTTCCCCAGGTGGGTTACATTTTGGTCAGATTTGCTACCTATACTACACTAGCTATTTTTGTGCATCATCACCTCTCCTCTCCCTTCCCATTATCCTTCAAGATCAGAATGTCCCATATGCTCTACTGACCTCAATTGCCCTGGAGACCACTTGGTTGGGGCAAAAAGCTTTGTTGACTTGCCATACTTGATTTGTAACTGTCATCATATTCAAAATATAGGTATATCTAGAACTCATTAGTAGGGATGGGCACAGTCCAGAAAATGCCAGGTCAGTTTGTGAACCAAACTGGTTTCCGGACCAGTTTGCAAACTGAACCACGACCCAGTTCATGAACTGGTTTGCGAACCAGTCCAGTTTTTTAAAAGCCCCCCACAGGGCCTCAAATCTCCAAAATAGCAGGGTGTCTCCAGATCACTCTTCTCAATGTACCCACCAAGTTTGGTCCACATTGGACTTCAGAGGGCTGAATTATAGACCCCTTAAAAAGTTACTCAATGCAGTGCTTTGCAACAGGATGTCACCTCTGCTGGTTCAGGAGTGACCTAGGTGAGCTAGAGGTCTTCAACTCACACAGTTCTCCCTCCAGTGACCCTCCACATGCCCCACATGTTACATGCATGTCAGATTTGGGGGGTGGGTCTAAGTAGCAAAACACCAAGCAAGGTGGCCCAGGAAACTGTTTTTGAGAGAGTTGTCCAGTGCCAGTTTGAGACACTGCAGTGTGGACCTGGTTAAGCTACAAGCATCAAACTACAGTGTGGACCTGCTTAAGCTACAAGCATCAAACATGTGTCTTTATGGAACCAGCCACCCACCCCTGGTGACATGATGACTGATTGAAGCCAAACCTCTCATCCTACCTGAGAAGGTGACAGGGACAACCAAGCTTGACAACCAGGACTTGCTGCTCTGGTGGACTAGCTGAGGGAGTGAGTAGGTCCCTCCATCGGGGGGACCCACACACAATGACACAGACTCTCTGTGTGACAGAAAGACTCCCAAGCCTCACTGTTGAGATGGAATGCTGATCTACAGCAACAATGCCCTCAATGAGGCCAGACATGCATGGATGTTGTCAGGCTGGAGGCCAGCAGTCTTTGGAGAAAAGATTGGGGGGATGAGGTGAGGCATCTATGGTTCAGACTCAGACTGGAAGAGGGGAAGATTGGGCAGATGATTGCCTTGAGGTGCACAGGTTTTGTGGCTGCCAGCAGGCTCTTTGACCCAGGGCCCACTGACCCAGTAGCATAATCTGACCTCCTGGCTGTGGTGGCCTTGGGTATCACAGATGGCCAGAACACAAATGATGTGAAACTGGTTCCTTGGTGTTTCTGCTGTTTACCCTGGGCAGCAACTGCAGTAAGAGGAGGGGTCAGAGATGGCATCCATCAATGTTCATTTTTAGTTTTGGGGGTTTCCTCTGGTGGAGAATGGGCAAAGATGTAGAGGACAAGGGTCACTTCCAACAAGTCTCTTTGTCTAGGGTGAGCACTGCATGGAGTGTCCAAAGATGGGTAGGGCATTGCTCATGTCTGTCAATGATCATTTAATTTTTTTTTTGTTTCCTCGGGTGGAGAATATCTCTGTATAGGATGACCACTGCATGGAGCATCCAAAGATGGGGAGGGCATCACTCATATCTATCAATGTTTACTTTTGAGGGTTTTTTGGGTTTCCTGGGATGGAAAAGGTCTCTGTCTAGGGTGACCATTGCATGGAGTTTCCAAAGATGGAAAGGGCATCACTCATATCCATCAGTGTTTATTTTTAAGTCCTTTAGGGGTTTCCTGGGGTGGAGGGAGCATGTAGAGAAGTTAAGGACAAGGGTCATAGCAGACAAACATATGCTTTTGGGTTGCCTGGTTGAGAGAGCATGCCAAGAGGGGGAGGTCAGTGGTCACATACAGCAGTCTGCTTTGAGGGGTCCTGGGTGGGAAAAGCACAAAGAAGGAGAGGACAGTTGTTACACATGACAATTAAAAAGATAATATATAATAAAACACCAAGGTGGCTATCTCCAGAGGAAGCTTCTGTACAACCGCAGTTATGGAACCATAACAGGTTGGTTAGATACCAAGAACTATTAGATGAAAAAGATAATTTAAGAAAAAAAGAGGACTTAGAGTCAGTAGGGATAAATATAGATTGGTGGACAATGATCCAGATAGTGACAAAATATAATAAAGATAAAGTCACTGGTTTTACAAAAAATAATTATGAATTTGATAAGATTCTATCCTCCAAAGCAGATAAAGTAATTAAAAAAATCTATAATTGTATGATCCAAATTAAATTGGAGGATGAAATAGTAAAAGAATCGATGATAAAATGGTCCAAGAGCTTGGGAAAAAGTATTAACTTGGAACAATGGTCTCTTTTTTGGAAAATTAATTACAAGATCATAAAACCCGTTAAGTTCAGAGAAAACTTCTTCAAATTATTTCATAGATGGTACATTAACCCGGTGCAACTCAATAAGATCAATCATGCGCTATCACCCAAATGCTGGAAATGCGGATTAGCGTTAGGTACCTTCTTTCACATGTGGTGGACGTGTAAGAGCTCAAAAAAAATTCGGATTAAAATCCATGAAATGTTAAAGGAGATTCTAAACATAAATTTAAAATTGAAACCAGAGTTGATGCTATTATCCTTTGTTAGAAATGAAATTCCGCAAGAGGATGAATATTTAGCAATATACTGTCAGAACTTGTAACTTTCCTATATGCTGTTAGCTTAACCGACTCCATATTGAAAGCAAACACTAACCCAAGCAGCTTTGCCCAAATAACTAACCAGTCCATATGTTGTGGGTGCCTGTGCATTTCAAACAAACTGTGATCACTGAAGTGTGACAGATAGCCCAGGGTCAACATCTGCAGATGGCCTTTGAAGCCAGGCCGGCCCGCACTTTCCCAGTGGGATTCCATCCTCCCTACCTGATAACAAACCCTGAGAAACAGACTGTTGTCTCCACCCGTGTGAATGATCATTTTATTGTTGTCAACAGAATCACATAAAGTGTATCGAATACTAGCTGTTGTTATCAGTGTTATTCTGCACCTCAAGCTCTGGAGTTCTCTAATAAATGCCTATACTTGCAACTAAGTCTTGGGCTTTTCTTGAAGTTCTGCCAGTTCTGACATTATAACACTGAACTTAATCACAAGGCAATTCTGGTGGCCCCAAATGAAAAAGGATGTGTCGGAGTTTGTAAGCTCATGCCCCACATGCATCATGGCCAAACGGAGGGGGGGGGGGGAAACCACCGGGCCACCTAATTCCCCTGCCAACAGCCACCCGACCATGGGCGGTAGTCTCGATGGACTTCATAGTCGAGCTACCCCCCTCCCAAGGGAAAACGGTGATATTGGTGGTGGTAGACACTTTTTCCAAACAAGCCCACTTCATCCCATGCAAACAACTCCCCACCGCTAAGAAACTGGCGCACCTCTTCTTCAATCACGTGGTACGCCTTCACTCATTCCCAGATAAGGTCATTAGCGACCGCGGGTCACAGTTTGTTGCCAACTTCTGGCGGGAGTTTTGCAAGATTGCAGGGATAGAACAAGGGCTCAGCTCCGCCACCACCCGCAGATGGACGGACAGACGGAGAGGGTGAACGGGCTTCTCGAGCAGTACCTTAGGTGCTATATGAACTTCCAACAGTCGAACTGGGTGGAGCTATTAGCCTTCGCAGAGTACGGCTATAACAACAGCCAACACAGTTCCACAAAGACCTCGCCTTTCCAGATAGTGAACGGCTACGAAGGCAAGCCGTTCCCCCATCTCCCTCTACTGGCAGGAGAGCCCAAACCGACTTCCTGCCAACAATGGTGGGAGGGGGTCCGACGGGGATGGGAAGCAATACAGGAAAACTTGGAACACGCCAAAGAGGAATACAAATGACAGTTCGACAAAAAGCACTCCCCCCAGTGGGAATTTAAGTTGGGGAGAAAGTCTTTCTGTCAACCAAGAACCTCCCCCTTCCACAGGCCTGTCATAAATTGGCCTACAAATACTTGGGTCCCTTCACAATAAAAAGGGTAATCAACAGCGTAACGGTGGAGTTGGAACTACCAAAACTGTTAAGTAAGATCCACCCTGTTTTTTATTGCAGCCTTCTTCGCAAAGATCCTGGGGCTACATCCTGGCACCCTCGCCCTCCCGAGCCACCTCCTACACGAGTGAAGGGCCAGAGTCACCATGAGGTCCAGGAGATCCTGGACTCCAGGGTTCAGCGGGGGGTTCTGTACTATCTGATTCGCTGGAAATACTTTCCCCCGAGCTGCGACGAGTGGGTCAAGGCCAGTGATGTGTCTGCCCTGCAACGGCTAAAGAAATTCCACCTACTGTACCCACACAAGCCCAGGGCGAAAGCTTAGGGGGGGCAGTATGTCAGAACTTGTAACTTTCCTATATGCTGTTAGCTTAACTGACTCCATATTGAAAGCAAACACTAACCCAAGCAGCTTTGCCCAAATAACTAACCAGTCCACATGTTGTGGGTGCCTGTGCATTTCAAACAAACTGTGATCACTGAAGTGTGACAGATAGCCCAGGGTCAACATCTGCAGATGGCCTTTGAAGCCAGGCCGGCCCGCACTTTCCCAGCGGGATTCCATCCTCCCTACCTGATAACAAACCCTGAGGAACAGACTGTTGTCTCCACCCGTGTGAACGATCGTTTTATTGTTGTCAACAGAATCACATAAAGTGAATCGAATACTAGCTGTTGTTATCATTGTTATTCTGCACTTCAAGCTCTGGAGTTCTCTAATAAATGCCTATACTTGCAACTAAGTCTTGGGCTTTTCTTGAAGTTCTGCCAGTTCTGACATATACATTATCACAGCGGCAAGAATAGTTTATGCCAGTTATTGGAGACAAGATAGATGTCCAGGGAAAGATGTGGTGATAGATAAGATAATCCAGGCCACAGAAATGGACATTTTATCTAACTTATTGAGAGGGACGCCGAAAACAGACGCGGACAAAAGATGGCGAAAATTTTATAATTGGTTAAATAAGAATAAGGAATAAGAATTATTTAGCGGGTTAAGAAACTTTTATTTTCTTTTTTATATTTTATATATAAATATTGTTGGATTGTAAAACTTTGACTGTTGGGTGTTGGAGGATCTCTGAAAGCTTATTTTAGCCATGATCTACCTCTTTTAGTACAAATTGTAAGATATGTATTTTTCTTTTGTCTTTTTTTCTTTTATTAAGATGTAAGATGTAATTATCTGAATATTATTAAGGAAAAAATAAAATACATAAAATATAAAAAAGAAGAAGAAGAAGAAGACATGATCCCCCAAGACACCCCAGCAACCTCCCCTTTCAATCCCGATTGGAAACCCAGGAGTTATGAGGACCCCCAGTCTACACGCGGGGAAAACAGAGAGGAAGCAGGAGTGCCCTTAAAGCCAATTCACACTAAGATAGCGAACACACAAGTAGGACAAGGAAGAGTCACCACTCAGGAAATCACTGAGTATGCCCCCTGGAAACTACATGAAGCTAAGGCTATAGCTGATTCCGTGGGTGCTTTTAATAGAGAGAATGGTTTAGACTGGATGACAAAGGTGGCTGCGGCTTACCCTACGGCCACAGGGGCAGACCTGACACAACTAGCACGTGTCTGCATAAACGGGGTTGACGCTACTACTTTTGATGCGGGGGTCAATGCCTGCAATTTAACCACAAGAGACCAAGAACATTGGATGCAGGTTGTCATTCCCCTAATGTGGCCTGGAATGGACGCCACAGCAATGTACTTCGAGAACAAGCAACACCCCAGGGAAAGCCCAGAGAGCTACCTAGGCAGGAAGAAAACGCTAGCCATGCTGGCCGATAGAATCCCGGCTGTAAATGGAGTGTATAATTTTGATTAGCCATACTTTAAAGCAGCAATATACAGGGGACTGGATCAGGAAACCAGAGCAGCTATGGGACACATCCAGCACAACTTAATTACATGATTGGACCTTAATGAGAGAATCTGATGTGTCAGACTTAATGAAGGAACGTGCATCCAAAACCGGCTGCAAACCCTCCCGCAGGATACAGGAGACTAAGCATGCTGAATTCATACAGGCTATAACATATGCCAACAACGGGCCATAAGGCATGATAGGAGTAGAGTCCATCCAGCCCGAGCAGAATGGAATAAGGACCAAGGAGAAAATAGAGGCTACCAGGACTTTAGGCAAAGCCACAAAGTAGGACCGACAGCCCTGCACATGACAGCTCCCCCTCCCCTTCAAGTGAACCAGAATAGCCACCTCAGCCCGAACGGAGGGTAGGGACCATCACCAATACAGGGTCAATACATGCAGCAGCAGCTGAATCCCTATAATCCTCATGTCCCTTCGGCACCGGCACCTCCTCCCCAAGGAATGTATGCACCTCAGCAACCCCCAGCAGCTCCAACAGTGTCCTTGCCTCCCCATCCTCCTTCCTCCCTGCCGCAACCAGGAGGAAATACAGGCTTCCAGGAGAAGGGGCACACCCCGGACACCTCTAGCATCAGGAAGGATGCATGGAGATGGCTCAAGGATATAGAGGAAGACATGAGCTTGTATGATAAGAAGCCCACCCACGTTCTCCTGGCAGCTGTGCAGGACTGGGAAAAGAAGCTCAGTATGCAGCGGACGCATGCAAATGATCTGGTGGCCGTCATTACCACTTCTTCCCCTCCTCAGCAGCTGTACCCTGATTTAAGCCAGTATAAATAGGGGTGTCCTGGGTCCCATCCTCATCCCACTGGAATCGTGGCACGTTTTAAGCCGGACAACTGGGGATGACAAATGGTACGAGTGGGTATAGGAACCCTGGGAAATATTAAGATCGCAGATCTCCTAGCAGACACAGGCGCTGCCTTAAATGTGCTTCACCCAGAGCTTGTAGTAGCCGGAGACCCCGCCAATGTGCCTGTGACCCTTTCAGGCTTTGCTGGAGGTTCCCATGCTTCCAAGCTCTGGGAGAACATTCCCATCAGTGTTGAAGTACTGCATACAAGAATACAAGTTTGTGAGGAAGAGGAAGAGCCTGGTATTCTGGGAATGCCTTTTCTCGGAATAAACAAGCTCACTGTTGGTCTAGTTAATGGACTTCTGTGGCAGCTGGAGGACGGTCCTCCTCTCATTAATGCCGTGCATAGATGCACCGCTCTTAAGGCACCGCTCCCATTGGTGCCTCTCACCTCAGACCCATGGACTATTGAGTTTCCCAATGTATGGACTAAAGACAAAGCAGAGTGTGGCTTGGTCAAAAATGCTTGTGTACTAATTGAAGGAAGGGATCCCCTACCCCAGAAGTAGTATAAATACCCTGCTGAGGCTGAAGCTGGAATCGCAAAAACCATCGAGGGCCTTTTTAAGTGGGATGTAATTCTCCCCATGCAGTCTATATGTAACTCGCCTCTGTGGCCAGTATTGAAGGCAGATGGGGTGATGTGGAGAATGACAATAGACTACAGTGTGCTAAATGCCATCACTCCCGCGGTGGCCCCTGTAGTTGCAAAGTACAATGAGATCCTGGCAGCCATAGTGGCAGGGTCAAGGTACTACAGCGATTTGGACTTGGTCAACGCATTTCATTCGATCAGGCTCCATGAATCTTGCTGGTAAAAATTTGCCTTTACATTCCGTGGACAACAATACTCCTTCAAGCGCACGCCTCAGGGTTTCCATTCCAGCCCTAGTATCTGTCATGCCCATGTAGTACAGATGTGGGACAAACTAAACCCCTCCTCCCGAGACCACGTGATCAGTTATGTTGACAATAACCTGATTCATTCAGATGAGCAGGAAAAGACACGTGAAATCACACAGGAAGTATTAGGCTTACTGCAGGACACCGGCTTCAAGACGAGCCAAGAAAAGGCACAACTGGTGAAAACAGAAGTAAAATACCTAATAATAATAATAATATTTAATTTATACCCTGCCACCCCCACTGAAGCAGGCTCAGGGCGGCTCACAACATAATATAAAATACAAAGATTACCTAGGACTGACATTAGGAGCAGAAGGCAGAACCCCAGATGCACAAAGGATAGAAGTAATCTCAAAGCTCCCAGCCCCCACCGATTCGCATTCACTGAGAGCTCTGTTAGGAACGTTCAATTTCTTGTGTGCCTTCATAGAGAACTTTGCAGATAAGGCCCACCCTCTCTATGCACTGCTCAAGAAAAAGGCACAGTGGGAATGGGGAAAGGAATAGCAGATAGCCTTTACTGATCTCAAAAGAAGCCTTCTACAAGCCTGCAGTAGCGCACCCTGACATGACAAAACTATTTTACATCCAACAGGCTACTTCTGAGCAAAGCATCGCTGCCACCCTGAGTCAAAAGCAGAACGGGGATATGAGGGTTGTGACATATGCATCCCGCAACCTGTCACAGCCAGAGAAATGCTTCACCCCTTGTGAGAGATGCTTAGCCCTAGTGTGGAGTCTGGAACACTGGGAGTTCATTATAGGGGGAGCAAAGGTTATAGTACAGACCACACACACTCTGTTGAAGTATATTCTGTCAGGAAAAATTCAGAATGGGCAGGTCACTAACAATAGAATTGCACAGTGAACGGTAGCCTTGGTGAGCAAAGGAGTCGATTTTCAAAAGGAGTCAAAGGAACTGCCCTCCCCTTATGGTCTGATGATTGTAGGAGCAGAACATGAATGCCCCATACTTGAACTTAAAAGGAATACGTGGCCGGCGGTGTGGGAAGGATCCCTGGAGGAAGCACTGCTGCAGGGTTTCACATGTTGGTTTTGTGATGGCTTCTCATTACATGTGGGAGGGGGGGGGAGAGCCATGACAGGATTTGGAGCAATTAGAACCTCAGATGGGTATGAACTTTCTGGCTCTGCATGTCCTCACTCCAGCCAAGCAGCAGAAATAGAGGCTCTCCGGAGGGTTCTTTTCTTTGAGCCTGTAGAGATCTCCTTGGCAATATATACAAACTCAGAGTGGGTGGCCAAAGCTGCCACCATGTGGTTCCCCGGATGGCTTGAAAACAATGGAATGAATTCAGGGGGAAAACTGATACCACACCCAGACAAATGGCACAGTGTAGCCGAGCGTGTTCTAGCCAGGACTGGCCAAACCTGGATTACCCATGTCAAGGGACACCAGAGGGACTCATCCCCTACCAGTCAATGGAACAACAGAGTAGATGAGTTAGCAAAGGCAGACCTGGACACAGAGGTAGTGGAAGAATTTTTCCCGGTTTGTGAAGTTACCACTAGAAGGCAAACTTCCTGATTTTTCCCGTACCTGGACCTGGCCATCCTTCAGGATGGAGACCCCATGATAACACAGCTAGCTGAGGCAGGGAAGGATCTCACTGGCCGGTATGTGATAGTGAAAAAGGAAGGAGTGTATTGGGCCATAGACAGTGAAGGGAATCCTTATTGGGTAGTCCCTACTGAAACACAGGGAGATTTGATCCAATTTGTCCATGAACAATGACACAAGGGCAAAGATGCCACCCTAGAAAGGGTAAGGGAAATGGGATGGTGGCCGGGCATGCGCAAGGATGTAGAAGAATGGGTTAATTGCCTCTCCTGTGCTATGGTATGTGCAGACTTGCTGGCACAAAAGCCCCATTTCAGCATCAAAGGATTGAAGAGCCGTGGGCTTGGATCCAGATCGATTTCATTGGCCCTCTTCCTAGCAGTCTCCGAGGGTACAAGTACTGCCTGACTGTAATAGATCCATTTAGCAAATGGGTCGAGGCATTCCCCTGCCACAACAATACTGTGGCAACCACAACCAAAATTCTGTTCAACAACATCTTTAGCAGATTCGGCATCACACGTGTAATTGACTCAGATTTGGGCTCACATTTTGTTGTGGAAGTTACCAGAGAATTATGTAAGGCTCTGGGTATAAAACAGAGATTTCACATTGCTGCACATCCGCAGTCCTCTGGGGCCACAGAAAGAACAAATCACACCTTAAAGGAAGCTCTCAAAAAATGGTGCGATCCACTGGGAAGGACTGGGACAAGAAGTTGCCTATCATCCTCATGGCTCTTAGAGGAACAAAGGCAGTACATGGTTTCTCCCCACACATGGTTATGACGGGGCGGAAAATGCTGCTGCCAGAGGCATTCTGGATAAACACCCAGATCCCTTCTGAACTAGAGCCTGCCTAGGTCACGGATCAATGGGTGCGCACATTGATTGGTGAGCTAAGCAAGGTCCATCGTCAAGTAGCCCGCCAGCTGGGAGTTGCTCAACAGAGGTTGGACAAGAGGTTGGGTTGGGTCCAAAATCCCCAGCAATGGGAAGTGGGACAACTGGTGATGTATTGCAAATCGTTCCAACAAGAGCACTCTTTGGCTGCGAGATAGCAGGGGCCAGTAAAAATTACCCAGAGGGTAACCCCTGCCATCTACCAAGTAGCCATCCCTAGAAGGGGAGCAGAACCAAGTATTTCCATTGTTCCCAGTTGAAGGAGTGGAAAGGGAAGCCATCAGAGGCAACCACTCCTAGTGATCCTGCTGCCCTTATAGGCACGAGGAGGCCTATGCCTGAAATAAATGTAAAACAGATCTCTTTAAGCGCACAAGTGCAGTCCCACCAAGTTTGCCTAGCTGATACTTTCATGATCCTTTCGGAAGATGCCCCCACCCTCCCAAGTCAGCAAAGCGGGGAGAATGCTGTGACATAAGATAAGACTGTGGGAAGAACGAGTCTGGAGAAAACATAATAACTCCTTTTGCAGGTTGTGCCTCGGTTGAGCATATCTCTGAAAAACGATAAGTGTATTTTATTTTGTGCTGCTTGCAGTAGGGATGGGTGCTAGCAAATGCAGAACAATATGGGACACAACTACAAATTTGGGACTGTTACGGCTGCTTAGAATCCCCAGGAAATCCCCCATGCTCTATAACTAGGCATGGAAAGTTAACTGAGGTGTACAAATGTGATGGAAAACAGGATCCCTGAGAGGCCATGGCATGTTATTTAGCTTGGAGCCCAGAAATGCTTATGGTCCTAAAGGATTAAATAGACCCAAGAATGACCAAAGGTTTGTATGCCTGTCCTTCAGAAAGAATTGTAAATTGTATTTTTAAGATGTCTGGAAAGATTGAGCAGTTCTGTCGTCAGCCTAAGCTAATGACGGAACTAGCAATCCCTGTGGTTTGTCAGCTCAGATCCAAGCTTTCCAAGGCTCCAAGCACGGAATCCCCTAGAACACAGATAGCACCCTGTTTGATAGCCATTGAATCAGCCGCTGTTTGGAACATCGGTGACCCGCTAAAAATCATTGTGTCAATTGGAACAGACCATTTTCTCCGCCATACTACTGAATTTCTTATCACGCTGACAAACCCAAACGGTGGAATGAGTTTACCTCGGTGTAATGGAACCTGCTAAATTGGGCCATGGAAAGCAAAGCAATGTCAAAGCAGAGACCCCTTGATTTGATTGTTAATCTAAACGACACAGAATGCAAAAAGACAACAAGAGATTTAAGGTTTAGTGTGCTGGGCACTCTTGTTATTAATACCATCCATATTGAAGGAAATTATTTATTGGCGCTAAGTGACCTGGCAACCCTAGCCTTTAAGCCATTGATAAATGAAGTAAAATCCCTTACGAAGCTCCAATATACAGTGGTAGGATCCCATGTTCTGAAATGTAATTGGCAGGAGACGGTCTTAATCAGGTCACAAACATCAGCCAAAGAAGTCAAAATTGACCTGAAAGGACTAGATACCTCGCTCTGCCTTAAGCAGTGCGCTCCTTGCATTAAGTCAGGTGAGATTGGTGTGGAAAAATGGATGGATATTTTACAGTTAAAAACAAAACCCAAGAAGTCAAAACGGGGTTTTGCAGACTGGGTAGCACCTATTGGAGCAGGCATGGCAGTCCTAGATGCAACCAATCTGGAAGTGTTGTCTGATAAATTGTCACGATCTGCTGCAGACAAATCCAATGTGGGAGAACCTATCACACAATCCATGCATTCTTTGACTGGTGTACAGCATGCTATTAGCTCAGTGTTAATTACTTGGAATCAAATAATGGAAGGAGACTTTCACCTCTTAGCAGACAATCTTCTTTCCCTCCAGGAAAATGTTTCGTGGGCAATCACTTGTACCCAAGTGCAAGCCCTTGACTCAGCGACTGCCATGGGTGTAATTAGGCAAACCATGGCCGGTCACATCCCCCAAGAAATTCGACACTTCCTAAAGGCGCACATGACCCAGAGAGAAATGCAATTAGAAAGCTGGTGGTCTTTAGAGAAAACTGTTTTTGACTCTGTTAATTACCACTGTGGATGCCAGCAACATTTTTATCTCATATCCGGTTGTCCCTCTTGGTCTCCAAATGAACTCAGATACAGTACTCTACACCCGAGATAGTAACAGATGGGCTAGGGATGCCCCTTCCGGCTGGAAAACCGTTAACATCCAAGGGTGTAGACACAAGGAAAAGTTAGGATTTATTTGTGAAGATGATGCATTCGAGGAGCACCACCCCTGCCTGAACCCGGGAATAAAGGTTTCAGGACAATGCCAATATGACACCATGGATGAGTCCCAGTCAGCTTTGGTGTATGTGGGACAAGTATGCGTGTGCCTGAGGATGAGTTGTAATTATGCTATTATAAATTCTCTTTCTGGGCAGCCCATGTTCCCCAAGATCAATTGATGTTTTTGCAATATTTCCACCATACATGGCTGTGACTTTAATTTTTCCACCCCAGTATGGACGAAACAGGAAATATCTTTATCCCCTGCATTGTATCAGTCTATTTCTCTTGTCTCCCTTGGTCTCGGTTTAGAGCTCATTCGCAGCCTGCTCACTCGCCCCCTCTTGAGTCAAGCATTACAGGAAGTTAAAGAAGCAGGGGAAGAGGCCGCGCTCACTGTTTTGCACAATGGAGCCCGTATAGCAAAAATCTCAGCCGACATCATTTCTGATGCAAAACATTCTTGGTGGGAGGTATTTCTCGGTTGCAGCCCCACGGCCGGGGGCATTCTTAATGTTATGCTACACCCCATTGTTGTAATCTTAATTTTTCAGATGATGGTAGTGGTAGCTTTCATTGCAGTAGTCCGCCGGGTTTGCAAGCAGATCAAACGCATTGAAAGCTTCTCATACTCCCCACCCCTGGAACTACTGCAAATGAGGAAATAATACTGTGGGAAAAGGAAGTTCACCATCCATTCCCCCCCTCTCTCCCTTCATTTGTTTATGCTCAAAATCTTTTCTTTTCCATATTGGGTGGTTGGGTTCCCAACCTGAAGACTGTGTCTTCGACAAAAATTGGGGTCAGTGTGATCAACCCAGTGCAGTTTCTGTATTGTAATGGCTCCACATTATAGAGACTGTCATCTCTGACATTCAAGCGGTCTATGTGGAAAGCTTTGACTGCTCGTATGCACGGCCATACACAACAGAAGGTCACCGGTTCGACAGGCATTGCTGCTTTCCTGTTGGGCAAGCCCGGGTCAGGATAGACTCACTGGAGGCCATTGCCCCAGATACAGAAACATCTCTGACACTCAGAGCCTACCTTGCAGGGACGTACTTTCATAATTAAATGTTAATATAAGCCTGCCTAATGCTGCTTTCCATAGATAATGGAACTGCACACCTTTGCATATGCAATTAGTATGTATTATAACAGTACCTGGTAATAATGATCACTGCCAGAGTAAGCCTCTGTAATGTATTTCCCCATGATGCTTTTAGATAACTGTTTTACATATGTACAGCCCTGAAGGAAATGGAGCATGCTCTGAAGAAATAAGGAAAAACGCTGAGGGATTGTGGGAATAGGGTCAGGAAGCTCGACCATGCAAAAAAATCTCCAACCATTCCCCCTCATAATGTCAAGAAAAAGAAACCGCACAGGCACCCATTTTCTCTCTCTCTTTTAACAATCGGAAAGGAGGGGCCCCTGGTGTTGAGGTGCCCTGGGAGCAGGGGAGGAAGGAACGGACTTTCCCTGGCCTGTTACTGGTTGGGATTCAGTCCGCATGGGAGTGAGGAGCCCCTGTCAAATCGAGACCCACGTGGGCCCTGATCGATGGCGGGGAGGAGAAATGAAAGTGCAGGCTTGCATTGCTGAGATTCCACCTTACAGCATGAAGTTCCTTTTGTTCATAATAAATATGAGTAGGTTGCACCAACACCAGAAGAAGGTTGGGAGGGACTGAGAGAACCTTGCAATATTAGATTAGGAATTTTGAAGGTCACTGAATAAGCTAGAAATAAATTCTTCCATCCATCCGACAATAAACCCATCATGCTCCAATTCATTTTGCATATTAGGGGTCTGTCGCCCTATCAGAGCTTTCTCCCAAGTCTGTGTATTGTTGCCAAGCAAAACTTCATGTTGTTTGGAAAGGAGTGTAGTCCAGCCTTGCTGATAAGCCCTGCAGCCGTAAAACTAGGTTTCCCCTAAAGTTATGCTTCATCTGAAACGGAGCTAACATTTGAATCTGCTTTATGTTTCCAAGCACCTTTATGCAGGGTCGTGATTGTCCTCTCTGGAACCCAGGGATGTGTGTGTTAGTTCCCCATGTGGCTTTAATATTCTTTAAAAGGAGAGCATGTAGTCACCAGGGCAACCACTCCAAATCCCAGGGACTGAGCCTCTCACCTCAGTGTAAAGGCAATTTATTATGGAAAAAAAAAGACGTTGCTGTGCCGGCCGACACAAAGAAGCGTGTAAAGAATGAAGAACCTCAGATATAGACAGAAAACTATGTTAGATAGATGAGTGTTGTTCTGTAGCCTGGGTCAAAGGCAGACTGCCTGCTAGACTCGCCATGTATTTAGCCTATATATATATATTGTGTGCACATTTTGCATGAATGATTCTGACGCCTCTAGTGAACTGATTTAATAAGTATCCATCCTATTTCTGTATATAGCTTCATTCTGTCGCAGTGTACTCATGTATAAGCCATTTTTTTCTTGTTATTATTAACCATTACTATTCAAATATACTTCCATGTTAGCGCAGATCCAGAAGAAAAGGTGTCTCCGTAGCCCTACATTTTAATTTGGTATTTTTTGAATTTGGTCTCCAGGAAGAAATGAGCTCTTAGAGCTGGCGCCCCATTTTTCTAGATGACATTCCTATCTCTGATCCTTTTGCTGTCTCATTCTCTAGCTGTCTGTGCCCCTTCTCTGGAAAAAGCAGTTCCCCAACAGCAGCACCACCTGGCCTCTTGAATGTGCGGTCATCATATCCATAGATAAGCATGACCGCAAAGGGGGGGATTGTTACTGAGAAGCGCTGCCTGATATAAATGGAGTATCCCAGTGCAAATATAGAGAGAGGATCTCCTATTCTTGGTGAACAAAATGGAGTCTGACCAAAAGACAGGCTAAGAAAACACTCCATCTAGAATAGGTAGAATGGACCCAGTAGAGAGCCTGGTTTGGTTGGCACCTGCAGTCTGTATCTCAGCCCAATCTCACCCATTTTCCCCTCCAGTGTCCCCGCCCAAACTGGATGCATAATGACATGGGAACTGCGGGTAAGTAGTACTCTCACTCTTATCTTCTGGAATTCCCAAATGTCTCTTCATCCAGTAGCGGTATCACCTCTACCTTGCTAAAATCCAATTTAATGCATAACTTGATTGATCCTACCTTCAAGTCTTTGATCCCTTTCCAAGTGTCAGACAAAGCCCGGTAACAAATTATGCATTTCCTCTAAACTTTATCATCCTAGCAAAATATGCGAAGTTTCCCAACATAGCAATTCAATGTAGCTATCTATGAGACATCAAAGACCCTTTTGTAACTACCGACCCCCATCCTCATACCCCTATAAAGTGTGGATCAGAACCCCACCTCAGTGTGCATTCTGTAGGGTGCCATTTGAGTCTGTACCACCCGTTATTCCTGTAATTGTGTCTATAGGATGCGTTACGCTGGTCATTCACGCTCCTCCCCGTGTATTTTTCCTTTGGACGGATGTCTCCTCTTCTGGATCAAGTGAATATTACCCGCTTCAACAACCCTTGAATTCCTCTATTGCTAACCTCTATTTTTCTTAGACTCGTGTGTGTGTGTTTATACAACATATGTGTGTGTGCGTATACATCCTCTTTATATAAATCCAATATCTTCTTCTCTTGATATATATCTTAAGTAAACACTATAAAAGATACAAACGTGTGGTCTATTCTTGGCTAAAAACCTGAACTCTGTATTATTGAAAGCAAAGATCTTTGCTCCTAATTCGCTCTACCAAGTCTCTTAGCTAAGTTCCCCATTAAAAATAAGAGACTTAAAAGCATTGCGTGTAACAGTACCTCCCATCTCACAGTGGACAATCAGAACTCCTGATTCTCATTCCTCCTCACTGCCCCGGCCGCCCCTGCTGTGTCCCCTTCTTTGTCCTCCTCACCCTCCTCCTCCTCCAGCTGCCTCCCTTCTTCCTCATCCTCTGCACCCTCATCTTTCTCCTCCTCAGCATCTCCCACTTCCCTCACTGTCTCTGGCCCAAGCAACAGCTTTGGAGCTGTCTCAACTGGTGGCACAGTTCATGCTTCCACTGATGAAGCTTCTTGTTTTGGAATGCAATGCTTCCTTTGATACGGAGGTCACACATGTATGCCAGCTTGAACTCCCACATTTCAAATAGTGGGTGCAAGTGCTCCTTAATGCCTTTCCGTAACCTGCCAACTAGGGCCCTGACTTGGTGAAGAACCTTGATTCCATCAGGGCCTGGATGTAGCAGACTCCATTGCCTGATCTAACCCACAAATGAGGGGGATGACTTGCCCCAGGATGGCTGTGTGGGCAAGAGCACATGAATGGTGTCCAGAAATGGTTTCAGGATATGCACCATCTGGGAGAGGGTGAGCCAGTCATTGGAGCTGATGCTCAGCTCACCCTCCTCCTTCTGGATGGACATGGAAGACAGGACATCCTGCACCATGCTCTTTTGTTCCACCTAATGGGCAACATGGCATAGGTGGAGTTCCACCGAGTGCCAACATCCTGGAGGAGGACATGATCTGTCTCATCCACATCACCCTGTCTCTCTCTCAGCAACTGTAATGCCCTGAGGCTTCTGAAGAAGTGCCCTGCCAAATGCTGATGATTTTCCAGTAGGGAACTGATTTCGGTGGCTCCCTCCCCAGCTCCAACATTATTTCCTAGCCCCAGGGCATCCCTCACCACTAGGTGAAGTATATGCGCCATACGGACAATGTTTTTGAATTTGGCTTCTTTGGAGGCCTTATGCATGTTTGGGTCCCCATCTGTGACCAGATAACCATCAGTGATCCCTTTCCCTCCAAGCCACTCCCTCAGGCTACTTTGAAGTGTTGCTGCAATATTCACTGACTGGGCATCCATACCCTGAGCATGCAGGAGCACCACCTTATAGCCAGCTGGAAGTGTGCCTGTCCCTGCTTGGCAAGTGGCCTGCTGGTCACACCAGAACTCCTCCAGTTGCCACCAATGTGCATTGAGGGATAGGTAGCCATGGTGGTGGCTTCTCCAAAGATCCACCATCAGGTGGACAGTTCACCCTTGTGCCTTGGCTACCTCTGCTTTGACCAGAAGCACTGTGGAGTGATACAGGGAAGGCACCACTCACTGGCTCATGGTCCTCGTGGATGGTGTACCAAGGGATCACACATTGTAGAAGCCCCTGGAATCCCACATCCTCCACCAGAGAGAAAGGCTGACCATCCAGCACAATCATCTGCCCAATGTGCTTGCCTGAGGGTGGCTTACCTGAGGAAACTCATAGCAGAGGCTGAAGGCCTCGTTGTATTGGCCTGCTCCTCCTGGCTTCCCTCTCCACATTCACTGGGAGTGTGCAGTCCATGCCCAGCAGCAGACTCTGGAAATCCACTCTCCAGTGGTGTCAATCAAACTGGGATGTGACCTACATAACTTTCTCTGTAGAACTCTAGTGGTTAAGTCATGCAGGTCTCGCTCCCTATGAACAATTTCTTTTCACACCTGGCAGTCCACCACATAGGAATCACTGGGTGGGATACAGAAGTACATCCATGCAGGAGACTGGAGCCATGCCTACATACCCATCACTGGGGCACTTTGCAGACTTCCCAGACTCTTGATTGATTAGGGGGGCAACCCAACAGAAGAGGAACAGGCAGGGGATTGTGACTGGGCATCTCTGGGCATAGAACAGGAAGACATGTTATGGCCAGCATCACAACCCTCAGCACTAGTAATGACAGCTTCCCCACTCCCACTCATACTTTGCCTCTGTAGCCAATCTAGAACTTGTGGGAGCTCTTGAGTGGCAACCTGGACCAGTCCTGTGGATGCTACAGAGGATGTGGAGGCCACTGACAAGGTACTAGGAGAGGAGGCCACCAGCATGGCAGACAGTGATCTTATCCCTCCATCTGCATTCACTTTGGCTTTTCTCCCCATCCACTTGCATCCACGAGTATGACCCTTTCTGCCCCCTTCCTGACCCTGTATGTCAGACACTGGTGGTAGGGGCAGAACAATGATTTCACAATATCCAGGGGAACACAACAGTGGTGGGTTGGTGCTTATGTGGCAGAGGAGAGAGGATGCTTTTTTTGAGGATCAGAAAGGGATCCCCAAAGACAGAGAGAAGGGCAGTTAGCTAAGCCACCAGAAATCTGAATGGGAGAGGAGAGTGGAAACCCCCCCAGGCAGAGACTCAAGCAACCCAGGAAGAAAGGGAGTGCTTTTTGGAGAAGCAGAAAGGGGACTCCACAGTCAGTGTGCAAAGAAAAGGGCAGTTTGCAGAACCCACAAAAGTGAACAGTCCACCCTAAAATAAAATCAAAAACATGTTTTAAAATTTAAGAAAAAATCTACCCATGTTTCCCACTCCTCACAGCAAAGAAAAAGATGGGGAGGGGAAGGAATGTAGCTCTGAATGCAAGGGAAGAAGGAGAAAAAAAAAAGAGAGATGATGCTTTTACTCTGGCAGTTTGTATAGAGGCCAGGAGATTCAACAGGTTTCTCCACCCACCCCAGTAACCCCCCCCCCCCCAGTCCACTGAAAGATATTCTTTCATGTGTAAGGAGAATAAGACTCACAAAAACCTGATGCAAACAGAGGACAGGAACATGCCTCCAGTGATTTTATACATCACCCCTCCCATCCTGAGGGAGTTAGATCGATGCCTGTCATTGGAAATCAGACTTGCCTGTCAGCTTCATACTGTCACTATTGGTCTCTTGACAGCTGGAAATATCTCACCCATACCAACTTTTCAGCATGAAACTCTATGGGTGGAGTTTCTTTGCCGAGAGTGTACGAGAGCTTCTGAGCTGGACAGAAAGCTTGGAGACTTCCTGGTCTGAACATGTGACTTTTGAACTGAGCTGTCTGAACCTTGAACCAGGTAAAGTCCGGGCCAGATTTTAGTTTGGTGTTTGGGTCTGTGCCCATCCCTACTCATTAGTGTAATCTATAACAAGTCAAACAATTGGTCCATCTAGATTAGTAAAGTTTATTCTGACTAGTAATAGCATTTTAGGATCTCAGGCAGAAAAGATTTTTCATCAGCTACCTTAGCTTCTTTAAGTGACAGTGCCAAATATTGAATGTAGGACTTTCCAACATATTCTTCCATTGATCAATGACTGTGTTAGGGTTGCGCTAAAAGACAAAACAGCCCATGTGGGTAGATAGTAAAAGAACTCTTAGTATCATTACAGGTGAACATATCACAATGATTTTAAAATGACTTCCAATATTTCCTTCAAGAGCTTTTGCTTTTACCTGCAGTAATGTTACAATTTGGACCCTGCACTACTTATTTCATTTTAGGTGGCTCAATGAGTCCCTGCCAAATAAGTGAAGGAACAATATTCTTAGGAAACCCTCTCAAGGATTTTTGAATAGTATATTCCTCAATTTTAGTACCAAACTCCAAGGTACTCTGATCTACTAAAAGCAATCTCAAAAAAGAGACCTTAAATTTAGTAATTGCATGTAGAATTTAAGCTCACATATCATTGTTTTCAAAGCAGACAAAGGAACTCAAGTTACATTTCATGGACTCAACACTTGAGAGTGGCAATAGGTAAATCAAAAGCTCCCAGGTACATATAATGACTCTTGAAATTTTATTGATGCAGATTCAAGAAGAAAAAGATGTAGAAGGATTACAAATAAAAGGATGTACTTACAAATATAGAGCATTTGCTGATGATATAATGTTTATAAATGAAAACCCCATACAAGTTACACCTTTGTTGTTAACGAAAATACAAGAGTTTGGGGAGTTGGCGGGACTTTATATAAATAAAAAAATCTAAAATTCTGTGCAAGAATATGCAGATGAATAGACAACAAGAATTACAAAGACTAACAGGCTGTGAAGTCACTTCCCAGGTAAAGTACCTAGGGGTGAAGATAACAATGAAAAATATTGATTTGTTTAAGAATATTTATGAGAAGTTATGGCGTAAAATGGAGGAAGATATGCTAAAATGGAACAAGCTCATTTTGTCATTGCTGGGTAGAATAGCTGCAATAAAAATGAATATTCTACCAAGGATAATGTATCTGTTTCAAACTATCCCTATTGTGAAGGATGCTAAACAGTTTGATAAATGGTGAAGGAAAATCTCAGAATTTGTGTGGGCTGGGAAGAAACCAAGGATTAAAATGAAAATTTTGACAGATGCAAAAGAGAGAAGTGGATTCCAATTACCAGATCTAAAATTGTATCATGAAGCAGCTTGTTTAGTATGGATGAAAGAATGGATAACGTTGTTAAATAAAAAACTTTTAGTGTTGGAAGGCCATGGAAATAAATTTGGCTGGCATGCATACTTGTATTATGGAAAAAAAGAGGATGGATGGTCTTTTCTCTCACCATTATATAAGAAGTAGTCTATTAAATACATGGATAAAGTATAAGAAATATGGTGATGAGAGAAGACCTTTATGGATAGTGCCAGCCGAAGTGATAAAGATAACGGCTAAAACAGCCGAAGAAAAACGGCTATCATATAATCAGCTATTAAAAATACAAAGCAGAAAAATAGAACTGAAAACTGCTGAAGAATTGAGTTATAAATATGACTGTTTGGTGGAGAATGATATTAAAACCGAAGGAATAAGGAAAGAACAAACAGAAATGGAAAGAGTTCTGCTCAGAGATAATGAGAAATTAATTTCAAAAATATACAAATTACTTTTACAATAGTCTACAGAAGATGAACTAGTGAAATCTCAAATGATAAAATGGGCAATTAATGTAAATAAAGAAATAAAGATGGAATCTTGGGAATATTTGTGGAAGAACTCTATGAAACTCACAACATGTCAAAGTATTAAAGAAAATTGTTTTAAGATGATGTATAGATGGTACATGACTCCAAAAAAATTATCAAAGATGAACAACAAGATGCCAGACAGGTGTTGGAAATGTAAAAAGCATGAAGGTTCTTTCTACCATATGTGGTGGACTTGTGGAAGAGCTAAAACGTTTTGGCAAATGATTCAGCAAGAGATTTCTAAGATTTTGGGATATGAATTCAACAAAGATGCAGAGATTTTTCTGCTGGGATTACAAATGGAAAAATTTCCAAAAGAAGATATAACTTTAATATGGTACTTGCTCTCAGCTGCTAGGACATTGTATGCGCAGCTGTGGAAGCAAGAAAAAATACCAGAGAAATGGGACTGGATTATAAAAGTTATGTCATGGAGTGAAATGGACAAATTAACAAGAAAATTAAGAGACTATGATTTGGAGCTTTTTAAGTTGGACTGGAAGAAGTTCAGAAGATACGTAGAAAAAGAGTGGAAAATAAAAGGACATTGGACAATTTTTGATAATGATTAAGGTTTTTTATTTTTTTAAACAAAAGTATAATTTTAATAGTTAAAGTTACCTTTAATATTTGGGTTTTTTAAAGTAAATAACACTGGTGGGGGTTAAGTAACGGGGGGGAGGGGTGGGGGAAAAGTAAGATATGGGGTAGAAGAATTTTTCTTTTTAAAGTCTTTATACGATGTAAATATAGTTTTGCTACCATATGTTACTAATAAAAATTGTTTATTTTTTTGGGGGGGGAAAGCTCCCAGGTACCCAAAATGTTCTCCCAAGTTCCAAAAAAGACTCCGAAAGAGGTGTAGGAACTCCTCTATGGAATCCTTTTGGGAGGTGTTACTATCAAGCTACACAGCATTCTGGATCCCAGGATTTTTTTTCTGTTATATAGTGTAACACAGTTTTGCCAAAGCACACACTGTACCTGTGATTTTGATCCATTCAGCTGCTTTTGTTTGAATCATAAGAATGATTCTAGTTGAGCAGAAACACTCTATAGCTGACTAAAGGATCCTTGTCAAAACTACCATTTACAGTTAAATTCAAAGAAAAAGAATTCTTGGTTATTTATTTAGATATAAATGCTTCTTTAGTGATAGTATGCTTTTGAATAATATGTGAAAAAATATATGTCCTCTATGAAACATATGTGCTGCTACTTGATATGGTTTACTGTCATTTTAGTTTTCTATATATTTATTTCAAAGTTTAATATAAATCTTTGGTATTACAATAATGAAGGTGATTGACTTTTATTATTTTTCCACATTACAATACATTGATGCTGTCCTAGCTGCTTTAAAATAAGCTTTTTCATGGCTATGATGATAAACTCATACCCCACGCATGACTGTTGAATCAATAAGTATAATGACACAAAATGTATCAGCATAAGAGCTTCATTATGGTGTTTTTATCTATTGACGAAGAAACATTTTATAAAGCAGACATGTGAATTTACTTCATCATAAATAATTTCCCTCTGAAGTGGTCACTTCTGTATGATGGGAGTTTGTTTTTCTAAACATCCTTGGTAAGCTTTCCTCCTATAAACAGGCACTGTTATCTGAATTTTTGACTCAGCCAGGATCTGTAGTGTAATGGTAATAATAATAACAATAAAGACTGAATTCCTTATTGCTTTGGGGATGCTTATTAACTGAAAGGTAACATCATCATTTCATTGATGTAAGTCTTTTCTATTTTTATAATAGTTGCATACTAGGTCTTTCCCACTAACTGATGCCAAAGAGGAATGGCAAATTTCAGTGTTAGCAATGTTTAGTTCTGGTGGATCAGCCACTCTTAATAGAATTTCTGTTTCTCATTCACCTGAATGATCTTCTTAGATGATCAAAAGAAAAGATTCAGAAACACCCAAGGTTCTTTTTCTCACTTTCAACTCTCTTCAGTCTAAATTTACTTCTTTGTCAGATGCATCAAGGCAGAAGTTGTTGCTGCTTCAGGATAATGTTAATAAAACTTTGGAAAACATGACAACAAAACTGTTAACACATTATGAAAAATAACAGTGAAGCCGGTTTACTTGTACTAGACAAAGAAGCAGATTGTTGGTGTTTATACACATCTTGTGGTTCCCTGACTGCACAAGCTACAAGAAAGTTTAGAACCAAATATTCCACAGAGCAAACTGGCTTTTCCACCTCCTTTTTATTTGTTTTAAAAGGTTTTTTAGAAACATAATTCCTTATACTGAGTTTTTAGGAAATAAGAGTTAAAATATTTGTTGAAAATTCTGTGGATTGGGTCCAGCAGTAATTTGTTGTTAACAGAAGGCACTTCCCTCAGAAGAAGGGTACTTCCTGTATATCTTTATTCTACCACTGAATGCCCCAGAATGCTTGACAAAATGTCTCCTCTGGAACAGAATGACAGGCAAATTGATGGTTGTAGTGGGAAAAGGGAAAAAATGATAATCGCTCCTCCCTTCTGCTAGTAGAAATTACCACAGGACCAGGGGGATTTTCTGGAAAAAGAGATGCTGGAACTCTCAAGAGGGAATGAAGGAGCACATGGGTGCCCCTCATGAACTTTTAAACATTTTTTGAGAATTTTCTTCCCATGAAGAGGTTCCGAAACACTGTTCCATTGCGTTCCCTCAGGAAAAAGGCCCTGTAAATAATTCAACCAAGTGTTTGAAATCCTGCCCAAATACCAATGGAGTTCTAGTGTTGAAGCTGATAGCCTGAAATGACCTACTCGTGGAAACTTCAGCTGATGGAAATTGCAGCAGCCTATCTAGTATCTAGTTTTCAAGTTCTTTTCACTGGCCACCTATTTGTTTTAACAGTTTGGTGCTTGCTTTTAAGCCCTTTGTCACCAACATAACTGAACAGCTTTGCTCTTCTCAGTTTTGCATATTGATTGCTCCCCACCCCAACCAAGGGTGCAAACTGTAACAATCCAGGCTCAGGCTTTTTGCTGGTTGCTCCATGCCTGTGGAACAGTCTTCTGGAAGATGTCAGGAGATTTCTACCCTCCTGGCTTTCTGGAGAGCCTGTAAAATAGAACTATTCTGCAAACAGTCTGAGTCTAGGCCAGTGGAAATAGATGCACTGGGTATTTTTAAAGTGATGAGTTTCATTTGTTTTAAATGTATTTTATATTTTAATGTTTTTGATAATGTGATTGTATACATCATTCTATATTATTGTTCCCAGCCTTGGGTCAGGAGAATGGTGGGCTTATAAATATTTTAAATAAATAATGTTTGGTTGTCATTATGATCCAACAAATTAATTTCAGTTTTCAGAGTAGAAGCTATGTACAGGTAGTTCAGGGGTGTCAAACTCATTTGTTATGAGGGTTGGATTTGACAAAAATTGGACTTTGTGGGGCCAAGCCACACATGTCATAATGTAATGCCAGGTAGCAGAGATATAAACTTTATAAAAGATACAGATAAACACAATTAAAGAGATTATTTTAACTTAAAGTACAAACATGATTAAAACTTGTGATATTTTGTTTAAAATGGAAAGGGGGGGTTGGGGGATAGTGCCCAGCCCAATCATTTAGTACAGTTCAGTCCGTAACTGCCCTACCGCAAGGCAGATCAAATGTTAGGAAAATGGAAATCGGCTGCGAGGCTTTTGTGAGTTTTTTCTCAGATAAGGTCTCATCACTCCATCATGAACTCCCTGCCACAGTTGAAACAGTAAGTGAACTTGAGGCTCCGAGCACGTCTTTAAGTCCATTTGACCCACTCAGCCTGGAGGAAGTTGACAGGATTCTCATTTCTGTGCGCCCTATAACTTGCGTTTTGGATCCGTGCCCGTCCTGGCTGATAAAAGCTAGCCGGACAGCATTATGTGATCCACTTTGTTCTATTGTCAACAGATTCTTCATAGAGGGGGTCTTCCCCACACCTCTTAAAGAGGCTGTGATCCACCCTCTCTTGAAGAAACCATCTTTAGACCCGACCAATTGGCCAACTATTGGCCGGTGTCAAACCTGCCCTTTTTGGGTAAGATTATAAAGAGGGCGGTGGCGACACAGTCACAGGGTTTCCTCAAGGACGCTTCCATACTGGACCCATTCCAGCCCGGCTTCTGCCCAGGCCATGGGATGGAGGCAGTACTGGTTGCCCTCATGGATGACCTCCTGAGACATCTGGATCAGGGCGGCTTGGCAGTACTGCTCCTTTTAGGCCTCTCGGCTGCATTCGATACAGTCGACCACCAGCTGCTGTCTAGCCGTCTTGCCAATGTGGAGATACAGGGGTTTGCCTTACAGTGGTTCTCCTCTTTCCTTCAAGGTCAGGGACAAAGAGTGGCGATTGGGGAAATGCTGTCTCAGAGACACCCACTTATTTGTGTGGTGCCCCAGGGGGCAGATTTTCCCCCAATATTGTTTAATATCTCTATGTGCCCCCTTGCCCAGATGGTCAGGAGTATGGGCTGGGTTGCCATCAGTATGCGGATGACACCCAGCTGTATCTATTGATGGGTGGCCGGTCCGCCTGCACCCTGGAGAATTTGGACCTGGCGCTGCAAGCCATGGTATCCTGGCTCAGGCTGAGTCGGCTAAAGCTGAATCCAATGAAGACGGAGGTTCTCTATCTAAGTCGCAGCGGCCTGGGAAGGGTGATTCCTCTACCAGTCTTTGATGGGGCACCATTGATGCCAGCGTTTAGGGTTAAGAGCTTGGGAGTGCTCCTGGAGTCCTCTTTAACTATGGAGGCCCAAGTAGCAGCCACTGCCAGAGTTGCTTTTTTTCATCTTCGGCGAACACGGCAGTTGGTCCCCTACCTTGAGCGCAGCGACTTAGCAATGGTGATCCATGCCTCTGTCACCTCAAGAATCAATTGCTGTAATGCTCTCTACATGGGGCTGCCCTTGACTCAGATTCGGAAGCTGCAGCTGGTGCAGAATGCTGCAGCCAGGCTACTAATGGTGCTTCTCGTCAGGAGCACATTCAACCTGTACTGAGAGTGCTGCACTGGCTGCCTGTTGCGTACCAAATCTGTTTCAAGGTCTTGGTGTTAATCTTCAAAACCCTATGTGGCCTAGGACTTACCTATCTGCGGGACCAGCTTGCCCCACATATTCCCCAGAGAGCACTGTGATCAAGTTCTCAAAATCTCTTGGTTGTCCCTGGGCTAAAGGATGCTAGGCTGAACTCCACCAGAGCAAGAACCTTCTCGGTTGCGGCCCCAATACTTTGGAACACCCTTCCAGAAGCTATCAGGGCCCTGTGGGATTTATCGCAGTTCTACAGGGCCTGCAAGACTGAACTGTTTTGGATGACATATAACATCTAATGGGAGAGGGCTGCCACAACAGTTCTAAGGTCCATTCAGCAGAGACAAGCTGGCTCAAAGCATCAACCCTTTATTTGCAAGCAGCTCCAACTTGTCATAAACGCTGCAAAAAGTGAAACTGCCTTAATTCCACTTCATTGAAATACACCGCAGCACAAAGTTGCAAGGAAAACATGGAATAGATTTCCCATAAAGGTCTCTGAGTGCAGAGACCTTAATGGAAAATCCATTCCATGTTTTCTTTGCAGCTTTGCAAGCCCAGAAGCCAGCAAAAACAAGGCAGAAGGAGCTGGGAATGTCATCAGCAGCTTCAGAGCTTCAAAGGGTGAAGACAGGAGGGGGAGGAGGGGGGAGAAAATTGCTGCGGTCCTGATTGAAGTCCTGGGCAGGCTTGGTGTGGCCCATGGGCCAGGAATTTGATGGCTCTGCCATAATACAAGTGCTGCAAACAAGTTACCCCCTCCCCTTAAACTAAACAATGAATGCTTGAAATGAAAATGGTAATCATGCTTTCTAGCTACACCCCTGACCTCTAGAGTCATCAGAAGCAACTACATGCATGTAGAGAAGAACATGCGGGAGACAGGTGGGAAAGCCAATAGGCATGATTCATTCTATGCATTCATTGCATGTGCTATGTTGTGTGGATAAGGCTTATGTTCCTAATGCACAGATTCTAACATACTCACTCTATAATTCGTCTTTTAAGGGTCTCAGGACTATTTGCTGTTCTTAATGTAGCAGCAACTCTAAGCAATTAGCAAAACACAGAGCATGTATCTGCAAGACCCATTCGTTGTGTGCTGGTGTTATAAAACTGGTTGTGATGATTAGTGTTCAGCTTGTCATGAACCTCCACATGCTGCTCCATAGAAAAGCTTTCATGATTTCTGTTCATCCCATATGGCACTCTGATGAGCTTACACTCTGTCTTAAGTACTTGGGTATAGGAAAACAAGAACAGAGCTGAAACAAAGTGAGTCATATGTGTTTGTCTTTACTTTCACTGCATGAGATAATGTGGAGGTGTTAATTACAAGACTTCACTGAGTCTTGACTAATAACAGTGTGCAAACAAATGGATGTCAGCCTCAGCTTCAGAAAAGCTTCTACTAATAAGGTAAAACTAGCAATTAGAGCTGACAATGAAGCAAGACTTTGCCTTGAATATTCATGTGTGAAGCTCTCCTTTGATTTGCCTCCGCCTGTCCAGATGGAAACTAAGAATAGGAACCCACAGTCATTCCCTTAAGATGATTTAAATATTATTTGGTGTGCTGGCACATTGGATTAGTTCCTCCTTTGTACTCATGCACTGACCCTTGGCATCAAAGTAGATGTGTAATGTTCCCAAAGATTTCCCAATCTGTGACCTTCCCATCAGGAAAACAAATTGAATTCCTTGAAGAAGCAAAACAACAGTGACCGCATAAAATCACTAACTGTGTGTTACGAGATGCCATTTATTGCATTTAAATTCTAGGCTGTAAGTGCTTGGGCTAGAGGGAGAATGAATGTGATTACCTCACTAAACACAGCCTGTTCACTTCAACCTTTTCTCTATACTGAGCCCATCTATCTGCCCCTTCCTCTCAAATTGGTTTTGACATGCATCTTGAAGCTCACAAGTTGTCTCCTATACTGGATGAATTCACATCAGAAGGTATCGACTCATCCCGTTCTTTCTCATATCTCTGAATTACAAACAAAGCCTACAATGTCAATTGAGTGCCTATTAACTGGTCATTCTTTCATCTCTGAGTTTTTATTTTTTTCTTTGTTATTTTGTTTAATTTTATTTTAATGTAATGATAAAGATAATAATGTAATAACAATAACAATGATAATGATAATAGAGTTTCTTAAAGTTCGTCTCAAAGATTCAACAAGTAGAAAATGCTTTCTAAATTATGCTGGAATTTTGAACAATTAGTAAGGCTGTACCTATCATACACATTTTGTCATGACCCTACTTTATTTGAGCACAGGAACATAGCAAATTATTCCTACTTAAGCAGGCATACAGCACAATCTCTGCAGTGACATCCTTTCTGACTGATTCAACAATGCTTACAATGAACTCAAATGTATGTGTAGCACAGACAGATGTGGTGGTAATGTGCAGATATTATTTATTATTTAAAACATTTTCATGCTGTCTTTCCATGACAGAATTCCCAAGGTGGCAAAGAGTCAAAAACATTAGAATAACTTGAAAAATATGTACAGGCATGCGTATTTGTGTTTAAGTACATGTGTTTATGTGAGTATAAATTAAAAACAATTAAACAAAACACAGAACTGGGAAGGAAGGTTAGTGAAGGCTGTCATGTGATGTTGCTGGCGTGATGACATCACTCACAGTGACATCATCGCACTGGCGACATCAGGGGAGGATCCCCTCTGGACTGGGAGGTTGGGAACCTCTGGGGCAGGGGAACCCCCACCCGGCCTAGGAACTTGGCAGCCTTATGTCTAACAGACAGAAGTAATTGTCTCATCTCTAGTGCTATATAATAATCACTGTGATCAACCCAGAGTACCCTCTGTGTTGCTATCTCTGCTGTGTTAGAACTTCTGGTGCATATAGGAAGGCATCTTCAGAACCCACCCATTTATGAAATTTCCTTTCATATGCTCCAAAATTGTATACATGTCAATCAGCTTAATAGGTATTGGTTGTCACAGACCACATTAGTTCTGCAGTGCACAGCAGCTAAACCCCAAAACTCCCCATGGTGAGCAAAATTAGTATTAAAATTATTAAAGCGAATGCAGAATTTTAGAAATTGTGCTTCTTTTAATTATATCTTACAACAGGTAAGAGCTGTCAAGGTAACACATTACTATACTATTTGGAAAAAACTACAGTTCTAATTAGATGAGCAAATAAATGTTCAGTTCAATTTATTAATATAGCTGTAGGACTTGTTGCAATTTATCTCTCATTTCTGAGACCAATCCATCTTGGGCTGGAAATCATTGTGGTGAAGTAACAGGCTTTAATAATGGATACCAGCAGTGAATTATTCATTCAGAGGGGAGCAAGCCTTGATGCTTTCCACTCGCTCCTTTAATTAACTGTGTGACTAGAGTGGGACTCTGCTTTCTAGGGTTAGTGTCCCTGGAAATAGGAACTGCTTATAGCCATAAAGACCACTTTGTTTGTCAACAGCTCAATACCGCAATACTATCTTCATGCAGAAGCTGCTTCATTGTACCCACAATTTGTTTGTTCTTTATAGCAGTGTTGCTGAGAAAATGTGCATTTTTTTTAGCATAATCAAATTATGCATTATAATAGCTTTGCTAATGTTATATATAGGTAGAAGGAACAGTATAAACAGTCTACATAAACCTTTGTTTTGAGACTTTTTGTGTACTTTTTGTACATCCCTGTACATGAGAACAGGCATGCAGGAAGGAGCTGCTATGCTGTGTTATTGTGGTAAGTGCCCCTGAACATGGCTAAGCATTCTAGTTTATTGTATTACATGTACTTGCCATGGTAATAATCAAACATCACTTGTGCATGTGCAGCAGTCTCAGACTGATGCCTTCCAACTACATTTATTTAATAGTGATTAAAGTATTAAAAAAAAATCAGACCAGGCTCTTGGAGACCACAGTTCAAAGCCCCTCTTTGCCATGGAAGTTTGCTGGGTGCCTTGGGCTAGTCACTCCACGCCCCCCCCCCCCCCGGCAGTGGATATTGACTGTATCCAAGCCACAATGTCCTTCTTGACAATATTAGTAAAGGTTCTATCAAAAAGATGTTAAGTATCCAGTTTGGGGGGATGGGAGGTTGTTCACACCAGAAAGATGTTTAATACAGAGATATTATTTCCAGCTTAATTTTGCCCCTGCCCCAGTACCTATATTCTTACACTGTATGGTTGCTACAAGTGTTCAAGAACTCATACCTATTCCTAAGGTGATCAAATAAGAGTAACCACCTATTCTTGGAACGTACTCTCCAGTTATGTTACATAGCCATTGTTTGCATTATAGGCCTTGTTTATGGTGCACTGGGACAAAGAGATATATACTAATACCCTTATATATTCACAGTAGTGGTTGCTACATCTGGATGTGATTGAAGATTTCATCCTCACACTGTCTTGAGTGAAAACACAACCCTTTATATAATTTGTGTACCATATGATTTTCCCAACATGAACTGTTTGTATGAACTTTATATAGTTTTTCTTCAATAGATCCAGGGCTTTACATAAATCAAGTCATCCATGAAAACATATTTATGAGCAACTACGTAAACTCTATCCATCCTTCTTTAAAAAAAACAAAAACAATTAGCAGGATGTACATTCCAAACTGTTATTTTTGTGGTGCTGACAGTTACCAAAATATCTTAAAGCCTTCATTTCATGGAACTTCAGAAAAAAATCTAAACTGATTCCAACTGCAAGCTTTTTGTTTCTTTAGGTAGGAACAAACAGTTTCTTGTGGTTTAACATTGGGCTTAAGTATATAAAGAATCCATCTTCAGCGCTAACAAAAAAGCTAACCTGAAATATCTAGATGGGTTTGTTCTATTTTTTTCTCAAGGATGTTGCTGGAAATGTGCGTGTATGTGTTTATGACAGATACAAATGCATTTCTCTTATTCTTTCATGGGGAATGTAATGGACAGTTTTGCAGTAAATACATCAGGAACATACTTAGATAATTTATCATCTCTTATCTGGTGTATCTAACCAAATTTATTATCTTACAAAAAGTTTTTTAAAATGTAGCACACATGAACGTTTATGGTGCCATGTATTTGCATTGCGATGACAACAGATTTTCCCCTGAGCGTTATTGTTTTGGCAGCGATAAAGAGTGTGGGAGGAGGTCTAAGCTGACCACTTCTCTGCTGAAAATTGAATCGCTCTTTCTATAAATCATAAAACCATGTTAAAAGGGCTCTGAAGTAAACAATGATGTATGTGAATTAGTAGCTCAATGTTAGTCAATACAAATCAAAGTGGCTTTGTGAAGGTATTGACATTTTTAGCTCTTACTAAAGTTGAATACATTTATGTATTTACCCCAGGGGAATTTTGATCCAAATGAATCTATTTGCTTTGAAACCAGATCATGGCAATAAACAAGCTTACAGGTTTTGAATTGCATGTGGCATTTATACAAGTAGTACCCTCAAGTCCCTGATGAAAGAGTTCAAATGCATGTCTGACCAGAAGCACATTATTATTCACTTTCAATGGAGGTTAACACAGATCACCATAGAGTAGCATTTAGCTGGTATTGGGGTGTTTGGTCACCCCTCCATTTGGGTTGCAATTTGTGAATAGTGCTCTTTGTTTCATAGAGGGGTAGAAATGCTATGTACATGTGCATCCTTGCACTGGTACCCCATTCTTGATCCCCCAGGTTCGGGGGGGGGTGTTAAATGAAATAAAAGTCTAAAGGGGTGCTTAAGTGTGTGTGTGTGTGTGTGTGAGAGAGAGAGAGAGACTCAATGTTTGTTTGGTCTACTTCACAAATATTTACCCATCCCCCATTTAAAAATCAACATACAAAAAAAGAGCTTTCCTTGGTTGTCTCAGTCATGCTGGGTGGAGGAAGCTGCAAGGCTCATCTCTCAGTTATTCTGGCCTTCCCATTTCATTCCCTGCCTTACTGTGAAAGTCAACCGTATTCATGTACATGTTCTTATGCTGTTTCCTAGGTCATGTAGTTTGATCCAGTCATGTGCCAGAGTGATAAATGCCACTAACATCATACCACCAAATGTGCAGATGCATATATCTAACATAGTAGATTTTCAGTGGTCCATGACCTGCCTATGACAATGACCCAGTGGAATATCTGATCCAAGCAAGCTAATAATTTTGAATGTACCATGCTAAATGCTACTTCCACGCTGTTGCAAAATGCTCAAAGTACTGTTCTTTTCAAATGAGGACAGATCATTAAGGTGATCAAATAAGATTAAACACCATAAAAGAACATATTTCTTTGTGGCCCTTTCACAGCTAGCAGGCGTTTAATAGTCCCCTAATCAGAAATCAAGTACTGTACCTGCATGTGTGAGTCAATCCTTCAAGGAAAGAATGAACAAAACTGGAGGAAAGCAATAGCTCCTTTAAGACATTGGCACATATAAAAATAGAACTGTACATTGTGTTGGTGCTGTCCCCTTGGCCTACTTTTTCAACCAGTGGAACAGTATCCAGAGAAACCAGTGTTGTTTTTCACAGCAGCGAAGGAGACAGAAGTATCATGGTGGAGGGGAGGGGAAGAAAGGGGGAAATTAATACTGATCAGGCAGTGTGTTAATGAAACATTTACACAAGCAGTTTATGTAGTAGTAATAAAAAGGCATCTTACATCCTACTCTTTCATTACTTAGCACAAGCCTTAAGAGGATTAAATTTGGGGGGAAATGAAGGGGGGGGGGTAGATGGAAAAGAATGTGCTTATCAGCTGAGTCTCAGAACTGGTAATGCTGAGTTCATAATAGATTGCCCCTGGATTTGGGATTACTGCCTTGCAAGTTCTTTCAGACACTGTGATAGAATAGAGAGAAAACTTTTTCTCCTTTCCTCCTTGCTTCGAAAAGTGCAATTGACTTTGTGATGAAATGACCCAGGCTGTCCAATTGAGGCAGTTAGCTAATCCTGTCTGCTGCCACCCAAGCCTGCTCTTCCAATGCTAAGCATTATCTTTATTTTTAGGGGGGGGGGGTGGAATTTGATGAGAGACTGCCCTGAGACAGGAGCTGATTTCTGTGATTAAAAGTAGACAAAAATAGGGGAGGAATGTTTGGCATGATGGCAGCTCTCTGCATGTCAGAATTCTGGTTCCACTGGGCACTGCAATCAGGGGTTAGCAATAGCAACAGATATACTACAAACACAGTCAGTGTTTAATTAAATGTTCTCATTTGGTAGGAAAGAGGACCATAGATTCAATAAGTCTCTTTTTCAAGGTTTGAACATAAATAGGACATCTGCAAAATGTCATTCTATCTATATAAAGAGTTTCTTAGAGCTTCCCATCTACAGGGACTTCCTGAAAAGGGAAATGGTCTTTACCATAACAGACTCCCTAGTGCATGCTTAGCAGCCATTCCCTACTTCACAGAGGAGAACAGACAAGCCCTTGTACATGAGGTGGTGGTGGTGGTGGTGGTGGTGGATCATAGTCATAATTATGGTTTGGTTCTCTCATTTGAGCCCTCTGAATAATACATTCAGTATTTTTATGCAGACATTTAATAACAGCATCATAAAAGTACTCTCACACTCCGTGTTCTTCATTGAGAGCTTTGGTACTCTTTGATGTTTCCCACAAATAAAATATCCTTTTATTATTTAAAAAAATATTTTCAGTTTTTTTCTTGAGGGTGGGGAGGAAAAAGGAAGAGGAACAAAAGATTCTTGCCTTAAGGAGAAAACAGAAAAAGCCGTGAAGTGTATATATCTTTCATTTATTTTTTGTTTTATTTTGGTATTGGAGATCTTTATTTATAGTCTCTTCAGGCTATATATTGAACAAATAATGCTTTTAAGCAGATACATAGTAAAAATACAAGATATTTTCCAGAATTCTTCTTGTGCAAATTCTCAGCAAAAAGCAACCTTTCCACTTTCGAACAATTGTGGTTTTTCTAGGTTTAAACACGTTTCATATTTTGTACAAACAATTCTTCATGATGACTATTGTTTTCTGTGACTATTTTTTTCTGCAATGGGTACAACCCAGTGTTTATTTACATCACTGACAAACTGTTCATTTATATTTCTTTACTTAGTATACAAGTAACATGTTGGTAAGGGAAGTGTGATGATGAGCTGAGTCTTCAGGTGTGTCAAACATATAGCCCAGGGCCACAGGATGGAATTGGGCCATCCAGGGATCTTATCCATCCCACGAGCAAGTGGTCATTACCATTATTGCTTGATGACGGATGCTGTGCATTATGTCCCTGAATACTGTCCCAGTGCAGATTAGTAATGGATGGTAGAAATGGGAGGGTGGGCATTAGGGGAGTACTTTGAGGAAATAGTGTTTATGTTTTAGAATGTTTGTATTTTGAGTAAAAAAATATTGTTAGTTAGGTTTGCCTGCATCCTTTATGCCAGGGGTGGGCAACGGTAGCTCTCCAGATGTTTTTTGCCCACAACAGCCGCTGATGGGAGTTGTAGGCAAAAAAAATCTGAAGAGCTACCGTTGACCACCCTGCTTTATACAGTTTATATCTCCCATACCTGACATTGATTTTATGGCACACATGACCTGGCCCAAGGAAATTACGTTTATGTCAGATCCATTCCTCATAACAAATGAGTCCAGTGCCTCTGCAGATCTTAGCAAAATATTTTTCATTTGCTAATATTATTAAGGATAAGTTTCATTTGCTAATATTTTTAAGGACAAGTTACATTAGGGATGGTGGAAGAAGGGAGGGCCTGGCGTGACTTTGTCCATGGGGTTTCAAAGAGTCAAACTCGAATGTACGACTGAACAACACACATTAGGGACTGTAGTCCTATGGAGAGTTATTTCCATTGAAGTCAATGGCTAAACTGAAGAAACCCTGCATAGGATTGCAGTATGAAAGGCTCAAAGTCATCTTTTAGTAGGAAACCCTATAAGGAAGAGAGGTTTGTGAAGCATAAATATTCGAGGCAACATAAATGAAGCATAAATATTTGTGAGATATGGAGGCAACTTTTGTCAAAGAGGCCTATCTGAGCATTCCAACTGAATTGTAAACTGGCATAGACATTCTAGAGTACTGCACAATTCAAAATGAACACATTTATAATACAAATTCCCTCTCCTCATTTTTATTTCAAGCATAGCCTTCCATTTGCAATTATGAACAAGGTGGATTTTGAATCTGTGTGGCACTTTTGTGACCTGTACAGCTGGCATTCACCAGGCTGAGGCTTGTAGCCGTTTTTGGCACAGACTCAAGATTACATTGCTTGGCCTCGGTGAAACTGTTCTGATAACTAAAACTGAAAAATGTAATTGCACATCCTGCTGAGGATGTTGCCATTGATTCCCCCTTCTTTTTTTCTCCTACTTCTGCCGGTAAATATGGAGAATGGGGCAAGAAGGGGTGGGGATGGCAAAACATAGGATACACATCAGGAAAGGAAACATCACAATCGCCTTGGCCACCTTGCCCAGTTCTTAAGTATGAATACACCAGTGGGGGGGGGGGGGAGGGAACAATTTTTGTTTACAAAAATGATAAAACCCCTATTTGTTCAAACAGTGTAATTGGTGACCCACAGTGCAATCCTAAACAAATACATTTATTTATTTATTCATTTCTTCTCAGAGGGGACCCAAAATATCTTGCAACATTATCCTTTCCTCCATTTTATTTTGACAACTATGTGAGATAGGTAGGGTGAGGATGTGTGATTGGCCCAAGGTCAATCTGTGAGTTTCCATACCAGAGTCAGGATATAAACCTAGGTCTCCCAAACCCTAGTCCAGCACTCCCACCACTGCACCAAGCTGGCTTCTAAATCAATGGGCTTAAAAGGGTGCAACTCTGTTTATTTATTATGGTATTTATTTATTATTGATTTGCTTTGATTTATATCAGGGACTGCAGAGCCAATGATGATTTGGACCATGGGGGAGTTTGTGCACTGTGCGTGGTGATCTCTATGCATTTTAAAGAAAAGAATGTTATGGGAACCTCTTGTGCTATTAAAAAAGCACAAGTGGCTCCGTGTGACATTTTCTCTCTTAGCATTTTGTGAGATGAATGCTCTGTCCTGCATTTCTTGCATTACCATTTCCAGTTACACAGGGATGAAAAATCATGTACTCAACTCTTTCTTATTGCATAAATGTTGGACAGAAAAAATGAAAAGTTGCACAGAGTCCTTCCTCCCTGCTAAAGTAGCACTGCCTTGTTAACTGTAGAGAAAAAGAGATTGGTACATTTCCTGTCAACACTCAATGAAACAACTCAATACTGTAAGATATTTCAAGGTGGAAAAATGGGAGGCTACAGTTGTTGAAATGTATATAATTACTTGGGGGTGAATAGGCTGAATCATACACACACACAGTTAGACAGATTTTCCCCACCCCAAATCACTGACAATCATTCAGCCTGTCAACAATCCCCTACTCGTTGAATATGCAAGAAACCAAATAATGATAGGTGCTTTCAATGGTAGCTAGCTGAATGTTGAAATGGAACAACTACAAAAGGGGAGAGTTTTTCTGTAAAGACTAGTTCATTTATTGTTGGTGTGACGTGCCTCCACACAGATAACACTTATGTGAAACATCAGTGTGTTTGAGCAGGAAAGTACTCTGAATGTTTTTCTGTGGCAAAGAAGCAACAAGTGGACTAAGTGACAGTTGTGGACTCAGTGGACTAAGTGACAGTTGTGCTTGGCCGAGTCAACTGTTGTACAGATGAGACTCCCACTGATTAATTTGCTACTAGGCTGAGCCATCTAGGCTACAACAGCTCTTGCTTAGAGATGCAGAGTCAGGATGATGAAGTGGCTCTGTCCTTCTCAGTGCCAAAGAATTCCTTTGGGGCAGGTTGTCCTCTTCATATATCTTTTGGCCCATAAAGACATCTGTTTTTATAGTTTTGGGATGGCCCATAGTTCCATACTCAGTAAGATCGGTTTAAAAAGATGCTGTTGCAGCACCAAAGAAAAGTAATGTAATTTTACTTTGGACCTGCAGCCTCTGATTTCCACAAATGTACTGTCAGAGAGATGTCAGGGGGCAGGAGTGGTACAGATTTTCTACCAGTCTTTTAATACAGGTCTAACAGTGGATTCAGTGAACAATTCTATTCCTCTGTTGACTCCGGTTATCACTAGATAGCTTTGTCACTTGAACATTAATCAGAGTAGTAATGTTACGTGGCAGATGGTGCACATGAAGCTGAAAACTCTCCTACAGCTACTTTTGTCATCCATTTTAAAAGGTAATAGTTGTGAACATGTGATAGATCAGGCTGCAAAGCTTCTCCCCTGCAAGGGTTGTGATCAGTGTGTATGGAGGCACACCATCCACCAGGCTGTCTCTTCCTTTGAGAACACACGCATAGCTGGTCTTGAGGACAAAAGGAGATTGAGGAAGAATCGCACTGCTACAGGACCAACCCTAAATCAGACTTTTCCCTGCAGCCGCTGTGGCCGGACCTGCCTGTCCCACATTGGTCTTGTCAGCCACCAGCGAGCCTGCAGCAAACGTGGACTATTGCACCCTTCTTAAATCTTCGTTCGCGAAGCCAAGCCGAGAGAGAGAGAGAGAGAGAGTTGTGAACATGTGATAGATCAGGCTGCAAAGCTTCTCCCCTGCAAGGGTTGTGATCAGTGTGTATTTCTTATACCACTACACATAGTACACATTATTTACATTAACTTTGAGGTAGGTTAGGGTGATAGCATGTAACTTGCTCAAGGTCACCAAGCAAGCTTCTATGGCAGAGTGGGGATTCAAACCTGGCCTGCCACTCTAAACAGTACACAAGACTGGCTGTAATTTGGCATTATATGTCCAAGTGTATAATGGCAGCATTAATAACATAATTAAGACCCCTTTTACTAAAGACACACTAACGGCAACCAGCTCTCAGGACATACACCTTTGATGCTGTCTATAACTGTATTGGTCTAAAGCAAAATCCAGAACTCAAAGTGACATAATGCATTCAGTTAGAACCAATCAAAATGACACAGAAGAGTGTGAAAGCTGTCAAGTTCTCCAGAATTCTCCCTTAGGCTAGATCAAAGGTCCCCAACTTTTTAAAACCAGTGGGTGCCTTTGAAATCCTTACACAGAGAAGTGGGTGCAACCACAAAATGGCTGCAACAGGAGATGGAGTCAACTGCAAAATGTTAGGGAGGGAGGTCATGCATAACTCTAATAGTAATTCATCAACATTTTTGGCGGCAGCTCTGTTTAACAGGATACCTTTAAAAATAGAGCTGTGGTGGCAGCTATTTCTGAAGCTACAAATCTATTCGGCCAGTCTGAAACCTTGCTTGGCAAGTCATACATGGTCCTGCTCCTTTTCTAAAAACACTTTGTGTCAGGCAAGGTGTCAGTGTGCACCATGCTGGGAACCCCTGGACTAGATGTTAAAAAATGGAAAAGGGGTATGTTTTGAGGGGAGAGAAAAAAACATTTCAGGCTCTGCTCTTAAGCCCTCTTGCCTGCATTCTGAATGCCTGACAGTGACAGTCTTGGCCAACTTCCACGTGGTGATTATTCTCCCTGTAGTTTTCATTGCCACTACAAATGTACAGAGACATTAATATTAGCAATAAATCATCTACCATAATTGTTTCTCTTTATAATTCCACAATAATTTCATGGTTTAAAAAAAGAAAAGAAAGATGGGAGCTAGTAGATCAAGGTAAAATATTGTTGTAGCATTACTGTATTGGAAAATGCCTTCTGATAGGTAAGGGAAGTGACAGGTGTCAAGGGTGAGGCAAGGAAAATGGTGCTGATGTGGGTGGGACTTCCCCATCCACATGAAATCCAGTGGTTCTTTCACTGCGATCTTGGGAAAGACTCAGAGGGGGAGACTCAGAACCAGGAGAAATAGAGGATGACATTACATGGATACCCTGGGAATGGGGAATTACAGTAAGGAAGGCAGAACAACAACAAAAAAAAAACCATGTAGAAGCAGCCTTGAACAGAATGAGAAGGAAAAAGGCAGCCTCCCACTGAAAATTTGACAAACAAATGGTTAGTCAAGTGTCTCTTTATCATCAAATAGAATATACAATTAATTTAAAAGCCAGAGAGCACAGAGAATAGATCATAGAATCATAGAGTTGGAAGGGACCTCCAGGGTCATCTAGTCCAACCCCCTGCACAATGCAGGAAACTCACAAACACCTCCCCCTAAATTCACAGGGTCTTCATTACTATCAGATGGCCATCTAACCTCTGTTTATAAACCTCCAAGGAAGGAGAACATATTTGCCATATTAACAGAACTGGAGCTGAAATTTAGAAGATGCATTAGATGAAGTGTCAGTGGAAGCCATTCAGTTTCTCTTGTTTGAATGGTACCCAACACAGAACATGAACCTGACACAGAATAAATTGTCACTGATATCAGCTTAGACAAAACCAAATATCTGGGGAGAAGGCTGAATGTAGCTGCCTCCTTTTCCCAACCCCACAACACTGATAATTATTCACAACACCTTGAGCACTGCTCACTGCTGCACTGATGATATTCATATTGGAGCCACTGGGTTGTCATCTTCCCAAATGTTCAGATAAATGAAAACATGTATTAAATGAGCATAGTAATAATAAGTGCTGTTCATTAGTTTCAGTAACCCACAGGTGTATGTGGCTTACTGATTAACATGATGACAAACAGGAAGATAAATCTGTTTAATAAGTTATTTGGACTGTAATAAATAGCGAAGAAGATGTAAGCAAGGCAGAAGGGGGCATGACAGAGGACATAAAGATTTACTGCATAATAAGTTAAAGAACAGAACTGGTTCCATGGATGTGTTTTAGAATAGGAGACTCTGATTCTTTTAGACTAGGAGACACTAATTTCTTTTGGTGAAGGAACACCTTTTGAGAACCCCAGTGGGTTTCCTAACAAAATTCTCCAGGGTTTTGAAAAAGGCTTGACCTTTGCCATATACTGGTTATAATGCTCTTTTACTTTCAGGCTGACCTCCAAGTTCAATAGTAATGAGCAGCAGAAGACCAGCTGAGTCCTATGAACAGAAGAGAACAAAGCCAGAAGCTAATTCAAGGTGATTACCAGGACAAATGGGGAACATTTCCATGTAGTTCACACTACAAATCATTGTAGCAAAGGACTGCAATTGCTAAAGGCATTCTTTAAACAATAGCACTGCTGGGGTCTCAAGTTTCCCCTTTTTGTTTATATTCCATTCTTTCTTTTGAAAGCTGAGAATACCTTTCATGAGCCTTTCGGTGCTATACTGATACAAACCAGGTCCTCACCTCCTTAGCATCATTGTGAGAGAGCTAGTGCCTCCAAACCAATAATGAACCACATTCAAGAAACATTCTAAAATGTTCATTTTATTAAGGAAATGGTGTAGTGCTGTGGCAAAAGAATGGGAACTACAGGATTTCTTGGTGCAAATCTTGCCTCAGACATAAGCCCTGGTCAGTTACTCAGTATAGTTGTATTTATATGTGTAGTATGGATGCTTCCCACAGGCTTTGCTCATAGCCTTGTACACAGCTAATCTGGGGTAAAAAAATCCCTCTCTTAGTCCATGTGCATGGAATCAGAAATGCTGCAGTTGTGACTGCAAATTTCATAGGAAACCTGTTTGGCAATTGAGTTCACCCAGTTCAGCTTTCATATTAGCTGATCAGGGATATGTTTAGATTGCATCAAGAAACTCTAAAAAATGTCTTGCAATTTTGCAGCTGTTTGTTGGCCAGAAGTGTTCAGGGTGGCAAGAACCAGAGAGGATTGTGAGGCGCTCTAAAGGGATCTGTTGAGGCTGGGTGAATGGGCGTCAACATGGCAAATGGGGTTTAGCATGGTCAGATGAAAGGTAATGCATATTGGGGCCAAAAATCCTAACTATAAGTACCAGTTGACAGGGTGTGAACTGGAGAAGACTGACCAAGAGAGAGATCTTGGGGTCATGGGAGATAACTCACTGAAAATGCTGAGACAATGTGTGACTGAAATAAAAAAGGCCAATGCTATGCTGAGAATTATTAGGAAGGGAATTGAAAACAAATCAGCCAGTATCATAATGCCCCTGTATAAATCGATGGTTTGGCCTCATTTGGAGTACTGTGTACAATTCTGGTCACCGCACTTTAAAAAAGATATTATAGAACTGGAAAAAATCCAGAAAAGAGCAATAGAGTGATTAAACGGTTGGAGAGGGGGGCGTGGTGACTGAGCTTCAGGCTTGTTGCATCCCTCCTACGCTCTTCCTATTCCTGCAGAAGATTAACGACTACTCCCAGAAAACATAGCCAGTTTTGGAAAGAACATCAAAGTCAAGTATGGGAATACTAGAGCAAAGAAAGGTACTAAAACCCTCCCTATAGTCCTCCTAGAAATGGTAATATTGACTTAGAAGAATCTGGAGATTCTGACTTGGAGACTTCTCTGTTAGAGGAAATGGCGGCGGGAGAGAGTAACCCTCCCCAAAGTGAACAGACTGAGATACTGCATGCCCTAATGAAGATAAAAAATGAAATTAAGAATGATATAAGGTCTCTTAGTGGAGAGGTTGGACAATTAAAAAGGTAACTTGGACTTCTTAAACAGTCAGTTGAACCAATTAACAAAGAAATTGGATGAACTCACTGCAGCGTTGAAAACAACTGATAAGAAAACTGAAGCTGAATATCATACGGCAAAAAAGACAGCAGAGGATTTGAAAGACTTTAAGGATTTTGAGTCCTGGGCCAAAAATAAGACTATACTTCAGGAGTTAAAATTGAGAGAAAGAAAGGCCAAGCTTCGTGGAATATCTGTAAATTTTGGAGAGATGGAAAACCTTCTACAGCTTTAAACAGATGGCTGAATCAGATTCTTCTCACAGAAGGAGAAGCAGAGCTTTCCCAAGAGATTGTCACCTCTGCCTTCCGATTAAACATTTCCAAAAAGGTTCCTGATAATGTTTCCCCAGACATCGTTGTTGAATTTAAACAACTACAGATGAAGAACAAACTTTTTAAAATTGCCAGGGAAAAACAGGGACTGTGCTTTGAAGACACAATAGTTTTTTTTTTTTTAATTTCCTGATATTCCAGCTGAAGTAATTAATGCAAGGAAGAGACTGAGAGAAACAATGAAGATTCTATGTGATAAAGGAATTCAGTATAGATGGTTACTATTAGGCCATCTAGTGGTCAATATGGAAAATCAAACATTTACAGCATATAAATGAGGCATCAGGCAAGGAACTAATAGACAGCGTAATTAAACAAAAGACTGGAAGTGTTTGAATTGGGAAATTATGTTTTTTTGAAGAGTAGTTGAAAGTAATTAATAGGAGAATATGTATATAGTTAGAAGATAGGATAAAGATATGATAAATGGGAATGGAAAATGAAAATTGAACTGTTAAAGCCAATGAATTAGCAAGGAGTGATGAGTGTGCCCCTCCAAGACCTACAACTGTAGAGATTTTTCTGCAGCACCCACTTCTGGAGGTAACCCTGTCCAGCTTTCTTTTGCAGGCATGAGAGAAGATAGTTAAAGTTTCAAAAAATTAAGTGTGTAAAGATGGAAGTCTGTGAAAGAAGTAAAGAAGTTTTGGAAACAAAAAGAAAGAATATAATTATGATTAGAATAAGAATTAGGAAAAATGGTACGGGGATTGGGTGAAATCGGGGAAAGAAAGGAAATAAGATAAAGAGGAAGGAGTTTATTTATTTGTTGTTAGTATTCAGTTTGATTTGTAGAAGACAACAAGCAAAAACCGAAGTGTTTGAAATATATAAATGTTGATATATGCACACTTAATAAATATTAAATCCATAAGAATAATAAAAAAAGAATGATTAAAGGGTTGGAACACTTTCCCTATGAAAAAAGCTTAAAACACTTGGGACTCTAGCTTGAAGAAATGTCAACCGAGGGGTGACATGATAGAGGTTTACAAGATTATGCATGGGATAGAGAAGGCAGAGAAAGAAGTACTTTTCTCCCTTTCTCACAATATGAGAACTTGTAAGCACTCAATGAAATTGCTGAGCAGTCATGTTAGAATGGATAAAAGGAAGTACTTATTCACTCAAAGGGAATACATGGAATTCATTGCCACAGGAGGTGGTGGCAGCTACAAATAGAAAGCTTCAAGAGGGGATTGGATAAACATATGGAGCAGAGGTCCATCAGGGGCTATTAGTCACAGCCAGGCCTAGAATTCAGCAGGAGCTCACAGGAACACAGCTCCTGAATCTTTTTGAGAGTTTCACCTCCTTCTTCCCACCTTGTCCATTGAATAGTAGGTGTAGCTGCATAACAATCCCTGGATGAGCTCTACCACCTATCTTTCTACAAAATGACCCCTGGTCACAGTGTATTGTTGGAACTCTCTGTCAGGGGCAAGTGATGCTCTGTATTCTTGGTACTTGGTAGGGGCAACAGTATGAGGGCTTCTAGTGTCCTGGCCCCACTGAGGGACCTCCTGATTGCACCTGGTAAAATATTCATTTTAATTGCAGCTATTCTTCCCAGCAATGATAAATTTAGTTTATTCCATTTTATCATATCTTCATCCATTTTATGCCATAGCTTCTCATAATTATTTTTAAACAAATCTTATAATGTTCATCAATTTTTGGAGTTTCGGTATTAATTCCTCTTTAAAGGTTTTTTTAAAAAAACTTAGCTGTATATCCATCTGGTCCAGGTGCCTTTCCAATTTTCATTGCATTGATCGCTGCTTCAATCTCTATTCTTTCAATTGGCGCATTCAAAACTTCTTTCATATTTTCTGTTAAGGGTGCTATTTTAATATTTTGTAAATACAGTTCCATCTTTTCTTTTTTTATTTTAACACCCTTAAATAATTTAGCATAATATTTTAAAAAATCTCTTTTTATTCCTTCTTGATCCACCATTTCTCTTCCATCAGCCACAATCTTACTAATAATTTTACTTTCTCTCTTTTTTTCAATTCCCAGGCCAGGTATTTTCCAGGTATATTTGCTCCTTCAAAAGATTTTTGCTGTAATTTTTTCAATTTCCATTCCAGTTCTTTATTTAACAAATGTCTCATTTGTGTTTGCAATATTGTAATCTCCCTCAAGATTCTCTTTTCCCCTGGCCTTTTCTTTAATTCGCTTTCTTTTTTCTTTATTTCATTTTGAATGTCCAACATCTGTTTATCTTTTGCCCTCTTATCTTTATTATTCAATGATATCAATATTCTTCTCATTACTGCCCACACCATCTGGAATTCAATATCTTCTCTGTTGTTTACTTGGAAGAAAGCTTTGGTCTCGTTTTCTAGAGATGTCACTATTTCTTTGTTCTGTAATAAATCTTTGTTTAACCTCCATCTTCTTGATTTTTTCAATGAATTTGTAATCCACATTATTGGGTTATGATCAGCTCCTATTTTAGGCAAAATCTCAATTTTCTTTGTTATAAGGCTCAAATCTTTAGTGCCCCACAACATGTCAATTCTAGAGAAAGAATTATGTCTTGCTGAAAAAAAGGTATAGTCCCATACTTCAGGATTAAATTTCCTCCATATATCTTCCAAATTTTCTTGTTTAACCAATTCAAAAAAAGATTTTGGCAATTTTCCTTTATTATTCTTTTTATAGTCAGCCAGAATCTCAAAACGATTGGAGGTTGGAATTTGTGCGGAGTAAAAGTCTCCAATTCTCTTTTGCTTAGGAGGAGGTAATAAAGGTTCCTCTTGGTCTCTTCTATGCTTAGACACACCCATATTAGTCTCAAAATGTAATAGCAAAAATAACTGCTTTATTTCCTTGGCTCAGGCTGATATTAAACCGCAGGGATGCATCACCAAACACAGCCTCTTTCAGCCAGGGCAAAATTTAGCAACTTCTCAAATTGCAAGCAATTACATGCTATTCCTCTAAAAACACCAGCTGGAAAACGAGCCAGTAAATACCTAGTGACCAGCTATTTATAAAACAAGAAGATAAAAGTCGGCCAGGAAGAGTTAACTATGTTCCTGTTAAGCTGCTTCAAACAATTAACAGCCTAAAGGAACAGAAAAAAAGTAAATGCTGTTTAAAAGGCTAATAAAACAACTTAGCATTTTTGGAGCTTCGGCGGCAGCTGCCTTCATTCATCGCCCGGAAACCGGAAGTCGAACATAAGCTTTTTTTGTCCAGATCTATCCAATGCATTCTGAATTGTTCCATTTAAGTCCCCCATTATCAAAACTTGATCATATGTCAATTCATCAAGTTGCTGTGTAATATCTTTAAAAAATACATCCTTCGCCCCATTTGGTGCATACAGTCCCAATAACAACATTTTTTCCCCATTCAACGTTATTTCTACTGCTACAAATCTTCCATTTTTATCTTTAAATACTAATTTCGTATCCAATTCCTGTTTAACATAAAAAATCACTCCCCTTTTCTTCTGCTCAGCCAAGGAATGAAATTCTAATAACAATTGTTTATTCCATAAAAATTTATAATCCTTTTGCTTGATATGTACTTCTTGTAGACAAACTATATTACAATTTTGCTTTTTAATCCAATGAAATGCTGTCCTTTTTTGCGGTGAGTTTAGTCCATTTACATTCCATCATGGAACATTTACATCCATCATGGTGCAAATTCTTTATTTTCTTCATAAAATCTACTCAGTTCCTGTTCATTTGTAATTGTAATTATTTTTCCCTGAAGTTCAAAGCTCAGAACTTCAGATGTTATCCATCTATACCTCATTTCATTGTCCCATAATTTCTCTGTCAATTTTTTGTATGTTCTTCTGTCATTTATCACTTGCCTTGGTAACTCCTTCATGATTCTTACTCTGCTGCCAGCAACTATCAATGTCTTTTCAAAATTTTTGTTCATGATCTTTCCCACCATTTCCTTTGTCATGTATCTTATGACCACATCTCTTGGTAGATTTTTTTTGGGGGGGAGGGCATAAAGTGAGTTCACTCTATACATACATATTTCTAGACCCTTCAGGATCTTCCTCCAAAAATTCTGCAATTATCTTTATTATATATTCTTTCAGGTCACTTTCTTCCTTTTCAGGTACTCCTCTCAGACGTATCTGAGTCTCCATCAATTTGCAGTCATGGATTGCCACTTTTTCTTGTATTTTCAACAAGGTGGAATCATGCACTTTCATTTTCCCTTCTACCTCCTGCACTTTCTTAGATGTTTCCTCAGTCTCATTTCTGAGATCTTCAATATCTTTTTTAATCTCTTCTATGATTTCTTTCTTAGAGGCAGTTATCATCTCTTTCATACCTTTCATCATTCTAGCCTCCATAGCCTCTAATTGTTCCTGCATTTTCTCCAGAGAAGTAGCCCTTGTATGGGTTTGCTTATGCTCTGACATTTAAAAAACACCGAAAATTTTGTTCTCACCAATTTAAAATTTAACTATCAGGTTCAAAAGATTAGAGCTTGCTTTTTCCAACAAGCCTAATTTCGCCATCCTCAGAGCCTCCTAGGCTGAGATATTTATTTTTAAAGTTTTTATTTCTTTCAAAATGGTGGTCGCGACTTTCTACTTCCCTTTAATTTTTTTTCTTTTTTCCTTTAAAAGCTTTTAAAGTCTATAATTAACAATAATGTCCAATAGTATTTATTTTTTCATCACCACCGCTATTATTTTCAACAATTTTTAATGTTCCGAACACCTTAAAATATTATTTTAATTTGACTTCCTTGTAATGGCCGCCAATGTTTTTCTATGGTATTATAATCCTAGAGTAGGCTTTTCATCTGATACTTCCTGCTTTACTTGCCACCAAATCCTGTTTTCGCTGGTAGAGAGATCTCACGATACTTGACGTACTTCCTGTGTTGACTGTATATGCTGCAGGTCTGTAACGATGGTGCTCTTTTTTCAAAACTGCAAGTAGACCAAACAATAAATTTCTTCTCACTTTTTAGCACTGTCCTTTAAATTTAAAAAGTCCAAATTTCACCTCTTCATCCCTTCTTCTTTCAAGCTTTCCATTTCCCACCTTCTGAATTTATTCTGTTTAACTTTAAATAGTCCCGGAATGAAAGATAGTAATCTGTACCTTTTCTGCAAGTTATCCAGATCCACACCGGTCTTGTATAGCTTTAGATGTTTAGTAATGTCCAAGAAGGTTAGGATTCTGTCGAGCTTATGTCAAATAAATGACTCTGTAAACTTCTGCAGATGATGAAAATGCAACTCCTCTCCGGAGACCCCTCAAAGCCTCAAAGGAGTCCCCCCTGGGACTCCCTTTTAGCCAAGGTAAATCTCCTCAAAGTTTTCTGTGCATATCTTGGACTAATCTCTGACTGAGAAAAGGAGGCTGTAGGCATTAGTTTGCCTTCCACTACCCCAAACAGAAGTTCCAGCCTGCTCCCTAAATGAGAAGCAGCTCAGCTCTGCATTTTCCTACCCCGGAAGATGTATCTGAAGTGTTTCAATACCTGAACTGTGTTATAGTATTATTATTAAAAGATCTTTCCTAATTTTAAAATCAATTTAAAAATCAAATTTGCTTGAAAAATTAGTGTATGGTCTTGGGCAAACTACTGTCTATTGTATAATCCACCTTGTGGAGTCGTTGGAGGGCAAAACCAGTTTTTGGAGCCTCTTGGAGCAAGAGCAGAATACAAATGTCACAAGACAATAAAGAATGCTGAAATTATGTTGAAGAGAGATGTAACAATGATAGGGCAGTGGGACTTTTTTTTTTTTAAGTATCCACATTGCATTTAATCAAAGCACAGCTTTTGACCACAAGGGGTAAAGGTGTAGTGGGCAAGCTTATTTTACAGATTTGTAACAAATGCAAATAGATGATGCTGATCTCTGGCATACAGTATGTGATATTGCTAAGAAAACTTCACCAAACTGTTGGGTAGCTTACTCTTTTTAAAAAAATGATAAGGTGGTGGATAAATGACAGACAACTATATATAAATTTAATATGTATATAAAAGGCAGTTTTCCTGTGTTGAGTTCTCCTGCAAAAATTTAATTTAAATCTACCAAATCTGGCCTTGGAGACTGACTGGTAGGATTGGATTGTCAAGATTCATTGCAGTTGTTGGTAGCTCTAATCCTAAAGAACAAGGGAGCCAAGCAAGAGTTAATTCCTCTTGGCTGCAAAAGTTATCTGCCATGGAGTGCTTCATTCTTTCAGGCATACGCACTTGTAAAGTCATCTGTGTGATTAGGAGATTAACCTATCTAACATAACACCAGTTAAGTATATGCCTATCCAAAAAAAGCCATAAGATAAATTACACTCATGCCATGTTAATCTTTTTTAGTGGGAGAGGGGGAATCTTGGACCACTGCTAATGCCAGAGCAGAAGGAATGATGCATTTGATATGTGGAACATCAGGTGCATAGAAAGGGCACATCTTTATAAGACTGCCCCAAGGGTGAGAACTGGTCAACTGGTGTCATCGTTAATCTTGTAGCACTGTCTAAATGGCACAGTCATTTAGTCCAGAAAAACCCTGCCTAACAGCCAGAGTACATATTTGATTTTGATCCAGTGACAAATGTATTTTGAAGGCTTCCTGGCTGGCCAATGACATATTAGATCATGTCTATAAAACAAGATTTAATATTAGAATAGTTAAGGAATATTGCACAGTTTCTCTTCCTTGTCCCTCCAACTCATGCACACACTTTCCTTTTGGGAGTTGAAACAGAATATATAGGCTTCTAAAAAAAAAAAAAATCTTCGAAGCAAGTGAAGGCAACTGAAGGGGGACAGAATAAAATATATATCCTTTTGTTAATATTTTATTGAAAGTGTTCTTTTTTAAAAAAATTCAGAAACAATGGATATACAGTAACTATTACAAACATCACTGAAAAGTGCCTGGTACTTGAAGAAATAGAGATAAAGTAAGTTTAGAGGATTTTGTTATAATGTTAGGTTTAGGACACCATATGTATTGGAACTCCATCTACTAAGGGGAAAAAATCCCACCCTGAACTGGATAGCCCAGGCAAGCCTGATTTCATCAAAACTTGAAAGCTAAGTTGGCAAGTACTTGAATGGGAGACCTCCTTGAAATACCAGGAGTCAGGGACAGAGGAGGACTGATATCACTTCAGGATTTCCCCCAAAATGATTTCATGCTGCTGGCCTGGTGGCCATTTTATTTTTCTCCTGCTGCCTCTTGCAGTGGTGGTGGGAAATAAGAAGTGGGGGATTCCCCATCACCTCCCTAGGGGCCGCAGCCTTATGAGTCACTTATGTACATAAGTCTATGTAGAGGATGCACATCTTCATGACATACAAGAGCAAAAAGAAATAGTTCCAACTTCCTGCCTAGAATAATGCACCCACTATACTTATTTTACACAAGTATGGGGTCTACTTTTTTGTAGATAACAGAGCATAAGTGCACAAAAGTTGTGGAAAGGATAAAATGCAATTGGGGAACCCTCTGGGTGATCAAACAGTTAAGATGGTGCTGGCAGCAAACACTGAAGCCAACTCAGTTTTCTTTAATGAAACTGTCTGTTTCAGCAGCCACTGCTATGCAAGAATATTTTCAGCAACTTGATCAGCATTAACTGCAAATTGTGGTCAGCTTTCTATGACATGACTGGGAACCTTATTTCTGAGACAGAAAGGACTTTAATGTTAAAGACACAGACACTTCACATAAGGTACCTGTTTTAAGAAGTTTGCACACTGCCTTATTCATGACCATCTTAAAGTGACACCATCAGTCATAGATGGTTAGGACTTGAAAGACCATGCTTTTGAAAAATAACATTATTTATGTTGTACATGAATAGGTACATTTTGTGTTGAAGCTTTGAATGCCTCTTTTTGGTTGTGCACTAAACTGGAACGCAGAATGTATGATATCCAAGCTGCCACTATGCAGGGTGGTTGGAATTGGAGTTTAAATATGTGGGACAGTCTTGTGAACATCACAAATGGTATATTTATTAATTTCTACAGCTTAAAGGTGAACGCATGAGGGCTGTATGTAGGCCAGCCATGAATATATATTTGAGTAATCCACAAAAAGGAGTGATAGAATTGGATGCGGACTGTTAGTGACTGGTGTATCTACAAGTTTACAACAGTCAACATTATGGGTGATGTTTTGAAAAGCAGATGACCTGGGATGCAAGAACTGGAGCTGAGAAGAATTGTGAAATATGTTCAGTGATAGTGATCATTCATTCAAAAGGCGGGAGACCCTCTTTCTTTCTTTCTTTCTTTCTTTCTTTCTTTCTTTCTTTCTTTCTTTCTTTCTTTCTTTCTTTCTTTCTTTCTTTCTTTCTTTCTTTCTTTCTTTCTTTCTTTCTTTCTTTCTTTCTTTCTTTCTTTCTTTCTTTCTTTCTTTCTTTCTTCAGCACTGACTAAATTCATTACAAACCATTATACAAAATTAGTGGCTAAAAGAACAAATACTGAAAGATTTCCCTCTCTCAAATCTATAAAAATGGGTCATGCTTTTGAAAATGAGTGAGTTGATTTATGCCCTTAGGATTTTAGTTCTGACCCCTTGCTGAGTTTACACACAGAGGCTAACTCAGGTTCATTTCCTTATAATGAATAAAAGGGTCCTTGTGAGAACACCAGAGATAAGAGACATCCTTTTATCAGGTACATATTTTTGCATTTTCAGTTCATTTACTGAGAGATTTTCTAACCTAAATAACAATAATTTGGAGTTGTGAGTAAGCAGTGAAGTGGCTAAGTTTGTGGATGACATTAAATTGTTCAGGGTGGTAAGAACCAGAGAGGAATGTGAGGCACTCCAAAAGGATCTGTTGAGACTGGGCATGTGGGCGTCAACGCGGCAAATGAGGTTCAACGTGGCCAAATGCAAGGTAATGCACATTGGGGCAAAAAATCCTAATTATAAGTACCAGTTGATGGGGTGTGAACTGGAGGAGACTGACCAAGAGAGAGATCTTGGGGTTGTGGTAGATAACGCACTGAAAATGTTGAGACAGTGTGTGACTGAAATAAAAAAAGGCCTATGCTATGCTGGAGATTATTAGGAAGGGAATTGAAAACAAATCAGCCAGTATCGTAATGCCCCTGTATAAATCGATGGTGCGGCCTCATTTGGAATACTGTGTACAATTCTGGTCACGGCACCTCAAAAAAGATATTACAGCATTGGAAAAAATCCAGAAAAAGTCAACTAGAATGATTAAAGGGTTGGGACACTTTCCCTGTGAAAAAAGGTTAAAATGCTTGGGGCTCTTTAGCTTGGAGAAACGTTGACTGAGGGGTGACATGATAGAGGTTTACAAGATTGTGCATGGGATAGAGAAGGTAGAGAAAGAAGTACTTTTCTCCCTTTCTCACAATACAAGAAATCATAGGTACTCAATGAAATTGCTGAGCAGTCGGGTTAGAATGGATAAAAGGAAGTACTTCTTCACCCAAAGGATGATTAACACATGGAATTCACTCCCACAGGAGGTGGCGTCGGCTATAAGCATAGCCAGCTTCAAGAGCAGATTGGATAAATATATGGAGCTATTAGTCACAGAGATGGAACTCTCTGTCTGGGGGACATGATGCTCTGTATTCTTGGTGCTTGGGGGGGGGGGCAGTGGGATGGCTTCTAGTGTCCTGGCCCCACTGATGGACCTCCTGATGGCACCTGAGTTTTTTGGCTACTGTGTGACATAGAGTGTTGGGCTGGATGGGTCATTGGCCTGATCCAACATGACTTCTCTTATGTTCTCTTAAACAATTCTTAAGTAGGATTGTTAAGGCATCTGATTCCAGGATCTATGCTGCTCTATGGGCATCAGGTGTGTTTCTGCTGGTGGTATAGTCTTCTCAGGGGAAGCACCTCATATCCATTCCACATTCTTCCCATTTCATTCATAAGAACATAAGAGAAGCCATGTTGGATCAGGCCACTGGCCCATCCAGTTGAATACTCTGTGTCACACAGTGGTCACCCCCCCACCAACTGCCATCAGGAGGTTCACAAGTGGGGCTAGAAGTCCTTCCACTTTGCTCTCCCCAAGCACCAAGAATACTGAGCATCACTGCCCCAGACAGTTCTCATAATATGCTGTGGCTAATAGCCACTGATCGACCTCTGCTCCATATTTTTATTCAAACCCTTCTTGAAGCTGGCTATGCTTGTAGCTGCCACCACCTTCTGTGGCAATGAATTCCACATGTTAATCACCCTTTGGGTGATGAAGTACTTCCATTTTTCAGTTCTAACTTAACTGCTCAGCAATTTTATTGAATGCGCATGAGTTCTTGTATTGTGAGAAAAAGAGAAAAGTACTTCTTTATCTATTTTCTCCATCCCATGCATAATCTTGTAAACCTCTATCATGTCACCCCGCAGTCGACGTTTCTCCAAGCTAAAGAGCCCCAAGCGTTTTAACCTTTCTTCATAGGGAAAGTGTTCCAAACCTTTAATCATTCTAGTTGTCCTTTTCTGCACTTTTTCCAGTGCTATAATATCCTTTTTGCGCTGCAGTGACCAGAATTGTACACAGTATTCCAAATGAGTCCGCACCATCGATTTATTTTAGATTGATTTTAGATTTTTATATTATGTAAATTTAATGGTAAATTTTAAATGGTACAGAAATGTATAATTGTTTTATTGTTTAACATGGCTTTTGCCACACTCTGTAAGCCACCCTGAGCCTGCCTCGGTGGGGAGGGCGGAGTATAAATAAAATTTTATTATTATTATAGGGGCATTATGATACTGGCTGATTTGTTTTCAATTCCCTTCCTAATAATTCCCAGCATGGCGTTGGCCTTTTTTATTGCAATCGAACACTGTCTTGACATTTTCAGTGAGTTATCTACTACAACTCCAATATCTCTCTGTTAGTCAGTCTCTGCCAGTTCACACCCCATCAACTTGCATTTGTAGCTGGGATTTTCGGCCCCAATGTGCATTACTTTGCACTTGGCCACATTGAACCTCATCTGCCATGTTGACGCCCACTCACCCAGCCTCAACAGATCCCTTTGGAGTGCCTCACAATCCTCTCTGGTTCTTACCACCCTGAACAATTTAGTGTAATCTGCTAATTTAGCCTCTTCACTGCTTACTCCCAACTCCAAATCATTAATGAACAAGTTGAAGAGCATGAGACTCAGTACTGAGCCCTGCGGTAACCCACTGCTTACCATCTTCCACTGCAAAGATTGCCCATTTATACTCACTCTCTGTTTCCTATTAATTAGCCAGTTTTTGATCCACAAAAGGACTTGTCCTTTTACTCCATGACGCTTGAGCTTACTAAGAAGCCTTTGATGTGGAACTTTATCAAAAGCTTTCTGGAAGTCAACGTAAACAACATCTATTGGGTCACCAATGTCCACATGTTTGTTCACCCTCTCAAAGAACTGTAACAGGTTAGTGAGGCAAGTTCTTCCCTTACAGAACACATGCTGAGTCTTCCTCAATAACCCGTGTTCATCAATGTGCCTACTCATTCTGTCCTCGATAATGGTTTCTACCAACTTTCCCTGGTATTGAAGTCAGACTGACTGGCCTGTAATTTCCCGGATCTCCTCTGGAACCCTTTTTAAAGATGGGGGTGACATTTGCTACCTTCCTGTTCTCAGGAATGGAGGCAGATTGCAATGAAAGACTACATATTTTTGTCAGGAGATCCACAAGTTCAACTTTGAGTTCTTTCAGAATTCTTGGATGTATGCCATCTGGACCTGGTGACTTATTAGATTTTAATTTGTCTATCAGTTGTAGGACCTCCTCTCTTGTCACCTCAACCTGACTCAGATCTTTCAACATCCCTTCCAAAATTAGCAGTTCTGAAGTGGGCAAACACTTCTCATCTTCTATAGTGAAGACGGAGGCAAAAAAATGCATTTGGCTTCTCAGCCAATCCTCCTTCAGTAATCCTTTTACCCTTTGATCATCCAAGGGCCCCACTGCCTCCCTGGCTGTTTTCCTGCTTCTAATATATTTGAAGAAATTTTTATTGTTGGTCTTTATATTTTTTGCAATATGCTCCTCATGGTCCCTTTTTGCCTGCCAGATCCCAGTCTTGCATTTGATTTGCCACTGCCTGTGTTCCCTTTTATTAATCCCACTTGGGCTAGCTTTTCACCGCTTAAAGGAATTCTTCTTACCTTTTACAGCTTCCATTACTTTGTTTGTTAACCATGCAGGCCTTTTCTAATACCTGCTTGTGCCTTTCCTAACTTGTGGTATATATTTTATCTGAGCTTCTAGGTTTGTAGTTTTAAATAGCCTCCAAACTTCCACAAGGGTTTTGACTGCATTTACCTTTCCTTTCAGTTTCCTCTTCACATGCCTCCTCATCTCAGAGAATTTACCCCTTTTAAAGTTAAGTGGTTCTGCTGGTCTTTTGGGGCAACTCCCTATTTATACAAATGGTGAAATCAATAACGTAATGGTCACTGCTCCCAAGTGGTGCAATCACTTTTACATCTCTCACCAGGTCTTGGGCATTACTTAGAACCAAATCCAGGATCGCCCCATCCCTGGTAGGTTCTGTGACCATCTGCTCCATAGCACAGTCATTGAGAGCTTCTAGAAACTCAATCTCTTTCTCTTGATCAGAACACATATTGACCCAATCAATCTGCGGGTAGTTAAAATCACCTATTATGACACAGTTCTTACGTTTAGCCACTATCTTTAATCCTTCCATCATATTATAATCGTCCTCTATCTTTTGATTTGGTGGGCGATAACCAACTCCCATAGTTAAATTTCCTTTTGGGCCCTCTATTTCGACCCAAAGCATTTCTAGAAGGGAATCTAATTCTCTGACCTCAGTCTTACTGGACTGTATACCCTCTCTGATATACAGAGTCACCCCACCTCCAACCCTTCCCTCTCTAGCCTTCCAATATAACTTATATCCAGGAATCACTGTGTCCCACTGATTCTCCTCATTCCACCAAGTTTCTGAAATTCCCACAATGTCTGTTTTCCCACAACACTAAACATTCCAACTTCCCAATTTTACTTCGAACACTTCTAGCATTTGTATACAAACATCTATAATTTCCCAGGCAAGTTAGGCCCACAACCTTTCTCCTGCTGCCTCAAGACTTTGGCAGACAGTCCATGCTTTTTCTCATCATATCAGTGGACAACTCTGATCCATTACTCGGTAGAAAAGTAACAGCTAACCTTTCAACTCTTTGAGATGAGTCCTCCCGAACCAGAGACATTTCATCTCCTGTTGGTTTTCCCCCGAGATTTAGTTTAAAAACTGCTCTGTCACCTTTTTGATTGATTTCCTTTCCTCATCCATTTAATTTGATGCTTTTTGTGTTGTGTTAAGTGCCATCAAGTCATTTCTGAATTAGTGATCTCCAGAACATTCTGCCATTAATAGCCTTGCTTAGGTCTTGCAATGTGAGTCAATCCACCTCATATTTTTTTCTTTTCCTGCTGCCTTCAACTTCTCCTAGCATTAGAAATCAGTTAAAAGTATGGCTTTTCAACCAGGTGTTCAGTGCTCTGTAAATTATATTATAGTTTTGCACAGGAGTCATTTTGTAGAAAAATACCTGGTGGAGCTCATCCAGGAATTGTTGGAAATTTCTGGATGAGGAATTGTATTCCTGGATGATTGAATAGTAGGAAACCTACTATTCAATGGACAAGGAGGTGGAACTCTCAGAAGGAGGAGAAGGAACTCTCAGAAAGGTTCAGGAGCTGTGCTCCTGTGAACTCCCACTGAATCTGATGTTTTTTTTTTATTTTATTCTGTTATTTTCCACACATAAACAAACCTCTCTTTTTTTTAACATAAAAAGTGAAAATGAATAAAAAACGAAAACCAAGCAAAAAAAAAAATCCAAATAGAGAGTGATTGAGCGCATTGAAATTACATTAAAGAAAAATCACATTGATAAGTTTACTATATAAATTATACTAATCTATCCTTCTCCATATAAAATCAAACATCCCTACTTCCATTATATTTTTACCTACACCAAACCAATAATTAACCGGCGGTATCTAAGCAATCAGTTGTTTCCTACCCAAAGATAAAATTTTTCCCATTTCTTTGTGGCATCGCATTTCGATAAGCCTTTAACCATATTTGATAGAATATCCATTTCTGCTACATTCAGTATTTTTTGAATTAAATCATCCCTTTGTGGAACATTTTTCTGTCTCCAGACTGCGGCATAAAGAATTCTAGCCGCAGTCACAATATATATCATTAAATATTCATCTTCTCGTGGGAGCTCATCTCTGACCATCGAAAGTAACATTATCTCTGGTTTCAGAATAATATTAACTCTTAATATCTCTATTATTAGTTTATGTACCATTCTCCAATACCTTCTGGCTTGCTCACAGCTCCACCATAAATGAAAAAACGACCCTAACCGAATCCTACACTTCCAACATTTCGGGGAGAAAATTGGATTTATTTTATTCAATTGTACAGGTGTAACATACCACCTGTGAAAAAGCTTAAAGGCATTCTCTCTAAAATTAATCGGTTTGATCACCTTATAATTATTTTTCCAGAATTGCGCCCACTGATCTAGCGTGATGGATTTTTTCAAATTGTTTGCCCACTTCAGCATTGTTTCCTTAATTACTTCATCCTCCAGCTTAATTTGTAGAAAATAATTATAGACCTTCTTGATTATCTTTTGCTTTTCTACCAATAAAATCAAAATTTTGTTTCGTGAAGCCTAATAGTTTATCTTTATTATATTTTGATGTAATCTGCAACATATTCCACCAGTCTATCTTCACTCCCCGAGATTCTAGTTGCTCCTTTTGTCTCAGTTTATCTCTTTCGTCCAATAAATCATTATACCTAATCACTACTGGCGCTTCCCAAATCTGTGGTAAAACAGCTGCTTCATGGGGTGAAATCCATCTTGGAGTTTTATCTCCATATATCTTAGCCTTAATCTTAATCCATGCTTCATATAAAGATTTCCTAATCAAATGATTTCTAAAATAAGTTTGTAGTTTCTTTGTATACCAGAGATTTGAGTGCCACCCTGATTGTAAATCAAATCCTTCTAATGCTAGGATACGTTTATCTTCTAAAGTCACCCAGTCCTTTAACCATAGGGTCTGGCATGCTAAATGATAAATTTCTAAATCGGGTAAGGCTAGACCACCATTTTGTTTTAAATCAGTTAACAGTCTCCATTTAATTCTGGGTCTTTTCCCCTGCCAAATAAACAGTCTATATTGTTGATTAAGTTTAGTAAAAAAAGGTTTTGTCACCGCGAAAGTGACCATTTGTAGCAAAAATAAAACCTTTGGCAATAAACCCATTTTAATTAATGCAGCTCTCCCCATTAAAGACAAACCTAGATTGTTCCATTTTTTTATTAACCGCTCCGTCTCCTTAAGTAATGGAATATAATTATTTTCATAGATGGTGCTGCATCTATTGGTCATTATTATACCTAAGTACTTTACTTTTTTCTCAACTTTAAAACCTGATTTCCTTTCTATTTCTTGGGTTTGTTGTTGGGTCATATTCTTCGTCAGAATTTTTGTTTTTTGTTTATTCACCTTTAGGCCTGCTGATTCACTATAATCATTTAGCTCTTTTAAGACTTCTTCCATTGCTCCTGTAGTATTAATACCATGTCATCCGCGTAAGACAAAATTTTATAGTCTTCTCCTCTTGTCCTCAAGCCAGTTATTTTTTTATTTTTTCGTATTGCATTATTCAGGAATTCTAACGATAAAATAAATAATAAGGGTGAGAGAGGGCAGCGCTGTCTAGTACCTTTTGTGAGAGCTATATCTTCAGTTTGTTCTCCATTGACAATTATCTTGGCTATTTGCCTATCATAAATTGCTTGAATATTTTTAATAAATTCCCTTCCAAAATCCATTTTTTCAAGGACCCCAAACATAAAATTCCAGTCTAGGTTGTCGAATGCCTTTTCTGCATCTATAAATAGAAAGGCTACTGACTTATCCCGATTATTTTCATAGTATTCCAAAGCATTAGATAGTATACGGATATTTGTTCACATATATCTTTTCGGAAGAAAACCCGTTTGATCTGTATGTATTAAAGTTGTTAGTATTCTTTTTAGTCTGTTAGAAAGAATCAGGGAGTATAGTTTATAGTCAACGTTTAACAAAGATATTGGGCGATAAGATCTGATATCTTCCAATTCTCCACCCACTTTAGGGATAAGACTAATATTACTATATCTCCAAGAATCTGGTAAACTAGCAGATTGCCAGATTTCTTCAATTAAACTTTTAAAATGATTAATCAAGTTATCCTTAAAAGTGATGTAATATTCAGGTGGAATACCATCAGGGCCCGCCGCTTTATTTTTCTTTAATTTCGACCATGCTTCTTCTATCTCATACATTGTAATTGGATCATTTAATATCTTTTTCTTATCTTCCGTTAATTTTACCCATACTTTATCGGCTAGGTATTCCTCTTGTCTCTCTTTCGGAATCTGGCTTTTTTTATATAAGTTTGTATAAAAATCTTTTATTATTACCTTTAAATCTTCAGTTCGTGTTTTATAATTTCCATCCTTATCTTTCAGTGTTTTTATAATTTTTTTTCCCTTTTCTTTCCTTATTTTATACGCTAGCCATTTCCCTGCTTTGTTTGCATGGTCAAAATAATACTGTCTAGAGTAGGCTATTTTCTTATCCATCTCCTCTAAAGCTACCAGATGTAGTTTGTGTTGTAGAATTCTGATTTCTTCTATAATTCTCTTTTGGTAAGGATTAATTTTTAATTGATCTTCTTTTTGTTTTATTAAATCCGTTAATTCGACCATCTTCTTAGAGTCTTCTCGTCTCTTATTTGCCATAAAATTAATTACTAAACCTCTAAAATATGCCTTACTTGTATCCCATACTGTAGCAATCGAGACCTCCTTTTGTAAGTTAAACTGAAAAAAGAGATTCATCTCTTTACTTATATATTCTACAAACTTCTTATTTTTGGTAAGGCCAGGATACATTCTCCAACTAGATTTCCTCTTACTATGCTTCAAAACTAAAGAGATAGGCGCATGATCAGCTATAGTTGAAGGTAAAATTTCTGCCTCCTGCACTGATTTCAGCAAGTTAGTCGATATCCACATCATGTCAATCCTTGACCATGATTGATGCCGATTAGAAAAAAAAGTATAATCTCTATGGTTTGGATTTAATATACGCCATATATCCACCAGCGCCAGTTCTTCGACCATTTCACCAAAAATCTGCGGTAAAACATTGCTTCCAGTAACCTTTTTCCTCCTCTTTTTATTCACAACTCTATCCGATCTATCAATGTCAGTAACGCTTACTGCATTAAAATCCCCCATAATACAGAAGTTTTCATATTCATAGCCTATGATCTTAGAATACAAATCCTGATAAAAAGCTCGCTGGTTTACATTAGGGGCATAAACATTCACTAAGAGAATTTTCTGTTGATCCTTCTGGATTTCTATCCCTTGAAAACGCGCATCACTAGCTTCAAAAATTAGCTTAGGCTGAATATCTGCTCTAATGTGTGTTACTAGTCCTCTCTTCTTTTTGCTTTCCTCAGAGGTTATTATCGCCATACCTAAACCTTTATTAATTAAAAAATGTTGATCCTTTTTTCTTATGTGGGTTTCTTGTAGGCATATAACATCTGCTTTTAACTTTTTGAGTTGGAGAAATACACGCTTTCTCTTCTGAGGCGAATTCATTCCATTAGTATTTATTGACACAATCTTCCAATTATTAGCCATCCTAAATTATCCGTCTATCTGTCGCTCTGTCAGTTGCGCCTTCTTTTTTTTCTGTAGTCTAGTTTCTCTATATAAGCTTTCTTCACCTTGTGACGCCTCTCCCTCCTCTTGTTCACTTAAGCCCTGTGGAGAGCTGTCCCCCTCCCGATCTGTCTTCCTTAATTTCTCCTTTCTTTGCCAGTTCCTCACGTGAGCCTTCATAAAATCGTCCAGTTTAAGGACCGAGTCAATCCTATATCTGGTATTCATATATGTAAATAACATTCCTTCCGGGATTAACCATTTATACATTATACCTTTTTCCTGCAATTTCTCCGCTAATTTAAAATATTCTCTTCTTCTGTTTCTTATTGACCATGGAATCTCTTTTAAAATCTTAATTTTACTACCTCCAATCATTATTTGTTTTTCTCTAGATTCCATCCAGACCGTCTGTCTAATTACCTTACGTACAAACTTTACATGTACCTCCCGCGGAAGTTCATTCTTTTTCGCATATAGTGTATTAACTCTATAGATAGCATCAATTTCTTTTTCTATTTCCTCACTTTCCAATCCTAATATATCCATTAAGAGCTCCGCCATTATTTTTAATAAAGATTCATTTTTTTGCTCAGGTAAATTAAGAAATCTGAGGACATATTCCGCCCGCTCCATTTCCATTTGTGCTATTTTGTCATTTTGTTGAACCTGTTTTTGTTCTATCTCATCAACTTTGCTTTCAGTTAATTTTAGTTTGCACTCTATAGACTTAGTAATTTTAACAACTTCAGATAAATCTTTTTTAGTATCTTTAAATTTACTATCTAACCCTTCTAATTTGTTTGCAAGACCATCCATCTGCTTAGACAACGTATCTTTCATTTCATTTAGTGCCTCCATAAAATTCTGCTGCATTTCTTTCATACCTTCTTGAGAAATTGCAGATGCCACTGTTTTAGGATATCCAGGGGATGCCCTGAATTTCCCTTGCTGAGACATGGTAACCAAATGCGATAATAAACTTAACAAATTGAAATACTGAATTAATTCCCTGACAGGGCTTCTCAGCTGAGCTGACAGCAAATCAGAGCAAACCTTCTCACCAGCACCATAGAACAAGAAAAGATAAAAAATAAACCTTCTCATACACGTCAAAAAGCATAAACCGTAAACCTTAACAGTCAAGTTGTGGCTTTAAGTTTCAAGCTATATATTAACTCCCCCAAAGTTTCTTTATCTTTCTTCACAGTTCTTTGCAACCCAAAGTGTCTTCACTACAGCGTCTTTCAGTTCCTCCGAAGTCTGATACACATCCCCACTTCCAGTTCCTCAGAATATAGATTAGAATCAATATAAATCAACAGACTCAGCAGATCAAAGTTTAGTCCCAGCACTGTTGCACCACCGACAAAGAGAGTCTTTGCAGGCTGTGAGTCATCAGTCAATGCCTCTTTGACAGCCCGACCTTCTCACCAACCGCTTGCTCTGGCGTTTCCACTTCTGTCCGCCCGATTTGGCGCTTCCCAGCCACCGTCCCGATCACCTTCTCTTCAGTCCGATAATAAAGAAGCCGCTCTGTCAAGACTCATAGTTCTCCAAGTTTCTCAGTTATTAAAGTTCAAAACCACTCCACAGCTCTACTTCTCAGCCAAAAACAAAACAGGAGAAACAAAAATTTAATCGAACCGCCGCAATCAGCTCCACCCCCGATACTGTGCGAATGCTTCCGCCGCCGTCCCCGCTCCTCAATTAAGAGGGGAGGAGCCTTCCTCTTCGCTCGTTAACTTCAACGTCGAAATGTCAAGAACAAAACAAAACAAAACTGGAAATACCGCCGTCCAAAGTGCCAAAAGGAGAGCCCAGACAATAAAGCTGGAAAAGAAACTTGCGTCGTCCTCTTCAGACTCACCACCCCCTGTGGCCCGGTGGCTGGAGCCAATGCGACCAAGACGCCGTCTGCCTCCGGGAAGTAAGGACTGAGGGCAACTGCTTGGGGGGAGCTGGGCACTCTCACCCCCTTTCCCTCGCCCCTTCTTAATACTAACCTCCACCACGGAGATAGTATGGACCAAACCAGTCCCCCTATGAGGCAGAAATTCAGCGGGCTTCAGCTGCAGCTGAAAGACACCGCCGCCATGCTCCGCCGCTTACCGGAAGTCTGAATCTGATGTTGTAGCAGCAACCTTAGCTGCTGGTGGTCAGGCAGAAATGAGGCCACAGGCGAAATCAGGAAGAAACAGCCATTTATTTAACGTGTACATGGACTCCAGACCAGACTCATGTCTTAAATGAATCTGGGAACCTCGATTTCAGGAAGGTCTACAGTCTTATAGTCACAGACAATCATTTCCAGTAAAAACTCACACAATTACAGGAAAGGACCACCCCATATCCCATACATCTTTACAAGCATCATATTACTAAAGGAACAAAAAGGAGACAGGGAGGGTCTTTCCATACATGGCATTGATGTTGCTAACACTCTTGCAGCAATATCCTTCATAAAAAACATATTTGCACCTTTGACCTGCTCCCAAGACATTTTCCAAGGTGTATTTGCTCAGTGCTTATTCCAGCCAGTTTCTAGTTCCTCTTTTAGGCAGTTGCGGCAGAGCTGATGGGTGAAGGATTAACTTCCTCTTTTCCTTACTTTTGCAATCTAGAAGGATTATTTCACACATTTAAACTTTGTCCAGATTTAAACTTAAACTTTAAACTTTATCCAGATTTAAACTTTGTTGGTCTTAAAGGTGACACTGAACTCAAACTTTGTTCTGTATTCACACATGAAATCCTTACAGATGACCTTGGGCTAAATCTTCAGTCTGCTGACCTATACAGTGACCTTTACTTTATTTAACATATTTTATCCCATTTTCTAACCTGAGAGTCTTGAATGCAGATGGTGTTATCAATTAAAATACAGTAAAAGAGAATTTAAAACATTATAACAAAACAGCCACCAAGAAAATCCAGCAGAATCTGTAAAACCAGACCTTGAAGCAGGGCTGAAATAAAAAGGTATTAAATAAGGTAAATTGAAAGCCATTAATTAGGAAACAGAAGGTCAAAGAGATTTTAAAAGTGCTTGCTAGGTGCCTCTGTGAAATACCGGTAATCCTTCTAGATTGCGAAAGTAAGGAAAAGAGGAAGTTAATCCTTCACCCATCGGCTCTGCCACAACTGCCTAAAAGAGGAACTAGAAACTGGCTGGAATAAGCACTGAGCAAATACACCTTGGAAAATGTCTTGGGAGTAGGTCAAAGGTGCAAATATGTTTTTTATTTATTTATTTATTTATATTTTGACTTATATCCCGCCCTTCCCACTGAAGTGGCTCAGGGTGGCTTACAACATAATAAACTTACATAAATTTAGCTTAAAACATTTACATAATAAGGATTAAAACAATAGATTAATAAGACATAAAAACATAAAAACCAGCGGTCTATTAAATGCATTCTAGTTCCATCCAAAAAATTTCTCAGTATTAGTTAGTTGTTGTAGTTGTTGTAGGCCTGCCAGAAGAGGGCTGTCTTACAGGCCCTGCAGAACTGCCCTTTTATGAAGGATATTGCTGCAAGAGTGTTAGCAACATCAATGCCATGTATGGAAAGACCCTCCCTGTCTCCTTTTTGTTCCTTTAGTAATATGACGCTTGTAAAGATGTATGGGATATGGGGTGGTCCTTTCCTGTAATTGTGCGAGTTTTTACTGGAAATGATTGTCTGTGACTATAAAACTGTAGACCTTCCTGAAATCGGGGTTCCCAGATTCGATAAGAGGTTTTGTTTGCATGCATACTTCAGAGACATTGAAACAAGACTTCCTCAACCATTACATATAGGTAGACAGAGGGTGAGTGGGTGGGGGTTAGTTGCCAGGAAGGACTAATTAGAGTCAAGATGCATAAGTAACTAACTAATGTGTAGCTAAGATTGGATTAAAGCAGTTGTTAAGACCTATAAATAGCAACAAATTGGCATACAGATAATAAAAGAGTTAACAAATGGATGTGAGAAACAAGTTTGAGTCCAGTGGTATCTTTAAGTTTAATTCTGGGTATAAGCAATAACCGAGTGACACAGCATGTGTAGTAAGATAAGAATCCAATATCTCTGTTAAGCCCTGGTGGTTACATTGTCCTGAGTGTTGTAATAATTTGTAATTCAACAGTCTCCCATTTCAGTCTGTTTCTGACAGCTACTTTCAGGTCCCCCATCAAGTGCCCTGGGAGGTTGAAATGTTCTCCTACAGGTTTCTCAAGATGTCAGATTTGTATCAAGTGCATTGTTGGCATTTAAAGCCAACTTCTTTCACAAGTACTGGGGCGGAGGGTATTTTTCTTGCACGGACAGCCCCTCTATCTTAAACAGCTCCTCACCCGCACTAATACAACATCTAATTTGAACATAGACACTGATATCAGAGCTTGCAATAAACCCAGATGCTAACTTGCTGGCTCATACTACATCCAGACAACAAAATCCCTGGATCTAACATCAACTATACCATTTCAGGCACATTCACTTGCTCAGCCGCCCTGAGCCTGCCTAGGCGGGGAGGGCGGGGTATAAATAAAAGTTTATTATTATTATTATTATCCATTTCTAACATTGCATATGCCATTAAATGCCAACAATGCCATTCATTTCTCTACAAAGGGCAAACATGTCAAACCCGACATCAAAGGATAAATGGACACAAATCTGACATCCAAAGTCACGAAACTGAGAAACTCCCTGTGATGAACTGGATAGAAGTCTCAGTGAGTGACAACTGGAGGAACTCACTGTGATTGGCTGACAGCCTTGCATGATAACAAGAATAACAGTTAAGAGAGGCAGAGAAAGAAAAATCTCTTCAGTTGAGTTTATGGTTTGAGTTCAGTCTGAGGCAGTTTACAGTCTGAGCCTGTCTGCAGTCAGAGGGAGTTTGAGATAGATCTGGACTTGGAAATAGAGCTCTTGTCTATGTGAGAGTTTGTGAGTGAGAAGGAGCTAACAGATGCTCTTTTAGGAAGGCTCTTAATTTGTGCCACAGTGTCACAGGGCAGAACTAGTTCAAAGGCTCTGGTGAGGAGTTCTGATCCCAAGACTATGGGCAGACTCCATTTGTGAGAGAAATCATAAACACACACTGAGAGGAACAAAGAGTCCTGTGTCTGTATGGAATCCCAGGAGACAGACTGAGGTCCCAGCAGAGAAAGGGGACTTAATATTAGGCTTTGAGGTATCAGAGTGAAGGGCCCTCAAAGGTGCCAAAGTCCAGGGTTATGATAACCAGTTTGCCAGGGAGAAAGGGTCTGAGGTGGGGAGTTCTGACACAGGCTCAGTCAGTCCCTCAGTGAGAGATAATGTGAATATTTAAAAGCCAAAACCAACTCCAAAAAGGTTTATATAAAGGAGTGTTGTCCAACCAAGTGAAACACTGGTTATTTTTATGAAATAACAACTTGCCAACAAAAGGTGTTCTTGTGTTTTAGTTTATTTTTCTGCCTGAAAATAATAATACATAATTAATAATAATACAGAAACTATATTATAATCATCTGTTCCTATCTCCTCCCTTCCCAGCCTATCTATTCTATAATAAAAATTCTATTTTTATATAAAAAACACTACCAATGTCATTATTTACATTTTTGACAAGTAAAATTTTGGTTCATCTGACGTATTGGGCAAGGTGTGACAGGATTTAAAGAGATCCCCTTTGCCCTCTGGCCCTGGCTTGTCTCGTTTATTGGTGGCGGCACCATGATACAAAGTAACCCACAAAAAGCAATTCCTCACAGAAAATAGAACAGGAAAAATATATTTTTGTACCTCAGGAATAGTTTATTAAAAAATGTCCTGTCAGAAATGGCACTTCCTCAGAAGGTGGGAAAAGCAAAGGGAGATGGCCAGGCAGAGGAGAAGCCTAGTCAGGATTTAGAAAGAATGAAATTACAATTAGAATTGGCAAAAATAGAAGCAGAAAGAGCTAAAAAAGCTGAGAGAATAGAAATGGCAAAGAATCAAAGTTTGAATCCAGTGACACCCCCCTCCAGTCTGGTGTAGTGGTTAAGTGTGCACACTCTTATCTGGGAGAACAGGGTTTGATTCCCCATTCCTCCACTTGCACCTGCTGGAATGGCCTTGGGTTAGCCATAGCTCTCTCAAGAGTTGTCCTTGAAAGGACAGCTGCTGTGAAAGCTCTCTTGGCCCCACCCACCTCACGGGGGGGGGGAGGAAGATAAAGGAGATTGTAAGCCACTCTGAGTCTCTGAGTTCAGATAGAAGGGCGGGATATAAATCTGCAGTCTTCTTCTTCTCCTCTCTCTGTCTACTTACATGTAATAGTTGAGAAAGTCTTGTTTCAATGTATCTGAAGAAGTGTGTATGCACACAAGAGCTTATACCCAGAATTAAACGTTGTTGGTCTTAAAGATGTCACTGTTCAAACTTTGTTCTTTTGCTTCAGACAAACAAGGCTTCCCACCTGAATATGTGAATGTCTTTCAACTATAGTCTGCCTCTGGACTGGTTAAAAGCACTCTGTGTTCAATAATTATTTGCTAGCACAAGAAAGCAACACTTCTACTGCTCATTGGCATTTAGCGGCTCATTCCATTGCAACAAAGGGTGTGAATGAAATCCTGACAAGGAGGTAGGGGAATCTTTTTCTGCATTACACCACTGACTACATTTGATAAACTGCTACATGGAATTAGTGATTGAAAGAAGAAATGAGGAAAGTAGGGTTTTATTAATTCTACATATGCTGTAGTCCCAAGCCAGCTGTTGCTGGAATCTTAAGACTCAAACTAGATTTTTTTTCCTGATGTGATTAAATGGACAGAAATGTCCTGCTTTCTACAGATCTCTCCAAAAATAACCATTTCCCAAATTTGCCTTTTAAATTTCTGGCTAAAGAGCAAGTTTTAAAATGAAAGCTGATAGAATAGTGGCCAGGAGTGTGAGGCTTGATCCAGGGAATCACTGATGCAAGTCTGGTAGTGGTGGAAAGTGCTGTCAAGTTGTAACTGACTTATGGCAAGACAAGAGACTAACAGAGGTGGTTTGCCATTGCCTGACTCTGCACAGAGACCCTGAACTTCCTTGATGGTCTCCCATCCAAATACTAACCAAGGCTGACCCTGCTTAGGTTCTGAGATCTGCCATGACCAGGCTAGCCTGGGTCATTCACATCAAGGCAATGCAAATCTAGCCCATACACAAACCCCCACTGTTCTGCATTTGCTATTTGGCAACAACAATATTGGCCTATCTTATGGTTGCCAAGTCCAATTCAGGAAATATCTGGGGACTTTTGGGGGTGGAGCCTGGAGACTTTCCCATTCCCTGAAGACAAATAAATACAAATACAGCAGTGCAGTTCCCCTGAATACAGTCTTAATTTCCTCATTTTTTTTCCTTCAAAGGGTTCCCCAGCAGCTGCATTTCCACTAAATGAAAGTGTTATACCCCCACAAGTCACTTGCCAGGTTTTGGTAACATTTCCAAGCATGGCTTTTTTAAAGGCACACACACTCACAAAGCAGGCAAAATAAACACAAGCAATTTGCAAGTCCACACTTTTGTGATCTCACTGGGGCAATTTGCTCACAGGAGTTGCTGCATATAACAGTCTGCTGTATTTCAGTCAAGTTCTTCAGACTAACACAAGAAACACAAAAGTAAGGAACAAAGCAGTCAAGGAGGTGGAGTTTTCCTCCATTCCATAATCAGGTTCTAGTTTACTATTCACTATACATTTTACTATGCAAATAACATCTGAAATGAACACAAGACAAACAGAGGGACTGTGCTCTCTTCCTTTCATACACTCACCAGGAAGAGTCATGTGGCTTTGCCTGCTTGCCCCCGCCCCTGTGCAGCTTTCCTTCTACTGAGATTTAAAGGCACACACACATTCCTGGCAAGACAAGAGAGGAGGCTGAGAGGTGATATGATCACCATCTTCAAGTACTTGAAGGGCTGTCATATAGAGGATGGTGTGGAATTGTTTTATGTGGCCCCAGAAGGTAGAACCAGAACCAATGGGTTGAAATTAAATCAAAAGAGTTTCCGGCTCAACATTAGGAAGAACTTCCTGACTGTTACAGCAATTCCTCAGTGGAACAGGCTTCCTTGGGAGGTGGGGGGCTCTTCTTCCTTGAATATTTTTAAACATAGATGGCCATCTGACAGCAATGAAGATCCTGTGAATTTAGGGAGAGGTATTTGTGAGTTTCCTGCATTGTGCAGGGGGTTGGACTAGATGATCCTGGAGGTCCCTTCCAACTCTATGCTTCTATGATTCCAAAACACAATTTGCAAGCTTCTTCTAAACCTATGGAGATTTAAAGTTACATCATGGCTGTTGGGGAGGGGCTTCCCCTGCCAGCTGGATGGCTGGCAATGGGGAGGAGCCTGCAAAACTGATCTCCTGCTTGGACTTGGACTCCTGCTTGGACTTGGACTTGCAAGTCTAGTGTACCTTGCAAGACTGTAATAAGAATTATGTGATAATGTATGTGAAGCACTTGAACTAGTAAGCTGTACTATAAAACTATTAATACTATCAGTCACCTCAACTTTCTACTTATACACAAAACATTCCAGTAATTTATCTTCATTACATTAATTTTGTGAAGCAGCCATGAATGTTCCCATTTTATGAAGCAAAAGAGAAGCACATCACATCAATAAGACTGACAAAAAGATGGCACTGAAGGAGAAATTATGAATCTGCATAATTGCTACAATCATCTTTGGAGGTTCTGCTTTGGATCCCTCAGCTTTCTGAGTTTGGAGGGGTGGCAACCTAGGAGAGGGGCTTCGTGGTCATGGCACCAAAACTCTGAAATTCTCTCTCCAGGAAGGTTTGCCTATCCCCTTCTGTCACTGCATTCTGCCAGCACGTGAAGTCTTTTTTGTTTTGCTTTGTTTGACACTCTGTCAGTGATACTTCCTTCGTAACCAATATGTTAATGTTTTTAATTATTTTAACTCTGTTTTTCCAAATTGTTTTAATGTGTGTTTGGGGGGTTGATTTTAATGGTTTTTAAATGTGGTTTTATTATTTATTTATTTGATTTATATCCCGCCCTCCCCACCGAAGCAGGCTCAGGGTGGCTCATAATATAAAATCCCACAAACAATTAAATTAATTAGTATTAAAATTACACATTCAGTAATAAAATAGATATGCAATGATTAAAACAATTAAAACAGAATATTGAGTTCGTGCTATTCTGGTGGCGACAGCCTTCTTCCACTTCTCTTAAATACCAGTGCCGAGTCAATTGTATGCCAGCTGGAAGAGGACAGTCTTGCAGGCCCTGCGGAACTGCACAAGGTTCTGCAAGGCCCTCACTTCACCTGGCAGTTGGTTCCACCAGCAGGGGGCTACAATACTCGGTGGGGTAGGGCGGGATATAAATCGAATAAATAAAATAAATAAATAAATAAATAAATAAATAAATAAATAAATAAATAAATAAGAAGGCCCTGTCTCTGGTTGATTTCCATCGGGCCTTCTTTAGCCCAGGGATTACTAATAGATTTTGTGATCCGGATCTAAGCACTCTCTGGGTACTTTATTTTTAACTTGTTAGTTGCCTATACACAACCACCTTGATCCAGTATTTGCATATCAGACATGTTCTGAGAGGAGAAAAGAAAGGGGCACTCGGCATAAACCCCTACCCCCACCAGGAACAGAATACAACAGCATTTGGGATCTCTAGGCTGGGGGTAGGCTGCTACAACCAAGCTCCCATTCACAGCAGTCTCCTTCGAAGTTGGTAGAGAAGATTCATTTTCAAAACCTTGTCTCTGCCATATAACACCTTCTGCTGGATCAAAGGTAATGGCTGGGTGGCTGGCTTTATAGAAGACAAGCTTAATATTAGTCATGGGAACATGGAAACGGAATCTCTTTTCAAAGAACTTTTAAGTCACATTAGTTCAATTTGATCCTGATTTCAAATAGATTTATACTGCTCAGCTTGTTTGTCCAGATTTAGCGTTCTCTTCTGAAATGGAAAAAAAATGAATCAATTTCCTGTTGTGCAAATGAATAGGTACTGGGCTCAGAATCTCACGATAGAGATAACTTCATTTTGCATTAACATTAATAAATTATTATGCCATGAATTTTTTTTGTCTGTGATGAATTGTTTAACACTCACTATGCTTTAATTTCTCTGTGTGTAAAACTATTTGTTCCATCTGAAAAAGCAACATTACCCATCGGAGAACAAATGCGTAAGATTAGCACATTATGAAGAATAAAGAGCAGCTTTCAGCTCTCTTCTAGGGGTGTGCATTCGGTTCGGCCGAACCGATTCAACCGCCGAAGCACCCTGATTCAGCTGTATACGGAATCACATACAGCCGAATCCAATTGGGGCCCATTATGCAGGAGCTGATTATGGCTCCCCGTATACTTCCGTATAGATATTTGGAAGTATACGGAATTCAATGCAAAAGGCGGGAAAGGAGCTTCTGCAGCCTCAGGGGAGCTGCTTGCCTCCTTTCCCGCCTTTGGTAGCCTTTTCCCGCCTCTCCCATAGCCTCCCTGGGATCAGGGAGGGGGGGGAGGGGGAAGAGGAGCCACAGCAGCAAATCCAAAGCATGCATTTGCAAAATGCATTGCAAATGCATGCTTTGCAGGGCTGTTGTGTAGCTGATCCCCAGCCATCAGCAACATTGTTGTTCTTTTGATCTTACTTGGGTATCCAAGTAAGCACTGTTGTCTGGCCAATCACAGAGCAGTGCTATTTTTTGAAACTGCTCTCTGTAGGGCCAGAGAACCTTTTTAAGGAGTCTGCCTGGCTGGACTCCTCCATTGCTGCTGTGTTGGTGTGTGTTGGTGTGAGAGAGAGATTGTGCTGTGCTGGCCCTTGGCCTCAGCGGCTGCTGCTCTCTCTCAGCCTTACCAGACTTACCTGGAGTAGAGAAGACGTCTAAGGTAAGACAGTCTTGGGGTTCTTGTTTTTATTTTAGTTGGTAAAAGGACTTCTTAAGACTCAGAGTCCCTTTACTTATCCACATTTGGGTGGTGGGTAGCTTATTTGGGGTTAGGGTAAGGGGGTTGTACTGGAGGAGGGGGCCTGGGGTGGGGGTGTTTTTGCCAATTTTCCCATATCTTACTTTAGTGAGAGGACTTTTAAAAGTGCAATGTCCTTTTACTTTTCCTGATTTGGGTGGCTTGGATTTCTTGAGGTTAGGGTGAAGGATTTTTTGGGAGGGGGGGGGGTTGGTAAAGTTCCTGTATTATTAAAAGTTAAGTTTTTTACTGTTTTAAAAGGATTCTGTGTTTGATTTGTTGCTGCTGTGTTGTGCTGCTGTTGTTCCTTTTCTCTTCTGGTTCTTGGGGTGGGAGGGTGCTGTTTGGCCTAATTTTCATTGTTTAAAAGGCCACCTTTTTAACAGTTAAGTTTCTTGGCCTTCTCTTGTTGTCCCTTTTCCTGGCTCTGGTTTGGCGGGGGGGGGGGGAGCTGGCACCTGGGTGAGAGACCCAGAACCAGCAGGCTTGTTGTGCTTGGCCAGCTCTCTCCATGTTGTTTGGGGGCAGGGCTAGAGAGCTGGCATCTGTAGATTGTGTGTTCTGTGGCAGGGAAGCTGGCACCTGTGTGAGAGACCCAGAACCAGCAGGCTTGCTGTGCTTGGCCAGCTCTCCCCGTGTTGTTTGGGGCAGGGCTGCAGAGCTGGCATTTGTAGATTGTGTGTTCTGTGGCAGGGAAGCTGGCACCTGCATGAGAGACCCAGAACCAGCAGGTTTGTTGTGCTTGGCCAGCTCTCCCTGTATTGTTTGGGGCAGGGCTGGAGAGCTGACATCTGAGTTTGCTGCAGCCAGGTCTGCAGAGCAGACCTTGAGCAGATTGTGTTTTGTGTGGCAGGGTTCATAGAGTAGATAGATGTATATAGTGCATTTGGGTCCTATAGAGATTCTCTGGTGTGAAGTTAGGTTTGGCTTTGGGTTCCCCAGGAATTGGACCCCCTGGGCCCAATTTTTGGGGGACTTGGGGGTTTGTAGGGGAGAGTCCCCTGCAAATTTGGGGGCTCTTCCTCAAACCCCCTCCCCTCCAGGCGGCTTCAAATATACCCTATTTGCCGTATATTCGGAAATAGCTGCACATCTACCGTATATGCGGCTATTCCGACTACGGAATTCAGAAATATTCGGGATTCCATATTTTTTTCGCCCATATAATTCCAAATCCGTGTACTACCAATTTTTTTTTTTTTGCACATTCCTACTCTCTTCCATAGATGGTGTTTATCACATTTTTCACAACCCAGCTCGGATAACACTGGAGAGATAAAAGAGGCTTAATACATCCACCATAATAGAGTATTTTACAACTGGAAGAAGCATAAAAATATGCATGGCTTGCCATATAGATATATGTATATATTAAAAACTGTACTTGTACCTAAGTGAGTTTGGGCTTTTTCTATCTGTTATGTTAATGTATTTATAGAAAAAGCTGGTGCAAAGGGTGACTCTCCAATTAAGACAAATGAGCCACATTGACTACCCCCCCTCCCAGGGCACAGCAGGGGTGCTGGCAAAATCGACTTGATTCTTTTCTGTCAGGGCTGAACTGGAAACAAAAGCATGGAAATGCAACACATCCACTTACAGCATAATAAAGGCTATTGTTTAAAGCGTGAAGAGTTTTGGCACCCTTCTGGGGCCTTATGTAAATCCATCTCTCTGTGCACTGCTACCAACCCATTGTAAAGATGTACTTTGTTGGCTGAGAGCTGAGACAAGGAGCACAGCCTGCAAGTCAATTAGATATGTATTAAGCAAATAAATCAGGGCTGACTGATATTGGCTAAATTCAAATGCCTTCTTATATGCTGACAGTAATTCTAATTTGATTGACAAATTTGTATGGCCTGTGATTAAGCTAAATGAAAGGTGAGAATAATCCTATTATTTTTAGGGTTATATGCAGACAACCACCTTCACTCCATATAATTAAAAATAACCAGTTAAGATAAACAATGTTGTGCTCCTCACAAGTAAGAATGTCTTATGTGCAATTAAAACAACTGAATTTAATGTTTCCTTTAAAAGAATTACTCTTAGAGGGAATTTAGATCACATATCCACCTGGGAATAAAGATAGAGGGGGAGGTGTTACATCATATCTCAAAGAGGGCAGAGAAAGCAATCTAGGAAATGTCATGGGGAATTGTTGTTTTCTATTTATATTCGGCTCTCCTCCACTAATATGGGGCTCAGTGTGGGTTCCAACATATAATAAATGCACCATATATAAGATTAAACTATATCAATTAGAAACAGTTCCAACAGAAGTGAAATGGCTGGATGTATTGGGACATAAGAGTTACTTAAAATTGGGCATGTCCTGTTACTCACTTGATCAAACCCTTGAGGCAGATCACAAAATGAGAAAGGAAATAAAGCTGATAATGATAATATACTCTGAATCTCAGAGCAGTCACACTCTCCTTCACCTTCCATTCCCACTACAGACACACTGTAAGGTAGATGGGGCTGAGAGAGCTTTTACAGCAGCTGCCCTTTCAAGGGCAACTTCTGTGAGAGCTATGGCTGACTCAAGGCCATTCCAGCAGCTGCAAGTGAAGCGGAATCAAACCCAGTTGTCCCAGATAAGAGTCTGCACATTTAACCACTACACCAAACTGGCTCTCTGTGCATTGGAACAGTTGGTCACAGAGCCAACCAGAAAGATAGGGATCTTGAACTTGGTTCTGAGTGGTGAGACCTCATGAGAAATATAGATGTCATTGCACTAATTGGGAAAAGTGGGATGATTATATGAACCCCAGGTCTGAAGCACTGGAGCTTTTCCTATGTTCCTATGTCTGCTATGCTGGAATGTTTTGGGTCACATGAAATCTGTTTGCTGTACTGAATAGCTAAAATAAGAAAATGCAGATCTCTCTCTCTCTGTGTTTACACACACAAACAAATATGGAATGCCTGAAGTACAGATCAATATAGACTAGAGAAAGCCAAATAAGAGCAGCTCATTTGTGGGTGTTTTTGTACATGTATTCAAATGCAATACTTGTCCATACTGAAGCTCTTCCATTCCAATACTTGCACTTAATTCTTTTTCCTTAATGGTGCTATTTACATGTTAATATTTCCTTCCACTCAGTTGGATCCAGACAAAACTGACCATTTCTGCTAATTCCCCCTTTCTGATGCAGATCCCCACCAGGGTCCCTTGTTTCCAGGAACATAATTTCATGGAGATTTGTGGGAAAGGGAGGCAGGAAAATTCCATTTTGCCGCTCTGAATTTAGTCTGGTTCTAACCCCAAGTCATTAGCAGAGATGGGCATGAACCACATTTTTGCAGTTCAGTTTGTGGTTCATGGGTGAACCATGAACCAAACTACAAACCAATACATTGGTTTGTGAATTGAAGCATTTTTTTCAGTCCATTACTCTTGTTTTCTGCTCACTGCTTCTTGTCATGAGAAATAAAAAGTTGGGGTTTAAATGGCTCTGAGTCATTTAACCCCCTACTTTCTACTCCTTGCCAAAAATGGCAGTGAGCAGAAAGCAGAGAGTTAAATGACTCCAAGCCATTTCACCCCTCTTTTTCTGCTCCCCACCAAAAGTGGAGATGAGCAGAAAGCAGGGGATTAAATGGCTCTGAGCATGATGTGACAATGGTCTGAGCCATTTAAACCAAACATCTGAATGGCGGGAAGCAGAAAGCAGGGGGTTAAATAGCTCAGAACCATTTAAACCCTTGTGTTTTGCTCCCTGTCACTCAGCAGTTTTTTGTGAAGAGAAGAAAACAGGTGTTTAAATGGCTCAGAGTAATTTAAAACCCTGCTTTCTGTTCTTCATGAATGTCATGAATGGCCTTAAATTTTGTGGAAGGGTGTGGCAGCTGTTCAGTTTGCAACCATCGCTTTGCAACTCCCCAAAAATCCATCCCTAGTCATTAGTTGTTTTGCAGGCTTTAGTTTTTCTGAGTCATGGGATAACTGTCTAGCTATTAACATTGGAGATGTTTTTGGTTACTTTCCAGCAGGTTTCCTTCCACTCATTCATTCAAGTGTGTTCTGTCTGGTTTGTTTTGTGGTTGCCAAAGTCAAGTCTATATGGACTATCCACTTTGAGGTGTTGCATATAAATATCCTTCCACAGCGGAACTTGAAGGCAATTTTGGTTCCTTTATGTTTTGCAAGCTCACTATACTAGTCACTGTAAACCAACTCCATAATCTTTGCAGATTTTCATTCTCTAGAATCTTAGGGTAAAGTCCAGCTATTAATGTTCAAGTAAACAGTATTGATAAACCATTGGACCAAATTCCTACTAAAACCAACCACTCCAACTGGACCTCAGTTGTTTAAGTGTTTAAGGTTGAAATAAACATTTGCTAACTCCTAGGTCTGAAATTCTTGGGAGTCAATTATTAGTTGTGACACTTTTGCAAAGTTTTTTTTTTTTGCTGATAAAATATCTCAATTGCATTCTGATTTGGATGCCAGCTGTAATATAGCTCAAACAGTATAAATGTCTGGTGCATCATCTGGTCCACTTATGAATCATTTCAGTTCAGTTACCACAAGAGTTACGAACAGGATCTTGGGATCTGTGAGGGCCACCACTTGTTCTCTGGATCTCTGCCCATCTTTGATGCAGTCTCCCCACCACACTCACTCCCCATATACATGCACATGTGTCCCCCAGGTAGCCAGAGTGAAATGGAAGGGGTGAGCACTTCCTGATCCCTCCCTTCTTCCTGTGCCCAGCTCCCCCATCCTCCCCCCACCTCAGTCTGCCCCTCTTCCAAGGCTTGCTGCCCCCATCCTGCTTCTCTGCCCATGTCTTCACCTGGCGGCACCTGAAAATAAAGCACTTCGAAGCCAATTTGCAAGAGCAGCAGGCAGAAAGCCAGTGCTGCAGAAGAGGCACCAAAAGCAGACTGCTGGGCCAGGGGAGGGGAGGAGGAGGGGGACCAGGAATGGAAGCAGGCAATCTCAGACTTTTAGTTCCCACCTCCTATCACTCTTGACAGAATAAGGGAATGTAAAGTGGGACAGGGGATTACAAGTTCCAGCATGCTCTCAGAAAGAGCACTAGGCACCCATGACATCATTCTAAGATGGGAAGAGTTGGGGAAATGAGTGGAAAAGATGGATGGTTACAGTAAATAGAGCTGGGTAAAGCATGAACTTGGTGAGTTGGGGGAACTGTTATTCCCTCTCAAATACCTCAAGCTGTGGGAGGGCCTATTTATTACAGTCTCTCTTTGAAGGTGTTAAAAGAATAATTGAATACACAGTAATGATAAAACTCAGCTTGCCAGGGCTGTGAGCTTCCCCTCATTTTATCTTGCAGCTGACTGTCCAGATTTTGTTTTAAAAATTGTGATGTTATTTGCAACATTATTTTGGACCCCACGGCCCCCCCAACTAAAAAATTATCCCCTCCCCCCCATTTTTTTTCTGGCTATGGGTCTGATCTCTGCCTGCCCGTTATCTGTGAAAAGAGAACATAAGAACATAAGAGAAGCCATGTTGGATCAGGTCAATGGCTCATCCAGTCCATATATATATATATATATATATATATATATATATATATATATATATATATATATATATATATATATATACACATCCACACACACTGTGGCTAATAGTCACTGATGGACCTCTGTTCCATATTTTTATCTAACCCTGTCTTGAAGCTGGCTATGCTTGTAGCCGCCACCACCTCCTGTGGCAGTGAATTCCACATGTTAATCACCCTTTGGGTGATGAAGTACTTCCTTCTATCTGTTTTAACCAGACTGCTCAGCAATTTCATTGAATGCCCACAAATTCTTGTTTTGTGAGAAAAGGAGAAAAGTACTTCTTTCACTACTTTCTCAATCCCATGCATATTCTTGTAAACCTCTATCATGTCACCCCGCAGTTGACGTTTCTCCAACCTAAAGAGCCCCAAGCGTTTTAACCTTTCTTCATAGGGAAAGTGTTCCAAACCTTTAATCATTCTAGTTGCTCTTTCCTGCACTTTTTCCAGTGCTACAATATCCTTTTTGAGATGCGGTGACCAGAATTGTACACAGTATTCAAATGAGATCACACCATTGATTTATACAGGGACATTATGATACTGGCTGATTTGTTTTCAATTCCCTTCCTAATAATTCCCAGCAAGGCGTTGGCCTTTTTTATTGCAATTGCACAATGTCTTGACATTTTCAGTGAGTTATCTACCATGACCCCAAGATCTCTCTCTTGGTCAGTCTCTGCCAGTTCACACCCCATCAACTTGTATTTGTAGCTGGGATTCTTGGCCCCAATGTGCATTACTTTGCACTTGGCCACATTGAACCTCATCTGCCACGTTGACGCCCACTCAACAGATCCATTTGGAGTGCCTCACAATCCTCTCTGGTTCTTACCACCCTGAACAATTTAGTGTGATCTGCAAACTTGGCCACTTCGCTGCTTACTCCCAACTCCAAATCATTTATGAACAAGTTAAAGAGCACGGGACCCAGTACTGAGCTCTGTGGCACCCCACTGCTTACCGTCCTCCACTGCGAAGACTGCCCATTTATACTCACTCTCTGCTTCCTATTAATTAGCCAGTTTTTGATCCACAAGAGGACCTGTCCTTTTACCCCATGACTCTCAAGCTTACTAAGGAGCCTTTGATGAGGAACTTTATCAAAGCTTTCTGGAAGTCAAGGTAAACAACATCTATCAGGTCTCCTTTGTCCACATGTTTGTTCACCCCCTCAAAGAACTGTAACAGGTTAGTGAGTCAAGATCTTCCCTTACAGAACCCATGCTGAGTCTTCCTCAATAACCCATGTTCATCAATGTGCCTATTCATTCTGTCCTTGATAATAGTTTCTACCAACTTTCTTGGTACTGAAGTCAGACTGACTGGCCTGTAATTTCCCGGATCTCCTCTGGAACCCTTTTTAAAGATGGGGGTGATATTTGCTACATTCCAGTCCTCAGGAATGGAGGCAGATTTCAATGAAAGATTACATATTTTTGTCAGGAGATCCACATACAACTTTGAGTTCTTTCAGAACTCTTGGATGTATGCCATCCAGACCTGGTGATTTATTAGATTTTAATTTGTCTATCAGTTGTAGGACCTCCTCTCTTGTCACCTCAGTCTGACTCAGGTCTTTCAACACCCCTTCCAAAATAAGTGGTTCTGGAGCGGGCAAACACTTCTCATCTTCCACAGTGACGACGGAGGCAAAAAATGCATTCAGCTTCTCAGCCATTTCCCTATCCTCCTTCAGTAATCCTTTTACCCCTTGGCCCCACTTTTACCCCCAGTAATCCTTTTACCCCTTGGCCCCACTTCCTCCCTGGCTGGTTTCCTGCTTCTAATATACTTGAAGAAATTTTTATTGTTGGTTTTTATGTTTTTTTGCAAGATGCTCCTCATAGTCCCTAGGAATAACTTCTGATAGCACAGATGTGGCACTGTCAAGGCAAGAACTTTACAGGGGTGGGGTTCTTCCTGTGCATGTTGTGGTTGCTGTGAATGCTGCCCTAGGCCTAAGTGAACCTTCAAGCAGGACAGTAAATAGCCTGTTGCTAAGCAAGCAGAGCAAGAGAACAAGCACCGGCAGGTCCTTCAAGTTAATTGTCAAAACAAGATATGTTCTATGTAGGTTTTGGTAACACAGATGAATAAGTTGGTAACACAGATGAATAAAAAGAACTTTGTGAGAACCACAAAAGCAGTTCATATATGAGGAAGGTTCATGAAGTAACTGGAACACCTACAAATATAGACTTTTATTCACAGTTTTACATTATGCATACACAAAGGATTCTTAAGCTTTTAAGAGGCAAACATGTCAAAAGCCTGTTTGCCTCAAGCTTTCCCTGCAGACTTGTTTTTGTACAAGTCTGCCTGCAAGAGATAACATGGAGAAGAGACAAAAAGTGTGTGAGTGAGAAAAAGGAGAGGGGAAGAGAAAAGATAGTGGAGATTTTGTAGATGTCCTTTCAGCTGTGACTTCAAGGCTGGAGGATTGCAAGGTTATTTTAGATAGCACACGTGGCCCCAATTTATATCTATTTCCTTGCTATACAGGGAACTAATCTGGGTCATACATATAAACATCAGCGCCATGGTGCAGAGAGGTAAAGCTGCAGTACTGCAGTCCTAAGCTCTGCTCACGACCTGAGTTTGATTCCAGTGGAAGCTGGGTTCAAGTAACTGGCTTGAGGTTGACTCAGCCTTCCATCCTTCAAGGTCAGTAAAATGAGTACCCAGCTTGCCTGGGGTAAAGTGTAAATGATTGGGGAAGGCAATGGCAAACTGCCCCGTAAAAAGTCTGTCATGAAAACGTGAAAGCATCGTCACCCCAGAGTCGGATATGACTGGTGCTTGCACAGGAGACTACCTTTACCTTTTTATATATATAATGTCAATATTAACAGAAACCAGTGTTAATACAGTGCTGCTAATTACTATCATAGGTTCACTCATGGCAGGAGACATCTAAGGAGACTGTGGGACAAATTCAATGAAAAACTGGGGTTATTGACTCTTTTTCTCACACCGTATGCCATAGAAGACATTAAAGGACATTGTTTTAGAATCTTTACCTTTTGGAATCCTTCCTGATTTTCCAGAGTACATGGTTGCCGCATTGGGGATGTAGATTTTGGCCACACACAAACTTTTTTCTTGGGGAAAATAGTTCAAAGATATTGGTCTTGGACTTTGTTGTTTCCAATGTTATTTCACACAGCATTGTGTCACCATCAATGTGAATCACTGTTTGGAGTGCCTAGTTGTAACTACAAGACACATTGTCCAACATGGTTACTTTAAAAAACTTTGCTATTAATTATTTATAGAGGGAAAGAGTGGTTTAGAACAATGTGACCTAACTTGTGGGTCCATTCAAATAGTGGGTCTCAGTCTTTGCGGTTTAACTGATTCATGCATACTCTGTTTTTTAAAAAACAAATTTGTGGTTCAACATATCAATAAAGTAAATTTGGATTTGTGAGTCACCATTTCAAAAAAGACAGGAACCACTGGCCTGGAATAAAGATGCTGTGAGAGCATCCTAAACAAATCTACTCAGTCCTAAACAAATCTACTGCTGTGGGAGCAGTTCTAAACAAATCTACCTAAATGCTGTTAGCCACCTTGAGTCTGTACAGAATGGGCGGGATATAAATATAATGTAAATAAAATAAATAAATAAATACTCACAAGTAGATCCCATTTTATTCAATGGAACTTACTTCTAGGAAATTGTTCCTAGGACTGCATCCTAAATATCCTTCTATGCTTACTGATATTAAAACACTTTAAAGCTACATTCCCACCAGGGAGAAAGTCCTTCTTAGGGTTGGGCTGCATGTCTTTAAGGGCACATGATTGGCCCAATATGACCGCATCCTAAAGAAAAGAGACAAAGCAATTCCACGTGAGATTTGAACTACAGAGGGAGTAGTTATTTTTGGTATGTTTCTGTAGGAGCTGGGGCTCTAAAATAAACAAGCACAATTTACCATAGCAAGTAAAACAGCAATTAATGTTAAGGGGATTATGTCTGCCTATGGGGCTTTTAGGGATTTTGAAACATAATCTAAATAATTTGTTTTCTTAAAATAATATTCTTTTAGAAAGTACATTTATGTTTAATAAGTTGAAGACTTGCAATTTGAAGTAAATAATACAATAATATGAAACATGGGAGACCCAGTGCTGCACTTATAGCAGCATAAATAATGCATGAGTTCATGATTACATTTTAATGCAATCTCCCCTTTTTGAGTTGCTAGTCAGACTGTTGTGGAATCTCATTTATGTTTAATACATTATTTCTCCCAAATAATCTTTAATTTCCCAGCCTGACTGGGAATTTGGAGAGGGGTTGTTTAATTTTCAAGCTGAGCATTTTGTTCATTACCTTGGAAGAGAAGAAAGTAAGAAATATGCTTAATCTACATAATTTTTCCTTAGGAGATATCTCCATGAACCCCTTTGAACAGTTCCAAGGTTACTTGAAAATGACACATTGGAGGATCTAAGCCATTCTATATATGATAGCACAAGAAAGCTCCACAGTAGCACTGGGTTCTGCACATTGAACTGGTTGTGCTAGACATGAAAAAATGCCCCCTCCCTTCAGTTTGTACTGCAGAGACTGGTTTGACATTTGTTGTTGCTCAGTCACACAGTCGAGTCCGACTCTTTGTGACCCCATGGACCAAGTCACGCCAGGCCCTCCTGTCTTCCACCATCCTCCGAAGCCTGCTCAAATTCGTGTTTCTTACATCAGTAACACTGTCCAGCCATCTCATCTTTTGCCTTCCCCTTCTTCTTTTGCCTTCTGTTTTTCCCATCATCAGGATCTTCTCCAAGGAGTACTCCCTTCTCATTTGGTGGCCAAAGTATTTGAGCGTCAGCTTCAGCATCTGATCATCCAGGGAACAGTCTGGGTTGATTTCCCTTAGGACTGACTGATTTAATCTTCTTGCAGTCCAAGGGACTCTCAAGGGTCTTCTCCAGCACCACAGCTCAAAAGCATCGATTCTTCTGCGCTCGGTCTTCCTTATGGTCCAGCTCTCACAGCCATACATTACTACTGGGAATACCATTGCTTTGACTATACAGACTTTTGTTGGCAGGGTAATGTCACTACTTTTTATTATGCTGCCCAGGTTCACCATAGCTGTCCTCGCAAGGAGCAAACGTCTTTTAATTTCATGGCTACATTCACCATCTGCAGTGATCTTGGATCCCAGAAATGTGAAGTCTGTCACTACTTCCGTGTCTTTCCCTTCTATTTGCCAAGGTGTGATGGGGCCGGATGCCATGATCTTAGTTTTTTGAAATGTTGAGTTTCCAGCCTACTTTTGTGCTCTCTTCTTTCATCCTCAACAAGAGGTTCTTTAGGTCCTCCTCACTTTCTGCCATTAGAGTAGTGTCATCTGCATATCTGAGGTTGTTGATATTTTTTCCCAGCAATCTTAATTCTGGTTTGTGCTTCATCCAGGCCAGCATTATATGTACTCTGCATATAAATTAAATAAGCAGGGTGGTAATATATATCCTTGTCGAACTCCATTTCCTATTCTAAACCGATCAGTTGTTCCATATCCCATTCTGACAGCTGCTTCTTGACCCTTATACAGGTTTCTCAGGAGACATGTGAGGTGGTCTGGTACTCCCATCTCTTTAAGGACTTGCCACAGTTTGTTGTGATCCACACAATCAAAGACTTTGGCATAGTCAATGAAGCAGAAATTGATATTTTTCTGATACTCCCGTGCTTTCTCCATAATCCATCGAATGTTGGCAATTTGATCTCCAGTTCCTCTACCTCTCCGAAACCCAGCTTGACCTTCTGGTAGTTCCCAATCTACACACTGCTGAAGCCTAGCTTGTAGGATCTTTAACATGATCTTGCTGGCATGTGAAATGAGTGCAATGGTACGATAGTTCGAACATTCCTTGGCATTACCCTCCTTTGGGATTGGAATATAAACCGATCTTTTCCAATCCTGTGGCCACTGTTGTGTTTTCCAAATTTGTTGACATAATGTGCGCATCACTTTAACAGCATCATCTTTTAGGACTTTGAATAGCTCAACTGGAATGTCGTCATCTCCGCTCGCTTTGTTGCTAGTAATGCTTTCTAAAGCCCATTTGACTTCACTCTCCAGGATGTCTGGCTCAAGGTCATTGATTTCACTTTCATGGTTGTCCGGGACATTGGGATCCTTCTTTGTATAATTCTTCTGTGTATTCTTGCCACCTCTTCCTGATCTCTTCTGCTTCTGTTAGGTCCCTACCATTTTTGTCTTTTATCATGGCCATCTTTGCACGAAACGTTCCCTTGATTTCTCCAATTTTCTTGAATAGATCTCTTGTCCTTCCTATTCTGTTATTTTCCTCTATTGCTTTGCATTGTTCCTTCAGGAAGGTCTCCTTATCTCTCCTTGCTGTTCTCTGGAAATCTGCATTCAGTTGGGTGAATCTATTTGTAAAGCCTCATCAGACAGCCACTTTGCTTTCTTGCATTTCTTTTTCTTTGGGATGGTGCTGATTGCTGCCTTCTGTACAATGTCACGAACCTCTGTCCATAGTTCTTCAGGCACTCTGTCTATCAACTCTAGTTCCTTAAACCTATTCTTCACCTCCACAGTATATTCATAAGGTTTGACATTAGTGTTCTTTTACTTGCTTTGCTCAGTGGCACTGGGTTCTGCTGGGCATTCTATACACTGAACAAGTTGTGTCAGGCTTGCAATCCCCCTCCCCCCACCTTGGATCATGAATCTGTACTTCACATCAGTCCTATTGAGCTGGCATTGTCACAATGGCACTGGGTTTTGCTGAGCACCAGTACATTGCACTGATTCTTCTGGGCTTGCAAACTCCCCCCCCCCCTGCTTGGAATGTGATTCTGTGCTGGACTTCTGTCTTGTCCAGCTGGTATTCAGATAGCTGGACCCCATCATTTCTATACAGATTCAGCATATCATGATAGAAGGAAGGTTTGGGTATGAAAGACCCTCCCCATCCCTGATATTGCCTTTCTAATGACCATAATGGCACTATGCAAAGCCTTCTGAATGGCCAAAGTTTAAAGGCACCCCTCCAGACCTGCCTCTGGAGAAGCCAAACCAACAACACTCTGGGGTCCTCTGCCTGAAGCCCCCAGTCGCTCTTATTGCTAGTGCAGCACCCTTGGACTGCATGGAATCATTCTCACCTGACTGTAACACTAGAATTTTGGGATGACTGCCCTGATAGAGATAGAGCAGGAGCTGGCCACATAACTTAGTGACACACCATTGAATGTTCACCAAAGGGGAAAGGCCCAGTCTCTCTGGCACTGACTTCTGCCCTTCTCTCCATCCAGAAAACAATGGAATGGCCCATGATGGCCCTGACTAGCCTGTAAGTTATGCCTGCTCCTGTAAGAAACAAAGCACACTGTGCTATCTAATGTAGCCCCCAAAGTCAACAGACTGCCAGTGGCTAGTGTATATTTTGGCCAGACAGGCTTAAGCTGGCTGCTGCTGCTGAAGCCCCAATCTGGAACAAGTGAATCCCAAATTCATGTCAGCACTACAGCCTCCATCAGAACTCTGCAGGTAACTGCCCCAAACTGAAACCGTGCCATCAGTCTTCCATTGTGATGCTGAAACAAACACCCAGGGCCATTGCCTTGTGCCTCCAAATACAAGCTGAAAGCCTTAACAGGACACAGCTGTGGATCCCCTGCAGTCTTCAGAACCATGCAATGCCTTTGCCCTTCTGATCTGCCTTAGATGCATGGAACATTAGATCCACCTCACTGAATGATGGTCTCAGGTCTGCCATCTGCAACACTGTTTGGGACACATGCCAATGAGATCGAATCAAGAGCTCACTGATACTTAATGCAGCATAAAAAGACAACAAGGCAGCTGCTTGGAAAAGAAACAACTTGAAATGGCTAGCACTGACCTATTAGGCATGTACAGCTTACTGCAGAGAATCTGAGCAGTCAAACCTTTAAGCTTGGCTTTGGATTCTGTGCCTGCAGTAAGCACCATTATTTCCTATCACCTGGTTGGAGCTGGGTAGCAGGAGAGGGCAGCCCAGCCGGGCTCACTGTGCATTTGGGGAACTGAAGGCTCCTGACAGTTACAGCTCAGCACTGTCTCCTCCTGCCACCCAGTTGAAACTGGGAAGTGAGAAAGGACAGCCTAGCCAGGCTCACTGTGCATACAGGAAGCTCCATGCAGGCACAGCTCTGCTCTGCCTTCTCTTGCTGCCTGGTTCAAACTGGGCAGCAGGAGAGAGCAGCCCAGCCAGAAGCCATTTTTCTGCAAGCAGAATGAGACTAGTTATGGTTTCATATCACTAGACTTTTTTTGAGCAGGAATGCACAGGAACTAAGTTCTGGCTGGCTTGGCCTAATATTCAAATATTAGGAGAACCGGGTTTGATTCCCCACTCCTCCACTTGCACTTGCTTGCAAGGCCTTGGGTCAGCCATAGCTCTGGCAGAGGTTGTCCTTGAAAGGGCAGCTGCTGTGAGAGCCCTCTCCAGCCCCACCCACCTCACAGGGTGTCTGTTGTGGGGGAGGAAGGCAAAGGAGATTGTGAGCCGCTCTGAGACTCTTCCAAGTGGAGGGCGGGATATAAATCCAATATCTTCATCTTCTTCAAATGAGTTCCTGCTGGATTTTTTTCTACAAAAAAAAAAAGCCCTGTGTGAAACAATGGTGCTATCAGGGAGTGTAGCCTAATGTGCAAATGAAATTTTTCTGCTGGGCTTTTTCTACAAAACAAGCACTGGCTAGACTCATGCCACTTGGAAAAAAATAAAATGTGGGTGGAGTAGTGACCTACAAGGCGTGAGAACAGGATAATGGGGAAATCCAAAGAAATCTATATGCTTTTGACTTACCTTCAGCTTGGAAGCAAAACAAGGGGCGTATTCGCACAGGGCTTACCCCGGAGCGACGTCCCTCTTCACCGTGCAGCGTCTGCGCGGATTTCGCACTAACTGCTCTGCAGAGCCGCGAAGAGCCGCGGCTTTTGCGTCGCAAATGTAAACTGGTTTTTGGCGGTTTACATTTGTGACGCAAAAACTGCGGCACTTCGCGGCTCTTCCTGGTTCTGCAGAGCAGTTGGTGCGAAATCTGCGCAGACGCTGCATGGTGAAGAGGGACGTCACTCCGGGGTAAGCCCTGTGCAAAAACGCCCAAGGAAAAAACTAGCAAAAAAACCCACTCAGAAAACCCAAGGATTTGGCAAACAGAAAGTGAACTGAGAACTGAAGGGAGGAAACAAAATGCAGAATGAAAAAGAAAACATGATGGACATGCACAGTGAAGTGAGGCAAAGTACCTGTGCAGAATTGACCATAGTGTGCCTCATACCCCTGCCCAGCAACCTCAACCGCCCTGGGGTGAAAGGGTGTCTGGAGTTTCACTCTGTAGGGATCACTCAAGACCAGCACTCCAGCATTTTATGCACCCCAAAATCAGTCATTGCATCCACAAAGCCTGCAGCCTTTGTCTTAAATGTCAATGCCACTAGGTATGACTTCAGCTTTAGACAGTGCAATCCTAAGAACACTTTTCTGGGAGTAAGCCCCATTGAGTATACTTGAAAAGACCTGGCTAGGATTGCTCCATTACTTGCCAAACTACTGAACTTGTTCAACAGGTAAAGGCCACTGTGTCCTCAGAACTACCTGTCTTCTAAAGTTTACCATACTTGCCTGACATAAGCAGCCCTCATGTTTGGAATCCAGGATGTTATCACTGCTCTTTGGGCCTCAACTGTCCAAGATATCCCAGGCTCTCGGGCATTGGTGTGGGAGTGCTGTCTGGTGCCAGGTGCCAGCTCTTGAAAGTGCTGCTCCTGGAAATGAGACAAAGCATCCACTTTGCCATTATCAAGACCTGGCATGTGCCATAACTTAAACAGAAAATTAAACTACAGGTACAACAGCACCAATTTCCTGACTAAGTGCATCACCCTCAGGTTGTATAACAACTGGCTGTTGACAAACATAAGGACACTAAGCCAAATTGGACTGGGAGCCTTTAACAAGGCCTCCTTTGAAACTACCACATCAGCCACCTCTCTGAGGTGGCCATGGCCTGTTCTGCCCTGCAGGCAGGAAACACTGCCATGGCCTCCACTACAACAGTTACATGCATGGCAAAAAGGTGCTTGCCTTTTTAATGCAGCCACCTGGGTCTTTAAATTCCCAGCACAGAAGCCAGGGTTGAACTGACTGACTGCCACCCCCCTCCTGTGGCACATCACCTTGCACTCTCTCTCTCTCTTTAGCCCTATCCTTACTCTCCTCCATCACCTCAGGATCCCAAAAAAGTAACAAGAACACATCTATATATTCATCCAGCCATATCTTTAGCTTAGTGGTTGGCAAGAGGTAATCCCCAAGTGGCAATCACCATTAAATATATGGATAATGCTTGGGTGGTACCTACAATCCACGTAACTTGGAAAGCAGACTCATTAATAGACATGGTGTAACTGACTGTTAAAGACTAGGCAAGAAAGCCTATATTATTGCATTTACCAGATCTGCATTAATACCTGGCTGTTCTGCTGACTTAGTTTGAGGGCAATATAACTGGGGTGGGCAGGGGTCCTTTGCTTTCCCCAGGCTGCAACTCACTCACCCGACCTGGAGAGGTGTTGCGTGTGTGCATTGCAGTGACATTCTAAGTCCGGAAGTGGCTGAAATTTTGTCTTGACTCACTGTCCTCCTTTGTATGCCACCTGTAGCTAGCCCTCTTGCTGTGAATGATCTGGGTGCTGACTCCACAGCCTCAACTAGCCCTGGAAGATCTGGTACCCCCATCTCCATGGTTCCTGATGCTCTGCTTAAAATGTCTGCCTTCAAGGGTCACTTAACTGCCACAAAATTGCCAAGAAAGCAAAATTTACTCATCTCCAAGGTAATAAGAGCAAACATTTCAAATGTCATGTCACCCTTTTATTATCTGTAGGAAATCAAGATTTGATATGAACATAATTGTTTGTGCTATATGCCATCGAGTTGTTTCTGACTTATGGCAGCCCTATGAATTAATCACCTCCAAAGCATCTTATCAGCAGCATGCTCAAGTCTTGCAAACTGAAGGTCATGACTTCTTTTACTGAGTAAATCCATCTCATGTTGGGTTTTCTTGGTTTCCTATTGCCTTCAGCTTTTTGTAGCATTATTGTCTTTTCCATTGAGCCTTATCTTCTCATGATGTGACCACATTATGATAGCCTGTTTAGTCCATTTAGCTTTTTTGTGTGTGTGAAGAATTCAGGCTTAATTTGATTATTAAACTGTTTGGCTGTCCACACAGTATCTGTAAAACTCTCTTCCAATAATACATTTCAAAGAAATCAGTTTTCTTCCTGGCAACTTTCTTCATTGTCCAACTTTTATATTCATACGTAGTCATGGGGAATACTGTAGTATGAATTATCTCAGTTTTCAGCAACACAACTTTACACTTAGGAACTTTTCTAGTTCCTCCATAAATTCCCTTCCCAGTGTTGTCATCTGCACATTTCAATTGTTAATGTTTCTTCTACCAATTCTTACTCCAAATTTGCCTAAATCTAATACAGCATTCCTTATGAAATGTTCTGCATATAGATTGAACAGACAGGGAGATAAAATATATCCTGGTCTGACACCTTTGCCAATTGGAAACCATTCTGTTTCCACATAATCTGTCTTAACAGTTGCCTCTTGTCCAGAGTACAGCTTGCACATCATAATAATCAGATATTGTGGTACATGGGCAGCCCAATCCAGAGAACTGCCATGTAGCTGCGCTCAAGTGCAGAACTAGCATCAGTGGCCACAGTTGGCTTCCAAAGGGGAGACATTACACCATTCTTGGAGGGGGAGAACGGCCCGATGAGCGAGAGAGAACCCATCGCCATGGTGATTCCACCCAGGCGCACACCATTGGCCCACTGCCGAGATGGGGGTGGAGGAGGCACAGGCTCGCGCGAGACCAAGGGATTGGCCAGCCCATTGCACATGACTGGGCAAGGGGGTGGAAAGCCCACGCCTGAGAGGCCGTCAATCCCCACAATCCCTCCCGCTGTCAGAGACTCTGCCAATGGCAGGTAGGTGGGCAGAGGCATGAGCAGACAAGCAGGAAGTGCCAAGTGCAGGAGTTCACTGTCCTAGACAGTGGCTGGAATGTGTGTCTGGGAGCGGCCAGACCAAGCCCAAAAGACACCCCCCAGAGCTCCCCCCCGGTGTTGCCCTGTTGCCGCCCCCTGCTATGTGCAAGGAACACCTCCCCTGGGGGCCGCAGGACTCAGAGTGCGAGCTGCTCAGCATGCATCCACCTGCGCACAACAGCCCTGTGGGGTCGGGTAGGCTGTCAGCCCGGGCAGGTTGAGGGGCGACACCCCCTCCCTTGTCCAGCCACATGGGGGGCACTGTGGTGGCTCATAGACCGTTCTCCCCTCGAACCAAGTCTGCCCACCCTTCCAGGCATTCCCTCGGAGAGGACCCTGATGGGGGGGGGGTTGCCCATGGAACATGCAGCAGATGCCAAGCAGGAGAGACAACAGAGGGCACAACTCAGACTTTATTTTTCTGGAACAGAGTGCAACAGTCTCCCTGGTGCGCACTGGGCAGTCTCGCTGTGCACAGGGTCAGGGGTTGGGAAAGTGGCAGAGGGCAGATGAAGGGAAAGGAGCAGGCAGCAGCAGAGGGTAGTGGGGTCAGCAAATGCCCCCTGTTGGTGCCCATTGCCGGGTTCAAGTGCCAGAGACGCTTGCACACCAAGCAGTTGAGAGTGAGGGGAGGGGGAGGATGGAGGGGGCAGTGGAACTTACCTAGCCATGGGTGACAGTCCTCACATGCAGAGCCTCCGGGAGCCCAGAACCTGTTAGCCCCTTGCAAGTCAAAGATACTGTCAAAACAACTGCGCAGTGCAAAAACCCATCACCAACGTGCCTGCCTATCCCTCACTCTAAGTCTATATGGCCAGAGCTCGCCGGCAGAACATCCCGCCACGCGCTACTCTCCCTGAATTGTGTGAGGCCAGAGCAGAAGTATTTCAAGGAGGGTGGAGACCATGATTGGGTGCTGGGGAGGGGGCTCGTCAGCCTGAGGGGATTGGCAAGACAATCTCACCACTCCCTAAGGGGTTTGCGAGCTTCCGCAGCAGTGGAGACGACCTTTGTTTTTGTTTTCAATGAGTGCCTATGGGACACGCCGCTGTTTTTGCTGGGGTAATGTTGTGCCTCTCGGGGGGGGGGCATGTCATGGGCCAAACTGCTCAGGGAGCCACCTAAGCCTGGCCGCGCCCCCAACTCACCCCCTCCTCTGCCTGAACACTGTGCTCCACATCACTTCTGCTCACACTCAGGCGTAGCCCTCAGGCACTGCTGCTTTTGGACGGAGTGGTGCTCTGGCAGCCACCCGCCCATGTAATTCCCCTCCCCCATGGCAGCGGTCGTACGTCGGCGCAAATGCTTCTGGGGCCCACATAGCGGCAAGTCCGCTTCCAGAGTGCTTTCAGTTCCCCCCTTTGGATTGTGCTCTTATTTATTTTAAAACTATCCCAAACCTTATTTATTTTAAAACCAGCCAAAACCTTTGGTGTAATGCATAAAACATAAACTGATTTTCTTCTGAAATTTCCATTTATGCTCTAGTAATTTGCAATATGATCTCTAGTGCCTCTTTGTTTTATGAATCCTGCTTGAACATCTGGCATTCTTCATTCCATATATGGTAAGAGTCTTTGTTGTAAAATTACAGATAATTAATTTATCTTGTTGTAGATTGTTTTATAATTACATTTTTCATTTGAAATGCAAAACAGAAATGAGATGACTGAAATTCCATACTAAGGGTTTCTCTACATGTGATGGATGACCAGTCGACAATCTGTATCAAGTTGTGGCTGATATTACATAGTGAACTGATGTCTGTGTGCACTGGTTTGTATAGTTTTCATCATGCTGCTATAAACATACAAAAATAGAGATTGATGAGAAAAAGAATGCCCAGTGCATGTGATAAACACATCAGATAGCAAATGCCACTTGAAACAATTTAAAACAATATCCATGACATAGCAGTAGCATTATGCACAAACCAATCCTGAATGTCATGTAGTACAATTTTTCATTGTTTTTAGGGCAGTTCATGAGGTCATTATACTAACTTTTAAGGCAATACATTTGGGTCCTCATAGTGACTACTATGTCACTAACTATGCACACAATTTTCGTCTGCAGCCTCACTGTAAGGATGGAGGGACACATTTGCCACCTTTGGGGGAAGAAAGGAAGATCGACAGCCCAATGGGCTTGTGCTTGGGGACGGGGCAGGCTGCAGCAGCAGCACGCCTTCCCCACTTGTGCCACTCTCCATCTGGTGATCAGTCTAGGCAGGAGAGCTTTTAGTTTGCTCCTGCTTGGATCGTATCAGTTTCAGTTATTTTTTAGGCGTTCCTTAAGCGAAGATTAGGTGGCTGGGCAGGAGCATTTTTGCTTGCTGGCTCTGGTCTTGTCAGTTCCCCTTTTCTTCCAGCTTTCGGATGTTTTAAGAAAGATTGGTGGCTGATCGAGTTGCTGATAAGGCAGGTCAGGAGCGCTTTTAGCTCACTCCTGCTTCATGTCAGTTTCCTTTGGCTTCCCGGCATTCAGGCTTTTCAGTGGGGATCAGGTCACTGATAAAGCCTGTGAGCTTGATTTTAACTACAGCGTGTTGCTGAGGATTGGGGCTGCTGTTAGGTCTCTGGTGAACACGAGGACGTGGATTGGATTGGCATATCTCCATTATATGGCCAGTTTAACCCTCCCTCCCCCTCTTCCCTCCCCTCTTTTTAAAAAAGGTGTTTCTTGGGTTAGGCTTTTTGCTAGCATGGAGTACAAACTCCTCCGGGGGTTGGGTGTGGGGGCAGTATTGTGGAAGCCACTTTTTCCCTTGTTGATATTGGATCAGGTAGTGGGTGATGTGAAAGGCTTCTACCAAAACCTTTTTTTGGGGGGTAATTTAGCGATAGTGTTGCAGCAGCCATTTTGATGTCCCCTTTGTGGCTGTCTTTTTGAATTAGAGGACAGCCATTTTGGGAGCTGTGAAGAAGGGGCCATTTTGGCTACAGCCTTGCTATTGTCCCTGGGGGCTTTCTTGCTGAAGAAGATGGCAGCCATTTTAGGTGCTGTGCAGGAGTGGCTATTTTAGTGGAATTTTTGCCAGTTTTTTGCTCTTCAGACCGGTATTGTTAAAATGCCTGGGGAAAAAGGGACGGGGAAGTCCAAGGGAAAACATCCTGCACCTAAGGCTTCTAGGGCCCCGCCTAAGAAGCCAGCTCCCCCTTTATCGTCTTCAGATGAGGAGGGTGATGAGGTGGTAAATGCTGCTATTTTGCAAAGGCTTAAGGCTCTGGAGGAGGCTTCTGGAATTCCTCCCTCACAGGGTTTAGACTTAGGCTTGGGAAAAAATTCTAAGGCTGCATTTTAAGCAGGTATTTTAACTAGGTTGTCTATTCTTGAGGGCAGGTCTGCTGGAAACATCGCGGGAGGAGCCGGCAGATCCGGTGGTGCACAAGGGGGTTCAGCTCCATTTCCTATGGATTCTGGAGCAGGATTGGTGCTGGTACTGATTGGATCTGTGGGTAATACCAGAGACACACCACAGTCATACACTAGGCCGGCTTGGCCGTGGGGTCCATGGGGTCCTGCTGCTCCAGCTGTTCCCGGCATTGCTACAGGGGCTCAAGGTATCTCCTCCTCCCCTGTCACGAGTGCACAGCAAGCTTGGGCTTGGCCATCTGGGCAGTTTGGCCCCTATGGGCCGTGGCTAACAGCTGGATAGCAAGGCATGTCAGGTCCCATGATGGGGGGATGGGGCTTTCCTTCCCCTTTGAATGCCTCTTATGGGGCTGTCCCTTTCACTGCCTTACCTTTTGGGGACTTAGCACTGCCTTTAGGGGACCATTTGCTGCCAGCAATGAAAGATAAGATTCTAAAGATTATTCTAAAGATTAAGATTATTACTGTTAATTAATTATTGGATTATTTTATTCAATCAATTAGTGACTGAATTAGTATAATATATTTATATATTGGATCATATATATCTATATTTATACATTTTTAGCTTATTAATTAGGATGGGGTGGGAGGGATTATTTATTAATAAAGCTAGGAATGAATGAATTATTGAAACTTTTAACTAATTGATTGGAAGTAGATTGGGATGGGTATTTAAATTAATTAATTTAAGACAAAAGTAGTGGGACTATCAGCCGGGAATCGGAGGGATTGGTGGAGGAGGGTAAATTGGAACGGCAGGCGGGAACAAATTGGGGGGAGCGATACCGGTGAGCTTTATCTTGGGCTGGTGCTGATGTCCGGCCAAGGGATTCCAGTGCTCCTGGGGAGGGGAAGATACAATGGTGGGAATAGACAGAAATATAGAGGAAGGAGACAGAGACAAAACGGGGCTCGGCCACCTTCCAGTCTACTTCCCATCCCAACGGTGACAGGTAGTGAGGCCAAGAGGAGGTGCTCGCCTCTGTCATTGGTGTTATGTAACGCCAGGTCCATAAATAATAAGACCACGACCCTTAGGGAGTTTCTGCTACGGCAGGACGTGGACCTGGCTTACGTGACCGAGACCTGGGTGAGGGACGGGGAGACAGTAGCTCTCTCCCAGATGTCCCCCCCCAGGGGTCCCCACCAATCACGGACCAGCAGGTGGGGGGGAGGGGAAGCGTTACTCATATGGGAGGGTTACTCCTTTCGGGCTCTCCCGGACCCAAAGATTGATGGAATCGAATGCGCCGGTCTGGCGTGGGATGTTGGAGAGGGGTTGGCGGTTTGGCTGGTGTACCGTCTGCCTAACGCACCAGCTAACACCTTACCATCACTATTGGAGGCAGTGGCGGGCTGGGCACTGGAGTACCCGGGGCTTATGGTCCTGGGTGACTTTAACGTCCATGCTGACGACACGGCCTCCACTCAGGTGATGGACCTAGTGTCTTCCATGACGACACTGGGACTCTCTCAATTTGTCACGACTCCCACGCATCAGGCCGGGCACACATTAGACCTGATCTTTGCGTCCAGGATTTTGGTGAATGATATCTCCGTAGAAGCGGTTCCATGGTCGGACCACCTAGCCCTTAAGGCCCGTGTGGGGATGCCCCCCCCAACCCTGTATGGGCGGAGAGCCTATTTTGGCTCACCCCCGGGGCCTGATGGACCCGGAACGGTTCCAAACGGCCCTGAGGGATCCCTGGCCCACTGGCAATTCCCTCAATGACCTAGTTGAAATCTGGCAAGGTCAGTTGTCCAGGGCTATCGACGAAATTGCACCTCGGCGCCCTCGTATGAGGCTGGCTCCATGGTATACCTTGGAGCTGCGCCAGCTGAAACAAGGGCTCAGACGACTAGAGAGGCAGTGGAGGCATGCTCGGGACGAAGCGACGAGAACATCCTATAGAATGTTTATGAGGTCTTATGAGATGGCAGTCAAGGCTGCAAAGAAAGATTACTTTGCAACCAAGATTGCATCTGCAAACTCGCGCCCAGCACAATTGTTTAGAATAATTGGAGATCTTATAGCATTGCCACAAGGCAAACCAAATGTTAGAGAATTGGAGATTGGCTGTGAGGCATTTGCGAAATATTTTGCAGATAAAATCTCGTTGCTCCGCCAAGACCTGCCTACCACATTGGATACAGTGAGTGAAATTGAGGCTCCGTGCCTGTCTTTGGGTTTAGCGCTGGATCACTTCGACCCACTCAGCCTGGAGGAAGTCGACAGAATCCTCTCCGCTGCTCGCCCCACAACATGTGATTTGGACCCCTGCCCCCCCTGGCTGATTAAATCTTGCCAGAGGGAGCTTAGATGTCCTTTACGGGACATCATAAATAGATCCCTCTCAGAGGGGCATTTCCCAACACCTCTGAAAGAGGGTCTGGTCCGCCCTCTCTTGAAAAAATGTACAGCAGACCCGGCCGAATTGGCGAATTATCGTCCGGTGTCTAATTTACCGTTTTTAGGTAAAATTATTGAGAGGGCAGTGGCGGCACAGCTACAGAGGTTTCTGGATGATGCTTCCGTCCTAGACCCGTGTCAGTCCAGTTTCCGGCCGGGCCATGGGACAGAGACGGTGCTGGTCGCCTTGGTGGATGACCTCCAGCGGCAACTGGATTGAGGCGGCGTTGCGGTGCTGATGCTGTTAGACCTGTCGGCGGCATTTGATACAGTCGACCATCAGCTACTGACGCGCCGCCTTGCCGACATTGGGGTTGGGGAGTTAGCCTTGCAATGGCTCTCCTCCTTCCTCTTAGGCCGGGGACAAAGGGTGGCTATTGGGGGTGAACGGTCCCAGAGACGCACACTGGATTGTGGGGTGCCTCAGGGAGCAGTTCTCTCCCCGATGTTGTTTAACATTTATATGCGCCCCCTTGCCCAGATTGCCCGGAGGTATGGGCTGGGCTGCCATCAATATGCAGATGACACCCAGCTCTATCTACTAATGGACGGCTGGCCCGGCTCCACCCCAGAGAATCTCGATCGGGCTTTACAGGCTGTTGCGACGTGGCTTAGGCTGAGTGGGCTGAAGCTGAACCCAGCGAAGACAGAGGTCCTGTGTGTGGGTCGCGGCGCTCTGGGAGGGAAAATAGCTCTCCCGGCTTTCGACGGCACGCCATTGAAAGCAGCGCGCCAGGTAAAAAGCCTGGGTGTTTTACTGGAGCCTTCATTATCGATGGAGGCCCAGATAGCAGCCACTGCCAAGTCAGCATTCTTCCATCTGAGGAGGCCAAGGCAGTTGGCCCCTTTCCTAGAGCGTCGGGACCTCGCAACAGTGATCCATGCAACGGTCACCTCAAGACTAGACTACTGTAATGCCCTCTACTTGGGGCTACCTTTGTGCCGGACCCGGAGGTTGCAGCTAGTGCAGAACGCGGCAGCCGGGCTGTTGTTGGGGCTCCCGAGATGGGAGCACATACGGCCAGGGCTACGTGGACTGCACTGGCTGCCGATTACATACCGGCTTTAGTACAAAGTGTTGGTCATCACCTTTAAAGCCTTATATGGCCGAGGACCAGCCTACCTGAGGGACCGTCTCTCCCCGTATGAACCCCAGAGAGCACTGAGGTCAGCTGGGAAAAATACACTGACTATCCCGGGGCCGAAAGAAATCAAATTTCAGAACACCCGAGCACGGGCCTTCTCAGTCGCGGCCCCTGCCCTATGGAATCAGCTCCCTGAGGAGGTGCGGGCCCTGCGGAACCTTGAACAGTTCCGCAGGGCCTGCAAGACCACCCTCTTCAGGCTAGTATATACAGACGGCTGAACAAGGCTGCTTAATTAAGGATTACCGCTATCTAATTAACGATTACCACTCGGTAAACTGTATACACTGACAGAACTAGCGTCAAATGCCATCATCACTGTCAGACTAAGTGATAAATTTTAATCACATTGACTGGTTTTTAGTGATGTTAAATTTAAAGTTTTATATTGTTAATTTAAAGCCTTATTTATTACTGTATATTTTATGAAATGTTGTTAGCCGCCCTGAGCCTGCCTAGGCGGGGAGGGCGGGATACAAATAAAATTTATTATTATTATTATTATAAAAGGGGAATATGTGGATTTCTTCTCCCTCCTGTTCTGGGAGCTGGAGAAGAAAGACAAAGAGGATTCGGATGATAAAGAGAAAGAAAAATTGAAGAAACGGAAAGTTGACAGGGCTTGAGCCAATTGGCTGACTGGGTTTTTCTTATATGCTGGGGTGATAGCATGGGCTCAGCCTTGGAGGGGTGCTTCACTTATACAGTGTGTGGATATTATTTATAAGGGGCATACAATGTTTAATGGGCCTGCCTGGCTTCAATATGACCAGGAGTTCAGGATGAGAGCTGCTCTATACTCTTCCCTTCAGTGGAATCGTATCCACCAGCAGCTTTGGCTCCAAGTCATGTCCCCTGCTCGACCAAATTTGGGCGACCGCTCTGATAGCGGTCATTTGGTGGCCAGGGCATCTGTGACTTCTTCCTCTTCTTCCCGCAGTTCTGCGGGGCAGGCAGTTCAACCCCACTTGCTTTGCTGGAAGTTTGGCTCCCAAGGAGTGTGTAGCAGGAAGGCTTGCCAGTACAAGCATGAATGCCCCTTGTGTGTTGGCTCTCACTAATTTAACAACTACTCCAGAGCCCGGCCACATAAGGGCCAAAAGAAGCAGGGTGGGGCTGGAGGCAATTACCAACCTGGAAAAGGGGCCCAGTCCAATAAAGGTGGGACCTCTTGAGCGGTGGCTTGCTCAATATCCGCACCGTGTTGATAGGGTTTATCTGCTAAAGGGTTTTATGTTTGGTTTTAGGATTCCTTTTCAGGGTCCCTGGGTTGTATTTCAGTCAAGGAGCCTTAGTTCTGTTAAGGGTATGGAGCAAGTAGTTAGGGGAAGATTGCCAAGGAGTTGGCAGAGGGCAAGATTTTGGGCCCATTTTCTACCTCTCCAGTGCCTAACCTTGGGGTTTCCCCCTTGGGAGTGGTGCCAAAGAAGGCAGCTGGTGAATTTCATTTGATCCACCATCTCTCCTATCCCAGGGGCGTATCAGTAAATGATGGCATTCCTGAGCATTTATGCTCTGTTAGGTACACCAGCTTTGATCAGACTGTTAGCGTTGTACGACACTGCGGTAAGGGGGTGGAGATGGCTAAATGGACATTAAGTCTGCCTTTTGCCTTCTCCCTGTCCATCCGGCTGACTTTGAGCTCCTGTGTTTTTCCTTCGAGGGGCAATTCTACATGGATAGAGCTCTGCCTATGGGTTGCTCTGTCTCATGTGCGACTTTTGAGCGCTTCAGCATGTTCCTTGAATGGGCTGTTTGTGAGAAAGTGGGTTTACAGGAAGTGGTTCATTATTTGGATGACTACCTCTTTGTGGGTGCTGAAGGGACCTGGGTGTTGTGCAAAGTTAATGTCTGGCTTTCTTGAGCTGGCAGCGGAGGTGGGTGTTCTACTGGCACAGGAAAAAACGGAGGGTCCAGTCACAAGACTTACTTTTTTGGGGATTGAGCTGGACACTCTGGCACAGTTGTCCAGAATACCTGTTGAGGGAGAGGGTTGATTCTTTCCTTCTTAAGCGGAAGGTTACTTTAGTCGAGCTTCAACAGCTCGTAGGGTATCTCAACTTTGCTTGCAAAGTTGTGGCTCCTGGACACGCCTTCTTGCACAGGCTTTGTGATGCGATGGCTGGTCTAAGACTTCCACAGCATAGAACATGGGTTACAAGCAGCATGAGGGCAGACCTATTGGTATGGCAGGAGTTTTTGGAGTCCTTCAATGGGATTTCATTTTAGAGGGAAGATATGAAGCAGAGTTTCAGGTCATGTCTGATGCTGCCGTTTCCTTAGGTTTTGGTGTTTATTTCTGCGGACATTGGTGCGCAGATGTGTGGCCGGATTTGTGGGGCCAGGCGGGATTGAACAGAGATCTTACGTTTCTTGAGTTCTTTCCCATCCTGGTAGCTGTTTGGCTGTGGGGGAGTTATATGGCCAATCACACTATTCATTTTTGTTGTGATAACATGGCTGTGGTACATGTCATTAATTCGCTTACATCCAAGTCGCAAAGGGTTATGAAATTAGTGCGAGCCTTCACTTTGAATTGCCTGTGGCTTAACATACTGTTTTTAGCCAAGCATGTTCCCAGGGTGAATAACGAGGTGGCTGATGCTCTCTCTCGTAAACAGATGGAGAGGTTTTGTCAGCTGGCTCCAGAAGCCAATCAAAAGCCGGCGCAAATGCCCCAAGAGCTATGGGTGATTGGAGAGCTGAGGCCTGCAGATAGATAGGCCTAACCATTGAGCCCAGCACCATGAACGTGGCATGTGGCAATTTGAGGTCTTTAGGTCAGAGGTAGGGTATCGCATCATTTGGCCCCTCCCGGTGGAGCAGTTTCTCCACTACTGTGTTGCTTTAAAAGGTAAGGGATTGGCCGTGCGTTCCATTAGGGGACGCCTGTCTGCTCTGGCTTTTGCTAGTAAGGCTTTGGGTATAAGGAGGAAACCACAGACTTTCATCTGCAAAAGATGCTGGAGGGCTGGGCTAGAGAGGTCGGGCCTAATCCTGACACTAGGAAGTCTATTTCCCCTTTGATTCTTAAGGGCTTGAAGGGGGTTTGGGGCATAGTGTGTACATTCTATTTTGAGTCCACACTGTTTCATGCTGTTTCCTTGGTTGCCTTCTTTGGGGCCCTTAGAGTCAGTGAGCTAGTGGCACACTCCAGAAATGATGTTTCTGGTAGGGTTTTGTTACTACAGGACCTGAGATAAGTTGAGAGTAAGGCAGTCATCAACGTTCGACGCTCCAAGAATGACCAGCGTCACAAGGGAGCTGGGCACATGTTTTGAGCTGGAGTTGTGTCCAGTTTATGCTCTGTTTGCCTATTTGGCAGTACACGGTCCTAGGGAGGGATTTTTGTTTTGTCATGTCAATGGCAGTCCATTGATAAAACATCAGTTTTGGGCTGTGACTACTTGGGCTTTAGCTAAGCTTGGGTTGTCTGGGGTGCAGTTTGGTACCCACTCCTTTAGAATTGGGGCGGCCGTGGCCTCTACAGCTGCCGCCCTGGGTTATCTTTCTTTGGCCATTCAGCATCTGGGCCGATGGTACTCAGCATCTTATAATGCCTACATTCGCCCCCTGTTCAGTCCTTAACTTCATGGGGGGTTTTTAGCTTGGAGTTTGTGGTTATTGTTGCTAGTTTAACTGTTTTCTTTTTAGATGCTGTTGTTCCTGGCCAGAGAAGCCATGTTCTCATCCATGGACACACTTCAGTCGGCTCTCAGCTGGGACTCAGCCAGTGGGTTACCATTGAATGGCAAGGCGCAGAGGCCTTCATTGGCCTGGGCTGTTGCCTTTGTTATTTCAAGGGAGTGCTTGCCCTCCTTCCCAGGACTTAGTTATACACATAGGAGGTAATGATCTTGGGCTGATGAAGGGCACAGCTTTGGCCCTGCAGACAGAGGAGGATTCTAGGGCTATCAAGGAGAGATGGCCTAGGACCATTATAATTTGGTCGGCCATGATCCCCCGCCTTTTTTGGCGGGGTGTTTGGGACCCCTTGGGCATCGACAGGGCCCATCGCAAGGCTAATAAAAGAATTCAGAGAGCCTTGGAAGATGGTTTGGGCTACTACTTGCCTCATCCGGACATTCATATTAGTTGTCCCCACCTCTTTAGGGGTGATGGCATTCATCTTTTGGATGAGGGTAATGGTCTCTTCTTGGGAGACCTTCAGCAAGGGCTGCAGGTGGCCTTGGGACTCCCAATGGGTGCTAAGGCCTAAGCAGAGGCTTGGCCTTAGGGGAGGCAGGTTTCTGTGGTTAATGAGCTTATGCAGCTAGAGGAGGACCAGAAAGCATCCCCTTTTTGTGGGGTTAGGGGTCTGTCAGGATCGATCTTTGGGTTTGCCAGCCCAGGGTGGGAGAATGCAGACCGTCCCTTGGGGCTTAACTGGAAGGTTCCTTTCATTGAGTTGTCTGACTCATGGTTGGACCTTCCTGGTTTGTTGCCTTTTGCTGAGCTGGCCTGTTGTGAGCTGCAGTGTACAGCTCTAGCCAGGGGCTGGGTTGCTCGCCCATTAAATGGGAGGGGAGGTGTCTGTTGAGACCCCTGGCCCTGACCAGGCTGCAGGTTCTGTTTAGCCCTTGCTGTTATTAATAAATTAAATAAAGTGGCCCTTAGTTTAATCCGGTTATTGCGTCTGACTCTTTCTTTCAACCTGGGGGGGGGGCAATTAGTCTCAACCGCCTGCAGCCTCACTGTAAAGACGGAGGGACACATTTGCCATCCTTGGGGGAAGAGAGGAAGATTGATAGCCCAATGGGCTTGTGCTTGGGGGCAGGGCTGGCTGCAGCAGCAGCACGTCTTCCCCCCTCGTGCAAGTCTCCGTCTGGCGATTGGCCATCCCTGATTGGTATGTAGGCATTTGCTGGTTGCCTCTTATTCAGGGGGGGCGGGTAGGATTTTTTGATCCCCAGCTGATTGGTGGAACTGCTGGGGTGTTTTTTCGCCTACCTTACATAGCATGTCAGTGGATTTGGAATTTGGCTGTAGCGAGGTGCTGTTTAATAGGTTGGTTACTTTGGTTGTGGCAGGTTTCTGTGGTTAATGAGCTTATGAGGCAAGGGGAGGACCAGAAGGCATCCGCCTTTTGTGGGGTTAGGAGTCTGTCAGGATCAACCTTTGCCGGCCCGGGGTGGGAAAATGCAGACCGTCCTTTGGGACTTAACTGGAAGGTTCCTTTCATTGAGTTGCCCAACTCGTGGTTGGACCTTCCTGGTTTGTTGCCTTTTGCTGAGCTGGCCTGGTGTGAGCTGCAGTGTACATCTCTAGCCAGGGGCTGGGTTGCTTGCCCATTAAATGGGAGGGGAGGTGTTTGTTGAGACCCCTGACCAGGCTGCAGGATCTGTTTAGCCCTTGCTGTTTATTAATAAATTAAATAAAGTGGCCCTTAGTTTAATCCAATTATTGCGTCTGACTCTTTCTTTCAACCTGGGGGGGCAATAATGTACACAGTTGCACACCCATAGCTATAGATCAAAATCTAAAGGTTAGGGGGTTTCCTTGTTAGTGAGATAGATAGGAGGTAGCTTTGTGGTTATTAGCACAGAGGCTATGTTGTTCAAGGCTGGTAGGTCTACAGACCTTGAACAAAAAAGGGAAAAGTAACCACTGTCTGAGATGGGGAATTCCCTTCTAATAAAATTCCTTATGAACAGGACCTAGTTAAGGGGATTTAGATGTTCATAATTACTTTCACATATTAATATGCTCATCATCATATTCTAACACTCCTCTTCTAAATGTGCAAAACTATTTTATGAGAAACAGTAAGATAATAGAATTGTTAATGGAAAATATTGGAAGAAGACCAGGCTTTCATGTGATGACTGGTCTGTATAAAACCTCCATATTCTGTGGTATCTGATTATTGTAAATTTGGACGGTGTCTTATATATTTTAAAGGGGTTTTGAACTTCAAATTCCTTTTTTAAAAAGTTAGGCATCTGTGATGGACATGTTTGGTTATGCTTTTACTCCAGAAAGTTTCAGAGGGATGATTAAAGCAACATTATTCCAACACTTTTCTGTTATGATAAAACCACAGAAAAGAATGCAGGCAGAATGATTGCCATAAAGTATGGAACTTGGAGTTGACTCCCAAACTAAAACAACAGTGGTTGAACTTTCCCCATATAGAGCATTGACTCTCAATTGTTAGTGTCTGCTACTATTCAGTTAAAATTGCTTCTAGGTCACAGCAAAATGAAGGTTCTTTTCAACAATTGCAGCTTACTTCAGAACAACCTCTCATCAAACAATACTGCATTTTATGTGGTTTGGGACAAAGCCAAGGCAAAATTTAGATTCCTTTGCCTTTCATAAAGGAAATTGACAAAAAAACCAAAACTAACTCCATAAAGATTTACAATACAACAATTGTGAGGCGTTCAGCAAGGCTATAAAATATTACATTTGACAAAATTAATGCTGCTGAAAATACATGCTGCCAGCAGCTCAGATAATTACAAGGGAAGGCAGTTAGTAATGAATTCTTTTACATAGAATTCAAATCTCGGACTGAATGTTGCCCATTATTGCAGTTCAAAGGCAACTATCTCTGGAATTGTTCTTTTAACGTTTGCTCGATCGCTTTAGTTGTTCTTTTCTTGTCAGCACACAATTGTTGTCTTGATCATTGCGATAAAAAGAGCTACACTGCAGCTTTGTAGTGAATCCAGTTGGCTGGGTAATGCATTCTTTGAAGAGTTCCACAGTAAGGAGACAAAGAGGAAGGAAAGAGAAGGCCCCGCGCTGTTTGTTCAGGGCTGTGGGAATGCTCTGTGAAATCAAGAACTCTCTCAGTATACCCACATTCACAGGTGATTCTGCCTCCTTTTGTGTTTCCTAGCCAGAATGTTGTACTTAAAAGAAAGTAGCTTCTTTTTGTAAACTATGCTACTTTAATCCCATTCAGGTTATATCTCTTAAGAGACTAATTCAAGCTCACCATTATTTCCATAATAACTATGCACCTTTAAGAAAAGCTTTGTCTAGTAAAAATCCAAAACAAGTTTCTGTTGGAGCTGAAATTTAATTGATTTTTTGTTGTTGCCAAGTGACCCTATAGAATTTTTTTTTTGGGGGGGGGGTGGGCAAGAGATTTTCAGAGGTGGTTTTCCACTGCCTGCCTCCAACTCATGGCCCTGGTATTGCTTGATGGTGTCCCTTGGAATTACTGACCAGAAACAACCCTGCTTAGTTTCTGAGATTTGATGAGATTAGCTAGACTGGGCTATTCAGGTCAGAGCGTTCATTGATTAACAGAAATCAATAACTAATGAAAGCTTTAATAGTTTACAATTCTCCCTCAGATTAATTGATTGATCAGCTCTTGGATTTAGGAACAAAATCCCACCTGCCAAGTTGCAAGCCACTCTTGAACCACTTGTTTGGTTGTTAGTGGAGGTTTTGTCTCCTTTTGGAAAGACCTGCTGTTAGTGTGCATGTATTCCTCCTAACTCTTTTTGAACATGCCTGTAGGAAGCAGCAGGATGGCAGGAAAGGTAACTCGGTAGCTGAAGGGTACATCCAAGTGCATAGTACCTGCATGACTCTGAATTTTTACATGTCCCTTACTTCTGCTGCTTGGCTTATATTTTCAAGCCCTGGCTGTCTTAATTTGCTGCCCACAGTCCTGTGCTTGATGCTAGTGACATCATAACTCTGACTCTCCTGCTTCTTGTTTGATGTCATATCTTTGCATCCGGAAAAGCTGAAAATCCCTCTGTGCTTGATTTGAAAAAAGGACTCCACCATGAAGGCTTTCTGTGTACCACTTCACTTCACTTTTACTCAAAGCTAACATGTTTGCCTTTCTGAGTGGAACTACTGTGATTTCCCTTACATTATAAGGACTACAGACTCAGTTGAAATTGGCATTAGCACATTATTTAAAGTTGGATCTGATACCAAATGGATAATATTTTAATTTGTTTCTTTCTAAAGCCATTTGGGATATTTTTCTGATGGGAACAGTTCATATTTCTAAATTTGATGAGAAAATATATTAAAGATTGTTTTTCTCCTAACATTTGTTCATTAAATTGTAAATTAACTTATATGTAAGACACCAGGAGTCGGCTGGGAAATTAAAATGGCCCCAGAACAAGCCAAGTCAAATGGCCCCATAGCACTGTGGAAGCCACTCAGCTCAGCAGTGCAAACAGAGGTTTTAGCTCACCCATTACTTCATCCTAAAAACTGGTAGCAAAGTGAGAAAAGGCAGTTGGCAAACTAATGGCAGTCACCATTGCTGATAAAGGGTCTAAACTAAGAGGTCCCTGATGCTCTGGCAGAGTAGCTGGAACTCAGTATACTTGCTTCTGGTCACATGCAGCCCTGTAGGGCCATGGCCCACAAGGACATTTCTCTGTCAGTTAAATGGCCAGTCTGGGCCTGTAAGGGATACTGCCTCTTTTCAGTCCTCAAAATGGAACAGTGATAAGGATTCTGCAGTATGTAGATTTATTAAATGTAACTGATTAATCAGTTTGTTAAAACCCTAATCTTTTGTAATATCCAGTTTAGTTCTTTGTTTGCCCTTCATTACAGTGCTTTTTCTGATGTCTTCACTGATGCCCTACATAACATACTGACGCTTATGGCCAAATCACACATGACGTCGCTCCATGATCAGATAATGACAATTTTTATGGGCAAGGGCTGTAGGTCAGCGATAGAACATCTGTTAGTTATGCCGACACAGTAGCGTACCAAAGACAGGGAGGGGTATGTGGTCTGCCCTGGGTGCAGCTTGAGAAAGGCTCTTGAAGGAGAGCTCTTGAGACCAGCATCATGCTGTGTCCAGCCAAATGTCTTTCATTTTATTTTAAAAATGCAGTTCTGGCACAGGGAAGTCTGAGCATAGCAAAAGAAGTGAGCAGGGACTCACGAAAGCTCATATCGTGCCACGGTTTTTTCTTAGTATTTAAGGTGCTACTGGACTTACTCTCTTCTGCTGAGCATACTACAATACAAGCACTTGTCTTTTCCCCCTACAGTGGACTGAGGAACTCCAGGAGAACCACAAAAGTGGTTTATATATAAATGATCCATAATGTAATTGTTATTATGTCATAATTATTGTGGCTTAATAATTATGCTAGAAGATTGCAAGAAATCTGCATGTTTGAATGCATTAGTCCAAACGCTGTCATTTATATTATTTAATCAGAAAAAGGTTTACTTCATGGCACATTCCAAAATTAACTAATACTTATTTGTTTACTTTATATGCCATCTTTTTCCTTAATGGGACTCAGAAGCAGTTTTAAATTAAAGAAATATTTAGCTACTGTTAGAACATATCATAAAGCCAATCTTTATAAAATGGAGAATTTCTGATCAAATAAGATGAACACCAAAGTTTGAGCTGATTCATGCAACATACATATCTCTTGCTATCTTATAGCAAGACTTTTTTGTGATGGGACTCAGTTACTGAGTTCCTGTTCCTATTGGAGGTGGATGGGGTTTCTTTCAAATTCCAAAGGGGAAACTGGTAGAAATTGGAGCAACTTTATATATGAGTACTGGCAGGGTTTTTTAAAAATGAAAAAAACACTGTATAATTATTATACCACTAGGAGTAAGGCCCATTGTGAAGAAAAATACAACGGGCTGTAGAAGGAGGATCTAGGTGAGTACCTCCCACCTTTGCTGTCTTCCCACCCACCTAAATGAAGGCATTCATCCCCCCCCCCCGCCACCTCAAGGGGAGCTGATCTCTGTCATCTGAAGAGCAGTTGTGATACTGAGTGATCTCAAGCCTTCTTGTGGAGATTGGCAACAATTGTTCCCTAGGAAAAAATGTCATTGTACCTGTCTAAGGTCCCATCTCTCCACAAACCCCACCTTCTCCAGGCCCCACCCCTTAAATCTCCAAAGGTTTCCCATCCTGGAGTTGAAAACCCTATCTTTTTTCCTTTATCAGCCCCTCTGAGTTCAGCTTTCCATCACCTTCCCCCTCCCTGCAGCCTGTACATAGGAAAAGCACAGTCTTTCTCCATAGTGTGTGTGGGGAAAACCAAAGCAGTTTACATTATTTTCCTCTCCCCCCTTTGACCTGAACAACAATCCTGTGAGGTAGGTTATGCTGGAACTGTGACTGGTCCGAAATCACCTAGTCAGCTTCCACAGCAAGAACCTGGATTTGGCAGACCCTGCTCTGAAGCCCTAACTCCTGTGCCCTCCTCAAACACCACCACAGAATCTCCAGGGATTTCCCAACAGCTTGGAAAGGAATCACTAAAGGCCTCTGGGTGAGACACCCTTGCTGTCTTCCTACCCAAGTGAAAGCATTCACTCCTCCCACCACCTCAAGGGGAACTGATCTCCACCATCTGGACTCCAGACAACAGATCTCTCTCCCCATCCAGAATCAAAAAACTGATTTGGAGGGTGGACTTTATGGCATTATATTCCCTTGAGGCCTCTCCCTTTTCTGATAGAAGGCACCTGGGTTGCCTAGCAACAGCCTCTGGCTAACACTTCCCAGGGGGCAGCCATGGGCTCTATGAAAACACTCCCAATGTGGCCTGGCTTCCTTGGCTATTTCTGTGGCCCTTGGAGGCTGCATGTGCTGGGACTCCTTTTGTGAGGCTGGTGGACAGAGAGGCTGGTGGCCTTTCTGAGGCTGGTGGACAGAGAGGACACAAAGAAGAATTGGAGATGTGGCTGTTTCTGAGGTAAGACTGCTTTTGGCAGTATGTTCAACATTACAGGGCCTGCAATAGGTGCAGGGAAGGGAGTCAGCCAATGGGAGGCCAGATGGGATAAACACCACAACAAGAACTCCTCCAAGAATATTGTTAACCTGTCACAACGCAGACTCCGTCCTTCAGAGGAGTCCGTTCTTTCACGTGGACTTTCATTCTGCCCCACAAAATCCACACAGATGATTCAGCTCTGTGGGGATCTTGAAACCTTTTCCCGCCGTCTTTGACTAAAGGAATATTTCCAAAATACACAAGAACAGAACAAGGAAGAACATACTCCCCTGGAGAACATTTACCATCCCTCCAACCCAACAATGAACAGGATACTTGTCACATCATACCAACATTACAAGAAAAAAAAACTCCATATGGACTCCTCCTGAGGGTCACAATGCCACACTGGATCACTACATTGAGTGCTTTCACCAGAGAGTTCAAACTGATGTGATCAGCAAACAACACTGTGCACAGCAGAATCTCAACCATGCTGAAAGGAAGGCCATAGACAGTCTCAGGAACAATATGGATATTACAATTAAAGAGGCAGACAAAGGAGGAGCTGTTGTCATCATGAACACATCAGACTACATCAAGGAGGCTCAAAGACTAATTTTAGAATCAAAGAAGCACATTGGGAAAAAATTATTATTCCCCAAGCTTTCTTTCCTCTATTTTTAACATTAGATTGAATCCCCCAAAGTAAGTCCTTATTGCTGGAAAAACTGTGGACTTTTTGCAGACTACATGCATTGCTGGTGGCTATGTCCACAGATATTTTGGTTTTGGCAACAAGTATTGCACAAGTACAAATAATAAGTATTGCAACAAGTACAAATAATAACAGGAATATCAGTTTCAATGCGACCTGAAATTGTTCTCTTATTTTCATGGCCTGATTGCACCTGCAACAAGAAAACATTTATTTTAATTTTTATTTTACTTGCAATAGCAAGAATAGTGATAGCGTCAAAATGGAGGGACAAGAACCCCCCTTCCCTTCAGATGTGGAAGAACAAATTGCAGGAATACTTTTTAATAGGCAAAATGGCAAATAGTGCGACGACTCCAAGTCATAGCACTACTTCTTTTCAAGCCATATGGTTTCCTGTTGTTGAATGTTTAAGTGAACAGGACATTTTCCCAAAATATACCTTTTATAAAGAATTATTATTTTTTGAATTAATGCTAGTTAAACAATTAGAATACTCATGACTAATGTGAAACATATATGCTTTATTTTACTTGCCATGTATTGCATATTGTATAAATATTTTGTATCTTTTATATACCTGTAACCCTTCTGTACTTTATGGATTTACTTTTCTATATGAATGTAACTGATGTAATCCCCTTATTTTGTGGTTTAATAAAATCTTTATATGTATATTTTTTAAAAAGGTTCCAAGACAACTCTCAAATACTTCATTTTACAAACCACTGGACTCAGACCCCACACAGGAATACAAAAAAGAACTAAACAAGATCACAAAGGAATTACCACTGAGCATTCAGGGGAGGGACGGTGGCTCAGTGGTAAAGCATGTGCTTGGGAAGCAGAAGGTCCCAGGTTCAATCCCTGGCATCTCCAAAAAAAAAGGGTCCAGGCAAATAGGTGTGAAAAACTGCAGCTTGAGACCCTGGAGAGCCGCTGCCAGTCTGAGAAGACAATACTGACTTTGATGGACCAAGGGTCTGATTCAGTATAAGGCAGCTTCATATGTTCATAACAGATCCTGTCAGGAACCTTGACCAGATTTTTTTTATCTTCTACCCAAAATACACAAACCAGGCAACCCGGGACATCCCGTTGTGTCGGGGATAGGCACTATCACTGAGGGGGTATCTGGATATATGGATTCTATTCTAAGACCAGTGTCCCTAGTGTCACCAGTGCCCCTAGTTATGTTCGTGACACTACAGATTTTCTGAGGAAAATACAATCTTTGAACAACCTTTCAGAGAATACTATCTTAGCCACCATGGATGTGGAATCTTTATATACCAACATCCCACACCAAGATGGATTATAACCTGTAAGTAATATAATCTCTGATAAAAACACAGCTGACTTTGCCACCAAACTGTGCCATTTTGTTCTCACCTATAGCTTCTTCAGGTTTGGCAATGAACTTTTCCTACAGATCAATGGTACAGCAGTGGGCACACGCATGGCCCCACAATATGCTAACATCTTTATAGCTGACTTGGAGCAATGCTTCCTAGACTCCCACCCACTTATACCTACCTTATACCTGCATTATATTGATGACAACTTTATGGTCTGGACACATGGTAAAGAAGCCTTGGATGCATTCCACCAAGCATTCAATGACTTTCACCCTACCATCAGCCTGACAATAAACCAGTCTATTCAGGAAATACATTTTCTGGACACCACCATAAAAATACATAATGGACGCATAGACACTATCTTATACAGGAAACCTACTGACCGACGAACATACCTGTATGCCTCCAGCTACCATCCCAAACATACCAAATGATCCATTGTGTACAGCCAGACTCTATGCTACAGCTGCATTTGCTCCAATCCTACTGACAGAGATTCTCACCTGAGGGATCTACAACAAACCTTTTTGGAACTAAAGTACCCACCTGAAGAAGTCAAGAAACAGAGTAACAAAGCCAGAATGATACCCAGAGAAAACCTGTTACAAGACAGACCTCGAAGAGACAATTACCGTTTTCACACACAGCTTACCTCGCAGTCACAATCCTGTTCCCTCTGCAGCATCCGGTCAGATTTCCCACCATCTGCACCGGAGTTACAGGAAGTGCCGCAGCTTCTGCGTAGCAAACGTAAACTGGATTTTAGTGTTTGCTATGCAAAAGCTGCAGTACTTCCTGTAACTCTGGCACCGATGATGCGAAATCCGACCGGACACTGCGGAGGGAACAGGATTGTGACTGCGAGATTAGCTGTGTGCGAAAATGGTAAATAACAGAGCACCACTAGTGGTCACACACAACTCTCAACTGAAAACAGTTCAACATATCATCAACGATTTACAACCTTTATGGACAGTAACAGCTCTCTTTTAAAAGTACTGGGGGGTAAACCTTTTCTTGCACACAGACAGCCCTCAATCTCAAACAACTCCTCACCCACAATATCTCATCTGAGCATGGACACCGGTACCAGAGCTTGCAATAAACCCAAGTGCCAACTTTGCTGCCACATACACCCAGACAATACAGTCACTGGACCTAACAGCATTAACTACACCATCTCAGGCTTATTCACTTGTTCATCCTCCAACATTATATATGCCATTAAATGCCAACAATGCCTTACAGTTCTCTACATAGGGCAAACAGGACAAATCCTCCGCCAAAGGATAAATGGACACAAATCTGACATCAGGAATTACAGAACTGAGAAACTTGTTGGAGAACATTTTAACCTTCCTGAGCGTTCAATGGGTGTCCTCAAAGTAGCTGTTTTACTGCAAAGGAACTTCAAGAACAGAATGGAGAGAGAAATTGCTGAATTACAAATTATTATGAAACTTGGAAGAAACACCTCCCCAGGACTGAACAGGGATATTGTTTTTTTATCTCATTACATATGCTAAACCAACTCTCACTGAGTATAGCTATACATCCACAGTATTCCAATGTATTTTTCTTTTAGAACAGTATATCAGAATTTTTTTTTTTGTATTGATATACTCAAATAAGGGACATGGACTGTTTATCTCATTACATATACTAACCCATCTTCCACTATATTTTAATGTATCCTTTTTTTTTCGAATGGCAAACTAGAATGTATTTCTCTTTTAGAACAGTGCATCAGAATATTTTTTTTTGGGGGGGGGTTGTTTGTTTTTGTATTGACATACTCAAATAAGGGATATTGACTGTTTATTTTATCACATATACTAACCCATCTTCCACTATATTTTAATGTATTCTTTTTTTCTAATGGCAAACTAGAATGATGTTATAACCTCTTGAGAAACTAATGCCCTCTATTTAAACCCAGAACGATACCCAGATTTATGGCATTTCACGCCTATGACATCAATCTGCTTTTTATCACCCTCCACTGTTGTTTCAGCCCAGTTAACAACACAAACAAACACAGACCCCAATTTGTGATTCTTTTAATCTGCTAAAAACATTTCCATGACTCTACATACCGACTCACTGCCCACTTTCTCTATATTTAGGATTGCTTGCCATTCCATTTTAAGATGATGTATAGATGGTATATGACTCCAAAAAAACTAGCAAAGATGAACAATAAGATGCCAGATAGGTGCTGGAAATGTAAAAAGCATGAAGGTTCTTTCTACCATATGTGGTGGACTTGTGAAAGAGCGAAAATGTTTTGGCAGATGATTCAACAAGAGATATCTAAGATCCTGGGATATGAATTCAACAAAGAAGCAGAGATTTTTCTGCTGGGATTACAAATGGAAAAATTTCCTAAAGAAGATAGAACTTTAATATGGTACTTGCTCTCAGCTGCTAGGACATTGTATGCGCAGTTGTGGAAGCAAGAAAAAATACCAGATAAATGGGATTGGATTATAAAAGTTATGTCATGGAGTGAAATGGATAAATTAACAAGAAAACTAAGAAACTGTGATTTAGAACTTTTTAATCGGGAGTGGAAGAAATTTAGAAGATATGTAGAGAAAGAGTGGAAGATAAAAGGACATTGGACAATTTTTGATGATTAAGATTTTTAAGATTTTTAAGATAAGAATATATCTTTTGAAGGGGGAATATTTCTCTTTATTATTCTTTATTTTTTCTTGATAGTTAAAGGTACCTTTAATATCTGTTTTTTCAAAAATAACACTGGCGGGGGTCAAGTAATGGGGGGAGGGGTGGGAGGAAAGTAAGATGTGGGGTAGAATGATGATTTTTTTTTTATCCTAAACTTTTTATAAGTTGTAGATTTAGTTCTACTACCATATGTTACTAATAAAATTGTTTATACACAAGAAAATAACTGAAGATTTACATTATAAAATTTTTAAAAAGCTGCAATGCCCACAGTTGCCCTAGAGGCCGACTCGTCGACTGGGCTGGGGGACGTGAAGCCGCACTTCCCAGCAGCTCCCCTGGAGCTTGGCTTTCTTGCTGGGCTCAGAGGTATGAAGCCAGACTTCCCCATAGCTTTCCTGGATTTTGGCTTGCTGCCCGGGCTGGGGGGGGGGTAAAACCACGCTCCCTGCAGCTCTCCTGGAGGCTGGATCACTGACCAGGCAGTGTGTGTGTGTGTGTGTGGGGGGGTGAAGCTGCCCTTCCCCACAGCTCTCTCGGAGCTCGGATCACTGGCTGGGTGAGGGTGGTGGTGAAGCCTCGCTGCCCTGCAGCTCTCCTGAAGCTTGGCTCACTTGCTGGGCTGGGGGGAGTTGGGGGGGTAAACCCGCACTGCCCACAGCTGCCCTGGAGGCCAGCTTGTTGGCCAGGCTGGGGGAGCTCTCCTGGAGTTTGGCTTTCTTGCCGGGCTCAGGGGTATAAAGCCAGCCTTCCCAATAGCTATCCTGGAGTTCAACTCGCTGGCTGGGCTGGGGGCGGGATGTGAAAGTGTGCTGCCCTGCAGCTCTCCTGGAAGCTGGATCGCTGACTGGGCGGTGGCATGGGGGTGATGTCACACTTCCCTACAGCTCTCTTGGAGCATGGCTTGCTTGCTGGGCTGAGGGAGGTGAAGCCACACTTCCCTGCAGCTCTCCCGGAGCTCAGCTTTTTGGCTGGGCTAGGGGGACAAAGTCTGTTATTGCTGCAGATCAAAGTAGGAGTCAAGTTGCCCCACAAGTCGGAATAAAGAGGCGGACGCAAATGAGTTGGTAAAACTATGGGCCACTTTATTAAATGAACACATAAACGGCAAGGGCAACCAGAACTGCGGCCAGGTCAGGGCCAGGGGTCTCATTAGACCACTCCCCTGCCTTTAGCGAGCAAGAGACCCGGCCCCCCAGCCAGAGCTGTGTTTCACAGCTCTTGTCAGGCAGGCCCAGCAGAGAGGCACGCACTGGAGGGCCCAGACACCAGATGCACATCTCAGTGAAAGGCACCCATCCAATTGTGTCTCCAGGACAGTCTGCATTCACACACCTCGGGTCACCAATACCCAAAGGTTGATCCTGCCAGACCCCTAACTCCCTGAAAGGGGGAGGCTTACTGGTCCTCCCCAGGCCGTATGGCACCATAAACCCAGTAAAACCTGCCCTCAGTAAGTGACCAACCTAAAAAAGGCACCTTCCCGCAGCCAATTCCACAATCCACTGATACCCTATGCAGGGTAGGCAAAAAAACACACCCCAGTTATAAGCCAAACAGCTGGAGAGTAAAAATTCCTATCTGGCCCCTCACTAAATGAGGCAACCAGCACTTGCCTACATAACAAACAGGGTGGTCAGGAGGGCCGAGAGATGTCAAGGAACTGAAGAGAGGGGGCGGAGGCTTGCACGAGCCTGCTCAAGCCCGCCCTCACAAAAGAAGCGCCCAAACAGGCGCACGATGTCCGCTCTCCCCTCAGGGTGGCAAACGCTCCCCAGCAGCCGAGCTGCATTGTGGCCGGCTGCCGGAGGTTCCATTGCCCCCCAAGTCAGAATAAAGAGGTGGACACAAATGAGTTGGTAAAACTATGGGCCACTTTATTAAATGAACACATAAGCAGCAAGGGCAACCAGAACTGTGGCCAGGTCAGGGCCAGGGGTCTCAACAGACTGCTCCCCTGCCTTTAGCGGGTGATAGACCCGGCCCCCCAGCCAGAACTGTGTTTCACAGCTGTCTTCAGGCAGGCCCAGCAGGGAGGCATGCACCGGAGGGCCCAGACACCAGACGCGCGTCTCAGTGAAAGGCACCCATCCAATTGCATCTCCAGGACAGTCTGCATTCACACACCTCAGGTCACCAATACGCAAAGGTTGATCCTGACAGACCCCTAACTTCCCAAAAGGGGGAGGCTTACCGGTCCTCCCCAGGACACATGGCACCATAAACCCAGTAAAACCTGCCACAACTAAGGCCAAGTCTCTACTTGGGGCTTAGCACCCACCGAAAGGCCCAAAGCCAACCCCAGCCCTTGCCAAAGATCCCTCAGGAAAAGCATATTACCCTTTTCCAAGAGATGCACCCCATCCTCTCTGTAGAAGTCAGGATATTTCATAGAAAAATCCGGATAGGGCAAATAGTGGCCAAAACCTTCCTCCAATGTCTTGCGAATCTCCTTATTTACTCTGTAACGAGCCCTCTCAATCCCCACAGGATTCCAAGCACCACACCACACCAAGCATGGAATCATGGCCGACCAGACTATAATGGTACCCAGCCATCTCTTCGTAATATACTTGAAATCATCTCGAGCCTGCAGGATCAAAGCCTTGCCTTTAATCAGCCCAAGATCATTCTCTCCCCCCCCCCAGGTGAATGATTAAAACCTGAGGAGGAGGGACAACATTCCCATGAAATAATAGCAGAAGCAAACCAGGCCACTGAAGTCCTCGGCACCCCCGCCATTCAACAGTAACATATTGGCTGAGCCCCAGCTGAGAGACAACAGAAGTTCTCCGAGCTTGATGTGCTGCCCAAAATACATAACTGTGCCCGTAGATGAGAACTCGGCTCCTCCGGCCAGGAACAACAGCATCTAAAGAAAGAAACAAGTTATAAAACCTAACCATAACTACCCCAGCTCCAAAGAACAAAACTAAGAGTGGAGCAAAGGACGAATATAACATTTATAAGCCTGAGACCGCCATTGGTCAAAGTGCTGGATGGACGAAGCAGAATATTCCAAGGCCGCGGCTGTAGAGACCATCCCAATTCTAAAGGAGTGGGTACCAAACCTCCAGACAACCCCAACAGAGCTAAGGCCCTAGCCGTCACTGCCCAAAACTGATGTTTTGTCAGAGGGCTGCCTCCAGAATGACAAAACAACAACCCTTTGCAGCCTCCCCGCACTGCTAAATAATCAGCTAATGCAGAAACTGGGCAAAGCTCCACCTCTGAACACGGACCCAGCTCCACCACAGACCCAATGCCTCGTTGGTTCGTCTTAGAGAGCCGGACGGTAAGAGCCGCCTTACCCCGCATTAACCTAACATCCCTAAGTGACAATGCCCTACCAGAAACATCCTTCCTGGAGCTTGCCACTAACTCACTGATCCTAAGTGCCCCCAAAAAGGCCACCAAAGAGGCTGCATGAAATAAAACAGCCTCAAAGTGAGATGCACAAACTGCACTCCAAACCCCCTTCCAACCCCTAAGAATCTCGAGCGACATAGGGTTCCTGGTGTCAGGATTAGGCCCAACCTCTCTGGACCACCCTTCCAACATCTCTTGAATACGAAAATCTGCTGTTTCCTCCTTATACCTTAATGCCTTGCTAGCAAAAGCCAGCACAGACAGGCGTCCTCTAATCGATCACATGGCCAATCCCTTACCTTTTAAGGAAACACAATAATGGAGCAACTGCTCCACGGGGAGGGGCCAAACAATGCGATACCCCACCTCGGCCCTAAAGTCCTCAAACTGCCTCACAGAACGTTCGTAAGACTTCCTGGTGCTAGGCGCAATGGCTAAGCCTATCACTCAGCAGGCCTCAGCTCTCCAATCAGCCATAGCTCCTGGGGTATTGGCGCTGCCTCTTGATCAGCATCCGGGGCCAGCTGACGAAACCTCTCCATCTGTTTACAAGAGAGAGCATCAGCCACCCCATTATTCACCCCAGGAACATGCTTGGCCAAAAACAAAATGTTAAGCCGCAGGCAACGCAGAGTGAAGGCCCTCACCCACCTCATAACCTGTTGCGATTTGGATGAAAGGGAATTAATAACATGAAAAACAGCCATGTTATCACACCAAAAATGTACGGTGTGATTGACCATATCACTCCCTCACAACCAAATTGCAACCAAAATGGGAAAAAATTCTAAAAAAGTGAGATCCCGGCTCAAACCAGCCTGCACCCATGAATCCGGCCACACCTCCATGCACCAGTGAAGTAGACTCCAAAACCTAATGACCCAGCAGCATCGGACATGACCTGAAGCTCCTCCTCAAGTCTCATGTCCTCTCTCCAAAAAGAAATCCCATTAAAGGATTCCAAAAACTCCTGCCACACCTGCAGGTCCTCCCTCATGCTGCTGGTATCCCTAGTCCTGTGCTGGGGCAAGCGAAGGCCCATCATAGCGTCACAAAACCTGCGAAGAAAGGCCCTTCCAGGGGCAACAACTTTGCAAGCAAAGTTAAGGAGCCCAACTAACTGCTGAAGCTCAAGCAGCGTAACCTTCTTCTTGAGGAGGAAAGTACTAATTCTATTCCTTAAATCCTCCAGCTTCTGACAAGGAATTCTGGACGATTGCGCTAGGGTGTCCAATTCAATACCCCAAAACACAAGGCATTGGGCTGGGCCCTCAGTCTTTTCCTCAGCCAATGGCACACCCAACTCAGCGGCCAGCTCAATAAAGCTGGACAACAACTGAGTACAACGTCCAGTACCCGCAGGACCCACAAACAGGTAGTCAACCAAATAATGGACAACATCCTGTAAACCAATTTTCTCGCGCCCAGCCCTTTCGAGGAATGTGCTGAAACACTCAAAAGCAGCGCATGATACAGAGCAGCCCATAGGCAAAGCCCTGTCCATGTAAAATTGCCCTGTAAAAGAAAAACCCAAAAGCTCAAAATCATCCAGATGGACAGGGAAAAGGCGAAATGTAAATTTGATATCACATTTAGCCAGCTCAGCCCCCTGACCACAGCGTCAAACGACGCCCATGGCCTGATCAAAGGTAGTATACCTAACTGAGCAGAGTTCCTCAGGAATCCCGTCATTAACAGAAGAACCCTTGGGTAAGAAAGGTGGTGAATCAAACGAAATTCACCCGGCACCTTCTTTGGCACCACCCCCAGAGGGGAAACCCTAAGGTTAACCACTGGAGGACTAGAAAATGGGCCCCAAATCCTGCCTTCAGCCAGCTCCTTGGCAATCTTAGCCTCCACGACATGCTCTAAACCATTAACCGAACTAAGGTTCCGGGACCAAGTTGGCACCCAAGAACCCTGAAAAGGACTTCTAAAACCCAATGTAAACCCGTTCAACAAGTATAAACTACCAGCCCTGCGTGGGTACCTATGCAGCCACCACTCAAGAGGTCCCACCCTTATCAGGCTGGGGCCCTTTTCCAGCTTGGGAAGAACCCCCGCTCCCGCCCTGTCTCTTTTGGCACTTATGTGGCCGGACTCTTGGACAGTTGCTAAAGGAATGTGGGCCGGCACACAGGGGGCATTCATGCTTGAACTGTCAAGCTTTCCGACTGTACACCCCCTGTGACCCAAACTCCCAACAAAGCAAACAGAGTTGAACCGCCTGCCCCGCTGAACCGCAGGAAGATGATGACGAAGTAGCCTGAGAAGAGGAAGCCTTAGCAATTAAATGGCCGCTATCAGAGCAGTCACCCAAATTGGGCTGAGCCGGTGACATAACTTGCAACCACAGTTGCTGGTGGATGCGATCCCAGGGGAGGGAAGGGTACAAAGCGGCCCTCATCCTGAATTCCTTGTCATACTGAATCCAGGCTGGGCTGCTAAACATCATGTACCCTTTGTATATAATGTTCATATACTGGATCAGCACTGCCTCCCACCAGGGCTGAGCACGTGCTATCACTCCAGCATACACAAAAAATCCGGGCAGCCAATTACCCCAGGTCCGATCCACCTTCCTCTTTTTTTTAATTTCTCCTTCTTCTTGTCATCAAGATCCTCCTTGTCTTTTTTTTTCTAACTCCCTAAATAAAAGGGAGAATATGTCCACGTATTCCCCCTTAAGGATCTTGTTCTTGTGGCTGGCAGCAGATGATTGCCCAAAGGTAAGGCGACCTCACCAAAGGGCATGGCCCCAAAAGGGACTGCACCATACGAGGAGGGTAAAGCCCAGCCCCCAGTTAAGGAAAGTGCAACCCCTTGCTGCCCCACCCCTGACCAATTCCCAAATGGACCAAACTGGCCCTGCGGCCAGGTCCAGCTAGCCTGAGGCCCTATGCCCACTGAGAAAGTAATGTGTGAACTCCCAGGCACCAAACCAGCACCATTAGGTGCAGCAGGGCCCCAAGGCCCCCATGGCCAGACAAGCCCCGTGAAGGCACTAGAACTGTCACCCGACTTACCTGGCAGTCTGGCAGGTACCAAAGCAGTACCTGCACCCTCCAGAGCCAGAAGAAGAGCCAGATCCTACATCAGGAGCACCCGAACCCACAGCTCCTCCTGCGGCAGCAGCAGACCTGCCCTCTAAAATAGATAATCTCATTAATATATCGGCCTGAAAAGCCATTTTTGAAACCGGCCCCTTTTTAGAAACCACTGAAGAAGGCAACCCTGTCGCCTGTTCAAGGGCCCGCAGCCTCAAAAGAATGGCTGCATTCACCTCATCCTCCCCCTCCTCATCAGACGATGAAGGTGGCTGAGGGTGCTTCTGTGCACACTTAGGCACCTTACGTGCCGGCTGCTTTCCTTTCGACTTCCCAGTACCCTTTCTCCCAGACATTCTCCCCAATACAAAGAGAAACGCCAAAAACCGTAGAATCTAAGGCACCAGAGAAGGCTCCCAAATAAAAACCCCTACAATCCTTACCTAAAATGGCTGCCACTATTCACCCCCAAGATGGCTTCCACCCCAGCACCTAAAATGGCCGCCGTAGAAGCTGATGACCTAAAATGGCCGCCGAGCACAAGGCAAGCAAAAGTGAAGGAAAGAGGGTAGTGGGGGGGATAAGCAGCAATGGCCTATCCATACGGCACCCACCAATTGCTCCCTAACACCCACAGGCACCACTCAACTGACTTAAGCCCCCCTGCGCTGCTAAAACCCCCAACAATAAAAACAGCTTTTTTTTTTTTAACAGACTGTTAGATCCACCGATGCGCTCCTCAGGGACAAAAAGACGCCAGAACAATCCACGGACCGCGCTATCAGGCCTGTGAGTCCAGCCCGACCCCGAGGCCCACCCAATGACACACAGGCTCCCCGCAACCTCACAGGCCTAATCCCTTGACGCTGCAGAGACTAGGAAACATGCTCCTCTCCCGCCGAGAGATGTCAAGGGACTGAAGAGAGGGGGCAGAGGCTTGCATGAGCCTGCTCAAGCCCCACCCCCACAAAAGACGCGCCCAAACATGCGCACGACGTCCGCTCTCCCCTCAGGGCGGCAAACGCTCCCCAGCAGCTTAGCCGTGTTGCGGCTGGCTGCCGGAGGTTCCATTGTGCCTTTAAGACCAACAAAATTTTATTCAGAATGTAAGCATGCACACTTCTTCAACTGCTTCTGTATTAGCTTCCTCGAGCCTGGCTTACTGGCCAGGCTTGTGGGCTGGAGCCACACTATTGTGGGTGCCTCCGCTGAATCCAGGCGTTTTCTCATCCTGGAACTGGCAATCCTACACACATTTCATCCACCAAGCAACTCTCGTTCATTACAATGAGGCATTTGTAGGAGTTTCCAGATGGTGCAGGCTTTGCCAAAAATAAGAGTGGCGTACTTTAGATTCTCTGCAGAGAGCACAAAAATGACCGTCTAGTTTGTCTCCCTCCCAGCCTGTCTTTTAAACCGTGGGTGCTCAGAGCTGAATGGCAGACCTCTCAGAACTAGATGTGATGCATCTGTCTCCACCCAGATGCAAATTTAATTCAGGGTCCAGTACCTGCCCCTTGCATTTCTATTAGCATAGCACTAAATATGGAGGCTGTTACCATATGTTTTGTTTCATGAACTGGAGAGTATAGTGGGAGGGGAAAAAATGTAGAGGATCCTTTTCCTACTTTCCTAGCTTTACTCTCTGAACTTCTGTTTGCAATTTGTTTGTTTGTTTTTATTTCACCACTCTTTCTGCACAGCCCAGCCATGTTTGTCTCTAGCAGCACCTGTTAGAATTAGCACAATATGCACAAGAAATGGGCAAGCGCAATTGCAGTGAAAGCCTCCTACACAGAGAAAAGAAGTCAGCCACCGGCTCCTCCTTCCCAGCAGCATTTTCCCTTGGAGCCCAGCTCACCAGCCTGACTGGGGGGGGGGGGGGCAGAGTTCTGCTGCCTCCGCAGTTTTTCTGGAACTAAGCTCGCTGGTCAGGGGTGGAGATGGGAGTGGAGCCGCACGGTGATTCTGGCTCCTCCTTGGTGCTGGCTGCCCATCAAGGGCCCTGCGTCGGAGACTACATGGTGGGTGACAGTCTTTTGGAAGAGGAGAGGGGTAGATGTTCATCCCTCTCTTCCTTCATCCTCCCATCTTTTTGCTTTGTTTCCAGGTCTCCCCCTCTCATATATCCTTCTTTTCTCTTCCCCTTTCTCCCCCTCTTGAATGCTTCTCCATTTTCAAAGCTGCTCTGGATCTCCACTGGGTAGAGCAGCAATGCTGCTGCAGTTTGCAATTGTGGATTCTGGGCAGACTTCCCCAGATGCTTCCAGGCCTGGCCATTTGCCATTTTTGGAGGAAGCAACAGTGAAAGCTTTGCCATTTCCCTTCATCTGTTGAGATGTGAATTGAAATGGTTTCCACCCCTGGATTTTGTTTTACATGTTGCCAAATCTTGGTATTTGGAGTAAGCACAGAGCATTCTAATGGTGCCCTCAAACTGTTAAATTGCTGGGTAGTTGGCTTGATGCATCCCCTCCCCAATTATTATTGGTTTGACCACTTATCTTGTGCCAAATTAATCTGTTTGGCTCATCCAGCAAAGACTTCATTCCTTATTCTGTGTGCATGCAAAGCACTTCATGAAATTTTACCTCCTGTCACAAGAGCTTACAAGTTAGGGAGGATGCTAGAAACTATGCTGGAAGTTTGGTAGCTAAAGCCAAGTGTTAAGGTTAACAACTTGCAAATAGTTGAATGTTGCCATTATTTTAAAACCGTGCTGCTTGGTGAGGGACAGGCAGGCACGTTGGTGACAGGTTTTTCACTGTGCAGTTGCTTTGACAGTATCTTTGACTAGTGAGGGGGAGAGTGAGGTCTCTCCCCGGGAGCTAACTGCTCTTGTTTCCAGGTCTCCACAGGTTCCTGGCTCCTGGAGGCTCTGCATGTGAGGGCTGTCACCCGTGGCACCCCCACTGTCCTCCCCCTCCCCTTGCTCTAGACCGGGTGGTGTACAAGCATCTCTGGAACTTGAACCAGGCAGTGGGCTCTGGCAGGGGGCATTTGCTGACCCTGCTCCCCTGTGCTGCTGCCTGCTCCCGTCCCTTGATCTGCCCTCTGCCACTTTCCCAACCTCTGGCAGGGCATGGTGTGTGTGTGACAGCTGCCCCGATGCAGTGGGTTAGAGACTGCCCCTTTAAGAGAGCGCCCGGCTGAAAGGCAGCCTGTTTCTCCAGCTGCCACCCCTGCACATGCTCTATATCTCTGTCTCTGTTTTGCAGGTGGGAATCCAAGAAAGAGGCTTCCGCATGTGTCATTCCACCACCCCCCTCCACTCCCTCAGCTGTTTCTGCCTGCCTCTCTGAATGGAGCCCCACCCATGGCGAGACTGCCCAGCATGCACTGGGGAAACTGTTGCACTCTGTTCCAGAAAAATAAAGTCTGAGCTGTTCCCTTTGTTGTCTCTCCTGCTTTGCATCTGATGCATGTTCCCTGGGCAATCCTGCCCACTCTGTCAGTGGCCTCTCCAAGGGAATGCCTGGGAGGGTGGGCAGACTTGGTTCTTGGGGGGGGGGGCGGAGCGGGCTATGAGCTGCCACGTTGCACCCGCATGGCTGGACAGGGGAGGGGGGGTGCCGCCCTTCAGCCTGCCCGGGCTGATGGCCTACCCGACCCCAAAGGGCTGTTGTGTGCAGGGCACAAAGTGGGGAGGGCTGGAAGTGGATGCATGCCCAGCAGCTCACACTCTGTGTTCTGCGGCCCCCAGGGGAGGTGTTCCTTGCACATAGCAGGGGGCGGCAGCAGGGCAACACGGGGGGGGGGGGCTCCAGGTGGTGGTGGTGGTGGGTGTTTTTTGGACTTGGTGCTCTGCCCACTCCCAGACACACATTCCAGCAACTTAGGGCAGCGAACTCCTGCACTTTGTGGTTCGTTTGTCCGCGCATGCCTCTGCCTGTCTGTCTGCCGTTGGCAGAGTCTCTGACAGTGGGAGGGTGTGAGGGGATTGATGGCCTCTCAAGTGTGGGCTTTCCATTCCCTCTCTCAGTCACATGCAATGGACTGGCCAATCCTGTGGTCCCGCGCGAGCCTCCTCCACCCTCACCTCGGCAGTGGGCCAATGGCATGTGCATGGGTGGAATCATCATGGCGATGGGTTCTCTCTTTCTCATTAGGCCCACGCTCCCCCTCCATGCGTGGTGTAACGTTTCTTCTTTGGGAGCCGACTGTGGCCGCCTATGCTAGTTCTGCACTCGAGTGCAGCTACATGGCGGTTCTCAGGATTAGGCTGCCTGTGGATCATACGCTGAACATTTATAACACAGTTTATTTAATTTTCTATACTTTTTAAATATATAAAACAATAAAAAAGAAAAATAATTATATATATATAGAAATACATGAATACAACATCGTCCAACTTAGATTTAACAACACCTAATAAAATTAAAATAATAAACAAATAAAGTTACATATATTCCTATTACCATATATGAGTTTTGATACATCATGTATTTCCAAAGATCAAAGTAACCAACTGGTTTTAATAAAATAAGTAAATTATGACCCTGTTGTTGGAAATTTTTCCAGTAAAGTATCTAGTCTCTCTAGTATTGGGAACCATTGTTCATGGTAAGTAAAGTGGTAGGTTTGAGAGTCATTTGCTTCAATGTTGTCTGAGATTTTGTCCATAAGCAGGTGATTCCACACCCTCTGGAACCATTCATTGAGGGTGGGTTCCTTTGGTGATTTCCACAGAAAAGCAATTGACGCCTTCGCTGCCGACAGCAGAATGGTAATTAAGTCTTTTTGGTTCTGAGACATTGAGGAGATGTTCCACATGTGCAGTAGTAATGTTTCAGGTTTGTCATCAAGTGCATATCCAGTATATTCCTTGATTTTTTGTAATACCTGCTGCCACAATAGTCTGAGTTTTTTGCAGCTCCACCAACAATGAAGGTAAGAACCTGTCTTCCTGCAACTTTCCATGACCCAGATTTCATTATATAATGCAATTTATCTGGGGTAAGATACCACCTTGTTAGCAATTTAATTTTTTGCTGATGAATATTAATTACTTTGCTTGAAAGGGTGCTTGATGACCAGATTTCTGTCCATTGTTTTTCTGTTAGGTTGAACCCAAGATCCTTATGCCATGAGTCAGTGTAAGTAGGTAAGTGTTTAGGGCAGTTGTGATAAGTGCTTGGTAAATTTTAGAGATTAGACCTTTGTCTGTTGTTTCATATTTTAATATAAGATCTTCAAACGCTGTGAGTGGCCTATGGAGTGAATGTTGTATCTCTGGTGATGTAAATAGGTGCTGTAATTGTAAATATTTGAACCATGGCAAAGATGACTGTGTCATGGATTCTATTTTTGATTTTTCTAAAAATTTGCCTTTCTTAGAAGTATCTGCCAGTTTCACTATTGATGCTTGCCTCCATATTTTAAATGAGTTCCTATCTTGGGCAGGTTTGAACCAATCCTGGCTAGTAAATGACAAGGCTAGTGAGATACCAGGAGCTAAGGTCTTTTTATTTCTAGTCCATATAGTATACAAGGCTCTTACAAAAATATTTGCATCATTCGCTGAACATGAGTCAACAGTGTGATGCGGTGGCTAAAAGGCAAATGCAATTTTGGGCTGTATCAACAGAAGTATAGTGTCCAGATCATGTGATGTGATGGTATCGCTTTGCTCTGGTAAGACCTTACCTAGAGTATTGTGTTCAGTTTTGGACACCGCATTTTAAGAAGGATATAGACAAGCTGGAACAGGTCCAGAGGAGGGCAACGAAGATGGTGAGGGGTCTGGAGACCAAGTCCTATGAGGAAAGATTGAAGGAGCTGAGGTTGTTTAGCCTGGAGAGGAGTGGCTGAAAGGTGATATGATCACCATCAAGTACTTGAACGCCTGTCATATAGAGGATGGTGTGGAGTTGTTTTCTGTGGCCCCAGAAGGTAGGATCAGAACCAGTGGGTTGAAATTAAATCAAAAGAGTTTTCGGCTCAACATTAGGAAGAACTTTCTGACAGTTAGAGCAATTCCTCAGTGGAACAGGCTTCCTTGGGAAGTGGTGGGCTCTCCTTTCTTGGAGGTTTTTAAACTGAGGCTAGATGGCCTTCTGACAGCAATGAAGATCCTATGAATTTAGGGGTAGGTATTTGTGAGTTTCCTGCATTGTGCAGGGGGTTGGACTAGATGACCCTGGAGGTCCCTTCCAACTCTATGATTCTATGAGTATATACTCTAAACTCATTAATTTCAGTGAATTTAGAAGGGCATATCTCTGCTTAGTCCTGCACTGTTAGCACTCCCTCTCTTCCCCACCCCCATAGCAAAACTCTTTCGAATCACAGAGTCAATGGGAGGAAAAATCTGAGCAGGGAATATTTGTAGAAATAAGTTGCTGAGAGGGTGAACCCTGAATGGTTATATACTCTGTAGTGTATCGCTAGGATGCCATTATGATATAATGCAAGGATGATAGACCAAGCAAATGCGGCCATGTGCAGAGGCGACTGGGCTGCCCCCAGGCGACTCCGCACAGGGCGCGAAACACCCCGCCCATCACAGGCTGTGGCGGGAAGTTTAACTGGCCAGGATTGGGCTGGCCAGCCAAGGAGGTTGTTCCGAGATATTGTATATAAGCGCGGCCCGGCCCGCGTGTTCCTTCTCTTGTAACGTGCCTTCATTAAAGCATGTTGCCCTACCAACGTCTCCTGTCTCAGTACGTTACAGTGGCGACGAAGGTGGGATTCTAGCCACGTCGGCTACAGCGGAGACAGGGCAACCCACAGGCTGCAACCGCCGCCGCCATCAGCATGGCTCAACAGAGCAGAACCACCGGTCACATCGAGCCTTTCAACCCCGCGAATCCCGAGGCCTGGGAGTCCTACTCGGAGTGGGTAGAATGCTACCTGAGGGCCAACAAGATCACCGAGGACAGCATGAAAAGGGACGTTCTCCTGAGCGTCTGCGGGGCGGCCACATTCAAGATCGCCAAGGGTCTCTCGGCCCCCGCCCGCCTCACGAAGAAGTCCAACGCGGACATCACCAGACTCCTCACTGGCCATTTCTTGCCACAGCCTTCACGGGTGGCCCGCCGGTTCCTTTTCCACAGAAGGGACCAGGCTGCAGGGGAATCGGCTACCGACTACTTGGCGGCCCTACGCAGGATCGCAGGGAACTGCTACTTTCCTCAGCTAGAGGAGACCCTGGCCGATCGCTTCACGTGGGGCCTCCGCGACGAGAGGCTCCAGCAGAAGCTCTTCGCCAAGGAAGAGCTCACCCTCCAGAGCGCCTTCAGCGAGGCCGTGGCATTCGAGAGGACCGCGAGGACTTTTCCCAAGGTCTGGACCGACGCTGTCCATCACGAGGAGCTGGACCACGACCGCCCGGAAGAGGGAGAAGCCTACCAGCTGCGCCGCCCAGCCGGGCCACCCAACCGAGCACCCCAGAGCCCCCGAGCGCCCGAACGATCCCCAGCGGCGGAGAGACCGTCGGCCCCCAAGTGCGCCAGCTGCGGCGACCCCCACGACAGAAGGGACTGCCAGTACTGGACCTGGGACTGCCGGAGCTGCGGAAAGACCGGCCACATTGCAAGGGCTTGCCGAGCCAAGCCCAACCACCGGAGGCCGACCACGCACCACAAGTCGGCGGAGTTCCACTCCACAGCCTCCACTACCCTACAAGTACTGAACTTGCTCCTCGCCACCCCTGATAAGATCAAAATGGCGGTCCTCATCGAAGGGAACCCCTGCCAAATGGAGGTGGACTCAGGTTCCTCCATTTCCATTATAGCAGAGGAGACCCTGAGGAAACTGTGCCCCCGCCAGCGGCTTCAATTAAGGCCGGCGGACTTCATACTCCGGGACTTTCAGAAGAACCCGGTGCAAATCGTGGGGTGGGCCCGGGTGCAAGTCGAGCGGAGGTCCTTTTACGGCCCGCTGGACATCCTGGTGGTAAAGCGCCAGCTTACCACCCTGCTAGGACTGGCGTGGTTCAAGCCCCTGGGGATCCGCTTGGAGGGGGTGGGACAAACCCTAACACCCAGGGGGTTCGGGGAGATTTGCCAAGAGTTCCCCGACATATTTGACGGCTCCCTGGGCAGCTACAAGGGGCCAGCCATCTCCCTACCACTTGACCTGACGGTCAGGCCGATCAGGCTCAAGGCGAGGCGGGTCCCGTTCGCCTTGAAACCTAAAATAGAGGCCGAACTAGACTGCCTCACTGCCCAAGGGGTCCTGGAACCGGTGGACTACGCCACCTGGGAGACTCCCATAGTCACTCTGCTCAAACCAAATGGGGAGGTGCGGATCTGTGCCGACTACAAGTGCACAATAAATAAGGCACTGCAGGACAACCCCTACCCAGTGCCGGTGGTGAGCCACGTCCTGGCTGCCCTAGCGGGGTCTAAGATCTTTGGGAAGCTGGATCTGGCACAGGCCTACCAACAGCTCCCGGTAGGCACTAAAATGGCGGAGGCCCAAACCATTGTAACCCACGGGGGGCCTTCAGAGTGCGGAGACTACAGTTTGGGGTTAGCGTGGCTCCGGGGATTTTCCAAAGCATAATGGACGCTCTCCTTAAAGGGATCCCCGGAGTCCAGCCGTTCTTCGACGACGTTTTAATCGCCGCCCCGGAACCCGAAGACTTCGCCAACCGCCTGAGAGAGGTGCTCCACCGATTCCAGGCAGCGGGGCTCAAAGTCAAAAGGGAAAAATGCTTGCTGGGGGTCCCACGGGTGGAATTCCTGGGTTTCGCCGTAGATGCAGCCGGCATCCACCCAACGGAAGAAAAGACCCAAGCCATCGTGCAAGCCCCGGCCCCCACCTGCAAAGCAGAGCTACAAAGCTTCTTGGGGGTGCTTAATTTTTACCACTCGTTCCTACCCCACAAGGCAGCCCTAGCAGAACCCCTACACCGGCTGCTGGACAAAAAAACTCCTTGGGTTTGGGGCAAACAACAAGCTGCCGCGTTTCAGGTGGTCAAGGACGTCCTGGTGTCCAACGCAGTGCTCCACCATTTTGACGAGGGCCTCCCCGTCATCCTGGCTTGCGATGCGTCGCCTTATGGGGTGGGGGCAGTCCTGGGGCACCAACTCCCGGACGGGAGGGAGGTACCGGTTGCAAACTACTCCTGCACACTGACACCAGCCGAGCGCAATTACGCGCAGATAGATAAGGAGGCTCTGGCGATCGTGGCGGGGGTCCGGAAGTTCCATGATTATCTGTACGGGCAGAGGTTCACTATAGCCACGGACCACAAGCCGCTCTTAGGTTTGCTGGCCCCGGACCGACAAACCCCCCAAATACTTTCACAGCGCGTGTTGAGGTGGAACCAATTCCTCAACTCATACACGTACGCACTGGTCCACCGAGCCGGCAAAGCCATGGGCCACGCGGACGCGCTCAGCCGATTGCCTCTCCCAGTCACCGAACCTGACCCAGCCCCCGCACACCTGGTCATGTTGGTCGAATCCCTCCCGGAGCAGCCCCTCCATGCCGCGGAGGTCGCCAGGGCTACAGGGAAGAACAAAACACTAGCAAGGGTTCTCGACTGGGTGGTGAGGGGGTGGCCAGATGGGAACATGGGGGAAGAATTTAAGCCCTACAAAATGAGAAGAGAGGAGCTAGCAGCACACAAAGGGTGCATCCTATGGGGAAGCAGGGTGGTGGTCCCCCCCCCCCCTGCAAAAGCGAGTCCTAGAGTCACTCCACGAGACCCACCCCGGTATAGTCAGGATGAAGGCTCTAGCCAGGAGCTACGTCTGGTGGCCGGGGATGGACGAGGAGATTGAGAACTGGGTGTGGAGGTGCAGCATATGTCAAGAGTCACGCCCCAAGCCACCAAGCGCCCCGGTCACACGGTGGGAAACCACCCGGAAACCTTGGTCCAGGCTACACCTAGACTTCGCGGGGCCCTTCCAGGGACAGATCTTTCTGATCATGGTGGACGCCTACACCAAATGGCTGGAGGTCATTCCAGTAGCGTCCACTTCATCAGCCGCCGCAATACGGGCACTGCGGCGGGCCCTTAGCACCCACGGCATTCCGGACACTATAGTCACTGACAACGGGGCGGCCTTCACCTCGGGGGAATTTCAGGCATTCCTGCAGAGGTACCTGATCATAAGGTCGGCCCCGTTCCACCCAGCCACCAACGGACAGGCAGAGCGAATGGTCCGAACAACCAAGGAAGCCCTGGGCCGGATCGTGCAGGGCGACTGGGACCACAGACTAGCCGCCTTCCTGTTTGACAACAGGGTAACCCCCAACCCGGTCACGGGGGTAAGCCCGGCAGAGCTCCTCATGGGGCGCAAACTTATCACGAGGCTTGACAGGCTGCACCCTGACCGAGCCTCAGACATCCGAAGGTCCCCGGAGATCCGGGAGGCAGCCCGTGGGTTCTTCGCGGGGGACCCCGTGTTCGCACGAAACTACGCCCAGGGACCCATGTGGGTGGCGGGTTGGGTGTGGCAGGTAATTGGGACCCACCATTACGAGGTAGCCACGGAGGGGGGCCAGACCCTTTGGCGGCACATCGATCAACTGCATCGCCGCACCTTACCAGAAGTGCCAACCGACTTGGAGGAGGCATCCCCCGGAGGAGAGCCCGCGATGGGTCGGCCGGAGACCATCACACCGGCACCGACCCCGCTCACTCAAGAACACTCAGGACTGGCAGAGCCCGAGCAACCCCCATAGGTCGACCTACGGCCCTCAGCAGCATCACTCCCCGAGGAGGCTTCCGCCGCCGAAGCAGCGCCTACACCACAAGCCGCCCCAGACAATCAACCCGGGAGCGCCGGCCGCCCGCCTACCTAAGGGACTATGTAGAAAGACTAGGGGGGGAGGGGTGTAGTGTATCGCTAGGATGCCCTTACGATATAACGCAAGGACGATAGACCAAGCAAACGCGGCCATGTGCAGAGGCGACTGGGCTGCCCCCAGGCGACTCTGCACAGGGCGCGAAACACCCCACCCATCACAGGCTGTGGCGGGAAGTTTAACTGGTCAGGATTGGGCTGGCCAGCCAGGGAGTTTGTTCCGGGATATTGTATATAAGCGGGGCCCGGCCCGCGTGTTCCTTCTCTTGTAGCGTGCCTCCATTAAAGCATGTTGCCCTACCAACGTCTCCTGTCTCAGTACGTTACAACTCTATCACATCCACTGTGCTCAATGGGCACTTGAAAAAAACAACACTGGTATTTTTGGTATTTGGAATTTGATAAGTTTCCATACTGGATTGTTTGGGCTCCCAATGCCACTTCAGAATTTGTACCCCACCCCCACTAGAATTCTGAAATGTTGGGTTTTTAAAAATTCCAAATGGAGGAAATAATTTCTGGGGGACTGCAGTGGCTATTTTTCAAGAAAATGACACAGCTGCTATCGGCAAGCTAGTACTGCCTCTCCACTAAAGACCTCTAAAGTTTTGAGAAAATTGGATCAATGTGTCCAATTTTACAAGCTCCTAAACAGGGTGCCCCCAGCAATCCTACCCGTTGCCACTGTTTCTTGGAGAGGGGGGAATCCTATGACATAGTGGGTTCAACGCAAGGTGGTAGTGATCATAGCTCTTTATTTCAGTACAACATAGTATAGGGCTGCAATTTAAGACTGATTCACTGGGCCAATGGGACCACCTTATGTACACTTCAGATTCCTGTGCTAGCATGACATTGGATCATTCAAACAGTAAGGGGCCTGTGATTGGAGCAGGGCAACAGGTATTTGGATCCTGCTGCCTATTGTTCCTGAGTCCCCAAGCTCAGTCCATATGACTTCAATGAGCCAGGCAGGAACACCCATAATAGTCTTCACTTTGGTGAAGTGAACTCCTCTTCCATTGTGGCAACTTGCAGCACATCTTTGAACAACGGCTGGACCCTGGGGATTCCTTTTAAAAGAGAGTCCATTAAGTTCTGGAAAATCCCCAGGGCCATTCTGATCCCAAACTGAAGGCGCTTGACTTGGAAAGTGCCTCTGTTTGTCATGATAATTTGGACCTTGGCTGTGGTAGCGTCTACCAGGAGCTGTTGGTAAGCCTGGGTCAGATCCAACTTGCCAAAAAATTTAGCCCCCACCAGTGATGTTAGAACATGGCTGACCACCGGAACCAGGTAGGTGTGATCCTGTAATGCTCTATTAATAGTGCATTTGTAGTCCGCACAGATGCAGACACTGCCATTGGACTTCACTGAGGTGATGATGGGGGTCTCCCAAAATGCGTTAGCAACTGGCTCTAAGACCTCTTGCACCACGAGGTGGTCTAGCTCCTCTATCTTAGGTTTTAAGGCGAAGGGTACATGCCGGACCTTCAGCCATATGGGCTGCACATTGAGGCTCAGCCGCAACACTACTGGGGGACCCATATAAGTTCCTAGGATGCCATCAAACACAGATGGAAACTCCCCACAAATTTGCTGAAAGTCCATGCTTGTGGGGGTCTGGTGAATTCCCATCACCCTGATCCCCAAGGGATCGAACCAACCCCAGCCTAATAAGCTACAAAGGCCCCTTCTACAACTAGCAGGGGTATAATTCCTGAGAACTCTCCATATTTCACCCAGAAAAACCCTACCCCTTGTACTGCGACCTCCTGTTTCTGGAAGTCCCAAATGATGACTGGGGAAGGGTGCAGCCGGGGACCCCCTGCAGGCTCAGCTGCCTGAGGGTCTGAGCCGAAATGACTGTATAGGTGGCCCCTGAGTCAATCTCTATTTTGCATGGAGCGCCCTCTATGAGTACAGTAGTTTTAAGTTTTTCTGGCATAGAAAGTTGGCATACCTGGCCAGCTGATGCTGTGAGGGAGTGCAGCTCCTCGACGAGGGCAACCTCATGGTGTCAGCCATATTGCTGCCTAGCTGCTCCCCTTGATAGCTGGCAGGTCAACTTGGAGTGGCAAACTCTCACCAGATGGCCTGTCTTTCCATACTGGTGGCAGACGGCATCCCTGAATTTGCAGGAGCGGTGTTTGCGGGGCTCCCCACAGTTGGAACACTCTCGGGCAGCCGCCGATTCTGTAGCACATGGGTGCTTTGGGGCTGTGTGGTGAAGCTTGAGGGCGTCATTGCCATTGGAGTCTTTGGACACAAATGCAGTGGCAGTCTGGTGCATCACGGTTGCAGGTCGCTCCTTTCGGGATCTCTCATAAGCGGAGGTCTCGCTGAGTGCCTTCATTAGCATGAGGGCCTTGTGGCTTGCCAGCTTACGTTGCATCTTTTTGTCCCAGAGACCAATCACAAAGCAAATGGGTAGGGCTTCCTTGAGGTTTGAGAATGTGGACTTTAGGGCCAACCAGCAGAGCTCAGCAATCAAGTCGGCAGCAGTCTCCCCTGCCTTCTGATTCCACTTGTGGAAGTCGAGGCAGCAGGTCGTGCGAGTTGGCTGGGGTGAGAAGTGGTTGGATAGCTTCTCCACCAGCATTTTGTACATTGCTTCCTTGAGCGTAGTGAGTGAGATGAAGCCCTCTGCCAACTGTAAAGTGGCTATGTTGCAGATGCTGAGCAGGAGACACTTCTGCTGGTCCTTGGTGATCTTATGGTACCTGATGAAGTAGTTCAGCCGCTTCTCCCAGGTATCCCATGTGTCAGGATGAGCTGGGTCAAATTCCAGGATGTATCCATGCAGTTCAGGAGTGGCAGCCATGGTAAGGCCGGGTGACGGTGTCCATTGCGCATTTGCGCTGGAGCTCGGTGCACTGGGCAATGCCGGTTGGCTCTGGGCTTCACTCATCCGGATCCCACCTTTGTTGTCACTATAATATAGTGGGTTCAACGCAAGGAAGAGGCGAGGTGGTAGTGATCATAACTCTTTATTTCAGTACAGCATAGTATAGGGCTGCACTCTAAGACTGGGGAACTGTGCCAAGGGGGCCAATTTATATACAGATTCCCGTACTAGCATGCTATTGGATCAGTCAAACCAGCTAGGGGCCTGTGATTGGAGCAGGGCAACAGGTATTTGGATCTTGCTGCCTATTGTTCCTGAGTTCCCGAGCTCAGTCCTTATGGCTCCAATGAGCCAGGCAGGAACACCCATAATAGTCTTCACTTTGGTCCGCATACACAACAAATCCCATGCTTTCTGCAGGGCAAAAAACCCAATATTCCAACACCCAACAGTGACTGGTGGCCAAAAGCTTCCAAATACAAAGAAACCCAGCAGAACTGACATCAAACCAGAGAATTCCAGCAGACTCAAGAGGTGATGTGTCAAGGGCAGCACAACCAATGTCAAACCACAGAAGCCAAGCAGAATCCTGGGCCAATATAACAAGACCAACAGAAATCCAAGTCAAACCAACCTGGCAAGTAAGTCCTAAAGCAGCTAGCTTCACCTGGTAAGACTCTTTTTCTCTCTCTCACACACACACACACACAGCTTGTTTTAATTGAGATACTCATCTACTTTTGTAACATGGCCTGTTCCAATTATTTTTGTGGCATTGTTATTGATGCAAGTGGCAAGAACAACATTTTTTGGCATTTTTTTTAACCTGCACAGAATTGGGCAAAGAGGTTCTGAGCCCCAACAATAGCCCCCATGATACACAGAAACTAGGCCTCAGTTGAATCCCCCCCCCCAAAGCCTGTTTTTTTAAGGACACAATTTAGAATGTGGGTTTTATATATTGTCAGTCCAATGAGATAACTTCCTTGTTGTCTCTTTCTACAGCTGAGCTTTAAGTTTTGGGGGCAGTGTTTTACCCCAGCTCCCCAACACAGACTGAGAGGAAACAGGCACAAATGCTTCACACACAGTCACAGACTAGGGTGCTTCACCATCTGGGAGACAGTCAGCCACACTTCACTGCTGCACAATGTCTGCTGCCAAGACCATTTTGTCCAGGATGCCCTTCTGTTCCACCAGACATTCAAGCATGGTACAGGTGGAGTTCTGCTGAGTGCTGTTACAAATCAGGCAGTGCTCTAGTACACCCATCAGCACCTGCTTCTGCTACAGCAGATGGATAGCCTTCACACTGCTTGAGAAGTCACTTGCAGTATTCTAGCAGATCTGGAGCAGATCCTGGAAATCACAGGTCACAGCATCCTATCTGAAATTCTTGCAGAACCCAATCCCAGGGTAACCATCAGCACCAGGTGAATGAAGCAGTTTGCAGAGGACTTGAGTTTCATGCCCACAGCCTCTGCAACTGCCTTAATATTTGCAACACCATCCATCATTGTGTAACTCATGGAGTTTTCCTGACCAGCTATGCAATTAACTGCTTCTTGATGACAATAGAGATGCATGAACATCTCCCAGTACCTCAGCATGGAGCAAAGCCTAACAATAGCCATCCCAGAAGCTCTTTCACTCTGTCTAGCACTGGTTGTCCCACCCCCATCCAACCTTCCTTAAGTTGCCACCAGTTTGTGGTTAGCAGGAGCAGCGCCAGTGCCAGACTATAAGGCACCCCAGGCTAGGCCCCTCCACCCCAGGCCTCCCCCCTACCCACAGGCAAAGCATGCCCCCAATCCAAATCTCCCCCCCCACAGGCACCTGGTCAACCTTACCTGAGGGGCATCTGAGAGGTGTGGCAGAGCTCTCTTCCTTACTGTGCCCTGTGTGGCACGGTGTGGCTTGGCTTCATGTGCTGTGATCCAGACACATGCCTGGATGCATGCATCCACACTGCCTTTGCCTCTGTCGGGCACCCCCTCCCTCCCAGGTGATTTAAAACACATGAAAAGGCACAGGTGAAAGTGCCCACTGGTCAGCTGATTGATGGAGCCTTTATCTGCAAGTGGAAAGGGCAGTGGCTTTCTCTTCCTTGCTTGCTTTCCCCATCAGCTGCGCAGGAGGGAAGTGCCCAATTCGGCACCCCACAGGGCCACGCCCATAGGCAACTGCCTTATGCAGCCTAATAGATGCACTGGCCCTGAGTAGGAGGTAAATATGCAGGCCGGGTGCTGAGGTTTCCAGCGCCCCAGGCCGAAATTTGCCCCCTTGCACCTCCTTTTTTTTTTTAAATAAACTTGCGCACGCAACAGCGTGTGTGGCCCAACTACATCATGATGATGTCATCAGGCTGTGCACAGCACGTGCGGGCCCCCCTATTCTTGGCCCTCTCCGGCTTTGAAGCAGGAGAGAGCTGGGCACCCCCCCCCTTGCTGAGGCTCTGAGCGCGCTCACTCCCCGCACCCCATCTTGTGAAGGCTTCCAAAGCCTCCATCGCCCAACCTCCCCAGGCTGATCTTTACCCCTCCCGCCCTCCCTCCATCACGGGGCTATAAGCCAGGCTACACTCCCCCCCCCCATTGCCGTTGCCACTACTGAGGCTGGTTCTTACCAGCTTCAATATGCTGGTGCGGCTTCTAAGCCTTTGAAGGGCCCGCAGGAGGAGAGTTTGCTCCCCCTCCTTCCTGGAATCGGAAGTGAGGGGGAGTGAATTCCCCTACCATAGGCACTTCAAAGGCTTAGAAGCTGCGTGCAGGCATATTGAAGCTAGTAAGAACCAGCCTAGGTGTGGTAGCAGGGGTACATGTGAGGTAAGCAGAGCGCAGCGCTGGCTTCCAGCACCACAAAGGAAGGAAGGGAGGGAGGAGGTTGGTGGTGGGGCAGCAAGGCGAGCAGAGCTGGCTTCCAGCATTGCAAAGGGAGGGGGGAGGGAGGAAGGCGGCAGTGGGGGGGGAAGGGCCAAGGGTGACAGAGGGAGGGAGGTGCCCCTGTGGGAGGCTGCACCCTAGGCCATCGCCTAGTTCACTGACTCCCACGCGCCGGCCCAGATGACACTAAATTGTTCAGGGTGGTGAGAACCAGAGAGGATTTTGATGCACTCCAAAGGGATCTGTTGAGGCTGGGTGAGTGGGCGTCAACATGGCAGATAAGGTTCAATGTGGCCAAGTGCAAAGTAATGCACATTGGGGCCAAGAATCCCAGCTACAAATACAAGTTGATGGGGTGTGAACTGGCAGAGACTGACCAAGAGAGAGAGAGATCTTGGGGTCGTGGTAGATAACTCACTGAAAATGTCAAGACAGTGCGCGATTGCAATAAAAAAGGCCAATGCCATGCTGGGAATTATTAGGAAGGGAATTGAAAACAAATCAGCCAGTATTATAATGCCCCTGTATAAATCGATGGTGCGGTCTCATTTGAAATACTGTGTGCAATTCTGGTCACCACACCTCAAAAAGGATATTATATCATTGGAAAAGGTACAGAAAAGGGCAACTAGAATGATTAAAGGTTTGGAACACTTTCCCTATGAAGAAAGGTTAAAACCCTTGAGGCTCTTTAGCTTGGAGAAACATCGACTGCGGGATGACATGATAGAGGTTTACAAGATTATGCATGGGATGGAGAAAGTAGAGAAAGAAGTACTTTTCTCCCTTTCTCACAATACAAGAACTCGTGGGCATTCAATGAAATTGCTCAGCAGTCAGGTTAAAACGGATAGAAGAAAGTACTTCTTCACCCAAAGGGTGATTAACATGTGGAATTCACTGCCACAGGAAGTGGTGGCGGCTACAAGCATAGCCAGCTTCAAGAGGGGGTTAGGTAAAAATATGGAGCAGAGGTCCATCAGTGGCTATTAGCCACAGTGTGTGCGTGTGTGTGTGTATTTTTGGCCACTGTGTGACACAGAGTGTTGGACTGGATGGGCCATTGGCCTGATCCAACATGGCTTCTCTAATGTTCTTATGTTCTTATATGTTATGTCTGAGGGCAGGCCCAAATATTAGATATGAAATGTACAGGTTTCCCACAAGTGCAAGACAAATGTGGCTTTGTGCGGGCCCTAGCAGCCCTGAAGAGGACTGCTCAGTGTGGTGCAAGCAAAGATTGTGTTCTAAAGACAGGCCTCTTGGAGCACTCTGTGAAGCTGGAATCCTGAACAATAGAAAAGGGATGCCCATCTAGATTGATCATCTAGCCAAATAAACAAGTAACCATCTGTCTTGCCCACTTTTGCTCACCACTTGGCATCTTAGTTTCAGCCACACCAAATATATCCATCAAAGATATTTGGTGTCCCTTCCCTACAGAAGACCTGGAAGGCAGAACACCAGATAAGTTTCCAGAGCAACTCCCCTCTTTGCTGGCTACCCCACCAACCTTTCTCTTCTGCTGAATAAGCACTGTGATACTTCTTCAAGTGGTTGCTGAGCTTAGTCATCAAGAGATGACCTAGGTCTTTTCCTCAACTCATCCTAGCCCTATACAGTTGGCACTGAGTAAAACAGGGATCCATTTTCTGGAAATGCTTGCAGACCTTGAGGGAATAGGGGCACCCAATCTTACTAACAGCTACAGGCACTTTTGGAGACATCTCCTCTGAGGAGCTTGGGGCAGATACACCATGTGGGGGAGGGGCAGAAGGAGATGGCCAAGTGAGAAGGGATCCAGATGCCAGCAACTCAGGGTTCATCTCCATCTCTTCCTCTTCCACCACTTCTAACCTGTTCTCCTCCCTCTCCACAGAAGGTATGCTGAACCATGAAAGAACCAGAAAAGGGACTCCCAGTCTCTCTTCCAGTTCTTCCAGCAGCCTGTGGATCCCTGGGGTGAATTGAAGAGGCTGCACACTCTTGTCACCCAATAAGTCCAAAAGAAAGCTTAGGCTCCTATTGCTGCTGCTGCTGAGTCACAAGTCTTGGAGAAGGGGTAACCTGACCAGCAGACCCCTGCCAAATGCCAGCACTTACCTCAGGCACTTCTGCAGGCAGTGTTCCAACCACAGTCTCTATTGAAGATGGCCTTGTGAGGCCTCTCCATTGCACCTCTTCAGCCAGAGAAGGGGGTGGCAGGGCTGGCACATGGGAATAGGCAGGATAGGTGGTTGCCTAGGGTGATACCCCACCTGGAGGCACCACCAGGTGCCCCTTACTCCTCTTGCCCCTTTCCCAACTGGAAGGTGCCACTCAGCCACCGTGCTCTTTGGGGGCTTCCTTTGAAGTCTCTGAAGAGCATGGTGTTTTAGCGGCGCCCAGCTGCTTTCAAGCCGAAAGCAGCTGCTGTGCTCTTTGGAGGCTTCCTCGGAAGCCTCCAAATAGTGCAGTGTTTTAGTGGCACCCGTCTGCTTTCGGCTTGAAAGCAGCTGAGTGGCACCTTCATGGGAAGGCAAAGTCAAAGTCAAAGTTTATTAAAACAGTCATAAGACCAGCATACAAAATAATATAAAATAATACAGTATAAGAACATTGCAATAGACAGTTACAGCCATAATTCCTAAAATTCTGGACTGAACTAATCCTTCACTAATGACTCAACTTACAGTACGATCTACGCTTTTTAATTACCAGATAACAATACCTAGCAATCTTGCATGAGACAGATTCATAACTGTCAGCCAATAAAAACGTCATCAATTGTTCCTCGGCATATTTACAATAATTTGCCAATGGTTTAAAATGTGAGAGAAGGGGTATCAGCAGCTGCTGTCTCTCTTCATCATACACAGGACAATGAAGAAATATATGGGCAGCTGACTCCACCTTATTTGTCACACAAAAGCAAATCCTCTGATGCATGGGAGTCTGGGTATATCTACCAAAAAGGACTGCTGATGGGAGCGCATTGAAACGTGCTCTAGTAAATGCCCATCTATAATTAGGATTTTTTATAAATCCAAAATAAGATGCGGATCTTAGGCTTGGTCCCAGTTTCAGTTTCTTGTAATAAAAAGGTAGGGCTTCCCTTCCCCTCCACAAAGAGAAAAAAAAAAGCAGTTGGAACACATCATACTGATTCCCAATAATATGCAGAGACTATGCATTGTTTTAGGAGAGAAACCATGCGAATGGGTGTTGAGATGGAAAGTCCAGCTCATATATTAAAATATTTGTATGATGGGAAGAAGAGAGTTTACAAAAGGAAGTGGCTCCCTTAATAATATACATTAAATTAGGGCGCTGACCTGGATAGCCCAGGCAAGCCTGATCTTGTCAGATCGTGGAAGCTAAGCAGGGTTGACTCTGGCAAGTACTTTGATGGAGACTTCCTTGGAATACCAGAGGTGGGAGGGAAGCACAGGATTATTTAGCCACCTCTCTGAATATCCTCAGCGGCCCCGTGGCGCAGAGTGGTAAAGCAGCAGTACTGCAGTATTGTGGTCTGAACTCTCTGCTCACGACCTGAGTTCGATTCCAGTGGAAGCTGGATTCAGGTAGCTGGCCCAAGGTTGACTCAGCCTTCCGAGGTCGGTAAAATGAGTACCCAGCTTGCTGGGGGGGGGGGGAGTGTAAAAGACTGGGGAAGGCAATGGCAAACCACCCCATAAAAAGTCTGCCGTGAAAACGTTGTGAAAGCAACGTCACCCCAGAGTTGGAAACGACTGGTGCTTGCACAGGGGACCTTTCCTTTCCTTTCCTGAATATCCTCCAGGCCCCAGTAGTTAGTCACCAGAGGTCAGACTTCCAAGTGCATGCACATGCACACACAGACACACATTAAAGCACAAAAAAATAGGTCTTAAAAGGCAATGCCTCTTTCTACTGATCAGATTGCATATATTCCTATATATGCCCTCCCAGTATCCTATATAAGGATACTGCACTGAGAATTAAAATGTGCATGTGAAATATGCTAGGGCATCTCTTTGCTGAAATCTGCAATCTCTTCTGGGCAGCACATATTGGTCTCTCCTCAGTGCACATACTGTTGAATTGTTCTACTGAAGCAGAAAAACAAAGTTTGAGTTCAGTGGCACCTTTAAGACCAACAAAGTTTTATTCAAGGTATGAGCTTTCATATGCCTATCTACATGCCATTGAAATAAATTATATTTCAAATTTATACACACACACACACACACACACACAAACAAACAAACAAAAAAGTGGGGGACCTGCAACATCTTGCAGGGGCATCTCATTTTTTCTTCCCTCACTCTGTCTACTTTATATGGAGCAGTGCAGAGTCCATCAGTGGCTAAGCCACAGCATATTGATGGAACTGTCTGTCTGGGGCAGTGATTCTCTGTATTCTTGGTGCTTGTGGGGGAACAGTGGGAGGGCTTCTAGTGTCCTGGCCCCACTGGTGAAACTCCTGATGGCACCTGCTTTTTTTTTTTTGCCACTGTGTGACACAGAGTGTTGGACTGGATGGGCCACAGGTCCATGGTTTGTCTTATGTTCTTTCTCTTCTCTGAAAGCCCCCTTAGCCTTTTCTCATTTTCCTTCTTTATTCTCTCCTTCTTATCCACCAGCCAAACTACGCCCTCCCCCATCTTCACTTTTGCCTCCTTCCCTACCCCTAACAGCCTCTACCAGAGAAAAGTCTGGCCAAGTTGTGCAGTGCTAGCTGTTGGGCTGGACCCAGTTGTGTGGTGGAAAACCTGCAAGGACTTGCATAGGGTACCTTATTTTATCATTCATCCTTCACCCCGCCTCATCTCCTAACCATCCCCATAGCCTCATATTTCCCTTTTTCTTTCCCTTTCCCACCCATTCACCAACCTTTCTTTTATCTGCCTCCACATCTTCAGCTATAGTTGTTATTTATTCCCTTAATTAATATCCCACATTTCTCTAAAATGGAGACCCAAAGCAGCTTGCATAATTTTCCAGTCCTCCATTTTATCCTCACAACAACCATGTGAGGTTGTTGAGTACGTGTAACTGCCTGAAGGTTACCCAGTGAGCTTATGTGGTAGACTGGGGGTTTGTACCTGCCTCTCTCACATCATAATCTGAAACTCTACCCACTACATCACACTCATTGGCTTTTGTGGGGTGGTTCCCTTTGGAAAGCTGTGAGGACTAAGCCTGAGTAAGTTATTACAGTTACGTGAAATCAAGTTGCCTTGTGGTTGCTGCTGGGTCTGGCCACAATGAGTCCTTCAAAGGCCAAAGCAGCCCTGGAAATAGCCTTCCCACTTCTGCCTGCCTTTTAGTGATCAAAACCAAGGCTTCAACTAGCAATACTGTTGTGGTTGCCACAGTCACCAGAGGGGTGTATTATTTGGTGGGTGGGTGGGTGGGGGGGTTTAAACCTCCAGTGTATTTTTTTTCATTTCATATTTTTCTGCATATCTGGGGCTTTTAGCAGGCTTGTAGAAAGATCTGTCATGTCTATTTAAGAATCCACAGAGAATTAGAGATATTGAATCTCTAGCTGTCTCTCTGTCTCTGTATCTCTCTGCATCAAGATTTTAAGATAGTATTGTATGATATATAAATATATTCTGATTTTTATTATTCTAAAAATACTCTTCAAAATCTGACTCATAATTGGATAATTATAATAGCTGTATAATTACAGAACATCAGAGGAAACAATCAATGACCTTATTAGAATCATTGATCTCAAAGTGAACATGAGAAGTAAAGCATATTTTATTGTTTGAAATGCTGTGTGTGTTTTTTTTAAAAGCAAGCTAAACAAAGATAGTGTCACAAATCCAAACTGACACTTATCATAACCCATGGCTATGAAAAAGCCTTTTCAAAAAGGCATTAGAATAAGCTAATTTCATTTCTCCCAGCTGCCTATCGCTCAGTTCTTTATCCTTGCTATCAGGTTAGAATAAATTTCATCTCTCACACAAGAAGTAATGAGCAGGCAATGACTTATGAAGCAAGCAGAACAAGCTGAGGCAGAATTAGAATACAGTTTTAATGAGGCGAAACTGAGAAAGTGGAAGTGTTACTCATTTGACAGACTTGGCAAAATACCCAACATTATTTCAAATGTTTTTTTCCTCTGTAGAGAAACTGTCATTTTTTTTAAAAGGCAATGCTCTAAAGGATCCTTTTAGAAGTACACTGATAATGTGAGGTAACTCAACACTAAGTTAGTCCCAAAGTTCCTTTAGGGTAAGACTAAGTGTGGCTTTAATTAAAGAGTCCTCTGGTTGCACTGGATAGTATGTAAGTGAAGGTGTATGTAATTTTTTGCCCCCATAATCTCTAATTTAAAATCGCCTTTTCTTTCTTAGGATATCCTTTTAAGATTACAGTATCTATGTCCATTAGCCAAAAATCCATAACATTGTGATATGAATATGGAACTCTTTGTGCTTGCAAAGTTTAGTCTGCATTTTTTCCCAACAAGTCATGCCTTAAGTGCACATAGTATTCTGTACTGTGTGTTTGAAGCATTATCTAATTTACAGCACAGCAGAACACCTATACATCATATGGGTCTCAAAGTGAAAAGTATGCTATCTTGGGTTATTTCTCACATGGGTCTTCTAAAATTCCAGTATTTTAAACTCAACAGTGGCTATGAGTGAACCCATAGTTTCGCATACTTGAGACAAATGGAAGGGGAAGTTTTCCTATAAGGGCAAATATAGCCCTTAACTTCTACATTGTCTACCTCAGGGCAGGCAAAATCTCTCTCTACACACACAAACTTATTTCTGTGCTTTATAAGTAATTCTGCATTTTAAAATTTATCTGAGTATATTTCAAAATCTGAAGTTACAATGGTTGTGTGATATCATGTAATGGTAAAAAGGCCTGTTTTCTTTCTTTCCTGATTGTATCCCTAAGTCTACTTTAATTGCAAAAGTTCTCATGTGAATGTGTGACAATTTAATATCAGAGCAACCACTTCATTTTATATCACAATTTTATGTTGGTCAAGTGTCATGAGCTCTGCTGAGGGGCCTGCCCAGGAAGAGACAACAGGGTTGACTCAGCAGCGCCAAGAGCGGGCCCTCTCACTGTGTAAGTGATTTATGGCCGCAAACTGGCACTTCAACTGATGAGGCAGAGACACCTCCCAGTTCACCACCTTGTCTGAAACGCATCAGACAAAAGCTCCAACAGAACTTAGAGATGAGAGGAAAAGAGGCCAGAGCAAGGGCGAGAAGATCTTTAAGTCCTGAGTTTTAGCAGAAGATTGGCTGTGATGCTGCTGACTAATTGGAAACTGTTGCATAAAGCTTCTGTCTCAGACCACATGTGCTATGGAAGCAACGAGTCCATCCAGTGATTTGCAACCATCCCAGCTCCCATCTTCCTTGCCTCTGTTCCTGCTCTGTTTTCCCGGTGACCTGATCTCTGGCTTGATGACTTTGCTTTTGGACTGTGATTTAGATTGAGGCTTTCGGTTCCTGTAACACTCCCCCAGCTCTGACGTGGACTGCACTTGGACTACTCTCTTGCCGGCACCTCAGTGCATGACATCAAGGACCTTGATAGTTTCAGAGGGTATGCATGTTGGTCTGCAGTTGAATGGCTCTATTGAAGTCCAGTAGCTCCTTAGGGACCAAAAATTAGGCTTCCCAATCCCTTGGTCCCTGTGGAGAAAATTCCAGTTTTCTCACCTCCACCGCAAAGGGAAGCTCTGCCCCCACCCCCCACTTTCCAGCCACCAGGTGCCTTTAGAGCTCCCACATGTTTAAAAGCTCACACATTTTAAAATGTGTGTGTGTGCCTTTAAATTTGAGCGGGAAGTGAAAGCTGCATTGGGAGGGGTCAGCAGCAAAGCTATGTGTGTGTGTGTGTGTGAGAGAGAGAGCACACTTCTGTGCTTGTTTTGGATTCCTTTCAGATGTATTTGTATAGAAACCTGTTTATGGGATGGAGGAAAACTCCACCTCTCTCTCTTTTCATTTGCCTTTGTTAGTCTGAAGAAGTTGGCTAAAAATACAGCAGCTCCCTTGCATAAAGCCCCAGTGATATCACAAAAGTGTGTGCTGCAAACTCTGTTCATTTTGGCTGCTTTGTTAGTGTGTGATCACTTTCATTTACTGGAATTACTGGGGGAACAAGGAAATGAAGACTATTCAGGGGAATTGCACTGCTGTATTTTTATTTATTTTAGGGAATAGAAAAGTCTCCTGGCTCCACCCCCGAAGTCCCTAGGTATTTTCTGAGTTGGACTTGGCAACCCTACCAACAAGACTTTCAGAGTATGAGTTGTGAAGAGTCAAAGCTCCCTTCATTAGATACCTTGATGTTGCTGGCTAAGCACAGAAGAGGAGGAGGATGAGATTGGATTTATACCCTGCCCTTCACTTGGAGTCTCCAAGTGTCTTACAATCTTCTTCCCTTCCTCTTTCCACAACAGACACGCTGTGAGGTAGGTGGGGCTGAGAGATCTCTGAGAAAACTGCTCTTTAGAGAAGAGCTCTGCGAGAACTGTGACCAAAGATCACCCAGCTGCTGCATGTGGAGGAATGGGGAATCAAACCTGGTTATCTAGATTAAAGTCCAGTGCTTTTTAACCACTACACCAAACTGACTCTCAAGTGTTGTGCAAGGACCTATCATCAACTTATTTCATATTTACATAATAATTTTTTTCCAAAATTCGAGCTATTGATTTAAAATACATGATCAGCACTAGCCAACTAAGTAACAGAAGAATCTGATCAAACCCATGTTATTGTATGATAGTAATGATTGTATTTTATTGAAATCATGGTTATACCATGTCCTGTGAGCCGCCCTGAGCCTGCCTTTGGCAGGGGAGGGCGGGATATAAAAATAAATTTATTATTATTATTATTCTATTGGCTGGATCAGACAAAGGCCCAGCACTGTATTCCCAGTAGGAAGGAAACTCTGAAAGTTTTCAAACAGGATATAAAAGTGTTTGCTTCCTCTATTGCTTGAACAATATGAGCTTTCACAAAATCACTGCTAACTGTCCAGCATCTAGTAAGTGTTCAAATATAACGAGGAACCATATTTCTTTTTGTCTTCTCCAGATTTCTTCAGTTCAGCTCTTAGACTGGTGATTTACTTCTGTCAGTTGTTTCCATCAGGTAACACATCTGTGATTTGCTAAAGCACTCTGTATTTATTCTGAGATACTCACAGCTGGTGCCATTAAAAAAAAAACCTATCCATAAGTGTTATCAAGGCCCCAGCAGGTTATTTTACTTGTTACTGCTCAGCACTAATGGAAAAACAGGACTCTTATGTGTCTGTGTCTATCCAGCAAGCATCATCCCATAGAATCACTTTTTATTATTATTAATAACACCCACTTCTTAAATGATCTATTATACAAAGTTTCTGAGGGTAACTGTGTTGGTCTGCAGTTGAACAGCTAGATTCCAGTCCAGCAGCACCTTAGAGACCAACAAGATTTTTTGGGGGTATGAGCTTTTGAGTGCTCCTTTGACCACATGGCTACTGCTTGTCTATTTGGACTACAGCAGCCAACATAGAGAACAGCACAATGTGTGAATTACAGAGAACAGCACAATATGTGAATTATAGGTACCAGGGATATATCTGTCACTTACAAATGCCCATTATTTTGCCTCCTTTTCAAGTTAGCAGTTGGACATGATACCAAAGGGCTGGTGCAGACATAACAAGAGACATTCCTGAATGGATGTAGTTAAACAATCAGGTTGGGCAATAACAACAGAATACAGGTGCTACAGGTGGGGTGTAGCAACCATCACATGCTGAGATATATGTACATGAAACTCATTGATTCTAATTGGACTTACATGTTAAGAGAAAAAGATGTGCAAAGCACCAGAGTAGTCTGCCTTGTACTAAGATCCAGGACAGACAGAAGAATTGTGGTTTACCCTTTTCATTTGGATCCCTTGCTTCATCTTGGTGCTATGCTGAGAGTATATGTGTGGACTTTGACCATATAGCTACTGCTACTCTATTGGACTAGAGCAGTCAACATACAGAACAGTTCATAAATAGATATATTTCCAGGCAGACTGTCTCAGCTCAGTTTAAATGTTCACCAAACTTTAAAGCAACAGGGGTTTCCATTGTGAAACATTAATATTGTGAAGCAAAACATTATGTACTTTTTAATAAATGCTTTACAACTCCATTGTTTAGACCCCCATCATTCTGGGTATGCTATTTTTTAAAAGGGCCAGCAAGGGTGGAGCAGTCAGTAGCCAAGTGGCTACTCCCTCAGTGGTGCACAAAGCAGTAAGCTGTCCCTGTGATACCCAGATGCTAGACAGAGGGAGACACAGAGGTCAGGCCTCAGAACAGGGTGAGGAAGTAAGTCAAAGCAGGATTATTGTGCTATACATTCCATTGTGAAAACTAAATACTGTGAAGCAATAACATGGACAGATCCTCTTGTGGATCAAAAACTGGCTAATTAATAGGAAGCAGAGAGTGAGTATAAATGGGCAGTCTTCGCAGTGAAGAACGGTAAGCAGTGGGGTGCCGCAGGGCGCAGTATTGGGTCCCATGCTCTTTAACTTGTTCATTAATGATTTGGAGTTGGGAGTAAGCAGTGAAGTGGCACTCCAAAGGGATCTGTTGAGGCTGGGTGAGTGGGCGTCAACATGGCAAATGAGGTTCAATGTGGCCAAGTGCAAAGTAATGCACATTGGGGCCAAGAATCTCAGTTACAAATACAAGTTGATGGGTTGTGAACTGGCAGAGACTGACCAAGTCAGAGATCTTGGGGTCATGGTAGATAACTCACTGAAAATGTCAAGACAGTGTGTGATTGCAATAAAAAAGGCCAACACCATGCTGGGAATTATTAGGAATGGAACTGAAAACAAATCAGCCGGTATCATAATGCCCCTGTATAAATTGATGGTGCGGTCTCATTTGGAATACTGTGTACAATGCTGGTCACCGCACCTCAAAAAGAATATTATAGCATTGGAAAAAGTCCAGAAAAGGGCAACTAGAATGATTAAGGTTTGGAACACTTTCCCTATGAAGAAAGGTTAAAATGCTTGGGGCTCTTTAGCTTGGAGAAACGTTGACTGTGGGGTGACATGATAGAGGTTTACAAGATTATGTTCTTATGTCACAAGGTCTGTCAGAGTTTAGGGTCCTTTGCATTCAATTTTGCAGTACTTGGGAAAGAACTGAGTTCAATCTGGTGAGCAGTCACTGACATTTTTCCTAAAAAAAAATTCATTTGCATGTCGGAACATGGCATTTGTTTTTCATAATATTAATCTGTTCATATTTTCAGATGCATTTTTTCATTTCAAACTCCCTGAAATGATTTACTTAAGTTTCTTCTGCCTCTTATATGAAACTAATTTGAAGCTGACCAAAGAATGATACACATCTGTCTGGAAGGGTCATCCTGTTCCATTGAGCTTACAGCTTTGGGAGAGATGCACATGGAGCTATACGGGAGGAAGGGAATCTGGTGATGAATAAGATGGCAGATTTCAGTGACAAGCACAACAAAATTTGTTGAATCACAAGTCTTTGTTTACATACGCTGCATGTAAGAGTGTCTAATTTTAACATCAAAATTGTAACACAGGTGAAGGGATTTGAATCTCACAGGCCTGGCTCACTTCTGGTATGAAGCAAGATAAGTTAGAAATGTTGTAAGTGAAAGTTTCCTGCCCTGATCCTTAGTATGCAGCACAAGCTAGACCTAAAGAAATAATAGTCCAAAACAATGAAGGCCATTTCCAAATTTTGGAGAGTCCTTTAAAGCCATACCTTGATAGTAAGAAACCTGAACCTAAATAGATTTAAAAGTACTTTCTCAGTTTAAAGGGTTGGAACACTTTCCCTATGAAGAAAGGTTAAAACACTTGGGGCTCTTTAGCTTGGAGAAACGACGACTGCGGGATGACAGAGGTTTACAAAATAATGCATGGGATGGAGAAAGTAGAGAAAGAAGTACTTTTTTCCCTTTCTCACAATACAAGAACTTGTGGGCATTCAATGAATTTGCTGAGCAGTCAGGTTAAAATGGATAAAAGGAAGTACTTCTTCACCCAAAGAGTGATTAAGATGTGGAATTCACTGCCACAAGAGGTGGTGGCGGTTACAAGCACAGACAGCTTCGAGAGGGGGTTAGATAAAAATATGGAGAAGAGGTCCATCAGTGGCTATTAGCCACAGTGAGTATATATATATATGTGTGTGTGTGTATATATATATATAATTTTTTTTGGCCACTGTGTGACACAGAGTGTTGGCTGGATGGGCCATTGGCCTGATCCAACATGGCTTCTCTTATGTTCTTATGTACTCTGGGACAAAGCCACAATTTCAGTCTTTATTGCTTCTTTATTGAGAGCCAGTTTGGTGTAGTGGTTAAGTGTGTTGACTTATCTGGGAGAACCGGGTTTGATTCCCCACTCCTCCACTTGCACCTGCTAGAATGACCTTGGGTTAGCCATAGCTATCGCAGAGGTTGTCCTTGAAAGGGCAACTGCTGTGAGAGCCTTCTCAACCCTACCCACCTCACATGGTGTCTGTTGTGGGGGGAGAAGTTATAGGAGATTGTAATCTGCTCTGAGAGAGAAGGGCGGGGTATAAATCTGCAATTCTTCTTCTTCTTATTCTATGCTCTATTCTAATTTCCTCCTGATTGTCTATAACAGAATTGTTAAGGCTAAGATATGGAGTTTGATGGTGATAGGATGAGGGAGCTGGCAATGTGACCTGGTTATAGCCCAACCAGCCCCTAAGGACCAAGGCTATTAGGCATCCTCTGTCCTTTACAATGTAAAGCAGGTGGGAAAGGCCCCTTTTTGGCTAAGCTAAGAATGATCCCAAAATTCCGGTGTGGACCCCAAGTGACCTACTACTGTCCTTTGCCTATTTAGAAGCAAAATGCCTGTTGTAGAGAGATGCAGTAATTTGAACATTGATGTCAGAGATCTAAGCACTAATTTTCATAGGCTTAGACTGGAATAATTCTGCAAAGGATTGTACTGTTAGTATTCTTTACCCACTTTTCAGAGATCACATGAGATCTGAAGACCAAGTTGTAAAGAAGGGGGAAAGGCTCCATTCTGAATTTTTTGAAGTCATATCAGTCTGAGGTCATTGCAGTTCAGTTCTGAAATGCTGTCATCCCTTAGGAGAATGGGACATTATTAATATTTTTGTAGGAAAGAGCTCATGAGCGATGCAGTCTCTCTCATTGATGAAATGAAAAGGGTATTCCACTGTGTACTGTGAAATATATAATATATCTTCCTTATAGTTGGTTGGGGATCAACTGCCAGTTTCTTCACGGTTTGAGCTTCTGATTGAAGTGCCAGCTGTGTTCCTGGGATTGAAAGAGACCTTGAAAATGGCAAAGCAAGGCCCAGCATACCAAGCTTACAAAACAAAACTGACATGAGCAGCAATAGCTATTCTTTCTGAGCACTCATCATAGGAAATGTCAGTGAGAAAGAAAGAATGATAAAGAAGAAAGGGAGAAAAGGGGGATAGACAGCACATAGTTTTAAGCTAGGCTAGGATATGGGTTTTTGATATATATACTTAAGAAAAAGAAGTAGAATACCTGAGGTAAAATTAAAGTACAATTTTTAAAGACCCTCTTCTTCAGAGACAGTGATGGAACTCTATAGTGAACCCAATATAGTAATAGTCACATTGGAAAGAGAAAAAAAGGATCCTAGACACAGTGTATATACTGGTCACAATCTTACATAATATAAGGCATATTTAGCCCCTTTGGTTTGCAGAGAACTACAAGTCATGCTGGTGGTTTTATGTGGGGTGGGTGGTATAGGTGACAACTGTCAACAACAGTCTGACATTACTTCTTGGAAAATTTGGACATGATGTCATGCCTCTCTAAGAACTGCTGAAAACTATGGTAAAACCATAGAGTTTCCAAAAATTTCTAGAAATGACTGATGTAACTTTGAAGTTTCCCTGGAAATGACATATTGCCATTGACCTAACATTCTTTTTAAAATTCCCACTTCTATTCAGATCTAGGGAGGGACACAAACTGGGAAAATGTGGTTTGGCTTGGTTCATGGTGTGCCTAATTCACAAACCATGAAGTTGTCATGAAGAAGAAGAAGAAGAAGACATTGGATTTATATTCTGCCCTCCACTCAAGAGTCTCAGAGTGGCTCACAATCTCCTTTATCTCCCTCCCCCACAACAGAACACCCTGTGAGGTGGGTGGGGCTGAGAGGACTCTCACAGCAGCTGCCCTTTCAAGGACAACCTCTGCCAGAGCTAATGGCAAAAAACAGCTTGGAAGTTTATAGAAAGTTTGTGCCAGTTGACCTGCCACAAATTTGAGTTCATCAACCAGAAACTGACCAAAATTAATCAGGAACTGAGTTGGCTTTTATCTATTCCTACTCAGAACAGCAGTGGGAAATGGAAGCCAACAGCAGAGCGTCCTCTATCCCCATTGGTGGGTTGGCATTACTGTGGTTTTAACTTATACAAAGTTTACTCAGCATCCTTTGTTTTCAAGGTAGAGAAATACCTCAGGGTACAATGTTTGTTTGCTTTCACCAACAAGCAGCATAGCTTGGTGGGACTTGTTTGTATCCAGAAAATTGTAAGCAGATCTCAGACATGACACACATATTTCATATTGTACATGGATTGTACATATAAATGTACAGTTTGAATGCCTTGGACTTAGTAAGTTCCATTGTTCGTTTCTGACAAGCAGTCACTTACTGATGTTATGGTTTCTTTCTTTGTATTTGAAAGTAAGGGTTTTTTTGTTCATTTCTTTACAGTCACAGGCATCTGTGTGGGGAAGCATTTGCCCCATTGAACTCTTAGAACATGAAAATTGAAGCACAGGTTTTCTTGAGTGGTGACATGAGCCAGTTTGTACAGCTTTTGAACTCTGACTTTGAAATAAAGGTTACAGTTTATTACTTTACTACACAATGTGCTTCACTCCTTAGATCAATCCATAAAGATAGATTGGAACTGAGAGTCAGTGGCTGGATTCAGACATCCTGAAAAGCTCAGGAGAATAGCAGGCATATGAATATTTTAAATAAAGTAATATGTTAGATTAATACATAAAATAATTGATGTAATCATGACAAATATCTGTTTATTCATGTACAAGTAGTGTGGTGTGACATCTATGTACAATCAGGAATATATTCAAGCCACTTAGGGATTTTACAGTTGACCAGGGATTCTACAGCTTAACTGTTTAATCAGATTCTGCAGTAGAATCAGATTCTACAGGTTATCAGGTTTACAAGAGGTTTACGACTAATATCTTATTTCTTGCCTTTAAATAATTGAGACAATCTTACCTGCTAAGGACCTTAACAATTTCTGAAGACTTTTAACAGCATTTCCTCAAAGTTCAGTTTTTTTTCTTCTTTTTTATTTGGCAGTAAAAGTACTGAGCATCAATTGGTATCCCCTGGAGACTTCATTTCTACCATCTGACAGTACCAAAATTATCAAACTGTTCAAGGTTTATCTCCCCTACTGTGACTCAGCTGGAAAGTCTAAATCAAAGCTGCTTAGAGCATGGAGCAGAGATTGATTACAGTCAAACTGAAGATATAGTTTTGACTTCAGGATCCTTCAGCATGGCTGTCATTTTTCAAAACAAAGTGCAAACAGCAGCATGCATTCAATCCCAACTCAATAAGAATGTGATAATCAAATATTTCTACAAGAGGATGGCAAGAAGGGTAGGTGGCATAGAGGAGGAAGCATTGATCTTGCACAAATAATTCGTAAAGCTACTTGATACTGAGTCAGGTGATTTGCCCATTAAGGACTTCTTCGAGTGGCAGTAATATCAGGGGGAGGCAGTATGTGTTGTGCATGCGTGCATGCAAGAGCTATCTCCCCATTGTCAGTGTGACCTGGCATTCTTCGCTGGGCCAGTGCTGTCAGGGGGAAGGCAGTGTGTGTGTGTGTGTGTGTGTGTATGCATGTGTGAGCCATCTCCCTGCCTGCAGTGTGGCCTGGTGCTCTTTGCTGGGTCAGTGCTGTTGGGGGGAACACTGTGTGTGTGTGTGTGTGAGTTTGGGGGCTGCAGTGGATATGAAAGGTCGGTGTGTGCATGTGATAACATGCTGTGAGCTGGGGGTAGGGCCAGGGTGGGTGGGGGAAGGAGGTGGCCGTGCTGCTATCTCTGACTTCTGCAGTGACCACTTCAGCTGCTGAGGGAGCAAAAGCCACTTTGCAGCACTTTAGGGTTGCCAAGTCCAATTTAAGAAATATCTGGGGACTTTGGGGGTGGAACCAGGAGACATTGGGGCGGAGCCAAGAGCAAGGGTGTGGCAAGCATAATTGAACTTCAAGGGAGTTCTGGCCATCACATTTAAAGTGACTGCACAAATTTTTAAATGCATTCCTTCCATAGGAAATAATGAAGGATAGGGGCACCTTCTTTTGAGGCTCATAGAATTGGACCCCCTGGTCCAATCTTTTTGAAACTTGGTAGGTATTTTGGGGAGAGGCACTAGATGCTATACTGAAAATTTGGTGCCTCTAGCTCAAAAAACAGCCCCCCCAGAGCCCCCGATACCCACGGTTCAATTCCTCATCATTCCCTATGGGAATCGTTCATGGAGGTGCATGATGGCTCTGGGGGGGCGGGGCTTCCCCCGCCGGCCAGCTGGCTGGGGGAGGGGGGAAGCCTGTAAAACCGGGGGATCCCCCTCTGGAACCTGGGGATTGGGAAGCCTACAGCACTTCCACTGCCTGCAGTCTGAGTAGGGTCCCACCCCCTAAAACTGATCAGCAATTCCAGTCAGAAGACCCCAGTTTCCTTTGTTCTCTGTTGCCATGCCAGCACCAACTCAGCTGTTGCTCCCATTAATTCACAATGGTGAGACTGGCAGGATATACAATACTGCATGTTACTGTCACCACAAACTTCTGTGTCACTTGTTACCTCATTTAATGCATAGTCATTTAATATATGCCTTGCAGAAGAAGCTTGCAACTCTTTGAGTGCGGTCAGACGTCCAAAAAACCCCGCTACGGGCATGAGTTGAGCCCGCACGCATGTCGGATTTTACCCGGACGTTCACACGTCCGCATCTGTGAAGCGTGCTTAGCCCGTGCCCGTCCCACGCTGATGCGTCTTGCTCGCGGATTAATTTGCTACCGCTTTTAATCCGGAACAAGACGCTTCCTGAGCGCTTCCTGAGCGCTCTAGAGCATCTGAACGGGCAATCGTTGCTGAGTCGCAACGGTGCTTCCCGCTTCCAGCTTCCCGCCACAAACAAAATGCATATCACTGCGCGATGGAAGGGAGGAACTCGAAAAAACTGCTGTATTCCTAAACTGAAGTGATTTTTCAAAGATAGATGTTAACAGCATTGACTAGGGATTTGAGCAGTTTAGAAAGGTATGAAGATTTTCCCGTATGTGAGGCGATCTTTTCTGAAAGTAGTGCAAACGGAGAAACACATCTGTGTGAATCGCCACGTTCTCTCGGAAAGCAACGCACAAAGCAGCATGGCAATGAGACCCACGGCATTTGATACCGTTTGCAGTGGAGGGGTTTCCGGCTATTTAAACCTTTTTTTTTTTCCCCCTGGCTGATCTATCGATATATCGATATATCCTTGTATCGTCGTAGCATAGCATTTGATACTGCGCACGCTAATGCCGTTTCCATTTCGGCTGCCATCACGATAGGATGATATAACGATATATCGTTATACCCAATCCGCCCGCCTGGCTGCAGAGCCCTCCCGTCGGACAGAGGCGCAAAGCAGGGAGGCCGGGAGGCGTCTGGGGGCGGGCGGGGGGAGGCCGGGCCTGGGGCTTCTGCTGCCCGCCCCGATGGAGAGCCGCGGTGGGGCGACACCGCCGCCGGCTAGCGGCCTGCTGCTGTGACCGGGGCCCGCCCGCGCCGTCGGTGTGGCCATGGCGGCGGCTATCGCCAGCTCGCTGATCCGGCAGAAGCGGCAGGCGCGCGAGTCCAACAGCGAGCGCGTCTCGGCCTCCAAGCGCCGCACCAGCCCCAGCAAAGACGGCCGCTCCCTCTGCGAGAGACACGTCTTGGGCGTCTTCAGCAAGGTCCGCTTCTGCAGCGGCCGCAAGAGGCACGTTCAGCCAGATCCGGCCAGAAGGACAGATCATGAAGGGGAACCGGGTGAAAAAGACCAAACCATCTTCACATTTTGTACCCAAACCCATAGAAGTGTGCATGTACAGAGAGCCGTCACTGCATGAAATCGGAGAGAAGCAAGGACGCTCCAGGAAAAGCTCGGGGACGCCCACCATGAATGGAGGCAAAGTCGTCAACCAGGACTCCACATAGCTGAGAGGAGAGCCGGCACCCGCCCTGCATTCGAATTCTCCCCAGCCCGCCCGCCCGCCAGCCCACCCGGGGAACCCTCACGGAGACAGCAGTCAGAAACAGCCCACGGCAGGAGCCTCTAGTAGCAGCTGAGATTCTGAACTCAATCCTTCCCTTCGTGTAGGATGAGGAGATCTTGCCTGTTGCGACGTTTTAGAGTACAAACACACATCCACAAAGCGAAGGGGGGGGGGGGGGGAACCGACCGCCTCTTTTCAATCGGGACTCCATTAACATTTAAAACAAAAAACAGCAAAACTGTTTGCTCTTGTGATGGGGGGGGGGAAACCGTTCATCTCTGCATAAATAATAATTATAACACTAAAGTAATAATTATATATCGATAGACCAGCCAGGGGGAAAAAAAAAGGTTTAAATAGCCGGAAACCCCTCCACTGCAAACGCGCATGCGCTCAGCAGAAAGGAATTCCGAACCCTCCTGTTAGCGCCCAGCACTGCGCCTGCGCTAATGCGATTGCCGCCATCTGAAAAAAGTCCCGGTAGGGTGCTGTGTGATCGAGCAGGGACGGGATCAACACGGCATGGCATCAGAACTCCATGCTGTCTGATCGGGAAGCAGGATGCGGCGGATTATCTGACATACGAAATACCGGCGCTTTAAAGATGGATTTAATGTAAGTGTGACCGCACCCCTTGTAGGCCAAAAGAGAACTTCACACAGTTTATTCATGCCAGAAACTGTCTCCATACCATAGAGATTTTACCTCACCCCTCCACAAGTCAACAGCATACTGAAGGCAAATGAATATGGATTTAAAGTTCTAGAATTTGATGGTAAAAACTTAAGTTCTGTCCTTGGCTTTGATAGCAACCAGTTTCCAGTGATGTTATTGGGTGCGGCATGTGGAAATGAGTTATGTTAATGAGCCCCAGCATCTCTTTTTTCTACAAATGACCCCTGACTGTCAATATTTGGCTAAGACTACACAGTGAATTCATGGCTGAGCTGAGAGCTATACTAAGCTAAGGCTAACAGTTTTGAATAAATATGCAGCACAATTTATATTATATCAAGTTTCCAGTTCAAATCTTCAGTCAGGCAGCACTTACTTACTTTTACACACTAGTTAATAACTAATTCTTATGCTATGCAGGGATGATTTTTTTTTAAACTCAGAAGACTAATCCATCCCTTGAGCAATATAAAGTGGATTTCAGCCATGAACCCTAAATATTTTTTTAGGGGGGGAGGGGAACAAACACATTGCACCTCATAAACACGGCTACATCTTTCTTCTCCAGGATGGAATTTTTCAGTGATTATTTTGTTCACATCAGTAAGGGAACTATGAAGAATTATTTTTTTCCCCTTTCTACCTCACACTTATATCCTGCTGTTCTGTGTCTTATCTTCTTTACTCTCTCTCTCACACACACACAATGAGCTTTTAACAGGTTCCAAGTTACATTGGAAGCATCCCAAATAACCAGACACTGGAAGCAGCCTGATTTACCAGATATATGGGGAGTCTGTTGTCAGTTGCCATTGTGGCCTCTTTGTTCTTTCCTATTTCCTGTACTTCAACAGATTCCATCCACTACATCTGAGCAGATGTAATTAAGCTCCCTGCTTTGTGTCGGGTTCCATGGTATATGGGTAACTGTTGAAGTGCAGAAACTTTTCATGACACCCTAAACAGCCTAAACAAAAAATGGCATCTAGATGTCTTTGGTGTAGTGGTCAAGTGTGCAGTTAAGAACTAGTTTGGTGTAGTGGTTAAGTGTGTGCACTCTTATCTGGGAGAATCAGGTATGATTCCCCACTCCTCCACTTGCACCTGCTGGAATGGTCTTGGTTCAGCCATAGCTCTCATAGATTTTGTCCTTGAAAGAGCAGCTGCTGTGAGAGCTTTCTCAGCCCCACCCACCTCACAGGGTGTCTGTTGTGGGGGAAGAAGATAAAGGAGATTGTAAGTCGCTCTGAGACTCTGATTCAGAGAGAAGGGCAGGATATAAATCTTCAGTCTTCTTCAGAATGCATAGTGAAACCAAGATTAGGGTATGCTTAAACACTGATGAAAAACAGTTACCATTCAAATGTAAAAGGTAAGAAGGACTCCTTTAAGCGGTGGAAAACCAGTCCAAGTGAGATTAGTAAAAGGGAACACAGGCAGTGGCAAATCAAATGCAAGACTGTGATCAGGCAGGCAAAAAGGGACTATGAGGACCATATTGCAAAAAACATAAAGACCAACAATAAAACTGTCTTCAAATATATTGGAAGTAGGAAACCAGCCAGGGAGGCAGTGGGGCCCTTGGATGACCATGGGGTAAAAGGATTACTGAAGGAGGACAGGGAAATGGCTGAGAAGCTAAATGAATTTTTTGCCTCCGTCTTCACTGTGGAAGATGAGAACTTTTTGCCCGCCCCAGAACCACTAATTTTGGAAGGGATATTGAAAGACCTGAGTCAGATTGAGGTGACAAAAGAGGAGGTCCTACAACTGATAGACAAATTAAAAACTAATAAGTCACCGGGTCCGGATGGCATACATCCGAGAGTTCTGAAAGAACTCAAAGTTGAACTTGTGGATCTTCTAACAAAAATCTGTAATCTTTCATTGAAATCTGCTTCCGTTCCTGAGGACTGGAAGGTAGCAAATGTCACCCCCATCTTTAAAAAAGGTTCCAGAGGAGACCCGGGAAATTACAAGCCAGTCAGTCTGACTTCAATACCGGGAAAGTTGGTAGAAACCATTATCAAGGACAGAATGAGTAGGCACATTGATGAACATGGGTTATTGAGGAAGACTCAGCATGGGTTCTGCAAGGGAAGATCTTGCCTCACTAACCTGTTACATTTCTTTGAGGGGGTGAACAAACATGTGGACAAAGGAGACCCAATAGATGTTGTTTACCTTGACTTCCAGAAAGCTTTTGATAAAGTTCCTCATCAAAGGCTCCTTAGAAAACTTGAGAGTCATGGAGTAAAAGGACAGGTTCTCTTGTAGATCAAAAACTGGCTGAGTAATAGGAAGCAGAGAGTGAGTATAAATGGGCAGTCTTCACAGTGGAGGACGGTAAGCAGTGGGGTGCCGCAGGGCTCGGTACTGGGTCCCATGCTCTTTAACTTGTTCATAAATGATTTAGAGTTGGGAGTGAGCAGTGAAGTGGCCAAGTTTGCGGATGACACTAAATTGTTCAGGGTGGTGAGAACCAGAGAGGATTGTGAGGAACTCCAAAGGGATCTGTTGAGGCTGGGTGAGTGGGCGTCGACGTGGCAGATGCGGTTCAATGTGGCCAAGTGCAAGAATCCCAGCTACAAATACAAGTTGATGGGGTGTGAACTGGCAGAGACTGACCAAGAGAGAGATCTTGGGGTCGTGGTAGATAACTCACTGAAAATGTCAAGACAGTGTGCGTTTGCAATAAAAAAGGCCAACGCCATGCTGGGAATTATTAGGAAGGGAATTGAAAACAAATCAGCCAGTATCATAATGCCCCTGTATAAATCGATGGTGCGGTCTCATTTGGAGTACTGTGTGCAGTTCTGGTCGCCGCACCTCAAAAAGGATATTATAGCATTGGAGAAAGTCCAGAGAAGGGCAACTAGAATGATTAAAGGGCTGGAGCACTTTCCCTATGAAGAAAGGTTGAAACGCTTGGGACTCTTTAGCTTGGAGAAATGTCGACTGCGGGGTGACATGATAGAGGTTTACAAGATAATGCATGGGATGGAGAAAGTAGAGAAAGAAGTACTTTTCTCCCTTTCTCACAATACAAGAACTCATGGGCATTCGATGAAATTGCTGAGCAGACAGGTTAAAACGGATAAAAGGAAGTACTTCTTCACCCAAAGGGTGATTAACATGTGGAATTCACTGCCACAGGAGGTGGTGGCAGCCACAAGTATAGCCACCTTCAAGAAGGGTTTAGATAAAAATATGGAGCACAGGTCCATCAGTGGCTATTAGCCACAGTGTATGTGTGTATATAAAATTTTTTGCCACTGTGTGACACAGAGTGTTGGACTTGATGGGCCGTTGGCCTGATCCAACATGGCTTCTCTTATGTTCTTATGTCAAATTTCTCTCAGGAAGCTGAAGCAAAATATGTGATGCTTCATAATGGTAAGCTTGTTGTAAGGCTTGTTGTAAGGATGACAGCCCTGCTGGATCAGACTAATGGGCCATCTAATCCAGTTCACATAATGGTAAAATAAATGCCACTGGAAAGCTCTGTCCTCTGCTTCCCACCTCTTCCCTTTCCCTCAGTTACATTGGCACAAAATACTGATGCAATGACAAACATACCAGCAAACCCTCTTCATCCTTTCCAGCTTTATACCACCCTTCCTGTGACATAAAACGTTACCATGATTCACTTCTGGGGAAAAAAACCCCAGAAGAGATAAAAGAGGAAAGGAAAAAGGCAGTTTAACTGTGCCATTTTAAAGACAGGGCTCAGTTCCACCCCATCCCCAAATTGGCTGTAGCAGAATGTCCACCTGAAGCTGTCCTCCTTTGCACCTTAAGGCCCATGAGTCATGCCAAGATTGAGCACTGTAGTGTGTGGATGCTCCAAAATAAATAAATAAAATGTGGACACACCCCACTGTCCACATGAAGAAAAATCCCTGTATAGGAACAGACATTGTTTTCACTCAAAAATTTCCTCCTAAATTTTCAACAGCCCAGGTTTATCAGAGCTCAGAAGCTAAGCAGGGTCAGCCCTGGTCAGTATTTAGATAGGAAACCACCGAGCAGTTCCAGGGTCACTATGCAGAGGCAGGAAATGGCAAGCTACCTCTGAACATCCCCTGTTTTCACCCTATAGGTTCTCCATAAGTTGATTGTGACTTGATGGCCCTTTACACTCAACAAAAAGGGACATTTTCTCTTTGTTCGTTAAAACATCTTGTAGTTCCCTTTTTAAACATCACACTTCACTACTGCAGCATCAGGAAGAAAGCAGAAGATGAGACGAAGCATGTTCAACAGACAGAAATGGGTCTTTTAAAATTTGTGTTGATCAAAGAAGATAATGTATGGTTCTTTCAGACATTTAGACATCCTTTTGTTTTTAAAAGATGAAACATAATCACTTTCCCTTTTCCATGCAAAGTGGGCATGCCACGGAAGACAGATCCTAGGCCAGAACTGGCTGTAGGTGTGTTTTTAAACTCCATGCTATAACGGCCTCCAAACACAGCCATTTCAAGCCCTGCTGAAAGTTACTCCTGAGTGGGTGAGACATATTGAGTGCTATCACACTGGGAAACTGACCTGATATTATCTCATCCTGGAAAAACCCACTTCAGTATTGTCAGTTTCAGAGGGATCAGACAGCCCCTGTTGAAGTAGCAGGATCCCAACAGCAGTCTGTGCTTGCGTCTTCAGACTGCTAGCCCAACTTAAGTACCCACCCCTGCAGGAAGGGAGGTTTTTCTACAATAAATCCCCTGTGTGTGCGCTCACTCAGGAAAGTGCACAAACACACCTCAGAGAAAGCTTCCTGGAAAAAAAACCCCGGAGGTGCTGCAAATGGCCTGGCACAATCACACAGGTCTTCCACTCATGAGTTGTGCCAGGGCCTTCAGACAGCAGGGGATGATGTGACCTACAATTGATTCAGAAAGTTGCTACCGGAAGAATCCAAGTAGCTTTTAAATGCAAATAGGAGGTGTCTGGGGATGGGCTGGGAATGGGCTTGGAGGGCAGATGTGCTTGTGTGAATGTGCACCTTTGAATTGAATGGGAGGCATTCCTAGGTCAGGTCAAATCTCTAGTGTGAAACCACCCATTGCTTTTAAGTAATGATGTATCTCAACCAGGAACTCTAGTTGATGTCATTTCTGCAGATCTTAAAAAGAAGTCCTAGAGCTTCATTCCTGTGCGTCTTTGCTTCTCTTCATGTCAAGCATGGCTAATTCTGATCAATAACTGATGGTTTTCTCTCTCGGCTTGGCTTCGCGAACGAAGATTTAAGAAGGGTGCAATAGTCCACGTCTGCTGCAGGCTTGCTGGTGGATGACAAGACCAATGCGGGACAGGCAGGTCCGGCCACAGTGGTTGCAGGGAAAAGTCTGATTTAGGGTTGGTGCTGTAGCAGTGCGATTCTTCCTCAATCTCCTTTTGTCCTCAAGACCAGCTATGCGTGCGTTCTCAAAAGAAGAGACAGCCTGGTGGATGGTGTGCCTCCATGCTTTGCGATCTGAGGCTAAGTCAGACCACTGGTGATGGTTGATGTGACAGGTGCCAAGGGATTTCTTCAAGGAGTCCTTGTACCTCTTCTTTGGTGCCCCTCTGTTTCGATGGCCGGTGGAGAGTTCGCCATACAGGGCAATCTTGGGAAGGCAGTGGTTTTCCATCCTAGAAATATGCCCTGCCCAGCGCAGCTGCGTCTTCAACAGCAGTGCCTCGATGCTGGTAACCTCCGCCCGCTTGAGAACTTCAGTGTTGGTCACAAAGTCACTCCAGTGGATGTTGAGGATGGTGCGAAGGCAGCGCTGATGAAAGCGCTCAAGGAGTCGCAGGTGATGACGGTATAAAACCCACGATTCGGAGCCGTAGATGAGGGTTGTCATCACAACCGCTTTGTAAACATTGATCTTTGTGCCTTTTTTCAGATGCTTGTTGCTCCACACTCTTCTGTGCAGTCGGCCAAATGCACGGTTTGCCTTTGCCAGCCTGTTGTCAATCTCCTTGTCGATCTTAGCATCTGAGGAGATGATGCACCCCAGGTAGCTGAACTGCTGGACTGTCTTCAGAACTGATTCGCCCACAGTGATGCAGGGAGGGTGATAATCTTCCTGGGGTGCAGGCTGGTGGAGAACTTCTGTCTTCTTCAGACTAACTTCTAGGCCGAATTGCTTGGCAGCCTCTGCAAAGCAGGACGTCATATGCTGCAGAGCTGATACCGAGTGGGAGACGAGTGCAGTATCATCAGCAAACAGTAGCTCTCGGATGAATTTTTCCATTGTCTTGGAGTGGGCCTTTAGTCGCCTCAGGTTGAACAGGCTGCCATCGGATGTAGACACCATCGTCATCATCTAGATCTACTGCGGCTCTTTGAAGCATCATGCTAAAGAACTGATGGTTTTAGGGCCTGACTAAAAGCAGGCCTGGGTAAGATCCCAGAGAACCAAATGTTGTTAGTTTATTATCCTTTCCTGGCTCCTCTCTTGCTTTATGACTGTTAATTAGAGGGAACAAAGCAATCAGCACCTTTCCATGAATCCTTCTCCGGGAGGATGAGCCATCTGGGCAATGCAAGGCGGAATGCCTGATAACACCCTGGGAATGTATGTAGTTTTGATATTCTATGTGAGAACGCTCCCCTGCTTCCCCTCCCCGTAGGAATCCCTTTGAAGTGTATCTTAAAAGTTGTGTATCAATGTATTGGTCTCATTCTTCTCAAGCAACGGCTTGAGCCAAAGTATCGGTGTATCAATAAATGTAGTCTTTGTATCAAATTCAACTCGTCATTGAACCCGCATGCTTGACACTTCACCTCTAGTCAGTTTTCTATTAAAATATACACCAGAGAATGGGGAGGAATAAGATTGGCTGTAAGTCAATCATTCCTTGAAGCAATATTAACAATTCTCATCCTTAACAGAGGGGAATTCTTCAAAATGGCTCTCCTAAGAAATCCCAGCTGTTTTTAATGGGGAGATTTATAGGCTACATCCAGGCAAATGTGGATTGTATATCCATTGTGCCTCAGTTGAACTGTATCCTATATCACAAGACCATTTTCAACAAGGGGAAACTTAGCCACTTTATATGATCCATGGCTACTTTTTTCCTGAACATCAAAATATTCCTTAAAACATACCATTCCTTTCATTCCCCCACATTCTTCTTGACTTATAAGACCACTACATATATGCATAAATTACAGGGCACAAAAGTTGCTTTTCATTAGCAAGTACTAGAGAAAGGTTTTCCCCTTTCATTATCCAAATGTAGGAGGGTTTCCATTTCTGTTCATTGAAAGAATAAGATGTTGAAAGCCCAGCTTTATACACATTTACTCAGCTTCAGAGATTCCACTGGAATTGATTTCCAAGCAAGTTTCCTTTGAATTGCTTGCATTTTTACATAACACAATACCCAATTGTGTTCCTTATTTTGTAATCTGTTCAGAAACAGATCAATCTCTGATTGAAACAAAAGCTTGTACTCTAACTTTTAAATATTGGTTATGAATATATTATAGGGCTGAATCAGCTAGCCTGCTCAGCTACTTAAAAAGAGACCCTTATAATAAGAACATAAGAGAAGCTATGTTGGATCAGCCCAGTGACCCATCCAGTCCAACACTCTGGGTCACACAGTGACCAAAAAACCCAAGTGCCATTAAGAGGTCCACCAGTGGGGCTAGAAGGCCTGCCACTTTGCCACCTCCCCCCCGCCCCACCAAGCACAAGAATACAGAGCATCACTGCCCCAGACAGAGAGTTCCAACAATAACTTGTGGCTAATAGTCACTGATGGACCTCTGCTCCATATACTTATCCATTCACCTCTTGAAGTTATCTATGCTTGCAGCCGCCACCTTCTGTGGCAGTGAATTCCACATGTTAATCACTCTTTGGGTGAAGTACTTCCTTTTGTCCATTCTAACCTGATTGCTCAGCAATTTCATTGAAGGCCCACGAGTTCTTGTATTGTGAGAAAGGGAGAAAAATACTTCTTTCTCTACCTTCTCTGTTCCATGCATAATCTTGTAAAGAGCCCCAAGCGTTTTAACCTTTCTTCATAGGGAAAGTGTTCCAACCCTTTAATCATTCTAGTTGCCCTTTTCTGCACTTTTTCCAATGCTATAATATCTTTTTGCTGCTTGGCTAGATGGAATCATATTGAAATTCAAACACCTGCGAATTGCAATTGATGATCTATTTTCAGCTGACGAATCTTATAATTTTAGATCTATTAAACAGAGGCTCTTAGATCTAGCATCTCATATATTGTGTCCTGTCCTATTTTATAATTGCTCTCTTGCCTCACTTGGACTTGATCAGATGACCAGGAAAATGGTCAAATATATATCTTAACTTGATAACCTACAACATCGGAGAGCTTTTATGCTGGCTAGGAGGAATGCATTTCCTTCCAATGTTCTCTATGGAAGATTTCCCCTATAGCGAGAAACATTGTCTATGAGGGTCAAGCTCACCTGATTCCATCCAGCATATTTTATTGAACTGCCAACTGTATACTAATCTCCGTAAGGTTCTGTTAGATAGTCTTTCCTTACCATCCTATAATCAAGAAAATAGGATTCATTGCCGTTTCTGTCATGTTCTCAGGGTGCAGGCAGGCAGGAGTCCAAAGTCAGTCCAAGGTCAAAGTCCAGGAAGTCACGAAGGAGCCAAGTCACCAGTGCAGAATCACAAACCGGAATCAGAAGTCAATGTCCAAAAGCAAAAAGGTCAGGGTGCCAAGGAAATCAAGCAGGTCAGAATCAGGAAGGAGTATAGATGCAAGCCAGAGAATAGACTTGTTGCTTCCACAAGGTTACCAGGTCCTGGGTAGGAGCTATATGGGAGTCTCAATCAGCCTGCTTACCTGAGTGAGCAAGGATGCTAGCTGCCCAGAGCCTCTGCTTGCCTCCTCATCCATCTTGTGGAGTGAGTGTGTGGAAGCAATCTGTCACGTTCTCAGGGTGCAGGCAGGCAGGAGTCCAAAGTTAAAGTCCAGGAAGTCAAGCAGGAGCCAAGTCACCAATGCAGAATCACAAACCGAAATCAGAAGTCAATGTCCAAAAGTCAAAAGGTCAGGGTGCCAAGGAAATCAAGCAGGTCAGGATCAGGAAGAAGCGTGGATGCAAGCCAGAGAATAGGCTTGTTGCTTCCACAAGGTTACCAGGTCCTGGGTGGGAGCTATATGGGAGTCTCAATCAGCCTGCTCCCTGGGTGGCAGTGACTCTGCTAGAACTCAGGGCTGAGAGATCTGAAGCATCAGCGTGTCTCACGTCTTCACTTTGAAAGTTCTTTCCGGAGCCTGCTTCGAACTCTTGAGATGGAAGGAGGAGAGCTTGGAGAAGATTGATCGTCAACAGCTGGCACTGGTGCCTGGAGAGTGATTGATGGGCCAGCTGCTGTTTGTTCAGCTGAGGAACTGTGTGGCAACTCTTCCAGGTCTGTTAACCCTTCCAGCTCCTCCTCGTCAGGGCTCAAGACAGTTTCCTACTGAATGACAACATAACCGATATCACAAGAACTGTTGCCAGATTCTTGGCTGAAATTGTCAAAAATTATTGTAAGCAGGTTTTATTGTGATTCTTAATCTTATTTTAGCCTTTTATGCTTTGAACAGATATATTGGATTGTTGTTTGGTTGACAAGTCTTTCTATATCTCTTTTGATTATGCGAATAAAGGTGTGCTATTGTATTGCACATAGCACAACATTTGGAGCAGGATCCAGCACATTCTCTGCATTGGACTAATATGCACAGACATCTTTTCACACATATGCAGCAAAGGGGTGTTAAGGGAAATGCTTTGAGTCACCTTTTAGAATGGGGAAATTATCCAATATGGAGACTAGGCAGAGTGAATTAGGAGTGAAGGCTCTTTTCTTCAATGATACGGAGGTTGGTTTTCAGTCAAGAATACTCCAGGCAAATGGATTTTATAAGGTTTACTCAAAATATGTAAAAGAATACATTCACACACACAAATACACAATACAGGCAATCAAGAAGCTAGGAAGGGTAGAGGTTATCGATAGAGAATTTAGGGATCGTTGTAGAGGGTTATAGAGGGTTCTTGAAATGTTTTTACTTCTGAAATTTATTGAAACTTGTTTATAACGCCATACTGTTATGTGAATTTTAATACTTTGTAATTGTTTTAACCGTGTTTTATAATTATAACTGATGTAATGTGTGTTTTATGTTGTGAGCCGCCCTGAGCCTGCTCCGGTGGGGAGGGCGGGATAGAAATAAAAAATTATTATTATTATTATTATTATTATTATTATTATTATTATTATTATTATTATTATTATTATTATTATTATATCACCTGATCCAAAAGAGGAGACATCCGTTCAGCAGGAAAATCGAAGAGTAGGGCAAGCACGACCAGCATAGACCCAATTGCAGGAGTAAGGGGGGGTACAGATGGCAAATGGCATCCTACAGCATGCACACTGAAATGGGGTGTTCACCCACTTTATATAGTGTTCTGAGAGGTGGAGGACCTTTTAGTAACTATGGAGTCCTTAATGGCCCGGTGATGGTATTCTTGAAAGGGTCCTGGTTGGGAATAATAGATTATAGTTTTCATATCTTTACCAATAGGGTGGGCCAGGGTGTAACTGGGTGGTTTGGTACCAGTTTGGACTCAACACTCAAGAAAGAGCTTAATGTGGCAGACAAAGCAGGATAGGTATTATCATAGGAGTGAATAGAAGTAGCTGGGTGAGAATGATGGTCTGAAGGGAGTGGCCATTGATTAGAAGTTGAGGATTCGGGCATGAGCAATACTTACCAGCAGTCTCCATTGTTATTATGCATTCCATTTGAGAGGGGAGGAGAGCCATTTACGGAGGGAGTCTTTGGGTGGGACTAGAACAAGCTGTCTGCTTTACTCCATTTTTTCTGAAGTATTTCTTGGCCTGTTTTTGGTCAGACTCCATTTTGTTTAATTTGAGGTCCCTTTGGCTCAGGTGGGGTACCCCTACAGGCAGGCTGCGCCTCCTGGCAACAGGGGGCAATGGGGAAAATGTGTCATAGCCTAGTTATGGTAATTTCTTTATATACAACTATGCACGTGAAGCAGAATTCTGATACTGGCTTTGAACATGTCACAATTGATAACATTTGTACCCACGGGTTTCTAAAAGCTTACTCAGCTGTTCTAAGTGTGGAGGTATGTGGGGGAAGATATGGGATTAATTCTGTTTTATATGTATTCTTATGTCTAAGTACATGATCTGTGAATACACATGCAATTGGGAACTTTGTTCATAAATTCCAGTTTAGAAACATAGGTTTCCTACTTCCCTTTAAGCATGCTCATTATTAAAAAGGCTTAAGGGACAGGTCCTTTTACATGCACACAAGATTAACCAAAATTCTCTTAAAGTACGTTTATGAGCATGAGTACTCATATTGTATTTGTCTTCTGCATCTAAATCCATGTATTCAGGCCATATTTGTTCATCTTTATATATTTCATTCTTCCTTGCCACCCATGTCACCATAGGCACAACTATAAACACCATAGGTACCACTATACACAGTAGTTTCCACCTACTGACAACAATCTTGAAAAAACAGTCCTGTTCTATATACTCATTATGACAGTTATATATGTACATCTGTGCAGTCAGTCCCCAAGATACCAGGGTGCTAATGGCAGAAGCAGCACATGGTATCGACAACAAAAGGTACTGGAATATTAAGGCAGCAGGGGAAATGACCTTCCCCTCTTTTGGGTTGAAGTTTGTGTCTATACACAAATGTGCCCAATCTGGGCAGCCATAGGGGTTCACTGAAATGGCAGGCATAGCTATTACATGCAGCTGTACAGAATATGGTACAAAATTCTAAATCAGACTTTTTACTACTTGTAATGATGATCTGATTGATGACTTTTGTTGACTTGGAAGAATTGTAAAGTTATCCAATCTCTAAAAATTAAACAATATTTTCTTAAATCATTTTTTAAAAAGAATCACATTCTTCCTTTGCTCCTTAACATACATAAAACTACAGCCAATTATGTCAGCAGTTCTAAGTTGATTGCATTATCTCCTCCAGCGCAGCTGAAAGTAAGCAGAGGCAGCCACTTTGAGAGAACAATCTTTCCCATGATTAATTATTCAAGCCAAACTATTAATTATTCAAAAAAGTTTACCGATAAAATCTGATGGTAAGATTTCAAAACACTGAGTTAAATAAGATTTCATAAAGTGACATGATCTTTGTTCAGCCAAGCATTCCCAGCCAAGCATATACAAATTCAAGTGAGCTATGAGCAAATTCTTGCAGTCCACAAGATACATTTTTAGCTCATATTCCTGTATATTTCCAAATCTCGTATTATGATGGCAATTGCTTTTTGATATTGCTGAAACAAAGAGAAAACTCCACTCTCATTTTAACATATTTGCCCTAATCCATCCATTTCCAGTCTGCACGTGCAGATGAGAGACTCGGGTCTTTGGGTTTATTCGCAGGCAACAACCTTATCAAGTATTTAAAGGCATTTCAATGGGCTAATTTTTAGTCTGGTTAACTATCTAATTCCCATGCCCAGTGCAGGTATGACCTAACTTCAGATGAATTAGTGGGCATATGTAATTTTCTGCTTTATCCCTGCATAATGGCTCACAATCAGGAGCATAGGTGCTTTCACAGTGTATACATCACAGATGTGGGGGAGGGGCCTGCTGATGTTGCCTCTCTTGAGCCCCAAAGTTTTAAAGGGATGAGTCCATTGGATCCCAAAGGGTTTCCAAAAGGTTCCTGGTCCATGAACCCATTGGCCCAGCAGTTCTCCTCATCTCCACAGCAATAGTTTAAGATGCTGATCAACCTTCTTCCCAGTTCCCTTACCTTGATTCTTATTGTTGTATCCCATTTAAGAAAAATGGACACTAACTCTGCATGTGCAACAGTGTCTCCAGGGGTCGTTGTGTAGAAAAATAGGTGGTGGAGCTCATCAAGGGATTGTTATAAAGTTCCTCAGACACCTACTATTCAATGGACAAGGTGGGAAGGAGGAGTGCAACTCTCAGAAAGGTTCAGGAGCTGTGCTCCTGTGAGCTCCCACTGAATCCGAGGCCTGAGTGTCTCCCATATTAAAAGGAATAGTAAGTCAGAACAGGCACACAAAGAAACTCAAACTCCTATAGCTATTCAGGGTCAAAGGTGTCAGGAATCCTATTTGGCCCACTGTGATAACTGGCTATTCCTCTTTGCAATGTTTTGGGAGCAGTGGGTAGATGATGTTCGGAGTGAGTGTCATGCTGCATCCAGCCAAATGTATTTTCTTTTCTTTTTAAAATACAATTCTGGCTGCAGCAAAAAGTGCTCTAGGATCAGTGAGATTTCACTTTCTCCAAGACTGAAGCAAACTTGCTTTACAACAACTGAGCACTCTGATAGCTGCTACAGTAATTGCCAGCCTGTGGGTCATTTTTTCCCAATAGTCTAGCCTATTTCTCGCTTCCGCCCCAGCTCAGCCAGATCTTGCAAAGCAATAGTTAGGATGCTGCAGCATGATAAAACCACCTTTCCCTCTCTTAATTTCTCTCCATCTTTTCCACACTTTTCTCATCCATTTCTGTCTTCCTTCACCTAATTTTAACATGCCCTCATTTTCACTTCTTGGTCTCAAGACCTTCTCATTCCTATCCTGCTTTGTGACCAAATGTATTTCAGAGTATTTTATTGTTGGGAAATTTCTCTTTTTATATCATTCATAAACACTTAGGAGAGCCAATCTGGTGTAGTGGTTAAGTGTGTGGACTCTTATCTGGGAGAACTGGGTTTGATTCCCCACTCCTCCACTTGCAGCTGCTGAAATGGCCTTGGGTCAGCCGTAGCTCTTGTAGGAGTTGTCCTTGAAAGGGTAGCTTCTGAGAGAGCCCTCCCAGCCCCACCCACCTCATAGGGTGTCTGTTGTGGGAGAGGAAGATAAAGGAGATTGTGAGCTGCTCTGAGATTCGGAGTGGAGGGCAGGATATCAATCCAATATAATCTTATTCTTCTTTCTCTTACTATAGTTCCTCAGACAACCTGTTGCCCCCAGGATCTAATTAATGAAACCCAGAAACTTTCCCCAAAACAACAGATAAGCTTTATTGTTCTCCAGTTTTCTCTCAAGACAGTGCACTCTGGCTATATATAGAAAAGCAAAACAGTTAGATAGCAAACTCACATTACACTCTTAGTTAGACACTTACACATTCTTACAGTTAAACTCCAGTTATAGTAGTTAAGCTTACATGCTCTATTTCTTTAGACAACAAGCCTCATACAATTTGATACCAGCAAAGTTTATAAATACACTTAAGCATAGCAGTTTATGATTCTATATTCTCAATTTTTGTTAGAAAACTCCAAATGCTATCAACTTAATCTTTTGTTAAAAATCTTTAACCAAAATAGCTTATTCTTTGGCAAACCTGCCCAGAGACGCCTATTAGCTCTCTGATTCAGGTGGCCAAGCTGGTGGGAAATTTCTAAATCTTATATAGATTCTACCATGAGAACTTATCACCTGTTTTTGATTCTATTTCTCTTCCCAGGTCATTCTGACAATTTTCTCACCAGCTGCAAACACAGATGGTCACTGGTACTGGCTAATGTCCATCTCTCTTTTAATCTCAGATACTGTCTGATGAGAACTTCTCTTATCTGATTCTTCCCACTTCCATTTAACAAACATATTCCCAGCCAAATACTTTCCCCCTCTCTAAAATTCTCCTGAAATAAACTCTCTCTCTCTGACCTAGATTCTATAACATCTAATTCTACAAGCTTATAGGGATCAAGTAATTTTCAAGTGCTTCAAACAGTGTAAAATGACTTAAATTTCTCATAGGTTGTTTTCATAAAAGGACCAGTCAGAATTTTTTCCACAACAGTTATGAACAGAAGGCACTGGATATGCTGGGCACTGTACATTATGCTGATTCCTTCTGGGCTTCTAACCACTCCTTGCTTGGACAGTAATTCAGTGCTTTACATCAGTGCTGTTGAGCTGGCATTGCCACAATGACACTGGGTTCTGCTGGGTACCCTGTACATTGCACTGGTGCTGCTGGGTTTTCAAAAATGCCCCCTTTCAGTTTCTACTACAGAGATTCTCTGCTTTGACATTAATCTTTCGCAAACTTTGGAGGATGAGGTCACCCAGCAAGCTTTCATGACACAAGTGGGGATTCAAGCCTGGACTTCCCAGATCCTAGTCTGACACTTTAACCAATACACCACACTGTATGGTGAAGCTTGTGGTCCTAGTTCTCAAAAATGCCTTGTAGATGTTTGGAATGGCCAGCTCTTGGACTTTGAAATGGAGAACAGAAGTCCTTCTGAGTGCCTACTCAGAACAGGAGTGGTATGATTGTTTGGTTTTTTTGCTGTCAAGTCACAGACACTGTAGGATTTAAAGCCAAAAGACATCTGAAGTTGATTGGCCATTGCCTGTCTCCACATCAGTCCTGCTTAGTCTCTGAGATCTGATGAGATCAGGCTATCCTGAGTCTTTGCAGTTCAGGGCTAGGTGAGAATAATGTGGCTGGCCCAAGGTCACCCAGCAAGCTTTCATGGCACAAGTGGGGATTCAAGCCTGGACTTCCCAGATCCTAGTCTGACACTTTAACCAATACACCACACGGGCTTTCATGATGGAACAGTGTGTTGAGTATTCTTAGAGAAAAATATTGTTTAGCAGAGTTAGAAACAAGTAGCACAGCAGAGAATACACAGAGATCATGTGTGTGTTTAAAAGAATATGATTGCTTTACTTAAAACTACTGGGAAGGGTAAACTGTGAATAAAATAACAGACGCTAACTCCTACATGTTTACATCTTGCGAACAAAGCTAGGAATGGCCTCTCTTCTCCAAACTTAGACAAAGGGAGGAAGAGATGCCATAAAATGCAGAATAGGCAATACATTGATTTTCAATCACAACACTTAATTACTGGTCATTTAACTAAGACCTCCTACAGACTTTTGCGAGCTTCCTCTCTAGCTAACAGATAGGTTACAGTAAACACATTGTCAGAACTGGGAACTTCAAAAGAGACGCATCAATTTGTTTCAAAAGTTAAGACGTTTATTGAGAACTAGTATTCAGGAAAGAAGCAAGTTGACTCGCCAGCCAGTTGGATCCAGCCCACCAAGGTATCGGGCCGCCCTTGATGGTAGCAACGGTCGAGGATGTTGGCGTTCAGCCCATTCTGGAACGTGGTGTATTTCATTTGCTCGCTCCAGCCCCGCACCACGAATACTTCTATTCCCCAGTGCTCTTTCGTTCCCACCGGCACTGCCTGCGTCTCCTCTGTGCAGGGCTCCCCTTTCATCACCGATCCGTCCATCTGTTCGAACTGGATCGGGTGCGGTAGTGGGGATTTGGCCAACCCTAGTGCCTCTACTAGGCGGGGGGTGATGATTTCCCTAGTGCACCCCGAATCTATAAGGGCGCGGGCGTGCATAAATCGCTTTAATTTGGGGTTTAGCAGAGTCACGGCCATAAATAAAAGTTCCCCGGTTATTCTCACCATCATTGGTGCCGTCACTTCTTTGACCTGCCTCGCGGCACCCATCAGAGCAGGTCGCTGTCGTTTCCCGCCAGCTCGGGGTCCCAGGACTCCTCGCTCGATTCCTCTATAGTTATAGTATCCTCTGGGAACCATTCTTATGCAGTGGTAACAGAAACAATAAAACCCTTTCTCACACCCAGAGAGACAGTTGTCTGTTCCCAGGCCCCCTTATCTCCAAATGCGGAGGAAGGAACCCCGCTGCTCTTCTCTGGCATGTCAGCTTCAAAGGCCACCTGCAGATGGTTCCCAGAGGCTATCGGTCACCCTTCAGTGGTTAGTATTTGTTTGAAATGCAAAGTTACAGGGTAAGTAGACATTTCCAATATGGAGTCAGTTAGGCTAATAACACATTGCTCAGCACATAGGAAAGTTACAAGTTCTGACACACATTTAACTTCCTGTTGACTAACAATAACAACAGGGTTAACTCTATAATTACTGAAGTGTTGCAGACTTGCTAATCCCAACAAATTTGAATTTTTTTTATTTGCATGATTATATATACAAAGTTCAATAAAAGAAAAAATTCACTGTTTCTTTTCTGGTCATTACTATTATTTGTTTTATTTCATGATTATTACCAAAAATAATTTTGTCATATTAAGGAGGGCCCCCGAAGTGGAGGCATGCAATGGCAGACCACTTTCAAATGTCTCTTGCCTTGAAAACCCTACAGGGTCATCATATGTCAGCTGTAATTTGATGGCAAAAAATAAAAAAAGGAGGAGGGTATTCACAAATTATGTGGCCCAGGTGCCAAATAGGCTAGGTAGGAACATCACAGATGTTGTATCATCACTTCCCAGTGAACAACCACCCTTCTCATTTTTTCTCCCACTGCTCAATTGATAAAGTGCAGGTGATTAAGGGCAGGGCAAAATTTTTATGTCAGAAGCAGGCAAATAGTAAGCCTAGTCTACAGGATCCAATGATGTCTCTTGGTGGTCTTGCTTCCCTCATACCCCCTCCACATACAGTCAAGCGGAAAACTGCCCCTTATCTATGTGCACTACAGAAAAGCAGGAAAGAATGAGAATACTAATGTCCTACATATCTTTCTATAAACCACTGGAAGTTACAGCCATAACTTTAATTCATGCACATGTGTTGAGATTTCAAAACATGTCTGGGTTTGTGTGATGGTGTTGTAGAGAAAATGCAAGGATCAAATTACAACCATCAGATATTCACACAATGATTAAATGTTGGCATGAGGAAGAAAGTGAAACATTGCTTTTCAAATCAGTGAAACAAAAACTGCTGCCTTGGTCAGCAGGAAGGCAAGTTATTCCTGGGTGTAAAAAGTCAAGGAAGTATTTATCTGGCCAGAGGCCACTGAATTAGTCAGCTGTTGTAGCTGTAGAGCTCTTAAATAGGATTAGACATAGTTGACATGAATCTAAATCTATAGCCTCCCTTTATTTATGGTTGGTTGAATAGCTGTGAATATGTTAGTCATAGATACAGAGGAATTAGTGGGGATACAGTGAGGGGTGGGATGTTATCACAAGTTTGTTTTAGAAATCTCCACATGACTCCTATAATAAGGCAGAAAATGGCAGAGATCAAATTCAGTCACAGCAACCATTCCTTTACACCCTTCCCCGTCTCCATGCAAAAGTCAAAATATTCTGTCCCAATGCCAATCTTAGATACAGATTCATTTCCCCAACATTATATCACACTGTAGCAGAAGCAGAAACCAAGAGGAGATTATTTTGAGCTGGCATTTTATTGTTCTAATTTTCATAGGCATTCCTTGTGCCTCAAGTACTTCTAGACTTGGTAGTGAAATTGAACTTTGCAGAGGGTGTTTGTTGAACAGAAAAAAGCAGGAATAAGTGCTAGCCTTTTTTGATGAAACTACTTAATGTTTCTGAACTAAGATAGAGATGGTTTTTTCCTCCTATGCACTCAGGTTTTTTTTAATCCTTAAGAGCAGCAGGGCAGATGAATGTAATAATTACTATGGTGGATCAGAACTAGGTCCATCTCATGTAGCATTCAACTGTGGCCACCAGACAAATTCCTAAGGCATGGGGATGATGATTGTTGGTGTTGAGAAGCATACTTTTTTGGTACATGAATTATTTAGTAGTCATAGCTAAGTGTCATTAATAGAATTACTGTTCTTATAATGCGAATCCTCCCTAATGAGAGACAGTGTCGCAAAATGGGTAGAACGTTTGACATCTTCACTTTGCTTTCGAATCTTGCTGGGTGAGCTTGGGCAACTGTCAGCCTAACCTAGCTCATAGGGTTGTTGTGAGAATAAAATGGGGGAAAGGAGAATGGTGTAAGGCGCTTTGGATTCCCACTGGGGAAAAGGTGAAACACAAAGCATGTAAATAAATGATAAGACCAAACCAGTGAATTTATTTGTTTTACCCTAGGATTTGATTAATTATATATTACTTGCAGCTTTTTCAAGATAGTGGGGCAATTTCATTGCACATTTCAGAAAAGCAAAGAGAAACTAACTACAAATAAGTGAACTGACAAGTAACTATTTATAAAGAAAACTAAAGTTCTCCTTACACATACATATGCAAACTCATATCCTTTTGGTTGTAATTTCAGCAGCCCTACATTCTCAACAACAAACAGAGGTTAAGTAGTATGTTATTTAAACAAGATGGAGGTATTTGATAATGACTGAGTGAGGAAAGTGGAGTGGGAGGAATGTAAAAATGGAATGGAACTTTTATCAGCAGGGCATGGGAGAGAACCTTAAAGCAACAGCCCATAAATCAACTTGAATAAAAATATTGGTGTCAGAACACTGTAACTCATTTCTCTACATTTTTATGTTTCCCACTTCGGAAGACAACGATGCCTATGGATATTATTTCACCTTTTTATTGTGCTTGTTGAAAAAGTATCCAAGACCCATTTGATTTAATTATTCCCATTAAATTATGTTGTATGTCAGGCTCAGTGAGGACTGCTCTAATGCACTGAAGGTATTAAACTTGTCATGAGGATACAGAATTTTTTTTTTACCATCAAACCAGCAGCTTTGCATTCTCTCCCCCCCCCCCCCCCCCCCAATATTTTATTACCCCTATGTGGGAAGTTTACTTGCATTTTTCTCTGGTATTATAATCTATAGACAAGAAGTATTTTCAAAAATCTTTTTTGTACAGGTATTTTTTTCTGGCTGTACATAGACAACTGTACTCAGTTGTACACATGTGTACACATTTGGGGTCCTGAGATGCTTGGGAAGAAGGTAGGTATTTAGGTATTATATATTTAGGTATCATAAATTAGTAAAATAAACCCCTGAAGCTATGAGGGCAGCTATTTGTGTTCCACAGATGTATTGCTACCTCATTGGGCAATACAGTGTATGCAAATATCTGGTGTGTGTGTTCTCCCTCCTGATACCTATTAAAGAAAAGAGAATTCTGCCAATCAACTGTTTGAAATGGTGGTGGAGCTTGGAGGGAATGGAAGCAGCCCCTCTGGATTTCCTTTTCCTGCTGAACAACTGATTTGCAAGATCATCACATGATCTTTTAAGGCATATAATTTTGATAGAACAATGTTCCCAGCAAGAACATCTGGTTCTGATCCAGCATTGGTAGCTTCATAATTGCATAAATATAAAAGCATGGGTAAGTCTGCTTCATGTCCCCATTTCATAATTTCTCATTTTATCCATTCTAGTTTCTCAAAATGGCATTGGTATAGGAAGAAATTGCTCCTCATTAGTGATGTCAGAGGTCAACCAATAGGAGTCCTTGACACATATAATAACAGTCCACACACAGTGCTCCATGAAGGGTGAAATCATGCATACATTGCCATTTTTTGCTGAGAAAACATGAGTTTTATGCATCAAATAACATACTGCGGACAACATATTTGGCTTCTCCACAATTAATGAATAACAACCCCTCATTTATTATATGATGAAACAATACATCTGGAAAAGCCCTTGGGAGGGGGACACTTCTCCCAGGAAGCGACTGAATGCTAGCAATTGTTCTATCAGTGAAAATGTGGTAGGTAGGTAAATAATAGCTGTAATGTTTTAAAATATATATGACAGTCATACTATATGTTTGTCTTGTAATGTCATGGCTATGGGTTAGAAAGATGGATGGATGCAAGAAAATAAGAACTGGTTCCTGCATAGGAAATAGCAATTGCCTCCAAATACCTGAGAAATGTATTTTTACTGATTCCTAATTTATTGAAAACAGTGGAATTATTTTTAATTTCAGTACCTTTTCAAATAAGCATTTTTCCCATATATATGAAAATCATTTGATTTATCTACCCTGACAGTTGGAGGCCAATTCATTCACATACATGTTCATTATTCGTTGACTGCAGTATAAAACTATGACATGAATGTGAACCATCACAGGTATAATATAATCTATTTCATTGAATTTAGTTGGTTAATAGCTATTTTCCATAAACATGTCTAGTCTTCTTTAAGAACCAAATAAACTACTGGTAATCGTTATGTCTTATGGTTGTGAATTAATATTCCTTCAAATTATCTGTAACATGGTGGTTTTCAGTGGGATCAGTTCACTCAGTAGGTGTTCAGTAATCAATAAATCAAGTTATATACATTGAGGGTGTGAAATGTCAGAAGCATTTTTGTCAAATTAAAAAGTCATTCCAATATTAATGGAATATTCCCTGTGGAATTAAAGTGGAGGAGGAAGAGTAAAGAAAGGCTTCCAGTGGATTACTAGCACATGGATCCTTTAAATTCTAATAGGCCATTATTTCCCATAGGAGTAAACCTGACTTTCTCATAAAGATAATGGCCTTTTAAAGTTTAAAGGGCAGATATACTGTGGATCAACTAGAAAATGCTTCCTCTTCCCTAGCTGTTCTTCTCTCACTATCAGAATTCCCAATTCCAGTATTATTGGAATATTGGAATTGGGGATCATGCCTGGGGCAGGAGTGGTATCACATATTGCTGACTTGATCTGATGGTCAAAATATCAGGTAACATGACTTCCGGGGAAGGAAAATGTCAAGCTGAGCTGCTTCTCATAATGGGAGCAGGCTAGAACTTCTGTTCGGGGTAGTGGAAGGCAAATTAATGCCTACTGCCTACTTTTCTCAGCCAGAGATTAGTCCAAGATATGCACAGGAAACTTTGAGGAGATTTACTGTGGCTAAAAGGGAGTCCCGGGTGGGGGCTCCTTAAATGCTTTGAGGGGTCTCTGGGAAGAGTTGCATTTTTATCATCTGCAGAAGTTTTCAGAGTCATTTATTTGACATAAGCTCAACAGAATCCTAACCTTCTTGGACATTGTTAAACATCTAAAGCTACACAAGACCGGTGGGAACTTGGATAATTGGAAGAGAAGGTACAGATTACTACCTTTCACTCTGGGACTATTTACAGTTTAATGGAGTAAATTTAAAAGGTGGGAAATGAATATCTAGAAAGCTTGGAAGAAGAAGGGAGGAAGAGGTGAAATTTGGACTTTGTAAAAATAAAGGGCAATGCTAAAAAGTGGAAATGAATTTATTGTTTGGTTTACTTGTGGTTTTGAAAAAAGAGCACCATCATCACAGACCTGCAGCATATTTAAACAATACAGGAAGTACATCAAGTATCGTCAGATCTCCTGGAAAGGAATTTATTGTTTGGTCAACTTGTGGTTTTGAAAAAAGAGCACCATCATCACAGACCTGCAGCACATTTAAACAATACAGGAAGTACGTCAAGTATCGTGAGATCTCCTTACCAGTGTGAATGAGACTTCGTGGCAAGTAAGGCAGGAAGTAGCGGATGGAAAACCTACTATAGGAATACAGTACCATTGAGAAATTGTGGCGGCCATTGCTTGGAGGTCAAAATTTAAATAAGGTTTTTAAAGTGTTTGGGACATTAAAAATTGTTGGAATTAACTGAGAAAAGGACAAGAAGATAAGTACTATTGGACATATTATTTGTGTGGACTTTAGAAGTTTTTAAAAGGGAAAAAAATGTAAGAAGCAGCAAAAAGTCGCAACCACCATTTTGAAACATTTAAAAACTTTAAAAATAAATATCTTGACTTTGGGAGCTTGGAGCATGGTGAAATTAGGCTTGTTGTAAAAAGCAAGTCCTATGTTTTTGAATCTGATAGTTGAATTTGAAATTGGTGAGGTCCAAATTTTCACTATTTTTTAAATGTCAGAACACAAGCAACCCTGTACAAGGTCTACTTCATTAGAAAAAATGCAGGACCAATTAGAAGCAATGGCAGCCAGAATGATGAGAGGTATGAAAGAGATGATAAATGAGTCAAAAAAAGAAATTATTGAAGAGATTAAAAAAGATATGGAGGATCTCAGAAAGGAAACAGAGGAAACATCTAAGAAAGTGCAGGAGGTAGAAGGCAGAATGAAACTATATGATTCCACCTTGTTGAAAATGCAAGAAAAAGTGACAATCCATGACTGCAAATTGATGGAGACTCAGATACGTCTGAGAGGAGTACCTGAAAAGGAAGATGGTGATCTAAAAGAATATATAAGAAAAATAATTGCAGAATTTTTAAAGGAAGATCCTGAAGAGACTAAAAACATGTATGACTATAAGTACTGAGTGAATTCACTGTATGCCAAAAAAATAACCTACCAAGAGATGTTGTTATAAGATTTATGACAAAGGAAATGGTGGGAAGGATCATGAATAAAAACTTTGAAAAGACATTGAAGTGGGAGGCAGTAGAGTAAGAATCATGAAGGAGCTGCCAAGGCAAGTGATAAATGATAGAAGAACATACAAAAAATTGACAGAAAAATTAAGAGATAATGGAATAAGATTTAGATGGATAATACCTGAAGGTCTGAGCTTCGAACTTCAGGGGGAAAGAATCACAATTACAAATGCACAGGAAGTGCGTAGATTTTATGAGGAAAATAAATAATTTGCATCATGATGGATTACAAATTACTGTCTTGGAATGTAAATGGACTAAATTCACCACAAAAAAGAAGGGCAACATTTCATTGGATTAAGAAACAAAACTGTAATATAATTTGTTTACAAGAAGTGCATATTAAACAAAAGGATTATAAATTTTTATGGAATAAACAATTGGGACTAGAATTTTTTTCATTGGCTGAACAGAAGAAAAGGGGAGTGATTTTTTTTATATTAAACAAGAATTGGAGCCAAAATTAGTGTTTAAAGATAAAGATGGGAGATTTGTAGCAGTAGAAACAATATTAAATGGAAAGAAAACGTTGTTATTGGGACTGTATGCGCCTAATGGTGCAAAGGATGCTTTTTAAAAAGACAATATACAACAGCTTGATAAACTGACCTATGACCAAGTTTTGATAATGGGAGATTTTTATGGAACAGTTAAGAACTCATTGGACAGGTCTGGAGGGGAAAAAAAACCAGTAAAGAAGAAAAACTGCCAAAGTCTTTTTTTTTGAATTGGTTAAACAAGAAAATCTAGAAGATATATGGAGGAAATGTAACCTTGAAGTTCGGGACTATACTTTTTTTTCAGCAAGACATAAAACTTTTTCTAGAATTGACATGTTGTGGGAAACTAAAGATTTAGGTCTTATAACAAGGAAAATAGAGATTTTACCTAAAATTGGGGCTGACTATAACCCAATAATGTGGATTATAAAATTGTCCAAGAAGTTGAGAAGATGGAGATTGAATGAAGATTTGCTACAGAATAAAGAAATACTGACATACTAGAAAATGAAACTGAAGCTTTTTTCCAAATGAATGATAAAGAGGATATAGACTTTCAGACGGTCTGGGATGCTTATAAAGCAGTAATGAGAGGAACGTTGATTACTTTGAATAATAAGAACAAGAGAGTAAAAGAAAAACAGTTGTTGGATATTCAAAATGAAATAAAGAAAAAAGAAGGGGAGCTGAGAAAAAGACCAGGGAAAAAGAAAATTATAAGGAAAATTACAATATTACAAACTCAAATGAGTCATTTGTTAAATAAAGAAGTGAAATGGAGTTTGAAAAGATTCCAGCAGTAAACTTTTGAGGAAGCAAATAAACCGGGAAAGTATTTGGCTTGGCAACTGAAAAAGAAGAGGGAAAATAAAATTATTAATAAAATCATGGTAGATGGTCTTCTGGTATGATGGCATGGTGAAGCAAAATAGAGATTTTACCTAAAATTGGGGCTGACCATAACCCAATAATGTGGATTATAAAATTGTCCAAGAAGTTGAGAAGATGGAGATTGAATGAAGATTTGCTACAGAATAAAGAAATACTGACATACTAGAAAATGAAACTGAAGCTTTTTTCCAAATGAATGATAAAGAGGATATAGACTTTCAGACGGTCTGGGATGCTTATAAAGCAGTAATGAGAGGAACGTTGATTACTTTGAATAATAAGAACAAGAGAGTAAAAGAAAAACAGTTGTTGGATATTCAAAATGAAATAAAGAAAAAAGAAGGGGAGCTGAGAAAAAGACCAGGGAAAAAGAAAATTATAAGGAAAATTACAATATTACAAACTCAAATGAGTCATTTGTTAAATAAAGAAGTGAAATGGAGTTTGAAAAGATTCCAGCAGTAAACCTTTGAGGAAGCAAATAAACCGGGAAAATATTTGGCTTGGCAACTGAAAAAGAAGAGGGAAAATAAAATTATTAATAAAATCATGGTAGATGGTCTTCTGGTATGATGGCATGGTGAAGCAAAGCGTCTTCGCTGAGTTCCGGTGAGCGCTCTGTTTAGGTAGTTCCAGAGAGGGTCCTTTTTGAGAGGATACCTCTTAAAGAAGTACCAGGGGGCACTTCGCAGTCTGGAGAGCTGGTTGGGGAAACTGGAGGGGAGGCGGAGGCTTTCCTTTCAGACCCCAGCCTTTCCCCTGTCCGGAGCTAGTTAACGCTTCGGCGTTTTAGCTGGGTCGCCGGGGAAGAGCTGGCGGGGCAAAAGAAATTCTCAGACCTGTATCCTTGTCGACCTTTCCTGTATTTGGATGGTATGGATGAGAAGAAATAAATAAAAGTAGAAGAGAACATAGTTTACAAGAAACGTGGAAGTGGCAGTGACGGAGAGAATGGTGGCGGCAGAGATTACTTTCATTTTTAAAGCAACCTAAGTGAGGTGAGAAACAACGTTGAGAGAGTTTGTGAATGAGAAGGCAGTCAAGGGAAAAGAAGGGTCTGACTTTGTTTGAAACAAGGGAGGAAAAATGGGAGAATACAGACCTGCTGGAAAGATGGGGATGAGGAGACGGAGGAAGTGATAGCGACTGCACCAATGGCGTTGTGAAGGGTGAAGAGGGCAGAGTACAGAAGCAAGAAAGAAATGGTGTTGGTTGCGGTGATGGGCCGGGAAGGACAGTGAACAAGAAAGTCTGAGCTGGAAATAGTAAGTTGGAGAAGTTCTGCGAAGTGAGGTACTGTGTTTTTTAAAAGGAACAAAGGTTATTGTGGCTACAAAATAGAAACGAAGGTGTGGAAGTTAAGAGGCTTTTTATAGTAAAGTTTGCAGGCTTGGAAAAAGAGTAAGGACGAGTTAAGGAATTAAAAGCGACTGGCAGAACTTAGAAGGTGAAGAGAGAAGATAGAAGATAGGAGTAGAAGATTTTCAAGAAGGAAGGGGTGGTTTTTAGCGATACTCAGTGTCACGGCCACCTCCCCCTTGAAGAGTGGGTGAGTACTGTGTTTGAGTGGGTATGAGAACAACGAGACATTGCAGAGTAGTGTGGTGTTGTATGGGACTCAAGTCGGGCTTGGAAGCCAAACAGAAGAAAGAACAATAAAGAAGAAGAACAGAAGGAAGAAGAAAAGGGTACTGAGTTCTAAACTATATAATGTTGATGACCATAGACTACTCTATAATAACATAATCGTGATTTAAAAACATTAATTTAATTGGGTTAAAGAGTAATGAACTGTATTTATCATATGATTTATTGAACTGTTGAAAAATTGATTTGGAATAATTAATTATTTGATTAAGGTAATTGATTTAGTGGGGATAGTTAAGAGGTGAATTAATCTTGGTTGACAAACTGCATATTATTACAGTGGCTAGAACCTTATATCAAAATATTGGAATGTCTCTAAAATACCAGATAGGAACGAATTTTTGCAAAAGTTACTGGAAGCTGCAGAAATGGGCACATTAACGATTAGATTAAGAGGAGGAAATTTACAAGAATGTAAAAAGACTTGGAATCCATTGCATTTATGGACAAAAAGTATGGGAATCGATATGAGGAATTCGAATTTATGTTATGGAATTACCCCTTAAGCTCTTGGTGTTGGTTGGCTGGGTGGTGGTTATTGTGTATGATGAATGTGTATATTATTGTTATTTATTAGTCATATTGGTTTGTGAAACTGGACAATAAATTTTGAGATCTAAAAAAAAAAAATCGTGGTAGATGGAAGAGAAGTGGTTATCCAAGAGGGAATAAAAAGAGAATTTTTAAGTATTATGCCAAATTATTTAAATGTGTTAAAAAAAATGAAAAAATAGAAATTGAAGCAGCAATCAACGCAATGAAAAATGGAAAAGCACCTGGACCAGATGGATATACAGCTATATATTTTAAAACTTTTAAAGATGAGTTAACACCAAAATTGCAGAAGTTGATGAATACGATAAGAATAAAAGGGAAAATACCAAATACATGGAAGGAAGCTGTTGTTTCGTTGATACCTAAGAAAGATAGAGATGTCACAAATGTAAAAAATTATAGACCAATTTCGCTATTAAATAATGATTACAAAATATATACAAGAATCTTGGCAGAACGGCTTAAACAGTATTTGATAAATTTTATAAAGGAAGATCAAGCAGGGTTTCTTCCCAAGAGGCAAAAAAAGAGACAATATTAGAACTGTTGTAAATATTGTAGAATATTATGAAAGATATCCAGAAAAAGAAGTAGCATTATTTTTTGCAGATGCAGAGAAAGCATTTGACAATTTAAACTGGGACTTTATGTTTGCAGTAATGGAAAAAATGGAGCTGGGAGAAAGCTTTATAAGAATGATAAAAGCAATATATTCTGAACAAAGTGCAAGGTTATGTATAAATGCAGATCTTACAGAAGATATGAAGATTAGTAAAGGTACAAGACAAGGTTGTCCACTTTCACCATTGTTGTTTATAATGACTCTTGAAATATTATTGATGCAGATCCAAGAAGAAAAAGATATAGAAGGATTGCCCCCCAAGGTCAGAATAAAGAGTCAGACACAATGCATTGGAATAAAATTGGGCCACTTTATTAGCTAACAGCATAAACAGCAAGGGTACCCCACCAGCGGCCTGGTCAGGGCTAGGGGTCACCGCGACCACTCCCCTGACATTAATGGGTGAGAGACCCAGCCCCCCAGCCAGAGCTGAGCGACTCGGCTCCCTCCAGGCAGGCCCAGCAGGGAGGCACGCACCAGAGGGCCCCAAACCCAGACGCACGTCTCGCCAGAAAGGCACCCTCTAGCCGAGCCTCCTGGACAGTCTGCAATCTCCAAACCCGGGTCTCCAAACCCCAGGTTGTTCATGCAAGACCCCAAATTCCCCAAAAGGGGGCTGCTTCACAGTCCTCCCCTAGCCGCATAGTGTCCTAAACCCCAAAAACCTGCCACTACTAAGGCCAAGTCTCTACTTAGGGCTTAGCACCCACCGGGAGGCCCAAAGCCACCCACAACCCTTGCTGCAAATCTCTCAGGAAAAGCATATTACCCTTTTCCGAGAGATGGACCCCATCCCCTCTGTAGAGGCCAGGACATTTTACCAAAATATCCGGATGAGGCAAAAAGTGGCCCATCCCCCTTTCTAGCAGTTTTTTAAGTTCCTTGTTGGCCTTGTATCTAGCACTTTCTATAACTGTGGGGTCCAAAGCACAACGCCATACCAGGTGGGGCAGCATGGCTGACCACACTATGATGGTCCCCGGCCATTGCTCCCGAATGTGCTGGAAATCATCACGGGCTTGCCATACCAAGGCCTTGCCCTTCAACAACCCCAGATCATTACCTCCCAGGTGAACAATTAAGATCTGAGGAGGGGGACCCGCTCTATGATTGCACCAAAATGGCAGCAAGCCCGGCCACTGAAGGCCCTGGCGCCCCTGCCATTTGATAACGGCATGCTGGCTGAGTCCCAGCTGAGAGCCAACCACAGTTCTCCGTCCCTGAAGAGCCGCCCAAAACACGTGTCTATGGCCACAGGTGAGAACTCGGCTCCGGCTCCTCTGGCCAGGAACAGCAGCATCTAAAGAGAAAAAACAGTTAACACAAACAGAACCAATAACATTCCAACAACCAAAGTTACTCACGGCCTGAGAAAAGGTCATACATAGCCTTATAGGCCGATGAACGCCACCGACCCAGCCTCAGAATAGAAGTAGCAAGATACCCCATGGCCACCGCTGTAGAGGCCGCCCCAGTCCAAAGGAGTGGGTCCCAAAACTGCACCCCTGACAACCCCAGCTCACAAAAAGCCCGGGCCGTCACCGCCCAAGACTGGTGTCTCGTCAACAGCTCGCTCACCCTAAGAGCCCCCCCAAAAAGGCTAATAAGGACGCAGCATGGAACAAACATGCTTCAAAAGGCAAAGCACACACCACGTCCCAGACCCTCATCAAGCCACATAGAATCGAAGGAGACACAGGACTCCACGTATCAACCCTGGGACCAGCCTCTCTAGACCACCCCTCCCACATCTTTCAAAGACAAAAATCCGCCGTGTCTTCCCTATAACCCTAGTGCCTTGCTGGCAAAAGCCAACGCAGACAGGCACCCCCTAATGGATCGCACTGCTAACCCCTTACCTCTCAGCAAAACACAGTAATGGAGTAATTCCTCCACCGGAATGGGCCGCACCCTGCGGTACCCTACCTCAGCCCTAAAGTCTTCAAACTGCCGCACAGCCCGTTTGTAAGACTTCCATGTGCTAAGTGCAATGGCTAGACCTATCGCTCTGCAGGCCTCGGCTCTCCAATCAGCCATAGCTCCTGGGGCATTGGCACCTGTCTGCCTCTGGGGCCAGCTGATGAAATCTCTCCATCTGTTTACGAGATAGAGCGTCAGCCACCCCATTACTTACCCCAGGAACATGTTTGGCTAAAAACAGAATATTAAACCGCAAACCACGCAGAGTGAAGGCCCTCACCAATCTCTTAACCTACCCAGATTTGGATGAGAGGGAATTAATGACGTGGACCACTGCCATATTATCACACCAAAAATGAACGGTGTGATTGGCCATATCCTTCCCCCACAGCCAAACTGAAACTAAGATGGGAAAAAACTTGAGAAATGTGAGATCCCGGTTCACCCCTACCCGTGCCCACAAATCAGGCCAGCTAGCCGGGCACCAATGTCCACGGAAATAAACCCCAAAACCCAAGGAACCAGCAGCCTCAGACATGACTTGGAACTCAGCCTCAATTCCTCCCCCCAAAAGGAGACTCCATTAAAAGACTCCAAAAATTCCTGCCAAACCCTCGAATCATCCCTCATGCTGCAAGTAACCCTAGCCCTATGCTGAGGCAAGTGTAATCCTGCCATAGCATCACAAAGCCTCCTAATAAAAGCCCCTCCAGGAACGACCACTTTAATCCTTCCTTCAGCCAGCCCCTTGGCCATCTTATCCCTCACAACCTATTCCAAACCCCAAACAAACTTAAAGGTTACCTGACATAAACAGAACTCGAGGACCCTGGAAAGGGATCTGAAACCCACTTTAAAACCCTCTAACAAATACCAACTATCAACCCTTCGAGGGTACCTCACCAGCCACTGCTCAAGAGGTCCCAGCCATATCGTGCTGGGTCCCTTTCTTAGCCGGAAAGGCTCCTCCGCCTCCTCCAGGCTTCTTTGCACTCCTATGCCCCCAAGCTTTAGGGCAGTCATCAAAAGAGTGGGATCCCCTACACATGGGGCATTCGTGCTTAAGCTGGCACGCTTTCCTATTACGTACCCCAGGGGCTCCTAATTCCCAGCAGAGCAAGCGGGGACATCACCTGCAGCCAAAGCTGCTGATGGATCCGATCCCATTGAAGAGACGGATACAGGGCAGCCCTCATCCGAAATTCCTGGTCATATTGTAACCAGGCTGGTCCGCTAAAGGCCGTATAGCCCTTGTAGATTATATCCATGTACTGGAACAAGGACGCCGCGCACCACGGCTGTGCCCTGGCAATCACCACAGCATAAATACAGAACCCAGGAAGCCAATTTGCTCAGGTCCTGTCCACTCTTCACTGCTTTAACTTCTACTTCTCTTTTTCATCTAATTCCTCTGTATCCTTTTTTTTTTTTAAACTCACAATAGAGAAGAGAAAAAATGTCCACCTATTCCCCCTTTAAACTTTCTCCCTAGTGGCAGGAAGCAGATGATCCCCAAGCGGTAAAGCAACCTCCCCAAAGGACAAGGCTGCAAAAGGCACCATCCCATAAGGAGAAGGTGCCCCCTAACTGGTCCCGCCAAGTTCATCTGCCCTCCACCTGATCCCCGACAAGGTATGCATACCTGTCCATGCCCAATTTTGTGGTACTCATGCCCCAGAAAAAGCAGGCACCACAGTATTCACTTCTGAAGTACCCTGCCCTGCCGCCAAAGCAGGTCCCCATACACCCCATGGCCAAACCTGCCCTGGCCCCACCTGTAAGTTATCACAACACCTACCTCCAAGGCCAGCAGGAACCACTGGCAAAACAACACCGGACGTCCCAGCTGCATCCACCGCACCTGCATCAGGACCACTGAGATGCAGGCACATCCCTGCCAGGCACGACTCCACCATACCTGCCCTCAAGAATAGACAGCCTGGTGAGAATGTTAACTTGCCTTGCCTTCCTGAATTGCCTCATCCCTCCCCCCGCACTTGGAGAAGGGACACCTGACACCTGCTCAAGCACTCTCAGCCTGTGCAGTATACTAGATTCTACTGCTGCTCCATCCTCATCCTCTGAAGATGACGGGGGTGGTGGCCTCCTAGCAGGCACTCTAGACGGTATGGGCGCAGGCTTCTGCCATTAGGCTTGCCTGCGCCCATACCCCCAGCCATATTGCCACAGAATTGTCTGAGCAAACAATCACCTCCGAAATAAAACATATGAACATATGACGCTGCTTTATACTGAATCAGACCCTCGGTACGTCAAAGTCAGCATTATCTCCTCTGACCGGCAGTGGCTCTCCAGGGTCTCAAGCTAAGGTTTTCACACCTATTTGCCTGGACCCTTTAAGTTGGAGATGCCGGGGATTGAACCTGGGACCTTCTGCTTACCAAGCAGATGCTCTACCACTGAGCAACCCTCCCTCCCCAAGATGGAGAGCTGAGTCAACCTGGAGCCGGCTACATGAACCCAGCTTCCACTGGGATTGAACTCAGGTCATGCGCAGAGGGCTCCAACTGCAGTACTACAGCTTTACCCCTCTGCGCCATGGGGCTCTAATCCAGCCCTAAAATGGCCACCGCACCCTACAAGAAAGGAGACTTAAGATGGCCGCTCCACTCTCTCACTATGTAAGCAAAATGGCTGCACTCCCTTTCCCCAGGGAAGACATACAAAATGGCTGCCACTAGTCTCTTAAATGCCCTATCTCCCTCAAAAAAAGGGCATAAAATGACCGCCTAATCTTCTCCCTAGCAACAGTACTAAAATGGCCACCAAAGGTCCCCTCCAACCCGCCAAGGCAATCTACTCCCTTAAAAAACGGGGGGGGGGGGGAGGCAGACCAGAGCTCAAAATGAGAACTTCAGGATCGCAGGCTGAGGTCTTTCACGCCTAACTGCCTGCACCCCTTATAGTTGGAGATGCTAGAGATGACCACTGAGCCCCTGTCCCTCCTGGCCGCCAGGGTCGCAGGCTGAGGTTTTTCACGCCTATCTGCCTGCACCCTTTATAGCTTTATATCCTCTACCCCAAAAATAAAAGGGGGGGGAGTATGTTTCGCAGTGTTTGTACTAACTGCTTACAATTAGGTGTATATGTTCAAGTACAGATCAAACTGCTATTTGTGGTAGATCTTTTTTAACAAAAAGTTCACCTCTGGGTATGGAGTCTGCTCTGTTTTTAGCACTGCAAACTATGTCAGCTGGATACCCGTGCTCTAAAAAAGCATTTGTCATTCTGGTGCTACTCCATTGGTAATCCCGCTGGGAAGCAGAATTCCTTTTGCTATGAAGATACTGACTGTAAGGCATATTTTCCTTGATTTGATAGGAATGGAAGGATAAAAAGTGTAGGAGTGAATTACAATCTGTGGGTTTCTGAAAAACCCTCACCCCCAACTCGGTGTCTTGCTTTATATACAGTATACAGTGGTGTCAAGAAAGCCCCCCCCCTTCGCTCAGAGCCCCCTGGAGACACACATCTCCCTTAACGCACAAATGATCCCCACAAAGAAAGGACGACCAGCCCAGCACAGCTCAAACTCCCTGGGACTCAGCCAGACACTGCTGTCACTGCCGCCGCCGCAAAAAAACGCCGCCTAAGTGATCCTCAGCCCCAAGAACTGCCTGCCGACGCTGCGACAGGCTCCCGACCACCCGATCGGAAGAGCCTGCTACGAAGCCAGAACGCAGCCCCAATCAACGACGGTGAGAACTGAGGGGAACGTGGAGCTAGCCGTTAAAATGTCTAGCCCCGTCCCTCACATTGCATGCCCAAACGGGTGACTTCTGACTCCTCCCTCCCAAAGAGGCAAACAGCGCAGAAGCAGCCTAGCAGCTACGCTGCAGGCTGCAAGCTTCCGATAAAGAATAAAAGGATTTACTTACAAATACAGAGCTTTTGCGGATGATATAATGTTTATAAACGAAAACCCCATACAAGTTACTCCTTTGCTGTTAGCTAAAATACAAGAATATGGGGAGTTGGCAGGATTTTGTATTAATAGAGAAAAATAAAAAATTCTGTGTAAAAATATGCAAATAAACAAGCAACAAGAACTTCAGAGACTAACGGGTTGTGAAGTCACCTCCAAGGTAAAATATCTGGGGGTGGAGATAACAATGAAGAACATTGATCTGTTTAAGAATAATTATGAGAAGTTTATGGCGTAAAATGGATGAAGACATGCTAAAATGGAACAAGCTTAATTTGTCATTGCTGGGTAGAATAGCTGCAATTAAAATGAATATTCTACCAAGAATAATGTATTTGTTTCAAACTATTCCTATTGTGAAGGATAGTAAACAATTTGATAAATGGAGAAGGAAAATTTCAGAACTTGTGTGGGCTGGGAAGAAACCAAGAATTAAAATGAAAATTTTGACAGATGCAAAAGAGAGACGTGGATTTCAATTACCGAATTTAAAATTATATCAGGAAGCAGTTTTTTTGGTGTGGATAAAAGAATGGATAACGCTGTTAAACAAAAAGCTCTTAGTGCTGGAAGGTCATGGAAATAAATTTGGCTGGCACGCATATTTGTATTATGGAAAAAAGATGGACATTTTTTTCTCTCACCATTATATAAGAAATAATTTGCTGAATACGTGGATGAAATATAAGAAATATGGAGATGACAGAAAACCGTTATGGATAGTACCAGCTGAAGTAATAAAAATAACAGCCGAGATAGGTGAAGAAAAATGGTTGTCATATAGTCAATTACTAAAAATACAAAGTGGCAAAATAGAACTGGAAACTGCTGAAGAGTTGAATAATAAATATGATTGGTTTCAAATGCAACAAATAAAGAGCTTGGTGGAGAATGATATTAAAACTGAAGGCATAAGAAAAGAGCAAACAGAAATGGAAAAAGTTCTGCCTGGAGACAATGTTAAATTAATTTCAAAAGTATATAAATTACTTTCACAATGGTCTACAGAAGATGAAGTAGTGAAATCTCAAATGATTAAATGGGCAATTAATGTAAATAAAGAAATACAGATGGAAACTTGGGAATATTTGTGGAAGAACTCTATGAAACTTTCAACATGTCAAAGTATTAAAGAAAACTGTTTTAAGATGATGTATAGATGGTATATGACTCCTAAAAATTAGCAAAGATGAATAACAAAATGCCAGACAGATGTTGGAAATGTAAAAAACATGAAGGTTCTTTCTACCATATGTGGTGGACTTGTGAAAGAGCTAAAATGTTTTGGCAGATGATTCAGCAAGAGATCTCTAAGATCTTGGGATATGAATTCAATAAAGTTGCAGAGACTTTTCTGTTAGGATTACAAATGGAAAAATTTCCAAAAGAAGACAGAACTTTAATCTGGTACTTGCTCTCAGCTGCTACGACATTGTATGCGCAGTTGTGGAGGCAAGAAAAAATACCAGAGAAATGGGATTGGATTGTTAAAGTTATGACATGGAGTGAAATGGATAAGTTAACAAGAACTTTAAGAGACAATGATTTAGAAGTATTCAAGATGGAGTGGAAGAAGTTCAGAAGATACGTAGAAAAAGAATGGAAAATAAAGGGATATTGGACAATTTTTGATAATGATTAACTAAAAGTGGGAGGAGGATATGAACTGGGGTTCTTATTAATTAGGGGTACCTTTACAATGTTGGTTTGAATAGAGTACACTGGCGGTGGTCAAGTAATGGGGGGAGGGGTAGGTAGAAAGTAATATATGGGATAGAGAAAAAGTAATTATTAATGTTATAAGAAATTGAATATATTGCCATATGTTACTAATAAAATTGTTTGAACCGTAAAAAATATCAGGTAACTTACCATGTCAGCAGTATTCCACTGCACACCCTTAATGTGAACTAGGGCCAAATGAATGGCAAAATAAAACTATGCTGTGAATTGATGTCATTTAAATGTATTGCTTTTAGATGAAATTATATGTCTTGGCTGACATAGCCATGCTGGATCAGAGTAATTGTCTGTCTAGTCCAGGGTGCATGCTGTCAAACAGAATCAGTTTTAGCTTTCTTTCATTAGTGGGTTTTTTACCCTGGCCAGCTGGATCTGGCTTCTGGCTCATGTTTTAGTGAGTGCATTATATTAAAGACTGTCCTTAGTTCATTGGTGGTCCTGCTGCTAATGCTATTGAATTTGTAGGACCTATAGTAGTACCAGAGTAAGTTTGCAATCATGTGACATACCATGACCCTAACTAGTGTTGTGTTTCCTGGAGAGATAAATGTATACATGTGCTGGGATATTTACATTTTATTTATTTTAGATTTATTTCAAAGTGTTATTATGGTGCATTGCATAAACCAGTAGGGTGTGCACACAATTTTTTAAAAGGTATTTTTCAGGTTCAAGTATTTTGAACCGGAAAATTATAGATATTTAAAGATATCCCCAAATTCCAATATCAGTATGGTATTAAGAGTCAGGAAATTTTGGGGTTTGCTGGATTTTTTTTTGGCTCTGTTATACCCTATGTGGACCATTATAATCAATGATCTCCATAAGTTATATGAATAATTGATCCAAGAGTATCTGGGGCTCTTGGGAGCTATTTTTTTTTAAGAAGAGGCACCACATTTGCAGCATAGCTGCTGGTGCCTCTCCTTAAAAAACAGCACCCCACAGTTTCAAAAAGATTGGACCAGGGGAATTTTTATATAATCTGTCTATAATTTGTCATGCTTGGGTATATATATATATTTTTGCTTCATTCCTTTTAAAAAAAAATAAGAATAGAATATTGACACTCCAATAAATTCAGCAGTATGTAGTTCGGGAACTACAAGAAGTTCAAGCTGGGTTTTGGAGAGGTAGAGGAACTAGAGTTCAAATTGCCAACATTCGCTGTATTACGGAGAAAGCACGGGAATATCAGAAAAATGTCTATTTCTGTTTCATTGACTATGCTAAAGTCTTTGATTGTGTGGATCACAACAAACTGTGGCAAGTCCTTAAAGAGATGGGAGTACCAGACCACCTCACGTGTCTCCTGAGAAACCTGTATAAGGGTCAAGAAGCAACGGTCAGAACGGAATATGGAACAACTGATTGGTTTTGAATAGGAAAAAGAGTTCGACAAGGATGTATATTGTCACCCTGCTATTTAATTTATATGCAGAGTACATCATGCAGAATGCTGGCCTGGATGAAGCAGAAGCCGGAATTAAGTTTGCCGGGAAAAACATCAACAACCTCAGATATGCAGATGACACCACTCTAATGGCAGAAAGTGAGGAGGACCTAAATAACCTCTTGTTAAGGGTGAAAGAGGAGAGCACAAAAGTAGGCTTGAAACTCAACATCAAAAAAATTAAGATCATGGCATCCAGCCCCATCACACCTTGGCAAATAGAAGGGGAGGACATGGAAGTAGTGACAGACTTCACATTTCTGGGATCCAAGATCACTGCAGATGGTGACTGTAGCCATGAAATTAAAAGACGTTTGCTCCTTGGGAGGACAGCTATGGCGAACCTGGGCAGTATAATAAAAAGTAGAGACATCACCCTGCCAACAAAAGTCCGTATAGTTCAAAGCGATGGCATTCCCAGTAAGGATGTATGGCTGTGAGAGCTGGTCTCTAAGGAAGGCTGAGCACAGAAGAATAGATGCTTTTGAGCTGTGGTGCTGGAGAACAATCTTGAGAGTCCCTTGGACTGCAAGAAGATCAAATCAGTCAGTCCTAAGGGAAATCAACCCAGACTGTTCCCTGGAAGGTCAGATGCTGAAGCTGAAGCTCAAATACTTTGGCTACCAAATGAGAAAGGAGCACTCCCTGGAGAAGATCCTGATGCTGGGAAAGACAGAAAGCAAAAGAAGAAGGGGACGGCAAAAGATGAGATGGCTGGACAGGGTTACTGATGTAACAAACACAAATTTGAGCAGAGTTCGGAGGATGGTGGAAGACAGGAGGACCTGGCATGACTTGGTCCATGCGGTCGCAAAGAGTTGGACTCAACTCTGCGACTGAACAACAACAACAACAAGAAATTATTATTAAGAAATTAAGTGAGAAAGATACCATACTTTTATTATAAGTATCAAATATCAGACTTGTGCCCTGATCAAAGACAAAATGTAATAGCTGTTGATGATAAATGGTTTTTTTTATTATACAACCCCCCCCTTTCCCCCCCGTATTCCATTACCTATATAATAATGATAATAAAAACTTTGTTACAACACGATTGGAACAGGTGGTCCAATTTTATGAGCTTCAGAAGGTACCTCCATTGTTTCCAGAGTTTCTACTCTGCGCTGCAGCAAGTGAATTCGAAAAGCACTTAAACTTCAAATCACTGAGGGCGTTTTCGCACTGACCTTAATCAGCAGCGACGCCCCTCTTCACCGCACAGGATCGGCACGGATTTCGCACTAATTGCTGCGGAGCACCCGGAAGAGCCGGAAAGTGCCGCGGCTTTTGCGGTGCAAATGGAAAATGGTTTGGGGTGGTTTCCGTTTGCGCCGCAAAAGCCGCGGGACTTTCCGGCTCTTCCGGGTGCTCCGTGGCAATTAGTGCGAAATCCGCGTCGATCCTGCGCGGTGAAGAGGGGCGTCGCTGCTGATTAAGGTCAGTGAGAAAATGCCCTGAGAGTTTACTCTGAAGTCATTTAAAGGGACTGAGAGCCCTTTAAATGAAGCTATCTGGCATTGTGTCTGGCTGCTATCTGCCATCATCATTGGCTGAGAAAATACCCGGTAAATACCAATACCAATAAGGAATTTATCAGGTATTTTCCCAGCTTGGTTCATACTGAGTCCATACCCATAAGAAAAGCCATGTTGGATCAGACCAATGGCCCATCCAGTCCAACACTCTGTGTCACATGGTGGCCAAAGAAACAGGTGCCATCAGGAGGTCCATCAGTGGAGCCAGAACACTAGAAGCCCTCCCACTGTTGCCCCACCAGCACCAAGAATACAGAGCACCACTGCCCCAGGCAGAGGGTTCAATCAATACCCTGTGGCTAATAGCCCCTATAAACCAGCACCAGTTCTTTCAGTTTATACTGAGTGCACATCCCTATAAACCAGTGCTGGTTCTTTCCACAAAAAAAAACAAAACAAAAACATTTACTTTTGCATTGGAACATTTCAGGCACAACCAATGTGCTGTCAGTTATATGTAAACTTTTCAAGGGCCATGATGACTGGGTTGCATCATGTTCCATAATGCAATAAAAGAACAATCAAAGTTGCTTTCACCACTGATACGTTATTGATCACATAGTTGAACTGTACTTTATAGCATGATAGTATTTTCATAAAGGACCCTAACATCTTTCAAATTAAACTGATACCAAACCTTTCCCACATAGCAGCATTTCCATATCTCATACTTTCTCCCTTTACTACCTGAGTGGACTCCTAGGAGTCATCCATTCAGTTCTGACCAATGTACTGGTATGTCTTCCTAGTTTACAGTAAAATATAAGGGGTAAGGGCGCTTGGGAAATTCAGGGACATTTCCTATAGATCTGACCAATGTTTGGAAATACGTAATTATGTAAGATTGTGATAAAGTGGAAGGAGGTAATAACATATATACTAAACTGATATTCTGGTGACTGAAGAAGGTTTTGTGGCCCCATGTATAATAACTTCTTGGTTTTCTTTAGAAATAATAAATGTTAATAATTTTTCCCCCTGTGGTATAGAAAACCTGTTGTCTCCATGGTCATTTCATGAGACCCTGTTTTTTCACACCCCAAGACCTTTTGGCCTTATGAAGTAAGAAGGTTGGATGCATATATATATATATATATATATATATATATATATATATATATATATATATATATATATATATATATATTTATAACAAATGATAATCTCAATTTAGGCATGCATTTCCTCAAGAGGAATTAGCTTTTAAGAAGAAATAGCTTGGATGCTGTAACAAACTGTGAGGTATGCCCAGTGCTTTTTTTTTTGTAGATAAAGCTCAGCAGAAGCTCATTTGCATATTAGGCCACACCACCTGGCCTGGGAGCATGTGGCTGTTGCATGGCACGCCAGGCCAGCAGGATCTCTGGCCAGCCCAGATGGAGCTCTGCTCCTGTGGGCTCCAGCAGAAAAAAAAGACTCGGGTATGACTCTGGGTGGCAGATCAGAAAGAATGGAAAAGTCCAAAGTCAAGACAAGAGTCATGTAGCCAAAGAGTCAGAAGTAGCTAACAAACCATAGAAGCATGGTCAGGGTCAAGTCAAGGAAATCACAAAGCAGTGCAGGATAGAGACAAAGCATAGGGTCAAACAGAAAGGAACCAGAATCATCTGTACTATAGTCTTCATAGTATGAAGGATGGAGTCATCAGCTTATTGGATCAACTGACAGCAGCTTCCATTTGATCCCTCCAAGCAGAGTTATTTTCTCTGCTGGCTGTCTTCAGTGTGACACTGCTACTGGTACTACTGAATTTCTCTGTAAATTACCTAGAACTGGGGGTGAGAATGTAGTTACGATATAAAATGATATAAAATTTTTCAGGATGGTGAAAACCAAACCAGATTGTGTTGAGTTCTAAGGGAATTTCTCTCATTTGGGTGACTTATGGCACAGTGGCGCAGAGGAGATTGGGCCAGCACCTTTTCCCTGAAAGTAACTCTAGAGGACTAAAACTGCTGGTCCCAGTTCCCATGGCACCTGTTTATAAATGTGAATGTAGACTGTTCCAGCTTAAGTGCAGCAACATTGAAGGGAAATAGCAGCGCTTGCAATCCCCCTCAAATTGCGCGGTTTGAGGGGGTCCGGACACCTGGATACCCGAAGGGACTCCAGAAGAGGAGTCTCTAATCAAGGGATGTGACAAAACCCAGGACTTTCAGCGGCAGCAGAGCCCTGGGACTCCTTGTTATCCTGAAGCCTCACTATTGCAATCACCATTTTGTGAGGCACCAGTTGTAGCTACCGGTAAAAGAACTGCTCGATGTTAAAACGTTTTGCTACTACAATCAGCAAAAACCTGCCTTGCAAGTAAGTCTCTCTTGTAATGTTACCTATCAGCTAAACTTTCACTATTATACCAAATTTGACTGTTCAGAATGAGGGGGAAGAAGATTTATGATCCTCCCCCGAAGCAAGACTGGCTTTCAAATTTAAAAGAACAAATTTGCAACAACTATTATTTTAAATAAAAGAAATTGGAGCGAATATTTACTTATGAATGGATTTGGTACAAAATTAAACAGCACAGTATTGGGACTTACAATAATATGAAAAAAGGCTTGATGTGACTCTTTTATGTGACAAACTTATCTTGTGATCTGTCTGGACTGATCTAATTTCTATTAGAACTCAGGAGAAGAAAATTCTTCATTGGAAACTAGGTAGAATTTGTTAATTGAGACTTTGTTGGATTTCTGGTCTTAATTGTTTTGCAATTGGATTGTTTCATATTGAGGAGAAGATGGCATCTTAAACTGAAGTGAATACTCAAAAGGATTTCATGGCCACCATCTTCTCTATTCAGCAGGGAATTGGCTCTTTAAAAGAACTCATATCTGATCATTTTCAAATGCTTTTGGACAAATGTGGTGAAACCAATAATATCCGGATTTGACATCTCAAGGTATACAAGAGATATCTTATGAATTGGAAGAGGCTGATATACAAGTGTCTGAGAATGTATTGTACAAAGGTGAAATGGAGGAGGCCTCTGATTTTTTGTGACAAAAAGAGAAAGCACAAATCACCGAGATAAAGAAACAGAAAAGTGATGTTGACATGACTTGCAAGCTTGCTGTAATATCAGTCAGGAACAGAAGGAAAAAATTTGTGGATTCTAGCAAAGTAAGACCCAAGAGAATGAAAATGTGGAAGGCTTTTTAGAAAAAGAGATTATAAGACTGTTCTTTAATGGGCATAATACCTTGGGACTTAATTTTTGGAATCTGATTTAAGCGCCCCTTCAAAACTCAAAGCAGGACTATTTGGTTTTTATTTTTCAAATTGAATGGGATTTTTGTTTTGCCTTGATGTGATTTTTTTTGTGAATCTTAAGTCACAATAAAGATTTAGCAATTGTTAAAAATGAGAGGTTTTAATGATGTTAATAACCTGTAAACCTTTTTCAAATATACCCCAACGTAAGGCTAAAAGGTTAGGTTGTTTAATTAGGATTTGGAGTATTATAGCTAGATTATGCACATACATATAAACAAAGGTATGCACACACATATAAGAAGGCATGTGAAAGGGAATATAAGGGAAATGGGTACATACCTGGATTTTTTAAAAAAATTTGCCCTTCTTTGAATGGCTGGAGAAGGTGCCCTTTGCTTATTTCCATGCACTGAGATGTCTGGCAATAAATTAATCCACTAAGAGTTTTTTCTTTGTTTTCTAGGAAATCCGATGTGATTGAGAGGAATCTTCCTTATAGATTAAGGGTTTCCTTCTCTGTTTAGCATGATGTTGTAGGAGCAATTTTGCCCTGCTTTGCATAGTTGGAGATGAGTGCTGCTGTAAAAACAGCATTCCATGGGGTTCCCCCCCCTTCCCCTCTCTCTCTCACACACTTTTTCCCCCTTTTTCGGAAACACACCCTTTCTGCTCATTAAAGAGAACTAACTTTTAAAGTAGGTGCCTAAAGTTATCTACATCTGCTTATAAGATAATAACTGTACCCAGCTAACTTAGAATCCTTTTATGTTTAATGAGAAGCTTGTTTTATTTTCATGAGCCTTGAGATTCCTCAGCAACATAGATACAGAAACACAGCTGCTGTTGCTCTAAACTGAAACCTCTTGGTCAATAAGCTTGTATTGAAGAACACAATCTGAACTTTTCTTTTGCTTCTTTTCCTTCTCTCTTTGGTTGTTCTATGTAGATTAAAGATTTGGTTTTGTATGATCATAGACATGATAGATAAGAATCCGGAATATGCCACTAAATAGTTTGTAAAACAGTAGGATTTTATAATGATATCAAAAGGTCATAAAATGTTTATAGAATTTAAAGGTAATATCTTTGTACTAATTTTGAATACTTGTAGGTATAATGAACTATACTTTTTCCTTTGTCTCTTTTTTATGTAGTAATAACTGTAATCTACCCTTTTATTTTCTGTACCCTATCCCTGATCCTTCTCCCAATTCCCTAATTTTCCCTGTAAAACTTAATAAAACTTGTTAAAAAAATAAATATGAATGTAAACCAGACAGGAAAAGTACCTCTGATTTTCACAGACAATATTAATGCAGAAGAGGGACTGGAATGAACAATCTTAAATCTTGTCCTGGATCTTTAGGTACAGCTATGGAAGGGAGTATTAATTTACTTAAGTGATATATTTTTATGTTTTACTTTACTAGTTGTTTCAGCCTAACTGGCTCCCAAAGCAGCTTGCAGCTCAAATGCATTAACTACACACCTTTGCATAAATCAGCAAGTGATTGATCTTCAGATTTGGTGAAAATATTTTGTCACCAACTTTCTTCCTTGTGTTCAAGAACGCTGTTTAGGTCAGTCTTGAATTTCATATGAATTCCTAATATAATGTGCAACACATGACAGAAAACTGGAGAAGTCTACAATATCTATATATTTTTAATCAAAATTTATGGGATCAAAGACAGAGAAAGAGAGGAGTGGTAAGATGGAAGAGAGGGAGGGCAGGCAAGACCATATGCTCTCTTGCAGTTCTGAATTTTACATACCAAATTTCTAATCTGGCAGATGGGAGAAGTGGGCTTTTTGCAAAACACATGGGTTCTTCTAACAAAGCAATTATAGGTAGTCTGTATAAAAACCCATCTGACTCTTATCAAATTTATTAATGATGAGTTTTGCAAAATCCTGGGGAATTAAAAACAGTGCTAACAAAAAAAATCACTTCAGTGCCATCAACCTAGTGATAGATATTGCTAAAAGGACAAAATTGAAGCTGTAAACATGGTATTAATTAATTCAGTGTGAGGAAAAGATTTTTTCCCTGTGTTGTAAGAATGTTAGCTGATTATGCCATTAAAGAAAAAACTTCTAGGTAGTAATAGAACCCTTAGTGTTGTTTGCAAAGAATGTGCACAAGAATGGAATTTGATCAAGATGGCACATTTTCCTTCGCCATAAATCCTGGTGCCAGCAGGTTGATGGAAGCATTTTGATAGATAATGTAAACTGAAGCTTTTCAATAGATAAACTCATCAGTCAAAATTCTCTGACACTTAACACTATAAGAAAAATGTTAAAAGGGCCACATTCAGTATAAATATTGTTGTGTCTGGCGTTTGTCCCGGAATGGACAGCACAGCGCGCCTGTGGGCGGTGCCTGGAAGGGATGAACACAGCCTGCCTATGATGATCAGTGGCAAGAAGTTTAACTGCCCAGGATTGGACCGGACCAGAAAGAAGGTTGTTCCAGGAAATGTATATAACAGGGGACCCAGACCCGCCATGCTGTCTTTGTGATGTACTCACTAATAAAGCATGTTGTCATCTGAACTTCTCCGAACTCAGCACATTACAAATACCCAAATCTCTTTCTGGATAGCTGAAGAAAACAGGAGCAAAGATATCTTGTATCTAGAGCTGGAGGAGGATAAATGAGGGTTAAATTTAGTCAAAGACCAAACAAGAGCTATATTCACAGTCCTATCATGAATACTCTTTTCCTTTTCCTAGAGATGGCTGGCAGCCTTCCAGTTTATAAAAACAGCAATCAGAGGCAGATCTTCCCTCTGTACACAAAATAAGTCAAGGATGGATCGTTTACTCAAATAGCCTTGTTCACTGAGGTATAAAAATCATAACAGCCAAAAATGCATCTGGGAAGAAATTGTTTCATGAGCACTGCTGCATTCAAGCCAATTTTGCTAGGGTTCAGCTTTGCCTTGGTGCTCTATGATATTCAGGATGGAGCGTGCTACCTATGGGAGTATTTTTAGTTAAATTGACATCTCACCAAGGCAAAAACAAAAACTAAACCCTCCTCTCTCTAATTTTGATTTTCCTGGTATGCCACATAGAAAATGGAATAGTACCCTGAAGACATACTTTACTAGTAATGCTGTTCTAGATACAAGGGGCAGAAACCAACCAAAGAGTCAAATATGTGCTCAACTCTGAGATCCATCAGAGTTTTAATATGTACATTTTTGGCAGTTCTGCCAATAGTTTGGAAATTGCATTGGGTATGGGAAATAGAGGCTTGGCAGGAACAGCTAGAACTTCAGGGGCTTGAATGGGCTTGCCCACACTTACTTTCCAGCCACTTCCTTTTAATATGTACACTATAACTAATAGTCCCATGTTTGCAAGAGTCCTAGAAGAGTGGGAGATTTGCCATGTCTCCCAAGGCTTCTCCTACCACTTCCCTGGAGGCTTTCACCAACCACAAAGGGATGGGATCCAAGGAGCAGGTAGCAGGCCACACAGCAGATAGTACTCTGTCCACATTTACCTGGGTGAGTGGGTTGAAGAAGTCCCAAAATGAATCTGACTGCCCACACATGGTCCTGGGATTCCTACTGACTCCAAATCTGGCAGCCAAATCTTGATGGAGTGGGACTTTATCTGAAATGTGTCACAACTAGCAGCCTAATTTTCATCTACTTCTGGAACCACAAAAGGGATGGTCAATTGCCAAATTGAGCTGGATGTGACCCATGCAATGGAAGCAGAGGAGTAAGAGTGCTTTGCTGCTTTCACTGCCACTTCATATGGGCTTCAAGTAGGCGCTATAAAGTGTTCTCATTTGTCATGAGTTCACTACCAGCACCGCTCTAGTCATCTAAACCCCTTTTTGCCATTCTGAGTTCATCTGTATACCAGGGAACCAAGAGGGCACCAGGGGCTTACTGGCATTCATGAGTTCATTAAGAGAGCTGCCAGCAGACCCTGACAAATCCTGCAGAGTATTCTGGAATCCAGTTAGATCCACAAGTCTCCATGGGCGAGCATAAATAAGCTCACTGCCCTTGCAGAAAGAGGAGGCAAATCTAAAACCAACTTTCACAAGGTAATGATTACTCCATGGCACCAGTTTTTGAAGTGCCACTGAATCCACATCAAGTCGTGCACAAAATAGCACATTCAGCATGTGGCCTGCTGGGGGCCCATACCAGCTATGAGAGTCCTAAGGATGCCATGGCAGTCATAAAGTCTAAGGAGGCAGCAGATAAGGCAGCATTGGTGTGGACACTGAACTCCTCCAAAACTATCAGTCTGGGGAAATATAAGGCCCATTCTATTGCCTCCTCAGCCAACTTGAGCAGGCTAAGCTGCTAGACTAGGCAGACAGTAAACCAGCAAGATTCCCACCCTCTAATACCTTTTTAAGGGGCTCTTTTTTTGGATATACCAGCCTACAGAGGTGAAGCAGGTAAGGACAGTTTTTTCGCCATGTTTATGTATTTCTTTCCTCCACAATATTTGAAAGAAAGAAAAGAAGAAGAAATAGGAAATAAATAGTAATCTTAAAATAACAACCTTCTACTTAATGATCTAGTATTTGGGATGACATGATTTTCTGTTATCTCTAGTACAGTTGTGGTGGCAAAAAGGGAATACTGTGCTGATCTTTTAGAAATCATGCCTGCAATCCTATGCAAACTGCTTGCATGTAAATCAATGAGACTGATATTTGAATAAGATTTGAGGCTGGTAGTTGTGCTAGTCTGTAATAGTAGAACAAAATTCAAGTTATGTAGCATGGTTTGCATTGAACTTCTGCAGCCTGTCTCCAACAGGCCCTTCTTTGTAACATCCCTTCCATCTTCTGATCAGGATGTAAGGGTTGATGGATATTCACTCTTACTTGTATCTGGCTGAGTGAGAAAGCTTATGCCCTAGAAAATTTTGTGAGTCTTTAAGGTGCTACAGGGCTCAATATCAAAATCAATAAAGATGTTAAGAATTTATTGCATAATATACTTGAAGAACTTTTGGATCATGGCTGGTTTTGTTAAGTTCTTCCAATAGCAAAGTTCCCAAGACCACAGAATTCCATGAGTCTCACCTGCCCTGAATCTTTTCACATGGGCTTTAACACCCACAATTACTTGTCTCAGGCTAAACAGCACTGTTATAGACTCCAAAGGCAGTTAGAGTTGTAAGACAAACAGGCTTTACACTGGAAAAATGCCTCTTAGTCAGCAGAGTCTGCCTCAGGGAGAACTGTCTCTAAAAATCTGCTTTGTTTGCAAAGGCAGGATTTGGTAAACAAGGCTTTAATAATGACACAGTCATATTGAATTGGGACTGTGACTAAAAGGCTGCTGAACTTCTAAGTTATGATTCAGCACACTACTATGAGAACAGAGCACAAAAACATTAAACACCACCAGATGGTAGTTCAAAGCCCATCAGATACACAGATTCCCTTTTCTTCCTCTACAAAAGATTGGCAAGGTTTCATATGGGGAAGGGGGAGCCCATTAAGATAAATGGAGCTGATTTAGCTTTTGTCTTGCTAGGTTATTCTAGGAAAGTCATCTGAATGGGTCAGATTACAAACAGGCCTGGATCAAAGGATTATTATGGCAGTAGCAGGTCAAAGTGATTTAAGCTATGTCAACTGGATCAGCATGAGATCCTAAATTGCGAGCAACAAGTCTTAGAAAGAGATTTGTCCAAACTAATTCAATGAAGCAATGTTTCTTTTATACTGCAGGTTAAAAAATCATGCAACCAGCCATTTTCTCAAAATCCATTTGTCCCATAAACTGGCTGGAAGGATGCAATTTGCTTGTATGGGCTAACATTCCATCTTGGGGAAGAGCTCAGCTCACTAAATTTTTTGCTGTAGGGGAGAGACTATCAACTTTATTGAGGTTAGTGTTCAGCCTTTCCCTTCAAATTGAAGAGCTGCTAACCAGGCAGAATTATATAGCCCCATCTGGAATTCTACACTTTTGCATGGCTTACAGAATTATAGGATCCTTCAACTGACTCAGTTTAGCCATTTAGTGCTGCACAGAGAAATGTGCTGTCGTAGGACATATATGTGCATTAAGGTGTGTGACATATAAGAATGACTGCACTTTTATGGCAGTGAATGATAGTTTATTATTTAGCTAAAGAGTGCCTGCCATCTGTCTTTTGTACACATCCAGGAAAGCTGCATGAGACTTGGGCAACGTTCCACAAGATACACCTTTAGTACAATTATGGTTTGCAGTTTTGTAGCTCTTGCATAATCTCCATATAGTCAGCATAAATTTTTGGTACTCATCCTGAAGCAGGGCTGAAATAAAAAGATATTAAATAAGGTAAATTGAAAGCCATCAATTAGGCAACAAAGGCAAGAAAACAAAAGGTCAAAGAGATTTTAAAAGTGCTTTCTAGATGCTTCTGTGAAATAATCCTTCTAGATTGCGAAAGTAAGGAAAGAGGAAGTCAATCCTCCACCCACTGGCTCTGCTGCAGCTGCCTAAAAGAGGAACTAGAAACCAGAATAAGCACTAAAATAAGCATTGAGCAAATGTATCTTGGAAAGTGTCTCGGGAGCAGGTCAAAGGTGTAAATGTGTTTTTGATGAAGGATATTGCTGCAAGAGTGTTAGCAACATCAATGCCATGTATGGAAAGACCCTCCCTGTCTCCTCCTTGTTCCTTTAGTAATATGCCGCTTGTAATGATGTATGGGATATAGGGTGGTCCTTTCCTGTAATTGTGTGATTATTTACTGGAAATGATTGTCTATGACTATAAAACTTTAGACCTTCCTGAAATTGGGGCTCCCAGATGTGTTTAGACATGAGTCTGATCTGGGGTCCGTGTACACGTTAAATAAACAGCTGTTTCTTCCTGATTTCGCCTGTGGCCTCGTTTCTGCCTGACCACCAAAGGCTAAGGTTGCTGCTACAATCCATAAATCCAAAAGTGTAAAGGCTTACCAGAGATCATATGTTATAATTATAGCTGGGGAAAGTTGGAATGGACCTCCAGGGTCATCTAGTCCAACCTCCTTCACAATGCAGGAAATTCATAAGTACCCCTGCCCTACATACACACCCAGTGATCCCTGCTCCAAGCTCAGAAGATGGCAAAAAAAAAAAAAACCCTCTCCAGGAATCCAGGCAAAACTAGCCTGGAAAAAAATTGCTGCCTGACCCAAAGTGGTGAACAACACACACACACACACACCCCGGCATGTAAAAAGGGGCCACAAGAACCAAGCTCTGATGCAACCCTTCTTTCCCTCATGATCTGCCAAAGTTCACAGAATCAGCACTGCTCATCTAGCATCTGTTTGAAAAACTCTAAAGAAGGTGAGCCTACCACCTCCCAAGGAAGCATGTTCCACTGAGGAACTGTTCTAACTGTCAGGAAGTTCTTCCTAATGTTTAATTTCAGCCCGTTGGTTATTGTCCAACCTTCTGCAACCACAGAAAACAACTCCACACCATCCTCTATATTTGCCTTTTTTAACTCCACACCATCCTCTATATAATAGCCCTTCAAGTACTGGAAGATGGTGATCATATCACCTCAGTTGTCTCCTCTCTGGGCTCAATATATCCAGCTCCTTCAGTCTTTTCTCATAGGACTTGATCTCCAGACCCCTCACCATCTTCATTACTCTCCTCTGGACATGTCTTATCTATATCCTTCTTAAATTGTGGTGCCCCAAACTGAACACAGTACTCTAGATGAGGTCTAACCAGAGCAAAGTAAAGCAGTACCATCACTTTGCTTGATCTTGACACTAAACTTCTCTTGAAACAGCAAAAAATTGCATTTGCCTTTTTAACTCCCAGATCACACTGCTGACTCATGTTCAATGTATGATCCACTAAGATCCATAGATCATTTTCACACAAACTACTGCCAAGACAAGTCTCCCCCATCCTATAATTATGCATTTGATTTTACCTACTTAAGTGCAGAACTTTACATTTATCCATAAAATTAATTTGTTTTAGCTCAGTTTTCCAGCCTGTCAAGATCATCCTGTATCCTGACTGTCTTCTACTGTATTTGCTACCCCCCTCAATTTAGTATTATCAGCAAATTTAATGTTTCTCTCTATTTCTTTGTCCAAATCACTATAAATATATTAAAGAAAAGAGGTTCCATGACAGATCCTTGAGGCATTCTACTTATCACTCTTCTCCAAGAGGATGAGGAACCATTAATAAGCGCTCTTTGGTCATGCTGCCAAGTCCGCATTTTTTCATCTTAAGCGGGCAAGGCAGCTGGCCCCCTTTCTGGAACGCGACGACCTAGCAACAGTGATCCATGCTACGGTCACCTCAAGGTTGGACTACTGCAATGCCCTCTACATGGGGCTGCCCTTGTCTCGGACCTGGAAACTGCAGCTGGTGCAGAATGCCGCGGCCCGGCTGCTATTGGGTCTCCCAAAGTGGGGACACATCCGGCCGGGTCTCCGGACTCTGCACTGGCTTCCAGTGATATACCGAGTCCGGTACAAGGTGCTGGTTATTACCTTTAAAGCCCTATATGGCCTGGGACCTGCCTACCTGAAGGACCGTCTTTCCCCACATGTTCCCCAGAGAGCACTGTGGTCAGGAACACAAAATCTCCTCACTATCCCCGGGCCAAAAGAAGCCTGTCTGAAAGCCACCAGAGAAAGGGCTTTCTCCGTTATGGCCCCCGTATGGTGGAATCAGCTGCCGGAAGAGGTGAGGGCCCTGCGGGACTTGGCGCAGTTCCGCAGGGCCTGTAAGACGACCCTCTTCCGGCTAGCCTATACCTAGCTATGATGACAACTGATGTAACTGGCCAGCCATCTGTTTACAGGAAATTGAAATATTCTGTTTTAAAGTTTTAACTGTTTAAATATTTAATTGTTTTATACTTAATATTGTTTAAATTTTATGTTTGATTAAATTGTTGGAAGCCGCCCTGAACCATTCGTGGGAAGGGCGGGATATAAATCTCAAATAAATAAATAAATAAATAAATAAATGATCCATCAACCAGTTACAGATCCACCTAACAGTAACAGGATCCAAACCACATTTTTTTTTTACCAATTTGTCAACAAGAATATTATGTGGAACCTTATCAGAAGCCTTACTGAAATCAAGATAAACCATGTCTACAGCATTCCCCTGATCCAGCAGGGTAGTAACTTTCTTTTTTAAAAAAAGATAAGGTTAGTCTAACATGACTTGTTCTTGAGAAACCCATGCTGGCTCTTAGTAATAACAGCCATCTTTTCTAAATGCTCGACTGACCGATGATTTATTCTAAAACTGAAAGGTTTAGTTACCCGAATCCACTTTCCCCCCCTTCTTGAAGATGGGGACAACATTTGTCCACCTCCAATCTTTTGGCACATCATCTGTTCTCTAAGAATTCTCAAAAAATAATGGACAGTGGCTTAGAAATTATGGCTGCAAGTTCTTTTAGTACCCTTGGATATAGTTCAACTGGTCCTGAGAACTTAGTTTCATTTAAAGAAACTAGGTGTTTATGTACAACCCTGTGCTGATTCTAGGTTGCAACTGCCTTCCTTCATCATATGTTCTGCTTTTGCCAGGTTGAGCACCTTTTCCCTCCCAAGAGAAGACTGAGGAAAAGTAGGAATTGAGCAGCTAGCCAAGCACCAAATGAGCAGGTATGAGTGTAGGAACCTGCTCTTCTTCTTCTTTCCTTAACCTGTTAATGGAAGCAGGGCCATGGGTGCTCAGAGCCTCCCCCAGTATGGCGATCAAGGCAGGTGCTCTGGTTGCTGTTGGTTAAGACTTACCCTTTTGACTGGCTGTGGTAGACTCCTTACTCTTTATGGGGAGAGGCAGAGAACATGGCAACATCAGCTTTGGTTTCCTTTAAGAGCAGTGGAAGCAGAAACAGAAGCAGCTCCACTGCCACAGCCCTCCAGGTATCTTCTTCTCCACCACTGGCACACACTGTAGAGTTGCTCCTGATTCTGCTTTTCTGAAAGAGGAAAGCAGACAGCAGCATCCCTAAAGACAGAAACAACAGCAGCAGGGCTGCAAGCATCTCCTCCATGTTGTGGCTCTGCATTCCCGAGCAAGGGCTGAAATGTGTTCCAGTGGTGCTGTTGCCAGCTGAAGTTGTTAAGGGCTCTGTCCCCAAATCCCCCTCCCCCAGCATCCAGAGCCATAGGGTTGAAGCACACAAAGCAGTGGAGAATAGAGGATTCGACAGTGACAGACCTTGGCTGGTTTTCCAGGAACCTGGAATCATCAGAGGAACTTTTGTCCCCTTAGTTTCCTCATCTTGATTACCCTTTTACTCCCTGATAGTATATAGAAACTATCTTGTGAACTGCCTTTGCTTGTATGTTCTCCTGTGCAGCAAATATTCTGTAAAAATCTTTGAAATCTTGCTAGAAAGACACAAGGAAAGATTTTCAGTCAGTCGAGTCTCATTAATTATCCTAGGCTCGTCATTAAACATTCTTTATTCCATCACATAGGAAGCCTATTTGGGAGACAGGGGATGTAGCTGCTTCTGTGTAATTTGAACAGAAGCTTTAGTCTCTGAAAGTTTACTGTGAGTGCCAATGGCCTAGTTTGCTATGAACAAGCATCTTTTTAATAAGTGGTGCATAATCTTCCTCAGCTGCAGACATTTTTTTTTCTTTCTCTGAGGTAAGATGGAATTGAATGCCAGTGCTGTTCAAAACACTAACTCTTCAGCACTTCATACAAGCAGCAGTTATATTGGTGGGGGCAGGGACATGAGGCTTTCCTCTGTCCAGATCTACACTGTGTTTCTATTCAAGGACAAATCAGCAAATGTTACAAATGCCTAGACTGACTAATGAATGGGTTCTGGGTTAGTTACTGTGTTGACAGCAGGTTTTACATTCTATTCAGGCAAGAGAAAAGGTGAATTGGGTAGAATTACAGGAAAGGATTAATGAAGGGTTTCTTGCTGAACATACTCTGGCAATGCTCTCTAAGTTACTATACCAAGCAGTCACTAAGTTTGTTTTCTCCCTCCCCGCCCCCCCCCCCCACTTATCTTAAGGCCACACTTTAATAGCTTAAAGTAAACTTCCTTAAACAAATTCACACCAGACAACATGCACATGAACATTTCATTGGTTTCAATGAAATTACTTTCACAAATGCTCTTTTTCTGAAGCAATTTATATACTTGAAAATGCATTACAAGAAACATTTACTACAGCTACAGTACAATGGTATATAATGTGACAAGCAGTGTTTTAATCAGCACACAGAGTCTTAATGAATATACTATGTGTATAGTTCTCCATTTCCTCTGATGCTTGTTTGTTCCTCCAGAGTAATAATTAAAGTCCATCCATCTATCTTTTTAATATTGTCTACTGTTTATTAGTAGGCATTCAGAGCTTGCTCATGAGGATAGCTACCCCTGCCTGCAACACAGGGTTCTTTATGCATGCAAGTTTCTGAAGTGGGGCAACTTGTACCCCAGGACCCTTTCAGGTTGGAAAAACAGCATGGGGAGAAGAGCTTAAGCCCCCCCTCCATATGCCAAGGTACTGATCCAAACTGGCCACCACAACATGGTGATTGAGTTCTTAGTATAGAACTTGCTGCACATCACCAGGACCTGGAAAGGACACAAGAAAAACAAGACATGTAACTATGGTATGTCATCAGAAGAAGGTTTAGAACATGTTGAGTGCACTTATTGCCTCAGCCTGTGTGGGGTCTATGAGGCTAATTCAGGAACACAGGCTGTAAGACTATTTTTTTTTTAAAAAAACCCCTCCCTTTACCTCAAGACCCACCAACATATAGAGCAATATAAAAATGTTTATATAGCTAAATGCATAGGTATAATAGTGAACATAAGCTTCATGATTAGGGATGGGCATGAACTGGCCCATGAACTAAAGTCAATTTTGGCTGGTTTGTGGTTTGTGAGCTGAAATTCATGGCAGGTCAATTGGCACAAACTTTCCACTAACTTTCAAGCAGTTCAGGACATTTCATGCTGTCTTGTGAATGGATACATTTCCAGACAGACTGTCTCTGCTCAAACAAAATGTTTACCAAACTTCAAAACAATGAGGGGCATGGAGTGAAATTCGCCAGCCTTGGAAAAACTGCTGACTCTTTCAAACTAGTCATGTCAGTTTCAAGAGCCACCCCCCTCTTTGCCCATGTTCCTTTGCCCCCACAGACGGAAGGAAGAGACAAACACAAGGGTTTGGGTAACTAAGGGCCACTTTCTTTATTATTAAATTAACAACAAGGGCTATAAACATAATAGGCAGCATGGCAGGGCCAGGGGACGAAATACCCCTCCCCTGCTGCATGTTGGGTGAGCCACCCTGCCCCTAGGTATAGTCAAAATGCATGGCTCATACCCGGCCGGCCTAGTACAGGTTATGCCCTGGAGTTCCAGCCCCCATCCACATGGCTGAAGGGTGGATCAATCCACGCAAACCCGAGGCAATCTGCTTCATCACTCAACTAGTCCACATGGGCCAGGAATGATTTAGCTAGACCCCATGCCCCAAAACTGGGGTGCTATTGGTGCTCACTGAGCTGCATAACGGAAGTTAGGCAAAAAACCCAACCACCACGAGGCCAAGCCTCTGCTTAGGCAGCTGCACCCACTAAACGCCTAGCACTTCCTGAAGCCCAAGTTTTAAGTCATCCAAAAAAGCGTTGTTTCCCTTATTGGAAAGATGGACGCCATCAATCCTGATTGCACGGATCCCAGAATTAGGGAAAAAGTGGCCCAACCCCTCCGCCAAGGGCTTTTTAAATTTCTAAATTGGCTTTGCGGCAAGCTCTCTCAATTGCCCATGGATCCCATGCCCCACGCCATACGTGGCACAGGATCATGGCCAACCACACAATCAAAACCTGAGGCCAACGACTCTTAATAACTCAAAAGTCATCCTTGGCCTGCAGCACAAGGGCTTTACCCTTGAGCAAGCCTGGATCGTTTCCTCCCAAATGTATCACCACAACATGTGGTGGCAAAACATGAACATTTCCAAAAAGCAAGGGCAAAAGGCCCAACCAATAGAGACCCCGCCATCCATGCAACTCTATGGTAGCCCACTTGTTGAGCCCCAGCTGTGACCCGGCCGAAGTCCTCCTGGTCCTATGGGCAGCCCAGAACACGAAGCTCTGCCTGCATATGAGGACATGTTGTCTCTCCCCACAGACAACAGCACCTGAGAAAAGAAGAAAACAGTGAATAACCACACCCTCAATAACCTGATGCCAGTTACTGCAGCGCCAGAGGGCGGACGTAGCCTTGATAGGCTGAGGAACGCCATCTACCAAGCTTTTGAATGGACGGTGGGGAGTACCCCAGAGCCGCCACCGTAGAAGCCACCCCTATGCAGAAAGAATGACTGCCAAACTTAACCCCCACCAGGCCAAGCCTGGCAAGAGCTTTGACAGTCAGAGACCAAAACTGATGCTTTGTCAGGGGACTACCATCCTCATGCCGAAACAACAGACCAGCCCCAGAACCATGGGCAGCTTGATAGCGCATTAAAGCCGCTACAGGACACAGTTCCCCCTTGGAACAGGTGCCCAAACTAATAGTGTTCCTCCACTGCAACTGGTCAGTCTTAGAATGATGCACTGTGATATATATCGCTCCATCAGCAATGCGAATGTCTTGGGCCAATAAGGCCCTTCTTCCAGAAACATCTCCTCTGGACTGAGCTACCAGCTCACTTACCCGGAGAGCCCCAAAAAATGCCACTAGGGAGGCAGCATGAAAGAGAAGTGTTTCATACTCCGACCGACACACCTGGCCCCAGACTGACAGTAAACCCCTAAGAATTACGGGTGAAATCGGCTGCCTTGCATCTGACCTAACCCTGGCCTCTCTGGCCCACTCTTCGAGCATCTTCTCAATGCAGAAATCACTAGTTAGCTCCTGTAACCCCATGGCTTTACTGGCAAAAGCCAAAGCAGACAACCAACCCTGAATGGATCTAACTGCCAGACCCCTGCACTGCAATGATATGCAATAGTGGAGTAAATGCTCCACTAGAAGAGAACATTCCATGCTGTAACCTATGGTGCTCCTAAACTTCTCAGACTGGCTCACTGTCCTTGTTTATGATTTTCTAGTGCTAGGAACAATAGCGATACTTATTGCTCTGCTGGCCTCGACCCGCCAATCATCCAAATGTCCAGGGTCATGCTTGTAGGAACAAGATCTGCGTCTGGGGTGAGCTGATGAAACCTCTGCATCTGTTTGCGAGAGAGAGCATCAGCCACCCCGTTATCCACCCCAGGCACATGCCTGGCAAAAATAAAAATATTCTGCCGCAGGCATTGCAGTGTGAAAGCCTGAACTAACTTCATAACCCTGGGTGATTTAGAAGTGAGGGAACTGATGACATGCACCACACAGCTAAATTGTCACACCAAAAGTGGACTGTGTGGTCTGCCAACTCATTTCCCCCACAACCAAACAGCCACCAAGATCAGGAAGAACTTTAAGAAGGTCAAGTTCCTGGTCCACCCAGCATCTACCCATTCCATAGGCCAGTCCTCCATGCACCAGTGTCCGCGAAAATAGACGCCAAATCCCAAGGACCCCGCAGCATCGGATGTAATTTGAAGCTCGGCTTCCAACCTCAAATCCTCCCTCCAAAAGGAGACACCATTAAATGAGGCCAAAAACTCCTGCCACAAGAAGAGGTCCTCCTAATTCTGTGATGTGGCTGGTGTAGACCAGCCATTGATCACACAGCCTCCTCAAGAAAGGAGGACCAGGAGTGATCACCTTACAAGCGAAGTTTAGGTATCCCACTAACTGCTGCAACTCCTTCAAGGTTACCTTCTGCCGCAACAAAAACTGGGCAACCAGCCCCTGGAGCCTCAACATTTTCCCCCCTGGGAGGCTGCAAGAAATCTAGTTCAACACCTAAGAATGTCAATTGCTGGGTAGGGCCCTCTATCTTCTCATTGGCTAGGGGGACGCCCAACTTCTCAGACTTCACTGTAAAGGCCACCAGCAAGCGGGCACACTGGCCAGAGCCCAAGGGGCCGGCAAACAAAAAGTCATCAAGGTAATGCACCACATTGCTTAAACCAGCCCTACAGCACACACCCCATTCTAAAAAAAAGCTAAAGCGCTTGAACACAGCACAAGAAACATGGATAGGGCCTATGTAACCCCATAGGCCCTATCCATGTAAAATTGCCCATCAAATTGGAAACCCAGCAATTAAAAATCCAAAGGATGAACAGGGAGAAGGCAAAAGGCAGACTTTATATTGCAATTTTCCAACTCAGCACCCACCCCACAGCACCTCACCATGTGAACCGCTGCATCAAAAGATGTGTACCGCACGATACACAATACCTCGGGCATGGCATCGTTCACCGACTCCCCATGAGGGTAAGATAAATGGTCAATCTAAACTCCCCTGGGGTCTTTTTCGGCACAATGCCCAAAGGAGAGATCTGTAGAGAACTCACAGGAGGTGCAGGATATGGACCAATCACCCTGCCCTCAGCCAATTCTTTTCCTATTTTTTATTGAACTATATGCTCCATACCTGTAACTGACTTCAGGTTATTGGCCATAAATGGCCTTCTGGGTCCCTGACAAGGAATTCTGAAACCGAACATAAAACCGTTGAACAAGTAAACTCTATCCTCAACCTTAGGATAATTACGGAGCCAGGCCTCAAGTACTGTCACCCCTATTAGGCTGGGACCCTTTTCCCACCAGAGCCCTGCCTGCAAAGCCCCCTCCTTGGTTTATCCTGGGAACAATTGACAATTGTAAAGGAGTGAGACCCTCCGCACAGAGGGCACTCATGCTTAAATGGGCAGTTTTTCCTTCCACACACCCCCTGCGAGCCAAACTCCCAGCAGAGCAAGCGAGGTTGAACCACCTGACCTGCATTACCGCAGGAACCAGAAGCAGCGGCTGTGTGCTGCATAACATGGCCTCTGTCTGACCTAACTGACCTATCTGACGCTGTCTGACGAGATTAGGTCTCACTGGAGACATACCATATTTTTCGGTCCATTAGGCTCTTCAGACCATTAGACGCAGGGGCCTGGCTGGGAGACAAGCGGCGAGATCGCTCCTTCAGCACCCACTGCAAACCCAGCACTTCGCAGGGAGTGATCTCGCCGCTTGTCTCCCAGCCAGGCACGCAGGCATGGGGGAAGCACGCCGCCCCCTCCACAGCCGGCGCTTGCGAAGCACTGGGTTTGTGAAGGGGGCGGGTGCGTCCTTCGTGCCTGTCTGCCTGGCTTCAGCTGATGCTTACAGCAAGTGCCAGGATCACTCCCTCCGCCCTCTGATCCCAGCGCTTGCTTTAAGCATCAGCTGAAGCCAGACAGACAGGCACGGAGGAAGCACTCACCCCCTCCGCAAACCCAACGCTTCACGAGTGCCGGCTGTGGAGGGGGTGGTGTGCTTTCTCCGTGCCTGTCTGCCTGGCTTCAGCTCTGATGCTTAAAGCAAGCGCTGGGATTGGAGGGCAGAGGGAGCGATCCTGGCGCTTGTTGTAAGCGTCAGAGCTGGAGCCAGGCAGGCAGGCGCGGGGGAAGTACCGGGATCAGAGGCGGAGGCAGTGAATCGCCCCCCCCCCGGAGGAAGGTACGTACCTTCGCTCCATAAGACGCACACACTTCCCCCCACTTTTTTTGGGGGGGGGGGGGAAGTGCGTCTTATGGTGCGAAAAATACGGTAACCTGCAGCCACAACTGTGGCTGAATTTGATCCCATTGAAGGGATGGGTTCAAGGCGGCCCTCATACTGATTTCCTCATTGTACTGAAGCCAGGCAGGGCCTCTAAAGCTGGTGTAGCTCTTGTATATGATATCAAAATACTGGAAAAGGGAAGTGGCCCTCCATGGATGAGACCTGGAAATTATTCCGGTATAAATAATGAAACTGGGCACCCAATTTGCCCAGGACCTATCAACTTTACGCCGTTTGATTTTCTCCTTTTCTCTATCATCAAGGTTCTCCTTATCCTTTTTCTCAAGCTCCCTGTAGAGCAGAGAAAAAAGGTCCACAAATTCACCCTTTAATATTTTATCCTTGGTGGCTGGCAACAAGTGATCCCCTAAGGGAAGTGCCAGATCACCAAAAGGTAAGGCCTTAGCAGGCACCAAAGAGTAAGATGGACCCCAGGCATAAGGGAAACCCCAGCCACCGCAAGGGGTCAAGGATAGTCCAGGAAACTGGTCAGGCAGGCCACCCCAAGATGCTAGAGGGTTAGCCGAATTAAAACCCCAAGCCCAAGGCTGAGGATTAGTAAACACTGCAGACTGGCTATTGGCCACAGGCCCAAATGTATCTCACTGCCCCCACGGCCCCTAGGGTCAAGCTACATTAGTGTGCTGTACAGACTCGCCCCTACCAAACTGCACACTTTGCCGGGTGTCCACATCAGGAACTTCCACCGGGAGAGGCGACGCTCCATCCGTCTCAGCAGGGCCAGACCTGCTCTCAAGAGAAGACAAGCGGTTAAGAATCTCTTCTTGCAACCATTTCCTAACATCAGCCTTGACAGCTTTGGATGAAACACCCTTCTTACCCCCAACCTCTCTGATATGGGGCTTGCCACTAGAACCCTCCAAAGCAGCCAACCTAGCTAATACAGACTGCTCAAAGGAGTCATCCTTGTCCTCATACAACATAGGCTGAGGCGCCGGGCGCTTATAAGAAACTGGTCAGCGAGGCTGAGATTTTGGTGCAGGGTTCTTGCTGAGATTTTGGTGCAGGGTTCTTGCCCTTTGATTTTCCTTGCCCCTTAGGCATGGCTAGTAAGCCCAATATCTAGCCTGCAAAAAACTAGGGGCGTGGCTCTAAGCAGAGACTAACAACAAATGGCCACCGCCCTGCCTAGCAACAGGAAAGTAATAAGCAGAGAAAATGGCTGCCATCCTGCCCAGCAACAGGAGAGTAATAAGCAGGGAAAATGGCCACCGCTCCGCCCAGCAACAGTGAGGACCACCCCAACAATAGGATGGGGGGAATGAAGAGGACCCCAAAACTAGACCCCCTAAATGGCCCACCCAGCAACAGTGCAGACCACCCCAACAATTAGGACAGGGGAACTGAAGAGGGCCCCAAAGCTAGACCCGATATTCCCAGCTACACAGGGGGAACAACCCCCGGGAAAAGGCAGAGAAAAAACGCCGGCTGAGCTAAAGAACCCAGCCAGCAGCAAACCGCCACACCAAAAAGCGCCCCTGCCACCTCTACACAGCCGAAAACTGGGTGCTCTCCATCCTTCGATGCCCAAAAGTGGCTGTGGTCACCCAGAAATTGCCACCACTGAGCTACAGGCCCCTCCTCTGAAGCTCAGCTGAGGGATCACCGACGCGGCTTGCCGCAGCACAAAAACCAATGCATCGAAAGGCCCCATGACGGGCAGGACAGGAGGAGCTCGTCCAAGCTCTCCACTCCCCGAGCATGAGGTGAGACTGGAGGCAGAAGCGAAGCCTGCTCCGCCCTCACCTCCCATAATGCCCTGCCCACTCCTCTTCCTTACGAAGGGGTAAAACGGACCCTGGAGAAAAGACTGTGTAGCCTGCCTCCGATTGGGAGCCACATTGTGCTCATTTCCCATTTTCTTGCACAGAGCTTGCAAAATACCACCCTCCTTGCTTGGATTTGTGACTCTTTACTTTATGATCAGTCATTTCAAGCTTTTAGTGCCAGTGGTACCAGATTCTGCTGAGCACTCTGTCATTGCACTGGTTCTCCTGGACTTCCAAACACCCCACTCCCCAAATTGTGATTCTGTGCTAGACATCAGTCCTGTTGAGCCAGCATTGCCACAATGGCACTGAGTTCTGCAGGGCACTAGGACATTGCACTGGTTCTTCTGGGCTTGTAAAAATGCTCCCCACCTTCAGTTACTTTTGCAGAAATTCCCTGGGACTTCTGGTTCTCTTCTACTGGGATTCTATTGCCCTTGTCTTTTTGCTATTTTTCCACTTCCACTGGAAATAATGGAAGATAGGAGCACCTTCTTTGAGGGGCTGTAACTTAGACCCTGTAAAGCCAATCCTCACCAAACATGGAGGGCCGGTAGATAAGAGTCAGCTTGAGATTCTCTGAGAGTTTGATGTCTCCAACATACTGGGGGGCATTATACTGCATCATGAACATCGCAAATGGCACTGGTTCATTTAGCTCTTAGAAGTTCATGACAGTTTGTGGTTCATGAACGGGGTATGCCACAAACCCCAAACCCAAATGAATAATATTATCTGTGATTTCAGTCAAGCTATACACTTATTCTGATTCTATGTTCTATACATGCTGTGTTCTGTGTAAAAGACCATCATTTCTTACTATCACATGAACATAGCTATGCAAAATAAAAATAATCTTTAAGCTCTTTTGGTTAGCATAGAAATAATGTACACACTTTACTATTATTTGCATTCCATTAAGAAGAGCTAGAGTTCCTTCTGATTCTGTAGATTGTTTTTAATGGCTGCTGCATGCACTGTCCATATGCTCCTGATCAGAAGTCATACCCAATGCCAGGAAAACAGTTCAAAGTTGGGAATATGCAGTTTTCCCCCTCACTATATATGGCCCAATATGCTGTTCTCTGTTGGCTGTGGGATCCTTATTGAAGAACTTCAGTGAAAGAAAAAGAAATTTACTACACACTCTGAAGCAGAGTTATACCTTTCTAAGCTATTGACTTCAATGGACTTAGAAGGGAGAATCTCCACTTAGGATGGTGGTCTTAGGGTAGGAAAATCCTGCATTTTCAGATAAGAGGTTACATTTACAAATGGTCCCTTTAATTAAAAAAATGGTGTTTGTTTATGCCTGCTGCTTGTCATATGATATTTTAAAGATTTTAAATATTGTGATTCTTAAATATTTTTCCAAACCTGCTTTATGTGGCAGAACCAGCTGTTAAACACGTGGATTTTGATATCAGTCCTGAACAGATCTTGAAAAACCTCTAGCTATTTTATATTTTATACTCTGTGGCTCATTCTTGGCTCTGAGCTGTGCTGTACAAACCTGCAAATCTGAATGTCCTTGGCCAATAAAGACAGACAGCCAAAGTCCAGGTGAAGGAGGAAGAAAAAAAGTTTAATGCAGTGGACTGAGAGCAGAGCTAGGCCAAAGCTTGCAATACCAAGCTGCTCTACCTTATTTCAAGACGGTCACAGTCTTATATACACTAGATGACTCACTGGCATATATTAGTATACTAATTGGCTGCAGCATCCAGCATAATTTCATCACAAGACTCAGCTATGCACCACTGATACATCTCACCAGGCTATACTGTGGCGTAGCAAAAAAACAACTACTTTATGTGCACCATCACCAGATAAATTCAGTTTGGGCTATAAGAGCTCCTGACTTCTATTATTGCTTAGAAACACAGTAGAAATGTAGTAAGGTACATGTTTCTGTTATAGATAAGACTGGTATGTTGGTAACTCTTCTGTTTTTTTCCTTCTCAGTCAGGCCTAGCTGTGTGTTAATCCTTAAAGATGTTATTTATGTATGCTTGTGGTCTTCCCAGCTAAAGCTGTGTTCCACAATTGCATCCAGATTTTTTTTTAAGTATGGTGAGAAAAAAACCCATACTTTTAAATCACTTTACGTAGTGTATTTTCCTTTAACCCATTTCAAGTTAATGTTTTACTCTTGGCTGCTGAGTTGAAATCAGTGTTGTTGATTGAATACAGAATATATAGCAAATAAAGTACTGCCTGGATAATTATATTTGTCAATATGCAGCATGGTAACTTCTTTCCTTCTGTGTATGTTTCTAACACTGCAATTTTATGCAGTTACCTGAGCCTAAGCCTATTGATTTAACACCTAACACCCAGGTATTTTTCATGAAAATTCAGTGTTCCAGTGACTTGCACATAGGGACAAAGAGAGCTATTATAACAACCAGTGTAAAGAAATAGAACAGCCAAGGAAGAAGAAAAGATCTGTTCTATAAGAACCAAGAAATCACAGGGAAACTTAAACTGCCTCTAGGGATCATGAAAGATCAACATGGAAATAAATTAATTGAACAGGACAAAATAAAGTCAAGACTCATTGGAAAAGACAGTAGTACTAGGGAAAGAGAAAAATCCAACATGAGATGGGTTGACTTAAACAAGGAAGCCATGGCCTTCAGTTTGCAAGACTTGAACAAAGCTGTTAATGATAGGACATTTTGGACATAATTAATTCATAAAGTTGCAATAAGTCAGAAACGATTTGTTGGCAGTAAACTTGCAGTATACACAAAAGGAAAGAAGTTACTATGCTGCATAATGATAAATATAATTATCCAGGCAGTACTTTTTTTGCTATATATTCTGATGTATTCAAATCAACAACACTGATTTCAACTCAGCAGCCAAGAGTAAAACATTGAAATGGGTTATAGGAAAATACACTATGTGTGTAATGGTTCTTTATTCAAAGGACACTGGTCAAAAAGGGCAAGGTAAACAGTTACTGTAACTGAACTAACTTATATGGAACCATGGCAAAAAGTAATCAAATAGCAGCACCACTAATTTAAATTGTTGATAATTTAAGTAAAGCTGGGAGTGGGCTGTGCTGCAGAATGGGATCTTTTGTTGTAGGCTTTTAAGATACTGACAGTGCCAATTCAGTTTTGCAGAGCTCATTTACTCTGCATCTGAACATGTAAATTAATCATTGCTGGCAACATCAATTTAGCTGTAATTAATCATAGAAGGAGGAGCAAAGAAACTGTACCGATGTGAGTCATATTAACAACATTATCTGATTGCTCTGAGTGTAATTTACCAGTAGCCTGATGTGCGAATACAAGACTTCTGCTGGTGTTCTGGCAAGGAAGGAAGTGTGCATAATGCAGAATACAATAGTATGAATAATAGATAGCCAAAGTGACTGAACATACATATTACTCACTGGCAATGTTTTTGTTTCATTGTTTATGTGCAAAATAATGTATTGTCTTGTCATGTTTCTAATTTCTAAAATAATTGCAGTATAGGGACATAAGAAGAAGATGGGCTCAATCCAACATACATTTCTCTTGAGCAAGATTCTTTGAAATAAATGAAACTTATGCAGAGCACCCATTCATTTCAATGAGACACATGCAGGAAAACATAATGAATCACCTTTTTAATGTGCTGCATAACTGAAATTAGTTGTTGACATGTTGGGGTTGCTTAGCTGAGACCCCTGGAAAAACTGATGCCATTTTGATACAGAAAGCTGCGGTCACAATTTTGAGGTTAGAAGGTAGCATTTTGCTTTGGACTAAAGTTGCAGCCATAAAAAAGAAAAGAAAACAAAAGACACACACACAGAGACCATTTCTGCATTAGTGAAATTACCTGCATTGATGTTTTTAAAACTGCATTATGTGAAATTTCCTGTAGTAGATCTCCTGCTGCTGAGTGATATATTCATTCTGGTGAACAGTGGTGCAAGCATGGTTTTGGTGCAGCATAATTTTGTTGGTTGTCCATGTGATAGAATGATGGTGTTAAAAAAAGGCCCTGCAAAAGAGGGATAGTCTGGTGAAATGATCACAGCCCAAGAGGCCTGCAGTATAGTTCTCTTCAGCCAAGGACAATGAGCCTAGCATAACTGAATTGGTAGCGAGAGTAGAAGCCTCGGAAAGGACTGCCTGTCACGCTGTGTTTCTTTGGGCCAGTTAGCTGAGGTGGCCCAGTGGGTGGCTAAACTTATCAAATAATGTTTCTTCTAAGGTGGCAGCCCTAGACTTTGGTCTAGATGGCAATCCTGCAAGCAGATCAGGGACAGCAGCTGTTGCATCATCCAAAGCAGAAACAAAGAGCAGGTCCCAGCAGGCATCCATTCTGACTGGAAGCATGGCACTACCAGTGATGCGCATGGGAAAACTGGTCAGGGCAGTGAGTAATTAGATACAAAGCTGGGGTTAGAGACCTCTTGACTGTCATCTCCAAAACTTTCTCCCACAAGAGGATGGCATTAAGTAAAAGCCCAGCAAAAGGGTATAGATGAGTTCAGTGCTTGTCTGTGCAACTATCATCAGATGAAAAGGAGAAGTCTAGATGAGGAATTTGGTAGTATGAATTGAAATCCTAGGAAGGGGAGTCCAGCGGTCCAGATTCACTTCAAGTGATTCAGAAGGTGTGGCCCTGTGCACCCCAGAAGGCACTAGGCCTGACATTGATGTTTTCTTTCTCTTCCTTTTTGCAGTCAGGTAGCTGAATTTGAATTGGGTATTTGGGCAGTGCAGCAGGCATCCTTAGAGTAGGACTTTCCACCTGCAGCAGTGTTGGAGATGATAGGGATTTTCCAGTAGGTGTCAGCTCTGGCTCCTCTCACAGTTATCAAGGGTCAGTCCCACAAAAAGTTTCTTCTGCCTCTTATATGAAACTAATTTGAAGCTGTCCAAAGAATGATACACATCTATCTGGAAGGGTCATCCTGTTCCATTGAGCTTACAGCTTTGGGAGGGATGCACATGGAGCTATACGGGAGGAAGGGAATATGGTGATGAATAAGATGGCAGATTTCAGTGACAAGCACAACAAAATTTGTTGAATCACAAGTCTTTGTTTACATACGCTGCGTGTAAGAGTGTCTAATTTTAACATCAAAATTGTAACACAGGTGAGGGGATTTGAATCTCACAGGCCTGGCTCACTTCTGGTATGAAGCAAGATAAGTTAGAAATGTTGTAAGTGAAAGTTTCCTGCCCTGATCCTTAGTATGCAGCACAAGCTAGACCTAAAGAAATAATAATCCTAAACAATGAATGCCATTTCCAAATTTTGGAGAGTCCTTTAAAGCCATACCTTGATAGTAAGAAACCTGAACCTAAATAGATTTAAAAGTACTTTCCCAATTTACCTTTTCCAATGCTGGAAAGAGAGGTATGCAAATTAGGGACTGCAGTGAGTACTTCATTGGGCATGGTACATTCCTTCTTGGCCTCATGCATGCCCACTGCTTACTGTCCTCCACTGCGAAGACTGCCCATTTATACTCACTCTCTGCTTCCTATTAATTAGCCAGTGACTGTGCTTCTGGACAGATAGAAACCTTGGAGCATTGCTTAGTGGAATGTGATACCTTTTGCACAAGAACATAAGAAAAGCCATGTTGGATCAGGCCAATGGCCCATCCAGTCCAACACTCTATGTCACACCCAGGTGCCATCATGAGGTCTATCAGTGGGGCCAGGACACTAGACGCTCTCCCACTGTTGCCCCACCCCCCAAGCACCAAGAATACAGAGCATCACTGCCTCAGAGAGTTTCATAAATACCCTGTGGCTAATAGCCACTGATGGACTTCTGCTCCATCTGGGATTTGCAGTATCAGGGATTTGACGATTAGTCATCTTCTTACGATAATGAGAGGTTCGTAATATCTGGCAAGGTTACTAAACTCTTGGCAGGCATGGATTTATGACTTAAATTGGCAGCAACCAATTTTTTTGTTTATGTAATTAAATATAAAGGATTTAAAGTGCAGTAACTAGTTGGTTATTTAAATTACTTTAAATTATTTTGTCATATCTAGTGTGACATTGCTCAAGGCCAGTGAGCTAAATGAGCAGTACCATTAAATGAATATTTCAAGAACCAATATGATATGTATTTATTTATTTGTAATTTATATCCTGCCCTTCCACCAAGTGGTTCACAGTATCATGGAAAAATATCTTATATGGTTGGACAATAATATGTTGTACCATACTAAAAGTGGGCAACCATTCTTTATATAAAAGAAACAGCACTATATGATAACACTAGTAATAAAAGATATGACACTATGTAACTATTAAATAAATAGTATATAATAAATACAGCTATATCTTACTCTTAAACAAATGGAATCATGCTTATTTTCAATCAAAGGCCCTTTAGCACTTAGATTTTCCCCCACATTGCTGTAGTAATTTTGGAAGACTGATGCAAGTTGGGCATTGACATGTATTCTTCTTTCTGAGTTGTTGCCAGGGCTTTTTTTGAGCAGGAACGCAGTTCCAACTGTCTTGGTGTCTGTGGGTATGGCTTAACATGCAAATGAGTTTCTGCTGGGCTTTTTTTTAGAAAAAGCCCTGTGTGAAATGGTGGAGATGTCAAGGGGTGTGGCTTAATATGCAAATGAGTTCCTGCTGGGCTTTTTCTACAAAAAAAGCCCTGGTTATTGCCATCCGTTCTATCAAAGTAATGATAGCATAGGACAAAATTCAGCCCCCACCCAGCCGAGTGGCCAATTGGCTGCTAAGGCTGGGGGCCGTCCTTTGCCTCCCCAGAAGGATGGGAGGTTGTGGACTCATCCATATCCGGGTGTGTGGGTGAGGCGTGGCTTTAAAAGGCCGGACCCGCCCCCAGCAACGCAGTTTGAAGCCGCTCTCGGCCCCTAAGCAGCTAAGCGGTCTGCAGTGGTCCAGAGCGGCGTGGCTTGCTCAGCCTTGGCTTGTCGGGAGGCAGCGGTTCCCGACGGCAGTGGGATCCTTTTTTGATCGGGAGATCAGCTGAGCCGGGAGTGCGGAGCTCCGTGAACATGTGGTTTGCTGGCCTTAGTTTTCTTGGACGGGGGGCAGGACAGTGTGCAGGCCCGGGCCTGGGTACGGCCTGGTAGTTGTGGCAGCATTAGGGTGCCCTGATTGGGAGCCTTGGCTGCCTGGCCTCCTCACATTTCAGAGGCTAAGCAGGGCCAGCCCTGGTTGGTACTCGAAAGGGAGGCCTCCAGGGAAATCCAGGGTTGTTCACAGAGGTAGGCATAACATGGGGTCTAAAAAAGGCCAAGGCCCATCCAAGGGAAAGCAGCCTGTTAAGAGGCCCCTCTGTCAGGCTCTGTAATACTTAAGACTATTAACTGCAACATACTAACCATATGTACCTTGATACTAACCCAAAGATCTTTACTGTCATATAATCACTATGCATATCAAACGAAACAGCTATTGATGTGTAAATCTTGTTGATGCTCCCAGGGAACAAAGAAATGTAGCCGTTAAAAGATAGCCTGGCCGCAAGGCAACTTCTCAGGGGAAAAAGATAAGCTGAAGCCTGTGTGAAAGTTTGCACCTTCAACCCCTTGATGTTTTGGGAAAGGGAGCTTTGTTTAGAATTGCTTTGATGAAGAACTCTTAAAAATAGTCACTGCCTAGAAATCGACATTAGTCTCAACTTTTGTATCCAGCTATGAGTTTCCAATAAAGTATCATTTTGTTTCAAATGAGTACTGCCTTGAGATTCCATTCGCCTGACACCCTCAAGAGGCCTCTTCCTGACCAGCCCCCGCTCGATGACAGGGATGATGTGTGGACCAGGCAGGCCATCATGGAGCAGCTGGCTGCTATGGAGAAGGCAAGAGGGGTGGGGGGCACTTCGTGTAGATTCACAGGGCTCAAGGGTTCCGGGAGAGCAGCCACCATATCCTTTCAAAAGGAGGTGCTTGCTTGGCTTTCTACCTTACAGGGTGCTGAGGAAGACAGCAGCAGTGAGGTGGTGCCAATAGATGAAGAGCAGCGAGAGGAGCCTGAAGCAGTTGTGGTGGTGCTGACTGAGGTGGACGGTAAGTCACCTGCATTGCAGCAGGGGATGGTGTGGCAATGAGGTCCATGGGGCTCCAACGTTGCTTCAGGTTCAGGGCCAACAGTTGCGTCCCTGGCTGCAGGGTCAACCTATTTGGGGGTGGGGCTGTCCATAAGTCAGCAAGTGATTTCAGGTATGCCGACCACTTGCTTCCAGTTCCTGCCCCGGGGGGGGGGGGCTGGTCAAGTTGGGAGTACAGAGCCAGGTGGGCATTTGGCGGCGGGGTGTGTGTTGCCTTGGGGCTGGCAGCAGGCTGCCTCTCTGCCACCAACCTGATCCCCACAGCATTGGGGGAGTTGGGGATTCCCATCTCACCCCCCAATCCCTTATGGCATGGTGGCTTTTCATGCATTACCATTTGGGGATCCAACCATGCCTCTAGGTGATCACCTTATGGGGGCAACCAGGGATAAGATCTTAAAAGGGGAATACATGGACATGTTCAGCCTTTTGTATAGGAAATTGGAGAAGAAGTCCAAGGAGGAGCTAGATGAAAAGGATAAGGAGAAGCTGAGGCAAAGGAAGGTGGACAGGATATGATCGAATTGGCTGCCGGGATTTCTCATATATGCGGGGGTTATCGCTAGGGCCTAGCCATGGTGGGCTGCCCCCCCCCTTCCTGTATTGTGACATTATATATCAGGCATATAACGACTTTACTGGAGGGGCGTGGCTTCAATATGACAAGGAATTCTGAATGTGAGCAGCGGTTAATCCCGGCCTCCCTTGGGACCAGATCAATCAGCAGCTTTGGCTGCAGCTTATGGCCCTGCGAAACCAAACGCGGGGGATAGATCTGACAGTGGCAACCTCGTTCAGAAGATGGTCAATCTTGCTGGCAGTCGGTTCAGCCATGGCTGCTTTGCTGGGAGTTCACCTCTCAAGGTGCGTGTGCCAGAAAGGCTTGCAGGTACAAGCATGAATGCCCACTGTGTGGCGGGCCTCATGCATTCATGGCCTGTAATAGGTCCAAACCAAAAGGGGCTAGCAAGCAGCCTGGCGGGGGGCCAGCATGCTTGAAAAGGGGCCCAGCCCCATTCATCTGAGGGTTCTTAGGGAGTTGTTGCGGGACTATCCACGCTTGCAGGAGAGACGTTATCTTTGGGAAGGTTTCTCCCGGGGGTTCAGAATTCCCTATCAAGGTCCCCAGACCCCGTTCTCTTGTTCAAATTTGCATTCTGTTAAAGGTTAAGAGCATGTTGTTAGGGCCAAAATTAAGGAGTGTTCGGAGGGTCGAGTGTTAGGCCCTTTTGTGGTCCCTCCGGTGCCCAATTTGCGGGTGTCTCCCTTGGAGGTGGTACCTAAGAAAGCTGTAGGTGAGTTTTGCTTAATCCATCACCTTTCTTACCTGAGGGGGCGGTCAGTAAATGACGCCATCCCCGCAGAATTGTGCTCGGTTAAATACACATCCTTTGACCGTGCAGTGCAGATACTGCGCTGGTGCGGTGTGGGTGCTGAGCTGGCGAAATGTGACATTAAGTTGGCATTTCGCCTACTCCCTGTGCACCCGGAGGATTTTGAACTGTTAGGTTTTGCGTTTGAAGGCAGTTATTATGTAGACAGAACTCTGCCGATGGGGGGTTCTGTATCATGTGCTGCTTTTGAGCTGTTTAGCACATTTTTGTAATGGGCACTAAGGGTCAGTACAGGGGTGCACGATACAGCACATTACTTGGATGACCTGCTGTTTGTGGCCCTGTGGGCTCTGGGCAATGCCTACTTTTGTTAGCGGCATTTGAGTGGCTGGCTGAGGAACTAGGGGTACCTCTGGCCCGTGAGAAGATGGATGGTCCAACTACAGTTTTGACCTTTTTGGGTATCGAGCTTGATACTGTGTAACAGTTATCTAGGCTGCCGAGTGATAAGTTAGAGAACCTTCTGGCTAGAGTGAGGGCTGTGCAGGGGAAGAAGAAGAAGATATTGGATTTATATCCCGCCCTCCACTCCGAAGAGTCTCAGAGCGTCTCACAATCTCCTTTACCTTCCTCCCCCACAACAGACACCCTGTGAGGTGGGTGGGGCTGGAGAGGGCTCTCACAGCAGCTGCCCTTTCAAGGACAACCTCTGCCAGAGCTATGGCTGACCCAAGGCCATGCTAGCAGGTGCAAGTGGAAAAGTGGGGAATCAAACCCGATTCTCCCAGATAAGAGTCCATACACTTAACCACTACACCAAACTGGCGTAAAGTCACCCTTCTTGAGTTAGAACAGTTGGTGGGCCACCTGAACTTTGCGTGCTCCCTGATGCCTGGCCTGCACCGGTGGACCATCTGATGCAATTTTGTGTTTGGCAAAAGGGGAGGGGCCTCTTGGTGAAATCCATCAAGGGGCAGATGGCAGCACTATCCTTCCTTAGTAAGGCCAGGGGACATCAGGAAGCGACAAAGGATTTCCGTATTCTGAAAATGTTGGAGGGTTGGTTCCAGGAGGCAGGGCATCGGTCAGAACACAGGCAACCAATTTCCCCATTGATTCTTCAAGGGTTACATGCCACTTGGGCATTGGTTTGTGCCTCAGTTTTCACATTGACGGCTTTTTTCGGGGCTTTGAGGGTGTCTGAGCTAGTGGCGCTTTCCCGTAATGATTCTTCAGCAAGAGCTCTTCAGATTGGGGATGTTAAATTTTCTGGTGGTCAGGTGGCGCTACGTGTCCATCGGTCAAAGACTGATCAGAGGCAGTGCGGTTGCACAGTCACCTTGGGGCATTGCTCGGAGAGGGAGTTGTGCCTGGTTGCTTCCCTCACGCATTATGTGGAATTGCGAGGGGTGGCGGATGGACCTCTGTTTCACCATAATGACACAACCCCCTTGACTAAATATCAATTTTGGACCTTTACTAGCCGGGCATTGGCAAAGTTAGGTCTTGGGGGCGTGAAATGTTTTGTGGGGTATTGGTGAGCTCCTGTGGCACCGCACCATTTGTGGTGAATGGCTTCCCTGGGGTGACTGTTAAGCTGTACGGCCCAAGGTCAGCTCCAGGGAGCCTTGGGATCCCATCACATGGAGAGCTGTCCACATCCCAGGCTGCACAGCTTGGGGGAGGGTGTAGCTCAGGTGGCCAGGTCTGAGCCAGGTCTGAGCCGTTTGGTTATCTCACACCCGGGGCTTTGGGGCTTGCCCAGATCCAGGTTAAGGAGGTGGTCTGGTACTAACCCTGGCTTGACCTGTCCCACTGTTTTTTGCCTTGCATTGAGTTAAGTTACTAAAATGGCCCTTTAATCCATACCTGTGTCTTTCTCATTATTCCAACTGGGGAGGCAAATACCATTATCTTTGCCCATGGGTTTCCTCATTTCCAAGCATTATCGGGACAGCATGTGAAATTATGATGAAATTGTTCTTATGACCAGAGCTTTTTTTTTTTTTGTAGCAGGAGCTCCTTTGTTTATTAGGTCACACACCTCTGATGTAGTCAATCCTCCTGGAGCTTACAGTAGGCCCTGCACTAAGCTCTTAGAGGACTGGCTACATTGGGGGTGTTTGTCCTAATAAGCAAAGGAGTTTCTGCTTCAAAAAAAAGAAAAAGCTCTGCTTATGACAATTAATACATGGATTCCACTTTATCATACAACATTAAACTAACCCCACATAAAACTAAGTTACAATTAATACAATATAACAATAATTGATAAGTGGCGTGAAGAAATGATTTTTTTCTGGAGGGTTGGAGCTGAGCAAAACATTCACATTGCATTTCAAAAGCCCCCCCTCTCCGGTAAAGACCAACCAGAAGGTAAGGAATTCAATTTAATTGCTTCTTAGACATACCTCAACTCACCTTCATATAAATGCTAATAGGTCTAACAGGAGAGATAATAGGTGAGTCAAGCTCTTCCTCTTTTCCAAGAAGTAAACAGAGATTTGGATGACTATAGACTAGAATGGATCCAGGAATACTGTCCATGAAGAAGGCCCAGGGAATGTTCCTCTGACCTGGTGTGACCTGGTCAGTGGGTGGATAAATATGTATAATAAAAACTCCTTCAGCAGGAAGGGGATCTCTTTTCTTTGGGTGCTGAGGTCATGAATGTACACAGTCCTCTCCACTGAAGAGGCAGCTCTTGATCATGTGGTTGGCCTGGACAACTGAAGGGAGCTTCAAGATAATGTCAATTCTTTAGAGATCTAGAAATCCTAAGCTAAAGATCCTGCCCTATATTTTAACATCTAATAGGGCATGGGTAGAGAGAGGACAGAGGATATTACCCTTTTCTTTTGGATCCCTTGCTCAATCTGGTGCCGTGCTACAAGTATACTTGTAAATAGTTGCTTTAAAATAAATACTTTATAACTTATTTATTTATTTTATGATTTATATCCCGCCCTTCCCACCAAGTGGCTCAGGGCGGCTTACAACATAGGATCCCACATAAATAGGGTTTAAGCATTTAAACAATTAAAATAATTAAACATTTTAAACAATAAAACATTAAAAGCAGCAGAAGTCTAATAAAACCACACTTAGTTTCTTGTGCCGGTCAGTTATAGGCCAGCCGGAAGAGGGTTGTCTTACAGGCCCTGCGGAACTGAGCAAGGTCCCGCAGGGCCCTCACCTCTTCTGGCAGCTGGTTCCACCAGGAAGGGGCCATAACAGAAAAGGCCCGGTCCCTGGTAGACTTTAGACGGGCTTCTTTTGGCCCGGGGATAACAAGGAGGTTTTGAGTTCCCGATCTCAGTACTCTCTGGGGAACATGTGGGGAGAGACAGTCCTTCAGGTAGGCAGGTCCTAGGCCATATAGGGCTTTAAAGGTAATAACCAGCACCTTGTACCGGACTCGGTGAGTTATTGGCAGCCAGTGCAGATCCCGGAGCCCCGGACGGATGTGCTCCCTTCTTGGGAGCCCTAACAGCAGCCGGGCCGCGGCATTCTGCACTAGCTGCAACTTCCGAGTTTGACACAAAGGCAGCCCCATGTAGAGAGCATTGCAGTAGTCCAACCTCGAGGTGACCATGGCATGGATCACTGTTGCTAGATCGTTGCGCTCCAGGAAGGGAGCCAACTGCCTTGCCCGCCTAAGATGAAAAAATGCGGACTTGGCAGTGGCTGCTATCTGAGCCTCCATCGTTAAGGAGGGCTCCAATAGCACCCCCAGGCTTTTGACTCTGTTCGCTGCTATCAATGGCACACCATCAAAAACTGGCAGGGGGATTTCCCTCCCCGGACCCCGACGACCCAAGCAAAGGACCTCTGTCTTCGCTGGATTTAGCCTCAGCCCGCTCAGTCTGAGCCACCCAGCCACAGCCTGTAACGCCCGGTCCAGGTTTTCTGGGACATAGAGCGGTCGGCCGTCCATAAGCAGATAGAGCTGGGTGTCATCAGCATACTGGTGGCAACCCAGCCCATACCTTCGGGCAATCTGGGCAAGGGGACGCATATAGATGTTAAATAACATCGGGGAGAGAACCGCCCCCTGAGGCACTCCGCAATCAAGCGTGCGTCTCCGGGATAGCTCACCCCCAATCGCGACCCTTTGTCCCTGACCTTCGAGGAAAGAGGAAAGCCACTGTAAAGCTAACCCCTGGATCCCCGCGTCAGCAAGGCAGCAGGTCAGTAACTGATGGTCAACCGTATCGAACGCAGCCGATAGGTCCAACAACATCAGCACCGCCGAACCGCCCCGATCCAGATGCCGTTGAAGGTCATCTACCAGGGCGACCAACACCGTCTCCGTCCCATGGCCCGGGCGAAAGCCGGATTGAAGCGGGTTGAGGATGGAAGCGTCCTCCAGGAAGGTCTGTAACTGCATCGCCACTGCCCTCTCGATAAGCTTGCCCAAAAACGGCAAGTTTGAGACCGGCTGGTAATGCGCCAATTGGGCCGGGTCTAGGGTTGTTTTTTTCAAGAGGGGGCAGACCACTGCCTCTTTGAGCGGCGTTGGAAAATGCCCTTCCATCAGGGATCTATTTATGATATCACGTACACATAGACCTCCACCATCTTGACATGCTATTTTAAAGGAGTGCTGAAGGAAAACAGGCAGTTGGCAAGTGGATATTCCTCAAGTAGCTCCCAAGGCAGCAAATTGTCTGGGTGATGACCAGACATTAGCTGTAATAAGACTTTAAGAGAATTGTGTGAACAGTTTAGTCATGGAGGCATTGCCTTTTTCTCCTCCCAATTCCCTGTTGGGGGCAGAGGATCCCCCTGTTTTGGATGCCCTCCCCCCACTTTAGGGTTATCAGGAAGTAGGGGGAGGGATATGTCTGCTGGGCACTCCATTATACTCTATGGTATAATGGAGAATTGATCTGTGGATATCTCGGGCTTTGGGAAGGCTGTTTTTTGAGGTAAAGGCACCAAATTTTCAGCATAGCATTCAGTGTCTGGACTATTGCCCTAGTCTTCTCGCGGTTGGGTGGATTTCTTTGGCATCGACTGTGAACCTCAAGAACGCCACTCTTGGAACCCCCAGGGAGCACTTTTCCCATTTAACTTTCAGTCGTACAGCCTGGAACCGTTGCAGTACCTCTTGGAGGCGACAGCTGAACTCTTCTGTTGGGGGCCACAATCAGCACATCATCAAAGAACGACTGCACTCTGAGGATCCCTGTAAGAAAAGAATCCACTGATCCTGAACTGTAGCTGTCACACTCTGAACGCCCCCCAATGAGTTACAATGGTCTGCACCTCTGCCAACTGGTCATCGACTGGAAGTTGCTGGTAGGCCTGTGCTAAGTCCAGCTTCCTGAAAATCTTGGAGCCAGCCAAGGATGCCAGGATGTGACTCACCACCAGGTCTGGGTATGCATGGTCCCGGAATGCCTTATTTATGGTGCACTTATAGTCTGTGTAGATGCGGACATCCCCATTCAACTTAATTGGTGTAATGAGTGGGGTCTCCCAGGAAGCATTGGGGACCAGCTTTAGGCCCCCCTGAGCGATGAGGAGGTCTAACTCAGCCTCAGTCTTGGGCTTCAAGGCAAATGGGATGCGCTGTGCCTTCAGCCTTATGGGCTGTACAGTCGGGTTGAGCAGTAGCAATAGTGGCGGACACTTGTAACAACCGAGAGCCCCGTCAAATACTTCTGAGAACTCCTTACACACATGCTCAAAACTGAGTGGCTGCATTTGGTTTACCCCCACTATCTCGATACCTAGCAGTCTGAACCAGGCCAAGCCCAGCAGACTCGTGAGTTTGCCCTTCACCACCAGTAGGCCCAGCATCCCACTGAAGTGCTTAAATTGCATCTGAAACCAGCCCCACCCCTTGATCTGAAATGGGTTCTTTTGAAAGTCCCAGAGGATGAACCCGGCTGGCCTCAGCAGGGGCCCTCCTTTAGGACACAGCCATTTGAGGGTATCTTCTGATATTATGGAGATGGTGGACCCAGAATCTATCTCCATCCAGTAGAGGGCCCCGTCTATGCACACCATCACCTTTATTTTGTCAGGGGTGTCCTGGGGCAAGTTAAGTACCTGGATGCTGGTTGATACTGTGATGTGTGTTTCCGCCACCTCATAGTGAGCTGACGGGCATCTCTGGATCGTCTTTGCTCTACAGGCATGTGCGATGTGGCCATTTTCCTGCAGCTCCTACAATTCACATTGCAGAACTGGTAGTTGTGCCGGCCTGGCAATGTGCCGGCCTGGCATTGGAGGCTGGAGAGGGATTGGCGATCTGGCCGGTATACCGTATGCCTAACGCACCAGCCAGCGCCCTACTATCCCTACTCGAGGCGGCGACAGGCTGGGCGCTGGAGCACCCAAGGCTGGTGATCCTGGGTGATTTCAACATCCATGCTGATGACCTGGCCTCTAGTCAGGCGACGGTCCTAGGGTCATCCATGGTGACACTAGGACTCTCTCAAGTTGTTACAGCCCCCACTCACCAGGCCGGACACATGTTAAACCTGATCTTTGTGGCCGGGGTTATGGTGGATGATATAACCACCGAAGTGGTGCCATGGTCAGACCACCTCGCCCTTAGGGCTCATATTGATATGCCACCCCAAACCTGTTTAGGCGATGAGCCTATTATGGCTCGCCCGTGGAGACAGATGGACCCAGAACGGTTCCAAACGGCCCTGCGAGATCCCTGGCCCTCTGGCGATTCCCTCAATGGCCTGGTCGAGACCTGGAATAGCCGACTATCTAGGGCCATTGACGAGATTGTACCTCGACACCCTCTACGGCCTCGGAATAGGCTGGCTCCGTGGTATACCCCGGAGTTGCGCCAGCAAGGTCTCAGACGGCTAGAGAGGCAATGGCGACGCACCCATGATGAAGTGACTAGAACATCTTATAGGGAGTTTATGAGGTCCTATGAGATGGCAATCAAGGCCGCAAAGAAAACATACTTTGCGGCCAAGATTGCGTCTGCAAATTCACGCCCGGCACAATTATTTAGGATAATTCAGAATTTTACTACATTGCCACAAGGCAAGCCAAATGTTAAGGAATTGGAAATAGGCTGTGAGGCTTTTGCGAATTTTTTTGCAGACAAGGTCCAATCACTCCGCCATGACTGCCCTGCCATATTGGATATAGTGAGTGAACTCGAGGCTCCGTGCGTGTCTTCTAATTTGATCCTGGACTGCTTTGACCCACTCAGCTTGGAGGAAGTTGACAGAATCCTTGTCACTGCATGCCCAACTATGTGTGATCTGGACCCATGCCCATCCTGGTTAATTAAGGCCATCATAAATAGATCTCTTTTGGAGGGCTTTTTTCCAACACCCCTGAAGGAGGCAGTGGTCCGCCCCCTCCTGAAAAAGGTTACATCAGATCCGGCTGAATTGGCTCATTATCGTCCGGTCTCAAACTTGCCCTTTTGGGGCAAAATTATTGAGAGGGCTGTGGCGTTGCAGTTACAGGGCTGCTTGGATGACGCTTCCACCTTGGATCCATACCAGTCCGGCTTCTGCCTGGGCCACAGGGTGGAGACGGTGTTGGTCGCCCTCATGGATGACCTCTAGCGACATCTGGATCGAGGCGGCTCAGCGGTATTGCTGTTGCTAGACCTATCGGCTGCATTCGATATGGTCGATCATCAGCTGCTGACCCGCCACCTCGCCGATGCAGGAATTCGGGGGCTAGCCTTACAGTGGTTTTCCTCCTTCCTTGAAGGCCAGGGACAAAGCGTGGTGGTTGGAGGAGAGATGTCCCAGAGACACCTACTTAACTGTGGGGTGCCTCAAGGGGCAGTTCTCTCCCCGATGTTGTTTAATATCTTTGCCCCTTGCCCAGATTGCCCGGAGACATGGGCTGGGTTGCCATCAGTACGCTGATGACACTCAGCTCTATCTATTGATGGGCGGCCGGATCGCCAACACCCATATAAATTTGGACCGGGCACTGCAAGCTGTGGTGGACTGGATTAAGCTGAGTGGGCTGAAGCTGAATCCAGCGAAGACAGAGGTCCTTTGCGTGGGTCGCGGCAAGCTAGGGGGGGAGATCTCCCTACCGGTCTTTGACGGTGCATCACTGATACCAGTGTGCAGGGTCAAGAGCCTGGGAGTGCAACTGGAGCCCTCCCTGATAATAGAGGCACAGATAGCATCCACTGCGAAATCTGCCTTCTTCCATCTTAGAAGGGCGAGGCAGCTAGCCCCCTTCCTAGAACGTAGCGACCTAGCAACAGTGATCCATGCAATGGTCACCTCGAGATTAGACTACTGTAATGCCCTCTACATGGGGCTGCCCTTGTGCTGAACTCAGAAATTGCAGCTAGTACAGAATGCGGCGGCCAGGCTGCTAGTGGGACTACCTCAGTGGGAACACATGGGGCCTGGGCTGAGGGAGCTGCTCTGGCTTCCAATTGTATTCCGAGTTCGCTACAAGGTGCTGGTTATTACCTTTAAAGCCCTATATGGCCGAGGACCTGCCTACCTTAGGGACCACCTCTCTCCATATGTTCCCCAGAGAGCACTGAGATCCAGCTCCCAAAGTCTTCTAAAAATCCCTGGACCAAAGGAGGCCAAACTGAAAGTAACGAGGGAGCAGGCCTTCTCAATAATGGCTCCCCACTGGTGGAATCAGCTACCGGAGGAAGTGCAAGCCCCATGTGACTTTAAGCAGTTCCGCAGGGCTTGCAAAACTACCCTCTTCCAACAAGCCTATAAGGAACCCTGAAAGTGACATCTAGCCATCTGGATATATATCTCACTGAATGTAGCACCTCTAACTTATTGTGGTTTTAAAAAATTTATCTAACCGTTTTAACTGTTAGGGTTTGTAGAATCTTTTGGGATCAAGTGCCGTGTTCTACTGGAGAAAGTTTTTCTTCCAGACGTTTCGTTCTCAGCTGTGGAGAACATCCTCAGTGGCGTTGCAGCCGGAGCAGGCGCTCAGACCTTCTTGGCTGCTGTGCATTGAGTGGGGCCAGGGCTGCTGGAGAGCTGCTATTTGTAGGCTGGAGGGGGTGTGATGAAAGGGCAATTGGTTTGTGGATGTGCCCATTGTTTGGTGGGGCTTCCTGGAAGGGTAGTGATAAGGAAACTGGCTGTTGAATGTGACCATTGTTCTGTGTTAATTGCTGGGAAGGTTGGAAGGGGTTTGAAGATAAGGAAGATGGTTGTTGACTGTGCTGATTGTTCTGTGGAATTTGCTGGTTGTTCTGAGACTTTCTGCAATTTATAATCTGTAGGGTGTTTTGCAGAGCTGGGTACCAAGATTGGTGGATGAAAATGCCTTCTTCCTTTCTGTTAAAATTGTGCTGGTGTTTGTAAATCTCAATAGCTTCTCTGTTCAGGTGGGTATGATAATGTGAGACCGTAGAAAGGACTTCAGTTCTTTCAAAGTGGATGACGTGGTCTCCTTCTTGAAGTGCATGTTCAGCTACAGCTGATTTTTCTGGCTGAAACAAGCGACAGTGTATCTTGTGTTCGGTGAGACGGGTGTTGATACTGCGTTGGGTAGTTCCAACGTTTTAACTGTATTTATTAACTGTATTTTATCATATGAATTGTATAATAATCATGGTACACATCATGTCTTGTTAGCCGCCCTGAGCCTGCCTCGGCGGGGAGGGCGGGATATAAATAAAATTTATTATTATTATTATTATTAGTTGTGGCGTTCGTGTTGGCCACTGCAGCTGCAGCAAGCTCCTGGGGCCTGCCTCTCCAAGGGCCGTGGCTAGTCTGGTCAGTTTCTGCGGAATGGCAGATCTGGATGTGCCTCCTCTCAGTCAGAAACATCTGAAGCAGAGGATGTGGTGGCCTGGTGAATCGCCGCTGCTGGGCAGGCACTGTATGAATGTTTGGAGTGCTCATGTAAGGGTGATGTCGTTGGTATCATGTAGCTTTCAACTCAGCTTCTTGTCCTGGATGCCCACCACAAAGCGGTCTAGGAGAATTTTGTCCAGGTCCCCACGGACGTTGCAACACAGGGCAAGGTCTCTCAGTTCAGTGAGGTAGTCCACTAAGGATTCAGCCAGCTTCTGCTGTCTGGTGTAAAATGCATGCCGGCATGCAGGTAAGTTGGTTGAGGGGATAGAAGGTTTGTTACCACCTGGATAAGAATCTCATATGTGTTGGCTTCGAGGGTGGTGGGTGCAATGAGGTGCTTCATTAACTGGTGCGTCTCAACCCCACAGGAACTCAGCAGGAGTGCCTTCTTGTCATCTGCCTTCTCAATCTTGTGCAGGATGATGTAATATTTGAGCTGGTCCACCCATGATTTCCACAGGTCCGGTCTAGTGGGGTTGAACTCCAGTAGTTGGTGGTCCTGGAGCTACAACCATGCTCCCAGCTTCAGAGTGTGGAGCACTGGAGCTTGCCATGCAGAACGTGCTGTGCAGTTGAGCACTAGGCTGGCTCAACAGGATCCCATCCTTGTCGCCAGTGTAATATACTAAGTTCTGACATGTTCAACCATAACCATGCTTTATTCAAGAACAACTAACAAGACAACATGGCGGCACCAGGTCCCCACTTATATGCATTTCCCAGAAAAACCTTCCCCCCCCAAGGTCCAGTCCAATCCTGGTGGTTAGGAATTCATACCCTAGTCGCCTATTGGCTTCTAGATACAGTCCTCGTTTGTGTCAAGTGACCCACAGTTTCCCATGGTTCTTCCAAGCGCGCAGAGCTGTAAATTCAGCATATCAAATGTAATACACAACAGAAGGCATTCGAAAATGTATGGTAAAAATTCTCTTTATAAAAAAATCTCTAAATTGCATACAGATGACAGCTACATATAATCTCTGGGCACAGAAAGAACATACACATCATTGCAAAACAAGCTTCTGCAAGGCATAGACATTGTGAGCTTTTTCTCTTTTAACTGGCAGTACATTTCTCTTGAATCCAGTACAAAGATAAGATTGTGCATTGATAATAGTGTAGTCAGTGTTCTTTCAAAGCAGACTCTGTACTTATTTTTGTACTTCTGAATGAATCTTAAAATCACAGCCTTCCCTCCATTTCAATCATATTAATATAGCTAATTCTTAATGTAGCCGCATCAGTAGGGGCTATGAACTGACATGACTGAACTTTCTACGAACCTGAAAGCAACTCCAGCATTACAAAAAAATCTGAAATCTATAAACAAACCAATAATAAATAAAGAAATACATAAATAAACAAATAAATTGGAGGGTTAAAATCCCTCCAAATGATAGGAGTAACTTGTCACTTTTTTGTCCTTTTGTACCCTTAGAATCTCATTGATTTACAAATATTGACATTTATTTCTTATTTTTTAATGCAAAGGCTAAAAATACTGAGACAAATTTTGCAAATTACTAGAGTGATCTGTTGCTTTAAAAAATAATGGCCTCCGTGGCCATTGCTAGGCAACCACAACATTATTGTCCTCATCAAGATTGGGGTTGCTTGTCACAACCTTGCTACTGGCTCCACATCCAGGCTCCACCCCCAAAGTCTCCTGGATCCACTTCCAAAGTCCTCAGATATTTCTTGAATTGGACTTGGCAACCCTAGGCAAACCATTTCATTCTTCACCAGGTTGCAGCTATCATTAAGGGGGCACAGAAAAAAATTCTGAAAGATTATAAAGCTTATCTGGGCTCATATGAAGAGATACAGTCCTTCAAATGTGTGTATCCTAAGCCATAAAAGTGAAAAAACAATAACCTGGCAGCTTTAATTGTACTCTAAAACAGATTGGTAACCAGTGGGCGTGTTGTAATATCACTCTAAGATACAGATGAAGCACAAGTTGGAATTAAGATTTCCAGGAAAAACATCAACAACCTCAGATATGCAGATGATACCACTCTAATGGCAGAAAGTGAAGAGGACCTAAAAAACCTCTTCTTGAGAGTGAAAGAGGAGAGCACAAAAGTAGGCTTGAAACTCAACATAAAAAAACCCACCCTAAGACCATGGTATCTGGCCCCATCAAACCATGGCAAATAGAAGGGGAAGACATGAAAGTAATGACAGACTTCATATTCCTGGGATCCAAGATCACTGCAGATGGTGACTGTAGCCATGAAATTAAAAGATGTTTGCTCCTTGGGAGAACAGCTATGGCAAACCTAGGCCATATAATAAAAAGTAGAGACATCACCCTGCCAACAAACATCCATATAGTCAAAGCTATGGTATTCCCAGTAGTAATGTCTGACTGTGAGATTTAGACTATAACAAAGACCAAGAGCAGAAGAATTGATGCTTTCAAACTGTGGTGCTGGAGAAAACTCTCGAGAATCCCTTGGACTGCAAGAAGATCAAATCAGTCAGTCCTAGGGGAAATCAACCCTGACTGTTTCCTGGAAGGTCAGATGCTGAAGCTGAAGCTCAAATACTTCAGCCACCAAATGAGAAGGGAACACTCACTGGAGAAGATCCTGATACTGGGAAAGACAGAAGGCAAAAGAAGAAGAGAATGGCAAAAGATGAGATGGCTGGACAGCATTACGGATGCAACTAATATGAATTTGAGCAGACTTCGTAGGTTGGTGGAAGACAGGAGGGCCTGGGGGGACTTGGTCCATGGGGTTGCAGAGAGTCAGACTCAACCATGCAATTAAACAACAAAGATACAGATGGTCTACTTCCGGAGTTGGAACATGGCGAGTTGAGATGCTTCTCATAAAGAGGAGCAGACCGGAGCCTCTGTTCTGGGTAGAGAAGGTGACCCCAACACCTGCTGCCTACTTTTCTCAGTGAGGGAAAAGGCCAAGCCGTGCTCGGGAAAATTCTGAGGTAATTTACTTTGGCTTATGAGGAGTCCCAGTGGGGTTCCTTATGGGCTTTGAAGGGTCCCCAGCGAAGAATTGCATTCCAACGTCTACAGAGGACATCCGTGGTCATTAATTTGACTTAAATTCATCATGTTTCAAGCTTTCTTTGGACTATTTTAATATCTAAACATTTACCACTGACAAGAACAGTGTTAACAAGGATATATTGGGCTGCAAGGTAAGAAGATCTTTATCATTCTGGGACTAAAATCAACTCTATCTAAGATAAGGATAAAGATTTGGACTTAACTATATTATTTTAAAGTTGTAAAGAAAAGAAGGGGGTAATTTCAGGACTTTTGGCATTTAAGAAGCAAAGTTAAAAGATGAAAAACAACTATTGTTTGGCATACTTGCGGTTTCTGTAAAAAAAACCGATCGTCACTGAGTTGCTGAGCTGGAAGACGTTACAGGAAGTGGTGTCATACAAGGATTGCGAGATCTCTCAACCATCGAAACATGACTTCGTGGCAAGGAAAGCAAGAAGGAGCCATTAGAAGAAGGGAATTTTTAAACCTCCTGGCCTTCACTAGGATTTGAAAACCATAGAGAAATTGCGGCAGCCATTAAAGGAAGGTCAAAAAATTTAAATACTGAAGAAAAGAAAATAAGACTTTGAAAATTAGTGGAGCTGGCAGATATTAAGGTTACAAAGTGAAACATATTAGATTATAATATTAGAATTGATTTTGGTGGCTTTTTGGTGAAAAAGGAAAAAAAAACTTCCAAAGGGGTCTGAAAAATTGCAGATGCCATTTTGTGCATTTTTAAAAGTTTAAAAAATCATATCTTGAGTTAGGAAGCCCTGAGAATGGCTATTTTGGGCTTATTGGAAAGGGCATCTCCTAATCTATAAGATCCTTTGGTTCAATTTGATTTTAGTGAGATCAATTTAAGAGCCTATTTTGGGAGTGGAGAAATAGCAGTGTCTGATCATAAGCAAGGACTGGTTCACTTGAGAAGAAGAAAATAAGAAGAGGGCAGATCTTAGTGCTGTATCTTCGAAGGTTTCCATGTAAAAGTTTGCGATGACAGGGCTAAGGGGGCTTCCCATGGCAACTCCATCGATCTGTTCATAAAAGTTATTGTTCCATTGGAAGTAGGTAGTGGTGAGCATGTGGTGCCCTCCTAAAACCACGTTGCTGGCTCCGATATGTGGATGATGCTTTTGCCATCTAGAGTCATGGAGAGGCTGCTTTGAATAATTTTCTCCTTCATCTGAATTCAGTCCATCCTCGTATCCAATTTACCGTGGAGAAAGAAAAGAATGGTCCACTTGCCTTTCTTGACGTCCTCATTACCAGGAACGATGACGGAAAACTCATCCACACCGTATTCAGGAAACCCACACACACCGACCGCCATCTAAATAAGAATTCCAATCATCATCCTCACCAAAAGTGTACAGTTGTAAAAACCCTCATCCACCAAGCATCACGCATCTGTGAACCAAGCCAACTCCAGCAGGAACTACACCACCTCAACCAGTCACTGCAGGCCAATGGATACTCCCTACAAGAAATTAGAAGAGCCCTCCATCCCAAAAGACCATCCACATCAAATCCCGAGCCACACACAAATGTAGGTACAGCCTTCCTGCCCTACATGAAATCTGTCACCAACCGCATTGGCAAAATTCTCAAACGCCACAATGTTGACACAGTCTTCAAACCCACACAACAGATCTGCCACTTGCTGCGCTTAGCCAAAGATATGAGAGATCCACTTTCAACCCCTGGAGTCTACAAAATACCCTGCTCCTGTGGTGCAGTATACATTGGCACTACCCAACGCAGTATCAACACCCACCTCACCGAACACAAGAGACACTGTCACTTGTTTCAGCCAGAAAAATCAGCTGTAGCTGAACATGCACTTCAAGAAGGAGATCACGTCATCCACTTTGAAAGAACTGAAGTCCTTTCTACGGCCTCACATTATCATACCCGCCTGAACAGAGAAGCTATTGAGATTTACAAACACCAGCACAACTTTAACAGAAAGGAAGAAGGCATTTCCATCCACCAATCTTGGTATCCAGCTCTGCAAAACACCCTACAGACTATAAATTGCAGAAAGTCACAGAACAACCAGAACATTCCACAGAACAATCAGCACAGTCAACAACCATCTTCCTTTTCTTCACACCCCTTTCAACCCTCCCAGCAATTAACACAGAACAATGGTCACATTCAACAGCCAGTTTCCTTATCACTACCCTTCCAGGAAGCCCCACCAAACAATGGGCACATCCACAAACCTATTGCCCTTTCACCACACCCCCTCCAGCCTAGAAATAGCAGCTCTCCAGCAGCCCTGGCCTCACTCAATGCACAGCAGCCAAGAAGGTCAGAGCGCCTGCTTCGGTTGCAACGCCCCTGAGGATGTTCTCCGCAGCCGAGAACGAAATGTCTGGAAGAAAAACTTTCTCCAGTAGAACACGGCACTTGAGCCCAAAAGAGTCTACAAACCCCAATGATGTTACCAGCCGTGAAAACCTGAAATCTTTGATAAAAATAAGATGGACGGTCTTTTTTCTCACCATTATATTAGAAATAATTTACTAAATACATGGATAAAATATAAGAAATATGGTGATGAAAGAAAGCTGCTTTGGATAGTGCCAGCAGAAGTAATAAAAATAACAGCTGAATCTGATGAAGAGAGAGGGATGTCATATAACCAACTGCTAAAGATTCAATGTGATAAAGTTGAATTAAAATCTGCAGAAGAGTTAAACAACAAGTATGACTGGTTTCAAATGCAACAAATAAAAAGCTTGATGGAAAATGATATTAAATCTGTTGGAATTAGACGTGAGCAAACGGAATTGGAAAGGATTCTGCTTGGAGATAATGAAAAATTAATATCGAAAATATATAAATTATTGTTGAAATGGTCTACAGAAGAAGAAGTAGTAAAATCTCAAATGATTAAATGGGCAATTAATGTAAACAAGGAGATACAAATGGATACATGGGAATATCTTTGGAAGAACTCGATGAAAATATCAACATGTCAGAGTATTAAAGAGAACTGTTTCAAGATGATGTATAGGTGGTATATGACTCCGAAAAAACTGGCAAAGATGAGTAAAAAGATGTTGGAAATGTAAGAAACATGAAGGTTCTTTTTACCATATATGGTGGACTTGTGGAAAAGCGAAAAAGTTTTGGCAGATGATACAACAAGAAATATCGCAAATTTTGGGATATGATTTTAAGAAAGTAGCAGAGACTTTTTTATTGGGACTACAAATGGAAAAATTTCCAAAAGAAGATAGAACTTTAATTTTGTACTTGCTCTCAGCTGCTAGGACATTATATGCGCAGTTATGGAAACAAGAAAAAATACCAGAGAAATGGGACTGGATTGTGAAAGTTTTATCATGGAGTGAGATGGATAAACTAACAAGAATTGTAAGAGACTATGATTTGGAAGTGTTTATGAGGGAATGGAAGAAATTTAGAGGATATATAGAAAAAGAGTGGAATTTGAAAGGACATTGGGCAATTTTTTAACAATGAATTTAAGAAAAAGGGAAAATTGAACTTTGATGGGTTAAGGGTACCTTTATAAGTGAACTTAAATATATAACATCGGCAGAAGTTTAGTAAAGGAGGGAGGGGGGATTAGAAAAATATCATATGGGTTAGGGATTGTAACGATATAATTTGACATTGTTACAATATGCTATTAATAAATTGTTTTAAGCACAAAAGTTATGTCATGGAGTGAAATGCACAAACTTACAAGAATCTTAAAAGACTATGATTTGGAGAAGTGCAGAAAGGAATGGGAGAAATTTCAAAGTTACGTTCTTATTTTATGTTTTTATTTCTTCCATATTGTTGTAAGGTTTTAAAATGGAGATTCTTGATTTATTAACTTACCTTGGTTTTTTTTTTTTTAATTTTAAGTAAACACTTCCGGGGATCAGGAAAAAGGGAGGGAGGGAGAAGGGGGGAAAGTGATGTATTGTTTTATTCTGTATTATTTTTGAATTAACATAAGAATATAAGAGAAGCCATGTTGGATTAGGCCAATGACCCATCAAGTCCAACACATTGTGTCACACGGTGGCCAATATATATATATATATATATATATATATATATATATATATATATATATATATATATATATATATATATATACACACACACACACACACACACACACACACACATATATATACACACTGTGGCTAATAGCCACTGATGGACCTCTGCTCCATATTTTTATCTAACCCCCTCTTGAAGCTGTCTATGCTTGTAGCCGCCACCACCTCCTGTGGCAGTGAATTCCACATGTTAATCACCCTTTGGGTGAAGAAGTACTTCCTTTTATCCATTTTAACCTGACCGCTCAGCAATTTCATCGAATGTCCATGAGTTCTTGTATTGTGAGAAAGGGGGAAAAGTACTTCTTTCTCTACTTTCTCCATCCCACGCATTATTTTGTAAACCTCTATCATCCCGTAGTCGACGTTTCTCCAAGCTAAAGAGCCCCAAGTGTTTTAACCTTTCTTCATAGGGAAAGTGTTCCAACCCTTTAATTATTCCAGTTGCCCTTTTCTAGACCTTTTCCAATGCTATGATATCCTTTTTGAGATGTGGTGACCAGAATTGCACACAGTATTCCAAATGAGACCCCACCGTTGATTTATACAAGGGCATTATGATACTGGCTGATTTGTTTTCAATTCCCTTCCTAATAATTCCCAGCATGGCGTTGGCTTTTTTTATTGCAAACGCACACTGTCTTGACATTTTCAGTGAGTTATCTACCATGACCCCAAGATCTCTCTCTTGGTCAGTCTCTGCCAGTTCACACCCCATCAACTTGTATTTGTAGCTGGGATTCTTGGCCCCAATGTGCATTACTTTGCACTTGGCCACATTGAACCTCATCTGCCACGTTGACGCCCACTCACCCAGCCTCAACAGATCCCTTTGGAATGCCTCACAATCCTCTCTGGTTCTCACCACCCTGAACAATTTAGTGTCATCCGCAAACTTGGCCACTTCACTGCTCACTCCCAACTGCAAATCATTTATGAACAAGTTAAAGAGCATGGGACCCAGTACTGAGCCCTGTGGCACACCACTGCATACCGTCTTCCACTGCAAAGATTGCCCATTTATACTCTTTGCTTACTATTAATTATCCAGTTTTTGATCCACAAGAGGACCTGTCCTTTTATTCCATGACTTTTGAGCTTTCTGGATAAAGAGGAACTTTATCAAAAGCTTTCTGGAAGTCAAGGTAAACAACATCTATTGGGTCTCCTTTGTCCACATGATTGTTCACCCTTTCAAAGAAATGCAACAGGTTAGTAAGGCAAGATCTTCCCTTACAGAACCCATGCTGAGTCCTCCTCAATAACCCGTGTTCATCAGTGTGCCTACTCATTCTTGATAATGGTTTCTACCAACTTTCCCGGTATTGAAGTCAGACTGACTGGCCTGTAATTTCCCGGATCTCCTCTGGAACCCTTTTTAAAGATGGGGGTGACATTTGCTACCTTCCAGTCCTCAGGAACGGAGGCAGATTTCAATGAAAGATTACGTATTTTTGTCAGGAGATACACCAGTTTAACTTTGAGTTCTTTCAGAACTCTTGGATGTATGCCATCCGGACCTGGTGATTTATTAGTTTTTAATTCGTCTATCAGTTGTAGGACCTCTTCTCTTGTCACCTCAATCTGACTCAGGTCTTTCAACACCCCTTCCAAAATTAGCGGTTCTGGAGCGGGCAAACACTTCCGCACTTCATCTTCCGCAGTGAAGACAGAGGAAAAAATGCATTCAGCTTCTCAGCCATTTCCCTATCCTCCTTCAGTAGTCCTTTTACCCCTTGGTTATCCAACGGCCCCATTGCCTCCCTGGCTGGTTTCCTGCTTCTAATATATTTGAAGAAATTTTTATTGTTGGTCTTTATGTTTTTTACAATATGCTCCTCATAGTCCCTTTTTGCCTGCCTGATCACAGTCTTGCATTTGATTTGCCACAGGCTGTGTTCCCTTTTATTAATCTCACTTGGACTAGCTTTCCACCGCTTAAAGGAGTCCTTACCTTTTACAGCTTCCATTACTTTGTTTGTTAACCACGCAGGCCTTTTCTAATACCTATTTGTGCCTTTCCTAACTTGTGGTATGTCATTTATCTGAGCTTCTTGGATTGTAGTTTTAAATAGCTTCCAAGCTTTCCCAAGGGTTTTGACTGTAATTACCTTTCCTTTCAGTTTCCTCTTCACATGCCTCCTCATCTCAGAGAATTTACCCCTTTTAAAGTTAAACATGGTTGTGCCGCTCTTTTGGGTCAACTCTCTATTTATACAAATGGTGAAATGAATAACGTTATGGTCACTGCTCCCAAGCACTGCGATCACTTTTACATCTCTCAAGTCTTGGGCATTACTTAGGACCAAATCCAGGATTACTCCACCCCTGGTAGGTTCTGAGATTATCTGCTCCATAGCATAGTCATCAAGAAACTCAATCTCTTTCTCTCGACCAGAACACATATTGACCCAATCAATCTGCGGGTAGTTAAAATCACCTATTATGACACAGTTTTTACGTTTAGCCTGTATCTTTAATCCTTCTATCATATTATAATCATCCTCTATCTTTTGATTTGGTGGATGATAACAAACACCCATAGTTAAATTTTCTTTTGGGCCCTCTATTTCAACCCAAAGCATTTCTAGAAGGCCCGGCCCCCTCCCAGCCGAGCCAGCTTGCAGGCGATAGGCTGGGGGCCGACGTTTGCTTCCCCGGAAGGAGGGAGGGGCAGCAGAATCACCCGACATACGGGTGTTTTTACAAGGCGCGAAGCCGGGGCTATATAAGCCCCGGCTTTCGCCTTCCTGCGCAGTTTGGTTTCGGCTCTCTGAGGAGAGCCACGGTCGTTGGTCGCTGCAGGGTTGGGCCTGCAGAGCCTGGGAGCAGCTGAAGGGCGCAGGCGGCCGGTGCTTCGCGCGACGAGGCGCGCTTGCGGCGGCTGTTGGGAGGCTTTCAGCTGATCAGCTGTTAGGCGCGCTTGCGGCGGCTGTTTCCTGACAGAACGGAGCTTCGGGGGATCAGCTGTTTGGCGGCGAGACGCGCTTGCGGCGGCTGTTTTTTGCTGGGCAGTGGTACCCGGGGATCAGAGGGAGTTGGGAGGGGCCATTGGGGGGCCATTCCACCCCATTCGGTTGATTTGCTAGCCAGCGCGCAGCGGCTCCGGTAAAGGGAGCGTGGTGGTAGCGGGGCATTTCTTGGCGGCCCCCCCCTTCTTTTTGGGATTTTCTTCCTTTGCGTGAGTCGTTGTAGTTAGTGGTGTGCTTCCATTACTCACCCGGATTCTTTTACAGGGGTTTGAGTGCTGTCCTTGTCTGGGGGCCTGGCATTTCCAACCCCCCCCCCCCACCCACACCCTCTTCCTCTCTTCCCCCCTTTTCCTTACCCTTGGGTGGGAACCCCTTTAGGTCCTACGTTGGGTGGTGATTGGTTGGTGGGCCACCTCCTTGATAGGGAGCCTATATTTTTTCTGAGCTTAGGTGGGCGAGGCTGATAAGGGGCCCTGAGTCATTTGGGAGTCCCGGCCTGTTTTGCAATAGAAGGATGGCACCAAAAAAGGGGCAAGGCAAGTCGAAGGGCAAGCAGCCCGCTCGCCCACCCCGGGGGCGGGGGCAACAAGGAGCCCCTGCGGATGATCAGGATCAGAGCGAGAGGGTGCGCCTCGCCATCATGAGCCAATTGGATGCCCTTGAGCAGGAACGGGTGGCCAGGGGTGCACCCATCTGGGAGGGCCGTCGTCGTGCTACCGGGCGGTCAGCGCGGCTTACTTTTGAAGCTGAATTGCTCGCAAGGCTGTCTGCTTTACAGGGTGGGCAGTTGGAGCCTGAAGCACCGCTGGACCCGGACCAAGAGGAAGATCCTGGCGAGGGCCCATCGGGTGTACCATCCGGCGAAGTAGTTCCTGGAAGCGGTGTGGTGCAACCTCCTGGAGGTTCGGGTGTCCTTCCGAGTGATGGTGGTAAGCCCCTTACTCTGCCTGTGCAAGGTTGGCCTTGGGGCCCCGCCCAGCCAACCCCCTATCTGCCGGGGGTGAGCGGGGGGGGATGGGGGCCCGGGTGGTTAGGTGCCAGTGAGCAGCTTGGCCCCGCGCAGCCTTGGGCTTGGGGTTTGCATACACCCGGTTCGCTGTCTGGTGCATCCCTGCCCCCTATTGGTCAGCAGGTGGGCGCTTTGGCGCCCCCCGCGGCCCCTCCCTCGCTGCCCACTCCAGGCTTCTTGCCTTGGGGTGGTCAGCAGGGGGCACAATTGCAGGGGGCATGGCCTGCACCTCAAATGGGAGGGTGGTTCTATCCCCCGAACCCCTATTCAACTATCCCTTTTCATGCTCTCCCTTATGGGGACACTTCTCTACCTCTGGGGGATCACCTTACGGCGGCCACGCGCGAGAAAATACTCCGTGGGGAGTATGTTGATGTTTTTGGTCTCCTGTTTAGAGAGCTCGAGAAGAAAAGTAAGGACGAGCTCGACGACAGGGACAAAGAGAAGTTGAAGCGTAGAAAGATTGACAGGGCCTGGGCAAATTGGTTGCCTGGCTTCCTGATCTACGCTGGGGTCGTTGCGAGGGCTCAGCCGGCCAGGGCGGCCGCCCTCTTTCAATACATAGACATAATCTACAGGGCTTACACGGATTTCGTCGGGGCAGCATGGCTGCAGTACGACGAAGCCTTCCGGATGCGGGCTGCTGTCAATCCCGGAATGCCGTGGGACCAAATAAACCAGCAGCTGTGGTTGCAGCTGATGGCCCCGGCAAAGCCCAACGCCGGGGATAGGTCCGACAGCGGCCATTTAGTGCAGAGAGCACAGCAACAGCAGACTACCCCAGCTGCCCGCGTTTCCGCGGGCCAGCCGGTTCAAACCCGGTTGTTGTGCTGGGAGTTCGCTTCCAAGGGGGTCTGTCCCCGGAAGCCCTGTAAATTCCGTCACGAATGTCCGTTGTGTAGTGGGCCCCATGCACTGTCAGCCTGCAGTAGATCGAAGCCTGGTGCGGGCGGCAAGCGCCCCGGGGGCGGCGGCGGCCCGCAGCCGCCTGGAAAAGGGGCCCAGCCCCATCCGCCTCCTGGCTCTCAGTAAGTTGCTGGCTACATACCCATGCAAGGCCGATGCTGCTTATTTGCGGGATGGTTTTACTTTGGGGTTTCGAATTCCGTACAGGGGGCCCAGGGCCCCCTTTTCGGCACCCAACCTGAGATCGGTTGTGGGTCTCGAGCAGGTTGTCCGGGAAAAAATAGCCAAGGAATGTCAGGAAGGTAGGGTCCTTGGCCCTTTCGATACACCGCCGGTGCCTACTTTGAGGGTATCCCCGTTGAGGGTGGTGCCCAAGAAGGTGGCGGGTGAGTACCGGATCATCCACCACCTGTCTTATCCTAGGGGGGCGTCGGTGAATGACGCCATCCCTGAAGAGCTTTGCTCAGTGCGCTACACTTCCTTTGACCAAGCGGTCAAAGTAGTTCGCGGCTGCGGGGTTGGGGCGGAGCTGGCGAAATGCGACATTAAGTCTGCATTTCGTCTTTTGCCCGTCCACCCTGATGATTTTGAATTATTGGGGTTCTCCTTTGAAGGGAAATTTTTTATGGATCGGGCATTGCCGATGGGATGTTCCATTTCATGTGCAGCATTCGAGCGATTCAGTTCCTTTTTGGAATGGGCGCTCAGGGTCAGGACGGGGGTTAACGACACGGCGCATTACCTTGACGACTACCTTTTCGTTGGTCCAGCGGGATCCGGTCAGTGCGCCAGGTTGTTACTCGCCTTTCAGGAGTTAGCCCTCGAACTCGGGGTGCCTCTGGCACACGAGAAAACCGAGGGCCCCAGCACGGTCCTTACTTTTTTGGGCATTGAGCTGGATACTCTCCAGCAGACTTCGCGTTTACCGGAGAATAAGGTCTCCGACCTTAGTAGCCGGTTGGCCGCCTTGAAGGGGCAGCGTAAAGTTTCCCTGTTAGAATTGCAGCAGCTGGTGGGGCACCTTAACTTTGCTTGCAAGGTTGTGGCCCCTGGCAGGGCTTTTTTGCGACGCTTTTGCGACGCCATGGGCCGGCTGCGCCTCCCCCATCACAGGGCCCGGGTCAACGCTGGAATGAGGGCTGACCTGGAGGTTTGGGAGGAGTTTTTGGAATCCTTTAACGGGGTTTCCTTCTGGAGGGAGGACCTGAGAATTGAAGCCGAGCTTCAGATTTCTTCAGATGCTTCCGGCGCCAGTGGTTTTGGCGTATATTTTAGGGGCCATTGGTGTGCCGCGCTATGGCCTGCTGAATGGTTGGATAGTGGGCTCTGTAGGGATCTCACGTTTTTGGAATTTTTTCCCATCGTGGTGGCCGTTTGCCTCTGGGGTGAGCAGCTCGCCAACCATTCAGTTCTGTTTTGGTGCGATAACATGGCTGTAGTACATGTTATCAATTCCTTGACTTCTAAATCGGTCGCGGTCATGAACCTGGTTAGGTTTTTTACCTTGCGTTGCCTCCGGTTGAATGTTTTATTCCTGGCCAGGCACGTACCAGGCGTATGTAATGGTGTGGCGGATGCTCTGTCTCGCCAACAGATGGAGCGTTTCTGGCAGTTGGCCCCAGAGGCGGATTCTTGTCCGGCGGAAATGCCCGCGGAGCTCTGGAGGCTTGGGAAAAGGAAGCCGGTAGGGCCATTCACTTGGCGTTAGCCCCTAGTACAAGGAGGGCGTATGCTAGAGCGGCCGTTCAGTTTGGTGAGTTCAGGAGGGCGGTCGCCCTCCCGGATTGTTGGCCGATCCCTGTGGCGCACATTATGCATTTTTGCGTGCACCAGAAGGAGAGAGGTTTGGGGTTAAAGACCATAAGGGGGCATTTGGCAGCATTGGCTTTTGTTAGCAAGGCCCGTGGCCTCTCGGAGGCCACAGGAGACTTTCGAGTTAAGAAGATGCTAGAGGGCTGGGCACGGGAGCGGGCTCGGCCGGTAGACCAAAGACAGCCCATATCCCCGTCAGTCCTCCACGGTTTGTTCGGGGGTTGGACTGAGGTCTGCTCTTCCCCATTCGAGGCCGCATTGTTCCATGCTGCCTCGCTGTTGGCCTTCTTTGGCACCCTGCGCGTGGGCGAGCTGGTGGTGCAGTCAAAGGCTGACACCTCTGGGAGGGCGCTCCAGTACGGAGACGTAAAAATTAACAATAGTCAGCTGGTTCTGACCATTCGCCGGTCCAAGACTGATCAGCAGCAGAGGGGAGCCATCATCAAGATCGGCATGTGTGATTTGCAGGAATTATGTCCGGTCAGGGCTGTTCGGCGCTACGCCCAACTCAGAGGCGGGGCCCACGGTCCTTTTCTTAGGCATGATGATGGCTCCCCCCTTACCAAATATCAGTTTTGGTCGGTCACAAGCAAGGCCCTGGTTCGCTTAGGGCTTACCGGCGTCAAATTTGGGACGCATTCCTTTCGTATTGGGGCGGCCTCCACAGCTGCTGCTATGGGCTATACGCCCTCTGCCATACAGCACATCGGCCGATGGCGGTCGGCGGCTTATAAGTCCTATGTTCGCCCCCTGGTCACCTAGTTCGTAGGTGGGGGGGTCGTTTAATCTTTGGCATGTTTCTGACTGTTGTTTGTTTTTTCAGGTGCTGTGGCTCGGGGTGAGAGAAGGCGGGTTCTCATCTGCGGGCACAGCATGGTTTTCTGGGCTGCCCATTTCGCCAGACGATCGCCTGTGGGCACCCAGCTCGGTCTCAGTGCATGGGCCACCGTGGAATGGCTGGGTCGTCGGGGGCTGCGCTGGCCCGGTATCATGCCTCTGTTGTTTAGGGAGCGTAGGGCGTTGCCTCCTCACATTCTGGTCGTTCACTTGGGTGGGAACGACTTGGGGTTGCTGCGTGGGAAGGCTCTTTCCCAGCAGGCGTTGGCTGACCTCCGCGAAATTCGTCGCAGGTGGCCTGGTGTTACACTGGTGTGGTCGGCAATTTTGCCGCGCTTGGTGTGGAGGCACGCAATTTCGCCCGGGGGCATCGAGCGGGCCAGACGTAAGGCCAATAGGGCCATTCAGAAAGCCATGGAGGAGGGTTTAGGTATTTTCCTCCCTCATCCGGCCATACGGGTCAATCAAGGTGACCTGTATCGACCGGATGGTGTCCATCTATCCGATTTGGGCAACCGGGCCTTCCTAGAGGAGATTCGGCAGGGGGTGCGGTTGGCTCTGGGCCACCCGGGGGGCGCTAATGCCTAAGCAGAGGCTTGGCATTGGCGGTGGCTGGATGAGGTTTGGCCACTGGGTTTCCCAGGGGAGCACCTATGGCCTAGCACCTTCGGTGCGGTGGTCGGCAGGAACCGTAGATGGGCTAAACGGCTCAGTACGGTGATGCAGATCACAGGGAGCCTCACCTGGGTGGATCTTTCCATGGGGATCGATCCAGCCCGGTTGGTGATGGCTGGAGGCCTGGCCGCTCAGTACAACCCGATTACGGCGGGTTTGTGCTGGGGGCAGGGTGGCTCGCCCTTTGGACAAGGCGGGGTCCAGGTGTTGACCCCAGGGCTTGTCTGGTCTGGTTTTCCCCCCCTGCCAGTTATATGTTTGTTAATTCAATAAAGCGGCCCGGTTTAAAACCCAACAATGTGTCTGCCTCTTCATTCCGACTGGGGGGGCAAGGCCCGGCCCCCTCCCAGCCGAGCCAGCTTGCAGGCGATAGGCTGGGGGCCGACGTTTGCTTCCCCGGAAGGAGGGAGGGGCAGCAGAATCACCCGACATACGGGTGTTTTTACAAGGCGCGAAGCCGGGGCTATATAAGCCCCGGCTTTCGCCTTCCTGCGCAGTTTGGTTTCGGCTCTCTGCCCGCCCGCCCTTTCCCATTGGCAGTACAGGTTTGTGCCGGTCGCCTTTTGGGGCCAGGTAGGAATTTTTTCACTCCCACACAATTGGCCCATGTGGGGGTGTTTTTCGCCTACCTTGTACTGCCCGGTAGGTTAGGTTTTGTGAGTGTTTGTTCGGTCGCAGGCTGGATGAGGTTTGGCCACTGGGTTTCCCAGGGGAGCACCTATGGCCTAGCACCTTCGGTGCGGTGGTCGGCAGGAACCGTAGATGGGCTAAACGGCTCAGTACGGTGATGCAGATCACAGGGAGCCTCACCTGGGTGGATCTTTCCATGGGGATCGATCCAGCCCGGTTGGTGATGGCTGGAGGCCTGGCCGCTCAGTACAACCCGATTACGGCGGGTTTGTGCTGGGGGCAGGGTGGCTCGCCCTTTGGACAAGGCGGGGTCCAGGTGTTGACCCCAGGGCTTGTCTGGTCTGGTTTTCCCCCCCTGCCAGTTATATGTTTGTTAATTCAATAAAGCGGCCCGGTTTAAAACCCAACAATGTGTCTGCCTCTTCATTCCGACTGGGGGGGCAAGGGAATCTAATTCTCTGACTTCAGTCCTACTGAACTATATACCCTCTCTGACATACAGAGCCACCCCACCTCCAACCCTTCCCCCCCTATCCTTCCAATATAACTTATATCCAGGAATCTCCGTGTCCCACTGATTCTCCTCATTCCACCAAGTTTCTGAAATTCCCACAATGTCTATGTTTTCTACCAACACTAAACATTCTAACTCACCAATTTTACTTCGAAGACTTCTAGCATTTGCGTACAAACATCTATAATTTCCCAGGCAAGCTAGGCCCTCAACCTTCCTCCTGCCGCTTCGAGACTTTGGCAGACAGTCCATACTGTTTGTCACCATCTCAATGGACAACTCTGATCCATTACCTAGTAGAAAAGTAACAGCTAACCTCTCATCTCTTTGAGATGAGTCCTCCCAAACCAGAGACATTTCATCTCCTGTCGGCTTTCCTCCAAGATTTAGTTTAAAAACTGCTCTGCCACCTTTTTGATTTTAAGCGCCAGCAGCCTGGTTCCATCTGGGGACAAGTGGAGACTGTCTCTTTTGTACAGTTCCCACTTGTTCCAGAAAGCATCCCAGTGCCTAACAAACTTAAACCCTTCCTCCTTACACCATCATCTTATCCACACATTGATACTTCTAATTTGTGCCTGTCTCTCCTGCTCTGCACGTGAAACAGGTAGCACTTCTGAGAAGGCTACCGTGGAGGTCCTGGCCTTAAGTATCCTTTGTAGCAGCCTAAATTTTTCCTCCAGGACCTCACGACTGCATTTGCCCACATTGTTGGTGCCAACATGTACCACGACCACTGGCTCCTCCCCAGCACTGTCTATCAGCCTATCTACTACATGCGTAATGTCCGCTACCTTCGCACCAGGCAGGCAAGTCACCATACGGTCAGTACGCGGTTTTGCCACCCAGCTGTCTACTTGCCTAAGGATCGAATCACCAACTACCAAGATCCCTCCTCTTTCCGCGCCCAGGGATGGTTCCTTGGCACGAAAGATTCCCGCTCACCAACTGAAGAAGAGGTCCCTTCTGAGAGCGCATTCCCCTTATCCTCAGCAAAGTACCCTGTTCCCTCTCATCCTCATGCTCCCTGGCAGCAACAGGGCTGCCATGTTCAGAGCGAAGCTCATCTAGTACACCCCCGAGAGTCTTCCCCGAGTGCCTAACTGACTGTCTCTGCTTCTCCAGGTCAGTCATCTCGGCCTCAAGGGTATGAACTCGTTCTCTGAGGACCAGGAGCTCCTTGCATCGAGCACACACCCAAGACTTCTGTCCTGTGGGCAGATAGTCATACATGTGACACTCAGTGCAAAACACTGGAAAGCCCCCACCCCCCTGCTGGCATTCTACCTTCATGATAGCTTTTTAAAAAAATGTATTCAGTCCCCTTTAAATCCTGTTTGTTTATGTGGCTCCCCTTCTGGAGGGTCAACTTACCTTATTGAGAGCACAAGCAAATTAGGGATCTGGGTTCTTGGTCCTTACTGATCCCCCAGGCTAAGAGCCACAGGCCAAGAGCCCTTTATCTTTCGCTTCTGGCAAGGCGCAGCTTAACAATGCAAATTTTCTTATAGATTTCTATAACAATATATTGCAAATTAATAAAAAAAATTAAACAAAAAAAAAGATATACATGGTCTGGCTGATAAGCAAATATGTCAACTAAATGTAGTTCTCAGTTGTTTTAAGGAATGCTCAATGTAATACGTATTGCAATACTCTAGTCCAGTGGTGGCGAACCTATGGCACAGGTGCCAGAGGCGGCACTCGGAGCCCTCTCTGTGGGCACGCACGCTCCCTTGCCCCCCCCCCGTGCATGTGGCTCAGCTCCTCCCTGTGCCCCCCCGCTGCAGCCCCCCACCTTCCCTCCCTCCCCAGAGGTGCAATGCAGCCATGTTCCGTGGCCCCCCTCCTCCTCAAAGGCACACTGAGCCTCATTGCCTCAAAGCTGGACCCTACTGGCTTTGATGCGGCTGGCGTGCCTTCTAATCCTTTGAAGCCCGCATGGGAGAAGGCTTCACTTCCCCTCACTTCTGGCTTCAAAGAGTTAGAAGGCGCGCCGGCCGCATTGAAGCCAGTAGGGTCCAGCTTCGGCACATCGTGGCATGCCTCTGAGGAGGAGGGGGGCCACAGAGTGCTGCTGCATTGCAGCTCCAGGGAGGGAGGGAAGGCAAGGGGAAGCTGGGGAGGGGCCACAGGGGGGAGCCAAGCCCTCCTCTAAGTGGCAGCCCTTCTAATACTTCAAAAGAGCAATCATGTCTCCCCCCCTCAACCTCCTCTTCTCCAGACTGAATATCCCCAAGTCCCTTAGCCTTTCCTCATTGGGCTTGCTCTCCATGGTTACTTGGAAGTAATCTACAGTGAGTGCTGTGGCACCTACTCTCTACACATGCACAGGATTGCAGTTTTAGTTTAAAGAAAGAAGATATTGGATTTATATCCCACCCTTCACTCTGAATCTCAGGGTCTCAGAGCAGCTCACAATCTCCTTTATCTTCCTCCCCCACAACAGACACCCTGTGAGGTAGGTGGGGCTGAGAGAAGCTCTCCCAGAAGCTGCCCTTTCAAGGACAGCTCTGTGATAGCTATGACTGACCCAAGGTCATTCCAGCAGCTGAAAGTGGAGGAGTGGGGAATCAAACCTGGTTCTCCCAGATAAGAGTCCATGCACTTAACCTCTACACCAAACTGGCCCTCCTTTCTCACATCAGACTTTCTAATACAATTAATTAATACAATTCAGACTATCCCTGAAGTTTCCAAGGGTAGCTGTGCTGGTCCATAGTATAACAACTAGATTCGAGCCCAGGAGCACCTTAAGAGACCAACAAGATTTGGGGGAGGGGACACAAGCTTTCCAGCATTAGAGCTCTTTCAATTAGACAAAGTGAGCTTTGACTCTCAAAAATCTTGTTCTCTAAGGTGCTGCTGGACTCAGATTTAGCCATGTTAATCAATGGACTCCTTTCATCAACTTAATTTATTAACTAACATCATGTATTCCCTGCCTTCTTCCCCCAAAAGGGCACTGAAGTGGTTTGACACACTCTCCCCTTTTCTTTTATCCTCACAACGAACCTATGAGGCAGGTTAACTCAGAGGGCGTTTTCGCACTGACCTTCAAGTAGCGCGACCACCCTCTTCACACCGGAGGATCTGCCCGGATTTCGCACAAGAAGCGCCGGCGCACCCAAAAGAGCCGGCTACTTCCGTCGCGAAACCCGCTCAAACGGAAACCGCCAAGAAGCAGGAAAACGTTTGAGCGGGTTTCGCGACGGAAGTAGCCGGCTCTTTTGGGTGCGCCGGCGCTTCTTGTGCGAAATCCGGGCAGATCCTCCGGTGTGAAGAGGGTGGTCGCGCCACTTGAAGGTCAGTGCGAAAACGCCCAGAGTATATTACTGGTCCAAGATTTCCCAGCAAGCTGCCAGGGCAGAGTGTGCATATGAATCAGGACCTCCCAGATCTGATTTGGACACCCTAAACACCAGCTCCTACAAAACACACTATATTTTAATGTATTCTTTTTCCCTAATGGCAAACTAGAATGATGTTTATAACGTATGCTACATGTTCAAAAGTAAATTAGGTGGACAGAAACACCTCTGGGAAAGGCATGTTCTCAGTTTAACCCAGACTTGCAAGCAACAGAGCAATGAACAGCCTCCATTTATTGCCTTATGACACTCGCCATCATTCTCCCATTCTGACATGTTACTATTTTGCTGGTTTCCTAAGCAAATGCTATCCAGACCAAATGTTCTCTCAGTATGTTAATTTCACTATGAGTTGTTTTTTCTAAACTAAAACCTCAGTATTCAGGTTAAATTGCCATGTTGGCACTTTGCGATAAATAAGTGGGTTTTGGGTTGCAGTTTGGGCACTCGGTCTCTAAAAGGTTCGCCATGACTGCTCTAGTCTCTAGGTAACAGTGGCAAGGATCAGAGTGGCCAGGCCAGCTATAAAAAGGTATAGACCCTTTAACAACGTCTGTTTTCCTCACTTTCATTCAGTATCACCATCAGTTTTGTCCCCTTCTGCAATCACCGACGCATTCCCATCGTGTTTTGCAGGGCTTTTTTTTCCTGTAGAAAAAGCCCAGCAGGCACTAATTTCCATATTGGGCCACACCCATACCCTCTGATGTCAAGCCAGCTGGAACTGCATTCCTGTGCATTCCTGCTTTGAAAAAAAAAAAAGCCCCGGTGTTTTGTTTTTCTTTCTGCATCGATTTCCAGGCTTTCAGCTTGAGCCCACTTTCAGTCTTCTGTTTCCTCACATTTTCTCAAACTACTTTTGTGATGATTCCTCCCCTTAGTTTGCTTCCAAGTCAAAGGTAATTTAAAAGCATACATGTTCCCTTGGACTTTTTCTTCCCCCTCTCCTCAGAGACCAGTTGGTGGCTCCTTATTGGTCTGTTTTGCACTGAGCTTGTCTTTTGAAATAGAATATTAGGAAAGTAATTGCCTTTGTCTGACTTGTTTGCAGGAACAGCCAGTTAGCTCAGTTGGAAGGAGAAGAGGAGAAGGAAGAGGAGCACTAGCTTCCAATTCTATGATTCTGAGAGGAGGAGAGGATTTGATTTATAACCCATCTTTCACTCAGAGTGGTTTATAATCTCCTTCCCTTCCTCTCCCTACAATAGATACCCTGTGAGGTAGGCAGGGAAGAGAGCTTGGAGAAAACTGCTCTTGAGATAATGGCTTTGAGAGAACTGTGACTGACCCAAGGTCACTGAGATGACTTCATGTGGAGGTGTGGGGAATCAACCCCTCTCCCGATTAGAGTCTGCCACTTTTAACTACTTCACCAAACTGACAGTGCAAATTTGTTGGTTTGAGTCCCCATTTGGGCATGTTATTTTTTTTTTGTGGGGGTGGGGGGGGGAGGTTTTCTTTTCAATTGACTCTGCCTGCAAACATTTCAACTGCAAGGATGATGTTGTGGAACCTGCTCTGGGGCAGCAGCACCCTTTAAAAACAAAGTCTGGTCCATTTCAACATCTGATTTCCCCCCTTTGACTGTCATCTCATTTCCAAATACACTGGGGGGCGGAGCTCAGGCTGCAAAGCATTGACATATCTATCTCCCCACCCCTCATGAACCTCCTTCACCAAGATGCCACACAGCAGCCTCCCTGCCAAGTAGACAGTGACTCCTTTCTTGGGGGCATGAATCTTTTAAAACTTTTAACGGCAAACACATACCTCACCTCTTGCCAAACTTTTAAAGCATTTCCTGCCAATGATTTTTTTTTCTCCAGCCACTCCAGATTATCATTCAATTCCCAATGCTAGACTAAACTCTTCTTTAAAAAACCCCAGAATTGTACAGATGGAAAACCAATGGTGGCGCCTCAACCAATGGCAGAATTTGTACACTGATAATGGGAGAAGAAACCACTAATGGCAACCCCTAAGTATTTCAGCTTGAAGAATCTCCTATTTTGAAAGACATGCTTTAAAAAAACTTCTAAAACTGACCAATCAGGGCAGACAAACCCTGCAACACTATCCGGGTTTTCTCATTAGTATGCACAATATATACTCTTTGATTATCAATACAAAACTGGAGAGGGAAAAAGATGCAGAATGCAGGCAAAGTATTCGAAGTAAACTACAACTGACTTGACTTCAGTAAAAATCATACTGCTGAAGCCCACAGGAGCAGAGCTTCACCTGGGCTGGCCAGGGCTCTGGCTGGCTCAACCTGCCATGCAGCAGACTCATGTTCCCAGGCCATGTGGTGTGGCCTAATATGCAAATAAGCTCCTGCTGGGCTTTTTCTACAAAAAAACCCCACTGAGTAAGCTATGCATGCATAAAGAGCCAATATTTGTGAGGCATACTTATTGATTTAATACATTTTTATCCCACCCTTCCTTCAAATTACGGGTTTCCCCTCCTCCATTTTATCCTTACAAGGTACGTTAGTGAAACAGTAAGGATTTGAACCTTGGTCTCCCACATACTAGTCCAACTCTCTATCCACTCTTCCAAGCTGGTGCTTGCTTATAATGAAAAAAAGACAGTCATTCTTAGAAATACCTGCAAGATCAGATTCAAGAGTAGCTTATCCCAAATACAAAATAAAATCTCCTTGTGAGGTTCCTGTTCCTTTGGCTTTGTTTGCCAGGGCTCCATCATCCTGCCCCAGATTGTGGGAGGTTCTGGCAAGCCTCAAAATAGAGAAGGAAGGTGGTTGAGCCACCTGGCCCCCTTTCCTTCCTGCCACAATCAGCTCAAATCTGATAAATAGATAAACTTCCTCTCTTGCTAGCCTTTAAAGGTAAAAGGTAGTCCCTTGTGCAAACACCAGTCATTTCCAACTCTGGGGTGACATCGCACCACAATGTTTTCATGGCAGACTTTTTATGGGGTAGTTTGCCATTGCATTCCCAAGTCATCTACATTTTACCCCCCAGCAAGCTGGGTACTCATTTAGAGCCTCCTTTTAAAAGATAATTCTCCTACCCATCCCGGATGTCCTTCCTATTCTCCCCTGGCTCTCCCTCATATTTCCAAGGAGAAATGTAGTCTTTCTGGCATGACTGACCTCAGCCACCTATCTTCCCTTTCCTTCACTTCATCGGCTACCACTTAATGGGGCTAGATTAAACCTCTGTCCTTCTGCCCCACCTTCTGGCCCTTCCTCTGCCTGAGTCTTCCACTTTACTGGGCCTTGTTTAGTAGATGGGAAAAGTGCTGCCATTTGTGCCAAGGCTGAGTTGTGAAGGTTAGAAGAAGAAGAAGATATTGGATTTATATCCTGCCCTCCACTCCGAAGAGTCTCAGAGCGGCTCACAATCTCCTTTACCTTCCTCCCCCACAACAGTCACCCTGTGAGGTGGGTGGGGCTGGAGAGGGCTCTCACAGCAGCTGCCCTTTCAAGGACAACCTCTGCCAGAGCTATGGCTGACCCAAGGCCATTCCAGCAGGTGCAAGTGGAGGAGTGGGAATCAAACCCGGTTCTCCCAGATAAGAGTCCGCACACTTAACCACTACACCAAACCACCAAAGAGCCTACCTTTGACCAGTGTCACTGCCTCAGTGCTGGCTGATTATGTCACTAGCCTCTTCCAGCTGGAAGATATTTGAGGAGTGTCCTGGAGCTGGCTCTGGCTGGCCAGCAAGGTCTCTACTCTTCCTCTTCAGTCTGTCACTGATTCTCTCTCCACATGGGTCCCAGCTTCTTCTTACCACTTTGGCATCTGGGGCTCTCAGGGAAGATTGCTATGTTCCTTGCCAGACCAGGTGCATCCAAGTGGATGCTGTCCCATTGGCCCCAGACAGTCCTTCTACCTGACTTCGCAGTCTTCCTGACCAACATTTCCATCTTGTACATTAGCCAGGGCTAATTGTACAGAATTAGCCAGGGATGCTTGATCAAGTAGATAAAGCTAATTCCAGGGCTTTTTTTGTAGCAGGAACTCCTTCGCATATTAGGTCACACATCTCTTACGTTGCCAATTCTTCAAACACTTACAGGGTTCTTATTACAGGGCCTACCGAAAGCTCTTGGAGGATTGGCTGCATCAGGGGTGTGTGGCTTAATATGCAAAGGAGTTCCTGCTACAAAAAGTCCTGGAATTAGCTTTAGCCACTTGATCAAGCATCTAGACATGGATCAAGGACTGAGACAGCAGCATCTGGGGCTCAAAGAAGTAAAAAAATATATATATGCCTGGGTGTCATCAGCATATTAGTTCCACTCCAGAGCTACAGATGATCTCATTCAGAAGTTTCCCATAAATGTTCAATAACATAAGGAAAAGAACAGGTCTCTTCAGCACCCCACAATCAGTTCTCAAGGAATAATAAAACTTCTTAAGGGATCTCTGCCTTTACAACTATGTAGCTGCTTAACCACCTTATAAACATTTCTCCAGAAACACTGGCTCAACTGATGCTGTCCTGGCCAGCACTGAGATGCAAACCCTCAGATATTGGGGAACCATGGCCTTGATTTATGAATAGGGTCTGAAATTGTCAACTTGATGTTTAAGATCTAGACAAAGAACCTGGAACAGAAGTGGAAAAATAAGAGATGGCAGGTAAAAGATGGCATTGAGAAAATGTTTACATGATCTGATAGGAGAAAAGTCCAGGCTTCTCAGCTGTCTTCCTGCTACATTCAAAGCTACAAATGAGGCTAATGTTGAACACTTTATGAATATTTGCAAGATAAAATGATGAAAAGCAACTGAGAAGCAAACATCATGCTTTGTATTGTAGTTATAAATTAGTTACTTGCATTTTTTTTAGCTTTGTTAGAATTACTGGGAGCATTTGGGACTCCATTCTCAGTTTAGATTTATTTAAAGCGTAACTAGCTATAAGAACATAAATTCATGTTATATGTGTTTAAAAGGGCCACTTACATGAACCCAAATGTGCTTATTGATCATGATTTTATATTATTTATATTTTCAATGGCATGTTGATGTAAACCAAACAGATCATTTTCATCTATCAAATGCTTCACATAGTGTTAGTACAACTAGACAACTACTACCTGTACTTTTAAGGAAAACTGACCTGCTAATTGAAAAATATACTTTCTGGAAGAAATAAAATACACAGAAGAATGAACTACAAATCTGAAGCTGTAATGGTTCTTTTTCTTTTCTTTTTGCCATCAAGTCACAGCAACTCCACAGGATTTTTAAAGCACAATACATTCAGAGGTGGTTTTGCCATTGCCTGCCTCTCTGTCAAGACACTGGTATTCCTTGGAGGTCTCTCATTCAGGGGTGGAATTCCAGCAGGAGCTCCTTTGCATAGTAGGCCACACACCCCTGATGTAGCCAATCCTCCAAGAGCTTACAAGGCTCTTTTTTGTAAGCTCTTGAAGGATTGGCTATATCAGGGGTGTGTGGCCTAATATGCAAAGGAGCTCTTGATAGAATTCCACCCTGCTCTTATCCAAATACTGACCCTGCTTAGCTTCTGAGACCTAGCCTGAGCTATCCCAGTTAGAGTGGTGGTTTCTTTACAACAACTCTTTTCTCTTCCCCAAACATAGAAACATTTTCCACCCAACCTGTGGTTCTATTTACCTGTAAAATATTGGGACTTTGATTAAGCAACAAACAGTAAAATTAAAAAGAAGAGGAAAAATGGAGCTCAGTAAATTTTAAAGAGGGAGAAATAAAAAATGATTGGTTACTGCCTGGTTTGCCTGTGATTGGTCAGGTTAGGTAGTTGTGGCTGGATTATTAAAAGTTTCAAATTTCTAATGACTGGGAGAATAGGAGACTGTTAACATTTTTTAGAATCAGTTGGAAGCATTTTAAGGTATAAGAGAAGACAGTGAAGGAAACACTGTGTTATATATGTGATCGATAATGTGTCCATTATATGGAGTTCTTGCCTGGCTCATTGGAGCCTATAGGACTAAGCTTGGGGACTTGGGAACAATGAGCAGTAGGATCCAAATCCCTGCTGCCCTGCTCCAGTCACGGGCCCCCTGCTGGTTTGAATGGTCCAATAGGATGCTAGCGCGGGAACCTGGAATGTATATAATGTTGGCCCAGTAGTTAGTCTTATAGTGCAGTCCTATATTATGCTGTATCTAATAAAGAGCTGATTATCACTACCACCTTGCTTCTTCCATGCGTTGAACTCACTATATTATACACTGTTACAAAATAGTCCTAGGAAAGGCTGAGCGTTTATGGTCAATACAATATAATGAGAAAAAGGGATTGTTTTTTATATACAGGGTATATAATTTTTAATGTTATTTTTCTTGCCTTGATATATTTTCAGTTGAATTTTTGTATTATTGAATTTTTGTATTTTAGGCAACGGGGCAGATTTATGCTCACCCATGGGGCCAATTGGACCCAGAGCAGCTTCAAGAAGCTCTGTGGGATCCGATGCCCCCTGGTGGGTCGTTAGATGAGCTAGTTGACATCGACAATATCACTCCCCGGTGCCCTCTATGTCGCTGTACCAAATCAGCCCCATGGTATACCTTGGAGCTGAAAAGGATGAAACAGCAACTTAGACAGCTACAGCGAGTGTGGCGGAGATCTTATGATGAGGAGTCTAGAACTTCTTATAGAGCATTTATGAAGGCCTATGAGAAGGCAGTGAAGTCTGCTAAGAAGGAATTCTATGCGGCCTCCATTGCATCAGCAAAGTCACGCCCGGCCCAATTATTTAGAACAATTCAAACATTGACTACATTGCCAACAGGCAATCCAAAAGTTAGAGAATTGGATATAGGCTGTGAGGCTTTTGCAACCTATTTCGCAGATAAGGTCTCAACTCTGTGCCAGAGTCTTCCTGCCACAGTTGATACAGTACCGGAGCTGGCAGCTTGTTGCCCATCTATGGGTCCCATACTGGACCACTTCAGCCGTCTTTCTCAAGAAGATGTGGACAGGATCTTGGTTGCAGTGAAGCCGACCACTTGCCCATTGGACCCATGTCCATCCTGGCTTATTAAGGCAGGTGGCAGGGGCATCCAAGACTCTTTAGCTGATATTATTAACCTTTCCTTGGAAACAGGGACTTTTCCAGCTAAACTTAAAGAGGCAGTGGTACGTCCGCTTTTGAAAAAGCCATCTTTGGACCCGATGGTCCTGGTCAATTACCACCCAGTTTCAAACTTATTGTTCCTGGGTAAGGTAATTGAGAAAGTGGTGGCAGAGCAGTTTCAAGGTTTCCTGGAGGATACTTCTACCCTCGATCCCTTCCAGTCCGGCTTCCGCCCTGGTCATGGGACAGAGACTGCTCTGGTTGCCCTCACAGATGACCTTAGAAGGCATCTGGATCGAGGCAGGTCAGCGCTGCTATTGTTATTAGATCTTTCAGCAGCATTTGACATGGTCAATTATGATCTTATTCCGATGTTGGAGTTCAAGGGGTGGCCTTACAGTGGTTTTCCTCCTTTCTCCATGGTCGGGTGGCGATTGGTGAGCAGACCTCTCAGCGACATCCACTCGAATGTGGTGTGCCGCAGGGAGCTATTATCTCACCAATGATGTTTAACATCTACATGCACCCCCTTGTCCAGATTGTCCAAGGTTTTGGCCTGGGTTATCACCAATATGAGATGACACCCAGCTCTATCTGCTAATGGATGGCCAAATTCACTACAAGAATCTGTGCTATACCTCTTTTGGGTGGTTGAAATGAGCAGCACATGTCACACAAATTAGTGAATGTTTTAAGGGGCATTCACTGAGAGAATTCATAAATACAAAACTGGAGTCACTTCGTGACAAATGCTTATATAGATTTTGTGTTTGCAAGTTTATCCTGCAGTGCTTATTTGCACTACTAGATCTCACAGAAATATGAGCATTTCAATTAACAAATATACTTGATACTGTCCAAAACCATACAACTTTTTTGAGTTTAAAACACTCTTTATGTGATATGGAGAAACTTATTGAAGGAGCAAGAATAAATCACTGGAAACATGTCATGAGTGTATTTACTGTACTGACAGCTGCTCCACAGAATTTGGCTGTAGCATGACAGCTCCGACACATCATATGTGATTCACAGACAGACATTGTTCTTAGTAATCCTTGTTATTGGTTTTTCCTGCTTAATATAATTGAATTTGCATCTGTTTTCTGCTTTCTTAGCCTAAAAGCTCTGCACCAATTGAATTTGAACCAAATGACTACATGTAATTTGGCAGTCATGGCAAAGGAGAAAAGATCTGATCTTGAGTAAAATTTTGAATTAGCTCTTTTAAGATAACTATAGGAACAAGGACAGTTCAGTAAATATTTTTAACCTGATAGTTTAGGAGTCACCCAGAACCCTTCCCTTGGTCCCTGAAACTCACCTTGAATAGCAACATTACAGATTGAGCTTCCATAGTATGATTGAAAAGCATGTGATGTATTCAGCTTCACTAAACTAAGCAGATCTGCATTCCAGAATTCCCAAGCCAAAAGTACACATGAAAATTGCTCTTTTGAGCTGCTACTGGGATGGTTAAACAAAACTGGGATTCTTAGGCACCATGAAAAAGATCCCTTGAAAAATATTTTTTTTCATATTTGGGTTCTTACTATCAGCAGCAGGCATTTTGTTTTTCTTTGATTCTCAGGATTTTTCAGGCAGTGCCCAGGGAAGGCAATTTTGGGCTGGTGCAAGCCAGGAGCAGGGCCAAGCACAGCTGTGAGTCTGATTGACTCTTTTTCCTTTTCTTATCCTCTGTGGGAGCAGGTCCAATGTTCCCTCTGGGCTGAATTAGCATGACCTAGCTCACAGATTTTTTTTAGCCGCAAGCTCACACATTTTTATTTTAGCTCCGGAAGGATGATCCCAGAGCACACTAATTTATGCAGTAGCTCACAACATTAATGCCAGTAGCTCACAAAATAGAATTTTTGCTCAGAAGACTCTGCAGCTTAGAGGGAACATTGGGCAGGACCCATTTTTCCTCCACAGATGGGATGTCTGGAGGCACCTTGCTAAGTGATCTGTAGAACTGGACCCCTTTGGTCCAATCCACTTGAAATAGGGGGCGGGGATTATTGGACAGGCAGCAGTAGCTGTCATGCTATTTTGGTATCATTTGGTTGAAAAATAGCCATTCTTGTGCCCCTCAAGTTCCTGTGCAGGTTATTATTATTTTATATTACCTATTATTATGAATCCAGTAGCACCTTAGAAACCAACAATATTTTTAGAGTATCAGCTTTCAAAAGTCAGAGCTCCTGTCATCTGACAAAGGGAGCTTTGACTCTTAAAAGTTCGTATCTTGAAAATCTTGCTGTTCTCTACCCTCTGAAAATGTCACCTCCTGAAATCTTTTGGTCTATGATCTAAACAGATGGCACCCAGTACAATTCAATCCTTGTTGTGGTCTGCATTTTCATTTCATAATATTTTATTTGGTCTGTTGAGTGTCTCTTGATTGCTTCCACATTAGATTAGTATAATGCCCCAAAAGGCTTTCCTCATTCTATGTATCACTTTATCTTTACTCCCCCCCCCCCCCGTTGCTGCTAAAATACAACAGACTATCAACTTTCAGTTGCACGTAAATGCTGAAAGACAACAGATTTCTTAAAACTGGTTGTTTCCTTGAAATAGAGAAATAAACTAGCCATATTAAAACATCCACTTTACCTTAATAACTTTAAAAAATGCAACTATAGAAGTTCAGCATTATTGTTGTGATATCACTTATTCCTAGATAAATTTTGGAAAACTGTGTCTGTAAATGAAAATACATATTTTGTCTTTATTAATCATTTGTCTCTTTAGTGGTGTCTGTTGCCATTGCCCTCCAGGCCAGTGGGAACAGTAACCTGACTTACAACCACTCCAACAAGACTTGCAAAGCAGTGTGCTGATGTCCAAGGATGCTGGAGTGTGCTGGAGCTGAACACTCTGCAGCCAGCCACACTCTACTCCAATCCAAGTCAGCTGTCATGTTAAAACCACTTGCCCAGCTCCAAAATGGGGTTTGACCAGCCCAGTCCATGGTCCAGCTCCAAGATGGGGCTTGACCGGCCCCACCTATGATCCCCAGAAAGAAGACAGAGGTAGAGGCAAGTTCAGGGAGGGCCAGGGCAAAGCCACAAGGTGGGAATATTCAACATCATCTGACCCTCCTAATGATTGCTGATACCTGCAGGAAGGGGGAAAATGAGGGCAGGGGGGAAAAGAGAGTAGGCGAGGCCAGAGCAGGGAATAAAGGAAGCTCTTTATAAAGTTGAAGATGGGATGTACTGTGAGATACAGAGAGAGACAATGTGGCCATTTGCCTAGTAGAGAAGGAAAAGGTTGGCTTAACCCCTTCCCATGGACTTGCAACATGTCAGAGGCCTGAGGAGAGATCCACAGTCTGCAGCAGGATTGAGGAGTTAGCCGGGGCAATCAGTGGAGTGCCTTCTGGTGCAGACAAGTAGAATTAAAGTACCCAGGGGTCATTTCGTAGAAAAAAAAAGTGCCAGAGCTCATTAGCACAACTCATTTGTATAACTCATTTGAATATGCCACACTCCTGACATCACCGGAAGGTGTACTAAATTATATCAGCTCAGCATCTACCTGAAAATGCTTCTTGAACTATAATTGTCATAATATTACCTTACTCCCATCATATTTTTTTAATTACTTGCTCCTATTTGGCCGCAGTGGCAGGATGAAGATTTCCATTTGTCTGCTTTTTATGTTTTGGTTATTTTCCCATTTTTTGTGGGGAACATATTAGAAAGTTTGGCAAATGGCAGAGTGTATGCTTCTTTCACTAGTTAAAGAGACGGTTCCACGCGAGGATGAATTCATCACAGTATATATCATAACGGCGGCTAGAATTTTATTTGCCCAAAACTGGAAAAGTAAAGCGCTCCCAAATAGGGAAGAAATAATTCAAAAAATCATGCAAATGGTTGAAATGGATATTTTAGCTAGTGTAATAAAAGGAATCCCGAAGGAGGAAGCAAAAAGAAGATGGGAAAAAGTATATTTGTGGATGGAAAGAAATTAAATTTAATTGGATAAGAATTACATTTATTTACTGTATTTTCTTTTTTTATTACTATTTGTATTAATTAAAAGGATATTTTTTTATTCGGTGTGAATGATGGAAAGGAACTTTATTAATTGTAAAGTTGAAGATTTTATACCATAGTACTATCTCACTCTGTATGAAAGAAGTTGTTTTAGGATGATGTTAATCCTATTCTGGGTCTGTAAATTGTTATAGCAGGAGGATGATGTTATGTTTAATTGTTTTTGTTTATAAGATCAGACATCTTTTTTCTGTTGTTTGTATGACTGAAATGACCTAATAAAAACATTATAAACCTGAAAAAAAAAAGAAAGTTTGGCAAATGGTAAAGTTCAGCAAAATTCTCACAAAGGGTTTCAGCAGTGGAGCCCAGAAGCAAGTTTTGTTTTTTTGTTTTTTTGGGGGGGGGGCGCAAGAAAGAAAGAGCACAATAAAATTTAGAGGTTCTGGAGCTCCTCTCCTGTGAGCTCCTGCCCAAAATGAGGCCTGAAAGTACCACTAGTAAATGTGCTGCCTTGATCTGGGTAGCCCTGGATAGTATTTGAATGGGAAACCTCCAAGGAATAACAGGGTTGTGACATGGAGGCAAGCAATGGCAAACTACCTCTGAATGTCTCTTGCCTTGAAAACCCTACAGGGTCTCCATAAGTCAGCTGTGACTTGTTGGCACATTCCATCACCAGTAAATTTACTATTCAAGAAATTAAAGCACATTGTCAATTAGAAAATGTAGCACTCAAGGACAGCTATGGACCTTTGATGAATGCTACCAAATTTCTTTCTTCATTTAGTAGTTAAACGATAATTGTTTAGCCTTTAAGAGTATGATCCTAAGCTCAGAAGTAAGTACCATGCTATTCATTGAGGCCTTCTTCTAGGAAAGTGTTCTGAGAATTGCACTGTAAGTGTAGTGGTTAGGAAATACTGTTCAAAAGGGCATGTCATTTCACTCTGTCTTTTGAGCTGTAGCCTAAGTAATTACTTTTTTCTTCTTGTAGCCTGACAAATCATTCCTATTTCCTTCTTATTGTGTTGTAATAACACAACAGAGGAATAGAATACTCAGCCATCCTTTGGGGATACTTTTGCTTCTGCAAGCATATTTCAACAGAACATAATTCAGCAGGTGGCTCAAAAGCCGATGATCCCAGCTGTCCATCTAGTGGGTCAATGATGCTATTATTCCTTGAAAATTGAGGAGCAGTCTGAGCTTCTGGGACCAGCCTGGGAGTTTCAGATAAGACTATGTCTGGTGATAGAGGACTAGTGTTTGGAATCTTTTCAAGCAAAGGGTCACCACGGGTAGGCAATTGGTTGATATAACATCTCTAAAACTTTCAGTCAGTGTTCTGTACTATAGCAAAGTTTGAGTCCACCAACAATGTTTTATTCAAGGTATAAGCTTTCATGTACCAGCACATTTTTTCAGATATAGTGAATCAGAATTTCTTCAACCATTACATATAGCAGGGGTGGCCAACGGTAGCTCTCCAGTTGTTTTTTTTACCTACAACTCCCATCAGCCCCAGCCAGCATGGCCAATGGCTGGGGCTGATGGGAGTTGTAGGCAAAAACATCTGGAGAGCTACCGTTGGCCACCCCTGACATATAGAAGGGGGGGTAGTTGCCAGGAAGGTCCAATTAGAGTCAAGACAAAGACAGAAACAAAATTGGAAATTACCAGTCCATACATATATGTAGGGGATGAGCAGTACATTCATACAACATAATGAAGATGTTTAACATTTTCACGGATCAAACAGAAACAATAAGCTTAGCTCATATGGTAACTGTTTGTTTGAGTTCAATTCTGAGGTAAAAACTGTGAAATAAATATGTCAAAATTGGAGATTGAAGCATCATTAACTGTAGAATGCTGAGAATAATGTATTGTACTGTGTATGGCACTGGTTATGTGACTCCTACAATTATAAAGAGAACCTATGATGGAACCCATAGCTCTGGCCATTCAAATTGTTGTTGAGAGAGTGCAGGATGCCAAAGGTCAGTCCCAACTGTTGCTCTTTTTTGAGAGTCTAATATCTTATAAGATTAGGGTTGACAAAGTCAAGTCACGAAATGGACTTGTATGAAGTTGGGTTGGGTTGCATACTGATAGGGAGTGACAAATCAATAGAAATGTTACCACAGATTCTTCTAATAGTTCTGTTCTATAGTCTGTACCATTGCTCGTTTGCAAGTCATAATGGTGATTCCTCAAATGAAGTTGTTGCTGGTAAAGTTTTGGCATTCCATGAAAATGAATATACTACCATTTCTGAAATGATCATCAGGCACCCTGGAAATTAAAAAAAAATTGAAGTTGATGTTAGGATATTTTAAATGATTTTGAGAACAGTGCAATAACAATTAAAAAGCTCTTATAATGTTTTGTTGCTTACTTCCATGTTGATGCTTAGGTGGGCTGGGGGAGTAGCTTGTGCTGTCAGACAGTGACTGATTTTGCACGAGGCTTGCTCTGGGTGGAGAGCCCTTTTGCTCCCAGGGCTTCTCTCCGTTTTTGCACAAGTTGTCCTGGAGCTGTGAGTTGGCATGGTGCTCTTCCGCAGCAAGCAGGATCATCTTCCAAACCATTTCTGCTTGTCACGGGAGAATCAACTCACAGCTCTAGGGCAACTTGTGTTAAAACGAAGAGAAATGCCGGGATCAAAATGGCTCTCCACTTGGAACAAGCCCTAGTGTGAAATCAGTCAGTGTGTGTCTGAGAATTGCTCCAGAATAGATGGTAGCCTCTGATCATCATAGTGAACAAACATAGTGATCATTATTTTTTTTTTTGAAAGACTTTACCACATTGGAGAGTTCACTGAACTCCCTTATCTAGAAATGTATGGTGCCCTGCTATAGTGGCTTTATTTCACAAGAAGATGAAATAGATGTTGAATAATCTTAGGAAGGCGTGAAGATCTTGTTTGCATCTTGGTATCTGGCACTGTCCGGCTCTCTTCAGTCAGGTTGCCTTTGCAGGGATCCTGGCCTGGGGCTTGCTAGCTTGGGGAGTAGGAGATGAAGCCATGAAGCTTGCACTGAATGGACTGGTTGATCCAGCAAGGCAGTCTTCCCAGGCTGGGTGGTGATTTGGCATAGCTGCTAGGTGGTGATTTTGTCTAGCTACACCATTGGGAAGGTGGTGGAGTTCCTGAAGCTGTGCTGTGCTGTAGCCAGGATTCTGTGAAGTAGTACACAGAACACTGCTCAGGATTCTTGATGGGGTTGAGCACAGTCACGTCAGCTCCATCTGATGCCATTATTGCAGTGGCAGCAGGTCCGGTGTGTGTGTGCTGTGGACACAGTTTAATGTCCTGCCTTATGGAAGACTGGTGGCTATCTCAGAGGTTGGTGGTGAGGTCTCTTTTGCAGGCTCTGGCAGAGTGGCCTCTGGCACTGTTGGCATATTGTCATCAGGTGACTCTGCAGGGCCAGGTCCTCCTTGCTTTCTCTTGTTGTCCTTGGGACCCAGCCTTGGCTCCTCAGGCTCTTCCCCTGAAGACACCAAATCACTGGACTGGTCAGAGGGGATAAGTGGCACCATGTATTACTCCTACCTAGCCATTTTTTGAGTGGACGCCAGTACTGGGATATTTGCCCAGTCACAGAAGTAAGACACTGTGTGTTGTCAAGAAATTTCTCATGTATATTAGAAAAAGTAAAAATATACATTGATTAAAGTAGATTTAGTTCACATTCAGGTTGCAGTTGAAATGAAAGAAAAACCTAATCTAAAGAGTACTTTCCCTATCACAAATGGTCACCTAATCCGGTATCATGTGTATGGAAGTACAGGAGAAACCTGTAGAGACATGTGACTGCATGAAACACCATGTGAAGAATGAGAAGTACAAAGGATGGGGGGGGGAGCCAAAGGGCTGGTCCCAAGTTAAGACAAAGAGGCATCCCATTCAAGGAGATGACCCTTATACACACTTTGAGTGATGTAGTGCCCCCCATGTTCAGGCATGCTGAGTTGCTCAGTCCAACAGCCAGATACAATGATTCAGTATCACAGGATGCTGATACTGAAAACTGCAAGTTAACTGTTCCTTGATCTTGATACCTTATTGATCAAATTATGGCTAAAAAGCTTCTCTTCTTCCATGCTAGACTGCCCTGTTCAAATTGCAGCCTCAGCTACCACATTTTATAAAGAAACAAGTAGTGTCATTTGACAAAGTGGTACAATGAGTATACTTTGATACAAATCTAAAAATCAGGATTCCTTGATGTAATCAATTTTCACACGCATCACTAGGTTTATGACCAGAACAAAGGCATGTAGTTTAATTTTTCATGCCCCTCTTGCATTGCTCTGTAACTGATCATTTTTGAAAATATCTCTCTGGTGAAGCAAATTGATATAGATCTCTAAGAATACAAATGGAGTCTGCCACCCCCAAAACTTATTTATCATTAACATTTAAACACAATGTCAAATCATCCCCAACACAAATAGAAAATAACTGGGAAACTGGAAGTTGGTCTAGAGGAATGAAATACCTTCTGCAGTTAAACCTTCTACTTTTTTCAAAATGTATCAAGGACATGTGCTTTATCCAAATTACAAACTTTGGAATTTTCCCTCATCACTGTTCCTCTGAAATGGCAGAGGTTGTATTAGTAAAAATATGAATGTGACATTTCAATGCTCATGAGTAACTACTCAGGAGTAGGGATGGGCACAAAATAGCTCATGAACTATAGTTTATCATGAATTTTGGTGGGTTCATGATTCACAAAATGATGTTAATAAACTGAAAAGACACCATGAACTTCCATGAATTTTGATGCAGTTTGTGGTGGTTCATGAAGAGCAGAAACTGGGGGTTTAAATGGCTCCAAGTTATTTAAACCCGTGCTTTCTGGTCTTCATAAAAAACAGCTCAACTGTTTGGGTTAAATGGCTATGTGATTTTGGCAATGAGCAAAAAGCAAGGGGTTAAATGGTCCATGAACCAATATAAACTGGTTCAGTTCATGAACCAGCAGATTGGTTCATAGTTTGGTTCACAGTTCAACCACTAACAACTGTAAAAATGTGATTTATGCCCATCCTTTCTCTGGAGTATTACTGTCTAATATTTAACTATATGTAACATACATCTAAATTACCCTTCAGATGCAAAAGATTGTAAATATTCAACAATAACCACAGTTTTGGTTTAACTTTCAAGTGTGTGTGTCTGCATATATATTTATTATTATTAGTAGTAATAGTTTATTTATATTCCGCCCATTCCCCCATGGGGGCTCAGGGCAGAGTACATCAATAAATCACAATAAATTACAATAAAATCACAATAAAATCAGTTACAATAGCAAGTTAGTAATACAGCAAGATGGTCCAACAGAGTGATGTAGTGGAGTGGTAGCACAGTGTGATATCGCAGGGGAAGCCATCAGATCTAACAAGTAGATGCCCACCACCTCATTCAAAAGCCTGGAGGAAAAGCTCCGTTTTACAGGCCTTACGAAAGGCTAACAAGCCAGGTAGGGCCCAGATCTCCATAGGGAGCTAATTCCACCAGGTTGGGGCCAGGACCGAAATATATATTTCCAGTCTGTGTTTGTTTATTAAAGGTTTCTGTGGCTGAAACATCATATAACAATTCTAAGTAATTTTATTACCCAATTATAAATCCCAGTAAAGAAGGTGTGAAATGAAAGCATCAATGGCTGTGTTCACTGGCAAATACTATAATAGTTTTTAAAGGAAAGACTGCAGCCAGAAAATCATGGAGGTCCCAGACTTCCAAAAGCAAACAGACATTTAGTAAAGAATGCCTCTTTTTAAAAGAGATATTAACATTACTTTGAGTCTTGCAGTTTTGATTCATGCCATGAGAAGACATATTCCAGATTCAGTTGCTTTTGGTGAATCTTAGGAACTACTCTGAAAGAGTTTTGGTAACCCATACAGAAACGTTTTGCATAAACCTCCGAAAAATCTTGAAAAAGCAAAAAAACAAAACAAAATATAGTTATCACCAGTTAAATTGTGAATAAATAAGTATTTAAAGGCATCTGCGGGAGCATTTAATAAGGGAACAATTTCTACACCAGATGGACACCTGTGGCTTGAATAATAAACATCAGATGTTAAATAAATGATAGATAGGTGAACCGAAAGAAAGGCCTTACTTAGTACCAATTTCAGCTTCTCCTGCCTGTAATAGATAATATAAATTTGTGCCCATTTCTTGCTGATATCAGCTGAAATAATTTCAGATAACCAGGACTTCATCTGCTTATAGATATTCTGACTACTGGTCAAACTAGCAATTCACTAGAGAAGCCAAAAGTATTGCATTTAGTCTTTTTTCTACAATAGGGCATCTCTCACTAATCCATTTTATTTTAAATAAACTATAAAACAGCTGTTGCACTGCAAAGATTTTTGGTCAACAAATAGTTTGACAGATTGTAACAACTGGCAGAAAACAACACAGGTCTTTTCTTGGCATAGAATCTGAGGGTAGTTGATAGCTGACAAAAGAGAATGGCAGATGGATTTTCACTCAAACTGATCCTTGTAAGAGACAGCTTCTCCAGCATCCTTCAACAGCTTGTTGAATGCTGTTTGGCATACTGAAATTTGGTATTATTCAGTTTCGGCACCTTGTGTTGGATTGTTATAACAAGAGATACATACTAGTGGCAGAGTAATGTGCCTGAGGTGTTTGATAGATCTGACCAATTTGGCATGGTTCTTTGCTTAAAGCAATGACTTAGTAGTTATTCATCAGAATTTCACCTTTACGCCTCAACAAAATTGCACTTATAAGTAAAAACAGGCTATTTTCCATATCACAATGTATTGAATTATTCATTTAAAATATTTATAAACTGCCTCTCCAGTAAGTTATCTAAGCAAACATATAAAAATACTGCCTAGGTTAAAAAAATACACACATTAATGTAAAATTCTTCAAAAATAATGAGCAGAGAAACCTAAACATCACAAAATCTTAGAGGGCCACTTTCAACAGAACTCCAGACCTGGGAAGTTCCTCAAACTTAGGTAAATAAGAGCACAATCCTTTGGGGTGGCCCAAAGTGCTTTGGGAGCAAACCATTTCCCACATTGGCAGAAATCACATTTGCACCTGCATAAGTCCAGTCCCGCTGCACCAGAGGGGACTTACAACGGCATGGGGCCGCCAGAGTGCCGCTCTGCCCGAGAGTGGCAGCACCGTAAGGCTGCGCCCAAGTGAAGGCATACATCTGGTGGAGCAAGCCACGCCAGTGCAAGAGGGGGAGGAGTCAGGGGCATGGCCAGGCTTAGGTGGCTCACTAAGGAGTTTGGGCCATGACATGCCCCCCCAAGAGGCGTAAAGTTATGTCTGCGAAAATGGCGGTGTATCCCATAGGCACTCATTGAAACTGAAAACAAAGGTTTCCCCTGCTGCCATGGGAGCTCACAAACCCCTCAGGAAGCAGTGTAATTGCCTCACCAATCCCCTTGCACCCTGGGCTGATGAGCTCCCACCCCAGCAGCCAATCATCGTTCCTCCCCCTCCTAGAAATACTTCCGCTCTGGCCTCACACAACTCAGTTGTTAGGGACATGTGAGGGGCTCTGCCAGGGAGCTCCCTGCCATGCGGATTTAGAGCGAGGGACAGGCACATTGGTGACAGGCTCTTCACTGCACAATTGCTTTGACAGTATCTTTGACTTGCGAGGGGGAGAGCGAGGTCTCTCCCCTGGGGCTAACTGCTCTTGTTTCCAGGTCTCCACAGGTTCCCGGCTCCCAGAGGCTCAGTGTGCAAGGAATGTCGCCCATGGCTGGGTAACTGCAACTGTGTACTCCCACTGTCCCCTCCTCCCCTCGCTCAAGACCGGGTGGTGTGCAAGCATCTCCAGCACTTGAACCAGGCAGCAGGCTCAAGCAGGGGGCATTTGCTGGTCCTATTCCCCTGTGCTGCTGCCTTTCCTTGGTCTGCCCTCTGCCGCATTCCCACCCCTGGCAGGGCATGGGGGGGGGGTGTCTGGCAGCTGTCCCAATGTGGGGAAGTGAGTCAGTGACTGTCCCTTTAAAAGAGCGCCTGGCTGAAACGTGGCCCGCTCCTCCAGCTGCCGCCCCTGCAGTTGCTCTTGATCTCTATCTCTGTTTTGCAGGTGGGAATCCAGGACAGAAGCTTCCATGTGTGGCACTCCACTCCCCCTCCATTCCCTCAGCTGTTCCTGCCCACCGCTCTGAATGGAGTCGCACCCCCAGTGAGACTGCCCAATGTGCACCAGGAAAACCGTTGCACTCTGTTCTGGAAAAATAAAGTCTGAGCTATGCCCTCTGCTGTCTCTCCTGCTTGGTATCTGCTGCACGTTCCCTGGGCACCTCCCCCCTGACCACTCTGTCAGTGGCCTCTCTGAGGGAATGCCTGGGAGGGTGGGCACACTTTGTTCTTAGGGATGGGTAGGGAGAGGGCTATGAGCCACCACACTGCCCCCACGTGGCTGGACAGGGGTGGGGGGGTTGCCGCCCATCAGTCTGGCTGGGCTGATGGCCAACCCAACCCCACAGGGCTGTTGCGCACAGGGCACAAAGGGGGGGGGGCTGATGAAGTGGATGCATGCCCAGTGGCTTGTGCTCTGAGTTCTGCGGCCCCAGGGGAAGGTGTTCAGTATACATGGCAGTGGGCAGCAGGGTGGCACAGGGGGTCTCTGGGGAGGGGTGTCTGTTGGACTTGGTGGTCTGCTCATTCCCAGACACACATCCCAGCTGCTGTCTATGGCAGCGAACTCACGCACTTTGTGCATCCTGTATGTCTGCACATGCCTCTGCCCGATTGCCTGCCATTGGTAGAGCCTCTGACAGTGGGAGGGTGTAAGGGGATTGATGGCCTCTCAGATGCAGGCTTTCCACCTCCTCTCCTGGTCACATGCAATGGGCTGGCCAATCCTGTGGTCCTGCAGAACCCTGTCCCTCCCCCACCCCTGCCTTGGCAGTGGGCCAATGGCTTGGCATGGGCAGAATCACCATGGCAACAGTTTCTCTCTCACTTGTCTGCCCGCTCTCCCCCTCCCCGCTTGGCATAATGTCTCCCCTTTGGGAGCCAACTGTGACTGCCTACACTAGTTCTACACTTGAGCGCAGCTACATGGCGGTTCTCAGGATTGGGCTACTAAAAGCTTTGGCACCAAGGGAAGGGAATTTCATAGGTTACTCACTGCAACAGAAAAAGCTAACCACTTTATTTCTAAAGGCAAGAGGTGGTTCAAAGGAGTTCCTCTATGATCATAATATTCAGATAGGTACCCTATTTCTAGTCCTCACAAGGTGGTAAAGGTAAAACTGTAACATACTGTCTAAAAGCTGATCTCTGGATAAACACAGAACTGCAGTTATCCAGTTCATAATATTAAACAATAAACATGGAAGAGATATTTGAAGAGAGGTCAATCACTATGGAAAAATGGAAGGAGTAGTAAAAATCCAGTGGGAGCTAATCTGTGCTTATCTTTGAAAAAACATAAAATTATTAAGGTATTAAATATATAGGAGATAACAATGTACTCCTGAGTGAGAATGCTTCAGAACACTTTCCTACATATGAAGACAGATTGGTACAGAATGGCACTTTGGACCCTGTTATTTGCAGGATCAATCTTCTTACACCAGGACAGTTTTACTCATCTGTTCAGGTGCCACTCTGCAAATGGACAAGATCAACAGCCCCCCTTACATGTGCATTATTTGCTGTGGCCTACCTTATAGAACAAGGGTGGTCAAACTTGCTTGACATAAGAACCACAAAAAGGCAGATGTCTGAGAGCTGCAAGACATGAACAAATATTATACATCTTTATTAAAACCCTTAATACTTTCTTTGCACAGAAAAATAAAATACATGTGTTTGCACTTTTCAACACAACCATGCTAGAATAAGATTTTAAAAAAACAAAAAAACCCCCAGAGCTGGGAATAACAGTCCCCATAAGACCAGCATAGGGAAAGGTTAGGGAATTATTTTTTGGCACCAGTGGGAGAAGGAAACACATGTACCATATAAACACTAACCACTATTTGCAACATAATGCATCTCTCTTTGCCTTGACACTAAGGTTACTAAATACAACTTGTACAAGAACTATGAAACTAAGGGGGAAGCCCTGTGCCACCCTCTTTAGTTACATCCCTCCTTCCAGTGGCTTCCTCGGGTCTTGCACTCTCTTCTCCCACTCTAGTTCTCCAGGTGACATCTGTGGTACAGGAGAAGAGTTTGGGTGGCTCCACATCTCTCACTCTCTTTGCCAACCTGTTTCAGCAGAGAGGATGAAGTGTGCAGTCTGGGAGCATGTGGCTGCCTAGTGCCTTTCCTCTGCCTTTTTTTTGAGCCAGAGCCCTGGCAAAGCTTTCAACCTAATGCAACACTGGCAAACATCCTGGGACTACTTGTCAGAAGCATCAGTTTCAATAAACTCATTGTGGTGTTGGAGAGAAAGGGAAATGTAGTCCAGGTGATATGGTAAGAGGCAGGGCACTGGAGAGTATTTTTTTCTAGCGAGGTGTGTGTGTGGAATTATGTGCCTGAATTGCCAGTAGCAGATGGAAAGATCTAAAGGGAGAGAAGCATTAAGGATTTACAAGCAAGTCATTCATTCTCCCAGATTTCAAAGATCTGGTACAACTGAAGTGTATTGAAAAGGTATATAACTGTTGCCTGACAACAATAAAACAAGTCTATAGAGCACATAAATGTGGTGTAGAAAAAATTGACTCTTATGTAGGCTCCCTTTAAAATAAGATGGTTGTAAATGCCAAGCAGTGATGAGATTAAAAATGCAACAGGTGAATAATATGGCTAAGCATCAAGCACAGTACTGATGTATTGAGGCACACCTGGTAGGTAAACCAATTAGCCACATCAAAGAACTAGGTCAGTCTGTGTTTTATGGCAATAGGCCTGAAACTCTCAATTTACTGTGTTAGACTATCAAAAGCCTTTTGTCATTTTGTTTCAATTCATTTTTTTAAATAGTCTTTTTAATTCATAACATTTATTTGTTTTCATTTTCCTGTTGTTTTTGGTGAGAAACACACACAGTTAGGCCATATCTTGGATTTGGGATGATGTTTGGGGGAACTGTACTTCTTCAGGGAAGAGATCCTTTTTGCCAGCTGATAGGAAAAAGAGAATCAGCTTCACAATCAATTAAAATTCTTTCCTGCAGAGCAGGCAGAGGCAGATATTTAATTCCTGCCCTAGATGGCAGGCAGCATTCATGAGGTGGCACTGTAAGAAAAGGAAGGGCTACAGGCTTCCATGTTGAGTTCAGGATGGGGGCTGAGATATTATTGATAGGCCTTGATTTATGAACACATTTCACTTGTCCCTGAAAGAGGGAGAACAGTGCTATGCGAGGGGGGGGGGGGACGACTTGCACTTGCACTACAGGAGACTTGCACTTGCCCTACAGAATGCGGCATTTGGCATAGAAAGGAACAGAGAGTTTTGCTGGTGCCTTCAAGATTAAGCTTGTGACTTTAGGGGAAGAAAGCAAAAAAAAAAAAAAGTTGAATAGGTGCCCAGATGCATCAGCAGCAGCCTGAGTATACCTGAGAGGTGAGGAAAAGGAAATATCCTGCACATTGAACACACTGCCCTACAGGAAGGTTTGAGAACAGCAGTTTGCTGACATCCCAAGCAGTTGACCCTGTTATTTTCCAGATAGCCCCATGTTCCATTTTCATTTTCATATGTTACCATTTTTAAATTGTGTCCAGACAACTTCATTAACATCCCTGTGATATCCCAGTTTTTCCTTGTTTTTCTCCATTCTTCCCTAAACTAATTTTTCCTGAACTTTTTAAAAAATCATGAATGAATTTGCAAGATAGCCTTTTGCTTGAAATCTGAACATTTATGTGTTACGCTCCATGGATCAACACTTGTTGGTAATCCCTGGCCTTAAAGAAGTCTACCTAGCCTCAACCCAGGCCACAGTGTTTTTTCTCCTGCCCCCTACCTGGTGGAACAAGTTCCCACTGGAGATCAGGGCCATGAAGGGACTGTTGCTGTTCTGCAGGGCCTGTTAAGACAGAACTGTTCCACCAGGCTTTCAGCTGAGGCAGTGGGCAAATTCTGGCATGTCCCTGGAAACCATTTTCAAATACACTTTGCAGTGCATGCAGCTAGCCTAAAACATGCAATCAAAAGTTGCAGGTTTTGAGCTATGTACCTGATGCAATTCAGGTAAAGGAATTCAATTTTTTTGTGTGTGGGAATCAATTAGAGAGAGTTTTCAAATGAGGGGAAAGAGGCAACCAATAAGGGGTGAGACATGCAAACCAGGCATGATTCTCATGGTTGGTGTTGGGATGGGGAATCTATTTGTAAAGAAATTTCTCGTGCTGCTTGAGGCTGCTGAAGTGCCGCACCATGGCAGTGCATTTGCAACCCCCTCAAAAACAGTGGAAAACCAGTCCTCAATGTGAATGCAAACAGATAGAACACTGATAGGGAAGAAAATGAAGAAAACATGCAAGGGTATAATGATTGCACTGATAGTCCAATCACTGGAACAGCCACAACACTGTCTGGAAAATCCTACTGTTTTCTTTTCAGCATCACCCACAATCATTTAGGAGCAGGAGTAGCAAAGGCAATTTAAGCAAGATTAGTAGGGATTGTGAGACCTGGATTTGCAACATTTGAGAACTTGACAATCATGACGAGTCCATCAGTAACCCTTCCCCATACTCCTGCAGGCCTCTCATAGGGCGTTTTCGCACTCACCTTCAGCCGGCGCGACCCCCCTCTTCACCACGCAGGATCTGCGCGGATTTCGCATTAAACGCCGTGGAGCAGCCGGAAGAGCCGGAAACTCCCGGCGCAAAAGCAGCGCAAACGGAAACTGCTTTTTGGCGGTTTCCGTTTGCGCCGCAAAAGCGCCGGGAGTTTCCGGCTCTTCCAGCTGCTCTGCGGCGTTTAGTGCGAAATCCGCGCAGATCCTGCGCGGTGAAGAGGGGAGTCGCGCCAGCGGAAGGTGAATGCGAAAACGCCCATAGCCAAAAGTTGCAATTCCACAGTCTCACTGAGAGGCACAGGGTGAATCTCACTATTCTGACTGCTATGTGGGCATTCTTCTGTCTGAAGGAGTGCCCTTGGTTTAATAATCTGTTTTTTTATAAGAGTGAAGGAAGGTGATGGGCCATCTCAGAATTTATAATATGTTGTATCACCTGAGCATCTGTCATAATTCTGTGTGCCCAGGAAGCTAGAAGCAGAAAGAGTAATTGTGCACTGGTACAATTGTTGCAGGCACAACTGGCTTCTACTACCTGGTTGAATATTCCATTTTGTTCCATGTTGTGCTGGAAAATTATGCCATTTCTGAATTGGCCATGGCGGAATGCTGCTGGCCAGGTCAGAAATGCACAACAAGAAGGGAATCAGCATGAAATCCAGAACAGTTAGTATACATTGCATAGCATGTCTACCTGTCCCTGACTGTTCCATATCAAGGTTCTACACTAAATCTGTATTTCTGCTAATATTATCCAGGTGGCTATTTGTTGTGTGTGTGTGTGGGGGGGGGAACCACCTGGTTTCATTTGAGATTTCATGGCAGCAAAATGAGTGAAGCAGTGAAGGATAATTGTGAGTGTTCATGTGCCACCCACCCTCTTGGTCCAGTCTTTGCTATTGGTATGTGAGTTTCCCCCCATCAACTTCCCCAAGTGCATAGTTTGTTTTCAGTCTATCTGTCTGTAGCTGGACCTCCAGAGTCTTAGACAAATACTGTGACCATTATGCCACAAGGTTTATTATGTGGATGCTTAGATCCTTCATTAGCTATTGACTTACATAACACTGATGCAAATATAAGGAAATATAAGTATGATGACGATATTGGTGCTACTAACTGTATGTTGCATTCATTATAAAAGAAAGTGTGTAATTGGCACCATTTACATCTCCTTACAACAATTAATTGGTGGATTGTCAATTGAATACACTGTACTATGCTGGAAGTTTGTTAAACTTGTGTTAGGAAAATACATTTCACAAGACACTAAATAAAGGCAAGTAATTCTCATTCAGTTTACATGTTTTCCAGAGTTGTCTTCATATAGTGAATGAGGAAGTTTTTGAGTGCAGATACCATTGGGAAAGTGCTATTTGCATGATTCTTTTACTATTTGAATACTGCCCGTTTGAGAAGTATGGAAGATGCAGCTGGGCAGTGATTCCCCACGTAGACCCTTAATGTCGGAGAAAGGGTGCAATCTGATGGTGTGCTTGTAATATTGTGGCTGTGCTTCTAATTTGGTCCAGGTTTTCTTGTACTGGAGAGTTTTGATAAGACATCATGCTGATCACCATGGCCATCTGCAACTCCTCCATGGTGTAAAACCTACAACCGCCTTCTCATTGACCTCCTAATCCAGCCCTCTGCACCTGCCCCACCTCTCTTCACCTTCCAGCTGCCACAAACTAGGTCCCACCCTGTCCACTCTGCAACTGGTCCAGACCTGAGCAGGACTGCTTGCTTTGCCTACCAGTCCCCACTGGGTAGCAGTGCCCTGGCCCTAGCCCACCCGACCTTCTCCATCCAGAGTCACCAGCAGTTGTGCCTCCCTGTCTGCCAACCTGCCTGTCCTGGCCCACTCACTCCTGGTTTTGGTGCCAACAGTAGCAGTCTCTGCCTCTTTTGCTGCTGACTCTCTGGAAACCGAGGGGCAGCCCTGGCCAATGACAAGAACTTTGCAGCTTGGATTTATTGAAACTGTTGCTTGTGATCCTGTCTAAATATTGCAGCACCGAAAAGCAGTTTTTAATGAGCCTTAGACAAGAAACCACTTATACTCACATTGCTAAATTATTTTTAAAAATGGCTGTGAAACTAGAAGTATGGGATCTGTTTTCTCAAATGGCTTAACTGTGCAGGAGACCAATTCAGACATGCACAGATCTGCTGTGAACCCAGTAGGATCCAGACTTACTCCAGAGCTAAGAAAGGGTGAGCACAGGAGGCTGATGACTGAAGAATGGAAGACAGATGTTGTCTGAATGAGCAATTTGAATCAGTTGGGGAGAAGCAATGACAATGGATAAAACAACTCATTTGACCACAACTAATGAGAAGCCTGGAAAGCAACATGTCACCATTTTTTCACAAGTGCACTTGATAACAATTCATTTTTCTTTGTTAGAGTGGTTAAACATGACAAGCAAAAGTATTCATTGCATCACAGCACTAATGTAGCTGCATCATACATACACGTTTGGTTTGAACATTATGGAATTATCCATTACAACTGTCTTCCTGTGCTATTTGAGTGGTGCTCTTTAAACCATAATATAGTGTGGATCCTTGTCATACTATTGTTGCTGAAAAGAGAAGTATATATAACAGAGAGAGAGAGAGCTCTTAAGGTAAATGATATTTTCCAATACCTGAAAATGACTAATGCATCAGGAAACATTTTTAAAAATCTGATGCCTGTTGAAATATTGAGCTTAGAAATCTGTTATAAAAGATGTGTCAAATGAAAGACAGATTAACATGGAAAGGGGAAAAGAATTTCTTCCAGCAGAATCTAAGCAGCAACATTTACAGTGCTGTTGCACACAGGACAATAATGTATGAGGATTACTTGCTCTGCATTCTGCATTTGTATTCATGAGGAGAAAAGGGAACTGTGAGAAAATTAACAATTTTATTCTAAATCATATATATGTTATCAAGAAATTCCAGCAGAGTTTGAAAAAACATTTTCTATAGCACTGCAAAGGAACAGAAAGAATAGACATTAGGAAGGGGATTATCTACCTGCAGGATTCCAAACAAAACAGAAATGGGCATTTAAAGCTTGATCACATAACCATTTACTACAGATGTGTGTTTCAGTAAGGCAGTTTTACACTTAGCTACTTGCTCACTTGGTCTGGCTTGAGTTATAATTCCTTCTAATCAAGGTGTACAGCCCCTGTTCCTGATCCAGTAACGCAGTCATGCAGACAAAAGTGGGGCTCACACATTGATAGGAGTGGCAAAAGAAAGCACATAATGCATTTGATCATAATGCATTTGTTATAATGTACAAGAAACTAGAATGTCAGACATGTGTAGGCTTCTGATGTCTGTTTGCGCCTGCTCCAGCTTATTTATATATTTAGAGAATTTATATGCCCCAGCTCTCCAGGGTGCTGCTTGAGAATTTCTCAAATCCTGCTTGAGTCAGCCTTTATATCATAGATGATAATTATCTGATGGAATTGGCTAAATCTAAGTGGTGTGCACTCCATCAGCAATTGGCCCATCAACCACCACTGGCTGGGCCCACTCCTATTTCCCGCCTTCTGTAGTCTACCCACTCTCTGTGGCATTCTGAAGAGAAAGTTGGCAACAGTGGCAGGGAAATGGTGAAAAGGTGGGTAATGAAGATGGTAATGTGACTAGGTGGCAAGGTCTGTCCTGCTGGGAGCATTTCCTCAGAGGCCATGGTGGCTGCCACTTTTCTGTCTCTCTTTCCCTCCTTGCCTCAGACTCACTTCATGGCAGACAAGGATTGGCCCACTGGGAAAGCTGCTAGCCAAAGGCTGTTGCTAGGCAACAAAGGTTGCTTCTGTCAGTAAAGGGAGAGATAGAATGCCATAGAGTCCACTCTCCAAAGCCAGTTATTTTCTCTGGGGGAGAGAGATCTGTTGTCTGGAGTCTAGTTGTGATACCAGGAGATGTTCAGGCTCCACCTAGAGTTTGGCTATCCTAGGCCTGGCAGCATCCTCTGGGTGACTTGATGCCACGTGACTGGCATGACTTAACTAGGCCTGACTGCTTGCTGCTGTTCAGTCTCCCTATGGCAGCCAGTGTGATTTAGCAGTTGTCAACTTCAGGTTGGGAAATTACTGGCTATTTGAGGGGTGGAGCCTTGAAAGGGTGAGTTTGAGGAGAGGTGGGACCTCACACAGATACAATGCCATAGACTCTACCTTACAAACTAGCCATTTCCTCCTGGGAAACCATTGCTACCAATCTCTAAGTGAGGGCTGGAGATCACTCAGTATTACAACTGCTCTCCAGACAGCACAGATCAGCTTCTCTCAAGGTGTGTGGTAGTGGGGGGAGTGAATGCATTTACTTGGGTGGGTGTGAAGACTGCAAGTGGAGGAGCACTCACCCAGAGCCTCTTTCTAGAGCCCATTGTATTTTTTTTTTACTCCCCTGAATGGAAGTGCCTGCCTCCCTCATTTCCTGCCAGTTGCCAGGCTGTGCCTATGCCTGGCAAGATTGCTTCTAAATCAATGGGCTTAGAATACACAATGACTTCAGTTAAGAATACAGTCTTTTTAACAATAACAGGCCTTGAGAAATGAGGAATATTCTCTTGTCCCATAGTTACTGAATCAACTTCCAGGCTTGTATTTGATTTCTCTTGGTTTGGTCTTCTTAAAGAATAGTCTATGAAATGACTGAACAAAAAGAGGATTTCCTATGTTACGTATTTGATTCAAGGAAAGGATTTCAGCAAAGTGTGAAAAATGCATTGGCTGGATTCAGACAGTCAATTTGAGCCAACATAGGCACAGCTGCTGCCTGTTCCACTCTCGCTCTCACCCTGTTCAATGTCTCTGAGATGGATCAAATAGCTACCAGTAGGGAAATGGTAGTAAAATCTGCCACACCCTTCCCATATTTCCTGGCATGTGACTGTGGGAGCGTGCAAGCAAGGTGGATTGGCAGTGTGAATCTGCCAATCCACTCTAGGTGCTTGCTGGTATTCTTTTTTTAAAAAATCACTGTCACAGAGTGCATGAATGCATGAACACATAAGCACATGTGTGCATGGCCACTAAAAATGTAAGAAACTAAGAAACCCAAACTGTGCTAAGTGTAGGTGCACAACAACCATGTGAACATGCCAAAACACCCCCCCCCCCACATGATATATAAATACCTCATGTTGGTGGGTGTGAATGGGTTTTGTTTGCTCCATTTTGGGGCAGCAGATTTCAGATGTCTCCTGGTCACATCTTGTGCTTGTTTATTTTGCTGCATATATATGTCATAGAATAAGAACAATAAGAAGAGCCCTGCTAGACAAGACCAATGGTCCAACATCCTGCCTAACACAATAGCCAACCAATCACTCTCAAGGGCCAACAACAGTACATAAAGGCCAAGGCCTTCTGGTGCTGCCTCCTGGTACTGATATTGCCTCTGAATTTGGAGGTTACCTTTAGTCCCCATGACTCGTGGCCATTAATAGACTTGTCCTCTGTGAATCTGTCTAATCCCCCTTTAAAGTCTGAGGCCATCACTGTATCATCTGACACTTTAATCATTCATTGACAAAATAAATATTTCCAGACTCTACTGCCCATCACCTTCATTGGATGCCCCTGAGTTCAGTTGTGACTTAGCACTGCTTGCCTCTATGTCACAACCCTGGTATTCCTTGGAGGTCTCCATCCAAGGCTACTAGCCATGGCGACTAAAGGTAACCTCCATCCAAATACTAGTCAGGGTTGGTACTGCTTAGCCTAAGGTCTGATGAGGGCCCACTTTGTCTACTCTATGTGTAATTTTATAAACCTCTACCACATCCCTCTGCCCTTGGTTGGCTGTTTCCTAAACTGAAAAGTTCCAGACTCTTAATCTTTTCCTCATAAAAAGGTGCTACAACCCCTTCAGCATCTTGCTCACCCCCTTCTGTACTTTCCCCAACAAAAAATAATGTATTATGGTTGTGATATGTGATATTCTATGCATGTTTTCTATGTTTTTTCTCCTACACACTGATAGCCCCTTCATTCCCCCGCCCAATTGTAAAGATTTATTCTGACCTTCCTCATTCTCACAACCATTCACAATAAATCTAGTCATTGACCAAAACTAATTCACATTAGATTTTGGTTGCTCTTATTTATTTATTTGTAAAGTTGACCTTTTGTCTGAATGGGCACTTTTTCCTCTTTCTGTTTGAGGCATACACTGGGGAATGCAATCAGGAGATTCCTATTGATTGTTCTGAAGCAATTTAGTGCTGGTCATGGTTGTACTAGATTTGCAATCATTCTGAAAAGAGGTGTTATTGACTGTACCTAGTAATTACCACACTCACATCTCAGCATGCAATGTGCTCCCTGGCTGGGTTACTGTAGGTGAGATGCCTTATTTTTCTAATCAAAGCCAAGGTTAGCCCTATGTATTAGAAGCCAGTAGTCTCAAAACTTTCTGGATCTGGGTCTGCTTATTCCTCCTTGTCCTCTAGGGAAATGATGGTGATATCACTAGGCTGAAGCAGAAGAGAAAACCAAATTTGTAAGCATGCATATTCTAACATTCCAGTTAAAAGTTTCTCTTAGGTTTGATTGCATAATATGGCAGCAGCTCTGTTTCTTTAATTGCAGCTTTGTCCCCAAATGCATCTAAAGTAATGTAGGCTGGGTGACAGCATCCAAAAGATACTGAAACCTCCATGCATACAGCTTGCAACTTCTTCCTATAGACACTTTTACTGTACTTCCAGTTTCAGAGGTGGGATGGGAAGTTTGTAAGAGTGTATAATGTTCAGCAACTATTGATTACAATTACACCTGTTTTTAGATATTATTGGGACTGAGCAACATACTGTAGGTAGTTATAGGGCAGGCACCATGTCATACAGTTTGGACATCATGTGCAGAGTTTCGCTAACTATGTCATAAAGGGATAATCATCTATGATATTTTCTAACTGGGGCTACTACTCTAAATTTAGGAGCCTCTGGTCTAAACAATACACTTACCACATAGATTTTTCTGTTTTTATATGACACATTGGTTCATTTACTATGTGCTCTAAGAGCCAAGTTATTGCTTTGTCCATACAAATTCTGTGGGTATTTGACATTATTATTATTTTTTTACTCCTGGCATTTTGAACATTTGCATAATGGTTATGGGAAAATAATGTTTTCAGCATCATTTTATATCTGCCCCACCATTAAGTTCTGATTCCAAGACATCAAAAATAATAGATACTGTCTATCTTGCATATGTCTGTGGTTTTTCAAAGTTCTAGCTTTGGATAAACCTTCTACAACTTCAGTTAGAAAGCAAGAAAGCACTTATAGGATATGAAACTTCTGGTGTGTAGGAATGTCACACGACTCAGGGTTGAGGATCTCGCACCAGTCTGTCTGTCTCTCTGTGACAGTGGTTGCGTTGCTTTATTCTTATACATACTTCTTTACACAATCATTTGCTAACAATGTGCAGAATAAGGAGACCGATGTTTACCTTAGCTTTTTACCCCAAATGTGTATTCCAGGAAGGAGGTGAAAGGGCAGCACATTCTGAGGCCCTGAGCATTCTTGCATAGGGCAAAGTACATGAAGGTTTAAGCCTGCCTTCTAAGTCTATAGATGAAGTCAGATCAAGGTTGGCTAGGCCGTTGATCCTTCCTTCATCCCATTCTTTTCTGTTTTTTAAGGGGTATCATAAACTTTCTGACCCCTCACCATCACTCTCTGGAATCAATCGTATTAAAGGGGTATATAGAGTTAAGGCATCCACTGGAAGCTTATAGGTGGGAATGTCCTAGTTGGGTAGAGTTGCATAAGAGATCTGGGATTCATTTAAACATTTACCAAGAGCGGTATCAGTTCCTGGAACCTTAAATTAGACAGGTTCCTAATAACATATGTGAATCAGTGTTGTGTCAAACAAAAATGTGAAACATTGTTAATGTTAGCTAAGCATTCCCAAATATTAAACTGAAGACGATCTCCAAAACTAATAGCCTTGACAGAAGACAAAATACATAAACACAAACAACAAAGAGCAATCATGGAGTTCATTGTTAGCTGTGCAAATACAGCAGTCACCAAGTCCTCTGGAGAAGGCTCTTGCCAAGCCTCTTCCAACGTTTGTTGAGCTGGATTAGTTAGATGCGTCACATCCCCCCATGTGACATCACGAGCTGTCTGAGTGTGTGTCGCACCATCTCCCGTGTGAGACTGAGATTGAAATTGGGAATCGGATTTGGGAGACCCTGATGCCACGCCATCTTTAGCTGGGTGAGCACAATGTGCCAGAACCCGCAAAGGACCTGTCGAGAGAACACAGCAGCATGCTGGCACCCCCAGTTAATAAGGGGAACTGGACCATGCCAAATTAATAAGACCAAATTCAATTGTTCCTGAACCCGTATTTGGGTAGGAACCCTCATTTTCACTCCTTTTAATTGTTTTTGAAGAGTGGTTTTCAAGGTCTGATTAGCATGTTCCACAATAGCTTGACCTGTGGAATTATATGCAATGCTATGCTGGATTTGAATGTTCCATTGTGTACAAAAATCAACAAATTCAGAAAAACTATATGCTGAGGCATTATCAGTTTCCAACAGTTGCAAACAACCCATTACCGCAAAGGCAGAAATAAGGTGAGCCATGGCATGTTTTGTGGCTTCACCACAGTGAGCAGTAGCCCAAAGATATCCAGAGTACATGTCTACACAAACATGAACACAGTACCAGGGTTTCAAGGAAACTGTATGGGTAATACCCATTTGCCAGAGCTTGTTAGGGAACACTTTCCCTATGAAGAAAGGTTAAAACACTTGGACCTCTCTGGCTTGCAGAAACATTGACTGCGAGGTGACATGATAAGAGGTTTACAAGATTATGCATGGGATGGAGAAAGTACTTTTCTCTCTTTCTCACAATACAAAAACTTGTGGGCATTCAATAAAATTGCAGTCAGGTTAAAACAGATAAAAGGAAGTACTTCTTCACCCAAAGGGTGATTAACATGTAAAATTCACTGCCACAGGAGGTGGAGGCAGCTACAAGCATAGCCAGCCCCAAGAGGGTACTGGATAAAAATATGGAGTAGAGGTCCATCAGTTGCTATGAGCCACAGTATATATATACATATGTGTGTGTGTGTATAGAAGAAGACATTGGATTTATATTCTGCCCTCCACTCAAGAGTCTCAGAGTGGCTCACAATCTCCTTTATCTCCCTCCCCCACAACAAACACCCTGTGAGGTGGGTGGGGCTGAGAGGATTCTCACAGCAGCTGCCCTTTCAAGGACAACCTCTTACCCAAGGCCATTCCAGAAGTTGTAATTGGAGGAGTGGGGAATCAAACCTGGCTCTCCCAGATAAGAGTCTACACGCTTAACCACTACACCAAACGGACACATATATTGGTCACTGTATGACACAGAGTGCTGGACTGGATGGACCATTGGTCTGATCCAACACAGCTTCTCTAATGTTCTTATGTTAGTTTGCAAACCACACGGGTTAACAGCATAATCAGGAATATGATTAGTAGAGTCACAATGTGAGTACGAGCAATGAAAAAAGTAACTCACAGCAAGAAATTAAAAACTGCAAGATTAAAAATATAGCCAATCAAATTTGAGGGTCAATTTGAGAAGTGAGACATACACCAGGAAGTTGATGAATCAAATTAAATGCATATAAGGTGTCAACTATTGAGTTGAAGGACCTTTGTAAATAGAGTTGAAAAGCCATTGTTACAGCAGCAACTTCAGCCTGCTGCACTGAGCGCTGTTGCAAAGTAAAGTATGTCTTTTACACTTTCCCCCCAGCAAACTGCATATTCATTTGACCAAACCAGAAGACTGAGTAACCTTGAGGCAGCTACCTGAATCCAGCTTCTGCCAGGATCACACTCAGTCCGTAAGCAGAGCTCAAGACTACAATACTGCAGCTTTAACACTCTGCACCATGGGACTCTTTTTGAATCCAAATTAGCATTTTCCTTAGCCAATTTCATCATCAATTCTCCTGCTGCATCAGGATTATCAACCTGTCTTCTGATTGCTGTCTGAAGACAATTGATAAGGTCTAAATAGGACTCTTGTGGCTTTTGACAGACAGTTGCAAAACTATGGGCTGATTTCCCTTCTGTAGGTACCTTGGCAAAGGCCTGTAAAGCACATTTAGATATTATAGCAAGGGTTGCAACAGGAAGCACAGCTTGTGCTTCAATAGTACTGAACTGTCCAGATCCATATAGTTGTTCAGCAGTATAAGTCCCATTGGAGCCATGCCCTTGAACATCAGCCAAATTACAATATTCACTGTCCCATACCACATATTGTCCAGGAGTTAACATCATCCCCACCATATTTTTCCAATCTTGAGGAATCACAGTGTATGCATTAGAGATTCCTTTTAAAAGACTTTGCACGTCAGTTCCCCCTGTGCCCGTATCTCTGATAGCCTTTTGAATTTCACTCAAAACAGAATGGGGCAACACAGTATAGTTAACAACCTGTTGCCTATTCTCATTCTGAGCATATGTTACTGAGCATACCGATAAAGAGTCAGCCAACCCTTCCCCTGTCAAATGTACAGGGCAAATAGACAACATCTCTGCCAACTCTGGAACATCTTCCAATTTAGCCTGATCAAGTTCCTTCTCAAAAACTTCACAGACCATTCATCCCAGGGCGTTAGATGGTGGGCCCACGGGTAGATACGTTGGCAGAGGAAGGGGGAAAGGAGGAGGAAGAAGAGGAGGGGCAGGGGGCACAAGGACACCAGTGCATTTTAGGGGACAATCTTTGAAGAGCTGGCTTGTGTTAGAAACGGGCATAAATTTCTCTACTGCATACCTGCATTGGGGAGGGACGGTGGCTCAGTGGTAGAGCATCTGCTTGGTAAGCAGAAGGTCCCAGGTTCAATCCCTGGCATCTCCAAAAAAGGGTCCTGGCACATAGGTGTGAAAAACCTCAGCTTGAGACCCTGGAGAGCCGTTGCCAGTCTGAGTAGACAATACTGACTTTGATGGACCAAGGGTCTGATTCAGTATAAGGCAGCTTCATATGTCCATTTATGCCAGGCTTGAAGCAGTTCGACAGAAGCTCTGTATGAAGGGTCTTCCCTATCTTCTCCCAGTCCCAGAGAACCTCCCTCCTGGTACCAGGGGTATTGCTTACTGATCTCTTGTAACAGAGTCTTAAGTTGGCCAGAAGTCATAGACCCACCGTACTTCTGAATGAGGAACTGCAGCTCCTCCAAATGTTTCTGCTGGGTTTGTGAGAACTGTCCTCCCATACTCACCAATGAAGGGGTCGTTTAGAAAGACAGAGTACACTCAAGGGGCCTATGCCAGGTGTTGATGAGAAAGGTCCCTGCTTGCTGTGCCACTTGTAGGAATGTCACACAACTCAGGGTTGAGGATCTCGCACCAGTCTGTCTGTCTCTCTGTGACAGTGGTTGCATTGCTTTATTCTTATACATACTTCTTTACACAATCATTTACTAACAACATGCAGAATAAGGAGACCGATGTTTACCTTAGCTTTTTACCCCAAATGTGTATTCCAGGAAGGAGGTGAAAGGCCCTCAGCATTCTTGCATAAGGCAAAGTACATGAAGGCTTAAGCCTGCCTTCTAAGTCTATAGATGAAGTCGGATCAAGGTTGGCCAGGCTGTTGATCCTTCCTTCACTGGTGTGCTGGAGGGTACACCACAATGGAAATACGTGTGTGTGAGTGTGTGTGTGTGCTTTAATTTTTATAACAATCAATACACATGGCAAGTGTTAACACCATACACCATGTCAACATCCAGGAATGTGGTATGGGCAATGTATAAACCAGGCCTCTGTGTAAAGTGGAAAATAATAAACAAGATTTAAAGAAAGGGCTTTGCTGCTGCATCTATAGAAGAATCACATGTATCTGAATCTGAGGTAGCTGAAATTAGAAAAACAATTCATGTCATTTTAAAAGCTACAGTCCTAAGAATACTTTCTAGGAGTCAGCCTTATCAAATTAATTGTCATTTATCTGTGAGTAGACCAGTTTAGGATTGCTCCTCTACCCCACCCCTTGATGGCACTTAGGCTTAGTGTATTTTAGAAACATACCAAACCATTTCTACAATGCTTTTAGAGATGTTGTACTAGTTGCTTCTTTCAGAATAGTTCTGGCAAAAATGACACATGCAATAAGGTTACTAACATATTTCTGTGAAAAAAAGACAACTATGATTGCACCACTGTTGAAAGGTGAAAATAGGAGAAAAATAGGTGATACTAATTAGATGGAGAGCAGTGGATCAATAAGCAGGAGTACATTGGGAATCAATTAGGAGATAAATGAACTACTATTCTAATTTATCTCAGCTCTCTTTTTCTTCTAGTAGCGTAGCAGCATGCCTCTATCCTTCCACTTTCAATTCACATGCAGCAAACTGATGTATAGTTCGGTGTATATCTAATCAATGATATGCCTTTCTGTTGCCTTCAGACTGTAACAACTGAAGAAAACTGAACAAACTCTGCAATCGCCATGTTTTCTGTGTAGGTAAAAAGAACCCTATTGACTATATAAGTGTATGTGTACATGTGTGTGTGTATGTCTCCCTACATTTATATAGAAATGTATGCTTATCTATTAGATAAAAACGATACTAAAAACTGCTTATTTAATTGCTTGCCTGTTGGTCAGATATCAGCCTTATTAATCAGTTTCTCTCAGACTTTGCAGAATGATTAACCCTTTGGAACAGTATCTAGGTCTGTGACCTAAATACATCTATACAACTGAGGTAGAATAGTTAATAAAGACCAGCCAGGGCTGATCAGGAAATGTTCTGCCCACAAGCATTATGTTTATGATCTATTTTACTTTACTGATACCAGAAGAGTCAAGAAATCATCAGATGATATTCTGTCTCCCCTGACAAAATATGCTGAATTAGCTATAAAAGAAAAAGGCTTTGTGTAATTCTGATATATTCAACTCCACATGAACAGAATGGACTCATTTTATTCAGTGAGCATGTGTAAGGATGCATGTAGACTGTTCTTTATGGCTTAGAGAAACTGCATCTAGTGCTGAGGACTATGGATACATTACACTTCTACAGATGCACTAGAGCCAGAGAGTATCTCTGTCCAGATAAAATGAAAAACAATGACTATATATGATCAGTTTGTGAAACCAGAATTTGGCTTTCAATTGATCATTCAAATTCTGGTTTTCTTAGTCCTTTCCCTCCCTTGTTCCATGGAGACCTAGCTGGCATCCTAACCTGCATTGTGATAAGAATTACACTAAAATCCAAGAAATGACCTCATTCCTATGTCACATGAAATCATAGATAATAATAACTGTAGCCTCATTAATTTATTTGCTTACTTATTTCTTTTATAACTTACCTTTCTCACCAAGTCTCAAGGACTATTACAAAGTGAAGAAAAACAATTCAGTCAAGAACCACAAGCTTTCCAACAGCAATGCAATATACTAGGATTACAGAAATTTGGAACCAATGCAAATAGAAAACTGTCTAAACCATAACATATATCAATGCAGAGAGTGAGCTACAATGGTAGAAGTGCAGTAAAAATGTGATGATAGCAACAATAAAGACTGCAGTGGGCTACTATTCCCTCATAAAAATGCATTGCTGGACTGTTCCATTATAGTGCAGTTCTGCTTGCCTTATAAAAACATACCTCTTAGCATTTTTTTTCTTTCATTTTTTAACTGCAAGCCATGGTTTCAGATACCAGTTAAATGTACTATGGTTTAACATAGTGGTGGAGAAGCCAGCTTTCAGCTGATCACAGTAATTAAATTATGGCTTTATGTGATGTCTGAACCAACCCAGAATGTTGAAAATATTAATAGTGCATATGACAGAAAAGCAAATCCCCAAAGCATATAGCAGTACTAGAGGAAGTATACAGTAGAACAAGTAAAATGAAAGATTAAATAAATTAATGCATGAGAACACCATCAACAGCAATGAAAAGAAGATGTAAAGTTACACACTCTAATGTTAGTGTATCTCTATTGCCCCCCAAGTAGGAATGAAGAGTCGGACACAAGGTATTGGTATAACTAAGAGCCACTTTATTAAGTTTAATAATAAATGGCAAGGGCAACCAGAACTGCGGCCTGGTCAGGGCCAGGGGTCTCAGCAGACCACTCTCCTGCCATTAGGGGGCTAGAGACCCAGCCCCCAGCCAGAGCTGTGTGTCACAGCTCCTGCCAGGCCGGCCCAGCAAGGAGGCAAGCCCCAGACGGCCCAACCACCAGATGCACATCTCAATGGAAGGCACCCTCTAGTCGAGCCTCCAGGACGGTCTGTATTCTCCCACCCCGGGTCAATCAAACCCAAAGGCTGATCCTGCCAGACCCCTAACTCTCCAAAAGAGTGATGCTTTCTGGTCCTCCCCTATCCGCATAGTACCTTAAACCCAGTAAAACCTGCCAAACTAAAGTGACCAACCTATTTAAAAGCACCTCCCTATAGCCAGATCCACAATCCACTGACCTGCTATGTAGGGTAGGTGAAAAAACACCCCAGCAAACAGCTAATCAGCTGAAGAGCAAAAAATTCCTACCCGGCCCCCCAAACCATGAGATGACCAGCACTTGCCTACATAACAAACAGGGTTGGCAGGAGGGCTGAACTTCAGCCATAGACTGAGATAGGGGGCAGATGGTCCTGCCATTATACAGCAAAGCCCCGCCCCTCCAAAGCATGCCCAAACAGGCTACAAAAATCCTCCCTTCCCTTCCAGGGAGGCAAATATGCTCCTGCAGCCTAGCAGAGCTGCTGGCTGCTAGAAACTGATTGCCCCCCAAGTTGGAATGAAAAGTCGGACACAAGGTATTGGTATAACTAAGAGCCACATTATTAAGTATAATAATAAATGGCAATGGCAACCAGAACTGCGGCCTGGTCAGGGCCAGGGGTCTCAACAGACCACTCCCCTGCCATTAGCGGGCAAGAGACCCAGCCCCCAGCTGAAGCTGTGTGTCATAGCTTCCGCCAGGCCGGCCCAGCAAGGAGTTAAGCCCCAGAGGGCCCAACCACCAGACGCACATCTCAATGGAAGGCACCCTCTAGTCAAGCCTCTGGGACGGTCTTCATTCTGCCACCCCGGGTCATCAAACCCAAAGGCTGATCCTGCCAGACCCCAAACTCCCCAAAAGGGGGCTGCTTTCTGGTCCTCCCCTAGTCATAGTACCATAAACCCAGTAAAACCTGCCACTACTAAGGCCAAGTCTCTACTTAGGCCTTAGCACCCACCGGGAGGTCCAAGGTCACCTGCAGCCCTTGCCGGAGATCTCTCAAGAAAAGCATGTTACCTTTTTCAGAGAGATGCACCCCATCCCCTCTGTAGAGGTCAGGAAATTTTGTAGAAATATTTGGGTGGGGCAGATAGTGGGCCAACCCCCCTTCCAATGCCTTCCAAATTTCTTTGTTAGCTTTGTAATGGGTCCTCTCTATACCTGCAGGTTCCCAAGCATTACGCCAAACAAGGAGGGGAATCATGGATGACTAAATTATAGAGGTTCTGGGCCATCTCTCCCTAATATACCAAAAATCCTCTTGGGCCTGCGAGACTAAAGCCTTGCCTTTTACTAACACAAGATCATTCCCTCTCAGGTGAATAATTAAAACCTGAGGAGGAGAGCCCACATTCCCATGGAATAACAATGGCATCAGGCCAGACCAATGAAGACCCCGGAGCCCACGCCACTCTATAGTAACCCATTGGCTGAGTCCCAGCTGAGAGCCGACTGAAGTTCTCCAAGCCTGATGTGCAGCCCAAAACACATAACTGTGTCCACAGATGAGAACTCGGCCCCTCTGGCCAGGAACAACAGCATCTAAAAAGAAAAAACAGTCAAACTAGAAATAATAACCATAAAATTCATGTACAAACCACACAAAGTTAGTGATTGAGCAGGGGGAGAACATAGGATTCATAAGCCAATGAGTACCAACGACTCAGGCACTGAAAGGTGGATGAAGGATAACCCAGGGCAGCGGCCGTAGAGGCTGCCCCAATTCTAAAGGAGTGGGTACCAAACCGTACTCCGGACAACCCAAACTTAGCTAAAGCCCAAGAAGTCACAGCCCAAAACTGATGTTTTGCCAGCAGACTGCCATTGAGGTGACAAAACAAAAATCCATCCCTAGGACCATGTACTTCCAAATAGGCAGCCAAAGCGAAAACAGGACTCAACTGCTGCTCAGAGCATGTGCCCAGCTCCAAAATGGTTCCCTTGCAATGCTGGTCAGTCTTAGAGCGTCGAACAGTGATGACTGCCTTACTCTCCACTAACCTCAGGTCCCGTAGCAACAAAGCCCTACCAGAAACATCATTTCTGGAGCCTGCCACTAGCTCACTGACTCTAAGGGCCCCAAAAAGGCAATCAAGGCAGTGGCATGAAGCAGTGTGGATTCAAAATCGGATGCACACACTGTGCCCCAAAACCCTTTCAAATCCCTAAGAATCAATGGGAAAATAGGCTTCCTAAGCGTCAGGATTAGGTTCGTCCTCTCTAGCCCAGCCCTCCAGCATCTTCCACGGACGAAAGTCTGCGGTTTCTTTCTTATACCCCAATGCCTTACTAGCAAAAGCCAGAGCAGACAGGTGTCCCCTAATGGCCAATCCCTTACTTTTTAAAGATACACAATAGTGGAGCAACTGTTCCAGAGGAAGGGGCCAAACAAGGTGATACCCTAACTCTGACCTAAAGTCCTCAAACTGCCGTTCAGCACGTTCATAAGACTTCCTGGTGCTAGGCACAATGGCTAGGCCTATCGCTCTGCAGGCCTCAGCTCTCCAAGCAGCAATAGCTCCTGGGGCATTTGCACTGCCTCCCGATTGACTTCTGGGGACAGCTGACAAAACCTCTCCATCCGTTTATTAGAGAGAGCGTCAGCCACCCCATTATTCACCCCAGGAACCTGCTTGGCTAAAAACAGTATATTAAGCTGCAGTCAACGCAGAGTGAAGGCCCTCACCAATCTCATAACCCTTTGAGATTTGGATGAAAGGGAATTAATGACATGTACCACTGCCATGATATCACACCAAAAATGAATTGTGCGATTGGCCATATAATTCCCCCACAGCTGCAACTGTGACAAGAATGGGAAAGAAAAGAGACGTAAGATCTCGGTTCACACCCGCCTGAACCCATGAGTCTGTTTATATGTCTGCACACCAGTGCCTGCGGAAATAAACCCCAAAACCTAAAGACCCAGCAGCCTCAGACATGACCTGAAGCTCCACTTCAATCTTCATGTCTTCCCCGAAAAATGAAATCCCACTAAAGGACTCCAAAAACTCCTGCCATACCAATAGGTCTGCCCTCATGCTGCTGGTAACCCGAGTTCTATGCTGTGGCAGGTGTAGACCTGCCATAACATCACACAGCCTGTGCAAGAAGACACGTCATAAGAACATAAGAGAAGCAATGTTGGATCAGGCCAACGGCCCATCCAGTCCAACACTCTGTATCACACAGTGGCCAAAAATTTATATATATTTTTCTTCCAGACGTTTCATTCTCGGCTGCGGAGAACATCCTCAGTGGCGTTGCAGCCGGAGCAGGCGCTCTGACCTTCTTGGCTGCTGTGCATTGAGTGAGGCCAGGGCTGCTGGAGAGCTGCTATTTCTAGGCTGGAGGGGGTGTGGTGAAAGGGCAATAGATTTATGGATGTGCCCATTGTTTGGTGGGGCTTCCTGGAAGGGTAGTGATAAGGAAACTGGCTGTTGAATGTGACCGTTGTTCTGTGTTAATTGCTGGGAGGGTTGGAAGGGGTGTGAAGAAAAGGAAGATGGTTGTTGATTGTGCTGATTGTTCTGTGGAATGTGCTGGTTGTTCTGTGAATTTCTGCAATTTATAGTCTGTAGGGTGTTATGCAGAGCTGGATACCAAGATTGGTGGATGGAAATGCCTTCTTCCTTTCTGTTAAAGTTGTGCTGGTGTTTGTAAATCTCAATAGCTTCTCTGTTCAGGTGGGTATGATAATCTCATATGAGAGATCCACTTTCAACCCCTGGAGTCTACAAAATACCCTGCTCCTGTGGTGCAGTCTACATTGGCACTACCCAACGCAGTATCAACACCCGCCTCACCGAACACAAGAGACACTGTCGCTTGTTTCAGAAAAATCAGCTGTAGCTGAACATGCACTTCAAGAAGGAGACCATGTCATCCACTTTGAAAGAACTGAAGTCCTTTCTACGGCCTCACATTATCATACCCGCCTGAAATGAGGATGGAATAAAGAGTCAGACACAGAGTATTGGTATAAAATTGGGCCACTTAATTCAATATTCTAATAAACAGCAAGGGTACCCCACCAATGGCCTGGCCAGGGCTAGGTGTCACCATCACCGCTCCCCTGCCATTAATGGGTGAGAGACCCAGCCCCCCAGCCTCAGCTGAGGCATGCCCAGCAGGGAAGCACGCACCAGAGGGCCCAAACCCAGATGCACGTCTTGCCAGAAAGGCACCATCTAGCCGAGCCTCCCGGAAAGCATGCAATCTCCAAATCCGGGTCTTCAAACCCGAAGGCTGATCTTGCCAGATCCCAAATTCCCCAAAAGGGGGATGCTTCACAGTCCTCCTCTAGCCGCATAGTGCCCTAAACCCCCCAAACCTGCCACTACTAAGGCCAAGTCTCTACTTAGGCCTTAGCGCCCACCGAAAGGCCCAAAGCCACCCGCAACCCTTGCTGCAAATCTCTCAGGAAAAGCATATTACCCTTTTCCGAGAGATGGACCCCATCCCCTCTGTAGAGGTTAGGAAATTTCAACAAAATGTCCGGATGGGGCAAATAGTGGCCCAACCCCTTTTCCAGCACCTTCCTGATCTCCTTATTAGCCTTATACTGGACCTTTTCTATAGCTGCAAGGTCCCAAGCACAACGCCACACCAGGCGGGGCAGCATGGCTGACCAAATTATGGTGGTCCCAGGCCATCGCTCCCGAATGTGCTGGAAATCATCCTGGGCCTTCCAAACTAAGGCCTTGCCCTTTAAGAGTCCCAGATCGTTACCTCCCGGGTGAACAATTAAAACCTGAGGAGGAGGACCCACAAAATCTTTAAACAACAAAGGCAGCAGGCCCAGCCACTGAAGGCCCCGGCGCCCCCGCCATTCAATACACATTTGCTGGCTGAGTCCCAGCTGAGAGCCAACCGCAGTTCTCCGAGCCTGATGAGGGGCCCAAAACACATGGCTATGGCGGTATACGAGAACTCGGCTTCTCTGGCCAGGAACAACAGCATCTAAAGAGAAAAAACAGTTAAACAAGAACAGAACCAACAACAAACAGACACCAAGTCATTCACAGCCTAATAAGAGGTCGCACGTAGGCCTTATAGGCCGAGGAACACCACCTGCCCAATCTCTGAATGGAAGGGGAAGGATACTCCATGACAGCCGCTGCCCCAATTCTAAAGGAGTGGGTCCCAAAGTGAACCCCAGACAACCCCCGCAAAATCGAAGAAGACACAGGAACCCCTCTTCAAACCCCGCAAAATCGAAGGAGACACAGGAATCTGCGTATAAACCCTGGGACTGGCCTCTCTGGCCCACCCCTCCAGCATCTTTCGAATACAAAAGTCAGCTGTTTCTTCCCTATAACCCAGCACCTTACTGAAAAAAGCCAATGCAGACAGGTGCCCCCTAATGGATCACACAGCCAACCCCTTACCTCGCAGCGAAACACAGTAATGCAGCAAATGCTCCACCGGGAGGGGCCAAACCCTGCAATATCCTACCTCAGCCCTAAAGTCTTCAAACTGCCGCACAGCCCATTCGTAAGACTTCCTGGTGCTGGGAGCAATGGCTAGACCTATCGCTCTGCAGGCCTCGGCTCTCCAATCAGCCATAGCTCCTGAGGCATTGGCACCGGCTCTCTGTCAGCATCTGGGGCCAGCTGACGAAACCTGTTTACGAGATAGAGCATCAGCCACCCCGTTACTCACCCCAGGAACATGCTTTGCTAAAAACAAAATGTTAAGCCACAAACAGCGCAGAGTGAAGGCCCTCACCAATCTCATAACCTGGCCAGATTTGGATGAAAGGGAATTAATGACGTGGACCACCACCATATTATCACACCAAAAATGGACAGTGTGATTGGCCATATCCTTCTTCCACAGCCAAACTGCGACTAAAATAGGAAAGAACTCAAGAAACGTAAGATCCTGGTTCATACAAACATTTATCCAGGAGTCAGGCCAACTATCCACGCACCAATGTCCACGGAAATAGACTCCAAACCAAAGGAACCAGCAGCATCAGACATGACCTGAAGCTCAGCTTCGAGCCTCATTTCATCCCTCCAAAAAGGGACTCCATTAAAGGACTCCAAAAATTCCTGCCAAACCCTCAAATCATCCCTCATGCTGCAGGTGACCCTAGTTCTATGCTGAGGCAAGCGTAACCCTGCCATAGCATCGCACAGCCTTCTAAGAAAAGCCCTCCCAGGAGCAACCACTTTGCAAGCAAAGTTGAGGTGCCCAACTAGCTGCTGCAACTCCAACAAAGTAACCTTCCTTTTAAGAAGAAAGGTAGAAATCCTAGCCCTCAGCTCCACTATTTTCTAAAGAGGCACCCTAAACAATTGCGCAATAGTGTCAATCTCAATCCCCAAAAAGGTCAACCTCTGGGTCGGACCTTCAGTTTTCTCAGGCGCTAAAGGAATCCCAAGGTCCGCCGCCAGTTCAACAAAGCCAGACAGCAACTGCCCACAATGCCCAGTCCCCTTGGGACCCACAAAAAGGTAATCATCCAAATAATGAACGACATCCTGCAAACCCACTTTCTCCCGCACAGCCCATTCCAAAAATGTGCTGAAACGCTCGAAAGCAGAATATGACACAGAGCAGCCCATTGGTAATGCTCTATCCATAATAATAATATTATAATAATTTTATTCTTATATCCCGCCCTCCCCCGCCAAAGCGGGCTCAGAGTGGCTATCCATGTAAAATTGACCCTCAAAAGAAAACCCTAGAAGTTCAAAATCATCGGGATGGACAGGTAAAAGGCGAAACGCAGACTTAATGTTGCATTTCGCCAATTCTGCCCTCACCCCGCAATGCCTCACCACAGCAATAGCCTGGTCAAAGCTGGTGTACCTAACAGAGCATAAGTGCTTTGGGATCCCATCATTCTCGGACTTCCCCTTAGGAAAAGACAAATGGTGAATCAAACGAAATTCACCAGGTGCCTTTTTAGGCACCACACCCAAAGGTGAGACTCTAAGAGTATTCACTGGAGGATGTGAAAAAGGACCCAGTATCCTTCCCTCAGCCAGCTCTTTTGCAATCTTGTCCCTAACGACCTGCTCCAAGCCTTGAACTGACTTAAGGTTTCCTGACATAAAAGGAACTCAAGGATCCTGAAAAGGGATCCTAAACCCAACTTTAAAACCTTCTAACAAATACAAACTATCAACCCTTCGAGGGTACCTTGACAGCCACTGCTCAAGAGGTCCCACCCTTATCAGGCTGGGCCCCTTTCTTAGCTGGAAAGGCACCTCCGCTCCCGCCAGGCTTCTTTGCATTTTTACGCCCATGGGCTCTAGGGCAGTTGTCAAATGAGTGGGAACCACCATACATGGGGCACTCATGCTTGAACTGGCACGCCTTCCTATTACATACCCCAAGGGATGCAAATTCCCAGCAGAGCAAGCGGGGTTGAACCGCCTACCCCGCTGCACCGTGGGGAGAGCCTGATGAACCAGCAGCGGATGTGGATGACCTCTCACCAAGTGACCACTATCAGAGCAATCACCCAGATTAGACCTAGCCAGGGACATAACCTGTAGCCAAAGCTGCTGATGGATCCGATCCCACTGATGGGACGGATACAGGGCAGCCCTCATTCTAAATTCCTGGTCATATTGTAAGCAGGCTGGTCCACTAAAGGCCGTATAGCCTTTATAAATTATGTCCAAATACTGGAACAGGGATGCTGCCTGCCACGGCTGCACCCTTGCAATTACCCCTGCATAAATACAGAACCCAGGAAGCCAATTAGCCCAGGTCCTGTCCACCTTCCGTTTTTTCAATTTTTCTTTCTCTTTCTCATCCAATTCTTCCTTGCGTTTTTTCTCAACCTCCCGAAAGAGAAGAGAAAAAATATCCACGTACTCTCCTTTTAATATTTTTTCCCTAGTAGTGGGAAGCAAGTGGTCCCCCAGTGGCAAGGCAACCTCTCCAAATGGCAAAGTAGCAGAAGGCACAATCCCATATGTTGAGGGTGCCCCCATAAAGGAACCAGCCATGCCAGGATGCCCTGCGCCCAGGTACACACTAGGAACGCCTTGCTCACATGGCCAAGCCCAATTCTGAAATGCGCCCAATGCAGAGGAGGCAGGCGCCCCCACGCTTGACATGGAAGCACCCTGGCCGGCCGCCGAAGCAGGCCCCCATGCTCCCCATGGCCAAATCTGCCCGGGCCCCGCCTGTAAATTATCACCTGACCTACCCCCGAATCCAGCAGGAACCAATGGCAAACCGACCCGCGATGCTCCAGCCGCCATCAAATCCACATCCGGACCGCAAAGGCCAGTGTCCCTGCCAGGCATGATTGCACCATACCTGCCCTCAAGAATAGACAGCCTGGTGAGAATACTTGCCTGCTTACCCTTCTTAGATTGCCTCACACCATCCTCCCCACCTGGAGAAAGGATGCCCGCTACCTCTTCCAATGCTCTCAGTCTATAAGCAATATTGGAATCAACCACCATATCACCCTCATCATCAGAAGAGGATAACGGCGGTGGTGGCCTTTTCACAGGAGCCTTGGGCGCCTTAGGTGCTGGCTTTTTTCTTTTGGGCTTGCCCGACCCTTTTCCACCAGCCATCTAAATAGCAAGCACAAGACCACAAAATGGCCTCCTGCAGCTCCACTCTAAAATAGCTTCCCCCTGGAAGAAGAAAGGGAACTCAAAATGGCCACAAAAGCCTCTGCTGCACACCGATGTCTCCAGTAGGAAAAAAAAATTTTGGGGGGAGGGAGAGGCTCTCCATAATGGTCACCTGTCAACCTCAAGGGCAATAATAAAAAACCCAGGTTGCCCCGCAGGCCCACACCCTCAAAAATTAAAAGGAGAAAGACCAACCCCTGGGCTCCACAACCCCTGCCCCAGCAGACCCCAAACCCTAGGCAGACTCAGCCAACAAGAAGGACAATGCCACGTCCTCCATTGCCTCCGATGCTGTTGCCAGCCCGCAGCACAGCGGCCGACGCTCCAGCCAACGCCAACGCTCCAGCCAACGCTTCACCTGCCGCTGCCCAGTCGACTGCCCCAACAAACCCCGACGTCCAACCAAAAACAAAAGAAAAGCCTCAGCTGATCATCTGCCAAGACGAAGGAGCCGACGAGGAGCGCCTTTTTCTCTGCGCGCTGAAATGGGCGCCCCCTGATTCCTCCCATCTAGGGAAGGAAACTCTGCTCATGCAGCCTAGCAGCTACGATGCAGTCTGCAAGCATAAGATTATTATAAATTATCCATCCAGAGGGATAATACTTTGTTTCCCTACCAGTTTTCAGAGGAAAGTTTTTAAAAAGTTAGTCACTGTCAGAGCAGGAAAATGAAATGAATACAGACAAGTGTTTTTTCCCTCTTGTAATGCCATGGTTGGCTGGTGCTCTGCTTCTAGGCTGCCACTTGACTGCCATTTTTGGAATCCATATTGCTGCACAGGAAGTCACCAACTTTGGGACTGTGTAAGGTAAAAATCTTTTGTTTTGAGCTTCTCATATACATTTCCTATTGAACTCCAGAGCCTGCAAAACTACATAGATTTGAATCATGACCCAATAATGTCCTATCTGAAAATAAGCAATCACACTTAAAAAAAAAAAATCTCCCTGAAGCCTGCATCGAAAATTTTATCCCCCCCCCCCCCTCATACTTTCTTGGTCTTATTCTAAGTCATGTCTGATTAGCTGAGAATTTAGTGTTCTTAAAGCTTCCCATGCCTTGAAGTCATTGTCCAGGCAGTCAGGTCTTTGTCTGTTCCATGTGGCAATGGAAGACATGGAGATGGAGCTCAGGTACGATACCTCCTTCTCTCTGATGAAATCAGCCAAAATGGCCCTGCAAAATGGCCCCTCCCCTCTGTACCAAGGGATTTTATCTCTTTTGTTTTTCCACTCCTGTAGGGGGGGTGGAATCCTCACCTGAAATCTTAGTAAGTATAAAATATAGCCTCTTGCATGTCCAAGTCTGTCAACTTCTAGGCATCAGTTCCAAGCTAAGGTATGAGCTGGCCATTTCATTGTTTCCAGCCAGGATGCCATGAGCATGTCCAAAGCCTTGATATTTGGTAGTTGAATTATGTTTGGGATTAGTTGACTTTCTCCCTCCTTCCCATCTTCTGCTAGGAAACAGAAAAATATTTGGCACTAAATGTGGGGGTTCTGTCAAGCCCAAACTCTTAAGTAAAATATATATTTCTCCACAAGAGATACATAATAAATCTGTATGACAAGGACATCACAGTTTGGCTGATAGGAAGTTTACACAAGGTATATGTAGGGGAAGAGAAATTCCATTGTCTTTTTTCCTGCTGGTTTTAGCTTTGTGTTTTGTGGGGTTTTAGCTGAGTAAGCAATGGTGGCATTCCCAAACTACACTCCCAGAAAATACAGTTCAAATTACCACTGAAGACCCCAAATGGCTAGGTGACCCATAGTGGCTGAAAGCATGCCCTCTACACTGATGGGGAAGTCTGGCAATGAAGACAATATGCACTGCCTTTTGGACTGGAGTGTCAGTCCCCACCCCACCCCACCCCATGATGTCTGAGCTGTGTTTGGGAATATATTCTGTATATTTTTAGAAGTTTTCATATTTTTTGCAAACCTGGAATAACTAAGATTTACAGAAATACACACCTTGGTCCTTGGTATCCCCTTGCAGTTTTTTAAAATCCATATGGGGGGCATCCAAAAGTACTAGATACATGGTGAATGCTGTATTGCATTCCAGACATTTACAAGCTGAATTTTCACCCTTATGTTTTCTCATAGCAAATATCTCACAGCAAATGTTGCTCTATGCTATATGCTGTCTATCATAGGTTGAATGTGAAACTGTGTGCCAGCCAGTGTCATTGAAAACTCAAATAGGCAGAAAGCTCAAAATGCAGACACTGAGAAAGGGAGAACAGAGAGCTCTTAATTAGGTGCTGGCACTGATTCTTGTCAAACAAGGGGGAAAGAGTGTCTGCTGAAGCACATTGGTGCAAACATACAGCGCTAGTCACAGTTGGAAAGAATACAAAGTGCTGGCATTGAAAGGGATTTAGGTAAGCATTCAAGGTAACAAAAATAAAATGAGAGAGGATGATAGCGACAGAGGCTTTGCATGAATTGCACATGATTGCACCTTTATTACAATGTATCAGTATTTCAAGAACAACAAATCAGCTTCCTTATAGCATTTCTTTCTTGGTGTCCCAGATTAAAATCAAAGAAAGTCAGATTAAAATGTTCTTTTCCTCTCCATACATGACATAGGCTTGCTGCATTGGTATGCTAAGGATAAAAATGTGACCTTGAATTCCAAAAGAACTCCCGTTGCAAAGCTTTTTCCACTTCCACTACCTCATCAATTATTTGCTAGAAGAGGTTAAAAACAATGTGATATTAAAAGGTCACAGTAGTATCTGTGGTATAAATACACATGTGCCAAAGTGCCAGACCAAATCCCTCTTGTATATAATTATGTTTGTGTTATATCGTTTTACATCCATTTAGCATCTTCAGACAGCTAATATATGGGTATATTAAAAGGGTACTGATACATGTTCTGAACCATATACAAAGGCTGTGTGTTTTCACAATGTGTATAAACTGTATACATTTATGCTACCAGATGGTGGTTCGTATCACAGGAAAAAGATTATATATGTATATATCAGTCAGTAAGTATTCTCTCTGTGTGTATGTGTGTGTTTGTGTATGCACACACAAACTCTTTCTCTCACAAACAATATTACAAGTATGCAAGTTTACCTTCCAAAAAGAAAGTGGATACGAAAATTAGCCTACATATCACAGCTTACATTACCCATCTACTTAGGCAGAAAACAACATATGTTCTACTGCTGTGGAAATGTAGTACTTAGAAAGAAAAAAATATGATTGCGACAAAATCCAGAGATATTATATTAAATACATGCTGAATGAAAGGTTCTTTCAGTCTAGTAATAAAAGCTGATGTTTATGATGTTATTGATATAGTGAGCCTGAACTTGACGTGGCACCTCAAACAAGATTTTCCATCCCCCCATTTTGAATTGCAGAAATTACATGGCACTTTATATATATTTTCATTGGGTATTTAGATTTAATTGATGCACAGACAGGCCTTAGAGATGGGATTAGAATATGTGAAACCTCTGTCTGTGATCCTTACTGATACACAGATGTCAAACTTCAGTATTTTTCCCCTTCTGTATTCCCCTTCAGTATTCTTTTCCTAATGCTAAGCTTGGTTGGTCTACTCCTTGTTTTTTTCCTAGAAAGATTTAATTACTCTTAGAATGTGGTGTAAACATCTGCTGATGAGCACTCTTAAGCATATTTTTGTTCAGTATAAACTCTCTCTCCTCCCTCCTCTCCCTCCTTTCCTAACAGCGGAGTTGAGATTCAAGGCGGCTTGTCAGCCTTAACTCATTCTGCCTCCAGCACTGAAGTGTTGGCAGGCAGCCAACCAATCTCCATTTCCCAATGAAACTCTGATTCCATCTGCTCCAGCAGTGCAATATATTCCACTTCAGGTCAAAAGCAGGGAGCCAACAGTATTAACATTACACTAATCTGTAAAGACATTTTCACTAGCCTAGATAGGCTAATGTTACATAGCGCTTTAAAAGCTTCGAGGATAAGGAACAGCAGTAATTGTCAGGGAAATATACTGTACTGAGAGAACAGCAAATGAGGATGCATTGCAAGCTGTGGAGATGAACTAAATAAACTTGTAAAATTAAAATATTAATATGAATGAGATAGAAACCCCACATCTATTTTAGTCTGAGTGCTAAAAGAAACTAACTACAAACAATTATGCTACTTGGATGTGCAAAGGAAGAAACACATTATTTAGGTGGTAACATTTGGAAAGTACTAATAAATGTCTTTAAAAGCTGAGCAAAAATAACTATTGTTTACAGAAAGATATATGTCCTTATGTATTTGTGGAGGCAAAGGAATGATAATCAATTACTTCAGAAACACCATGTCCCATATATTTGGGACTTGACAAAGATTCTCATAAAACACTGCAGCAATTCATTCCAAATGTGTTCATGCACACCATAGAAATTGAGTCTTTGCAATAAAAGCAGACCTTTTTCATCTTGTCCTTGCAGCTCATCTCTTTAAAAAGTAGTTTAAGATTCATGCCTTTAGGCACATCAGAAATCATTAAGGACCATATTTCTGGAAATAAGACTGTATAAAAATTCAGCTTAAGTGATTGCTTTTTTCCCCTATCTCTAAATTAATAATAATAAAAAAAGATTCAAGATGACCTACTTGAAGATCCACATTGTGAAATATTCAGTTGTTTTTCTGATGGGTTTGATTCATGCGTTACAGATGCAAAATGTCATGTAAGCAATTACACAGTGAGGTTCCCATTAGATTACATGGAAATATAATGCTCTGAAATGGAAGATGAAACCACCTAAGAATATCTATGATTAAAGTGTGATTTATCCTAACTACAAGGTTTTTTATATTGGGAGCAATTTATTTCCACCAGTTTGGCTACCTCTTTAAGCTTTAATTAATATATATTGCTTAGTTGCTTGACAGACCTTGGTTTAATATGTTCCCAAAAGATCTAGCTTTGTGTAAACTGACATTCTGAACACAAGATTTTCTCATGAAAATCCACAGTCTATATATTTTCAATTTGATTTAAGCAGAGCATTCAGCAGCGTAGAGGGAGGGAATCATTCTGTGTAATATGCCTGCATTGCTTTCTCTTTGTGTATTTGTATGTATATACAGATACATGCATACATACTTACATACATATAAGGTTTCTATTCAAATAAAGCAAAAGATGGTCTACAAGACTTTTCATCTAACTGGAAAGGTCTGTAGTAAATTTAGATAAAGAGCATTGACTTCAATCCACCCAGCCTTTCAGAATGTTTTATGTTGTAATCACTGTACTAAGCATCTGTCCCTGACAGGCAGCTTGTTCAGTCTAGCAGATAACAAATGTTGTTTGATGGTTGTTGGTTGTGGCCATTCCACATGCCCTAGAAGCAAGAGTATTCCATTCCTCCGATTATACAAGTGGTTGCTCACAGCAATATAATTGCCTCAGTTATGAAACATCTTCACCTGTTATCTGAAGCTAAGTTGAATTGTTGAAAATTGAAACAGTGGCTTTTTTCATGCCAGCTTAATTTGAGCTGATAATGCTGTTCACTTATCATAGATGAAAGGGGAATGCAGGGTAAGACTTTAAATGAAGATGACACCCCAATGAATATTTGCTTGCCACTGTATTGCAGAAAGACAGTTTGAAGAACAACAGCCAGTTATTAAACGCTAAACAGGAGGAGGGCTAAAGATGACAAGACAGGAGACTGAAGTTCTGCCATGTATGCCTATGCATGTAATGGAGTCTAAATAGGTGATAACTAACAGCCCACAGATTTTATCCTAGAAGTTCTATGGTGGTAGAGGCCAAGCTGGAATGATAGGAAACTACACTATCAGAATGACTAGCTAACCAAAGTTTATTGCTCATTTATTTTCTCCCCCAAATTAGCTCCTGCAATACTGGCAAATGCAAAGTAACTTCTGTGCCTTCATAGTGAGAAATATTGCACTGCATCAAACATGGCCAGCAATTCACTTCTCAGAAAGTCAGAAAAGGTATTAAAATTTAATAGTTCTTTCATTTTCATGGCAGTCTGCTTGGCAAAGAGTATAAATTACAGCATTCTGCTTACTTTTGACTTAAGACGGTACATTTCTGAGTTTGATTTAGAAGCAATATGTTCTTGACATTTGAAACAAATCTTGCTGATGCTATTTATCATATGGGGGATAGGGTTGCAAAAGAAAACAACTTCATTAGCAAATTTTGGATCTAGGATTGCCATATCCATCTCAGGAAATATCTGGGGACTTTGGGGCAAGGTTGTGACAAGCATGATTGAATTCCAAAGGGAGTTCTGCCCATCACATTTAAAGTGACCACACTCCTTTTAAATTCCTTCCTTTCATTGGAAATAATGGAGGATGGGGGCACTTTTTTGGGCTCATAGAATTAGATCCCCTGTCCAACCTTTTTGAAACTTTGAGGGGGCAGGTTGAGGAGAGGCACCATATGCTATGCTGAAAATTTGGTGTCTCTATATCAATCAATCAATATCTTTATTGCATTAGCAAAAATATTACAGCAAGTGCTTGATAGCGATCCACTTCTGGAAATCAAAAGGAAAATTTTGGCTGAAGAAGATGGGGAGGCTATCGTGTCACTTTATGAAGAATTAACTGAGTTTTTAAAACCTTACCTGGTAAAGAAAGGCAAACCATTAATTGGAAGTCAACATATTAATAACAAATGGTTTGATATAGAGTGTACTGATATGAAAAATCAGCTTAGGCATGCCATCAGAACCTATAAACAAAAGGAGGTAATTTTTTTACCTAAATCTTTTTTCAAGCTTCGTAGTAGTTATAAGTCTCTAATTAGGAAGAAAAAAGCAAAGTCAATAAGAGAATCTTGGCAAGAACTTGCCCTGGCTCTGAACCAGAGAGATATGTCAAAGTTTTGGTGTCTCTATATAACAAAACCCCCAAGAGCCCAAGATACCCACAGATCAATTCTCCATTATACCCTATGGGGATCAGTGTATGTGTGACCAGAACCCAGTGGAAATTCAACATCTCCCCCTCTTTCTGATAATCCTGAAGCTGGGAGAGGGCTTCTAAACTGGGAGATCTCCTGCCCCCAACTGGGGATTAAGTCAAAGTCCAACACTGGCAGCACAGTTTGGAAAACGAACAAAAATCAACTGTGCCCAAAAGAGCAAAAAAACAATAATAATTTAAATATACAAATTTATATATAAAGTTCTCAATTCATGCGATAAAAAACTAATTGAAAGGAAATCCCACACATATACAGTCCAAAATACTCCATTCTGATAGGTCGACTCCTGAAGAAATTCACAACTCCAGAGGGGTAAAAGAACCTCCGCCTTTCTCACAACACATGACGAGTCCAACCAACGATGTCGGCTTCTAAGGTAAAGATCACCTCACGTGATCACTAGCTTGAACCACATTCCACTATCGATAGCTTTTTCGAAAGCCGAATGATAAACCTTAACATATCATTCTGTCACACTCTTATCAACGCCCATTCTCAACATCTTAAAGATGGCTTGATAAGAGTGTGACAGAATGATGCGTTAAGGTTTATCATTTGGCTTTCAAAAAAGCTATCTATAGTGGAATGTGGTTCAAGCTAGCGATCACATGAGGTGATCTTTACCTTAGAAGCTGATAACATTGGTTGGACTCGTCGTGTGTTGTGAGAAAGGAGGAGGTTTTTTTACCCCTTTGGAGTTGTGAATTTCTTCAGGAGTCAACCTATCAGAATGGATTATTTTGGACTGTATATGTGTGGGATTTCCTTTCAATTAGTTTTTTATTACATGAATTGAGAACTTTATATACAAATTTGTATATTTAAATTACTAAAGACTTGGTTTTTTGCTCTTTTTGGCACAGTTGATTTTTGCTCGTTTCCCAACTGGGGATTGGCAACCCTATCTGAAATATGACTGTGGTTTTAACATATGTTTAAACAGTTGGATCAGCCCCACATGAGGACTGGTCTGTGCCAATTGCAACAGACACTGGCAATGAAAGAGAAGAAGAACATATCTGGGGCCTGAGGGACTAATCCCAATCAATTTGAATAGGGAAGTACATATGAGCCAGCAAAATTAGGAGGCAAAAGGAGGACAGGCTACTTCACAATCAAATGTTATAAGTGAATGTCCAAATCTTGCTCATGATTGTAGCACTATTTTTTTCTTTTGTATGTGTTTAACAGGCTGCACAGTCTGGATGCCTGGAAAGAACTCCGCTAATTTTGCAGCAATATCCAAAGATGTTTGTTGTGATTTTATAGCTTATTTTGGTGTCAGAACTGGTGGGATCATTATCATTGTCCACCTCTTAAAGAGTTCCTTAAGGAAACACAGAGATTAGAAAAGCTTCATAGTTTGTAGGGTGGGATCATACTGGGAATTTGGCATGGCAGTATCCCAGCTTTGAAAAAGCCAGAGCTCTTTGATGTGTGCTGAGGCAATCACATGACCCCACCCTGCTGCCAGGAGAGTAATGGGCCGCACGCCCACAAGAGGAGCATTCGGAGCATTCAGGTGCATTGTGTGTTCCGGCCGTTCAGTCAGGAAACATGCGCTGCATGCACTTTAGAGATTTGCTACTGGAAAGTTCCTGGAAGCTATTTTATCTAGTCCTAGCCCATCCTAAAACAAGGAGTGGGACTCAAGGAGACAGATGTGCATGTGTGATTATGCACATTAAACCCATAGGGGAGGCATGGCTAGGTCAGGTCAAACATCTCATGTGATCTCACCCATAGTCTCACATACATGGCTGGCATGCATTGGGACAGCCTCCTTCCATTACAGTTTCTAGACAGATGGGTCTGGCCTAAGGCTAATGATAATATTTTAGGGTCTTGTGCATTTCTTCTTCCAGGGCAAAGTAGCATGACTGGAATGAAGACCAGATCTATTCTTGAGGTTCAAAGTTATGATTCTTCTTTTTCTTTGTCATTTGTTAATATTATCCAGATTTGTCATTTGTTAATGTATCCAGAGCTCCTTCTGTCACTGTATATCTTTACCATTCAGTGGGGTCAGTGGAGTCCATGCATCTCAATGCTATAAACAGCATACCACAGTGATTCAAAAGTGCAACAAATTGGTTGAAAACCAGGGCGGGGGTGGGGGGGGGTGGCTAGCAGTTTCCCTCAAAAGGGGTTCAACTTTATTAACCTGTCACAAGCAAGTTCATATGCACAGGTAAATAAATTCTGACAGCCTGTTACTAAAACGGGTCTGTCTGAAATGACAGAAAAAATCCATTAGCAACCAATTACTAAAATGGAATACAAAAGCAGTTTGAAAAGAGTCGTAGATTTCTTGTCATCTACTCAGTTATGAGGAATAGTGGTTAAGTGTGTAAGGTGCTGATCCATGTTTCAGAAAGGCATGAGTTTAATTTTACTACCACATGTTTCATGTTTGATATCTTTACCCGCTAGTTCTAAGCTATGGCCATTAAATCAGGGGCACTGTTTCAGTTTTCCCCAGGCAACAGGTGGCAACAGATTTCAAGAAAAGGGCAACACCCACAGCAATCGTCATTCATTCAAGGTTAAATTGCAAAAAAACAAACAAAAAAAAAACCATTTTAAGATATATCTTTTCATGCTAGGATGTTCAGCAAGTTTATATTTTTATTCTTCTAAATGTGGACAGACATCTAGTTCCCATTTCGCTGCATAAATAGTCTTAGCTACAGTCACCATGTATTTTAATATCTCTTCTAAAATATATATCAATTTGTTAGGCAGAACACCTAATAGCATACTCTTGGTTTCCTTTGGTAATTTAAACTTTATTATATTCTGCATTTTGATGTATTTATTTCCAATATCTCTTTGCTTTTTTAAAAGTCCATCACATATGAAAGAAGGTTCCATCTATTTCTCGATATATCCAGCATTTTCCTTTGTAGTTTTTATGTCCTTTCTCAATGTCCTTTGGAGTTATATAGCATCTGAAAAACATTTTGTACCAATTTTCTTTTAGTGGTTGGCTGACATGTAAATTTGATCTATTCCTTATAGTAGTTACCACTGTTGCATAAATATTTGTTCTTAAGGTTTTGCATTCATTTAGTCATACATTTTTTTCACTTGTTCATCTTCTGTTTCTAGCTGGAGTAAAACCTTGACCGATTTCACACTACACTTGTTCCAGGATGGAGAGCTTTCTTGCTACTGGGGCTTCACTCTGTTTTCACACAAGTTGCCCCGGAGCTCCACGTTGGCACACTGCTATTCCACAGCAAGTGGGATACACTGACAAGTGGTTCCCAATTGCTGTAGAATAGCAGTGTGCCAAATTGCAGCTCCGGGGCAACTTGTGCGAAAATGGAGCAAAGCCCCGGTAACAAAAGGGCTCTCCACCCTGGAATAAGTGTAGTGCAAAATCGGTCCTTATATACCAATCATAGTAAATGCTCTTTTTGTCTTAAAATCAGCTGCTCAAATTCAGTCACACATCTTAGAATTCCACTTTCAGTACACACAGTTTCCTTTAGTCTTGAGATTAAAATGGCCCTCAGTCCATTCCAGTCTAGTTTCCACCCTGGCCATGAGATGGTGCTGGTCACCTTCACAGATGATCTTTTCAGGCTGTGACGGAACCGGCCCGATTCTGCCTTCAGACCTGGTCCCGTCAACTCCCTGTTGAGTCGCCAACTCCTGGAGGGAGCTATTTCTCCTCCAGCCCCTTGGGCTCGCTGCCACCACCTGCTCAGTCTAGGGGTTCAGATTGAGAGGAACAGGACTCCCAATCCCCCTTTCCAGCTCTGAGGCCAGGCCTCAAGGTCCTCTGCCACCCTGTACTTGGGTATCACAGAGACCCCAGCACTTCTTCGGGGAACCCCTGGAGGATTGGGACCTTCTCCAACTGCATGCCTTCCCCCTTCCCCAAAGCCCCCTTCATAAAGCAGCGTGGTCTAAGCGGTCGGGATCTATGTGGTACAGAGTTTGACTGCCAGCATTCAAAACAGAACAAAATGTTTAATCAGAAGAGAATAAAATTAAAAACAAAAACAGTTACATGTAAAAGTGTAGCACAGCACCTGATCAGCAACAAGAAGGGCAAATAAAAGGTGGATTTAAATGCATCCTCTCGTCCCTGGTGTAAACTTGGTCTACCTTGTGAATTACTTACTCGGTCTGACTGCCTGGGGTCCTCCTCCTCTTGAGTAGGCCTCTCCCACAGTCAGGAGCCCACAGACTCACAACCTTTCTCTTGGAGGGCCAGCTGCGGACTGGCCTTTTCCCGCCTAATTCAAATAAAAAACCCAAAAGAACTTCCTGCCCCTCTAGGAGGCTTTCCCCCTAGAGTTGCTGGTTTAACTCCAGAAGGGAGGAGGGAATGAGGGGAAGGCTAAAGAACTTCCTGCCTCTCTAGGAGGCTTTCCCCCTAGAGTTGATGGTTTAACTCCAGAAGGGAGGGGGGGAGTGCAGGAAAGGTTAGGCCCCAAAGCCTGCCTAGTAGTTTCATATTCCCCTCCAACCAAGCACCAACATTAACCAAGATGGCATTTCTCCACACAGGCAGTTGGATCAAGGTGGGTTGGTGTTGCTGTTACTGTTAGACTTGGCAGCAGCATTCAACATGATAGGCCATGATTTGTTGACCTACTGCCTTGCTGACATAGGCGTCCATGGAGTGGCCTTCAAGTGGCTTACCTAAATTCCTACAGGGTTGGGGATAGAGGGTGGTGCTAGGAGAGATGCTGTCACCCCAGCACTGTTCATAAGAGGGTGATCCCCCATTCAATGTTGTTCAACATTATTATTCCTAGACCCCTTTTCCATCAAAGGACTAGTCTAGTACCCTCAGGGGGGCAATCCTCTATTCAGTGTTGTTCAGCATCTACACATGCCCTCTCACACAGATGAAGTAGGAAGGAAAAATAACTGTGCACACAATCAAATATCGAAATAATGAAAATTCATATAATATATTTATCACAGAAATTCAAATGATACACATCCACAATTCATATCCTATAACAATATAATCATACATACCATTCATACACATACAGCACTAAACAAAAACCACTGTGTATACAAATAACATTCCCCCAGGTCTTATTACACAGTCCAAAATTCCAGTCCGCATTCCTATATTCTAAATATAAGCCCGGAGGGAAATCCACCTCTGTGAAAATAGTAGAGGACTTCTTGAAAAGATAATCCTGGTTGCTCAAGGTTCAATGTAGCAATTCTGTCACAGATTGCTGATCCAAAAATCCAAAAGCTGCCCAAGCAGCCAAACCCGACACTACTGCTGGCTGTTAAAAGTGTTTCACAGTTGCTTCTTCTGGGGTCCCCTTAGTACACTAATAAATAAAAAAAATATTATGAATACAGAGAATAAAAATCCTGCAGGACTGTACTCACAATATCAATATAACATATATAAACATATCTTTACTCCAGCTCATACATTCAAACAAGTCTTCTCAAGGCAAAGTAAGCAAACCTTTCTCAGCACACGCTCACTCATTCACTTCCCGAACCTTAAAGGTACAGTCACCTGTTATTAATTATAAAATGCTAAAGTGCCAATACACATTGCTATAGCCAACATTCCATTCAAATAAAACAAGATAAATCATAAGAGGAACTGAGACCATGAGGATGTATAATACTGAGGCAAAAGATCCGCTGTGCCTCCTTCTTTAGCAAAAGCTTCTGCATATTCTTAGGTTTGAAAGGGAGACTATCAAATTTCTGCAGCACAAAATATCTAAGTGATTCAATATCATGATTGAATCTTTCAAAGTGGTTCTCAAACGGAGCCCTGGGGCATTTATGCCTTAGACAAGAAATATGCTTAAGGATCCTGTGTGGAACACCCCATATACAACCTCAGACATTCAAACAAAATTACATAGATTGTGTTTCTGGAGCCGCAATTACTAAAACTTTCCAAAAAAAATTGTTTGGTCTATCCATTTATCATGAAACTTATCAATGTGCAAGCTCTACAGTTTTTACAACAAAAATGTCATGTGGCCCTCCAAAAGGAATCTTGCCCCACAAGCAATCTGCCCTGGTTAACTGATCTTTCAAGTTGGATTATCATTTAAAACCAATCCTAGGAGGCTGAGAACACCCTGGTATATCAGCCACTATAAACCATTTTTTCCTATAATTAGTTTGATGTACAGAGTCTTCTAAAGAACAGGTAAGAGGGTGAACCTCCATTCAATGTTGTTCAACAGGTAAGTCTACCATTGCTGCGGGCATCAGCACCTATTGGTTTCAACATATTCCATCTGTCTTCATTCCAAACTCTATCCCTTGTGTTAGATACCATCCAATCAGGGTAACCCCTCTCCTTCAGTTGTTCTGACAACACTCTACTTTTCTCATAAAAATCATGCCTAAATGTACAATTCCTTTTAATCCTAACAAACTGATTTCTTGGTAGACTATTCTTGTATACATATTCATGTATACGTTTCCAATAACTTTTCATCTTGGTACAGGTCCACAAAATATGGTAGAAGGTGTCTTTGGCTTTTTTGCATTTCCAGAAAGACCCTTTAAAATTCTTGTCCATCTTTTCATTGACTTCTTGCGTAACATACCATCTATAGAACTTCTCATGCTGGTTTTTCTCTTAGTGCAGTAAATGTAATGTTGTTAGTTCATAGGTTTATCCATCATTGAAGTTGTATTTTCTCACCAAAATTTTACATTCATCTACATCTTCATCTTGAATCTCTGTTTCATTGTAAGGCTATATCTATGAGATTGTGGTCTGGAAATATCTTTGGCTGAATCTCTACTTTTTCTAAATTCATTGTCAAACTTTTTGATATCTAACAATTTCCAATCTTTAATAGTCTTCTATTTGTTTTTTTTGGGGGGAGGGTCTAGTATTCCATTCATATCTTCAAGAATCTTTATTTCCTCATCTTGGAAGTCTAGCATAGTTTTGGGGAAAATGTTTTTTAAAAAGTAACATTAGCCTCATTTGGTGTATGTATTGTTGCTATCATGCATATTTTGCCTTCTGGGAGTCTCATTTTTAGAATGAGGTATCTTCCATCTGAATCTCTTAATTCTTCTAATACTTCTAATTGCAGGGGTTGTTTTGTGATAAAGCAACATATGCTTTGCCTAAATTTTTATTGTTTGAAATATGTTTGTGTTTCTTCTTTACGTGAGTTTCTTATATGCATAATTTATCAGCATTTTGCTGTTTTCAGTTGCTGGGAGATTTTTGTGCATTTTGAAAAAGAATTCAGTCCATTGATATTTATTGATACTATGTTTAATGTATCCATTTTCCCCTGGTGTTGTTGCCATCGCTAACTTATCCTTTTTTATGCTTGTTTCTTTGGAGCTGTTTGGTCTGTAAACTTTGTTTTGAATTACTAGCAAATTGCTTTGAGTTACTTGGAGATTCTCCTTCTGCTCCTCTATGTAAATGCTCTACTTGCAGTTCTTCAGCCATTTGCTTAGCTTGTTCCTCTGTTGTGATTATTTTTCTTCCTTTTAATAAGAATACTTCTATTCCCATAGGCGATTTTACCTGTGTAACACACAGGGGAGCTAGTGTAATTGATGATGTGTTAGTCTCAACAAATTTGCTGCCTAGGACATGTGATTTTAAGAAAGCAGAATACTTTTATTGTAAATTGTATTTTCCAATGATACTTTATCTCTTTTGTAAACTCTGTCACAAAAAATAAAGTCTTTCCATTTTTTTTTGTTTTTTTAAAAAACATGGTTGGTAATTCCTGAAAGATCTGCATCTCTTTTTTCGCAACCTTGAGTGTTTCTTTAATACTGAGTCTCTGAATTGAACCAGTATATCTCAAGGTAGCTTATACATTAATGAAAATCTTGAATTCACTCTTAAAATCTAGTCAGTGTCAGGAAAGTCTTCTTCTACCATCAAATAATTCTGAAGTAAATCACAAAAACTCCCCCCCCCCAAATTTGGCCTCCCCAAATCCTCTGAAATTCCTCTAAAATACAGATTATTATTAGGTTTCCAGGATCCAAAGATCCTGCTTTCTAAAGCATTTTTTGTTTTTCTCTCATTTGTATAATTACTTGTGTTTGTTTTTGTAATTTAAATCAAATTGTAATTTTAAATTAATTTCTGATAGTCCAGAAGACTCCAGAAATACTTCTTGAATGTTCTTCTGGGTTCTTTCCTCAGATTCTTGAATATTTCTCTAAGTACTCTGAATAGTCTTTAAGGTTCTTTTCTCTGAATCTTGTTTTTTAAAAGTTTGGTTTAGTTTAGTACATAATTTCAAAAATAGGACTAGAAAAACAGTGAAAAATAAAATTAATTAAATAGCAATGGGAATTACAACAAGAAAAATGCAAGATTAAGCTAGAAACAACAACAAAAAAAAGGAAAATGTAACAGGCCAGGAGCCATACAAAAACCTCAAATTATAATTTGATTTTACATTTAGAAAGACAGGCAATTCAGCTCAGGGAGGGGAGAAGAAGACAGGCAGGCCACAGGGAAGGATCAGTATATAATGGACTGACACTAAAGATTCATGATGACAGTTCCAAAGTTCATGTAGGAACAACAGGGCCCCAGCCTCACTAACAATGAAGCTCACTTCATAGTGTGGGATTCACATAGAATTCAGAGTCTTCTTTTCCCTAATCTTCTGCTCCTGCTTTACATCCAGGTGAGTGAACAGGAACAATGACTGTCATTCCAGAGGCCATTAGGAAAAATATAGAGAAAGTTTTCCCCTCCTCCAAGGCCATGGCCACACCAGTAGTCTGACTGACCTTCACCCCAGTCCTCTGAATGTACGGGGTAACCTGTCCCACCACACACTTCAAGTCTAACAGGCCAGCCCACATATAAAAAGATCTCCTGAGCTGATGCCTTCTTAGCGGATTGATGACAACCAAGCAGGCATATCTACATTCACATTCCAGTTTTTTTCCATCCATTACAGCTATGAAGGGGACATAATAGCAACTTCCATAATAGACCACCCTGCCCTTAAGAAAGTAGCCAGACTTTCTAATAAATCATTTATAGGGCCCCTTCTACTGGTGTTTGATCATTAGTGAATTCATCTTGGCCCTTCTCTGTTTCTAATTCCTGTGATGTTTCTGCAAATGTATTATTTCAATATGTCTTGCCTTCATAAAACGGAAAATCTCCATAATAGTCTCCTTCAGAGTCTGTGTCAAGTCCTTGGCCTCTGAATTGTTGTGCTCTGTCATGGTAGTCTTTTAGGATTGAGCTGTTGCTTTAGATCCATAGGAATCTCCTTCAGTGTGTACCAACTCATGGGCCTCTAAGTTGCTTTCCCATTCTATTGTGGCAGAACTTTCAGAATTCAATTGTTGCTCTGGAATTTCCAGGCTAAGGTGGCTATCATTGGGATCTGCAGTTCTGAAAATGTGTAAAATCTTTGTCTTCACAGGAGAGGATGAATGTGGGGAGCCAAAAAATTTAGTCAACCTCATCTCTCCCTCTTTCCTGTTTGGTTTCAATTTCCCATAGATCTGATGTTGCTGGTCAGGGGCTCACATCTACCAATTTCTGGACTTGAGAATTCTTAAAGTATCTTTGAAACCTAATCCCAAACTCAGAGTAGTAAGAATGATGTGCAAGGACATGTTGGTATTCATTTGGAATAAAACCACAGAAGAAACCATTAAAAGCACAGGGGTCCAGGAGTTTGTTCCACCTTGATGATGTCAATAGAGAATGATTCAGCATGCAGAATAAAGTGTCTACTGACTCATTGCAGCTGTGCACTCTAGGATAGGAAACTAAGATTTATTTTTTTAAAGCTTTCCTGTTTACCTGGAGTTCTGTTATCTTGGTCTTTCACTTTTCTATCACTCTTTAACTCCATAGCTGACTTATCACAAGCAATTGAGGAGTGTAACTTCTAATTTTCCTTGTTTTAAAAGAGATTCCTGTTTGCTACTTCTTTCAGATAATGTGGTAAGAATTGTAAATCTTTGGTGGTCAGAGCAATTAAGGGTGGAAAAGTCCTCAAATCAATCAAAATAGCCTAAAACAATCTGAAATGCTTCCCAAGCCATCAGTGGGCTGAAAACAGTTTTTCATCACCATAGAAATAAAAAAAGGCCTAACCTAGACCAGTGATGGCTACACTGTGGCTTGGGAGCCACATGTGGCTCTTTCACACATTGTGCTGCTCCTGGAGATCAAGGAGGAACTTAATGCAGGCTTACTCTCAAGTAACAGTGCTTAGTATTGGGACCTCAGTCAGCCTCTGACAACTGATTCATAGGTAGATGATTATTTCAGCCATGTGCGAAGCAGGATAGGAGGGGGGAATAGACAGGCTTGCAAGCTCTTCTCCATCATGGAGGTCACCTGGAGACTTAGAACAAAGAAAGAGAGCACAAGAGCCAAGGGAGCCACTGGAAGGAGGAACAGAATTATAGATGGTGGTGCAAGCTTCTCCCTTAGTTTCATGGCTCTTGTAGATGTATTTACTAACCTTGGTGTCAAGACAAAGAGAGATGCATAATGATGCAAACAGTGGTCAGTGATTTATATGGTACATGTGTGTTTCCTTCTTCCACTGGTGCCAAAAAATAATTCCGTAATATTTCCCTATGCTGGTTTTATAGGGACTGTTATTTCCAGATTTTGTTTTTGTTTTTTTAAAGTCTCCTTCTAGCATGGCCATGTATGTTATAAAGTGCATTCATATGTATTTTATTGTCATATGCAAATAAAGTATTAAGACTTTTAATAAAGATGTGTGTAATATTTGTTCATGTCTTGCAGCTCTCAAACATCTGACATTTATTCTGTGCGACTCTTATGTTAAGAAAGTTTGGCCACCCCTGACCTAGACAAAATAAGAAGAGCTTAACATTGGGCATTTGTTCAGTTTTCCATGAAGTCAATACTTCTCTGAATCTTGAATGGTCTTTTGAGTTCTTTCTTCAAATTACTGTATTTGTTGCATCAATGGTCATAATTTTTCCACCAGTTCTTCTGGTGCTCATCTGAACTTTTTTTCTCTCTTTGATGTGTTCCTGTTGCTATTCTCTTTTCTGTTCTTCTTGTTTCAAAAATATTGTACACACTTCCATATATTATTTCTGTATCATATTCTGTTTTCTATGAATATATCAAATGTAAAACAAACATTTTACTATTTATATAACTCAGCTAAAGTATATGTCCATTAAATCAAAAATAGTACTATCTACAATTATTAAAAAAGAGTTAATTTTTAAAAAAATATTTATAATTAAATATACAAGAAGTTTATAATCTATGAATAATAATGATTAAATCAGAAGTGGGCTAAAACATTGAAGGATGTGATCATCTAGACTGGCCCAACAATGAAATAGTTCATTTTTTCTCCAAAAATGGAAGCCGTTTTTCTAGGTAGGAGGTGGGACTCTTTTCTTATTCATTAATATTTTCAGCAATTTTATCAAATATAAAATAGTCCCAAACTTTTATCTATCATTGATAGATGGTAGGAGGTGTAGTATTCTTCCATTGCAAAGCAATTAGATGTTTTGCTGCCATACGAAATGAGCAGCAAAAAATGTGCAGCAATACGAAATTTTCATGCCAAAGGTGCAATACATTTTAATTGTGCAGTATCTTCCTTACACCCCCACCCCAAAATACTTGGTTCTGGTTCCATTCTTCAAATCCCTGTGAGAATTTTGCTGAACTCTAAGATTTGATAAACTTTCTAATTTTTTTCCCCACAAAAAAAAGGGGGGGGATAACCAAACCATATAAAGCAGACAGATATAAATCTTCATCATACCACTGTGGCCACATAGGAGAAAGTAATTTAAAAAGTATGATGACAGTAAGGTTTTCTTATGACAGTTATAATTCAAGAAGCACTTTAAGGTAGATGCTGAGCTGATAGAATTTAGTACACCTTCTGGTGATGTCAGGGTGTGTGGCATATGCAAATGAGTTATGCAAATAAGTTGTGCTAATGAGCTCTGGCACCTCTTTTTCTACAAAATGACCCCTGAATAAAGCTATAGATGGAGTTTTTGGAATCAACAGTCCCAAGATCATTTAAATTTGTTTAAAAACTGACTGCCAGAACAGTTAAAAAAAGAGTTAAATGTAATGAATGTTCTGAATGAATGATATGAGTGAATATCATGCAAATTAGAAAGGTAGCATACCTTCTAATCATTGTAATCACAAACATCAACCCATCACCAACTGAAGATTTCTGTTTTCTGTTAAAATTAAAATTTAGTGAAGCAGTGGAAAAAGGCGATAAATGAAAAGCATGGAAAAGGGAGGGGAGCAACAAGAAAGTAGAAACCCCCCCCCCCCAAAAAAAACAGTGGTGTCTTAAAGAGCAATCCTGAGCCATGTGTGTGCTGCAGCAGCTAACCACCACATGACTAGGGTGGCACTAGTTTATTCTCAAGGGCGTAATTTATGCAGTGACCAGCAGACAGTTGGTGTATTTGTGGTCTTCATCACCTGGGTAGCATCTATAGCAACTGCACCATGACAGTCAGTGGAGGCGTTCTGTGGAGGCATTGACATTATGATGGACAGGGCTGCCAGAACCAATCAGGCACCATGTGGTACAGAGGTGGAGTCCAGCATCTATCTCAGGCAGGGGGTAGAGAGGGGCGAGCCACAGGAACTGCAGGAGTCCCGCTGATTCACAGGAGCACAGCCTCCACTCGTTTAAAGGATCCTGTCAGCAGATCCAGGCACCTGATAGTGGGGAAGGAATTTGAGCAGTTTTTTGCTGAGGGAACTCCCGCATCACTCCTGCCAGTGTTGGAGGGGGGTACTGACGTGGACTTAGATGTGGGGGCATGCAACACCTTCCTCAGATCCCCCAATTCCCTCCTTGAAGGAGCAGAGGAGGACTTGGACTGAAATGACCACCATTCCACTCTGTGCACTGTCATTTATGTTCCAGAGCAATCCATACCCAGAGACTGTCCAAACCCATTCAGTATTCATCATGACTTCCATATGTAGTGATGCAGATGTGATATATTGCTGTGGAAAGCATACAAGTCACATATCATTCCTGCATACCAGTATGCCCAGTAGGCAGCCCCCAAAGCCCCACCCCACCCCACCAAAACATTGAGTCTGGCTGCTGATTTGGCTCCTCCTCCACTGACTCTGGGGGAGCATGACCCCTACTCATGCAGCATCTTCTGCAAAGATGTCTTCCCCCAGGTGGTAGAAGGCCCTCCTTCCTGGAGCAGAAAGACAGTAATGGATCTCATTTGTGGATTTAACCCTCCCAAGGGGCTTACATCGTTCCCCTAAATTCGCACTCACAACTACCCTGTGAGGTTGGTTAGGCTAAGTGTGTGCATCTGGCCCAAAGCCACCCACCTAGATTCCATGGAGCAAGTGGGGAATGGAATCTGAGCCTCCCAGATCTAGTCTCATGCTCTAACCACAGCACCAAATTGGCTGAATCCCTCAGAGGGAGTGACAGTTGGGCTGGCTGCAAAGGTAGTGGAGCAGGGAGGGATTTGGAGGCCCTGTTACATAGTCTAAACCAACCAGAAAGAAGCACAGTTAAGTCATGCAACATGGACTTTATTGAACTTCAAGCTATGGAAAGGTGTGAACTTTCACTTCATCCCTGGGTACACAGGGAAGAGGACTGAGGATCCCTCCATGGCATATGTCTATGTGGGATGGCATTGCAGGTAGAATTTGGATTGGCTACTCCAATATGAGAGCTGGAGCTGCAGATTGAGCAAGGTATGTGGGAGGGAGGTGAGGCTATCCAGACCCACATGTCTCCCTGTTGAATCTCCACCTGCAGGAAGCAGCCATGGCAAACAGCACATGTGCTATGCTGGGCTCAACCCTGGATGTGTTGTCCTGATAGGGTCTGCAAATGCAGACAGGGGGGCACGTGTCACAAACCCGCCTTGCAGTACATCCCATTTACTCTCACCTGTCCTGTGTTGAAGTGCTTCAAGACTGCTGGCAACCCATCCACAATGGCATTTGCAGTTGCAGCTTGGGGCTGTGAGTCTGTAAGGCAATGAGTTTCAGGGTTGCATGGCTAACTGGTTCACCATGTACTGTGGAGCAGCTGCCAAAACCCCACCACCACAAATACACTCTGTCCTCTGCCAAAGCCACATGACAGAGCAAACCACCCACCCCCAAATCTCCCAGAAAACTTTCATAGGATCTGTTTCCATGGCATGTCAGGGGTCATGGTGCTACATGGCCATGGCTTCTCCTGACTTCACATGACCCAATGCTGGAATTATGTGCAGGAGGAGCTGTTATGCTGCCTAGCCTCAAGAGAGGCAGTGGGGGGGACCAGTCATGATCCTTGCCCCTGCTTACCTGTCAGTGCACCATTGCTACCTGTGGCCCAAGCCTCCAAAGGCACCTGTTAGAGTCCTGAAATGGAAGAAATCAGCCACAGAGTACAGACTTTGCTTTCCTCATTGGGTGTCAGTGCCAAGTACCCTGTCAGTGCCTGTCCCACCGCTAGTGTCTTGCTGCCTGCTCTAAGTCTGCTCAGCAGCTTTTGTAGGATGGAGAAGCTGTAATTGGGTCCTAGGAAGGGGGCTTGGCCATCCTGCTGAGGGAGGTGATTGGCTGAGCCTATAGTCAGCTTCTTGAGCTCCTCTGAGCCTAATGGGAGACGCAGCAATGGTGGGGGATGATTCTATTACTATGGGCTATGCCATGCTTTTTGTTGTCATAACTTTCCACTTCTGGAAGGGGGCATTCCTGGGCTGAAAGGGCTCAGGGAGCTAACTAACTCAGGCCACATCCCCAAAACTGCCCACAACCATGCCATTCCAGAGTCCTACACCTCAGTAGAACCAATGGCCAGCTTCCACACTCTGACAGCCGAAACTCTAAATGCTTTTTAAAAAAATGTTGTTAATCAAAGATAGAAAAACAATCTAAAAGATAAGAAAGAGTAAAAGTAAAAATGAAAATAACCCATTATATATTCTGCAGAGCAGATAATATAAAAGAAGAGCTTCACTTAGTATTTTTGCTCTATTATTGAAGCTGAGATTTTCTTGGAAAGCAGCCAAATGCCATTCGGCTAAAATGAAGTTCCTTAAAACAGGTTACATAAATCTCTTGCTGAATAACTATAGTTTAAGATCAAAGTTTATCAGAAGTCTTGCTCCAAAAGCCATATTTTTTTTTGAAGGATTCTTTCTTAATGCTATATATTGGAAGCTGACTTCAAATGCTTCTCGTAGTCTACTAGTTTTTCCAATTACGATCGCAGTTCTGGGAGTCAAAAATATTGCAAAGATTGCTGAATCCAGATTGATTTTTTTTAAACAGTAAGAAGAAAAGGATTGGTTGGGATTGGCTTAACCTTATTAGCAACTCCTCCCCTTCCTTTTCTCAGCTGTCCTTGATATTTCCAGAGCCCAGGTGCAAACTTGATTTATCAAACCTTCCCCATGAATTCACTTGTCAGTTGGGTTGCCCCTGTGGAGGAGAGGTAACAATGAAAAAGGATTGGAGCTTTTGAAAGTGCTCCTCATCCATGTTCCCCCCCAAATTAGCATATTTTTGATCTGTTTTTTGCCAGACCCTCTTCCCTTCCTCAATGATGTTCTATTAACATTTTGAAATTCTGTGGAAATATCTGGAATTTGTTCCAAAATTTAGGGTTGATATTGCAGTTTTGATAGTATGGTGAAAATTGCCATATTGTCAGTTGATGTATCTACAAGATACTTTTGTACAAATGCATATATTCTTGTGGATACCAGCAGACTCATGACATTTCAAGCCATGGTGACAAACCATTTATATTCTTACAGTGTTTCTAACTTCAGTGCTAACTATCTATATACTCATGATATAAATATGTGGCTGGACCCTGCTGAGATCCAAATCAGATTTTCCATGGAAACCTACTTTCTAAGATTGTGAAATAGAATTGCAAAATAAAATCCCACTAGCAGATTTAACTCATTCTTATTTAGTCTTCAGAGATCGTTGTATCTTTTTTCTAAAATACAAAAAATAAGAACAGTTTATTTTACTTGTATGTAGGGTCAACAAATAATCACAGTTATATAGCTGTAAGAATGCCCCCAAATGTCCCCAAAGAAGTCTAAATTTCTCATTCTAACTTGTTAGAATAAAGGAGATAACTGCTGAGGTACTTGAAGGAAGTGTGTGTATGTGTGCTGTACAGGTATAAAAATGTTTTTGAAAATTTGTGGTGGCATTCTAAGCAGAGCTATTTCCTTATAAATCCACTGAAGTCAATGAGCATGTAAGGCTGGAACTCTGCTTAGAATAGCACTAGTAGAGACAGAAAAATCAAAGTCTGTGTAAAATTCCCAAAAGCATGCATCTCCTTGATTTTCTTGAAGCACCTGTACACAAACTTTCTTGATTTTAATTTCAGTCAAACTCTGAAAAATCCAATTTCTACTACTTTAGTAATGGAATTGAAAGGTCCAAACCAAAGATCACAAATCAGTATGTGAATTGAAGTCAAATCTATACCTCTTCTCTGCCCATTTTCACTCCTGGTTTCCCCTTCTGGACAATTCATCTTTCTATTATTCTTCTGGCATTCCTTTTTCTGAAATCACCCTCTGTAAGTCTTCCTGCTGCCCTTGGCCTGTGGGCTTTTACTTTTCTATCCTTGTTTCTCTGAGGCCCTTTATATAGTCCTACATGTCTCTAGGGTCACAACAACTCATCCAGTGGTAGTCGCTGTTTTGTGCATTTTGCCTGCTCTACCTTTGTGACTGGAGACAGCTCTGCATATCAATGTCAGAGGCTTCACCACTGCCCTCATTTTTTTTTACATATTACAACAGAGAAAGGGATTTCTGATCACGTATGGATTTTATTGCAAATTCTAAGTGTTTTTCTTATGCCCATTTGTATTTGTGTTGATTTTGCAGCAAGGAACAGAATCCTAAGTTTCCATTATCAGTAAAGAAGTAAATGCTGACCACCTGTTAGCATTGTGCAGGACCCAGTAGAGTTTCATTAATCAAATACATGATATTACCAGTAACTTTAAAGAGAACCTCATAAGAGAAGCCATGTTGGATCAGGCCAATGGCCCATCCAATCCAACGCTCTGGGCGTTTTCGCACTGACCTTCAAGTGGTGCGACCACCCTCCTCACGCCGGCGGATCTGCAGGGATTTCGCACCAGAAGCGCCGGCGCACCCAAAAGAGCCGGCGACTTCCGTCGCGAAACCAGCTCAAACGGAAACCGCCAAGAAGCAGGAAAACGTTTGAGCTGGTTTTGCGACGGAAGTCGCCGGCTCTTTTGGGTGCGCCGGTGCTTCTGGTGCGAAATCCCTGCAGATCCGCCGGCGTGAGGAGGGTGGTCGCACCACTTGAAGGTGAGTGCGAAAACGCCCTCTGTGTCACAGGGTGGCCAAAAAAAATCTATCTATCTATCTATCTATCTATCTATCTATCTATCTATCTATCTATCTATCTATCTATAGAGAGAGAGATACATACACACACACATATATATATACACACTGTGACTAATAGCCACTGATGAACCTCTGCTCCATATTTTTATCTAACCCCCTCTTGAAGCTGTCTATGCTTGTAGCCACCACCACCTCCTGTGGCAGTGAATTCCACATGTTAATCACCCTTTGGGTGAAGAAGTACTTTCTTTTATCCGTTTTAACCTAACTGCTCAGCAATTTCATCGAATGCCCAAGAGTTCTTGTATTGTGAGAAAGGGAGAAAAGTACTTCTTTCTCTACTTTCTCCATCCCATGCATTATCTTGTAAACCTCTATCATGTCACCCCGCAGTCAACATTTCTCCAAGCTAAAGAGCCCCAAGCGTTTTAACCTTTCTTCATAGGAAAAGTGTTCCAACCCTTTAATCATTCTAGTTGCCCTTTTCTGGACTTTTTCCAATGCTATAATATTTTTTTTGAGGTGCGGTGACCAGAATTGCACACAATATTCCAAATGAGACCGCATCAGAGAGTCAGTTTGGTGTGGAGAGCCAGTTTGGTGTAGTGGCTGTGTGCGGTCTCTTATCTGGGAAAACTGGGTCTGATTACCCACTCCTCCACTTGCACCTGCTAGCATGGCCTTGGGTCAGCCATAGCCCTGGCAGAGGTTGTCCTTGAAAGGGCAGCTGCTGTAAGAGCCCTCTCCAGCCCCACCCACCTCATAGGGTGTCTGTTGTGGGGGAGGAAGGTAAAGGAGATTGTGAGTCACTCTGAGACTCTTCGGAGTGGAGGGTGGGATATAAATCCAATATCTTCTTCTTCATCATCATCGATTTATACAGAGTGAAGTGAGCAGCTGCACAGTGGCCAACTGGCCAACTAGAAGGGAGGCCCCCGGCCCAGTAGAACAAACTTAATTTGTCACTGTTGGGTAGAATAGCCGCAATTAAAATGAATATTCTACCAAGAATAATGTATTTGTTTCAAACTATTCTGATTGTGAAAGACAGTAAACAATTTAATAGATGGCAAAGAAAAATTTCAGAGTTTGTGTGGGTGGGGAAGAAACCAAGAATTAAAATGAAAATTTTAACAGATGCAAAAGAGAGAGGCGGATTTCAATTACCAGACTTAAAATTACATCATGAAGCAATTTGCTTAGTATGGATAAAAGAATGTATAATGTTGTTAAACAAAAAACTCTTAGCATTGGAAGGTCATGGAAATAAATTTGGCTGGCACGCTTATATGTATTATGGGAAAAAAAGATAGACGGCTTTTTCTCTCACCATTATATAAGAAACAGCTTGCTAAATACATGGATGAAATATAAGAAATATGGAGATGAGAGAAAACCGTTGTGGATAATGTCAGCCAAAGTGATAAAAATAACAGCTGAAGAGGGTGAAGAAAAGTGGTTGTCATATAAACAACTATTAAAAATACAAAGTGGCAAAATAGAATTGAAAACTGCTGAAGAGCTGAATAATAAATGATTGGTTTCAAATGCAACAAATAAAGAGCTTGGTGGAAAATGACATTAAAACTGAAGGAATAAGAAAAGAGCAAACAGGAATGGAAAAAGTTCTGCTTGGAGACAACGAAAAATTAATTTCAAAAGTATATAAATTTCTTTTAAAATGGTCTACGAAAGCTGAAGTAGTGAAATCTCAAATGATTAAGTGGGCAAATTAATGTAAACAAAGAAATACAGATGGAAATTTGGGAATATTTGTGGAAGAACTCTATGAAGCTTTCGACATGTCACAGTATTAAAGAGAATTGTTTTAAAATGATGTATAGATGGTATATGACTCCTAAGAAATTGGCAATGATGAATAATAAGATGCCAGACAGATGCTGGAAATGTAAAAAAATGAAGGTTCTTTCTACCATATGTGGTGAACTTGTGAAAGAGCAAAAAAGTATTGGCAGATGATTCAATAATAAATTTCTAGGATCTTGGGATATGAATTTAATAAAGTTGCAGAAACTTTTCTGTTGGGATTACAAATGGAAAAATTTCCAAAAGAAGATAAAACTATAATTTGGTACTTGCTTTCACCTGCTAGGATATGCGCAGTTGTGGAAGCAAGAAAAAATACCAGAGAAATGGGATTGGATTGTAAAAGTTATGACATGGAGTGAAATGGGCAAATTAACAAGAATTTTAAGAGACTATGATTTAGAAGTTTTTAAGATGGAGTTCAGAAGATATGTAGAAAAAGAGTGGGGGAAAAAAGGACATTGGACAATTTTTGATAATGATTAAGTCTTAGAAAAAAGAATATTAATTTTTTTCTTTTTATTAGTTAAGGGTACCTTTAAACATTAGTACTTTAAATAACACTGGCGGGGGTCAAGTAACAGGGAGAGGGGTGGGTAGAAAGTAATATATGGAATAGATAAAAGAAGTTATTAATGTTGCAAGAAATTATATTTGTTACTATATTACCAAATAAAATTGTTTTAACCACCATAAACAAATTCATATTCATAACAATTGAATTCTGCAAACCTATCAAATATCTTCAGACTGAGGGTATGCTAATCACCTTTTTGCTTCTGTCAGCTTTGTATCATAGAAGCAGATATAACATATTTTACTGTGCAGTTTCTTAAAGAAGTGTTAAATTAAATTGGTTCTATGTAAATTGTTTTCTGACAAAAAAGTCTAGGTAGGTCTATTCCATGCAACTTGGGGTGGATACCTATTTTCAATTGTTATCAAAAAATGATTGAATAGAAAGAAATATATATGTTCTTCTTGTAACCTTACACTCAAGCCCCTTAGTATTTGAATGAATTGTATAAATACTAAAATATGCTGAGGTATATAGAAGAGCCCTGTGGCACAGAGTGGTAAAGCTGCAGGACTGCAGTCAGAGCCCACTGCTCACGACCTGAGTTTGATCCCAGCGGAAACTGGTTCAGGTAGCCGGCTCAAGGTTGACAGCCTTCCATCCTTCCAAGGTTGGTAAAATGAGTACCCAGGTTGCTGGGATGGAGTGGGGGGGGGGGGAAGTGTAGATGACTGGGGAAGGCAATGGCAAACTACCCCGTAAAAAGTCTGCCATGAAAACGTTGTGAAAGCAACATCACCCCAGAGTCAAAAACGACTGGTGCTTGCACAGGGGACTATCTTTACCTATTTTTTTATATAGAAGACCCTAAATTGATTAGACTCTGCCTTAAAGACTGTCCCCTTTTGTCCCACTGTGCATCCATTTGTTTTAACGCCTTGCCAAAGACATTTTATCATTCAAATTGAAAGGCAAGGTAGGAAGGCAATCTCAAAGACCACTGTACTTTTTAACTGGAACTCCTCTGAGGTACAGAATCCCCATAATCTGAACTTGAAACTCTGGTGGTGATAGTTGTATTTAGGCTGTTATTTTGTGGCTAGAGCAAAATATATGGTAGTTTAGTTTAGTTATCTCTATTTTAGTTCTAATGCATAGTAGAGGATCAATTTTGGTAATGCTTATTCCAAGACATCATAGCATCATATGTTCTTCAACATAATGTGTTTTCTTGGTATTCATGACTTCTTATAAAATCCAGATCAACACTTGGTACCTTCTCCTCAGAAGATAAAAGGCTCATGAGCTATTTCTGTGATTTCATGAATCAAAGTACATTTATTGGTGCCATAAAGGTGCCATAAATCTTTATCTCTCCTGAGCAACACTTCTTTTTCCTAAACAAAGGAACTGACAAGATTACACATAATATAATTGTAAAGTTTAACTACTTGTTTCAAGTTAACATTTTGCTGATATTTTAAAATATTGCATAACAATTCCCCAAGTTTAATTTATGACAACTGAAGTCTGAAATGTGATGTCCTCCCATTGCCCTCACCACCTGTCTGGTGTTGCTCATCTGCAGCATTATTTCCTTGTTCCCTGTCTGGGACCGGTCTCCAGCTGTCATGGCCACCTGTTCAAAGTTGTCCTCTAAGAAATACCATATATGCAGCATACTACTCTGGTCTCCCACTACACTTAAATCATTTAATAACCTGTGAAACTCTTTTGGACTTTGTCAGGGTTTTCCACAGGGTTTACAGGTTTTTTGTGCCAAAAATATGTAATAGCCCATGCCCATGTTACCCATCCTTTGAAACAATCCTGTCAGGCCATCTTTAAGGCCATGCCCATGAATCTAAATGCCATCCACTGTAGTTTTGCAACTGTATTCTCATCAGTGGTGCCAGAAACCAACTTTTGGCATCTAAGATACATTCTGTATTATTTTTAAAATTCAGGTAGCGCTACAGATAAATGGCTTCTCACTACTGGATAGGGAGGAGTGGTTCAAGACATCTGGACACCCCAAAGAAAGTGTGCATGATGTCCCATCCTACAATGTTGTTGGACAGGAGTAGTCCTCAGAGGCAATGTGGGAGATCTGTCTGGATCCAGCCATTGAAAACCTGAAAGGAGATGCTGGTTGCCCTCTACACTCTTGGTGGCCAATGATAAACCAAATTCCTGTTCCAAGTCCAATTCCTCCTCATTTTGCTATCTCTAGCAGCACTTGCATGGAGAACTATCCTTGGGAAATGGCTGAGTCAGCAAGATCCCACATTTGAATAAATTCAGAACAGTCCCATTCCCTTGTAAATGTATATGTGTGATAGGAGATTATGGCAAGGAGGCACAATGTTGCTGTCCAAGGCTTTCTCCAGGTAAAGATTTTTTTCAGAAAGGTTTTGAAGGAACAATTCTGGTGTGGAATCAGACTCCTTCCATGGCTGTCCTTATAGGAAGCACATATTTCTCAAAGGTGTTTTCAAAGCCTGGCCCCTGGAACATGGAAGTGGAAGAGCTACTAATATTAGCAACAGTCTAATAATTTAAAAAGGCTAGTAAGCTTTTATTGCTAGGATTATTACTAGGATTCTCTTTGCCTTTGAATATGTATGCATGTAGGTATGTACGCATGTATGTACGTACATATGTATGAAAGGAATTTCCATGCTCCCTTTCCTTGGGAACCTGCCTGTGGTGGCTTACGAAATTACAAAATAAAATCTAATATTAAAACTTACACATTAAACTCAACATTAAAAGGGGGAGGACAGATTTTTTTTTTTTAATGGAGAGATTGAAGCTTTACTAAACAACAACAACAAAATGTTTTGGCCTGGCCCCTAAAAGAAAACAATGTAGGCACTTAGTGAGCCTCAAGGGAAAGGTGGAACAACTGCAAAAGCCCTGTCTCTGATTGCTCTCTTGCCTCACCACTGAAGGCAGGGGCACAGAGAGCAGGGCTTATAAGGCAGATCTTAACTGGAGGTGGACAATATGGGAGGAGGTAGTCCTTAAAGTATTCCAGCCCTTCGGCTGGAGCTTTCAAAGTTAAGAACCAAAGTTCAAAAAACCAGCACTTTAGAAAAACAAGTTGTAATTACCGTATATACTCGAGTATAAGCCGAGTTTTTCTGCCCAAATTTTGGGCAGAAAAACCCCCTCCTCGGCTTATACTCGAGTCACTATCCGGCCTGCCCATACACCTGCATATTTTATTGATTAATCAGCCGCCTCCCCGGCCAGAAGCGTGGCTGGCGGGATCCCAGGCGGGGGGCCGTGGGTGGTTCTCCGCCGACTGAGCTTGAGGGGGACAATGGCTGGCAATCCGTCTGTCCCTCTCTGCAGCTCCTTGGCTGGGGAGGCCTGCCTGCCAGTACGCTTGCTCCATTCCCCAAAGGCCTCCGGGTGAAGCAGCCACAGCACGCTCCCCGGCTTCTTGTTTCCGCGCCCCAAGAGTTCTGCCTCCCTCCCTCCCTCCCGGGGGCTCCCTTCCTTCCTCCCTCTTTCCCTCCTGCTTCCTTCCTTGCAAGTGGGCGGGGGACTCCTTTCTATGCGCCGTCTTGTAGACCCTGGGAAGCCCGAGAGGAGCAGAAAGGAAGCCGTCCTGCCTGCCCGCCCGCCTACAAAGCAGCTGCTGGTTTCCCGCGGCTTCCCCGGACACATGGATTGGGGCCTAGGCCTCCCCCAGCCTCGCCCACGCTGGCCCCGAGGCTTCTCACCCCATCCGCCGGCTCAGACCCCTTACCTCGAGTCCTGGTGCGGGCTCCGTCGGCTCGGGTGGGCGCTGGGGGGGGACTGCCGCTCCCCTGTCCCTGGTTCTCCCCTGGATTTAATTGGTCCCGGGTTAGCTGAGGCGGGAATTTGGGGGCAGGGGCTGGACGATCAGTGCCTGGGGCCAACTTGGGGGGGGGCATGGGTCAGTGCCTGGGGCCAATGACAATGCTCTGGGGGGGAGCCAATGGCCCCCTTGGCCCCGCCCTAGTGACGCCGCTGGGCGGGCGGCTGATCACTCTATTCAGTAATATAGGCGGCTGATTCAAGCTTAATCAGCCGCCCGCCCAGCTTTTTCACTACAGCCGCGGGGAGATGGTGACAACAAGCGCCGCCAATCACAGTGGATGTGATGCGCCCACAGTTATTGGCGGGCATGAGGCGGCCAGTAGGGAGGGGGACTTATACTCGAGTCAATAAGTTTTCCCAGATTTTTGGGGTTAAATTAGTAGCCTCGGCTTATATTCGGGTCGGCTTATACTCGAGTATATACGCACTTCTTTCCTCAGTGACACCCAACCTTGAATATATATTGTTAGGAACAATCCCCCCTGCCTCAGTATATATTATATAAGTTATATGATTTTCAACTACCATTCCATATGTTTTTCTGGTAGTACTACAAGTGCTTTCTGCAAGCCTTTGTGTGTCTTCATCATTGCTAAGCTCCCCCCTCCCTACATAAAAGGCTTTGATAAACATAGTTTGTTGGTGATGATTTCAAGCAGGAACATGATGCATTCCTGTCAACATAATTGGCACCTCAAGACATTCCCAGAGTGGTTAGATTGGATAAAGCACATTAGTTGCCCATATCAAGCATGCTTTCTAAGCATGGAGCTATCAACTATGCTGACATTTCAATTTAAGGGTTTTGTAGTAACAACTTTCAGGTTAATTCCTCATTAGGGAACATGAAGTTCTTATGATGCTTGTTTAGAAACTTTAAAAGGCAACTGTGCCTTGTTTTGCATTTTAACATATAAATTCATAGATGGAAATTTAAGAGGTTAATATATATATGAAGATGTGCAACAGCCCCTTCTCCTGGACAGGCACCCTGAGGTTTCCTTCTGGTTTTCATTTGCCCATGTCGAAACCTCTAACCTGCCATGACAGCTCTCTCAAAATCATTCTGTTGCTTTTCCCAATGTGAGTGAAAAGGATGGAGGTGTGGGGGGGGGGGATCAAATCACAATAAATGTGATTTTGAGAATCTATTCAAAGCATTCACTGCTACCAGCTAAAAGGATAAAAATGGAACTAGGTTAGGCACTCTAGAGGGAGACTGTGGAAATGACTTGTAACTAAGAGGATGTGACCCTCTGCATAATTCATAATCATTAGTCTAAGTGACACTTCTGCAGCATATGCACCAGTGCCTTCCAATACGGCAGGTTGGAGTCTAAATAGCCCACTCAGATTTCCCTGAAATAGCCTTTCAGATTTCCCTGAAAGGCAACTGAATGCTGCATCTGCCTGGTATGTTTTTTTTTAATAGTAAAGATGCTGGTTCAGCTTCATCATGTGTGCAATTTAAGGGTTGCTCAAGTGATTCCTTAAAACTGCATAAAAGCAATTCAGCTGTGCCTTGGAGACACTATTGCTTGTGTAATGTTCTGCGCATACATCTGCATGATTTCTCTGAGCTAATTCAAATTTAATGCATTGATAATTCCTGTTCTGCAGAAGTCACCCAGCAGTAATTTGAAGGTTACAAGGCAATATTCCCACTCAAATAACACTGTTAAAAGAGGATAAACCAGGAGGCAGGACTATAATGGGATAACTTCAACTCTGAACGATAATGTTTCCACTGTCTTTGTAACCTTCACATAAGCAGCAGCCTGCTGTTATAAATGGAACAAGGTGGCTATGGGATAGGTATGTTGATTGCAAAGCAAAAAAGCAATGTTGAATTCTAGCGAATGGAATAATAAGAGATGGAAGTCAATTGGGAGGGACAGTGAAATGAAGAAAACAGATTGATTAAATTGAAAGCTAAACAGGATTAGCAGACAATTTCCCAATTCATTTAGTAACGTTAAAATGGGATTCCCGCCCCCCCAATATTATTTTGATCCAAGGTGTCATCTTAGCTGAGCTGATGATCATGAACATTGGGCGCAATAATCACACAAGCAGTTTGGCCGGACATAGCCACCCCTCCCCTCTGGATCAAATGGGTGCCATCAAACAGGCACATCTGGCTCCTGTACCCCACTCATCCTTACCTCATTCTAAAATTACTCCTATGGAGATTAAATAGCCACCAGCAAATTCCAGTGGCTTCCCTGGTGAAGCATTTCCATGGTGGGTTTCTGGTCATCTGATTGTCCCATGCACCAAGGAAATGCATGAATGGTGTAATCATTCCACTTTATTTCTGGTGCATCCTTTCCCCCCAACCCCATTCTGACATATACTTCAGCATCCTCATAGAACTGACCAGGAGTGTGCGTGCACTTGTTTGTTTCTGTGTGTGCACAGCAAAAATTTGGCAGAAACACCCCCACCCCAACCCAGCTATGAGTCCATGGTTGTGGAGCATTAACAATGTAGACAACTAATCACAGGCCCAAGGTACCATGATGACAGCTTCGAGGGCACTATCTGATTGACATAAACCACCCCAAACTTACATGGATTATTTAAAGCTGAGATACTGCCACAGCAGTGTAATTGACAGCCCTGCCCTCCCCCCAGCAGGCAGTCTCCCCTCTCCCAAAATTGCACACCCAAGACTTCATGCGAGGGCAGGGCAACTTGGGCCCAGCAACTATGAGACTCAGGGCCAGTCAGTGGGGCCCAATTTGAAACTCTGGGGCCCTACCTGCTGATGGACGGCCGGCCTGACTGCGTCCCTGAAAATTTAGACCGGGCCTTGCAGGATATGGCAATGTGGTTGAAGGGGAGCGGGCTGAAACTGAATCCAGCGAAGACAGAAGTCCTTTGTCTGGGTCGGGGCGCCCGGGAAGGGGAAATACCTCTCCCGGTCTTCGATGGGTTAGGAGTCTGGGAGTTTTACTGGAGCCTTCATTATCAATGGAGGCCCAGATTGCAGCCACTGCCAAGTCAGCTTTTTTCCATCTGAGGCGGGCAAGGCAGTTGGCTCCCTTCCTAGAGCGCCAAGATCTGGCAACGGTACTTCACGCAACGGTCACCTCGAAACTGGATTACTGTAATGCCCTCTATATGGGGCTGCCTCTGTACTGAACCCGGAAGCTGCAGCTGGTGCAGAACGCAGCGGCCAGACTGTTGCTGGGGCTCCCCAAATGGGAGCACATACAGCCTGGACTGCGCGAGCTGCACTGGCTGCCAGTCATATACCGGGTTCGTTACAAAGTGCTGGTCATTACCTTTAAAGCCCTATATGGTCGAGGACCTGTCTACCTTAGGGACCGTCTCTCCCCATATGAACCCCAGAGAGCACTGAGGTCAGCTGGAAAAAACTTGTTGACCACTCCCGGACCAAGAGAGGTGAAGCTGCAATGCACCCACAATCGGGCCTTCTCCTCTGTAGCCCTGAACCTATGGAACCAACTTCCAGAGGAAATGCAGGCCCTGCGGGACCTTGAACAATTCCGCAGGGCCTGCAAGACCTTCCTCTTCCGACTGGCTTTCGCTGACGTAGAAAGAAATTGCTAATGATTACCGCCATCATAAAGAACAAATAGCATTAGCACTTTTATCAATTTAATTAATTAATTTTAAACTTATCAGAATTTTAATGTTAATGTTTAATGTTAAATGTAACTTTGTCTTTTGTATAATGGTAATTTGAATGATGTTGTTAGCCGCCCTGAGCCTGCTCCGGCGGGGAGGGCGGGATATAAATAAAATTATCTATCTATCTATCTATCTATCTATCTATCTATCTATCTATCTATCTATCTATCTATCTATCTATCTATCTATCTACGAACTGGAAATGATTTTGTGGAGCCCCAGTTCACAGCCAAAGTCTGCAGAATCTTAGAATTATAAATAAAATCCATCTAGATTGCCCTGGTGCGGGGCCCAATTTGGCCAAATTGCTCCAATTGCCTCAAGGCCAGCCCTGATGAGACTGCAGGGGTTGGACTGACAAGCCCTGCCCCTTCTAGGTCCCTGGTGCCACTATTCAGAGTACAGATTCCAGAGCCAGCAGTCCATAGTCAACAACAACCAGCTGCACAGCCTTCCCCAGTTCAAGGGCCTGGTTAGTAGTAGTATGTGCTGCACTTTAATCAGTGGGAGAGTGTGAGTGGGGGGCCGACTGCGGCAGATAGACCAGGCAAGCAAGCTCTCTCAAGTCCCTTCCATTCCTTCCCTCCTCCTTGGCATGAACAGAGCAAGCACATGTGACTGGCACTAGCCTCACCAGTCCCAGGCAGGGAAGTCTATCTTTCACACTTCGCAGAGCCCTGTTGGTGCCTGCAGTATGCACTTGCAACCCCTTTCTCAGAACTTCTTGGATATGAAAAGAAAAATTGATGGTGTCAATTGTCATGCCAATAAATCCAAACAATACTGCTTCATACATTAATAGTAGATTAATTGTTCTATAGCCATTGCAGAATCTAATCAAAGTTTTACATATTTATTTTATATAACATTTTTTGGGAATTGGCTCTTTTAAATGACTGGTATTGATTGTTGGAATCGGAGCCTGGTGTTTGCTGCTGCTGGAATGATAGGATGAGAAATTATAGTTAATTATCAACCTATGTTTTTGCATCATTTTCAAGCCATGTGTCTTGGAGAAAATTATTTTGAATCCTTTGGGCAATTTTGGGAGTTCATAAACTTTTGAAAATGTTTAGATTGGAAAATGATGTTGTGCTATTGGGTTGGCTTGTTGGATATGACAGAATAGGCTCCATCTTGTGTTTGCTTTTTAGTTTAGGTTGTTTAGTTTAGTTAAAGTGGCCACCCACCCTGGGAAGTAGGGCAAAACTCCAGGGTAGGCCTACAAATCCCAGATGCCTCTATGGCCAAAAAGCGTGGGAAAGCCAGGGGGTGGAGTCAGAAGATATAAATACTCTAGCCAGCCTGGGACATGGGAGTCGTCCTACAACCTTCAGAGAGGCCAGGAGGCTCCTGCTGCATATTGCCCACAGGCAGAGAGAGGCCTTGGGGATCAGGGAAGGCAGCAGTGGGAAGGGATCCTTGGAGGGATCCAGAACTACATGTAAATGCAGGTTGATAATCGATTCTCATCCCAAGGGAAAATAAGTATAAGAATCAGTTCAGAGACAGAGAAACTGTGTTTTGTCTTATTTTTTTTTCATGCCCAGTGGTGCTTTCCTTTCTGTGTTTGATTTAAAGTGCCTTTTTGTGTTTAAAATCTTGTTACCTGTAAATAGTCAATAAAAATCTTTGTTCTTCATTTAAAACCCCAGTATGGTGCTCTGACCACAGAGTCTCCCCCACTCTGCCCACTACCAGTGCCTTAAGAAGGGTCCTGGGAGGGAAAAAGTCCAAAAATATGCAGGTGCCAACCCTCCAGGAAAAATCCAAAGTTAGGAGTTTTCATCTCCAAACCCCAGGAGCCAGTCAGAGGGGTCTCACTGCCCCTCAAGGAAGGCTTAGGGAAGTCAGTGAATGGTGGCAGCTACTGAAGAGTGACAGAAGCCCACCAAGGAGGTGGGAAGGCGAAGCGGGGCTCATGAGCCACAAACCGGCTACTCAGTCCCCCAGGGCTGAGGGTGGGCGCCCGTTTCACTACAGTGGAAAACTGAATTCTGTAACCCTTCAGCAACAACCAACTATACCTTGTGCTAATAGCCATTGATGGACCTCTGATCCATGTGTTTATCCAGCTGAAAATTAATTTTACTTTTTATTTTTAGATTCTAATCTGAGCATGAGCAAAAGATTTGAAAGTGGCACTAACAAACGCAAGAGACAGAGACTTGAAAATGCTATGGTAATGAAGTTAAGATCAATTACTGCTTTTGTGCATTAACCACTCATTGAAGCAACAAGAGCCAGCAGTGAAGTTATCCAACCTGAGTCAACTACTAGCATGCAATCAGACAAAAAACTCCCTGAAACAGTGAAGCAGGATGTGGAACAGCAAGCTGATTATGAGGAAGCAGCCATGATGCTGGCTCAAACTGAAAATATAGAACTAATTCAAGAGTCACTTACTGGACAGGGAGAGGCTAAAAACCGACAAGAAAATAATGTAAATAGTCAGATTTTGCAGTTCACACCTGGTAAGATAGGCCAAGTCCAAGGTGTTCCAGATGCAGATAAAGATAGTGCCAAACACAGATATACTGTAACAGATGTTGGTTTGTGGTCAGAATGATCACATGAGAAAGTATTCGATTGGGTAGAGAGGGGTCCCTCTCAAGTTCTGCATCATTGTGGACCATTTTCAAATTCTAAGTGAGTGTACAAAAAGCAGCCCAGATTTTGCACAAAAGCTCTTTTTTATTCAACAAAAGCAAATGGGGAAACATATAGCCGAGAGCGGCTTGTATATTCTCCCTCAAAAGGCCAGATTTATTGCTTTGTTGTAAACTCTTTCCAAACCTTGCATCTTCTTCCACAGCTTTAGCTACTTAAGAGTTTGATGACTAGCAAACCCCCCATCTTATCCAAACTCATGAAAACTCAGAAGCATAGGAATGCCATGTTGGCCTACCTAACAAGAAAGTGAGGACAAACGTTAACTTCCAAGCTAGATGAACAAATAAAAGCAGAACAGCAGTACTGGTGGCATGTCATGGAGAGAATTATTGCTGTAATATGCACTTTTGTAGAACGAGGCTTACCATTCAGAGGAGACAACGGACACTTTGGATCTCCAAATAATGGCAATTATCTTGGTCTTTTAGAACTAGTGGCAAAATTTGATCCATTTTACTTGTTCATGTCAATCAGTTTGGACATTCTGGATCAGGCAATCCCTTTTATTTGTTAAAAACTATATGTGAGGAAACGATTCAACTCATGGCTGATGTGAGAAAGGCTGGGTATTTCAGCTTTTCAGTAGATTCCGCTCCTGACATTTCACATATTGATCAGTTGACTTTAATTATCAGATATGTATCACCTGAAGATGGTTTGCCAACAGAGAGATTTTTAACTTTCCTTGAGCTAAAAGACCACTCAGGTGAAAGCATGGCTGATTTAGTGTTCAACTATTTCACTACTGAGCTTGAAATGGACTTTAGAAAATGCCGCGGGCAGTCTTATGACAATGCTGCCAACATGGCTGGTAAGTACAATGGCATGCAGCAAAAAATCATTAAAAAAAATAAAACAATTTGCAAGATTTATTCCATGCGCAGGTCACTCTTTAAACCTGGTGGGCCGTTCAGCTGTGGATTGCTGCCTTGATGTAGTGATCTGTTTTGGCATTATCAATGAAATTTATACCTTGCCCCCCAAGTCGGAATAAAGAGACGGACACAATTAGATTGGTGAAACTATGGGCCACTTTATTAAATAACACAGCAAGGGCAACTGAACTGCAGCCAAGTCAGGGCCAGGGGTCTCCTCAGACCGCTCCCCTGCCTTTTTCAGCGGGCGAGAGACCCGGACCCCCAGCCAGAGCTGTGTACCACAGCTCCCTCCAGACAGGCCCAGCAGGGAGGCTCGCACCGGAGGGCCCAAACACCAGACGCGAGCCTCAGCGAAAGGCACCCATCCAACCGAGTCTCCAGGACAGTCTGCATTCACACACCCCGGGCCACACCCAAAGGTGGATCCTGCCAGACCCCCAACTCCCCAAAAGGGGGAGGCTAACCGGTCCTCCCCAGGCCGCATGGTGCCATAAACCCCATAAAACCTGCCACTACTAAGGCCAAGTCTCTACTTAGGGCTTAGCACCCACCAAAAGACCCAAAGCCAACACAAGCCCTTGCCGCAGATCCCCCAGGAAAAGCATATTACCCTTTTCCGAGAGATGCACCCCATCCCCTCTGTAGAGGTCGGGACATTCCCTAGAAATATCCGGATGAGGCAAATAGTGGCCCAAACCACCCTCCAAAACCTTGCGAATCTCCTTATTCGCTCTATAACGTGCCCTCTCTAACCCAGCTGGATTCCAAGCACTGCGCCACACCAAGCGCGGAATCATGGCCGACCAGACTATAATGGTACCAGGCCATCTGTTCCATATGTACTTGAAATCATCTTGGACTTGCAAGATCAACGCCTTACCTTTAATCAGCTCGAGATCATTCCCTCCCAGGTGAACAATTAATACCTGCGGAGGAGGGCCCAAAAACCCATGAAATAAAAGGGGGAGCAAGCCAGGCCACTGAAGACCCCTGCGCCCCCACCATTCAACCGTAACATATTTGCTGAGCCCCAGCTGAGAGCCAAAAGCAGTTCTCCGAGCTTGATGTGCTGCCCAAAACACATAACTGTCCCCGCAGATGAGAACTCTGCTCCTCCGGCCAGTAACAACAGCATCTAAAAGGAAAAACAGACAAGTTATAAAACCCGAACTTAAACTACCCCCCGCTCCTAATAAAAAACTACTAGCGGAGCAAAGGGCGAATAGAACTTTTGTAAGCCTGAGACCGCCAATGGCCAAGGCTGAATGGACGAAGTAGGATAACCCAGGGCAGCAGCTGTAGAGGCTGCGCCGATTCAAAAGAAATGGGTACAAAACCTCACTCCAGATAACCCCAACAAGGCTAAAGCCCTGGACGTCACGACCCAAAATTGATGTCTTGTCAGAGGGCTACCTCGAAGCCATTCCTCAAGAGGACCCACCTTCATTGGGCTGGGGCCTTTCTCCAGATTGAGAAGGGCTCCCCCCTGATCCTTTCTGACCCTTGCATGGCCGGACTCTCGGGCAGTTGTTGAAACAGTGTGGGCCAGCGCACAAGGGGCATTCGTGCTTGAACTGGCAAGCTTTACGACTGCACACCCCCTGGGACCAAAACTCCCAGCAGAGCAAGCGGGCTTGAACCGCCTGCCCCACAGCACTGCGGGAGGATACTGAAGCACCGGAAGGAGAAGAAGAATCCTTGGATACAAGATGACCACTGTCGGATCAGTCCCCCAAATTGGGCCGCGCAGGTGACATCACCTGCAGCCACAACTGTTGGTGAATCCGATCCCAAGGGAGTGAGGGGTACAAAGCGGCCCTCATCCTGAACTCCTGATCATATTGGATTCAGGCTGGGCCACTGAACATCGTATACCCCTTGTATATGATATCCATGTATTGTATCAACGCAGCAGCCCACCAGGGCTGCGCACGCGCTATCACTCCCGCATATAAAAAAAACCCCGGAAGCCAATTGGCCCAGGTCCGATCAACCATCCTCTTCCTCAGCTTCTCCTTCTCTTTATCATCCAGCTCCTCATTATCCTTCTTCTCCAATTCTCTGAAAAAAAGGGAGAATACATCCACGTATTCCCCTTTTAAGATTTTTTCCCTCGTGGCAGGCAGCAGGTGATCACCCAATGGCAACGCCACTTCCCCAAAAGGCATAGCGCTAAAGGGGACCGCCCCATAAGGAGATGGGAAACCCAAGCCGCCAGGCCAAGTCGTTGCTGACCCCTGCTGCCCCACCCTGGGCCAATTACCAAATGGACCGAACTGACCCTGTGGGCACATCCAATTGCTCTGCTGCTCTAAGCCTAAAGTTCCAGGAGCCCTTGAACCTAACAGAGCACCCACCCCACTAGGACCAGCGGACCCCCAAGCCCCCCAAGGCCACAATGGCACAGTGTGAGGCAAAGAGCCATCCCCAGACTTACCAAGAGGTAAAGCAGGCACCAATGCTGCCCTGGCACCAACCGCACCGGATGACGGGCCAGCTCCAACATCAGAGCCAATGAGCTCCACAGCTCCTCCAGCCGCAGCCACCGCAGATCTGCCCACCAGAAGAGACAAGCAGGTCAATATATCTGCTTGTAAAACACGCTTTAAACCCACCCCCTCTTAGGCATCTGAGAAGGTGGAAATCCCGATGCCTGCTCCAATGCTTGCAGTCGCTAGAAAATGACTGCATTCACTTCATCATCCCCCTCCTCATCAGAAGACGAAGGGGGCAGAGGGCGCTTCGGGGGCGGCTTAGGCGCCTTAGGGGCAGGCTGCTTCCCCTTTGATTTTTCAGTACCTTTACCCCCTGCCATGCTCACTAAAGAACACAGCACCAGTTGCAAGTAAAGGGAGAAAGGCCTGCAGCAAAGTAGTTAGCTACTCTACACCAAAAGATGAGGCAGCCAACCCCCCCCCCCCCACACACACACACACTCCTCAACTATCCTAACTGAGAAAAAAGGGTGGGGGAGAGGAGGGCAAAAGCCTACCTCTAAAATGGCTGCCGCCCCACTATACACTAAAATGGCCGCTGCCCCAATGTGCTCTAAAATGGCTGCCGCCTCACCACCTCATAAAAATGGCCACCTAAGAGCAAGGTATGAGCAAGAAGAAGCACCCTAAGATGGCCGCCAAGCACAAGAGGGCAGGAAAGAACCATGCCAGTGCCTAAGGCAAATGGCCGCCTACAAAACAGCCGACCCACCCTGACAATCACCGCAGCCCTGTTCAACTGGCCACCCAAACAACAAAATTAAATAGATTGCCCAGACCAATAACTGCACCCAGCAAGGGAGCGCTGGCAACTGGGGCCACTCTACACTGAAGCCTCCCACCATCCAAATGACGCTCTCCTAAAAGAGAACCAATGTGCCAAAGTCGTGATGCGACAGCACCCCAGAGTTGGAAATGACTGGTGCTTGCACAGGGGACTACTCTCTCTCTCTTTTTTTCTTTTGGAGTATCAACCTCAGTTGTGTCCCATCCACATACAGACCAGAGCCAACCCAGTTTAGCTTCTGAGATCTGAAAGGCTTGGGGTAGCCTGAAAAAAAAGGCACGAGGGCACCAGAGAGCAAGAGCCCTCACGAACGACATATCCAGCCACCAGAACACCAAACACAGTCCCACGACGCTCCTCGCTTCCAGCTGCCGCCTGAATCAGCCGAACGCTCCCGACTTCCTGGCCTAATCCCCTCTCTCACCGAGCTAAGAGCGTGCAAGCACGCTCCCTATAAGCCAAGCTCAATGAGAGGACTGAGGAAACGGGGCGCGGAGGCTTCAAAACAGCCGCAAAAGCCCCGCCTCCTCCAAATGCGCTTGGAAGTGCGCCAAAACGTCTGCTCTCCTCCGGGGGGGGGCAAAATTCCCCCTGCAGCCAACCCACGACACGGCGGGCTGCAGGAGGCTCCATTCTGTTAATCCTCCACTAAGAGATGGGCAGTTCTAAAATAATTTTTGCCACCTCAGTCTAAAGTGCCTAAATATTTGTTAGACACTAGGTGGGACACAAGCGCAAAAGTCACATAAGCTTTTTGGAAAATTACAGTACTATCACTGATGCCCTCAGTCATTTGTACTCTGACGTTAATGGGAAGGGGGAGACCAGGCTTCAAGTTAACAATCCTTTGCAGAAAATGGAAGAACTGGAATTTGTGTTTGTGCTGTATTTTTGGACCAGTGTGCTAGGTCATTTTCACAAAGTCAGCAAAGCCCATCAGAAATCAGATCTGTTATTGAGTTCTTGTGCAAGATTGTACAGTTCACTTCTGGATTTTTAAAGGAAAATTAGAGAAGATTTTGATGAGCTTGAGAAACAAGCAAAAGCCACCTTGCCAAATGTTAACTACAAAACAAGGAGACAAAGAGTAAGGAAACGGCAAAGAATGACAGATGTGCACCTGAGGCCTTAGATGCACTTTCATAGGGTAGAAGATTTGTTAATACTAGATAAGTTAAAACCATTACATGAATTTCAAGAAGTCGTAGGAATACAATACTGGCTTAAGGCCACAGGATTGTATACTAAAGTTAAAAAGGAAGTGGAAAAGAGTAACTTAAATGAAGAAGAACCTATGGAAAAGTTTTATAAATTAATGGGTAAAACAAAAAAAGGATTAGCAGGCATCCTATACAGGAGCATGAATTTAGGTAACGAAGGAGCAATAAGCTACCTTCAACGGTCATGGAGTTTAGAAGGCCAAATAACGAAACAAACAAGGGAGAAGATAATGGAAAGTTTAAAAAAAGTTAAGATACATAAGGTTAGAGAAATGGAATTGAAATTTTTCACCAAATGGTATAGAACTCCGGCTACTTTAGCCAATATGTTTCCTGGGTTGAGTCCTAAGTGTTGGCACTGTAAGAAAGAAAAGGGATGGTATTCCCACATGTGGTGGGAGTGTCCTGAGGCCAAGAAACTATGGGATATGGTAGTGGGAATGATAAAGAAATTCTTTCAGGTAGAGCCGAGAATTAACTTTGAACTAATGCAGATGAGTTTATTAGGGAATGAAAAAACAGGGAAAAACAACCAACATTTACTAAAAGCAATGATATCAGCGGGTAAAGCGGTAATAGCGGCAGGATGGAAGGATAAAAGTAAATGGAAGGAAAGTACTTGGCATAACTACCTCTTTAATTTTGTCCAGTCAGATATAGCCGCTATAATGGTGCAAGAAGAATCATGGGAAGAAAGAAGATCAAGAATTAAAGAAAAGTGGCTGACGTATCTGAAATGGGCGAAGGAAGAAAGGAGAGTGGGCATTCAGTGGAAGCTTCGAGTCCTTTGTCCCTGGCTGGAAGAAGAAAAGGATGCATAGACTAAGGGGGGTGGGTTGGGGGTAAATGTAAAATGGATATCAGAAACCATGTAGAGAAACGGAAAATGTATTAATAATAAAAATATACATATTAAAAAGTTAAAAAAAAAAAGATGCACTTTCATAAAGAGATACGTTTAGGATAAAATCCTTTATTCCTATATTAGATGCACTTGAAGCCAATTTAAAAAGAAATACTGTGTACAGTGACGTTGCAGAATTGTTTTCCATTCTCGCTAATCTGACAGCATCTAATCAAGAAATTCAGCAAGGTGTTAAACTGTTGATGAAAGCATACCCAGAAGATATTGAACTGACACTTATTGGTGAACTTTTGCACTTTCACCTGTACATGAGACAAAGCCATAGACTTACAGAAGAGCACTCTCTGTCTCATACAGACCTTTATCAAATAATACACAAGGAAAAAAATCAGATGGCCTTTCCTAATGTGGAAGCAGTCTTGCGGTTATTTCTTAGCTTTATGGTCACTAACTGCTCAGGAGAGAGGAGTTTTTCAAGACTCAAAAGAATAAAAATGAATTAAGTGCCATAATGTCTCAAGAGCATTCTGAGCATTCTGTACTTTGAAAGTGACAAACTTAGACAAACAAATTTTGATGAAGTTTTGGATGATTTTGCTATGAGGAAGGCTAGAAAAAATTTTTTTTAGTCTTACTGTATTTGATGATTGTAGTTTACTTCTTAATATGTATTTTAAAACTGACTGTTTAATGACAACATAAAGTAGATTCTAAAAATGCCAAACTGTCAGGTAATCATGATCATATTATTTACACTTCCCAGGCAATATAATTTGTAAACTCAAGGTGTTTTTTTAAGAATAACATTACAACTTCATTTTCCTAAAAATTAATGCTTATTCCACAAAAGGTTTACAAAGTTCAGATTACAAAAGTTTTTAGTATTAATTTTAACATTAATGCATTTTTTTCCAATCATTATAGTATTTAAAAGTAACATCTTATGTCCTTTAGAGGAGAAATTGTGAATTGCAGGATTTTAAATACCTGTCATCATTCTTGGCTTCACTTAATTTTGTTTATAACACTCTTCCATTTTCTTCTAGTCATGAGGGTGAGGGATTGAGAGGGGCCTCACAAGTGGAGTAGCCTAGGGCCTCTCTTCATCTAAATCCGGTCCTGACCATGAGCCTGAACAGTAAGTTCTTTGGTGGGTGGGAGGAGAGGCCCCTAGATTGCACAGGCTGCGAGGGCAGCTAGCGTCCTTTCAAGGTGGGGAAGAAGAAGACTGCAGATTTATACCCCACCCTTTTCTCTGAATCAGAGACTCGGAGCGGCTTACAATCTCCTATATCTTTCCCTCCCACAATAGATGCCCTGTGAGATGAGCGGGGCTGAGAGGGCTCTCACAGCAGCTGCTATTTCAAGGACAACTCCTGCAATAGCTATGGGTAACCCAAGGCTATTCCAGCAGCTGCAAGTGGAGAAGTGAGGTTTGGTGTAACCACTACACCAAACTGGGAGGGAGGGAGGAGGGCAGTCAGAACATGTCTCCTCCAGTCAGCATGTACAAGTTGCTTATGTTCCCTGTTGTCCTAGTTCGGGAAGGGCATAGGAAAGCAGGGAAATGAGGGAACGCAGAGATACAAATCAGGCTTCTTTTGAACTGGAAGTTGATCACTGCAGGCTAAGCTCCAGGAAAGGTAGAAGGGGAATTGGAGCTTACAAGCAGTTTGAATCACAGTGGAGGGGAGAGGGAGAGGTGTGGCCCCCACCCTCTCCAGCTTCTTGCTCTCACCCCCATAGTCATAAGAACATAAGAGAAGCCATGTTAGATCAGGCCAATGGCCCATCCAGTCCAACATTCTGTGTCACATAGCGGCCAAATATATATATATATATATATATATATACACACACACACACACACACACACACACACTGTGGCTAATAGCCACTGATGGACCTCTGCTCCATATTTTTATCTAACCCCTTCTTGAAGGTGGCTATGCTTGTGGACGCCACCACCTCCTGTGGCAGTGAATTCCACATGTTAATCACCCTTTGGGTGAAGAAGTACTTCCTTTTATCCGTTTTAACCTGTCTGCTCAGCAATTTCATCGAATGCCCACGAGTTCTTGTATTGTGAGAAAGGGAGAAAAGTACTTCTTTCTCTACTTTCTCCATCCCATGCATTATCTTGTAAACTTCTATCATGTCACCCCTCAGTCGACGTTTCTCCAAGCTAAAGAGCCCCAAGCGTTTCAACCTTTCTTCATAGGGAAGGTGTTCCAGCCCTTTAATCATTTTAGTTGCCCTTTTCTGAACTTTCTCCAATGCTATAATATCCTTTTTGAGGTGCGGCGACCAGAACTGCACACAGTACTCCAAATGAGACCGCACCATCGATTTATACAGAGGCATTATGATACTGGCTGATTTGTTTTAAATTCCCTTCCTAATAATTCCCAGCATGGCGTTGGCCTTTTTTATTGCAAACGCACACTGTCTTGACATTTTCAGTGAATTATCCACCATGACCCCAAGATCTCTCTCTTGGTCTGTCTCTGCCAGTTCACACCCCATCAACTTGTATTTGTAGCTGGGATTCTTGGCCCCAATGTGCATTACTTTGCACTTGGCCACATTGAACCGCATCTGCCACGTTGACGCCCACTCACCCAGCCCCAACAGATCCCTTTGGAGTTCCTCACAATCCTCTCTGGTTCTCACCACCCTGAACAATTTAGTGTCATCCGCAAATTTGGCCACTTCACTGCTCACTCCCAACTCTAAATCATTTATGAACAAGTTAAAGAGGATGGGACCCAGTACCGAGCCCTGCGGCACCCCACTGCTTACCGTCCTCCACTGCGAAGACTGCCCATTTATACTCACTCTCTGCTTCCTATTACTCAGCCAGTTTTTGATCCACAAGAGGACCTGTCCTTTTACTCCATGACTCTCAAGCTTTCTAAGGAGCCTTTGATGAGGAACTTTATCAAAAGCTTTCTGGAAGTCAAGGTAAACAACATCTATCGGGTCTCCTTTGTCCACATGTTTGTTCACCCCCTCAAAGAAATGTAACAGGTTAGTGAGGCAAGATCTTCCCTTGCAGAACCCATGCTGAGTCTTCCTCAATAACCCGTGTTCATCAATGTGCCTACTCATTCTGTCCTTGATAATGGTTTCTACCAACTTTCCCGGTATTGAAGTCAGACTGACTCTCCTGTAATTTCCCGGATCTCCTCTGGAACCCTTTTTAAAGATGGGGGTGACATTTGCTACCTTCCAGTCCTCAGGAACGGAGGCAGATTTCAATGAAAGATTACAGATTTTTGTTAGAAGATCCACAAGTTCAACTTTGAGTTCTTTCAGAACTCTCGGATGTATGCCATCCGGACCCGGTGACTTATTAGTTTTTAATTTGTCTATCAGTTGTAGGACCTCCTCTTTTGTCACCTCACCTCTTTTGTCACCTCCTCTTTTGTCCCCCTCCTACAGCCCCCCCCTTTGGTCCCCTTTGCCTGTTTTAGCTACAGGGTTGAGTCAAAGTGTATTAAAGAGACCTTCTGAAAAGAACCTGAGACAGTCCTAAGCAAGAAGTCAGCCCAGAACACTGTGATGGCTATTCTGGCTCTGTGGTTAGGGGTGTGCAAAACAAAACAAAAAAAAAAAACGGAATTACATGGATTCGGAAATACACGGGGCCAAAAAATATAGAATACTGTGTATTTCCAATTACCATACTCGGAATAGCTGCATATACGGTAGATGCGCAGCTATTTCCAAATATACGGCCCCATTATACACTATGGTCATTGAAATCAATGGCAAAATAGGGTATATTGGAAGCCACCTGGAGGAGAGGGGGTTTGAGGGACAGCCCCCAAATTTGCAGGGGACCTGCAGGGGACTCTTCCCTACGAAACCCCCAAGTCCCAAAAAGATTGGGCCAGGGGGTCCCATTCCAGGGGCACTCAAAGAGGGTGCCCCTATCCCACCATTATCCCCTATGGGCCATTTAAATCAATGGCAACATAGGGCACAATTAGAGGCTACTGGGGGGCAGGGGGTTTGAGGGAGAGCCCCAAAAACTTCAGGGAACTCTTCCCTATAAAACCCCCAAGTCCCAAAAAGATTGAGCCAGGGGATCCCTGTCTTTGGCTCTTCAAAATGCCCATTGCCACCAATGATGGTGAAAGTCCAATTAGCCACTTCCTCCACTATAATTGATGTGGGGAAAGTGGCTCTGGCCAGGGGGGGGGGGGTTGAGGGAGAGGCCCCAAAACTGCAGGGCAGCTTCAGGGGACTCCCCAGCATGAAACCCCCCTGGCCCAGAAAGACTGCACGCATCTGTGGGCACCCCAAAAGGAACACTGCTCCCAATGGTGAGAAAAAACCAATTAGATCCACTTCCTCACTGTAATTGTCATAGGAAATGTGGCTCTAGGGAGCAGGAGGTTTTGAGGAGAGCCCCCCAAACTGCTGTGCATCTTCAGGGCACTGTCCCACACAAAACCCACAAGGCCAAAAAAAAAAAAAATTGGACCAGGGGATCCAATTCCTAGGGCCAAACCTAACTTCACACCAGAGAATCTCTATAGGACCCAACTGCACTACATCCATCTATCTACTCTATGAACCCTGCAGGCCTGGAACCAATATAAACCCAGTTGCCAGTGTCACTGCCACACAAAACACAATCTGCTCAAGGGAGCAGACCTGGCTGCAGCAAACCCAGATGCCAGCTCTCCAGCCCTGCCCCAAACAATACAGGGAGAGCTGGTCAAGCACAAGCCTGCTGGTTCTGGGTCTCTCACCCAGGTGCCAGCTTCCCTGCCACAGAACACACAATCTACAGATGTCAGCTCTCCAGCCCTGCCCCAAACAACATGGGGAGAGCTGGCCAAGCACAACAAGCCTGCTGGTTCTGGGTCTCTCACCCAGGTGCCAGCTTCCCTGCAACAGAACACACAATCTACATATACCAGCTCTCCAGCCCTGCCCCAAACAACACAACTCTAAAACAAGAGAAGTGGTGGACCCTTATGCGAAAAGACACACTCGCTCTGCAGGCTTGTCGGTGGGCATGAGAGGAACGCCTTGCCCATGGAGGAGAGGGCCGGCCAGACCCCTTCCTTCGTGACCCAGTAGTCCAATGGAGACGTTTCCTGCGACTTGTTGGGCTCTCTCACCATCGCAGCACTTGTCTTCACTCTCAGGGGCCTACCGCTCCCAGAGGGGCCAACGAGCCGCCCGATGAGTGTCATCTCAGGACTCTTCATGGCGTGAGTCTAGTGGGAAGCAATGCCTAACTGGGGGGGGGGGGGTTGGGGATGAACAGCAGTGGAAGTGGCAGATGAGCTGCTTCCACCCCCCTCCTCCTCAGTTACCGGCACTGCCCCCCCCCCGACTCTGCAATGCTCGACCTTTTGGGAGAGCTCGTCTTGCCAGCAATTGAGCTCGTTGGCCTGCTCGGCGACTGTGCCCTTAAGGCGCGGGTCTAACATGGTTGCCATCATGTAGACCTTATCCTGGGTGAAAGTCTGAAAGCGGGCCTCAAGCCCTTCCTGCAGCCTAACAACCATGGCATGCACCACTGGAAGAACATCTGCATGGTCTTGAGCTGGCACTAGAAACGACGCCAGATCCTCATGGGCCATGTGGACCATGGGGACGACCAGTGCGATGCTCACCGTGTCAGACGAGAGCATTTCTGTGTGGGTCTCGAAGGGCCCAAGAACCTTCACAGTCTGAGAAATGACCACCCAATCCTCTTGAGTGAGACAGTTTTCATCCCGAAAGACCCTCGTCTCATAGACAAAGGCATCCAGGGCTGCTCTCTGCTCCACCATGCGCTCCAGCATGGCACAGGTGGAGTTCCAGCGTGTGCTGATGTCACCAATCAGGCGGTGTCCTGGCACACCTGTCAGTGTCTGTTTCTCACACAGCAGATACGAGTCCATATTGCTGCGTGAGAAGTGACCCGTGATGTGCCGACACTTTTGGAGCAGAAGTCAATACTCATGGGTCGCGGCTAGATACCAACAATCCTGGGTTTTCGTCTGGTACAATGCGTCCTTAACCATGAGGTGGAGAAGGTGGGCCATGCATTGAAGGTGTTGTAGGCCCTGATGCTGGACAGCCGCCTTGATGTTGGAGCCACCATCAGTCACCACAAAGACCGTGGCGACATCCCTGCTGCCTACCCAGCCCTCTAACTGCCCTGAGAGGATGGCTCTGAGAGTGTCCACTGTGTGCAGTGTGTCGACTGCTTTGGCATGCAGCAAGGCCCAGCGACCACTGAAAATGGAAGCCCATGGGCGATTGACCTGGCAAGGTTCCAGGCGATCACCCTCCTGCCGTACCTGATTCCCCTTCTTGGCACACGGGTGCCACCCCTACCAAACATCTCCGGCAGAGATGGCTGGCATTCCTGTACTCCAGAGGTAGTCGCGATGTGACGGACCTCCTGGCTGGGTGATGTTGGCCGCTTGAGCTCCCCAGCACCAGCCTGCTTCTCCCCCTTAAGAAGCACCATTGGGTGGTGCTTCCGCAGGTGGTTCTGCATTCCCCCTGGAGTCAGATGGGCAGGGTGCAACCCACGACTGGCACTGCGCATAGCGTGGATCCTCCATAAGTCGGAAATGCTTCCAGACTTTGGAGGTGTACGGATGCCCAAGCTGACTGGCAGCTTTGGTGTCTGGAGCCACCTCCTGTGAAAGGTTCAGAGCAAACACATCGTGTCTCGGGGTGGCAGGAGGGGCTGGCCACCGGGGAGAAGTGGGTGGAGATCAAGGCACCTCGTGTGTCTCCATTTCTTCCCCCTCCACCCCATGCAGCCTCCCCTCCTGGAAATCTCCTGAAGGACTGCTGGTGCCCGAAGGAACCGAAGAAGGGGGCTGGTCCTCCTCAACCAGCTTCTCCTCCAGCTCCTGCACGACACTCTGCACCCTCCTTGAGGTGATCGTTTTGGACAGAAAACTGTCCCCAAACTCATCTCCAAGAAGGGCTGCTCTTGCTGCCCCTCCTCCAGCTGCAGAGGCTGAGCGACATCAGCTGGAGGAGAAACTGCCCGAGCAGCAGACCCCTGCTCAGTGCCAGCTCCTAATGGCACCTCTGCTGGGGGCACCCCAGCAGCAGCCTCGATGAAGGGCCCAAGGCAGGCCTTCTTCATCACACTCTGGGCAGAGGTCAGAGTGCTGGAAGGTGGCTGTAAAGTGGCCCTTATGCACAGGTGGAGGGGAGACCTGGGTCCTCCCCCCCCTCCACCCTTCTAGTCTTCTCCTTGCCTTGCTCCCAGGGCCCCTCTTCTGCTGCCTGTCACTCATGTCACCCTTGGCCAGTCTCACACAACCTGAACTGAGAGTGGTTTTTTTTTTTTTTTTACAAACATAACTCACTGCACTGTATCCTGAACCAACAGGTGCCCTGACTTCTTTTTAAAAACCCTCCCACCAAAACTTGTTTGTTTTTTCTTTGGACCCTAACCTGTGCTTCTTTGGGTTGGGACAGTAGTGGTCCGGTAAAGTTTAAGAGACTAGGTGATCCTGCCTCTACCTGTCTACAGTTTTTAAAAGGTTACCTTGAGATGAAGGCAATCCTTGTTATATCCTCCTAGTGAAATGTCTCCTTTTTTTTTGTAAAACAATTTTTTATTTGGTAACATATGGTAACAAATTATATTTCTTTCATCATTAATAACTTCTTTTATCTATTTCATATATTACTTTCTACCCACCCCTCCCCCTGTTACTTGACCCCTGCCGGTGTTATTTACTTCAAGTACTAATGTTTAAAGGTACCCTTAACTAATAAAAACAAAAATTAATATTCTTCTTTTTTCTAAAACTTAATCATTATCAAAAATTGTCCAATGTCCTTTTATTTTCCACTTTTTTTCTACATATCTTCTGAACTTTTTTCCACTCCATCTTAAAAACTTCTAAATCATAGTCTCTTAAAATTCTTGTTAATTTGTCCATTTCACTCCATGTCATAACTTTTACAATCCAATCCCATTTCACTGGTATTTTTTCTTGCTTCCACAACTGCACATATAATTTAGTGAAATTTCTCCTAACTAGATCCTGGGACAAACCGGATTTCCTTGCAAACTAGAAATCAGGTGTCCCCTATAACTTGAGAAAAGCTGTAGTTTACCCTATGGAAATCTAAGGATGCACCAGCTTTCAGTGACTGAAAGCAAGATGCACTGCAACCCTAGTCTCTTTAAAAGGGAGCCTGATGTGGCCTAGTAGTCACGCTGCCTTTTATGAGAAACCTAAAATCTTTTTAAATTGCCCCTATCTGGCCTAGTTGAATTTTGAAAGAAGATAAAGCCCTAAACTGGATTAATTTTTTTTTTAATTTCAAAAAACACAATCCTTAAAAACACCCTTATTAGTGGGGCAGCCTATTTAGTGGCCCTAGGCAAACCAAAAGCAGCCTCAGACTCCAAAAACAACTCTATAAAAACCCCACCCCGCACAGCCCACACACCAACCCTCTCACACCAACCAGAGGAAACATAAAGAAACCAAAACGTGACAGAAAGAAACTTAACTTTTAACCCGCTCTCCCCCCCCAAACCAGAACCAGGAAAAGGGACAACAGGAGAAGGACAAGAAACTCAACTGTTAAAAAAGTGGCCTTTTCACCAATAAGAAACCTTAGGCCAAATTGGTCAACAACACCCTCCCCCACAACACCAGAACCAGGACAAGGGACAACAGGACAGGAGGATGCAAAATCTGCAGCAATAGAGAATAGATCCAAACAGAAGGCCAACAAACTCAACTGTTAAAAAAGTGGCCTTTTAAACAATGAAAATTAGGCCAAACAGTCCCCCCCCCCCGCAAGAACCAGAACCAGAAGAGAAAAGGAACAACAGCAGCACAACACAGCAGCAACAAATCAAACACAGAATCCTTTTAAAACTTAACTTTTAACAATACAGGAACTTTACCAACCCCTCCCCCCACAAAAAACCCTTCACCCTAACCCAAAAAAATCCAAGTCACCCAAATCAAGAAAAGTAAAAGGACATTGCACTTTTAAAAGTCCTCTCACTAAAGTAAGATACAGGCAAATTGGCAAACCCCCCACCCCACCCCAGGCCCCCACCCCCAGCAGAACCCCCTAACCCCAAATAAGCTACCCAGTACTCACCACCCAAATCCAGATAAGTAAAGGGACTCTGAGTCTTAAAAAGTCCTTTTACTAACTAAAATAAAAACAAGAACCCCAAGAATATCTTACCTTAGACGTCTTCTCTTCTCCAGGCACTGGCAGGTCAGGAAAGGCTGAGAGAGAGAAGTAGCAGCTGAAGCCAAGGGCCAGCGCAGCACAATCTCTCTCTCACACCAACACAACAGCAATGGAATGGAGTCCAACCAGGCAGACTCCTTAAAAGGGTTCTCTGGCCTACACAGAGCAGTTTCAAAAAATAGCACTGCTCTGTGATTGGCCAGAGAACACTGTTTACTTGGATACCCAAGTAAACAAAAGAACAACAATGTTGCTGATGGCTGAAGAATTAGCCCAGCCATCAGCTACACAACAGCCCTGCAAAGCATGCATTTGCAATGCATTTTGCATATGCATGCTTTGGAATGGCTGCTGGGGCTCCTCTCCCCCTCCCTCCCTGATCCCAGGGAGGCTATGGGAGAGGCGGGAAAAGGCTTCCAAAGGCGGGAAAGGAAGCAAGCAGCTCCCCCGAGGCTGCAGAAGCTCCTTTCCCGCCTTTTCCATTGACTTCCGTATACTTCTGAATATTGATATGGAAGTATACGGGGAGCCATATACGGCTCCCGTTTAATGGGCTGAAAATGGATTTGGAAGTATATGGTGCCGTATACTTCCGAATCAGGGGTGATGTGGTGGTCTATGCGGTTCGGCCGAACTGAATGCACACCCCTATCTGTGGTGTCAACAGCAGAGTAACAAAACCATTTCTATGACCTCATACAAAGGCCAGTAATTGCATGCCATGATGACATCTTCCCATGATAGCATCTCCATGCCAACCATGAAACTATCTGGTCTTAACATGTTTTTTTAAAAAAGTATAGACTTTTTTTCACTTTGTAAAATGAATATGGAGTTCCTCAACCTGTCAGTGGCTGAGAACTGTTCCCAACATGCCCCTTGTCCCCACAAATGCAGAACTCTGCTCTCTCCATTCAAGTTATGGGGAGACTAGCTCATGTCACGACTTTGGATAGAGTTGGCTGATTATCTTCTCCAATCCTCCCATTTTACAGTTGGTCAGCTTTTATTATTTCCCTTAATAGAACTGCTTATATTCCTAGGCAAATGTCTAGAGGAGGAAAACTACAGCATAAACAGCACCATTTGTAGCACATATTAATTTCTGAAGATAAAAAATAAGCTCATAACCTGATTCTTTTGGCTTTGCAAGTTGCCTTTAAAATGTCCTGCCTCTGAGCGCTTTACAAATCTGATATTAATTACATGCCAGGCGCACTGTGTTGGTGGAAAAGAGACGTTTTGTTGAATGACTTGTGGATGTCAAAGATGACTTATTACCTTCAGCAAGTTTAAAAGGAAAGCTAATATGATTTCTTTTAGTAAAGCCCCCTATGACAGCTGCTCCATAGAGTCAATTACACTGCAGTGAGCTTTCTAACAGACTTATTTTTCACACACAGGGAGTAGAGAACATGATGAACAAACATCTCCAGAGTAATCGAGGGCTGAGCCCCCACTTTCATTTCTGCAAAGCTGGAGAATGACTACAAGTGTTGCCAAATACAGCAGAGTGGGGGGAGGGGAATGAAGAAATACTGCAAGTACTATCAAATATTTATTTTAGAATTAAATGATTGTACCTTTTTATATTTCATGCTCTTCCTCAGCAGAAGAATCTCTGAAACATTTACCAGTCAGGTTTTTCACAAACTACCTTTATTAAGTAATTCATATTAACAACAACAAGCTCTACTAACAATGTAGATAATAGTAGCATACTGCTTTATGATTATTATATTTATTTTTTATTATTTTTTTCATTTATAGTGCACCATTCTAACTGAGACTCGAGGTGGATTACAACTAAGAACAATGCAGTAAGAACAGTATAATACATTTTAAAAAGTGCACTCAAAATAAAGTATAATAAAAGAAAGAAACCAAGATTACAAGATTGGAGAACAATGCATTGTATGATCCTTTATAATAAAAGTCTTGTGGTAGTGGCCAAATGGAGCTCTCCCATTGGCTTAGGAGTGCATTCCATGCACTCCATAAAGCACCGATCCATCACAACTCAGTAGACTTCTCTGGCCTCCCATGTGCTGATTTCCCTGTCCCCTGCCCACAGGAGGACTTGGAATGTTGCAAATACCCGCCCAAAAAGTCTTATCTCAGAGATTCTTCTGTCAGTGCTCTCTGTCAACATGTCTCAGGTACGGCAGCTGCTGCTACCAACAGGCTGATCACCAGCCCACACAGACGGCCTCCAGGCCCACATAGCTCCCATCTCTTTCCTGCGGCCTTATGAGGCTGCTTGCTGGTCCCTGACCCACTACTGCATGCTCCAGACCACCCTTGCTGTCACCATTGGCACCAGCCATCTTCCATCCCCTCAAAGGCCCAGGATAGTTTCCAGTTCCCTGCATAAAGGCACAAGGAGGGCAGGGGGTCTGCCTCATTACTTCAGCATCTGCTTGGCATGCAGACAATAAGTACATATTACTATTGTTACCACAGTGTTGGAGACTGTAAATATGCATAAAACTTTAGCTGTGTTCTCACATTGGATGAGATTCTTAAGCAGAGATTTCTAATGAAAATTTTACTCCTGATGTGCTTAAAGCAACTTTGAACTATGTAAAAGGGGCATCCAAGTTCTATGCCTCCTACCTCCAGCTGAGATTCTATGGGTGCTTTCAGACTAGAGATTTGTTCCCACCCAGGAATGTCTCCCATTCAGTTTAAACAACCACTGCCCTCCCAGTTCTCACTTCAGAATACTGGTGCATCAGTTTTCCAGTCTGAAACCAGCCAACCAGCCTTAATCCATGATACTGACCTTCATATACCACAGGTCTGACTTAATACAGTGCAGTGTCATGCCTGAGCTATTGAGATGCCATCTTACATGCACTTCACATACTCTGGAATATTACTTCCTATAGTCCACCCCAGGGTGGCCAAACTTGGTCCAGAGCCACAAGACATGACCATCATATGTTTAAGAGCCAAGAGGAAGGAAGGAAAGAAGGAAAGAAGGAAGGAAGGAAGGAAGGAAGGAAGGAAGGAAGGAAGGAAGGAAGGAAGGAAGGAAGGAAGGAAGGAAGGAAGGAAGGAAGGAAGGAAGGAAAGAAGGAAGGAAGATAAATGGGGAGGGAGGGAGAGGTGGAAAGAAAGCAACTTAAATGCATTCTCCAAATCGCCAGCTGGCTTGCCTTGCAAAACTGATTTAAAGACAGATATGCTTTCTCCAAGCTGGCTGATGGGGGGAGGGGGTGTGTTCAGAGCCACACAATATGTGCCAAAGAGTCACATGTCACTCCTGAGCCACAGTTTGGCCACCCATGCTCCAATTGCTGAAGCTGGCTTATTTCCCATGTCACTCCTCTCCTTCATCACCTACAGTGTATGTGTGTGTGTGTAGGTGGGGAATGAATGACAGCATGCTACTCTTCTCAATGACTGAACAGCAGGGTGAGTGCCACATTTCCATACAAATGCCATGCATGCATATGCACTCATCAACCCACACCTCTTTCTAGAGACCATTGTGTATTTCATTCCACAATGGGACTTATTGCTAGTATACAATAAGCCAGTAGAAGCAGCTTGTATCAATTTGGAAAAAAACTGTATTATCTGTATCCTTCTGGAGACACTGAAATTATCCAGTGTTCATAACATCAGTCCTCAGTGTCTATTATTTCTAAGTACATAGAGATCCAGCAGCGACCATTGGCATTAGCTAGATTTCTTTCTGTGAATCACAGAATCACAGAGTTGGAAGGGACCTTCAGGGTCATCTAGTCCAATGCAGGAAACTCACTAACACCATCATTGTTGTCAGATGGCCATCTAACCTATTTAAAAACCTCCAAAGAAGGAGAGCCCACCATCTCCTGAGGAAGCCTGTTCCACTGAGGAACCACTCTAACGGTCAGGAAGTTCTTCCTAATGTTGAGCCAGAAACTCTTTTGATTTAATTTCAACCAATTGGTTCTGGTCCTACCTTCTGGGGCCACAGAAAACAATTCCACACCATCCTATATATTGCAGCCCTTCAAGTACTTGAAGATGGTGATCATATCACCTTTCAGTCGCCTCCTCTCCAGGCTAAACACGCCCAGCTCCTTCAACCTTTCTGCATACGACTTGGTCTCCAGACCCCTCACCATCTTCGTTGCCTTCCTCTGGATCCGTTCCAGCTTGTCTATATCCTTCTTAAAATGTGGTGCCCAAAACTGAACAGGTGAGGTCTTACCAGAGCAGAGTAAAGTGATACCATCACATCATGTAATCTGGACACTATACTTCTGTTGACACAGCCCAAAATGGCATTTGCCTTTTTAGCCACCACGTCACACTGTTGACTCATGTTCAGCGAATGGTCCACTAAGACCCCTACATCCTTTTCACACATACTACTGCTAAGACAAGTCTCCCCCATCCTATAACTATGCATTGGATTTTTCCTACCTAAATGCAGAACTTTACATTTATCTCTGTTAAAATTCATTTTATTGCATTTAGCCCAGTTTTCCAGCCTGTCAAGATCATCCTGTATCCTGTTTCTGTCTTCTACTGTATTTGCAACCCCTGCCAATTTAGTATCATCAGAAAATGTAATAAGCATTCCCTCTATTCCTTCATCCAAATTGTTTATAAAGATGTTGATCAAAACAGGTCCCAAGACAGATCCTTGAGGCACTCCAGTTGTCACTCCTCTTCAAGAGATTGAGGAACCATTCACAAGCACTCTTTGGGTGCGATCTGTCAACCAGTTTAGTCAACCAATTTAGTATAATCAGAAACCAATTTAGAAACCAGAAACCAGTATCATCAGATACCAATTTAGTATCATCAGAAAATGTAATAAGCATTCCCTCTATTCCTTCATCTAAATCGTTTATAAAGATGTTGATCAAAACAAGTCCCAAGACAGATCCTTGAGGCACTCCAGTTGTCACTCCTCTTCAAGAGATTGAGGAACCATTCACAAGCACTCTTTGGGTGCGATCTGTCAACCAGTTACAGATCCACCTAACAGTAACAGGATCCAAACAACATTTTATCAATTTGTCAACAAGGATAGTATGTGGACCTTATCAAAAGCCTTACCGAAAAGATAAACAATGTCTACAACATTCCCCTAATCCAGCAAGGTAGTCACTTTCTCAGAAAAAGAGATCAGGTTAGTCTGACATGACTTGTTCTTGAGAAACCCATGCTGGCTCTTAGTAATCACTTCCATTCTTTCTAAATATTCCAGGATCAACTGTTTGATGATTTGTTCTAAAACTTTTCCAGGGATAGACATCAAGCTGATGGGTCGATAGTTACCTGGATCCTCCCCCCCCCTTTCTGAAGATGGGAACAACATTTGCCCACCTCCAATCTTCTGGCACCTCTCCTGTTCTTCAAGAATTCTCAAAAATAATAGTCACAGGCTCAGAAATTACATCCACAAGCTCTTTTAGAGCCCTTGGATGCAGTTCATCTGGCCCTGAGGACTTAGTTTCATTTAAAGAAACTAGGTGTTTATGTACTACCCCGATGCTCATCCTAGGTTGGAACTTCATACCCTCCTTATATGTTCTGTTTTTGCGGTCTTGAGCACCGTTTCCCTCAGAAGAGAAGACTGAGGAAAAGTAGAAATTGAGCAGTTCTGCCTTCTCTTTATTACCTGTTACAATTTCACTTTCTTGCCCTCGCAATGGGCCTACCATGTCCTTGTTCTTTTTCTTACTCTGAACATAAGAAAAGAACCCTTTTTTGTTGTTTTTAGCATCTTTAGCCAGCCTAAGCTCATACTGAGCTTTAGCTTTCCTAACTTCTTCTCTACAAGCACTGGTGATTTATTTATATTCATTCTTGGTTATAAGGCCCTCCTTCCAATTCCTAAAGGAGTCTTTTTTATTTCTCAAGTCTTTAGAGAGCTGTTTATGGAGCCAGCTTGGCTTCTTTAGGCTTTTTCATTTTTTTCTTCTCACAGGAATCATCTGTGATTGCATTTTCAGTATTTTGCTTTTAAGAAACTCCCACCTCTCTGGAACCCCCTTCTTCCTACGTATTTCTGACCATGGGATTTTTACCCAGCATAGTTCTAAGTTTATTGAAGTGTGCCTTTCTGAAGTCCAACCTATGTCTGACTGCATATAGCTTTTCCCTTCCCTAAGACTGTAAATTCCAAAATCACATGGTCACTACTGCTCAGAAGTACCACTTATTATTCTTTTCACTTCTCACTTGACAAGAGGCAGTCATGACATTTAACGTTGCCACCAAACAGCCTGAGCAGATGAGACACATTTTTGGCTACTACTTATACTCTGCTCTAATGGCTAATCAATCTCAAACTTGGGTGTATGTCCTTCTAGTCTGTAAAGTTGGTTACTTGTTAGAAGTTCAATGCATATTATTTTTGAAGTTTTTATGAGCTCATATAGCAAAAGTAGTAAGCAGGATACCCTTGAGTGCTGAAGTGCATCTCAGTATTTACATATTTCTTGTCAAAGTATGAATGTAGCCTTTATTTCTATTTCCTCAAAAATCCTTCCCTCTAACTCATTTAGTGACATCTGCAGAAGTTCAGGATCTCTACTAGTAATGATGCAGTTTTCCCTACGGTTTTCTATTTTAATTTTATTTATTTTATAGTTCAAGGTGGATTGGAGAATGTAAAATGTAATCACACACCATATGACATTCAATCAATACTAGGACTAGGATTAGAGGATTAGAAAACAATGTGAACAACAAACTTCCTAAGGCAAGATATAGTATAAGCAATACAGAAATGGTGCCTCTGAATCCCAGCCCAGATAGGCAGTCCAGAAGGATACCATGACTGATGGCATTGAAAGCTGCTGAAAGGTCCTGGAGAACTAAGAAAATTGTACTCCCTCTGTCCATCATCTGGTGCAGACTGTCCACCAGGGCAACTCAGCTGCTTCAGTTTCATGACTAGGCCTAAACCCAGATTAGAAAGGATCTAAATAATTTGCCTCATTCAGGAAAACTGAAGTTGTCCTGTTACCACCTATGCAATCTCCATACTCAAGAATGGAACCTTTGAGACTGGACGATAATTATTGATATTTCCAAAGTCCATGGTAGACTACTTTAGAAATCGATGTGTAACCCTGACTCCACTAAAGGGAACTACAGAGTAGGGCTTTTCCCTATAAGGAAAAAAAAAGCGCAATTTCCCTTCTAGACTGAAGGCCTGAAGTACAGGAAGGAGCACTCCTACCATAGAAGCACTCCTTGCTGTGAATATTTATACTTTGTTCTAGGTGATAGAATAAATATAAGATTCATTAATTCAATGAAGAAGGAGATATAAAGAAGCCCCCACCCTTCCCCAGTTTTTGGCAGTTGAAGCTCTGTGTGTTTTTTCTCTGCTACTGGCTTCCTGCCTCCCTCGATGTGGCTTGGTGGTTAGGCCATTTCCTACTGCAGCTTAGTATTGGACCCACTCCCCCTCCCTCACCATTTTCCTAAGCCTGCAAAAGTAAAATGCTTCTTTCTCTTTTTATATACTAAGCAAGCCAAACTGTTATAAATCTATGATATTTAGCATGAAGAGTAGGGTAAGATATGGTACAAATAATTAGCCACTAGGGCAAAATTATTTTTAGAACTGTATACTCAGTTGAGTCATGCGCACTGTTACTGCATAGATAAGAGGTGTCAGAACTGGAAACATCAAAGGGCACCTGCAGATGTTTATCCGTCACCCTTCAGTGGTTAGTGTTTGTTTGAAATGCAGAATCACAGGGTTAGTGAAGTTCACAAATATGGAGTCAGTTGTGCTAACTGAATACCATTCTAGCTAAGCATATAGATAAAGTTACAAGTTCTGACAAGAGGAAGTGTTGCTGGGCGGAGATATTTGTAACTTTTTACCTTATATGGCCAAAGCCCTGAGCCAACGGCCGGTCGAGGTAGATTGTGAGCTCCAATGGCAAACAGCCACAGAGCTAGATAGGAAGTAAGTGACGTCGGGGATGTCTTATAAGGCAAGGGGCTTGGCCAAATTGGCAGAGAGGTGGTCTCATGGCTGGCCTCTCTCCACTCTCTGCAGAAGTGAAAATAAAGCTGCTTTTCTCTGAACAACATGTCTCCGCCTGGTAATTGATATCTGGAAGAAGGGGCATTGCCCCAAAAACCGGTTGACATAGGTATGAGAATTTTCTATAATATTTGCTGAAAGGGAGGGTTGTGTTTATATTACTTGATTATTAGTCTGTATTTTGATTGTTGTTGAGCTTATATAAAATGGATGTTATAGAATATTTCCCTTCTAGACTAGAAGGCCTGAAGTACAGGAAGGAGCACTCCCACCACAGAAGCACTCCTTGCTGTGAATATTTATATTTTGTTCTAGGGATACCATAAACTCTTGTGGAGAAGAGGCACAGTTTGATGTGGAGCATCAAGAAAGACTGGTTGAACAAGAATCAGAAGGACTGAGACCCCAAGTCTCCCCCCAAAAATCAACAGGCCTGAATTGTTATTATTGTTGTATATAAATAATCGCTGTTTGAACTGAGTTTGTTGATATTCTCAACATTGCAGGTGTCACAAGATGGGATCACACTGTCATAGATGTGAACTTTCCCTCAGTTCTTTAATAAATAATATATTTATTTATTTGGCATTGTTTCCATAAATTCCATAGGTTACAGATGCACTACAGCCTGTTTCAGGCTGGGGTGACCACTCCCTATCTTAAGGAAACGTTAGCACATTAGCACTCTTGAACCCAGGGCAAGGGCCATACAAGCAGGTGCTAGACCTCAAACATCCAAGGATCCTGTCCACTTTCTCAGATTGAATAAACTGAAAATTATCCCAAAGAATTGGACAGGTTGGCACCATCTGACCCTGTCACTGCTAACACAGTCTAGCTTGGAAGGGATGCAAGAGATTTAATCTGAAAAATGCTGAACAAAATGGGCCAACCAGCAGTCCACATCCTCCTCCAGGGAAGAATCCAACAGGCCTGTGACCACCTGGAACAACTATGCTAGCCTATATGGTGCAAATACAATGGTTGTGTAAAAGTGTTGTTTCTTGGCAGACATCAGTTCTACTGAGTACAATTTAAAATGAGCTTTTGCCCATGCCTTATTGGATGCATTCCAAGTCATCCTCCACTGTCACTCTAGCCATCTCATCTTTCCATTACCCATAACCCCTCATTAAACCAAGGGACTACTTGGCTCTGACACTAGAGTCAGGGCACCAGGGAGCAATTGTGTCCGCCACCCATGTAATTTCCTCATTGATAGGTCAACCAGGGAAATCAACAGGAACACCAGCAATATCAGGAATATCTCCTAGAGCCATCAGAAAACCATTCAGATTCCTTTGACTCTGCAAAGAAATGCATTATTTGGGTAGAGGTCTGACATGAGTAAAACCTTTACCAGGAGGTTTTAAAAGTGTTTCTCTCTGAGCAGAGAAAAGGCAGGGAAGAGGGGAGTCAGTTTAACAGCTTTCCAGCCTCACCTCAGCTACCTCTTAAGAAATGCTAGTAGATCCAGCTAGAGACAATAGGATGGTCATAAGAATATAAGAGAAGCCATGCTGAATCAGGCCAGTAGCCCATCCAGTCCAACACACTGTCACATAGTGACCAAAAAACCAGGTGCCATCAGAAAGTCCACCAGTGGGGCCAGGACACTATAAGCCCTCCTACTGCTGCCCTTCAAACACCAAGAATAAAGAGCATCACATGCCCCAGACAGAGAGTTCCATCTATACCTTGTGGTTAATAGCCATTGATGGACCTCTGCTCTATCATTCGGGTGAAATTCTAGCAGGAGCTCCTTTGCATATTAGACCACACATCCCTGATGTAGCCAATCCTCCAAGAGCTTACAAGGCTCTTTTTTGTAAGCTGTTGGAGGATTGGCTACATCAGGAGTGTGTGGCCTAATATGCAAAGGAGCTCCTGCTAGAATCCCACCCCTGTATCCAGTCCCCTCTTGAAGCTGTATATGCGTGAAGTTGCCACCACCTCCTGTGGTGGGGTGCACTCCCACCCCTCCCAAGCAGGGAACAGAGACTTGGAGGTATTAAAGACTAGAAGGACTTCAGAAATAAATTTCTAGAGACTTCAGGAAAAGTTTATTTGACCCAGCCTGACCTGGTCAGTGGGTGGGGAAAAGAGTGCAATGATAAACTCTGGGAGCATGGAGGAATGTCTCTTTTGTGTTGAATCCATCAGAGCAGACAGAATTCTTTTTTTTTTCAAAATAATAATGCTTTATTGAAAAATCATAAGATACAGGCATTAAATGAAAATTGTATGTACAGCCATATAATTTGCTACATTCTGTTTGGCTGCACAGAATATTATACAATAAAACCATAGGAATAAAGATAAAAAAGCTATAAACAAAAAAACGAAGAAAGAAAGAAAAAGAAGAAAAAATATTTTGTCTCTCAGGTAGCTTGTTACACTTCTAAGAAATAATAATTAAAATACAAATATTAATAAATCGCAATTGCTTCTAAAAATGAAATATATTGGTCTTCTGTTGCCAAGTACTCAAGAAACGAAAACCATACTGTCACAAAATTTAGTTTCATAATAGTCTGAATCATGCTGAGTCAGGGAATCTGTAATTTTGTCTAAGAGGCATATTTCACATACTTTATTCATCCAGTTTGAAATTGATAAGGATGTCAGAGTCTTCCAATTTGCTGTAATCACAAGTCTAGCTGCTGCACTAAGTTTTTCTAATAGCTCGTAATTGTGGAATCCAGCAGACAGAATTCTTAATTGAGATCTGGAGGAGGAGAACATTGCCATATGCTGACACAGCCTTTAAGGTAATGGAAGTCTGTAGTGATCTGTAATGTTCTAAGCTAAGGAGCCTACCATATATTTATAATATTTAATTTATGGTATTTAATACATGATAGGGCATGTATAGAGGGAGGGACAGAGGAATTGCTTTTTACCCTTTTATTTTGAATCCCTTGCTCAATATGGTGCTATGTTAAAAGTATGCTTGCAAACAATTTATTATTAAAGTTATAACTTTTGATCCTGGTAGTGGTTCTCTGTGCCACTTAGACCTCTATAGTCTTAGACACACTATTTTAAATGAAGCACCAGTAATAAGGGGAGGGCAGTCATTTGTCTAGTGGCTAGTTCCCTAGTGGTGCACAAGGCAGCAAGCTGTCCCATGATAACCAGATGCTGGATAGCAGAAAATACAGATGCAAGGCCTCAAAATGTGGAAGGGAAGATGGGACTCCTGACCCTCTCACTGGGCAATTCCTACAAAGGTTAGGTGGTGGCAATAGTTGAACTGAGAAAAGTCCCTCCAAGTGTTGGAAAGATCCAGGAGGGCAGGGTGTAACAAGGTCTGCAAGCTAGTGCACGCCAGTTCTGCCAGAGACTCAGCAGGCAGATCATTTTAATTAATCACCCCAGCCCCTTAGCTAGGAATTTTTTTGAGGGGGATATCAGGGCACTGAGGGGTGTCAATTAAATCCATGTTTTTCAGATTATAGAACACATATAGGATTTGTGACAAGTGTGCATCAACGGGTGCAGTGTCCAAAGTGGGATCAAAGCCTTGCTTTGCCTCAAATCCCCACTGGAGCCTCCCCCAGCTCTCAGCCTGACAGGAACAGAATGCAGTGGCAACAGTGAAACAAGCCAGAGGTAACAGGAAATGGCTTCCCCAAGAACTCTTCCCAGTGGCAGGCTTGATCAGGGACCCTGTCACTGTATGGCACATCTTGCCTCCCTCCCTCCCTCACCACTGTGGGAGCGCCAGCACAAGTCAAGCAGGGGCTGCCTCTTTCCCCAGGCTGGGAGAAGGAAGATCGGAAGTAGGCACTTGGCAGTCAGGAGGGAAGGAACAGCCAGCTGCATTTCACCAGGGACGTGATTGCATGGGGGCCACTGCAAAAGGGGGCACCACCTTCTGCACTGGCTACAAGCTTGAATCCCTCACTCCTGCAGAGTGATCTGTTCACAATAAAGGAACCATTGTCAACTCCTCCACTCTCAGATCACATTCTTTCTGCCCCAAACAAAACACCCCATGAAGAGTGTGACCTGCATAATGTATATGAACAGATATTACTGGAAACAGGCCCATGGTTGTCATGGAGGTCTTGAAATGCTGAGCTGCTCCTGTCAAGACAGCCTCAGCATGACTGTTAACTCTCCCAGGACAATCAGACTAGAGGTTCCCAAACACCACACCTGAAACTACCCCATCAGCTCAGGCAGAGAGACTGTTAGACAGTGGGACGAATAGTATACTAATAGAACTTCAATCCTGTTTCCCAACCCCAATGTTAGGTACACATACTTGAAAGATTATACCTACAATAATTGTTATAGTACACTACAGTCCTATTCCATTGTAAAGATGCCCTCCTGATCTATTCTATTCTACTATAGTTCTAGTCCCTATATCAAAATGCCCTCCAGAATATTTTTGTTTGCACATTCTGCAGAATGACAGAAATGTGGGAGCCTTCCTGACCTACAGCAGGCCATTCCTCAAGGTGGATGCAATATTTGTTTTCTCTCAAGATATGCAATCCACATGATTGCTTTGATATTTTGTTTACAATTTAAAATAAGTTGTGTCTGAGTTGTTTTGCATCTGCACAGTTGGCAGCATACAGCATGGTGGCTGGCTATATAGGTGTTGTAGGCACATCCTCATAATTTATGGGCTTATCTATTTATTTTGTTTTTAAAAAAATTATACCCAGTGTTGAACTCAAAGCAGCTTACATTAAAAAATCAACAGAGACACATTCAAAACCATAATGCATGACACTACCTAGATCTTCTTAAAACTAATTCCCTAAGGAATTTGATAAAGTCATCTCTTAATTAGAGATCACTAAAAGCACAGTGTGCCTTTACATAATTTTTAAAAGTCTGAAGCATGGATGTCTTCCTCTCCATATTATGGAGAAGGTTTCATAAAACAGGAGCAGACAAAGAGAATGTCTGAGCCTGAGCTGAAAAGTTTATTTATTACAACATTTATAATCCACCTTTCTTGGTACAAGGGGGCTTACATTGCCAGTTGAAACCAGAATAATATATCAAACCCCAAAAATCTCCCTCCCTCTCCCCTTTAAAAGTTGTCTGCCAGTGCCATTCAAACCGCTTCAAAAGTCTGTCTCTCACCAGCTCACCAGTCAGCCTCCTAAATATCAACAGTGGGGGGGGGGCAGATGCACCTCCCCGGGGAGGTTGTTCCATATATATATATTGGCCATTGTGTAACACAGAGTATTGGACTGGATGGGCCATTGGCCTGATCCAACATGGCTTCTCTTATGTTCCATAATCATGGGGTTGCCACTGAAAAGTCCCACTTTTGTGTGCACTTTTTGATTGATGGGACAGTCAGGAGAGCCTCTCTCTATGATCTTAATTCTCAGGGAGGAATTCTTGGGCAGGAATTTCAAAAAGCTCTGCCAGCCAGCATAGGTCAGAATATGGCAGAATATTTCATTGCTGGTCCATCCTCACAAAGTAGGCCAAATAGGCTCTAAGATGTCCCATTTTTTTCAGCTGTCCTCTGCTACTTCATCATCTGAAATTATCTAGAATTTCAGGGGGAGGCACAAGTTCTTACACATAAGGGTGTGTGTTTAGGAGCTATCACAGAAATTGTCTGTGACAGTTAGTGGTGATTGCCTAAAAATTCAACGATGGCCATGTGAAAAACATTTACATTAATCAACCACCATTCCCCTAGGTTCACCAATATCCCCTAGGTTCACCCCTAGGTTCACCAACATCCTCAATCCAAAAAGACCATTATATCTGGCCAGCATAGAACCCACATATCACTTGCAACATGTGTTGGCCCAGTTAAACACTGAGAAAGAGCCATGAGGTTACAACAACCATGCAATTTTGAAACATCTCAGCAGAGCCATTATTTTTATTGTATTTATAAAATTATATCCTGCCTTTCTGTCCTTATAAGAGCCAATTTGGTGTAGTGGTCAAGTTCACTAATTCTTATCTGGGAGAACTGGGTTTGATTCCCCACTCCTCCATGAGCACCGGCTGATGTGGCCTTGAGTCAGTCACAAGTTCTCACAGAGCTGTTCCTCTCAAGAGCAGTTTCTGTCAGAGCTCTTGGCTCCACCTATTTCACAGGGTGTCTGCTGTGGGAAGGGGAAGGAAAAGGAAATTGTAAACTCTGAGACTCTTTCGGGGAGTGAAGGGTGGGGTATAAATCCAATCTCCTCCTCCTTTTTCTTCTTCCTCAGACTACCATGGCACGTAACAAGTAAAAAATATACACAACAAAACCACATCTTAAAAACTGTTCAGACTGACAAAAACATAATAAAATCAATTAAAATGAGAGCTATAATGTCTGGGGATGCACCACAGGTCCACCGTCAGCCTCTGAAACCAGTTCAAGGGAAAAACAACCAACAGGTACCTACAGGAGCCCCCGAGGCCTGGCCTAGCAGTAAAGAGGCAGCAGAAGGTAAGGTAGCAACATCTCACCAGGAGAAGCAGTGAAGGAGTGTGAAGGAGAAAGAACTAGCAGCATGGGCAAGCAGTGGGAATAGGCAGGCCCACAGAAAGCAGGCCTAGCCCAGCTGGTGGGAACTTCCACTCAGGCAAGCCTCCTGGATCAGTCAATCATAGGTAGGCGGGCTATCCCAGGAGGGACTTAGCACAGGAAAAGTAGGAAGGAAGGAAGTAATTTAGCCCTGCTCTGACAGATTAGGCCATTCAGAGGGCAAGGGATTGGGGTAGCTAAGCCCACAACAGGCCAGGAAGGAATGAGAGGCGTTGTTTCAAGGTCTGAGGGAGTATAGGTTCAGGGAGGAACAAGTAACACTGTGGCACAACCTCCTCCTCTTCTGAGGCGCCTACCCCATCAGGTGGGGCTGGAGAAGGAGGAGTATCACATATAATATATGTACAAAAACATTAACATAACAGTTAAAGCATTGGGTGGAAAGTGGAATCACTGAGGAAACACCAAATGTTGAAGTTCCACATTTGAAAAGGTCAGGAGATCTCAGCACCAAGTCTGAAACCGTGTTTGTCTCTATGCAATCTGCAAACCAGCAGCCTACAGCTCAGCATCAAGACAAGCATTTGATGAGGATAGTCTGACTAAGTACCTGATGAACTGGGCTTATTTCCCTTCCAAACTAGTGGACTTAAATGAGTGCTGACCAGATAATTCCTTTGTACATATCATAGCCAAAGCTGTCTTCCTCAGCCCGATCTTGATACTGTTGTCAAATCTGCATTTCTTCTAGGATTCTTAATTGTTGAACTACTGTTATTTTACTGACTCCAAACTTGCCATCACATAGCAACACGTGCAGACTGAGTGGAAAGACAACAAATTCCCAGGTATGGACAGTAACTGGAAGCTATGATGGTTGTCAGCATTCTGAAATACTTTTCTTAATGTGTCAATTTCTCAGCCCAGCACCAAGTCTGCCCACATGCAAGTCTGCCCAGATTTCTCAGACCAGCACCAAGTCTGTCCGCATGCACCTAATGGCATTGCCATTTCCTTCCTTCCCAGTTGACTATGCTTGTCTTGGAGGACACACCAAAATAATAAAGTCTGTTAAAATCAAACCAACACAGATCCACCTACAAGACCACAACAGAACGACTGGCACTAATAAACAATCATGATCACAAAGGCATCACTATAGTCAATTATTTTACGTTGGGATACTCAAAGTATTTTCCTGATTCTTATTATCTTTTCCTCACCCTGGCAGCATATTTCATTTAAAAACAGAGAAAGAAAAACAAATTCTGCTTGGTTAGTCATCATGTCTTTATTTGAAGTAAAAAGAGCAATAGAATGACCAAGGATCTTTCCTTGGTCATTCTATAGCTCTTTTTACTAAATGTTTACTAAAGCAATTGTAATAGGTATTGCAATACCATAATAAGTGGAAATGTTTAATCATTAATACATGACCCGAAAAAAGAAAAAAATAACGTAAAACAAGGAGCCAAGTGCAATTAAAGCTGTTCTGGTTTAGCACTATGGCAATCTTTCTTAAATTATTATTTTTACCAGGAGACGGAGGATTAATTGTGTTTCATGTGCTTTGGTTTACAAGTATTTCAGTGGTTTTTATTTGCTGAAACAAATCAGTGAGCATTCTGAAAACTGTGAACATCTTACAGCAGCTGAATACATTAACACACCTCTGGCATGTTCACAGTCTCTCTCTCTCTCTCACACACACACACACACTCAGAGAGAGAGACTGATGGGTATTGCCCTTGTGAGCTGCAGCTCAGGAGTGGAATGTACCAAATGGATGATGTTATTGAAGTAGAGAGCAGCACAAGAGGAGCTGAGGGAGAAGTAATCTGGCATATTGCATGAGAAAATTACATTATTATCTGAAAGTAGATTGGTTTACTTGCCCTGTACTCACAAACTCCTTTCCCTTGATAATCATCTTCACACTCAACTGCACTTCATAGCTTGTTTACCATGTTGCAATGATATTTTGCTCCTGGAAGTATATTTGATGTTGGCCATTTGAAAACATTATCATGTAAATTAGTTCCTGTAACTAATGAGCATATGTTTCTTAGTGAACAAGTGAATGAAAAATATAAACCCCCTTTTAAAAAATTCACATTGAAAAATGTAATCTGTACATTAAAAAAATGCAATCTGTACATTATAGACACTGTGCAGCACACTCTAAAAACCTGTACTTGAATATTCAGAAAACAGATTAATTTCAGTGGTATTTCTTTTCTAGCACATGCACTAAGTATAGCAGTATAAATCTGTTAATGTATTGTATAGAATTATACTTTCCTCCTGCACAAAAATAGAGAATGTAAAGGATCTAAGTTTACATCACTAAAGATCTCTGACTGCAACAGCCAAATGAAAATTGCTAAATCCAAATCAGAGAAGACAAGCAGGGGACTTGTAAGGGACATCTCATTCCCTCCTTCTCCAATAGTTCTTCTTTCTTTTCCATGAAAAAACCCCCATAGCCTCTCCAATTTTTCTGCTTCATTTTCTCCTTCCATCTTTCCCTTTTCCCCTCCCCCCAGAAGACTCTACCTGGAAAAATTATGGCCCAGTAGCATGGTGTCAGTCACCAACTCAGACCCAGTTGCATGTGAGCTCCCCACAAGAACTTTCAGGGGGCACCTCATTTCCCCTCTATTTCCTTCCTCATATCCTCACCTTTCTTCTCTTCTTCGCCCACACTAACCAACCTTTTATCTGCCCTCCATTCTCAACCATATTTATTATTTACTTCATTTATTGCCATTGCCATTCCCCACAATGGAGACAGAAAGCAGCTGACACCATTCTCTTCTCAGTTTTATTCTCACAACAACCCTGTAAGTAGGGCTGCTGACTCCATGTTGGGAAATTCCCAGATATTTGGGGATGAAGCCTAGGAGGATGGAGTTGAGACATGGGAGGGACCTCGGTGAGGTATAATGCCACGGATTCCCCTCTCCAAACCAACCATTTTCTCCAGTGGACCTGCCTGATGTTTGTAGTTTGGAAATCTCTATGCACCACCTGGGGGTTGGCAACTTTACCTATGAGATAGGTGAGGCTGAGAATGTGTAACTGGCTTAAGGTTACCCAGTGAGCATCGTTGGCAGAGCAGTAATTCCAAGCTGGGTCTCCCACATCCTGCTCTGAAACTCTAACCACTACACTACACTGGCTTTTGTGGAGTGGCTGCTGTTGAATAGTAGCAAGCAGTCTATTACGAGAAAGTCCTGCAAGCTGCATATTATTAAGTCATTTAGTGGGTGCTTTGTGTCTTGGTCCTGATGAGTCCTCCTTCAGAGCCCAAAACAGCCCTAGAAAGGGCCCTGCCCCCTTTAACTGACAAACCCAAAGCTTGAAGGTTAATGATACTGTTGGGGTTGCCTACAGCCACTGAGGACATTCATTTCTTAAAGCTACAGGCTCTGCTCCTATTTTTTTGGGGGGGGGGTGGATTCCACAGATACGACAGTATTGAAAATTATATCAGTATCAAAAGATTGCCAGTTTCATGTGCTCAAAACATTGAAGCTTCTGGATCCAAAACAATTACATGGATTTATTAAGGACAGCAATTAATACAATGCATATTCACATATGGGCTTTACATGTGCTGATGACATTCATGCAGGTTTCCCACTGGGTAACTAATGTTCCCCAAGGTTGTTTTAGAACAAGGGAAAACATACTTTTTCTCTGGGACCATGAACCCAATCTGAATTGGACCCCTTGAGCATGAGAATTAAATTTGATGTGGGGAACTCAGCATCATACATGTAACTGATAGTCCTCATGGCAGAGTAGTTGTGTGGCAACCAAGGAGCATCTGAATTACATCTAAAAGAGTTGTATATAGCACAACAATGCAAATACAATTTTTATATTTTAGAGTTGAATAATGGACAATTTTTATATTTTATATGTAGGTTATATATTTTATATGTAGGTTATATATTTTATATGTAGGTTATATTACTTTGAAGTTCAGTGTCCTCCACAGTGTTCAGGACCATTCACAATGCTCAAAGCAGAAGAGATGTTTAAAAATAACTTTTAACAAAATTAACCTTCTTTAGCCCTTGAGTTCATTATATTGTTTCTAATTAAATGCATCAAGAATTTATAAAGAGTTTATTATTTGTCAAGCTTAGGAAGATTTTACAAAGACATTTGCATTGATTTGTAATGAATGGCCAAATTCTACCACTTACAGCTCATTAAATGCAACAGAGCATGACAGAATGAGGATATATCTTGGCCATCAATAGACTACATTTTTGCTTGTCTTTTCAATTCTATTGTCCAGTGGTCACTTAGTACCTATTACACCTTGATCTTTTAAGACTTCATAGTCATTTTTTACTGGACGTTTCACAAACCTTTTTAAACAGTTGCCCTGTTTAATCAAGTATGTATTCAAAATTGATAACTCTGCAGATAACACTGTTTTAATCTTAACTTTCCTTTCCTTCCTTGATTGAAAAGATCTCAATAGTTGTAATCAAGCTCTTGATTACAATGTACAATAGTGTATTCTGCACAATTTCACTTTGTCTCTGGTTATAGTTTCCATTTGGGAAAGGCTTGCTAGATACTTTTGTTTGTATTTTCTACTGGTCAAAATAATATAATTATACAGATAACTGGGCTCCTAAGCATGTCTCATAGAATCAAAGCCTAAATAAGGTATGCTGTCAAATAAACACTGGAATGCCCATCCAGTAATGAGAATGCACACCATTATTGATAATTTTTGAGAGGTTGTTCATCTCCATACCCATAATATACATAACTAATCCTTTTAAAAGCACGACTAGATTGGACTTAGGCAAAGCATTAGGTGCAAACGTTCATTTTTACAGAGATGACCGGAGATGACATCTGCATGCAGAATATGGGGGAGCCACCACTTTTGACTGAGACTACAGTTTAAAAAACCCTTTTATTTTCACCTTCCATAATAATTTTCCTATACAAGGATTGAAAGTTGTATTGGAAATACAATATAGCCATCAGGAAGAATTTTGATTCTGAACTAGAGCTTTTTTCTTCCATAGAAAGTTGGGTTTTGGTCACTGAACTCTTTCTCATATTGTATATGTGTGTTTGTTGCCCTTTATTATTGGGGGTAAGACTTAAACATCTATGCCCTACCATTATCAGGGCAGCTTTGCTTCCTATTTTCCAGGAGGGATGTAAGCTTGAACTTCTGCTTCTATTTCTTCCCAGGTGTTTGGAGTTTTGCCTACCAGCACGTAAAAGAAGAAGAAGAAGAAGAAGATATTGGATTTATATCCCGCCCTCCACTCCGAAGAGTCTCAGAGCGGCTCACAATCTCCTTTACCTTCCTCCCCCACAACAGACACCCTGTGAGGTGGGTGGGGCTGGAGAGGGCCTTTGCTTCCTGCTCCTGTAGGGCAGTTAATAGGCTTCTGGGTGTTACTTGCTCTTTATCACCTAAAAGTGCAAAATCTGCTGCCTGGAGCTCTTGTACATAGAATCATAGAGTTGGAAGGGACCTCCAGGGTCATCTAGTCCAACTCCCTGCACAATACAGGAAATTCACAAGTACCTCCCCCCTTACACACACACACACACACACACAATGACCCCTGCTCCAATGGAGAAAAATTGCTGTCTGACCTCAGAGTGACAAACAGCATTTCCCTGGGCATGTAAAAGAAGCAGCCATGAGAACTAAGCACTAATGCAACCCTTCCTGCCCTTCTTCTCACGATCCGCTTAAGTTCACATAACCCACACACTAGCCATCCTTGGAGGCCCTGCTTCAGCTGCCCGTGTTTCTGTTGTATCAAAAACAATTGTTAGTATTATTCTTAATTACTGTTTTATGACAAGAGTCATAAATAGCAAGTCATCACACACTAAAAGGGACATTCTATTGGCATTTGATATTAAACTAAAAGTAGCATTTTGGATTTCCTAAATTGGACAATTGAATAAAAGAGCCAGCATGTAATTAAGTGTAAAAATGTCTCTCTTTTGCTTTCTTCATCACATTTGGAAGGGATGAATTAGTAACAGCAGGGAGGCATGGGGTGTCTTAAAGATTAATTTATTGTAAATGGGCATTTGTGGACAAGAGTCAAGTGCAAGTGGATATTCAAAAGGGTTGTGTCCAAATTACCCCAGCCAAGAAGACAAGGCCACAATGTGCCTTTGCAGGCACAGGACCTGGTGTCGTCCATGGAGACACTAGGACTCAGCCAAATTGTATTGGCCCCCACACACCAGGCCAGGCACATGATAGATCTGATCTTTGGGGCAGAGATATTGGTGGATCTGGTAACAGCAAATGCTGTTCCATGGTCAGACCACTACGCCGTGAAAGTCCGACTGGACCTGCAACTCCAGCCCTGTTTAGGCGGCAAGCCAATTTATGCTCGCCTGTGGAGCCAATGGACCCAGAGCAGTTTCAGGAGGCCCTGCGGAACCCGATGCCCCCCGGTGAGTCATTAGATGAGTTAGTGGAGGACTGGCATACCCAGCTCTCCACTGCTATTGACGACATTGCTCCCCAGCGCCCTCTTCGCTGTTGTACGAAGGCAGCTCCTTGGTATTCCTTGGACCTGCTAAGGATGAAACAACAGCTTAGACTATTAGAGTGAGTGTGGCAGCGTGCCCGTGATGAAGAGTCTAGAACTTCTTATAGAACGCTTATGAAAGTCTATGAGAAGGCTGTGAAGTCCACTAAGAAGAATTTCTACATGGCCTCCATAGAGTTTGCGAAATCGCACCCAGCTCAATTGTTTAGAGTGATTCGGTCTCTGACTACTTTTCCATCAAGCAATCTAAAAGATAGGGAATTGGATATTGGTACTGAGGCTTTTGCGACATATTTCGCAGATAAAATCTTGACTCTACCAGGACCTCTTAGCCACAGTTGATGCAGTAATAATATAATAATAATAATACATGAAGTACATGAAGTGAAAGCCCCTTGGCCATCACATGGTCCAATATTGGACCAATTCAGTCGACTCTCATTGGAGGATGTAGACAGGGTTCTGGCTGCAGTGAAGCCTACTACCTGCCCCCTGGACCCCTGACCATCCTGGCTTGTGAAGGCTTGCCAGGATGATACCAGGACTTCTCTAGATGACATTGTCAACTTGTCCCTGACATTCCCAGAGAAGTTAAAGGAGGCAGAAATTTGGCCACTTTTGAAAAAACCCTCACTGGACCCTATGGTTCTAGCCAACTACCGCCCAATTTCGAATTTATCATTTCTGGGAAACGTAGTTGAGAAAGCGGTGGCGGAGCAGCTACAGGCTTTCCTGGATGAAATATCCACCCTGGACCCATTCCAATCCGGTTTCTGCCCGGGCCATGGGACGGAGACGGCACTAGTCACCCTCACAGATGACCTAAGAAGACGTGGACCAAGACAGGTCAGCACTGCTGATTCTTCTCGACCTATCAGCAGTGTTTAACATGGTCAGTTATGACCCATTGACCCACCGCCTCACCATCACTGGAATATGGGGGACAGTCTTGCAATGGTTTCCCTCCTTTCTCCGGGGGCGGGGACAAAGGATGAAGCTGGGTGAGCAAACCTCTATGCGGCTCCCACATATGTGGAGTGCCGCAGGGAGCTATTCTCTCGCCCATATTATTTAACATCTATATGCACCCCCTTGCCCAGATTGCCCAAGGTTTCAGGCTGGGTTGTCACCAGTATGCTGATGACACCCAGCTCTGTTGATGGATGGCAGACCGTCTTCTGCCCCTGAACACCTGTCCGAGGCATTAGGAGCTGTAGCGGGATGGCTACAGCAAAGCCGACTGAAGTTAAATCCAGCAAAGATGGAAGTCCTGTGCCTGAGTCGAGGAAGGGAGGGTTTGTGTACCCAGCTCCCACCCTTGGATGGCGTGGTTTTAGAGCTTGGGAGTGATCCTGGATGCCTCACTTTCCATGGAGGTCCAGATCGCGGCAGCTGCCAGGTCTGCCTTCCACCATCTACGGCAGATCAGGCAACTAGCGCCATATCTCTCCCCCTAAGACTTGGCCATAGTGACCCATGCAATGGTCGCTTCCAGATTAGATTACTGTAACTTGCTCTACGCGGGCTTGCCCTTGAAGCTGATCTGTAAACTGCAGCGGGTGCAGAACGTGACAGCTCACCTGCCGACTGCATCACCTATACGGGTGAGCATGCGGCCAGTGCTCCATTGCCTGAACTGGCTGCCTATAGAATACCAGATCCACTTCAAGGTGTTAGTTCTGACTTTCAAAGCCTTACGCGGCCCGTATATGCCCCAGAGATCACTTTGTTCAGCCTCCCAGGATAGGCTAACTGTCTCTGGCCCAAAAGATGCCTGTCTTGCCTCTACCAGGGCCAGGTCCTTTTCGGTACTGGCCCCAACCTGGTGGAATCAGCTCCCTATAGAGATCCGGGCCCTACCTGGCTTACTAGCCTTTCGTACGGCCTGTAAAACAGAGCTGTTCTGCCAGGTCTTTGGGTGAGGCGGCATGCATCTGTCCACTAGATTGGTCGGCCTCCCTTTCTGTCTATCCTACTGCGCTGACTCGCTGCACTGTCCAGCTGCATCATCTCATCAAATTTGTTCTGTCGAGCTATTTGTTTATGGAATAATTGTAATTGCTTTTATTAGTATATGATTTTAATGTGATTTTATTTATGTTGTGCTCAGCCCTGAGCCCCCACGGGGGAATGGGCGGAATATAAATAAACTATTATTAATAATAATAATAATAATAATAATAATAATAATAATAATAATAATAATAATAGTGTGAAGCCCTGTACAGTCTCTGGGCTTATCTTTCTTGTCCTTTAGCTTTCACTTTCTTGTGCTAACCTCCAAGTCCCTGCCTTCTAATTCTAGTATATCCATCAGAGCAACATGGTACTTGAGGTGTAATAAAACAAGCCAGCAGTAAAAACAGGCTTCAGGATGAGAAAAGGACTAAATGACATGAACATAAACAAACTCACTATAGAACCTGCCAGTTGGTGTTTCACAAATAGAGCCAACCATCCTGGCAGATTCCTCTGTTCATAATCACCATCTCCATGATGTGCTCATTTACCTTCCCGTTTGTGGAGGAAGAGAGCCAGGTTGCTTAGATGCAGTTCTGGTTCTTGGCAGAACATCCTATTGCCACAGTAGTAGAGCCCAAACACTTGGCAAGCTAAAATGTTATAGTGTGACAATGACACTGTGTTGTTTTGAACAAACATGAGCCAAAGCATGCAGTTTTACAGAGTGAAGCAATGTGAGTAACGAAACCAAACCTCCACATCCACAAAAGTACAGTTCCTCCCATATACTCTCGAATCACAGCTTGTTATAGAAAACATTCAGTGTGTCTTAATCCATTTCTAATTGTACAAACAACATTTTCCTGTTTAGTTATAGAGTCAAACAGTTCTTTAATCTACTTAATAAACATCATCTTATTAAATCAGTGCTTGTGTCAATTGCGGTTCCCTGTTCTCAATTAACCTGAGAGAAGATACTAAATGAACTGAAAGGAAAAGATGGGCAAAGTAGGGGGGAAAGTACTTCTTTAGGTGAAAACTTTTTCATGTTCAAATAATTTTTTCAGTTATTAATTTTGCCTTGGAACATAAAGGTGACAGTCTTTAAAATGTCAATGTAATACTTCTGAAATGTTAGAAGAGTGTATGTCTGTTGTTGCTTGGACCTTGTCCTGCATGCAAGCATATGTTTTCTTCCTCAAAACAGCATGGCTGAGAGCAGAATTAGATTAAAGCCAGCAAAGGCTGTGTTGCAGGACTATTTTCACATGCTTCAGAAAACATCTCCCTGTGCTAAAAGTTAGCCAGTTTACCACGTGTTCTATGCCTTATTGCTATTAAGGGTGAAGACAGATATCATATACAAATACCTCTTTATCTCCATGAAGCTAAGTGTGAAGCCCAAGGAGTCTTCCCCAGTGGAAGAGAAGTTTCCACTGAAGAAAGGTTCCTGTTATTGGGGAAAGGTGTATACTTAGGTGGTGGACTGTTAGGAAACAACCTACTGTGTTTTTCAGCTGTGCATAGAACCTTCCTTCTCAATTAATCATGGCAACAAATCAAATGCTGATTCAGGTCCAACAGGTTTTTTGCTTTCCATTACCTGCTTCTTTCTAGCCCTCTAGTTTCCATCTGGCTGTTTCTAGCCCTTCTAGTTTCCATCTGGCTGTTTTCCATATGGGGTCAGGTATGTGTAGTTTCCCCAGTACAGCAGCAGTAAACCATACAGTGCAGTTGTAATGGAACTTCCACATAGCAGTTTCCCCAGTTTCTCTGCCCCAGTCTCACAGCAACAGCACCCCCCTCCATGTGCCATCCAAACTTTTTTTCATTTTGCTTAAATGACAGTTGACTATTATTGCTGGATATAACAGGTTTTGGGTAAGTCTCTAGCCTATTCGGTTGCAGAGATACACTTTTTCCTTTATAGCTTGACCATGAAAGGTGCTAGCTGAAATGTGGAAATCTGAAGAATATGTTACACATTATGTTACAATGCTATATGGATAAATGATATTCAGTTGTCATTTATTCTATGGCAAGTAACCTGTATGGAAATGGTATTAGTGGAAGTTAGCAGAATTTAGAGCCTCAGATGAGAGGAAAATATGCTACTTCTATCTCAGTGGGTTGCTTTGTTAAAGGTGCATACATTCAGAGCTATGCACATTGTGGAAGTGCACTCCTTGCAATATGAGAACACATATTGTCATAGTCTGCAGATTTTTGTTTTTCTGTTTTGAACACATTTCAAAGCTACCTCTTTCTTACTCTGAGCAAAGCAGTATATATCACCAATTTGATTGTCCTTCCCATCATAGAGGAGCCCCTAGTTTTTGAAGTATATCAAGGGGGGAATCTGCAGCATTCAGTTCTTCCTGCTGTTCTGTCTGTCATGGATTAATTTTCGTACTAGGTGAACTGAAAATGAGGCTGAAGACTGAACTCTTTTTATATTGGACTTTATTCCAAGTGCTCTAAAGTCTTGCTTCTGTGCACAGGAGTCAACTCACACCACCAAATAGAGAATGTGGATCCATACAGACCATGCCATTTTTGTTGACCTGATTGTTTCATATGGAACCAGAACTCCCAGCAACACTTTGGTAAATTGCCATGGCTGGACAGGACACTGCTGTCTTGACAAACAAAACATTGTCTATTCTTTCCCAGCATTAGAAATCATTTAAAAAGTAAAAATGCAATTTTAGTTCTTAGCTCTAAGTGCTCCTTTAAAGGAAAGAACTCTCAGCCAGGTAGTTAACATGAAGAGCAGCATGTGGCCGGCATAAGAGAAGATGATCTGCTTCTTTTTATTAAAGCTCCAGGCGATATAACTTGTATAATGAAGCCCGTGACTTTCTCCTTTTCCCTTCCAGGGTGAACAACTAGCAAGAGTCTATTTTAAACTGCTGTTTTACACCATCATAATTCTTCTTTTTTAATTCAATCCCAGTCTGTTAGATGCCCAGTCATAAGAGGGAAAATCTGATAAACTGCTCTAATTACAGTGTCATGAAAGGAAACAATAAACATATTAAACTATGAAGGGATAATCGTTATCATGGTTTAAATAGAAGATCAGGGTCTAAGGCAGACATTTCTAACAAGGTTCATTAACTGTCCTTACAGCTCTCAGAATATTTTAACTATGGCAATTAACATAAAAATAGATTTAGCGACACCAGCTTCTCATTACTGTCAGCTTGTATTTGGGTTCATAACATATAATTATAAATAAAATACACTTTTTCTTCCTAATGCTTATTAAAAGGGGATATTATACAGTTTCACAGAGCTACTAATGATCAGTACTTTAATTCAATATTGTAAATTGCTGCATTCATGTGCACAAATATATACATACTGACTACAAGTACATATCGTTTAGTATATATATGTCCACAATATTGTGGTGTTGCAGTACTTGCATTTCATCTGTTTCATTCCAGATGAGGAGCATGGGATGCTTCAGTCCTCATCCTCATCCTGATTGCTTTTGGAATGTATCTAATAATTTTAGTTGAACCAATACAGATAGTAATTTACTATGGAAACTTACTCCAGCCTAAGCCCATTGAACTCCAGTTTATATTGCTGGCATTAATAATTAAGACTGGAGTAAATCTGTACTAAGCATTAGAATGAACCAGCACATGGACCAAAATTTGTCACCAGTTTTGGCCAGTCCATGAAATGATGTCCATGGAGGCTCTTCTGTCACAAATTCTGTCACCACCTGCTAGTGATATGCTCTCCTCTCTGCTGTAGGGTGTTTGAGAGTTATCTGAAACCTGAACTCTGGGTCTGCTTTTCCTTTCATGTTTTAAAAGTTTTATTGGTTTCAGGGGATAGGGGATAGGGAATAGAAAGGGATAGAAAGTAAGATTACAAATTAGTTTTAGTTTGCATAAAAATACTTTCAAAGAATACAAGTCTACATCTGCAATACTTTCTTAAAATACATAATTGTCACATATTATTATCTCTAAACTATGCATCATCAACATTTTGATATTTTATATTATAAATCTTTTTGTTAAAATATCTATTGAAATTGACAATTCCAATAAAGGCAATCTTGTAATACAGAGTACAGGAAAAAGGAGGTATAAATTCACACCAGAGAATCTTAAGAGTCTTGAGTGTCTAGCCAGGCATAAAATTTCATCCAATATTTTCTTGCCTTTTCCTTAGATTTCCCAGCCAACAGCTGGGATAAAAAGACCAGCTCTGCTGTTTCCAGAATTTTCCCCACCATGTCCGTTCTCATGGGGATTTCCTGAGATTTCCATCTCTGCACCAAGAGAATCCTGGCTGCTGTGTTGAAATGTGCCAACAAATGTCTCATTTCTTTGGAATAGTCCTCAGGAAATACCCTGTTTCCCTGAAAATAAGACCTACCCCAAAAATAAGCCCTAGCAGGATTTCTATGCATTTGTTAAATATAAGCCCTACCCCGATAATAAGACCTAGTGACGGGCGTCGCAAAAAATTCAGGATGGAATTCCGGGTCTGGAGAGTTATGACAATTGTTCCAGAAGATGACTTAACTGTATTTGAATAAATGTAGATTGTTGTATCATACTTAATAAAAAATAAGACATCCCCTGAAAATAAGCCCTAGTGTGTCTTCTTGAGAAAAAACAAATATAAGACAGTGTCTTATTTTCGGGGAAACACGGTATATTCAATAAAAATAGTTCTGATTTGAATTGAATCTGTGTCTTCATAATCTTCTGTAATAATTCGTGAACCATTTTCCAATAGTCCTTCACCATCTCACATGCCCACCACATATGATAAAAAGAACCAACCTGTTTTAGTACATTTTCAACATTTGTTAGACATATTAATATAGAACTTACACAATTTCTGTGGAGTCAAGTACCATCTATAAAACATCTTATACAAGTTTTCTTCAAAAGTTACTGACCTAGTTAATTTAACATTGAACTTCCACAATCTCTCCCATTCTTCTAATGTAATGTTATGACCCAATTTTTTTGCCCATTGGACAATACAATCTTTTACAACTTCATCTTGCATCTTCATCTGTGGTAAATAACCATATAATTTAGAGATTAGCTTTCCTTGAGGGCCTAGGAAGATTTTGTCAAATGGGTATTGTTCTGTGTTAAAGCCTGTAATCTTGTCTTTGGCATACCTAAATTCAACTTGAATTCTCAACCACCAATTCATTTTAATGTCCATGTTTTCCAACTACTCTCTAGTTTTCAGCTGATTGTCTTTTCCCAACAGGTTATCATTTCTATAACTCTGATTAGGTTTTAAGAGATTTGGATGAGTAAATGCTTCCACTGGGGAGACCCATCTTGGAATTTTTTGGTAAATTCTCATTTTTAACCATGACCATGTATGATACAAAGATTTCCAAAACCAGTGGTTCTTAAAATAAGAATGTCCTTCAGGTCTTTGATACCATAGATACGCATGCCAACCCATAGTGAGATCATGTCCCTCTGACAACAGTTGTCTTTTGTCATTCAATAATATCCAGTCTCTTATGCACAAAAGCACAGAAGCTTTGTAATACAATTGCCATTCTGGGAGGCCCATACCTGCTCTTGATTTGGAGCCTTGCAATGTCTTTAGTTTGATTCTAGGTTTTTTGCTTTGCCAAACATACTTGGAGACCATCTTATTCAATTCTTGAAAAACCCCACTATTTAGAAATACTGGAATAGTTTGATATAAAAATAGTAACCTTGGAAGGATATTCATCTTTATTGAGGCTATTCTTCCCATTAAGGCTAAGTTCAAATCATGCCATTTTTCCAGATCTAGTTTATCATAATTGTCTATTTTTAAACTGCTGCATTTATTTGAGATAAGTACCCCTAGATATTTGATTCTTTTCTCATACAAACCCCCTGATTTTTGTTGAAGAGATTGGATTTGTTCCTTCGTCATGTTCTTTGTCAAGAATTTTGTTTTGTGGTAATTGATCTTCAGTCCTGCCCAGTAACCAAACTGAGTAATCTTGTTTATAAGACAGTCTATTGAGTCTATTGGTTGCTCTAATATAAAAACTAGATCATCTGCGAAAGCTCTCAATTTGTATTGTTCACTTTTTATCACCGCTCCCTTGATGCTTGTGTCTTCTCTTATCTGATTATTCAATATCTCTAGAGATAAAATAAAAAGTAGTGGTGACAGTGGACAGCCTTGTCTTGTACCCTTTTGAATATTAATTGCTTCTGTTAATTCACCATTAAATGTCACCCTTGCTCTTTGAAGTATATTGATTCTACTGCTCTCAAGAAATTTTCACCACATTCCATACCTTTCAGTTGCTGTAACATAAATTGCCAACAAACATTATCGAAGGCCTTCTCAGCATCCAAGCAGATTAGTGCCAGTTGTTTCTCTGAATGTTTCATAATATTCCAAGATATTACAAACTGTTCTGGCATTATCTTTCAAGTATCTTCTAGGAAGGAATCCAGCCTGGTCTTGATGTATTATAGACTGTAGAACTTTCTTCAAACGTTGTGCCAATATTGCAGCAAAGATTTTATAATCCAAATTTAAAAGAGAGATTGGGCGATAATTTTTAATATCTTTCAAATCCACATCTTCTTTTGGGATTAAGGATATTGTAGCTTCTTGCCACGAAGCTGGTATTTGGCCTTCATCTTGAATCTTTTCAAGGAGACATTTAAATGGTAACAGTAAAGACTCCTCATAGGTTTTGTAGAATTCCGCAGGCAGTCCATCTGGGCCTGGGGCTTTGCCATTCTTTTGCGATGCCATTAGGTCTCCAAGTTCTCTTATTGTTATTGGTTCATTTAAATTTTTTTGCTGTTCCTCTGTAAATTTGTTAAGATTATTTTGGTTAATATAATCTTCTAAAGCTGTCTTGTGAACCTGCTTATCTTCATACAATTTTTTATAGAACTGTTCCACAATTTGACATATCTCTTGTTTTTGAGCTTTTTCTTTATTATTATCATCTTTCAAAAACGATGTTATTCTTTTGGCATTCTCTTTTCTCATCCTATAGGCCACCTTCCAGGCTTATTGGCATGCTCAAAAATATTTTGTCTGGCATACTTCAATTTTATCTCCATCTCTATGAGTAACAAGTTCAATTGGTGTTGTATTTGCTCTTCCTTTCTATTTCCCCACTAGTGAGCCCCTCTGCTCTCTGCTGGGGGGGGGGGGATTGGGAGTGTCTGCTCTTCCTGTGTTCACACTGAGCACAGGGACTTAGCTATTGGATGCTTTTATATTCTTCACCCCCCTCCTGCTAGTGATCTCTTCTGCTGTATGCTGGGGGGAATTTCTGGAACCAGGAATCTGGGTCTGCTAGCATAAAAACTGAGCTATTGGGTGCTTTTATATTCCTCACCCTGTTAACCCCAGACCCCTCCTCTTGCTGAAGGGAAAACTTGGTACTAGAAGGAGTAAGTCCAAGCACCTTTCATCTTAAATACACCCCAAAATCACATGTTCTGGGCACTGCTTGGTCTGCAAAATGGTCCTGTTGTCATACAAAATGGATGCCAGCAAACACAGGCCAGAGACATGTCTGGGCAGAGATTTTATAAGGTGTAAAGTCATGGTTTTGTCCACCACCCTGTCCTTACCAAAAGACAATATGCAATGACAATAATGGGTCTCCAGAAAAAATACATTGTTTTACAAATTAATCATTTCCTCACCTGGCCTGACCTTTTCCTGGCTTGTTTACCTGGCAAACCACCCCGTAAAAATTCTACCATGAAAACGTTGTGAAAGCAACATCACCCCAGAGTCGAAATGATTGGTGCTTGTACAGGGGACCTTTCCTTTTCCTTACCATAATTATAAAACCACAACACCTTTCAGCCATCCCTGGTAGCTTCCACTTCCAACAATAGAGGGTCATCAAGCAACCATTAACTACTTTTGAGCCACCATGTCTACTTCCTTGTCAAGGCTTTGACTTACCATGTCCTTCTCAGGGCTTCAAGCCATCACATCTACTTCCTAGGCAGGGCTTTGACATACCTCGTCTATTTCCTTGTCAGGGCTTTGACCCACCATGTCTATTCCATCTCAGGGCTTTGACTCACCACATCTGCTTCCTTCTAAGGGCTTCAAGCCATCATGACTATTTCCTTCTCAGGGCTTTTGAACCATCCACCATGTCTACTTCCTCCTCAGGACTTACAGCCACCACTTCATACATCATTGCATGCTTTATGGTTTGGGTGTCAGAGGTGGACTCAGGGCTTGTAGCCATCATGCCGACTTCCATCTCAGGGCTTACAGTGACCATATCTACTTAGATCTCAGGGCTTTGACCCACCACATCTACTTCCTTCTCAGGTCTATGACCCACCACGTCTACTTCCTTCTCAGGGCTTTTGAGCCACCTCTGTCCACTTCCTTCTCAGTGCTTACAGCCACCATTTCAACATACATTGTTGCACACTGTTTTGTGTTTGGGTGTCAGGGGTGAACTCATGGCTTGGAGCCACCACATTTACGTACATTATTGCACACTTTGGGATTTGGGTATCAGGGATAGACTCAGGGCTTGGAGCCACCATGTCTATATTCATCATTGCATGCTTTATAGTTTGGGTGTCGGGGTAGACTCAGAACATTTGAGCCACTATGTCTACTTCCTTCTCAGGGCTTTGGCCCACCACATCTACTTCCTTGTCAAGGCTTCGAGCCACCACATGTACTCCATTCTCAGGGCTTTCTACCCACCAGTCTACTCTCTTTTCTGGGCTTCAAGCCACCACATCTACTTCCTTCTCAAGAATTGGAGCTACTGCATCTACATATATCTCAGGGCTTGGATTTTGGGTCTCAGGTGGCCTCAGGGCCACTTGGTTCTTCTGGGTTAGAAAAAATGCCCCCTTCAGTTTCTACGGGAGAGATTCTCAGGGAATTTGATTTTGTCTCTGTTCAGCTGGGCTTCTGCCCTTGTTTTATTTTGCAGCCCCCCCTCCCATTGGAAACAATGAAGGATCAGGGCACCTTCTTTGGGGGAGGGCATAACTCAGACTCTGAAAATGCAATACTCACTACACTTGGAGGACAGGTGGAGGAGAGTCCGTTGCAGATGTATTGTGAGTTTGGTGTTTCTAGCATGCTGATGGGGCATTCAGTATACTCCTGAACTTCCTGAACCTGTATCTCATTTCCCCAGAAAGCACTTTCATGGGGCACTTTCTTGGAAGGGATGTAACTCAGACCCTTTAAAATCAGTCTTTACCAAACATGGTCAGCAGGGAGAGGACAGTCAGACAGAGATGTGCTGTGAGTCTAGTGTTTCTAACATGCTTGGGGGACAGCCTACTGCATCACAAGCTTCTTGAACTGGTTCAATTCATGCAAATGGGTTGTTTGTCTGTGATATGTTTGGTCTGTGGGTGTGCCATGAACCATTAACCAAACCACATTTTCCTGATTCATGCCTGTTAAATACTGGGTTCAACATGGAGTTCAACCAGGAACATACTTTATTAACAGCTACACACTAAGACAACATGGTGGGGCTGTGACCTCACTTATATACCTGCAAAAACAACTCCCCCTGATTCCCATACCAAATCACGACAGTCAAGCTTCGTGCCAAGACCACTCATTGGTTGCTGTTCCAAGTTCAAATCTATTAGAGTCTATAGCAGGGGTGGCCAACAGTAGCTCTCCAGATGTTTTTTGCCTACAACTCCCATCTGCCCCAGCATTTTGGCCATGCTGACTGGGGCTGATGGGAGTTGAAGGCAAAAAACATCTGGAGAGCTACTGTTGGCCACCCCTGGTCTATAGCATTTCCAATAGTTGTGAAAGCTACTGTGAAGCAGTAAATTCAGTAGATAACACCCCTCCCCCCCCCCAAGTTCCAAAGTACTAACAAACATAGTCCTCAAGGTACTCTGGTCAGTGGTGTTCCCTCTGTGATCATCGGGGCTCAGCCAGAGGAGAAGGTTTTGTAGGAGCCAAGCCTGGTGTGGCCACAGCCACACGCCGCACCAGGAATGGGCCAGTGACATGGATCACCCTGGCCAGAACCCATACTGATCCACTAGTGAAGTTCCGAGCATAAACGGGGTCACCCAGAAAGAACCCCCTGGGCGCTTCTTGACTCACTGGGTTCGGGCGCTATTCTGGAGCCCTGTCAGGGTGCAGCTGGTCCAAATGTGCTGTGAGGCACCACCCCATAAGAAGTTCTGCTGGGCTATAGCTGGTGACTGTGCTTGGCATGATTTCGTGGCCAAACAAGAAGGTGGCAAGCCTGTGATCCTAGTCTCCATAGACTCTGCTTAGGGACTCCTTAATTGTGCATGGGGTGAAAAGAAGCAGACCAAATGTGGCAAATTAGATGGCGTCCCAAGAATTCCAGGAACTCCGCGGATGTGAAAGCAGTTCCATTGTCTGTTACAACCATGTCAGGCAGGCCATGAGTGCTAAGGGCCCAGATGGCAGCTTGTGCTGAAGTGGAGAAAATGGGTATCACCTCCAACCATTTGGTTAGGAATCCACCAATATGAAAAATATCTGTCCATGAAAGAGGCTCGCAAAGTCTAAGTGTAGCCTCGCCCAAAGGGTGCATGTGGATTCCCATCTATATATGGGGCCACTTGGGGATCCGGTCGCGTAACCTGGCAGGTCTAGCACCTCTTCAACCATGTCTCAATCTCTTCATCCAGCCCAGGCCACCAAATGTAACTCCTGCTGGCCTTCATGAGCATGATCCCTGAGTGCATCTCATGTAGGCCCTCTAAGACATGCTTTCACAGCAGTGGGGGAACTACACAGTTTCCCCCGAGTAGGCACCCCTTGTGGGCTGACAGTTCATCCTTCTGGGAAGCAAAAGTGGTAAAGTTGGTAGAAAGCATTATCAAGGACAGAATGAGTAGGCACATTGATGAACATGGGTTATTGAGGAAGACTCAGCATGGGTTCTGTAAGGGAAGATCTTGCCTCACTAACCTGTTACATTTCTTTGAGGGGGTGAACAAACATGTGGACAAAGGAGATCCGATAGATGATGTTTACCTTGACTTCCAGAAAGCTTTTGATAAAGTTCCTCATCAAAGGCTCCTTAGAAAGCTTGAGAGTCATGGAGTAAAAGGACAGGTCCTCTTGTGGATCAAAAACTGGCTGAGTAATAGGAAGCAGAGAGTGAGTATAAATGGGCAGTCTTTGCAGTGGAGGACGGTAAGCAGTGGGGTGCCGCAGGGCTCAGTACTGGGTCCCATGCTCTTTAACTTGTTCATAAATGATTTAGAGTTGGGAGTGAGCAGTGAAGTGGCCAAGTTTGCGGATGACACTAAATTGTTCAGGGTGGTGAGAACAAGAGAGGATTGTGAGGAACTCCAAAGGGATATGTTGAGGCTGGGTGAGTGGGCGTCAACATGGCAGATGCGATTCAATGTGGCCAAGTGCAAAGAAATGCACATTGGGGCCAAGAATCCCAGCTACAAATACAAGTTGATGGGGTGTGAACTGGCAGAGACTGACCAAGAGAGAGATCTTGGGGTCGTGGTAGATAACTCACTGAAAATGTCAAGACAGTGTGCGATTGCAATAAAAAAGGCCAACACCATGCTGGGAATTATTAGGAAGGGAATTGAAAACAAATCAGCCAGTATCATAATGCCCCTGTATAAATCGATGGTGTGGTCTCATTTGGAGTACTGTGTGCAGTTCTGGTCGCCGCACCTCAAAAAGGATATTATAGCATTGGAGAAAGTCCAGAAAAGGGCAACTAGAATGATTAAAGGGCTGGAACACTTTCCCTATGAAGAAAGGTTGAAACGCTTGGGACTCTTTAGCTTGGAGAAACGTTGACTGCAGGGTGACATGATAGAGGTTTACAAGATAATGCATGGGATGGAGAAAGTAGAGAAAGAAGTATTTTTCTCCCTTTCTCACAATACAAGAACTCGTGGGCATTCGATGAGCAGACAGGTTAAAATGGATAAAAGGAAGTACTTCTTCACCCAAAGGGTGATTAACATGTGGAATTCACTGCCGCAGGAGGTGGCGGTGGCCACAAGCATAGCCACCTTCAAGAGGGGTTTAGATAAAAATATGGAGCAGAGGTCCATCAGTGGCTATTAGCCACAGTGTGTGTGTGTGTGTGTGTGGGTCATTCACTCTCCACCCAGTCCAGAACTCGGGAGAGGACGCAGTCCTGAGCCATGTGTTTGGTAATGTCTGAAGCATGCCGGGGCCAATCTGGCAGGGTCTTGATCAGCATATTCTGTGCACCTGTGCCGGGTCTGGGTAAATAGAACTGAGCAGAAGGCAGCTGAGGGCATCCACATGGCCCATTGACTTCCCAGTGCAGTAGACTATGTTGTACCAGTAGGCGCCCAGGAATATATTCCAATGGAGGTGCCATGATGGCAGGTTCCATTCCGCAGGAGACAAAGTGTATGAGTAGTGAGCCATGGGCACCTCCTGGCCATCTGGCAACTGATGGCCCAGGACAGCCCCAATGCCATAGGGAGGTATGTCGCACACAAGAGCCACGGGCAAGTCCTCATCAAAATGGTGCAGTACTTCATTGGAAACAAGAATGTCCATGACAGCCTAGAATGTGACTGCCTGATTCTTCCTCCAGACCCACGGGCCTTCTTGTGCAACAAATGGTGGAGCAGTTTTGCAAGGGCTGCTTTGTGGGTCAGGAAGGAATGATAGATGTTCAAAAGCCCCAAAAATGCCTGGAGTTCTGCTTTGAAGCCAGTGATGGGGGCTTGAATGATGTTGTGGACCTTCTCGGGAGTAGGGTGGATGCCAGCAGTGTCGACTGAAAAACCCAGGAACTCCACCCATAGGACGCCCAGGGAACACTTTTCTCTCTTCACCTTTAGGCTGGCTGCCTTGAAACATTGCAGCACAGAAAGGAGGCAGCAGCTGAACTCTTCTGTGGTGGGGGTGGCAATCAAAATGTTGTCAAAGAATGGCTGGACTCCTGGGATCCCTTTAAGAACCGTGTTAATTAGATTCTGGAAGATTCCCAGGGCCACACTCATTCCACATTGCAACTGCTTTACTCTAAAGGCCCCCTGGTGTGTGACGATTGTTTGGGCCATACCGTGACCTTAATCTTATCGGGGGTGTCTTGGCGCAAACACAGTACCTGAAGGTGGTTCAAGGAGGTGGAATCCAGCTCTGCCAATTCCTGGTGGGTTGCTTAGCACCTATGGTTCCCCTTGCCCCAGCAGGTCCGAGCGATGTGGCCCACCCTGCTGCAGTTTTGACACATGGCATTCCAGAATGGGCAGGAGTGGCACTCATGCAGGTCTCTGCATCTGGTGCAGGAAGTTGGGTTGGCTTGTCTGGATGGCATGCTGGGTGGCGTCCACAATAAGATGGACGATGGAGCTGGTGGAGCATCACCATCTGATGCTTTGGAGGCAGATGATGTGGTGGCTTGATGGGTTGCCATCGCAGGGCGGTCTCTGTGGGACTGCTCAAACACGGTGGCCTATCGTAGCACTTTTGTCAGGGTGAAGTCATTCTGAACAAGGAGCTTGCAGCGCAGTTTGTCATCCCAGATCCCCAGCATGAACCTGTCCAGAAGTGCCTCATCCAAACTCTGGAACTTGCAGCGCAGGGCAAGGCCTTGCAGCTCAGCAAGGAAGTCAGCAGTCAACTTGGCGGGTTTTTGTTGCCTGGTGTAGAACTCAAGCCAACATGCCAAATGGGTCAGCTGGAATGTCAAATGGTTAGTGACCACCTGGATCAGGCCCTCATACATGGTGGCTTCAAAGAGCAATGAGGTTCTTTACCAGTTGTAGGGTCGCAATGCCACAAGTGCTGAGCAGAAGCGATTTCTTGTCCGCCTCATCCTTGATCTTATGGAAACGCACGTGGTACTTCAGCCAGTCCACCCAGGTTTCCCACAGGTCTGGGCAAGTGAGGATGAATTCTGGTAGCAGTTCTCCTGGAGCAACAGCTGTGACCCCAGCCATAATGCATTACTAGTCTGGAATGGGCACAGAAGCGGTGCATGGTGCCTGCGGTGTGGCTGAGTGATAGGCTGACTCAACATAATCCTATCCTCATGGTCAGTGTTAAATACTGGGTTCAACACAGAGGACTTCAATCAGGAAAATGCTTTATTAACAGCTACACACTAAGACAACATAACAGGGCCATAACCCCGCTTATATACCTGCACGAAACCCCCCCCCCCAATTTCCATACCAAATCATGACAGTCAAACTTTGCACCAAGACTGCGCATTGGTTGCTGTTCCAAGTTCAAATCAATCAGAGTCTATATCATTTTCCATGGTTGCCCGGATGCCCGCAAAAGCTACTGTGAAGCAGTAAATTCAATACATAAAAGTGAACATCCCTAGTTTGCACAGGATTTCACTAAGTTTGTCCTTTTAAACCATCTTGAACTATTCTGAAAGCACTTTTTAGTTTTTGAATAGGTGTGCATAGGATGTAAATACACTGTGGATCCAACTCCCAAATAAGCATGCAGCCTCAGAAATGTGAAAGTGCCTGAATGGGAAAGGTGGAGACCATGGAGAGCCTTCAGGAACTGGGGAATGAAGAAATAAAGTGTTCACAAGAATAGATCAGTGAGAGCAGACCAGTTATTCCTACAGAAGCATACAAGAAAGAGCAAGTCTTGTCTGTCTTGTTGTTACAAGCAATGCTTTTAAGTCTCTTATTTTTAATGGGAAATTAGCTAAGAGACTTGGTAGAGCAAATTAGGAATGAAGATCTTTGCTTTCAATAATACGGAGTTCGGGTTTTCAGCCAGGAATAGGCCACACATTTGAATCTTTTATAGTGTTTACTTAAAATATATGTCAAAAGGGTGTATATGCACACACACACGTATGTTGTATAAACACACACACAAGAATCTAAGAAAATAGAGGTTATCAATAGAGAAATCCAAGAGTTGTTGAAGTGGGTGATATTCACCTGATCCAGAAGAGGAGACGTCCGTCCAAAGGAAAAATACACAGAGAGGAGCGCGAACGACCAGCATAACTTGTCCTATAGACCCAATTACAGGAGTAACGGGTGGTGCAGACTGCAAATGGCATCCTACAGAATGCACCCTGATGTGGGGTTCTGACCCACACTTTATAGGGATATGAGGATGGGGGTCGATAGTCACAAAAGGGTCTTTGATGTCTCATAGGTAGCTATCTTGAATCGCTATGTTGGGAAACCTCACACATTTTGCTAGAATGATTACTTTAGAGAAAATGCATAATTTGTTACCGGGCTTTGTTTGACACTCGGAAAGGGATCAAAGACTTGAAGGTAGGATCAATCAAGTTATGCATTAGATTGGATTTAGCAAGGTAGAGGTGATAGATAGGAGGAAGAGACATTTGGCAATTCCAGAAGATCAGAGTGAGAGTACTACTTACCCGCAGTTCCCATGTCATTATGCATCCCATTTGGGCGGGGACGCTGGAGGGGAAATGGGTGAGATTGTGCTGAGATACAGACTGCAGGTGCCAACCAAACCAGGCTCTCTACTGGGTCCACTCTACCTATTCTAGATGGAGTGTTGTCTTTGCCTGTCTTTTGGTCAGACTCCATTTCGTTCACCAAGAATAGGAAAAACTCTGTCGATATTTGTACTGGAGTACTCCGTTTATATCAGGCAGTGCTTCTCAGTAACATTGCCTGACAAAAGACCACTGAAAGTATTTTAACACCAGCATTATATTCTTACAGTAGCAAAATATATCAGTAGTGAGTATAATTCAGAATAGAGTTACATCATTCAATGGACTCCGAAGCATTTAATTGCTTGAGACTGAATGGCCATGCCATCATATTTTGCACCAACTGAAGCTTCTGAGCTACCCTCAGTCCTAAGGGAAGCAATATGTCAAATGTATTAAGTAGTCCAGCTGAGATGCATGGATCAGTATGGCAAGATCAACAAGTCCAAAAAGTGAGACAGCTTTTAAACCATCCACAGGTGGTAACAATCATTGATGGCTTCTGTACTCACTTGTTTATCCAGTAATAGAAAAGGATCAGGAAGTACAAACTTCTAAGTTCTCCAAAACTGTTCATCTGAGTGGAAGTTTAAAAAAAAAATGGAGGGAGGAATCTTTCAGACCATGGTCTTAAGTTTTTAATACATATTCATATTTTTGAAGGAAATGAAACCTTACTATTCAACAGCCATAAATAATGAGTTATGTTTTTCTATAGCATGTTAAATCTTTGGTTCTCAAAACATTTTGTAATCATTCATGTTTTTATGTTTTAAAAATCCAGTAAAATCTCTCTTTAGGGAACAGAAAATTTAAATTTGGAGTACAGAAGTGATTTGTGTAATGTCAGGCAACTGAGTCAACTGTTCAGCCAGAATAAAAACAAAATTTCTGACTTGCTGTCATTTACTTAAACCACTGGTTCTCCCTCTGCTTAGTTTCAGGGTAACCAGATCCAAAAGATGTGGGTAAAGCAAACCTCACATCTCTAGTAAGGAAGAAAAAATGATGACAACATTGCACACTGACTTTGTTCCCATTAAACAGGCAAACCTCAATAGGAACACTGCGTTAGAAACTTTGTGGGGCTCTCTTGTATACTTTGTTTACCACAGATGAGTGGCCATGTTGGTCTAAAGTAATAGAACCAAGTTAGACAACAAAGTTTTATTCAAGGTACGAGCTTTCATATGCATGCTACAGAAGTGTGCATGCACACAAAAGCGCATAGTGGGGAGGGACAGTGGCTCAGTGATAGAGCATCTGCTTGGTAAGCAGAAGGTCCCAGGTTCAATCCCCAGCATCTTCAACTAAAAAGGGTCCAGGCAAGTAGGTGTGAAAAACCTCAGCTTGAGACCCTGGAGAGCTGCTGCCAGTCAGAGTAGTCAATACTGACTTTGATGGACTGGGGGTCTGATTCAATATAAGGCAGCTTCATATGTTCATATAGAGCAAAATCTCATACCATGAATAAAACTTAATTGACCTTAAAGGTCCTACTAGACTTTGTTTTGTTTGCCCCAGATATTCCAGTAGAGCAGGGGTGGCCAACGATAGCTCTCCAGATGTTTTTTGCCTACAACTCCCATCAGCCGCAGCCATTGGCCATGCTGGCTGGGGCTGATGGAAGTTGTAGGCAAAAAAACATCTGGAGAGCTACTGTTGGCCACCCCTGCAGTAGAGGGATGGACCTTCATTCAAAAAAATATGCCGGAGGATCTCCTTCTTCCATTTGAATGAGTAAAAGCAGAAAAATGTGCTTGCATTGGGTTGGGAACACTGGACTGGGACTCTTACTTGCTCGGTATGTGTCTTACTTTTTGCATACAAGGTGGATAAAGTCTAGATGAGTTATGTGGGGATATCTTTCCAGAGTTTCTTGTCCTTTGTCTATTCTGAACAATCGTGCTGTGCTGGACCTAGTCTTATTTATTTTGAAAAACTTCTTTGAAATAGAATTTCTGCTTCAAATTAGTGATGTTTGAATGGCAATTCCTCTTCTAGGATCAATAAATCTCTTTTGACTGTGTAGATGAGATCATTATTTAAGCTAGAATAAGTTGTGCTTTGAGGCTCTGGACTTTTTCATAAGCTTGATAGTCCTGACCACTACACAGAAAAGAACTTTTCTGAGTACACATAAAACAATATTATGTTTTCCAAAAGCAGCTTAAAATCATGTTTTTAGTGCCGAAGCTGTCTTTCAAAATTTCATGAAATGAAGGCATGAGTTTGTGGCATGGGTGGAATTCACAGTGTGCAAAACCAGTTTTAAATTAAACACACTTGTGAATTTACACTCAGTATGCACTTTTATACAGAGTAATACACCACATGTTTCTAGTGAACATTCCAAGCATATTTACCTCACCAGCAAGTTCACATCATCAGAGTTTGAATCAGAGTTAAGTGTGTGTGTGTGTCAATCATCATCAGTCAGTCAATCATGCAGCTAATTCCTTTAGGGGTCATAGTTTCAACAAGGACAACAGTTGACAGCAGAACTGACAGACCGAGGCCTACCACCTAGATAACAGTTCGTTAATATCAAGCCTTTCCTTGCACAAACAGATGGTCCAGTCCATTCAGTGTGAGCTAATCCCTCAGGCAGTTTTTTTGACATTCTAACCCAAACAACTCTTGACTGGGGGAGAAGGTGGATTGGAGAAGAAGAAAAAATTAACCTTCTTAGATTTCACTGCTTACTATTTTTCTTAATAATTACCATATATTACACTTTATCCTGATCATTTGTTGACACATTTTTAAAATTAAAGAGTAGCACTTCCAGCAGTTGCCTTAAAAATGAATTAGTGGACCTGATGCAAGAAACCTAGAACATTGGAAAGCACACATTTCTTTTTAAAAAGAATATTACTGTGTTAATCATAACATTTTACTTGTTACAGAAGCAAAAAACAGATCATTGTATTATGCTCCCTAAACTGCACAGGGCCCTAGCAGTCTTAAGTATGTTTAAGTCCCTGTGGTTCTAGTGGAAAAGAAAAGCATGTCCTGAACATTCTCTCATTTGAATCAGGAAGATTTGGATGGTCATATCCCTTGACATATCCCTGAGAAGTGGCTCAGCTGCATTAGAGGAAGGTGCTTGGCACTGGGACAGAACTTCTGGTAAGCTGTTGCTGAGAGAGGAGAGTCTGTTGCCTGGGGGTGGTTGCTGGCCCCAACTTCTACTGTTGCTCTGGCTGTTGAGTCAGAGGTAGGTGGGGGCTTGAGCCTTTAAATTGCAAGGCTCCTCCTTGCCAGAGGCAGAAGTGGCTCAGCTGCATTAGAGGAAGATGCTTGGAACTGGGACAGAACTGCTGGTAAGGTGAGTGTTGATTTGCTTTTCTAAAACTGCTGGGTAGCATTACCTAGGGTTGCTGTAGGAGGGAACTTTGTGAGTGTTTGGTGCCTGCTGAAGAGGGGTTTCTGATTGCTTTTCTGTGTCTTTTGTGTAGCTATTGCTTAGAGAGGAGAGCCTATTTGTCTGGGGGTGATTGCTGGCCCAACCCTCTACTGTTGCGTCAGAGGTGGGTGGGGGCTTGAGCCTTTAAATTGTAAGGCTCCTCCTTGCTAGAGGCACGAGCCAAAGGGCTCTTGGTCTGGGGGGTCTAGCCTGGGGGTTCTGTAGGAAGCTAGGTAGTTCCTTACGAGTAGTATCAAGTGGCAGTTGGTAGTGGAATTTACAGGGAAGTCAAGATAAAGAGAATTTTGAAATGGATTGCAGCAGCATGGCTGGTGAGGGAGCTGAGGCAGTGATGTGTAAAGACTGTGGGATGTTTGTGTTTCTACCTGAGAGTAGCGGCAATTACACTTGCACCAAGAGCAAGTTAGTAGCTATGCTGGAGGAGAAGATATGGGGACTGGAGGCAGAATTGTCCGCACTACAGTTTATAAAGGAAGGCAAGGATTTTCTTGGCAGAAATCATTAGGTGCTCTTGAAAGGACAAGAGGAAAATAAGGAAGTGGTATCTCAGCAATTGGAAGAGAACCGAACATAGGAGGAGGGTTCATGGAAAAATGTAACCCCAAGGAGCAAGAAAATCAGGAGATGTTCTGAGCCTTTGCTGCTCAGCAATAGGTGTCAAGCATCGATATTTCTCAATAATCAAGCTTTTGTTATTGAATCAAAAGTTGCTTTATTGTAAAACTCCATAGCTTAGTCAAGGACAGAATCCTTGGAAGTAATGACGTATACCGATTCGAATAGTTACTTTATAGGAAGACTTCAAAAGGATAACATACAGATGCAATTTGAGTCATGGGTTCAAAGGCTACTGTCTAGTATCTCTTTGATTGCTAAGGAATGCAAGCTAATAAAAACATCTCCCTTTCTCACACTTTCTCGGAGAGTAGGTAAGACCTGTCTGTGTGAATCTGGGGGAGAGGCACATTACATAGTTGCTACAAGGCTAACCTAAACATCCTTTGGCCAGATGGCATTATTATGCACCCTTCAATTGTAAATGTGGGGGGGAGCAGGCCATAGTGGTGTTCTGCTCTGTGTCTGTTGGGCCTGCATGTCACATGTAAATATGCATGCTTGACAATAGGTTCCAGGATCTCCCCACAATAACTGATTCTGAGCCATTGGAACAAGGGCTACTTCCCCAGCCTCCGTGAAGCTTGAAGAAAGTTTCTCAGGATCCTGTGGATAAGAAGCCTGGAGCTCCTGCTCCCCAATATAGGAATAAGAGGGTGGTGGTAATTGGAGACTCCTTGGTCAGAGGGATGGAGCTCAAAGTGTGTCAACCAGACTTGTCATCCCAAGAGGTCTGCTGTCTGCCGGGTGCACGCGTCCAGGATGTGACAGAAAGGACTGGAAGACTTATCAAGCCCATGGATTATTATCCTTTCTTTCTGATCCATGCGGGAATGAATGAAACTGCCCATCACAGCCCTGAATGTATTAGAAAAGACTATGTGGCTCTGGGTCAGAAGGTAAAGGAGCTGGGAGTACAGGTTGTGCTGTCGTCAGTTCTTCCTGTTGAAAGCCATGGCTTAGGATGAGAAAGAAGAATACTGCAAATAAATGACTGGCTATGCTGATGGTGTCATCAGAAAAGATTTGGATTTCTGGACCATAGCTTACGCTTTTGAGATGGTGGTCTTCTATCGGGAGATGGTTTATACCTTACAAAAGTAGGGAAAAGGATGTTTGGTAACAGCCTTGCTACCCTAATAAGGAGGGCTTTAAACTAAATTGTATGGGGGAGCGAGACGATAATTCAAAGCCTTGTATGATGCCAGAAATGGGGGATAAGAACACTAAAGCTTCGCAAAGAGTGGCTCATACACCAAGTAATGTTAACTTGCAGGTATGTACAGAAACAAAACCCTCAGGATGCATAAAACATGGATTCCAATGTCTCTACACTAATGCTGAGAGTATGGGAGACAAACAGGAGGAACTGGAAGTCCTAATACAGGAAGGAGACTATGACATAATAGGCTTTACTGAAACATGGTGGTATGACACAATTGGAATATTAGGATGCAGGGGTACAACTTATTTAAAAGGGACAGACAAATGAAAAAGAGCGGTATATGTGAAGGAGGTATGTACTTGTGAGGAAATATGTGAATCTGAGCATGGCAGCTCAGTTGGGGATCTCTGGGTAAAAATAAAAGAAGTAAGAAATAACAGTGATATTATGGTGGGGGTCTGCTATAGACCACCAAGCCAGGCAGAGGATTTGGATGAAATACTCCTACAACAGATTGCAAAGTTCTCCAAGAGAAGGGATACAGTGATCATGCGAGATTTCAATTACCCGGACATCTGTTGGAAGTCCAACTCTGCTAAAAATAAAAGGTCAAATAGATTCCTGACTGGGCTGGGCAGTAGTGACCATGTGATTTTGGAATTTACAGTCTTTGGGAAGAGAAAAGTTATACATAGACTTATAGGTTGGACTTCAGAAAGGCAAACTTCGACAAACTTTGAACTATGCTGGGTAAAATCCTATAGTCAGAAATACCGTATTTTTCGCACCATAAGAGCACTCCCCCCCCAAAAAAAAGTGGGGGGAAATTGTGTGCGTCTTATGGAGCGAAGGTACCATACGTACCTTCCTCGGGGGGGGGGGGGGGGTGATCCGCTGCCTCCGTCCCGGCGCTTCCCGCCCCTGCCTGCCTGGATCCAGCTCTGATGCTTACAGCAAGCGCCAGGATCGCTCCCTCCGCCCTCCGATCCCAGCGCTTGCTTTAAGCATCAGCGCTGAAGCCATGCAAACAGGCAGGGAGAAAGCACGCCGCCCCCTCCACAGCCTTGCTATAAGCAGAAGCTGAAGCCAGGCACAGAGGAATCACCCCCCCTCTGCAAACCCAGCGCTTTGCGAAGTGCTGCATTTGCGGTGTGTGTGTGTGTGCTTCCTCTGTTCCTATCTGCCTGGCTTCAGCTGCTGCTTATAGCAAGGGCTGGGATCAGAGGCAGCCAAGCAGAAGCAGCTATAAGCAGAAGCTGAAGCCAGGCACAGAGGAATCCCCCCCCGCAAACCCAGCGCTTCGAGAAGCGCTGCGTTTGCGGGGGGGGGTGCTTCCTCTGTTCCTGTCTGCCAGCTTATAGCAAGTGCTCGGCTGCCTCCGATCCCAGCCCTTGCTATAAGCAGAAGCTGAAGCCAGGCACAGAGGAATCACACACCCCCTCTACAAACCCAGCGCTTCGCGAAGCTCTGCATTTGCGGAGGGGGGGGGGTGCTCCCTCTGTTCCTGTCTGCCTGGCTTCAGCTGCTGCTTATAGCAAGGGCTGGGATCGGAGGCAGCCAAGCTTTCGATCCCAGCCCTTGCTATAAGCAGAAGCTGAAGCCAGGCACAGAGGAATCACACACCCCTCCGCAAACCCAGCATTTCATGAAGCGCTGCGTTTGTGGAGGGGGGTGGTGCTTCCTCTGTTCCTGTCTGCCTGCTTATATCAAGTGCTTGGCTGCCTCCGATCCCAGCCCTTGCTATAACAGCAGCTGAAGCCAGGCACAGAGGAATCACCCCCCCCTCCGCAAAACCAGCGCTTCGCGAAGCGCTGGGTTTGCGGAGGGGGCAGCATGCTTTTTCCGTGCCTGCATGCCTGGCTGGGAGACAAGTGGCGAGATCACTCCCTGCAAAATGCTAGGTTTGCGGTGGGGGTGGAGGGAGCGATCTCGCCCTTGTCTGCCAGCCAGGCACCTGCGTCTTATGGTCTGGAGTGTCCAATGGACCGAAAAATATGGGAAGAAGGGGGTTCAAGAGGCTTGGGAATTTCTTAAAAGCGAAATACTGTAAGTGCAATCACAGACAGTTCCTATGAGAAGAAAAAATGGAAGAAGCCTAAAGAAGTTGAGGTGGCTCCATGAACAGCTTTCTAAAGACTTGAGAAATAAAAGACTCCTTAGGAATTGGAAGGAGGGCCCTATAACCAAGGATGAATATAAACAAATCACCAGTGCTTGTAGAGAAAAAGTTAGGAAAGCTAAAGCTCAGTATGAGCTTACGCTGGCTGAAGATGCTAAAAACAACAAAAAAGTGTTCTTTTCTTATGTTCAGAGTAAGAAAAAGAACAAGGACATGGTAGGCCCCATTGCAAGAGCAAGAAATTGAAATTGAAACAGGTAATGAAAAGGGGACAGAACTACTCAATTCCTACTTTTCCTCAGTCTTCTCTTCTGAGGGAAATAGTGCACAACATGGCAAAACCAGGATATATAAAGAGGGTATGGCGTTCCAACCTAGGATCAGCATAGGGGTAGTACATAAACACCTAGTTTCTTTAAATGAAACTAAGTCCTCAGGGCCAGATGAACTGCATCTAAGGATTCTAAAGGAGCTTGCGGAGGTAATTTCTGAGCCTCTGGCTATTATTTTTTGAGAATTCTTGGAGAACAGGAGACATGCCAGAAGATTGAAGATGAGCAAATGTTGTCCCCATCTTCAAGAAGGGGAAAAAGGAGGATCCGGGTAACTACTGACCCGTCAGCTTGATGTCTATCCCTGGAAAAGTTTTAGAACAAATCATCAGTCAGTTCTGGAACATTTAGAAAGGATGGCTGTGATTACTAAGAGCCAGCATGGGTTTCTCAAGAACAAGTCATGTTAGACTAACCTGATCTCTTTTTTTGAGAAAGTGACTACCTTGCTGGATCAGGGGAATGTTGTAGACATTATCTTGATTTCAGTAAGGCTTTTGATAAGGTTCCACATACTATCCTTGTTGACAAGTGAGGGGCTACGTGAGGGCAGCCAGTGAGCGGGCAGGGCTTCGCCTGCACCTCAGTTTATAGTCACCGCCAGCAATGCTGTTGCCTCGACGAAGAACTCCCCTCCTCCTCCCCTCGTTCCCTCCTCCCTTTTCACTAGGTCCGGTGGGGATGGGTGTTCTTGATCTGGCCCTGGAGGGACTCGCCATCTTTAGGCTCATTCTCTTCTTGGTGCTGTGGCTCATACACTTCATGTCCATCATCTATACGCATTTACACCTCAACAAAAAAGCAACAGAAAAACAGCCATATAGCAAGCTTCCAGGAGTGTCACTTCTAAAACCATTAAAGGGTGTTGATCCAAACCTCATCAACAATTTGGAAACTTTCTTTGAGTTGGATTATCCAAAATTTGAAGTGCTTCTTTGTGTACAAGACCATGATGATCCTGCCATTGATGTATGTAAAAAGCTTCTTGGCAAATATCCCAATATTGATGCAAAACTATTTATAGGTGGCAAAAAGGTTGGGATAAATCCAAAGATCAACAATTTAATGCCAGTGTATGAAGTTGACAAATATGATTTAATATGGATCTGCGATAGTGGCATCAGGATAACACCAGATACACTAACTGACTTGACCAATCAAATGACATAGAAAGTTGGACTGGTTCATGGCCTGCCCTTTGTGGCAGATAGACAGGGCTTTGCTGCCACTCGAGAGCAGGTATACTTTGGCACTTCTTATCCAAGATCATATATTTCTGTCCATGTAACTGGCTTTAAATATGTAGCAGGAATGTCTTGCTTGATGAGAAAAGATGTATTGGACCAAGCTGGTGGGTTCATAGCCTTTGCACAGTACATTGGTGAGAATTACTTTATGGCCAAAGCAATAGCTGACAGAGGATGGAAATTTGCAATGGCTACACAAGTTGCAATGCAGAACTCGTTCTTATTCCATTTCCCAGTTTCAGTCAAGAATGATCATGGGCCAAGCTACAGATCAACATGCTTCCAGCAACAATAATCTGTGAGCCAATCTCAGAGTGCTTAGTTGCAAGCTTAATTATTGGATGGGCAGTGCACCATGTGTTCAGATGGGACATAATGATGTTTTTCATGTGTCACTGTCTGGCATGGTTTATATTTGACTACATTCAACTCAAGGGTGTTCATGGTGGCGCTCTGGGTTTTTCAAAACTTGACTATGCAGTAGCGTGGTTCATCAGAGAGTCTACGACAATATACATATTCCTCTCTGCCTTGTGGGATCCTACTATTAGCTGGAGGACAGGACTCTACAGGTTACGCTGTGGAGGTACTACAAAGGATATCCTTGATGTATAGCCACAGCTTTGTGACTGTCTTTCATGAAAAGTGAAAAAGAAGGGGGGAAAGAAAGTATTATAAATTATGTTTATATAAGTGCTTTTAAAAGATCTACCTTCAATAGTTTTGTTACCTGTATGTTTTTGTATCTGTTCTTTTATTTATTTTGCATGGCACTTGCTTCTGTGAAAAAAAAGTACATCTGTAGTCTTGGCCAAATGGTACCATTTTTAATGTATAAAATCAAATCAAGAGAATTTGTTCCAGGATTTATTTTCCTTAGGCGTGTTCTGCAGCAAACTAAAGACAGTATTTTTCAGAATAGCAAAAGCTCTTTCTCTCTGTCATATGGTGTCCTGTGAGCTGTTGCTCCTATTGGATGATGTCCTTTGATCATCTTCTACACTGACCTGTTTAAAATGAATAGAACTTGTGCAAGAACACAGCTATGAATTATGGCTTTGTGGAGTGCACACTGAAAGGGTAACGTTTTTATAGAAATGCAGTTGTTTTTGAAAAGCACAGGTGGCAGGGAATGAGAGCCTTTAAATGATCTATGGCAGCCTACCTCTTGTAGTTGCTGCAGAGCAAATACACACTAATAGGTAACTAGGCCTTATTAAACAAACAAAGAAACAAACAAAAAAGCTGGAAATGTGTATTTATGTGTTTGTGTGTGTGAGAGAGAAACTGTGTGTATAATAATATTATCATATTATTATTTTTGGTCTCACTGCAGTGAGCCAGTAATGGGCAGAGTTTGATGTGGCAGGTGGGAAGAATTAATTGTTAGCTATGCCTAGAGGGCATCTTTTGGCCAACTCCAATTGGTTCTGTCTTGAACCATTTTAGTCACTGTGCTGTTAGTCTAGCTAATCTTTCAGGGGAATGCTGTAGACCTAGTCTATTTTGATTTCGATAAGGGTTTTGATAAGGTTCCACATACTATCCTTGTTGACAAGTTGGTAAAATGTGGTTTAGATCCTGTTAGCATTAGGTGGTTCTGTAACTTGTTGACAGATTGCACCCAAAGAGTGCTTGTGAATGGTTCCTCATCCTCTTGGAGAGGAGTGACAAGTGGAGTGCCTCAAGGATCTGTCCTGGGACCTGTTTTGTTCAACATCTTTATAATTGATTTGGATGAAGGAATAGAGGGAATACTTATTAAATTTGCAGATTATACTAAATTGGGAGGGGTTGCAGATACAGTAGAAGATAGAAACAGGATACAGGATGATCTTGACAGGCTGGAAAACTGGGCTAAATGCAATAAAATGAATTTTAACAGAGACAAATGTAAAGTTCTGCATTTAGGTAGGAAAAATCCAATGCATGGTTATGGGATGGGGGAGACTTGTCTTAGCAGTAGTATGTGTGAAAAGGATCTAAGGGTCTTAGTGGACCATACACTGAACATGAGCCAACAGGGTGACGTGGTGGCTAAAAAGGCCAATGCCATTTTGGGCTGTATCAACAGAAGTATAGTGTCCAGATCACGTAATGTGATGGTATCACTTTACTCTGCTCTGGTAAGACCTCACCTGTTCAGTTTTGGGCACCACATTTTAAGAAGGATATAGACAAGCTGGAACGGTTCCAGAGGAAGGCAACAAAGATGGTGAGGGGTCTGGAGACCAAGTCCTATGCAGAAAAGTTGAAGGAGCTGGGCATGTTTAGTCTGGAGAGGAAACAGCTGAGAGGTGATATGATCACCATCTTCAAGTACTTGAAGGGCTGTCATACAGAGGATGGTGTGGAATTGTTTTCTGTGGCCCCAGAAGGTAGGACCAGAACCAATGGGGTGAAATTAAATTAAAAGAGTTTCTGGCTCAACATTAGGAAGAACTTCTTGACCATTAGAGCAGTTGGAGCAAAAACCTTCCTTGGAGGTTTTTAAACAGAGGCTGGATGGCCATCTGACAGCAATGATGATCCTGTGAATTTAGGGGAAGGTATTTGTGAGTTTCCTGTATTGTGCAGGGGGTTGGACTAGAGGTACCTTCCAACTCTGATTCTGACACTATATTTTTCATGTTGAAATGCAATTTTCTGATCCAGATTGATCAGAATGGTTCATGCAGACATTGCAAATTCTCCCCAAAAGGAAAGTCCGGAATATTGCTTCCTGATATGGTTCTGGGTTTTTTGAATTTGATCCAACCTAATGATGTAAGAACAAATCAGTGATATGAAACCAAGGATCTCTGATGAAGGCATAGGAGTAAAGTATGTGGGGGCTTCGGGGCTCCCGCCTCCACAACAAATTTTTCCCCCATGCCGGCAATACTCCTTTGAAATGATCTTCAAAGGCATGTGAAGTGTTATTTTCCTCTCAGCTGACAAGAAGGGAGTCAGAGACTCAGAGTGTATCTTTCCCCCCTTACAAATGCAATTGAGCTACAGAGCAGAGATAGGTTAACATCCCCATTCTCTCCCCTCCCAGACAGGAAACACATATGTGTGAATAGAAAGACTGCTTTGTCTCTGGAGAGCTGGTTTGGTGTAGTGGTTAAGTGTGCGGACTCTTATCTGGGAGAACCAGGTTTGATTCCCCACTCCACTTGCACCTGCTAGCATGGCCTTGGGTTAGCCATAGCTCTGGCAGAGGTTGCCCTTGAAAGGGCAGCTGCTGTGAGAGCCCTCTCCAGCCCCACCCACCTCACAGGGTGACTGTTGTGGGGGAGGAAGGTAAAGGAGATTGTGAGCCGCTCTGAGACTCGTCGGAGTGGAGGGCGGGATATAAATCCAATATCTTCTTCATCTTCTTCTTCTGGGAAAAGCTGTTTTGAGCAGACCAACTTTGATAATGTTTATGTGTAAAGCAACAGAAGTGTAGTACACATCAGTATGGACAGATCTAGGAAATGGTGTTTATTTTATCCTTTCATCTGGCCTGCCTAGAGGGCTGAAGGGGGACAATTGATATCGCAAAAGGTAAGTTTGCAATATCAATTTTCTGCAAAAAAATTTCTGCAAAAATTTTTTGCTGTATCTTTGGACTCACTAGATTAATTACTAAGGTTTTGATATGCAGAACACATCAATATTTAAATATGTTTGGTGTCTGTTGGAAAAGAAAGTATAGCCCTTGATCCTTCCATGCTGCATCCACTTTCAGTGTGGTAATAGTCAGGCTGCAAGGTTGGACTTAACATACTTACAACTGGGGAAAAGTGAGATTGGGAAGAGGGAAGATCAGAGGCCTTTTAAAATTATCTGCCCCTTTTACTTCAGCTTTCCATTGCCTTCCACCTCCATGCAGCTTCTACAGTGTGGAGGGGGGTCAAAGCAGTTTGTATCATTCTCCTCTCCCCCCATGTGATCTGAACAACAACCCTGAGAGGCAGGTTAGGCTGGAAGTCTATGACTGGTTCAAAATTACCCAGTCAGCTTCCACAGCAAGAACCTGGGTCTGGCAGATCCCACTCTGAAGCCCTAACTTGTATGTCCCCCACCCCATCCAACCTCAAGGGGAGCTGATCTGTGCCATCTATTTGGATAGCAGTTGTAACTCTCACCTGGAGATTGGATGCTTGTGGGAGCAGAAGGGATAACAGGGGATTGGGAGAATATTTGATTGTAGTGTAATTTCTAAAAGTAATTTCTAAAGAAACAGTTTGTATTGTTAATTAAAAGTTAAAGTTTTATTTCAGCTGTCCGAAGATCATTTGTTGAAGCCCAATGTGTTTTGCAAGTTGAACTTGAAGAGCAGAAATATACCATGCACGGGAATGCAGTCATTTCCCATAAACTGAATCATGTGATTTTTATTAATGATTTGTTCTGAATATGTGTTTTTAAGGTGAAATTTCTAAGCAGTGTTCTAAGAGACCAAGGTATATAAAATCCTAGGTGGTATGGGGTCATGGGCCATGGGCACTGTTCTGAACCACCTCAAAATGTACTTGTACTCACTTTATAGGATATGAGTTTGAAGTGAAAAGAACATTGCCACTAACTGTGAACTTTGTACATTGCTCAGAAATTGAGCACCCAGAAACTGTTTTGTATTCTGCCCTGGGTCAGAGACCCATGAATTTATCAAACAAAGGTATCTGTGATACCATAGTTTTGTCAATTTCAGTACAATCGTACTTTATTAATGAGCAGAAACAAGACACCTATAAGTGAATGTCCAGGGAAACTTATAAAATGTTCCCCTAAAGCTTTTCTGTATTGCCTTTTACCATCAAATCTGTGACCATTGGTTTGTCCTATGCACATGATATGTAAATTTGCAGATCTTAAAGTGACTATTCTAAAATTGAATTTCAAAAACAGGACACAGCAAGAAACCTCTGCGATACCACTATAACCACTGGCAAACTTCCACCTTTTCCTGGGTTTGGCCCAGTCCATGGGCATTGTTGGGGGAGGGGGTGCTCCTTAAATTTATGGGGAGGGAGCTTCTCTATAAATTCATAGGTAGTAATAATGGAGGCCCCTCCCTGTGATGTCACTGGCTCCTCTGTATGATGTCACTGGATCAAATGCCTCTGGCTGGACCCCAGGCTCCCCTCGGGAAATTGAAAAGTCTATGTCCCTGGATGAAGGGAGCTTTGACTATCCTGCATATCTTGTTGGTTTCTCAGGAGCTACTGATCTTGAATCCAGCTCTTCTGTTGCAGACCAACATGGCTACCCACCTGAAACTGATGTCGAACAGTCGATGTATTTCACAGTTCTAATATATGCAAAGAAAAGATATCACTAGAATAGCACTTGCATTTGAAAGAGACACCAGGTATCTCATACTAATGGCAGTAGTGAGATACAGAGCTTGGTATATTTTCAGCCTTACAATATCAACATCAGCTTAAAAGGCTGGCATTTTTAAGGTTTCTGGACCTTAAAAATGAACTAGTGTGACCTATGACCTATGACAATCTACATATACACATATATTCTACTCTGGAGCTTTATAAGCGGGGCTATATGTAGTCCTTGCTTTAAAATAAATAAAATATAATCTTTGGCCCAAATTCTGTTCCAAGAAAAGTGGAATTATGTGATCTGTTGTACATTTACATTTGCATTTATTTCTGTGTTTGTATACCTGTCCTGTTTGTTGCTAGTTGTAAGAAAGACAATGAGATATGCAGAGTTCACTGACAACATCACCATGGGAAATGTTTCCATTGGAATATGAAGTGCCCTTTTGCTTTGCAAATTCTACTAAGGCATTGCTAAAACATTTACAACTTCTATTTGGAATTATAAGGGCTCAAGATTGCATTTCTAAAAGTTAAAACAGAAATCTTAGGACGTAACATTTTGCAGATTCCCTTCATTTACATAGTATCACAAGGATTGTATGATGTAACCAAATAAAATGAATGTCTACTGCTAACCTATAATGTTTATTGGAAGATGTTCAATAGAGGGCTAAGTTACACATAATATTGGAGTTCCTTGACTGGAGATCTTCATATGGTATTTAGTTAGCTCAGGGGTTAGCCCAGGTATTTAGTTAGCCCAGGTGCTTCTAATGTGCCTGTCTTTATCATACACAGCTTCAAATAGCACCAGGCACCATATTTTATCTGAGACATGGTGTGAGGAAGAAAAGTAAAAACTATCATACTGTCCCAGCTCCATGTCCCCAATCTATGTGAAGTCTGGGGGCAGCTATTATTTCAGACCAAGTAACATATTCTGTTCATGAAACTCTAATGTTCAGTGTAATTTCACTCAAAGTGGGTATGTATATGTGCATGCACACATAGGACTCCTCCATAAAACTGAGAGGCCAAAACAGTTTTTGATTGCATGTAGAGATCCTATGTACATATGCTTGTATTTGCATAGTCTCTGTGCATACCTAGAGTAAACATACATAGGTTGGAGACAAACTTTGTAGTCCCAGCCCTGTTCCCTCTTCCGAGTGTAATTATTCTATGGACATGCACTTCAAACATTTAAAAATTGCTACTGTTTGGCTGAAAACAGTCATTCATTCAAACTCTAACTACTGGTAATTGCCAATTAATTGCATATCATCTGTAGATGTATTGTTTCTAATCTATTTTCAGTGGTTGCTCATAGAAAATATATGCACATTACTTTCTGTCTTTTAACAAATACTTTACAAAAATACCTTAGAGTTAGTATACTAAGCCTAAAGCAAATGGATGAAATCTACACCTTCTATGTAGATTTCATCCATTTGCTTTAGGCTAAGTATACTCACTCTAAGGTCTTCTAAAAATAATAGCTATGTAAGAAGTGCCTAACTCTGCATAGGATCAGGTTGTAGGACCTTTAACCAAAGGAAGGACAATGACACACTCTCAGTTCTCCTTTGAAAAGTCTATTAAAATGTGCAAGAGAATGTCATCATGGATTATGCCTCAGTTGTTGTTGTTGTTATTTAAACAGAGCATTGGGGAAAAAACTGTTCCAGATTAATTTTGCTATACAGACCTGGACAATAAAAATGCGTAAACCTCCACTTCAACTCTCTGGGGGTATGGCAGCTATTATCCCCTATTGAGTTGGAACTTACCATTCAGAGCCTGAACAATTCATACAGAAAAATAAACCATAACATTCCTGTTTATTATTGCCTTAGCCGAGAGGCGCTGACATTAAACAGTTCTGCACTGCTGCTATAAATCAGCATGCTGCGGATGTTCCCAGCGTGAGACTGAAGCTCTGTGGTAACAGCACTCATCAAGGCAACCAGCTGCCAAAATTCTTCAAATTAAACTGTTATTATTGTAGTATTCATTAGTCAGTTACTGACTATTAAGATATTTTTATATCAAAGCTATTGACACTGGATATTGCTTTTTAATATGCAGGTTATATATAAACATGATTAAGTGGTTTGTGTAGGTTAAGCAGCTTCTGCTATGGCTAGTGCTCCCCTTTGTCAAGGCTAGGCTATTAAATAAGCTGGCCTGGTCTTTACCAATTAACTTTCCCATTTCAGCTTTGATTAATAGATTCTACTGTCAAAGAAAAGAATGGAAGGGGGCAGGGGGAAAACAGTCCATGGGGTTGCCCATGACTGGAAGTAGATGTTAATCTGAGACCTGAAAAAAATATCTTGAGTTTATTTCTTTATCTATTGGATTTTTAAAAGTTACCACTCACCCAAAGGCTCTTGCAGAGACTTATAACATTAAAACCAATAAGGTTAAAATGACATAAAAACAAATGGATTTTAGTAGTATACCTTTGACAGATTTGTACTTTTTATTACTGATAGATCTGTGCTTTTTACCTGGTCTGTGACTGTTATAATAAACACTAACATTAAAACCAATAAGGTTACAATGACATAAAAACAAATATAAAATATTAACATTAAAATCATATACAATGTGATAAAGAAAATGATTATTGAGGCTTGATGGATACTTGGGGTTCAATTGATGGATACTTGATGGATATTTCAGGTTCAATTTGAATCCTATGAGCTAGAGAATCAACCAATGGATAGTAAGAGGGAGTTTCTGTAAAAACCCACTCCCTTTACTCATGGCAGCCTTGATCTCCCAGGTGATGTAGCACTGTAGCAGGAAACTGTCTGGAAGAGTGGAAGACAGTTATCTGGGAGTGTTAGGATGTCTGATCTGGGCAACCAGAGCACACCATACAGTAAGCCAGGATCCTTAGAAAGCAGGATCATTCACAGTGTAGAAATGAAGATGTTGGCACTGACTTGCTGCCTTTAACTGCTCCTAGGACCCAGTAGCATGTCTGGTTTACTTATCGGCTGAAAAATCAGTATGTCCAGTCTGGCAAATCTGATCTGAATGCCTCTTTCCTAACTATTTTGGCATTAGAGTGTGGCAGAACCACGGCTTTTTTTTCTGGGGAAAAAGGTGCCGGAACTTTCAAAAGGGAAATGAAGGAGAAACACAAGTTTCAGTTTCAGTTTATTTCAATTTATATCCCGCCCTTCCCACCGAAGCGACTCACGGCGGCTCACAACATATAAAATCTAACATAAAGTTTGGCTTTAAAATACATCAATTTACAACAATGGCTTTAAAAATATATCAATTTAGACAATTTAAAACAGTAAAATAATAAAACATATAGAACAAGCGATCTGCCAAAATGATACACTACAAGCTTCCATAAAGTTTCCAATGTCAGTTAGTTATAGGCCCGCCAGAAGAGGGCTATCTTGCAGGCCCTGTGGAACTACCCAAGGTCCCGCAGGGCCCTCACCTCTTCCGGAAGCTGGTTCCACCAGCAAGGCGCCATTACCGAAAAGGCCCTGTCCCTGCTAGATTTCAGATGGGCCTCCTTTGGCCCAGGGATTACAAGCAGGTTTTGAGAACCCGATCTCAATACTCTCTGGTGTTAGGGAAACTGCTCTCAAAATAAAGTTGGGGAATTAGACTGAGAGACAGCTAGCCCCTAAACGGAATCTTTTATCTATGTATACGAGGCTCAACCGATCAGAGAGTCAATGCTCAATAAAGAACTCTAATTTAATAAAATCAATTGTGGTTTATTTGAAACAATAGTTCGTTCACACAAGGTACAAAATCAATCACACATTCATACAGGTCTAGGAAAAATAGAGAGATCGATAGGGGAACATAAAGGAATTGACATACAGGGCAATACTACCTCTCGCAGACTCCAATGGAAGGCTTCGATGGCGACGAATGAGGAAATGGGGGTAAGGTCCCGAAACTGATCAGGAATCGGGGGTGTTACTACCCAGCGGGAATGGGGGTTTACTGAGTAGAAGGCACACCTGTGGGTAGCTAGTCCACAGGTTATATAGAGTCACCTTAGTCCTGAGGGGATGGGAGGTGACTGGGAGTGGTAATAGGAGGTTCTGCTGATGACCAGGAAGGCTGGACATCGGCTGGACCAATGGTGGGTCAATGGCGACACCTGATTGGGTGTGTGCTTCAACCAATGAACATCACCTTCATCCTGGGCATCCTGGAAACTTCCAGGTTGCGACAGGGCCTGGGGCGGCTCCGTTGGTATCAATGTGGGAATGACTGGGTGATTGGGAGGAGATGGGATTAACTGGAAAGGGACAATAGAGAATCAGATATGCACCTAGGTATTCCGGTGTAGACAAAAGGGCTTGGTGGTATCAGGAGAGATCCTTCCTCCTTCTCAACTCTCCGGGGTGAAGACAGTTGCTTAGGAAATCACTGGGCAATCAGGATTAATAGTGGAGCCATTAATCCATTCATAGACTAGGTGGGTTGCTTGCGGGCTAGGAATGACTCAAGGTGTGTACGTGAGGTTCCCACATAGAAGGAATGAAGCTCAACCAGGCAGGAAGATGGCTACATGTGGTGTTAGCAAAACACAGTGGTTTCCATGCTTAGCGCTACACACCGTTCGCCTGGACAGCTCCGTGGCGGCGTAGCCTCCTCCTTACCATGGCGGGTTCCACGCGATGGCGGGGAAGAGTTAGAGCGCGGCTGCAGACACTCGGTGCCTGACTCAAGCGCTCCTATACTTGTTAATAGGTACACGGGAGTCTTATGTAGTTCCTGGGTAGCTTCACTCGCATTCACTGGCCAGGCGGATGCAAGCTTGCTTCTCCAGGCGCCCTGGCAACCTTGTTTGTGACAGAGGGGTCATTTTCTCACAGTTCCCCCCCTCGAGACTGACGTCACCGTCTAGTGGCAAAGTCTCGTAGGTACAACTGATAACAAACAAAACGGGGCTTCGGTAAGAGGGCGGTAAGCCCTTGAGGCGTGGGGTGTCTACTAGGGAATACCGGCTACCTAAAAAAAAAAGGTTGGAGCCACTATCTTAAAACTACTCAAAAACACAATTTAAAAATGCCAATGGGCCATCAGATCCTTCCTTGGCGTTCATGCTTACAGGGAGGCCTTCTGGGATACATTGTACATGTTCAGTATTTCATATAGCATTATTAAAACGCATAGCACAAGTTCACAATACACAGTATCTGAACCAAGGGTTCATACAACAGTATTAAAATTCATAAAGACACATAATAAAACCTCATAATACAAAGTATTTGGATTTAAAAGTTACTTAAAAACAGCATACAGCAGTATTAAAATCTATAAAATAAAAAAAAAAGCATGGTAAATCTCCAAATACAAGGTATTTGAATCAAGGGTTACTTAAAAGCAGAAATCATGTGTGCAGCCTAGACCGGCTAGGCTGCCATAATTGATCAGACATGCAATAAACATTTCATATTATACCCGGATTCCCAAGACGAGTCATTTAAAATCACTGGGTTACATTTCATACATATATATAGTAAAACACAAATCTTATCACTATGCTAGTACATAATTCATCTGTCTGACCTTTGGTCTTCGGGTTTCTTCTTCCCCCCCCCTCGATAACTTCCACGCTGGGGAAAGGAGAAGTTTCCCTTCTCATTTAGCTTGTCTGTAGTCTCCTTCTGGAGGGGAGGAGGCTGGCGGCGTCGAGGAGTCTACGGCGGATATCCCACCCCCCCCCCCTTGTATCCAGGCTGCCCATAGTGAAGCCAAGTCGTACATGGAGCATGCCCAACACGGAGGCCTCCGATCCTACTTGGACCCGGTCGGGGGCCCGTTCACATGGTCTGGGGAGATCCTATCTAGAGGGATCTCCAGGGAACTTATGTAAATTTAGGGAGCAATGGGGTTCTGGGAGAAGTCTTTTCACATTTAGACATTGTTTATACATGTTTAGAATGACATTTAGCAAACTCTGTCACAGCATATTTACAGGACCAACTTTCCTAATGAGGTTATAGTTCTCTCCGGCCGACCTTGGTTTGCTCCCCTCAACCTTGGAGTACCTCGTTCCTCATGCCTTCCCGGTTCTGCGGAAGGGGAAGGCATACGCCTGGAAGTGCAGGCCTTTGGAGCAACACCCCGAACCGGGGAGCACGGCCGCGGAAAGGCCTCTCCCATGTTGTAGGTTCGGGGAAGTTGACCCATTGGCCGCTTTCCCCATTTTAATCTGGAGCCCGTTTGGGCTCCGGAGAGCCAGCTTTAAGCGTGGCTCTCTTTTAGGGCCTATTGGAGTCCCTCCCTGACTGGGAGGGGGGGACTCCCCCTTTACTTGGTAAAAGATAGAAAACATAAATAAATAAATAAATAAAAAAAACATTTTCACAGGGAAACCTTGGTCCATGTTGGTATGTGGCCCAAGGATCCTTGCCTGTCAATCAAATTCTTGACCGGCAGGGGTGGGATCTAAGTTGCATGGTAGTCACCACTTCCTGTGAGGTCGTGCCCATATCATGATGCCCATATCCTGTCAGTAGGCGTGGGATATGTAAATGATTTCTTGAAAAGCGGCTTGGGAGATTTCTGCCATTTCCCACACTAATCTGATAGTGTAGTGGAAACCATGGGGAGGAGTGTGTCAAGTTGGGCCAGTCACTCCATTGGGTGGGCTTCTCCGAACCTGCACCATTGGAGAGGCCTGTGCCCGGAGACGCCTCTTGGGAAAGCTTGATGAGATAGCTCGTCAAAGGGCTAACTCGGCTCCCTCGCTCTCCCACTCCATGCTCCTTGGTTCGGTATTGTAATCTCTCAAAAAGCCTACTCTAATTTTTCACAGCCTGCCCACCCAAGGGCGGGCACCCTTCTTTTGGTCAAAAATAGATGCATAATATCCCACAAACATAGATACACATGGCTGGTTGGTCGAAATCCCATTTTCTGTTACTTCTCCCGCCCGGGAGATGGCAACGGGTAGACTGACACGTCATGTCTTCCGCTGAGCACTGCCTTCTGCTGGCAGACAGGGCGGTTTACAGAGGCGCCAGGCAATGAGGACATTCAGTTCATTAAGTAGTCCAAGTAGGAGGCACATATGCAAATACTCTTTTGCCTTGAAATGGGTTCTTTGGGCCATTGTGGAGCACCCCCTTATTCAGAATCGCCCCAAAAGGTTTTGAGGTTTTATCCCAGCGGTTTTCCTATTTTTGGGCACTTTTTTTTTTTTTTTTTTTCTTTCCTTTTGGGGGAAGGCCAGAGTTACTGTGACTTGAAGGTGCTTCGGTGCGTTTGGCTCTCCCGGTGGGGGCCGAGTTCAAGCATTCTGCCTGGTCTCGTGTGCGCCCTTACAAACTCAGGGTGCCCCTGCAAGTATGGCACCTGGTGCAGAGTCTGTTCTGGCCCCCTGAGACCCTTAGGTGGGCGGAACTTTTAGCTGGAGCTCCGTGCTCCGGAGGGCAAGTGTCAGTGCCTGCCCTCTTTTAATCCTCGGGCTGCTTCGGCGGCCCAACCTTCTCGGGTGAAAGATAGACAAGTTTTCATAACAACAGTTCATTACCCACATAGGGTGTTGGAACTCTAAGTCCCAGGTGTCCCCAGTCCTGTGCCTTGGGTTAGTGCATGCGCATGGTGTGTTTATGCAGATGAACTAAGCCTAAGGCATGTTGGGAGTGGGGTATTATGAACTATTTTTCAAATATATGGACCTAGGTTCGGTCCGCTCTTTGAGGGGATAGTGGCTTGTGAACGGGCCATAGTTCAGGTGTACTGGTCCCAAGGTCGCTCTTCACCCGCGCTGCCTTTTCAATCTAAAAGGTAGCTGGCGGACCTAGGGTGCCCGCGGGAGGTGGCTTTTCCTAAGCTCCTCGGTTCGGGTGCCCTTGCACAGCCTGAGTCCCTTCCACAGTTATGTGGGTAAGGGCTGCACGCTCAGGCGTCCCAATGGGTCAGAACAGTGGCTGCACCAGGTTCCTGATGCTTTGAGCGTCTGCAACTTCTTCCCCTCTCCGTTCCCTGTGTTCCTTCAGGATCACGGAGCGCCGGAAGAGTCACAGAGCTCAAACACTGGACTGCTGGGAGTCTCTCTGGGTCAGAACAGGTTCTGTCCCAGGGTCACTTCGGGCCTTGTAGTGATGGATCACTTGGTGGGACTTTTATCTAGACCATCAAGAAGCGATCCAACACTTGCAAGAATGCCCTGAGTTTGTTCTGCTCAATTTGGGCTTCCTCTCACCCCGTTCCCCTGGGCCAACGAGCCCACCCTTTACTTGGTAAAAGATAGAACTTCCCATAGGAACAGAGCTAGGGGCTGGAATATACTGACATGCATAATGTAAAGGCTGGCTGTGGGGACTACATTTCCCATCGTCCTCCGTTTCCCATCCCAAAAGTTGGAGCATGTGCTGAAGAGATTTATGCAAATGCCCCAAATCCATGGTGGTCTGGGAGCGACGGGGCAGTGGAGTCTTCACCCTTAGAACCTTGTCCAGGGGTGAGCTAGGAAGGGGGAAGTTTTCCAAACCCATACACAGGGTGTAGGGATTTAAAATATAGTGTGGGCAGAGCCTTCATTTGACTCGTTGTGACCCTACAGCTACTTGGTGGAATCGAGGCACCAGAGGGGGATGATCCGGCGGCTTTAGCCTGTGACCCGACCGGTCCCCGCTGTTGTTAAACATGTGGGGCTGCAAAACCGGGGGTCCCAGCGGGCCTGTTGAACTGAAGCGCCTGGCGCGATCCAGTTCAGATGGGAGCCTGAAGTGGCAAAGCAGGGCACGCACCCGATGGGAGTCTTCCAATGAAAACTTCTGAACCCTCGGGTGGCAGCCCTTGCAAGCTCTACCTTGCCACTGCTGGTCCGCTCTCCACGGTTCGGTTTCGTCGCCTTTCTCCCCTCTCCCTTTCCCTTGGGCTTTACAGCCCTCCCTTACAAGTAAAAGAAAGATCTTGGAAAAGGAATGAAGAAAGGGAGCCCCCCCCCCCTCGCACAAGTGGGGAAGGGATTCAAGGCGGTACTTAGGGCTTTTCTATGACGAGGGGACGATATCTCCACATGGTTTGGAGCTCGTCCACCTTCTTGAGCTGCTTTCTCAGCCAGCACCCCAAGACAATTATTGCAATGCAGAGTATAATCTGGAAGACCAAAATGACTACAATAGGGTGCAGGGCTACGTTAAGTATCGCTGACCCAGTAGGGCTCCAGCCAAGGAGCGCGTCAAGGAACGAGTGCTTTCCCGTGTCCTTGATTTGTGTCAGTAGCCCGGAGATTTCCTGTCCATCATGTTTAACCACCATGGACGCTGTGTCTCCGCTCCTCTTGATTTCCTGCAAGGTCTGTTTTAAAAGGGGATGGGACAGCAGGGATCTAATCGCCCGCAGCCCCATGCCCAGAAAAACTGGCTGAATGAATTTGAACAGACTAGGGGCCAGCAGGATTTCCTCCCTAGTCCATATGGGGACCGTGAATTCTATATCGCATCCCACAATGGAAGATAGGTTGCAGAAACATCTGTTGACATCTGGCAACATGGGTTGGATGTGGAAAGTATTTATGATGAGGTACTCACAATATGTCCTCACGCAAGCACACCCTCTTCCCAAGTACACAAAGGCAGAGGCATTCTCTTGCCTAAGCGTATATTTGCATTCCTGAGGGGAGTCCCTTAAGGGGTTCACGCAGGGGTGGTGAGTTTGTAGAGTCTGCTCATCACAAATAAATCCCAGGTTGTCTTTGTGTACACATGCCTTGAGATCCACAGCTTCCCAACTTCTGTTGTCATTCCTGGCCCATTTATCTGAGTCCAAGGAATACAGAACTTCGGTAGGTCCCACTTGCAGCCCTAGTGGCACAACGGGGTGTACATAAAAGAACCTTTGTGCAGTGGGCATCAGGATGAGAAGTCTCAATTCCTGCCTGTCCACTGAGAAAGAGGTATTCACCAGAGTCCACCAGGCTTCCAATTCCAGTTGTGGGGTGGGAATTTCTGGTCTAATCAACTGCTTGATTTCCAGAGGAATATTTCCTTCCGTGGCCTGCCTGATCATGCCCATGGTTACTGCTAAATTCATAGCTTGAGCCTGAGTGCATGCCAGCGCCAAAGAAATATTTAACTGTAGTGATTGAGTGCCTCTCAACAGCAAGGCAAAATCTTTTTCAATTTGGTTTTCCCAATTTACTAAAATGGAGCTAATGGAATGCTGGACTTCAGAGATGGTGTGGAAAGAGTCATTGATGGGTTTTCCCAGCTGGGAAATATAGGAGGTAGCGTAGGCAAATTTATTTGCAAGGGTTTCTATATTTATAGAATCTAAAACCGCTACTCCTCCAGCAACTGGTGCAACCCAGTCTCCTACAGATCGTTTCAATCTGCGAGGCGTGTTCCCCACCCATAACTGCAGCCAAGCCTCCCAACCCTTTTTACTGGGTTCCAAGTAGGGAGCACATTGTGGCAATTTTTCGATGGTATTTAATCCCGTCAGGCTGACCCTGATCTCCTTTAATACCATCTGTGGCCGAATTAAAACTTGTTCCCTTATATCCCGCTTAATCACATGGGAGCCAATTATGTGAGAGTTGGCACTTAATGTCCTTTCAGCGTCTGGAATGAGAGGGTTGAATTGGAGCTGGGTAAAATTCCCTATTGTGAGGGTGTAGTTTCCTTCTTCCGATGGAAGCTCTGTGTTGAAGGTGCCCAATTTGGTGAATTTCATTCCCATCGCGGACTCCCGCTGGCATAGAGGGTCTATTACCATAAACCAGTCAGGAGGTCCCTGTGTTCCCAACTCCGAATCAGTAACAATCCAATTTTTATTTGACCATGCAGTCAGCTGGTAGTGATGCGTCTCTCCACTAGGTGTCTGTATTGAGAACGCAAGCGGCTTTTCTATCCTAGAGCCAATTGATAATATAAATTTGAAAGGATTCTTTGCGCTCCACACTGCGGTCGACACGATTGCAATTTCACAGTATGGCCCCATGTCCTCAGTAAACCCTTTAGAGGCTGGAGTAGCGCTAGGAGTTATTGTGGGAGTTGTTGTTAATTTCTGTGGGCCCTTTGGGACATAAACACAATGCATTGGCACTAGGGGTCTCATGGTATCCTCATGAGAGAAACAGTACAGTTCCTGCGTTAACATTCTGGTCCCAGCACATAACAGAATCATATTAGGTGGTCTGACCCACTCTTCATCACAGCTGCGAAAGTCATAGCTGCTTCTGGGGAGTCTGCTGTCATTTTCCCCATAATTAGACTTTATGACTTTGCACAGCATGATTTCCTTGGGATATAGGCTTGTCTTACATCTCCAATGAGAGAATGGGACTATAGTGGGCAATACTGCTCTATCAGCTGTACATTCCTCCTGCATTAACATCAACACTAAATACATTGTATACATCATTGTTCTCACAAATCTCACCTTCACATTCTGGTAATCCATATTGTGTACCTGAAAATAAAAGATAAGATTGCGCTGTAGACCCTTCTTGCTATTTCTATAAGCTTGAAGGAGTCAAAGTACTAAGACAAGGTTGGGGAAGAGGGGGAAAGGGAAGGAGCAATTTTCACAGGAGAGAAGAAAAGAGAAAAAAAACTGTTGTAGTTCTGAAATTACATGTTTGTGTTCTGAGTTCTTTTTCTCCTGCACTCCCCCCCTAGATTACTGTGGACAGGTCTGTCTCAGGAATCTTATTCCTATACTTGGACTTGTTCAAGTTACACCAAGGGTGAGGAATGTGTCACTTAAGGGAAAATCCACCGGTTCAGGGCAGGGCATGACAGAGATTTGTCGGATTTCGGCTCTTCTCTGCGGCGGCGCCCCTTCAGGTTGCTGAATCTGATTAGGGTTAGCTGGCGCAGTCCCCTTCCATTCCTTGAGTTGGGAACAATGGAAGTACTTTCGCCAGGTTTCCCCGTTCTTTTTCTGAATTTCTACTTGGTAGACTGCTGGGCTGATCCTCAGTGTTATCGGGACGGGACCTAACCATTTGGCTTCCAAGGAGTGCTCGTTTTGCGAGAATCTCCTATATAGCACTAGCTGGCCTGGATCCCACACTCGAGGATTTTTAACCCAGCCTAATCTCTGGTCCATTGTCTGCTGTGTTTTTCCTAGTTGTTTAGCTACCTCCAGGTGGATATTGTGGACCTCCGTGACTAGCGATTGCACCCACGCGTCATTCACAACCACCGGCATCCAGTCAGATGGAAGTTGTGTTTTGAGCCAGAAGGCTTCTGGCAACACCATTTTCCTTCCTGTCATGACCATATGCGGTGTGTGACCATGGACGGCAGTAGTTCCCCTCAGCGCCATCAGGATAATGGGTAGCTTCTCGTCCCAATCCCTGCCTGTGGATTTCACTACTTTCCGTAGGGCTTCCTTGATTGTCCGGTTAGTCCTCTCAATTGCCCCTGATGCCTGGGGGTGCCCGGCAATGTGAAACCGCTGTTCCACCCCCAAGGCTTTGCACAATTCCTTTGTGACCTCCCCGATGAAGTGTGACCCCAAATCCGAGTCCATGACCCTCGGGATTCCCCACCTCGTCCATAGGTGGTTAAATAAAATTTTAGCAGTAGTAGCGGCAGTATTATATTTACAAGGGAAAGCCTCCACCCATTTGCTGAAAGGATCGATTACCGTGAGGCAGTATCGATTCCCTCTGGCTGTGCGGGGAAGGGGGCCGATAAAATCGATTTGTATACGAGCCCAGGGTCCCTCTATTCTTTGGTGCTGGATGGGAGCTTTGGGTCCTGATGTGTCGGCATTAACCATAGCGCACGCAAGGCAATTATTAACCCACTGTGCTACTTCCTGGCGCATGCCCGGCCACCAGCCCGTCTCCTTTACCCGTTCCAAAGTTAGAGTTGCACCGCGGTGTCCCTGCTCGTGCACAAACTTGATTAAATCCCCTCTGACTTGCAGGGGCACAATCCAGTGTTGCTCCCCCTGGCTATCTACTGCCCAGTAAATGCCCTCTTTCTGACTGATGGTGTATTTCCCCGTTTCGTCCTTCTGGGCTCTGGCAAGCTCCAGGATTTCTGGGTCGTCTTTCTGGAGCTCGCCCAAATCCATCAGGATTTCCCTCCCCTTGCTCTGGTTCCGGGTGGTGACCGGGTGTAAAGGAAAGGTGGGGGGTGAGCGGAAAGGATTGCTGTCTGCGAATGCAGCTTCTTTGGCAATAGCGTCTACTCTATTGTTCCACATCCCTTCCTCTGTATATTGTCTCTGATGTCCCTTAACGTGAGTCACGTATGTGGAGTCAGTTCGCGCCTCTATTCTCTCCGCTATTTGCAGCCATTTCTGAGAGTGTGCGACTGTTTTCCCCTCGCTATTCTGCCAATTCTGTTTCTTCCAAATGGGCAGCCAGGCCGTGATCGCCTGCACCGTCCAATGAGAATCTGTAAAAATGGCTAGGGGAACATCCAAAGGCTCGAACTGGAGGATTGCTAGCACTGCTTCCACTTCTGCGGCTTGGCTAGAATGAGGGCGGACGGTTCCTTTAAGGACTAGGGAATCCCGCACTCTAATGGCGCCGTAGCCGGTTCGAGCTGAGCCGTTTACATGGAAAGAAGACCCATCGCAAAACCAACAAACAAGCTCTTGTTGTCGGGCTTCTGCTAGGGTTATCCCTCCATTAACTGGCCAGGGTATATGCTGTACCACTGGCAGCGGACACTCATGCTCTTCCCCTTCAACTACGAGGCCATAGGGCGAGGGCGGTTCCTTTTGCTCCTTCTGGAAATCTACCCCTCTATTAGTTAACGCAAGCGTCCATTGGGCGATCCTTTGGTTCGAAACTTGCCCATCTTTAACTTTCCCGGAGAGAATATACTTAAGAGGGGAATGAGTAGTTTGAACTACCACCCTTGCTCCTCCTATTATAAACTCCCAATGGGTTAAACTCCAAACCAGAGCGAGGCAGACCTTCTCGCAGGGGGAGAATTTTTCCTCCACGGAAGTAAGGTTCCTGGAGGCGTAGGCCACCACCCTCTGAGATCCCGCTCGTCTCTGGATCAGAGTAGCCCCCAGACTGTGCTCCGAGATAGCCAATTGAATGAAAAACGGCTGGGTAACATCGGGGTGGGCAAGCGCCGGAGCCTTTGCGAGGTCATTTTTGAGCTCTGCAAAAGCCTTTTGCTGCTCCGGTCCCCAGTACCACTGCACATCTTTCTTCAGGAGCTCATAAAGAGGTCGGGCTTTCTCGGAGAACATCTCGATGAAATCTCGGGAAAAGTTAAAGGTGCCTAACAAAGCTCTTAGTGAATGGGGGTCTGTGGGGGCGGGGAGTTTAGAAATCACTTCTACTCTCTGTGAATCCGGTGTTCTCCCTTCTGCTCCTAGTGTGATGCCGAGGTACTTCACCTCGGTCTTCACTAGCTGGGCTTTCTCCCTGCTTGCTCTAAAGCCTGTTTCTTGGATGAGGGTGAGGACCTCCTCAGTGACCTCCCGGACCTTCTCCTCTGTCTCTGCGTGGATCAGCACGTCATCTACATAACTGAGCACACAATCCTTTGATCCAGGCAGCAGTCGGTCCCACATCTGCACAACATGCGCGTGACAAATGCTTGGGCTAGAATGGAAGCCCTGCGGTGTCCGCTTGAACACGTACTGTTGGCCGCGGAAGGTGAATGCAAATTTATACCAACAAGATTCGTGCAGGCGGATCGAGTGGAACGCGTTGGCCAAGTCCACCACGCTGTAAAATTTAGATCCCGCTGCAATGGCTGCCACAATTTCGTTGTATTTAGCGACCACCGGGGCCACCGGGGGAGTCACTGCATTGAGGGCTCTGAAGTCCACTGTCATCCTCCAAGTTACTCCATCTGCCTTTAGGACCGGCCACAAGGGGGCATTGCAGATGGACTGCATTGGGAGGATGACATCCCACTTCAACAGACCCTCAATAGTTTTCCCTATTCCTGCTTCCGCCTCCGCGGGGTATTTGTACTGACGCTGGGGAGGAGGATCTTTGCCCTCTATGAGAACACAAGCGTTTCTCACAGTCCCACACTCCGCCTTGTCAGTAATCCATACCCCGGGAAACTTTAGGGTCCATAGATCTCCCGTTACTGAACATACAGGGAAGGGAGCTTTTAGAGCTGCACATCGGTGTATAGCATTAATAAAGTCCGGGCCTCCCGGGATGTGCCACAGGAGTCCGTTGGCTAAATCTACAGTTAAATGGTTTTTCTTTAAGAAGGGGGCACCAATCATCCCATCGTCTTCTCCTGCATTGTTACAGGCTCTCATGCTGGCTTTGAGTCTCCCTACAGTGATTGGAATCTTTTTCCAGATGTGTGAGAGGTGGCTTCCTCCCGCGTACCCGGCCAGTTCCAGAGTTTTATCTGTCTGGGTTCCCTGGGTAACTAGCGTTGGATGGAGCACGCTAATCGATGCCCCTGTGTCTACTAATAGAGTGGCAGGTTTAATGTTCCCTGGAGCCCCAATGCCTGCCTTTACCATTGGTCTCCCCCAAGTGTCTGGCTTAAGTTTAGCCACTACTCCTTCGGGGAGATTAGTGGGCCCCGGGCACCCCTAGCGCAGACCCTGTTCCTCATATTCCGGACCGTTAACGACCGTCTGCTGCTGGACCGCGGCTATCGGAGCCGGGTATAACTGAACAGTGGGGTGCATTGGAGGGGGTGGATGTTGAACTACTGCAGCTACGGGCGGTGAATACCCTTGAGGTGCTGCAAAATGGGATTGGGTTGGTGGAGGTGGGGGAGCCGACGGCTGCTGATTTCCCCACCCCTGCATCACTTGTTGTTGCCTTTCTATCAAAAGTGCAGTGGGTGCTAGATCCATATTGGTCATGTCGCACCCTGCATGGAGTAAAAAGTTCCAGAGCGCTTTCCTCTGAGTCTGTTCTCCGGGCGGTAGCGAATTCCAAAAACGAGCTCGCTCGGCCTTTCTGTTATAAGAAGGCTTGTACCCCCGACTCTGATTCTGCAAATCTTGATATGCCTCCCCATAAGGGCCCGTCATTGTATTAGGCTGTGGGGCTGGAGGCGGCTGCACTGCGGGAGGAGGAAAAGGGGCCGAGGGCTGCACGGGTGGAGGAGGGGCTCTTGGTTGATAGTTAGGGTTCCCCCCCCCCGCTCCGGGCTTCTGCCTGGCCGGTTTCCCATTGTTCCGCACCTGCGCGTGCTTATTTTGTCCTGTTGGAGGATTGACTGGAGGCTGCGGTGGGTTATAGGGGTCCGGATTAACTTCCCTCTTCTGATACTGAGAGTGAGGCCCGTTGTTGGCATAAGTAACCGTGTTAACGGCTTCCTTAGCGCGGTCCTTTTTGCTACCCCTTTTATCAGGCCCGTATTTACCTATATATCTACTGATATTCTTGAGGTTAGAATGAAGGAGATCCCACTCGGGGTTATGTGCATGGGTGGGTCCTAACATCTGTCGAGTGGTCCTATTAAGACCTTGGATGACATCAAGGACAAAATCCTCGTCATTATAATCGGGCGGTTTCCCTTCGTCTGGTATGATTACATCTGCAACTACGGCTAGGAACTGTTTTTTTGATAGATAAATCAGGGGGTCTTCATCCGGACCCTGTACGAACTGGTTGTAAACATATTTAACGCTCTCTTCCTCCCAGGTGACTGCTAATATTTCAGCTATCCATTCCCGGGTGGTGAGTGCATCTGGGTATGGGATCACCAATTGGGCCCTTACTTTTTCTGCATTTGGGCCTGTTGCGGCCAGTCGCAAAACCTGATTTAATTCCTTAATGGTAATGTCCGGGTATTCCCGTTTCAGTTGCATCATCCATTGTACCGATGTCTCCCTATTATAAGGGCCGAGGATTTGAAAGGCCATTTTAACGTCCTCGGTCTTCCAATCTTTAACTTCCTTAGTTATCTGTACAGTTTCTTTGTCAGGCCCTTGTCTAGTGGTGGTTTGTCGGGTGACTACCGGGTATACTGGGGCGGGAGCAGTCCCCCAGGGTTGTATTTCCTCCTCATCCTCACTTTCCTCGTCCGAAAAAGCATAGAAGGTGGATGGGGAGACCGTTGCTATAAGAGCATTTTTACGGTCTAACTTCTGCTGCAATGAGGCAATTTCTTTTTTACACGCCTCATGATTAGCTGCCTCTTTGGTTTTCTTCACCGTTTCTGTGGCTATCTCAACGGCATGTTGCAGTTTGTCATTCCGGTTTTTGGTTTGCTCCAGCTCTTTGCTCAATGCTTTTATTTGCGTTTGGGCTTTCTTTAGAGCTGTTATGGTATCTTGGTGTATTAAGGCCAGGGTGTTTTTCTCTATCTTGACCTCTTCTATGGTTCGACTTGCCTGCTGCAGGTCGAGGTCCAAGCTATTATTTTCTCCCGCTAGTCTATTTATTTCTGCGGCGTATTTCCTATGTAATTCCGCCTTTTCTGCCTCATTGTTTTGCCAAACTTCTGCTTTTTCTGCCTCATGGCTTTGCCGAATTTTATCCGTCTCTGCTGCATGGGTCTGGAGCAAGAGTTCCTTTTCTACGGTATGCTTCCGGAACTCGTCCTCCAGCACCTCTGCATGTTTCTTAAGGCTTGCCTCTAATTCTTTTTCCTTTCTTTCCATCTGCACCTCTTGCTGCTCTATTTGCCCTTCCCTCTGGGCAAGCTGTTCCTTGAGCTGCTTATTCAGGGTAGTGCTATCTCGTAGGGCTTCAAACAAGCCCCACGCGGCAAAAAGATCTCTTTTGCCGGCGCTAATTGTTTTGTTGCTACAACCCTCTTCAAAAATGTCTCTGAGGGATTGGAGGGGATCAGAGCCTTGATTAAAGAGTCCCTTTTTCCAGGGATTATCTCCCTTCTTTATCAGCCACTTATCCAATTTGGGGATCTCTTCCTTCTTGGCAAGAATATCCATTGTGGCGTGTGGGGATTTCTCTTTTTAGTTCTACTTATATTTCGCTTACTGCCAACCTCAGGTGGTGTTTCAGCTAAAGTTACGGGGCACCGAGCCGACCCAACGATCGCGTCTCGGGTAAAAAGGGAGCCACGGGCCGACCCAACGATCGCGTCTCCGGGCAAAGTTTTAGGCACCGAGCCAATCCTATGATTGCGTCTCGGCCACCAGGGGAAAATCCACGAGCCGACCCAACGATCGCGTCTCGGGTGAAAAGGGAGCCACGGGCCGACCCAACGATCGCGTCACCGGGCAGAGTTTTAGGCAATGAGCCAATCCTATGATTGCGTCTCAGCCAAAGGGAAAATCCACGAGCCGACCCAACGATCGTGTCTCGGGTGAAAAGGGAGCCACGGGCCGACCCAATGATCGCGTCACCGGGCAGAGTTTTAGGCAATGAACCAATCCTATGATTGCGTCTCAGCCAAAGGGAAAATCCACGAGCCGACCCAACGATCGCGTCTCGGGTGAAAAGGGAGCCACGGGCCGACCCAACGATCGCGTCACCGGGCAGAGTTTTAGGCAAGAGCCGACCCAACGATCGCGTCTCAGCCAGAAAAGGGCGCCGCGAGCCGACCCAACGATCGCGTCTCGGGCAAACAAAAACAAAATAAATGTTGCCCAGCAGTCAGATTGCAACGGTCCTGTGACCCGCTTGCCTTCTTGACTGTCGGGTGCCTTAGACTAGCCTTGGCCTAGACTCGTGTAAGGACTTGGGTGTGCGTGTGTAGGTGTATGTGTATGTAGTGTGTGTGCGTGTGTGCACTAAGCTCTAAAAGAAAAGGAGAAGGGAAGGGTGCTCTATCCAGATCTTAAACAATCCTAGCCTGTCCTGACATTCCCTCCCACGATAGACGCGTTTAGAAGGCCTCGGGACGGCGGCCGGACTTCACGGGACTTCCCCCTTGCGTTCGATCGGGCTCAGTCCTCTTGCGAGGTGTCTGGCCTCCTCGGGGCGGCTGAGAAGTCCAACGCTGAATGATAGAAAGGGGAGCAGCCCGACCCACAAATTATAGAAATGCTCGCTAGAGCCGTTCACACAGAACTCATTCACTCAATCACTCACGCGATAGCCTCACTAGCAAGACTTTCTGAACGGTGCAACCTTACGTCTGTCTGTATGAAGACACGCGTGTCGACTCGCGTGCGTTCATACAAACAGGATAATGCCCAAGCTTTCTCCACCAATTTCTGTTAGGGAAACTGCTCTCAAAATAAAGTTGGGGAATTAGACTGAGAGACAGCTAGCCCCTAAACGGAATCTTTTATCTATGTATACGAGGCTCAACCGATCAGAGAGTCAATGCTCAATAAAGAACTCTAATTTAATAAAATCAATTGTGGTTTATTTGAAACAATAGTTCGTTCACACAAGGTACAAAATCAATCACACATTCATACAGGTCTAGGAAAAATAGAGAGATCGATAGGGGAACATAAAGGAATTGACATACAGGGCAATACTACCTCTCGCAGACTCCAATGGAAGGCTTCGATGGCGACGAATGAGGAAATGGGGGTAAGGTCCCGAAACTGATCAGGAATCGGGGGTGTTACTACCCAGCGGGAATGGGGGTTTACTGAGTAGAAGGCACACCTGTGGGTAGCTAGTCCACAGGTTATATAGAGTCACCTTAGTCCTGAGGGGATGGGAGGTGACTGGGAGTGGTAATAGGAGGTTCTGCTGATGACCAGGAAGGCTGGACATCGGCTGGACCAATGGTGGGTCAATGGCGACACCTGATTGGGTGTGTGCTTCAACCAATGAACATCACCTTCATCCTGGGCATCCTGGAAACTTCCAGGTTGCGACAGGGCCTGGGGCGGCTCCGTTGGTATCAATGTGGGAATGACTGGGTGATTGGGAGGAGATGGGATTAACTGGAAAGGGACAATAGAGAATCAGATATGCACCTAGGTATTCCGGTGTAGACAAAAGGGCTTGGTGGTATCAGGAGAGATCCTTCCTCCTTCTCAACTCTCCGGGGTGAAGACAGTTGCTTAGGAAATCACTGGGCAATCAGGATTAATAGTGGAGCCATTAATCCATTCATAGACTAGGTGGGTTGCTTGCGGGCTAGGAATGACTCAAGGTGTGTACGTGAGGTTCCCACATAGAAGGAATGAAGCTCAACCAGGCAGGAAGATGGCTACATGTGGTGTTAGCAAAACACAGTGGTTTCCATGCTTAGCGCTACACACCGTTCGCCTGGACAGCTCCGTGGCGGCGTAGCCTCCTCCTTACCATGGCGGGTTCCACGCGATGGCGGGGAAGAGTTAGAGCGCGGCTGCAGACACTCGGTGCCTGACTCAAGCGCTCCTATACTTGTTAATAGGTACACGGGAGTCTTATGTAGTTCCTGGGTAGCTTCACTCGCATTCACTGGCCAGGCGGATGCAAGCTTGCTTCTCCAGGCGCCCTGGCAACCTTGTTTGTGACAGAGGGGTCATTTTCTCACACTGGGGAACATGTGGGGAGAGATGGTCCCTAAGGTAGGCAGGTCCTAGGCCATATAGGGCTTTAAAGGTAATAACCAGCACCTTGTACCGAACTCGGTATATTATTGGCAGCCAGTGCAGGGTGCCCTTCATGAACTTTCAAATTTTTTTTGAGAATTTTGTTCCCACAAAGAAGTTCCAGAACTCTGTTCCACTGTGTTCCCCCAGAAAAAAGCCCTGGACAGAACTAAAGCTTTATAAGAATGGAAGGAAAGTTAATTTTTCAATTTGAGTATTTATTAAGAAATGTGTTCACAGTATCCCCAAACTAATGTGTATGATAAATGTTATTAAAATACATTCATGGCAATTAAATAATCCTGTGTCCACACTAAGCTGAACACAGACATCTTATACCAAATCAATCCACTGGCCCATCAAGTTCAGTTTTGTCTGCTCTTCAGGGTCTCAAGCAAGGGAAAATCTTTTGCATAGGTTATCAGTAGTGCACTGCAATGCCCAAGTTTACAGTTGGTATCATGTCCAGCCTTACCCATTGTATCATGCAACATACTATTTCTGCTGAAATCAGCTACTTTTAGCAGAAAGATTTGGGAGAGATCAATGGATTTCCCAGCTTAAACTGAAAACCAAAGAATATGTTTTTTTGTTTTCCATGTTGTACAACTAAACACTACCCTAGCTGTCAAGCATCGGTATTTCGAATAACCAAGCAGTTGTTTGATACAAAGACTCATTTTATTAATAATCCAGTACTTGCCCAAGGTACGATACCTTGAAAGTGATACAAAGTTTCACATGGTATAGATTAAAGGCTACTTCAAAGGCAATAGGAAAGATAGCTTCAAACCATAACATACAGATGTGAATTGCAACAGATGTTCAAAGGGTACTACCAACTACCATTATGTGGTTATAACTTCTCCCGGCTTCCAGACATTCCTGCTTTTCTGATAAGATGTATGAATGGGAACTGTTCGGGGTAGGCGCCTTTCTTTTATCATCAAGGTTACTTGCATATTCTAAATCTTCTACCCAGGGGTGAGAAAGGAAGGAGAGGAAAGGGGGGCGGTACAAGCTTTGAAATGCAACTATGAGAGAGAATGATTTTAAGACAGAGAGGAAATGACTTCCAATACCTGTATTGATTTAATACAGAGAAATAGCATGCTTGACATACTGCCCCTCCTAAGACTTTTTCCGGGGTTTATTTGGATTCAATTTGTAAAATTTCTTTATCAAATCTGCTGCCCTCACATTTGAAGCCTCCACCTATTCATTGTGACTTGGGGAAAAATGTTTCCATCTGATTAAAAAATACAACACCCCTCTCTTTAATTTCGCATCTAGAATCTCTTTAACTTCATGGTGACTCTGATTCCCAATCTGGATAGGTTGTGGAACTTGTAGACGAGGGTGCCAAGACGTAGCTCCAGGATCCCAGCGTAATGGACTGCAATGAAAGACAGGGTGGATTTTACCGAACATTTTTGGCAATTCTAGTTCCACTGTAACTTTATTGATGACTCTCTTTATTTTGAACAGGCCCAGGAATTTGTAAGTTAACTTCCTCAAAGGCTGAGACATAGGTAAGTTCTTAGTTGACAGGAAAATGGTTTCCCCCACTTTAAAGTCCCACACTGGAACATGATTTTTGTTATAATGTCTCTTGTAAGTGTCTTTAGCCATTTCTAAGTTCTCTTGTATTATTTTCCATACCTTTCCCAAGTTCCCCCACCAATGTTCAAATGAAAAGGGTAATTCTGGGGTAATTCTTCCTGGTAATAATGGAAAAGGCTTCCCTTCATAACCATTCACTACCCTGAAAGGAGACGTTTTTGTGGAACTATGAACACTGTTGTTATATCCATACTCCGCAAATGGCAACAGGTCTACCCAATTGGATTGTTGGTAATTTACGTAGCACTGTAAATACTGTTCTAGGAGGGCATTCACTCTTTCCGTTTGTCAGTCATTCTGAGGATGGTACATGGAACTCAGACCTTGCTCCATGCCGGTTAATTTACAAAACTCCTGCCAAAAGCTGGCAACGAACTGCGGCCCTCTGTTACTAATAACCTTGTCTGGAAATGAGTGTAGTATGACCACGTGCTGGAAAAATAGGTAGGCTAGCCTTTTTGCCATGGGTAATTGGGTGCATGGAATGAAATGTGCTTGCTTCGAGAAAGTGTCCACCACTACCAAGATCACGGTTTTTCCTTGCGATGCTGGGAGCTCTACTATAAAGTCTATCGAAACCACTGACCATGGCCTGTCAGTGGTTTCTAATGGTTGTAATAGTCCCGGAGGTTTTCCTCCCCTTTTCTTAGCCATTATGCACACTGGGCAGGTGGCCACATAACTTGAAATGTCCTTTTTCATAGATGGCCACCAAAATTGCTGATTTACCAGATGAAAAGTTTTTTAAGTGCCCAGAAAGTTTACTACCGTGACAAAATTATAATACTTCCTTCCGGAGGCTCTCTAGTATATACAGTTTTCCTTCTCAGTACCAGAATCCTCCCTCTCCCTTAACAACCGTCTCTCTCTCCGTGCAGGGCAGGAGAGACAGGCGCAAATTAGAAGTCTCAATGTGTGGATGAGACGATGGTGTAAGGAGGAAGGGTTTAAGTTTGTTAGGCACTGGGATGCTTTCTGGAACAAGCCGGAGCTCCACTTGTCTCCGGATGGAACCAGGCTGCTGGCGCTTAAAATCAAAAAGGTGGCAGAGCAGTTTTTAAACTAAATCTTGGGGGAAAGCCGACAGGAGATGGAATGTCTCTGGTTCGGGAGGACTCGTCTCAAAGAGATGAAGGGTTGGCTTCTATTTTTCTACCGAGTAACGGATCAGAGTTGTCCACTGTGATGGTGACAAACAGTATGGACTGTCTGCTAGAGTCTCGAGGCGGCAGGAGAGAGGTGGCGGGCCTAGCTTGCTTGGGAAATTATAAATGTTTGTATGCAAATGCTAGAAGTGTCCGAAGTAAAATTGGTGAATTGGAATGTTTAGTGTTGGGAGAAAACATAGACATTGTGGGAATTTCAGAAACTTGGTGGAATGAGGAGAATCAGTGGGACACGGTGATTCCTGGATATAAGTTATATCGGAAGGCTAGGGAGGGAAGGGTTGGAGGTGGGGTGGCTCTGTATGTCAGAGAGGATATACGGTCCAGTAAGACTGAGGTCAGAGAATTAGATTCCCTTTTAGAAATGCTTTGGGTTGAAATAGAGGGCCCAAAAGGAAATTTAACTATGGGAGTTTGTTATCGCCCACCAAATCAAAAGAGAGAGGACGATTATAATATGATGGAGGGATTAAAGATAGCGGCTAAACGTAAAAACTGTGTCATAATAGGTGATTCTAACTACCCGCAGATTGATTGGGTCAATATGTGTTCTGGTCGAGAGAAAGAGATTGAGTTTCTTGATGCTCTCAATGACTGTGCTATGGAGCAGATGGTCTCAGAACCTACCAGAGGTGGGGCGATCCTGGATCTGGTCCTAAGTAATGCCCAAGACTTGGTGAGAGACGTAAAAGTGATTGCGCCGCTTGGGAACAGTGACCATAATGTTATTGATTTCACCATTTGTATAAATAGGGAGTTGCCCAAAAAGACCGCCACAACCACATTTAACTTTAAAAGGGGTAAATTCTCTGAGATGAGGAGGCATGTGAGGAGGAAACTGAAAGGAAAGGTAAATACGGTCAAAACCCTTGGGGAAGCTTGGAGACTATTTAAAACTATAATCCTAGAAGCTCAGATAAAATACATACCACAAGTTAGGAAAGGCACAAACAGGTATAAGAAGAGGCCAGCGTGGTTAACAAACAAAGTAATGGAAGCTGTAAAAGGTAAGAAGGACTCCTTTAGGCGGTGGAAAACCAGTCCAAGTGAGATTAATAAAAGGGAACACAGGCAGTGGCAAATCAAATGCAAGACTGTGATCAGGCAGGCAAAAAGGGACTATGAGGAGCATATTGCAAAAAACATAAAGACCAACAATAAAAATTTCTTCAAATATATTAGAAGTAGGAAACCAGCCAGGGAAGCAGTGGGGCCCTTGGATGACCATGGGGTAAAAGGATTACTGAAGGAGGATGGGGAAATGGCTGAGAAGCTGAATGCATTTTTTGCCTCCGTCTTCACCGTGGAAGATGAGAAGTGTTTGCCCGCCCCAGAACCACTAATATTGGAAGGGGTGTTGAAAGACCTGAGTCAGATTGAGGTGACAAAAGAGGAGGTCCTACAACTAATAGACAAATTAAAAACTAATAAGTCACCGGGTCCGGATGGCATACATCCGAGAGTTCTGAAAGAACTCAAAGTTGAACTTGTGGATCTTCTAACAAAAATCTGTAATCTTTCATTGAAATCTGCCTCCGTTCCTGAGGACTGGAAGGTAGCAAATGTCACCCCCATCTTTAAAAAGGGTTCCAGAGGAGATCCGGGAAATTACAGGCCAGTCAGTCTGACTTCAATACCGGGAAAGTTGGTAGAAACCATTATCAAGGACAGAATGAGTAGGCACATTGATGAACACGGGTTATTGAGGAAGACTCAGCATGGGTTCTGCAAGGGAAGATCTTGCCTCACTAACCTGTTACATTTCTTTGAGGGGGTGAACAAATATGTGGACAAAGGAGACCCGATAGATGTTGTTTACCTAGACTTCCAGAAAGCTTTTGATAAAGTTCCTCATCAAAGGCTCCTTAGAAAGCTTGAGAGTCATGGAGTAAAAGGACAGGTCCTCTTGTGGATCAAAAACTGGCTGAGTAATAGGAAGCAGAGAGTGAGTATAAATGGGCAGTCTTCGCAGTGGAGGACGGTAAGCAGTGGGGTGCCGCAGGGCTCGGTACTGGGTCCCATCCTCTTTAACTTGTTCATAAATGATTTAGAGTTGGGAGTGAGCAGTGAAGTGGCCAAATTTGCGGATGACACTAAATTGTTCAGGGTGGTGAGAACCAGAGAGGATTGTGAGGAACTCCAAAGGGATCTGTTGAGGCTGGGTGAGTGGGCGTCAACGTGGCAGATGCGGTTCAATGTGGCCAAGTGCAAAGTAATGCACATTGGGGCCAAGAATCCCAGCTACAAATACAAGTTGATGGGGTGTGAACTGGCAGAGACAGACCAAGAGAGAGATCTTGGGGTCATGGTAGATAATTCACTGAAAATGTCAAGACAGTGTGCGTTTGCAATAAAACAGGCCAACGCCATGCTGGGAATTATTAGGAAGGGAATTGAAAACAAATCAGCCAGTATCATAATGCCTCTGTATAAATCGATGGTGCGGTCTCATTTGGAGTACTGTGTGCAGTTCTGGTCGCCGCACCTCAAAAAGGATATTATAGCATTGGAGAAAGTTCAGAAAAGGGCAACTAAAATGATTAAAGGGCTGGAACACCTTCCCTATGAAGAAAGGTTGAAACGCTTAGGGCTCTTTAGCTTGGAGAAACGTCGACTGAGGGGTGACATGATAGAGGTTTACAAGATAATGCATGGGATGGAGAAAGTAGAGAAAGAAGTACTTTTCTCCCTTTCTCACAATACAAGAACTCGTGGGCATTCGATGAAATTGCTGAGCAGACAGGTTAAAACGGATAAAAGGAAGTACTTCTTCACCCAAAGGGTGATTAACATGTGGAATTCACTGCCACAGGAGGTGGTGGCATCCACAAGCATAGCCACCTTCAAGAAGGGGTTAGATAAAAATATGGAGCAGAGGTCCATCAGTGGCTATTAGCCACAGTGTGTGTGTGTGTGTGTGTGTGTGTGTATATATATATATATATATATATATATATATATATATATATATATATATATATATATATATATATATATATATATTTGGCCGCTGTGTGACACAGAATGTTGGACTGGATGGGCCATTGGCCTGATCTAACATGGCTTCTCTTATGTTCTTATGTTCTTAACCCCATCTGGTTTTTGGTCTCCCTCCTTTTCCACTTCAAGAATCAGTTTTTCCCCTCTCCACTTTTCTTCTAATTTTTCCTTTTTAGCTTTAGACCTAGTGGTTACTGCCCCCACCAGGAGAGGGGGTGATATAATAGAGTCAATAACTTCTCCCTTTGGCCATTGTGTTGGGGAAGTCAAGACAAAGAATCCGCTAAAAAGTTTTGGAGCCCAGAATGTGCTTTAAAGTAAAATCAAATTTGGCAAAAAATCCTGCCCACCGAATTTGTTTCTCAGTCAACTTTCGGCATCCCATGAGTGCCTCTAAGTTCTTATGATCTGTCCAAATTTCAAAAGGGACCCTGGCTACCTCTAACCAAGACCTCCAGGTTTTTAAGGCAAACGTCACGGCAAATGCCTCCTTGTCCCACACGGACCAATTCCGCTGTTCTGGGGAGAATTTCTTGGAGATGTATGCATAGGGTCAATCCTCGGGGATTCCCAATCTAGTACTGCTTGGATCTTGGCAAGGTCCATGGCTAACCCCTTCCTGGATACCCTATTCCCTAGGTAATCCAGTTCCGTTTTGTGAAACTCACACTTGGACAATTTGACATACAGCTTATGTTTGTACAGGGCACTGAGTACTGAGTACTTCCCTCATCAACTTTACATGAGATTGTTAATCCTTGGAGTAAATAATTATATCATCCAGGTACACTACGACCCCTTTATACAAGTATTTCTGCAGCACTTCATTTATAAAATTCATAAAAACTCCGGGAGCACCTTGTAATCCAAACGGCATTACTAAGCACTCAAACTGTCCCATGGGAGTATTGAAGGCAGTTTTCCATTCATCTCCCTCTTTTATGCACACTCTAAAGTAAGCATCTCGCAAATCTAGTTTGGTAAAGATTTTCCCTTCAGATACCATGCTCAATAGGTCCTTGATTAGAAGTATAGGATAGGCATTCGAGGTAGAAATCCCATTGATTCCTCGAAAATCCGTGCAAAGCCTAAAACCCCCGTCCTTCTTCTTTCTGAACAGTATGGGGGTAGCGTAGCTTCAAGTTTAACAAAGTCAATGGGACAAAAAATAAAGATCCAGTTATTCTCACCCTGAGTGGTGCCGTTAGTTCCACAATTTGCTGCTTGGCACCTCTCAATGCAGGTTGCTGCCGTTTCCTGCCGGCTCTTCTTCCCAGGACATCTCACTTAACTCATCTATGATGATGGTCTCTTCATCCAAGGAAGTAGAGGCTACAGTGCTCCCTTTCGCTGATTCTTTAGAACAACTCGCGGTCTTCTTTGACGCCGATGTTTTGGGCTTCGGAGTAAGTGGGGGGGGGGGCCTCGAGGTCGCTCTAGGCAGTTAGCAGCCAGATGGTTCAGGTCCCCACATCGGAAGCAACATCGCGGGGTAGTCAGTTTGTTGGCTACCCCAATGGGGTTAAATTTCTTCCTTTCTGGCATTGCTCCTGACCGAGACTCATGTCCCCCCTTACTCCCTTGCTGCTGTTGGCATTGCAGGGCCACTCTTTTCATGTTGGTCTCCACTTCACCAGCTAGCTGTACCCATCCCACCAGTGTGGTAGGACAAGCTTGTTGTAGAGCTTGATCCAACACGCTTGCATTCAGGCCCCTCTGGGACAGCTCGATTTTCATAAACTCATTTCATCCCCGGACTTTGACCGTATTTGCCCGAAATTCGGCCACATACTCACGCACCAACTTCAACCCCTATTGCATGTCTTGTAGTGCTGTCAGCGCTCAAGTTTCTTGGAGTGGGTCTTTGTACTGCTTGAGTAAGGCTTGAAGGAAGGCAGCCACTGTGTCCAATTCGGAGCTTCTGGTCTCGTATAGACTTACGTACCATCGTTTGGCGGCCGATTTCAGCTTCGACCCCAGGTAGTTCACTCAGCTGAATTCATCGAGAAAGGTGTTCCCCCAATAGTGCATGTAGCTATTGGCTTGGATAGAGAAGTATTCCACCTCCTTGGGGTCTCCATCGAATGTCACGTCCAACTCTCTTCCCTGGCCATAATCTCGGGGGACTGGTGGTGGTGGCATCGGCGGTGCTGCGGGTTGCCTCGCCAGCGGGGGTATTGGTGCTCCCCTCAGATCTGCGGGTCGCAGTACCCTCTCGAGTTGCCTCCTAATCTCTTGCGCCATAAAGGTGGCATTGGCTTGTATCTCGTCCTTCAAGCCCCTCGCCATGTCAGCCATTTCATTTCTCACCGTTTGGAGTATTCCTTGATTATCGGGTTCGGGTTCTTCTCCCTCTCCTTCAGGGCCTGGTTGCTCAGGAGCTTCACCTTACTCTCCCTCCTCAGGTTGAGGTAATTCCCGCTCCCTGCCACCGACAACTCGTGCACCTTTTCGAGCACCTTCTTGCCTGCTCTTCCTGATCATCACTCTCATCCAACGGGAGTGTCGTGTTAGGATGGCCTCCCTCCAAGCTGGTGCCTCCTCCATTAGGGTGGTGGAAGTTCGCAGTTCCCAATTTTGGGGGGTGATGAGGAGTTGTTGAATATGCAGGGGAGATCCTTGCCCTGCAGCTCTGCAGGCATCTAGTATGTGCCACAGAGGGGTCCACACTTTGGCTTCGTCCTCTCTGCTCTCACCTTGTCTCCTCTCTGGGGGAGTGGGGAATTCACTGTTATCCGGAGCTCTCTCCGCCATACGGTCAGAAAGTTGCCGGTTCAGTTAAATTCCTAACAGGATCACTTCCAAAATGTCAAGCATTGGTATTTCAAATAACCAAGCAGTTGTTTGATACAAAGACTCATTTTATTGATAATCCGGTACTTGCTCAAGGTGTGATTCCTTGGAAGTGATACAAAGTTTCACATGGTATAGATTCTTAAAGGCTACTTTACAAAAAAAAGGAAAGATAGCGTCAAACCATAACATACAGATGTGAATTGCAACAGATGTTCAAAGGGTATTACCAACCACCATTATGTGGTTATAACTACTTCCGGCTCCCAGACATTCCTGCTTTTCTGATAAGATGTATGAATGGGAACTGTTCGGGGTAGCTGCCTTTCTTCTATCATCAAGGTTACTTGCATATTCTAAATCTTCAACCCAGGGGTGAAAAAGGAAGGATAAGAGAGAAGGGGGGGGGTACAAGCTTTGAAATGCAACTATGAACATCAGAACATAAGAGAAGCCATGTTGGATCAGGCCAACGGCCCATCCAGTCCAACACTCTGTGTCACACAGTGGCAAAAAAATTTATATATACACAAACACTGTGGCTAATAGCCACTGATGGACCTCTGCTCCATATTTTTATCTAAACCCCTCTTGAAGGTGGCTATACTTGTGGCCGCCACCACCTCCTGTGGCAATGAATTCCACATGTTAATCACCCTTTGGGTGAAGAAGTACTTCCTTTTATCCGTTTTAACCTGTCTGCTCAGCAATTTCATCGAATGCCCACGAGTTCTTGTATTGTGAGAAAGGGAGAAAAGTACTTCTTTCTCTACTTTCTCCATCCCATGCATTATCTTGTAAACCTCTATCATGTCACCCCGCAGTCGACGTTTCTCCAAGCTAAAGAGTCCCAAGCGTTTCAACCTTTCTTCATAGGGAAAGTGCTCCAGCCCTTTAATCATTCCTTGGGTTCTCTGGACTTTCTCCAATGCTATAATATCCTTTTTGAGGTGCGGCGACCAGAACTGCACACAGTACTCCAAATGAGACCGCACCATCGATTTATACAGGGGCATTATGATACTGGCTGATTTGTTTTCAATTCCCTTCCTAATAATTCCCAGCATGGCGTTGGCCTTTTTTATTGCAAACGCACACTGTCTTGACATTTTCAGATGAGAGAGAATGATTTTAACTATGAAAACATTTTCAACTATGAGAGAGAATGATTTTAAGGCAGAGAGGATATGACTTCCAATATCTATATTGATTTAATACATAGAAATAGCATGCTTGACACAAGCCTCAACACCATCTAACTGATGACAGACAGAGCACTAGGGATAGACATCTTCTCTTAAGGAACTACATGCCAGATTTTTGTTTTCCGCAATGCAAGAGTGGGTTTTCTGGTGCACCACCAATTTAAGCAACTTAGCATATCCAGTATTACCAGGACTGTGTGTGGAAGATAGATGTTGCAATAATTCTTATGGCAATGTTCCAAAAACTCCAAGTAGACAGCTCTCACAGCATTGCCCCCCCCCCCAGCTGAAATGTTCAGTGGATACATCAAGCCTACCCAATGTGGAAAATCACTATACATAAGAAAGATTCCATTTCCAGCGGTCACTACACAGTACTATGACAGTAGTATAAGAGGGGTACATTCCATCAAAGTGACAGTTTAGTTTGTCTTCTGCTTCTTATCTCTAATCTTCCATCTTTTCTCTTAAGTGCATTCAGTGTATAAATGTGTAGATGCAGGGATATTTAAGAACATAAGAGAGGTCACGTTGGATCAGGCCAATGGGCCATCCAGTCCAACACTCTGTGTCACAAAAAACCCAAGTGCCATCTAGAGGTCCACCAGTGGGGCTAGAAGCCCTTCCACTTTGCCCCCCCCCCAAGCACCAAGAATACAGAGCATCACTGCCCCAGATAGAGAGTTCCAATAATAAGAGTTCTTCTGCTCCATATGCTTATCCATTTCCCTCTTGAAGCTGTCTATGCTTGTAGCCGCCACCATCTCCTGTGGCAGTGAATTCCACATCTTAATTACCCTTTGGGTGAAGAAGTGCTTCCTTTTATCCATTCTAACCCGACTGCTCAGCAATTTTTTCGAATGCCCACAAGTTCTTGTATTGTGAGAAAGGGATAAAAGTACTTCTTTCTCTACCTTCTCTATTCCATGCATATTTGCAGGCATTCTAGTATTTGGTACTGCCTCTATGTTTGATATGACTCTAACTGTTTATTAAACTCTCTGTTTTGTATATCAAGATATCAGTGATGTTTTCCAGAAATGGTTTTGAACCTTGGCTCTTTGTCAAAAGATTGTTTAAGAATTTTTCTCCGAGTTCTTATGTTATGTGGTAGAACCCAAGCTTGCAATTGCCTTTTAGAATATGACCCTATGACAGAAAGGTTTGTTACTTATTTAGTTTGGCTTTGCCATAGTGAATTTGGGTTACACTGGGAAATGAGCCTAATTCATACAGGCACATGCCTAAAAATGTGAGACTTTCAGAGTACACATAGGAACATAGTAATGGTTGTGGCTTCTGAAACAAAATTTTACAGTGACATCACAATGTAGAAGTTGCTTTAAATCAATGCACAGTGTAACTATTTAAAAAAATATACAACAGTTCAGGAATTCATTGAATATTTAAAATTCAAGACTGAAATAATGAAAACTGGAAAAAAAGATACTTGGGTTCATTTTTATGCCATTTTTAAAGTTAAACATAAATTGAGTATAAACATAAATTGAAATGCAGGAGCAATTAATGTCAGATATTAAAAATGCTGTAGCCACTGATTTCTATGCTGCATTGTATTGGACTCATAGCTGAAAATATTTTTAACAGTTTGTCCAGCTTCTTCTTTGAGTATATTTCAAAAGTCACAGTTCTGATTGTATATAGATTTTCTGCACTGCTAGCATTAACGACGTTAAGAATAAAGTTATACTGATTCAAAAAGTTGGTGCCTTCAGTTTATAGTGAAACAATAACTTGGGCCAAACCATAAGAATGTTGTGAAGCTGAAAACGCGCACTGCTATAAAGCCATACTAAACAATACTAAAAACCCAAAAGCAATATCATCTGGTAACTGGCCAGTTTTTAATTTCCCAACCATAAAATACAATAGCTAATGGTAACAATAATAAATTTAACAAAAGAAAAAAAAATAGACATTGACCAGCATGTTTTAAAAAATCTTGCTGTAATATTTTGATCCAACTTGAAACCTATTTTTACAATGATCTGATGATGGTATCTATTAATTGATGAATTGCAATACAAGGCAGACCATGGATGGGGTGGGTGCAGCTAGCAAGAGGGGTAGAAACCAATATGAAGAGAGTGGCCCTGTAGCATCAACAGCAGCAAGGGGGAAAGGGGGGATGTGAATCTCAGTTGAGGGCAAAACCCAAAGTGAGAAAGGCCCCACAGGCGGGAAGAACAGCCAAACTACCACTGGTCCACAAATGCTTTCGATGTGGGGACCTGAATCACCTAGCCGTCAACTGCCCGGAAAGACCTCAAGGCCCCCCCGACTCCGAAGCCCATCGTGTCGGCACCCAAAAAGGCACCAGTGCTTGCAAAGGAGTCGGCGAAAGGGAGTACTGTCACCCCAACCATCACGGAGGAGGAGACTATCATCCTGGATGAGCTGAGCAAGATGTCGTGGGAGGAAGAACTGGCAGAAAATGAGGACGGCCTGCACTGAAAGGTGCCTAGCGACACCACTGAGGGTGAGAATAACTGAATCTTTGTTTTTTGTCCCATTGACTTTGTTGAACCCGAGGCTAAAGAGATTTGTACATGTGCGAGCCCTAATTGACTCTGGGTGCATGAGGGAACTAATCACCCCCAAGTTGGTGGAAGCCCAGGGTCTTTCATAAACCCCACTGCCCCACCCCATCCAGTTTGAACAGATGGATGGCTCAGTAATGAAGGGAGAGCCGTGCGCACAACAAACGCAGGCAGTGCCCGTGGGCATAGAGGATCATTGGGACATAGAACTGTTTGTAATCGCCCCCTCTGCATCGTTTGATGTGGTTCTGGGAGTTGGCTGGCTAGCCAAACATGAACCGGACATTAGATGGGGGGACCAAAGCATAGACTTTATGGACAGTAAGTGCAAACGCCATCAGTGGGATAAGGCGTGGGGGTTGGATCCCCCCCCCCAGAACGAGAGGCTATGCCTGGCCGTGGAGGAGGTCTGGTCTATCCCTAAAGAGTACCGGGACCTGAAAAAGGTGTTCAGTGAGGAGGAAGCAAATGAATCCCTCCCCACTGGAGCACAGATTGCGCGATTGAACTCATCCCCGGCCAGGAGTTGCCCAAGGTGAAACTATATTCCATGGGGTGGGCTGAGAAAGCGGAGCTGAGGAAATTTTTGGACAAAAATCTAAAGAGGGGCTTTATTAGGCCAGCAACCACCCCGCACGCCGCCCCTGTGCTCTTCAGGAAAAAGAAAGACGGCAGTCTAAGGTTGTGCACGGTCTTTAGAAGGATCAATGGGATTTCGACCTCCAATGCTTATCCCATCCCACTGATTAAGGACCTACTGAGCACTGTCTCAGAGGGGAAATTTTTTTACTAAACTGGACCTGAGAGACGCTTACTTTAGAGTACGAATTAAGGAGGGCGATGAGTGGAAAACCGCCTTCAACACACCGATGGGTCAGTTTGAATATTTAGTCATGCCATTTGGATTATAAGGGGCCCCCGGGGTGTTCATGAACTTCATCAACGAAGTACTGAGGGAACACCTGTACTGGGAAGTGGTGGTGCACCTGGATGATATAATTATTTATCCCAAGGACATGAACTCACATGTAAAATTGGTGAGAAAGGTACTCACAACCCTGTATGAACACAAACTGTATGCCAAATTATCAAAATGTGAGTTCCATAAAAAGGAATTGGATTATTTGTGATTTCAGGAAGGGGTTGGCCATGGACCCAGCCAAAATCCAGGTGGTGTTGGATTGGGAACTCCCAAGGACACGTAGACAGTTACAATCATTTCTCGGATTCGCAGATTTTTACCGTAATTTCATTCAAGGGTTCACCCAAACATTGCTACCCCCGACTGATCTCCTAAAGACCAAAGGGAAGGGGCCAGAGGCGAAGTTAAAATGGATGCCTGAGTGCCAAAGGCATTCAGCCAGTTAAAAAGACTATTTACCAGTGAACCCATTCTAAGCCACCCTGATGAACTATAACCCTTTGTGGTCCAATGCGACATCTCCGACGTGGCCATAGGGGCAATATTAATGCAGACCGATGAGGAAGGGAGGTTACGACCATGCGCTTATATTTCTAAGAAATTTTCCCAGGAACAACGGACTTGGTCCGTTCGGGACAAAGAAGCGTTTGCCGTAACTTTTGCCCTGAAAACGTGGAGGTCCTGGTTGGAAGGGGCCAGGGTTCCATTTGCGGTTTGGACAGACCACAAGAATTTGGAAGAAGAAGAAGATATTGGATTTATATCCCACCCTCCACTCCGAAGAGTCTCAGAGCGGCTCACAATCTCCTTTACCTTCCTCCCCCACAACAGAAACCCTGTGAGGTGGGTGGGGCTGGAGAGGGCTCTCACAGCAGCTGCCCTTTCAAGGACAACCTCGACCAGACTTCCGGGGTTGGAAAATGGCGAGCTGAGTTGCTTTCCCTAATGGAGGCAGACTTCTGTTCAGGGTAGTAAAAGGCAAATTAATGCCTTCTGCCTTCTCAGAGAATTGTCCAAGATATGCACAGATACTTTGAGGAGACTTACCTTGGCTGAAAGGGAGTCCCGGGGGGGGGGAAGCCTTTGAGGCTTTGAGGGATCTCCGGAGAGAAGTTGCATATTCATCGTCTGCAGAAGTTTCTAGAGTCATTAATTTGACATAAGCTTGACAGGATCCAAACCTTCTTTTACAATTTTAAACATCTAATCTACAAAGGACTGGTGTTGATTTGGATAAACTACGGAAAAAAGGTACTGATTGCTATCTCTTCACTATGGGACTAATTAAAGTTAAACAAAACAAAAGTAAAAGGTGGGCGTTGGAAATACTGAAAGCCTGAAAGGAGAAGAAGATAAGGGGCTAAATTTGAACTTCGTAAACTTAAAAGACAGTGTTAAAAGAAGAAAGGAATTTATTGTTTAGTCTATCTGTGGTTGAGGAGGCAGCCCCATCGTCACACATCTGCAGCGTTCACAGTTAACACAGGAACTACGTCAGATATCGTGAGATTTCTCTACCAGTGAAATGAGATTTGAAGGCAAGAAAAGCAGGAAGTTTTTGAGGAAGAAGAAGGAAGTCAACGAAGTAAACAGCCTACTCTAGGATTATAATACCAGAGAGAAACATTGGTGGCCATTGTTGTTGGGAGGACTAAGTTTTAACATCATTTTTAAAGTGATTGGGACATTAAAAATTAGTGGAGTTAACAGGTTTGGCAATTAAAAAATTACTACTGTTGGATAGTAGATAACAAGATTTGAACTGGTAAAAGGGAAAAAAGAATTTTTTAAAAAAGTGAAGCAAAAGTTGCGACCACTATTTTGGGAGAAATAAAAACTTTAAACATTAATATCTGAGCCTGGGAAGCTCAGAGGACAGCACTATTGGTTGCATTGGAAAGGGCAAGCTTCACTTTATCAAACCTGATGGTTCAAATTTAATTTGGTGAGATCAAAATTTTTTTACATGTCAGACCCGAAACAAACTCATGCTAGGTCTGCTTCAATAGAGAAAATGCAAGCCCAATTAGATGCAGTGGAAGCTAGGATAATGAAGGGGGTGAAAGAAATTATAACTGCCTCTAAAAAAAAATAAGAAAGGATATTGAGGACTCAAAGAAAGAATTAAAAAAAGAAATAGAGAATCTCAGAAATGACACTGTGGTAATAACAAAGAAAGCACAAGAAGTGGAAGAGAGAGTGAAAACACATGACAAGAAAAAATGACAATGGCAAACTGATGGGAACTCAGATCCGTCTGAGAGGTGTACCTGAAGATGAAGAATCAGACCTGAAAGAATACTTAATAAAAATTATTGCAGAATTTTTGGAGGAAGATCCTGAAGGGAATACAAATATGTATGACTATATGTATATAGTAAATTCACTCTATGTAAAAAAGAACAATCTGCCAAGATCATGAATAAAAATTTTGAAAAGTCATTGACAGTGGGAGGCAGTAGAGTAAGAATTATGAAAGAACTGCCAAGACAAGTGCTAACTGACAGAAAGGCATATAAAAATTTGACAGAAAAATTACGTGACAATGGAATGAGGTACAGATGGATAATACCTGAAGGTTTGAGCTTTGAACTTCAAGGGAAAAGGATTACAATCACAAATACACAAGAACTGCATAGATTTTATGAAGAAAATAAAGAATTTGCACCATGATGGATTATAAATTGATATCCTGGAATGTAAATGGACTAAATTCACCACAAAAAAAGAAAGGCAACATTTCATTGGATAAAAAAACAAAATTGTAATATAATATGTTTACAAGAAGTGCATATTAGACAAAAGGATTATAAATTTCTATGAAATAAACAATTGGGACTAGAATTTTTTACACTGGCTGAACAGAAGAAGAGAGGAGTAGTCTTTTATATTAAACAAGAATTAGACCCGAAATCGGTATTTAAAGATAAAGATGGAAGATATATAGCAGTAGAAATTACTTTGAATGCCAAAAAAAGTTGTTGTTGGGACTTAATAATCCAAATGGTGCTAAAGACATTTTCTTTAAAAATATTACACAACATCTTGATGAAGTGACCTATGAGAAAATTTTATTGATGGGGGACTTTAACGGAACAATTCAGAATATGATAGATAGATCTGGGAAGAAAAAAATGATAAAGAAGGGAAATTGCCAGTCTTGTTTTGAATTGGTTAAACAGGAGAGTTTGGAAGATATATGGAGGAAGTTTAATCCTGAACTACGGGACTATACCTTCTTTTCAGCTAGACATAGCTCTTTTGCTAGAATTGACATGTTGTGCGGTACTAAAGATTTGGGACTTATAACAAAGAAAATAGAGATATTACCTAAAATAGGAGCTGATCATAACCCAATAATGTGGATTGCAAAATTGTCAGAAAAGTCAAGAAGATGGAGATTAAATGAAGATTTACTACAAAATAAAGAAATAGAGACATCTCTAGAAAATGAAACCAAAGCGTACTTTCAAGTAAATGACAGAGAGGATATAGAATTTCAGACGGTATGGGATGCCTACAAGGCAGTAATGAGAGGATTACTAATAATATTGAATAATAAAAACAAGAGAGCAAAAGATAAACAGATGTTGGACATTCAAAACGAAATTAAGAAAAAAGGTGAATTAAGGAAAAGGCCAGGAAAAACAAAATTATAAGGGAGATTACAATATTGCAAGCACAAATGAGACATTAGTTAAATAAAGAATTGGAATGGAATTTGAAAAACTAAAATCTTTCGAGGGAGCGAATAAACCTGGAAAATATTTGGCCTGGTAATTGAAGAAAAAGAGAGAAAGTAAAATTATTAATAAAATTGTGGCTGATGGAAGAGAGATGGTAGATCAAGAAGGAATAAAGAGAGAATTTTTAAATATTATGCTAAACTATTTGAAGGTGTTAAAGTAAAGAAGGAAAAGATGGAAGCATATTTGCAGAAGATTAAAATAGCACCCTTAACTGATTATATGGAAAAAGTTTTAAATGATCCAAATGAAAAAAATAAAAATTGAAGTAGCGATTAATGCAATGAAAATTGGAAAGGCACCTGGACCAGATGGATTTACGGCAAAATTTTTTAAAACGTTTAAAGAAGAATTAATACCAAAACGTGATAAGAAGAATGTGATAAGAATAATGGATGTGATAAGAATAAATGGGAAAATACCAAATATATGGAAGGAAGCAGCAATTTCGTTGATTCCAAAGGAAGATAGAGATGTAACTAATGTAAAGAATTATAGACCAATCTCATTATTAAACAATGATTATAAAATGTACACAAGAATCTTAGCAGAACGGCTTAAACAATATCTAATAAACTTTATAAAGGAAGACCAAGCGGGTTTTCTCCCTTAAAGGCAAATAAGAGACAATATTAGAACTGTTGTAAATATTGTAGAATACTATGAAAGACATCCAGAGAAGGAAGTTGCATTATTCTTTGCGGACACAGAGGAAGCTTTTGATAATTTGAATTGAGACTTTATGTTTGCAGTAATGGAGAAAATAAAGTTGGGGGAAAACTTTATAAGAATGATAAAAGCAATTTATATTGAACAACGTGCAAGGTTATGTATAAATGCAGATCTTACAGAAGAAATGATAATCAGCAAAGGTACAAGGCGAGGTTGTCCGCTTTCACCATTGTTGTTTATAATGAGTCTTGAAATCTTATTGATGCAAATACAAGATGATGAAGAAGGAACGAGAATTAAAGGATTTTCCTATAGATATAGAGCATTTGCAGATGATGTAATGTTTATAAATGAAAATCCTAAGCAAGTAACACCTTTGTTGCTAGCCAAAATACAAGATTTTGGAGAATTGGTGGGATTTTATGTTAATAAAGAAAAGTCAAAAATTTTGTGTAAAAATATGCAAGTAAATAAACAAAAGGAATCGCAGAGATTAACGGGATGTAAAGTTACTCCTAAAGTAAAATATTTGGGCATGGAAATAACAATGAAGAATATTGATCTGTTTAAAAACAATTATGAAAAGTTATGGCCTAAAACGGACGAAGATATGATAAAATGGAACAAGCTTAATTTGTCATTGCTTGGTAGAATAGCTGCAATTAAGATGAACATTTTGCCGAGAATAATGTATTTGCTTCAAACTATTCGATTGTGAAAGCCAGTAAACAATTTAATAAATGGCAAAGAAAGATTTCAGAATTTGTACGGTCAGAGAAAAAACCAAGGATTAAAATGAAAGTTTTAACAGATGCTAAAGAAAGAGAAGGATTTCAACTACCAGATTTAAGATTATATCATGAAGCAGTTTGCCTAGTGTGGATAAAAGATTGGGTGATGCTGTTGAATAAAAAACTTTTAACGTTGAAAGGTCATGGAAATAAATTCGGCTGGCACGCTTATATGTACTATGGAAAGAAAAAGTCAGATTTTTTTTCCCTCACCATTATATAAGAAATAATCTACTAAATATTTGGATGAGCTACAAGAAATATGGCGATGAGAGAAAACCACTATGGATCGTGCCAGCAGAAGTAATAAGAATAACAGCTGAGACAGGAGAGGAAAGGGGATGTCATATAATCAATTACTAAAAATACAAAGCGGTAAAATAGAATTGAAAACTGCTGAAGAGTTGAATAATAAATATGATTGATTTCAAATGCAACAAATAAAAAGTTTGGTGGAAAGCAATGTTAAAACTGAAGGAATAAGACGAGAACCAACAGAAATGGAAAAAGTTCTGCTTGGAGATAATGAAAAATTAATTTCAAAAATCTATAAATTACTTTTAAAATGGTCTACAGAAGATGAAGTAGTGAAATCTCAAATGATTAAGTGGGCAATTAATGTAAACAAAGAAATACAGATGGACATATGGAAATATTTGTGAAAGAACTCTATGAAACTCTCAACATGTCAGAGTATTAAAGAAAATTGTTTTAAGATGGTGTACAGATGGTATATGACTCCTAAAAAGTTGGCAAAGATGAACAATAAGATTCCAGATAGATGTTGGAAATGTAAAAAAATGAAGGTTCTTTCTACCATATGTGGTGGACTTGTGAAAGAGCGAAAAAGTATTGGCAGATGATTCAACAAGAGATTTCTAAGATCTTGGAATACGAATTTAACAAAGTTGCAGAGACTTTTCTGTTGGGATTACAAATGGAAAAATTTCCAAAAGAAGATAGAACTTTAATCTGGTACTTGCTCTCAGCTGCTAGGACATTGTATGTGCAGTTGTGGAAGCAAGAAAAAATACCAGATAAATGGGATTGGATTGTGAAAGTTATGACATGGAGTGAAATGGACAAGTTAACAAGAACCTTAAGAGACTATGATTTAGAAGTATTCAAGATGGAGTGGAAGAAGTTCAGAAGATACGTAGAAAAAGAGTGGAAAATAAATGAACATTGGACAATTTTTGATAATGACTAAGTACAAGAGGGAGGAGGATATTAATTTTGGTTCTTATTAATTAAGGGTACCTTTAATAGTAAGATTTTAAGTATATAACACCGGCAGGGGTCAAGTAACGGGGGGAGGGGTGGGTAGAAAGTAATATATGGGATAGATTAAAAAAGTAATTATTAATGATGTAATAAATTGAAATTTATTACCATATGTTACTAATAAAATTGTTTGAAACAGAAGGACAACTTCTGCCAGAGCTATGGCTGACCCAAGGCCATGCTAGCAGGTGCAAGTGGAGGAGTGGGGAATCAAACCCGGTTCTCCCAGATAAGAGTCCACACACTTAACCACTACACCAAACTGGCTCTCCAGTTTGGAAGCCCTCACGGGTCGTAGGAAACTGACTGAGAAACAAATTCGGTGGGCAGGATTCTTCGACAAATTCGATTTCACCCTGAAACATATACCGCTCAAAGAACTTCTTAGCAGACGCACTGTCCAGGCTTCCCCAGCATAATAGTCAGAGAGTAGAGGTGATAGATTCGATAATATCCTCCAAGCATTTAATTGGGATGGTCACCACCAGATCAAAAAAGAAGAAAATGGAGGACAGTTGGGGAGGGCAACGTCTGATCGAGGAAGTGGAGGCAGAAGGAGAGGCCAAACCAGAGGGAGTAAAGAAAGGAGAAGGGGGGTTTTGGTACCGCAAGGGAAAGCTCTAAGTACTGGAGAGCCTTCGGAAGGAAGTGCTGCAATTTTGCCATAACAGTAAACTTTCTGGACATTTTGGGTATGTAAAAACATTGCATTTAGTCAACAGACAATTTTGGTGGCCACAGATGAAAAAAGACATCTTGGAATACGTTTCCGTGTGCATCATGGCAAAAAAGAGAGGGGGAAACCCCCCCCCAGCATGCTACAGCCAATAGAAACAGCAGGAAGGCCGTGGTCAGTAGTCTCCATGGACTTGACTGTGGAACTACCCTTATCCCAAGGGAAAACCGTAATTCTGGTAATAGTGGACACCTTCTCTAAACAAGCTCATTTTATCCCTTGTACCAAATTACCTAATGCAAAGAAATTAGCATACTTATTCTTTCAGCACGTGGTCAAAGCACACTCATTCCCTGACAAGGTCATTAGTGACAGAGGCCCGCAGTTCGTTTCCAACTTCTGGCGGGAGTTTTGCAAATTGACAGGAATGGAACAGGGCTTGAGTTCCACGTATCACCCCCAAACAGATGGAAAGGGTGAATGCGCTCCTTGAACAATATTTAAGGTGTTATGTGAACCACCAGCAGTCAAATTGAGTAGAACTGCTGCCCTTCGCTGAATATGGATATAATAACAGCATCCACAGTTTGACCAAAACCTCCCCTTTCAAAATAGTAAATGGCTATGAGGGGAAGCCTTTCCTTCTACTACCGGGGGTGACCCCACCGAGACCCCCTCTTCCTTCGAACAATGGTGGGGGTCCTTGGGGAAAGAATGGAAAGTAATACAGGAGAATTTAGAAGCAGCCAAAGAGACTTATAAAAAACACTATGACAAGAAGCACACTCCTGTATGGGATTTCAAAGTGGGGGAGACGGTGTTTTTATCCACAAAGAACTTGTCCATAAAGAACATTGAAAAAGTTGGCTTACAAACACCTGGGGCCATTCAAAATAAAAAAGGTCATAAATAAAGTGACAGTGGAATTAGAGTTACCAAAGTTGTTTACTAAAATTCACCCTGTCTTTCATTGCAGCCTTTTGCACCGGGACCCAGGGGCTACAAATTGGCACCCTTGTCCACCGGCGCCACAACCGATTCAAGTGGAGGGGCAGAATCACCATGAGGTGCAGGAAATACTGGATGCAAGGTTGAAAAGGGGAGTGCTCTACTTTTTAATAAGGTTTAATCATAAACATTTCCCCCAAGTCACGATGAATGGGTAGAAGCATCCAATGTGAGGGCGCCTAGGTTACTGAAGTTTTGCCTTCTGCATCCAAAGAAACCCCAGAGTAACGTTTAGGGGGGGCAGTATGTCAAGCATACAAGTTATTTCTGATATAAAACTGTATTATTCCTGTTGTTACTTTGGTATCGCTGCATATCAAAGCTATGTAAACCTTCCTTAGTTCTCACCTTCTGTAACAAATGCAGGAATGCCTGCTTTGAAGATAGTGCCTTCCGAGACAGTTCCCAAGCTCAAGCCTGGGACTCAGGATGTTTCTAACCGCAAAAGATAATCGAATGGATAGTTGTAGTAATTCACACGCACATGATAGAATTCCTAGTTATCGCTACTGCTCCCTTTGATGCATCCCTTAAAGCCAGATACCATATACTGAAATGTATCACTTTCAAGTTGTTCCATCTCTAAGCACAATGGATTATCAATAAACTAAGACTTTGTTTCAAATCATCACTTGGTTCTTTTGAAACTTCCATGCTTGACAGATACAACTGAAAAGATGAGACTGTCATAAATAATACAATGCTGGGTGATGAGGTCACTCCACTGAGTACTCAATTGTAGCCACTGAATAGTTTACACTTTTGCTGACTCAATCACCACTAATATTCCAACACCCTGAAGCCAAAGCTGTGCCTTCATAAAAAGTTCTGTTCAAGAACTTAAGAACACTAGAAGAAAACAGTGGAAAAGCTCTACTACTCTGAAGAAACTGGCAAACTGATTTAAGCCATGCCAGTTTGCAGGAATGTCATGGGTGGTTTTTTTTTTTTTTTGTTACATCTACTCTTCTGCCAGCATCTGCAGAGTGACACAGTGAACTTTAGTTTGAGTCCAGTGGCACCTTTAAGACCAACATTTTTTTATTCAAGGTATAAACTTTCATATGCACTCACTTCTTCAGATAAAATGAAATTGAAATTACCAGTCTATACATATAGGTGAGCAGTATATTAGGATACAGATTAATTAAGACGTTTAACAGATTCAAGGACCAAACAGGAATAACAAGCTTAGTTTATATGGTTACCATTTGTTTGGGTTTAATTCCGGGGAAAGGAGAAAACACAGTGAGACAAATAAATATGTCAAGATTGGAGAATGATGAGCAGATGTAGAGTTGTGTAGCTTGTGTAGAGTTATTTCCCCTGTCCCCAGACCAGAGAAATACATTCTGATCTATCATTCCAAATTACATTACATTCTACTATTATGTTACATTACAATCTGTTATTCTAATTCATTATTCCAAATAAGAAATAAGATAAAGAGGGCACATGGCCCTTATGGAGGATTGGTGAGAATACAGATATAAGGGCTGAATAGGGTTTGCATGTGTAGTGAAATAAGAATGCTAATGATGTTTAACATCTACATGTGCCCCCTTGCCCAGATTGCCTGAGGTTTTGGGCTGGGTTGTCACCGGTATGCAGATGACACCAAGCTCTATCTGCTGATGGATGGCCACTTAGACTCCGCCCGAGATCATCTGACCATGGCTTCAGAAGCTGTGGCTGGATGTTTGCATCAAAGTCAGCTGAAGCGTATTCCAGCTAAGATGGATGTCCTGCATTTAAGACGAGGGGGATTAGAGTTGGGCATCTGGCTCCCAACGATAGACAGTACATCTCTTGCACCAGCTCAGAAGGTAAAGAGCCTGGAAGTGATCTGGATGCCTTACTTTCCCTGGAGGCCCAGATCACAGCAGTTGCCTGATCTGCTTTCTACTACCTTCAGCAGATCAAACACCCTACCTATCCCCCCAGGACTTAGCTACAGTGATCCATGCAACAGTCACTTCTAGACTGGATTATTGTAACTCGCTCTATGCAGGCTTGCCCTTGGGCTGATCCAGAAACTCCAGATGGTTCAAAACACATCAGCTTGGCTGCTAACTGCATTGCCTTTCCAGGCAAGCATTCGGCTGGAGCTATACCAATTGCACTGGCTACCAGCTGAGTACCGGATCTGCTTCAAGGTTTTGGTTTTGATATTTAAAGCTTTACACAGCCTGGGATCAACATACCTGTGGGGCCACCTCTCCCTATATGCACCCCAGAGATTGTTATGATCTGCTTCACAACACCTGTTGACTGTTTCTGGCCTGAAGGATGTCTGACTTGCCTCGATCAGGGCCAGGGCCTTTTTGGTCTCAGCACTTGGCCCTGGCCTGGATCCCATTCAACAGGGTATGTAAGACAGAGTTTGGTTGAGGAAACGAGCGTTCTATTCCATCTGATTTGGCCTCCCTTGCTGTGATGTTAGCTTATAGGTATTCTCTGGGCCTATAGCTGTATCAATCTGTAGAATGTGCCCAACTGAAATTGCCACCTATGTTATCCGCCCTGAGCCCACTTGTGGGAAAGGGTGGAATATAAACCAACTTAATAAATAAAAAATAAAAATATTGTAATAACTTGCAATTCAACGATTTCCTTTTCTAGTCTGTTTCTGAAGTTCCTTTGCAATAAAACAGCTACTATGAGGACACCTGCTGAATGTCCTGGAAGGCTAAGGTGTTCTCCTACAGGTTTCTCAGTGCTGTGATTCTTGGACTCAGACATTGTTCTGCTGCTTCAGACCAACATAGTTACCCATCTGAATCTATCTATAGAGAACTTTAGCAATTGAAAGCATGAAACACTTGATCCACTAAGAGTTCATATGCACAACACAGAAGTCTCGGCTTCTCTCTCTCGACTTGACTTCGCGAACGAAGATTTAAGAAGGGTGCAGTAGTCCACATCTGCTGCAGGCTCGCTGGTGGCTGACAAGACCAATGCGGGACAGGCAGATCCGGCCACTGTCATGGGTGCTGGGGACCCTGTAGAGGAAGTTGAGCCTGCAGCAGAAACTGTGCCCCTGCCACCTGCACCAGTGCCCCTGCCTCCTGCTGGAGAAGATCCCAGCCCCCCTGCCTCGCCCTCTCGGGTGGCGCGTGTGCGTGACCGTCTCCGTCAGGACCTCAGGGATCGGAGGAGGGCGGCACGCTCACAAGCAAGACGCTCCCTGAGCCCTGAGTTTTGAGAGGATTCTGGCCCTTCTAAGAGCAAGGATGCTTGAGTTGCAACAGGATCCTGGCTGCCTCTCTGAGCCAGCAATTAGCCCAAATGGGCAACAGCCAGCAGAGGGCTATATAGCTGTAGGCTTTGGGAGGAGGCTTTGTGGAAGCAACTAGTCATCTACCTGACGTCCTAGCATCCACTTCGGCTTTTGACTTTGGACCTCCTGACCTTGGCTTGACTTCTGGACCCCCTGACTACGGCTTCTGAACCTCTGACCTACGATACCTGGACAACGATTTGGCTTTGGCACCTTGGACACTCTTGCTCACCGGTTACAGACCTTGGACTGCCCCTGGACTTCGCCTGGCCTGGCCCCAGCTCGTGACAGATTGCTTCCACCCACACAAACACCCATTCCACAGGATGGATGCTGAAGCAAGTGGAACCACAGGACTACTGGCTGCCCTCCAAGCCCAGGTACAGCAGCTGACACAGGCAGTAGTGCACTTGCAGCAACAGCCTGCAGCCAGTGCTCCAGCCAAGTGCCCAGTTCCCCCACCTGACAGATTTGGGGGTGCTGTGGAAGAATTTCCTGCGTTCCTGGCACAGTGTCAGCTGTACTTTGAACTAAGAGCACGGGACTTCCCCAATGACAAGACGAAGGTGTGTTTTATCATTAGTCTGTTAAAGGGGCAGGCGGCCAAGTGGGCCACACCCCTACTGGTTGGGTCCTCTCCCCTACTGACTGATTACCAGGGGTTTGAGGCCCACCTGTCTGCTGCCTTCTCCAACCCAGTCCAAGCAGCCACAGCCAACCGGAAAATCAGGGCCCTGAAACAAGGCCAGTCCTCGGTGGCTCAGTATGCCACCGAATTCAAGCTCCTGGCCCAAGACTTGGCGTGGAATGAGGCTGCTCAGATGGACCAGTTTATCGAGGGGTTGGCAGAGGAAGTCCTGGACGAACTGGCCAGGGTGGAGCGGCCCCCCACGCTCCAGGAACTTATCACCCTCTGCCTCCGCATCGATGGCCGCCTGGAAAGTCGCCGCCAAGCCAAGACCCGAGGGCGCCAGCTCCCTGCGCCATGCCACTTGGCTCCTCTCCCATCCCCAGCTAGTACCAGAGACGAGGGTGAGCCTATGCAGCTTGGAGCTGCTCGACCCCGCCTGACTCCAGAAGAAAAGGCCAGACGCCGCACGCAGAACCTGTGCCTCTACTGCGGCACGGCAGGCCACTATGCCTCTGACTGCCCTGCTAAACATCGAATACCCGGACCTACATTGCCACCGCCGCCAAAAGGCCAGCCCCAGGCGTAAGTGGACCCTCCAGCCTGGGGCGACTAGCTGGGTCCTCCGAACAACAGGCTGATACCCCGGGCCCGTTCCTGCTACCAGTCAAACTCCATCTGCCCGATGGACGCTGGCTGTTCGTGTATGCCATGCTGGACTCGGGAGCGGCCCACTGTTTCGTAGATGCCGCCTTTGTAAAGCAGCACCAGATCCCAGTGCAGCCAAAAGAGATTCCGACGCTGGTGGAAGCTATTGACGGGCGCCTCCTCCGTTCTGGCCCCGTCACCCAGGAGACCTGTCCCATCACCTTCCACGTCCAGCAGCACCAAGAACAGCTGCAGTTTGATGTCGCCCGCATGCCTCGCTTCCCGCTGATTCTAGGCCTTTCCTGGCTGAAGCTGCACAACCCCATCGTGGACTGGGCTCAGCAAGAACTACGCTTCCGAGACCCATGCCCCCATCTGACTCCTTCCACCACTCTAGCAGCCGGCATCCCGAGTGGTGGTCCTCAGCTCCCTCAGAAGTATGCAGATTTCGCCGATGTCTTTGAAGAGACAGGAGCAGATCAGCTTCCCCCTCACCGACCCTATGACTGTGCCATTGATTTGGTACCTGGGGCACCACTCCCGGTGGGGCGTCTGTACCCAATGTCGGAGCCTGAGTTGGCAGCTTTGCGAGACTACCTGGACAAGAACCTGAAGCGCGGATTCATCCGACCCTCAACTTCTCCCCTGTCTGCTCCAGTCCTCTTCGTGAAGAAGAAAAGCGGGGAGCTCCGGCTGTGCAATGACTACCGGGCCCTGAACAAGATCACCATCCGCGACCGGTACCCTCTACCACTGATCCCTGAACTCTTGGATCGTTTAAAGGGGGCCCAAATCTACACCAAGCTGGACCTCCGCGGAGCGTACAATTTGGTGCGCATACGGCCCGGAGACGAATGGAAGACCGCGTTTGGGACCCGATACGGGCAGTACGAGCACCTGGTGATGCCCTTCGGATTGACCAACGCCCCCGCTGTCTTCCAGAGGTTCATGAATGATGTATTCCGGGACCTGCTCGACCGCTTCGCGATCATATACCTGGATGACATTCTAATTTACTCCCGCAATCCTGCCCAGCATGCCGAGCACGTCCGCCAGGTCCTACAGCGCCTACGAGCCCATGGCCTCTACGCCAAGCTGGAGAAGTGCGACTTTGACCTGCGCTCCGTCGAGTTCCTTGGTCACATTGTGTCACCACAGGGAATCCTCATGGACCCGAAAAAGGTGGAAGCGGTCCTGACCTGGCAGGCCCCTCAGAATCGCAAAGACCTGCAGCGGTTCCTTGGTTTTGCCAACTACTATCAGCAATTCATCCCAGCCTATGCATCTCTGACAACACCCCTGACTCAACTACTCCGCCCCAAAGAACCTTTCCACTGGTCCCCAGAGGCCGATAACGCTTTCTCCACCCTGAAGACCCGCTTCGCCACCGGGCCACTCCTGAGATACCCCGACCCCCAGCTTCCCTTTACGGTGGAAGCTGATGCCTCCAACGTGGCCCTGGGAGCAGTGCTGTCCCAGCGCGAGGAGCCGTCCCAGCCACTCCAGCCCTGCGCCTATTACTCACGCCAGCTCACTGCGGCAGAGAGGAACTACACCATCTGGGAGAGGGAGTTGCTCGCGATCAAGGTGGCTTTTGAGGTTTGGAGACATTACCTTGAAGGGGCTCGCCACCCTGTCCAAGTGCTCACCGACCACCAGAACTTGGAGCATCTCCAGACCACCCGCCGTCTCAACCAGCGCCAGATCCGGTGGTCCCTATTCTTCTCCCGCTTTGACTTCAAGATCACCTACATCCCCCATACCCAGAACCGGAAAGCCGATGCGCTCTCGCGGAAACCGGAATACGCTCCTGCTTCGACTGAGACCGTGCCTGCTGCTCCCATCCTGCCACCCTCAGTGTTTGCAGCCACCTCCACTTCACCAGCACTCGTGGAGGACATTCGTGCTAGCCAGGCCAATGATCCCTGGGTCCAGCAACACCTCCAGGCACTCCAAGATGGCTCAACAGGCGATTTCACGACTCGAGGCGGCCTCTTGCTACACCACGAACGCCTCTATGTGCCGCCCGGGCCCTTGCGGGCAGAAGTACTACGCATGACCCACGACGCGTTACCCGCTGGGCACTTTGGACAACATAAGACCACCCACTTGCTGACACGGGAATTCTGGTGGCCACGAGTTCGCTCCGATGTTGCCCGTTATGTCAGCTCCTGTGACGTCTGCCGACGGGCCAAAGACGTCCCAGCCAAACCCTCGGGGTTGTTACAGCCCTTGCCCACACCCTCAGGACCCTGGGATACCATCTCGATGGACTTCATCACGGAACTTCCACGATCCAAGGGTCAGACGTGCATCTTGGTGGTCGTCGACCTATTTACCAAGATGGCCCACTTCATTCCGTGCCCGAAACTTCCCACAGCTCAGGAGACAGCCCAGCTCTACCTGCAACACATCTTTCGTCTGCACGGACTCCCAGCCCACCTGATCTCAGACCGGGGCCCCCAGTTCTCCTCTCGGTTCTGGCAAGCCCTCCATTCCAGCCTGGGGACTCGAGTGCACCTGTCCTCAGCTTACCACCCACAGACAGATGGTCAGACAGAGCGCACCAATGCCACGCTAGAGCAATACCTCCGCTGTTACACCTGCTACCAGCAGGACGACTGGACCACTCTGTTGCCTCTAGCGGAATTTGCATACAACAACGCGGTCCATTCCTCCACCCAAATGACCCCGTTTGCTGCAACCTACGGGTACCACCCTCGGTTCTTCCCGGCGATCCTGCCACCCACGAATGTCCCCGCCGTTGAGGCCTACCTGCAAGAACTCCGCGCCAGCCAAGACTTGCTCCGAGAGCAGCTACAGCGGCCCAAGGAAGCCTATAAACTAGCTGCGGACCGGAAGAGGCAGGAAGGCCCCCCAATCCAGCCGGGGGATCAGGTGTGGCTCTCAACTCGCTACCTGCGCCGGCCTGGTCGGTCTCACAAGCTGGATGCGCGGTTCATTGGACCCTACCCTGTCTTAGAACAAATAAACCCCGTCGCCTTCAGGCTCCAGTTGCCACCCCACCTCCGCATTCACCCCGTGTTCCATCGCTCCCTCCTTGTTCCAGCTGCACGCCCTGACCCAGCTCGGCCTCCTTCTCCACCGCCACCACCACCAGTGTTGGTGGATGATGAAGAAGAATACGAGGTGCGCCAGATCCTGGACTCCCGGTACCATCGTGGAGGCCTCCAGTACCTCGTGGACTGGGAGGGATACGGCCCAGAAGACCGGTCTTGGGAGCCCGTGGACAATCTTCATGCCCCAGACTTGGTGCAACGGTTCCACAACGACCACCCCGACCTCCCAGGCCCCTCGACGGAGGGGGGCCCTGGGGGGGGGGATAGTGTCATGGGTGCTGGGGACCCTGTAGAGGAAGTTGAGCCTGCAGCAGAAACTGTGCCCCTGCCACCTGCACCAGTGCCCCTGCCTCCTGCTGGAGAAGATCCCAGCCCCCCTGCCTCGCCCTCTCGGGTGGCGCGTGTGCGTGACCGTCTCCGTCAGGACCTCAGGGATCGGAGGAGGGCGGCACGCTCACAAGCAAGACGCTCCCTGAGCCCTGAGTTTTGAGAGGATTCTGGCCCTTCTAAGAGCAAGGATGCTTGAGTTGCAACAGGATCCTGGCTGCCTCTCTGAGCCAGCAATTAGCCCAAATGGGCAACAGCCAGCAGAGGGCTATATAGCTGTAGGCTTTGGGAGGAGGCTTTGTGGAAGCAACTAGTCATCTACCTGACGTCCTAGCATCCACTTCGGCTTTTGACTTTGGACCTCCTGACCTTGGCTTGACTTCTGGACCCCCTGACTACGGCTTCTGAACCTCTGACCTACGATACCTGGACAACGATTTGGCTTTGGCACCTTGGACACTCTTGCTCACCGGTTACAGACCTTGGACTGCCCCTGGACTTCGCCTGGCCTGGCCCCAGCTCGTGACAGCCACAGTGGCTGCAGGGAAAAGTCTGATTTGGGGTTTGTGCTGTAGCAGTGCGATTCTTCCTCAATCTCCTTTTGTCCTCAAGACCAGCTATGCGTGTGTTCTCAAAGGAAGAGACAGCCTGGTGGATGGTGTGCCTCCATGCTTTGCAATCTGAGGCTAGGTCAGACCACTGGTGATGGTTGATGCGACAGGTGCCAAGGGATTTCTTCAAGGAGTCCTTGTACCTCTTCTTTGGTGCCCCTCTATTTCGATGGCCGGTGGAAAGTTCGCCATACAGAGCAATCTTGGGAAGGCGGTGGTTTTCCATCCTAGAAATATGCCCTGCCCAGCGCAGCTGCGTCTTCAACAGCAGTGCCTCGATGCTTGTAACCTCCGCCCTCTTGAGGACTTCAGTGTTGGTCACAAAGTCACTCCAGTGGATGTTGAGGATGGTGCGAAGGCAGCGCTGATGAAAGCGCTCAAGGAGTCGCAGGTGATGACGGTATAAAACCCACGATTCGGAGCCGTAGATGAGGGTTGTCATCACAACCGCTTTGTAAACATTGATCTTTGTGCCTTTTTTCAGATGCTTGTTGCTCCACACTCTTTTGTGCAGTCGGCCAAATGCATGATTTGCCTTTGCCAGCCTGTTGTCAATTTCCTTGTCGATCTTGGCATCTGAGGAGATGATGCACCCCAGGTAGCTGAACTGCTGGACTGTCTTCAGAACTGATTCACCCACAGTGATGCAGGGAGGGTGATAATCTTCCTGGGGTGCAGGCTGGTGGAGAACTTCTGTCTTCTTCAGACTAACTTCTAGGCCGAATAGCTTGGCAACCTCTGCAAAGCAGGACGTCATATGCTGCAGAGCTGATACCGAGTGGGAGACGAGTGCAGCATCATCAGCAAACAGTAGCTCTCGGATAAGTTTTTCCATTGTCTTGGAGTGAGCCTTTGGTCGCCTCAGGTTGAACAGGCTGCCATCAGTGTGATAGCGGATGTAGACACCATCGTCATCATCTAGATCTACTGCAGCTCTTTGAAGCATCATGCTAAAGAAGATCGTAAAGAGAGTTGGCGCGAGAACGCAGCCTTGCTTTACACCTACAACACAGAAGTACTGGGCAATAAAAATGTGATAATCAAAATTTTATTTATTAGATACACACAATTCTTCTCCTCAGAGAAAATGGTAATGGCACAACTACTTCAAGCTGTGGCAGCAGTGGCACAACTCAGTAAGTGAATTCAGAGCATGTTCTCTTTAAATGCCTTTCCCCCCTGGGGGTATCTTCTTTGGGGGCCCATAGAATTGGAACCCCAATCCAATCTTTTTAAAACTTGCCCTGAGCCCCAAATACCCCTGGAACAATTCTTCATTATACCTTATAGGGACCACACACACACACACAAAAACCACCCAAAACTCCAGGTTTCTCAAATATTTCCTGAATAACATACTGATATTGGGATCTGGGAATATTGGGAAATACCAATATTTGGGGGGTTCAATATATCCAAACCCAAAAAATACCAGTAGTGGGTTTTTTTGCACATCCCTAGTGTGTACCCTCTTGAAAGAATATAGTGTAAGATGTTTTTACATTCAATTTGACCCAGAGTTTTAGAGTCTTCAAATCGCCTGCCACGGTTCCGCTTTAATTATTTTCCTTTTACATTTAAGCATTTCAATTTGGGGGGGTCTCTGATCAGAGGGCAGCCAAAATACCAATGTTTAGTTAAATGTATACAGTTGCTTGGAAATCATGTCAACACTGTAAAAACAATACAAATTTAAATTACAAGATGAGGCAAGCAATGATATGTAAAAATTTCAAGTGCTGTCAGTTCTCATGCAAATTACTGCACGTTGTGGTGGCTTTTGGAGGAGTCTTTTAAAACACATGAAAACTTCTATAATACAAGTGTGAAACACCTGTAGAGAAAAGATCAGATCAAAACTAGTGTGGAGAAAAACATTGCAGAAGCAGCTCCAAAACTCATCTCGCCAAAACAAATGTAGATGCTTCGGGCAGCAACGATGCAAAACAGTTGTGAGAATGTTAGGTAATGTAAAAGGTGAGTTTCCAATGCAGTGATAGAGAGTCACAAACTGTCAGTGTAAAAACACCCGTAGTTAGAAATAGCCAGGTTGTTGAATATGGTGCTTCTTTTCTTGGTACTGTGATTGCGAAATGTGCCTGTAGAATTTGCTTTAATAAACTTAACTTCAGAAGACTGAATCTGGAAGTCTGGGAAAGGGGAATTATAAAAAATTCAGGGTACTCTTTTTAGGGGATCTAGCTAACTTGAGGTAATGTTAGGCAAGGGGGCAGAAATTAAGGCATAATCTTGAGATCCCTCTCTAACTATAGCGTACTGTATTCTTCTACTAATTTGTATTCAGAGAAAGAAATGAATTTCTGTCCAAGCTGTGTGCAGTTGCTATAAAGACAAAATGTGATTTAAAATCGCCTGAGGTTATTAATGCTATAAATCTTTCAGAAATATTTGAACTGATATTCTTTGTGAACTCAGAAAAAATTAAACATGCTGTAGATCTCCCGTAAGTGGCATAATTGCAAACAGCAATGAAAAAATTAAACTATTCATTACATTCAGTCTTACAGATAATTGTTATATGATTTGTTTAAAAAAAAATAACAACAAAGCTCAGGTTAGTAAATGCGAAATAAATGGCAAGAAAATGTGGATTAATCTATTAATCTCATTTGGGTTCAGGAGCTGAGGAAATAATTGTGATTTTTTGTTTTTTTAATTTAGAAATTCTGGATAACAGAGTACAACTAACAGGGTCAGCACAGGTTTGGGGGTTTAAGTATAAAAATTCCTGTTGAAATAAAACTACCATCCCTACATATCTATAGTGCAGACTCTGTAGATACATACAGGTGACCCTTATATCAGATGACTGAGCACATAACTCTCTGGCCTCATGTGGTACACACTGAGAGCCCATATTGGAGGATTTGATAGTAGGATCTCTACAAAAAAGAGTTTTTGTACTAAAAGGTCACCCTTTGTATAAACAGAAGAACAACCATTGTTTCAGCATGCTGCTAACATAGCACTGCTTAGAACTCTTAGAAGTATTCTACCTCAGAATGTAAACACCAAATGGAACTTCCATTCCCCCAGCTGGGATTGCAAGGACAATGAAATCCACATACCTAAGCAATGGAATGGAATCTCTGCTTCAAGCTATGGCTGCTGGCAAACCCCCTTCCCCACAATAATTTCAATTCCCTTCCTCCCTCAACAGTTGCTAGCAGTGTACTATACAAAGTGCATTGCAAAAGGATGCACAGTGCAAAAAGCACTCCCCACTCTCATTACATCACATTCTTGGCAACGTATAGCTGGTATAACTTCACATGAAAGTGTAGGAGAGAGGGAGCTCAAGGAAGGGAAGGGAGGAAAGCTGAAGACAGAAGACAGATAAAGGTAGGTTGGGTTGTGGATGCGAAGAAAAAAAAGAAAGCAGAAAAAGGCTATGGAGGCTTTTGGGGGGGCGGGGACAGGCAATGGTGTGTTGCCAAAGAGACATGCTTTTCAACAACGCCCCCCCACACACACACACTTGACTTTGGGCTCTAATGGACAGCTTCCAGGCACTTGGCTCTCCTGGACTGTCCTGGTGCTGAGCAAAGCAAGCCATAAGGCACCCCTCACATGAATTGTTGCACTGCAAACAGAGTTGCATGCAGAAACATAAGGACCACGGACTGTGTTTCACACCCAGGGCTGCCCTGTCAAGAATGGCTAATTCTGATCAATAACTGATGGGTTTATGTTCTGACAAAAGCAGGCCTGGGTAAGATCCTAGAATCCGAGTCACCATGAGGTCCAGGAGATTCTGGACTCAAAAATGAAACAGGGGACATTGTATTACTTAATCAAATGGAAACACTTTCCTCCTAGTGAAAATGAATGGGTAGCACAAAAAGATGTATTAGCCCCGGATTTGGTCAGTAAGTTTCACAGAAAATTCCCTCAAAGGTTAAGCTTAAGGGGGGCAGTATGTCAAGCATGGCTAATTCTGATCAATAACTAAAGGGTTTATGGTCTGACAAAAGCAGGCCTGGGTAAGATCCTAGAGAACCAAATGCTGCTAGTTTATGATTCTTTCCTGGCTCCTTTTTGCTTTATGACTGTTAATTAGAGGGAACAAAGCAATCAGCACCTTCCCATGAATCCTTCTGCGGGAGGATGAGCCATCTGGGCAATGCAAGGCCGAATGCCTGATAACGCCCTGGGAATGTATGTAGTTTTGATATTCTATGTGTGAACGCTCCCCTGTTTCCCCTCCCCGTAGTAATTCCTTTGAAGTGTATCTTAAAACTTGTGTATCAATGTATTGGTTTCATTCTTCTCAAGCCACGGCTTGAGCCAAAGTATCGGTCTGTCAATAAACGTAGTCTTTGTAGCAACCTTGACTCATCATTGAACCCGCATGCTTGACATGCCCAGCCAACCTGTTGCAGACCTCTGCAGTCATGTCTTCATGGAGACAAGGGGTGTTTTTACAATGAGTTTGTGACTCTCTATCGCCGCATCGGAAACTCACCTTTTACATTACCTGACATTCTCACAACTGTTTTGCATCATTGCTGCCCAAAGCATCTACATTTGTTTAGGTGAGATGAGTTCTGGCGCTGCTGCTGCAACATTTTTCTCGAAACTAGTTTTGATCTGGTCATTTCGCTACAGGTGTTTCAAACTTGTATTGTAGAAGTTTTCATGCGTTTTAAAAGACTCCTCCAAAAGCCACAAGGTGCAGTAATTTGCATGAGAACTGACAGCACTTGAAATGTTTACATATCATTGCTTGTCTCATCTTGTAATTTAAATTTGTATTGTTTTTGCAATGTTGCACCATTTCCAAGCAATCGTATACATTTAACTAAGCACTGGTATTCTGTCTGCCCTCTGATCAGAGATCCCCCCCTACTGAAATGCTTTCAGCAGGAAATATAAAAGTTTGGCTATGCAAAATGAGTGCAGCAAATCCACAAATGTAAAAGGAAAATAATTAAAGTGGAACGGTGGCAGGCGATTTGAAGACTCTAAAACTCTGGATCAAACTGAACGTAAAAACACTCAAAACCGGCAGCAGACTCAGGTGAAGTCATGTTCTTGAAGTTTTCAAAATGACACGCTATTTTCCTGTAGCAGCCATGAAGAGACTGTATTTTCACCATGTACTACATTCCAGATTCTTTTCATCAAGCTTTGGTTATGCAGTTTTCATCTCTCAGTTAAAGACAAAGAAACTGATGTGAGGCAATCAAAGCAAGTACCTGTGGACAAAGGAGTCTTCCTGCCACCCACTCAAACAGCACTTCTGACAATAGACCATCGTTGGATTAATCTCTTCCAACTTGGCCAGATTCTGCTACTCATCTCCTCTCCTCCCAATCCCTTTTGTTTCCCATTATTCCCCAAGAGGTGTCACTACAGCAAACCATCAGTCCCTAAATTGTCCATTCTGACTTTCTTTATTTTAGTGAATGCTTCTACTCAGAGAAACATTAATTGCTCTATGAGTTCTATTGTCAAATTACCATTTTCGCACACAGCTTACCTCGCAGTTACAATCTTCTTCCCTCCGCAGCGTCTGTTGGATTTCCCACCATATGTGCTGGAGTTACAGGAAGAGCTGTGACTTTTGCGTAGCAAACGTAAACTGGGTTTTAGCGGTTTACGTTTGCTACGCAAAAGCTGCGGCACTTCCTGTAACTTCGGCGCAGATGGTGGGAAATCTGACCGGACGCTGCGGAGGGAACAGGATTGTGGCTGCGAGGTAAGCTGTGTGCGAAAACGGTCTATGATTCTGGATCTAAATTCAGAAGTCCTGGAGGAATCAAATCAGAGTTGGGAGCTTTCCAAGTTGGTTAATTAATTTTGTTACTTTGTTTGGGTTCATAGGTGGCCAGGCTGGTAAGTCCTTATCAGAAAGATCATATGGCTTAATAGTGCAATCTTGGTTTTGCTGCAACAAAACAGAGAAATATTGAAATGATCAACATGATGAGATCACAAACATAGGGAGAGGCCCCTCATGTATAGACCCTGTGATTATAGTCCAGAACTTCTTAGAATTGTTTAATATAGTGGCTTGATATAGTTGGTTCCATTGCTTGTGAAAATACTCTAATTTTTCCCTTGTCATGCTCTCCTGTAGTTTGTTATTTTTTTAACCTGAAAGTACTCTAAAAGAAAAGAGGGGTCATAAGACACTGGGAATTGGCTCTAGATGTCATGTAATTGAGTTTTAATACTCTGCAGTCTTTAGTAAACCAAGAGTTGATGCCCCTATTACTCTTTTTTATGGAATGATTGAATTTTATTCAGAGTGACTCAGAAAATTGAGATATCAGAGTATGTAAGCTGAATCTTTAGAGTGGGATCCATAATATCAATTATAGAGGCTCTAAGATTAGGAAAAGATCTGAGATGTAGTTGGGATGTCACCTGAATAGAATGGTCATTCCATACAATTTTAGGTAAAGTTTCTGGCTCAGAGGTCTGGGAGACAGGTGGATATTATTCCCCAAGCGGTGTCATTACCAGTGTTCCCGCTAAGCTGAGTTAGCGTGAGCCAGCTCACAGATTTTTAGTCTCCAGCTCACACATTTTTGTCTTAGCTCAGGAAAAATCACCCCAGAGCAAACTAATTTATGCAGCAGCCAAATCGCTTGCTCACAACTTTAATGCCAATAGCTCACAACTTTAATGCCAGCAGCTCACAAAGTAGAATTTTTGCTCACAAGACTCTGCAGCTTAGAGGGAACATACACTCACTACAGCGTTCCATCAGTCCCTAAATTGTCCATTCTGGCTTTCTTTATTTTAGTGTATGTTTCTACTCAGAGAAACATTAATTGCTCTCTGAGTTCTATTGTCAAATTTCCTGGGGACCATTGATTGACCAGGTAATCCCACGATGGGAACCTGCCTCAGGACATAAATTTGGCTACTTAAGGCAGACCTTTCTGCCATTCAGGTGTGACTCTTTCCTGACTGCTACGTTGCTGGAAGAACCACCCCCACTCCTGATCAGTTTGGGTCCTTGTCCGTGTGACACTGGTCATCTCACTGGTTTCCCCCCTCCCCTTCTTTGTTGTTGGATCTCTGCTTCTTGCCTGTACAGGTAATGCATTACCACCCAATTCCTGCTAATGCAAATGTCCCTTTTCTTTTTCAGATATTTTTCTTAGTTCTGAACGGTGTGTTGAATATATGCTTTTCCCCTTGTATGTTTGAATTTACTTCAACAAATACAATTTATTTTATCCAAACTCTTATCATTGACTGAAGGCCTACTGGGAAATACTGACTCTGACTTCCGGTTTCAGTGACCTGAACTAAAGAGCGACTCAGACCAACTGGTCCAGAGCCACTCTTTAATCGAGCAGTTGAGGGGTCTCTCCTGTCAGGAGACCCAACTCTGGGACCCAGGAAGGGTCTCAGAAGGCAGACAGTGTGAGCTGAGGGTTGGGATCAACAACAGCGGTTGTCTTCCGAGCCCAGCTTGCTGTGAGCCTCGTTGCCCCGATCACCATTTTTAAATGGCATCGGGGTTGACTGCTGGACCTTTTCTTCTCTTTTTATCAAGGTTTTCTGCATGATCTGAACAGGCCGTATTATTTCTATGAAGATTACAAGTTTTTCCTTTCTTCTATATTGAATTTCAAAGTAGCATTTACGCAAACAGGGGACTGGAGAGTTGGAAGCAAAGCGGAGCACGGACAGAGGCAAAGGCGATGAGAAAGGTGGGGGGAATACAACTTTCTCCTTTTCTATTCGGAGGCCTACAAAAGTTTCTGCCTAATTTGATGATTCTCTTAATGTTACCCTGAAAAATATGAATGACTCACACCAGTTTCTAAAGATAGAAAAGACTTGATGGCTGAATTGAATTGATCTGTCCTAAACTTTTTTGGGGGAGGAAGATCTTGCTGTTGGACAGATATAGTGTTATATAAACCTTTGTGACTTTAAAAAACATAAGAAAAGGAAGGAGTTTGAAGTTTATGTTGAAGTATCCTGAATAAGTCTTTGCGGGTCCTAAATATACACTTAAGGTCACATTGGATTTTTACAGTGGATTATAAAATGCAGTTATATTGTTGGCTGTTGGAAGAATAACTGAAATTTTCTAAGTGGATTATAAATTTTAGATGGTGGATATTATGGATATGGTTTTTTAATTTTTTTTTCTCTTTTTCTTCTTGTGTGTTTATTACAAGTGGTTTTTCCCGGAGGACTGCTTTTTAAACATATGGTCTGAACATTTTTTCTTTTTACCTTTTTAAATCTATTTTTCTCCATTTTTCCTCTCCCCCCCCCCCTCGCTGTGGAGTTTTCATTTCTTTATTTTCATTTTGGATTCACCTGGATTGTTTTTTTTAATCTTTTTTTTTTTGTTGTTATTCTCAATTCCTGCTCTTACATGTAGATTATACAAATGGGGCATTCAACCCTGGATTACAATTTAAAGCTTGGAATAGTTGGATGAACTTGTTAAGACTTGGACTTTATTGAGTTACTTGCTGTGAAAAAAGCACAACAGTGAACTGTCTCTGTTTCTATGAGTTAAACTGTTTTGGCTAGGTGATGCTAAAGATTAAAGAGGTAGTAAAAAAAAAAGACAATCGAGAAGGTTAACCACCAACCCCTTCATCCAGTTCTTTGTTGGGTCTGGGGAAGTTTACAGTCATGCAGCGAGACATGAAAGAAATGCAAAATACTCTATTAATTGCCATAGCACAGCTGACTGGTAAAGTAGACAATATAGGAGAGCAGATGGCAGAAATCAAACAAGAGCTTCAAGAGAACAGAAAACAGACAGCAGAGACCAATAAAGCTTTAAAGGTCCTAGATGTACAGGTGATTGATAACATACAAAAGGTGGAACAGCTGGAAAAAGAATAGAAAGTATATGACAGTAGACTTCTACAGTTAGAGATAGATAGAGCGGCCTATATGCTGAGGTTTCAAAATGTACCAGAAGAAAAAACTGAAGATTTACAGAAAATACTAAGTGAAGCCCTGGCAGAAATCTTATCGGTGACACCTGAAAAGATCGAAGAAGAGTTTGATCAAGTTAAGCGAGTACCATGAAATTTCACGAGGCGGAATAAATTGCCTAGCGAAATCCATTTGAAGCTCACAAGAAAGACCAGAGACAATATTTTGAAGCAAGCCAGAGATAAACCAGTGACGATAGCAGGAAATATGGTGAAAATTTTGAGAGAGGTGCCATGGCAGTCAGACAAAGGAGAAGAGAATATCAAACCTTGACAAACTTTCTGAGAGAAAGAGAAATACCTTATACATGGCTAATGCCAGAAGGCTTACTCTTTACCTATAAAGAGAACAGATATAGGATAAACTCAATTTTCAAAGCTCAAAACTTTCTGGAGCAAGCTGAGAAAAAAGAGGGGAAGAAAAAGAAGAAGGACAAAGAAGAAGTCACAGATGAAGAGAATCCAAGTGAACTAAGGAAATATCCAACAAGATTGCAGGAGAATCCTGGTTTTTGTTGGAGAAATTGAATTTGTTCAGTCGTCATGTTCTTTGTCAATAATTTTGTTTTGTGATAAGTAAGAACATAAGAGAAGCCATGTTGGATCAGTCCAATGGCCCATCCAGTCCAACACTCTGTGTCACACAGTGACCAAAAAAAAAATTATATATATATACACACACACACACACACACTGTGGCTAATAGCCACTGATGGACCTCTGCTCCATATTTTTATCTAAACCCCTATTGAAGGTGGCTATACTTGTGGCCGCCACCACCTCCTGTGGCAGTGAATTCCACATGTTAATCACCCTTTGGGTGAAGAAGTACTTCCTTTTATTCGTTTTAACCTGACTGCTCAGCAATTTCATCGAATGCCCACGAGTTCTTGTATTGTGAGAAAGGGAGAAAAGTACTTCTTTCTCAACTTTCTCCATCCCATGCATTATCTTGTAAACCTCTATCATGTCACCCCGCAGTCAACGTTTCTCCATGCTAAAGAGTCCCAAGCATTTCAACCTTTCTTCATAGGAAAAGTGTTCCAGCCCTTTAATCATTCTAGTTGCCCTTTTCTGGACTTTCTCCAATGCTTTAATATCCTTTTTGAGGTGCGGCAACCAGAACTGCACACAGTACTCCAAATGAGACCGCACCATCGATCTATACAGGGGCATTATGATACTGGCTGATTTGTTTTCAATTCCCTTCCTAATAATTCCCAGCATGGCGTTGGCCTTTTTTATTGCAAACGCACACTGTCTTGACATTTTCAGTGAGATCTACCACGACCCCAAGATCTCTCTCTTGGTCAGTCTCTGCCAGTTCACATCCCATCAACTTGTATTTGTAGCTGGGATTCTTAGCCCCAATATGCATTACTTTGCACTTGGCCACATTGAACCGCTTCTGCCACGTTGACGCCCACTCACCCAGCCTCAACAGATCCCTTTGGAGTTCCTCACAATCCTCTCTGGTTCTCACCACCCTGAACAATTTAGTGTCATCCACAAACCTGGCCACTTCACTGCTCACTCCCAACTCTAAATCATTTATGAACAAGTTAAAGAGCTTGGGACCCAGTACCGAGCACTGAGGCACCCCGCTGCTTACCGTCATCCACTGCAAAGACTGCCCATTTATACTCAATGAAACATTAGGAGAGCCAGTTTGGTGCAGTGGTTAAGTGTGTGGACTCTTATCTGGGAGAACCGGGTTTGATTCCCCACTCCTCCACTTGCACCTGCTAGCATGGCCTTGGGTCAGCCAGAGCTCTGGCAGAGGTTGTCCTTGAAAGGGCAGCTGCTGTGAGAGCCCTCTCCAGCCCCATCCACCTCACAGGGTGTCTGTTGTGGGGGAGGAAGGTAAAGGAGATTGTGAGCCGCTCTGAGACTCTTCAGAGTGGAGGGCGGGATATAAATCCAATATTTTCTTCCTCTCACTCTCTGCTTCCTATTACTCAGCCAGTTTTTGATCCACAAGAGGACCTGTCCTTTTACTCCATGACTCTCAAGCTTTCTAAGGAGCCTTTGATGAGGAACTTTATCAAAAGCTTTCTGGAAGTCAAGGTAAACAACATCTATTGGGTCTCCTTTGTCCACATGTTTGTTCACCCCCTCAAAGAAATGTAACAGGTTAGTGAGGCAAGATCTTCCCTTACAGAACCCATGCTGAGTCTTCCTCAATAACCCATGTTCATCAATGTGCCTAATTCTATCCTTGATAATGCTTTCTACCAACTTTCCCGGTATTGAAGTCAGACTGACTGGCCTGTAATTTCCCGGATCTCCTCTGGAACCCTTTTTAAAGATGGGGGTGACATTTGCTACCTTCCAGTCCTCAGGAACTGAGGCAGATTTCAATGAAAGATTACAGATTTTTTTTAGAAGATCCACAAGTTCAACTTTGAGTTCTTTCAGAACTCTCGGATGTATGCCATCCGGACCCGGTGACTTATTAGTTTTTAATTTGTCTATCAGTTGTAGGACCTCCTCTTTTGTCACCTCAATCTGACTCAGGTCTTTCAACACCCCTTCCAAAATTAGTGGTTCTGGGGTGGGCAAAACGTTCTCATCTTCCACGGTGAAGACGGAGGCAAAAAATGCATTCAGCTTCTCAGCCATTTCCCTATCCTTCTTCAGTAATCCTTTTACCCTTTGGTCATCCAAGGGCCCCACTGCCTCCCTGGCTGGTTTCCAGCTTCTAATATATTTGAAGAAATTTTTATTGTTGGTCTTTATGTTTTTTGCAATATGCTCCTCATAGTCCCTTTTTGCCTGCCTGATCACAATCTTGCATTTGATTTGCCACTGCCTGTGTTCCCTTTTATTAATCTCACTTGAACTAGCTTTCCACCGCATAAAGGAGTCCTTCTTATCTTTTACAGCTTCTATTACTTTGTTTGTTAACCATGCAGGCCTTTTCTTATGCCTGCTTGTGCCTTTCCTAACTTGTGGTATGTATTTTATCTGAGCTTCTAGGATTATAGTTTTAAATAGTCTCCAAGCTTCCCCAAGGGCTTTCACCGTATTTACCTTTCCTTTCAGTTTCCTCCTCACATGCCTCCTCATCTCAGTAAATTTTCCCCTTTTAAAGTTAAACATGGTTGTGGCGGTCTTTTGGGGCAACTCCCTATTTATACAAACGGTGAAATCAATAACATTATGGTCACTGCTCCCAAGTGGCGCAATCACTTTTACATCTCTCACCAAGTCTTGGGCATTACTTAGGACCAAATCCAGGATTGCCCCACCCCTGGTAGGTTCTAAGACCATCTGCTCCATAGTCATTGAGAGCATCAAGAAACTCAATCTGTTTCTCTCGACCAAAACACATATTGACCCAATCAATCTGCTGGTAGTTAAAATCACCTATTATGACACAGTTTTTACGTAAGTAATCTTCAGTCCCGCCCATTAGCCAAATTGGTTGATCTTTTTTATCAAACCATCAATTGAATCTATTGGTTGCTCTAATATAAAGACCAGATCATCCACAAAGGCTCTCAATTTTAACAAGAAGACTTACAATCACTAAAACATATTACTTAGGCATTGATGATTTAATGTAAAGAGATAATAATGTGATAATATCTGTATCTTAAGAAAGTATGCTACGTACAGATTAGATTATAATAATACTGATATCTGTAACTTCAATTTTCTATTCTCTCTTACCCGTTCCCTTTAACTTTCTAGTAAATCAATAAAAATTTTCAAACTCGAAATACTGACTCTGGTATACATAGCTTATTAACCCCATGCTAATTTTTGCCATCTTGTATAATTAACTAAAACCCCCCAAATTAACTTGAAAAGGCATTTTGGCTAACCAGTGGGAGAGGGGAGATGCCTCCCACAAATCCTTGTGTGTGTCCTGCTTGTCATGCCATAATCCTTTACTTTCAGAACATTTCTTCTGTTTTCTGTTTTTCTGTTGCTTACCTTACTTAATTGCATTTATGTTCAATGATCCCTCTAAGCTGTTATGTGGATTCTTGTTGTGAGCCCCCCACCATGCTGCCCCCCCTTGTTGAGACAGCTGCTGTGCTGTGGAGGGAGTTATATCACTGTAAGCCCAATACACTTAGAAGGGTGTTAACACTGTTTAGGATGGCACTGATAGGCTATAAGAAGGTACTCAAAGCATCCTTTAAGCTATTTGTTCTCAAATTGTTCAGCTGAAATACTTTATTTTACCATTTACTTGGATAGCCCAGTTTTCTGCCAGCATATTAAATTTCTAAGTAAAAGGTAGATCCAAGGTGGGTAGCCATGTTGGTCTGAAGTGATAAAACATAGAATCCAGTGGCACCTTTAAGATCAACAAAGTTCTATTCAAAATATCAGCTTTTGAGTGCACACATACTTCTTCAGATATAATGAAATAGAAGAAAACCATTCAAACTTATAGACAGAGGCTGGACAGCAAATATATCCACATATCTTAACATATATTCATGTTATATGCTAATTTGATGTTCAGCCTCTGTTTATAAGTTTGAATGATTTTCTTCCATTTCTTTCATTGTGTGCATGCACACAAAGGCTCATACCTTGAATAAAACTCTGGTCTTAAAGGTGCCACTGGACTCTGCCACTGGATATACTGTAAGTATCATTCCTACAAAAAACAATTCTCCTACATAGCTACATCACTAAATATGTAAAACAGGAAGGCTATAATATGTTGATAATATTAGCTGGACCAAAAAAACATGCTTATGCATTCAATGCTATTTCCTGGAATATAATGAGACTGAACATCTGTTGGTGTTTGCCCTTAAAGCAGCCTCTGAAAGGCAGAAAGCTTTCATAGAACTTGTGTCACAAAAGCTGTGATTCATCAGTAACAAGACTGGAAGTTTCATTTGTAAATATTTTGGAGTTTGTGCCTTGTGGGTCATATTCTAAAATTTCAGCTATATTAAAGCATAACATTTGCAGCATTGAATATTTCATTTCCAATCTTGGAAGTAATTCAAGGTTTTGAGTGCATGTGTGCATACATGCTAGTTTAAAATTTTTTTATTTATACACATTCTTTACCTGATATAGTTAAAATGATACATAAAATTACATCTGAGCTTCCAAGTGTGTGGTTAGTTTTTAATCAACACATGTCCTTTGTTTTAATATTTCAGCTGAACGACATGCACAGAATTCAATTAGATCTGGAAAGGAAATCAATGCTATGAGAATATGGAAGGTGAAATATTTTTGCATTAAAATTGGTTTATATATTCAAGTCAGATTTAGTAAATAGGATTAAGACAAGAGGGTTTTTTTTTCTATTGAGAACATTATTTCTTCAGACTGCATGGAAGGCAAATGGAAAGAGACTGGTGATAAGATTTTTGTTTTTTGCATGTCTCCATGCTTGGTAATCACAATGTGATGGAAAGAGCAAAATTACTCTATGAACTGAATACTAAAGCAGTAACTGTGACATTAACTGTCACAGTTGTAAAAGGTTTTTAGCATTTAAAATATTGTTCTTGTTTGCTAATTTCTTATTTTCCTGGGTATAAGCAATCATAAGTCTCAAGAGCAAATTTCCCATTATTACTTCTGTGGCACTAGTGCTGATTCAGCATTGGTAACCTGACTGCCAAAAAATATAATGGAGAGTGAAGGGTGAAGGGAACCTACTGGCTGCAATTTCTAAATCTATAGATACGCTTTTAACCTTTAATTCGTATTTTTTAAATATTTTTAAAAACAATCAAAAAATGAGGCAAAGATAAAAATGAAAGTAATTTTTACCATTTTCTAAATTGTGATACTCTTAGATCAGCTGTTTCTATTCTTTATAGTTGTATATTTCCATTTTATTTTCCTGTATATACTTGTTTTGGCTTCTTTGCTGCACCCTTACTAGCAACATTACTATGGCTATGGAAAATCTCTTAGGCTATGGTAAGACTTGTCTTGGTGTGATCTGGCCATGCCTCTATTTTATCCAGTGTCAATTATTCCAGAGAACTTTGTCAAAACATGCCACCCATAACCTGCCTCACTCTGCACTTACTCCATGGTTGACCATTCAGATTGTTGCTGTGTGGTAATCATGGAATGGGAAGTCTGGGGCCATCTTTTTTTTTTTTTAAATGTCTTTCATGCATGAGCATAAGCTTGTATTTGAAGCTCTGGCTCCTTTTTGACAGCTCTGCCATCCCTTTATCAAACACTGCTGCCTGTCTCAGCCTCCTTCAAATTGCCTCTCTTTCTTGGAATACATACGGGGGGGGGGGGGAGTGTAAGCATCATGCAGGTTTACAAGGGAGTAGACCACTGACTTCAATACATTTACTCTCAAATAGCAACCTTTTTTTGCTAACAGTTTGCTTGGGGGGAAGTGGGATGCCAGCCTCCCCAGGCTCCCTGCTGATATGGGACTCTAACTAGGAGCTATTTCCATGGCTTTCCAACCCCAAGAAACAGGAGGGTTTTTTGGGGGGGAGGGTATTGTTGCTCAAAAGAACTTTCCCAGGGGCTCCCAATCCCGACACAGCATTGGGTGCAGAAATGCATGAGCAGTGATTGACAACCCAAGGGTTATTATGTGTTTTTGCGCACATCCCTACCTGATGTCTGAGAGGTGATATGATCACCATCTTCATGTACTTGAAGGGCTGTCATATAGAGATGATGTGGAGTTGTTTTCTGTTGCTCCAGAAGATTAGACCAGAACCAACAGCTTGAAATGAAATCAAAAGAGTTTTAAACTTAACATTAGGAAGAACTTCCTGACAGACTGATTTCTTAACAGAATAGGCTTCCTTGGGAGGTGGTGGGCTCTCCTTTGATGGTTTTTAAACATAGGCTAGATGGTCATCTGACAGCAATGCTGATTCTGTGAATTTTGGCAGATCCTGAAAGGGAGGGCAAGAAGGGTGGTATCAGTGCTTAGTTCTCGTGGCTTTTTCTTGAATGCCCAGGGTAATGCTGTTCACCAATTTGATGTCAGGTAGCAATTTTTCTCCTGGCAGTTTTTCCGAGGATCACGGAGAGGGTTTTTTTGCCCTCTTCTGGGGTTGGAGGAGAGGTCACTGGGTGTGTATGTAAGGTGGGAGTACATATGAATTTCCTGCATTGTGCGGGGGTTTGGACTAGAGGATTCTGGGGATACCTTTCAAATGTATGATTCTATGATAAAAAGGGGGCAGAAACAGATGCTTCCCAACCATCTTGCATTTGCAACAGTTCAAACATCCAGAGATGTGGGGTCAAAGTGCTGACATCCATAAAGACTGGACTTTCCTTGGTGCCTAATAACTCAGATTCAAAAGCAGGTCAGAATGGAGTGCCAATGACTGGAGAGCAGGAGGCAGATGTCATTGTGTGATCATGCACTTTAAATCCGGAAGGGAACAGCAACAACATAGCTATAGAAGTAACCATTGTTAATTATCTAACAACAAAAATTAATGCATGAAAGATATTGTTCTTTTCAAGTATAATACTGCTATTGTGTTTTGCTGGAGGGAGATGAAATACTTGCAACCATTTCAAAAGACATATGCTCATGTTTGCTTAAAACAAAGGGTTGGTTGATTTAATGAATTATTTACAGGCATGCAATATGGCAATTGTAAAATTTAGAACTCTCTTCTAAGAACTCCTCTGGCTACTCCTGGCAGGGTGTCAATTTGCTGATTTTTGTTATAAAGTAGATGAGATTATAGAAGTATTTTCTGAAATGATATTCTGCTATTTTTCTTGTTTTAATGTCAGAATTGCACACTCAGATCTGTGATGTTACTGGATCTATTAAAAAGACTGATCATTTTCCAAAACAGATTTTGTCTAGTCAAAAAAGCCCTCAGGGAAATACTGATGTATCCACTGTAAAAGACTTGTAAGTCATCAATGACAGATTATTTTTAAATACTTAAATGGCACTCTGCCAAAGATAATGAAAACTGCAGGACAAGTAAGATAAAACCTTCCTTTTATTAGTTCAGTTTAAAGTTCCTTATAAAATGGAACAGAAATCTTTGGCCAGATAAGGTCATGACTTGAGGTCAGGAAGAGCAGATACAGAGCTTAGTCTTCATACGGTCATCCATGACTATTTCTTGCCTCATTGTGGGGGTTGGTTACAACTTATAAAGTTTATTTGGGGAATTAGAAAAGTAATGATCTCATAGGTTCTTCAGCCAGTATGCCATCACAGGAGCCAGACTGTCTTTATATAAACATTCCTGCTCTCTTCTAAGATAGAACTTGGTAAGTCATTCATTCCTAGAATTCCTCCAGGAAAAAAATAAAAAACTTTGCTAGTGTGACTCCTTTACACTGTAAAACTACAGCCTAAACTGTATGTGCAGACTATTGAAGGTAAGGATTCTTTTGACTGACACAAATAACCGACTCCAGAAAGTCAAATTCCAAATTGTCATAAGCAAACATCAAATGGACAATGGCTCTTCTCAAAAAAGCCATCTTTTCAGGCTATCCTTATGTTAATAGAATTGATGTGGTAGTATTCTTTACTCCAGGTGAAGCTGGCAAGGTAAATCATTTAATGAAGCACACTTGCAGGAGGAAATTTTGGTTTTTCTAGTTGACTGACCATTAACCATGATGTATGACAAATAGTACATGAAGGTGCTTTTAATGAATAAAACCATTAATCTATCAAGATTAGAATTGTCTACTCACACAGGCAAGAGGTCTCTAGACCGTGGCAGTCTTTGTATCACCCCAAACCTGATCCTTTGAACTAGCGATTCTGAGGATTGAATCTGAGAGGTGTACCAAGCAAAAGGTCTACCCAGGGGCTTCTGGTTGTCCCTGGCCTAAAGGGTGTCCACTTAGCCTCAACAAGGACCAGGGGTTTTTCTGTCTTGGCCCCTGCCAGGTGGAACAAGCTCCCACTAGAGATCCGGGCCCTGTGGAGCCTGTTGCAATTCCACAGGGCCTGTAAGACAGAGCTATTCCATCAGGCTTTTAGTTAAGATGGTGGGCATCGTGGACCATCAATATGGCCTTTGCCATATTCTGGCCCACTCTGGAGTAGCGCCTGTTTATGACTAAGTTTACTTATTGTTACTGTGCAGTCAGGGACTAGGTCACCATCTGAATTTTTAAAAAAAATATTTAAATTCAAACACCAGTAACAATGACCATAAAAGAATTACTTATGTACAAGTAGAGATACATTGAGTACATAAATGTATATTTATGTAGGCATATAAACGTGTATGTAGAAATTAACCAAAGCAAAAAAGAAAAGAAAAAAGAAAAAGGAGGGGGAGAGAAAGTTATGGGGAAGGAAGAGAAAACTATACGAAATCTAATATCACATTTCACTGACCTGTTCTGCATTAACAGGTTGGAATAAGTAATCAGAAAAAAAGATCATTTTTGCATATGAAGGATTAGTTGGAAGAATGTTATTGCCCATTAAGTAGTGCACCATGGGTTGCCAAATCTCTTGAAATGATTTCTGATATAGTTCTAAGTTAGAAATAAGAAAACAACTAGAAATCTTATTATATAAATACAATTCCCGAAGTTTGTATTGTTGAAGAGGGGTCACACCATTTTGGGGTGATGAGAATGTCTGCGATTGCTAGGAGGCAAGAAATTAATTTAGTTTTAGTTTTGTCCTCAGAAGGGTGGGCCCAATTAAAGAGTAATACAATCTCTGGGTGAACAGGAATTTTACATCGAGTAATTGCATAAATTTGATGAAATATCTGAGTCCAAAAGATTGAATTTGGGGACAATGCCATCAACAGTGCATGAAATTGGCCATTGAAACACATTTTTTCTTGCAGGTTGGTGTATTGGGAAGAAGTGAGTCAGTAGAGACAGAAGTAAGTACCATCTGTGTAATACCTTGAAGGAATTAAAACGTATATTAAAAATAGGTGAAAGCATGATGGATGAATTATAAATGACTTCCCAATCAGAGTCCTGAATAGCATTTGGGCAGTCTTTCAGCCAGGCAGAATGAATTTTCAGACTTGAATGGAAGTTGATGTTGATCAGAATTTTATAGAGTTTTGATATTAATTTTTGAGTAGGGTAAAGTCTGAGTTCAGCAAAGTTTCAAAAGAAGTCAAAGAAAGATCAAAGTTTTGTTTATGTTTTGGTTCAAAAGTAGTAAAGATATGTGAAGTTTTAATTAGTTAAGTGGTTTGTTTGGTTTTATGTTTAGTTAGTTGTTTTAGAAATTATCTAATCTGTTTTATTGATATGACCAGCCCTGAACCCATTTGGAAAGGGCAGGATAGAAATTTAAATAAATAAATAATTTGAGGGTCAGAATTTATAGCCCACCTTTCTCACTAAGATTTGAGGCAGATTTACTTTTCAAAGTGAAGAATGCGAAAAAAATATATAATCTTGTAACATAAGACATCCAAGGAACAATTCATTGACAATGCAGGCAACAATGAGTAAAGCAAACTGCCTTAAATCCTTAAAATATCATCGTTTAAAGAAGTGGACCAGATGTCAGAACCATACTTTGTGGAAACATTTGTAGCAAGCAGTAACAACAGAAGCATTCAGCAAGGAATATAAGTAGTTTAATGGCTATGGGGTCACTATCCATCTTACCTGTCATCTATTTATTGTGGAGAATCTCTTTCAGAAGCAAGCAATCAACTTTTATCCCAAAAGTGGTAGAGTTAGTAGAAGAGGAGCTCTATCTGCTACACATTCATCTTCACTGTGACCTGACCAAACCTTGAGAGATGCATCTTTTCTGCAGCAAGCTACTACATGAAACCTGCTTACCTTGTCTGTTCTCGAGCTTAGCTAATACATACCCTGAATAACAAAAAAAGATTAATCCTAGCCAGGTGTTTGGGATTTTGTGTGTGTGTATGTGTGTGTATGATTAACTGCATGATGGGTGGGTTTGAATGTTTAAAAAAAAATGAGGTTATGATCCAGAAAAAAACCCCACACTGTGTATCTAGTGCTCACATGCTTGGACAAGAAAAGAAAAATTCTTCCTTCCACATAAATTAAGAGGGAAATGAGCTCATTTTCATTTCATGGCTGTTCACAATGCAAGTCATATCCAACTGCGGCAGCTTGTAGTTACCATTAAAGAGCAGTTTGTGTTTCTGGAAGTCCCCAAGCCTCAGTTCTACTGTTTCTCATCAAAATGGCATGCTCTGCTTATAGTAGAAACATAAGACTTGAAGGTATAAGCTTATCTCCATTTCCTCCTGGAAACCAAAGAGAAAAAAATGTGATTGTATTAATAAATATATTTGCACTTCAAGATCTCTTCATGGAAAAGAAGAATTTCTGACATTAAAAAAAAAGAGAAAGAAAATGTGTTAGAATGTTAATTGAGTTTGACATAAGCATGGGTATAAAATGCATGATGCCACTCAACTTACCAGCAGTGAAACTGATTACCAATTATAATCATTCTATGCTTGGTGACAGCATACTAAGATGGAGATGTTGAATATTTCAGTTGGCAATATCATCTGAGTTGTTTAAAGTACTGACTACGTGCCCTGAAACCAATAGAGGTAATTGGTATGCATGTACGAGCTGGCAGGCTGAACACATCATTTATTTATAGACTCTTTTGATGTTACTCTGTGGAGAGAAAAAAGTTAATGAAACATGCTTCAAAGGCAAATTTACTCTTGCCATTATATTATGACAAAGTATAAATTATTGTACCTAAATAACTGTTTTCTGGTGAACAGATATCCTTTATCCTTTGATCAAACCAATCCAGTGAAAAGGCCAATTAAATGGGGGAAGGGAGCAGAGGAAGAACATGATGATCATTATTAACGCTGTTCTTCTTTGGTGCATATTGTACAGCTGGTATGAATGTATGCTGTGGGGAGGAGGGGAGACCATCATATGATATTCCTTTCAGTTTGCTCCACAAATTGTTTTATGATTCTCTCAGGACTCATTCATCAGCAAACTTCATGTCAACAACTGATAGGAAAGCTTGAACAGATCAGAAAACAGGATGCAGGAAGTGACACAGTGACCTTTGCTGCAAGGCAGCAAGCCAACTAAATTAGCTTTAATTTAAACCCATCTACTGCAAGAATGATGATATTCTTCTCAGGAAAAAAGGAACAGAAAATCTTAACAAAATATTTATACTATGCTTTGTTTAGAGCGGATGTGATCTTATTAGAATGCAATTAATTGCTGAGAGGGGAGAGATGCTGAACTGCAGCAGTCTTCTGAGGTGATGTATAAAGGGGAGTATAGCAAGTTCGGATATAAATCCATTTCAGTAGATTTGCCGCATGATTCAGAGGCCCACCTGCACTGGGTTTGTGATCACAGAATGCATGCATGAGTGAGGCACTAATAAATTGAATGGGTAAGCCATTCCAGATAGGGGATTTCTAATTGTTGATTTTTTTCAGTTGCCCTATCTGAGCTGTTTTAGATCCTGCATATAACAATTCCCAGGTGATGCACTATCATAATGCACTGACAGTATTAGTCCCTATTCCAACAATTCAAGCAGAAATGATGAAAGAGAGGAAATAAGAAATAATACAGGAGAAAAGTAGCTCCTGGATTTATCCACTTCACCATGGAAGAAAAATAGTTCAAGCAACCCAAGTGGTTACCTTGGGGTCCCTAAATTTTAGGGCAGCACAGAGAATCAAGGTTATAGAAAGGACATCATACCTGTTGAATCTCCACTAGCCAGGCAGTTATTTTTTTATTGAAAAATAAGTCTCCTTACATAGACAGGTCAAGGGCAATGAAGTCGCTTAATACAGAGGTGAGAATAATCTTAATAACGATAGCATACAAGGAAAAAATATATCAACAAATATATGCTCATTCATATGAGTCTTATCATGAACGATAGAGTAAAATATTGTTCAGTCTTATAAAATATATATGTATATTACAAGAATAAAATAAAATAAATTAGGTTAACCACAAATTTAAAAAATCTGGGGAAAATAATTGTCAATTGATATAATCCTGTAACTTGAGTAATTCAGTAAGAGAAAGATGGTGTCCTTTAAGGAAACAATCAGAGTAGTAGAATATCTTTGTAGACTTTATGTTTAGAAATAAAATTAATATAAATTTGTCAAGGACAGGGAGCCAAATGGCGATACAGTTGGTGTATGCTTGGTAAACCAGGCAGTTATTAAAACCTCGGGCGGGGGGAGGACCCTACAAGATGCCTTCTCAACCCCACCTGTTGCCCACCTCCCTCCTCACATCAATAACACTAGCACTGAAACATGCTAGAACAAACCGATGCTTTGCAACTTTATCTATACACTGACACAAAATGAACATCCAGTTATTTTCAAAGTTTTCAGTTGTAAGCAGTGACATTCTGGAGTGCTAAGCAAAACATTAAAGTAAATGAAAGATTGTTTCATGTGATTTGATTAGGTCTTCATTGTACTGCTCAGACTATAAAGGAACTGCAGGTTACTGTACCATAAGGAAACATTAAAATAAAGACCTTTTAAACTGAAAATACACAACACAAGAAACAAACATTACTTAGTGAGAAGTTGGAAATCTTTCTTTAGTAATATTGTTTTTATTTTAAATGCTTTCCCCAAAATTTCTCTTGATCAACTTCATGATTAGCATGCAAAATATTGTTTATTGGCTTATTTTTAACTGGCTCTTTTTACCTTGTGTATAAACCACACTGAAATTTCATTTTGGTGTCAAGGAGCATTACTAAGTCTGTTGCCTTTATTTTATAAAATTAATCCCCTAGAATATACAGAATATGTTTGTCTGTTTTATACCTTACCTTTCTCCTCAGTGAGGACCCAAAGTGGCTTACAGTGTTCTCTGATATTTTGGGGAGAGCATAATTAATACAAAAGGTAATATAATTTGTGAGGTCAGATAGTAGATCACTAAGGTAAAGGCAGTCCCTTGTACAAGCACAGACTCATGGGGTGACATGACATCACAATTTTTTCTTGGCAGACTTTTGTTACAGGGTGGTTTGCCATAGCCTTCCCCAGTCATCTACACTTTATCACTAGCAGATAGTAATTAATAGTACATTTGTGTCATATCTTACCTCTCTATATATTGTGTATTAATTGATTTACAGCACAATTGTAATTATACCCTTCTAAGGCTGTTGACTTCAATGGACTTAGATGTAAGGAGTTCTGTTTAAGATTGCATTATATATGTATAGATACAGAAAAATCACAGTATAGACTTGAAAACTTTTTCTTCAATTTTAGGGTGGCTTTCAGTAAGGTCAAATTGTTAATTATACATAGCCATATATACATATACAGTATATGTCTTTGTATGTTTGTTGGGGGGATATAAATAAATAAATAAATGTATGTTTCTCTTCTGGTCATTTTTGTGTACAGGTGCTAGTGTCAATGTTTCAACTATCTACACAGCAGCTGGCCACCCCCCCCCCCCCGCCCCAAACTCACCCCTGAACAAATGTTTATGTTCCTCAGCTAATAATCATATATATTTTAGTCTTCCACAAATGGTGAATGAATAGTGGTATGTGCATTCCACGTTTCTTTTTAATGTTCTGTTGGTAAACAGCAACAAATACATGGACCATCCACAACAAACACATGGACCATATTTTAAAGTTAATTTTTCTTGTTGGGGTGGTTAGATGGCTGGTGAATAGATGAGGAGGATAGCTGCAGCAAAAAACATGAGAGAACATGAAAACCACATGAGAATAGTTTGTGGTTGGATGAGGGCAGGGTTCATCCATCAGTGGAAGAATACTTTATCAAGGCATTGAATTTCTCGCATATTCATCTTCCTCTAACTGTCCTCCCTCTCCCCTCCCCTTGTTTATATGTCTTCATGTACTATAGGACAAGCCAGTCCCTTTATGAAAGTAAAAACTCATTGAGGTAGTCTCCAGGTTAGGAACCATGCTTTCCATAGCTGTGCTAATAATTAGGATTTGACTTATTAAAACCTGAGCCCAAATCTTCAGGTGTTTTCCCCATGGGTTCTAACTCTGATTTTAATTAGACATTTGCAGGGCTTTTTTGTAGAAAAAGCCCAGCAGGAACTCATTTGCATATTAGGCCACACCCTCTGATGCCAGGTCAGCCAGAACTGTGTTCCTGTGCATTCCTGCTAATAAAAAAAGCCTTGGGCATTTGTATAAGAAAAGCATTGTTTAGTAGACTAGACTCACTCTTATTTAGAAGAAATTGGGATCCATGGTAATTTCCCTGCTTCCCCATTTTTATGCATCAGAGGAAATCCTGCTCCTTCCATCCAATCACACAACGTATGTGTTTTCAGAATGTACAATCATGTTAAATACTCCTTTAGGTTTCCGCATTGATGGAGCGGGTATATGTTGTTGATCTACATGCATTTATATGTTCAATGCAGTATTCTAAGATTATTATAATATTATAAGATCTTTTCAGGTTGTCTGGTCCAAAAATAAACAACTATGGATTTTTTTAAAAGAACCTAAATTCTAGTTTAGTCTGTTGATAAAATCATCATGCCAATAATAATAAAGGTTTAATTATTCAGAAAGTAGGTGTGCATTTTGCCCCTCTTTGTTTTGAAGGCTTGTCATTTGAGGAAACAATTCTACTTCTGAAAACATTGTTAAAGCAGCCATGCTTTAGGACTGAAAATCTTTTCAACATCCCCTTCATTATTTGTGTTGCCTTTAATAAAATGAAGGCAGCACAAATGTTTAAATAAATGGCTTGATGATCTATCGTTTTCTTTTCCTAATCACTGTTATTAAAAGAAGCTCTTGGTGTTTTTATTGTGTTTTAAATGGGCACAGAAAATCTGTGTCTGATAATGACCTTTGTACATCATGCTGCAAATTGATTTTGATGACCTTTCACTCGCCAGTAATGAGGCAGGCTGTATGCACATGGCACATCCCTCCTAGCTTCCTCAGTTGTCTTTGTCATGTGCATAAGAATCCTTCTGCCTATTCTTTGTCTTTGTCTCTTCATTGCCGATTAGTCACTGCAAGGTTGGATTTTCCGGGTAGAATTTAAACTGAAGTAGAAATTGTAACACATGGGTCTTGGTTTATTTCAAGAAGCTTTTTCAGTCTGAAATGTTTTTTAAACATTTTTTTATTCTTGATGACCTTCCTGTTTATGGCTTTTACAGTGAATGGTCTGAGGCTTTCCATTGTTTATTGCTGACATTTGCTATATTTTGAATATCCTGTAGTCTATTTATCTATTTGTTGATTTTTTTGTGATTTTTTTTTGTAATCTGTCTTGCATCTAACTTCAACTTGCTATCCAGACAGTTGATTTCCGACAGCAAAGTGGGTAATGCTGTCTGTCATTATACTTTGATAAGAGGCAGGAGCAGGCCTTAGATTCAGCAGGAGCTCACAGGAGCACAGCTCCTGAACCCTTCTGAGGGTTCCCCCACCTCCTCCAAACATACCTTGTCCAATGAATAGTAGGTGTAGCTGCATAACAATCCCTGGATTAGGAGAACGGGCAGTCAGCCAGCCAGCCACCAGGGGCTTTGCCATGCCCCCAGCAGCCCTCATTAACCCACACCACCCTTTCTCCACTTCTTATGTTATTTTGGGTGGCAGGTGGCATGGTGGCCTTTTGACTGAGGGGGGTGGCCAAGGAGAGCCTCAGGTGAATGAGGCTTGCTTGGGCTGGCTGGATCTCATGCCAGCCCAAGCAGGCCTCACTTCCCCGGGGTTCTTCTTTCTTACGTCGGGTTGCTTTTGGCTGGTGGAGGGGCTGCATATGCTAATGAGTCATGCTAATGAGCTCCACCACCTATTTTTCTATAAAACAGCCCCTGAGCAGGAGTATAGTTAAAATCAGGCCAGAATCAATTTTCCCCATGCCTGTAAGCAAAAGAAAGGAAGAGAAGCTTTCTCAGGCAGTATCCTCACCAGGAAAAAATGTTAATCATCTTGAGGAGCAAATTTTTTATCTAGGGCTTCATAACTTATGAATCATAAGTATTGGTAAAGTCCTTGGAATACACACACTGAGTTCTTAAGTAGAGCTGATATTGAAGCCTGACAGGCATACATGAGGCACAGGGCTCAGTATGTCAATTTATTGTATAAATGAAAAGTACAGAATATAAGCTATCAAGAGCCCTGGTTTGAAGCATGCATGCATGCATGCATGCACGCACACACAAAATCCTCATGCCTTATACCTTGGACAACCTATATAGAAAGGCATCTAAAAGATTGAAAAAACATTAATACTTGAGGCCCATCCAGATAACCGAGTTTAGGGACCAGGTGCATTTCCACTGCTTGTACACTAGATGCACTTACCAAGCAAAGAATTTCATCCCTTATTGGTCTTCCACTTGGTTAGGAATTTGAAAGAGAGAACCCCGGGTATACAGCTTGCATGGGTGGTTCCACGTGGCAAGCATGCTGCTGCTTCAATTCACAACAAATTTGCCTTTCCCAAAACATTTTCCTGGAGGTAGGTTCAGTAGAATGTGTGACTGGCACAAGGTCACCAGGGTCACCAAGCTTCCATGACACAATAAGTATTCAAACCAGGGTTGCCTCCATCCTAGTCCAACACTCTAACCACTACACCATACTGGCTTTCCAGTTTCCTCAGTAGTATAACTTTCTAGGAATGTACATTTATCACCAAAGAAATGAAAATATGAATGAAAAGTCACATTAATTTCAATAGTTATGGTAATGAATAGAGGAGGAGAAAATAACAAAGGAACCAATGCTATTTGTGCATTACCTGCCTGGCTCTTTCTTCTGCAGCAAATTTGAGTACTAGATAGCAGTGGCAACAGCCTTCTGGATAAAAAGTACAGCAGTGAAGTGGGGGAGGATCATGATGAAAGGGGAAAGGAGGAGAGGCCCATGTGTTTTAAAATGAACACATGTTATCAGGGCTTTTCTTGTAGAAAAAGCCCAGCAGAAACTCATTTGCATGTTAGGCCACACCCCCTCATGCCAAGCCAGATGAAACTGAGTTCCTGTGTGTTCCTACTCAAAAAAAGCCCTGCATGTAATAATGATTAAAACAAAGAAGAAATTAATGTTTCAAAATAAAAAATTGCCCATTGTTAATTTTCAGACTTGATTATGTACAGGAAACTTAGGTCAGAAACACATTCTGTCATCTCAGAAAATCTTTCCATTGCCCTTCAGTTGCCATCAATGTCTTCAGGAAGGGAAAGAATCCTGTATATCTATGCTCTATAATTTGTGGCCAGTAGAAGATGTACAGTGACATATTATCTGCTTAGGATGGCACTGTTGGGTAGCTCCAATCTTCCTCTAAATAGCCTTCTTCTAGCCTAAGGAGCTGTTCTCTAACTTTTGGTGGTTGTTCCTGTAATGGAAGAGCTATTTAAATTTGGAGGAAAGCATCTTAGATGGAGGAAGGCTTCAAACTTGAACCAAAAGGAATACATTTTTTTCCAGAGGAGTGGTAGGGTAGGATCTGTTGCATACTAGGAGAGCAATCCTAAACCAAAGATGCCGCAATCTAAGTCCATTAACTTCAGTGGATGTTGAAAGATGTAATTCTGTTCAGTATTGCACTGTAAATGTTCTATTGTACCTGTTGTATGGACTTCTTATGAATTCCTGGTGAAATAATATATGATAATTCTGATAGGATGGAAGGATTTTGGTAAGTTGTACTATCTTTTAGAGGACCACAATTAATTTATAAAATAAAATTATATTCAGTGGAAACACAAAGTGATAAGAACATAAGAACATAAGAGAAGCCATGTTGGATCAGGCCAACGGCCCATCAAGTCCAACACTCTGTGTCACACAGTGGCAAAAAATTTTATATACACACATACACTGTGGCTAATAGCCACTGATGGACCTGTGCTTGCATTTTGAAGTCATATTTTGTCAACATGATATCTTGACTTAAAAGATTTTATTTTATGTGGTCTATATGTGCTCATGGTCTATGAGATTTATAAAAGAAGTTATTCTGTTGTGATGATCAATGGCTTTAAACAGGTAAACTAACATGAAACAGTTATTTGGATTTGTTTGCTTTAGAGAAAGGATAGATGTGATATATCAAGATAACTTACTCCACTGTGAATGTTCCTTGAGGACAGAATTTAAAAATGATCATGTGAATCTTGCCCAGTACTTTTTTTGTAATTCTGTTTTTATTTTTTATTTTAATTTCCCAACATTTTCAACATATTAAAGCAGTAAATCACATATATCAAACAGCAATTAATCTTACGTTTAAAACCCAACCCCAAATTGAAATTTGATCATAAACCTTCCTATAATTATCTTTACAGCTAATTTAATAATCCACTACATTCCTTATATTCTTATATTCTAAATTGCACCATACAACTATAAATTACACTTAATTATGCTTGTACTTATACAGCTAAGCAATGAAAATGACAGAGGGCTCAATATTTCTCAAATGTGATATATTTAAACATTGATAGCTTTCTTCAACCACTCTTATCTCAAATACAAATAATCAGATTTTGGTAATATTTATTCTTAGGTAGGAAATCAAGGACTGTTAAATAGGTGGCAATTGGAAACTTTAACTCCACAAAGGCCTCTTGAGATTTGCAGAAATGCTTATTTATTTTCCCAAGGATGAAGTAATCCCAAAGTCTGATTATCCATCATCTATTGATGGTATTGTATTGTTTTTCTAATGAGCTGCCAGAGCCAGTCTTTTTACTCACAATAGGACAGAAACACATTCTGACACAGTTTGTTCTGGGGAATCTGAGACCACCAGATAGAACTACTTCAGGAAACAAAGGTATTGGCTCTCCTGTTATTTTAGAGATTTCACTTACAATATCAGTCAAAACTCCTTAACTTTCAGAAACAGCCACCAAGTCTACAATGTCGAAAATCCTCTACATTGCCACATCTTTTCCAGTAGTCTAGGGACTGAGGCACTGCTATTTTTATTAAGTTGTTTAGGTGTATAGTACCATCTTGCTGCCATCTTGATACATTGGAATTTTATGTTGAATATGTTAGATGAAAACAGAGTGCTCCAATTTTTTTGGCCAGTCATCTTCTGTTATCCTGTTTTGTAAATCTAGTTGCCAGTTCTTTTGACTCATGGAGAATTTTATTGAGATATTGCCTAGAAGAAATTCATACAGTTTAGATAATAAACCTTCCATAGCTTCATCACTTCATTGTAGCAGCACCTCAGATTCTGAAAGCAGATGCAAGTTACCATCTACAAGAAAGATGGTAGTTAACATATCCCAAATCTGAAAATATCTATACCAAGGAATGATGTTTCACAATTTTTGTTCTGAGCTTTTTACAGCACTGAGTTCTCATTCCGCAGATCTTTGATACAAGTAACTTTTGCAATATTGGTTTTAAAATGCTGATAATCTTGAGATACCAGGTACAAGTAGTTTGCATTTTTGTCCCGAAGTTTTAATGAGCATTCTAAACATTTATTCAGCCCTAGAAGCTTATGTCTTTTCAAAGGAATATTACAAAAGTATTCCATAATGAGTATGGGTATGTAAAGGAGTTGCAAATGGAATCTTGTGTTTTCCATTTGCCCATAGGAAGTTGTTAATAGTATTTTGCCACAGTTGGAGTTATTTTTAAAGGAATCTCTACAGGGATTGTGTGGAATAGGGAAACAAAATGAGGGACCACAAACATTTTTATGATATAGAGTCTGTCCTCTCAATAGAGTTGTAGCTTGTTCCATTTTTCAAATAGAGGTTTTATGCAACAATAAATTTTATAAAAAAAAATTATATTATCAGTTTAGAAATATCCAGAGGGATTTGTACCCCAAAATGTCTCCACATTTTTAATCCAATTATATAGAAAATAAATCTGATTTGTTCTGATCTATATACAGCCTTGAGATGGCACTAAACTGACCAAGTACTTCTTGTAGGGCTGAAAGAGAAGAACTTGGATTTGATAAGTAAGAGTACTATGTCATCAGCATAAAGACTAAGTTTGTATTCGATCTCTACTATGGAAAATCTTGCCCATTCCTCCATCCCTATTGATTTTCTGCTGCCCACTGAGCGGGGACATTAACAAGACCCTCTGCAGGCAGGGGCCTGAAAGTTTACATCTTACACACTTGCTACAAGCACTTTCTTTTTATCTAGATACAGCAAAAGGAAAAAATGGCAGCAAGAACGGGACAGTACAAGTGGGGAGAGAGGAACAAGTATTGCCTCCTAAAACAAATGTTACATTTACTGATATGATTGTGAAGAAGGGATAACAATATGCATGCAGAATTAATTCACATCGATCTTTTTAATATTAGGTTTTTCTGCAGTAGATACCCATAGTAAAATTCTGTTAATAATTGTGAGAAAAATACCCCTAATTTCCAGAACATTGTAGTCACCCATTTGGTTGCCGGGGTGCCTGGAGACTCAACTCACACACATCTGCCAGGAGAACGTGGGTTTTGTCTACCAAACTGGAAAGGACTTATGAGTACTAACAGCCACAACATTGTAGCAGCTCTCCATGTCTTTCAAGGAGGGCTAACCAGGAGAACAGATGGTTTCTAGTCGCTCTGTGTGATCCCCATCTTGGCCTTTGCAGTGGAAGAAGGTGTGCCACCAGGAACTGTCCAGGCAAGCGGTTTCCAGCCTCAACCATAGAATCCATCTCGGGAGGCTAACACCACCAGCAGCTGTCTTCCTGCAGTGCCAGACTCCATAACAGTGAAGCGGGAGGCTCACGTACTCAACAGATGTCATCTATGCATAAAGCCATCAAGCTTATCTTAGGCGTGGATCCTGTCAGATCGCCTAAGCCTTTGCCCAACGGAACTTAAGACAAAGACTAGTGCCAATGGAAGATCAAAGAGAAGGAAGAACACCCAGAGCCAAGTTTCTTTGTATAGACCAGGTGTTACCTAGGTAGCAATTTGGCCATCTATCATCACTTTTTTTAGATAAGTTTGATAAACTTAAGTACCCTCCCACCTTAATAATTTTTCCCATTCTTTCCCTTAATGGTCATCCTGGAGCCTCCCCCTTGGCCCATTGTTACCTGGAAGTCCAGTCAGGTAACTAAGGCCAAGTCTGCTCATTGGCTAGCTATGAGCATCCAATCAGGGGCCGCCAATTAACTGCCTATTGGCTACTGCATAAGTCCAGCCCTTATGGTCACTGCAGAGCCTTCCCTTTTTCTGATGTCATGTACTAGCTGACCACTGTCATCCGCCCCTGTACCTCCCATCTCCTAAGGGCTCAAGGTAGTCCTTATAACCTGTGACCCAGCTCCTCACAAGTGTGCATCTAGCAGTACCCCAGTTCCGTTGTCTAGATACATCCTCAATTCCTGATCAGTTGAGGGTCCCCTCCCCCTAGTCCTCGTTTGTCGCCATTGGAGCCTTCCTTGAAGACTACGATCGGTAATTATCACCCTGTTTGTCCATCCTTGTGTTATCTCTGAATCTCTCTCTATTTTTCTTAGGACTGTATGTATGTTTTATGAGTTTATTACCTTGTATGTGTGTCTATATTTTCTGCAATAAATTTTAATTGTTTTTACTTAATTAGTGTCCCTGGTAATTTAAAGCAATAATTTCTGGATGTGTATTCTTTATACATCGATTCAAAGATCCTTTTTAAGCTAGGTGCCCACCTGTCAATTCCCCAACCTTGTTTTGATGGCATTTTGGCTTACATTGTAGGTGAACCTCATATAGAAAAGCCCACAGGAAAAATAACCAGAGATGTGATTGTGACAGACAGTCTCAAATTCCACCCTTCAGGAGCCTCAACCAATCATTTTCAAATGATGGAAAGGAAGGAAGGAAGGAAGGAAGGAAGGAAGGAAGGAAGGAAGGAAGGAAGGAAGGAAGGAAGGAAGGAAGGAAGGAAGGAAGGAAGGAAGGAAGGAAGAGAGTTATAATAATAATAATAATAATACTTTTTATTTATATCCCGCCCTCCCCGCCAAAGCAGGCTCAGGGCGGCTCACAACACATAAATACAATGTACAATAAAACCATACACGATAATTACAATTACAATTATATAAATTCATCCTTAAATCATTAAAACAACTTGTATTAAAATTAACATTATGGTGCTATAACTAAGGTCTTCTATAAAATTCAGTGGCTAAGACATATCCAGCGAGACTTCCTTGGCTCGGTATTAAGTGAAGGCTATTTTAAAGAGGTAGGTCTTGCAGGCCCTGCGGAATTGGTCTAGACATCGTAGGGCCCGCATCTTCTCCGAGAGTTGATTCCACAGTAGAGGAGCTGCTATGGAGAAGGCCCGATCTCGGGTAGTCTTCAATCTGGCCTCCCATGGCCCAGGGATATTCAGCTGGTTCTTTCCAGCTGACCTCAGCGCTCTCTGGGGTTCATATGGGGAGAGACGATCCCTCAAGTAGGCAGGTCCTCGGCCATATAGGGCTTTAAAGGTAATAACCAGCGCTTTGTAACAAACTCGGTACACCACCGGCAGCCAGTGCAGTTCGCGCAGCCCCGGCCGTATGTGCTCCCATCTTGGGAGCCCCAACAGCAGCCTAGCCGCTGGGTTCTGCACTAGCTGCAGCCGCCGGGTTCAGCACAAGGGCAGCCCCATGTAGAGGGTGTTACAGTAGTCCAGCCTCGAGGTGACCGTTGCATGGATCACCGTTCCCAGGTCCTGGCGCCCAAGGAAGGGGACCAACGGCTTCGCCCGTCGAAGATGAAAAAACACGGACTTGGCAGTGGCCGATATCTGTGCCTCCATGGATAATGAAGGCTCCAGAAGAACCCCCAAGCTCTTGACCCTATGGGCCACTTTCAGCGGCACACGGTCAAAAACCGGAAGGGGGATTTCCCTTCCCAGGGCACCGTGGCCCAAGCAAAGGACCTCTGTCTTCGTTGGATTCAACTTCAACCCAACTTTTGCATCTGACAGAGTTGAGGGGTGTTGGATGGGGGGGGGCAGAGTTAGGATGTCTGCTGGCTAGGCAGGAAATATTTTGAAGATAAGTACAGTTTGGGTGCTGTTTCTGTCAAAAACAGTTAAAGGTTTTTCTGTTCCGGTAACTATGTTACTACAATAGGTTACAGAAAAGAAGAACAAAGAAACAACCAAGCCACGCATACAATTGATACAAATCTATTTCGTAGTTGTTTTAATCAGATCTACTGTGTGGCTCCTTAAGGCTACAGCCAAGGAATTCTGAGTCCTTGCATTGCCCTAAGTGGTTCCAAAAGCTTCAATTATACACACACATATACACATATATACACATACATACAGTATATATATACACACACACACACAGTGTATATACAGTATGCATATATATACACACACAGTGTATGTATGTATGTATATATACATACATACATACAATATATATATATATACAGTGTATGTATGTATATACACACACAGTGTATATACAGTGTATGTGTGTGTGTGTGTATATATATATAGTGTGTGTGTGTGTGTGTAGGGTGTGAAATTTAAGCCCCAACTTTCTAAGTCTGGAGATGAGGTATCATCATAGTGATTCATTTTATAGCATTTTTATTGGTGGTTACCACAGAGTAATCTGCTGTCTTTCTGGACTCCTTATAATTTTCTCATCTGGTCAAGGCTGCAGCATGTTATACACTAGGGAGTACGTGGCTTGGGCCTACTATATTCAAAACCCATTAACTGATATAATTGTTACAACCACCACCATTTCATGAACAACGTTTAGTTTAGTTTAGTTTATTTACGATTTATATCCCGCCCTTCCCACCAAAGTGGCTCAGGGCGGCTTACAGCACATAAAATCTAACATAAAAATATTAAATTTAAACATTTTACACAGTTAAAACATTAAAAAACATAACAGCAGTCTAATAAAACTACACTCAGTTTACAATGCCGGTTAGTTATAAACCAGCCGGAAGAGGTTAACAGTAGACTACAGGGCAGCCAGCAGTTTGCAGCTGTGAAAATAAATTCCAAGTGAATTTCATTATTTCTTAGTTACTTATTAGGGCACACTTGTACTAGAAATTGGATAGCTTCACATACTGCATTGTGTCCGTAAAAGCCAAAGCTTAATGATTAAAAATGTGTGGAAACGTGTTTTCCCCCCACCCATATGTGACTTCTGCATCTATTTCTTCAGCCTCCATCTAAAAAATACACTTGCACTTTAATAGATACTTGAGGATTATGATTGTTTTGGCATTTATCCTGGTGATCTAACTCAAAATTCTAAAATCTCCAAATGAGGAATGTTTCATTATCAATCTGTTAAAGAAACACTGTAAGTTTTATTTATTACAAGCACAAAATTGTAAATGAAAGTGTTTCCAGTAAAAACAAAAACAGGCAACTGCAGTATTAAAATGTCAGATAAAGCAACTGAAGTATTAAAATGTCTGATAAATGGGATTCTGATGATGTAAGGAAGTGTACTATTATTATCTTTTACTGCTGTGTCTGGGTAACTAAAGCATTGAAAATGACCTCAAAGAAAGTTCACACCACCAGATTCTGGATCCTCCAAACTGCTTTCCAAAAACTATTCATAATGTTGTTTCTCTTTCTTTGAGGGATAACATTATAATTATAACACAGTATCATTAATTTTATTTAGTTCCTTTATACACCACTTTTCTCCCTAATACAGAGTGTCTTACAGCTTCTATCCCTTCTCCATTTCATCTTCACAAAAACCTTGTGAGATAGTTTAGGCTGTGAGTGGTCCAATATTACCACTATATCACACTGGCTACACAAACAACATAATGTTTTTATTTAAATATGTGTACACTACTTTTTTCCCCTGAACATACTTGATGCTACTGAAATTTATTTTTATATCATTTTGCACTGATCCATAAATGCAGAATAGGATAGCAAATAACTCATTAACCTGAGGAGTTCAGAGGATAGTCTACCATGGTCATACATCTCAGTCCCATTTACCTGCAAGCGGATCCCTTAACCCTTTTGTATTCAGTTGTGCACTCCTCAAGCATAGAGTTAGAAAAGCATTATTTATAAACATTAGCAAGCATGTAAAACCAAATGTCAGCCACTTATAAATCAGGACACATATAACCATACGAACTGCTCACCTTTAAGAATTCTTCACCTGATTTTCAAAAGTTATACTATACTCTATCTAATTTCATTTGTGGGGACGAGGTAAAATTTGGTTCTTGATATGCTTCCTATATGCTGTGATGTAAAGCATCTCATGCCTAGAACAGAAGAAGTGTCCCTAGGCATGAACACATGCCAAAGGAGGAAAGGGTTATAATGTATGCTTATTTGGTGCAAACTACCATCTAGTATTATTATTGCCATTGTTTAAAATAAATATTCACATATGAAAGAGCATTTTAAAATCTTCCAGTATCTTTCTCCATATTCACTAAAAGGTGTTAAACTGAACAGGAAGTTCTTCATACTTGCAGTATTTATTATGTGCACTTTTCTCAGACTTTGTAACATATGTTTAGGATGTAAGTGCATTTGGCAACTATTTTTTTTTGGCTGCTCTTTCATTAATTATATCACCCCCAAATGGAGGCTGCTTTTGATATGTCTCAAATTAATAATATTTGGCTGTAATTTAGGTGGTCAACTAGGATGGTAAAACTGCCCGTTTAAGTAGACATACCCCCCCCCCCCCACACATATATATTAGTCTAGTCATCACATAATATAATTTACAACATGTTCCTATGCACATTTCTTTGAAAATCCCATTTCAGTCATTTTGGATGCCAGTGAATTTTAAGTGACTTTCAAGGAGCCATGATGTTTTAGCAAGGTAGCTAAATTTCTGGATGTAGTAGGGCATATGGAACAGTGATAGAACAACTGCTTGCCATGCAGAAGGTACTAAATAGGGATGTGCAAAAAAAAAAATTTGGAATTACACGGATTCGGAAGTATACGGGGAAAAAAATTCGGAATCCCGTATATTTCTAAATTCTGTAGTCGGAATAGCTGCATATACAGTAGATGCGCAGCTATTTCCGAATATACGGCCCCATTATTCCCTATGGGCCATTGAAATCAATGGCAAATAGGGTGTGTTTGAAGCCACCTGGAGGGGAGGGGGTTTGAGGGAGAGCCCCCAAATTTGCAGGGGACCTGCAGGGGACTCTCGCCTACAAACCCTCCAAGTCCCAAAAAGTTTGGGCCAGGGGATCCCATTCCAGGGGCACCCAAAAAGGGCGCCCCTATTCCACCATTATACCCTATGGGCCATTGAAATCAATGGCAACATAGGGCATAACTAGAGGCTACTGGGGGGCAGGGGGTTTGAGGGAGAGCCCCAAAAACTGCAGAGAACCCGCAGGGAACTCTCCCCTACAAACCCCCCAAGTCCCAAAAAAATTGGACCAGGGGGTCCAATTCCTGGGGCACCCAAAGCCAAACCTAACTTCATACCAGATAATCTCTATAGGACCCAAATGCACTACATCCCTCTATCTACTCTATGAACCCTGCAGTGCAGGCCTGGAACCAATATAAACCCAGTTGCCAATGCCAACATCACCACCACACAAAACACAATCTGCTCAAGGTCTGCTCTGCAGACCTGGCTGCAGCAAACCCAGATGCCAGCTCTCCACCCCTGCCCCAAACAACACGGGGAGAGCTGGCCAAACACAACAAGCCTGCTGGTTCTGGGTCTCTCACCCAGGTGCCAGCTTCCCTGCCACAGAACACACAATCTACAGATGCCAGCTCTCCAGCCCTGCCCCAAACAACACGGGGAGAGCTGGCCAAGCACTACAAGCAGCAACAAATCAAACACATAATCCTTTTAAAACAGTAAAAAACTTAACTTTTAACAATGCAGGAACTTTGCCAACCCCTCCCCCCCCAAAAAACCCTTCACCCTAACCCCAAGAAATCCAAGCCACCCAAATCAGGAGAAGTAAAAGGACACTGCACTTTTAAAAGTCCTCTCACTAAATTAAGATATGGGCAAATTGGCAGAACCCCCACCCACCCCAAGCCCCCTCCCCAAGCAGAAACACCTAACCCCCTAACCCCAAATAAGCTACCCCACCACCACCACCACCACCCAAATCTGGATAAGTAAAGGGACTCTGAGTCTTAAAAAGTTCTTTTACCAACTAAAATAAAAACAAGAACCCCAAGACTGTCTTACCTTGTCTTCTCTACTCCAGGGAAGTCTGGTAAGGCTGAGTGAGAGAGCAGCAGGCAGCAGCTGAAGCCAAGGGCCAGCCAGCAGCAGCACAATCTCTCACACCAACCAACACACAGCAACACAGCGGCAATGGAGAAGTCCAGCCAGGAAGACTCCTTAAAAAGGCTCTCTGGCCCTACAGAGAGCAGTTTCAAAAAATAGCACTGCCCTCTGATTGGCCAGACAACAGTGCTTACTTAGATACCCAAGTAAGCAAAAGATCAAAAGAACAACAATGTTGCTGATGGCTGGGCCATCAGCTACACAACAGCCCTGCAAAGCATGCATTTGCAATGCATTTTGCAAATGCATGCTTTGGATTGGCTGCTGGGGCTCCTCTTCCCCCTCCCCCCCTCCCTGATCCCAGGGAGGCTATGGGAGAGGCGGGAAAAGGCTACCAAAGGCGGGAAAGTAGGCAAACAGCTCCCCTGAGGCTGCAGAAGCCACTTTCCCGCCTTTTGTATTGAATTCCGTATACTTCCGAATATATATACGGAAGTATACGGTGAGTTTAGTTTTAGTTTAGTTTAGTTTATTTACGATTTATATCCCGCCCTTCCCACCAAAGTGGCTCAGGGCGGCTTACAGCACATAAAATCTAACATAAAAATATTAAATTTAAACATTTTACACAGTTAAAACGTTAAAAAACATAACGTTATAAAAAACATAACGGCTGCCGCATAATGGACCCCAATTGGAATCGGCTGTATACCATTCCGTATACAGCCGAATCAGTGGTGATTCGGCGGCTAATTCGGTTCGGCCAAACCGAATGCACACCCCTAGTACTAAATTCAATCCTTGGCATCTCCAGTTTAAAATATCAGGTAATAAGTGATATGAAGGACCACTACCTGAAACCCAGAGATACCCCTCTAGGATTTCTATAACACACCTATTTTTAAATTGCTGAGAACTCAAATACCTTTGTACCTGTTTTTCCTTCTATAGAATATCACAATCTGTTCCCAAAACTTACCTACTTTTCAAATTTAGTTTGCCTGGAGCCCATGGAGCTGGTTATTCATTTCTTTGGATCATGACCCTTAAGAAGGAGTAAAGGAATCTATTACCAATAATTAGCTGTGCAACCCCACCCACCCCCGACTGACCTTATTTTCTGACTTTGTTTCCCATAGCTTAGAATGACTTTAAATGGATAGCTCTTTGGAAAAAGAGAACAATCCTGCAAAATTAATGAAATACAAACATGCTACCTCTAAAATATGAAATTATAAAGAAAAGCTGCTCAAACTTTTGGTATTTTTTACAATATGGTTTACACCTCTCTTATAGAATTTACCTGCCATCTATTCTTTCTAAAAAAAAGAATGTTCAGTATCAATGAACTATTTGCTTGAATGTACTTTTAAATAGTGCTTTTGGTCATCAATCTGGCTACAATGCTAAAAGACTTGAAGTCACTCCTGCAGAATAAGTTGAGCCCTCACAGAAATATCTCCAACTACACATCATTCAACAATAATTCCCCCCCCCCTCCACTCCTTCGAATGAAGCCATAAAATACAGATGTTAAAACAGATTTTCCTGCAGATTGATCTGAAGGAATTTAGTTATATATTTTAACTGTAGCCACACTGGTGACTTGGCAGAGTCCCCACATGCCTCTAATTGTAGTGGTTTAAATTGTTTCAGGAAGGTCTGACCAGAATTCAGGCACATCCAAGTGCAGTAACTAAAAAAACCTCTGTGGAAACAGATCTGATGGTTCAGACATCTTATATGCCTTCAGTTTATAAGAGGGGAGTTCAGATGTCCAGAAAAGCAGAGTGGAAGCTCTGGCATCCATAAAGACCGGACTTTTCCTGGTGCCTGATTACTCCTTGACTCCTGTTTTGTTCTACTACTTCAGACCAACACAGCTGACTATTGGATCTATCCATTACAAAGTGAGGCTAAATGGAGTGGCCACGACTGGGGCATGGATGGCAGATGTCACTGTCTGATCTTGCTTTTTAAACCCAGAAGGGTACTGCAACAATATTGGCTCAAATGTCTTATGTGACTGCAGCCATTATCTCTGCTCTTACTCCTTTAGTATAAGTTATCATTTAACAGGCAGTGTATGCTTAGCTCAGGCAATATGGCCACACTTAATCTTTCATCATTTCTTTCTAAATTTGCCTCCTGCTTGCATAATACACATTCTGTCTCTGCTCAAATTTAATAATTAATAATAAATAATCTGTTTCTCAAATAGGTTGTTAATTTCACCTTTACTGCATAGTCAGCAAGCTTGTTTTCCCATTCTTCTAAGCTTTGGCTGACATCTAATTTCCATTTTGCTGTGTAGATAGCCACTGTCACCATGTATTTGAATATTTCTTCCAAAATGTTTGGTAATTTTTTAGGCTATATAGCTAATAACATAGCTTCTATAGGGAATTTAAATTTTAATGTGCTCTGCATTTTTCCAATATGTTTTTGGTTTTTTACAAATCCACCACATATAATAAAAGGTTCCATCAATGTCTTGATATTTCCAGCGTTTTCCTTTGTAGTTTTTGTCTACTTTATCAATATCCTTTAGCTCTTTGGAAAAAGAGAACAATCCTGTATTCCAGCTGCTATTTGAGTTTTTAACTCAATGGTAATTTCACAACTTTTGTATAGTGTTCCAATATGAATTTCTGTTGTAGACAACTGTATAAATACAGCACTGTCCTTGTTCCTTTGGGCAATCAGAAGGTTCCCCAGGGCCATTTCATCATCGACCCTTCATTATGAATTGGGTCTTAGCTCTATGGAAGCCTATGGCTGGGTACGTGCCTTTAATTTTTGGTTTCACCTATTATTTGAACCCCTTGGGGATAGCTTGGTAGGCCTAACCTTCAGGGAGCTCCAGCTTTTTGGACAAGTTATTTCTTGTATATCGTAAGATGAAGAATCTTTTTTCTTCCTATGTAATTCAATGCAAAAATCATATGGCCAAACAATTTATGCCAGAGATAAGAGTTATTCATTTTGATGCTTGGAGGACATGTTCTCCGCTTTCCCTGGGTCTTTTGTCTAAGAGTAAATGCCTTTCTTATTTAGATTTCTTGGTTAGCCCTAAGCTATGTAGGACCTTTATGTATTCATGATTCAACTGCCTCTTTTCAATGGTATTGCTGGATTGTCTGTTAAGGATCCCTTTTCCAGATTGGCTATGTCCCTTCCCCCTCCAGTCAGTGAACTCTCTTGTACATATTCTCTTGCAATGTCCCTATGTGCTTCAGTTTAGGCTATGCCGTGCCTTGTTAAAAGGACTATGCTTCCCCTAACTATATTAGAGCAAAAAGTTCAATTCCTCTTAGAGAATTCTGATTTCCAAGATACTTATTTTGTTGCTAGAAGAGACTGTTAAAGCCATCAAGCAACTGAAAAGTGGCAAGGCAGTGGGAGTTGATGGAATCCCACCAGAGATCTGGAAGCATGAAGAAGAAGAAGAAGATATTGGATTTATATTCCGCCCTCCACTCTGAAGAGTCTCAGAGCGGCTCACAATCTCCTTTACCTTCCTCCCCCACAACAGACACCCTGTGAGGTGGGTGGGGCTGGAGAGGGCTCTCACAGCAGCTGCCCTTTCAAGGACAACCTCTGCCAGAGCTATGGCTGACCCAAGGCCATTCCAGCAGGTGCAAGTGGAGGAGCGGGGAATCAAACCTGGATCTCCCAGATAAGAGTCCACACACTTAACCACTACACCAAACTGGCTCTCTACACCAAACTGGCATGGGGGCATAGTACTACATAGCACACTTCACAAAGTACTTGTCACCTGCTGGGAACAAGGCAAACTACCACTGGACTTTCGCGATGCAATCATCATTACTCTACATAAGAACAAAGGGGAAAAGTCAGATTGCTCCAACTACCGGGGGATAACCCTGCTCTCCATCACAGGCAAAATCCTTGCTAGAATACTCCTGAACAGACTGGTGCCCACCATTGCAGAAGAACTTCTCCCAGAGAGCCAGTGTGGCTTCAGAGCTAACAGGAGCACCACCGACATGGTATTTGTTCTCAGGCAGCTCCAAGAGAAATGCAGGGAACAGAACAAGGGTCTATATGTGACTTTTGTCGACCTTACCAAAGCCTTTGATACCGTTAGCAGGAACGGCCTGTGGCAAATCTTGGAACGTTTAGGATGTCCCCCAAGGTTCCTCAGTATGGTCATCCAGCTACATGAAGACCAGCGAGGACAAGTTAGACACTGCAACGATCTCTCTTCCCAATAGGCACAGGTGTAAAGCAAGGCTGTGTTCTTGTGCCAACTCTCTTTACGATCTTCTTTAGCGTGATGCTTCAAAGAGCCGCAGTAGATTTAGAGGACGACGATGGTGTCTACACCCGCTATCGCACCGATGGCAGCCTGTTCAACCTGAGGCGACTAAAGGCTCATTCCAAGACAATGGAAAAACTTATCCGAGAGCTACTGTTTGCTGATGATGCTGCACTTGTCTCCCACTCGGTATCAGCTCTGCAGCATATGATGTCCTGCTTTGCAGAGGCTGTCAAGCTATTCGGCCTAGAAGTTAGTCTGAAGAAGACAGAAGTTCTCCACCAGCCTGCACTCCAGGAAGATTATCACCCTCCTTGCATCACTGTGGGTGAATCAGTTTTGAAGACAGTCCAGCAGTTCAGCTACCTGGGGTGCATCATCTCCTCAGACGCCAAGATCAACAAGGAGATTGACAATAGACTGGCAAAGGCAAACCGTGCATTTGGCCTACTGCATAAAAGGGTGTGGAGCAACAAGCATCTGAAAAAAGGCGCAAAGATCAATGTTTACAAAGCGGTTGTGATGACAACCCTCATCTACGGCTCCGAATCGTGGGTTTTATATTGTCATCATCTGCGACTCCTTGAGCGCTTTCATCAGCGCTGCCTTCGCACCATCCTCAACATCCACTGGAGCAACTTTGTGACCAACACTGAAGTCCTCAAGCGGGCGGAGGTTACAAGCATCGAGGCATTGCTGTTGAAGACGCAGCTGCGCTGGGCAGGGCATATCTCCAGGATGGAAAACCACCGCCTTCCCAAGATTGCCCTGTATGGCGAACTTTCCACCAGCCATAGAAATAGAGGGGCACCAAAGAAGAGGTACAAGGACTCCTTGAAGAAATCCCTTGGTACCTGTTGCATTAACCATCACCAGTGGTCTGACCTAGCCTCAGATCACAAAGCATGGAGGCACACCATCCACCAGGCTGTCTCTTCCTTTGAGAATGCATGCATAGCTGGTCTTGAGGACAAAAGGAGATTGAGGAAGAATCGTACTGCTACAGCACCAACCCCAAATCAGACTTTTCCCTGCAGCTACTGTGGCGGGACCTCCCTGTCCCGCATTGGTCTTGTCAGCCACCAGCGAGCCTGCAGCAGACGTGGACCACTGCACCTTTCTTAAATCTTCGTTTGCGAAGTCAAGCCGAGAGAGAGATTTTGTTGCTTGAAAGGAGGTATTTTTAGACATGGGTTTTATTTTAAGTTTTTTTGTTTTGTTTTATTGCTGAAGACCTTGATCTAAGAATTGGGGGGGGGGGGGGAGAAGAGACTAACAAGCATACAAAATATCAGAGGAGGGACTGTTAAACATTACAACTTATATAATAAATACACAACAGAGGCCCCGCCCCTACCCTTATCAGGTAAGCAGGAGCTGCAGCCACTGGCATCTACCTTCCTGAAGCCACCAGCCACTCACACATTAACTGTGCAGGAGCAACTGCTGCTGTGAGATGGATGCAAGCTGTCTCTCCAGCCAGGAGTTACTGCCACATGTGATGTGGTGGAATAACTAATGCAACACTCCCCCCTCCCACACACACACATAAGACAAGTAGATGCAAGCCAGATGGGAGCCACAGTGAGCTAACTTTTCTTCCACAGTCCTTCAGGGGATCAGGGCCCTGACTGGGCTTGGGGAGGCACCTTTCTCAGGGTTGATTTTTCTCCCAATCTATCCAGCCTTGGAAACATGCTCTATAAATCCTAAATTTTCTGAACAAGAAACCACCCTGTGCAACAAAAATAAAGTCTCTATGTGCACAATCCCTAGTTTACAGGAGTGTAGCAGGGCAGGAAGTGGAGACTGTGAAAGACCATTACCAGTCACAGGGTTCCAACAGAGGCTGTACAGAAAACCTTAAAACTCAGTCTTTGGTTACCTTTGTATACTTTCTGCAACTTTTTCCAGCTTTTTAAAACCAGAAACATTTTAAATGGGCAATCAAACAAGAATGCCCTAAATCAGTTTCCCCCTTATAAAAATAATGAAAGTGCAAATGAAGATTAAAAGTGAACATTTAATTTAGCTGTAGTTGTGACATACAAACAAGTCACCACTGAACAATATAAAAAAGCAGAATTCTGTTGGTTGCTTGGTCATCTGAGCTGCATTCTATCTTCAAAAGCCCTGGCTTGGGGAGGGGGAGGGATTTTACAATCTGACATAGTCTGGAGCTGACCCTATAACCTATAGGGTGAACCTTAACAACTAGTTCTTGTTTAAGTTTTTACTACTGGTCTTGTCAATTTATTTGACACCATTATCTGACTAAAGGCCAGCTGTCTTCCAAATGGGAAAATCAGCTGCCAGGGTACCAAGGGATATGTGTTCAATGGAATACTTTTCAGCTTGCTGCAGTCTCTCATCTTGAACTGACATTATACTCCAGTCATCACTATCTGTGTCAGAAGTTATATCAGCATCTATAGCAGCTGCTGCATCTTATGGATGAAAAGTCTCAGTGTTTACCTTAGATTGCCAATCCTCCAGCACTCTCAACATTCACACACTGACTCTTCCGTTCATTTCCAGCTGCCCTGACAATGTGTTAGGAATAAATGATGCATGTAGGACAGCTTGAATAGAGGACAGTAGTCAAAGTACCAAATGCTTTACTTTAGAAATAATTCATCTTCCTTGGATGGGATGTGGGATATATTACCATAATAGGCATCTTAGCTGAGCATTTCTGTGGTGATTCACCATGTGCTGCAAATGACCAGTACAAGAGACACTTCATACCACACCATGTTTGGGGCATATATCTAGTCTATGCTGAATTTTTTTTGCCATCCCAGCTGAACCCACACACAAAAAGAGCTTGTCTAAGCTTTCTTCTCTGTGCCCAGATGTTAATTGAAAGCAATCATTTTGAAAAGTTTGCCATGTTGCAATGCCATGTTGCAAAGCTAGAGGTTCATCCTGAAGAATCAGATAAACACAAAATCATATGCCCATCCTATCTTGGCTGACTAAACAGACTTTGGGAATTTAGACTAAGATAATGACTATAACTGCAAGTATTTTTCTAACTTCCTCATGGTTGTGGTATAATGTTGAAAAATCCTTAGTGGGACACCCATTTGTTCACTTGTATATTTGTTTTGCTTTTATAAGCTATTTTGAGATAGTAAAGTCCTTCCATCATCATCTTTTGTAAACGAAGGTCTCCTAATTCCTGTTATATCTTTATTAACCATGAGACACTGGCTCTGCTTCTGTCCCCCATCATCTTGACCTGTAAACATGGGGGACTATTATTTTTCAGTGTTTTACACTAGGCAGTTTAACAGATGTTATTATGTTGTTGTGTAATTACATAGCATTTACATTTTTTTCTGGAAATCAGCTGGGTAAGAATTCCCTTATTTTTAGTATAGCCCAGCTGATTTTATAAAATGTTTGTTAACTCACATGCTTCCTACATCAGCCATAAGATCATTTTCAATTACTCACTTAAAAGTTTTCATCATCTATGCATCACTTATATCACCACATGGAGCTTTGATAAGAAATTTTGGTTTCATTACAGGCTGGGTGAAAATGATTTTCTATGGCTGTTTACTAACAGAATAATTGGCAGAATTCGTTTCTAGCAGCCAGTAGCATGCTGCTAGGCTAATGGAATGTCTTTGCCTCTCTGGGAGGAAAGGGAGGACTTTTGCGGCCCATATGGGCACGCTTTTGAAGGGGCGGGGCTTGCTGTGATAGCAGCAGCTCCATCTGCCCCCTACTTCAGTCTCCAGGCTAAGATCGGGAGGCCAAGCAGCATGTTCACTTGCTCCTCTGTTGCCTGATCGGATCATAGATAAGACGCTCTCCTGTAGAGTGGCCTGGACGGAGGCTGTAGGGAATTGGCTGAAGTTCAGCTGCTGTGATTGGGCCTCTCTTATGCTTGCAGACTGCAGCGTAGCTGCTAGGCTGCATGAGCAGAGTTTGCTTCCCTGGATGGAAAGAGTCAGGGGGCGCCCGTTTTGGCACGCAGAGTAAAAGGCGGGATCTGACAGTCTAACTGTCAGATCTGCGCTCCTCGTCGGCTCCTTCGTCTTGGCAGACGATTGGCTGAGGCTGAGGCTTTTCTTTTCTTTTTGGTTGGACGTTGGGGTTTGTTGGGGCAGTCGAATGGGCAGTGGCGGGTGAAGCGTTGGCTGGAGCGTCAGCTGTAGTGCTGTGGGCTGGTGGTGGCATCTGAGGTGGTGGAGGACGTGGCATTGTCCTTCTTGTTGGCTGAGTCTGCCTAGGGTTTGAGGTCTGCTGGGGCAGGGGTTGTGGAGCCCAAGGGTTGGTCTTTCCCCTTTTAATTTTTGAGGGGTGGGCCTGTGGGGCAACCTGGGTTTTTTTATTATTATTATTGCCCTTGAGGTTGGCAGGTGACCATTTTGGAGAGCCTCCCCCCATTTTTTTTCCTACTGGAGACATTGGTGTGCAGCTGAGGCTTTTGTGGCCATTTTGAGTTCCCTTTCTTGTTCCAGGGGGAAGCCATTTTAGAGTGGAGCTGCAGGAGGCCATTTTGTGGTCTTGTGCTTGCTATTTAGATGGCTGGTGGAAAAGGGTCGGGCAAGCCCAAAGGAAAAAAGGCAGCGCCTAAGGCGCCCAAGGCTCCTGCGAAAAGGCCACCACCGCCGTTATCCTCTCCTGATGAGGAGGGTGATGTGGTGGTTGATTCCAATATTGCTTGTAGATTGAGAGCATTGGAACAGGCAGCGGGCATTTTTTCTCCAGGTGGTGAGAATGGTGTGAGGCAATCTAAGAAGGATAAGCAGGCGAGTATTCTCACCAGGCTGTCTATTCTTGAGGGCAAGTCTGGTGGAGTCGTGCCTAGCAGGGATGCTGGCCTTTGCGGTCCGGAGGTGGGTTTGATGGCGGCTGGAGCATCAGGGGGTCGGTTTGCCATTGGTTCCTGCTGGATTCGGAGGTAGGTCAGGTGATAATTTACAGGCGGCGCCTGGGCAAGTTTGGCCATGGGGAGCATGGGGGCCTGCTTCGGTGGCCGGGCAGGACGCTTCCATGTCAAGCACGGGGGCGCCTGCCATAAAAACATAAGAGAAGCCATGTTGGATCTGGCCAATGGCCCATCCAGTCCAACACTCTGTGTCACACAGTAGCCAAAAAAAATTTATATATACACACACACACACACACTGTGGCTAATAGCCACTGATGGACCTCTGCTCCATATTTTTATCTAAACCCCTCTTGAAGTTGGCCATGCTTGTGGCCGCCACCACCTCCTGTGGCAGTGAATTCCACATGTTAATCACCCTTTGGGTGAAGAAGTACTTCCTTTTATCCGTTTTAACCTTTCTGCTCAGCAATTTCATTGAATGCCCACAAGTTCTTGTATTGTGAGAAAGGGAGAAAAGTACCTTTTTCTTTACTTTCTCCATCTCATGCATTACCTTGTAAAGCTCTATCATGTCACCCCGCAGTCGACGTTTCTCCAAGCTAAAGAGTCCCAAGTGTTTCAACCTTTCTTCATAGGGAAAGTGTTCCAGCCCTTTAATCATTCTAGTTGCCCTTTTCTGGACTTTCTCCAATGCTATAATATCCTTTTTGAGGTGCGGTGACCAGAACTGCACACAGTATTCCAAATGAGACCGCACCATCGATTTATACAGGGCATTATGATACTGGCTGATTTGTTTTCAATTCTCTTCCTAATAATTCCCAGCATGGCGTTGGCCTTTTTTATTGCAAACGCAAACTGTCTTGACATTTTCAGTGAGTTATATACCATGACCCCAAGATCTTTCTCTTGGTCAGTCTCTGCCAGTTCACACCTCATCAACTTGTATTTGTAGCTGGGATTCTTGGCCCCAATGTACATTACTTTGCACTTGGCAACACTGAACTGCATCTGCCACGTTGACGCCCACTCACCCAGCCTCAACAGGTCCCTTTGGAGTGTCTCACAATCCTCTCTGGTTCTCACCACCCTGAACAATTTAGTGTCATCCGCAAACTTGGCCACTTCACTGCTCACTCCCAACTCTAAATCATTTATGACCAAGTTAAAGAGCTTGGGACCCAGTACTGAGCACTGAGGCACCCCACTGCTTACCGTCCTCCATTGCGAAGACTGCCCATTTATACTCACTCTCTGCTTCCTATTACTCAGCCAGTTTTTGATCCACAAGAGGACCTGTCCTTTTACTCCATGACTCTCAAGCTTTCTAAGGAGCCTTCGATGAGGAACTTTATCAAAAGCTTTCTGGAAGTCAAGGTAAACAACATCTATTGGGTCTCCTTTGTCCACATGTTTGTTCACCCCCTCAAAGAAATGTAACAGGTTAGTGAGGCAAGATCTTCCCTTGCAGAACCCATGCTGAGTCTTCCTCAATAACCCGTGTTCATCAATGTGCCTACTCATTCTGTCCTTGATAATGCTTTCTACCAAATTTCCCGGTATTGAAGTCAGACTGGCCTGTAATTTCCCGGATCTCCCCTGGAACCTTTTTTAAAGATGGGGGTGACATTTGCTACCTTCCAGTCCTCAGGAACGGAGGCAGATTTCAATGAAAAATTACAGATTTTTGTCAAAAGATCCACAAGTTCAACTTTGAGTTCTTTCAGAACTCTCGGATGTATGCCATCCGGACCCGGTGACTTATTAGTTTTTAATTTGTCTATCAGTTGTAGGACCTCCTCTTTTGTCACCTCAATCTGACTCAGGTCTTTCAACACCCCTTCCAAAATTAGTGGTTCTGGGGTGGGCATCTTCCACAATGCCTCCTCTGCATTGGGCGCATTTCAGAATTGGGCTTGGCCATGTGGGCAAGGCGTTCCTAGTGTGTACCCGGGCGCAGAGCATCCTGGCATGGCTGGTTCCTTTATGGGGGCACCCTCAACATATGGGATGGTGCCTTTTGCTGCTTTGCCATTTGGGGAGGTTGCCTTGCCGCTGGGGAACCACTTGCTTCCCGCTACTAAGGAAAAAATATTAAAAGAGGCGTACATGGATATTTTTTCTCTTCTCTTTCGGGGGGTTGAGAAAAAAGACAAGGAAGAATTGGATGAGAAAGAGAAGGAAAAATTGAAAAAACGGAAGGTGGACAGGACCTGGGCTAATTGGCTTCCTGGGTTCTGTATTTATGCCGGGGTGATTGCGAGGCCGCAGCCGTGGCAGGTAGCATCCCTGTTCCAGTATTTGGACATAATTTATAAAGGCTATATGGCCTTTAGTGGACCAGCCTGGTTATAATAGGAACCAGGAATTTAGGATGAGGGCTCTCCTGTATCCGTCCCTTCAGTAGGATCAGATCCATCAGCAGCTTTGGCTGCAGGTTATGTACCCGGCTAGGCCTAATCTGGGTGATCGCTCTGATAGTGGTCACTTGGTGAGTAGGTCATCCCCATCCACTGCTGGTTAATCAGGCTCTCCCCGTGGTGCAGCGGGGCAGGCGGTTCAACCCCGCATGCTCTGCTGGGAATTTGGATCCCTCGGGGTATGTAATAGGAAGGCTTGCCAGTTCAAGCACGAGTGCCCCATGTGTGGTAGTTCCCACTCATTTGACAACTGCCCTAGAGCCCGTGGGCGTAAAAATACGAAGAAGCCTGGTGGGAGCGGAGGTGCCTTTCCAGCTAAGAAAGGGGCCCAGCCCGATAAGGGTGGGACCTCTTGAGCAGTGCCTGTCGATGTACCCTCGAAGGCTTTGTTAGAAGGCTTTAAAGTTGGGTTTAGGATCCCTTTTCAGGGTCCTCGAGTTCTGTTTATGTCAGGGAACCTTAAGTCAGTTCAGGGCTTGGAGCAGGTCGTTAGGGACAAGATTGCAAAACAGCTGGCTGAGGGAAGGATACTGGGTCTTTTTTCACATCCTCCAGTGAGTACTCTTAGAGTCTCACCTTTGGGTGTGGTGCCTAAAAAGGTGCCTGGTGAATTTCGTTTGATTCACCATTTGTCTTTTCCTAAGGGGAAGGCCGTGAATGATGGGATCCCGGAGCACTTATGCTCTGTTAGGTACACCAGCTTTGACCAGGCTATTGCCGTGGTGAGGCGTTGCGGGGTGAGGGCAGAATTGGCAAAATGCGACATTAAGACTCTGTTTCGCCTTTTACCTGTTTATCCCAATGATTTTGAACTTCTAGGGTTTTCTTTTGAGGGTCAATTTCACATGGATAGAGCATTGCCAATGGGCTGCTCTGTGTCATGTTCGGCTTTTGAGCGTTTCAGCACATTTTTGGAATGGGCTGTGTGGGAGAAAGTGGGTTTGCAGGATGTCGTTCATTATTTGGATGACTACCTTTTTGTGGGTCCCAAGGGGACTGGGCGTTGTGGGCAGTTGCTGTCTGGCTTTGTTGAGCTGGCGGCGGAGCTTGGGGTTCCTTTAGCGCCTGAGAAAACTGAAGCTCCGACCCAGAGGTTGACCTTTTGGGGGACTGAGATTGACATTATTGTGCAGTTGTCTAGGGTGCCTCTTCAGAAAATAGTGGAGCTGAGGGCTAGCATTTCTACCTTTCTTCTTAAAAGGAAAGTTACTTCGTTGGAGTTGCAGCAGCTAGTTGGGCACCTCAACTTTGCTTGCAAAGTGGTTGTTCCTGGGAGGGCTTTTCTTAGAAGGCTGTGCGATGCTATGGCAGGGTTACGCTTGCCTCAGCATAGAACTAGGGTCACCTGCAGTATGAGGGATGATTTGAGGGTTTGGCAGGAATTTTTGGAGTCCTTTAATGGAGTCTCTTTTTGGAGGGACGAAATGAGGCTCGAAGCTGAGCTTCAGGTCATGTCTGATGCTGCTGGTTCCTTGGGTTTGGCGTCTATTTCCATGGACATTGGTGTGCGGATAGTTGGCCTGACTCCTGGGTAAAGGTTGGTGTGAACCGGGATCTTACGTTTCTCGAGTTCTTTCCTATTTTAGTCATGGTTTGGCTGTGGGGGAAGGATATGGCCAATCACACTGTCCATTTTTGGTGTGATAATATGGCGGTGGTCCACGTCATTAATTCCCTTTCACCCAAATCTGGCCAGGTTATGAGATTGGTTAGGGCCTTCACTCTGCACTGTTTGCGGCTTCACATTTTGTTTTTAGCCAAGCATGTTCCTGGGGTGAGTAACAGGGTGGCAGACGCTCTATCTCGTAAACAGATGGAGAGGTTTCGTCAGCTGGCCCCAGATGCCGACAGAGAGCCGGTGCCAATGCCCCAGGAGCTATGGCTGATTGGAGAGCCGACTCCTGCAGAGCGATAGGTCTAGCCATTGCGCCCAGCACCAGGAAGTCTTACGAACGGGATGTGCGGCAGTTTGAAGACTTTAGGGCTGAGGTAGGGTATTGCAGGGTTTGTCCCCTCCCCATGGAGCATTTGCTACATTATTGTGTTTCACTGTGAGGTAAGGGGTTGGTTGTGCGATCCATTAGGGGGTGCCTGTCTGCATTGGCTTTTGTCAGTAAGGCGCTGGGTTATAGGGAAGAAACAGCTGACTTTCGTATTCGAAAGATGCTGGAGGGGTGGGCCAGAGAGGCCAGTCCCAGGGTTGATACGCGGATTCCTGTGTCTCCTTCAATTTTGCGGGGTTTGAAGAGGGTTTGGGACGAGGTGTGTGCTTCATCATTTCACGCATGTTTGTTTCACCCTGTGTCTTTGTTAGCTTTTTTTTGGGCTCTTAGAGTAAGTGAGCTGGTAGCCCGTAGGTAGCCCGTTGACAAAGCATCAGTTTTGGGCAGTAACGTCACGGGCTTTGGGTGAGTTGGGGTTGTCTGGGGTGCGGTTTGGGACCCACTCCTTTAGAATTGGCGCAGCCTCTACTGCGGCTGTCATGGAGTATCCTTCCCCTTCCATTCAGAGATTGGGCAGGTGGCGTTCCTCGGTCTATAAGGCTTATGTGCGACCTTTTATTAGGCTGTGAATGACTTGGTGTCTGTTTATTATTTGTTCTGTTCTTGTTTAACTGTTTTTTCTCTTTAGATGCTGTTGTTCCTGGCCAGAGGAGCTGAGTTCTTGTATACAGCCATAGCCATGTGTTTTGGGCCCCTCATCAGGCTCGGAGAACTGCGGTTGGCTCTCAGCTGGGACTCAGCCAGCAAATGTGTATTGAATGGCGGGGGCGCCGGGGCCTTCAGTGGCTGGGCCTGCTACCTTTGTTGTTTAAAGATTGTGTGGGTCCTCCTCCTCAGGTTTTAATTGTTCACCCAGGAGGTAACAATCTGGGACTCTTAAAGGCCAAGGCCTTAGCTTGGCAGGCCCGGGATGATTTCCAGCACATTAGGGAGCGATGGCCTGGGACCACCATAATTTGGTCAGCCATGCTGTCCCGCCTGGTGTGGCGTTGTGCTTGGGACCCTGCAGCTATAGAAAGGGCCCAGTATCAGGCTAATAAGGAGATCAGGAAGGTGCTGGAAAAGGGGCTGGGCCACTATTTGCCCCATCCGGACATTTTGTTGAAATTTTCTGACCTCTACACAGGGGATGGGGTCCATCTCTCGGAAAAGGGTAATATGCTTTTCCTGAGAGATTTGCAGCAAGGGTTGCGTGTGGCTTTGGGCCTCCCGGTGGGCGCTAAGGCCTAAGTAGAGACTTAGCCTTAGTAGTAGCAGGTCTTGGGGGTTTAGGGTACTATGCGGCTAGGGGAGGACTGTGAAGCATCCCCCTTTTGGGGAATTTGGGGTCTGGCATGATCAGCCTTCGGGTTTGAAGACCCGGGTTTGGAGAATGCAGACTGTCCGGGAGGCTCGGCTAGATGGTGCCTTGCTGGCAAGACGTGCATCTGGATTTGGGCCCTCTGGTGCGTGCCTCCCTGCTGGGCGTGCCTCAGCTCCGGCTGGGGGGCTGGGTCTCTTGCCCGTTAATGGCAGGGGAGCGGTCGCGGTGACCCCTAGCCCTGGCCAGGCCGCTGGTGGGGTACCCTTGCTGTTTATTAGAATATTGAATAAAGTGGCCCAATTTTATACCAATACTCTGTGTCTGACTCTTTATTCTGTCCTTGGGGAGCAATCTTATGCTTGCCGACTGCAGCGTAGCTGCTAGGCTGCATGAGCAGAGTTTGCTTCCCTGGATGGGAAGAGTCAGGGGGCGCCCGTTTCAGCGCGCAGAGAAAAAGGCGGGAAAAAGGCTCTTTCTCGGCTCCTTCATCTTGGCAGACGATCGGCCCTCCCGCTCGCCCTGCATGTTATGTGGGCAATTTGCTGGTTGCGTCCTTTGAGGAGCCGGGTAGGAATTTTTTACACCTTGGCTGATTGGCAGTGGCTGGGGTGCGTTTTTTGCCTACCCTACATAGTGGATTGAGGATTTGGCTATCGGGAGGCGCTGTTAAATAGGCGGTCACTTTAGTGTCAGGTTTTTAGGGGTTAGGTCACTATGTGGCTAGGGGAGGACTGTGAAGCATCCCCCTTTTGGGGAATTTGGGTTCTGGCATGATTAGCCTTCGGGTTTGAAGACCCGGGTTTGGAGAATGCAGAGTGTCCGGGAGGCTCGGCTAGAGGGTGCCTTTCTGGCGAGATGTGCGTCTGGGTTTGGGCCCTCTGGTGTGTGCCTCCCTGCTGGGCATGCCTCAGCTCCGGCTGGGGGGCTGGGTCTCTCGCCCGTTAATGGCAGGGGAGCGGTCGCGGTGACCCCTAGCCCTGGCCAGGCCGCTGGTGGGGTACCCTTGCTGTTTATTAGAATATGGATTAAAGTGGCCCAATTTTATTCCAATACTCTGTGTCTGACTCTTTATTCCGTTCTTGAGGAGCAATGATAAGGCCCTGCAGCTGGCTGTTTCTCAGCGTTGGACTGGTGGCATTTTAGAAGGGGAACTCCATTTCATGGCCTGTTATTTCTTCCCCTTCTCCCCTCCCCTCACAACTAAGGATTTGAGGATTCTCAGGGTGGTAGTGTTTTTCTGCGCACCTTTCCCTATTAGCTTAGCCAAAGGGAGGAGGATTTTGTACGGGGCAAAAATTTTGTTTTCTGGGCTGCTTCAGGCTGGGTCAGCCATATTTGCTTCTTCTTCATAAGGACAGGGACCATTTTGGAGGCAGTGGAGCAGAGGCCATTCTGGGAGGTCTGTTTCAGTGTAAGGCAGCTTCATATAGGCATCCAGTATCAGCTTTCAGAGGTTGTTCTTTATGAAGGTGCAGGCAGCCATTTTAAGTGGTGCCCAGCGGCAGCCATTTTAGGTCAGTTTCAGTGAATTCAAGGCAACCATTTTTAGGGGCATTTTGTTAGTTTTTATTTTTATCTCAGTTTGCAAAATGCCTGGGAAGAAAGGGTCTGGGAAGCCTAATGGCAAGCAGCCGGCACCCAAGGACCCTAAGGCCCCGCCAAAAAGGCCAGCCCCCCTTTCATCTTCTTCCAATGAGGAGGGGAATGAGGGGGTTAATACAGCTATTCTGCAAAGGCTTCGGCATTGGAAAAGGTGGCGAGGATTAATTCCTCGCAGAAGTCAGGCTTCGGCTTGGAAAAAACCTCTAAGGTGGCATTGCAGGCTGATATATTAACTATGTTTGAGGGAAGGTCTGAAGGACTCGGTGCTGGAGGAGTCGAGGGCACTGGCGGTGCAGATGGAGGTGCAGCTTTGTTTCCAGTGGATGCTGGAGCAGGGTCAGCACTGGTACTGATTGGATCCGGGAGAAGGCTGGGGCACTACACAGTCATACACGGGCATGGCTTGGCCATGGGGTCCTTGGGCCCTTGCTTCTCAGGCAGTGCCAGGTGCTGCTGCTGGGGCTTCAGGTACCTCTCCCTCTATAGGCATGGGTCTGCAGCAAGCTTGGTCATGGCCAATGGGCAGTTTGGACCTTATGGACCCTGGCCTACGGTCGGTCAGCAAGGGATGCCATGCCCCTTTTTGGAGGGATGATGCTGTTCCCCTCAGTTCGGTCCCATTTACTGCCATACCTTTCGGGAACGTAGCATTACCTTTAGGCAATCATTTGTTCCCTGCAACAAAGGATAAGATCCTAAAGGGTGAGTATGTTGACATTTTCTCCCTCCTCGTCCATGAGTTGGAGAAGGAAGATAAAGAGAAGTTGGATGACAAAGAAAAAGAGAAATTGAAGAAGCACAAAGTGGACCAGACTTGGGCCAATTGGCTTCCTGGGTTTTTTTTATATATGCTGGCGTGGTTGCACGCTCCCAGCCTTGGCGGGAGGTTGCGCTCATCCAATATATGGATATCATTTATAAGGGGTACACGATGTTTAGTGGGCCCTCCTGGATTCAATATGATGAAGAATTCAGGATGAGGGCCACTTTGTACCCTTCCCTTCAGTGGGATCGCATCCACCAGCAGTTGTGGCTTCAGATCATGTCCCTGGCGTGACCAAATTTGGGTGATTGCTCTGACCGGTCATTTGGTTGCTAGGACATCGGCTACTTCTTCTGCTTAGTCATCCTCTTCCCTCAGTTCTGTGAGGCAGGAGGTTCAACCCCACTTGCTTTGCTGGGAGTTTGGCTCCCAAGGAGTGTGCAGCAGGAAAGCTTGTCAGTTCAAGCATGAATGCCCCATGTGTGGTGGCCTGACTCCTTTAGTAACTGCCCCAGAGCCCGGTCACATAAGGGTCAAAAGAGACAAGGTGGGGTGGAAGTATTTACCAAGTTGGAAAAGGGGCCCAGTCTGATAAAGGCGGGACCTCTTGAGCAGTGGCTGTATAGGTACCTGCGAAGGGCTGATAGGATTTACTTGTTAAATGGTTTCACGTTTGGTTTTAGAATTCCTTTTCAGGGTCCCCGGGTTACATTTCAGTCTGGGAGCCTTAGTTCCTTCTTCCTCCATTCAGTGCCTGAGCCGTTGGTGGTCATCAGCCTATAAATCTTATGTTCGCCCTCTGCTGAGTTTCTAGCTTCGTTGTTTGTAATTGAGATGTTATGGTTCTTGTTTCTAATTTGACTGTTTTTTTTCTTTTTAGATGCTGTTGTTCCTGGCCAGAGGAGCTGAGTTCTCATCTGTAAACACAGCTATGTTTTTTGGGCCGCACATCAGGCTCAGAGAACTTCGGTCGGCTCTCAACTGGGCAGGGCTGTAGCCAGAATATGAAAGGTCGGGGGGCATTTAAATTTGTCACACTCACACCCCCCAGCATCCCACACAACCTTTCCTCTCCATCCTCCCCCCTCCCTCCCTGCTGTTCTTGCTGCTACTCACCCTTCAGGTGATTGGTCATCCCTTTAACTAGTGCGGGAGGCTGGGGGCTGCTTCTGCCCCCATCCCCACACACTATTTTAGTGCAAGGAAGGGAGGGCAGCAGCAAGAGCCGCTCTCTTGCTGGCCTTTCTTCCCTTGCCAACACTAAAATAGAGTGCGGGGCCGGGGGCAGTAGCTGCCCCCAGCTGATCCGTGAGGGCTGGGGGCTACTTCTGCCCCTGCCCTGAGTGCTATTTTAGTGGCAAGAATGGAGGCCACTGGTGAGAGCGATTCTCCTTGCTGTTCTTACCGCCACCGCCCTCCCTTTCCACCTCTAAAACAGCTGTCAGGTAGCAGCAGAAGCAGCCCCCAGCCCCCCAGCTGATCTGACCCTTTAACTTGTGGGAGGGGTTGGGAGCTGCTTCTGCCCCCTACCCCACACACTGTTTTAGTGGCAGGAAGGAAAGGCGGTGGCGATAGCGGCAGGGAAAATCGTTTTCACCACCGGCCTCCATTTCCGCCAGTAAAATAGCGCTCAGGGCTGGGGGCAGAAGCAGGCCCCAGCACCAGGTACCCCAAGAGCCCCGACTGCTTTTGCTGCCTGCCCCGCGAGCGAATTCTCCACCATGCAAATCACTTGCGGTGCCGGAGACAGCCCCCTGAACATGGCAGAGGACCCAGGAGCTGCTTGGGGCCCCGAAATCGGAGGGCCTTGGGCAGAAGTCGGGGGGCTGTGCTAACAAAGAAATTAGGAAGGCATTGGAAGGGGGGTTGGGCCACTTTCTGCCCCACCTGGATATTTCTATGAAATTTCTTGACCTCTACAGAGGGGATGGGGTGCATCTCTCTGGAAAAGTAACATGCTTTTCTTGAGAGATCTCCGGCAAGGGCTTCGGATGGCCTTGGGCCTCCCGGTGGGTGCTAAGCCGTAAGTAGAGATTTGGTTTTAGTAGTCGCAGGTTGTTAATGGGTTTATGGTTCTATACAGCTAGGGGAGGACCAGAAAGCATCCCTCTTTTGGGGAGTTAGGGGTGTGGCAGGATCAATCTTAGGGTTTGATGATCTGGGGTGTGAGAATGCGGACCGTCCTGGAGGCTCGACTAGAGGGTGCCTTCAATTGAGATGTGCGTCTGGTGGTCGGGCCCCCTGGGGCTTGCCTCCTTGCTGGACCCACCTGGCGGGAGCTGTGCCACACAGCTCCGGCTGGGGGGCTGGGTCTCTCGCCCGCTAATGGCAGGGGAGCAGTCTGTTGAGACCCCTGGCCCTGACCAGGCCTCAGTTCTTGTTGCCCTTTATTATACTTAATAAAGTGGCCCTTAGTTATACAAATACTTGTGTCCAACTCTTCATTCTGACTTGGGGGGCAATTCGTTTCTAGCAGCCAGCACCACGCTGCTAGGCTGCTGGAACGTCTTTGCCTTCCTGAGAGGAAAGGTGTGCTTTTGAAGAGTGCTTTTTGTCATGCCTGCCCCTGACTCAGCACCTGCTAGCTCAGAGCAGGCGCCTTTAACAGCCCTGGACGTAAGTCCTGAGGAGGCAAGCCGGCAGCAGGAGCCACCTGGAACTGATCAGGCCACGCCGGGCCCCAGCTCATCCCCTCCTGAATCTCCACCACCTGTTAGCTGGCTCCGTGAAAGGAGACAGCAGGAGATTAGAAACAGAAGGAGTGAAGCATGCATGTGGGGGAGAAGAGATCTAAGCCCGGCATACTAATGGGTTAACAAGCCAGCACAGTATATCTGCAATCCTGGCCCTTTGGCAAACTGTGCTGGCAATGAACGATCCTCCTGGGACGTGACCACGCTCTGCACCCTCTTGACTCCTGTGAGAACCCGCATATTTCTGACCCAGCTTGGACCTTGGACCTCGGAACTCTGGACTGTGACTCTGCTCTGTGGACTTGCTTTGGTAATTTGACTTCATTCGGCTTTGCTCCCTCTGGGTACCCAACCCTTGGCATTCCTGTGTTTACGCTCTCTGTCTCATCCCTCGGCTCGGACTGATTTATGGTTTTGACTAATTGGACTGTTTAAGATAACGCCTGTGCTGCTCCCTGAAAACCTCAGCCGGCTGCAAGAGTTCTGGCTGACTGCCGGGACGCCAGCAGCCGTTGCCTACCCAAGGCTCGAGTCGTGACACTTTTGAAGGCTTGCTGTCCCCTACCTCAGTCTCCAGGCTGAGATCGGCCCTCCCTCCCGTCCTGTTTGTTATGTTGGCAAGTGCTGGTCACCTCATGGTTTGGGGGGCCAGGTAGGAATTTTTTGCTCCCCAGCTGATTGGCAGTTTGCTGGGGTGTTTTTTCACCTACCCTACATAGCAGGTCAGTGGATTGTGGATTTGGCTAAAGGGAGGTGCTTTTAAATAGGTTGGTCACTTTCGTTTGGCAGGTTTTTAATGGGTTTATGGTTCTATGTGGCTAAAGGAGGACCAGAAAGCATCCCTCTTTTGGGGAGTTAGGTGTCTGGCAGGATCAACCTTAGGGTCTTATGACCTGTGGTGTGAGAATGCAGACTGTCTTGGAGGCTCAACTAGAGGGTGCCTTCCACTGAGATGTGCGTCTGGTGGTTGGGCCCTCTGGGACTTGCCTCCTTGCTGAGCTGGCCTTGCGGGAGCTGTGCCACACAGCTCCAGCTGGGGGGCTGGGTCTCTCGCCCGCTAATGGCAGGGGAGTGGTCTGTTGACACCCCTGGCCCTGACCAGGCCACAGTTCTTGTTGCGCTTGCCATTAGTTATACCAATACCTTGTGTCCGACTCTTCATTCCGACTTTGGGGGCAATGAATAACCATATGTACCAAGCAACTATATATCAATGCATTCATCCATCCATCCATCCATCCATCCATTCATTCATTTATTCAGAAACTTTTACACCTCCCTCCCCTGTGCAAACAAGGCTCAGGGCAGTGAACAACAATAAAAACACATTTATAACTTAGTAGAACAATTTAAAACAATGAATAGTACACAATTAAACATTTTCAGAGGGTGCTGAAAGACTTCAGGTTGTTCCACTGCCTAATGAGGGAGGCAGGAAAAAGGAGAAAAAGGAAATACCAGACAAAATTAAAGCCATTGCTGTCCTCAACCAAAAGTCTGGCAGAACATCTCTGCCTTACAAGCCTTGTGGAACTGCATTAGAGAGTTCCACCAGGGACTTCCAGGATCTGTCATCTTGGCTTCAGAGTTGCTGGCAGATCGTCTCTCCACAGCAACTCTGAGTCTGGCCGTTGGAGGGGCGTCACAGAAGTGATACCCCCATAGAAAAATCCCGTAGTGGCTTTTTCTTCAGCATGGGACTTTTATGGGGGAGGAGAGGGCCAGCGGCAGCTGCCCTCTGTGCTCTCTGTTCATCCTGAAGCTCTGCGGCTATGAAAGCTGGCATACCAACAGAAAAAGAACACCCGATCGCTTTTTGCTTTCACTTTCTCCAGTACGACTTTGAAGCAGAATTTTTCTACTTCTAAAGCGATGACTCTACTTAACAAGTAGGTGTTTTTTCTAATTCTACTCCCTGATTGGTCACTCTGCATAACTACAAAAGACCAGCTCAAAGCATTTAGAAGAGGCCTCGAAATGTCACGAGCAGTCTTAATTACTTAAACTAGATTGAATATAATTACTCAAATTGACCCAGACTATAATTGGACATATATACATCAAAGAGTTTACTAAGAAGTTGCAATACGATATGAGCGCAAAGGAGTTATATTGCAGAGGGCTCTGTCTCTATCGCCTGACTGTATCTGAAAGAATGGCTTTTAAAACTTCAGTTGGAACTGTTGTGGAACAGGAATTAATAGGAGCTTGAAGCGAATTTACAATCTGATTTAAGAGACTGAGTTTGATATTAGAAATGGAACAGTTTAATGAATTGTCACATGGAAAAGATATTTGCTCAAATCTTATCTCTCTGAAGGAAGATCTTATCTCATTTATGCAGCTCCTTAATGACCAAATGACCATTATGCTGACAGCTAATGAAATTGCAAACCTACAGGGGTCCAGTTCTAAAGAGAGTATATTGATGGCAGTGAAAGTGGAAGGGGAAAGTGATACCCTCAGAAATAAACAAAGGAAAAGTAAGATATTTTCTTGTGATGCATTTTCAAAACTTGACTGGAAATTAAGATGCAGTAAAATCAAGCTGAGAGGGGAAAATGGTGACAAATTCTTCCTCCTGCAGTTGAGGGGGCAGGCTATGTTGAGAAGCGAAAAGTTGCACTCCAATCAACAAATCAGGATTTGGAAAGCATTTCAGAAAAAGGATTTGGGATTTTTTTTTCTGCTTTGGTGAATGGCTGGACAAGGAACTCTGACTAATAAGTGAAGTGTGATATCAAAAGACAGACTGTGATTAAATGGACTGCCTCGGATGCAATATGGGTGCAGAAGTCAAAGGAACTTAAAAGTGTGAATGGCTGGACAAGGAACTTTGACTAAGAAATGAAATGTGATATTGAAAGATAGACTGTGATTAAATGGGCTGCTTCAGATGCAATATGGGTGCAGAAATCAAAGGAACTTAAAAGTTTTTAATCTTTTGGAAGAAGGACTTTGGAATCTGGGTTCTTTTTTTTTTCTTTCCCTTGTGAATAAATAAACATGTAACCATTAATAATGAACAGATGTTAGATTTTAAAATAATAAGGGAGATTTTGAAGAAGAAATGTTAATGAGTGCAGTTAACATATTTCTCTATATAGTAGATGTATTCACAGTTTGTCTGTTTAGTGAGATTGTCTATACTGATATAAGTATAAGATCAAAGGTTGAAAAGGCAGATAGCATAATTGCTGTGGAAGTGGGTAGACTTGGTAATTTGGCAGACTTGCTTTTAATATGTTATCAGGAGAAATGGCTTTGACGGAGATAGACAAAACATTTAGTTGTATTTTATGTAATTTGCTAAGAATAAAGAAATGATTTTATGTGCTTTTTAAAATAAGGATTTTGCTAAATCAGCTATTTAATTTGTGTTTATAATAGGTTTAAGTTAAGTGAGAAAATTGGCGTTGAGACAGTTTTGAAAGAAAAAATCTTTTTAAACTATTTATATTTAATTTATATTTAAGAAGTGTCTAGATTTACATTGTTTTACTAGTTTACTAAAAGAAAGTATTCCTTTTTTTTTAGTCTGTTAAAGGAAGAAAGGAAGGTAATATTTAAGGAGATTTTTATACTTGTAGGTAGAATGATCTGAGCATTTTATTGGGAAGTGGAATTATAATTGATATATATGTACTGGTTTCTGTTTCTGTTTTTCCCATTCTGACATGGCACCTTTCCCCCCTTTCCCCCTCTTTTTCTTTGTAGTTTAAATCTTCTTTTCTTTGTAGTTTAAATCAATAAAACTTAAAAAAATAAATAAATAGAGAGTTCCACCAGGTCAGAGTCAGGGCCAAAAAGCCCTTGTTCTGGTTTAGGACAGCCAGATATCTTTTGGGGTTAGGGACTACTAGTAGTTTCTTCTCTGTAGAATGTAAAGCTTTTGGGGGGTATACCAGAATAGGTGGTCCCAAAGCAAGATGGGTCCCAGATTGTTTGGGGCCTTAAAGTTTTATACCAGACCTTGAACCTGATCTGGTACTCCACCTGGAGCCAGTGTAATTGCCACAGCACTGGTTGAATAAGTACTATCTGTGGTGTTTCAGTAAGGATCCACATTGCCACATTCTGGACCAGCTGCTAGCCCTGAATAGAGTGCGTTATAGTAGTCTGATCTGGAGGTGACTTTTGCATGGATTATTGTGGCAAGGTCAGGGCAAGACAGTGGTTGGAAAAATGCCAGTCTGGCAACTATTGTGATCTGGGCCTTCATTGATACAGAGGCATCTAGAACCACAACCAAGCTCTTGACTGTTGGTGCTGGTATTAGGGGAATACCGTCAAGAGCAAGGAGTTGGCAGCCTGAATCTCACCCACCCAGTCATAGAACCCCATATTAAAGGAATCAGTCTCAGCCAGCTCTCTTTCAGCCATTCCACCACAGCCTTCAGCTCCTCAGCCAAGTTTACTGGGGTGTGTCAAGAATGTTTTTTGCCATGAGAACATCCATTTTGAGTTCAGACTAATGCTGTAGAAAAGAATTACTATAGAAGGGAATTGCTATATTTAACCTGCTTGTTCATTTATCAACTGTATTATGCCTGTAACATTATACAAATAACTTTCTCACCCTGAGTACGTGGTACTGTTTGGAGTTGAAGGTCACAGCTTAGAGACTTTCGCTTGGGGTAACCTGCTGCAGTTAGAGCTGATAACAGTAAAGGGGGGGAAAGGGGGGATGTTTCTGTAACGTACTCGAAGCGGAGACGAGAGTAGGGCAACATAGTTTATTAGGAGCACGTTGCAAGAGAGCGAGAGCGCGGGCCGGGCCCCGCTTATATACAATTCCCGGTACAGCCTACTGGGTCGGTCAGGCCAATCCTGACCTGTTGAACTTCCCGCCGCAGCTGTTGATTGGCGGGTGATTCCGCGCCCGGCGCTGGAGGCTTCTGGGACCGCCCAGTAGCCTCCGCGCGGGGCGAATGTTGTTACTGATACACTACACTCCTCCCCCCTTAGTTAGTGACATAGTCCTGGAGGTAGGCGGGAGGTCGACGCTCCCGTGTTGAACGCCTTGGGGTTGCTTGTGGTGCCGGGGCTCCTTCCGCATCTGGGGCTTCCCTGGGGGGTTGAGCGTTGGGGGGCTGTGGGTCTGGATCCGAAGGTTGGTCCGCCTCTGCCGGTGGGGGTGGCCTTGGTGCTGGTGCGGGTGTCATTGGGTGCTCTTCGGCCCCCTCCCCCTCCCTCGTTTCCGTGGGTACTTCTGGGAGAGTTCTGCGGCGCAGCTGGTCGATGTGCCGGCGTAGGATCTGGCCCCCCTCGGTGGATACCTCGTAGTGGCGGGAACCCACAACCCGTAGTACCCGCCCGGCTACCCATTCTGGGCCGGAAGCGTAGTTGCGGGCGAACACTGGATCCCCCGCGAAGAACCCCCTAGCCGCGTCTCTGACCTCCGGGGACCCTCGCGCGTCGGAGGCTCTGTCGGGGTGTAGGCGATCTAGCCGTGTGGTGAGCTTGCGTCCCATGAGGAGCTCAGCTGGGCTGACCCCGGTGACTGGGTTTGGAATGACTCGGTTGTCGAAGAGGAACGCGGCTAGCCGGTGGTCCCAATCGCCCTGCACTATTCTGCCCAGGGCCTCTTTTGTTGTCCGGACCATCCGCTCGGCCTGGCCGTTGGTGGCCGGGTGGAAGGGAGCTGACCGGATGTGTCTAATGAGGTACCTCTGGAGGAACGCCTGGAATTCCCCCGATGTGAACGCGGCCCCGTTGTCCGAGACTATGGTATCCGGGATGCCGTGGGTGCACAAGACCCTGCGTAATGCTCTAATGGCTGCTGCTGACGAGGTAGACCCTACGGGGATGACCTCTAACCATTTTGTGTATGCATCTACAATGATTAGGAAGATCTGCCCCTGGAACGGCCCGGCAAAGTCAATGTGGAGCCGGGACCACGGTTTCCTCGTGGTCTCCCACCGTGTAGCTGGGGCGCTGGGTGGGTCCGGCCGCGACTCCTGACATGTGCTGCATCTCCGGACCCAGTTCTCTATCTCCCCGTCCATTCCCGGCCACCATACGTAGATCCTGGCTAGGGCCTTCATTCTCACTATGCCTGGGTGCATTTCGTGCAGTGATTCCAAAACCCGTTTCTGTAGGGGGGGGGACCACTACTCTGCTCTGCTGCGTGGAGGGGCTGATCCGGGAGTGCCTCGATCGACATGACCTCGTGTGCCGGGGCTGGATCGGGGCCTGTGTCTGGGAGTGGCAACCTGCTGAGTGCGTCCGCGTGACCCATTGCCTTGCCCGCCCTGTGTACCAAAACGTAAGTGTACGAGTTGAGGAATTGGTTCCACCTCAACACCCTCTGGGACAGGATTTGGGGAGTTTGGCGGTCTGGGGCCAACAGACCCAACAGCGGCTTATGGTCCGTCGCTATTGTGAACCGGCGCCCATACAAATAGTCGTTGAATTTATGGACCCCCGCGACTATGGCCAAGGCCTCCTTATCGATTTGCGCATAGTTCCGTTCCGCCGACGTCAGGGTGCGGGAGTAGTATGCGACCGGAACCTCCCGGCCATCAGGTAACTGGTGCCCCAGGACAGCGCCCACCCCATATGGCGACGCATCGCATGCCAGGATGACTGGGAGGCGCTCGTCGAAGTGGTGCAGCACCGCGTTGGAGACCAGAACATCCTTAACTGCCTGGAAGGCGGCGGCTTGCTTCTTCCCCCACACCCATGGAGCTTTTTTGTCCAGTAGTCGGTGTAGGGGTTCGGCAAGGGCCGCCTTGTGGGGTATGAACGTGTGGTAGAAATTGAGGACCCCCAAGAAGCTCTGTAGCTCCGCTTTACACATGGGGGCTGGGGCTTGAACAATGGCTCTGGTCTTTTCCTCGGTCGGGTGGATTCCCTCCGCGTCCACTGCGAAGCCCAGGAACTCCACCCGTGGTACCCCCAGCATGCACTTCTCCCTTTTAACCTTTAGTCCAGCGGCTTGAAAACGGCGGAGCACCTCCCGGAGGCGGTTGCGGAATTCCTCAGGGTCCGGGGCGGCGATTAAAACGTCGTCGAAAAATGGCTGGACTCCGGGGATCCCTTTAAGGAGAGCATCCATTATGCTCTGGAAGATTCCCGGAGCCACGCTGATCCCAAACTGTAACCTGTTCACCCTGAACGCCCCCCTGTGGGTAACTATCGTCTGTGCCTCAGCCGTTTTGGCGTCCACCGGAAGCTGCTGGTAGGCTTGTGCCAGGTCCAGCTTCCCGAAAATCTTTGACCCCGCCAGGGCGGCCAGGACGTGGCTGACTACAGGCACCGGTATGGGTTGTCCTGGAGCGCTTTGTTAATTGTGCACTTGTAAACTGCACATAACCGCACGTCCCCATTGGGTTTGACCGGAGTCACTATGGGGGTTTCCCACATGGCGTAATCGACCGGCTCCAGGACCCCTTGTGCTACTAGGCGGTCCAACTCTGCCTCGATCTTGGGCTTCAAGGCGAATGGGACCCTCCTTGCCTTGAGCCGGATCGGTCTGACCGTCGCGTCGAGCAGTAGGGAGATGGCCGGGCCCTTGTAACTACCCAGCGACCCATCAAATACGTCGCGGAACTCTCTGCACACCTCCCCGAACCCTCCCGCTGTGGTCGTGCGCGCCACCTCTATTCGGATTCCCAAGGGGCCAAACCATGCAAGACCCAGGAGGGTGGTAAGCGGCCGCCTAACCACCAGGATGTCTAGGGGGCCTCTGAAGGACCCCCGCTCCACCTGCACCCGTGCCCACCCCGCTACTTGGACCGGGTTTTGCTGAAAGTCCCGCAATATGAAATTTGCCGGTCGCAGCTGCAGCCCCTGGCCGGGGCGTAGCCTTCTCAGGGTCTCCTCCGCGATTATGGAGATGGAGGAGCCCGAGTCCACTTCCATGACGCAGGGGGCCCCGTCTATGAGGACCGCCATCTTTATCTTGTTGGGGGTGGTCAGGGGCAAACTCAGTACCTGAAGTGAGGTGGAGGCTGTTGAGTGGGACTCTGTGGCCTCGTGGTGCGCGGTCGGTCGCGGGCGGTTGTGCTTGGCTCGGCATGCTCGCGCGATGTGGCCAGTCTTCCCGCAGCTCCTGCAGTCCCAGGTCCGGTACTGGCAGTCCCTCCGATCGTGGGGGTCGCCGCAGCTGGCGCATTTGGCCCTTTCATTAGTGCGCTGGCTCGGCCGTTCGCTGGCTCGGGGGCGCTGTGGAGCTCGGGCAGCTGGTCCTGCGTCGCGTCGCGTCTGGAAAGCTTCCCCCTCGTCCTGGTGCTCGGGGTCCAACTCCTCGTGGTGGGCGGTCTCGGTCTTGACCCTGGGGAAGGTCCGGGCAGCCCTCTCGAACGCTACCGCCTCGCTGAAGGCGCCCTGGAGGGTGAGCTCTTCTTTGGCGAAGAGCTTCTGCTGGAGCCTTTCGTCGCGGAGGCCCCACGTGAATCGGTCGGCCAGGGTTTCCTCCAACTGGGGGAAGTTGCAGTTCCCGGCGAGTTTGCGGAGGGCCGCCAAGTAGTCCGCGGCTGACTCTCCAGCAGTCTGGTCCCTTTTGTGGAACAGGAATCTGCGGGCCACCCGTGAGGGCTGCGGCAAGAAATGGCCCGTGAGGAGCCTGATGATCTCCTCGTAGGATTTCTCCGTGAGGCGGGCGGGAGCCGAGAGACCCTTGGCGATCTCGAACGTGGCTGGCCCGCAGACGCTCAGGAGAACATCCCTCTTTGATCCGGCGTCGGTGATCTTGTTGGCCCGGAGGTAGAACTCGACCCGTTCCGAGTAGGACTCCCAGCCCTCTGGATTTGCAGGGTCGAAGGGCTCGATGTAACCGGTGTTCCCGCTCTGGTTGGCCATGGTGGCGGCGGCGGTCGTGGCCGGTCGTCGTTGCCCAAGATCTCCGGTAGTAGCCGACGTGGCTAGAATCCCACCTTCGTCGCCAGTGTAACGTACTCGAAGCGGAGACGAGAGTAGGGCAACATAGTTTATTAGGAGCACGTTGCAAGAGAGCGAGAGCGCGGGCCGGGCCCCGCTTATATACAATTCCCGGTACAGCCTACTGGGTCGGTCAGGCCAATCCTGACCTGTTGAACTTCCCGCCGCAGCTGTTGATTGGCGGGTGATTCCGCGCCCGGCGCTGGAGGCTTCTGGGACTGCCCAGTAGCCTCCGCATGGGGCGAATGTTGTTACTGATACACTACAGTTTCATTGGTAGAGAAAAAAGGTGCCTAGTGCTTCAAACTAGTAATGGTCTGGACCCAAGGCTATAATTGTATTCCTGAGCCTGTGGGCCCCAGTCTCACCAAGACAAAGTCTTGGACCTGTAACATCTTCATTTAATTAATAAACCTAATTTGATTTCATCATATAGGTTGTCATTGATGGGGATTGTCCAGCATCTGACAGGTTGGTGTCCAGCTGGCCACTCATTAGCAGATACAAGCTGGGTGTCATCAGCATACTGGTGATATCTCAGCCCCAAACACTGCACCACCTTGCTGAAGGGGGATATATAGAGGTTAAACAACACTGGAGATAGGATTGTCCACTGAGGGATCCCATATACTAAGGGTTGACACTCTCTCTCCCAGCACCACATTCTGTCCCCAACCTTGGAGAAATGAGGTAAGCCACTTCAAGACTACCCCACAAACTCCTCTCAGCTTGGTGGTGGGTCAGAAGGTTATGACTGATCACATCAAACATTGCTGTAACAATATTAGCAGTGGCAACCGACCTCAATCCAATTGTCTGTGAAAGTTGTCTGTGAGGGCAACCAACACTGTTTCCATCCCATGGCTGGGGCAGAAGGAAAGCCAGACTGGAATGGGTCCATGCCAATATGTCTTCCAAATTTTTTTTTGAGCTACTCTGCTACCATTCTCTCAGTTACTTTACCTAGAAATGAAAGACTCGAGACTGGGTGGTAACTGGAAGGATCCAAAACTGGCTTCTTCAAGAGTGGTGTTACCGCAACCTCTTTAAATCTGTCTAGACCCCCAAATCCAGAAAGATATTGATAATGTCTACCAGGCCCCCACATTAACTAGGTCTGACACTTGCAAGGCGGTAGCAGCTTTGGAATGGACATTGAACACTCCTAGAATAATTAGTCTTGGGAATTCCAAAGCCCAGTCTGCTACCAATTCCAGCAAACTCAGTGGCTATCTGCTGGGTTGCTAGGCAGTTAGTACACCAAACATGTAACCAAACTCTCCATAGTGTCCCAAACTAGGCTGACACAATTAATACCGACAATTTTTGGGAATGCCCTGACGGAGAAATCCTCTTGGATAAGTATCGCTATTACCCAACCCCTTAGTTTGGGACTAATGGAGGACCAAGAAACCTGGTGAGGCCAACTCTTCCAAGGCAACTGTTTCTTTACCTAAGTCTTGGTCATGCATGCCAGGTTCATGTGCTGAAATATAGTGTTGCAGCAACATAGTCTTACTATTAAGGGACCTAGCATTCCATAGCATCAGTGTTGAAAGTGGGCTTATTTTCCTCACCCTCGTACCAGCATGTTTCAGGACGGGATGAAGGTTAGAAGGAGACCAATCATAACTTTATCTCCATTTCCTACCATTCCAACATCTTCTCCCACCTCCATACCATGCTCTACTCCTGATCACTGGGATCCCTAGCCTGGTGCTGACATTACTGATGTTATCTAACATAATTTTGTTCTTCTCTTATCCCTTTTCAACTTACTTGTGATCTTACAAATGCCAAGTTGCTACAGCAATGAATCCATTTGCATCACTAAATTGTCAAAGAAATCATATTTAATTATGCATCTGAAGGCCCTTTATGCAATGTCTGATGTTTGGCTCATTGTGGAAATCTTTGGCTCTTTGATTTCCTTACTTTCCTTCTCAGATAAGATGTTATAGGATTTCAACATTATCCACATGCAGGCATAACATTGTATTCAGGTTCTTCGGAGCACATGGCCACTACATATGTACATGCTTAGCGAGTATTATACTTTCATCAAATTGTTTATAAAATACTTTGCAGCAATGAGGTTACAATTTACTTTGCAAATTAATGGGTGGATTACATTTTATTATGTTGTGTAAATAATGCATAATGTTCTTCATTGAATGAAAGGTAAAAGGTAACATTCTTTCTCAATTTGTCTCTTTTTATATGCAGATGAAGGGAGACACATAAAATTTGTACACTTTTAAGGGTTGGTGCATACATTCCTTTAAATGACTGATGGAGCCATATAACAAAGATCTTTCCACCAAGTTTACATTTAAAATATTATGCAGATCTGTCATGACCCAGATGAGTTGCTGCCTAACACTGACACCACTCTGGATTTATGGTCCCTTGGGAAGGCCCAGAGTACCCTCCCAAGCCCAACCAAAAATGTGTGATGACCAAGCAGAGAACACTAAAAAAGATAAAGGTTTATTAATACAGGGATGGGTATTTAAGCAAGGCAAGGTGCTTAATAGATATAACAGTATATAAAGGAAAATGAAAATAAACCCTAATATAGCTACCTGTACTTCCCCTAGCCTGTTAGTCATCAGGGCCCACAGCCCTTTTCCTCAGGCCGACTGCCTGTGACTCACTCTAGCTTCTGAGTGAGGGATCCTTCTCTCAGCCACAGACTGTCTTCCCAGCCTGACTCTGTGAGAGAAAAGAACGCAGTTCCACAGCCCACAAATTTTATGTATCAATCTCTTCATACAATCCCTGGACACTGATTGGTTACAGCAAGCGCCAAGCATTGTGGAGATTGTAAGCTGTGTCTGCTTTCTACTCCCACTCTGGTCTCTAGGCCTAGGCCTCCCTAGGCCTTGTCTCCCAGTCCTGCACAGATCATGACAAGGTCCATCAAGTTTAATTATATACATATGTCTAAAAGTTGGCTTTGCTTTCAATTGAGGCAGAAGTGGAGGCACCTGGCTAAACCAAACATTTAAACATGCATGTGCCAGTCACAGTCAATGGTGTTGCATGTATATCTGTCCATTTATTTCAACATAGGCCCTTTTAATATGCAAAATATGAATTGGCTCTAAATATCTACATTGAAAATTAGGATGACTTTTCATGAGAATTGGAGTGAGGATTCCAGCAGCATAATTAGTGGAAGAATTAGTGTTGCCCAAATGGAAAAAGGAAGCTTTTGTTTATAAACTTTCCAGGAGAGAAGAAAAAAATGGTCTTAAAAAACCCGCAAAACTGATGCTTAAAAAGTCTGGAACTGAGGTTCTTTTATAGTGAATTCTTAATTTGTTCATTTTACACTTTCAGTGTAACTAGAATGAAAAGCAGTGTCAAATGCCCAAAGCACTGTTCGTCATCAGTATTTTTTTTCTCCTCCTCCCTGCCCCCTACAGCATTTGAATGAAGGAAAGCAAGGTCTGTATTTCCAGCAGAAAGTCTCCTGCTGGCAGCTCCTTGCTGGAGAATGAATACATGCTAGGAGTAAAGACCATTTGTCTGCTGATTAATACAGGCCCCAGGGGAGCTGCTGTTGGCTCTCATTTCACTAGGCTTTCTCTCACGGTGCCGTTTCCCCACCCCCTCACCCTCATTCCTCACAGCTTTGAGCAGCTCTGCTTCTTGTCAATTGTGGTGTTATTTAAATCTGTTTTACAAATTAAAAGAAGACGAGATTGTCTGAAATGTGTTGATTTGTCTTGAAGGTTAAAGCGTGCACAGTCACACACATATACACAAAGTAGCTGTTTTCATTTGGAATTCATCATCGCTCTCATAAAAAGGTATTTGGTATTCACAAGAACCTTGCATAAATTCCCATAAAGAGTGCCGCTGTAATTTAACACTGTTGCTAAAAACAGTGACAGGCGAGGGAGCACTTAAAATAAAATGTCATGGTAGCAAAAGGGATGGCATCTGAGTTTTCTGGGAGTGATTTATTAGACTTTCTTTCTTGTGTTTGTAGAATTTCCTCAGTGAAAAGGAGAGGAATATTTTACTCTACTAAATATCTAGTACTGTGATACAGTACTCTCAAGGGCTGTGGTGATCTATGTGCCATCAAATTACTTGCATTTTACACACCTATTTTCTCTGTTATCCAATAAGAAATGTGTACTTACTGCAGTAACCTTGCATTACTCATACCTCTCCTAGCAGAGGCAGAACATTCTGGGAAAGAATGCAATGCAGTCGCCTCTGACCTGTCTGTTTTTTGCATGTGTGCTTTATAATGGTATAAAAAAGAAGACTCAGCAAGAAGTCTTATGGCACCTTAAAGACTAATAAACACATTGTGACAAAATATTTTGATAGCACAACTAAACTGTGACATAAAGATAAAATGGTGTCCTTTGCCTATGGAAGCATTTCAAAAGATGTCACCAACCCCTTTTAAGGTAAACTCCCACTTTAAATATCTACAAATACCATCCTAGTCTACTTAAAGTGGAGCACCCTGAACTGCATTTCATAACAACTAGCACCACATCTATTCTACACCTATAAGGCTAGTCTTACTACTTATTGCAGCACATTGCCACAAGGAAAGAGAAGGCAACATTATCCCTATGAGAAACTGTCAACATCTGGAACAGCTTTGTATTGGTGATCATAGTATAAGGAAGAGAGGTATCATTTCTTGGATCTCCTGTCACATCTGTTTCAGACAAATCATTTCCGATTCCAAATTTTTATAAAATCATAAGGCCATTGCCAATATGCATCTCCCATAATTTATTATTTTATTATTTATTACTTTAATTTTCTATCCCACCTTCTCCACAAGCGAACCCAGGGTGGCTAACAGTCAGTTTAAAACAATTCAAGAATACCGCTTAAAACAATGGAACAACAATTAAATACATCAATACATAAAATACATTTCATGGTGCTGTTCACAATTTCAGTAGGCAGGATCATAACTTTCTTTCTGACAGGGATCCTACAGTGATCATAATTCCTTATGAGTGGTATCACTCAGCAGTGTAGGGTGGCAGTCCTCTCCCATTTAAGTGTTAAAGGCCTGTCGAAATAATTTGGTTTTACAGGCCCTGCAAAATTGGGAGAGATCCCTCAGGGCTCTTATGGCCTCCGGGAGGGCGTTCCACATTGCTGGTGCCACCACTGAGAAGGCCCTAGCCCGTGTAGAGCATAATCTGGCCTCCCTTGGTCTGGGGATAGACAGTAGGTTTTGTGTCCCTGAATGTAGTGCTCTCTGGGGAACATATGGAGAAAGGTAGTCCTGCAGACAGACAGGCCCTCGACCATATAGGGCTTTAAAGTTCAGTACCAGAATCATGAAGCGGACTTGGAACCAAATAGGTGGCCAGAGCAGCTCTTTCAACACTGGTTGAATGTGCCCCCATCAAGGGAGGCCCATTAACATCAGTGCTGCAGTGTTCTGCACTAGCTGTAGTTTCCAAGTCAGGGTCAAGGGCAGCCCCATGTAGAGAGCATTACAGTGGTCTGTTCTTGAGGTGACCGCAGCATGGATCATCACTGCTAAGTTGTCATGGTCCAGAAAAGGGGCCAGCTGCCATGCCTGCCGAAGATTAGAAAAGGCGGATTTGGCAGTGGTTGCTACCTGGCCTCCATAGCCAAAGAGGACTCCAGGAGCACTCCCAAGCTCTTGACCTTAGGGGCCAGTATCAATAGCACCCTGTCAAGTGCTGGCAAAGGGATCTCCTTTCTTGGGCCACCCTGACTCAGATAGAGAACCTCCGGTGATGTGTAAAAGGGGGAAAATGCATATAGCACTGTTATGATAGCATTTTTTTTACCCATACTATATTGGCTGCTAGTTGCCCTATACATTACCAGAGAGACGAGTAGGAAGATTTGGAGTAGTAGCTCTCAGGCATTGCTCTATAATATGTCATTATACTTAACAGGGGCTAAGCTGTAAGTAATTCTTAGCCAATGGATCATAGCAGGAAATAAAAGAATAAATACAGAAGCCATAAATTCCTGCATTTTAAAGTTTTATTTATTTATTTACATTTTTTTACAAAGGTCATCAAGGTGACTAATAATTTAAAACACACATGATAAAAGTTTCATTATGAAACTATTACAGTCAAGCCTCTCCCAAATATCCATCATTAAAGTAATTTTTAAAAGTTCAAAAATGGAGTTAAATAAACACAAAAAACAGTTAAAATGCGTACAAACATTAAAACATTTTTGGAGTGGAGAGATCATTGAGGAAATGCCAAACAAAACAAAACCTTCACCCACTGGTGGAAGATGGCAACAGAAGGGACCAGACAAATCTCCCTGGGGAAAGAGTTCCAGAGCTTTGATGCCATGGCTGAGAAGATCTCTCCCTAGTTGCCAACCACCTCATCACAGAAGACAGGGGAACTCAAAGCAGGGCCTCCAAAGATGACCGCAGTAGTCTGGTGGGTTCATAAGGATTAGGTGGTCTTTCAGGTATGTTGGTCCCATACCATATAGTGTTCTGAAGGTCAAGAATAGCACTCTGAATTGTACCTGGAATAGGGTTGCCAGGTCCAACTCAGAAACTATCTGGGGACTTTGGGGGTGGCACCAGGAGACTTTCCCATTCCCTAAAATAAATAAATATATCAGTCTTCATTTCCTCAGCCCTCATCAGCTGCAGTTCCACTAAATGAAAGTGAACAAACACACACACATACACAAAGCAGTCAAAATAAACACAGCATGCACACACTTTTTGTGATCTCACTGGGGCAATTTACTCACCAGAGCTGCTGAATGTAACCATCTGATGTTTTTCAACCAATTTCTGCAGACTAATAGGAAAATGAAAGCAAAGCAGCCTAGGGGGTGGAATTGTCCTCCAAACTAACAGAGGGACTCTGTTCACTTCTCTTCCTGTTTCACATGCTTCACAAACTCACTGGGAAGGTCAACATGAACATATGAACATATGAAGCTGCCTTCTACTGAATCAGGCCCTCGGTCCATCAAAGTCAGTATTGTCTTCTCAGACTGGCAGCGGCTCTCTAGGGTCTCAAGCTGAGGCTTTTCACACCTATTTGCCTGGACCCTTTTTTGGGAGATGCCAGGGATTGAACCTGGGACCTTCTGCTTCCCAAGCAGATGCTCTACCACTGAGCCACCGTCCCTCCCCATGGCTCTGCTTACACACCCCACCAATTCAGATTTCCTCTTGCTCAGATTTAAAGGCACTCACAGTTCAAAACACAGGCAGATTTAAAGGCACTTGGTAGCTGTTGAGGCAGGGCTTTCCATCAATGGCCAGCTGGCTGGTGGCAGGGAGGAGACTGCAAAACTGGTGGATCCCCTGCTGGGACCTGGAGGCTGGCAAGCCTAGCTTGGAAACAGGTAAGAAGCCAGTGTAAATAGGCCAAGACTGAAATGATATGGTCCCTCAAGTCAACATTCCTACTGCAGCATTCTGGACCAATTGAAACATCAGAATACTTCTCAAGAGCAGTCCTGAGTATAGTACATTGCAATAATCTAATCTCAGTGTAACCAGGGCCTGCACACCAGGCCAGATCTTTTTTGCCCAGGAAAAGCAGCAGCAGGATAAGATGTTGAAACTGGTAAAAGGCATTCTTGGACAGTTTATTGTTGCCAGGCAGCCACAATTTCCAAAATTAACCCCTCCACACATAGACTATTCAGACTGCAAGATTGGCATATATGCCAAGCCAGATATGGGCACTTGGCACTAATGGACTGTCATAGCACTGAGCCAGGCCAGACCAGGCTCAGAACACCCCTTGCTTGGACTACTACACTGTGGGTAACTTCTGCCCACAGGGCCACATGGACTTCAGACTGCGCTTCATCCCTGAGTTGCAGCCCTGTCTTCATGGAGACAAGACCAGCAGTAGACCAAGGAGAAGCCAGTGTTCCTGGAGATTTCAAAATGACAACTATTTTTCTGCTGTAGCCATGAAGAGGCTGCATCTTCACCACGTACAACATTCCAGAACCCTTGCATCAAACTTTGATTATGCAGATGCTGACTGTCCAGTCAAGGACAACAGAACTGATGTGAGGCAATCACCTGGAGTAGCTGCCAACAAAGGAATCTTCCTGCTTCTTTTATGAAACTGTGCCTCTGTCAATAGACCATCATTGGATTAATCCCATCATCTGACAGCCATCACCAGCCATGTCCTGCTACCCATCTCCTACCCTTTCCAACCTCTTTTGTCTCCTATTATTCCCCATGGCATGCCACTATCACCAGCCATCAGACCCAAAATTGTCCATTCTGGTTTTCTTTGTGTAGTGTATGTTTCTACTCAGAGAAACATTAATCACACTCTGAGTTGTTAAGATTTCCTGGAAACCTTTTCCCGCCATCTTCGCCTAAAGGAATATTTTCAATATACACATGAACAGAACAAGGAAGAACATACCACATCTTCACAACATATCATCACACACTCCACTGGAGAACATTCACCATCCCTACAACCCAACAATGAACAGGATACTTGCCACTTCATACCAACAAAACAAAAAAACTCCACATGGACTCCACCCAAAGGTCGCAATGCCACACTGGATCACTACATTGAGTGCTTTCGCCAGAGAGTCCAAACTGATGTGATCAACAAACAACACCACGCACAGCAGAATCTCAACCATGCTGAAAGGAAAGCTATAGACAGTCTCAGGAACAATATGGATATTACAACTAAAGAGGAGCTGTTGTCATCATGAACACATCAGATTACATCAAGGAGGCTCAAAGACAACTCTCAAATACTTCATTTTACAAACCACTGGACTCAGACCCCACACAGGAATATAAAAAAGAACTAAACAAGATTACAAAGGAATTGCCACTAAGTATTCAGGAACAGATCCTGTCAGACACATCACAGGAACCTCGACCAGGTTCTTTTTATCTTCTACCCAAAATACACAAACCAGGCAACCCGGGACGTCTCATTTGTCAGGGATAGGCACCATCACTGAGGGGGTATCTGGATATATGGACTCTATTCTAAGACCCTATGCCACCAGTACTCCCAGTTATGTTCATGATACTACAGATTTTCTGAAGAAAATACAATCTTTGAACAACCTTCCAGAGAACACTAACTTAGCCACCATGAATGTGGAATCTTTATATACCAACATCCCACACCTGCATGCCTCCAGCTACCATCCCAAACATACCAAACAATCCATTGTATACAGTCAGGCTCTACGCTACAGCCACATTGGCTCCAATCCTTCTGACAAAGATTCTCACCTGAGGGATCTACAACAAACCTTTTTGGAACTAAAGTACCCACCTGATGAAATCAGGAAACAGATTAACAAAGCCAGAATGATACCCAGAGAAAACCTGTTACAAGACAAACCCAAAAAAGACAATAACAGAACACCACTAGTGGTCACTAGTGGTCACACACAACTCTCAACTGAAAACAGTTCAATGTATCATCAACAACTTAAAACCTCTATTGAATAGTGACAGCCCTCTTTCAAAAGTACTGGGGGGGTAAACCTTTTCTTGCACACAGACAGCCCCCTAATCTCAAATAACTCCTCACCCACAACAATACAACATCTCATCTGAGCATGGACACTGGTAGTAATAATAATAATAATAATAATAATAATAATAATAAATTTTATTTAATAATAATAAATTTTATTTATATCCCGCCCTCCCCACCTCGGCAGGCTCAGGGCGGCTAACAACATTTTATAAAAACATACAATAGTAGATAAAAGCCTTTAAATTTAACAATATAAAACATTAAAACATTAAACTTAATAACATTAAAACCAATCCAATAAGTACAGTTATTCAGCGGTATAAATCTTCAACCCGCATTGGCGGATCCTTAATTACTGATCTTCTTAGCAGTCCAAGTATGCAAGTTTAAAAAGGGCGGTCTTGCAGGCCCTGCGGAACTGATCAAGGTTCCGCAGGGCCGCACCTCCTTGGGGAGTCGGTTCCATAGGGTAGGGGCCACGATTGAAAATGCCCGTGCTCTAGTATTCTGATATTTAATCTCCTTTGGCCCAGGGATGGTCATTAGATTTTTCCCGACTGACCTCAGTGCTCTCTGGGGTTCATATGGGGAAAGACGGTCCCTCAGGTAGGCAGGTCCTCAGCCATATAAGGCTTTAAAGGTAATGACCAACACTTTGTACTGGACCCGGTATATAATCGGCAGCCAGTGCAGTTCACGTAGCCCCGGCCGTATATGCTCCCGTTTTGGGAGTCCCAACAACAGCCTGGCCGCCGCGTTCTGCACTAGCTGCAGTCTCCGAGTCCGGCACAGAGGTAGCCCCAAGTAGAGGGCATTACAGTAGTCTAGTCTTGAGGTGACCGTTGCGTGGATCACTGTTGCGCGGTCCCGGTGCTCAAGGAAAGGGGCCAACTGCCTTGCCCGCTTCAGATGGAAGAATGCTGACTTGGCAGTGGCTGCTATCTGGGCCTCCATCGACAATGAAGGCTCCAGTAAAACACCCAGGCTCTTTACCCGGTGCGCTGGTTTCAATAGCGCGCCATTGAAGGCTAGGATAGCTATTTCCCTTCCCAGAGCGCGCGACCCACGCAAAGGACCTCTGTCTTCACTGGGTTCAACTTCAGCCCACTCAGCCTGAGCCATGTCGCAACAGCCTGTAAGGCCCGGTCGAGATTCCCTGGTACAGGGTCGGGCCAGCCATCCATTAGTAGATAGAGCTAGGTGTCATCTGCATATTGATAGCAACCCAGCCCAAACCGCCGGGCAATCTGGGCAAGGGGGCGCATATAGATGTTGAACAACATCGGGGAGAGCACTGCTCCCTGAGGTACCCCACAATCCAGTGTGCGCCTCCGGGACCGCTCACCCCCAATAGCCACCCTCTGTCCCCGACCCAGGAGAAAGGAGGAAAGCCATTGCAAGGCCAACCCCTCAACCCCAATGTCGGCGAGGCGGCACGTCAGTAGCCGATGGTCGACTGTATCAAATGCAGCCGACAGATCTAACAGCATCAGCACCGCAACGCCGCCTCGATCCAGTTGCCGTTGGAGGTCATCCACTAAGGCGACCAACACCGTCTCCGTCCCATGGCCCGGCCGGAAGCCAGACTGACATGGGTCTAGATACCAGAGCTTGCAATAAACCCAAGTGCCAACTTTGCTCCCACATACACCCAGACAACACAACCCAGACAACACAACTTTGCTGCCACATACACCCAGACCTCATTAACTACACCGTCTCAGGCTCATTCACTTGCTCATCTTCCAACATTATATATGCCATTAAATGCCAACAATGCCCTTCAGTTCTCTACATAGGGCAAACAGGACAAACCCTACGCCAAAGGATAAATGAACACAAATCTGACATCAGGAATTACAGAATTGAGAAATCTGTGGGGGAACATTTTAACCTTCCAAAGCATTCCATGGGTGACCTCAAGGTAGTTGTTTTACTGCAAAGGAACTTCAAGAACAGAATGGAGAGAGAAATTGCTGAATTATAAATTATTATGAAACTCTGAACAAACACCTCCCCAGGACTGAACAGGAATATTGGTTTTTTATCTCATTACAGATGCTAAACCCACTCTTAGAACTTCAAGAACAGAATGGAGAGGGGAATTGCTGAATTACAAACTATTATGAAACTTGGAACAAACACCTCCCCAGGACTGAACAGAGATTTTTTTTTATCTCATTACATATGCTAAACCCACTTTCACCAAGTAGGGTCATATATCCACAGTTTTCCAATGTATTTCTCTTTTAGAATAGTGTATCAGAATAATGCTTTTGTATTTGAACTGACATACTCAAACTAGGGATATTGACTGTTTATCTCATTACATACATTAAACCCATCTTCTATTATATTTTAATGTATTTTTTCTTAATGGCAAACTAGAATTATGTATATATTTATGTTACATGTCAAAAGGTAAATTAGCTGGACAGGAAAAACTTCTGGGAAAGAAATGCGTTCTTTTTGACTCAGGTTTAGTAATAGAATAATTAACAGGCATTCCCACATTCAGACATGTTACTTTTTTATGGTTTCCCACGCTAATTCAACCCAGATTAAAGGTTTTCTGAATCTGTTAATTTTACTATTCTGCTATTGGTTTTTAACTTTGTACCACTTGGCATTCCAAACTCCACCAGCTATATGCAGTTCTGCTTACTGTACCTCATTCCTCGTCTGAAGAAGTGTGCATGCACACAAAAGCTTACATTCTGAATAAAACTAAGTTGGTCTTAAAGGTGCAATTGTCTCCTATTTTGTTCTACTACTTCAAACCAACACGGCTGTCTATTTGGATCTATCGACATTTTCAGTGAGTTATCTAGCATGACCTCAAGATCTCTCTCTTGGTCAGTCTCCGCCAGTTCACACCCCATCAACTTGTATTTATAGTTAGGATTTTTGGCCCCAATATGCATTACTTTGCTCTTGGCCACGCTGAACCTCATTTGCCATGTTGACACCCACTCACCCAGCCTCAATGGATTCCTTTGGAGTGCCTCGGCATCCTCTGTGGTTCTCACCACCCTGAACAATTTAGTGACATCTGCAAACTTAGCCACTTCACTGCTTACTCCCAACTCCAAAGCATTAATGAACAAGTTGAAAAGCATTGGATCCAGTACTGAGCCCTGTGGTACCCCACTACTTACCACCCCCCACTGTGAAAATTACCCATTTATACTCACTCTCTTTTTCCTATTAATTAGCCAGTGTTTTTTGATCCACAAGAGGACTTGTCCTTTTACCCCATGACTCTTGAGCTTACTAAAGAGCCTTTGATGAGGAACTTTATCAAAAGCTTTCTGGAAGTCAAGGTAAACAACAACATTTCAGGTGTGACTCTTTCCTGATTGCTACCTTGCTAGAAAAGCCATCCCACTTCTGATCAGTTTGAGTCCATGTCCATGTGATGCTGGTCATCTTGTGGATCCCCCTCCTCTTTTTCTTTCACTGCTGTCCCTCTGCTTCTCATCAGACAGGTAGTGCATTGCCCACCAATGATATTTTCCTGCTAATGAAAATGTCCCTATTTTTTCCTAACTATTTCTCTTGGTTCTGAACAGTGTGTTGGACATGTGCTTTTTACCTTGCATGATTGAGTTTTCTTCAATAAAAATAAATCACTCATCAGTGGCTTAAGGGCTCCTGGGAAGTACCAACCCTGGTATACTTAGGTTATCGTCCCTGCACAATTTATGCCATGTTGCCCAATTGCTATAATTCCCCAAATTAACTTGAAAAGGGCATTTTGGCTAACATTATCCAGCAGCAGGCTTGGGTCCAAGTGCACCCAGGGCCAAATCTACATATTTTTTGAGGGGAGGCAAAAGTAAAAAATGGCACCCCCTTATATTTTTTCTTTATATATACAGTATGTCACAGAAGTGAGTACACCTCCTCACATTTTGTAAATATTTAAGTATATCTTTTCATGTGACAACACTGAAGAAATGACACTTGGCTACAATGTAGTGAGTCTACAGCTTGTATAACAGTGTAAATGTGCTGTCCCCTCAAAATTACGCAGCACACAGCCATTAATGTCTAAACTGCTGGCAACAAAAGTGAGTACACCCCTAAGTGATAATGTCCAAATGGGACCCAAAGTGTCAATATTTTGTGTAGCCACTATTATTTCCCAGCACTGCCTTAATTGGGCATAGAGTTCACTAGAGCTTCACAGGTTGCCACTGGAGTCCTCTTCCACTCCTCTATGACGATGTCACATAGCCGGTGGATGTTAGAGACCGTGCGCACCTCCACCTTCCATTTCAGGATGCCCCACAGATGCTCAATAGGGTTTAGGTCTGGAGACATGTTGGCCATTGCTACAGAGGTTGAAAGGGGGGGGTCATCCTGTCAGTGCTCAGACCATACACTGCACACTGCATCAAATTGGTCTGCAGGGCTGTCGTCCCAGAAGGAAACCTCTTCTAAGATGATGCACAAGAAAGCTCGCAAACGGTTTGCTGCAGATAAGCAGACTAAGGGCATGGATTTCTGAAACCATGTCCTGTGGTCCGATGAGACCAAGATAAACGTATTTGATTCAGATAGTGTCAAGTATGTGTGGCGGCAACCAGGTGAGGAATACAAAGACAAGTGTGTCTTGCCTACAATCAAGCATGATGATGGAAATGTCATGGTCTGGAGCTGCATGAGTACTGCCGGCCCTGGAGAGCTACAGTTCATTGAGGGAACCATGAATGCCAACATGTACTGTGACATACTGAAGCAGAGCATGATCATCCCTTGGAAGACTGGGCCGCAGGGCAGTATTCCAACATGATAACAACCCCAAACACACATCCAAAACAACCGCTGCCTTGCTAAAGAAGCTGAGGAAAAAGGTGATGGACTGGCCAAGCATGTCTCCAGACCTAAACCCTATTGAGCATCTGTGGGGCAACCTGAAATGGAAGGTGGAGGTGAGCAAGGTCTCTGACATTCACCAGCTATGTAACGTCATAATGGAGAAGTGGAAGAGGACTCCAGTGGCAACCTGTGAAACTCTGGTGAACTCTATGCCCAAGAGGGTTAAGGCAGTCCTGGGAAATAATGGTGGCCACACAAAATATTGACACTTTGGGCCCCATTTGGACATTATCACTTAGGGGTGTACTCACTTTTGTTGCCAGCAGTTTAGACATTAATGGCTGTACGTTGTGTAATTTTGAGGGGACAGCACATTTATACTGTTATACAAGCTGCACACTCACTACTTTACATTGTAACCAAGTGTCATTTCTTCAGTGTTGTCACATGAAAAGATATACTTAAATATTTACAAAATGTGAGAGGGTGTACTCACTTCTGTGACACACTGTATGTATATGATCAATGTTTTTAATATAGATATATAATCATGTGGTACTGTTTCACAATAAAGTGCATGTCACACCATTCCCAAAGATTCCCCTCCACCCTGACTATAGTTAGAAATAGAACTTCCTGACTGTTATAGCAGTTCCTCAGTGAAACAAGCTTCCTCAGGAGGTTTTTAAACAGAGGCCATCTGACAGCAATGAGGATCCTGAATCAGTAGCGGAGGGAGGGGGGGGCGGGGAGGGCGGCTCGCCCCAGGTCTGGGGTCCCCGCGTTGGCATGGAGGGCCCCCAAACAATGGCCGTGTTTCTCTGCGCTGCGAGGGGGGGAGAAAAAGAATGGAGGCGCCCGACAGCGAGGGGGAGCGCGCGCACACGGCGGAGGAAGGGGGTGTGGCGGGGAGGGGCGGGCGCACGCACGTCGGGGCTCCTCGTTCCCTTCCCTTCCCCCCTTGAAGCAGGGCAACTGGGCCCAGGGAGGAAGAGGAGAAGGCGGCCTGGCCTGGAGACCCCGAGCCTCTCCGGCGGCTGCTTCCGGCCTGCTCCCCCGAGCGCGGCGCGGCGGCAAGGGCAGCTCCAGCCCCGGACACCCCAGCCCTTCCTCGGCCGCCCGACGGAGCGGCTCGAGCCACGTGCGGTAGGGCGCTGGAAGGCGGCGCTGCTGCCTGGACGGCTCCCCACCCCCCCACCCCCACCCCAGGCACCTGCGGGCGGCGCGCGGCTCTCCTCCTCCTCCTCCTCGTCTCCTTCCTCGGCGGCCGGGCGGGCTGCGCGCCTCACAGTGCTGTCTTAAACAGAATTACACTCTTCAAAGCCCATGAGTGTCTCTCTACTGCTATATTTCTGTTGGAATTGGAGCTCTTTTTAATGGGACACCTGATCCAGTTTGCTTTGGTGAGTCTTTCTGATGTCTCCATGCCAGAAATGCAGAAGTAGTGCTTATGTTGGTTGAAATATATATATATATATATATATTTTAAAAATTAGCATTTTCTTTCTGAGTAAGCAGCATTCACAAACATCCATCCGTGTGCACAAATGGCACAAAAGAGACTAGTGCCCAGGGATTTGCTCCCAAAGCTGAGTGTGGGGGGCGGGCGGGGGTTAGGAAGGATAATCCCCTCCCTCCCAAGAGCTGTCATTCATTCTGTGCTTGGGAAAAGATAAGAAGCAGCTTCAGCCTCTCCTAAGCCATAGCTGGTTGGTTGCTTCTTAATTTCCCCACACTGAAGGGAAAAGAAAACTCTGCAAATTCCTCAGTGTGCATGCCTGAGGGCTGGAGAGAAGGAGTGGGCAGTGACCACAAATCAAGGCTGTCTGGTATGCAGAACCAAAATTCGTGTCCCCCTCCCCACTCAACACCACTTTCCGAGCCAAGCTGGAGGAAAAGCTGAGCAAGTCATGATTGGATCTCCTGAGTTTTTTTAATGGGTAAATAGCATGCTGGCAAGAGCCCCATGGCGCAGAGTGGTAAACTGCAGTACTGCAGTTGGAGCCCTCTGCTCACGACTTGAGTTCGATCCCAGTGGAAGCTGGTTCAGGTAGCCAGCTCCAGGTTGACACAGCCTTCCATCCTTCTGAGGTTGGTCAAATGAGTACCCAGCTTGCTGGGGGGAAGTGCAGATGACTGGGGAAGGCAATGGCAAACCACCCCGTAAAAAGACTGCCGTGAAAACATTGTGAAAGCAACATCACCCCAGAGTCAGAAATGACTGGTGCTTGCACAGGGGAGTACCTTTACCTTTAGCATGCTGGCAGGGGCTTGAATTCAGATTGGGGCTGCAGTATGGGAGAGGCGGAGCTTAACCCTCCCCCCCCCCCATGCTGTTTTGTTGACAAATAGCTGACCAGGCCTGTGATGTGCTCCCTGGGGAGAAAATGAGGGTTGCCAGCTCCAGGTTAAGAAATACCTAGAGGCTTTGGGGGTGGAGCCTGATGAGGGTGGGGTTTGGGGAAGGGAGGGGTTTCAGTGGGGTATCATGCCATAGAGCAGGGATGGCCAAACTGTGGCTCGGGAGCCACATGTGGCTCTTTCACACATACTGAGTGGCTCTTGAAGTCCCCACCAACCTGCCAGCCAGCTTAGAGAAGGCATTTGTCTCTTTAAATCACTCCTCCAAGCCAAGCCAGCTGGGAGCTTGGAAAATACATTTAAAATTAAAGTTGCTTTCTTTCCAGCTCTCCTCCCTCCCCCATCTATTTGTCTTCCTTCCTTCTAGCTCTCAAACATCTGGCGTTCATGACTTATGGCTCGCAAACATCTGACAATTATTCTATATGGCTCTTATGTTAAGCAAGTTTGGCCATAGAGCCTATCTTCCAAAACAGCCATTTTCTCCAGGGGAACTATCTCTGCTGCCTCCCAGGAGATCTCCCACCACCACCTGGAAGGTGGCAGCCCATGGAAAAACACAAGCAGCGTATGGTTGACATACAGGCAAACCATGGCCCCTCGGGAGGCAATTGGGGTTGGGAAAAATCCCCCCCCCCTTCCCAGTGTTCTAAGCCTGATCAGAATCAGGGACCCTGTCACTACTATTTACTAATTTTAAAAAATGGAAATCAGGGTACATATCTGCCAGTATTTTATTTAATTTAGCCCTTAAAGTCATGAGTTAATTTGAAGCCCGCTGCATTACTGAAGGAGCCTGTAGAAGATTATGCGGTCAGAGCTTTGCATTTTTTGTTTTCAGTTTTCTGCAGGACAAACCCTGTTTTATTGGATGCCCTGTCCTGTTGATAGTGTTTGATTTAAACTATGTAATCCTGCCTTGAGTCTCATGGAGAAAGGCAGAGGCAGGCTATAAATTACAAATAACTACAAAAATCAGGTCCACAAACTTACAGAAATGTTTTACTATACCCATCTGCGTGCGTATACTTACGCTAGAAGCATGTTGCTCTTTGGGAAGAGAAGACCAACTTTCTTGCATTTAAAAAACCCCAAAACTTTTCCCCACCTGGTCTCCTGGAAGAGATTTCTGCTCGCCACAGGTGACTAGGCAAGTGTCTGTTTGCAGACCTGATGTGGACGGATGCTTTCTTGCCGCAGCTTCTCTTTCCAGCAGCTGATGTTTTGCTATGTGGGACAGTGACCCTTCCAGGTGCAGCTTGGGGTGGAGTTTGCTATTTGGGGATGGGTATGATTTATTATTATAGACTCAACTTGAACTCAGCAGCTTGTTTTGTTTTCCCGAGAACAGATTATTATTAGTAGGGCCTGCATCCAACTTCTGAATTTAACCAGATTGGGCTTGGGTTCCTTGTTATTTGGAGCAGGATGTCCAAGGAAAGGAAGGCCTCTTGTCATTTTAAGGATCCTGTAAGAGAGAGGGCAAGCTCAGCTTGTTGTGTCTCAGGGAAAGGAGATAGTAAGAAGCTGTATCAGATGGAATTCCTTCTTCATAGGCCTCACCTCCTTGAGAGAGCCGGTTTGGTGTAGTGGTTAAGTGCGTGGACTCTTATCTTGGAGAACCGGGTTTGATTCCCCATTCCTTCACTTACAGCTGCTGGAATAAAGAATGGCCTTGGGTTAGGCATAGCTATCACAGGAGTTGTCCTTGAAAGAGCAGCTGCTGTGAGAGCCCTCTTAGCCACCTCACAGGGTGTCTGTTGTGGGGGAGAAGATATAGGAGATTGTAAGCCACTCTGAGTCTCTGATTCAGGGAGAATGGCGGGGTATAAATCTGCAATTCTTCTTCTTCTTCTTCTCCATTGAATAGTATGTGCAGCTGCATAACAATCCTTGGATGAGGTCCGCCAACTATTCTTCTACAAAATGACCCCTGCTTCTTCGGCATGTTTCTGAAAGGTAGAGAAGACAGTCCTGCAAAGCGGCTGGCCTGCTGTTTGTAGGGAATAAGGCTGAGTTGCAACAGCTGAAGAGGATTCACCTATGAAAGCCATATGATATGCAAGCCATATGATATGTTACATCACCATATGAAGTTACATCACTTCCTGTTTCCAGCAGGGCTCCCTCGCAAGTGGTGGCCATCTTGCGGAAGTGACATCACTGGAAGTGACATCATATCCTGTTTCTGGAGGCGTGCACACACATAGGGGGGCCCACATAAATCTTGGGCCCCGGGCCCCCAAAGCCCTAGCTACGCCACTGTCCTGAATTTAGGGGAGGTATTTGTGAGTTTCCTGCATTGTCCAGGGGTAGGACTAGATGACCTATGAGGTCCATTCCAACTCTATGATTCTTTGAAAGCTTGAGTTCAGTGACACCCTGAAGATCAACAAAATTCATTCAAAGCATGAGCATTCGTGTGCACATACACTTCCTGCAAACGGCATCCCAGCTGCCTTCTGTGCCCTTCCCTGGCTAAGAAAAAATGGTAGCCAGGTCTTCCCTGGCTTCTGGTGAGGGATGGAAGGTAGGGTTGCCAGATAAATGTTGGGAAAGTTCTGGAGATTTGGGGGTGGAGCCAAGGGAGGACAGGGACTTCAGTAGGCTACAATGCCATAAAGTCTATCCTCCAAAGTATTCAATTTCTCTGAGGAAACTGATCTCTGTAGTCTGAAGACGAGCTGTAATTCTGGGGAATCCCACAGGTCCCACCTGGAGGTTGGCATCCCTAGTTTCCAATAAACATTGCTTTAGGACTACAATTACAGAACTGGAGAACAATGTAAACAAATGACTTGGTAAGATGCCATGGCATAACAAAGTCCTGCCAAAAGTGAAGCCCTTTTCTTTGATTTCAGCAGGAAAGATAAGCACTCACTGAAGTGATCCATTAAAATCAGTAGGTTTCAATGTGCTTATTTTGACTGAATAAGACTCTATGCAGATAGATCCAAGTGGGCAGCCATGTTGGTCTGAAGCAGCTGAACAAAGCAGGAGTCAAGGTGCACCTTTTAGACCAACCAAGTTTTATTCGTCTGCTAAAAACACGTAAGCTTTCGTGTGCTAAAAACATGCTTCTTTGGATGAAGGGATCGGGTACTGCAGGCTGAAATACATGCAGTTTGTTGATTAAGAGGGCAAACTGACTGGGATCATATGGTGGAACAGTGTGACAATTTAGAAGACCATTTGGTCTGGATAGCCATAAAAGGTAATAAAAGTTGCCTGCCAATTGGTGTTTCTGCAGGTCTGGGTAAATCACAAAAGGACATGTATTTCCTAGTTGTAGTCCACCTAATTTACTTCTCAACATCAATGTATACATTATAAACATAATTTTAGTTTGTCATTAGAGAAGGGAATACATAAAATGAAAATGGGTTAAGTATCTGTAATGAGATAAATGGCCAATATCCCTTATTTGAATATGTCAGTATAAAACATTCTGATACACTATTATTAAAGAGAAATACATTGGAATACTGTAGATGTATAGCTATACTCACTGAGAGTGGGTTTATCATATGTAATGAGATTTTAAAAAAACCCCAATATCCCTGTTCAGTCCTGGGGAGGTGTTTGTTCCAAGTTTCATAATAATTTGTAATCCAGCAATTTCTCTCTCCATTCTGTTCTTGAAGTTCCTTTGCAGTAAAACAGCTACCTTGAGGTCACCCACTGAATGTTTTGGAAGGTTAAAGTGTTCTCCCACATAAATCTACTCTCTCACTTTTGGTTCTTTTGTTTAAAAATGTTATTTTGTTTTTTGGTGTATTTGTTATTAAAGCTATTAGTCTTACTTATTTGATTCATTTTTCATTATTTCAATGGAATATATATATATATATAGATATCATATAGATATATGGATAGTCTCAACTCTCCCAACCCATGCCCTAGATATTAGTTGGGTTAAATTATCAGGGATTCTACCACTCTTTGCCAGATTTCATACACACAGGAGGAAGTTTCCCATTTCATAGGCTAAAAGTAAAAAGGGAAGTATTTGGCAATGAAACACAGTAAAGCAAGTAGTGCAAAAGAAGAGCCACAAGTGATATAAAACAAGGGAAATGTTACATCAGGCATACATCACAATTGATAGAAATGTGAAGCCATTTATCCATTAATAACTTTTTTTTTTATCTTCCCCATATGCTATTTTCTAAATCCCCCTCCCCCCGTTACTTGACTCCCGCTGATGTTATAAACTTAAAATGTTAACACTTAAAGGTACACTTAAACCATATGAACCATATAAGCCTAGATTCATGTTCTTCTTTTTTCTAATACTTAATCATTTTTAAAAAAATTGTCCAATGTCCTTTTATTTTCCATTGTTTTTCTACATAACCTCTAAACTTTTCCCACTCCTTTCTGTAAACTTCCAAATCATAGTCTCTTAAGATTCATGTTAGTTTATCCATCTCACTCGTTATTACTTTTGTAATCTATTCCAATTTTTCTGGTATTTTTTCTTGCTTCCATAGCTGCGCATACAATGTTCTAGCCGCTGAAAGCAAGTACCAAATCAAAGTTCTATCTTCTTTTGGAAATGCTTCCATTTGTAATTCCAACAGAAATGTTTCTGCTACTTTCTTAAATTCATATCCCAAGATCTTAGAAATTTCTTGTTGAATCATCTGCCAATACTTTTTTGCTCTTTCACAAGTCCACCACATATGGTAGAAAGAAGCTTCATGTTTTTTAGGTAATGTCTTTGAAAAAAGCATCTTTTGCGCCATTTGGTGCATACAGTCCTGATAACAATGTTTTCTTTCCATTTATCATTATCTCTACCGCCACATATCTTCCATCCTTGTCTTTAAATATCAATTTTGGCTCTTAATGTTGATTAATATAAAAAAATCACGCCCCTTTTCTTTTGTTCCGCCAATGAAAAAAATTCCAATCCTAATTGTTTATTCCATAAATATTTGTAATCCGTTTGTTGTATATGGACTTCTGGTAAACAAATTATATTACAATTTTGCTTTTTAATCCAATGAAATGTTGCTTTCTTTTTTTTGCGGTGAATTTAGTCCATTTACATTCTAAGATAATAATTTGTAATCCATTATGGTGCAAAGTCTCTATTCTGTTAATAGAAACTACACAACTCATGTGCATTCGTAATTGTAATCCTTCTTCCATGTAGCTCAAAACTCAAACCTTCAGGTATTATCCATCTGTATCTTGTTCCATTAACACGCAGTTTCTCTGTCAGTTTCTTGTAAGATTTCCTGTCATTTATCACTTGTCTTGGCAACTCTTTCATTATTCTAACTCTACTCTCTCCTACTGTCAGAATCTTTTGAAAACTTTGGTTCAAGATTTTTCCTACCATTTCTTTTGTCATAAATCTTATGACTACATCTCTTGGCAGTTTTTTGTTCTTGGCATATGATGAGTTGACTCTATACATAAAGTCATACATATTTCTAGTCCCTTCAGGATCTTCCTCCAAGAAGTCAGCAATCATTTTCACAATATATCCCTTTAAGTCAGTTTCTTCCTTCTCAGGTACTCCTCTCAGACGAATTTGAGTTTCCATCAGTCTGCAGTCATGGATTGTCACTTTCTCTTGCAGCTTTAACAAGGTAGAAGCCCCCTCCAGCCTAGAAATAGCAGCTCTCCAGCAGCCCTGGCCCCACTCAATGCACAGCAGCCAAGAAGGTCTGAGCGCCTGCTCCGGCTGCAACGCCACTGAGGATGTTCTCTGCAGCTGAGAACGAAATGTCTGGAAGGAAAACTTTCTCCAGTAGAACACGGCACTTGATCCCGAAAGATTCTACAAACCCTAATGATGTTACCAGCCATGAAAACCTGAAATCTTTGAAAATTCCTGACCATTAGAACGATTCCTCAGTGGAACAGGCTTCCTCGGGAGGTGGTGGGCTCTCCTTCCTTGGAGGATTTTAAACAGAAACTAGATGGCCATCTGGCAGCAATGAAGATCCTGTGAATTTAGGGGGAAGTGTTTGTGAGTTTTCTATATTGTGCAGGGGGTTGGACTAGATGACCCTGGAGGTCCCTTCCAACTCTATGATTCTACGAAAAGCTAACTTTTCATTTGGGTTAGTTAAAATAGCTGTATTAATGAATAGAGAAGCATGAATAATGTCCCTATTGTATTTTAGGTTTGCCAGCCTCCAAGTGGAGTCAGGACAGTAGATATCCTGCTTTTACAACTGATCTCCAGCTGGAGAAAATGGCTGCTTTGAAGGATGGATTGTATGGCATTGTACCATGCTGAGGCTTTTCTGCACCCAAATCCCACCTTCTCTTGGATCCCCCCCCCCCAAATTTCCAGGTATTTACCAACACAGACTGCTATTGCTTTTACAAACAGTGTGTATGCAAAATTAGGAATTTAATTGCTTGTCTTCATCCACCCCATATTTTTCCAATCAAACACTCCTGGATTAAATTTCCATATATGGAAGATTAAAGCCATCCCATAATTGCCAGGTGTCACTATCTTCAATCACTCATGAGATTGCTGGCATATGGGGGGGGTGGTGGAGGGGGGGATCTTTATGATATTACAAAATGGATAAAATGTTAAATGTCTAATTTATTATCCAAAACTCTGTGGTGACTCATAGGTAGAAACGTTAAAGTAATTACCCTGGAAAGTCAATGTAATGAGTGCAGAATGTGTGAAGGCATTATTTCTGTATTACTGGCCAATGCATCATTTTAATTGTTCATTTATTTATGTAATATAGTCTTGTTTTGAATTATAATCTCTAATGTGACTTTCACTGGAATTACTCACTGTAAAACTAGGATTAAGGTAATATATAAGGATTTTTTTTTTTTTAAGAAGGGATTTTGACTCTTGGAAGAACCTTAGATCATAAAGCACAACCGTATTTTCAGTGGCTGCATTCCCACTCACAGTCCACAGCTAAACATAAGAAAGCCCCATTAATAACTTTGGGCAAGTTTGTAGCCTATGCATTTCTTGAATGATTGTCATGCTTCTTCTTTGTATTTAAGGTCTCTTCATCCTTCTTTATGTCCCGGACCAGGCCTAATCTATGGCAGTCAGAAGCTTTCATTGCAGGCAGCAGATCTGGGACAGTGTTTCATTTAAACTCCATTTGGCTGTTAAATTTTGGACTGTTAAATCTTTGCTGTTTATTAGAACAAAAGGAAATCCTATTTCTTCAACACATTGTAGAAAGATTTGCTATTAATTTTCTTATTCAGAAAAAAATCATGAATTTTTGTCATAGCCTAGGGACTACAACTTAAATAAACAAATAATTAGAATTGTAAATTAGAGTCTTAATCAAGACTACAATATTCTGCACACATTCAGAATAAATTCCATTTATTTCAATGGTACTCACTTTTGAGCAAACATGCTTAGGAGTACACTGTATAGCTGATATCTTACACATACTTTCCTGCATGTCAATTTTATTTTCATTAGAGCCAACTACCTTGCCCCCTTTTTTCTTTGCATTCCAATATTATTTTCAAGTAGACGGATTCAATGATGAGTCAAAGTTGATACTAAGACTACATTTATTGATAGACCATTACTTTGGTTTGAGAGGAATTAAACCAATACATTGATACAGGAGTTTTAAGATACACTTCAAAGAGATTCCTACGGGGAGGGGGGAGCAGGAGAACATTCACACATAACTACAAAGATACTTTCCCAGGGCAGTTATCAAGCATGTTGGCCTTGTATTCTTATGCGAATCTTCCTCCCCCAGGAGGCCCTCTGGGAAGGCACTGATTACTTTGTTCTCAACAGTTACCAGTCGTAAAGGAAAGGGGGGCGACTAAAGGATAATAAACTAGCAGCATTTGGTTCATCATTATTTTACCCAGGCCTGGTTTTGACAGGCCAAGAACCCCACAGTCTTTGGTCAGAATCAGTCGAGCTTGACATACTGCCCCCCTCAAGCTGACCCCCTCTGTCTTTGAGGGTGTTTCTTACGGAACCTATTAATTAGATCAGAAGCTGATACATCTTTTTCTGCTACCCATTCATTTTTGCTAGAAGGGAAGTGTTTCCATCTAATCAAGTAATACAACTTTCCATGTTTGATTTTTGAGTCCAGGATCTCCTGAACCTCATGATGACTCTGAATCCCAATCTGGATAGGTTGAGGCGCTGCTGGTCGAGGGTGCCAAGGAGAAGGACCGGAGTCCTTTCGAAGAAGACTGCAATGAAGACAGGGTGTACTTTACTAAACATTTTTGGTAGTTCTAATTCCACAGTGACTTTGTTTATCACCCTTTTGATCTTAAAAGGCCCCAGGTACCGGTACGCCAGTTTTTTAGAGGGTTGATTCAATGGCAGATTTTTCGTTGAGACGAATACTGAATCCCCCACTTTGAAGTCCCAGGCGGGGACATGGGATTTGTCATATTGTTTTTTGTATGTTTCCTTGGCTGCCTCTAGATTCTCTTGGATCTCTTTCCAGCTCTTACTCAGAGTGCCCCGCCAGTGCTCAAAGGAGCTGGGTTCTTTGGTAGTGTCTCCTCCCGGTAGTAAGGGGATTGGTTTTCCCTCCTCCCCACTCACAGTCTGAAACGGGGAAGCCTTGGTGGAGCTGTGTACACTGTTATTATAACCATACTCCGCAAAGGGGAGCAGGTCAACCCAATTGGATTGCTGATGATTGATGTAGCACCTTAGATATTGCTCTAACAAGGCGTTCACGTGTTCTGTCTGTCCATCAGTCTGAGGGTGGTAGGCTGAACTTAAACCCTGCTCCATTCCTGTTAATTTGCAAAACTCCCACCAGAAGTTGGCAACGAACTGTGGGCCCCGGTCGCTAATTACCTTGTCCGGGAATGAGTGGAGTTTAACCATGTGATTGAAAAATAAATAGGCTAATTTCTTTGCTGTGGGGAGTTGAGCGCAGGGAATGAAGTGGGCTTGCTTAGAAAATGTATCCACTACTACCAATATCACTGTCTTGCCATGAGAGGGCGGTAGCTCCACAATGAAGTCCATGGAGACTACTGACCAAGGCCGAGCAGCCGTTTCTATTGGTTTGAGCAGCCCTGGAGGTCCCCCCCCCTTTGCTTTGCCATTATACAGATGGAGCAGGAGGAGATAAATTCCGACACGTCCTTTTTTAGTTATGGCCACCAGAACTGCCGACTGATCAGGTGGAGTGTTTTCACGTATCCAAAATGCCCTGCCAGTTTGTTTGAATGGCAAAACTGCAACACCTCTGCCCTCATGTTCTTGGGGACGTACAGCTTTTCTCCTTTATACCACAACCCATCCTCCTTTTTCTGAACCTTCTCCAACCTGTCGTCCCCTTTTTTCTCTGTTTCTGATGCCATCTTTTCCGTCCCCCATCCCTCCAGCTTGCATTTTGTTTGGGACCAGGTGGTTACGACCGCGGCCACCTGGGAGGGGGTAATTAGGGAATCTATCACCTCCTCCTTCTGACTGTTGTGCTGGGGCAGGCGAGATAGGGTGTCGGCTAAGAAATTTTTTCGTGCCAGGGATGTGTTTTAACACAAAGTCAAATTTGGAGGAAAAACCCCACCCATCTGATCTGTTTCTCGCTTAATTCCCTTTTACCAGTGAGGGCTTTGAGGTTTTTGTGGTCGGTCCAAATTTCAAACAGCACTTTAGCCCCCTCCAGCCAGGACCTCCAAGTTTTTAAGGCGAAAGTCACAGCAAAGGCTTCTTTATCCCACACCGACCAGTTCCTCTGCTCGGCAGAGAATTTTTTTGAGATATAGGCACATGGTCTCAACCTCCCCTCCTCGTCTTTCTGCATGAGAATGGCTCCTACGGCCACATCGGAGGTGTCACATTGCACAATGAAGGGCCGGAGCTCGTTAGGGTGGCTCAGGACCGGCTCACTTGTGAATAGCCGCTTCAGTTTGTCAAACGCCGCCTGGCATTTTGGTATCCAATTTAGGCGGCCTCCCGGCTGTTTAGCTTCAGGGCCCTTCCCCTTCATTTTTAACAACTCTGTGAGAGGAAGCATGATTTGGGCGAACCCCAGTATGAAGGTTATGTAAAAATTTGCGAACCCAAGGAATGATTGGAGCTGTCTACGTGTCCTCAGGGGAGCCCAATCCAACACGGCCTGCACTTTTGCCGGGTCCATCGCCAACCTCTTCGTAGACACTCAAAATCCCAAGTAGTCTAGTTCCATCTTATGGAACTCACATTTTGACAATTTGGCATACAGTTTGTGTCTCAACAGGGTGCTCAATACCTCTCGCACCAATTTTACATGGGATTTCTCGTCTTGTGAGTAAATAATGATGTCATCCAGGTACACCACCACCCCCTTGAACAAAAACTTTCTCAGCACATCATTTATAAAGTTCATGAACACCCCAGGGGCTCTCTGTAGCCCAAAGGGCATCACCAAGTACTCAAACTGTCCCAATGGAGTGTTAAAAGCCGTCTTCCACTCAACCCCCTCTTTCATGCACACCCTAAAGTATGCATCCCTCAAGTCCAGTTTTGTGAAAATTTTCCCCTCGGACACCGTGCTTAATAAGTCTTTGATGAGGGGGATGGGGTAGGCATTAGAGGTCAAAATCGCGTTTATCCCACGAAAGTCCATGCAAAGCCTAAGCGAGCCGTCCTTCTTTTTCCTGAACAGAACCAGGGCGGCATGGGGGGCTGTTGCCGGCCTAATGAAGCCCCGCTTCAAATTCTGGTCTAAGAATTTGCCCAGTTCCGTTTTCTCCGCCCATCTCATCGGGTACAGTTTGGCCTTCAGCAACGACTGCCCGGGTATTAATTCTATGGCACAGTCAGTGTTTCAGTGGGGTGGCAGTTTGTCTGCACCCTGCTCACTGAACACCCCCATTAGTTCCCGATAGGCCTGCAGGATTGCAGGGACCTCCTCCACCGTCAGGCACATCCTTTCTTTCGATGGCGGGGGTCTCAGTCCCCACTCTAAGCTCCATAGGTAGGTCTTGCAAAGCGGGTCCACAAACCTTATGGTTTGGTCCCCCCACCGAATGCTGGGCTTGTGCTGTGCCGGCCACCCTACTTCCAGGACCACCGGGTAGGAGCAAGAGGGAGCAATTACAAATGACTCCTGGTCCCAATGCTCCTCAATCCCCACCGGCAGGAATTGGGTCTCTAGGGCGCAGGGTTCCCTCCGCATTACTGACCCCTTCATTTGCTCGAACTGTATTGGGCAGGGGAGGGCCGTGGTGGTCAGGCCCAGGGCCTCCACTAGCTTGGGGGTAATTAGCTCCCAATTACACCCAGAGTCAATCAGGGCCCTCACTTGCATGAACCTTTTGAGTTTAGGGTTCAACAGTTTCACTGGCACAAAGTATAGCGACCCAGTCACTCTCACCCTCAGTGGTGCTGGTTTCTCTGCGACCTGCTGGTTGGTACCCTTCAGAGCAGGTCGTTCTCGTTTCTCGACAGCTCGTCCATCCACACCAACTTGCTTAGCTCGTCTGCCAGGAACGCGTCTTCGTCCAACTCCCCGATGGTCGCTACGCTGCCTTTCGCCATATCCTTAGGGCGGCCCGGGGTGTTCTTCGGGACAGGGGTGCTTTGTTTGGGAGCACTCGGTGGTGCCCGCAGGGGGTTGGGGCAGCTGCTCACCAGATGACCCAGATCCCCACACTGAAAGCACTTGCGGGGCCCCCCGGTCTTCCCCCTGCCGCTTCCCCCCATTGTTTTCTTCGCCTCTGCTTTGGGGGTCATCTTCGGGTCCCGGCTCCCTTTTCCGCTCTGCTGCTGATGCTGCATGGCCACGTGCTTCATATTGGTCTCCACCTCACCCACTAACTGAATCCAACCCACCAATGTAGTGGGTCAGGCCTGGGTGAGGTCACGATCCAATGTGCCCGCGTTCAGGCCCCGGGTGAAGTGTTCAATTTTCATGAGTTTACTCCACCCTCTCACCTTCGCCGCGTTGGCCCTAAAGTCCGCAGTGTATTCCTGGATCGATTTCGTCCCCTGTTGCATATCCCTCAGGGCCGCCAATGCCCAGGTCTCCTGGAGAGGGTCTTCGTACTGAGCCAGCAGAGCCTGAAGGAACGTTGCTACATAGTCCAGTTCCGGGCTCATGGCCTTGTACAGACTCACGTACCACCTTTTGGTGGCCAATTTCAGCTTCGACCCCAGATAGTCCACTCAACTGAATTCATCCGGGAATGTGTTCCCCCAGTAGTGCATGTAGCTGTTTGCCTGGATCGTGAAGTACTCAACCTCCTCTGGGTCCCCATCAAACGTAGCATCCAGCTCTCATCCCCGACCCCCATCCTTAGGTGCCGGGGGAGGGGCGGCTGGCCTGGGCACTGGTTCAGCCGGAGGTGGTGCTGCCGGGGCCACTGCAGCTGCCGGCGGGCGGACCAGTGGAGGTTGTGGGACCCTCCGGGGTCCTGGTAACCCTAAGGATCAAGAGATCTCTATGGTGATCTCCCCGGCCATCCTGTTGGTCATAGCCTGCATCTTGTCTTTCAGGCCCTTGACTACACCCTCCATTTCTTTGCGAACCATTGCTTGGAACTCTCGGGCTATCTCGTCCTCCTCATCCTTTTGGGCTGGCACCTCCGGGTCCTTCTCATCCGGATCGGGGCCTTCATTGGGCACCGGGACGACTATGATGATGTAGATCTCCTCCGGTTCCACTGGTCCCGGGTTAGCCACCTCCGCATTGGCCATCTTCACCTGCCGTACGTGATGTGTTAGGATGGCTTCCCTCCTGGCCGGCGTTTCATCCATCGTAGTGGTGGAAGTCCAGGGCTGCCACTGTCGAGGGGTAACTAGGAGCTGTTGGATCTGCGGAGGAGAGGCCGCTGCTCTGCGGGCATCCAAGACGTGCTATGACACAGACGGCCCTTCTTCAAAATCGGGAAGCTCACCGCCTCCTGGAATCTTTTCAGCCATGAGGTTACAAAGTGGCCAGGACGGTTAAGCTTCAAAAGGATTCCTCTCAAAATGTCAAGTAGACGGATTCAATGACGAGTCAAAGTTGATACTAAGACTACATTTATTGATAGACCATTACTTTGGCTCAAGCCTTTGGCTTGAGAGGAATGAAACCAATACATTGATACAGGAGTTTTAAGATACACTTCAAAGAGATTCCTACAGGGAGGGGGGAGCAGGAGAACATTCACACATAACTACAAAGATACTTTCCCAGGGCAATTATCAAGCATGTTGGCCTTGTATTATTATGCGAATCTTCCTCCCCCAGGAGGCCCTCTGGGAAGGCACTGTTCTCAACAGTTACCAGTCATAAAGGAAAGGGGGGCGACTGAAGGGTAATAAACTAGCAGCATTTGGTTCATCATGATTTTACCCAGGCCTGGTTTTGACAGGCCAAGAACCCCACAGTCTTTGGTCAGAATCAGTCGAGCTTGACAATTTTGCACTCAGCAAATATATATATAAATATAAAGATATATATCTAAAGATTTCAAAATGCAGGAAATCCATATCTACTTGGTGTTTCAACTATAGGGAAGTATTCATAGACCTTCTGAGCCTTTATGTGTCTTGTACTCTTTCATATTAAAATAGCAAAAGAAACCTATATTGCACATATATAAAGTTTAGAAGCTGGATTCAGAGTAACTGTTGCCCAAGTAAATGGGACTTCTGTTTGTGCAAGTGAGGTCTGCAATTTCAGTAGATTTCTCTCTCAGTCTACATCTCACATTGTTCTTTCAGGAGCAGATCTTGGAAATTGGTAGCATCACAGATTATAGAAGACAAAGGGAGTGAGCACAATCTGTTCCATAACTCAATCTCTGCTTGCATGGCTTTAGATACAACTTTTTGGATGTATTCAGCCCTCACAAGTTCTATTTATTAACCAATTAAAGTCAAGTCAGGTCTAAATTCTGTTGTATTCACATTGGTCCTTCATTTCTCCTGCCTCTGCCCTTTGTACATGGAGAACTTCTTGGATCAATCAGTCTTCAATTTGTTGTGTCATTTGAAAGTAAGCACCTCAGTGAGTTCTGGTTTGAATGAAATAAGTACATTCCAAATCACTAAGGTACCAGCGCTAAGATGTCATAGTGAATTGGTGCTTGATCAAAGTCTGAGAGTTCTCTGTGCATGAAGGTGAAGTGGGGAGTGGAGGGGGGACACAGAGGGAAGAGTTGTGAGGGATACAAGAAAGCATAGCAACAAGTTTTATGTGCCCCTGATGAAATTTAAATGACATTCCAATATCTGAATACAGTCATCGGTTTTGCCATGTATCTTGCCTGCTTGAATGTTTAATCTTATCTACAATCTTTTTTAAAAAAAAAAATCCAAGCATCTACTTTTATGCAGTTAATTTGTAGTAGTGGACTCAGCTTGCTTTTTCACTCAGACTTCCCTAATTAATACTACTCCTTCCTCATATGATTTTTGTTTATGCTGGCACTGTGATCACCAGCATAACCTTTGGGAGTGGTTAAGGGGTGCCTCATCCCTTTTTCATCAGAAAAGATGGATGGGTCCAACTTATCATTTCTAAAGGTTGATATCGCTCTAACCAGACTGAAAATCTTTCTACAATTTTCTGATGATGATTATATCTATGATACAACTGTCTACATCCTAACATTCATATAACATTGTACTGATTCTGGAATATCCACCTCTTGGTGAACTAGTCAATATGAGTAACAAAGAAAACACAGATCTTGCTTGTAAATATTCAGAATGAAATGTCACATTTCACAAATGTGTGGGGCTTATTCAAGCACACATGAGACAAACAGCAGCTTAGCATGAAAACATTTATGGTCCTATTGGTCTTTTTTGAGAATCCTGTAGAGAAATGCCACTTGAATTTAGTCATAGAATAATCATCTGATTATTTTTTTGATGCATTGCATAGTGCTCAAGTATAAAAATAAAAATGCATTACAGATTAGCTTTTCCCTTTTTAAGTATTGAATTAAATCTGATTTAATACATAGCTGTGTGTCATGCAGATCAGATCTATTTGTACAAGGCTGTACAGTATGGAGCTGGTATAAATGAATGAATAGCTTTCTCATTACTTCACCCTATTCTGTTGCCTCTTTCCCCCCTGTCCTTTGTAATGTAATGGAGGACAGCTGTGGCAGTGAAGTGAATATTAACTAACCCCAGTGCCTCAGCAGATTGTGATTTTAATCCTTGCAAATACCACTAAAATCAAAATTTAATTACATTCAGCATAGCTCTGTTAATGCCTGAAAAATATTTAACAATTAGTGGTAGGCTTAATTAAGGAAACTGCCTTTCACAAAGCAACCTGAAAAGCCTTCCCTCCTCTCTTCCCCCTCCCCTGCCTTTATCTCTCAAACTAATTAGTCTGATGTAAGCTTACAGCACCTCATTTACTGTAACTGAGTCTTGATGCCGATCACAAACTTGATCCAGTTTGTGGAGCTTAACAGTCTGTAATGGAAGGGGAAGAAGTAAAAAAGAAGGATAGTGGTTAACTGAGTCTTGCAACCTAATAAAAGAAAACCTTGAGAGACAACCTCTAGATGTAATCAGATACACTCCAGTTACAGAGCTGAGAATGAGTCTCTAGCAAAACAATGGCTCTATTTATGTTTCCAGTCAGTACTGGATGCTTGCAAACAGAGACTGTCAGAACAATGTTTGTGTATGCAGAAGGCATACCACTGTGTTTGTGGGAATTAAGAGGGAAACGGATAACTCTGAAAAGGGTTGAGGTAGTTGGAGTTTCTCTTTTTAATAAATAGCTTAAAACAAAGCAAAAGTATATTTCTGAGTGTTTTGAATTATTCTTTAAGAATTACCATGGAAACAATCTTCAAGTTGTACAATAGTGTTTCCCATCAGAACACCCATAAACACCCATGTACTTGTACCAAGATCCCGATTGGGTGAAGGTTCCCATAATCATGTACTTAGGTTCACACCTCTTTTGGTAGGGCATCAGAGGACACAGCCCCAAACATTAGCCTAAGCCTACTGGGCACCCTGAGCAGCCCTTCAGGAGGACACACAAACAAAGATGTTCTGCTGCTGAACCATTGCCCTTCCCTTTCCTCATCATTTACATGCATTCGGTTCTTGCCAGTAGTGGCAAAGCCAGTCATATATGAACTTTCTTTAGCTCTTGGGAAATCTGCTGTTTGTGCTACTTTACTGGAAGGCCCCCGTAAGGCATCTGCTATAGGATTCCAAACTTTTAACTCCTTAATTCTTTTGGTGTGAGTTTGGAAATTGCCTCTCCTAGATGTAGCCACATACTCCCACTGGTACCCAGGAGATTTTTGTGCTTCAGGTGACAGAAGCTGAGCTCAAGCACCTCCTCTGAATTCGCTACCCTCTGAATCTTTATGTCTCCATTTTGCCTCCAGACAAGTTTCAGGTCTGCTGGCTGTGTGGGGTTTCCAGTCATCCTTTGCTTGGCTGCTGTCTCACACAGATGTATTGCCCATCCTTCATACATTTGCTGCTGTACACATTGATGTAACACCAGTGTTTTTCTTATACAGCACCATGTATGTTGTTTCTTAGATACCAGTAACTACATAGATAGAACAATTCACAGTGTCAAATGAGTAATAGGGATATGCATTTTGGGGGGGAAAGTCAGTATTTTTTGGATTTGGACTTCAGGAATGGTTTTCATACAGATATTCCAGATTTTTTAGCCCCCCCCCGTACCATTTCATAATTTGGGTTTAGGTTTTTGCCTCCAGAATTCCAAATTTTGGTGGTCCATCATCCCCTATGAGGGGCTATTTCCTGGGGTGTGGAGTGGCTGTTGTTCATGCAAATGACACCAAAATTGCAGATCTCCTAGTACTTTCTGGCCACTAAAGATTTGTCAAGTTTCAAGAAAATAAGATCAAGGGGTCCAGTTCTATGAGCCCCTAAACAAGATGCCCCAGTCATCCTACTTGTTTTTTTTCTATGGGAAACCCCCTTAAAAAAGTCAATAGCTAAATGTACAAAACCAGTTACTGGTCAAAAGCTTTGAAATGCAAAAAGAACCAATAAGTCAAACAGAACAAACATCAAACCTGAGAATCCCAGCAAGCCCATAGGCTGATATGAAAACCCAACATAATCAATGTTAACCAAGAGCCAAACCAATTGAAAGGGACACTGTTGTGTTAAACCACAGAAGCAAAGCAGAACCCAGAGCCACTATGGCAAGGTCAACAAAAACAATTAGAAGAGAGAATGTAACTTGGAAAATACTACGCCAAGTCAAACTCTTTAAAAATTAAAAACCTTTTTAGAAACAAAGTAAATGGAAAGCAGCTAAAACTTGAAAAATAGGCCAAGAGAAGCCAACAAAAGTCAACAAAACAGCACAGGTCATTTAAACTTTTTAAAAACAGTGCAAAGCAAAACCAAGGAAAACTATTTATAAAAGAACCATAAACAATGACAACCACAACAATGGATTTATATCCTGCCCTCCACTCCGAATCTCAGTGTCTCAGAGCAGCTCACAATCTCCTTTACTTTCGTCCCCCATAACAGACACCCTGTGAGGTGGCGGGGCTGAGGGGCTCTCACAGTAGTTGCCCTTTCGAGGGCAACCTCTGTGAGAGATATGGCTGACCCAAGGCCATTCCAGCAGGTGCAAGTGGAGGAATGGGGAATCAAACCCAGTTCTCCTAGATAAGAGTCTACACCAAAAGCCCCCTTTTCCCCACAACTACAACCTACATAGACAAAACCAAAATCACTGAAATACTTGAAATAAATTTTTTAAATAATATTTTAAAACAAAGTCCACTGTGGGCAAATGAGCCCTTGAAGATGCCTGAGCATAAAGCAAGAAAAATGTCTCTCCAGGCAGGCAGCAGAAAGCAAGAGCACAAACTAGAGCAGCAGCAACAAAAACTATCACCAAGGCTAAAAAAGAAAAAAGTAGTCCTATTTATTCATGCTCATAGAGCCATGGAGGACTGAGAGAGAACTGTCACAATTAGGCAGACTGTTCTAGTTCTTTCCCTAGCATCTGATCCTATTGCCCAAGAAAGCTACTTCCTCCCCTCTCTTTTGTCTGGGAATCCATGGAAGAAAAACAGGCAGTGGAGCTAGTCCAAGTGAGGTTAATAAAAAAAAGAACACAGGCTGTGGCAAATAAAATGCAAATCTGTGATCAGGCAGGCAAACAGGGACTTTGAGGAGAATATTGCAAAAAACATAAAGACCAACAAAATTTTCTTCAAATATATTAGAAGCAAGAAACCAGCCAGGGAGGCAGTGGGGCCCTTGGATGACCAAGGGGTAAAAGGATTACTGAAGGAGGATAGGGAAATGTCTGAGAAGCTGAATGCATTTTTTGCCTCCATCTTTACTGAGGAAGATGAGAAGTGTTTGCCCACTCCAGAACCGCTGATTTCAGGAGGGGTGTTGAAAGACCTGAGTCAGATTGAGATGATGATAGAGGAGGTCCTACTACTGATAGACAAATTTAAAACTGATAAGTCACTAGGCCTGGATGGCATACATCCAGGAGTTCTGAAAGAACTCAAAGGTGAAATTGTTGACCTCCTGTCAAAAATATGTAATCTTTCATTAAAATCTGCTTCCATTCTTGAGGATTGGAAGGTAGCTAATGTCACCCCCATCTTTAAAAAGGGTTTCAGAGGGGATCCGGGAAATTACAGACCAGTCAGTCTGACTTCAATACCAGGAAAGTTGGTGGAAACAGTTATTTAAGAGAGAATTAATAGCCATATTGATGAACAAAAATTATTGAGGAAGACTCAGCATGGGTTCTGTAAGGGAAGATCTTGTCTCACTAACCTGTTAGAGTTTTTTGAGGGGGCGAACAAACATGTGAACAAAGGGGACCCAATAGATGTTGTTTACCTTGACTTCCAGAAAGCTTTTGATAAAGTTCCTCATCAAAGGCTCTTTAGTAAGTCTGAGAGTCATGGGGTAAAAAGACAAGTCCTCCTGTGGATCAAAAACTGGCAAATTAATAGGAAACAGAGAGTGAGTATAAATGGGCAATTTTCACAGTGGAGGGTGGTAAGCAGTGGGGTGCCACAGGGCTCAGTACTGGGTCTGATGCTTTTCAACTTGTTCATTAATGATTTGGAGTTGGGAGTAAGCAGTGAAGTGGCTAAGTTTACAGATGACCCTAAATTGTTCAGAGTGGTGAGAACCAGAGAGGATGATGAGGCACTCCAAAGGGATCTGTTGAGGCTGGGTGAGTGGGCATCAGCATGGCAAATGAGGTTCAATGTGGCCAAGTGCAAGGTAATGCACATTGGAGTCAAAAATTCTAACTATAAATACAAGTTGATAGGGCGTGAACTAGCGGAGACTGACCAAGAGAGAGATCTTGGGGTCATGGTAGATAACTCACTGAAAATGTTGAGACAGTGTGTGACTGCAATAAAAAAAGGCCAACACTATGTTGGGAATTATTAGGAAGGGAATTGAAAACAAATGTACAATTCTCGTCACCGCACCTCAAAAAAGATATTATAGCATCGGAAAAAGTCCAAAAAAGGGCAACTAGAATTATTAAAGGGTTGGAACACTTTTCCTATGAAGAAAAGTTAAAAGGCTTGGAGCTCTTTAGCTTGGAGAAATATCAACTGAGCGGGTGACATGATAGAGGTTTACAAGATTATGCACAGGATAGAGAAGGTAGAGAAAGAAGTACTTTTCTCCCTTTCTCACAATACGAGAACTCATGGGCACTCAATGAAATTGCTGAGCAGTCGGGTTAGAACTGATAAAAGGAAGTAATTCTTCACCCCAAAGGTGATTAACACATGGAATTCACTGCCACAGGAGGTGGTGGCAGCTATAAGCATAGCCAACTTCAAGAGGGGATTGGATAAACTTATGGAACAGAGGTCCATCAGTGGCTTTAGCCCCAGCATATTGTTGGAACTTTATGTCTGGGGCAGTGATGCTCTGTATTCTTGGTGCTTGGGAGGAGCAAGAGTGGGGGGGGGGCTTCTAGTGTCCTGGCCCCTGTGATGGACCTCCTGATGGCACCTGGATTTTTTGGCTACTTTGTGTCACAGTGTTGGACTGGATGGGCATTGGCCTGATCCAGCATGGCTTCTCTTATGGTCTAGGCCTAGGAGCCTTACAATGCCAGCCCTGGATATTCCTGAATATTCTCAAATATTGCAGAAATATTTGGGACCCCATTATCAATATGCTGAGAATCTTGAATATCACATACCTGGGGATTTTTTTAAAAAAACTCCAATAATTATTTTTCAGATGCATATTTGAACTGGAAATATCCAAGTGCACATCCCTAATGATAAACCTTGACTTATTATCAGTGATCGATACAAATTTGAAGCACAATTCTTTGTGTGTGTGTGTGTGTGTGTGTATATATATATATATATCTCCCTGATTGATCACTATATACACATTTCAGATTGGTATTGATATGAAATATTATGATACACCATGATTCATAACCCATGGTTTGATTAAATTCTAGTTCAGTGTGGTGTTTGAACTGTGCACTGAAAATCACAGATATAGAAGTGTAAATATGTATATTGTAGTACAAAGATGTACTGAATAGTCTAGACTTGCTCAATCTCATCAGATCCTGGAAACTAAGCAGAGTTAGCCCTGGCAAGTATTTGGAAGGGAAACTTCCAAAGAATACTGGGGTCATGATGCAGAGGCAGCAATTGCAAAGCATCTCTGAATGTCTCTTGCCTTAAAAACCCTATGGGTCACCATAAGTCAGCTATGATGTTTTCAGCTAGGATTTGATGCAGAACTGTGTTGGTTTTCTGATGTAAAAAGGAGTAGGGAAGTACCCTGCTGCCTCCCCTGGATTGGTGTTCAACACAATCAATCACAAAAGAATCCTTTTGGACCATCATTTGTGATTGGAAGTGGGAGGCAAAATACTCCAGTAGTTTAACTCCTACTTGGAACATATATTCCAGAAGCTGATGCTGCAAAACATTACTTCTGATGTATGTTACAGAATATGCCTTGCAGTATTTCAGCACTAAGGGCACAGCATTACTAAAGCATGGCATGCCCCACCTCATTTTGTGGACCTGCCGCTCTAGTGGCTGTTGCTCCATGACCCAGGGGTCCCTTCCTGGTGGCAGCCAGGGGGCCTCAAGATCAGGTGAGAGGCCAGGTTAAGTGTACCTAGACCTCTAGTCATTGTTGTGGAGGCTCATCTCTCTCTCCAGTGTCACCTCTCTTCTCCTCAGCTCCCCATATGGCTGCCTTCTCCACTTTTATACCTCCCAGCCTCCCCTGGGCTCCTTCCCCCTTGCTTCCCCCCTTGGCGCTGCTCCCTCCTTTAAGGCCGGAGATGCCCTGGCCAGCTGAGGGATGTGGTCACATTGGCTTCCTAGCCAGTCCATTCCTGGAGGCTCCCTCTCTGCCTCATGGCAGGCCCTGCTGGCCTGCCACAATTCCAGGCAGCTGGGCAGCGAGCGCGGCAGTTGTCCATTATCCCCGGGGGCTGCCAGGGCTGCTTGGGTTCTGCACCACTTCTTCCCAGCCCGATGGCAGTGGTGTAGCAATGGTGCTGTGAACCGCCCCAACTTGCAACCTGGCATGATGGTCCTGGGCCACATCTTCGGGGTCCTTTGGAGGAACTTCATGGCGGGGCCATGCGGTGTCTTCCTCTGGCATGGCTGGCCACCCCAATAGGTGCCTTGTTCTCAGAGGGGATTCGGGGGCTGTGTTGGGGCAAGGGGGATGGGGCAAGTTCCAGCTGGGACTGGTTGGGACAAGCCCAAATCTTGGTGCCAATAAATCATTATTAAGTACCTTCATCTTCTAACTTTCTTTCACAATAAAAACAGTATACTACAAGCTTCCTTCCATGAGATTCATCCTTTGTTGAACTAATTAATTTTTGGCTCATGGCATTTCCCACTTGTTTGGCCCTTTAACGAAAAAGAAAAACTGTTCTCAAGATAGAAAGACTAAAGATAGACTACTTTTGATATGTTCTTGGCATGAAATCTTGGTGGTAAAGTAAAAAATGGTTGCAAAAACTGAAAATAAATTATATTTTGCAGTCCTGAGGTGTGATGATGGTACATCGACCACTGATAAAAGTAGAATGTAAAGAAATATATATGCATGCATCCCCTTAGATTTTAAAATTAAATGTAGCCATTCATGTTCTCAACAGATGTAATAACAGGTTTTGATGACTTTTGCAAAACATGAAGATGTAATTAGGAAAGCTTCCAAACCTAGTTAGCACATTAACAGGACTAAAGGTTTAGATTGGATTTGCACTGTATTTTCTGGTCAGCTTTACTCTTGGAAAACAGAAAAAGTTCTTTCAAACATTCTGGCCACCATAAAATACAGGGAGAAAAATAGCTTAGAGATACAAACTTTAACCATATAGACTTGTGCATTTCATTCATTATTCATTTAAATAATTATGAAAATTTGGTGTTCCAAAATTATTATAATTAATAAGAAAATAAAACAGCCTATAATAGGAAAAACCCATTATTTTCTTGTTTCTCTGTAATTTCTTTCAAAGAGCCCAGAGTGTAAAAGCTGTGGTACTGCAGTCCTAAGCTCTGCTCACAACCTGAGTTCGATCCCCAGTGGAAGCTGAGTTTTCAGGTAGCTGGCTTGAGGTTGACTCAGCCTTCCATCCTTCCGAGGTCGGTAAAATGTGTACCCAGCTTGCTGGGGGGAAGTGTAGATGACTGGGAAGGCAATGGCAAACCACCCCGTAAAAAGTCTGCTGTGAAAACATTGTGAAAGGAACGTCACCCCAGAGTCAGAAAAGACTGGTGCTTGCACAGGGGACCTTTCCTTACCTGCCCCGTGGCGCAGAATGGTAAAGCTGCAGTACTGCAGTTGGAGCCCTCTGCTCATGACCTGAGTTCAATCCCAGTGGAAGCTGGTTCAGATAGCTGGCTCCAGGTTGACTCAGCCTTCCATCCTTCTAAGGTCGGTAAAATGAGTACCCAGCTTGCTGGGGGAAAAGAGTAGATGACTGGGGAAGGCAATGGCAAACCACCCCATAAAAAGTCTGCCATGACAACATTGTGAAAGCAACGTCACTCCAGAGTCGAAAACGACTGGTGCTTGCACAGGGCACTACCTTTACTTTTTAGTTTCTTTCATGATCGCAATCTCTGCCTCTATTGGCTTTCCTTTTACAAGGTAGTGGGGATTTTCCTAATAAGGGCATAGAAAGAGTACAGTGTTCCTTAGTGGGAGGGGGAAAAGAAGCTGCCTTGCTGGAATATCAGGGAAGCACCAGGTTGAGTTCAAAAGTTGCAGCTTTCATACAATCATAGAAACACAGAGTTGAAAGGGGCCTCCAGGGTCGTCTAGTCCAACCCCCTCCATAATACAGGAACTTCACAAATACCTCCCCCTACACCCCCTTCCTGCCATCCTTCTCATGATCTGCCTAATTCACAGAATCAGCATTACTGTCAAATGGCCATCTAGTCTCCATTTAAAAATCCAAGGAAGGAGAGCCTACCACCTGCCAAGGAAGCCTGTTCCACTGAGGAACTGCCTTAACTGTCAAGAAGTTCTTCCTAATGTTTAACTGAAAACTCTTTTAATTTAATTTCAACCTGTGGATTCTGGTCTGACCTTCTGTGGCAACAGATGATCATCTAGCTTTGTCTCACTATAGGTAACAGCTCTTGCAGACTACAACTGGCTGGTGATTACAGCTGGGTAGTAAGTGAGGTCAGATCCGGGGGGGTGGGGTACTTGGAACTACCTTGCCAGAACATCAGGATGTAGAGAAACTGAAAATCTGTCATCTTCACACAATGTTTGCCTCTCTCTCTCTCCCGTCCCTCTCTCTCAGTATATATATATATGTGTGTGTGTGTGTGTGTGTATGCATATATATCTCACATATTTCTAGAGTTAGCAGGACAGTATGATTCAGCATATATTAAAATTAATGGTGAGGCAACATCATGATTTTTTCATCCCATGATATCACAGAAACCACTTATGAAGTAGGGCCTATAAAAAAATCTGTAGGAGGTTTTGGGTCAGATCATATGCAATTTTTAAAAGTACTATAAGTAACCACTATAATTGAGGGACAACTAGACTGAGCCTTTCATACAAATACACACACACACACATACGGGACAAAGACCAGCCACAGTAAAATTAAATTAGGGGAAAGGCATAGTGCCATCACCAGAAACCAGACAGCTCCCTTTAAAAATGTTAAAAATAAATCTCCCTTGTCACATATTGTCTAGCTCAATGACACGTGTGTTGTTGCTTCAATTTTTCCTCTTCATGCTGTATGTACTTCATAGTCTATGGTGACCCTGAACAGAGATAGAGATCTGAGTAGGTCTCTACCATTTCCCTTTTCTCTGCATTTAGATAGTAAAAGAAAGCCAATTGGGTCACTCCAGGAATTCCATGAATCTTTATTATTTTTACTATAGATAGCTGTGGAATTTCCAGAGCATCACAATATGCTATGAGGTCACGTATGAATTTGACCTGGAATTAAACCATGATGATGATGATAATGATGATGACGACAATGATGATATCACAATGTTGGCAATGTGATTTTCCTAGGTAAAAAAATCCTGCTTAGTTGATCTTCTTTGCATTTGACAGTATATAGTTCTGAAATTTTTATCATCTAAACTTAAAACATTGTTTCAAGAATGAAATTTTCATTTCTTTATCATATGATATACTGTAGTCTGAAATATTACTTCTGAGTTTAAATGGTTGTGATTAAAAGAAATACAATGTCACACTGACTTCTAAAAGCTATCTGTGCCTGGAATCCCATTATTCCTAATTAAAGAGCCCTTTTTTGCCAGTATATAATTTCCATTAATGATAATTAGAATTATCCATCTGCATTGATCTGAGAGAAAACTTCTAAGGTATTGTGTAAATATTCTACAACTGGCTGGGTACTAACCATGTAACTGAGCAATATGATAGTCTTGGATACACCGATGCAAGAAGCTTCAGTTGGACTACTGTGCCTGTGTGTATTGGACAGAAGGTTGTCATGGCTGGGAACAAAACACTTGGATTCATAAAACAAGCATGCTGTTTATCAAAGAGTATATTTGCATACCATAAGCATAGAGAGAGATAAACTTATTCAAGTAATCTCCTGGACCATGTTTATAGCCAGACCCAAACATAATGTGACAGGAGATGTCTTGAGCAGGGCCGGATCTAGGGGAGAGTAGAGGGGGTGCTTGCCCCAGGTGCCGCCAGAGGTGGAGCACCAAATTGGGTATGGAGTTCATGCTATCCTATTGGCCCATAAGATAGAATGGGCCCATAAGGAGATGTCATTTTTTTAAATTTTGCTGCCCTCAAAAATATGTAGATCCAGTCCTGGCCTTGAGTTACTTTCTCTCTTAAAATTCTAAGTGATAAGAAGTGTAATCTAGATAGTAAGTAGAATTGGGATATCTGCAAAACTAAGTAAAGACATTTTGCCTTACATTCTTAGAAGTAGCAACTGTATTAAATGTAGAATGTATACTTAATTCAACTTAAATCTATATAATAATTTGTGAGTCTTAAAGGTGGTATCCGTTTACTACATGTTTTGCATGACTGTCTCTACTACCACCTTGTATTGCAGCTCAAGGTAATACTGAGAACAGGAACTGCTTAGTTTTGTATTTTCACATTTTTATAATGAGGAAATTACCTAATCTTGTGCATTAACTCCTCAAGTAACAAATTTTTGTCACTGAATTAACAGGGAGTTGGTAGCACAGAAAAGCTTATATTCATGTGCAGTGTGTCAGCCAAATAATGCACTTTTGAACAAAGTTTAAACATTTGCTTTTGAACCTTCTAGGCCAATAAAAGAGAACAGTAGGTACACATAGTTATTAAATCTTTTCTTAGCTGGGAAATTAGTGTCAAATTGCATAAGCCCATAAACTATGTCAGTGTGAGACAGTCTCATTAATTTGATGGCTGAAGGTAGGCTTCTCAAACAGCAGGTTTCTCATTCCCATTTTTTAATTTTAATCAGCTAAAATAATGAGCTGGGGGTTGAGTTGCTTAACCAGGCCAAGAGAAGAAGAAAGCCGAATCATCTTGAAATACCAATCCTGGATTTAATAGCCTACAACAAAACACTAAGCAGGTCAGCTTCATGGTTCAACAATTCCTAAAAGCCCTGTCTGCTTCTCAACAGCTTATCAGCGGTCAGTATATAAGCACTCCCAATGAGCTCTGATTTACAGCTCTGAAGGGGATTGCAGTGAAAATTAAGGGCAAAGACCATAAGTGGGCTTGGTATATATATTTTAAAAGTCCTGCAATCCTTGGAAACTGATTCCCATCTTGTGATAGAGATTTCTTGCATTTTGTATTGACATAAACAGGTCACAGTGCCTAGGAAAGTTTAACAGAGGACTTAGCAGCAATCGGGTTTGTTTTTTTCAGGGTCATTGTCTGACTTCATCTTGTTAAGCCAACTAATTGAACACAAAACCATGTGATACAAATGAGACAAGTGCATTGAATGAGAATGTGGGGGATGGGACATGTTTCCTTAATTGGCCTTCAGGAAACATACTGTTGTGTGGAATTTTAAACTTTGATGCTGGATGGGGGTGGGTGGGAAATCAGCATATTTTGTGGGAATGAGAGGAAATAAGAAACAATATCATATACCTGTAAATGTCTCCAATCAGAATTTTGCATATGTTCCCATACATACAGAGAGCTGTTTCTCAAGTGACTGATCCATTCAGTTCAATGAAAATACACTAGCTCATGCAAAACAATACATGCAGTGTTAAGTCTTCCACACTGAAATGAATACAGGGATCATGGTAAATGACTTTATTTAAAATCACACTAACAATATGACTTTGACCAGAAGTATCTAATGTTTTCTTTTTTCTTTTAAAATTATCAAATATCCAGCCTGTAGTATAGGTCTATATACTTGCATATCAACTAGGGAATATTGGTTTACTTGAATAAAGATATTCTTTTACTGCCCCTCCCTGTATACAGTATTCCAGTACACTTGGGTTTTATATACTAGATCATTTGTTACTTGTGTGGCCAGTTACAAAATATTTTGTGAAAGCTACAAGGAAATTCCATTTTTCTTTTCTTAACTCACAAGTTTAGATTTCTGTGATGGGCACTGAAATCAAAGATTGTTCAATATTCCATTTTTGTGCCTTTGTTGTAATTAAATTGTCCAGTCAACTATAAAGATTGCACATTTCAAAATGTCTAGGGAGGGGTCTGTTTGTTTTTTTCTTTCTTTAAAGATTAATTGGATAAATTGAAGAGAAAGGATGCATTCTGATTTCCAGATATGGAGAAGTTTGACAAGTGACTGAAGTCACCCAGATAAAGTCCAACGGATTTGTTCCAGATGTACCTTTGCATAATCAAGGTGAAGTTCAAACCAAAACGAAAGCAAAAATATTAGCTCAAAAATATTGAGTTAAATTATGATTGCACAAACCAGAGGTCCATGCAGATCTCACTAAAGTGACTGGTGTATAATAACACATTCTCCTAGTGCTATTAGATTTTCCTCTTTTTTTCACATAAATGCTTAAGTTATGGTACAAATAACCTAGCCCTAGTCTGTCAGTTCTTTACAGTCTCAGCACATTTGCTATTAGCATAAGAAATGCTGCTTATGGCAGAGCCAGCCGTGCTTGAAATTTCTGAATTAATGGATTTGATTTTCTCTTGAGACAAACCATCAACCTTGCAGTAATGGAAACAGATATAGTTGGTAAAACAAATAAAAAGCTGGCATGCAGATAAAATGAGTTTTGGTTTAAAATAGTAATGTTGTAATTGAAGTGAACAATTACAAGGTTGCTACCAGGCACAAAAGACATACCATTAAAAAAAATCTAGTAATGTTGTTAAGGATAGTCATTTCATGAAAGTACAGAGCTGCAGACATCATTTTCTGCAAAAGGAAAAGGAGTTCTCCACTGAGGCTGCTTCATCACGTTTTACTAATTCTAACAATGACTGTTCCTTTTGACCTCTTCAACGTTTGAAGTGATAGAAACAAAAGGAGCTTTCCCATGACTTTTTAAAGCCATGGCCTCAGCAAAGCACACACCGGCCACTACTCTAACTTGGCAGCCTGTTTAAAATATATTGTGATAATATTAATTTCCCTCTCATTTCAGCAAAGCATTTCACTGTATCCTGGATACGTTGGCTCCTGTCTTGGGCTTGTTCATGCATGACTTATGACAGAAAAGCTAATACGCAAGTGGATTGTGCTGTCATTTTTTTTAACAAAATCCAAAGTCATTTGGAGTACATCAGCAACCTGAATGGAATCATTCCAATTATTTTTCAGTTTACAAAAGATGACTCAAGTGGTACATAATTTGAGGTTATTCTCATGAAAATTATCATGGATCAAAGATAATTTACATATTGCTTTATATAATGTATACAGGATTTGACTTTCTCTATATTTCCTGAAAATTCCACTTACATAAACTAGATTGCAGTTTTCAATCTACTGCTTAATCTCTATATCAAAGGAAAACCTAGGGTTGCCAATCCCCACATGGGGATAAGATAATTAGGAAACTTGCGGTGTGGAATTTGGTAAGACAAAAGAAACACTGCATACCAAATGTTGCAATGTAAGTGCACACGCACTCTTTACTCAAACAATATAACAGATGCAAAGCCTGTTATACCTGTTAAACTACACCTGTTAAACTACTTTACAAAGAGGAGCAGTCGGGACTATCTGAATCTTTGAACAGGAGGAAGAGAATGACAGCAGACTTTGCACCTGACAACATTTAAAGTCTAAGTTTTCACTAAAGACCATTTTTTGCTTTAAAAGACATTCAGGAATTGTTCTGTTATACTGTTTGAGTAAAGAGTGCGTGTGCACTTGTATTGCAACATTTGGTACGCGGTGTTTCTTTTGTCTTACCAAATCCCCAGGTGGGGGCAGGGAGGCCCTCCCCTGCTTCAGAGTCATCAGAAAGCAGGGTGGGAGGTAAAGGAACATGTCATCTGGGCACTCCATTATTCCCTATGGAGACCAATTCCCATAGGGCAGGGGTGCCCAACGGTAGCGCTCCAGATGTTTTTTGCCTACAACTCCCATCAGCACCAGCCAGCATGCCCAATGGCTGGGGCTGATGGGAGTTGTAGGCAAAAAACATCTGGAGCGCTACCGTTGGCCACCCCTGCCATAGGGTATAATGGAGAATTGATCCATGAGTATCTGGGACTCGGGAGCGGTGCTGTTTTTTGAGGTAGAAGCACCAGTTTTTTAACATAACATCCAATGCCTCACCTAAAAATATCCTTCAATTTTCAAAAAGATTAGACCAGGGGGTCCAATTCTATGAGCCCCCCAAAAGATGTCCCTATCCTTCATTATTTCCAATGGAGGGAAGGCATTTAAAAGGCATGTGGTTCCTTTAATTGTGATGACTGGAACATCATTTGAAGTTCAGTTATGCTTGTCACAACCTTGAACCTGGCTCCACCCCCAAAGTCCCCAGATATTTCTTGGAATAGACCTGACAGCCCTAGGAAAACCTTTATTGCTTTTGTTCCAAAATTGGGCTAGCTGATGAACCTAATGTGTGTGGTGGGGGGAATGCAATGCAGCACAGAGCAAGTTAGCTTTAATTAGAATGTCAGACTAGGATCTGGAAGGCCAAGGTTTGAATCCCCACCCTGCCATGAAAGCCTTTTGGGTTCCTTAGGCCAGTTGCACACTCTCAGCCTAACCTACCTATAGGCTATAAGGTTGTTGTAAAGTAGAGGAGGGGTAACTGTTGCAAAACACTTTCGTTCCCTATTGGAATATAAATGAAGTAAACAACTGTTTGGTCAACTGTGTTAGGAAGCTTTGGACAAAACAGTATTTTTCAGGGCCAAATTAAACATGATAGCAACATCTATGTTTGCTTTGGGTGTCTCCTGTGACTGGATAGATCTAGTTCTTACATGACAGCAGGTAACAAATGAGGGCAAATTGTGAGGAAAAGACCCCTAATTCAAGAACATTGTAGTCACCCATTTGGTTGCCAGGGTGCCTGGAGATTCAACTCACACACATCTGCCAGGAGAACGTGTGTTTTGTCTACCAGAACGTAGGGACTTATGTGAGTACAAACAGCCACAACGTTGCAGCAGCACTCCATGTCTCCAGAAGAGTGTTAACAAGGAGAACAGATAGGTTTCCAGTCACTCCGTATGATCACCATCTTGGCCATTGCAGCGGAAGAAGGTGCGCTGCCAGGAACTGTCTAGGCAAGTGGTTTCTAGCCTTGACCATAGAATCCATATGGGAAGGCTAACATCACCAGCAGCTATCTTCCTGCAGTGCCAGACTCCATTACAGCGAAATGAGAGGCTCACGTACTCAACAGATGTCACCTATGCATGAGACCATCAAGCTTATCTTAGGCATGGATACTGTCAGTTTGCCTAAGCCTTTGTCCAACGGAACTCAAGACAAAGACTGGTGCCAGTAGAGGAATGAAGAAGAGGAAGAACATCTTCACCCAGAGCCAAGTTTCTTTGTATAGATCGGGTGTTATCTTAGGTAGCAATTTGGCCATCTATTGTATGAACATATGAAGCTGCCTTATACTGAATCAGACCCTGGGTCCATCAAAGTCAGTATTGTCTTCTCAGACTGGCAGTGGCTCTCCAAGGTCTCAAGCTGAGGATTTTCACACCTATTTGCCTGGATTGAACCTGGGACCTTCTGCTTACCAAGCAGATGCTCTACCACTGAGCCACCGTCCCTCCCTTATAGATAAATTAATCACCTCCACCCCAATAATCTCACCCATTTTTTCCCTTAATGGTCATCCTGGAGCTTCTCACTTTGGCCTATTGTTACCTGAAAGTCCAATCAGGTAACCAGGGCCAAGTCTGCTCATTGGCCAGGTATGGGCATTCAATCAGGTGCCCCCTATAAACTGGCTATTGGCTACTGCATAAATCCAGCCCTTATGGTCATTGCGGAACCTCCCCTTTTTCTGAGATCATGTACCAGCTGACCACCTGTCATTCGCCCCTGTACCTCCCATCCCCTAAGGGCTCAAGGTTGTCCTTATAACCTGTGGTCCAGCTCTCCACAGGTGTGCATCTAGCAATACCCCATTCCTGCTGTTTAGATACATCCCCTATTCCTGATCAGTTGAGGGTCCCTTCCCCCTAATCCTTGTTTGTCGCCATTGGAGCCTTCCTTGAAGACTACGATCAGTAATTATCACCCTGTTTGTCCACCCTGATGTTACCTCTTTGCATTTCTCTCTATTTTTATTAGGACTGTATGTGTGTTGTATGTATTCATTACCTTGTACGTGTGTTCTATATTTTTCTGTAATACATTTTTAATTGTTTTACTTAATTAGTGTCTTTGGCAAATTTAAGCAATAATGTCTGAAAGTGGAATCCTGTATACATAGATTCTAGATCCTTTTTAAGCCATTGGTGCCCACCTGTCAATTCCCCAACCTCTTTTGAGGGCCTTTTGGCTTACAATATGAACCTTTCAACTTTAGCAATCTATTGGCAAAATTCTTTGTATCACCATAACACTAGGGTGACTAGCACTGGAATGTGTGGGGGTATTCAGCTTTCTGAAACTACTTGCATCTTTGATAGTTAAAATCTGACCCCATATTGCTTTATAAATGGAATGGACAAACTAGCATACTGCCACCATGACATCTCCTTTGGTCCTTATCTTAAACTTGCCTCACAGATTCATCAGTTAATAAGAATTATACAGTTCATTGAACACAGAAAAGTACATTGCTATCCAGATGGCTAGTAAATAATAATCACAAACATAAAATTTTGTGAATCTTTTTCTGTATGTAAATATAACAAAATATTCCCAATTTTTGGTATTCTTGATTTTATACTTTTTATTTGATGTTGGCATAGAATATCACAGTTCGGCCAAACCTTCTTCAAGGAGAGGAATTTATAAGAAGTGTTTAGACCTGTATAAAATAGAGCAGTCTGTTTATAAATGTCATTTTATAGAGCTCTCAACTGAGATTTTATTGTATTCTTCACACAGTTATACTTATCTATACTAATATAACATCAGTTGGTTGCTGATTCTCTGACTGCCCTGGAAACTCCCCCCTTAAAAAAATAGCATCAGTAGGTATCCTTATCTCTTCAAAGCATTTACTCTTTATTTGAAGAATTAAAAGAATCCTTTTAAATCAACTGTGGTGCCATGGAATTAAGTATACAATTAATCTGCATAGGAAAATAAATGCCTGACATAAAGACTTAGCTTTCCCTCCCCCACTCACTCCCTGACATGGTGGCTGGTGACACATAAATGTACGTCCTCTCTACACACACACACACACACACACAATTTGACAGAGTAATAAAAATCTCATTATCTCTGAATAGGCAGCAATTTTGTTATCTAATCTTTTTACCAAAAGGTTAGTTAATTAATCAAAAACAAATCCTGATTATTATTTCAATAGAATTAGAAAGACAAATCACCAGAGTCAAGCTAAATGGGGCAAGCCTGTGGTTTAACCCACCTCATTTACATACAAGTACAATGACTGTCAGGCAGAGAAGCTCACAGTGAGCAAACAGCCCCAGGAACATAAACCAGCAGATGGTTTTCTCTGGTAGCTAGCCTTTCCTCTTCTCTAATGCCTGTGATCCCATTACCTCTCTGAATCCGTTACCAGGGTAACTGTTAAATTGCTGTGAAAGGCATGGTAATAAAGTAACCTGTCACACTAGCAATAAAAGCAGCAGAATTTTCCTGTTCACTGAACTTTTCAGCTCATCAATACTCACTTTATGGCAAAATTCACCACTACATACGGGTCAACAGTGAGGATTGTTCTCTGAGCCTATTGAAAAGCAAACTAAAGTTCATGTAAACATGGGGAAGATATAATTAAAATGCTGGGTCCTGAGATGCACACGGAGATCAGCTTTTACAAGAGGAAGTCAGGAAGCAATTACTAGATTTCACATCAGCTTCTTTTTTTTGTGGATGGGGGAAACGTGTACTATTCCATGTATTATTTATTTTTATTTTCATGACTCTGGGTTGGCAACAATGTTTTTAAAAAGGTGATCAAATTCAGATATTTTAAAGACGATTGGGCACTGTGGAAAAAGCATCATTTTACTCCTAAACACAATATCATAGTCCCCTCCTTTAATCTCAGCTACTCAAAACCATTTTCCTTGTTATGTTGCCAAAAGTGTGGGGAAGAGGATGTCTCTAATATAGATTTGATACCTTATTTTTCTATGACCAGATATATGTTCCAATTATTCTTCTAATATGTTATTTATTTCTCAAAATTATTTTAGAGAATATAATATGCTACATTCCTTATAGTTTTAATATGTGTGGGATATTTTATTTATTTATTTTTATTTTATCAGATTTATATCCCTCCCGTAATGGGCTCAGGGTGGCTAACAACAGTTTAAAACCTCACAGAATACTAAAAAACAATATACAGTAAAATCAATTCTACACATTATCTTAATGGCTAGATGGATATCTTAATGGCTAGAAATTGTGTTAACTATGGTTGAAAGCAAGGAAAGGTCAGCTAACCCCTAAGCCTCATTATAAACTCCTATGCATTAATTAAGATTGTGTTGTTTTCTGTTTGAAAACCATCATGTCTAGGGCAAAGAACAGAATCACTTCTACTCTATTGTTCTACAGAGGCTTACAAAAAAGTTCACATAACCTGTGATTAATCAGCTCATCATTTGTGATCATGACAATCGGCTTGAGTGCCATGTGTGTAAGGAAAGATAAACTTTCCCATTTACATGTATGTGCAGTGAAATATCTTCATGTGCAACCATTAGGGTTGTGCAGTAAGATACTGCCAATGCGAAAAATCACCCAATTTACCTGCCTACTTGACTTACTGGACAGGCTGTATCTGAGGCAGTCAAAGCCTTCCCAGAATGACTCCTGGTTCTCTTAACATTATGAATTAATGACACATTCCTGCCCATTTAAAAAAAAAATGTTTATCCCCATTATCCAGGAAATCATATTTCTCCCAGCCGATCTAAGCTTTGCAGCCCCTCAGGCAACTCAAGTTAGCTAATCACACAGTTAGACTTGAAGGGGAGGGAAATTTTAAACTGCAGCCATTTGATGCCATGTGTGTGCTGCACTTATTTTCTTTGCATCTTGGAAGAGATGCCTAACTTGGATTACATTAGACCCAGCTGGTAAGATCCTGCCTAGAAAGCACTTCTTGACAGACTGGCCTAATAATTTATTATTACACTTTCTTTAGTCCCTTTCCTCCAGGGGAGAGCTAATAAGGAAGGCACTTTTGGTCACTGAGGGGAAGAGTGTGGGAAATGTATTATTTTTATTCCTATATGGGGTTTTGTGCAATTTAATATTTGGCTAGTTTTGCTCTTCTGCCTTTCCTTTTTGTGCTTCTGAGGAGTTTGTTTTTTCACTTAGCGTTGCCAGGTCTACTTATCTGGTTGGTGGGGGGTGGGAGGTAGCCTTCTGGGAGCAGGGAGGTCAGGGCAACACTGCTACATATGACATCATCAACATGAATATGTCATGCAAAAGCAACATCATCATGCAGGGTACACTGCATAGTGATGCTGTAGTATTTTAGTCAAAACTCTATGATTATCAATTATCATAGAGTTTTGGCCAGAATGCTAGAGTATACTGCACAATTTGCTTGGCAGGATGATGTCACTTCCGTGTGGCATTGACATAGGAGAGAGCTTTTTCTGGAGGGTGGAGTCTCCCCACTGGCCAGCTGGCTGGCAGATTAGAGCCCCCCAAACAGGTGAACCCCAACTCCAAGCAGGGGTATGGCAACCCTATTTTCACTGTTGGTTCTTTTTCTCTTGGTTTGTTGTCTTTTCTGGTTGCCTTCAGTGAGTGGAGAAGAAAAGTCCCTGCAAAAGGTGGCCTAGCCTTGGAGACTGACTTTGGGCAGAGGGGAGAGTATGCTGAACAAATATTAGTAGCACTGAGAAGTTTTTTCACAGAAGCCCAAACTCAGGTGAGAAAGAGAACTTGTCCTTTCCAGAACTTCAAGACAGTTTCAATGTTCTTCCTCTGCTGAGTTTGGGCTTCTGTGAAAAAAAACTCAATGCACAGCTCTAGAGGTTGTGCACAGGTTGATTTTGAACCATTTTTATTGGAGTTACATTTGCTTAAAGTGCAAGAGCTCTGCAGCATGTGAATTTAAAGAGATATTTAAAGAGAAATTAACACAGTCCTGGAAGTTTTGCTATTGTAATTGTGATTTTTACATGAATTTTGGCACCATATTGTGATACTGTATTATTTTAATACAAATATTGTTTGTATTGTGATTTGCTGCAATTTGTTTCCTGTACAAATATTAGTGGCTGCCTCTGACAGAACCAGTGTCTTTAACCCCTTCAAGGCTTTCATGAAGGCACCAGTCCTGAGACAAGTTATTCTCTTGGTTCATGTGCTCCAGAGGAAGATGGCTGTGTTGCTGACCCAAGGACAGGTGATGCACAGATTATTTCAGAGGAGGAAGCTTTGGTGCAAAGGTTGCAAAAGGTCATCAATCAAGCATCAACTGTAGCCTCTTATCCAGAAAAGGGTCTACAAGCTTGTAACCATGGCAGGGTAGAGAAGAATGGGAACTCTAAATCCTTTTCTTAGTTTTATCCCACCTTGGGGCACAGTTTGTTCAGGTTGAATGTAAGAATCTGTTCAGTGTTTACAGTCATCATGTGGCTGTGAAGTGGTTCTCTTGCTGCTGTACCGTCTGTTTCTTCTGTTTGACTCTAGTTTGCAAGGTGACCACATTGGCAGGTTCACTTACCGAATAAAATTTCTACACTTTGAGCCTTCCATTCTTTGGAACCAACATGTTGTTGGTAGGTATTACCTGTGTAAGTACTGTAGTTCGGGGGTCCCCAACCCTTGGTCTGTGGACTGGTCCCAGTTCGTGGCCTGTTAGCAACTGGGCCCTGAGTTGTATAATTATTTTATTATATATTACAATGTAGCAGCAGTAGTCTCTCTCGGCTTGGCTTCGCGAACGAAGATTTAAGAAGGGTGCAATAGTCCACGTCTGCTGCAGGCTCGCTGATGGCTGACAAGACCAATGCGGGACAGGCAGGTCCGGCCACAGTGGCTGCAGGGAAAAGTCTGATTTAGGGTTGGTGCTGTAGCAGTGCGATTCTTCCTCAATCTCCTTTTGTCCTCAAGACTGGGGTTGTGTATGTGGATATGCCCTTCAGGCCTGCGCAGAGGAATTTTTTAGGTGAAGCGCAGTGTGCGCGGTACTGGCTCCACCCTTTCACCTAGGGGTCATCTGCCATGGCCCAGTAAGCCGGGACGCCGGCAGCGAGTCCTCCAGGTGGTAGGTGTTACATTAACGAGCTCTATCTGCCCGGGTTTGATGTTAGAGTTTTCCTTCTCTTAGGCTGGCGAGGTTGGTGGGCCCAGCCTGCCCATCCGGTTATACCGCCGGACAATTCGGTCGCACCATGACGTAGCAAACTCTGTGAAAAACGGGGGGGGGACCAGCGAGAAGGTGTTGCTATGGATGCAGTAATGCAGGAGAGGCCATTGCAGTGACCATCTGCCAGGCATAGCCAGACAGTGACCACGCGGCATTCACTACACCGGGAGAGGAGAGGCTATGTATTGCGCATACACTTTCCCTGGGGGGGTAGGATACCCAGAGGGAGCCCCCCCACCCCCGCCCCCCCACCCCCGCCCCCCCCAGCAGCAGTAGTAGTAATAATAGTAATGACAACAATAATAGTAATGACAACATTGGATTTATATCCTGCCCTCCACTCTGAATCTCAGAGTGGCTCACAATCTCCTTTATCTTTCTCTCCCACAACAGACACCCTGTGAGGTGAGTGGGGCTGAGAGAGCTCTCCCCAGAAGCTGCCTTTTCAAGGACAACTCCTGCGAGAGCTATGGCTGACCCAAGGTCATTCCAGCAGCTGCAAGTGGAGGAGTGGAGAATCAAACCTGGTTCTCCACGCACTAAACCACCACACCAAAATAAAGTGCACAATTGTATCATCCAGAAACCATCCCCTCCCCCAGTCCATGGAAAAATTGTCTTCCACAAAACTGGTCCCTGGTGCCAAAAAGGTTGGGGACCACTGCTATAGTTCACATCTCTGGAAGTTAAGTAGAGGACTGCTTGGTGAGTTGCCCAAAGGCCAATCAATTCAGCATTGTCCTGAATTAGTAATGTGTCAAGGAATACTAAGGCACTAAAGCATTCACTATCTTTCTAGCAAAAACAAAATTAAACTCTATTCCCTAACTCCAACAACAGAACACCAATAAGCAACAGTTTCCAAACACACATCACACACTTTTGTAATGGGCCAGTGATAACAGGCAGCTGCAGCAGTCATTGTGATGGTCTTCAGTCCAAGGCACTATGATGGTACAGATAGCAGTCAGTGTGTGTGGGGGTGATGAGTTAGTACCCAAAGGAACTATCTACATCGAATCTCTGAGGCTGCAACATCTATTATGATAACTCAGCCATAATTTACAGAGGAGGGGACGCTATCTGCATTATGACAGAATTAGATATTTATTAACAATAGCATTATGCAACCTATGATGTCTCTAGTTAATGTTTTTGCAGCGTCACTTCTGTTGTAGCATGTGACTTCTCATTTGAAATCCCAGATTGGACTGCCCAAGCCATAGTATTAAAACTCCATGACCTACAGGAATATCACCCCTGTATTCTTAGGTCCATTCATTTAGGGAAAAGTGGTAGGATTACCTGGGGAATGTTCCCTCACCCCTGCTTCTATTTTCAGAGGAGAAAAGGCAAGACTACTCCTCAATGTCAAGCCCGGCTTGACATTCCTGGGAAAAATGAAAAATTATGTATAACTAATTGATTGATGTGTATTTGTAATTTGCCAGCCAGTGAGTCAGCTCTTGGAGAGCTCTCAGAGAGTCAACTCATTGACTGTGGGGTGAGGGAGTCTGGGGCAATGAGTGGCAAGTGATGTCCTCACTGCAACAGCCCCCAGGTGGCAACCACCACTCCAGGCTGAAGCACTTTGCCTTGAAACACCTGCAATTAGTGCCCCCCTGGCACCCTCCAGAAAAAAAATTCCTGGCTATGGGCCTGAGTCCTTCCTACCTGCAAAAGCAACATTGGGCCATCTTTGAAGAAAAATTCACAATCCAGCTCTTCCTCAAAGCAGCATTATACCAATTGCTAGGAGGAGCAATAATGGTGGGGAAGAAATGCATTGTAAACTCCACATGATCTGCTTCTGATGTTACCTAAATGACAGGGGAAGAAGCTGCATTTGCCCCCCCCAAGGACGGAATAATGAGTCAGACACCAAGTTTTGGAATAAAATTGGGCCACTTTATTAATTAACCTCATAAACAGCAAGGATCAGGTACCCCACCAGCGGCCTGACCAGGGCAAGGGGTCACCGCGACCACTCCCCTGCCATAACGGGCGAGAGACCCAGCCTCCCGGCCAGCTCCCTCCGGGCAGGCCCAGCAGGGAGGGCCCAAACCCAGATGCACGTCTCGCCAGAAAGCACCCTCTAGCCGAGTCTCCTAGCAGTCTGCATTCTCCACCCGGGTCTTCAAACCCCAAGGTTGATCATGCCAGACCCCAAATTCCCCAAAAGGGAGATGCTTCACAGTCCTCCCCTGGCCTCCTAGTGCCCTAAACCCCAAAAAACCTGCTGCTAAAGTGACTGCCTATTTAACAGCACCTCCCGATAGCCAAATCCTCAATCCACTGCAATGCTATGTAGGGTAGGTGAAAAACACAACCTGGGCAGTGCCAATCAGCCAGGGTGTGAAAAAATTCCTACCCAGCTCCTCCAAAGAAGCAACCAGCAAAATGCCTACATAACATACAGGGCAGGTGGGAGGGGCCGATCGTCGCACCCGGCACAGACTGAGGGGAGCGCAGGTCTGGCCGTTACTCAGCCAGACCACGCCTCCCAGCCTGCATGCCTAAACGGGCGCCCCCTGACTCTCCCTGTCCGGGGAGGCAAACTCGTGCCTCTGCAGCCTAGCAGGTACGCTGCAGGCTGCAAGCACATGATTGCCCCCCAAGGACGGAATAACGAGTCAGACACCAAGTGTTGGAATAAAATTGGGCCACTTTATTAATTATCCTCATAAACAGCAAGGATACCCCACCAGCAGACTGGCCAGGGCTAGGGGTCACCGCGACTGCTCCCCTGCCATAACGGGCAAGAGACCCAGCCCCCCGGCCAGAGCTGAGCGACTCAGCTCCCTCCGGGCAGGCCCAGCAGGGAGGCCCGCACTAGAGGGCCTAAACCCAGATGCACGTCTCGCCAGAAAGCACCCTCTAGCCGAGTCTCCTGGCAGTCTTCATTCTCCACCCGGGTCTTCAAACCCCAAGGTTGATAATGCCAGACCCCAAATTCCCTAAAAGGGGGATGCTTCACAGTCCTCCCCTGGCCGCATAGTGCCCTAAACCTCCCAAAACCTGCCACTTCTAAGGCCAAGTCTCTACTTAGGGCTTAGTGCCCACCGGGAGGCCCAAAGCCACCTGCAACCCTTGCTGCAAATCTCTCAGGAAAAGCATATTACCCTTTTCCGAGAGATGGACCCCATCCCCTCTGTAGAGGTCAAGACATCTCACCGGAATGTCCAGATGAGGCAAATAGTGGCCCAACCTCTTCTCGAGCAACTTTTTAAGCTCCTTATTAGCCTTGTACCTGGCCCTTTCTATAGCTGCAGGGTCCAAAGCACAACGCCACACCAGGCAGGGCAGCATGGCTGACCACACTATGATGGTCCCCGGCCATCACTCCCGAATGTGCATAAAATCATCACGGGCCTGCCAAACTAAGGCCTTGCCCTTCAGCAACCCCAGATCATTACCTCCCAGGTGAACTATTAAGACCTGAGGAGGAGGACCCACTCTATCCCAAAACAGCAAAGGCAGCAAGCCCGACCACTGGAGGCCACGGCGCCCCTGCCATTCTATAACAACATCCTGGCTGAGTCCCAGCTGAGAGCTGACCGCAGTTCTCTGTGCTTGCAGAGCGACCCAAAATACGTGGCTATGGCCACAGATGAGAACTTGGCTCCGGCTCCTCTGGCCAGGAACAACAGCATCTAAAAAGGAAAAAAACAGTTAAACACAAACAGAACCAAAACATTCCAACAAACCACATCATTCACGGCCTAAAAAAAGGATGCACATAGGCCTTATAGGCCGATGAACACCAACGACCCAACCTCTGGATAGAGGTGGGAGAATACCCCAAGGCAGCAGCTGTTGAGGCTGCCCCAATTCTAAAGGAGTGGGTCCCAACTCATCCAATGACCCCTGACAGCCCCAACTCATCCAATGCCCGGGACATCACAGCCCAAAACTGGTTACCATCCCCATGAATAAACAAAAACCCGCCCAGACTACCTCGTACTGACAAGTAAGCAGCCAAGGCTGTAACTGGACACAGATCAAGCTCAGAGCAACTGCCAACCCTGCTGCAACTGATCCATCTTAGAACGATGAACAGTAATAACTGCCCTACCCCCAGACAGCTGCACATCCCCCAACTGCAGGGCCCTACTGGAAACATCATTTCTAGACTGAGCCACAAGCTCACTCACCCTAAGAGCCCCAAAGAAGGCTAACAATGACGCAGCGTGAAACAAACATGCTTCAAAAGACGAAGCACACACCATGTCCCACACCCTCTTCAAACCGTGCAGAATTGACGGAGACACCGGATTCCGCATATCAAACCTAGGACTGGTCTCTCTAGACCACCCTTTCAGCATCTTTTGAATACGAAAGTCTGCTGTGTCCTCCCTATAACCTAGTGCCTTACTGGCAAAAGCCAATGCAGACAGATGCCCCCTAATGGATTGCACAGCCAATCCCTTACCTCTCAGCGACACACAATAATGGAGCAATTCCTCCACCGGGAGGGGCCAGACCCTGCGATACCCTACCTCAGCCCGAAAGCCTTCAAACTGCCGCACAGCCCGTTCGTAAGACTTCCGAGTGCTGGGTGCAACGGCTAGACCTATTGCTCTGCAGGCTTTGGCTCTCTAATCAGCCATAGCTCCTGGGGCATTGCCATCGTCTCCCTGTCGGCCTCCGGAGCCAGCTGACGAAACCTTTGTTTACGAGACAAAGCATCAGCCACCCCATTATTCACCCCAGGAACATGCTTGGTTAAAAACAAAATGTTAAGCCGCAAACAGCGCAGAGTGAAGGCCCTCACCAGCCTCATAACCCACCCCGATTTGGATGAAAGGGAATTAATGACATGGACCACCGCCATATTATCACACCAAAAATGCACAGTGTGATTGGCCATATCCTTCCCCTACAGCCAAACCGCAACTAAAATAGGAAAGAACTCGAGAAACGTAAGATCTCGGTTCACGCCTACCCGTACCCAGGAGTTGGGCCAACTATCTGCGCACCAATGCCCGTGAAAATAGACCCCAAAACCTAATGATCCAGCAGCATCAGACATGACCTCAGACATGAGCTCAGCTTCTAGTCTCAAGTCATCCCTCCAAAAAGAGACCCCATTAAAAGACTCCAAAAACTCCTGCCAGACCCTCAAATCATCCCTCATGCTGCCAGTAACCCTAGTCCTATGCTGAGGCAAGCGTAACCCAGCCATAGCATCACAAAGCCTCCTAAGAAAGGCCCTTCCCGGAGCAACCACTTTGCACGCAAAGTTGAGATGCCCCACTAGCTGCTGCAACTCCAACAACGTAACCTTCTTCTTAAAAAGAAAGGTAGAAATTCTAGCCCGCAGCTCCACTAATTTCTGAAAGGGCACCTTAGACAACTGTGCAACCGTGTCGATCTCAGTCCCCAAAAAGGTCAACCTCTGGGTCGGCCCCTCTGTTTTTTCAGGCGCTAATGGAACCCCAAGCTTCGCTGCCAGCTCAACAAAGCCAGCCAGCAGCTGGCCACAACGCCCTGATCTCTCAGGACCCACAAAAAGGTAGTCATCAAGTTAATGAACTACCTTCTGTAAACCCACTATCTCCCGCACAGCCCATTCCAAGAATGTGCTGAAACGCTCGAAAGCCGAACATGACACAGAGCAGCCCATAGGCAATGCTCTGTCCATGTAGAATTGCCCTTCAGAAGAAAACCCTAAAAGCTCAAAATCATCAGGGTGGACAGGTAAAAGGTGAAAGGCTGACTTAATGTTGCATTTCGCCAACTCTGCCCCCACCCCGCAATGCCTCACAATGGCAATGGCCTGGTTGAAGCTGGTAAATCTGACGAAATTCACCAGGCGCCTTTTTAGGCACTACCCCTAAAGGCGAGACTCTAAGGGTACTCACTGGAGGACGTGAAAAGGGACCTAATACCCTTCCCTCAACCAGCTCCTTAGCAATTTTATCCCTGACAACCTGCTCCAAACCCAAAACTGACTTAAGGTTGCCTGCCATGAACGAAACTCGAGGCCCCTGAAAAGGGATCCTAAAACCAAACTTAAAACCTTCCAACAAATACAAACTATCCACCCTCCTAGGATACTTTGTCAGCCACCGCTCAAGAGGTCCCACCCTTATTGGGCTGAGACCCTTTCTTGGCTGGAAAGGCTCCCCCGCTCCCCCCAGGTCTTTTTGGGTTCTTACATCCCCAGACTCTGGGGCAGTTATCGAATAAATGGGAACCACCACACAAGGGGCATTCGTGCCTAAACTGGCACGCCTTTCTGTTACACACCCCAAGTGATCCAAACTCCCAGCAGAGCATGCAGGGTTGAACCGCCTGCCCCGCAGTGCTGCGGGGAGAGCCTGACGAAGCCGAAACGGATGATGCAGACCTATTCACCAAATGACCGCTGTCAGAGCGATCGCCCAAATTAGGCCTACCAGGGGACATCACCTGCAGCCAAAGCTGTTGGTGGATTCGGTCCCACAGAAGAGACGGATACAGGGCAGCTCTCATTCAAAACTCTTTGTCATACTGTAGCCACGCAGGGTCACTAAACGCCATGTAGCCCTTATATATTATGTCCAGATATTGAAAAAGGGCCGCAGCCCGCCAAGGCCGGGCCCGGGCGATCACCCCCGCGTATATGCAAAAACCTGGAAGCCAATTGGCCCAGGTTCTGTCTACCTTCCTCTTTTTCAACTTTTCTTTCTCCTTATCGTCTAAATCCTCCTTATCTTTTTTTTCCAACTTCGTAAAGAGTAAGGAAAAAATATCAACATACTCCCCTTTCAGTATTTTCTCATGCGTTGCAGGGAGCAGGTGGTCGCCCAACGGTAGGGCGACATCCCCAAAAGGCACCGTCCCATAAAGGGAAGGAGCACCCATAAAGGGGCCCGCCATACCCAAATGCTCAACGCCTGCACAAGCCCCGCAAGGACCCCTTGGACCACCAGCCCCAGGCCAAGTAAATGGGGACCCAGAACCCGACGCAGCAGGCACACCTGAACTGGACATGGGATAACCCTGTCCCGCCATCAAAGCAGGACCACAAGGACCCCAAGGCCATGCTTGCCTGCCTCCAACCTGCAAATTATCTGCCAACTTACCTGACCATCCAGAGGGAACAACTGCCGTCCCCAATCCAAACGCCCCAGCGGCCAAAGATGCCCCAACATCTGCCCCACTGAAACCAGCATCCCTGTCCACCGCAGCACCACGAGACCTGCCCTCAAGGAGAGAAAGTCTGGTTAAAATGTTAGCCTGGCAACCCCTCCTAGATGACCCAACACCGCCCAGATCACCAGGGCAAGGCAGACCGGACGCTTGCTCAAGCGCCCACAACCTGCTCAAAATATTCGCCTCAACCACCCCATCCCCCTCCTCATCAGACAAAGATGCAGGGGGTGGAGGTCTTTTAGGAGGCACCCTAGATGTCTTGGGCACCTGCTTCTTGCCCTTGGGCTTCCCAGACCCCTTACCACCATCATAATGGTAATGCAATACTCCTAAAGAACACTGCACAAACCCAGGGACTTAGAAAATGACTGCCACCACCCCCTCTGATGAATGATCCCAAAATGGCCAACAGCCCTGTTACCAGGCAAAAAGGGAACCTAAAATGGCCACCTACCAGGCCCCAGCGGCACCACCAGGCCAAACCCCGAAGGGGCTGTCTCAAAGGCTACAATCCAGCCCCCCAACAACCCCTTCATTAATTAGGTAGACCAGGAACACCCGCCGAAGCAAAGCAGCAGGCTCTAAACTGTGATCAGAATACACAGTCCCTGGACCAAAGACCAAAAGGACCCTGGACCCCAAAGAAACTCCGTTCAGTTCCCCCTCCTGGGACGCCAACACCACCCACACGATCAGCCCGCCTTAAACCAGAACAACCCACAACACTCCAGAAGCCCGTGCCTGACCACCACCCTCCAAACAGCCAGAAGGACTCAGCCAGGATGCAAGCACAGCCTGACGACGACGAATGCTCCCCCAACTCATCCACCACCGCTGCCTAAGCCACCAACATGCCGCTGACCGATCCTCCATCGAAGAGAGCCAGCTGACAGAGAAGCCCTTCCCAAAACATCCTGCCGATCGTCGCACCCAGAGCAGACTGAGAGGAGTGCAGGTCTGGCCGTTACTCAGCTAGACCACGCCTCCCAGCCTGCGCGCCTAAACGGGCACCCCCTGACTCTTCCCGTCCGGGGAGGCAAACTTGTGTCTCTGCAGCCTAGCAGCTACACTGCAGGCTGCAAGCACATGAGTCAGTGACTACTGCTCTGTGAAGGTAAGATAAGGAGCACATATGATTACAAACTATTTCCTGATTTCAAGTAATATTAATGTGTTTACTTTTTACTCACTGCCACCTTTCACTTAACCTTAAATAACTCTTTTCCTCTCTCCTGTAGAAAAAAATTAAAACATTTGGCATCTTTCTCCTCTAACATAATTCCAGCTATTATTTTACACTGACTAAGAAAGAATGTTTTATTATGATTTTGTAATGTACTTAACTGGTACCAGTTATCAGAGAACACTGAACTCAAACTTAGAAAAAGGACTGGCTGATCTGATATTTGTTCTTACAGTTTTAAATGTCCTTCAAAGATTTTCCTACATTTCTCTTCCAGATGGGCTCACAGTTTTCGTGTTGGGGGGGAAGGAAGAGAGTGCTCAGGAGCTTTTATGAGGGAAATCATTTTCACAGAAGGGCAAATCAACATGTGCTCATTATCAGAAAATGAAATTGTGACTATGCTGTAGAAAATTAGCGTTATGGAGGAGCTAGCTCCTGCATCATTAGTGTGATTACTATATAAACATACTAAATGGGGGTTGTCGCAGGGTGGATGGCCTTGCTGTGGTGAAAAGCTCCTTTACTTATAAAAAAAAAAGTCAGAAGAGGGTGAGTTCCCCTCTTTCAAAGAAAAACAAATAAGTTTATGAGATAATTTGTATTCCTGCAGTGAAGAGAATAATTTTCAGTTTTAAAGAATTATATGAACTAGGGTTGCCAGGTCTGTGTTGGAAAATACCTGGAGACTTTTGAGGTAGATACAGGAGAGGGAGGGGAGGGGCCTCAGGAGAGGGAGGGGAGAGGCCTCAGAAGAGGTCATTTTGTAGAAAAAAAGGTGAGGAGCTCAGTAGCATATCTCATTTGCATATGACCCAGGATCTATGTGCAGCGGGGAGAGAACTCTCCACTGCATGCAGACCCTTGCTGGAGATTCAGGAGCTGCGCTCCTGTGAGCTCCTGCTGAATTCAAGCCCTGGGCCTCAGCAATGCTATAGAGTCCACCCTTCAAAGCAGCCATTTTCTTTAGGGAAGCTGATCTCTGCCAGCTGAAGATTAGTTCTAAAAGCAGGAGATCATTTGTGGTATAGTAAACAAATTAAAATATTACAAAATCCTTGCTCCAATTTTATTTTTTTAAATTAAAATACAACTATTAACATATATAAAATTAACTAACTTAAAATAATATGATAATGCCATCTACTGATGCTACATAGATAATTAGAGAAGAGCAATTACTTGAGAAGAGAGTTATTTCTTACCAAAAGTAAGTACATCATAAAAACATGAGAAGCCATGTTGGATGGCCATGTTGGTCACACAGTGGCCAAAAAAATGAGATGCCATCAGGAGGTCCATCAGTGGGGCCAGGACACTAGAAGTCCTCCCACTGTGCCCCCCCAAGCACCAAGAATACATAGCATCACTGCCCCAGACAGAGAGTTCCAACAATACACTGTGGTTAATAGCCACTGATGGACATCTACTCCATATGTTTATCCAATCCCCTCTTGAAACTGTCTATGCCTGCAGCCACCATCACCTCCTGTGGCAGTGAATTACACGTGTTAATCACCCTTTGGGTGAAGAAGTACTTCCTTTTATCTGTTCTAACCCAACTGCTCAGCAATTTCATTGAGTGTTCATGAGTTCTTGTATTGTGAGAAAGGCAGAAAATACCTCTTTCTCTACCTTCTCTATCCCATGCATAATCTTGTAAACCTCTATCATGTCACCCCCAGGGGCAGCCTGATGTCCCATGGCACCCTAGGCAGACTTGCTGCCTGGTGCCCTGCAAAAGCACCCCCACACCTTTTCCGGTGGCTCCGTGCTCCCCCTGCGCCTCCCCCTTCCTCGCTATGCCTCCTCCTCTTCCCTCCCGACCCTTCCCCACCCCACATTGATTTCAATGCCAGAACCGGCTCTAGCACTGTGTTCCAACTATCTAAAGACCCCCCCCCCGACCGGTCACTCAATTGGCGGGCAAAACCACGCGTGGGGCCAGGCCGCATTCACAATCTGTCAGGATAAGCATCCTGAAAGGGTAGCTCCACTTCTGTTGACTCTTCCTGGATGGGAGAGGAGTCAGCGGCAGCAGAGCTGCCGTTTCAGGATGCTTGTCCTGACAGACTGTGAGTGCTGCCCAGCCCCGCGGTGTGGTTTTGCCCTCTGATCGAGTGATCAGCGGGGGGGAGGGCTTTAGATAGCTGGAACACAGTGCTAGAACCAGTTCTGGCATCGAAATTAACATGGGATGGGGAAGGGGAGGGAGGGAGGAGGAGGAGGCATGGTAGGGAGGGGGGAGGCACAGGGGCCATGGAGGCACAGCAAGGAGGGGGAGGTGCAGGGGGTGTGGTGCCATAGGAGGCGGTGAAGGGAAGGGAACGGAGGAACAGATTGTGGCAGCGGTAGAGGCGAGTGGTGGTAGTGGCCAGTGGGCGGAGGAGGCAGGCAAACTAGATGCTTGCCTGGGACACTGGGATGGGGTGGGGAGCCCAATTTGGCACCCCCACCCTCCTGGCACCCTAGGTAACTGCCTAGTTTGCCTAGTGGGTGAGCCGGCCCTGGTCACCGCTCAGTCGACGTAGGTCACAAGCAAGGGTCCATCTGAGATACTTGTTGTTTCTGAACCTCAACATATATTATATCCTTGATCTCCTCCCCACCTCAACCCTCCCCCTCCCCCTCCCCCAATAAGGGGACTTGCTACTGGTTTCACTTGCTCTTCGGCTGCATCACAGAGAAAGAAAATCAATCCTTTGTTGCTTTTATTCTCTGTCCCCTGTAACAAGAGCTATCTCTTTCTCATTCCAGCTTGTGATCTCCTTGGATCTTGATTGCACATACTGGTGGTATGTGGTCTAGTTCACTTGTTGACCTCAGTCTTGATCCTTTCTGTTCAGGATATTTTTGATTATTTCCTGAATCACTGAATAACTGCTTGGTTCCCTCACCAAGTGATTCCTCCTGGAACTTTAGTTTGTGTAGGTCTGAGGTCCACTGAAATACTGTGTATGTGTGTGTTAACTGCCATCAAGTCACCTCTGGCTTATGGTCACCCAATTAACTAATGTCCTCCAAAATGTCCTATTGTTTACAGCCATTTTCAGGTCTTACAAACTGAGGGTTGTAGCTTGCCAGATGCAATCAGTTCATCTAATCTTGGGTCTCCCACTTTTCCTGCTGCTTACAAATTTTCATAGCATTGTTGTCTTTTCCAGTGTGACCAAAGTATAAAAGCTTCAGTTTAGTTATTTTAGCTTCTAGAGAGAATTCAGGCTTGATTTTATCTAAAATTCACTTGTTTGCTTTTTTCATAAAGCTCTCCTCCAACACCACATTTCAAAGGAATCTATTTTCTTCCTGTCAGCTTTCTTCATCGTCCAGCATTCATAACCATAAATAGAATTACTATAGCATGAATTCACTTATTCTTGGTCACCAGCAACACATCCTTACACTTAAGGATCTTTTCTAGCTCCATGGCTACCCTTTCCCAGTTTCTCCTTTTGATTTCTTGTGTGTAGTTTCTCTTTTGGTTGATGAAGTAGCCAGGGAACAGAAAATCTTAAACAATTCAATTTTCTTCATTATTAACATTAAAGTTGTGGAATTCCCCAGTGGTCATTACTTTTGTCTTCTTGATGTTCAGCTGTAATACTGATTTGGCACTTTCTGTTTTATCCTTCATCAGTAGTTGTTTCAGGTCTTTATCGTTTTCTGCGAATAATGTGGCATCATCTGCATATCTGAAATTGTTAATATTTCTTTCACCAATTTCCACTCCATCTTCATTAAATCTAATCCAGGTTTCTTTATGATATATTCTGCATACAGATTAAAGAAAGAAGGGGAGATAAAATGCATCCTTATATACCAATTGGCAACAATTCTGTTTCTCTGTATTCTGTCCTAACAGTGGCCTCTTGTCCATAGTATAGGTTGTACATCAAAACAATCAGACATTGAGGTACACCTATTCCCTTTAAAGTCAACAATAGTTTTTCATGATCCACGCAGTTTAAATCTTTTCTGTAATTTATGAAATGCAAACTGATTTTCTTCTGAAATTCTCTTGTATACGCCAGTATCCAAAGTAAATTTGCATTATGATATCTAGTGCCTCTTCGTTTTCTGAATCCCACTTGAATATCTGGCATTTCCCATTCCATATATGGTAACAGTCTTTGCTATAAGGTTTTATTGCTTAAAACAATTTTATTGGTAACATATGGTAATAAATCTATATCTTACATCTTTTAAAAAAACTTATTTTATCTACCCCAAATATTACTTCCTACCCACCTCTCTCCCCTTTACTTGACCCCCGCTGGTGTTATTTACTTAAAATGCAAATATTAAAAGGCACCCTTAACTATTAAAACAAAATTTTATATTCTTCTTCTTTTTAAAACTTAATCATTATCGAAGATTGTCCAATGTCGTTTTATTTTCCACTCTTTTTCTACATATCTTCTAAACTTTTTCCATTTTGTCTTAAAAACTTCCAAATCATAGTCTCTTAATATTCTTGTTAATTTGTCAGTTTCACTCCATGTTACTTTTATAATCCAATCCCATTTCTCTGGTATTTTTTCTTATTTCCACAACTGTGCATACAATCTCCTAGTGGCTGAGAGCAAGTACCAGATTAAAGTTCTATCTTCTTTTGGAAATTTTTCCATTTGTAGTCCCAACAGAAAAGTCTCTGCAACTTTGTTAAACTCATATCCCAAGATCTTAGAAATCTCTTGCTGAATCATCTGCCAAAACATTTTAGCTCTTTCACAAGTCCACCACATATGGTAGAAAGAACTTTCATGCTTTTTACATTTCCAACATCTATCTGGCATCTTTTTATTTAACTTTGCCAATTTTTAGGAGTTATATACCATCTATACATCATCTTAAAACAGTTTTCTTTAATACTTTGACATGTTGAAAGTTTCATAGAGTTCTTCCACAAATATTCCCAAATTTCCATCTGTATTTCTTTATTTACATTAATTGCCCATTTAATCATTTGTGATTTCACTGCTTCATCTTCTGTAGACCATTGTAGAAGTAATTTATATACTTTTGAAATTAATTTATCATTGTCTCCAAGCAGAACTTTTCCCAATTCTGTTTGCTCTTTCCTTATTCCTTCAGTTTTAATATCATTCTCCACCAAGCTCTTTATTTGTTGCATTTGAAACTAATCATATTTATGATTCAACTCTTCAGCAGTTTTCAGTTCAATTTTGCAACTTTGTATTTTTAATATTTGATTATATGACAACCACTTTTCTTCACTTATCTCAGCTGTTGTTTTTATTACTTCAGCAGGCACTATCCATAACGGTCTTCTCTCATCTCCATATTTCTTGTATTTAATCCATGTATTTAGCAAATTATTTCTTATATAATGGTGAGAGAAAAAACCGTCCATCTTCTTTTTTCCATAATACAAATACGCGTGCCAGCCAAAATTATTTCCGTGAACTTCCAAGACTAAAAGTTTTTTGTTTATCGTTATCCATTCTTTCATTCCCACTAAACAAACTGCTTCCTGATATAATTTTAAATTCGGCAGTTGAAACCCACCTCTTTCTTTTGCATCTGTCAAAAATTTCATTTTAATCCTTGGTTTCTTCCCAGCCCACACAAATTCTGAGATTATCAAATTGTTTGCCATCCTTCACAATAGGAATAGTTTGAAACAAATACATTATTCTTGGTAAGATATTCATTTTGATTGCAGCTATTCTACCCAACAATGACAAATTAAGTTTATTCCATTTTAACATGTCTTTATCCATTTTACGCCATAACTTCTCATAATTATTTTTAAACAGATAAATATTCTTCATTGTTATCTCCACCCCTAGGTATTTTACCTTAGAGGTGACTTCACAACCTGTTAGTCTCTGTAATTCTTGTTGCTTGTTCATCCACATATTTTTACACAGAATTTTTGATTTTTCTCTATTAATACAAAGTCCCTCCAACTCCCCATACGCTTGTATTTTAGCTAGCAGCAAAGGTGTAACTTGTATGGGGTTTTCATTTATAAACATTATATCATCAGCAAAAGCTCTATATTTGTAAGTAAATCCTTTTATTCTTAATCCTTCTATTTCTCTTTCTTCCTGGATCTGCATCAATAATATTTCAAGAGTTATTATAAGCAACAATGGTGAAAGTGGACAAACTTGTCTAGTACCTTTGCTAATTTTCGTATATTCTGTAAGATCTGTATTTATACACAACCTTGCACCTTGTTCAGAATATATTGATTTTATCATTCTTATAAAGTTTTCACCCAGCTACATTTTTTTCCATTACTGCAAACATAAAGTCCCAATTTAAATTATCAAATGCTTTCTCTGCATCTGCAAACAATAATGCAGTTCTTTTTCTGGATGTCTTTCATAATATTCTACAATATTTACAACAGTTCTAATATTGTCTCTTATTTGTCTTTTGCTTGATCTTCCTTTATAAAGTTTATCAAATGTTGTTTAAGCTGTTCTGCCAAGATTCTTGTAAATATTTTATAGTCATTATTTAATAGTGAAATTGGTCTATAATTTTTTATGTTCATGACATCTCTATCTTCCTTAGGTATCAACAAAATAACAGCTTCTTTCCATGTGTTTGGTACTTTCCCTTTTATTTGTATCGTATTCATCAACTTCTGCAATTTTGGTATTAACTCATCTTTAAAAGTTTTAAAATATTTAGCTGTATATCCATTCTTCATAGCATTAATCACTTCTTCAATTTCTATTTTTTCAATTGGGTCATTCAAAACATTTCGCATATTTTCAGTTAAGGGCTCTAGTTTTATCTTTTGTAAATACTCATCCATCTTCTCTTTCTTTATTTTAACACCTTTAAACAATTTGGCATAGTACTTAAAAATCCTCTTTTTATTCCCTCTTGAGTAACCACTTCTTTTCCATCTACCACAATTCTGTTAATAATTCTATTTTCTCTCTATTTCTTCAATTGCCAAGCCAAATACTTTCCCGGTTTATTTGCTCCCTCAAAGGATTTCTGCTGAAGTCTTTTCAAACTCCATTCCACTTCTTTATTTAACAAATGTCTCAATTGAGTTTGTAATATTGTAATTTCCTTAAAATTTCCTTTTTCTCTGGCCTTTTTCTCAACTCCCCTTCCTTTTTCTTTATTTCATTTTGAGTGTCCAGCAACTGTTTTTCTTTTACTCTCTTATCTTTATTATTCAAAGTAATCAACATTCCTCTCATTACTGCTTTATAGGCATCCCAGACAGTTTGAAAGTCAATATCCTCTTTGTCATTCACTTGGAAAAAAGCTTTAGTTTCATTTTCTAGGTATGTCACTGTTTCTTTATTCTGTAGCAAATCTTCATTCAATCTCCATCTTCTCACCTTCTTGGACAATTTTGTAATCCACATTATTGGGTTATGATCAGTACCATTTTTAGGTAAAATCTCTATTTTCCTTGTTATAAGACCTAAATCTTTAGTTTCCCACAACATGTCAATTCTAGAAAAAGTTTTGTGTCTTGCAGAAAAAAAAGTATAGTCCTGAACTTCAGGGTTAAATTTCCTCCATATATCTTCCAAATTTTCTTGTTTAACCAGTTCAAAAAAAGACTTTGGCAATTTTCCTTCTTTACTATTGTGTTTTTTTTCCTCCCTACCTTCCAATGAGTTCTTAACTGTTCCATTAAAATCTCCCATTATCAAAACTTGGTCATAGATCAATTCATCAAGCTGTTGCATAATGTCTTTTAAAAAAACATCCTTTGCACCATTAGGCGCATAAAGTCCCAATAACAACATTTTTTTCCCATCTAATATTGTCTCTACTGCTACAAATCTTCCATCTTTATCTTTAAATACTAATTTTGGCTCCAATTCTTGTTTAATATAAAAAACTACTCCCCTTTTCTTTTGTTCAGCCAATGAAAAAAATTCCACTCCCAATTGTTTGTTCCATAAAAATTTATAATCCTTTTGTTTGATATGCACTTCTTGTAAACAAATTATATTACAGTTTTGTTTCTTAATCCAATGAAATGTTGCCCTTCTTTTTTGTGGTAAATTTAGTCCATTTACATTCCAAGACAATAATTTGTAATCCATCATGGTGCAAATTCTTTATTTTCTTCAAAAAATCTACGCATATCCTATGCATTTGTAATTGGGATTCTTTTCCCTTGGAGTTCAAAGCTCAAGCCTTCAGGTATTATCCATCTAAACCTCATTCCATTGTCTCTCAATTTTTCTGTCAACTTTTTATATGTTCTTCTATCATTTATCACTTGCCTTGGCAGCTCCTTCATGATTCTCACTCTAATGCCTCCCACTATCAAGTTTTTACTCATGATCCTTCCCACCATTTCCTTTGTCATATATCTTATGACAACATCTGTAAGTTGTTTTTCTGGCATAAAGTGAGTTCACTCTATACATATAGTCATACATGTTTTTAGTCTCTTCAGGGTCTTCCTCTAAAATTCTGCAATTATTTTTATTATATATTCTTTTAAATCACCATCCTCCTTCTCAGGTACTCCTCTCAGACGTATCTGAGTCTCCATCAATTTGCAGTCATGGATTGTCATTTTTTCTTGCATTTTCAACAATGTGGAATCATATACTTTCATTCTGCCTTCTAACTCCTGCACTTTCTTAGATGTTTCCTCAGTTTCCTTTCTGAGATCTTCCATATCTTTTTTAATCTCTGCAAAAAAAAAAAATCAATTCATTTATCATCTCTCTCAACCCTTTCATCATTCTGGCCTGCATTGCCTCCAATTGGTCCTGCATTTTTTCCAATGAAGTAGCCCTTGTACGGGGCTGTTTGTGTTTAGACATTTAAAAAACAATGGAAATTTGGACCTCACCAATTTCCAATTTGACTATCAGATTCAAAATAGTAGGACTTGCCCTTTATAACAAGCCCAATTTCGCCGTCCTCGGAGCTCCCAAAGTCAAGGTATTTATTTTTAAAGTTTTTAAATTTTCCAAAATGGCGGTCGCAACTTTTTACTGCTCCTTACAATTTTTTCCCCTTTTTAAAAACATCCGAGGTCCACACCAATAATATGACCAATAGTATTTAACTTCTTACCCTCTTCTCAGTTAATTCCAATAATTTTTAATGTCCCAAATTCTTTAAAACATTGTTTTTATTTTGACCTCCCATTTGCTATAAGATTTTGAGCATCACTTTACTTGTGTGAGAAATTAATGCGATGGTCTGATAGTTACTGCAGTCTTTAACATCTCCTTTTTTTAGAAATGGAATGTAAATAGAGCATTTGCAGTCTGTGGCCCATTGTTTTGTTTTCCATATTTGTTGATGCAGTCTTGTTATGATTTTAATGGATTCTGTTTCTATGGGTTGGAATAGCTCTACAGATATCCCATCTACTCCTAGAGATTTGTTTCTTTCAATTGCTCTCAGTGTAACTCTCACTTCACTTTCACCTCGCTTTCTAAAACTGTAGGTTCTTATTCAAAAGTTTCTTCTTGGAAGAAATCTATCATCCTTTTGTCTCTTTTGTATAGTTTTTCAGTGTACTATGATACCAAATAATATTCCTATATGACAACATCCCCACAGAAACAGATGATACCACATTATTGGCAGAAAACCATGAAGACCTGAAATGGCTAATCCTTTGCTTGACCTTCTTTTCTCTCTTCCCACTCCAAACCTCCATTGTTTTCTTATATAAGGATTTTGAATGTGTGTGAGGACTGATCACATGTGTTTGAACAATTTTAGCATTCTTTGTAACATACTGATATACTATTTTGACAATATGCTCATATGTTTATTCACATTTTTATCTCAATAAACTTCCTGTGGTTATTCTGCTAAATTCCCACTTCTGTTTTCCTTCTGTTCTTGTTTCAGAGCTCTGATCATTTACAACAAATTCATGGTGTAGTGCTTAAAGTATCAGACTAGGATTTGGCAATCCATGTAAATTTGCTGGGTGACCTTGTGTCAGTCATACATTATCAACCTAATCTACACCACAGGATTGTTGGGAGGATAAAATGAAAGAAAGGACAATGATGTAAGTTGCCTTGGGTCCCCATTGAGGTAAAAAAATGAGATATAAATAAAGTAAATAAAATATAAATAAACCTAAATTTGGACAGCTGTTAAATCTAAATCCGAGGTTCCTCTAGCTACTGTGTAGGCTCAAGTAGATACATACACAGTAGCCATGTGTTTGTGTGAATCATACCCACTTTCTATGTTGATGATCAAATCCACTGGTGTTCAAATCCATGCAGAGAAACCCAAATGTTACAGGAAAAACATCTTTTCTGCAACTTTGCTCGCATTGCTAGAAGAACCTCAGATTGTGTGAACTTTTTTCTCTAGTAATTTCCTATGCAAAGCAGCACTTACCTACCATTCCTTATCAAATGATAAAAAGGTAAAGAAGCCAATTTTGGCAAAGATAGTAGTCTCATTAATTTTTTTTAAAAAATGAGTCTGGAATTGCTGCTCTAGACTTACCAACCCTTGATAATGTATGAGATATTATGTTTCTGTGATACAAAATGAAGGTTATACCCTTCCCCATTGATTACTTTATTAGTATTATGGATGGGGACTTTGCAGCTCCTGGCTTCCAGAAATACTACACAGGTTTAACTTACTGAAGCAACTTTTATCACATTTAGTATGCATAACTTTTAGAAACTTAGCATTTGCTTTGTATTAAGGCACCTAGATGTTAAATAATGAGATGTCAGCGGAATGCAAGCGCAAAGCAGGCAAAAGTGCAACCAAACATAATTAATTATTTGAATAAATATTCAAGAAACATTCTTGTCATGTTTATTGACTCCTACTTAAAATTCACATTACAGGAATTTAAGCTGGATAGGAGATTACAAAATAATTAATACATAACAGGTAGTCCATTGAATTCAGTGTATATCTGATTTTTTGTGTGTGCTAAGAACAGTTTCATTTTGTTCAAAACATTGATGTTTAACTTCTGAGAACTGAATCTGGCAAGCTTTGATATTCTTCTCCATGAAAAAAACAAATTCAAACACAGTCATAGTAATGCTTACTTTCTTTTGTGCCTTTCAAAATTTATGAACAAATAAAAGGAAGAACTAACTGGGGAAACCTCCACCCTTTTTACCATACAAAACCTGAAAGTCCACACTTTTAAATGGTCAGCAATTTTGAGATAAAACAAAGGAATACATCTCATAGCTCATAATATACTTTTGATGCTTATTACTGTTGTCAAGCCAGTCACAGTGTCCAGGGAAAAAACAACAACTGTGTTGGACTATTATGGATTATGTTCAGACTGACACCAGACTGGCATCTATGCCAAGCCAGCTATGGGCATGACTCTCATGGACTGACATAGTACTGAGCCAGGCCAGGCTCAGGACATCTCTTGCTTGTACTGCGATACTGTGGGTAGCTTCTGTCCACAGGGCCACACAGACTTCAGACCATGCGTCATCGCTCAGCTGCCCAGCCATCCTGTTGCAGACAACTGTAGACATGTCTTCAAGAAGCAGCTGTAAGAGAAGCCATGTTCTTGAAGCATTTCAAAATTACACCCTATTTTTCTGTGGAAGCCCTGAAGAACCCCTGTCTTCCTCATATACTGCATTCTTGAGTTCTTAGATATGAAGATGCAGCTGGGCCAAAGACAAAGGAATTGATGCAAAACACCCATATGACGATTAACTATGGATTAACAGATCCTTCCTGCTCCTATTCAATCATCATTGTCAACAGAACATTGTTGGATTGATCTCTCACCATCAGCCAGATTCTGCCACACATCTCCCCTCTTCCCCATTCCTTTGTTTTCCCCACATTTACTCAAGCCATGTCACAATAACAAACATTAGACCCTAAATTGCCCAACATAGTTATCTTTGTTTTAGTATATGATCCACTCAGAGAATCAATTACCTCTCTCTGGGTGCTTTTGTCAAACTTCCTGGGAATTATTAACCTACAATCCTTTCACCAAATCCTGCCCCAGGTTACAAAATTGGATATTTAAGGCAGACCTTTTGGCCATTCGGTGTGCATTTTCCTACCAACTATGTTGCTGAAAAATCACCCTTACTCCTGATCAGTGTGGGTTCGTCTGTGTGGTGCTGGTCATCTCATGAATCGCCCCCTCCCCTTGCTGCTGAATCACTGCTTCTCTTCTGGACAGGTAAAGTATTCCCCACCAACAATACCTCCTGCTAATGCAAACATCCCTATCTTTTCATAACTATTCTTCTTAACTCTGAACTGCGTGTTGTGTGTGGTTTTTATCTTGTATGCTTGAGAGTTTTTCCCCCAATAAATATAATTTGCTTTAGTTAAAACTTCAATGATGAGGCTCTTGGGAAGAACTGACTCTGGTATACATAGGTTATCGACCCCGTGCTATTTATGCCATTTTGCCAAATTGACTAAAATTCCCCAAATTTTCTTGGAAAAGGTGTTTTAGCTAACATTAAAGAATATTGTAATAGGCAGGAACACAGATTCTTTTAAGTAGCAAATACATTGCAGTCCCCAGCAAATGAAAGGACTAATAATAATGCCCAAGTCTGACTAGCTTAGGGTTACCAGCCCTGGGTTTGGAAATACCTGGAGATTTGGGGGTGGACCCTGGGGAGGGTGAGAGTTGGGGAGAGGAGGGACCTCAGCAGGGTATGAAGAAAAAGGCTAGGTTTTTATACCCTGATTTTCTCTATCTTAAAGAGTTTCAAAGCAGTTTACAATCACATCCCCTTCCTCTCCCCACGATAGGCAGGTAAGTGAGGAAGCTAAGGCTGAGACAGTTCTAAGAGAACTGTGGCAGGCCCAAGGTCACCCAGCAGGCTTCATGTGGAGGAGTTGGGAATCAAACCTGGTTCTCCAAATTAGTGTCTGCTGCTCTTAGTTAATACACCATTTTGTCCAGGAGAATTGAAATTGATAACTTGGAAATTATTGTAAACAAGAGATCTCCAGTTGCTACCAGTTGGCAATCCTAGACCAGCTATATCTAGGCACAGGCCCTATTCTGTAAGTCCATTTTGTTCTTGGCTTGCAGCCCATCTTTTTCATAAATGTCATCTCTAATCTTCAGAGGAAGCTTTTAATACTGCAGAAGAGTCTATTGATCCAAAGGCTTTGGATCCCAGCTAAGAGATGAATACTGCTATCACACTTTACATGGGGACTTCATTTTGCAGAGGTACTAGTAGAAGTACACTTTTTAAAAAAATGTTGTATCAGTTTATTTGAAAATTAATGTTTAAAAACTAACCATTATTTCAAGCATTCATTTTTATTATTTTCCTTCCCATTGTGGAAATGTCTCTTTCCCCATGACCTTTTCTTCCAGAGTATTTAATGTACTGGTGGTGACTACTATTTTTGCCCAGTGGTGATGATGTCAAGAAAAGGCTGTCGGTTGGCTGGCCTGTCATCAAGCATGTTAGGCAACTGGATGTCTACATTAGGCAACTAGAGAACTACATTCCTTTGGGTATACTAAAGTGTATACCCAGGGTGTCTTAAATGCATCAGAAACAGCACATTAAGTATGTTGGTAGAATGAGAAGAAGAAGAGAAGAAAAACAATTGTCATTAATTCATTACCATAATTCTTTTTTTCAGTGCATTTTTCTTCAGTGCATTTTTTCAGTCCATAGTTTACTTGTTTTGTAATGAATGCACGTTCCTAACAATTGGAGCATTGCTGGCTTGTGCCAGTAATATATTGCTGAAGTGGAAGGACCACTAACGTTATCATTTATGACAATAACTGCTTTTGTCTGCTTGTGTATCTCATATGCACTATCCACATTTACTATAGACAACTCTATATACAGGGAATACTAATGAAGTATGCTTACATATGAAAGCTCACACCTTGAATAAAACTTTGTTGGTCTTAAAGGTGTCACTGGACTCTAGCTTTGTTCTATTGCTTCAGACCAACACGGCTACTCACCTTGCTCTATCTGTAGATAATTTAATCTAGGCATCCAACATCCCATGTACAAAGGAGGGATGAACTCTGAGACTGATTTCTTACTAGCATTGCTCTGCCCCCAGGCTTCCATTTTCCTGGGCACAAGTAATTGATTTCCTACCAGTTGCTCTGTGGGCACATTTTGATGCATGGCTTCCTCCAGTTCCCCTTGTGACTCTGTGATGCTGTCTTTTAAGGATTAAGAAACCACGAGTGAAACTGGACTTCCGGGATCAGAAAATGGCAAGCTGAGCTGCTTTCCTTAACAGGGGCAGGCTGGCACTTCTGTTCGGGGTAGTAAAAGGCAAACTAATGTTTTCTGCCTACTTTTCTCAGCTAGAGAATTGTCCAAGATATGCACAGATACTTTGAGAGGCTTACCTTGGCTGAAAGGGAGTCCCGGAGGGGGCTCCTTTGAGGCTTTGAGGGATCGCCGGAGAGAAGTTACATATTCATCATCTACAGAAGTTTCCAGAGTCATTTATTTGACTTAAGCTCGACAGGATCCGAGTCTTCTTTTACAACTTTAAACATCTAATCTACAAAAGACTGGTGTCGATTTAGATAAACTACAAAAAAAAAAGGTATTGATCGCTATCTTTTCACTCCGGGACTAACTAAATCTAAACAAAGCAAAATTAAAAGGTGGGAGTTGGATATAATGGAAGCCTGAAAGAAGGAGAAGAAAAGGGGCTAAATTTGAACTTTGTAAATTTTAAAGACAGTGCTAAAAGGAGAAAGGAATCTATTGTTTTGTCTATCTGCGGTTGAGGAAGTAGCCCCATCATCATAGATCTGCAGCACTCACAGTCAACACAGAAAGTACATCAGATATTGTGAGATTTCTCTACCAGTGAAATGAGACTTGGTGGCAGGAAAAGCAGGAAGTACCAGAGGAAGAAGAAGGAAGTAAAAGCAGTAAACAGCCTACTCAAGATTATAATATCAGAGAGAAACATCGGTGGCCACTGTTGGGAGGACAAAGTTTTAACAATGTTGTTAAAGTGACTGGGACATTAAAAATTGGTGGAGTTAATTGAGTTGGTAATTTTAAAATAAGGACTATTGGACAGTTGAAGAAGATCTGAATTGGATAAAGGGAAAAGAAGGAAAATTTTTTTAAAGTGAAGCAAAAGTTGTGTCTGCCATTTTGGGGGATATAAAAACTTTAAACATTAATATCTGAGCCTGTGAGGCTCAGAGGACGGTGAAATGGGGTTTATTGGAATGGGCAAGCTTCACTCTATTAAACCTGATGGTCCAAATTTAATTTGGTGAGATAAATTTTTTTGATCTTTTTTACATGTCAGATCCGAAGCAAATTCATACTAGGTCTGCTTCAATGGAGAAAATGCAAGCCCAACTAGATACAATGGAAGCCAAGATAATGAAGGAGGTGAAAGAAATGATAACTGCTTCTAAAAAAGAAATAAGAAAGGATATTGAGGACTCAAATAAAGAATTAAAAAAAAAGATAGAGAATCTCAGAAATGAGACTGTAGTAATAACAAAAAAAGTTCAGGAGGTGGAAGAGAGAGGGAAAACACATGATTCCACCTTATTAAAATTACAGGAAAAGGTGATAATACATGACTGCAAGTTGATGGAGACTCAGATTTGTCTGAGAGGTGTACCAAAAGATGAAGAATCTGACTTGAAAGAATACATAATAAAAATAATTGCAGAATTTTTGGAGGGAGATCCTGAAGGGAATAGAAATATGTATGATTATATGTATAGAGTGAATCTGCTCTATGCAAAAAAGAACAATCTGGATGGTTTTTTCTCTCACCATTACATAAGAAGTAATTTGCTAAATATCTGGATGAAGTATAAGAAATATGGCGATGAGAGAAAACCACAATGGATAGTGCTTACAGAAGTAATAAAAATAACAGCTGAGTTAGGAGAGGGAAAATGGATGTCATATAATCAATTTTAAAAAATACAAAGCAGTAAAATAGAGTTAAAAACTACTGAGGAGCTGAATTATAAGTATGATTGGTTTCAAATGCAACAAATTAAGAGTTTGGTGGAAAGTGATCTTAAAACTGAAGGAATAAGACGAGAACAAACGGAAATGGAAAAAGTTCTGCTTGGAGTAATGAAAAATTAATTTCGAAAATGTATAAGTTACTTTTAAAATGGTCTATGGAAGATGAATTAGTGAAATCTCAAATGATTAAATGTAAATAAAGAAATACAGATGGATACATGGGAATATTTGTGGAAGAACTCTATGAAACTCTCAACATGTCAGAGTATCAAAGAAAACTGTTTTAAGATGATGTATAGATGGTATATGACTTCTAAAAAGTTGGCAAAGATGAATAACAAGATGCCGGACAGATGTTGGAAATGTAAAAAACATGAAGGTTCTTTCTACCATATGTGGTGGACTTGTAAAAGAGCAAAAATGTATTGGCAGATGATTCAACAAGAGATTTCTAAGATCTTGGGATATGAATTTAACAAAGTTGCAGAGACTTTTCTGTTGGGATTACAAATGGAAACATTTCCAAAAGAAGATAGGACTTTAATCTGGTACTTGCTCTCAGCTGCTAGGACACTGTATGCACAGTTGTGGAAGCAAGAAAAAAATACCAGAGAAATGGGATTGGATTGTAAAAGTTATGACATGGAGTGAAATGGACAAGTTAACAAGAACCTTAAGAGACTATGATCTAGAAGTATTCAAGATGGAGTGGAAGAAGTTTAGAAGATACGTAGAAAAAGAGTGGAAAATAAAAGGGCATTGGACAATTTTTGATAATGACTAAGTATAAGAGGGAGGAGAATATTAATTTTGGTTCTTATTAATTAAGGGTAAATTTAATAATAATGTTTTAAGTATAGTACACCGGCGGGGGTCAAGTAATGGGGGGGTTAGGTAGAAAGTAATATATGAGATAGCGGAAAAAGTAGTTATTAAGGATGTAAGAAATTGAATATATTACCATATGTTACTAATAAAAATTGTTTGAAGACAAGAAACCACGAGTGGAACTGAAGGGAGCCACACATCAAAATGCTTGTGTCTGGGGGGGGGGAGGGGGAGGACAGAAGCCTGGGGACAGAGCAAAGCTAGTGAAAAATCTGTATCAGTAAGTAAGTCACTTTAATGACCTGACCAGAAAACTGCGGGATAAATGCCTCTCTCTTCATTGATTAAAAAGATTTAGTTTGACTGAACAAATTCAAAAGTGATTGCAAGCTGCAATACATAAGTTACAAACATAGGTTATGAACTGGCTGTGACATCATAGGATAAGCAGATGTTGCACTTAAAATAGCAATGGAGCCAAACATCTAACAACACAATTACTTTTGAACTGCGTGTAAACGAGTTTGATCACATAAATTTGCCCCCCCAGTAGGAAGAACGAGACAAACACTTATATTGGATGAAAAAACAGGGCAACTTTATTTAAAACAAAACACGGCATGGGGCAATCTAAACTGCCGGACAAGCCAAGGGAAACCCTTGACCCTTCCAAGTCCGGCGGGGTGAGCCACCCAGCCCCCGGCAGTAGCCGAGAAAAAACAGCTAATGCCAGGCCGGCAAAGGTCGGGTGTACCCTCGACCAGCCAGGCACCGACTCCAGCTCACCTGCCTGAGAAGGGAAACCCTATAGCGAGCATCACAGCAGAGAACCGTACAGCCATTCTGCCGTACCATCCCGCCACATTCCCTTAAACTGGGAATGAACCGAGGGTGCTCACCGGTTACCAAACTATCAAGGAAAAACTTCTGCCGAAAGTTACCAAATAACCAGGCCAATCAGTTGAAATGAAAAAAACCTACCTGGCCCCGTAAAAACCGGCGACTGGAGAAGCCTGTACTATTGTAGGGAGGGAGGGAGGGCCGACTACACGCCCGGATGCAACTGCACCACCGGAAGCGTGTCCGGGCTTAAAAAGCCCCGGTACCATGCCCTCTCACTCCTCGGATGGGCGAAGACTGTTTTCCTCAACTCAGTCCGTGGACGCAAAGAACGGCCCTCACCCTATGCTGCTGAAAGCAGCGCGGGCTGGGAGGGGCCGAATTGCCCCCCCAGTAGGAAGAACAAGACAAACACTTATATTGGATGAAAAAAAAAGGCAACTTTATTTAAAATTAAACACAGCATGGGGCAACCTAAACTGCCGGACAAGCCAAGGGAAACCCTTGACCCTTCCAAGTCCGGCGGGGCGAGCCACTCAGCCCCCGGCAGTAGCCGAGAAAAAATGGCTAATGCCGGGCCGGCAAAGGTCAGGTGTACCCTCGACCGGCCAGGCGCCGACTCCAGCTCACCTGCCTGAGGAGGGAAACCCTATAGCGGGCATCACAGCAGAGAACCGTACAGACCTTCTGCCGTACCATCCCGCCACATTCCCTTAAACCGGGAATGAACCAAGGGTGCTCACCGGTTACCAAACTATCAAGGAAAAACTTCTGCCACCACAATGCCAAGCCTCCGCTTAGGCAATTGGGCCCACCGGTTGGCCTAAAGCCAACCACAGCCCCAGACGTAGCCCTGTTGCCAGACATGGACAGGTGGACCCCGTCTTGCCGATATCGGTCCGCTACTTCAGCTTTTATTACAGGGTGTGACAAATAGATGTCCATGCCTTCACCTAGCGCTTTCTTGATAGCCTTGTTCGCCTTGCGCCTGGCCCTGTCGATCCCCATGGGATCCAAGGCAGCCCTCCAGACCCTGTGTGGTAAGATGGCGGACCATAGGATAAGCACCCCGGGCCACCTGCTCCAAATTGCCCGCAAGTCTTCAACCGCCTGCAGAGAAAGGGCCTTCCCTTTCAACAAACCAAGGTCGTTCCCACCGAGGTGTATGACCAGAATGTGCGGCAGAGGACCTGGCCTCCCCTGGAAAAGAAGTGGCAGCAGTCCAGCCCACCAAAGGCCCCATTGACTCTGCCACTCAACTTCAGCCCACTTGCTGAGCCCCAATTGTGATCCAATTGGCAAGCGTCGAGCCTGGTGGGCTGCCCAAAAAACCATGCTGTGGCCAGCGATAAGAATTCTCCGTCTCTCGCGCCGCACCACAGCACCTAAGAAAAAGAAAAGAAACAATTGACAAACCATGCCAACACGCATGCCCTTTCATGACCCTTCACGCATCTAGTGGGCGAACGTAACTTTTGTAGGCCGCCGACCTCCAACGACCGACCCTTTGGATAACCGATCCCGGGTACCCCATGGCTGCCGCTGTGGAGGCCGCGCCTATACGGAAGGAATGAGTCCTGAATCTGACCCCACCCAGCCCAAGCTTTTTGAGGGCCCTTGAAGTGACAGCCCAAAACTGGAACTTAGTCAGTGGGGACCCATCCTTATGGTGAAAAAGGAGGTCACCCTCATCCCCCCTGCCCACCAAATACCGCTTCAGGGCAAGAATTGGACAAATATCACGCTCCTGGCACATACCCAGGGTAATTACGACCCCCCTCTGCTTCTGGTCAGTCTTCGACCACTGTACCTGAATGGATACATGGTCGCCCTCGAATTTTACATCCCCAGCCTGAAGGGCCTGACCAGAAGTATCATGGCGCGAGCCCGCGACCAATTCGCTCACTCTGAGCATGCCAAAAAACAACAACAACAACAAAATTTTATTTGTATCCCGCCCTCCCCGCCGGAGCAGGCCGTCAAAGCAGCGGCGTGGAACAACAATGCCTCGAACTTAGTCGTACAGACTGTTTTCCATACCGAATGCAGACCCCTTAGGATTGAGGGGGACACGGGCTGCCTCAAGTCGGGCCAAGGAGCCTGCTCCCGGGCCCACCCTTCCATCATCTTATGGATTTGAAAATCACCCGAATTGTCAGCCAAACCTTTCAACTTGCTGTCAAATGACAACGCGGCCAGCTTAGCTCGAATGGATTTGACTACAAGACCCTTACTTTTAGGTGAACGCAGAATTGCATGAGATGCGACACTGGAATGGGCCATCTCATGCTCAACCCTACCTGCTCCCTAAAAACCTGGAACTGCGTGATAGAATGGTTATAGGCCTTTCTGGTGCTTGGCGCCAGGGCTAACAGCATTGCCCGTTCGGCCTTGACTCTCCAAGCTGCCACATGTCCAGAGGCATCCACGCCGGCTGCAGGTTGGCTTCTGGTGCGAGCTGCCTGAATCGCTCCATCTGCCGGCAAGACAGAGCATCTGCCGCACCATTGCTAACACCTGGCACGTGCTTTGCAAGAAACAAAATGTTCAGACGCAAACAACTAAGCGTAAATGCCCTCACCAAGCCCATTACATGAACAGACTTAGAAGTCAACTGATTAATAACATAAACCACAGCCAAGTTGTCACACCAGAAGTGCACTACATGGTTGGCCAACTCAGATCCCCAGAGCCGAAGGGCTACAACAATTGGAAAAAATTCCAAAAAAGTAAGATTGCGGCAGAGTCCGCTCTCAATCCACTCGCTGGGCCAACTTTCTGCGCACCAATGCCCATGAAAGTACACCCCAAACGCAATAGAACCGGCAGCATCTGACACAATTTGCAGTTCCGTCTCAATCCTCAAATCCTCCCACCAGAAAGAGATGCCATTGAAAGATGATAAACATTGTTCCCAAACTTCCAAGTCCTGACGCATGCCTCTATTTATCCGGATTCTGTGATGAGGCAAGCGCAGACCACCCATGGCGTCACAGAGTCGCTGCAGAAAAGCTCTACCGGGTGCCACAACCTTGCACGCAAAGTTGAGATACCCTACAATCTGTTGGAGTTCCACCAACGACACCTTATGCTTGATCCTCAATGCCACCAATTTTAACCGAAGGCCCTGGACCTTATCTGGAGGAAGCCGTGAAGCTTGCCTTTCAGTGTCCAATTCGATTCCCAAAAATGTCAAGACCCTTGCTGGGCCTTCGGTCTTCTCGTGAGCTAGAGGGACCCCCAGGTCAGCAGCCAACTGCAAAAAGGTCTGCAGCATCTGCGCACAATGACCGGACCCCCCCGGGCCCACAAACAAGAAATCATCAAGATAATGAACCAAATTGGCAGACCCCACCCGCTCGTGCAGGGCCCACTCAAAAAATGAACTAAAACGTTCAAAGGCCGAACATGAAATAGAGCAACCCATCGGTAAAGCCCTATCCATGTAATATTTACCTTCAAACATAAACCCGAGGAGTTCAAAATCATCGGGGTGCACTGGAAGAAGGCAAAATGCAGACTTGATGTCGCATTTAGCCATTTCCACCCCCACACCGCAACTCCGTACCATTTTGACCACCTGGTCAAAAGAGGTGTACCGGACCGAACATAAATAGTTAGGAATAGCATCATTCACTGACCCCCCCCCTTTTGGAAATGACAAATGGTGAATAATCTGAAATTCACCCAGAGCCTTCTTCGGCACAACTCCCAATGGGGAAACCCTCAAATTGGGAACAGGCGGACTGTCAAAAGGGCCCAACACACGTCCCTCAGCACACTCCCTGCCTATCTTGTCCCTAACTACATGCTCTAACCCAACAATAGAACATAAATTCCGAGCCATAACAGGGGCCTGTGGGCCCTGAAACAGAATGTGGAACCCATAACGAAAACCATCCAGAAGATAGACTCTATCCATAGCCTTAGGATAAGCAACCAAAAGTTTTCTAAGTACCTTCAGTCTGATGGGGTCGGGTCCCCTTGTTAGCCGAATGGGCGCTACTGCCTCCTGTGGTCTGCTTACTCCCAGATTTGGGCTTGGACTTACTACAAGCCGACAGGGCATGGGACCCTCCATACAATGGGCACTCGTGCTTATACTTGCACGTTTTTCTGTTACATACCCCCTGTGAGGAATAATCCCAGCACAACAGCCGGGGTTGAACCGACTGCCCCGCTGTTGGGCGGGAACTACTTGCGGCTGCCTGCTTACTTATCAAATGACCACTGTCCAACCGATCCCCACTATTGGGCTTAGCAGGCGACATCAACTGCAGCCAAAGCTGTTGGTTGATCTGGTCCCAGGGCATTGTTGGGTTCAATGCCGCCCTCATGCGGAACTCCTCAACGTACTGCAGCCATGCAGCACCTGTGAAATCCGTATAGGCTTTGTAAATGACGTCGCAGTATTGAAACAGCGGGGTGGCCTGTGAAGGCTGTGCTCGCGCTATAACACCTGCGTAAATCAGGAACCCGGGCAACCAGTTTGCCCAGTTCCTGTCTACCTTCCTCCTTTTGAGTTTCTCTTTATCCCTTTCGTCCAACTAATCCTTATCCTTCTTCTCAAGCTCCCTGTAAAGAAGGCTAAAGATGTCGACGCATTCCCACTGCAGAATCTTTTCCCTAGTGGCAACCATCAGATGGTCACCCAGAGGCATAGCAGTGTCACCAAATGGCCGAGAGTGAAAGGGCAATGAACCGTAAGGTGCTGAAGTCAAGCCCCATCCACCCCACTGAGCAGCTGGCCAACCACAAGGCCAAACACTACCCTGTTGTTGGCCCCACAGTAATGGTCCCCCCATGGCCGCCTGTGCCGCAACCCCCTGTGAAGTGGAAGGGGCGGCCGGCAACGAAGACCCCTGCAGAGCGGCCCAAGGGTAAACCTGACCCTGCAAGGCCGCAACCCAGGGTTCCGGACCGACGGGGAGGCAGGGAGACCCTACCCCACCACCTGCACCCAACACAGCTGGAGGACCAGCTGAAACAGGCAATCCTGGGTGAGCCCAACCGCCCCACGGCCAACCACTGCTGTTACCTTGATAGCCCCGCTTACCATCTGAGTCCTCGACATTAACTGCAAGTACCACCGGAGCTGGAACCCCAGCTGTCCTGGAGGGACCTGCCCTGTCTGGGGCGTTGCCCTCACCTTCTGATTCGGAATCATCATCAAACACAAACTTTTAAATGACACTTGCGCTGAGGTAACTTTAATAGTGGCTAGATTTCTCCAACAGGCCCTGGAAATACGACAGAGAATGGTTCTGGAATGACCATATTTTATCTTTTAATTATTTAATTTGGCTAAACTCGGCTCATATATATTTTACTTATTTTATGTATTTTAGCTCCCTATGCACTTTATAATCTAGGATTTTATATTATTTATATTGCTATTTTACTGCTAAATCTGTTTTATGCCAATAAAGGCTTGCTATTTGCTATTTGATTCGGACTCAATATCCGCTGGGGGAGTCCGCGAGGCCATACCCTGCAAAGAAGAAAGACGGGCCAGAACCTCCTGTTCAAAAGCCCTAGTGGAGGTTCTAGCTGCCTTACGTCCCCTACCTGGACCTGCAGCAGCAGGGTCCACGCCATGCTGTTTCTCCAGCTCCCCTAACTGTTCTATTATGGCAAGCCTAGTGCATGCCTCCTCCTCTTCTCCAGGGCGTGGGGCTGGTGTACGCCTCCTATCCCCTCCCTTAAGAGCCTGCTTGCCCTTACTACCCCCTTTTCCTTTCTTGGGGGCCATTGTAAGAAAAGTCCTGCCGGACCTAAAGACCCACAACCCAATGCAAAACTTGGGCGAGGGGTGGGGTGGGGTTGGAGAAATACCAGCAAAATTGGGGGTGGTAGTGCCTAAGGTGGGGGTTCAGCCCTCTGCTGAACCGCCACCTGGCTTCCCCAACTTCTAGCCCAACCTGGCCACACAAAAGAGCCTGGGCTAGGAGGTGACTGGGGACTAAGCTATCCCCTGTGGCAATCCCTGGTTCCCTAATCAGCCTTCCGACCACCAGACAACGCCCTTCCCACCTGGCTACCAAGCCCTAGCGGGAGAAAAACGGACTGAGGCAATCAGGCTGACCACGAGACACTTCTCCTCACGACCCTTCAGGAAGGGTGGGAAGTGCCGCATGCAAAACCCTCCGTGTAAGGGGGTGGGGGGGAGGTAGGTAGCCCAAGGAATGACTCCCCCATCACCGAGCCCAGCAACAGCAAAAAAGACAAGCTCCGCCACCCAAGAAAAGGTGGGAAGCAACTCACTACCACCCGAGTTAGGGTGGAAGAAGAAAAAACGGCCGAGCGCTTGAGAACGACGATCTACGAGGCCTGAAGCAACGGAGCGCCGAAAAGCAGCTCCACTCCGACCACACACCCGGACGCAACTGCGCCACCGGAGGCGTGTCTGGGCTTAAAAAGCCCCGATACCATGCCCCCTCAATCCCCGGATGGGCGAGGACTGTTTGCCTCAACTCCATCCGGGGAGGCAAAGAACGGCCCTCGCCCTATGCCACTTAAAGCGGCATGGGCTGGGAGGGGCTGAATTATCCAGCTGCTACTTCTGCATCAAAGTTTATATATTATTTATTTAAAGCATTTATTAGCCACCTTTCTATTTTGTGGAATTCAAGGAATTCTATTTTGTGGAATAAAACAATTATTAAAATTAAAATAAAACTGAAAAACCACAATTTAAAATCTCAGCTTTCAATAAATAAAAATTAAATTAGTCAAGTGCAGTCCTAGGATTGTCAGCATCCTTGATATGAAGGACTTCACAAACTCAGTGGCCTTGGGCAATGGTCAAAGTTCTGGCTTGAAAAACTATGTTAGACACTTTATATTTTATTTAGGAAGCCTATTTAGCACAGAGGCTTTTAGAAACAGCAATATTTTAAACATGTGCCAAAAATGCCCTTGATTAAAATTAAAATATAAATATATTTAGATCCATTGGGATCCAATAGACATGGCTGTCTTAAAAAAATCTACAGCAATTAGAGCTGTGTGAATTAGAGTATCACATTGCAGCATATTTCTGGCTTATTTGTGTCTCCTTGTAACTTCAGATAACCAGCAATTGTGTATTATTTGCTCTGAATACACCAGTAGCAACAGCTCCTGGAGAGAGAATGAAGATCAAAGGTAAGATTCAATCTCCAGCCTGTTGGTACTCATAAAACACTCAAACTGCACTTTCTCACTCTCAGACAGCAGCACAACTCTTGAAGCAATTATGGACTGTAGTCAACAGGGAGCTTGTTTTAATTGCTGCACAAACAATTGAACTGACTCCGAGCATCACAAATATTCTAAAGACAATGACTTAATACAACTTGACAGTAGGTATTTTTGCAGCAGTACTGCTCAAACAAGATTGTTATGGTTGGAATTGCATGCCAAGTGTGCACGTACCTTTTTTTCCTTTTCTTTACTCTTAAATCTCATCTCAACAGGACTCATAATTTTGGTGAAATACCCTTGTCTTATACATACAGACAAGACTGCACTTAATTGTTGTGGTGTCCCTCACAATCACAAGCTTTCCATAGATCCAGATTGGTAGCCGATGCCGTGTTGGTCTGAAGCAACAGAATAAAGTAAGTAGCTTTGCATGTTTTCCATACAACAAAGATTCTTCCTCCCAGAAAAGCAGACTTCAGCTGCCGAATCCAAACAGTTGCACCAGTTTATTGCATGACATGCTGTTAAACCAGTGAAGGAAACAAAAGACAGTATACTGATTGGTACGACTATCACCCAGTTTTAACAAGAAAGGGGTCTGGGTGTGGCAGAAGGTTGTGGGAGCAATGGTTAGAAACAGGCTTCAGGTGAAACTCAAACCCAATCATATTTGAACCTCTTTAACCAAGTATATATTTTCCTATAAGGAAATAAGTAATCCAGATCCTGAAGTATGTTCCATATTATTCTGCCAGCCTACGGATTATGGGTTAACTACCTTAAAGAGGTTCTGCAAAAGAAAAAGAAAAAAGAAAATTTATAGTTGAAGACATATGATATTGTTAACTTTTCCCCTTGATATTTATTTATGGAATAGACACCCCTCCAAACTAGATAAATGGAAAACAGATGTTTACATAATAATCATTCTTGTTCTTGTGCTCTTGTTTTTGTGGATTTTTTAAAAAAGTAATTTCACATCCTATAGGGTTGTGGGACAACTTTATGGCAAGCAACTTTTTGGCCCTACAGGTCCCTTCCAACTCTATGAGCATAAGACTCTTATTAGGTAAGTGTGGGGCCCACGATCTCATATGTTTATTATATGCTTACAGGGCTCTTCTTACAGGGCCTACAGTAAGCTGTTGGAGAATTGTCTACATCAGGGGGTATAGCCTAATATACAAAGGAGTTCCTGCTACAAAAAAAGCCCCGGGGGCATCCAGAGTTACAAAGGAGTTTGAGCAGCTATCTAAGCCAGTTTTGGTATTCAGGGCTTTTTTGGTAGAAAAAGTCCAGCAGGAACTCATTTGCCTATTAGGCCACACCCCAGATGCCGCCATTGTTTCGTACAGGACTTTTTTTGTAGAAAAAGCCCAGCAGGAATTCATTTGCCTATTAGGCAACATCCCCTGACACCAAGCCAGCCAGAACTGTGTTCCTGTGCATTCCTGCTCAAAAAAAGCCCTGTTGGTGTCACTCTGCAGGCCTTCTGTAAGCTGTCCTTCTTACCCTCAATTAGAAATAATGTTTGGCATTTCATTCTTCCCACAAACAGAAAACAAAATCTTACATCAGAAACACACACCATATAATTAGTTATTGTATGTGTTTCCAAACATCTTTTGATACATTCTTTCAAACATTTTGAGTTAAACCACTTCTCATAAATAGAAAACTCTTACACTGTGAGTTAGTACTGTGACATCACACTTTTTTTAAAAAAAAATAAAAAATTCCAACCTCCCACTTCTTTGAAACTTTAATTGTACAATATGTTTCTTTTTCTTTTTTAAGTTCTTTCCCACCACCACTGGGAAACAAAAACATGATTGATAGACAGACAGAGTGACTATATTTGGTATCTGAAAAATAATTTCTACTAAGTTGTTGGCAGTCTGTCTTCATTGTATTTGATTTTGTCCTTGAGGCATTTGATTTAAAGGTTCCTTTTCCCATCTCCAAATTCTTGATTTGCTTCTCCAGAAGACATATTGAACCTCATGGAGGCTTAGAATATACAACTAACTTTAAAATTCATGTATAACAATATACAAATAAATGATGCAGTATTTAAAAAACAAACTGAAGAAATAAGAGAGCAATTCTAAGCAGGTCTACTCAGAATTCTACTAAGGTCTATTCAGTGGGGTTAACTCCCAGGAAAGCACTCTTAGGATTGCACTGTAAAACTTGCTTGTCTTTTTAATATAATTTCAAACACTATATCCATGAAAGAAGATGATTGAAATGTTTCTAGGTAGTCCTGGCTGGTGGTGGGTTCTGTCACTGAAAAAAAAATGTCAATAGCAAATAGCTGAGACTAAGATATCATTAATTAGATGGGAAATTATGTGGTTGAAAATACTCTCTGTGCAGCACTTAGTAATTAATGATTCACAGATAGTTTTGCACCCAAAATATAAGGTTTTAGTTTATAATATTTCTTTTTATATATAAAAAAAACTTTTTTGTTTGCATTAGTGTGACTCTCAAATTAGGCATAGATATATCTTCCAGGCACTACATTGGAAACTAAAAACATATTTTATTGGGCAGTAGGTTGCTTAGCACAGCAATACTGCTTAAAATAATGACAAAGGTAATACCTGTAATTTGAAAACTATGTGGTATGGGAAATTGTATGGATAGTCAAAATACAATATACAGAGTGGATCATTCTAATAGTTGACATGGACCAGGATGGCAAATACAACTATATTTGGATGAAAGAAATATGATTTTTAATTAATGTTTGAAGGGGCTATTAGTAAGTTAGCATAAGGAGAATCATTTACAGCCCTTAATGGTTGTACAATATTTTGGCGTATTCAGCTAGATGTCAAAGTTCCAAGTTGTGTATATTCAATACACCTTTTTCAGGTACATCTATATTTTGGGCTGTTTCATATTCACCTTAAGAAGTGCAGCTTCATCTGTTCTAATTTGCCAATTTGGGGGTTAGGGTGGTACTGGTAGTGTCCAGTTAGGCCCTGTGTAGACTCGGAGAGTGAGGGATTTAAAGAAGATGAAGTTTTAAGAGAGAAAAAATGACAAGGCCACATCTCATGAAACAGATGAGTTTACCTATCCTTAGTCTGCTGAACTGGGTATGGCCATTGCTTGTCTTGATTATTCAGAAACTGAGAGGAGGGGAGTTAGGCAAATCTTCCACAGGTCCCAAGAAAATAATGAAAAGGTAAAGCAGTGGAAGGCTGCTCCTGTGTGGGAAGAAAACATCCTGGACTCTCAAAGAAAGAAAATTGGAGTTGGCAGTCTCTGTGGTGGAGAAGAGACTACCATCACACTTCAGCTGGAGAAGCAGCAACAGCTATAAGAGCCAATACTAAGGAAAATACAGGTGTGCCCAGGTAAGTATCCATGAATTCTCTGGCTCTGGTTGAATTAAATGGGAGGTCTTTTTGAGAAGGGCTACAAAATGTGTTTGCATCCATGTAGGGAAATATTCTGGGTGGACAAATCAGTCTGGTAGTGAATGTCTTCTGCCTAATGTTTTGGCCACTTGTTAGCATAGTGAGGATAAGGAGAGCCCTGACCTCACCTTCTCGAAAGTAAGGCATTGCTAGCTCCTAAAATGGCTGTCTTCATGAATTTAACAAGAATGGAGTCATGGAAAACTGTACAGATCTAGGAAGGGAGTCCTTAGTAATACTTCCCTCCATTAATGCCAATTTACCCTTCAACAATTATGGTTGTTATGCTGTTTACAGGATTAATTTTATGACTTTAATTTTTACTGAAGCATATCCAACTCTATGAATAAGAGCTTTCCTTAAATCTTAGAATTTCAAATGTACTCACTTAAATTAGAATACTGAAAGTCTACTGAAGCAAAGGCAATTATAGAAAAAAACAATTCATTTTTCCTCTTTAAGTTATTATATCTATGATAGCAGATAAAATTAAAACTAAAATATTTATATCTGCTAATACTATACATCCCAGATTGCTTTGAATTAACTTTATATATACCTAATGTATAACAATTAGTACTTTAATACTGGATTTAGCTGGTTCACCTCATCCTAAAAATGTGCTGAAATGTTGGTCAATGAGATTTAAATAGAACATGATCCAGAAGCTGCCTCACAATGGCACAACAGCCTGCCCATAACATTGGTGTTTTATTGAGCTACCACAATAACCTTTGATGATTGGACAGTGAAAGCACAGTAAAATATCTCTCTTCACTGGAAGAACCATGGGAATCTTGTGGGAATTCATTCAAACCCAGTCTACAAGTATTCAGATGCTTTTCAATACATATTTCTTTTTATTCAATTCATTCATTCATTTATAATCCACCTTTCTTCCCTAATGGAGACCCAAGGCAGCTTGCATTATTCTGCTCTCCTCCATTTTATCCTCACAACAACCCTGCATGGCAGGTTAGGCAGAGAGAGTGTGATTGGCCCAAAGTCACCCAGCAAGCTTACATGGCACAAGCAGGGATTCAAACCTCCCAGATACTAGTCCCAGATACTAGTCCTACACTCCTTCAGGGGTCATGAACTCATTTGTTATGAGGGTCAGATCTGACATAAATGAGACCTTGTTGGGCCAGGCCATGTTGAGCTGGGCCATATGTGTACCTATTTAAGATTAGGTAGCAGAGATATAAACTTTATAAAGGACACAGACAAACACAATTAAAGATTTTTAAAAAAACTTAAAATAAACCATGCTTAAAACATGGTTAAAACATGGTCCTATATGGCCAACGACCTGCCTACCTTAGGGACCGTCTCTCCCCGTACGAACTCCAGAGAGCACTGAGGACAGCAGGGAAGAACCTGCTGACTATTCCCAGGCCAAAAGACGTAAAACTCCAGAATACCCGTACTCGGGCTTTCTCTGTTAGGGCTCCACAGCTGTGGAATCAGCTTCCAGAAGAAATGCGGGCCCTATGGGACTTTGAACAGTTCCGCAGGGCCTGCAAGACCATTCTCTTTAGAATGGCTTTCACTGAGTAAACTGCTAAGTAAATTCACCATCTGAATAGCACCAACATATTAACTTATTAATATTACTTATTGTTTTTAGAATTTTAATAGTTTTTAATTATCTGCTGGTTTATATTGTTAGTTATAACTCAATGTATGTATTGAATTTTGTTGTTAGCCGCCCTGAGCCTGCTCCGGCGGGGAGGGCGGGATATAAATAAAATGTGAATGAATGAATGAATGAATTAACACTCACTGGTCTTAAAGGTGCTTTCTTTGTATTTCTCCCATGGGATCCAGGGAAATGGGCAAAGGAAACTCTGGCTCTTTCCTTCCTTCCCCAGGAGATAAGGAGGGGCAGGAGCTTCAGCCAATAGAAGGAAGAGAGGCTTGGCTCAGTAGCTCTGCTGTGCACTTGAGAGAGCCTGGCAAAGCAAGCTCTCCTTCCCCACTTCCTCCCCAAGAGAGGAGCCTCAGCCAATGGAGAAAATAGAGACTTTGCTCTGTAGCTCCTGTGCAATTGAGCAAACCTTGCAAAGCAAGCTGTGATGCAGAAGGAAGCAAGAGAGAGGGAGAATGAAGCAGATGACAGCCAGTTGCTCAGGGGCCTTCGAGGGTCTAATTTGGCCTCTGGCCACATGTTTGACACCCCTGCTTTAACTAGTACACCACACTGGCTCTCATATGCTATCAGCACTTGAAGATGAGATTGCTATCAATAATATTTACTTCATTATCTTCAGGATTTAGTAATGATGTACTACATTGTGACTATGATCACACACACTAAATAATGCACTTTGGATCAATTTTCAATGCACTTTCAAACTGGATTTTACTGTGTGAACAGGCACAATCTGGCTTGAAAGTGCACTGAAAGTGCATTGAAAGTACTCACAGCCAGTGAGTAGAATCCCAGGTTGTTTTCTGCTGGGGGTGGGGGGGAGGCAACATTCCCTGACTATTCTTTCCACTGCAGACCCCCCATTTTACCGCAAATGCTGTTTCAGAGGATTCCTAAGGAACAGAGCAAAACTCTTAGCAGATGTATTCTGAACCCTTATTTGGTCTGTTCAATGGGGTTTATTCCCAGAAAAGTATTTGTATGATTGTGTTGTTACAGGACAGCAACAAAAGGAGAATATCATCAAAAATCTTTCCCCATCTTCTGCTGGAGAGGTGTTTAGTACTAAAACACCCTCGGATCCAACCCCCAATTTTTCAGTATTTCTTGTGATTTGTTTGAAGTATGAGATAGAATCTTTACCCTATTTTGCCATTATGTAGTAGCAGATTGCATCCTTCCCCTACTTGGAATGCTTGGAATAAGGCCTGTTATGGGGGGGGGGGGGGCGGATACAACAAGCTCTAGAAAGAGGCTCTGAGTGAATGACCCCACACCCTTGTTGCCTTCCCACCCACCCATCCAAGTGAAGGCATTCACTCCCCACCCCTTGGTGCGTTCCCACCCACCCTGCAGGTGAAACAGATGCTGGCTTCTACCCCCCCCCCCACATGTGTGTATGTGTGTGTGTGTGTGTGTGCGCCCATTTCTAGGGTGGCTCAAAGCCCTGAAAAAGGTCCACCTGATCTCCTGGCATCACAACTGAACTCCAGACAACAGAGAAAACTACTGCTTTGGAGGGTGGACTCTATGGCATTACATTCAGCTGAGGCCTCTCCTCTGCCTAAACTCCGGCTTCTGTAGGCTCCACCACAAAATCTCCAGAAATTTCCCACCAACCTGGAGCTGGCAACCCTAGTCCGAACTGCCCCAATAAGTTTTCCCACAATGGCCAAAATAGGCCTGGAAAGGGCCTGCTTCCCCTGCCTTTTACTGACAGAACCAAGTTTCGTTGCCTAGCAACAGCCACTGCCTAGCAGCTTCCCCAGTGGCCCAATCCTCATCTGTCCTGGGGGGAGGTTGAGGGGAAGAGGGAGGGAGTGACAGGAAAGAGATGGCTGCTGTAGTCTCAGAGGAAACACTCCTGACAGAGCCAGGCCTTGCCACTTAATCACATTTTGAGAAGAGAAGGCCTGCCCACATGTTTACTTGCATAGCCACTTGCCTTGGAGGCTAGCAGAAGGAGGAGCTGCAGCAGTAGCACCTTCATTCCTTGTCTCTTCGCCATCTCCCTGCTGCTTCAGTCTACTTTATCTTCTGAATCCCACAGAGAGTGGGAAGGCAACAGCAGGTGGAAGAGAGGAGCGAACTCAACCAATGGAACACAATGGAACTTGAGTGGTGGTTGCTGGGTCAATGGCTGATGCAGTAAGTCATGATCAGTATGTCTGGGCTTTTATATTACATTTCATATAAGCACATGAGAGATATGACACTCCCTGTTGATTCAAAGCAGATATAGATCCAGGTAGGCAGCCATGTTGGTCTGAAGCAACAGAACAAAGTGGGAATCCAGTGGCACCTTTAATACCAACAAACTTTTATTCATAAGAACATAAGAGAAGCCATGTTGGATTAGGCCAATGTTTGGTCACACAGTAGCCAAAAAAACCGGGTGCCATCAGGAGGTCCATCAGTCAGGCCACTACACTAGAAGTCGTCACACTGTTGCCTCTCCCAAGCACCAAGAATACAGAGCATCACTTGCCCCAGACAGAGAGTTCCAACAATGCACTGTGGCTAATAGCCACTGATGGATCTCTGCTCCATATGTATATCAAATCCCCTCTTGAAACTGGGTATGCTTGTAGCCGCCACTACCTCCTGTGGCAGTAAATTCCACTTGTTAATCCCCTTTTGGGTGAAGAAGTGCTTCCTTTTATCCATTCTAACCCGACTGCTCAGCAATTTCATTGAGTGCCCACGAGTTCTTGTATTGTGAAAAAGGGAGAAAAGTACTTCTTTCTCTACCTTCTCTATCCCATGCATAATCTTATAAACCTCTATCATGTCACTCCACAGTCAACGTTTCTCCAGGTTAAAGAGCCCCAAGCGTTTTAACCTTTCTTCATAGGGAAAGTGTTCTAACCCTTTAATCATTCTAGTTGCCATTTTCTGGACTTTTTCTAATGCTATAATATCCTTTTTGAGGTGTGGTGACCAGAATTGTACACAGTACTCCAAATGAGGCCGCTTCATCAATTTATGCAGGGGCATTATGATACTGGCTGATTTGTTTTCAATTCCCTTCCTAATCATTCCCAGCATAGTGTAGACCTTTTTTATTGCAATTGCACACTGTCTTGACATTTTCAGTGAGTTATCTACCACAACCCCAAGATCTCTCTCTTGGTCAGTCTCCTCCAGTTCACACCCCATCAACTGGTACTTATAGTTAGGATTTTTGGCCCAAATGTGCATTAGCTTGCACTTGGCCGCATTGAACCTCATTTGCCACATTGATGCCCACTCACCCAGCCTCGACAGATCCCTTTGGAGTGCCTCATAATCCTCTCTGGTTCTCATCACTCTGAACAATTTAGTGTCATCTGCAAACTTAGCCTCTTCACTGCTTACTCCCAACTCCAAATCATTAATGAACAAGTTATAAAGCATCGGACCCAGTACTGAGCCCTGCGGCACCCCACTGCTTACCACCCTCCACTGATAAAATTGCCCATTTTTACTCACTCCCTGTTTCCTATTGATTAGCCAGTTTTTGATCCACAGGATGACTTGTCCTTTTACACCATATCTCTTGAGCTTACTAAGGAGCCTTTGATGAGGAACTTTATCAAAAGCTTTCTGGAAGTCAAGGTAAACAATATCTATTGGGTCCCCTTTGTCCACATGTTTGTTCAGCCCCTCAAAGAACTCTAACAGGTTAGTGAGATGATCTTCCCTTACAGCACCCATGCTGAGCCTTCCTCAATAATTTTACTAATTCTCTCTTTAATAACAGTCTCCACTAACATTATTCATTCAAAGTATGAGCTTTCATGTGCATGCACACTTTCTCAGACAAAGTAAAATGGAATTTATCTGTCCATACTGGACTCCCACTTTGTTTCAAAGCTGAGATAATCTGGGTAGATCCTGCAGTATCAATTACCTGACTTCCAGATGCTTTAAAATAGGAATGCAGGATTCCCAAACAAAAGGGCCTTTTTTGGGGGGGGGGTATTTCATAGAGAGAGCCAGTTTGGTGTAGTGGTTAAGTGTGTGGACTCTTATCTGGGAGAACCAGGTTTGATTCCCCACTCCTCCACTTACAGCTGCTGGAATGACCTTGAGTTGGCCATAGCTATCACAGGAGTTGTCCCAGAAAGGGCAGCTGCCGGGAGAGCCCTCTCAGCCCCACCCACCTCACAGGGTGTCTGTTGTGGGAGGAGAAGATATAGGAGATTGTAAGCTGCTCTGAGTCTCTGATACAGAGGGAAGGGTGAGGTATAAATCTGCAGTTTTCTTCTTCTTTCAAGACATATAGTTTTGCCACCGTTATTAACTCATGGATGAGGAAAACAAAAAAAAAATTAATTGACTTTCAAAGCAGAGTGAGTTCACTGAAGTAAAAATAATCCACAGAGGTGTAAGTGCTTCAAAAATATGATGTGTATTTAGCCCTTGCCATCTGTGGCAAATTTCTCCCATATAGCATCTGATATAGGCATCAGCCTCTAACAAGCTTATGCAATATAAATGAATGGGATTATTTACACTATATTATGTCTATTGCAGTCAATGGGCGATTTCCCACACAGCTTACCGAGGAGCGAAGTCCCTCCTCACCACGCAGTGTCTGCTCGGATTTCCCACCAACTGCTCCGCGGATTCAGGAAGTGCCGCACCTTTTGCGTTGCTAATGTAAACTAGGGTTTTAGTGATTTCCATTTGAGACGCAAAAGGTGTGGCACTTCCTGAATCTGAAGAGCAGTTTGTGGGAAATCCGAGCAGATGCTGCGTGGTGAGGAGGGACTTCGCTCATCGGTAAGCTGTGTGGGAAATCGCCCAATGTGTTTAGAGGAACTCTGCTTATGACTGGACTGGACTGGTGTTCGGCTATATATTGGTTCCATTAAGTTTTAAACAATTTTGAATAATTTTTTACACACATACATTATTGCTGTTAATTTAGAATAATTTAGAGATTATATTTACTTGATAATGTTAAAGATCTGCTCTTTATTCTCTTTTCTCATTTAGCTTTGAAACTCTCTCTTACAGCTATAGATGAAGCTGTAGGACTGTTTTAATATGAGGCTTTTTCCTTTTTGGTAGTATATAAGCCTATATTATAGACTAAGTTTTTTTTTTCTTTTCTTTTTCTTTTCTTCCTTTTCTAAGTACTAAAGATAAATGGACTCATAAAAGGTCACAAAATCTTTGTAAAATTAATGGTAATACTTAGGTTAAAGGTGGATTCTTTAGGTATAATGAACTTTGTTTTATTTCTTGGGGGCGGAGGTTGTAGTAAAAATGACTGTAATTTGTATACTGTTCCTTCTTTTCTTCTGTTTCCCTGCTTTCTTCCCTTCTCTAAAAAAAAGAAGAGATCAATTTCCCAGAAAAAACAGGTGCTTTGAAAAGTGGACTCAATTGCATTATACACTGCTAAGGCCCCTTTCCAGGCTGCACCCTCAGATCTCCAAGCATTTCTCAAACAGGAGCAAACCCTTTTTATCACCCTTACCTCCCCAATGCATGAAGTCAAACACTATGATATTGGGGATGGGGGTCCTTTGTTTGACAGTGTGTTTGCCACATTTTATAGCCAAGCAACTTCTCTTGGTGGAACAAATAGACAAGCATGCTGGCTCATGAAACTAATTATGTTTTGTGATAGTGAAAATTCTCAGTTTCTGAACTCGAAATGCTGCTGTATGATAGATGATAGATGAATGTTCAAAAGGCATATCTTTTGCAGCATATGTATTCTGACAACTTCTAAATTATTCATTTTCTTTAAGCAATCAATATTAATAATGTGATTTGCTCCTTGGCATTTTTAGTCACACTTCTGTTTAACTGACTGTAAATAAAGGTCACTAGGAGGCTTCCTGCTGCTGTTCTGAAGGTCCTTGCCTAATTAATTCCCTGTTCTTTTTCTTATGACTCTGATTAGCTGTTGCAATCAAGCTTCGTAATTAGCAGACTCCCTACTCTGAGATTAGCTCATTGCAGTTCTGCATAAGAACATATATTTTCCCCCCAAATCAAGCCTCACTCCAAAGACTGGCATATATTTTTGTCTCATGGCATACAGAGCTGACTATATTACAGGCAAAATATAATTTCTGTTTCTTTTACAGCAGTATCTATGGTCTTATTTATATATAAACTTTGTAATCATATTCTTTGTGATGGTGAAAATTCTGTTTCTGAGCTCAGGATGCTGCTATGTGATAGATGAATATTCAGAAGGCATTGCACCACAATTTAAGAAGGATATAGACAAGCTGGAACTTGTCTGGAGGAGACCAACGAAGATGGTGAGGGCAGGGCTGGCCCTGCCACTAGGCAATTTAGGCAACTGCCTAGGGCGCTGCCATCCCAGGAGTGCCGAATTGGTCGTCACGCACGTGACTGCGAACGCAATCTCATGGGCTGCAGGCTGCAGTGGTGGATCCTTAGACCTTGAGGCTGGATCTGGTTGCTTCCCCCCCACCACTTGCTTTTCTGCCCTGCCACCAGAGAAGGTGCCAGCAAGGTAGCCATGCTGATGCAGAGCTGCCAAGTCATCTCTTTCTCTGCCCAGCAGCTAAGGCATTCCAGGTGGGCTATGGGGTGGGCACTCTGACTCCAAGCCTCTGCCTCTGGGCCCATTGGCCACCTCTGCCTTGCACAAGTTACACTAGGCTTGTGTCATGCTGCCAGCCACAGACTGAGGCCACCTACCCAGCCTGCTTGGCAGGCCAACAGGCTTGCAAACTGGGCTGCAGCAGCCACTTCCTTGTCCTGTTCCATCAATGGGGAGCCTGTGTGCAAAAGTGAGTGCACTGGCTGGCCTGCAGCACCTCAGGGTAGAGAGCTTGGAGGCTGGCAGCTGGCAGCTCACTTGCTGTTGCTCTGCTGGGACTTTCCAGAGGAAGGAGAACCCCCTCCCACACTTCAGGGTCATCAGAAAGTGTGTGTGGGGTGGGGGTAGGGTGGAAATGTCTGCTGGGTACTCCATTATTCCCTAATGATAATAGAAAATTGATCCATGGGTATCTGGGGGTCTTTTTTTTTGTTAGAGGTACCAAATGTTCAGCATAGCATCTGGTACCACTCTTAAAAAAACACCCAAGTTTCAAAAAGATTGGACTGGGGGGGGGGGTCCAATTCTATGAGCCACAAAAGAAGGTGTCCCTATCCATTATTCCAAATGGAGGGAAGGCATTTAAAAGGAGCATGATTTCTTTAAATGTGATGGCCAAAACTCCATTCAGAGTTCAACTGTGCTTGTCATACCCTTGCTCCTGGCTCCACCCCCAAAGTCCCCAGATATTTCTTGAGTCTGACCTGGCAACCCTACACTCAGCTGGGTTGTTTTTTTTTGGGGGGGGGGTTGCATTTTTTTCTGAAGTCTCTTTAAAATGGGGTTTCCTCAGCTGTTTTTCACTTTTCAATGGGACTGCACAAAGTTAAAGGGACTCCACATGAAAGCCCAAAACAGCTGAGCATCAGGGAACAGGCTGCTTCCCACAGCTCAGCTATTTTTGCAGTTTTTACAGGGAACAGAAAGCAGGTGTTTAAAGGGATTGCACAAGAAAGCACAAAAATATTTGAGTGGCAGTTGTTTTTCATGCTTTTTGCAAATCCTGTTTAAAGGGAGCCCATTTAAAGGGACTTTCAGTGGGGTTTGTGAGGCAACAAAACACAAATTGATTCAGTTTGTGAAAAAATCCTCTTGTTTGATTCATGGTTCAGTTCGAACCACAAACTGACACAAACTGCATTTTTCTGGTTCATGCTCATCCCTATGTATGATTCCTCTCTGGTAAGTAAAGAATCTTTCTCAGGCTTTTTCCATGGCAAGATTCATCAGTTAGTATAAGGGCATCATAGGAGCCAGTCCTATACTTTGGTGTAACAATTTTAAAAATGTAGCTATTAAATAGATAGTTTAGCAAAGTTAGCATATGAGCTGACCAAACTTTTACAATAATTAAATTTAACTATCTGGGAGTTGTTTCAAATTAAAAATTAGTGCTACTGCCATATTCCAAGCTCCCTCCCTAGGACAAGCTACCTAGCAATGACTCCCCTAGCAAGACAGGGCATGCCCTTGGACCCAGCAGCTAGATTCACCTGAGTGCAGCAGAGCTGGATTAGAGACAGGAAGATGCAACCAGGGTAGCTTACCAGGGAGGCTAAGAAGGCATGGAGGGAGCAGGTGAGTCTGGAGTCTCTGGACAAGGGAGCAATTAGCTAGGTGGCCCTGATTGCTTTAGGCAGGGCTTAGATATGAGAGAGAACAGGAGCTGGTTAAGGAACAGAGAAGAGGGTAGAGCTGGGCTAGAGGAAGGAAGGAGGGAAAGGTGGAGGCTGGTTGAACAGAGGGGATAAAGAAGCAGAGGCAGAAAGTGGAAACCAAGCCAGACAGGGATGTTGAAGTAAAGGTGATTCAGTATGCCTGGACACTGGAGGAGTGCTAAATTGCTCCTTTCTCTAGAAAGAGTTTATTGTATTGTCTTAATGTATAAGATACCTCTTTCTATCTAAACTGATAGCTTCTCTCTGACTCCTCCTTCTCTTCCAATGTCCTTGTGAACTGAATCTGCCTTGATAAAAGTTCTACCTTTATGCAATATACCTGTTTAGAATCTGTTTACTGAACATACCATACTTTCATGAAAGCACAACTTTGCTGCACTAATACATATTGAGAACCATTTTTGTGTAGTGGTTAAGAGTAGAGGACTCTAATCTGGAGAACCACATGCAGCTGCTGAGTGATCTTGGGTGAGTCATGGTTCTCTCAGAGCTGTTCTCTTAAAATCAGTTCTTTCAGAGCTCCCTCAGCACCACCTACTTCACAGGGTGTCTGTTGTTAGGAAAGGAAGAGAAGGAGACTGTAAGATGCTCTGAGACTCTGAGTGACGGGTGGGGTATAAATCCAGTCTCCTCCTCCTCCTCCTCCTCCTCCTCCTCCTCTTCTTCTTCTTCTTCTTCTTCTTCTTCTTCTTCTTCTGCTGCTGCTTCTGCTGCTTCTTCTGCTGCTGCTTCTGCTGCTTCTTCTGCTGCTTCTTCTGCTGCTTCTTCTGCTGCTTCTTCTGCTGCTTCTGCTTCTGCTTCTTCTTCTTCTTCTTCATAAAAGGAAATAACAAGAAGCTATTTACATTCCTGTGCTGTTTCTGTATCCTGATTACTTTGCTCCACTGGCCACATATTCCTTCCTTCCAAATACTGGATTATTTCCTGGGTTACACTTGTGTTTTAGGTTTTTGAACCTCTGCCACCCCCTTTTCATAATCAGCACTGTACTTCCTGATCATTTTCTACAGCCAGTCTGAGGATGATTCCACACTCACCTTCGTCTGGGGCAGGCTTCTACTTCCACGTGGAACAAGTTGGCGATTTTGCACCATCTCAATGCACAGCAGCCAAGAAGGTCTGAGCACCTGCTCCGGCTGCAATGCCACTGAGGATGTTCTCCGCAGCTGAGAACGAAATGTCTGGAAGGAAAACTTTCTCCAGTAGAACACGGCACTTGATCCCGAAAGATTCTACAAACCCTAATTTGCACCAGTTGCTCTGCACCGCCATTTTGCGTGGGGCAAACCCATGATCTGCCCTGCCGCAGTATAAACCTGTTTATGATACCCTGAGTGAGCCATAGACTCACACAGTATGGCTTCAATTTCTCCAATCCTTTAGAGGTAGAAAAAATAATCCAAAGTTGTTTGACAAAGAAAAATGATCTTCTTCCACTCTAAGTTCTTTGGAAAGAAAGCTGATTCCTAACATAAGCAAATGTGAACAGCAACAGAATTGCTCGGTTTCTGTCATTACTTCAATATCATCTATGTATTTGCATTGTTTTCATTGTTTTCCATGTTCTTTTCTACTATGCTAATGAGCCCTGTGTAAAAAGACATTACTCTCTATTCCATCATTTAAAAAACTATATTCAGTTTTACTTTACTCTGTAAGAATATATTAAAAATCTTTACCGCCAGCACCTATTCACTCTTGTTCTGACAGCAGCAAGCCAAAGCATGCTTGCCCTGAACAAGCAGATTTCCCTTTCCTTTTCTGTTCCAGCAAGTGTATTCATTTAATCTCACAGGGGATCTGACAGCTTTTCCTAACTCTTAAAGCAAGTCTTTAGCTCTCACTGAAAAGTGCTCTAAGCCAAAGGAAAGAATGCTGACTTGTGCTTACATGCAGAGACCTGCCATCGGCTACATGAGCTCTGAGGGAAATTATCTGTTTTCCAAAGTCTATTGCTCAGTATAAGAACTGAAAGCAACCAGTCAAGTTATCTGGAGGCATCCTCCTAATGAATTGTAAAGGATACTAAACACTGCAGTGCAACAGACAAAAACTGGTAAAAAAAAATCAAATATTGGCTAATTATTTTTAAAGTTCAAAGTAATATACTGATTCACTTATCACCATTCCTTTTCATCCACAACATTATCACAAAACTACAATTCTCCAACTCCTATGGGGAAAGTCAGGTTTATTTATAGTGTTGATATACCCTTCAATCATGAGTGCAAGGTGTCTCACAACTGGCAAATTGCACTCAAAAATGCTTCCCTGGAAGTACTGCTAGTGTATTTTAGTGATCTGCGTGTCATAGTAGGATTTGGGAAACCTAGGTTCAGATCCCTACTCTGCCATGGAAGCTTGCTGGATAACCTTGGACCAGTCATACACTCTCAGTCTAATCTACCATACAGGGTTAATGTGAGGATAAAAGGGAGAGGGAGAGAATATTGTAAGCCACTTTGGGTCCCCACTGGGAGGAAGGGCAGGGCTGTAGCCAGGATTTCATATTTGGTGAGCCCCACAGCAAGATTTGTTCTTTAGGGGGGGGCGGGGGGCACCCAGTTTGGTGGCCTTGGACTCTCAGCACTGTAAGCTGCCTTGAGTTCCACAAGCTATCTCCCACTTCACCTGGACAGTCACAGCAGCTGTAGTTCCCCCACCCTTTTCTTATGTGCCCCTCTTTCAGAGAGACAGAGACCTCTTGACTCTCCCCCCCCCCACTTTGCTCTGCATGCTGGTTTAGGGAAGGGAAAATAAAAAAGCAAAAACACCAGCAGCAATGTTACTACTTGTTTAGAGTGGCGGTGAGCAAAGGGGACAGATTGAAGGCCCTCCAGTGGAGGGGCCATACAGTTAGAAGAAGGGTTGAAAGGATGGGCCTGGTCCCTCTTGGGCCCCACTGTAGCTATGGGCCTGAGGAAGAGTGGGATATACATGAAGTAAGTAAATGAATAAATATTAATAAATACTTCCACCTTAGTTCCCGTCCACTTTTTGTTTCCCCTTTTATATTCTGAAAGACAGAAATGGCCAGTTTTTACATGTCGTTCCCCAGTATTCACACATAAATATTCCCATTCTAGGGATGAAGATTTTATACCTGAAATATTTATTATGGTAGAAACTATTAATTAAAGTGTAAGTTGTGTAGGCACCAGGGGTAAATTAGTTCTTTAACCTACAGGGAAAGTACCTGGTAGGTTCTAGCCTTCAGGGCCCCAGGCAGCCAAGATGTAGCCAAGCTGAGTCCCAGCAAAATGGTAGTACTTGAAAGACTGACTTGGCTTGGAGCTGGCCACGAAGATTGTGGGTGTTTTTACATTCAGTTTGATGCAGAGTTTTAGAGTCTTCAAAGCACCTGCCACTGTTCCACTTTAATTATTTCCCTTTTATATTTAAGCGTTTCAATTTTGGAGGGGGGGGTGTCTCTGATCAGAGGGCAGCCGGAATACCAGTGCTTAGTTAAATGTATACGATTGCTTGGAAATCGTGTCAACACTGCAAAAACAATACAAATTTAAATCACTAGATGAGGCAAGCAATGATATGTAAAAATTTCAAGTGCTGTCAGTTCTCATGCAAATTACTGCACCTTGTGGTGGCTTTTGGAGGAGTCTTTTAAACCGCAGGAAAACTCTTACGATACAAGTTTGAAACGCCGTAGAGAAAAGACCAGACCAAAACTACTCTTGAAAAAAATGCTTTTGCATCATCATCGAAACCCATCTCACTGAAACAAATGTAAATGCTTCGGGAAGCAATAATGTGAAATAGTTATGAGAACGTTATGTAATGTAAAAGGTGAGTTTACAATGCGGAGATAGTCACAAACTGCCAGCGTAAAAACACCCAATGACAGGAATAGGTTTGCCTGTTGCCTCATCTTCCTGCAACACTGGGCTGAGGAGTTTGGCTGCCCATCTTGGGGCAGCACTGGAGAAGATGATGTGTGAATTTACACACACATTATCTTTACTGATAGCTGGGTCCAAATGGCAGTTTAGCTTGGCTTGCCCTTAGACCTTTGTAAAATCCCAGTTCACTCTTGATAGCCACAGACTTTCATGTTTAGGCTTCTGATAGAATTTTAACAGCAAATGTTGAGCCTGGGTGATGAATAATTCTTATTTGTTTAAAAGTCATATATGCTGCCCTTGAACTATAGGCAGCTATGGGCTAGAGTTGCTAATCCCCAGCTGGGTGCACCAAAAGGGGAAGAACACTAGGAGATTACAGACCAAGAGAAAAACGTGTTCTTAAAGTAATTACAACAATATTTAGAAACTCTTAGAAGAATTCACAAGATATTCACTATATTCATAGAATGAATTTACTTAGATATTTAACAATATTCTAATAGAAAGCATTAAAACATTAAATATACAAATAAGGTTAACATTGTCACAACAGACACCTCAACAAGTGTGGTATTATATATAAATTACAGGCAAACAATTCATATGATGTAAGGGATCTGCATAAGTTGTTGCTACAAAAAGAAACATTTAATTCAGAAGTTCAACACAGTTGCGCCCTATGGACTCAATGCAGCTTTGGACTTAACTCCTTTCTTGTAATACCACTGCTTTTAACATCTCTTTATATCAAATTATGAACTAGGCCGGTTTAGGCAGATTCCTTTTCAGGAAAGAGTTTGTACTTGTGACCTAACATCCATTGAGGACCTCTATCACTCCCTATTTTATTGTCCTGATTTTAAGATTGAACGGAATAGGTTTCTGGATTGTATTTTATCTTCTCTTTTTGGTAAGTCAAATCAGGAGAAACTAGTCTTCTTGCTGTCTGACAGAGATAGGCATATTACCCTCCAAGTTGCAAGATGCATGACTGGCATTATGGAAAAGAAAATGAAGACTGTACCACACTAATAGTTCATTATTATTATTCTGGGTAGTTTACTAGTATGGTACCGGTTAAATTTTTTCTGATGTTTTAAATTTTATATCTGGTTTTTAAAATTGAGTTTTATTGTATCTTATTGTATTAAGGCACGAGGTATTCTGTTTTGTTTTTGTTTTTCTTTCTCTCTTCTTGTTTCTTTTGTTTTATTGCTGAATCTGGTTGTTTGATGCTATGGCAATATGTGTTTATGCAATAAATTGAATTGAATTGAATTATGAACTCTCCTTTAAGAATAGCCGAGAGCATCACCTGAGTGTATTTAAGAAATAGGCTGGTCTATGAAGAATCTTTACTTCTACCATTTAAATACCTCATTGAAAAGATACAGGAAGAAGGCCAAATTCCAAACTCATGGCAAGAAGCTACGATATCTTTGATTCCAAAAGAAGACAATGACTTGAAAGATATTAAAAATTACTGTCCAATCTCCTTTTAAAATGTGGATTATAAAATTTTTGCTGCAATATTGGCACAAAATTTGAAGAAAGTTTTGCAATTTACAATACATGATGATCAAGCAGGATTTTTGCCTAAAAGATACTTGAAAGATAATGTTAGAACAGTTTGTAATATCTTAGAATATTATGAAAGCCATCCAGAGAAGCAACTGGTTTTAATTTGCCTAGCTGCTGAGAAGGCATTTGACAATCTTCGTTGGCAGTTTATGTTACAGCAATTGAAAAGTATGGAATGTGGGGGGAAAATTTTGAGAATAGTAGAAGCAATATACTGTCGGTGCGGACGCTAGCAGAGTGAGCGGTGTGATGAGCCCGACACTGAGCTCCAGGAAAGAAATCAGCCAGACACCTGCAACTAGTGCCAAAGTAGTGTATTTACAGTATATACAATACGTGCCCTCTAGTGCAGTCCAATATATTTATCACAGGAACAAAACGCTCCGCCAGCCATTCAATTCTCAGGAAGAGACCTGTGTATTGCAGACACAGTTCATTTATAGTCCAGTCAGCCAATCCTGGCAGTGCATTGTCATGCTGACTCAGCAGGTTCCTTCACCTGTCCTCAGCCGGCTCAAACCAGCCTGCTGATAAGGTCACTGTGACCTAGCATGCCGGCTAGATCACCAGCTGTCATCGCAGAGCTGTCAAAGCTGGGTTAAGATAGATTCTTTCTCCAACACACCTCCTAATCTATCGAACCCAGAACACCCAACCATAGTGAATTCCAACATTGGATACAGTTTACATCCATACCTGGTAACTGTACAGCACTCACAATGTTTTGCATTGTTACACACACATGCCTTCACCTTTGGTTCACAGACAGCAACATTGCATACTTTACATATTTACAGCTTTACAATTTCCAATCCAGGAATTCATTGTCACTGTCCTGGTCAGCCAGTTCCCTCTGGCGTTTGGCTTCAGCCTCCCTGTTCCGTGCCTCACACTCTGCCACCCAGACCTTCCACGCCTCAGCCTTTTTCCTGAGCGTTTCCTGGAACCCTGGTGGGTCTGGTTTAACTACCAGTGGGACATAAGGCACCTTGTACCTGGCAGGAGGTATACCCTTTGTGGCCCTAGCAGATACTCGTGGCCCTGTGCTCGGACCGGGCTCGTCTCCTTCGAGCTGATCTGTTGCCACCTCCTGGCCTGGTTCCTCCTGTCTTTCAAGTTCCACCTCCTGACTCTGTGCCTGAGGCTCTGTGCCAGTTTGGAGCTCACCTTCCTCTGCTTGTTTGCTTACCAGTTCCCGGTCGGGAGATTGCTGTTCCTGCTTAATTACCCTTGGCAGGACTCCAGCACTGTTATCAGTGCTTGGCAGCAGTACAATTTCTTTCTTATTAGAGTGTAACTGCGGCCAGCTGGACTGCTCATTAAATTTGGCAGTCTTACTGAGCGTTATCTTTGCTCTCTTATCGCAAAAGCGATAACACCTGGCTTCTGGCTTGTAGCCCAGAAAAGTTAGGCTCTCTGCCCGGCCATCCCCCTCCCTCCTGTTCTCGGAGGGGATGCCAACCCAGGCTTTTGTCCCAAAGACTCTCAGATACCTTAGGTCTGGACATCTATTGTACAGCTTTCTATAGGGCAAGTCATTCACAGTTTTGGACCAAATACGATTATACACAAAAACTGCTGAATGCATAGCCTCGGCCCAATAAGCAATTGGCAACTTTGCATCTTCTAACATGCAATGCATCACATTTTGCAGTACAGCTCCCTGCCCATTTTCCAGCCCATTTTCTTGGGGTGTGGCTGGGTTCACTAAGCGGTGGGCAATGCCCTTGCTCGCCAGCCAACATTTAAATTCATTAGACAAGAATTCACCCCCGCGGTGGGTCTGAATAGCCTTGATACGCGTATCCAACTCCCTCTCCACCGCTTTGGCCCATTTTGTAAATACCTTGTACACCTCGGATTTATGCACCATAGTAAACACCCAAGAGTACCTTGTGTGGTCGTCGGTGGCCACTAAACATACCTCCTCCCCGACAGACTTTTTGGCAATGGGCCTATAACATCTAAATGAATGAGTTCTAGGGCACGCTTGCTCTCCCTTTTGCTTTGCTTAGCAACAGCACAAGCCCTGTTCTTGGTCTTTTTGCAGACCTGGCAGTCTAGATAACACTTGCAGGGTTTTACTTTCAGACTTGGCACCAACTGCAGGGTCTTTTCCAACGCTCTAAACCCACAGTGCCTGAGTCTCCTGTGGAGCAGATGTATACACTGATTGTGCACTGGCACATTTGACACCTGTGCCACCTGGGCACAATGACTCTGAATCACATATATGTTTCCCTCTCTTTTCCCAGTTGCAAGCAGCTTCCCCCCACCTCCTAGGATTTTACAACAGGTCTTTTCAAACTTCACCTGGTATCCCTGGTCAATTAACATGCTCACACTTAGCAAGTTCGACCTTAATGTGGGTACACACAGAACATGCTGCAAAGTGCAATTTAACACAGGAAATTCAACACAGCCTGAACAAGTAACAGCGGAGGAAGTTCCGTCAGCTAATCGGACATGACTGTGCTCAGGAATGTCAACATTACTCAGCAGCTCCCTGTCGCAGCAGAGATGGCTCGTTGCACCAGAGTCTAAAATCCAGGCAGACCCTGTGCTCTCTCTTGCAGATGTGACCAGCCGGGCATCTTCCTCACACGGGCTGGTGGTCCTCTGCCCTCGCTGCCTCCGTCCCCGCCGCTTCCCCTTCTCTGGGCACACGCGTAGCAGGTGCAGGGACGATCCGCAACCGTAGCAACGTCGGACAGCCAGTGCAGTTGGCTCCTCTTTAGCTTTTGGTTGCCTGCCAGCAGCAGAAGCCGGCTCGCTTTTGGACGCCTTCCCAGACGAGCCGATAGACCCACGCTTCTCAGCCGACACCCCCGGACAGCTCACTGCCGCAATCCTCTCTTGGAAGTCAAGCAGGTGGGCACACACGTACTCCATTGTCAGAGTCGCCACATCAACCGTCTCCAGGGATGTTATCAGGGGAGTAAACTCAGGCGGCAACGACGACAGCAAAATATAAACTCTGTCGTCAGGAGCTACAGTTTTGCCCCTGGCTTCAAGCTCAACGAAGCAGTCCGTTAGCTTCTTGGTGTGCTACCTTACACACCCTCCAGCTGGCATTACAGTGTGGAACATCTTCCTAGTCAAGGTCATGAGGGAGCCAGCAGTGGCACTAACATAAACCCCACTGAGCGCGTCCCAGGCAGCCTTGGGAGTGTCCTTCCCACGCACATATACTAGTTGGTCATCTCCTCCTGCTAGCATGATGTTTGCCAGCGCCTTATCGGCTAACACAGTCTGGGCAGGAGTTAACACAGCAGGGGGATTACTTACAAACAGCCATTGCCCCTCACGCTTAAGGTAGTGTTCCATTCTCAGGCTCCACACCGCGTAGTTGGCTGAGTTAAGCTTCTCGACGGCCACTGCAAGCTGCTGCTGAGCCATGATGCCGACTCCTCCACACAGATGGCTGCCGTCCTCCCTCTGGCTCTCAAAATGAGATAGCTGGTGCTTCTTTGTCCTTCAACCGGCGTTCCTCGCCTCCGGCTCCTTCCGAACTCTCGGTCAGCTCAACTCTCACGGTGCTCCTCCACGCAGCGGAACCGCTCTGGGCCCATAACCCTGTCGGTGCGGACGCTAGCAGAGTGAGCGGTGTGATGAGCCCGACACTGAGCTCCAGGAAAGAAATCAGCCAGACACCTGCAACTAGTGCCAAAGTAGTGTATTTACAGTATATACAATACGTGCTCTCTAGTGCAGTCCAATATATTTATCACAGGAACAAAACGCTCCGCCAGCCATTCAATTCTCAGGAAGAGACCTGTGCATTGCAGACACAGTTCATTTATAGTCCAGTCAGCCAATCCTGGCAGTGCATTGTCATGCTGACTCAGTAGGTTCCTTCACCTGTCCTCAGCTGGCTCAAACCAGCCTGCTGATAAGGTCACTGTGACCTAGCATGCCGGCTAGATCACCAGCTGTCATTGCAGAGCTGTCAAAGCTGGGTTAAGATAGATTCTTTCTCCAACATATACTTCTCACAAAATTCTAGGGTGTCAGTGAATGGCGAACTAACAGAAACAATTAATATACAAAAAGGTACAAGACAAGGCTGTCCACTGTCACCTTTACTTTTCATTCTATCCTTAGAGGTATTGAACAATCAGAAGATACAAGTATGAAGGGTGCTGTAATAAAAAACGAACAATATAAATTTAAAGTATTTGCTGACGACTTAGTTTTTATATTAGAACAACCAATGGACTCTATAGACTATCTCATAAACAAGATCAAACAATTTGGTTGTTGGGCAGGATTAAAGATTAATTATTATAAAACAAAATTTTTGACCAAGAACATGACAACAGAACAAATTCAGGCCTTTCAGCAAAAATCAGGATTTCTTCATGAAAAAAGAATTAAATATCTAGGTGTGGGGAGTTCAAATAGATGTAGTAATCTAAAAGCAGACAATTATAATAAATTACTTAAAGAAATCCAAAAAGAGCTGCAAAAATGGCATGACTTGAATTTGTCCTTAATGGGAAGAATAGCTCTGATAAAAATGAACATTTTACCAAGACTATCATTTCTCTTTCAAACTATTCCAATATTTCTAAACAGTGGATTTTTTCAAGAGCTAAATAAGATGGTTATCAAATATGTTGGCAAGGCAAAAAATCCAGAATTAAATTAAAGGATTCCAAATTAAGAGCAGGTGTGGGCCTGCCAGACTGGCAATTGTACTATAAAGCATCTGTACTTTGGTGGATAAGAGATTGGATGTTGTTGAAAGATAAGAGACAATTGCTGTTGGAAGGTCACAATTTGAATATGGGATGGCATGCTTACTTGTAATATCAAAGACTTGAAGGCCACTCTTATTTTAAGAATCCTTGGTTTTGGAAATCTTTGTATCATACCTGGTCATGGTTAAAGCCTAAAACCTACTCAAAGGTTCCAAGATGAGTTTCACCAGTGGAAGCATTTACTCACCCAAATCTTTTAAAAACAAACCAGAATTACAGGTATGAGGACTTGTTGGGAAAAGATAATCAACTGAAATCCAAAGAAGAACTAGAAAACATGGACATTAAAATGAACTGGTGGATGAGAATGCAAGTTGAATCCAGATATGCTAAAGATAAGGTGATAGGCTTCACCAGTGAACAATACTTATTTGATAAAATTCTTTTGGGACCACAGGAAAAGTTAATTTCCAAATTATATGCATATTTTCTTCAAATGAAGACACAAGATGAAGTTGTAAAGGATTGCATGGTTCAATGGGCGAAAAATTTTGGATACATTACCTTAGAACAGTGGGAAAGATTGTGGAAATTCAATGTTAAACTAACCAGGTCAGTGACTTTTAAAGAAAACCTCTATAAAATGTTTTATATATGGTACTTGACCCCACAGAAACTGTGCAAGATCTACACTAACATGTCTAATAAATGTTGGAAGTGCAACAAACAAATTAGTACTTTTTACCATATGTGGAGGACGTGTGAAATGGTGAAAGACTACTGGAAAATGGTACACGAAATGTTACAGAAGATTATGAAAACTCAGATATATTTTAAACCCGAACTTTTTTTATTGAACATATTACTAGAGGACTATTCTAAAGAAATGAGACACATGTTGGCACATTTTAACACTGCAGCTAGAATCCTTTTGGCGCAGAGATGGAAATCTCAGGAAATCCCCTCGAAAATGGATTTGGTGGGAAAAGTTTTGGAGACTGATGAGCTTGACTTTTTATCTCAATTGATGGCTAGGAAATCTAAAGAAGAAGTGAGAAAAAACTGGATGAAATTCTATGTTTGGTTGGACACTCAAGACTCTTAAGATTCTCTGGTGTGATCTGATTTCTTTTTCTTTTTTCCTGTGCTTATAATATAATATTTATCTTGAATCGAATTTTCAAATTTAGTATGAATAAAATTAACTATTAGAATACAAATAAAGATCTAGATTATACAAATTTAAAATGTTTAGATTAAAATAATAATAAGAGATAACATATGTTAAGAAAATATTGTAGAATTATCTCTTTGATTTTGGAAGGTATTTTATAAAAATAAGACCAGAATGTATTGTGCTTTTACCCCTTTCCTCTTCTGTTCCCTGTTTTCTAAACTTTTCTGAAACTAATAAAAACTTTTGAAAACTGTAAGAAATAGGCTGGGCATCTTTTCGGTTGAGAACCACTAAAGCCATTTGGAGAAATTGACTAACTGCTATTACTTCTGAGCACTGGGTGAGTTAAGTTTGTCTAGACCCATGTGTAATCCTTACTGGTTTCTCTTTTGCAATTTATGCCTTTGTATAAATGTTTTCAGTTCCAGATTATTGAAGTATATTGATCAGAGGAAGTTGGATCGAAACACGTAAATTCTACCTAGGATGCATGTTATCAATTATACTTCTCCTCAATGTCTAAATCCATGTTTGAATTATTTTTGAAAGAATTATTTTTGAAAAAAATTTCTGGACATCAATTTTGTTCCCTTATGGAAAGGTCTGTGTGTCAACATCACTACTCTTAAGTAGTACGTCCTTTTTGGACTCTCACGTGATTGACTCTTAATTCTAGCATTGGTTTATTCCTTGTTGAGGTGTATGTTGTGACAATGTTAACGTTATCAAAATTTCAGGTTTTCATGGCTGGTAACATCATTAGAGTTTGTAGAATCTTTCGGGCTCAAGTGCCATGTTCTACTGGAGAAAGTTTTCCTTCCAGACATTTCGTTTTCAGCTGTGGAGAACATCCTCAGTGGCGTTGCAGCCAGAGCAGGCACTCTGACCTTCTCGGCTGCTGTGCATTGTTAACCTTATTTGTATTTTTAATGCTTTAATGCTTTCCATTAGAAGAAGAAGATGATGATGATGATGAAGATATTGGATTTATATCCCGCCCTCCACTCTGAAGAGTCTCAGAGTGGTTCACAATCTCCTTTACCTTCCTCCCCCACAACAGACACCCTGTGAGGTGGGTGGGTCTGGAGAGGGCTCTCGCGGCAGCTGCCCTTTCAAGGACAACCTCTGCCAGAGCTATGGCTGACCCAAGGCCATGCTAGCAGGTGCAAGTGGAGGAGTGGGGAATCAAACCCAGTTTTCCCAGATAAGAGAACTACACCAAATTGGCTTTCTATTGTTAAATATCTAAGTAAATTCATTCTGTGAATATAGTTAATATTTTGTGAATTCTTCCAAGAGTTTCTAAATATTGTTGTAAGTACTTTAAGAATACGTTTTTCTCTTTTTCTCTTGGTTTGTAATCCCCATGTGGGGGCAGGGGATCCTCCAGTTTGGAGGCCTTTGTACCACTTCAGGGCCATCAGAAAGCAGGAGGAGGATGTCTGCTGGACACTCCATTATTCCCTATGGAGACCAATTCCCATAGGGTATAATGGAGAATTGATCTATGGGTATCTGGGGGGGGGGGTGTTTTTTGAGGTAGATGCACCAAATTTGCAGCACAACATTCAATGCCTCTCTCCAAAATATCCTCCAGGTTTCAAAAGGATTGGACCAGAGGGCACAATTTTTTGAGCCCCAAAAGAATGTGCCCCTATCCTTCATGATTTCCAATGGAGGGAAGGCATTTAAAAGCTGTGCAGTCTCTTTAAATGTGATGGCCAGAACTCCCTTTGGAGTTCAATTGTGCTTGTCATACCCTTGCTCCTGGCTCCACCCCCAAAATCTCTTGGCTTCACCCCAAAGTCTCTTGGCTCCACCCCCAAAGTTCCCAGATAATTGAACTTGGCAACCCTACAACAGGCACTGCTGTCCAGCTAAGTTAAGACCATGGTGGTTCAAAATCAGATCAAGACTCGAAATAGGCTTTCTTCAGCTCAGAGTGCCAGAGGTCAGCAAAATGTAGCAAGCAAAATTCACTGCAATGCTGGTCAGGCTTCTACTACTTACTCCAGTCTTGTCCAACCCAAAGGCTCCATGCTGCCTGACAGGCATAGTTAGTGCTGCATATCTTCTTGCATACCCTGAACAGGGCTGAGACATGAACACAGAGGACATGGTAGCTTTTACTGTTATATCCCAGACTCAGGCTCCGATAGTCTCCCAGGTCAAGAACCAGGATTCCGGAATACTATATAATACTGTTGTTTGTATTATATTTTGTTGCGGGGTGTGTTGTTTTTAAACTGTCTTTCTACAGGATTTCAGATAATAGAATTTACATGTTATATTTACAATTATGTAGACCTTGGAAGTGTTTTGAGAGATTTATGAATGCAACAATGAGGTAAAGGCCTTTTGAACTATCATACGCTTTATGGAAGCATTCAAAAATACAACATGAAGAATGAACTGTTATTTTAAACATTCTTTTAAAAAATTAAAATGCAATGGGAGGTGGTGAAGGGAACCATAAATGCAATTTAAGTGGGGTGGAAGGAGTAGTTTATATGATTAAAACTACTACCCATGCACTTTCCCACCTGTGTGGGCAAGATATTGGGACTATCATTTTCCTGTGGCTAGAAGACAATTTAAGGAAGTCAGTTTTGATTTAAATCTGCCTGTGTGGAAAGGAGCACCTTCACATCTCACCACTGATCTGATTTGCAGCCGTGTGCAGTTTCATTGTATTTGTGAAAAGAAAAACCCTTAAGAAGTCTGACCACAGATGGTCTTCAGGCAGATTTTCTAATTTGACCCTGATATGTCAATTTCATTAAACTGCCATATAGTCAGGCTGCAGATTGTGAGAAGCTGAAAGTCCTATACTTACAATGATTTTCAAAACCAACTAAAATAGGTCTCCCAGTTCAACTGGAGGAGTACCACCATAAGCAGAAAACCCAGAAAGGCACTGAACAAAGCTAAATTTGCTTGATTTAACTTGCAAAATGTCTATAATAAACCTTTTAAAGTTTGCCTAAGTGCCTAGTACGCCATTAGAATTTTACAGTGCTGTAAAATAAAGCCATTAAATCATTCAACATTTATATTCAATGCAAAGGTTCATTGGCTGCTGAACTCTGATCAAAACCTTCAGATTTATAATTTCCTGATTTCTGATCAGATCTAGCATATGTCTACAAAAACAAATAGCAGTTATATAATCATGACACTGGAATAAATTGTTGAAAAAAGAGAACATTTTCTACAAAGTCAATGTATGTTTTGTCATATCTGCACACCAAATCTTGTGATATTGTTTGCTCAAAGCAAACATTTTCTTTATAAGGAGGGGAAAAAAAGTTTTTTTTCTGACCACAAGTATCATCTTTATTAGTCTTTTCTTTATGCTCTTGAATTGTATATAAATAAAATTTTGAATAAATTAAGCGTATTCTGATCAATGATTATAAATCAAGGTTAATTACATTTTTTAAAAAAAGATCCCTTAATACTCATTTCATAAAGTTCTGAAAGCTTTCTCCCCAAAACATCCTGAAAGTTGTATTTTGGTGAAGGCACTGACAATTGCCCCATTTTGAAGTAAAAATTCCGAAATGCTTGGTGTTCTACTAAAAGGTAAAGGTAGTTCCCTGTGCAAGCACCAGTCGTTTCCAACTCTGGGGTGACTATGTTTTATTTAAATATGTATTTGACGATTGTTTAAATCTGCACTAAAAGCTTCCTTTGGTGTAACCATTACTATGTGGTAAGAGGCCAGCCAACATTATGGGCAATCCCAACCTGGCTATACATGCAAAGCAGACATATATTGTCATCGTAAACAAAGTTACACCCTTCCAATTGACTTCAATTAACAAAAATCATTTTCATATGGGCTCCTTAACTTGCTTTGGCTTCTAAAGGCAAATGGATTTTTAAAAAGGTTTCTTAAACGTGAAGGACAAAACACTGCCCTCCTGCAATTAATGAAGACTTAATCCAGGTTTTCCAAAATACGTTTTGTTCTGATGTTTTATTTTATCCATGAGGTGGATGAAACCTTTTTAAAAGTTTCACAAAAGCCAAAGTTGGTTAGAAGAAATTTTAGTCCTGGAGAATCCATTGTATTGCCAGTTTAAGACATCTATTTCTCCTGTGACGGAACCGGCCCGATTCTGCCTTCAGACCCGGTCCCGTCAACTCCCTATCGAGTTGCCAACTCCTGGAGGGAGCTATTTCTCCTTTGGCCACTTGGGCTCGCTGCCACCACCTGCTCAGTCTAGGGGTTCAGATTGAGAGGAACAGGACTCCCAATCCCCCTCTCCAGCTATGAGGCCAGGCCTCAAGGTCCTCTGCCACCCTGTACTTGGGTATCACAGAGACCACAGCACTTCTTCAGGGAACCCCTGGAGGATTGGCACCTTCTCCAACTGCATGCCTTCCCCCTTCCCCGGGGCCCCCCTCATAAAGCAGCGTGGTCTAAGCGGTCGGGATCTATGTGGTACAGAGTTTGACTGCCAGCATCCAAAACAGAAAAAAAAAATGTTTAATAAGAAGAGAAAGAAAATTAAAAAAAACACAAAAACAAAAACAGTTACATGTAAAAGTTTAGCACAGCACCTGAATAGCAACCAGAGGACAAATAAAGGTGGATTTAAATGCATCTGCTCATCCCTGGTGTAAACTGGCCCTACCTTGTGAATGACTGCCTTGGGGCCACCCCCACAGGCAGGAGCCCAGGCTACCAACCTCTCTCCTTCAGCGCCAGCTGCGGACTGCCTTTTCCTGCCTAACTAAAATAAAAAGAACAAAAGAACTTCCTGCCCCTCTAGGAGGCTTTCCCCCTAAAGGCGCTGGTTTAACTCTGGAAGGGAGGAGGGGTTGGAGGGAGGCTAGGCCAAAGCCAACTTTAGTCATTTAATGATCCCTCCCAATGAAGCACCAACATTGACTAAGATGGCGTTTCTCCACATCTCCTACAAATGGCAGCTTCAAAGGATAGACGACATTATATATCATAGAGTCAACCCTCTGATGCTGCCATTTCCTCCTGGGAATTGATGTCATTATTCATTCAGAGGGAACTTCAGTCCCCACCTTAAGGTTGGCAACCGTACCCTCACATGCTGGCAAAATCTAAGGGTAAAAACTAGGGAAGTCCTATCCCTGAGGGGAGCCCCTCTCCAATCCTCCTGACTGGTCAGCTATGAGATATTGATTTGGGAAGTTTTCCTCCACCATCAGATGCCAAGATGTTCACCAAAACATTACTAGCTGCTTAAGCACAATTCCACTGTTTCAGCCTACCAAGCAGCACCTAATCAGTCTGCAACAGGCCTAATAGTCAAAACACCCATCGCTCCCAAAAAAATGACAAAATGAAGCAAAACCTTTTCTTGGCCAATATGAAAGATCTCCCTCCCCCCCAAAAAAATCCTGCTTGGCCCTGAAGTAACCATCTAATCTAACCTTGCCAAATTAAAATGATATGGGATGACAGGGACATCTTTAAATGTAAGTACCATTTTGGAGGAGGAGCAGGCACATAAAGCCAGCCTGGTACTCTAGCCTTATTGGCCAGGAAACCCAGTCTCCCAGCTATCTATCCAAAACTTACTTTATTTTTTTTAAGGTAAAGCATGGTGGCAAAGGCAGCTCCAGAACCATGAAGGACAGGAGTTGGACCTCTGTTAGAGATCCTTGGCCTCAATTATTCCAAAATGCTTTTGGGGAGAAAAATGACTATTTAACTAATTTGCTGCATAGATATGTCCACAAAGCTGCACATTAATAACCAGACACTGCAATTTTTACCATTGCAAAATAATGCATTCTTTCTAGGAATATCATTTCCCATTCAGTAGCAAATGCTTATAGGATAAATTTTTAAGGGTACAGAAATCATATACACAAATAATACATTTCTGGGTTTTAAACAATTTTATTAATAACATATGGTTACAATATTTAATTATATCCTTGCTATCTCTAACCCATATATTTTCAATCCCCCCTCCCTACATTACTACCGCCGAAGTTATATACTTAAGTTCAATTATAAAGGCACCCCTAACCAATCAAAAGTCAATGTCTTTTTTTCCCTCCCATTCATATTAAAAAATTGTCCAATGTCTTTTTACATTCCACTCTTGCTCTATGTATTCTCTAAATTTCTTCCACTCCTTTTTAAACAGATCCAAATCATAATCTCTTAAAGTTCTTGTTAGCTTGTCCATCTCACTCCACGATAAAACTTTCACAATCCAGTCCCATCTCTCTGGTATTTTTTCTTGCTTCCACAACTGCGCATACAATGTCCTAGTTCCGTTCTGAGTCTAATAGTTCCGTTTATTTTTAATTCTCACTGTTATTTAGATTAGCTTAGAAAAGTCCCGGAGCAGAAATATAAATCAAAGTACCTTATCTGTTATGTTCTTGCACTTCGGCCTTTCTGTTCATTAAGTTGTAAATCAGTCCTTAAAGTGAATGAGGTCCGACAGGCTTAAGCCAATTTTTATGGCTTTTAATCCTTTGTAGATGATAGAAAGCGTTCCCTTTTTAACGCCAGATCTTCAAGGCTTCCAGAAGGCAGGTTTAATTGCCTAATTTCAGCCGAGATCTACGACTGAAGGTATTCTGACGTTATCCTGGTCCAATATCTAACTGATATTGGTAGGCAGAGATCCCCGGTGGGGTCTTTACTACACTGAACAAAGGAATAAAATTCCCCCTTAGTCAGAGGGATGCAGCTCTGTCGGCCACTCAGACCGGAAGCCACAAATAATACATTTCTGAAAAGAAATGATATCATAAAAACAGTGAGGCCCATCTTTGGGGTTTCTACATGCTACAAAAATACACCATTAGGAAAATATCAGTTGTAATTTTTTAAAAAAACCTTCATTTTAAAAAATGTGATGATGACTCAGCATACTCATTGTCCTAGGTATGCCGCTGATGAATCTCTGTTCCATATGTTTATTCAATCCCTTCTTGAAACCATCTATGCTTATAGCTGCTACCACTTCCTGTGGCAGTGAATTCCACATTGTGAAGGCTTTCTGAAGGACTCTTAAGCATTGTTGACAACTACTTGCAAGTAAGGCAATGAGGAATGAAGAATAGTATGTGAACAATCCTTAGCATGTGGACTGCTATGCCTGTCTCTAATACTGCTGCAATCCCTCTCTCCTCCACCCCCCCCCCGCAACCCTGATTTAATTTCATGATTTACAATATTTTAGTGGAACTATAGAAAGTGCACTTAATGATAAATACTTATTTGTTGGCACAGCAAAACTCAGAATTAGGCAAAGAGTATGTAAAGTATGCTTCAAAAACAGCAACCAAGTAGTCTAAGCAATATTCTTCAAATGTCGACTCTCTAGGGCTGTGACCCCACACACTAAATAATGCACTTCAAACCACTTTCAATGCACTTTCCAACTGGATTTTGCCAGTTCACATAGTCAAATCCAGTTGTAAAAGGCACCAAAAATGGATTGAAAATGCATTATTGTGTGTGTGTGATTGCAGCCCATTTGTGCCAAGCAGAGTTGAAGGCATTCAGGCACAAATGAAAGCTAACCTCAAACACTGACTGAAATTAATTGTAGATATAAATATCAGTATTCTGTTGCTTAAGAATAGACTATTAGGCTCCAGTGAAGACCAGAGAGGGAATAAGATTTGCTTTGATCACACATTTCAACAGGAATTCATTGTGCCACCGTGGCCACATGATTTTAAAAGTCTGATGGAAGGAAGGTTTTATTATAGCAATTATAATTCAAGAAGCATTCTCAGGTAGATGCTGAGCTGATATAATTTAGTACACCTTCTGGTGATGTCAGGGGTGTGTGGCATATGCAAATGAGTTGTGCTAATGAGCCGTGACTCCTCTTTCTCGAAATGACCCCTGCATTTACTTCATTTCTATCCCACCTTTGTCCCCAATAGGGAGACAGTAACACAGAATTGAATCAAGTTGATTGTTGAATCAAAACTAGGATACCAGTACAAAAGAGAGGAAGCACAATGAGAAAACAAACAATTTGTCATTTACCATTTTAAAGCACACAATTTTTGTAAACACATTTTAGTCCAGAGTAATTTCACACACAAAACAAACAACTATTTAGAATAGCTTCTTATTCTGTCCACAAATTATCATTTACAAATGGGGGACCTTCAAGGACTTGCAGCAGGCATTGCATTTTCCTCTCCTCCACTATTTCCTCTTTCATTTCCCTAAAAGATCCCAGAGCATCCTGCCTTTTCCTGCTTCTTTGTCTCTATCCCAATCACCAGCTAACATATCTCCAGCTGCAACGCCACTGAGGATGTTCTCCGCAGCCGAGAACGAAACGTCTGGAAGAAAAACTTTCTCCAGTAGAACATGGCACTTGAACCCGAAAGATTCTACAAACCCTAATAACATATCTTTATCTGGCCATCTCCCCTGTTTTTAGCTTTCCCTCCTTCCCTCCCTTTGGCAGCCAAGGAAACACTGACTGCTTGAATCATGCCCAGTTGTGCTAAGAGATAACTGCAAGGGTTTGTGAGGGGCATCTCACTTTTCCCTGTATCCCAGTTCCCACATTATTTCCTTTCTTTCCTCCTGGCTACCTCTATATGATCTCTCCTTTCCAACTACCAGCCACCCTACCTTTTATCTGTTCCCTCTTTTAGATTTTGACTTTTTCCACAATGATCACCCAAAGCAGTTTACATCATTCTCCTTCATTTTGGGTTTTTTTACATTGACAGTTTGTGACTTTCTGTCACCGCATTGGAAACTCACCTTTTACATTACCTAACATTCTCACAACTGTCTTGCATCGTTGCTGCCTGAAGCATCTACATTTGTTTCAATGAGATGAGTTCTGGTACTGCTGCTGCAACGTTTTTCTCGAAACTAGTTTTGATCCGGTCATTTTTCTACAGGTGTTTCAAACTTGTATTGTAGAAGTTTTCATGCGTTTTAAAAGACTCCTCCAAAAGCCACAAGGTGCAGTAACTTGCATGAGAACTGACAGCACTTGAAATTTTTACATATCATTGCTTTCCTCATCTTGTAATTTAAATTTGTACTGTTTTTGCAGTGTTGACACCATTTTCAAGCAATCGTATACATTTAACTAAGCACTAGTGTTCCGTCTGCCCTCTGATCAGAGACCCCCCCCCAAAAAAAATTGAAATTTTACAAAAAAAAATACAGCAGTTAACTTTGGCTACGCAAAATGAGCAGAGCAAATCCACCAATGGAAAATCCACATAATCCACAAAAATCTACAAAAGGAAAATAATTAAAGTGGAATGGTGGCAGGCGATTTGAAGACTCTAAAACTCTGGATCAAACTGAATGTAAAAACACCCTTTATCTGTACATGAACCCTGTCGTAGGTTATGCAGAGAGTGTGCGACTGGCCCATGGTCAGTGACCTTTCACAGGCAGAGTGGGGATTAGAACTTGGGTCTCCCAGTTCCTAATATGAAAATCTAACCACAGCACTGGCTATTGTAGGGTGGTTGCTATTGAATAGTAGTGAACATCCAGGCTTGGATCATGGACTCTTTGTGGTAATATCTTTGCTGCTGGGCCTGGCCCCAGTGAGTTCTACATCATAGGCAAAACAGCCCTGAAAAGGGCGCTGCCTCTTCTCCTGTCATTTACTGGCAGAAACAAAGCCTTGAATACTGTTGTGTTTGCCTAGCAACTGCCACTGAGAACATTTGTTCCTTAAAGCTATTATGGGCGGTAGTCTTCCAGTTTTGTTTATTTGTTTTGGATTTTTCTGCAAACATGGGGCTTTTTTCAGGGTTATAGAAAGCTCCATATTTTTTTTGTTCATGGTTTGAATCTCCAGATTTAAGTATCCACAAATAGGGCCACATTAAGAATTAGATATATACAAGTTGGACCTGCAAGAAACTTGCATGGAGAGTGTGCATCCCACTTCCCCAGCTTTATTTGAGAAGAGCTAGAAAGAAAAGGAAGTACTCCTTTCCCATTTCTACTCCTTCTTTCCCCTTTCCCTTCCCTAACATCTTATTGTTTGGGGGAATTTAACCCCCCAGTGTATTTTTTTTTTTAGATTTTTCTTCAAAGCTGAGTTTTCACAAAATTTGGAGAAAAATCTCCTTTTTCTAAGTGTGGGTTCAATTCATGGATTTAGGCATTCACACATCTGCCTGCACTTTATGAGCCTTTCCACATTACCTTTCCAACCCTGATGTAATCTGTCACTAGACCAGTTTTGAGTAAAGTGATACAGGGACAGGCATTTTCGAGTAAAGTGATATAGGGACAGCAAATTTCTTTCTGTGAAGGGGCTGTCCCTGAAGGGCTGTGGCCATTTCACACACTGTTTCTCTTTCCTGCCATTTCCTCCATGTATGTGAGCTTCCTCAGCTCTTGTTTGTTTTTGTCAAGGTTGTAATAGTGTTTGGTTTTGGGTTTTTTTGAGCAGGAACACAGGAACGCAGTTCTGGCTGGCTTGGCATCAGGGGTGTGTGTCCTAATATGCAAATTAGTTCTTGTTGGGCTTTTTCTACAAAAAGCTCTGGGTGAAACAATGGTGATGTCAGGGGATGTAGCCTAATATGCAAATGAACTTCTGCTGGATGTTTTCTAAAAAAAAAAGCCCTGGGAGTGTTGATACACCACACAAATAGAGCAGTTCAGTGCAATAGCTGTACCATAAGCAGCCCTAGCCTCTCAGCTTTATTTACAATCCCCCCTCCCCAATTTCCCTTCTCATTCATTAACTGGAACTAAGGGAAAGCCCCCTACTGTTAGCAAATAGAAAACGCAGCAATAATTATTTCCCCCACTCTCTTCCCAAAACAACAACTCTAACTCTGACAGTGTTTCATTGGGAGAAAACAACATTGGGGGAAGAATAACACTCAGGTCGTTTTCGCACTCACCTTCCGCCGGCGCGACCCCCCTCTTCACCGCGCAGGATCTGCGCGGATTTCGCACTAAACGCTGCGGAGCAGCCAGAAAAGCCGGAAGCTCCCGGCGCAAAAGCCGCTCAAACTGAAACCGCCAAAAAGCAGTTTGGCGTTTGCGCGGCTTTTGCGACGGGAGCTTCCGGCTTTTCTGGCTGCTCCGCAGCGTTTAGTGCGAAATCCGCGCAGATCCTGCGCGGTGAAGAGGGGGGTCGCGCCGGTGGAAGGTGAGTGCGAAAACGACCTCAGAGAGAGAAACAAGAAACCTTGAGAATAAAGTGGATTTTTTCCTCTTTACTTCACTGAGCTGCAATCAGGGGCTCTGGGAGGGAGAACTGTAAATGAGGCAAAGAGGCCAGGATTGTTTCATGGTGTCACTATGTCACTGAATTGCTGTATTTTAGGGTCTTAGCACTCCCATTTAAAAAACCCGACGACATTACAGAAAGTGCTATGGGGCATTTCACAAAGCACCCTATGGTGATTCAGAAGTGGAAGAAGGATTTGAAACTGAACAAGGGTAGTTTTCTTCAGCAAAGGCTCAGGCACATCTCCTGAACAGGATGCAAGTGGATTTGTCTGAAAAGGTAAATATATTCTTTTAGCAGTTATTAATATAGATCTGTCTGAAATTACAGGGGGGGAATTAGTAACCAGTTACTACAATGGAATAGATCCGAGTGGGCAGCTGAGTTGGTCTGAAGCAATAAAACAAAGCAGTAGACAAGTTGCACCTTTAAGATCAACTAAGTTTTATTTAGAATGTAAGCTTCCGTATGCTCTAAGTGTCAGACTCTGGAAAACTACTGTATTAAAATGCTTAGCTTAACTGAATGTAATGAAATGCTTAGCTTAACTGAATGTAATGAAATGCTTAGCTTAACTGACTCCATTTTCTAACCTGTATTACTAACCATGAGAAGCAGCCTTGCATATCAAAGTAGAAACATAGTATTTACTAACACTGGTGTGAATTCCTGTCCCAGGAACTAACAAAGGCAATTCCCCTTTGAAGATAAAATGCCTCTGGGGATGGTAGCCTAGCCATGCCTGTGAGATCAAGAACCACAGAGAGATAAGCGGGAGGCGCTGTGTGAAAAGTAACACTTCATGCTAAGAATGCTTGGGAACATAGTTTTGTTTAGAATACCTTTGATGTACTATTGGTTAAAATGACTCCTCACCAGGGAGAATGTATCAGTTCCAATATCGCTATGCTCAGAAACTATGAACTATCAAATTAAGCCTTAAATTTTGTATCCAATGAAGTCTGGTTGATTCGAGGTTCCATCGTCTGACACTAAGCAGACTTCATCAGACAAAATTGGAATGGCAAGCAGTAGTTCTTAATATAAGTGGGCAGTGAGTTGGTATGTAGAATCATGGGAATGTTTTTAGTAGATTGAAAGAATAACAAATTGGGGTCTATGTTTGTTAATTAATATTGTTAACTGGGCTGAAAAAACATTGGAGGGTGATAAAAAAGCAGATTGATGTCATAGGTGTGAAGGGCCATAAATCTGGATAACATTCTGGATTTGTCAGTTTTAGGTTTAAATAGAGGGCATAGTTACTCAAGAGGTTATAACATTATAATTTGGCATTAGAAAAAAAGGAATACATTAAAATACAGTGGAGGATGGGTTAGTATATGTAATAAGATAAACAGCCAATATCCCTTATTTGAGTATGTCAATACAACCCCCCCCCCAATATTCTGATACACTGTACTAAAAGAGAATACATATTAGTTAGCCATTAGAAAAACAGGATACATTAAAATATAGTGGAAGGTGGATTAGTATTTGCCCCCCAAGGATGAAATAACGAGACAGACACCAAGTGTTGGAATAAAATTGGGCCACTTTATTAATTAACTTCATAAACAGCAAGGGTACCCCACCAGAGGCGGCCTGGCCAGGGCTAGGGGTCACCGCGACCACTCCCCTGCCATATCAGGTGAGAGACCCAGCCCCCCAGCCAGAGCTGAGGGCCTCAGCTCCCTCCGGGCAGGACCAGCAGGGAGGTCCGCACCAGAGGGCCCAAACCCAGATGCACGTCTTGCCAGAAAGCACCCTCTAGCCGAGTCTCCCGGCAGTCTGCATTCTCCACCCGGGTCTTCAAACCCCAGGCTTGATCATGCCAGACCCCAAAGTCCCCAAAAGGAGGATACTTCACAGTCCTCCCTGGGCCGCATAGTGCCCTAAACCCCAAAAACCTGCCACTACTAAGGCCAAGTCTCTACTTAGGGCTTAGCGCCCACTGGGAGGCCCAAAGCCACCTGCAACCCTTGCTGCAAATCTCTCAGGAAAAGTATATTACCCCTTTTCCGAGAGATGGACCCCATCCCCTCTGTAGAGGTCAAGACATCTCACCATAATGTCCGGATGGGCAAATAGTGGCCCAACCCCTTCTCGAGCAACTTTTTTAAGCTCCTTATTAGCCTTGTACCTGGCCCTTTCTACAGCTGCGGGGTCCAAAGCACAACGCCATACCAGGCGGGGCAGCATGGCTGACCACACTATGATGGTCCCCGGCCATCGCTCCCAAATGTGCAAAAAGGCAGCAGGCCCGCCCATTGAAGGCCACGGCGCCCCTGCCAGGCGGGGCAGCATGGCTGACCACACTATGATGGTCCCCGGCCATCGCTCCCGAATGTGCAAAAAGGCAGCAGGCCCACCCATTGAAGGCCACGGCACTCATGTCACTCAATAACAGTGTGCTGGCTGAATCCCAGCTGAGAGCCCACCACAGTTCTCTGTGCTTGCAGAGCGGCCCAAAACACGTGGCTATGGCCGCAGATGAGAACTCGGCTCCGGCTCTTCTGGCCAGGAACAGCAGCATCTAAAAAGAAAAAAACAGTTAAACACCAGCAGAACAAACATTCCCAAAACCCAACTCATACACGTCCTAAGCAAAGGCCGCACATAGGCCTTATATGCCAATGAATGCCCTATAACCTAGCACCTTGCTGGACCTCTACCCGAAAGTCCTCAAACTGCCGCACAGCCCGTTCATAAGACTTCCGAGTACTAGGCGCAATGGCTAGACCTATCGCTCTGCACGCCTCGTCTCTCCAATCAGCCATAGCTCCTGGGGCATTGCAACCGGCTCTCTGTCGGCCTCCGGGGCCAGCTGACGAAACCTCTCCATCTGTTTATGAGATAGAGCATCAGCCACCCCATTACTCACACCCGGAACATGCTTGGCTAAAAACAAAATGTTAAGCCGCAAACAGCACAGAGTGAAGGCCCTCACCAACCGCATAACCCGCCTGGATTTGGATGTAAGGGAATTAATGACGTGGACAACTGCCATATTATCACACCAAAAATGCACTGTATGATTGGCCATATCCTTCCCCCACAGCCAAACCGCAACTAAAATGGGAAAGAACTCAAGATACATGAGATCTCAGTTCATACCCATCAGAGCCCAGGATTGAGGCCAACTATCCACGCACCAATGCCCACGAAAGTAGACCCCAAAACCTAACGATCCCGCAGCATCAGACATGACCTGGAGCTCAGCTTCAAGCCTCAAATCATCCCTCCAAAAAGAGACTCCATTAAAGGACTCCAAAAATTCCTGCCAAACCTCCAAATCATCCCTCATGCTGCGTGTGACCCTAGTTCTATGCTGAGGCAAGTGTAAGCTTGCCATAGCATTGCACAACCTTCTAAGAAAAGCCCTACCAGAAGCAACCACCTTGCAAGCAAAGTTAAGGTGCCCAAACAGCTGCTGCAGCTCCAACAACGTAACTTTCTTCTTACGAAGAAAGGCAGAAATCCTAGCCCTTAGGTCCACTATTTTCTGCAGGGGCACCCTCGACAACTGCGCAACAGTGTCGATCTCAATCTCCCAAAAGGTCAACCTCTGGGTTGGTCCCTCAGTCTTCTCAAGTGCCAGCGGAACCCCCAGCTCCTCAGCCAGCTCAACAAAGCCATACAGCAGCTGAGCACAACGCCCCGATCCTAAAGGACCCACAAAGAGGTAGTCGTCCAGTTAATGAACGACATCCTGCAAACCCACTTTCGCCCGCACAGCCCATTCTACAAATGTGCTGAAATGTTCAAAAGCTGTCAAAGGAATGCAAGCCCCCGCACAAGGGGCATGCGTGCCTGAACTGGCACGCTTTCCTGTTGCAAACCCCGAGGGAACCGAACTCCCAGCAGAGCAAGCGGGGTTGAACCGCCTGCCCCGCAGCGCCGCGGGGAGAGCATGATGACGCCGACACAGCGGAGGACCTATTTACCAAATGACCGCTGTCAGAGCGGTCACCCAGATTAGGCCTAGCAGGGGACATAACCTGCAGCCAAAGCTGCTGGTGGATCCTGTCCCACGGAAGAGACGGATAAAGGGCGGCCCTCATCCGAAACTCTTCGTCATACTGCAGCCACGCTGGGCCACTAAAGGCTGTATAGCCCTTATATATAATATCTAAATACTGAAAAAGGGCTGCAGCCCTCCAAGGCTGGGCCCGGGCGATCACCCCTGCATATATACAGAACCCTGGAAGCCAATTGGCCCAGGTTCTGTCCACCTTACGCTTCTTCAATTTTTCCTTCTCTTTTTCATCTAAATCCTCCTTGTCTTTTTTCTCCAATTCCCTAAAGAGCAAGGAAAATATATCCACATACTCCCCTTTTAATATTTTCTCTCGCGTTGCAGGGAGCAGGTGGTCATCCAATGGTAGAGCAACATCTCCAAAGGGCAAAGAGGCAAAAGGCACCATCTCATAAAGGGAAGGTGCCCCGCTGAAAGGGCTGGCTGTACCCAGTTGACCAGCACCCTCACAAGCCCCGCAAGGCCCCCCTTGCCCGCTAAACCCAGGCTAGGTAACAGGGAACCCAAACCCAGAGGCAGAAGGCATGCCTGAACCAGACGAGGGGCACCCTTGTCCAGCCAATAAGGTGGGGCCACAAGGACCCCATGGCCAAGACTGACCACTACCCACTGTAAATTTCCGGTCAACTTACCAGCCCATCCAGAAGGAGCAACCGCCGTCCCCAGACCAAACGCTCCAGCAGCTGCTGCTGCATCCGCCCCACTGGACCCAGCATCCATAGATGCACCAGCAGACCTGCCCTCAAGGAGAGAAAGCCTAGTTAAAATATTAGCTTGGCGACCCCTTCTGGATGTCCCAGGACCATCTAGCCCCCCAGGACAAGGCAGACCTGACGCTTGCTCCAGCGCCCTCAGTCTGCTCATAATACTAGCCTCCACCACCCCATCACCCTCCTCATCAGACGAAGATGCAGGAGAAGGAGGTCTCTTAGGCGGTGCCCTAGGTGCCTTGGGCGCTGGCTTCTTGCCCTTAGACTTCCCAGACCCCTTACCACCAGCCATGATGACAACACAAAACTCTTAAGAACTTTACACAAACCCTTCTAATGGATGAGCCCCAAAATGGCCGATGCCTTGTTACCAGGCAAATTGGAGCCTAAAATGGTCGACAGCCCTGTTACCGGGCAAAACCGCAACTTAAAATGGCCACCCCCACCCCCACTGCTGAATAAGCCCAAGATGGCTGACAGACCTGTTGCTGGCCAAAATGCTGTCTAAAATGGCTGCCACCGCCGCCCCTTCAATTGAATAGACCCAAGATGGTGGCCCACCCTGTTACCGGGCATAAAATAAGGACCACAGTGCTCGCCTGGAAAGCTCTAACGGTACCACCAGGCCACACCCTAAAGGAGCTGCCTAAAAGGCCACAAACCAGCCCCCCAGCCAGCCAAAGAATGGAAGGCTGAGTCAACCTCGAGCCGGCTATCTAAAAAACCCAGCTTCCACTGGGGATCGGAACTCCGGAACCGCTCCCCTCTTTGACACTTAATGAGACAGACTGAGCTAATTTGAATTTGAAGGGAGCGTTTCCTTCCCCCCCCCTTCTATTGTCTACTGCTACTGTTTATTTTGGAGTTGCCATCCCTTTAAGCTTCAGAGATTTGAATGCTTTTTGAGAGTGGAGCAAATAAACTGTGGACTCAACTTAGCTGCAGGTGGAAGTGAAAAAAGAAGGCACGGAGGTGACGGAGTTTGGCGGATTAGTTTTGAGACTGTAAATTGATAACTGACAACAGCACTGGAGACAAAGACAAAAGTTGTGAGAGGAGAAAGAGAAGATGATTATTATTTAAGTGCGGGAGTAAACGGAAGAAGACGGCTTGGAGGAAGAGAGAAGACGTAAAGACTGAACTATTGAAAGACAAGAGACACTAAAATAAGAACTCTTTTTCCTTTGTTGTTTCTGTTTTTTTTTCTTTTTTCTGGAGGACGCTGTATTATGTGAGAAGACATTATTGGATGGTAGTCTCTGGATATTGGATTAGTGGAGTAGTAAAAGTTGGAGAAGTGGTGACAGGAAAGTGATAGTGACAGAAGTTGAAAGAGTCCCTAACAGAAGGTCTGCCCTGTAACAGAAAGTGATTTTATAAAAATAGAAACCGAATATAGAGAGTAAACCAATAGGGGGGGGGGGTACAACTTAAAACATACTCAAATTATTTGAAGGTTAATACTTTAACCAAATTTAACTTTTGTAACCCCACCGAACAGAAGATGTCTCAACAGCCCAAAACAAAATTTTCCCCAGGGCAACCCAAATCGGTTGGAACTGTAATAACTCAGGAGACGTATAAAGAATTACAAAATACATTTTTGGATGCTCTAAATCAAATGCAGGGTCAACTAAGTGGACAGATGAAAGGATTGGCTGATAAATTAGAGAGCTTAGAGTGTTGTTCAAAAGATACGAAAAAAGAGATAACAGAGTTAGTTAAAATAACTAAATCTATAGAGGATAAGTTAATGATAACAGAACAGAAGGTCAGCACAATAAAACTTAAGCAATCAGAACTAACTGAAAAGGTGACTAAGATAGAAATGGGGAGTGCAGAATATGTTTTAAGATTTCTGAACGTCCCGGAGGAAAAGAATGAAGACCTAATAAGCTTACTAGGGACTGCGCTGACACCAATTTTGGAAATGGAGAAATCTGAGATAGAAAAGGAATTTGATTATGTGTATAGAGTTAACTCTTTATATGTAAAAAAACATGAACTACCTAGAGAGATACATCTTAAATTCGTTAGAAAGGGGATAAAGGAGAAAGTGTGGAGATTAGTAAGAGAACAACCAATAGTAGTTAAAGGGAAAAGGATTAAAATAATGAGAGAAATCCCATGGTCAATTAGGCAGAAAAGAAAAGAATATATGAAATTGGTGATCATGTTACAGGATAATGGGATAATGTATAAGTGGCTTGTGCCAGAGGGGCTATTGTTTACTTTTCTGAACACGAGATATAAAATTGATTCCAGGCCTAAATTGGAAGAGTTTTTAAATAACCAGGCAAAGAATTGGTCAAAAAATCCGAGTAAGGGTCATTCAAAAGAATCTGAAAGTTGGAAGGAATTGGGTGAGACACGAAAGCAGGTAGATCCTCCGCAGACAAACGAACAAGAGGAGGGTGAGGTTACTCATAGTGAGGATTTAATCCAAATAGAAACAAGACACCAGAAAAAAAAGAAAAACATACAACCAGAATATAGAGGACTATTAAATTAATTATGGCAAAGCAATTGAAGATATTATCTGTAAATGTTAATGGTTTAAATTTGCCTAATAAACGAAGAAGGATATTAATGCAACTTAAGAAACTTAATGTAGATATCATATGTATTCAGGAGACACACATGAAACAAAAAGATGAAATTTTGTTAAAGGATAAGAGATTGGGTAAAGCGATAATAACATCAGAAAAAGAGAAGAAGAAGAGAGGATTGGTTACTTACATTAAGGGTGATATACAAGCCAAATTGATTTTTTCATCACATGATGCAAGATTTCAAGGAATTGAGATAATCAGGGACCAACAGAAATTTCTGTTAGTTAATATCTATGCACCAAATGAGAAATTGGGCGCCTTTTATAAAAATATTTACTCAACTGTTGGTGAATATGACTATGAAAACATATGTTTAATTGGTGACTTTAATGCAGTTAACTGTCCAGAAGTAGATAAGAAACTGGGGAAAAATACTGATAAACGGAAAAAAATGTAAGAGTATTTTAAAATGGCTGAGGAATTTGTAATGGTTGATTTATGGCGCTCTTTGAATCCGGGCAGGAAGGACTTTACTTTTTTTTCTCATAGACACAGTTCGTGGTCCCGTTTAGACATGTGCTGGCTTTCAGTAAGTTTAATGAAGTTTGTGAGAGACATTGAAATCCTCCCGAATACTATGGCAGATCATAACACAATTTTACTGTCTTTGGAAAGTGGAAGAAGAACAGGAGGATGGAGGATGAATCCAGGTTTAGTGAAAGATAAGAAATTTATTTAATACATAAAAAAAGAGATGGGATGGTTTTTTAAGCTAAATGATCAGAAGGAGATTTCATCCAAAATAGTGTGGGAAACGAGTAAAGCTTATGTTAGAGGGTTAATTAAGAATTATATTGTACATAAGAGACGGGAAAAAAATAAGAAACTAGAAGAAATAACCGAACATCTAAAACAACAAGAAGAGCAGCTTAAAAAGATACCAAATATTCAGGAGGTTAAGAATAGGATAAAATTGTTACAACACAAGATCCATGTAATGTTTTTAGAGAAAATAGAAAGGCAAGTTCTCTTCGCAAGACAGCAGTTTTTTGAGAACGCTAACAAATCAGGGAGATGGTTGGCGTATAAAATCAAGAAGGAACGGGAGAAAAGAATAATCAAGACATTGAAGGATAAAGAAGGGAATCATAAGCATCTCTTGGAGGATCTGAAAAAGATAGTTACAGAGTTTTATACACAATTATATGATTCAGTAGAAATTGATGAGAAGAAGCAGGAAAATTATCTTTTGAGTAGACCTCTACCTAAGTTAACAGAAGAACAGAAGAGGATAATGAATAGCCCAATTACAATGTTTGAGATTGAAGAAGCTTGGGGCAAACAAAAGAGAAATAAAGCGGCGGGTCCGGATGGCCTCCCCACCGAGTATTATATTGTGTTTAAGGAGAGCTTAATTTATCAGTTCAAAAAAATGATAGAGGAAGTATGGGCAACCGCAGAAGTGCCAAATACGTGGAGATATGCGAACATAACTCTTATACCGAAAATGGACTGTGAATGTGAAGAAATCAGGGACTTTAGGCCAATAGCATTACTCAACGTGGACTATAAAATCTACGCGCTGATACTTGCAAATAGAATGAAAAAAGTCTTAAATATATTAATACATCTAGATCAAACAGGTTTCCTGCCAAAAAGGCACTTAAGTACTAATATTAGAATTATTTTGGATACCTTGGAGTACTACGAGTTAAATAGAGACAAGCAATTAGCATTATTGTTGCTTGACGCGGAAAAGACTTTTGATAATTTAGACTGGAATTTTATGTTGCAACAGTTTAAGATTATGGAGTTTGGTGACGATTTTATTAGAAACGTACAGGCAATTTACTATGAACAAAAAATTAAAATAATTATTAATGGCGAAACAACTGAAGAAGTTAAAGTCAGTAAAGGAACTAGGCAAGGCTGCCCCCTCTCCCCATTACTTTTTATTTTATCATTGGAAGTATTTAATGAATCCATCAGAAGCAACAAGAACATTAGAGGTTTGACAGTTAAAGGTGAAACTTACAAACTACTGGCTTATGCCGATGATATTATTTTAATCATTCAAAATCCATTGCAATCGATAGACGAAGTTTTGAAAGAAATAGATGCCTATGGTTAAGTCGCTGGCTTGAAAATAAACAAACAGAAATCCAAAATATTAACAAAGAATATGACAAAGTTGGAGGCTAATGAATTAGAAACGAAAGCCGGCTTTAAAAATGAAAAAAAAAGTGAAGTATTTGGGAATAAATTTAACAAATAAATGCAGTAGTATATACGAAAACAAATTTGTGCCACTGCTTAGGGAAATTGGAAATTTATTGAAAAAATGGGAAGGTATGCAACTATCTTTTATGGGTAGAATAGCTCTTATAAAAATGGCAATCCTCCCGAAAGTGATGTTCTTATTTCAAACAATTAACTTTGCTGTCAAGAAGGAATTTTTTTGTTAAATTAAATAGAGTAGTCAGGGATTTTGTGTGGCTTGGAAAAAAGCCTAAGGTTAAATGGAAAATACTAAGTGATAAAAAAGAAAATGGCGGCCTTGGACTGCCAGATTGGGAAACCTATTATATGGCTAATGTGACGGTTTGGCTGAAAGACTGGATAAAGTTGGAGAATAGGAGAATAAGAGAATTCTTGCCTTAGAAGGACATGACCTCTCAACTGGTTGGCATGCAAATTTATGGTATATAGAGAAAGGCCATAAATATTTTACAAATCATTTAATTTGAAAAGCCATAGTTAATGTCTGGACAAAAATAAAAAAGATGATATATACTAAGACACGCAGGTGGATTTCACCAGTAGAAGCATCTATAAAACCACAACTGTGGGAACCTTCAAAAATTTTAACGTATCAGGAACTGTTGGATGGTGAAGATAAATTAAGGAAAAAGGAGAAATTGGAACAAATGGGAATAAAAATAGACTGGTGGCTGAATATGCAGATTATGGCTAAGTTTAATAAAGATAAAACAATTGGTTTTACAAAAAAGAACTTTGATTTAGATGGAATATTATTGGCAAAAGAAGATAAAACAATCAAAAAAGTATACAACTATTTGATGCAAATAAAATTAGAAGAGGAAGTGGTTAAAGAAACAATGATTAAATGGGCGCAGAATTTGGGAAAGACCATACAGTTGGAACAATGGTCGCAAGCATGGAAAAACAATTATAAAGTTATCAAACCAGTTAGTTACAGGGAAAATTTTTATAAAATGTTCCATAGGTGGTACATCACACCAGTACTAGTGTCCAAAATGAACAATAGTCTTTCACCTAAGTGTTGGAAGTGTGGAATTAAGCCAGGTACATTTTATCATGCATGGTGGACCTGTGATATTGTCAAAAAATTTTGGGTGAAAGTTTATATATTTTTAAAAGAAATGTTAGGTATGAATTTTCATTTTGAACCAGAGACAATGTTACTATCTATGATAGGTAAGTAGATACCAAAAGAAGATGAACATTTGGTGATTTATACTATTACTGCTGCTAGAAATTTAATAGCCAAATATTGGAAGAAAGGGAATTGCCCAAATTTGGAGGAATTGGTGGAAAAAGTGCTTTTTGCCGCTGAGGCAGATATACTTTCGGCACTTCTGAAAGGGCAGGCGAAACCAGTAGCAAGTAATAAATGGAAGAAATTGTACAGATGGATTGAAAGGAAGACAGAAGGGAAAGAAGGGGGAAAAATTAGGTTGAAGAGGAATTTATGTTATGATAATTATTTACTTTTTTAAAAAGTGATAATTAACGTGTTGTTTGAATCCACTTTCACTCTCTGTTTTTTTGTTTTATGTTTCATGTATAGGGATTACTCAGAATTACCCGGATGAATGTTTAACTCTTTTGTTAAGATCTTTTGTTTATTCTCAATAAAGTTATAAAATTAAAAAAAAAAAAACCAGCTTCCGCCAGGGATCAAACTCAGGTTGTGAGCAGAAGAATGGAAGGCTGAGTCAACCTCGAGCTGGCTACCTAAACAACCCAGCTTCCGCTGGGGATCGGACTCAGGTTGTGAGCAGAGCTAGGACTGCAGTACTGCAGCCTTAACACACTGCACCATGGGGCTATATCACATGGAATGGATGGCACGCTTCAGGCACCCAGGGAAACACCCCCTCAATGCCCCCCAGCAGATCCCACCCCCGGGATTCCAAAACCACACACAGAAGCAGCCCGCCGTCCAACAGCACAGCCTCCCAACGCTCCAGAAGCCCACGCCGGACCACCCCCCTCCAAAAACAAAAAGGACTCAGCCAAGACGCCGGCAGAGCAGATCAGCACGACAAAATCCTCCCGACGCAAGCAAAAACGTCCTAGCCGACCACGAAGCCTTCAAAACGTCCCAGTCGAAGACGCGCCCGACGCAGACTGAGAGGAGCACAGGTCTGGCTGTCAATCAGCCAGACCTCGCTTCCCAGCCTGCGTGCCAGAACGGGCGCCCTCTGTCTCTCCCCATCCGGGGAGGCAAACTCGTGCCTTTGCAGCCCAGCCGCTGCGTGGCGGGCTGCAGGCACCCGAATGTAATGAGATAAACAGCCCATATCCCTTATTTGAGTATGCCAGTACAAAAAAGTTTATTCTGATACACTGCTCTAAAAGAGAAACACATTGGAATACTGTGGATGTATAGCTATACTCAGTGAGAGTTAGTTTAGCATATGTAGTGAGATAATAAACCAATATCTCTGTTCAGTCCTGGGTAGGTGTTTGTTCCAATAATAATTTGTAATTCAGCAATTTCTCTCTCCATTCTGTTCTTAAAGTTCCTTTGCAATAAAGCAGCTACTTTGAAGTCACCCATTTGCCTGTGAGATCAAGAACCACAGAGAGATAAGCGGGAGGCACTGTGTGAAAAGTAACACTTCATGCTAAGAATGCTTGGGAACAGTAGCTACTTTGAAGTCGCTCAGGAAGATTAAAGGCCAAAGGATAGATGGACACAAATCTGACATCAGGAATTACAGAACTGAGAAACCTGTTGGAGAACACTTTAACCTTCCTAAGCATTCAATGTGATGCTTAGGGTTGCCAAGTCCAATTAAAGAAAAATCTGGGGACTTTGGGGGTGGAGCCAGGAGACTTTGGGGGTGGAGCCAGGAGACATTGGGGGTGGAGCCAGGAACAAGGATGTGACAAGCATAATTGAACTCCAAGGGAGTTCTGGCCATCACATTTAAAGGGACAGCACACCTTTTTAAGTGCCTTTCTTCCGTAGGAAATAATTAAGGATAGGGGCACCATCTTTTGGGGCTCATAGAATTGGACCCTCTGGTCCAATATTTTTGAAACTTGAGGGGTATTTTGGGGAGATGCACTAGCTGCTATACTAAAAATCTGGTGCCTCTTCCTAAAAAAATAGCCCCCCAGAGCCCCCAATACCCATGGATCAATTCCCTATTATTCTCTATGGGGATCGTTCTCCATAGGGAATAATAGAGTGCCTAGTAGACATTTCCCTCCCCCCCACACACTTTCTAAAGGGGGGGGAGGGCCTCCATACCAGGGAATCCCCTCTCTCTCTCTCACACACACACACACAAACACTTACCGTACTTCCAGTAGAATGTGCTTGCTGGGGAAACGAAAGTAAGGCTGCACAGGAAAAGAAAGGAAGGGGCCGTTCCTGTTTCCTGTGCAGCCTTAAAGGGCCATTCCTGTTTCCTGTGCAGCCTTAAAAACGGATCCCAAGCTGTAAAACAACATGATGCCTACAGGTATGTTCTCTCTCCCCCCGCCCCCAGATTTTTTAAGAGCGGGGGAGGAGGCTGAAAATTTGGGGGTCCCCCGCCAGGGCGGGAGGGTTGGGAAGCCTAGTGATGCTTTGTCCCACTGAACAGGGCTTGGGAGACAGATCATAACAGGTGGGCTGGACACTACAGGAAGATGCAGTGCTTCAGATATCCTGGGCCTTAAAGATACAAATGAAGCTTCCTTATACTGAATTAGAACATTGATCCAAAAAGTTAAGTGCTATCTACTCAGATTGCCAACAGTTCTGCTGAGGTTCTTCACATTACTTGCCATCTGATTCTTTAACTGGAGATGTTGGTGGTGGAATTTAGGGCCTTCTGTATGCTGGGCAGAAACTCTACCACTGAGCCACAGCCTCTTCCCCATAATGCAATGTGCCCAGAAACATATGGGTCCAGAAGCCCAGGGTGATACAATTTCTGTATCCAGTCCACAACCAAGCGGAGGCTGCTTTCCGCATTTTGGACCAGACAGTTTTCTTAAAGCAGCCCCACATAGAATGCACTACTGTAATCTAATCTAATCTGGGTGTGATCAGATCACAGACCACCTATTTAGAAAAATGTCTGGACAATCAATTACAACACAATCTAAACATCCACTGATTGTGGAAGGGCTTAACTGTGTTAGACGTGAACACTGGAGAGCATAGGTATATACATGTAATTGTGGGTATAGCTTGAAAGACATGGGATGCACTTGCCCTTAGATGCCAATGATGCAATGCTAGGGTTGCCAATCCCCTGGTGGGGGCAGTGAATCCCCCGGTTCCCCCCCCCCCGCTTCAGTGTCATCAGAAAGTGGGAGGTGGGAGGGAAATGTCTGCTGGGCACTCCATTATTCCCTATGGAGACCAATTCCCATAGGGTATAATGGATGATCCATGGGTATCTGGGGCTCTGGGGGGCTCTTTTTTGAGGTAGATGTACCATATTTGCAGCATAGCATCCAATGCCTCTCCTCAAAACACCTTCCAAGTTTCAAAAGGGGGATCAATTCTATGAGCCCCAAAAGAAGGCGCCCCTATCCTTCATTATTTCCAATGCAGGGAAGGCATTTAAAAGATGTGTGGTCCCTTTAAATGTGATGGCCAGAATCAGTTATGCTCATCACAACCATACTCCTGGTTCCACCCCAATATCACCTGGCTCTACCCCCAAAGTTTCCTGGCTCCACCCCCAAAGTTCCCAGATATTTCTTGAATTGGACTTGGCAACCCTATAATGCATTGCCTATTGCCCCTTCCCATTAGTAAGTATCTAATAAAGGTGAACAGGTTCATATAATAAAAATGCAATTTTATACTTTAATTACACTATATGTATTTTAATATTGTATGTGTATATATATATATATATATATATATATATATATATATATATATATATATATATATATATATATATATATATTAAAAAATTACACTATATATATAATAATTTTAGCCATACTGACTGAGGCTTATTATATTATATTTTATTCAGCCTCATTGTACCGAATAAGACGTTCCAATTTGACTATTTAAAAATCATTAATCACACTTTCCCATTCTCTTTTATGCTATTTGGACTTTATTTTGGATGTTACTGCCCAGGAGGAGATCTCCACCAAGATTACAATTTAATATATAATCTTTCTGTAAAAAATTCACTAAACAGAACAGAGAATAGCTGCTGGTGCTGATGCTGGCAGTGATTCTTACACTCTAATTTAAGGAGCAGCTTGAATACTATTAACTACGCTCAGTCCTTTCTGTCATGTTGTCTTTTCTGTTTAAAATAACAATGAACAATCTATCTCCATAAACATAATCCATTGGGAAGTTCTCCTGTGCAAGCCCTATTGAAGCAAATGAGATTAGTGGTTCATTTCAGTGGGACTTGAACAGGAGAACATTCCAGTGGGTTGTGTCCTGAGTCTATTAATAATGAACAGAAAGCCATCTTCATTGTGATTTTTTCTTTCTTTACTGGAGATTTCCAAAATAATTGTCACTGTATGAAACAAAAAAGCTTGCAAATATGTATATTGTTTAGCTCTAGCTAGGGGCTTAAAGGTAAAGGTAGTCCCCTGTGCAAGCACCAGTCATTTTCGACCCTGGAGTGACGTTGCTTTCACTGGCTTAGGTGCCGTTAAACAGTCTGGATCCTGTTTTCATGATCTGTCTTCTTCTGAAGCTGAGTTGGAAACTGAGTATTTATGTTGTGCAAGTTCCAGAATCAAAACCAACAAAAGCCAAGATTTAAGTGTTGTGAAACCCAACACATCTCCAAACACTATGTTTCTTATTACCATCTGAGGTCTTTCTGCTGCCATTTTACCAAATGCCAAAGCTCTCCTGACAATTTGCTGGGTCAAGCAGTGCTTATGCACTGAAAAAAAGCTGCTCTCCATGCAGCCAAGTCATTAACTGAGAGGAAAAAAAAATAACCTGGCATCCATCCACTCTGTTTATGGGATCTGATGGCAATTCCAGAGACTTGCACAAATAAATCAATAGGCTGGAAATTCAGTTGACAAAAGAGGAATATACCATCTGGACAAGGCAGGAGGACTTTCAGTAAACAGATTATAGAGAGGCAGGCACACAACATCCAAAGTGTGTGTGTATGTGTGTATATACACACATACACACACACAATTCAACTAACATCTGACATTAAAAGCCAATAAAAATGTTATATCCAGAAGGAAAGAGTTCATAATGAGATGAAGTTGGAAGAAAATAAAAGGATGGAGAGGAAATGACTGAGAGGTGATATGATAACCATCTTCTAGTACTTGAAGGGCTATCACATAGAGGATGGCATGGAATTGTTTTCTGTTGCCCCAGAATGTCAGACCCAGGCCTCAGATTCAGTGTGAGCTCACAGAAGCGCAGCTCCTGAACCTTTCTGAGAGTTCCACCTCCTTGTCCATTTAATAGTATTGCAGCTGCATAACAATCTCTGGATGAGCTCCACCACATATTTTTCTACAAAACGACCCCTGATCAGACGAGAATCAATGGGTTGAAATTAAATCAAGAGTTATCGACTAAACATTAGGAAGAACTTCCTGACAGTTAGAGTGGTTCCTCAGTGGAACAGACTTCCTCAGCAGGTGGTGGACACTCCTTCTTGGGAAGTGGGCTAGATGGCTGACAACAATGCTGATTCTGGGAATTTAGGCAGATCATGAAAGGGAAGCAGGAAAGGGTATCAGTGCTTAGTTCTCAAGACCCGTTCTTACATGCCCAGGGAAATGCTTTTCACAGCTTTCGAGTCAAGAAACAATTTTTCTCCAGATCAGTTTGGCCAGGGATCTTGGAAAGTTTTGTTTTTCTCTTTTTTTGCCATCTTCTGATCTTGGAGCGGGGTTCACTAGATAGGGAGGAGGTATTTGTGAATTTTCTGCATTGTGTAGGGGGTTGGACTAGATGACCTTAGAGTCCTTTCCAACTCTGTGGTTCTATAATGTTTGCCTTGGAAGGAATTGTTTGTTATATCTGTCTTGAATGGAAAAAATGACAAGTGGGGGGGGGAGAGAAATTATAAGGAACTATTTATTTATACTACTACTAGTGTCCTATTTCTATCATGCTTAAAGATACTTGAAGAAGATATCTGAAAAATTTTACATACACACAAAAGCTTATACCTTGAATACATATGAAAGTTTATACCTTGAAATAATCTTCTTTGGTCTTAAAGGTGCCACTGGACTCAAACTTTTCTCTGCTGCTTCACACCGACACAACTATCCACCTAACACTATTTTGTTTTCCTTGGAAAGGACAGACAGTGAAGTAGCTACAAAGAGAACAGCAGCAATGTGAAGATGTAAGGAGTATAATGTGGGGTTCTGAGTAGGGGTGTGCATTCAGTTTGGGCGAACCAAATCAACCGCCGAATCACCACTGATTCGGCTGTATAAGGAATCGCATACTGTCGATTCCAATTGGCGCCCATTATGCGGGAGCTGAGTATGGCTCCCCGTATACTTCCGTATATATATTCGGAAGTATACAGAAGTCAATGCAAAAGGCGGGAAAGGGGCTTCTGCAGCCTCAGGGGAGCTGCTTGGCTCCTTTCCCGCCTTTGGTAGTCTTTTCCCGCCTCTCCCATAGCCTACCTGGGATCAGGGAGGAGGGAGGGGGACGAGGAGCCACAGCAGCCAATCCAAAGCATGCATTTGCAAAATGCATTGCAAATGCATGCTTTGCAGGGATGTTGTGTAGCTGATCCCCCAGCCATCAGCAACATTGTTGTTCTTTTGATCTTTTGCTTACTAGGGTATCCAAGTAAGCACTGTTGTCTGGCCAATAAGAGAGCAGTGCTATTTTTTGAAACTGCTCTCTGTAGGGCCAGAGAACCTTTTTAAGGAGTCTGCCTGGTTGGACCCCTCCATTGCTGCTGTGTTGGTGTGAGAGATTGGCCTCAGCTGCTGCTGCTCTCTCTCAGCCTTACCAGATTTGCCTGGAGTAGAGAAGGCGTCTAAGGTAAGACAGTATTGGGGTTCTTGTTTTTATGTTAGTTGGTACTCAGAGTCCCTTTACTGAGCCTGCTTCGGTGGGGAGGGCGGGGTATAAATAGAAATGTATTATTATTATTATTATTATTATTATTATTATTATTATTATTATTATTATTATTATTATTATTATTATTATTATTATTATTATTACTTATCCAGATTTGGGTGGTGGCACTAGCTTATTTAGGGTTAGGGGGTTCTGCTGGGGGAGGGGGCCTGGGGTGGGGGGTGGGTTCTGCCATTTTGCCCATATCTTTATTTAGTGAGAGGACTTTTAAAAGTGCAGTGTCCTTTTACTTTTCCTGATTTGGGTGGCTTGGATTTCTTGGGGTTAGGGTGAAGGTTTTTTGGGGGTGGGAGGGGTTGGTAAAGTTCCTGTATTGTTAAAAGTTAATTTTTTACTATTTTAAAAGGATTCTGTGTTTGATTTGTTGCTGCTGTGTTGTGCTGCTGTTGAGTTTGTGTTGGCATTCTGTTTGGATCTATTCTCTATTGCCGCAGGTTTTGCATCCTCCTGTCCTGTTGTTCCCCTTTTCCTGGTTCTGGTTTTAGGGGGGGGGGGTGTTGTTGACTGATTTGGCTGGAGGTTTCTTATTGGTGAAAAGGCCACCTTTTTAACAGTTGAGTTGCTTGGCCTATTCTGATTGTGCTGGGGTTTTTGGAGGGGGTGGGTTAAAAGTTTTTTCTTTCTGTCACATTTTGGTTTTTTTAAATTACCTCTGGTTGGTGTGGGAGTTGGTGAGGGTGTGTGTGGGCTGGGTGGGCTGGGTCACTTTCCTGTTTTTATAGAGTTATTTTTGGAGTCTGAGTGTGCTTTTGGTTTGGCTAGGGCCACTAAATAGGCTGCCCCACTAATAAGGGTGTTTTTCGGGATTGTGTTTTTTGAAATTAAAAAAAAAATCCAGTTTAGGGCTTTATCTCCTTTCAAAATTCAAATAGGCCAGATAGGGGTGATTTGAAAAGATTTTAGGTTTCTCATATAAGGCAGCGTGACTACTAGGCCACATCAGGCTCCCTTTTAAAGAGACTAGGGTTGCAGTGCAGCTTGCTTTCAGACACTGAAAGCTGGTGCATCCTTAGATTCCCATAGGGTAAACCACAGCTTCTCTCAAGTTATAGGGGACACCTGTGTTCTAGTTTGCAAGGAAATCAGGTTTGTCCCAGGATCTAGTTAGGAGAAGTTTAACTAGGAGGATATAACAAGGATTGCCTTCTTCTCAAGGTAGCCTTTTAAAAACTGTAGCCAGGTAGAGGCAGGATCACCTAGTCTCCTAAACTTTACCAGACTACTACTACCTCAGCCCAAAGAGGGACAGGTTAAAGACCAAAAAAACAAACAAACAAGTTTTGGTGGGAGGGTTCTTAAAAAGAAGTCAGGGCACCTGTTGGTTCAGGGTACAGTGCAGTGAGTTAGGTTTGTAAAAAACCCCACTCTCAGTTCAGGTTGTGTGAGACTGGCCAAGGGTGACATGAGTGACAGGCAGAAGAAGTGGGGCCCTGGGGGCAAGGCCAAGGAGAAGACTAGAGGGGTGGAGGGGAGGGGGAGGACCCAGGTCTCCCCCCACCTGTGCATGGGGCCACTCCACAGCCGCTTTCCAGCACTCCAACCTCTGAATGTGATGAAGAAGAAGGCCCGCCTTGGGCCCTTCATCAAGGCTGCTGCTGGGCACCCTCAGCAGAGGTGCCAGTAGGTGCTGGCACTGAGCAGGGGTCTGTTGTTCGGGCAGTCTCTCCTCCAGCTGATGTCGCTCGGCCTCAGCAGCCGGAGGAGGGGCAGCAAGAGCAGCCCTCCTTGGAGATGAGCTTTGGGGACAGTTTTCTGTCCAAAACGATCACCCCAAGGAGGGTGCAGAGTGTCATGCAGGAGCTGGAGAGAAGCTGGTTGAGGAGGACCAGCCCCCTTCTTCGGTTCCTTAGGGCACCGAAGGGGGTTTCTTTCAGGGGATGGACAGGAGGGGAGGCCGCATGGGGTGGAAGGGGAAGAGATGGAGACACACGAGGTGCCTCCATCTTCGCCCACTTCCCCCCGGCAACCAGCCCCCCCTGCCACCCCGAGACACGATGTGTCTGCCCCAAGCACCTCAAAGGAGGTGCCTCCGGACACCCACCTGACTCCGGGGGGGATGAGTAATCACCTGTGTAAGCAACACCCGGGTTGCTTCTTAAGGGGGAGAAATGCTCTTGGCTGACACGGAGAGCATCGCACTGGTCATCCCCATGTTCCAGATGGCCCGTGAGGACCTGGCCTCGTTTCTAGTGCCAGCTTAAGGCCGTGTAGATGTTCTTCCAGTGGTACGCACCCTGGTTGTTAGGCTGCAGGAAGGGCTTGAGGCCCGCTTTCAGACTTTCACCCAGGATAAGGTCTACATGATGAAGACCATGTTAGACCAGCGCCTTAAGGGCACAGTCACCGAGGAGGCCAATGAGCTTGATCACTGGAGAGACGAGTTCTCCCAGAATGTCGAGTGTTCCAGAGTCAGGGCAAGCCCAATGCCGGTAGTTGAGGAGGAGAGGGGTGGAAGCAGCTCATCTGCCACTTCCACTGCTGTTGTTCATCCCCAACCACCCCAGCTAGTCAGTGTTTCCCACTACACTCACGCCGTGAAGAGTGCTGGTGACATTCATCGGGCAGGTCATTGGCCCCTCTAAGAGCGGTAGGGCACCGAGAGTGAAGATGAGTGCTGTGATGGTGAGGGACTATCTTTTGGAGCCCCTTGAGCCGCAGGAAGCGTCTCCTTTGGACTACTGGGTCACGAAGGAGGAGGTCTGGCCGGCCCTCTCCTCCGTGGCCAAGGCGTTCCTCTCATGCCCACCGACGAGCATGAAGAGCGAGCGCGTCTTTTCGCATATGGGCGACATTTTCTGCCCACATTGCAATCGCCTGCAACCCTGGACAGTTGAGCAGTTGGTCTTCCTGAAGGTCAACTTGCCTCTGTTCAGCTCCCCAAACATAGACTTTGAGAGTGAATGAAGTGAGCACCTACTTGTGCCTGCATCCTCTCTTAGCCCGTGTTTGGAAGGTGGTTGTAAAACGCTCCTCCACTAAAAATAAACAAGAGTCCAAAGACAGCCCAAAAACTCACTCACAAATTGATTGGCAGTGAATCCCACCCCCCGCCTCTCATCCCTCCCCAAACCAAAAGTGAATGCTGGTTTAAAAACTGCAAAGCGATCCAAATTTCCCCAGTCCCCCATCCATACATGCCTAATAATACAGAAAGGGCCATTGCAGCCCCCAACTGTAACCGACAGCATCCACAGGCCCAGCCCGGATAACCCAGGTATTTTTTCAGGGGAAGGAGGAAGAAAGAGGGAGGTGCCAGTGATGATGACAGGCAGCCAGCAGCCATACCAATGCTGAGGTCCCTCTAATGGGACAGTGGTGTTGGTGTGCTGCTGAGCTGAAAGAGAAGGAATGGTTGCCTTCCTCTCACATAATCTGAGGCCTCCCAGTGATCTTCTTCATTTGGAGTGTAATTCTGGCTCGCCTCCTCGTGGTGCACCCTGGGTAACGCAAAAGAGCCTAGACCAGCCAACCATCCATCACTCAAGGTAAGTCAAAATGCTTCTTGCTTTGTGTCAGATACAGAATGATGTGGAGCTAGGTGTGGTGGTCCACCACTTCTCTTGTTTGAGAGTTGTGTTGTTTGGGGCAGGGCTGGAGAGCTGGCATCTGTAGATTGTGTGTTCTGTGGCAGGGAAGCTGGCACCTGGGTGAGAGACCCAGAGCCAGCATGCTTGTTGTGCTTAGCCAGCTCTCCCCATGTTGTTTGGGGCAGGGCTGGAGAGCTGGCATCTGGGTTTGCTGCAGCCAGGTCTCTGAAGAGCAGACCTTGAGCAGATTGTGTTTTGTGTGGCAGTGATGTTGGCAACTGGGTTTATATTGGTTCCAGGCCTGCAGGGTTCATAGAGTAGATAGAGGGATATAGTGCACTTGGGTCCTATTGAGATTCTCTTGTGTGAAGTTAGGTTTGGCTTTGGATGCCCCAGGAATTGAACCCCCTGGTCCAATTTTTTTTTTTTGCCTTTTGGGTTTTGTGCATTTGGGTCTTATAGAGAGCAACCCTTGCACCCCAGGATTCTCGACCACTAAAAATGGAAGCCCATGGGAGATCGACCTGGCAAGGTTCCAGGTGATCACCCTCCTGCCATACCTGATTCCCCCTCTTGGCACACAGGTGCCACCCCTACCAAACATCTCAGGCAGAGATGCCTGGCATCCCTGTACTCCCACGGAATGCTCCTGGAGAGCAGAGGTAGTCGTGATGGGACGGACCTTTTGGCTGGGTGGTGTTGGCCACTTGGGCACCACAGCACCAGCCTGCTTCTCCCCCTTAAGAAGCACCCCCGGGTGGTGCTTCCGCAGGTGATTCTGCATCCCCCCCCCCCGGAGCCAGGTGGGCAGGGTCCTGCCCACAACTGATCCGAGCCCTGCACAGCTGGCACTGCGCATAGCGTGGATCCTCCATAAGTTGGAAATGCTTCCAGACTTCGGAGGTAAATGGATGCCCAAACTGACTGGCAGCTTGGGTATCCGGAGCCACCTCCTTTGAGGTGCTCAGGGCAGACACATCATGTCTCGGGGTGGCAGGATGGGCTGGCCGCCGGGGGGAAGTGGGCGGAGATGGAGGCACCTCATGTCTCTCCATCTCTTTCCCCTCCACCCCATGTGGCCTCCCCTCCTGGCCATCGCCTGAAGGACTGCTGGTGCCCTAAAGAACTGAAGAAGGGGGCTGGTCCTCCTCAACCAGCTTCTCCTCCAGCTCCTGCATGTCACTCTGGGTCCTCCCCCTCCCACTCCCCTCCACCCCTCTAGTCTTCTCCTTGGCCTTGCACCAGGGCCCCACTTCTGCTGCCTGTCACTCATGTCACCCTTGGCCAGTCTCACACAACCTGAACTGAGAGTGGGTTTTTTTTTACAAACCTAACTCACTACACTGTACCCTGAACGAACAGGTGCCCTGACTTCTTTTTAAAAACCCTCGCAGCAAAACTTGTTTTTTTGTTCCCTAACCTGTCCCTCTTTGGGTTGGGGTAGTAGTAGTCTGGTAAAGTTTAGGAGACTAGATGATCCTGCCTCTACCTGGCTACTGTTTTTAAAAGGCTACCTTGAGATGAAGGCAATCCTTGTTATATCCTCCTAGTTAAACTTCTCCTAACTAGATCCTGGGACAAACCTGATTTCCTTGCAAACTAGAACACAGGTGTTCCCTATAACTTGAGAGAAGCTGTGGTTTACCCTATGGGAATCTAAGGATGCACCAGCTTTCAGTGTCTGAAAGCAAGCTGCACTGCAACCCTAGTCTCTTTAAAAGGGAGCCTGATGTAGCCTAGTAGTCACGCTGCCTTTTATGAGAAACCTAAAATCTTTTCAAATCACCCCTATCTGGCCTACTTGAATTTTTAAAGGAGATAGAGCCCTAAACTGGATTTTACTGTATATCACAGTACTGAAAGAGCGGTGCCGCCCGTAAAGGCTGTGTATGCGCTATAACACCTGCGTATATCAAAAAACCCGGCAGCCAATTGGCTCAGTTCCTGTTCACTTTCCTACGCTTAAGTTTTTCCTTGTCATCCGGCTCATCCTTCTCCTTCTTTTCCATCTCCCTGAAGAGAAGACTGAAGATATCGCCATATTCACCGCACAGTATTTTTTCCCGTGTCGCCACCATCAAATGATTCCCGAGGGGCATCACCGTATCCCCAAACGGGTGGCAGGGGAATGGAAACCCCATGCCCTCCATTGCTGGGCAGGCCAGCTGGACAACCATTGCCCATAGGGGAGTTGACCCCATGGCAGTGTTCCAGGCGTCGTGACTGTTCGGTTGGCGACTGTGACTGCACTGCACCCACCTGCTGCCCTGGTATGCCCCCTCATGGGAAGTATTGGCCTAGACCCGGTGTAGCAGCAAACTGAAAGTTGCAGGTCTGACCAGAGGCAATCCCCACAGCATCCTGACTCGACATAACCATGGGGTTAATGAAATTAGACACACCGAATTGCCCCCAAAGCCCCCATGGCCATCCGCCACCAGGCTGCTGGGTGTAGGGTTTACCTTCTAACTCCGATGACGCCACAGCAACCACAACCGGGGCCGCTACTGGTGATCGCCCTGAGCTAGGCCCTGCACCGCAATCCTCTTCCTCTCCCTCAGATGCCAGGTCCTCCTTCTCAGCCAGTGCCTGCAGTTCCAGTGTGGCCTGTAAGGCAAAAAGCTGCACCAGTAACTCTTTCTCAAAAGCCCTGGTGGACATCTGGGCTGCCTTCCTACCCCACCTCTGTGCTGAAGGCCCCAGGCCAAGGCCCTGTTGTTTCTCAAGCGCCCCCAACTGCTCGATGATTGTCTGCCTGGTAAGCAATTCCTTTGCCTCCCCCGGGGCCGGTGTAGCCAACCGCCTTTTGTCTGGCCTCCGAAGGCATGCCCTGACCTTTTTTGGGACCCAAAGCCACCCCAAAAGACCTCCAAGCCCTCAGCACCGAAGGCCCTACCCATTAACCAGTAAAATGAACCCCTCAATAGGGTTAGCAAACACCTGAAATGGCTGGGGTGGGGTTGGAGCCCCAAAAATGGCGGCTACAAAAATTGGGGCTGACTGGGGAGCCTAAAATGGCAGCTGCGAACAGGCCAACCTAAAATGGCAGCTCTGAGGCTACTGCTGAAAGCACCCCAGCAGCGCAAGGCCTAACGGATGGGCTAGAGACCTCAAAGACTGGGGCTAACTGGGGAGCCTAAAATGGCGGCTGCAAACTGGCCAACCTAAAATGGCGGCTCAATAGGCTGCCACCACAAACCTGGCCCTCAGAGGGGCGAAGCCATCCTTCCTGTGCCCCAACATCCACCTCCATGTGCCTCAGCAGCCCCGTGGATCACCGCTGCTCTGGACCACCGCCTGCCTCTGTCGCAGCCTGAAGGTCCCAGGATGCCCCGATCAGCACCAGCCGCCTCCGCTCACTTCCCCAAGCTGCCAACGTGACAAAACACCATTCACGGCCCAGGTGGGGAGGAACACGATGTGCGTCCTGCCAGCCCAAAAAACAGATGAGCTGCATCCATTCAGGGTGTGGCCGGGCTATATAAGCCCCAGCCCTCCCAGCTCCCCAGATGGGCGGGAAAGCTTGCAAGCCTCCATCCTTCCAGGGAGGCAAACACGGCCCCGTCCCTAGGCCTCCGAGGCGGGGCGTTGTCTTGGGGGCCAAATTCCTGCAGCTGCTGTAGAGAGGCCAACTTGTTAAAAACCCAAATGTGTAGCTGGCCCTTATGGAGAGCTGTGGGACTCATCATGATTGGGCAGACAGTTCATCTGCCTCAGAGAGCTGCCTTCCTACTCCTTCTTCCTGTTGCCTAGGAGGCCTGAGAAATGGAAGGTGGGGGATAGTCCTGGAAGATTGTTAAAATGGTGGGGGCCATGAATATTTCCAAATATTTTCAGAATTTTTGGGAATCAAAATTTGGTATTCTGGATGTCTAGAATACACCTGAAAACTATTTTCATATTTTAGGGGTATATTTTCAGACCAGAAATATATACGTAAACATACCTACCTGTTATATTGTTTTAAAATGGCTCCATTGTAAACTAGATTACCAGTTTTCTTTGAAAGACAAAATCTACGTTTTGAAAACACAATATCATAAATATATCAGTCAATAACCAGAATAGTAGTGGGCAGAGTGCTAATGCAAAGAGATTTTGAGTCCTCTCTTTAATCCCTACTCAGATAACTGCCATATGTGAAATATGATATATTTAATTGGATGTAAGGACTAGCTGGGAGAGAAGATGGTATAATATAGCCCAGGGGCATCAAACATACGGTCCATGAGCCAGAACCAACCTATCCAGGGCTCTTATCCATCTTGAAAGCAACTGGTAATTATCTTTATTGCTGATGACAGAGTCTTTGCATTAAATCACTGTATACTGTCCCAGTGCTAATGCGTAATGGGTGATGGAAGTGAGAGGGTGGGCATCAGTGAGAGACTGTAAGGAAATACTGTAAGAGTGTTAATATTTTAAGCAAGTTTTTATTTTGAGTAACAATAAATAATTGCTAATTGGGTTTGCTTGTGTCCCTTATAAAGTTTATATATCCAGTGCCCAGCATGATATTTTATGGCACACACGGCCCAGCCCAAGAAGTGATATTTATGTCAGATCCAGCCCTCATAACAAATGAGTTTGATAACTCTGTAGCCTCACCAGATCTTGGAAACTAAGCAGGGTCAGTACTTGGAATGGAGACCACTAACAGCCCAATTCAGACATAAGTGGCAGCTGGTCGTGGCGTAGCTGCTGTGCCGCTAGTAGACTTCCTGAGGGCTTTGGAACACTGGAGTGTGGGGAGGGGAGAGGCATAACTTGCTGTGAGGGAGATGGTCACCATGGCAACATCGCTGGCATATGCACTCAAGGGAGGTGGAGGCAGCTGGAGGGGAGGGCCAGACCCCTCCATTGGCCAGTCCTGGCACATGCGCCATGGCTCATGACAGTCAGGGATGGGGAGAGGCGGCCTCAGAGAGGCTGATAGCCATCCCAACCCGCCCCCAAACAGAGAACGGAGCCAATGATGGGCAGACCATCAAAGGAAAAGGAGAGATGTCCCACCAACACAGGGAGGGGACAGGAGTGAGGCTGGGCATGCGTGCATGAGAAGCCTGGCTTGGTGGTGAGACAGAGTTGGGGGTGAGACAGGCCCGCACAGGACCACAGAGAAGCCGTCAATCCCCTCACACCCTCCCGCTGCCAGAGACTCTGCCAATGGCAGGCAGACAAGCAGGAAGTACCAAGTGCAGGAGTTCGCTGTCATAGACAGTGGCTGGAATGTGTGTCTGGGAGTGAGCAGCCCAGCAGCAGTTACCCCCCCACCCAGAGACCCCCTATGTTGCCCTGATGCCCCCTGCCATGTGCATGGAACACCTCCCCCGGGGGCCGCAGAACTCAGAATGCGAGTGCATCAGCTGCAGAATTCTGAGTCCACTTCATCAGCCCCCCCCTTAGTGCCCTACACACAACAGCCCTGTAGGCTCAGGTAGGCTGTCAGCCTGGGCAGGCTGAGGGGCGGCACTCCCCTCCCCTATCCAGCCACGCGGGGGGCAAAAGAAGCAGGGTGGGGGTGGAGGCAATTACCAAGCTGGAAAACGGGCCCAGTCTGATAAAGGTGGGACTTCTTGAGCAGTGGCTTGCCCAATAGCCGCACTGTGTTGATAGGGTTTATCTGTTAAAGGGTTTTATGTTTGGTTTTAGGATTCCTTTTCAGGGTCCCCGGGTTGCATTTCAGTCGGGGAATTTTAGTTCTGTTAAGAGCATGGAGCAAGTAGTTAGGAGTAAGATTGCCAAGGAGTTGGCGGAGGGCAGGATTTTGGGCCAGTTTTCTACCCCTCCAATGCCTAACCTTCGGGTTTCCCCCTTGAGAGTGATGCCAAAGAAGGCGGCTGGTGAATTTCGTTTGATTCACCATCTCTCCTATCCCAGGGGTGCATCAGTAAATGATGGTACTCCTGAGCTCTGTTTATGCTCTGTTAAGTACACCAGCTTTGATCAGGCTGTTAGCATTGTACAATGCTGCGGTAAGGGGGCGGAGATGGCTAAATGCGATATTAAGTGTAAAGTACTGGGGTCGACGCAGTAAGAGACCAGAGTCGGAGAGTGATTTCAGCAAGCTTTACTTCAGGAACACAAACACAGACTGAGCTCTATTCAAACCTCCCGCTCCTTTATACAATTCTTGCCCCCTTCTGATTGGTCCTTAACTATGTACATGGATTGGCTATTTACAGGGGCCTAAGGGCCTATCAGGGTACAGTATGAGCCTAGATGTTGATTGGCTACTTATGTTTCAATCCTTCCCCTGATTGGGCACGCTTAGGCCTTCTCTGGAACCCTAGTGTGGAGTACAAGCTTTGGCTTGTTCAGCTTCCCTCCAAAAGCAACAGTTCCCTCCAAAAGTAACAGTTCTCCCATTTGAGCCTAGGACACAACACCCTTCCCCCCATAGTTCCAGCTATCAGGTGACATAGTCCTGGAGATATGCCAGAGGGCGGCGGTCTCGTGTCGAGCGTCGGAGCTCCAAGGGGACTGGGCGTTCCGACTCGGTTGGTGGTTCCGTGGCAGCAGAGCTGGAGACATCTGGGACGGTGGCCCCGGGAGACCTGGGTTCAGCTACGCGGTCGGGGGTCTCCTCCTGCTGGGCCGAAGCGGGCTCCACGGAACCCTGTTCTGTGTCAGGCTCACGGGGACTTACGTTGTCCGGATCTGGAGCTTCTGACCTTGGCTCCCCGGCAGGCAGGCGACCACGGAGTTGGTCGACGTGTCGCCTCAGGAGATGTCCACCCTCCAAGGTCACTGCATAGGAGACCGGTCCGGTGACGTGGTCCACCTTTCCAGGGAGCCAGGCGGGGCCAGTGGTGGCATAGTTCCGTGCCCACACTGTCTCACCTGGGTAGAACCCTGACAGAGTTTTTATACGCGTAGGAAGGTGCCCCTGTAGGAGTAGGTAGTAGAGTGCAACTCCAGAACACTGTGGTAAAGAAAACAAAACTCCAAGACAGCCGAGTAAACAGTTGTATTGGGTTAACACGTAAGAAGCAGTCTCAGGCAAGCCAATGGGTCATACACATTAAAGTCAGTCTGTCCAATATACAGTACCAATTCTATGTCCAGGTAGAGAAGTCAAAATCCAGTCCATACATCAAATCAGTAGCCATGCAATCCTCCAGAGTTTCAGTATACAAGCAAGATGTTACTCCTTCACTCACAACGTCCTTCTGCTCCTTCTATCATCAACCATCAACCACACCCACACAGGGCAAGGCTTTTCACTAATATAGTACAGCCCACCAATCATAACAGTGATTGTTTCATTAGCTGCACCTGACATTCTCGTGACTCCTGTATAGCTTAGTTACATAACAAAATGATTCAGCAGTTTTTAGTTGTCTTAAAGCAACTTAACACTGACATCCTCCCCTTTATGGAACTAAACATTCTATACAGTCATATAAACATACATAGTCTATATACAGTAGTATTGCCACCTTTACTTTAAACCTAGTTTCAGACAGTTGTCTTTGTGTTTAACAGGTGTCTGAGACTTTGTAAAGATATCAGCAATATTTTCAGCTGTAGCGCAGTATTCAAGATTGATTAGCTTATCTTCCAAGCATTGTTTTATATTGTGAAACCTTACATCTGTGTGTTTTGATCTAGATTTTACTCCTAGACTGTTTGCTAGCTTGATAGCTGACTGATTGTCCTCATACACAGTAATAGGTTCTACATAATACAAACCAATGTCAGATAGTAATTGTTTGTACCAGATAAGTTCACTGCACACTGTGCTGAGTGCTGAATACTCTGCCTCGCATGACAAGAGGGCTACATGTCGCTGTTTCAAAGATTTCCATCATATTAGTGCACCACCAAAGAAAATTGCTAATCCGGTAGTGGACTGTCGGGTGTTTTGGTCACTGGCAAAACTTGCATCTGCATAAGCATATATTCTTAGGTCTTTAGTAGGTGTAATAAACAAACTGTATTCTAAGGTATGTTTCAAGTACCTAGGGATGTGTTTTGCCGCTATCCAATGGCACTGTCTTGGCTGCTTCACCGCCCTGGCCAATTGGTTGGTTGCCATCGCAATATCAGGCCTAGACCAGTTTGCTATATATAAAAGACTGTCAATCAAGGACTAATAAATGCTTTGGTCAAATAATGGACTCTGATTGTCATTAATATCAAAATCCTGCAGCATAGGACATTTAACTCCCTTGCTTTGGTCCATTTTGTAATTTTTTAATAGCTGAGTTATTTTACCCCTTTGTGAGACTCGGTACCCTCCATTTACACATTCTATGTCTAAGCCAACATACTGTCTGATGTTGCCTAGATCCCTCACTGTAAACTGGTTCTTTAGAGTTTCTACAATGGTATTTAGCATTTTTGCATTTCTACAAATTATAGCTAAGTCGTCTACCAAAACAAGTATTATGCACTGCTGCTCCCCTTTTTCCTTGGCAAATATACATTGGTCAGCTACACCTTGTTTGAAACCTAGCTTTTTCAAACATTCTGTTAAATACTGGTTCCACTGATGCCCAGATTGTTTTAACCCGTACAAAGATTTTTTAAGTTTCCAGCATAAATTTACATTGCCATTTTCACCAGACACACCTGGTGGCAATTTCATATAAATTGTATGTTCTAGAGGTGCGTGCAGGTATGCGGTTTTGACATCAAGGTGTCTAATTACACAATTGTGCTTTGCTGCATAAGACAATGCACAATAGATTGATGTAGCCTTGAGTGTTGGTGAAAAAGTTTCATCATAGTCTAGTGCTGACTGTAAGTACCCTTGTGCCACAAGTCTAGCCTTGTACTGCACCTTTCCATCAGATCCAGATTTTAACTTAAACACCCATCTACACCCTATGAGTTTTTGGTTAGGTGGTATTACAGACTCTTCATACACTTGCAGACTTTTCAACAACTCAAGTTCCGCATTTATGGCCTCTGACCATCCAGTCTGTTCATCTTGCGTTAGATGCTTGATGCTCTCGTAGCTAGAAGGTTCAGCAAGAACGATGCACGCTTGGCCCGGACTGTAGCGATCTGGAGGACGTGTTTCTCTCGTAGATCGTCGTAGAACCGGTGTTGTTGCCTCATCTGGCCCTGTATGCTGGTCATCTGGCTGCTGCTGCTGCTGCTGTGACACTCCCGCTCCCGAAGATGGAGGTGTTACAGGTTCTGGCTTGATGTCTCTGCTGCTGGGTGAAGGGCTCCGCCTCTCGCCTCTCGTTGGTAGCTGCGTATCAGTTTTCTCCGCTGTAGGCAGGAATACTGTAGAGGACGTTCTCTCCCAACCCACAGAGTTTTCCAGAAATTTTGCAGAGCACGAAATTGTTATCTTCTTTTCACCTACTTGGGAAAATCTGTAAGCCTTGTGATTATTTGCATAACCAAGAAATAACAACTTAACAGCCTTGTTTTGCCCCTTTCTCTGGAGCTGCTTTGGGATATTTACATAAGCTGGTATCCCAAATATCTTTATATGGTTTATTGTAACTTTTCTGCCATACCATATCTCAGCTGGTATTTTTCCAATAGCAGAAGACCAAGAGTAATTTAGAACATGGGAAGCACACATTATACTTTCCCCCCAATAACACATTGGTAGGTTGCTATCTCTCAGCATAGAGATGCACATATTATAAAGGGTTTGATTTCTCCTTTCACAAAATGAATTATGTTGTGGTCGATACGGTGCCGTCCGTTGATGACTGATTCCATATCTCCTGCATAGGGAAAACATTTTATCATTACAAAATTCTGTACCATTATCAGTAATGATAGTGCGTGGAACTCTATCTGTTTTCCTCTTGATGAAACGAAGCCAATTGCTGAAAGCTTGATACGTCTCAGCCTTTGATCTAAGTAAAAAACAAAAACCATAGCGAGAATGATGATCCTCTATATGCAAACAGATTTTAGCTCCGCCCACACTTCTGGTTGGAAAGGGTCCAATCAGGTCAAGGAAAACAAGGTCCAGTATTGCATCAGTCTTGAATTTTGTTGGAGATAATGTTGGTGCTGCCTTTGATTTTGTTGCTTTGCAGATTTCACAGTCAACAAAACAATTGCAGGCCTTGGGGGTAATTTCAGCTGCTTGTAATGTTCTTTTAACAGCATGGAAATTTATGTGCCCCAACCTTCTGTGCCACATGTGAATGCACTCCTCATGAGGAGGCCTATTCATACTCACATGGTGGATCATATTCTCTTTCTCCAAGAAATATAAATTGTCTTTCCTTTTGGCCACAACAGAAATGTCATCTGCATTAATCAGACAGCTGTCAGCTGTAAAAGAGACTTTAAAGTTTTGCTCAGTCAAAGTAGATACAGATATCATATTATACTTTAAACTTGGCACATGAAGCATTTGCAGTTTCCTTTTAAGGCTAGGAATTTCAACAAGACCGTTTCCTGCTACCCGGGCACAAAGCCCATCTGCTAATTTGACACACTGACCTTTAACTGGTGTGTAGGTGTCAAAGAGATTTTTGTTCTTAATGATGTTCACTGTCGCTCCACTATCAATTAAGAACTGGGTGCTGTAGGAAGAATTGTTAACAACAAGGTTCACGTGCTTTCCTCCCTTGGGAGTAACTGAAGACTGTTTCTCTTTGAAGCGTTTACATTGGTGCTTGAGGTGTTTTGAGCTGTTACACAAAAAACATCTCCTCACTGAGTAAATGTTATCATTTGCTGCATGATTATCTGCCCCTTTAAATTCCTCCCGGTCGGGAGACTTGACTGAATGAGCTGGAGATTGCTGGAACATAGCTGCATCCCTCCTCCTCATGTCCTCATTCATTAAACGGTGGGTGATGTTAGACACTGTTATCTCAGTTCTTGGTAATATATCCAAGTTGGCTACAAACTGATTATAACTAGCGTCCAGGGAGCAAAGGATTATGTAAGCTTGCTGTTGCTCAGAAAAAATCACCTCTTTCTCTTGCAGCAGCTGCAAATTACGTTTCATGAATTCTAGGTGGTTACTCATATCCCCACCAGCCTCATATCTTGCCTTAAGGAGTTTCTTCATTAAATATATATGGGACCCCACACCTTCACTGACATAAAGTGACTTTAGGGCATCCCAACATGCTTTTGCACTGTTGGAGGTTTTTATATGGATAAGCTGGCTGTCTTCCAAAGTGAGACCAATTAAAGCACAAGCCTTATCCTCGTTGCTTTTGTGTTTAGCAATTTCTGCGGCATCATCAGCTGCGTCTAATCTGGCTACGTCGGGTGGATTCGTCACGTACTCCCACAAACCTTGGTATTTTAGAAGCATAGTGACCTTCTCAGACCAGGTGCTGTAATTATCTCCATTCAGTCTCTTGACAAGAAAACCGGAGACTTGGATACAGTTTCCCAGGTTGCGTGGGTGACAGGCTCTAGTATTCCCTGTGCAATCAGTTTATCCAGTTCCTCCTCAATTTTAGGCTTGAGCGCGAATGGAACTCGCCGCGCTTTAAGCCTAATAGGCCGCACTGTGGGGTCGAGGTGTAGTGTAACCGGGGAACCCGTGTAGCAGCCCAAGGTGCCATCGAAAACGGCCGGGAACTCTTCACAAACCTTGTTAAAGTCCACTCCGACAGTCTTATTGACCCCCCTGATCTCTATTCCCAGGGGCTTGAACCAGTCGAGACCCAAAAGGTTTGTAAGGTGGTTCTTGACCACTAGCACTTGTAGCTGGCCCTTGAACCCCTTGTATTGGACTGGGACCGGGCCCACTCCCAAGATAGGCACCTTATTCTTCTGGAAGTCCACTAAGGTAAACCCCGGGTCCCTGAGACGAGGCCTCAGCCTGGTGGGGATTTTAAAAAATGTCTCTGCCGCTATAATAGATGATGCTGACCCAGAGTCCACCTCCATTTGGCAGGGCACCCCCCCGATCCCTACATTGACCTGGATTTTGGAGGGCCTGACTGCTCCTTTATACAATTCTTGCCCCCTTCTGATTGGTCCTTAACTATGTACATGGATTGGCTATTTACAGGGGCCTAAGGGCCTATCAGGGTACAGTATGAGCCTAGATGTTGATTGGCTACTTATGTTTCAATCCTTCCCCTGATTGGGCACGCTTAGGCCTTCTCTGGAACCCTGGTGTGGAGTACAAGCTTAGGCTTGTTCAGCTTCCCTCCAAAAGTAACAGTTCTCCCATTTGAGCCTAGGACACAACATTAAGTCTGCCATTCTCCTTCACCCTGTCCATCCGGCTGACTTTGAGCTCCTGGGCTTTTTCCTTTGAGGGGCAATTCTACATGGATAGAGCTCTGCCTATGGGTTGCGCTGTCTCATGTGTGGCTTTTGAGCATTTCAGTACGTTCCTTGAATGGGCTGTTCGTGAGAAAGTGGGTTTACAGGAAGTGGTTAATTATTTGGATGACTACCTGTTTGTGGGTTCTGAAGGGACTGAACGTTGTGCAAAGTTAATGTCTGGCTTTCTTGAGTGGCCGTGGAGCTGGGTGTTCCACTGGCACAGGAAAAAACGGAGGTCCAGCCACAAGACTTATTTTTGGGGGGATTAAGCTGGACACTTTGGCACAATTGTCCAAAATACCTGTTGAGAAGGTCATAGATTTGAGGGAGAGGGTTGATTCTTTTTTAAGTGAAAAGTTACTTTAGTCGAGCTTCAACAGCTCATAGGGCATCTCAACATTGCTTGCAAAGATGTGGCTCCTGGACGTGCCTTCTTGCGCAGGCTTTGTGATGCGATGGCTGGTCTATGACTTCCACAGCATAGAACGCGGGTTACAAGTAGCATGAGGGTAGACCTATTGGTATGGCAGAAGCTTTTGGAGTCCTTAAATGGGATTTCATTTGGAAGGAAAGACATGAAGCTTGAAGCAGAGCTTCAGGTCATATCTGACGCTGCCGGTTCCTTAGGTTTTGGGGTCTATTTCCGCAGACATTGGTGCGTGGATGTGTGGCCGGATTCGTGGGGCCAGGCGGGATTGAACAGAGATCTTATGTTTCTTGAGTTCTTTCCCATCCTGGTAGCTATTTGGCTGTGGAGGAATTATATGGCCAATCACACTATTCATTTTTGGTGTGATAATATAGCTGTGGTACATGTCATTAATTCCCTTACATCCAAGTCGCAAAGAGTTATGAAATTAGTGCGAGCCTTCACTCTGCGTTGCCTGCGGCTTAACATACTGTTTTTAGCCAAGCATGTTCCCGGGGTGAATAAAACGTGGTGGCTGATGCTTTCTCTCATAAACAGATGGAGAGGTTTCATCAGCTGGCCCCAGAAGCCAATCGAGAGCCAGCACAAATGCCCCAGGAGCTATGGGTGATTGGAGAGCCAAGGCCTGCAGAGCGATAGGCCTAGCCATTGCGCCCAGCACCAGGAAGTCTTATGAACATGCCACGTGGCAGTTTGAGGACTTTAGGTCAGAGGTAGAGTAACGCATCATTTGGCCCCTCCCGGTGGAGCAGTTGCTTCACTACTGTGTTGCTTTAAAAGGTAAGGGATTGGCCTTGCAATCCATTAGGGGATGCCTGTCTGCTCTGGCTTTTGCTTTGGGGTATAAGGAGGAAACCACAGATTTTCATCTGCGAAAGATGGGCTAGAGAGGCCGGGCCTAATCCTGACACTAGGAAGCCTATTTCCCCTTTGATTCTTAATGGCTTGAAGGGGGTTTAGGGCACAGTGTGTGCATCCTATTTTGAGTCCACACTGTTTCATGCCGCTTCCTTGGTTGCCTTCTTTGGGGCCCTTAGAGTCAGTGAGCTAGTGGCACGCTCCAGAAATGATGTTTCTGGTAGTGCTTTGTTACTACAGAACCTGAGGTTAGTTGAGAGTAAGGCGGTTATCACCGTTGGACACTCCAAGAATGATCAGCGTCACAAGGGAACTGTTTTGGAGCCGAGCACCTGTTCAGAGCTGGAGTTGTGTCCAGTTTCTGTTCTGGCTGCCTATTTGGTCCTAGGGAGGGATTTTTGTTTGTCATGTCAATGGCAGTCCATTGACAAAACATCAATTTTGAGCTGTGACTACTCGGGCTTTAACTAAGCTCGGGTTGTCTGGGGTGCGGTTTGGTACCCACTCCTTTAGAATTGGGGCGGCCTCTACAACTGTCGCCCTGGGTTAGCCTTCTTCGGTCATTCAGCATCTGGGCCGTTGGCACTCAGCAACTTATAAATCCTATGTTCACCCTCTACTCAGTCCCTAACTTCATGGGGGGGTTTTAGCTTGAAGTTTGTGGTTATTGTTGCTAGTTTAACTGTTTTCTTTTTAGATGCTGTTGTTCCTGGCCAGAGGAGCCATCTGTGGACACAGTTATGTGTTTTGGGCTGCTGTGGACACAGTTATGTGTTTTGGGCTGCTGATCAGGCTCGGAGAATTTCAGTCGGCTCTCAGCTGGGACTCAGCCATTGGGTTACCATTGAATGGCGGGGGCGCAGGGGCCTTCATTGGCCTGGCCTGTTGCCGTTATTTCAAGGGAGTGCTTGCCCTCCTCTCCAGGTCTTAGTTATATACCTGGGAGGTAATGATCTTGGGCTGATGAAAGGCACAGCTTTGGCCCTTCAGGCAGAGAAGGATTTTATCAAGGAGAGATGGCCTGGGACCATGATAATTTGGTTGGCAATGATCCCCCGCCTTTTTTGACAGGGTGTTTGGGACCCTTTGGGCATTGACAGGGCCCGTCACAAGGCTAATAAAAGAATTCAGAGAGCCTTGGAAGACGGTTTGGGCTACGACTTGCCTCATACAGACATTCATATTAGTTGCCCCCACCTCTATAGGGCTGATGGCATTCATATTTCAGATGAGGGTAATGGTCTCTTCTTGGGAGACCTTCGGCAAGGGCTGTGGGTGGCCTTGGGCCTCCCATTGGGTGCTAAGGCCTAAGAAGAGGCTCGGCCTTAGGGGTGGCAGGTTTCTGTGGTTAATGAGCTTATGCGGCTAGGGGAGGACCAGAAAGCATCCCCCTTTGGTGGGGTTAGGGGTCTGTCAGGATCAACCTTTGGGTTTGCTGGCCCGGGGTGGGAGAATGCAGACAGTCCCTTGGGGTTTAACTGGAAGGTTCCTTTCATTGAGTTGCACGGCTCGTGGTTGGGCCTTCCCAGTTTGTTCCCTTTCGCTGAGCTGGCCTGGTGTGAGCTGTGGTGTATAGCTCTAGCCGGGGGCTGGGTTGCTTGCCCATTAAATGGCAGCGGAGGTGTCTGTTGAGACCCCTGGTTCTGACCAGGCTGCAGGTTCTGTGTAGCCCTTGCTGTTTATTAATAAATTAAATAAAGTGGCCCTTAGTTTAATCCAATTATTGCGCCTGACTGTTTCTTTCAACCTGAGGGGGGGGGGCAATTTGTCCCAACCACCTGCAGCCTCGCTGTAAGGATGGAGGGACACATTTGCCACCCTTGTGGGAAGAGAGGAAGATTGATAGCCCAATGGGCTTGTGCTTGGGGGCAGGACTGGCTGCAGCAGCAGCGCACCTTCTCCGCTCGTGCCAGTCTTCGTCTGGCGATTGGTCCTCCCTCCCACCCTGATTAGTATGTAGGCATTTGCTGGTTGCCTCTTATTAGGGGGGTTGGGTAGGAATTTTTTGATCCCCAGCTGATTGGCGGAACTGCTGGGGTGTTTTTTCGCCTACCCTACATAGCATGTCAGTGGATTGGGAATTTGGCTTTAGGGAGGTGCTGTTAAATAGGTTGGTCACTTTGGTTGTGGCAGGTTTCTGTGGTTAATGAGCTTATGCGGTTAGGGGAGGACCAGAAAGCACCCCCCTTTTGTGGGGTTAGGGGTCTGTCAGGATCAACCTTTGGGTTTGCCGGCCTGGTGTGGGCGAATGCAGACCGTCCTTTGGGGCTTCCCTGGAAGGTTCCTTTCATTGAGTTGCCCGGCTCGTGGTTGGACCTTCCCGGTTTGTTGCCTTTTGCTGAGCTCACCTGGGGTGAGCTGTGGTGTACAGCTCTAGTCAGGGGCTGGGTTGCTCGTCTGTTAAATGGCAGGTGACATGTCTGTTGAGACCCCTGGCCCTGACCAGGCCGCAGGTTCTGTTTAGCCCTTGACGTTTATTAATAAATTAAATAAAGTAGCCCTTAGTTTAATCCAACTATTGTGTCTGACTCTTTATTTTAACCTGGGGGGGAGGGGGCAAACACACACAAGAACTAGCTACTCAAGTGCATTTCTTAATTGCACTCTGATGCAGATGATGACATTCTGGAATAAAGGCCCAGTTCAGGTATAAGAAAATATTATGGTTTAATTATTTAGTTGTTTGAATGTGGGCCAGTATGTTAGCTATGGTTAGTTTCAGTTCATTGAAACAAGATCTGAAGCAAAACTATGAAGTTATTGTTTTATTAAATTAGCCTTAACTGTGACTTCTCATGACATTCAAATGCAGTATCTTCGTTTTAAACAATTTATTGGTAGCATATGGTTACAAAGCTTATCTATTTCTTAATTTTTTCTTTTTTCACATTAACCCATATGACATTTCCATCCCCCCTCCCTCCAATGTTGACTTCCCCGAGGTTATAAGTTCAAATCCATACTAAAGGCACTTCTGATTGCTCAAAGTTCCGTATATATATTCTTACAACTAAAAAAATGTCCAATATTTCTTTACTTTCCAAGTTTTCTCCATATATCCTTTAAATTTTCTCCACTCCCTTTTGAATATCTCTAAATCATAGTCTCTTAGTGTTCTGGTTAATTTGTCCATTTCACACCACGATAAAACTTTCATGGTCCATTCCCATTTCTCTGGTATTTTTTCTTGCTTCCAAAGCTGCGCGTACAAAGTCCTAGCAGCTGATAACAGGTACCAAATTAAAGTCCTGTCTTCTTTTGGGTATTTTTCTAATTGTAATCCAAGTAAAAACGTCTCTGCAATTTTCTTAAAATCATAGCCCAGAATTTTGGTGATTTCTTGTTGTATCATCTTCCAGAATTCTTTCGCTCTTTCACATGTCCACCACATATGGAAGAAAGAACCTTCATGTTTTTTACATTTCCAACATCTATCCGACATTTTCTTACTTATCTTAGCCAATTTTTTCGGAGTCATATACCACCTATACATCATTTTAAAACAGTTCTCCTTAATGCTTTGACAAGTTGATATCTTCATTGAGTTCTTCCAGAGGTGCTCCCATGTTTCCATTTGTATTTCTCTATTCACATTAATTGCCCATTTGACCATTTGAGACTTTACTACTTCTTCTTCTGTAGACCATTTCAATAATAACTTATATACTTTTGATATCAATTTTTCATTGTCACCTAACAGGACTCTTTCCAGTTCTGTTTGTTCTCGTCTAATCCCCTCTGATTTTATGTCATTTTCCATCAAACTTTTAATTTGTTGCATTTGAAACCAATCATAATTGTTATTTAGCTCTTCTGAGGTTTTTAATTCAATTTTGTCTCCTTGAATCTTAAGCAGTTGGTTATATGACATTTCTCTTTTTTCTTCAGAATCAGCTGTTATTTTTATTACTTCTGCTGGCACTATCCATAATGGTTTTCTCTCGTCCCCGTATTTCTTGTATTTTATCCAAGTATTTAGTAATGTATTTCTGACATAGTGGTGAGAGAAAAAACCATCCATTTTATTCTTCCCATAGTACATGTATGCATGCCAGCCGAATCTATTTCCGTGAGCTTCTAACCACAAAGGTTTTTTATCTAACAGCATTATCCAATCTTTTATCCATGTCAAACAAACTGCATCGTGGTATAGTCTTAGATCGGGAAGTTGAAAACCTCCTCTCTCTTTGGCATCCGTTAAGATCTTCATCTTTATCCTTGGTTTCTTTCCGGCCCAAATGAAATCAGAGATTTTCCTTTGCCATTTGTTGAATTGTTTTGCTTCTTTTACAATCGGGATGGTTTGAAACAAATACATTATCCTTGGCAAAATATTCATTTTGATTGCAGCTATCCTGCCCAGTAAGGACAAGTTGAGTTTATTCCATTTCATCAAATCTTTGTCCATCTTACACCACAGTTTTTCATAATTGTTTTTGTATAAATCAATGTTCTTCATTGTTATCTCTATTCCAAGGTACCTAACTTTGGTTGTGACTTCACAACCTGTCACCTTTTGTAGTTCGTTTGTTTTATTTGGTTGCATGTTTTTACAGAGGAATTTCGATTTCTCCTTATTTATGTATAATCCTGCTAGTTCTCCGTACTCTTTTATCTTAGCTAACAGCAGTGGTGACACTTGAACCGGATTCTCCATTATGAACACTATATCATCTGCAAAAGCTTTATATTTATAAGAGAATCTTCTAATTTTTAGACCTTCTATTTTTTCATCTTTTTGAATTTGTTGTAACAAAATTTCAAGAGTCATTATAAACAACAATGGTGATAGCGGGCATCCTTGCCTTGTTCCTTTACTCACTTTCAATTCTTTGGTAAGATCTGCATTTATACACAATTTTGCATGCTGATCTGTATATATTGCTCTTGTCATTTTTATAAATTGTTCCCCTAAATTAATTTTTTCCATTACCGCAAACATAAAGTCCCAATTTAAGTTGTCGAAGGCTTTCTCTGCGTCAACAAAAAATAAGGCCACTTCTTTTTCCGGGTGCTTTTCATAGTATTCCACAACATTAATAACAGCTCTTACATTGTCCCTTATTTGTCTTTTAGGAAGAAATCCCGCTTGGTCTTTGTTTATAAAGTTGGTCAGGTATTGTTTCAGTCGCTCTGCTAAAATTCTTGTATAGATCTTATAGTCATTATTCAACAATGAGATTGGTCTATAATTTTTTACGTTTGTGCTATCTTTATCTTCCTTAGGAATCAGAGAGATTACAGCTTCCCTCCAGGTCTTTGGGATTTTCCCTTCTTCTCTTATCGTGTTTAACAACTTCAACAGTTTGGGTGTTAATTCATCCTTGAGAGATTTGTAAAATTTTGACGTGAATCCATCTGGCCCTGGAGCTTTACCCTCTTGCATTGCTTTTATTGCTGCTTCTATTTCAATTTTCTCTATTGGGTCATTTAATATCTTTTTCATATGTTCCGTCAAAGGTGCCACCTGAATGTTTCGTAGATACTCTTCCACTTTTTCTTTACTTACATTCACACCCTTGAATAAATTTGCATAGTATTTAAAGAATTCTCTTTTAATTCCTTCTTGATCCACTACTGTTTTCCCATTTGCCATGATTTTATTTATAGTCTTATTTTCTTTCCTTTTTTTTAATTGCCAGGCCAGGTATTTACCAGGTTTGTTTGCACTTTCAAACGATTTCTGTTTCAAATTTTTTAAATTCCATTCTAGTTCTTTATTCAGCAAATGTTTAACTTGGGATTGTAATATCGTAATTTCTTTTATTAATTTTTTCTTCCCTGGTCTTTTTTTTAAGTCCTTTTCTTTTTTATCTATTTCATTTTGCAGTGCTGACAGCCTTTCTTCTCTTGCTCTTTTGTCTTTATTATTCAATGTAATTAATATACCCCTCATTACTGCTTTATAAGTGTCCCATACTGTTGGATATTCCATATCATCCGTTTCATTTATTTGGAAGAATGCTGCAGTCTCCTTTTCTAAGAATGATACAGTGTCTTTATTTTGTAGTAAATCCTCATTAATTCTCCATCTTCTTGATTTTCTTTGCAATTTTGTTGACCAGCATATTGGATTATGGTCCGCCCAAACCTTTGGAAGAATCTCAATTTTTTTTGTTATGAGGCCCAAGCCTTGGGAACCCCACAACATGTCAATTCTGGAAAAAGAATTATGCCTTGCTGAGAAAAATGTATAGTCTCTTACCTCGGGGTTGAACTTTCTCCAAATGTCTTCTAGATTTTCCTGTTTAATCAACTCAAAGAAAGAATTGGGCAGCTTCCCTTCTTTATCATTCTTCTTTGGACTTGATCTGTCAAGGTTGTTTTGTATTGTCCCATTAAAATCGCCCATCATCAATACCTGGTCATAAGTCTCTTCGTCCATTTGTCTATTTATGTCTTTAAAGAATTTGTCTTTCGCTCCATTGGGTGCATAGAGTCCTAGTAGTAACGTTTTTTTTCGCCTCTATCGTCACCTCAACAGCAATGTATCTTCCTCCTTTGTCTTTAAAGATTAATTTTGGGTCAAGTTGTTCTTTAATGTAAAAAAACACCCCTCTTTTCTTTTGCTCTGCTAGTGAAAAAAATTCCAACCCCAAATTTCTATTCCACAAAAATTTACTGTCCTTGCGTTGTATATGAACTTCCTGTAAACAAATTATATTACATTTTTGCTTTTTAATCCAATGAAATGTTCTCCTTCTTTTCTGTGGTGAATTTAGTCCATTTATATTCCAAGATAGTAATTTGTACTCCATTATGATGTTGGTTCTTTATTTTCTTCAAAAAAGCTATGCATCTCTTGTTCGCTTCTTATTGTAATCCTTTTGCCATTTTGTTCAAATCCAAGACCCTCTGGTATTATCCATCTATATCTTGTGCCCTCTGCACGCAACTGATCGGTTAGCTTCTTGTACTTTTTCCTATCGCTGATCACTTCTCTTGGTAGCTCTTTCATTATTTTAACTCTGCTCCCTTCTATTGCCCAGGCTTTTTGGTACCCTTTCCTCAAAATTTTCTCTGCCACTTCTTTTGATCTTAATCTTATGACGATGTCTCTTGGCAGACCTTTATTTTTCGCATAAACTGAGTTGACTCTGTAGGCACCCTCCAACATACTCTTAAATCTGTCAGGGTCTTCTTCTATGTACTCAGTGATGATATCCACCATATAGCCTTTTAAGTCTGTATCTTCTTTTTCAGGTACCCCTCTTAGACGCACTTGTGACTCCAGCAACTTACAGTCGTGTATTATGACCTTTTCTTGAATTTTTAGCAAGGCAGAGGCCTGTGTATCCACTTTCATCTCTACCTCTTTCACTTTATTTTGAGTCTCTTCCTTAAAATTCTCTATCTCCTTCTTAAGGTCTCCAACTTCTTTTTTAATATCTTTTTTTATTGCCAAATGCAATTTGTCCATAGCTTTTAACATTTTTGCCTCCAGAGCGTCAAATTGAGACTGCATCTTGTCAAATGATTGGGCTCTTGCACGTGTTGTTCTTTCTACTGACATATAAAAAATCACCAAACCTTAAAAAAATCCCCACATAAAATTTAGCATCCAATCCAATAGCTTAGAGCCAGTTCTTTCAGATGAGACTAGTTTCGTTTTTCTCCCTTCTTCCTGAGCAAAGATATTGAATTTTAACAATTTTGACAGTTTTTCTCCCTTTTAAAATGGCAATCGTTATTTCTCTATGGTACAGTTCCAGCCTAGAGAGGTCTCTCTTCGTCTTTCTTGATCTGAGTCTTGGACTCAATTCCTTCCTAGTTCAAAGGTCGGATGTCACAGCTCTTGTTGTCCTTATAGGCTCTGATTTATTGTCCAGCCCCTTTTAGTTTCACTTCCTGTCACAGCTTAGACTGATCTCGTGTCTAGTCTCGCAGTTTTTTGAGCTGCATGAAGAAACCGCAACCACAAAAATTCACAACAATATGTCTTTTCTCCAAAATATCTTTGAAGGCAATTGTTTTTACGGCGTTCAGTTTTCACAAGCTGAATTCTTTTCCTGCTATGCCCCCACTCAGCTCAGTTCATTCTAGGTTCTGCAGTTTATGGGCATATATACACAGCAACTCTCTTTTCTTTCTTCTGCGTCACCAGCCTCCCATTGCCAACTTTCACTCTTATCTTGAAGGGTTTTTTTTTTTTTTGCTGTTGTTCACATCCAAAACCACAGAGCTCAGCTTAACAAGGTAAAAGGTTTTTTTTCCCATTCAATTATGCTTTGCCTTCGTCTGTTATTAATCCACTCAGTGATTAAACTATATTCAAAGTCTCTCAGAGTGAAGATAAGAATGATGAGTCTACCTTTTAGATGTTCTCAACTCCCCCGGCTGCTATTTTCTTGCAATTAAAATCAGTCCTTCTAGAGTGCTTGGATTCCGACAGCCTTAAGTGACCGAAGTCACTTTAGAGTCACTGCAGACGATGGTTGACATTCCATTGCCGGACATCAAGAAATGAAGGAGTCAGCTCCCTGACTGCTCCAGTTCGATATCAACAGCATTAAAGGAAGATAAGTCGTCTTGGGTTAACCCTTGCCTAGGGTTAATGAGCATAGACCTTATCAGGGGTCTTTAATACCCTGAACAGTGACAATAAAATCCCCCTCTGTTAGGGAGCTGCAGACTGTCTTCCAACCAAACAGGAAGTCCTTCAAATGCAGTATCTTGACTTAATCCTGGCTTGTTTTCTGTTGATTCTTCATGCTCAACAGGCTACAGAGATACTTTGTAAGAGCAGCTCAAAAGTGAAATCACTTTGCTTTTGTTCCCTCTTGCTACCATTTCTCCTTGTCCATATTAGTTTCTTACTTTTAATGGCAGAGGAATACTGGTTTGCTTTATCATTACAGTCAAAGGTGGTTTTCTTGTTTCACCACCCAAAGCAGTGTTGAGATGGGGCAGGCTTGGGAGGTGCTAGCTAGTGTTAATTTTTGCCCGCTTCCAGTGAAGGATCTCCCACTGACACACTCACTTGCCTGACACTGCTGATGTTCAGAGCAGGGGGGAGAAGGAAGATAATACTTGGGAAGGGAGGTTCTGTTAGGTATGTATAGGTATGTATGGTTCTGTTCTGTTGTACCATACAGTTCAGTTTAATTTGGATGTCTTCTGATTTGGTGTGAGAAAATGTTATTTATTATCAGAGTAAGGGGCAGTGACATTATGGCCTTGCAGTAAAACTAGCCAATTGGAACAAAATTAACTATTTTGAAGCTTTTTCTCAGTAATGAAACCTGGAATAGAAATCGTATTTGTTAAAAAGGAAACAAGCAAGCTCTGAAGCCAGGATTTGTTGGAGCATGCCATCATCTGTGAACATAATCCTGATTCCACAAACTAACTACAGTTAAAATAAACCATTATTCCATGTTATGTCTGCACCGAACAGATTAAGGCTTAATGTCTTCTGCTAAACCAAATAAAATAGCTTGCAAGTCCTGGATAAAAACTTGCCCCTTGCTGATGACCTGCTCCTTGCAGTGATCTTATAAAATATGAACTGTCCTTGCACTGCTTTCCCCTAGCTGCCAGACATGATGGTGGTCCATTTAACAGTGTCTTGTGAGATTAGTAATTCTTGAAACCTTAAACCCAAAAATGATTGTACAGAATAGATTATCATTGGATGCTATCGGGGTTAACAAATCATGTTTACGTCATAGTCCAAACATTACAAATAAATATTACCTTAGTATTAAAAGATGGCCAGGTTGCAATTTAAACTTGCCAAGAGTTTTCTCTAATTAGACAGACCTTTGAGAAACTAACCTGAAATCCTGTTGACTTTGATGTTCATCTCTAGCATATTTCCATGGTCTGGAGAGTAATACTTGGCAGGAGATGAAGAGACTGCAGAACAGAACAGGCCTCTTCTGTGCTTCATGTTGACACTTCCAATGCCTTGACACCACACAGAACATTCAAAATATGGGACTCTGGGGAAGAGACAATTTCTGCTCGTATTCAGATAAGACTTACAGAAAACATGTTGTAAAAATAGATATGTAAACAAACAATGGAAAACAAGAATTCATAATGAGCAGAGAGCTTACCTTACACAAAGAAGGGAAGGACAAAAAGACAATGATATTTTATTTTTCCATCTGTTTCATATGGACAAACTATGTAATTAGATGCAATCAACAATTTTCATATGGTTTTTCACTAACTGTGGTATATTATCAGTGGAATCCTAAGAACACTGCCCTAAGAATAAGCTCAATTGAATAGACTTCAGTAGAATTCTGAATAGTTGTACAGGACTACTTCTTATATGTTTCTTGCAGTTCCATCTTAAGCAGAGTTACACCCTTCAAGTCCACTGAAGTCTAGCTACATTCTGAGGGTGAAATCTGCATTACATCCAGGGGTGAAATTCTAACAGGAGCTCCTTTGCATATTAGGCCACATACCCCTGATGTAGCCAATCCTCCAAGAGCTTACAAAAAAGAGTCTTGTGCACTCTTGGAGGATTGGCTACACCAGGGGTGTGTGGCCTAATATGCAAAGGAGCTCCTGCTAAAATTCCACCCCTGATTACATCTAAACCCTCTTCAGATGTTTGTTTGTGTTCACTAATGCATATCAAAGTAAACATGATCATCTACACAATAACCCTGCCTGTGCATGTGCACATATTCAATAAAATGGCCATAGTGTGTCCATGTGTGGTGCATATGGGTGTGTGTTCATAGGTTGACCCATACATTCAGGAAGTTTGAAAAAGATAGAATCCTAATATCTATATCTATCTATACACAAGCATACACACAGAGGCACACTATGAGTGTTCATCTAAACACCTGTATGTTGGGGCCAGTAAGCACAATTCTGTTTCTGTCTTTACATGTTAAGGGAACACAGCAACTGCAGATGTCTCTACTCCGAGGATCATCTGATCTTTCCCAGACTGCATAGATAGCAAAGCAAACTGTGTGCCCCAAATGACAGTCCATTTTTTATTTTGTGTTTATTCACAGTGCTTACTGACTGCAGGAGCTTCAGAGGTAATCTTAATTATGGTGTCAGGGCTATTAACAAGTGCTGTACCTCAGCAGAAATTATGCCATCATAGGATGTTCTTGCTTAAGAAAGACAAAATTAATAGGAAGGTGTTGTGATAGATATCATATAGCTAAAGCTCTGTATTTTATTGACATGTGCCCACCCTTGAAATCATAATTAGCATATTGGCTATTTTCCTCCATTGCAAGATTAGAAATAATGGTACAGCCACGAGTTTCTGCTTGGCTCTCATTTATTCTAATTTTTAATGTGTGCAGTATGGAAGTCATTATTTTGTTTATACATATTCAGAGAACAATAAAATCCTTTTTTTAGTGTAGTGATTATGCAGTCTATTTACAGTGCCTGTAGCAATGTACTGCACAGAGTTGCTGCATTGTTCACTTATTCATGCTCTGAAGACCCAAAATTAGATTCAGAGATTTTTTTGCATTTCAAGTAGCCAGTTTTACAAAAGGAAGCATCTAATTTGAGATTGCATTAATTTGTTAATGCTATGAGTTATCAATGCTACAGGGTTTGCACTAAAAGTAAAAGTCTCATAAATGCAGGAGACCGAATTAACCATTCCATAATGAATGCAGTAGAATGACTCCCCCATCCCCCTTTTTATAAGCATATGGAAAAAGGCATATTTTTTCCTATCCCACAGTACATGATTATATGCAATAAACCCTTGCCTTATCAAACTGATGTATTTGAGGAGACTGTCAGTAATAAGTATACCAAGATATATTCTTTACAAAAGCTTGCAATTCTCCCAGGTTTGCTCTTATAAATGATTTATTTCTATCATAAACCATTACCCATCTCATGGTCCTCCTCTGACATTACAAAGCTGCAGCATTCAGCACAGTTGGGTAGTTGATGGTTTTTCTTCTTGGTAAATATGAAGATTGACAGGCAGGTGACAGTGCTAATGAAAAAGCTATGACCAACTATATAACATTTCTTTCAGCTGAGCTGTTACAGTAAAGAAAGCAATAGCACCCTTTTTAAAAAATATCAAACCCCCAACTATACAGTATAGCAGAAATAAAAAGGGTATTTGCTGCACAACATTGATGATGATGACCAAAGTATCTAGGTAAAACTAACACACATTTAAATTTTTTTCCCTATAGAATTGGCTCTTGGTGAAATGTTCATTAATAATATTTGAAAGCTGAACATGTATTTAAGAACTGCTGTTCTCTAAGTTAGAATCAAGCATTTTTTTTCCTTTTAATTAAATGGACTTCTGTAAATGTTGGAGTATGGCATTAATGGTAAGTGTGGGTACACAAATATGCCCTAGTATTTTACCCTTTTATTGCCTAGCAGTCAACTCCCTAGAGATTCTCATAACAAACCAATTTAAAGAAGATAGATTTCCTTTGCAACTCAGGGTCAAAGGTAAAAGAGCATGTTCTCAGCTGCTGCACTACATGAATGAGAATGGAGTAATAAATTTGTGATGTGCCATGTGACTTCATGTTAGACTTTGACCTTAATATCACATTTAACTGAAAACAATCATAGGTCACACATTGGAAGGTTTAAGCAATCTTCTCCTCTATCAAGGGAACCCAGTTTAATCAGATCTGATTTAATGCGATGGCTAGAGTTTCTAAGTAAGATATTGTTATGACAGTTACAGCAGTGGTACCAAAGGTATTTGCAGCCATTACTATAATGCAGTAAAATCTAAATTAATTTAAATACAAACGCTTTGGTTTAATTTGGCTATTGTTTGGATTACAATTTGCAGAATTTGAAGGAGCCTCCAATAACAGGCCTAGTAGTTTTCCAATAACAGAATTTGAAGGAGCCTCCAATAACAACTGTGAGGAATGGCCAGGGTCAGCATGGTAAAAGTGACCACTATGCATTTTTTGTCACCTTTACCCAGTACCTCAGGGAATTAGAATTTACCCTTGTCCAAAAATGAAGCACTAAGATGTTTTTAAATTTCAAAAACCAAAAGTATGTTTATTAAATTCAGAAGGTAAGGAAGGTGGGGGATATAACTATTGGATGTTATTAAATCAGTTGGCAAGCAAAAATTCAAATAATAAAATTATCTCTGAACACTAGAGATGTTGGCAGGTTGAAGTAATATAAAATATAACACACAGGCAGTCTAGAAAACACTCTAATTCAGAGAAAAATTATGTAAAATTACGCTCAGGCTTCTTAAATATAAAAATCCACACACTCTTTGTCATTCACTCAGAGGACTGTCTGAACATGTGACAGAAATATCCCCACACAGACACTCTCCACTAGCACACAGGTACACTCCAGACATTGAGTAATACCTAGGAACTAACACCCTTGAGTGGTAGCACATAAGGATGTCAATTTCCTGTGTTTAGTCCCACACAGCTAGTATCCCTGACTGAGTTCTGGGATTTCTTCACAGCCACAAGAACTTTTGCATCTCTCCCGGTGTGTTTGTGTTCTTTGTTTGAACCAGGAATCTGTCCTTTAGCACTGACAGGACTCCTCAGCAGAGCCTTCAAGTTTTCCTCTGCTGTGTGACACAGTGTGCCACAACTCAGTGAGTTTTTCCACAGAAAGAACTTTGGTTCTGCTCCTTCTCCTAAACTAAACTCTCTCTCAGACAGAAACTCTAAATTCCAGTTCTGTCTCAGGAACTGAGCTGACATACTGCTCTTAGCTCCTAACTCCAGTCGATCTCCAACTGAACTAAACTCTGAGTCCCCACTCCCCAAGCCAGCCTCCTTCCACTTGATACATTTGTATCCATGGAAGTAGCTCATCCAATCAGAATGAGTTTTGCCACCCAGGCAAACTGCTTTCAGTCCATCACAACAACCTCAAAAATCTTCCAGTCAGAGGTGTCAAACTCATTTTTACTAGGGCTGGATCTGACATTAATGTCACTTTGTTGGGCTGGGCCACATGTGCCATAAAACATTATGCCAGGTACCAGAGATAACAAAAAGTCAGTGGCAGCGCAGTGAGAGTGAGAAAGACAAAACAACTGTGCCCACAAAACAATCCTTATAATTGGCTTAGAAAATGTTTCAAGGATCATGTTCTTATTCCAGACAATTCCAATAGTGAAAGAAGATAAACAATTTAATAAATGGCAGAAGAAACTTTCAGAATTCATTTGGGCTGGCAAGAAACCAAGAATTAAAATGAAGATCTTGATGAATGCAAAAGGAAGGGGAGGTTTTCAAGTGCCAGATTTAAAATTATATTATGATGCAGTTTGTTTGGTGTGGGTAAAGGACTGAATAATGTTATTAAATAAAAAATTATTAACATTAGAAGGCCATGGAAATACTTTTGGTTGGCATGCATACTTATGCTATGTAAGATGCTAAAGTAAGATGGATGTTTTTTTCTCACATCATTATATAAGAAGTAATTTGTTAAAGACAAGGTTGAAATACAAGAAATATGGTGATGAGAGGAAACCGCTTTGGATTGTGCCAACAGAAGTAATAAAGTTATATTCTGATACTGAGGAAGGAAAATGGATAACATACAAACAATTGCTAAAAATACAAGGCGGCAAGGTGGAATTAAATTCAGTAGAAGAACTGGATTATAAATATAATTGGTTTCAATTGCAACAAATTAAAAGTCTGCTTGAACAGGATATTAGGAATGAAGGAATAAGACAAGATCAAACTGAACTGGAAAAAATGCTGTTTGGTGATAACGAAAAAATAATTTAGGTATATAAATTATTATTGAAATGGTCTACAGAGGATGAAGTGATTAAATCTCAAATGATAAAGTGGGCAATTAACATAAATAAAGATATTCAGATAGAACAATGGAAATATATATGGAAGGACTTTATGAAAATATCGACATGTAACAATATCAAAGAAAACGGTTTTAAAATGTTATACAGATGGTATATGACTCCTAAGAAACTTTTGAAAATAAACAACCAGATGTCTGATAGATGTTGGAAATGTAAAAAACATGAAGGATCTTTCTATCACATGTGGTGGACTTGTGAAAAGGCTATACAATTTTGGCAAATGATTCAGCAAGAAATTTCAAAGATTTTGGGCTACAATATAAAGAAAGCACCTGAAATCTTTTTGTTGGGATTACAAATGGAAAGTTTTCCGAAACAAGACAAAACATTGCTTTGGTACATGCTTTCGGCTGCACGGACATTATATGCACAGTTATGGAAGCAAAGTAAATTACCAGAAAAATGGGACTGGATTATGAAAGTTATGCATTGGAGCGAAATGGACAAACTTACTAGACCTTTAAAAGAACTTGATATAGATAAGTATAACAGGGAATGGGAGAAATTTCAAAAGTATGTTGAAAAACAGTGGAAGGTGAAAGGACATTTGGTGATTTTTAATAATGGTTAACTCCCCCCCCCCTTTTTTTTAGGGTAAGATGTTAACTACAGATAAAGTAAAATTATGGAAATATACAGTGTTTTTTGCATATGAGGATGGAGATTTATAGATAACAATTAAGATAGATAACACCAAAAATTAAGTATAGTAATATTATAAGACTATTAAGACAGAAAATAATAGTAATAAGTAATTTTATTCTTATTTGCATTTTATTATAGTTATAATTTTTTAGAAGGTTCTTAATAGGTTAATATTACCTTTTATTCTTTTTGTATTTTAAGTTGAATGCACCGGGGAAGTCATAAAAAGGGGGGAGGGAGATGGGAAATGTGATGCAATATGTTTGATGTTTATTTTTGGATGATTATTGATTAATGTTGCTGAATAATTAAAATTGTTTTACAATAGAAAATGTTTCTATTAGAGAAGCATAACAGCATTTAAAACATTCCTGTAGTTTCATAGTATGTTCGCAAAGTCCAGTATCTCTTAAAGCGATGAATCCATCGAGCCTCTTTCTGCAAGAGAAATCTATGTGGATCACCTCCTTTACACTCAGACGTCTCCACTTTCCGTATCACAAAAAAACTCAAAGATTCAATGTTATGATTAGTTTCAGCAAAGTGTTGAGAAAGCAATACTCCTGGGACATGGTGATGAACCCGGGAGATATGTTCCAAGACACATGTCTTTATAGTCTTCCTTGAGCAACCCACATATATTTTAGAACAATTCCCACATTTTTTTTTTCATTTCCAGAAGTTTTATTAGTTTCAGCAAAAGTGAGGGTAGGGGATAAGGGGAAAATGAAAGCACAATACATTCTGGTATTATTTTGCATAAAAATACTTTCAGAAAGCTCATTTCTGCAATTTTTCTTTACATAAAGTGTCCTCTATTATTCTGTCTCAACTGTACATAATCCGTTTTCAAATTTTATAGTATACACCTTTTGTTAAAGTTATCTAATAATTTTGACAATTCCAATAAAGGTAGATTTTATAGTTAAAATACAGGAAAAAAGAAAAAAAATAAGTTCACACCAGAGAATCTTAAGAATCTTGATTATCTAACCAGGCATAAAATTTCATCCAATATTTTTGTGTTTCTTCTTTAGATTTCCCAGCCAACAGCTGGGACAGGAAGTCCAGCTCTGCTGTTTCCAAATTTTTTCCCACCAAGTCCATTTTTGTGAGGATTTCCTGCAATTTCCATCTCTGCGCCAAAAGAATCCTAGCTGCTGTGTTAAAGTGCGCCAACAAGTGTCTCATTTCTTTGGAACAGTCCTCAGGAAATATATTCAATAAAAATAATTCTGGTTTGAAATGGATCTGTGTCTTCATGATCTTTTGTAGCATTTCATGTACCATTTTCCAATTGTCTTGCACAATCTCACATGTCCACCACATATGGTAAAAGGAACCAATCTGTTTAGTACATTTCCAACACTTGTTGGACATATTAGTATAAATCTTACACAATTTCTGTGGAGTCAGGTACCATTGATAAAACATCTTATATAGATTTTCTTTGAAAGTTACTGACCTAGTTAATTTAATGTTAAGCTTCCATAGTCTTTCCCAGTCTTCTAATACAATATTGTAACCAAAGTTTTTTGCCCATTGGACCATACAATCCTTTACTACTTCATATTGTGTTTTCATTTGAAGTAGATATGCATATAATTTGGAGATTAACTTTTCTTGTGGCTCCAAAAATTTTTTGTCAAACACATATTGTTCTGTATTAAAACCTATCACCTTGTCTTTAGCATATCTAGATTCCACTTGCATTCTCAACCACCAATTCATTTTAATATCCACATTTTCCAGTTCTTCTTTGGTTTTCAATTGGTTCACTTTTCCCAAGTCATCATACCTATAATTCTGATTTAGTTTTAGAAGATTTGGATGGGTAAATGCTTCTACTAGAGAAACCCATCTTGGAATCTTTTGGTAAGTTCTAGTCTTTAACCACGACCACATATGATACAAGGATTTTCGAAACCAATGATTCTTAAAATAGGAGTGGCCTTCAAGTCTTTGATACCATATATATGCGTGCCAACCCATAGTCAAATCATGTCCTTCTAGTATTAATTGTCTCTTATCATTCAAAAGTATCCAGTTTCTTACCCATAAAATTACAGATGCTTTGTAGTCTAGCTGCCAATCTGGCAGGCCCATGCTTGCTCTTAATTTAGAATCCTGCAGTGTCTTTAGTTTAATTCTAGATTTTTTGCCTTGCCAAACGTGTTTGGCAACCATCTTGTTCAATTCTTCATTAAACACAACTTTATTGATAACATATGGTAACCATATCCATTAATATCTTTTTATCTATCCCATATGCTATTTTCTAATCCCCCCTCACCCCGTTACTTGACTCCTGCCGAAGTTATATTCTTAAAATACTAACATTTAAAGGTACCCTTAAACCATAAGAACCTATATTCATATTCTACATTTTTTCTAGTACTTGATCATTATTAAAAATTGTCCAATATCCTTTTATATTCCATTCTTCTTCTACATAACATCTAAACTTTTTCCACTCCTTTTCATAAACTTCCAAATCATAGTCTCTTGAGATTCTTGTTAGTTTGTCCATCTCACTCCATGTTATAACTTTTACAAACCAATCCCATTTTTCTGGCATTTTTTCTTGCTTCCATAACTGTGCATACAATGTCCTAGCTGCTGAAAGCAAATACCAGATCAAAGTTCTATCTTCTTTTGGAAATTTTTCCATTTGTAATCCCAATAAAAAAGTCTCTGCTACTTTCTTGAATTCATATCCCAAAATCCTTGAAATTTCTTGTTGAATCATCTGCCAATACTTTTTCGCTCTTTCACAAGTCCACCACATATGGTAAAAAGAACCTTCATGTCTTCTACATTTCCAACATCTGTCTGGCATCTTTTTATTGATCTTTGCCAAGTTTTAGGAGTCATGCCACCTATACATCATCTTAAAACAATTTTCTTTTATACTCTGACATGTTGATAATTTCATAGAGTTCTTCCAAAGATACTCCCATGTATCCATCTGTATTTCTTTATTGACATTGATTGCCCACTTAATCATTTGAGATTTTACCACCTCATCTTCCGTAGTAAAACGTTTTCCATTTCTGTTTTCCAAGCAGAACTTTTTCCATTTCTGTTTGCTCATGTCTTATTCCTTCAGTTTTGATATCATTCTCCACCAGGCTTTTTATTTGTTGCATTTGAAACCAATCATATTTTTTATTCAACTCCTCAGCAGTTTTCAATTCTATTTTGCCACTTTGTATTTTTAGTAATTGATTGTATGACAACCCTCTCTCTTCACTGGTTTCAGCTGTTATTTTTATTACTTCTGCTGGCACTATCCATAATAGCTTTCTCTCATCACCATACTTCTTCTACTTCATCCATGTATTTAACAAATTATTTCTGATATAATGGTGAGAAAAAAAATCCATCTTTTTCTTCCCATAGTACATATAAGCATGCCAGCCGAATTAATTTCCATGAGCTTCCAACATTAAAAGTTTTTATTCAACAGTGTCATCCAGGCTTTTATCCATACTAAGCAAACTGCATCATGATATAGTCTTAAATCTGGTAGCTGGAATCTGTCAGGCTCTGTAATGTTTATGACTAATAACTGCAACATACTAACCATATGGACTTTTGATACTAACCCAAAGATCTTTCCTGTCATATAGTTACTGTGCATATCAAAAGAGACAGCCATTGATGTGTAAACATTGTTGATGCTCCCAGGGACCAAAAGAATGCAGCCATTAAAAGATAGCTTGGCGGCAAGGCAACTTTTCAGGGGAAAGAGATAAGCTGAAGCCCGTGTGAAAGTTTGCACCTCCAACTCCTTGATGTTTTGGGAAAGAGAGCTTTGTTTAGAAATGCTTTGATGTAGAATCCTTAAGAATACTTACCGCCTAGTTACAGGCATCAGTCTCAATCTTTGTATCCAGCTATGAGTTTCCAATAAAGTATCATTTTTGTTTCAAATGAATACTGCCTTGAGATTCCTTCGCCTGACAGAATCCTCCTCTCTCTTTAGCATCTGTTAAAATTTTCATTTTAATCCTTGGTTTCTTCCCAGCCCATACAAATTCTGAAATCTTCCTTTGCCATTTATTAAATTGTTTGCTATCTTTCACAATCGGAATGGTTTGAAACAAATACATTATTCTCGGCAGAATATTCATCTTAATTGCAGCTATTCTGCCCAGCAATGACAGATTAAGTTTATTCCATTTCACTATATCTTCATCCATTTTATGCCATAGTTTTTTATAGTTATTTTTTGAACAAATCAATATTCCTCATTGTTATCTCCAAGCCCAAATACTTTACTTTAGAAGTAACTTCACATCCCGTCAGTCTCTGCAATTCCTTTTATTTACTTGCATGTTTTTACATAAAAATTTTGATTTTTCTTTATTAACATAAAGTCCCACCAGCTCTGCATATTCTTGTATCTTTGCTAACAGCAAAGGTATTACTTGTATAGGATTTTCAGCTATAAACATTATATCATCAGCAAACGCTCTATATTTATAAGTAAATCCTCTAATTTTCAGCCCTTCCTTTTTTTTAATCATCTAATATTTGCATCAGCAAAATTTCAAGAGTCATTATAAACAACAATGGTGAAAGCAGACAACCTTGTATTGTACCTTTACTGATCATCATATCCTCCGTGAGGTCTGCATTTATACACAACTTTGCTCGCTGTTCCATATATATTGCTTTTATCATTCTTATGAAGTGTTCTCCACGTTCTATCTTTTCCATTACTGCAAACATAAAGTCCCAGTTCAAATTATCAAAGGCTTTCTCTTCATCCACAAAAAATAATGCGACTTCCTTTTCTGGATGTTTTTCATAGTATTCTACAACATTTACAACTGTTCTTATATTGTCTCTTATTTGCCTTTTAGGGAGAAATCCTGCTTGATCCTCCTTTATGAAGTTAATCAAATATTGTTTAAGTTGTTCCGCCAAGATTCTTGTGTATATCTTATAATCATTAATTAATAACGAAATTGGTCTGTAGTTCTATAAGTTTGTAACATCTCTATCTTCCTTGGGGATCAACGAAATTACAGCTTCTTTCCAAGTGTTTGGTATTTTTCCTTTTATTTTTATCATATTCATCAGTTTTTGCAGTTTTGGTACTAATTCTTCTTTAAAGGTTTTGAAAAATTTAGCCGTATATCCATCTGGCCCAGGTGCCTTTCCCATTTTCATTACATTAATTGCTGCTTCAATTTCAATTTTTTCAATTGGATCATTCAAAATTTTCTTCATATATTCAGTTAAGGGTGCTATTCTAATATTTTGCAAATACGCTTCAATCGTTTACTTTTTTAACTTCACACCCTTAAATAAATTAGCATAATACTTAAAAAAATATCTTTTTATTCCTTCTTGATCTACTATCTCTCTTCCATCAGCTGCAATTTTATTAATAATTTTACTTTCTCTCTTTTTCTTCAATTGCCAAGCAAAATACTTTCCAGGTTTATTCGCACCCTCAAAAGATTTCTGTTGCAGTTTTTTCAAATTCCATTCTACTTCTTTATTCAACAAATGTCTCATTTGGGTTTGTAATACAGTAATCTCCCTTATAATTTTCTTTTTCCCTGGTCTTTTTCTCAGTTCCCCTTCTTTTTTCTTTATCTCATTTTGAATGTCCAATCTCTGTTTTTCTTTCGCTCTTTTATCCTTATTGTTTAATGTAATCAATATTCCTCTCATTACACCTTTGTAAGCATCCCATACCATCTGGAACTCTATATCATCTTTGTTATTTATTTGGAAAAAAGCTTTAGTTTCATTTTCTAAAAATGTTACAATTTCTTTATCTTGTAGCAAATCTTCATTTATTCTCCATCTTCTTGTTTTTCTTTGTAATTTTGTAGCCCATAATATTGGATTATGATCCGCATTTATCTTTGAAAGAATCTACTTTTTTAGTTATGAGGCCCAAAGTACCCCATAACATGTCAATTCTGGAAGAAGTATTGTATCTTGCTGAAAAGAAAGTATAGTCTCTTACTTCAGGGTTAAATTTTCTCCAAATATCTTCCAAATTTTCTTGTTTAACCAATTAAAAAAATGATTTTGGCAATTTTCTTTCCTTATTATTCCTTTTTTGGCCAGATCTATTTTATTCTGTATTCTTCCATTAAAATCTCTCATCATCAAGATCTGGTCATAAGTCACTTCATCCAGCTGTCTGATAATGTCTTTTAAAAAAATATCTTTTGCACCATTTGGTGCATACAGTCCTAATAACAACATTTTTTCCCATTAATCATTATCTCTACTGCTATATATCTTTCATCTTTGTCTTTAAATACCAATTTTGGCTCTAATTGTTGATTAATATTAAAAAACACACACCCCTTTTCTTTTGTTCACCAATGGAAAAAAATCCAGTCTTAATTGTTTCTTCCATTAAAAATTTGTAATCCTTTTGTTGTATATGAACTTCCTGTAAACAAATTATGTTACAATTTTGTTTTTTAATCCAATGAAATGTTGCTTTTCTTTTTTTGTGGTGAATTTAATCCATTTACATTTCAAGATAATAATCCATCATGGTGCAAAGTCTTTGTTTTGTTCATAAAAACTAGACAACTCATGTGCGTTTGTAATTGTAATCCTCCTTCCATGTAGCTCAAAACTCAAGCCTTCAGGTATTATCCATCTATATCTTATTTCATTAGCATGCAATTTCTCTGTCAGTTTCTTGTACATTTTCCTATCATTTATCACTTGTCTTGGCAACTCTTTCATTATTCTGACTCTGCTCCCTCCTACTATCAGAGTCTTTTGGAAATTTTTATTCAAAATTTTCCCTGCCATGTCTTTTGTCATAAATTTTATAACTATATCTCTTGACAATTTTTTGTTCTTGTCATATGATGAGTTAACTCTATACATATTATCATACATATTTCTAGTCCCTTCAGGTTCTTCCTCCAAAAAGTCAGCAATTATTTTCATCGTATATTCCTTTAAGTCAGTTCCCTCCCCTTCAGGTACTCCTCTCAGACGAACTTGAGTTTCCATCAGTCTGCAGTCATGTATTGTCACCTTCTCTTGCAGCTTTAACAAGGTGGAATCATGTATTTTAACTTTCTCCTCTACATCCTGGACTTTTTTTGTGACCACCACCACATCATTTTTAAAATCTTCCACTTCCTTTTTTAAGATCTCCAATATCTTTTTAAAGTTCTTTTTTACAAGCTGTTAGCATCTTATCAACCCCTTTCATTATTCTAGCTTCCATTGCTTCTAGTTAGTCTTGCATTTTTTCCAAAGAGAGAGCTCTTGTACATGTTGTTTTTGGCTCTGACATTAAAGAAAGCCTACAAAAATGTTAACATCTCAAAATCAAACTCCAAACAACAGATTCAATAGCTTAGAGCTTGCCCTTTTAAATAAGCCTAATTTCACCTTTCTACGACCTTCCTGGGCTTAGATATTAATTTTTAAAAGTTTTATTTTCTTCAAAATGGTGATTGCAATTTCTCTATAGTAGAAAATTCCTAGAGTAGGCCTTCTTGTTCGTCTCTCTTATCTTATTACTTCCTGCTTTGCTAGGCAGCAAATCCCATTCTCAATGGTATCCAAATCTCACAGTCTTTATTAGTCTCAGTTCTCTTCTTACTTCCTGCTTTGTAGGCACCAAGTCTCATCCTCAATGTTATCCAAGTCTCATGATCTTTGATGTATTTCCTGTGTTGATTGTAGAGAATGCAGAGCCGTGACATTAATGCTTTCGTTGATGACCACAGGTATTTCAAACAAAAACTTCTTCCCAGTTTTTAGCATTATCCTTATTTTAACAAAGTCCAAAATTCAATCTTTCTTTTCTTTGTCTTCCCCTCTTTCTAGATCACTCCTTCCCACCTTCCAAAATTATTTAGTTTGCCTTTTAAAAGTCCTGGAGTGAAAGATTATAATCAGTACCTCTCCACTGATATCCAGCTTAGCTTCAGTCTCTTCAAATATCAGATGTTCATCAGTCCCAAAATAGATTAGGATCTTGTCAAGCTTATGCCAATTGAATGGCTCTATAAGCCTCTGTAGATGATGAAAAATGCCACTCTTCTCCGGTGGTCCCTCAAAGCCTCTAAAGAGCCCCCAACAGAGCTCCCTATCAGCCAAGGTTAACCTCCTCTGAGTTTCTGTGCGTATCTTGGACAAATCTCTAACTGAGAAATGTAGGCAGAAGGCCAAAAAAAAGCCTTTTCCTACCCTGAACAGAGGCTTAAGTCTGTCCCCATTCAGAGGACAGGTCAGCTCAGCACGATTCCCAAACCGGAAGCCCCCCATCTTGTTCAATTTTTGAAAAAAATCCACTATTTAAAAATATTGGAATGGTTTGAAACAGGAATAATAATCTTGGTAGAATATTCATCTTTATTAGGGCTATTCTTCCCATTAAAGATAAGTTCAAATCGTGCCAATTTTCCAACTTTGTTTTGTGGACATCTTTATGGTGACTCAACAAGCGGATAATTTAATAGACATGGTGGAATGGATGAATTTGTGTCATCCAAGTATTAAACTACCTTTTAAAAGTGATCCAGACATGATAGTCTTTTTGGACACTGTGGTTTTTTGTTCTTATAACAACAAAATAGCCATTAAGAATCATAAGAAACCTGTGGCTAAAAATGGCTATTTACATTTTTCCACTTTCCACCCACCCCACTTGTGTAACAATTTGCCATACGGCCAATTTTTGCTTGTGAAAAGGAATAGCACCCAGGAAAAGGATTTTCTGAAGGCAAGCAATGATCTTACAACACAGTTCAGAGAACAGGGTTATCCGGAACAAGTGATTAGACAAGCGAAATCAAGGGCACATAGGAAGAACAGGGCTGAGATGTTACAAGGCAGAAGGGTAGGAAAGGACCATAGATTTTTCTGTTCTTTCCAATTTACCCCATGGGCACTGGAAATTAAGAAAATCATCCTACGACATTGGAATATTGTCTCTGACACCGCCCCCCTTTAATAGGATTTTGTAGGTCTCGAAATATACGAGACATGTGGATTAAATCTGATTTACCGGAGGAAAGTGCTCCTCCATGTATGCCTGTTGGACATTTCCGGTGCGGGGGTTGCAAAGCCTGTGGATTTGCATTAACAATTGCTTCATACCATGACCCAAGATTGAATGTGAACATTGATTTGACTTCTTTTACAAATTGTAACTCTAAAAATGTGATTTATGCTTTAATATGTGGGGATTGTTCTAAAATATATGTGCATTGCTCAAGGAGGACTATAAAGACACGAGGCTTGGAACATATCTCCCATGTCCCAGGAGTACTGCTTTCTCAATACTTTGCTGAAACTAATCATAACATTGAGTCTTTGAGGTTTTTTGTGATACAGAAAGTGGAAAGGTCTGAGTGTACAGGAGGTGATCCGCTTAGATTTCTCTTGCAGAAAGAGGCTCGATGGATTCATCACCTCAACTCAATAGCAACTCAATAGCACCTTTGGCTTGAATAAATCTAATGATTTGTCTTGTTATATTTGAGTAATTTCCAGGGTATGTGTCTGTATTTGTAAATTTACTGGTTTTGTGTGAATATTGTGCGGTCTCTTTAAGATTGTTTATAAGCAAGAGCTGTGGTTGGTTTTATATTGCTAACGAGCATGTACAATTCAAGCCGTCTGTTGAAGAAATGTTTTGAGAAGTGGGCGCACATAAGTGATGTTTTGAAAGGTATTGTTGTTTGTTTGCCCTGCATTCCCCCCCTCCCTTTTTTATGCAATGTAGTCTGTTTGGTACATTTGTGTATACAATTTAACCTTCCACAGCAAATTGTAAATATTGTTATTCAGCTTGTGAAAAAGCTTTGTATAGCAGAACATGAATCTTATAGCTGGCAACCATGTGAAGGATATTTACCCTTTGGAGCTGAATCCTGCACATTGACTCCTCCCAGTGTCTTGAACTTTGGAGCCTTTGGGACTTTGGAAAAGAAGTGTTTCTCATGAGGAGTCATACAGGAAGAATTTATCTTTTGTTGCTTTAAGAGATTCTGGACTTTGTGAACATACTATGAAACTATAGGAATGTTTTAAATGCTGTTATGCTTATCTAATAGAAACATTTTCTAAGCCAATTATAAGGATTGTTTTGCGGGCACAGTTGTTTTGTCTTTCTCAGATTCCAGAGATAAGCTGTATAAAGGACAGTGGTTCATAAGTTCTGAGTTGGTGTATCCTCACTGCAAGGCCCCATGGGATGGGAGGAGGTGTTGAGGAAAACCCACATGGATGGACTGGAGAGTCAGTGATGCAGCACTGGGTAGATGCTTGACTGCTGCAGACAAGGTTGTTCTGCCATGCTGAAGCCACAATTGGAGTGTTCCATCCATTCCCCTGCGAAGTAGTTTTCTGTTCCCTCTCTTGCACCAGTTTCTCAAGGCCACAAAAGAGTCCAGGACAAACTAGGCAATTGCCTAGGGTGCCAGCTTTCTGGGGGCACTGATTGGGCACACCCCATGACTCAGTGATGTTATCAATGCAGGGGGGGGGGGCACCAGAAGTTAACCTTGTCTAGGGTGCCAGACAGTCTAGGGCCAGCCCTGCCCCTGGGCCTTATGTTTGACACCCTGTTATAGGTAACCATCCCAGAAAATATTACTGATGGAAAAGAATTTGATTATTAATCTTCCTTTTAAAAGGTAAGGTCATTAATCAAGATATGTATATATCACTAGGAAAAACAGTGGATATTTCTGAAGAACTCCATGCAGAAATGATGGAAAACAATCAAGCCTTTACATATCAGAAACATAATGGTTCAACCAGTAAAGTATTTACAGTGGTGCATAAGACCAAATATGTTAGAGAAATTATCAATCCAACAGAATAAGATTTTTGGACAATGTCAAGTCGGCTGATTCAATAACGAGACCATTTGATAAAAAGTTTCTAGTTTATTGAAATCATTGTATCCAACAGCTAAGAGATTGAGAGACTGAGGAACATACAGTAAGGATAATCATATAAGGTATTCTTCAAAGGAATTCTTTAGGGAGGGGGTACTATGCAGGGCACATTCACACATTGATGTTACAAATCGTTCTCAGGCCGGCTGGCCTTGGGCAAGGTGCCTCTCCCCCATTGTCCAGTCTGAGAAGGCACTATTATCTCTTTCACATGCTTCCATTGCAGAGCAAAACTACATAACAAAAGACAGGAAGGGGGGAGGAGGAAAAGGAGAGCTAGCAGCATTGGCATACAGTATGGCTTTTACCCAGAATGCTTTCCCCTGAACCAAAGATGTCACATAGGCTTGACCAGAGCTGAAGCAGACGTGACAGACAGGATAGGTGCCATTTGTTACTTTTAATACCCAGTTCTGTAATAGCTGTATGAGGCAACCAAAATCCCAGTTGCTCTAATTACACTAACTTGATTTGTTAACAAAAGAATACATAAAGTGATTTATAAAGCAGATATGCAGTAGCACAAAAACATTAGTGACACAATGTTGTCCTAGAAAGGCATATCTCTCATAAAAATAAATTTTAAATTACGCAAATGGAGGAAAGGAGAATCATAAAAATAAATTTTGATTAATTTTTTTCTTTTTTAAAAAATCAGTTATTAGATACACTAGTTGTTAGATTTGTATTTTTGTGTGTGCATGCTTGTATCCATTCCTGGAAGTCATGGCTGACTTCTGGTGACCCTTATTGATGATCAGTGAAGTGGCTTGCTGCCTGCCTCTGCATCCTGGTCATGGTATTCCTTGGAGGTCTCACATCCAAGTACTTGACAGGGTTGGTCCTGCTTAGCTTCTGAGATCTGACAAGATCAGGCTTGCTGGGCTATTCATAGAATCATAGAGTTGGAACGGACATCCAGGGTGATCTAGTCCAACCTTTTACACAATGCAGGAAATTCACAATTATCCCCCCCTCCACACACACACACATACCCAATGTCCCCTGTTCCATGCCCAGAAGATGGCAGAAAACCTCCAGGATCTGGCCTGTAGAAAAACTGCTGCCTCACCCCAAATTCAGCATTTCCCTGGGCATGTAAGAAAGGACTACGAGAACTAAGCACTGATGCAACCCTTCCTCTCCTCTTTCTCATAATCTGCCTAAATTCACAAAATCAGCATTGCTGTCAGATGGCCATCTAGCCTCCAAAGAATGATAGCCCACCACTTCATGAGAAAGCCTGTTCCGAGGGAGGAAAATGTCAAGCTGAGATGCTTCTCATAATGGGAGCAGGCTGGAACTTCTGTTCAGGGTAGTGGAAGGCAAATTAATGCCTACTGCCTACTTTTCTCAGTCAAAGATTAGTCCAAGATATGCACAGGAAACTTTGAGGAGATTTACCTTGGCTAAAAGGGAGTCCCGGGGGGGGGGGGGCGCTCCTTTGAGGGGTCTCTGGGAAGAGTTGCATTTTCATCATCTGCAGAAGTTTTCAGAGTCATTTATTTGACATAAGCTCGACAGAATCCTAACCTTCTTGGGCATTGCTAAACATCTAAAGCTACGCAAGACCGGTGGAAATTTGGATAATTGGAAGAGAAGGTAAGGATTACTATCTTTCACTCTGGGGCTATTTACAGTTTAATGGAGTAAATTTAAAAGGTGGCAAATGAAAATCTAGAAAGCTTGAAAGAAGAAGGGAAAAAGAGGTGAAATTTGGACTTTGTAAATATAAAGAACAGTGCTAAAAAGTGGAAAGGAATTTATTGTTTGGTCTACTTGTGGTTTTAAAAAAAGAGCACCATTGTCACAGACCTGCAGCATATTCAAGCAAAACAGGAAGTACGTCAAGTATCATGAGATCTTCTTACTAGTGTGAATGAGACTTCGTGGCAAGTAAACCAGGAAGAAGTGCATGGAAAACCTACTCTAGGAATATAACACCATTGAGAAATAGCGGCGCCCATTGCTTGGAGGTAAAAATTAAAATAAAATTTTTAAAGTGTTTGGGACATTAAATATTGTTGGAATTAACTCAGAAGAGGCCAAGAAGATAAGTATTATTGGACATATTATGTGTGTGGTCTTTAGAAGTTTTTAAAAGGGAAAAAAATTGTAAGGAGCAGCAAAAAGTCACAATCGCCATTTTGAAACATTTAAAGACTTTAAAAATAAATGTCTTGCTTTGGGGAGCTTGGAGGACGGTGAAATTAGGCTTATTATAAAAGGCAAGTCCTATTCTTTTGAATCTGATAGTTGAATTTGAAATTGGTGAGGTTCAAATTTCCACTGTTTTTTAAATGTCAGAACACAAGCAACCCCGTACAAGGGCTACTTTATTAGAAAAAATGCAGGACCAATTAGAAGCAATGGAGGTCAGAATTTTGAGAGGTATGGATAATGGAATTGGAAAAATAAATTATTGAAGAGATTAAAAAAAGATATGGAGGATCTCAGAAAGGAAACTGAGGAAACATCTAAGAAAGTGCAGGAGGTAGAAGGCAGAATGAAAGGATATGATTCCACCTTGTTGAAAATGCAAGAAAAAGTGACAATCCATGTCTGCAAACTGATGGAGACTCAGATACATCTGAGAGGAGTACCCGAAAAGGAAGATGGTGATCTAAAAGAATATATAATAAAAATAATTGCAGAATTTTTAGAGGAAGATCCTGAAGAGACTAAAAACATATATGACTAAATGTATAGAGTGAACTCACTTTATGCCAAGAAAAACAATTTACCAAGAGATGTTATAAGATTTATGACAAAGGAAATGGTGGGAAGGATCATGAATAAAAACTTTGAAAAGACATTGATAGTGGGAGGCAGTAGAGTAAGAATTATGAAGAAGTTGCCAAGACAAATGATAAATGATAGAAGAACATATAAAAAATTGACAGAAAAATTAAGAGATAATGGAATAAGTTTTAGATGGATAATACCTGAAGGTCTGAGCTTCGAACTTCATGGGAAAAGAATCACAATTTCAAATGCACTGGAAATGCATAGATTTTATAAAGAAAATAAATAATTTGCATCATGATGGATTACAAATTACTGTCTTGGAATGTAAATGAACTAAATTCACCACAAAAAAGAAATGCAACATTTCATTGGATTAAGAAACAAAACTGTAATATAATTTGTTTACAAGAAGTTCATATTAAACAAAAGGATTACAAATTTTTATGGAATAAACAATTGGGACTAGAATTTTTTTCTTTGGCTGAACAGAAGAAAAGGGGAGTGATTTTTTATATTAAACAAGAATTGGAGCCAAAATTAGTGTTTAAAGATAAAGATGGGAGATTTGTAGCAGCAGAAACAATATTAAATGGAAAGAAAACGTTGCTATTGGGACTGTATGCGCTTAATGGTGCAAAGGATGCTTTTTAAAAAGACATTATACAACACCTTGATGGACTGACCTATGATCAAGTTTTGATAATGGGAGATTTTAATGGAACAGTTAAGAACTCATTGGACAGGTCTGGAGGGGAAAAAAAAAACAACAGTAAAGAAGAACACTGCCAAAGTCTTTTTTGAACTGGTTAAACAAGAAAAACTAGAAGATATATGGAGGAAATTTAACCCTGAAGTTCGGGACTATACTTTTTTTTCAGCAAGACATAAAACTTTTTCTAGAATTGACATTTTATGGGGAACTAAAGATTTAGGTCTTATAACAAGGAAAATAGAGATTTTACCTAAGATTGGGGCTGACAATAACCCAATAATGTGGATTACAAAATTGTGGATTACAAAATTGTCCAAGAAGTTGAGAAGATGGTGATTGAATGAAGATTTGCTACAGAATAAAGAAACAGTGACATACCTAGAAAATGAAACTAAAGCCTTTTTCCGAATGAAAGATAAAGAGGACATAGATTTCTAAATGGTATGGGATGCTTACAAAGCAGTAATGAGAGGAATGTTGATTACTTTGAATAATAAGGAGAAAAGAGTAAAAGAGAAACAGATGTTGAACATTCAAAATGAGATAAAGAAAAAAGGGGAGTTGAGAAAAAGGCCAGGGAAAAAGAAAATTATAAGGGAAATTACAATATTACAAACTCAAATGAGACATTTGTTAAATAAAGAAGTGGAATGGAGTTTGAAAAGATTGCAGCAGAAAACCTTTGAGGGAGCAAATAAACCGGGAAAGTATTTGGCTTGGCAATTGGAAAAAAAGAGGGAAAGCGAAATTATTAATAAAATTGTGGTAGATGGATTACCCAAGAGGGAATAAAAAGAGAATTTTAAGTATTATACCAAATTATTTAAAGGTGTTAAAATAAAGAAGGAGAAGTTAGATGAATATTTACAAAAGGTAAAAATAGAACCCTTAACTGAAAATATGTGAAAAGTTTTGAATGATCCAATTGAAAAAATAGAAATTGAAGCAGCAATCAATGCAATGAAAAATTGAAAAGCACCTGGGCCAGATGGATATACAACTAAATTTTTTAAAATCTTCAAAGAGGAATTAATACCAAAGTTGCAGAAGTTGATGAATATGATAAGAATGAAAGGGAAAATACCAAACACATGGAAGGAAGCTGTTATTTCGTTGATACCTAAGGAAGATAGAGATGTCACAAATGTAAAAAATTATAGACCAATTTCGTTATTAAATAATGACTATAAAAATTATTCAAAAATCCTAGCAGAACGGCTTAAACAGCATTTGATAAATTTTATAAAGGAAGATCAAGCAGGTTTTCTTCCCAAAAGGCAAATAAGAGACAATATTAGAACTGTTGTAAATATTGTAGACATCCAGAAAAAGAAGTAGCATTATTTTTTGCAGATGCAGAGAAAGCATTTGACAATTTAAACTGGGACTTTATGTTTGCAGTAATGGAAAAAATGGAGCTTGGAGAAAGCTTTATAAGAATGATAAAAGCAATATATTCTGAACAAAGTGCAAGGTTATGTATAAATGCAGATCTTACAGAAGATATGAAAATCAGCAAAGGTACTAGACAAGGTTGTCCACTTTCACCATTGTTGTTTATAATGACTCTTGAAATATTATTGATGCAGATACAAGAAGAAAAAGATATAGAAGGATTAAGAATAAAAGGATTTACTTATAAATACAGAGCTTTTGCTGATGATATAATGTTTATAAATGAAAACCCCATATAAGTTACACCTTTGTAGTTAGCTAAAATACAAGAATATGGGGAGTTGGCGGGACTTTGTATTAATAGAGAAAATCAAAAATTCTGTGTAAAAATATTCAGATAAATAAACAACAAGAATTGCAGAAACTAATGGGCTGTGAAGTCACCTCCAAGGTAAAATATCTGGGGGTGGAGATAACAATGAAGAATATTGATCTGTTCAAAAATAATTATGAGAAATTATGGCGTAAAATGGATGAAGACATGTTAAAATGGAACAAGCTTAATTTGTCATTGCTGGGTAGAATAGCTGCAATTAAAATGAATATTCTACCAAGAACAATGTATTTGTTTCAGACTATTCCTATTGTGAAGAATAGTAAACAATTTGATAAATGGCAAAGAAAAAATTCAGAATTTGTGTAAGCTGGGAAGAAACCAAGGATTAAAATGAAAATTTTGACAGATGCAAAAGAGAGAGATGGATTTCAACTACCGAATTTAAGATTATATCAAGAAGCAGTTTGCTTAGTGTGGATAAAAGAATGGATAACGCTGTTAAACAGAAAAATTTTAGTGTTGGAAGGTTACTGAAATAAATTTGGCTGGCACGCATATTTGTATTATGGAAAAAAGAAGATGGATGGTTTTTTCTCTCACCATTATATAAGAAATAATTTGTTAAGTACATGTATGAAATATAAGAAGTATGGAGATGAGAGAAGACCGTTATGGATAGTACCGGCGGAAGTAATAAAAATAAGAGCTGAGACGGGGAAGAAAAGTGGTTGTCATAGAGTCAACTGTTAAAAATACAAAGTGGCAAAATAGAACTGAAAACTGCTGAAGAGTTGAATAATAAATACTATTGGTTTCAAATGCAACAAATAAAGAGTTTGGTGGAGAATGATATTAAAACTGAAGGAATAAGGAAGGAGCAAACAGAAATGGAAAAAGTTCTGCTTGGAGAATGATAAATTAATTTCAAAAGTATATAAATTACTTTTACAATGGTCTACAGAAGATGAAGTAGTAAAATCTCAAATGATTAAATGGGCAATTAATGTAAATAAAGAAATACAGATGAAAACTTGGGAATATTTGTGGAAGAACTCTATGAAACTCTCAACATGCCAGAATATCAAAGAAAATTGTTTTAAGATGATGTACAGATGGTATATAACTCTTAAAAAATTGGCAAAGATGAATAACAAGATGCCAGACAGATGTTGGAAATGTAAAAAGCATGAAGTTCTTTCTACCATATGTGGTGGACTTGTGAAAGAGCTAAAATGTTTTGGCAGATGATTCAGCAAGAGATTTCTAAGATCTTGGAATATGAATTTAACAAAGTTGCAGAGACTTTTCTGTTAGGATTGCCCCCCAAGGTCGGAATGAAGAGTCAGACACAATGTATTGGAATAAAATTTGGGCCACTTTATTAATTAACAGCATAAACAGCAAGGGGACCCCACCAGCGGCCTGGCCAGGGCTAGGGGTCACCGCGACTGCTCCCCTGCCATTAACAGGTGAGAGATCCAGCCCCCCAGCCGGAGCTGAGCAACTCAGCTCCCTCCAGGCAGGCCCAGCAGGGAGGCCCCCAGCAGGGAGGCCCCCACCAGAGGGCCCAAACCCAGATGCACGTCTTGGTGGAAAGGCACCCTCTAGCCAAGTTTCCTGGACAGTCTGCAATCTCCAAACCCGGGTCTCCAAACCCCAAGGTTGTTCATGCCAGACCCCAAATTCCCCAAAAGGGGGATGCTTCGCAGTCCTCCCCTAGCCGCATAGTGTCCTAAACCCCAAAAACCTGCCAACTAAAGTGACCACCTATTTAAAGGCACCTTCCCTAAGCCAATTCCACAGTCCACTGCACTGCTATGCAGGGTAGGCGAAAAACACACCCCAGCAACAGCCAATCAGCCGAGGCGTAAAAAATTCCTACCCGGCTCCTCAAATAAGGCAACCAGCGAAACCTACATAACAGACAGGGCGGGCGGGAGGGCTGATCGACGAAGGACTGCTGGGGGAAAGCTGGAGCTAGCCGTTAAAGCGGCTGGCCCCACCCACCACATTGCGCGCCCAAACGGGCGAGCTCTGACTCCTCCCTTCCAGGGAGGCAAACAGAGCCGACGCAACCTAGCAGCTACACTGCAGGCTGCAGGCTCACGATTACAAATGGAAAAATTTCCAAAAGAAGATAGAACTTTAATCTGGTACTTGCTCTCAGCTGCTAGGACATTGAATGCGCAGTTGTGGAAGCAAGAAAAAAAAGAGAAATGGGATTGGATTGTTAAAGTTATGACATGGAGTCAAATGGATAAGTTAACAAGAACTTTAAGAGCCTATGATTTAGAAGTATTTAAGATGGAGTGGAAGAAGTTCAGAAGATACATAGAAAAAGAATGGAAAATAAAAGGACATTGGACAATCTTTGATAATGATTAAGTATAAGTGGGGGGAAGATATGAACTTTGGTTCTTATTAATTAGGGGTACCTTTTAAAATGATGTTTTGAATTTAGTACACCAGCAGGGGTCAAGTAAAGGGGGGAGGGGGAGGTAGAAAGTAATATATGGGATTTAAAAAAGTAGTTATTAATGATATAAGAAATTGAATATATTGCCATATGTTACTAATAACGATTGTTTGAAATCAAGAGAAAGCCTGTTCCACTGAGGAACCACTCTGTCAAGAAGTTATTTCTAATGTTTAGCTAAAAACTTTTGATTTAATTTCAATCTGTTGGTTCTGGTCTGACCATCTGAGGCAACAGAAAACAACTCTGCTCTACCCTCTATAGAGGGTCCTTGAAGATGGTGATCATATTACCTCTCAGTTGTCTCCTTTCCAGATAAACATACCCAGCTCCTTCAGTCTTTACTCATAAGATGTAGTCTCCAGATTCCTCACTATCTTTGTTGCCCTCCTCTTGACATGTTCCAACTTGTTTATGTCCTTCTTATATTGTGGTGCCCAAAACTGAACACAATACTGTAGATGAGATCTAATCAGAGCAGAGTAAAATGATACCATCACTTTGTGTGACTTGGACACTATATGTCTGTTGATACAGCCCAAAACTGAATTTGACTTTTTAGCTACTGCATCACACTGCTGACTCATGTTCAGTGCACGGTCCACTGAGACCCCTAGATTCGCTTTGTATATACTCTTGCAAGACAAGCCTCTTCCATCCTATAATTATGCATTGGATTTTTCCTACCTAAATACAGAACTTTACATTTATCCCTGTTAAAATTCATTTTAGTTATTTTAGCCCCTTTTCCCAGCCTGTTAAGATTATCCTGTATTCTGACTCTGTCTTTTACTATTTGTTACACCTCCAATTTAGTATCATCTGCAAATTTAATAAGGATTCCCTCTATTCCTTCATCCAGGTCATTTATACAGATGTTGAATAACATATTCAGGCCAGGACAGATCCATTATTTAAGGCTGAAAGGAACAGGAATCAAAGTTCCTTTTCTTAGCAGCACAAATATATCAGCCCAGTGCAGAGATCTACCCAAGCAGCACCACCATGCACAGGTAAGGTAAATCTAAGGACTTTGCCAGTAGGGATGTGCATTCTGTATAAATGAAGCCAAATAAATATCTGAAAAGTACCTTACTGGTATTTGGGGGGTGTTTTCTAAACTGAATACAGATTAGAGAATCCGATTCACCTGCCTATACAGAGGATACTGATAAAAGTTGAAATTATTCAGCTTTTATTTGGCTTTATTCAGCAATACAGAATAGTGACTGCTAGGGATGTTTAAAGTTTAATGTGCTACAAACTTACCTTTCTCTTCTCTCTTCTAGGGCTCTCTCTTGCCTGTTGTTCTGGTTTTCAGGGCAACAGGAGGAAGGGGGAATAGGCAACTCAGCAGCCCAGTGGCCAAAGTGCCTTACAGGGAGCTTAGAGCCAATTTATTTTTATTTATTGTTTTTTATTTTAGTAGATTTATATTCCGCCTTTTCTCATAAATGCGTTCAGGGTGGATTACAAGCAAAATAAACGACGATATAGATGTTAAACGTCATTGGCAAGAGAATAGCTCCCTGCGGCACAGCACATTCAAGTGGGTTTCGCTGAGAGGTCTGCTTGCCAATCACCACCCTTTGTCCCCAACCAAGAAGAAAAGAAGAAAACCACTATAAGGCAACTCCCTGAACTCCAATGTCAGCAAGGCGGTGGGTCATTAGCTCATAATCAACCGTGTCAAGCCTGCTGAGAGATATAAAAGCAACAGCAGCTCTGATCCGCCTTGATCCAGATGTCTTCAGAGGTCATCTGTGGGGGCAACCAGTACAGTCTCCATTCCATGACCAGGGCAGAAGCTGGACTGGAAGGGATCAAGGGTAGAACAGTATCCTCCAGGAAAGCTTGGAACTGCTCTGCCACCACTTTCTCAATTACCTTACCCAGGAATGGTAAATTCGAGACTGGGTGGTAATAATAATAATAATAATAATTTTTTATTTATATCCTGCCCTCCCCTCCAAGGCAGGCTCAGGGCGGCTCACAGGACATGGTGCATACCATGATTACAATAAAATACAGTTAATACAATAAAATACAGTTAAAATACAATTAAATTACAAATTCATAAATTAAGTCAAGTAAATAAATTAAAAACAGTATAAATTGAAGGTGCTACAGTTCAATACATATATATAAAGATGGCTAGATGTCATTACCAGGATTCCACCTTAAAAGCAAGTTGGAAGAGGATGGTTTTACAAGCCCTGCGGAACTGATTGAGGTCCCGCAGGGCTTGCACCTCCTCTGGTAGCTGATTCCACCATTGGGGAGCCATTATCGAGAAGGCCTGCTCCATTGTTGTTTTTTAGCTTGGCCTCTCTTGGTCCAGGGATTTTTAGAAGATTTGAGAACTAGATCTCAGTGCTCTCTGGGGAACATATGGAGAGAGGCGGTACCTAAAGTGGGTAGGTCCTCAGCCATATTGGGCTTTAAAGGTAATAACCAGCACCTTGTAATGAACTCGGTACACAATTGGCAGCCAGTGCAGTTCCCGCAGCCTAGGCCGTACATGTTCCCACTGAGGTAGTCCCACTAATAGCCTGGCTGCCGCATTCTGCACTAGCTGCAGTTTCCAAGTTTGGTACAGGGGCAGCCCCATGTAGAGGGCATTACAGTAGTCCAACCTCAAGGTGACCGTTGCATGGATCACTGTCGCCAGGTCGCTACGTTCCAGGAAGGGGGCCAACTGCCTCGCCCTCCTAAGATGGAAAAAGGCAGATTTAGCAATGGCTGCTATCTGGGCCTCCATTGTCAAGGAAGGCTCCAGTAGCACTCCCAAGCTCTTGACACTGCGCGCTGGTATCAGTGACGCACAGTCAAAGGCTGGTAGGGAGATCTCCTCTCCCAGCCCACCGCGACCTATGCAAAGGACCTCTGTCTTCGCTGGATTCAGCTTCAGCCCACTCAGCTTAAGCCAACCTGCCATGGCTTGCAATGCCCGGTCCAGGTTTATAGGGACATCGTCAGTCCGGCCACCCATCAATAGATAGAGCTGGGTGTCATCAGCGCACTGATGGCAACCCAGCCCATGTCTCCGGGCAATCTGGGCAAGGGGGCACATGTAGATGTTAAACAACATCAGGGAGAGAACTGCCCCCTGAGGCACCCCACAATTAAGTAGGTGTCTCTGGGACAGCTCTCCTCCAATCACCACCCTTTGTCTCCGACCCTCAAGGAAGGAGGAAAGCCACTGTAAGGCTAGCCCATGAATTCCTGTGTCAGCGAGGCGGTGGGTCAGCAGCCAATGGTCGACCATATCGAACGCAGCCGATAGGTCTAACAACAGCAGTACCGCCGAGCCGCCTCAATCCAGATGGTAATTGACTAAGACCACCAGGTCCAAAGTTGGCTTCTTTAAAAGAGGACAGACCACTGCCTCTTTAAGCTTAGCTGGAAATGTCCCTGATGACAGGGATAGGTTGACAATATCAGCTAGAGGGCCCTGACACCATCACCACCTGCTTTAATGTCACAATGGGCATGGGAACAAAGGATAAGTGGTAGGATTCACTGCAGTCAAGATCCTGCCCAAATCTTTTTGGGAAAGTCGACTGAAGTGGTCCAACGTGGGACCAGAAGATGGACAACAGGCTTCCAGTTCCCATACTGTACCAACTGTGGCTGGGAGAACTTGGCGGAGAGTCAGGACCTTATCTGAAAAATAGGTCACAAAAGCCTTGTAGCCAATATCCAATTCTCTAATTTTTGGGTTGCCTGTCGGCACTGTAGTCAATGTTTGAATTGTCCTAAATAATTGGGCCAGGCACGATTTTGCAGACACAATGGAGGCTGCATAGAATTCCTTCTTAGCAGACTCCACTGCCTTCTCATAGACCTTCATAAACGTTCTATAAGAAGTTCTTGACTCCTCATCATAAGATTGCTGCCACACTCACTCTAGCTATCTAAGTTGTCGCTTCATCCGCTGCAGCTCTAGGGTATACCAAGAGGCTGCTTTGGTCCGGCAGCGAAGAAGGTGTTGGGGGGCAATGCCATTGATGGCTGTAGAGAACTGGGTGTACCAATCCTCTACTAGCTCATCTAGCAACCTGCCAGGGGGAATCAGATCCTGCAGAGCCTCCTGAAGCCTCTAATGGTCCAGTTGACTTTACAGGCGAGCATAAATCTGCTCACCACCTAAATGGCATTGAACTGCAGGTTTGTAAACTGCAAGGTTGTTGCCTTTAAATATGAAGTCCAGCAAACTTCCTTGCTTGCACAACCCATTTCTCATAGAACAGGAAGGAGGGAGCAGTGGCAATTTGGCCAATAGGATTTTGGGTTAGGGAGAACACTGTTCTTTAGCCTATCGCAAAAGTTTGTTCTTCTTCAAAAATCTTCTGGGCATACACAAAAAAGCATAAAAACAAGGGTCTGGCTGAGCTAAACTACATTACTGAGAGAATGGTTTTAGACAGTGTGCTCTGGCTTTCAGCTGTTGCTCTCTGCCTGAGTATCTTGTAGGTTAAGATCAGATCCTGCTTGCATGGAGAAGACAGCAACAGGTTTGATTGAACAGCATTTTTTTAATTTAAAAAAGCAGCAAAACTTTTTATTCTACTGTTAGTTTGTTCTTTGAATGTAGTTAGTGGCAGGTTGTGGGAGGAAGTTTGAGGCCAAAGGCCTCAGTTCTTTTTTCCCCCTTTGGTTTTATATTCTTAGGTTAACTTTTCATTTGTTTTGGGGGGCTTCTGGCTTGCAGGTATTTTTGAGGAGTGTTGTGATTTTTGTTTGGGCCTGGTGGTTATGTGTGTGTGTGTGGGGGGGAAGGGGTTGTTTGAGGCCAAGAGACCCGCAGGATTTTTTTTTCATTCTAGGATTTTTGTGGGGTGGGAATGGGTGTTTCACTGTTCTCTTGTGTGCTTGTATTGCCTTGATATTTTCTCCCCATTGGAAACAATGGAGGATGGGGGCACCTTCTTTGGGTGCCCATAGAACTGGCCCTCTAGTGCAGTCTTTTTTAAACTTGGGGTTATTTTGAAGAGAGGCTCCAGCAGCTACATTGCAAATTGGGTGCCTCTAACTCATTCCCCTCCCCAGACCACTGAATATACCCCAGGAGATTTGCCATTGACGTCAATGGTCCACATAGGTATAATTTACCTGAATATTTACTGAATTTGAATATCATACTGATATTGGGATTTGGGAATATCAGAAAATACCAATATTTTCCAGGTCCAATATATCCACATCTGGGGGGAGAATGTTTCTTGCACATCCCTACTGCCATTGAACAAATAGTCAGTACTTCCAGCTATGGCAGTGCCATTCTTCTAGTATATATGCAGTTACAATGGCAAAAGAAGTAATCTTGGATCTAACACAAAATCCCTTCTGTCTTTATATAACTTGGAGCTATGAGGGAAACCATTACTTTATACATTTTACAGATAGTAACAATCTGACAGTTACAAATAGAATGTCACTTTATAAATCAGAATTATATCATTAGTTCTTCATTAAAAATGACATGGTTCCACACATACCAAGAAGAAGACAGGTTTCAGTAGCAAATAATTGTCCTTCTTTGTCTGACGCTATTGAGTTCTTTCTTGAGAGACCTGTCCTCATCTTGCATTAGCAGCAAGCATATTAAAAATATCTGCAGTACCACTCCTGCCCTCAGTGACCTTGACTATAAGACAGTCTGGCATGGTGATTATGGTGAGAATATATTAGAGGTCATAACAACCTACTCTGCTACTTATGTCCATGAGATGATTATTTTATTAAACAGTATCTACAATAATTCACTGGCTTTAACATAGGAAGTACATTGCTTTCTCAAGCAGCTGCACAATTACAAGACTGCAGCTATTTTTCCATTTCACCTACACTAAATTACTTTGTCATCAATGGTTCAGTCAGGCCAGAGAAGGAAATCTGGCTTCATAACCTGCTAGTGCATCCATTCAGAAAGTTAAATGTCCCTTGGGATGTGCACCTTTTCATAAGTTTCAGTTCAGTTCAGTTCAGACCTTCATTGGCATCAAGAATGATTCACAATCGAAAGCAGGTACAAAGGCCTGAAGTATAGTAAGAACAATACATAAAGCAATCAATTAAAATGGCAGCCAATAATACTAAACAAGAGTCGACATCCAGCATTTAAAATATAGTAGTATGCTTAGATTTAATTTTATAGACTTCTACTAAGAAATTCGCAACACATGTAGTAATGTGGGGATTAACATCTAAAAAGTAGGTTAGAGTTTGCCTTTTAGTAAATACATTGAGTTGATATTCAGCTAAAAACTGTCTACATTGTGAGGCCAGGAAAGGACATTCTAAAATAATATGGGATATAGAATCAAGGACTCCTAATTCACATGGACATAATCAATTTTGGAGAGGTATCTGTCTAAATCTACCAAAGAGAACTGTTAATGGGAAGGCATTTAAATGTGGCACAGTAAAAGTCCAATGAGGGAATGTGGAATCTAAAGTAAAAAAAATAATGGGGTATCTTCCCATGTCTTTGGAGTATACTTAGATTGGCTGCAGAGCAAATGGGGATGTGAGGGGAAAACTTTTTGGTATTTGTGATCCATAAGCCTTAGTTGGATTGTTCTTAAAATATATAATTCGTCACATAAGAAAAGAGTGTCCACCTCAATACCAAATTTTTGTAGTTTGTGGGTAAATGTAGAGAGTCAAGTAATGTTGTGCCTGTCTTTCATCAGGTAGTATAGTAAACTTCCTGAATTCATTCTGAAATGAATTTTTAACCAGAACTTAAAAGCCATAATCCAGGCTCTGATTTCTAGAAGGTGTAAACCTAGCTCTGCACAAATGGATGAGTAGGGGACACATTTGGGAACACCTACAATCTGACAGAAGAATGATGATTGCACATTCTCCATACAAGGACTAAAGGCTCCAATCCACAAAGATATTCCATATAGCAACTGAGGAAGGATTTTGGCATTGTAAATTTTCAGAGTTGCTGAAATGAACTAAGAACTTACCTCTTAAGAAATAGAACTTTTTAATTTGCACCAGAGAATATTTTACTAAACTTACAGATCTATTACGATGCATTGGCTATCTAAGGTTGTAGTTAAAGGTAATTCCCAGATACTTGTAAACCTTCACTTGTTTGATTTCATCTGTACCAATGCGCCATTTAAATAAGTGCCAGCTCTTTGAAAAAACCCTTTCATAAGTTACTAGGAGGCCATACAAACGACTAAATTACCATATATGTGTGTGAACTGCCTCTCAGAGTAGAGTATCTTAAAGTTGCCAAGTCCTATTCAAGCCCCAGCGGGGGACATTTGTGTGTGTGTGTTGCGCAAACTCACGACAAAATGACATCACCCGGAAGTGATGTCATCAAAATGGTGGCATACACGTGGTCCACTCTAGGCATTTCTGGGAAAACTCTATGGTTTTCCCGGTCATGCTAGCCATTTGGGAGGTTAAAACTTTTTGGTACCTATTGTACCATAGAGTTGTACCTCCAAAATGGCTAGAGCATCTGGGGAAACCATAGAGTTCTCCTGGAAATGCCTAGAGCAGCCCTGTGTGCATGAAACCATTTTGATAGCATCACTTCCGGATGACGTCATTGCGCCGGCGACACAGGGGGAGGTTCCCCCTGCTGGCCCAATGTGGGCCGGCGGGTTGGGAACCTCCAGGGTGGAGGATTCCCTGCCTGGACCGGGGGCTTGGCAGCCCTAGAGTATCTCGATTATATCATTCTGCCAAATGGTAAGAATTGATGAGAGGTGGTTAGGTGGGTGGCCAGAGGGACTCTCCTAAGGCAGCTAGCCACCTGTCACTTTTTCAAGCAAATTTTAAAATATCTGCTATTTTTGCTTCATAGGCAGAATATTTTTTTACTAACACTTGTTGTTGAACATGTGTATATGGTTGTCTTGAAAAATTTAATGGAGAAATGTCCTGTGCAGAGTCATTCTGATTTACTTCTGGAAATCCAGTATCAATTAAGTTAAGTATTTCTTTTCTTGAATTACTTTTTGTGATTCTCCATTCTCTAATATTTCCTTTCTTTTTTGATGTGTGGATTGTAGAACAGAACATGTTACTCTAGCAGTACCAACTCTATTGCTGCTTGCTGCAGTAATGAAGATGCCTTGAGGAAAATGTGATTTTAGTTATGGTCTCCCAGGAAACTGAGTAGAAAAAGGAAGAGGAAAAGGAAGCTCAGGCATTTATGAAAAATGGAAATTCCTGCCTTTAGGCTTTAGTGTAAATGCCTTGCATATATAGTGTAAAAACTGAGAAACACAAAAACTCATACAACCCGTATACAGGATGTGACAAAAACAAGCCAGCAGTTTGAACAATTTGGTAAACCAAATCCAGATGTCATAGAGAATCAATCCATCCAAACGCCCCCAAAGCAGCTATAAATATACTGTATTTTATTTCAACCACTGAAAAGTTGCAAGGCAGCTTAAAACTAGCAAATAACACCAGTCTATAACTTCTATAATTGCTGGTAACAATACTCCAGAAGATTAAAAATAACTTTTTAAGAATGGGAAAGCTCTGCTTCTCTATAATTCATATAAGAGCAGCAGGTTTTTTAAATAAACATGCAGATGGTGAAAAAAGAGATAAATAAAAGAAATCATTATTCTTATAAAAACTTTATGTGTGATACTGTGTCAACACCATCTCTATGAAAATAAGGAAAAATTTCCTCTCAGAAACAACTTTATATCAAATGCACAAAGAACTGCTACTACACATTTGTTGCTCACTTCAATGTCACTTCAGTGTGACTTGCATAGGAATGCTGCAACTCTTTGTTACATTTCCCTTACATAAATTTTAATAGTAATGAAGTATTACTAAGCTGTTGAACTGAGATTTAGTAGGTCTGAATTTCCAGGATGCTTTCTAGGAGATATCAGAGAACACATTTTGGATCTTAAATATTCCATGTGATTTAGAATAGCTGAAGCACCTCCCAAAAATGTTAGGTTATTGCATGTTGCTTTTGGAAAGGAAACAGACTCTGATTTTTGCCAAAACAATTTTTACAACATTCAAAAATATTTTCCCTCCAGCATCCATTCACTCGATTTGACCACATTTGATGAAGATGAATCATAGCTTTGTTTTTGCACAAAGTTATTGGCATGCTTTAAGTTATGTTCTCACTTAATACAACAAAAATCCAATACAGAAGACCTTTATTAATAGCCTGCCTTAGGTGTTGAGCAGAGATCCATAATTAAACAGCTCCCCCCAAACAGATAGAAATGTAGCTTGTTCAGTATACTTATTCATACTGTTGGTATCTTATATATATAAAAGTCTAATGTCCTGGCATTTTCCAGCTCTCCCATTGGCTGTGGTACATACCACATCAGCCATTGGCCCATGAACCACCAGTCAAGACAACTTGCATGCCATTGGCTAAGTCCATTCCCCTCACCCACCCACTACTGGCCCCTGGACAGATGAGGATTGGGCCACTGGGGAAACTGCTAGGCAGTAGCTTTTTCTAGACAACCAAGTTTGCTTCTGTCAGTAAAATGCAACTAGCCTTGGTTCTCTCACTACAAGGCAGGGGGGATGAAGCTAAGCCTCTTCTGGCCTTTCAAGGAGAACTCATTAGGCCCAGTCCTGACTAGGGTTGCCAGTTACAGGTTGGTGGGATATTCCTGGAGATTTTGTGGTGGAGTTTGAGGAAGCCAGGGTCTGTGGAGGGGAGAGGCCTTAGCTGAATGTAATGCCATAGAGCCCATCCTCCAAAGAACTTATTTTCTCCAGGGGGAGAGAGATCTATTGTTTGGAGTTCAGTTGTGATGCCAGTAGATCTTTAGGCTCCACCTGGAAGCTTTAGACTCCACCTAGGCCTGGCCGCTTGCGACTGCTGCTTGGGAAGGTGATAGGGTTGCCAACTCCAGGTTTAGGGGTAACGCTTGGAGAGGGTGGGGTTTGAGAAGGGATGGGACCTTGTTAGCCATCACTATGTCTGTGAAATACACAGGGCCTGAATTGTGAACACTGTTCAGCCTGTGCAAGAAGATTGCCATCATGAGGTTGGCAACTGGCGGAAGACTGGACATGTGTTTTGGGGGGGGGAGGCTTGCTGGAGATGTATGATGTCATCAGTGACACGCCTGATGCCACTTTGGATGGCCAAAAGTGGCATCAGGTAACCAGCTGCTCTCAGCAAAAATTCTGGGGTTTAAACATTGAGGTTTTTTTCAAATGCTAGGGTGTCACTCCCCTGCAAGAATTTAGCAACCCTACCATGCACTGCAGCTCCCATGTCTATCTTTATTTATCCTTGTCAGCCATGTAGACTGAGGGTGGGTAGTGTTGTCTGAAATTTGGACTTCAGAAGTCAGTATCTGTAAAGGAGGCCTCTGGATTCACCCAAATGATTGCTGTCTGGACAAGTTCTGAAAGACAGACATTTTTTCATTGTCTCTATAGATCTTGATCATCCCTGGCATTTCTGGGTCCTGAAAACATGTTGGAACCTACTCACACACCAAAGCTGTGCAACAATTCCATCATTTGAAGACTGAATCAGTGTATATAGGCAGTGGCCTCACAATGAAAAAACTCTGACAATAAGGCCCTGTCAGGTTTTTGGCAACAGCATCCTGGGAGACATAAAAACAAGTTTAAACACTATCATTTATGTGTAATTCTTTCTTGGCATCTTTCCTCACTTGCCACAGTTTGCAGCAAGAAACCACTTATTTCTCTTCTCCTGACTCTAGAAATAGTCCAGCCTTAAGTGGATCTAATTCCACCCCAGAAGAGAAACAGCCTTGTTAGGGCTTGGCTCTGTGTGTGTGTGTTTGAAACATCAACGCTCCTATTTATTTCACAGCTGCATTGCTTCAAAAATCTGGGGCTAAGCCAATGCTCTGTACCCACAGAGAGATGTCTGGAACGATAAACACACAGCTGCCTGTGGAAAGGGCTACAAACAGAATAGATAGCTGGGTCTCAACTAGATTCTCTCTGGGCTGAAACATATGATTCATCTGCTGCATGTTTATTAAGCACTGCAAAACATGTGCAAAACTGTGAGCTATTCCATGAGGGTGGGCGATGAGCAGATAGTGAGGAGCTGTAGATATTTTTATCCAAAGGTATGCAGCCAGTGCTGATTTACAGCTGTTAAGCCCTCTTGTTGCAAATAGTTCATAAAGCCTATGACCTAAGTACTTGCTCACAGGGCCACAATAACATTTATCTAGTATAAATTAATGTGTTTCAACCACTAATTCAATTTGGCTAGCTGATTCTTATGGTTTTGGCACAACCTGACCTCTGCAACAAAGCAAAGTTCTTATAGGGATGACTCACTGTGCTGGCTGTGTTTTGTTTTAGTCTTGTAAGCAATGTTGGAACAAAGAGGCCTATTGGTTGAGCAGCCATAAAATTCCATCTTGAGAAAAGGTTTGGAACAGTGCTAATTGAAACTTCCTTTTCATAGGTGATTGATACGATGTTTGATCAAAACCAGCTGTGGATGTCAAGCAAGAACATATTTAGATATATATTGCATTAGAAATCCAGAAAGCTCAGGGCTTTGTGGCTGAAACATTAACATTCAACAGGGATACAATGTTTTTTTTTTGTTGTTCAGTTGCACAGTCGAGTTTGACTTTTTGCAACCCCATGGACAAAGTCACGCCAGGCCCTCCTGTCTTCCGGAGTCTGCTCAAATTCGTGTTTGTTACATCAGTAACACTGAGCGCTGTCCAGCCATCTCATCTTTTGCCGTCCCCTTCTTCTTTTGCCTTCTGTCTTTCCTAGCATCAGGATCTTCCCCAGGGAGTGCTCCCTTCTCATTTGGTGCCCAAAGTATTTGAGCTTCAATTTCAGCATCTGACTTTCCAGTGAACAGTCTGGGTTGATTTCCCTTAGGACTGACTGATTTGATCTTGCAGTCCAAGGGACTCTCAAGATTCTTCTCCAGCACCACATCTCAAAAGCATCTATTCTTCTGCGCTCAGCCTTCCTTATGGTCCAGCTCTCACAGCCATACATTACTACTGGGAATCCCATTGCTTTGACTATATGGACTTTTGTTGGCAGGGTGATGTCTCTTCTTTTTATTATACTGCCTAGTTTCACCATAGCTGTTCTCCCAGGGAGCAAACGTCTTTTAATTTCATGGCTACAGTCACCATCTGCTTCCTTATGGTCCAGCTCTCACAGCCATACATTACTACTGGGAATACTATCGCTTTGACTATACAAACTTTTGTTGGCAGGGTGATGTCTCTACTTTTTATTATACTGCCCAGGTTCACCATAGCTGACCTCCCAAGGAGCAAATGTCTTTTAATTTCATGGCTACAGTCACCATCTGCAGTGATCTTGGATCCCAGAAATGTGAAGTCTGTCACTACTTCCATGTCTTCCCCTTCTATTTGCCAAGGTGTGATGGGGCCAGATGCCATGATCTTAGTTTTTTTTATGTTGAGTTTCAAGCCTACTTTTATGCTCTCCTCTTTCACCCTCAACAAGAGGTTCTTTAGGTCCTCCTCACTTTCTGCCATAAGAGTAGTGTCATCTGCATATCTGAGGTTGTTGATGTTTTTCCCGGCAATCTTAATTCTGACTTGTGCTTCATCCAGGTCAGCATTCTGCATGATGTACTCTGCATATAAATTAAATAAGCAGGGTGACAATATACATCCTTGTCGAACTCCTTTTCCTATTCGAAGCCAATCAATTGTTCCATATCCTGTTCTGACATTTGCTTCTTGACCCTTATACAGGTTTCTCAGGAGTCATGTGAGATGGGCTGGTACTCCCATCTCTTTAAGGACTTGCCACAGTTTGTTGTGATCCACACAATCAAAGGCTTTAGCATAGTCAATGAAGTAGAAATAGACTTTTTCTGATACTCCCATGCTTTCTCCATAATCCAGCAAATGTTTGCAATTTGATCTCTAGTTCCTCCACCTCTCAGAAACCCAGCTTGAACTTCTGGTAGTTTCACGATCTACATACTGCTGAAGCCTAGCTTGTAGGATCTTTAACATGACCTTGCTGGCATGTGAAATGAGTGCAATGGTGCGATAGTTTGAACATTCCTTGGCCTTACCCTTCTTTGGGATTGGAATATAAACCGATCTTTTCCAATCCTGTGGCCACTGTTGTGTTTTCCAAATTTGTTGACTTAATGTGTGCATCACTTTAACAGCATCATCTTTTAGGACTTTAAATAGCTCAACTGGGATACCATCATCTCCACTTGCTTTGTTGTTAGTAATGCTTTCTAAAGCCTATTTGACTTCATTCTCCAGGATGTCTGGCTCAAGGTCATCAATTTCACTGTTATGGTTGTCTGGGACATTGAGATCCTTCTTGAATAATTATTTTGTGTATTCTTGCTACCTCTTCCTGATCTCTTCTGCTTTTGTTAGGTCCCTACCATTTTTGTCCTTTATCAAGGCCATCTTAGCATGAAACGTTCCCTTGATTTCTCCAATGTTTTTACTTAGTAACAAACACAAAATGACTTCAGAGTACTTCAGATGTCTTTCTTTGTATCCCCTCTCTATTTATTAGGTTTACATTTAACCAGTCTTAATTATTTAAAGTGAACCTCAGCAAATAATAATTGAGCCAAGGTTCAACTTGAAGACAGAGAACTGAGTCTGCAAGTTATTCTACTGAACATGGTTTGCCTTGGGAAAGCTGCTGCTTTCCTATTAAATTTTTCTGGTTAAGAAAAAATGTGGAACTGGCTGAAAAGACAAATATAACAAGTCTTTTGAAATCAGGAGAAATATGTCTGGGAAATGAAAACCAATACTGTTTTTTCTCCAAAGAACCCATCTTCTTTATTTCATACATTCAAGCAACACTTTTGCAGAATTGGCACCTGAGAATAACAGCTTGTTAAAACACATCTGAGAGTTGCTGGAAGAGGAAAGTTCTTGTTTAATAGAATTTCTGCTTCAGAAATCAAAGGCAACTACTTTTTAACAATTGTTTGTCTAATTGTCCAATTCTTATTATGTTTACTTAGAAGCCTATCATTTGAATTGAGTGGGATTAACTAAGGGTTGTAATCCAAAACACATTTGCCTTTTTCTTTTTGAAACTTTATCATAAAATTTTGAAATACACATTGTGGCAATCTTTTCTACCTTTACTGGGACTTGATCTATCTTCATATTAATCATGCATCAGAACGTGGCAGCTTGCTTTTTGAACAAAAGAGGTTATTGTACTTATTTCCCTTCATTGCTTCATTTTGTTCAGGAAACCAGTCATGTTATGATTATCAAATCCCTCCAAAAATGCTCAAAGGTTAGCATAGATGGTCCATAAAGACTTGCGTCCATAAAATTTGCTCATGTGCACTGAAAAAACAACAACAACAATAAAATTTTATTTGTATCCCACCCTCCTTGCCGGAGCAGGCTCAGGGCAGCTAACAGCATCATTCAAGTCATAGTTGTACAGAAGTAAATAAAATTACATTTAAACATTATAAACATTTTAATTAAAATTCTGATTAGGTTTTAAAATTAAATTAAATTAAATTAGTAAAAGTGCTAATGCTATGTTTGCCTTTTATGATGGCGGTTTTCCTTAGCAGTTTCCTTTTTCATCAGCGAAAGCCAGTCGGAAGAGGAAGGTCTTGCAGGCCCTGCAGAACTGTTCAAGGTCCCGCAGGGCCCGCATTTCCTCTGGAAGTTGGTTCCATAGGCTCGGGGCTATAGAGGAGAAGGCCCGGTTACGGGTGCTTTGCAGTTTCACCTCTCTCGCTCTGGGAATAGTCAACAAGTTTTTCCCAGCTGACCTCAGTGCTCTCTGGGGTTCATATGGGGAGAGATGGTCCCTAAGGTAGACAGATCCTCGACCATATAGGGCTTTAAAGGTAATGACCAGCACTTTGTAACGAACTCGGTATATGACTGGCAGCCAGTGCAGTTCGCGGAGTCCAGGCTGTATGTGGTCCCACTTAGGAAGCCCCAACAGCAGTCTAGCTGCTGCATTCTGCACCAGCTGCAGCTTCCGGGTTCGGTACAGAGGCAGCCCCATGTAGAGGGCATTGAAGTAATCCAGTCTCGAGGTGACCGTTGCATGAAGCACCGTTGCCAGATCTTGGCGCTCTAGGAAGGGAGCCAACTGCTTTGCCCGTCTTAGATGGAAAACGGCTGACTTGGCAGTGGCTACAATTTGGGCCTCCATTGATAATGAAGGCTCCAGTAAAACTCCCAGGCTCCTAACCCGGTGCGCCGCTTTCAGCGGCACCCTGTTGAAGACCAGGAGAGGTATTTCCCCTTCCCGAGCGCCCCGACCCAGACAAAGGACTTCTGTCTTCGCTGGATTCAGTTTCAGCCCGCTCCTCCTCAACCAAGTTGCCATATCCTGCAAGGCCTGGTCTAAATTCTCTGGGACGCAGTCAGGCCGGCCGTCCATTAGCAGATAGAGTTGGGTGTCATCTGCATATTGATGGCACCCAAGTCCATGTCTCCTGGCAATCTGGGCAAGGGGGCGCATATAGATATTAAATAACATTGGTGAGAGAACTGCCCCCTGAGGCACTCCACAGTCCAGTGTGCGCCTCTGGGACCGCTCGCCCCCAATTGCCACCCTTTGTCCCTGATCCTCGAGGAAGGAGGAAAGCCATTGTAAGGCAGACCCCCTCACCCCTACATTGGCGAGGCGGCGGGTCAGTAGCTGATGGTCGACCATGTCGAACGTGGCCGACAGGTCCAGCAACATCAGCACCGCCACACTGCCCTGATCCAGGTGCCGTTGGAGATCATCTACCAGGGCGATCAGTACTGTCTCCATCCCATAACCTGGGTGAAAGCCGGACTGGCAAGGGTCTAGGATGGAAGCATCATACAGAAAGCTCTGCAAATGTGACGCCACTGCCCTCTCTATTATTTTACCTAAAAACGGTAAATTAGAGACCGGTCGGTAATTTGCCAATTCGGCCGGGTCTGCTGTACTTTTTTTCAAGAGGGGACGGACCAAAGCCTCTTTTAGAGATGATGGAAAGCGCCCCTCCGAGAGGGATCTATTTATGATGCCCTGTAGAGGACATTCAAGCTCCCTCAGGCAAGATTTAATTAGCCAGGAGGGGCATGGGTCCAAATCACAAGTTGTAGGGCGCGCAGAGGAGAGGATTCCATCAACTTCCTCCAGGCTGAGCGGGTTGAAGTGATCCAGAGTTAAATCGGAAGACAGGCACGGGGCCTTGGGCTCATGTACTGTGTCCAAGGTGATGGGCAGGTCCTGGCGGAGCGACGTGATTTTGTCTGAAAAAAATTTCGCAAAAGCCTCACATCTTATTTCTAATTCTCTAACGTTTGGTCTGCCCTGGGGCAGTGTAGTTAAATGTCCCATTATTTTAAACAATTGTGCCGGGCGCGAATTTGCAGACGCAATCTTGGCCGCGAAGTACTTCTTCTTCGCGGCCTTGACTGCCATCTCATACGACCTCATAAACGTTCTGTAGGATGTTCTTCCCGCTTCGCCACGAGTGCTCCGCCACTGCCTCTCTAGTCGTCGGAGTCCTTGTTTCAACCAGCGTAGCTCCGAGGTATACCAAGGAGCCAGCCTTGAACGAGGATGCAGAGGACGTTGGGGTGCGATCTCGTTGATTGCCCCGGATAGCCGGTCTTGCCAGGCATCAACCAGGGCATCAAGGGAAGGATCCCGAAGAGCCGTTTGGAACCGTTCCGGGTCCATCAGGCTCCGCGGGCGAGCCAAAATAGGCTCTCCGCCCTTACAGGGTTGTGGTAGCGTCTCCATATGGGCCTTGAGGGCTAAGTGATCCGACCATGGTATCGCCTCCGTTGTGATTTCATTCACTTGAATCCCGGTCGCAAAGATCAGATCTAATGTGTGCCCAGCCTGGTGCGTGGGAATTGTGACAAATTGGGAGAGTCCCAGTGTCGCCATGGAAGACACTAGGTCCATCGCCTGAGTGGAAGCCACGTCATCGGCGTGGACATTGAAATCACCCAGGACCAAGAGCCCTGGGTACTCCAACGCCCAGCCGGACACCGCCTCCATCAGGGATGGTAAGGCGCTGGCCGGTGCGTTAGGCGGACGGTACACCAGCCAGATTGCCAACCTCTCCCCGACATCCCACGCAAGGCCGACACACTCAATACCATCGATCTTTTGGGCCAGGAGAGCCCCAAATTCTTCCCCTTAATCAAAGTTATATTACATTTATATCTGCAAATGTAGTTTCCCTTTGTGAAAACCTCCCACACATTTCAAGATCCTTCTCAGAAGTCTGCATACAAAGAAAAATGTTCAGTAAGCAGGATATTTTAAACTTTATATAATGGTACTACTACTTTAGCACTCTTGACATAGAGGAAAGAATACTAATTTAATTAGGCATAGAAACAATTTTATTTGAATGCTTCAGAAATGTGTAAATGAACTGACCCCCCACTACTACAATTACTTAAGAAGAATATGGAACAAAGTCCATAGTGCACAAAGAAAATGGCCTATCAGCTGTATTGTGAACCAGCCAAATGCTTATCAAAGGAATACCAGGCACATATTGCAATATTCTATCTGGGTTGTTACCTGGGCATTTATAACTAAAGCCATGTAAGGCCCAGTAAGTCTGATAATGAAGTTAATTGATAAAATTATTGGAAATGTTACTGCTGCTTCTCATTATCTTTCAGACAATACCTTGATATTCTCTGATATGTCCCATGTACTCTTGATGTTGGTTACAGCTGATAAAACTTTGAAGATGCTTCTGCACGTACAGCTGCTTTCCTAGATTAGAGCCAATATATTTATTTAGTAACTAGGAGTAAAACCTGTTATGAAGAAATATACAACGGGCTGTAGAAGGAGGCTCTGGGCAAGAGCCTGTCACCCTTGCTGTCTTCCCATACACCAAAGTGAAGGCATTGACCCCCCTCCCCCTCAAGGGGAGCTAATGTCTGCCATCTAGAGAACAGCTGTAAATCTGAGTGATCTCTAGTGCCTCCCCAAAAGGAAAAGACATTGTACCTGTCTGAGGTCCTATCCCTTCTCAAACCCCACTCTCTCCAGGCCCCACCCCTAACCTGGAGTTGGCAATCCTATCTCCTTTCCTTTATCTGTCCTCTGACTTCAGCTTTCCATTGCTTTCCCCCTCCCTGAGTTCTACATAGGAAAATAACAGTCTTTCTTCACAGTGGGGGATGTGACAAAGCAGTTTGCATCATTCTCCTCTCCTCCCATGTGATCTGAACAACAACCCTGTGAGGCAGGTTAGGCTGGAAGTCTATGCCTGGTCCAAAATCACTCAGTCAGCTTCCATCGCAAGAACCTGGGTCTGGCAGATCCCACTCTGATGCTCTAACTCATATGTCCTTCACAAATTCCACCACAGAATCTCCAGTAATTTCCCACCAATTTGGAAAGGTACCACTAAAGACCTCTGGACGAGTGCCACCTCCCAGCCTGGCTGTCTTCCCACCCCCCCAAGTGAAGGCATTCACTCCCCCCCACCTCAAGGGGAGCTGATCTCTGCCATCTGGATAGCAGTTGTAACTGAATGATCTCCAGCCCTCACCTGGAGATTGGCAACAGTGGTTCTCCAGGAGGAAAGGCCTTTCCCTCAGAGGCCTGTAGTGATCCATTAGGATTTCCCCATCAGCCTGAAAAGATCCCCCCCAGCCCGGCTGTCTTCCCACATACCCAAGTGAAGGCATTCACTCCCCCCCCCCCATCTCAAGGGGAACTGATCTCTGCTAACTAGAATTTCCTGATATGGAGTTGGCAACCTGCAGCCTTTAAGGAAAAGGACAGTCTTTCTTCATAGTGTGTGTGTGGCAGGGGAAGGGGACCAAAGCAGCTGACATCATTCTCATTTCTCTCCCCCCTTTGGTCTGAACAACCCTGTGAAGTCTTCCCTATCTCCTTCTCCGGCAACCATCTTGGGGCGAGGTTGAGGAGAGGAGGGAGTGAAAGACAATAAAGGTGGGACAACAATGCCCTCTGAGGAGGTGCCAGGCTCCCTGGCTCTTGCAGCAGCCTTCTGAGGCTGTGTGCGTTGGGAGGTCATCTGTTTGGGCTGTTGATAGGGTCTTTTATGAGACTGCAGGAGCTCTGCAGCCTTTTCTGAAGCCGGTTGATAGTGAAGAGCTAAGAGATATGGCTGTCTCTGAGGAAAGACTGCTTCTGGCAGTTTGTTCAACATTCCTGGGCCTGAGTAGGCAGGGCAGGGAAGTCAACCAATGGGATGCCAGAGACACTAACTGACATGTGATGGGCCAATTGTTTGTTCTCAAAATATTAGCGAATGGCCTTTCTCGGTTAGGCCATGGTGATAAGAGAATTGTTACTATAGATACCCAATTTGAAGTACTCTGATTGTATTATATTCTTACCTAGCAACTCGAACTTTTCATAAACTATTTATCAATAGCTAATCAATGATCTTTCACCTTTTTATAGTTTTACATTTTTATTTTTAAAGTACAGATTTTATAACACCTTTATATATAATTTTAGAAATGTTGTAAGTTATTGTTTTCCAACTATCAATGAAATCATTTGATAGATCATGGTTCAGTAATTATTATGTCTTTTGCTTTATAGTAACATATTTAATTGGGTAGGAGTAGAGAGAAATCTAAAAATAGGAATATATGTACCCTGATCCCACTCCCCCATACACACACTCTTCTGTTTTTTAGTCATTTATCTGTTTTAAAAATGAACACCTTTAACATTCTGCTAAGGCTGCACTGTAGTTACACTGTCAAAGTGCTGCACTTGTTTATTTGATATGGCTGACTTGTGATATCTTGGTTGAGGCTTTTATGTCTAGCAAAGCTTTTCACTCCAGTAGATTTCCTTTTATGTGTCCTTAGCCTTTATTAATCTACTTTTGGAACTGTTTTTAGTGTTGGAGATTGCAAAGAAAAGGAGGCTGTATTATCAACAAAATTCATCCCAACTGCCCTGCAGCTTTCCTATGAGGCCAGAGGGACCCACTTGCCACCCTAGGGGGGAAATCAGGAAGACTAACAGCCCATTGGGCTCGTGCTCGGGGGTGGAGCTGGCTGCAGCAACAGCACGCCTTCCCTGCTCATGCCAGGAGCAGGGTTCATGCTCAGATCAGAAGCTGTGTCCTGTTTCCATTTTGGTTGCCTATTTGGCAGTACGTGGTCCTAGGGAAGGATTTTTATTTTGTCATGTGGTCCTAGGGAAGGATTTTTATTTTGTCATGTGGATGGTAGTCCACTGACAAAACATCAATTTTGGGCGGTGACTTCTCGGGCTTTAACTAAGCTCGAGTTGTCTGGGGTGCAGTTTGGTACCCACTCCTTTAGAATTGGGTCTGCCTCTACTGCTGCTGCCTTGGGTTATCCTTTGGCTGCCATTCAGCATCTGGGCAGATGGTGTTCGGCAGCCTATAAATCCTGTGTTTTCACTCTGATGGGTCCCTAACTTCATGGGTTGTATTATGTCTTGAAACGTAAGCTAATGTACCGCGTGGCGATCACTACAGGAGGCGACCAGGGGAAACCCACTGGTCCCTGGATGTAGCTCGCTAGACGCCTTGCCCATCAAGATCTGTGGTGGGAAGTTTAACTAGCCAGGATTGGACTGGTCAGACTGGGGGCAGTTCCGGGGAATGTATATAAGAGGGACCCAGCCCGCGTGTTCTCTCTCTTGTAATGTAGCATCGAATAAAGCATGTTGCCTTCAAACAGCCTCGTCTCCCAATACATTACAGTGGCGATGAAGGTGGGACTTCGTGGAACTGGCCGGAGATGAAGAAGGCACACCGTCTAGGGAGACAGAAGCACCCGCTGCCACAGCCACCATGGCTAACCCAGACGGAACGATGGGTCGTCTCGAAGAGCTCAACCCCGCTAAACCGGAGAGATGGGAGACCTACACGGAGCAGGTCGATTGCTACCTTTGAGCAAACATGATAACGGACGACAGCCGTAAGAGAGACGTGCTTCTGAGCTTCTGCGGAGAGGCCACATTTGAGATTGCCAAGGGTCTCTCGGCTCCCGCGAGGATTACAGAGAAGACATATGAGGAGATAGTCTGACTCCTTACTGGGCAATTCTTGCCCCAACCCTCAATCATTGCCCGCCGATTCCTCTTCCACAAGAGGGACCAAGAGGCGGGAGAGACGGCAGCCGAATACCTGGCCGCTCTCCGCCAAATTGCAGGAAACTGTAGCTTCAAGAAGCTAGAGGAGGCCCTGAGGGACCGTTTCGCCTGGGGCCTGAGGGACGAAAGACTACAGCAAAAGCTCTTCACAAAGGAACAGCTCACCCTCCAGGGCGCATTCAACAAGGCCACCAAGTTCAAGAGAGCCACTAAAGCTTTCCACAGCCGGCGGGCAGAAGCCATCCACCAGGAGGAGATGGCGCAGAGCCACCCAGAGGAGGAGGAAACACACCAGCAACGCCGCCAACCAGGGATGGGACCGAGAGTGACCCAGTGGCCATGAGCGACCGAGAAACCAGCCACCACCAAGTACGCCAGCTGCAGGGATCCACACGAGTGTCGGGACTGCCCCTATCGCAACGTGGACTGCAGGAACTGCGGGAAAATGGACCACATCGCGCGGGCTTGCCGAGCCAAGGCCACCCGCAGACGCCAGTCCACCAACCAAGACTCGACCGAGGACTACTCAACCGCCTTGATTAGTCTGCGGGTAATGAAGTTGCCCAGCAATACCCCCGACAAGGTCAAAGTATCGATCAGGATCGAGGGAAGCCCCTGCCTGATGGAACTGGACTCGGGCTCCTCCATCTCCATAATTTCGGAGGAGTCCCTAAGAAAACTGTGCCCACGTGGCCGGCCCAGGCTGTGACCAGCTGGTTTCATACTACGGGACTTCCAAAAAAACCCCGTACAGATTCTGGGATGGGCCATGGTGAGGGTGGAGTTTAAGAGCTTCAGGGGGAATCTTGATATACTTGTGGTCAAATGCCAGCTCACCACACTGCTGGGCCTGGCCTGGTTTTGACCGCTGGGAATTCAGATCGTGGGGGTGCAGCAGCTGGGGATGCAAGGGTTCGAGCACGTGTGCCAGGAATTCCCAGAGGTGTTTGATGGGGCCCTAGGGTGCTACAAGGGCCCTCCCATATCCTTACCACTTGACCCCCACATGCGACCAATATGGCTGAAGGCCAGGCGGGTCCCATTCACTCTGAAGCCCAAAATTGAAGCAGAGCTGGACCGCCTCACAGGCCAGGGAGTGCTGGAACCAGTTTCCTATGCCACATGGGAAACTCCGATAGTTACCCCGATGAAGCCTTATGGGGACGTGCGCATATGTGCCGATTACAAGTGCACCATAAACAAGGCACTACAAGATAACCCCTACCCTGTTCCCATAGTCAGTCACGTTTTGGCAGCACTAGCGGAGTCAAAAATGTTTGGAAAGCTGGACTTAGCCCAGGCATACCAGCAGCTCCCAGTGGACACGGAGACGGTGGAAGCCCAGACCATAGTGACCCACAGGGGAGCTTTTAGGGTGCGGCGGTTGCAATTTGGGGTGAGTGTGGCTCCGGCGGACTTTCAGAGCCTGATGGAATCTCTCCTCAAAGGGATCCCTGGGGTGCAACTGTTTTTCGATGACGTTCTGATTGCCGCACCAGACGTGGAGGAGTTCAGCAACCATCTGCGAGAGGTACTCTGCAGATTCCAGGCGGCCGGACTGAAAGTCAAGTGGGAAAAGTATTCCCTCGGGGTGCCAAGGGTGGAGTTCTTGGGGTTTGCAGTGGACGCTACAGGGATCCACCCGACGGCCGACAAAACCAAGGCCATAGTGGATGCCCCGGCCCCCACATGCAAGGCCGAGCTACAAAGTTTCTTGGGGTTATTGAATTTTTATCATTCATTTTTGCCCCACAAAGCGGCCATAGCAGAACCCCTCCACAGGCTCTTAGATAAAAATGTCCTGTGGGTCTGGAGAAAGAAGCAGGCAGCTGCTTTTCAGGCAGTCAAGGGGCTCCTCATATCCAATAACGTGCTCCACCATTTTGATGAAGCCCTGCCGGTGATCTTAGCATGGGATGTGTCACCATACGGGCTGGGCACCGTCCTGGATCACCAACTCCTGGACGGGAGGGAGGTCCTGATAGCTTACTACTCCCGGACCCTGACCCCCACAGAGCACAACTATGTCCAGATTGATAAGGAGGCCTTGGCAATCGTGGTGGGGGTGCATAAATTTAATGACTACCTGTACAGTAGACGTTTTACAATCACTACGGACCAATAGCCGCTCCTGGGACTCCTCGCCCCAGACCACCAGATGCCACAGATTCTGTTGCAGTGTGTCCTGCGGTAGAATCAGTTCCTAAACTCTTATTCGTATGTCCTGGTACACCGCCTGGGCAAGGCGATGGGTCACGCGGATGCCCTCAATCGCCTGCTGCTGCCCTCCATGGACCTGGACCCGGCCCCAGCCCACCATGTGATGCTCATTGAAATGCTACCGGAGAGACCCCTTTATGCCACCAAGGTAGCGAAGGCCACAGGACGGGACAATATTCTCACACAGGTTCTCGACTGGGTGGGGAGGGGATGGCCCGAGGGAAAATAGGCCGAAGAATTCAGGGCATTCACAACACGCAGGGAAAAACTGTCCACGCACAAGGGGTGTCTTCTCTGGGGAAGCAGGGTGGTGGTTCCCCCCCCCCCATTGTGGAAACAAGTGCTGGAGGCCCTACACGAAACTCATTCAGTTATTGTACGGATGAAAGCCCTAGCACGCAGTTATTTATGGTGGCCAGAGATGGACAAAGAGATCGAGGGGTGGGTTCCAAGGTGCCAAGCCTGCCTCGAGTCCCAGCCCAAATTGCCCAGTGCCCCGGTCCACCGCTGAGAAGCCCATAGGAGGCCATGGTCTAGGTTACACATTGACTTTATGAGGCCATTTCAGGGCCAAACATTCTTCATTCTGGTGGACGCTTACACCAAGTGGTTGGAAGTTATCCCCATAGCCTCCACCTCAACAGTGGTGGCGGTCCGAGCGTTGCGCAGGGTCCTTTGCACACACGGGATTCTCGACACAATCGTCTCAGATAATGGGACCGCGTTCACCTCTCGGGAATTCCAGGAGTTCTTGCAGAGATATCTAATACAACATATATGGTCCGCCCCCTTCCATCCGGCCACCAACGGCCAAGCAGAACGGATGGTACGCACCACAAAAGAGTCCCTGGGACGCATAGTACAGGGGGACTGGGACCACCGCCTGGCCACCTTTTTATTTGACAATAGAATCACCCCCAACCCAGTCACCGGGGTGAGCCCAGCCGAGTTGTTAATGGGAAGGAAGCTGATCACAAGGTTAGACCGGTTGCATCCTCCGCAGGGCCACTGACCTCCGCAGCTCTCCCGAGATCAGGGAAGGGGCTAGGGGGTTCTTTCTGGGGGATCCGGTGTACGCAAGGAACTACGCAAGTGGCCCCGAGTGGATAGCAGGCCTGGTGCTGCGCGTGGCTGGGTCCCGCCACTACAACGTCTCAACAGAAGGGGGACAAATCCTGCGGAGGCATATAAATCAGATGTGCCACCGCACCTTGGCAGAAGAGCCGGCGGTTGTAAGGAACGAGGATGAACCAACAGCCGCACCCACACTGAGAGCTATCCCGCCCATGCCAACTGCTCCGACCGATCGGGTGGAAGAGCAGCACCGGGCCAGAAGCGACCCCCCAGGAGTAGGGACACCAGAAGGGCAAACGGTGGTGGACAGCCCTAGGCCGGCAGTACCCCCACGCAGGGAAACCACCGCCCCGTCCGCCGTGGCAGCTGTGGCCCCAGCAGCCCCGGTGGCCACTCCTACTCCACAAGTAACTCCAAGGAGGTCAATCAGGGAATGCAAGGCCCCTGCTTACTTGGAGACTATGTGTCCTGAACTGGGGGGGGGAGTGTTATGTCTTGAAACGTAAGCTAATGTACTGCGTGGCGATCGCTGCAGGAGGCGACCAGGGGAAACCCACTGGTCTTCGGATGCAGCTCGCTAGACGCCCCACCCATCAAGATCTGTGGCGGGAAGTTTAACTAGCCAGGATTGGACTGGTCAGACTGGGGGCAGTTCCAGGGAATGTATATAAGCGGGACCCGGCCCGCGTGTTCTCTCTCTTGTAATGTACCATTGAATAAAGCATGTTGCCTTCAAACAGCCTCGTCTCCCAGTACATTACAGGTTGTAACTTTAAGCTTTGTGGTTGTTGCTAGTTTAACAGTTTTTTCTTTTTAGGTGCTATTGTTCCTGGCCAGAGGAGCCAAGTTCTCATCTGCGGACATAGTTATGTATTTTGGGCTGCTCATCAGGTTTGGAGAACTTCTGTCAGCTCTCAGCTGGGACTCAATCAGTGGGCTACTATTGAATGGCGTGGGCGCTGGGGTTTTCATTGGCCTGGCCTGCTGCCATTGTTATTTGATGGGAAGCTTGGCCCTCCTCCCCAGGTTTTAGTTACCCACCTGGGAGGTAATGATCTTGGGCTGGTGAAGGGCACGGGTTTGGTCCTTCAGGCAAAGGATGATTTTAGGGCTAAAGGAGAGATGGCCCAGAACCATTATAATTTGGTCAGCCATGATCCCCCACCTTGTTTGGTGTGGTGTTTGGGACCCCTTGGGCATTGACAGGGCCTGTTGCAAAGCTAATAGAACAATTTGGAGAGCCTTGGAAGGGGGTATTTGCCTCATCTGGACATTCATATTGGCTGTCCCTACCTCTACAGAGGTTCCCTTTCATAGAAGGGAATGATCTCTTCTTGAGATACCTTCAGCAAGGGTTGCGGGTGGCCTTGGGCCTCCTGGTGGGTGCTAAGGCCTAAGCAGAGGCTTGGCCTTAGTTGTGGCAGGTTTTTGTGGTTAATGAGCTTATGCAGCTAGGGGAGGACCAGAAAGCATCTTCCTTTGTTGGTTTAGAGGTCTGTCAGGATCAACCTTTGGATTTGGTAGCCCGGGGTGGGAGAATGCAAATCGTTCTTCGGGGCTCACCTGGAAGGTTCTTTTCATTGAGTTGCCTGGCTTGTGGTTGGACCTTCTAGGGTTTGGCCTGCTTACTGAGCTTGCCTGGTGGGAGCTGCAGTGTACAGCTCCAGACAGGAGCTGAGTCGCTCACCTGCTGAATGGCAGGGGAGGTGTCTTTTGAGACCCCTGGCCCAGATAGGGTTGCCAAGTCCAATTCAAGAAATATCTGGGGATTTGGGGGGTGGAACCAGGAGCAAGGGTGTGACACGCATAATTGAACTTCAAGGGAGTTCTGGCCATCACATTTAAAGGGATCACACACTTTTTAAAATGCCTTCCTTCCATAGGAACCTGTTGTAGGGTTGCCAATCCCCAGGCGAGCAGGGGAATATTAGCAAAAGCTCCTGTGAGAACCAGCCTCCAAACCAATAAACAATATATCAAACAATCATTACAAAAATATCATATATTGACGTTCCAAAGAATGAATTAGCTCAGTCTTGTATACAATCCAAGGAACAAATGCACCAGAACACCTGTCCCACTTTCTTCCATAAATCAATGTCTGTACTTCTGTGGGAAGGTTCTGATAAAAGTAACAGTTGTTCAATTAGTCCAGTTCATAAATATATGCAGACAGCAATTCACAAGGCAACAGGTTTGTACTAATGCCCCTGTTTCGCATTAGCTTCTTCAAGCTGCATAAAAATGAACATAATTATACAAAATAGAAATTTTTTTTTTAACAAATGTGCATGTTAGCAGGATTAGCAATACAAAATACATACCATCTCATACCAAATTTCATACACTGGGTTAGAACGCCACCACTTTTTATCAAAATTTCAAATGTAGTATCAACCCAAGCTACCTATTGACTATATATACACACAGGTGTTCACACTTAAGTATTCCTTAATAATACTTAATCTTTTACATTTTTTACATCAAGAAGCTTTATCATGAAATAAATTATAAGAAACAAGTCAGATCTCATTCATTGTTTAGCCGCTGAGGAGCAAGTGTATTTGCTCCCCAAGGATGGAATAAAGAGTCAGACACAGAGTATTGGTATAAAATTGGGCCACTTTATTCAATATGCTAATAAACAGCAAGGGTACCCCACCAGCGGCCTGGCCAGGGCTAGGGGTCACTGTGACCACTCCCCTGCCATTAACGGGTAAGAGACCCAGCCCCCCAGCTGGAGCTGAGTGTTACTCAGCTCCCTCCAGGCAGGCCCAGCAGGGAGGCACGTACCAGAGGGCCCAAACCCAGATGCACATCTCACCAGAAAGGCACCCTCTAGCCGAGCCTTCCGGACAGTCTGCATTCTCCAAACCCGGGTCTTCAAACCCGAAGGCTGATCATGCCAGACCCCAAATTCCCCAAAAGGAGGATGCTTCACAGTCCTCCCCTAGCCGCATAGTGCCCTAAATCCCAAAATCCTGCCACTACTAAAGCCAAGTCTCTACTTAGGGCTTAGCGCCCACTGAGAGGCCCAAAGCCACCCGCAACCCTTGCTGCAAATCTCTCAGGGAAAGCATATTACCCTTTTCTGAGAGATGGACTCCATCCCCTCTGTAGAGGTCAGGAAATTTCAACAAAATGTCTCGATGGGGCAAATAGTGGCCCAACCCCTTTTCCAGCACCTTCCTGATCTCCTTATTAGCCTTATACCGGGCACTTTCTATAGCTGCAGGGTCCTAAGCACAATGCCACACCAGGCGGGGCAGCATGGCTGACCAAATTATGGTGGTCCCAGGCCTTGCTCCTGAATGTGCTGGAAATTATCCCGGGCCTTCCAAACTAAGGCCTTGCTCTTTAAGAGTCCCAGATCGTTACCTCCCAGGTGAACAGTTAAACCTGAAAAGGAGGACCCACACAATCTTTAAACAACAAAGGCAGCAGGCCCGGCCACTGAAGGCCCCGCACCCCTGCCATTAAATACACACATGCTGACTGAGTCCCAGCTGAGAGCCAACTGCAGTTCTCCGAGCCTGATGAGCGACCCAAAACATGTGGCTATGGCCGCATACGAGAACTCGGCTCCTCTGGCCAGGGACAACAGTATCTAAAGAGAAAAAAACAGTTAAACAAGAACAGAACCAACAATAAACAGACACCAAGTCACTCAAGGCCTAATAAAAGGTCGCTCGCAAGCCTTATAGGCCGAGGAACGCCACCTGACCAAACTCTGAATGAAAGTGGAAGGATACCCCATGACAGCTACTGTTGAGGCTGCCCCAATTCTAAAGGAGTGGGTCCCAAACCGCACCCCAGACAACCCCAACTCATCCAAAGCCCGTGACGTTACTGCCCAAAACTGATGCTTCGTCAATGGGCAACCATTTGAATGTATAAACAAAAACCCCTCCATGGGCCCCCTAACTGCCAAATAAGCAGCCAATGCAGTAACTGGACACAGCTCAAGCTCTAAACAACTACCCAATTCAAGCACCGTACCCTTCTGCAACTGATCAGCCTTAGAGCGATGGACAGTGATGACTGCCTTACCCGCAAATAGCTGCACATCCCTTAACAACAGAGCCTTACCAGAAACATCGTTTCTAGACTGTGCCACAAGCTCACCTACTCTAAGAGCCCCCTAAAAGCTAACAAAGACACAGCGTGAAACAAACATGCTTCAAATGACAAAGCACACACCACGTCCCAAACCCTCTTCAAAACCCGCAGAATCAAAGGAGACACAGGATTCCGCGTATCAATCCTAGGACCGGCCTCTCTGGCCCACCCCTCCAGCATGGTTCGAATATGAAAATCAGCTGTTTCTTCCCTATAACCCAGCGCCTTACTGACAAAAGCCAATGCAGACAGGCGCCCCCTAATGGATCGCACAACCAACCCCTTACCTCGCAGTGAAACACAGTAATGAAGCAAATGCCCCACCGGGAGGGGCCAAACCTTGCAATACCCTACCTCAGCCCTAAAGTCTTCAAACTGCCGCACAGCCCGTTCGTAAGACTTCCTGGTGCTGGGCGCAATGGCTAGACTTATTGCGCTGCAGGCCTTGGCTCTCCAATCAGCCATAGCTCCTGGGGCATAGGCACCGGCTCTCTGTTGGCATCTGGGGCCAACTGACAAAACCTCTCCATCTGTTTACGATATAGAGCGTCAGCCACCCCGTTACTCACCCCAGGAACATTCTTGGCTAAAAACAAAATGTTAAGCCGCAAACAGCGCAAAGTGAAGGCCCTCACCAATCTCATAACCTGGCCAGATTTGGATGGAAGGGAACAAATGACGTGGATCACCACCATATTATCACACCAAAAATTGACAGTGTGATTGGCCATATCCTTCCCCCACACCTAAACCGCGACTAAAATAGGAAAGAACTCGAGAAACGTAAGATCCCGGTTCACACCAACCTTTACCCAGGAGTCAGGCCAACTATCCGCACACCAATGTCCATGGAAATAGACTCCAAAACCCAAGGAACCAGCAGCATCAGACATGACCTGAAGCTCAGCTTCGAGCCTCATGTCGTCCCTCCAAAAAGAGATCCATTAAAGGACTCCAAAAATTCCTGCCAAACCCTCAAATCATCCCTCATGCTGCAGGTGACCCTAGTTCTATGCTGAGGCAAGCGAAACCCTGCCATAGCATCGCACAGCCTTCTAAGAAAAGCCCTCCCAGGAGCAATCACTTTGCAAGCAACGTTGAGGTGCCCAACTAGCTGCTGCAACTCCAACAAAATAACCTTCCTTTTAAGAAGAAAGGTAGAAATCCTAGCCCTCAGCTCCACTATTTTCTGAAGAGGCACCCTAGACAACTGCACAATAATGTCAATCTCAGTCCCCCAAAAGGTCAACCTCTGGGTCGGACCTTCAGTTTTCTCAGACGCTAAAGGAACCCCAAGCTTCGCCGCCAGCTCAACAAAGCCAGACAGCAACTGCCCACAATGCCCAGTCCCCTCGGGACCCACACAAAGGTAGTCATCCAAATAATGAACAACATCCTGCAAACCCACTTTCTCCTGCATAGCCCATTCAAAAAATGTGCTGAAATGCTCGAAAGCCGAACATGACACAGAGCAGCCCATTGGCAATGCTCTATCCATGTAAAATTGACCCTCAAAAGAAAACCCTAGAAGTTCAAAATCATCGGGATGGACAGGTAAAAGGCGAAGCGCAGACTTAATGTCGCTTTTTGCCAATTCTGCCCCCACCCTGCAACGCCTCACCACAGCAATAGCCTGGTCAAAGCTGGTGTACCTAACAGAGCATAAGTGCTCCGGGATCCCATCATTCACGGCCTTCCCCTTAGGAAAATACAAATGGTGAATCAAACGAAATTCACCAGGTGCCTTTTTAGGCACCACACCCAAAGGTGAAACTCTAAGAGTACTCACTGGAGGATGTGAAAAAGGACCCAGTATCCTTCCCTCAGCCAGCTGTTTTGCAATCTTGTCCCTAACGACCTGCTCCAAGCCCTGAACTGACTTAAGGTTTCCTGACATAAAGAGAACTCGAAGACCCTGAAAAGGGATCCTAAACCCAACTTTAAAACCTTCTAACAAATACAAACTATCAACCCTTCGAGGGTACCTTGACAGCCACTGCTCAAGAGGTCCCACCCTTATCAGGCTGGGCCCCTTTCTTAGCTGGAAAGGCACCTCCGCTCCCGCCAGGCTTCTTTGTATGTATGTATGTATGTATGTATGTATGTATTTATTTATTTATTCCGGGATTTATATCCCGCCCTTCCCACGAGTGGCTCAGGGCGGCTTACAACAAACAATAAAACAATAAAGTCGGAACAACGTATTTACATTTAAATCAAGCATTTAAAAACCTAAAAACCTTAAAAATTTTTAGCATTAAAGCTATACAGTAATCACAGAGATCTAGAAAGGCGTAGGCTAACCGGAAGAGGGTCGTCTTACAGGCCCTGCGGAACTGAGTAAGATCCCACAGGGCCCTCACCTCTTCCGGTAGCTGGTTCCACCACATAGGGGCCATTGTAGAAAAGGCCCTGTCTCTAGTTGTCTTGAGACGCACTTCCTTGGGCCCAGGGATGTTGAGAAGCTTTTGAGTCCCAGACCTCAGTACTCTCTGGGGAACGTGTGGGGAGAGACGGTCCCTCAGGTAGGCAGGTCCCAGGCCATATAGGGCTTTAAAGGTAATGACCAGCACCTTGTACCGAACCCGGTATGTTATTGGGAGCCAGTGCAGAGCCCGAAGACCCGGCCGAATGTGCCCCCATCTTGGGAGGCCCAGTAACAGCCGGGCCGCGGCATTTTTACGCCCATGGGCTCTAGGGCAGTTGTCAAATGAGTGGGAACCACCACACATGGGGCACTCGTGCTTGAACTAGCACGCCTTCCTATTACATACCCCAAGGGATCCAAATTCCCAGCAGAGCATGCGGGGTTGAACCGCCTGCCCCGCTTCACCGCGGGGAGAGCCTGATGAACCAGCAGCATATGTGGATAACCTACTCACCAAGTGACCACTATCAGAACGATCACCCAGATTTGTCAGCGAAGGTTCATTGAAGTTCCCAAAATAAGCAGACTTAGTTATTTGAAACCAAGTTGCATTTATTGTATTCTCCAAAGTTACTTCAGCATGAAAGACATTGGAACTGATGGCTAGCAGTTTGAGTCATTGGTATTTAACATTACACATCAAAGCGTTCACATCTACCCCTAATTCCCAAAACAAAAGGCTGTCTTTGCATGTGATACATTTCACATGGCTCCCCGTTATCTCCTACAGTTGGTGGTTACATTTCCCGGTGGCAATGTCCTTGCCGTCTCTAGGGGGGAGGTTAGAATCAGCCCAGGCACTTTCTGCTTCAAAGCCCAGTTGACAACCTTTAATATTCCTGGGAAGCTACTCTTGGGCTAGCCTCTACTTGGCCCCCCTTCTACTACTATACCAATGCAAGTTAGTAAGCATATATCTTTTATTAATCAGTACGGTTAGTGATCAGCATTTAAGGAGAGTATCAATGAACAGAGTCTGACAAGATTAGGCCTAGCCAGGGACATAACCTGCAGCCAAAGCTGCTGATGGATCCAATCCCACTGAAGGGATGGATACAGGGCAGCCCTCATCCCAAATTCCTGGTCATATTGTAACCAGGCTGGTCCACTAAAGGCTGTATAGCCTTTATAAATTTTGTCCATATACTGGAACAAGGATGCTGCCCGCCATGGCTGTGCCCTTGCAATCACCCCGGCATAAATACAGAACCCAGGAAGCCAATTAGCCCAGGTCCTGTCCACCTTCCGTTTTTTCAATTTTTCCTTCTCTTTCTCATCCAATTCTTCCTTGTCTTTTTTCTCAACCTCCCGAAAGAGAAGAGAAAAAATATCCACGTACTCCCCTTTTAATATTTTTTCCATAGTAGCGAGAAGCAAGTGGTCCCCCAGTGGCAAGGCAACCTCCCCAAATGGCAAAGCAGCAAAAGGCACCATCCCATATGTTGAGGGTGCCCCCATGAAAAAACCAGCCATGCCAGGATGCCCTGCGCCCGGGTAAACACTAGGAACGCCTTGCCCACATGGCCAAGCCCAATTCTGAAACACACACAACGCAGAGGAGGCAGGCGCCCCCGCGCTTGACATGGAAGCGCCCTGCCTGGCCACCGAAGCAGGCCCCCATGCTCCCCATGGCCAAACCTGGCCAGGCCCCACCTGTAAATTATCACCCAACCTACCTCCAAATCCAGCAGGAACCAATGGCAAACCGACTCCCGATGCTCCAGCTGCCGCCATCAAACCCACCTCTGGACTGCAAAGGCCAGCGTCCCTGCCAGGCATGACTCCACCAGACCTGCCCTCAAGAATAGACAGCCTGGTGAGAATACTTGCCTGCTTACCCTTCTTAGATTGCCTCACACCATCCTCCCCATCTGGAGAAAGGATGCCCTCTGCCTGTTCCAATGCTCTCAATCTACAAACAATATTGGAATCAACCACCATATCACCCTCCTTATCAGAAGAGGATAACAGCGGTGGTGGCCTTTTCGCAGGAGCCTTGGGCGCCTTAGGCACTGGCTTTTTTCCTTTGGGCTTGCCCGACCCTTTTCCACCAGCCATCTAAATAGCAAGCACAAGACCACAAAATGGCCTCCTGCAGCTCCACTCTAAAATGGCTTCCCCCTGGAAGAAGAAAGGGAACTCAAAATGGCCACAAAAGCCTCTGCTGCACACCAATGTCTCCAGTAGGAGAAAAAGGGGGGGGGGAGGGGAGGCTCTCCAAAATGGTCACCTGCCAACCTCAAGGGCAATAATAAAAAAACCCAGGTTGCCCCACAGGCCCATACCCTCAAAAATTAAAAGGGGAAAGACCAATCCCTGGGCTCCACAACCCCTGCCCCAGCAGACCCCAAACCCTAGGCAGACTCAGCCAACTAGGACAATGTCACGTCCTCCATTGCCTCCGATGCTGTTGCCAGCCCGCAGCACTGCAGTCGACACTCCAGCCAACACTTCACCTGCCACTGCCCAGTCGACTGCCCCAACAAATCCCGACGTCCAACCAAAAACAAGAGAAAAGCCTCAGCCGATCATCTGCCAAGACGAAGGAGCCGACGAGGAGCGCCTTTTTCTCTGCGTGCCGAAACGGGCACCCCCTGACTCTTCCCATCCAAGGAAGCAAACTCTGCTCATGCATCCTTACCACCACGCAGCCGAGAATATCAGTTATTGCTTTGTGTGGGACATGGAGTGGAGAATGAAAGCAACAAAAACAGCATTTTCCCCAGGCACACAAGTATTTGAATGATCAATGATGAACCTATTGTGATTTCACAAATTAGGCATAGTTTTTGTTGGTTTGTTTTTGTGGTTCAATATGGTTTTGCATTATGTCTGAATCAAGCTTCTATCCTTCTGTCTCAGCCTAAATTCACAGGGCTATAGTGAGGTTAAAATCAACTAAATCAAGACATTCTTATGTCCTTATAGGAAGGGTGGCATAGAAATGTGTTGGTTAAATAAACTGAGGGGAACAGAAATTTGTTCAGAAACTGATAATTTGCCATTTAATTAATATGCCTTTCACTATATAGCTAAGTAGGAAATGGGTTAAATTCAACTAGCTTTCGCATATAATCTCATCCAGTCCCCCTCCTTAGTACAGCTACATCCCCATTACTTTTATCCACAGAGGGCCCAGCACCCTCAGTGTAGCTTTTTTGGTGGTCAAAGAGGACCTGCCTCTCTTTGTGATTAGTTGAAAAGCTGCTTGCATCCAATCCAATAAAGACATTTATTGTATAGCTGTTTAGTTACCAAACCTATTGGCAAAAAACCCAAGTGCCTGAAAGTGCCCCTTGTCACTTGCTGATGCTCCCCTGTCGCTACCCATAACCTAGGCTTACCTGGTCCCTGAAGATCTCCCTTGCTCCCAGGCAGGTGGCAGCAATGGCAGTGTGAGGGTTCTTGGATATGCAGAAATGCCCCAAAGTGGCTTAAAGTCAACTTTTATTTGCTACTCTGCATTTCATAGCAGTTGTATGACAACCTATATCCTGAGGCTGTCAATGGTGGCTGGCATTCAGACTGTTAGCAGGTAAGTCTGACCAATGGCGAACTCTTCCCACTCTCCCTCTAGTTTCTCTCCCCCCCCCCCGCCCATCTCTTAGCTAATTCTTTCTTCTTTCTCCCATTTTTAGCCTTTTGGTGCTCTCCTCCTCTGTTTAATCCTCTGTTTTCTTGCTTCCTTTCCCCCTTATATGTCTCTTTTGTCTATTATCCACTTCTTCCACCCTGTTTTTTCTTTTATCTTCCTTCGTCTTCCCCCTCTCAGTTCCTCCTTGACACACCCTTCCTTCTTCTGGCATCTTCCTCCCAACTAGCACCAGATCCTGCCCTTGCTGTTAATAGCTACTTCCCTCCTTCTGCCTACCCATGTGTACTGCTGGGAATGCAGAAGTCTGTCGCCAAGCTCTTGTAGGACTGCCCCTGGGAGCAGGCTGATTGCTTGCCTCACTGCCGGGCTCCTGCTGCATTGGCTGTGGTGCTGTTCTTGGCCTTTTGCCACCTCCTCTGCTGCCTACCCTTGTGGAGTCATAGAATGTGGGGAGGGCTCCAGCTGACATCCGGATCTGTGAGACCTGTTGACTTCCATCACAGGCAGCCTGCTCCTCACTGGAAAGGGAGAGGGGGTCATTTTCAGGGTCAGGAGGCAGTGCCTACAGAGGAAGGCATCACTGGAAACAACATGGATAGTCATCAGGACTGAAAATTCAAAAACACAAAATGCAGTGCCTACAGAAGGGCAATGGTGCACCAGAAGGGTCACAATTTGTAGGCACTGAACAAAGTCTTCATGCCCATTACATCACACAACTCCCTCATTAAAATCTCTACTGAGTATTTCAGTCTAGACTGGCTGACTCCTGTTGCCTTTTGAAGGGGATTTTTCTCTCCCAGATTTTCACCTAGGGCCTGATTCTCTCTGACCCTGACCTTTAATTGTCAGCTTTTATTTCCTAGTCCAGTTGCCCAGTGAAGAGAAGGCACTAATTTCTGTAAACAGTATCAATGGAGCCGGTGTTGCATGATAGTGTATCAGACTAGGATCTGAGGGACTGATGTTCAAATCCTTATCTTGGTCCATCCCACACTCTCAGCCTAGCCCACCTCACAGGTTTGTTGTTTTAAGCATGAAATGGAGGAGAAGAGAATGATCAAAGTCACTTTGGGTTCCCATCAGAGAGAAAAATGGGTCAAGTGAAGTAAAATAAGTATAGAATAAATGAGGAAAAATAAGCCTTTCATAAAAGTAGCTGAGGGGCTATACATTTTAGCTCCAGTTTTGTTGGATTAGATTGTGTTATCTGTGAGTCACTGAATGGCCAGTAATAGCATAAAAATCATTGGCTTCATAGGTTATGTATATTGGAACTTTGGGAACCATGACTGTTATACAAACCAAATACATCCTTTGGATTGCATTTTGCATATGTGTGGTAGGATAACTTTTGTCATTTTCTTTCTTGGCGTTCAGGTTTTACATTAAAGCATGGCATATGCTGCACTTAACACTAAATGAATACAAAAGAATACAAAATGAATACAAAAGAATAAGCAAAAGTGCAATGCAGAAGGGCTAAAAGAGCATTTTGATATTGGAATCTAGAAGAGTTGAATACTTTGAACTTCTACAGTTTGTTTAAATGATGTTTATTGGTATTTCTGAAAGAGCAGTAGCTTTAAATTTGTCCATTCTTTCATATTCTACTGCCATGTGGGCTACTAACATGCATTTCAGAGTCGGCATCTTATTTCTCCTATATATCTTGAGACTATTAAAGTAGTTTTCTTCAGATCTCATTTGTAAAGGTTTCATTCTAGTGTTCAAAAATCCAGTGCTAAAAATATCCAAAACTGAGGTTAAAATCGAAACAGTTATTCTGTCTAATCTGTAATTAATTTTTAAAAGTAGTCTACTGGAAGGAAAGCAATTGACCACAAACCAATATGTGTGTATCCTAGACATTTCCATATTTGCAAAGAAAGCAACATGTATACTTAAAAGAAAAAGAACAAAGGGTTATATAGGTGAAGTAGGAAGATTTACTGTTCAGTGTCATAACTTATTTTTCTGAAATGCCTTTCCTAGTGCACTTTGTGAATCTCTTTGAAGTTCAGACAGCTACAGACAGATGAAGTCATAGGTATCACATTGTGGAGGGGGAGAGGAGAAAACTTTGAAATATAATCAATAGTTGCTGCATGATTCAACAAAGAGGGAGAATAGGGAGGAAACACAGCTCATCTGTGTTTTGCAAATGCTCCCCAGCAAAATGCTTTCATCTTTGTGCCTCATTCTAAACTGTGACTGGCTTGAATGTGGTACATCTTTCTCTACAAGCCTAAATAGTGACTGTCAAAAGATATGCACTGTTAAAAGAGGCTGTTGTAAGCAAATCACTGAAATTACCTAACTTGCACTGTCCATCTAAGACGTTCACTTAGCTACTGTTCTTTGGGTTAATATTTAATGGAAAAAATTTACAGGGGCAGACTAAACTATTCAATACTGCACTGCTACTGGACTTATTAAAATAACTGCAGTTCCATGAGCTAAAGGGAAATGGTATTCTCCAAATATCCAGTTACAGTTCAACCACACCTAAAAGCAAGTTATGGCATCAGTTGATATCTGCCGCCCCCCCCCCCCCCCCCCGCCGGTCAGAATACAGAGGCTGATACTGTGTGTTGGGTAAAACAGGCCACTTTATTAAATATAACTAAATTGAACTAGCACAGCAAGGGGTTTCTGCAGCTGGACAAATCCTGGGACCATCCCTCGACCCCTCCTTGTTCAAATAAGGGTGAGCCACCCTGCCCCCTATCTGAGCCATAATAAGAATATGGCTAATGCAGGGCTGGACAGGGCAACACTACCCCTCACCCCCCCCCCCAACTTTGGCCTCAATTACCAGAAGGAGCTGTTTTAGGGGGAGGGGCAGCTTAAAAACGATCCCCATTATCTGGCATTGAGCCATGCAGCCTATTTGCCGCTCCTGCAGATCACTTGCACTCAACAGGTGCATAGCCCTGAGTGCTCACCTGTACTTGAGTAACTCCTTCAACCTTCTGCCCAGTGGCCAACTAACTTAACCATATTACCTACCTAACAACTCACCTCTTGTCAGCAGTACAAGGTAGTAAAAAACACTCCACCGCCAGCCAATCAGGTGAGAGTGAAAAAATTCCTACCTGGCCCCTAATAAGGTGACCGGTCTAAGCCTGTACTACCACAGAGTGGATGGGTGGGCCAAGAGCCGAAAGAAACTGTGTGGAGCTACGCGGGGCCGGGGCTAATATAGCCCCGGTGCTCCGCCCACCTGCAGTTCCTTGGATGCTCGGGAAGTTGCATAGCCTCCAGATCCTCTGGGGAGGCAAAAGGCGGCCCCTCGGCCTGTAGCCACTATCGTGGCATGGACAGCATGGGGCTGAATTGCCCCCCAGTCAGAATAAAAAAGCTGATACTGTGTGTTGGGTAAAACGGGCCACTTTATTAAACATAACTAAATTGAACTAGCACAGCAAGGGGTTACTGCAGCTGGACAAGCCCTGGGGTCATCCCTCAACCCCTCCTTGTCCAAATAAGGGTGAGCCACCCTGCCCCCTATCTGAGCCATAATAAGAATATGGCTAATGCAGGGCCAGACAGGGCAACACTACCCCTCACCCCCCCAACTTTGGCCTCCATCACCAGAAGGAGCTGCTTTAGGGGGAGGGGCAGCTTAAATATGATCTGCATTATGCAGCATTGAGCCATGCAGCCCATCTGCTGCTCCTGCAGATCACTTGCACTCAACAGGTGCATAGCCCTGAATGCTCACCTGTACTCGAGTAACCCCTTCAATCTTCTGCCATCGTAATGCCAAGCCTTTGCTCAGGCATTTGTGCCCACCAGGCAGCCCAGAGCTGCCCGGAGCCCTTGCTGTAGATCATTCAAAAAGGCCTGATTACCCGCTTCTGACAGATGAACACCATCTGGTCGGTACAGCTCTCCACACTCCACCTGAATGTCGGGGTGAGAAAGAAAAGTGCCCGGGCCACCCTTCATGGCCTTCTGAAGGGTACAATTTACTTTACATCTAGCCCACTCAATGCCGGTTGGATCCCATGTGGCTTGCCAAACTCTGTGTGGGAGAATGGCGGACCAGACTAGGTGGACTCCAGGCCACCTCTGCACGATGGTCTGGAGATCTACCTCTGCCTGCTTTCCCCTTCATCAGCCCCAAGTCATTCCCACCGAGGTGGATGACCAGTATGTGCAGCAGAAGAGCAATCCTGCCCTGGAACAGTAGCGTCAGGAGCTTGGGCCACCACAGGCCCCAACAACCCTGCCACTCAAAAACAGCCCACTCACTCAGTCCCATCTGGGAACCAACAGGGGACCTCCTGGAATGATGGGCAGCCCAAAATATCATACTGTGCCCACAGATTAGGATCCACAGCCTCTCCTGTCGAGCCACAGAACCTAAAACAGACAAAAACAGTCAACCAAGAATAAACTTGCCCAACGGGGCATTGAACTGTCTGCAACTCCCCCAAACTCCCTCATGGTAAAATCACGGGGTGGACATAAGACTGGTAGGCTGTGAAACGCCAATGGCCCACCCATTGAATAACTGGGTCGGGATAGCAGCTCTGATCCAAAAGGAGTGAGTCCCAAACTTAACCCCCCCCCAACCCCAGTTTGACTAGTGCCCGTGAGGTTACCATCCAAAATTGGTATTTAGTAAGTGAGGACCCATCACTGTGGCAAAATAGTGGTCCCTCTACATCCCCTCAAACTGCCACATAATGGCATAAGGTCTGTACTGGACATAATCCGCTCTCCACACAGGGGCCAAGTGATCAGTTTTGGATTAATGAACCGACAATATCACTTGATTGCCCTTGAATTTAACATCACTGCTTCTTAATGCCTATGCAGACTGGTCCTTACGGGAGTGCACGACCAGCTCGCTGACCCGAAGGGCCCCAAAAAAGACTTTCAGTGCCACTGCATGGAACAGCGCCATTTCATAGCCTGAAACACACACCTCAGGCCATACCTGGCTTAGTCGCCTTAGCATGGAGGGAGATATAGGTTGCCGTACATCCATCCAAGGCCTGCGCTCCCGAGACTAGCCCTCTAGCATTTTCTTTATTCTGAAATCCCCGGTGGCCTCAGCAAAGCCAACCTACCACATGTCTTGTGGCATTTGCACCAGCCAGGGGTCTGCCTCCAGAGCTAACTGGCGAAGCCACTCCATCTGTCGATGAGACTGAGCATCCGCAACCCCATTACAGACACCTGGAACATGCTTTGCCAAAAACAGTACATTTAAATGTAGGCAGCAAAGAGTAAAGGCTTTTACAAGGTTCATTACTGGTACAGATCTGGAGGACAATGAGTTGATGATGTGGACCACCACTAAGTTGTTGCACCAGAAATGCACCACATGGTTGGGCAGTTGGTCCCCCAAAAGCGATACTGCTACAACGATGGGAAAAAAACTCCAAAAAAGGTGAGATTCCTACAAAGGCCACTAGCCAGCCATTCCTTGGGCCACTGCTCTGCACACCAATGTCCCTGGAAAAAGACCCCAAAGCCTGTGGAATCTGTGGCATCTGATGATATCTGGAGGTTGGCTTCAATTTTCATGTCTTCCCTCCAGAAGGAAACCCCATTAAATGATCCCAAGAATTCCTGCCAAACCTCCAGAACCCCTCGCATGCCAGCAGTTATTTGTACCCTATGATGGGGGAGGCACAAGGATCCCATGGCATCACAAAGGCACCTGAGGAATGCCATGCCAGGTGCTACCACTCTACAGGCAAAATTAAGGTGCCCTACGAGCTGCTCCAGTGACACCTTATGTCACGGCTGGGGCCGGGTCAGGCAAAGTCCAAGGGCAGTCCGAGGTCTGTAGCCAGTAAGCAGGAGGGTCCGAGGCGCCAAATCCAAATCACTGTACAAGTATCGCAGGTCCGAGGTCCAGAAGCCGAGGTCAGGGAGTCCAGACGTCACAAGCCAAAGTCAGGGAGTCCAGAAACCAAAGTCAAGCTGGAGTGGATGCTAGAACATCAGGGAGATGACTAGTTGCTTCCACAAAGCCTCCTCCCAAAACCTACAGCTATATAGCCCTCTGCTGGCTGTTGCCCATTTGGGCTAATTGCTGGCTCAGAGGGGCAGCCAGGATCCTGTTGCAACTCAAGCATCCTTGCTCTTGGAAGGGCCAGAATCCTCTTAAAACTCAGGGCTCAGGGAGCGTCTTGCTTGTGAGCGTGCTGCCCTCCTCCGATCCCTGAGGTTCTGACGGAGGTGGTCACGCACACGCGCCACCCGAGAGGGCGAGGCAGGGGGGCTGGGATCTTCTCCAGCAGGAGGCAGAGGCACTGGTGCAGGTGGCAGGGGCACAGTTTCTTCTGCAGGCTCAACTTCCTCTGCAGGGTCCCCAGCACCCATGACACCTTACGTCTCTCTTTTAGAGCTGCAAGACGAACCCTGAGTGCTTGGACCTTCTCGTCAGGCAGCCGTGAAGCTTGCTGATGAGTGTCCAACTTGATGCCCAAAAATGTCAGCACTGTTGTAGGGCCCTCTGTCTTCTCAGGTGCCAATGGCACCCTAAGCTCCTTCGCCAGCTTCATAAACATCTCCAATAATCTGGCGCATTGTCCAGTGTCTGCTGCGCCCACGAAAAGAAAGTCGTCCAGGTAATGAACCATCTCATTTGACCCTGATCAAGTGTGCAGCGCCCATTCCAAAAAGGAACTAAATTACTCGAATGCTGCCCAGGAGATCAAGCACCCCATCAGTAGGGCTCTATCCATATAATATTTCCCTTCAAACATAAACCCCAGAAACTCAAAATCCCTGGGGTGTACTGGCAACAGGTGAAAGGCCGACTTGATGTCACACTTCACCATTTCTGCTCTCAGACCGCAACCCTGCACCACTTTGACCACCTGTTCAACAGAGGTGTACCTAACGGAACAAAGGTGGTCGGGAATTGAATCATTCACTGACCCACCCCTAGGGTAAGACAGGTGGTGAATAAACCGGTATTCCCCCAGGGTCTTCTTAGGCACCACTCCCAATGGGGAGACCCGCAACTCTGGAACTAAAGGGTACTCAAAAGAGCCAAGTACCCATCCCTCAGAGTATTCTTTAGCAATCTTGGCCCTCACCACATGTTCCATTCCCACAACAGAATGAAGGTTGGACACCATACAAGACACCCTTGGGTCTAGAAATGAAATCCGCAAACCATAGGTGAATCCCTCTAACAAATAAGCTCAGTCAACTTCCTTTGGGTAACCCTCGAGCATCTGCCTAAGAGCTCTTAACTGAATGGGACTGGGTTCCTTTTCAAGGCGGCTGGGTGCTGCCCCCCCCCCCCCCCCAGTGCGCTTAGTGCTCCCTTTTGTTTTGGCTTTGCTGCAGGCGGAAAAGGCATGGGACCTGCTGCAAAGTGGGCATTCGTGCTTAAATTTCCACGCCTTCCGTGAGCACATCCCATGGGGTGTAAACTGCCAGCATAACAGTCGGGGTTGAACCGACTGGCCTGCCGCAGTGTGGGCTCTGCTGTTTGTGAACTAGATGACCGCTGTCTGCCCGATCCCCTGAGTTGGGCTTTGCTGGGGACATCAACTGCAGCCACAACTGCTGATTAATCTGGTCCCATGGGAGAGCAGCGTTAATTGCAGCCCTCATTCTAAACACCTCATCCTATTGTAACCAGGCAGCACTAATAAAATCAGTGTAAGCCCTGTATACAATATCACAATACTGGAACTACAGAACTGCCCTAGCTGGCTGAGCCCTAGCGATGAATCCAGCATAAATCAGGAAACCCAGTAGCCAATTGGTGCAGGTCCTGTCAACCTTTCTACACTTGAGCTTCTCCTTCTTGTCCAGTTCCTCTTTGTCTTCTTCTCTAGCTCCCTGTAAAATAGACTAAACATGTCCACATATTCTCCCCTCAAATTTTTCCCCGCATGGTGGGTGTCAGGTGGTCCCCCAATGGCATTGCTGTGTCCCCAAAGGGGAGAACATGAAATGGGACTGACCCATAAGGATTTGGTAGATAACCCCACATATTCCACTGGGCACTGGGCCACTCCATGTGCTGGGATGCTACCATGTGCCCGCCCCATGGGAGGACCCCAGGCAATGCCGTAGTTGCAGCATTTGCCTGTGAGGATTCCGCTGCCACCATTGTAGCGGGCAGCTGTCCCCAGCTGTTACATTGGACTTGCTTCTGAGGGGGAGGCACCAGTGCCGCCTATGACTGTCCCAGCTGAGTTGGGTAAACTACCTGCCCCATCATTGGTGTAGAGACACTAGCTGTGCCCGAGGGCCCCAGCATGGAATAATAGCCCCATGGGCCCTCAGCCAAGTCTGCAACTGTTGTGACAGTGAAGTCTTACATCCCATCCCCAATAATGCTACTGCCACTGCCACTGGTTGACCAGACCGCTCTAGCTCCGGTGCCCCATTCTGGTCATCGGCATCATCTCCTGGCCCTACCTCCTTGCTTGGTCCAGCATCCTGGTCCATTATGGCTATGTTCTCCATTCTGTTGCCCCCTTCCTGTAATGCAGAAAGATGAGCCAGTACCTCCCTTTCAAAGGTTAATGTACCAGACCGCCCAGAAGCTCTAAGGTGCCCAGTTCAAGCTGTAGGTGTCCCAGCAGTTCCCCTCTCCCTCTCAAGGGCACCCAACTGATCAATGATGGCCTGACACATTTGGCTCTCCTCCACAGTCTCTTCCTAGCAGGCCTATTCGGGCAGGGCTAGGTAGGACCTCTTCCTAGCGGTCCTATCCAGTTGTTTCCCTTTGGAGGGCCCCTGCCCCTTCTTTGGCTCCATTCCAGATATCTCTGATGAGCAATCACCCAGCTACCAAACCTAACCCACCTACCAGCTGAGGATAAGTGGGGATGGGGGAGGGAAATTGGCCCACATGCCGCCCACAGGCACCTACCACTAGGCCAAAAGCCCCACTGGCCTTTAAGGCCCCCCCATGGCACCTATGTGCCTAAGCCTACTGCTGGCTGGGCCCACACTCCCTCAAGGAACTGACCTTCCCTGACTTTGGGTGTGCCGCCCCCCGAAAAAATCGCCTGCCCCAACTCCCAGCCCCTAGGGCCCCCCACCAGGCCTGGCCCTTCAGTGGCCTCCAACTGCCACCAGTTGCCTGCTTTCCGGCCCCCCGGCGCTTCCTGGTGCCAGCAGCCCTCAAGCCACCACTCCCGCCAACCACAGCACTTTGCCAGGGCCCCGCTGGTGTGCTCCTACATCCTCCTGGCACCCCCACAACTCCTACAGCCACTCAGCCATGGCCCTATCTGATGCCCTCCCTTGCTCTCGGTCCCAGGTGCCCAATGGGTGGTACTTCTGGAGCCTTCCTTAACAATGGAGGCCCAGATAGCAGCCACTGCCAAGTCCGCAGCATGTGGGCCAATTTTCCTTCCCGGACCCCGACGGCCCAAGCAAAGGACCTCTGTCTTTGCCGGATTTAGCCTCAGCCCGCTCTGCTTGAGCCACCCAGCCACAGCCTGTAATGCCCAGTCCAGATTTTGTGAGGCGCAGACCAGCCGGTCGTCCATAAGCAGATAAAGCTGGGTGTCATCAGCATACTGGTGACAACCCAGCCCGTACCTTCGGGCAATCTGGGCGAGGGGACACATATAGATGTTAAATAACATCGGGAAAAGAACCGCACCCTGAGGCACCCCGCAATTGAGTGTGTGCCTACGGGACAGCTCGTCCCCAATAGCGACCCTCTGTCCCCGACCTTCAAGGGAAGAGGAAAGCCATTGCAAGGCTAACCCCTGAATCCCCGCGTCAGCGAGGCGGCGGGCCAGCAACCGATGGTCGACCGTATCGAACGCTGCCGATAGGTCCAACAACATCAGTACCGCCGAGCCGCCCCGATCCAGATGCCGTTGCAGGTCATCTACTAGGGCGACCAGCACCGTCTCCGTCCCATGGCCCGGGTGGAAGCTGGACTGAAGGGGATCAAGGACGGAAGCGTCATCCAGGAAAGTCTGTAGCTGCAACGCCACTGCCCTCTCAATAAGTTTGCCCAAAAAGGGCAAATTCAAGACCAGCCGATAGTGTGCCAATTGGGCCGGGTCTAATGATTTTTTTTTAAGAGGGGGCAGACCACCGCTTCTTTAAGCTGTGTTGGAAATTGCCCTTCCGTGAGGGATCTATTTATGATATCCCGTACAGGATATCTAAGCTCCCTCTGGCAGGATTTAATAAGCCAGGAGGGGCACGGGTCCAATTTACAGGTTGTTGGGCGTGCAGATAAAAGGATCCTGTCAACTTCCTCCAGGCTGAGAGGGCTGAAACCATCCAGAACATAGTCCGAAGACAGGCCCGGAGCCTCGGTTTCGCTAACTGCCTCCAATGTGGCAGGGAGGTCGAGGCGGAGCGACGCGATCTTGTCCGCAAAGAAGTTCGCAAAGGCCTCACAGCCAATCTCCAATTCGAGTCGCTTCATCTCGAGTACGCCGCCATTGCCTCTCTAGTCATCTGAGTTCCCGTTTTAATTGTCGCAACCCCTGGTTATACCAGGGTGTCGACTTCAGACGGGGGCGCAGAGGACGCCTAGGTGCCAGAAACCAACATATACATTGAAAAATACCTGATTTCAAAGGATGCATGACCTGCCCAAGATGGCACTGGGAAGGACATAATCACAACAAGTCAGAAGATTGTGAACAGGCACCAAAAGTGAGCACCTGGCCAACTTCCATCACTGAATGCCACAAATAGTGAAGAAATTATCAACAGAGAGTTAGCAATTCTTCTTTCATGGCAGCTCCACACAAAGCACATCACAGTTGTTTAGCTTTGAGTTTATATTGACATGGATCAAGGTAGCCAGACCATTCAAGTTTAAAAGGGAAGATAGCCTACGTATAAACTATACTTAGCTACTTTTCCTTCAACAGAGCAATCTATACTGAATCTGCCAGAAATAGTTTCATTACACCCAGTGTGAACTGCACCATCCCTTCCAGAATATCAGCATAACCAGCCAGAGTCTCTTCCAAATGATCTAGATTCACTGTCAGCTTGTTCTCATTCAGACACTATTACTCACATGCTGCCCAAAAGATAGAGACAGCAGTTTCTGGATATCTATTTAAAGAAATATAAGGATACTTAACTTCCAAAGGTCTACACAGACTCATCAGCTTGTCAAAAATACTAAAAACACCAATGGTCAATTGCATGTCCTAATTGACCTCTATTGGAGGTCAGTCAGTGTTTTGACAGAACCACCAGCCATGCTAGAAATTTTGCCAGAGCCATCAGGAAGCCATGTAGATCCATCACTTTCTGAGAGTATTTAAATTCCCTGCTTCGCCACAGAGGCATTGGGTTAAATCCCCATGTTTACCATTGCCAAAATTATGATAGACGACTCAAGCCATTAGGATGCAAAGGGAACTACTTATTGAACTAGCAATCCATTTTCTTATCAGATACGTGAGGGAAAAATAGTAGGGAAGGCATAACAGACAGGTTTTATCAAGACCTAAACCTATGATAATTCATAATCTCTTAGCTACAAGTAGTGATGTAGACTATAGGCTAACTTTCCTTTAGAACTTGGTTGGTTAGCTACTAACTTAACATACAGATACTGAAACCTTTATTAGGCATTTGCTTATAAGAATAGAAATAATAAGAAGAGGCAATACAATTATATTATAAAAGAAAATGTCATTTAAAAGTATAAACATCCAAATTTAGTATAAAATCAAGAATAGACCAAAAAAAAAGATCCTGTCAATACTTCATTTCTTCCATAGGCCGATAAACCCATTTTACTCATCAAGTGTTCTAAACCAGGGGTCCCCAACCCCCGGGCCCCAGACTGATACCAGTCCATGGCCCATCAGCAACTGGGCTGCCAGCCTCCCTGCTCCCCCCCCCCCCACAGCACCCTGCAGCCTCCCCTCCCTCCCCATGGCAACTCCTCCTCCCTCCATTTTTATGCTATTAAGCCGGGGAAAGCGCCTTCTGGGCTATTTAAAAGCTCACACACACCCCCTCATGGCAGCAGCGGCGAGCAACTGCTGAACAAGTGGCACTGCCCTTGCGCCACTTGTTCAGCGGGTTGCTTGCTGCTGCTGCCGCAACTTCCCCTGTGGATCAGCTGATTGGCTGCAGGGGTGTGTGAGCTTTTGAAGAGCACCGAAGGCACTTTCCCCGGCTTAACATAATAAAAATGGAGGGAGGAGGAGGTGCCATGGAGGGCGGGGCAGTGAGGCTGCATGGGGGGGGGAGGCCAAGTTCAGTTTCCCCACCCTGCCAGCCCTGGGGCCACGGTGGGCGGGTTGCCGGTCCCTAGTGCCAAAAAGGTTGGGGACCACTGTTCTAAAATGAATCCCAAATGCATGTTCTTGAATTGTTTCACAACAACAAATATAGGCAAGGAAATAATATTTGCTGAGACATACATACAAGTAGAGTAAAAGTATATTGGTTTAAAATTTAAACAGCACAGATCTTACTTTCCAACTTTGCTGAGAATTCTCAGCCTCAGTTAGTACTAATACTGGGGGAGGGGAAAATAAATTGAAAGGGATAAGATGGGGTGGGATTGGAAGAGTGAAACTGGAGAGGGAGGAATAAGTAAGGCAAAAAAAAAAACAAGGTAGAGGGGGGAAGGGTGTATCAGGGAGCTGAGGAAGAAACAGAGACTGTCAGGGGAAGAGATAGGAAAGGGGATAAGGTTAGGTACTATTTCCATGGCTTCCCAACCCCAAGGAATAGGAGAGAGGGATTAGGGGGGGTGGGGATTTGTCACTCAAAAACAGCTCCTGACAGAGTCTTTTAGTGCAGAAAAGCAAGGGGTGATTCAAAACTATGGGGTAAATATCTGCTAATGAACGCATCACTAACTGATTAAAAAAACACAGAGGCAAAAATGGAAGGGAAGATTCACGCTTCCCAATAGGTTTGAATTTGCAGCAGGGGAGTTCAAACATCCAGAAATGTGGGGTGAAAGTGCTGCCATTTGTAAAGATTAGACTTTCCCTGATGTCAAATAACTCCAATGTGAAGATGAGTCAGAGTGGGGTGCCAATGACTGAGGAATGGGAGGCAGATGTTGCTGTCTGATCACGCACTTTAAATCTGGAAGGGAACAGCAATGACATTAGATCAAACTGCTCATCTGACTGCAGCCATGGATGTTGTTTAAAGCACACTCATCTTTGCTGTTTAAAATACTTAATTCCAGCTTGGGAAATTTCTGGCAATTTGGTGCTTGGGGAGGGTGGAGTTTGGGGAAAGAAGGGATCTCTGCAGGTATGTGATGCTATAGAGTTTGCACTCTGAAGCTGCTGTTTCCTGCAGGGGAACCAATCTCTGTAGTCTTGGAAGTAAGTTGGAGAGGGTCCATGGCTCAGTGGTAAAGCATTTGCTTGGCATGCAGAAGGTCCCAGATTCAATCCCAGGGATCTCCAGTTAAAGAAACCAGGTAGTTGGTGATGTGAAAGACCTCTTCTTGAGACCATGGAGAGCCACTGCTAGTCTAAGTAGACAATACTGACCTTGATGGACTGATGGTTTGATTCAGTATAAGGCAGCTTCATGTGTGCTATAATCCTAGGAGAACTCCAGGATCTTGTAGAAGGGCTGTAACTTTACTGCTGTATGAACCTGTGAACATTAACCCAAGTGAGTACCCCGATTCTGATGTACAAACTGAAGGGAAAAATATGCTGCCTTTCTGAGGTAATCAAGACACCTTGCTAAAAATTATAACAATAAAAACCTATTTAATCAACAACAAATCCATTTAAAACATGGCAAAATCCTCCATTACTATACACTTACTCCTATTAGCCATTTTAACCACTCCATAATGAGGAAGCAGGCAAGAAATATAGCCTCAAAGCAGAGAATGTCCTTCACAGTAAGGAACTCTTATCATTTCTGTCAAGAAAGCCTGGATGTAGTTATATCTGTTGTGATTGATGTCAACTTTTTTTTAAAAAAAATCTTTCTGTATTTATAAGAATGACATTATCCTGAATGAAAAAAGTCTGGTTTATCTTCTCCTATATAAAAACCCATCTATCAAGAAAGATGTATTTCTGACTGATAAAAAGAAAATCTTATGGATATAGAGTTAACTGCCACAATTCAGCCTTGTTATAATTAGCATTTGATTTAAACAACAATAATTTGAAATGGAGCATGACATTATTATGCACAAAGCAATGTCTCACTAATTATCGCTCCTGACATTATACCCCACAAAAATGCAGAAGCAGATGTATACAACACTTCACATCTCCACGCTTCAAAATACTAAGAGAAAAATGTTAGAAAGGCTTCAAATAAATGTTCAAACATGGGTACATAAATAACTTCTTAGGAATCCATCTATTTTGCTGCTACAGTACTTAGCCCTAATGGCATTCGTGTCAGGGCTATAGATGATGAACAAGTTTGTTGCTGTTCTACACAGAGATTAATCCTGTGCATCTGGCATGACTAGTGTCGAGGCAAATGAGAAATAAAATTGGGGGAAATGCTGCATAAATGTATTTTAAAATGTTACCTAGGGCCTTTATTGTTTCAGTTGGGAAAAGCAAAGCTTTTCTTCCAATGAAATCAGAATGGACAGCATCCATGTAGTACATTTTTTATCCTATTCTTCCAAAGTGCTCAGGACAGTGCACATGGTTCTCCCCTTCGTTTTTTCTCAATATCCCAGTGAGGTAGTTAGGCTGAGAGAACATAAAAGGGACTTGACATATTTTGAAGTACACAGGTTGGGCCCAGGGTCCTCACCCTGTGCCCTGTTTAACAGCTAGATGTGAATTGTGGAGTGCTCCTCAATTTCTCCATGTTAAGTAAGCAATTCAATGCATATTCATGCATTTCCCTACCCAGACTTTTTCAGACCAGGAAAGTGGTGTGAGAGCAAGAACAAATCCCCTTGTCTACATGCGCCACTGTTATGATCCAAATTGGCACCATGCATATGGAAATTCAAGAAAACTTGTAAATTACATCTGATTATTCCTCAAGGTGATAGTTTTACAGTAGTGTGAATTACAAAAAAATTTCACTCTAATATATGACAATATCAATTTAGAAAGTATTTTACATACAAATAAACAATGAACAAAAACTTGAGATATGAGTTCTCTGCACTCCTGTGTAGATTCCACTCAGCCACTTGAGATAAATTCAGTGTGTTACTGTTTCAAACCTCAGTGAAAATAAGACCCAGCATGTTCCAACACTCACTGACAACCCATTTTTAATCAGCAGCATTCATGTGGTGTTAGTGATGTCTAAAATGGCCTTGAGAAAAAATGCAGATAAGCACTGAAGTGCAGAACCATTAAAGTACCAAGAAGTGAAAAGGGTCTTTAAAATGTTCAGTGGTAATTACAAGAAGCTTGCTTAACATATATCCTGATTACATGCAAGATCTGCTCTGGAAAAATTAATCATTATGAACTGTAGCTACAATAGAGCTTTCTATATACTGGGAAAGTTGTCCTTTACTATCATTAAAGAATTGCCATGAAAGAGTCTGGGAACTATTGGTAATGGAAAAATGAACATGTTAATTGAGATTTGCAAAGGTTAAGGCAAGTCAGAAGAGTTTAACAGTAAGTGGTTTCTCCATTTAAAAATAAATTTTAATGGAACACACTTTGACAAGCTTCAGCATTGGTTAAATCATGGAAAAGATCTCTTCGAACAATGCTTTTCAATTTCAGTTTTTAAGTTGTGTTTATATTTTATTTAGTAGTTCTTTGTAATTGATATTACATGTCATCATTTATCAGATTATATTTCCCAGTATTTTTGTTTTCAGTATCTGAAGTGGGTTTATTATTGTTTTATTTTATATTCAGTAACTAAAAATTATTTATTTACTTTATTGTCTTCCATTCTCATGTAGACTCAAGGTGGATTATAGAATATAAAACAGTGCAATCAGACAGCATAAAACAATCAATGAACAATACAATAGGACTAGGATTATTGAGTTAGAAAACACTGAGAATAACCAACTATCATGGCATATTATAAACAATATAGAACAATATAGAACACTGAGAATAACCAACTATCATGGCATATTATAAACAATATAGAACATGAATTATAAGGTAAAAGACAATGCAATAAAAGCAGGTGAAACCTGCAATAATCATTGCAGTGCACTGTTTCATTATAAAGTCTTCCTCCTAAATTCTTCCATTCTATTATAGTTCTATTACCTTTATAAAAACATCCTCCTAAACATTTTTGTTCTGCACATTCTAAGGAATGATAGAACTGTGGTATCATTTCTGATCTTCTTAGGCAGGCCATTTCACTGGGTGGGAGCCACCACTGAGAATGCAGGTGAATATGCAGCTGTTGATCTTACTCATTTGCAGGAAGGCACTGTGATGGACTAAGGCAGTTAGCCTGGTGAGCAGGGAACTTTTCACTCTGATTGGCTGAGCTGCTGCCATGGTTATTAAATGTATCAATTTCAAGAAGGCTTGCTGTGGGGGAGGAAAAAAACACCTCACAGAGTTCAGTTCAGCCTGGGTACTGAAGGAGTTCCGTTGTGACAGACAACTGGGAAGGAGCTGAGAGAGCCTGTGGGCTGAGTTCCTTGTGAGACTGAACTGAGTTAAGGTTTCTGTCTGAGAGTGAGAGTTAATTGGAATAAGGGGGTAAAATCCAGCACCTTCTGTGAGGAAAAGCTCTCTGAGGAGATCTGTTAGCACTTCAGGACAGACTCCTGGTCAAATTAAGAACATCAACACACTATGAAAACAGACTGGGACACTAGCTGGGTGGGACTGAGACACACAGGACTGAGGGGCTTGTGATAGCACTCACAGTGTGTGAGTCCTGGGGCATTACTCTAAGGTCTGGAGTGAGAGTGAGTCTGTGAAGGAATATTTCTGGCACAAGTCAGGAGTCTGTGTGAAAGACAAAGAGTGTGTGATCATTTGTTATTTTTATGGTTTAAGAAGTTGAACATAGGGTTATACAATCTTCTCTGAATATAGTGTTTCCTAAGGCTAAGGAAGCACTGACAGAGCAGAAGAGACAGTCCTGCAGGTTTGTGGGTCTAAGGTTATTGACTGCTTTGTAGGCAATAACTAGAATCTTAACTTGAATTTGGTAACTGATCTGTACTCAATGGAGTGTCTGCAGAATGGAAGGAACATGCATGTAAAACTGGGATGTGGTGTTTTGCACTGACTGGAGTTTCAGAGTTGTTTGTAAAGCTAGATCTGTATAGAATGCATAACAGTCTAGCTGTTCTGCTTCAGGCAGGTGCCATCATACATGGCTTTAACTCAGACACATAACTGAAGCTGGTTATCAGAGGAAGGATGCCAGAGCTTAAAAACAGAGTCCATAAATTACACAAGCATTGTCTGAGCAGGCCAAGGTCAGTTTTCTGAAAAGCAAGAGTTATAGCAGCAGCTGTTGGCATACAAGGGAAATATGTTGAAGCCACAATGAAGAACTCCTCTTCCACACTCTTATACACTCCAAGCCCTATGTCACACCTGTGACAGCTGCTTCACATCTCCTTTGGTGATGTTCTTCCTTCATCTGCAACTGACAGCTGATGTTGAGCTTGGAAACAGGCCAACCTTTATCTGGACTGTAAATCCCCTCTACACCAGCCCCAGTGTTGATCTTGCAGATTTGGGGGTCTTGGAGGAAGGAGATACGATAGCTGACTGTCAGCTCAGGGTTTGAGGGTGAAACCAGCATCTCATTGCCTTCCAGCTGTTCCTCATCAGAGTGGTCAGAATGGTTTCCCGGGTCTGGCTATTTCATGACACTAGCTTTGACTTAATCATAGCATTTGTCTCTGGAGCAGATCAGCTGAGTCAAGGCGGGGGGGGGCATCTTCTGGGCTTCTACAGTGCTTCCCTCCCCGCCCCCCATCTGCCTTAATTAGCTTCTCTAGTAATACTGCTGTATCCTGTATAACTTCTAGTTGAGTCAGTGACTAGAACTCATAGAAGATGGTGAGCACAACCAGCATTACCTCCATCTTGTCAGGACTCCGTTTTTTACTTATTTGCCCTTATGCATTTAATAAAAGCAGTTAGATACTGTGAGAGGATCTCTATAGCATCATCAGGTGATTTGAATAAATAAATAAATATATGGAGTTGGGTGTTATTGATAACAGCCTACTCCAAATCCAAAATAATTTCTTCTAAAAGCTTTACATAAAGATTGAATAGCGTTGGAGATAAGATTGAGCCCTGAGGAAACCCACAACACAAGTCCTTGTAATTTGAACTGCTTATACGTTTTAAGTGCTTAGTTGAAGCAACTTGTAGAAACCAAATCCGAAACACATGAAAATTTAAGAGTTCTATTGTTCATGCTAATGAAGATTGGATGTTTTATTTTGTACCTTTACTAGACGTTTATCAGCTTAAAAAGTCTCATAATAGAATAATTCATTAGGATTACTATCTATGTCAGATTTTTATTCCATTCTTCTTCCAAGAGTATCAAGGTGGCATCTTCACAACAGCCCTATGAGCTGGACTAGGCAAAGAAATAAAATTTATTCCAATGAGTTTTGGCAGTTGTCATATATGATGGTAACTGCAAGAAAGAGGGGACCCCTGCTCTTTCAGCATATGATACTCATCAATGTTCTGGTAACTAATAAAACATTTTATTTGTTTCATTTTACAGCTATTTTTACATTGTTTTACCATGAAGGCAAAGCAATACAGTGGAGACATCATGAATTGAATACACTCAGTGGAACAGCTCATAGACCTCAGAAAGATTACAGGGGTGGGGGTGAGAGCAGTGCAATCAACAACCTGATAACTTCTCCAGTTTGCAGCAGAGATCATTTGAGCAATGGGATGTACACTCCTTAAATCTACATCTAGAATGGGAACTCTCCCCCTCCCCTGTGTGATTGCATTAACTGAAGTGTTTCTAGGTTATTTTCCTCTGAAGAATGTTTACCAAAGTAAGAGAGTCTGTGGAAAAAAGCTGGCTATCATCACCAATACACTGAATAGTCTCACGCATCTGTTCTGGTAAACTTTTGATTGCTTGTAAATTGTCATTACTACAGTAAATGTCTGTGACTGAAGCCTTTGGATATATTTCGTGCTACACTTGTCAGCTCTACTTAGAAATAATCATGACTGACTGTAACATGGTTCAGAGATTTTAAATGAGGAAATCAGTGCTATCGGGAAAAGAGGAAATGCAGGAATAAAATAACTGAGCCTCAACTGATAATTCTCTAGAGCATTCAAAGGGGTGTGTGTGTGTTAAGGGCCTGTATGTGATTAAAAAAAAAATACAGGGTGATCTGGAGAATTGACTTGTACATGACATTCTTCATGTAGAGTTTAGATTCTAGTCTGGAAAAGGACAAAAACTGTTTTTTAAAAATTGGATGGCATAAACTGAGCAGCCAACAAGCCCTGCTAGTTCTAGATCTCTCAGTGGTTTTTAATGCCATTGACTTATTCTGGACCACTTTACCATGTGTGTGTCAAGGGGACACTGTTTCATGGCAGTGCAGTTCATTCCTTATCAATAGATCTCGGATGCTAGTGCTGGATGACAACTGCTCTTCCCATGGTCTCCAGACAACAACACCCACCAGCACTCTTATTTTAGCCTCTGATCTATTTAACATCTCTATGGAACTGCCAGGAAAAGTCTTTCATAGATTTGGATTGTCTTCTCATCAATATGCTGATTACATAAGAACATAAGAGAAGCCATGCTGGATCAGGCCAACGGCCCATCAAGTCCAACACTCTGTGTCACACAGTGGCAAAAATGTTATATACACACATACACTGTGGCTAATAGCCACTGATGGACCTGTGCTCCATATTTTTATCTAAACCCCTCTTGAAGGTGGCTATACTTGTGGCCGCCACCACCTCCTGTGGCAGTGAATTCCACATGTTAATCACCCTTTGGGTGAAGAAGTACTTCCTTTTCTCCGTTTTAACCTGTCTGCTCAGCAATTTCATCGAATGCCCACGAGTTCTTGTATTGTGAGAAAGGGAGAAAAGTACTTTCTCTACTTTCTCCATCCCATGCATTATCTTGTAAACCTCTATCATGTCACCCCGCAGTCGACGTTTCTCCAAGCTAAAGAGTCCCAAGTGTTTCAACCTTTCTTCATAGGGAAAGTGCTCCAGCCCTTTAATCATTCTAGTTGCCCTTCTCTGCACCTTCTCTAATGCTATAATATCCTTTTTGAGGTGCGGCGACCAGAACTGCACACAGTACTCCAAATGAGACCGCACCATCGATTTATACAGGGGCATTATGATACTGGCTGATTTGTTTTCAATTCCCTTCCTAATAATTCCCAGCATGGCGTTGGCCTTTTTTATTGCAAACGCACACTGTCTTGACACTTTCAGTGAGTTATCTATCATGACCCCAAGATCTCTCTCTTGGTCAGTCTCTGCCAGTTCACACCCCATCAACTTGTATTTGTAGCTGGGATTCTTAGCCCCAATGTGCATTACTTTGCACTTGGCCACATTGAACCGCATCTGCCACGTTGACGCCCACTCACCCAGCCTCAACAGATCCCTTTGGAGTTCCTCACAATCTTCTCTGGTTCTCACCACCCTGAACAATTTAGTGTCATCCGCAAACTTGGCCACTTCACTGCTCACTCCCAACTCTAAATCATTTATGAACAAGTTAAAGAGCATGGGACCCAGTACCGAGCCCTGCGGCACCCCACTGCTTACCGTCCTCCACTGCGAAGACTGCCCATTTATACTCACTCTCTGCTTCCTATTACTCAGCCAGTTTTTGATCCACAAGAGGACAGTCTGCTCAGTTTTATTCCTTCTACTTAATTCTGCATGAAATCTCCATATTTATATATGTATGTATGTATTTACAACAAGTTACAACTGACTTTTGGTGACTCTAAGGTTTTCAAGGCAAGAGACATTCAGAAGTGGTTTGCCACAGAAGTGGTTTGTCACAACCCTGGTGTTCCTTGGAGGTCTCCAATCCAAATGGTTAGATATGGGCAAACAAGCTGCCACTTATTCCTACAAGATAAAATCTCTGTGAATGAGAAATAAAGTTGACCTACAGTTAGGTGTATAACTTGTTCTAATTCCAGCTGTACTCCAGATGAAAAATCAGGCATGGACTTTGGGAATCCATGGATTTGGAAGTACCTCTGGATTTATCTTTGTCACCAGATAAACGGGGGGCAAATGTAGCTAGAAATGTTTCTGTCAGCTTTGCATGCAGCTATTGTAGAAGAAAAACTAGCCATTGTCACATGTGCTTTAGTGACATCCACTTTTGGCTACTATAACTTGATTTACATAGGATTGCCTTTGAAAAATGTTCAGAAGTTAAAGTTGGTGAGAAATGTGATGACTTAGAATAAACAGACTCCTGCCAAAATGAACACGACTCCCATGCTGTTTCAACTGCACTACCTTCCAATCTGAACTCAGCCAGTAACTGCTTTTGACCTTTACAACTCTTACCAAAAATTCTTATCAAGGGTTTCTGCAATCTAAACCCATTGGCCTCAGTGAGCTTAGACTATAACCACTCTGCATATGATAGCATTAATAACTTTGATGACCCTCCAACATCACTGAAGGAACCTGCTGGTCAAGGAACCTACCTGGTGGATACCTGTAGTGAGAACTTTGCAGCTGTGCTCTTTCTGTGTTTGAGAATTTACTAAGGCTTTAAATTACAGAAAAAGGGTTAGATAATCCTATTTGAACTTCTTCTTTTTTTAAAATAAATTTGACATTTGCAGAGGTCTTTTTTATGGGCAGCTTCCTTTAAAAGTATCAAGAGATAGGAAGTAGTGTTTCCTAGAAGTACTTCAATTACCACATAGTTACTACAGGTTTTGGGAAACATGATCATAGACCCCATTAATTGAAGTTTCACAGATCCCTAGAGAACTTCCTGTGTTCCTGAAAATATCTTTAGTCTTCTCTGTAGGAAAAGAGGCAACCCTGAAGCATCCTCACTGCCTAGGTAAAAGTAAGAGGAATGTCTGTTAAGTGAAAAGCTTCCTTAGTATTTGATTCAGGGTTGTTAACTTGTTAGTGCAGCATTCATAATTAAGTATTTCCTCAGGCTATTATGGCATTTTTCCCTGCAGACTGAACACATAAAAATAACAGTATGTATGATTTTTTTTAAAAAAATGAAAGCATAATTTGACTTTTTTTTTTGCCTAATAAAGTAGGATAGGAAGGAAGAAAGGCTTTATAAAGCCAGCTTTCAAATGGAAATGAGCTTTTAAAGTGAATATCGGAGGCTTGATAGCTGCTTGCTTTTTGCTCAGCCATATGAAGATATTGCTTAGTTATAAAACAAGTTCATCCTTAAGCTCCTTGACCAGCATGAATTATTATTTCCATTTCCCTCATATATGATCATACTAAAAAAATCCTCAGTATAATCTAGAGAAAGTTAAAAAACAAACAAACAGATAGAGGGGGATGACAGAGAAAGCCCTTTTAGCTCTTTGAATGGAATTAAATAAAAAGAGTCCCAGCTGTCCGTATGCTAAAATAATGAAGTACAAAGCACAATCCTCTCTAGGCAAAAGATCTAAGAACTACAGATAATATTCTCTCTTTGTTTTGGTCAGGTGCTTGATTTAGGGTAGGAAACAATCTGTGACCAACATGCAAAAAATTCCTTGAACTCTCATCTTGAATTCAAAGGGAAATGGTGATTCAAGACAGGACCTCTGTCAATGAATAGAACACTCCACAAGCCAGTGGCTCTGAGCCAAATGTTCCTCAATGTGCAGTCTGGCCTTTCAACAGGAGGGTTCAGCCCCACAAGGCACAACCACAAGTGTAGTAGACATAGTCAATAACATCATCACTCATGACATCTGGCCTCCAATATCTGAAAATAGTATGTATGTATGTATGTATGTATGTATTCATTCATTATTTATTTATATTTTTATCCCGCCCTCCCCTTACGGGTTTAGGGCAGCTAATATGGATATTACAAAAAAATGACTGCAGAGGAACTGTTTTAGACACATGAGCTTTTGCAAGTAAGCACCTCCAACAGTCAGGACAAATAAGCTGAATATATGACCTACTCTACTGAAAGATAACAAGCTGGTTCACTGAATTTGTATTTTACGGTAAATTAATGCTTTCAAGGTAAATTCAGGCAACTGCCAACCATATTGTATCTTAACCAGTCTCAAATTCTTGTCCAGCCATAGAAATCTGGTTTACCTGCTAGTTCAAATACACAGCTGAGTAGAAGGCCTTAGAGAAATTGGTAGCTCTCAGTCAAATCTCCATATTACATGTAGTTTAGTGAACATTTGAAAGAATTCAGTTGTCTCTTGCAGTTTGCAGTATTGTGACTGTGATTTCCAAATAGCCTAGTAGCAGAGAGGGAACCTGTGCCATTTCCCTTTAAAAAGACTGCCCCCCCCCCAAAACACTGGTTTTATCCCCTCAGTTTGGGTAAAATCAAATCAGCTTGGAGAATGGAAAATACCCCTCCCTGTAATTTAAGTACATACATTTAATGTGAGCAAAAACAACCTGGGAACAGGATTTTTTTGGTGGGGCGAAATAGCAGGGAATTTCCCATTATAAACGTTAATCTGATGGCTGTTATAAAAGGGGGGGGAGTACCCTTTAAAATTATATTGGTTGTAATTCTGTCTTCAGTTGAAAGAATAAATGAGATAAAAATTATAAAATATCCTGTACAGTGAATGGCCTTGTAGAAATAATGCAGATTATAGGGAAAGAATCCTGATTTTGCACAGGGATAATTACATGACAGTGTGCAGTAGAACCCACACTTCCTTTTCTGCTCAGTTCCACACTTTACCATCCTCCTTTCAGTAGTGGAAAGGCGTACAATCCTCTGCAGGGAGCAGCTAAAGTGGTTTTAGCTGTCAGCTCAAGATACTGTAGGTCAAACAAGAGTAGAAATGCTTGCAAAGAAGAAAAACTGTACTTGCTTAATAGACCCAGAGATACAGCCACAGGGCAAACTTCCACAGCAATTTTATAAATCACTTCTACAACAGCATAATTGTGAGGGATCTCTGCCAGATCTGTTGTAATAGACCACTTTTAGACATCACTCTTCTCAGGCACAGGGTACCCTCCAATTGACTTTAGCTAATTTAGAACTGATAATGAATCATGCCTTCCTGTCTTAAAATTCAAAATAATATACAAGAATAAAAGGATTGGGATCAGGATCTACTGAAACTCCATTTTAGCTCATATGCGTTTAGTTATTCCTTAGATTTTCATACATAAAAAAGCATTTAGTGATATGTTTGATCATAATATAGGTTTTGACGTGTGGTTTCAAATTGCCCACTTAAGACCTCCCTGCCTGCACAAACACTCTCTCTCTTAAAAAAATGGTTTTCACAAGATTATGAAGAAGGCCAGGGCTAAAGACCCCACTGAACTGATTCGATTGAATTTTTTTGAAAGTAGCTACAGTCAAATGAAATTTTTCATATTTACAAAATTTTATTTAAAAAAAAGATTTAAGGTAGCAATCTAAATCTATACAAATAAACAGGAGTTGTGGCATTAATCTGAATTGGTCAAAGCTGCCATAACTGTTCTAAACACATTTACTTGAAGTTGGATAAAACCAAAGAGACTCCTTCAACCTGTTGATGGGAAAACTTGTTTCAGTTTTGGCCTTTTTTGGCAAGTCTACAGAAAAGAAACAAAAAAGGGCTGGTCATTTAAAGAGGTTTGCCAGCCACCCACCCAGATCTCCAGCATTCCCATCATCCATTGAGGCAAAAAAGTTGCTCAGATACTATTGATCAGCCATGTGGCAAGACTGCTTCTGCGAATCTGAACCAGATTGTCAATGCGGCCAGATTTCAAATTAGCCCAAGAGTCCTACGAATCAGCCCTAGTTTGTGTATAAATACCACAAACCTCAAGTTCTGAGGTCCAACACTGTATTCACTGATACATTCACTGGTACTATCAGAATGTCTCCTGAATACAACAAAGCAGGATACTTCAATCAGTCTAACCCACTGAGAAATCTTAAAAATCCCATTGTGTTTTCCTCTTCATTCTCCTCTCAGGCTGAGGCATATTTTCCCCTTTTGGCTTTCCTCTAAGCAAGCCAGCTGTCTTGAAGAGCAGCAGGATTTATTTTTCCTGGCTTAGCTACATATTTTGACTTATTAATATGGGAGAGAGTTCTGCTAGCTGACAATTTAAGATAAAGTAAATTGGAACTGACATAAAAGAGTGTGTGGTTGTTAATGCACGTCACCAAGGTTCTTTTTCTGACATCCCTAAAGGTCTTGCCTGTATAGTCCACACTTGCAACCTTTATGAGTGGCCTTGTGTTATTAAAAGCTAGCCACTCTCATTGATTTGTAAAAGTGACAGGTGCAGCCTGAGCTTTTAAATTAGCAACATGAAACTAGTCTCTATGGATTTCGAAGTGTGAGTCCTACCTCTTCCCTATCCCATCCCATCACCCCCAATCCCAGCCATGATTTTAGCTGTTATGTTTGTCAAACTGCAAGTTGGGAAGTACTTCAGTATTGAACTTGCATAAATTCACTGTGGTTACATGGAAACAAAATGGATCTTCTGCTGAAAAGCAGGCTTTTTAAGGGTGGGAGGAACTGTTTTGTTTCTCTCTCTCTCTCTTCTAAGTGATTGATTAATTTCAGCTAGATTACTTCATGTTAAGCCCTGCAAAGTTCTATGTTTTCCTAGCCTTAATATCTGATGTGGTTAACCCAGCCCTAGCCAAAGAGATGAGCAATACAAGTTGGATCACTTATTTTTTTATTCTACATGTAATAATGACCGAACACACTGGAACACTGTAAAGAGTTTGTGATTACAGTCAAGGATAATATACCCTTTTCTTTTCTGGCCTATGACTAACTTCCTTGCTAGACTATGACATCCCCACAGCCAGCTTTCTTTATCCTCTTCTTTCCCATATCAGTAGTGTGAGAAAGAGGGAGAAAAATCATTGCCCCCCCAGTCGGAAAGAAGAGGCAGACACAGTTGTTGGGTTTAAAACCGGGCCGCTTTATTAACATTAACAACAATAACTGGCAGGGGGAGAGAAACAGACCAGACAAGCCCTGGGGTCAACACCTGGACCCCGCCTTGTCCAAAGGGCGAGCCACCCTGCCCCCAGCACAAACCCGCCGTGATCGGGTTGTAACTGAGCGGCCAGGCCTCCAGCCATCACCAACCGGGCTGGAACAATCCCCATGGAAAGATCCACCCAGGTGAGGCTCCCTGTGTTCTGCATCACCGTACTGAGCCGTTTAGCCCATCTACGGTTCCTGCAGACCACCGCACCGAAGGTGCTAGGCCATAGGTGCTCCCCTGGGAAACCCTGTGGCCAAACCTAATCCAGCCTGCGACCAACTAGAACACAACAAAACCTAACCTACTAGGCAGTACAAGGTAGGCGAAAAACACCCCAGCATAGGCCAATTGTGCGGGAGTGAAAAAATTCCTACCTGGCCCCAAAAGGCGACCGGTATACACCTGTACTGCCAAAGGGAAGGGTGGGCGGGCAGAGAGCCGAAACCAAACTGCGTGTAGGGGCGGGAGCCGGGGCTTAAATAGCCCCGCCTCCACGCCCGTCCAAACACCCGTATGTCGGGTGATCCTTTCTGCCCCTCCCTCCTTCCGGAGGAGCAAAGACGGCCCCCAGCCTATGGCCTGCAAGCAGGCTTGGCTGGGAAGGGGCCGAACCTTGCCCCCCCAGTCGGAAAGAAGAGGCAGACACAGTTGTTGGGTTTAAAACCGGGCCGCTTTATTAACATTAACAACAATAACTGGCAGGGGGAGAGAAACAGACCAGACAAGCCCTGGGGTCAACACCTGGACCCCGCCTTGTCCAAAGGGCGAGCCACCCTGCCCCCAGCACAAACCCGCCGTGATCGGGTTGTAACTGAGCGGCCAGGCCTCCAGCCATCACCAACCGGGCTGGAACAATCCCCATGGAAAGATCCACCCAGGTGAGGCTCCCTGTGTTCTGCATCACCGTACTGAGCCGTTTAGCCCATCTACGGTTCCTGCAGACCACCGCACCGAAGGTGCTAGGCCATAGGTGCTCCCCTGGGAAACCCTGTGGCCAAACCTAATCCAGCCACCGCCAATGCCAAGCCTCTGCTTAGGCATTAGCGCCCCACCGGGTGGCCCAGAACCAACCGCACCCCCTGCCGGATTTCATCCAGAAAGGCCCGGTTACCCAAATTAGATAAGTGAACACCATCCGGCCGATACAGGTCAACTTGATCGACCCGTATGGCCGGGTGAGGGAGGTATATTCCTAGTCCCCCCTCCATAGCCTTCTGAATGGCCCTATTGGCCTTACGTCTGGCCCGTTCGATTCCCCCCGGGGAAATGGCGTACCTCCACACCCTGCGCGGCAAAATTGCCGACCATACCAATACGACCCCAGGCCACCTGCGACGAATTTCGCGGAGGTCAGCCAACGCCTGCTGGGACAAAGCCTTCCCCTGCAGCAGCCCCAAGTCGTTCCCACCCAGGTGAACGACAAGAATGTGTGGAGGTAATGCCTTCCGCTCAAGGAACAAGAGTGGCATGATGCCGGGCCAGCGCAGCCCCCGACGCCCCAGCCATTCGACCGTGGCCCATTCACTGAGACCCAGCTGGGTGCCCACAGGAGACCGCCTGGAGAAATGGGCAGCCCAAAAAACCATGCTGTGCCCGCAGATGAGAACCCGCCGTCTCTCACCCGGAGCCACAGCACCTGAAAAAACAAACAACAGTCAGCAAAGTGCCCAACAGTTAACCAACCCCCCCCACCTACCTGTTAGGCGACCAGGGGGCGTACGTAAGACCTATAAGCCGCCGAGCGCCAACGACCGATACGCTGAATGGCCGAGGGCGTGTAGCCCATAGCAGCAGCTGTGGAAGCCGCCCCAATCCGGAAAGAATGCGTCCCAAATTTGACGCCAGTAAGACCCAATCGAACCAGGGCCTTACTTGTGACGGACCAAAACTGATATTTGGTAAGAGGAGAACCGTCATCATGCCTGAGAAAAGGACCTTGGGCCTCACCCCTGAGATGGGCGTAACGGCGAACGGCCCTGACCGGACATAATTCCTGCAAAGCACACATGCCGATCGTGATGACGGTTCCCCTCTGCCTCTGATCAGTCTTGGACCTGCGAATGGTCAGAACCAGCTGACTATTGGTGATTTTTACATCTCCGGATTGGAGCGCCCTACCAGACGTGTCAGCTTTTGACTGCACTACGAGCTCACTTACGCGCAGGGCCCCAAAGAAGGCCAACAACGAGGCAGCGTGGAATAACGCCGACTCAAATGGGGAGGAACAAACCCTGGACCAACCCCCAAACAATCCGCGGAGGACTGACGGGGATATGGGCTGTCTGTCATCTACCTGACGCACCCGCTCACGAGCCCACCCTTCCAGCATCTTCCTAACCCTAAAATCTCCGGTGGGCTCCGCGAGGCCCCGAGCCTTACTTTCAAAGGCCAACGCTGCCAATTGCCCCCGTATAGTTTTTAGACCCAGGCCTCTCTCCCTTTGATGCACGCAAAATTGCATGATGTGCTCGACTGGGATTGGCCAGGAATCCGGGAGTGCTACAGAACCCCTAAACTCACCAAACTGGGCAGTCGCTCTGGCGTATGCCCTCCGCGTGCTAGGTGCTAGCGCCATCTGAATGGCCCTACCGGCTTCTTGCTCCCAAGCCTCCAGAGTTCCGCGGGCATTTCCGCCGGACATGAATCTGCCTCTGGGGCCAACAGCCGGAAACGCTCCATCTGTTGGCGAGACAGAGCATCCGCCACGCCATTGCAAACCCCCGGTACGTGCCTAGCCAGGAATAATACATTCAACTGGAGGCAACGCAGGGTAAAAAACCTAACCAGATTCATGACCGCAGCCGATTTTGAAGTCAAGGAGTTGATAACATGTACTACAGCCATGTTATCACACCAAAACAGAACTGAATGGTTGGCTAGCTGCTCACCCCACAGGCAAACGGCCACCAAGATGGGGAAAAATTCCAGAAACGTGAGGTCTCTACAGAGCCCGCTTTCCAACCAGTCAGCAGGCCATTGCTCGGCACACCAATGGCCCCTGAAGTATACCCCAAAACCACTAGCACCGGAAGCGTCCGAAGAAATTTGAAGCTCAGCCTCAATCTTAAGGTCCTCCCTCCAGAAGGAAACCCCATTGAAGGAGTCAAGGAACTCCTCCCAGACCTCCAAATCCGCTCTCATTCCGGCATTAACACGGACCCTATGATGGGGGAGGCGCAGCCGGCCCATGGCGTCACAAAAGCGTCGCAAAAAGGCCCTGCCCGGGGCCACCACTTTGCAGGCAAAGTTAAGGTGGCCCACCAACTGCTGTAATTCTAACAGGGAAACCTTCCGCTGCCCCTTCAAGGCGGCCAACCGATTTCTGAGGTCGGAGACCTTATTCTCCGGTAAACGGGATGTCTGCTGGAGAGTGTCCAGTTCAATACCTAGAAAAGTAAGGACCGTGCTGGGGCCCTCGGTTTTTTCGTGAGCCAGTGGCACACCAAGCTCGAGGGCCAACCCCTGAAAGGAGCGTAACAACCTGTCGCATTGACCCGATCCTGCGGGGCCTACAAAAAGGTAATCGTCAAGGTAATGCGCAGTGTCGTTAACCCCCGTCCTAACCCTAAGCGCCCATTCCAAAAAGGAACTGAATCGCTCGAACGCTGCACAGGAGATGGAACATCCCATCGGCAAAGCCCGGTCCATGTAGAATTTTCCTTCAAAGGAAAAACCCAATAACTCAAAATCATCGGGGTGTACAGGCAAGAGGCGAAATGCAGACTTAATGTCGCATTTTGCCAACTCCGCCCCCATCCCGCATCCGCGAACTACTTTGACCGCCTGGTCAAAGGAAGTATAACGGACTGAACAAAGTTCCTCAGGGATAGCATCGTTCACCGAAGCTCCCCTGGGATAAGACAAATGGTATATAATCCTGTACTCACCGGGTGCCTTCTTGGGTACCACCCCCAATGGGGATACCCTCAATGTGGGGACAGGCGGTACATCAAAGGGTCCAAGGACCCTGCCTTCCTGGCATTCTTTAGCAATTTTTTCCCGAACCACATGTTCGAGTCCAACCACCGATTTAAGGTTGGGAGCTACGAAGGGGGCCCTACGGCCCCTGTAGGGGATCCGAAACCCCAGCGTAAAACCGTCCAGTAAATACCTAGCATCAGCCCTACAAGGATATACGACCAATAACCTACTGAGAGCCGGAAGGCGGATGGGGCTGGGCCCCTTTTCCAGGTGGCGGTGCACCGCCACCGCCGCCTCCGGGACGCTTACCGCCCGTTCCAGGCTTGGATCTACTGCAGGCCGACAAGGCGTGGGGCCCGCTGCACAGGGGACATTCGTGACGGAATTTACAAGGCTTTCTGGGACAAGCCCCCTTGGAAGCGAACTCCCAGCACAACAACCGGGTTTGAACCGGCTGGCCCGCGGAAACGCGGGCAGCTGGGGTGGCCTGCTGTTGCTGTGATCTCTGCACCAAGTGGCCGCTGTCGGACCTATCCCCAGCATTTGGTTTTGCTGGAGCCATCAGCTGCAACCACAGCTGCTGGTTTATTTGGTCCCACGGCATTGCCGGATTGACGGCAGCCCGCATCCGGAAGGCTTCGTCATACTGCAGCCAAGCTGCCCCGACAAAGTCCGTATAAGCCCTATAGATAATGTCCACATATTGAAAGAGGGCGGCCGCCCTAGCCGGCTGCGCTCTTGCAATGACCCCGGCGTAAATCAGAAAACCAGGCAACCAATTTGCCCAGGACCTGTCAATCTTCCTACGCTTTAGCTTTTCCTTGTCCCTGTCGTCCAGCTCGTCCTTACTTTTTCTCTCGAGCTCTCTAAACAGGAGACCAAAAACATCCACGTACTCCCCGCGGAGAATTTTCTCACGCGTGGCCGACGTCAGATGATCCCCCAACGGCAAAGAAGTGTCGCCGTAGGGAAAAGCGTGAAAGGGGATGCTGGCATAGGGATCCGGGGGGTAGAACCACCCCCCCACTTGAGCTGCAGGCCATGGCCCCCGCAACTGTACCCCCTGCTGGCCACCCCAAGGCAAAAAGCCAGGTGTGGGCAGTGAGGGGGGGGCTGCATGCGGTACCCCAGCTCCCACCTGTTGGCCCATAGGGGCCGGAACTGCATTTGACAACAAACTGGAGGTATGCTGCCCCCAAGCCCATGGCTGAGCGGAACCCACCTGCTCGCTGGCGCCTACCCACCCGGGTCCCCATCCCAACCCACTCGGCCCCGGCAGATGAGGGGTTGGCTGGGCGAGGCCCCAAGGCCAACCGGGAACTGGCAGAGGAATAGGCTTACCACCATCGCCAGGGAAGGCGCCCGGACCTCCAGAAGGCTGTGGTCCACCACTTCCAGATGCCCCAGCACCCGATGGCGCACCTGATGGGCCTTCGCCTGGGTCCTCCTCTTGATCAGGTTCCAACGGCGCATCGGGCTCCGGCTGCCCATCCTGTAAAGCAGACAGCCTTGCCAGTAATTCGGTTTCAAAAGTTAGCCGGGCCGATCTGCCAGTGGCCCGGCGACGGCCCTCCCAGATGGGTGCCCCTCTGGCAACACGCTCCTGTTCCAGAGCTTCCAATTGACTGATAATGGCGAGACGGACTCGCTCATTCTGGTCCTGATCCTCGACTGGGGCGCCTTGCTGGCCCCTCCCCCGAGGTGGGCGGGCGGGCTGCTTGCCCTTAGACTTGCCCTGTCCCTTTTTAGGAGCCATCCCTAGCTGGTGACGAGCAATGAAGCAAAGCTAGGGCTAACTGGCCAGTCAGGGGGCCCTTTCCACACCACCCCCCTCCCACAGCAGGAGGGGATGAATGCCACCACCAGAGAGGTAGTCCAACTACCCCTCCCCAGCACCACCCAGCACCAAACTTATCAAATAGCCGTGGCAGGAAAAACCTGGTGTCTTTGCAGGCAAAACAAAGCCGTTACACTGCCCCTAGAACCTACCAACCCACACAGGAAAGGGAGGAATGAGAAGAGAGGAAGCTTCCCAAGGCACAAGCTCCAGCCCCTCCAGTTAAAAGGAGACAGAAGGGGGGGGGTATTTCACAACGGGCAACCCAGGCCACCCCCCTAGGAAGAAAAACCCCAGGACAAGGACACAACTAATATGCAGCCAGCAGCCCCGGCTCCTTTGACTGGGGCTGTTCCACGCCGCCTTCTAGCCTCCCCCCAAACCCTCCAATATACGAGCCGTTCGCCGCGCTACTCAGCCGCCGCAAGCGCGTCCACGCAGCAGCGCCTCTCAGCCGCCCAACAGCTGATCCTTGAAGTGCCGCCCTCAATCGCCGCCGCAAGCGCGCCTCGCCGCGCCAAGAGCCCGACGCCCAGCTGGACCCTAGAAGCTCGCCGCGCCTCTGCCGCCAACCGCCGCAAGCGCTCGAGCTCCACCAAGCTGCCCAGGCCTAGCCCTGCAGCAGCCGACCGACGTGGCTCTCGCACAGAGAGCCGAAACCAAACTGCGTGTAGGGGCGGGAGCCGGGGCTTATATAGCCCCGCCTCCACGCCCGTCCAAACACCCGTATGTCGGGTGATCCTTTCTGCCCCTCCCTCCTTCCGGAGGAGCAAAGACGGCCCCCAGCCTATGGCCTGCAAGCAGGCTTGGCTGGGAAGGGGCCGAACCATCTTGCAGTACACATGCATTTGGGTAACTTTTCTGTTCTGTTAATGGTATTCAACTATTGTGTGGCTACACTACTGAGATACAGCTCCAGCACATCCTGATATTTCATTCTGATAGTTCCTATCACTACCTATATATCAGCTATGACAATCTGATTTGTATTAACAGAATAAGCAGCAATGCATGTAAGTAGAATAGTGAAGAATATAGGAGGCTGGGTGAGATAGAACACTTAGGCAAATAGTTCCTTTTAAAAGTATCTTTCTTTCTTTAGAAGCTTGCCCTGGCTGTGGGGGGTGGGGGGGGTGGGGCTGAAACTGCATTCCACATTTGGCAAAAGGGCGCTGGAGTCTTTTAAAAGCACCATAAAGATGTTATCTTTCCTGGGAAACAGGGCAATTTCGAAATACAGAAGCATGGGGAAAAGATCCTTACAATACATTGATGTGGGCATCAATCTACATTCCAATAGAGAAGAGCCTGATTTAAGGCTAAACTGTCACCAAATGGTCCAGAGATCAGGAGGAGGTCCATTTGTACCTCGTGGGCTCAGATCTCTGCCTATCAGTACTGGTATAATATTTTCTTTATTAATAAAGCTTTTTCAGTTATATCTCTCTTCCCAGGATGTTTTCGTGTGTTCCTTGATTGGGCTGGGAAGCACAACGGCCCACAGACTTCGGTGGAACACTAACCAAAGTAAGGGTTACCGTTGTTGTATCACACTGTATGCAACTATATATTTTTGTATGATGATTATTTAGTCAAATTCCAAGTTGTATAATTCTGTAACAGATTTCTGCATGCATCAACTATTATATAGAACTATTTGCACTTTCCTTTCTTTTTGTCTTAGAGGTTTCTAACAATTGAACATGCCTATTTATATTTTTAAAGAAATCTTGTTAATGCTCCATTACATTAAGATTCTGCTGAGTTCAGAACAATGCAATCCAATGAACTGTAGAAAAGTATATTTTTATTTTTTTTATAAAAAGCATAGAGCATTTGGCTTTCAAAAATGCTAGTGTCGTACAGGTTAACCTTCCTGAGCATTCAATGGGTAACCTCAAAGTAGCTGTTTTACTGCAAAGGAACTTCAAGAACAGAATGGAGAGAGAAATTACTGAATTATAAATTATCATGAAACTTGGAACAAACACCTCCCCAGGACTGAACAGGGATATTGGGTTTTTTTATCTCATTACATATGCTAAACCAATTTTCACTGTGCATCCACAGTGTTCCAATGCATTTCTTTTTTAGAACAGTGCTCCTTTTCCTGTGACCATGTTCCCAATCCAAATTAGGCAGATGTGTGTCTGAGAATTAAGTTTCACGTACTGAGCTCCCAGAAAAAGTCTGATCAACAAGACTGAGACAGACACATAAGGGACATAAGGACTTTGTAACACGTGAACTGGCCCTCTTAACTCCTTTCTAAGTTCACCTACCCTTTTTGCTGTCAGGTCACAGGCACTGCATTAGACATTACGAAATAGTTTTCCACCTTTCTAAGGAATCTTTTTAAAAGTTACAATATTGCCAGTCTTTTCTTCAGCCCTCACAGAATACAAAATTTCCAATTTTAAAGTGTTTCGATTTGAACACCAAAACATCACTTTTTGAGTTCCCACCATTTGTCTTGGTTTTTTAAAAAAAATGTTGCCAGAGCCTCAAAAGTTTTCAGTGCAATGATGCTGGATTTTGCTTTCCTATTATAACATTCACCAATGCTTGTCTCATATATGTTTTACCTAATAAACATTTAGACATATTTAAACATATTCTTGTTTTGCAGGAATTTTCCTATCAGAGGGAATTAAAGCTAAGATTGAAACAGGTAGGCCTATATCAATATACTGGTATTCTGTCATTAGTAAATACACACTGGCATCCATGGCTAATCAAATATTCCAGTCTCTGATGAGAGTCTTCAGATGATTCATATGTTTAATTTTGCCTTATATTTAACTAGCATTAAACTGATGAATTATTTTAACCCCATTTCCCATTCACTTGTTCCCAAGCTGCTCATGTCTTTTGCATCCCACCCTTCAACCTGTTTGAAAATCCCAAATTGACTGTTTCTATGGTAACCAGTACAGATGTAACATCTGCAATTCACAAGAAAAAGAAAGAATGGAAAATGGATCAAAAAGTGTCACTTGCATTATGCAAAATTTCATGGCTCTGTATAAATCACATGCTGTGAAGAGGGTCCTTTGTGAACAAGAAAGTTAGAAAGGTCATTTTTTGCATCAGAGAAAATATTCCTCAAGTGTATAAATGAAACCTCTTAAAAACCTTTTCTCTTAAAAAAGATCTGCATTTCTTGTCTCTTTCAGACTGTCAACAAAATGTCCAATTCTTTATTACTTTCATCACTATTTTAAAGAAAATCTTTAAAATATTTTCATTGGACTTGTGCATAGAAATTCATTTAGTTTTTTATTTTTTGTTGTTATTTATGTCAAAAGGGGCTGTTTTGCTATGGAATTGTTATGGTTCTGCTTCATTATTGTCTCTTTGGTGATTTCATTTTTGTAAATCAATTTTGTTATTATTTCCCATTGGTTTTCACAGAAAGCACCTCAGTTCTTTTGTTGGGTCTGTACCTTCATGATTTTCCATCCAAAATGGACAAAACTCAAAGAGGTTGTGCTATTCCCCAAGGACACCCACATGGCCAAATTTAAGACAGAGTAAAGTCCTCCCACCAAAGGCAATGGAGGCACCTCCAAAAGGGAAAACTTAACATTAAAATCTATGGGAGAAAAGATTCCAAACAGTAACACAGATGGTGCTACAGTTAGTGAAGATAAAAATAAAACAAAACAGTAGTATAAGGAAGAAAGAGGCGGACAAGGAAAGAGCATTTGGTTGTTCGAGGAGGGTGTCATCATTGCGGGGGTGGTCCCTGGAGAGCCTCCCATCTGCTGTGCTGGGGAGGGGCAGACAGGGGTTGCTGAGGTTTCAGAATACAGGTTGTGGGGTTATGTTACCTCTGCTGACACCTATGGTTGAAGCTCTCTCTCTCTCTCTTTCTCTTACCCTCTCTCTGTTAGCCACCAGCAGTCTCCAGATCATGGCTTCTCCCTCCCCACTAGGTTTTGCATCAGCACGAATGGACCACCCAGGCTGCCTTGCTGCTCCATGGCAGCCTCCCAGAGACGGAATCTGACCCATCCAGCCATCTGCTGCATCACTGCCTGTTCCCCTGGCCCTTACCTCTTCACCCCCACCAGCCAGTCCTGTTCTTTGGCTCAGGGCCAGTTGTGTAGGGTCCCAGGAGGCAAACCACCATTCTTGGGTGGGTGGCAGGGTGGCTCAGCATGCGATGTTCCACTCTGGGCAGGGCTATATAGCCCTGACTAATGGCAGACATCTTCATCATCACTGCTGGCTCTCTACTGCTCCTTCTGCCCTTGAGAAGTAAGTCCAAGTCCAGACAGAGGACAAAATGTCTTGGCAGCTAGGCTGCAGGAAAAGAACCTTGAGGAAAATTTGCTTGAATGGGAGTTAAGGTTTATGAAAGGCATTTATGCTTGCGCTTTTGAGTGCCTTGCCATTGGTAGTGTTGTTACAAAGATTTGATGGTAGTCTATACTCGAATAGGCTCTGTGGATGTGGTACTAACCAAATTGATTCTATAGACCATATTATTCTGGATTGCCCTGGATTTTAAGATTTGAGAGCCAAATTTATTTTCCATTTGCTTAAGCAGGACTCTTGTCTCCTTAGAAGCTAAGTCTTCTTGATTGCTGAGAGATGAAGATAAACAAGTAACTTTGTAGGTAGCTAAAATTTTGACAGTTGTAGTAAAATCATATAAGTCTGGTAGCAAATCTTAGGCTTTCCTTTTAGTGAGTGATGTTTATGACTTTTGTTGTGGAAACAGTAAATAAGAAAAAAAAGTAAGGTTTGGAGAGTAGCAGGCAAGTAGGGGAGTCCAGTCCACAAGTTGAAGTTTGGCATAACAGTGCAGGCATTGAGAAGAATGAAGATGACATATAATTAGGACATATACTGAGTTGTAGCATGGTGCAGTGGTTAGAGTGCCAGACCAGGATGTGGGAAAACCAGGTTTGATCCCTTATTCTGCCAGTGAAATTAGTTGGGTGATCTTGGGTCATTCACACATTCTCAGCCTAATCAACCTCATAGGGTTGTTGTGAGGATAGAATGGAGGAGAACAGACCAATGGAGGAGAACTGGGGAGAAAGGTGGGGGTATAAATGAAGCAAATTTTAAAAACTGGAATTCTTCACACATGTATGCAATCCTAATGCTACTACCTGTAGTTAATCAAGAAAGACCAGAACCTGTCTCCCCCTATGTCCCTATTAAAAATACTGCATGCCTTATTAACCCAATAGAGACAGAGGGCGTTTTCGCACTGACCTTCAAGTGGCGCAACCACCCTCTTCACACCGGAGGATCTGCGCCGATTTCGCACAAGAAGCGCCGGAGCACCCAAAAGAGCCGGCGACTTCCGTCTCAAAAGCCGCTCAAACGTTTTCCTGCTTCTTGGTGGTTTCCGTTTGAGCGGGTTTCGCAACGGAAGTCGCCGGCTCTTTTGGGTGCTCCGGCACTTCTTGTGCGAAATCCGCGCAGATCCTCCGGTGTGAAGAGGGTGGTCGTGCCACTTGAAGGTCAGTGCGAAAACGCCCAGAGGCTGCAATATCAAAAGAAACACCCAAAGAAGACATAAGAAAATTTTTTCCCTTATAGGCTGTTTACATGAATAATTTAATTTTCATATTGATTATGGCAGCTCCAAAACACCTCATTTAGCAAATAACAAAAGAACTGCACAAGTCTAATTTTCATAGAAAAGAAAGAAAATGAATGCATATTCCTCATATACCTCTAACAAAAAAAGTCTCCATTTCCAAAAATCAGTTACTATTATGGTTTACCTGTATTCTTTCTATGTGAAAAGTCATCAATGTGTGGGTGGTGAAGTAGAGAATGAAAAAAACAAATATGAAAACAAATCTAGAGCCTTGTGTGAACTTCAGCTTTTCCTTGTTACTCTTGCATGCTTAGTTCATATCATTTATTTCAATAAGGAGAATAAATGTATGCATGAACACATGAATTTGTCTTATATTCAATAAGACCTTTGGCCCATCATATTGTCTACTCAGACAGGTAGCAGCTCTGCAGGTCTTTCACATCACCTACTATCTTATAACTTTTAACTGACAGGTATTAATCTGGGGACCTTCTGAGATGACAGGTATCAAATCTGGGGAACTTCTGCATGTCAAGCAGATGCTTTACCACTGAACCATGGACCCTCTCCACCTTATGTCCAGATAACAGAGATTAGTTACTCTAGAAAAAACAGAAGCTTCAGCGTGTGAATTCTATGGGAGCACATACCTGCAGAGATCACCAGGAAGTCTTACAAATGTGCTGTACGGCAGTTTGAAGACTTTAGGGCTGAGGTAGGGTATCGCATTGTTTGGCCCCTCCTGGTGGAGCCATTGCTCCATTTTTGTGTTTCCTTAAGAGGTAAGGGATTAGCCATGCGATCAATTAGGGGACGCATGTCTGCGCTGGCCTTCGCTAGCAAGGCGTTAGGGTATAAGGAGGAAACAGCAGATTTTCATATTCGAAAGATGCTGGAAGGGTGGTCCAGAGAGGTCGGGCATCAGCCCGATATCAGGACCCTTATGTTTCCTGAGATTCTTAAGGATTTGAAGGGGGCGTGGAGTGCTGTCTGTGCATCTCATTTCGAGGCTGTCTTGTTTCACGCAGCCTCTTTGGTAGCCTTTGAGGCGCTTAGGATTAGTGAATTGGTGGCTAGTTCCAGGAATGATGTTTCTGGCAAGGCCTTGTCCCTAGGGGATGTTAGGTTGAAGGGGGGTAAGGCGGTTCTTACCATCCGGCGATCTAAGACGGATCAACAGGGCTTTGGGACCGTGGTGGAGTTGGGCCTGTGTTCGGTGGCAGAGCTTTGCCCAGTTTCCGCATTGACTGATTATTTGGCCGTGCGGGGTGGCTGCGAAGGGTTGTTATTTTGTCATTTTGGAGGCAGCCCTCTGACAAAACACCAGTTTTGGGCGGTGATGTCTAGGGCCTTAGCTTTATTGGGGTTGTTTGGAGTGAGATTTGGTACTCACACCGTTAGAATTGGAGCAGCCTCTACGGCCGCTGCCTTGGGTTATTCCGTTTCGTCCATCCAGCGCCTTGGCCGTTGGTGATCTCAGGCTTTTAAAGGTTATATTCGCCCTTTGCTCCAATCTAAGTTTTGTTATAGGGAGCTGGGGTGGGTTAAGGTTTGGGTTTTATAACTTGTCTGTTTTTCTTTTTAGATGCTGTTGTTCCTGGCCGGAGGAGCCAAGTTCTCATCTGTGGGCACAGTTATGTGTTTTGGGCGGCACATCAAGCTCGGAGAACTGGCGTTGGCTCTCAGCTGGGGCTCAGCAAATATGTTACAGTCGAATGGCAGGGGCGCCGGGGTCTTCAGTGGCCCGGTTTGCTCCCGCTTTTGTTTCATGGGTGTGCGAGCCCTCCTCCTCAGATTTTAGTTATTCACCTGGGGGGGAATAATCTCGGGCTGATTAAAGGCAAGGCTTTGATCTTGCAAGCCCGAGATGATTTCAAGTACATTAGGAAGAGATGGCCTGGTACCATTATAGTTTGGTTGGCCATGATTTCGCGCTTGGTGTGGCGCTATGCTTGGAATCCGGCGGGGATTGAGAGGGCTCGGTACAGAGTGAATAAGGAGATTCGCAAGGTGGTTTGGGCCACTATTTGCCCCATCCGGATATTTCTACGGAATATCCTGACCTCTGCAGAGGGGATGGGGTGCATCTCTCGGAAAAGGGTAATATGCTTTTCCTGGGAGATCTTCAGCAAGGGCTTGTGTTGGCTTTGGGTCTTTTGGTGGGTGCTAAACCCTTAGTAGAGACTTGGCCTTAGTTGTGGCAGGTTTTACGGGGTTTATGGCACCATGCGGCCTAGGGAGGACCGGTTAGCCTCCCCCTTTTGGGGAGTTAGGGGTCTGGCAGGATCAACCTTTGGGTATTGGTGACCCTAGGTGTGTGAATGCAGACTGCCCTTGAGACTCGATTGGACGGGTGCCTTTTGCTGAGACTCGCATCTGGTGTCTGGGCCCTCTGGTGCGAGCCTCCCGGCTGGGCCTGCCTGACGGGAGCTGTGACACACAGCTCCAGCTGGGGGCCGGGTCTCTCGCCCACTGAAAAAGGCAGGGGAGCAGTCTGAGGAGACCCCTGGCCCTGACTTGGCCGCAGTTCGGTTGCCCTTGCCGTTGCTGCGTTATTTAATAAAGTGGCCCATAGTTTTACCAATCTAATTGTCTTTGCCTCTTTATTCCGACTTGGGGGGGGGGGCAACAAGGTTTCAGTGGTAGGCTGTAAGAACCATGTTCTCCTATTTTACACCCTGTAAAAATGTAAGTATACTAAACCCTGCCATTTTTAATTACTCATACTGGGGAAAACATGAAAAAAGTATGTGGCTAGAATGCTCACGAAGTAGATTTAGGCAATATTTTTCTTCAAATGAGGCATTCACAGCATTTAGAGCTGTGGATTGATTAGCCCCAGTCCAGCTCAAAGGAATCTCAAGGTTGGATTGGCTGGCTAGGATGCAGCTATCCATTGGGAAGGCAGGTTTCAGCTTTTGTTGCCTGTTGCTCAGGAGAAAAAAGTAAGAGTGTGCAGGAGGCTAGAGGCTGGTTTAGATAAGGATTTGTTTTTTCTTGTTTTGGACTCTTTCAGTGGTTGAATAGTGGGAATAGGATGGAGTGGTCTGAGCGATGGTTTGATTTGTGCATGATGTAATTTAATAAAGTGTTGAGTGACTGGGTTTCGGTGTTGTTTATTTTTGCTAACTCCTCACTCCCTCACACCCTTCAGATTTTTCTTGTAGCCACTTCCCATCCTCATTGGTTTCCTTCCTGCCTCCGTTATCAGTTATTACTGCTCTCACATTCCTCTTTCTCACCCTGCTTTTATTTAACCTTTACACTTGACTGAGGTTGTGTTTGAGTTGCCACATTGCTTTAGTATTAACTCTTTCCAGTTATATTATGGTTAGTATAGTTATAATTTGGCTTGTAAGAATAGGATATTTATAGTAAAGGTAAAGGTAGTCCCCTGTGCAAGCACCAGTCATTTTTTTACTCTGGGGTGATGTATAGACAATTATAGTTCTAAGTCTGGGGTCGGCTCATTAGGTGTATTAAAAAGTTTATAAAAAGGTTAATTTATTTTAGTTACTGATAAGGTTATAGTTGGTAGTTAATAGGTGGTAAGAATTAAGTTGTGTATATATGTAGACTGTTTGGGTCTGTATGGAGACTTGGTGTTGTCAATTGAAACATGGCTACTACAAGAGGTTATAGTAAATCCTCTCATGGATTGCTGCCTTGACGTGGCAAGAGGGGTTGTGCGGTTCAGTGAGGCTGTGGGCTATGCCATGCAGGGCCACCCAAGATGGACAGGCCACAGCTGAGAACCCAGACAAAATGTGATCCACTGGAGAAGGAAATGGCAACCCACTCCAGTATCCTTGCCAAGAAAACTCCATGGACAGTAACAAAAGGCTAAAAGATATGGCGCTGGAAGATGAGCCCCTCAGGTCAGAAGGTGCCCAATATGCTACTGGGGAAGAGTGGAGGGCAAGTCCAAGTAACCACAGAAAGAGTGAAATGGCTGGGCCAAAGACAAAAGGACGCTCATTTGTGGATGTGTCTGATGGTGAAAGGAAAGTCCGATGCTGCAAAGAACAATACTCAGTTGGATTTGGCCAAATTTGCACAAAAAAATCCTCACAAATCACCCCACTGCCATTGAATCCACCTGCCCTGTCTGCACCAAATTACTTCTACAGAACAGAAACCTGGCAGCCATGTGGCTCAGAGCCATATTGGAGGTGGTTACCTCACAACCAGCCCCCCACCATACCAAAACTGCATGCTGAAAATAAAACAAATAGCTGCATACAGGAATTGACCGTTCTTCATCCTAGAGACAGAAAGCTGTAGAGTGGGATGGTGCAAAACAGGAAGGAACCAGAAGCACCCAATGTAGCACCATAATGTGGCTGTAGTGGCTAAGTTTCTTCTTTGCAGGGGTGGGAAGTGGGAGTGGGGAGAGCCTGTGATGAAAGGCAGCTGTGCAGCACCTGGGCTTAGGCTCCTCCACTGAGGCAGCCAGTGATAGTTGGTGTGTTCTGCTGCTGAGGAGGATCAGGGTGCAGTGCAGAGATACCTCCTCCCTCTCACTTTCCGAGGCCTTCCCTGGGGAAATGGTGCGAAAGGTTACTTCAAAGGCTGGGTAAGGTGTGCCACCCCACCAATGAACTGGGATTTGATGCTGGGCATTATACTAATCCTGTCCCCCTTGAAGCTTCCTTCCCCTTGCTTAGAGTGTGACTCTGTGCCTGACAACAGCCTTGCTAGGCTGGGGAAGATGTGCCACCCCATCAATGAACTGGAATCTGCTGCTGAGCATTGTGCTGGTTCTGCTGTCCCTGAAACCCCCTTCCCCTACCTGGATTGTGAGTCTGCACCTGTCAGTGGCCTTGCTGGGCTGGGGATGTTCCACAAATGTGCTGGATTCTCCTGCTGGGCAGCACCATTGGCAGTGCAGTGGGTTTAGCTGCTGTAGGGTATGGGCTATAGGGTAGGGTAGCAGTGCTTCAGCTGCCCTTGCAAAAATCCCCCCACCCCAGATTGCAATTCAGAGATTCTCTGATTTGACCTTTTTCCTGTTGGGGTTGGGGGTTTTTTTTGGCTATGCCATAGTGGCATTGGCTCTGCTGGGCACATTGCACTGGTTTTGCTTCTAACTGAAAAAAACACCCTTTTGTAGGTAAGAGATTCTCTTACTTGACCTTACTCATTTTTTCCTATAGTTGAAAGCAATGGAGCTTTCCCAGCCATTGGTTGGGGGGCGGGGGGAGAGGAGGGGTCCAAGTTCACTCCAGTCTTCTTTGGAACTTGGGTTTCTTTTGGGGAGAGCCTCCAGTAGGTACACTGCAAATTTGGTGCCTCTCCCTCAAACCCCATTCCCCCCAACCCATGGGTTGTTCTCTATGTGGTTTTGCCTTTTTTTACAAAGGCAATTTTTAAAGTGATAGTCAGATTCTCTGATTTGACATTTTCCCCAGCATTGAAATTAATGGATTTTTTGCAGCAATTAATTTCAGTGGGGAATAGGGGCACCCTCTTTTGGTGCCCATAGGATTGGAGTCCCTGGTCCAATCTTTTTGAAACTTAGGGGATCATTTGGGGAGAGAGTCTAAACGGCACACAGCAAATTTGGTGCCTCTACCGCAAACCCTTTCCCCCCAACCCCAGAATATACTCTATGGCATTTTGCCATTGACTAAAATGGCCCATAGAGTATAATGGAGCCTAAAAAATTCAGGAATACTGAATTTTTTCGTTTTTTTCTTTTTCTTTTACCTAATATGAGATTTGGCTTTCCGAGGGAATAATGATTTTCTTTTGTTTAATCCACCCCAAACCGAATTTTAACTATTTTTTTTTCTCTGCAGACCCCCTAGCCACAACTGTAAATAGAGTGCAGAAACCATTGGAGGCATGATCCAGGAGCAAGGTCATTTGCCTAGTGAGTATCCCCAGCAGGACCATGGAACGGTGGGAGGAGATACCATTAGTGCTGGCTGGGCTTTATTAGGAGTTTAATGGGTAGCTGGGCCTTGTAGGAGGGCAGGACCTACCCCCTCAGTCCATTTGCCCATTGCTCTCCTGGAGCTCTTTGGTTTGAAGGTAGCTCTGTTGAAATTGTTGGTTCTGTGAATTTGGAGATGTTTGGCCAATGGTCCTCTTCTGTGTCTGGTTATTGGCTTCTTCGAATTTTTCCACCATAGGAAATAATAATGACAAATAGAATAGTTTAGGGCACTTTGTTCTGGGGTCAATAGACCCATACCCCTGTGTCAATTGTTCTTGATATTTGGGTCTTTAGTATACATGCAGTACTAAGTCTCCTGCAATTCTGGTGTAACTTGGTTGAGAAACAGCTACTACAGCACCCCAAAATAAATGGGAAATAATGGAACCCAAATAATTCAGGAATTGAGGGTGGGGGGAGAACCCAAATCCTAAAATTGTTGTGTGTATTTGAGCCATTCTCAAAATTCACCACAAAAATTGTAGGTACAAAGAACTATTTTTCTAAACATGGGGTTGTCTCCACTCCTTTCCCAGCAATTGGTTGCTTGCTAGCACATTCAGGTGGGAACATGGGAAAGTATTTATAAGGGTCAAGCACAACAGAAATCAGTAGATAAAATGAATATTCAGTTATTCTTGCTCCTTTATTTAAAAAGTCATATCAATGTGTGTCTTTCTTTCATTTGATCATAACAATGCTTGGGAGAATAAGGTTATTAGGTATTTTAAGATTACTTTGCAGTTTTATATCTTTTTCCATGTCTGCCAGTATTTTTTCACATCTCTAAGCTTCTTCTCCCCTAGTTAACTGATATGTTTTGCTTCCCACCTTTCCAATGTTGCAGATATATAGCAGCTAAGTTCAAAGGTTGACTAATTGTTCGCTACTGTCTATTGTTCTCTCTTGCCCTTAACTTACTTCCAGATGAATGCTGGAAATCAGTTCTGATACCTTCCAGACATAAATTTCCAGATATCAGCAGTAAAGACCATTTTGATTTAATTTTTGTAACCAGGGGTGGAATTCTAGCAGGAGCTCCTTTGCATATTAGACCATACACCCTTGATGTAGCCAGTCCTTCAAGAGCTTACAAAAAAGAGCCTTGTAAACTCTTGGAGGATTGATACATCAGAGGGTGTGGCCTAATATGCAAAGGAGCTCCTGCTAGATTCCACCCCTGTTTGTAACCCAAAAAAATTAGCCAGTGACTCTTTGAAACCCTGCAAAAACTACCCACAAAATTCTTGAGAGAGTCATAAATAAGGCATAGCACAAGTTCACAGCTTTGCTTTTTGTTGGCTTACTAATTTATTTTTTCTTCTTTCACTTCTGTGTGAGCCATAGATATTGTATACTTACAATAACAACAAATGTGTTTTCAACCTTTCCTTCAAGAATGCCAGATTTTTTTAGACTTCAATAAAGTACTAGAACAAATGGAAAAACAAAGCAGTAGAAAGTGGCATAGCAAAAACAAAACATTGCAGAGGAGTTTTGTTTGTTTGGTCACAAAATGATCTATGTTCTATGCCAGGGGTGTCGAACTCATTTGTTCTGAAAGATGGATCTGACATCTGTTATGAAAGATGGATCTTTTTTCTTTGTTTAGAGTCTGAAACCAAAATTATTGTTCCTATTTTTTGTTTTGTAATAAATATTGATCTTTTTGAATTATATGTGTTTCTTGCAGATAAAGTATTTGCCCCCCAAGGTCGGAATAAAGAGTCAGACACAATGCATTGGTATAATAATTGGGCCACTTTATTAAACATCATAATAAATGGCAAGGGCACCCAACCAGCGGCCTGGCCAGGGCCAAGGGTCACCCAGACCGCTCTCCTGCCATTTGCGGGCAAGAGACCCAGCTCCCCAGCTGGAGCTGTGTGACTCAGCTCCTACCAGGCAGGCCCAGCAGGGAGGCACGCACCAGAGGGCCCAAACCCAGATGCACATCTTGACGGAAGGCACCTTCTAGTCGAGCCTCCAGAATGGTCTGCATTCTCCACACTCCGGGTCACCAAACCCCAAGGTTGATCATGCCAGACCCCTAATTCCCCAAAAGAGGGATGCTTCACAGTCCTCCCCTAGCCACATAGTGCCCTAAACCCCCAAAACCTGCCAACTAAAGTGACTGCCTATTTAACAGCACCTCCCGATAGCCAAATCCACAATCCACTGCACTGCTATGCAGGGTAGGAAAAAAACACCCCAGCAACTGCCAATCAGCAGTAAAAAAATTCTTACCCAGCCCCCAAATGAGGCAACCAGCAACCGCCTAAATAACAGACAGGGCGGGCGGGAGGGCCGATTGTCCGCAGGACTGCTAGGGAAGAGCGGAGGTCTGGCCATTAGGATGGCCTGGCCCCGCCCCCAGCATTGCGCGCCCAAACGGGTGAAGAGTGACTCAATCCTCCCAGGGCAGCAAACCAGGCTGAAGCAGCCTAGCAGCGTTGCTGCAGGCTGCAAGCCTCAGATTGTCCCCCAAGGTCAGAATAAAGAGTCAGACACAATGCATTGGTATAATAATTGGGCCACTTTATTAAACATCATAATAAACAGCAAGGGCACCCAACCAGTGGCCTGGCCAGGGCTAGGGGTCACCCAGACCACTCCCCTGCCATTCGTGTGTGAGAGACCCAGCCCCCCAGCCGAAGCTGTGTGACTCAGCTCCCGCCAGGCAGGCCCAGCAGGGAGGCACGCACCAGAGGATCCAAACCCAGATGCACGTCTCGACGGAAGGCACCTTCTAGTCGAGCCTCCGGGATGGTCTGCATTCTCTGCACCCCGGGTCACCAAACCCCAAGGTTGATCATGCCAGACCCCTAATTCCCCAAAAGGGGGATGCTTCACAGTCCTCCCTTAGCTGCATAGTGCCCTAAACCCCAAAAACCTGCCACTACTAAGGCCAAGTCTCTACTTAGGGCTTAACGCCCACCGGGAGGCCCAAAGCCACCCGCAACCCTTGTCGCAAATCTCTCAAGAAAAGCATATTACCCTTTTCTGAAAGATGTACTCCATCCCCTCTGTAGAGGTCAGGAAATTTTGACAAAATGTCCAGATGGGGAAGATAGTGATCCAACCCCCCTTCCAACACTCTCTTAAACTCCTTATTAGCCTTATACCGAGCCCTCTCAATAGCAGCAGGGTCCCAAGCACAGTGCCAAACAAGGCGGGGCAGCATGGCTGACCAAATTATGGTGGTCCCAGACCATCGCTCCGTAATGTACTCAAAATCATTGCAGGCCTGCCAAACTAAGGCCTTGCCCTTTAACAGCCCTAGATCATTACCTCCCAGGTGAACAATTAAAACCTAAGGAGGAGGACCCACACTGTCTTGAAATAACAATGGCAGCAGACCCGGCCACTGAAGGCCCCGGCACCCCCACCACTCAATACAAACATGTTGGCTGAGTCCCAGCTGAGAGCCGACCGAAGTTCTCTGCACCTGATGAGCAGCCCAAAACACGTGGCGATGGCCACAGACGAGAACTCGGCTCCTCTGGCCAGGAACAACAGCATCTAAAGAGAAAAAAACAGTTAAACAAGAACAGAACCAACAAGAAATTACTTAACCGGCCAACAAGAAATTACTTAAGGCCTGAGGAAAGGTCGAACGTAAGACTTGTAGGCTGATGAACGCCAACGGCCCAAGCGCTGAATGGAGGAGGAAGGATACCCCATAGCGGCAGCTGTTGAGGCTGCCCTAATTCTAAAGAAGTGGGTCCCAAACTGCACCCCAGTCAGCCCCAATTCACCTAAAGCCCGTGACGTCACCGCCCAAAACTGATACTTCGTCAACGGGCTACCATCATAATGGCAAAACAAAAACCCATCCTTGGGCCCCCAGACTGCCAAATAAGCAGTCAATGTGGTAACTGGACACAGCTCAAGTTCTGAACAACTACTCAACTCAAGTACAGTGCCTTTTTGCAACAGATCCGTCTTAGAGCAACAGACAGTAATCACTGCCTTACCCACAGATAGCTCCAGGTCCCTTAACAACAGAGCCTTACCAGAAACATCATTTCTGGACTGTGCCACCAGCTCGCTGACTCTAAGGGCCCCAAAAAAGGCTACTAAAGACGTGGAATGAAACAAACATGCTTCAAAAGAAGAAGCACACACCACGTCCCAAATCCCCTTCAAACCCCGCAAAATTGATGGAGACATAGGATTCCGCGTATCTACCCTGGGTCCAGCCTCTCTGGCCCACCCCTCCAGCATCTTTCGAAGACGAAAATCAGCTATTTCCTCCCTATAACCCAGCGCCTTACTGGCAAAAGCCAATGCAGAAGAAGATGATGAAGATATTGGATTTATATCCCGCCCTCCACTCCGAAGAGTCTCAGAGCGGCTCACAATCTCCTTTACCTTCCTCCCCCACAACAGACACCCTGTGAGGTGGGTGGGGCTGGAGAGGGCTCTCACAGCAGCTGCCCTTTCAAGGACAACCTCTGCCAGAGCTATGGCTGACCCAAGGCCATTCTAGCAGGTGCAAGTGGAGGAGTGGGGAATCAAACCCGGTTCTCCCAGATAAGAGTCCGCACACTTAACCACTACACCAAACTGCAGACAGGCACCCCCTAATGGATTGCATGGCCAATCCCTTACCTCGAAGTAAAACACAGTAATGGAGCAACTGCTTCACCGGGAGGGGCCAAATAATGTGATACCCTACCTCAGCCCTAAAGTCTTAAAACTGCCACACAGTCCGTTTGTAAGACTTCCTGGTGCTAGGCACAATGGCTAGGCCTATTGCTCTGCAGGCCTTGGCTCTCCAATCAGCCATAGCTCCTGGGGCATTGGCACCGCCTCTCTGTCGGCATCTGGGGCCAACTGACAAAACCTCTCCATCTGTTTACGAGATAGAGCGTCAGCCACCCCGTTACTCACCCCAGGAACATGCTTGGCTAAAAACAAAATATTAAGCCGCAAACAACGCAGAGTGAAGGCCCTCACCAACCTCATAATCCGCCGGGATTTGGATGAAAGGGAATTAATGACATGGACTACTGCCATATTATCACACCAAAAATGAACGGTATGATTGGCCATATCCTTCCCCCACAGCCAAACCATGACTAAAATGGGAAAGAATTCGAGAAACGTAAGATCTCGGTTCACACCTACCTGTATCCAGGAGTCTGGCCAACAATCTGCGCACCAATGTCTGCGGAAATAGACTCCAAAACCCAAGGACCCAGCAGCATCAGACATTCAGACATGACCTGGAGCTCAGCTTCAAGCCTCATGTCCTCTCTCCAGAAAGAAACTCCATTGAAGGACTCCAAAAATTCCTGCCAAACCCTCAAATCATCCCTTATGCTGCAGGTAACCCGAGTTCATAAGAACATAAGAGAAGCCATGTTGGATCAGGCCAACGGCCCATCAAGTCCAACACTCTGTGTCACACAGTGGCAAAAAATTTTATATACACATACACTGTGGCTAATAGCCACTGATGGACCTGTGCTCCATATTTTTATCTAAACCCCTCTTGAAGGTGGCTATACTTGTGGCCGCCACCACCTCCTGTGGCAGTGAATTCCACATGTTAATCACCCTTTGGGTGAAGAAGTACTTCCTTTTATCCGTTTTAACCTTTCTGCTCAGCAATTTCATCGAATGCCCACGAGTTCTTGTATTGTGAGAAAGGGAGAAAAGTACTTCTTTCTCTTCTTTCTCCATCCCATGCATTATCTTGTAAACCTCTATCATGTCACCTCGCAGTCGACGTTTCTCCAAGCTAAAGAGCCCCAAGCGTTTCAAACCTTTCTTCATAGGGAAAGTGCTCCAGCCCTTTAATCATTCTAGTTGCCCTTCTCTGTACTTTCTCCAATGCTATAATATCCTTTTTGAGGTGCGGCGACCAGAACTGCACACAGTACTCCAAATGAGACCGCACCATCGATTTATACAGGGGCATTATGATACTGCTGATTTGTTTTCAATTCCCTTCCTAATAATTCCCAGCATGACGTTGGCCTTTTTTATTGCAAACGCACACTGTCTTGACATTTTCAGTGAGTTATCTACCACGACCCCAAGATCTCTCTCTTGGTCAGTCTCTGCCAGTTCACACCCCATCAACTTGTATTTGTAGCTGGGATTCTTGGCCCCAATGTGCATTACTTTGCACTTGGCCACATTGAACCGCATCTGCCACGTTGACGCCCACTCACCCAGCCTCAACAGATCCCTTTGGAGTTCCTCACAATCCTCTCTGGTTCTCACCACCCTGAACAATTTAGTGTCATCCGCAAACTTGGCCACTTCACTGCTCACTCCCAACTCTAAATCATTTATGAACAAGTTAAAGAGCATGGGACCCAGTACCGAGCCCTGCGGCACCCCACTGCTTACCGTCCTCCACTGCGAAGACTGCCCATTTATACTTACTCTCTGCTTCCTATTACTAAGCCAGTTTTTGATCCACAAGAGGACCTGTCCTTTTACTCCATGACTCTCAAGTTTTCTAAGGAGCCTTTGTTGAGGAACTTTATCAAAAGCTTTCTGGAAGTCAAGGTAAACAACATCTATCGGGTCACCTTTGTCCACATGTTTGTTCACCCCCTCAAAGAAATGTAACAGGTTAGTGAGGCAAGATCTTCCCTTGCAGAACCCATGCTGAGTCTTCCTCAATAACCCGTGTTCATCAATGTGCCTACTCATTCTGTCCTTGATAATGGTTTCTACCAACTTTCCCGGTATTGAAGTCAGACTGACTGGCCTGTAATTTCCCGGATCTCCTCTGGAACCCTTTTTAAAGATGGGGGTGACATTTGCTACCTTCCAGTCCTCAGGAACGGAGGCAGATTTCAATGAAAGATTACAGATTTTTGTTAGAAGATCCACAAGTTCAACTTTGAGTTCTTTCAGAACTCTCGGATGTATGCCATCCGGACCCGGTGACTTATTAGTTTTTAATTTGTTTTTAATTTGTCTATCAGTTCTCAGAGTTCTATGCTGAGGCAAGCATAGCCCTGCCATAGCATCACAAAGCCTTCTAAGAAAAGCCCTCCCTGGAGCAACAACTTTGCATGCAACTCCAGCAAGGTAACGTTTTTAAGAAGAAAGGCAAAAATCCTAGTCCTCAATTCAACTATTTTTTGAAGAGGTACCCTGGACAGCTGCGCCACAGTATCAATCTCAATCCCCCAAAAGGTCAGCTTTTGGGTCGGACCTTCCATTTTCTCTGGAGCCAAAGGGACCCCAAGCTCTGCCACCAGCTCTATAAAGCCTGACAGCAGCTGCTTACAACTTCCAGTCCCCTTGGGACCCACAAAAACGTAGTCATCCAAATAATGAACGATGTCCTGTAAACCCACTTTCTCCCACACAGCCCATTCCAAGAATGTGCTGAAACACTCGAAAGCAGAACATGATACAGAGCAGCCCATAGGCAATGCTCTTTCCATGTAAAATTGACCCTCAAAAGAAAACCCCAAAAGCTCGAAATCATCAGGATGGACTGGAAGAAGGCAAAATGCAGATTTAATATCGCATTTTGCCAACTCTGCGCCCACCCCGCAGCGTCTCATCACGGCTACAGCCTGGTCAAAGCTGGTATACCTAACTGAGCATAAGTGCTCAGGAATCCCATCATTCACAGACTTCCCCCTGGGGAAGGAGAGATGGTGAATCAAACAAAATTCACCAGGTGCCTTTTTCGACACCACGCCCAATGGCGAAACCCTTAGAGTACACACTGGAGGTTGTGAAAAAGGACCCAAGATCCTACCCTCCGCCAACTCCTTGGCAATCTTGTCTCTAATGACCTGCTCTAAGCCCTTAACTGACTTAAGGTTCCCAGACATAAATGGGACTCGAGGCCCCTGAAAAGGGATCCTAAAACCAACTTTAAAACCTTCCAACAAATAAAAACTGCCCTTCGAGGATATCTCAACAGCCAATGTTCAAGAGGCCCCACCCTTATTAGGCTGGGCCTCTTTCCCAGCTTGATACGATCCTCCACCCCCACCAGGCTTCTTTGCATTATTATGTCCCCGAGCTCTGGAGCAGCTGTTAAAGGAGTGGGACCCACCACACATAGGGCATTCGTGCTTGAACTGGCAAGCCTTCCTGCTACACACTCCCAGAGAGCCAAATTCCCAGCAGAGCAAGCGGGGTTGAACCACCTGACCCGCTGAACTGTGGGGAGAGCCTGATGACATCAAAGAGGTTGTAGATGACCTGCTCACCAGGTGACTGCTATCAGAGCAATCACCCAAGTTAGACCTAGCCAGAGACATGACCTGCAGCCACAGCTGCTGATGGATACGGTCCCACTGAAGAGACGGATACAGGGCAGCCCTCATCCGAAATTCCTCATCATACTGCAACCAGGCGAGGCCACTGAAGGCCATGTAGCCCTTGTAAATTATATCCAAATATTGGAAAAGGGCAGCTGCCTGCCAAGGCTGCGCCTAGGTAATCACCCCGGCATAAATACAAAACCCTGGAAGCCAATTTGACCAGGTCTGATCCATCTTTCGCTTTTTAAATTTCTCCTTCTCATCCAACTCCTCCTTATCTTTTTTCTCCAGCTCTCAAAAGAGAAGAGAAAAAATGTCTATGTCCTCCCCTTTCAGGATTTTTTCCATGGTTGCAGGTAGCAAGTGGTCCCCTAGCAGCAAGGCAACATCCCCAAAGGGCAAAGATGTAAAAGGAACCATCCCATAAGGAGAAGGTGCACCCATAAGAGAACCTGCCATACCCAGGTGCCCCACACCTGGGCAGGCCCCGCAAGGGCCACATTGCCCACTTGGCCAAACCCAGTTTGACAGGGACCCCGATCCAGAGGAAGCAGGCACCCCCGGACTCACAGCAGGAATACCCTGCCCAGCCTGCAAGGCAGGACCCCATGGCCCCCATGGCCAAGCCTGCCCAGCACAAGCCTGCCAATTGTCCCCAGACTTACCTACAAATCCCATGGGAACCAATGACGATGCTCCAGCTGCTGACACAGCACCCACATCTGGACCGCTGGGACCAACAGCCCTGTCAGCTACAACTCCACCAGACCTGCCCTCAAGGATAGACAGCCTGATTAGTACATTAGCTTGCAGCCCCCTCCTAGAGGCCCTATTACCCTCAACCCCTCCTGGAGAGGGAATGCCTGATGCCTGCTCCAAAGCCCGCAACCTACGTATAATATTGGCGTCAACCGCTACATCACCCTCCTCATCAGGTGAGGATAATGGGGGTGGGGGCCTCTTAGCAAGAGCCTTGGGTGCCTTGGGCACTGGCTTCTTGCCCTTGGACTTACCAGACCCCTTACCACCTGACATTTTCACAGGCACACTAGTACCCACAAAATGGCTGCTCACAGGTGCTAACTAAAATGGCTGCCTCCCCTCCTACAAGAAAGGAGCTTAAAATGGCCGACTTAGCTCAAAAAGCAGCCCCAGCAACTGAAGCCACCCTACACCCCCCTGGCACTCAGACCTACCACCCAAATCCCCTTCACCAAGAAGGGAGAGGGCAGACCACCCCAGGCTTAACCCAAAAAACACAAACCAGAGTCCCCAGCAGACCCCTCCCAGCCCATGGAAACCCCTCAACCACGTGAAAGAAAGACCGCTGCCGCAGCCAAGCCTCCATCCGCTCTCCGAAGCCTTCAGGGACACTCAGACGACGACGCAACCCCAGAATGCTTCCTGAACGCTGACGCAATCATGTTGACCTCCCAGCATGCCCGAACCATGCAGAAAGCTGTCCTTCCCTGACCCAATTGTCCGCAGGACTGCTAGGGAAGAGCGGAGGTCTGTCCGTTAGGATGGCCTGGCCCCGCCCCCAGCATTGTGCGCCCATATGGGTGAAGAGTGACTCAATCCTCCCAGGGCGGCAAACCAGGCTGAAGCAGCCTAGCAGCATTGCTGCAGGCTGCAAGCCTCAGAATCTGCTTAAATTTAGTCAGGTAAGCAAAAGTTTTCCTTCTTTTGATTGGAGAGTTAAGATATTAACATTAAGAGAAAGTATTTTAATTTGTCCCTAGCCATTGTCCTATTTTGTTTTTTAGCCATTTTGTTAACTTCTTATGACTACCATTTTTATCTTTAGTTGGTTGTGATCACGTTTTAAAACCAGACCATTCCTTGTCTTGTTCCTTTTCATCTTCTGACATGTCCGATTGACTGGTCCTTGCTTCTTCATCTCGTTCTCGTTCTCCCTTTTTATCTTTCCTCTCTTTCCCAGCATACTTTTCCAGAAAATATTCTGCTTTGTGGATTGAAGTAATTCTATGTTTTTTCCCTTCATAGGTAAAGATGAGTCCCTCTGGAGCAAGCCATTTCATTTGTTCTTAGAAAGGAAGTTAGATCTTGGTATTGGTACTCTTTTCTTTTTTGTTTTATTGGCCAGGGAACCTCTTTCAAGACTCTTATATTTTCTCCTTTTATCACTATTGAAGGTTCTTTACTCTGTTTAAGAACCAAATCCCTGGCCTTCCTTCTAGCAAATCTGACATGGACCTCTCGGCAGACTCGGAGGAAGGCAGACGCTTGTTTCTTCGCTCCTAAAAACGCTCCTAAAACGCTAAGTTGTTTTCAATCTTCTAACTTTTATCTTGCCTTGTTATAATTGTTTTTAAATAGTCTCATCTTATCACCTCACTATTAATTTTGGTGCAGCTGTTTCGTTTCTCCCAAGCTCTGGCTGTTTAATCAGCTAATAAGCTTCTCCTTTTGTTTTCTGACACAGAAGCTGCTGCAGCTAACGAACGACAGCTGATGTTTTATAAAGTTTTACAAAGTTTTACATTGTCCCTCAAAGACAGGGGTTTTTTTCTTTTCCTTTTTTTTTAGAGTCTTTTAACTTGAACTGTGAATTTAACTGAAGGTTGAAATTAAGTCAACTCCTGTAAAGCAACATGGCGGAGTGCAGTCGACTACAGCGTTGGTTCTGACAAATTTGGCTTTTAAAGACATTTCACGATATTCTTAGCAGATGTTGTGGCTTTTATCTGTAATTTTTAAGATATCAATTGTTTGGTATTTGTTTTATTTATTTATTATCAGAACAGTGCCAATTACCATCCAACAGAACCCCCTTAATGGCATCGGGCAAGCGGCCAAGAGAAATGGAGGAGGAATCTGCTTCGTTGCCAGTTTGCAAACAGCTTAGGATAGAGGACTTTTTTACCTTAAACAACAAGTCCAAATCTGCTCTGCCGTCATTTGCTGTTGAAACATCAAATCGCTTTTCCCCTCTAGAGGACGTGTTGGAGCCAGCAGAAAAGGAGGAACTGACTAGTGGACTGACTAATGGAGGAGAAGATGGAAGAGAAGCTTGTCCTGTGGGCCAGCCCTTTTGCAACACTAATGAAGCTCTGAATGATAACATACCTTGCCAACTAAGTGACAAACAATCAAATAGGCATGCGGAGGGGCTGGAGTTGCTAGCACAGCAAACAACCCTGGTGGCAGAAGCCTTACAGACAATTTTTACTTACTTACGAGAAATAGTATCCTTGATAAAGGAGAGGGGTGGAGATTATGCAAAAGAAAATAAAGAACAGGCACAGGAGGGGAATAAAGCAAACGTTGTTAAGAAAAGAGGTCCAATAGGTACTGGGATTAAAGCTACTTCGACATCAAAGAAACCAAAGGTTGTTAAAGAAAATTTATTTTCATTGGTATACAATCCAAAAAGTATTGTTGTAAATATTTTCCCATTGCAAGGGAGATTTATCGATTGGAGCGCCAAATGGAAAGCAAAAGGACATTTAGCCAACTTACTTGGGATAGCTCCCCCTTTGGTTGACCTCATACAGATGGAAAGGCTGCCAGGTCCTATAAGATTTGAACGCTTTTTGCTTCATTTTAATACAGACAAAATTCCCTCGTACTTGTTTGCTTATGCCAACAGATATGCGGCGCTAGGGATTAGATTACAAAGACATTTCAAAAATGCTATAATTTCGAAAATAGTTGCAAAACCAAAAGATGTTGGTTCTAAAAAGGACTATAAAAAACAGTCACTGGTGGCTGAACTGGAATCTACCAACACTGTATTGATCTTAGATCAACCAACTCCTTCTAATTTACCCCCTCCTTTGCTGGAATCAGCTCTGAAGCCCTCTATTACCTCCATTAACTTAGACAAAGAGGCACCCCTAACAGGAGATATTGGGATCGGACAGAAAAATCTGGATTCCAGTTGGCCAGAGGAGGAACTCGAGAAACAACTGCTTGCAAAATTTACGTTGTTACAAGACTGTGAGCAAGAGTCCTTGATAGACCGTTTTGAACAATTGACATCTACCCTGAAGGGTCTCAGAGGTTCTACTGATTGTAGGGAGATGGAAATAGAGGGAAGTACTAATGCCTGTGAGCTGAGGAAGAGTGAAGGTGAAGGGACCCATTCCGCAGAGGAGGCCCATCATTTCCCATTAGAACCAACTATAATAATTAACAAAGGAAAGCATAATTCCAACCTGATTGTGGCAGCTGATGACCCTGAAATATGCGAAATAAGGGATGTCCCCCAAGCACCTGATGGAGGAAAATGCAAATGACTGTCCTCAACGCAAGACATGGGGATCACCAACAAACCTGTTGAAATTTTGTCATGGAACGTGGCAGGATGGCTAAGATGTCTTCATTCGTACATAGAGGTTCCTTTTTTCCAGAGAGACTTTGATATTATTTTATTGCAGGAAACGTGGATGGCAGAAACTCTTTTGCTGGACGGTTATTCCTCCTATAGTTTACCAGCAGTTCCAGGAAAAGGTCCAGGGAGGTTAAGGGGAGGCTTGGGCATTTTTATCTCCAATGCCCTTAAGGTTCAGTGCGTGTTGAAACCGTCGCTGTCCCATTTAGCTATGGCTATATTGGTGAGATGGGATAGGGGAATCCTGATTATTATAAATGTATACCTCCCACCTCTAACAAAACAGACATCTATAGAAGAAAACTGGGCGTCACTAGACCAATTTATAATAAATCTTTCCCTGGAACACCCGGAAGCTCAAATCTTACTGGCAGGGGATTTCAATGCCCGTATGGGAATGAATGATGCCTTCTTAGCAAATAAATTTAATTCCCTACTAAATGAGCAGGAACAAGGCCAGAATGGACTTCCCTTCACAAGAGATTTTAAAGATTGTAAGGCAAACTTTGCCGGCCTATGTTTAGCTAAATTAGCAGGCAGAAGAGAGTTCCATATCCTAAATGGGGCATTCTATGGCGATCATCCAGGCGAATATACTTTTATGTCTGGGAATAGAATGAGCACTATTGATTATATGTTGGTATGCAATTCTCTATTACCTCTGATTAAAAATTTCCAAGTACTCCCATACTTGGAGGGTGACCATCTACCTCTATGTCTGCAGATAGCTCTCCCATTAAATCCTAACCAAAATGAGGTATGTTATACAACAAGGATAGGAATTATGGGGAAAAGAGTAAGGTGGGGTGGGGAATTGGATAAAAAAGTGAAAGAAATCTTAACTCCAGAAAATTTGCAGAAGCATGTGTTAGTGTTCACAGCTTTAGAGGAAAACCAAGACCCGTTAATAGTTTACCAAGATATAATCCAGGAGATTTACTCTATTATGACTGTGCCAGCAGGGAATAGATTACATCAGCATTATAGGAAAACAAAACGTTGGTTTGATTCTGAATGTGTCCAAGCAAAAAAAGAACTAAATCGTTTGTATTATCTTGCTATGAGAAGTAGCATAGAAAAAAGGGTAGAGACACAAAGTGCCCTAGTGAGCCATAAAAAAACCTATAAAGGCATTATTCAAAGGAAGAAGAAAGATTATACTCGGAAACTATGGGAGGAACTTATACAGGCTGTAAAACTAAAAAATTCTGCGCTTTTTTGGAAATTAACAAAGATTGGGGGGGTTAAGATAGCCTCTCCCCTGGACATGTTTATTCCAGCGGAAACATGGACTGTTTTCTTCCAGAATTTATATGATGACAATGTCCAACCCTCCTTTCCAGGTAACATAGAGAACTTCCCTCAGTGGCCACCAGTTAGTACGCAAGAAATAAAAGCCCATATAATGCAACTGGAAAATAGGAAGGCTCCAGGTATAGATGGCATACCAGCTGAGATGCTTAAAGAGAATGTAAATTGGTGGGCACAATTTCTGGCATCTTTCTTCACTTACATTGATCAAACAGGCCGAATCCCAAAGCAGTGGGGGACAGCTATAGTTGTCCCTATTTTTAAAAAAGGCAATCGAAATAATCCCGCCAATTATAGGCCCATAAGTCTTTTAAATATAATAAGTAAGATCTATACAAGACATCTTTTAGAAAAACTAGAAATATGGACGGAACAAGAAGAAATTATTCCCCTGGAACAGGCTGGATTTAGGAAAGAAAGGTCGACAATCGAGCACTGCCTGATATTGCAACAGCTAATTGGGAAGTACTCTGCCAGAGGTACAACTGCTCTATATGCTGCTTTTATTGATTTAAAGGCAGCATTTGATTCCATTTCAAGGCAACGATTGTGGCAAAAACTAGCGGCTTCTAATATTGATAAAAGGCTGCTATTTCTTATTCGTGGACTCCATGAAGAATCATTTCTTAGAGTGAGATGTAATATGCAGGGATTACTTTCAGAACCAATAAAAACTCAGAAGGGTGTAAGACAGGGTTGCCTTTTGGCCCCCATCCTATTTAACTACTATATCAGTGATATGGTGGAACATATGACTGATACAAAATTTCACCCCCCAAAGCTGGCTCTTCGCCATCTTTCAGTACTGCTATATGCAGACGATGTGGTACTGTTATCTAGAACACCTATTGGGTTGCGGAGAGCATTAGACAGCTTTGTTAAGTACTGCGAAAATGAACGGTTGGTAATAAACTTTGAAAAAACAAAAGTGATGGCATTTGGCAAAAAAGCCAAGAAGAGGTATTGGACTATGAAAGGGAAGAAAATAGAACAAGTAACAAAATTTACTTATTTGGGAATGGTAATTCAGAATACAGGTGCCTATACTGAACATTGTAATATGAGGGTCGAGAAAGCTGAGAAAACAATGTACGCTATCCTGAGATTTTTTCGCTCTAAGGGGGCCTTCTATGTTCCGGCAGCACTGAAACTATTCCAATACAAAGTGTTAACACAATTGCTCTATGGTATTAACCTGGGCATTTCGGCTAAAAAACTGAAGGCTCTCGAGAAAGTGCAATCTAAATTTCTTCGTAACGTTTTGCAGCTTCCGCCAGGTGTGTCAAATGCCCTTTTGCGTTTAGAAACTGGGCAAATGAGAATTGAGGCCAGAATTATGTTATCTTCGGCATATCAATGGCTAAGGATCCATAAAAACAAAAAAGGCCTCTTCCCTTTAATAACTCAAGACCCCTATAGGCCAAGGTGGCTGCAATTGGTCAGAAGCAACTTAGAAAGTGTAGGATTCTCACTTGAAAACCTCTTGGCGCAGAGCTATGCCAAAGCAAAAAGTATTATCAAACAAAGAATCTGCGATATAGAGAGACAAAGGGATCTAGAACAGGCCCCCTCTTTTTTAGCAGCTACTGAGACCAAATATGTTATGAGGACGGCCAAGTACTTTTTTTATTTGGAGGTACCAGCCCACAGAAGAGCCTTTACGTTGGCTCGATGCGCAGCCATGCCCTCAAAGGTGCTAGAAGGGAAATATAGAAAAGTCCCGTATGAAGACCGACGCTGTCCTTGTGCTATGGGAGAGGTGGAGTCGATGACTCATATGTTTTTTCGATGCCCTTTCCACCAAGTACAGAGGGATAGGTTTGTTTCCCCGTTTGTAGTTAAACCAATGGCAGACGCGGACGAGGCATGTTTGGAGAAACTTTTGGTGGATGCAAGTCCAACTATCTCTAGACAGATAGCCAAATTTTGCCATTATCTTGTGAAGTTCCATACTAAGAAACAAGAAACTGCATGTCTTGTATGATCTCTTGGAATTTTAGTTTATAAATGTTTTTATATACTCTGATTTAAAGGACATGGACCTCTCTTGATAATGCTTTTTTGCATACATATGCAGAGGAAACACAAAGAAACTGCATGTCTTGTATGATCTCTTGGAATTTTAGTTTATAAATGTTTTTATATACTCTGATTTAAAGGACATGGACCTCTCTTGATAATGCTTTTTTGCATACATATGCAGAGGAAACACAATAGGCATGATCAGTCTCATATCTCATGTCTAAATCTTCTTCCTGCAATAGTTCAGTCAAGACCTCAGACATTATTTTAACAATGTCTTCTGATTTATCCTCTGGAACATTTTGAAATCTCAACAGGTATGCCGCTCTCTCCATTTCAAGTTGCAATGTCCTAGCCTCCCCCACATTTTGTTTTTTCTCTAAGTTTTTCACCTTAGTATCTGTCTTCAACACCCTAACATCCATGGTTTTCATCAACTTGTTAGTCTCAGTGGTTTGCTTCTTACATACCTCAACATCACCTTTTACCTATTGCATTTGCTCCCCTAAGGTTTCCTTGTCAGTTACATCTGACATAGCATTCATCAGTATCATTTGTAACTCTTTAATTTCTTCCTGTAAATTTGGGGTGCCCAATTTAGAGGGCCCTGTTAAAGGATTTGGAGAAAGTATACCTTCTTTACTCATTATTGCCACAATCCACCAATCAATAAGCACACACAAACAAAAAACCTTTACCAGGTTACCTGTTTTATAACTTTAAGACTTTCCAATAAATGAGATATTTACTTTTAAACACTATTGCTATGGAACACCATGTACTACAAATGTCAACAATCCCCACCTTAAGTAGATAAAATATCCACTTCAACAGTTCTTGAAAACAGTTTGGCAATTAACCCAAACAATCCAACCACAAGCAAAGCAAAGATTAGAGCCTGCAAGTATTGTTAAAATAAAATGAAGCTGAAAAGATCTTTGGTAAAAACAGCATGCAGACAAAAAATCAGGACTGGTCTCACCCCAGTTCTGACTTGAATGTTCAAATTGGCTCCAAAGGGAGTATCTCCAAGTAACAAACCAGAGCTATATTAATTTTATAAGTGCAGAATTCTAAAAAACCAGAGTCCAAGATAGTCAATGTTTTTGCGTAGTTGAATAAACTGCTCCAAAACCCCAAGAAGTTCAGTCCTGTGTTCAAATCTGTTTATAAGAGTCAGCACAGTTACAATTCAAGGTTAAAAGGAGTGAAGCCATAAAATCCAACTGTAATCCAAGGCAAGGTAACCAAAACTTTCAAAATGAAAGGAGAAAAACCAGGAAATCCAGCAGGATCCCCCCCCCAAATGACGCTTCCATCAATAATTAACACAACCAGCCAGCACACAGCTGGGAGAACCCTAAAAACCCTTCCTTCACCCCTTCTTTATAATGCTTCCTTCACCTCTCGGAAACTGCACAACCAGCAAATACTGGAGAACTTCTTCACTTCATAAACTTTCAATGCCGGGTTAGTTTGAAAGCTGAGGAGCTCAGGGGGAAACGAGTGAGGAATCTCCCCCCTTTACTGTATCCTTTTCAGTAAGTCCCTTAGAAAAAGAGTTTTTACCGTTCAGATGGATCCAATAAGCACAGATAGTTAAAAAGGCAAAGTCTCATGAAAACTTGAGATGTCGAGAATGAAGATGCAGATCAGGAGAATTTAAAAGTTACCTCTAGTTTCCAAAATGGAAATCAGAGTGTTGGAGCTTCATGGCGACTGGAGACCTGTGTGTTGAACTGCTGCTTGACACAGTGCCTCCTGTCTGGCCACCTGCTGTGGGGAGTTTTACCAAGGTCCCCCATCAGTCCTCCAGCCGGGGGGGGGGGAGCCGTCCAAACGCCCAATTCAGAGCCACTCACTGAAGCTACATCTACGAGTGTGCCCTGCAGTGAGGCACCATTCCCAGGACCCTGTGGGCCACATGTTTGACACCCCTGCTCTATGCTGTATGTTCATTTGATGCGCTCAGGAGTTTATATGAAAACTATGTCCATTGCCATTAATTTATTTACAGGAATAAAAGAATCTGAGCATAAACTCTTATAATACATACTAAATATTTCCTTGGCACCTCGTCTTATCTTACATGGTAGCATCATTGTATAAGGAAGAAACACCATATGGAATGCTTATATTTTACAACCATTGCATAAAAATTTGTTAGTGTATAATATTCCTGTTTCTTTTTTTGGAAATAAAAACTCTGAATCCTATTCATAGGGGTTGCTTGTTGTGTTTGCGGATTATTGTACTATGTGACAGAAAGAAGCCATCACACAAAGAGAGGTCCATGAGTATTAACAGCACTGGCATCTGCATCAGAACCTCCAGATTACATCCTGTCCTCAGAGAAAGTAATAATGAGAGCTGCCTTGTTGGATGAGACCAAAGGTCCATGTAAGTCAGCATTCTGTTTTCAGCAGTGTTAGCCCTGGACCCTCATCATTAAGGACTGTGATTATCTGGCTCTGATGCCAGGCCCTATATGGACTTAAAGTTGCAATAGACACTAATAGCCTGAAATTCATCTGTTATAAATAATTCTCCTGGCAATTCTAACCATCTTGATTCGTTGGGACTTAGTGGGGTTGTACAGCACAAGCCTTTGACCTGTCAAACTATCAATTGAGAGTACCTGCATACCATTGCTTGAGTCAGCTCCTCTCTCTCACCCAAGTGGCTGTTGCCAGCCAGCAAAGCTGATTCTGTCAGTAAAACTCAACCAACCTAAGTTCTGGCAGTTACTGTAGGAACACACTATTGGCCCATCACATGTCAGCCACCATTCTCTGGCCTCCTATTGGCTGACTCCCTTGCCTCCACTTCCTGCAGACCCAAGAATATTGAACACATTTCTAAAAGCAGTCTTACCTCAGAGACAGCCACATTTCCAGCTGTTGTATGTCAACTAGCTGTTGTATGTCATTGGGAACCACATTTCCAGCTGTTGTATGTCATTGGGAACCACTATCGTCAATCTCCAGGTGAGGGCTGGAGATCACTCAGAATAACAACAGCTAACCAGATGGCAGAGATCAGCTCTCCTTGAGGTGGTGGGGGAGCGAATGCCTTCACTTGGGTTGGTTGGAAGACAGCAAGGGTGGGGGATACTTATCCAGAGGCCTTTAGTGGTATCATTCCAGGCTGGTGAGAAATCCCTGGATTTCTGTGGTGGAGTTTGAGGAGGGTAAAGAATTAGGTCTTAGAGCAGGGTCTGCCAGACACAGGTTCTTGCTGTGAAAGCTGACTGCATGATTTCAGACTAGTCACATACTTCCAGCCTAACCTGCCTCACAAGGTTGTTGTTCAAATCACATGGGGAAGAGAACAATGATGTAAACTGCTTTGGTCCTCCCCTCCACTGTGAAGAAAGACTTTCATTTTCCTATGTAGAGGTTGCAGGGAGGGGGAAGGCAATAGAAATCTGAAGTCAGAGGGGCAGATAAAGGAAAGGAGATAGGGTTGCCAACTGCAGATTAGGAAATTTCTGAATATTTAAGGGGTGGAGCCTGGAGAGCATGGGGTTTGAAGAGGGATAGGATCTCAGACAGGTACAATGTCATTTCCTCCTGGGGAACTAGAGAGCAGATTTACAATTGCTCTCTAGATGTTAGAGATCAGCTCCCCTTGAGGTGGGGGGGAGTCAATGCCTTCACTTGGGTGGATCAGAAGATAGCAAGGGTGGCGGGCAGTCGCCCAGAGCCTCTTTCTAGAGCCCATTGTATTTTTCTTCACAATGGGCCTTACTCCTAGTATGTATATCATTTATTGGACATTCAACTTTGTTGAACTTTAAACTTTTGGCAGTAGTGCCAACCCAGTATAGACATTTTTACTCTCCAGCCAGGCTCAAGACAGTTCCCTGCCTGTTCCTGCTATTGGTGTGATTGTTTGCATTTCTTCTGCAAAGACGGACTCCAGATCACGCTTCCCTAAGGAGCTACCCAGCTCCGCAGATTGCAAGTGCATTCTTGTCATCAGGAGATAGTGCCAAGAAGCAGCCCTCAAAAGCCATGTTCCTGTGATGTCTTAAAACAACAACTCTTGATCCTGCCAAGCACCATGAGAGTGAGAGGAGAGCCCCGTGTACTCCAGTCATGTTATAGAGATATAAATGAAGAAACCAACGGTCAACAATAGACTTGCTGTCATGTCTTCACACCTAACAAAATATTGTTCCTGTCGACCATCTAGGCAAGCGTCTGAAACAATGAAACATCCAGAAAGATGATCGCTATTGAGGACTTAATCCTGTCACGTCGATCTCCTCCATTGTGTTAGCTCTGGTGTCACAATAGATAGTAATTTGGCACTCAATTGACCCATCATATTTCTTTATTTTAGTGGTGGTTTGCAATAAGTAAAACCATCAACACCCATTAATCCTTTTGTCAATTTCTTGGAAGTCATCTCCAGGGTGATGTCAAGTGTCACCTGACAGCACCTTAGGGCACAAATTTGGCTATAGGAAGGCCAGTTTTTGGTCAGATTGGTGTGTCTCTTATGGTACCCCTACCTTTGCTGTTTGAGCCACCCCCAAATACCTGATCAGTATTGAGTCCATTATAGCAAGTTACACTGGTCATTTCTTGCTCCCGCTTCCCTTATTGACTTCACTTTTAGATTGTTCTGGATTCTTTGAGACTGGTAAACTATTTCCCTGTGTCATTCCCATATATGTTTCCCTATCCAATTTTCTGCTGTTTTTCCTAGAACTGTGTGATAGTTTGTGTGATTCATTTCCCTTGTATGCTTGAACTATTTTTCTAATAAAAATCCATTTAGTTTACCACAAATCTCATTATTTTAAAGGGTTCCTGGGTAGACTGGCTCCTGTATACACAGGTTACTGACGCCGCACATTTGCCATTTTTGCCCACCTAATAAATTCCCCCATACCTCATTCAAGGGCAGTTTGGCTAACAACAGTCTGGAGAACTCACAAGCAGAGAAATGAAGCCTTATCATGTTGAGTGTTCCTATCATCTGGTACTCAGTGATATGCTGCTTCTGTAGGTTCAATTTATCTGTCACATAGAAATTGACAATTAATTATGTCTAATTTTCTCCAAATGAGTTTTGAACATGCTATTCATTTGTTGGGTATGAGAGAAGAACAGGTTGATTGCTTAGATGTTGGGATGCTAATGTGACAAAGCAATGGAAAGTAGAAGGAACAGGCTGTAATGTTTTCTCCCTGGAGTCTGCCCAGGCACTCCCTAACCAGCCCACAAACATACAGCAAAACCCACCTATCTTCAGAAGCCGGTGGGGGGGGGGGTAGTTGTTTTTTCAGGGGAAACTCACTCTACTCCACAACTGGGGGGGGGGGTGTTTCCCTCCAGCCTCTGTCACTACCACCTGAGAGTTTTACCCCCTTTCCAGTTTGGTACCATGAAAATCATCAAACAGAGCTATTTCAGTAACATGGTCATGACAACTCTAAGCAGTATCTTTATATTGTAAATAAGTACTAGCATACCTCTAAAGCATATGCAGGCTATAGAAATTATGGTGCAGATAGTGTAGAAAGGTCCCAGCCAGTGTTCTGGGTTCTGGTTGAATAGGCACACCAGGACTCATCAGCCAACAAATGAGTGTTACTCCATTAGAGAGATTTCTTATCTTCCCTATAGGGTGTGAAAACCTCTGGCTCTGGGGAAAGTAAGGGTTTCCCAACTCCTTGTAGCTACAAACATAAACCCATCTCTGTATAAATGCCAGCCCTTTCTAAGATGAAAGGTCTTGTCCTGGTCTCAGTCCATAACACAGCATGGTACTTATGTATTAGATATTGAGTGGGCCATTGCTGCTACTCTAGTCAAAGCATGCTGGTGGCTTTAGGTGGGATTTGGAGCTGGGAAGTGGGCTATCAGCACTTGAGTCTAATCAAAGAACACTCATTTGACTTCAGAGATGAGTATTTTTTTATCAGTATGAATCCAGGATTTTTCAGAAATCTCGACAATTCAAGGGTCCAATAGACCCAAACCAAAAAATACTGGTAAAGAACATCAGCCCAGTTCTGGGGCTGGCTTGGCTTCTGCTTCTGCCCAGTTCAAACTGGACAGCAGGAGAAGACAGCACAGAGCTATACTGGTGGGGAGTGATTGGCTCCTCACAGGCACAGTGATCCCAGCTGGGCTGCCTTCTCCTTCTGCCTGGTTTAAACCAAGGATCAGGAGAAGGCAGCACAGAGCTGCACCTGCAAGGATCAATCAGTTCCCTGTGGGCACAGCCAATCCTGGCTGGGCTGTCCTCTTCTGCCACCCAGTTTAAACTAGGCAGCAGGTGAAGACAGTGCAGAGCTGCACCAGCAGGGAGATCTCAACTCCCCACTGACCCAGATGATTTTGGGCTGGCTTCTCTTGCAACCCCGTTTAAACCAGGCTGCAAGAGAAGCCACAGCCAAGGCAGTGGGGATTTCTCAGTGCCCCACCAACCTGGCTGATCCTCAGGATCAGGACTGGCCAGACGCCCTGGAGTGCCCTAGGCAGACTTGCTGCCTGGCGCCCCCCCCCAAGCACCCCCATGGCTCCCCACTGTGGCTCTGCGCCCCCTCCCCACCCCCCCATGCAGGGTCCTGCCTGCCCCTCCCAGTGCTCTGCTCGCCTGTCCGCCACTGCTAAAAGCAGAGGCACTCTGCTCACTCCCTTCTCCCTGGGGCTTGCCGACTAAAAGTAAGCTTAGACAGCGAGCAGCCTGTGCCTGTGGGTTTTGTTAAGAGACAAAATGCGCAGGCGTGAGCTGTGAAGCTGACTATGCTTACTTTTAGCCAGTGAGCAGGGGGAAGGGAGTGAGCGAGCGGCAGCGGGCAGGCGAGCTGAGCACCTTGGGGGGTGGGGGGTGGGCAGTGGCCTAGAGGTGGCTAGCGGCTGAAGTTGTAAAGAACTCTGCTTTGGAAATTAATACAATTTAAATTAGAAGTATTTCATCTTTGACTGGATTATGATCCAAGACTGAAATCCTATACACTAGTGTTCTTTTTCTAGCATGTTCAGTCAGAAATTCATTGGGGTTACGAACATAAGAGAACCCATGTTGGATCAGGCCAATGGTCCATCCAGTCCAACACTCTGTGTCACAAAGTGGCCAAAAAAATTATATATATATAATATATTATATATATGTGACAGAGACAGTCCAGCAGTTCAGCTACCTGGGGTGCATCATCTCCTCAGATGCCAAGATCGACAAGGAGATTGACAACAGGCTGGCAAAGGCAAATCGTGCATTTGGCCGACTGCACAAAAGAGTATGGAGCAACAAGCATCTGAAAAAAGGCACAAAGATCAATGTTTACAAAGCAGTTGTGATGACAACCCTCATCTACGGCTCCGAATCGTGGGTTTTATACCGTCATCACCTGCGACTCCTTGAGTGCTTTCATCAGCGCTGCCTTCGCACCATCCTCAACATCCACTGGAGTGACTTTGTGACCAACACTGAAGTCCTCAAGAAGGCGGAGGTTACAAGCATCGAAGCACTGCTGTTGAAGACGCAGCTGCGCTGGGCAGGGCATATTTCTAGGATGGAAAACCACCGCCTTCCCAAGATTGCTCTGTATGGCGAACTTTCCACCGGCCATCGAAATAGAGGGGCACCAAAGAAGAGGTTCAAGGACTCCTTGAAGAAATCCTTTGGCACCTGTCGCATCAACCATCACCAGTGGTCTGATCTAGCCTCAGATCGCAAAGCATGGAGGCACACCATCCACCAGGCTGTCTCTTCCGTTGAGAACGCACGCATAGCTGGTCTTGAGGACAAAAGGAGATTGAGGAAGAATCGCACTGCTACAGCACCAACCCCAAATCAGACTTTTCCCTGCAGCCACTGTGGCCAGATCTGCCTGTCCCGCATTGGTCTTGTCAGCCACCAGCGAGCCTGCAGCTCTCTGAAATGTTTCCTGCCAAATAATATTCAAAGGAGCCTTTGAATAGGAACTTTATCAAAAGATTTCTGGAAGTCAAGGTAAACACATCTCTTGGGTCTCCTTTGTCCACATGTTTGTTCACCCCCTCAAAGAAAAGTAACAGGTTAGTGAGGCAAGATCTTCTCTTACAGAACCCATGCTGAGTCTTCCTCAATAACCCGTGTTCATCAATGTGCCTATTCATTCTGTCCTTGATAATGGTTTCTACCAAGTTTCCCAGTATTGAAGTCAGACTGACTGGCCTCCTCTGGAACCCTCTGGACCGGATCTCCTCTGGAACCCTTTTTAAAGATGGGGGTGACATTTGCTACCTTCCAGTCCTCAGGAACAAAGGCAGATTTCAATGAAAGATTACATATTTTTGTCAGAAGATCCACAAGTTCAACTTTGAGTTCCTTAAGAACACTTGGATGTATGCCATCCGGACCTGGTGACTTATTAGTTTTTAATTTGTCAATCAAATGTAGGACCTCCTCTCTTATCACCTCAATTTGACTCAGGTCTTTCAACACCCCTTCCAAAATTAGTGGTTCTGGAGTGGGCAAACACTTCTTGTCTTCCACAGTGAAGACGGAGGCAAAAAATGCATTCAGCTTCTCAGTCATTTCCCTATCCTCCTTCAGGAATCCTTTTACCCCTTTGTCATCCAAGGGCCCCACTGCCTCCCTGGTTGGTTTCCTGCTTCTAATATATTTGAAGAAATTTTTATCGTTGGCCTTTATGTTTTTTGCAATATGCTCCTCATAGTCCCTTTTTACCTGCCTGATCACAATCTTGCATTTGATTTGCCACAGCCTGTGTTCCCTTTTATTAATCTCACTTGGACTAGCTTTCCATCGCTTAAAGGAGTCCTTCTTACCTTTTACAGCTTCCATTACTTTGTTTGTTAACCATGCAGGCCTTTTCTTATACTTGTTTGTGCCTTTCCTAACTTGTGGTATATATATTATCTGAGCTTCTAGGATTGTAGTTTTAAATAGCCTCCAAACTTCCCCAAGGGTTCTGACTGTATATACCTTTCCTTTCAGTTTCCTCTTCACATGCCTCCTCATCTCAGAGAATTTACCCCTTTTAAAGTTAAACGTGATTGTGCCGGTCTTTTGGGGCAACTCTCTATTTATACAAATGGTGAAATCAATAACGTTATGGTCACTGCTCCCAAGCAGTGTGATCACTTTTACATCTCTCACCAAGTCTTGGGCATTACTTAGGACCAAATCCAGGATTGCCCCACCCCTGGTAGGTTCTGAGACCATCTGCTCCATAGCACAGTCATTGAGAGCATCAAGAAACTCAATCTCTTTCTCTCAACCAGAACACATATTGACCCAATCAGTCTGCGGATTGTTAAAATCACCTATTACAACACAGTTTTTCTGTTTAGCCTCTATCTTTAATCCTTCCATCATATTATAATCGTCCTCTATCTTTTGATTTGGTGGGCGATAACAAACTCCCGTAGTTAAATTTCCTTTTGGGCCCTCTATTTCAACCCAAAGCATTTCTAGAAGGGAATCTAATTCTCTGACCTCAGTTTTACTGGACTGTATACCCTCTCTGACATACAGAGCCACCCCACCTCCAACCCTTTCCTCCCTATCCTTCCAATATAATTTATATCCAGGAATCGCTGTGTCCCACTGATTCTCCTCATTCCACCAAGTTTCTGAAATTCCCACAATGTCTATGTTTTCTCCCAACACTAAACATTCCAACTCACCAATTTTACTTCGAACACTTCTAGCATTTCTATACAAACATCTATAATTTCCTAGGCAAGGTAGGCCTGCAACCTTCCTCCTGCTGCCTCGAGACTTTGGCCGACACTTCATACTGTTTGTCACCATCTCAGTGGACAACTCTGATCCATTACCCGGTAGAAAAGTAACAGCTAACCCTTCATCTCTTTGAGATGAGTCCTCCTGAACCAGAGACATTTCTTCTCCTGTCGGCTTTCCCCCAAGATTTAGTTTAAAAACTGCTCTGCCACCTTTTTGATTTTAAGCGCCAGTAGCTTGGTTCCATCTGGGGACAAGTGGAGACTGTCTCTTTTGTACAGCTCTCGCTTGTTCCAGAAAGCATCCCAGTGCCTGACAAACTTAAACTCTTCCTCTTTACACCACTGTCTCATCCATACATTGAGACTTCTAATTTGTGCCTGTCTCTCCAGTCCTGCACATGGAACAGGTAGCACTTCTGAGAAGACTACCTTGGAGGTCCTGGCCTTAAGTCTCCTGCCTAGCAGCCTAAATTTTTCCTCCAGGACCTCACAACTGCATTTTCCTACATCAATGGTGCCAACATGCACCATGACCACTGGCTCCTCCCCAGCACTGTCTATTAGCCTATCTGCAACACGCTTAATGCCTGCTACCTTCGCACCAGGCAGGCAAGTCACCATATGGTCAGTACACGGTTTTGCCACCCAGCTGTCTACTTGCCTTAGGATCGAATTACCAACTACCAAGACCCCCCCTCTCTCCCTTCATTTGGTGAAAGGATACCTGCTCACCAAATGAAGAAGAGGTTCCTTCTGAGGGCACATTCCCCTTATCCTCAGCACGGTGCCCTGTTCCCTCGCGACCCTCATGCTCCCTTGCAGCAACGGGGCTGCCACGTTCAGAGTGGGGCTCATCTAATACATCCCTGAGAGTCTTCTCCAAGTGCCTAACTGACTGTCTCTGCTTCTCCAGGTCAGTCACCTCAGCCTCAAGGGTATGAACTCATTCCCTGAAGACCAGGAGCTCCTTGCATCGAGCACACACCCAAGACTTCTGTCCTGTGGGCAGATAGTCATACATGTGACACTCAGTGCAAAACAATGGAAAGCCCTTACCCCCCTGCTGGCATTCTACCTTCATGATAGCTTTTTAAAAAATATACAGTCCTCTTTTAAATCCTGTTTGTTTATGTGGCTCTCCTTCTGGAGGGTCTACTTACCTTCTTGGGAACACAAGAAAAATAGAGATCTGGGTTCCTGGTCCTTACACAGCCCCCAGGCTAAGAGCCACAGGCCAAGAGCCCTTTAGCTCTCGCCCTTTGGCTCGCACCAAAGGCAAGGCGCAGCTTAATAATGCAAAGAGGGTGGGGAACACAGCCACTCCTAATCAATCAGCAACAATCACCTTCAATCACCTTCAGCCCACTCAAACTAAACAGACAGCAGTTCCCACAACCACAAACTCAGAATTTTCAGCAGTCACACAAACTCAGAAATTCTCAGCAACTTCCACAGCTGCTTAGCCAAACCTCACCCTTATATAACTTATTCTCTGCTCTCTCTCAGAGCTCTCTGAAATGTTTCCTGCCAAATAAATCAGCGTACCTTTTGTTTTAACAACTTTGCTTAGGTAGGTGCCTAAATAGTCCAAACATAATTGATATAAGCTCTATTCAGGCAGTTATCCATGAAAAATGGATGTTCAGGGGATTTCAACACTCCTGGTGAATTCAGAAGCCCTCTTTGCATAGAACCAAAAAATTGTACAGTCAAAAATGTATTGACTTCCCCCGTGAATAATACATTCATCTAGATCATGCATATGAGAAGATATGAACATATGAAGCTGCCTTATACTGAATCAGACCTTTGGTCCATCAAAGTCAGTATTGACTTCTCAGACTGGCAGCAGCTCTCCAGGGTCTCAAGCTGAGGTTTTTCACACCTATTTGCCCGGACCCTTTTTTGGAGATGCCAGGGATTGAACCTGGGACCTTCTGCTTCCCAAGCAGATGCTCTACCACTGAGCCACCATCCCTCCCCAAGATATGACCATTCCATCATAGACACTGTAAAACTGGAGCTCTTGAATGCCCAGAAGTTTGGGATATCCTAATCATCTCGTCATATGATTAATCGATCTGTCTGTCTATCTATTATTCTACTTTTCTGCCATAGAGATATTTTGGTTACATGGCTGAATGTCTGAACAAAACTATATAGCTGCTTGGTATGGTTTATGAATCTTGTTAAAAGAATTTTTTTAGCTTGTTAAAAGAAAGAGTGCAACAAAATAGTTGTATTTAAGCTAATATTTTTAGAAACCTAAACATAATCTTATGCTGTGGATGTTTCCAAGCTGGCCTTCCTTCTTTGTGTTTTGCTCATCCAACAGCTGCTTTTTCATTTGCTGTTTATGTTATGAAAATGTTTGGATTTTTGATGTTGAATGTGCACTCCCAGAGGTTGCAAGGTTCCAGGCAGAAAAATAAAGCTTTACTTTTCATGTTGCCTTGCAGCTGAGCAGTAATACATGCCACACACTGTGTTTAAATCCTTGGTTTTATGAAAGTAAGAATAATTTCTGCTTTGTGGTTCTTTTGACATTCAAGTGGTGTTTCCTGGGGGAATGAACCAGCCAGCAGAACATTTTCGCAGCTTCTCATGGTTTCACAAACTATACACAGCTCTCAGGGAAAATAGCTGGTGATGTAGAAGAGAAACAAAAAATGGACTGAAATTGCTAGAAAGAAGCACAGTTCATTTGACAATGCTGGCTGCAATAAAGACAGCATATGTTTATGAAAATAACTGCTTCAACATTGTGATCCATAAACATAACAAAATCCATACAACTGTAATTGGTAAAATGCAAAATTAAATTCTGTAGTCCAAATGAGAAGTTGTAAGTTGGTTTTCCAATTAAAGGAAACAGAAAATAAATAAGAATTACAGAGTGAATTTTAAATATTTACAGATGAAATACAGAAGTTACAAATTTAATCCTTACATACGTGTACTTCAAAGAAAATCGGAATTCAGTTCCTGATATAAAGTGCAGAACATTCTCATATATACTGTGTTAATGCTTAGCTCTGCAGTGATCTTCTGGGCCAATTCTGAGTATCATTAGAGAGTGGGAGTAAGAATGCTACAAATTTCACTGTGAATGTGTTGGACAGTCAAATTTACCACAGTTGTAGGTGTTGACTGTTGAACAGACATGAGTCAATCTCCCCAGTATGTTCAGTTCATGTTTACTCAGAAATGCTATTCACTGGAGTTTCCTGTTAAATAAATTTCATGCTGAACAGCCAATAATGTGTGCTGAATAGCTTTGTGTTGTCCCCCCTAAAACACACACACACACATATGGGCAAAGACACTGCTAATTCAAACTGAATTAGGGATTACTTAGACAAATATCAATGTGTAGAATTTTATTAAAGCATAGCATTTTTTGACTGATTTATATTATTTGTATCTCATTTAACTGTCCATTTGTACAATTATCTGCTTGCTGGAGCAAGGATGAGCCAGTGTAGTAGAATTCAAGTGGGCTATGACTATGTTCAAAAACTCAGTTGCATTGTACTGTTATTTATTTATTTATTTATTTATTTATTTATTTATTTATTTATTTATTTATTCCGGGATTTATATCCCGCCCTTCCCACGAGTGGCTCAGGCAGGGCGGCTTACAACAAACAATAAAACAATAAAATCGGAACAACGTAATTACATTTAAAATCAAGCATTTAAAAACCTAAAAACCTTAAAAATTTTTAGCATTAAAACTATACAGTAATCACAGAGATCTAGAAAGCTACATTTATCCAGTCAGGCGTAGGCTAACCGGAAGAGGGTCGTCTTACAGGCCCTGCGGAACTGAGTAAGATCCCGCAGGGCCCTCACCTCACCCGGCAGCTGGTTCCACCACATAGGGGCCATTGTAGAAAAGGCCCTATCTCTAGTTGTCTTGAGACGCACTTCCTTGGGCCCGGGGATGTTGAGAAGATTTTGAGTCCCAGACCTCAGTACTCTCTGGGGAACGTGTGGGGAGAGACGGTCCCTCAGGTAGGCAGGTCCCAGACCATATAGGGCTTTAAAGGTAATGACCAGCACCTTGTACCGGACCCGGTATGTTATTGGGAGCCAGTGCAGAGCCCGAAGACCCGGCCGAATGTGCCCCCATCTTGGGAGGCCCAGTAACAGCCGGGCCACGGCATTCTGCACCAGCTGCAATTTCCGGGTCCGGCACAGGGGCAGCCCCATGTAGAGGGCATTGCAGTAATCCAACCTCGAGGTGACCGTAGCATGGATCACTGTTGCTAGGTCGTCGGGTCCAGGAAGGGGGCCAACTGCCTTGCCCGTCTAAGATGAAAAAACGTGGACTTGGCAGTGGTCGCTATCTGAGCCTCCATCTTCAGGGATGGCTCCAGTAGCACCCCCAGGCTTCTGACCCTGTCCGCTGGCCTCAGCGGTACACTGCCAAAAGCTGGCAGGGGGATTTCCCCCCCCCCCGGACCCCGACGGCCCAAACAAAGGACCTCTGTCTTCGCAGGATTCAGTGTCAGTCCACTCAGTCTGAGCCACTCAGCCACGGCCTGTAATGCCTGATCTAGGTTCTCTGGGGTGCAGACCAGTCGGCCGTCCATAAGTAGATAGAGCTGGGTGTCATCAGCATACTGGTGGCACCCCAGCCCATACCTTCGGGCAATCTGGGCAAGAGGTCGCATATAGATGTTGAATAACATCGGGGAGAGAACCGCTCCCTGGGGCACCCCGCAATTAAGTGAGCGCCTCTGGGATAGTTCCCCCCCAATTGCGACCCTTTGTCCCCGACCTTCAAGGAAAGAGGAAAGCCACTGCAAGGCCAGCCCCTGGATCCCCGCGTCGGCGAGGCAGCAAGTCAGCAACCGATGGTCGACCGTATCGAACGCCGCCGATAGGTCCAACAACATCAGTACCGCCGAGCCACCCCGATCCAGATGCCGTTGAAGGTCATCCACCAGGGCAACCAACACCGTCTCCGTCCCATGACCTGGGCGAAAGCCGGACTGAAGTGGGTTAGGAAGGAATACAGTGAAAGAACCTGCTAAACAGCCATGAACTGGTCAATGAATAGTCAAACTGTTTGTGACTGATGAAAAGGATATGAGCAGGTATTTGAACATCCTTAAATAGGACGTCCAGTGACAGTAGATGACAGGGCACTCCCCACACCAAAAATCACCAGCATTGAATGCATTGGCCTGGCATGTGATGCTGAGGAGAGTTTGGCTATCTGGCTAGTGTACCATCTACCTAATGCACCAGCTGACCTGCTGGATGCTATGTCTGGCTGGGCAATGGAGTACCCCAGGCTTTTAGTCTTGTGAGATTTCAATGTCCATGTTGATGATGCAGCATCTTCCCAGGCCAAGGACCTAGTGTCTCCCATGGAGGCTCTGGGACTCTCCCAATTTGTATCAGCACCCACACACCAAGCAGGCTACATGCTAGACTTGATTTTTAGGATGGGGATAAATGTGTACCTGATGGTTGTAAATACACTCCCATGGCCAGACCACTTCACCCTGAAGGTCTGGCTGGGCACACCAAATCCACTCTGTTTAGGCAGTGTGTATTTTTTCTCACTCACAGAGCCAAATGGATTCTGAGTGGCTTCAGGATGCTCTGAGGGATCCGATGCCCCCTCACAATTTATTCGATGAGCTGGTGGAGGACTGGTCTTCCTGGCTCTCTGAAGCCATCAACAACATCGTCCCTGCACCCTCTCCATCCTTGTGCCAAAGCAGCACCATGATATTGAATGAAACAAGAGCTGAGACAGCTAGAGAAAGTGTGGTGGCATACTCATGACATCATGGCAAGAACATATTATAGAATGTTTATGACGGTCTATGAGATGGCAATGAAGTTGTTAAAGAAGGAATTCTATGTGGACTCCATTGCATCTGTGAAGTTGCACCCAGCTCAATTGTTTAGAATGATTCAATTGTTAACTTTGTTGCCACATGGCAAACATAAGAACATAAGAGAAGTCATGTTGGATCAGGCCAGTGGCCTATCCAATTCAACACTCTGTGTCACACGGTGGCCAAAATATATATACACTGCAGCTAATAGCCACTGATGGACCTCTGCTCCATATTTTTATCTAACCCCCTCTTGAAGCTGTCTATGCTTGTAGCCGCCACCACCTCCTGTGGTAGTGAATTCCACATGTTAATCACCCTTTGGGTGAAGAAGTACTTCCTTTTATTCGTTTTAACCTGACTGCTCAGCAATTTCATCGAATGCCCGCAAGTTCTTGTATTGTGAGAAAGGGAGAAAAGTACTTCTTTTTCTACCTTCTCCATCCCATGCATTATCTTGTAACAAGATGGTAGGGAGCTGGATATCGGCTGTGAGGCATTTGCAACTTATTTCATGGATAAAGTCTGTGGGAGAGAGGCACCAGAATTAGCCCTGCAAATTTGGTGCCTCTCACTAAAACTCCCTCCCTCCCAGAGTCACTTTTCTCGTTGTAATTACAGTGGGATATGTGACTGATTGCTTTTTTCCCATCATAGGAGAAAAGGGCCCTCTTTGGGTGCCCCTAGAACTGGACCCCCTGCTCCAATCTTTTCAAAACTTGGGGGTTGCATGGGGGAGAGGCTCCTGCAGCTGCCCTGCAAATTTGGAGCCTCTACCTCAACCCCCCTCCCTTCTAGCTGCAATTAATTATACCCTGTTTTGCCATTGACTTCAATGGACTTCAACTATAATGGAGCAAAATAGCTGCCAAATTTTGGTGGCTATTCACGGTTGCCGGATTTGGCAGCTGAATCAGATGGGAGAATCTGATTCAGTTGTATAGGGCCCAAATATGGCCCAATCAGCTCTTTTTCAGGATTGTATTTGGTTCGACCGAACCAAACGTACACCCCTACTTCTGACCACAGTTGATACAATAAGAGAACTGGAAGTCCTTTGTCTGTCTTCTAGTCTGGTATTGGACCAATTCAACCAACTCTCATAGGAGGATGTCAACAGAGCTGTGAGGCCAACCACTTGCCTCCTTGACCCATGTCCTTCCTGGCTGGTTAACGCCTGCGGGGTGTGTGTGTGTGTAATTCTATGGGGTCTCAAACTTGTTGTAGTTTAGGAACTCAGTGTATTATTCCAGCTCTCATCATAGAGAAACAGAATAATTAAATCACTACAAGGATTACAGAATAACTATATCACTACATTGCATTGTGACACCAGTCAGAAACTGTTTCTCATTTGGGATTGAAATGTGGCATGTAATGAATGTTCATTACGTTTAAAAGTAGCATGAGAAGTCTGCATAACTTAAGACAATCTACATATGTAAATTTACCTTGAGATAAAATTATGTTTCAACCAATATGCAACAATCTAGAACTATGGGGGCCCCAGTCATGTTGAACTCACCACTTATATGCACTACCTCATACAAGTTAATGCACAAGTTCTGGGAATTGTGGATTGTGGTTGATATGCTGACTTACCACAAATTGGGGAATGATGCCCAAGTGGTTATATAAATAGTTCTTCAGTTCTGAAATTCGTAAACAGCCTTTGAACATGGTTCTTACTGGCAACTATAATGATTTTTAGAACTCATATTTCTCACACTTGCCTTAATCATAGGCTGAATATTCCTTTGGTCTTACTGCCTGCCCACCATGGAATGAAGGCTTGAGACACTTTATTAAACTGGAACTTTATTAAACAAGCCAATCTGCTTAAATATTTAAACTTAAAGCACAGGTTTCTGTTGCAAAGCAAACCTCCTAACAGAGCAATACTACCCCAGCTCAGATCCATGTCCTCTGAACTTTCTTCAAGTTGAAGAACCTAGTTCTTCGATTCTGAAATTCATAGACAGCCTCTGAACATGGTTCTTACTGGCAACTATAAATAATGATTTTTAGAACTCATATTTCTATGAGTTTGGTCTTTCTCCTCACAGCCTACACAATGTGCATAGAGAGTATGGAGGGGCATAGTCCCTGCCCATGACTCCTAAATGTTAAGGCTTGGCATATGGCCCCCCAAGCCCAAAGAGGTTCACCCTGAGCCACACAGACTGCATAGCTACTAGGTGTCCAGTTAGAGGGTCCCCCTACCACAATATATCTGAGTGCTTCCCAAATCACATACCACTCAACCCGTGCTTTCCCACCTTTCCAGTTAGAGCCTAGCAGCTGAACCAGGTCTAATTATACCTCATGTCTTAGGACCATGTAGAGCTGGAGGGGGGAAAACCAGCCTTCTAGCCAATTTAGGTGGGGCCCAAAAAAATCCTGCTCAGCTGCAAAGTCCAACATGGCCTCAAAATTGGGAGGGTGGGGAACTTGCTTTTTGCTGGACTGGGGTAAGAGTAATAACCACTGCCGAAACAAGGCTGGCGTGGTTGGTTCCTATTGTCTTTCCGCCCACATATCACTACCTGATTGGCTCCTCCACCTCTTGAGCTTCATCCCAAGAGGAGGGGGAGTAGGCAACTACTGGTGCCTGCCCAGATTGATAACCAGCTACATTCAGCAGTGGCAGATTGGGTCTAAAAAAATTGGTTACCAGAAGACAAAGGCTATCCACAACTATAAGGCTATCATTTAACTTTTATAAGAAAGAAATAAAAAAAATTCAAAAAATGCACAAGTGTAAAAAAGGTAAAATTAAAACTTTTGCAAAATAAATGTATATTTCTTAGTAATTACAGTTTGCTCCTGTACAGTAGCCTCTTGGTCATTGAAACTTCTAGATGCTTTTGCCCTGGCAGTATCCCTCAAGGTTATGCTCATTTGGGCTAGCCTCTGTTGTTTTGGCATTTGACCTTTGGACTTCTGTGTGACCTCATGTCACACCCTGGCAGGGACCAGGGAGGGATTTTTTTCTTACTGGCTGCCACCACTCTGGCAAAGGTCTGTCTGGGAGGGCCCACAGCACCCAGCCAAACCTTGTGTCTCCCTTTTCAGCAAAATTTTTGACCAGAGATGTGAGGACTCAGGCAGTTCAACAACAACAGCTTTATTCTTAGTGTTCAAACAAATAGTGGGTTATAAACAATAATTTTGGTGTGATGGTGAAAAACAGTACAGGTGGTAGAAGTCAAATAAACAGCCCTCTAAGCTGTGGAATCTTGTGATTCCCTCTACTCCCTCTAAGCTGTGGAATCTTGTGAGCAAAAATTCTTCTTCATGAGCTACTGGCATTAAAATTGTGGGCGACTGCATAAACTAGTTTGCTCTGGGTTCATTATCCTGAGCTAAGGCAAAAATGTGTGAGCCAGAGGCTAAAAAACCTGTGAGTTAGCTCACACCAACTCAGCTTAGAGGGATCCCTGCTCACACAACTATTTTAGCATTCTGAACTTCTATTAACATTGTATTAACTCACCCCAATTCCAGGTGAGGGGGAAAACTCTCTTGCATAAGCTCCTTCCAGCTCAGCATCCTAGAAAGAACCAGCCTCCCTCTCTAATCAGGTCTATTTCTCCTCTCCTCCCAGGTCCCATCCTCCTCTGGGTTAGTTTCCCTCCAAAACTGCTTTCACCCATTCAGAGGGAGAGAAGGGATCCTGGGAGATGTAGGCCCACTAGCCAATTGAGGTAGGCTTCCCCAGGCCCTCTAGGCCCCAGATCATGACAGCTCATGGAAAACTGTAGACAGAACCCAAAGGAGGAAATATTGTCTTCTATTTAATTTGTTTGTTTGTTTGTTTCCATTGATTTATATCCTACCCTTCCCGTGAACTAATTCAGGAGCACAGGAGATCAATATGGCCAAGAAGAAAAATGCACCATTTATTACAGATGAGAATATCAAAAGCCATATTGACTAGAGCTGGTTCCAGACTGGTAGCTTCTGGTGCATGGGAGGCATTTTGGAAACCAGCCAGCTCAAAATGGAGCATCCAAATCCCCTCCACACATTCCAGCACAAGGTGCCCCATCCCACCCAGGGGTGCCTTGGTGTGGTCAGATGGCTCTAGTGCACCATTCCCTTGGCACAGCTTGGGGTTTTTTTTCCATACATTTTTAGTGGTCATGCACATATGTGCTCATGTGCTCTGGGCAGTTTTGTTAAAAAAAAGAATACCGGTGAGCGCCTAGAATGGATTGATGGGTTTACACCACCAATCAGTCTCACTTGTACGCTTCCACATCCAGATGCCAAAGAGGCGACTGGCATGTGGCTCAAAAATTTGCTACCACTTCAAAGGTGGTAGCTTTTTGAGCTGCTTTGAGGATACTGGAGGACAGAGTGAGTAAAGGACCGGGGCAGGCAGCAGATGTGAGCATTTGAATGTGCTTTTCTGATTGGTTTTCAAAGTGTCCCAATGTCAAGCATAAGATCTCAAAATAACCAGTCCTTGATTTTGAAACAAAGTATTGGTTTATTGATAATCCATTCTACTCAGAAAGGCACCAGATTGCAAGTGATATATTGTACTTCAAAACTACCAGCTTTAAGGGGCACATCAAAGCAACCTTAGGAATGCTACTCTAGTGTGTGAAATTCACACGCTTGCTACGTTATCTGTTATCACGGTTTAGCTACATCCTGGGTTCAGACCTGAGCCTGAGAAAATGTTCCCAGAAAGGTTTTATCTTCAAAGAGGACATTCCTGCATTTGCTACAAGTGAGAACTAAAGCAGAGGTTACATGGCTTTGATGTACAACACACTAGAAGACAGCTATTCATACAGGCAAACTATAAAAGAAACAATATGCTTGACATACTGCCCCCCCCAAGCTCTTGCTCGGGGTTTGTCTGGGTCCAGTAGGTAAAATCTTTTCACCAGTACCGGGGCTCGGACATTGGATGCTTCTACCCATTCATTGCAACTTTGGGGGAAGTACTTCCATCGTATCAAGAAGTGAAGCAATCCCCTTTTTATTTTCATATCCAATATCCCTTGCACCTCATGGTGACTCTGACCATCCACTTGAGTCGGACTGGGCGCCGGTGGGCGGGGATGTCAGCTCGTAGCCCCCGTATCTCGCCATAGAAGGCTGCAATGGAAAACAGGGTGTATTTTACTGAACAGTTTGAGTAATTCTAGTTCCACAGTTACTTTGTTTATTACTCTTTTTATTTTAAAAAGTCCCAAATATTTAAACGTCAGTTTTCTCGAAGTTTGTGGTAATGGCAAGTTTTTTGTTGACAGGAAAACCATCTCTCCTACTTTGAAGTACCACTCTGGCGCATGTTTTTTATCATACTGCTTTTTGTATTCCTCCTTGGCAGTTTCCAGATTCTCTTGAATCACCTTCCACTCCTTTCCCAAAGTCCCCCACCATTGTTCAAATGAGGAGGGTTTTGATTGCTACTGCCCCCCGGCAGGAGTGGGAAGGGCTTTCCTTCATACCCATTCACGATTTTGAAGGGAGAGGTTTTAATGGAACTGTGAATGCTGTTATTGTACCCATATTCTGCAAAAGGCAACAGCTCCACCCAGTTCATTTGCTGGTAGTTTACATAACACCGTAAATATTGTTCTAGAAGTGCATTAATCCTCTCCGTCTGGCCGCCTGTCTGTGGATGGTACACAGAGCTCAAGCCCTGCTCCATCCCAGTTAGTTTGCAAAACTCCCGCCAGAAGTTGGCAACAAACTGTGGGCCCCTCGCTAATGACCTTGTCGGGGAATGAGTGTACTTTTACCACGTGTTGGAAAAACAAATATGCCAATTTCTTTGCATTGGGTAATTTCTTGCACGGGATGAAGTGAGCCTGTTTTAAAAAAGTGTCCACAACCACCAGGATCATTGTTTTGCTTTGGGAGGCGGGTAATTCTACATGGAGACGGGTAAGTCCATGGAGACAATGGACCAGGGACGCTCTCCTGTTTTAGTTGGTTGTAATAGCCAGGGAAGCTTTCCTCCCCTTCTTTTAGCCATGATACACACCGGGCATGTAGATACATATTCAGAAATGTCTTTTTTCATCTGCGGCCACCAAAATTGTCTATTGACCAAGTGTAGAGTTTTTACATACCCAAAATGGCCTGAGAGTTTACTATTATGGCAGTGTTGTAGCACTTTCCTTCTGAGGCTTTTAGGCACATAGAGCTTTTCCTCATAGTACCAGAAACCACCTGGTCCTTTACTAAGCCCCTCCGGTTTTTCCCCCCTTCTAGTTCAGCTTCTTCTATTCGTCGGTCCCCCCCCTCTCTTTTCTTTCCGGAGCGAGTGGTGACCACTCCAACTATGTGGTTGGGGAATATGATAGAGTCTATCACCTCCTCTCTCTGGCTGTCATGCTGAGGCAGCCGGGACAAGGCGTCTGCTAAAAAGTTCTTCGAGCCTGGGATGTGCTTGAGAGTGAAATCGAATTTGGCAAAAAAACCCTGCCCACCGGATTTGTTTCTCAGTTAGTTTTCGGCGCCCAGTTAATGCTTCTAAGTTTTTGTGATCAGTCCAGATCTCGAACAGCACTCTCGCCCCTTCTAACCAGGATCACCATGTTTTTAGGGCGAAAGTCACCACAAATGCTTCTTTATCCCACACAGACCAATTGCGCTATTCTTGAGAGAATTTTTTGGAAATGTAGGCCCAAGGGCGCAACCTTCCCTCCTCGTCAGCCTGCATAAGTATTGCTCCTATGGCCATGTCAGAGGCGTCGCATTGTACCATGAAGGGCCGGAGCTCATCGGGATGGCTCAGCATCAGCTCGCTCGTGAATGATTGCATCAATTTATCGAATGCTTGCTAGCACGCGGGAGTCCATTTTAACTTAGCTCCCGTTTTTTTTGCTTCCGGACCCTTCCACTTAGTCTTTAAGAGATCTGTCAGGGGCAACATGACTTGGGCAAACCCCTGAATGAAGGTCCGATAAAAATTTGCGAATCTGATAAAAGATTGTAACTGTCTATGTGTCCTCAGGGGTGCCCAATCTAACACCGCTTGTATTTTGGCTGGGTCCATGGCCAGTCCCTTCCCTGACACTCTAAACCCCAGGTAGTCCAACTCTGTTTTGTGGAACTCACATTTTGACAGTTTAGCATACAGTTTATGCTCATACAGAGTAGAAAGAACCCTCCTCACTAATTTCACGTGTGACTTCATATCATTTGAATAAATAATTATGTCATCCAGGTACAGCACCACCCCTTGGTACAGGTATTCCCTCAGGACCTCATTGATGAAGTTCATAAACACCCTGGGCGCTCCTTGTAACCCAAAAGGCATCACCAAGTACTCAAATTGGCCCATCAGAGTGTTAAATGCTGTTTTCCACTCGTCCCCCTCCTTAATTCGCACCCTGAAATAAGCATCTCTCTAGTCCAGTTTAGTAAATATTGTCCCTTTGGAGACCATACTTAACAGATCTCAGGGGGATGGGGTAGGCATTGGAGGTTGAAATCCCCTTTATTCCACGAAAATCCATGCAGAGTCTAAGACTTTCGTCTTTCTTTTTCCGGAAGAGCATGGGCGCTGCGTGCGGGGCTGTTGCGGGGCGGATGAAACCCCTTTTTAGATTCTTCTCTATGAACTTTCTCAGTTCTGCCTTTTCCACCCACCCCATGGAGTATAGTTTCACCTTGGGCAGCTCCTGCCCAGGAATGAGTTCGATCGCACAGTCCGTGCTCCGGTAAGGAGGGAGCTTGTTAGCTTCCTCCTCACTGAATACTTTTCTCAAGTCTCTGTATTCCCTGGGGATGGCTTGGACATCCTCCACCATCACACACATCTTTTCATTTCTAGGGGGGCGGTTCAGGTCCCCACGATCCAACCCATTGGTGGTGTTTGCATTTATTATCTGTAAAGTCAATGGTTTGATCCCCCCACTTAATGTCCAGTTCATGTTTGGCCAACCAGCCTACACCCAGGACTATATCAAAGGAAGCTGAAGGGGCAATTACAAACAGTTCCATGTCCCAATGATTCTCTATGCCCACCAGCACCCTCTGGGTTTGCTCCACGCATGGTTCACCCCTCATTACGGTCCCATCCATCTGTTCAAATTGAATAGGATGGGGTAGCGGGGTTCGCGTGAGTCCGAGGGCATCCACCAATTTGGGAGTAATTATTTTCCTCATACACCCCGAGTCAATTAGGGCTCGGGCGTGTATAAAGCTCTTAAGCTTCGGGTTTAGTAAAGTCAATGGGACAAAAAACAAAGACCCAGTTATTCTCACCCTCAATGGTGCCGTTAGATCCACGACCTGCTGCTTGGCACCCTTCAGTGCAGGTCGTCCTTGTTCCCCACCGGCTCTGGCTTCCAGGACATCTCGCTCAGGTCGTCAAGGATGATAGTTTCCTCCTCAGGGATTGCGGAAGCGGCAGTGCTCCCCCTCGCTGATTCTTTGGAATGGACCGCTGCTCTCTTGGGCATCGCTGTCAAAGGTTTTGGAGCAAGGGGGGGACTTGAGGTTTCTCTGGGCAGTCTGCTGCCAGGTGGTTCAGGTCCCCGCATTGATAGCACTTGCGCACGGGGGGGGCGGTTTGGTGGCTCCCCCCATCTGCAGGCCCTTTTTCCCATCTGGCTTCGCCCTCGACCGAGACTTATGTCCCCCCTTACTCCCTTGCTGCAATTGATGTTGTAGGGCCACTCTTTTCAGTTTGGTTTCCACTTCCCCTGCCAATTGCACCCACGCTGGCTCCCCTGGGCTCCCCTGGGTCTTTCCCTCCATCCTCCCCTTCAGAGTCGGAACCCGGTGGTGCCCCACTGTCATCCTCAGGCAGGGGCTCTTTACATCCATCCCCCTCTTCTAGGGGGCAACCCTCATGGCCTCTCCCTGGGGCTCCACCACCACGACCCCCGTGGGATGGTCTCGTCAGGATGATTTCCCTGTGGGCTGGAGCTTCGTCCATCAGGGTAGTGGATGTTCGTGGCTCCCACTTCTGGGGGTGATGAACAGTTGTTGTATGTGTAGAGGGGACCCGCGCCCCGTCTCACGTCGATGATGTGCCAAGGAAGGGTCCGTACCTCTATCCTCTCCAACGGATTAATTGGTTCACTGTTAGCTGGTGCTCCTTCAGCCATTCAGCTTGAAAGTCGCCAGGTCAGTTGAACTTTTAAGAGATCACTTCCAAAATGTCAAGCATAAGATCTCAAAATAACCAGTCCTTGATTTTGAAACAAAGTATTGGTTTATTGATAATCCATTCTACTCAGAAAGGCACCAGATTGGAAGTGATACATTGTACTTCAAAACTACCAGCTTTAAGGGGCACATCAAAGTGACCTTAGGAATGCTATTCTTGCATGTGAAATTCACACGCTTTCTACATTATCTGTTAATGCGGTTTAGCTACATCCTGAGTTCAGACCTGAGCCTGAGAAAATGTTCCCAGAAAGATTTTATCTTCAAAGAGGACATTCCTGCATTTGCTACAAGTGAGAACTAAAGCAGAGGTTACATGGCTTTGATGTGCAACACAGTAGAAGACAGCTATTCATACTGTCAAAACATAAAAGAAACAATATGCTTGACACCGTGGGTCACTTTAAACTGCTGGTCTGGAACCAGCCTAGCTGAATTTTTTTGAAATGCATGTTTCATAAAGATACCATTTTTCCCGAATGGGATGTCTCCTAATTAATTGGGGAAATTAGCATAATTTGAGACCGGTGAGATGGCAGGTAACTAGGAGATCTCCACCAATGTTTTACAGGGATTGTTCTCTGAGAATGCTCAAATAAAGAAAAAGAACAAAGAGTAAAAACATACATACATAACACATGGGGAAAACACACACACTATCTGAGAGGAAAAGTAAAAGGAAAGGAGCGGGGATGCAATGAAAAACATTTGCTGTCTCTGCAATGTATGAAGTAGCTTGATAAGTTGACTCTGGCTGCATGTAGGGTTGCCAAATCCAACTTAAGAAATATCTGGGAATTTTGGGGGTGGAGCCAGGAGACATTGGGAGTAGAGCCAGGAGCAAGGGTATGACAAACATGATATAACTCCAAAACGAGTTCTGGCAATTACATTAAAGCAGTGGCCCCCAAACTTTTTGGCCCCAGGGCTGACCTGCCCACTGTGTCTCCAGGGACGGCAAGGTGGGGGCACCCAATTTGGCCTCCCCCGCCCCCCCCGATGGTGCCTCCAGCTTCTCCTTTCCATTTTCCTCCCCTTGTTTCCTCCTCCTTCTTCCAGCGCAGCTTCGCCACCCCGTGCCCCCTGTTTTCACAATTTTAAGGCCAGAAAATGGGCTGTGAAGTACTTCCCAGGCCGACACCCCCCCCCCCCGCCAATCAGGTAATTGGAGGGGAAACTGCGGCAGCAGTGGTGAGCAACCCGCTGAAAACCCACTGCTGCTGCTGCATTTTCATCGCCGATCACCTGATCAGCTGGGGGGGGGGTTGGCCTGGGAGGCACTTCATGGCCTCTTCCCTGGCCTTAAAATGGTGAGAACGGGGGGGAGGTGCCAGGGGGGTGGAGCAGCGAAGCTACACAGGGGGAGCGGCAAGGTTGCGCAGCCCTTCGGAAACAGGCTGTGGCCCGGTATTGGTCCCCAGCCCAGGCGTTGGGGACCCCTGCATTAAAGGGACCAGGCTCCTTTTTAAATGCTTTCCTTTCATATGAAATAATGGAGGATAGGGGCACCTTCTTTGGGGGCTCATAGAATTAGAACCCCCGGGCCAATCTTTTTGAAACTTCAGGAGTGTTTTGAGGAGAGGCACTCTATGCTATGCTGAAATTTTGGTGCCTCTACCTAAAAGAAACAGCCCCTCTGAAGCCCCAGATTCCCATGAATCAATTATCCATTATACCCTATGAGAATCGATCTCCATAGGGTATAATAGAGTGTCCAGCAGACATTTCCCTCCCCCCACCCTGCTTTCTAATAACCCTGAAGTGGGAGGAGAGCATCCAAACCAGGGGATCCCCTGTCCCCAACTGGGAATTGGCAACCCTAGCTGCACATCACAATCTCAGGCTGGGATTCCCAGCTAAGCTTCACTGTGCAGTTGCAATAGTAAAGTTCCAAGCCTATATAACATATGCGTCAGCCTCACTTAACCAAAATCGGATTTTTTTCCAGTTTATTATATTAATAATAATAATAATAATAATAATAATAATAATAATAATAATAATAATAATAATAATAATAATAATAATAATAATAATAATAATAAATTTTATTTCTATCCCGCCCTCCCCGCCGAGGCAGGCTCAGGGTGGCTTACAATATGTCATGATATAATATCATGAAGTGGCAATACAAGTAAAATCAGTTCACGATAAATACAAATACGAATATAAATATACATTAATATTAAAAAGCTAAAAACAATATGGTGCTACAATCTCTACAATACTTTAAATATAAAGTATCCTTGAAAAATGATTTTATTTTTTTCATTAAAATAGTATTACTAGGTACATTTTAGTTGCATTACAGTAATAATATTGGAACTTCTACTATATTTTCAAGCTACATAAAGGTCAATAACATTTTTAACATATTGTCTAATGTTTAAGAGGGGCCAACTTCATCAGGGGCCCACAGGGCCCAGTTGCCATCGGGCAAGCTGACACCCTGGCCAGTCCGCCACTGACATTCAGACTTTATATTATTTTGTGATGTGAAACATTTTGCAACTTAACAATGTTATTAAAATAATGCAAAGATTACTTTGTTCTCAACATATAGCTTAATATAATTGAAAACTAAAATGTTAGTTAACAAGTGCACATCAGTAAGTTAGAATACATTTTACTGTAGGAAATACTGGAGGTTTATGTTACACAGAATAGAATATTTAAGCTGACTTAAAGTGTTGAAAGGCAATGCATGAAGAGAAAATATTCTTATAGATGTTTTTGTGGGTGTGGCAGGACTCAATATAAATACTTTCCTCCCTGCTTGGTTCTTCTTCTATATCAGTTCAGGCTATAACCCTGCAGTTTGAGTTTATCTTGGCTGTAAAATGCTACAGTAATTTATATGCTTCCTCACTCAGGGCTCCTCAGAGGCACAGGCAGCTGTCTAGGCAGCAGTTTAAAGAAAGAACTGTAATGAGTACTTGAGCATGCAGAGGAGGAGAAGCCAACTATCATACAAGGTCATTTGTTTCAGCTATCTTACCAAGCAGTCATTACATTCAAATAGCATGACTACAATCTAAAATATCAGCATAAATACTTTCCTTATGCATTTATCCTACATCCCTGCATGTACACAGATAGAGGTATTCAAACTGTTATTTTTCTCAGTCAATTCCTATTCTAATTTGGGCATTTATTAACATGGGGTTCACTATAGCATTGACTGGTCTCTTAATAGAGAATTGCCTCTTGAACCGAAGGTGGTTCATACCAATGGCACCACCACCATTTGTCTTTGATTGGAATAGGATGGATTTAAGTTTTTCAACAAAGTAACAAGAGAAAGCAATGAAAGACAATGAGTTAGACACTGAGAACACAGTACTAGTGCAAGTTGCGTGGAAATATCTTCTAAGGGAAGCTTAGTTCTGCTCAACTATATAAATCAGTCACATTTTTATTCTTCCCTTCATCCAAGGACCTCATTCTCCTCATGTCCATTTTATCCTCATAGCAGTCCCATGAAGTAAGATAGATGAATAGAAAATGACAGTCTCAAGATCAGGGCTGGCACATCCCAGTAGATCATGTAGGCAGGGTCGCTGGCAGGCACCCCCTCCCCATGTGCCCCACCACCCCCGGTACCCCTTCCTTGCCACTGCCATGCTTGCCCTTGCCACCAGCCTCTCTGCTGCCCTCCTCTGCCAAACCACCTACATGTGGGCAGGCGGTGATGAGGAAGGAGCACTAGGGGCAGTGGAGTGGTGGGGCAACAGATGTGCTTAGAGGTGCTCACAGCCAGGTTCCAAGTGCCTCTGAGCACACACACTGCCTCTCCAACTCTGCTCAGCTTTCCCAGGTCTGTGCTTACAGCAGAAGCAGAGATCTAGGAATGCTAAGCGGGGGCAGTGTAGCAGTGGGTGGGCTTGGAGGCATTCGGTGCCATGCCACCTGCCACCACTGCACTTGCCCTCACTGCCACCAGCATGGGGGCAGAGAAGAGCCAGGGCACCAGAAACCCTGGTGTGAGAAAATGACCCCTCTTTCCCCAATAGCAGTCACAAACGTGTTTGCCAGGGCGCCTGGAGAAGTGAGCTTGCACCCGTCTGGCCAGAGAGTGCGAGCAGAGCTATTCAGGAACCAAAAGGGACTCATGTGTACCAACAGCATAATGTATACGTGCTTGAGACAGGCACAGAGTGTCTGCAGACGCACACGGACGTTTCCCCGCTAATGCGTGGAGTCCGCCATGGTGAGGAGGAGGCTACGCCGCCACGGAGCTGTCCAGGCGACCGGTGTTGAAGCGCTAAGCATGGAAGCCACTGTGTTTTGCCAACACCACTTGGAGCCATCTTCCTGCCTGGTTGGGCTTCATTCCTTCTTAGTGGGAACCTCACGTACACACCTTGAGTCATTCCTAGCCCGCAAGCAACCCATCTGTTTCATGAATGGATTAATAGCTCGACTGTTGATCCTAATTGCTCAGTAATATCCTGCACAGCAATTCTTACCCAGGAGATGATGAGAAAGAGGAAGGATCTCTCCTGCCACATCCAGGTCCTTTGTCTACACCGGGGATACCTAGGTCCATATCTGATTCTCTATTGTCACATTTCCAGATAATCCCATCTCATCCCAATCACCCAACCATTTCCATACTGATATCACTGGAGCCGCCCCAGGCCCTGTTGCAACTTGGAAGTTTCCAGGATGCTCAGGATGAAGGTGAAGCTCATTGGTCAAAGCATACACCCAATCAGGTGTCGCCAAAGGCTCACCATTGGTCCAGCCAATGTCCAGCCTTCGCGGTCATCAGTGGAACCTCCCATCTCCCCTCCCAGTCACCTCCCATCCCCTCAGGACTGAGGTGACTCTATATAACCTGTGGACTAGCTACCCACAGGTGTGTTCTCTATTCAGCAACCCCCATATCCCGCTGTATAGATCCATCCCCGATTCCTGATCAGTTTCGGGTCCATCCCCCATTCCCTCTTTCGTCACCATCGGAGTCTTCCTTGGAGTCTGCGAGAGGTAGTATCACCCTGTATGTTTATCCTTATATGTACCCCCTATCGATCTCTCTATATTTCTTTAGACCTGTGTGAATGTGTGATTGTTTTTGTACCTTGTGTGAAAGAACTATTGTTTCAAATAAATTACAATTGATTTTATTAAATTAGAGTCCATGTTTATTGAGCATCACTCTCTGAATGGTTGAGCCTGGTATACATAGATGAAAGATTCCTATTAAAGCCAAGTGTCCATTAAACTAATTCCCCAACCTCGTTTTGAGGGCATTTTGGCTTACAGAAATTGGTGGAGAAAGCATTGGCATTATCCTGTTTGTGTGAACACACACGAGTCGACACGCGTGTCTTCACATAGACAGACGTAGGGTTGCACCGTTCAGAAAGTCTTGCTAGCGAGGCTATTGCGTGAGTGATTGAGTGAATGAGTTCTGTGTGAACGGCTCTAGCGAGCATCTCTATAATTGTGGGTTGGGCTGCCCCCATTTCTATCATTCAGCGTGGACTTCTCAGCCGCACCTAGGAGGCCCAGACACCTTGAAAGAGGACTGAACCCGATAGAACGCAAGGGGGAAGTCCCGTGAAGTCTGGCCGCCGTCCCGAGGCCTTCTAAACGCGTCTATCGTGGGAGGGAATGTCAGGACAGGCTAAAACCGTTTAAGATCTGGATAGAGCACCCTTCCCTTCTCCCTTTTCTTTAGAGCTTAGTGCACACATGCACACACACTACATACACACTCATACACCTGCACACACACCCCAAGTCCTTACACGAGTCTAGGCCAAGGCTAGTCTAAGGCACCCGACAGTCACGAAGGCAGGCGGATCAGTGGACCGCTGCAATCTGACTGCTGGGCAACATTTCCTTCTGTGGCCGAGATGCAACCGGTGGTTGGCTCGCTGCCCTAACTTTGGCTGAGACGCAACCGGTGGTTGGCTCGCTGCCCTAACTTTGGCCGAGACGCAACCGGTGGTTGGCTCGCTGCCCTCATTTTGGCCGAGACGCAACCGGTGGTTGGCTCGTTGCCCTAACTTTGGCCGAGACGCAACCGGTGTTTGGCTCGCTGTCCTCATTTTGGCCGAGACGCAACCGGTGGTTGGCTCGTTGCTCTAACTTTGGCCGAGACGCAAACGGTGGTTGGCTCGCTGCCCTCATTTTGGCCGAGACACAACCGGTGGTTGGCTCGTTGCCCTAACTTTGGCTGAGACGCAACCGGTGGTTGGCTCGTTGCCCCAAACCTTTGGCCGAGGCGCGATCACGGGATCGGCACTCAGCCTAAAACCCTAACCGAAGTGCAATCGGAGATTGGCAGTAGGTGAAATAAAAAGGGAACTAAAAAGAAAAATCCGCCCATATGCTAAGATGGAGGTTTTTGCCAAAAAGGAAGAACTCCCCAAGTTGGAAAAATGGCTGATAAAGAAAGGGGATAACCCCTGGAACAGGAGAATCTTCAGCCAAGGATCGGACCCCCTCCAGTCCTTCCGTGATATATTTGAGGAGCATTGCAGCAACAAAACAATTAGCTCCGGCAAAAGAGACCTCTTTGCGACGTGGGGCTTATTTGAAGCCCTGCGGGATAGCTCAGCCTTGATTAAACAACTCAAGGAACAGCTTACACAAAGAGATCAGCAAATAGAACAGCAAGGAATACAGGCAGAGAAAAAGGAACAAGAACTGAAGGCAATTCTTAAAAGACACGCAGAAGTGCTGGAGCATGAGTTCCAAAAGCAGACTGCTGAAAAGGAACTCATACTCCAGAGCCACGCGGCTGAATTAGAGCAAGCCCTCCAGAACCATGTAGCAGAATTAAAACAAATTCAACAGAACCATGTAGCAGAATTAAAACAAATTCAACAGAACCTTGTAGCCGAATTAGAACAAGTTCAGCAGGACCATGAGATAGAAAAGGCAGAATCGGATAGAAAACACGCCGCAGAGATAGAAAGGATAGCGGAGGAAAATAACAGCCTGGACCTTGAATGGCAAGACGCAAGACGGACCATAGAGGAGCTTAGAGTAGAAAAACACGCCCTAGCATTGGCACAGCAAGAAACTGTACCCGCTCTGAAAAAGGCCCAATTGCAGTTAAAAGCATTGGACAAGGAATTGGAGCAAACAAAAGACCGAAATGACAAATTACAATATGCCCTAGAGTACGCCTCAGAGAAAAACAGGAAGGCGAGGGATGCAATCAGCCACGAGGCATGTAAAAAGGAGATAGCGGCCTTACAAAAGAAATTAAAGCTTAAGAGAACTTTCATAGCTGCCGTCTCAGCCCCTGGCCTCTATGAGTTTTCATCAGATGAAGAGAGCGAGAACGAGAAAGAGGCAGACAGAAATAAAGACGGTTCCGCCCCGGTCCGCCCGGTTGTTACCCGGCATACCACCACTAAGAAGGGAAACGGCGGAGAGACCGTAAAGGTAGTTAAGGAGATTAGGGACTGGAGAACCGAGGATGTTAAAATGGCCTTTCAGATCCTTGGTCCATATAGCCGGGAAACCTCTGTAAAATGGATGACGCAAGTGCGCAATGAATACCCGGATATAGCTATCAAAGAGCTGAATCAGATTTTGAGATTGGCCGCAACCGGCCCAGACGTGGACAAAGTACGAGCCAAATTGGTAGTCCAACGTTCCGAGGCAATCACCACCCTGGAGTGGATGGCCGAAATATTAACAGCCACCTGGGACGAAGAGGACATTAAATATATATATGATCAAACAGTACAAGGCCCCGATGAGGACCCCTTGGTCTATCTAGCAAAAAAACAGTTCCTAGCCGTAGCCACGGATCTAGTCTTCCCTGACGGAGAAGAAGAACCCGACTTTAATGACACCATTTTTGTCCGGGATGTCATTAGAGGCCTTAATACAGACACGCGGAAATTGTTAGGAGCTACCCACGACAACGACCCTGAGTGGGAAACCCTCCATTCCCACCTGAAGAGAGTTAGTAGGTTTATAGGCAAGTATGGAAAGGATAAAAAGAACACAAGGAAGGACCGAAATAAGGAGGCAGTCAGTACTGTCACTTATGCTAACAACGGCCCTCATTCCCAATACCAGAAAAGGGAAGCTAATCCTAGCCCCTACAACCCTCAACAAATTCCAGCTAACCCCCCGACAGGACAGAATAGAAACAATCAGGCACGAAACAATGGGAAATACGCCAAACGAAGGCAGGGAGCAGAGGGAGGAACCCCCAACTACCAGATGGAAGCTCCCCCTCCGACGGTGCAGCCTTCGGCTCCCATGCCCCCTCCAATGGCGCCTCCGCCTCCAGCCCCACAGCCCAGTGTAATGACGGGCCCGTATGGGGAAGCTTACCAAGATTTGCAGGAACAGGGTAGGAGGTATAGGAACTCACACCCTCGGAGGTCTGACCAGGCAAATTTTTGGAATTCAATGACACCCGAAGAACAGAACCAGCGAAAAGCGATCTGGAACTTCCTAGTGCATGCGGGAGCAGACATGACCAACATGGACCGAGCTCCCACCACACAGCTGCTAGCCAGGCAGCAACAGATAGTGCAGGGGTGGGGCAGCCAGCAGCCATCAGCACCTCCACCTCAGCCGGCCCAAAACCAGTATCCTACAACCCACCTATACCCGCAACCGGTGGCTGCGGTGAACCAGCAAACATTCTTCGATGGTCCGAATTACGAGGACCAGGGTTTGCGCTAGGGGTGCCCGGAGCTCACCGATCTCCCCAACGGGGTAGTGGCTAAATTTAAGCCAGATACCTGGGAGAGACCAATGGTAAAGGCAGGCATTGGGGCTCCGGGAAGGATTAAATCTGCCAACCTATTAGTGGACACGGGAGCATCCATCAGCGTGCTCCACCCGAAGTTAGTCACTCAAGGGACCCAGACAGTTCGAACTTTGGAACTGGCCGGATACGCAGGCGGGAGCCACGCCTTGCATATCTGGAAGAAAATTCCCGTTGCCATAGGGAAACTTAGAGCCACCATGAAAGCCTGCGGTAATAAAGGAGAAGATGATGGCATTATCGGGGCTCCCTTTTTAACCAAAAATAACATAACCATAGATATGGCCAATGGCTTCCTGTGGCAGATCCCAGGAGGTCCAAGCTTCATTAACGCTGTGCACCGTTGTGCAGCATTAAAAGCTCCCCTGATCATATCTCCTGTTAGCGAAGATCTGTGGACCCAGAAATTTCCCGGGGTATGGATTACTGACAAGGCGGAGTGCGGGACTGTAAGAAACGCTTGTGTTCTTATAGAAGGGCGAGATCCCCCTCCCCAGCGCCAGTATAAATATCCCGCGGAAGCTGAGACAGGAATAGGAAAAACTATAGAGGGATTGCTGAAATGGGATGTTATTCTACCAATGCAGTCCATCTGCAACGCCCCCTTGTGGCCGGTCCTTAAGGCAGATGGAGTAACTTGGAGAATGACAGTCGATTTCAGAGCCCTTAACGCAGTGACTCCAGTGGTCGCCAAATATAATGAGATTGTGGCCGCCATTGCGGCAGGGTCTAAGTTCTACAGCATGGTGGACTTGGCCAACGCATTCCACTCGATCCGCCTGCATGAGTCCTGCTGGTATAAATTCGCGTTCACTTTTCACGGCCAGCAGTACGTGTTCAAGCGGATGCCACAGGGCTTCCACTCGAGCCCGAGCATTTGTCACGCGCATGTTGTACAAATGTGGGATCGACTGCAACCTGGATCAAAGGACTGTGTGCTCAGTTATGTAGATGACGTGCTGATCCATGCAGAAACCGAGGAGAAGGTCCGAGAGGTCACTGAGGAGGTCCTCAGCCTCATTCAAGAAACTGGTTTTAAAGCAAGCAGGGAAAAAGCTCAGTTAGTGAAGACTGAAGTGAAGTACCTCGGCATTACACTAGGGGCGGAAGGGAGAACGCCAGACTCGCAGAGGGTGGAAGTTATTTCCAAACTCCCTGCCCCCACAGATTCCCATTCACTAAGAGCCCTGTTAGGCACTTTTAACTTTTCCCGGGACTTCATAGAGATGTTCTCTGAGAAAGCTCGACCTCTTTATGAGCTCCTGAAGAAAGATGTGCAGTGGTACTGGGGACCGGAACAGCAGCGAGCCTTTGCAGAGCTTAAAAACGATCTCGCAAGGGCTCCGGCGCTCGCCCACCCCGACGTCACCCAGCCGTTTTTCATCCAGTTGGTTATCTCAGAGCACAGCCTAGGAGCGACTCTGATCCAGAGACGAGCGGGGTCTCAGCGGGTAGTGGCTTACGCCTCCCGGAATCTTTCTTCCGTGGAGGAGAAGTTCTCCCCATGCGAGAAGGTCTGCCTCGCTCTGGTGTGGAGTCTCACCCATTGGGAGTTTATAATAGGAGGAGCAAGGGTGATAGTGCAAACCACCCATTCTCCTCTTAAGTATATCCTCTCAGGAAAGGTTAAAGACGGGCAAGTTTCAAATCAGAGGATCGCCCAGTGGACACTGGCGCTGACTAATAGAGGGGTAGATTTCCAAAAGGAACAGAAGGAACCACCCTCACCCTATGGCTTGGTAGTAGAAGGGGAAGAGCATGAATGTCCGTTGCCAGTGTTGCAGCATATACCCTGGCCGGTCAATGGTGGGATCACCTTAGCAGAAGCCCGACAACAAGGATTTGTTTGTTGGTTTTGTGATGGGTCCTCCTTCCATGTAAACGGCTCAGCTCAAACCGGCTACGGAGCCATTAGAGTGCAGGACTCCCTAGTTCTTAAAGGAACAGTCCGCCCTCATTCCAGCCAAGCCGCCGAAGTGGAGGCGGTGCTAGCCATCCTCCATTTTGAACCTCTGGATGCACCCCTCGCCATCTTTACTGATTCGCACTGGACGGTGCAAGCAGTAACGGCCTGGCTGCCCATTTGGAAAAAGCAAGGCTGGCAAAATAGTGAGGGAAAAACAGTAGCACACTCCCCAAAATGGTCACAGATAGCCGAAATGATAGAGGCCAGAACTGATTCTACCTACTTAACCCATGTCAAAGGGCATCAGAGAACCTACACAGAAGAAGGCATGTGGAATAACAGGGTAGACGCTATTGCTAAAGAAGCCGCATTCGCGGACACAAATCCTTTCCGCTCACCCCCCACCTTTTCCCTACACCCGGTCACCACCCGTAAACGGACCAAAGGGAGAGAAGTCTTGATGGACTTGGCTGAACTACAGAAAGACGATCCAGAAATTCTGGAACTCGCCAAAGCCCAGAAAGATGAAACTGGTAGATATACCATTGTTCAGCAAGATGGCATTTATTGGGCAGTGGATAGCAAGGACGAACAACACTGGATTGTGCCCTTGCAAGTTAGAGGGGATTTGATCAAATTTGTGCACGAGCAGGGACACAGAGGCGCTAGTCTGACTTTGGAGCGAGTAAAGGAGACGGGCTGGTGGCCAGGCATGCGCCAGGAAGTCGCGCAGTGGGTAAATAATTGCCTCGCGTGTGCTATGGTTAATGCCGACACCTCCGGTCCCAAGGCTCCGATCCAGCACCAAAGAATAGAAGGACCCTGGGCTCGGATACAAATTGATTATATAGGCCCCCTCCCCCGCACAGCAAGAGGGAACCGCTATTGCCTCATGGTGATCGATCCTTTCAGCAAATGGGTGGAGGCTTTCCCTTGCAAATATAATACTGCTGCCACAACTGCAAAAATTCTATTTAACCACATATGGACAAGATGGGGGATCCCCAAGGTCATGGGCTCCGATTTGGGGACACACTTCATGGGGGAGGTCACAAAAGAGCTGTGCAAAGCCCTCGGGGTTGAACAGCGGTTTCACATTGCTGGGCACCCCCAAGCCTCAGGAGCTATTGAAAGGACAAACCGGACTATCAAGGAAGCCCTACGAAAGGTAGTGAAATCCACAGGCAGGGATTGGGACGATAAACTCCCCATTATCCTTATGGCCCTGAGGGGAACTACCGCCGTTCACGGCCACACACCGCACATGGTCATGACAGGAAGGAAAATGGTGTTACCCGAAGCCTTCTGGCTTAAAACACAACTTCCGTCTGCCTGGGTGCCCGTGGTTGTGAATGATGCGTGGGTGCAGTCCCTAGTCATGGAAGTCCACAATATCCACTTAGAGGTAGCCAAACAGCTGGGGAGAGCACAACAGACCATGGACCAAAGGCTAGGCTGGGTCAAAAACCCTCGTGTGTGGGATCCAGGACAGCTAGTGCTGTACAGGAAATTCTCACAAAACGAGCACTCGTTGGAAGCCAAATGGATGGGTCCAGTCCCCATAACACAGAGGATAAGCCCAGCAGTATACCAAGTGGAGATCCAGAAGAAGAATGGGGAAACCTGGCAGAAGTACTTCCACTGTTCCCAACTCAAGGAATGGAAAGGGACGGCTCCTGCCAGCACTAACCCAACCCAGCAGCCTGAGGTGGTGCGGCCACAGCAGAGAGCCGAAGTTAGGCAGATCTCTGTCATGCCATGCCCCGATCTTATAGATTTCTCCCTAGGAGACACGTTCCTAGGAGACACGTTCCTGTGCTAGCATATTAGCCTTATGCTTTACTTTCTCCTGATCTCTTTTAACGTAGACCTTATATGCTATGTCCACTAGCTGTGTTGTGGACTTGGTGCTCCAATCTTCTGTTTTCTGAAGCTTCTGCCTAATGTCTTCATAGGAATTCCCCACAAACATTGCCACCAGGATTGTTCTGTTCTCTTCCTTATCTGGGTCTAGGTTGCCCCACTTCTTAAATCCCTCCAGTAGGTGGCCCAAGAACTCAGGGGGGCATCATCTTTTTTCTGCTTGATCTCCCATACCTTGCTAAGATTCACAACTTTAGGGATGGCTTTCCGAAGTCCTTTCCCAATCCAGGTGCAGTAGATGGTGCTGCACTCCCTGCCTTCCAGAGTTCTATGGTCCCAATTAGGGTTGGCCAGGGGAACAATAGTATTAATGTCTTTAGGCCTTCTGGCTCTTGCATTCTCTTTTATTTGGCATAATGCACGTGCCTTCTCTACCACAAGGGTCATATCCTCTGGGCTTAACATCTGATGAAGTATTTGCTGGGTGTCTAGCCATGTTGGTTTAAACATTTGAACCAGGTCTGTATATTCCTGTGTGACTTTATTGCAATTGTCTCTGAACTTAGGCAGAGAGCATTTCCATGCTAGCAGATCTGCATTTGAAAAAGGGCTGTAAACAAAGGTGACTTGGCCATTTGCTGTAACAGTCTCTCTCAGTGGCATCATGCTGACTGCTTGTCCCCCTGATGCTGTTGCAGACAAGCATGACCCCTCCTCAAGTGAACTGGCTGCTTGTTCCTGTTTAGCCCCTGGAGAGGCCTCCCTGTCAGATGAAGACTCTGGGGTCTGAAATAGCTTGTGACTGGGTCAGCCAGATTGACCAAAGCATCTAAAACCAACCCTCGGATGGCCTGCTGCTGAGGTGTGGTGGTGGGGTCTAGTGCCCTGCCCTCAGCTGTTTGCAGGAATGGGTTGTTGGAGGAGGAGACTGGCATTGAGCTGGCAGTATTGGCAGGCTGGGACTGCTTAAAATTGCCAGGACTAGGGGAAGACGTCTGGCTCAGGCTGTCAAAGATAGGCAGAGTCTCTGTAGAATATTATGAAAGACATCCAGAAAAGGAAGTAGCATTATTCTTTGCAGATGCAGAGAAAGTATTTGACAATTTAAACTGGGACTTTATGTTTGCGGTAATGGAGAAAATGGAGCTGGGAGAAAGCTTTATAAGAATGATAAAAGCAATATATATTAAACAACGTGCAAGGCTATGTATAAACACAGATCTTACAGAAGATATGATAATTAGCAAAGGTACAAGAGGGGTTGCCCGCTTTCCCCATTGTTGTTTATAATGACTCTTGAAATATTACTGATGCAGATCCAAGAAGATAAAGAAATAGAAGGATTAAAAATAAAAGGATTTACTTACAAATACAGAGCATTTGCAGATGATATAATGTTTATAAATGAAAATCCTATACAAGTTACAGCTTTGTTGTTAGCTAAAATACAAGAATATGGGGAGTTAGTGGAACTTTGTATTAACAAAGAAAAATCAAAAATTTTATGTAAAAATATGCAAACAAACAAGCAATAGGTCTTGCAGAGATTGACAGGCTGTGAAGTTACCTCCAAGGTAAAATATTTGGGTGTGGAAATAACAATGAAGAATATTGATTTGTTTAAAAATAACTATGAGAAGCTATAGCGTAAAATGGATGAAGTTATGTTAAAATGGAATAAACTTAATTTGTCATTGCTGGGTAGAATAGCTGCAATTAAAATGAATATTCTACCAAGAATAATGTATTTGTTTCAAACTATTCCAATTGCGAAAGATAGTAAACAATTTGATAAATGGCAAAGAAAAATTTCAGAATTTGTGTGGGCTGGGAAGAAATGACAATTTTGACAGATGCAAAAGAGAGAGGTGGATTTCAACTACCAAATTTAAAATTATATCAGGAAGCAGTTTGTTTAGTGTGGTTAAAAGAATGGATAATGCTGTTAAACAAAAAACTCTTAGTGCTGGCAGGTCACGGAAATAAATTTGACTGGCACGCATATATATATTATGGGAAAAAGAAGATGGACGGTTTTTTCTCTCACCATTATATAAGAAATAATGTGCTAAATACATGGATGAAATATAAGAAATATGGAGATGAGAGAAGCTGCCTTCTTCAGAGAAGAGAGGGAGCTGCCTTCTTCAGATCTTGAGATCCGGCAAATAGAGGGGAAACGTCTGCCATTGTCTGCAGAGGAATTAAAGTCATTAATTTGACTTAAGCCTGTCGGAATCCAAACACTGAAAGACGGATTTATAATTGCAAGATAACAGACAGCCGGGGTGCCAAAAGAATATCTGTTTAAGGTACTTTGATCTATTTCTAGTTCTACTCCGAGGCTTTAAGAGTCCTTGAACTTTATCTAAACGTTGTGTGGACTATAAAGAGAAGGAGTTGAAGCGTAATTGAATAAAAATAATTACCTGTCAAGTTTGAACTCTGAAAGTAAAAAGGCTTTAGCAGAATCTGAAAATAAGAGGGAATTGTTTTGACTGCCTGTGGTCTGTGGTCTGCGGTCGGTGACGTGGGATGAAGATCGCTTCATGTTATGCTTACACTCCTACAACTTTCTGGAATTATAAATAGACTGAACTGAATTAAGGCATAACTGAAAAGAAATTCAGCCTGCCAAAACTGGACATTGTTAACTCAATAGCCTCAAAAGAAATTAGAGAGAAGGAAAAGTCGTTTTGAATATTTGTGGCTTGTGGATGTGGATGATGATGAAGACTATTTCCGTACTTCCCCACAAATCTCAAAGGCTGTGATACCAGGCACGAGAAGAGAGCAATCTGCACCAGGGAGTAAAAGGGACTGACCAATCATACAAAGTCTGTAAGGGTTACAAAAGCTGTGACATTTGAACTAGGAAGGAATTAAGTCCAAGATCAAGAAGGACCTCTCTAGGAACTGAATTTAACTATAGAAAAACAATGATTGCCATTTTAAAAGGGAGAAAAACTGTCAAATTTGTTAAAAATCAATATCTCTGCCTAGGAAGCTAGGAGGAAAACGAAATTAGTCTTATTTGAAAAAGCTTGTTTCAAGCTATTGGACTGGGTGTTGAATTTTAATTGGAAAACTTTTTAAGGTTTGGTGCCTTTTTTATGTCAGAAGGGAGAGTAACCCATGCAAGGGCTCACTCATTTGACAAGATGCAATCCCAATTTGACTCCCTGGAGGCGAAAATGTTAAAAGCTATGGACAAAATGCAAATGGCAATGAAAAAAGAATTTAAAAAGGAAGTTGGAGATCTGAGAAAAGATATAGAGGGTTTTAAAGATGAGGTTAAAAGTAGAGTTAAAGAGGTAGATGAAAAAGTGGATACACATGCCTCTATCTTGTTAAAACTTCAAGAGAAGGTTGCAATACATGATTGCAAGTTGATGGAAACACAAGTTTGTCTGAGAGGAATACCTAAAAAGGAGGAGGCAGATTTAATGGGATATATGGTGAACATTATCACTGAATACTTAGAGGAAGACCCTGACAAATTTAGAAGTATGTTGGATGGTGCCTACAGAGTTAACTCAGCATATGCAAGGGATAAAGACCTGCCAAGAGACATTGTTATAAGACTAAGATCAAAAGATTTGGCAGGAAAAATTTTGAGCAAAGGTTTCCAAAAAGCTTGGACCATAGAAGGGAGTAAAATTAAAATAATGAAAGAGTTACCAAGACAAGTGATCAATGACAGGAAGAAATATAAGAAGTTAACAGACCAGTTGCGTGCAGAGGGCACAAGATATAGATGGATAATACCTGAAGGTCTTGGATTTGAAAAACATGGAAAAAGGATCACAATAAGGAGTGAACAAGAGATGCATAGCTTTTTTGAAGAGAACAAAGAATCAACATCATAATGGAGTACAAACTACTATCTTGGAATATAAACGGACTAAATTCACCACAGAAAAGAAGAACAACATTTCACTGGATTAAAAAACAAAAATGCAACATAATTTGTTTACAGGATGTTCATATACAACGCAAAGACGGTAAATTTTTGTGGAATATAAATTTGGGGCTGGAATTTTTTTCATTAGCAGAACAAAAGAAAAGAGGGGTAGTCTGTTATATTAAAGAACAACGGGAGCCAAAACTAATATTTAGAGATAAAGAAGGAAGATATATTGCTGTAGAAGTGACAATTGAGGCGAAAAAAACGTTATTATTAGGATTATATGCGCCCAATGGAGTGAAGGATAAATTTTTTAAAGATATTAATCGACAATTGGATGAAAAGACATACGATCAGATTTTGATGATGGGCAATTTTAATGGGACAATACAAAATAATATTGACAGATCAAGCCAAAAGAAGAATGACAAAGAAGGAAAATTACCAAATTCTTTCTTTGAGTTGATCAAACAAGAAAATTTGGAAGACATCTGGAGAAAATTTAACCCTGAAGTAAGAGACTATACCTTCTTCTCAGTGAGACATAACTCTTTCTCTAGAATAGACATGTTATGGTGTCCCAAGAGTTTGGGCCTCATAACAAAAAAAAAAATAGAGATTCTACCAAATGTTTGGGCAGATCATAATCCAATATGTTGGTCTACAAAATTGCAAAAGAAAACAGGAAGATGGAGAATTAATGAGGACTTGCTACAAGATAAAGACATTGTGACATTTTTAGAAAAGGAGACTGCAGCTTTTTTCCAAATAAATGAAACTGATGATATGGAATTTCAAACAGTATGGGATACTTACAAAGCAGTAATGAGAGGACTATTAATCACACTGAACAATAAAGATAAGAGAGCCAAAGAAGGCTGTCAGCATTACGAAATGAAATAAATAAAAAAGAAAGGGATTTGAAAAAAAGGCCAGGAAAAAATAAATTACGATATTACAATCCCAAGTTAAACATTTGCTGAACAAAGAATTAGAATGGAATTTTAAAAGTCTGAAACAGAAATCGTTTGAAAGTGCGAATAAACCTGGAAAATATTTGGCCTGGCAATTGAAGAAAAAGAAAGAAAATAAAACCATTAATAACATTATGGTAAATGGAAAAGCAATAGTAGATCAAGAAGAAATCAAAAGAGAATTTTTTAAATATTATGCAAATTTATTCAAAGGTGTGAACATTAGGAAAGAAAAAGTGGAAGAGTATCTACGGAATATCCAAGTGGCACCTTTGACTGAGTATATGAAAAAGATTTAAAATGACCTAATAGAGAAAATCGAAATAGAAGCAGCAATAAAAGCAATGAAAGAAGGTAAAGCCCCTGGGCCAGATGGATTTACATCTAAATTTTACAAAACTCTTAAGGATGAGATAACACCCAAACTGATGAAATTGTTAAATACGATAAGAGAAGAAGGGAAAATTCCAAATACTTGGAGGGAAGCTGTAATTTCTTTGATTCCGAAAGAAGACAAAGATACCACAAATGTAAAGAATTACAGACCAATTTCATTGTTGAATAATGACTATAAGATTTATACAAGAATTTTGGCAGAAAGATTGAAGCAATATCTGATTAATTTTATAAATAAAGACCAAGCCGGATTTCTTCCTAAAAAACAAATAAGAGACAATGTAAGAGCTGTTATTAACGTTGTGGAATATTATGAGAAGCATCCAGAAAAGGAAGCGGCCTTATTCTTCATAGACGCAGAAAAAGCCTTTGATAATTTGAATTGGGACTTTATGTTTGCGGTAATGGAAAAAATAAACTTAGGGGAACAATTTATAAAAATGACGAGAGCAATATATATGGATCAACAAGCAAAATTGTGTATAAATGCAGATCTTACCAAAGAATTGAAAGTAAGCAAAGGAACAAGACAAGGATGTCCGTTATCACCATTGTTGTTTATAATGACTCTTGAAATTTTACTACAACAGATACAAAAGGATAAAGAAATAGAAGGACTAAAAATCAGAGGATTCTCTTATAAATATAAAGCTTTTGCAGATGACATTGTGTTCATAATAGAGAATCCGATCCAAGTGTCACCATTGCTGTTAGCCAAGATAAAAGAATATGGAGAGTTAGCAGGACTATATATAAATAAAGAGCAATCGAAATTTTTATGTAAAAATATGCAACCAAATAAAGTAAAAGAATTGCAAAAGGTAACGGGTTGTGAGGTTACTACTAAAGTCAAATATCTTGGAATAGAGATAACCATGAAGAATATTGATCTATTCAAAAATAATTATGAAAAACTGTGGTGTAAGCTGGACAAGGACTTGATGAAATGGAATAGACTTAACTTGTCCTTACTGGGCAGGATAGCTGCAATTAAGATGAACATTTTGCCAAGAATAATGTATTTGTTCCAAACCATCCTGATTGTAAAAGATACCAAACAATTTAACAAATGGCAAAGGAAGATTTTGGACTTTATATGGGCCGGAAAGAAACCAAGGATTAAAATGAAGATTTTAATAGATGCCAAAGAGAGAGGTGGTTTTCAACTCCCGGATTTAAGATTGTATCATGATGTGGTTTGTTTGACATGGATCAAAGATTGGATAATGCTGTTAGATAAAAAACCTTTATGGTTAGAAGCTCATGGGAATAAATTCGGCTGGCACGCATATTTGTATTATGGGAAGAATAAAATGGACGGTTTTTTCTCTCACCATTATATCAGAAACAGTTTACTAAATGCTTGGATAAAATATAAGAAATATGGAGATGAGAGAAAACCTCTGTGGATAGTGCCAGCAGAAGTAATAAAAATAACAGCTGAATCCGATGAAGAAAGAGAGATATCATATAATCAACTGCTCAAGATTCAAGGAGACAAAATTGAATTAAAATCCTCAGAAGAGCTAAATAATAAGTACGACTGGTTTCAAATGCAACAAATCAAAAGCTTGATGGAAAATGATATTAAATTGGAGGGAATTAGACGAGAGCAAACAGAACTGGAAAGGGTCCTGCTTGGAGATAATGAAAAATTGATATCGAAAGTATACAAATTATTATTGAAATGGTCTACAGAAGAAGAAGTAGTAAAGCCTCAAATGGTCAAATGGGCAATCAATGTGAATAGAGAAATACAAATGGATACGTGGGAGCACCTTTGGAAGAACTCGATGAAGATCTCAACTTGCCAGAGTATCAAAGAGAACTGTTTTAAGATGATGTATAGGTGGTATATGACTCCAAAAAAGCTGGCTAAGATGAGTAAAAAGATGTCGGATAGATGTTGGAAATGTAAAAACCATGAAGGTTCTTTCTTTCATATGTGGTGGACTTGTGAAAAAGCGAAAGTGTACTGGAAGATGATACAACAAGAAATCTCCAAAATTTTGGGTTACGACTTCAAGAAAACTGCAGAGACTTTTTTGCTTGGATTACAATTAGAAAAATTTCCAAAGGAAGACAGGACTTTAATTTGGTACTTGCTCTCAGCTGCTAGGACATTGTATGCGCAGCTGTGGAAACAAGAAAAAATACCAGAGAAATGGGACTGGATTATGAAAGTTTTATCGTGGAGTGAGATGGACAAACTAACTAGAACTCTAAGAGACTATGATTTAGATATATTCAAAAAGGAGTGGAAGAAATTTAAAGGATATATGGAAAAAGAGTGGAATGTAAAAAGACATTGGACAATTTTTTAGTATTAATGAGAAAATATATATATATTGAACTTTGATTGGTTAGCAGTACCTTTAGTATTGAACTTAAATCTATAACTTCGGGGAAGTCAACATTGGAGGGAGGGGGGATTGAAATACCATATGGGTTAGTACAGAAAATTTATAATTAAGGTTTGTAACCATATGTTATCAATAAATTGTTAAAACACGAAATATAAGAAATATGGAGATGAGAGAAGACCGTTATGGATAGTGCCAGCTGAAATAATAAAAATAACGGCTGAGATAGGTGAAGAAAAGTGGTTGTCATATAATCAACTATTAAAAATACAAAGTGGCAAAATAGAATTGAAAACTGTGTGAAGAGTTGAATAATAAAAATGATTGGTTCCAAATGCAACAAATAAAGAGTTTGGTGGATAATGATATCAAAACTGAAGGAATAAGAAAAGAAACAGAAATGGAAAAAGTTCTGCTTGGAGACAATGAAAAATTAATTTCAAAAATATATAAATTACTTTTAAAACGGTCTACGGAGGATGAAGTAGTGAAATCTCAAATGATTAAATGGGCAATTAATGTAGAAATACATATGGAAACTTGGGAATACTTGAGGAAGAATTCTATGAAGCTTTCGACGTGTCATAGTATTAAAGAGAACTGTTTTAAAATGATGTATAGATGGTATATGACTCCTAAAAAATTGGCAAAGATGAACAACAAGATGCCAGTCAGATATTAGAAATGTAAAAAACATGAAGGTTCTTTCTACCATATGTGGTGGACTTGTGAAAGAGCAAATAAGTATTGGCAGATGATTCAACAAGAAATTTCTAAGATCTTGGGATATGAATTTAAGAAAGTTGCAGAGACTTTTCTGTTGGGATTACAAATGGAAAAATTTCCAAAAGAAGATACAACTGTAATTTGGTACTTGCTTTCAGCTGCTAGGACATTATATGCACAGTTGTGGAAGCAAGAAAAAATACCAGAGAAATGGGACTGGATTGTAAAAGTTACGACAAGGAGTGAAATGGACAAATTAACAAGAACATTAAGAGACTATGAGTTAGAAGTTTTTAAGACGGATTAGTTAAGGGTACCTTTAAATACTAGCATTTTAAATAAATAACACCAGCGGGGGGTCAAGTAACAGGGGGAGGAGTGGGTAGAAAGTAATATATGGGATAGATAAATAAATGTTATTAAAGATGTAAGAAATATATTTATTACCATATGTTACCAATAAAATTGTTTTAACTGTAAAGATAGGCAGACTCTGGCTAGCAGCTCCATGACCAGTCCTTAGCACGTCAAAAGAGAGCAGTACCTTGCTGTTTTCTGGCTGGCTAATTCAGTTGAGGAGGAAACAGGACTAGGATTTACAATCCCCTGCTCACTAGTAGCCATATCACCAGTAGTGGAGACCACAGAGTCCATTTGAACCTGTTGCATCTGAGGGGAAAGCTGGGCTGGGACTGTCTGATTGGTAGCTATGAACCCATGTGGCTGCTGTTGAATCACGGGCTGTGAGAGAGCATTCAGCATTTGGACAGCATTTTGTTGAGCTGTCTCCTGTAGAAGAGCATTCAGCATTTGGACAGCGTTTCAGCAGCTGAATGGGTGGGAAGCGAATCCTCCCCCAAAGGAAAACGATTCCCAGTTATTTGGTTTTCTTGGATTAGCGGTGGCAACTGGGGGTTCTGGGCTGGGGGCGGTTGAGAGGGCAGTGTGAAATGATAGAAAGTCCATGGGGTCTCCAGGAGACACTATGGTGCTTTTTGAATCAAAAGACTGGCTGGTGAAGGGTTCTCCCTCCTCCCCCCCCCCCACTTCTTTCTCTGTTGCTAACTCTAACCGGAAGCTGTAAACATTGGGGCAATTCAGTTTTGCTGACAAATCTCCCCCTCCTTACAGCATTTTGTAAAAAAAAAAATGGCATAATCTAACTGTTCCCATTTCTGGTTTTCCTGCAGAAAGTCCACAAGCTTCTGGATCTTGCTCTTGTTGAAACTGCCAGTTGTGGGCCATTTTGTTCCACCCCACCTCCCCAGGGAATAATCTGGCCAGACACCCATACAAAAGTACATCAATTTATCAACAAGAAAATCTGTCTCTGCTGTTCCAACAATGAGGCCCCCGTTCTGGACAATTTGCTCAAGGGGGGTGGCCAGTTTCCGCCCTGCACCCGCATCCTGTTTACTAAATAAATTCCCCACCCCCAATGTGATAAACGACGCATGTGACTTGAACTAATCAGATCACTTTACGTTAATGCCCTGTGCTCTTGTTTATTCCTAAACGCTGAGCTCTTTTTGGAAAAGGCAGCCGGGATAATCTCTCTTTGACGCCGGCGAAAGAGCCTCCTGCAGTGCTGATAGGGCGAGGAGCCGAGCCAAAAATGGATATGGGTACGCGAAGCCTGTCAGCGGGACATACGTAAACACCTAATGGGAATGCACCGTCTGGGTAGCTGCTCATGAATTCTAAACATCCGCACACATTGACAGACAAGCAGGACAAATTCAGCAAGACAAATTCACACAGTGCAGTTTTAAAACGATCCCCCAGATCCCAGTGGAGAGAAGCAGAGCCCCCCCTTTTTTCTTCCAGAAATCTTCCCTGCTAGCGGCAGGCAAGGCAGATTCACATCCCAAAGCACTCCCAGAATAGATTCAAACTGTTCTAACTAAGCCCAGATCCCAGTGCGTGCATGTGTGTGTGTGCATGTGTGAGGAGGGGAACAACCCCACCCCTCCTTCCTGGAGCTTCCCATCGGACAGAGACAGGCAAACAATGCAGATGTGCACAGCAACTTCAAAACAGACTCAAGCGGAAATCCTGACAGATCCCAATGGTGGGAGGGGAAAGAGTTGACCCCCTCCCCCTGGCCCCACCCCAGAACTCTCTCCTGCCAGTAGCACCTTGCTTCTCCTTTTTGGGGAAAGCTTATATGGATTTTACCCACTGAACAACAGAAAAGGTACCTGTTTTCATCGGCTGATGCTGTTCAGGTCTCTCTCTCTGCCGAGGATTTCAGAAGAAAAATGGGGGTTTTTTTCCGGTGCTTGGGCCTGCTGCCTTTACGAGCAGACCCAAGGGTCCCCTGGGCAGCTGGAAAGATTCAGCTGGGTGCACCTCCCATGAAGATTGTTGTGTCCACTCCCAAAGACAGCATCCAAGCCATGGGATCCCAGGTTTAGAGGCACCACTTTGTTGCACAGAAAGCCTGTACTACGTTGTGTTTCCCCAGCCCAATAAAGGAACACATGGGTAGATCCTGGAGAGAGAGAGATAAAACTAGACAGTTTATTAATAAGATACCAGAGCTGATAGAAGCTTGAGCCCTCAGGGTGCAAAAGGACCCCAGGACATCCCAAACTCCTCAGAGAAACAAAGGGTTGCACAAACTTTTGTACCATCTGTGATGCATGAATACATTAAACATTCAAGCAAACATTATTGCCCCCAAAATAAGTCCTCATAGCTCTAGCACCTTTTAATTGGCAGATCTTAATTGGAGTGGGCTTGGTGAAACCAAATCTTGTTTTCCTCATCGAGGGGAGATGCTCTGATACCCTAAAAGGGGCAATAAAATCACCTGTCTTCCTGTTTTCCTCTTGATCTCGGGACCATTTGGTGACAGCCCAGCTCAATGTCCTGCAAGGATGTTTTTCCATGTTTCTGTACCTCTAAACTGCCCTGTTTCGCAGGAAAAGGTGCCATCGTTATTGAATTGCTTAGAAACCTCAGTACCTCTGTCAACTGTGGAATGCACTTTCAGTTCCTTTAGTCAGGGTAAGATGTAAAACAAAATGTTTTTCTTAAAAGGGCCTATTTCTCTAAACCTATATAGCCTCCTATGTTCTACCTACATGCATTGCTACTAATTCTATTGCTACAAATCAAGATTGTCATAGCTGGTATATAGATAGTGATAGGAAATATCAGAATAAAGTATCAGAATGTGCTGGATCTGTATCTCAATTGCTTTGGGGGAAAAGCAAAATATTTGGGGAATAGTATTTTCGGCCACTACAACAAATTGTCTCCTACCTTCTACAAAGAAAACAAAACAACTGTGTACTACAGAATAAAGAAAATAAGAGGAAATAAGAGTTTTTCTGTCTCTATTTCTTATGTAAGCAACACATTTAAATACAAAAGATACCAAAGTTCACAGCAGGGTAGTTTCCAAAGGGCAGGATTCAACTGAGTACCATCTTCACAATATAAGTCCATACATAAAATTTCAGGTGTTTCTTATCTTACTGCATTCTCATTAGGCACAGACTCACTTTTATCCAAACAGCATATCCACTATTAAAGAGACCAAAAGATGTTGCACATTAACACTGCTAAAGGTATCATATTGCAGCTCCCAAAAACTTACACAGTGGCCAAAGTTACACAAAATTTCAAAAAACAATTTAAATAAAACAGGACAAATCATTCAACTCGTTGAAACCATGTGGTTGTACTGTTTTTAAGTGGGGTATCCATCTAGCTTCCATCTGTAATAAAATTTTCTGTGAATCCACCTGCTTAAATCTAGAACCCTCCAATTTTTGTATGACAAAAAAAATCTCAATAAATTAACTTCATGATTGGACTCCCTAAAGTGTTGAACCAGAGGTGCTCCTTCCACGGATTAATGTACCCTTGAGATATGTTCCAAAATTCTGGTCTTAACTGGTCTTATAGAACAACCAATGTACATTTTTAAACAGCAACAGAAAAGGGCATGGACCATATACTTGGAGCTACAGTTACTGAAGAATGTAAGTTGAATTACAGGAACCACATATTCAGTAATATTTAAAGCATATTGGCATGCTTTGCATCTCCCACAATGAAAATGCCCCCTACGGCCCTTTAACAGATCTGAAAATAATGTACAATGCTATCTGGTATAGTTCATTCGAGAACTGCTTTGTAAAAAACCAAAAATGTTGTTTCAGATTCATAATATGAACTTTAAATATTTTCATTGTGTCTATCAAATAAGGTGATGATGTCATCATATTGACTTTGCCATAATGTGATGGTTCATAGATTACTGAATTTTGATGCCACTGGTCCATGTGTCCGTTAAAACCTTGACAACATTAAGATACAAGCAGAATACTACAAAAATTGTATTTTGAAATCTAGATACAAGCAGAATACAACAGAATACAATCCCAAAGGTTCAAAAAGCTGGAATGGGTTCAGAGGAGGGTGACAACGATGGTGAGAGGTCTGGAGACCAAGTCCTATGAGGAAAGGTTGAAGGACCTGGGTATGTTTAGCCTGGAAAGGAGATGGCTGAGAGGTGATATGATCGCCATCTTCAAGTACTTGAAGGGCTGTCATCTAGAGGATGGTGTGGAATTGTTTTCTGTGAACCCGGAAGGTAGGACCAAAACCAATGGGTTGAAATTAAATCAAAAGAGTTTCCAGCTCAATGTGAGGAAGAACTTCCTAACCGTTAGAGCGATTCCTCAGTGGAACAGGCTTCCTCGGGAGGTGGTGGGCTCTCCTTCCTTGGGGGGTTTTAAACAGAGGTTAGATGGCCATCTGACAGCAATGAAGATCCTGTGAATTTGGGGAGAGGTGTTTGTGAGTTTCCTGCATTGTGCAGGGGGTTGGACTAGATGACCCTGGAGGTCCCTTCCAACTCTATGAAAAGTAGAAGTCACACTAGAGGTGTACATTCAGTTCATCTGAACCGAGTATACCCCTGAAAAACAGTGATTTGGTTGTATTCAAACCCTGTAGAGCCAAATCAGATTATCTGATCTGATTCAGGAGCCGTATACTGCAGATGTGAATTGCCGCCGAAATTGCCACCCATGGGCCATTGAAGTCAACTAAACAAATTTATTTGTATTTATTTAAAATATTTATAAACCTACCTTTCTCCCAACATCAGAGGAGTAACAGTAGATATATAATACATTAAAACATTGGAAATGAAGAACAATAAAAAAATAAAATATACTTAAAATTGAATTAAAGTCACTAGTATGAAATTATCCTGTAAAGCCTGCCCTTTCTTGTTCAGAGTCAGACTGTTCTAAAGATCTCTTGAATATGTTTATTTTACAGCTTTGCTGAAAAGCCAGGAGAACAAAAGCCCCCAATCACATCTGGGAAGTTGTTACTTAACTATGAGGCAGTCACTGAAAGATCCTGAGCCTGGACCATTGAAAAACATGCCCCAGGAACAGGCAGCACATTTAATAGGAAGATATGTGGAGGTGATGGATGGGAGTATACATGGAGAAGTATGTGGACCTCCAGGTGATGAAAGGCACCAAAAAAGGGGATGGCCAAAAGTAGCTCTCCAGATGTTTTTTGCCTACAACTCCCATCAGCTCCAGCCATTGGCCATGCTGGCTGGGAGTTGTAGGCAAAAAACATCTGGAGAGCTACCGTTGGCCACCCCTGGCTTAAAAGAAGGGATCATCAAAATGGAGCGGGGAAGATAATGATGGACATATGATAGGGACCTCTGATCAAAGGTTCACAAAGATGGTAAGGAGTCTGGAGCGTGTTCCCTCTAAGCTGAGCTAGCCTTTGTTCCAGCTCACACATTTTGTCTTAGCTCAGGAAAAATGGCCCTAGAGCGCAATAATTTATGCAGTAGCTCACAACTTTAATGCCAGTAGCTCACAAATTTAATATCAATAGCTCACAAAGCAGAATTTTTGCTCACAAGACTCTGTAGCTTAGAGGGAACTCTGGAGGAAAAGTTGAAGGAGCTCTGAATGTTTCGCCTGAAAAGGAGATGACTGAGAGGTGATATGATAATCATCTGCAAGCACTTGAAGGGCTGTTAAATAGAGGATGGTGCAGAGTTGCTTTTTGTAGCCCCAGAAGGTCAGACCAGAACCAATGGGTTGAAATTGAATGGGGGAGGTTGAAGTTGAATGGGAGAGGGACGGTGGCTCAGTGGTAGAGCATCTGCTTGGGAAGCAGAAGGTCCCAGGTTCAGTCCCTGGCATCTCCAAAAAAGGGTCCAGGCAAATAGGTGTGAAAAACCTCAGCTTGAGACCCTGGAGAGCTGCTGCCAGTCTGAGAAGACAATACTGACTTTGATGGACCAAGGGTCTGATTCAGTATAAGGCAGCTTCATATGTTCATATGAAATTAAATCAGAAAAGTTTTTGACTGAAATGCCTGACAGAGCAGTTCCTCAGTGGAACAGGCTTTCTCAGGAGGTAGTGGGCTCTCCTTCTTTGCAGGTTTTTAAACAGAGGTTAGATGGCCATCTGACAGCAATGCTGATTCTGTGAACTTAGGCTGATCATGATAGGGCGGTCAGGAAGGGTTGCATCAGCGCTTTGTTCTTGTGGCCATTTCTTATATGCCTAAAGAAATAATGATCACCACTTTGAGGTCAGAAAGCAATTTTTTTTGTCATCTTCTGGACATGGAGCAGGTGTCACTGGGGGTGTGGGGGAATTATTTCTGCAGGGGGTTAGACTACATGACCTTGGAGGTCCTTTTCAACTCTATGATTATATGATTATACAGTAACTGCAAAAATATATTGTAGCTAAGCAGATGTGCAGTTCTGTTGCTGTCATTAGGAAGAAACCCTTTCCAATACTAGTGCAAAATTGTTCCATACTAAAGAGGATGTTTTCTTCTTTTTATTGTCACCTTGTCTGGGTGTTTTCAACAGTATTTATTTGACTTATGGAAGAAATTTCATTTCTTTTTCTTATCTGCTACATAGCTAAGAAAAAAGGAAACCTTCCAGCTTGCATCTCTCCCTCTTGTATTTCCAGTATGTCTAGTAAAAGTGTAAGGCGCAGCGGCACGCCGAAGCAGCCTGTCACTAATAACACAGGTCGAGATGCAGGACAGGAACCCGGAAGTGACCGACAGGCTGCTTCAGCGTGCCGCTGCGCCGGCCCCCTGGGCCCCACAATGATGGGACCGATGCCACAGGGACGGGCTCGAAACACTCTATAACCCCTCAAAAGAACAGCAGTCTAGCTCGCTTCCCCCGAGCCCTGCCGCCATAAGCCTCAAGGGGGCTCATTTTGCGGCATCTCCCGGCGGGAGGGTGGCACCCGCACGGGACACATATCAAATGAAAGAGGGGGTGCAGGGCTAACAGAAACAGCCGGCGGAGGGAGTCACGAGACCACCCCACTGGGGGATCCACACCCCGAAAGTGATGAAGGTGGCGCAGACAGAGCCAACAGAGCCAACAGGACAAAATAAATAGGCTGCATTATGCAGCACAGTTGAGAAAGTGCCTTATCCCATATACTGATGAAGTAAATACAGGATCTGAGAACAAAATTGCACCAGAAGACACAAACACAAAGCTCCATTACACTGAATCAGTGCTTGGGTCCACCAAAGTCAGTATTGTCACATAAGAACATAAGAGAAGCCCTGTTGGATCAGGCCAGTGGCCCATCCAGTCCAACACTCTGCGTCACATAAGAACATAAGAGAAGCCCTGTTGCATCAGGCCAGTGGCCCCTCCAGTCCAACACTCTGTGTAACATAAGAATATAAGAGAAACCCTGTTGCATCAGGCCAGTAGCCCCTCCAGTCCAACACTCTGTGCCACATAAAAATATAAGAGAAGCCCTGTTGCATCAGACCAATGGCCCCTCCAGTCCAACACTCTGTGCCACATAAAAATATAAGAGAAGCCCTGTTGCATCAGACCAATGGCTCATCCACTCCACCACTCTGGTCACATAAGAACATAAGAGAAGCCCTGTTAGATCAGGCCAGTGGCCCCTCCAGTCCAACACTCTGTGTCACATAAGAACATAAGAGAAGCCCTGTTAGATCAGGCCAGTGGCCCCTCCAGTCCAACACTCTGTGTCACATAAGAACATAAGAGAAGCCCTGTTAGATCAGGCCAGTGGCCCCTCCAGTCCAACACTCTGTGTCACATAAGAACATAAGAGAAGCCCTGTTAGATCAGGCCAGTGGCCCCTCCAGTCCAACACTCTGTGTCACATAAGAACATAAGAGAAGCCCTGTTAGATCAGGACAGTGGCCCCTCCAGTCCAACACTCTGTGTCACATAAGAACATAAGAGAAGCCCTGTTAGATCAGGCCAGTGGCCCCTCCAGTCCAACACTCTGTGTCACATAAGAACATAAGGAGGGAAGGAAGGGAGGAGGGAGGGAAGGGAAGGGAAGGGAAGGGAGGAAGGAAGGAAGGAAGGAAGGAAGGAAGGAAGGAAGGAAGGAAGGAAGGAAGGAAGGAAGGAAGGAAGGAAGGAAGGAAGGAAGGAAGGGGGAGGGAGGGAAGGAAGGGGGGAGGGAGGGAGGGAAGGAAGAAAGAAAGGAAGGAAGGGAGGAGGGAGGGGAGGAAGGAAGGGAAGGGAGTGAGGGAAGGAAGGGAAGGAAGGAAGGAAGAAAGGAAGGAAGGGAGGAGGGAGGGAAGGAAGGAAGGAAGGGAAGGGAGTGAGGGAAGGAAGGAAGGAAGGAAGGAAGGAAGGAAGGAAGGAAGGAAGGAAGGAAGGAAGGAAGAAAGGAAGGGAGGGAGGGAGGGAGGGAGGGAGGGAGGGAGGGAAGAGGGAGGGAAGAAAGGAAGGCCGCCCCCCCCCGCTTTCAGCCCCCTTACCTGCTTCCAGGGTGGCGGAGAGTCCAGTGGCGGCGGCGGTGAGTCCTGTGGCGGCGGCCTCGCGGCGAGGGAGGGAGGGAGCTGCCGGCGCTGGCCTCTGGAGGCCTCCAGGGACCAGCGCCGGGCCTCTCCGCTACCGGCGCTGGTCTCTGGAGGCCTCCAGGGACCAGCGCCGGCTGCTCTGCGGCTGCTCTGCGGCCTCTCCGCGGCCTCCGCTGGTCCCTGGAGGCCGTCCAGAGACTCTGGAGGGCCTCCAGGGACCAGCGGAGGCCGCGGGGAGGCCTTCGCTGGTCGGTGCTGGTCCCGGAAGGCCTTCCAGAGGCTCTGGAAGGCCTTCCGGGACCAGCGCCGGGTGCTCCGCGGCATCCCCGCGGCCTCCGCTGGTCCCTGGAGGCCCTTCAGAGACTCTGGAGGGCCTCCAGGGACCAGCGGAGGCCACGGGGAGGCCTTCGCTGGTCGGCGCTGGTCCCGGAAGGCCTTCCAGAGGTTCTGGAAGGCCTTCCGGGACCAGCGCCGGGTGCTCCGCGGCGTCCCCGCGGCCTCTGCTGGTCCCTGGAGGCCCTCCAGAGACTCTGGAGGGCCTCCAGGGACCAGCGGAGGCCGCGGGGAGGCCTTCGCTGGTCGGCGCTGGTCCCGGAAGGCCTTCCAGAGGCTCTGGAAGGCCTTCCGGGACCAGCACCGGGTGCTCCGTGGCGTCCCCGCGGCCTCCGCTGGTCCCTGGAGGCCCTCCAGAGACTCTGGAGGGCCTCCAGGGACCAGCGGAGGCCGCGGGGAGGCCTTCGCTGGTCGGCGCTGGTCCCGGAAGGCCTTCCAGAGGCTCTGGAAGGCCTTCCGGGACCAGCGCCGGGTGCTCCGCGGCATCCCCGCGGCCTCCGCTGGTCCCTGGAGGCCCTCCAGAGACTCTGGAGGGCCTCCAGGGACCAGCGGAGGCCGCGGGGACACCTTCGCTGGTCGGCGCTGGTCCCGGAAGGCCTTCCAGAGACTCTGGAGGGCCTCCAGGGACCAGCGGAGGCCGCGGGGAGGCCTTCGCTGGTCGGCGCTGGTCCCGGAAGGCCTTCCAGAGGCTCTGGAAGGCCTTCCGGGACCAGCACCGGGTGCTCCGCAGCCTCTCCGCGGCCTCCGCTGGTCGCTGGAGGCCCTCCAGAGTCTCTGGAGGGCTTCCAGCGACCAGCGGAGGCCACGGAGAGGCCTCCACCACCACCGCCGCTGGGCCCCGCGCGCGGGCGGGGAAGGCGGCGAGTGAGGGAGGGAGCATCCCTGCGCGTGCGCAGGGGCCCTGCGCAGGCGCAGGGGCCCTGCGCAGGCGCAGGGACGCTCCCTCCCTCACTCGCCGCCTTCCCCGCCGGCGCCCGCGGCCCACCGCCTCCGGGGCTGGCTAAACCGGGACCTTTAATGGTCCCGGTATAGGCAGCCCGGGAGGCGGGATTGGGTGGCCAGAACCGGGACATTCCCGGGCTCCCGGGATGGTCTGGCCACCCTAATAGAGATGCAAGTTATCAGCAGCAAAGGGTTCTCTCTGCCTTCACCATTAGGCCGTGAGGCTTATATTTGCCAGTGCAAAGAAAGCAAAGATCATTCGCATCCAGTATTCCATTGCTATTTATTTATTAGTATTTCCTGCTTGTTCAGGACCTGTGCTAAAGAGAAAGTAAGAAACAAGGTGTGGGGCAAATGTGTTGCATGAATGGGTATATGAGGGACTATGATCCATGCTAATAGCTCTAGCTATAAGGCTATGATTTAGCCAGGTTAAGAAGGATGTCTGCTAGACCCACTTTTGAGCTGATAATACTTCTGGTGAGGTGCCAAATGATAAAGACATTTAATTTTTGAAAAAAATCTTATGTTCAGTTACAACTTACAATGTGGTCAAGTAATGCATATTCTACCCTACCAAATATGACATTTCTTTGCTATTCATTTGTTCTTAAAAATTTATATCACTTCTTTCCAAACAGTACTATAGAGGGCTTTTAAAAAAAGATGAAATTGTTGCATAACATAGAAAGAATGGGCTATGAAATGTCTTCCTGTTTTGACTCCGTGAAGTACTTTTCCAGCTCAGTTTTTCAGGTCTATAAAACAATTTCAACATAAGCTTCTATTTCAGATTCACACTGTCAAAAACCTGCCCAGATGTTCATTTCACCCTTCTAGTGACAGTAAAGAACAAATTGTGCAAGGTGGATCTATAGCCCATAGGAATCAATAGCATGTCTAATGAGTGCTTCAAAACCATTCCAAAGAAAAACACAAAACCAAATGTTCTCATTTGAGCAATAAAAAAATCAGATACCTCTGGAATCCATTTAATTATCCAATTCCTCTTAAAGACCACAGTCTATTTATTTATGTCCAAGGAAGAACCTTGGGACATAATATATAAAAATGCCAGTAATAAATTTTAAAAATAGAAACTGGAATATTAAGAACACACATCTGTCTTTAATACTAACAATAAAAATATGGAGCTTGTCTAATTGAAAAGAAGTTAAAGCATTACCTGAATGTTGTTAGATGTTTTGGTTGCTCCAGATTACAACATTTTGGATGTTTATATTCAACAAACTTGATTTATGTAATCCAGACTCACTATATACAGTATGCTTACATTGACCAGACCTGGAAAGCTTCATTTGTCATAGTTGGTAAGTATTACGACCAGATTATGCCACCTACCAGTCATGCTGAAACTAAAAACAGAGGTAAAACCTAGGTGCTAGCACAAGAAATATCTGGCCTAGGGAATAATAAGCATTGCTTCTAGCTCGAAGACTTGCTATGTGTACATATTTCTCCAAAAGCAACTGAGAGAAAAGCTTGCCATGCCAGTGTATCTCTGTAAATATACACTGCAAGTAAGGCTATCATTTTTCTCCAGTAACCAACCATCTGCATACTTTATTGTCTCCAAAGTAAATATAAAAATTTTCTCCAAAATAAAAATATAAAATATTCAATAGCTAAATGTTCATTTTTAATTTTTTTAATTAGAGCACCATGTCACTCAAGAATTTCCAAGTGAGACATTCTTAGCAGATGTGTTCAAGAGTCTTCCTTCTGTTTCTTGCAAAATGCCACAATCCTGTATAAAACACAGTGTGAATTCCTGCACCCCTGAACACTATATAATACAACTGCACATTCAAAGTGCCATCCTAAACAGATTTATTCCCTTCTATGTTGAGGTAAATGGGTTTAGAAAAGTGTAGCTCTGCTTAAGATTCCACTGCTGCTAGTATTCCTCCCCTCACCCCCCCCCCCCAAAAAAAAAGGTTGAGTCAGCCTGCTCTTTAAGCCAGTGTAACACAACTAAATCTAGATGGATTGTGATGAAGGAGTGGCCTTGGGAAGATCAGAATCCTTAATTCTTAGTTCTCCATGTTTTAGGTAGCTTCTGCTGAACATACTTCCTCTTGTGCTAACATCTCTATTTGTGAAAGGCTTATTGAAAATCATTGATCTTGTACAATTGGAAATGATAGGGAAGGAAGAGGTGCACTTCATGACAGAGACTATCAAGCATGTGCAGAACATGCTCATAGGATCCAAACAATAGGTTGGATATATTGTGTATTTGGAATGTATGCCAGCTTTTTGCAAATGCAGTGAGGGTACATACAACACATTTTGCAACATACATTTCAGTGCAGGAAATTCCACATTGCCTGAGCAAACAGAATTGGCAGTGGTCCCATCAGCCAATCTCACATACTTATGCTCAGGACTGTCAATGTTTTTCAACAACTCCTTCTCGCAGCAGAGATGGCTCGTTGCCCCGGAGTCTAAAATCCAAGCAGACCCTGTGCTCTCTACTGCAGACGTGACCAGCCGGGTTGCTTCCTCACACGGGCTGGCGGTCCTCCGCTCTCGCCGCACACGCCCCCGCCTCTTCTCCCTCTCAGGGCAAGCTCGGAGCAGGTGCTGCGACGACCCGCATCCATAGCAGCGACGGACTGCAAACGCAGTCGGCTCCACTTCCTCCACCTTCGGACGCCTGCCAGCAGCAAAAGCTGGCTCATTCTTGGCTGTCTTCCCGGACACACCGATAACAGCACGCTGCCCGGCCGACACCCCCGGACAGCTCACGGCCGCAATTCTCTCTTGGAAGTCAAGCAGGTGGGCACAGACGTATTCCATGGTCAGGGTCGCTACGTCCACCGTCTCCAGAGAAGTTATCAGGGGAGTGTACTCAGGTGGCAACGACGACAGCAAAATGTACACTCTGTCGTCTGGAGCTACAGTCTTGCCTCTTGCCTCCAGCTCAACGAAACAGTCCGTTAGCCGTTTGATGTGATCTTTCACACACCCTCCAGCCGGCATAACGGTGCGGAACATCCTCCTTGTCAAGGCCATGAGGGAACCAGCAGTGGTGCTAACATGCACCGCACTCAACGCGTCCCAGGCAGCCTTGGGAGTGTCCTTCCCTCGCACATAAACCAGCTGGTCATCTCCTATAGACAGCACTATGTTGGCCAGTGCCTTATCCGATAACACAGTCTCGGCAGGAGATAAGTCAGCAGGGGGGTTACTCACGAACAGCCATTGCCCTTCACGCTTGAGGTAGTGTTGCATTCTCAGGCTCCACACCGCGTAGTTGGCTGAGGTGAGCTTCTCAACGGCTACTCCAAGCTGTTGCTGAGCCATCGTGCCGACTCCTCCTCACAGCTGGCTGCCGACGTCCCTCTGGCTCTCAAACAGAGAACGGTGGTGCTTCTGTGTCCTTCACCGGCGTTCCTCGCCTCCGGCTCTTTCCAAACTCACAGTCAGCTCAACTCTCAACTCTCTCCTCCGCGCAGCGGAAGCGCGCTGGGCCCATAACCCTGTCGGAGCGGGAGTAGCAGAGTGAGGGAGATGACTTGCCCGACACAGGGCTTCAGGAAAGAAAATCAGGCAGACACGTGCAACTAGTGCCAAAAGGTGTATTAACATATATACACAACAAGTGCTCTCTTGTGCAGTCTATACAATATCACCTCCACGGACAAAGTGCTTCGCCTAACCACCATCTCACAGGGAGAGACCTGTGTGATGCACACACAGATCATATATAGTCCAAGCAGCCAATCCTGGCCGTGCTGACTCAGCAGATTGCATCACTTGGCTTCTGCCGGCTCAAGCCGGTCTGCTGATCAGGTCACTGTGACCTAGCCTGGCAGCTAGATCACCAGCTGTCATACTGTAGCTGTCAGACTGGGTTTATGTAGATTCTTGCTCCAACAGGGTCACAAGTCAGTTGTCAAGAAAAAGAATTTGAAATCAGAAAAGAATATCAAGGCTATTTCTCTCCCTCTCATTGTTTAGTGTTTCAAACTCACATACATGATATTAGGCAATATAGTTATTTGTTCTGCTGACTAGGGATTGGCACAAATCATGAACCAATACAAACTGGGATGCTGGTATGTAAACTGAACTGGTTCGTAGCCATTTGTGACCCCTGCTTTCTGCTCTCTGCTTCTTTTGGAAAGGAGCAGAGAGCAGGGGTTCTCCCTGCAAAAAATGGTAGGGAGCAGAACAGGAGTTTAAATGGCTCAGAGCCATTTAAACCCCTGCTTTCTGTTCCTTTCAGCTCAGCTGTTTTTTGTGAAGAGCAGAAAGCAAGGATTTAAATGGTTTGGAGCAGGGGTCGTTTTGTAGAAAAATAGGTGGTGGAACTCATCCAGGGTTTGTTATGCAACTGCAATACTATTTAATGGACAAGGAGGTAGAACTCTCAGAAGGAGGAGGTGGAACTCTCAGAAAGGTTCAGGAGCTGCGCTCCTGTGAGCTTCCACTGAATCAGAGGTCTGGTTTGGAGTCATTTAAACTCCTGCTTTCTGTTCTTCATGAACCACCATGAACTGCCTTAAAATTCATGGAAGTTCATGGTTGATCTTCAGTTTGGAAACTATGGCTTGGAAACCACAAACTGGCCAAATTCATCATGAATTATGTTTGTGAGATGGTTTGTGCCCAACCCTAATGCTGACTATGTAGATACAAAATTATATTTATGTTATTTATAGTCTACTTTTCTCACTGAGACTCAAGGTGGAGTATGCAAAAAAAGTCAAGGCAATCCACAGAATGCAATAAACAATTCAATAAGGCAAGGCAATAAACAATGTAGAATCAACCAGAAATCTTAAAAAAGAATTGAAGCAAAGCATAAGCATTAATATGAAACATTAAATGATGCAAAATTAGAGTAGGATCCTACTTACAACACAGTAATATAGACCATAGTCCTTAATCATTTATCCAAGTAATTTTGTGAATCATTCTGTATAGTGCAACCTCATTGCTTCTGTAGAAAAGCCCTTTAGAATAATTTAGTTTTGCATATTTTGCTGAAAACTAGGAGAGTAGGAGACTTGTTGACCTCTTCAGGCAGGCCATACCATAAGTTGAAGGCCACAGTCAAGAAGGCACAAGTGTGGGCAGTTATTGATTATGTCATTTTGCTGGTTGGCTTGGCACATACATAAGCCCTGATTTGAGGAGTGAAGTTTTTGTGGAATGAAGCATAAGGGGAGAGGTGGTCTCACAGATATTAAGGCCCAAGGTCATGAAGGGTTTTGTATGTGATAGCCAGTACTTTAAATTTAACCTGGTAATTGATGGGCAGCCAGTGGAGTTACTGCAGAATGGGAGTAATATGCAAATTTCCAAATGGTGGCCCCTTAGAAACCAGCAAGATTTTGGGGGTATAAGCTTTTGAAAGTCAAAGCTCTCTTAACTAAGCAGAACATGTCCTTTTGTAATTTACCTAGATTTGCAGAAACACCAACTGGCAGGAAACTTTATTACCTTTTATGGCTATCCAGACCAAATGGCCAAGCCATACTATTTTACCATGTGATCACAGTTTGCCCTCTTAATCAACAAACTGCATGTAATTCAGCCCACTATACCTGATCCCCTCATCTGATGATGTGTGCTTAGAGAGCACACAAAAGCTTGCATTCTGAATAAAACTTGGTTGGTCTTAAAGGTGACACTTGACTTTTAATTTGTTCAACTGCTTCAGAGCAACACAGCTGTCCACTTGGATCTCTCTTAACTAAGTAGGAGTTGGAATGCTGATCTATGAGCCCTTGTAGCCCAGTCAAAAGGTGGGAGGGATATTGCAAAGAAAGAAACCAGGATGCAGAGGTACAATGCACACCGTGATTAGCTTGATTGGAGCAGAGGTGAAATGTGTGTGGGGAGAAAATTAGCATCTCTAGTGAGATAAGAATCCTGCATTTGCCCCCCCAGTCGGAATGAAGAGGCAGACACAATTGTTGGGTTTTAAACCGGGCCGCTTTATTAGAATTAACAAATATAACTGGCAGGGGGGGAAAAAACAGACCAGACAAGCCCTGAGGTCAACACCTGGACCCCGCCTTGTCCAAAGGGCGAGCCACCCTGCCCCCAGCACAAACCCGCCGTAATCGGGTTGTAACTGAGCGGCCAGGCCTCCAGCCATCACCGACCGGGCTGGCATCAATCCCCATGGAAAGATCCACCCAGGTGAGGCTCCCTGTGATCTGCATCACCGTACTGAGCCGTTTAGCCCATCTACGGTTCCTGCAGACCACCGCACCAACGGTGCTAGGCCATAGGTGCTCCCCTGGAAAACCCAGTGGCCAAACCTCATCCAGCCACCGCCAATGCCAAGCCTCTGCTTAGGCATTAGCGCCCCAACGGGTGGCCCAGAGCCAACCGCACCCCCTGCCGAATTTCATCTAAAAAGGCCCGGTTGCCCAAATCGGATAAATGAACACCATCCGGCCGATACAGGTCGACTTGATTGACCCGTATGGCCGGATGAGGGAGGAAAATTCCTAGTCCCTCCTCCATGGCCTTCTGAATGGCCCTATTGGCCTTACGTCTGGCCCGTTCAATTCCACCCGGAAAAATGGCATACCTCCACACCCTGCGTGGCAAAATTGCCGACCACACCAAAATAACCCCAGGCCACCTGCGACGAATTTCGCGGAGGTCGGCCAATGCCTGCTGGGAAAGAGCCTTCCCGCGCAGCAACCCCAAGTCGTTCCCTCCCAAGTGAACGACAAGAATGTGTGGAGGCAACGCCCTTCGCTCCCTGAACAACAGTGGCATGATCCCGGGCCAGCGCAGCCCCCGACGACCCAGCCATTCCACAGTAACCCATGCACTGAGACCGAGCTGGGTGCCCACAGGAGACCGTCTGGCGAAATGGGCAGCCCAAAAAACCATGCTGTGCCCGCAGATGAGAACCCGCCTTCTCTCACCCCGAGGCACAGCACCTGAAAAAACAAACAACAGTCAGCAACATGCACAAAAATTAACCAACCCCCCACCTACCTGCTAGGTGACCAGGGGGCGCACATAAGACTTATAAGCCGCCGACCGCCATCGGCCGATATGCTGGATGGCAGAGGGCGCGTAGCCCATAGCAGCAGCTGTGGAGGCCGCCCCGATCCGGAAGGAATGCGTCCCAAATTTGACGCCAGTAAGACCCAATCGAACCAGGGCCTTGCTTGTGACCGACCAAAACTGATATTTGGTAAGAGGGGAGCCATCATCATGCCTAAGAAAAGGACCGTGGACCTCGCCTCTAAGCTGGGCGTAGCGACGAACAGCCCTGACCAGACATAATTCCTGCAAAGCACACATGCCGATCATGATGGTGGTTCCCCTCCGCCTCTGATCGGTCTTGGACCGGCGAATCGTCAGAACCAGCTGACTATTGGTAATTTTGACATCTCCGGATTGGAGCGCCCTCCCAGAAGTGTCAGCCTTTGACTGCACTACCAGCTCGCTTACGCGCAGGGCCCCAAAGAAGGCCAACAGCGAGGCAGCGTGGAACAATGCCGACTCAAATGGGGAAGAGCAGACATTAGGCCAACCCCCAAACAATCCACGGAGGACTGCCGGGGATATGGGCTGTCTGTCATCTACCTGCCGGACCCGCTCCCGTGCCCAGCCCTCTAGCATCTTCTTAACTCTAAAGTCTCCCGTGGACTCCGAGAGGCCGCGGGCCTTGCTTTCAAAGGCCAATGCTGCCAAATGTCCCCTTATGGTTTTTAAACCCAAGCCTCTCTGCTTTTGGTGCACGCAAAATTGCATGATGTGCGCCACAGGAATAGGCCAGCAATCCGGGAGTGCAACAGCCCTCCTGAACTCACCAAACTGAGCGGTCGCTCTGGCATATGCCCTCCTTGTACTAGGGGCTAGCGCCAACTGAATGGCCCTACCGGCTTCCTTTTCCCAAGCCTCCAGAGCTCCGCGGGCATTTCCGCCGGACATGAATCTGCCTCTGGGGCCAACTGCCGGAAACGCTCCATCTGTTGGCGAGACAGAGCATCCGCCACACCATTGCATACACCCGGTACGTGCCTGGCCAGGAATAAAACATTCAACCGGAGGCAACGCAGGGTAAAAAACCTAACCAGATTCATGACCGCAGCCGATTTAGACGTCAAGGAATTGATAACATGTACTACAGCCATGTTATCACACCAAAACAGGACTGAATGGTTGGCAAGCTGCTCCCCCCACAGGCAAACGGCCACCAAGATGGGGAAAAATTCCAGAAACGTGAGATCTCTACAAAGCCCGCTATCCAACCATTCAGCAGGCCATTGCTCAGCACACCAATGGCCCCTAAAGTATACCCCAAAACCGCTGGCGCCGGACGCGTCTGAAGAAATCTGAAGCTCAGCTTCAATCTTCAGGTCCTCTCTCCAGAAGGAAACACCATTGAAGGATTCCAGAAACTCCTCCCAAACCTCAAGGTCAGCTCTCATTCCAGCATTGACACGGACCCTATGGTGGGGGAGGCGCAGCCGGCCCATGGCGTCGCAAAAGCGTCGCAAAAAGGCCCTGCCAGGGGCCACCACTTTGCAAGCAAAGTTAAGGTGGCCCACCACCTGCTGCAGTTCTAACAGGGAAACCTTACGCTGCCCCTTCAAGGCTGCCAACCGGCTCTTAAGGTCGGAGACCTTATTTTCCGGTAAACGTGATGTCTGCTGGAGAGTATCCAGCTCAATGCCCAAAAAAGTAAGGACCGTGCTGGGGCCCTCAGTTTTTTCGTGTGCCAGTGGCACCCCGAGTTCGAGGGCTAACTCCTGAAAGGAGTGTAACAACCAGGCGCACTGACCAGATCCTGCTGGACCGACGAAAAGGTAGTCGTCCAGGTAATGCGCCGTGTCGTTAACCCCCGTCCTAACCCTGAGCGCCCATTCCAAAAAGGAACTGAATCGCTCGAACGCTGCACAGGAAATGGAACATCCCATCGGCAATGCCCGGTCCATATAGAATTTCCCTTCAAAGGAAAAACCCAATAACTCAAAGTCATCGGGGTGGACAGGCAAGAGGCGAAATGCAGACTTAATGTCGCATTTTGCCAACTCCGCCCCAACCCCGCAGCCTCGCACTACTTTGACCGCTTGGTCAAAGGAAGTATAGCACACTGAGCAAAGTTCCTCAGGGATAGCATCGTTCACCGAAGCTCCCCTAGGATAAGACAGGTGGTGGATAATCCGATACTCACCCGCTGCCTTCTTGGACACCACCCCCAATGGGGATACCCTCAATGTAGGCACCGGCGGTGTATCGAAGGGTCTGAGGACCCTGCCTTCCTGACATTCTTTAGCTATTTTATCCCGGACCACCTGTTCAAGGCCCTCAACCGATCTTAGGTTGGGGGCTAAAAAGGGGGCCCTGAGCCCCCTGTACGGAATCCGAAACCCCAGAGTAAAACCATCCAGTAAATAGCTAGCATCAGCCCTGCACGGGTATGTAGCCAATAACCTACTGAGAGCCGGCAGGCGGATGGGGCTGGGCCCCTTTTCCAGGTGGCTGCGAACCGCCGCCGCCGCCTCCGGGGCGCTTACCGCCCGCTCCAGGCTTTGATCTACTGCAGGCCGACAGTGCGTGGGGCCCACTGCACAGTGGACATTCGTGACGGAATTTACAGGGCTTCCTGGGACAGACCCCCTTGGAAGCGAACTCCCAGCACAACAACCGGGTTTGAACCGGCTGGCCCGCGGAAACGCGGGCACCTGGGGTAGTCTGCTGTTGCTGTGATCTCTGCACCAAATGGCCGCTATCGGACCTATCCCCGGCATTCGGTTTTGCCGGGGCCATCAGCTGCAACCACAGCTGCTGATTTATTTGGTCCCACGGCATTCCAGGATTGACGGCGGCCCGCATCCGGAAGGCTTCGTCGTATTGCAGCCATGCTGCCCCGGCGAAGTCCGTATAGGCCCTATAGACTATGTCTATATATTGAAAGAGGGCAGCCGCCCTAGCCAGCTGTGCCCTTCCGATGACCCCGGCATAGACCAGGAAGCCGGGCAACCAATTTGCCCAGGCCCTGTCAACCTTCCTGCGCTTTAGCTTTTCCTTGTCCCTGTCGTCGAGCTCATCCTTACTTTTCTTCTCGAGCTCTCTAAACAGGAGACCAAAAACATCGACGTACTCCCCACGGAGGATTTTCTCGCGCGTGGCCGCCGTCAGATGATCCCCCAAAGGCAAAGAAGTGTCGCCATAAGGGAGAGCATGAAAAGGGATACTTGCATAGGGGTTCGGTGGGTAGAACCACCCACCCACTTGAGCTGCAGGCCATGCCCCTTGCAATTGTGCCCCCTGCTGCCCACCCCAAGGCAAAATGCCTGGTGTGGGCAGTGAGGGAGGGGCTGCAGGGGGCGCCCCAGCACCCACTTGCTGGCCAATAGGGGCAGGAACTGCACTAGACAGCAAACTGGGTGTATGCAAACCCCAGGCCCACAGTTGAGCGGGGCCCAACTGTTCACTGGCACCTAACCACCCGGGCCCCCATCCCACCCCGCTCGCCCCCAGCAGGTGGGGGGTTGGCTGGGCGGGACCCCAGGGCCAACCTTGAACAGGCAGAGTAAGGGGCTTACCACCATCACCCGGAAAGACGCCCAGACCTCCAGGGGGCTGCGTCCCCCCGCTTCCAGACGCCCCTCACCCGACGGCATGCCCGATGTGCCTTCGCCTGGATCCTCCTCTTGGTCAGGTTCAAGCGGCGCTTCGGGCTCCGACTGCCCACCCTGTAAAGCAGACAGCCTTGCAAGCAATTCAGATTCAAAAGTCAGCCGCGCCGACCGACCGGTGGCACGGCGACGGCCCTCCCAAATGGGTGCACCCCTGGCAACACGTTCCTGTTCGAGGGCATCCAATTGACTCATAATGGCGAGGCGAACCCGCTCACTCTGGCCCTGATCCTCAGCTGGGGCTCCTTGCTGACCCCGCCCCCGGGGTGGGGGAGCGGGCTGCTTGCCCTTAGACTTGTCCTGCCCCTTCTTTGGAGCCATCCTCTACTGGTGACCAGCAATAAACTAGGCTGGGACTTACAGACAACCCAAAGGCCCCTTTCAGCCCCACCCACCTACCCCTGGGAGGAGATATACACGCCCTTGTCAATGGGGTAGCCCAAGCTGCCAGTCCCAAACCCAGGACAGGCACCGCCCTCGGAACTTCCAACCCCAAGGGTAAGGAAGGGATGATGAGAGGGGGAAGTTTGCTAAAGGCACAAGCCCCAGCACCAGGACCAAAAACTCTCCCCTCAGGAAAAGAAAACCAGGGTGGGGGGGGGGGAAGAGTGGCTCACCACACCTCCAGCAAAGGAACCTGGCTCACCCTCCAGGGAGAAAACGTCAGGAGAAGGGGCCGCCTAATAGTGGCCGGCCGCCCACGCTCCCGTTAACTAGGGGCCGCTGCGCACTGCCCTGCTAGGGCAAAGGCAATGAGGTGGAAATGGCCCAGCAAATGGCCCCTCCCGGCCTCCCCCCAAGCCCTCAGATACTACTGCCCTTTCGCTGCGCTCCTCAGCCGCCGCAAGCACGCCTCGCCGCGCGAAACCTCCACGCTGCGCTGAGCAGCTGATGCTCGGGAAGCTCCGCCGCCCCGCCCGGAACAGCCGCCGCAAGCGCGCCAAACAGCTGATCCCCCGAAGCTCGCCGCGCCACTCCGAACAGCCGACGCAAGCGTGCCTCGCCGCGCGAGGCACCGGCCGCCTGCGCTGATCAGCTGTTCCCACGAGGCTCCGACCCTAGCTGCCCAGGCCACAACCCTGCAGCAGACCGCCGGACGTGGCTCTCCCACAGAGAGCCGAAACAAAACTGCGTAGTAAGGCGGGAGCTGGGGCTTATATAGCCCCAACTCCGCGCCTTGCAAAAACACCCGTATGTCGGGTGATATTGCCGCCCCTCCCTCCTTCCGGGGATGCAAAGACGGCCCCCAGCCTATAGCCTGCAAGCTGGCTCGGCTGGGAAGGGGCCGGACCCTCTGTTCAGCTTTGGGGTTCTATTGTTCTGGTGAGTTTCTGAGTTAGATTTGATGGGAGACCAATTTACAGTTCATTACTATAGGCTAGTCTCAATGTTACTGTGGCATGGATTCAGGTGGCCAGATCAGCCATATTAAGGTAGGCAGGGGACTTGTGTTTTTCCTTTTCTTTGTGAGTATAGTACTTGTACCAGTATACTTACAAACTGATGGTGGGAATTATCACACTATGCTGCTTGTATCCTCCCTAGACTTTACAGTTTTATATATCAAAATCCCAAACACACCTTCACCTCAGAACAATGAGCCAGTATAGTCTACTGGACAGCATTGCTATAAGATTTGACATGTGTCAGAGCATGCACACCAGTACACAGTATCCTAAAAGATAACCTAAGATAACTTCAGAATCTAACCACCAGATAAAATGTTACGAGTGTAATTACTGCCCCTCTCAATGTCACTTCCATCACTTCTCCTCAGTGATAGTCCTCCACTCTTCTATTTTCACATTATTGCTAAGAATAGAAATATCTTATACCTTAAAAGCTTTAAATTTATTTTTTACTGGTGGGTTTAAAAGTCATGCAGAACACTGCTTTGGTTTAACAGGCCTTTCCCATTATTAACTACATTTATCCCACAGGAAATAATATGGTGTTCTATTAAGGCATACCATTACTAATATGCATGTATTCTAGTAAACATCTCTTATGAATTATTTATACCAGCTATTATGCAGGATGTACTTTTTGTAAGGTAAGAAATCAGTTCTCGGGAAATCTTAATAAGCATTACATTATTTTAATAAATATTTCCCTTTCTTTGTACTGTACTGCAGATAAAAACTAGTAGTCTCAAAACTCATCTACCAGTTGAAATGTTCATGCTCATGAGATTTATTTTGGTTTAACCTAGTGAAGAGCTAAATCTTTGTTTGCAAGCCATATAATGTTTACTTCTAGCTGAAAACATAATTCTGGGATCCCAATAAATACAGAATAATATATATTTAAAGCAAAAGGCCTCAACTGACCTAAGGAGGCCACTGAAGCGTATTCCCTGCCCCACCCTTCCAAAGAGACATTCCTGGCTCCCACAACCAGTGAGGAATGGGCCTTTGTCTATGGCAGGTTCCACTGCTCCTTTGCCATCCTTGTTGCCTGATGCCTCTGCTGCCAGACTGCCCAGCATCTCTGGGTCTTGTGGAAAGTCTGAAAACTGCTCCTGTGTCATGAAGTTAAGCTTCTGCAGTAATCCCTTGGTGGCTCCCAGGTGTGGTCTGGAGTTCTTAATCTCCTTGGAGGTAAGTGTGGGGGTAGGAGGTCTGACTCCAAACAAATAAATACTCAGGGATAGATTGTGCTTGCATAGCAGTGGGAAGGGGAAGTTGAGATAATGGCAACTCTGAGGGCCTGGTGGTAGAAAAATTATGGCAAGAGGGCAGGACTAGGGTTGCCAAGTCCCCTGCATTCTGGAGCAGGGGAGTTTCATGCACACGCAAAGCATGTGCACAACTCAATGACATCACCCAGAAGTGATGCTGTGCAGCGGCCACTCTAGGTGTTTCTGGGAAAACTCTATGGTTTTCCCAGACACTCTAGTCATTTGAGAGGGAAAAATGCTATGGAACCTATTGTACCATAGAGTTTTCCCTCCCAAATGGCTAAAGTGTCCAGGAAAATGATAGAGTTTTCCCAGAAATGCCTAGAGCAGCCACTGTGCGGCATCACTGATGTGATGATGGCACTTCCGGGTGATGTCATCACACCGTTGATATAGGGGGAGGTTCCCCCTACCAGTCCTATGTGGACTGGTGGGTTGGGAACCTCCCGGGTGAGGGAATCCCTTCCTGGACTGGGGACTTGGCAGCCCTAGGCAGGACATCACAGCAGAAAAAATGCTCTTGGTCTGTGTGAGAGTCTAGCAGAGTCTGGTCAGCAGCTGTGGCCTGCTGATGGCCTGAGTGGACATGAGTATGCTTGAGCTGCAGGTGGATGTCTGCCACTGGGGTAAGGGCAGGGCCATGCTGACCCACCAGGAAAGATTAAAGGAGAGATGCTGAACAGGAAAGGGGACATTGGAGTGTGGATATAGCTGGAAAGGAAGAAGTACTTACTGGTAGTGGGGGAAAGCTGAAGAAATGGGAAGTGCCATAAACAGTACAGTGGCAGCAGAAGAGGCAGAAGGCAAGAGCAAACGTAAACCAGGAATCTTCAGCAGAGACACCTAGGAGAGGAAATGGAGGTGGGTCAGGGGCAGAGGAAGCCAGCAGGGCTGAGGGAGTCTTGCAGTAACTTGACTGGGCGATGACACTGCCTGGGAGCTGAAGACAGTCACCAACCAGGGTGGACACCATGGGGGTCACAGAAGAGAATCCATAAGCCATGAGTGGAGGCCAAGTCATGAACTTAGAAGGACTCATTGCTTTGCAGAGGTGGGGGACCTTAAAGGGGGGAATGGGCTGGGAATCTAAAAGGGACTGGGGGAGTAGGGAACTATCAGGGTCAGTTAGGATGGAGATTATATATGGGGCTTGGACAGTGAGGACCAAAGTAGGATAATACCAAACAAGCCATTAGGTGGCACCCTAGTCTGAGGTCTTTCTGAATCCATGACAGTGTGTATTCTTCTTAAAAATATTGGAGTAAGGCCAATTTTGTAAAGAGTGTACTGAGAATGTAGAAAATGCAAATAGGGTGATTAGAACATGGCATGATGTGTTGGTGGTGGAAAGTGTCATCAAATCACAGCTGACTTATGGTGACTCTATATGGTTTTCAAGCCAAGAGACATTCAAAGATGGTTTGCCATTGCCTCCTTCCATATCATGACCTTGACATTCTTTGGAGGTCTCCCATCCAAATATTAGCCAGTGCCAACCCTGCTTAGCTTCCAATATCAGACAAGTGACATTATGTGGAAACTCCAAAAAGTGCTTTAGTTTGAAAAATGTGGCTGTATTAAGTCATTTTAATTATTGGGTGTCTCATATATAAGAAACTAGTGTCTCTTGTTGAGTGTCATATTACTGACAACAACAACAAAGGAAATGCATTAACTGGCATCCAGAACAAGGGACTAAAGCAGGTGTCCTTTGGAAGGGCATTTTAAAGTTCTGGGACACAGTAAAAACACCCCTCTTTTTTTCCCCTAATATCAAATACTAGCTGAAACTTCAAAACAGTTGTAGAGACAACCCCACACAGAGCATATTACAGTAATCAATCTCAAAGTCACCATATGAATGACAGTAGCCAAGTCTCTGTCCTACAATTAACAAGGACAAGTGACATATCAGCCAATTGTTAGTTCTCTGACTTATCACACAGACCAGCTTGCATGGCTTCAAATGAAGGCACAGTGATGTGGCAGCAATCTTATTTAAACTGTAGGATTGCTAGAAACAATCAGATATTTTTTTTCCAAACAAAACGCAATTGCATTGGGAAACTATACATATTTAATTTCTCTCTCTCTCTCTTTGTATTTTATAGCATATATGAAAGTGGCACACATTACTTCAGCTACAATTTTGACTTAATGAAGAGCTTAATAAAAATCGGCATTCATAGCTCCTGCATAGACTGATAAATTAGTTAATGCAAAAACTAAGTCCTTATGTATTATGCAAAAGATTAGGCTTTGCATTTGCATAATGTGCTACAAATGACCTACTGTTTCAAGGAGTAGCAACTCAGTTAAATGTGATCTGAGAGCCAAAGTGACGTCAATAAGCTAATTACTCTTAGCATGGCATATCTCATTCATTGTCTAGAGTTCAAGACCTCCCTCCATGCTCCACAGTGGTAAAAGGACAATTGAATGACACTGAAGGTGGGTCAAAGAAAACAGTAGAACATTTATGAAAGATGTCCAATATGGTGGGAAGCTTCGGAGGATTCCTATTTCTCAAAGCTTGAATTTTTCTATCTCAGTTTGTGCTTCCAGTTTTGCCCTCTCTTGAGTGCCTGCCTCATGGAACTATACACAAACCACTAAATAATTTTTCTTTTAAATCATACCTCAGTTTATTTTATTCATTGGAAAACATTTATGCCTCATCTCAAAAGCTCAATAGATTTCCAGTGTGCCTTATGACATTAATTTACAGCAAACAATATATCAATAAAACAGAAATTATAAATGGTTGCCCTGATGACTGCTTTGAATATTAAGCTACTGGCAGCTACTGGAACAATTAATCTAAAACAATTTTCAATAACAAAGCCACCTGATCAGTATATAAGCTATAAACAGAAATGACAAGAATAGAAACATGAAAATGTAAAATTTGATGTGAAAGCTGTTCCAAGTTTCAAAAGTCAAAGCTTTGCTTAGTGAGAACACCTTAGATACTCAACTCCAATGCGAATTGAGAATCTGAACAGCAGAAGTGTTTGAAATTTATTTATTATTTATAGTTCTCTTTCTCACTGAGACTCAAGGCAAGGTGTTTTTGTTTTGGTTTTTTGGCAATCAAGTTGTAGCTGACTTATAGTAACCCCATAGGGTTTTGCAAGGCAAGAGACTAACAGAGGTGGTTTTTTTACCATGCCTGCCTCTGTGTAGTGGCCCTGGACTTCCTTGGTGGTCTTCCATCCAAAAACTAACCACCAGCCCTGCTTAGCTTTCAAAATCTGATAAGAGAGGGCTAGCTTGGGCTATCTAGTTCAGAGTCAAGGAGAGGAGAGGGCTAGCTTGGGCTATCTAGTTCAGAGTCAAGGAGAATTATGCTGTGTAAATCAATGCAATTAATAGAATGGAATATCCAATAAGCAATGTACTAGATTTAGGATTTCAGTAATCTGAAACCAAGCAGGAATCTGAAACAATGCTGAAATAAAGCAGAAATGAAGCTGAAACAATGAGTAAGTATCAACACACGTCAAACCACACAGAAATTTCATACTTAATATATACTAAGGTTGCCTGTTCCTACTTTTGATCTGGCAGGGGAATTGCAGGTCCTCTTGGTACTGACATCATCATTCTGTTGACATTGCATGGTGGTGACACTCTAGGTTTTGGGCAAAATTCTATGGTTTTGAGCCTAAATTTACCATAGAGCTTTGCCCCAAACCTAGAGTATTATTTTGCTTCTGGGTAATGCCATTACATCACAGTCTGAGACATTTGTGCCCCATCCAGCTAACCAGCAGTGGGGAGGAGCCTGCAAAAGTGGGGCACCCCCTCCCAGACTGGGGTGGGAGTCAGGGACCCTTAATACATACAAAGAATAATGGGAAAGAACTCTCTTACCCTTTCCATTTTTTTGGTCAGTTCTCACCCACCAGCAGGATAGGTGGTTTGAGTGTAAAACTGCTGAGAGTGGAAGGGTCATATTGTTTCCCATGACAACTCACAGCCTCCTGAGGCTGCTTGTGCTCATAACAACGACAAATAAGAGGAGATCTATTGCAAATCCAAATCTAATTTGGGTCACTCTAGTTCTACACATAAAATGACGTTTTGTATATGTCCCAAAATGCAGGGGGATGGAGGGCATTGAATAGAGCTAGCATACAAGGTGATTGCATGACAAATGTTCCCAGTGCTTTTCTTTATTGACTGGGTAAGCAATATATGTTGCTAACATCGTTAATGTTGTTAAGGCATAAAACCCCCAACACATTCTGCTTGTTCCCAGTGCTTTTCTTTATTGACTGGGTAAGCAATATATGTTGCTAACATCGTTAATGTTGTTAAGGCACACCCCCAACACATTCTGCTTTTCTTGAAAAATAACCTTGCAAATTTCTCAGTGAGTCTTTATACCTTATATTTCTCCTCTCCTCTAAAGAATCAGCAATTACTTTACAAGGTGATGTAATGGCTGCGTTCTGACTTGCCTGTCTAATATACAGATGTGTTGTAGGAAGAGGTTCACATGCTGTGTGTGTCAAGTCTGTGTATAACTCTGGCTCGGGCAGAGCATTCTGGGAAAGAACCAAAGTATATTCAAGTGCTGCTAGCTTAAACTCTGACCGACCCCCTCCCTTTTGTTATGTAGTATTGCTTTGGGAAATGGGAGAGTGTGAAGCAATAATCGGTGCCTTCTCAGGCCAGAGGCAATGTAGGAGTCAGGAGTCTGCCTCCTTCAAGGCCAACGGGCCTGGGAATGAAAATTGTAACGTCTATGTGTGAATGTGCCCTGCATAGTGCCCCTCCCTCAGGAATCCTTTTGATGTACCCCTTATAGCTTGGTACCTACTGAATGATCTTCAGTCTTTCAATACTGGCCTTGCCACAAGTACCAGATTTTAATAAACTAGTTACTTTTATCAACAACGACTCATTATTGAATCTGCCGACTTGACAGTGTGTAAACATTGGCTTTGAAACATAATCCTATACATATTTAGTTGGAAGTAAATATGGTTGAATTTGATTAGATTCAATGTTAAATTTGCATGCATAGGGTTTAGATCCTTAGATTGTATTTTTTTCCAGTTCCAGCTTAGGTAATTTGCCTGTATTTAACAAATTGGCTATAGTTAGCAATAATCTAATCCTTTCAGCATGTAGGAATGAACATAAAAATTTCCAATTATTTTATGTTGAACATTGGAATTAAATCACCTTCTTGCTTCAGTTTAACTTTGTCTACATTCTGGGGGTCAATTAAGGCCACCAGGGAATGTCTGGTATGCTAATGGCCTGGGGGAGCCCCTTCAGGAGTTGGCCTGATTCTAGGGCAGCCTCCCATGAAATGGATGGGAACCACTACTGTCACCAGGTTTAGCTCCCTATGAAGGTGTGGGAGCTGCCACTGTTGCAAGAGAGTGGCCAGCACTGTATAGGAGCTAGCAGACACCACACTGCACAAGGCAGGTTTGTGGAAGATGCTGCAGCTATTAACTGGCAGCCCTTGCCACAATGTGAGTGGGCATGATCCAGCTGGAAATTATGTAGAGCCTGTTTTATCCCTCTCCCTCCATTAGGGGTAGGGCCTGGGGCTTTTTTCTTTTTCTCTCCTTCTCTGTATGAGGCAGGCAGGGGAGGAGCTCTTTTCAAGGCTGCTTTTGCCTCCCAGTCTGCCCCTGCCACAGTTGTAAACAGGATTACCAACCTCACTCTGGAATTCTCTCAAAATCATAACATCTCCAGACTACAGATATCAGCTTGGACATGGAAGCCTTGGAGGGTGGTCTCTATGGCGCCATCATTGCTGAGTTCCTTCCACAAACTCCACCCTCCCCTCCCCCAGACACTGTTCCCAGATCTCTAGGATTATTCCATGCCAGAGTTGGTATTGTACCAACCCCATGTCTGAGCAGCTGTCCTTCCAGCAACCAATACAATGCCTTAATTAGTAATTATATTTCCATTCCACTCAGGGCGGCTCGCACAGACATGCATGTGCATTATTCAATGTAATATTACAGCATTAAGACCATAAAACATAGAGTAAAATAGACATAAAATACATTTTAAAAATGTTTTGGTGCCATGATCTTACATTTTCCAGTTTAATAAGTATCTGTATAGCAGATCTTAAGTTCTCTCTGCAACTGCTGTACAGCAGATTGTTGTTGGTGGTTCACATGTTGCTATAAACTGTAGTGAGCAACAGCCTAGTTCACAAATGCCTGGTGGAAGAGTGCCATCTTACAGGCCCTGTGGAACTGTATGAACTCTCGCAGGGCCCTGACCTCTTCCGGCAGCTCATTCCACCAGCTTGGGGCCACTACAGAGAAGGTTCTGGCTCTAGTTGACATGAGCCTGGCCTCCTTAGGGCCGGGGATTGTAAGTTTCTAATCTTTAGGTTGTGGCATTTCTTTAAAAAATGTGTAAATTAGTTGTTGTTCACTTTCACTGGAAAGCATTGTGTTTTGTTTTTGTATAGTCAGTTAAGTGGTGAGCTCTCCTTCCTTGGAGGTTTCTAAACAGAGGCTAGATGGCCATCTGACAGCAATGAAGATCCTGTGAATTTAGGGGGAGGTATTTGTGAGTTTCCTGCATTGTGCAGGGGGTTGGACTAGATGACCCTGGAGGTCCCTTCCAACTCTATGATTCCATAAGTAGAAAATCTCAGTAACTATTACAGACTCAGTTACAATGAGGCTTTGGAAGTATTAGCCCACTATCAGCCCCCAAAAAGCTATTTCCTCTCAAAGCTAAGTTTATGGCATCCAGTCCTTATCTAATTCCATAGGGTTAGGGTTTCACCAGACTTTTGGTTGAGGTGATGGACACTGAACCAACTGTCTGGCCTCCCTGCCAACGTAGTGCATCCATCCATATTATGTAATTCCATCTGACTCCATTCACCTATCCAATTTATAGGCTGTATTTTGATTGTATTTGTATTCCACCATCTTTTAGTTGTTTTTAAACTGCACAATAGTTTTTAGGAAAAAATAAGTTGTTTTTAATGTCTTGCTTGTGTTGTTACCCACCCCAAGCCTGCCCATGGGAAAGGTAGGATAGAATTCCAAAATAATAAATAATAATACATCCATCCTATTTTCATCAGTTCTCATATTCTTTTGCTTGTAATTTTATATTTTTAAAAATATTCTACTAAGCTTCCTAATTTATTGGGCCTTAAAAATCTTTATAAACTTTTTTAAAAAAGAAAAAAGAAAGCATGGTTTGCTACTTACAAGATTTTTTCTAGTTGCTATGGAATTAATTTTATGAGTGAATGTGTGATCATAATTTTTGAAAAAGCAGGATTTACAAAGTACTCATAATTCACTATTTTTTAAAAAAGAAAAAGAAACATCATGTTTAATGTCCCCCATACTGTATTCTGTCATTCAACATGGAAGAATTTGTATTAGTTGTAAGCTTTTCGCATTGTGAAAATAATTGCTTCAGGCCTATGAGGTCGAGGACAAAACCTTCCCTTCAGCTGTCAGCATTCAGGCAATTGATCTTCCCATTTTATTTTAATCTCACCAGCCACTTCCTTCTCCCCCCCAACAGACCCACACACACTCAGAAGCTAAATGTCCCTACTGCCAGGAGTGCTTAGTGTAAATGTAATATTACATGAATCAAAGGCCCTTTAGGCTATAATATAGGCTGGTAATTTATTACTGAAGAACAGAGGCCTTTTTTAAAAAAAAATCCTTTTGCTGAGGCAAATCACTGTGAATTAACTAGCACAAGGGCAGCAGGTGCTCTCATTAAATTTACAGTCCCTGGCAGCAGATATCAAAGTTAGGGGGGGGGGGGGATGTGTAGTTCTGTTGAAACACATAATACCAACTTTGTTGAAATACCACAGTTTTTGGTGGATTTTTTTTTTGTCAGCACTTGAACCAATTTTGTCAGAAGCACATGCAATAAATATGAATAACATCAGAATTAGGAGATCTAAGGGCAGACAGCAACCAAATGGACAGGGCTAAGTAGCATTCCAGAAAAGGAGAGGTAAAAACAAGCAGGACAGGGGGGAAAGGGTTTTTTTAAGAGGTCAGGAAGACAGAGTCAAGATGCTCTGAAGTGCCACCCTGCCTACTAGCTGCTCTTTTCTGCTTGTTTTTTTTTACAGGTATTGTGATAGGCAGCTGATCACAAGTCCAAACAAGGTGGTTTTTAAAAACCAAGCTATGCACCACAGCTGCTGCATTACCTTTAAGTTAGTCCTGAGAACATCTTCTGTCTTCTCTTTCATGTTTCCTGTTCTGTTAGATGACCTCTTCCCATAGGTAGAGCTTGCCACTCTGCTTATGGATACACAGGAATCCCACTCTCCTAAGGAGCTCTCCCATTTGCAAAATAAGTCCTGTTTGAACCTAACATATAACTCAGCTGTATGGGTCCATTATGACCCACTTTTAAAAATATTAATTGACTGCTTTTAATGTGTTTTATCAGACTATAACCTTGAACCAATATCAGTAATTTTTCACTTATTTGTATATCTGTTTGAACCTCTGACTTCTCTTGCCATTCAGCTTGCGAAACTGCTAGTTCAATTGATTTATGACAGAATCCATACTTAAGCTTTCTACATGAAAATGCAGACAAATGGCTACAATAGGAAAACAAGTTGAAATAAACCAGATACAGCAAATTTAAGTCCAGTAAAAATGTGTTTGTGTGGGGAGTGAGATACAGATCCAGCACATTCTGATATTTCATTCTGATATTTCCTACCACTACCTATGGATCAGCTATGACAATCATTATAATCAGCTATGACATAGAATCATTATAAGTAGAACAGTGAAGAATATAGGAGGCTAGGTGAGATAGAATGTTTAGGCAAATAGTTCCTTTTAAAAGTATTTCTTTCTTTAGAAGCTTGCCGTGGCTGGGGTAAATTGAAACTGCATTCCACATTTGGCAAAAGGTGCTGAGGTCCCATAGGAACACCATAAAGATGATATCTTTCCTCGGAAACAGGACAATTTAGATATTCAGAAAACATGGGGAAACATCCTTATAGGACATTGATGTGGGCATCAATCTACATTCCAATAGGAAAGGGCCTGATTTAAGGCTGAGGTCTGGGTGAGAGCATCACCAAATGACCAGGATGCTTTATTGCCCCTTCTAGAGCATCGGAGCATCTCTCTTGGATGAGTAAACAAGATCTGATTTCAACAAGTCCACCCCAAATTAAGATCTGCCAATGGATAGGTGCCAAAACCAGGAGGCCTTATTTTGTATCCAATAATGTTTCTTTGGATGTTTAATGTATGCATGCATCACCAGGGGTACAAAACTCCTTGTAACTCTGTCTCCTCGAGAGCTGGGATGTCCTGAGGTAGTTTTGTGCCTCATGGGCCCAGATCTCTCCCTATCAGTACTGGTATTTTCTTATTAATAAAGCTTCTAGTTATTTCTCTCTTTCCAGGATCTCTCCTTGTGTTTCTTAAATTGGGCTGGGAAACACAACGGCCCACAGGTTTCTGTGGAACAGGAGGGAGGGACTCTACACAGCATTTTGCCACCTACACAAGTTACCTTGAAACCAATCCAGTTAACATGTACATGCAGTCCAAGTGTCACACTACTGTTCTGAGAGTGAATAGAAGTAGTTACATACACACACACACACACACACCACAGCTTCAAGAAAGTCACAGGCTATTGAATTTATTTTAAACACTAAAAGCACAGTCCTAAACAAAGTTATACTCATTGAAGTCAGTAAGCTTAGAAGGGAATCACTGGCTTTTATTTATTTCATTTATTTTCGTTATTTATAGTCTGCCTTTCTCACTGAGACCCTAGGCGGATTATATAGTGTAAATCAATGCAATAGATAAAATGAGAGGCCCAAACATGTAATAAGAGTAGAACTGCAGAAACTTTAAACCCAGCAGAAATCTGAAACAATGCTGAAACAAAAGCCTAAGTATTAACATAGCAAATTAAGTGATGCAGAAATTACATAACAGAATAATACAATAACAAATACACACTATACACAGTAATATAGTTCACAGTTTTCCCCCTGCATCTTCCTGAGCTGTTCCATTATAATAAAGCCCTATTACTTTTGTAAAAAATGAGTACCTGTTACAGGCTCTATACTACCCAGTTCAATCTACTTGCATTATTTTTGAAATGTGCCATTTATTGAACAAAAATTACACTATCTGTGGTATTTGAAGAATTAAAATTCTTTCCTTCTATTTTCTGTTTCCCATACTGTCAAACTATATCTCCCAGCAAACTGCACTGTTTATTGGAAGAACTAACTAAAAATAAGAGTATCAAAGAAAGCTGCTTAGAGGCTAGAGGCAAAGATACCAGAACAAATCAGTCTTGAGTGAGCTCAATAGAAACCAGGAAAAAAAGGATCTACGAGATCCACAGACAATGGATGGACATGTATATAATTTCTCATAATATTTTTTTTTTTGCTTCTAATTATAGGAGATCATTTTTTGTTCTAATGAAAGCTGTGGGAGACATTGTCCTCACTATTTGGTGAAGTTTGTTATAAGTGTCTTAATGCTGGCTTTTTATTGCCTATTTCCCTGAGCCACTGTGCTGAGGCAATGGTTTATGGGATCAGATATGGTTTATGGGATCAGATATAAAGATGCTAGTTACAGGCAACAGCAGAAGATCCTTTGCAGGTTTCATGCTTTGTACACTTTACAAAGTTAAAGGGAGGGTAGCTGAATTCAGGAAAGCTGCTTCCAATTAGAGAAAATGGCACTGTCCAAGTTGAACCAATGTTCTTTTTTTTTAAAACTAATTTTTATTATTTTTGCAATATATTGAAAAATATACCTCTACAAAAAATATACCTCTACCTCTACAAAAAATATACCTCTACAAAAAATATACCTCTACAAAAATAATCAGCCAATACATTACAAAATTTCCTCCCCTCCCCTCTAATTCATGACCTCCTCCGGTATTGAAAACATATAAAAAATAATCTAAAGGTAAAATTTACAATTATTGAATCTTCACTAAAAATTACCATTATCTTAACACAAGAATAATTATTATATTTTATCCTCTACTTAGTTCTTATTCATCTAGCTTGCATATTAAATCAGATATCAATATTCACATTTTCTTCTTCCCGTTAAAAGTGCAATTAATATTATCAAAAACCACTAAATATCTCTTTACCTTCCATTGTTCCTCCACATAATTTTGAAATTTCTCCCAATCTTCTTTGAATTTCTCTAAATTACATTCTCTTAAGTTTCTAGTAAGTTTATCCATTTCACTCCAGTTCAGTACTTTTAAGACCCAGTACCATTTCTCTGGTATTTTATCTTGCTTCCACATTTGCACATATAATGTTCTCGCAGCTGAAAGCAAATATCACAACAAAATCCTATCTCACTTCGGAAAGCTTTCCATTTGTAATCCCACCAGAAAGATATCTGGTGCTCTCTTGATATTATAGCCCAAAATTTTTAAAATCTCTTGTTGAATCATAAGCCAAAATTGTTTCGCCTTTTTGCAAGTCCACCACATATGATAGAAAGAACCTTCATGTTTTTTACACTTCCAACACCTATCTGAAGCTTGACTGTTCATTTTTGCTAATTTTTTAGGAGTCATATACCACCTTTACAGCATTTTGAAACAGTTCTCTTTTTTGTTATAACATGTCGATATTTTCATAGAGTTCTTCCATAGGTGTTCCCACGTCTCCATTTGTATTTCTTTATTACAGTTTATTGCCTATTATATCATTTGAAGTTTCACCACCTCCTCTTTGTAGACCATTTCAATAACAGCTTATAAGTCCTTAAAATCAGTTTCTCATTTTCACCCAACAGCATTTTTTCCATTTCTGTTTGTTCGTGCCTTATACCTGTATTTCTAATATCATTCTCTACCAAGCTTTTGATTTGTTGCAATTGAAACCAATTAAATTTATCCTGCAACTCTTCGACCAGTTTCATTTCCACTTTGCCTCCTTGTATCTTTAGCAGTTGTTTGTATGATAAACATTTTTCTTCCTGTGGATCTGAAGATAGCTTTATAACTTCTGTTGGCACAATCCAAAGTGGTTTTCTCTCATCACCATATTTATTGTATTTTTCCCAAGTATTCAATAAATTCGTCCTTATATAATGGTGTGAAAAAAAATCCATCCATCTTCTCCTTCCCATAATACATATAAGCATGCCAACCAAAAATATTTCCATGGCCTTCTAATGCCAATAATTTTCTGTAAAGCAAAGTTATCCAGTCCTTAATCCATACCAAACAAACTGCATCATGATATAACCTTAAATCAGGTAGTTGGAAGCCACCACTTTCTTTCACATCTGTCAGAATTTTCATTTTAATTCTTGGTTTTTTTACCCGCTCATACAAATTCTGAAATCTTTCTTTGCTAAAGATTAAATTGTTTTTTATCTCTCACTATTGGAATAGTTTTTGGGGGAAAAAACATAATTCTTGGTAGAATATTCATTTTAATTGCAGATATCCTCCCCAGCATGGATAAATTCAATTTGTTCCACTTTAACATATCTTCTTCAATTTTATGCCAAAGCTTTTCGTAATTGTTCTTATATAAATCAATATTTCTCATCGTAATCTCCACACCTAAATATTTTACTTTTGAGGTAACTTCACATCCAGTTACACTTTGTAACTCTTTCTGTTTGCTTAATGATAAGTTCTTAGTTAGGATTTTCGATTTTTCTTTATTTATATAAAACCCGCCAACTCTCCATACTCTTTAATTTCTTTTAACAACAAAGGTGTCACTTGTAATGGGTTTTCATTAATAAACATCACATCATCCGCAAAGGCCCTATATTTGTAAGAAAAACCTTTCAACTTCAGTCCCTCTATATCTTTATCCTCTTTGATTTGGATCAACAAGATCTCTAAAGTCATTATGAATAGCAACGGAGATAGAGGACAACCTTGTCTTGTGCCTTTGCTAATTATAATTTGTTCTGTCAAGTCAGCATTCACACAGAGTTTAGCTTGTTGTTCTGTATATATTGCCTTAATCATTCTTATAAAATTGTCTTTTAGTTTCAATTTTTCCATCACTGCAAACATAAAGTCCCAATTGAGATTATCAAAAGCTTTTTCTGCATCTGAAAAGAATAATGCCACCTCCTTTTCTGGATGCTTTTCATAGTATTCTACAATATCTATTACTGTTGTGATATTGTCTCTTATTTGCCTTCTGGGGAGAAAACCTGCTTGCTCCTCTTGAATAGAAATGTTCAAATGCTGTTTGAGTCTTTTTGCTAGTATTCTAGCAAATATTTTGTAGTCATTATTCAGTAATGAAATCAGTCTATAGTTTTTAACACTAGTGACATATCTGTCCTCTTTCGGTATCAATGAAATAACTGCTTCTTTCCATGTATTTGGCACCTTCTCATCTTGTCTGATACTGTTCATCAATTTTTGAAGTTTAGGTACTAATAATTCTGCCAGAACCTTATAAAATTTTGCTGAAAAACTGCCAGGGCCCGGAGCTTCCCCCAATTTCATAGAACTTATTGCTGCTTCTGTTTCTACTTTTTTCTATTGGTTCATTCAAAGTTTCTTCCATATTTTCTTTTAAGGGTTTTACTCTTATACTTTGCAGGTATGCTTCAATTTTCTCTTTCTTTACTTGTTGGCCTTTAAATAATTTAGCATAAAATTTATAAAACTCCCTTTTAATTCTGGCTTGATCCACAATTTCTTTACCCTCTGAAATAATTCTGTTTATAAATTTTTTTCTCCCTTTTTTTCTTCAGTTGCCAAGCCAAATATTTCCCCGGCTTATTAGCACCTTCAAAAGACTTCTGCTGTAGCCTTTTTAGATTCCACTCCACCTCTTTATTCAATAAATGTCTCAGTTGGTTCTGCAAAATTGTAATCTCTCGCAGTATTTTCTTTTTCCCTGGTCTTTTTTTCAGTTCATTTTCTTTTTTACCTATTTCTTTTTGTAAATCCATCAATTGTTTTTCTTTAGCTTATTTATCTTTATTGCTCAATGTAATTAATATTTCTCTCATAACAGCTTTGTACACGTCCCATACAGTCTGAATTTTAACATCCTGGTTTTCATTTATTTGGAAAAAAGCTTTTGTTTCTTTTTCTAGAGATGTCACTATTTCTGCTTTTTGCAATAAGTCTTCATTTAACCATCTTCTCACCTTTTTCCTTTCTTTCGCTTCTCTTGTGGTCTGCACCTATTTTTGGAAGAATCTCTATTTTGTTAGTAATAAGTCCCAGATCTTTAGTAGCCCATAACATATCAATTCTTGAGAAGTAGTTATGCCTTGCTGAAAAGAAAGTATAGTCATGTACATTCAGGTTAAACTTTCTCCATATGTCTTCCAAACTTTCTTAATTCAAAAAATGACTTTGGCAGCTTACCATCTTTATTTGTTTTATTTCCAAATCTGTCCAGAGAGTTCTTAACAGTTCCATTAAAATCTCCCATTAACATTACTTGATCATAAGTCACTTGATCTAGTTGTTGCATAATGTCTTTGAAAAAAGCATCTTTCACCCCATTTGGGGTGTATAGTCCCAATAGCAGCATCTTTTTCTTATTCATAAACACCTCCACTGCAACAAATCTACCTTCGTTGTCTTTAAAAATCAATTTTGGCTCCAATTCTTTTTTAATGTAAAAAACCACTCCCTTTTTTTTCTTTAGCTAATGAAAAGAATTCTTCACCAAGAGGTTTATTCCATAAAAATTTATAATCCATTCGTTTAATATGTACTTCTTGTAGACAAACTATATTACATTTCTGTTTTTTGATCCAATGGAAGGTTGCTTTTTTTTTTTGCGGTGAATTAAGTCCATTTATATTTCAAGAAATTAATTTGTAATCCATAATGATTTTTCAGTTATTCTGTATCCCCAAACTCTTTATTGTCTTCAAAAAACCTCTCCATGCCTTGAGTATCTATTATTGTCTTTCTCAGTCTTTTATACTCAAAGCTGAGACCTTCAGGTAAAATTCATCTGTATCTTATTCCCTTCTCTCTTAGCTTGTCTGTCAATTTCTTGAACTGCCTTCTGTCACTGATGACCTTCCTTGGCAACTCCTTCATTATCCTTACTCTGCTTTCCTCCACTACCATTGGGCTCTCAAATTGTTTACTTAAGATTCTTCCCACCATGTCTCTTGTAGTAAATTTAACTACCACATCCCTTGGTAACTTGCACTTTCTGGCAAATTCTGAGTTGACCCTGTAAACATAGTCACACAGAAGTCCCACCGCCTCAGGGTCATCTCCCATAAACTCAGCAATGATTGTAGCAATGTACTTCTTTAGGTCCTCTTGGTCTTTTTCAGGCACCCCCCTTAGGCGAATCATGTTCTCCATTAACTTACAATCTTGTAGTATTGCTTTCTCCTGCATCTTCTTGATAGTAGCATCTTGATCCTTGATTTTGACTTCTGTCTTCTGTGTCTTCTGTGCTGTTGCTTGAGACTCTTTCCTGAGATCATCAATATCTTTTTTAATCTCTTTCTTGACTTCCTCAGCACTAGAGTTTATTTCTTTAGTTAACTTCTTCTCACTTCCAGTTACTCTTTCATTGCCTTCACCAGTCTTGCCTCCATAGCATCCAATTGTTCTTGAACTTGCTTGGCCATTTTTCCTTCCCCCACCGAGGCTGCTCTCAGATGTGTAATTCTTGGTCCCAGCTTCTAATCAGACATCACTGTCCTCCCATTGCATAAAATGGGCTCTTAAGTTGACCTCACCAATCTACAGCCTGAAGGCAGAATTCAATAGATTAGAGCATGCCCTTTCCAGCAAGCTGATCTTTTGTTGGCATTTTGTATTGTAAGCCGCCCCGAGCCCGCCTTGGTGGGGTAGGGCAGGATATAAATTGAACAAATATATAAATCGAACAAATAATAAATAAATAAGCCCAAAATCACTGTTTTCTGAGCTTCCTGGATCAAGATATTAATTTTTAAAGTTCCTAATTTTTCCAAAATGGCGGCCGCGATATAGATAGATAGATAGATAGATGAATTTATTGTCATTGTTCTCAACAAAAAGAGAGCAACGAAATGAGGTGCTCTTCCACAAACATACCAACACATCAAACACACATATTCATAAACCATTTAAATACATCTGAAACCATTAAACCATTTAAACCATTAAAACCATTTAAATACATCTAAAACGGATAAACATTCATAAAACCATTAAAACCATTTAAACCCTTAAATAAACATTCATAAAACCATTAAACATTCATAAAACCATTAAAACCATTTAAACCATTAAATACATCTAAAACAGATAATCCTTCATAACCCTGCATTTAACCTAACCACAGCACTTGGATAGAAACTGTCCTTAAATCTGTTTGTCCTAGCCTTCAACACTCTATTTCAATATTTCCAAGCCCCCATTTTAAAAAGTTTTCCTTTCCCCCCTAGGGCTTAATATTCACTTTCAAACAAATAGTCCAAACTGCTTTACCTTTTGGGGATGGTTGGTGTCGGTTTTATAAATTTTTAAAGTCCAGTTCCACTTAATTTTATATAAAACCTTTGACCTTTCTTTAATGGCCGCTGATGTTTCTCTATGGTTTCAGTACCATAGAGTACCCAGATGCTTGAAGATGCCTCTTCTCTCAGTGTTTACTTCCTGACTCTCTGGCCGTGAAATCTCATTCTCAATTATTATAGATCCCATGATAGTTGCAAAGACGTCACTTCCTGTTTCGTGCTAGGAGTCTGCAGCTATGTTATGGCTGGGGTTTTTTTTTCAAAGCCACAAGAATTTCAAACAACAGTTATTTTTCTGCACTTTTCAGCTTGCTTTTAACTCCAAAAGCTCCATTTTTTACTCCCTTTCACTTCTTCTTGAATTTGTGTTCTTACAGATAGTTCCAGATCTTAAATCTTTTATTTTAACAGTCTTATTTTAGTCCCGGAGTGATAGATAAAGATCTTTTACCTTAACAAAGTCTATTCTTCTTTATACTGTCCACTTTGCCTTCAGATGTTATTATAGTCCATAGAAAGCTGGAACCTTGATGAGTTTATGTCAACTTAATGACTCCGGAGATTCTTTGTAGACGATGGAATGCAATTCTTCATTGGGGATTCTTCAAAACCGAAAAGAAACCCCACTGGGATCTCTCGTCAGCCAAAGTAAGTCCCCTCAAAATTTCCAAGCATGTCTTAGACAGATTCCTTTTCTGAAAAATGTAGGCAGCAGGCATTGGATTGCCTTTTATACCCAAAACAAAGATTCTGGTCTGCTCCTCCTAGAAGAAGCAGGTCAGCTCACCATGTTTCAGCCCCGGAAGCCCCAAGTTGAACCAATGTTCTGACTCAGTACAAAGTAGATTCACAGTTCCTTACATTGAACCCCATCTCAAGTAGCAGCATCTTCTTATCTTTCCTCTTTCTGGAGTGAGAGCAGGGAATGAATCAGAGAAAGGCTAGTGATGATATGTTGCAACCAATAAGCAATGTCAGAACCTCCATGAAGCTAACCAACTGTAGCTATTTTATCCATAGTTAGGACTATACCAAGGAAATGAACAGGGTGTTTCTGTTCTATATAGGCTACAGGTTTAACTTGAGAAACACCTCTATGTTAAATAAACAGAGCCTTTTGGCCTCCCTGCATGTATTTTGAATTTCCATAGCTTTAATAGCACCATGCGTGACACACATAGGCCCTTTTCACACTTACCAGTGTGAACTGGAAGGGAGCTGGTATTGTGCCAACCTGGAGTAATCCGGGACAGGGATGGGAGTTTTCAGACACATGTTTTTTTTCCTGGTATGATTCTGTGATTGAAGCGAGCCATTTCAAACTATTCCGGTTTTTATCTCATTTCCACAAGCACTGCCTGTTTTTGCACCCTTTTTTGCCCGCTGGTGCACGATATCTGGCTTTTTTGGGGGGGGGGGGGGCTATGATGTTTCAAAACAGCAACACAATAGGAGTAGATACACAGTTCAAGTGGAAAGAGAGTTTACAATGCCTGGCAATCTGAACATGGTCTGTGGCTCCCTCCCTAATATTTATACCTGCTGCAGCTTGGCAGAAGTCACTTTCCAGTCAATAGCCTGTGAGCATGGATGGGTGCACATCAGGCTGGGTTAGCACCATCTGTCTCACCAATCACTGTTGGTCTGTTTTCCTGCCGAAACCTGCTGCCCTATTGGCAACCCCTCTCCAGGCGGCAACAGCCCCCCCCCCCATAAATGTGCCTCAGAGTCACCTAAAACCAATTACATTCCCGTGACTCCTGTGTGGGCATGGAAGTGATAGCAACAGATGACAGACCAATGCCTGGTGCCCTGATCTCCCACTTGAACTGTGTATCCAATGGGGCACTTGTTACAAAGTGTCAGTCACAGCGATCTCAGGCATCTCAATGGAGCCCAGGCATCCCTATGGTGGTGCTGTTTTGAAACATCATTATAGTGCATTTGTGCTATAGAGATCTTAGCCCGACGTTCCAAAAAAAAAAAAAAGCTGGAGATCATGTGCTGGCAGGCAAAAAAGGGCACAAAAACGGCACTCCCAGAATCACTATGGGACATTTCACACAGCATCCCATAGCAATTTCAACCCAGAAGGAGGGGTTGAAAACTGAAAGAAGCTGCTCTTTGTTAATAACGACTTAGGCATGTTTCACTACTGGGACAGCCGTGGGACTGTGTGAAAAGGTAACAGTATTCCGGTAGCAGCCAGTTACTAAATCGGGTCTGTCTGAAATGCCAGCAGAAACCCATTACTGTTCAGTAACTGACCAGCTGCCATACCGGAATACTTAGGCTGTGTGAAAAACAGTTTATAGGTTTCAGAAGAGAATTTTGACTTTCCAGTTCTTCTCTCTCCCCACTATGCTTTGGTTATTCTGAAACAGCAGCTGTATGGAATTATATGGAAATAATAAATTAAGACTTCAAAAATTTAAACAGTCCTGATAGCCAGAGTTTAGGGCTACAGCAATTTAGCTGGCTTATTACTAAATCACCAAAACAAACAGAACTGTCTGTTCGTTTAAGGACAATGCTTTCCTCTTAAGATTCTTTGTCTCCAGTTCCTCTACATTCATGAGCCAGTCAGATTAATGAAGTCAAGAAGAAACTACAGTGCTTTAAACAGAACAATTTATCTGTTTCTTAGTGTTCAATCCCAAAAGACAATATTCACATAATAAAAGTAAAATGAGTCCTATTTGAGCAACTCTAAACAAATTATGTTGCATTCCCTAAACTCTTATCAAATGCTGTCCTTTTCTTACAGTTCCTTTAGTGAATATTTTTAACTCTCATAGTGTTTTGCTATCAGCTTGCTTCCTTCTCCTTATTGCTTACTCCCACTATCCATCTATCATTTCCTGGGGAAAACTATTAGGATAAAATCCAGGCCCTGCAAAGGGATTAAACTTCCTGCCAGTCTTGGATCTGCAGCTCACATAATTTATCTTCATTGTTGATAAACTAAGGGTAAAATGTGATATAGCCAGATGAGAAATATGTCAAGTTATATTGTTTGCAGTGCACAAACTTTAGTTATGGGACATATTATACAAGTATGATAGCAATATTAGTACATGGCATGTGTTCCTATATATTACAGTTATTTTACAAAAATCATGTTCTGCCTTTCTGCCCCTAGAAGGTCCACAAATTAAAGCATATTATTTATTTATTTAGTAAATTAAATTTTTAAACCACCCTCCCCAGTGAACAGGGCTCAGGGTGGTATACAACAGTAAAGAAAAAAACACCCACAATCATAATTTAAAATTCACAATTGGTAAAATAAAATTCAGCAATTAATCCAATTAGATGGTGCTGAAAGATTTCAAGTTGTACCCATGTCCCATGGAGGGAGACAAGAAAAACAAGCAAGCCAGACAGATGGAATACTGTCACTGTCCTCAACCAAACCCCTAGTAGAACAGCTCTGCCTTACAGGCCCTGTGAAACTGTATTAAGTTCTGCAGGGAACAGCTGTTGTTTAGCAGAGCATTCCACCAGAATGAAGAGTGCCCTGGCTCTGGTCAAGGACAGCTGGATGTCTCTTGGCTGGGGACCATCAGTAAGTTCCTCTCTGCAAAATGCAGTTGTCTTTTTGGGAGGGGATACCAAGAGAGGTGATCCTGAAGATACGTGGGTCCAAGATAGTTTAGAATTTTAAAGGTTAATACCAGAACCTTGAACTTGATCCAATACTGTACCCCTTACAGGAATTATGCAAATAGCACAGGTTGAATGTATGTTCTTTGTGGAATTCCTGTAAGGACCCACACCACTGCATTCTGGAACAGTTGGAGTTTCTGAGTAATTCTCAAGGGTAGCCTGCATAGAACGAGTTATGGCAGTCTAACCTGGAGGTTACTGTTGCATGGATTACCATGGCTAGGTCAGGCTGAGACAGGGGGCCAGCTGCCTGACCTGGCATAGCTGGAAAAATGCCAGTCTGGCAATGTTTGTGATCCATTGATGAGGAGGCATCCAGAATCACATCCAAGTTCCTGACAGTAGGTGCCATTATTAAGGGCACATTGTCAAGAGCCAGGAGTTAGCACTCCAAGCCTGAATCTCCCCTGCAACCACAGAACCTCCATCTTAGTAGGATTTAATTTCAGCTGGCTCTGTTTTAACCATTCCACCATGGCCTCCAAACCTGTTGGCAAGGCAATGTGTCAGAAGATTGTGATTCACTGTGTTGAACACTGCTATAAGATCAAGTAATGGCAGCAGTGCTGATCTGCCTCAGTCCAGCTGCTTGCAGAGATTGACCATTTTCACACACAGCTAACCTCGCAGTCACAGTCCTGTTCCCTCAGCAGCGTCCAGTTGGATTTCGCACCATCTGCGCCGGAGTTACAGGAAGTGCCGCGGCTTTTGCTTAGCAAACGTAAACCTCTAAAACCCAGTTTATGTTTGCTACGCAAAAGCCGCGGCACTTCCTGTAACTCCGGCACAGATGGTGCGAAATCCGACCGGACGTTGTGGAGGGAACAGGATTGTGACTGTGAGGTTAACTGTGTGCGAAAACGGTAATTGTCTGTGTGGGTGACCAGTGCCATCTCTGTCTCATGGGAAGCTGGACTGGAATGAGTCCAGCACTCCAGGAAGTTCTGGAGCTCTTCTGTCACTGCTCTATCAGTTACCTTGCCCAGAAATGTATTCGAGACTTGGCATCAAGTGGAAGGATCTGTGGGATCCAAGAATAGCTACTTTTTAAAAGTGGTACTACCACTGCCTCTTTTAATGCATCTGGGTAGACCCTCAGATCCAGAGACAGATTGATAATGTCTACTGGAGCCCTCATATTCCCTCATCACCAGCTTTTACTAGCCACGAAGGACACAGCTCCTAGAGGCAGGTGGTTGGCCTAACAGCACCCAGAATCCTGTCAACAGTGTTGCCAACAACTCTCCCCATCACGCACACAGGTCTCGGTCATGCAAGCCAGGTCCACATCCTGCTCAAGCAGGAACTTTCGAAGGGTAAAGGTCTTATTGTTTATGGACCTGGCATTGCATAACACCAGTGACGGAGGCAAGTAGCCGCCCTGAGCCCACTTCGGTGGGGTAGGGCAGGATATAAATAGAATGAAAATAAATAAATAAATAAATAAAGTAATTCAACCTGGCCCCACTACCTGCCACCGTTGGGATGGGATGCAGGCTGGAAAGGGGCCGAGCACTATCATGTCTTGGCCTCCTTTCCTTTTAATTCTACCTGTTCCCACCATCATACCTTCCCCTCCCCAGGAGTACTGGAATCCCCAGGCCAGTCATATTCTGCCGGTGTCCACCACAGCCTCAGACCAGTTGTAAATAAGCTGAGTTCACCATCCTACTCCCTCCCCAACCCTTCCTTCTCCAGCCAATCAGTCAATTCCCAATTTAAGCTGACCTGCCAATAGTATCTAATAGTCATTTAACTAAAAGCCCCCACCCCGCAGCCAACCCATTAATTTATTAGCTATAAATAATTTAATTAGCTCCAGTGGCTCCTTAATTATAAAACCCTCCCAATCAATTACCCTTCCTCAATTAATTTGCCAAAAATACAGTTTTCTCAATTAGCCAATCAATTAATCAATACTCCAATTTAAATAACCAATAAAATTATTTTAACAATCTATTTAGTCATCAGCAGTAAAATTCTCTTAATATAGTGGCAATGTTAGCCTAAATGCCCTCGAAACGAGGTTGGGGAATTAGTTAGGTGGGCACCTGGCTCACTAGGAATCTTTTTACCAATATATACCAGGCTCAGCCATCCAGAGGGTGATGCTCAATAAAAGGACTCTAATTTAATAAACCCAATTGTGATTTATTTAGAAAAATATAGTTCTTCCACACAAGATAAAAATACAATACAATCACACATTCACACATTCACACAGGCCTAAGAAACACAGATAGATTGATAGGGGAACATATAAGGGTAAACAGACAGGGTAATATTACCTATCGCAGTCTTCAAGGAAGGCTCCAATGGCGACATAAGATGACAGGGGAAATGGACCCAAAACTGTGGCCAGAATTGGGGATGGATCTAGACAGCGGAACTGGGATACTGTTAGATGCACACCTGTGGGTAGCTAGTCCACAGGTTATAAGGACTCACCTGATCCCTTAGGGGATGGGAGGCAACAGGGAGGAGGAAGGGGAGGCTCTGTGATGACCATGAAGGCTGGACATTAGCAGAGCCAATGGTGAGTCCCTTGGTGACCCCTAATTGGGTGCCTGCTTTGATCAATGAACTTCACCTTAGTCCTGGGCAACCTGGAAACTTCCAGGTTGCAACATGGCCTGAGGCGGCTCCAAGGTGTTAGACTGGGGTAAGAATGGGAATGGCTGGATACTTAAGATTACATGGGATTATCTGGGAAGGTGACAATAGGGAATCAAATATTGACCTAGGTATCACCCGGGTTAGACAAAAGACTTAGTTGAGACAGGAGATGTTCTTCCTCTTTTCCCATCATCTTCTGGGCAGGGGCCTTTGTCTAGGGCTTCGTTAGACAAAAGGCTTGAATGGTCTGGCAGGGTATGCTTGGATAAGCTTGATCGCCTTATGCAAAAGCTGAAGCAGATGCTGGAGATGGAATCAGGAAAGCAAGATGGATTCTGGTGGTGTTAGCCTTTGGTTCATAGAAACAGGCTGGAAACATGGTGGCCTGGCTTCTTCCACTGCAGCAGCCAAGACTGGGCACACAAGGAGCAGAGTTCTGGCTAACACACATCCAGAGGTGTAGAATGCAAAGCTGCCACATAAGCCTTAGAAGCTGTGTGCAAAGTCCACTTCTTAGAGCAGATGTGTGAGAGTCAAATCTCCAGGCACCCTGGCAACCATACTGGTGATCACGATGTCCATATGTATGAAAAGTAGGGGGCTTTTTCCTCACAATTCCCCCCCTCAAGACCTACATCACCAACTGAAGACAAGGTCTTGAATAACACAACAAGCAAAGTCCATAGCTGATCTTTTGACAGGCAACGTGTCCACAGAGAGTCAAGTATTGACCGGGGTGTACCTTCTATCTAAAAAAGGTTGGAGCCACTAATCTAAAACTACTCAAAAATCAATTTGAAAAATTTTCCAATAGGCCAAAGGCTTCTTCCTTGAATACTAAAATGCAGGGATAACAGACATTAGCAACATTGTCTGGCATATAGTATTAAAAACACAGGGTTACAATCATTGAAAAAGAAGTTGAGTTCATAAAATCATTACTGCCATTTAAACCAGATAAATAACAAGAATTGATCTATAAATCACACACAAACATAACAATAATTGATTAGAAAAACACACAGGTACATTAGAATTCGTGGTTACAAGTGAATTCATACATTATTCTCTATAACTAATCTAATACATTTGTTTCCTATTTCATATCTTAACCTTGAGTCTTCTTTTCTTCTTCTCCCCCCCTTGATAAGCTTCTTATACTGGGGTTTGAAGAGGATCTTTTTCCATGTACCTATTGGGTATGTGAAAGTCCTAGTGGAGGGCTAAATAAAGAACTTGCCACCCCCCCCCCCCCAGCACCCAGTGAAATCTGTCTTCATGGTTGCCAAAAAGGAATTCTTCTTGTAACCCAGCATGGAATTGGCAATGGTGCTTTTCAGCCTGTATCACCGATGGTCCATAGGGCAACAGTGGGCTTGAGGAAAGAACCAAAAAGGAACCAAAAACATTCACACATGACAACATGTAAGATGATTCTGTACCATTGTAGGGAGCAGTGAAAGCAAATCAAAAATGCATACATTCAACCATGAAGAAAGGAGTCTTAAAAAGCTATTAGTAAAGTGTCCTCCTGTCCAGGGTATGGTGACCAGTGAGCTTTTACGTCACAAGCTTACATATGTCATGTTAGGGGCCTGCATTGGGCAGGTTTGCCTATTACACTAAGCATTCAGGACTTTAGGAGGCTTTTTCCTTGTCAAGGAAGGAAAGTAACATACACAATTCAAAAAACACAACCCCAAATATACTTTGTTGCAACATAAAACTTAAAATAAAACATTGTGCACAAGCTTGGAGCTCCAGGAAAATGACCATAGTTGGGGCGTCCCCCATATAATGAAAATAGTTCCACAAAGAAGGGACAAAAGAAAACCTTTGCTATAGCTTAGAAATATAATCAAAACAATAGAAAAACTTCATAAACAAAAACTGAGGCCTCCATAGAACAATGCTAGCTAACTTTATATGAGAGGGATCATACCCAAAATGATACGTGAGCTAGATCAGAGAGATTAAAAACCTGGACATAAGTGAGGTGATCAGGTCCCACTGAATCCAGTTTTTCTCTGGGCTAGGTCAGCCAAAACTTCTTGGCATGGTAGGTCCCACATGTGAGTATAGATTTCAACAAAAACTTAACAAAACAAGAATTCTGAAAAGCAACATAATGGTTACACATACATAAAACAATTCTTAACAGGCCTATCAACAACTCTTAGAACTACTGATCGTGCATTAGATTTGATTTGCAGGTCCAGATTCCTTGCACATCTATATTGAAAGAAAAGATGAGCAAACTTAACAAAACAATTACAAAATCCTAGAAATCAAATTATGGTTACCTGGACAAACACACTAAACAATTCATAAAAAGAGAAACGATGTGGCAGGGCATCTGTAGTACCAAGAGAAAATGCTGAGTTGTTGCAAGAACAAGTCAAAAGAAAGACTTGAGGCATGAAAGCATATCCCTTTAAGAAGAAACCTTTTATGGAGTAGAAGGCAGAACTAGGATGATGGCTCCAGGTTTAAGGCTTGTGCCAGAGAACGATTTTCCTCTGTGCATACACAGAGTGCAAAGAATGTGTTGCTAGAAGGCAACATGTTGTCAGAAATACCAAGTAGACCAACATTTGAGCATAATACAACAGGACTTAATTTGGAGAGCCTTGATAGGCTCAGCCAACTGGTTATAGATGCAAAAATAACACAAAAGGACATTTAGTAGCAAGAAGAAAATAATGATCAGAAATGAACTCTGAGGAATCTACGTTAAGAATCTAACAGGTTATCGCTCATTTCCTTGAGAACATGGAAAATAGAAAAGGGCTTTCACTCAGAAAAAAGTCTAGCTCTAACAAGATATACTATAGGTGGCGGCAGAACCATTCAGTGGTCATTATATTGCTTAAGACCAAACAAAGATACTGAGCCCACAAGGTGGGGCCTTTTAAGAACATGTGGATACCTCTTTCCACAGGCAGACTGGATTAAACTAAAATTAAAACTCAAGATTCACCAAATAGCTAAAAGGGAAGATTGATCATAGATGGAACATAACTATAAATGACATTCAGAGAGCAAATGAAGCTATCAATAGTTGAAGTACATTTGAGGAATCCAGATTTCTAATGGAGACCAAGAGCTTTCAGGAATTCTGCCAAAAACCAGAGTATTAGTTTCTTGAGGCTTAAGAGAGAAAAAGCACAGGGAGAGGGTAATTTTACCCCAAGGAAGTGTACAGATGTCCTATACTTCTTGTAGGAACCAAAATTTGTGAGATAAAGTTTAAAACATTGTCCTATATATATATATATATATATATATATATATATATATATATATATATATATATATATAGGACAATGTTTTATATATATAAAAACTACTAGAAATAACAAAAAGAATTCTCTATTCGGTGCACCATTTCCTTAAAACAATGGAAATCATAGGCTGACTATTTTAAAAGCGTTTCCCTTAAAATTAAAGCTACAAAATCTAAGTATAGGGGAGATTGGTACCAGTCACTAGAAAAATATTTTAAGACTTAAAAGGTAAAGCAAAAATAAATAACAGAAAGAAAGCTTCTAATCTAGGAGAACTCTTAGTATTAGGACAGTTTACAGGCAGAGGATTTTCTCTAGCAGAGAAGGATTGGCTGTAAGTAGAAACTGTAAGGAAACTGGCTGTTGAATGTAACCATTGTTCTGTGTTAATTGCTGGTACCCAGCTCTGCAAAACATCCTACAGATTATAAATTGCAGAAAGTCTCAGAACAACCAGCAAATTCCACAGAACAATCAGCACAGTCAACAACCATCTTCCTTATCTTCAACCCCCTTCCAAACTTCCCAGCAATTAACACAGAACAATGGTTACATTCAACAGCCAGTTTGCTTATCACTACCCTTCCAGGAAGCCCCACCAAACAATGGGCACATCCACAAACCAATTGCCCTTTTATCACATCCCCTCCAGCCTACAAATAGCAGCTCTCCAGCAGCCCTGGCCCCACTCAATGCACAGCAGCCAAGAAGGTCTGAGCGCCTGCTCCGGCTGCAACGCCACTGAGGATGTTCTCCGCAGCTGAGAACGAAACGTCTGGAAGGAAAACTTTCTCCAGTAGAACACGGCACTTGATCCCGAAAGATTCTACAAACCCTAATGGAGTCGTTTAAGTCTTAATACAGAGATAACTGCAGGATTAAAGAGTTACATAAAATACAAAACACTGAGAAATCACTTACTAAATATCACGAGCAAGTGCACATTTCAGTCAAGCAGAGAAAATAAATAAACGGCATAAAGCAAAAGTTTTAAAGGAAGTTCCAACACAAATTCATCACATTGTTGAGATATAATCATAATAAAGCGAAACTGGAGAGATAAATATCATATTGTGTCATGTCTGGATTGATTCTACCTAGAGGAACATTGTTTATGAAGGGTAACCATTTCTGGACAAAGGAAGGTTTTCTTAAAATACGTTTGGAAGTGTCAAAGGTAAACAATAATTTATCCAGGATAAAGTAGTCCCATAACTTTAAGAGCCAGGATTGTATTGTTGGTGGAGTTGACTTTTTCCATGCAACTGCAATAGTGTGTCTAGCAGCAATGAGCATAAAGGAAATCAGTTCCTGAGAAGGCTTAGGGATAAGAGAGTCCTCCCACAAATTAAGCAAGGCTAGTTCTGGAGTAGGTGGTAGTGAGAAACCAGACATTGAGTCTATTTCTGCAAAAATTTGTATCCAGAAAGCTTGGATGATGGGACACATCCACCATAGGTGAAAAAAAGAACCTATCCCCCCACAGTTCTTGTAGCATTTTGGGGATACTGAGGAAGTAATGTGAGATAGCTGAGTTGGGGTAAAATACCAGCGTGAGGTGACCTTGTAAGCTTGTGTTTGAATATTTATAGCTCTGGATTTATATATACTTGAGCCCCAAATCATATGCCACTGATCATTCATTAGGGTACATAGGTCTGCATGCCAGGCTTTCTGATAGTATAGCAATGGCATAGGACGTGAGAACAGAAGGATTTTATAAATTTTTGAGATCAATCCTTTAATGGAAATTGAGTCATGATATAAAAGTTTTTTGAAATCTGACAGTACAAGGCACAGCCTTGTACTAAGATCTTTGGAGTGTAAAAGGTGCCTAATTTGTAAAAATTTGAACCAGGGGAGCCAGAGGCTGAATTTAGAATCCAGGATAGATTTTCGTATAGAAGTCCTCTAGAAGTTATATCAGTCAGTCAGTCAGTCAGTCAGTTTAATACGGCTCTAGGCCAATCAACAACAACAACACATCGATAACAGTACAACACAACACAACACCAAGCTAAAATATCACATAACAATATAATAACTATGTACAACCATCAAAGTAGTAATAAAATTAGCTGATATAGGCAATACTTAACTAAGGGCAACTTTCTTTCAAATACAAGAAGTTATATCTATAAAACGGATAATGGCAGCTCTTTTCCACTGCTGAAAAGAGGTGGGAGAGGTCGCAGAAGGAAACCAACTTTGGCCCGTAAATGTGATGAGCAAAGAAAATGAGGGAGCTAAAATTTTAAAGTGTCTGTGCCAAACCTGGAGCGTGGAAGCAGTAAAAATATTTGAGTAAGAATTGTTGGAGAATTTAACTGTTGTAGTCCAGAGCTCTTCTTGAAAAGACTGAGGAGCAATGTAAGATTTTATAACTTTCTAATCCGCTTGGTATGAGCGGTACTGCTTAACAAGACCAGCTAAAATTATTGCATCATGATACTGAACCAGATCAGGTACTGCCAGGCTCCTTCTGTGGTTGGACTCCTTAATGTCCAGAAGTTTATACGTGGTCTTTTGAATTGCCAAAGGAAATGGTTTAAATAAGATTGCTGTGTTATAAGCACAGAAATCGGGACACAAATTGGAATGACATGGAAACAAAATATAAGTTTGGGCAAAACTATAGATTTAACAATCTGGATTCGCTCTAGTAAAGGTAAGAATTTGTAGTTCCTGAGGAGAATAGAGATTTTATTGTTTGGAATATCTCATAATGATTAGCTTTAACAAGATTGCGGAGGTCAATAGGTATGTTGATGCCCAAGTGCTTTCAAGAGTTACAGACCCACTTATACTGGGAATTCTGTTTAATATATTGGACAAGGTTATGTGAAATATTTATGGAATAAAGAAGAGATTTGTCAAAATTAATTTTAGGACCAGATATTTCTGCAAAACAGGTAAGAGAGAGTTGATGTAAGGAATAGAAACATAGAGATTAGGTAAGTATAGAGCCAGATTGTCCGCAAACAATCTTAGCTTGAATTGGGTATTAGCTATGGTGATCCCTTGAAGTAAATTTTCTTCCTGGAGTCAGCAGCTAGGAGTTCGATGGCTATAGTGAACAATAAAGGAGAAAGTGGGCACCCTTGACGGGTGCCTCATGATGGAGTAAGTGGCACAGAATTAGCATTGTTGATGTATAAAATAGCAGAGGGGTTTAAATAGAGTGAATCCACAACTCAGCTAAATTTGTCGCCAAAATAAAGATAATTTAGAACTGTATGCAGATAATTGGGTTCAACTGAATTGAAGGCCTTTTCGATGTCTAATAAGAGTACACAGGCATCCTGAATCGAATGTTGCTGACAGAAATGAATGATATTAAGAGTTTTCTTACATTGTCTGTAAGATCCCGCCCAGGAATAAATCCTGCCTGGTCGGGGTCTATATATTCGGAAATGAATTGATTTAAACAATGAGTTAATATACTTGTAAAAATTTTATACTCAGTGTTCAGAGAATTCTGAGAGAGGGCAGAGAAGCTCTGAGATAAGCTGAGACAGCTGGGGAAGTTGCTGAGAATTTCTGAGTTTGTGTGACTGCTGAAAATTCTGCATTTGAGGTTGCTAGGGAACTGCTGTTTGTTTGATTGAGTGGGCTGAAGGTGAAGGTGATTGAAGGCGATTGTTGCTGATTGATTAGGAGTGGCTGTGTTCCCCACCCTCTTTGCATTTTAAGCTGTGCCTTGCCAGAGAGCGAGAGCTAAAGGGCTCTTGGCCTGTGGCTCTTAGCCTGGGGCCTCTGTAAGGACCAGGAACCCAGATTCCTTCTGCTCCCAATAAGGTAAGCTGACTCTCCAGAAGGAGAGTCACATAAACAAAAAGGATTTAAAAGGGGACTGTATATTTTTTAAAAAGTTATCATGAAGGTAGAATGCCAGCAGGGGGGTGGGGGCTTTCCAGTATTTTGCACTGAGTGTCACATGTATGACTATCTGCCCACAGGACAGAAGTCTTGGGTGTGTGCTCGATGCAAGGAGCTCCTGGTCCTTAGGGAACGAGTTTGTACCCTTGAGGCTGAGGTGACTGACCTGGAGAAGCAGAGACAGTCAGTTAGGCACTTGGAGAAGACTCTCAGGGATGTATTAGATGAGCCCCACTCTGAACATGGCAGCCCCGTTGCTGCCAGGGAGCATGAGGGTCAAGAGGGAACAGGGCACCGTGATGAGGGTAAGGGGAATGCGCCCTCAGAAGGGACCTCTTCTTCAGTTGGTGAGTGGGCATCCTTTCTCACCAGGGAACCATCCCTGGGCAGAGAGAGGGGAGCAGTCTTGGTAGTTGGTGATTCAATCCTTAGGCAAGTAGACAGCTGGGTGGCAAAACCACGTACTGACCATATGGTGACTTACCTGCCTGGTGCGAAGGTAGTGGACATTACGCGTGTAGTAGATAGGCTGATAGACAGTGCTGGGGAGGAGCCAGTGGTCGTGGTGCATGTTGGCACCAATGATGTGGGGAAATGCAGTCGTGAGGTCCTGGAGGAAAAATTTAGGCTGCTAGGCGGGAAACTTAAGGCCAGGACCTCCAAGGTAGCCTTCTCAGAAGTGCTACCTGTTCCATTTGCAGGGCAGGAGAGACAGGCACAAATTAGAAATCTCAATGTGTGGATGAGAGGATGGTGTAAGGAGGAAGGGTTTAAGTTTATTAGGCACTGGGATGCTTTCCGGAACAAGCGGGAGCTGTACAAAAGAGACGGTCTCCACTTGTCCCCAGACGGAACCAGGTTGCTGGCGCTTAAAATCAAAAATCAAATGAGGCGAATCAGTGGGACACGGTGATTCCTGGATATAAATTATATTGGAAGGAAAGGGAGGGAAGGGTTGGAGGTGGGGTGGCTCTGTATGTTAGAGAGGGTATACAGTCCAGTAAGACTAAAGTCAGAGAATTAGATTCCCTTCTAAAAATGCTTTGGGTTGAAATAGAGGGCCTCAAAGGAAATTTAACTACAGGAGTTTGTTATTGCCCACCAAATCAAAAGATAGAGGATGATTATAATATGATGTAAGGATTAAAGATAGCAGCTAAACGTAATAGGTGATTTTAACTACCCACAGATTGATTGGGTCAATATGTGTTCAGGTCGAGAGAAAGAGATTGAGTTTCTTGATGCTCTCAATGACTGTGCTATAGAGCAGATGGTCTCAGAACCTACCAGGGGTGGGGCGATCCTGGATTTGGTCCTAAGTAATACCCAAGACTTGGTGAGAGTTGCAAAAGTGATCACACCACTTGGGAGCAGTGACCATAACGTTATTGATCTCACCATTTGTATATATAGAGAGTTGCCCCCAAAAGACCGGCACAACCGCGTTTAACTTTAAAAGGGGTAAATTCTCTGAGATGAGGAGGCATGTAAAGAGGAAACTGAAAGGAAAGGTAGATATAGTCAAAACGCTTGGGGAAGCTTGGAGGCTATTTAAAACTACAATCCTAGAAGGTGGCAGAGCAGTTTTTAAACTGAATCTTGGGGGAAAGCTGACATGAGATGAAATGTCTCTGGTTCGGGAGGACTCATTTCAAAGAGCTGAAGGGTTAGCTGTTACTTTTCCACCAGGCAATGGATTAGAGTTGTCCACTGAGATGGTGACAAACAGTATGGAGTGTCTGCCAAAGTCTCAAGGCAGCAGGAGGAAGGTTGTGGGCCTAATTTGCCTAGGAAATTATAGATGTTTGTATACAAATGCTAGAAGTGTCTGAGGTAAAATCGGGGAGTAGGAATGCTTAGTGCTGGGGGAAAACATAGACATTGTGGGCATTTCAGAAACTAGGAGGAATGAGGAGAATCAGTGGGACGAGTTGATTCCTGGATATAAATTATATCGGAAGAATAGGGAGTGAAGGGTTGGAGGTGGGGTGGCTCTGTATGTCAGAGAGAGTATACAGTCCAGTAAGATTGAGAAAGTCAGAGAATTAGATTCCCTTCTAGAAATAGAAAGGGTCCAGGCAAATTGGTGTGAAAAACCTCAGCTTGAGACCCTGGAGAGCCGCTGCCAGTCTGAGAAGACAATACTGACTTTGATGGACCAAGTGTCTGATTCAGTATAAGGCAGCTTCATATGTTCATATGTTCAAATACTTTGGGTCGAAATAGTGGGCCCAAAAGGAAATTTAACTATACGAGTTTGTTATTGCCCACTGGATCAAAAGATAGAGGACGATTATAATATGATGAAAAAGATAGTGGCTAAACATAAAAACTGTGTCATAATAGGTGATTTTAACTACCTGCAGATTGATTGGGTCAATATGTATTCTGGTTGGGAGAAACAGATTGAGTTTCTAGACACTCTCAATGACTGTGCTATGGAGCAGATGGTCACAGAACCTACCAGGAGTGGGGCAATCCTGGATTTGGTCCTAAGTAATGCCCAATGCCTAAGTAATGCTTCGGAGGATGGTGGGAGACAGGAGGGTCTGGTGTGACTTTGTCCATGGGGTCGCAAAGAGTTGGACTTGTCTGTGCAACTGAACAACAACAAAAAATGCCCAAGACCTGGTGAGAGATGTAAAAGTTGTTGTACCACTTGGGAGCAGTGACCATAGTGTTATTTCACCATTGGTATAAATAGAGAGTTGCCCCAAAAGACCAACACAACCACTTTTAACTTTAAAAGTGGTAAATTCTCTGACATGAGGAGGCATGTGAAGAGGAAACTGAAAGGAAAGGCAAATAGAGTCAAAACCCTTGGGGAAGCTTGGAAGCTATTTAAAACTAAAATCCTAGAAGCTCAGAAAAAAATTATACCACAAGTCAGGAAAGGCACAAATAGGTATAAAAAAAGCCTGCATGGTAAACAAAGAAAGTAATGGAAGTTGTAAAAGGTAAGAAGGATTCCTTTAAGCGGTGGAAAGCTAGTCCAAGTGAGGTTAATAAAAGGGAACACAGGCTGTGGCAAATCAAATGCAAGACTGTGATCAGGCAGGTGAAAAGGGATTATGAGGCGCATATTACAAAAAAAACAATAGAAACCAACAATAAAAATTTCTTCAAATACATTAGAAATAGGAAACCAGCTAAGGAGGCAGTGGGGTCCCTGGATGACCAAGGGGTAAAAGGATTTTACAGCTTTTGTTTTGCTGAAGGTTTAGACCCTGTCTCCCTGATCTGATAGTGTAAGAGCTTTTTCTTTCTTGCTCCCCTCTCCCACCTGGCCCTCAAACCCCTCTAGTGATCCTGATTGGCTGCTAACTGCTCTGTTCAAACACCAAACACCACAAAAGGGGATTGGTGTTTTTAAAGCAAGGGGTAGGACCTTTGTCTATTCTTCACAGCTATACAAGCTATTTTGGATCTGGTCAGAGTTTTCCTGTATTTGTTTCTGTTCCTGCAGCCCTTCTGGCATTTGGGGGGACGGGAACATTTACAAGGTAACCTATGAAGGCTGAGGGAAATAGAGTGAAAAAGGCAAGGTGCAGAATTGTTCATCTTTCCTCTTCCACAAATGCAGCTGTACTGAAGAAGAGGGTCAATTTCATCCTCTTGTTCTTCCTTACTCCAGCCAACCAACCTTAATGGCTGTTCATCTATCATACAACTCCAAGAATGAGCTTTCCAGAGGTCAGAAGACACTATAGGAATGGAGGGAAATGTGGGGAAACTTTGATTACCTTCAGTGTATTGATGGTTGGGTATGTGTCATAGTTGTGCACCTACACAAATATAGAAGATAGAGTCCATCAACTGGATGAAACTGGCACCCTCATGCAATTAATCAGTTCATTACTGCTTCTTAGCCACACACTTCTTAATGTGCTTTATTATATTTTTACTTTATCCGGATTCCTACAGGGAGGGATAAGGGAAAAGATTTATCTTTCTTTGGAATTGCTTGTGATTCTTGGGAGGCGTAATTTATGTTACAATATAGAGTATTCAGCTTCAGTGTAGGGTGTTGCCAGTGTAGTTCTGTGACATCCCTTTGCTCCCAATCTTATATTAAAGCCTTTGTCTCTTTTACCCTCCTAGCTTAAAAAATAATTTTTCTGTGTTGGAACCAGACTTCAATGGGCCATCTCCCCACACGCCATTTTTGGCATATGTTTGAAAGCCTAGTTTTAAAGGAGTTTAACTTTTCAGCCTTGCTGTTTTGTTTCCTTTAGAGACATTTGTAAAGATGTTGTCAGCAGATTTGTAGGAAACAAAGCAGCATGAAGGAGTGAGGGAATAGTTCTGTGCACTGCCAAGAGCTAGAATAGCAGCTTGGAGCCTATACAAAATAATTCAGTAGGCATTTGAATTCAATGCAACATTAAAAATTAACATTACAAATCCCTTTTTATTATTTCGGCTGTTCTTAGTCCACTCATTTGCCAGATTCATTCAAACTGCAGAAGAAGAATGGATAACCCCATTCCATGATTACCTTACAGAGGTCTTGAGAAATCAGTGTTGTCCTCAAAGAACTGGAAATCACACATTTATATATACCTTTTTATAAACAGAAAGCTGGATAAATTCCTGCCCCTCTCAAACCACAGATGGTTAAGAAGAATGTGTGGCTAGAAAAAAGTTCATCTATATTTCAAATTTTCAATTTTTGAGATCTTTAGTACCATGTAAATCTTAGCTACATAGTTAAAGCCTTCCAACCCAAGATGCAGCATGTGGTTCATACCTTTGTTGTTACTTTCAAAAAGGGTGTGGGATCAATACAATACCATGAGGTGTTTGTAATCAAGGCTGTGAGGAAAAGCAGCAATTAATCTGCTCTGAAAATGCCAACTTCATTCTATCTGTTAAAAAGGTGTAGATAATGCTGCAAAAGTGAGTATAAGCTGTTTAAAAAATTAAGTCAATTTATTAAGAAGAGAACAAACTTTGTAAAAAAGAGGAGAGATGAAAAAGAAGTTTACTTGTCTAACTAGCTAGGAGGAAGTCAGTAACGAACAATTCTCATTAGGAGCAGGAAAAAGAACTCTTCTTGAGCTAATCAGGAGACAGGAAGGAAACTGTTTAAAAATAGTTGTGAGTCCCTGATCTCACTATGCCAACTAGGAGTCCCCTATGCTGTCCCCTCCAGGATGTTCTTGTCACTTTTGTTGTCCATGCATGATAGACATTGCATATTGCAACAATATCCTATTTCCTTCGAAGGAAATACTGATTCAAAGGCATTACTGATACACAGGCCAGGTACCAGGCTTTCTGGCACCCTAAACCTCCAGGCCCTCCCTTGCAAGGGCAAGGGCAAACACCGTGGCATCAGGCAGCATGGCACCCAGTGCCTCTGAGTGCACCCGCTGCCACACTATGCCCACTCAGCCTTCACAGATTTGTGTTTCTGCTTGGAAGCATAGGCCCAGAAAGGGGTCAACATAGCAGTGAGTACACTTGGAGGTGCTTGGATCCTGGCTCTGAGCACATGTGAGTGCACCTGCTGCTGCACTGCCCCATCAACCCCAGTGTCCCTTCCCCACTGTTGCCCGCCCACAGGTAGGCAGCGAGGCAGGCAACAAAGATGAGCACAGCAGGGAAGTGTTACTGGGGGTGGTGGGGTGCATGCAAGGAAGGGGCACTGACTGGCTGCCCTTGAGGCCAGGTAGTGCCCTAGGTAGCCTCCTACCTAGCCTACTAGGACATGCTGGCCCTGCTAATACATGCTAAATAAGTAATGGTTGCACTACCATATACAGGGATAATGGGAACTTGTTATATATGTATTCAGAAAAGCAGATTCTATTCCCCCAGTCTTCCCCCTGCTAAATTCTCCTAGGGACCAAAGACACAGACAATTTCCTTTCAAAGTCCACAGGCTATTCTTGAAAGAACAAATTGAGACTATGAGGAGCTAACCTCGTAACTGGAGAAGACAGACAAGCACATGTGTGTATGTCATTGCAAAGAAATACAAGCAGGGACAGTATTCCTGGAGGTGCTGGCTGTGTGACAAGCACACTTTTATCTGGTTGCCCCTTTTGGTAAAAAAAATAATTGAACTAACCTCTCCAAAAAATGGTATTGTAGTTTGGATCTAACTTCCATTCAGAACATGTTACAAGCCTAAATTGTATCATCCACAGGCATGTTCATACAGATTTGCTAGAATGAAGTCCAGCATTTCTCCATTACAATATACCTGTTGTATAAAGTCAATACATAAACAATTCCTGGAAGGCTCTTTTAGGGTTTTTGATTCACAACAGTAGTTCAAATGTAAAAGAGAAACATATGTTACCATTTTAAATGCAATTTTTGTTGGTTTTCAGGATAGCATGTCTAAAGTTTAAAGATGATTTGGGAACATCAAGCTTCTGACCATATGCATTCTCTCAGTTAAAAAAATGTACAAAAATGTGTGTATATATGTTTCTCTCTGTTTCTCTGTATCCATATGTTAGAATCATCATAAGGTTTATTAGTCAGTTGAGGTCAATTGAAAAATTGCTATATTTGCTTTCATAATAGTGGTGTGCAACACATCGCTTGAATTGGAAACCACACAATGGCTTTTTATTTGACTTCAATCACAAGCAGATGCAGAACAATTCCCTTTAAAGTGACATAAGGGATTAAAAGAATTCAAGGATATATTCAAATAAGGCGTGCTTTTGCTTTCCATAGTTTTACTTCTATAGACTTTAGAGGTCAGAGTCTCTTGTAATGTATTCTGTCACTTTCCCTCCACCAATTTGTTCATTACCTTCTTTGTATCTTTAGGAGGATGCCTTGGAAGATGGCAATACTCAGATCTTGTGCTTTTTGACTGCAGAATATTTCAAAGTTCACAACAATATTTGCATAATATTAGTAAAACTGCTTGAATTCCTTTGGCCCCTGTAGTTAACAATGACATAGTCTCTAATATTACCCTTCATCTTCCAAGAAGTTAGAGACACATAAGTATCATTGTTTGAGCCCTTTCCTACCAGTTTCATATGGCTATTTATTTCATCTCTGCCCCTCCTTTCTTTGGAATAGGGACCTAAACAGCTTACATCATTCTCGTCTCCATTTTATCTGCATAACAACCTTGTGAAGTAATTTATGCTGACAGTGTTTGACTAGCTCAGAGCCACCCAGCTTTCATGGCAGAATGGGGATTTGAACTTGAGTCTCCCAGATCCTAGTATGACATTCTTACCACTATACCACACTGGTTTAGCTAAAGGGCTTTTTTTGGCTTGCTTTGAATTTGCAGTTCAATTCTATCTAGTTGCACTATTCTAAGCCCATTGAATTCATTGAATTTTGAAGTGTATAACTCTGTTTAGGATTGCACTGTTAGTCTGTTTTGAAACAGGACCTGTGCAGCGTCACCCACCACCCTGGCAGAGGCAGGCCAACCCAACAGTTTCAGCCAAGCAGGGACAAGGGAAGGTCACAGAACGCAAGCTACGCCCCCCTTGGGCCCCAACTAATGTGCATACTGTAAGGGGGAGGGGCACTGAAAGAGGGAGTGCCCAACACACCCCCAACAGGGCCAAGCCCTGCCTCCTCACCCATAGCCTCAGTAGGCACCTGCTACTCAGATGCCACTTGGTGAGCAACTGGATTCAGAATAGGAAGGTCAGGGGCAAGGACTATCTGACTCCCCACTCGCCAAGCCCTTGATAAAGATGAGAGTGGGGGACCATGTCTATACTGCTCTTGTGGATTCTGGTGCAACTTATTCATCCCTCCCTGAGGCTCCTCCTGGACTGCCTACCTCCTCAAAAACCACTTCAGTGACTGGTTTTACTGAGAGCCCAGTGAGACAAAGGTTTCTCCAGGAATGTGAGATGTCAGTGAATGGGCATCACCTTGAACATTCTTTTCTGTTAACCCCTGATTGCCCCATAGCCCTGCTAGGACAGGACCTGTTATGCAATCTCAGGGCCAGTTTGGACTTTAACTCAGAGGGAGTTAAGTTATGCCTCCCCACTCAGAATGTCCCACACTATCTGGCAGCTCTCAGGATAGCAGATGCCAACAGGCAGGGATACCCAAAGTCCCCAAGGCCAGACCCCCTCCCAGGAGTTGACCCTGTTGTCTGGGCAGAAGTCGGTCCACCAGCCCTGGCCATAGGGGTCCCTCCAGGGAAAATAACTCTCAAGCCAGGAAAGGCTCCAGTCAGAGTCCATCAGTACCCTTTGTCTGCAAAGGGTCGCTCAAGACTTAAACCAGTGATTGAACAGCTGATCCTAGAGGAGAGATTGGAAGAGTGCACCTCACCCTACAATACCCCGATACTAGCTGTGCCCAAGAATGCTGCCCAGACAAAGTGGCGCCTGGTTCAAGACCTTCGAGCAGTAAACAATGTAGTGGAGAGTACCCACCCTATCGTCCCCAACCCTTACACAATCTTGTCAACCATCCCTGGGAACCATGAATGGTTTACTGTCCTAGTTCTCAAGGATGCATTCTTCAGCATCCCTCTGGACTTGGACTCTCGGGATCTTTTCACTTTTGACTGGCCGGACCCCAATACTGGCCTTAAGTCACACTTTAGATGGACTGTCCTCCACAAGGGTTTGTAGATTCCCCAAGCCTCTTTGGGAACTGCCTTGTGCAGAGTCTGCACTCCTGGGCTGGAAAGAGGGGAGAGGTGGCCTTACTTCAGTATGTTGACAATCTTTTACTGACTGGTCCAGATCAGGATTTGGTCCAGGAGGCCACTATCTCTCTTCTCAACTTTCTGGGAGAACAGGGGTACAAGGTCTCCAGAGATAAGGCACAGCTAGTCCAGCAAACAGTTACCTATCTGGGCTTCCAGATTTCAAAAGGACAGAAGGAACTCTTACATGAAAGGAAGGAGGCTATCTAACTGCCCCTCCCTAACACCAAAATGGCTTTAAGGACATTCCTCGGCATGGCAGGCTTCTGCCACAGTTGGATCCCAGAATTCAGTGCCCTAACAGAGAAATGCTGAGTTTTTAATCTGGACCCCTGAGGAAATACATGCTTGGGAGAATGTTAAGAGGGCCCTGATGTCAGCTCCTGCCCTAGGACTCCCCGATCTCAGAAAACCCTTCCAACTGTTTGTGCATGAGCGCCTAGGACACATGAGTGCAGTGCTCACACAAACAGACTAGGGCAGCAGGTTAGACCTGTGGCCTACTTGTCAAAACAGCTTGACGTAACTGCAAAAGGTTGGCCAGCCTGCATCCGAGCGATTGCAGCGACAGCCATGGCTGTTGAGGAAGCCTAAAAATTGACTCTTAAGCATGCAATTCATGTGTACTGTCTCCACTCTGTGGCTTCCCTACTCCTGCAAAGGGGGGCCAAGTGGCTAACCAGCTCCTGCCTAGTCAAGTATGAAGCCCTTTTGTTTGGTTCTGATGATATCACCTTTAAAGCTTGCAACCGTCTAAGTCCTGCAACTCTGCTCCCTGTCTCTGATGAGAACCTGGAACATGACTGCTTGGACGTGACTGATTCTGCCACCATGAGTAGGGTGGACCTTCTGGATACCCCGATTCCTAATGCAGAGCTTGAACTGTTCATTGATGGTAGCAGCTTCATGAGAGATGGGAAAAGATTAATCAGCTATGCTGTAACTGCAGAATATGACACAGTGGAGGCAGGATCCCTACCCTCCTCCTACTCAGCCCAAGCAGGAGAGCTCCACGCACTCAACAGAGCTCTCCAGCATGCTGAAGGGCAATGTGTTAACATCTACATAGACTCCAAGTATGCCTTTGGGGTATTACATGCCTTCAGTCCCCTCTGGAAGGAAAGGGGTTTCCTCACTGCCACCGGGAAACCAATCGCACATGAAGACCGGGTCCTGGCCATCCTAAACAGCATACTGTTACCCAAGGAAGTTGCAGTCATCCATGTGAGGGGTCATCAGAAACTCACCACCCCAGAGGCTCGCGGAAATAATAGGGTAGACATTGCTGCCAAGGAAGGTGCCCTATAGCCTCTCCCAACGCATCCCTGCATACGAATTGCCTGGCAAACCCGCATACTCTGACCAGGAAAAGGAGAAGGCAATCCAAGAAGGAGCACGAGAAGATGAGCAGTGATGGCTCATCAACCCCATAGAAGAATCTGGCTGCCCCACTCCCTGCTGAGGACTGTTATCTGCAAGTATCACAAAGCTACTCACCATGGGGGAACAGTGATGTCTCAGACTCTGACTCGCACCTTCGTCACCACCGGACTAAACCAAGAAGCTGAGCGAGAGGCTCATGTCTGCATCATCTGCCAACAAGTGAATGCCAAGAAGGGAAAGGCTGTTCCCCAGGAGCCAGATCTTGGGTCAAGAGGCCCTTTGAGGCCTTACAAGTGGACTTTACCGAACTGGCACAATCTGGGAGATACAAGTACTTAGTGGTCTTTGTATACCAGCTCACAGGTTGGCCTGAAGCCTTTCCTTGCACAGCCCCCACAGCAAGGAATGCCGCTAAATACCTCCTTAATGACCTATTACCTAGGTTTGGTTTACCTGCAGCCATAAACTTAGACCGTGGGACCCACTTCCTTAGCGAGCTCATTCAGAAGGTGGCGCTAGCCTTAGGTATCCAGTGGCAAGTTCATAACGCCTGGAGGCCACAAAGTAGTGGCCAAGTGGAATGCCTAAACAGGACTCTAAAGGCAGCTCTGACCAAACTAACTATGGAAACCTCTTTGACATGGACTGAGCTCCTCCCCCTCGCACTCATGTGCATCAGGGTAGCAGCCCGGGGTAGATTGGGTCTGTTGCCATTTGAATTAATATATGGGCATCCTTATCCATTGGTACAGCCAGGGGCAGGGTTCATAAACATTGAGATTGGGGATAAAATGTTAGCCGAATATGTCTATGCCTTGCACTCTTGTCTAACTTCCCTTCACAGAGCCACTGAGGGAGCCCAGCCATTCCCCTACGACCGACCTGTACATCCATTCCAGCCCGGTGACTGGGTCCTGATCAAGGCCTGGGAGAAAGAGCCCCTGAAGCTGCACTGGAAAGGTCCTCCTGATCTCTGACAGTGCAGTAAAGACCACAGCTCCTGACGGTTGGATCCATCACACCAGGGTCAAACGCGTCAAGAGTCCAGACAAAGACTCAGGCCAGCCCTGCGAGAGTCAAGGTGACCAGCCAGGACCTGCAGACAACAGCAGATCTCCTGAAGGTGCAGCACAACCATCGCTACCATCTTCACTGGACAACGGCGGGGGAGAGCCGCCTCCCCTAGCAGCTGCCAGGCAGGAGCCAGAAGCAGACGAACTTTGGAGTGCAGAACCCCTGGATGGATTAAAGATCCTCTTTTGCCGCCATTAGAGCAGTGCTTGGCCTTCCCACTTTATTACTTCTATAGACATTTCTGCCCCACTCCGGACGCTGGGGCTTGGATTGCCTTCCAGTTCACTCACATTCCTGACCAGATCTCTGTTTTTGGCAACTGTTTTCACAACAGTCTTCACCTAGGGTTCCTGCTCATCCCTCGATATGACTCCTGCAGAGCAGACGGAGACCACTGAACCATCTTTAACTTTGCCAGTGGCTGTACCCACTACTGGTCTTTGCAAGGCTGGTGGAAACAATGAAAGCCCAGTCCCATCCTTTGTTCAATTGATGAGCCCCGCCTCCATCACTTCTGGGTCCAGTGGCAGCCTGAAGACACCGATTGCTCCAACACATGGATTCTGCCTCCATCCTGAACATCCAGCAGATCCAACTTGCCTCTCTTGAGGCAGCTGGATTCCTCTGACCATCACCTTCTCCAGCTGCAATCTTCCGCTATCTTCAGAAGCATTTCTGGCCACAGGGACCTCACTTAGCACCCCAGCACCCTCTCCTCCCAGATGAGATCGTCTTCCGCAGTGACTGTCTCTGCCGCCACTCCCAGTGCACGTGGAGGGCAACCCAGAACTCTGAGGGAATTGTTCTTATTTGGTATTTCAGGCACCCCGGTGATGAAATAAGGGGAGGGGAGGGGGATGGCTGGATAATAAGGGTAATCTATGTTTTTATGTTAGAAGGTGTTGAAGACTGGAAATGATACGAGGGTCCCTGGAGGCTAGTTCTGAGAAGGCAGCCCAGAGGAAGACCTTTCTGGGTGTGTGAGCCTGGTCCAGTCTCAGTATTTGATTGGGATCCTGAGGGCTGGAGAAGGGAACCTCCTCGTATTATCACCCAGAACAAGAAAAATTGGTGGGAAGCTAGGGGATACGAATGTGACTATTGTTGGCCTGACCAATTTCTGCTCCCATCAGGGCTGACAAGAAGTAACATTGACTTCAGCCAGTTTTACAGTCACCCAGCTTGGACCACCTGGAACAGAATACCCGGGTGGTCTCTGAGAACCCTGAATACCCTGACAACTCTGACCATAGCAGCTAAAACAGATCTGCTGGTCAAAATAGTCATACTCTACACCCTCCTATACTCCCTGAATTCCTCTGATATAGACAGCAAACTTGGAAAAGAGATCTTTGGATATGCCCCAAGATGGGCAAATAAGAAAAACCTTTGGCTTGAATCTCTCTGCATTCTGCTTGCACAGTGGGCTATCTGGAGAAGAAATGTTCTCATCCTGCCTTTGGGGAGTCCCTGCCTCTATAGAGACACTCAGGTTGGAGACAGGGCACAAGAAATATGAGGGACCCAGCCCCTTCTAATCCCTGTACACTTGGGCAGGACCACCCTCACAGCATCTGACCCCAGGTATGATCTCACTTGACCTGTCCAAGATAACCCCAGCCCCAGACTGCATAACCTTCTCTGGGTGCAACCCTAGCTGCAAACAATGCACTGATATGTCACATGAAGGACTGAAGTGCAACAGAACTTACAAAGTCATGTCACCTACCAGTTATTCTCCTTTACCAGATGGTTGTTTTTTTGTTATGTGGAGTCCTGGCAATGTCATACCTTCCAGATGGTGCATACGGAGGACCATGTGCTATAGGTAGATTTACCCCACTTCTTGTTCCTTGGGATCACAGGGATGAGAAGCAGGAACCAATGTTACCAGGCCACAGGGTAAAGCGGCTTGTCATTGACCATACCTGCGACCCAACACTTCCCCTACTCTCTACCTCAGAATATGGGTTGGTGGCAGGCTTTTTGGTAAGTGTGCTGGCATTAGCAGCTCTAAATGGGAAAAATATCAATGCCTTGGCCTGTAAACTGATGCATGATATGAATGATACATCTATTGTGGTCTTTAATATAATGAAAGACCTCAAAGCTACTGAACGGGCTACCATTCAAAATTGAATGGCTACGGACTTTTTCCTTCTGAAATCGAATCATGGATGTAATGCATTTGAGGGAATGTGCTGCCTTAATCTAAGTGACCACTCTCAGACCATTGAGGCCCACATACGGGACCTCTAAGACTTAGCCACTCAGTCCAGGGAAGAAGAAAGTTGGTTTGAAGATTGGTTTGGTTGGATCAGTAACATCTTTGGAGGGTGAGCAGCCAACCTGAAGGCAATTCTCATTTATGTACTTGTGGGAATATTGCTGATTGTTGGAGTATGTACAACAATTCAGTGTTGTCCACTCATAATATCATGGGTAAGAGCTTGTGTACCAAAGCCACCTCCAAAATGCAAATGTATGATGATGGTTGCCAGAAGATGTGCTGAATTAAGACGAAAGAGGGTCGGCAAGGTGTAGGTACCCCTGCTTTGCCAAAAGGGGGGAATGAGATACAGATCCAGCACATTCTGATACTTTGTTCTGATATTTCCTATCACTGTCTATATACCAGCTATGACAATCTTGGATTTGTAGCAATAGAATTAGTAGCAATGCATGTGGGTAGAACATAGGAGGCTACATAGGTTTAGAGAAATAGGCCCTTTTAAGAAAAGCATTTTGTTTTTACATCTTACCCTGTCTAAAGGAACTGAAAGTGCATTCCACAGTTGACAGAGGTGCTGTGGTTTCTAAGCAACTCAATAACAATGGCACCTTTTCCTGGGAAACAGGGCAGTTTAGAGATACTGAAACATGGGAAAACATCCTTACAGGACAATTCTGTGTGTAATTCTGGTCACCGCAGCTCAAAAAGGATATTATAGCATTGGAAAAACGTGCAGAAAAGGGCAACTAGAATGATTAAAGGTTTGAAACACTTTCGCTATGAAGAAAGGTTAAAATGCTTGGGGCTCTTTAGCTTGGAGAAACATCAACTGCGGGGTTTACATGATAGAGGTTTACAAGATTATGCATGGGATGGAGAAGGTAGAGAAAGAAATACTTTTCTCCCTTTCTCACAATACAAGAACTCGTGGGCATTCAATGAAATTGCTGAGCAGTCAGGTTAGAACGGATAAAAGGAGGTACTTCTTTACCCAAAGGGTGATTAACATGTGGAATTCACTGCCTCAGGAGGTGGTAGCAGCTACAAGCATAGCCAGCTTCAAGAGTGGGTTAGATAAAAATATGGAGCAGAGGTCCATCAGTGGCTATTAGCCACAGTGTGTATATATATGTGTGTGTGTGTGTGTGTGTGTGTGTGTGTGTATAATTTTAATATATAAATAATTTTTTGGGCCACTGTGTGACACAGAGTGTTGGACTGGATGGGCCATTGGCCTTATCCAACATGGCTTCTCTTATGTTCTTATTGAGCTGGGCTGTCATCAAATGGTCTAGAGATCTAGAGGAAAACAGGAAGGCAGGTGATTTTATTGCCCCTTTTAGGGTATCAGAGCATCTCCCCTTGATGAGGAAAACAAGATCTGGTTTCACCAAGCCCACCCCAATTAAGATCTGCCAATAAAAAGGTGTTAGAGCTATGAGGACTTACTTTGGGTCCAATAATGTTTGCTTGAATGTTTAATGTATTCATGCATCACAGATAGTACAAAGTGTTTGTGCAACCCTTTGTTTCTCTGAGGAGTTTGTGATGTCCTGGGGTCCTTTTGCACCCTGTGGGCTCAAGCTTCTCCTATCAGCGCTGGTATTTTATTAATAAACTGTCTAGTTTTATTTCTCTCTCTCTCCTGGATCTACCTGTGTGTTCCTTTATTGAGTTGAGGAAACACAACATAGCACAGGCTTTCTGTGCAACACAATTGAAGTTTCAGATAGGAAGAATGCACATGAAATAGTATGTCTTTGATTCTCACAGTCTGAAGAAATTTTACTCTTGCATTACTCACAATTTTATTCCCACCAACATCTGGGAAGGGTTAAGAGCTTTTGCTGAACCAGGTTTCTTGGGAACTCACAAAGGTTAGTGGCAAACAAAGGTTCCTAATCCTGAGCCTCCTAATGGGTTAAAAGCAACAGAAAATAATTTTGACACTAAATAATAATCCTTACCATGAAGAGCAAGGAGGAGCACGCATATCCTCAGATTTCAGCTGTGTAATTTATTGCTTGTAAAATGGATCTTCAGCTCTGGACAAGAGAGGGGAAAATCAATATTAATCCACTCATACTTGTAATGGAAGGATGTGGTCACATAAAGTATGGCTTGAAAGTGCCAGGCTGAAGCTTGAGTCTAAAGACTGATTCTTTTGCATTTGCCATGGAAACAACAGACCATAACATTGTATTTGATATGGAAAAATCAATCACACTGTTACTAGCTAGAAACTGTTCCGCTCTGAGACAAGAATATAAAGTACTTCAAGCAGTTGTTAAACAGAAGAGGTTTCATGATTATTTAATCACTTTAGAGGTCAAACCAATTAAAATATCATCTGTCAATACTTGCTCTTAGATTTGTTTGCTGTGGGAATAGATATTTTTGTGGTATCTGTTTTCTTGATTTAAATGGTGATAACCAAAAGTAATAAACAGAGAAACAAAACCAGCAGTGCCAGTGTATACAATGGGTTCTCAGGAATAATGGAAGACTGTCCAAAGATGTTGCAAAATATCATGTATACGATTTTCTTTGAATTTCATATTCAGCAAATGTTATAAGTATGAAAAACTGTGTACATATTTATTCCCATTTAAGCCCTACTCACCTCTTTGTACTCCTTCTTGCCATAGTTTGCAAGGTGAGGAACTCTTCTGCTGAGCTTTCTTTGAATGAAGCCAGCTACTATGAATAACAAATAAGCATATATCAGAAGCTTTCTCTGTCTCTTGGCACTCCTTTGCTTTTTCTGTTATTCTCTAATCCCTTCTGGTACCAATTTATTTCTGAAATATCAAGCAGCATCACAGCAGCAAAGACAATAGGTTAAGAAAGTCATTAGCTAAAGACAGGGTACAATTTGCCTGTTTACATTAGTTTATCCTGTTTGTTCCCCCAAGCTCCCATAATGTTCTTTATCTGGTAAACTGGCAAAACTACCTTGCTATTTGCTTTAATTTCTTGCCCCATTCACATACAACTGTTGACCAAGAAATCTTACACATTGTGAGAATGATTTAAAGGGAGATATTGACAAGTAGGTATCTGTGAAGGAGTAAAGGACACTATCCACCACACCCTTTGTTCTCCCTCCCTAGTGATTTTGTGGAAATTTTCTGTGAAGGCATTTAGCACAAAATCTGAAAAAAAATTGTTACCACGAGCAGCATTCTGATCATCTTGAGAATTCTATGAGTTGAAGGATTGATGAAGATACTGGATGGTCTCTCTGCAAAGCACTTCCATAGAAATTAATTGATGTCAGTATTATAAATCATGGAATCATAGAGTTGGAAGTGATCTCCAGGATGACCTAGTCCAACCCCATGTACAATGCAGAAAACTCACAAATACTTCACCCTACACACCACCAGTGATCCCTGCTACACACCAAGAAGATAGCAAGAAAAGCTCTCCAGGATCCCTGGCCAAGAAACAAATTGTTGCCTGATCTCAAAGTAGCGAACAGCATTTCCCTGGGCATGTAAGAAGGGGCTATGAGAACTAAGCACTGATGTAGCCCTTTCTGTCCTCCATTTCATGATGTGCCTTTGTTTAAAAACCTCCAAAGAAGGAGAGCCCACCACCTCCCGAGGAAGTCTGTTCCACAAAGGAACCACTCTGCCAGGAATTCTGTCCTAATATTTAATAAAAAAACCCCTCTTTTAATTTCAACCTGTTGGTTCTGGTCCAAACTTCTGGTACAACAGAAAACAATTCTGCACCATCATCTATATGACAGCCATTCAAGTACTTGAAGATGGTTGTCATATCACCTCTCAGAAATAGAGCACCCCGGAGCTTCCAGATGGCACTTGGAAAAAGGGAGGGCCATGGGCACCCAGGAAGCATCTGGAATGCTCACATGTCCCATCCACGGCTCCCCAGGCGCTCTCCAGGTGCTTCCCGGCCTCCCAGATGGCTGGGGAAGCACCTCGGAGGCACCCCAGCAAAAAGGCACCACTTTCCAAGTGGTGTCTTTTCAAGCTGTCTCCTGGCAAGCCGGAGGCAACTTGGGGGCAGAATGGGGACAGGAGGCATATGTGAGTTTGTGGACGTGCTTTTTTGGTCCACCTGCCTCCCATCTCTGGGGCGGCTTTAAACACCTGTCTGTAATCACCCAACACTTCTGTTGATACAGCCCAAAATTGCATTTGCCTTTTAGCTACTGCTTCACACTGCTGACTCATGTTCAGTGTATGGTCAATTAACACCCCAAGATCCTTTTTGCATATTCTACTGCCAAGACAAGTCTCCCCCATCTTATAATTATGCATTTGATTTTCCTACTTTACACTTATCCTCATTAAAATTCATTTTATTTTAGTCCAGTTTTCCAGGCTATCAAGATCATCCTGTATCCTGCCTTTTACTGTATTTGTAACCCCTCCCAATTTAGTATCATGTGCAAATTTAATAAGTATTCCCTCTATTCCTTCACCCCAAACATTTATATAAATATTAAACAAAACAGGTCCCAGGATAGATCCCTGGGGCATTCCATTTGTCAATCCGCTTCAAGAGGATGAGGAACCATTAACAAGCACTCTTTGGGTGCAATCAGTCAACTAGTTAACAGATCCACCTAACAGAAATAGGATCCAAACCACATTTTACCAACTTGTCAACAAGAATGTGATGTGGAACCTTATAAAAAGCTTTACTGAAATAAAAATAAACTATATCTGCAGCATCCCCCCGATCCAGCAGTCTCCAAAAGAATTTATTTATTGCACTTATGGTATATCCTGCCCTCCCCAAACAGGCTCAGGGTGGCTAACAACAGTCACAATTCGATGACAATTTACATTATGACAATAAAACATTATAATACTAAAACAATTTGAATACCGCTCAAAATATAACTCAGATGGCTTCTGTTTGAATTAATTTGTCATGATACTGCGGGGCAGATGATACACACACCCATAATTTTTAAGAGTACCTCCTTTTAGTTCTTAAAAGCCTGCCTGAACAAATATGTCTTACAGGCCCTGTGGAATTGTGACAAATCCTGCAGGACCCTAGTCTCCTCCAGAAGGGCAATCCAAAGGAAAGGCACAACCATGAAGAAGGCTCTTGCCCTTGTAGTGGTCAGACCGGCATTCTTTTGCCCGGGGATCTTTAACAGATTTAATGAGCCTGATCGTAGTGCTCTCTGGGGCTCATGTAAGGAAAGGCAGTCCCGAAGGTAGACAGGTCCCAAGCCATATAGGGCTTTGAAGGTCATAACCAGCACTTTGAACTGGGCTCGGAACACTACAGGCAACCAGTGCAGCATCTCTAGTGCAGGTTGAATGTGCACCCATAAAGGCAGCTCCAATACCAACCTGGCTGCAGCATTCTGTACCAGTTGCAGCTTCTGGGTCCAAGTCAAGGGCAGCCCCGTGTAGAGGGCATTACAGTAGTCTATTCTGGAGGTGACCGTTGCATGGATTACTGTAGCCAAGTCGCTGCATTCCAGGTATGGAGCCAACTGTCTTATCTGCCTAAGAAGATAAAATGCAGATCTGGCAGTGGCTGCCACCTGGGCCTCCATAGTTAATGAAGGCTCCAGGAGAACCCCTAAACTCTTTACCCTCAAAGCTGGCACTAAAGGTGCCCCATCGAAGGTCGGTAAAGAGATCTCTCTTCCCAGGCTGCCTCAGCTTAGGTACAGAACCTCCGTCTTTGCTGGATTCAATTTTAGAGCTCTGAGAGTAGCAGATAAGAAGTGCTATAAGGGTAAGGTTTGGCTTTCTAAACAGCTGGGAGAGTTGCTGAGAATTTCTGAGTTTGTGTGACTGCATGATTATTGAAATTCTGAGTTTGTGGTTGCTGGGGAACTGCTGTTTGGTTTGAGTGGGCTGAAGGTGATAGTTGCTGATTGATTAGGAGTTGCTGTATTCCTGGGGCAGACTGAGGTCCCACCCTCTTTGCATTATTAAGCTGCACCTTGCCAGAGGCGCAAGCCTTAGGCGGGACCTGAAGGACAAAAGCTAAAGGGCTCTTGGCCTGTGGCTCTTAGCCTAGGGACTGTGTAAGGACCAGGAATCCAGATCCCTATTTTCCTTGTGTTCCCAGTAAGGTAAGTAGACCTTCCAGAAGGAGAGCAACATAAACAAACAGGATTTAAAAGGGGACTGTATATTTTTAAAAAAGCTATCATGAAGGTAGAATGCCAGCAGGGGGGGTGGGGGCTTTCCATTGAGTGTCACATGTATGACTATCTGCCCACAGGACAGAGGTCTTGGGTGTGTGCTCAATGCAAGGAGCTCCTGGTACTCAAGGAACGAGTTCATACCCTTGAGGTTGAGGTGACTAACCTGGAGAAGCAGAGACAGTCAGGCACTCGGAGAAGACTCTCGGAGACGTATTAGATGAGCTCCACTCTGAACGTGGCAGCCCCGTTGCTGCCAGGGAGCATGAGGGACAAGAGGGTACAGGACACAGTGCTGAGGATAAGGGGAAGGTCCGGCCCCTCCCAGCCAAGCCGACTTGCCGGCGCTCAGGCTGGGGGCCGTTGTTGCCTCCCTGGAAGGAGGGAGGGGCGACATCACCCGATATCCGGGTGCTTGTCCTGGGCGCGGAGCCGGGGCTTTATAAGCCTCGGCTCCCGCCCTCTTTCACGCAGTTCCTTTGGGCTCTCTGCCCACCCTCCCGTCCCTTTTGGCAGTACAGGTGTATGCCGGTCGCCTTATTAGGGGCCAGGTAGGAATTTTTTCACTTCCACACAATTGGCTCAAGTGGGGGTGTTTTTTGCCTACCTTGTACTGCCTAGTAGGTTAGGTTGCCAGGTTAAATGTTTTGGTCGCAGGCTGGAGGAGGTTTGGCCACAGGGTTTTCCAGGGGAGCACCTATGGCCTAGCACCGTTGGTGTGGTGGTCTGCAGGAACCGTAGATGGGCTAAACGGCTCAGTGCGGGGAATGCGGATCACAGGCAGCCTCACCAGGGTGGATCTTTCCATGGGGATCGATGCCAGCCCGGATGGTGATGGATGGAGGCCTGGCCGCTCAGCTACAACCCGAATACGGCGGGCTTGTGCTGGGGGCAGGGTGGCTCGCCCTTTGGACAAGGCGGGGTCCAGGTGTTGACCCCAGGGCTTGTCTGGTCTGGTATTTTCACCCCCCTGCCAGTTACAGTTGTTAAGATTTAATAAAGCGGCCCGGTTTAAAACCCAACACTTGTGTCTGCCTCTTCTTTCCGACTGGGGGGGCAATGCACCCTCAGAAGGGACCTCTTCTTCAGTTGGTGAGCGGGTATCCTTTCGTGCCAAGGAACCATCCGTGGGCAGGGAGAGAAGGAGGGTCTTGGTAGCTGGTGATTCGATCTTTAGTCAAGTAGACAGCTGGATGGCAAAACCATGTACTAACTGTATGGTGACTTGCCTGCCTGGTGTGAAGGTAGCAGACATTATGTGTGTTGTAGATAGCCTGATAGACAGTGCTGGGGAGGAGCCAGTGGTGGGGTGCATGTTGGCACCAACGATGTGGGAAAATGCAGTTGTGAGGTCCTGGAGGAAAAATTTAGGCTGCTAGGCAGAAGACTTAAGGCCAGGACCTCCAAGGTAGCCTTCTCAGAAGTGCTACCCGTTCCATGTGCAGGGCTGGAGACACAGGCACAAATTAGAAGTCTCAATGTGTGGATGAGACGATGGTGTAGGGAGGAAGGGTTTAAGTTTGTTAGGCACTGGGATGCTTTCTGGAACAAGCAGGAGCTATAAAAAAGAGACGATCTCCAATTGTCCCCAGATGGAACCAAGCTGCTGGCGCTTAAAATCAAAAAGGTGGCAGAGCAGTTTTTAAACTAAATCTTGGGAGAAAGCTGACAGGAGATGAAATGTCTCTGGTTCTGGAGGACTCATCTCAAAGAGATGAAGGGTTAGCTGTTACTTTTCTACTGGGTAATGGATCAGAGTTGTCCACTGAGATGGTGACAAACAGTATGGAGTGTCTGCAAAATCTCAAGGCAGCAGGAGGAAGGTTCTGGGCCTAACTTGCCTGGAAAATTATAGATGTTTGTATACAAATGCTAGAAGTGTTCAAAGTAAAATTGGTGAGTTGCAATGTTTAGTGTTGGGGGAAAACATAAACATTGTGAGAATTTCAGAAACTTGGTGGAATGAGGAGAATCAGTAGGACACGGTGATTCCTGGATATAAGTTATATCGGAAGGATAGGGAGGGAAGGGTTGGAGGTGGGGTGGCTCTGTAAGAGAGGGGATATGGTCCAGTAAGACTGAGGTCAGAGAATTAGATTCCCTTCTAGAAATGCTTTGGGTTGAAATAGAGGGCCCAAAAGGAAATTTAACTATGGAGTTTGTTATCACCCACCAAATCAAAAGATATAGGATGATTATAATATGATGTAAGGATTAAAGATAGCAGCTAAACGTAATAGGTGATTTTAACTACCCACAGATTGATTGGGTCAATATGTGTTCAGGTCGAGAGAAAGAGATTGAGTTTCTAGATGCTCTCAATGACTGTGCTATGGAGCAGATGGTTGCAGAAACTTCCAGGGCTGGGGCGATCCTGGATTTGGTCCTAAGTAATGCCCAAGACTTGGTGAGAGATGTAAAAGTGATTGCACCGCTTGGGAGCAGTGACCATAATGTTATTGATTTCACCATTTGTATAAATAGAGAGTTGCCCCAAAAGACCAGCACAACCACATTTAACTTTAAAAGGGGTAAATTCTCTGAGATGAGGAGGCATGTGAAGAGGAAACTGAAAGGAAAGGTAAATACAGTCCAAACTCTTGGGTAAGCTTGGAGGCTATTTAAAACTACAATCCCAGAAGCTCAGATAAAATATATACAACAAGTTTGGAAAGGCACAAAAAGGTATAAGAAAAGGTCTGCATGGTTAACAAACAAAGTAATGGAAGTTGTAAAAGGTAAGAAGGACTCCTTTAAGCGGTGGAAAGCTAGTCCAAGTGAGATTAATAAAAGGGAACACAGGCAGTGGCAAATCAAATGCAAGATTGTGATCAGGCAGGCAAAAAGAGACTATGAGGAGCATATTGCAAAAAACATAGACCAACAATAAAAATTTCTTCAAAAATATTAGAAGAAGGAAACTAGCCAGGGAGGCAGTGGGGCCCTTGGATGACCAAGGGGTAAATGGATTACTGAAGGAGGATAGGGAAATGGCTGAGAAGCTGAATGCATTTTTGCCTCAATCTTCACTGTGGAAGATGAGAAGTGTTTCCCCACTTCAGAACCACTTATTTTGAAAGGGGTGTTGAAAGACCTGAGTCAAATTGAGGTGACAAGAGAGGAGGTCCCACAACTGATAGACAAATTGAAATCTAATAAGTCGCCAGATCCGGATGGCATACATCCAAGAGTTCTGAAAGAACTCAAAGTTGAACTTGCGGGGTGACTGAGACTGTGGGGTGACATGATAGAGGTTTACAAGATTATGCATGGGATGGAGAAGGTAGAGAAAGAAATACCTTTCTCCTTTTCTCACAATACAAGAACTCGTGGGCATTCAATGAAATTGCTGAGCAGTCGGGTTCGAACAGATAAAAGGAGGTACTTCTTCACCCAAAGGGTGATTAACATGTGGAATTCACTGCCACAGGAGGTGGTGGCAGCCACAAGCATAGCCAGCTTTAAGAGGGGATTGGATAAAAATATGGAGCAGAGGTCCATCAGTGGCTGTTAGCCACAGTAGATACATATATGTTTGTTTGTGTGTGTGTGTGTGTGTGTGTATATATATATATATATATATATATATATATACACACACACACAAATATATTGGCCACTGTGTGACACAGAGTGTTGGACTGGATGAGCCTTTGGCCTGATCCAACATGACTTCTCTTATGTTCTTTGTCTGAGCCATTTCACAGCGGCTTGTAATGCCCGCTTCAGGTTTTCTGGGACGCAGTCAGCCTGGCTGCCCCTCAGGAGTTAGAGCTGGGTGTCATCCGCATATTGGTGACATCGCAGTCCATAACTCCGGACAATGTGGGCGAAGGGGAACATGTAGATGTTAAATAGTGTTTGGGAGAGAACCGCCTCCTGAGGCACCCCACATATTAGTGGGTGTCTCCAAGATGACCTCTCCCCCACTACCACCCTCTGTCCCCACCCTTGGAGAAAAGTGTTAAGTCATTGGAGGGCAGACCCCTGAATCCTCATGTTGGCAAGACAGTTCGACAGCAGCTGCTGGTCAACTGTATCAAAGGCAGCCGATAGATCTAATAACAGCAGCACTCCCAATCCGCCTTGATCCAGATGTGTTAGGAGATTGTCCAAGAGGGTGACTAGTACCATCTCCATCCCATGTCCCAGGCAAAACCCGGACTTAAATGGGTCTAATGCGGAAGTGTCATTCAAAAATTCCTGTAACTGTGCTGCCACTGCCCTCTCAATGACTTTGCTCAAAAAGGGCAAGTTTGAGACCAGTCGATAGTTGGCCAATTCAACCAGGTCTAAGGATGGTTTTTTAAGAAGTGGACGGACCACTGCTTCCTTGAGGGGCTTAGGGAAGGTCCCTTCTATCTAGGATCTATTAATGATCTGTTGAAGTGACACCAATATTTCCATCCGGTATGCCCTTATCAGCCAGGATGGACATGGGTCCAGATCAGAAGTAGTTGGATGCACAGAGCAGAGGACCTTGTCAACTTCCTTCAGAGCAAGTGGAGTGAATTGGTCCAGCATTGGAACATGTGACAGGCTCAGGGCCTCGAGTTCATATACTGTATCTAAATTGGCAGGGAGGTCTCGGCGGAGTGTCAGGACCTTATCTGCGAAATAATCAGCAAAAGCCTCACAGCCTATATCCAATTCCCTATCATTTGACTTGCTCTGAGGCAATTTTGTAAGTGACCAAATAGTACTAAATAATTGAGCCAAGTGAGAATTCGCAGATGCAATCTGGGATGTGAAGTAAGCCTTCTTTGCAGGTTAGTCTGACATGTTAAGGTTAGTCTGTCATATAAGGTTAAGGTTAAACATGATTTGTTAAGGTTAGTCTGACAGATAAGGTTAGTCTGACATGATTTGTTCTTGAGATACCCATGCTGGCTCTTCATAATCACATCCGTCCTTCTAAATGCTCAAGGACTGTGTTTGATGATTTCTTCTAAAACTTTTTGATGTATAGACATCACGCTGACAGGTTGGTAGTTATTCAGATCCTCCTTTTCCCCCTTCTTGAAGATGGGGACATATGCCCATGTCCAGTCTTCCAAGCACCTCACCTGTTCTCCAATAATTCTCAAAAATATTGGCCAGAGGCTCAGTAATTACATCTGCAAGTTCTTTTAGTACCCTTGGATGCAGTTCATTGGGCCATGAGGACTTAGATTCATTAAAAGAAACTTGGTGTGTATGTACTACCCCTATGCTGATCCCAGGTTACAGTTCCCTTTATGTGTTCTGATTTTGGCATATTGATCACTTTTTTCCTCCCAAAAGATTACTGAGGAAAAGTAGGAACTGAGCAGTTTTGCCCCCTCCTCATTACCTGTTACAATTTCACTTTCCTGTCCCCACAATAGGACTACCATGTTCTTCCTTTGGACATCGTAGGAACTCACTGGGTTATTGTCTGAATGACACTTTATTTATGCACTAGCATTCATGCATAGTCACCAGGGACAAGATTTTTCCTGTCCTGTTTTATTTCATAAGAACATAAGAGAAGCCATGTTGGATCATGCCAGTGGCCCACCCAGTCCAATACTCTGTTACACAATGTCTAAAAAACCAGGTGCCATCAGGAGGTCCATTAATGGGGGCAGGATACTAGAAGCCCTCCCATTGTTGCCCCCCCCCCGAAGCACCAAGAATACAGAGCATCAGTTCCCCCAGACAGAGAGTTCCATCTATACCAGGGGTGTCTAGCTTTTTGGCTTCCCTGGGCCACATTGGAAGAAGAATAATTGTCTTGGGCTGCACATAAAATAGACGAACACTAACTATAGCTGATGAGCTAAAAAAAGGTTGGTGCATAAATTTCGTGATAACCGCCACCTCAGATAAGCATAAAAGCCCTTGCATAATAATCCTAATTATGCGTCCAGCAGGTCTCAAGTTTGCAGTCACTGATATAGAAAATGTACATAGCTAGGTAATAAAACTTCATTATTTTAATTTTTTTATTATAAAAGTAAAAGAAAAGAGAGCAACAAATGACCTAGAGCTGAAGCAGGAACCATGCCACATAGGCCCCACTATGCCCAGACCAGGTCACAATGAAACACAAGGAAGAGGGCAGAGTCAGTAAAAAAATCATCCCATCCCCCACCCTTCCATAAACACAGGGACTTAATGCCCTTTCTGCTTCCAAGTCCTGCTACAGATGGCTCAGAACTGAAACAGGAACCAAGCCAGGCAATACACTAAAACAGGAGTAGGAATGAAAGAGGTCTAGCCTAGGGTAGGCAGCAGGAAGCAGCAGACCACCAGGCTACCTCAATTACCCACCCCAACAATAAAAGTTAAAAAAGTGTAACATCAGAAAATGTGCCAATATGGTGCCTGCCAGAAGCAAACAAGAATCAGACCAGACAGTAGCGAGCCCCACCACAAGGCCAGACAACTATAGTGACCTCCACAACAACTTCCACAATAACAAAAACAACATGATCTGCAAGGTAATTGCATTTGATCTGTCTCAAAATGGCTACTTTTACTGGTGAAGAGACATTTACACTTTATAGTGGTTAAAGTACTTCTTGGTCAGATATTATCCCAGCAACGCTGCCTTACAACTACTTCACAAGGCAAGCCACTGTTAACCTTCCAGGACATTCTGTTGATGAGACTTAGTTGAAGCCAACCCCACCCACCCCCCACTCTCACTCTCTTACCTAGAGTCCAGAGAGGCTTACTGTAGGTTGCACACAGAAGAATAGGAGCACTGAAAATGTGGAACAGGCTCTGCTGGTCAATGAATAAGAGAGGCTCAACCAGGCTGCAATGCTCTCACTGCTGCTAGTAGAGTGTTTGTATCCGGTGGGCCTCTACACCAGTATTGTGTAGAGCCTGCCTACTCTTAAAACTGCCCAGTTGAGGGCATAGAGTTGCTACTTCTAAATAACAGGTCAACATTATTGAATATAAAAGAAGATTGACAAGAAAGAGGGAAGGAAATAAAAAGCACAACAGATGATACCTAGTGGTTTCTTTCCTACATCTAATCTATATAGAGCCTATTCATGTGTGACCATAAGAAGAGCACCGCTGGATCATTCTGTTTTGCACAGTGGCCAACCAATCACCTTAGAGACTCAGTAACCAAAACATAAATACCAAGGCCTTTTCCTCCTTTTTCATCTTTTTTTCTAAATTGAAAAGTCCCAGATACTTTAGCATGTCCTCAAAGGAAAGTTGCTCTAACACCCTAATTATCTTGGGGTGTGGTCACACTCACCATTAAATCAATCTGCGATGTGCCTCTATTATAATCTGCACAACCAATTTCCTGATCAGACAACACCCAGGCTCCTGTTCTTCCCCATGCGGGTCACGTCGCTGGTCGATCAGAGAGCGCTATCGGACCTCATTTCATGAGACGTCAATCTGCATTAGCGCAGGCACAGTGATGCCCACTATCATGCTTTGCTTTTTAAAAAAGAATTAATCAGCATTTCAGTGCATGCGCGTTTGCACTGGCACGTTCAATGTGCATTTCAAATTTACTTGATCACTCCGCAACTTGAGTTGGGCCATCGATTCATCACTTCTTTGCTGGTTCTTTGCAATGAATTCCGAAGTGGTTCTGGAGCGGGCAAACACTTCCCAGCATCATGGCTATGCTTATTTCTGTAATGTTTGCAGAGAGATGACGATTGACCATGCTTCGGCGAAGGCATGTGGTTCTCAGGCGACATTATATCACCATTCACAGAGCTCGCTGCCGCAGCTGCCTTTCTTAGTGCTCCTTAACTTCTTCCTCCGTCGTCCAAATCGCACAGGAGATGCCTGGCCACCGATGGTGGGTCTTTCCTAGGTCCCTGCAATGGTGGAGGGTTTTCATGAATTGGGTTTGGGAGGACGAACATTGTATCCAGAATTTCAGAATGTCAAGGTATTGTGTGGGGTGGCGGGTCGAGTGGCATGGGCATGCGCCAGTCATTTCCCAATGCTCAGTTCTACTCAAATGCCCAAAAGATCTGCTGCTATCCAGATCGATGTTTGTGGGGAGTTCATTGTCAAACTAGGACTGCCAATCACCACATGTGGACAGGGTCACCCCCCCCCATTTTGACCACCCCCCTCTTCCAGGTCATAAGAGATGGGGGTGGGGAGGGAAATGTCTGCCAGGGACTTGCAGACCGATTCCCACAAGAAGTAACCTAGAATTTATACACAGATATCTGGGTGCTGCTTTTTAAATTAATAGCGCAAATTCATTTCACATTGTCTGTCACCTCTCCGTGATGCACCCTCCAATTTACAAAAGGATTGTGCCTGGAGACTCACTTCTATGAACCCTCAAATAAAGTGACCCCCATTCATTATGTCCTATTGAGGGATATTGCAGAGGAGAAGCTCTGTGGTCTTCTACCTACATATTTTCTGATTCTGGGACAAAGACAGTGCTGGTCGCCTTGGTAGATGACCTCCAGCAGCATCTGGATCCAGGTGGCGTGGCAGTGATGATGCTGTTAGATCTGTCGGCTGCATTCGATACGATCGACCATCAGTTACTGACCTGCCACCTCGCTGACATAGGGGTTAGGGGGTCAGCCCTACAATGGCTTTCCTCCTTCCTCAAGGGACGGGGACAAAGGGTGGCAGTTGGGAGTGAGTTGTCCCAGCGGTGCACATTAGATTGTGGGGTGCCGCAGGGAGCAGTTCTCTCCCCGATGTTATTTAACATCTACATGCACCCCCTTGCCCAGATTGCCCGGAGGTATGGGCTTGGGTGTCATCAATAAGCAGATGACACCCAGCTCTATCTGCTAATAGATGGCTGGCCTGACTGCATCCCAGGGAATCTGGACCTGGCACTGCAGGCTGTGGCAGGTTGGCTTAGGCTGAGTGGGTTGAAGTTGAACCCAACGAAGACAGAGGTCCTTTGCATGGGAGGCACTCTGGGAGGAAAAATTCCCCTCCCAGTTTTTGACGGGAGCTTGGGAGTGTTATTGGAGCCTTCATTATCAATGGGGCTCAAATAGCAGCCACTGCCAAGTTGGCGTTTTTTCATCTGAAGTGGGCAAGGCAGCTGGCTCCCTTCCTAGAGCGTCGGGACCTAGCAACTGTGATCTATGCAATGGTCACCTCAAGATTGGATTACTGTAATGCCCTCTACATGGGGCTGCCTCTGTGCCGAACCCGGAAGCTGCAGCTGGTGCAGAACATGGCAGCTAGGCTGTTATTAGGGCTCCCGAAATGGGAGCACATACAGCCAGGGCTGCACGAACTGCACTGGCTGTCAGTTATATACTGGGTTTGTTACAAAGTACTGGTTATTACCTTTAAAGCCCTATATGGTCGAGGACCTGCCTACCTGAAGGACCGTCTCTCCCCATATGAACCCCAGAGAGCACTGAGGTCAGCTGGGAAGAACCAGCTGACTATCCCCGGGCCGAAGGAGGCAAAATTAAAGAACACCCATACATGAGCCTTCTCCATTGCAGCTCCGCACCTATGGAACCAACTCCAGGAAGAAGTGCAGGCCCTGTGGAGCCTCGAACAATTCTGCAAGGCCTGCAAGACCTTCCTTTTTAGGATGGCCTTCATCTAACTGAATGATTGATAATTCGCCTTAAGTGTTTCCGCCATAGTATTTATACCTAACAGAGTAGCCATAGTATTTACACCTAACAGAGTAGCACTAGGATTGTTAATTTTAATTGGAATGTTTTTAAGTGAATGTGATTTTAAAACCGGTTGTATAATTTATTGTATGGATCGATGTTGTTAGCCGCCCTGAGCCTGCTTCGGCGGGGAGGGCAGGATATAAATAAAATATTATTATTATTATTATTATTATTATTATTATTATTATTATTATTATTATTACTACTACTACTACTACCATTGCAGCAGGAAAACATCAATTCCATTATAGCCACCTGCATCATCTTACACAACCTGTGTGAGGAACATGGACATGCCACACCTGAGGACTTGGTGAATTCACATAACTTTGTGCCCAGTGATGATGGTGCAGAGCCTGACCCACCACTGGATGAGGAAAGACAGCTTGAGGAAGGAAGGAGGGTTAGAGCGGCCATAACAAAGGTGATATGGGATCGTCGTGGACGTCAACGATAATTGAAATTCAAGTGGCAGCACAATATGTCACTATCACCACAATGCATGATGCAAGCCATGCAACACCTTTGCGCACCTTTTGTGTTCATTAACCATGTTTCATTTTTATATTGCTGCTGATGGAGCATGGAGCACTGCTAAAAAAATTAAAAATAAAAGTCTTTTAGTTATCTCTACTAAACTATTAAATTTGGGCCCAGTTTCTCATTTTCTCTAGAGGCCAGCAGAGTGAAGCGTGACACACTAGGTGGCTCCTATCACATACTTATGATAAGAAGCGGTAACCCCTTTCTACTGCCAGTATGTGGAGGGGGGCTGATGGCAAAATAATTTCCAAAATCTCAATGTGTTTGACAAACAAGGTATCAAGTAAATGACTAGTCCTGTTTACATCAAATAAATTCTTGGCTCCACATTAGGAAATGCTTCCAGAAATAGTGGTCCCTTGATTTGAGTTTCCTGCCTTTAGTGTTTGTGAGCATTACCTAGAAGGCATCTGACAGCAATGTGGATCCATTGAACATAGGGCAATTTCAAAACTTGTCTAGTCTAGGGTTTTTCAGGATCATCATGCCATAGTGCACCTTCCTTGCCCACCGGATAGTGGGTGTAGGTGCAAAACAAACCACGAGGTCTTTGGCGATGCCCCCGCAGTCCTCCCTCACCTCTTGAAAATACCATGCCAACTGTTCCCTGTTTCTCATGTAGCAGATGGTTTGCTGAGCCTTTGAGTTGGTGAAGTGCGCACATGAGAGCAGCAGGAGAGCAAGGCCCGCATAGGGTCCCTGTTTCTCTAGGCTCACTTGGCTGGAGCTCTTCTTTATCGTAGTGTGTATTTTTTGGCATGATTGGAGGAACAATGCCATATTAGTCATGGTAAGGATATCCACCAGCTAACGTTTCTAAAAAAAAACTCCACAGATTATAGGGCATTCACTTCTGTATCATTGGAATAAGTCATCACAATAGTTTGATGACTGCTGTGGTTCAAGTGGTGCTTGAATTTTCACATCTAAATTTCATGCCATGTATTTGTTTCTTCAAAAAATTATAAGGATTCCCTTAGCCCAGATTTTCATTAGTGTATGAGCTATGCTCACGACCTGAGTTCGATCACCGGTGTAAGCTGGATTTTCAGGTAGCCGGCTCAAGGTTGACTCAGCCTTCCATCCTTCCACAGTTGGTAAAATGAGTACCCAGATTGCAGGGGGGGGGGGAGTGTAGAGGACTTTTGAAGGCAATGGCAAACCACCCCGTAAAAATTCTGCTGTGTAAATGTTGTGAAAGCGATGTCACCCCAGAGTTGGAAACTCCTGGTTCACGCACAGGGGACCTTTCCTTTCCTAAGCGAAATCACATTGCAAGCGAAGGCGTGGGGCTGTGCACCTTTTCCAGGCTAAAGTGGGAAGTTTCAAAAGTTGCTGGTGGGGTGATGGCATGGAGAGCGCTTTCGAGTGCTTTGGAAGTCCTGACTGAGGGAAGTGTTGAAACGCTGGTGTGAGGCTTAAAAATCTTAGGGAATGAATGATAAAATTGAGGGATGCAGGGAGCTTATGAAATAAGTATTTCCTTAGCCTTGATTTTCAGTACTGCATGAGAAACTTTTACTTATTCAATGAACTATCCTGCTTTGAGGGTGAGATTACAATTTTTATTTCTAAATAAAAGGGAGGAATGCAAGAAGCGAATACATGATGGCATGAAGCATTCACGGGTCCTCAACAAGGCAATAATAATGATGAAGCCTTCATGCATTTCTGCGATCTCACAAATCAGCCTCATTTCCGGTTAATTAACAATTGGGCCACAGAGTTAGTGAGTGATTGGTTTGCTTTACTTTTGAGCATGCTCAGCTCCACCCACTTTTCCCTCCAGTGTCAGCATCATGAAAGGGGAAAGCGCGAAGAGGGTGTTCAATTGGAGGGTTAAGGAGATCAAAAGAATGCTCTTTACCCTGCATAGAATAAATGCAGGGGAAAGGGTAATGACATCCACCCGTGTCTTTCTGTCTTTCAACGAGTGGCCCAGAGCCTCGCAACAAAGGGTCACCATCGCACCACGCAGCAGTGCAAGGAAAAGTTTAAGCGGCTCAAGTCCACTTTTATGGATGCCATGGAGGACTGGCATGGCATCCCACCGAAACAGACCAGACTACTTTGAAATCCTTCTTCATCTATGGGAACAGGGCGGTAGGCCAACATGGAAATTTCGGCGACTGCTGCGTGAGTACCATCTTTGTAACTAGCGAATCCTTGGAGCTGTCCACCTTTTTCTTGCTGAAGTGGGAAGTTTCAGAAGTTTATGATTGGGTGATGTCATGGACAGCTAGCTACCCAGCCCAGGCAAGCAGACTCTCCCCGCCCTCAAGAGCATGAGTTTTGGGAGGGGAGGAGAGGAGAGTCTGCTTTCCTGGACTGTGTAGCTAGCAAGCCAAGGCAGGTAGAGAGTGGTAATTCCCACTCAGGGAGAGCACTCTCAACCTTCCTTGGCTAGCTAGCTACCCAGCCCAGGCAAGCAGACTCTCTCCCCCCCCCAAGAAATCTCATGCTCTGCCTTTGCTACCTCAGGAAGAGCATGAGTTTTCTTGGGAGGGGAGAGAGTCTGCTTGCCTGGGCTGGGTAGCTAGCTAGCCAAGGTAGGTAGACTGTGTAAATCACCCCTCATGGAGAGCACTCTTAACCTGCCTTGGCTAGCTAGCTACCCAGCCCAGGCAATGAGTTGTAATGCTGGCAAAGTAATGTTGTAGACATAAATTTGTTTCGCAATGCACTGCAATATCACTTATTAACATAGGACATCCAAGACCCAAGAGGAGAAGGGCAGTACGGGTTGAGGTAGAAGACCACACAAGCTCTCCATCTCAGGGACATGCCAAAGTACAAGGTTAGTTCCCCAATGTTGTTGACATTTGTGAGTGCTTGTTGTATAGTTTCCCATGCACACACTCAGCAAGTAGATGAGATGTCATCGGCCCAATATCTGAGTGTGTTTCCACCCTCCTGTGGAACATTGCCTGCTGCCATCTCATGTCGCATTGATTTTCACCACCATATTTTTGTAGGTGTTGTGAGGTACACAGAGACCTCAGAGGCCACACCACTGAGCGATGATCAAGGTAAGGGCATGTTCATCAAGGCTGCAGAAGCAAATCATACAGGTGAGATCTGCAGTTTTCATGAAGTTTTACCTCATACATAACATCAAGGCAAATTAGAAAACTCCTACTGGGCCAAAAGGAAAGAAAATGGTTTTGGTTAAACAAGTCACATCTTTCACTAGGATTCCCCTATATTGCAAATTGCCAATGCCTGTGGTCTTAAATAAAAAATTGAGAGAGAGAGAGAGAGAGAGAAAGAGAGAGAGAGAGAGGTAGCAGAAAGCAGATGTTCACAAAAGACTGATGACTAATGGAGAGGATCTGTATCTCTGACACAAGCTGATATTTAGATATACATTCAAGTTTCCAACTAGAATGGTGATGAAAGGCTCCAGTTCAGAAGAAAAATAAGCAAGTCTTCAGACAACTCAGCCTGAAACTAAGTATCAAAATGATTAATATAAGGTCTATGGTTGCTAGGTCCCCCCGCCATTGGTAGGGGAAGGGGATGTAAGATTTGTAAGATCAACTATATTTGTCAGATCAACTAAATAAACATGTTATGTGTTCTCCAGGTTGTCAAGAGTCACAGCAGGAAGGGGCGGAAGCCGCATTGCAGGAGCCAGTTGTTATTAGTTCTGCAACAGAGTCTGGCTCAGGTTAGTGAGCTTGCTGTTCTGACATGCCAGACGTTGTAAACATGATTGTGTGTTGCTACCTTTGGGAATACCTGATATATAAAAAATTATTTCTCCAGGAGAAAGGGGAAGTCGCAGCATGATGAAGGCGTCTGCAACCAAGCAAAACTCCACCATTGACTTGCTAAAAGATAGACTTAGGAGAGTTGAGAGGGAAGTAGACATTATGAGAAGGAAATGTGAGGCCAATTAATTTGCTTTTAACTGCAATAGCAGGCCAGATTTGTATTTTGGAAGCAATGGTTATGTATGTGTCAACATTAAAAAAAGCATACAGATGTGCATGGCCTAGTTTTGTCTACCCATCATTGATGTTATTGTCGTGATTGAAAGACAGCTAAAACAACAAAACATAACACTTATTCTTGATGCTTTCCCTGCATGCACTTGTGTCCCTCGAGACGCGTCCAAGAATATAGCATTGCAGAAATAAAATACATGGTGTGTGAACAGGTTGATCATAGAGTCCTTTCTATGATTCTCAAACTTAAGCTGCTCTCACTTATGTGGGAAAGCAGCAACCAGAATTTATAAATATGTGTTCGATTGCAGTGCAGCATGTATCCAAATTATTTTAAATTAATAATGCATAGCAACATTACTTATGACTTTTTTCATGCACTGACATATGTTGTTTCTCCACAGTTAGACGTCTAGAGTACAGGATAAATTTCACACAGAGGATGGTAGGAAGGTTGAGTGATAAGATTAAAAAGATGCAGCTACAGCGTGACAGAGGGGGATGGCAAGCGGAGGGTGAGGAAAACAAGAGGGAGGTCAAGGAGGAGGCCATAAGTGACTCTGAAGAGGAAGATGTGGAGGAGATCAGCGATGGCACAGAGGAGAGCAGCGATGAACGTGTGCAGACACCAACCACCCAAACTGGCAAGGAAGATGCATAGTGGTTGTCAAAAAAAATAAACCTGTAAAATTCAAGAATTACCTGAAGCACAATTGATGTCTTAATTTTTTTTTTCACTTGCTATTTCAATGTTATTTTTTTACCCGGTTGTTGGTTGCCAAGAGTCAGAAATCTTTATTGAGAACTCACCCACACTTTGGTGAAATTTCCCCAAGGTGGTTATTCATGTGACTCTTGAATTTATGTCTGCTTTGGTTGAGTTGTGTTGCCAATCTCTGTAGCTTTCTAATGTTGATAACAGTGGTCAAGAGGGGTTGCAAATGAACACGCAACAAGGTTCCTGCATTGTAACTTTAATAAAAAGGTTTTTCCTTAAAGTGCATAACAGTGATTTACATCTTAATGACCATGCATCCTTAATGTCAGCACAAAGTAATAAGGAAGGTTACAGGTTAGCAGCATTGGATTCCAAGAATCACGGTGACGCTCCTACATATTGCATACCATACCTTTTTATTGCAAATGTAAACATCGAAGCACTCCCACATCTGCCTTGAAATGCAGGAAAAAACAGCATAATTAATTTAATGGCTTGGCAGAGTACTCCTCTTATGTTCCTAGCTCGACAGTTTGCAGTTTTCGATTGAGGTCAGACGTTCAGACTTTTTGCAATGCATGGATAACTGTGCTTAATAAGCTGATTTGCTGTCATGCTACCATAGATTGCAAAAATCATGTATGACGGGAGTATCCTAAGTGTAATGCGCTCTTTCACACCTCACTGTGAGGAATACTGCTATGTTTACCAACCAATCACAGTCCCATTATGGGATCAAAATGTAAACAATGCTTAAATGGCCCCTTTTGTCTCACTTGCAAATGCGATATTAACAGACATAACGAACAGATAACATTTTGCTTCTTAAAACTATGGAGAGAACACATAACTGCCAAGCTCCTTCAGAGAGGAAAGTTGAAGGAGCCACTAGGGATGTAAACACTGAGCACTCATAAAGCCACAATGAATCCAGGATTACACCAGAAAAGTCGCACCCTTGATCAACAAAGCATCACATCAAGATTATAAATCACCAGTGCAAAATGAGCGACATTGTGGATCTGGATCCAGACATCAATAATGCCTGCCATTACTCACTGCTTTGGTGGGGAGTATGAAGTTTTCCTTGGCAACCCTCCTTGACCTCTGTTGACTGTTGGAGACAGTGTTCTCTGGTATAGCAGACTGGGACTCACTGTCATCGCTATCACCCACCACATGCAATGCTGCATTGTCCTCCATGCATGGACGTCTTGAGGACCTACCACCAGAAGCATATCTTGCAGTTATGGCACGCACCAGAGGGACAAGGGTGTTAGAAAAGTCCCTCAAGCTGGTTACCGCAGCAAGCATCAGATCATTGTTGCTTTCCTTGGAGGCCTATCCTCTTCCCTGGATGCCTGCATCTTGGCCATGAACTCATTATGTTCTGCTCTCCCAGCATCAAGCATCGTTTTGTTCTCTTTGCTGATCTGAGTTGCTAGTGTCTCTCCAACTCTCTGAATTGCAAACACCTTTTATTGGCATGCCTTGATGATAGCTAGCCTAGATTTAGGGGACAACTCCACCATTATTGATCCTGGAGAAATACCTACGAAACAAAGAACCAAAAATTCCCAATAGGTTATACACCAATACAGTCAGGGTCTCTTTCGGGGCTCTTTGATTTGTCCGTTGCGAGGTTCCTGGCTTTCTTTGCACATTTCTTTGTCTCTAGAAAGAAAATTGGGCAAGGTTGTAATTCAACTGAGTGCTAGTGGCACGTTATGATTAGAGGCATTAATTGTCTGTATGGGATGATGGCATAAGTCTCCTCTCACATTCAACATGAGCACTTACTCTCCACAGCATTTTCCTTGTCCATGACTGTGACATGTGCATCATCAATGTGAATTTCCGCACCTTCATTTCTGTTTTCTAAATCAGAGTAGTAACAGATTATTAGTTTAATTGCTGATTTGAGGTGAGCTGAATTTTTAAATTTTGCAGTCATTTGTTGGAATACTGTATTTTGGAAGTATGTGGGGTGAGTAAACCTACCTTGGCTAGCTGGGGGAGAGCTGGGTAGCTAGCTAGCCAAGGCAGGTTGAGAGTGCTCTCCCTGAGTGGGAATTACCACTGTCTACCTGCCTTGGCTAGCTAGCTACCCAGCCCAGGCAAGCAGACTCTCCCCACCTTCCAAGAAAACTCATGCTCTGCCTTTGCTACCTCAGGGAAAGCAAGAGTTTTGGGAGGGCTGGGTGGGTATGCTTTCCTGGGCTGGGTTGCTAGCTAGCCAAGGCAGGTTGAGAGTGCTCTCCCTGAATGGGAATTACCACTCTCTACCTGCCTGGCTCGCTAGCCAAGGAAGGTAGAGTGTTCAAATCCCACCTCACGAAGAGCTTGAGTTTTTTGGGGTGTGGGAGGCTGCTAGCCTGCTCTGGGTAGCTAGCTAGCCAGCCCTGGCAAGCAGACTCCCCCCCCCCCAAAAAAAATCATGCTCTCCCTGAGGGGGAATTATCAATATCTACCTGCCTTGGCTAACTCAGGGAGAGCATGAGTTTTTTTGGGATGGCGGGGAGAGTCTGCTTGCCAGGGCTGGCTAGCTAGCTAGCCAAGGCAGGTTGAGAATGCTCTCCCTGAGTGGGGATTCCCACACTCCACCTTCCTTGCCTTGGCTGGGTAGCTAACTAGCCAAGGAAGGTAAATTGAGTTTGGCGGGGGGGGGGGAGTCTGCTTGCCTGGGCTGGGTAGCTAGCCATGCTTGGGCAAAGAACGAAAAGGCAGGCTGACGTTGAATTCTAAAACAATTTTGGGAATAAATTCACAATGTCAACTCACCGTTCTGCAGCACAAGCTCTATCTGTGTTTGGTCACTATCCTCCAATGTGCCCTCTGCAACGTCCGTCACCAGATAAACATCAACGTCTGAAATAAGGAAAAAATCCAGCGTTCCAAAGAAAATAGTGGAAGCATATGTGAGGAAAAGCCCCCTACTTTTCATACATATGGACATCGTGATCACCAGTATGGTTGCCAGGGTGCCTGGAGCTTCGACTCTCACACATCTGCCCTAAGAAGTGGACTTTGCCCACAACTTCTAAGGCTTATGTGGCAGCTTTGCATTCTACACCTCTGGATGCGTGTTAGCCAGAACTCTGCTCCTTGTGTGCCCAGTCTTGGCCGCTGCAGTGGGAGAAGCCAGGCCACCATGTTTCCAGCCTGCCTCCATGAACCTAAGGCTAACAACACCAGGATCCATCGTGCTTTCCTGATTTCATCTCCAGCATCTGCTTCAGCTTTGCATAAGCTTATCCAAGCATACCCTGCCAGGCTGGACTCCATTCCTTCTTAGTGGGAAGATCACGTACACACCCTGTGTCACCCTTGGCCTGCAAGCAACCCATCTGCCCCATGAATGGATTAACAGCTCAACTAATGTTCCTGATTGTCTAGCAAAACCTTAAACAATGTTTCCTGCCCAGAAGATGATGGAATAAGAGGAAGGACATCTCCTGTCATTACCAACTCTTTTGTCTACACCAGGGATACCTAGGCCAATATCTGATTCCCTATTGTCACCTTCCCAGATAATCCCATTTAACCTCAAGTATCCAGCCATTCCCATTCTCACCCCAGTCTAATACCTTGGAGCCGCCTCAGGCAATATTGAAGCTTGGAAATTTCCAGGTTCACCGGACTAAGGTGTAGTTCATTGGTCAAAGCTGGCATCCAATTAAGAGTTACCAAGGAAGTCACCATTGGCTCTGCTAATGTCCAGCCTCCTTGGTCATCACAGAGCCTCCCCCTGCTCCTCCCCAAGACCTCCCAGCCCCTGAGGGTCTAAGGGAGTCTATGTAACCTCTGACCCAACTACACTCATGTGTGCATCTAACAGTATCCCAGTTCCACTGTCTAGATCCATCCCCAATTCTGGCCACAGTTTTGGGTCCATTTCCCCTGTCCTCTTATGTCGCCATTGGAACCTTCCTGGAAGACTACGATGGTAAATATCGCCCTGTCTGTCTACCCATATATGTTCCCCTATCAATCTATCTGTATTTCCTTAGACCTGTGTGAATGTGTGATTGTTTTGTATTTTTATCTTGTGTGAAAGAACTATTATTCTAAATAAATTACAATTGATTTTATTAAATTAGAGTCCTTTTATTGAGCATTTACTCTCTGGATGGTTGAGCCTGGTATACATTTGGTAAAAAGATTCCTATTAAGCCAGGTGTCCACCTAACTAATTCCCCAACCTCGTTTTGAGGGCATTTGGCTTAACACATAGCCTTCAATATTAACCACCCATTCATCGTCATCAAATCCCTGCACCGCCATCCCTTGTGGCGCATGCTCAAGAACATGTATTACAAGCACACGGCACCATGCTCTGTGGACACCCCCCCCCCTCTAAAAACAAACCCTTTCCCAAAGCGGACTCATCAAGGACCCACCTGCCCCAATGTTAGCCTCCGCGATGAAGGTTTCCACCATTTCATCTCCATCTGGTTCAGTTTCAAAAAACAGTAGAGATTCCTCTGGTGGTTTCGCTTCCTCCGGAGTGAGGCTTCTTTGTGGATATCTCTCTGAGCTTTGTGTGACTCTTTTTGGCCAGACATCTGCATCTCCATGCAGTATCTGGTCTATCTCCTCGTAAAATGGACAGGTCTTTGGGTCTTGTCCTGTTTTGGAGTTCAAGGCCACCACCTTTTTGTATTCTAATTGCAGGGCTTTGGTTTTGTTCCTGCACTCCTGAGCAGTCCGATTGTGGCCGCGCGCACGCATCCCTTTAGATATTTATTTGTATATATCGACGTTTCGATGTGATTGTTTTAAGGCTGTCTGAATTCTTTGTTCGCCCCAGAGGGTGAGCAGATCCAGCGTCTCCTCCCTTCTCCATGAGAGACATCACACACCTGCCATGACCTTGTTCTTGAGGGTGGGGTTGCGCGTTGCTTTTAAATGGGTCAGATCACTAACAGTTTTGCTAGACCGTTGGCACTACTTTTCCAGCACGAGCACTACGTGTGCAGAAAAAAAAAAACAGGAATTCAAATCAGTTCACATCTAGTTTCAAAAGTGAGTTTTGTTTCCGGACATAAAGGCAGGTAAACGATTTATAGAGCCAACATTTGCTCGCTCATTCACTGGCGCAATGATATCACTTGGAGAGGGCTTTGGGCGGGAAGCAGTGGTGCGCTTGTGATGAGTCGCCAACGATGGAGTGTTCAAACAGAAATTCCGCTCAGGAACCATCAGGAGAATTTTGTTCTGGATTTAAAGCAGTATCAAATTAGTCCGTGCCCCAGTCGTCTCAACACGGGACTCGAACGAGCTAACCACCATTCGCAGATGCTGATGTTTGGACAACCACTTAAAATCTGACATGCTTCCGGACTCCACTCATGCTTGTAGCAGGATTTTCTGAACGTCTGACCTTGGTTGCCCTCTTCTTTACTTTATCCAGCTCTGGAGTATCCTTTTGGTGACCCTAAAGCAATGAGAATTGTGCCTACTATTCCAAATGCAGGCTCACCATCAGTCTGTGCAAAGGAATTACAATATTAATAATTTTATTCTCAATCTCTTTCCTAATTATCCCCAGCATGGAGAATGCCCTTTTTTTTACCACTGCCATATACTGAGTCAACATTTTCATTGAGCTGTCTAGGCTAATTCTGCACTAACCTTGCTCTGCATCAGGCTTCCGTTTCGGTCCAGAGCAAGCTGTTAATTTCGCACCAGCTGCTCTGTGCCATCATTTTGCATGGGGAAAACCTGTGATTTGCTGTGCCACAGCATAAACCTGATGAGATTCATCACCAGCTTGCTTCTGACAGAAATGGAAGCCTGGCGCAGAGCAAGGTTAGTGTGGAATCAGCCTACTATATCCCCAAGGTAACTTTTGATCTGGGTCTCAGCCAGTTCAGACCCAACCAGCATATATTTAAAACTGGGGTTTTGGTTTGAAGTGCATCATCTTACAATTATCAATGCTGATCTTCATTTGCCATATTTTTGCCATTTGGATCCTCCTTTAGATTTTAGTTATTTATTTATTTTTCATATTTATATCCCACCCTCCCCGCTGAAGCATTTTCACTATCTGCCTTGTTCTTCACATATCTCTCTCTCTCTCTCTCTCTCTCTCTCTCTCTCTCTCTCTCTCTCTCTCTCTCTCTCTCTCTCTCTCTCTCTATATATATATATATATATATATATATATATATATATATATATATATATATATATATATATATATATATATATATATATATATATATAAGCACATGTCCTGACTGACTCATCAACACCTGGCCGAAACCCCTGGACCTAGAAACCCAAAATTTGGGGAGTGCATTCCTTTCATGACGTAAGCAAACATCTTGAAGGGGTTTTTAGAAATTCTACCCCTAAGGGGGTGAAAAGGGGTAAAATGTGTTTTTCCTAAGGGGTAAAGCTACACCATGTGCCTGGCAGACTGCTGCCTGCTTCCACACTCCTCTCTTTGATTGGTCAGCTGGAGAGCTCTGTGTTCTGAGGTGAAAATCAGTTAACGGAGACTTCAGACAGTTGAACAGGTGCCCTGACTGACCATCAATGCCCAGTCCAATTCTCTAGATCTGTGTAATAACATTGCTACTGCTGTGGAGAAGTAGATAGGTTGCCAACTCCTGGTTGGGTAATTCCTGGAGGGTGGGGTTTGAGAAGGGAAAGGACCTTGGACAGGTACAATGCCATAGACTCCAACCGCCAACCAGCCACTTTCTCCTGGGAAGCCATTGTTGCCAATCAGGTGAGAACTGGAGAATAAGTGCAATGCTTCATGTAAAAAAAGCCTCTTTCTCACATTCAGTGTCAATTTCATATAATAAAAATCACAGAATCACTCGCAATTGTTCAGTCTCTTATTTATATGCACAGAAGTGTTCACAGATACAAAAATACTGGATGAAGGGAGGTCTGTGTCATTATACCCTACTGAGGTTGCTTCCCTCCTGCTTTGCTCCATACTGTGATTTCAGACCTGGCTTTGCTCCATACTGTGATTTCACAGATTTTGATTCTAACCTACCTCACAGTGTTGTTGTGAAGATGAAAAAGGGGAATGATGTAAGCTGTTTTGGTCCTCAGTGGAGAAAGACTATCCTTTTCCTAGGTAGAGGCTGCAAGGAGGGAGGAGAAGATGGAAAGCTGAAGTCAGAGGGCCAGATCAAAATAGACTGAGGGTTGGCTGGGAAGGAGATAGGGTTGTCAACTCCAGGTTAGGAAATTCCTGGAGATTTGAGGGGTTGAGCCTGGAAAGGATGGGGTTTGAGGAGGGATGGAACTCCAGACAGGTACAATGCCATCCACTCCACCCTCCATACCAGCTATTTCCTCCAGGGGAACAGTGAGGGCTAGAGATCACTCAGAATTCAATATTATAACTGGATTAAAGGTAGTTAAATATCATAGCAAAGCACAGTTTTCAGCTAGTCCTGAATACATTAGTATCATCTGCAAACTGGGCCACTGCTTATCCCTAATTTAATTTGTTTTAAAATAGTGCCAGTCCTAACATTGATCCTTTGAGGACTCTGCTGCTCACAATGGACAAACAATGGAGAGAAGTGGATGTGGTTTTTCATCTAATACTTATTTTTTTTTTCCTCAAATCAGTCCTCAAAAATATAGTCACAATGACAGACCTCACTGTGCTGATTGGTTTACAGTTAAACTGTTCCTTGCTATAAGCTGCTGCTGAGATCAAACTACTGATGGCCAGCACTGCTTTTGACAGGTTTGGACAAGTGAATCAATAAAAAGTCACAGCAAAGGCTCAATGTGAACAGACACCACTAATATGACTGGCCTTTGGGGACCCACAGAAGCATGGAACTGCTTTTCCATATTAATTTCTCTCTAACCCCCTTGGGGTTATCACCTTCTTTGGCCCCTGTTAATTAAAAACTGCCTCTCACTAAAGCTCCTTGCCAGACACTTTCCTTGTGTCAGCTGATTTTGCTGGCTGCTGAGAGGAGAAATGAGAAGAGGGCGGCTTCTGAGTTTGGTGTAAGGAAACATTGCCAAGTCCTCAATTTTGTTATTCCTGGTTATTATAGTACAGCTCTTCTGCCTTTTCCATATTGAAATACTACAATATGGATAACTCAATAAAGAAGATCATTGTATGTATGCAGTTGGGGGGGGTGCACATTTTAAAAGGATAGTTATGTAAACATACACTGGAAGTTGAGTTTTCTGTAGGCATTTTTAATTCCATATTATTTGATCATGCTAGCTCTTAATTTACATTGAATCAGGATAATGAAATATTATAGGATGAAATATATTTCAATCTCAAGGAGAACATTTATTCCTAAATAAAGAAAGCAAACAGACCCCTGCTTACCTTTTATATTTCACCTGGTATTCCTCCTAACCATAACATAGCCATGTTATCTGTTACCAAAGCAGATCACAAGAGATTAAATCTGTGTATGCTGTCCTGAGCTCCTTGGAGGAAAGGCAGATAAAAATGTGGGATAAAATTCACATCTATATTTATTTTGTTTCTATAAATTTTTTTTCCTTTGAACCTTCCCAATTCTCCAGGTTGTATCAAAGATTGTGTACTTGAGATAATTAGAATTTACCTATTTACATATTTCTACAGGAAGCTCCTATCATCTGCTATTATCCAAAATTCAGTTTTGAATTAAAGGGTCTTGCTGAGGGGTGTGATGTCACTGGATTCCTAAACCTCAAAAGTCCATTTTCCCACACATGTAGCAATATCTCTCTAGGCTGATTATGTCTCCAGTCTTGTAGCTCTAAACATTACTGCACACACCAGGCATCTATCAGTTAAATCAGTTTAAGTGAAACTTCTTCATATGGCACACTGTGATGTGGTTGGTGACAAAATACAAACCCCATAAAAGCAGCTCTATGCAGTCAGTTGTTTACGTTCAGTGGCTCCTATCTGGGTTTTGCCAATTTCCCCTGCCCATGAACCCCCTTTCCATGTAGTTTCAGTGGCACAGTTAAAATAGGCCAAGCAATCTGTTGCAAATGGCTTACTATGCAGAGCAGCATCTAAGCAGTTTGCTCCCTTCACCAACTATTATGGTGCCTAAGAACAGCTCACACATGCTACATGATAAAAGTACATTTTTTCCCATTTTAAAATAGACATATTCCGGGCCTGTGTAAATTTTAAGTATCCAAACTTATTTTACTAATTTAAATTAGTGTCACTAAACTAAATGCATTTGGTGCTTCTTTTGGTATATTTGCCCGATGTTATGTTCTAATGTGCATAGGTATTTTATTTGTTTGTTTTGGAAATCTTCCACACAGTGGCTCAGTGGTAGAGCATCTGCTTGGGAAGCAGAAGGTCCCAGGTTCAATCCCCGGCATCTCCAAAAAAGGGTCCAGGCAAATAGGTGTGAGAAACCTCAGCTGGAGACCCTGGAGAGCCGCTGCTAGTCTGAGAAGACAATACTGACTTTGATGGACCAAGTGTCTGATTCAGTGTAAGGCAGCTTCATATCTTCTTTTTCTTCACACTGTGAGCAAATTAAACATCTTTCACTCCTGTGCCTACACAGGTCTGTAGTAGTACTTTTGTATGATTCATATCACTGAATAGATATGAAATACATATTGAAATATACTAATGAAATATTAAAAAGGAATATACAGCAAAGATCTCTGAATACTACTGAAAAGAATCAAATTGTTTTCTAAAAATCTGTTTTCTTCTGTCACTGTTGTCAGTATACATTCCTTCACAAGAATCATTGGGTTTTCTCTTAGTATCCTTTAGTAGTAGTACAAAGTAACAGTAATTAATACTGCGTTGTGGAATTGCTTTGCAGTTAGTATTTCAACTTGATAAACTGAGCAAAATGAAAAATAGTTACCTCTGAGAAAATATAATAGTTATGTATTGGAACTGGAGTTTGGCTTTAGGGCCAGCAGAGACTAGGCTGAGCTTGAGACCCTAAAACAATAGCTAGCTGGATTCAGGAAGGAGGCGCATCAGGGATTGTTAGGCCAGCTATTAACCTATAGTTGTGTGTAATGAGATGATGGTAATGGGTTTTTGGGGCGGGAGGTTTGCATGCATATAAGCAGGTCTGTTGGTCCTGCCAGACAGCTCTGATCCTATCTCACTATGCTGAATCACTGAATAAAGAGCTGAACTCACTGTCTCTTGGGCATCCTCATGCTTTGAACCCAGAACATTCTACTGGTGACGAGGATGGGATCCTGGTGAGCGAGGAGCCCTGGCCATTGGCACTGCACCATGCATTGCTGCACTCTGCATCCAGCACCACACAACGCATCACCACCACCGGACGACATGGCTGGCGCTCCAGGACACTTTGATGAGTTCGATGCCACCACTGAGGACTGGGAATCCTATGCCTCCTGCTTCGCTTTCTTCCTGGAGTCTTCAGACATCACAGACGAGGCAAGAAGTGGGCCACCTTCTTCTGTGTCTGCAGTCACTCAATATTCACAATCACCCATTCCCTGCTGACTCCTGCCCACCTCAAAGACACGCCATACCGGACCATCTTGAACTGGCTTCAAGAGCACTTTGCACCTAAACCCTCCATCATAGTGGCCCACCACGCATCCAACGTAAGGAACCAGACACTGGGTGAATCGACTATGGCTTCTGTTACGGCTCTCTGAAGGGCGGCCCGCCACTGCAATTTCAGCAACCTGGAGGAGGCCCTTCGGGACTGGCTAGTGTGCAGCCTTAGGAATGAAAGAATCCAACGGAGGCTCCTTGCCAAGAAGGACCCAATGTTTCAGGTCACAATGGAAGAGGCCGTCGTTGCAGAGGCAGCAGACCAGTTCAGCACAGAGGTCCGTCTGCCACCAAGCCCACCAGTTTCTAAGAGGGCCATCATGGCAGTCCACCATGTGGAATCGGCTGATGAAGTGGAAGAGGTCCTACAGTTGCCCCAACCTACTCGCCGCGCCTCATGCCCTACAGCAATGCCACCTCATGCTGCAATCTCAAATATCTGTGCCAGCTGCAAAAAGCTCCACAAGTGGAGGACCTGCCGGTTCCAAGATGCCCAATGCCTGAACTGTGGTAAGGTCAGCCACATCGCCTGAGTCTGCCACTCCAAAGGGACCTGAAGGTGACAAACAGTGCACCAGGAGTCAACGGAGAAGATGGAGCTCCACACCACATCACTCCAACCACTACAGGTACTGCATCTGCTCTTGGACACCCCAGATAAAATCAAGATGACTGTTAAGTTAGAGGGAGCCCCTTGCCTGATGCAATTGGACACAGGATCCTCCATTTCAATTACTTCGGAGGAGACCCTCAGGAAAATCTGTCCCAATGGATGGCCTCACCTCCAGCCTGTGGGGTTCATCCTCAGAGACTTTTCACAGAACAATGTAGAAATAAGGGGGTGGGGAAAGTTCCGGGTGCAGTACAAAAATTTTGACTGACTTTTGGACTTGGTGGTGGTGGGTGGCTGATGCACAAGTTTGCTAGGTCTGGCATGGTTCGCGCCTTTGGGGTTTGCAGTCACGGGAGTGCATAGCTTAACCCCCACAGTCTTGGGGAGGGTTTGTGATTAATTTCTGCCCATCTTTGACAGTACCTTGGGCTGTTACAAAGGGCTGCAGTGTCCCTAGATCTAGACTCCCAAGTGCGGCAGATCAGAATGAAGGCCAGGAGCATCCCTTTCGTGCTCAAACCTAAAATTGAGGCTGAACTAAACTGCCTAGTGGGCCAAGGGGTGCTAGAACCAGTGCCCAACACAACCTGGGAAACCCCTATTGCCACCCCCATAAAGCCTAATGGAGATGTTCGCAACTGTGTGGACTACAAGTGTATGCTGAACAAGGCGCTACAAGACCACGCCTACCCAGTGCTGCTGGTCATCCATGTTCTAGCTTACCTCACTGGTGCGAAAATCTTTGGCATATTGGATCTGTCACAGGCATACCAACAACTGCCAGTCGATGAAGCCACTGCTGAGGTGCAAACGATTGTTACACACAGGGGGGCATTCAAGGTTAAGAGAATGCAGTTTGGGGTCAGCATGGCCCCAGGGATCTTCCAAAACTTAATGGACTCCCTCTTAAAAGGTATCTCTGAGGTTCAGCCCTTCTTTGATGATGTTCTGATCTCTGCCCCAGTGGAAGAGGACTTCATCAACCGTCTCCATACCATCCTACAATGTTTCAACTCGGCTGGGCTAAAAGTGAAGCAGGAAACGTGTCTCCTGGGAGTCCTGCGGGTCGAGTTCCTGGGATTTTTAGTTGATGCAAAGAGCATTCATCTGGCTCCCAGCAAAGTCAGCACCATAGTCAATGCCCCGGAACCCAAATCCAAACAGGAGCTACAAGCATTTTTTGGGCTCTTGAACTTTTATCATTCCTTCCTGCCCCTCAAAGCCACATTTGCGGAACCCCTTCACCTTCTCCTCAACAAGAATGCTCCTTTGGTATGGGGTAAGAAGTAATCTTCCGTATTCTGGGCCATCAAAGACCTGCAGACCTCCAACAAGGTCCTGGCACACTTTGATGAATCCTTACCGGTCATTCTCACCTGTGACACTTCCCTGTACGGTGTTGGGGTGGTCATCAGTCATCGCCTCCAGGATGGCAGGGAGGTGCCAGTGGCTTATTACTCCCACACCCTGAATTCAGCCAAACGCAACTACACGCAAATCGACAAAGAAGTGCTGGCCATCATTGCAGGAGTAAAAAAGTTCCACAACTATCTCTATGGGCGGCTGTTCACCATTGTCACAGATCACAAGCCCTTCCTGGGTATACTGGCTCCCAACCGGCAAACCCCCCAGATGCTGTCGCCCCGGGTCCTGTGCTGGTCTATTTCTCTAGCAGGCTACCAATATTCCTTACAGCACAGGCCAGCGATGGGACATGCTGATGCCCTCAGTTGCCTGCCGTTACCTGCCAAAGACCCGGACCCGATGCTGGCCCACCAGGTCCTACTCATCAAGGATCTCCCCGACTGACCATTGCAAGCTGCTGACATCGCCCGCCACTCCGGTAAAGACCGCATCTTATCTTGCATCCTCGACTGGGTGGAGGTGGCCTACCGGCCAGACAGGCCCCAAATTTACAGCCATTTCCTCACTCCGGGATGAACTCTCTTCCCACAAGGGATGCTTACTCTGGGGCAGCCAGGTAGTGGTTCCCTTTGCCTTGCACCAATGAGTTTTAAAAGCCTTACACTAGAATCACCCAGGCATCGTTAAAATGAAAACACTCACCCGGAGCTATGTATGGTGGCCGGGGATGGACAGTGAGATTGAGGCCTGGGTCAACCGATGCCAGGCCTACCAGGAAACCCAGCTAGAACCACCCCATGCCCCTGTGCAATACTGGGAGTGCATTGCATGTACAATCCATGCTTGTCACTTTTAAAGCATAGCAATACAGAATTACTTCCTCCTAGCTACAGGGACATAGTTTTCATACAGGCACAATCTGCATAACTTGGTATAGTTCTGGTTTGTTCTGCCACTTGGTACCAAACAAGCAAAATTATTACCAGTCTACAAAAATACCTTGTGCTGCATACAAAGGAGCAAGGAACTGTCTAGATATGCAGCAATGATGTATTATAAAGCTGAAAAGCCTGTTAATGTTTGGGAGGGATTAATAAAATGAGACAACGCCACTAGCTCGTTCTCCATTGACAACCAGTTTCTTTGTCCCATTTCCATTTGTTTCTGTGGCAGCTAAAACACCTTGAAATTACCTTCTCCAGCATGGAAGAATGATTTTTCCCTCCTTGTTCTAACTGTCAGAGTGATTAGAATTTTAATTAGTAAAGTGGAAAATATACACAGGGAGAAAAAAGTGACTGGGTAAAAAAGCACTTGAAAGATTCACAATTGCAGGGAAAACAAAGAGACATCTTACAGCAGCTTTCTGGCATGATTGCTCCATCAGCAATTCACCTGCAGCACAGAATTCCAAATGGAGCCAACTCACTACCAGCCTTCCACATTTTGATCAGTTGTGGCACCAAAATAAAGCAAAATATGTGCATGTGTTTCAAAGCAGACTGACTGTAAATGACTTAATTGGAATATCATTACAGACATATTCCCAGGGATTGTCAGGTCTGTAGATAGCCACCTTTTGGGGGTGGGTGGTGGTGGAGCAACTAATAATAGTTTTGCTATTGAATATGGGCATAAAATTTACAAATATAGTTGTCTCTTAGTATTCAAATTCTTCATTCCCATTTCACTATAAGAAAGAAAGAAAGAAAGAAAGAAAGAAAGAAAGAAAGAAAGAAAGAAAGAAAGAAAGAAAGAAAGAAAGAGAGAAAGAAAGAAAGAGAGAAAGAAAGATCCGATGGTCGTGTAAAGGAAATAATTCAAATGTTAATCTAAATCAAAGCAAAACCTTATTTTTTTCCTAGTTCAGTGGTTAAATAGCAGCTCTCATCACAAACAGAAGTTCATTTTCTAGGGGGGGAAATCTGTCCTTGGATCCTGTGGATTGGTAAATTCCAAAGTAATCCTTGGATCCTGTGGATTGGCAGATTCCAAAGTAATTAGCTATAGATAAGCCGAGGATAGAATATGGGTCCTACCTCAAGCAGAGCACCCCACATAATTTTTTTCAGCTAAACTAAATGGTAATAACTGGTGCACTTGGAACAATTTCATTTCTTGTAAGTGTATCTGTTATAAAGTTTTATCAGGAATGTACCAAAATTCAAATTTAGAATTTACATTCAGAATTGTGGATTAGGAATTCAGAATTACAAAAACTGAATTCTGAAATCCAGAATCCCATTAAACAAATTGCTCCCTCAGAGTACTTAATCTGTGAATAGAGTTCAAAATCTATAAACTGAGTTTCTACTAATCATATGCATCTAAAACTATCAAATATTATCCCCATGGCTAACATCTAAAACATATTTAAATTTCCCTATTAACATATACTCTAATCAACATATAAATTCACTAATTCAAAATCTTATTCCTAAATATAAAGAAAGTTTATATGCTTATATTAAACGATTGAGTGGGGAGCAAACACTCAGAGATAGGATTGGCCACCATGCCAGCATATCTCTGAGATACTCCAATGTAACTCTGCACAGGTGCATCCTGGCTCTCTTCTACAGTCACACCAGTTTGCAGTATGCACTGCAACAGCATTACATGTCCCAGTAGAGAGCAATTTAAGTTCATCATCCCTCAGTTTCTGTTGGGCTCTGCTGGCTCTGGAAATCTGTACCCCCTTGTGGACCCCCCCAAAAAGTACCTTTTCATCTTACTTATTTTATATTATCCAATGCTTCACTAGATCATGAGATAAGGGCCAAACTACAAACAACACTGTGTATCTGTTATTAAATTCTCTGTCATGTAATGTAGCTGCCAAAGATCCAGGTAGATGGGGGCTCGAGCACTGTGAAGGCTTAACTCTTTCCCTTATGCTAGTTCCCCAATCCAAATGTCCCCATAGGTTCTTTTAAGCCCTGGTGAAAGGCCAGGGAAAGACATTTATCCTGTTCCTGTTTTAATTCTCTTTCAGGGCTTAAAACAGCCAGACAGGAAAGGCATTTTCAATGAAGAAATTGCTTGGTGGACGAAGCCTTAAAAGCATCTTTCCCCTTTTCTGCAGCCTCTGTTCCATATTGTGCTCACAGCTGTTTACACATCAGGGGATCTGAGCAAGAATTCCCAACATCATGTGTTGTTTGGCCCTAATAGATGATTACATGACCAACTGGGCAACATAAGCATAATTAGTTACATAGGAACTGTATTTCAGGTTGAGATGAAAGCTCCATCTATGTTTCTCTTTAGCAGTTCTTACACAACTTCTAAAATATTGATCAGAGTTATCAAATGCCTGTATTCTGGTTCACATTCAGCCAGACTTCTATTGTTCACTAAAGGACCTTTGTCCAGTCAAGGCAAATGTTCCTCCAGGGTAACCTACTGGTTCCTGTGACCTTTTCTCTCAGAGTATAACACTTGACATATATGTAATCATGAAAATCAATCCATAGAGAGTTTTTCATTTCAAGTAATTACAGGCACGGTTAGATCTAAATAAAGGTGAAAAGAGGGTCATTAAGGGGAGGCCACAGTAAAATGTAGATAAGAACATAAGAGAAGCCATGTTAGATCAAGCCAATGGCCCATCCAGTCAGTTTGGTGTGGAGAGCCAGTTTGGTGTAGTGGTTAAAGTGTGCGGACTCTTATCTGGGAGAACCGGGTTTGATTCCCCACTCCTCCACTTGCACCTGCTAGCATGGCCTTGGGTCAGCCATAGCTCTGGCAGAGGTTGTCCTTGAAAGGGCAGCTGCTGTGAGAGCCCTCTCCAGCCCCACCCACCTCACAGGGTGTTTGTTGTGGGGGAGGAAGGTAAAGGAGATTGTGAGCCGCTCTGAGACTCTTCAGAGTGGAGGGCGGGATATAAATCCAATATCTTCTTCTTCTTCTTCAGTCCAACATTCTGTGTCACACAGCGGCCAATATATATATATATATACACACACACACACATACTGTGGCTAATAGCCACTGATGGAACTCTGCTCCATATTTTTATCTAACCCCCTCTTGAAGGTGGCCATGCTTGTGGCCGCCACCACCTCCTGTGGCAGTGAATTCCACATGTTAATCACCCTTTGGGTGAAGAAGTACTTCCTTTTATCCGTTTTAACCTGTCTGCTCAGCAATTTCATAGAATGCCCACGAGTTCTTGTATTGTGAGAAAGGGAGAAAAGTACTTCTTTCTCTACTTTCTCTATCCCATGCATTATCTTGTAAACCTCTATCATGTCACCCCTCAGTCGACGTTTCTCCAAGCTAAAGAGCCCTAAGCGTTTCAACCTTTCTTCATAGAGAAGGTGTTCCAGCCCTTTAATCATTCTAGTTGCCCTTTTCTGAACTTTCTCCAATGCTATAATATCCTTTTTGATGTGCGGCGACCAGAACTGCACACAGTACTCCAAATGAGACCGCACCATCGATTTATACAGGGGCATTATGATACTGGCTGATTTGTTTTCAATTCCCTTCCTAATAATTCCCAGCATGGCGTTGGCCTTTTTTATTGCAAACGCACACTGTCTTGACATTTTCAGTGAATTATCTACCACGACCCCAAGATCTCTCTCATGGTCAGTCTCTGCCAGTTCACACCCCATCAACTTGTATTTGTAGCTGGGATTCTTGGCCCCAATGTGCATTACTTTGCACTTGGCCACATTGAACCGCATCTGCCACGTTGACGCCCACTCACCCAGCCTCAACAGATCCCTTTGGAGTTCCTCACAATCCTCTCTGGTTCTCACCACCCTGAACAATTTAGTGTCATCTGCAAACCTGGCCACTTCACTGCTCACTCCCAACTCTAAATCATTTATGAACAAGTTAAAGAGCATGGGACCCAGTACCGAGCCCTGCGGCACCCCACTGCTTACCGTCCTCCACTGCGAAGACTGCCCATTTATACTCACTCTCTGCTTCCTATTACTCAGCCAGTTTTTGATCCACAAGAGGACCTGTCCTTTTACTCCATGACTCTCAAGCTTTCTAAGGAGCCTTTGATGAGGAACTTTATCAAAAGCTTTCTGGAAGTCAAGGTAAACAACATCTATCGGGTCTCCTTTGTCCACATGTTTGTTCACCCCCTCAAAGAAATATAACAGGTTAGTGAGGCAAGATCTTCCCCTACAGAACCCATGCTGAGTCTTCCTCAATAACCCATGTTCATCAATGTGCCTACTCATTCTGTCCTTGATAAAATTAAAAATCAAAAGTTCAAAGTACCATACTATACAATAAAACTTTTAACAATAGTAAAAAGGTGTAAAAAGATAATTGTTACAACACATGTCTGCAGTTTTCTGAATGTTCTATTTTGTTTGCTTTCCTTTACAGTCCTTTTAAAAGCACTAATTCCCTGAATCCCAGAGCCAGGAGGCAACATCAGGGGAAGGCCTCAGCCTCTATACTCTGTTGTTGGCCATCCAGAGGAACTGGTTGGCCACTGTGTGAGACAGGATGCTGGACTAGATGGACCATTGATCTGATCCAGCAGGGAGCTTCTTATGTTCTTATTTTAAGCCTCAAGCATGTCCTCTTCTCACACTGCTTTAAAGAGTTGAGCTGTTCTTTATTTAAAGCTGTCTCTTTGGGGACTTATAGTTTCCCCCCCTATGATGTAGGTTAGGCTGGGTAGGAAGGCAGCATGGTATAACCTGATTATGGATGGGCATGAACTGGAAAAATGTGGTTCAGGTTGATTTGTGGCCAACCATGAATCAAACCACAAACTAAACTGAACCAGGAGGTTTCTTTGCGAACCAAACTGGTTTGTGGCCTTGCAAAGCCTGTTGAAAGGACCACAGTCCTTTTAAATGGAGTTTGCAGAAAGTCCAAAGAACAGCCACTCAGCTGTTTCAATTTCTTGTTAAAGAAACTGCACAAGAAACTCTGAAAAACAACTGAATAATGAGAAGACACTCCCACCACAGTTATGTTGCTTTCTTGTGCAGTCCCTTTAAATGGACCTTTAAACCCTTGCTTTCTACTCTATCCATGAACCACCACTAATTACACTGAACTGCTTTAAAAGTTCATAGAGGTTCATGATGGTTGACCTGTTGTAAACTTCAGCTCACAAACTGTTGTGTATGAAGACCAAAGAGAAGACTTATATGGGTGTTCCTGCTGGGCTTGTTAGAGCCAGAAGGATGGAGCTTGGGGACACAGGAACAATGGGCAGCAGGATCCAAATCCCTACTGTCCTGCTCCAATCACCTGGCATGCTTGACCGAGACCTGGGTGCATGATGGGGAGACTGTAGCTGTCTCCCAGATGACTCCCCCCAGGATACTCGGTCTTTCACCAGTTGCAGACTAGCAGGCGGGGAGAGGGGTGGTCCTATTCATACGAGAGGCTTACTCCTTCCGGGCTCTCCCGGCCCCAGAGATCAAGGGCATCGAATGTGCCGGTCTGGCATGGAAAGTTGGGAGGGGTTGGCGATCTGGCTGGTGTACTGACTGCCTAATGCACTGGCCAGTGCCTTACCATCTCTGATGGAGGCCGCAACAGGCTGGGCATTGGAATACCCAAGGCTTCTGATCCTGGGTGACTTCAATGCCCATGCCGACGACGCAGCCTCCAATCAGGCGATGGACCTAGTGTCATCCATGGCGACACTAGGACTCTCCCAAATTGTTACAACGCCCACTCACCAGGTAGGGCACATGTTAGACTTGGTCTTCATGGTGGGAGTTTCAGTGGATGATATCACTGCTGAAGCAGTGCCATGGTTGGACCACTATGCCCTCAAGGCTCGTGTGGATGTCCCACCCCAAGCCTGTTTAGGCGGCAAGCATATTTTAGCTTGCCCGTGAGCCTGATGAATCCGGAATGGTTCCTGATGGCTCTACAGGATCCCTGGCCTCCTGGTGACTCTTTAGATGATCTGGTGGAGTCTTGGAATGATAGACTCTCCAGAGCCATCGATGAGATCGCACCTAGGCATCCTCTGCACCCTCGTCCAAAGCCAACACCTTGGTATAACCAGGAGTTGCAGTAATTAAAGCAAGGGCTCAGATGACTAGAGAGGCAATGGTGGCGTACTCGAGATGAAGCGACTAGAACATCTTATAGAGAGTTTATGAGGTCCTATGAGATGGCAGTCAAGGCCGCAAAGAAGACATACTTTGCGGCTAAGATTGCATCTGCAATTTCACGCCCAGCACAATTCTTCAATACAATTCAGACTCTTACAACGCTGCCACAAGGCAGACCAAATTCTAAGGAATTGGAGATCGGCTGTGAGGCTTTTGCGAATTTTTTTGCAGATAAGATCGTGTTGCTCTGCCGCAACTGCCCTGCCATATTGGAGACAGTATGTGAACCCGAGGCCTCGTGCCTGTCTTTGGATCATATTATGGATGGTTTCGGTGCTCTCAGCCTGGAGGAAGTTGACAGGATCCTCCTATCTGCACGCCCTACAATTTGTAATCTGGACCCGTGCCCCTCCTGGCTTATTAAAACCTGCCAGAGGGAGCTTACATATCCTGTACGGGATATCATAAGCAGATCCTTGATGGAAGGGCATTTTCCAGCGCCCTTCAAAGAGGCGGTGGTCCGCCTTCTCTTGAAAAAAATCAACATTAGATCCGGCCGAATTGGCACACTACCGGCCGGTCTCGAATCTGCTCTTTTTGGGTAAATTCATTGAGAGGGCAGTGGCGTTGCAGCTACAGAGTTTCCTGGAGGATGCTTCCGTTCTTGATCCCCATCAGTCCAGCTTTTGCCCGGGTCATGGGACAGAGACAGTGCTGGTTGCCCTGGTGGATGATCTTCAGCGGCATCTGGATCGAGGCGGCTTGGCAGTACTGATGTTGTTAGACCTATCAGCAGCATTCAATATGGTCGACCATCGGTTGCTGACTTGCCGTCTCGCCAATGCGGGGATTCAGGGGCTGGTCTTACAATGGCTTTCCTCTTTCCTTGAAGGTCGGGGACAAAGGGTGGCGATTGGGGGTGAACTGTCCCAGAGACACATGCTTGATTGCGGGGTGCCTCAGGGGGCGGTGCTCTCCCCGATGTTGTTCAACATCTATATGCACCAGATTGCCCGAAGGTATGGGTTGGGTTGCCATCAGCATGCTGATAACACCTAGCTCTATCTACTTATGGACGGCCAGCCTGCCTGTGTCCCAGAAAACTTGGACCTGGCGTTGCAAGCCGTGGCTAAATGCCTCAGACTGAGTGGATTGAAGCTAAACCCAGCCAAGACAGAGGTCCTTTGCCTGAGTCATCGTGGCCCGGGAAGGGAATTCCCCTTACCAGCCTTTGACGGTGCGCCACTTACAACGGCGCACAAGGTCAGGATCTTGGGGGTACTATTGGAGCCTTCCTTGACAATGGAGGCTCAAATAACAGCCACTGCCAAGTCCGCATTCTTTCATCTTAGGTGGGCGAGGCAGTTGGCCCCTTTCCTGGAGCATGACGATCTGGCAACGGTGATCCACGCAATGGTCACCTCGAGGTTGGACTACTGTAATGCCCTCTACATGGGGCTGCCCCTGTGCTGAACCCGGAAGTTGGAGCTAGTGCAGAATGCCGCTGCCCGGCTGCTATTAGGGCTTCCTAGATGGGAGCACATCCAGCCGGGGCTCCGGGGACTGCACTGGCTGCCAATAATATACCGAGTTTGGTACAAGGTGCTGGTTATTACCTTTAAAGCCCTATATGGCTTAGGACCTGCCTACCTCAGGGACCGTTTCTCCCCATATGTTCCCCAGAGAGTGCTGAGATCGAGTTCTCAAAACCTGCTTGCAATCTACCAGAGACAGGGCCTTTTCAAGTCGACCAGAGACAGGGACTTTTCAATCACAGCCCCTTGCTGGTGGAACCAGCTACCGAAAGAGGTGAGGGCCCTGCAGGACCTTGGGCAGTTCTGCAGGGCCTGTAAGACAGTCCTCTTCCGGTTGGCATACAACTTGAAAATTTCGAATAGAAGGTGTAGTATGGTACTTTGGTAAATGGCTTTGTTTTACTGTTTTACTGTTTTTACTGTTTTATTGTTTAAATGTTGTAAACTGATGTATTTTAAAACTTAATCCTATGTTAGAACTTTTGTGTTGTGAGCCGCCGTGAGCCGCTTTGGTGGGAAGGGTGGGATATAAACTAAATAAAAAGAAAATGAAAAATGACTATATTATACAAACTATGAACAGGGCAAAATTTATGATGTATTTGCTTTGGTTTCATGGTTTGGTTCATGCCCATCCCTAAACCTGATAGGAAGACGAGGAGGGGGAGGGGGAGAAGGAGATTGGATTTATACCCTGCACTTCACTTGGAGTCTCAGAGCTGTTTACAATCTCTTTTCCCTTCCTCTATCCACAACAGACACCCTATAAGGTAGGTGGAGTTGAGAGAGCTCTTTCAAGAAACTATTCTCTGAGATAATTGTGATTGACCGAGGGTCACCCAGCAGCTGCATGTGGAAGAGTGGGGAATCAAACCCAGTTCTCCAAGATTAGAGTACACGCTCCTAACCACTACACCAATTCAGATTTTGGAAGTTAAGTAGGGTTGGTATTTGGATTAGGAGGCAACCAAGAAAAGCTCTGCAAATGAATGCAATAGCCTACCACCTCTGCTTCTCACTTGCCTTGGAAGTCCCTTACTGAGGTCACCATAAGTTGGTTGTGGGAACACAGGTTAGGCTCAGAGACAGTGAGTGATCTAAAGTCAGCTAGCAAGAGTAAGAGCTTGAACTTGGAGATTCCTGTTGCAACACTCTGACCACTGGCTCTTAGTGCCATAAAAACAAAACTTGATCTGGCAACTGTTCAAAGGTTCTTCTCTCTCTATTAAACATCTTTCTACCTATTTCATTTCAATCTTGCCCTTCCTTTAGCTCTACTTCCTCCATTTTATCCTCTTAAGAACCCTTGAAATAGTTAGGTTGAGAAAGAACAAATAGCAAAAAGTCCCTGAACAAGCTTTGTAGTTAAGTGAGAAATTGGACTCTCCACTCCAATACTCTACAGCCACTGTCTCACACTTTCTGAGCTCAGCATCAGGTATCCATCTTCTGGTCATAATGCTCTGAATGGCTAAAATCAATAACAGAACCTGCTGCAATTGCCATTTTTAATGAAACACATTTTTAAAAAAAATATCATCAGAATATATTTTTATTATTGTTGTTGTTATTAATTAGATTTGTGAATCGCCTTATCCCGGCTGATGCCAGGCTCTAGCTATGTACATCAACATAAAATACATATAAAATCAGTAAATCCAATTAATTAAAATCAGTTTACAAACCAATGGCATCCTTTGTAGTGTGCAACAATTCAGCTTTCGAGGCATCAGGAGCAATGAAGAAGAAGAAGATATTGGATTTATATCCCACCCTCCACTCCGAAGAGTCTCAGAGTGGCTCACGATCTCCTTTACCTTCCTCCCCCACAACAGACACCCTGTGAGGTGGGTGGGGCTGGAGAGGGCTCTCCCAGCAGCTGCCCTTTCAAGGACAACCTCTGCCAGAGCTATGGCTAACCCAAGGCCATTCCAGCAGGTGCAAGTGGAGGAGTGGGGAATCAAACCCGGTTCTCCCAGATAAAAGTCCGCACACTTAACCACTACACCAAACTGGCTCTCCCCCACTTGAGGGGGAAGGAGGTGCCAGCTAAACAACTGTCACTGTCCTCATGCAAAAACCTGGTGAAACATCTCTGCTTTGCAGGCCCTGTGGAATTGTAGATGATCTCACAGGACCCTAATGTCTTCCGGCAGAGCATTACATAAGGTTGGGGACAAGACTGAAAAGGTCCTGATCCTCATTGAGGATAGACAGACCTCTTTGGGGCCAGGGATCACCAGTAGATTTTTACCTGTAATGCATAATGCTCTTCCAGGGACATAGAGGAGGCAGCCCTGAAGATATGTTGGCCCCTGACCACTCAAGGCCTTAAAGGTCATAACCAGAATCTTGAATCTAACTTTGTACTCAACCAGAAGCCAATGTAGCTGGAGCAGCACAGGTAGAATATGTGCCATCTGTGGTGTTCCCATCAGGACTCACGCCTCCGCATTCTGGACCTATTGGAGTTTCTGGGTCAAAGTCAAGGGTAGGCCATCAGAGAGTGAGTTACAGTAGTCTAGCCTGGAGGTGACTGTCTCATGAATCACTGTGGCTAGGTCCAAGCAAGGCAGGAGGAGAGCCAGTTGACTAGCTCAGTGTAGATGAAAGAATGCCACTTTAGCAATGTGTGTGACCTGGGCCTCCACTGAGAGAGAGGCATCCAGGGTCACTCCCAAGCTCTTGACTTGATCCAGTTGCATTCAGAGATCATCTGTTAGAGTGACCAGGACAGTCTCAGTCTCATGGCCAGGGTGGAAACCCGACTGGAATGGGTCTAGTGCTACCACTCTTTCAATTACCTTATCCAGAAATGGTAAGTTTGATACTGAGCAGGCTGGACCTGTAGATTTGAGCTAGGGTGTTTCTGGGTCAGATGCTGGTACATATTAAAATGATGTTAGGTCATGTTTATAAATAATTTAAGTGGTTTCCTCTAAATTCAACATCGGCCAAGGAGAGCAGGTTGAAAGAGTCACAAACTGAATCCAAAGAAGGCCAAGGGGCCTCCAGCTCACTCACTGTATCAAAACTGGCAGGTAGGTTGTGATGGATATCCAATGGTTCCGTTAAACTATTAATGTTCAAAAGCCTATGTGCTTTTCTCAAAAAAAACTATATGCTAAGAATTTAGAGGAAACCACTGAAATTATTTATAAACATGACCTAACAACCATTTAATATATTTTGGGAAAATTGAGTCTACTGTTATTCCAGTACACCTGCCTTCTGGAAAAGAAAAAAAAAAACCATGCTGAAGTTGCATACTAGCACCCTAGTCCAAATATTGGATTGGTCCACATGCACAGTAGAGGCTTTGCTAGCACAACATATTTCACTGCACAAAAAAGCCCATACCAGATGTCTCTGCATTTGAGAGAAAAGCATTTACATTTTTTTTTTTAAAAAAATGGTTCTCTCTGAATATAAACACGTTAGTAGTATTGCACCATACATGGAAATAGTGGCTTTATGAAACATTGAGAGGTGCTACAGTATAACAGCAAAACATCTGACCCAGAAACACCCTAGCTCAAATCTATATAGGTTTTGTAAGTCTTGAACTCACTGCATTGCCTGGGAAAGTTGCTATCCCATAAACTTGTTTCCTTCCCCTACTGCCCAACACTTTCAGCACAGGTAGGTAATAGCACTGGGAGAAGCCATGGCTCCATGTCAGAACATTTACTTGCCACACAAAGTCCTAGGTTGAATCCCCAGCATCTCCAATTATCAATTCGGTAGCAGATGATGTGAAAGACTGAGACCCTGAGAGTCACTGCCAGCCTGAGTAGACAATACTGACTTTGATGGATCAAAGGACTGATTCAGTATAAGGCAGTTCCATGTATGGTTATTTGTACTGTTGGATACTAATGGGTTTTTGTAAGGAATACTGAGATTATATATATGAGGATTTGGATGAGCACACTTTAGAGTCTAAGAATGCCCTTTTACATTATTGATTTTTAGATGCCTTTCATCAGGTATCTTAGTTATCTGAACTAACAAAATAGATTTTTAAAAACTTTCTTATGTACTTTAGATATAATGAAACGTAAATTTCACAACATAAAACCTACTTATGTATTAAAATGTCACAGCACTTCAACACAGTGCTTTAGAGTACTCAGAGAAGTTCACATACATTATCTCAGTAATCCCTACACCCATCCTATTAGGTATTATCATCACCAGTACGTGTACTGAGAACTTTGCAGCAGACGTGTTCCATGGACAAGCCGGTCTTGTATGATCACATGCAATCCTGACTGGATTGTTTCTCTGCTCCCTGGCAATGTTTGCCTCATGTATACTGTGCAGAGCAACTTTGCACCTACCGCAGGGCCAAGTTGTTTCAGTTTGTGCTGCCTTCTCCAGTTGAAGAACTAAACCACTCCCATTACCACAGAAGAGGTATGCATCCTCCAAGGTTAAGGGCTGGCCATTAAAGTGACTTGTATACAGCTAAAGTGTGGAAGTGATTGCCTTAATCCTTCTCAACATACTTCCACAGTCATATGCATTTTTAAAATGAATGACATCAGCTAGCATCTATCTAAGAAATGCAAAAATGTTTACAAGATAAGCTGAATTCATGGGAAGATATTGAAGGCACATTGAGACACAGGAGTAGTAAGGCTCAGCTACGAATTTTCAAACTTATTAATTTTAGTGTGTGCCTGATAAAATTGGGGGCAGCTGAGGGTTGGGGGCAGCTGAAAGAAAGCCATGTGATCATGCAACAGGCACATATTCTAAGAGCATACTGAATAATCTGCTCTCTACTGGCATGAAAGACAAATTAGTGGGTGTTCAAGAATAACACTAAAAATGTATGCTAGGACTAAATGAGGCTATTCCCACCAAAGATAATAAGCCTTACTGTTGTTGCTGCTGCTGCTGCTACTGCTGCAAGAAGCAAGGCTGGCAGATCAGGTGGAGACTGATAGATTCCCAAATCTCACTGGAAATAAAGGGTCATGTGTTACTCTGTTATTTCTATATCTGTGATCTTTCACACACATCCAAAACCCACCCAAACCTCAAAGCTATTTCTAATCAGTGGTAGACAAGTCAGGAGGTGAGGACATTGGCACATCCTCCTACAAAACTAGTGGGTAGATGCCAATTAGCCATACCCATCCCACTGATTAACTGTGGTGAAACAGTCATTTCTGGGGGACAAGTATATTTACATGGAGCAACATTTTCAGCTTTCTGGTGCATCATCAACTTAAGCAGTTACCCTGTGCCTGTACTCTAAAATGCAATGAGAAATTAACTAACTAGTGGAGCACAGTAGTTATGTGCCAGAGTACAACTGGTAGATCTAGAATCAGGTTGACACTATGCAACTCACTTTGTCTCTACCTAACCTATCACAAATGCTATTTTGAAATTAAGATATAGAATGGGAAATAATCTATGCTTTCTTTAGGTGTGTTTTTGGGAATGTATAATGCTAAAACAGAGTTAGATCCAAAGAACCACAAATTACTTCACTTCTGGAATGGAATTTTCATGACCCTTTCATTCACCTAATGTAGATCAATATAAGATAATGTTTGGACGTATCTGCATGAAGGTGGCCTTTTTTTCCTCTTGCCTATTTTTCTGTGATTCTCACTTTGTTGCCATAATCTCCCAAGGGCTCCCCCAATTTGCAAACCCTACCACTGATGGCCACCCCTCTCCTGCAAGATTTAAAGGGCTTTTCAGCCAATCAGTGGGGAGCATGTGGCCTGCTGATCAGCTGGAGAGCCCTTTAAATCTTGCAGGAGGGAGGGAGAGGGGTAGGTGCTACCCTCGCTTCTTCTTTAAAGAATTTAAAGGATCTCTTTAAATCCTTTTGAAAAGAAACAGGGTACCATGCACACGTGCATCCAAGTTGCAAATTCACACCTTGGAGTGTATGCATGCATGCCCCCCTTCTTCCCCAAAGCATTTTAAAGAATCCTTTAAATGCTTTGGGAAAGAAGTGGGGGTGGTGCTCTGGTCCCCAACATGATGACATCACTTCTGTGTGACATCATGATGTTGGAGGGTGCCCCCTTCCTGTAACAGCCCCAGAGTCCCCCACTGGGGAATCAGAAGGACCTGGCAACCCTACATACCTTGTATTAGCAGAAATGTGTTCTGTCAGCCCAAGGACTATTTTGGATCCAGTCCTTAATTCCTGTTAAATTTTGTCTGTGGTTCTTAAAATCCATACCTGCATAAAATAAGCAATTTCAGTGGCATATTATTTAGTAAAGTATGGCAAACAGGTGGCCACAAAAAAGTCATTTGAATAAAATCACAGTGACAAACATAAATAGTCCCAGTAGTTTAGTTTATGCCCTCCTGCAGTTTGCTAATGTAATGATCTTCCAGTTTTTCTGCAAAAATATTTACCCCTACTTCTGGATATAAAATAATGCACAGAGAACAACAAACTGTAATAACAGCAAGTATGAGAAATAGCCAGAGGAATAAACTTGTTAATCAAGAATTTTAAATAAAATAACATTTTTAAAACTAAAGATACGTTAATAGAAAACTGCAAATGTAGTAACGAACCAGCCAGGAGAAATACAGTTGTTTCATCTGCTAGCCAGAAAGACAGCCAAGAAATGAATAACACAACTGTTTCATTATTTCTGTTGGAATAACTAGTTATAGCGTTTAGATCAAAATGGAGACATGGACCCAGTTTGGGGGGTTATGATATAAGGCTGAAAGGCAAATGATTATTTAAAGAGCAGGAGCATTGTATCATATATTATCATAGTATATCATAGTCCTCCCCCAGCCTTCCAATATACATGACAGAAATACTTATCTACAAATCAAATGGTTGTTTATTAAAATAATAAAAGAATTTTCAAAGGTATTTGTAAAATTGCTTACAGAACTGGGGGGGATACAATTTTACTGATGACATAGGCATTAGTCAAGCAAAATCTTCCATGAGTGACTTTTCTCCAGTTCAAATGGAACTGTGTTAAACAATCACAGCATTGATTTACCAGAGCTCACTCTTGGAGAGTAAAAGCCATGGTTGTGTTGAATGTGTTGAAGATGATTTCCAAAATAGTCCCCCTTCTCTAAAATCCCAGAATGTAACAGTCACAGGCTTGGTGGAAGGGCTCTGTGTTACAGGTGCTGGGAACTGCAAAAAATCCGGCAGGGTCCCAACCTTTTCCAGGAGCTCATTCCACAATGTGGGGCTGCAACTGAGGAGGGGAATTTAGGAGCACAGGAACCTTTCCTAGGACTCCCACCCCACCCAGCTCCACAAAGGGGTGTGAAACTAGCAGGAACCCCATAATTTTGTGAGGGGAGGATACCTGTCCAAAAGTATCTTTGATGTATTGAAAAGAAAACATACTGCACAAATTTCCAAGCAAGTGGCAATTTCAGTATTCATCTTAAACCAAACCCATACTAATACACGAATAGTGCACTTATCATTGATGTAGGGATTCTGATCTATTTAGGAAGGCATTGTCAGCAAAGGGTTCATTGAAGTTTCAAAATGATCAGACTCATCTTTGTTGAAAACTAAGTTTCATTTATTGATTACAACAATGTTACTCTCTGCATGGATGCATTGGAACTGATAACAGTTAGCTTGAACCATTGGCATTTATGTATACACTTCAAAGGATTTGGGCTTTAAACTATTTCCCATAATAAAACTACAGTTGTTCCTGCAAGTAACATTTTCACACGCCCGCTTATCTTTTACCGTTGATGGCTACATCCCCCTCCTGGTGATGTCCTTGCTCGGCCCAGGAGGCGCCAGGGAGGCTAGCGGGGCATTCTGCACTTCAAAGGCTTCGTTTGCCTTTGGAATCTTGGTAACATCCATCCTCATTTCCCCCCTCCTTTCCTTGCAGGTACATAGGTTAGTAGCAGCAGGTTTTATTCAGCATTAAGGTTAGTAAGCAGTAATTAATAAATTCAGAAAGCAAAACGACTTCAATGAAACATTGTCTGACATGCATTAAGAACAGAAGAGAAGCCCTGCTGGATCAGGCCAATGGCCCCTCCAGTCCAACACTCTGTGTCACACAATGGCCAAAAACCCCAGGTGCCCTCAGGAGGTCCATCAATGGGGCCAGGACACTAGAAGCCCTCCCACTGTGCCCCACATTCTGGCCGCAATGTTTTAAATGTTTTAAATATTTATACATCTAAATGTTAGTAATTTTATGTTTGACTCTCTGTTGTAAGCCGCCCTGAGCCACTTCGTGGGAAGGGCGGGATATAAATCCTAAATAAATAAATAAAATAAAAAATAAAAATCCTACACATTTAAGGGATGAATATGCAGTATTATACCATTATAGAGCACTTGATATATGAAGATATTTCCACTGATGAGTCATTGGAAACCATCAAAGACAGCAGGCAATTCATAAAGAAAATTTAAAAAGGAAAACATGGTGGACAAATCCTACTGTACTGGACACACACCTTTTTGTGATATCCCTTCCAAACTGTCTAAAATGCTCAACAGGCATTTATGAATGTTCCACATAATTTTGCAAAATGTGTATATGTACTCATGCATACATTGGCCATCCAGTGGTGTAGTGGTTAAGTATGGGTACTTTTATCTGGGAGAACCAGGTTTGATTCCCCACTCCTCCACTTGCTGGAATGGCCTTGGGTCAGCCATAGCTCTCGTAGGAGTTGTCCTTGAAAGGGCAGCTGCTTTTAGAGCTCTCTCAGCCCAACCCAGCTCACAGGGTGTCTGTTGTGGGGGGGGGGAGGTAAAGGAGACTGTGACCGCTCTGAGATTCAGAGTGTAGGGTGGGATATAAATCCAATATCATCATCCCCCTCCAGGTCACTGCTCATTAAAGAGAAAACAGGGATGTTTACTCTTAAGCTGTTTTCACACTGACCTTAATCAGCAGCGACGCCCCTCTTCACCGTGCAGGATCGGCATGGATTTCGCACTAATTGCCGCGGAGCACCCGGAAGAGCCGGAAAGTCCCGTGGCTTTTGTGGCGCAAACGGAAACCGCCAAAAACCAGTTTCCATTTGCGCCGCAAAAGCCGTGGGACTTTCCGGCTCTTCTGGGTGCTCCGTGGCAATTAGTGCGAAATCCGCGCCGATCCTGCACGGTGAAGAGGGGCGTCGCTGCTGATTAAGGTCAGTGCAAAAACGCCCTTAGTTTCAAATACATGAGCTGCTCCAAAACTCAATTACCCCTCCATTGTGGCCACAGGTTGTTTGTGCTTCAAGAACAGCAGTACTGAACAATTAAAAAGTGAATTTTTTATAAACATGATCAAAAACAGGTTTTGGACATTTGGAAATGGATTGTAAATGTGCATCAATTTACTTGTCCCCATCTTTTATATATCCTATTTATGCTTAAAAAAATAAAATCGTAACATAACAAATAAAAGAGGTGTCCAAATCCTTCAGGGGATGATGGGCTACATGCCTTGTCTTGCTATTCTAGCCTTGCACAATTAACCTGAAGATTCAATACATCCAGAATAAATTGCCTGCTGTCTTTGATGTCCTCTTCTCCCACCCATTTTTCAACATTCCCAGTAGGAACCAATAGCTAGAGCTACTTTCCTTGGTAATCTTAGCCCTGTTGGAGTGGAGTGGAGAAACTACATTTCTTATGTTCTAGCTTTCCCATTTTGCCTCCTTTTCTCAATCTTAAATCCAAGCATGCCTGTGCTTGTTCCAATTTGTTGGATTTATGTGTTCCCACACTGCTACCTTAGAACCATAAATTCAATCAAATCACTTCTGAGTAAGCATTAGCATGACGAACATCACAAACTACAACTGCAAAAGCAACACACATATGTTAATGTGACTAATTTTTAATGGTGTAGTATGATGAGCTTCCAATGATGATGACAATGACAACAACAACTCTGGGTCAGACATAGAACAGTTGTGAGTACACATCAACAGTGCCTACAGGGCTAGCCATCATGCTAAATGGAGACACTCTGCAGATGCAAAACCACTCAAAATGCTGTTCAGTTTTAATTGTAATAATATTGCTGGGTTGTTTATATGAGCTGTATGACACTGGGGCACTATGAACAAGGTAAGGTCAAGTGTCAAGCATCCTGATTATTTGCAAATAATCAATTTTAACTCTCAGGCCTTGAATTCAGCAGGAGCTCACAAGAGCACAGTTTCTGAGGGTTCCCCCTCCTTCTCCCCACCTACCTACCTTGCCCATTGAATAGTAGGTGCAGCTGCATAACAATCCCTGGATGAGCTCCACCACCTATTTTTCTGCAAAACGACCCCTGCTAACTCCTATACATTTGTATTATGATTTTGAGTTGATACTAAGTCACATTAATTGAGCGAGGAGACACATTTCTCTCAATTAAGTAGTATAGTTATTTTCTAAGGAAATGAAGACCAACCATCTTCCATGTGGCACAACACCTATTTTCACAGAATTGTCAAAAAAGGAAAGCCTGGGATTGAGCCTGCTTCAGCAGGGAGGGCGGGATATAAGTACGAAGAATAAATAAATTCGCAATTCATCAATAATACAGGTGGAAACTGAGGCTATACTTCATTTAATATGCTAATGAGATTGTCCAGCTCTGGTTGCTCAGAAAAGTAGAGTTTAGATTGCAGAATTTACCACTTTAAACCCACAATTTCTAGGACTGTGTATAAGATTGGATTTGTAGGGGGCTTTTTTGTACACAATACAAATCTCCCAAGGACTTTTCATTCACAAAGAAGAGAATCTGATTGGGGTCAGATTACCCATCTTCTATTACCCATAGTTTCTGAAGCTTTCTCCCTGGGTGGGAAGAGAAAGCAAACTTTCTGCAGGTGTTGATTTTTTGATAGACTAATCTCCAGCCATTGGATTATGTGGTTCTTACTGGGAGGGAAGGGGTATATTCCAGTGCAAGCTGAGGTATACTACCTACCCTAATTGGAAAGAAGATTGACTATGCAGCATTTAGAATTTGGATTGTCACTACTGGTTTACCAATGTCTGATTCAAATCTTTGTTGCAGGTAGTTGTGATTGTCTTCAGCTTCTTAAATCCTCTAGCAAAATAAGATATGTAAAGAACATTGTACATAGATGATACGGATAATTACAGCAATTCATCTTCAATAAAACTGAGCAAGCCAAAGGATTACCTTTCTTAGCTTTCTTCTTTACTCTCTGCTAGAGGATCATCATTCATTGCACCAATTGTTACTTCCTTCCAACATTTCTTCAAAAATATGATTATACCTTTTCCTAATTTCACCTCTAAAATGAAAAGCAATTAAATATTTCTTGAACTCTGCATCACTGATAATCATCTGTTTCATATTCAAACACTGAAAAAGAGCTCAGTGCATAGGAAATAGCTCCCCCTTCGTGTTTATGCTTCAACATTCCCTCTGCACACGTAATCGGCACAAATTGAGCTCATGAGTTTTGCAACCGGCTTTATAAAAACATCTCTTCACAGAGCTATTCAAGAAATAGAGGCCAGATGTTTCATATTTTGTGAATTCTGCTCGGTGGGGAAGAAAATGCTCTCCCTGAAAAGCCTAGAAAAGTTGTAAAGCAATATGGTTTTGGTTTAGAAGTTTGAAATCAGTTGTCCATTTCTCCAATCAATTGAAAGCTTGTTTGAAGAACTGCTGTCAGTTCTCTGTGCTTCACTTTCTTTCCTGCTGTTACTGTCTCACAAGGGACTGCTTGCAAATAAAGTGCCTGAGAGATCTATACTGAGCTTTCTAAAGCAAACATAACACACACTGTGGCTGGGTTGCAAACTCAATGGCTGTAATACAAAACATGTAACAACAGCTCTTAATGGCATTCAAATCATGTGGGGTTTTGAGTGTCAGGTGTTTTTCATTTCTAAGTTTGGGAAAGATATTCTCATGTGCCAATTTGGTAATGTCGAACAGCTATATAAACTCCATAGTATTAAGACACTGTTAGTGGATTTCATCGTGAAACACAAATATCTCATGAGGTAGAGATGAGTGGATTTCAAACTCCTACACTGTGGGCAATTTTTTAAATGGATTTTCTTAGAGAGAGAAAATATCACACTGAACTTCACAACAGCATGTGTTTTCTGCTTTTTGAAAATAGCCAGGCAACGGCATGTTGGTCACATCACAGTATTCAAGTCAGCCAATATCCATTCAAGCCACCTTGTTACTGTACTTGTGGTACTCTGATGAGTCTTTCAGAGTCTGGTGACACTGGTTTCTGGTCACCCCATGTTAACTTTTAGCAAAAATTCAACATCAGCTTTAAAAACACAGTTTTTGAAATATATATTACATAAGAATAAACCATTGAGAAATTTCTCTATCCAGAATAATATAAACCCTTAGCTACATGAGCTGGACCATTTGCTCATCTCTGTAGTCTTTTCATAGGCCTCGTTTAATTGATAGTCATCTACCCTTATCATTATGTAACAGATAGCTGTAGCAATTGTAGGCTACATAGTGAATAAACTGTAGTATAGAGATGGGCATGAACCAAACCGTAAATCATGATTTTTGCAAAAATCAGGCCAATTTGTGGTTCATTTGGAACTAGTCTCGATATTGGTGGCTTATTTGGTTCATTTTTGCACTTTTTTTTCCTGGACAGCCTGGATCTGATTCAAGCAATTCCTAGGCAATCCTGGGGGTGAATTTCTGGGAACCCTAGAAACAACTATAGCAGTTGTCCATAGCTTGATTGGCAGCTGCAGGAGCCACAGAGCTCCCATTCTGCAGCTGAGCTTTCCTTGTGGCACCTGCTTTTGGGGGCTATAATTCAGACATTGCAAATCCAATCTTTGCCAAACTTTGAGGGTGAGTGGGGGAGAGCCTGCTGAAGTTTCCTGGTGGGTTTTACACCTCCTGAACCAAATGTTATTTAACATCTTTATGCGCCCCCTTGCCCAGATTGCCTGGAGACATTGGCTGGGTTGCCATCAGTATGCTGAAGACACCCAGCTCTATCTATTGATGGGTGACCGGACTGACAATGCCCCGGAAAATCTGAGCCGGGCGTTGCAAGCCGTGGCAGACTGGATTAAGCTGAGTGGGCTGAAACTGAACCCAGCGAAGACAGAGGTCCTTTGCCTGGGTCGCGGCGGTTTAGGGAATGGGGTTTCTCTCCCAGTATTTGATGGGGCGCAACTGGTAGCAGTGCGCAGAGTTAAGAGTTTGGGAGTTCTACTGGAGCCTTCCTTGACAATGGAAACCCAGATAGCAGCTACTGCCAAGAACGCCTTTTTCATCTTAGATGGGTGAGGCAGTTGACCCTCTTCCTGGAGTGCGGCGACCTGGCAACAGTGATCCACGCAACGGTCACCTCGAGGTTAGACTACTGTAATGCCCTCTACATGGGGCTGCCCCTGTACCGAACCCGGAAACTGCAGCTAGTGCAAAATGCAGCAGCCAGGCTGCTACTGGGACTGCCTCGGTGGGAACATGTGCAGTTTGGGCTGCAGGAATTGCACTGGCTGCCAATTGTTTACTGGGTTCATTACAAGGTGCTGGTCATCACCTTTAAAGCCCTATATGGTCGAGGACCTGCCTACCTTAGGGACCGCTTCTCTCCATATGTTCCCCAGAGAGCACTGCGATCAAGCTCAAAAAATTTTCTCAAAATCCCTGGGCCAAAAGAAACCAAATTAAAAACTACTAGAGAACAAGTGTTCTCTACAAAGGCCCCCCAATGGTGGAATCAACTGCCGGAAGAGGTACAGGCCCTATGGGATCTTAACCAGTTCTGTAGGGCCTGCAAAACTGCCCTCTTCCAGCTAGCTTTTTAAGACGGAACTCTTGATAAGATCAATAACACTGAGCCATTTTACACATAATTTGATTGTATTATAATGTCATACTGTTTTATTGGTTTTACTGTTTAAATTATTAATTATATTATATATTGTTTTATTTGTATCATGGTTTTACCATGTCTTGTTAGCCGTCCTGAGCCTGCCTAGGCGGGGAGGGTGGGGTATAAATAAAAAGTTTATTTATTTAAATAAACCAATGTTGTGTATTAGAACTGGAGTTTGGCCTTAGGGCCAACAGAGACTTGGCTGAGCTTGAGATCTTAAAACAATAGCCAGCTGGATTCAGGAAGGAGGCCCATTAGGGATTGTTAGACCAGCTATTAACCTATAGTTGTGTGTAATGAGATTCAGGAAGGAGGCCCATCAGGGATCGTTAAACCAGCTATTAACCTATAGTTGTGTGTAATGGGATGATGGTAATGGGATTCAGGAAGGAGGCCCATCAGGGATCATTAGGCCAGCTATTAACCTATAGTTGTGTGTAATGGGATGAAGGTAATGGGTTTTGGGGTGGGGAGGTTTGCATGCATATATACAGAACATCTTTCAAGTATCTTCTAGGAAGGAACCCTGCCTGATCTTGATGTATTGTAGACTGCAGAACTTTTCTTCAAACATTGTGCCAATATCGCAGCAAAAATTTTATAGTCCACATTTAAAAGAGAGATTGGACGATCATTTCTAATCTTTTACATCTGCATCTTCGTTTGGAATTAAGGATATTCTAGCTTCTTGCCATGAAGCTGGTATTTGGCCTTCATCTTGAATCTTTTCTATGAGAAGCTTAAATGGTAACAGTAAAGACTCCTCATAATTCAGCAGGCAGTCCATCTGGACTCGGGGCTTTGCCATTCTTTTGGGATGCCATTACGTCTCCAAGTTCTCTTATTGTTATTGGTTCATTTAAATTTTTTTGCTGTTCCTCTGTAAATTTGTTAAGATTATTTTGGTTAATGTAATCTTCTAGATCTGTTTTGTGGACTTATCTTCAATATAATTTTTTATAGAACTGTTCAACGATTTGACATATCTCTTGTTTTTGTGCTTTCTCTTTATTATTCTCATCTTTCAGAACCAAAATTATTCTTTTGGCCTTTTCTTTTCTCATCCTATAGACCAAACACCTTCCAGGCTTGTTGGTGTGCTCAACATTTTTTTGTCTAGCATACCTCAATTTTATCGCCATCTCCTCCATAAATAACAAGTTCAATTGATGTTGTATTTTTTTCACCTTATTTTGGAATTCCTGTCTAGTTGGTTGTTTTTTTAGATTCTTTTCAACTTCTCCAGCTTGTAACATTAATTTTTTTAAAATTTCCGTTCTTTCTTTCTTTTTCCTTGATACCATACCTAATTGCAAGGCCCTGAAATAAGCTTTAGCACTATCCCAAACTATTTGCATCTTTACAACTTGCGTTATGTTCTGTTTGAAGAAGGATTCCATTTCAACCTTAGATTCTTTAGGAAAGTCTTTATATTTCAGAATGGAGGTATTTAACCTCCATAATCTTCTCATTGGTGTATCTTTAAACTTTATCATTACAGGACTATGGTCTGAGATAATTCTTGTTTGAATTTCTGTCTCAACTAAGAACATAAGAACATAAGAGAAGCTATGTTGGATCAGGCCAATGGCCCATCTAGTCCAACACTCTGTCGCACAGTGGCCAATATATATATACACACACACACACATACATATACACACATACGCACACGCACACACACACGTTAATCACCCTTTGGGTGAAGAAGTACTTCCTTCTATCCATTTTAACCTGACTGCTCAGCAATTTCATTGAATGCCCACAAGTTCTTGTATTGTGAGAAAGGGAGAAAAGTACTTCTTTCTCTTTCTCCATCCCATGCATAATCTTGTAAATCTCTATCATGTCACCCCACAGTCAACATTTCTCCAAGTTAAAGAGCCCCAAGCGTTTTAACCTTTCTTAATAAGGAAAGTGTTCCAAACCTTTAATCATTCTAGTTGCCCTTTTCTGCACTTTTTCCAATGCTATAATATCCTTTTTGAGGTGCAGTGACCAGAAGTGTACACAGTATTCCAAATGAGACCGCACCATCGATTTATACAGGGGCATTATGATACTGGCTGATCTTTGACCAAATTTGTAGAAAGCCAGCACATATCAGTTCTTGACCACCTTTGGTGGCTGGGGGAATAGTAGGTGAAATCTTTGGAATTTAGGTATCTTGTTCTGCATACATCAACTAAATCCAATTCTTCTGCTAGTTTCCAAAAACTTATTGGCAATTGGAGACTTTTACTTTTAGTCTGTTTATGCGGGTTTTTTGTCCATTTGTCTATCAGAAACTGCATTAAAATCTCCTATTAAACAATATATTGCATATTCCAAATTTGATAGTTTAAGACGATCTTGTTGATCATTTGGGACATAAATATTTGCCAGTAGAATTTTTTTTTGTCTACTGTGATCTCTACTAATAGAATTCTTCCATCTTCAGAGGCATACTGCAATCGTGGGTTGAATTTATCCTTAATATATATTGCCACTCTCCTTTTCTTTGTATTCATATCTGTTGCTGTAAATAAGCTACCAAGTTTTTTATTTTTCAGAAGATGTTGGTCTTTAGTTAGAATATGGGTTATTTGCAAACAAATTATGTCCATTTCCATTTTTATCAAATATCTGAAAATCTTCCTCCTGATTCATTTGAGTTCTCTTCACCAAACTTTCTTCCTCCTCTTCCTCCTCCTTTTTTTCCTTGCCTTCTTTTCCCTTCACTCTATCCAGAAATTTCTGAGCTTTGAAAATGGAGTTTATCCTGTATCTATTCTCCTGGTAAGGAAAAAGAAGGCCTTCCGGTATTAAGCATGTATAGGGTATTTCTCTTTCTCTCAGAAAATTTGTTAACATTTGGCATTCTCTCCTCTTTTGTCTCACTGGTCAAGGTATCTCTCTTAGAATTTTGACCATGTTTCCAGTTATCATCATGGGTTTGTCTCTTGCTTGCATCAAAATATCATCTCTGGTTCTCTTTCTTGTAAGCTTCAAATGGACTTCGCTAGGTAATTTGTTTCATCTTGTATAACTTGTTGGTACTCGTCTAATGGTCAAACTCTTCTTCCATATTTTGAGGTGTCACCTATAAAATTTCAGCCAAGGCTTCTATAACAGTGTGCCTCGCGGTCTCACTGGATCGCTTCTATATGCGGCTTATGGCTACCTCAGCCCCTCTTCCGCCTCAGTTCTTCCTTTTGAATTTTACCTCACGACTATGAAATTCAAGGGGTGGGTGTACTATGGATTTCTCACTACTAGTCTCTTTGGGGGGGGGGTTGTTTTGCTTTCAGATGGATATAAACTCAGTTTGTAGGGGACCACAGCAGCGTTGATAGTTTTCCCAATATACTGGCACCAGAGAACTTTAAAGTAAACCACAGACATTTATTAACGTACACACACCGTCTTCAACTGGGGAATGGGAAATATATACATGGGCTATATTGTATCTCAAGCAGTTAACAGTTTCTTCATAGTTCAGGCTTTATAATATCTAGTTCACTTAGGTCTCTCAGGTTTCACAGATCATACAGCTTTCACTCTCCAACACTATTCTGGGTTGGCCTCTTGGGTATAATGTGCTGGCCTCTTGGGTATAATGTGCCAAGTCCCTTAAGTCGAGTACTCCAGCCCCCACCCTCAGGTCACCTGATGCAGGCTCTATGCGTCCTTAGTTTTCATGTTAACCTGTTCATTACCGTCACAGCTTCACTTAATATTTTCTGCAAATCTTCAGCTTTTTCTTCTGGTATGTTTTGAAACCTCAACATATAGGCAGCTCTATCTACTTCCAACTGCAAAAGTCTAGATTCATGTATGTTCTGTTCTTTTTCCAGTTGTTTCACCTTTTGTGTATTATCTGTCACCTAGGCATCTAATACGTTTAGGGCTTTATTGGTCTCTGCTGTCTGTTTGCTGTTCTCCAAAAGCTCTTGTTTAATCTCTGCCATCTATTCACCAATATTATCTACTTTACTAGTCAGCTGTGCTATGGCAGTCAACAGGGTATTTTGCATCTCTTTCATGTCTCCTTGCATGGTTGTAAATTTCCCTAGCCCAGATGGAGCGCTAGGTGAAGGTATAGGTGGTTTTCCTTCTCGATTCTCTTTTTTAAAACTGTTTCTTTAAAACTAATCACAGCTTTATTTTCCATTCTTATTAGAATAAATACATCCACCAAGTCTATATAATGCCTCTTCAGAGTTTGTTTTGTAACTCTGTATTCCTGTTTATAACAGATAAACTAATCTCCACCAGGCAGTGCTGTTGTTATGAAGTGGTTTTAAAAGAAAAACAGCCTTCTAGCTTCTATCAACGATTTGTCATACCCAAAACAGTCATAGGAGTAATAATAAGCAAAGACGTTTTAGCAAAACACGCTTAATAGTACGTAGGCAAAACAGTTCAATTCACTACAACAAAAACAATTCACTATAACAAGTCCTCTGCCAATGATGGTTCAATTAAAATTCAAGTCACTACAGGATCTTCCAACTACTTCAAGGTATAAATTAGTAATCCAGGGCTGAATGCCCTATTTATAATCCAAGAATGAGATCAAACACTAAACCATTTTTCTTAGCATGCAGAGCTGGTTCTTCACCCAAATAGCTAAGGTGAGGTCCTGAGATGCTGGGAGCATGCGAAAGCCAGCAGTATGAGAAAGGGTAATAAATATGGCTTATGGTTATCACCACTTTCCAGACCATGCAGCCTCCAGCCAGAACAAAGATGAAACCTTGAGATTCTGACACTATCAGCTTGTTTCCATTTTGTCTTGCAAAGTATCAGTGTATGCATCTATCTATGCATTACTGTATAAATAAACAAATGCATTTATTCAATCCTAATTTTCCCCTTCACTATTTTCACTAGGCAGCATACTAACTTGTTTACAGGCAAAGATGCTATTTCCCCAAAGACCAAAAAGTTTGTTAACCCTGGCCTAAATGGTTTAAATTCAAGGTAACTGAATGCCTGCTTCTCTATGAGCCTAATTCTCTATGAGCTTGCTTCCAGAAGCTCCAAGGTATGCAACAGTATACCCTACAATAGGGGTCATCAACGGTAGCTCTCCAGATGTTTTTTGCCTACAACTCCCATCAGCCACAGCCAGCATGGCCAATGGCTGGGGCTGATGGGAGTTGTAGGCAAAAAATGTCTGGAGAGCTACCATTGGCCACCCCTGCCCTACAAGAAGCAGGACCTTCTCAGTGACCAACTCCATGTTATGCTGTATTTATTGCATACATATGAAGCAGTCTGTTTCCCCCTCTGATATTTGTATCTGTTGGTTTAGTCTCACAGGGTGGAGTCCCTGCTCAGTTAGTTCTGTTTGTTAGTTAGAATTGTAGTCTGCATGAGCTCCCTTGGCCTGAAATCTGTTGTCCTTGTTGCTGTATCTTCTTGTTACTAAATGGATATTGTTTTGAACATACCTGTCTGTGCTACTGGAACGTTAGAACATAAGGAAGATGAGAAAGGCCTAGAAGCAAAAATGCATTTGTGTAAATGTATTTTATGTTGTGAATACCTGTATCTGGTCATAGGAAAGATGCGTGTAAATGTGTGTAAATGCTTGTAAATATGTGACATCCCCATGTGTGTAAGTGTAATTTTACAAAAAAAAATGTTTTTACACTGAGGAAGTTATCTAATATGTAATGAAAGTTGATTGTAGTTTTTAATATTTACAGTTTGGTTAAAATTCCATGATTCTATATAAGTTTAGGTTTTTTTAAAAAAAAATGGCAGTTCTTTGTACAAGGTTATTCTCTTTTCATCTCTTGGTTATGTGGTTTGTTCTAGCAGGAAATTCTCCTCCCCAAAATTTTCCCTCATTTTCACTAGGCACATAGCCATAACATTTGATACTGGTTATGAATTGACCCCAACTATTTTTTTGGCTACATGTACATGTCAAAGGTCTAAACGTATGATTAAGTTTGCCAGGTTCCTGCTTCAGGCAGGTGACCTCCTGCCCTTGACTGGCCCTTCCCACCAGCTGGATGGTTGGAGAAAAGTGTGTGTGGGGGTGTAAAATTGGGGTGATTGCAGATATTCTGATATGATGACATCACTTCTTGCAAAACCAGAAGTGATGTCATTACACAGCTGGTGGCACTTCCCCCCACCCCTATGGTCAGTCACTCATTGGATGCCAGTCTTATGCTGGCAATAATATGATAATGATAAAATGTCGCTTTTTTTCTAGCCTAAAGGAAAAGCCATGACTTCTTCACAATTGAAAAACAAAATTATACATGTTATTATTGTATTCTAATGAAGCAAATCCAGACTTCCACAATATTTTAGAGTCCAATGTGTTACTATTGTGTCTGTATGATTTCATGAAACTGGAAGGTTAATTCCATATATTTTATAACAGAAGAGATAGTCCTTGTCTGTGGGTCCTAGGTCATGTAAGGCTTCACAGTTGATAACAAGAACCTTTAATTAAACCTGGAAGTATACAAGTAACCAGTGGACATCTCTCAGACTCAGAATACAAAGGCTTGATTGGCCTTTAACCGATTCTGAGTCACCGTTTTTGTAGGAGAATATTTAAGAAATATTGAAGCTATCGGAAGTGAAACTACACCAAATGATACTAGATTGTTTTTTTAACTGTTGAATTTTAAATTATGATGTATTAATATTGTGAAATTTTAATTGTTTGTTATGATTTTATTGTTGTGAGCCACCCTGAGCCTGCTTCAGCAGAGAGGGTGGGATATAAATCAAATCAAATCAAATAAAAATAAATAAAATAAACATGTAAGAAAATATTTTGTTGTATCACATCTGTCCTGAATAGTGCATTGTTCTGCAAAAGAATAATAGTTTCTTCAAAAACCCTGCTGTTATTACTCAGTTTCATTTACATTTATTACCAAGTGCACTTAAAATAATGTAGTTTACAGAAATAAATAGAGTTAAACATTTCTTTCAAGATGTAAACCGTGGTCCCCAACCTTTTTGGCACCAGAGACTGGTTTCGTGGAAGACCATTTTTCCATGGAGCGATGGGGGAATGGTTTTTGGATGATACAATTGTGCACTTTATTTTTATTATTACATTATAATACATAATGAAATGATGATAGAATTCACAGCCTGGTTGTTAACAGGCCACGGACCAGTGGTTGGGGACCCCTGATGTAAACAGATGGAATTAGTCAGAGCAATCATGTCAGAATTTAGTCAGAGCAATGATGCATTAACCTTTGAGACTGTAAGAACATGCTGAGAAGTGATTTTGTGTTTGGCCACTTAGGCCAACATAGAATATAAGGTAATTGGCTGCTTCCAAAAAGTGCAAAGGGAACTTCATGCTTTATACAGCCCTTTGCATTATTATCATTGCAGGGAATTGAAGCCTGTTTTATCCTCTTATTGTGAACAATTGTAGTGAAGGCAAATTGTACAATAGTAAGTGAAGAAACGTCATTTTAAGACTTTTTGATTTATTTGGTCACATATATTTTAGGAGTTCAAAAAAAGAGGGCTGCAACGATAACAAGAACAAGCAGAAGAACAATTGGTGTAGTTCTTCTGCTTGTTCTTGAATTCACCAATTGCTACAGTAGCCAAAATCACTGGCAGCTCTTGAGCCTGCCTATTGTAAGCATATATGTCTATTGGCAATTGGTGAATGGAGTGAGAGAGTGCCACTACTGGTACACCATGTTAGTGAGCCACAGTTTTTATTGGGAATGGATATACAGTTTAGAATATCTAAAGAGAGGGAAAAAAAGGTGTAGTTGCAGTTGGTCCTCACATGGAGTAAAATAAGGGCTGTTGTAGCCACTTCTAATGAGTCAACTGAGAACTTATGTTTGCCCCAGGTGGCTCGCTAGGGTCAGTTCATCAAGAACAGGAAAGAAGTGAAGGTGGAGATAATGAAGGCATAGCACCAGATGGTTCTTTACCATCTTTGGTGGAACATCCAGAAGGGGTTGCAACTGAAACAACATTTGACTTTTTATCACAAGTCTTCAAAGATCAATTGCATAGTTGTGCTTCCTTACAAGAGTGTTGTGAGAAAGCAAAGGAAGTTAGTTTGCCTGTAAGTAATCCTGGAGATAGTTGAATTTTCTGGGGAAATGGACTACTCTACAGAGAATTTTTGCCAAAATCAGAAGGGGCAAATTTGGCAGTGGTGAAACAGTTAATTGTTCCTTGATTGTTTAGAAAGATGTTTTATGCATGGAGCATGATATTCCATTTTCAGGACATCAAGATTATTGTAGAACTCTCGCTAGGGTTAGTTCTATGTTTTATTGGCCAGGAGTAGCAAAACCAGTAAAAGAGTATGTGACAACTTGCCCAATTTGTCAACAAGTGGGCCACGTCACAGATCATCCTAAGGCCCCCCTGCAAAGGATCCCAGTCTTGCCAGTGCCCTTTGCAGAGATCCAGATTGATGTGCAAGGATATTGTTTGGTGATCGTGGATCATTTTTCATGTTTCCCCATAGCCATGGCATTACAGTCAGTAACAGCATCTAGCGTAACCAAGGCCTTGCTTGAATATTTTAGTAATTATGGAATGCCACAGGTGATAACCTCAGGAACAGAATTTGTTAACAAATTAATGAAAAAGCTTTATGAGATTGCTGGTATAAACCAGAAACTGAGTACCCTTTATCATCAATCTCATGAACAGAGTGAGCATTGGGGTGGAACTCTGGTACAGATAATAAAGGCCTTTTGTCATGAAAACCAAGGGAACTGGGATCAAGCCCTTGGTATGTTAGTCAGTGCCTTTAGAGGAGCTCCTCATCCCTCGTTCTGTGGGCTATCCCCCAATGAAGTAGTCTTTGGAAGAAAACTGCCAGGTGTATTACGTTTGTTACGAAAGAACTGGGAAGGGGTCAGTACACCAGAAGCCCCTGTGTCAGTGACTCAGTTTTTCACCAACCTACAGGAAAATCTAAAGGGAGTGCATGAGATTGCTCAGAAGGCATTAAGTGAGGCTCGGGGTAAACAGAAAGTGTATTTTGATAGAACAGCCAAACTTCGAACCTTGCAAAAACAAGACTTGGCTTTGGTGTTAGATCCTGGGACTGTGGGGAAGTTACACATACCCTGGCTGGGGCCTTATGAGGTACTAGAGTGTTGTGCAGATAATAATTATAAGATCTATGACCCTGCTAGAGGTACTTTACTACTCCACATCAATTGCCTAAAAAAGTTTATACCCAGAGTGGCCAAACAGCTCTCTGTTGATGTTTGGCCTGAGCAAGATTTTGAAGCACCTGATTTGTTAACTGATAGCCAACGGCCTGACAGCCTGGCCCAATTACCATTGGGGGAGAAGCTAACTACCCAACAATGTACAGAGCTTCTGGGCCTGGTTAAGACCTATGAAAAAATATTTACCAACCAGCCAGGCTGAACGCAGCTAATCATTCATGATTTAGACACTGGGAATGCAGAACCAGTAAAATCTTCTAGCTTTCCAATTTGCGAGCCATTGCACCAGATTGTCCAGTATGAAATTCAACAGATGCTGTGCATGGGTATTATTGAACCAACTTCATCACAATGGTCTAGTAATTTAGTTATTGTACCTAAGAAAAGACTTAGAGAGGATGAGCCTGTGCAGTATAAATACTGTGCAGACTATAGGAAGTTCAATAAGCTTTGTAAAATAGACAAGTATCCCACTCCAAATATAGAGGAAACATTGGAGAGACTGGCCCATGCTAAATTCATAACCACTTTAGATCTTATTGATGGGTACTGGCAAGTGTCTTTAACTGAAAGGGCAAAAGATAGGATGTAATTTACATGCTTCCTTGGGCAGTTTCATTTTAATGTCTTGCCATTTGGTATTAATTCTGCAAGTAAGGTATTCCAGAGGCTAAGGACCGGGTCCTAGAAGGCCTTGACTATGCAGTTGCTTATCAAGATGACATAGCTGTTATTAGCCAGACCTGGCAAGTACACTTTGAACATCTGGAGATAGTACTTCAATGAATTCAGAGGATTTGACTGACTATTAAACCAGCAAAATGCCAGATGGCTAGTGACAGTGTTCTATATTTTGGACATCAGATAGGGTGTGGTAAAATTGAACCACATCAGGTCAAAGTGGAAGCCATTGTTAATTGGCCCACCCCAATGACAAAGAAGCAGGTCCTAAGTTTCCTGGGAGCATATGGGTTCTATTGTCGATTCATACCAGGATATAATGTGTTAGTGGTCCCACTTACAGATTATGAGGGGGAGAATGCCCTTAGTCAGATTCAGTAGACACCCTCTTGTCAGTGGGCATTTGAAGCCTTAAAGCAGAACTTGGTTCAAACCCCCATTTTAAGACCCCCAGACTACAAACAACCCTTTATAGTGAAAACTGGCACATCTAAAAATGGGCTAAGCGTCGTTCTCATGCAAAAGGGTCATGATGAGTGTCTCCACCCAGTAGTCTATCTTAGCCGCAAAATGCTACCCAGAGAAAAGAAATACAGTGCGATGGAACAAGAGTCACTAACATTGGTCTGGGGATTGAATAAGCTCAAAACCTATTTAAGAGGAGTACATTTTAGTCTCTAAACAGACCATAACCCCTTGACTTTTATACATAAAATGAAAGAAAACAATTCTAGAGTCTTGAGGTGGGCCTTAAGCCTCCAAGACATCTCCTTTGATGTAAATCATGTTAAGAGAAAGAATAATGTCCTGGCCTATTCCTTGTCCAGATGTTACAAAGATCCTGGAAATCATAGGTCTAAATTTGACTTATTCAGCTGGATGCTGAACCATGAATTTGTATGATTTATTAACTCTATCTACATGATCTATATAGTCAAAGCTGTGGTATTACCAGTAGTAATGTATGGCTGCGAGAGCTGGACCATTAGGAAGGCTGAGCGCAGAAGAATAGATGCTTTTGAGCTGTGGTGCTGGAGAAGACTCTTGAGAGTCTCTTGGACTGCAAGAAGATCAAATAAGTTAGTCCTAAGGAAATCAACCCAGACTGTTCCCTGGAAGGTCAGATGCAGAAGCTGAAGCTCAAATACTTTGGCCACCAAATGAGAAGGGAGCACTCACTGGAGAAGATCCTGATGCTGGGAAAAACAGGTAAAAAAAGAAGGGGACGTAAAAGATGAGATGGCTAGACAGCATTACTGATGTAACAAACACAAATTTGAACAGACTTTGGAGGATGGTGGAAGACAGGAGGGCCTGTTGTGACTTTGTCCATGGGGTTGCAAAGAGTTGGACTCGACTGTGCGACTGAACAACAACAACAATATGATCTGTTGTCCATGCTGATGGAGTCGGGGAGGTGTAAGGAATGGGACCCAGTCTGCATGGGATGACTGGGTGTGATTGACTTCACCTGCAGGACTCTCCCTTGAAGAAGGGAGTGGCTGCAGCTTTAAAAAGGTTTTTTTCCCCTCTCAGGCAGCAGCTCTGAGTTGGAAATGGATACCCTTTCCAAAGGCAATTTCTGATAAGACCATCACAGCTCCCACACCTTTATTCGACGCTCCAAGTCTGTACAACCAGATTAGTTTGTTTCCTTGTTTTGTCTGCTTGCTTCCTGATACTGAACAAGCATTTTATTGTTCTTGTATGGTTTTTGGATTGGGTGTTTATCTGCTCAGCATACACCCCCTGAACTGTGAACATTTCTTTCAAATTCAATTAAAAGTGAAAATTTCCTTTTACGCTGGTCGGAGTTCTTTGCCAACCACCTCTTCACATGAACCCAGAGGTCAGTGAGACCAGACAGGCAGCAATGGTTCTCCAGGTAGAAATGGCTGGATTGGAAGATGGAGTCTATGGCATTGTTCCTGTCTGAGATCTCACCCCTCCTCAAACTTTACCCTCTCCAGGCTCCAACCCTCAAATCTCCAGGAATTTCCCAACCTGGAGTCAGCAACCCTATCTTTTTTCCAGCCACCTATCAACCTACCTTTATCAGGCCCCCTGAGTTCAGCTTTCCATCTCCTCTCCCCTCCCTGCAGTCTCTACCTACAAAAAGGACAGTTTTTCTCTACAGTGAGAAGGGGACCAAAGCAGCTTACATCATTCTCCTCTCCCCCTTTTGATCTGCACAACAACGCTGTCAGGTAGATTAGGCTGAAAGTCTGTGACTGGTCCAAAATCCCCCAGTCAACTTCCACAGCAAGAACCTGTGCCTGGCAGACCCTGCTCTGAAGCGCTGACTGCCACGTCAAACTGTCTGTCATGGGGGGCTGCTGCTGAACAGTAGCAAGCAGCCAAGCCTATGGTAGCCAACCTCCAGGTGAAGTCTGAATATCTCCTGGTATCACTGAACTCCAGACAACAGATCTGTCTCCCTTTGGAGAAAAGACTTACTTTGGAGGGTGGAATCTATGGCATTATATTCAGCTGAGGCTCTCCCCTTCCCAAACTCTGGCTTCCTCAGACTCCACCACAAAATCTCCAGGAATTTCCCACCAACCTGGCAACTGCAGTCAGGACTGGGCCCAATGTTCTCCTTCAAAGGCCAAAACAGTCCTGGTAAGGGCCTTCTCCACCCACCTGTTAGTAGGGTTGCCAATCCCCAGGTGGGGGCAAGGGATCCCCCAGTTTGGAGACCCTCCCCCCACTTCAAAGTCATCATAAAGTGGGGGGAGGGAATTGTCTGCTGGACACTCCATTATTCCCTATGGAGGCCAATTCCCATAGGGTATAATGGAGAATTGATCCACAGGTATCTGGGGCATGGAAGGGGGCTGTTTTTTGAGATAAAGGAACCATATTTTAGCACTGCATCCAGTGCCTCTCCCCAAAATAGCCACCAGGGGGTCTAATTTTATGAGCCCCAAAAGAAGTTGCCCCTATCCTTCATTATTTCTAATGGAAGGAAGGCATTTAAAAGGTGTGCGGCCCCTTTAAGTGTGATAGCCAGAACTCCCTTTGGAGTTCAATTATGCTTGTCACAAGTTTGCTCCTGGCTCCATCCCCAAAGTCTCCTGGCTCCACCCCCAAAGTTCCCAGATATTTGGCAACCATAACTATTGGTTGGCTTTTATTGACAAAAGCATGCCTGGTTGAGTAGCAATAGCCACTGTCTAACAGCTTCCCCAGTGGCCCAAATTAAGGGGTCTTAGCATTGAAGTAGTCAGATAAAAAGAAAGCTAATGACAATTTTTTACAAACCATGTCCAGCAATTATGTTCTTATACAACATTATAGTTCACAGATTGAATTTTAATTCAGTCTCAAGTCAGTGTATACAATTGCAATGTTACTTTTGTTTTTCATCCCCCCAATAAATAAAGTTCATAATACAGCCAATGGTGTGTCCAGAATTCTTTACAAAAGAGGGATAATGCCTGGAAATCTTTACAGCCTTCATAAGACACCCTTTCTAGATATTCTAAGATGTTTCCATTCTCTTCTTCTCCAGTTGTCAGGCTGTTAAATGGAACCCATTTTCAATAGCTGTACATACAGACACAAGCCTGACAACAATGAAACATTTCTGAAAGTTGTGAACCTTTAATTTGTGGAATATAATGTTGTATAAGAATATAATTGTTGGATATTGTTTGTAAAAAATTGTCGCTTAGTGGTTTTGTGAATTCAACCAATGGGAGATGTGTACAGTTGAGTGACGGCTGATCTACCAATGGCTGATGTGGTACGTACTGCAACCAATGGGAGAGCCAGAAAATGCCAGCATGCCACAGGCCTCGGATTCAGTGGAGCTCACTGACAGTTCCACCTTCTCCTGTAGGTGCAGCTGCATAACCATCCCTGGATGAGCGCCACCACCATTTTTTCTACAAAACGACCCCTGCATATATATACATGAGCCCAAAAAATGTATATACTGTATATATATATATATACACACACACACACAAGGATTTGCTGTCAAATAGTTACAATACATTAACTTCTGAGTCTGAGTTTAAAATGGTAAGATCACCACAGCTTTTAAATAGCAAATGACTCCCCCCCTCCCCCCAATTTCAAGTCAGTTGAACAGAAGTCTGAGAAGCCAAGACAAGTATCACTTAGAAGGCCTGAGACCAATTTTTCTACCACTTCCAACTGCCTGGCCAAGAAATAGGCTTCCCAACCCCCCCGCCCTGGTGGGGGACCGCCGGATTTGCAGCCTCCTCCCCCACTCTCAAAAAATCTGGAAGCAGGGGGAGGGATGGCACTTCCCCCTTACAGCGCCCACCGCCCCAGCAACACCAGCGCCGCCGCCGCCACCAGTGCCGCCGGCCCGGGCACGGGCACAGACACAGGCAGCAGCCACCGCCATCGCCGCTGCGGCCCAAGCTACAGGCTCCCTGAGGAGAATGGCAGAGGGTCTCCTCTCCCTCCTTTGCCACCAAGCCCTAAAAAGTAGGTGCCAGGCTACACGACAGAAGGGAAGCAGTGGATGAGTTCTTGGAATCTGTCATTCTGCCTTCACAGGATGGAGTTAAGTTTGGGAAAAAGTCACAACTCGGGGAGCAATGAGGAATTGCCAACTGAGCCCTTAAACGGCTGAATTCCCTTGTGGCTTATCTCTTAAATAAAAGGAACAAAGTCATTAGGCGCTTGCGACCTCTGAGCTTCATGCCTGAAAAGGTTCGCTGATAACGGTCTCGAAGAAAATGGCTGGGCGAACGCAGGTCATCGTCTTGTTTTTCATTGGAATGAGCTTTGTACAAAACAACGCAGGTAAGAGAAACGCATGATGTTGGCTGAAGGAGCTGGAATGTTGTATCGGGGATTTACACTGGTGGCAAACTTGCTGTTATGGACTTTAACCCAAGAGGGGAAGGAACTCTGTTAATTTCAGGCAGCTCTTAACGTTTCCCAAATTGGACTGTGCTTTTAATTTGGCGTGGACTTAGTTGACAGGGTTTTTAGACAGCTCTGTATAACAGAGATGATACTCCCCACCCATTACTGTCAGTGCCTTTGATTTTAATCTGAGATGTTAGCTATAATTTATGAGGTGAGTTGAGCCTCTTGGCCAGGTTTTTAAGAAAAGTTACCGATTAAGCTGGAAAGTCAGGGAGGGAACAGTTTCAGAATCCATAAAACTAGACATATTTAACTGGTGTCACAATATAAGAGCTGGAAGGGACCTTAAGGCTCATCTAGTCCAACCCCCTGCACAAAACTAGACATTCACAACAACCTCCCTGCAACTCACCCAGTGACCCCTGCTGTATTCCCAGAAGGCAGAAAAACTCCAGGATTCCTGGGCCAATCTCACCTGGAGGGAAATTCCTTCCTCACTTGAAAGTGGTGATCAGCATTACCCTGGGCATGTAAGAAAGGGCGACAAGGGCCAAGCACTGGCTTGTCCTTTCCTGCCCTCCCTCTCACCAGCTGTCTAAATTTGGTGTAGATCAGAGGTGGCCAAACTTGCTTAACGTAAGAGCCACAGAGAATAAACATCAAATGTTTGAGAGCTGCAAGACATGAACGTCAGATGTTTGTGAGTGGCAAGACATGGACATTAGATGTTTGAGAGAGGCAAGACATGGACATTAGATGTGTGAGAGCTGGCCAGGTAGGGAGGGAGGCAAATAGATGGTGAGAGGGAGGAGAGAGAAAGAAAGCAACTTTAAATGCATTCTCCATGGTGCCAGTTGGCTTGGCTTGGAGAAGTGATTTAAAGAGACAAATGCCTTCTCCAAGCCAGCCAACAGAGCAGTGGGACTTTGAGAGCCACACAATATGTGCAAAAGAGCCACACATGGCTCCCGAACCACAGTTTAGCCACCCCTGGTGTAGATGACAGCCACCGGGATAAGGGCAGTAGTAAAGGGGGGAATTGACTAAGACTGAGCAAGCACGTTGGCTGGATCCAACCTGTTATTTCTTTAGCATCTTAAAAAAATTGCCTTGCTTAGGCAGCAGCTTGGGAGTGACCAAAACAAGAGTAGCATGAGTTTCTGCAATTGTTCCACAGCCCAATGTTTTCCACAGCCGTGGTACTCTGTGGCTTGCTGAGAGCCACATTCTTGATCTCCATCAGCCCAAAGAACCACATTTGCTCCCATCCCTGGCATGAGGTGTGTAGCTTGCTTGTTCATTCTCCAGGGGATGATTCAAAGTGGGACCCATCTGCTGATCATGAGCCCCACAGGGAAGAGGGCCTTGTCCACTTTTCTGAAACATGGAGATGTTGCCATGTTGGTAGGGTTGCCAATCCCCAGGTGGAAGCAGGGGATCCCCCGGTTTGGAGACCCTCCCCTCGCTTCAGGGTCGTCAGAAAGCAGGGGGAGGGGAGGGAAATGTCAGAACTTGTAACTTTCCTATGTGCTGTGAGCCTATGTGACTCCATATTGTAACCAGACACTAACCCATGCAACCTTGCTTCAGCAACAAACAAACATTTCTGTGCATTTCAAACAAACTGTGATCACTGAAGGGTGACAGATAGCCTCTGGTCAACATCTGCAGGTGGCTCTTTGAAGCCGAGCCGGTCAGGCTCTCTCAGCAGGACTCCATCCTCCCTTACTGATAACAGACCCTGGGAAACAGACAGTTGTCTCTGGCCGTGTGAAAGATCGTTTTATTGTTGTCACTACAACCGCATATAATGTAACCAATGCTAACTTTCGATATTAGTGTTATCCTGTACCTTCAGCTCTGTAGTTCTCAATAAACGCCTATACTTTGCAAAAAAGTCTTGGGCCTCGTTTGAAGTTCTTCCAGTTCTGACATTATAACACTAATCCCTTTTATTCTGGGACTTATCTGAACTGGCAACCTGGCTGGATGGCAGCAAAGGCTCCAGACAACGGAGAGCCCAGCACACCGCCGGAGGACAGACCGTTAGAGTTTGGGGTGACGGCCGTGAGGCACAAAGTCAAAGACCCGGCGCACTTCTCCACGGACGTCTTCCCCTTGCGGGGCTGGAGCCCACGGAAGTCCACCACACTCATGGACGCGGCGGACGAAAGATTCCGGGCGCTCGCCACCGGCACGAACGGAGACGACTGGGATGAAGACAGAAAAGAGGGCCGGATCCCCGGGAACGGAGACCCCATGCACACCCTCCACAACGAACTGTTCAAGTGGGTGAGAGAGCTACACGACCAGGTCCACGTGACCCGGGTCCAGATCGCAGAAGAAATGCAGCTGGGCGCGATCCGCGATCAAATCCGCAACCTGCAGGCCGCCGTGCCGGCGGGACCAGCCGGGCCCCCCGGGGGGGCCGCCCCCCGTGCCGCCTATTGGGGGGGCCCCGGCTGCCCCTCTTGATGGGGCACTGAGGCAGCCCGCCACCCTGGCCGCACCGGCGGCCCCGGTCGCGCCAGCACCTCCCGCCGCACTGGCAGCCCTGGCCGCGCCGGTGGCACCGGCCCTCCCGGTGGCCGCGGCCGCACCGGCAGGGCCAGTGGCCCCCCTCCCCCACCACCGGCGCCTCCAGTGGCCCCGGGGGGGAGCACGGCGGGAGACCTCCTGAGCTGCAAATCACGTTCGACGGGGACGAAGTGGAGTACTTCACCATCCAGTGCAACAACTTTTTTACGCACTGGGGAGCAGGCTACCCGACGGAGGCCAGCCGGGTAGACCACATCGCGTCCAGATTGAAGGGGGCCGCGAGGAAATGGTACGTGGGATTGTACACTGGGCGGAAGCCCGAACTGGCCACGGTGGCGGAATTCCTCCAGGCAATGCTGCGGCAATACGGGGACCCCTTACAAGAGGAGAAAGCCATCGAAGCCCTCCAGCGAATCGAGCAGGGGAACCGCACCACCCGCGAGTATGCCACCGAATTCATGGCCCACTGCGGGGCGGTGCGTGGTTGGAGCGAGTTGATGAAGTACACCGCGTTCAAGAATGGGCTGAATGCGAATATCCTGGATCGGTGCTACCACCAAGGGAGACCCGATACCCTGGTGGGGTGGATCCAGCTGGCAGGCGAGGTTGAAACGAACCTGCAGCATGTTGGAATGCGCCGACAGCAACAACTGGGGAAGAGAGGGGGGAAAGCGACCCCCGCAGCACCAAAACCAGAGGGGAAGAAACCGTCGGCGACCTCTACACTGATCGGGACTGGACGGAGGTGCTTCAGGTGTGGAGATCCGGGGCACCTCGCTGCCAACTGCCCCGCGAAGCCGCCTCCAACCACCCCACCGCCCAAGCCGTTCAGGGGCACCCCGAAGAAGGGAGGAGGCCGCGCCAAAGAGCCCAGCTGGGGCACCGTCGCCGCTTCCATGGCGATTGACGAGGAAACTATAACCATTGGCGAATCGAGCGAGGAGTCATGGGACCCCGAGTCGACGGGAAACGACAGCGACCTGCTTTAATGGGTGCCGCAAAGCAGGTCCAAGAAACGCCGGCACCGATGACGGTGAGAATTACCGGGGAACTTTTGTTTATGGCTGTGACTTTATTGAACCCCCGCCTAAAGCGCTTTATGCACACCCAGGCCCTAATTGATTCAGGGTGTACTAGAGACATCATATCCCCCTGCCTAGTAGAAGCCCTCGGGCTAACCGAGACCCCCCTGCCCCGCCCGATCCAGTTCGAGCAAATGGACAGGTCAGTGATGAAGGGGGAACCGTGCACTGAGGAGACCCAGGCGGTGCCAGTTGGGACAGAGGATCACTGGGGGATAGAGGTGTTCGTAGTCGCCCCCTCTTCCTCATTTGACCTGGTAGTAGGGGCGGGCTGGTTAGCAAGGCACCAACCAGACATACAGTGGGAAGCCCAGATCATGCGCTTCCCGGACTGGCGGTGCGAGCACCACCACTGGTGGGGGGAATGGGGGCCCAAAGCCCCGCCGCAAAATGAGCGGATGTGCCTAACCATAGAAGAAGTGAGATCAATCCCCAAGGAATACCGGGACTTAAAAAGGGCTTTTAGTGAAAAGGAAGCGGATGAGCTACCCCCCCCCACCGCCCCACCGATTGCGTCATCGAGTTAATACCCGGGCAGGAGCTACCGAAGGCTAAGCTTTACTCGATGGGCTGGGCGGAGAAGGCGGAGCTAAAAAAGTTCATAGACAAAAACTTGAAGCGGGGCTTTATTCGGCCTGCCACGGCCCCCCATGCCGCCCCCGTGTTGTTCCGCAAGAAGAAGGATGGAAGTTTGAGACTTTGCACAGATTTTCGCGGGATAAATGGGATTTCAATGTCAAATGCCTACCCGATCCCGCTGATAAAAGACTTACTGAGTACAGTAGCAGAGGGTAATGTGTTCACAAAACTCGACCTCCGCGATGCGTATTTCCGTGTCTGAATTAAAGAGGGGGACGAGTGGAAAACGGCGTTTAATACGCCGATGGGACAGTTCGAGTACTTGGTGATGCCGTTCGGGCTGCAAGGCGTGCCGGGGGTGTTCATGAACTTTATCAATGAGGTGCTCCGAGAATACTTGTACAAGGGGGTGGTGGTTTACCTGGATGACATCATTATTTACAAGAAAGACCTTGAGTCACATGTACCACTGGTCAGAAAAGTGTTAACTACCCTGTATCAGAACAAATTGTATGCTAAGCTGACGAAATATGAATTCCACAAGTCGGAACTAGACTACCTTGGGTTCAGAGTGTCGGGGGAGGGATTAGCGATGGACCCCGCCAAAATACAAGCCGTTCTAGACTGGGAACCGCCCCGAACCCGACGGCAGCTACAATCTTTCCTTGGGTTCGCAATTTTTTACCGCGGGTTCATCAAAGGGTTTGCCCAGGTCATGTTACCCCTCACTGAACTCCTCAAAACCAAAGGGAAAGGGGAAGACGTGAAAAAAACCGGGGGGCGCGCCTCGCCTGGTCCTCCGAGTGCCAGCGCGCCTTTGACGAGCTGAAAAGGCTGTTCACGAGTGAGCCAGTGCTGGCCACCCTAATGAGCTAAAACCGTTCATGGTGCAATGCGACGCCTCCGACATCACGGTGGGGGCGATATTGATGCAACGGGACGATGAGGGGGGGCTCCGGCCGTGTGCGTACATTTCCCACAAGTTCTCAAATGAACAGAGGAACTGGTCAGTGTGGGACAAAGAGGCTTTTGCGGTCACGTTCGCCCTCAAAACCTGGCGGTCGTGGCTAGAGGGAGCCCAAGTCCCGTTCGAAATCTGGACGGACCACAAAAACCTAGAGGCGCTAACCGGGCGGCGCAAACTAACGGCCAAACAAATAAGATGGGCAGGGTTTTTCGTCAAATTTGACTTTGTGCTAAAGCACATCCCCGGCACTAAGAATTTTCTGGCCGACGCGCTCTCGCGCATGCCCCAACATGACAGCCAGAGGGAAGAAGTAATAGATTCCCTTGTTCCACCCACCCAAGTGGCGGGAGGGGTCACCACCAGATCAGGGAAAACCACAGGAGCCCCAGAACCGAAAGAAAAGGAACGCTTCGTGGCCGAAACGGAGGCGGAGGGAGGGGAACGGCCCGAAGGAGTGGAGAAGGGGGAAGGGGGGCTCTGGTACCACAACGGGAAAATCTACGTGCCCAAGAGCCTGCGAAAGGAAGTGCTAGAGCATTGCCATTCAGGCCGCCTAGCGCGGCACTTTGGCTACGTAAAGACGCTAAACCTGATCACCAGGCAGTTTTGGTGGCCCCAAATGAAAAAAGATGTGTCGGAGTTTGTAAACTCCTGCCCGACATGTATCATGGCCAAACGAAGGGGGGGGAACCGCTGGGCCACCTAGTCCCCTTGCCAACTGCGACCCGACCGTGGGCGGTGGTTTCGATGGACTTTATAGTCGAACTACCCCCCTTGCAAGGGAAAACAGTGATACTGGTGGTGGTGGATACTTTTTCCAAGCAAGCACACTTCATTCCGTGCAAACAACTTCCCACCACCAAGAAGCTAGCCCACCTATTCTTCAATCACGTGGTACGCCTCCACTTGTTCCCGGATAAGGTCATTAGCGACCGTGGGCCACAATTCGTTGCCAACTTCTGGCGGGAGTTTTGCAAGATCACGGGGATAGAGCAGGGACTCAGCTCAGCCTACCACTCACAGACGGACGGACAGATGGAGAGGGTGAACGGGCTTCTCGAACAATATCTCAGGTGCTACATCAACTTTCAGCAGTCGAACTGGGTGGAGCTACTAGCCTTTGCAGAGTATGGGTATAACAACAGCCTGCATAGCTCCACAAAAACTTCCCCATTTCAGATAGTAAATGGTTATGAGGGCAAGCCTTTCCCCCACCTTCCCCTACTCGCAGGGGAGCCCAAACAAACTTCTTGTCAACAATGGTGGGAAGGGGTTCGGCAGGGGTGGGAAGTGATCCAAGAGAACCTGGAGAGGGCCAAGGAGGAATACAAACGGCAGTTTGATAAAAAAAAACATCCCCCCCAGTGGGAGTTCAAGGAAGGGGAAAAGGTCTTTCTGTCAACCAAGAACCTCCCCCTGCCGCAGGCTTGCCGCAAGCTGGCCTACAAATACTTGGGTCCCTTTACAATAAAGCGAGTGATTAACAGCGTGATGGTGGAACTGGAACTACCAAAATTGTTGAGTAAGATCCAAACTGTTTTTCATTGCAGCTTTCTTGGCAAAGATCCTGGGGCTACATCCTGGCACCCTCGCCCTCCCGAGCCACCTCCTACGCGAGTGAAGGGCCAGAGCCACCATGAGGTCCAGGAGATTCTGGACTCAAGGGTCCAATGGGGGGTCTTGTACTACTTAATCCGCTGGAAGTACTTTCCCCCGAGCTGTGACGAGTGGGTCAAAGCTAGCGATGTGTCTGCGCCACAATTGCTCAAGAAATTCCACCTACTGTACCCGCACAAGCCCAGGGCGAGAGCTTAGGGGGGGCAGTATGTCAGAACTTGTAACTTTCCTATGTGCTGTGAGCCTACGTGACTCCATATTGTAACCAGACACTAACCCATGCAACCTTGCTTCAGCAACAAACAAACATTTCTGTGCATTTCAAACAAACTGTGATCACTGAAGGGTGACAGATAGCCTCTGGTCAACATCTGCAGGTGGCTCTTTGAAGCCGAGCCGGTCAGGCTCTCTCAGCAGGACTCCATCCTCCCTTACTGATAACAGACCCTGGGAAACAGACAGTTGTCTCTGGCCGTGTGAAAGATCGTTTTATTGTTGTCACTACAACCGCATATAATGTAACCAATGCTAACTTTCGATATTAGTGTTATCCTGTACCTTCAGCTCTGTAGTTCTCAATAAACGCCTATACTTTGCAACAAAGTCTTGGGCCTCGTTTGAAGTTCTTCCAGTTCTGACAGGGAACTCTGTTATTCCCTATGGAGATTTATTCCCATAGAAAATTATGGAGATTTGATCCGTGGGTATCTGGGGCTCTGGAAGGCTGTTTTTTGGGGTAGAGGCACCAAATTTTAAATATTACATCTAGTGCCTCTCCCCAAAATACCCACCAAGTTCCAAAAAGATTGGACCAGGGGGTTCAATTCTATGAGCCGCAAAAGAAGGTGCCCCTATCCTTCATTATTTCCTATGGTAGGAAGGAATTGAAAAGGTGTGCCGTCCCTTTAAATGTGATGGCCAGAACTCCCTTTGGAGTTCAATTATGCTTGTCACAGCCTTGATCTTGGCTCCACCCCTAATGTCTTTGGGCTCCAAAGTCCCCAGATATTTCTTGAATTGGACTTGGCAACCCTACCAAGAAAAGTAACAAAAATAAAATCCTTTCTCTTACAATAATGGTCTTTGCCACCACTTTTTTCCTGTAAATGAATTATTCTAGAGTTAATCCAAATGAAATTCACAGGGGAAATGAACAGAATGGAAATTTGAATGTGCATATATAAATTTATTTGCCTCTGGTGCTAATTTAATTATAATTCAAAGGGATCAGAATCTGGCAACAATGTGCATAGTCTTGCTGCCTGATGGCAGTATGAAAGTTTTAGTATTTTATATATTTCCCTCCTCAATATGTAAGTGGAACCTTATATACTGCCCACTAGTCTTCCTGTAACATTGCTATTTATTAATAGTTCAGACTGAGAGCCAAACTACACATTATAATGTCCACATATCTGGTAAGAGAAAGGATATTTTTAGTGGGTTGGGCTACTGTTTACCTCAACCGCAGATCCGTGCTCATGAGCTGGATTTGTGCAGGGAGGGAGGTGTCCATCTTTCAGATAAAGGTAAGATAAACCTTCCTGGAGGATTTATGGCAAGGGCTTAGGATGATGTTAGGCTTGGGCAAAGGTTTGGTGCTCACCAAGCCGCATAACATCAACCAAAAATCTTGCCTACCCATAAAGTGACCAGCCTATTCAACAGCTTCACCCTAACCAATTCCACCATGCCTTGTACCAGCAGTACAGGGTAGGTGAAAAACACCTCTTCAGGCAGCCAATATTGAAAAGGTGAAAAAAATCCTACCCCCCCCCCCTCCCGTAACCAGGGCAACCAGCACCAGCTCATACTGCTTAAAGGGAGGGAGGGTGGGCTGAGCATGTGGAGCCGAATGTAAGGTGGGAGTGCAGACAGCTGTTAAAAATCCAGTTCCACCCCCAGAGGCTCCCGAGATGCCAAGCACCCTGCCACTCTTCCTCCCTTTTGCGGAGCCAAAAGCGACCCCCAGATTGCACTGCTGTTTGGCTGGTGATCGGGTGAGGAGCCGTGTTGCCCCTACAGAGGGAAGAAAGAGTCAGACACAAAGGGTTGGGTAACTAAGGGTCACTTTTATTTGTTAACACAAGAACAGCAAGGATACTAATGCAAATGGCAGCATGAGCAGGGCCAAAGATCAAACATCCTTTCCCCTGCCACACAATGGGCAAGCCACCTTTGCCCCTGGGCAGAGACATCTGGAAATGACTCATACCCAGCCAGCACAGCAAATGGGCTAAGCCCTGAAGTTCCAAACCTCAGCCACAAGGCTGCCAGGGCAGATCGATCCAGGCAATCCCAAGGCAGTCAGCATCCTCATTCAACTGGTCCACACAGTCCAGGATGATTCAGCATGATCCCCATATCCTCTTAAGGAAGGAGAGCTACTGGTGCTCACCAAGCCACATAACTTCAACCAGAAATCCTGCCACCGCAAGGCCAAGCCTTTGCTTAGGCTGTTGCACCCACCTACAAGCCTAACATCAACCTAAGCCCTTGCCATAAATTCTCCAGGAAGGTTTATCTTACCTTTATTGGAAAGCTGGACACCGTCCTCCCTGTACAAATCCAGTTCATGAGCATGGATCTGTGGGTGAAGTAAATAGTGGCCCAACCCACCCTCAAGAGCTTTCTTAATTCTAAATTGGCTTTACGCTGCACTCTCTCAATAGTACGTCATTCCCATACCCCACACCACACCTGATGCAAGATCATGGCAGACCACACTAACAGAGTCTATGGCCACCATCCCTTGATGATTCTAAAGTCATCCTTGGCCTGCAAAATAAGGGCCTTACCTTTAATTAGCCCCAGATCGTTACTCCCTAGGTAAATAACAAGAACCTGCAGTGGAGCTTGAAAACCACCATCAAATAAAAGAAGCAATAGGACCAGCCACCGGAGACCCCGCTGTCCATGCCATTCCAAGTTGGCCCACTTGCTGAGGCCCAATTGTGAACCAGTGGCAGACTTCCTGGCCCAATGGGCAGCCCAAAAAACAAAACTGTGCCCGCAGATAAGGACGCAATGTCTCTCACCACAGACCACAGTACCTAGGAGAAACAGAAACAGTGAGCAACTTAAGAAGCCAACAATTACCATAATTTAATAGGATGCACATAGACCTTGTAGGCTGCAGAACGCCTCTTGCCTAGGCATTGAATATCATGAGCTGCATAACTCAAGGTAGCTGCAGTAGATGTTGCACTGATGCGAAATGATTGTGTACCAAACCTTACACCCTCCAATCCCAGCCTGTCAAGTGCTTTCGCTGTCACCACCCAAAATTGGTGCTTTGTCAGGGAACTACCATCTGCATGAAGGAACAACAGACCTGCACATGGACCACGGCCAGCCAAATAATGGGATAAAACCAGAACCATAGCTCTCTTGCAGAACAAGAGCCCACCTGAATAACATCCCCGCTGGCACTGATCAGTTTTGGAATTGTCAGGAAAACCATTCCTTTGGCCGAGAGAATGTCCTGGGCCATAAGGGCATGATCAGAGACATCTCCCTTAGACTGAACTATAAAGCTCTCTATAAAGCAGAGAAAAAAGATCAATGAATTACCCTCTTAAAATTTTGTCCTCCCTCCCCCCACCGCCCTCCTCTTCTTTGCGGCACTGCAAGCTAGCGGCTCAACTGGGCAGGGACGGGGCAACGGAGCATGGCACTGGCTTGTAGCGCTGTGGGAGCAGGGAGGGAGGCAGGGAAACTAGACTGCCATGGGCACCGGGGGGAGAGCAACTGCCTAGTTTGCCTAGTGGGCAAGCCGGCCCTGCCTAACCTGTGCACTCTCCAAGGCTGCCAATCAAGCCATTACAATCTGTTCAAAACCATCATTGTCATCATCTGACGATAGAGGCTGAATGGCTAGTCTTTTAGGTGGGGCCTTAGGAGCAGTTCTTCCCCTTAGGGGTCCCCTGGCCCTTACATGAAGGCATGGAAACGCTACAAACAGGTAGCAATAAGAAAAAGGAAAGGGGGGCAGTCTTAAAACACCAACAACAGCTAACCCTACTTAGCTTCCAAGATCTAACAAGATCAGGCAAGCCTGGGCTATCAGGGCCCCAACAACTCAGCCCAAAGCACAAAATGGGAGTAAGTGCACACCCAGCAGCAGAACCTAAAATGGCCAATGGTGTGTAGAAGCAAAATGGTTGCCACTAACTGTAAGGTTTGAATCTAAGCAGGGGAGTGCACAAAAGAAAGTTTCTATGAAAACCCCCTTGAAGACCACAAGGAGGAGGGGTGATACTGAAAGCCCCCCAGTGGCACTAATCCTGTCTACCAAAAAGACAACTAAAGCAACTCTTTTTTTGTTTGTTTTGGGGGTTGAGAAGGCGAACAAGCCTCTAGCCACTGCCCTCTAGCCCTCCTGCAAAAACACACCACCTGATGAAACTGCCTTATCTACTTCCCTTCCACCAAGACAGAACCAGCAGCCCTCAGTGTTGCTTGCCACTGCAACTGCAGCCCGCCGCACAAGCAAGCAGATGGAAAAAACACTGCCCTCCAGCCCTCCCACTAAGAAAGAACTAGGAGTCCTCAGCGTCGCCTGCCACTACAACTGCAGCCCAAGGGGAAAAACATCAGCCGAAGCTATTCCCTGGGCAATGCTACAGATCGTTGCCGACTACCTCTGCCTGACTCCCAGCATCTCACAATGCTTAGTCCCAGTGAGTCCGTCAAAGGCCCTGCTCAACACAGAGAGGCAACCGGACGCTCCTCTCTGCCCAAGCACGTGCAGCTGAGTGAGAGGTGGGAGTGCAGCTGGCTGTTAAAAAGCCAGCTCCACCCCCAGAGGCTCCTGAGATGCTTAGTGCCTCACTGCTCTTCCTCCCTTTTGTGGAGGCAAAGACGGCCCCCAGATTGCATGACCCTTTGTCTGGCAATTGGGTGAGGAGCCGTGTTCTTAATGAAATCAGTACAATGTGTTTAATTCAAAAATGTTGAAATAAAGGTAGTTTAAATCTTCTGATAATTTCAGCTACTTAGTCATACTGTGCACTAATTATCATGTACTCATTTTTTCATGAGTGCCTTCCCTAATCTTGTGTGTTTGTTAAAGCTGACAGGCCAGGGGACTGCACTGAGACTTCAGATTGTAATAGACTAGCTGGGAGGACAGGACTAGGAACATTTTCTTTTTTCTACCTTTATCTTGATCAAGTCCATCAGGTTCTTATTTAACATATTTTGTGATCTCTTCCTAATCTTATTTTTGCAATTTCATGCTTGCATATATTATTGTTATTCACAACCATTTGAGCTCTTTTCAAGCAGCAAATACAATTAACAAATTGCTGAAGCATGCCAAAGTCCCATTTGATTTTCCTGATATTATGTCGCTGATATGTCTAATGCTACTTCCAGAGCTATCAGTGATAACTTTTGCATAGTTTAAGGATGAATGGTCCTTATCTCAATTAACCAGAATGATTTACAGCATCTGGGTAATCATTGCTTGTTTTCATGGAAATGAAGCATCTAATGCACACACTAAGAATTAAATAGAAGGCTGTGCTTTTGAACTTAGGTTGACCTACACGGGTGTGCTGACACAACATAATTATGACAAATAGCACCATTATAGAATAAGCATAGCTTCCTGTACAGTACAGTTCTCATATATATCTGTGCAATATCAACTGGGAAAATGCCCTACCTCAAGTTTTTAAAAAAATAATGTTGTAATAATCTGTTATTAAAATCAATAGCTATTTTATTATTCATTATGCATGTAGTGCCAAAATGAAGCCCACTGTGTGCCATAAATTTACTGGCTTGTCACTTAATACAATATGATTTTACAATATTGCTAATGTGCACAAAGCATTCAAATATAGAATATTGGTGCATGTGTGATTTATAACAAATAAGGCGAGGATGAATTTCAGTTAAGTCCTCATTACTTGAATTAGGTCAGAGGAAAATCAATATGATTCATAACGTATCTGTGACATAGAAGACTGAATTAAAAATCCTGAGATGAGAGATATTGTTTACATTCATTTTTTTGAACACCATAAATTATAAGAAAAAGGGCAAAAAGGGAAGTGCTTTTTAAAAAACAACAAACAAACAGTAACACTGTGGGTTTAGACTCCAAACAAGCAATAAAAAAGTCAATACTCTACATCCTCTATCTAGTCCTCAGGCCAAGTTTATTACTCTACGTTTCCCTCCATGCTGCTTAGATTGTTCTTTTTGGGGGGAGGGGCAAGGTTGTCTTTTTGTGTGTGTGTCTGCACTTGAAAACCATGGTGACTTCAGATGACTGACCTTGCTGGGGGCTTGGAAGATATTCAGACAGGTGGCTAAATAAAGCCTGCCCCTGCCCTCCTGAAGCCTGATATTCCAAGGAGGTCTTCCATCCAAGTACTTGCCAGAGTGGACTCTGCTTAGTTTTCGAGATATGATGAGATCAGACTTGCCTGGGTTATCCAGGTCAGGGCTATGCTACTAACACTGTTGAATGTCATTGAAAGGCTTGTGCAAGGAGGTGGCAGAGTAGATTCCCCTTCCCGTCACCTTCTCCAGAACCTTACTGCTTGCCCCAACCAAAACCCTCTCTGAGGGTCATGGGACCCTTGTAAAAAAAAGCACTATATTACTTGAGGGTGCAGTGAGAAAAGAAATGGGACAAAACCACTTCCTCCTCTTCCCCCTTTCACTGGCATTGTTGCAGTGTGATTCCTCTTGATCTCCAGCAGCAGATGAAGGCAATAATAAGCAACCATACAATACATATGTATCCATATACATGTAAATCATTACATTGTGATTTATTGGTCTGTTGATTTTAGATTTTTAATGGATTAATGTATTTGTTTTTATGCTGTTACCCACCCTGAGCCTACCATGGCAGGATGGGTAGGATATAAATAAATAAATAAATTTATTCTCTCTCCTTAGAACACAATAAACATAATCACACAGTATGAATCAAGCCCATATACAATTTATCTGTATGGTGCCAGTGTTCATGGAATGGGAATGAATACAGGTGTCCTCTCACTGCTCACATACAAGTAAATTGTCTGAGTCTCTCTTCCTACATGAATTCACTGGAATGTATGCACAATGCCTACATGCATAGAAGCTGTACATAAACTGGTTCCACAGTGATCAGGGATATTTGTGTTTAGTCATTCCTTTTACAGGAAAGGGTTATACCACATATAAGTGTTATGTCCACCTTCAGGTGAACATGCATAGGAGGGGGCAGGGCAAATATGCTTTACATACATTGGCCTTGTACACACAAGTCATGTCCCCTTACAATATCCCATTGACTGGAGTACTGTATAGTTCCTCCTTTTCCCACCTAGTTCAACTCCCTTCAGGATGACACTGACAGTATGGACTGCTTCTATCTCCTCTTCTGAATAATCAATTTACTATTTAATTAGTAGTTAATACAAGCCACTTAAGAAATATGCCCACGGAAATCACTCTGTTTTGCCATCCTTTCTGCAAGGACACCTGACTGTGTGATAGTTATACTCAGATTGCAAAATTGTTTCACTTTTTACTACATCTATTGGAAATCCATTTCTCATGCACACTCTGTATTCCCCTGACTAGTAATTATAATTTAGGAAGTTCAAGTAGGACCATGTATATCACTTCTACCGCCAAGAGCTCTCTGGTAAATCATTGTTCTTTTGACCTGATACTCTTGACTCATTGCTTGGAAGTTGCTGGATTGGAAGCCAAACACAAAGCTTTTCCTTGGCTTTATCCTGTTCTGTACATCTGTTTTAGACATTTCAATACAATATGTAATGCTCTTCTTCCAATTTAGCAATGATGTATTTTGTAACAAATTTTTTTAAAGACTGGAGCTGGGATAATGCATAATAACTACATTAAATTTGACGTTTCAATCCCTTAGTCAGAAGGAAAAATAATTCATGTGTAATAGCTTTCTGGGATCAGAGGCATACTTGCAGCTGAAGAAATAGAATAGAATATGCAAAACGAAGTTTGCGCAAGCACATGAAATGACCCACATCCAAAGAAAGAGATTTTTCCCACAATACAAAGAACTGATTATCACTTTGAAGTGATCCAAAGGGTAGAAAAAGTAGCAGACAAAATTATAAAGTGATGAATCATACAGAAAAAGTCAGAAATCCAGTGCAAATAGTAATAATTAAGGCATGATGGGAATACATTAACAGAGTAATCCCAAGCAGTGTTACACCCTTCTAAACCCACTGAAGTCAATAGACATTAGAATGGTATAAGTGGCTCTGTAAACCGTGCTAAAAATTATCAGGGATCTAATCCAGGCTATTGAGACAAAATAAATAAAATAGGACTTTTCAAGGTAAATTGCCTATAAATCAAAACGTGAATCAACAATCACAGGCCCACCACTCAAACTGCAAAATTGCTTTTGGATTTGAGCAGCCCAAACCCAAGCCCCACATGCCAATATAGCAAGACAATACCTCATATTCTGCCAGCAGAGGGAAAATGTTGATAAAAGTAGGTCCTGCTCCTAGGAGCTGAAATACACCATAGTTACAATGGAGATCACAGCAACTCTACTACTTCTCACCAGTCCCAGCAGCACCTGTGCCTGTCATGTATGGAAGCAATGAACCACCACACAGCAATGTCAATGCTCCTCAATATCACCCTCCCCCTACCCAACCACAGAACACAACAAGTGGAAGAACAAAGGGAATGTAGCTTCTTCACCATAAGGATGACTGTCCTATGGCTAGTTGAAGCTCTAAAATTAATACACACCATGGAGCTCTGCAGATACAATTTTAAATCCTTTCCAGCAAGCACATTTCTTTTTGTTAGGTGGATATATGGGGAAGGCATCACAGCTATTCACTCATCTGAACATCACTCATCTGCCTCTGCTTGGCAGAAGCAACCCTGATAAAATACCCAAGATCTCTTCCACACAAGAGTGTAAGTTTTATGAGAGGGGGATGGACTAGTGGAGAGGTGTCGAACTCATTTGTTATGAGGCCGAATCTGACATAAATGAGATCTTGTCAGGCCAGGCCACGTCAGACCGGACCGTGTGTGTACCTATTTAAGATTAGGTAGCAGAGATATAAAATTTTATAAAGGACACAGATCTTTTAGCCAGCAATGTAAAACAGATAAAAAATTTTAAAAAACAAAACTTAAAACATTAGCATTTGTTGGTCATAAAGCTGCCTTCTTTGTATTTCTTCCATGGGATCCAGGGAACTGGGCAAAGGAAGCTCTTTCCTTCCTTCCCCAGGGAACCAGGAGGGGGAGGAGCCTCAGCCAATAGAAGGAAGAGAGACTTGACTCAGCAGCTATATTGTATGATTGAGACAGTCTGGCAAAGCAAGCTATCCTTCCTCCCCTTCGTCCCCAAGGGAAGAGCCTCAGCCAATGGAGAAAACAGAGATTTTGCTCTGTAGTTTTTGTGCAATTGAGCAAGTTTTGCAAAGCAAGCTGAGATGCAGAAGGAAGCAAGAGAGAGGGAGAAGGCAGCAGATGACAGCCAGTTGCTTGGGGACCTGATAGGAGCCCTCAGGCCACACGTTTGACACCCCTGGATTAGTGTTTTGCCAGGCAAATGGGATTTAGACATGAGGACAGCCACAAGAGAACATACACCTGCTTGTTCACAGTCAACATTCCTGTCATCGTCTTAAGAGCTCACTAAGGAAAAGCTCCTATGTATTAAACAAGAGCCATGAGTTTAAATCTCACCAGTGGGGATGACAGCAAAAATACAAAGTTCATCTTTTAGCTAGCAGTGTAAAACAAAAGAAAGAGAGAAAGAAGAAGCCAAACTTCACACATTCAGAAACAGTCCCATAATCATACACCCAACAGGGCACATGACAGACAGACACAGAATAGTCCTTTAGAAATTATTCAGCAACCATTCTGTTGAAACTAGCCATGTATAATATGGGTTTAAAATGTGACTTCATCATGTATGTTTTAAATCATTAGACTGTAAGGGCAGAAAGGTGGTATGTAAAATTGTATAAATAAATAAGACACCAGCAGCTATAAGAAGGATTGCACAACCTTACAAGTTACTGACTATCTCTACAAAATTCCCTTTCTTGAGGGTCCCTATTGCTAAAGTCCCCACGTGTACATTGTAAGCATGTACAACATGAAGCCAGAGAGATGTAACTCCATACTGCGTACTTTGTCACAGTTTGGTTTTGTGGTTAAGTGTGCAGACTCTTATCTGGGAGAACTGGGTTTGATTCCTCACTCCACCATATGCAGCTGCTGGAATGGCCTTGGGTTAGCCATAGCTCTCATAAAAGTTATCCTTGAAAGGGCAGCTTGTGAGAGAGCTCTCTCAGCCCCACCCACTTTACAGGGTGTCTGTTGTGGAGGAAGGAGATAAAGGAGACTGTAAGTCGCTTTGAGACTCTGATTCAGAGAGAAGGGCAGGGTATAAATCTGCAGGCTTCTTCTTCTTCTTCTTCTTCTTCTTCTCCTCTTCTTCCTCCTCCTCCTCCTCCTCCTTCTTCATGGGTGTCCTGGCTGGCACTAATGTACAGCTTAGAAAATCTGGAATTGGCTGCAGGCTTAGTCAGTATCCAAAGCTGTTCCATAGTTGAAGGTACTTGACTAAGGCTGAGCTTTTCTTTTTCTTTCTTTCACTATCCATGCATTCTATGGGTGTTTTTACAGTTATGTCAGGTTATCACTGGCATCATGTTTTACTAGGAATAGGGATGACAATCGGGGTGGGGAAAATTAGGCTATCACTAATATTTTGCAACAGCCGTTTCTGCACCAGCACATCTTGGCAGCAGTATATCTCTGTACATACCAGATCTTCATACTTGGAGCAGTGAACCTTGGCATTAGGCAATGTAGAGATTAGTTGCCAACTTAAAGCATTCACACATCCTAAATAATGCACTTTTGATCCACTTTAGTGACTGTTCGCAAGTGGATTTTGCCATTTCACACAGTAAAATCCAGTTGTAAAGTACATCGAAAGTGGACGAAGTACATTTTTTAGTGTGTGTGAAAGTGCCCCTTCTCTCCTACAAATCTGGTTTGCTGGAGACAATTTATTCTGCCCTACTCACTCCACCCACCCACTGATCTGGCTGTGCTGCAGAAAGGAAAGGGAGTGGTTTGGGTTTCACCACCATCCTCCCCAATTTTTTTGTAGAAAGGTTTGAAATTTTTACTATAATTCTGTTTGTTTAAAATTGTTTTCTAAAACTTTCAAATGTTTCAAATGTTTATTAAGTTTAGGTATAAAAAGGGAGAATAATGCAGGGTTACAGAAGCTAAAATAAAGGGGAGAGGGGTACAAGATGGAAAAACAAAAAAAGAACAGAGAAAAGCAGCAAATATATCTGTTACATTTCTACCTCAAAGCATAATACCAAATTCCTTCTACCTGCAAGTCTTTAAATTTTTACCCAGTATAACCATTAAATTCTACAGTCTTATTATTTTATTATATACTTTTAACTATTCTATTGCTTATGATATACATCTAAACTATTTGTCTTCAGGACGTACATGTGAGAAAAGCAGAAAAGTCAATCATGAAACAGCTAACTGGTTAAATTTAGCAATATTAAAAATAAAAGCTAACTAGTTAATTTGACAGTATTATTAACATAAGCATAAAAGATAAACATAGTTTCTTTGTCCTTAATACTAACTTACTTGTTGCTAACGGAGGAGAGACAAGAAGAACAAAAAACACAATACTTTGTCTATTTCAAAATAAACAATTTCTCCAGTCAGAAATATCAGGAGCAGATCTTTAAGATTACAAAATATTTGTGTTGTCTGTCTTGTTACAAATTGACCCAAGTTAATTGTTTGTCTACTTCAGATGTTTAAAATTCTTTAAAAACTTTTGGAGACTATAACTCCTATTTTCATATTACTCTAAGAAGCACAAATTTAATATACAGTAACTGACTCATCTCCCACGTTTATTTTCACTTAGAGGAAAAATCATACAATCTCCATAGCCCACTCTCTATTACATTGCTCTATTTAGCATCCATAAATGAAAATAACAAATGAAAGAGAAACATCCAGGTTCCAAAAGCCTTGCTTGCCATTTCAAAATTGCATGCCAGTTCCCTTTTATTGATTCAGTGTTAACCAATTACATGCAGAAAAAACAGTTTATAATCTTTTCTTCTTGAAAGCTTTCCAAATTTTGATCTTCTTATTGAAATCTGCCTCTTCTCCCCTTGGTGCATTCATCCGTTTTGCTGAAAATGATAAGGCCCCCATGCTGTCACTTCCTCCTCTGAGAACTTTGATTAGTCTTGATTTCTGCCTCTTCTTTGTAAATGCGCATGTTGCCTCCATTTTGATTTCCTTTGGCACCTTTCCCAACGAATCTTTATCCATTTTTCTCAACTCAGCAGACATCACTGGGGTCTCTTTACCACTTTGCTCATATAAATGTTCAGTTTCACTGTATTTCACAAGAAAGAATTCCGTCTGCTTTTGTATCAACTCTGTTAACAGACCACTTTCCTGCTTTAAGGAGACTATGGTAGTCATAACATCTTTTTTATCAAATGCTTTAATTTGCAACGCCATTTTCTCCACAGAATAACTCAGTCTATAATCAAAGTTAAAAAGTAGCTCAAAGTCCCAGTTAGTCTGTCTTTCTAAATCTCCTCCATGTGCTTTTCTCCTGCATTTCAATTGTAGTCATTTCAGTCCCAATCAAGCATCACATACATTTCTCTTAAAGGTATATCCCATTTTTATTCAGACCATATTGTAACCAAGTGGTGATCTCATTATAACTTGTTTAATTGTAAACCAAATCAGTTCAAACATCTGTGCTCAGTCAAAAGTTATTGAAAATTCTCAAATTTCTTCTTTGTCTTTTTGAAGCCTCCCTTGCTTTAAAAGAGGGGGATTATCCTCCTCTTCCCCTTTCTTTTTGAACAGTCCCAATTGTTGTTATGTTAAAAAATCTATTAGCCGGTAGTATTGGAAAGCAGACTTACTTGCATGGTAGAGTTTCAGTGATTAAGGTAGAAGAATTATGCATCAAAAGCTTGTTAAGAGAGGGAAGCAGTCGGGCATTCACCTCTTGCTGCCATAATGGTGACTGTGGCGGCAGAGCACAGAAGCAGACAGGAAGAACAGGGAACAACCACTGTTGTTTCCCTGGCTCTTGTAGAGCTCCTTGCTGTCAGGAGATGCCTCCAGGGTCACCCTCGAGATGCCGTGGCTGTGGCACCCCTCCTACTGCCCAATTCGGGGGGGGGGAGATCACGGACCACCACTGAGTTCGAAGCACTGAAACCTGAAAGTCTTCTAAAACTGGAGCCGGGTGCCAATGCTGGTAGAGAAGCAAAGAAAAAGACAAAGAAGATGAAGATATTGGACATAGTGGCAAAATGGTGATGGGAAATGTTCAGAATTAAGGGACCTGCATCAGATCTACAAAAATAGGAAACTATGTAAGGAACTGTAGATAATTAAATTCATGCTTAGAAGTAGCCCTATATAATTTGATATATTTCACTTCTTTTTAAAGATGTTTTTCCATTGAGTTCTCTGTATTTTTTCCAGTTACTTTCTTTCTTCAGTGGAGAAAAATGGTGGAATGCTGCTCCCTTCATACATCTACATGGTGAGATATTTTATCATGGAGGTTGTTGATTTTTATATTTACTGAAGTTCAGTATTTCACATCAAGTTACAATTATGAACCACCTTTCCCTTTATTTTCCATTACCTATTTTTGGATTGCCTCTTGGAAACACCCCATGAAGCTTTAGAGCGGGATGGCCAAACTGTGGTGTGGGAGCCACATGTGGCTCTTTCACACATATTGTGAGGCTCTTGAAACCCCCACCATCTGCCAGCTCGGAAAAGGCATTTGTTTCTTTAAATTACTTCTCCAACCCAAGGCAGCTGGTGACTTGGAGAATGCATTTAAAGTTGCTTTCTTTCTACCTCTCCTTTCCCCATCTATTTTCTTTCCTTCCTTCCTTCCTTCCTTCCTTCCTTCCTTCCTTCCTTCCTTCCTTCCTTCCTTCCTTCCTTCCTTCCTTCCTTCCTTCCTTCCTTCCTTCCTTCCTTCCTTCCTTCCTTCCTTCCTCTTTGATGTTCATGTCTTGCGGCTTTCAAACACCTAATATTTATTCTATGTGGCTCTTATGTTAAGCAAGTTTGGCTACCCCTGCTTTAGAGTGTCTCACATGAACCTGATTTTGGTGCAATAACAGCATTTTGAACCTCATCAATAATTACCAAGGTAAAATGTTCCTACTGTTGTCAAAATTCAGCCCACTGAATAAAAAAAAAAAATCAGTTCTTTGATTTGAAAAGCAGTGGATGTCAAATATACAAATCGCTTTCCATAAAAGAACACCACTTCACACAGATCTACTCAGCACAGATAGTTTTGCATTAAGTGAATAATAGAAATGCAAACAAGGGAATAAAAAGATTCCCCCCCCTCAATATAGTTATGTATAATATATATTCAATTTGTTTGTTGATACATGATATGGTTTAAACATGATCTAATATTTTACTGGCAACTATTCATAAACCTTTCCCTTCTGGGAATGAATATTTATTATTATGCTTCTTACAAAACAACAAAAAAGGGTTCTTCTCATATTCAAAGTAAGAAAAAGAGCAAGGATATGGTAGGCCCATTGCAGGAAAAGGAAAGAAAAATTGTAACCGGTGAAGAAGAAAGTGCAGAACTGCTCAATTCCTGTTTTCCTTCAGTCTTCTTTTGTGAAGGAAAAGGTGCTGAATATGGCAAATACAGAACACATGCTATGGGGAGGGAGTTGCAACCTAGGATCAGCACAGGGGTAGTTCATAAATACTTGGGAGGAAGAAGAAGAAGAAGAAGAAGAAGAAGAAGAAGAAGAAGAAGAAGAAGAAGAAGAAGAAGAAGATGATGATGATGATGATATTGGATTTATATCCCACCCTCCACTCTGAATCTCAGAGTCTCAGAGCGGCTTTCAGCGGTGGCGCTGAGAGAGCTCTCACAGAAGCTGCCCTTTCAATTATTTCAGCTATCTCCCCACTTTTAAATTTCTCTTCTCCCTTCTTGTCTCTTAATGAGAATATTTGACTTATTCTTCTCTCTTTCCTCAGTTTATATGCTAACCATCATCTAGTCTTGTTTGCATGTTCAAAAAATTTTGTCTTGCAAATTTAATTTTTTGAAGGATTTCAATTTTTAAAAGTTTTATTGGATTTCTAAAGGTTGGGGATAAAGGGTAAGGGGGAGCAGAAAGTTATAGTTACAGATATCTTAGTCTGCATGTAATATACTTTCTCAGAATACAGGTCTGCATCTAATATACTTTCATAGAATACATATATTGTCATCTATTATTATCTCTTAACTTTAGTTCATCGACATTTTAATACTATCATAATATAAGTCTTCTTGTTGAAGTGTATAACCATTTAATGTAATGGCCGCCTATTGCCCGCCTTTTTCCGTGACTGAGCAAGGACATATAATGATATTAATCACTTCGGGGGTCCTGTTGATAGTTAATGAGGGGATCACTGCTGAATAGATGTCTCTCCCAAAGACTCAGGAACCAAAGATCGAAACAATCAACCACAGTACTTTATTTATAGATAGGCTTGAACTGGGGGTGATGGGTTGTTTATACAGAAGATAGTTTGGGGCTTTATGTGCCTGGTCCCTGGAGTCATCTGGTGTGACAGCCCCCAGATCTCCTGACTCCCTCAGACCCGCGGCTCTCCCTCCGCCACCTTATAAGTTCTTAGGAGCAGTGTAAAATATGTCTGTGACCACTATTGTCTTCCACCTTGACACTCTCTTGTCAACCCTCCTCTTTCTCTGAGGGCACCCGCGACCAAGAGATATGCCCTCCAAAGCCACCTGGCTGATTTCACCGAGCCGACCAAGAGCTTCCCTCCCCACAAAGTCTCCTTCACAGCACTCTGTCTCCAACTCCCTCCCCCTTTTTTTACTGTTTTCTGACAGTTAACCCTCCACTCCAGACCTGAGAGTTCTGAGCGCACCTGGCCCCCACCCTCGGGTCACATGATTCAGTGCTCTTTGAGTCCTCAGCTACTACTTTAACCCTTCAATTCCTTCACAAAGTGCCTATTCAAGTTGACATTTTCAGCAAAGGCAGTCTTATAATAAAAAAGTACAGGAGAAAGGAAATATAGGTTCACACCAAAGAATCTTGAGTATCTAGCCAAATACGTAGTTTCAACCAATATTTTCTTGTTTCTTCTTTATATTTCCCAGCCAACTATTGGGATAAGTAGTCCAGTTCAGCCGTTCTAAATTTTTTCCCATCAAATCCATTCTTGTGGGGATCTCCTCCAGTTTCCATCTCTGTGCCAAAAGAATCCTAGCTGCTGTGTTAATATGTGCCAACAAATGTCTCATCTCTTTGGAGTAATCTTCAGGGAATATATTCAATAAAAACAGTTCTGGTTTAAATTGGATCTGTGTCTTCAGAATTTTCTGTAATAGTTCGTGAATAATTTTCCAATAGTCCTTCACCACCTCACATGTCCACCACATATGATAGAAAGATCCCACATGTTTAGTGCATTTCCAACATTTGTTAGACATGTTAGTATACATCTTACACAATTTCTGTGGAGTTATGTACCATCTATAAAACATCTTATACATATTTTCTTTAAAGGTTACTGACTTAGTTAGTTTAATATTGAATTTCCACAACCACTCCATTCTTCTAACCTGATGTTATGTCCCAAGTTTTTTGCCCATTGGACCATACAATCTTTTACTACCTCATCGTGCATCTTCATCTGTAATAGGTATGCATATAGCTTAGAAATTAGCTTTTTTTGAGGACCTAAGAAGATTTTATCAAATGGATATTGCTCTGTGTTAAAGTCTGTTGTTTTATCTTTGGCATATCTAGATTCAACTTGCATTTTACTTGCATTCAACTTGCATACCTAGATTCAACTCATTTTAATGTCCATGTTTTCCAGCTCTTCTCTGGTTTTCAATTGGTTATTGTTTTTCAATAGGTCATCATATCTATAACTCTGATTGTGTTTCAAAAGATTTGGAGGAGTGAATGCTTCCACTGGAGATACCCATCCTGGAATTTTCTGGTAAATTCTCGGTTTTAACCATAGCCATGTGTGATACAAAGATTTTCGAGACCATTGGTTCTTAAAATATGAATGTCCTTCTAATCTTTGATACCATAAATACACATGCCAACCTAAATTGAGATCATGTCCCTCTAGCAATAACTGTCTCTTATCATTCAATAGTACCCACAAGAGCTTTATAGTACAGTTGCCAATCTGGGAAGCCTATACTTGCTCTCAATTTAGAGTCTTGCAGTATCTTTAGTTTGATTCTTGGTTTTTTGCCTTGTCAGATGTATTTAGCAACCATCTTGTTCAATTCTTGAAAGAACCCACTGTTTAAGAGTACTGGAATAGTTTGGAATAAAAATAACAATCTTGGCAAAATGTTCATCTTTATTGAAGCTATTCTTCCCATTAGGGATAAATTCAAGTCATGCCATTTTTCCAAATCTTCTTTAATTTCTTTGAGTAGTTTATTGTAATTGTCCATTTTTAAACTACTGCATTTGTTTGAGATGTATACACCTAAGTATTTAATTCTTTTCTCATGCAAAACCCCTGATTTTTGTTGGAGAAGGACTTGTTCTACTGCCATATTCTTCATCAAGAATTTTGTTTTATGATAGTTAATCTTCAATCCTGCCAAGTGACCGAATTGGTTAATCTTATTTATCAAACAGTCAATTGAGTCTGTTGGCTGCTGTAATATAAAAACCAGATCATCCGCAAAAGCTCTCAGTTTATATTGTTCACCTTTAATCACCATTCCCTTAATACTTGTGTCTTCTCTTATTTGGTTATTCAATATCTCTAAGCACAAGCTAAAAAGGAGTGGTGACAGTGGGCAACCTTGTCTTGTACCCTTTTGAATATCAATTGCTTCTGTTAGCTCACCATTCACCATCACCCTTGCCCTTTGCAAAGAATTTATTGATTCTATTGTTCTCAAGAAATTCTCGCCACATTTCATTCCCTTGTTGCAACATAAATTGCCAACGAACATTATCAAAGGCCTTCTCTGCATCCAAACAGATTAATGCCAATTGTTTCTCTGGGTGACTCATAGTATTCCATTATATTACATACTGTTCTAACATTGTCTTTCAAGTATCTTCTAGGGAGAAATCTTGCCTGGTCTAGATGTATTGTGGACTGTAGTACCTTCTTCGGGTGTTGTGGCAGTACTGTTGCAAAAATTTTATAATCCACATTTAGAAGAGAAATTGGCTAATATTTTTTTTTATATCTTTCAAATTGCACCTTCCTTTGGAATTAGGAATATTGTAGCTTCTTGCCATGAAGCTGGTATTTGGGCTTCCTCTTGAATGGCAACGATAAAGACTCCTCATAGACTTTGTAGAACTCAGCAGGTGGTCCATCTGGACCCAGAGTTTTACCATTCTTTTGTGATGCCATTGCTCCTCCCACTTCCCTTATCATTATTAGTTCATTTAAGATTTTTTGTTGTTCTTCTGCAAATTTGTTAAGATTGTTTTGGCTAATGTATTTTTCTAGATCTGCCTTTTGAACTTGTTTGTCTTCATATAATTTTTTATAAAACTGTTCCACAATTTGACATATCTCCTGTCTTTGAACTTTCTCTTTATTATTCACGTCTTTCAAAACTGGTATTATTCTTTTGGCAATCTCTTTTCTCATTCTATAAGCCAACCACCTTCCAGGTTTATTAGCATGTTCAAAAAAAAATTGTCTGGCAAATCTCAATTTTTTCTCTCCATCTCCTCTATAAGTAATAAATTAAGTTTTAAATTAAGTGTAAATTAAGTGTTTCTTTAACCTTATTTTGAAACTCTTGTCTTGTCGGTTGTGCTTTTAAATTATCTTCAGCAACATTAACTTTTGAAAATTTTCAGTTCTTTCTTTCTTCTTCTTTGCACTTTGCACTATGTCTGATTGCAAGACCCCTGAAATATGCTTTAGCAGTGTCCCAAACTACTTGCATCTTTACATCTTGAATTATATTCTGTTTAAAAAAAGATTCCATTTCAGCCTTGGATTCTTTAAGAAAATCTTTATATTTTAAAACAGAAATATTTAGCCTCCACGTTCTTCTCATTTGTGTGCCTTTGAGTTTTACCATTACAGGACTATGATCTGATATAACTCTTGTTTGGATTTCTGTCTCAACTAGATCTTTAATCAAGTTTGTATAGAGCCAACACATATCGATTCTTGACCATGTTTGATGACTGGCAGAGTAATATGTAAAGTCTTTTGAGTTTGGATATCTTGTTCTCCATACATCAACCAGGTTCAATTCTTCTACTAACTTCCAAAAACTTGTTGGTAGTTGAGGACTTTTAATTTTAGTATGCTTATGTGTTTTTTTTTTATCCAATTGTCTGTCTGAAACTGCATTAAAATCTCCTACTGAAGTATTCTGCCAGTAAGATATTTTTATTGTCCACCATGACTTCCACTAATAGAATTCTTCCATCTTCAGAAGCATACTGTAATTGTGGATTGAATTTGTCCTTAGCATAAATTGCCAGTCCCCTTTTCTTTTTATTCATATCTGTTGCTGTAAACAAGTTGCCAAGTTTCTTATTTTTCAAAAAATGTTGATTGTTACCTTTTCAATTATCTTTTTTTTAACTGTCTCTTTAAAGCCAGTAGCAGCTTTATTTTCCATCCTTATTAGTATATTTGGACTCACAACCACAAATTCCATGCGTTGCCTCTTTAGTGATTTGTTTTAAAACTCAGTGTTCTTTTTTATATTAGATAAGCTAGTATCTATCAGACAGTACCAGTATTATATAGAGATCCTAAAAAAGCAGCCTTCTTGCTTCTGTCAACAATTTACCAAATCCAAAACAATAATAGAACTTATATTAGACAAAACCTTTTTAATGCAACCAACTATAGTGCCACCAAGCCAAAACAGTTCAACTCACTCAAACAGAAACAGTTCGCTGTGATGTCTTTACTAAAGCAAATAGTTCAATGAAGTCCAAGTCTTAAAAACTCATCCGACAGCTCCAAATTATAAATTATAATCCAGGGCTGAATGCCCCATTTGTAATCCACAGGTAAAATCAGAAATTAAAAATTAAAAAAATAGCCCAGGGGAAAAACAGGATAAACAGAAACAAAACAATCCAAATACTCCCAAAATAAAAATGAAATTAAAAAAAACTCCACAGAAGGTATGGAAATGAGGAAAAATGAAAAAAGAAAAGAAATATTAATATATAAAAATCAAAAGTCAAAAGTATTCAAACCAAATTTTAATTTTAAAAAGACCAAAATTAAAGGGTTTTATCCATAATATCCACCATCAGGAATTAATAATCCACTTTAAAAGCTATACTTTATAATCCAGCATACAAATCCCATAAGAGTTTAAATGTCTATTTAAAACTCACATTCAGAGCACTTCAGCATAAACTTCAAGCTCCTTCTTATAGCAGCTTGTCCTTCTCATCCATATATGCTTACAGTCAGTTTTCAAAAAGCCAAGTCTTTCTCTAGCAAGAAATTTAAAACAATTCAGTTCAGTTCATCCATCAAACCTTTTCTGTCTTTAGAAACTGATGTGACTCATATTTGTCATAATAAAATTATAAAAGCCACCAAATTAGGCAGGAACTTTTGGAAGCCTCAAAGGAGAAAGAGAAAGAGTTCCCTCCCCTTTCTCAGCCTTTGCCTCTATTTGTGTTCCGCTTCAGTCCCAGCTTTCCAGTTCCCCTGCTTAACAAATTAATGCCTCAGAACTTGATATTAAAAGAAGGAGACTTACATCTTCATACTAACGATACAGCTTGTTCAACTCATGCAGATTCATGCAGAAACACTAACTGAAGAAAGAAAGGAGAAGTCCGGCAATCAACCCTGATGCCATTTAAAAATGGCGATCGGGGCAGTGAGGCTCACAGCGAGTCGGGATTGGGAGGCAGCCGCCACTGTCACCCCCATTCCACAGCTCAAGCTGTCTGCCTTCCAGGACCCTTCCTGGGTTCCAGAGTTGAGTCTCCAGACAGGAGAGACCCCTCAACTGCCCGATTAAGGAGCAGCTCTAGACACGCCAGTCCGAGTTGCTCCTAAAGTCGGGTCGCCAAAACCGGAAGTCCGCAAATTTAATTTTTCTTGCCATCTTGTCTAGATATAAAAGATTTATCTGGTGTTGTAAAAACTGTATCTCCTTCTTCAAAGTCTTGGTGTTAAGGTTCTTCTTAAGAGAGTCTTCTTTAACTTTAAGTTTTGCAAGAATTTCCTCATGTCTTTTTCTCTTACATTTCTTCTGCCATGCATTAAATTTAATTGCCAAACCTCTAAAGTATGCTTTACTAATATCCCAAATAATGTTTGGTGATGACTCCTCTATAGTATTAACTTTAAAGTAGAATGCCATTTCTTTTTCTACTTCAGAAATGAATTGTTCGTTGTGCAATAATGAAATATTTAGCCTCCATCTCAACAACAACAACAAAATTTTATTTATATCCCGCCCTCCCCGCCGGAGCAGGCTCAGGGCGGCTAACAACACAATTCAAGTTTAGCTATACAGATAGATGAAATTACAGTTAAACAACATGAACATTTAATTAAAAATCTGCTTAAGTTTTAAAATTAAATTAAATTAAATTAATAAAAGTGCTAATGCTATGTTTACTTTATGTTTGCTTTTATGATGGCGGTTTCCTTAGCAATTTCCTTAGCAATCTTAAGCTCTTTAGTTCATCTTTCCACGTTAGTAATATCGGGGTATGGTCTGCAGAAGTTCTTATTAATATTTTAACATCTAGAAGGTCTCTCATAATCTCCATAGTAAGCCAGGCCATATCAATTAGAGACCAAGATTCATCTCTTTCTGGGGAAAAGGTAAAGTCTTTTGCAGAGGGATTACGAGTTCTCCATGCATCTGACATCTTATATTCTTAAACCATTTTCATAAAGCTTTTTGGTAACAGTTGGCCTTTCGTCTTTATTTGTCTACTAGATTGCCTGTCTTCCAAATTGTCAAAAAATGCATTAAGGTCTCGAATTACACAAACATTATCATACTCATACAACTGCAGAGTTTGTTGTAATTTACTATAGAAAGGTTCCTGATTTTCATTTGGTGCATATACGTTTACAATTAATATTTTTTGCTCCTCTTTTTGTAATTCAACAAACAAAGATCCCGTATCTTCTGCCACATGGACACATCTTGCTTTGAATCTTTAATTTATATACATTGCCACCCCTTTTTTTCCCTTTTGGAATCCAATGCCATATATAGCTTCACAGGTTTTTTATTTTCTAAAAGATGTTTATACTTTTCTCTAATGTGTACTTCCTGGAAGGGGGGGAAGGGGTGGGCTCCCTCTTGGGTATCCTGCCCCCCCCCCAGGGAAAGTGTATGCACAATACATAGCCTCTCCTTCCCAGTGTAGTGAGCGCCGCGTGGTCACTGTCCGGCTATGCCTGGCAGATGGTCACTGCAATGGCCTCTCCTGCATTACTGCATCCGTGGCAACACCTTCCCGCTGGTCCCCCCCCCCCCACCGTTTCTCACAGAGTTTGCCACGTCATGGTGCGACCGAATGTCTGGCGGTATAACCGGATGGGCAGGCTGGGCTCACGAACCTCGCCAGCCAAGAGAAGGAAAACTCTAACATCAAACCCGGGCAGATAGAGCTCGTTAATGTAACACCTACCACCTGGAGGACTCGCTGCCGGCGTCCCGGCTTACTGGGCCATGGCAGATGACCCCAAGGTGAAAGGGTGGAGCCAGTACTGCGCACACTGTGCTTCACCTAAAAATTCCTCTGCGCAGGCCTGAAGGGCATATCCACATCCACAACCCACAACACACTAAGTCCTGCAGCGATGGGCAAGGGGCGAAATGGCAGGTGGAAGATGCCACTGGAAGCCGCAGTCCCGATTCTGCATGTAGGCGGTTCAGGGTATTGGTCGCCTGATGCTGACCCGGAGACGAAAGCATCTTTCGGCAGCACCCTGAATGACCAAGCAGCCTTATCTAGGGACAGCACTGCTTGCTCCACACGGAGAGGGGCCTAGAAAAGGTGGCCTAAACAAAGCTCATCTCCCCCACCCCAGTTGGCTAGCCGCGGTCAACGGGCATTCTTACTTGCGGTCAAAAAATAACAACAAAGTAAAGGCATGCACCTGCCTCACAAAGCGTGCAAAGACTTAAGCTTGAGTGTTGGAACAGCAGAACCATGCTTGACACAGTAGACAGTGGTCACCCTGAACGACGCTCTGCTCCAGTTGCCCACGAACTTCTCAGGTTGAATATTGACATAGCAGCTCTCAGTGAGGTCCGTTTCCCTGAGGAAGGTAGTCTTCAAGAAAATGGTGCTGGCTATACCCTCTACTGGTCGGGTAAGTCAAAGGCTGAGAGCCGCCTTTCTGGTGTTAGCTTCATGGTCAGGAACTCCATTGCCTCCAAACTCAAAAACCTGCCAACAGGCCACTCAGATCGCATCATGTCCGTGCGCCTCCCACATCAAAAAAAGCAGCATGCAACACTCTTCAGTGTGTATTCCCCAACCCTTCAAGCAGATCCTGCAGAAAAGAACAAGTTCTATGCTGATCTACACAACCTCGTACGGAAGACCCCTACAGAGGACAAGGTGATCATCCTTGGCGACTTCAATGCCAGAGTAGGAAAAGACTTGGAAGCCTGGAAAGGAGTACTTGGCAAACACGCATTGGCAACTGCAATGATAACGGCCGCCTCCTGCTAGAATTCTGCATGGAGCACCAGCTCACCATCACCAACACTATCTTTCAGCAGAAGAACAGCCTGAAGACAACCTGGATGCACCCACGGTCCAAGCACTGGCACCTTATCGACTACATTCTGGTGCGCCAGAGAGACCTTTGAGATGTCTTACACACCCGAGTTATGCCCAGTGTGAAATGTCATACTGTGAGGAAGTGACCCCTCTTTCCCCAATATTATAGTCACAGACATGGTTGCCAGGGCGCCTGGAGAAGTGAGCCTGCACCCGTCTGGCCAGAGAGTGCACGCAAAACCATCCAGGAACGATATGGGACTTATGTGTACCAACAGCATAAGTATATAAGTGTTCTAAAACAGGCACAGAGTGCTCGCCGACACGCACGGACGTTTCCCCGCTACTGCGTGGAGTCCGCCATGGTGAGGAGGAGGCTGCGCCGCCACGGAGCTGTCCAGGCGACCGGTGTTGAAGCGCTAAGCATGGAAGCCACTGTGTTTCGCTAACACCACTTGTAGCCATCTTCCTGCCTGGTTGGGCTTCATTCCTTCCTAGTGGGAACCTCACGTACACACCTTGAGTCATTCCTAGCCCGCAAGCAACCCATCCGTTTTATGAATGGATTAATAGCTCGACTGTTGATCCTAATTGCTCGGTAATATCCTGACTGTAACTCTGGTATAGGAGACGAGGAGAAAAGAGGAAGGATCTCTCCTGTCACATCCAAGCCTTTTGTCTACACCGGGGATACCTAGGTCCATATCTGATTCCCTATTGTCACATTCCCAGATAATCCCATCTCATCCCAAGCACCCAGCCATCTCCATATTGATATCACCGGAGCCGCCCCAGGCCCTGTCGCAACCTGGAAGTTTCCAGGATGCCCAGGACGAAGGTGAAGTTCATTGGCTAAAGGATACACCCAATCAGGTGTCACCAAGGACTCACCATTGGTCCAGCCGATGTCCAGCCTTCTTGGTCATCAGCGGAACCTCCCATCTCCCCTCCCAGTCACCTCCCATCCCCTCGGGACGTAGGTGACTCTTTATAACCTGTGGACTAGCTACCCACAGGTGTGCTCTCTATTCAGCAACCCCCATATCCCGCTGTATAGATACATCCCCGATTCCTGATCAGTTTCGGGTCCTCCCCCATTCCCTCATTCGTCAGCATCGGAGTCTTCCTTGGAGTCTGCGAGAGGTAGTATCACCCTGTATGTTTATCCTTATATGTACCCCTATCGATCTATCTATATTTCTTTAGACCTGTGTGAATGTGTGATTGCTTTGTATTTCTACCTTGTATGAAAGAACTATTATTCCAAATAAATTACAATTGATTTTATTAAATTAGAGTCCAGTTAATTGAGCATTCACTCTCTGAATGGTTGAGCCTGGTATACATTGGTAAAAAGATTCCTATTAAAGCCGGGTGTCCATCTAACTAATTCCCCAACCTCGTTTTGAGGGCATTTTGGCTTACAATACGGATCATCGTCTTATATGCTGCAATCTCCGTCTTCACTTTAAACCCACACCCAGGAGAGGAGGTATCCCTTGGAGGAAGCTTCAGGTTGGCAGCCTTCAGTCAGCCGAAGTTAAAGCTGCCTTCCAGGCAAAACTCCAGTCAAGAATTGAGGACCCCAGTTTCCCCACAGACCCTTCTCCAGAAGCACTCTGGGAACACCTAAAAACTACCATCCTGTTGACCTCTGAAGAAGTCCTCGGGTTCTCCACAAGGAAGAACAAGGACTGGTTTGATGAGAACAATCAAGAGATCCAAGAATTACTAGCGAAAAAGAGATCTGCCTACCAAGCACATCTTGCTCAGCCCTCCTGTCCCGGGAAAAAAGCAATCTTTCGCGCTGCATGTAGCAACCTTCAGCGCAAGCTTCGAGACATTCAGAACGAGTGGTGGACCAAGCTTGCAGAGAGAACCCAGCTGTGTGCAGACACTGGTGATTTTAGAGGTTTCTACGAAGCCCTGAAGGCAGTATATGGCCCATCATATCAGGCTCAGAGTCCCTTGCGTAGTGCAGATGGCCAAGTGCTCCTCACAGACAAGGCATCCATACTGAACCGGTGGTCGGAGTATTTTCAGGCTCTCTTCAGTGCCAACCGCGTAGTTCAAGATTCAGCAATCCACCTCACCCCACTTCAACCAATGAAAACAGAGTTGGATGAGATCCCCACCCTAGAAGAGACTGTTAAAGCCATCAAGCAACTGAAAAGTGGCAAGGCGGCGGGAGTTGATGGAATCCCACCAGAGATCTGGAAGCATGGGGGCACAGTACTACATAGCACACTTCACAAAGTACTTGTCACCTGCTGGGAACAAGGCAAACTACCACAGGACTTTCGCGATGCAATCATCATTATTCTACATAAGAACAAAGGGGAAACGTCAGACTGCTCCAACTACCGGGGGATAACCCTGCTCTCCATCGCAGGCAAAATCCTTGCCAGAATACTCCTGAACAGACTGGTGCCCACCATTGCAGAAGAACTCCTCCCAGAGAGCCAGTGCAGCTTCAGAGCTAACAGGAGCACCACCGACATGGTATTTGTTCTCAGGCAGCTCCAAGAGAAATGCAGGGAACAGAACAAGGGTCTATATTTGACTTTTGTCGGCCTTACCAAAGCTTTCGATACCGTTAGCAGGAAAGGCCTGTAGCAAATCTTGGAACGTTTAGGATGTCCCCCAAGGTTCCTCAGCATGATCATACAGCTACATGAAGACCAGTGAGGCCAAATCAGACACTGCAACGACCTCTCGGAGCCCTTCCCAATAGGCACAGGTGTAAAGCAAGGCTGCGTTCTCGCACCAACTCTCTTTATGATCTTCTTTAGCATGATGCTTCAAAGAGCCGCAGTAGACTTCCGGTAAGCGGCGGAGCAAGGCGGCGGTGTCTTTCAGCTGTAGCTGAAGTCCGCTGAATTTCTGTCTCTAAGGGGGACCGCTCGGTCCATACTATCTCCGTGGTGGAGATATAGTATTTAGAAGGGGCGAGGGAAAGGGGTGAGTGTGCCCAGCTCCCCCAAGCAGCTGCCCTCAATCCTTACTTCCCGGAGACAGACGGCGTCCTCGGACGCATTGGCTCCAGCCACCGGACCACAGGGGGTGGTGAGCTGAAGAGAACGACGCAAGCTTTCTAATCAGCTTTATTCTCTGGGCACTTGGACGGTGATATTTCTACTTGTGTTTTTGTTTTTGTTTTTTATGATACTCTTATACTTAAGGTAACGAACGGAGAGGAAGGCTCCTTCCCCCCCTAATTGAGGGAGGGGACGGAAGCGGAAATACTCGCACGGCATCGGTGGCGGAGTTGGCTGCGGCGGTTCGAACAAATTTATGCTACTTTCTACCTTTCGCTGGAGAAATAGAGGTGTGGAGCGGCTGGAAACTTTGATAATTGGATGATTCGGAGAAGCGTGAGCCTAGACATCGTAGCTTTTTTGGTTCGAAAAGAAGGCGACTGGGACGGTGGCCGGGAAGCTCGAAATCAGGTGGACAGAAGGGAAGCGGCGGAAGAAGCGGAGGGTGAAAGGCGCTGATTGACAGAAAGGTGTTGAGTGGCAGCTTTATAGCTTGGAGAGACTGTACTAGTTGGTGTTACAACAGTGCTGGGATTAAAGTCTGCTCTACTGACTCTGATCCACTTCTAATGACTTTAAGTTACATTTTAAAGAAGCGGATGTTGGGATGAGTATTAGACTTTGGAGAAAATGAAAGACGCCGATGTGAAGATATTGTTGGGCTGCAAAGATCTGTGAAAAAGGATAAAAGAAACTTTTTGGGAGTTAATATATAGGTTGAAATTTAAAGCAATAACCTGTTTGTTAAGGTTCATGGCTTTCTGATGCGCATGAGAAGGTTGGTTTTCTATTATTTTGTTTGTTTCATGCTATCTGTGAGAAGGTTTCCTTTTACCTGTTATTATTTCAGCTGAGAAATTTTATCAGGGAAGTAGCTTAGTATTTTACTTTGTTAGGTCTACTATCTCAATATAACCCAATCGTTTACCATGTCTCAACAAGGGAAATTCAGGGCATCTCCTGGATACCCTAAAACAGTGGCGGCTACGATTTCTCAAGAGGGTATGAAAGAAATGCAGCTGAACTTCATGGAGGCACTAAATGAAATGAAGGATACGCTTTCTAAGCAGATGGAAGGTCTTGCAGATAAATTAGAAGGTTTAGATAGCAAATTTAGAGATACTAAGAAAGATCTGTCTGAAGTTGTTAAAATTACTAAATCTATAGAGGGCAAATTAAAACTGACTGAAAGCAAGGTTGATGAGATAGAACAAAAACAGGTCCAACAAAATGACAAAATAGCACAAATGGAAATGGAGCGGGCGGAATATGTCCTCAGGTTTCTTAATATACCTGAGCAAAAAAATGAATTTTTATTAAGAATAATGGCGGAGGCCTTAATGGATATACTAGGACTGGAAAGTGAGGAAACAGAAAAAGAAATTGATGCTATTTACAGAGTCAATACGCTATATGCTAAAAAGAATGAACTTCCGTGGGAGGTGCATGTAAAGTTTGTACGTAAGGTTATTAGACAGAGGGTGTGGACGGAAACTAGAGAAAAACAAATAGTGATTGGAGGCAATAGAATTAAGATATTAAAAGAGATCCCATGGTCAATTAGAAACAGAAGAAGAGAATATTTCAAACTAGCTGAGAAATTGCAGGAGAAAGGTATAATGTATAAATGGTTAACTCCAGAAGGAATGTTATTTACATATACGAATACCAGATATAGGATTGACTCGGTTTTTAAGCTGGAAGATTTTATGAGGATTCATGTGAGAAATTGGCAAAGAAAGGAGAAATTAAGGAAGACAGATCGGGTAGGAGATAGCTCTCCACAGAGGTTAAGTGAACAAGAGGAGGGGGAGGCGTCACAAGGTGAAGAAAGCTCATATAGAGAAACTAGATTACAGAAAAAAAAGAAAGCGCAGTTGACAGACCGACAAATAGACGGATAATTTAGGATGGTAAATAATTGGAAGATTGTTTCAATAAATATCAATGGACTGAATTCTCCTCAGAAGAGAAAGCGTGCATTTCTCCAACTCAAAAAGTTAAAGGCAGATGTTATCTGCCTACAGGAAACCCACATAAGAAAAAAGGATGAACATTTTTTAATTAATAAAGGTTTAGGTACGGCCATAATAACCTCTGAGCAAAGAAAAAAGAAGAGAGGATTAGTAACATATACTAGAGCAGATATTCAGACTAAGTTAATTTTCGAAGCGAATGATGCGCGATTTCAAGGGGTAGAAATTCAGAAGGATCAACAGAAAATTCTTTTGGTGAATGTTTATGCTCCTAACGTTAATCAGCGAGCTTTCTATCAGGATTTATATTCTAACGTTACAAGTTATAATTATGAAAATTTTTGTATTATGGGGGACTTTAATGCAGTTAATGTTACTGACATTGATAGAATGGCTAGAGCTGTGAATAAAAAGAAGACGAAAAAGGCTACTGGAAGTAATGTTTTACCAGAGATTTTTGGTGAAATGGTTGAAGAATTGGCTCTGGTAGATATATGGCGTACACTAAACCCAAATTGTAGAGATTATACTTTTTTTTCCAACCGGCATCAATCATGGTCAAGGATTGATATGATGTGGATATCGATTAATTTGTTGAAGTTAGTGCAGGAGGCAGAAATTTTACCATCTACCATAGCGGATCATGCTCCTGTTTCTTTAGTTTTGAGGCATACTGAGAGGAAATCAAGCTGGAGAATGTACCCTGGTCTAACAAAAAATAAGAAGTTCGTAGAATATATAAGTAAAGAGATGACTTTTTTCTTTCAGGCTAACTTACAAAAGGATGTCTCAACTGCTACAGTGTGGGACACAAGTAAGGCATTTTTTAGAGGTTTAGTTATTAATTTTATGGCAAATAAGAGACGAGAAGATTCTAAAAAGATGGCCGAATTAACGGATTTAATAAAACAAAAAGAAGACCAACTAAAAATTAATCCCTACCAAAAGGGAATTAAAGAAGAAATTAGAAATTTACAACATAAGCTACATTTGCTAGCATTAGAAGAAATGGATAAGAAAATAGCCTATTCTAGACAGTATTATTTTGATCATGCAAATAAAGCAGGGAAATGGCTAGCGTATAAAATAAGGAAAGAAAAGGGAAAAAAAGTTATAAAAGTACTGAAAGATAAAGAGGGAAATTATAAATCACGAACTGAAGATTTAAAGACAATAATAAAAGACTTTTATACAAACTTATATAAAAAAAGGCAGATACCGAAAGAGAGGCAAGAGGAATACCTAGCCGACAAAGTATGGGTAAAATTAACAGAAGATAAGAAAAAGATATTAAATGACCTGATTACAATGTGTGAGATAGAAGAAGCTTGGTCAAAATTAAAGAAAAATAAAGCGGCGGGCCCTGATGGTATTCCGGCGGAGTATTACATTACTTTCAAGGATAATTTGATTAATCATTTTAAAAGCTTAATTGAAGAAGTCTGGCAATCTGCTAGTCTACCGGATTCTTGGAGATATAGTAATATTAGTCTTATCCCTAAAGTTGGTGGAGAATTGGAGGATATTAGATCTTATCGCCCAATATCTTTGTTAAATGTAGACTACAAAATATATTCGCTCATTCTTTCCAATAGACTAAAAAGAATATTAACAACTTTAATTCATAGCGATCAAACGGGTTTTCTACCGAAAAGATTCATGCGAACAAATATTCGTATACTGACTAACGCTCTGGAATATTATGAAAATAATCGGGATAAGTCAGTAGCTTTTTTATTCATAGACGCAGAAAAGGCATTCGATAACCTAGACTGGAATTTTATGTTTGGGGTCCTTGAAAAAATGGATTTTGGCAGGGAATTTATCAAAAATATTAAAGCAATTTACGATAGGCAATTAGCCAAGATAATTGTCAATGGAGAACAAACCGAAGATATAGCTTTGGCAAAAGGTACTAGACAGGGCTGCCCACTCTCACCCCTATTATTTATTTTATCGTTAGAACTTCTGAATAATGCAATACGAAAAAATAAAAAAATAACTGGCTTGAGAACAAGAGGAGAAGATTATAAAATTTTGTCCTATGCGGACGATATGGTACTAATACTACAGGAGCCCTTGGAAGCAATAGATGAGGTTCTAAAAGAGTTAAATGATTATAGTGAATCAGCAGGCTTGAAGGTGAATAAACAAAAAACAAAAATTTTGACGAAAAATATGACTCAACAGGAATCCCAAGAAATAGAAAGGAAATCAGGCTTTAGAGCTGAGAAAAAAGTAAAGTACCTTGGTATAATAATGACGAATAGATGCAGCACCATCTATGAAAATAACTATATTCCATTACTTAAGGAGACGCAGCTGCTGATAAAAAAATGGAACAATTTAGGTTTGTCTTTAATGGGGAGGGCAGCATTAATTAAAATGGGTTTATTGCCAAAAGTCTTATTTCTGTTACAAATGGTTACTTTTGCGGTGACAAAACCTTTTTTTGTTAAACTTACTCAACAATACAGATTGTTTATTTGGCAGGGGAAAAAACCCAGAATTAAATGGAGACTGTTAACTGATTTAAAACAAAATGGTGGCCTAGCCCTACCTGATCTAGAAATTTATCATTTAGCATGCCAAACTTTATGGTTAAAGGACTGGGTGACCTTAGAAGATAAACGTATCCTAGCATTAGAGGGATTTGATTTACAAACAGGATGGCACTCTAATCTTTGGTATACAAAGAAGCCACAAACTTATTTTAGAAATCATCTGATTAGGAAATCCTTGTATGAAGCCTGGATTAAGATTAAGGCTAAGATATATGGGGACAAAACTCCAAGATGGATCTCACCCTATGAAGCGGCCGTATTACCTCAACTTTGGGAAGCACCAGTTGTGATTAGGTACAATGATATATTGGATGAAAAAGATAAATTGAGGAACAAAGAGCAACTAGAATCTCGGGGAATGAAGATAGATTGGTGGAATATGCTGCAGATTACATCAAAATATAATAGAGATAAATTATTAGGTTTTACGAAACATAATTTTGATTTTGATAAAATTTTATTGGTGGAAAAACAAAAGATAATTAAGAAGGTTTATAATTATTTTTTACAAATCAAGCTGGAGGATGAAGTAATTAAGGAAACAATGTTGAAGTGGGCAAATAATTTGAAAAAATCCATTACGCTAGACCAGTGGGCACAATTTTGGAAAAATAACTATAAGGTGATCAAACCGATTAATTTTAGAGAAAACGCTTTTAAACTGTTCCACAGGTGGTATGTTACTCCTGTGCAATTGAGTAAAATAAATCCAATCTTCTCCCCGAAATGTTGGAAGTGTAAGGTACGGATAGGATCCTTTTTTCATTTATGGTGGAGTTGCGAACAAGCCAGAAGATATTGGATTATGGTACATAAGGTAATAATAGAGATATTAAGAGTTAATGTTTCTCTAAAACCAGAGATAATGTTACTTTCGATGGTTCGAGATGAGCTCCCACGGGAAGATGAGTATATAACGATATATATTGTGACCGCGGCTAGAATCCTTTATGCCGCAGTCTGGAGACAGAAAAATGTTCCACAAAGGGACGACTTAATCCAAAAAATACTGAATGTAGCAGAGATGGATATTCTCTCAAATATGGTTAAAGGTCTATCGAAATGTGAAGCCACAAAGAAATGGGAAAAATTTTATCTTTGGGTAGGAAATAACTGACAGTTTAGATCTTTAGAAGATGTTTGTTAATTATTGGTGTGTGTATGTAAAAAGTATAATTGGAGTAGGAATGTTAGAGCTTATGTGCAGAAGGATAGATTAACATAATTTATCTAGCTAATTTATCAATGTAATTTTTTTCAATGTAATTTCACCGCGCTCAATCACTCTCTATTTGGATACCTGTTTTGTTTTCTTTTTTTCGTATTTTTTATGTAAAAAAGAAGGTCAATTTAGTTGTGGAAAATAATAAAATAATAAAAACTTAAAAAAAAAAAGAGCCGCAGTAGATCTAGATGATGACGATGGTGTCTACATCCGCTATCGCACCGATGGCAGCCTGTTCAACCTGAGGCGACTAAAGGCTCACTCCAAGACAATGGAAAAACTCATCCGAGAGCTACTATTTGCTGATGATGCTGCACTCGTCTCCTACTCGGTATCAGCTCTGCATCATATGACGTCCTGCTTTGCAGAGGCTGCCAAGCTATTCGGCCTAGAAGTTAGTCTGAAGAAGACAGAGGTTCTCCACCAGCCTGCACCCCAGGAAGATTATCACCCTCCCTGCATCACTGTGGGTGAATCAGTACTGAAGACAGTCCAGCAGTTCAGCTACCTGGGGTGCATCATCTCCTCAGATGCCAAGATCGACAAGGAGATTGACAACAGGCTGGCAAAGGCAAACCGTGCCTTTGGCCGACTGCACAAAAGAGTGTGGAGCAACAAGCATCTGAAAAAAGGCACAAAAATCAATGTTTACAAAGCGGTTGTGATGACAACCCTCATCTACGACTCCGAATCGTGAATTTTATACCGTCATCACCTGCGACTCCTCGAGCGCTTTCATCAGCGCTGCCTTCGCACCATCCTCAACATCCACTGGAGTGATTTCGTGACCAACACTGAAGTCCTCAAGAGGGCGGAGGTTACAAGCATTGAAGCACTGCTGTTGAAGACGCAGCTGCGCTGGGCAGGGCATATTTCTAGGATGGAAAACCATCGCCTTCCCAAGATTGCTCTGTATGGCGAACTTTCCACCGGCCATCGAAATAGAGGGGCACCAAAGAAGAGGTACAAGGACTCCTTGAAGAAATCCCTTGGTACCTGTCGCATCAACCATCACCAGTGGTCTGACCTAGCCTCAGATCGCAAAGCATGGAGGCACACCATCCACCAGGCTGTCTCTTCCTTTGAGAATGCACGCATAGCTGGTCTTGAGGACAAAAGGAGATTGAGGAAGAATCACACTGCTACAGCACCAACCCCAAATCAGACTCTTCCCTGCAGCCATTGTGGCCGGATCTGCCTGTCAAGCATTGGTCTTGTCAGTCACCAGCGAGCCTACAGCAGACGTGGACTACTGCACCCTTCTTAAATCTTGGTTCGCGAAGTCAAGCCGAGAGAGAGAGACTTCCTGGAAACATACAACATCAGTTTTCATCTTTGATAATTGCAAAAAAGTTTTCCTTCTTTTCTGTGGTATATTAAGCTCATTAATGTTCACCAACAGTAATTTCAACTGGTTATTTTCCATTATGTTCGGTATTCTTTACTACCATTTTTATGCTGCTGATTCTTTTTTTGCAGTCTTGTTTCCATAGCTCTCTCTATTTCCCCCTCTTCCTCAGAATTCTTTTCCTCTTCTGAGGTCTCTTCTATAGAATCTCTCTCTCCCTTCTTATATACCTTTTCTTTTTCCTTTTTACTCATTTTAATATTGTTTCTCTCCATAAACTCCTCTAACTTCAATATGGAATCAATTTTATACCTTTGTTCTTGATGTGTGAATAACAACCCCTCCGGTAGGAGCCATCTATAGGGAGTTGATTTCTCTTGCAGAAATTCTGCCAACTGCTTATAATCCTTTCTTTTCTTTCTCATTTGCCATGGAATTTCTCTTAAAATTCTTTTATTTTGATCATCTATTTTTAGTCTTTAAAGGCATTCTAGATTGTTTCTTTTACCTGTCTTCTACTAAACTTAGGGGGGGTGGGGGGGCTCCCTCCAGCTACACGAAGACCAGCGAGGCCAAGTCAGACACTGCAACGACCTCTCGGAGCCCTTCCCAATAGGCACAGGTGTAAAGCAAGGCTGCGTTCTCGCGCCAACTCTCTTTACGATCTTCTTTAGCATGATGCTTCAAAGAGCCGCAGTAGATCTAGATGATGACGATGGTGTCTACATCCGCTATCGCACCGATGGCAGCCTGTTCAACCTGAGGCGACTAAAGGCTCACTCCAAGACAATGGAAAAACTCATCCGAGAGCTACTGTTTGCTGATGATGCTGCACTCGTCTCCCACTCGGTATCAGCTCTGCATCATATGACATCCTGCTTTGCAGAGGCTGCCAAGCTATTCGGCCTAGAAGTTAGTCTGAAGAAGACAGAGGTTCTCCACCAGCCTGCACCCCAGGAAGATTATCACCCTCCCTGCATCACTGTGGGTGAATCAGTTCTGAAGACAGTCCAGCAGTTCAGCTACCTGGGGTGCATCATCTCCTCAGATGCCAAGATCGACAAGGAGATTGACAACAGGCTGGCAAAGGCAAACCGTGCCTTTGGCCGACTGCACAAAAGAGTGTGGAGCAACAAGCATCTGAAAAAAGGCATAAAGATCAATGTTTACGAAGCGGTTGTGATGACAACCCTCATCTATGGCTCCGAATCGTGAGTTTTATACCATCATCACCTGCGACTCCTCAAGCGCTTTCATCAGCGCTGCCTTCGCACCATCCTCAACATCCACTGGAGTGACTTTGTGCCCAACACTGAAGTCCTCAAGCGGGCGGAGGTTACCAGCATCGAGGCACTGCTGCTGAAGACGCAGCTGCGCTGGGCAGGGCATATTTCTAGGATGGAAAACCACCGCCTTCCCAAGATTGCCCTGTATGGTGAACTCTCCACCGGCCATCGAAATAGAGGGGCACCAAAGAAGAGGTACAAGGACTCCTTGAAGAAATCCCTTGGCACCTGTCGCATCAACCATCACCAGTGGTCTGACCTAGCCTCAGATCGCAAAGCATGGAGACACACCATCCACCAGGCTGTCTCTTCCTTTGAGAACGCACGCATAGCTGGTCTTGAGGACAAAAGGAGATTGAGGAAGAATCGCACTGCTACAGCACCAACCCTAAATCAGACTTTTCCCTGCAGCCACTGTGGCCGGACCTGCCTGTCCCGCATTGGTCTTTTCAGCCACCAGGGAGCCTGTAGCAGACGTGGACTATTGCACCCTTCTTAAATCTTGGTTCGCGAAGCCAAGCCGAGAGACTAAACTTAGCAGGAACCTCCCTGGAAAGGGAATTTTTTTTGGAATAGGCCGTGCTGACCCTCTTCACAGAGTTTAATTCTTTTACTAACTCAGAAGGCTTTAAGTCAATAGCTGGTGCAATTGCTTCACATAATTTCACTGTCAAGTATTCTGATTTTTGTTCAGGGATGTTTTGGAATCTCAAAACAGTTGCTGCACACTCAATTTCTAGGTTTGTTATCCTGTCTTGGGCTGACTTTTGCATCGTTTCTACTGTCTCTAACCTTTGGTTGTCAACTACCAGTTTAGAATCAAATACTTTCACCGACTGAGTAAGACCAGATATCTCTTCTTTAGTTTCAGTTAATTGCCTCTGTAGGCCATCTAGTTTTTTATTTAACCGACCAATTTGCTCAATTATGTTATTCTGCATGGACTTCCAGGGTTGGATCATGGAGAATTGAGCCGCTTCTCAAAAGGGGAGTGGACTGAACCCTTTGTTCTGCATAGAGAAGGCAAATCCAATGCTTGCTGCCCACTTTTCTCAGTGAGGGAAAAGGTCAAGACATGCATGGAATATTCTGAGGGGATTTACTTTGGCTGAAGAGGAGTCCCAGCGGGGTTCCTTTTAGGCTTTGAAGAGTCCCCATCGAGGAATTGCATTCCAGCATCTATAGAGGGTCTCTGTGGTCATTAAATTGACTTAAATTCATCAAGATTCAAGCTTTCTTTGGACTATCTAAATTTCTAAATATTAATCCTTGAAGAGGATGGTGCTAAGAAGGTTAAATTTGGCTGCAAGGTAAGAAGATCTTTATCTTTCATTCTGGGACTAAAACCAACTTTATTTGAGATAAAGATTGAAATTTGGACTTAACTACAATATTCTAAAGTTATAAACAAGAGAAGGGGGCAATTTTGAGACTTTTGGGAGACTTAGAAGCAAAGTTAAAGGCAAAAAACCAACTTATGTTTGGAATACTTGCGGTTTCTGTAAAAAAACCTCATCGTCACTGAGTTGCTGAGCTGGAAGACTGCACAGGAAGTGACGTATAGATTCTATCATGAGATCTTTCAACCACTGGGACTTTGGGGCAAGAAAAGCAGGAAGAGGCCATTAAAAGAAGGGAACTTAAAGACCTGACCTTCTCTAGGACTTGAAAATCATAGAAAAATTGCAGCGGCCTTTAAAAGAAGGTCAAAATTATTTAGAACTCTAAAGAGAAAAAAAGGGATTTTAAAAATTATTGGAGCAGGCAGATTTCACTACTACAGAGTGAAACATATTGGAATATATGAGAGGTATCAATTTTGGTGGCCTTTTGGAGAAAAAAGAAAATTTGAAAAGGGCTAGAAAAGTCGCGGCCGCCATTTTGTCTATTTTAAAAACTTTTAAAATTAATATCTTGGGCTAGGAAGCCCTGAGGACAGCGATTTTGAGTGCATTGAAAAGGGCATCTTCTAATCTTTAAGATCCAGTGGTTTATTTTTAATTTGGAGAGATCAACCCAAAATTTCATTTTGGCAGTGAGGGGAGTGGAATGTCAGAGCAGAAGCTGCCAAAATTGACACACGCAAGGACTGCTTCACTTGAGGAGGGAAAGATGCCAAAAATACAAGAACTGGATGCCACAGAGGCAAGACTGATCAAAGTTATGAAGGACCTAATAACAGAAAATAAAAAGCAAGTAGTTAAAGAACTAGAGGTAGTGAAGTCAGAAATAAAGAAAGAGATTGAAGATCTTAGAAAGGACTCACAAATAATGTTTAACAAAGAACATGTGGTTGAAAATAAGGTGAAAGATCAAAATTCCATGATTAATAAATTGCAGGAGAAAGCAGCACTGCAATATTCTAAAGTTAATGGAAAACCAGATTCATTTGAGATGAGTGCCTGAAGAGGAAGGTTCTGATTTAAGGATACATATAATAAGAATCATTACTGAGTTTTTAGAAATAGACTCTGATGAATCCAGTTATTTGTATGACTATATATATATATATATATATATATATATATATAGGGTTAATTCCCAGTATGCCAAGAAAAATAAACTACCAAGAGAAGTGGTAGTCAAATTTATTACAAGAGATATGGGGGGGGGGGGGGGGAGATCTTTAAAAAAGCAATTTGAAAAAAAAATGGAAAAGCATGAAAGAGTTGCCAAGAAAAGTTATAAATGACAGAAGACTATATAAAAAGCTAACGGACAAGTTGCGGGATATGGACGTGAGATACAGATGGATACTGCCAGAAGGTCTAAGTTTTGAACATGGAGGAAAAAGGATTACAATTACAAATGTACTGGAACTGCGGAAGTTTTTTGAAGAAAATTGGGGATTTGGGGAGAAGAAGAAACATTATGGATTACAAATTAATATCATGGAATGTAAATGGACTAAATTCACCGCTAAAAAGAAGAGCTACATTTCAATGGATAAACCCCCCAAAAATGTAATATAATTTGTCTACAAGAAGTACATATTAAACAATTGGATTACAAATTTTTATGGAATAAACAATTGGGAAAAGAATTTTTTTCCTTTGCAAAGGAGAAAAAAAGGGGTGTGATTTTTTATATTAAACAAGAATTAGATCCAAAATTGATTTTTAAGGACAGTGGAGGCAGATATCTAGCTGTGGAAGTAACAATGAATGATAAAAAGACATTGTTGCTGGGATTGTATGCTCCAAATGGGGCAAAAGACTCTTTTTTAAAAGATATCATGCAAAAATTAGACCAAGTGACCTATGATCAAATAATGATAATTGGAGACTTCAATGGAACAATTATAAATGATTTGGACAGATCAGGAAGAAGAAGTAAGGAAGGGAAATTACCAAAGTCATTTTTTGATTTAGTGAAGCAAAAAAATTTGGAAGATACATGGAGGAAATTTAATCCCAAGGTGCATGACTATACTTTTTTTTCAACAAGGCATAACTCTTTCTCAAGAATTGATATGTTATGGACTACAAAAGCTCTTGGACTTACGACGAAAAAAAATAGAGATTCTTCCTAAAGTTGGGGCTGATCACAATCCACTGATGTGGTTGAAGAAAAGTGTGAAAAAGACTAGGAGATGGAGAATAAATGAAGATTTGCTACAGAAAACAGAGACAGTGGTGTCCCTAGAAAAAGAAACTAAAGCTTTCTTTCAAATAAATGAAAATGAGGACATTCATTTCCAAACTGTGTGGGATGTGTACAAAGCTGTAATTAGAGGTCTTTTAATCACAATGATTAAGAAAGATAAAAGAGATAAAAAGAAATAATTGCTGGATATTCAAAAAGAGATTGGAAAAAAAGAAAAGGAACTTTAAAAAAGACCGGGAAAAAAAAATAATAAGGGAAATTACAATACTGCAGAGTCAGTTGAGAAATTTGTTAAATAAAGAGGTAGAATGGAACCTTAAGAGATTACAACAGAAATCCTTTGAAAGAGCAAATGAACCTGAAAAATACCTGGCTTGGCAAATGAAAAAAAAAAGGGAAAGTAAATTTGTTACTAAAATTGTATTGGAAGGTAAAGAAATAGTTAACCAAGCAGGAATTAAAAGGGAATTTTTGAAATACTATGCTAAGCTATTTCAAGGTCAAAAGGTGGATAAAAATAAAATAGATGCATATTTACAGAAAATTCAGGTAAGCCCCTTAACAGAAAATATGGAAAAGGTCTTAAATGAACCAATTGAAAAAAAAAATGAAGTTGAAGCAGCAATAAATTCAATGAAATTGGGAAAGGCACCAGGTCCAGACGGTTTCACAGCAAAATTTTATAAAGTCCTCACAGAAGTGTTAGTACCAAAACTTCAAAAATTGATGAATATTATAAGGATTGATGGGAAAATACCAAATACATGGAAGGAAGCAATAATTTCATTGATACCAAAAGAAGATAGAGGCACCACAAATGTAAAAAACTATAGACCAATTTCATTACTTAACAATGATTACAAAATATATGCTAGGATACTAGTAGAATGACTCAAACAGCATTTGAACAATTTTGTTAAAGAGGAACAAGCAGGATTTCTCCCTAGGAGACAAATTAGAGATAATATCAGAACTGTCATAGACATTGTTGAATATTATGAGAAGCATCATGAAAAAGAAGTGGCATTATTCTTTGCAGATGCAGAGAAGGCCTTTGATAATGTGAATTGGGACTTTATGTTTGCAGTGATGGAGAAATTAGGACTTGGAAAAGCTTTTATAAGAATGGTTAAGGTGATATATACTGAGCAACAAGCAAGACTCTGTATAAATGCAGATTTGACAGAGAAAATAATAATCAGCAAAGGTTGCCCTCTATCCATTGATATTCATAATGATGTTAGAGATATTGCTTATGCAAATACAAGAAGATAAAGAAATAGAGGGGCTGAGACTGAAGGGCTTTTCTTATAAATACAGAGCGTTTGCTGATGATGTAATGTTTATTAATGAAAATCCTCTATCTGTGACACCATTGCTGCTTCATAAAATTCAAGACTATGGAGAATTGGCAGGCTTCTATATAATTAAAGAAAAATTAAAAAAATTGTGTAAAAATATGACAGAGAGTCAACAGGAAGAACTGCAAAGAGTAACAGAGTGTGAAGTTGCCTCAAAAGTAAAATATTTAGGTGTGGAAATTACTATGAAAAATATAGATTTGTATAAAAATAATTATGAAAAGCTTTGGCGGAAAATTGATGAAGATTTGATAAAATGGAATAAATTTAACTTATCTATGCTGGGCAGAATTGCTGCAATTAAAATGAATGTTCTACCAAGAATTATGTTTCTATTTCAAATAATTCCAATTGTGAAGGACAATAAACAATTCAGTAAATGGCAATGAAAAGTTTCAGAATTTGTATGGGTGGGCAAGAAACCAAGAATTAAAATGAAAATTTTAACTGATGCAAAAGAAAGAGGAGGTTTCCAACTGTCAGATTTAAAATTGTATCATGATGCAGTATGTTTGGTATAGATTAAAGATTGGATGACGTTATTAAACAAGAAGCTGCTGGTGTTAGAAGGTCATGGAAATATTTTTGGTTGGCATGCATATATGTTTTATGGGAAAAATAAGATGGATGGCTATTTTTCGCATCATTATATAAGAAGAAACTTGGGTAAAATATAAAAAATATGGTGATGAGAGAAAGCCACTATGGATTGTGCCAATGGAAGTATTAAAATTATCTTCAGAAATTGATGCAGGGATGTGTTTAACGTACAATCAACTATTAAAAATACATGGAGAAAAGGTGAAACTAAATCAGCTGAAGAATTACAATATAATTGGTTTCAATACAATACAATATAATTGGTTTCAATACAATACAATATAATTGGTTTCAACTACAACAAATTAAGAGCTTGGTGGAACAGGATATTAAAAATGAAGGTGTAAGACAGGAGCAAACAGAATTGGAAAAAATGCTGTTGGGTGATATTGAAAAGTTGATCTCAAGGATTTATAAATTACTATTGAAGTGGTCAACAGAAGAGGAAATAGTTAAATCTCAAATGATAAAATGGGCAATTAATTTTAACAAAGAAATTCAAATGGAATCTTGGGAGTATTTATGGAAGAACTCTATGAAGATTTCGACATGTTATAACATTAAAGAAAACTGTTTTAAAATGCTGTATAGATGATACATGACACCTAAGAAACTGGCAAAAATGAATAATCAGGTGTCAGACAGATGCTGGAAATGTAAAAAACATGAAGGATCTTTCTACCATATATGGTGGACTTGTGAAAAAGCAAAACAATTTTGGCAAATGATTCAGAAAGAAATGTCAAAATTTTTAGGTTATGACATTAAGAGGTCTCCAGACTCTTTTCTGTTGGGATTACAAATGGAAAGTTTTCCAAAACAAGACAAAACGATGGTGTGGTATCTGCTTTCAGCTGCAGTTATGGAAGCAAGACGAAATACCAGAAAAATGGGACTGGATTTTAAAAGTTTTGTCATGGAGTGGAATGGATAAACATACAAGAATCTTAAAAGACTATGATTTGGAGAAGTTTAGGAAGGAATGTGAGAAATTTCAAAACTATGTTGAAAAACAATGGAAAGTAAGGGGACCCTTAATGATTTTTGATAAAAGCTGAAAGAGGTGAAAAAATGGACTAGAATTTATAAAAGGATTTTTTTAAATTGAAAAATGAAGATGAACTTATAGAGTTAACTTTTCTTATTTTATATTTTTTATTTCTTCTGTATTGATATAAGGTTCTAAAATGGAGATTCTTGAGTTGTTAAGTTACCTTGTTTCTTTTTCTTTTTTTAATCTTAAAACACCAGTGGGGGTCAAGAAAAAGGGAGGGAGGAGAAGGGGAAAAAAGCGATGTTTTTATTTTGTATTATCTTAAAATTTCTTATAGATTTCTATAACAATATATTGCTAATTAATAAAATTGTTTAAACCAAAATTATGTTATTCTGCACTTGGATCAAAGCCGTCATGAAATAAGTCTGCATGCTATTCTGTAATTCCTTAAGACTATCTTGAAATATTGAAGATCCTAAAGAAGTTGCAACCGATTTTGCTGTCCCTGGGGAGGTCACTGGCTTGTTTGGCTTACTCATTTGGCAAGATAGTTAAACAAATATAGTCAAGACAGTATCAAAATTTAAGAAAAACACAGGTAAGAGCAACTATCTGGTCTGTAACCCACAAGTTAATGACCTTCCAAAGGGGAGTCTGATCAAAACTTCTTGGCTATTTATTTTACTTTATTTTACAGAGTTAGCTCCTTTCTTATTTACCTCACATCAACCCAAGTTCTCTATCCTGTGCTGCAAAGTATTTTAGAGAGGTTGATCACAAGGTTGTTAACTGTTTTTAGACAGTCTGTCCTGAAAGTTCTTTAAATTCCTAAGGTTCCAATCTATCCTAATTTTTCAATATTTCACAAGGTTCAATGGAGCAATAAGCAATGAGGCTCAAAAGTGTATATAAAACAATATAGCAAAATATAAGCAGTATATTAATATGGCATAAACTTTAAAACCTCTGTCTATTCTCATCTATCCAACTGCTTATAGACTTTTTGCAAATCACTGCCCTTTCCAGCCAGACCCTAAAGCTGTACTCCCGGAATATATGCCTCACTTTAACAATATCACTCTTTCATCTTATTCACCTTTCTCACACACTCACATATACTTCTATTTCAGGTTAGTCTCTATCCTTTTGTAACTATTACAACTATTGCTGTCAATCTTCAGTCTTCTTTCTTTCTCTTCTCTCCTATAACACCACATAGTTGCAGCCTTATTGTATTGACCGTTTAATCGCCTATAGTCCCAGTAGTCTTATTATTATCTCAAACCTCTACTCCTTTCTTCTGACTCTTAAAAGTGGATATTCTTTCTTTCCTCCAACTTTCCACTCCTCAGTCTCGACCATTACTTCTCTCTGCTGCTATTTCTCTCCACCAATTTCCCCCCCTCCGTCTTCACCTCCATATGCTTCACACCGCTTTCCTCCCACTCACCGCCGACCCTGCCTCCGTCTCCACACTCCATACTCCAAGAGCCACTTCTCAGGGTAAGCCGGCTCAAAAATACCGAAAGGTGGACAGAGGGACAAGAAAAAAGACCAAAAGAAAAAAAAAGAAAAATGAGCAAAGAAAAAGAAAAACCTCTATGGTTGTTTAGTATTTAACCATCCCCCCCCCCCCCTTTCTGGCAATCGTATCTTCTTCACCAAAAATGGTGCCCATCTCAATTTGGGCTTAGGGAGTTGAAAAAGAAAGCAATACTCGCCTCTCAATGGAGCCCCCTGCCTTAGGAAACCCCTGACTGGGTTTCTAACGAGTCTTCAAGCCACTGAAGACCCCCGAAATCAATCAGTCCAATGTGTCCATGCAGAGGACTGCTGAGCACATCCGTTCAGCATTGTGCTGAAACTGGAACCTCCAGAAGCTTCCGTTTCTGGGAGAACTATGGCTAAAAAGGTAAAGATAGTCTCCTGTGCAAGCACCAGTTGTTTCCGACTCTGGGGTGACTTCTCATCACAACGTTTTCACAGCAAACTTTTTATGAGATGGTTTGCCATTGCCTTTCCCAGTCATCTACACTTTACCCTCAGCAAGCCAGGTACTCATTTTTACCGACCTCAGAAGGAGGGAAGACTGAGTCAAGCTTGAGCCGGCTACCTGAACCCAGTTCCACTGGGAACAAACTCAGGTTGTGAGCAGAGTTTGGACTGCAGAAATGCAACTTACCACTCTGCACCCAAGACTATTCCAGCAGCTGCAAGTGGAGGAATGGGGAATCAAACCTGGTTCTCCAAGATAAGAGTCTGCACACTTAATCACTACACCAAACTGGCTCTCAACTAGTCTGAAACTAAGTCTTCGGGGCCAGATGAACTGCATCCAAAGGTACTAAAAGAACTTGCAGACATAATTTCTGAGCCTATGGCCATTATTTTTGAAAATTCATGGAGAAAATGTGAGGTGCTAGAAGACTGGAGGCAGGCAAATATCCATCTTCAAGAAGGGGGAAAAGGAGCATCCAGGAAACTACGACCTCTCAGCTTGACATCTATACAGGGATAAATGTAAAGTTCTGCATTTAGGTAATAAAAATCAAATGCATCATTATAGCATGGAGGAAACTTGTCTTGGCAGTAGTATTCACTAAAATGATCTTGAGATCTTAGTGAACGTGAGTCAGCAGTATGATGGAGTAGGGTGAAATATAGTGTCCAGAACATGTGGACTGATTTCGCACTGAAATATAGTGTCCAGAACACGTGGACTGATTTCGCACTGAAGGGCTTTTTTTCCAGGTAGAGAGCCCTTTTGCCCCCCGGGGCTTCTCTCCATTTTCGCATAAGCTGCCACAGAGTTGTTATTTATTTATTTGGGGGAACATGTGGGGAGAGACGGTCCTTCAGGTAGGCAGGTCCTAGGCCATATAGGGCTTTAAAGGTAATAACCAGCACCTTGTACCGGACTCGGTAAGCTATCGGCAGCCAGTGCAGATCCCGGAGTCCCGGCCGGATGTGCTCCCTTCTTGGGAGCCCTAGCAACAGCCGGGCCGCGGCATTCTGCACCAGCTGCAGCTTTCAGGTTCGGCACAAAGGCAGCCCCATGTAGAGAGCATTACAGTAGTCCAACCTCGAGGTGACCGTGGCATGGATCACTGTTGCTAGATCGTCGCGTTCCAGGAGGGGGGCCAACTGCCTTGCCCGCCTAAGATGAAAGAATGCGGACTTGGCAGTGGCTGCTATCTGAGCCTCCATCGTTAAGGAGGACTCCAATAGTACCCCCAGGCTCTTGACCTTGTCTGCCGCTATCAGCGGCGCACCCTCAAAAGCTGGTAGGGGGATTTCCCTCCCTGGGCCCCGACGACCCAAGCAAAGGACCTCTGTCTTTGCCGGATTTAGCTTCAGCCCGCTCAGCCTGAGCCACCCAGCCACTTCCTGTAATGCCCGGTCTAGATTTTCTGGGGCGGTCCCTGGTTAGTTGGCCCACCACTTTTTCACAGTAAGCAGAAACCACTTGTCAGGGGATCTTGCTTGCTATGGAATTGTGGCGCACCAACTCACAGCTCCAGGACAACTTGTTTGAAAATGGAGAGAAGCTTCGGGAGCAAAAGGGCTCTCCACCCAGAACAAGTCTAGTGCAAAATCAGTCTCAAAGTGATAGTATTACTTTACAATGCTCTGGTTAGACCTCACCTAGAGTATTATGTTCAGTTTTGGGCACCACAATTTAAGAAGGATATAGACAAGCTGGAAGGTGTTAGAGGAAGGCAATGAAAATGGTAAAAGGTCTGGAGACCAAGTCCTATGAGAAAAGAAGAAGTAGTAGAAGAATTGCAGATTTATACCCTGCCCTTCTCTCTGAATCAGAGACTCAGAGCGGCTTACAATCTCCTATATCTTCTCCCCTCACAACAGACAATCTGTGAGGTGTGTGGGGCTGAGAGGGCTTTCACAGCAGCTGCCTTTCAAGGATAACCTCTGCCAGAGCTATGGCTAACCCAAAGCCATTCCAGCAGGTGCAAGTGGAGGAGTGGGGAATCAAACCGCTTCTCCCAGATAAGAGTCTGCACACTTAACAACCAAACTAGCTCTCTGGTTGAAGGAGTTGCATATGTTTAGCCTGGAGAAGAAACAAATCAGAGATGATATGATCACCATCTTCAAGTACTCGAAGGGCTGTCATATAAAGGATGGTGCTGCTGAGTTGTTTTCTGTTGCGCCAGAAACAACAGGTTGAAATTAAATCAAAAGAGTTTTCAGGTAAACATTAGGAAGAACTCCCTGACAGAGTGGTTCCTCAGTGGAATAGGCTTCCTTAGGAGGTGGTGGGCTCTCCTTTGGAGGTTTTTATACAGAGACTAGATGGCCATCTGGCAGAAATGCTGATTCTGTGGACTTAAGCAGATCATGAGAAGGAAGGCAGGAGGAGGTACTTGTAAATTCCCTGCATTGTGCAGGGGGTTGAACTAGATGACCTTGAAGATCCCTTCCAACTCTACGATTCTAAGTGGCGACTCACAAGAAACCTGTGGTTGTTGCCATCCCACTGGCCAGGATTGGACTTGGCCAGACTGAGGGTTGTTCCGGGGTATGTATATAATCGGGACCCGGCCCACGTTGCCTTGCCTTGTGATGTACTCACGAATAAAGCATGTTGCCTTCAACACGTCTCGTCACTCAGTACATTACAGTGGCGACGAAGGTGGGATTCTAGCCAGGTAACTCCCCAAGCGGGACTTTGCTGACCTGGTTGGAGACGAGGAAGGCACGCATTCGAGGGAGACGGAAGTGCCCACCGCCGCCATGGCTAACCCAAGTGGGATGAGAAGCCACCTTGCAGCATTTGACCCCGCCAACCCCGAAAGGTGGGATACCTACACGTAGCGGGTCCACTGCTACCTATGAGCAAACATGATTACAGACAACAGCCGTAAGAGAGATGTGCTCCTGAGTGTCTGCGGGGAGGCCATATTCGAGATTACAAAGGGTCTCTCGGCCCCCATGAAGATCACAGAGAAAAAGTACGAGGAGATAGTCAGACTCCTGACCGGGCACTTCTTGCCCCAGCTTTCCATCATTGCCCGCCGATTCCTCTTCCATAAGAGGGATCAAGGGGCGGGAGAGACAGCTGCCGACTATCTGGCCGCCCTCCGCCAAATCGCGGGGAACTGCAGCTTCGACAAGCTGGATGAAGCCCTGAGGGATCGCTTCGTCTGAGGCCTCCAAGACGAAAGACTGCAGCAAAAGCTCTTCGCAAAGGAAGAGCTCACCCTCCAACTCACCTTCAATGAAGCCACCGCGTTTGAGAGAGCAACCAATTTCGGAGGAGTCTCTAAGAAAACTTTATCCTCGTGGCCAGCCCTGGCTGTGACTGGCGGACTTCATACTGCGGGACTTCCAAAAAAACTGTGTACAGATTTTGGGTTGGGCCACTGTAAGGATAGAGTTTAAGAACTTTAAGGGCAAGCTGGACTTTCTTGTGGTCAAACGCCAGCTCACCACATTACTGGGGCTGGCCTGGTTTTGACCGCTGGGTATTCAAATAGTGGGGGTGCAGCAGATGCAAACGCAAAATTTTGAGCACGTGTGCTGGGAATTCCCGGAAGTGTTTGATGGGTCCCTGGGGTGCTACAAGGGGCCTCCCATCACCTTACCCCTCTATCCCCACGTGAGACTGATAAGGCTGAAGGCCAGGCGAATTCCGTTCGCTCTTAAACCAAAAATAGAAGCAGAGCTGGACCGCCTCATGGCCCAGGGAGTGCTAGAACCGGTATCCTATGCTGCATGGGAAACACCCATACTCACTCCAGTGAAGCCGAATGGAGATGTGCACATATGCGCTGATTACAAGTGCACAATAAATAAGGCACTTCAGGACAACCCTTACCCCATTCCGGTGGTCAGCCACATACTGGCAGCCCTAGCAGTCTCGAAGGTTTTTGGGAAACTGGACTTGGCCCAGGCGTACCAGCAACTCCCGGTGGATGCCGAGACAGCAGAAGCCCAGACCATTGTGACTCACAGGGGAGCTTTTCGGGTTATTGTGGTTCCTGGGATTTTTCAGAGCATAATGGATTCTCTTCTCAGAGGGATCCCCAGAGTGCAACCTTTTTTTGATCGCTGCCCTGGACGCTGAGGAGTTCAGCAGCCGGCTGCGTGAGGTACTCCGCCATTTCCAGGCGGCGGGACTTAAAGTAAAGTGGGAGAAGTGTTCCCTCGGGATGTCGAGGGTAGAGTTCTTGGGGTTTGCAGTAGATGCCATGAGAATCCACCTGATGGCTGACAAGACCAGGGCTATTGTCCATGCCCCGGTCCCCACGTGCAAGACGGAGTTACAAGGTTTCTTGGGATTATTAAATTTCTAGTTTGGTGTAGAGCCAGTTTGGTGTAGTGGTTAAGTGTGTGGACTCTTATCTGGAAGAACCGGGTTTGATTCCCCATTCCTCCACTTGCACCTGCTGGAATGGCCTTGGGTTAGCCATAGCCCTGGCAGAGGTTGTCCTTGAAAGGGCAGCTGCTGTAAGAGCTCTCTTAGCCCCACCCACCTCACAGGGTGTCTGTTGTGGGGGAGGAAGGTAAATGAGATTGTGAGCCGCTCTGAGACTCTTTGGAGTGGAGGGCGGGATATAAATCCAATATCATCATCTTCTTCTTCTTCTATCATTCATTTTTGCCCCACAAAGCGACCGTTGCAGAACCCCTTCATAGGCTCCTCGATAAAAATGCCCTGTGAGTCTGGGAAAAGAAGCAGGCCGCCGCTTTTCAGGCAGTCAAGGACCTCCTAGTTTCCAATGATGTGCTCCACCATTTTGATGAATCCTTACCAGTGATTCTGGCAATGCTTCCCCGTATGGGGTGGGTGCCATTCTGGGGCACCAACCCCTGGATGGGAGAGAGGTTCCCGTGGCCTATTATTCAAGGACCCTGACCCCCGCGGAGCGCAACTATGCACAGATAGACAAGGAGGCCTTGGAAATAGTGGCAGGTGTGCATAAATTCAATGACTACCTGTACGGTAGGCATTTCACGATCGCCACGGACCATAAGCCGCTACTGGGCCTCCTCACCCCAGACCGCCAGACACCGCAAATTCTGTCACAGCGCGTCCTGCGGTGGAACCAGTTCCTCAACTCGTACACATATGCCCTGGTCCACCGCCCTGGCAAAGCTATGGGACACGCAGACGCCCTCAGCCACCTGCCGCTGCCCTCTATGGACCCGGATCCCGCCCCCAGCCACCATGTGATGCTTATAGAGACTCTACCAAAGAGGCCTTTCCATGCTGCTATGGTAGCTAGGGCCACAGGGTAGAGACCGCATCCTCGCACGCATTTTAGACTGGGTGGGAAGGGGGTGGCCCGCGGGCAAACTGGACACAGAATTCAGGGCATTCGCATCACGCAGAGAAGAACTGTCCATGTGCAAGGGGTGCCTTCTCTGAGGTAGCAGGGTGGTGGTTCCCCCCCATTGCAGAAGCAAGTACTGGAAGCCCTACACGAAACACACCCAGGGATAGTGCTCATGAAGGCCCTGGCACGGTGCTATGTATGGTGGCTGGGGATGGATGAGGAGATAGAAGGGTGGGTTCGAAGGTGCCAACCCTGCCAAGAGTCCTGACCTGATCCACCCAGTGCCCCTGTCCACCACTGGAAGTCCAACAAGAGGCCAAGAGGTTACACATAGACTTTGCAGGGCCATACCGGGGCCAAATATCCTTTATTTTAGTCGATGCATACACCAAGTGGTTGGAAGTGTTTCCTGTAGCTTCAACCTCTACCGCGGCGGCATTCAGAGCCCTGCGAAGGGTCTTTTGCACTCATGGGATTCCTGAGACCCTCGTCACGGACAATGGGACCGCTTTCACCTCCCGGGAATTCCAGGAGTTCTTGAATCGGTACCTCATCCAGCACATTTGGTCCACTCCATCCAGCCACCAACGGCTAAGCAGAGCGCATGGTGCGCACTACTAAAGAGGCCCTGAGTTGCATTGTACAGGGAGATTGGGATCACCGCCTGGCAGCCTTCCTATTTGATAACAGAATCACCCCCAACCCCATCACCGGGTTAAGCCCTGCCGAGTTACTAATTGGGAGGAAGTTGATCACAAGGCTAGACAGGTTGCATCCTGACCGGGCTACAGACCTCCGCAGTTCTCCCGAAATCAGAAAAGCCGCTAGGAGATTCTTTCCAGGGTATACCCAAAAAAGTTTGCAAGCGGGCCGGAGTGGTTAGCTGCCCGGGTGCTGCGGGTCACCAGGTCCAGCTCCTACGAGGTCTCGTCGGAGGGGGGCCAGATCCTAAGGAGGCATATTGACCAGCTGCACCTTCGCACATTGCTGGAAGAACTGACAGCGATCGGGGGAGTGGGAAGCGGGGGAGTACTAACAGCAACACCCCCGGAAGCTGCCCAGCCTATGCCGGCTACACAGACTATGTGGGTGGAAGAGCACCACAGCGGAGGGAGCACACCCTCCCCAGAGAGGAGATTTCAGAACAGCAACAGATGACAGACAGCACTTTTCCGGCATAACCCCCCACAAGGAACCAGCCACCCCGCCACCCACGGCGGCTGCTCCAACTCCCCAAATAACCCCGAGGAGGTCGACCCAGGGACGCAGGGCGCCAGCCTACTTGAAAGACTTCGTGTCTTGAACTAGGGGGGGAGGAGTGTTGTGTCTTGCATTTCAGTCCCGAAATTACAACACAGCGGATGCTAAGGAGGTGACCAGTGAAAGTCCACTGGTCCCTGGATATAGCTCCGCAAATACGCTCTGCCAATCAAGATCTGTGTTGGGAAGTTTAACTGGCCAGGATTGGACCTGGCCAGACTGAGGGTTGTTCCACGGTATGTATATAATTGGGACCCGGCCCACATTGCCTTGCCTTGTGATGTACTCACGAATAAAGCTTGTTGCCTTCAACTTGTCTCGTCACTCAGTACATAAAAATCTTTCTCTGGCCTCTCCCCTATGGCCACTGTCACTCTCTCTCTCTCTCTTCCCCCAACTTCATCACTCTCTCTGTCTCTTTTTCTTTGTCTTCCTTAACATCAGTGACAACTTTCTCAGCTGCCCAACAGTTTTTGTCCCTCACAGGAACACTGACTCTCCCAGCTGCTAGCCAACCCAGCAGCTTCCTTCCCCCTAGCAACTCTCCTGCCCATGCAGCAGCTTCTCCCCCCCGCCCCACATATATCAGTGGCAGCAGTGACTCTCACAGCCACCTGCCTGCTCACTGCAGCTCCCACACACATCAACAACAGCAGCAGTGACTTTACTGGCCAAAAGCTTCCCCCATCTTCCCCTCCCCATGCAAAACAACAGCCATGGCAACTTTCCTGGCTGCCTGCCCAGCAACTTCTCCCCTCCCACACATACCAGCAGTGGTGGTCAGTCTCCCAGCAGCAGCTTCTTTGCCTCAGGCCAGGCACAGGCAAACCCTGTGTTTGGGGGGAATTTAACTCCCCCAGTGTATTTTTCATGTCTTCCCATTCCCCACCACCACATCACCACTGCTGTTCTCAGGCGTGACGAGTCTCCCATCCTCTGCAACCATGCCTACTGCAGCTCCCTCCCCCCATTGCCAGTGCTTCTGGGGCAACAAGAAGGCAAGTTCTTACACTGTCTGCACATGCATAGGCAACACTTTTGTTTTGGGGGGAGGATTTACATACCTCAAATTATTTTTTTTAAGGATTTCAGATTTTTCTGCAAAGATAAGGGGTCTTCCAATTTTGCAGAACTATCTATTTTCTTTCTGCATGGCCCTCATCCATGGATTTAGATGGCCATAGATGGGGGACACACTTGGAATATAATGTATAAACAAGTGGGAACCTGCAAGGACTTGCAAGAGCCATTTCACTTCCCCCTTCCTCCTTCCGCTATCCTCTTTCCCTTTCCTGAAAGCCCCCATAGTGTCTTCCCTTTTCCTGCTTTCTTCAATCCTTCTAGGGTTGCCAAACTCTGGTTGAGGACTGAAGATTTCCTGGACTCACAACAGATCTCCCTACTACAGAGATCAGTTCCCCTTTGTCAGATCAAAGTTGGGAAATCCCTGGAGATTTGAAAGTGAAGTTTTGGGAGGGTGAGGTTTGGGGAAGGAAGCAACCTCAGCAGTGTATAATGCAGCCTCCAAAGCAGCCATTTTCTCCAGGGGATGATCTCTGTCACCTGGAGCAGTTTTTATTCTGGGTTATCTCACACTTCCACCTGGAGGTTGGCAACCCTTATTCTTCTGGAGGAAAAGGCTGCTTTGGAGGATGGTGTCTATGGCATTTATACCCCTATGGAGTCACTCTCTTCCACAAACCCCATCCTTCCCAGGCTTCCCCTCCAAAAAAAAATCCAAGGAATTTCCTAATCTCTTTCCTTTTTTTGGCAGTCCTCATATCCTCTCTCTGCTTTACTGTCTCCTTCATTCACCAACCTACTTTTTATCTATCTCCCATCTTCATATATATATATATATATATTTACTTCATTTATTTACTTCATTTATACCCTACTTTTCATACCCTTACTTCATTTATACCCTACTTTTCTCCTCAGGGGACCAATGTGGCTTATATTATTTTCTTCTCTTGCTTTTTATCCACACAATAACCCTGTGAGATAGGTTAGGTTGAAAATATGTAGGCTGGTCCAAAATCACCCAGTGAGCATTCATAGTAAAATGGGGATTCAAACCCGGTTCTCCCATACCCTTCTCTGAAACTCTAACCACTACACCACACTGGTTTTCATAGGATGGTTGGTACTGAACAGTAGCAAGCAACCAGGTCCAGTTGAGTCATGCAAATCAAATCAAGACACCCAGTGGTTGCTGCCTGGCCCAGGAGGAGCCTGACGATCTCCTGTATCACAACTGAACTTCAGATGGCAGAGATTTGCCCCCTAGAGAAAATAACTGCTTTGCAGGTAGTCTATATGGCATTATATTCAGCTGAGACCCCTCTTCCCTGCCCAAAATCTGCCCTCCTCAGACACCACCTCATAATCTCCTTGAATTTCCCAACTTGGAGCTGGCAACCCTAGTCAGCCCTGGACTTAATGGGTTATTACAGATTGGCACTTTGGGCTGACTCAGAGTCGGCTCTGAAATTGATCAAAAAAATCCTTCCACACACAAACATCTGCCACCCTCATCCCATCTTCATCCCATCCTTACCCCATCCTCTGGCCTCCAAAATGGTAGCAAATATCTGAGCTGCATGCCAGTTGCCTCCTTGGCATCTGGAAGCAGAAGGGCGCAAACAAGGCGCCTTGGCGATGTGAAACCGCCAAATAGCCCCAAGTCACATCCAGCTTTTTTTTTTAACATGTGCATGACTACTGAAAATGTATGGGGGGAAAAACCCAAGCTGAGTGACAGGAATGGTGCGCCCATGTCACCCCATGGACGGGATGGGGATGGCTTGTGGGGGAGCATATGAAGGCTTCAGGACAGCTGTTTTTGAGCCATCTGGATTTGGGATGCCTCCTATCCACCCCAGAAGGCCTGTCTGTTATCACCCAACGAGTCCTCCTTCACAGGTTAAAATAGGCTGGAAATGTTCCTGCCTCCTTCCTCTGCTTTTACTAACAAAAACCATGCTTGGGATCCTGTAGTTGCCTAGCAACTGCCATTGACAGCGTCTGTTTTTTAAAGTTACAGACTTTGATTTTATCATTTTTGGATTTTTTTAAAAATATCCCAGTGTACTTATTTCAGATTTCACATTTTTCTGCAAACCTGGGGACATTTCAGATTTGTAGAAAGATCTGTCTTGCTATTCACAGCACCTGTCGTTGGATTTAATTATTCAAAGATATCTTGACTTTGTTATTAGAATATAAGATAGTTAATGCATACTCTGTGGGTCAATATCTAGTCGATCTGGTGCAGTGTCAGATTGGGAGCTGGGAGGCCCAGGTTCAAGTCCCCACTCTGCCATGGAACATGGCTGCCTATTGTGTTCCAAGCCCGCTTCAAGGTGTTGGTTTTGACCTTTAAAACCCTTTATGGTCAGGGGCCTGCCTATCTATGGGACCACCTTTCTCCACATGTTCCTCAGAGAGCACTGCGTTCAGGGGCACAAAACCTATTGTCCATCCCCGGACCAAAGGAAGCCAGGCTGTGTTCCACATGGGCTAGGGCCTTCTTGGTGGCAGCTCCAGAAATGTGGAATGCCCTCCCGGAGACCATAAGAGCCCTGCGGGACCTTTCTCAATTCTGCAGGACCTGCAAAACCGAATTTTTCCAACAGGCCTTCAACACCTAACCTGGAAGAACTGCCACCTCACATCGTTGAGAAGTTATGAACATTATATGATCACTAACAGCAAAAAGAAAGATCCTGCCATACCAAAGTTGTATAGCACCACAAAATGTTTTAAATTGTATTTTATTGGTTTTAAATTGTATTATAGTATTGATTGTTAGCTGTCCTGAGTCCGCTTGCAGAGAGGGCGGGATAGAAATTCAACATAATAAACAAACAAACTTTGCTGGGTGACCTTGAGCCAGTCTGTCTCAACCAAATTTACCTGACAGGGATATTGCTGTAAAGCCAAATGGAGGAAAGAAGAACAATACCCAGTGAAGAGTAAATTGGGTTATAAATGAAGTAAAGAAATAAACGGCTCCACCATTCTTTCTCTTCCACTGCTACTCAGGTCTTGCATTGCTTACATTGTATTACATGTGAGTTCAATTCATTTCACGAATTCAGTTTGCCTGACTTGCTCTGACTATTTACATTCAAGTTGGTCTAATTAATCATATGTCTCTCTAATGAGACCAGGCATTTTGATACATCGCTTCATTAGCAAGTACTTTGGAACAATCCATTGTACTTTCTAAAAGAGCATCTTGTTTTCTGTTGTACTCCTTATCATGAACATATCTGGGTCAAGTTCAGCAAAGTTTAGGGACACATTCAAGGTTAAACTGTGAACACCTCTCTCTCTCTCTCTCTCTGGTGTGTGTGTGTGTGCGTATGGAGGATGTGATCTGTACGGGGAAGGGACTCCAAGCACACCCTTTATTAAATGGCACATCATTGCATATTTAACCTTCTTACACTTGCAAAAGCACTTGGCTAAACTGGTTGTTAGGATCAAATAGCTCCAATTTAAATAGATCCAGATGGGCAGCCATGTTCATCTAAAGCAGTAGAACAAAGCAGGAGTCAAGTAGCTCCAATTTAGACAAAGTTTTTAAAAAGAGAAATTTTAAACAATTTAATGAAGAAATCTCAACTCTTACAGTCTATCATTTTTATACACTATGGGTCATACTAGATATGACAATTTCCTCATGGCTAACAAAGGGATGCTGCCATCATTTTATAGCCTAAAATGGGAGGTTTAAAATGTTAATGAGGCCTGCCACAAAGCAGGACTAGGTGCTCTTGCCCCCCCCCCCCCAGACACACACAACTTTTCATGGGCTGAGCTGCTCTTGCCCCCCCCCCCCCAGACACACACAACTTTTCATGGGCTGAGCTGTTTCAGCACTTGAAAGATGCATGAATGGGTAGGGAGGGACAAGAGTCCCACTGTGCTTCAGACTCTTGTAGTATATTTAAATCACTCATTTTAAGGTTTACAAGGGTGGCATCCCCCTGTCAGACATGAGGGAGCCATCATGTCTAAGTTTGGCCCTATCAGGGCCAATTTAAGCAGATTTAAGAAAGATATAAGACTGCTTAGGATAGTACAGATAGTGAGATAGGATTTGGAGTTCTTCAACGGTAATTCCCTAGATAACAAGTTTTATTAAATTTAACAGGGAAAATTAGGGAATTGGGGGAAGGAGAAGGGATAGGACACAAAAAATAAAAGAATAGATTACAGTTATTACAACATCAAGAAAAACAAAAGAAAATATAATTCATTATACCTGCAAGTACTCAAAATGAATACATAGATATTACTTTTAAAGTCTACAAATATTTTATGATCTTTTGATATTAGTGTAAAATCCTCCTGTTTTACCAACTATTTAGTGGCAGATTCCAGATTCTTATCTATCATATCTGCGATCATACAAAACCAAATCTATGTATCTTTAATCTACATAAAGCAACAGAAGGGAAAAAAAGAAGAGAAAGAAAGGTTCAAATTCTGGTCTTCAGTACTAGCTTATTAATCCAGAGGTTTCAATATGTAACAACAGCAGCTGCATCTCTTTCTAATTTACAAAGGAATCTTAAAGCTAAATGAAAATAAAACAAGCTTTTCACTAACCATGAAAGGCTTTTGAGTTAGATGGGCACAGTTATGATACTCATGTCTTATTAACAAATGTTGATAACTTTAGTGGACCCTTGGGTTCCCGGATGTGGCTCGCCAGTGGCCCCGCCCCCCAACATCTGTGGCGGGAAGTTTAACTGACCAGGATTGGCCTGGTCGGACCGGGGGGGGGCGTCCGGGGAAATGTATATATGCGGGACCTCGGCCGCGTGTACTCACTTTTGTAATGTGCTCGCAATAAAGAATGTTGCCTTCAAACTGTCTGGGTTTTCAGTACATTACAGTGGCGACGAGGATGGGATGCTAGCCCGCCAAATTCAAACGGATCCAACAGAGACGACCAAGGCAACCCATTGAGCGACCACGGCCGCTGCCACAGCCACCATAGCTACCCAGAGCGGGACCACGGGCTGTCTTGAAGAATTCAACCCCGCTACTCCGGAGGGATGGGAGACCTAGCGGGTCGAGTGCTACCTGCGGGCAAACCGCATAACAGAAGACTGCATGAAGCGGAACGTCCTCCTGAGCGTCTGCGGGGTGGCCACGTTCGAGATCGCCAAGGGTCTCTCGGCCCCCGCGAGGATCACGGAGAAGTCCTACGAAGAGATAGTCCGGCTCCTCACCGGGCACTTCCTGCCACAGCCCTCACGCGTGGCCCGCTGGTTCCTCTTCCACAAGCGGGACCAAGAGGCGGGAGAGTCGGCCACCGACTACCTGGCGGCCCTTCGCCAAATCAACAACAACAACAACAACAAAATTTTATTTGTATCCCGCCCTCCCCGCCGGAGCAGGCTCAGGGCGGCTAACAGCAATTCAAACATTAATTATACAGAAATAAATAAAATTACATTTAAACAGTTAAGTTAAAAATCCAGATTAAGTTTTAAAAGTTAGTTAATAAAACTGCTAGTGCTATATTTGCTTTTATGATGGCAGTTTTTCTTAACAGTTTCCTTCTTCTTCAGCGAAAGCCAATCGGAAGAGGATGGTCTTGCAGGCCCTGCGGAACTGTTCAAGGTCCCGCAGGGCCCGCATTTCCTCTGGAAGTTGATTCCATAGGCTCGGAGCTATAGAGGAGAAGGCCCGGTTACGGGTGCTTTGCAACTTCACCTCTCTCGGTCCGGGAATAGTCAACAAGTTTTTCCCGGCTGACCTCAGTGCTCTCTGGGGTTCATATGGGGAGAGACGGTCCCTAAGGTAGACAGGTCCTCGACCATATAGGGCTTTAAAGGTAATGACCAGCACTTTGTAACAAATCATGGGCAAATGCAGCTTTGCACAGCTGGAAGAGTCCCTTGCAGACCGTTTCGTCTGGGGCCTGAGGGATGAGAGGCTGCAGCAGAACCTGTTTGCGAGAGAAGAGCTCACCCTCCAGAGCGCTTTCAACGAGGCAGTGGCGTTCGAGCGGTCCACGAGGACCTTTCCCAAAACAAGAACTGACACCGTCCACCAGGGAGAGATGGACCCCTACAGACCGGAGGAGGAGGCACTCCAGCTGTGCCACCAACCAGGGACGGGCCCACGAGTAACCCAGCGACCCCAGCCTCGACCAGGTGCGCCAGCTGCGGGGACCAACACGAGCGAAGGGACTGCCCCTACCGCCACGTGGTCTGCAGGAGCTGCGGCAAGATGGGCCACATAGCAAGGGCCTGCCAGTCCATGGGCACCCGCCACCGCCAGGCGACCAACCAGGAATCGACCGGGGACTACGCGACAGCATCTACTAGCATACAGGTAATGAACTTGCCCGACGAGACCCCCCGCAAGGTCAAGGTCTCAGTCAGGATAGAGGGCAAGCCTTGCCTGATGGAACTGGACTCGGGTTCCTCCATCTCCATAATATTGGAGGAATCCTTGAGGAGGCTGTGCTCGTGGGGCCAGCCCAGACTGTGTCCGGCCGGTTTCGTGCTCCGGGACTTCCAAAAGAACCCTGTACAAGTCCTGGGTTGGGCAACGGTGGGGGTGGAGTACAAGGGGTTCAGGGGCAACCTCGAAATACTGGTGGTCAAACGGCAGCTCACCACACTTTTGTGGCTAGCCTAGTTCCAGCCGCTGGGAATAAAAATAGTGGGGGTGCAGCAACTGGGGATGCAGGGATTTGACGACGTGTGTAAAGAGTTCCCGGAAGTGTTCAATGGGGCCCTGGGGTGTTATAAGGGGGCCCCCATATCTTTACCCCTCGACCCCCAAGTGCAGACGGTAAGGCTAAAGGCCAGGCGGGTTCCGTTTGCACTAAAGCCTAAGATTGAGGCCGAGCTAGATCATCTCACGGCTCAGGGGGTGCTGGAACCCGTTTCCCACGCTGAATGGGAGACCCCGATCGTGACCCCGGTGAAGCCGAACGGGGACATGCGCATATGCGCAGATTATAAGTGCACTATTAACAAGGCACTTCAGGATAACCCCTACCCGGTCCCAGTCATCAGCCACGTTTTGGCTGCGCTGGCGGGGTCCAAGATTTTTGGGAAACCAGACCTGGCCCAGGCGTACTGGCAGCTGGCCGTAGACGCCGCCACGGCAGAGGCACAGACAATAGTCACCCACGGGGGGGCGTTTAAGGTGCGGGGGTTGCAGTTTGGGGTGAGCGTGGTCCCGGGGTTTTTCCAGAGTCTGATGGATTCTCTCCTCAAAGGGATCCCCGGGGTACAGCCATTTTTCGACGACGTTCTGATCGCTGCCCCGGACATGGAGGAATTCTGCAACCGGCTGCGTGAGGTGCTCCGCCGCTTCCAAGAGGCCGGCCTGAAAGTAAAGTGGGAAAAGTGCTCCCTGAGGGTGCCCAGGGTAGAGTTCTTGGGGTTTGTGGTGGACGCAGCAGGAATCCACCTGACGCCCAACAAAACCACAGCTATCGTGGAAGCCCCAACCCCGAAGAGCAAGGCGGACCTCCAGAGTTTCTTGGGGTTATTAAATTTTTACCATTCATTCTTGCCCCACAAGGCCGCCATTGCAGAACCCCTCCACAGACTCTTGGATAAGAATGCCCCCTGGGTTTGGGGACAGAAACAGGCAGCGGCATTCCAAGTGGTAAAGGACCTACTCACATCGAACGATGTGCTCCACCATTTTGATGAGGGCCTATCAGTGATCCTAGCATATGACGCGTCGCCATACGGGGTGGGTGCCGTCCTGGGTCACCAACTCCCAGATGGGAGGGAGGTCCCAGTAGCCTATTACTCCAAAACCCTAACTACAGCAGAGCGGAACTACGCGCAAATAGACAAAGAGGCCCTAGCAATTGTGGCAGGGGTGCGCAAGTTCCATGACTATTTGTACGGGAGGCGGTTCGCAATAGCCACAGACCACAAGCCGCTCCTGGGCCTCCTGGCCCTGGATCGCCAAACGCCACAGATTCTATTGCAATGCGTTTTGCGATGGAACCAATTCCTTAATTCTTACACCTATGCCCTGGTCCACCGGCCGGGCAAGGTCATGGGTCACGCAGATGCCCTCAGTCGCCTACCACTCCCCTCCATAGACCCCGAGCCAGCCCCAGCCAACCATGTGATGCTAATGGAAACGCTGCCAGAGCAGCCCCTACACGCAGCAGAGGTAGCAAAAGCCACGGAGCGGGACAAAACTCTCGCCCGGGTCCTTGACTGGGTGGTGAGGGGCTGGCCAGAGGGAAAACCGGGGGAGGAATTCAAGGCATATTCCACGAGAAAGGAAGAACTAGCCGCCCACAAGGGGTGTCTGTTATGGGGGAGCAGGGTGGTGGTCCCCCCCCCCGCTGAGGAGACAAGTGCTGGAGGCCCTGCATGAAATGCATCCGGGGATCGTCCAGATGAAGGCCCTAGCACGCAGCTACGTATGGTGGCCAGGGATGGACGAAGAAATCAAGGGATGGGTCCGGAGGTGCACCGCATGTCAGGAGTCCCGGGCTGAACCGCCCAGCGCCCCCGCTCAGCGTTGGGAAGCACACAGAAAGCCGTGGGCCAGGCTACACATAGATTTCGTGGGTCCCTTCCAGGGCCAGATCTTTTTTATAGTGGTAGATGCCTACACTAAGTGGCTGGAAGTCATCCCGGTGGCTTCGACATCCACGGCTGTGGAAATTCGGGCATTACGCAGGGTCCTGAGCACACACGGGATCCCAGACACCATTGTCTCTGATAATGGAACCGCCTTCACCTCCCGAGAATTCTGGGAGTTTTTGCAGAGGTACCTGATCCATCACATAAGGTCCGCCCCATTCCATCCAGCTACCAATGGCCAGGCAGAACGGATGGTCCGCACCACAAAAGAGGCCCTGGGCCACATAGTACAGGGGGACTGGGCTCACCGCCTAGCCACATTCCTATTTGACAATAGGATAACCCCCAACCCCGTCATGGGGGTCAGCCCTGCCAAGCTGTTAATGGGACGGAAACTCATAACGAGGCTAGATAGGCTGCACCCCGACTGGGCCACCGACATCCGAAACTCCCCCGAGTGCGGAGAGGAGGCTAGGGGATTCTTCCCGAGGGACCCCGTGTACGCTAGGAAGTACGCGAGCGGTCCCAAGTGGGTGGCGGGGCGGGTACTTCGAGTAACCGGGTCCCGTCACTACGATGTGTCCACGTAGGGTGGCCTCCTCTTGCGGAGGCATATCGACCAGATACGGCACCGCACCGTGCAAGAAGAGCCAACGGAAGGGCAGAGCACAGAGGCGCCCGCTGCTGCGGGTCCACCGCAAGATAGCCCCAATCCTCCATCCTCTCCGGCCGAGCAGAGAGCGGTGCCCAACCAGGGCGAGAGCAGCACAGCGGCAGGAGCACCGGCAGAACAGCCAGTCAGGGACAACCGCAGGCTGTCGGCTCCTCCGAGTGGGGAGACCGCCGCTCCACCCAGCTCGGTAGCCACGATCCCGACGATGGCGGTGGCCACCGCTCCCACTCCGCCGGCCAGCCTACAGAGGTCCAACCGGGAGCGCACGGCCCCCGCATACTTAAGAGATTATGTGTCCTGAGCAAAGGGGGGAGGAGTGTTATGTATTGTACATAAGCGGCCGGGCCGCATGGTGATGGTCACCTAAAGGAGACCCTTGGGTTCCCGGATGTGGCTCGCTAGTGGCCCCGCCCCTCAACATCTGTGGTGGGAAGTTTAACCGACCAGGATTGGCCTGGTCGGACCAGGGGGGCCGTCCGGGGAAATGTATATATGCGGGACCCCGGCCGCGTGTACTCACTTTTGTAATGTGCTCGCAATAAAGAATGTTGCCTTCAAACCGTCTGGGTTTTCAGTACATTACATTTAGGCATCTACTTGAACAGTTAGCTCTCTTTTATAAACAAAAAGGATGGGTTTTCAAAAAGAAAAGAGAAAATGTAAGCAAAGGAGGAGAAGGAAAAAAAAAACCCATGGAATGCTGTTTTTACAGCAGCCCTCATCTCAGAAGGCGCTAGCCATTCCCAATTGCTCCCACAACTTCACACTAAACAGAAAGGGGAACCTTGATCTATAGGGAAGATTCATCTTACTCCCATCAAATTGTACTCATTTACTTCCCTGAAAAGCAAAGAAAAAAGCTCTTAGTGGATTAATTCATTGGCAGACATCTCCATACATGGGAATGAACAAAGGGCACCTCCTCACCAACCATTCAAGAAAAAGCAAAAATATTAAAGGTATGTACACACTTTCCCTATATATATGTATGTGTGTATGTAATTCTAGCTACAATAGTCCAAATTCTAATTAAACGGATTAATTTTTAGACTTACATTAGCGTATATTTAAATTTTAAAAAGTTTTACAAATTGTTAGAGTCATTAAAACCCCTCTTTTTTAGCAACAGATTGTTAAACTTCATTATGATTTTGAGCTTTGCAGAAAATCACACCAAACCAAAACAAGCTGCCCCTTCACTTTGAAAAATAAAAAACCAAATAATCCTGCTTTAGGTTTGAAGAACCCTGCTTTAGGGTTTAAAAGGGTGGCATCCCCCTGTCAGACATGAGGGAGCCATCATGTCTACGTTTGGCCCTATCAGGGCCAATTTAAGCAGATTTAAGAAGGATATAAGTCTGCTTAGGATAGTACAGATAGTGAGATAGGATTTGGAGGGGGAGGGGGAATTCAAAATTAAGTCCCATAATATTGTGCCTGTTAGAGAATAGTCTTATAATCTCTTCTTATAGTTTGAATAAAAATGAAGATCCCCTAGTTCGAAAATCAGAATATCCATTCCAAGATGTTATGTCAGATCCATAATATTATGCTCATGTCAAGCCACTGTATGGTAAAAGTTTATATAAAAGGAGGGACGTTGGCTCAGTGGTAGAGCATCTGCTTGGTAAGCAGAAGGTCCCAGGTTCAATCCCCAGCATTTCCAACTTAAAAAAAGGGTCCTGGCAAGTAGGCATGAAAAACCTTAGCTTGAGACCCTGAAGAGCCGCTGCCAGTCTGAGTAGACAATACTGACTTTGATGGACCAAGGGTCTGGATTCAGTATAAGGCAGCTTCATATGTTCATATTCTCTTCTTCCTAAAAGTCTTCCAAGTCATAATCCTTGTTGTTGGACTTGTTCTGAGGCTGTAGATTTTAATTGAGTTGACTGATTTTTCCCTTTCATTGCTGAGCATTTTTACAAAGAGCTTTGGAGCTGAATCGATGTTATTTCCTTCTTTCTTTGTCTCAGTGAACTGTAGGTTTTGTTTCTCCTGTATAAGTACATAAACTGCATTCATTTTAAGATCAGGCAAGGCAATCTCAGGCAGTTGTCGTTTCACTTTGCCCGCTTCTCAGGCAGATTTTGTGCTCCTTGATACCTCTGTTCTTGTATATTTTCCATATTTTCCATTTCTTTACAATTCTCCAGGAATTTTCCCATCTGTTCCTTTACCAGTTCTGCTAAAAGACCAAGTCCCTGCCTTATGGAGAGTATAGTAGCGATAACATCTTTTCAATTATTCATCTCTTCCCTGCTGTTATAATCAGTATGACAGTAGAAATCAGAGAATAAGTTCAGAGTGCCAAGTTGAAAATCCAGAAATCCAGTTTTTCTCATATAAAGTCACATTCCACCTTTGATCAAACTTTGTATAGTATGTTGGTAGTCCAATTGTGACTTATTTAATTTTAATCCAGATCTATCCACAACTATATACTCAGTCCAATTCCTTTTATTTGAAATAAAGACAATTGTTATGTTTGTTCTTTTAATTTTAGAAGTCTCTCTTGTGTGGGGAGGTCTTTTAGCCTCCTCCCCCTCCTTTTGAACAGTCAAATTTGGTTTTATAATAGGACTTTAGTTGATAGGTTACATTCCAAAGTGAACTTACTTGCAAGGTAAAGTTCATTAGCTGAAGTAGAAAGACAATTAGAAGAAAGTATTTTGTTACCGGTAGACACAGCTAGTGCCATACAAAATGGCGATTGTCGCAGTGAGGCTTCAGGATAGATAAAGAACCAGGCTTTGTCCGCTGATGAAATCCCTAATAATGTCGTTTCCCATGCTGTCAGGGCTCCCCCTCCAGGGGTCCCCTTGGGTATCTGGGCTTCCCAGACCCTCTCAATCTGCTGAATTTGGGGAGTTTGCAAGAGCTGCAGTTCCCCCCACCTTGCTGAGTTGAAGCTAAAACAGCTGTATTCTCAATGGTAATTCCTATGGATGACACATAACAGCATCTACCAGACAACTGTGGCGGATGGCAAAAATGAAGGGCACCACATTTGATATGTGCATCACTCTACCTAATGGCTTCCATGCTGTAGCCATTCCCTTTGGACCCCAGAGGCTCCAAGGGCTGTGGCTGATGGGTCTTGGGAACATGACCATAGTCCCAGGAAAGCCCTGAAGCTGACCATCTGTCACCAGAGGATGTGGCTGCTGGTACTACAGAGGAGGGGAGGACTCTGGTCATTTGCTGGGTCCCCAACCTCAGGATCTCTGCAATTGCAAACTAGGCAATTGCCTAGGGTGCCAGCCTTCTAGGGGTGCTGAAGTGGGTGCCCCCCATGTGACTCAGTAATATTATCAGTGTGCGGGGGTGTGGAAGTTACCCTTGCCTAGGGTGCCAAAGAATCTAGGGCCAGCCCTGACAGGAGTGCATTGAGAAGCTACTGGGGGACATCTATAAGTGTCTCTGCCCCCAGGAACTCTCACCCCTCCTTTCACCCTGCCTGCTGCAAAGGTAGCATGCAGGTTGGCACAGGGATGCTCCCAGATAGCCATGTTCTTGTCCTTCATCAGACATTGGAGCCCTGTGTACTTTGTGTGCAGAGTGCCACCATGGGGTGCCAGCAGGGTGCCGCCCTCCCCACTGACGGATAGCTGGAGCTTGTGACAGGACTTAATCTCTTTAAGTGATGTGTGCAGCAGAGGAGGAACATTGCTCCTCTGGACACCCTTCTCTGCCTTCTGCCAGTGATGAACATTTGACTCTGCCTCCTCAACTCATAGTTCCCACTGGTCCTGTCTGCCCTGTCAATCATGCTGCCCTGCTTCCCAATAACACCAGTGCTGAGGCAGAATCACCATGTGGGCCACTGCAAAAGTGGATGGCAACACTGTTGGGGCATCTTTTTCCCATTCAGCTGTGGCATAACTAGCCCCTCAGGGAGCTGACTGATGGCTCAAAATTGCTCTGCCTGTCTCCAGGACATGTAGCAAAGAATTGTAACTTTCAGGCAGATGTGACAAAATCAAAGTAACTTTGTCCTCTTCATCCAATTTCTTGCCTATGTTATTTAAATGAGACATCAATTCTGTAACTTTAGGTAGATGTTTTCTTCCTTTTAATTTGATTTCAAATTAAACAGCTTTCCTAATAAGTAAATTATTTTATTAAGCGTGTTTCTTTCATATAACTCTCTCAAACCCAGCCATAGTTCCTTTGCAGTTTTAAAAAGCTAAGCTGCCATGCTCAGATTCACATATTTCCTCACAAGTGTATACCTCCTTCACATATACTGCTTTGCCTTTGCCCTTTCTCATTTGCCTGTCCCTTTTAAATAAGTTGTAGCCCTGAATCCTAATATTCCAGTTGTGAGTGTCATCCCACCAAGTTTCAGTAAGGCCTAGTATGTCATAGTCTCCTTCCTGTATTAGGCTTTCCAGTTCCTCCCGTTTGTTTCCCATACTCTGTGCATTAGTGTAGAGACATTGGAATCCATGTTTTATGCATCCTGAGGGTTTAATTTCCACACATACCTGCAAGTTAACATTACCTAGTGCATGTGCCTCTCTCTGCAAAGCTTTAGTGTCCTTATCCCCAGTTTCTGGCATCATAAGAGACTTTGAATGATTGTCTCACTCCCCCATACAATTCAGTTTAAAGCCCTCCTTATTAGGTTAGCAAAGCTGTTACCAAACACCCTTTTCCCTACTGTCGCAAACCATCTCCCGATAGAAGACCACCATCTCAAAAGCATAAACCATGGTCCAGAAATCCAAATCTTTCCTGATGACACCATCGACTTAGCCAGTCATTTATTTGAAGTATTCTTCTTTCTCATCCTAAGCCATGGCCTTCAACTGGAAGAACTGATGAGAACACAACCTGTGCGCCCAGCTCCTTCACCTGACCCAAAGCCACATAGTCTTTTCTAATACTTTCAGGGTTACGACAGGCAGTATAATTTGATCCCACGTAGATCAGCAAGAAAGGATAATAATCTGTGGACTTGATAAGTCTTCCAATCCTTTCTGTCACATCCTGGATGCGTGCACTCAGCAAACAGCAGACCTCTCAGGATGACAAGTCCTGTTGGCACACTTTGGACTCCACCCCTCTGAGCAAGGAGTCTCCAGTTACCACCACCTTCCTCTTCTTATATTGGGGAACAGAAGCTCCAGGCTTCTTATCCACAGGATCCTGAGAAACTCTCTTCAAGCTTTGCGGAGGCTGGGGAAGTAGCCCTTGTTCCAATGGTTCAGAATCAGTTACTGTGGGGAGATCCTAGAACTTATTGCTGAGCAGCAAAGGCTCAGAACATATCCTGATTTTCTTCCTCCTTCAGGTTACATTTTTCCATGAACCCTCCTCCTGTGTTGGGTTCTCTTCCAATTGCTGAGATACCACTTCCTCTTCCTCCTCTTGTCCTTCATGGGTTCTGTCAAGAAAATCCTCACCTTCCTTTATACACTGCAGTGTGGAAAATCATACCTCCAGTCTCTGTATATTCTCCTCCAGCAGGGCTACTAATTTACACTTGCTGCAAGTATAATTGCTGCTAATCTCAGGTAGAAATACAAACATCTCATGGTCTTTACACATCACTACCTCTGCTCCCTCATCAGCTATGCTGCTGCAATCCATTTCAAAATTCTCTTTATCTTGACTTCCCTGGAAATTCCACCACTAACTGCCCCTTGAGATTACTCATGAGGAACTACCTACCTTCCTACAGAACCCCCAGGCTAAGAGCCACAGGCCAAGAGCCCTTTGGCTCTCGCCCTTTGGCTAGTGCCTCTGGCAAGGATGAGCCTTGCAAATTAAAGGCTCAAGCCCCCACCCACCTCTGACTCAACAGCCAGAGCAATAGCAAAGGGTTGGACTAGCAACCAGTCCCAGGCAAACAAGCTCTCCTCTCTCAGCCACAGCTACAAAAATGACACACAAAAACAATCAGAAACCCCTCTCCAGCAGGCACCAAGGATTCACACAGTTCCCTCCCACAGCAACCCTAGGTAATGATCCCTAGCAGTTTTAAAAAAGCAAATCAACACTCACCTTACCAGCAGTTCTGTCCCAGCTCCAAGCACCTTCCTCTAATGCAGCTGAGCCACTTCAACTTACTTAGAGGTAAATAGTAGAGTCTGTGAATTAATCCAACATGGAGAAATTTCTGTAGAGCACACGTATTCAAGAAAGCAGTGTTTAATAACTATTACAAAGCAGTTTAAACAACTTCCTGGCTTAAGCTTAACTTTACCTCAGTATAACACACAGTAATAATGAGAAAAAGGCGGAAGAAGAAAAGTGACAACTCCATGAAAAACAGTGCAGAAGAGAAGGGAAGTGTTGATTCCAGAGGTGAGGGGACAATACAGAGCATCAAACCCCCTCTCTTTTGTAACCAAAGAGCTTTTTCTCATTCAAACACTCCCAGTGCTTTCATATTAATATTAAACAGCATGAAGGATAAGATGTGAGACCCCACAGGCCAAAAGCCATGAAGCAGAACAACCCCAAAACACTACTCTCTGAGACCAACCCCCAAATAGGACTCAGACCACTGTAACACAGTGTCTGTTAGTCTTAATCTGAGAGGAAGCTCAAAAGAATACAATGTGCAGTAGCCTCAAAGGCTTCTGAGAGATACAGTAGGACTCGTAGGGTCATGTCCAGTATTCCCTCTAAGGTGAATTAGCATGAGCTAGCTCACAGATTTTTAGCCTCCAACTCACACATTTTTGTCTTCACTCAGGAAAAATGGCTTCAAAGCAAACTGATTTATGCAATAGCTCACAACTTTAATGCCAGTAGCTCACAACTTTAATGCAAGTAGTTCACAAAGTAGAATTTTTGCTCACAAGACTCTGCAGCTTAGAGGAACATTGGTCATGTCCCCTCTCTATTTCTCAATAGAGCAGTTTTTCAAAGATTTCAGGTTTTCACGGTTGGTAACATCATTAGGGTTTGTAGAATCTTTCGGGCTCAAGTGCCGTGTTCTACTGGAGAAAGTTTTCCTTCCAGATGTTTCGTTCTCAGCTGCAGAGAACATCCTCAGTGGCATTGCAGCTAGAGCAGGCGCTCTGACCTTCTTGGCTGCTGTGCATTGAGTGGGGAGAGCAGTTTTTGTTTCAAATCCCAGCCTGAAGCCAGATTGAAGTAAATCCAGAAAATAATCTTATAAAAACCCCTGATCTGAGAAGCAACCACCTGCCCAGGAATGGAACATTGGAGACTGGCAGGAAGTTCTCCGGCATAGTAGGTTTCAGGGGTTTTTTTTGTTTTTAAAGATCTAATCGTTGCCTCCTGGAGTTATGGATGACACAGCTCCCACTCTCAAAGAAGCATTTACTACTTCCCTTACTTCATCAGTTCGTTGCTGAAACATCCACTTTCTTTACTTCCTTTATATCCATTGCATCCTTTACAACAACAGATTTTCCTGAGATAGAGATCAGGGGTTTTATAATTAGAACTTAGTATGCCCCTTAGTATGCAGGAGTTCTTTCTGTTGCATCATTATTCTAGGACCCCTAGTGGAGCCAAAAGTAAGCATCACTCTTTGTGCTTGATTCTGATTATAAAGTGGCTTTGCCTGGATTAGGTCTAAAGAAGATACTGCTTTACCAAAAAGGTTTTAGATGGTGGGCAGCTTGGTGTGTTGAGTTCCATGGCAGAGTCTGACCTTTGTATTTACAAACAGTTATACATATTTTATGAGGCTGCAATTTTAGCTGGAGTTGGTCTGCATTTTCTGCATTTTCTTGAGTTTTTTCTCAAATTAATGACACTGGTCTGATCCCTAATGGATGGAAACTTAGGCCGTTTTCGCACTAGCGTTTGCTCCGTCGTAGCGCCCCATTTACCTCCGGATCTTCTCTTGGATTTCCCACATGCTGCTCCGGCGCTGCGGTTTGCTCCGGCGCTACAGGGATTTTACGCCGGAGTATGTTTTCCAGCATGTTGCCGGAGTTTCCGAAAACCTCCGGATCCACTCCGGATCCACTCTGCGGAGTTTGCTGTGGGAAATCCATCCACGCCGGATCGACTGCTTTGTGGGCGTCACCCTCCCCCTTTTCCGTCCTCCCACCCCATCCACCCTCTTGGCCAATCATCACCCTTTCGCGGCGCTTCCCCGAAGTGCCGGCGCGTCCATTTTTTTTTTTTTTTAAAAAGCATCTCAGTTTTGCGTAATAGCGATATTACGAAATAACAACCCCTCCCGGAATAGCCTCGTTTGCAGTTTTTTTTGCAATGTTGCGCTGTCTCTCCGCTGTTACACCATTTCAACAGTGGATGCATTAATGTTTTTTTATTTTTTTTCACTTCACTAAACCGGTCATTACGAGTGATGTTTCGTTACTTCGTAGTTGCGTTACAAATAACACATTTCGGCGGATACGTGATTATTGATAATATGCATTATTATTGGTAGGGTGTTAGGTTTGCGAGACTCTGATGGGTGCTATGGCGAGGGTCTCGCGAGAATTGCGGACGATACATTATAGTTGAGGGTGTTGGGTCTCGCGAGAATTGCAGCTGCGGAGCTAGAATCAGGGAATCGCCCACATCATGCTGCCGATGCTAGTGGCCAATCATGAGGCGAGAAGCAGCTGTCGTCACAATTTGCAGGAGCCGAACAGAACACTGGGAGGAAGAAGGGACAGATATTGCTGGCCGCCATTGAGCATCTTACTCCCGCCACCGCACAGCAGGTCCGTTTAAGAGAAGCTTGACTTTTATCTTTTATCGCAATAGCGATACTTCGTACTAACGAAACTACAAAACGTAAGTGGTTGGCCGGTGATAGGGAGCCATGGGGAAAACCTTAATGAAACCGCCCCTAGATGAAGGGAGACGTTGGTGTTTGGCACTTATTATACCCGCGACACTCCTCCGCCTTCTGCCTCCCTCCCCCCCCCCCCCCGCTTGCGTGGTACTGTTGATTTCTCTGCATTGCTATAGGTTCAAGCGGCGTGAACCCAAGCAGTGCGTTGCAGGAACAGGAACACAGCCAGGTTTTTACTGATGGACATCCAGGCGAGGAGTCATTTCGGGGTAAGTGCGGCCTGCAGTGCTTCTGATAAGTCTTATGTGGAATGTGAAAGCTTTCAGTGGAACTTAGATGCATTGCCCAGCTTACAATTGCTGAGCCATTGACCCTGCGTTTCCTGCTTCATGTATGAGCAGAACTGCTCCTGAAGACATGTTATAGCACAGATTTTTAAGGTAAGCTTGGGCTTTGCAGCACTAGCCATGGAGAGGAATGAGTGTGGTGTCAATTTCAATTCCAGGTGACTTTGAGGAGGAAGAAGGGTGCTTTATCCAGAGGGGAGGACCTTGAAAGCCGTCTGGATCATGAAGATGCGATGGAGTGCTTTGACCGAATGCTAGCTTCTGAAGAACGCAGGTTCACTTTGCGGGGAGAGCGTGACACAGGCTTGGTAAAGAATTTCGAGCAGGCCACAAGGTAGACTGTGGATGTTATGAGGGCAGCTGTTGATATGCTAGGCAGCATTGCCCAAATTTTTAGGGAAGGTCGGGCACAGGGAAGGGTGGGTGAGGCACCAGCCACTGCAACATCTCCTCCATATGCAGCATCTCCAACTCAGGTCGTGATCAGAGAGCTTGGACTGCAGTACTACAGCTTTACCACTTTGTGCCACGGGGCTCCTCTAGTATCTCTGGTATTTTATGGCACAATGGCCTGGCCTGACGAAGTGATATTTGTGTCAGATCCAGCCCTCATTCCAAATGACTTTGTCACCTCTGGCCTAAGATAAGTGTTTGTCAGGTGCTAAAGACTGCTAGTGTGAGGGAGTTCACCACCTCCCTAGGCAGCTGATTCGACTGCTGAAATGGTGACCCATTAGGGTTTTCAAGGGAAGAGCCATTCATAGGTAGTTTCCCCTTGCCTGCCTGTGTCACCACCCTGGTATTCCTTGCTGGTCTCCCATCCAAACACTAACTAGGGCTGACCCCTGCTTAGCTTCTGAGATGGAACATCAGGCTAGCCTGAGCTGCCCAGATCAGGGTGGAAACCTAAAAAGTGTGTGTGTGGCGGAAATCCTCAGAATGTGTCAGAAGTCCTGATTTTTTGAACTGCACGGATGTCCTTTAGAAATGAAATATCCTGTTTTTTAAAAGTCTATTAGCTTGGAACCATAGGGCTCAGTACGAAATAAGGCATAGTGGGTTTTGGATAAGGCTTTTTCTTCCTCCCTTCCCCCGAATTCTTTTTCTGCACTTGCTATAGTTGCTTCACTTGCCAAGTCCTTTTTCCACACATAAGTGACTTTTGCTTTAATCAGGGAGGCCACCTGTCTTTCAAGAAGATCCCTAATAAAGTCTGAATGTAAACCATTTGAACCCTTCACAAGCCGAGATATCAGCTTCTCCTTGAACCCACCCAAAATAAATTTGGAAACCAATTTATAAATAAATTGGCAGCTTCACCTAAAATGTGACTGCAGCGAAACTCATGGGCCACTGCCTTCAGATATAGCTTGCCCGGTTTTGGCAGAGCCTGCTGTCTCCTGCACCCTGCTCAAGTGGCAGTGTGGCGGCTTCCCGTAGGGGCAAGATGATGTTATTTCATTGATTACATGTTGTGCATGTTGTTATTGATGAAGTTATCTCAGTGCTTATACCTGCACGGGCAGGCTGTTCCTACCTTAGCTATTATTATGCAGCAGCTGTGTACAGCTGATGTTGTGTTCTTGTCCGGTTAACGCACTTTTAATAAAGTTATGTTTTGCAAAGGTCCCAGCTCGGTGTTTAGGTAAAGAAAAACGATATCTTCAGGTTTCAACATTAACAATGATTTATTACAAATGACAAACTTATATACAACTTTGAACATATCTACAACTTTATTCCTCCAACCCCCCACCCCTGGGCCGCTCCTGCCTCCGGACATGCCGCTCCAGGGCGTCGATCCGGCGTGTGAAGGCGCTCACTGGAATTTAGAAAAGAAGCAAGTAAGTGCAACGCCCTCAGTAATGTACGCACAGCAGTCCATCACTCACAAGAACCACCCATCATGCAAAATAGTGAGCACTCACACGCTGAGCGGCAGAGGGCCTCCATCCGGGCGATGGCCTCCAGCGGTGCCTCCGGTGCTGGGCGCCGCTCGAGGGCCTCGATTCTTTGGGTGAGGGACTCAATCTCCGCCGCTGCTGGGCGCCGTTCGAGGGCCTCGACCCGTTGGGTGAGGGCCTCCATTTCCGGCGCTGATGTGCGCCGCTCGATGGCCTCGATCCGGCTCATCAGGGCCTCTAGACGGGCAACGGTATCCTGTGCTTGCTGCACCGGCTCCGCCACCACTGAAATGCAAGCACACCATGCATGCACATTAGAAAATTATAGGCATGTGTGCATTGTATAGCACATACAATGCACACATAGCATGTGTGCATTGTATAGGCATGTGTCCATTGTATAGCAACATTAGTTCGCAGTGCCCTGAGAGGCAGCTCAGCAAACCCACCTGCCTCTCTGGCCGGATCACCGCCCTCCTCCCGCGGGACTTCTGGGCTCACACCGCCTAAGATTTGCAAAAGTAATCATTAATTTTTTTTTCTGAACGCCCTGCGCACATCGCTTTTTAATGCCTCTAATGTGCAGTGACCCAGAGGTGGCTGCTTTGTCAGGTAATGTACCTTCTTGCTCCTCAGTACCCTGCTGCTCATCCTCCTCTCCCCCCAATGGTGAGCCTGGCCGCTCTGCCTCGCGGCCCTAGAGACAGGTAGTTAGTGCACTCCTGTACTCATCTGACAGGGCGGCTAACAAGGGCTGCAACATCATATTTATTAGAAACTTGCATGCCATGCCTATTGATTTCTATCTGCGGCTCAGCTCAGTGAACTCACCGGCCTCCTCAGCGCCTCCCGCCTCCTCAGCGCCTCCCGCCTCCTCAGCGCCTCCGGCCTGCTGGGCTGCTGGGCTCACACCGCCTAAGATTTGCAAAAGTAATCATTATGTTATTATCTTGAACCCCCTGCGCACATGGCTTATTAATGCGTTTACTGCGCAGTAACCAAGAGGCGGCCGCTTTGTCAGGTAATGTACCTTCTTGCTCCTCCGCACCCTGCTCCTCCTCTCCCTCCGATGGTGGGCCTGGCCGCTCAGCCGCGCCTCGTGGACAGGTGTCAACTAGAAAAAAACCAAACAATGAAACTCATACATGCAAGTGGTGTGAATGAAAGCACACATCATATGTGAAAAATGCACTGTAACCTGCAGGTAATATGTACTGGATCAGGACGGCACATCAGGAAATAGAATGGGGTGGGGGCGGGGTGTTGGATCCAATTAAGGAGGTTTCTGTGATCACCCATGCCCCCCCCCCCCATTCCACCAGGAATGCTCAGCAGAGCATAGGAAGGTTTGGGTGTTTGATCCACTTAAGGAGGTTTCTGGGATCACCCATGCCCCCCCCCCCATTCCACCAGGAATGCTCAGCAGAGCATAGGAAGGTTTTGGGTGTTGGATCCAATTAAGGAGGTTTCTGGGATCACCCATGCCCCCCCCCCCATTCCACCAGGAATGCTCAGCAGAGCATAGGAAGGTTTGGGTGTTTGATCCACTTAAGGAGGTTTCTGGGATCACCCATGGCCCCCCCCCCATTCCACCAGGAATGCTCAGCAGAGCATAGGAAGGTTTGGGTGTTTGATCCACTTAAGGAGGTTTCTGGGATCACCCATGCCCCCCCCCCCATTCCACCAGGAATGCTCAGCAGAGCATAGGAAGGTTTGGGTGTTTGATCCACTTAAGGAGGTTTCTGGGATCACCCATGCCCCCCCCCCCATTCCACCAGGAATGCTCAGCAGAGCATAGGAAGGTTTGGGTGTTTGATCCACTTAAGGAGGTTTCTGGGATCACCCATGCCCCCCCCCCCATTCCACCAGGAATGCTCAGCAGAGCATTAGCAATAGAGAATCACATCAGGGTCAGATATATCGATGTTACGTTATAACGCAAAACTAGGGAAAAGAAAAAAAAAATACACACCGTTCCGATGTCGTCACCGAGGCACACGACCTTTGAGAACAAACGTTTCTCGATGGCTTCGCAGATCTCCATCACAATCCCATGGACGGTGGTAACGCCGATCCCGAACTGCGTACCGACTTCCCGATAGGCGCTTCCGGTAGCGAGGTACCACAGCGCTACCGCGAGCCGCTTCTCAGGGTGGACCGGAGACCTCATCCTTGTGGTTTGCCTTTCCAGCTTGTCCTTCAAAGCGGCATAAATCTCCATAAAGGTCCCTCTGGTCATCCGGAAGTTATCCAGCCATTGCTCATCGCCCCAGTACACAAGCACAAAGTTCTCCCACCAGCCGAGTTCACGGGGGAACACCCAATACCTGGGCGCGAACCGGATACCGGCAAGGTAGTGCCATCTACGTTGCTGGCGGCGACTGCCACCTCTAATCAGCCGAAGCCGGGGGTCAGACTTCCTAGAGGCGGCCAGAGGTTTCGGTGATCCAAGTCCATGAGCGAGGAGTCTTTCTCCGGTGCGGAGCACTTGGCGCGCGGCGTAGATACACAAAATCAGAATATCCACTGCTGAATAAAGCAGCGCCATAGTCTCGTCATCAGGATTCTCCATTGTGAATGCTTCTGACGATACGAGGCAGTGTGGAGGACGCCGCTGCGGCCAGTATTAAAACAGAGCCGTCACGTGATGGTTTGCCCGCGAAAAAGGGGATTCTCTATCACGTTGTCGCGTTGTTACGTTGTTACGTAATTACGCAACTAGAATGACGTTTAAAAAAAAATGATTGACAGGGCATCGACTCCGGTCGATGCCACTGGGAAAACGCCGGTGGGAAAACGATTTGAGCCGGCGCTTCAGGGAGGGCGACTCCGCAAAGAGTCACTAGTGGGAAAACGAAAAAAGTGATCCGGAGATAATTGCGCCGGGGAATAAGGGGAGCAAACGCTAAGTGGGAAAACGGCCTTAGTATTATTGTCCCTACTCACAAAAAAGGGTCTAAATCTCTTCCTCAAAATTACAGACCAATTAGTTTGCTTGATGTAGCTGCTAAACTATATAGTAAACACCTGCTGTCTAAACTTGAGGCCTAGGTTGTTGAGAAACAAATTATTCACCCTGTCCAAGCAGGTTTCCGGAAAGGATTTAGTACCATCGATCACTGCCAAACACTCCATCAGTTGGTCTTTTCAGGTGCTCAAGGCCCTTTGAAGACTTTATATGTAGCTTTTGTTGATCTGGCTGCCTCCTTCGACTCAATTGATAGGAGCCGATTGTGGTCTAAACTTGTGGATATGAATATTGATAACTGCCTACTATTTTTGCTCCAAGAGCTACATAAGGATACATATGCCCAAGTCAGAGTTGGAACCTCTGGCTCCCTCACTGACAGAATTCCGACTTAGAAGGAGGTGAAGCAGGGTTGTGTGCTGGCCCCCTTAATTTGCAAGGCTCCTCCTTGTCAAAGGCAGAAGTGGCTCTATATTAATAACATAGTAGAGAGCCTTTCAGGACCTCAATTCACCACTCCCACTTTCACCTCCTTACAATTCCAGTCAATGCCAACAGCAGTCATGGAAGGTCGTTTAACCAAACTCCAGTAGCCCAACGTTTATGCATTTGCTGTTCTCGTGCAATTGAGGATTTACTTTTCTGTTCACTCTATTCCAGTCCAAGGGCTAAATTTTTAGATGGAATTCTGCCAGGCCTAAGTGCTTATTCAGTTGAAGAAAAAATAGTTTTTCTTTTATCTGATATTGATGCTTATATCTCCCAGAAAGTTTCAGTCTTTGCCCTTGCAGCAAAGAAAATATGTGCCAAAGTGGCAATGCAAAGGAATAACTTTTAGATTTATGTCTACATCTTTATTGCTATTGCCATTGTTTTGCATCCATTGTTATACCTTTGTTATACTTTACATGATACTTTGCATACAGATCCAAGTGGGGAGCCGTGTTGGTCTGAAGCTGTTGAACAAAGGAGGAGTCAAGTGACACCTTTAAGACCAACCAAATTTTATTCAGAACATAAGCTTTCATGTGCTCTCTAAGCACACTTCATTAGTCGAGGAGATCAGGTATTGTGGGCTGAAATGCATGCAGTTTGTTGATTAAGAGGGCAAACTGGCTGTGATCACATGGTGAAGCAGTGTGGCTTGGCCATTTAGTCTGGATAGCCATAAAAGGTAATAACGCTTCCTGCCAGTTGGTGTTTCTGCAAATCTAGGTAAATCACAAAAGGACATGTATTTCCTAGTTGTAGTCCATCTAATTTATTTATCAACATCAATCTATACATTATAAACATCATTCTAATCTGCCATTAGAAAACAAGAATACATACAATGAAAATGGGTTAAGTATATACATCCACACTATACATCCACAGTATTCCAATGTATTTCTCTTTTATAATAGTGTATCAGAATAATGTTTTATATTGACATACTCAAATAAGGTATATTGGCTATTTATCTCATTACATATACTTAACCCATTTTCATTTTATGTATTCTTGTTTTCTGATGGCAGACCCCTGGGCTCCACAAGTTGAAAGGCATCCACATAAACTGGACAAGTAGTTGCCCAAAGTACATAATCAGATCTCAGGGTGAATCTATTCAATTTTGTATGGGATTTAAGCAGCAAATTGACCACAGCAAGAATCTCATTTCCTACAGCTATGATATAAAAGCCTCATGAAACATTTCAGCTGGATGATGACATGCAGGTGTAATAGTGGTAGAGAAATAGAAGAAGAAGAAGATTTACACCCCACCTTACATGCTGAATCTCAGAGCAGCTTACAATCTTTGCTACCTTCCCCCCCCCCACACACACACAACAGACACCTTGTGAAGTAGGTGAGGCTGAGAGAGCTCTCCCAGAAGCTGCCCTTTCAAGGATAGCTCTGTGATAGCTATGGCTGACCCAAGGCCATTCCAGCAGCTGCAAGTGGGGGAGTGAGGAATGAAACCCGGTTCTTCCAGATAAGAGTCCGCACACTTAACCACTACACCAAACCATCTGCACCACCACAAAATAAACTCTAATATGGATTCTATATTGGATTTGATCAGTCTTGCTCTGAGGTATCCACCAGTGGCCCTCTAGCCATCATCCCTCCAACTTCATTGCCTTTAGTTTCCCCATCAACCAGGGGACTTGCTTGGCTGTGTTAGAGGGGAGAAGGTACTTACAGACAATTATATTAACAGACTAGGTCATCTCCCTATTCCAGAGAGTGGTCAAACCTCAACATAATGGTCAGCAGCCAAGGTGAAGTCCTCAACCATAGTAAGGAAAACATCAGGGTCTATGAGTCACCTTAATAGATCCACCACCCCTGTAGATCAAGGGGACACAGTAAGTCTAAACTCAATTAGCTAAATGATCTGTCCATGACAAGAGAGTAAGCTTGAACCCCCACCTCCTATTGTTATTTCATCGTTCACTCATTATTCTAGTAGCATTTTTAAAAAAATAACAAAACTCCTGGTGGCCTGGGGAAGTGGATAGCCACTTTTGGGACTGGACCATGGAAGCTGCAGAGAGACCTGCCATGTGTCTTAATCTGCAGCAACACCAGTAACAGGGAAACTACAAAAACACACCCCCATGTAGAAAACACACAAGTCTTTTCAAGCCATAGTACAATGAGGTGCTGCTTTTGTCATTAGCCCGAGCATCAAATTACCACATTTCATCCTCATTCCAGCCTTTCAAGGGGAAACATTCTCTCCATTTGACAGGGAAAGCTTTGAAAAATCACATGACTCCTTGATCCACATCTAGCAGGGCTGGCCCTGCCACTAGGCAAACTAGATAACTGCCTAGGGCACCAGCCTTCTAGAGGTGCCAAATTGGGAGCCCCTGTAGTGTATGGGGTTCGCAGAGCGCAACCAGTTCATAATGGCCACAACAGCAGAATGACATCAGTCCACCCCAGCTGCGGAGGTAACTGAGAAACATCCAGGTGCCTCCGCGCTGGGCGCAACGATCCGCCAATCACAGCTTGTGGCGGGAAATACGGCTGGTCGGCATTGGACCGGCCAGCAGGGAGAATAGTCCAGCAACTGTATATATGCGGGATCCGGCCCGCGTGCTCGCTCTCTCCATCTTGTATTGTACCATGGAATAAACTATGTTGCCCTACGCTCGTCTCCAAGTCTGGTACTTTACAGTGGCGACGAGGATGGGATTCTAGCCTCATCGGCTACGACGGAGATCTTGGGCAACGAACGACCGGACACGACCGCCGCCGCCACCATGGCCAACCAGGGCGGAATCACCGGCTACCTCGAGGCCTTCGACCCTGCAAATCCAGAGGGCTGGGAGTCCTACTCGGAACGGGTCGAGTTCTACCTCCGGGCCAACATGATCACCGACGCCGGAGCAAAGAGGGATGTTCTCCTGAGCGTCTGCGGGCCAGCCACGTTCGAGATCGCCAAGGGTCTCTCGGCGCCCGCCCGCCTGGCGGAGAAATCCTACGAGGAGATCATCAGGCTCCTCACGGGCCACTTCTTGCCGCAGCCCTCACGGGTGGCTCGCAGATTCACGTTCCACAAAAGGGACCAGACCGCAGGAGAGTCAGCCGCGGACTACTTGGCGGCCCTCCGCAAACTCGCCGGGAACTGCAACTTTCCCCAGCTGGAGGAAACCCTGGCCGACCGATTCACGTGGGGCCTCCGCGACGAAAGGCTCCAGCAGAAGCTCTTCGCCAAAGAAGAGCTCACCCTCCAGGGCGCCTTCAGCGAGGCGGTAGCGTGGGAGAGGACCGCCAGGACGTTTCCCCGGGCCAAGACCGAGACCGCCCACCACGAGGAGCTGGACCCCGAGCACCAGGACGAGGGAGAAGCCTTCCAGACGCGACGCGACGCAGGACCCGCCACCCGAGCTCCACAGCGCCCCCGAGCCCACGAACGGCCGAGTCAGCGCACCAGCGAAAGGGTGAAATGCGCCAGCTGCGGCGACCCCCACGATCGGCGGGACTGCCAGTACCGGACCTGGGACTGCAGAAGCTGCGGGAAGACCGGCCACATAGCGCGGGCTTGCCGAGCCAAGCCCAACCGCCCGCGACCGACCGCACACCACGAGGCCGCAGAGTCCCACTCCACAGCCTCCACCTCACTTCAGGTACTGAATTTGCCCCTGACCACCCCCAACAAGATAACGATGGCGGTCCTCATAGACGGGGCCCCCTGCACCATGGAAGTGGACTCAGGCTCCTCCATCTCCATAATAGCGGAGGAGACCCTGAGAAGGCTACGCCCCGGCCAGGGGCTGCAGCTGCGACCAGCAAATTTCATATTGCGGGACTTCCAGCAAAACCCGGTCCAAATAGCGGGGTGGGCACGGGTGCTGGTGGAGCGGGGGTCCTTCAAAGGCCCCCTAGACATCCTGGTGGTCAAGCGGCCGCTTACCACCCTGTTGGGTCTTGCATGGTTTGGCCCCTTGGGAATCCGAATAGAGGTGGCGTGCACAGCCACAGCAGGAGGGTTCGGGGAGGTGTGCGGAGAGTTCCCCGACGTATTTGATGGGTCGCTGGGTAGTTACAAGGGCCCGGCCATCTCCCTACCGCTCGACCCAACGGTCAGACCGATCCGGCTCAAGGCAAGGAGGGTCCCCTTCGCCTTGAAGCCCAAGATCGAGGCAGAGTTGGACCGCCTAGTAGCCCAAGGGGTCCTGGAGCCGGTCGATTACGCTATGTGGGAGACCCCCATAGTGACTCCGGTCAAACCAAATGGAGACGTGCGGATATGTGCAGATTACAAGTGCACAATTAACAAAGCGCTCCAAGACAACCCATACCCGGTGCCAGTGGTCAGCCACGTGCTGGCAGCCCTGGCGGGGTCTAAGATTTTCGGGAAGTTGGACCTGGCACAAGCCTACCAGCAGCTCCCGGTGGACGCCAAAACGGCGGAGGCACAGACGATAGTTACCCACAGGGGGGCGTTCAGGGTGAACAGGTTACAGTTTGGGGTCAGCGTGGCTCCGGGAATCTTCCAGAGTATAATGGATGCTCTCCTTAAGGGGATCCCCGGAGTCCAGCCGTTTTTCGACGATGTTTTAATCGCCGCCCGGACCCCGAGGAATTCCGCAACCGCCTCCGGGAGGTGCTCCGCCGTTTTCAAGCCGCTGGACTAAATGTTAAAAGGGAGAAGTGCATGCTGGGGGTGCCGCGGGTGGAGTTCCTGGGATTCACAGTGGACGCGGAGGGAATCCACCCGACCGAGGAAAAGACTAGGGCCATTGTTCAAGCCCCTGCCCCCACGTGTAAAGCGGAGCTACAGAGCTTCTTGGGGGTCCTCAATTTCTACCACACGTTCATACCCCACAAGGCGGCCCTCGCCGAACCCCTACACCGGTTACTGGACAAAAAAGCTCCATGGGTGTGGGGGAAGAAGCAAGCCGCCGCCTTCCAGGCAGTTAAGGACGTCCTGGTCTCCAACGCGGTGCTGCACCACTTCGACGAGCGCCTCCCGGTCATCCTGGCATGCGATGCATCGCCGTACGGGGTGGGCGCTGTCCTGGGGCACCAGTTACCGGATGGCCGGGAGGTCCCGGTCGCATACTACTCACGCACCCTGACTTCGGCGGAACGGAACTATGTGCAAATCGACAAGGAGGCCCTGGCCATAGTAGCGGGGGTCCATAAATTCAACGATTATTTGTATGGGCGCCGGTTCACAATAGCGATGGACCATAAGCCGCTTTTGGGTCTGTTGGCCCCAGACCGCCAAACTCCCCAAATCCTGTCCCAGAGGGTGTTGAGGTGGAATCAATTCCTCAACTCGTACACCTACACGCTGGTACACAGGGCGGGCAAGGCAATGGGTCACGCGGACGCTCTCAGCCGGTTGCCGCTCCCTGACACAGGCCCCGATCCAGCCCCAGCACACCAGGTCATGTCGATCGAGTCACTTCCGGAGCAGCCCCTCCACGCGGCGGAGGTGGCTAGAGCCACCGGAAAAAACAAAACCCTAGCACGGGTGCTCGACTGGGTGGTGAGGGGGTGGCCAGAGGGGGACATGGGGGAAGAGTTCAAACCCTACAAAATGCGAAGGGAGGAACTCGCAGCCCACAAAGGGTGCCTACTATGGGGGAGCAGGGTAGTAGTCCCCCCCCTCTACAGAAATGGGTCTTGGAATCACTCCACGAAACACACCCAGGCATAGTGAGAATGAAGGCCCTGGCCAGGAGCTACGTATGGTGGCCGGGGATGGACGGGGAGATAGAGAACTGGGTCTGGAGATGCAGCACATGCCAGGAGTCGCGGCCGGATCCACCCAGCGCCCCAGCTACACGGTGGGAGACCACCAGGAAACCGTGGTCCCGCCTCCACATTGATTTTGCCGGGCCGTTCCAGGGACAGATCTTCCTAATCATTGTAGATGCATACACAAAATGGTTAGACCTGTAGGGTCTACCTCGTCAGCAGCAGCCATTAGAGCACTACGCAGGGTCCTGTGCACCCACGGTATTCCGGACACCATAGTCTCGGACAACGGGGCAGCGTTCACCTCGGGGGACTTCCAGGCGTTCCTCCAGAGGTACCTCATTAGACACATCCGGTCAGCTCCCTTCCACCCGGCCACCAACGGCCAGGCCGAGCGGATGGTCCGAACAACAAAAGAGGCCCTGGGCAGAATAGTGCAAGGCGATTGGGACCACCGGCTAGCCGCGTTCTTCTTCGACAACCGGGTCATTCCAAACCCAGTCACCGGGGTCAGCCCAGCCGAGCTCCTCATGGGACGCAAGCTCACCACAAGGCTAGATCGGCTAAACCCCGACAGAGCCCCCGACGTGCGAGGGTCCCCGGAGGTCAGAGACGCGGCTAGGGGGTTCTTCGCGGGGGACCCAGTGTTCGCCCGCAACTACGCTTCAGGCCCAGAGTGGGTAGCCGGGCGGGTACTACGGGTCGTGGGTTCCCGCCACTACGAGGTATCCACCGAGGGGGGCCAGATCCTACACCGGCACATCGACCAGTTACGCCGCCGGACTCTCCCAGAGGTACCCACGGAAACGAGGGAGGGGGCAGGGTCCGAGGGGCACCCAACGACCCCTGCACCAGCACCACGGCCACACACACCGGCAGAGGCGGACCAACCCTCGGACCCCGACCCACAACCCACCAACGCTCAAACCCCCGGGGAAACCCCAGATGCGGAAGTAGCCCCGGCACCACAAGCAACTCCTAGGCGTTCAACACGGGAGCGCCGGCCTCCCGCCTACCTCCAGGACTATGTCACTAACTAAGGGGGGAGGAGTGTAGTGTATGGCGTTCGCAGAGCGCAACCAGTTCATAATGGCCACAACAGCAGAATGACATCAGTCCACCCCAGCCGCGGAGGTAACTGAGAAACATCCAGGTGCCTCCGCGCTGGGCGCAACGATCCGCCAATCACAGCTTGTGGCGGGAAATACGGCTGGTCGGCATTGGACCGGCCAGCAGGGAGAATAGTCCGGCAACTGTATATATGCGGGATCCGGCCCGCGTGCTCGCTCTCTCCATCTTGTATTGTACCATGGAATAAACTATGTTGCCCTACGCTCGTCTCCAAGTCTGGTACTTTACAGCCCCCATGTGGTTATCAGTGCCCCCCCCCCAGAAGTTAGCCTTGCCTAGCGTGCCAGATAATTTAGGGCTGGCCCTGACATCTAGCAAACATTAGCATGAAAAAATAATAATATAAAAGATTTTAAAAGATTTTCAGATTTATAAATCATATGAAAAGATGTCAGATTCTGTAAATGAATGACCTAAAGATTAGGGATCACTCTGAAGTACTAGAAAAGCACTATATCAGCCATGAATGGTAAAATAGTCTCAAAGCTACATTTGCACTTTGCAGTTGCCACCATCAGAATTAAGTTCTGAAATGTAGGAGTTCAGAAAGCAGGCAAATGTGTGCCACTTGGAAGGTGCAGAAGCCAAAGTACTAAATAACAGTACTAAATCACGTCTGCTGTCCATGACCAATAAGGTAGAATCAATGCAAGGGTTCAGCATCAATTTAGTCAGGCTGAAACAGGCAATTCCAGGAAGGCCTTGATTTCCAAGTAAAATACAGATGAAGATCATATTTTCAGTCTTTCATTCCAAGCAAGCCTAATCTGTATTAAATCTAAAATCTAATATGTGTTTGGTAGTTAGGCAGAACTTGAAGAGAAGTAATTGGAGAGGCATTGGGTCTCATTTTGGGTGCTGAGTGGCTTGGAGAGCTCACTTTCAAAAGCCTCAGTTTACATTGTAAAAAAAATTGTCTTGCTTCTACCATGACAATACTGCTTCATATCAAAATCAAAAAAGGGTAAGGAATTATTTAGCAGTTGTAGCAGGATTATTTATTTATTTTATTTCTTCTGTCACTCTACTCAAGGGGATGCAAAATAACTCATGTTGTTCTCCTTTCTTTCATTTATACCCTTCTAAGGACCAACAAGGCAGCTAATAAATGTTAGATGTACATAATAAAATCACATCTTAAAAACTACTAAAATTAACAAAAAACAATCATTAAAACAAATCCAGAACAAAAAATACAATACATAAACACAACAATTGATGCCCTGGTCAGGAAGGAGGGATCATTGAGGGAACCCTAAACAAAAACGTCTCCATCTACTGACTGAAGATGATGACAGAAGGTGACAGTTAATTCTCCCTGGAGAGAGCGTCCCAGAGCTTTTGTGCCACAATCAAGAAGGCCTTCTCCCAGATTTCCACCTCCCCTATCCCAGAAGTTAAGGTTGCCCAACCTCTAGCTGGTGGCTAGAAATTTCCCAGAATTTCAACCAATTTCCAGTCTACAAAGATTTTCCCTGGAGAAAATGGCTGGTTTGGAGGATAGACTTTCTTGGATTACATCTTTGCTGAGGTCCACTCCTCAAATCTCCAACCAGAGTGGGCAACCCTTCCAGAAGACAGGAGCACCCAAAGAAGGGCCTTGGAAGATGGCTACTGTGATTTATTAGGTTTTTAAGGGATGAGAATGTCTTTCAGGCATGTTGGTCCAAAACTATACTGAGCTTTAAAGTTCAATAGCAGCATCTTGAATTGCACCTAGAAACAGATTGGAAGCCAATGTAGAAATTCCAAGGCTGGAATAATATGGTCCCTACAACAGACTCCAATCAACATTCTGGCTGTTGAATTCTGCAACAACTGAAGTCTGAACACTTTGCAATGGCAGGCCCATGTGAAGTGCAGAAGATACATTGATGATTTGTACATTATTCTTTCCTCAAAGGAAATTGCTAGTGAATTTTTGGCATGGATTAATACTGTGCACTCCACCATTAAGTTCACAGGAGTTTACAGCACCACAGAGATTGCCTACTTGGATGTTGTGACCTATGTTACATCTCAGAGAACCCTGGTGGTGAAACTTTTTAGAAAGGACATGGATCGGGGCTCTTATCTCCATTACCATTCTTGCCATCCATCCCATCTGAGAGACAATATCCCCGATGGACAGTTTCTCACGGTTAAGAGGAACTCTACTAAATCCCAGGATTATAATAGGGGCAGTAAGAAGTTGGCACAGACTGTTTCAAAAAGGAGCTATCCGGAATTGGTAGTGGCTCAGGTGAAAATGCGGGCTGATGAGAAACCCAGAAGCGAGCTCTTTAAAAAATCCATTAGGGATCGATCAGTGAGTATACAGCGCACTTTTGATTTTTCTCCACTATCCAATGGGCTGAGAAAAATAGTGTTGAAATACTGGCACTTATTATCAGATATTCCGGGCTGTGATTCAGCTTCTTTTATTGGTTTGAGGTGTACGAAGAACATAGGAGATTGGATAGTGCACTTGGACTTTAAGACAATTGTGAGGACTTTTGAAACTGACATGACACAGGCATGGGGGTGCCATTCTTGTGGAAGGTGCAGTATTTGACATTTGTCCCTGACTACAAAGGTCTTTAGATCTCCAGGATGTGATTTTTCTATGTGATTTTTCTATTCCTATTAATTTTTTCGGCAACTGCAACACGTCAGATGTGGTCTATATTTTGATTTGTGGAAATTGTTCCAAGATGTATGTAGGGAGTACTATCCATCCAATTAAGGTTAGGATTTTGGAAAATCGGACTCGGATTTGCAATTTTGTCCTGGAAGCTCCCCCTATGGCCCATTATAGTGAGACTCAACATGCCTTTGAAGCTAGTAAATTTGTAATTTATAAAGATCAATGCCCCTGGAGAAAATGGCTGCTATGAAGGGTGGACTCTATGACATTGTACTATGCTGAGTCCCCTCCCCTCTCCAAACCCCACCCTCTCCCTGATCCACCTCCAAACTCTCCAGGTATTTTCCAACACAGACCTGGCAACCCTACCTACAACATATTTTTATTTTATTTTATTCTATTATTTTATTTATTCTCTTTATTCACATATTCTTCTTTTTACATTGTACCAATCTTAGTCCCACAGTCTTTATTCTTGCTCTTTACTAAGACCTTTAGTGGTATTCTGTAAAGATTTTAGAAGTATTTAAAATCCTATAGGGCAGTTACTTATAACTTCAAGGCAATAGTTATTCAAGCAATTAACTTCCCCCAGCTTAAAAGCTCACCTCTGGCAACAGCTTTTTAAAAATTTCTTCACTATAGAAATGCCCTTATACAGCAAAAAATTTAAAAAGTTGGTAGGGTCAATTCCTTTGCCCACCCAGTCGAAATAAGACACAGACACAAAGTATTGGGTTTAAACCGGGCCGCTTTTATTGAAATCAATTAACTTATGAACTCGGCAGGGATAAAGCCTAACCAGACAAGCCCCTGGGGTCACCCACGGACCCCGCCTTGTCCAAAGGGCGAGCAACCCTGCCCCCAGCACAAACCCGCCGTATTCGGGTTGTAACTGAGCGGCCAGGCCTCCAGCCTTTCTCCACCTGGGCTAGCATCGATCCCCCATGGAAAGATCCGCCCCAGGTGAGGCTCCCCGTGATCTGCATTCCCCGCACTGAGCCGTTTAGCCCATCTGCGGTTCATACAGACCACACGCACCAAAGGTGCTAGGCCATAGGTGCTCCCCTGAAACACTGTGGCCAACCCATCCCCGGCCAGCGACCAACTACAATCCACCCAACAACCTAACACTATAAGGCAGTACAAGGTAGGCGAAAAACAACTACACATGAGCCAATTACGCGGAGCTGAAAAAATTCCTACCTGGCCCCCAACAAGGCGACCGGTTGAAACCTGTACTGTCAAGGGAGGGTGGGTGGGCAGAGAGCCAAGAAGACAGCCGCACTGAGTGGGGCGGGGCCAGGGCTTATATAGCCCTGGCGCCACGCCCCGCTCAAGCCCCGGATGGGCTGTCGCTGTCATCGCCTGCCCTCATTCTTCCGGGCGGGCAAATGCGGCCCCCAGCCTAACGCCGGCGTTGCCGGCTTGGCTGGGAAGGGCCGAGCCTTGCCCACCCAGTCGAAATAAGACACAGACACAAAGTATTGGGTTTAAACCGGGCCGCTTTTATTGAAATCAATTAACTTATGAACTCGGCAGGGATAAAGCCTAACCAGACAAGCCCCTGGGGTCACCCACGGACCCCGCCTTGTCCAAAGGGCGAGCAACCCTGCCCCCAGCACAAACCCGCCGTATTCGGGTTGTAACTGAGCGGCCAGGCCTCCAGCCTTTCTCCACCTGGGCTAGCATCGATCCCCCATGGAAAGATCCGCCCCAGGTGAGGCTCCCCGTGATCTGCATTCCCCGCACTGAGCCGTTTAGCCCATCTGCGGTTCATACAGACCACACGCACCAAAGGTGCTAGGCCATAGGTGCTCCCCTGAAACACTGTGGCCAACCCATCCCCGGCCACCGCCAATGCCAAGCCTCTGCTTAGGCATTAGCGCCCCAACGGGCGGCCCAGAGCCGACCGCACACCCTGCCGAATCTCGTCCAAAAAGGCCCGGTTACCCAACTCTGACAGATGGACCCCATCCGACCGATACAGGTCAGCATCATCGACCCGTATGGCCGGATGAGGAAGGAAAATTCCCAATCCCCCATCCATGGCTTTTTGTATTGCCCTATTCGCCTTGCGCCTAGCGCGCTCAATCCCACCAGGAGAAAGGGCATACCTCCACACCCTGCGTGGCAGCATTGCTGACCACACCAAGGTCACCCCAGGCCATCTCCGTTTAATTTCACGGAGATCCGCCAGCGCCTGCTGCGAGAGCGCCTTCCCTCGCAGCAACCCCAGGTCGTTACCACCTAAGTGAACAACCAGTATGTGTGGAGGCGGACCAGCCCTTTCCCTGAACAATAAGGGCATAATACCGGGCCACCGAAGGCCCCGCCTACCAAGCCATTCCACGACCGCCCATGCACTGAGGCCCAACTGGGTGCCAACTGACGACCGCCGAGCCTGATGGGCGGCCCAGAACACCATGCTGTGGCCGCAGATGAGAATACGCCGCCTCTCACCACGAGCCACAGCACCTGTAAGACAAAAAAGAGTCAGGCCGGTGAACTTAACAAAACAACAACAACCGCGCTTGACCCCCAGCCCCCTAAGGCCCCAATGGGCGGACGTACGCCTTAAAAGCCGCCGACCGCCAGCGCCCAATGCGCTGTATAGAGGCTGGTGTGTAACCCATTGCGGCCGCAGTGGAGGCAGCTCCAATGCGGAACGAATGGGTACCGAATTTGACTCCTTTCAAGCCGATGGCAGCCAGAGCCCGACTCGTCACCGCCCAGAACTGGTACTTGGTGAGGGGTGAGGCGTCCTCATGCCTAAAGAAGGGTCCCTCCCCAGAGCCCCTAAGCTGAGCATACTGTCTAACAGCCAAAACCGGGCACCACTCATGAACCGCACACTGTCCAAGAGTGATGACGGACCCTTTACTCCCTTGATCGGTCTTGGACCTCCTTATCATCAGAACTACCTGTCCCTGACCAAGTTTCACGTCTCCCAACTGGAGAGCCCGCATTGACACGTCCGTCTTGGACTGCATCACCAGTTCACTAATCCTTAGAGCACCGAAAAAGGCCACCAACGAAGCCGCGTGAAACAAAGCGGCCTCGAAGGGGGAAGAACAAATGGCCGGCCAGCTGCCAAACAACCCCTTCAAAACAGATGGGGAAATGGGCTGCCGGTCATCAACGCGCGGGCCGCGCTCCCTGGCCCAACCCTCCAGCATCTTCCTGATCCTAAAATCAGCAGTGCTGTCCACAAACCCCTGGGCCTTGCTAATAAAGGCCAACGCCGCCAGTTGGCCTCTAATAGTCTTTAACCCCAGACCCCTCTGCTTCTGATACACGCTGAATTGCATAATATGGGCCGTGGGAAGCGGCCAGCAATCCTTCAGCGCGGCAGCCCTCCTGAATTCCCGAAACTGAGAGGCCGCCCTATCATAAGCCCTTCTCGTGCTGGGCGCTAAAGCCAACTGAATGGCCCTACCGGCTTCATCTTCCCAAGCCGCCATAGGTCCAAGGGCATCAGCTCCGGCCGCAAGTCCGCTTCTGGGGCGAGCTGCCGAAAACGCTCCATCTGTTGGCGAGATAGAGCGTCCGCCACCTCGTTGCAGACCCCAGGTACATGCCTAGCCGTGAACAAAATGTTCAACCGTAGGCAACGCAGCGTAAAACATCTAACCAGGTTCATGACCAGCAGAGACTTTGAAGTTAAGGAGTTGATAACATGTACTACTGCCATGTTATCGCACCAAAAAATTACAGAATGGTTGGCAAGCTGCTCCCCCCAGAGCCAAACCGCCACTAGGATAGGGAAAAATTCCAGAAATGTCAAATCCCTATTGAGCCCACTATCCAACCACTCTGTAGGCCATTGCTCTGCACACCAATGCCCCCTGAAGTACACACCAAACCCGGTAGATCCGGAGGCGTCGGAGGAGATCTGAAGTTCGGCTTCGATCTTCAACTCCTCCCTCCAAAAAGAGACCCCATTGAAAGCCTCCAAAAACAACTCCCATACTTCTAGGTCCGCCCGCATTCCAGCAGTGATGCGGGCACGATGATGTGGGGAACGCAACTGGCGCATAGCGTCACAGAGACGCCGCAAGAAAGCCCTACCTGGTGCCACCACTTTGCACGCAAAGTTAAGGTGACCCACCAACTGTTGCAACTCCAGCAACGTAACCTTGCGCCGGCCTTTCAATGTAGACAGCCGGGCTCTGAGATCCCGTACCTTAGCTTCTGGCAGCCGAGACGACTGTTCGTGGGTGTCCAGCTCAATACCCAAAAAAGTGAGTACCGAACTGGGTCCCTCAGTCTTCTCCTGCGCCAACGGGACCCCGATTTCCGCGGCCAAGTCTTGGAAGGCCCTCAACAACTTAGCGCATTGGCCAGTGCCTGAAGGACCAACCAGAAGGTAGTCATCCAGGTAATGTGCCGTGTCATTGCACCCCGTCCTATCCCGCAGCACCCACTCCATAAAGGAGCTAAAACGCTCAAATGCTGCACAGGATACCGAGCAACCCATGGGAAGGGCACGGTCCATGTAGAATTTGCCCTCAAAGCAAAACCCCAGGAGCTCGAAATCCTGTGGGTGCACCGGCAAGAGGCGAAATGCTGACTTGATGTCACATTTCGCCATCTCTGCCCCAATGCCGCAACCCCGCACTACCTTGACCGCCTGGTCAAATGAAGTGTAGCGCACCGAACAAAGTTCATCAGGGATGGCGTCATTAACCGATGCACCCTTAGGATAAGACAGGTGATGAATGAGACGAAACTCCCCTGGAGCCTTCTTAGGCACAACACCCAATGGGGATACCCTCAACGTAGGAACCGGAGGCGCCTCAAAGGGGCCGAGGACCCTGCCCTCCTGGCACTCCTTGGCAATCTTGGCTCGAACGATGTGTTCGAGACCCACCACTGATTTAAGGTTAGGAGACAAACAAGGGGCCCTAGGCCCCTGGTACGGAATCCTAAACCCAACAGAAAACCCTTCCCACAGATACTGCCCGTCGGCCTTACGCGGGTAATTCCTCAATAATTTATTGAGGACCCTCAGTCGAATGGGGCTGGGCCCCTTTTCCAGGAGGCTGCTGACCGCTGCCCCCGCCCCCGGGGCGTTTTCCCCATGGCTTGGGCTTAGATCTGCTGCATGCGGATTGGGCATGAGGCCCGCTGCACAGCGGGCACTCGTGCTTGAACTTACATTGCTTCCTGGGGCACACCCCCTTGGAAGCAAACTCCCAACATAGCAGCCGGGATTGAACCGGCTGGCCCGCCGACTGGCGGGCACCTGTCGTGAGCTGCTGCTGATGTTTTTGAACCAGATGCCCGCTGTCTGACCTGTCCCCAGGATTGGGCTTTGCTGGGGACATCAGCTGCAGCCAAAGCTGCTGGCTGACCTGGTCCCACGGCAACCCCGGGTGAACAGCTGCCCTCATTCGGAAAGCTTCGTCGTATTGCAGCCATGCTGCACCGACGAAGTCCGAATATGCTCGATAAATAATATCGATGTATTGAAAGAGGGCAGCCGCCCGGGCAGGCTGTGCCCTGGAAATAACCCCAGCGTATATCAAAAAGCCTGGCAGCCAATTCGCCCAGGTCCTATCGACCTTCCTGCGTTTCAGCTTCTCCTTGTCCTTCTCATCAAGCTCGTCTTTGTTTTTCTTCTCGAGCTCTCTATAGAGAAGGCTGAAAACATCCACATATTCCCCGCGTAAAATCTTTTCCCGGGTAGCTGCTGTCAAGTGGTCCCCCAATGGCAACGAGGTGTCGCCATATGGAAACGCGTGGATTGGGATATTAGTATAAGGGTTAGGTGGATAAAACCACCCCCCTGCCAGGCCGCTGGGACCCATTCCAAACATCTGGGCAGCTTGCAGTCCCCCCCAGGGCAGCACACCTTGGGGGGGAGTTGTAGCAGGAACTGCTGGAGTTGTCACTACAGGAGTAGTTGCCACAGCCGGTAAAACAGCAGCCTGCACCCCGGCACTACCTTCACCTGCTCCAGATGCGACAGGGCTCTGTGTAGCCCAAGGCCAGGGTAGCCCCGTCCCCCATTGAATAGCGGGTACCGCAGGAAGCCCTGTGCCCCAATTACCGCTCCCTAAACTTGGGGGGTGAACTGGGTTCCGGATGGGTCCCCAAGGCCACCCAGGCATTAGCTGACCCAAGGACTTACCCCCAGCATCACCAGAAGCTCCACATGCATCGGGAGTCAGCAGAGGACCGCCTCCAATTCCGCCTCCACTTGGCTGTCCGCCAGATGGTCCCTCGCCAGGGTCCTCCTCGTCCTCCGGCTCCAGCTGTGGTGCAGGCGCTGACACTCCGCCCTGTAATGCAGACAGTCGTGCCAGCATCTCCGCCTCAAATGTAAGGCGCGTCGACCGCCCAGAAGCACGGCGACGCCCCTGCCAAATAGGAGCCCCAACAGCCATCCTCTGCTGTTCTAAAGCCTCAACCTGTCGAAGCAGGGCCAAACGGACCTGCTCCCCCTGACCGTTCTCGCCACCTGGCCGCACACGAGGTGGCCTTGCAGGCTGTTTTCCCTTGCCTTTGTCCTGACCCTTCCTAGGAGCCATAGTGACAATTCAAACCTTTAATGAGGACGTCAGTTAAAAGACTGCTTTCCCGGACTTCCCCCACTTAGATATACAGACCCAGAAAAACCCCTGGAACCTCAGGGGGGGGCGAATGGCTCACTGGGCAAGGGCTTATTCCAGGGCCTGTTGCTAATGCCAATGGCTCTTAAAATGGCCGCTGTGACAGGCCTAGAAAATGGCTGCCGCTGCTACCAGCAGCCCCGTCCAAGCAGCCTGGAATCCCTCCACTCGATGTACCAAGAAGGGGGGGGGGAAGGGTGAGAGGGGGTGGTGTGCCCCGCACGCGCCTGTACTCTGCCAACGCACGCGCCTCCTTTTTTTTTTTTTTTTTTTTTTTAAATATATATATATCACCCAATAGTTCAAAAAGATGGCCGCCGCACGCGCTTAACAGCAGAGCGGGACGACCGTTGCCTCAAAATGGCCGCCGCATTCACCTCGTGCTATGCACGGTGTATTTAGGGCCCGATCAGGAGGGGCCGACTAGCGTTGACCACTGCAAGGTTCGCCGATCTCCCGGGACAGCCCAACACCAACAGCCCTCCCACAGGCCTTAGGAATTCCGCCCAGCCTGTAGCTCGCCCTTCCAGCCCCCAACTCCAACCACAAACCGCGCTCCAAACCGCCACCGGCCGCTCGCCGCGCTCCAAACCGCCACCGGCCGCTCGCGCTCCCGACCGCCACCGCCGCTCGCGCTCCAGACCGCCACCGGCCGCTCGCGCTGCCACCAAGCTCGCGCTGCCGATCCAGCCCTCCGACGCTTCTAAACGATCGCCCGGCCTGGAGGACGCTGCACACGAGGCTCTCCAAACAGAGAGCCAAGAAGACAGCCGCACTGAGTGGGGCGGGGCCAGGGCTTATATAGCCCTGGCGCCACGCCCCGCTCAAGCCCCGGATGGGCTGTCGCTGTCATCGCCTGCCCTCATTCTTCCGGGCGGGCAAATGCGGCCCCCAGCCTAACGCCGGCGTTGCCGGCTTGGCTGGGAAGGGCCGAGCCTTCTTGTTATAATCTAACCATGCAGCTAAATCAGTTACTGAAAGAACATCAAGTCACTCAACAAAAAATGCTTACGTATAGCCTGTCCCTTTCACTCTTTAAAATAAATGCTACTGCAGGGAAAAGATCACAATGTTCTACAGTAATAAAATCTTCTGCAATATATCCTTTTCAGTGTCTGGGTAGATCTTTTAAAGAAAAACCTTTCTCTTGAGTGCTTCAACATTTAGATGTGTCTTCATTTTGGATTGAACTTCAATCCTAAATGCAGGTACCGCTTTAAAAATATCCATCAGCATTATCAAAACATGTTGGCTGCCCAGTTTTCATTCTGAGTACAATTTAAGTCACATGCAAGGTTTATCGTAGACCTTAAACAGGCACAACTGCAGCAACAGTCTTATGTTATAGTGTATCTCCCAGCAGGCAATTCTTCTAGCTGTGTGGTTATAGCCACTGTATTGCATAACATGACATACTGTTATACTTGGATCTAGGCATGTGTTAAATTAATCATATGACTCCCCGACAATAGGTTCAGAGGGAAAAATGTCAAAACATGTTACTCAGTTCTAGAGGTACTGTAAGGCTATTAAACCAGTACAATGAAAAAGTTTTAAATTTTTGATGTTGCCTCTGATATTCATTAGTCATTTTCTAAATATATTGCATCCTCACTTTATTTTTTTGTATGTGCGTATGCTTGCTTAGGGGTGGCAGCTCTTCAGGTCCTTGCCTGCCCTCCTTGCTTATCTTTCTGGCCATGGGCATCTCTGCCTTGTCTTAGCTGCCTGCTGATTGACCTTTGACCCATGTGCCTGTGTAACTTTGCTAGCCAGGTGAAAAATGGGACTGTGCCTAAGCAGGCATGCCAGAGAAATAATAGGGATAAAACAAGAACCACTACTTTGTTCAAATCAAAGCCATCCCCAGACCCGGCGTTGGGTTTTCCAGTGCCCCAGGCCAAAATCCTTCCCCTGTCCCCTCTCTTTAAAAAACAACAACCAAAAACTGCACGTGCATAGAGTACAACCCCCCCACCCGCATTCCCAGGAGATTTGTATAAACTTTGTTATATATTTCCTTAATCTTTCCATCTGCATTGATGTAAAAATTTTGTAATCCACATTCAATAGTGAAATGGGTGTGTAAGATTGTGGTAAGGTTAGATCATTACCTTCTTTGTGTATTAATGTAATATAGGCATCTTGCCATTATGGGAAAAGTTTTTTTAAATTTAAAAAAATAAAAAAATACAGGATATGAAATAACATCAAATTCAGTTAAATATCTTGAAATAAATTTAACTGGACAAAATGAAACAATTGTTACAGGCAATTATAAAACAGTTTGGATGAAGATATACAAAGATTTGGAAAGATGGTCTAAACAAAAATTATCTTGATTGGGAGATTTCTGCAAGAAAATATATATGTATTGCCAAAATATTTTTTTATTTCAGATTATGCCAATTAATATAAAGGAAAAGGCTTTGAAGGATTAGCAGAAAGAAATCAATATTTTTATATGGAATGGCAAAATCAACAAGAATTAGTTTTAACATTTTACAAAATAAGAAAAAGAGAGGAGGTTTAGCAGTACCTAATATCAAATTATATTACCAAGCAGCTGGCCTGGTTTGGATTGCAGACTGGACCAAAAATGCAGAAAAAAGATTAATAAAATTAGAAGCTAAAAATTTCAATGAAAGACTGCACCATTACCTTGGAAGAATACATTTTATGATAACAGTGGCCAGAGTTATACTAGCAACACAACAGAAAGCAGAAAAATGTCCAAACCAAGTGAATTGGAATGATAAATTAGCTAAATATGCAGGAATAACAAAAATGAGCTATGTAAAAAGAACTGATCAAAGAATTTCACAAGAAATTGATAGAAATGCATATTTCATGTCATAATTGAGGGGAAAAGATATAATTCACTGAAAATGCTTTGTATAAATTAATACTCTGAAATGTATGATTCACTTGACAAAGTTGTACAACAGTGGGAGTGTGAAAAATGGGGGTATAGTTAATACATAATATATAATATTTTTCTTACAATAATAATATATGTAGTACAATTTTATAGTATTTATTTTATCAATAGATCTTTATCAGTATGTTCTCATTCTCCCCTAAGACTTATTAAAATAGTTTAATCTTATTAAAATTACATAGAGGGCTGTATATGGGGCTATATAAATGTTTGGCTTTTGTTAAAATCAAGCATTCAATACAATCACCATCAAATAATGTGGTTTGAGGTTTGGTAAACTTAATTTTAATTTATAACAGTCATTATCTATGAGGTATATAACATAAATGGAAATCAGAATAGATTCAAAATATATATTGTTTGTTATTGTTCATTGCTTTTCCTCAGTTTTCTGCCCTCTTGAGGTAACTGTAATTTCAAATGAGAAAAAAACTTTGTTTTTTTTTAAATACAATGTATGTACTATGGGTGTCCTAGATAAATGTAAATATTCTGTATGAACTTTCCCCCCTATTTTTCATTTTCCTTTTTGTTTTTTTTGTATCCTCCATATTCTTTTAAAGTAAAAGAAAAATAAAAAATAAAGGAAGCCACACCCTTCAGATTGCAAGACCTGAGCAAGACTGGTAACAATAGGACCTTTGGGAGTTTATTAATTCATAGGGTTGCCAAAAGTTGGAAATGACATCAGAGCATCATAGAAGGGACCTCCAGGGTCACCTAGTCCAACCCCCTGCTCATTGCAGGAAATTCACAGGTACTCCACCACATACACCCAGCGGCCCCTGCTCTATGCCTAGAAGATGGCAACCCCCCCCCCCTTCCAGGATCCCTAGCCAAACTGGCCTGGAGAAAAAAATACTGCCTAACCCCAAACTAGACATCAGCATTTCCCTGGTCATCTAAGAAAAGGCCATGAGAACTAACCATTGATGCAACCCTTTCTGCCCTCCTTCAAGGGGCTTGATTGTCATATGATAGTCAGGGCCAGCCCTAGCCTTTCTGGTGCCCTAGGCAGCACAGCTCGACCCCTGCCCCTGAGCCACCAGGCCTGCTGCCTACTTGTCAGTAGCTCCGTGTCTACCATCTACTCGTGAGTAGCCCCGCACCTATCATCTACTTCTGAGTAGCCCCACACCTGCTGCCTTCAAAGGAGGATAAGAAGCCGGCTGTGTTGAAGCTGGTAGGGTTGAGCCTCGGCACGGCATGCTCTGATCGCATCGGGGTGTGGGGTGGGGGTCAAGCAGAAGGGAAGGGAGGGAAGGGGCGGCGGCAGGGGGGGAGAGGCAGGCAGGTAAACGAGACACTCCCCCTCTTCAGAGCATGACGCGTCTCAACCTGGTCCTACCGGCTTTGACACAGCTGGCTTCTTATCCTTCTTTGAAGGAGTAGGCTTCTCCCCCCTCCTTTCGGAACTGGAAGGAAGGGAAAGTGAAGCTTCCTCCAGCATGGTCTTCAAAGAAGGATAAGATGCTGGCTGCGTTGAAGCCGGTAGGGCTAAGCCTCAGTGCAGCACACTCTGATCACACCGGGGGGGGGGGGGGGGAGAAAGGAAGGGGAGGAAAGAAAAGGGGCAGCAGTGATGGGGGGAGAGGCAGGCAGGCAAACTAGGTGTTTGTCATGAGCATCGGGGGGAGCCCAGTTCAGCACCCTAGGCAAGCACCTAGTTTGCATGATGGGCAAGCCAGCCCTGCCTCCTTGACATTATCTGCCTAAATTCACAGAATCAGCATTGCTGTCAAATGACAATCAAGCCTCTGTTTAAAAACCTCCAAAGAAGGAAAGCCCACCACCTCCTGAGGAAACCAGTTTTGTTGAGGAACTGCTCTAACAGAAAGTTCTTTCTAATGTTTAGCTGAAAATATTTTGATTTAATTTCAAACTGTTAGTTCTGGTCTGACTTTCTGGAGCAACAGAAAACAACTCCGCACTATCTTTTAAGTGACGGCCCTTCAAGTACTTAAAACACACATAGCTATAATAGCGTGCGTTTATGAACTGGACATTTTGTGTTTTGATAGCTAACATACAATGCATATTGAAATGCAAATAAAATTGTAAGAATTTACCCTTATTGTTCCATATGCAAAACCTTTAGAATAGGATTGAGTAAATATCTGAATATGATGAACATGGACAGAGGTGTAAACCAGAACGTTCTCAGCCCATGGAACCAGTACCAGCCTTTGATGACCTTGTGACTAATCACCTGTTTGAAGGATGTACTGAGTGTCTGTTGGATTGCAGGCCTCTGTTTAAAGTTTATTTTTTGCGGGCTACTTCATTTTGTAAGCCACTTTGAGTGGGTCAATAAATAAATCCAAAGTTATCAATGAAACAATGTTAATACTACTCAGAAAATTAACAAGAGAATGTGTAACATAACACATTGCACAATAAAGCATAGTGATATAAATTCACTCATTCAAGTCACATTGTAAATGATCCTGTGGACTGCAAGGGTGTATATAGAGAAAACCGACTACAAATTGGATTTATGATTGGCTTCATAAATATGCTCATAATCGTGATCAAATGTGTTTGGCCTAAGAATACACTGTGCACCATTAATGAAGGCAAAATAAATCACTGATAAAACATTATCTTTCTCTGTAGGTCTGGTCATAGCCAATAGGTAATTGATCTCAAGTTCTAACCTCTTTACTCTTGTACAAATAATTACCTAGAAATAATGCCATTTATTTTTGCAAGACGATGTAACTGTAGACTAGCCAATTACACTACAGTTTCAAATCAATGTTTTGATAGGTTTTTAAGATGGAAGTATTCTTTAGGCAAAAGTTAAAAATGTCTGCATTAAGAAAAAAACCCTTATGTGACTATTCAGTGGTGTGACTATAGCAGCATAATTAATTATGAGTCAACACAGCAATGCTATGCCAATTTTTACTAATATATGTTGTTTCATCTTTCACAGATTTGTTTAGTATCAATGTACAGAATGTAAAATTAATACCAGGAGCAGCCTATTAAAAATGATGGGCTATCTTATTTCAGTTTCCTTGTGATCTTGTTTGACAAGAAACTATGTTAATGAAGGTATGGGTTGATCTATTTCTCTCTCTCTCGGCTTGACTTCACGAACAAAGATTTAAGAAAGGTGCAGTAGTCCATGTCTGCTGCAGGCTCGCTGGTGGCTGACAAGACCAATGCGGGACAGGCAGGTTCGGCCACAGTGGTTACAGGGAAAAGTCTGATTTGGGATTGGTGCTGTAGCAGTACGATTCTTCCTCAATCTCCTTTTATCCTCAAGACCAGCTATGCGTGCGTTCTCAAAGGAAGCGACAGCCTGGTGGATGGTGTGCCTCCATGCTTTGCGATCTGAAGCTAGGACAGACCACTGGTGATGGTTAATGCAACAGGTACCAAGGGATTTCTTCAAGGAGTCCTTGTACCTCTTCTTTGGTGCCCCTCTATTTCGATGACCGGTGGAAAGTTCACCATACAGGGCAATCTTGGGAAGGCGGTGGTTTTCCACCCTGGAGATATGCCCTGCCCAGCGCAGCTGCGTCTTCAACAACAATGCCTTGATACTTGTAACCTCCACCGGCTTGAGGACTTCAGTGTTGGTCACAAAGTCACTCCAGTGGATGTTGAGGATGGTGCGAAGGCAGCGCTGATGAAAGCGCTCAAGGAGTCGCAGGTGATGACGGTATAAAACCCACGATTCGGAGCCATAGATGAGGGTTGTCATCACAACCGCTTTGTAAACATTGATCTTTGTGCCTTTTTTCATATGCTTGTTGCTCCACACTCTTTTATGCAGTCGGCCAAATGCACGGTTTGCCTTTGCCAGTCTATTGTCAATCTCCTTGTCGATCTTGGCATCTGAGGAGATGATGCACCCCAGGTAGCTGAACTGCTGGACTGTCTTCAAAACTGATTCACCCAAAATGATGCAAGGAGGGTGATAATCTTCCTGGGGTGCAGGCTGGTGGAGAACTTCCATCTTCTTCAGACTAACTTCTAGGCCGAATAGCTTGGCAGCCTCTGCAAAGCAGGACATCATATGCTGCAGAGCTGATACCGAGTGGGAGACAAGTGCAGCATCATCAGCAAACAGTAGCTCTTGGATATTTTTTTTCATTGTCTTGGAGTGGGCCTTTAGTCGCCTCAGGTTGAACAGGCTGCCATCGGTGCGATAGCGGATGTAGACACCATCGTCGTCATCTAAATCTACTGCGGCTCTTTGAAGCATCATGCTAAAGAAGATCGTAAAGAGAGTTGGCGTGAGAACGCAGCCTTGCTTTACACCTGTGCCTATTGGGAAGGGCTCCAAGAGATCATTGCAGTGTCTGACTTGGCCTCACTGGTCTTCATGTAGCTGGATGACCATACTGAGGAACCTTGGGGCACATCCTAAACGTTCCAAGATTTGCCACAGGCCGTTCCTGCTAACGGTATCAAAAGCTTTGGTAAGGTCGACAAAATTCACATATAGACCCTTGTTCTGTTCCCTGCATTTCTCTTGGAGCTGACTGAGAACAAATACCATGTCGGTGGTGCTCCTGTTAGCCCTGAAGCCACACTGGCTCTCTCGGAGGAGTTCTTCTGCAATGGTGGGCACCAGTCTGTTCAGGAGTATTCTAGCAAGGATTTTGCCTGCGATGGAGAGCAGGGTTATCCCCCAGTAGTTGGAGCAGTCTGACTTTTCCCCTTTGTTCTTATGTAGAATAATGATGATTGCATCGCGAAAGTCCTGTGGTAGTTTGCCTTGTTCCCAGCAGGTGACAAGTAGTTTGTGAAGTGTGCTATGTAGCACTATGCCCCCATGCTTCCAGATCTCTGGTGGGATTCCATCAACTCCTGCTGCCTTGCCACTTTTCAGTTGCTTGATGGCTTTAACAGTCTCTTCTAGGGTGGGGATCTCATCCAACTCTGTTTTCACTGGTTGAAGTGGGGTGAGGTGGATTGCTGAATCTTGAACTACGTGATTGGCACTGAAGAGAACCTGAAAATACTCCAACCACCGGTTCAGTATGGATGCCCTGTCTGTGAGGAGCACTTGGCCGTCTGCACTACGCAGGGGACTCTGAGCCTTATATGATGGACCATATACTGCCTTCAGGGCTTCATAGAAACCTCTTAAATCACCAGTGTCTGCACATAGCTGGGTTCTCTCTGCAAGCTTGGTCCACCACTCGTTCTGAATGTCTCGAAGCTTGTGCTGAAGGTTGCTACATACAGTGTGAAAGGTTGCTTTTTTCCCAGGACAGGAGGGCTGAGCAAGATGTGCTTGGTAGGCAGATCTCTTTCTCGCCAGTAATTCTTGGATCTCTTGATTGTTCTCATCAAACCAGTCCTTGTTCTTCCTTGTGGAGAACTCGAGGACTTCTTCAGAAGTCAACAGGATGGTAGTTTTTAGGTGTTCCCAGAGTGCTTCTGGAGAAGGATCTGTGAGGCGACTGGGGTCCTCAATTCTTGTCTGGAGTTTTGCCTGGAAGGCAGCTTTAACTTCGGCTGACTGAAGGCTGCCAACCTGAAACTTCCTCTGGGGGATACCACCTCTCCTGGGTGTAGATTTAAAGTGAAGACGGAGATTGCAGCATACAAGACGATGATCCGTATGACATTCTGCACTGGGCATTACTCGAGTATCTAAGACATCTCGAAGGTCTCTCTGGCGCACCAGAATGTAGTCAATAAGGTGCCAATGCTTGGACCGTGGGTGCATCCAGGTTGTCTTCAGACTGTTCTTCTGCTGGAAGATAGTGTTGGTAATGGTGAGCTGATGCTCCGTGCAGAATTCTAGCAGGAGGCGCCCGTTATCATTGCAGTTGCCAATGCCGTGTTTGCCAAGTACTCCTTTCCAGGCTTCCGAGTCTTTACCTACTCTGGCATTGAAGTCGCCAAGGATGATCACCTTGTCCTCTGTAGGGGTCCTCCGTACGAGATTACTTAGATCAGCATAGAACTTGTTCTTTTCTGCAGGATCTGCTTGAAGGGTTGGGGCATACACACTGAAGAGTGTTGCATGCTGCTTGTTTTGAAGTGGGAGGTGCATAGACATGATGCGATCTGAGTGACCTGTTGGCAGGTTTTCGAGTTTAGAGGCAATAGAGTTCCTGACCATGAAGCCAATGCCAGAAAGGCGGCTCTCAGCCTTTGACTTACCCGACCAGTAGAGGGTATAGCCAGCACCGTGTTCTTGAAGACTACCTTCCTCAGGGAAACGGACCTCACTGAGAGCTGCTATGTCAATATTCAACCTGAGAAGTTCGTGGGCAACTAGAGCAGAGCGTCGTTCAGGGCGACCACTGTCTACTGTGTCAAGCATGGTTCTGATGTTTCAACATGCAAGCTTTAGTCTTTGCACACTTTGTGAGGCAGGTGCATGCCTTTTCTTTGTTGTTATTTTTCAACCGCAAGTAAGGATGCCCGTTGACCGCGGCTAGCCAACTGGGGGGGGGAGACGAGCTTTGTTTAGGCCACCTTTTCTAGGCCCCTCTCCATACAGAGCAAGCAGTGCTGTTCCTAAATAATGCTTTTGTCTCCGGGTCAGCATCAGGCGACCAATACCCTGAACCGCCTACATGCAGTATCGGGACTGCGGCTTCCAGTGGCATCTTCCACCTGCCATTTCGCCCCTTGCCCATCGCTGCAGGACTTGGTATGTTGTGGGTTGTGGATGTGGACCCTTCAGGCCTGCGCAGAGGAATTTTTAGGTGAAGCGCATTGTGCGCAGTACTGGCTCCACCCTTTCACCTTGGGGTCAACTGCCATGGCCCAGTAAGCCGGGACACTGGCAGCGAGTCCTCCAGGTGGTAGATGTTACATTAACGAGCTCTGTCTGCCCGGGCTTGATGTTTTCCTTCTCTTGGCTGGTGAGGTTGGTGAGCCCAACCTGCCCATCCGGTTATACCGCCGGACATTCGGTTGCACCATGACGTGGCAGACTCACAGAGTTGATCTATTAGATAAAAAATTAAGGTAAGCAGTCATTAAGTTAAAAATCCAGACCTTTTACAACATGCATAATAGCTGTAAGGAAATACTGAAATGATCAAATATTGAATGTAAACAGAAAGTCTGAACTATACTGCTAAAATGAGGTACTGATTTGTAAGAAGAGTGTGAAAAGCAAGAACAGGAAATAGTTTCCATGAACTTGGGATGGGGGAATACAAATGGGCCACTATTTATATCTCAGATGGGGGAAAAAAACCTGAAATTTTCTTTATGATCTCTTCCAATTTCTAAATGACAAAGGCACTGGATTTGTGCCCAGGGTAGGGAATCAGTGCACTGTGGTGTAATTGTTAATATTCTGGTAAAAGATTGGAAGACCTGAGTTTGAATTCATACTACATGAAGCTCCTGGCCTTGGGCCTGTAACTTTAACTTCACGGGTTTATTGAGCACAACCTCAAGGTGTCAGTTCAGGACCAAGATGGTCTCATCTGGAGGCTTGAATAATGAAATATAGAGTTAGGTGTCATCATCTCCACACTGATGACATCCAACTCCAATCTCATTCTGTGACCTCATATATATTTTTAAAAGCATGAGAACAAAGTTAGAGTTCAGTGGCTAAAAAAGCATGAGTGAGAGAAGACAACACTGTGGCCCGCCACAAGATATATTCCACCCAGCTGAGTCTGCACCTGCCAGTCATCCCTCAGACTCCAGTTTTGCCTTACTTGGAGGGAGGTGGCACCCTAACAATAGCTCATTAACAGTCTGCCAGCAACGCTACCACCCCGCCCCCCCAAACATCATAGCACTCCTGGGGGGGTACACTCGGGGGGGGGCTGATCTCATGCCGTGGGGTATATTTCTGGGTGCAGATGCATTGCATTGTCCCCATCCAATTGCACCACTTGCCTTGTGTGTATGAGTCTGTATTGTTAAAGCAGTGCCCAGGGTGTATGTGAGGGAGATGGGTACAGACTCCTGGACTGAGCCTCCTGGATTCCCACACTAATTCACCCATCAGTGTGTGGTTGCACCTTTGGTTTGCATCTTCAGAGATTGGCTACCTGCCTGTGTTCTGTAATGAAAAAATGTTAGACACACAGAAAGGTTGTTAGACACACAGCAAGGTTTCCCCTTGGGTGGAAGTGCTAAGTGCCCCCTTTGTTATACTAAGTGTCTCCCTGTACATTCCCCACCACCAGGATGAAATGCTGTGCACTCTGTGTGCAAGTCAGAACCGTCAAAGATAGTCATGTCCTACCCACCTACTAAATATACGTAAATCATTAATCTTGTATAAATAAATTATCGAAAAAGTCAGTTGTATAGCTCATGCTGGTCTGAAACAGTACACTCAGTACTCTAAAGAAGCTATCTAAATTACAGTTTTATCGACCTGTGCAGTGGAATAGTGGTAAAACATTCATTTGACATGCAGAAGGTCCCAAGCTCAGTCCCTAGCATCTCTTGTTAAAAGGTTATGGTAGTAGATGTTATGAAAGACCCCTACTGAGACTCTAGAGATCTGCTTCCAGTCTGAGTTGACACTGATCTTGATGAGCCAATGGTCTGATTCAGTATAAGACAGCTTCATGTGTATTCATCAAGTAAGGCAGAATGCATATTTCATTAAAAGATATAAAAATTATTGTTCACAATAATTTGAGAAGCTAGCATCTTTCATCTTTTCTTCCTCCACAGAAAAACTTGCTTTCAGTATTGTGGAAAGGGATGCTGTCAGTGCTGTTTAAAGCAGACAAACCAGAGCAGATGAGCAAACATGCTGAAGCACAGAGGTTGAACGTAACACAACTGAAGAAAAAAAGGGGGGGAAATTTTTTAATGGCCTTTGCACAGAAAGTGCCTGAACTGAAACAATGAACTTCATAGGTAATTTGCAATGTTTGTGTTTAGTCTAGGCATGGTGTTAAGCATTCTTCTCACAAACACCTTAATGCCAGTGCACAAATGCAGTGTAAATTATTCCCTGTGTAGTTTCCAGTTTGACCTGAAACCAAGGCTTAAGTAAGAAGCTTTCCTGTGTAACTGTAGGTTACTCTCCAGGCTTTCTCCTGCTAATGGGATCAGAGACCTCTACCTGTAATGTGTGTGAATTGTCACTTAGGTAATGTATTTCTTGGAAATGTTTGAATATAGACCTTTAAATCCAACACACTTTTAAGTAGTGTTGCACCAATTTTTTTGACCTCAGAAATGTTCGGGTGAGAGTTTTCAGGGACTGCAATGTTCCTTGAAAAATTCTGAAGTGGTACCTTTTCCGGTTGCATATTGATTCTCAGCTCTTGTTTGCTTTTCTGCCTTTGTTTCAGTACAATGAACAGAAGCAACACATTATTTATTATGGTCCCTTTATATAATGCCCTTCAACAATTGTATTGAAGATAGTTTACACTTGAAAACACCTGTCTACAATATAATATACACAGAACACCAAAGGAAAAGAGAATAGGAAGGAAAGAACAAAACAAGCAACTACTGGTACCAACTCTTACGATGCATAACACACACACAAACCTGTGGCACTCTAGGAAGTGATGCAGATGCTTTCACACAAACTAAATAATACACTTTCAATCTATTTTCAATGCACTTTGCAAATGGATTTTTCTGTGTGAAATGACAAAATTTACTTGCAAATGGTTGCTGAAGTTGATTGAAATGGCATTGTTTAGCATGTGTGAAAGTTCCAACAGCGACCAGAAGTGACATTGCTGTGCCCACATCATCATCCCCTCACCATTGCCCTTGGATCCTATGTTTATTTCAACAACAACACTCAGAAACAAACAACATTGGTTCAGCATCATCTCTAGAACTAGCTTTAAGTACAATTTACAACAACATTCAGAAACAAACAACATTGGTTCAGCATCATCTCTTGAACTAGCTTTAAGTACAATTAACACCACAACTTCATTGACATTTTGATCTGCATGCAGGGAAGATTAGTTGATTAAGGCTACCCAGAAAAATCCCAATGAGCTAACGGCTGGGGAAAGGGCATTGTCTCCCAGGGCCACCCTGGCCCCAAGTGAGGGATGGCTGAGCCTCACACTGGGTGAGGAAGAAGGTACTCAGCCAAGCATTGCATGGGGTGGGTCTGCCAGGACAGGCTGTTTTTCCCTCTCTTTCTCCCTTAGGTAGGTGGCACTTGGGGAGCCTAGGGCATGGTCCTTTTCCAATGCCATTTTCCCTTCTAATCCACCCTCATATGCATGTTCACGCTTTGTTGATAAAGTTTCCATACAGACATGTCAAGAAGCAATTTTAGGAGTTATGGCCATTGTAATGTTTCATTCAGTGTGTCAAAGAGCAGCAAAATTTAGGAGGGGAAATCCGTATATTACCCTACATCTCCATCATAAGTAAGACTGGCTAAATCAATCATCCAAACATACCTCTCCCTGCTTAAAGACCTTCCCTTTTGTGGCACCCCCTCCGTGTCCCCCCTGCCTGGGGGTACTCTGGCCATGGCTGGAAGCGAGGCTCGGGGGTTGCTTTTGGACTCAGAATTGGAGAGCCACCAAGTTGACGTCACATGACTGCCTACTCCTGGAAAGGGGCTGACACACACTCTCTCTCTTTCTGACTGTCAGTCACCCATCTCTCTGTCTTTCTCCCTGGCCATCTGCTGTTCCCCCATTTTATTGCCTCAAACTTTCATCCCGCACCCCTCTTGTGGCTCCCGTTCCCTCTCCTGCCTGTCCATCTCACTTCCCTTCTTCCCATTGGCCCCCTCTGGCTGGCCCAGACTGAAGCCCCACCTTTGTATCGGAGCCAGTTTGGTGTAATGGTTAAGTGTGTGGACTCTTATCCGGGACTCTTCTCCACTCCTCCACTTACAGCTGCTGGAATGGCTTTGGGTTAGCCATAGCTATCGTAGGAGTTGTCCTTGAAAGGGCAACTGCTGTGAGAGCCCTCTCAGTCCCACCCACCTCACAGAGTGTCTGTTGTGGGAGGAGAAGATATAGGAGATTGTAAACCGCTTTGAGTCTCTGATTCAGAGAGAAGGGCAGGGTATAAATCTGCAGTCTTCTTCTTCCCCTGTCCATTCCCTCTTGGTCAGTGATGGGTGTGTTCTGATTGTCCTGGGGGGATTGGCCACTTCCTCAGTGTGCCATGGCATGTCTGCCTGCTTCCTGGCCCTCACCCCCTTCACATCTGAGCCCTCTGCCCTCCACTGTGTTTCTTCCTGTCCCCCCCCCCCCAGACCTGGGTGTTGTGGGCAGATGGCTCACTCGAGCAGGGGCTTTGCAAAGGCCCCGGCCCAGTGGGAGCCCCATGTGGCTCAATGCCAGCAAGGTGGGTAGGTGAAAGGGTGGCCATTGGCGTGGCATTATTATTGGCCTAATTTCTGAGGGGTGGTTTCCGGGGGCCTAGGAGAGGTCAGGACGTCGCGGCCCAGACATCTTTTTTCCTTATTTGGAAAACCTCTTCCTTAATTCTTTTAAATACTGCTGTAAAGCTTAACACTAGTTAGTTGGTTATTGGGATGCAAGAGTACTAGCTTCCTCCATTTTCCAGCTCCTGAGAAGAGCATTCCTTCCCTCCCCTATTACTTATTTATTACCTTTCTATCTTACCCTCCAGCCACAATGGGATATATCTAGAGCTCCAAGGTTTCCCATCTAGTCACTGTGTAGCGTTAACAAGGGCACTACATCATGTACTTTCCCCTTTCAACCACACTGTAGCATTTCTCCTTTCTTTTGCTGCACACAGAAAAAATCCCAGGCAATGTGTATATGTGTGTGTGAGTGCACATGTGTGTGTGAGTGCACATATCTGTGTACACAAGAGTGACTTTGACTAAGCTAAAATAAAAACATACACATTTATTCTGCTTTTAACTATTCATGTATTTATTTATCATTTAGTCATAAAACCTAAGCCGGGGTGGCACATTCTGGCATCCTGATTCATTGCAGTCACCAGGACTGTACTGCACCAAGAATTGGCTGACACACTGTCTGTCACCACTTTCCGCAACCATTGGGTAGCCTCTCTGTCATCCACCCACTGCAGCCTTTCCAACATTCTTGCAGGATTGGCTTGCAATCCGTCTCTGCTATGCCATTGGCTGATTCTGCTCTCCACTGCCCACTGCTGGCCCTGTCAGGCAAGAACACCATCAAATGGCCAATGTCCACTGAGGGAGACAGTTCTCTGCTGGCAGCTTACTGATCACTACTGTCTCTCCTCAGGGCCCTGTCTATCTTCCTTCTCATTTTTTTCTCTCTCACTCCTTGCTCCCCCTCTTTATTCTGCCTCCCCCTTCTGTTCTTTCTCTCATTCTTTCTCTGTATCTCTGTCTTTCAGTCTTTTTATTTCATTCTGTCTTTCTACCCTTTAATCCACACAGACAGTAGCAATTAACATCTCTTCATCTGGCAAGGAATGTTAGTTCACAGCAGGGAGGGGCCGCTGCTGCCTCCACACTGCAGCCCAGCCCGTGGTCCCATTCTATTGCCCAGCCTGCTACCCCAAAGAACACGATAGAACAGCTGGGAGACACAGAAAAGGTCTCTACCTTTCTTGAGACTCCTAAGCTATCAAATAAGCGAAGGCTGGAATTTGAATTAGGGGCTACAAAGAAGCTCTGTGCTTGACATCATTAAGACCCCAGAGTTTGGACCAAAAAAGGGGACTAATAGCCGTGGAAGAACTGGGTCAGTGAAGGTCCTGCACTAAGTCCACACTTTAAAACATCCTGCAATTAATATTCTTGCACAAAACACTGCTGCACTTTAACATCTTGCGCTAATTACGACAGCACTTTATCTTCCACACCTCTGTCTTCAATTGCTAGACTATAAGAACTGGAATTCATGTCTATGTTGATTGGTTGAAAATGGAGATTATTGGCAGCTAAATTAATTGTTGTATTAGTAGTTAACTGGGTGATGAATAAATTGGGTAGGGAGGAACTGTTTAAATTAATTGGCTACTTGATTCAAGTTGGCAAATTAATTGAGGTAGTACTAAATTGCGGTTGGGTGGGTTTTATAATCAATTGAGCCATTAGAAAATTGAATGATCTTAGCTAATTAATTGGGTAGGCATTAGTGGGGTGGGGCTTATATTAATTAACTAGTTAGGATGAATTTGGCAGAGGGGTATAGTAGACTGGACTGGGAGGGAGACTTTACCTAGCAAGGATAGAGAGGGAAGGAATACAGAATAGCATAGGGTTGTGAGCCGTGTACCCATATTGATCTGAGGCTGAGGCAGAGTCCATTAGGGGATGACCGGCCTGGGGATTCCGGTACTCCTGGGGAGGGGAAGGTATGATGGTGGGAACAGAAATGTAATGGAAGGCAGCTGAGACATGGAGGTGCTCGGCCCCCTTCTAGTCTGTATCCCATTCCAACAGTAACAAGCAGTTGGGTCAGGTTGAATTAGTCACCTCCGCATTGGTGTTATGCAATGCCAGGTCCATAAATAAGACCGCAATCCTTCGGGACTTCCAGCCATATGGACTTGGCTTGCGTGACTGAGACCTGGGTGCGAGACGGGGAGACTGTAGCTCTCTCCCAGGTAGCTCCCCTGGGATACTCGGTCTTTCACCAATCATGGACAAGTGGGTGGGGGAGAGGGGTGGCCCTTTTCATATGGGAGGCTTACTCCTTCTGGGCTCTCCCATCTTCAGAGGTTGATGGCATTGAATGTGCTGGTCTGGCGTGGGATGTTGGGGAGGGGTTGGCAATATGGATGGTGTACTGTCTGCCTAACGCACCAGCCAGTGCCTTACCATCCCTCATGGAGGCCGTAACAAGCTGGGCATTGGAACACCCAAGGCTTTTAATCCTGGGTGACTTCAATGTTCATGCTGATGACATGACCTCCAATCAGGCAACGGACCTAGTGTCATCTATGGTGACACTGGGACTCTCCCAATTTGTAACAATGTCCACTCACCAGGCGGGACACGAGCTGGATCTGATCTTTGCAGCGGGGGTTTTAGTGGACTGGATTACTGCGGAAGCAGTGCCATGGTCGGATCACTATGTCCCACTCCAACCAGCATATTTAGCTTGCCTGCAGAGCCTGATGGATCCAGCACAGTTCCAGATAGCTCTGCAGGATCCCTGGCCCCCTGGATAGGGGTTTCCCAAACTTTTATTTCCTATGGCCTGGTTATTTTTACACTTCTCCTTTATGACCCACTTAAAATTCAGGGGTGGAGCCAAGAGACTTTGGGGGTGGAGACAGGAATTATGTCATTTCCTGTGGTGACAAGGGCCAAGTGATGTCACTTCTGGAGCACACTGAACCAAAACTCCACCTTTTCCTGTGATGTCACTTCCAGGACACTCCCCCAAACCTGCCTCTTCTTCTGAAGTAACTTCATTTTCAGAAAAATCTCTCTGAAACTCATGCTGAGTCAAAATGAGGGTGGAAAGTGGGCAGTCCTCTCTTTCCACTCCCACACCTGCATGCACCTATCTGTTTGTGTGTTCTTCTCCAGCTTGCAAGCACTCCTAATGCCCATGTTCAATTGCCTGCACCACCTACACACCCCTTCCACAACAGCACTGGCCAGTGTATGCAGTTGGGAGCGCTGTTGCCATTGCCATCAGGAATGACAGCACTGTGTATCACCCACACTGGGCCCTGGCAGCTGCTCTACCTCAAAATATACTGAAACATTTAGTAGGCCCTTCCTTCAGCTGCTACTACTGGAACTCTGACTCAAGCTATAACCAAGCTTGCTTGGTTTCAAGAAAATCTTTTGACAGCTATTTTTCATACTTTTCTTTGGCTGAAACACTGGGAAATTACTGTGAAAGGTAGCAGAAAATTGTACTGCAATTAATGAATTAATTTCCAGTTATATGAAGTTCATACAAGCTTTTCTGTAGTTATCCCAAAAAGGATATTTATGCGGGGCCTGCAGATTTTTACTGGCTGTGTTTCCAATTCCTTTAAAAGCAAGCTGTTTTGCAGATATTTAGCCAGTGAACTTCTTTCATCCTTTTTAATATCTACAAGAGGAATTTAATTTTGGTGTCAGACAGCTGTTAAAACCAAGACCAGTAAAATGGTGCCAAGTTCATAGTACCATCACTTCCAGTGCTGTTGAGATATACTGCAGTAATCTCCAATAATCTCTTTCTGCCCCACACCTCTCACTCTCACTCACTCACACAGAAATCTCATAGAAAGGCCAGCTGGCTACAACTGGGGGTGCCAACTTTTCATTGGCAGAGCTCCTATGTCTGATGATGATGAACAGAAAAGTTTCATCCAGTAAAAATGGAAGGAAGGAAAGAAAGAGAAAGGGAAATAATGAAAGGGAAAGAATGAAATGGAAGGAAAGGGAAAAAAAGAAAAGAAAAGAAAAGAAAAGAAAAGAAAAGAAAAGAAAAGAAAAGAAAAGAAAAGAAAAGAAAGACATGGAAAGAAAGAACATAAGAGAAATCATGTTGGATCAGGCCAGTGGACCATTTAGTCCAAAGTTCTCTCATACAATGCCCCAAAAGCACCAGAATGTCCACCAGTGGGGCCAGGACACTAGAAGCCCTCCCACTGCCCCCCCAGCACCAAAAATACAGACAGAGCATCACTTGCAGGGAAAGAAAGAAAGAAAGAAAGAAAGAAAGAAAGAAAGAAAGAAAGAAAGAAAGAAAGAAAGAAAGAAAGAAAGAAAGAAAGAAGAAGGAAGGAAGGAAGGAAGGAAGGAAGGAAGGAAGGAAGGAAGGAAGGAAGGAAGGAAGGAAGGAAGGAAGGAAGGAAGGAAGGAAGGAAGGAAGGAAGGAAGGAAGGAAGGGGGGACAAAGGAAAAAAAGCCTTACTCACCATTTGATGACCCCAGCCAGCAACAATTCTGTCCAGGGCTCATTTGGTAAAAAAAAAAAAAAAGCTACTGGAATGCCCACTCCCTTCCCCTCTCGAATAAAAAAAAAACATCCCCCCCCCTTTGCTGCTCAGGCCTCCTGGGGAAATCTCCCCAAAAGAACATACTGCAAGGTACATGAAAGCTCATACCTTGAAGAACACTTCATGGGTCTAAAGTGCCAGTGGACTCCAGTTTTTCTCTTAAAACCTGAAAGGGGGGAAGAAGGAAGGAGAGGTAGCCCAGCTCCTCTCTGCACAACACAGAGACGGGGGAAGGAAGGAAGCCAAACAGAGCTCAGGCTTTGCAGCCTGTGTCAGTCTTCAAGGCTAGCCTTTTTCTGCACAACAGAAAGATGCAGGAAGGAAGGAAGCCAAATGGAGTGCAGGCTTTGCAGCCTGTGTCAGTCTTTAAGGCTAGCTTTTCTCTGCACAACACAGAGACGGGGGAAGGAAGGAAGCCAAACAGAGCTCAGGCATTGCAACCTGTGTCAGTCTTCAAGGCTAGTCTTTTTCTGCACAACAGAAAGATGCAGGAAGGAAGCCAAATGGAGAGCAGGCTTTGCAGTTTGTAAAACCATTTTTACAAAGTTTTAAGTTTGTAAAACCATTTTAAACAATGCAGCTCTATTACCTGCACATAAAAGTCCTCTTGAATAATTCAGTTTTGCATAGTTTGTGGAAAGCCAGGAGAGTGGGAGCTTCCCTGACCTCCTTGGGCAAACTTGTGTACAAGGCAGGAGCCACAACAGAGAAAGCGAATATATGGGCAGTTGCTGATTTTGCCCATTTGCTGGTTGGCACCTAGAAATGTACCACGAAATGCCTTTTCATGGTAGAACAGAGAGAGATGTGGTCTCACAAGTAAAAGGGACAAAGGTCATGAATGGCTTTGTATGTGATACCCAATACCTTAAACTAAGCCCAGTAACAGATGGTCAGCCATTGGAGGGTCTGCAGAATGAGAGTGATTCACATGCACTATGTAGCTCCTGTTAATAGTTGAGCCATCATGTTATAGCCAATGTATGGTGAATCCATGTGGTTTTCAAGGCAAGAGACATTCAGAGGTGGTTTGTCATTGCCTGACTCTCCTTAGTGACCCTGGTGGCCTCCCACCCAAATAGTGACCAGGGCTGACCCAGCTTAGCTTCTGAGACCTAACAAAATCAGGCTAGCAGGGGCTATCCAGATCTTTATATATATATATATATATATATATATATATATATATATATATATATATATATATATATATATATATATATATATATATATATGTATGTATATATTTTTTTTGGGGGGGGGGACCATGTCTAGACAAAAACCTGTTCAGCAAACAAGGAAGGTCTGAAGTGAGCTTGAAAACAGAGTCTGAAATAGAAATGGAATACTTGTTAAAAACTTGTTAAAAATATGAAAATTATTTTGGCAGCTTATTTAGTACAATTTCTGTTTCCAACTGGATTAATGTGCAGAGGAAATACATAAGGTCAAGTTTGCTATTGCCATTCTGAAGCTTTTGTAAGCAGATCACTGAACCAGCAGTAAATATAGCAAAGGAGCCTGACTGTTAAATTATTTCTCTTTCTGCCTTTGGCACATTTAAGTATATGGCATAAAAGTGGATCTCCAGTAGCCTGTGTAAATTCCACAGAAATCTCTTGCAAGAAAAAACAGTATATTCACTGATGTATTGTGGGGCTGATTTAGATACAGACATCTGTTTACAAATGTGATTGGAAAGTAGTTGTGAAATCAGTGTGTCAAATGTTTACTGGTGGTTACTTCATTCACACAGAAAGCCAAGAGTTTCTTTCAGCAATCATCTTCACTTAACCTTTTCAAAGAGAAGTGGTATTTGGCAAATGAATGGTTTCCCATTAATAGAGTTTTCAGGGCAGGATGAGGCGCTTGATGTCTATGATGATACATAATATTGTCCTTTTCTTTAAAAAAAAAAACACCACCACAATATATTTCAAAAATAAAGCTCTCACCAGACTTAATCAATATCAGGGCCACAACAATGAGCTCATTCTTTTTCTTCCTACTCCTTTTATTTTGGCTACAGAAAGCTAAGAGGTATTTTCTTTTGCAATCCCAATGGCAAACAAACCTTGTCATTTTCTAAGACTAATCAAAATGATGAATACATTATTTGACCATGCTTACAAATTATTGTGATGCATTCTAGTTAACTGTTCATGAATCTCTCTACCTGATTAGCCCTTGTGCTCTGTAATAACCCAGAGAGTGCTGAACATATGTTGTGGAAAATGCTGTCAAGCAAAAAAAAAAGAAAAAGACAGAAGTCCTTAAATTCATCTCATTTATCTTTGTCAGCTCTACTACATATACTCACTTATTCAGCAGTTGCATACAGGAATATATAGTTGGATATTAATGCAATATTTATTTAATAATTTTCATCTTTTGTGAAAAGTGAACAAGTAATCATTCACTGTACCAAGGCAAGGAGTGTTATGGGCACTCCCAAGCCCCAGAGAGCCTGTCCTGTGGCTATAGTAGAAGGCATGGATTTGCAAAGGCAGGCCATTTTATAACTGACTCAGAGAAAGCACCAGCTGCCAGATCACAGTCACTGGGTCAGCAATTACCCCAGATACTTTGATGCTTGGGGCAGAAAAATTAATAGATGGTAAAAGATAAAAAATAAATGGAAGAATTAACATTTGTTGTCATACAGGTCCCCCGAATCTTCCATCTGAGCAACCTGCTTTACCCTATCTAATGGAATAACCTGCCCTGCATTGGCTCCAAAACAAGAAAGACATTAAAGTTCTTTAGATGTTATAATCCACATGTACTGGGAAACTGGCAACCTCAGGGATATTCCCCTGATACATGTGGTAGGTAACCCTTGGTTAGACAACATTGTAACCATGCATATTGGGAGGGCTGAGCAAAGCATACCCTCCTGACATGCATTGTTATCCGGTTCTTGGTCTCTGAAGAGAGCACTACTCTGTGGTATTCTACATTTAACTGTTCCAGAATAAATTATTCATAGATTGCAATCTACAGCTCTGCATTACTTCATTTCTGCAATAATATCCATTGAATTGTCAGAATAACCACTTCTCAATTGATTACTTTCATACTGGAAAATAATACTGAGCTGAGACTGTGCTCTATAGAAACCATCTTGTATACTTAGTGCAGTAAAACTTTGAATTGTATCAAATAAAAAAAAAATAAGATCTGCATTTTCAAGGAGCAGTCTACAAGTAACAGGCAACCATATACATTCTGGAGCGAAACTATGCTATCTTTGAGTTATTAAAGTATGAAATGAAGATTGTACTCTGTTCAACAAATGTGCTAAGGAATTGGTTTTGGGCACTCCACCAAATCGGTAAAATATATTCATGTACAAGAAAGGGGGGAAATAAGACAGTTTGCCCCCCCAGTCGGAAAGAAGAGGCAGACACAATTGTTGGGTTTTAAACCGGGCCGCTTTATTAGAATTAACAAATATAACTGGCAGGGGGGGAAAACCAGACCAGACAAGCCCTGGGGTCAACACCTGGACCCCGCCTTGTCCAAAGGGCGAGCCACCCTGCCCCCAGCACAAACCCGCCGAAATCGGGTTGTAACTGAGTGGCCAGGCCTCCAGCCATCACCAACCGGGCTGGCATCAATCCCCATGGAAAGATCCACCCAGGTGAGGCTTCCTGTGATCTGCATCACCGTACTGAGCCGTTTAGCCCATCTACGGTTCCTGCAGACCACCGCACCAACGGTGCTAGGCCATAGGTGCTCCCCTGGGAAACCCTGTGGCCAAACCTCATCCAGCCTGCGACCAAACTAATACTTGACAAAACTCAGCCTACTAGGCAGTACAAGGTAGGCGAAAAACACCCCCGCATAGGCCAATTGTGCGGGAGTGAAAAAATTCCTACCTGGCCCCAAAAGGCGACCGGCATACACCTGTACTGCCAATGAGAAGGGTGGGCGGGCAGAGAGCCGAAAACAAACTGCGTAGTGAGGCGGGAGCCGGGGCTTATAAAGCCCCACCTCCACGCCTTGCTAAAACACCCGTATGTCGGGTGATGCTGCTGCCCCTCCCTCCTTCCGGGGATGCAAAGACGGCCCCCAGCCTATAGCCTGCAAGCTGGCTCGGCTGGGAAGGGGCCGGACATTGCCCCCCCAGTCGGAAAGAAGAGGCAGACACAATTGTTGGGTTTTAAACCGGGCCGCTTTATTAGAATTAACAAATATAACTGGCAGGGGGGGAAAACCAGACCAGACAAGCCCTGGGGTCAACACCTGGACCCCGCCTTGTCCAAAGGGCGAGCCACCCTGCCCCCAGCACAAACCCGCCGAAATCGGGTTGTAACTGAGCGGCCAGGCCTCCAGCCATCACCAACCGGGCTGGCATCAATCCCCATGGAAAGATCCACCCAGGTGAGGCTCCCTGTGATCTGCATCACCGTACTGAGCCGTTTAGCCCATCTACGATTCCTGCAGACCACCGCACCAACGGTGCTAGGCCATAGGTGCTCCCCTGGGAAACCCTGTGGCCAAACCTCATCCAGCCACCGCCAATGCCAAGCCTCTGCTTAGGCATTAGCGCCCCAACGGGTGGCCCAGAGCCAGCCGCACCCCCTGCCGAATTTCATCTAAAAAGGCCCGGTTGCCCAAATCCGATAAATGAACACCATCAGGCCGATACAGGTCGCCTTGGTCGACCCGTATGGCCGGATGAGGGAGGAAAATTCCTAGTCCCTCCTCCATGGCCTTCTGAATGGCCCTATTGGCCTTACGTCTGGCCCGTTCAATTCCACCCGGCGAAAAGGCGTACCTCCACACCCTGCGCGGCAAAATTGCCGACCACACCAATATAACCCCAGGCCACCTGCGCCGAATTTCGCGGAGGTCGGCCAACGCCTGCTGGGAAAGAGCCTTCCCACGCAGCAATCCCAAGTCGTTCCCTCCCAAATGAACGACAAGAATGTGTGGAGGTAACGCCTTCCGTTCCCTGAACAACAGAGGCATGATCCCGGGCCAACGCAGCCCCCGACGACCCAGCCATTCCACAGTGGCCCACGCACCGAGACCAAGCTGGGTGCCCACAGGAGACTGTCTGGCGAAATGGGCAGCCCAAAAAACCATGCTGTGCCCGCAGATGAGAACCCACCTTCTCTCACCACGAGCCACAGCACCTGAAAAAACAAACAACAGTCAGCATGACATGCGCAAAACAATAAACCAACCCACCGCCTACCTGCTAGGTGACCAGGGGGCGTACATAGGACTTGTAAGCCGCCGACCACCATCGGCCGATATGCCGAATGGCAGAGGGCGTGTAGCCCATAGCAGCGGCTGTGGAGGCCGCCCCGATCCGGAAGGAATGCGTCCCGAATTTGACGCCCGTGAGACCCAATCGAACCAGGGCCTTGCTTGTGACCGACCAAAACTGATATTTGGTAAGAGGGGAGCCATCATCATGCCTAAGAAAAGGACCTTGGACCTCGCCCCTGAGCTGGGCGTAGCGACGAACAGCCCTAACCGGACATAATTCCTGCGTTGCACACATGCCGATCGTGATGATGGCTCCCCTCTGCCTCTGATCAGTCTTGGACCGGCGAATCGTCAGAATCAGCTGACTATTGGTAATTTTTACATCTCCGGATTGGAGCGCCCTCCCAGAAGTGTCAGCCTTTGACTGCACTACCAGCTCGCTTACGCGCAGGGCCCCGAAGAAGGCCAACAGCGAGGCAGCGTGGAACAATGCCGACTCAAATGGGGAAGAGCAGACACTAGGCCAACCCCCAAACAATCCACGGAGGACCGACGGGGATATGGGCTGTCTGTCATCTACCTGCCGGACCCGCTCCCGTGCCCAGCCCTCTAGCATCTTCTTAACTCTAAAGTCCCCCGTGGACTCAACAAGGCCGCGGGCCTTGCTTTCAAAGGCCAATGCTGCCAAATGTCCCCTTATGGTTTTTAACCCCAAGCCTCTTTCCTTCTGGTGCACGCAAAATCGCATGATGTGCACCACAGGAATCGGCCAGCGCTCCGGGAGAGCAAGAGCCCTCCTGAACTCACCAAACTGAGCGGTCACTCTGGCATATGCCCTCCTTGTACTAGGAGCTAGCGCCAACTGAATGGCCCTACCGGCTTCCTTTTCTCAAGCCTCCAGAGCTCCGCGGGCATTTCCGCCGGACATGCATCTGCCTCTGGGGCCAACTGCCGGAAACGCTCCATCTGTTGGCGAGACAGAGCATCCGCCACACCATTGCATACACCCGGTACGTGCCTGGCCAGGAATAAAACATTCAACCGGAGGCAACGTAGGGTAAAAAACCTAACCAGATTCATGACCGCCGTCGATTTAGAAGTCAAGGAATTGATAACATGTACTACGGCCATGTTATCACACCAAAACAGAACTGAATGGTTGGCAAGCTGCTCTCCCCACAGGCAAACGGCCACCAAGATGGGAAAAAATTCCAGAAACGTGAGATCTCTACAGAGCCCGCTATCCAACCATTCAGCAGGCCATTGCTCAGCACACCAATGGCCCCTAAAGTATACCCCGAAACCGCTGGCACCGGACGCGTCTGAAGAAATCTGAAGCTCTGCTTCAATCTTCAGGTCCTCCCTCCAGAAGGAAACACCGTTGAAGGATTCCAGAAACTCCTCCCAAACCTCCAGGTCAGCTCTCATTCCAGCATTGACCCGGACCCTATGGTGGGGGAGGCGCAGCCGGACCATGGCGTCGCAAAAGCGTCGCAAAAAGGCCCTGCCTGGGGCCACCACTTTGCAAGCAAAGTTAAGGTGGCCCACCACCTGCTGCAGTTCTAGCAGGGAAACTTTACGCTGCCCCTTCAAGGTGGCCAACCGGCCCTTAAGGTCAGAGACCTTATTCCCCGGTAAACGTGATGTCTGCTGGAGAGTATCCAGCTCAATGCCTAAAAAAGTAAGGACTGTGCTGGGGCCCTCGGTTTTTTCGTGTGCCAGTGGCACCCCAAGTTCGAGGGCTAACTCCTGAAAGGAGTGTAACAACCTGGCGCACTGACCAGATCCAGCTGGACCGACGAAAAGGAGGTCGTCCAGGTAATGCGCCGTGTCGTTAACCCCCGTCCTAACCCTGAGCGCCCATTCCAAAAAGGAACTGAACCGCTCGAACGCTGCACAGGAAATGGAGCATCCCATCGGCAATGCCCGGTCTATATAGAATTTCCCTTCAAAGGAAAAACCCAATAACTCAAAATCATCGGGGTGGACGGGCAAGAGACGAAATGCAGACTTAATGTCGCATTTCGCCAACTCCGCCCCAACCCCGCAGCCGCGAACTACTTTGACCGCTTGGTCAAATGAAGTATAGCGCACTGAGCAAAGTTCCTCAGGAATAGCATCGTTCACCGAAGCTCCCCTAGGATAAGACAGGTGGTGGATAATCCGATACTCACCCGCAGCCTTCTTGGGCACCACCCCCAACGGGGATACCCTCAATGTGGGCACCGGGGGCGCATCGAAGGGTCCAAGGACCCTGCCTTCCTGACATTCTTTGGCTATTTTATCCTGAACCACATGTTCAAGCCCAACAACCGATCTTAGGTTGGGGGCTAAAAAGGGGGCCCTAAGCCCCCTGTACGGAATCCGAAACCCCAGAGTAAATCCATCCTGTAAACATCGGGCATCAGCCCTGCTCGGGTATGCCTCCAATAACCTACTGAGAGCCGGCAGGCGGATGGGGCTGGGCCCCTTTTCCAGGAGGCTGTGAACCGCCGCCACCACCCCCGGGGCGCTTACCACCAGCTCCAGGCTTTGATCGACTGCAGGCCGACAGTGCGTGGGCCCCACTGCACAGCGGACATTCATGACGGAATTTACAGGGCTTCCTGGGACAGACCCCCTTGGAAGCGAACTCCCAGCACACCAACCGGGTTTGAACCGGCTGGCCCGCGGAAACGCGGGCACCTGGGGTTGTCTGCTGTTGCTGTGATCTCTGCACCAAATGGCCACTATCGGACCTTTCCCCAGCATTAGGTTTTGCTGGGGCCATCAGCTGCAACCACAGCTGCTGATTTATTTGGTCCCACGGCATTCCAGGATTGACGGCGGCACGCATCCGGAAAGCTTTGTCGTATTGCAGCCACGCTGCACCGGCGAAGTCCGTATAGGCCCTATAGACTATGTCTATATACTGAAAGAGGGCCGCCGCCCTAGCCGGCTGTGCTCTTGCGATGACCCCGGCATAGATCAGGAAACCAGGCAGCCAATTTGCCCAGGCCCTGTCAATCTTCCTACGCTTAAGCTTTTCCTTGTCCCTGTCGTCGAGCTCGTCCTTACTTTTCTTCTCGAGCTCTCTAAACAAGAGACCAAAAACATCCACGTACTCCCCGCGGAGAATTTTCTCACGCGTGGACGCCGTCAGATGGTCCCCCAAAGGCAAGGAAGTGTCGCCATAAGGGAGAGCATAAAAAGGAATACTTGCATAGGGGTTCGGGGGATAGAACCACCCACCCCCTTGAGCTGCAGGCCACGTCCCCTGCAACTGTGCCCCCTGCTGACCACCCCAAGGCAAAATGCCTGGTGTGGGCAGTGAGGGAGGGGCTGCCGGAGGCGCCCCAGCGCCCACCTGCTGACCAATAGGGGCAGAAACTGCACTAGACATCAAGCTGGGAGAATGCAAACCCCAAGCCCACGGCTGAGCGGGGCCCAACTGTTCATTGGCACCTAACCACCCGGGCCCCCACCCCACCGCGTTCACCCCCAGCAGATGGGGGGTTGGCTGGACGGGGCCCCAAGGCCAACCCTGAACAGGCAAAGCAAGGGGCTTACCACTATCACCCGGAAAGACGCCCGAACCTCCAGGGGGCTGCGGCCCCCCGCTTCCAGATGCCGCGTCGCCCGATGGCATGCCCGATGGGCCTTTGCCTGGATCCTCCTCTTGGTCAGGTTCCAGCGGCGCTTCAGGCTCCGACTGCCCACCCTGTAAAGCAGACAGCCTTGCAAGCAATTCAGATTCAAAAGTCAGCCGCGCCAACCGGCCGGTGGCATGGCGACGGCCCTCCCAAATGGGGGCACCCCTGGCCACACGTTCCTGTTCGAGGGCATCTAATTGACTCATGATGGCGAGACGAACCCGCTCACTATTGCCCTGATCCTCGGATGGGGCTCCTTGCTGACCCCGCCCCCGGGGTGGGCGAGCAGGCTGCTTGCCCTTGGACTTGCCCTGTCCCTTTTTTGGTGCCATCCTCTACTGCGACCAGCAATGAGCAAGGCTGGGGCTTGCTGACCACCCAAAGGCCCCTTTCAGCCCCACCCACCTCAACCGATAAGAGGAGGTGTATGCTCCTTTGTTAATGGGGTAGACCCAAACTACCACCCAACCCGAGACAGGCACCACCCCTGGAACTTCCAACCCAGCAGGTAATGAAGTTAAGATGAGGGTGGGGGGGGGTAGCTAAAGGCCAAGCCCAAGCACCAGGACCCAAAAACTCTCCCCTCGGGAAAAGAAAACCAGGGTGGAGTGGCTCACCACCCCAACAGCAAGAGGAACCCGGCTCAGCTTCCAAAGAAGCAAACTTCAGGAGAAGTGTCCGCCCAGTACTAGCCAGCCACCCACGTTCCCGGTAAGCAGGGGGCCGCTACGCCTGCCCTGCTAAGGCAAAACAATGAAGGTGGAAATGGCCCGGCAACTGCCTCCCCGAGTCGGCCCACCAAGAGGGGCCTTGCAAAAAGAGCGCCCGTGCCGTCCCGGACCGTCCCGGCCGCCCCCAAGCCTCGGATACTGTTAGCCGTTCACAGCGCTACTCAGCCGCCGCAAGCGCGTCTCGCCGCCGCAAGCGCGTCTCGCCGCCAAGGCCCCACAGCTGACTCCAAGGTCCGAGCCTCGCAAGCGCGCCTCGCCGCGCCAAACAGCTGATCCTCGGAAGCCCCCACGCCGCTTAGCACAGCCGCCGCAAGCGCGCCCCGCCGCCGAAGCACCAGCCGCCGATCAGCTGTTCAAGGAAGCTCCGACCCAGCCGCCCAGGCCTCGACCCTGCAGCAGCCGGACGAACGTGGCTCTCTCACAGAGAGCCGAAAACAAACTGCGTAGTGAGGCGGGAGCCGGGGCTTATAAAGCCCCACCTCCACGCCTTGCTAAAACACCCGTATGTCGGGTGATGCTGCTGCCCCTCCCTCCTTCCGGGGATGCAAAGACGGCCCCCAGCCTATAGCCTGCAAGCTGGCTCGGCTGGGAAGGGGCCGGACATATTCTACAGCAGAAATAAAACTATGCCACTTTTTAAAAATAAATAAGCTTTAAATGGCTGCATAGCATCAGGGATATTCTTGGCTTGACATTTCATTTAAGATAGTTAATGATGTTTTTACCTAGACAGTCACTCACCACTGGGTTTTGCAGCAAGGTCTTCATAAATAATATTGTTTCTTTTTTATTTTACAATCTGACAAAATGAAAATTGAGAAGTAATATATCAGGCAAAGCTCTTAGACTCACATTTTGCTGAGTCATCCAGAAAAGAAAGCATCTTCTGACATAACTTTAACTACTCAGGCTATCTGACTTATACTGCTGTGACTGTTAGCTTTTGAAATAGGTAGGACCTTAGAAGTATATCAATCATTTATTTAAATATTTTTACTCATCTTTACTAATTAGCTTAGTGACTTATTGATGAGGTCAGTTGTTTGGATTCCACACAAGATTTTACATGAGTGGATGGGGGGCTGATTTTTGCTGCTTCCCTGTCTTATTATAGCCCTTTGACTTCCCTCTCCCCCACTTGCTATGCTGTTCCTGCATTTCGTGCTTCCCCACTGCAGTATTTCAGAGGGTATAACGGGCTACAGTGGGAGGCAAGGAAGGAACTGTTCTATAAAGAGTAGACTTGAGTAGGATTCTGAGTAGACCTGCTTAGAATAATATTACTGAAGTAGCACACACAAAAAATTATGCACTAGTGGTTATATGCACTAGTGGGGTAGGAATATCTGCCACAGAAATCTAGAATTTGATGAAAATTGCCATTAATAGTGATAATGATGATGTTAGTATTTGCTGCTGTTGGTATTTATTTACAGCCTGCCATTCTCACTGAGACTCAAGGCTGATTCCATGGTATATAACAGTGCAATGAAATAGCATGAAAGATCTAATAAGCAACATAATAGGATCAGGATTACAAAAATTAGAAACAATACCAAATAACTATCAGATGTTATATGTCAGACTACAGACCTGGCAACCCTACAAAAGGAAGAAAGATAATACCTTGGTCAACTTCTCCCATAATAGAACTGAAGTGTTCCCATTCTTCATTCAAGAGTGGGGTTTTATTCTGTCTTCAGCAATGAAGAGAGGTCTTTCTCTTCACTGCTCATTGACTTCTAGCCCAACAATCCAGGGATAATATTAGCCCAACTCCCATTATTTTTGGAAGGATGAATTTCCTCAGAGGTATATGCTAAAAATATCTTATCTTGATTACGAATGTGATATCTTGCTACTTTTTAAAGCAACTACTGACTGTCTAGCTTAAGGGTATCAAATTGCAGCCCAGGGGCCAAATCAGGCCCCCAGAGGACTCCTAATAGGTCCCTGAGCAACTGGTTGTTGTCTGCTTCCTTCTTCCTCTCTTTCCCTGCCTTCTACATAACAACTTGCTTTGCAAGGCTTGCTCAATCTCACAGGAGCTACAGAGCAAAACCTCTGTTTTCTCCATTGGCTGAGACTCTGCCCTTGGGGAGGAAGTGGGAGAGGAAAAGTTTGCTTTGCCAGGCTCTCTCAATCACACAGCAGAGCTACTGAGCCAAGCCTCTCTTCCTTCTATTGGCTGAGGCTCCTCTGCCTCCTGGTCCCCTGGGGGAAGGAAGGAAAGAGCCAGAGCTTACTTTGTCCAGTTCCCTGGATCCCATGGCAGAGATACAAAGAAAGCACCTTTAAGACCAATGAGAATGTTTTAAGCATGTTTTATTTTAAGGGGTTTTTTTAAAAAAAATCTTTGTCTTTGTCTGTGTCCTTTATAAAGTTTATATCTCTGCTTCCTGGAATTACATTTTATGATATACATAGTCCGGCCTGACAAGGTCTCATATATGTTAGATTTGACCCCCATAACAAATTAGTTTGACACCCCTGGTTTAGATGCAATATGGGATTATTTTGTTGTGGTTGTGTAGTATATTGTATTTGGAAATAAAAGTATGGTAAGAGAAAAGCCAAATTTAATTTAGCTTCAAGTCACAGACAATTGGTTCCCACAAGCTGTGGAATGAAATTAAATCTGTCTAACAGAAGGGGGAAGTCAGTACTGGGAACTGAGTGGAGATTATTATATCCCAGTTGAGCTTTTTAGTCTTAAAAGACAATGCTGTTAAAGTAATGCACTCAATATGTCAGCAAATTTGGAAAACGCAACAGTGGTCACAGGATTGGAAAAGGTCAGTTTACTTTCCAATCTCAAAGAAGGGTAATGCCGAGGAATGTTCAAACTGTCACACCATTGCACTCATTTCACATGCCAGCAAGGCCATGTTAAAGATCCTACAAACTAGGCTTCAGCAGTATGTAGATCGGGAACTACCAGAAGTTCAAGCTGGGTTTCGGAGAAGTAGAGGAACTAGAGATCAAATTGACATCATTTGCTGGATTATGGAGAAAGCATGGGTGTACCAGAAAAACGTCTATTTCTGCTTCATTGACTATGCTAAAGCATTTGATTGTGTGGATCACAACAAATTGTGGCAAGTCCTTAAAGAGATGGGAGTACCAGACAATTTCACATGTCTCCTGAGAAACCTGTATAAGGGTCAAGAAGCAACTGTCAGAATGGGATATGGAACAACTGATTGGTTTAGAACAGGAAAAGGAGTTCAACAAGGATGTATATTGTCACCCTGCTATTTAATTTATATGCAGAGTACATCATGCAGAATGCCAGCTTGGATGAAACACAAACTGGAATTAAGATTGCTGGGAAAAACATCAACAACCTCAGATATGCAGATGACACCACTCTAATGGCAGAAAGTGAAGAGAACCTAAAGAACCTCTTGTTGAGGGTGAAAGAGGAGAGCACAAAAGTAGGTTTGAAACTCAACATTAAAAAAACTAAGATCATGGCATTCGGCCCCATCACTCCTTGGCAAATAGAAGGGGAAAACATGGAAATCATGACAGACTTCACATTTCTGGGATCCAAGATCACTGAAGATGGTGACTGTAGCCATGAAATTAAAAGATGTTTACTCCTTGGGAGAACAACTATGGCAAACCTAGGAAGTATAATAAAAAGTAGAGACATCACCATGCCAACAAAAGTCCATATAGTCAAAACTATGGTATTCCCAGTAGTAATGAATGGCTGTGAGAGTTGGACCATTAGGAAGGCTGAGCTCAGAAGAATAGATGCTTTCGAGCTCTGGTGCTGAGGAAGAATCTTGAGAGTCCGTTAGACTGCAAGAAGATCAAATCAGTCAGTCCCATGGGAAATCAACCCTGACTGTTCCCTGGAAGGTCAGATGCTGAAGCTCAAATACTTTGGCCACCAAAAGAGAAGGGAGCACTCACTGGAGAAGATCCTGATGCTGGAAAAGTCAGAAGGCATAAGAAGAAGGGGGCAGCAAAAGATGAGATGGCTGGACAGCATTACTCGAATTTGAGCAGACCTTGGAGGATGGTGGAAGACAGGAGGGCCTGGCATGAATCAACTGGGCAAATCAACAACAACAACGTGTGGCTGACACTTGCAATGAAATTATGTTGGATGTTCCAGCCAATTATTATGTGTTTATGCCAACATGTGCCAATGTGTTATTAAGGCTATATAAAGTATTGACCAACTGGAAAGAGGGTAGAGCAGCTTGGTATGCAGGTCTTGGCTTAGCTCATCTCCATAATTTATTGTAATATTTTTTTTCCTCCTCACATGGACTTTGGCTGCATGTCTTTTATTGGGCAAAGGCATTCAGACTGCAGACTTGTGCAACGGATTTTCTGGTGACTTTCCATACAGGACAACTGATGGCCACTCAGCAGACTGCATGCGAGAGGTCGATTCCTGGAGAAGGTGCACCAGAGCTGATTTCAGCTCTACTCCTTGCCTCAGCTCTAGCTCACAAAAGCAATTGCCTGAGCACCTCCAGGGATCCCCAGAAGTCCAGTGAAGTGACAAGGAACCAGGAGGGAAGGCTGTCTGGCTACAGGGCCCCAGGTACTGGGGCAGGGTGTGGTAATTCCCTTTGTTAGTCTTTCAAGTGAGAAAGCTAAGGTTCCATCCACAAGCTGGGAGGGAAAGGAAGTAAATAGATGCAACTGGACCAAAGGAGGAGGTGGCAGCAAGGAAAAATGCCACCCCAAAGGAAGAGGGGAGTCAGTCACTAAGTCCAGCTTTTAACTTCTAGGGGGGCTGACAGGCTGACATTTTAAAAAGAGCAAAAGCAAAAAAATTTGTTCATAAGGTTGATAAAAGTTGTTTGAATATATATATTTTGTCTAGCTAAAATAGATCTACTCGTTTTACCTACAAAGTTGTGGAAAACTTTATGTAGAGAAATAAGGTTCAGGATTTAGACCTCTCTCCTATTGGGAATTTGGCAATTCTGTCCCAGAAACCTCACAAGATCTCATAACCATGAATAAAGAATGCTAGTTTCATATTGTTCCAGGTACACTGATAAAGCAGAAAAAAAGTTTGTAACAGTTCTCTCTCTCCAAAGATGTTTGTTTGCAGGGAGAGAAAAAAAACCTTTCATGTTTTGGTTATGTGTTGAACTTGAGACTAAGTTCTTTTTCCCACATCACAGAAATGCAACTATTCCAGAAGCCAATTTTGGTTTTTTTAAGGATGATATTTAGCTTAAGTGGATTTTGTAAAGGATGCTAGTATATGTTTGTAATATGATCTCTAAGGAATGGGTGGTGGTGTGTTTGAAGTTCTGTGCCTGTTTTTAGTTGTGATTCTATTTTATGATCGTGAAGTGATAAGAGAGCTTTGGTGAAAAGCATTCAGGGTTGGATTCCACAGGATATTTTGATTTATGAGTCAATAGGACAAAAGCTCTTTCCTTTCCTTTCCTTTCCTTTCCTTTTTTTTTTGCCTGTATGCTGATATTAGGCTGAATTTTGAAATGGACTGTTGTGAGACCAAGGATCCAAACTTTGTCATTGGAAGTTTTTAAACAGAGGCTAGATGGCCATCTGACATAATGCTGATCCTGTTAATTTAGGGGGAGGTATTTGTGAATTACTTGCATTGTGCAGAATCTATGATTCTATGATTCCATAAGAACACAATGTCTCAGCACCACCAAAACCAATTTCAAAGGACAGAATCAAAGCCAAACTAATATGGCAAGCCAATACCAAGCCTTGGCAAGACAAAAGCCCACAAAAAAGATTGCGGCTCCCAACCGAAGGCAGGCTGCATAGCCTTGTCTCCGGGGGCCGTTTTGCCCCTTCGTAAGGAGGAGGAGCGGGCAGGGCATTATGGGGCGGAGCAGGCACGCCTTAACAGCTGTCTCCGCTTCTGCCTCCCAGTCTTCACCTTGTGCTTGGGGAGTGGAGAGCTTCAGCGAGCTCCTCCTGTCTTTTCCAGTGTCAGTTTGGCGTTGCCATGGCTGCCTTAGATCAAGCCGTGGCAGTGCTCTTTCTTCTGCCCGTGCCTCTTCGGGTCAGTTTCCTGGTGGTCACGGCCGCTTTTAAGCGAGCCGTGGCACTCCAGAGCGTTGAGGGACAGAGCGGGAGCACCTTTTGGCGCAGCAGTTTGCTGCTGGCTGGGCTTGTTTGGTTTACATATTCCCCCTCACTCCCTGGGGAATAGTGGGGGCAGGCTTGCCATCGGATGTCGGCACTAAGCTTGGTGGTTCGCCAGTTCATGAAAGCAATTTAGAGTTGGAAAGTGGGAGGAAGATGAAAATGGTGCTTGTCTCTTTTCCTGCCTTTGTTTCTCTGCTACAGTCTGCCAATGCTGCTTTCCCCTTCCCATTGATTGTCAGGCATATCTTTGTGGTGCTAAACATGCATGTAAAATTTCATGCAGTTTACATGACATTTGCATTGTAAACACTGTGGGTAACCATCAGATAAGTACTCCTTCCCTCAGATGCTTCTCCACATCAAATTGCTTCTTCCCAAAGCAGCTTTTCTGCAGCAAATGTGACCTATATTAACCCAGGCCTCATTTAGGGCAGGAGCTCACAGGAATGGAGCTCCGGAACCTCTAAATTTTATTGTGGTATTTCTTTCTTACGCCCCCCACCCAAATACTTGCTTCTGGACTCCATTGTTCAACCCCCTGTGAGAATTTTGCTGAACTCTAAGATTTTTCCTACAAAAATGGGAAAAGTAACCAAAACATATCAGACAGATGGAAATCTTCATCATTCACTGTGGCCACATAGGAGAAAGTAATTTTAAAAGTATGTTTTATTATGACAATTATAATTCAAGAAGCATTTTAAAGTAGAAGCTGAGTTGATATAATTTAGTACACCTTCCAGTGATGTTGAGGGTGTGTGGTATATGCAAATGAGTTATGCTAATTAGTTATGCTAATGAGCTCTGGCACCTCTTTTTCTATTAAATGACCCCTGAATTAACCTAAAAGTAGACAAGCTGAGTTTAAGAACACTCCTAGGCAAATCTACTCAGAATCATACACAGATCTATTCAGTGGGACTTAACTCCCTGGATTGCAGTACGTGTTACTAATATTCATTAATTTACACATAGAAAATATTTTGTCTTCAGTTTTTACCAGGTAAACCCTTCCAAAGTCATCAGCAGATAATTTTGTTTCATCCATTTTAAACAAATCAATGCAAGCACTTCTCCATTAATTAAGTTTCTATAATTGTAATATTCAGATACAATTGAAAATCTAGATGTTTCTATTTGTATGTGACAAAACACAATGGGATAAGCAAGCTGGCCAACTGAGCAGCAGAATTAAAAGCCCCTTTATTTCAGAGCATTTTTTAATGATATGAGATAAAAAATGCAAAACAACTTTCTCCCCCCCCCCTTTCAAAAAAAGCTTTTAAAATATACTCAGGGTTTTATGGTTTTTTGTTATTATCCTACCTCATTTTAACAGCAAAAGTTCCAAAGATAAAACACAGCTGACAAAAAAGATCAAACATTGGTTTTCAAGCCTTTATTTTCTCACACCACAGTTACCCAACATATTTTACCTTAGTGTCTTTTCACAAATGGAACAAGTAACATCTCTTATTGTCTATTTTCATGTTTTGTTTTATTTTTTAACCCTAGAATATCATCTTCTCTAATACCAATTATTCTACCTAGGAGTGGAAAGAAGTATGTGATAAACAGTGTGCTAGGAGCATTTAAATCTATCAGAGCTGACATTTTAATGGTAGCCTTCCCCACTTCTGCTTATGCCAGCACTTTTTTCCCTAGGGCAGTTGGTTGAAAAGAGATGCTCCTAGTAAAATGTCTTAATGTTTAAATCTATTACAAAGTGGCAAGGACATTTCATTTTTCCCTCATAGGATGAACTGATCCACTTTCTTCATAGCTTATTGAAATATGATGGGATGGTGAACAAAATGACTGACTCAGGTAAGATTTTCATCATAGCCTAAATCATTTTTTTTTTCAAGTATAGCATGTCCATTTTAATAGGGACCAGAAAACAACCATTCCTTTCCATATATTTTTATATCAGTGTGACTAATCAAAGGGTGCTACCCAAGGCCAGAAACACACCTTGCCACAACCAACATCCTTTGCTTTTTGCTGAACTGCCTCAGAGGCAGAGCATATAACACTCATACCCTCCTAATTCTTCAGGTGTCTTCAAGCACAGCATAGCAAGTCTCACATGCCCAGAAGAACTTGACAAACTGCTGTGACTCCAGTTCCTGAGGTGATGGAAATAGGGATGTTGCGGAGTCAGCAATAGAGGCTGATGCCTGTCCCGAAATCCGCTGTCCAGTTTATTTTAAAATATGTGGGTGCGATCACATGAGCAGTTTCACCCACCATAGCCATCCCTTCCCTCCTGATTTTATGAGAACAATCACATGCACACTTCTGGCTCCCATGCCCTACTTGCCCTTACCTCATGCTAAAATGACTCCCACATAGATTAAATAGCAACTGGGAAATCTGAGTGGCTTCAAGAGAAAAGCATTTCCATGGTGAGTTTTTGACCATCTGATTGCCCTGGCATGCCATGGAAATGCATGAGTATTGTGATTGTTCTACTCCATTTCTGGCATGTCCTTCCCCCACCCTCAACCCCACTCTGATGTGCATTTCAGTTACCCCATAGAACTGGCCAGGAGTGTATATGCACTTCTGGTTCTGCGCATGCAAGCAGGAATTTGGAAAAAAAAACCCTAAGTCAGCCACATGTCTGTGGTTTTGACATATTAGTGATTTGGACAACCAACCACAGACCCTCAGCACTAGGATGCTGGCTTAGCAGCCACCCTCTGAGTCACGCAACGTGGCACAAAATCAAGGAGCTTTTCAAAAGCCAAAACCCTGCTGTGGCAACCTGCCCATCAGATCACACCCATTGTTTCATCTAGCTTCATTGCACAGCCTGTTATGCCTGATACAAATAACAGTCTTTCAACTGTTCATTGTGTTGACTGATGATGCTATGTATAACAGGCGGACTTCTTCTTTTATTACTTGAGTCTTCCTCTTGGAAATTTGTTCTGTAATGTTCCTTTTCCACTGATATACTAGCTATATGCTCTGTCAAAGATAAGTACATGCAAAAATGGTCAGGAATCTTTGCATTTGGACAGCTAGTGTGCAATGGGGATTAGAATGTTCAGTTAGCGGAGGAATTTAGAGTTCATATTCAGACTCAGCCTAATCTATCTTACAGGACTGTTGTGGAGATAATATGGAAGAGGTTCTGGGAAGAAGGATTATTTTTTTATTTCCTCCATTTATACCCTTCCTTTCCCCCAATGAGGACCTAAAGTGGTTTACATTGTCCTCCATTGTATTCTCATAACAATCCTGTGAGGTATGTTAGGCTAAGAGTTTGTGAGTGGTTGAAGGTCACCTAACAAGCAAAGTAGGGATTCAAACCTGGATCTCCTTATCCTGATCCAGCACTCTAACCATTACACTACGCTACACTGGCTTTCCAAGATAAGATAAAATTGTGATTCATAGGTACCTTTCCCAGTCATATATGCAATGGAATTTGGTACATACAGCTCATCCTGCAGAAATATAAAAGGCCACGTTTGTTGAAATACCTTTCTCTACACAGCTGTTAAAGGCCTAATATGATGATAGCTGCATAAGATCACCTAAGTCTTCCTATTAATTTATTTTGATTTGTTTTAAGGTTAATTTTCACAATGTTATTGAAGATTTAACATTTTTAACTAAATACTGGGCTGGGAATATTAGTCTCAGATCTTTGCCTGCGAGATACTTTCACAGTTAAAACCAAGCACGTATCTGAAATATATCACTTATGAAAGAAAATATCACTACATACAATTGTGGAGGTGAGTTTTAGTTCTCCATTCTAGTTATGAATATAGAACACACCTCCAAAATATTACTCCCCAAAATGACTTTAATCTCCATTTAGTGAGAAGAAAGCTAAACAAAAGAGTTCTTGATGTTCAGCTTGAGCAAATGGTGTATTTGATAAAGGCCTCTCCTGAGGATTATTGATGGATGAAAGAATGAACAGTGTAAGCAGTAACCACAAGCGAACAGTTGCAGTGGGCCTGTAAAACTAATTAGACTCTAACTATTTTCATCCCACTGTCTATTTAAAATCTTCATGGATATATTCATGAAGCCTGTTGTGACAGAGAGTGGAATTTCTCAATTTTTCCTCTCCCAGTATCAACGTGCACCTTCATTAAAATGTCATCTCTCTAAATATGTTATTACAGATGTATGACAGAAACAGGGACCCTGCTGTAGAGTTCTTCCTCATACCTAACAAACCAGAGCTGTTGTGGTTTCCCCTGGCTTTGAATCGATTCATGTGATAGCATCCTTGAATTTTAAATGAGAGATGGGAACAGTGACTTTTATATTTATTAAAGACAGTCAATTCCTTTGACTTTTTTCACATTCCATTCTAACATGCTATTAGCACTCAATGGGGAATTCAGTGGTACTCAGATGTGATTAGATTGTAAAATCTGAACTCAACCAAAGAACATACTCAGAACAGCTGCCAGCAAAGAAGTGACCCAAGAAAGACATGGGGTTATAGCTTGATGTGTTTATGTTACAAGGGATTTGAAAAGAAAGGCTTAGAAGTAAAGAACTAAAGGAGAAATGCACTTCAAGAATGTTACTGTTGCTTATCTTAAATGCTTGTTTGTTAAAAGCTCTTCAGATCACATTTAAAATTTCCTCAGAGCTTTTGGGAACAAAGAGATGGCATTACTGAAGTGTATGTGCCAACAGTCATTACTAAATTAAGATTTTCTTCCCTTTGAGGTTGAACCCATGGGACCTCAGAACATTTTATGTCCTTGCATGGTATTTTCAGTACTTTTTTTTCACATTGTGGACCGGTGCTTGCAATCCTAGATAAAATTTCTAGATTGACAGCCATTGAGCCCTAAGATAAAAGTAAAACATGCTACATTTTTTATTTAACTCATGTTGCTAAAAGTGCAATAGTGAGCTGAGCTATAAAAAGAGGGCACACCCTAGGAATATACAGGAAAAAGGAACTTTTTACAAGAATAAATCACTGGTTTCTAGAACCAGATTTCTGCTATACTGTCCTACATAGATTTACAGTGCAATCCTAAAGAGAGTTACACCAGTCTAAGCCTATTCATTTTAATGGGCTTAGACTGGACTAAGTATCTTTAGGATTGTACTGTTACTACACTATGATGGTAGGACTCGGGGTGTGCATTCGGTTTGGCTGAACCAAATAAACCACTGAATAACCCCTGATTTGGAAGTATATGGTGTAGAAAACTTCCGAATCCAATTTGCAGGCATCAATCAATATTTGGAAGTATTCGGAGGTCAATGTAAAAGGCAGAAAAGGAGCTTCTGCAGCCTCAGGGAAGCTGCTTGCCTCCTTTCCCACCTTTGGAAGCCTTTTCCCGCCTCTCCTATAGCCTCCCTGGGAGGGGGAGGGGGAGAGGAGCCTCAGCAGCCAATCCAAAGCATGCATTTGCAAAATGCATTGCAAATGCATACTTTGCAGGGCTGATGTGTAGCTGATGGCTGGGCTAATGCCCCAGCCATCAGTACCATTGTTTACTTTTGTTTACTTGGGTATACAAGTAAACACTGTTCTCTGGCCAATCACAGAGCAGTGGTATTTTTTGAAACTGCTCTGTGTAGGGTCAGAGAACCTTTTTTAGGAATCTGCCTGGCTGGACTCCATTCCATTGCTGCTGTGTTGGTGTGTGAGAGAGATTGTGCTGTGCTGGTCCTTGGTCTCAGCTGCTGCTGCTCTTTCTCAGCCTTGCCTGACCTGCCTGGAGAAGAGAAGAAATCTAAGGTAAGGCAGTCTTGGGGTTCTTGTTCTTATTTTAGTTAGGATAAAAGTAAAAGGACTTTTTAAGACTCAAAGTCCCTTTACTTATCCAGATTTGGGTGGGCGGGTAGGGTTATTTGGGGTTAGGGGGTTCTGCTGGGGGTGGGGGTCTGGGGTGGTGGGATTGCCAATTTGCCTATATCTTACTTTAGTGAGAGGACTTTTAAAAGTGCAGTGTCCTTTTACTTTTCCTGATTTGAGTGACTTGGATTTCTTGGGGTTAGGGTGAAGGGTTTTTTGGGGGGGAGGGGTTGGCAGAGTTCCTGTATTGTTAAAAGTCAAGGTTTTTACTGTTTTAAAAGGATTCTGTGTTTGATTTGTTGCTGCTGTGTTGTGCTGATGTTGTTCTTTTCTGGTTCTGGTTTGGGGGAGGGACTGTTTGGCCTAATTTTGATTGTTAAAACATCAAGTTTTTTGAGTTTGTTGGTCTTTTCTCAGTTGGATTTGTTTGGATCTGTTGTTGTTGGTTTTGCATCCTGTCCTGTTGTCTCTTTTCCTGGTTCTGGTTTTTTTTTTTTGGTGGGGGGGTATTGACTGATTTGGCCTGAGGTTTTTTATTGTTAAAAAGGTCACTTTTTTAATAGTTGAGTTTGTTGGCCTTTTCTCAGTTCGATTTGTTTGGATCTGTTGCTGTTGGTTTTGCATCCTGTCCTGTTGTCCCTTTTCCTGGTTCTGGTTTTGGTGGGGAGGTGTTGACTGATTTGGCCTGAGGTTTTTTAACAGCTGAGTTTGTTGGCCTTTTCTCAGTTGGATTTGTTTGGATCTGTTGCTGTTGGCTTTGCATCCTGTTCTGTTGTCTCTTTTCCTGGTTCTGCTTTTTTTGGGGGGGGGGTGTGTGTTAAAAGTTAAGTTTTTTTCTGTCATGTTTTAGTTTTTTTAATTACCTCTTGTTGGTGTGAGGGGGTTGGTGTGTGGGCTGTGTGGAGTGAATCACTTTCATGTTCTTATAGAGTTATTTTTGGAGTCTGAGGGTGCTTTCGGTTTGGCTAGGGCCACTAAATAGGCTGCCCCACTAATAAGGGTGTTTTTAGGGATTGTGTTTTTTTGAAATTTAAAAAAAAATTAATCCAGTTTAGGGCTTTATCTTCTTTCAAAATTCAACTAGGCCAGATAGGGGTGATTTGAAAAGATTTTAGGTTTCTCATAAACGGCTGCGTGACTACTAGGCCACATTAGGCTCCCTTTTAAAGAGACTAGGGTTGCAGTGCATTTTGCTTTCAGCCACTGAAAGCTGGTGCATCCTTAGATTTCCATAGGGTAAACCACAGCTTCTCTCTAGTTATAGGAGACACCTGATTTTTAGTTTGCAAGGAAATCCGGTTTGTCCCAGGATCTAGCTAGGAGAAGTTTAACTAGGAGGGTATAAAAAAGATTGCCTTCATCTCAAGGTAGCCTTTTAAAAACTGTAGCCAGGTACAGGCAGGATCACCTAGTCTCCTAAACTTTACCAGACTACTACCCCAACCCAAAGAAGGACAGATGAGGGACAAAAAAACCCAAACAAACAAGTTTTGGTGGGAGGATTTTTAAAAAGAAGTCAGGGTACCTGTTAGTTCAGGGTACAGTGTAGTGAGTTAGGTTTGTAAAAAAAAACCCACTCTCAGTTCAGGTTGTGTGAGACTGGCCAGGGGTGACATGAGTGACAGGCAGCAGAAGAGGGGCCCTGGGGCAAGGCCAAGGAGAAGACTAGAGGAGTGGAGGGGAGGGGGAGGACCCAGGTTTTCCCCCCACCTGTGTGTAGGGCCACTCCACAACTGTCTTCCAGCACTTTGACCTCTGGCCGGAGTGTGATAAAGAAGGCTCGCCTTGGGCCCTTCATTGAGGCTGCTGCTGGGGTACCCCCACAGAGGTGCCATTAGGTGCTGGCACTGAGCAGGGGTCTGCTGCTTGGGCAGTCTCTCCTCCAGCTGATGTCGCTTGGCCTCAGCAGCTGGAGGAGGCGCAGCAAGAGCAGCCCTCCTTGGAGATGAGCTTTGGGGACAGTGGGGGAAGTCGCTCTAATTGATTTTTTCTCACCATTGGGAACAGTGTTCCTTTTCGGGTGCCCACAGATGGGTGCAGTCTTTTTGGGCCAGGGGAGTTGCATACGGGGGAGTCTCCTGAAGCTGCCATGCAGTTTTGGGGCCTCTCCCTCAACCCCCCCCCCTTTGGCCAGAGCCACTTTCCCCACAGCAATTATAGTGGAGGCAGTGGTTAATTGGGCTTTCGCCAGCATTGGTGGCAATGGGCCTTTTGGGGAGCCAAAAGACAGGAACCCCCTGGCCCAATCTTTTTGGGACTTGGGGGTTTTGTAGGGGAAAGTCCCCTGCAGGTTCCCTGCAAATTTTGGGGCTCTCCCTCAAATCCCTGCCTCTCCAGGTGGCTTCCAATATACCCTATTTTGCCATTGATTTCAATGACCCATATAATATAATGGGGCTGTATATTCGGAAATAGCTGTATATCTCCCATATATACGGCTATTCCGAATAACGGTATTCAGAAATATACGGTATTCCAAATATTTTGGCCCCATATATTTCCAAATCCGATTAATTCCATTTTTTTTTGGCACACCCCTAGGTAGGATCTGCTATCAGATTACAGCCAATTTATAGTAACCCCATAGAGCTTTCAAGTCAAGAGATGTTCAGAAGTGGTTTGCTATTGCCTGTTTTTCCATAGCAACCCCGGGCTTCCTTGATCATGTCCCATCTAAATACTAACCAGGGTCGACTATGCTTAGCTTCTGAGATCTGACAAGATTAGGCTAGCCTGGGCCACCCAGATCAGGGCACCTTAAACTCATTGATTTTAGTGAGCTTCTTGCCTTGAAAACTTTACAAGGCTGCCATAAGTTGAATGCAATTTGATGGTACTTTCCATCACCAAACTACATAGTGGTATACTATAAATAGTGGTATATTACTAAAATAACTTTAATAGCCTATTTTATTAGAATAATTTTACAGCTATCAAATATATTCATCTTTTCAGGTTGCCTTTTAAAAAGTGGTGAAAATTAATTATGAAACAAAAACTATTTCACTGCATTAGGACAAAGCTTGAGTCCAATGGCACCTTTAAGATCAACAATGTTTTATTCAAGGTATAAGCTTTCTTGTGCACACACTTTGTTGGTCTTAAAGATGCCACTGGACTCTCAAGCTTTGTTCTACTGCTTCAGACCAAGTGTGGAATCAGACAGGTGGTTGCCATGGCAGGATCTTGGCTGTAAATAAGCTCTGTGAGTTTGGGGTGGGAAAAAAAAGAGGAGGAGTTTTAGAGCGGCTTACAATCTCCTTTCCCTTCCCCTCTGCACAACAGACACCTTGTGATTGTGAGGAAGGTGGGGCTAAGAGAGCTCTAACAGAAACTACTCTTGAGCAGAACAGCTCTGAGAAAAGTTGTGGCTCCCCAAAACATATTATTGGAACTGTGATGCTCTGGGCAGTGATGCTCTGTATTCTTGGTGCTGGAGGGAGGGGAGGCAAAGTGGAAGGGCTTCTAGCCCCATTTGTGAACCTTTCTTTTTTGGCCACACTGACACAGAGTGTTGGGCCATTGGCCTGATCCAACATGGCTTCTCTTATGTTCTTATGACCCAAGGTCACATCAGCAGGTGCATGTAGAGGAGAGACGAATCAAACCCAGTTCTCCCAGATAAGAGTCCATGCACTTAACCACTATACCAAACTGAGTCTCTTGTGTGTGCATTAGTGACATGCATGCATTAGTAGCAAAACAGACCCGTGTGTGTTTATCTTGTGCAGTCTTATACATACAATGTATTTGCTCATTCATACACTGAATGGATATTGATTTAGGAAAATTAACATATGTGAAGCAGTCTTCAAATGCTACTTCATAATTAAACAGAATTGCAACCCAAGACCTTAAAGAAAAAAGCTGTAGCTTGAAAGACAACTTAGGCATCACAACTTTTTTGGGAAATTCAATTATGTTTGGGAAGAGTGCTTTGAAGCTAGAAGGATAATGTGGTTACTCAGTGGTAGAAGAGGTTACAATACATTAGAGAGGAAAGAAAGATGAGATACAGCAGAATCATGTTCTGAAGTTTAGTGAGAGCAGTCCCTTCAACCTTGCCAGGGGTGGCAGCTCTAAAAGGTGAATACTTCTGTGACAGAGAGATTCAAGATGCCCAGGAGAAACCAGTTCTCAGGGAAAGGAGCTATGAACTGATTAGATGGCCAGCTGTACAAAGATAAGTCTCCTGCATGGAGATAACACTACTAGGAAGGGGCAAAATGGGTGACTATTTGGATGCCCTGAGTTGGACAATAAAGGTTTGAGATGTGTGCCTTAAGTTGACTGGAGAAAAGGACACATGAGGCTTCACTCCCTAACTTAGGGGAACCCAAGGGGAATCCACCCAGTGGAGTTAGGAAGAGTTAAAAGTTCTGGATACCATGCCAGTAGTGCTCAGGAAAAAGAACAGGAAGAGGGGCAGGAATACAATGGAGTCTGTCTTGATCAGCCTCTGTTTTCAAAGTTCAAACAGGCTTGTGTCCATTCTAAAGACTTGATGCTATGCTTTCTGGTTGCACCCATATCTTTCATTTGCTTTCTTAGTTCTGCATTAACCCTATAAGGCTGTGATGTATTTTTCCTATGTACTTGTGTTCTAGTATCTAAAGGGTACATTATAGTAAATGAAGACACTTCTTTTAAAAGAGCTTAGACTGTGTTCAGAGATTCTCACCTTCACAGCAGGCAAACCATGGGGGCAGGGTCAGCATGTGGGAGTTGGCCAAGTAGGTGGTGGCCTGGGGTGCCACCTGACCTAGGCTTACCAAGAGGTGCCCCCTCTCCGCCCGCTACATTCCCAACCTTGCCAAGGCTGCCTGAGCCTCAGCGTAGTCAGGGGGGCTGGCAGCGAGCACGCTCAGAGCCCAGCTCTAAGAGCTGCTGTGTCCTGAGCCTTGCTGATATTGGGGGGCATGACAGCGAGTGCGCTCAGAGCCTGGCTCTAAGCACACCCGCTGCATCCCAACCTCGCCAAGGCTGCCCAAGTCTCACCAATGTCGGAGTCTGAGCAAGCCCACTGCCATCCAGGTGCGGCATGGCTTGCCATGTCTGGCCCTCTCCCACTTCAAAAAAAGCCAGGAAGAGGTCTTTGCAGCTACCTTTGAAGCAGGAGAGGACCAGGCACAGGGCTTCACACCCCAATGATGTCACTTCTGGTGACATCATTGCATTGCATGCGCAAGGTACGCAAATAGACACCTGTGGGACGGGGGCAGCCTGGGGTGCTAGAAACCCTAGTGCTGGGCCTGCATGGGGAACTGCCCTGATCATGTAGAGAATAAGGTTTATCTGAAGTTATGGCTCCAGTGTGCTCAAAGTGGAAGTGATGAGATGGCAGTTCCAGGAGAATTAGACCCACCAAGCACACAAAAGAGTCTTTCAAGTTACCCAAAAAGACTGTGGGCAACACAGAGGCCATCTTCCATGCCAACACCTCTAAGCCATTGGTCCTATAAATAGGTCATAGGGACCCTATCTCCCCAGTACTGCCAGTCTATGCCAGGTCTACACATGATCCAAGATGTTGGTCTTGATATACAAAGCCCTATACAGTTTGGGCGCAACATGCCTGAAGGACCACCTACTCCCTTATGAACCTGCCTTGCCACTATGGTCATCTTCATAGTCCCTGCTTTGGGTACCCCCACCTTCTGCAGTTAGGCAGGTGTCAACCTGGGAGACTGCCTTCTTGGTCATGGCACCAAAGCTTTGGAATTATCTCCTCTTCTTTTTCTATCTTCTGCCAGCAGATGAAGACTTCTTTTGTTGGTATTCCCTCAGTGATTACTCCTCCCAAACCAGTGTTTTAATTAGTGCTTTTATGTTTTATATGCATTTTAATTCTGTTTCTAATGGTTTTAATAATGTGTATTAGGGGTTGATTTTAATGGTTCTAAAATGTCATTTTATTGTGTTGATTTTAAATTGTCAGCGGCCATGGTGGCCCTTGTTAGGGTAGAAAGCTGGCAAACAACTTTTGTAAATAATAAAAAGAAAAGAAAGTTGATTATTAGAGACTGCCTTGTAATGCTGAAAGTGAAGACCTGGAACTATTTTTGGTGAATTTTGTAAATGCTTGTGAAACCCAGCAGAACCCTTGTTACATAGATTCCTCTCTGAAATTATGTTTTATAATAGGAGAGGGGAGAGGGGGAATCAACTCAATAATTGACAGCACCTTTGTGACTTGGCAAAAAAATGTGAAATTGTTTTTTTTTTTTTTAAAAAAAAAAAATCAAAGTGTTTTAACTGGGATTACCAGATGTCCTCTTTTTAGAGGATTTATCCTCTTTTTTGTGTGTTTGTCCTGTTTTGGGCTGCTTTTTAAAAAACTGATGAAAATTTTATGTTTTAAGGTTGGAAGGCTAGGAATATTCCTAGTTAGTAGCAATTATCACAGCTAAATCATAGGGTTATTTAAAATAAAATTTGCCACAGCGATCACTTATTTAAAATTGTCAGGAAATATGTACTCTTTTTTGCTTTTCAAAATATGGTAATAGCCCTAATGTAACAAATATTTATCATATACCCTAACAACTTTACAAATAAAGGTAAAACTAAATCATAATATCTATGAACATACCAATATTTGAAGCAACAGGATCTTCAGTTCTCTTCAGGCTTTTCCCAGAAGTTATGTCATGCCTCATTGTGTATTTGTTTTTCTCTTACTATTGCTTGGAGTGGCAGCAGGCAACAAAAGTTACCAGTGGGAGGACCTCTCCTATGGCGAGAGGCCTGACAACCCTAACACTAGATGAGAAGGGACACACAAGAAGCATGTGGACATTTTGTGATTGTGTGCAGCAGCTGCTGAATAGGTGGCTAGTGGGATCTGAAGCCATGGATTTGGACTCAATAGTACATCTGTTAGCCTGGGAAAAGTTGCATGATGCTCTGCTAGGACATCTGAGGGAAAAGGTGCAAGGATAGCATCCCCAGAAACTGTTGGCCACATTCCAAGAAGAAAAGCAGCTAAAAAGCTGAAAAGCAGAACATGGGGGGCTGAAGGAAGAAAGTAAATGGCAAAGTTGTACAAGGAGGAACTGTCCAGCAAACCAAAGACAGCTGTACTATCTATTGTCAATATTTTTAAGGTAAGCTCCCACTAAAATGAACTTCAAGATTTTCAGGATGAAGTTGATCAGAACAATGCTATCAGGGGAGATGCTTCATCTTTTCCCTACCATAAAATGCTGTATGCCTTCACATGAAAACACATAAACAGCAGCGCAGATACCATCTCTAGGGGGCTTATTTGCCTTGGGAAACCCCACTGTAACACAGTGGTGTAGTTACAGTCCAAATTATCCCCCTCCATAGTTGTTCATAGAAGTTTCAAGAGATGGGGGATCAAATCATGTGCTCCAATGTCTAGTTTCCAACATCTATAAATAACTCTGAGAGGGATTGTTTTATGTATTCATTCATATATTAAAATATTTATGTTCCACTGCTTTCCTAAGATTCAGTAGATAAAGGAATGCTGGGTTATGGAATGGGATGGAATTGTGTAGAACAGAGAACAATAAGATAAAAGTGGGTCACTGGGAGAGAAGGTAAATGATATATACATGCTGGGGGGATTCTCTTCTTTTCCTTGTAAAACTGGAACTCAGTAAAAACATTTTAATTTTTCTCTGTGTTTTATTTTCAGTTCATAAACTGCTCTAGGTCTTTGGGCTAGGGCCAGATACAAATCTAAATACACATTCTCCCTTCCTAACAAACTTTGCTCTGTTGTTTTCATTCTACCTTGGCAGAAAAAGAATTTCACTCTATAGGTTTGGCTTTTAAAAAATTATCTGACTGCAAGCTTGTTTTTGTCTGCATTATAGCCAGCAGAGCAGAGGACAGCCAAACATCTCTGGTTTTGACTGGCCATGAGACAGTCTCACTTAACTACAGATGGCCTGTCAAATCTATCAAATCCTGATTGGAATAGATTACTGTGATGATGGAGCACTGGGATTAGGGCCATCTTTCTGCAGGAGCCTCAATACTCATGAGAGGCTATTGTTGTCTGGGAGCTCAGAAAGGACAACTGCACTGCACGCAAGGATCAACAAAAGCTTTCAGTAGTACAGCAGGGATTGAAAAAGAATAGTGTCAGCTGCATGTCCATCTAAGCTTCAAGAACATGAGCAAAGAAGTTTCTCACATTCAGAGGATAAGAGAGGAAAAGGTGTTTTATTTATTGCAAATATATTGAAGTTAGTATGGAAGGGAGATGTTACAGTATAAAGTGAAATTCTCTGCTGTACATTTATAAACCAGCAGTCATTTAGTGCAGCTGTATAAAAACAGCAATAAAAAAGGAGCTTGTATTTTTTCTTTTCTTTTTTTTAAAAAATAATCATTGTTCTTTATCACATAGTAACATTTTTATAACACTTGGGATTTTTTGCTATGATGAGTATGAGCCTCATAAAATTTCTGCATTTTTTAAAAAAAACCAGAGAATACACAGCTTTGACTATAAGCAGCTACTTATGTCATACAAATGTTGGTATTCATTTGTCAGAGAAAGCAATGGCTTAATGTCATTTTTCATAGACCACTCACTGATTGTGGTGGACTGTAGATATGGTTTGTTTCCTTCTCAAGCATTCCTGAGATGGAAATATTAACTTAAAGTATTCCATGAATAGAGGGAAATAGTTTTGGAGTACCAGTTAAGAATAAAAGAAACTAGGAGAGGAACAACTAGGGTTCAGTTGTTGTAAGAGGTGTTGCACAATGTTAAAATTGTTAATACCATTCCAGACTTGTGCAGCATCATTTTACAAATTTTATCACATGAAATATGACAGACTATGGGAAAAGGGCATGAGCTACATTTTTGTTTAGTTCAGTTTATGGTTCATGGCTGAACCATAAACTGATATGTTGATTTATGAACCAAACCAGTTAATATTGGATTATGAACCATTTAAAATTTAAAACATTGCTTTCTACTCTTCACAACTTTTTGTGAGGAGCAGAAAGCAGAGATTTCCAAACAGTTGAGCAGTGGTCCTCAAATGACTGGGAGCTATTTAATCCATCAGCCAAGCTGTAGGAAGCTCCCCACCCCTCAGCTGCTCTTTTCTCAAACCACCATGAACTGCATCAAAATTCATGGAAGTTCATGAGGTTTCTTCAGTTTGCAAACCACAAACTAGCCAAAATTTGTGATGAACAAGTTTCATAGCAAAGCATAGGTAACCAGGTGTTTAATGCCTGTGTAAATAAGCCCTACAAGTATTGCCTATGCTATTCACCTATTTTAGAAGCGAAAACCAGTCAGCATCAGCACATGTAGTTGGTGAGAAATTCTAGAGCGTGCAGCCTGCAGCATAGCTGCTAGGCTGCTGTCGCTCCGTTTGCCTCCCTGGGAGGAGGAGGAGGAGTTCGCCTGTTTGGGCGCGCAATTTGGGGGGCGGAGCATAGCCGTGTTAACGGCTGGCTCTGCGCTCCCTTCCAGGCACTTCGACGTCGTATTCTGGTTTTCTAATGATAACTATTCAACATTATACTCAGAAGCATTCCAAAGTGATTGCAATGCATGAAGGAGATATCAAAATCATGTTGTTTATGGTACTGACTTCCACACAAGTACCTGAAAGTTTCAGTAGAACAGGGGTTCCAGCACTGCCGCTGCAAATGCCAGTCTATGGGGTTTGCTGTCTGGAAAGAGTGGAATTTAGAGAATATGCGATATCACTGTAGAGTGACACTCTAGGCCAAGGGTGTCAACTGTCTGGTCCATGGGCCAGAACTAGTCTCCCCAGGGCTTCAATCAGCTCCATGGCTCTTTTATCCCACCTCCTCCCCCTCCTGTCTCCCCCCTTTGAGGCTCCAAGGCTGCCAAAGTTCCCAGCTCCTTCTGCCTTGTCTTTGCCGGCAGCAGTAGGAAGCTCTTCCGGGCTTGCAAAGCTGCAAAGAAAATTCAGAATGGATTTTCCATTAAGGTCTCAGGGCCCAGATAATCTGTTTGGGCCCAGAGACCTTAATGGGAAATCCATTTCATGTTTTTCTTGCAACTTCATCTGCACTACAATGTGTTTCAGTGCAGCAGGGCTCAGTTGCACTTTCCAGCAATCCTATGGCCAGATGAAGCTGTTGCTTCCTGGAGTTGTGTCCTTGCAAATAAAGGGTTGATGTTTTGAGCCAGCTTGTGTCTGCTGAAGGGACATGAGAACTGGTGCCTAGTGAGTACTCTAACCTAGGAATCCACAGCCAAAGGAAGATATTACACTGGAGAGTCATTGCCAATCTGAGTAGACTGGGGGGGGGGGGTGATAACAAGAGAAGCTTGCAACGCCGAGCGATTTCATGTTTTACTAGACATAGAGCATTTCATATTTTTATTTTCTGCTGTGATCCTTGTGCTTTTTCTTGATGTTTTATTTTAACAATTGCATTGCCAAATCCCACTATTTCCGCATCTTTTCATTTTAAACAAAATATTGCAAGAGTTTTAAGCATGTTTGTATTTTAAGTTTAAAAAAATCTTTAATTGTGTTTGTCAGTGTCCTTTATAAAGTTTATATCTCTGGTACCTGGCCCCACAAAGTCCCATTTATGTCAGATCTGGCCCTCATAACAAATGAGCTTGACACCCCTGTGTGTAAGCAGCCGACAGTCTCTATGCTATTTGCTATGCGGAGGCCATTTTTTTCTCCATTCCTCAGTTCCTTGTGGGTTGAAAATTGAGGGTTGGGGCTACTAATTCCCCACCCCAGGCCGGTAAATGTGGGGGCTACAATAGGACTTCATCATGTTGTTTGTACCCCTGGAAATCTATGGTTCTAGATCACATAGATCCAGACACAACATGTAGATGCCCACACATGTACAACTGCAGTTGTTTAGATTCTGTTCTATCAAGCCTAATTCTGTTCCCTCCCTTTCACATAATAAAATAATAAATAAAGATGAGTGGGATGAAGTAAAGAAATAGACTCAGACATCAGAGCAGTGTTCCATCTAAGCTGAGTTTGTGTGAACTAGCTCAGTTTTTTAGCCTCTGGCTCATACGTTTTTATCTTAGCTCAGGAAAAATGTCCCCAGTACAAACTAATTTATGCAGTAGCTCACAACTTTAATGCCAGTAGCTCACAAAAGTAGAATTTTTGCTCAAAAGACTCCATAGCTTAGAGGCAGTATTGTATCAGAGGTGTCTGATAGCTGCCTTCCCCTATTTTGCCTATGATCACGGAAGAAAAGAGATAATATTATGGTTTTCTATGCCAGAATTAAGGATGAGCACAAACTGGGAAAATACAGTTGAACCACGAACTGAGCCTCAAACTGAACTGGGAGACTTGTTTCTGAACCAAACTGGTTTGTGTGGTTGTAGCCTTGCAAACCCTATTGAAAGGAACCATAGTCCCTTTAAAAGGGGCTTGAAGAAAGTTTGAAAAACAACTGAACTGTAAGCTGCTGCCCACCACTCAGTGGTTTGAGGCTGCCTTGTGCAATCCCTTTAAAGTTTAAAAGAACTGCAAAACAGCATGATAAAAGCTGTGTGGTAGGCAGGCACTCCCAACCACACAGCAGTTCTGGGCTATCTTGTGCAGTCCCTTTAAACGTTAAAAGAAAGAGCCAGTTTGGTGTAGTGGTTAAGTGTGCGGACTCTTATCTGGGAGAACCGGGTTTGATTCCCCACTCCTCCACTTGCACCTGCTGGAATGGCCTTGGGTCAGCCATAGCCCTGGCAGAGGTTGTCCTTGAAAGGGCAGCTGCTGTGAGAGCCCTCTCCAGCCCCACCCACCTCACAGGGTGTCTGTTGTGGGGGAGGAAGGTAAAGGAGATTGTGAGTGCTCTGAGACTCTTCGGAGTGGAGGGCGGGATATAAATCCAATATCTTCTTCATCTTCTTCTTCTTCTTCTAAAATGACTGCAGAAAACAGCCCCCCCCAAAAATAGCATCTAGCAGAAAGGGGGGAATCTCCTGTGATGTGGCTATAGTGAGCCACAGCCAGAGAAGACACATCACGCCTTCCATTTAAACCCTCCTTTCTGCTCCCCACAGCTTTTCATGGGAAGCAGAAAGCAGGGTCATTTGAACCCCTACATTATGCATTCAGTTGATAGCTGCAGGGAGCAGCAGTGGTTTAAATGGCTCAGAGTAATTTGATTTCAATTACAGGTTGATGACATGCACATCCATAACTACTGGAAATTTTATACCAGATTATAACATCAATGAAGTGTTGTGTGAGTGCTGAAGGGATCATGTGAAGGGATTTATAAACTTACATTATACCACACAATATATGAGATAACAACATCTGGTCAGAATATGTGTGTGTGTATTCTGTATGTGTGCGTATATATTCTGTTCAAAATATGTGTGTGTGTATAATGGATGCGTGTGGGGTTTTTTTTTGTAAAAGTGTACATTACTGACCACTGAGGAAAGCTTTTGAGGCCAAAACCTGCATGGCCTTGTTCAGCACTTCTTTTGTAGCAGGAATTCCTTTCATATTAGGCCACAAACTCCTGATGTAGTCAATCCTCCATGAGCTTACAGAGCTCTTAGTACAGGGCCTACTGTAAGCTCCAGGAGAATTGGCTACATCAGGAGGTGTGTGGCCTAATATACAAAGGAATTCCTGCTACAAAAAAAGCCCTGGTCTTGTTGGTCCTTTGACATGTTCATTAACCGTGTTTGCAAAATTATCACAGCTTGTGTCAAGCTTGCTCTGACTCTTAATGCAGCCTGATCTTTAGGCCCTATGTTTTTAATTTTACTATTGTGTACACCTCCAAGCAAAAAGCTGTGGGGTCTGAGCCATTTAATAGCTGAGTGGTGGAGGGATTCTCATGAACAGCAGAAAGCAGGGATAAACCCCTGCTTTCTGTTCTTCATGAACCATCACAAGCCAGCACAAATTGCACCAATTCCTTCAGAACTCATCCTAGTCTTCAGCTCATGAACTCCAGTTCACGAACCCTGAACAGGCTTGTGATGAAGTTTGGTTTGTCAACTAGTTTACACGCATCCCTAGCCAGCACCATCAGGGAGGCAGAAAAACAATCTAAATATACTGATTTTAAAATAGTTGGTGAGTGTAATAATATATGAAGAAGTTTAGAATGAGAATAGAAACCCATGTATAAATTAAATGGACTCTGTTATTAAACTCAGATTGTGTGTGTATAAACATACACACATTCTGCTCCCTCCATGTCTGTGTGTCTGTATGAATGTTAGGTATAAACATTGCTGGACTTTTAATACATATATGGTACTTGTATGCAGGAAATGCTCAATGCAAACCTTAGAATATTTTTCTGAGAGTAAGCTCCACTGAATAAAACTGAGTATGATTCTGAGTAAACCTGTTTAGAATTGTTCTTTTTGATAATCTTTGCAAGGAGAACAAAGGGATCTGAGAAATTTCTATCTATTGCACTTTCTGCAGATAACTATCCATACATAATTCTTTAAAGCCTGTGAAAAATCAAATATTGGTAATCGCCGGCTTCCCCTTGTTTCTTTCTCCATCACCAGAATTCTAATAACAAGCATTATACTTTCTTTACTATATGTACCTTTCATTTCACTCAAAGCCTTTAATCCTTCTCTTTTTAGATAAAATGCCACAGCCATACCACAGTAGGTTAAGAATGATTGACAAGTACATATAATTATGGCTTCAATACCAAAGTATGTTTTACAGGGTTTTTTTAAAAAATGCACAACCTTGAAAATAAAGAAGTTATGCCCTTTCAGTGGGATAAAAGGATCATATCAAATTGCTTCATTTCTTTGGCAGAATGAAATAAAAGACTTTTTTTAAAAACGAAGAATACTTCCCTGAAGGCTGCTGGAGGAAGTCTTTCCCAATAGATAATACCATAGCACTGAGAATATCAAACAAGGGCAAAAAGTATATTTTAGGAAATATTCTTTTTTAACCTCACTTATCATTCACCAGCCCAGAGAAGGCAATGAAGGGAAAATGTCATTTTATTATTCTGATCCTCGTTTATAATAATTTACATTTAATCTCTATCTTTTCACCAACTTCAAAGTCTCTTTTCTTCTTATTAAAATACCTGAAAAAAGGGCAATTTGGATGACCTGATGCAAATTCAAGATGGTCAAGGAATAAACTATCTTTGATCTATAAATGAATAAGGAGATGAAGTGTCTTATCCAAGTACGGCTTACTTTCAAATTGAGTCTCCTTTCATAATATAAGATGTGCACTCTCAATTATTAACAAATATATACTTACAATTTTTAAATAGTCATTGTTCTTTTTAAGAAAAAATTATCCACATCTAATGGGAGAATAGCAGCTATTGAATGAGAGAATGGATGAAATATGCAACTGGTAATCCTTATACAGAGGGCAAAAGAACAATCTAATATACCATCTTCAGTTCTAAAATGCTCTCTCTCTCTCACACACACACACAGCCTTCACTTATTTTCCTTTTCTTTGAAATAGAACCTAGTGAGAGTGTGATGCCAGCTGGTGCCAGGGACACATTATATAGGGTGGGCACCATTCTTTGGCCAAGCAGGATATGTAATCAAAAGTGAAAAATGAAAAAGTTTAAAAAAATAAAAACTGCTTCAGTCAGCTAGTTTGAGGAGAGAAATCATCAACTGGGGGCTGCTATAGGAAATACCGTTGTCAATATTTTTGAGGTGATCCTCCATTGATTGAATTTCATATTTTCTAGATGCTGGTTCTCTAGACTAGGTCTTTAAATTTTCCATACCCGAGGCCAGAACCCGCCTCTAAGACCAAGGCAGCAACATGGGGTATGCTGAATGCAAACATAAGACAAGTAGTAACATCACATCACAGTCATGTGGCGTTACAGACACATATCTAGTAGAAATAGAGCCTGACCATTGGTATAAAGGAAACAGGAACTTTTTCCTCAGTGGTGTTATAGATGCTAGGGAAATTTTTTTTAGAAAGTACCGTTACCATTGTCATTTTAGCAAGATTCCAGAGAGTATTTTAATTGAACTTTATATTTATATTTGTACTGGATTAAAGCTAGATGGTAAGTATAAAACCGATATTATAAACATATGTTTCAATTAAACCTATTGAAACTGTGATTAAAATCAAAGATGGCCCAATTGTTTACTAAAGACACAACCAGCTGTTTTAAAGTGCAAAAAGAAGTTCCAGGGCTATTAGAGGGCTACCTGACAAAGCAAGTATCCAGAGAATGCATCTTATTTCTAATGATGATTTCTTCTTCCAAATGCTAATCAGAGAACACCATTAAAAAGCAGCATTGAGCCATTATTTAAATTTCAGGAGGCTTGCTATTTATTGGGAATAACATGCAAGTGTTTTTTGAAGCTCAGATAGATTTGTGCACCAGCAGAAGACAACAGTATGCAAACAGCATGCTATACTTAGCAGTTTCTGAGATGGAAGGTAAAAGGCAGTGGCTGGGGAAAGTGTAAGTGAAAAAGAAGATGATTGCAGATTTATACCCCACCCTTCTCTCTGAATCAAAGACTCCTATATCTTCTCCCCCCACACACACACAACAGACACCCTGTGAGGTGGATGGGGCTGAGAGGGCTCTCACAGTAGCTGCCCTTTCAAGGACAATTCCTGTGATAGCTATGGCTAACCCAAGGCCATTCCAGCAGCTGTAAGTGGAGGAGTGGGGAATCAAACCCTATTCTTCCAGATACGAGTCTGCACACTTAACCACTACACCAAACTGGCTCTAAGAAGTGGTACCTCTAAGCATGACAATTGTCAAAAGTAATGTTTTTTGCACACCAGTGACTGGCTGCTGGAAGTCAAGAGGCCTTGTTTCTGATTTGTGCTTCTGCAAAAATAGAGCTTTTGACATTAGGACATTTTCTTAGTGGGTTTTTTTTTCATAAGATCAGTGACCTGGTGTCAAGAAGTTAAGCTTTGATGAAAACAATTGAATTTTCATATTGGAGGATCTGCCTTCAGAGCCTGATGAAGCTTTGAATGTAAAGATCCTTTCATTATGCAAGTGGACTTTGACAAGGAAAGACTTCAGCAATGTTCACATGTAGTTCACTCCCCCCTTCCCCCCGCTATGGCAAAATTTTGAGCAGACTTCGGAAGATGGTGGAAGACAGGAGGGCCTGGTGTGACTTTGTCCGTGGGGTCACAAAGAGTTGGACTCAATTGTGTAACTGAACAACAACAACAAATGGCAAAAATATATTTCTTATATCACAGAACCTAAGTCCTTGAAAATTGGGCTTTGAAAATAAATTGTTCCAAGTACAGTAGAGCTACTGTGTTGAATCAGATCAATGGCTCCCTAATCCAGCATTCTGTTTCATACAGTGGCCAACCAGATCTTCCTGGAAACCACCAGAGAGGGCACAGAGATCCTACTTCCTTCTGGTCATGTTACCCAATACTGGTTTTCAGACGCTAAAAGCTATTGATGGACCTATCCTATATCAATTTGTCTAACTCCCTTTTATTGCCAACTAGTGGCTATCACTATCTCCTGAAAAATCCACGTTAATTACTCTTTAAATGAGGACCTATTTCCAGAATCTATGACCCAAAAACTTTATTGGATACTCACAAGTTCTGGCATTATGGAAGACAAAGAAAAAAATGTCTTCTACTTTCTTTATTCCATGCCTAATTTTATAAGATTCTATTATAATCACCCTCCACACCTTCTCTGTAACTACCAAGCCCAAATCTCATCCTTGTTGGGAAAGCGTCCCAGTCTTTGGATTGTTTTATTTGCACTGTTCTATACCTTTTCCATCTTTTTTTTTTTTTTTAGATACTGTGATCAGAACCATACATGATATTCCAAATGAGGCTGCACCATAGTTCTATACATATACAAGCACATTTCTGGCTTTTGCATCCAATCGCTTTCATAATAATCTGTAGAATGAAACTGGCCCTCTTCTATCATGTTTCCGTCTCTGCGATGTCTTTTTCAAGGTAAAGTAACCAGAACAGTAAACAGTATTGCACATATTATTGTATCATAGATCTGTACAAGGGCACTACAATAGAATCATAGAGCTGGAAAGGACCAACCCAACCCCCTATATAATGCAAAAAAAATCACAAGTACCTGCCCCTGCTCTCCCCACCATATCCCAAGGAAGCCTGTTCCACTGAGGAACTGCTCTGTCAGAAAGTTCCTCTTAATGTTTAACTGAAAACTCATCTGATTTAATTTCAACCCATTGGTTCTGGTCCTACCTTCTGAGGCTACAAAAAACAACTCAGCACCATCCTCTAGATGACAGCCTTTCATGTACTTGAAGATGATGATCATATCACCTCTCAGTCGCCTCCTTTCCAGGCTAAACATACTCAGCTCCTTCAATCTTTCTTCATAGGACTTGGTCTACAGACCCCTTACCATCTTTATTGCCATCCTCTGGACACATTCCAGCTTGTCTATATCCTTCTTAAATTATGGTGTCCAAAAATGAACACAATACTTGTTATGTATGTGAACCGAAGTGAAGACTGATATGGGTGTTCCTGCCAGGCTCATTGGAGCCAGAAGGACTAAGCTTGGGGACTTGGGAACAATGGGCAGCAGGATCCAAATCCCTGCTGCTCTGCTTCAATCACGGGTCCCCTGGGGGTTTGAATAATCCAATAATGTGCTTGCATGGAAACCCTGAGTTGTATATAGTTGGCCCTGTGGGCCCAGTTAGCCATTCTTAGAGTGCAGCCCTATATTATGGTGTATTGCAATAAAAAGCTATGATCACTACCAGCTCACCTCTTCCTTGCATTGAATGCACTATATTATAATACTCTAGGTGAGGTCTAACCACAGAAGAGTAAAGCAATACCATCACTTCAAGTGATCTGGACACTATATTTATCTTGATATAGCCCCAAATTGCATTTGCCTTTTTAGCTACTGCCAAATACTGGTCATTTTATTTGTTATCCTTCTTTAATATCCCCTAAAGTGGACTTTGTTGTTATTCCATGCTGCTACCACTGCACAATGGGTCATTTTCATTAAGCTACCCACCACAAACCCAAGATCCCTTTCCTGGTCAGTTCATAGCTTGTTCAGACCTCAACAGTGTATACTATGGGCACTTTCAGACATGCTCTTTAAACCAAGAGCACCATCTGAAATTCAAAGTCTGATCCAAATATGCATTGCGTACAGTGCTGAATTATTAGGTGTTGTCTGCAGTCTTGGCCACTGTATTGTTCACCCAGATCAGTTGAAAATAAATTAAGAATGGTTTTCAGAAGAATCCATGTGTTTCCTTTTTTCTTCATAATTACTCAGATTAAAAATTGAATAGGTTATTATAAACCAATGCCTACTAGACTAAACCTACTCACCTATTCTATCCAGATTGAGAAATTATAGAAACTATAAAATATGTTGCTTAAGGCTCTAATATTAAAGATATTAGCTTAAAACTTTCCATTTTGCAGCCTTAATATGCAAGATCTAAACACAATAACTCAGGGCAGCAATGATTATATGAAGCAGGAGTATAACCCACTTAATAGACAAAGTAATCCACCAAGGTTATTTATAAACGTGGACTAGATGACCTCTTTGTATGTTCACAGGAGACCAGTTTTCATCAAAATAAAGCCAGAAATGCAGACTTCATTAGCCTATATTTAATCCTACTTTTATTATTGATGAAACAGAAACAATTGAAATTGCTGCCTGCCATCCTCCCTATGAAAAACATGAATGTCTTTCTAAGACCTGGAGTTGCCCAATTCATTATTAAGTTATGACTGAACTACACATTAATGTTAATAAACCCGGGGGGGTGGGGGGTCCATGCTATTTCTTCAGTCAAAATTCTCCCTCAAGTTGAAGAGTAGGTTTTGATACCTCATTTTTCTCTACCTTAAGGAATCTCAAAGCAGTTTATAATTGCCTTCCCTTCCTCTCCCCTCATCAGGCACCGTGAGGTAGGTGGGTCTGAGAGAGTTCTGAGAGAACAGTGAATGGCCCAAGGTTACCCAGTCTACAAGATTCATCCCAGGTCTCCAGATTAGAGTTTGCCTCACATAACCACTATACCACACTGGCTTTTACAGCTCTTGAAGGACAGTGAAGAAGATAGAAGAAGGTGTTATTGGATTTATACCCCGCCCTTCACTTGGAATCTCAGAGTCTCAGAACGACCTGCAATCTCTTTTACCTTCCTCCCCCACAACAGAAGTAGGTAGGGCTGAAAGAGCTCTCACAGAAGCTGCCCTTTCAAGGACAACTCTGCGAGAGCTATGGCTGACCCAAGACCATTCCAGCAGCTGCAGGTGGTGGAATGAGGAATCTAACCCAGTTATCCCAGATAAGAGTTTATGCACTTTACCACTACACCAAACTGGCTCTCATTGCAGCTATTCACAATCCTCTTGAAGTCATAATTAGAAGATGGTGCAATAGCCTCTGAAAGGCACTGATATCAGCAAGGAAACATTTTCCTAATAAAAACTACCAGGATATCCAATGGCTTATTCCAACATGCTCACATCTTGATGAACACAGCATCAAGTGGTAATTTGCAGTGGTGAAGGAACCTCCATAGATCATACAGCAAAGATAGTACTTCAATGTCAGCTCTGTGACAGTAAGGACAGGTTCTTGGTAATGCTTTTAAATCATTTTAAATCGTTTTTCTGCCAAGGGCCATTTGCATATTTATAACATCATTTGCAGGCCATACAAAATTATCAACTTAAAAAACAGAGCTCTGCCAAGGGAGAATGATTTAGTCCAGCAAAATTAATGCAAATAATTGTTTTTCTATTTGAAGTCATTTGGGGACAGCCTAATTTGGCACACACACACACCTGGTCACCGCCTTAGGCAAATGCCTAGGTCCAGGGCTTTTTTTGTAGATGAAGTCCAGCAGAAACTCATTAGCATATTAGACCACATCCCCTAATATTAGCATGTTAGATCACACACGCATTAGCATATTAGGGCAAACCATCTGGGATAATCAAGTGCAAATTGAACTGGTGGTAGCTGGCTCCCACCCCCCACCCCTGCCACTCCTCCCTCCCATCATGCAAAAACTGCAGCTGCTCCCAGCAGACCTTTAAAAGCACCCACTACCCCAGCAGCAGTCCTTCACAATGCCTACCATTCAGGCTCCACAGAGAGAAAGAGAGAGAGAAAGGAAGGGAAGAAGGAAAGAAGGAAGGGAGGGAGTAGAAAGGGAAAGAAAGGGAAATAAAGAAATGGGGGAAGAAAGGGAAATGAAATGTAGGGAAGAAAGGGTAATAAAGGAAAATAAAGAAATGGAGGGCGGAAAAGGAAATAAACAGGGAAAAAGAAATGGGGGAGAAAAAGAGAATAAATGAAATGGGGGAAGAAAGGAAAATAAAGAAAGGGGGAAGAAATTGAAAGAAATGGAAATAAATGGAAGAAGAAATGGAAAGAAAGGAAAAGAAAGAAAGGGGGAAGAAGGAAAAAGGGAAATAAAAAATGGAGGAAAGAAACTGAAAGAAAGGGAAAGAAAGAGAAATAAATGGGAGAAGAAAGGGTAATAAAGAAATGTAGGGAAGTAATGGAAAGAAAGGAAATTAAGAAAGGGGGGAAGAAAGGAGAAGAAATGGAAATAAAGAGATTGAGAGAAGAAATTGAAAGAAAGGGGGAAAGAAAGGAGAATTAAGAAACAAAGAAATGGGGGAAAGAAATTGAAAGAAAGGGAAATAAAAAAAATGAGGGGGAAACTTACCTGAACTGTGACAGTGACTTTTCCAGGCCCCACAGCAATCCTGGCCAGCCAGCCAGGCCCCAGGGAGGCTGCCATGCAGTGCAGCTGGGCCCTGCAATCTCTGCCAGCCAGCCGGGCCCCAGGGAGGCCACTGTACTGTGTGGCTGGGCCCCATGATCCTCGCTGGCCAGCCGGGCCCCAAGGAGGTGACCACATTGCTTGGCTTGGCCCAGCTATCCCCAAGGGCCAGACCAAGTGATCTTGAGGGCCATAAACAGCCCTCGGGCCAGACATTCCCCACCCATTTTAAATGAATACCTTCCTGTTACAACTAAGGTGTGATTGGAGCCAAAGACCAGTGGGTCACAATCACAGTGATGCATTCTCCTTTAAAATTTTAAAGTCATTCTTTTCAATAGTGGTAGACCTGGCTTCCTGAGTTGGGATGCCAGATCTGTTAATAGAAAATAATGGCTCTTTAAAGTTTAAAGGGACTGCACACTGTTGAACAGATAGGAGCCAGACTTCTCTCCCTCCTGCATCTCCCCCAATCCTGAAAAACTCCTGAAATTCTGAGAAGTAAATTATTGTTACTCTCAAAATTTTGAATTGTTTGGGGTCATATTGGGAAACTTTGAGTTTAATTTCAGCTCAGATATATCTGAATGCAGACCACTATTAGGCAGCAGCAGAAAAATAAAACAGTATTCCAATGGAAACCTAAAGATTAACAAAGAAATTTTGCGAGTCAGATGCATCAGATTACATTATCTTTGACTCATTAAAGCTTATGCTGAAATACATTTGTGTTAATCTTTGAAGTGTCACAGGATTCCTGTTTCACTCGTAGTAGCATAAAATACATATTTATATAATAACTGGCATGGAAATGTGTACTAAAGACCTTCAAAACAAGATCACATTTAGAACCAAAAAATATTACACATGACTGCTAAATTAAAAACTGATATATCTCCCAAAATGATATTTGAAGTTGTCTGATTTTTTGGGGGGGGGAGGGGAGAGAAATTTCATAGGGATTTTTCAATTTTGATCATACATTAAAATGAATACATTGTGTTCTAAAGCATGTTTATGAAAAATTCTCTCATCCAATAGCAGATTTTCTGTAAATGGAAAAAAAGATAAACTGCAGCCCAAATCTATCAGAAATAACTAGTAATCCCAATGTAATATTTACTTAAATTTGAAGTTTGTTGTTGAAGGCTCAGGTTCCAGTTGTTCTGTCAGAATTCCTTGTAGTGTGTTGCAAAGCTATCAAATTCTTTTTCTCCCCTCTGTCATCATGGTACCTGTTAGGAAATATTTGACATGACTGAAAGGAAACCAGTACACTTCTTTCTAAAAGAATGAAAGAAAATTGTTCTTATTACTGTGATGAGATCTGGACCCCTCCCGAGGGCTGGATTAAACCCTGTGGAGGCCCCTAGGCAGTCAAAATCTTGGGGGCCCCCTCACAAATTATTTCAGAATTGGAGCACTCACCCCGCTTCCCGCACCCCCTGCTGCAGCCTGCAGGCACTGGTAGCTAAAAAGGAAAATGCAATTTTGGGCTGTATCAACAGAAATATAGTGTTTAGGTCACGTGAAGTGACGGGATCGTTTTACTCTGCTCTGGTAAGATCTCACCTGGAGTATTGTGTCCAGCTTTGGGCACCACATTTTAAGAAGGATACAGACAAGCTGGAATGGGTCCAGAGGAGGGCAACAAAGATGGTGAGGGGTCTGGAGACCAAGTCCTATGAAGAAAGCATGTTTAGCCTGGAGAAGAGACGTCTGAGAGGTAATATGATCACCATCTTCAAGTACTTGAAGGGCTGTCATATAGAGGATGGTGCGAAATTGTTTTCTGTTTTCCCAGAAGGTAGAACAAGAACCAACAGGTTGAAATTAAATCAAAAGAGTTTCCGGCTCAACATTAGGAAGAACTTCCTGACCGTTAGAGCAGTTTCACAGTGGAACAGGATTCCTTGGGAGGTGGTGGGCTCTCCTTCCTTGGAGGTTTTTAAACAGAGGCTAGATGGCCATCTGACAGCAATGCAGAACCTATAAATTTAGGGGGGGGGGGGGAGCGGTATTTGTGAAGTTCCTGAATTGTGCAAGAGGTTGGACTAGATGACCCTAGAGGTACCTTCCAATTCTATGATTCTATTATAAGAGTTACATAGAATAAATGTTTGTCAGATTTTTGAGAGCCACAAAACATGAATATCAGATGTATGAGAGCTGCAAGACGAAGGAAGGAAGGAAGGAAGGAAGGAAGGAAGGAAGGAAGGAAGGAAGGAAGGAAGGAGGGAGGGAGGGAGGGAGGGAGGGAGGGAAGGAAGGAAGGAAGGAAGGAAGGAAGGAAGGAAGGAAGGAAGGAAGGAAGGAAGGAAGGAAGGAAGGAAGGAAGGAAGGAAGGAAGGAAGGAAGGCTCTGTATGTCAGAGAGGATATACAGTCCAGTAAGACTGAGGTCAGAGAATTAGATTCACTTTTAGAAATGCTTTGGGTTGAAATAGAGGGCCCAAAAGGAAATTTAACTATGGGAGTTTGTTATCGCCCACCAAATCAAAAGAGAGAGGACGATTATAATATGATGGAAGGATTAAAGATAGCGGCTAAATGTAAAAACTGTGTCGTAATAGGTGATTTTAACTACCCGCAGATTGATTGGGTCAATATGTGTTCTGGTCGAGAGAAAGAGATTGAGTTTCTTGATGCTTTCAATGACTGTGCTATGGAGCAGATGGTCTCAGAACCATCTGCTCCATAGCACAGGGTGGGGTGATCCTGGATTTGGTCCTAAGTAATGCCCAAGACTTGGTGAGAGATGTAAAAGTGATTGCGCCGCTTGGGAGCAGTGACCATAATGTTATTGATTTCACCGTTTGTATAAATAGGGTGTGGTCCAAAAAGACCGCCACAACCACGTTTAACTTTAAAAGGGGTAAATACACTGAGATGAGGAGGCATGTGAGGAGGAAACTGAAAGGAAAGGTACATACGGTCAAAACCCTTGGGGAAGCTTGGACGCTATTTAAAACTATAATCCTAGAAGCTCAGATAAAATACATACCACAAGTTAGGAAAGGCACAAACAGGCATAAGAAAAGGCCTGCGTGGTTAACAAACAAAGTAATGGAAGCTGTAAAAGGTAAGAAGGACTCCTTTAAGCGGTGGAAAACCAGTCCAAGTGAGATTAGTAAAAGGGAACACAGGCTGTGGCAAATCAAATGCAAGACTGTGATCAGGCAGGCAAAAAGGGACTATGAGGAGCATATTGCAAAAAACATAAAGACCAACAATAAAAATTTCTTCAAATATATTAGAAGTAGGAAACCAGCCAGGGAGGCAGTGGGGCCCTTGGATGACAGTGGGGTAAAAGGATTACTGAAGGAGGATAGGGAAATGGCTGAGAAGCTAAATGAATTTTTTGCCTCCGTCTTCACTGTGGAAGACGAGAACTTTTTGCCCGCCCCAGAACCACTAATTTTGGAAGGGGTATTGAAAGACCTGAGTCAGATTGAGGTGACAAAAGAGGAGGTCCTACAACTGATAGACAAATTAAAAACTAAGAAGTCACCGGGTCTGGATGGCATACATCCGAGAGTTCTGAAAGAACTCAAAGTTGAACTTGTGGATCTTCTAACAAAAATCTGTAATCTTTCATTGAAATCTGCCTCCGTTCCTGAGGACTGGAAGGTAGCAAATGTCACCCCCATCTTTAAAAAGGGTTCCAGAGGAGATCCGGGAAATTACAGGCCAGTCAGTCTGACTTCAATACCAGGAAAGTTGGTAGAAACCATTATCAAGGACAGAATGAGTAGGCACATTGATGAACATGGGTTATTGAGGAAGACTCAGCATGGGTTCTGCAAGGGAAGATCTTGCCTCACTAACCTGTTACATTTCTTTGAGGGGGTGAACAAACATGTGGACAAAGGCGACCCGATAGATGTTGTTTACCTTGACTTCCAGAAAGCTTTTGATAAAGTTCCTCATCAAAGGCTCCTTAGAAAACTTGAGAGTCATGGAGTAAAAGGACAGGTCCTCTTGTGGATCAAAAACTGGCTTAGTAATAGGAAGCAGAGAGTCAGTATAAATGGGCAGTCTTCGCAGTGGAGGACGGTAAGCAGTGGGGTGCCGCAGGGCTCGGTACTGGGTCCCATGCTCTTTAACTTGTTCATAAATGATTTAGAGTTGGGAGTGAGCAGTGAAGTGGCCAAGTTTGCGGATGACACTAAATTGTTCAGGGTGGTGAGAACCAGAGAGGATTGTGAGGAACTCCAAAGGGATCTGTTGAGGCTGGGTGAGTGGGCGTCAACGTGGCAGATGCGGTTCAATGTGGCCAAGTGCAAAGTAATGCACATGGGGCCAAGAATCCCAGCTACAAATACAAGTTGATGGGGTGTGAACTGGCAGAGACTGACCAAGAGAGAGATCTTGGGGTCGTGGTAGATAACTCACTGAAAATGTCAAGACAGTGTGCGTCTGCAATAAAAAAGGCCAACGCCATGCTGGGAATTATTAGGAAGGGAATTGAAAACAAATCAGCCAGTATCATAATGCCCCTGTATAAATCGATGGTGCGGTCTCATTTGGAGTACTGTGTGCAGTTCTGGTCGCCGCACCTCAAAAAGGATATTATAGCATTGGAGAAAGTCCAGAGAAGGGCAACTAGAATGATTAAAGGGCTGGAGCACTTTCCCTATGAAGAAAGGTTGAAACGCTTGGGACTCTTTAGCTTGGAGAAACGTCGACTGCGGGGTGACATGATAGAGGTTTACAAGATAATGCATGGGATGGAGAAAGTAGAGAAAGAAGTACTTTTCTCCCTTTCTCACAATACAAGAACTCGTGGGCATTCGATGAAATTGCTGAGCAGAAAGGTTAAAATGGATAAAAGGAAGTACTTCTTCACCCAAAGGGTGATTAACATGTGGAATTCACTGCCACAGGAGGTGGTGGCGGCCACAATATAGCCACCTTCAAGAGGGGTTTAGATAAAAATATGGAGCACAGGTCCATATGTGGCTATTAGCCACAGTGTATGTGTGTATATAAATTTTTTTGCCACTGTGTGACACAGAGTGTTGGACTTGATGGGCCGTTGGCCTGATCCAACATGGCTTCTCTTATGTTCTTATGAAGGAAGGAAGGAAGGAAGGAAGGAAGGAAGGAAGGAAGGAAGGAAGGAAGGAAGAAGGAAGGAAAAAAATAGATGAAGGGAGGGAGGTGGAAAGAAAGCAACTTTAAATGCATTCTCCAAGCTATTGGGTGGCTTGGTTTGGGGAAGTGATTTAAAGAGAGAAATGCCTTCTCCAAGCTGGCAGATGGGGCAGAGGGGGCTTTGAGAGCCACACAATATGTGTGAAAGAGGCACATGTGGCTCCCAAGCCACAGTTTGGCCACCCCTGCTATAAACTAAAATTAACTCAATCATTTTCAGGGCATCAGTATCACCTGTATTGTGTGGATTCAGCTCAGCTGGCCAAAATGTCATGAAAGAACCATGCTGCCTTATTTTTAAAGTGTGTAATACACTTTTTAAAAAGTGGTTAATACAAATCTGATCTCAAATCTGTGGGGCAGTAAAGTTCAGCAAAATATAAGAAACCAGCATGGGGACAATGGCCACAGATAATCTTATCAAATAATAATTTTTCTTTCTCAAATCCAATTATTTTATCTTTTGCATATCTTGAATCTAGTTGGGCTCTTGTCCATCAATCTAAATTTACATTCTGATCTTTCAGTTCCTCACTAGTTTTTAAAAGCAGATCATTATTCAATAGTTCACCATAAGTCAGTAATTTTTTATCTGATCATAAATGCTTCTGCCAGAGAAACCCAACAGGGGATCTTGGTATATATTTTAGTTTTCATTTTCTCCCAGGTTGCCAGTAGTGATTTTCTTATAACATGATTTCCAACGTATTTATGACTCTCTGCTTTACCATACCATAATGAGGCATGCCACCCAAGCTGCAAATCATACCCTTCCAACCCCAATACCCGCTTATTTTGGGTCTCAATCCAGTCTTTTAGCCAGACCGTTGCACATGCTTTATAATACAGCTCAAAATCAGGTAACCCCATTCCTGCCCTAAATTTGTCATCCTGTAGTAGTTTCAATTTTATCCTAGGCCTTTTGCTTTGCCAAATAAAACTTGATATTTTCTTATTTAGTTCTTGAAAACCTGTGCATTTCACCTGTATGGGTAACGTTTGGAAAAGAAATAACAATCTCGGAAGGATATTCATTTTTATCATTGACATCCGGCCCATTAGAGATAAATGGAGATTCTTCCACCTATCCAAGTCTCTGTCTATATCTTTAATCAATTTCGAATAGATATTTTCCCACAGTGAGATAGTCTTATCTGTTAGGTAGATAGTACTTTTTAAACTCGAATAGCCAATATCGCTGCAAAAATGTTGTAGTTGACATTTAGTAAAGAAATGTGTCTGTAGTTTCTTATTTCTTTAAGGTTAGTACCTTCTTTGTGTATCAGTGAAATTCTTGATTCGTTTCATGAGTCTGTTATCAAGCCATCCTTTTCTATTGTTTGTATCAAATTTTTGAAGGGGAGTAAAATTATTTCCTCTAGGGTTCTATAATACTCAAAAAGTAAACCATCAGGGTCTGGGGCCTTCCCCTTATTTTGCTTCTTGAATGCTTCCACAATCTCTGCCATGGCGATTGGTCTGTTCAATATATCTTTTTGGTCCACATCCAATTCAGCTCTAGTCCGCTTACTGAGGTATTCTTTTTGTTGATTTATTGGTATATTTTGCGATTGATATAGTTTCTTATAAACATTTTGAACAATTTTCTTCAAATCTTCATTTTGGGTTATTTTTTCTCCAGCTTCATCCTCAAACTGTGAATAAGTATTTTCTCTTTTTCTTTTCTTAGATGGTATGCCAGCCACCTGCCTGGCTTGTTTGCAATTTCAAAGAAATCTTGTTTTACTAATTTAATTTTCTTTGCCATCTCTTCCATCTATAATGTGTTGTTTTGATGTTGTATCATTTGTATTTTCATCTTTAATTCCAGTTTTGCGCAATGAGATTTAAATTCCTTCTCTATTCTTTCTAGCGTGCTAGTAAGTTCCTATTATTTCAAATTTCTTTGTTTCCTTAATTTTGCTAAGAAGCTAATAACTAATCCTCTAAAGAAAGCCTTACTGACATCCCAAACTGTTCTCATAGGTGTCTCTTGACATATATTCTATTAAAGAAGTCTTTCAGTTAGATTTTAGCCTGGTCAAGGAATTCCTTATTTCTTAGTAGATAAGCATTCAGACTCCATGTATTTTCCTTACATTTTTTATCCAGTGTAATCAGTAATGGGCTGTGATCGGCATATGTTATAGGTAGGATTTCTACATCTACAATGTCCTTCATTATGTGGGCTAAGGCCCAGCAGCGGGCCCCCTTTCTGGAACGTGACGACCTAGCAACAGTGATCCATGCTACGGTCACCTCAAGGTTGGACTACTGCAATGCCCTCTACATGGGGCTGCCCTTGTCTCGGACCCGGAAACTGCAGCTGGTGCAGAATGCCGCGGCCCAGCTGCTATTGGGTCTCCCAAAGTGGGGACACATCCGGCCGGGTCTCCGGACTCTGCACTGGCTTCCAGTGATATACCGAGTCTGGTACAAGGTGCTGGTTATTACCTTTAAAGCCCTATATGGCCTGGGACCTGCCTACCTGAAGGACCGTCTCTCCCCACATGTTCCCCAGAGAGCACTGAGGTCAGGAATACAAAATCTCCTCACTATCCCCGGGCCAAAAGAAGCCCGTCTGAAAGCCAACAGAGAAAGGGCTTTCTCCGTAATGGCCCCCATATGGTGGAATCAGCTGCCAGAAGAGGTGAGGGCCCTGCGGGACTTGGCGCAGTTCCGCAGGGCCTGTAAGACGACCCTCCTCCGGCTAGCCTATACCTAGCTAGGATGACAACTGATGTAACTGGCCAGCCATCTGTTTACAGGAAATTGAAATATTCTGTTTTAAAGTTTTAACTGTTTAAATATTTAATTGTTTTATATTTGAAATTGTTTAAATTCTATGTTTGATTAATTGTTGGAAGCCGCCCTGAGCCATTCGTGGGAAGGGCGGGATATAAATCTCAAATAAATAAATAAATAAATAAATAAACAAACAAACAAACAAATAAATAAAATGTCTGTTCTCAACCATGATCGATGCCGGTCAGAGTAAAAGGTAAAATCTTTCTGTTTCTCATTCCTTGTTTGCAATATATCTATCAAATTATACTCATCTGCCAGTTGCAGGAAGATCTTCAGGAGTTGGAGAGCTTTTAGCTTCTTCTGTTTCGTAGTTTTCCTGTCTTGTAGCTCATCGAAAACCATGTTAAAGTTGCCTATAATGTATTAGTCTGGGTAATCAAAAAATTTCATCTCCTCATACAATTTCTTGTAAAAAGTTTTCTGTGCGTCGTTTAGAGCATAGATATTAATCAACAAGGTTTTCTGGCCTTCTTTATGTATCTCAACCATCAAAATTCTTCCATCTGGGGAGGAATATATTTTTGGGTTTTAATTCTTCTTTAACATAGGTCACTAGACCTCTCCTTTTTTTACTCACATCTGCTGCAATAAAAGTCTTGCCAAGCTTGTTACATTCAAGTAGCCTACCGTCTGATTCTTTAATGGGGGTCTCCTGTAAACATATCACCTCTACTTTAGTTTTTTTTTAGTTGCATAAAAGTCTTTCTCCTTTTCTGAGGTGAGTTCAAACCATTCACATTAACTGACAATTCTGAGCTGTTGCTTAGGCATTACGATTAAGTTGATTTACTATCATTTTTAATCTTCTTCCTCATTCCTCTGGTTTCTCTGGCTGGAAATTTCTCCCCATCTTTTTCATTTTTACCTTCATCTTGACTCTGAATACCTTCTTCATCTGTTTCTTGTTTTTCTAACTTATGTCCGTAGGTCTTCATAAAGTCTTCTGCTTTATGTATAGAATCAATCTTGTGTCTTTTTCTTTCAAAAGAGAAGAGCAGACCCTCTGGAATTAGCCTTCTATAAGTAATAGAGTGCGTTTTCAGGACATCTACTATCGGATAGTAGTTCCTTCTCTTTTCTCTTATCCTCCATGGTACTTCTCTTAGAACTCTTACCTCCTGCTCCTTAATATATAAGCTATCATCCCTTACCATTCTGAGTATTGAGTCTCTTATTTTTTTCCTAACAAATTTAATATGAACTTCCCACAGAAATGACATCTTCTTCGCATATGTTGATGAGACCCTATATACTTGGTCTATCTCTCTTTCCATTTTCTCTGGTTCCATCTCCATTAATTCAGCTAGAGGTCTGCTTACAAGACTGGTTAGGTCCTCACTTATATCTTCTGGCACATTCTGTAATCTTAATATATAGGAAGCTTTTTCCATCTCCAGTCTTGCCAGGTAGTCCTCTTGTTGCTTGTTTTTAGTCTCTAAATCCACCATTTTCTGTTCTGTTTTGTTGACTTTAACATCAAGAATTGTTATGGTCTCCACCAATTTTCCAAATTCCTGTTTATTCTCTGTCAGCTGGTTCTGGATTCCATCTATTTTAACATTGATCCCTTTGATCTGCTCGGATATTTGTGATATACCTGTAGCTAGCATTGATTGCAACAAAGATTGTGAATCTTTAGAACCTTCCTTAGCAATTATTGATGAAATTGATTTTCCCTGATTAGGGGTTGGTGAGGGTGAAGGGTTTGGTGTTACTTTCTTCTCCAGTTTTGTAATTCTACTCATTTTGTCTCAGTTGTGCCTACTTTCAATGAGGTAGTCAGTACTCTCCTGGTATAAAATAATAACATGAGTTCCTCCCTATGGGAGGCTTTATCTTGGCCCCTATAAAGTTAACTTACAGACCTTATTGTGTATACCAGAAGCAGAGAACCTCCAAATGGGTAGCCCCTCTAGTAGCCTTTTTCACTTATCTATCCTCTAGTTACAATAATTATTTTCCCCCTTGGAGCAAAACCCCAAATCAGTTGACTTAATTCATTAATTGCTTAATTACATAATTACTTAATTCATTACTTAGTTCAGCAATTACAACACCAGAAACCAACACCAGAAATTAATTAACACCAAAATTAATTAACACCATCACTTACTTAACACCAGAAATTAATAATCCTGACCCTATAAAGAATACATCATAAACAGACTAGAAATATCAGTTCATTAAATATCCCCCTATAATCAAAAGTCAAAAGGTTCCTTAATGTTTCAATGATCCAAAGATTTCTTCTATTGATAGTCCTTGTCTATTATCTGTACTGGTCCACCTTATTTTGCTCCTCTTCCTTCAGTCCACCTGAAGCGTAGTAATCTGTTGATCTGTCTTTAAGTCTGTTGTCGTTATAGTTCCCCCTTAAAAAAGGAAAAGGGGGAGATCTGGCACAAAAACAAAAAAAGAAAAAAGTCCTCCAGAAATTATGAAAATCCACAAAAATCTTCCTTAAAGCAGCCCAGATTGTAGAAATTGCACTCACAACAAACCAAGACCAAAACCTAAAAATAAAAATAAAGAGTCAAAGTCCAAAAGTAAATTAGCAGGGGGGGCTGGGAGCTTTGTAAGAGCTAAGTGTTTTCATTTAGGATCCCTCCATCTCTTCGTCTCCGCATCTTTCCTCCTCCTCAGCTGGGTCTCCTAAGGTGTTCTGGGAGCTTCAAGCAGCACTCACTCCCTGCTGCCACAAGCCAAACACACACACACTTGAACCAAAAAGAAAAGTTGCAAACAGTTTTGGAAAAAAAGAAAACAAAGTCAGGAAAACAAACAAACACAGAACAGAAGCAGTCCCCATTCACCTCACACCACAAAAGAGTCCTCAAGAACTCCATCTCACTCCACCAGTCACCTCCGTTGTCAGGAAAACACCACCCTCCGTCCGCCAAAAACTGCAAGTTAGAAAAAAGTTCCCCTTTTTTTCTCCAGAGTTTGTTTGAAGTTATAAGCGCCTTAATGTTGAAAAGTTATAGGGTTGGAGAAATTTTGCTGTTATAATGCCGCTACCTGTTCCCGGTGCTCATGGCTGTTCTGCCATCATGGCTCCTGCACAGCAGGCACTTTGGAACTGACTCGATGGTGTCCTGGCTTCAAGTCAGTTCTGCCATGGTAGAGTTGGATGCTCTCTCAGAACCTCTCAGAGTTAGTCCGAAATTGCACAGCCTTGGTTGGTTTTGGGCTTCCGAGACCGTGGAAACCCTAAGCTGAAGGGTCACCCAGGTAGGGAATGTGATTCCAGAGCCCACTTCGAGCAGAGGGCTAAAGTACTTACTGTGTGGATACATGAATGCTTAAAAGTCAAAACAAAGTAATTACTAATATTGCAGTTAAATAAGACTAAAGTTTGCTATCTGTTATTAATACAGTGTCAAGATATATTAAAAAGGTAAAGGTAGTCCTCTGTGCAAGCACCAGTCGTTTTCAACTCTGGGGTGATGTTGCTTTCACAAAGTTTTCATGGCAGACTTTTTACGGGGTGGTTTGCCATTGCCTTCCCCAGTCATCTACACTTCCCCCCCAGTAAGCTGGGTACTCATTTTATCGACCTCGGAAGGATGGAAGGATGAGTCACATACCTGAACCAGCTTCCAATGGAATTGAACTTAGGTCATAAGCAGAGGGCTCCAACTGCAGTACTGCAGTTTATTACACACATACAAAAACTCAGGTGAAGCATTCATTGAGTTTTGGACAATGACCAAGTTCTCTTCAACTAAATCTTACATAGACTTGTCAAACCAAGAAATGAACTCTTGGAACTTCCTAGAACAGAAGTGAACCAGAGGAAAATCAAATGCCCATAAACTGGAGCACAGAGGAACAAAGCAAATGCAGCTGCAATTACCAGCCTCCAAAAAATAAACAACAAACCCCAAACTGATAAACTGTATCATAAACTGTATTATACACGTTGTATAAAGGGTACTATTACCCTTGTACTGTTGTAACAGTACGACCTTGTAGCTGTTTGTTTGGACTGCTGGCTGCTGTTCCTGAAGATTTTGCAATATTACATTGTTGGATATTTTCCTTGAAGACTTTTGAAGAAAAGGATATAATCACGCTTTCACCAGGATCACCCTGTGGAGCAACCAGCACTTCGTGCTATGGAAAGAGTGGGACTGGGATCCGGTGATTTCGTCTTTTGCACAATTTAATGGATTGAACGACTGGGTTTTTCTTCAAGTGTATAAATACTTTATGATACAGTTTATCAGTTTTGGTTTCTTTGTTTATTTTTTGGAGGCTGGTAATCGCAGATGCATTTGCTTTGTTTCCCTGTCTATTTATGCTGTGATTCTCTATTTTGGGTTGCATAAACTGGAGCACAGCAGTAGCTGCAGACAACAGACTAGGGGAACCAACAGTTAATTAACAGTCCAGTTTAATCCATAAAACAGTCTTATATTCTTACAGATGAAACACCTACCGCTAAGTCGCTCAGCACAGCAGAGCCACCCCTCCTGCATGGGTGGTGGCTGGGGAAAAGATTGAGACCCAAGGCCAAAGAGAAGAAGGAGGGAGGAAGGGAGGGGAAGCAAGCCAGGCCAGCCAAGGAAATGGATGCTGCAGGCTGCACAGAGGTTTCTCAGTTTTAGTTTGAAAACAGCTGCTGCCCGCCATGTGTGCCCGCTCCGCCCCCTCCAGTGCCCCCACCAATCACCAGCCAGTCTGCAAAGGATGTCAGCAGGATGCTGGGAAAGAGTGCTGCCTGCTGGGAAAGCGAATCTCAGAGTCACACTGCCAAGGACAGCAGAGGGATGCACGAGGAATATGTTGGCCATGAAAATGGGCAGGGGGAGAGAAGCTGGCTCGGGGCCACCCAGAGATGCAGGGTCCCTAGGCAAGTGCCTAGTTTGCCTAATTGTTAATCCAGCTCTGCCCCTCTCCCAATGTTTTTGTCTTATACTATACAAAATAGTTCATTTTTAGAAGAGCCAGCATGGAGTAATTAGAGTTAGTCTGATTTGAAAAGCCCAGGCTTGAATCCCCACTCTACCATAGGAACTTGGAAGTTGGCCTTCAGTTGGTGACACACTCCTAGCCTAATACACTTCAATGAGTTGTTATTTAGGAATAAAATGGAGAAAGGGAATATAATGTTGTAAATAACTTAGTCCCTATCAGGAAGAAAAGCAGGATATAATGATTAAATATCTACAAGTAATGGCTTTTTAAAAATTCTCTTCACAAAATCTCTCATTTCTTAAATAATATTATCTCATATTCTTTTAAACCTAAAAGTAAAACTTATGTCTCTCTGTGCAGCCTCTTGCTTTCCACTGAGAAGGAAGGAGAATAAAGAATGCATTGCAAAATGAAAGGGTTTTAAATAGTTAAAATTTTAGTGATCCAGCATAAACTGTCTTCACAAACAGCATAAGATATTTAGAAATGAGCTTCCATGGAAATCAATAATTTTTTTTAAAAAAAAATGCAATATTCAGAAACTTTCAAGCATCTTAAAAATGGAAACATATAATTTATTTTTAAAATAACAACAACAACTTAACAACAACTGACAGCATATGGCACTTTAAGGGGCCATAATACTGTGTAAGCATTATGTAACTCCCACTATGCAGCTGGAAAATGAGAAGCATGTGAGTAACATGTGTAGCTTGTTAGCTAATTAAGGTATGGGATTGGCTAACTGAAGTATATCTACAGAGGCCACACTCTCTGTATCTTGTGGGTGAATAGATGAGAGGATATCGGAGGAGAGGTGTGGAGAGAATTTGGAACGTGGCTTGTTACTCTGTTGGACTGCATAACTGTATTGACTTGACGGACTGGTATGTGACTATTCTTCTGGACTGTGATTTTGTACTACTGAACTGGCTGGACTGAATTTATGTGACCTGACCATTGGACTGACTTTGACTATTGCATTTTGCCTAAACACAAATATATTTGTTGAACCGGTTCTTCTTGAGTTTGTCTTCATTAGAACTACAGCTGGGGCTGAGCTTATCAGAGTGCTCTACTCGAAGAACTTCCCACGCACTGACATCGGTTATGGACCCAGCGTGATCTACGGGGGAGTAAGCTCTGTCTATTTCAGCGTTTCCAGTGTTCTACTTGTGAGTAAGACAAACGGAGGTTTGGGTGTGGCAATTTGTCTCTGTACAGGTCTGAAAATGGAGTCCAGCGTTCAAGTCTCCGGCTTCCTGATAACGAGGCTTAACGGAGAAAATCATAGTACTTGGTCCGAGAAGGTTACAATGCTGTTAAAGTACCAAGGTTTGTGGGAGTCTGTTTCTAATCCACCAGACTTAACTGTGTTGCATGCTGTTGATGATGCAGAGCTAATAGCCAAACATCGGAGATATGATGATAAGGCGTTCTCTTTAATTGGCTTAACCTTGAAAGACTCACAGCTAATTCATGTCAAGGAGTCCAACAGTGCCAAAGCGTGTTGGGACACTCTAAAGGCTTTGTATGTGAGAGAGAGTGTTGGGTCCCACATTTTCCTTATGAAGAAACTCCTAAGTGCGCGGCTTGAGGCAGGTGGAGATATGCTGACTCACCTGGAGTACATGAAGCGCACTCTACACCAGCTGCAGGAAAAAGAGGTAACTTTTTCTTCCCTGCAGCAAGCCTACATAATCCTTTGCTCATTAGACCAGAGCTATGATCAGTTTGTGGCTAATTTAGATGTTGTGCCAAGAAATGAGCTCACCATGTCGAATGTTTCCCACCGGCTACTGAATGAAGCGATGAGTCGGAGGGACACCAACCAATTCCGGGAGGCTCCAGCCCATACAACTAATGATACTGCCCGGGAGGCCCTTAAAGGGGCAGACTTCAAACATGAAGCAGCTAAGGCGTATGCTGTGCGCAGGTGTTATACATGTGGAAGCACCAAGCATTTAAAGCGGCAGTGTACCCTTAAAAAGAACAAACGTTCTCCGGCTACTACTCCAGGAGGTAGGTGTATTAATGTCATAATAAATGATTCCTCCTGCAGTAAACAACAGTTCTTGATTGACAGTGGTGCGACTATGCACATAGCCAGAGATAAGAGGCTTTTTGAAACATTCACCCCTACACAAGGTCAGTGTGTGAAACTGGCAGATGGTGTGTGCGCCAGTGTTGCAGGGAGTGGAGTTGTCAACGTCCCAAGTCTTGGGAGAAAGTTACAAATGCTTAATGTGCCAAGCCTCAACTATAACTTGCTTTCAGTATCAGCTTTGACTGATCAGCACTTTAAAGTTTCTTTTACAGCTGCAGACTGCAACATATGTGCAGATGGGATATCTGCAAGGGCCAAGAGGAAAGGTGATTTGTATCTCCTTGAGACGGAGAGAACAGTTCAGACTGTGAGTATTAACAAACCACCACATGATGAATGTATTCACCTATGGAATCGCAGACTTGGGCATATTAATTTCCAGGCGGTGAAGAAGACTCTTCAAGCTGCTGGAATTACACCCAAACCATGCAGATGTTTTCTGGAATGTGAAGTATGCAAGGCGGTGAAGTCCAAGGCAACTTCTACAAAATCTCCTAGCAAGTTCCAAACGAAAGAGATACTGGATTTAGTGTTTCTCGACCTTATTGGCCCTTTCCCAACGCAGAGCCTGGGCGGGGCAAAATTCTGTCTATGCATCGAAGACCATTTTAGTAGGTATGGTTTCTGTTTCCTTCTTAAATCTAAGGCTGAAACATACCAAGCCTTCCATAACTGGCTACGTTTCGTGCATCGTAAGACAGGCAATGCTTCTAAATCTCTTGTATCTGACAATGGCACAGAATTTGTTAATGTGAGAATGAATTCTTTATGCAGGAGATATGGCATTGAACGGAAATTTACTGCTCCTTATAGGCCGCAGCACAATGCTTTCTGTGAACGTAGAAACCAGACTCTCTACAACATGGCAATGTGCATGCTAAAGGACAGTGGCTTGCCTATGAGTTACTGCGGAGAAAGCATAATGTGTGCATCTCATGTGTTAAATTTATCCTGGTCCTCTGCAATAGGAATGATCCCTGCTGAAGCCTGGTATGGCAAGAAACCCTCCATCGAGCATGTGAAAATCTTTGGGATACCTGCTTATGTACACATCCCAAAGGAGCTTAGACGGAAGGGTAAAGACAAAGCAGTTAAGTTATTGTTTATGGGTTATAACAATAATCATAAAGCTTACAGGTTCTGCCGTGCTGGTGAGAAGAAGATTACAACTAGCTGTTCAGCTAAATTTCTTGAACTTTCCGTGGGCTGGCAACGCGTATCCTCATCTGTGATTCTGCCGACAGCTGAGAAGCAAGAGTCGCAGCTCATTCCCAGGAATGAGGGGGGAAGTCCGTCGCTAAGCAACGGAACAGTGAAAGCCAAGCCGTTAACCCCTGCATCTCCAGGAGTCGGTGTTCAGCAGCAGAAGGCAGCACAACAGCCAGCGTCTGAGGAGTCTGCAGAACCGGTGTTACGGAGGTCTACTCATGAGACGAGGCCACCTGATCGCTACAGTCCAGGGCAGGCATGTGCCGTGCTTGCAGAGCCCTCCAGCTTTGAGGGAATACGGCATTTGTCAATGGAGGAACAGTCTGGATGGAATGCTGCTATGCAATCAGAACTTGAGTCCCTGTCTAATCTGAGTGTCTATGAAGAGACAACACTTCCACCCGGTCAGAGACTAATAGGGTCTAGATGGGTATACAAGCTTAAATCTGGCACTGATGGTACTACCCAGTACAAGGCCAGGCTTGTAGCTCAGGGATTTGCACAAGGTGGGCAAGATTACGATGAAACATTTGCACCAACCCTTAAAGCTAACTCACTCTATTGTGCTTTAGCAATTGCAGCTAAACAGAACTGTTATATAAGGCATCTTGATATTAAGACAGCCTATTTGCATGCTTCGTTAAGACATTGTGTATATATGAAAAAACCACCAGGTGCCTCTGGTGATGAAAATACATGTTGGTTGTTAAAAAAGTCCCTTTATGGTTTGAGACAGTCTGGATATGAATGGAACCAGCATTTAATTGATAACCTGAAGTTGTTTGGATTCAAACAAGGAGTTGCAGACCCCTGTGTGTTTAGCAAGGGGAAGGGGGAGCAACGATGTATCATCTTAATTTTTGTAGATGATTTGGCAGTGATATGCAAATCTGCTAAGGTAATAGATGCAACCATTGAAGCTCTAAGATCCAAATTTACTGTTAGAGATCTAGGTGAGATCAAGCATTATGTTGGCCTAGAAATTGAGAAGGTAACAGATGGATACAGAGTATCACAAAGGGCAAAAATATCCCAATTGCTCAGGCAATTTAAGATGGAGCAATGCAAGGGAGTACAAAGTCCTATGTTCCCAGGTAATGATGCAGACAGTGAGGAGAGCCCACTCTTCGATCAGGAGATATACCAATCCCTGATTGGAGGTTTGCTATATCTAGCTAATTGGTCCAGACCGGACATAGCAATGGCAACAAATCTGTTAGCAAGAGCAGTGAAAGAACCAAGGCAAAAACATTGGCTGGCTGCTAAGCATATTTTAAGATACTTAAAACAGACAATGAATGTAAGTTTGTTTATCACCCCTGTAGGGGAACTTAATATGATTGCTTACACAGATGCAAGTTTTGCAAATGACCCAGAGACTAGGCAGTCTACCACAGGGATAGCAATTTTTCTGAGTGGAACTCTAGTCGGCTGGTGGTCAATAAAATAGAAGCATGTAGCTCTATCCGCTTGTGAGGCTGAGTATGCAGCTTTAAGCACTGTATGTACTGAGTTTATATGGTTTAAGCAACTGTTGTTAGACCTAGGAATACAACATGTAAACCCTATCTCTGTAAGGGAGGACAACCAAGCTGCTATCCAATTGGCATCTACATTGGGTGTCAAAGGGAGATCAAAACATACAGACGTACGTTTTCACAACGTTAAGCAGTGTCTAGCAGAAAGGCTCATAGAATTGGAGTACTGTGCACCTAATGCAAACGTTGCAGATGTATTTACTAAAGTACAAACACCTATGAAACACAAAGACAGCTGTCTGGCGTTAGGATTGAAATAAATGGGAATGCAGTAATGTTATACTGAATGGAATGTCAACTGTATATATGTAACTGTATAGTTTATATCGTTACATAGGGGGAGGGTGACAGCATATGGCACTTTAAGGGGGCATAATACTGTGTAAGCATTATGTAACTCCCACTATACAGCTGGAAAATGAGAAGCATGTGAGTAACATGTGTAGCTTGTTAGCTAATTAAGGTATGGGATTGGCTAACTGAAGTATATCTACAGAGGCCACACTCTCTGTATCTTGTGGGTGAATAGATGAGAGGATATCGGAGGAGAGGTGTGGAGAGAATTTGGAACGTGGCTTGTTACTCTGTTGGACTGCATAACTGTATTGACTTGACGGACTGGTATGTGACTATTCTTCTGGACTGTGATTTTGTACTACTGAACTGGCTGGACTGAATTTATGTGACCTGACCATTGGACTGACTTTGACTATTGCATTTTGCCTAAACACAAATATATTTGTTGAACCGGTTCTTCTTGAGTTTGTCTTCATTAGAACTACAGCTGGGGCTGAGCTTATCAGAGTGCTCTACTCGAAGAACTTCCCACGCACTGATACCAACTATATGAATATTTCATCCCTCCCCATAATCTCTGACTTTTGAAAGACAGTTTTGATTTAAATGAGCTTAAAAAGGTATAATTCTGCTCAGGATTGCACTGCTTGAGTCCTCATTTTGGCAACTGGTGCAGGAGCAATGTAAACTTCAGTTACAAAAGAAAAGAAATGTTTGTGCAATCCTCATGAGGATTCATATTAATTAGATCAAGGAAGAGGTACACATTATTTCAAAACTGCAGCGTTGAGAAATTCAGATTTTCCTTACTACCAGCTTATTTCATTTAACAACCAAATGATATTTAGATGGTAACTATATTCTCTCAGAACCAGCGACCAAAAAGAACATATCCTTGGAAGTAAAACCAACTTACTTCTAGTTGCTGTCTTTGTTGTTTTAAAGGCCACATCAAGCTTATATAATGGGGCATTTTAAATATTCATTCATGTGAATGAATTAAATGCATTTTATATTCTGGAGAGGTGAGAAACCAATTTATCATTGTAACATGTAATTTGTTCCAATGCATTCCATCGCTTTTTAGAGAATCTTCCATTTGAGCAATAATTACTTGTAATGTCTGATGTCTTAGAATGGGTAACTGTAAAAAAGCCCAAAAGGAAAAAAATTCACAAAAAACCCCACTGACATAAATGCTCACAGGAAAAAAGCTCACATGGAAAAATGGCCACACGGAAAAATGCCCACATGGAAAAAACCCCATACAGAAAAAAGCCCACATGGATATTGATAATGGTGGATAACCATGCACCTCCATTTATGAGAATGAATAAGTATTATCTATATTTTATGTTGTTATTTTAGGATCAAAATATGTTATATTCACATGCAACAATTTGTGTTGTGATGTTATCAACTATAACTAAATAATATTTTTGCTAAGATTTGTGTATTTGATGGACTTCAGAGGGACCTGGCTTGCCAAATGGCTGACGTGTGGGAGTAGGAGAGGTAGGAGGCAGCCTGGGGTGCCACCTCACCCACCTCACCCTCCATCCCACATCTCTTGGCTTCCTGGGTCACAGACCTAGAAGCTGAGAGTGGCTGGATGGCGAGTTGGTAAGGCTTTTCTCTGAGACCGATCGCCCTTATATCTATGGTGCTTTACATGGTATTTTTCCATGTGGGCTTTTTTCCACGTGGGCTCTTTTCTGTATGGACTTTCCCCCCATGTATTTCCATGTAGGCATTTTTCTGTGTGGCCATTTTCCATGTGGTCATTTTTCCATGTGGGCTTTTTTCCTGTGAGCATTTATGTCCGTGGAGTTTTTTCTGTGAGCTTTTTTCCTTTGGACTTTTCTCTGGTTACCCCATAAATATTGCCATCTTTCAAGTCTTGGTTTCTGTCCGTTAAAGGTAAGGAGAGGAGACAGGGCCTTTATGAGGGCTCTTTTGACCTTGAAGAAGGATTTATCAGGACCAGGCTTGCCAGCAACCACCAGAGGACTTGCAACCAAGTGAATTGCATTATTCACCTAAGCTAGACTACTACTATTCAACAGCAGCCTAGAGTTGCATATGAGGATCAGAGAAACTCAGTGTTATCAATGCTCACTTAGTGAACTTAGGCAAGTCACACTCTCTTAGCCTAACCTAACCTCACAGGATTGTTTTAAGATAAAAGGGAAGATAACTATGGATCCTCACAGAGGAAACAGGTGTGGTCTAAATGAAATAAATAAATAATAAATATAGCTGAAAATGGAAGTCTGATAAAAGATGGGTGGGATGGAGGAAAAAAGCAGGGAAGGAGACAGTATTGGAGGAATATGCAAAGGAAATTAAGGCATCCTCAAAACTTCCTTGCAAATTTCCTGCCATACAATTTGGCCAGAGATTCCCCTGAGACAGATTGCTAGGGGAAGGAAAGATGGGGGGAAAATAAAGGTAGGTTGGCTAATGAGTGGAGAAAAAGAGGAAGGAAAAAGTGGAGAGCCTATATGGGCTTCTGGGGACAAGAAAGTCAGATGTCCCCCACAACTCCTTGTAGTTTCTCTAGTTACATAGGAATTCTACATACTATGGAGCTTAGTGAACTACAACTCAGTTTGTTCCTAATTATTTTAGGGGTGAATATAATTAATTTTAATGTTAATTGTATTTGGCGGGGGAGACTAAGCTTTTTACTAGCTTTGAAAACCTACTTTGCTGGCATGAACCCAGGAGACTTTTTCCCACTGTTTTAATTTTTGGTAAGTTATTCTTGGCAGCTGGATTCAAAACCTGATATTTACATTTGATTTTGGTTTCAAAGGACGGAAACAGCACTGTCTAGACTTATTGTACTTTGATACCTAGTTGCCATAGTAACATATGTAAATTATTAATCTTTATATGTGAAATAGCTCCAAAAGGAAAGATTACTTTTGTGTTAGAAGAGCAGATAGTTTTAAATATATCCTAGTGATGAAGCATCATATTTTAACATACATAAGAGTTCTTTTTAATTTTTACTGATTATATTTCAAAATTTGTGCAAGATGACCCCAAATTAAAAGTTAATTGAATGTGATATTGGTAACAATATGCCATCCAATTATTTAGGCTAGAAGGCTTTAAATTTTCTTCCTTCAGGACATACTTTTCACATAGCTTGTTGGCATACTCTGATGTGTCTTTCACAGACAACTAATACATTGCATAAACTGAGTGGTCATTCAACACAACACTGTGACTGGACACTGCAGAGAAGGTTAATAGTGCTGCATAAACTGTTTTTCAGGAAAGTTTGCCTGCCATTACTGATCTTGATCTGTCATTACCAAAGAATTTCTGATACATTTCAAAGGAATCAAGGCAGGCTAACAAAAAGAAGCTGTGGGGAAAACAGCAATAGCAAAGCCATGCCCAGAAATGCACCAGCAGCATTTTCAGAGCCTAGTAGGCCTGGCACATGCCTCAGAAGTTAGGTGGGGCTCAGTCATCAGACTGCACCTGAGATTAGGCAAGAGGAGGATAATAGCAGCCAGGGCCTCAATTCATTCCCATTTCAGAAAACTCTGAGAGAGAGCAGAGAAGCTCCAAGAGAGAGCAGAGAATAAGTGCTATAAGGGTGAGGTTTGGCTTTCTAAGCAGCTGGGAAAGTTGCTGAGAATTTCTGAGTTTGTGTGACTGCTGAAAATTCTGAGCTTGTGGTTGCTGGGGAACTGCTGTTTGAGTGGGTTTGAGTGGGCTGAAGGTGATTGTTGCTGATTGATTAGGAGTGGCTGTGTTCCCCACCCTCTTTGCATTATTAAGCTGCACATTGCCAGAGGCGAGAGCTAAAGGGCTCTTGGCCTGCAGCTCTTAGCCTGGGGGCTGTGTAAGGACCAGGAATCCAGATCCCTATTTGCCTTGTGTTCCCAATAAGGTAAGTTGACCCTCCAGAAGGGGAGCCACATAAACAAACAGGATTTAAAAGGGGACTGTATATTTTTTAAAAAGCTATCATGAAGGTAGAATGCCAGCAGGGGGGTGGGGGCTTTCCAGTGTTTTGCACTGAGTGTCACATGTATGACTATTTGCCCACAGGACAGAAGTCTTGGGTGTGTGCTTGATGCAAGGTGCTCCTGGTCCTCAGGGAACGAGTTCGTACCTTGAGGCTGAGGTGACTGACCTGGAGAAGCAGAGATAGTCAGTTAGACACTCGGAGAAGACTCTCAGGGACATATCAGATGAGCCCCACTCTGAATGTGGCAGCCCCGTTGCTGCCAGGGAGCCTGAGGGTTGAGAAGGAACAGGGCACCATGCTGAGGATAAGGAGAATGTGCCCTCAGAAGGGGCCTCTTTTTCAGTTGGTGAGCGGGTATCCTTTTGTGCCAAGGAACCATCCCTGGGCAGGAGAAGGAAGGGTCTTGGTAGTTTCTGATTTGATTCATAGGCAAGTAGACAGCTGGGTGGCAAAACTGTGTACTGACCATATGGTGACTTGCCTACCTGGTGCGAACGTAGTGGACATTACGCGTGTAGTAGATAGGCTGATAGACAGTGCTGGGGAGGAGCCAGTGGTCGTGGTGCATGTTGGCACCAACGATGTGGGGAAATGCAGTCGTGAGGTCCTGGAGGAAAAATTTAGGCTGCTAGGAAGGAGATTTAAGGCCAGGACCTTCAAGGTAGCCTTCTCAGAAGTGCTACCTGTTCCACGTGCAGGGCTGGAGAGCCAGGCACAAATTAGAAATCTCAACGTGTGGATGAGACAATGGTGTAGGGAGGAAGGGTTTAAGTTCGTTAGGCACTGGGATGCTTTCTGGTACAAGCGGGAGCTGTACAAAAGAGACGGTCTCCACTTGTCCCCAGATGGAACCAAGCAACTGGTGCTTAAAGTCAAAAAGGTGGCAGAGCAGTTTTTAAACTAAATCTTGGGGGAAATCCGACAGGAGAAGAAATGTCTCTGGTTCGGGAGGACTCATCTCAAAGAGATGAAGGGTTAGCTCTTACTTTTCTACCGGGTAATGGATCAGAGTTGTCCACTGAGATGGTGACAAACAGTATAGACTGCCTGCCAGAGTCTCGAGGCGGCAGGAGGAAGGTGACGGGCCTAGCTTACCTGGGAAATTATAGATGTTTGTACACAAATGCTAGAAGTGTTCAAAGTAAAATTGGTGAGTTGGAATGTTTAGTGTTGGGAGAAAACATAGACATTGTGGGAATTTCAGAAACTTGGTGGAATGAGGAGAATCAGTGGGTCACGGTGATTCATGGATATAAGTTATATCGGAAGGATAGGGAGGGAAGGGTTGGAGGTGGGGTGGCTCTGTATCTCAGAGAGGGCATACAGTCTAGTAAGACTGAGGTCAGAGAATTAGATTCCCTTCTAGAAATGCTTTGGGTCGAAATAGAGGACCTAAAAGGAAATTTAACTATGGGAGTTTGTTATCGCCCACCAAATCAAAAGATAGAGGACGACTATAATATGATGGAAGACTTAAAGATAGTGGCTAGACATAAAAACTGTGTCGTCATAGGTGATTTTAACTACCCGCAGATTGATTGGGTAAATATGTGTTCTGGTCAAAAGAAAGAGATTGAGTTTCTTGATGCTCTCAATGACTGTGCTATGGAGCAGATGGTCTCTGAACCTACCAGGGGTGGGTGATCCTGGATTTGGTCCTAAGTAATGCCCAAGACTTGGTGAGAGATGTAAAAGTGATCGCACTGCTTGGGAGCAGTGACCATAACGTTATTGATTTCACCATTTGTATAAATAGAGAGTTGCCCCAAAAGACCAGCACAACCATGTTTAACTTTAAAAGGGGTAAATTCTCTGAGATGAGGAGGCATGTGAAGAGGAAACTGAAAGGAAAGTTAAATACAAAACCCTTGGGGTAGCTTGGAGGTTATTTAAAACTACAATCCTAGAAGCTCAGATAAAATATATACCACAAGTTAGGAAAGGCACGAACAGGTATAAGAAAAAGCCTGCATGGTTAACAAACAAAGTAATGGAAGCTGTAAAAGGTAAGAAGGACTCCTTTAAGCGGTGGAAAGCTAGTCCAAGTGAGATTAATAAGAGGGAACATAGGCTGTGGCAAATCAAATGCAAGACTGTGATCAGGCAGGCAAAAACGGACTATGAGGAGCATATTGCAAAAAACATAAAGACCAACAATAAAAATTTCTTCAAATATATTAATAGCAGGAAACCAGCCAGGGAGGCAGTGAAGCCCTTGGATGACCAAGGGGTAAAAGGATTCCTGAAGGAGGATAAGGAAATGGCTGAGAAGCTGAATGCATTTTTTGCCTCCGTCTTCACTGTGGAAGATTAGAAGTGTTTGCCCGCTCCAGAACCACTTATTTTGGAAGGGGTGTTGAAAGACCTGAGTCAGATTGAGGTGACAAGAGAGCAGGTCCTACAACTGATAGACGAATTAAAAACTAACATGTCACTAGGTCCGGATGGCATACATCCAAGAGTTCTGAAAGAACTCAAAGTTGAACTTGTGGATCTCCTGACAAAAATATGTAATCTTTCATTGAAATCTGTCTGAGGACTGGAAGGTAGCAAATGTCACCCCCATCTTTAAAAAGGGTTCCAGAGGAGATCCGGGAAATTACAGGCCAGTCAGTCTGACTTCAATACCGGGAAAGTTGGTAGAAACCATTATCAAGGAAAGAATGAGTAGGCACATTGATGAACACGAGTTATTGAGGAAGACTCAGCATGGGTTCTGTAAGGGAAGATCTTGCCTCACTAACATGTTACAGTTCTTTGAGGGGGTGAACAAACATGTGGACAAAGGGGACCCAATAGATGTTGTTTACCTTGACTTCCCGAAAGCTTTTGATAAAGTTCCTCATCAAAGGCTCCTTAGTAAGCTTGAGAGTCTTGGGATAAAAGGACAAGTCCTCTTGTGGATCAAAAACTGGCTAATTAATAGAAAGCAGAGAGTGAGTATAAATGGGCAGTCTTCGCAGTGGAGGATGGTAAGCAGTGGGGTGCTGCAGGGCTCAGTACTGGGTCCCATGCTCTTTAACTTGTTTATAAATGATTTGGAGTTGGGAGTAAGCAGTGAAGTGACCAAGTTTGCAGATGACACTAAATTGTTCAGGGTGGTGAGAACCAGAGAGGATTGTGAGGAACACCAAAGGGATCTGAGACACTGGGTGAGTGGGCGTCAACGTGGCAGATGAGGTTCAATGTGGCCAAGTGCAAAGTAATGCACATTGGGTCCAAGAATCCCAGCTACAAATACAAGTTGATGGGATGTGAACTGGCAGAGACTGACCAAGAGAGAGATCTTGGAGTCGTGGTAGATAACTCACTGAAAATGTCAAGACAGTGTGTGATTGCAATAAAAAAGGCCAATGCCATGCTGGGAATTATTAGGAAGGGAATTGAAAACAAATCAGCCAGTATCATAATGCCCCTGTATAAATCGATAGTGCGGTCTCATTTGGAATACTGTGTACAATTCTGGTCACCGCACCTCAAAAAGGATATTATAGCATTGGAAAAAGTGCAGAAAAGGGCAACGAGAATGATAAAAGGTTTGGAACACTTTCCCTATGAAGAAAGGTTAAAACGCTTGGGGCTCTTTAACTTGGAGAAACGTCTACTGCGGGGTGACATGATAGAGGTTTACAAGATTATGCATGGGATGGAGAAAGAAGAGAAAGAAGTACTTTTCTTCCTTTCTCACAATACAAGAACTTGTGAGCATTTGATGAAATTGCTGAGCTGTCAGGTTAAAACGGATAGAAGGAAGTACTTCTTCACCCAAAGGGTGATAACATGTGGAATTCACTGCCACAGGAGGTGGTGGCGGCTACAAGCATAGCCAGCTTCAAGAAGGGGTTAGATAAAAATATGGAGCAGAGGTCCATCAGTGGCTATTAGCCACAGCATGTGTGTGTGTGTGTGTGTGTGTGTGTATGTGTGTGTGTATATATATATATATATATATATATATATATATATATATATATATTGGCCACTGTGTGACACAAAATTTTGGACTGGATGGGCCATTGGTCTGATCCAACATGGCTTATGTTCTTATGTTCTCCTGGAATCTGGCTAGGTAGGCAGAGCAGCCTCTGAAAACCTCAGGGGAAGGGAGCAGGAGAAGAAAGGGCCAAGCCAGAGAGGCTATTGGCCCAGTTTCCATTCATTCACTATTGGCCCACCTCTGAAGAGAGGGCATTGGATCAGTCCACTGCCAGGGAATCCTTTATTAGGCTGGCTTAGGGAAGACCATATCACTCCCAAACTACCAAGGGAGAGGCACCTGGCAGGAGTGGAAGAGGGTGCAGGGTGGAATCAACCCCCTTCTGCCTAAAACTGCAGCTCTCTTTGGGCAGGAGTGGAAGAGGGTGCAGGGTGGAATCAACCCCCTTCTGCCTAAAACTGCAGCTCTCTTTGGGCATAGCCTAGACAATTGGGAACTCTCAAGGGAGTTATAGACCCAGACTCCATCCCTGGAAACTGATACATTCCCTTAGGCAAGACAACAATATACTCCTTCCAATAAAACAAATGGAGCAGGGAATTCACAAATAGACACACACGTCTCTGGTTATATGTTCAGCTCTGATGGAAAGCCCTATAAAAAAACAAGGGGAGTACAGTCAGATATTATTAACCCAATGAAATGTCCAGTTTTCCCAAAGTCTGTCAATATTCAGCATAGTATAAGACTTCCCAATAGTTTCTCAAATCTGAAAATTTACATCTTTTTGGAAAAAAAATATAGAATCTGATTAGGAGGCCTTGTTCTCAGTTCTCACAGTGTGCCCCCTCCCCCCCCCCAAAAAAACAAAACTAAGGGGAAGAGATGCAGGCATCCTAGCCAATTTTATCTAAGGAGAAATCAGGAGACCTGCCCTTGAGTGTCCAGCTATCATGTGCAGCAATTTCCCTTCCACCACTGCTTGTGTATTTCTGATTGTAAACCGGAAAAAAGAGGGGGAGCTTGGATTACTTTGGAGGCCTTGTCTAAAACTTGCTTGGAGTTTGTAGACCATGTTTTGATAGACAGGTTATGTTCTTCCTCTTCCTAACTACAATCAATGGAAGCTGAGACAATATTGGTTAGAAGGACACCTGAAAACAGCTATTCAGTTGAGAGTGAGACTGCCTGTGTGAAGCTGTGGCAGAAGGGAAAAGATCAGCTTGAAAGAAAGAATCCAAAATGCCTGAATAGGGCATTAGTTGAAAAGTTCAACTGAAAAGAATCTTTGTAACCTCTACCTGATTTTCTCTAAGGTTATATTGAAACCAAAGAACTTCTCAGAGGTGCGTATTCAGTCAATTGACCATACTGAATGGAAGTGGCTTTAAGTGTCTAGATGGTACTCATATATAGCCTGATGTTGTCAGATCTTGGAAGCTAAGTAGGGACAGCCTTGGTTAGGAGATGCCCCAAAGGTGTGCTCATTTGGGGGAAAGAAAAAGACTAGGATTCCTGTATCTGCTCTCCTTCCTGTTCTGATGTCAGCTGGGAGGCTGGCCTGAACAAAGGTTACTAGGTTCCTTCTGGCAACTAGTGGGGGACAGGGGGACTTACTGGAGCAGGAGGGAGGCCAAGCTGAAATTGCAACAATGTGTCTATGTTGTTAGGGAAACTGCTCTCAAAATAACTTGGGGAATTAGACTGAGAGACAGTTAGCCCCAAAAAGGAATCTTTGTTATCTGTGTATACGAGGCTCAACCGATCAGAAGGTCAATGCTCAATAAAGGACTCTAATTTGATAAAATCAATTGTGGTTTATTTGAAACAATAGTTCGTTCACACAAGGTACAAAATCAATCACACATTCACACAGGTCTAGGAAATATAGAGAGATCGATAGGGGAACATAAAGGAATGGACATACAGGGTAATACTACCTCTCGCAGACTCCAATGGAAGGCTCCGATGGCGACGAATGAGGGAATAGGGGTAAGGTCCCGAAACTGATCAGGAATCGGGGGTGTAACTACACAGCGGGGAAGGGGTTTACTGAGTAGAAGGCACACCTGTGGGTAGCTAGTCCACAGGTTATATAGAGTCACCTTAGTCCTGAGGGGATGGGAGGTGACTGGGAGTGGTAATGGGAGGTTCCGCTGATGACCAAGAAGGCTGGACATCGGCTGGACCAATGGCGAGTCCATGGCGACACCTGATTGGATGTGTGCTTCAACCAATGAACATCACCTTCATCCTGGGCATCCTGGAAACTTCCAAGTTGCGACAGGGCCTGGGGCGGCTCCGCTGATATCAATATGGGAATGGTTGGGTGATTGGGAGGAGATGGGATTAACTGGGAAAGGGACAATAGGGAATCAGATATGAACCTAGGTATTCCGGTATAGACAAAAGGGCTTGGATGTGTCAGGAGAGATTCTTCCTCTTTCTCGACTCTCCTGGGCGAGGACTGTTATTCAGGAAATCACTTTGGCAATCAGGATTAATAGTGGAGCCATTAATCCCTTCATGAACTAGATAGGTTGCTTGCGGGCTAGGAATGACTCAAGGTGTGTACGTGAGGTTCCCATTTAGAAGGAATGAAGCCCAACCAGGCAGGAAGATGGCTACATGTGGCGTTAGCGAAGCACAGTGGCTTCCATGCTTAGCGCTTCAACACCGTTCGCCTGGACAGCTCCGTGGCGGCGCAGCCTCCTCCTCGCCATGGCGGGTTCCACGCAGTAGCGGGGAAATATTTGTGTGCGGCTGCAGACACTCTGTGCCCGTCTCAAGCACTTGTATACTTATTAATGGGTACACGAGAGTCTTACATAGTCCCTGGATAGTTTACTCGCATTCACTGGCCAGGCGGATGCAAGCTTACTTCTCCAGGCGCCCTGGCAACCATGTTTGTGACAGAGGGGTCATTTTCTCACAGTTCCCCCCCTCGAGACTGACGTCACCGTCTAGTGGCAAAGTCTCGTGAAGAAAAAGAAAACGGGGCTTTAGTAAGAGGGCGGTAAGCCCTTGAGGCATGGGGTGTCTACTGGGGAATACCGGCTACCTGCAAAAAGGTTGGAGCCACTATCTTAAAACTACTCAAAAACACAATTTTAAAAATGCCAATGGGCCATCAGATCCTTCCTTGGCGTTCATGCTTACAGAGAGGCCTGTGGGGATACATTGTGCATATTCAACATTTCATGTAGCATTATAAAATCCATAAAAACACGTGGTAGAATCACACAATACAAAGTATTTGAATCAAAGATTACTTAAAAGCGAAATCATGCGCGCAGTCTAGGCCGGCTAGGCTGCAATAGTTGATTGGACAGGAAATAATCATTACATATTATCAACGGAGTCACTAGGCAAATCATTAAAAATTCCCATGTTACATTTCATACTTATATAAAAAAAATCCTAACACTATGCTAGTACATAATTCATCTGTCTATTTTCTGACCTTTGGTCTTCAGGCTTCTCCTTCTCCCCCCCTCGATAACTTCCACGCTGGGGACAGAAGAGGGTTCCCTTCTTATTTGGCTTGTCTGTAGTCTTTTTCTGGAGGGGAGGAGGCTGGCGGCGCCGAGGAGTCTGCTGCGGATATCCCACCCCCCCTTGTATCCAGGCTGCCCACAGTGAAGCCAGGCTTCTATCGGAGCATGCTCCAAACGGAAACATCCGACGTAGCTCGGACCTCGTCGAGGGTCCGTTCACATGACCTGGGGAGACCCTATCTAGAGGGGTCTCCGGGGCACTTATGCAAATTTAGAGAACAATGGGGTTCTGGGAGAAACCTTCACATACTTTGCTTATGTTATACATCCTTTGAGTAACATTTAGCAAATTCTGTTGAAGCATTTTACAAAACCAACTTTCCTGATGAGGTTACAGTTTTTTTTCAGTTGACATTAGTATGCTTCCTTCAACCTTGAAGCACCTCGTTTCTCATGCCTACCCAGCTTTGCGGAGGGGGAAAGCATACGCCTGGAAGTGCGGGCCTATGGACCAACAACCCGAACCGGGGAGCACGGCCGCGGAAGGGCCTCTCCTGTTGCAATAGGTTCGGGGAAGTTGATCCACTGGCCGCTTTCCCCCTTTTTAATCTGGAGCCCGTGTGGGCTCCGGAGAGCCAGCTATAAGCGTGGCTCTCTTTTAGGGCCTCTTGGAGTCCCTCCCTGGCTGGGAGGGGGGGGACTCCCCCTTTACTTGGTAAAAGATAGAAAAACATAAATAAATAAAACATATACACAAGGAAACTTTTGGTCCAAGTTGATAATGGGCCTAAGGTTCCCTGCCTGTCAGTCAAAGTTCTGGCCGGCAGGGGTGGGATCTGAGTTGCATGTTGGTTCCCACTTCCTGTGAGGTCGTGCCCACATCCTGGTGCCAACAACCCGTCGGTGGGCGGGGGAGATGCAAATGACCTTTTGCAAAGCAGCGTGGGAGATTTTCCTTTCCTCACGCTAACCGGACCATGCGGTGGAAATCATGGAGAGGAGTGTATTGAGGCTGGCCGGTTACTCCGTTGGGTAGGCTTCTCCGAACCTACCACATCAGGAGAGGCCCCCGTCCTGGAGATGTTTCTTGGTGAAGCGAGAAAAGAGCCTCTGCAAAAAGGGCTAACTTGATTCTCGCTCCCTCCAACTCCGCACTCCCTGGTTCGGCCTCGCAATTTCTCCAAAAGCCTGCTCCAATTTTTCCACAAGCCTGCCCACCCAAGGGCGGGCACCCTTCTTTGGTATAAAAACAGATCTTAAAACATACAAACAGGGGTATAACCACTCAAGACCTTATTTTATGTTACCCCTCCCGCCCGGGAGATGGCAACTGCTATACTGCCACGTCACTTTTTCCCGCGTCGCACTCTCGTCCGTCACTAGTCAGGGCGGTTTACAGAAGCGCCAGGCAGTGATGGCATACGGTTCATTACGCAGACCAAGTGGGAGGCACATATGCAAATACCTTTTTGCCTTGAAATGGGTTTCTTGGGCCATTGTGGGGCACCCCCCTTTTGCAGAGTCACCCCAGAAGGGCTTGTGGTCGTGCTCAAGTGGTTTTCCTATTACGAGGCGCTTCTTTCTTGTGGGGAATACCAGAATCACTGTGACTTGAAGGTGCTTCGGTGCGTTTGGCTCTCCCTGTGGAGGCCGGGGTCAAGCATTCCGCCTGGTCTCGTGTGCGCCCTTACAAACTCAGGGTGCCCCTGCAAGTATGGCACCTGGTGCAGAGTCTGTTCTGGCCCCCTGAGACCCTAGGTGGGCGGAACTTTTAGCTGGAGCTCCGCGCTCCGGAGGGCAAGTGTCATTGCCTGCCCTCTTTTAACCCTCGGGCTGCCTCGGCGGCCCAACCTTCTCTGGTAAAAGATAGACAAATCTTAAAATCAACAGTTCATTGCCCACATATGGCGTTGGAACTCTAAGTCCCAGATGTCCCCAGTCCTGCGCTTTGGGTCAGTGCATGCGCATAGTGCGTCTATGCAGATGAACTAAGCCTAAGGCATGTTGGGAGTAGGTCATTGTACAATATTTTACAAATAAATGGACCTAAGTTCGGTCCGTTCCGGTGGGAATAACAGCTCCCGGAAGGCCACTGTTCGGGCGTCCCATGGGTTCCGAGATTGCTCTTCACCTATGTTGCCTTTAATCTAGAAGATGGTTGGCAGACACAGGGCGTCCGAGAGAGAGAGTTTTCCTAAGCTCCTCGGTTCGGGTGCCCATGCACAGCCTGAGTCCCTCCCGCAGTTATGTGGGTAAGGGCTGCACGCTCAGGTGTCCCAATGGGTCAGAACAGTGGCTGCACCAGGTTCCTGATGCTTTGAGCGTCTGCAACTTCTTCCCCTCTCCGTTCCCTGTGTTCCTTCAGGATCACGGAGCGCCGGAAGAGCCACAGAGCTCAAATACTGGAATACTGGGAGTCTCTCTGGGTCAGAACAGGTTCTGTCCCAGAGTCACTTCGGGCCTTGTAGTGATGGATCACTTGGTGGGACTATTATCTAGACCATCAAGAAGCGATCCAACACTTGCAAGAATGCCCTGAGTTTGTTCTGCTCAATTTGGGCTTCTCCTCACCCCCCCCCCCCCGGGCTAACAAGCCCACCCTTTACTTGGTAAAAGATAGAACTTTCCATAGGGGCAAAGCGGGGCTGAGAGATGACATTACAGGCTGTGGGGACTACCTTTCCCATCGTCCTTCGCTTCCCAGCCCAAAAGTTGAGGCATGCGCAGAGGAGGTTTATGCAAATGCCTCAAGTCCAGGGTGACCTGGGAGCGACGGGGCAGTGGAGTTCTCAACCCTTAAAACCTTATCCAGGGGTGAACAAGGAGGGAGAAGTTTTCCAAACCCATACACAGGGTGCAGGGATTTAGAATATAGTGTGGGCCGAGCCATCATTTGACTCGTTATGACCTTTTAGCTACTTGGTGGAATCGAGGCACCAGAGGGGGATGATCGGGCGGCTTTAGCCTGTGACCCAACCGGTCCCCGATGTTGTCAAACATGTGGGGCTGCAGAACCGGGGGTCCCAGCGGGCCTGTTGAACTGAAGCGCCTGGCGCGATCCAGTTCAGATGGGAGCCTGAAGTGGCAAAGCAGGACGCGCGCCCGATGGTAGTCTTCCGATAAAGACTTCCAAACCCTCGGGAAGCAATCCTTGCAAGTTCTACCTTGCCACTGCTGGTCCGCACTCCACGGTTCGGTTTCGTCGCCTTTCTCCCCTCTCCCTTTCCCTTGGGCTTTACAGCCCTCCCTTACAAGTAAAAGAAAGATCTTGGAAAAGGAATGAAGAAAGGGAGCCCCCCCCCCCTCGCACAAGTGGGGAGGGGATTCAAGGCGGTACTTAGGGCTTTTCAATGACGAGGGGACGATATCTCCACATGGTTTGGAGCTCGTCCACCTTCTTGAGCTGCTTTCTCAGCCAGCACCCCAAGACAATTATTGCAATACAGAGTATAATCTGGAAGACCAAAATGACCACAATAGGGTGCAAGGCTACGTTAAGTATCGCTGACCCAGTAGGGCTCCAGCCAAGGAGCGCGTCAAGGAACGAATGCTTCCCCGTGTCCTTGATTTGTGTTAAAAGCCCGGAGATTTCCTGTCCATCGTGTTTAACCACCATGGCGGCTGTATCTCCGCTCCTCTTAATGTCTTGCAAGGCCTGTTTTAAAAGGGGATGAGACAGCAAGGATCTAATCGCCCGCAGTCCCATGCCCAGGAAGACTGGCTGAATAAATTTGAACAGGCTAGGGGCCAACAGGATTTCCTCCCTAGTCCATATGGGGACTGTGAACTCTATATCGCACCCTACAATGGAAGATAGGTTGCAGAAACATCTGTTGACGCCTGGCAACATGGGTTGGATGTGGAAGGTATTTATGATGAGGTACTCGCAATATGTCCTCACGCAAGCACACCCTCTTCCCAAATACGCAAAAGCGGAGGCATTCTCTTGCCTGAGCGCATATTTGCATTCTTGGGGAGAGTCCCTTAGCGGGTTCACACAGGGGTGGTGGGTGTGTAGAGTCTGCTCATCACAAATAAATCCCAAGTTGTCCTTATGTACACATGCTTGTAAATCTACAGCTTCCCAACTTCCGTTGTCATTCCTGGCCCATTTGTCTGAGTCCGAGGAATATAAAACGTCCGTTGGTCCCACTTGCAGTCCTAGTGGCACAACGGGGTGCACATAAAAGAACCTTTGTGCGGTGGGCATCAGGATGAGAAGTCTTAGCTCCTGCCTGTCCACAGAAAAAGAGGTATTAACCAGAGTCCACCAGGCTTCCAATTCCAGTTGTGGGGTGGGAATTTCTGGTCTAATTAACTGCTTGATTTCTAGTGGGATATTTCCCTCCGTGGCTTGTCTGATCATGCCCATGGTTACTGCTAAATTCATAGCTTGAGCCTGGGTGCATGCCAGCGCCAAAGAAATATTTAACTGTAGGGATTGAGTGCCTCTCAACAGCAAGGCAAAATCCCTTTCAATTTGGTTTTCCCAATTTACTAAAATGGAGCTGATAGAATGCTGGACTTCAGAGATGGTGTGGAAAGAGTCATTAATGGGTTTTCCCAGCTGGGAAATATAGGAGGTAGCGTAGGCAAATTTATTTGCTAGTGTTTCTATATTTATAGAATCTAAGACCGCTACTCCTCCAGCAACTGGTGCTACCCAGTCTCCTACAGACCGTTTCAATCTGCGAGGTGTGTTCCCCACCCATAACTGTAACCAAGCTTCCCAGCCCTTCTTACTGGGTTCCAAGTAGGAAGCACATTGTGGCAATTTTTCGATGGTATTTAATCCCGTCAGGCTGACCCTGATTTCCTTTAATACCATTTGTGGGCGAATTAAAACTTGCTCCCTTATATCCCTCTTAATCACATGGGAACCAATTATGTGGGAATTGGCGCTTAGTGTGCTCTCAGCGTCTGGAATGAGAGGGTTGAATTGGAGCTGGGTGGAATTCCCTATCGTGAGGGTATAGTTTCCTTCCTCCGATGGAAGCTCTGTGTTGAAGGTACCCAATTTGGTGAATTTCATTCCCATCGCGGGCTCCTGCTGGCATAGAGGGTCTATTACTATAAACCAGTCAGGAGGTCCCTGTGTTCCCAACTCCAAATCAGTAACGATCCAATTTCTATTTGACCATGCGGTTAGCTGGTAATGATGCATCTCTCCACTAGGTGTCTGTATTGAGAACGCAAGCGGTTTTTCTATCCTGGAGCCAATTGATAATATAAATTTGAAGGGATCTCCTGCATTCCATACTGCGGTCGACACCATGGCAATTTCACAGTATGGCCCCATGTCCTCAGTAAACCCTTTAGAGGCTGGAGTCGCGCTAGGAGTTATTGTGGGAGTTGTTGTTAATTTCCGTGGGCCTTTTGGGACATAAACACAATGCATTGGCACTAGAGGTCTCATGGTATCCTCATGAGAAAAACAGTACAGTTCCTGCGTTAGCATTCTAGTCCCAGCACATAACAAAATCATATTAGGTGGTCTAACCCATTCTTCGTCACAGCTGCGAAAGTCATAGCTGCTTCTGGGAAGTCTGCTGTCATTTTCCCCATAATTAGACTTTATGACTTTGCATAGCATGATTTCCTTGGGGTATAGGCTTGTTTTACATCTCCAATGAGAGAATGGGACTATCGTGGGCAATACTGCTCTATCAGCTGTACATTTCTCCTGCATTAACATCAATACTAAATACATTGCATGCATCATTGTTCCCACAAATCTCACCTTTACATTCTGGTAATCCATATTGTGTACCTGGAAATAAAAGATAAGATTGCGCTGTAGACCCTTCTTGCTATTTCTATAGGCTTGAAAGAGTCAAAGTACTAGAACAAGGTTGGGGAAGAGGGGAAAGGGAAGGAGCAGTTTCACCGGAGAGAAGAAAAGAGAAAAAAAAACTTGCTGCGATTCTAAAATTCTAAAATTACATGTTTGTGTTCGGTGTTCTTGTCTCCTATACCCCCCCCCCCCTAGATTACTGTGGACAGGTCTGTCTCAGGAATCTTTTTTCCTATTTTTGACTTGTTCAGGTTATACCCAGGGTGAGGAATGTGTCGCTTAAGGGGAAATCCACCGGCTCGGGACATGGCATGACAGAGATTTGTCGGATTTCAGCTCTTTTCTGCGGCGGCGCCACCTCAGGTTGCTGAATCAGATTAGTGTTAGCTGGAGCAGTCCCCTTCCATTCCTTGAGTTGGGAACAATGGAAGTACTTTCGCCAGGTTTCTCCGTTCTTTTTCTGAATTTCTACTTGGTAGACCGCTGGGCTGATCCTCAGTGTTATCGGGACCGGACCTAACCATTTGGCTTCCAAGGAGTGCTCGTTTTGCGAGAATCTCCTATATAGCACTAGCTGGCCTGGATTCCACACTCGAGGATTTTTGACCCAGCCTAGCCTCTGATCCATTGCCTGTTGTGTTTTTCCTAGTTGTTTAGCTACCTCCAGGTGGATATTGTGGACCTCTGTGACTAGCGATTGCACCCACGCGTCATTCACAACCACCGGCATCCAGTCAGATGGAAGCTGTGTTTTGAGCCAGAAGGCTTCTGGCAACACCATTTTCCTTCCTGTCATGACCATATGCGGTGTGTGACCGTGAACGGCAGTAGTTCCCCTCAGCGCCATCAGGATAATGGGCAGTTTCTCGTCCCAATCCCGGCCTGTGGATTTTACTACTTTCCGTAGGGCTTCCTTGATAGTCCGGTTTGTCCTCTCAATTGCCCCTGAGGCTTGGGGGTGTCCGGCAATGTGAAACCGCTGCTCCACCCCTAAGGCTTTGCACAATTCCTTGGTGACCTCCCCGATGAAGTGTGACCCCAAATCCGAATCCATGACCCTCGGGATTCCCCATCTCGTCCATAGGTGGTTGAATAAAATTTTAGCAGTTGTAGCGGCAGTATTATATTTACAAGGGAAAGCCTCCACCCATTTGCTAAAGGGATCGATCACCGTGAGGCAGTATCGGTTTCCTCTTGCTGTGCGGGGAAGGGGGCCGATAAAATCAATTTGTATACGAGCCCAGGGTCCCTCTATTCTTTGGTGTTGGATGGGAGCTTTGGGTCCTGATGTGTCGGCATTAACCATAGCACACGCAAGGCAATTATTAACCCACTGCGCGACTTCCTGGCGCATGCCCGGCCACCAGCCCGTCTCCTTTACCCGTTCCAAAGTTAGATTTGCACCGCGGTGTCCCTGCTCATGCACAAACTTGATTAAATCCCCTCTGACCTGCAGAGGTACAATCCAGTGTTGTTCCCCCTGGCTATCTACTGCCCAGTAAATACCATCTTGCTGAATGATGGTGTATTTCCCCGTTTCATCCTTCTGGGCTTTGGCGAGCTCCAGGATCTCTGGGTCGTCTTTCTGGAGTTCGCCCAAATCCATCAGGATTTCTCTCCCCTTGCTCTGGTTCCGAGTGGTGACCGGGTGTAGGGGAAAGGTAGGGGGTGAGCGGAAAGGATTGCTGTCTGCGAATGCAGCTTCTTTGGCAATAGCGTCTACTCTGTTGTTCCACATCCCTTCCTCTGTATATTGTCTCTGATGTCCCTTGACGTGAGTCACGTAGGTGGAGTCAGTTCGCGCCTCTATTCTCTCAGCTATTTGCAGCCATTTCTGAGAGTGCGCGACCGTTTTCCCCTCGCTATTCAGCCAATTCTGTTTCTTCCAAATGGGCAGCCAGGCTGTGATCGCCTGCACCGTCCAATGAGAATCTGTAAAAATGGCTAGGGGCACATCCAGAGGCTCAAACTGGAGGATTGCTAGCACTGCCTCCACTTCTGCGGCTTGGCTAGAATGAGGGCGGACGGTTCCTTTAAGGACTAGGGAATCCTGCACTCTAATGGCGCCGTAGCCAGTTCGAGCTGAGCCATTTACATGGAAGGAAGACCCATCGCAAAACCAACAAACAAGCTCTTGTTGTCGGGCTTCTGCTAGGGTTATTCCTCCATTAACCGGCCAGGGTATATGTTGTACTACTGGCAGCGGACACTCATGCTCTTCCCCTTCAACTACGAGGCCATAGGGCGAGGGCGGTTCCTTTTGCTCCTTCTGGAAATCTACCCCTCTATTAGTTAACGCCAGTGTCCACTGGGCAATCCTTTGGTTCGAAACTTGCCCATCTTTAACTTTCCCTGAGAGAATATACTTAAGAGGGGAATGAGTAGTTTGAACTACCACCCTTGCTCCTCCTATTATAAACTCCCAATGGGTTAAACTCCAAACCAGAGCGAGGCAGACCTTCTCACAGGGGGAGAATTTTTCCTCCACGGAGGAAAGGTTCCTGGAGGCGTAAGCCACCACCCGCTGAGATCCCGCTCGTCTCTGGATCAGGGTAGCCCCCAGACTGTGCTCCGAGATAGCCAGCTGAATGAAAAACGGCTGGGTAACGTCGGGGTGGGCAAGCGCCGGAGCCTTTGCGAGGTCATTTTTGAGCTCTGCAAAAGCCTTTTGCTGCTCCGGTCCCCAGTACCACTGCACATCCTTCTTCAGGAGCTCATAAAGAGGTCGGGCTTTCTCGGAGAACATCTCGATGAAATCCCGGGAAAAGTTAAAGGTGCCTAACAAAGCTCTTAGTGAATGGGGGTCTGTGGGGGCGGGGAGTTTAGAAATCACTTCTACTCTCTGCGAATCCGGTGTTCTCCCTTCTGCCCCTAGTGTGATGCCAAGGTACTTCACCTCGGTCTTTACTAGCTGAGCCTTCTCCCTGCTCGCTTTAAATCCTGTTTCTTGAATGAGGCTGAGGACCTCCTCAGTGACCTCCCGGACCTTTTCCTCTGTTTCTGCGTGGATCAGCACGTCATCTACATAACTGAGCACGCAGTCCTTTGATCCAGGTAGCAGTCGGTCCCACATCTGCACAACATGTGCGTGACAGATGCTTGGGCTTGAATGGAAGCCCTGCGGTGTCCGCTTGAACACGTACTGTTGGCCGCGGAAAGTAAACGCGAATTTATACCAACAGGATTCGTGCAAGCGGATCGAGTGGAACGCGTTGGCCAAGTCCACCATGCTGTAAAATTTAGATCCCGCCGCAATGGCTGCTACTATCTCATTGTATTTGGCGACCACCGGGGCCACCGGGGGAGTCACTGCATTAAGGGCTCTGAAGTCCACCGTCATCCTCCAAGTTACTCCATCTGCCTTAAGGACCGGCCACAAGGGGGCGTTGCAGATGGACTGCATTGGGAGGATGACGTCCCACTTCAACAGACCCTCAATTGTTTTCCCTATTCCTGCTTCCGCTTCCGCGGGGTATTTGTACTGGCGCTGGGGAGGAGGATCTTTGCCTTCTATGAGAACACAAGCATTTCTCACAGTCCCACACTCCGCCTTGTCAGTAATCCATACCCCGGGAAACTTTTGGGTCCATAGATCTCCCGTCACTGAACATACAGGGAAGGGCGCTTTTAGAGCAGCACATCGGTGTATAGCATTAATAAAGTCCGGGCCTCCCGGGATGTGCCACAGGAGTCCGTTGGCTAAATCTACAGTTAAATGGTTTTTCTTTAGGAAGGGAGCCCCAATCATTCCATCGTCTTCCCCTGCATTATTACAGGCTGTCATGGTGGCTTTGAGTCTCCCTACAGTGATTGGAATCTTTCTCCAGATGTGTGAGAGGTGGCTTCCTCCCGCGTACCCAGCCAGTTCCAGAGTTCTGTCTGTCTGGGTTCCCTGAGTAATTAGCGTTGGATGGAGCACGCTAATCGATGCTCCTGTGTCCACTAATAGAGTGGCAGGTTTAATGTTCCCTGGAGCCCCAATGCCTGCCTTTACCATTGGTCTCCCCCAGGTGTCTGGCTTAAGTTTAGCCACTACTCCTTCGGGGAGATCAGTGGGCCCCGGGCACCCCTAGCGCAAACCCTGTTCCTCACATTCGGGATTGCTGACGACGGCTAACTGATTGACGGCTGCCATTGGTGCCGTGTATAGTGGGACGGTAGGGTACATTGGAGTAGGCGGGTTTTGGGCCACCGCAGCTACGGGTGGTGAATACCCTTGAGGTGCCGCAAAGTGAGATTGGGTTGGTGGAGGCGGGGGAGCAGACGGCTGCTGATTTCCCCACCCCTGCATTACTTGTTGTTGCCTCTCTATCAAAAGTGCAGTGGGTGCTAGATCCATATTGGTCATGTCGCACCCTGCATGGAGTAAAAAGTTCCAGAGCGCTTTTCGCTGAGTCTGTTCTTCGGGCGGCATTGAATTCCAAAAACGCATTCGCTCGGCCTTTCTGTTATAGGAAGGCTTGTACCCTCGACTCTGATTCTGCAAATCTTGATATGCCTCCCCATAAGGGCCCGTCATTAGGTTGGGCTGTGGGGCCGGAGGCGGCTGCACAGTGGGAGAAGGAAAAGGGGCCGAGGGCTGCGCAGGTGGAGGAGGGGCTCTCGGTTGATAGTTAGGATTCCCTCCCCCTGCTACGTGCTTCTGCCTGGCCGGTTTCCCATTGTTTCGCGCCTGAGCGTGCTTATTTTGTCCTGTTGGAGGATTGACTGGAGGCTGTGATGGGTTATAGGGGCCCGTATTAACTTCCCTCTTCTGATACTGAGAGTGAGGCCCGTTGTTAGCATAAGTAACCGTACTAACAGCTTCCTTAGCCCGGTCTTTCTTATTGCTCTTTTTCCCTTGCGCAACCGTGTCCATATATCTGCTAATATTTTCCAGATTAGCATGAAGTGTGCTCCATTTAGGGTTAGGTGCATGTGTGGGTCCCAGTGCCTGCCGCGTCTCTGGGTTGAGGCCTTTAACGACATCTGTTATAAAATCAGTGTCATCGTAGTCGGGTTCCTGACCCTCTTCCTCCGGGAATACTACGTCGGCAGCTAAGGCTAAGAATTGTTTTTTTGCTAGATAGACCATAGGGTCTTCATCTGGACCTTGCACGGTCTGGGTATATACATATTTAACATTCTCTTCATTCCAAGTGATTCTTAATAGTTCAGCTATCCACTCCAAGGTGGTTATGGCGTCTGTGTGTGCGAGTAGCAACTTTTCTCTCACTTTTTCTACATGAGGGCCGTTTAGAGCCAATCTCAGGACCTGATTTAACTCCCTGATGGTTATATTTGGGTATTCGCGGTACATTTGCATCATCCATCGGATGGAGGTTTCCCTATTATATGGGCCGAGAATTTGGTGTGCCATTTTAACATTTTCAATTTTCCAATCCTTAACCTCCTTAGTTATCTGCACCGTCTCTTTACCGTTCCCCTGTTTAGTGGTAGTTTGCCGGGTGACCACCGGGCATACTGGGGCGGGGGCAATCTCACAGGGTTGTACTTCCCCCTCATCCTCACTTTCCTCATCGGATGTGAAATCGTAGAGGTCAGCGGGTGCCACCGTGGCTATGAAGGTTTTCTTAATCTCTAATTTCTTTCGGAGGGCTGTTATCTCCCTTTTGCATGCCTCATGACTAACTGCTTCTCTAGCCTTTCGGTTTTGCTCTGAAGCATATTGCATGGCGTGTTGCAGTTTTTCATTTCGGGCTTTTGTTTGTTCCAATTCTTTTTCCAACACCTTTATTTGCGAGTGGGCCTTCTTTAGAGCTGTTATGGTATCTTGGTGTATTAAGGCCAGGGTATTTTTCTCTATCTTGACCTCTTCTATGGTTCGGCTTGCCTGCTGCAAGTCGAGGTCCAAGCTATTGTTTTCTCCCGCCAGTCTACTCATCTCTGTTGCATGGGTCTGGAGTAAGAGTTCCTTTTCTGCGGTATGCTTCCGGAACTCGTCCTCCAGCACCTCTGCATGTTTCTTAAGGCTTGCCTCTAATTCTTGTTCCTTTCTTTCTATCTGCTGGTCTTTCTGGGTTAGCTGCTCCTGGAGTTGCTTATTCAAGGCAGAGCTATCCCGCAGGGCTTCAAACAGGCCCCACGAGGCAAAAAGATCTCTTTTGCCAGTGCTAATTGTTTTGTTGTTGCAATTTTCTTCAAATATATCCCTAAAGGACTGGAGGGGATCAGAGCCTTGGTTAAAGACTCCCCTGTTCCAGGGGTTGTCCCCTTTCTTTATTAACCATTTCTCCAACTTGGGGAGTTCCTCCTTTTTGGCGAAAATCTCCATTTTAGCGTGGGTTTAGGTTTTTCTTTGTATTTCGCCTACTGCCAATCTCTGGTGGTATTTTAGCTATGGGTTAGGGGGCCACGAGCCGACCCGACGATCGCGTCTCGGGCAGAAAAGGGAGCCACGAGCCGACCCAACGATCGCGTCTCGGGCAAAGTTTTAGGCAGCGAGCCGACCCGACGGTCGCGTCTCGGCCAAAAGGGGAAGCCACGAGCCGACCCAACGATCGCGTCTCGGGCAGAGTTTTAGGCAGCGAGCCGACCCGACGGTCGCGTCTCGGCCAAAAATGGAGCCACGAGCCGACCCAACGATCGCGTCTCGGGCAGAAAAGGGAGCCACGAGCCGACCCAACGATCGCGTCTCGGGCAAAGTTTTAGGCAGCGAGCCGACCCGACGGTCGCGTCTCGGCCAAAAATGGAGCCACGAGCCGACCCAACGGTCGCGTCTTCGGGCAAAAGGGAGCCACGAGCCGACCCAACGATCGCGTCTCGGGCAAAAGGGAGCCACGAGCCGACCCAACGATCGCGTCTCGGGCAAATAAAATAAAAAGTTGCCCAGCAGTCAGATTGCAGCGGTCCTACGACCCGCCTGCCCTCCTGACTGTCGGGTGCCTTAGACTAGCCTTGGCCTAGACTCGTGTAAGGACTTGGGTGCGTGTGTGCAAGTGTCTGAGTGTGTATGTAGTGTGTGTGCGTGTGTGCACTAAGCTCTAAAGAAAAGGGAGAAGGGAAGGGCGCTCTTTCCAGGTCTTAAACAATCCTAGCCTGTCCTGACATTCCCTCCCACGATAGACGCGTTTAGAAGGCCTCGGGACGGCGGCCAGACTTCACGGGACTTCCCCCTTGCGTTCTATCGGGCTCAGTCCTCTTTCGAGGTGTCTGGCCTCCTAGGGGCGGCTGAGAAGTCCAGTTGAATGATAGAAATGGGGGCAGCCCAACCCACAAATACAGAGATGCTCGCTAGAGCCGTTCACGCAGAACTCATTCACTCAATCACTCACGCAATAGCCTCGCTAGCAAGACTTTCTGAACGGTGCAACCTTACGTCTGTCTGTATGAAGACACGCGTGTCGACTCGCGTGCATTCACACAAACAGGATAATGCCCAAGCTTTCTCCACCAATTTCTGTTAGGGAAACTGCTCTCAAAATAACTTGGGGAATTAGACTGAGAGACAGTTAGCCCCAAAAAGGAATCTTTGTTATCTGTGTATACGAGGCTCAACCGATCAGAAGGTCAATGCTCAATAAAGGACTCTAATTTGATAAAATCAATTGTGGTTTATTTGAAACAATAGTTCGTTCACACAAGGTACAAAATCAATCACACATTCACACAGGTCTAGGAAATATAGAGAGATCGATAGGGGAACATAAAGGAATGGACATACAGGGTAATACTACCTCTCGCAGACTCCAATGGAAGGCTCCGATGGCGACGAATGAGGGAATAGGGGTAAGGTCCCGAAACTGATCAGGAATCGGGGGTGTAACTACACAGCGGGGAAGGGGTTTACTGAGTAGAAGGCACACCTGTGGGTAGCTAGTCCACAGGTTATATAGAGTCACCTTAGTCCTGAGGGGATGGGAGGTGACTGGGAGTGGTAATGGGAGGTTCCGCTGATGACCAAGAAGGCTGGACATCGGCTGGACCAATGGTGAGTCCATGGCGACACCTGATTGGATGTGTGCTTCAACCAATGAACATCACCTTCATCCTGGGCATCCTGGAAACTTCCAAGTTGTGACAGGGCCTGGGGCGGCTCCGCTGATATCAATATGGGAATGGTTGGGTGATTGGGAGGAGATGGGATTAACTGGGAAAGGGACAATAGGGAATCAGATATGAACCTAGGTATTCCGGTATAGACAAAAGGGCTTGGATGTGTCAGGAGAGATTCTTCCTCTTTCTCGACTCTCCTGGGCGAGGACTGTTATTCAGGAAATCACTTTGGCAATCAGGATTAATAGTGGAGCCATTAATCCCTTCATGAACTAGATAGGTTGCTTGCGGGCTAGGAATGACTCAAGGTGTGTACGTGAGGTTCCCATTTAGAAGGAATGAAGCCCAACCAGGCAGGAAGATGGCTACATGTGGCGTTAGCGAAGCACAGTGGCTTCCATGCTTAGCGCTTCAACACCGTTCGCCTGGACAGCTCCGTGGCGGCGCAGCCTCCTCCTCGCCATGGCGGGTTCCACGCAGTAGCGGGGAAATATTTGTGTGCGGCTGCAGACACTCTGTGCCCGTCTCAAGCACTTGTATACTTATTAATGGGTACACGAGAGTCTTACATAGTCCCTGGATAGTTTACTCGCATTCACTGGCCAGGCGGATGCAAGCTTACTTCTCCAGGCGCCCTGGCAACCATGTTTGTGACAGAGGGGTCATTTTCTCACAATGTCACTTCCAGTGTGACTTGGAAGCGACATCATCACACAGCAACATTGGGACAATGCTCTGGTATTTGGGCAAAAACTTTTGGTAAATTTGGTTTTTTGCCCAAATACTAGAGCATTGCCCTGATGTTGCCAATGTGATGATGTCAGGTCGCATTGGAAATGACAAACACATTGCTGCAATGTCAACTGGACCTCACTTTTTGGGGGGTTAAGTCCCACCCTCCCGGCCAGCTTATCAGCAGTGGGGTGGTGGGGCCTGGTGGTGGAGGATCCCACCTCCACTGGGGGTCTGACAACCCTAGCCTGATCCCATCCAAGACAGCCAAAAGCAGGACAGCCAGTGCAATGAAGCGGAAGCCTCACAACCACTAAGGAAGTCCAGGGTGCCAAGAGCTTATAAGAGATCCCAAGTAAATATCTCCCCTAGGGCATTTTAGAATTTAGTATTAAGCATAAAATTTCAGAGAAGAGATTGGATTTATACCCTGCCCTCTACTTGGATACTCAGAGCAGCTTACAATTTCCTTCCCCTTCCCCTCTGATACCCTGTAAAGTAGGGGGAGCTGAGAGAGCTCTCCAAGAACTTCTATTGAAAAGAACATCTCTGAGAGAGTTATGACTGACCCAAGGTCACTCCAGCAGCTGCACGTGCAGGAGTGGGGAATCAAACCCAGTTCTCTCTGATAAGAGTCTGCGCACTTAATTCCTACAACAGTTTGGTGTAGTGGTTAAATGCACAGATTCTTATCTGAGTTTTCATGTATGTGTTTGTATGTGTGTTAATTAGCCACCATAAGTCAAAGTTAAAAGCATGAACTCTGAGTGTAGAAATTTGAATATTGGCTTGTGCATAACCCCAGTACGGGCTCTTCATGCCATTATTTTATCCCCCAGTCTCTAATACAGATGGAAGGCACATGGCTCAGGGAATAACATTCCAATCATATTTGTGTAAAGTTATAAGATTGGATCCTATTCAGTAGTTTAGGAAATTAAAAACACTAAATCTAGAATTTTTATAGCTGGGACCTAATCTAGCCTACTTTACAATTTAAGGGTTTATAAAGGCTTTTCTGGAAGAAATAGAGGAACATCAGCTATAATATTTTCATCTACAATATCTTACTGAATCTAAGAGAACTGTGAAGAGAATGTAACATCTCAGCTGCCCCGTGTTATCATATAAAAGTTATGGCCACAGAAGCAAATCCATGACTAGGTTTTTTAAACAAATTATATGATTTTCCATCATGATTAATGATATCTTTACTTTATGACAAATATAGTCTTCCAAGACCAAAAATGGACACATTCACCATTAGTGCAAAGTTCTGCTTTCACAATCAAGAATCATATGTTCTTGACTAAATCTTATAACTTTAGCAAAGGAAAGACAAGTTATTTAAACAGAAATCAAAAACAGCAGAACCAAATGTATTAACTATAGCAATACTGATATGGTTTTTCTAAAATGGAGTTATCCTTCCCATATATATTATGTAATAGATTCCCCACCTTATGTACAAAGATGTAATTTATATTGAGGACATTCCACTGATTTATAAGTATAAACCAGCTAAAATGCATACAGCATCCAGGTAACCTTTTCCCAGTTTCATGGTTAAATAGACCAAAATCTGGTTGGGATTCAGTTCTTTCATTAATGTTATACATGCTTTCTTTCTTCTGATTTACAGTCTTGGATTCTAACTAAGAAGATTTATTCTCATACATAAAACTTGATAAGACAGACAGTAATATAGTGCTCAACCAATGTGGAACAGAAAAGATAGTTTTGCAATAGAGCACTGTAGGGGGGAAATCAAAACAGAAATTAGATATCTAGGACACTATTTGGTTACTGAATATTTGGATGAATCCAATTTATTATATTCAGTGGGACTGTTTTTAAGTGAGTGATGGAGCTATTTTAATATCGGTACAGGAATTAAGGTATCAGATGACAGTTCATTAAAAGCTTTGGCTTCTTCCTCATTAGGAATTTTCTGTCAAAAACAAAAATAAAACAGCAAACCCCAAATCTCTCCCCCTTCCCTCATTAAAATATGTCTGCCTTTCAAACCCCTTACAAGCCCCTGGCAACCAGGCAGCACCTCCTGAAGATCTCCAAGGGATGAGACCCCCTCACCTTTTGAGGGAACCCATTCCACAGAGGTGGAGCCTTGATGTGAAAAGCCCAGGCTCTGGTTGATGCCAGACAGGCTACCCTAAGTGGTGGAATAGCAGATGGGTTGCCAGACAACTGTAGCTCCTGCACAAGGATATAAGGAAATCCTTCAAATATGTGTACAATGGTGTGAAGGGCTTTAAAGGCCATAACCAGTAGCTTAAATCAAATTTAGAAACAGACTGACAGTCAGTGTAGCTGCTCCAAAATGGGCAACAATTCCCAGCATCTAGCCCAGGGTTAGGGAATGTTGGCTCTCCAGATGTTTTTTGCCTACAACTCCCATCAGCCCACCATTGACCATGCTGGCTGGGGCTGATGGGAGTTGTAGGCAAAAAATATCTGGAGAGCCAACATTCCCTAACCCTGATCTAGCCCCTGACATTAGTCATGCTGCCAGATTCTGGACTCGTTAGAGTTTCTAGATTGTATGCAAGGGCAGCCCTGAATAAAGTGCTTTGCATTAACCCAACAGTGAGGTTATGGAAACATAGTTCAGCATGGCCAGATCAGCTGAATCTAGGTAATTAGAGAGTCGGTGAATCAGATGCAGCTGACAGAAGGAACTCTTGGCCACCCTGCCAACCTGCTTTTCAAACAGTAAGGCAGGATCTATGAGCATCTCCAAGCTCCTGACTTACTCTGAAAAAGCCAATGTCATTCCATCTGGGACAATTAGACTCAGTTCCTCTAGCATACCAGCCTTCCCAACCAGCTTTACCTTTGTCTTATCTGGATTCAGTTTCAGTTTGTTCTACTTTATCTACCTGACTACCTGGAGTGGGTTATCTTTTTTCTTCTGCACCCATTCCCCTAATGATGGTATTTGCCAGCCAAGGAAAATAAACATTTATAAGTATGTATTCCATACCTCAGCATGTTGTGCTACCAAGGGATGGGGAACCTATTTAAACTGGGGAAATAGTGCTGTGGGAAGTAGTGCTGTGGAAAATAGTGGTCTTCCAGTAGACATGACTAACTCAGTGTCCTCAATGGATGCTATTTGTAGAATTTTAAAAATATGGAAGGTCCATTAATGAATTCCTAATCTCTCATCTAATTTACCTTATTTTCTTCAGACTTTGGTTTTCCATACGTGAATTTATTTCCTTAGTTTTAACAAACATCAGTGCAGCTAGCTTGCTTTCAACAGATAAGTTTTTTACTACTGGTTAGTTAATCCTATGAAGAATAAAATTTAGCATTAAGTAAAAAAAAAATGAAAATGACTTGTACAATTCCATGTGCAATTCCACTTGTACATTGAAGTAGCAGTCACATTGCACATTTCTAACACCAGTGCAATAATCATAATATATGGATTAAAAAAAACTCCAGGGAAAGGTTTTATAAATGTTTGTTGATCGTTTCATAATAGTAATAATGACCTTAAAATTGAACATAACCTGGGGTTTCAGACACAGCTGGGTGAATGGTCTTCAGCTATAAATCCCTCCTCCCTGGCCTCCAACTTTAATCTCTCTAAATGCCTTGTAGCTTGATCATTTATTCCTTACATGCTGAAAGGATTTCAACTTTTGAACATTATGTCTAAAGTACTATAATTTTCAGGCAGGATTCATGTAGGCACTCTTGCAGGGTGAGGCAAGTATAATTGCCTTAAAAAAGCCAATACCAGGAAACTGTGAGGGGGGGAAAAACCTTAGAAGCTAGCTCAATTGAATGTCAAAATTGCATAATCAGTAAGACTTTCAATTGGACTGAGAAGGCAAATGTATAATATAGAAAACAGAAATAGGTGAAGATTTAGTGGAGTCCATAAAGTTAAATAACACTGCTTCTTATCCTCATTTATTTTGTTTTAAAAAATCACTATGCATTTGTTTGCTCTCTCTTGTACACACCTACATTATTTATTAAATATAATTATTGAAGAATATCCCATTATATTCTGGATAATGTGTAAATACAGATGCTAAAATGTAGATGTTAATAGCAGAAAAAAATAAAAAAAAATTCTAATAGGCTACAAGAATATTATTTATAATTACAATACTTAGCATTTATACCATGCTTTTAGTGTTGGGTATGACACCAGTGAAGATAAATATTCAGTTTTTCTTAGCAGAGCGATGAAGTTTGCAATAAAGATCCAAATCAAAGGGCTGAAAGCACAGAAACTACATTGGTGCCCATAGCAACTCTGCCAACTCTTCAATCAAGACATGGCATGCTGTTAAACATCCACATGACAGCCATATATTGAAGCAGCCAACCAACAGATGATGATGCTGGCATGCCTCCCCTACATCTATACTACATGGTAAAAAAAATAACAAAAGAAACACAGCATCACTAGTCAAAGCTGTATAGGAAATATTCTCCCAGGAACTCTGCAGATGAGGTTTAAATTTCCCGTGCAGTCACATCCCACAATACACAGAAAAGTAAATTTAGCTTCTCCAACCAGATCACCCAGGTGACTTCACATCTAATTTCTTCAGAGAGACAGCGGACGATGCAGAGCACAGAATGTGGGCTTTGCTGGTATTTTTTAGAACTCTGATCTAGAAGTAAGAATTGGATGGAATACAGAGGCAAACTTACCCCCTGGAGACCTGAGGTGATCTGGAGCAGCACTTGTGGAACTGGGAGACAGTGGAAGAACTTTGGAGGGAATAGAAGGACTGATTCTGGGGCTTGGAGAAAGCAGTGGTGGCATGTGGAGGACTCTCCCGAGTTTGGCTTAAGAGTTTTTAATCTGCCTGATTAGATGTGATGGAATTCTTTGAATAATTGTTTTCATGCAAATTTATCCGCTGTACTGTAGGTTTCTGGGGCAGGCAGAGTGGAGGAGGGAACTAGAGGATGGAACAAGGTAACATCACTGAGGGTGCCAGCACAGGGCTGGGGATTCCAGTTTGGTGTAGTGGTTAAGTACGTGGACTCTTATCTGGGAGAACTGGGTTTGATTCCCCACACCTCCACTTGCACCTGCTGGAATGGCCTTGGGTCAGCCATAGCTCTGGCGGAGGTTGTCCTTGAAAGGGCAGCTGCTGTGAGAGTCCTCTCAGCCCCACCCACCTCATATTGTGTTTGTTGTGGGGGAGGAAGATAAAGGAGATTGTGAACCACTCTGAGTGGAGGGCGGAATATAAATCCAATGTCTTCTTCCAGTGTCTTCAGTGATTAGGGGAAGAAAAAGATACAACAGTGGGAGAAGGTCATGGAAGGGAAGGAGGCAGAGATACAGGTATGCTTGGTCTCCTTCTAACCTTCATCCCATCCCAAGGCACATTGGCATGAAAACTAGGAACTTAAATTCCCCTTTGACTCTGATCTTGTACAATGAGAAATCCATTAATAATAAGGCAAAAATGCCACAGGATTACCTGATAATGCAAAATGTGGATCTAGTTTGTATAACCAAGACCTGGGTACAAGAGGGAGAAACCATTGCCTTGCGAGCACTGACCCTCCCCAGGTTACTTTGTCCTTCATCATTCCTGAACTTGGGGGGTGGGAGTGGAGTAACCTTGTTCATCTAAGGGGATTCCTCCTTCAAACCACTCCCCTCCTTAAAGGTCACCAACATTTACTCTCTTGATATGACAATAATCCTGAGCTGTGGAAAACTACATTGACAGAGCACATAATCATAGGCAGAACTGTTGCAATCACTTCATACTCAAAAGAGGTTATGACTGCTCTATGCACACGAAACAGCAGCCTGTTAAGCAGCTTGTTATGTTGCAAAAGTCAGAATGGAACCAGAGAGTTAAAAAGCCTATTATAGGACAGATATACACACACACGTCAGTGTAGCTCTTGGTCATGCCTTAGCAAGGAGGTGACACTGCACTAGGAATGGGGCCCATCCTCCACTGTTCCTGTGTTGGAGGGCTGCCATTAAAAAGTCAGAAGAGAAAATAGGATCTATGAGTTCTCTTGTACTCTTTGGGTGATTACAGACTGGCACTTTGGGCTGACTCAGAGATGGCTCTAAAATTAACCCAAAAAATCCTTCCACACACAAACATCTGCCACCTGTCCTTGTCTCATACTCATCCCATCCTCTGGCTTACGCAGTGCGACTCAAAAAGATACCACTTACAAAGTAGTAGCAAATACCTGAGCCGCATGCCAGTTGCCTCCTTGACATCTGGAAGCAGAAGGACGCAAGCGAGGTGCCTTGGTGGTGTGAAATCGGCAAGCCACCCCAAGTTGCATCTGGCTTTTTTTAAAAAAACTGTTCAGTGTGCATGAGTGCATGTGTGCATGAGTTCATGCACACATATGCATGTGCATGACTACTGAATATATATGGGAAAAATGTGACAGGAATGGTATGCGACAGCAGTCTGAACACACCCATGTCACCCCATGGACAGGATGGGGATGGCTTGCGGGGAAGCATGTGGAGGCTTCAGGATAGCTCTTTTTGAGCCGTCCCAATTTAGGACACCTCCCATCCACCCCAAAATGTTCATCTGTTATCACCCTTTATGTGTCAGACAACAATAGCTTCAGACCATGTAAAGCAAGAACAATCCCTTTTAGAATATCAGCTCTGCCAGCCATCATCACCACTGTCTTTCTTGAAATAAGACTTATCCTAAAATGAGACTTCACATCTCAGTTTTGAAGACCGATCATACATGTTTTTTAATATCATACATGATATTTTATTTACCAGATACAATTGCCAGTGTTTAAGCAAAGGCCAGAGATGACACAAAGTAAGTGAACTAGACTTTCTCTTTACAAAAAGCTATGCATTTGCCCAGGCAAAATCATATTTGTTGCCTGATTAAACGTAATCAATGTGCATTGCCTAGCCATCTGGTCTAATGTAATAACAATCATATCAGAAGATAACTGTTAATAACCTCCAGTATTATACAGTTTCAAAAACAAAGGTCAAAAGCAATGACTTGAAAGCTAAATAGGCACTGCAAGGGTTTAAAAAAATGAAAGACATGGAGCCTTTCGTGCATCTAAAAGGTCATTCTGATACATCCTTTAGTGGGTGACTTGTTTAACCTCTAATATAAGAAAAAATGAGAAAGTGCTACAGTCAAACTGTGTGTTATTATACTATTCATTTATTTAACTGGAAAAAAGCTCTTTGAAATATACCTTGCAATACATTACAGCTACTCCATCAGAACACCAAGATCTAATATGAGGAGGATAATGATGACATTTAAAAAAAAAAAAAAACCTTTTAACAGTGTCTAGTCTAGGGATAGGCATGAACTGGGAAAATGAAATTCACTTTGGTTCATTGCTTGTGGCATGCCTGGTTCAGGAACCACAAACTGTCACAAACCTTTAAGTGTGAAATGAACTGGTTCAGTTTGTGAGGTTCATGAATTAGATAAATGCCCCTCTGGCATGCTAGAGACACCAAACTTGCAGGAGATCTCTAGCAGACTCTCTTCTACCTGCCTTCCAAGTTTGGTGAGGATTGGATTGATGAGAACTGAGTTATGCCCCCCCCTAAGAAGGTGCCCCTGTAAAGTGCTTTCTGGGGAAATGACAGGTCCAAGTTCAGGAGTTCAAAGAGTGTATAGAACAGATCTTGTGCAAGCTAGAGACATCAAAGTTTCAGGGGACTTCCCACGATACTCCTGTACATGCCCTCCAAGATCTGCACCCCAGTTGCTTTGAAGTTTGGAAAACATTTAGACTGAGGAGAGACAGTCTCTCTGGAAATGTATCCATTCATGATCCACCATGAACTGCTTGAAAGTTTGTGGAAAGTTCATGCCTGTTAATCTGCCACAAACTTGAGTTCACAAACCAGACAAAATTCATCAGAAAGTTTAATTTGTGTGCCAGTTCATGCCCATTCCTAGCCTAGTCTAATCACAATATTCATTTTCTCTTCTGCTGTTTCATTTTTTTTTTGTTACTTCTGGGTCCTAATAAATGAATAAGCAAATATGCTATATAATAGCAAACAGGCTAAGCTAATATTATTATTTGCAAACCAGATTACAGAAATAATTCCTGATTAATGAAAATAATATGTTACACACTGGATGGACACCTTAATTTTGAAGTTTGCATAACCTCAATGGCTAAACTCAAATCACACTTAACATAATTTATAGTATGGTTACTGTAATGTCGTGGTTCAAAGCCCCACACTGCAGGGAAGTTCAATGAAAGACCTTGGGCCTATCACTAACATTTTTTACAAAGTTGTGGAGATATAATGGAGGCAGGAAGTATGCTATTGGACCTCCTTGGAGAAGGTATGGAATTAAGATGTCTATTTGCAACTGTCCCTGCAACTTTCTGTGCATTTAACAGTGATAGTATTTTAAGCCACATTTACAAATAGAGAATGCTTGCAAGTACATATAAGTACATGTTAAAGTTCAGCTGAAAATCAAGAAACTTACCCTCTTGTCCTGGAATAATTTGTTCCATTCTGACATGCCACATGTTAAGTTCTGGAACCTCTTTGTATAAGCCTAAAAAGGTAAAGGTAATCCCCTATGCAAGCACCAGTCATTTCTGACTCTGAGGTGACATTCCTTTCACTATGTTTTCATGGCAGACTTTTTATAGGGTAGTTTGCCATTGCCTTTCCCAGTTGTGAGCACAGCTTGGAATGCAGTACTGCAGCTTACCACTCTGCACCACGGTGCTCCTATATTTGTATAAACCTAGCCTGTCCTTAAATTCCCAAACCAGTATTGTGAAACAAGGCAAAGAGACCCCAAAACTGCAGCAAGATATGAGGAAGCAACCATGAAGCAGCAGAAATGGTTGGAGATAATGAGCAGAGACCAACAAAAATTTCAAGACATGTCTAGTATTAATCCAGTCAATCAAGCTTTTTCAATGTCTGGGAAAAACTGAATAAATACTGGACATTTAAATGCCCAATATTTTTGTGAGAAGACCTGGATGGCATCTGCGTTGTCCTGCTGGCCTGGCCAGAAGGGAAAACAGCTGGGCCAGGGAAAGTGCAGGGACACTAGTGGAAGGACTGGGCCTGCTGTGGTTGTTCTTGTTGTCCAAAAATGGCTGTGGGCCAGGGGACCAGCAAATGAAGGAAATGTTGGGGCAGACATGTATGCTTGACACCATCTCCTCCAGGCCCAAACTGTGAAGCACACTATTTGGGCATGGAGGAGGTGGCACTAGCCCAAGCTAGTTTGATACCAAACAACAACTGGCACATCTACATTTCGGTGAGTATGGGGGAAAGGCATAAGAGGCAAAGAAAGAGCAGAGAAGGGCCAAAAGCACTGTGATATCACCAGGACTTTTTTGTAGCAGGAACTCCTTTGCATATTAGGCCATACATCCCTGATGTAGTCAATCCTCCAAGAGCTTACAGGGCTCTTAGTATAGGGCCTACTGTAAGCTCCAGTAGTTCCTGCTACAAAAAAAGCCCTGGATATCATCAATCCTTCAGAAGAGAAATTCCAAATTTACAGGGGAAGTTCTACCAACCATTGTCAATGGAGGTCTTCTGCTTGAGCAGCTAGCTCAGGCAATCTGCACAGCAGACTGTGCACATCATTAGGTTTGGCCAACCTAACCGTGGTGCTCCTCCATCTCCAAGTCCATTGGCCTCTTGCCACCTTGTTGGACATCACACACAGGCCTCCATAGGCTGTAGAATGGGAAGCAGAGAGAGTTGTTGTAGCTTATTCCTGTCTTTCCTGAAGTAGCAGCTCATACAGTCTAATGACCTTGAAGTGGGGGGGGGGGGTCCAAACTGGGGTATCCCCTCCCCCAACCTGGGGATTGGCAACCCTACAGGGAGCCCACCAGTCTCCTTCCCTGGTCAGAGTGAGGGCACCTCACCTGTTGCCACTGCCACCACCAGCCCCGAACAGGCACAATGCCAGCTTGTGCTTGGCTATTGGCTCTCCCAGACACTACTCCAGATTTATTCTGAAGCTTCTTCCCCACAGAAGACAACTGAATGGGGACCTGGAGGTGACAGCAAGCTGACCGGTTCCTGTATTTATCCTAGGCTGCAGCTTGGCCACCTCCAAAGTTCCTGACAAGTTTCCCTGCCACCAGCAGCTGTGATGATTGTTGTGTAGGAAGGCTGCACTGACCAGGGACTGCTCCAGCCAGAGAAGCAGGTGGGTCCCAGCTCAGCTCCTTTGCTCTCCACTGCAGTGGCACCCAGAAACCCTTGGCTGGCACTATTTTGAGGCACTAACTTTGAGAAGAGTGCGACATATAAATAAGGTTACAGTAGGATGCATAGATGGTTTATGTAAAACTTTATTTCATCAAGAGGATCCTTGCCTGGTACCCTCCATCTGTTGATGGCTGAATATGAACTTCACTGCCCCAGAGCCCTGCCCCAGAGTCTGATCTGCCACTGCCATGGGGTATGAGGTCAATGGGCTATAGGTGCAATTTTCACCTGACACATTATACTTTAAAGGGAATGCACAAAGGTCAACCGCTATGGGAACTTACTGTTGCAGTTTGAAAAATGCACATTTTCCAAACAGTCTCCAGAGTCCAGACAGAAGCAGCCACAGTTATAGCAGCATTACCTCCTTTACTGAGGACCTTGGTGGGAATGTTGATGAACTTGCTCTGTACTACTGAGGCCTCCTTTAGTTGTGGATGCAGACAGAGTGATTAAGCCAAAGCCTTCATGGAAGAGAAGGAAGAGAAACATAAGACCTAGGTAGATGAGCCAGCTGTTCAGAGAATCACTAAATTAGGAGTGAGAATGAACAGAAGTTTCCTGGCCCTACCCACTGTCTCTACATTACTCCCAAGTCATCTTCATGGAATAAATACATGTAACAATTGCCCAAGCATATGGTCCTTCTCTGCAAACAATTACACTGCTTTTCAATTGTTGCTATCATGAGAAGATAGCATAAGAACATGAGAAGACATGTTGGATCAGGCCAATGGCCCATCCAGTTCAACACTGTGTCACACAGTGGCCAAATATATATGTGTGTGTGTGTGTGTGTGTGTACATACACACACACACACATATATCACACACACACACACACTGTGGCTAATAGCCACTGATGGACCTCTGCTCCATATTTTTATCTAACCCCCTCTTGAAGCTGCCTATGCTTGTAGCCGCCACCACCTTCTGTGGCAGTGAATTCCACATGTTAATCACCCTTTGGGTGAAGAAGCACTTCCTTTCATCTGTTTTAACCTGACTGCTCAGCAATTTCATTGAATGCCCACGAGTTCTTGTATTGTGAGAAAGAGAGAAAAGTACTTTTTTCTCTACTTTCTCCATCCCATGCATTATCTTGTAAACCTCCATCATGTCACCCCACAGTCGACGTTTCTCCAAGCTAAAGAGCCCCAAGTGTTTTAACCTTTCTTCATAGGGAAAGTGTTCCAACCCTTTAATCATTCTAGTTGCCCTTTTCTGGATTTTTTCCAATGCATGTATATAGGCACTCTCTCCACCCATCTATACTATGCACCTATACTATACCATGGGGGCAATGCACTCACATCCACTCTCCCTTCCCACCTAGTGAATCAATGTGAGGATAGGTCATCTGCACAGGGCTAAAAAGACCCTAAAATGCCCATCTATGATGTGGCCTTATTTGGAATACTGGTCATTGTATTGCCAGCTGCTGCATCTAAAAAGGATATTGCAGAGTTGGGAAAACTGCAGAAGAGGACAATCAATATTATTATGGTGCGGGTTTCCTATAAGGGAAGACTCTTATCTGGCAGAACTGGGTTTGATTCCACACTCCTCCACTTGCAGCTGCTGGAATGGCCTTGGGTGAGCCATAGCTCTTGCAAGAGTTGTCCTTGAAAGGGCAGCTTCTGGGAGAGCTCTCTGAGCCCCACCTACCTCACAGGGTGTCTGTTGTGGGGAGGGAGGAAAGTAAAGGAGATTTTGACCACTCTGAGACTCTGAGATTCAGATTATAGGGCGGGATATAAATCCAATATCATCATCATTATCATCAAGCTTCTGGGACTTTTCAGTTTGGGCAAAAAGTCAACTAAGGGTGGGGCATAATGTAGTTTTATAAAATTACAAGCAGGGTATCTGCAAGACTTGCAGGAGAGGAGTCCAATCCTCCCTCCATTGGCTCCTCAGTCAACCCACTTGCTGGCCCCACCCGCCCACCTCCATCACTGCTGCATCACAGCTCTTATGACAACAAGGGAAGGTAGTTGCCCTTGCAGGAGAAGAGCATAGACCACACTCCAGTGTTGGGGGAGATTTAACCTCCCAGTTTAACTTTTTATATTTTTCTGAAAACTTAGGGGTTGCCCCAAGTTTGTAGAAAGATCTTCTCTTCACGTGACACCAGTCCATGGATTTAAGTAACTGCCCATGGACCCATGCTGAGAATTAGAGATGTTGATGTATGGATTATACTACAAATAATTAAACTGTAGAATTCACTGCCAGTGGATATAAGAAGGCCACAAGTACAGATAAGTTTAAAAGTCCATCAATGGCTACTAGCTATAGTGACTAAGGGGAATGCCATATTCCATATTCAGCAAATCTCTGAATAGAAGTTCTAGGAGACAACATCGGGGACGACCTTGGCTTCTATTCCCTGATAGTTATTCCTCCAGAGCAACTGGTTGACTGCTGTGTGAAACAGAATGCTGGACTAGATGGACCACTGGTCAAATTCAGCAGGGTTCTTCTGCTCTTATGCCATTATCTTTAGAAGGCAGGCGACACTGAAGACCAATTAGGGTTAATACAGTTTAGAAGCAAAAATCCCTCTTATTTTATTTGCAATATCTAGCGATTTTTCAAAAAAAAAAAAAGTAACTTCCAAAATAACACTTTCTTCAGTAGTTTCTTTTCACCCCACTGGGAATCACACCAATTCTGAATCCTCAGTATTTCCACCTCTAATTGCTAGAAGGGTTCATTATCATCTGTCGAAAATGCAATACATCAATCTTGCAAAGCTGCTATACAAAAGACTTTCACACATCTGATGGACTGCTGCGCTAAATACATCTTAATTTGTGCTGCATCTGCTGTTTTCTAATTTGTTTGTCATGCTGTGAATGCTACAGTCTTTGCTACAGCAGCTCCCTGATTTTACTTGCAAAGAGGAGGGGGAAAATCCCCAGTTGCTCAGAAAAGAAATGGCAGCATGCCATCATTGTTCTTCTGTTCGGCAGAACACTATCAGATCTTTTACATGCAGAACATAATTAATGGTTTTCTTATAGACACATAAATATATTAGGGACTTAGGCTTAGATACACCTGCATGTAAATACTGAGTTTAATTTGTGATCCAATAAGCACCATAATTGAATTATAATTTCTTATTCCAATTTTTATTCATGCCATGAGTATTTTTCAAATTAGTTTTGTTTTCTTGTCTAAAAAGAATTGTTAGGCATACAAAAAAGTGGGAGGATTGCTGCACTAAACCAGAATATTTAATGTTTCAGATGTGCTGCCAAATTCATAGCTGAATTTGTCAAAACCAGAGGCTTTTTCCAGCCTACCTGTGAATATAGCAGCCCTCTTAATGAAACGAAATGAAATGAGTTTAGTGTCCTCTGATCAGTGCCTGCTGAGCCATGGACCAAGACCAGAAAGACAAAACCATGTAATTCAGCAGGATCCAGAACACATCAAAGGATCAAAAGTTGGAAAAGCCTCAGCCTGAATTGCTGGGGGGGGGGGGGGAAACAGGTTGATGCTATCCCTTCTCAAAGGGAATGGTCTGTTTTAACAGGTACACTAGGTGTGAAGGACCCTGGTGGGAATGCTGATGAATTTGCACAGAAGCTACCTCTGCTGTCAGTCCATTAACCTTCACGAGCACAGAAATTCATCCTTTGAAATAGTAAGGGGAAAGGAAGGAAAAGAATCTCTTCAAAGCCACACAGATGGGATTCTCTGTGTGTTCAACAAGCTTTATGGGGCATGAGGTTAAGAAGACATTCGTCTGACAATAATATACATTATTTCCAAGCATAAGGAGTGGTTGACTGACATCAGTCACTAGGGATGTCACTAAGGGATATTGTGGCTGAGAGCAAGAACAGCATATTCTGCTCCCCCCCACCCTCCATAATTTAATAATGTCAAGAATTCCAGTCAGTGGAAAAAAGCATTCTGCTGTCATTACAAAACGCAAGGGGTATATAACCTAAGTGATATATATTGTCATAGATAATGTTCCTAACTTAGCTCCAATCTCCTCCACTTAGCCCAGAAATCATATCTCAGATGCACAATGTGCAAGATAAGTCGCTTTGTTGATATACAGAGACCAAGGCTTTGCATGAGCATATGGAAGACAGATTTACAGACCTTGTTTTTTGTAGTGTATCATCCCTCAGCTTCAGGCATGGGGAGCCATTTACATGGTGTCAATCATTTGCATGCGTCAAGCCTGTGAAAGCACACACAGCAGCTTTCCCTAAGTGAGTTTTATGACTGACAAAGTCACTGACAAATCAGAGCTGTTGTAAAAGGACTGTGTGTTTAATCAATAAGGCATATTGTTCATCCAGTCCTGGGGAAAAAACCTTCATAAAGGTAACAGCCTTTGTAAAGGTTAATCAATTCAGCTAATTGCAAATGCTCTCAATTGTCAGTCTCTAAATAGGGCCCTTCTTTTGTAGTTGGTAATTCACTGTGGGATGCAGCAGTGCTAAGCTGGAATGCCTGGGAAAGGAAAGGAAGCAGTCAAATTCCTCATTACTCTCTTCATGTTGTGCTCTGCCTGTGTCGGTAAATGTCAATATCGTTACCTCAGGGAGAGAGTCTTTTCTATCTACCTTCCTCCTTTCCTTCCACATGAAAATAAAGCAAGGGGCCTGATCAGCATGGTGTAGGAAGATGAAGAGAAATCACATCATTGATCTTTTTGTTCGCTTCCTTAAGGCTGTTGTCTCCAGCTAATCATAGAAGTAGCTGCTGCAGTCAGTTTTAATTTGTGACAGTAAGCAAAATGAATGTGCCCCACTTAAGGCTGTGCTAAGTGTTTCCAACTAAAATTTTAAGGGCAAATGAAACGGGAACAGAAATGGTCCCTGGTACATACTCTCCACCCAATTTTTAATGCTCTGTAGCCATTGAGAGGGTTTGGGGCCATCATGAGCATATCTGGAGGGGAGGGGCCAGTTCCTAAGGGGAGCATTTAAGCTCTCAGTACAAAGGAGTTGGGAGACAGCCTGGGAGAGAAAGAACTCAGAGGGCCCCTCATGGGGACTGAAAGCAAGAATGGGAGAGAAGTAATTCTAAAATGTTCTGGACAACTATGTTTACAAGTGTTTGACAAGGCAATAAACAAGCTACAGAACTGGTAAAAGAGCATTTCTAAGGGGAGGGAATCATCCAATGCCCATCCTGCTGACAGTCTCTGCCCTCTCATCTTCCTGCCCCAAACATCTTCCTGCCCCAAACATCTTCCTGAACACACCCTCACAAAGAAGAAACAAAGAACACACACTGTTGATTTTGTTTCTGGATGCTAAAACATTGCATCAATCTAAGTTTCAAAGGAACTGGAGATGCTGGGGATTGAACTGAGCATCCATCCATAAGCAGTCAGAACAACTCTGCAGTTCAAAACTGTTTGGCAACCAGAGAGCTGTTCCTGAACACTGAAAACTGCTTCACATCTGATCATGGGTTAGATCCAGCAAACTTTACATCTGATGAAAAGGCAAGGAGGGGCTTCCTTTTGTCCTACAAAAGAAGTAAGCTGGTATAATATAGTGGGTTCTGTGCATGGCAGAGTCTTGGAGTAAGTGATAACAAGCTCTTTAATAGAAATCACATAGTAAAAGGTTACAGTACAAGACTGTGGATAGGGCCTGCCAGTCCAACTTATATACATCTCTGGATTCCTGCACTAGCACATCATTGGGTCATTCAAACTGGTGGGGGCCTGTGATTGGTCTAGGGCTGCAGGGGTTTGAATCCTGCAACCCTTTATTCCCAAGCTCAGTCCTCCTGGCTCCAATGAGCCCGGCGGGAACATCCAAAGTCTTCCCTTGAGTCCACATACATAACATCTGGTATCATAGGACCTATATGAAGAAAAACTCTGTGTAATGGAGGCTGGAGTAAAGAAGGGAATTGGATGAGACTGAATGAAAAAGCTGGTCAGATCCAATCCTATGGGGAGGGGCTGTGGATCACTGCCAGAGCATCTGCTTGGCATGCTGAAGATCACAGGTTCAATCCCCTGCATCTCCAGTTAAATGATCATGCCATGAGCCCTTGCCATTACTTTTTACTATGCCTAAATGCTTGCTTTGTCTAGAGAAAACTGAACGTTTGCACCCCATGGGAGAGGCCAGCTTAATCCTTCGAAGCCTGGTCTTCAAGGTTACTCCAGTGTATTATCTCATGGTGATTTCATATGTTGCTTTGTAGTGTGAGAAACAATTTGTAGCATCCTGCGTCTGCCTTGCTTTTGAATTCATCTCACGCCCAGCATAAAAGGCACGCTTGTAATGGTTACAATGAATGTATATATCTGACACATCTGCAGTTGTATCTCAGTTCTGACACTGGTGCTAATCTGTGCCACTAGTTCTGACTTATAATAAATGCTTATCCTTGAGAGTTATTATTATTGAAGGTAGATCATATACCTGACAGTGATGTGAAAGACCTCAAACTGAGACCCTGTTTGCCAGTCTGAGTAGACAACATTGACTTTGATGGGCCAAGGATCTGATTCAGTATAAGGTAGTTTCATATATTCATGTGTTCAAAAGCCCTACTGGATCAGACCAATAGAAGAAGAAAGAAGAAAGAAGAAGGTATTGGACTCATACCCCACCCTTCACTCTGAATCTCAGTCCCAAAGGACAAAGTTTGTCCTTTACCTTCCTCCCCCCACAACAGACGCCCTGTGAGGTAGGTGGAGCTGAGAGAGCTCTCACAGAAGCTGCCCTTTCAAGGACAACTTGGAAAGCTATGGCTGACCCAAGGCCATTCCAGCAGTTGCAGCTGCAGTTGGAGGAGTGGGGAATCAAACCCACTTCTCCCAAATAAGAGTCCATGCACTTATCCACTACACCAAACTGGCTCTCAGTAGTCCATCTAGTCAAGCACTCTGTCTCACACAGTGGCCAACCAGTTCCCCTGGAGGTTCAACAACAGGACACAGACCAAGGCCTTTCCCTGATGTTGCCTCCTGGCATGAGTATTCAGAGGTTGACTGCATCTGAATTTAGAGGTACCCTTTAGTCATCACAACTAGTAGCCACTGATAGACTTACCCTATTGCAGTTTCACTAACTGATTTTCTATTTTATTCTCATGCAACTTTAGACCTTTTTAAATGTGGTGTTTTTGCTCAATGACTGCGCAGCTGCAGCTCATATTTGTTTGCTGTACCTTTTCTAACTTTGTAAATCAGATATTATTATTTTTTTCTAGATAGCATCTCCATGTTAACATGATTGGTGCGTGAAGTATGAGTGCAGAAAGCTGTCAAGTCTATTCAAGAAGAGAGCATATCACATTGTTTGTTAGCAACAATACAGCTTTGCTCCCTGAACTGCCAAAATATTTAACCATTTTGGTTGTTAAAATCCTTTTTTAAAATTGCCCATAGACCCTGTGATCCCTTACTGTATTAGCTGCATTACAGAAGTACACATTTAGACTTATCTAAACTACACAGGAAATTCGTTTCCAGCAGCCAGCAGCACGCTGCTAGGCGGCTGGAACGTCTTTGCCTCCCTGGGAGGAAAGGGAGAACTTCCGCGGCCCATTTGGGTGTGCTTCTGAAGGGGCAGGGCTTGCTGTTATAGAAGCAGCACCATCTGCCCCCTACCTCAGTCTCCAGGCTGAGATCGGGGCAGACGGAGCTCTGTTGGCTGCTCTGCCATGTTTGTCAATTTCAGGGCTGGGAGACTGAGCAACGCATTTGCTTGCTCCTCTGCTGCCCTGATCAGATGGTAGATAAGGCATGCTCCTGAAGAGCGGCCTGGACTGAGACTGTAGGGGCTTGTCTCAAGTTCAGCTGCTGCGATCGAGCCTCTGATAAGGCCCCGCGGCTGGCTGTTTCTCTGCGTTGGACTGGGTGGTGTATTGGAAGAGGAGCTCCATTTCACAGCTTGTTACTTCTTTCCCTTTCCCCCCCCCCACCAACTAAGGATTTGAGGGTTCTCAGGATGGTGGTGTTTTTCAGCACACCTCTCCCTTTTATTTTTGCCAAGGGGAGGGGGATTTTGTGAGGGGCCAAATTTTGTTTTGTGGGCTGTTTCAGGCTGGGTCGGCCATATTTGCTTCTTCATAAGGACAGCAACCATTTTGGAGGCAGTGGAGCGGAGGTCATTTTGGGGGGTCTGTTTCAGTATAGGGCAGCTTCATATAAGCATCCAGTATCAGCTTCCAGTGGATGTGCTTAGTGAAGGTGCAGGCAGCCATTTTAAGTGGTGCCTGGCGGCAGCCATTTTAAATTAGTTTCAGTGAATTCAAGGGCAACCATTTTTAGGGGCATTTTGTTAGTTTTTATTCTTATCTCAGTTTGCAAAATGCCTGGGAAGAAAGGGTCTGGGAAGCCTAAAGGCAAGCAGCCGGCACTAGGGGTGTGCAAAAAAAAAATATTCGGAATTAATCGGATTCGGAAATATACAGGGCCCAAAAAATTGGAATAAAGTATACTTCCGAATACCGGTACTCGGAACAGCCATATACACAATAGATGCACGGCTATTTCCGAATATACAGTAGATGCACGGCTATTTCCAAATATACGGCCCCATTTCACCCTATAGCCATTGAAATCAATGGCAAAATAGGGTATATTGGAAGCTGCCTGGAGGGGAGGGGGTTTGAGAGAGAGCCCTCAAATTTACAAGAGACCTGCAGGGGTCTCTCTCCTATAAATCCCCCAAGTCCCAAAAAGATTGGGCCAGGGGATCCCAAAGAGGATGCCCCTATCCCACCATTATACCCTAAGGGCCATTGAAATCAATGGCAACATAGGGCATAATTAGAGGCTACTGGGGGGGCAGGGGGGTTGAGGGAGAGCCCTCAAAACTGCAGAGAACCCGCAGGGGACTCTCCCCTACAAAACTCCCAAGTCCCAAAAAGATTGGGCCAGGGGGTCCCTGTCTTTGGGCTCCCCAAAAGGCCCATTGCCACCAATGCTGGGCAAAGCCCAATTAGCCACTTCTTCCACTATAATTGCTGTGGGGAAAGTGGCTCTGGCCAGAGGGGGGTTTGAGGGAGAGGCCCCAAAACTGCAGGGTGGCTTCATGGGACTCCCCCACATACAACCCACCTGTCCCAAAAAGACTGCACCCATCTGTGGGCACCCCAAAAGGAACACTGTTCCCAATGGCGAGAGAAAACCAATTAGAGCAACTTCCCCCACTGTAATTGCCATAGGAAAAGTGGCTCTGGGGTGCAGGGGGTTTTGAGGAGAGCCCCCCAAACTGCTGTGCAGCTTCAAGGCACTGTTCCACACAAAACCCACAAGGCCAAAAAAATTGGACCAGGGGGTCCAATTCCTGGGGCACCCAAAGCCAAACCTAACTTCACACCAGAGAATCTCTATATGACCCAAATGCACTACATCCATCTATCTACTCTATGAACCCTGCTGGCCTGGAACCAATATAAACCCAGTTGCCAACATCACTGCCACACAAAACACAATCCGCTCTGCAGACCTGGCTGCAGCAAACCCAGATGCCAGCTCTGCAGCCTTGCCCCAAACAACACAGGGAGAGCTGGCACAACAAGCATGCTGGTTCTGGGTCTCTCATCCAGATGCCAGCTTCCCTGCCACAGAATACACAATCTACAGATGCCAGCTCTCCAGCCCTGCCCCAAACAACACAACAATCAAACAAGAGAAGTGGTGAACCACACCTAGCTCCACATCATTCTGTATCTAAAACAAAGCAAGAAGCATTTAGACTTACCTTGAGTGATAGATGGTTGGCTGGTCCAGGTTCTTTTGTGTTACCCAGGGTGCACCATGAGGAGGTGAGCCAGAGTTGAACTCCAAATGAGGAAGATCACTGGGAGGGCCTCAGATTGTGTGAGAGGAAGGGAACCATTCCTTCTCTCTCAGCTCAGCAGCAACACACCAGCTATCACTGTCCCATTAGAGGGACCTCAGCATTGGTATGGCTGCTGGCTGCCTATCATCACCACTGGCACCTTCCTCTTTCTTCCTTCTGCCCCAGAAAAAAAAACTGGGTTATCCTGGCTGGGCCTGTGGGTGCTGTCGGTTACAGTTGGGGGCTGCAATGGTCCTTTCAGTATTATTAGGTATGTGTGGATGGGGACTGGGGAAATTTGGATTGCTTTGCAGATTTTAAACCAGCATTCACTTTTGGTTTGGGGATGGATGATGGGTGGGGGGTGCACTGTCAATTAATTTGTGAGTGAGTTTTTGGGCTGTCTTTGGACAGTGTTTTACAACCACCTTCCAAGCGCAGGCCAAGAGAGGATGTAGGCACAAGTAGCTGCTCACTTCATTCACTCTCTAAGTCTACATTTGGGGAGCCGAACAGAGGCAAATTGACCTTCAGGAATACCAACTGCTCAACTGTCCAGGGTTGCAGACAATTGTGATGTGGGCAGACAATGTCGCCCATATGCGAAAAGACGCGCTCACTCTGCATGCAAGTCGGTGGGCATGAGAGAAACGTCTTGGCCACGGAGGAGAACATCTGGAAGAACATCTGCACGGCCTTGAGCTGGCACTAGAAATGAGGCCAGGTCCTCATGGGCCATGTGAACCATGGGGACCACCAGTGCGATGCTCGCCGTGTCAGACGAGAGCATTTCTGTGTGGGTCTTGAAGGGCCCAAGAACCTCCACAGTCTGAGAAATGACCACCCAATCCTCTTGGGTGAGACAGTTGTCATCCCAAAAGACCCTCATCTCAGAGACAAAGGCATCCAGGGCTGCTCTCTGCTCCACCATGCGCTCCAGCATGGCACAGGTGGAGTTCCAGCGTGTGATGATGTCACCGATCAGGCGGTGCCCTGGCACGCCTGTCAGTGTCTATTTCTCAGGCAGCACATACGAGTTCGTATTGCTGCGTGAGAAGTGACCTGTGATGTGCTGACACTTCTGGAGCAGAAGATGGTACTCATGGGTTGCGGCTAGATACCAATGATCCTGGCTTTTCGTCTGGCCCAATACGTCCTTAACCACGAGGTGGAGAAGGTGGGCCACACAAGGAAGGCATTTTAGGCCCTGATGCTGGACAGCCACCTTGATGTTGGAGCCACCATCAGTCTCCATGGCGACGTTCCCGCTGCCTACCCAGACCTCTAACTCCTGTGAGAGGATGGCTCTGAGGGTATCCGCCATGTGCGGCACTTCGACTGCTTCGGCGTGCAGCAAGGCCCAGCAATAGCAGGCCTGGCAGCCCTGACCCTGCCTGCCGCTATTGCCACCCCAACCCTGCAGCTCACTGGATTGCCACCAATGCACAATCAGGGAGAGATACCCCTTGAATGCATGTTGGGAGCTCCAGATATCTGAGGTGAAATGAACAGTCCCCCCCCCCCCCCTGCAGCACGGGACAAATGCTTCTTTACCACAGATCTGGTCACCCTGAAAACAGATGGCACAATGGTCCTGCTAATGGTGGTTCTAGCGGGAACTTTGTACCAGGGGGCAAGGTACTCAAGCAACCCTAGCACCCCAGGATTCTCGACCACTGAAAATGGAAGACCATGGGCGACCTATCTGGCAAGGTTCCAGGCAATCACCCTCTTGGCACACAGGTACCACCCCCACCAAGCATCTCAGCAAAGATGGCTGGTGTCCCTGCACTGTCACGGAACTCTCCTGGAGAGCTCTGGAGGTAGTCGCAATGGGATGGACCTCCTGGCTGGGTGGTGTTGGCCGCTTGGAAACCCCAGCACCAGCCTGCTTCTCCCCCTTAAGAAGCACCGCCTGGTAGTGCTTCCACACGTGGTTTTGCATCCCCCCCCCCGTAGTCAGGAGGGCAGGGTCCCACCCACGACTGATCTGGGCCCTGCACAGCTGACACTGCACATAGCGTGGATCCTCCATACGTCAAAAATGCTTCCAGACTTTGGAGGTGTACAGATGCCCAAGTTGACTGGCACCTCCTGTGAGGTGCTCAGGGCAGACACATCGTGTTTTGAGGTGGCAGGTGGGGCTGGCCACCAGGGGGAAGTGGGCGGAGATGGAGACACCTCATGTGTCTCCATTTCTTCCCCCTCCAACCCATGTGGCCTCCCCTCCTGGTCATCCCCTGAAGGACTGCTGGTGCCCGAAGGAACCAGAGAAGGGGGCTGGTCCTCCTCAACCTGCTTCTCCTCCTCCTTGGGGTGATTGTTTTGGACAGAAAACTGTCCCCAAAGCTCATCTCCAAGGAGGGCTGCTCTTGCTGCCCCTCCTCTGGCTGCTGAGGCCGAGCGACATCAGCTGAATGAGAGACTGCCTGAGCAGCAGACCCCTGTTCAGTACCAGCACCTAATGGCACCTCTGCTGAGGATGGCCCAGCAGCAGCCTTGATGAAAGGCCCAAGGCGGGACTTCTTCATCAGAGGTTGGAGTGCTGGAAGTGGCCCTATGCACAGGAGTGGCCCTATGCACAGGTGGAGTGGCCCTACGCCCTACACACAAAACTTTGTCCTCCCCATCCCCTCCACCCCTCTAGTCTTCTCCTTGGCCTTGGCCCCCAGGGCCCCTCTTCCGCTGCCTGTCACTCATGGCACCCTTGGCCAGTCTCACATAACCTTAACTGAAAGTGGTTTTTTTTTTACAAACCTAACTCTCTACACTGTACCCTGAACCAACGGGTGCCCTGACTTCTTTTTAAAAACCCTCCCACCAAAACTTGTTTGTTTGTTTGTTTGTTTGGTCCCTAACCTGTCCTTCTTTGGGTTGGGGTAGTAGTAGTCTGGTAAAGTTTAGGAGACTAGGTGATCCTGCCTCTACCTGGCTACAGTTTTTAAAAGGCTACCTTGAGATGAAGGCAATCCTTGTTATATTCTCCTAGTTAAACTTCTCCTAACTAGATGCTGGGACAAACCAGATTTCCTTGCAAACTAAAAATCAGGTGTCCACTATAACTAGAGAGAAGTTGTGGTTTACCCTATGGAAATCTAAGGATGCACCGGTTTTCAGTGGCTGAAAGCAAGATACACTGCAACCCTAATCTCTTTAAAAGGGAGGCTGATGTGGCCTATTAGTCACACTGCCTTTTATGATCTTTTTAAATTGCCCCTATCTGGCCTAGTTGAATTTTGAAAGAAGATAAAGCCCTAAACTGGATTAATTTTTTTTTAAATTACAAAAAACACAATTTCTAAAAACACCCTTATAAGTGGAGCAGCCTATTTAGTGGCCCTAGCCAAACCGAAAGCACCTTCAGAATCCAAAAATAACTCTATAAAAACATGAAAGTGACCCACCCCACCCTCCAACCCCCACACCAATCAGAGGTAATTAAAAAAACCCCAAAACATGACAGAAAGAAACTTAACTTTTAACATACACACACACACAAAAAAAAAACCAGAACCAGGAAAAAGGACAACAGGACAGGATGCAAAACCAACAGCAACAGATCCAAACAGATCACCTTTTCAACAATAAAAAAAACTTAGGCCAAATCAGTCAACACCCCCCCCCCCCAAAAAAAAAAAACAGAACCAGGAAAAAGGACAACAGGACAGGATACAAAACCAACAGCAACAGATCAAAACAAGTCACTGAGAAAAGTCCAACAAACTCAACTGTTAAAAAAGTGACCTTTTCAACAATAAAAAGCCTCAGACCAAATCAGTCAACAACACACACCCCCTTCCCAAAACCAGAACCAGGAAAAGGGACAACAGGACAGGATGCAAAACCAACAGCAACAGATTCAAATCACTGAGAAAAGGCCAACAAACTCAACTGTTAAAAAAGTAACCTTGACAACAATGAAAATTAGGCCAAACAGCCCCCCAACCCAAAAACCAGAACCAGAAGAGAAAAGGAACAACAGCAGCACAACACAGCAGCAACAAATCAAACACAGAATCCTTTTAAAACAGTAAAAAACTAGACTTTTAACAATACAGGAACTTTACCAACGCCTCCCCCCCAAAAAACCTTCACCCTAACCCCAAGAAATCCAAGCCACCCAAATCAGGAAAAGTAAAAGGACACTGCACTTTTAAAAGTACTCTCACTGATGTGAGATATAGGCAAATTGGCAATTCCCCCACCCCAGGCCCCTACCCCCAGCAGAACCCCCTAACCCTAACCCCAAATAAGCTACCCAGTACCCACCAACCCAAATCTGGATAAGTAAAGGGACTCTGAGTCTTAAAAAGTCCTTAAAAAACAATAACCCCAAGACTGTCTTACCATTAGATGTCTTCTCTTCTCCAGGCAAGTCAAGCAAGGCTGAGAGAGAGCAGCAGCAGCTGAGGTCAAGGGCCAGCGAAGCACAATCTCTCTCACGCACCAACACAGCAGCAATGGAATGGAGTCCAGCCAGGCAGACTCTTTAAACAGGTTCTCTGGCTCTACACTGAGCAGTTTCAGAAAATATCACTGCTCTGTGATTGGCCAGAGAACACTGTTTACTTGGAAACCCAAGTAAACAAAAGAACAACAAAGTTGCTGGGGGATTAGCCCAGCCATCAGCTACACAACAGCCCTGCAAAGAATGCATTTGCAATGCATTTTGCAAATGCATGCTTTGGATTGGCTGCTGGGGCTCGTCTCCCCCTCCCTCCCTGATCCCAGGGAGGCTATGGGAGAGGCGGGAAAAGGCTTCCAAAGCAGCTTCCCTGAGGCTGCAGAAGCGCCTTTCCCACCTTTTCTATGGACTTTCGTATACTTCTGAATATTGATCCAGAAGTATACAGGGAGCCATATACGGCTCTTATATTATGGCTGCAAATTGGATTCGGAAGTATATGGCACCATATACTTCCGAATCAGGGGTGATTCAGAGGTTTCTTTGGTTCGGCCGAACCGAATGCACACCCCTAGCCGGCACCCAAGATCCAAAAGGCCCCGCCAAAAAGACTAGCCCCACTTTCATCTTCTTCCGATGAGGAGGACAATGAGGGAGTTAATACAGCTATTCTACAAAGGCTTTTGGCATTGGAAAAGGTGGCAGGCATTCCTTCCTCGCAGAGGTCAGGTTTGGGCTTGGAAAAAACCTTTAAGGTAGCATTGCAGGTTGATATATTAACTAGGTTGTCCATCCTTGAGGACAGGTCTGCAGGACTCAGCGCTGGAGGAGTGAGGGCACCAGCAATGCAGATGGAGATGCAGCTTTGTTTCCAGCTGATGCCGGAGCAGGATCAGCACTGGTGCCGATTGGATCTGGGGGTAAGGCTGGTGGCACTACAGTCATACATGGGCATGGCTTGGCCATGGGGTCCACAGCAAGCTTGGTCATGGCCAACGGACCAGTTTGGCCCCTATGGACCCTGGCCTGCGGCTGGTCAACAAGGGATGCCATGCCTCTTTTTGGGGGGATGGGGCTCTTCCCCTCAGTTCAATGCTGCATATGGGTTGGTCCCATTTACTGCCATGCCTTTCGGAGATGTAGCATTACCTTTAGGCGATCATTTGTTCCCTGCAACAAAGGATAAGATCCTAAAGGGTGAGTATGTTGACATTTTATCCCTCCTCTTCCATGAGTTGGAGAAGAAAGATAAAGAGGAGTTGGATGACAAAGAAAAAGAGAAATTGAAGAAGCGCAAAGTGGACCAGACTTGGGCCAATTGGCTGCCTGGGTTTTTTATATATGCTGGCGTGGTTGCATGCGCCCAGCCTTGGCGGGCAGCTGCGCTCATCCAGTATATGGATATCATTTATAAGGCGTACATGATGTTTAGTGGGCCCACCTGGATTTAATATGATGAAGAATTCAGGATGAGGTCCGCTTTGTACCCTTCCCTTCAGTGGGATCGCATCCATCAGCAGTTGTGGCTTCAGGTCATGTCCCCGGCGCGCTCAAATTTGGGTGACCGCTCTGACAGTGGTCATTTGGTTGCTAGGACATCGGCTACTTCTTCTGCTTCATCATCATCTTCCTGCAGTTCTGTGGGGCAGGTGGTTCAACCCCGCTTGCTTTGCTGGGAGTTTGGCTCCCAAGGAGTGTGCAGCAGGAAAGCTTTTCAGTTCAAACATGAATCTCCCATGTGTGGTGGCCCGCACTCCTTTAGTAACTGCCCCAGAGCCCGGCCACGTAAAGGCCAAAAGAGACAAGGTGGGGGTGGAAGTACTTACCAAGCTGGAAAAGGGACTCGGTCCTATAAAGGTGGGACCTCTTGAGCAGTGGCTGTATAGGTATCCGCGAAGGGCTGATAGGGTTTACTTGTTAAATGGTTTCACGTTCGGTTTTAGAATTCCTTTTCAGGGTCCCCAGGTTGCATTTCGGTCTGAGAACCTTAGTTCTGTTAAAGGTTTAGAGCATGTAGTTAAGGATAAAATTGCCAAGGAGTTAACTGAGGGCAGGATTTTGGGCCCATTTCTTAATCCTCCAGTGCCTAACCTTAGGGTTTCCCCCTTGGGAATGGTGCCAAAGAAGGTGCCTGGTGAATTTCATTTGATTCACCACCTTTCCTACCCCAAGGGCATGTCATTTATGCTCAGGTATACCAGCTCTGATCAGGCTGTGGGTGTCGTATGACACTGCAGAAAGGGTCAGAGATGGCTAAATGCGATATTAAGTCTGCGTTTCGTCTTCTACCTGTCCATCCAGCTTATAGGATTTTCCTTTGAGGGTCAATTTTACATGGACAGAGCTTTGCCAATGGGCTGTTCTGTGTCATGTGCAGCTTTTGAGTGTTTCAGCATGTTCTTAGAATGGGCTGTTTGCAAGAAAGATCTCAGGATGTTGTTCATTATTTGGATGACTACCTCTTTGTGGGTTCTGCAGGCACTGGGCATTGCACATGGCTGTTGTCTGGCTTCATTGAGCTGGCTGCTGAACTGGGGCCAGAAATAATGGAAGGTCCAGCCCAAAAACATATTTTTTTAGGGATTGAGCTGGATACCCTGGTGCAATTGTCCAGAATTCGTATTCAAAAAGTGGAAGATTTGAGGAGTAGGATTAATTCCTTCCTTCTTAAGAAAAAAGTCACCTTGCTTGAGCTCCAGCAGCTGGTTGGGCACCTTAACTTTGCTTGGACGAGCTTTTCTTTGTAGGTTATGTGATGCTATGGCAGGCCTCTGCCTGCCCCAACATAGAACACGGGTTACAAGCAGCATAAGGTAGGATTTAAGGGTATGGCAAGAATTTGTGGAGTCCTTTAATGGGATTTCTTTTTGGAGAGACAACATGAGGCTTGAGGCGGAGTTTCAGGTCATGTCTGATGCTGCTGAGTCTTTAGGTTTTGGGGTTTATTTCCGCAGACATTGGTGCGTAGACCCATGGCCAGAGTCATGGGCTCAGGCAGGTTTGAACCGAGATCTAACATTTCTCGAGTTTTTTCTCATTCTTGTTGCAGTTTGGCTGTGGAGGAATTATATGACCAATCACACAATTAATTTTTGGTGTGATAACATGGCAGTGGTCCATGTCATTAATTCCCTTTCATCCAAATCTCAAAGGGTTATGAAATTGGTGAGGGCCTTCATTCTGCGCTGTCTGGGGCTTAACATACTGTTTTTAGCCAAGCATGTTCATGGGGTAGATAACGGGGCAGCTGACACTCTCTCTCGTAAACAGATGGAGATGTTTCATCAGCTGGCCCCAGATGCCGATCGAGAGCCAGCACCAATGCCCCAGGAGTTATGGCTGATTGGAGAGTCGAGGCCTGCAGAGCAATAGGCCTAGCCATTGCGCCTAGCACCAGGAAGTCTTATGAACGTGCTGTACGGCAGTTTGAGGACTTTAGGGCTGAGGTAGGGTATCGCATTGTTTGGCCCCTCCTGGTGGAGCAGTTGCTCTACTACTGTGTTTCTCTAAAAGGTAAGGGATTGGCCATGCGATCCATTAGGGGACACCTGTCTGTTCTGGCTTTTGCTAGCAAGGCGTTGGGATACAAGGAGTAAACAGCAGATTTTTGGCTTTGAAAGATGCTGGAGGGATGGGCCAGAGAAGCTGGGACTAATCTCGATTTTCCCTCTGATTCTTAAGGGTTTGAAGGGGGTTTGGGGCACAGTGTGTGCATCTTATTTTGAGTCTGCACTGTTCCATGCTGCTTCCTTGGTTACATTTTTTGGGGCCCTTAGAGTTAGTGAGTTAGTGGTGGGCTCCAGAAATGATGTTTCTGGTAATGCTTTGTTGCTACGGGACCTGAGGTTATTTGAGGGTAAGGCGGTCATTACCGTTCGACGCTCTGACCAGCATTGCAAAGGGATTGTGTTGGAGCTTGGCACGTGCTCTGAGCTTGAGTTGTGTCCAGTTTCTGCTTTGACTGCTTATTTGGCAGTTCAGGGGACCAATTATGGGTTTTTGTTTTGTCACCTTAACGGCAGCCCACTGACAAAGCATCAGTTTTCGGCCGTGACCTCCTGGACTTTAGCTAAACTGGGATTGTCCAGGATGCAGTTTGGTACCCACGCCTTTAGAATTGGGGCAGCCTCTACAGCTGCTGCCCTGGGATATCCTTCTTCCTCCATTCAGCACCTGGGTCATTGGCACTCATTGGCCTATAAATCTTATGTTCACCCTCTGCTCAGTTCCTAGCTTCGTTTGTTTGTAATTGAGATGTTATGGTTCTTGTTTCTAGTTTGACTGTTTTTTTTTCTTTTTAGATGCTGTTGTTCCTGGCCAGAGGAGCCAAGTTCTCATCTGTGGACACAGCTATGTGTTTTGGGCTGCACATCAGGCTCAGAGAACTTCGGTCAGCTCTCAGCTGGGACTCAACCAATATGTTACTGTCGAATGGCATGGGTGCCGGGGCTTCAGTGGCCTGGCCTGCTGCCATTGTTATTTCATGGGAATGCGGACCCTCCTCCTTAGGTTATAATCATCCACCTGGGAGGGTATGATCTAGGGCTAGTAAATGGCAAGGCTTTGGTCTTGTAGGCCCATGATGATTTTTTGTTCCTTAGGGAGAGGTGGCCCAGGACCACTATAATTTGGTCAGCCATGATCCCCCGCCTTGTTTGGTGTAGTGCTTGAGACCCTGCAGGTATAGAGAGGGCCTGTTATAAAGCTAAGAAAGAAATTAGGAAGGCATTAGAAGGGGGGATTGGGCCACTTTCTGCCCCCACCCGGATATTTCTACAAAATTTCCTGACCTCTACAGAGGGGATGGGGTGCAACTCTCTGAAAAAGGTAACTTGCTTTTCTTGAGAGATCTCCGGCAAGGGCTTTGGGTGACCTTGGGCCTCCCAGTGGGTGCTAAGCCCTAAGTAGAGACTTGGCCTTAGTAGTGGCAGGTTGTTAATGGGTTTATGGTTCTATGCAGCTAGGGGAAGACCTGAAAGCATCCACCTTTGGGGGAGTTAGGAGTCTGGCAGGATCAACCGTATGGTTTGATGACCTGGGGTGTGAGAATGCAGACCGTCCTGGAGGCTTGACTAGAAGGTGCCTTCCATTGAGATGTACATCTGGTGGTCGGGCCCTCTGGAGCTTGCCTCCTTGCTGGGCCGGCCTAACGGGAGCTGTGCCACACAGCTCCGGCTGGGTGGCTGGGTCTCTCGCCCGCTAATGCCAGGGAGCAGTCTGTTGAGATTCCTGGCCCTGACCAGGCCGCAGTTCTTGTTGCCCTCGTCGTTTATTATTATACTTAATAAAGTGGCCCTTAGTTATACCAATACCTTGTGTCCGACTTTTCATTTCAACTTGGGGGGCAAAAAGTGCTGAACAACAGTAAGGCTATTTCCTGCACTCTATGACTGACCAAGAGAGAGATCTTGGGGTCGTGGTAGATAACTCACTGAAAATGTCAAGACAGTGTGCATTTGCAATAAAAAAGGCCAACGCCATGCTGGGAATTATTAGGAAGGGAATTGAAAACAAATCAACCAGTATCATAATGCCCCTGTATAAATCGATGGTGTGGTCTCATTTGGAGTACTGTGTGCAGTTCTGGTCGCCACACCTCAAAAAGGATATTATAGCATTGGAGAAAGTCCAGAAAAGGGCAACTGGAATGATTAAAGGGCTGGAACACTTTCCCTATGAAGAAAGGTTGAAACGCTTGGGGCTCTTTAGCTTGGAGAAACGTCGACTGCAGGGTGACGTGATAGAGGTTTACAAGATAATGCATGGGATGGAGAAAGTAGAGAAAGAAGTACTTTTCTCCCTTTCTCACAATACAATAACTCATGGGCATTCGATGAAATTGCTGAGCAGACAGGTTAAAACAGATAAAAGGAAGTACTTCTTCACCCAAAGGGTGATTAACATGTGGAATTCACTGCCACAGGAGATGGTGGCGGCCACAAGCATAGCCACCTTCAAGAGGGGGTTAGATAAAAATATGGAGCAGAGGTCCATCAGTAGCTATTAGCCACAGTGTATATATGTGTGTGTGTGTGTGTACGTATATATATATAAAATTTTTGGCCACTGTGTGACACAGAGTGTTGGACTGGATGGGCCATTGGCCTGATCTAACATGGCTTCTCTTATGTTCTTATGACTCAACTCTTTAGTCCTGTTCAACACAGAACAAATAAATATGTAAGCACATGGGCTCTGCATAGTCTAATGGTCCTGATTATATGGAAAGAATATGTGCACATACAGCTAGTATGCGTCTAGGATATTTCTGATCTTCAGCTGGGAAGATGAAGTTTATATTCATTTGTAAGCTGTATGCGCACTCTTTTTCACTTGCAGTATGTCAGTTCCACATCCAATATCAAATGGGAACTGTGCACCAACTATTAAACCTTATCCCACACCAGTTTCCCTTCCTATGTTTTTTGGAAGCAAGTTTAAATAAGGTTTTCAGGATTAGAAATTTATTATCCAAGATGTATTCCCCTTTCTACCACCAAAGCACAATCTAACTCCCCTCCACACACACAGTTAGTAAGAAGATACTTAACAGTACTGGTATTTCTGAATCAAATCAAGCCTGAAGTCTCCCTAGGCAGGAAAATGAGTAAACTGAGATTATTGTCCCTTGGTCACATGAGAACATGAGATAGATTAACTCAATAAAGGAAGTCATGGCCTTCAGTTTGCAAGATCTGAGCAAAATTGTTAATGAAGGGGCATTTTGGAGGTTTTTAATTCATAAATTCGCTGTAAGTGATGTCATAACTTGATGGCACATAACACACACACTCACCACATTGTACAGGTATACACCTGAAGCATTATTGTCTTCTTTTCAACAAGTAATCCACTGACACAAACACATGTGCACACATGCGCACACACACACTCCACACATATAGATTCTATCCTATTCATATGGTGTTATTGCTGAGGAACTTGCATAAATTCAACAAAGTTTTTTTAAAAGTCTAACATGCTTTGCAAAAGCAATAGGTTTGACCTAACTTTTCAGCACCTATACTGATTTCTGAAAAGGCATCATACAGTCTGAATATTGTATGTAATCAGTGGGAGGTAGCCTTCCAGCCACCTATGAGGAACCAAGTACTAAATTTAAAGTTAGGTACCAGATTGTTGTGCAGAAAGGGCTCTTTGTCATGTGAAGAACTGGGACCTCATAACCTGAAAATTCAACATTGTGGCTGCGATCAGACAAGCTGTTTGATCTGATTTCATTGCTGTTCTCTTCTGGATTTAAAATGCACAGTCAGACCGCACAGTCTTGCGGTCATCAGCACCCCCGTTGTCACTGCTTCCTAATTGTGTTTTTTCTGGAGTAAAATTAGGCAAAAGAAGGCAGCGATTTCCAGAAGAGAAATATGCCTATATGGTTGTATAGGAACCAGTGATCACAGTATTTGGTGGAGGGATTGCAGAACTTTCAAAAAGAAATCAGTGTTTTGGTGTTTTGGTAACATGTTTATGCACATGCATGAAAGACAATTTCTGTGGTTACCATGCAGCAATAATCTGAACAAACAACTACAGGGTGAGCATGCAATGAAGCAGGTTAAGGATGGGATGTCTGAACAAAACTCTCAGGTTTGTTTGTTTTTTAAAAAAATGAAATTGCAGCCAGACCAAGCTAAGCCTGTTATCTGACTGGAGCCTATAAGCTATCAGATGGAGAGTTAGGTTGACAACCAAATTATTTCCCAGCCTTCTACATAGCTATAAGCAATTCATAACATTAAAAACCTCTTGCCACTCCAGTACATTCAATAGTAAAAGGCGGGCACATTTGCTATAGATAGCTTCCAGTACAACATGCCAGAAGAGTGTGATCTATGAATAGGACTGACAACAGCTGGTAAAGAGGAAAAATTCAAAATCAGGTCCCAAGTAAAAGCTGCATATCAAATTCAAAAGCCCAAATGTTGCCCATTTGAAAAGCCCTTTGTAAGAGGAAGAAAAATCATTGAAAGTTTTATCTGAAAACTATTATCCCTCTTGAAATGATGATGAACAAGAGAGAACTTCCTAAATGCATCCCTTTTTTGTTTGATTTTCTTGACAAATTAGACAGCTATAGAAGCACAAGAGCACAGAGCAATCATCCAAAAATCTCTCACTGGAAACCAGGATTTGGTCCTTCATTCTGCTGGACAGATGTACCTGCCTCCGACATTGGTACTGTGCAATGCCAGGTTCATTAATAATAAGACCTCTGTCCTTCAGGACTTTCTGTTAAAACAGAATATGGACTTGGTTTGTGTGACCAAGACCTGGATGTGAGATGCGAAGACTGTTACTCTCTCCCAGTTAGCTCCACCTGGTTTCTCGGTCCTCCACCAATCACGGATTAGCAAGTGGGGGGGAGAAGTGGCAGTATTCATTCGGGAGGCTTACTCCTTCCAGGTGCTCCCATCTCCACAGATCACCAGCATTGCATGTGTCGGCATGGTGTGTGAGGCAGGAGAGAGTTTGGCTAACTGGTTGGTGAACCAGCCATCCAATGCACCGTCCCTGGTGGAGGCAGTAGCAGGCTGGGTGCTGGAACACCCAAGGCTGTTGGTTTTGGGTGATTTCAACATCCATGCTGATGATGCACACTCCACTAAGGTGACGGACCTAGTGTCATCCATAGCAGCATTGGGACTCTTTCAATACACAACAACTCCCACACACCAGGCTGGGCACATGCTTGATTTGGTCATTGCGGCAGGAGTGACAGTGGACCATATCACTGCTGAGGCAGTGCCATGGTTAGACCACTTTGCCCTGAAGGCCCGTGTGAATGTTCCACTCCAATCCTGGTTGGGTGGCCAGCGTATTTTAGCTTGCTTGCAAAGCCAAATAGATCCCATGCGGCTTCAGATGGCTTTGCAAGATTCTTGTCCCCCTGGCAATTCTCTTGTTGAGCTGGTGGAGACCTGGCACAACAGGCTTCCCATGGCCATTGATGAGATTGCCCCCAGGCACCCTCTCCATCCCCGTTCAAAGCTGGTGCCATGGTATACCCCGGAGCTATGGCTGATGAAACAGGGGCTGAGATGGCTAGAGAGGCAATGGCGGCTTGTCCACAACAAAGCAACAAGAACATCCTATAGGTCGTTTATGAGAACCTATGAGATGGCAGTCAAGGCTGCTAAGAGAGCTTATCTTACAGCCACAATTGCATCTGCGAACTCACACTCAGCACAATTGTTTAGAACAATTTGGTCATTAACTACCCTCCCACAGGGCAATGAAAACGTTAAGGAATTGGATATAGGCGGTGAAGCTTTTGCAAGTTTTTTCACAGATAAAGTCTTGTCACTCCGCCACGACCTCCCGACTACTGTTGAGACAGTAAAGGAACTTGAGGCTCCGTTTACATCTTCTAGTCAGCTTTTGGATTATTTCACTCCACTCAGCCTAGAGGAAGTTGACAGAACATTCTCTACTGTACGCCCGCCTACTTGTAGTCTGGACCCATGTCCATCCTGGCTTATAAAGGCTAGCCAGGATGAACTACAGGTTCCTCTGAGGGAAATTGTCAACCAATCCCTATCTGAAGGGACCCTCCCTCAGCCTCTTAAAGAGAAAGTTGTCCACCCCTCTTAAATAAACCATCCTTGGACCTGGCCGAATTGGCAAATTATTGCTTTTCTTGGGCAAGATTATTGCGAGGGCAGTCGCAGTGCAATTACAGAGCTTTCTGAATGACGCTTCCGTATTAAACCTTTTTCAATCTGGGTTCGGCCCGGGGCATGGGACGCAGATGGTTCTGGTCACTCTCATAGATGACCTTCAGAGGCATCTGGATAGAGGTGGCTCGGCGGTACTGATGCTTTTAGACCTATCGGCTGTGTTTGACACGGTCGATCATCAGCTGCTGACCTGCTGCCTCACCAACGCTGGAATACGGGAGTTGGCCTTACAGTGGCTTTTCTTTTTACTTCAGGGATGGGGACAAGGGGTGGTGATAGGGGAGGAACTGTCTCAACGGCACCCACTTGTGTGTGATGTGTCAAAAGGGGCAGTTCTATCTCCAATGTTGTTCAGCATCTACATGCACCCCCTTGCCCAGATTACCCAGAGGTTTGGGCTGGGATGTCATCAGTATGCAGATGACACCCAGCTTTATTTATTGATGGGTGGTCCAACTCCTCCCCAGAAGATTGACCATGGTGCTCCAAGCTGTGGCAGGGTAGCTCAGGCTGAGTTGACTGAAGTTGAATCCAATGAAGATGCAGGTCCTGTACCTAATTTGTGATGGTCTAGGAACCGAGGTCTTATTACTGACCTTTGACGGGGCACTACTTACACTGGCGCCCAAGGTCAAAGGTTTAGGGGTGCTCCTGGATCCCTCTTTAAATATGTAGGCCCAGGTGGCAGCCACTACCAGATCAGTCTTCTATCATCTACGGCTGATAAGGCAGCTGGTCCCCTACCTCAAACACAATGACTTGGCGACAGTGATCCATGCCACAGTCACATCAAGTTTGGATTACTGCAATGCCCTCTACATGGGCCTGCCCTTGTCTCAAACCTAGAAGCTTCAATTAGTGCAAAACGCAGCAGCCAGGTTGTTAATGGGTCTTCTTTTCTGCACATTCAACCTGTGCAGAAAGCACGGCACTGGTTACCTATCGCATACCAGGTTCATTTCAAGGTGTTGGTTCTTACCTATATGGCCAGGGGCCATAGGAACTTACCTATATGGCCAGGGGCCTTAGGGACTGCCTTTCCCTACATGTTCCCTGGAGAGCACTTTGGTCTGGATCACAAAATCTACTTACAATCCCCGGACCTAATGAGGCCACACTCATGACAACTAGAGCCAGAGCCTTCTCTGTAGTGGCTCCATGCTGGTGGAATGAGTTGTCAGAAGAGGTCAGGGCCCTGTAAGAGCTTGTACAGTTCCACGGGGCCTGTAAGATGGCACTCTTCCACCAGGCATTTGTAAACTAGACTGCTGGCCACTATAGCTTTTAGGCAACATACAAACCACCCCTTGCAATCTGCTGTACAGCAGCAGCAGAGAGGACAACCTAAGGTCTACTTACAGGGAGTTATAAATCTGAGACTTAAGATTATAGCACCGAAATGTATTTTATGTTTTTATACTATTCTATGTTTTTATGGTTTTAACGTCACATTACTATGTCCATTCATGCATACGCATGTCTATGTAAGCTGCCCTGCTCCCGCCTTGGTGGAGAGGGTGGGATATAAATGGAATAGAATAAATAAAAAGATTTCTTCCACATTGTTTGTACATATAGATTCTATTATGGGTGAGCTGTCCTCTTAATGGGTGAGTTGTCTTCTTCATCTAGCCCTCAGATTATCCAAAAGTGCTATTAGAACATTTATTGTTTTGCTCCATTCAGTGAGTAAATGCAAACAGATCTGTTCCTGTTTATCTGAACATTAACAACATCACAAACCATTAAGACATTAAATGTCAAATGGAGCTGCCAATTCTCCTCATTTTGGAAGATCACATGCTGTGTGCAGCTCAAATTGATGGTGATAGAGTTATTATCACTTCAAAATCCTTTCATAAAGTTCTTTACCAGAAATAACAAGAGGAAATGGGTTATCACACTGAAAAATAATAAAGAGCCATGGACAGTATAACTCTGATTTCCCCTGATTCTTATCACAGCAAAGATTGCCCATTATTGTTATTTTGTTCAAAAATTGGGCATAGACAGGCTTGGAGAACACACTCTCTCCTCTTAAGTGGTACATTCATACAAATCAGACTCTATACCAGTATCCCCCCTATCTGCCACTGGTGAAACAACTGTAATGGTTAGGTTCTTAACAGAGGTGTACAGATATGCCTGTTTGTAATTGTTTTTTGTACTCAATCATTGGGAGCCTTTTCATTTCATCCATTTTCATTGCTGGTGAGGTGGATCCAGCCATCCTCCATGTAGCCTTCACAAGCTGAAGGAAAGCTCCTTTAATTGGAGGCCAGTGTCAAACTAAAAGGAAAGGTGGATATGAATATTTTAATAAACAAACTTTTTGCAGTAGTGATTGGATAGGGACAGAATCCATTGCACAAATATGCTTCTTTGTTTTGCCCTATTTTACATTATATGCCACTGAGAAACAATTTATGCAGAATGATGTAAAAATAACATTAAAATTCCACCCATTTTATAAGGAAAAATGCTGCTTAAAAAAACGAAAAATTCTGCTAAACTGTCTTGTGGATTTAATTTACACAAGGTATAAATAAAATTAACATTACAATAACATTACAATAACAGCCATAACAGTAGGATTCCAAAATCTAGTAATGTTCTAAATTATAACCATACAGCCAAGACTAATTTAGCTTATATTTCTGCTGAGTGCCTGGTTAAAATACTTTAAAACATTTCAGAATGCAGTACAATGGAGAAATTTTATCATATATAATAATAATAATTATTATGATTATTATTATGAATTGTCATTGTCAGATATTTGACTGGTAGATGATGTTTTGCATCTTGAAATTTAAAGACGTTCCTGGGAATTGCAGAGGTATCTTTGCAGGATTCTTGCTGTTCCAAGTAACAGAGTCTTCTGGAGCTGAGCTTTTTTTAATTTGCTCAATGCCCAGAATTTCCTGGGGTTTCATGAGACTTCTAGGCATTATTCCAATGACAACTGGTATGATGGTAATCTTCTTGTCCCAGAGGCACTCTGTTTGTAGGTCTTGGTGTTTTGTGATCTTCTCATTCTTTCTTTTCTTTACTACAGTCTCCTGTCATCACAGTGTCAATGATTCAAACCCTATTCCTCATTTTTCTCTACAATTGTGATATTTGGGGTGCTATGCTCCTGGTATTTATCTGTTTGTAATTGGAAATTCCAAAGAATCTTTGTTTCATTACTCCCCGTGATCTTGTCTGATTTGTGCTCCCATGAATTTCTGGCTGATAGTAAGCCATACTGCTTCCAAAGATTCCAGTGAAACATAGCTGCAACTCTGAGGTGAGTTGGGGGAGCAGTAAAGTCTGAGCAGGAAAGAGAAGTTGGAGAGAAGCAAAGCCAGACCAAAGGGAGGGATAAAACGTGATGGTGGCTCAGTGGTAGAGCATCTGCTTGGTAAGCAGAAGGTCCCAGGTTCAATCCCCAGCATCTCCAAAAAAGGGTCCAGGCAACCTCAGCTTGAGACCCTGGAGAGCCGCTGCCAGTCTGAGTAGACAATACTGACTTTGATGGACCAAGGGTCTGATTCAGTATAAGGCAGCTTCATATGTTCATATGTGACAAAAAGTGGGGGCCAGAGGGAAGGAAGGAAGAAAGAAAAGGGAATAAGATGCAAAGGCTGTGAAGGAGAGAGGAGGAAGAAAAGCAAAGATAGCATAGGGAGGAGAATCAACTGGAGTAAATGAGATCCTCCATGAGACTTCACAGGTCTTCCATTTGTACATTCTACTTTTCACTTCTATTTTTTGTGAAACAAATACCAGCAGTCTTGTTGAACCACTTTTTTAAAAAAAATCTGTCAAATGATTATATAATACTTCTGTTAGGAGCAGCTAAGACTAAGGAAGTGTTAGACTGAGTTTGAATGTGCACTCACTAGTTTACAATCTATTAATTGGTCTACTACAGCTATATACTACAGTTGGTATGCTTAGTTGGAGAAAATATCAGTGATGCACTCTATCCAGTGAGGATCAGTTGTCCATCTGTCTAAATAATACCCCAATGAAAACCTTTTCTGGTTACCTAATAATAATAATAATAATAATAATAATAAATTTATTCTTATATCCCGCCCTCCCCTGCCAAAGCGTGCACACTCACACAAAGTGTGCACACTCACAAGTGTAGGGTACTCTCATCATTAAAATTCATGACCATAGAAATGGGTATAAATGCTTAAAGCAAAAATATTTCAGTTCCATTTCATCTGTTGGAATGTATACACTGGAAGAATAATAGCATAGCATATATATTTAGTTTGTCCTAGTAGCCACCAAGAAGCAGAGTGTCAGAAGGTTCTGCAATCATTGCTTATTCCAGCATGGATACATTTCTGTAGCCCAGCAGCTGCAAATAAACTGTTATTTTCAGTATTGTGGATATACTTTTACCAGAATTTTTAGTGGTATCTGTGAGTGGGGGGGAAATGTCCTCCATGAAGCTGAGACTTGAAATGGAGACCCAGGAAACCCATCTGTCACATTCAGGGGGTGGAAAAGCACCATAAACTCTTTCAGCAGACAGATTTATTTATGAAGCTCAAGAGACTGTTCAAAACAGCATACATCTTCAGCATAATCAATATTCCTGCTACACTAACAGAGTCTAACTTGAAAAAGTATTCATCTAGAGTTTATGATGTATTGAAAAGAAATAACGAAATCATTTTACTAAAATAAGGCATAGGTTCACATTTTGATGTATATACTCTTTTTAAAACTCTGTTTTGATTGGTTATCCAGAAATCTCTAGGTAATGATCAAAGACTTTGGCTTATCTAAAGAAACACCAATGGTGTTGCTGTGATATAAAATCAGCTTCTGTGTGGCTGGATCACCTGTCACATTGGTAGCATCCAGACTGAGAAATAATGGGACATGTAGATGTCATGAGCATTATTTGTATCAGCAGTGCCCTATCATGGAAACTGGTCACACTGCTCTAGGAAAGCATTAGCAATTCCATATGGCTCCTGCATACGAGAGTGACCACGAAGAAGAATCTTTTTTATTGATTTCTATTAATATATTTTATTGATTTCTATTCATATAAAAGAAAGGGCCGAATAGAATCCAAAATTTTGAGTTCCAGTGTTCAGTTTAAGAAACAATTTTCTTACAAATCTGGTTATTTTTTCTTTGCTTCTTATAATAAGACAATAATGCTATATTTCTAATTCTTCTATAACAATCTATCATTTATAGTGGATTAACTGATATCCGTTTTGCAGCAAAACAGATTTTTGCTGCTAATACTAGAGTCTTGATGAGTTCTATTTAATCAGTTCTGATGACTTTTAAAATACATAAAAATATTAATATGAAGATTTGTTTAGTTCTTGTCCCCATTTCTATGTCCCCATTTCTATGCCAGATATAATGCCAAATTGTCCCCATTTCTATGCCAGATATAATCTAGAGATGACATCCCTCAGCTATCAATCTCCAGGAGCATTGGGAGCAGAGACTTCTTGGAAGTCACTTCCTGTTTTTAAAGAGGAAGTGACATCATGGCACTCTAGGAATTTGAAAATTCTCTATAGTGAAACCATAGATTTTTAGAAATTTCTAGAGTATGTCATTGTATCACTTTTTCTTTCAAAACAGGAAGTGACATCATGATGGCCTAAGAATTTAAGAAATCCCTGGAGTTTTGCCATGGAAATTTTTGAAATTTCTAGCGTGTCATGATGTCACTTTCTGTTTCTAGAGTGTCATGATGTCACTTTCTGTGTTATTTATTTGATTTTTTTTAGCCCTACCTACCCTGCATACAGGCTTAGGGTGAGATACAAAAGAATTAAAACAAAACATAATTAGCTATAATGCAACATTAAAAACTATAAAATTATTAATTAAAAATAATTAAGTATTGAAACATTGCTAAAACATTTGCTGACATCTGCTGTGCAATTAAACTAAAACTGTGATTGTGGGTAGCTGTACAGAGCAAGTAGGTGGATGAGATGAAGTAAAGTAGGGCAGAGCAAGGGAGGCTAGCATTGCTGAATTCCCACCGCTTCAATCATAGGCCTGGCTGAGCATCTCCATTTTACAGGCCCTGTGGAACTGCATTAAATCCCAAAGGGCCTCAATCTCAGTTGGAAGAGTGTTTCAACAGGCTGGCACCTAATTGAGGCCAGGTGTACATCCTTTGGGCTGGATTACCAGTAGATATTGATCAGAGGAGTGTAAAGTCCTTTCAGAGACATATTGGGAGAGACCGTCCAGTAGATACGGTCCCAGTTCACATAGAACTTTAAATGTTAAAACTAGATCTTGAACTTGATCTTTTCACTGAAAAGATTAGGAAAAATTGGATGGGGGTGCTGTAGATTCTATAGGGGGCACCAACCACATGCCCCCCTTGCTGGCTATGGCCCTGTCTGGAATTCAACTGTAAAACAGCGCAGCTGATGCGGTTGTATATGTGCTCTTAGTGATGTCTCCATAAGGACACACACTGCTACATTCTGGACCAATTGCATTTTCCAGGGCACTCTCAAAGGTAGCCATGTATAAAGCAAGTTACAGTAATCCAGCCTGAATGTGACTATTGCATGGATTACTGTAGCTAAGACACAGGCAGAGAGATAGCCGCCCTGAGCCTGCCTCGGCGGGGAGGGCGGGGTATAAATAAAATTTATTATTATTATATAGGGGACCAACTGCTTGATCTGCCCAAGGTGGAAGAATGCAGATCTGGTAACTACTGTCATCTGGACCTCCTTTGAAAGTGAGGCATTAAGGATCACAGCCAGATTTCTCACAGTATCCTTAGTATTGTATCCCCTCCCTCCTATATTTTCCTTCCATTGCAAACACTAGCAATGTTTCCACTGTGCAAACATGGGTAAACTTTGTATTATGAGTGGGAACTGAGAAAATCAGGAACTCTGTCATACATTCAGAGACCATGCATGTACATTTTCCTACAAGCACAGGGTCCATTCATGGGTGCATCCTTCCCCCCCTCCCAGTGCTTGAATAGACTGTGTCTATCTCTTTAATAACTTACATACTATAGAGATAAAGGACATCCTTTTTGGATGGGAACATTATATGGAATCGCAATTTTCATAATCAAGTATACTTATATCTAAATAAGAAGCTGGAAAACTCTGTCTTAAATTGTATTTGTAAATTGTTACAAAGGCTATATGACTTTATAATGAGCTCAAATGTCATCTGAAGAATATTTTTCAGGGGAGGAAAATGCTGTTGATCACCACTGAAACAGAAAATTAACTTCATTTTAAACAAAGAAGCAGCAGCAACTCAGATGCCCCCCATGCTAAATCCTCCCACTTTGAAAGAATCTGTCATTTCCTTGAGAGAAGTGTTGACACCTCCTGGGATGCTATGTAAGTAAAAATCAGTCTGAAGTTTGGGATTTCTGAAAAATATGAGATTTTTAATATGCAATATATGCCTATGCAGACGCTTCCCTTAGCAGGGGAGTACTGCATGCTGTAATTTCTCATTAGCAACAGACACTGAACCACAGTCCAGCTCAAGAAAATTGTAAATAAATTTTACATTAAGGGTTTTGTTCCTCAGTAATTTATTATTTTCATACATGGCTCATAAGCTTCCTGCTGTTAGGACTGCTGGAGTAGAATATGCCCAAAAGGATAAGATATTTTACATTAATTTTAAGATAAAACAAATTAAATTCAGCCATCTGATATTAGTTGGAATTACTCAGACTGATTCTAGAAGATTCAAAGTGCACATAAAACATATTTCATAATGTTTAAGATGACAAATAACTACCGTAATTAAAAATAGTTAAAGGCTCATTCCATATAGTTTCAATAGCCATGTGGTGAATTATTTCACAGATTTTTTTTATTAAAATGTTTCCTGTCTGCTGTGAGATCATGGGGAGACTGCGACATTTATGCTCAACATGGCTTTATGAACTCTAAGGTGAGGACAAAACCAAATAGAAACACTTGTATACCTACCTAGCAGCACTGGAAATACTATCAGGGAATGCAAGTACTATCTGATGACCTTTTCCTCATGAAGATCAGCTGTCCATGCTGACCCATTAATTAATTAATTATAGACTTTTATCCCACCCTTCCTATGAATGGGCTCAGAGCAGGTTACAACATTATGTCAGTCAATCAATCAATACTTATTTCAGTCAAAGATCAGAACAGCAATAAAGGAAGACAATAAGACAACTCATAAGAGTACAGTTGATGAAATCAAGGCTCTTCCAAGTATTTCCTCTTACAAATTACAATGTAACAAAATTTTGCTACTGCCTGAGTTTTTGAGCTCTGTGTATCTTCCAATAAAAATTTCTGAATTACCTCAGTTCTAAACTTTATATAAAACTCCAAGGGTTTGAATTTAGATAAAAGCAGGGTAATTAGACACAGTCTGCTGTCTATGCTGACCCATTAATTAATTAATTAATTGATTGATTAATTATAGACTTTATCCCACCCTTCCCGTGAGTGGGCTCAGAGCAGGTTACAATGTTATTTATAAGATACACACAGCTTTAAAAAAACTTTTAAAACTATGGCATTCAATCACTCTAAAAGATGGTGTCCATATTAGTCCATACTGTTAACTATAATCACTTTGGCCAGTCATAACAGATGATAATCACTGACAGTGATGTCCTGGTTTGCTATTTGAAGCAGCATGTCAAAGACCAAGATATAGTAGGAAAGAACCATATGGACATGTCCCTGTGGACTGCCACTCCACTATAATTTCTATGATGTTTACCACCTTCTAATGTACAATGTGCTTAACTGTCCTGTTTCTTTCATATTAACCACTTTAAGATGTCAGTGACTGACAAAGAAAGATCAAGAATAATTCACACATGTGACCCAGCCACATGGTTTCTCCATGATAATTACATTCATTTATTTAAGTGCATATGCTTTTCTCAGACATACAGGGACTCAAAAACAGCATATCAAATAAATGCAAAAATACAGTTTTAACACAGAGACACATACTCAGCAGTGCTCCAACATCCTGGGCTGACTCTGCTTTCACAGGTCTGCTGACTTAGGGCCTCAGATGATGTCACAGGCTAACAGCCAAGTCTGGCCCAAGAGCTCTTCAGCTTTTGCCCCTTGGTTTCTACCCCTGGCCATGGCTAGGCTTAAGACCTGTCACACAGCAGAAAATCAGCCCAGATCTCATTCAGCTGGCAAAGATGTTCTCAGACCTCCTTCCCTGCTTTACATGGGATTGCACAGACTATCTTCACTTAATGTGCTTAATAACCAATAACCTTGCTAATGGCCAGGGAAATTTTTCCAGCTGCCACAGTCACAAAAGTATTCATCACATTAGCTGTTGTGAGCTCAGCTGTATGTGCACATATCCTGATTTACCACATGCTCCCAGTAATAGAAACCACAGCATGGAGAAAATAACCTTACCCACATGTGCCAATAACCTCTCATTAAACTTCAAAGCTAGCAGGGATCCAGATGTGGGCCTTAACCTGGTACTCTGCACCAGTAACCCAATGAAGAAAATAGTATACACAGATGGTCTTTTTCAGCAATTTACGTACAGTATATATAAGTAATATAGAATCTTAATTTTAAATATTACCTTTAAGGGGTCACCTTAACCATTCATGTTTCAGAACTGTGAGTTGTATGTCCATTTTGTTTTTTACATTTAGTAGGTGGGACTTTATTAAAAAGTGCCATTTCCCCAGGTTTATTGTTACGTATCCATGTGGAAATTATAAAAGCATCAGGATTTAAGATTTATTTTTCATTACTGCTATTACAACAAACCATTATTAATATAGTATGAAATGAGAAATCTATTGCATAGTTAATAGAAGTCTTTAAAACAGTAATCCCTCTGCCTCCTTCCATGTACTGGGTGAGGCTTTGCAGCACTGAATCAATGAAATTCACACATAATGCAATGGAACAGTGGAGCAATTATTACAACATTCTTTCCAAAGTACCTTAGGCTTTTGATGATTACAGAACAGTCTCATGCTTTAAAGTTACGGCCAACTGTATGGCTTTAAGTTGAGCTGGATTGTGGATAAATTGTCATATAATGTATGTTGACAGTTTAATAACATGGGTTACTATCCTTCATTTTCTTTATGATGTAATACATCTTTATAGGAGTCTCTTGGGAACTTCAGCATGATTTTCAAGGCCTGGAGAACTCAATAAACTAAACTACACTGAGGAAGGTTTTTACCTCCTGAATTGCACACTTTGGAAATTTTCCTGAGAAATAAAGAGGTGCTACAAATTTGAAAACATTTTCTTGACATGACTTCTTGTTTTTCTTGTCATGTATTAGATTTGTATGGTACATTTCATATTTGGGTTAAACATTCTTTTGAAGTGTTTTTCCAAAGATTTTTTCCCCCTCCTGTTCATAAATGAATGGCTTCATTTTCAGACCTGGTAAAGGGTGGGGGGGTGTGTCTTATTCTATAAAATGTTCTAAAATGCTGTGCATATTTTCTTTAAATAACCTCAATATGCAATGAATGAGAGAAAGGCAGCAAATTAGGTCTGGCTTGGGGTTCTTTTTTTGTTTGTTTGATAGATACATGGAGGATAGGTCTAGCAGTGGCTACTAGCCATTATGACTGTGGGGACTAGATGGACCACTGGTCTGATGTGGCAGGGCTCTTCTCATGTTTTTTTATATTCATTAAATCAACAAAACCTATCAATAATTAGAAGACAGTATAACTATTTCTAGATGTTCCGTTACTTCCAGATGATAACTTTCCCCCTGCATGGAAAGTCAGAAGTCTTCACAGTAAAGATGATGTGACCAATGTGCTACTGTGTCCCAATGTGGGCACACTCATGTGGCTCCCATTGTTGGTCTCTAAGGTGCTACAAATGCATGTGCCTTTGGTTTCTGATCACCATGCATGACTTGTGTGTATATGTTTGATATGCATACAGGCAGAACACAGATCCCACCACTCCTTCATATATTCACTTCATGTGGATACAGCAAAAACTATATAGCCATAGGATCCATCCCCATGATCAAGGATGCTGAATTTTGAAAGTTCTTGAACAGCGGTTAGCACTCACATACATAGAGTTTCTTGGATGCATGAAAACATTCTGTTCATATGAGAAAAACATATGTAGGAAAGTGAGGCCAGTCCACTCAACAGCAAGAACAGTTTGAATTTGTTCCTGTTCCTCTCTAAATGTGTTGGCCATGTGTACAGGATTATTCCTTCATACTGTTACATATAGGCCAGTGATAAAGATTGCTGCTATAATCATTAGAGCAGCAGTCCCAAACCACTGGGCCTCAGACCGGTACCGGTCCGTGGCCCATCAGCAACTGGGCCGCCAGCCAAGCTGCCCGCCCCACCCCCCCGTGCCACCTCTTCCCCCTCCCGCGTCATCTCCTCCTCCCTCTGTGTTTATTAGGTTAAGCTGGGGAAAGTGCCTTCCCAGCTCTTTAAAAGCTCACCTCCCTCCCCTGCAGCAGCAGCTGATCTGTGGGGGAAACTGGCAGCAGCGGTGAGCGACTGCTGAACAACCCATACTGCCTTTGCCTCCAGAGGCAAAGGCAGTGCCGCTTGTTTAGCATATCGCTCACCGCTGCTGCCATGGGGGGGGGGTGGAGAGGTGAGCTTTTAAAGAGCCGGGAAGACGCTTTCCCTGGCTTAACATAATAAACATGGAGGGAGGAGGAGATGATGCAGGAGGAGGAAGAAGGGGCGGGGCGGCGGTGAGGCTGCATGGCATGAGAGGGAGGCCAAATTCAGTCCCCCCACCCTGCGTTTCCCCCACCCTGCCGGTCCCTGGTGCCAAAAAGGTTGGGGACCACTGCACTAGAGGACTGAGTTTGTTATTGGATTTTAGTATTACCCTCCTTTTGGAATTATTGATATGTGCTCTTTGATAAGTAATGTGTGTTTTTGTTGGTTCCTGTTGTTGGGTATTGATCAGCGGTTTTTAAATTGTGAGTTTATACTAGTATTTTGTAGTAATATTGTTTATTAGTGTAGGGATGGAATTAGAAAAGGTGGGGTTTTCAATTAATTCATGAGAGAGGGTTTGCATTTTATTATTTTATGGTGGATTAATTTCAGCCTTGATTGTTTGTCATAAGTATATATATTTTAGCTGATGAATTAATTGGGGTAGAGTAGGTTTAATTAATTCGGTTCATTCCTTTGTTTATTAATTGAACTACTGTTCTTCAGGAACTGATGGATAAGGAGCTAGATAGTAAAGGTGGGAGGGTGGGCTCTTAGGGAGGGTTGGGTCCTCTTCACTCTAGTGTCTAAGGTTTAGTTGCCTCCATTTTTGTAGATTTTTTAGGGTCTGTTACTTCGGTTGGTTTAAGGGCCTGTGGGCCTATAGGTTGAATGGGGGAAGTGACATTAGGTCCAGAGATCCCAGTTCTGGTGGGGTGTGGGAGATATGGCAGTGGGAGGAGGCATAATGTGGGAAGGGGGCAGAGATATGGATATGCTCGGCCCTGTTCCAGCCTTCATCACATCCTGAGAAATGCAGGTTGTGGGGATAGGAATAATTACCCCTCTCTGACACTGGTGTGCAATGCCAGGTCTATCAACAATAAGATCTCAGTTCTCCGGGATTACCTGGTGGAACAGGAGATAGACCTGGCTTGCATGACTGAGACCTGGGTGCCAGATAGTGAAGCAGTTGCCCTGTGGCAGCTGCCCCCCCCCCGGGTTTATCAGTCCTCCACCAGTCTTGGACAGATGGGCGGGGGGGGGGGGTGGCATTGCTGATCTGGGACTCTTATCCCTACAGGGCCCTCCCTGATACAAAGCTTGCTGGCACTGAATATGTGGGCTTAGTGTGGGAAGCCAAGGAGAGCTGGGCCATTTGGCTGGTGTACCGTCTGCCTAACACCCCAGCCAATGTCCTGCCTGGCCTGATGGAGACGGTGTCCACCTGAGCACTGATGTATCCTAGGCTTTTAGTCCTAGGGGACTTCAATGTTCATGCTGAGGATGCACCTTCCATGCAGGCTAAGGACCTAATGTCATCCATAGTGACGTTAGGGCTCTCCCAATTTGTTTTGGCGCCTACACATCAAATAGGACACACACTGGATCTTATCTTTGCCTCAGGGATTACAGTGGACTGTATCACCACAGATGTGGTGCCATGGTTGGACCACTTTGCCTAGAAGGCCTGGCTATGCATGCCTGACCCTCCCTGTTTAGGCAGTGAGCATATTTATGCTTGCACACAGAGCCTGCGGGACCCTAATGCATTCCAAAGGGCTCTGTGGGATCTCATTCCCCCTGGCAGCCCATTAGATAGCCTAGTGGAAGACTGGCATCCCTGTCTTTCCAAGGCCATTGATATGCATCCCTGTCCATCATGGCTGATTAAAGCCAGTGGTGAGGAAGTCAGGACTCCTCTGCATGAGATTGTTAACACGTCCCTATTATCTGGGATATTCCCAGAGGCTTTGAAGGAGGCAGTGGTTCACCCTCTCCTGAAAAAACTATCTTTGGACCCAACGGTCCTTACTAACTACTGCCCAGTATTAAACTTACCGTTCCTGAGTAAGGTAGTGGAGAAGGTAGTGGCAATGCAGCTCCAGGCCTTCTTGGAGGAAACTGACATTCTCAACCCTTTCCAGTCCAGCTTTCACCCTGCGCATTGGATGGAGATGGTGCTGGTTGCCTTAGTGGATGATCTCCAGAGGCATCTGGATCATGGCAGATCAGCGCTGCTGATACTTTTAGATCTATCAACAGCATTTGATATGGTTGACATGAGATGTTGGCCCAACACCTCGCCAATGCAGGGATTCAGGGATTGGCTTTACAGTGGCTTACCTCCTTTCTCCATGGTTGGGGACAGAGGGTGGCTCTCAGGGGGGAGAGTTGTCCCAGCAACACCCACTTGAATGTGGTGTGCCACAGGGGGCAATCCTTTCCCTGATGTTATTTAACATCTATATGCGCCCTCTTGCCCAGATGGTCTGGAGATATAAGCTGGGTTGTCACCAGTATGCTGACAACACCCAGCTCTATCTCCTTATGGATGGCCACCCAGACTCTGCCCCAGATCAACTGGGCGAGGCATTGCAAGCCATGGCTGGTTGGTTGTGTCAGAGCTGACTGACACTAAATCCATCTAAGATGGAAAGTCTGGATCAGGGGGGCAGGCAGGAAGTGGGATCAGGCTCTCACCCTTCAATGATACTCAATTAGTGCCATTGACAGGGCTGAAGAGCTTGGGGGTATTCCTGGATGCCTCTCTATCTATGAAGGCCCAGGTTGCCACCACTGCAAGGGTCGCCTTTTTCCATCTGAGGTGGGCCTGAAAGTTGGCTCCCTATCTTGCCCCCCATGATTAAGCCACAGTGATTCATGCAATGGTCACCTCCAGATTAGACTATTATAACTTTCTCTACGTGGGGCTGCCCTTGACTCTGGTCCAGAAACTCCAATGAGTGTGGAACGCAGCATCCCAGTTATTAGCATTGAGGCCTATATGGGCATGGATGCATCCGGTGCTGCACGAACTGCACTGGCTTCCCATCGAGTACTGGATCCGTTCCAAGGTGTTGGTCCTTATCTTTAAGGCCCTCTATGGCCTGGGGCCTGTATATCTTCGGGACCGCCTCTCCCTATGCAAGCCCCATCCTCAGGCTTTGAGATCATCCAGTCAACATCTTCTCATGATCCCTGGTCCTAAGGATGCCTGATTGGCCTCAATGAGGGCCAGGGCCTTTTCAGTCCAGGCCCCTACCTGGTGGAATGAGCTCCCAATGGAGATTCGGGCCCTGCGGGACTTATCTAAGTTTTGCAGGGCCTGTAAAATGGAGCTCTTCTGCCAGGCTCTTAATTGATTTAATGGACATCCTCTGAAATCTTTGCTGCCCCCAGCACCTTATTATCTAGTTGTTTAAACTGTGCCAATTGTCTGGATTATGGTCCTAAACTCTGCCAATTATTTGAAGCTGTACCAATTGTTTGAATTGTGGTCTCAGGCTGTGCCAATCATCTGAATTATGGTATTTTTGATTTCATTTATATGTATTTTATTTATGAGATAGCTAAATTTTGATATGCTTAATTTTGATATGTCTGATTTATTGTTATTGTAATGTTTTAGTGTTGTAAGCCACCCTGAGCCTGTTGGTGGGATAGGGCGGGGTATAAATTGCAAATTAAATTTAATTAAAATTAAATTAATCTCCTTCCCTGTTCTTTAATGCATGTTCATTTTACCCTTCAAATATCAGGAAATGGCTCATATAAAAACAGGTTCCAGTAGTCTAAGACTTGAAGGCCTACTGAAATAAACATGTTTTCACCATTCCCCCAAAAGGGCAGATGCATCTGGAACATCCTATGTGCTGAATGCTTGTCTGAGACTAAGAATGTATCATCGACATTCCATAGTAAAGCTATCATAAATCCACATCAGGACTAAGCCATATTCTACAGTCTATTTGACAGAATGTTCATGAATGGGGGCAACTGTGCCCCAGTAGAAGTCATTAATCCTTCTCGTTCAATATACAGCCTTCTGGTTTTACAATCAGGTTCCTTTTGACTCTCTAGTTCTACTTAATCCCCTCATGTTTTCTGTTACAGATTACACACACTTAGACTAATAGTCAGAAGGTTTTGGCAAGGGAAGGCAAGCAGATGTATTTCAAAAGCAAAATCTAGAGAATACTTTCATTTCCATACAACTTTAATTTTATTTGTACAGGTGTTCAAACTCAATAAATAGAGATACTATAAGAACCATGGTAAAACAATCCTATTCTCAATAGGGAATGTACTTACCATTTTAAGCAGCATTTTTTGAAATAATATAATTTGGGGATTCTTATGCTAATGAAATAGCTGGGCAGGTGTTACAGAAATAGAACTTTATGTTTGAATGATGTTTCATAGCCATAGATTTATATGGTGGTGTGACTTATTACATTAAAAATGTGTAACTGTAATGAGACAAGAGTCCCGGGAGAATGAATACATGTAAGATGGAGCTACACATGTGCAGCTGAATGCCTGCATGAATCCTATGCTTGTAGGTGTATCTAGAGAAGAGAGCCTTTCATACACACATCAGTACAGTATAAATGTCATGCAGATGTTCAACTGAATAGCCCACATGTTTGGGTGAGTCCTGCTATAACAGTCCCAGCCTCCCTGTACACACACAAACATGAGTTCACTTTCTCTGAGTATGTCATTTGAATGTTCTGTTCTTCATTAACTACTTATTACTAGCATTATATAGATTCAGATGGATAGCCATGTTGATCTGAAGCAATAGAACAAAGTTTGAATCCAGAGGCACCTTTAAGACTGACCAAGTTTAATTCTGGATATAAGGTTTTGTGTGCATGCACATTTAATCAAATACATTGAAACAGTTTTCCTCAAGCCTCCCATATAGGCAGGGCTCCTTCCTTCCTTCCTTCCTTCCTTCCTTCCTTCCTTCCTTCCTTCCTTCCTTCCTTTTGAAAAAGGTGCTGGAACTCTCAAGAGGGAAATGAAGGAGAAACACATGGATGCCCCTTGTGAATTTTTAAACATTTTTTGAGAATTTTGTTTCCATGAAGAGATTCTGGAACTCCATTCTGCTGTGTTTCCCCAGGAAAAAAACCTCCTTCATATAGGTAAAGGGGGGAGGGCGCTAGTTGCCAGGAAGGACTAGTTAGTCAAGATGCATAAGTAACTTGGCGATAAGTATATCTGACACTGGATTAAAACAACTCTTAAGACCTATGAATTGCAGCAAACTAGTATACAAATATTAGAGTTAACAAACAAATGTGATATTTAAGAATTTTGTTGGTCTTGGAGGTACAATTAGGCCCAATCTCAGTTCTCACATTCGTTTAACTTTGTGGCATTACATAGAATTACTAGTGTTTATAGCACCTGAACATTTTCCTTTAACTGCATACAGTATCAAAAGGCAATGAATTCTAGGTTTTAGGAATTCCTTCAAATCTCCCCTTCCCCATAACAAATAGAAACAAAGGTATCTGGCCATGTGGTTTTACACAACCTACCTTATTTCTACTGAGTTTGCACCAATATGTTTGACATTCCATTGTATAGTATTATTGAAAACATCCTCTGCAATCCCATAATTGAGCTCATGTGTACATCTACCTCTTTTGCTTTGTCAGCATAAATTCCATATTAAACGATTCTGCCCTCAAGCTCTGCATGCTAAACGAGCTTCGCATCCCTTGCAACAGAATGATCCATGTATTTCTCCAAGGGCCACCCTGGAAACCAGCCAAGGCCCTCCAGCTTTTTGTCTAATTGCCATATGCATTTACATATAGTGTAATCAGGAAACCAAAATGCAAGCATGTAACCATGACATTTACTTCTGCTTGTATTACTGATTGGAAATAATTACTTTGGAATCATCAAATCATTGCAAAGGGAGGAGATGACATGGTTACAGTTTTTCATATACTGAAAATCAGGGAGGAAAGAGAGACTAGTTCTCCCTTTGCAATGAGGACAAAACAGGTACTATGTAAGGATAAATGTATCACAAAGTTGAGCAAATGAATCTGATTGAAGAAAGCATCCTTTTGTTGTTATCGTTCACTAAAAGCTTGAAAAAATTTAATGATTAGCACCCCTGCCAGGAAGAAGGGTTTTTTGTTTTGTTTTTTTAAAGTGGAGTGTATGTGGTATTACTCCTGTTTTTCTAGTTGTTGAACATCCTTCAGAGCTATTTTTCCATACCTGCTTTTTTGTATGGCACTAGCATTATCAGATAGAGGAGAAAAATAAAGTCCACCAGAATAATGTTCATTTTTCTTTATCTCAAGAGTCACACCCTCAAAACTTCACTGAAAAAAAGACACCCACCTGCACTTCTTCATTTTCCTTTCCCATGTAGAGATGGAGGATTTGTCAATTGCAAACCCAAAGCCCCCCAACAATTCTTTGAAAAGTGGAAGCCTGCTAGAATGCAAAAATAACTCTGTGACCACTCAGATTTTCACATAATAAACATTGTTGATTAATTTCATAAAGAGGGTTTTTTTTTTTCTTCACTTGTATCCAATCACACTTTTCCAAAACTGGAAGGATACTTTGCCAAACCCAGAAGGGAAGTTACTTGTTTTCCTGTGCTCCATGATATCCCTTGTCATCCCCTGAAATGGGCTAGAGAGGTGCATAGTAAGCTGCAGAGGAAGGGGGAGGTCTGCTCTGATTGTCCGCTCTGATTGCAGCTGTTGTCAGATTAAATCCTCCATTTTAACTGTTCATATTATTGGGATTTTCCAGCAATTGAGCTCATTTAGCATCAATTATATTGTATTATTTAAGAAATACTTAAATATAGCCAGTGCATTTCCGGCAATTCAGTCCAGTTGTATCCATTTAATCCCTGACACCACATATTTTGCTTACTTCCCTGGCTTACTTTACTTCTTTACATATTTAAGATTAAGATAATATTAATTAAATTTGCAGATGATACTAAATTGGGATGGGTTGCAAACACAGAAGAAGACAGAAACAGGATACAGGATGACCTTAACAGGCTGGAAAACTGGGCTAAAATCAATAAAATAAATTTTAACAGGGATAAATGTAAAGTTCTGCATTTAGGTAGGAAAAATCCAATGCATGGTTATAGGATGGGGGAGACTTGTCTTAGCAGTAGTATGTGTGAAAAGGATCTAGGGGTCTTAGTAGATCATACGCTGAACATGAGTCAACAGTGGCTAAAAAGGCAAATGAAATTTTGGGCTGTATCAACAGAAGTATAGTGTCCAGATCATGTGATGTGAGTATTGCGTTCAGTTTTGGGCACCACATTTTAAGAAGGATATAGACAAGCTAGAATGGGTCCAGAGGAGGGTGACGAAGATGGTGAGGGGTCTGGAGTCCAAGTCCTATGAGGAAAGGTTAAAGGAGCTGGGGATGTTTAGCCTGGAGAGGAGACGGCTGAGAGGTGATATGATCACCATCTTCAAGTACTTGAAGGGCTGTCATATAGAGGATGGTGTGTAATTTTTTTTTTTTACATCGCCCCGGAAGGTAGGACCAGAACCAATGGGTTGAAATTAAATCAAAAGTTTCCAGCTCAACATTAGGAAGAACTTCCTGACCACTAGAGCGATTCATCAGTGGAACAGGCTTCTTTGGGAGGTGGTGGGCTCTCCTTCCTTGGAGGTTTTTAAACAGAGGCTAGATGGCCATCTGACAGCAATGAAGATCCTGTGAATTTAGTGGGGAGGTGTTTGTGAGTTTCCTGCATTGTGCAGGGGGTTGGACTAGATGACCCTAGAGGTACCTTCCAACTCTATGATTCTGTGATTCTAATGTTAATATTATGGAGGAGAAAGTTAACACAATTACAAGAAAACATACTTTTCTCCTTATTCTTCCACATACTGCTATGACTGCATGGCAATTAATCTCTTCTGATAGGCCTTTGGATTCTTATCAAAATGATGAAATAAATGAATGGTTCAAGAAACAAGGAAGAAATTAAGTCACTATTTAAAAAAAACCCCACAAAATGTTTATATTCATAACATTCTTATCAAATAGTATCAGGGAATTTCCCCATATTCTTAAAAGGTCATTATTTTATCTCTCTGAAAATGGTCTCTTTTAAATTAATAGCACCGAAATACCCTACGCCCTATGGATTATAGGAAAGTAAGCATACATAAAACATTATGTAGGAATTCTACTAATGTAGTTCAGCAAAGCTGAAGAAATCTTTTGCTGCCATATATATTTTAAAGAGTATTCGAACTCAGGGCCATAGCCAGTGGCAGGTCACATGGGGCTCCAGCCCTTTTGATTCTGTAGCATCCCCCGGTGGCAGCTGTGCCTTCCAGGGACTGGGACGTGCTACTTAACATCTGAGACACCTAGAACACAAGGTATAAAGGGCAGCCTGCTCACGCTGGCCTCCCTGTGCACTGTTCTCCCTGCACTCCATCCCAACCCTGCTGCTTCTTCCTCCTGTCAGCCCAAAGGGCTCTGCTGCAGCCAGGGGTCTGCCGCAGCCAACCCCCACTGCTTCTTCCTCCTGTTGACCTAGGGCACAGATCTGCTTCCCAGGCAAACCCTCCCTGCAATAGCTTCCAAGTGGGAGGTTTGCCAGCCTACTCACCCTTGTCCCTTGTCCATGTGCAGCCCAGCCCCAGGTGAACAAACCAACAAGTCAAGGGCGAGCTCTACCCCTCTGGCTTGTTCAACCCCCCCTTGGCTGGTTGCGGCTGCTGCAAAGTCACCATTCAAAAAGCCTAGATTTTGGGAGAGAAACACACAGTCTAAAGAGAGCCCAGTTTGACAAGGATGCAAGCAGAACAGCAAGGCAGAGGCCTTTAAGGGTTGGCTCTGCAAAGGCTCTTTGTTAATTTTATTTGAATTTAATTAAATTTGTGCCTCACAGAGGCACCCCAGAGAAAAAACTCCTGGCTATGGGGCTGTTCAAACCTCTCTTTGGAATGGTTTAAGAAGTATAAGGCAGCCTGAGACTGACTAGCAAGGAGTCTGTCAGAGTCCTGTTCCTTGACTGGGCCTTCATTGCCCCCCTTACTTCATTAAGACTTCTGTCCTGTTATGACACTTTCTCCTTCTTGGTTGAGCTTCTTGCTTGTATACGCTTTCTCAGTTTCCCTTCTTCTATCTCCCTCCTGGAATTCTGCTGTCATTTGTTTGCACAATCTACCTGTTGGAGAGTGGGATGTATTATCATCAGGCTTTTAATTAAGCAAACATATTTCACAAACTAGGGCTCATGGATATAGCCAGGAACAATTCCTGCAGCAGCATCTGGAAGAAAAGAGTCATCATGGTAATGGGAATTGCTGCAGACCTTATGCACAGTTACCTGGTTCACATACCATGTTGCCTGAATAATAATAATAATAATAATAATAATAATAATAATAATAATAATAATAATAATAATAATAATAATAATAATAATAATACCTTTTATTTATATCCCGCCCTCCCCGCCAAGGCAGGCTCAAGGCAGCTAACAACATTAATCAATATAACAAATGATACAATACCTTAACAGTAGATAAAAAATTAATTAAAATTCTAAAAGCAATAAAATAATACAATTTACATCTTGGTGCTGTTCTGACCAATAACAAAATCATTTAAGCAGACTCTCAGTGTTTAGTCGGTGAAGGCTTCACTAAAGAGGAAGGTCTTGCAGGCCCTGCGGAAACGGTCAAAGTCCCGCAGGGCCCCTACTTCCTCTGGGAGTACGGGTACTCTACAGTCTTGCTTCCTTCGGCCCTGGGATAGTCAACAGGTCTTTCCCTGCTGACCTCAGTGCTCCCTAGGGTTCGTATGGGGAAAGACGGTCCCTCAGGTAGGCAGGTCCTCGGCCATATAGGGCTTTAAAGGTAATAACCAGCACTTTGTAACGAATCTGGTGTATAACTGGCAGCCAGTGCAGTCCGCGCAGCCCTGGCTGTATGTGCTCTCATTTGGGGAGCCCCAATAACAGCCTAGCCGCTGCGTTCTGCACCAGCTGCAGCCTCCGGATTCGGCACAGAGGCAGCCCCATGTAGAGGGCATTACAGTAATCCAGTCTCGAGGTGACCGTTGCATGAATCACTGTTGCTAGGTCCTGGCGCTCTAGGAAGGGGGCCAACTGCCTTGCCCGCCTCAAATGGAAAAAGGCTGACTTAGCAGTGGCAGCTATCTGGGCCTCCATTGATAGTGAGGGCTCCAGTAGAACTCCCAAGCTCTTGACCTGGCGCGCCACTTTCAGCGGCGCCCCATAAAAAGCCGGGAGAGGTATTTCCCTCCCCAGAGCGCCCCAGCCCACGCAAAGGACTTCTGTCTTTACTGGATTTAGCTTCAGCCCACTCAGCCTTAACCAGGTTGCCATGGCCTACAATGCCAGGTCCAAGTTCCTTGGGACGCAGCCAGGCTGGCCATCCATTAGCAAATAGAGCTGGGTGTCATCCGCATATTGATGGCACCCAAGCCCATACCCCTGGGCAATCTGGGCAAGGGGGCGCATATAGATATTAAATAGCATCGGTGAGAGAACTGCTCCCTGAGGCACCCCACAATCTAGTGTGCGCCTCTGGGACAGCTCACCCCCGATTGCCACCCTTTGTCCCCGATCTTCGAGGAAGGAGGAGAGCCATTGTAAAGCCAACCCCCTAACCCCGATGTCGGCGAGGCGGCGGGTAAGTAGCCGGTGGTCGACCGTGTCAAACGCGGCCGACAGATCTAACAACATCAGCACCGCCACGCCACCTCGATCCAGGTGCCGTTGGAGGTCATCTGCCAAGGCGACCAGCACTGTCTCCGTCCCGTGACCCGGGCGAAAGCCAGACTGGCAAGGGTCTAGGAAGAAGGTCAAAACCCCATGTACTAAGATATAATGTCTTGCGTGAGTTGTGCATGAATGCAAAATTGCTTTGGCAAGGGTGGCATCAAAACAAAATTATTTCAAACATCTTCTCAAGAGAACACTTTTTCAGTTCATTATCCCCAGTCAATTCTGCATGATAGTCCCTTTCCAGTTGAAGTTCTTTGTAACAGCGCATTGATTTTGGCCTCACTTACAGCTTTGAATCATAAATATTTGTAAACAATAATTCCATCACAGCTCTTAGAAAATCACATGCCCTACTGTTATTTGGGGAGGTGGGATATTAATGTTGAGATCTTGGAATTCATTTAAACTTTCTGGCAAGGTTACCCTTGCAAATTTTCACTCCTTTTAACATGGCTGCCACCTAGCTTTCTACAGGTCAATGCTAAAATAATTCTTGCTCTTAGAGCTCTGTGATTTAGCTAATCAGGTTGTGCTGAGTAACTGACAGAACTCATTAGGATCATGCTGCTATGCTTACATGCCACCCACTATACAGGATGGTAAAAGATGGAATAGAAAGTTGCCTTGTTGATCCCAGAGACAAATACAATAAGGTAGCTCCCATCATTTAAAAAAATGGAATGAAATTTGGCACAAAATTGTTGTTTCTACTTCTTTTGTTAATTCATACCCAATTGCATTTGGGAGTGTTGTAAAACAAACATAATTAGTTGCTTATTAGACACATGGGGTTGGATATTCCACTATAAGTAGCCTTCCTCTAGTGGAAAAAGACTTCCTTCATTGGGAAGTAGACTAGAGGAAGGAATCCTTGGATTCCACCCAGAATACACATTTGCTCCAACTACCCTTTTTTAAACCAGTCCATATTGTTTGTTCCCTGCCCCAGATAAATTATTGTTTCAATTTTTCCCTACTTTCACTTCTTGAGGATGCCTAATGGAATGTTTTAGTAAAAATTCCTAATGTATTCATTCTTCAGCTGTCTCTCTAGTCTCGCTACGGCATGAAAGCATCTTTTTGTAGCATACCTTCATCATGCAGAACCCATCACTCTATACATTACATTTCTACAACAATACAAAGCAGATCCCTCCCAAGGAGCAAGAAAAATCAGACATCAGGAAACACACTGGCAGGTGCCATGGGCCCACTGGGGCTGCATTGGCCATCTTGGTATGATGCAAACGGCTTGGTCAGAGAGAACTGCATATTTAACGGCTATGAAAGTCCTATCATGACTCTGGTCTCTGTCTTCTATGACTATAGAGTTTTCTGTTCACTGCAAAGGGCAGAATTGCTTAGCTGAAACTATGCCTGTCTTGTCTCAATGAAGCACTCAGACCTACATATTCAGTGTCACATAAAATTGTTCTTCCTCCCTGAGCCAGTTCACAATGTTGCAGCAACAACTTAACCAAGTGACTCATGAACAGGTTATGTTAATGGGAGATTTCAATGGAACCATTAACAACTCTCTGGATAGATCTGGAAACAAAAAGAAGAAAGATGGGAAGCTACCAAACTCCTTCTTTGATTTAATAGAGCAAGAAAGTCTGGAAGATATTTGGAGAAAGTTTAATCCTAACGTACGTGATTATACCTTTTTCTCAGCAAGGCATAACTCCTTCTCAAGAATTGACATGTTATGGTCCACGAAGGACCTGGGACTTATTACAAATAAGATGGAAATTCTTCCGAAAATAGGTGCAGACCACAATTTATACCCTGCCCTCACCTCCAAAGTAGTCTTTTTGGCATTGTCTGTGTGGCACCACAATGATATTCATATCCTTCTCTGAAGAAGTTGATGCTGGACACCAACAACTGGCACCATCAACTGTTCCTAGGAGTATACTGTTGCCTCAGATATGGGTAGGATATGCTGTGTCTTAGGCAGGGCTTTTTTGGTAGAAAAAGCCCAGCAGGAACTCATTTGCATATTAGGCCATACCCCCTGACATCACCATTGCTTCACACAGGGGGTTTTTTGTAGAAAAAGCCTAGCAGGAACTTATTTGCATATTAGGCTACACCCCCTGGTGTCAAGCCAGTCAGAACTGTATCCCTGTGTGTTCCTGCTCAAAAAAAGCCCTGGTCTTAGGTAAAATAATGTAGTCATGGCATACACTGGCAGGCTGAGTAGTGTTTACATACAGGGGTACTGTGGGAGTAAGAGGTTTTCTGTTCCTCATATCTCAGGCAGAACCCCCATGGTACACAATGTTTGCACATAGTGTTAATGCACCCAGTATGTAAATCATCAGTTTACAATTCCAAAAGCCTTTGCAAAGTATTAAAGCACTCCATTGGCAAGGCTCCTGCATGAGTTAAGTGCTAATCTCCAACGCACATCAGCTCTAGCTTGGCTTGTCTCGTTAGGTAAACAAAATGTGTCTTGACTGTCATTGCCATAAAATATTAATGTGCTGGAAGTCTCTAAACCTTGCTAAGCATAAGGCCTATTATCACACTTAAGAGCAAAGCAATCTAATAAATCGCTGGCTGTATAAAGACTAAGTCAGCTGGCAGAGACGGTAATCTCCCTAATGGATAGTAAGAGCCTAATCTTCAACTACAGCAGCTGCAGTTCCAGGGAAATTATGTTTCCGCTGCTCTCAACAAATGCATTTGTGCTGAATTCTGTTATTTAAGCTGTAACAGAATCATTAGAAGTAGTCATACATTATGACAAAGACCAACTTACTAACCAAGAGCTGCTAGAGGAGACTCATGTTGCAGACAAAATCTTTTTATTGCCCTTTAAATTTCAAATGTTTAAACCCAAATCAAAGCAAGCCGAAAGCTCCTATTGCCCATTTTGTAAGAACATCAAGCCATGCTCATACCTAAATAATCTTGTGTACTTATTCTGTCCTGACTTGGTATGCTTAATTGAAAACAACTTCCTTGTCTGGCACCAGTGCAAGGTGCTTGTGGCTATATTTAACCATAAACCAATTATTGTCATATATTTTATAATGGAGGAAATAAAATCACAAATATGTTATTTTTATGGTGTATTTATGGGCCATTTTGTATGATACAAAAACAAATCACTACAGAAATGTAATCTGGTATAGAAGAAACTCAAGACAGGGCAAGGAAAGCATGCATCGTTTCTGGTGATTGAACTGTATGGACATAAGAAGCTGCCTTTGATCATTTGCTTTACCTGTTCTGGTACTGTTTCTTCTGTCTTGCGACAGATCTCAGGGTCTTTCCCAGTCCTGCTATCTGAAATCCCTTAAGTGGTATTGCTGGGACCTTCAATATGGGGGAAACATTCCCATAGACTCTGTGTTATATTCAGCAGATCAACTATTTCCTACTGGGCAACAAAAAGACCTTAAGCTCTTTTTAAATATCATTTTTAAAGTAAATGAGGGAGGGGCAGAGGAAATGTTTGTTCTGTCTACTGTAATTTGTATTTATACGGCAGAATAAATTACTTTCCCCTATTTAATATAAATTATGCTGATCTGGATAATTTACAAGATCGTTGTGTCTCAAGAGTGCCTCTTGCCATGCTGTTCTGCATTTGCTTTTAGTTTCTGCGGTGCTAGCATACTATCTCTTTTGTAACAAGTCAAACATACTTCTGCCTGGTCTCAGAGACAGTCAGGGTCACTGACTGTCTTCTGTAAATTGTGTGCACACCTGCAAGGGGCCTGGGAACAGAACTTTGGCATGAGGGAAGGCTTGCTTGGCACCATTGCACTCAAAAATATAACAGACAAGGGGAAGGGTATAAGTGTAGGGCAACTGCCTGCCATAATCAGTTTTCACAAGAACCATCTTGCCCTATGGATGTCAGTATTCCAATAAAGCCATTTTAATGAATGACACGTGCTGATAGCTGAACGACCGGGGTGATAGCTCTCTCAGTAGGATTGGTATGTCTTGGTGATAGATAATAAGCCTTAATTAACAGAAAATTGGTGCAGTTTGCTTTAATGGTCAGCTATTTTGAGAAGTAACACAAATTGAACCAGTTTGCCTGGGTGAGAGTGCCTGTCAGAAAGCACACATAAGGAAACCCCCCACAACCTGACCAATGTGGTATACAGTAGAACGATGACATCTTGTGATTTCAATGTTAAGCCTCTGGTGATACACCCCAAGACTGCATTAGCCTTTTTTTTTTTTGCAACTGCATAACATTGACTGCTCATAGTTAGCTTACAGTCTACCTGTACCCCAAGAACTTGTTCACATACCCAGGTGTCCCCCATCCAGCATGTGTAGATCTCATTTTTGTTACCCATACATAGAACTGTGTACTTATACTTGTTGAATTGCATCTTATACACTTTTCTAGTATGTTCAGATCTCATTGAACTCTATCTCCCAGTGTGTTTGTTATTTCTCCCAATTTGGCCTGTACTTTCTTGGGTCATGCTTATGAAGACAGACAAGCTTCCTGGAGTGGTAATTTAGCTGAAGCTCACCTGAATTTAGTCCAGTAAACTCACACAAAGGTATATAAAAAGAAAAGTTTATTAAAACAAAATCCAAAAAGTTGTCAAAAGAAGAGATGGATTTATATCCCACCCTTCACTTGGAATTTCAGAGCAGTTTACAATCTCCTTCCCTTCCTCTCCCCACAATAGACACTTTGTGAGATGGACAGGGCTGAGTGTCAAGAAATGAACTTTCCATTTGCTATATGTAAGTGTTTGTATTAGTCAGTGTCATCTTGTCTAAGTAATATTAGGATTTTTACCTGTAAGTGTGCGTGCCAGCAGGCAATTACCTAATTAGATACCAGGTCAATTGGTCACACCTGTATTGTATCCATCTGACAGTAGATCAGCTAGATCTAATTCTGACAGCATGTCATCTAGATGTGAGTTAGTTGACAGCTCTAAATTAGATCCTTTTTAGGAATGGCTAATCAATTAACCTGTTATGTAACAACTGGAATATAATCGGGCAAGAAGCCACACCAAGAGACAGACATAGGAAGATAGCTTTACAATCATCTTGAGAATAAGAGGAAGTGATGTCTAACTGCGCTGTGGTGCCTGACCAGAGACCATCAAGTGAGTAGATTTAGGGCAAGTAGCCAGGGAATACTTAACAGTCAAGTGTAGGAGGTAGTTGGCTAGTTGCCTATAGTCTTTTATTTTTAGTGTCTTTCCTGTGTGTACACTGTACTAATTTATGCTTGTTTTATGTCTATGTTTTCCGTTTCCCTTTTGTAAACCCTATTATATTTTTGTATAATTGGACTTGGTGTTTTGTAGACCAGTGACCAGGTAAAACCACTAGACCATAAGAACCCTTAAGGCAACAGTTTGCAAAGTTATAAGTTGTTTTTTTCTGTTTTTACCTCCTTTTCTCTCCCAGGTCTGAGGGGGCATAGCCCAAACCCCCTCAACCTGTTTGACACTGAGAAAGCTCTGAGAGAACTGCTCTTGAGAGAACAGCTATAAGAGAACTTTGACTGACCCAAGGTCACCCAGCTACCTGCATGTGGAAGAGCAGAGAATCAAACCCAGTTCTCAAGATCAGAGTTACACTCTTAATCACTACACCAAACAAGACCAACGTATACAATTCAGCAGGGAAAATGCATGGAAAACAATAACTAACCACTTACAATAATTCAGCTTCATTGTTAAGGAGAGAGAAACATTGTTGTGGAGAGAAACAAAGAAACTTGAAACCTAGCTACATGTGTATAGGCACTTTTATTGGAAACATCAACTATAGTTTATTAACTTTCCTTGGCCAATCACTGGGCTGTCTCTATGGGACCTTTCCAAAGTATGAGCACTGACGCTTCCCCACCAAGTTTCTCAGCTGTAATGTGTTAACTAATTAGGCTGGCCCGAAAGAATGGCCTTGAAGAGGAACTGGTCTGTGGGGACTGATGGCAGCTGTGAAAACGGGGAGAAACCACCTAATTCACAGTAGGATTACTCTATCAAAGATGGATACTTTCTTGACAATCCTCCCTTCCTTTTTTAAAAATTGGGATAACATTTTCTCTCCTACAGTCTTGTGGCACATCTCCTGACCTCCAAGAGGTCTTGAAGATGATGGACAAAGACTCTGCAACCTCTCTAGAAAATTATCTGTGCCCTCTTGGGTGCACACTTTCTGGCCTAGGGGATTTGTACTCATCCAGTGCAGCCAGGTGCCTCTCAACAACCTGTCTTTCCATGTCAATAAGTGCAATAAGTAATGTCAATAAATAATGTCAACCAGCAGATCAGACACCATGCCTTGACTACTACCATCACTAGATAAATGTGTTCTCTTTTTCAGGGAAAAGACCAAGACAAAATAGTCATTGAGCATTTTTGCTTTCTCTCAATCCTCTGTCAGAGTTTCTCTATTTTCACTCAACAGTGGTCCTATCACCTCTTTTACTTTGCATTTGGTTTTCAAATAGCTGAAAAAGTTTTTTTGTTGTGGCAAGCCTCCCAGGCCAACCTCAGTTCACTTTGGTCTCTCTGATGACTGACCTACAGTGCCTAGCAACCCTCAGGTAATCTTCTTTCGAAGTATCTCCTTCCCTCAATTTCTTAAGCATGTCCTTTTTCTTCCTTAGCTCATTAACAAGTTTTTTGTTCATCCACATTGGCTTTTTGGATTGGTATAGTGGTTAAGTGCATGGACTCTTATCTAGGAGAACCAGGATTGATTCCGCACTCCTCCACTTGCAGCTACTGGAATGACCTTGGGTCAGCCATAGCTCTTGCAGAGCTGTCCTTGAAAGGGCAGCTTCTGGGAGAGCTCTCTCAGCCCCACCTACCTCACAGGATGTCTGTTGTGGGGGAGGAAGGTAAAGGAGATTGTAAGCTACTCTGAGATTCAGAGTGAAGGTTTCTAAAAGTCAAGGATACTCTGTCTGCCAGTACCCAACCCCCTTCACTAAAAACATCAGTATTCTTCTTGAATTTTAACTGACTCCTCAGGATTTAAAAGGTAGTTTCTAAACACACCAGACCAGGGATTTCTAAACTCTTCAGAGCTATCTCCCTGTTTTAACTGGGTGGGGAAACTATATTCTCCCTAGAAGATCTGTTCCCTTTTCTAACTTGAATGGGAGGCGTTACCCAGCTACCCACTCCTTCTGCCAACCTTCCCAGTACTCCACCTTTGTTAAACTGCTCTTAGTCAGGGCTAAACACAAATCCTGGAAGTACTAAACCCCATCTCTTTTCTCCAATTTTGCCAGGGATTCTGGAGGGTTTTTTTTGGGGGGGAGGGCATTTTTCTAAGCATGGAGTCACTGGGGTTATGGGGGGAGTATTTGTGAATTTTCTGCATTGTGCAGGGGGTTAGACTAAATAACCCTGGAGATCTTTTCCAGCTCTATGATTCTATGACTGTCATGTCTCGACTCAGACTCATCAGTACTACATTCTTCTCAGTCAAGGCTGAATTCAGACTCCCTTGTCCTCAGCATTCGGTTTAGAAGTCTTTCTCTGCTCAACTGATGCTAACCAATCAGATCTCTTGGAGCAGCCTGTTATTGAAGGCTCTCTGTTATGAATTCTTTACATAGAACTTATATATAATATTTTAAAGTGCAGTTTGTCACACTTGGATAGTCTGTCCAGCTGCTCAAGGAGGGCAGCATCACCTCCTCACCCTGTTCAAGCAGTTTGTAGCAAACTCCAACCACTGCTTGTCCTTCCATCCCTTATCCTCACCCACATACTTTCTACTGGGCTGTCACTTACCTTCTCCAGTATTTCCTGACATTCTCCTCATATACCACCTTCTCTTCAACTCTTTCTGCTTTTCTTGAACAGCTCATATACATATACTACTACATTCCAGTCATGGGAATCATTTCACCAAGTCTCTGTAATACCTATTAAATCATATCCATCTGTCTTAGAAGCTCAAGTTCTTCTTTATTGACCAAGCTTTGGGATTGGTTACATAGGCACATGAAGCCCCATACCTTTGGTTCCATTTGATCTGGCCTTCCTAAGTATGCCTCTGCTGATTCTCTCCTTCATTGAAACCCCTATGTTTGTTGCCTCCTCCCCCTTATGATGTCTGTTTAAAGTCCTTCTTATGAATCTCCCCAGGTAACTGCCAAACACATTCTTCTCCAACTTTGATAGGCGAAGCCTGTTGTGTGCTAGTATGTCATCTTTTATAAAACTTAGCCCATGGTCCCAGAATCCAAATTGTTCCTGTTGGCACCACCAACATAGCGAATGGTTCACTTCCATTAACTTCTGTTCCTGTCACATTCCTCTTCATCTAATGGGAGAGAGCATACCAACCGTGTTCCCATTCCCTTCAGCTTTCTCCTGCGAACTCTGTCGCCAGTCTTAATGTTTGTGATGCTGTTCATGGTGATATCATTCATTCCCACATGGACCATCACAAATAAGTAATGATCCATAGGTCTGATCATTTTCAGCATCCTGTCTCCAGCATCTTTAATCTTTGCCCATGACAAACAGCACAGCTCTCAGGCTAAGACTATATAAATGCAGGGCTTTTTTTGAGCAGGAATGCATAGGAACGCAGTTCCAGCTGGCTTGTCATGAGGGGTGTGGCCTAATATGCAAATGAGTCCCTGCTGGTCTTTTTCTACAAAAATCCCTATGTGAAACAATGGTGAAGTTAGGGCGTATGGCATAATATGCAAATGAGTTCCTGCTGGGCTTTTTTTACAAGAAAAACCCTGTCTAAATGTAATATAACTAGTCATATTTTGCTAACATGCTTGCAGTATTGCTGTGGAGACCCTCTCCATGATGCTGTATTTCATTAATAAAGATCAAGCAGGAAGCAGTTCATAATGCTTTTCTTAGGAAGTTGCTGTAAGCTCCTTTCTGATATGTGAATGCCATGACAGATGGTGGTTACAATTCCTACCCCAACCTACAATATGGGGATAATAACACTTGACTGTATTACAGAGTTGTTGTAAGTAGCAACTGAGTGCATTTGCTGATTGACTCAAATTTGGATGGTTCAAGTGGGTCCTTTTAAGCAAAGGGACAAAATTGCAGCTGCAGAATGTGTTTGAAATATGGATCAAACTTGTCAGGAAAAAAACAAACATTGAACTTGTTATTTAGGATTTCGAGATTAGAAGATTTTTAAGTAGCTCTCCCCCCCACCAAAGCCTTGTACCTTTGTTGTTTTTGCTTCTTTTTCAGGGGTGGGGGTGGAATTATAACATACTGCTGCCAAATCAGTTATGATAAAATCCTGGATCTCTCTACAGTCTACTATAAACAGCTGTCACTTTTATCCCCACTAACAAGAAAATACTGTGTTGCCAAAAATAACCTGGAAGTCCTATCTATAGACAAAGGAATTGTCAGTTTAGTACAGGAGGGAGCAGCTTGTATTTGGATTGACCATTATCAATGGAATAAACATAAGTTGTACAAGGTATTGCAATAAATTCATAGTTCAGGGGAAAATTTTAAAGGTCACTATAGAAAGAGATGATAATTCATTTAATGGCAGCATTTATTTTTTAAAAAATAAGCTGGTTTATTACATGGCATATGGGGTGAAGATAGAGATGTAAAATTTCTGGAAATTTTGAAGCTCAGAAAAAAAAACCCTTTTCTGTTTTTTCAGCATTTTTCTGCAAAGAGCAGTTTTTTCTGTGTTTTTTTCTGGAAAAAACTGGGGGGGAACCCCAGTTTTCTGTTTTTGTTTTTTTTCCAGGAAAAAAAAAAACAGTTTTTTTAAAAACAAAAAAACAAAAAACCTGGGGAAAAACCCAGAGTTTTTTGGAAAACAAATTTTTGGAAAAATTGAAAAAAGAAATGTGACATTAGTACTTCTTTTTTCTTGTGTAAAACAATTTTATTAATTTGCAATATATTGTTATAATATTCTTAAAGAATAAAAAAATCAGTACAAGTTTAATATCAATATATTACACTTTCCCCCCCTCCTCCTCTCCCCCCTTTTCATGACCCCCGCCGGTGTTTACTTAAATTGGTAAAAAATACAAGATAATTTTGTCAAACCAAGAATCTCCATATTAAAACTGTCAAGTAGACGGATTCAACAAGGAGTCAACGTTGATACAAAGACTTCATTTATTGATTAACCGTTACTGTGGCTCAAGCCGATAGCTTGAGTGGAATGAAACCAATACATTGATGCAGGAGTTATAAGATACACTTCAAAGAAATTCCTACGGGGGGAGGGTAGTGGGGGAACATTCACACGTAACTACAAAGATACATTCCCAGGCCAGCTATCACACCATTTGGCCTTGCTTCCCTTGGAAGGCTTTCACTCCCTCACACCACTGTCTGGGAAGGAACAATTGACTTGATTCACAACAGTTGCCAGTCATAAAGGAGAGAGGGGTCATTACAGGGAAATAAACCAGCAGCATTTGGTCCAGGATGATTTTAACCAGGCCTGCTCTGACCCATCAGTCTTTGAGCAGAATCAGTCTATCTTGACATACTGCCCCCCTCAAGTGGAGTCCCTTGGATTCAGGGCATGTTTTTTGTGGAACTTATTAATTAGATCATTAGCTAGTACATCTTTTTCTGCAACCCATTCATTTTCACTGGGAGGGAAATGTTTCCACTTAATCAGATAGTATAATTTCCCGTGTCTAATCCTTGAGTCCAGGATCTCCTGAACCTCGTGATGACTCTGATTCCCAATCTGAATAGGTTGCGGTGCTGTTGTTCGAGGATGCCAAGGAGAATGGCCAGGATCTCGACGGATCAGACTGCAATGAAAGACAGGGTGTACTTTATTAAACATTTTAGGCAGTTCCAACTCCACTGTGACCCGGTTTATAACTCTTTAAATTTTGAAAGGCCTCAGATACCGATATGCCAGTTTTTTAGAGGGCTGATTGGTGGATACAAACACTGAGTCTCCCACCTTGAAGTCCCAGGCTGGCATTGCTTTTTGTATGTTTCCTTAGCACTCTCCAAATTTTCCTGGATTTCTTTCCAACTTTTACTCAGTGTCCCACCACTGTTCAAAAGAACTAGATTGCGTGGCGGGGTCCCCGCCCCACGGAAGTAAGGGGATCGGCTTGCCTTCATAGCCGCTTACAGTCTGAAATGGAGAGACTTTGGTGGAGCTGTGTACGCTGTTGTTGTATCCGTACTCAGCAAAAGGAAGCAGATCAACCCAATTGGACTGTTGGTAGTTGATGTAGCACCTTAAATATTGTTCTAATAGGCCATTCACGCGTTCCGTCTGTCCGTCCGTCTGGGGGTGGTACGTGGAACTTAACCCCTGCTCCATCCCCATTAATTTACAGAACTTCCACCAGAAGTTGGAAACAAATTGTGGGCCCCGGTCACTAGTTACCTTGTCCGGGAATGAGTGTAGTTTAACCACGTGGTTAAAAAACAAATACGCTAGTCTCTTAGTGGTGGGGAGTTGGGCGCATGGAATAAAGTGAGCTTGCTTTGAACAAGTATCTACTACCACCAGTATTACTGTTTTGCCACGAGATGGCGGTAGCTCTACTATGAAATTCATGGAAACTACTGACCAGGGCCTGGTGGCTGTTTCCAATGGTTTGAGAAGCCCAGGGGGTTCCCCCCCTCCTTTTGGCCATGATACAAATCGGGCAGGAAGAGACAAATTCCGACACATCCCTTTTTAGAGATGGCCACCAAAATTGTCTGCTGATCATTTGGAGAGTTTTCACATACCCAAAGTGGCCAGCCAGTTTATTTGAATGGCAGAATTGTAACACTTCTTTTCTCATGCTTTTTGGAACATAGACCTTTTCCCCTTTGTACCACAGCCCCCGTCACTAGTTACCTTGTGACCTAGTTACCTCTCTTTTCTGAATCTCCCCTGGTTGGTCTTCTCCCTCCTTTTCAGTCTCTGCCACCATTTTCTCTGTTCCCCACCCTTCTAGCCTACATTTCTTTTGTGAGCGGGTAGTGACAACTGCGGCCACTTGGGAAGGCGGAATCAATGAATCTACTACTTCCTCCTTTTGGCTATTGTGCTGAGGCAGTTGGGATAGGGCATCAGCCAAGAAATTCTTTGTGCTGGGAATATGCTTAAGCACAAAGCCAAACTTAGAGAAGAATCCCGCCTATCCATCTTTAGTTCCATCTTTCTTCCCTGTATTTTTAACAGTTGATTAAATGTTAACAACATCCCTTCATCAGTTTCTGAAGAGAATTTTATTACTTCCATTGGCACAATCCATAACGGCTTTCTCTCATCACCATATTTTTCATATTTTGACCAGGTACTTAACAGCGTTCTTATATAATAATGTGAGAAAAAACCATCCATCTTAATTTTCCCATAGTACATATATGCATGCCAGCCGAAAATATTTCCATGACCTTCTAAAACCAACAATTTCTTATTGAATAACGTCATCCATTCCTTAATCCACACCAAGCACACTGCATAATGGTACAATTTTAGATCAGGCAGTTGAAAACCTCCCCTTTCTTTTGCATCAGTTAAAATTTTCATTTTGATTCTTGGTTTTTTTCCCAGCCCATACAAATTCTGAAATTTTTCTTTGCCATTTACTAAATTGTTTATTATTCTTCACAATTGGAATTGTTTGAAATAGGAACATAATTCTTGGTAGAACATTCATTTTAATTGCTGCAATTCTGCCCAGCATAGACAAATTCAATTTATTCCATTTTATCAGATCTCCATCAATTTTACGCTGGAGCTTCTCATAATTATTTTTATACAAGTCTATATTTTTCATAGTAATTTCCACACCTAGATATTTTACTTTTGAAGTAACTTCACACTCTGTTACACTTTGCAGTTCTTCCTGTTGACTCTTTGTCATATTTTTGCACAAAATTTTCGATTTTTCTGTGTTTATATAGAAGCCTGCCAATTCTCCATACTCTTGTATCTTACGAAGCAGCAATGGTGTTACATATATGGGATTTTCATTAATAAACATTACATTGTCAGCAAATGTTCTGTATTTATAAGAAAAACCATTCCGTTTCAACCCTTCTATTTCCTTACCTTCTTGTATTTGCATAAGCAAAATCTCTAGTGTCATTATAAATATCAATGGAGGTAGAGGGCAACCTTGTCTTGTTCCTTTACTAATTATCATTTTCTCCGTCAGATCTGCATTTTTACAAAGTCTTGCTTGTTGTTCGTTATATATTGCCTTAACCATTCTTATAAAATCTTCTCCTAGTCCCAATTTCTCCATCACTGCAAACATAAAATCCCAATTCACATTATCAAAGGCTTTTTCTGCATCTGCAAAGATGCTTCCCATAGTATTCAACAATGTCTACAACAGTTCTGATATTATCTCTGATTTGTCTCTTGGGAAGAAATCCTGCTTGCTCATCTTTAATAAAATTATTCAAATGCTGTTTGAGTCATTCTGCTAGTATTCTAGCATATATTTTATAGTCATTATTAAGTATGAAACTGATCTATAATTCTTTACATTTGTGTTGTCTCTGACTTCTTTCAGTATCAATGAAATTTCTGCTTCCTTCCGTGTATTTGGTATTTCCTCATCAATCCTTATGATATTCAGCAATTTCTGAAGCTTTGGTACTAATGTCTCTGCAAGGACTTTGTTGCTGTAAAACCATCTGGACCCGGTGCCTTCCCCAATTTCATTGAGTTTATTGCTGCTTCAATTTCTATTTTTTTTTCAATTGGTTCATTTAAAACCTTTTGCATATTTTCTGTCATGGGCTTTGCCTGAATTTTCTGTAAATATGCATTTTTTTGTCTTTTCTCCACCTTTTGACCTTGAAATAGCTTAGCGTAGTTCTTATAAAATTCTCTTTTAATTCCTGCTTGGTCTACAATTTATTTACCTCCTAGTACAACTTTATTAATAAATTTATTCTCCCTTTTCTTCTTCATTTGCCAAGCCAAGTATTTTCCAGGTTTATTTGCTCCTTCAGAAGATTTCTGTTGCAGTCTTTTAAGGTTCCATTCAGCCTCTTTATTTAACAGATGTCTCAATTGGTTCTGTAATATTGTAATCTCCCTTATAAATCTCTTTTTTCCTGGTCTCTTTTTAAGATCCTTTTTTCTCTTTTCAATCTCTTTTTGTATTCCATCATTTGTTTCTCTTTAGCTCTTTTATCTTTATTGTTCATTGTAATTAAAATACCTCTCATTACAGCTTTGTACTCATCCCACACTTTTTGAAATTGAATGTCTCATTTTCATTTATTTGAAAGAAAGCTTTAGATTCTTTTTCTAGAGACTCCAGTATATCTATTTACTGTAGCAAATCTTCATTTATCCTCCACCTCCTTGTCTTTTTCGCACATTTTGCCATCAACATTAATGGATTGTGATCTGCCCCCGCTTTAAGAAGAATCTCTATTTTTTTCATCATAAGTCCCAAATCTTTTGTAGTCCATAGTATATCAATTCTTGAGAAAGAGTTGTGCCTTGCTGAATAAAAAGTATAGTCACACACCTTAGGATTAAATTTCCTCCCTATATCTTCCAAACTTTCTTGTTTCACTAATTCAAAAAATGATTTTGGTAATTTTCCTTCATTATTTTTTCCCCCAGATCTGTCCAAAATATTTTTAACTGTGCCATTAAAGTCTCCCATTACCATTATTTGTTCATATGTCACTTGGTCTAATTGTTGCACAATACCTTTGAAGAAGGCATCTTTTGCCCCATTTGGGGCATACAGTCCCAATAACAACATCTAATGCTATTAGTACATTACCTTTATTAGAGATTTTTTTCTCAGAAATTGTGTTTCAAAGCCACATTATTTAATTGTCACCTAAAGAAAATATAGCTATTGCTAAATGAGACTTTCTGAAATTCCTATTTTTGACCATTATGGCTGCCATTTTTGTATTCCTGTGCAGCTCTTCTTGACCTCCTCAATGATAATATAGCTACTAAGTATTCAGACATGTCAGTTTCAATGTTATAATCCCAGCCACTGCAGCAGATTAGAACCTTCTGTGGGCTGTTATGGCTAATAGTGAGTAAAGCAAAGCCCTTGAATTATGAGTGGAAAAATCAATTTACAGTTAAACTTCCTTGGAAGCAAATGCATGCTATTTAGAAACAGCACAAGCACAAGAGGCTATAGCTTCAATTCACCCATTCCAACAACATCCCACTGAAGAAACTAAATGAGATCTGTGATGTGAGATCCCTGGAAGGACTGAGAGTTTTTATTAGTAAACCTCAGGCATGGGGTACCTTGATTAGTGTGTGTGTATTTTAAACTCTTTTCTCCATGCTGTTCTCCCTGACATAACACCCCCCTTCCAAGTTGCTATATGTTCCATGGGTTGGAAGTACACAAACAACATCCAGGGAACTTGTACATTTTTCCAATGAGAGATCATTTAAAGACCTTTGCGCTGAGAAAAATGGTGTGCCATGTACCCAATATAAATTCAGTTTCTGCAGCTATATTAATCAGTAAAGAAATGTATATCATAGAATCATAGAGTTGGAAGGGACCTCCAGGGTCATCTAGTCCAATCTCCTGCACAATGCAGGAAATTCACAAAAACCTCCACAAACACTGGAGAGCCAGTTTGGTGTAGTAGTTAGGAGTGTGGATTCTAATCTGAAAGATTCCCCACCCCCACATGCAGCTGCTGGCGTGACTTCGGGTCAGTCACAAGTTCTTTCAGAGCTATTCTCTCAAGAGCAGTTGTTGAAAGAGCTCTCTCAGACCTACCTACCTCACAGGGTGTTGTGCAGAGGGAAAGGGGAGGAAATTGTAAACTGCTTTGAGACTCCAAGTGAAGGGTGGAGTATAAATCCAATCTCCTCTTCTTCTCTCTCCAACACCTCTCTGTTACCCCTGCTCCATCCCAGAAGCTGTCAAATAAAAAAACAAACAAAACAACCCTCCAGGATCCATGGCCAAACTGGAGAAAGATTGCTTCCTAACCCCTAACCCCTCACCATCTTTGTTGCCCTCCTCTGGACCCGTTCCAGCTTGTCTATATCCTTCTTAAAATGTGGTGCCCAAAACTAAGCACAATACTCCAGGTGAGGTCTTACCAGAGCAAAATAAAGCAATACCATCACATCATATGATCTGGACACTATACTTCTGTTGATACAGCCCAAAATTGCATTTGCCTTTTTAGTCACCGCATCACACTGTTGACTCATGTTCAGTGTATGATCCACTAAGACCCTTAGATCCTTCTGGAACATTCTGAAATCTTATCATATAAGCAGCTCTATCCATTTCCAGCTGAAGAACCCTGCTCTCTGAAGCTTTCTGATTTATCTCAATTTCTTCCCCTTTGTAATTAGTAGCTGCCACTTTGGAATCTAGGGCATTAACTAATTTGTTGACCTCTGAGGCCTATTTTCTGTTCTCTGCCAGTTCATTTTTTTTAAAATTTAAATATTTTATTGTGAATCAAACAATAATAACAAACAAAGCCAAACACATGTCAAAAAACATACACATAATATACACACAAAAACCCGTGACTTCCCACCACCTATCCACCCACATGTATAAGGAGTTGTGAGGGCAACACCGGTTCATTTTTTACTCACAACGCCAGTTCATTTTTTACTTCAGTTAATTAGTCTCTCAAATTTACTACTTTGTCAGTCAGTTGTGCAATAGCAGTCATAAGATTATTTTGCATCTCTTTTAGTTGTTCTTGTATTCCAGATGGTCCAAATTTAACAGGGCCAGGGGGCATGCTAGGAGATGGAGTGGTGGCTCTTTTATCAGGTCATTTTTGATAAATAAAGTTCAAATCAATAGGTTCACCTCAAAATTATCAATAGAACTGGCACTATTAGAAACTGGCCTTCCCAACTAATATACTTCAGTTATTCTCCCAATTGTTTAGAGACAGGGTGTTCTTTCTTTTTAATAACAATAAGGCCACAAATCAGATATGCACCTTCACCAGCAGAAAAACCACAAACGTACACAACCCACGACTTAGCCCAAACACAGAAAATAGATTTAGCAATAACAGTACAAAATCACACACCCCTGGATATAAACACTCGGAATTATAAAAAAAACAAGGACTATTTACCATATCCACCCCAGAAAGAAAGTGAAAGTGAAACCAGTAGGGTAAGAAGTTTCTGCAATAAAATGTTCCTGTTCAACAGTCTCTTTCAAATTCCAAGCACTATTTCAATAATCCTCAATTGCTATAATTCAATAATTAAGATTGATTGTAGTAATTCAGATTCAAAGATATTAAACTCCTAAATCCACTGATGTTAAAAGTTTCTCCCTTTAACTTTAACCTTGAACACCATTATAACCCACATAAAGATCTTCAAATGGGTCTGTATATCCACAAGGAGAAAGTCTTCAGGAAACAGTTAATGAAGCAAGCATTCGGGGGTCATAGTTTAAATAATTTTCCAATGTAAAAGATCTGTTAAAACCTCAAATTTTCAGGAAAGGAAGCGTGATTGTAACTAGGGTTGCCAAGTCCAATTCAAGAAATATCTGGGGACTTTGGGGGTGGAGCCAAAAGACTTTGGGGGTGGAGCCAGGAGACATTGGAGTGGAGCCAGGAACAAGGGTGTGACAAGCATAATTGAACTCCAAGGGAGTTCTGGTCATCATATTTAAAGGGACAGCACACCTTTTTAAATGTCTTCCTTCCATAGGAAATAATGAAGGATAGGGGCACCTTCCTTTGGGCCTCATAGAACTGGACCCCCTGGTGGAGGGTATTTTGGGGAGAGGCACTAGATACTATACTGAAAATTTGGTGCCTCTACCTCAAAAAATAGCTCCCCCAGAGCCCCCGAAACCTCCAGATCAATTCCCCATTATACCCTATGAGAAATATTTCACATAGGGAATAATAAAGACGTTTCCCTCTCCTCCACACACACCTCTTCTCGCAAATCTGATGTAGGGGATTGGCTCTCTACTCACCAGCCAGCTTCTTCACAGCAACAAAGACACAGACACAAACACAGAAAGTTGAAGCCTTTCACCACCTCCGGAGGTGCAAAGGCACATGGTCCTTTGGGGCGGGGCAGGAAGCAGGCTGGGAAAGCTTCGGCTGCTGCGATGGAGCTGGGTGGGAAGGGGAGGGGCAAGGAGAAGCTGCTGCGATCGGAGGTGAGAAGGGAAGGGAGGAGGAGAAGCATCAGGGATCGGTGGGAAGGGGAGAGGAGAAGCTGCTGGGTTCTAGGCTGCGTGGGAAGGACTGCCATTCCTCCCGCTTTCTGGATTTTTGCCAAGTGGGGGGAGGAGGCTCCAAATCGGGGGTCCCCCGCCCAGGCGGGGGATTTGGGAAGCCTACTTGTAACCCAGGTGGCAACCAAGTCCCTTCTTTCCCCTGTCAAACTTCGACTTAGTTCTGGCCTAAACTGCCAGTAATTCTCATTCATTATTAGACTCTTAAAAATGCAGAGAGACTTGAAGTTAGGGGTTAGAAAACACAGAGCCTGGCAGGGAAAAAAAGCCTTCGAGGAACAGTTAATAAGTCAAGCTATTTGGGGGTGTAAAAAATCTCCATTATAAACAGTCTGTCTGTTAAATGCTCAGATCTTTGGGAAAGGAGGCGTGGCTTCCCTCCTCTTCCCTTTCAACTCCAAATTAGTTCTACCTCATACAGCCAGTAACTTCCTTCAAGTTTTAGACTTTTATAAGTGTAGAGAGACTTACAGTTAAGAGTTTAGAAGACACACAGTCTGTCAGAAACGAGCAGAGACTCTTAAGCAAGTTTACAGCAGCCCGGCAATCACCCCTTAGGCCATTAACATGGCGATTGTAGTGGCAGAGTTTCGCAGAGACAAAGTGTTTGCAGACTCGATTGCCCTCAGGTCCACAGCCCTCCATGAAGCTACTTGCAGAAAGGACCCTTACCTGGATCCTCAGTCCGGACCCCCACCCAAGGTGAGTCATCCTACCACCCAATTTGGAGGCGATCGTCAGAAGAGCTCTCTGAGATCACCTTCCACAGCAAGGAGCTGAAATCAGAAAACCCAAATGTTGGCAATTTGATCTCTAGTTCCTCTACCCCTCTGAAACCCAGCTTGAACTTCTGTTAGTTCCCTATTTACATACTGTTGAAGCCTAGCTTGTAGGATCTTTAACATGACCTTGCTGGCATGTAAAATGAATGCAATGGTGCAATAATTTGAACATTCCTTGGCATTACCCTTCTTTGAGATTGAAATATAAACTGACCTTTTCCAATCCTGTGGCCACTGTTGCATTTTCCAAATTTGCTGACATATTGAGTGCAACACTTTAACAGCATTGTCTTTTGGGACTTTGAGTAGCTCAACTGGGATACCATCCTCTCCGCTCACTTTCTAAGGCCCATTTGACTTCACACTCCAGGATGTCAGTGATTTCACCATAGTGGTTGTCAAGAACATTGAGATCCTTCTTGTATAATTCTTCTGTGTATTCTTGCCACCTTTTCCTGATCTCTTCTGCTTCTGTTTTTGTTCTTTATCATGGCCATCTTTGCACAAAACGTTCCCTTGATTTCTCCAGTTTTCTTGAAGAAATCTCTTGTCCTTTCCATTCTATTATTTTCCTCTATTGCTTTGTATTGTTCCTTCATTATCTCTCCTTGCTGTTCTCTAGAAATCTGCATTCAGTTGGGTGAATCTTTCCTTTTCACCTTTGCCTATCACTTTCCTTCTTTCCTCAGCTATTTGTGAAGCCTCATCTGCCAGTCACTTTGCTTTCTTGCATTTCTTTTCTTAGGTATGGTGCTGATTGCTGCTTTCTGTACAATGTCACGAACCTCGACAGGCACTCTGTCTATCAATTCTAGTTCCTTAAACCTATTCTTCACCTCCACTGTATATTCATAAGGGATGTGATCAAGGTCAAACCTAATGGTTTTCCTAGTTTTCTTCAGTTTAAGCCTGAATTTTGCAATGAGTAGCTCATGATCTGAGTCCCAGTCAGATCCAGGTCTTGGTTTTGCTGACTGTAAAAAGCTTCCATCTTTGACTGCAGAGTATATAATCAATCTGATTTCTGTGTTGCCCATCAGGCAATGTCCATGTGTAGAGTTGCATTTTAGTTTGTTGGAAGAGGGTGTTTGCTATGACCAACTTGTTCTCTTGACAAAACTCTATTAGCCTTTGCCTGGCTTCATTTTGTTCTCCAAGGCCAAACTTGTCCATGGTTCTGGTTACCTTTTGACTTCCTGCTTTGGCATTCCAGTCCCCTATGCTGAGGAAGACATCTTTTCTTGGTGTTAGTTCTAGAAGGTGTTGTAGATCTTCATAGAATTGGTCCACTTCAGTCTCATCTGCATAAGTGGTTAGAGCCTAGATTTGGATTACTGTGATATTGAATGGCTTGCCTTCTATACAGACCAAGATCATTCTGTCATTTTTGAGATTGTATCCTATCACTCTCTTGTTAACTATAAAGATCAAAAAAATTTCTTCTACGGGACTCCTGCCCACAGTAATAGATGTAGTGATCCTCTGAGTTAAATATGCCCATGCCCGTCCATTTGAGTTCACTGATTCCCAAGATGTTGATGTTCAGTCTTGTTATCTCATGTTTGACCACATCCAGCTTACCTTGATTCATAGATCTTAAATTCCATATTCCAATGCAGTATTGTTCTTTGCAGCATTGGACTTTCCTTTCACCATCAGACACATCTACAGCTGAGCGTTCTTTTGGCTTTGGCCCAGCCACTTTACTCTTTCTGTGGTTACTTGTACTTGCCCTCTGCTCTTCTTCTTGGGCACCTTCCTACCTGAGGGGCTCATTTTCCAGCACCATATCTTTTAGCCTTTTGTTACTGTCCATGAGGTTTTCTTCGTAAAGATACTGGAGTGGGTTGCCATTTCCTGAAGTGTATCGCATTATTGTCTGAGTTCTCCGCTGCAGCCTGTCCGTCCTGGGTGGCCCTCCATTGTATAGCCCACAGCCTCATCAAACTATGCAAGCCTTCTCACCGCATCAAGGCAGAGATCCATGAGGGAGAAGGATCTGGTATGTGACATATAAAATTAAGTCATAATTCAGTTCTTAATCATTGTGCACAGTAGTTCCATAAAGGAGATCCTTGGATGTTCTCATCAAAACTCAGAAAAAGTGGTTGGTTGGCCATAGCAACAAGGAACAAGGAGAAATTCACACATTAAATACCTTTTTCCATCCATAAGAGCTGATGTAACTGTCAATCAACTCTGTAACAAGCATCTGACCTATATGGTTGGGGACCTGTCTGTCTATGGGACCACCTTTCCCCACATGTTCCCCAGAGAGCACTGCATTCAGGAGGTCTCTCTGTCCCTGGACCAAGGGAGGCCAGACCTTCTTGGTGACAGCACCTGTGCTTTGGAACACCCTCCCTGAGGCTATAAGGGCCCTGTGGGACCTCTCTCAATTCCGCAGGTCCTGTAAGACAGAACTATTTTGATTGGTCTACAACATCTGAGATGGGAGAGAGCTGCCACATCCTCCAAGAACTGAGTAATACCACCTATTGTAAATTGTGTTACATCTTAAGGCCCACCAACAGTAACAATGAAACTGTGAAGATCTAATTTGAAATAATTAATTCTGAAATTGAATATTGCCTGCTGAGGAATGTGTTGAAATTTACTATTATTTCTAAGTAGCACCATTGTGATTGTATTTTAATGATTTTAGTAATTTTAGAATCCTATTTTTTTAGATTCTATTTGATTGTTAGCTGCCCTGAGTTCGCTTGCAAAGAGGGTGGGATATAAATAAATAAATAAATAAATAAATAAAGTTCAGCCATTTCTATCTTTCGGGGTCAAGAAAGTCAAGGAAACTCAGAGAGAGCTAGGGTGACTAAGATTCCAGAAAGCTAGGTTCTGATTATCTATTTAGAATTTGATGGCCTATGAACATTCCAAAAAGCAAAAGTCATGTGAGTCAAAAGATATGTACAGTATTATCTGTACCAGGAAGGTCACATCACCAGAAACGTCCTAAAGCCTCCTTAGAAACAGAACCAAAGTTTCAACTGCAGAGAGTAATTTACTATAGAAATTGAAATGACATATACTTAACAGAGGACTGAGGCTCAATCCAGCCCTAATTATGCAACACTAAATACTATTCCAAACCTCAAGCTGTCTCTGATGGGAGCTAGCCTCTCTCCCAATAATCTACATATCCTACTTTGGAGAGGGGGACCCTGAGCTACACTGAAGGAAAAGGCATTGTGAGTGCAACCAATTTAAGAAGGCCCTGAGAATTTAGTTCCATTATAGAAGATTTTTCCAACTTCAGGACAGCTTTTGAAGGGACAAAGGTCTACAGTGGGAAGAAATGGCATTTAATTTTCCCAGTGTTTTAACACTAGCCCAAAGATTATTAACATGACTCCTTTCTACATTAAAAGGAGCATGAGTACATATGGATTTAATTTTGAGTTCTGAGATTTCCTCTTAAAGCAGCAAGATTTTTTTTTTACTATGATGAAAACAATCAAGTAGCTTTAAAGGATCTCAAAGACTGTGTGCATTTTAATGCTTGTATTTCTGAAAACAGTGGTATGTCCTAAAAATTTAAGATAGAAAAGAAACAGCATCTCTGTCGTGCAATAGTAAGGACTTAATCTGCCAATTATGACATACTGTAAAGCTTTGTGCTTTAACATTAATGGATAAAACTAACTCATTATTCAGAATAATATTAATTAAACAGTGATAAAATAGTGTAGACAACCAGGGTAGAAAAAATGAAATTACATGTTCTGCAGCAATCTCTTTAATCTTCTGCAAATTCATTCATTAGCTAGTTATTTAAATTCTGTGCTTATCTCCTGATTTGGAAAATGGCCATCTCTATTACTCTCTGATGTCTTTAAACAAAAAGCTTCACATAACTGGACAAAATGACTATAAAATATGATTAATGTTTACTTTTATGCATCATTACTGTCATTCATTTTTTTTTGCAAATGCAATACTTACAGAAGATAGATCTTTAATTTTATTATTATACTTTCACATTTCAACATTTTATTTGCTATTTTATTATTTGTATTTTTGCTAATGAGAAAAGCATGTTATTGTATGGATTTTCAACTTTACTAATTCAGCTTTCACTAATTCTGCTTTACTTCTCTAGCTGACATAAAAACAAGCTATTTTCACAAATGCAGCAGTTTGAAAACAGGGGAGGAGCAACTAGTTAATAGGATTATTTTTTTTTTCATTTGAACAAGGCCATACCTATTTCACAACTGTTCTTCCTATTATGGACCATACTGTATATACTTTCATAGTATGGTTTACACTGGAGACCCAGTGTGGTATAGTGGCTGAGAGCAGCAGACTCTAATCTGGAAAACTGATTTGATTCCCCACTTAACTGCATGAAGTCTGATGGCCAATCACTCTTCTCACAGATCTCTCTCAGCCTCATCTACCTCACAAGATGACTGTTGTAGAGAGAGGAAGGGGAAAGTGATCATAAGCCACTTTGAGACTCCTTAAGGTAGAGAAAAGAGAGAAATAAAAACTAGTCTTCTTCCACACTAGGAAAAATCTTCATAATTGGTGAGTAAGTTGTTCAACTCCACTAAGTTTTCAGTTTACTGCTGCTCCTCTCCATCCTGCCCCACAGTAGACAAAAGACCTGGAAGAAAATGTCATGTTCCTTTCATAGAAGTTTAATAGGATGTTATTTTGAGGTGATATTATTTACCTCTGTGTCAAACTGCACATTTTTTCCACTTAAAGTTTTTATTATTTTCAAAGATGACAAAATTATATATACAAACAAAATATAAATAACTACTACAAACCATGGAACATTAGAATTAAACTAGTGCGTTTCAAATTTACATCTTCATAATCTTACGATTATATTGGTTAAAGTCTCCATTTGGTGTTTAATAAAAACTGACAAGTTCACATATTTTACTTTTCAGTAACATATTTTTTAAAAAGGAAGCTATCTCTCCATAAAATCAGTTTTTTAAAATTTGGTGCTTATGCTACTCTTAATTGGATAGCTATTTTATCCATAGTTACTATTTCCCAAATTTTAGAAAACTATTCTTGTATCATGGGTATGTTACTTGATTTCCAATGTTGAGCAAGAATTATTCTTACTGCTATCAATAAAAGAACAGCTAATTCTCTTTTATAATTAAATCAATTTAGGCCAAAAATTTAAAATAACTGATTCTGGAGTACATGGTATAGACTGTCCCAGTATTTTTTCAATCATTTTCAATATAGATTTCCAAAATTCAGCCACTCTGGGACATTCCCATGAACAATGTAGAAATGTGCCCTGATTTCCACATTCTTTCCATCCTGGATCTGTAGTAGATTTAGACATGAACAATTTTTGTCGTTTGAGATACCATCTCCCATAAAGCTTGTAGTTTAAGATTAAGAGTATTAGTATTGTATAAGTAAGAAGACCATATCTTATGCCATCCAACCTCATCAATGGTAAGACCACAATCCTTATGCTAGACTTTTTGTTGCAAAGTTATACAATCCCATAAGCACTGTTTTAAAAGTTGGTATATAAGCTTGATTAAACCTCCTGTTTTTACATTCCAAGACAATAATTTGTAATCCATCATGGTGCAAATTCTTTATTTTCTTCAAAAAATCTACGCATATCCTGTGCATTTGTAATTGTGATTCTTTTCCCCTGGAGTTCAAAGCTCAAGCCTTCAGGTATTATCCATCTAAACCTCATTCCATTGTCTCTCAATTTTTCTGTCAACTTTTATATGTTCTTCTATCATTTATCACTTGCCTTGGCAGCTCCTTCATGATTCTCACTCTACTGCCTCCCACTATCAATGTCTTTTCAAAGTTTTTACTCATGATCCTTTCCACCATTTCCTTTGTCATATATCTTATGACAACATCTCTTGGTAAGTTATTTTTCTTGGCATAAAGTGAGTTCTCTCTATACATACAGTCATACATGTTTTTAGACTCTTCAGGGTCTTTCTCTAAAAATTCTGCAATTAATTTTATTATATATATTTTTAAACCACCATCCTCCTTCTCAGGTACTCCTCTCAGACGTATCTGAGTCTCCATCAATTTGCAATCATGGATTCAGGCTGCTTAACAATATCTCTCCATGCTGGATGCATTGGAGTTCCATACAAGGGCATTGTCAAAGTCCTCTTCCGCAATGAGATTAATAGACTTGTTTTTCCCAGATCCTCATTAGTACTCCATGTGTTGAGGACACCATTATCAAAGTTTACTTTATCATCTTCAGATGTTCTGAGAACCAACTTGTTTATAGCATTTTTGTGCAACTATGCAGTCAGATAACAAGATAACAGATAACAAGATATTGACTTCACACATACTTTTCATTATATTGTATACACACAATATAATAATATAATTATTGTATATTGTATATAATTATATTGTATACACACAATATAATGGAAAGTTGATTTCAAGGATTTATAAATTATTATTGAAGTGGTCTTCAGTAGATGAAGTAGTTAAATCTCAAATGATTAAATGGGCAATTAATTTCAACAAAGAAATACAAATGGAATCTTGGGAGTATTTATGGAAGAACTCTATGAAGATATCGACATGTTATAACATTAAATAAAACTGTTTTAAAATGATGTATAGATGGTACTTGACACCTAAGAAACTGGCAAAAATGAATAATCAGGAGTCAGACAGATGTTGGAAATGTAAAAAACATGAAGGATCTTTCCACCATATGTGGTGGACTTGTGAAAAAGCAAAACAATTTTGGCAAATGATTCAGAAAGAAATGTCAAAAATTTTAGGTTATGACATCAAGAGGTCTCCAGACTCTTTTTTGTTGGGATTGCAAATTGAAAGTTTTCCGAAACAAAATAGAACGATGGTGTGGTATCTACTTTCTGCTGCAAGGACACTGTATGTGCAGTTATGGAAGCAAGATAAAATACCAGAAAAAAATGGGATTGGATTTTAAAAGTTTTGTCATGGAGTGAAATGAACAAACTTACAAGAATCTTAAAAGACTATGATTTGGAGAAGTTCAGGAAGGAATGGGAGAAATTTCAAAATTATGTTGAAAAACAATGGAAAGTTAAGGAACATTTAGTGATTTTTGATAAAAGCTAATAATGGACTAAAGTTTATAAAAGGAAAATTCTTCTTTTGAAAAATGAAGATGAACTTATAGAGTTAACTTTTCTTATTTTTTGTTTTTATTTCTTCTGTATTGCTATAAGGTTTTAAAATGGAGATTCTTTATTTGTTGTTACCATGTTTTCTTTTAATTCTAAGTACACCGACGGGGGTCAAGAAAAAGGGAGGGAGAAGAAGGGGGGGAAAGTGATGTATTGTTTTTATTCTGTATTATTTTTAAAGTTTCTTAAAGATTTCTATAACAATATATTGCAAATTAATAAAAACAGGTTTTAAAAAACAAACAAACCAGGACACAGCATTATGCCACACAAGTACAACTCAACAATCTCTGGAAAAACTGAATAATAGAGGAGGTTTTTTGTTTCTTCTGTTTGTTAGCTACAGGTGTCATTTAGCTTTCAAATTGCACCCTTATTCCTTCTCCTCCAGAGTCCATCTCCTTCTCGGTCCCTTATTCTCTCGTTTGGTTTACCTTTCAATCACACACACGATTCCCTAATAAAACACATATGCACACATAATTAATCATCATAAACATAGCATTTCAATGCCATTTTTAATGGAAATAGAAAATCTTTGTTGGTCCCTGGCTGCATTCAGATACCCCAGGAAACAATAATCTAGGACGTCTCAGTTGAAGACTTCTACTGTATTACATGCTGGCTTTGCATCTTATTATACATGAAGGTTATTGTTATTGTGATGCATCTCAGTGGTATACCAAACGATACTCTAATGATGTAATTAATATGCTTACATTTTTCCATCTTCTTATGCCTATTTATATGCCTACATTTTTCCATGTTCTTAGGCACTACTTGTGTGAGCTTGCAATACCACCAATTTCAAAGATATTTGGAAACAGACACTTTTTGTTAAGGGAGTTGGCAGAGAAAGAAAAGACTTAATAATCTAAGTCAGATTTCCTAACACTTGAAAAACATTTGTGTCAGATGTGTACAGATGACAAGACAATTTGGAAGGATGATGTCTGTGAAGTTTATACAAACTGCATTATTTATAGTCAGTCATTTCATGGGAATTTTAAAATTCATGAATGTAGAAATAACAACCAAGTCTTCAGGCTGATTGGTTATTGCTCTGTCAGATCAATCTTTATAAATACTGAATTGCAAAATTAGTTAACATTTCTGGGTGGGGAGTTAATCTGCACTGATAATGTAATTGGCAGACGATTTTCCTAAGTTCAACTGAACTGCTAGGTCACAGTGTAAATAAGTTAATTTGTTGCTCAAGCCAACCATGGCACAGAGGGCAAGTACATTTCATAGATGGAGATTTGGCACATTTAACAAATGTGTAATGGGCATTTATTTTTTATGGATTTATTTATTTTATTCGATTTATATCCCGCCCTACCCCACCGAGGTGGGCTCAGGGCGGCTTACAACACAAAAAGCTAACAAAGTCAATTTAAAATACATTAATAATACATTAATAATTATAATTATGCAATAAAATACATATAAAATACATAAAAGCACGCTTCAGTATATACTATGCTAACAGGTGAATATTTTCCTGGAAAAAGCTGCACCTGTTGATTTCTGCCAGTTACGTAACTGTTCGTTACAATGGCAACAACCCTAGCAGAACTACTAAACATTTGTTTAATGTGTTTAGTGAACTAGGTACTGTTATAGGATACAAAAGTGATATGCTTCCTGTATAGAAGCAATACCCCAGCATGGTGGAGGGATAAAAATAGCTACACTTTACTAGGAGTTCCACAGATCTTGGCCTCGCATGCAAGTCCATTGTCACTATTTATTGAAGAGCTGAAAAATATACTAAAGAGGGCTACTGAGATGATTAAAGCATTGAAGCACCTTTCCTACAAGGAAAGGCTATAATACTTTTTTTTAAGAAAAAAGGAGGACATTATAGAAGAAGAAGAAGAAGAAATTAGATTTATATCCCGTCCTCCACTCCAAAGAGTCTCAGAGCGGCTCACAATCTCCTTTACCTTCCTCCCCCACAACGGACACCCTGTGAGGTGGGTGGGGCTGGAGAGGGCTCTCACAGCAGCTGCCATTTCAAGGACAACCTCTGCCAGAGCTATGGCTGACCCAAGACCATGCTAGCAGGTGCAAGTGGTGGATGGGGTGCCTAAAGAAGAATGAGGGAGCTTCCCTCCCCTCCCATAATACTAGCATTCAGGGGGCATGCAATGAAATTGATGGAAAACAAATTCAGAACAGACAAAGGAAATATTTATTCATTAAACAATTAAAAGAGCAATCCTAAGCAGGTTTGCTCAAAATTCTGTTATGCTCTATTCAGTGGGATGTACTCCTAGGAAAATGTTCTTAGGATTGTGCTGTCCACTATGGAATTCAGTGCCAGTGAATGTAGCAGTGGCCTCATGCATGGATGGATTTAAGACAGTGCTTAATTGATTCACAGAGGATAGGTCCATCAATAGCACGTAGCCATTGACTATTAGCCATGGTGACTAAAGTGAACCTCCATATGAAGAGAAAACAAACCTCTGAATGGAAGTGCTCGCAGGCAACATCAGGGAAAGGCATTTTTAATTTTTTTTTAAAAAAAAAATTATTCAATTTATATCCTGCCCTCCCCGCAAAAGCAGGCTCAGGGGGGCTTACACATCCATGTACATACATGAAACATAAAACCACATTTAAAATACAAAAGGTACAAAAAACAAAAAATCATTTCGGTGCTATAATGATCTTTAACTTTTCTAGCTGTTATTTCAGCTGGATGTTTTATAGGAAGATTGATCTTAGGTTCATGTTAAAGGTGGCCAATTTATGTCCATGCCCTATTTGTTTGCCTCCAGATAAATTGTTTGGCTGCTGTGTGGAATAGGATACTAGACTAGAAGAACCACTGGCCTGATTTAGCAGGGCTCCAGCAGAGACCCAGTTTGGTGTAGTGGTTAAGTGCCTGGACTCTAGTCTGGGAGAATGGAACCTCCGGCAGCCCACCACATTGCGGTGTGGCTGCCAAGGAGATTTTGCCCCTCCCGGAGGAAAGAGCAGGCAATATAGCGCACTTTAGGTGCGTCTTCAGGGGGCCGGGCTTCAGTGTGCCTTCTGAAGCCTCCGCTCCCCTCACATCAGTCCTCTTGCGGTACTCGTTGGAGCGTGCTGTCACGCTCATGGCTGGCATCAGGCCTTGAAGGGCCGTTCTACGTGGAGCGTGGCGCAGCGTTGGGCTCCGACTTCGTCGTGGACTGGTGCAGGGAGTCATTTTAGCGCAGTGGGGCATTCTTCGTCTTATTGTCAGTCCCTTTATAAGGCCTGCGCAGCGTGGTTCTATATCAGGACCTTCCTTTTTTCCCCTCATGGTTGGCGTTATTTGGGGGGGGGGGATTTCAGGGGCACTTCGTAGTGTGGCGGGGGGGGCTGCATTATTTGGAAGGCCTTATTCTGTTAAGCCCCTTGTTTCTAAGTGGGCCTCTCTCTTAGGGCCTGGTGGCCTTGGCAGCCATTTTAAGTGGGCCTGAGGCGGCAGCCAGCGGGTGGGTGAGTGTTGGCCATTTTATGAGGCACTGGAGTTGCTTTCTTCCTTCTTGCTTCTTGTCCCTGGTGGCCATTTTATGTCTGCTTTTTGCCTTGCCTCTTGTCCTTGGTGGCCATTTTAGGTGCTTTTGAGGCGGCAGCCATTTTAGGGGTGGCTTTTGGCCTTTTTCTGAGTGAGGAAATTGAGTGGTTTTTGGGGGGTTGTGAGACTTAGCCCCTGGGGCAGGGTGGTAAAACTGCAGTACTGCAGTTTAAACTCTCTTTCGTTTTTGTTTGGTGCCATAATCCCTTTGGGTGGCAAACATGTCGGGGTGGAAAGGTGGTGGAAAATCAAAGGGTAAGCAGCCTGCTCGTAAGGCTCCTAAGCCGCCCCAGAAGTGTCCTCCGCCTCCCTTGTCTTCAGACGAGGACGGAGAGGACGAGGTGAATGCAGTCATTTTTCAGAGGGCATCTAGACTTCCCACTTCTCAGATGCCAAGGAAAGGGCGAGTTCCTAAGCTGGCTTTGCAGGAGGCTATACTGACCCGTTTGTCTATTTTGGAGGGCAGGTCTGCTGCGACTGCTAATGGAGGAGCTGTTGGGCTGGTCGCCTCGGATGCTGGATCTGGCCCATCGTCCAGTGCGGTTGGTGCAGAAACAGCATTAGTGCCTGCTGTACCTCCTGGTAAGTTGGGAGATGGTTCTTTGCCCTATACTGGGCCTGTGTGGCCCTGGGGATCTTGGGGATCTGCCGCACCTGGTGCTGCTTCAGGTGGTTCTGGGGCTTCTTCAACTTTGGGTGTGGGACAACAGAATAACCGGATGTGGCCACATGGTCAGTTTAGCCCTTTCGGCAATTGGCGTGGGGACAAGCAGCAGGGGGCAGCTGCGGCTTTAACTAGCAGATGGAGTTTCCCATCTCCTTACGGGGCGGTCCCTTTTGGTGCTATGCCTTTTGGTGAGGTTGCCTTACCTTTGGGTGATCACCTGCTACCTGCCACAAGAGACAAAATTCTTAAGGGGGAATATGTTGACATATTCTCTCTTTTATTTAGGAAATTAGAAAAAAAGGATAAGGAAGAGATTGATGATAAAGAGAAGGAGAAGCTTAAGAAGAGGATGGTTGATTGGATCTGGGCCAATTGGCTTCCAGGGTTTTTTTATATATGCGGGAGTAATAGCGCGTACTCAGCCCTGGCGGGCAGCAGCACTGATTCAGTACATGGACATCATATACAAAGGGTATACGATGTTCAGCGGCCCGGGCCTGGATTCAATATGACCAGGAATTCAGGATGAGGGCCGCGTTCTCTCCCTTGGGATCGGATTCACCAACAGTTGTGGCTGCAGGTGAAGTCACCTGCGCGGCCCAATCTGGGGGACTGCTCTGACAGCGGTCACTTAGTTTCTAAGGGTTCCTCTTCTCCTTCCATTTCATCATCATCTTCCCACAGCTCTGTAGGGCAGGCGGTTCAACCCCGCTTGCTTTGCTGGGAGTTTGCGTCACAGGGGGTGTGCATTCGGAAAGCTTGCAAGTTCAAGCATGAATGCCCCCTGTGTGCTGGCCCACACTTGTTTAACAACTGTCCAAGAGTGCAGCCACGTAAAAGGGTCAGAAAAGACAGGGTGGAAGTTCTTCCCAAGCTGGAAAAGGGCCCGGGCCGGATAAAGGTGGGACCTCTTGAGCAATGGCTTCGTAGGTATCCATGTAGGGCTGACAGTTTATATTTGTTGAACGGTTTTACGTTAGGTTATAGAATTCCTTTTCAGGGTTCTCGGGTACCAACTTGGTCTCGGAACCTCAGTTCAGTTAAGGGTTTAGAGCACGTAGTGGAGGCTAAAATTGCCAAGGAGCTGGCAGAGGGCATGATTTTAGGCCCATTTGCCAGTCCTCCAGTGGTTAACCGTAGGATTTCCCTTTTAGGGGTGGTGCCAAATAAGGCGCCTGGTGAATTTCGTTTGATTCACCACCTTTCTTACCCCAAGGGTTCTTCTGTTAATGATGGGATACAGAAGAACTATAGTCAATTAGGTATACTACCTTCGATCAGGCAATGGGCGTCATTCGACGCTGTGGTCAGGGGGCTGAGTTGGATAATGTGATATCAGATCTGCATTTCGCCTTCTCCCTGCCCATCTGAATGATTTTGAGCTTTTGGGTTTCTCTTTTGCAGGGCAATTTTACATGGACAGGGCATTGCCTATGGGCTGCTCTGTATCGTGTGCTACTTTCGAGTGCTTCAGCACATTTCTTGAATGGACTGTGCGCGAGAAAGTGGGTTTACAGGATGTTATTCATTATTTGGATGACTACCTGTTTGTGGGCCCTGCGAGTTCTGGATGCTGCGCTCAGTTGTTGTCCGGCTTTATTGAGCTGGCCGCTGAGTTGGGTGTGCCATTGGTCGAGGAGAAAACAGAGGGCCCGGCCCATTGCCTTGTGTTTTTGGGGATTGAGCTGGACACTTTAGCTCAATTGTCCAGAATTCCTTGCCAGAAGCTGGAGGATTTGAGGGAAAGGATTAATACTTTCCTCCTCAAAAAGAAGGTTACGCTTCTTGAGCTGCAGCAGTTAGTTTGGCACCTTAACTTTGCTTGAAAAGTGGTTGTCCCCTCGTAGGGCTTTTCTTCGCAGGCTCTGTGACACTATGGCGGGCCTTCGCTTGCCCCAGCACAGGACCTTACTAGCAGCATGAGGGAGGACCTGCGGGTGTGGCAGGAGTTTTTGGAATCCTTTAATGGGATTTCTTTTTGGAGAGAGGACATGAGGCTTGAGGCGGAGCGTCAGGTCATGTCCGATGCTACTGGTCATTAGGTTTTGGGGTCTATTTTCGTGGACACTGGTGCATGGAGGTGTGGCTGGATTCATAGGTGCAGGCCTTTCTGAGCCAGGATCTCACGTTTTTGGATTTTTTTCCCCATTTTGGTTGCGTTTTGGTTGTGGGGGAGCAATATGGTCAATCGCACTGTTCATTTTTGGTGCGACAATATGGTGGTTGTTCATGTTATTAATTCCCTTTCATCCAAATTGCAACAGCTTATGAGGTTGGTTAGGGCCTTGACTCTGTGTTGCCTGCGGCCTAACATTCTGTTTTTGGCCAAGCATGTTCCTGGGATGAATAACGGGGTGGCTGACGCTGTCTCTCGTAAACAGATGGAGAGGTTTTGTCAGCTAGCCCCGAACGCCAAAATGGGCCGGCACCAATGCCCCAGGAGCTATGTCTGATTGGAGAGCCGAGGCCTGCAGAGCGATAGGCCTAGCCATTGTGCCTAGCACCAGGAAGTCTTACAAATGTGCTGTGCTCCTGGTGGAGCAGTTGCTCCATTATTGTGTTTCTTTAAAAAGTAAGGGATTGGCCGTGCGATCAATTAGAGGACACATGTCTGCACTGGCCTTTGCTAGCAAGGCATTAGGGTATAAGGAGGAGACAGCAGATGTTCATATTCGAAAGATGCTGGAAGGGTGGTCCAGAGAGGTTGGGCCTAAGCCTGATACCAGGAACCCTATGTCTCCTGAGATTCTTAGGGGTTTGAAAGGGGCGTGGAGAGCAGTTTGTGCATCTCATTTTGAGGCTGTTTTGTTTCACGCAGCCTCTTTGGTGGCATTCTTTGTGTCACTGAGGATTAGTGAATTGGTGGCAAGCTCCAGGAATGATGTTTCTGGAGGGCTTTGTCACTAAGGTATATTAGGTTAATGGAAGGTAAGGCAGCTCTTACCATCCGCCGATCCAAGATGGATCAAGAGGGCATTCGGACTGTGTTGGAGTTGGGTCCGTGTTCAGAGGTGGAGCCCAGTTTCTGCATTGGCCGATTATTTGGCCGTGCAGGGAGGCTGCGAAGAGTTGTTTTGTCATTTTGGAGGCAGCCCTCTGACAAAACATCAGTTTTGGGCAGTGACGTCTAGGGCTTTAACTTTGTTGGGGTTGTCTGGAGTGAGGTTTGGTACTCACTCCTTTAGAATTGGGGTGGCATCTTCGGCCGCAGCTGTCATGGGTGCTGGGGACCCTGTAGAGGAAGTTGAGCCTGCAGCAGAAACTGTGCCCCTGCCACCTGCACCAGTGCCCCTGCCTCCTGCTGGAGAAGATCCCAGCCCCCCTGCCTCGCCCTCTCGGGTGGCGCGTGTGCGTGACCGCCTCCGTCAGGACCTCAGGGATCGGAGGAGGGCGGCACGCTCACAAGCAAGACGCTCCCTGAGCCCTGAGTTTTGAGAGGATTCTGGCCCTTCTAAGAGCAAGGATGCTTGAGTTGCAACAGGATCCTGGCTGCCTCTCTGAGCCAGCAATTAGCCCAAATGGGCAACAGCCAGCAGAGGGCTATATAGCTGTAGGCTTTGGGAGGAGGCTTTGTGGAAGCAACTAGTCATCTACCTGACGTCCTAGCATCCACTTCGGCTTTTGACTTTGGACCTCCTGACCTTGGCTTGACTTCTGGACCCCCTGACTACGGCTTCTGAACCTCTGACCTACGATACCTGGACAACGATTTGGCTTTGGCACCTTGGACACCCTTGCTCACCGGTTACAGACCTTGGACTGCCCCTGGACTTCGCCTGGCCTGGCCCCAGCTCGTGACAGATTGCTTCCACCCACACAAACACCCATTCCACAGGATGGATGCTGAAGCAAGTGGGACCGCAGGACTACTGGCTGCCCTCCAAGCCCAGGTACAGCAGCTGACACAGGCAGTAGTGCACTTGCAGCAACAGCCTGCAGCCAGTGCTCCAGCCAAGTGCCCAGTTCCCCCACCTGACAGATTTGGGGGTGCTGTGGAAGAATTTCCTGCGTTCCTGGCACAGTGTCAGCTGTACTTTGAACTAAGAGCACGGGACTTCCCCAATGACAAGACGAAGGTGTGTTTTATCATTAGTCTGTTAAAGGGGCAGGCGGCCAAGTGGGCCACACCCCTACTGGTTGGGTCCTCTCCCCTACTGACTGATTACCAGGGGTTTGAGGCCCACCTGTCTGCTGCCTTCTCCAACCCAGTCCAAGCAGCCACAGCCAACCGGAAGATCAGGGCCCTGAAACAAGGCCAGTTCTCGGTGGCTCAGTATGCCACCGAATTCAAGCTCCTGGCCCAAGACTTGGCGTGGAATGAGGCTACTCAGATGGACCAGTTTACCGAGGGGTTGGCAGAGGAAGTCCTGGACGAACTGGCCAGGGTGGAGCGGCCCCCCACGCTCCAGGAACTTATCACCCTCTGCCTCCGCATCGATGGCCGCCTGGAAAGTCGCCGCCAAGCCAAGACCCAAGGGCGCCAGCTCCCTGCGCCATGCCACTTGGCTCCTCTCCCATCCCCAGCTAGTACCAGAGACGAGGGTGAGCCTATGCAGCTTGGAGCTGCTCGACCCCGCCTGACTCCAGAAGAAAAGGCCAGACGCCACACGCAGAACCTGTGCCTCTACTGCGGCACGGCAGGCCAGTATGCCTCTGGCTGCCCTGCTAAACATCGAATACCCAGACCTACATTGCCACCGCCGCCAAAAGGCCAGCCCCAGGCGTAAGTGGACCCTCCAGCCTGGGGCGACTAGCTGGGTCCTCCGAACAACAGGCTGATACCCCGGGCCCGTTCCTGCTACCAGTCAAACTCCATCTGCCCGATGGACGCTGGCTGTTCGTGTATGCCATGCTGGACTCGGGAGCGGCCCACTGTTTCGTAGATGCCGCCTTTGTAAAGCAGCACCAGATCCCAGTGCAGCCAAAAGAGATTCCGACGCTGGTGGAGGCTATTGACGGGCGCCTCCTCTGTTCTGGCCCCGTCACCCAGGAGACCTGTCCCATCACCTTCCACGTCCAGCAGCACCAAGAACAGCTGCAGTTTGATGTCGCCCGCATGCCTCGCTTCCCGCTGATTCTAGGCCTTTCCTGGCTGAAGCTGCACAACCCCATCGTAGACTGGGCTCAGCAAGAACTACACTTCCGAGACCCATGCCCCCATCTGACTCCTCCCACCACTCTAGCAGCCGGCATCCCGAGTGGTGGTCCTCAGCTCCCTCAGAAGTATGCAGATTTCGCCGATGTCTTTGAAGAGACAGGAGCAGATCAGCTTCCCCCTCACCGACCCTATGACTGTGCCATTGATTTGGTACCTGGGGCACCACTCCCGGTGGGGCGTCTGTACCCAATGTCGGAGCCTGAGTTGGCAGCTTTGCGAGACTACCTGGACAAGAACCTGAAGCGCGGATTCATCCGACCCTCAACTTCTCCCCTGTCTGCTCCAGTCCTCTTCGTGAAGAAGAAAAGCGGGGAGCTCCGGCTGTGCAATGACTACCGGGCCCTGAACAAGATCACCATCCGCGACCGGTACCCTCTACCACTGATCCCTGAACTCTTGGATCGTTTAAAGGGGGCCCAAATCTACACCAAGCTGGACCTCCGCGGAGCGTACAATTTGGTGCGCATACGGCCCGGAGACGAATGGAAGACCGCGTTTGGGACCCGATACGGGCAGTACGAGCACCTGGTGATGCCCTTCGGATTGACCAACGCCCCCGCTGTCTTCCAGAGGTTCATGAATGATGTATTCCGGGACCTGCTCGACCGCTTCGCGATCATATACCTGGATGACATTCTAATTTACTCCCACAATCCTGCCCAGCATGCCGAGCACGTCCGCCAGGTCCTACAGCGCCTACGAGCCCATGGCCTCTACGCCAAGCTGGAGAAGTGCGACTTTGACCTGCGCTCCGTCGAGTTCCTTGGTCACATTGTGTCACCACAGGGAATCCTCATGGACCCGAAAAAGGTGGAAGCGGTCCTGACCTGGCAGGCCCCTCAGAATCGCAAAGACCTGCAGCGGTTCCTTGGTTTTGCCAACTACTATCGGCAATTCATCCCAGCCTATGCATCTCTGACAACACCCCTGACTCAACTACTCCGCCCCAAAGAACCTTTCCACTGTTCCCCAGAGGCCGATAACGCTTTCTCCACCCTGAAGACCCGCTTCGCCACCGGGCCACTCCTGAGATACCCCGACCCCCAGCTTCCCTTTACGGTGGAAGCTGATGCCTCCAACGTGGCCCTGGGAGCAGTGCTGTCCCAGCGCGAGGAGCCGTCCCAGCCACTCCAGCCCTGCGCCTATTACTCACGCCAGCTCACTGCGGCAGAGAGGAACTACACCATCTGGGAGAGGGAGTTGCTCGCGATCAAGGTGGCTTTTGAGGTTTGGAGACATTACCTTGAAGGGGCTCGCCACCCTGTCCAAGTGCTCACCGACCACCGGAACTTGGAGCATCTCCAGACCACCCGCCGTCTCAACCAGCGCCAGATCCGGTGGTCCCTATTCTTCTCCCGCTTTGACTTCAAGATCACCTACATCCCCCATACCCAGAACCGGAAAGCCGATGCGCTCTCGCGGAAACCGGAATACGCTCCTGCTTCGACTGAGACCGTGCCTGCTGCTCCCATCCTGCCACCCTCAGTGTTTGCAGCCACCTCCACTTCACCAGCACTCGTGGAGGACATTCGTGCTAGCCAGGCCAATGATCCCTGGGTCCAGCAACACCTCCAGGCACTCCAAGATGGCTCAACAGGCGAGTTCACGACTCGAGGCGGCCTCTTGCTACACCACGAACGCCTCTATGTGCCGCCCGGGCCCTTGCGGGCAGAAATACTACGCATGACCCACGACGCGTTACCCGCTGGGCACTTTGGACAACATAAGACCACCCACTTGCTGACACGGGAATTCTGGTGGCCACGAGTTCGCTCCGATGTTGCCCGGTATGTCAGCTCCTGTGACGTCTGCCGACGGGCCAAAGACGTCCCAGCCAAACCCTCGGGGTTGTTACAGCCCTTGCCCACACCCTCAGGACCCTGGGATACCATCTCGATGGACTTCATCACGGAACTTCCACGATCCAAGGGTCAGACGTGCATCTTGGTGGTCGTCGACCTATTTACCAAGATGGCCCACTTCATTCCGTGCCCGAAACTTCCCACAGCTCAGCAGACAGCCCAGCTCTACCTGCAACACATCTTTCGTCTGCATGGACTCCCAGCCCACCTGATCTCAGACCGGGGCCCCCAGTTCTCCTCTCGGTTCTGGCAAGCCCTCCATTCCAGCCTGGGGACTCGAGTGCACCTGTCCTCAGCTTACCACCCACAGACAGATGGTCAGACAGAGCGCACCAATGCCACGCTAGAGCAATATCTCCGCTGTTACACCTGCTACCAGCAGGACGACTGGACCACTCTGTTGCCTCTAGCGGAATTTGCATACAACAACGCGGTCCATTCCTCCACCCAAATGACCCCGTTTGCTGCAACCTACGGGTACCACCCTCGGTTCTTCCCGGCGATCCTGCCACCCACGAATGTCCCCGCCGTTGAGGCCTACCTGCAAGAACTCCGCGCCAGCCAAGACTTGCTCCGAGAGCAGCTACAGCGGGCCAAGGAAGCCTATAAACTAGCTGCGGACCGGAAGAGGCAGGAAGGCCCCCCAATCCAGCCGGGGGATCAGGTGTGGCTCTCAACTCGCTACCTGCGGCGGCCTGGTCGGTCTCACAAGCTGGATGCGCGGTTCATTGGACCCTACCCTGTCTTAGAACAAATAAACCCCGTCGCCTTCAGGCTCCAGTTGCCACCCCACCTCCGCATTCACCCCGTGTTCCATCGCTCCCTCCTTGTTCCAGCTGCACGCCCTGACCCAGCTCGGCCTCCTTCTCCACCGCCACCACCACCAGTGTTGGTGGATGATGAAGAAGAATACGAGGTGCGCCAGATCCTGGACTCCCGGTACCATCGTGGAGGCCTCCAGTACCTTGTGGACTGGGAGGGATACGGCCCAGAAGACCGGTCTTGGGAGCCCGTGGACAATCTTCATGCCCCAGACTTGGTGCAATGGTTCCACAACGACCACCCCGACCTCCCAGGCCCCTCGACGGAGGGGGGCCCTGGGGGGGGGGATAGTGTCATGGGTGCTGGGGACCCTGTAGAGGAAGTTGAGCCTGCAGCAGAAACTGTGCCCCTGCCACCTGCACCAGTGCCCCTGCCTCCTGCTGGAGAAGATCCCAGCCCCCCTGCCTCGCCCTCTCGGGTGGCGCGTGTGCGTGACCGCCTCCGTCAGGACCTCAGGGATCGGAGGAGGGCGGCACGCTCACAAGCAAGACGCTCCCTGAGCCCTGAGTTTTGAGAGGATTCTGGCCCTTCTAAGAGCAAGGATGCTTGAGTTGCAACAGGATCCTGGCTGCCTCTCTGAGCCAGCAATTAGCCCAAATGGGCAACAGCCAGCAGAGGGCTATATAGCTGTAGGCTTTGGGAGGAGGCTTTGTGGAAGCAACTAGTCATCTACCTGACGTCCTAGCATCCACTTCGGCTTTTGACTTTGGACCTCCTGACCTTGGCTTGACTTCTGGACCCCCTGACTACGGCTTCTGAACCTCTGACCTACGATACCTGGACAACGATTTGGCTTTGGCACCTTGGACACCCTTGCTCACTGGTTACAGACCTTGGACTGCCCCTGGACTTCGCCTGGCCTGGCCTCAGCTCGTGACAGCAGCCTTGGGTTATTCCGCTTCGTCCATCCAGCACCTTGGCCATTGGCAGTCTCAGGCTTTTAAAGGTTATATTTGCCCTTTGCTCCAATCTTAGTTTTGTTATAGGGAGCTGAGGTAGGTTAAGGTTTGGGTTTTATAACTTGTCTGTTTCTCTTTTTAGATGCTGTTGTTCCTGGCCGGAGGAGCCGAGTTCTCATCTGCGAGCACAGTTATGTGTTTTGGGCGGCACATCAAGCTCAGAGAACTGCCGTTGGCTCTCAGCTGGGGCTCAGCAAATATGTTACGGTTGAATGGCAGGGGCGCCGGGGTCTTCAGTGGCCCAGCTTGCTACTGCTTTTATTTCATGGGTGTGTGGGCCCTCCTCCTCAGGTTTTAATTATTCACCTGGGGGGGAACGATCTCGGGCTGATTAAAGGAAAGGCTTTGATCTTGCAAGGTCAAGATGATTTCAAGTACATTAGGAAGAGATGGCTTGGTACCATTATAGTTTGGTCGGCCATGATTCCGCGCTTGGTGTGGCGCTGTGCTTGGAATCCAGCTGGGATAGAGAGGACTCGTTACAGAGCAAATAAGGAGATTCGCAAGGCACTGGAGGGTGGTTTGGGCCACTATTTGCCTCATCCGGATATTTCTTTGGAATATCTTGGCCACTACAGAGGGGATGGGGTGCATCTCTCGGAAAGGGGTAATATGCTTTTCCTGTGGGATCTTCGGCAAGGGCTTGTTTTTCCTTGGGCCTTTCAGTGGGTGCTAAGCCCTAAGTAGAGACTTGGCCTTAGTTGTGGCAGGTTTTACTGGGTTTATGGTGCCATGCGGCCTGGGGAGGACCAGTTAGCCTCCCCCTTTTGGGGAGTTAGGGGCAGGATCAACCTTTGGGTAATAATAATATAATAATAATAACTTTTTATTTCTATCCCGCCCTCCCCGCTGAGGCAGGCTCAGGGCAGTATTGGTGACCCAAGGTGTGTGAATGCCGACTGTCCTGGGGACTTGATTGGATGGGTGCCCTTCGCTGAGATGCACGTCTGGTGTCTGAGCCCTCTGGTGTGAGCCTCCCTGCTGGGCCTCCCTGATGGGAGCTGTGACACACAGCTCTGGCTGGGGGGCTGGGTCTCTTGCCCACTGAAAAAGGCAGGAGAGTGGTCTGAGGAGACCCCTGGTCCTGACCTGGCCGCAGTTTTGTTGCCCTTGCCATTGCAGTGTCATTTAATTAAGTGGCCCATAGTTTTACCAATTTATTTGTGTCTGCCTCTTTATTCCGCCTTGGGGGGGCAATGGGTTTGATTCCCCACTCCTCCACCTGCACTTGCACCTGCTGGTATAACCTTGGAGCAGTCATCTCTCTCTCGGAGTTGTTCCTCTCAAGAGCAGTTCTGGCAGAGCTCTCTCAGCCCCACCTAACTCACAAAGTGTCTGTTGTGGGGAGGGGAACGAAAATGAGACTGTAAGGCTCTCTGAGACTCTGAGTGAAGGGTGGGGTATAAATCCAACCTCCTCCTCTTCTTCCTCTTCTTCTTGCTGTTCTAAAGCTAATAGTAGGTCAGAAAACATTATGGATGACAGGAAAGCACTATGGATGAAAAGAAGTTTTCAGAAGACAAAAGAAATAATGTTACTTGGTGTTTGTAAAGTTATAGCTATACATTTTGCACACCTTATTTCAGTACTTAGAACAATATTGTTCCACGCAACCTGTGGCTGGGTGTGCCCCCTGGCCCTATCAAGGAACACATGAGGAGTTCTGCGAGTGGGAAAGACTAATAGTTGTATTAAGATTAATGAAATCTAGGGGCAACAGGATCACAAAGCACCAAGATCTCAGGAAACCCAAGAGTTCTCAGAGGAATACAAGGTTTACACGGGGTCTTATACCTTTGGTGACATAAGCAAATTATACCAAACATATATTATTGGATAAACAGGTAATGCACTACCTGACTTGGCAACCTTCCATTGGTACATCCCAGTTTTGGGATGGACTCTGGACAATTAGCAACAGTTTACATTTCAAAGAACATATCACTCCAAACTGTTTCTCAGTTGAGTCAAACCTCTATGAATATGAACCTCTAACATGTCTCTTTATTCTGGCCTCTACAATCTACCTTTTTGTTGTTCAGTTGCACAGTCAAGTCCGACTCTTTGTGACCCCATGGATCAGGTCATGCCAGGCCCTCCTGTCTTCCACCATCCTCCAAAGTCCATTCAAATTCATGCTAGTTACATCAGTAACACTGTCCAGCCATCTCATCTTTTGTCATTGCCTTCTTCTTTTGCCTTCCATCTTTCCCAGCATCAGAGTCTTCTCCAGTTAGTGCTCCCTTCTCATTTGATGGCCAAAGTATTTGAGCTTCAGCTTCAGCATCTGACCTTCCAGGGAAAAGTCAGGGTTGTTTCCCTTAGGACTAACTGATTTGATCTTCTTGCAGTCTAAGGGACTCTCAAGAGTCTTCTCTAGCACCACAGCTCAAAAGCATCTATTCTTCTGCGCTTGGCCTTCTTTATGGTCGAGCTCTCACAGCCATACATTACTACTGGGAATATCATAGCTTTGACTATATGGACTTTTGTTGGCAGGGTGATGTCTCTACTTTTTATTATACTGCCTAGGTTTGCCATAGCTGTCCTCCCAAGGAGCAAATGTCTTTTAATTTCATGGTTACAGTCACCATCTGCAGAGATGGATCCCAAAAATCACCATCTTGGATCCCAAAAATGTGAAGTCTGTCACGAATTCCATGTCTTCCACTTCTATTTGCCAAGGTGTGATGGGGCCAGATAACATGATCTTAGTTTTTTAAATGTTGAGTTTCAAGCCTATTTTTGTGCTCTCCTCTTTCACATTCAACAAGAGGTTCTTTAGGTCCTCCTCACTTTCTGCCATTAGAGTGATGTCATCTGCATATCTGAGATTGTTGATATTTTTCCTGGCAATCTTAATTCTGGCTTCTGCTTCATCCAGGCCAGCATTTTGCATGATGTACTCTGCATATAAATTAAATAAGCAGGGTGGCAATATACATCCTTGTTGAATCCCTTTTCCTATTCTAAACCAATCAGTTGTTTCATATCCCATTTGGACAGTTGCTTTTTGACCCTTATACAGATTTCTCAGGAGACATGTGAGGTGGTCTGGTACTCCCATCTCTTTAAGGACTTGCCACAGTTTGTTGTGATCCACACAATCAAAGGCTTTAGCGTAGTCAATGAAACAGAAATAGACGTTTTTCTGGTACTCCTGTGCTTTCTCCATATTCCAGTGAATGTTGTCAATTTGATCTCTAGTTCCTCTACTTCTCTGAAACCCAGCTTGAACAATCTGCCTACATACCTACTATTCTACCTATATTCTTGCTGCTTGTGCTAATAAAGGATCAATAAGAAAATATCAAAACGTGCTGTATGTGTATCACAATATGCACATCTGCTTTCATAGTTTCAAGCTTGGTGTGGGTAATAAGATAATCACATACCTATGAAAACAGAAATCCTCTATATTAGAAAAAAATCTTTTTAAAAGACTAAGTTGAAATGACTTTTTTTTACACTTTTCAGACTCATGAAGGTCATACTCATGTTTGCTAATGTGCACATATGTATTGCAGAAAGCATTGTACATGCATCTCACTTATCTGGGAACTTGTGAATGCAAACCTGTTCTTTAAGAGCAAGAGGTCTTGGTGGAATTAATACCTTTCCTGAAAAATGTAGCCATTTGGATTGGACATTCTGATAAATACTAAAAGCTCAGCTGAGTTGCGATCATACAGGAATATTTCTCAGGAAAAGAGGTGGTGAAACAGTGACACTTAGAGCTAAGCAGCCTTTCTAGGAAATCCTGATAGCTGATATTTAAATAGAGAGAGAAAAGATTCAGTCAGTATATGTTTATCACAAAAGTAGCATCCATAGATCAAAAGCACAAATATTCTTTCATGAAATTTTATAGTGAGGCAAATGTACAAGTGGAGCTCCCAATTAGCAGCAGCATATGTTACAACAAACACACTAAGAAGAATGCTAGGAATTCAGCTTGGTTGTTTTTTATTGCTGTTTCCTCTCCCCTCCTTCCTCTCTCTAAAACACTAAGCCCAGCTGAGTTCTGAATTTCCATTCCTCATATCCTGTTAGTCATGTTTCAGCTGCTGCAGTCAATTTTTCATTTAAACAAACAGGAATCAAATTGTGATTCTAGTCACGTTTAATGTTCTGCAGCTAAAAAAAAAAAATGGCAAAAAAGCTACCAGAAAGAAAATATGTTGTTTTGGCCACATTTTATCCGTTCTCTTAAAACCATTGTTCATTTAAAAACAGAAATACACAGAGACTGAATGACAATAAAGGAAGGAATGTAACCATTTGAACTATTCCATCTGGTTATTGTGGTATAACTGTAAGCTGAATAAGCCAAGAGTCTGAAGGCTTAATTAGACCTGAATTCACAGAGAAAGGATTTAATCCTTATTCCATGAAGTTTGCATGATGCTAGTTGACCTTTGGTATGTATTAACTAGACAGCAGACTGACTTTGTTGAAAATCCACAGTGGAGACTAGTGAGATAATGTACAGGAGGACATGGACTTTATATTTCTCTGTCACGTGCCCTGGGCTTTTTTTTTTTAAACTGTGCTCATTCTACTTGTGAATAGGCAGGTTTATAGATAATTTAGCCCCATTGATTACTTTTACATGAGGAGTGAGATTTTCTCAAATATATCTGATCCTTCTCTTGCATTGCCCTGTGTTCTCTCTTTATCTTTGTTGGGGTGGAAGCCTCACCTTCCACTCTGCTCCCTGTAACACGAATCATTCGTATCACCTCATTGTCCCTGGGAAGTGGGGATCTGATACATTAGAATAGTACAGGGAAATTAACACTGATTGTGCAGTCCTAAGCAGAGTTATACCCTAGCAATCCTAAACAAATGTAAGGAAAGTAAATTAAAGAAGGGTGTTAACCAACAGAGTGTGTTCAGCTCAGATGTTGATTTGGGTGATACAAGGTACATACAAAATTATAGAATTAGGGAGTAACCTCTGTTGAAGTAACAAATATATTTGATGTCATGCATGCAGGTCACAAGAAACCAAACCAGCCCAGTTGGTACTAAATGTCTGAGTCATGTGAGTCATTTCTCCAACATTATCATTCAAAAGCTCACAAACACAAAGTGGACAAACAAGAAGATTTGATACCACATGACAACAGCAGAAGCAGTAAAATGCTTGAATTAAAAGGTAGCCAGTGTTTTTAAAATATGCATAATATAATATAGTGGGTTCAATGCAAGGAGGAGACATTGTTGCAGTGATCATAGCTCTCTTTATTAGTTACAGCATGGTAATGGCTGAACTAGAAGACTGCTTTGCTGGGCCAACGGGGTCAACTATATACAATCCTGTGCTAGGACACCATTGGATCATTAAAACCAGCAGGGGGGCCATGACTGGAACAGGGCAGCAGAGATTTGGATCCTACTGCCCATTGTTCCTGAGTTCCCCAGTCCTCAAGGCTCCAATGAGCCAGACAGGAACACTTATAATAGTATCATTAGTCCATATACACAACACATAAGGAAAACCAACTTCCATCCCTTTGAAAAGGAAACTTTTATCTGCCTGCAGGCCCTGTTCCACTCTGCCTTCCTGGATTTTCCCAAAGTCCATAGGAGATTTTCTCTGTGTGCGTTTAGGTGCCACTACAATTTGTAGGAACTGCCCACTGGGAGGGTCAGGACTTCCAGCTTCCCTTCAAAGTTCTGAGGCCTTGCTTCTGTGTCCCCTGCTACCCAAAGTCTGATTACCACAGGGACAATTTGCTGACTGTGCACCACTAGGGAAGTAGCCATTTGACAACTGATAACCCCTTCCTCCTGATGCTCCTTTTAAAATAGCATGTTCAAGATGGTGGAGATCTAGAGGCACAGAGAACCAAAGTTATGAAGTGTTTATGAAAAAGAAAGTATTCATAAGCATACTTTTAGCACAGCACCTGGTGTAAGGGATTCAAAAGAAAAGAGTAAAACAATTCCTCTGGACCTTCTTTTCTTCACATTTTCAGTTCAAAAATACAGCAGGGTAAAAATTGGGTACAGACCTAATTTTTACATTTGCAACCCAACCTTACATTGACAAACTGTTGCATAAGATTTTAAAACATTTAATCCAGAGAACAAAAGACCTGCATATTATTAAAAGCCGTGGAATTCTACTACTAATAAAAACAAGGGCAAAAGTGAGCTCACTAATGAAAACCAAATGTCTCCCATATGTTGCTATATGGTCTAATGTGGGGCTCTTGGAAGGTCATATAAAAATTAATCCAACTAATAAAATGGAGCACAAAGCCAGACATTTCCAGAAAATGAAAATATATCCAAAACTCCAGCCTGCCAAAAACATTCTTGACACTTTGGAAACTTCAAGCTAGTATTCCTCTGAGCAGGGAGTAGAATAGGTGTTTTTACCCTTAACATTGATTTATTTTCTGCCATGTGAATGAGCTTGAAAATTACAAAATTATTTAGCCTAGCTATAACACCAACATTCCTAAATTAAAACTTATTATTTCTCACAACATTGCGAACAATTGGGATGTATTTTACAGCATAATGCTGAAACTGGCTGTCTGATAGGGATATGCAGAGAAATTTTATTCAGATTTTGGTTTGGCTGATTTTGTCTTTAAATTTTTTTTGTTCAGATTTTTAAATACTGTTTGATATATGATCAGAGTTCAGTAGTCATTGAAATTGGCTTTAATGGGAAACACATTCTGGTCAGTAATATTCCCTTACCACCAACCCTCAATGTGCTGAAATGTCCAGAGATTATAGCTGTCACTCAAGTAATCCTAAATGCCAAATTGCTGACAGAGAGAAGACAGAAACTTCATGTTACCAGCTATTAAAATTCACCCTTGCATAGCAGGCATGCAGAGGTGTGGGGATGAAATTTTCCACTTTCTTTATTGCTATTTGGGTTCTGATGATATTTTTAATCAGAAAAGTTAAGGATTGCTGAACTCTACACGCCCATATACTATACTACATTAATTTAGTTCAACTTTCTTCTTCTTGCTCCTACTTAACAACTTTTTGCTGTCCATGAGGGAGTCAGTGAGCATACTGATTGTTACAGAGGAAACACACTGGCCCCAGACTCCACTTTATAAATAAATGGAAAGATTTGTTTTATGCCTTCTCTCATTTCAATCTAGCCCTGGGTATGTGTGTTCTTTCTTATTCTTTTTATACTTTCAGGAAGGCATAATTCACAGCCTACACTCTGAAAAGCAGGCAAGATTTCTATTGTGAAGAGGCTGGATGAAAGTATAGCCCTGTAGCAAGACCAGCTTGTGGTTCTTTAGCTGCCAGGGACAGATCTAGGGGGGCAGAGGAGGTGCTTGCCCTGGGTGCCACCTGGGAGGTGCCAAATTGGGTGCTTCCTGGGGGTTGGGGGATGGGAGCAAACTAGCAGCCCCACATCTCCGATCTACCTCACCCCACCATTAAAAGATCCCACTGCCGGTGGGTCTTTAAATGGGAAGGGAGGCAGATCATCTGCTTTTGCTGTCTCTCCATCTTGCGGAGAGGCAGCAAAAGCAGCCCTGCAGTTCCACCACCATCACTTTCTCAAGTGGGTGGGAGGCAAATTGGCCACTTTTGCAGCCTCTTTGCCTTACAGAGAGGCAGTGAAAGCAGCCCCATGCCCCCCCATTTAAAGTCCCTGCCAGGTTCCCTCTCCCTCGTTGGGGTTCCCTCTTCCATCTCCCCTGGGAGTTCTCTCTTCCCTGGGGTGGGAGGCAGCACTCTAGGGCTGGTGCTGCCCCCACACAATTTTTGAGTGGGGGCACATTTTTTGCATTTGCCCCCACTCAAAAAATATGTAGATCCAGCCCTGTTGGCTGCTTCCCTATGCTCTTCAGTTTTGGGGTTAGGTGTCAACATTATGCAGATGACATCCATCTTCAGGGGTCATTTCATAGAAAAAGAGGTGCCAGAGCACATTAGCACAATTCATTTGCATATGCCATATACCCCTAACATCACCGGAAGGTATAGTAAATTATATCAGCTCAGCATCTCCCTTAACATGCTTCTTTAATTATAATTGTCATAATAAAACCTTACTCCCATCATACTTTTGAAATTACTTTCTCCTGTGTGGCCACAGTAGCATGATGAAGATTTCTGTCTGCTTTATATGTTTTAGTAATTTTCCCATTTTTGTGGGGGGAAATATTAGACAGTTTGTCAAATTTTTAGAGTTCAGCAAAATTCTCACAGGTGGTTTGAACAATGGATCCCAGAAGTAATTTTGGGTTGTTGTTTTTTTTTTTTGGGGGGGGGGGTAAGAAAAAAAACACAATAAAATTTAGATGTTCCAGAGCTCTGCTCCTGTGAGCTCCTGACCAAAATGAGGCCTGCCCATATCTATATTTCAGAGTTCTTCCTAAAGTGGTGAGTCACATGTGTCCAGAAGAAACACTGGGAAATGCCAGTCTGGGATAAAGCTGTGGGCTAAGTGCTGTGGATGTCAACATGTTTGGGGGGGGGGAGGTCACATCTGTGGAGTCATTCTGTTCCATTGGTATTCCACTGCTCCCCTTAACCACCCTAAAGACACAGAACTTAAAGGCAATGGAAGGGCAATGGAAACTGATAAGTGGGGTGGAGTAGCCAAAGGCATTGCCACAGAGTAAGAAAAATGGCTAGAACTGGCCTAGTCTGTCAGTTTGAGGCCAATAGTTAGAGGGAATTTCATGCAGACTAACTAGATTAATGAACAATGCCTGTTTGGCTTTTTTTGTTTCTAGTTGTTTTTTAAAAATAGTTACTCTCTAAATACATACTCCAATCGTCTGGTCCATGGGGAGGGATGGTGGCTCAGTGGTAGAGTATCTGCTTGGTAAGCAGAAGGTCCCAGGTTCAATCCCCAGCATCTCCAACTAAAAAGGGTCCAGGCAAATAGATGTGAAAAACCTCAGCTTGAGACCCTGGAGAGCTGCTGCCAGTCTGAGTAGACAATACTGACTTTAATGGACCCAGGGTCTGATTCAGTAGAAGGCAGCTTCATATGTTCATATGTTCACTTAACGAGTAGCTACAAGCAAACAGCTCACCTCAGGGATTTCAAGTGGACACCACAGTTTGTACCACTCTGTAAACTTTACCACATTAAGGAAAGTACCATTTCTCATTTTGCAACCCTATACCTGAAATCAGGCATAGTTAAGCAAGGTTTATGTCTCATGCAATGACCAACATTTTCAATTTCTCCAACTTGTAGAGCTTGCCACTGCTTGTTTCTCTGGTGATTCAGGAGAAGCAAACCTAGTACAAAGTGATTAAAAACATTAAAATATCTGAGCTAAAGAAGAAGATGATATTGGATGTATACCCTTCATTCAGAGTCTCAGAGTAGCTTACAATCTCCTTTGCCTTCCCCCCTCCCCCCACAATAGACACCCTGTGAGGTAGGTGGGGCTGAGAGAGCTCTCCCAGAAGGTGCCCTTTCAAAGACAGCTCTGTGATACCTATGGTTGACCCAAGGCCATTCCAGCAGCTGAAATAATAATAATAATAATAATAATAATAATAATAATAATAATAATAATAATAATAATATTTTGTTTATACCCTGCCCTCCCCGCCAAGGCAGGCTTTGGGCGGCTTACAAGACACGGTACATATGCCATGATATAACTAGTAGAGGATATGAAAGTAGAGGAGTGCAGAATCAAACATGGTTCTCCCAGATAAGAGTCTGCACATTTAACCACTACACCAAACTGGCTCTACACCAAAGGGTCAAGATCAGTTTGATGTTACACTAGAGGAAACTGACAAAAATATGTAATCTTTCATTAAAATTTTCCTCCATTCCTGAGTATTGGAAGGTAGCTAATGTCAATCTCATCTTTTAAAAGAGGTCAGAGGAGATCCGGGAAATTACAGGCCAGTCAGTCTGACTTCAATACCGGGAAAGTTGATGGAACCCAGGCCTCAGATTCAGTGGGAGCTCAAAGGAGCACAGCTCCTGAACCTTTCTGAGAATTCCTCCTCCTCCTCCTGAGTGTTCCACCTTGTCCATTGAATAGTATGTGCAGCTGCATAACAATCCCTGGATGAGCTCCACCACCTATTTTTCTACAAAAGAACCCTTGATGGAACCCATTATTAAAGACAGAATTAGTAGGCACATTGATGAACAAAAGTTATTGAGGAAGACTCAGCATGGGTTCTGTAAGGGAAGATCTTGTCTCACTAACCTGTTACAGTTCTTTGAGGGGGTGAACAAACATGTGGACAAAGCGGACCCAATAGATGCTGTTTACATTGACTTCCAAAAAGCTTTTGATAAAGTTCCTCATCAAAGGCTCCTAAGTAAGCTTGAGAGTCATGGGGTAAAAGGACAAGTCCTCTTATGGATCAAAAACTGGCTAAGTAATAGGAAACAGAGAGTGAGTATAAATGGGCAATTTCCAGAGTGGACGGTGGTAAGCAGTGGGGTACCACAGGGCTCAGTATTGGGTTCGATGCTTTTTAACTTGTTCATTAATGATTTGGAGTTGGAAATAAGCAGTGAAGTGGCTAAGTTTGCAGTTGACACTAATTTGTTCCAGGTGGTGAGAATAATAAGAAATAATTATTATTATTATTATTATTATTATTATTTATATCCCGCCCTCCCCGCCGAGGCAGGCTCAGGGTGGCTTACAGACATGGAAAGTGCCATGATTACAATAAATATATTATACAATAAAATACATTTAAATAATTTAATTAAAACCACAACAGTTGAGGTGCTATAATACAAGACAGTGTATATAAGATGGCTAGGTGTCACTTCAGGATTCAGACTTGTAGGCCATTTGAAAAAGGACAGTTTTACAGGCCTTGTGGAACTGATTATAGTCCCGCAGGGTTCGAACCTCCGCTGGTAATTGATTCCACCAATGGGGAGCCATTATTGAGAAGGTCTGCTCTCGAGTTGTTTTCAGTTTGGCCTCCTTTGGTCCAGGGATTTTTAAGAGATTTGGGGAGCTAGATCTCAGTGCTCTCTGGGGGATATATGGAGAGAGGCAGTCCCTAAGGTAGACAGGTCCTCGGCCATAAAGGGCTTTAAAGGTAATAACCAGCACCTTGTAACGAACTCGGAACACGATTGGCAACCAGTGCGGCTCCCGCAACCTAGGCTGCACGTGCTCCCACCGAGGTAGTCCCACCAACAGCCTGGCTGCTGCATTCTGCACTAGCTGCAGTTTCCAAGTTCGGTACAGGAGCAGCCCCATGTAGAGGGCATTACAGTAGTCCAACCTTGAGGTGACCGTTGCATGGATCACTGTTGCTAGGTCGCCACATTCCAGGAAGGGGGCCAGCTGCTTCTCCCTCCTAAGATGGAAAAAGGCGGCTTTAGCAGTGGCGGCTATCTGTGCCTCCATTGTCAAGGAAAGCTCCAGAAGCACTCCCAGGCTCTTGACCCTGCGCACTGGTATCAGCGACACACCGTCAAAGGCTGGTAGGGAGATCTCCTCCCCTGGCCTGCCGCGACCCACGCAAAGGACCTCTGTCTTCACTGGATTCAACTTCAGCCCACCAGAGAGGATTGTGAGGCACTCCAAAGGGAACTAGGTGAGTGGGCATCAACAAAGCAAATAAGGTTCAAGGTAGCCAAGGGCAAAGTAATTCACTCTGTGGTCAAAAATCCTAGCTATAAATACAAGTGAACTGACAGAGACTGATCAAGAGAGAGATCTTGGGGTCATGTAGATAACTCACTAAAAATGTCAAGGCAGTGTGCGACTGTGTGACACAGAGTGTTGGACTGGATGGGCCATTTGCCTGATCCAGCATGGCTTCTCTTATGTTCTTATGTTAGAATCATAGAATTGGAACGGACCTCCAGGGTCATCTAGTCCAACCCCCTGCACAATGCAGGAAACTCACAAATACCTCCCCCTAAATCCACAGGATCTTCATTGCTGTCAGATGGCCATCTAGCCTCTGTTTAAAAACATCCAAGGAAGGAGAGCCCACCATCTCCTGAGGAAATCTGTTCCACTGAGGAACCGCTCTAACGGTCAGGAAGTTCTTCCTAATGTTGAGCTGGAAACTCTTTTGATTTAATTTCAACCCATTGATTCTGGTCCTACCTTCTGGGGCCACAGAAAACAATTCCACACCATCCTCTATATGACAGCCCTTCAAGTACAGCCCATATATGCTCTGAAACATCATTTAAGATTAGAACCAAGTATAGGGAAAATAGACTGCTTTTTTCTACCTTCTTTGTACCATTGTTCATCCTGACTGGTTGGACAAAATGTGTGCACTCTTTTTATTCATTTATTAAACTTCCTTAAATTTTGAATGCTGTAAGCCTAGAAATGCAGCATTATCAATGCAGTATTGTTGTCTGAGGTGTGGTGTGCCTTTCCTCCATTTGGAAATAATGAAGGATAAGGGCACCTTCTTTTAGGGCTTATAGAATTGGACCCTCTGGTCCAATCTTTTTGAAACTTGGGGGGGGGGGTTGTTTTGATGCTATGCTGAAAATGTGGTGTCTCTACCTAAAAGTACAGCCCTTCCCCCAAAGCCCCAGATACTGATGAATCAATTCTCCATTATGCTATAAGGGAATTGGTCTCCATAGGTTATGATGAAATGTCCACGAGACATTTTCCCCCCACACACACTTTCTGATGAGCCTGAAGCAGGGGGAAGGCCTCCAAACCAGGGGATCCCCTGCCCCCAACAGGGGATTGGCAACCTACCTTCTTCCCCTTTTAAAAGTGTGTTGAATGAGGATAAAGGTTGCTGCAAGCACACTGCCCCCTTAAACTCTTTCTCCCCAAGCCTATGCTCTGGATCTTTGTTTTACATGCATACATGGACCTGGTTCCTTCTGAAATTAAAGCAGTGCTGAGGCATTTCTGGAGGGAAAAATAAAGCACTCCCTTTCCTTCTGTCCCCTGACTGGTGAACATTGCTTCTGCTGAGGGACTTTGCAATGCAACAAGAGCTGTCTGGGCTTATTTCTGCATTTCTGCAAAATAGCATGTCATTACCACTGAGATCCATATATGCATGTTGCTTTACTGTCAGATGCATGAATGGTTTCCACAGCTATAGATACTTGCTCCAGTGTAACCCCTGCTGCTATCCTTGCTCTCCTTAAAAAGTATTACTCTATGTCAAAGGCTCCATTACTCTATGTCAAGGGCTCCAATCTTGCAATAACTTGCTTGAAGCCATCATGGCAACTGCAAGGTAATATATTCAAGGAAATTATATTGTTTACTGAATAATTTTGGTGCTACTATTATTAATTTCCACCTTTTTTACTGCACTCTGCAGCTAGTACATGACCTATGTTGTGCAACAGCAGTTACACTACTGGGATTAGAGATTAACAACATGTGTTCAATTGGTTTCTTTTACAATTGCTGTGAAATAAAAGCTGATGGAAATGAGTCACAGCTGAATTGCTCTGCCAGCAATAAATAAAATCTTTTCATCACTGATAAAAAACATTTATTTGTCACCTTAAAAAAATAACTATACACTTGTACTGTTAACCCAAAGGATCTACAGCATTTGGTCAACTGCAGAGATGCTAGGGCACAAATGTCTAAAAGACTTTCAATACATTGTTTCTTGCTAGCTCATTTGAATAAATTTAATCAGTTGAATTTCTGTCACAGTTAATTAACATACAATTTAGGGCTGAAAAGCATCTTACAAGCAAATGAAATGAAAATTCTTCTCAAGATAAACTACAGCTTCTACCTACTCAATGGAATTGCTATACTTGTTGACTTTAACCCCATATCCTTGAGGATGGAGTGTGTGTTTATGTTGTAAAGCTACATTACAAGCTTCTGCAGATTTTCCACAATATTTATGCTATCTAAATAGAAAGTATTAGACATTGTTCTTCATGTACGCAGCATCAGAAGCTGAGGTTCTATGAAATAAGGACCAGTTAATCAAGATGAGAAGTCCCTGGAAGGCTGTTTGGAAATATACGGAAGATATTTGACACTGACAATTATAAAGGGTAATTTATTATGTTTTTGTGGAATTCTCCACATGTTTTTTCATGTTAACCTGCTGCTATATTGCAAGAAGATGAATGACAAAGTAAGAGGAAAGCTATGAAACTCATAGAGGAAAAAGACCCAGGAATTGCACCAGGGAAGTTTCCCTTATTTAATGTCTCCTACATTCTTCTTCACAGGGCTTCAGAGGTACGCACAGGAACACAGTTCTGGCAGGCTTAGCATGAGGGTGTGTGGCCTAATATGCAAATAAGTCCCTGCTGGGCTCTTTCTACAAAAATCCTTATGTGAAACAATGAAGTCAGGGGGTATGACCTAATATGCAAATGAGTTCCTGCTGGGCTTTTTCTACAAGAAAAGCCCTGCTTCTTCATAAAGAAGTTTTATTCCCTATGGGTTTTTTTATCCACCAGACTCCAGTCACTATAGCCTCAGCATGAGTTAGATCAGTGGTCCCCAACCTTTGTGGCACTGGGGACCAGCACCAGGGCTGGCCCGCCAACCACGGCCCCAGGGCCAGTAGAGTGGGGACACCAAATTTGGCCTCACCCCTCCACGGTGCTGCACAGCCTCCCTGCCACCCTGCAGGTGTGCAGCGTCCCTGCCCCCCCACTGCCGTGCAACCTCACTGCCCCGTCTCCCCTCACGGCACCTCCTCCACTCTCTATTTTTACAATTTTAAGGCCAGAGAAGCAGCAGTGAAGCACCTCCTTCCCCGGCTCTTTAAGGGCTGACACTCCCCCTGATTGGTGGGGAAAACCACAGCAGCGGCGGGCGACCTGTTGAAGAAGCAGCGGTGCCCTGTCTCCCTCTCTACTTCCTTCCCACACACCCAGGAAGGAAGTGAAGAGGAGGCAAGGGCAGCAGCACTTCTTTGGCAGGTTGCTGGCCACTGCTGCGAAGGTTTTCCCCGTTGATCAACTGATCGGCAGAGGGGTCGGCCCTTAAAGAGCCAGGGAAGGTGGTGCTTCATTGCCCCTTCCCCAGTCTTAAAATTGCAGAAATGGAGGGTGGAGGAGGTGCCACGAGTGGGTGCTGGGTGGCGAGGCTGCACAGCGCTGCAGGTGGGGGGGGGGTGACCAGGCTTCACGGCCCAGTTGCTAACAGGCCGTGGGGATTGGCAACCCTTGAGTTAGATGGTAGATGGTATTTTATGAGAAGGCTCCAGCCATTCTTCCTGCTACCAATGAAATTCATTCGGCAAGAAAAGACATAATTAGGCTTGCCAATTTCTAAGTCCCAGCAGAGGATCCCCCAGTTTAGCAGGCTCCTTCCTACTCCCAGTCAGCTGGCTGGTGGGGGGGAATCCCACTCCCACAGCTGCCATGGGCCTTTCCACCTTGGAAGGCTTAGAAGACTTGGGAAGGGCTTGCTTCTTGAAAAGTGTGTGTGCCTTTAAAACTCTAAGCTAGGCATAATGGGGGCAGGGCGAGCCTGCAGAACAACATGGCTGTTGGGAGAAAGGGAAGGGATTAGAGAAGCAGCCAGCACCCTCCATTTGTTTTGCAGCCCTTTCAGAAGTCTTTGCACAGTAAAATAGAGAGAACATCTAGTTTCCCTGTGTTAGTCTGAAGAACCTGGTTGAGTGTACAGCATTAAACAACTCACATGGTAAGTAAATTGCCCCAGTAAAACCACAAAGTGTGTGCTTGCAAACTGTGTTCATTTTGGCTGCTTTGTGTGTGTGTGAGAGAGAGAGAGGGGTGGAGTGGAAGTACAGCCAGCTGCCTAGGGAATGAGGAAATGAAAACTGTATTCAGGCAAACTGCACTGCTATTTTTATTTATTTTAGGGAATAGGAAAGTCTCCTGGCCTCAACCCCAAAGTCTGCAGGTATTTTCTAGGTTAGACTTGGCAACCATAGACATAATCAATAGTGGAAACCAGGGCACATTAGAAGTAAGTTATATTTTATTAATTAGAACTTACTCCCAGGAAAGTGTTCTTAGGAAAACAGACATACTCGCGGGGGGGGGGGGGGATATGGAGGGGAAGCTATAATAAAATATACAATATATGCATTTCAAAGACATGAATTGACCTGCAAAGTAAACTGGAAAAGGGCCCCAGCCCGATAAAGGTGGGACCTCTTGAACAATGGCTTCGTAGGTACCCATGTAGGGAGGACAGGTTCTCAGGTACCTACTTGGTCTTGGAACCTCAATTCAGTTAAGGGTTTAGAGCACGTAGTGGAGGCTAAGATTGCCAAGGAGGTGGCAGAGGGCAGGATTTTGGGCCCATTTGCTAGTCCTCCGGTGGTTAATCTTAGAGTTTCCCCATTAGGGGTGGTGCTAAAGAAGGCGCCTGGTGAATTTCGTTTGATTCACCACCTTTCTTACCTCTGGGGTTCCTCTGTTAATGATAGCATACTTGAAGAACTATGCTCCGTTAGGTACACCACATTTGATGAGGTCGTGGGCATCGTTCGATGCTGTGGTCAGGGGGCTGAGTTGGCTAAATGCGATATCAAATCTGCATTTTGGCTTCTCCCTATCCACCCGGATGATTTTGAGCTTTTGGGTTTCTCTTTTGCAGGACAATTTTACATGGACAGGGCATTGCCTATGGACTGCTATGTATCATGTGCTGCTTTCAAGTGTTTCAGCACTTTTCTTGAAAGGGCTGTGTGCGAGAAAGTGGGTTTACAGGATGTCATTCATTATTTGGATGACTACATGTTTGCGGGCCCTGCAGGTTCTGGTCTGGACACTGCGCTCAGTTGTTGTCCGGCTTTATTGAGTTGGCTGCTGAGTTGGGTGTGCCATTGGCTGAGGAAAAAAACGAGGGCCCGGCCCATTGCCTTGTGTTTTTGGGGATCGAGCTGGATACTTTAGCACAGTCTTCCAGGATTCCTTGCCAGAAACTGGAGTATTTGAAGGAAAGGATTAGTTCTTTCCTCCTCAAAAAGAAGGTTACGCTTCTTGAGCTGCAGCAGGTGGTTGGGCATCTTAACTTTGCCTGCAAAGTGGTTGCCCCAGGTAGGGCTTTTCTTCGCAGGTTCTGTGATGCTATGGTGGGCCTTCGCTTGCACCAGCACAGGACCAGGGTTACTAGCAGCATGAGGGAGGACCTGCGGGTATGGCAGGAATTTTTGGACTCCTTTAATGGGATTTCTTTTTGGAGAGAAGACATGAGGCTTGAGGCGGAGCTTCAGGCCATGTCCGATGCTGCTGGGTCATTAGGTTTTGGGGTCTACTTCCGTCGACACTGGTGCATGGAGGTGTGGCCGGAGTCATGGGTGCAGGCTGGTTTGAGCCGGGATCTCACGTTTTTGGAATTTTTTCCCATTTTGGTGCAGTTTGGTTGTGGGGGAGCGATACGGTCGATCGCACTGTTCATTTTTGGTGTGACAACATGGCTGTTGTTCATGTTATTAATTCCCTTTCATCCAAATCACAGCGGGTTATGAGGTTTTTATTATTATTTATCTTTTATTAAATTTTATATATGTTACAATGAACAAATAATTAATTTACATACATCAAAACAGACCACTCATCAAACACCCAGTAACCCATCACCATAGTCACCTCTACTAATCTGTCTCTGCCTATTACTTGCCTAATCTCCAATGTTGCTCTCTGGTTGCCACCAGCCCCCACAGTGCAAGAGTAATTTCATTTGCAGTGTGATGCCCTTTATGTCCTTCCGCTCTAATCCAGTGTGCCCTAGACAGCCATCAAAAAAGATGACCAAATTTCGTCAAACTGCTGGGATTGCATCAGACGTTGATAAACTATCCTTTCCTCTACCGCCAGTGCAAGCATTTCTTCTAACCAGAGAGCTACAGTGCCTGAAAAATCTGTTCTCCACATCTGCATAATAATCCTCTTAGCCGTCATCAGTGCCCGATACCCCCACTGTCGCTACGGGCGCGACAGTGCCCAAACTGATGGAAAATAGTTCAGCAAAATTTGAACGACGGTGAACTTATATTGTGTCCCAATCATACGATTCATCCAGGCCAATACTCCTCCCCAAAATTCCACCAGCGCCAGGCATGTCCAAAGCATCTGACACAAACTCGCTTCAGCTGTTTGACACCACCAGCACAATGATGAAGAGGAAAGGTTGTGTTTGTACAAACGGGCTGGGATCCAATAAATTCAAAAATGAATTTTTTTCTGGATTAGTATCAAACGCTGATCCTTGGAAACCTTCTGAATCGTCCTGCTAATAATACTCCACTGAAATGGCAGAATGTTAACTTTTAGGTCATCAGCCCATTTTATCCACAATTCCTCAATTAGCTGTTGTTGTTGCATTCTGGACCAAAAGAGCACATATAAGGCTTATACCAGTTTGTCATGTTGTAAAGCACGCCTTATTCTTACTAAAAGGGGCGGGGGATCCGGAGCAGCCAAAGCATCCGGTCCCAATAGCAGTGTTAAAGCTGTCTTCATTTGGTGATGTTGCAACCATTGATTAGGCTCAAGTCCATATTTATCTTGAAGTTCTGCGAAAGTCCAAAACACTTCTCTATTTGTATCGCGGAGATGGTCTAAAGTGACAATCCCCTTCTCCGCCCATCTCATCCAAACCACCGGGTGTTCACCGACCTTTAATACTGGGTTGCCCCAGAGAGTCATAGCGGCATGTAAAAAGACATTAAAGCCCTGCGCAGAGCCGAATTGCTGCCAAATTCGTCTAACAGCCTGAATTGGTGGAGGTAGGACGTTGTCTCGACAGTGATTCGAGCCCAGTACTTCTAATAAAGACAGGGGGACAATCGATGCAGCCTCCAGAGCAACCCATTCTGGGGAGTCCCCTCCGTCGGCCTGTCTCCATCTATTAGCCGATGCCAACAAATAGGCCTTGTGATAAGCACTTAAGTCTGGTAAGCCAAACCCGCCTTGATCGGAGGAGAGTTGTAGCCGTACCAGAGAGAGACGTGGTTGCTTCCCTTCCCACAGAAAGTTCGCCACTAGTGAGTTAAGTTCTTGAAACCATTTCTGCGGAATATACTGATGGAGGGCACGGAGAGCATAAAAGAATCGCGGGAAGATAACCATTTTCAAAGTATTAACTTTGCCTGACAGTGACAGCGGGATAGATCTCCATCGAACAAGATCAGACTTTGTCTTATCTATAAGTTTCCTAAAGTTCAAGCCCACTAAGTGCTGTATTCGGCATGGGATTAGCAATCCTAGATATTGAATAGATTCCTCCTGAAGTGCAAACCGCGATCCCACTGTGTCTGAAGTCTTCCTTCCGCCCACTTGAAGTAGCTCTGTTTTCCCCAAATTCACTTTGTAGCCTGCAAGTTGGCTAAATTCATCAGTAAGTTTAATAATAGCTGGGATCGAAGAATCTGGCTCGGTCACCATCAGAAGAGCATCGTCGGCATACAACAATATTTTGAATTCAGGTGAGCGGTACTTCATTCCGTATATGTCCGTCCGTCGACGCACTGCTTGGGCGAGTGGTTCAATACAAATATTGAACAAAAGAGGGGATAGCGGGCATCCCTGCCTAGTTCCACACAATAAATCAACTGGATCTGATAAAACACCGTTAACCTTGATTCTTGATGCAGCATTTTTATAAATCAGCTGGGTCCAATGAAGGAACACATCCGGAAAGCCCAAGTGGTTCATCACATTTCTCAAGAACCGTCAAAAGCTTTTTCAGCATCAATGGATATTTAAAAAGCAGGTTCTTCCTTCTCATTATATATGGCAACTAAATCGGTAATTAAGCGAACATTATCCGTGCCCGCACGGCCCCGAATGAAGCCCGTCTGTGCTCTGGTCACCACCTGAGTTATTACTGACTGGAGGTGCTGCGCAAGTATGGTTGTCAGTATCTTATTATCAACTTTCAGTAGGGATATCAGGCGGTAACTTGAACAAAGTTGTAAGGGCTTCCCCGGCATGGGGATCAAAGTGACAGATGCTGCATTGAACTCCTTTGAAAGCATACCCTTATCGAAAATAGCCTGGTAACTCTTTAACAGTTTAGAAGCTAGTATATCTTTAAACCTTATATACCAAGCCGGGAAAAACCCATCTGGTCCGGGAGCTGATGCCTGCCGGAGTGCCCCAATCGCAGCCGTTACTTCCTCCAGTCTTAGGGGCACAGAGAGCACCCCTTGAGCTTCCACACTCAGTTCTGGTAAACAGAGCTGTCGCAAAAAGGCATGTTGTTTATCATCAGTCGCATCCACATGGCCTTTATAAAGCACCCGATAAAAAAAGACGAAATTGATCAGCAATCCCTGCAGGGGTAACATGAACTGTACCCATGTCATCGCTAATCTGTGTGACCCATCGTCCTTCTCTCTGGCCCTTTAACCTGGAAGCCAATAATTTCCCCTGCTTCTCACCGAATTCCCAGTATTGGTGCTTTATCTGGGCATATATAAATTCGGATCTACGGGACTTCAGCAAGTTCAGTTGAAATGTTATTTGTTGAATTTGTCCATGGAGAGCCAGCGATGGTTTTTGGAAATATTTTTCCCATTGATCCTGCAGCAATTTCTCCAACTCTTGCTCACGTTGGGCTTGCTCCCTTTTCTTTGCCAATGAGTACGCAACTATGCAACCTCTCATTACGGGTTTAAATGCTTCCCAGACGTTTAAATAATGCTGCACCAACCCCTCATTGGTCTGAAAAAACTGATGGATCTCCCTTGTCATCTGCTGGCAGAAAACCGTATCGTTCACAAGCGAGTTATTAAAACACCACATGGTGTTTTTCTCAGGCCAAGCCACCCATATTCCTGGGGTGAATAACGGGCTATTGGGGCATGAACTTCCCCCCGGATAAGTTGGGTTCCAGCTTAGCTCGGAGTTAGAGAATATTCCTTTTCCCTGCCCATGCAGCCGTTTCCCTCCCCCCCCCCCAACGGCTGATGCCTCCAAAACCACAACAAAAAAAGGAAGAAGGAAACAAGGGGTAGAAGGGGGGCTGAGGAGGATTCTGAGGGCGAAGAGGAAACCCATATGGCTGAGACAACAACTGCAATGGGAGGTTCCTTGCTGGAGAAATTAGAGGGGAAGATAGACACTCTAGCAGCTCGAATGGAGTCTTTACCGACTCAGATAACACAGCAGCTGCAGCAGATTCAGCAAATCACTGCAGAGGCTTTGAATAGAGTTCAACAATGCGAAGGAAAAGTTGCTGTGATGGAAAATAAGATGGCTGATCAAGTTGTAGCAGCTGGAGAAATGCAGAAAGAAGTTCTAGCCCTTTGGGAAAAGGTGGACACTTTAGAAGGGGAGGCTCGCTGTCTCTCGTAAACAGATGGAAAGTTTTCGTCAGCTGGCCCCGGATGCTGATCTGGAAGCGGCGCCAATGCCCCAGGAGCTATGGCTGATTGGAGAGCCGAGGCCTACAGAGCGATAGTCCTAGCCATTGCGCCTAGTACCAGGAAGTCTTATGAACGTGCTGTATGGCAGTTTGAAGACTTTAGGGCTGAGGTAGGGTATCGCATTGTTTGGCCCCTCTCGGTGGAGCAGTTGCTCCATTTTTGTGTTTTCTTAAGAGGTAAGGGATTGGCCGTGCGTGCAATTAGGGGACGCATGTCTGCGCTGGCCTTTGCTAGCAAGTCGTTAGGGTATAAGGAGGAAACAGAAGATTTTTGTATTTGAAAGATGCTGGAGGGGTGGTCCAGAGAAGTTGGGCTTAAGCCCGATACTAGGACCCCTATGTCTCCTGAGATTCTTAGAGGTTTGAAGGGGGCGTGGAGTGCTCTCTGTGCATCTCATTTCGAGGCTGTTTTGTTTGAAGCAGCCTCTTTGGTGGGCTTCTTTGGGGTGCTTAGGATTAGTGAATTGGTGGCAAGCTCCAGGAATGATGTTTCTGGTAGGGCCTTGTCCGTAGGGGATGTTAGGTTAAAGGGGGGTAAGGCGGCTCTTACCATCCGTTGATCTAAGACGGATCAACAGGGCTTTGGGACCGTGGTGGAGTTGGGTCCGTGTTCGGTGGTGGAGCTTTGCCCAGTTTCCGCATTGGCCAATTATTTGGCCATGCAGGGAGGCTGCGAAGGGTTGTTGTTTTGTCATTTTGGAGACAGCCCTCTGACAAAACACCAGTTTTGGGCAGTGACGTCTAGGGCCTTAGCTTTATTGGGGTTGTCTGGAGTGAGGTTTGGTACTCACTCCTTTAGAATTGGGGCGGCCTCTACAGCCGCAGCCTTGGGTTATTCCGCTTCATCCATCCAGCACCTTGGCCATTGGCAGTCTCAGGCTTTTAAAGGTTATATTCGCCCTTTGCTCCAATCTTAGTTTTGTTATAGGGAGCTGGGGTAGGTTAAGGTTTGGGTTTTATAACTTGTCTGTTTCTCTTTTTAGATGCTGTTGTTCCTGGCCGGAGGAGCCGAGTTCTCATCTGCAGGCACAGTTATGTGTTTTGGGTGGCACATCAAGCTCGGAGAACTGCCGTTGGCTCTCATCTGGGGTTCAGCAAATACATTATGGTTGAATGGCTGGGACGCCGGGGTCTTTAGTGGCCCGGCTTGCTCCCGCTTTTGTTTCATGGGTGTGCGAGCCCTCCTCCTCAGGTTTTAATTATTCACCTGGGGCGGAATGATCTCAGGCTGATTAAAGGCAAGGCTTTGATCTTCAAACTCGAGATGATTTCAAGTACATTACGAAGAGATGGCCTGGTACCATTATAGTTTGGTCAGCCATGATTCCGCGCTTGGTGTGGCACTGTGTTTGGAATCCAGCTGGGATTGAGAGGGCTCATTACAGAGCAAATAAGGAGATTCACAAGGCATTGGAGGGTGGTTTGGGCCACTATTTGCCCCATCCGGATATTTCTATGGATTATCCTGACTTTTACAGAGGGGATGGGGTGCATCTCTCGGAGAAGGGTAATATGCTTTTCCTGAGGGATCTTCGGCAAGGGCTTGTGTTGGCTTTGGGCCCTTTGGTGGGTGCTAAGCCCTAAGTAGAGACTTGGCCTTAGTTGTGGCGGGTTTTACGGGGTTTATGGCACCATGCAGCATCCTTTTGGGGAGTTAGGAGTCTGGCAGGATCAACCTTTGGGTATTGGTGACCTGAGGTGTGTGAATGCAGACTGTCCTGGAGACTCGATTGGATGGGTGCCTTTCGCTGAGATTCGCATCTGGTGTTTGGACCCTCCGGTGTGAGCCTCCCTGCTGGGCCTGCCTGACGGGAGCTGTGACACACAGCTCCGGCTGGGGGGCCGGGTCTCTCACCAGCTGAAAAAGGCAGGGGAGGAGACCCCTGGCCCTGATCTGGCCGCAGTTCGGTTGCCCTTGCCGTTGCTGTGTTATTTAATAAAGTGGCCCATAGTTTTACCAGTCTAATTGTGTCCGTCTCTTTATTCTGACTTGGGGGGGGCAATGGAGCCTCCTGTCGCCCGCCACGTCGTGGAGTGGCTGCTGGGGAAATTTTGTCCCCCTCCCCGGAGGGAGAGCAGACGTTTCGGCGTGCTTTTAGGTGCGTCTTTAGGGGGTGGGGCTTCAATGTGCTTCTTGAAGCCTTTGCACCCCTCTCCTCAGTCTTCCTTTGGTGCTCGGCCCTCCCGCCCGCCCTGTTTGTTATGTAGGCAATTGCTGGTCACCTCTTTTGTGGAGGGGCCAGGTAGGAATTTTTTACTCCCCGGCTGTTTGGCTTGTGACTGGGGTGTGTGTTTTGCCTACCCTGCATAGCTTATCAGTGGATTGAGGAATTGGCTTTGGGATGGTGCCTTTGTTATAGATTGGTCACTTTTTAAAGCAGGTTTTATGGGGTTTATGGCACCATGCGGCCTGGGGAGGACCGGTTAGCCTCCCCCTTTTGGGGAGTTAGGGGTCTGGCAGGATCAACCTTTGGGTATTGGTGACCCAAGGTGTGTGAATGCAGACTGTCCTGGAGACTTGATTGGATGGGTGCCTTTTGCTGAGACGTGTGTCTGATGTCTGGGCCCTCCAGTGCGAGCCTCCCTGCTGGGCCTGCCTGACGGGAGCTGTGACACACAGCTCTGGCTGGGGGGCTGGGTCTCTTGCCCACTGAAAAAGGCAGGGGAGCGGTCTGAGGAGACCCCAGCCCTGACCTGGCCGCAGTTTGGTTGCCCTTGCCATTGCTGTATTATTTAATACATTGAAAGCATTATTGCCTCTGCGTGTGGTTTGGGAGCTGCACGGAAGCAGAGAGAAGGGTGCTCCACTCAATATGCTCCAAAGAGTGATGGTAAGAGCACAGAAGATTTGTGGATGTTCTCTCCCCTCATTGGTGGATCTGTATAATATGGGATGTAAAAGAAAGACACAAATGATCTTAAGGGACCCTTCACATCCAGGCCACTTGCTATTTGAGATCTTACCGTCAGGTAGGCGATATAGAGTGTTGAAGGCTAAGACAAATAGATTCAAGGGCAGCTTCTACCCAAGTGCCGTGGTTAGGCTAAATGCAGGGTTATGAATGGTTATTTGTTTTCAGATGCATTTAAATCTAAAGTGGCCCATAGTTTTTCCAATCTAATTGTGTCCGCCTCTTTATTCCGAATTGGGGAGGCAACTAATATAATAGTGTATTTGGCTTTTGAGACCATACACAGTGGCAGTAATGGCTCCAGGAAAATATATTGTTTCACCTTAAACTAATAATTTCCCCACCTGACCTGACTTTTGCTAACCTGTTTACCATAATTATGAAACCACTTAACATCTTTCAGCCATCCCCAGCAGCTTCTTCTTCCGACAACAGTGAATCATCAAGCAACCATTAGGTACATTCATGCACAATATCATAAATTCATCCAGATTGTTTTCAGTTCCTGGGAACCCTATTCAGTGTTTCCCAACACATTGTTTTACTTCCAGTTAATCCCATTAGAATATTGTTCTAAGGGGCAATTGCATCATCATGTCCTTTAGATAAGATTAGATTAGATAATTTTATTTATATCCCGCCCTCCCCGCCGGGGCAGGCTCAGGGCGGCTAACAGTAACAGTAACATTCCATTGTATAAAGACAAGGTTACATTCAACATTAAAATTCTAATAGATTTAAAATTAATTACAGTTATAAAAGTGCTAATGCTATTGCTATTTGTTCTTTATTATGATGGCGGTATCATTAGTACTTAATTTTCTACATCATCGAAAGCCAGTCGGAAGAGGAAAGTCTTGCAGGCCCTGCGGAATTGTTCAAGATCCCGCAGGGCCCGCATTTCCTCTGGAAGTTGGTTCCATAAGCTCGGGGCCACAGAGGAGAAGGCCCGATTGCGGGTGCATTGCAACTTCACCTCTCTTGGTCCGGGGATAGTCAGCAAGTTTTTTCCAGCTGACCTCAGTGCTCTCTGGGGTTCATATAGGGAGAGACGGTCCCTGAGGTAGAGAGGTCCTCGACCATATAGGGCTTTAAAGGTAATGACCAGCACTTTGTAACGAACCCGGTATATAACTGGCAGCCAGTGCAGCTCGCGCAGCCCAGGCTGTATGTGCTCCCATTTAGGGAGCCCCAACAGTAGCCTGGCCGCTGCGTTCTGCACCAGCTGCAGCTTCCGGGTTCGGTACAGAGGCAGCCCCATGTAGAGGGCATTACAGTAATCCAGTCTCGAGGTGACCGTTGCGTGAAGTACCGTTGCCAGATCTTGGCGCTCTAGGAAGGGAGCCAACTGCCTTGCCCGCCTCAGGTGGAAGAAGGCTGACTTGGCAGTGGCTGCAATCTGGGCCTCCATTGATAATGAAGGCTCCAGTAAAACTCCCAGACTCCTAACCCGGTGCGCCGCTTTCAGCGGCGCCCCGTCGAAGACCGGAAGAGGTGTTTCCCCTTCCCGGGCGCCCCGACCCAGACAAAGGACTTCTGTCTTCGCTGGGTTCAATTTCAGTCCTGAGGTAGCACTGTGCCCTATAACTGAACATAACTGTTTTCCTGGATCTAAACTGTTCACTCAATATGCTGGGTGTCCTGCTTCTTTCCTGGACCTTGCCTCTTCTGGATTGGTAACTATAAACCCTCCCAAAAAAATATTTATCACCTGGTAATATCTGCTTATAAGGAGCACAAACCATATTGGCCTCATTGCTAAAGTTTGGGCTACTGAGTATCAGCTGGCTTCCATGTTTTAAAAGCATAGAAACATTTTCTGATCTGGTTGACAAAACAGCTATTTCTAGCATTTTTATATTGCAGTACACAACATTGCTTTGTTTCAATCCTCTTTTGTCACCTATATCTGTATATTGCCTAGCCTCACAAGAAATATGAAGCCATGTAAACACTGAAATGTGAAGTGTAAGAACTTTGTCCTGCTCAGATACATGATGAGTTCTCTGTTTTTTTCAGTCTAGAGTGGCTTGTTGTGAAGTCCAGCAAACATCATGTTCTGTGCTAGTCAGCAAGCTTGCTCTTCATTCTTTCCTGCCCTTTTGTTTTAGTTTTGATCTTCAGTTTCCCTAAATAAGCTAGGATATATACACAGATAGTTTTTTGTTTTCTATAGCTGGTAGCCAGTGATCTCTTGTCACTAAGCTGTGTGCTCTTGTCCTTCCGATGGCATTGAAGTCCACTGCCCGCTGGGGCTCCAGTAACCTTGAGCTAGAATTACCTGGACCTAGCCTGAGCCTAAACTGAATCCAATATGGGCCTTGATGTTTCCCATGCTACCTTCTCCTCACTAAGTAAGGTTTGGAACATACCCAGTTGCTGCAGATTTCCAATATAAATATGCTAAGAGATCTCACAAGATGCCCACCCAAGCTCATGTTCAGCATGAGGTTGGTGCAACTGCATGAGGTTGGTGTAACTGGCCCAGGTTGTATCCTGCTTCCATTCTGCAGTTGTGTGCAATGCCACACTCTGTGATTACTTTGTTGGAATTAATGCTGATTTTCAGGCTACAGAGATTTGTTCAGCTGGAGGAAATAGCCACTTTGGAGGCTGGAGTCTATGCCTTCTACAGGAGTTAGGATACACATGCCCTTCTAGATTCCCATCAGTTTGTGAACATCCCCCTCCTTTCATAATAATGGACATTTTGCTACTGGATAATACTTATTACTACATAAGAACATAAGAGAAGCCATGTTAGATCAGGCCAATGGCCCATCCAGTCCAACAGTCTGTGTCACACAGCGGCCATATATATATATATATATATATATATATATATATATATATATATATATATATATATATATATATATATATATATATACACACACACACACACACACACACACACACACACACTGTGGCTAATAGCCACTGATGGACCTCTGCTCCATATTTTTATCTAACCTTCTCTTGAAGGTGGCTATGCTTGTGGCCGCCACCACTTCCTGTGGCAGTGAATTCCACATGTTAATCACCCTTTGGGTGAAGAAGTACTTCCTTTTATCCATTTTAACCTTTCTGCTCAGCAAGTATAATTTATATGTGTTAACATGTATAATTTAAAGCTGAAAATGAATCAAACTTATATAATTTTCTTCGTATCCCATTTGTAAGCCAAAATGCCCTCGAAACGAGATTGGGGAATTAGTCAGGTGGGCACCTGGCTCACTAGGGATCATTTTCCCAATGTATACAAGATTAACCATCCAGAGAGTAATGCTTAAAATAATGGGGACTCTAATTAAGTAAAACAATTACAATTTATTCTAGAAAATGTAGGCATACATACAAGATAGAATACTCATACACACAGTCCTAGGAAAAATAGAGAGAAAGATAGAGGAACACATGGGTAGACAAACAGGGTGATATTTACCTATTGTAGTCTTCAAGGAAGGCTCCAATGGTGACAAAAGAGGATGGGGGAAATGGACCCAAAACTGTGGCCAGAATTGGGGATGGATCTAGACAGTGGAACTGGGGTACTGCTAGATGCACACCTGAGTGGAGTTGGGTCAGAGGTTAAATAGACTACCTTAGACCCTCAGGGGCTGGGAGGTATGAGGGAGGAGAAAGGGGAGGCTCTGCAGTGACCATAAGGGCTGGACTACTGCAGTAGCCAATAGAAAGTTCATTGGTGGCACCTAATTGGGTGCTTGCTCTTGACCAATGGACTTGCCTGGATCCTGGATACCTGAGAGAACTTTCAGGTTGAAATGGACCTGGGGGAGGCTCCAAAGTGACAGTTGGGAAGAAGAATAGAAGTGATTACTGGGTGGGGAACACTTAAGATTAAATGGACTTATCTAAAAAGGTGACAATAGAGAATCAAATATTGGCCTAGGTAACACCCGGATTTGGACAAAAGACTTGGCTCTGGCAGGAGATGGTCTTCCTTTTCTTTAGTCTTCTTCCTGGCACCAGTCTTTGTCCTGGGTTTCGTTAGACAAAGGCTTGAGTGGTCTGGCAGGATCCATGCCTGGATAAGCTTGATTGCCCTATGCAGAAGTTGAAGCAGCTGTTGGATATGGAGGCAGGAAAACAAGATGGATTCTGGTGGTGTTAGCCTTTGGTTCATGGAAACAGGCTGGAAACATGGTGGCATGGCTCCTTCCACTGCAGCGACCAAGACTGGGCACACAAGGAGCAGCTGGAAGCTCGTCTGTAGTTCTGGCTAACACCCATCCAGAGATGTAGAATGCTGCTGCAAAGCTGAGGCTTATAGTATCCACATAAGCCTTAGAAACTGTGGGCAAATCCACTTCTTAGAGCACATGTGTGCGAGTCAAAAACTCCAGGCACCCTGGCAACCATACTGGTGATCACAATATCCATATGTATGAAAAGTAGAGGGCTTTTCCTTACACATAAATCTTTAATTTAGTTCTTAAGAAGAGGCACATATTCACTGGATTAATTAACATTTCATTAGTTACATTTTTAACCAAGTCAACAGCTTTCAACATTTTGTTTGAGTTTCTGTTGGATGATCAGTCTAATAAAATCTAAGCTTTGTGCATAATTAAAAGTCAGATATACTAGATTTACACACCTTTAACAGATCATAAGTTACAGAAACAACTGTTGAATTGAATCCTAAAAGAACTACTAACAACAACGCAAGAGTCAAGTTGCATCTTTAAGAACAACAAAGTTTTATTCAGAATATAAGCTTCCGTGTGCTCAAAGCACACTTTATCAGACAATAGTATGGAATGGCAAGCAACACGGCTGCCCACCTGGATCTACTAATGACAATGTATTAATGGAAATCCAAATAGCGTCTCCATATTTTTAAGTAATCAAATTGTAATCTTCAAAGTATCCCTCGTCACATCAAGCTGTATAGCTGCAACATGTGGATTCTACTACAGTGAATTTCAAAGATAAACTGTTGCAAACCAACATCAGAACCCAATGCAACATAATATGGCAGTAGCCACAGATTTAACTATTACATAATAAAATTATAACCTAAGAATTGTTCCGACACCAAAATTTTAAACTATAAGACATTACAGAACAACAGCAAATTTGGCCTTGAAAGAGGCTTGTTGTTGTTTGGTTTAGCCACTTTAAAAATTAGGTAACCAAGCAGTAAGAATGTTATTATTTCTCACAGGAAATTAAAATGTCAGTGCACTGCATCTGAGCAGATGATTAGAATTAGCAATTGCTTCTATCTTGACAGTTTCTAAAAGGATTGGGTCTAATAAGTTGTGTGCATTATTCAAACAGTATGGACTATCTGCCAAAGTCTCCAGGCAGCAGGAGGAAGGTCGCGGACCTAACTTGCCTGGGAAATTATAGATATTTGTATACAAATGCTAGAAGTGTTTGAAGTAAAATTGGTGAGTTGGAATGTTTAGTGTTGGGGGGAAACATAGACACTGTGTGAATCTCAGAAACTTGGTGGAATGAGGAGAATCAGTGGGACACAGTGATTCCTGGATGTAAATTATATTGGAAGGATAGGGAGGGAAGGGTTGGACGTGGGGTGGCTCTGTATTTCAGAGAGGATATACAGTCCAGTATGATTGAGGTCAGAGAATTAGATTCCCTTCTAGAAATGCTTTGGGTCAAAATAGTGGGCCCAAAAGGAAATTTAACTATGGGAGTTTGTTATCGCCCACCAAATCAAAAGATAGAGGACGACTATAATATGATGGAAGGATTAAAAATAGTGGCTAAACGTAAAAACTGTGATTTTAACTACCTGCAGATTGATTGGGTCAATATGTGTTCTAGTCAAGAGAAAGAGATTGAGTTTCTAGACGCTCTCAATGACTGTGCTATGGAGCAGACCATCACAGAACCTACCAGCGGTGGGGCAATCCTGGATTTGGTCCTAAGTGTGGCGGAACCGGCCCGATTCTGCCTTCAGACCCGGTCCCGTCAGCTCCCTATGGAGTCGCCAACTCCTGGAGGGAGCTATTTCTCCTCCTGCCCCTTGGGCTCGCTGCCACCACCTGCTCAGTCCCGGGGTTCAGATTGAGAGGAACAGGACTCCCAATCCCCCTCTCCAGCTGTGAGGCCAGGCCTCCAGGTCCTCTGCCACCCTGCACTTGGGTTTCACAGAAACCTCAGCGCTTCTTTGGGGCACCCCTGGAGGATTGGCACCTTATCCAACTGCATGCCTTCCCCCTTCCCCGGGGCCCCCTTCTCAACACAGCGTGGTCTAGAGCGGTTGGGGATCTATGTGGTACAGAGATTGACTGCCAGTATTTAAAACAGAAAAAACATTTATTTAAAAGAGAAAAAGATAGGAAAAGAAAAACAAAACAAAAACAGTTGCGTTTAAAAGGTTAGCACAGCACACGCACAGCAAACAGCCTGACAAACAAAATGTGTTATAAACGCATCCTGCTGGCCCTGATCTAAACTTGCCCTGTCTTGTGAATTACTTACTTAGTCTGCCTGCCTGGGGGCCTCCCAGACAGGAGCCTCCATTGCTCACCACATGCTCGCTCCAGCGCTGGCTTCCAACTCCCCTTCTCTTCCTGCTAACACACATGCCAAGAACAAAAGCACTTCCTGCCTCTCTAGGAGATTTTCCCCCTAGCGTTGTTGGTTTGGCTCTGGAAGGGAGGGGGGAGTGAGGGGAAGGCTACAAAGCCTGCTGAGGGATTTACTGACCCCTGCCAAATGAAGCACCACCACTGACTAAAATGGCGTTTCTCCACACTAAGTAATACCCAAGACTTGCTGAGAGATGTAAAAGTGATTGCACCGCTTGGGAGCAGTGACCATAACGTTATTGATTTCACCATTTGTATAAATAGGGAGTTGCCCCAAAAGACCAGCACAACCACGTTTAACTTTAAATGGGGTACATTCTCTGAGATGAGGAGGCATGTGAAAAGGAAACGGAAAGGAAAGGTAAATGCAGTAAAAATCCTTGGGGAAGCTTGGAGGCGATTTAAAACTACAATCCTAGAAGCTCAGATAAAATATATACCACAAGTTAGGAAAGATACAAACAGGTATAAGAAAAGGCCTGCATGGTTAACAAACAAAGTTATGGAAGCTGTAAAATGTAAGAAGGACTCTTTAAATGGTAGACAGCTAGTCCAAGTGAAATTAATAAAAGGGAGCATAGGCTGTGGCAAATCAAATGCAAGACTGTAATCAGGAAGGCAAAGAGGGACCATGAGGAGCATATTGCAAAAAACATAAAGACCAACAATAAACATTTCTTCAAATATATTAGAAGCAGGAAACCAGCCAGGGAGGCAGTGGGGCCCTTGGATGACCAAGGAGTAAGAGGATTACTGAAGGAGGATAGGGAAATGGCTAAGAAGCTGAATGCATTTTTTGCCTCCGTCTTCACTGTGGAAGATGAGAAGTGTTTGCCCACTTCAAAACCGCTAATTTTGGAAGGGGTGTTGAAAGACCTGAGTCAGATTGAGGTGACAAGAGAGGAGGTCCTACAACTGATAGACGAATTAAAAACTAATAACTCACCAGGTCCAGATGGCATACATCCAAGAGTTCTGAAAGAACTCAAAGGTGAACGTGTGAATCTCCTGACAAAAACTTTCATTGAAATCTGCCTCCGTTTCTGAGGACTGGAAGGTAGCAAATGTCACCCCCATCTTTAAAAAGGGTTCCAAAGGAGATCTGGGAAATTACAGGCCAGTCAGTCTGACTTCAATACTGGGAAAGTTGGTGGAAACCATTATCAAAGACAGAATGAGTAGGCACATTGATGAACACAAGACTCAGTAATGGTTCTGAAAGGGAAGATCTTGCCTCACTAACCTGTTACAGTTCTTTGAGGGGGTGAACAAACATGTGGACAAAGGGGGCCCAATAGATGTTGTTTACCTTGACTTTCAGAAAGCTTTTGATAAAGTTCCTCATCAAAGTCTCCTTAGTAAGCTCGAGAGACATGGAGTAAAAGGAGAAGTCCTCTTGTGGATCAAAAACTGGCTAATTAATAGGAAACAGAGAGTGAGTATAAATGGGCAATCTTCTTAGTGGAAGACAGTAAGCAATGGGATGCCGTAGGGCTCAGTACTGGGTCCCATGCTCTTTAACTTGTTCATTAATGATCTGGAGTTGGGAGTAAACAGTGAAGTGGCTAAGTTTGCAGATGACACTAAATTGTTCAGGGTGGTGAGAACCAGAGAGGATTGTGAGACACTCCAAAGGGATCTGTTGAGGCTGGGTGAGTGGACGTCAACATGGCAGATGAGATTCAATGTGACCAAGTACAAAGTAATGCACATTGGGGCCAAGAATCCCAGCTACAAATACAAGTTGATGGGATGTGAACTGGCAGAGACTGACCAAGAGAGATATCTTGGGGTCGTGGTAGATAACTCACTGAAAATGTCAAGACAGTGTGCGATTGCAATAAAAAAAGGCCAACGCCATGCTGGGAATTATTTGGAAGGGAATTGAAAACAAATCAGCCAGTATCATAATGCCCTTGTATAAATCAATGGTGCGGTCTTATTCAAAATACTGTGTACAATTCTGGTCACCGCACCTCAAAAAGGATATTATAGCATTGGAAAAAGTCCAGAAAAGGGCAACTAGAATGGTCAAAGGGTTAGAACACTTTCCCTATGAAGAAAGGTTAAAACGCTTGAGGCTCTTTAGCTTGGAGAAACGTCAACTGCGGGGTGACGTGATAGAGTTTTACAAGATTATGCATGGAATTGATAAAGTAGAGAAAGAAGTACTTTTCTCCCTTTCTCACAATACAAGAACTTGTGGGCATTCAATGAAATTGCTGAGCAGTAGGGTTAGAACGGATAAAAGGAAGTACTTCTTCACCCAAAGGGTGATTAACATGTGGGATTCACTGCCACAGGAGGTGGCGGCTACAAGCATAGCCCGCTTCAAGAGGGGATTGGATAAAAATATGGAGCAGAGGTCCATCAGTGGCTATTAGCCACAGCATATTGTTGGAACTTTCTGGGACAGTGATGCTCTGTGTTCTTGGTGCTGGGGGGGGGGAGCAAAGTGGAAGGGCTTCTAGTCCCACTTGTGAACCTCCTGATGGCACTTGTGGGTTTTTTTGGCCACTTTGTGACACGGAGTGTTGGACTGGATGGGCCATTGACCTGATCCAACATGGCTTCTCTTATGTACTTATGTTCTTGTTCTTAAATGTAGTAATTATGGCTGAAACACATGATAAACACATACCAAAGAAATAAAGCAGGAAGATGATTGCTGCTCTGTAATAGAATCCTAAGGAAAGGAATTTAAAGTATCCACAATGAAAAGAAGTTATCAAATGCATCAAGGCGTACAAAACAATGAAAAGGATTGATGTGTTTTATGCATACATTAATGTGGATGCAGGCTTGTTATTTACACAAAAAGTTCCCTGCAGACATTAAATCAACATGGTGAAACAAGCAACAGCTTGTGCAATACAATGATATTTAACTATGCATTTGAGTTACAAAAAAATCTAACTCTTTTCCATATGCCAAAAATTATTTTTAGTTTCACTAAACAGTTTCATATTGAACACAGAGTACACGAATTTTCGGAAGACAATAAACAAATTATAGTTTTGATGTTTACAAAAATATGCACTAAACCATTTCAAACCATCTCTCCTCTTCCCTTCCCACTTGAATGGCAGGAAGTCCTAATTTAATAAATAGAAACTACATAAATTGACTGTCGTGCTGGGTCAGCCCAGAGGTCTTTTGCTTACTTACTGCTGACAATTGCCATAACAAGCCAGATCATGTTCTAGTAGGCTTCCCAATGCCCAGGTCCCAGCGGGGGATCCCCAAGTTTTACAGGCTTCTCCCCAACCCCAGCCAGCTGGCCCCCACCCCCAGCCAGCTGGCCAGCGGGGAAGCCCCTCCCCCACAGTCACCATGTACTTGTAGATCTCCAGCAGGTTTAGAAACCTGCAAACAGATCCAGTTTTAAAATGTGTGTGTGTGCCTTTAAAGTTGAGCAGGAAGCAGGAATTACTTCATGGGGAAGGGTCAGCAGGAGACTTCACCAGAGCACAACCCCTCCATTTGTTTTGCTTTCGTTTCAGAGAAAGTAAATGTGTGTGTAAAAGAGAGCAGCGTAGCCCCTGTACTTTTCAGACCTCATTATGGAGGCACCAGAGACCGTTAATTGTGTGTGTGTGTGTGTGAGAAAGAGAGAGAGAGAGAGAGAGAGAGAGAGAAAGCACACACGGAAGTCTTTGTAGAGCCAGTAAGAGGGTGTGTGTCTCTGTGCTTGTTTTGCTTTGTTCTCAGAGTCTTTATATAGGCCGTCCACCTGCTTCAGGATCATCAGAAAGTTGGGGGACGGGAGGAAAATGGCTACTGGGAATTCTAGTATTCCCTATGGAGACTTATTCCCATAGGAAATAATGGAGAATTAATTCATGGGTATCTGGGGCTCTGGGGGGGGCTGTGTTTTGAGGTAAAGGCACCAAATTTGCAGCATAGCATTCAGTGCCTCTCCCCAAAATACCCCCCAAGTTTCAAAAAGATTGGACCAGAGGGTCCAATTCTGTGTGCCCCAAAATATGGTGTCCCTATCCATTATTTCCTATGGAAGGAAGGCATTTAAAAAGATGTGCGATCCCTTTAAATATGATGGCCAGAACTCCCTTGGAGTTCAATTATGCTTGTCACACCCTCACTCCTGGCTCTGCCCCCATGTCTCCTGGCTCCACCCCCAAAGTCCCCCGATATTTCTTGAATTGAACTTGGCAACCCTATGTTCTAGATAAATTTACAAGCAGAGTACAATGGTGCCAACCATGCCTCATAGGTGTCTCTGGTAATCAAGGATGTTCTGCCTTTAAAGATTTGTCCCATTTCTATCTATCACATATAGGGTTCCCAAACCCCCCGCCCTGGCGGGGGACCCCCGAAATAACAGCCACCTACCCCGCTCTGCAAAAATCCGGAAGCGGGAGGGGGCGGGGGGGGAGCGGCGCCAGTCTCTCAAACAGAGACATTCTTTCCCTGCCAGCCTTCCCCCGTCTCCTCTTCCTTTGCACCTTCCTGCTTTCTGTTGCGCCCCTCCCCCTTCTGGCTTTTTCGTGGATACGTTGTTTCCCTGCCAGCCTTCCCAGTCTCCTCTTCTTTCCCTCCTTCCTGATTTCTCCCCCCCTGCATTCTCCCGCAAACGTTGTTTCCCTGCCAGCCTTCCCCCTCTCCTCTTCTTTCCCTCCTTCCTGATTTCTCCCCCCCCCCCGCATTCTCCCGCAAACGTTGTTTCCCTGCCAGCCTTCCCCATCTCCTCTTCTTTCCCTCCTTCCTGATTTCTCCCCCCCTGCATTCTGCCGCAAACATTGTTTTCCTGCCAGCCTTCCCCCTCTCCTCTTCTTTCCCTCCTTCCTGATTTCTCCCCCCCTGCATTCTCCCGCAAACGTTGTTTCCCTGCCAGCCTTCTCCATCTCCTCTTCTTTCCCTCCTTCCTGATTTCTCCCCCCCCCCCCCCCGGAATTCGCCCACAAACGTGCTTTCCCTGCCAGCCTTCCCCATCTCCTCTTCTTTCCCTCCTTCCTGATTACTCCCCCCCCCGCATTCTCCCGCAAACGTTGTTTCCCTGCCAGCCTTCCCCATCTCCTCTTCTTTCCCTCCTTCCTGATTTCTCCCCCCCCTGCATTCTGCCGCAAACATTGTTTCCCTGCCAGCCTTCCCCCTCTCCTCTTCTTTCCCTCCTTCCTGATTTCTCCCCCCCCTGCATTCTCCCGCAAACGTTGTTTCCCTGCCAGCCTTCTCCATCTCCTCTTCTTTCCCTCCTTCCTGATTTCTCCCCCCCCCCCCGGAATTCGCCCGCAAACGTGCTTTCCCTGCCAGCCTTCCCCATCTCCTCTTCTTTCCCTCCTTCCTGATTACTCCCCCCCGCATTCTCCCGCAAACGTTGTTTCCCTGCCAGCCTTCCCCATCTCCTCTTCTTTCCCTCCTTCCTGATTTCTCCCCCCCTGCATTGTCCCGCAAACGTTGTTTCCCTGCCAGCCTTCCCCCTCTCCTCTTCTTTCCCTCCTTCCTGATTTCTCCCCACCCTGCATTCTCCCGCAAACGTTGTTTCCCTGCCAGCCTTCCCCCTCTCCTCTTCTTTCCCTCCTTCTTGATTTCTCCCCCCCCCTTGCATTCTCCCGCAAACGTTGTTTCCCTGCCAGCCTTTCCCCTCTCTCTTCCTTCACTTTTTCCTGCTTTTTGTCACCCCCACTTTTGCTTTCTCCCCGGTACAGTTGTTTCCCTCCCAGCCTTCCCCCGTCTCCTCTTCCTTTGCACCTTCCTGCTTTCTGTCGCCCCCCCTCCCTTCTAGCTTTTTCGTGGGCAATTGTTTCCCTGCCAGCCTTCCTCATCTCATTTTCCTTCTCTCCTTCCTATGCCCCACCCCCCTTCTGCTTTCTCCCGGGTGCATTGTTTCCCTCCCAGCCTTGGTGGACGCATGCCCCCTGTGATCGTCACCTGCTAGCAGAGGAGGGGAGAGAGAGAGAGAGCGAAGAAAGGTTTGTAAAAAGTTCATTCTGGTTTCCTAACAAGCCATCATGCTGCTTTTCAAGGATGGCTTTTTTTAAAAAAAAATTTCCCTAGATTCCCTTTTCAAAGTTGCACTTGCTTTCTTTTCTTTTTAAAAAGAAACTCTTTAAAAATGGCCTGCTTATCTTCCGAAAGAAAGTGATAGAGTTAGCCAATTTGGTGCAAGGAGCTTTCAGCTCCTGGAGCAAAGCCTCCCTTCAGTGTCAGAGAGAGTGGAATCCCAGCTCTTTGCTTAACATCGATTGGGCTGCAAATAAACTTGGGGGAGAGGAGGGAGGGAGGAAACATAAGGGGGGTGCTTTTGGCTTGGCATGCCAGCCTCAAGGTAGGACTCGAGGATCCCCTGAATGACAGAGATCAGTTTCCCCTTGAGAAGATGGCTGCTTTGGAGGGTGGACTCTGTGGCACTGTACCCTGCTAAGGTTCCTTCCTCCTCAGGCTCCATCCCCAAATCTCCAGGAGTTTCCCAACCTGGAGCTGGCATTATCCATGATTATCCATATCTTTCAGGGTCCCCCAAATCACCACAAAGTTGACTGTCACATTTCTATTTAGGCACCTTTCAGTGCATAAAACAGAGTTGTATGGATTTCAATGGATCAAGAAGGGGGGAACTCTGTGTAGGATGGCAGTGTTTTGGGGGGGGAGGGGTTCAGAATATATTAATTTATTTAATTCATTAATAGCCTAGGCTCTCCCCAGTAAGGATCCAAGGCAGCTTCCATCATTCTCTCCTCAATTTTTTCTCACAACAGCCTTGTGAGGGAGGCTACACAGAAAGTGTGTGTCTGGCCCAAGTGAGCTTTCAGGGCAGGAGTGGGAATTCAAACCTAGTTCTCTCAAACTCTGCTCCTGGACTCTTACCCAGATCTTCACCCTGGTGCTTACAGGGAAGCTGCAAGGCGGAGAGAGGGAAGGGTCGTCAGAAAGCGGGGGGAGGGGAGGGAAATATCTGCTGGGAACTCTGTTATTCCCTGTGGAGATTTACTCCCATAGAAAATCATGGAGAATTGATCCGCGGGTATCTGGGGCTCTGGGGGGGGGGCTGTTTTTTTGAGATAGAGGCAACAAATTTTCAGTGAAGCATCTAGTGCCCCTCCCCAAAATATCCCCCAAGTTTCAAAATGATTGAACGAGGGGGTTCAGTTCTATGAGACCCAAAAGAAGGTGCCCCTATCCTTCATTATTTCCTTTGGAAGGAAGGCATTGAAAAGGTGTGCCATCCCTTTAAATGTGACGGCCAGAACTCCCTGTGGAGTTCAATTATGCTTGTCACAGCCTTGATCTTGGCTCCACCCCCAAAGTCTCCTGGCTCCACCCCCAAAGTCCCCAGATATTTCTTAAATTGGACTTGGCAACCCTAATCACATATAAATACTGGGGACTATCTAATTGAGACTTATGCAACCATGATCCATCATAAGCTATCTATGGCAGAGTTCCATGTGTCTCCTACATTTGCTGTCTCTTGTGGTCTGTGAAAAATAAGGATCATAGACAGGCCATATCCCATGGATGTTGGTCTGTGTGGTTTCTTGGGTCACAATATGCAGCTAATCAATTTTGTACATCATAATAATTAGTTATTTAAAGATATAGCACATAATGGTCAGGCAATGGCTCTAGAGGTGGCTTCCAAGTTTAACAATCAACAATGGAGCAGTTTATGAAGAAAACAGGAAAGGGGTGAAGCAGAAGACTGTGTACCTCATAAAGTATAACAACAGAGATGACTCTTGTCTTCTGCTCTTTTGAATGCTAGACCCATTTGGAGAGTCATTAGATCAGGGGTGGGGAACCTCCATTCTGAGGGCTGTATACGGCCCTCTAGGTCAGTTGGTGCGGCCCTCAGGGATTGCTGGACCGAACCGAGCCATGTGGCAGCCTCCCTGGGGCCTGGCTGGCCAGCCAGGATCAAGGGGCCCAGCTGTGCTGTGCAGCAGTCTCCCCAGGGCCAGGCAGGGATCACAGGGCCCAGATGTACTGTGCGGCAGCCTCTCAGGGGCCTGGCTGGCCGGCCAGAATTGCTGCAGGGCCTGGAAGTTACTGTCGCAATTCAGTTTGCACTTGATTCTCCCAGATGGTGTGGCCTAATATGCTAATAAGTGTGTGACCTAATGTGCTAATATTACAGGATGTGGTCTAATATGCTACTGAGTTCCTGCTGGGCTTTTTCTACAAAAAAGTCCTGGACCTATGCATTTGCCTAGGGCAGCGGGTCAGGTGTGGGTGTGTGCCAGATTATGCTCACGTGACTTCAAATAGAAAAAACAATTATTTTCATTAATTTTGCTGGCCTGAATCATTCTTCCTCAGCAGAGCACTGTTTTTTAAGTTGATAATTGTGTATGGCCCACGAATGATGTTATAAATATCCATATGTCCCTTGGCAGAAAAAAGGTTCCCCACCCCTGCATTAGATGCTCAAGCAGACAATCCTATTTTCTTGCTCTCAGAGCTCATCTGAATCCTTGCTGAGTTTGTGCCACAAGACATCCTCTCAAGGTTTTTCTTGTGGCCACTTATTATATGCCTTATGTTTGATGTATAGTGCCACCCTAAACCCATAGCCTTCTGAAGCCAGTAGAGTAAATGGGCTTAGGAAAAGCACTCTAAATCACCTAATTTGGATAGTAAAGTCTATGGCACTGTACCCAACTGATATTGCTTCCCTTTCTAATCCTCTCCCTCCCCAGGTTCTACCCCCAAAATCTCCACTCCAGGTATTTCTCAATTCAGAGTTGGCAACCTTTAATGAGATTGTGGAAGGTAAGGTGTGTCAGCCTTCTACCTCCATAGTTCCTTCTCATGTTCAGACTTCAAAGAAAGCAATCTCTGTATATTGGCAGATAGGAATTAGGGCTTCCAGTCTTCCCACTATGGTGGGAGGTATCTTGCCAGCAGCTGGCCTTGCTTGCCACTGGTCCAGGCAGTGGCAGGGTAAACATTTTAGAAGTTGGCATGGTTTGCATCTGTATGTCACTTACAGGGAAAACCCAGAAGTGGCATAGGGTAGCTCTAGGAACCTGGATTTTCCACAGAAGTGATGTAGAGACACACAGGTCATTGGGGCACCATGTCTCTGCCTCCAAGCCTCCTGCAAGTTTCCAGGGTAGTGCCATGTGGTCTAGAGCCTAGGAAACTGTGATCCTGTAATTAAAACTTAACTGCAGAATGTTTTTATTTATCTACTTCAATGCTCTATTTCCACGTATGGAAAAGAGGGAAGAGCCTCAATTATCTATGGCTGTGATACATGCGATACACGTTCTACAGCCCAAGCCTTCAGCTAAAAACATTTTGAGAACCACTATCTTGTGTAAAAAGTGACTCAAAGATTATAGCAGTTTGTTCAAAGCAGTCCTCTTTCTACTACTTCCCCCCCCCCAAAAAAAATCTATCTTTAAAAAAAAGATAGATGACACAAACACTAGAGGGATGTAGGTGGTTGCAAGACCAAATGACAGTTCCGAATGCCATCTCTGTCTGCTCCCCTGCTGATGAAAACAAGAACCTCTGAAGTCTAAGACAGCACCTCATAACATCAGGCAAACAAGACCTAACACAGCTAAAATGTGGGAAAGAAAATCTTTGGGAAAGAAAACATATTCCTTCGATACAAAAAAGATATAACTGTAGAGCTGCTTTCCACTGTAAAATAAACTTCACCTTTGTTTCAGAAAACGTCCATTATTTTGGTCTTCCAAACAACCCATTTGAATTCTTTTTTAAAGCTAAACTTATTTCTAGAACTGATTTCTGCATGACTTGGAGGGAATGAAAATATTATGTAGTGGAAGATTGGTCTTAGATCAGCCCAGCACAGAACCATCACATAATTGTGTGGTGATGGTAGCCCCTAGAAAATGTTAACATAGCCATAAGGGAGACACTTTTCTTTGTGTGAGATCAACACAGCTGGAATAGCATTGAAATGATCCTACTACAGAGCAGGTGCCAATCATGCGGAAGGAGTGTATACTGCTAGGATGAGGCATATTCTGATTTTCTGTGGAAGAATACTGGAATGATCCTTAAATTTCTGACTGGGTTATTTAAATGTTGTCGTAGTGGTGGATGGCTGCCTGAATTCAATTCAATATCCTGATTCTGTGTACAGTTTCAGAAATAAATCTCATTATGTTCAGTGTCTCTTACTTTTTTGTTATAGATACTTTGTGGTATAGTGGATACGATGCTGAATGTTGAGTGGAAAGAATCAGCTTCAAACCTTGGATCAGGAAACCCTTCAAACTCTCATGCAGAGACATTCAAGTTTACTTATTTGCTTTATTTATAGCCTACCTTTTGCCCCAGTAGGGACCCAAAGCAACTTACATGCTTTTTCACTCATCATTTGTTTTCTCACAATATATTAGGCTGAGAGTGTGACTGACCCAAGCAAGCTTCCATGACAAAGTGGAGATTCAAACCTGAGTCTCCCAAGATCTTACTCACATACACCAGGTCCTAGTCATATACTCTAACCACTGCACCAATGCTCTGTTCAATGCTACTCCAGCTGTGTTGAATTCACAAAAAGAAATGTGGCCTCCACATGACAGTTGTCACTGTCTCCTCTACCTAACCTACTTTACGTTATTATGGGAACCTATAGCGGCGCTCGCCTAACGGCCTCACTGGATCTCTTTATTTCAGTCTCTTCGGGGTATTTTACTTGTTTATTTGATGGAAATATAATTCACTTCATAGGGGACCACAGCAGCTTTGTTTGTTTTTCCCAAAAATATAGGCTCTCGAGAACTTTAACTTAAACCACAGATTTATTATAACACAAAGTCTTTAACTTGGGGATATGGGAGATATTTACACAGGCTAACACGTTGCTCAGTTGGTTCAGGCTTTACAATCACTTTTTCCTTCTTTAGAGTCTCTCAGTTACACAGTTCACAGTTTCCCTATAACTTGCTTTCTCCACCTCTAGCCAAGGTCTGGCTTCTTGGGAATGATGTGCCAAGTCTCACCCCTCGACTGGAGTCTCTCTCTCAGCCCTTCTGGTGTCTCAGACCCACATCCACTCCCTCAACCACCTCACTAGATCCTCAGAGTTGTCTATAGGTGTCTGTGACCGTTCAGGTCTTGACTGACTCACACTTGTTCCACACACACACAGCCCTCTTGGCTGGTTTTGTCGAGCTTGCAGCCTCTGGAAGTCTTTCCCGCCACTGTCTCAAGCTCCTTCAAAGGATCAGCTGTCCCCTCAGCCTCTGTCCGGCGCGAACTGACCCTCTCAGTCTCTGTCAGGCTCCAACACTGACCAACTGACTGAATCACTGCCTCAGCAGCTTCTGTCACTCACAGACTTTTCCCTCCCTGAGAGCTCTGAGCACTTTGCCCCCACCCTCAGGTCACCTGACGCAGGCCCTGTGCGTCTTCAGTTTCTGGTTAACCCCTAGCTTTCCGTCACAGAACCAAATTAGGAAAACTCTACCCTGAGAAATTAATTGTTTAATGAACATTGAATACAGAGATTAATGGGATTAATGATTTTTTTCTTTTTTCAAAACCCTAAAAACGTCAAGAAAATAAAGACCAGGGAAGAAAATAATAGGAGTATATAAAAAGATTTTGCAAATCTATTGCTTATCTGGAATTGGGACCTTTGGACACTTACCAGTTTGATTTATAGCTAATTTTTGTAATACGGTTTGATGGCTTGCAAACCATTCCTGTTCTTTGGGCTACTTTTTACATATTCATACAGTACAATTTGCAGTGTTTTACTCAATCCAATGGGACTCATACTTAGCCACTTCCCCCAATCATAAAAATAAGCAGTGAGAAAATCAGTCAGTATTTTTGTAAGTCTTTCAATTTGTCCACTTTAAATGGGTGTTACTGATGTTATTTAACATGTGCACATGTGTATAGCCATCCTGCCTACTGCATATAAGAACATAAGAGAAGCCATGTTAGATCAGGCCAATGGCCCATCCAGTCCAACATTCTGTGTCACACAGCGGCCAAATATATATATATACTCGGTGGGAAGGGCGGGATATAAATCCCAGATAAATAAAAATAAATAAATAAATTATATATATATATATATATATATATATATATATATATATATATATATATATATATATATATATATATATATATATATATATATATATATATATAATTTATTTATTTATTTTTATTTATCTGGGATTTATATCCCGCCCTTCCCACCGAGTGGCTCAGGGCGGCTTACAACATATATAAAACTAACATAAAAGTATAAAGTTACACTTTAAATTAACATTTCACAATATATAATTAAAATCAAACATTTGTTATAACTATACATCATTAAAACAGCCATTAAAAATATATACACACACACACACACACACACACTGTGGCTAATAGCCACTGATGGACCTCTGCTCCATATTTTTATCTAACCCCTTCTTGAAGGTGGCTATGCTTGTGGACGCCACCACCTCCTGTGGCAGTGAATTCCACATGTTAATCACCCTTTGGGTGAAGAAGTACTTCCTTTTATCCGTTTTAACCTGTCTGCTCAGCAATTTCATCGAATGCCCACGAGTTCTTGTATTGTGAGAAAGGGAGAAAAGTACTTCTTTCTCTACTTTCTCCATCCCATACTTTATCTTGTAAACTTCTATCATGTCACCCCTCAGTCGACGTTTCTCCAAGCTAAAGAGCCCTAAGCGTTTCAACCTTTCTTCATAGGGAAGGTGTTCCAGCCCTTTAATCATTTTAGTTGCCCTTTTCTGAACTTTCTCCAATGCTATAATATCCTTTTTGAGGTGCGGCGACCAGAACCATATATGCAAGAAGGCATGGAAATGAAACTCTGCCACCACAACTACTGTTTGCAGCTAATCTAATCTGGAATTTAAAGTCTCCTGGGTTTTGGTTAGAAAAAATTTAGAATTGTACAGTGCCTTATTCCAAAGGCTCTCAAGCTTCTCTTGGCTTGGGCAGTTTCCTTGAGTGTTGAGCTGTCATTAGGGCCCATGACTTAACCAAAAATAGACTTAAACCAAAAGTATGTCTTATGCATGTATGAAAAACTTATTTTATATTTTCAGTAATTTTAGAACTTGGGAAGGAGGATGGTTTATATTTTATAGCTCTCCAATAGTTCATAATTGCTGAGCCAACCAAATTGACTTGAGGGAAAATTGCTCAGCACTGATATTAACAGTAAAGAAGATACAAGGGTTGCCAATCCCCAGGTGGGGGCAGGGGATCCCCTGGTTTGGAGCCCCCCCCCCCCCGCTTCAGGGTCATCAGAAAGTGGGGGGAGGGGAGGGAAATGTCTGCTGGGAACTCTGTTATTCCCTATGAAGATTTATTCCCATAGAAAATCGTGGAGAATTGATCTGCGGGTATCTGGGGCTCTGGGGGGGGGGGGCTGTTTTTTGAGGTAGAGGCAACAAATTTTCAGTACAGCATCTAGTGCCTCTCCCCAAAATATCCTCCAAGTTTCAAAACGATTGAACCAGGGGGTTTACTTCTATGAGCCCCAAAAGAAGGTGCCCCTATCCTTCATTATTTCCTACGGAAGGAAGGCATTGAAAAGGAGTGCCGTCCCTTTAAATGTGATGGCCAGAACTCCTTTTGGAGCTCAATTATGCTTGTCACAGGCTTGATCTTGGCTCCACCCCTAATGTCTCCTGGCTCCACCCCCAAAGTCCCCAGATATTTCTTAAATTGGATTTAGCAGCCCTAGAAGATACATACTTTGGGAGTAACTGATCTGCAAGTGCTGAAATCTACAACTGGTGCTGCTTTCATTTGTGATTTATAGTGCGGAATTACTTCAGTCTAAATCCACTGAAAATTGTATGCTTAGACTGGAGTAACTCTGCATAGGTTTGTATGGTTAAAATACAAACACAGATAATCTCAACCTCAGTTTAAAATCAATTGAAATAGTTGTGTTAAAAAAAAAAAACCAAACAAGCAATGCAAAGTAATTGCTAATATGACTTTATTAGTTCAAATGGAAAACTATACTCAAATATTTAACAAATATGGACATTCCATAATGACATTGTGTCCCCTCAAACAACTCCAATCTCTAGTAATTCATCTGCATTGCTTAAAAGGGGGTGGGGGAGGGGGGGAAGGAAATAAAGATTTTAATACAGATTTTTGTTCCCTGTCAGGAGACAGAATGACATAGTGGTAAATTCAAGTGGAATGAGTCTGAGATTGCTCTTATGTCAGAAAATACATAAACTAGATTTTTTAAATAGCAAAATATAAAAAGCTGTTCACCAATTTGCTTGCTATTGCATCAAATATATTCAAAGTGCATTGTATAAGCACTAATTGGGTTTGAGTCACTAAAGTGTGCATTTGCTATGACAATAGCATTCTCTTTACATATCATCCCAGTGTTTACAAGAAAGGTGAAAATTAATATTTCCTGCTTTTGTCAAAGTGAAGCACATTTCAATGAGTCTCAGAAAACCACTGATGCATTCTTACATTCCAGGATCATCTAGCTATTATATTTTCAAAAGTTATTTTGCAATGAACGATGACAAGCATATAATAAGTGATTGCAGATTCTTCATAAAAACAGGGAAAAAATCAAAAAGACTAGATCAGAAAATCTGCACTGGAATCATTGCACTGGTTGCCTGTGGTGTTCCAGGTTTGCTTCAAGGTGCTGGTTATGACATTTAAAGCCCTATATGGCCTGGGACCTGTCTACCTCTGAGTGCCTTTCCCCATATGAGCCTCAGAGAACACTCTGATCAAGTTCACAAAATCTTCTCATGATCCCTGGGCCAAAAGAAGCTTGGCTGACCACCACTAGAGCCTTTTCGGTGGTAGCCCCTGCACTGTGGAATGCCCTCCCCGAAAGCATCAGGGCCCTGTGGGACTTATCACAATTCCACAGGGCCTGCAAGACAGAATTGTTTAGGCTGGCATTTAACGTCTAATGGGGAGGCAACCACTATTCTCTATGCAACAGCATTGGTATTTGAACCCATCCCAATATAAATGTAGAGCGCTAAGCAACACCTAACAATATCATTATATGTAGTGCTCAATAAGAACTAACCATGCCATCTTGGATTCTAGGGAATGAAACTGAATGGAAAGTTTTTCAATTGTAAAAAATTGTATGAATGTTTTTAATGATTTTATTTTAGTACTATGTAGTTTTAACTGTTGTTAGCTGCCCTGATCCCATCAGGGGAGGGCAGAATACAAATGTAATAAAATAAAATATAAATAAATAAAATCATCACACTTAATTTACTTTTAAAAAGTCACTGCTGATGGAGCTTTATGGTCTGGATAGCATGTACTCAAAAATTCTGGTTTGGCATGATTAGTACAAAATACACTCAGGCCCTGTTCAGACTCACAGTATAACCAGATGTCGCTGCTGTTTCCTTCCAGATTTAAAGTGGCTGATCAGACAGCAACATCCCGGTATTAACTTGTGGTAGCCACCCCCCCAATCCTTCTTGGAACCAGATTATTTTGTTACCTGCTCCTTTGTGGTGTTTTTTGAATTCTCCAGTTTCACCTCGTAGTTTTCTCCGTCTGGATAGTTCTGCTGTGATATCAACCAGCTTCCGGATGTCTGAAGGCTGTCCCAGAGCAAAAGGAGCCTCAGACATCTGGTTTATGGTTGCCATTTTTTTTACTACTTAGCAGTATGCGCATAACCACATAACCACATAATGTTTAACCTGTGCTTATGCGCATGTGCACATAGTGTGTGCATGCGCGTAATAGTGGAGAAAAAAGAACTGCATGGTGCCGTCATGTGGACAGCAGAAGACAGTTTCACCACAGAGTGATTTGAATTGCAGTATGGCAGTCTGATCGATAATATCCGGAACAAAGATATTCGGAACAGAACCGGGTTAGTTTAACATGGACTCAACACACTGTGTGAATAGGGCCTCATAGTCAGGCCCACAACACCGGCAGATGTCTTAATGCCCCATCTTCCTCATTGTTGTCATCATATCCTGATCATCCTGGATGTGGGATGTTCTTGATATGTGTTGTTGGTAGGCACCTAGCCTGAATATATGCTAGCTGGTTAATTGGCTGCCCAGTCACTGACATGATCTAATTAGAGAGCTGTCATCTAGCTCTGGATTGCGATGTTGAACTGTCAAAGCTAAATCAAAAGGATCTACCTGTCAATTTGGTCTGACTCTAAAGGTGTGACAGATTACCTCTAGATCAGCTATACATTGGTGCAAATCCTGGTAACATTAACAAAGACACTGAATGACAAACACTTATATACATTACAGTTTCTTGACACAGCTAGAATTCATAGTGTTTGTAATTGCTCAAATGATTTAATGTTTTTAATGTGCATTGCCTTGTAGACTCTAATCAGGTGGAAAGGCAGCATAAAATGTTTTAAATAAATATATAGAATTGTGTGGGTCCCAACTGATTAGTCCTTGGTGCTTTCATTAGGAAGTCTTCCTTGGAAAGACAACTAGGTGCCTGATCAGAACTGGATAAGATCTGGTCTTACAGTGGAAATAGCTGTCTACCATATTTTTAAAAACCCTATATTTTCTGTTGTGAATAAAGCAACAGGCTGGATCCCAATATCTGCAAGTGCATATCATTCCTTCTGTTGCAGACTCTTGTATACATCTTCTCAAAGGCAACTCTTGAGAACTGAGGAGGTGGGATAATGTGTGGTATGGTACCAGGATTTACAGTAACAATGGGGAATCAACCAAAATTAGTTCCCCATCTGGGTAAGAAGAAGTGCCTGTTAATGGAAAGGGGATTCAGCCCAACATTTTGTTTCCCTAGTTACTAATAACAATATTCAAACCTGTACTCTGCAAGTACACAAATGAAAGTGGTCTCTCTATTTGCTCTAATAATTCATCCAATGTGTGTAAGTAGCATTCATGGTCATTAATAATCATGATTATATTTATTTATGAAGCACCTGACAAAATGGTGCTATACATTGATATTGTGAAGGAAAAAAACAAATTACACTTAACAAAATATCACAATGAAAGAGGAAGGGAGACAAATGGGGTGGGGCAGGGTTTGATCTGTGTTGGTCACTGGGATCCAAATAACAAATGAGGAATTATATGGTTTATAGTTAAAATCAAACTTGCAGTTCTTCAAGAGTACAATATGTGTGTATGTGTGTGTATTTATTATTATTTTATTGCACTTGTATCCTGCCCTCCCCAAATGGGCTCAGGGTGGCTAACAACAGTCACAATTTGATGACAGATTCACATCATAAGGATAAAACATAATTAAAACATTAAAATATTAAAACAGTTTAAATACAGTTCAGATGGCGTTCTGTCTGTTTTGAATTAATTTGTGATGATATTGTGGGGTAGATAGCATACCCCCCATAGATGTTAAAAGTACCTCCATTTAGTTATTAAAAGCCTGCCTGAACAGATATGTCTTACAGGCCCTGCAGAATTGTGATTAATCCCACAGGGCCCTAATCTCCTCAGGGAGTGCATTCCAGAGGGCAGGCGCAGCCACAGAAAACACTCTTGCCCTTGTAGTGGTCAAACGGGCATCCTTTAGCCCAGGGATCTTTAACAGATTTAACGAGCTTGATCGTAGTGCTCTCTGGGGCTCATGTGGGGAATGGCGGTCCTGAAGGTAGATATATATAAAATGTTATATATATAATGTTCTTCTACCTAAGTACCTAATGATTTATATTAATCTACAGTTCATGAATATTTACCAGTTTGTCTATTTCCAATATAGACTTTCTAGCTCACTCAATCTAACAGGGAAAAATGTAAATTAGTCATTCTGGCTCACATTTTCAACACAGTAGGAGATGAATAAGAAGTCCCATTACTGCTAATAGAAACTTCAGTCAAGTTTTTATTCCCAAAAGTGCAGACAAGACACCCTAACAATTAATGAATTTTTCATTGGTCTAGCTTTTCAGTTTTACTTTTCATGGCGTCTCTTGTCTTTTTTCCAATTGTTCTCAGCTTTTTCTTTCAAGAATGCAAATGGTTAAAAACATTTTTCTTTAAAAAATAGAGTGAGACTTGGCTACAGACATATAGAAATATCTCAACAAATTTGCACTCCACAAAACTAACCAGAGACTAAACAAAAGAATGGGTCTCTGTTCTGGTGAAAATTGTATTTGTTAACTACTGCATTGTATTTATGTTGCTCTGTATTTATATTTCATTTAGAGCTTTTAAAAAGCAGTTATTGTACAATGAAGAGATTTTATGTGCCCAGAAACATAATTGCAGGTTAAAAGCTCTGAAGCTTCGCTGATATATAATTTGAGGTCTCACCAACCTGTCTAATATGAGTCTTTTTCTATTACCTTAGCACATTATTATAGCTGCAAAAATATCTGTTGAGAAGCTTTGGCCACATTCTATTTAGTACCCAATGGACAAAACCCCATTAAGTACTATCTTTTTTGTGGCACTGTTTAACAGGTGGCCATATTAATGTTTGAAAACTAGCAATTTATCCCCTCTTCAGATGCAGCAGCACAAGCAGAGGTCTTGAAGTGATTGTGCATTTTAGCCAGCACATACCAAGGACAGAATGACTGGAAGGGTCAGAGATCATGAAAAAATAGTAAATTGTGGGGAGAAAGGATAGATTAAACTATAAAACTGAAAAGCCCAGCAGGAAAATCCCAAAAGGATATGTACAGAAAAGTCCTGGATTATAGGAAAGGTGTGCCAATTATGCTTTAATCCTGCTTTAGGGAACAATCTTAAACAATTCTATTCAGAAGTTTCATATGGAGCAGAGGTCCATCAGTGGCTATAAGCAACAGCTTATTGTTGGAACTCTCTGTCTGGGGCAGTGATGCTCTGTATTCTTGGTGCTTGGGGGAGGAACAGTAGGAGGGCTTCTAGTGTCCTAGCCCCACTGATGGACCTCCTGATGGCACCTGGTTGGTGGTTGTTGTTTTTGCTACTGTGTGGACTGGATGGGCCATTGGCCTGATCCATCATGGCTTCTCATATGTTCTTATGTTAGTCAGTGGGGCTTACTCCCAGGAAAGAGTTCTTAGGATTGCAGCCTTAATAAAATAACATATTTAAGTGCTAGTTTGAAACATGATAAGTGTATCTCTCAGGCACTAATGCCAAAAAGTGGTTTTCATATTATTATGATTAGTTCATGTACTCTGAGCTAATATGCATATGGATGTGAAAGCTAGAATATGGGTGGGGCTGTTGGATATGGGAGAAAGTTAGCTAAGTAATCACTGATAAGTGAGTAAATTATATAAATTACAGAACAAGGTCTCAGACCAGTCATAGGATAATACCATTAGGGGTCCCACTAGAAAATGTGTGTAAGGATTTCATGTTTTTGAGGAATAAGATTGGAAGGATGAAGCTTTGTCAGAATGATGAGAGGTTAAGCATAAGTTATGATTTCTTGATCAGGCCATCCAAATTATAGCATTTTATGAGGCAAGGTTGGAGAATTCAATACCATCGTTTAGCAGTGACCTTGACTAAAGTAAAGTTGGAAGGAAAGACACCAAAAGTAGACACAAGACATAAGCCAAGCACAATTTGATGGGAGGAGGGATTAGTATAAGTGACATTATAAGATGTGATATGGTTTCAAACAATACAAGCTTATTGTGTGTGACAACCTCATTGGAGAAAGCTGAGCTTGTTACTATGACAGCATACTTTGACTATAACATTCATAGAAGATAAATCATTTCAATTTAGTCCATTCAGTTGTTTTATTATTAAAGCTGACAAGGAAGCAAAAGCAAGTATCACCAGAGAAATCACTGCAATATACATCTGCCAAATTGTAATATGGTAGGATCAGAGATCATCCAGGGGTGTCATAATTGTAATTTCAGAAAACCTAGTTGTGTTTACATAACATCCACCTGTATCTCTTGAGCTTATATTTCCAATTTGTTGCCCATCTGTATCTAAAGAGAAATGAAGTACTCCATATTGTTAAATACAGTTTAAATAAGTTAGGCCTGGCTGTGGAAGATCAACATGAAATGCAGCTTTGGAAAGTAAACTGAAATGGCAGGGACTGCAAGTTCATCCATTTTACAAGCATGCCTGTGGCCTGTGAAACATAGCAAAATAGAAGATTGTACGATAAACAGAGATTTCAGCGAGGCTAATATTATTATAATAATAAGCCCCAGACTCACTATATGGCCCTGTCACTTCAAGCTCCTCGTTTGTAAAACAGGAAAATAACTATCTTACTTAAGGCATGATATGGAGATAACACATCACACCTTTTAAATTAACTATAAAAGCTACTGTAAAAGATAACTACTCCTTAGATTTCAGTCACTCCATAGAGGTTCTGAAAGAGACCATATTTGTAACAAAACAACAAATGAAAAGCACCCTAGGGAGCAATCCTGTCTACTCAGAAGTAAGTCCTATTTTGTTCAATGCAGCCAACTTCCAGTTAAATGTTTTCAAGGTTACAGCCTTAATGCATGCACAACTCCACTGCATATAGTGTCTGCCTACTCATATTGAGGGCCCTTGGCAAAGTTTGATGTTGGTATGCAAAACTGTACACACCAATTTGTAAGCTTTTAAATGTTAAAATCCCTGTGTAAAATTTTATTGTGAGTGAGGGCTTTTGCACAGCCTGTATTGAATGTAAATGTTTCAGAAAGTTCATAGTAATACTGTATTACGACGACATCATAAATATCCAGTCTCTCATCCAAAGAGAACTGTACCCTGTACTACTGCAAATGGATATTTCAGTGCTCAAGGAAGTAGAAAGCATTCTGGTTTTCCAGAATACAGTGAACATATTTCTCTGTGACTTCAAAACAGGCAAGAAGGATTAATCTATTTATCACTTACATTACCAATTACTGGGGAGAATAACCCAGTCCATTTGTGTACTTCCAGGGCTTTTTTTGTAGCAGGAACTCCTTTACATATTAGGCCACACACCCCTGATGTAGCCAATCCTCCAAAAGCTTACAGACCTCTTAGTACAGGGCCTACTGTAAGCTCCAGGAGGATTGGCTACTCAGAGGGGTGAGGTGGCCTAATATGCAAAGGAGTTCCTGCAACAACAACAAAAAAACCCTGTATATTTCCAAAAACATCTGCCCATAGTTAATGATCTGGCCTGATCCAGCAATAAAATTCCCATGTTCTTAACTGTCCCAAAACCATTGGTAAACCCCTGGGGCTGGGGCCCCTTTTTCATCCAGACATTCCACCAGCCTTCAGCCTCTCCAATAAAAGGCAGACATCAGAAACCAATAAGTTTGTGCTTTATTGCCCAGATTGATCAGAAGAACAGAGCCCCAGATTTAGGAATGGACATGAACCAAACCAAAATTTGTCAAATTTTGCCATTTGTGGTTTGTGAAGCAAAAATCTTGATGTCAAGAATTTCCACGAGAGCATTTTCACACATTTCATTTTGATTCTCCAATCACATGTAATAAGAATACACACTACATGTAAATTTCTCAAATAAATGTATTTATTTGTTTGTTTGTTTGCCTTAGATTTCTATCCCACCCTCATTGCAAGCAGACACTGGGTGGCTAACTATCATTTAAAACAAAAATTTTAGGTTACAAATTTAAAACAATAAAACTTAAACAATTAAGACTACATTTATGGTGCTAATCAGACATTTGCCCCCCCCAGTCAGAATGAAGAGGCTGACACAGTATGTTGGATAAACCGGGCCACTTTATTAAAGATAACTTAATCAACTAGAATGGCAAGGGGTATAGGCCTAACAGGACAAGCCCTGGGGACAACCATAGGACCCTGCCTTGTCCTTAGAGGGCGAGCCACCCTGCCCCCAGCACGAGTCCAATATTCTGGCTGGTGCTGAGCGGCCAGGCCCAAACTCCAACTCCACCTAGGCCAGCACCAATCCCTCTGGAAAGATCTGCCCCGATGAGGCTTTACCGTGATCTGCACTCCCAACGTTGAGCCGTACAGCCCATCTGCAATTCATACAGACCACCTGCACCTACTGGTGCAGGGCCATAGGTGCTCCCCTGAACAAACACTGAAGGTCATACCTCATCCTGCCACCACCAGTACCAAGCCTCTGCTTAATAATACTAATAATAAATTTTATTTATGCCCCGCCCTCCCCGCCGAGGCAGGCTCAGGGCGGCTTACAGGACATGGTAAAAGCCATGTTAAAACAATAAAATAAGATTATACAATTCAATACAGATAACAATTAAATATTTAAATAATCTAAAAACAGTCTAAAAATATAATCTAATAGTGCTATTATCTCAGTTATGTTAATGTTAATGATGGCGTGATGTTTATTCCAATGCTTAGCACCCACCGGACGGTCTAGAGCCGACCACAATCCCTGCCTAATCTCTTCCAAAAAGGCCCGGTTACCCATCTCTGATAAATGCACCCCATCCAGCCTATACAAGTCGGCATTCTCGACTCGTATAGCTGGATGGGGAAGGAATATCCCTAAGCCTCCTTCCATGACCTTCTGCAAGGCCTGATTGGCCTTGTGTCTGGCACATTCTATCCTCCCAGGGGACAAAGTGTACCGCCAGACTCTGCGTGGCAGAATTGCTGACCACACCAAAAGAACTCCTGGCCATCTCTGCTTAATGGCCTGCAAATCCTCCCACGCCTGCAATGAAAGGACCTTCCCTTTCATAAATCCAAGGTCATTACCACAGAGGTGGATAACCAGGATGTGTGGAGGAGGCACCCTCCTTCCACAGAACAAAAGTGGCATGATCCCTGGCCAACGCAGGCCACAGCGGCCCAGGCACTCCACCGTTGCCCACTCACTGAGACCCAGCTGGGTACCAACTGGTGATCTCCTGGCTTGGTGGGCAGCCCAAAAAACCATACTGTTCCCGCAGATGAGGATTCAACGCCTCTCCCTATGAGCCACAGCACCTGAAAAACAGAAAAGAGTCACAACCCAGAAAATACATGCCAACAGGCAACATAACTGCTACATGCCCCCCTCCAACTTCCTTACTGAAAGACCAATGGGTGCACATATGACTTGTAGGCAGCTGACCATCAACGGCCCATCCGCTGTATCGCCAGAAAAGTGTAGCCCATAGCTGCCACGGTGGATGCGGCACCAATTAGAAACAAACGTGTAGCGAATTTAACACCCCCTAACCCCAGCTTCGCCAGTGCCTTACCGGTCACTGCCCAAAATTGATACTTCATTAGTAGAGAACCCTCACTGTGGTGAAACAAGGGGCCATCGCCCTCTCCCCTGAGTGGTATATACCGCTTCAGTGCAGTGACAGGGCAAAGCTCTGGCGATACACACCGGCCAATTGTAATGATTGTGCCTCTTTGATGATGGTCCATTTTCAACCGCCTTACTGTCAGCCGAGTGTGCCCCCTTAAAATTTGATGTCCTTGGCGCAAAGCGCCCTGTCAGAGTTATCCTTTTTCGACCGCACCACCAACTCACTGATCCGCAGTGCACTGAAAAAGGCCACCAAAGAGTCTGCATGAAAAAGCGCGGCCTCAAAGGAAGATGAACATACGTCAAGCCAAACCGTGTAAAGCCCCTTCAACACTGCAGGAGATACGCGCTGCCATGCGTCCACCTGTGGCCCCCGTTCCCTTGCCCAACCTTCCAGCATCTTCCTAACTCTGAAGTTGCCAGTGCCCTCAGCAAGGCCCTGCGATTTACTTATAAAGGAAAGTGCAGCCAATTGTCCCCTAATTGACTTAAGCCCCAACCCTCTGCCCTTCTGATGAATGCAGAATTGCAAAATGTGCGCCACCAGGACTGGCCAACTATCCTAAAAGCCCAGAATTGCCCAATTCCCTATCATAGGTTTTCCGAGTGCTCGGTGCTAAAGCTAATCAAATTGCCCTACCGGCTTCAGCTTCCCAAGCTGCCAAAGATCCAGTGGCATTCGCGCTGGCTGCAGGTCCACTTCCTGAGCAAGCTGGCAAAAACGCTCGATCTGTCGATGAGATAGAGCATCCGCCACCCCATTGCACCCTCCTGGAACATGCCTTTCCAGGAGTAGAATATTCAAATGAAGGCATCGCAATGTGAATGCCCGCACCAAATTCATAACCACTGTGGACTTGGATGACAAGGAGTTGATAACATGTACAACAGCCATGTTATCACATCAGAAATGGACTGTATGGTTGGCTAGCTGTTCTCCTCAAAGCCAAACTGCTACTACAATGGGAAAGAACTCCAAAAAGGTGAGGTCACAACAGAGACCACTGGCCAACCACACAGCGGGCCACTGCTCCGCACACCAGTGTCTCCAGAAATATACTTAGAAACCAGTGGTGCCCACTGCATCTAATGAAATTTGGAGCTCAGCTTCTGTCTTTAAGTCCTCCTGCCAAAATGAAATTCCATTGAAGGATTCCAAAAATTCCTCCCACACCTCCAGGTCCCTCCGCATACCTGTGCTCATCTGAACTCTATGATGAGGAAGCCACAGAGACCCCATGGCGGTACATAGCCACCTCAAAAAGGCCCTCCGAGGCGCAACAACCTTGCAAGCAAAGTTGAAGTGCCCCATCAACTGCTGCAACTCCAATAGCGACATCTTGTGTTGCTTTTTGATAGAGGCCAAACGATCCCTCAGACCCTCTACTTTATCCACAGACAGCCTTGAAGCTTGCTGCGTAGTGTCCAGCTCGATGCCTAAAACGGTAATAATCGAGCTGGGCCCCTCTGTATTTCCATGGGCCAATGGGACCCCGAGCTCCGTTGCCAGGTCCTCAAACGACTGTAATAACCCGGCTCATTGCCCAGATCCCGCAGGGCCCACAAAAAGGTAGTCATCCAGATAGTGAACTGTATTGTTCAACCCAGACTTGGTCCGAAGCGCCCAATTCCACAAAGGAACTAAACCACTCAAAAGCGGCACAGGATACTGAGCATCCCAAGGGTAGGGCCCAGTTCATGTAATATTTTCCTTCAAAGGAAAAGGCAAAATGCTAACTTAACGTCGCATTTTGCCATTTCAGCCCCCTCACCACTTTGATCACTTGATCAAATGAAGTATACCTGACCGATCAGAGAATGGAATCATTCACTGACCCGCTCCTGGGTGGTGTATCAAACAGCATTCCCCGGGTGCCTTTTTAGGCACCACTCCTAAGGGAGATACCCTTAAAGTAGGTACTGGCAGAGCGTCAAAGGGGCCTAGGACCCTCTCCTCTGCACACTCCTTGGCTATTTTTGCCCTGACCATGTGTTCCATCCCAACAACTGAACAAAGGTTAGGGGCCATACAAGGGACTCTAGGTCCCTGATACGGAATCCTAAATCTAAAACTAAATCCCTCCAGTAAATAGGCCCTATCAGCCACAAAGGGATAATTATCCAACAATTGCCTAAGTACCTTCAGACATATGGGGCTGGGTCCCTTTCCCAGGTGGATGCTGATTGCTCCCACCACCGGGGCACTTTACACTCCCCTTGGTTTTTGACCTACTGCAGGCTGAGAAGGTATACGACTCCCTGCATAGCGGGCACTCGTGTTTAAATTTACAGGCTTTTCTAGAACACACATCCTTGGAGGTAAATTCCCAGCAGAGCAGCCGGGGTTGAACTGACTGACCCGCTGTACTGCGAGTGCCTTCAGTATTCTGTTGTCTGTGCACTAAGTGCCCACTGTCAGCCCTATCACCTGTGTTGGGCTTCGCCGGGGACATCAACTGCAGCCAGAGCTCTGGGATAGAGCAGAGAAGTGCTACAAGCATGAGGTTTGTGGCTCAGCAGCTGGGGAAGTTGCTGAAAACTTCTGAGTTTGTGTGAAGGGCTGAAGGTAAAGGTGATTGTTGCTGACTGATTAGGAGTGGCTGTGTTCCCCACCCTCTTTGCATTATTAAGCTGCGCCTTGCCAGAGACCGAGCACATTGCAGAGAGCTCTGGGATAGAGCAGAGAAGTGCTACAAGCATGAGGTTTGTGGCTCAGCAGCTGGGGGAGTTGCTGAAAACTTCTGAGTTTGTGTGAAGGGCTGAAGGTGAAGGTGATTGCAGGTGATTTTTGCTGATTGATAAGGAGTGGCTGGGATCCCCACCCTCTTTGCATTATTAAGCTGCGCCTTGCCAGAGACTGAGCACATTGTAGAGAGCTCTGGGATAGAGCAGAGAAGTGCTACAAGCATGAGGTTTGTGGCTCAGCAGCTGGGGGAGTTGCTGAAAACTTCTGAGTTTGTGTGAAGGGCTGAAGGTGAAGGTGATTGCAGGTGATTGCTGCTGATCAATAAGGAGTGGCTGGGATCCCCACCCTCTTTGTATTATTAAGCTGCGCCTTGCCAAAGATGCAAGCCTTTGGCGTGAGCCGAAGGGCGCAAGCTAAAGGGCTCTTGGCCTGTGGCTCTTAGCCTCGGGGATGTGTAAGGACCAGGAACCCAGATTCCTTGTGTTCCCAATAAGGTAAGTAGACTCTCCAGACGGGGAGCCACATAAACAAACAGCGTTTAAAAGGGGACTGTATATTTTTAAAAAGCCATCATGAAGGTAGAATGCAAGCAGGGGGGTGGGGGCTTTCCAGTGTTTTGCACTGAGTGTCACATGTATGACTATCTGTTCACAGGACAGAAGTCTTGGGTGTGTGCTCGATGCAAGGAGCTCCTGATTCTCAGAGAACAAGTTCGTACCCTTGAGGGTGAGGTGACTGACCTGGAGAAGCAGAGAAAGTCAGTTAGGCACTCAGAGAAGACTCTTGGGAATGTGTTGGATGAGCCCCGCTCTGAACGTGGCAGCCCCATTGCTGCCAGGGAGCATGAGGGTCAAGAGGGAGCAGGGCACCGGCTGAGGATAAGGGGAATGAGCCCTCAGAAGGGATCTCTTCTTCAGTTGGTGAGCGGGAATCCTTTCACACCAAGGAACCATCCCTGGGCAGAGAGAGAGGGGGGGGGGGGGGTCTTGGTAGTTGGTGATTCGAACTTTAGGTAAGTAGACAGCTGGGTGGCAAAACCGTGTACTGACCATATGGTGACTTGCCTGCCTGGTGCGAAGGTAGCGGACATTACGTGTGTTGTAGATAGACTAATAGACAGTGCTGGGGAGGAGCCAGTGGTCGTGGTGCATGTTGGTACCAACGATGTGGGGAAATGCAGTCGTGAGGTCCTGGAGGAAAAATTTAGGCTGCTAGGCAGGAGACTTAAGGCCAGGACCTCCTAGGTAGCCTTCTCAGAAGTGCTACCTGTTCCACATGCAGGGCTGGAGAGACAGGCACAAATTAGAAGTCTCAATGTGTGGATGAGATGATAGTGCAAGGAGGAAGGGTTTAAGTTTGATAGGCACTGGGATGCTTTCTGGAACAAGCGGGATCTGTACAAAAAAGACAGTCTCCACTTGTCCCCAGATGGAACCAGGCTGCTGCGCTTAAAATCAAAAAGGTGGCAGAGCAGTTTTTAAACTAAATCTTGGGGGAAAACCGACAGGAGATGAAATGTCTCTGGTTCAGGAGGACTCATCTCAAAGAGATGAAGGGTTAGCTGTTACTTTTCTACCGGGTAATGGATCACAGTTGTCCACTGAGATGATGACAAACAGTATAGACTGCCTGCCAGAGTCTCAAGGCGGCAGGAGGAAGGTGGCGGGCCTAGCTTACCTGGGAAATTATAGATGTTTGTACACAAATGCTAGAAGTGTTCAAAGTAAAATTGGTGAATTGGAATATTTAGTGTTGGGAGAAAACATGGACATTGTGCGAATTTTGGAAACTTGGTGGAATGAGGAGAATCAGTGGGTCACGGTGATTCATGGATATAAGTTATATTGGAAGGATAGGGAGGGAAGGGTTGGAGGTGGGGTGGCTCTGTATGTCAGAGAGGGCATACAGTCTAGTAAGACTGAGGTCAGAAAATTAGATTCCCTTCTAGAAATGCTTTGGGTTGAAATAGAGGGCCTAAAAGGAAATTTAACTATGGAAGTTTGTTATCGCCCACCAAATCAAAAGATAGAGGACGACTATAATATGATGGAAGACTTAAAGATAGTGGCTAGACATAAAAACTGTGTCATCATAGGTGATTTTAACTACCCGCAGATTAATTGGGTCAATATGTGTTCTGGTCAAAAGAAAGAGATTGAGTTTCTTGATGCTCTCAATGACTGTGCTATGGAGCAGATCGTCTCTGAACCTAACAGGGGTGGGCGATCCTGGATTTGGTCCTAAGTAATGGCCAAGTCTTGGTGAGAGATGTAAAAGTGATCACACCGCTTGGGAGCAGTGACCATAACATTATTGATTTCACCATTTGTATAAATAGGGAGTTGCCCCAAAAGACCAGCACAAACACGTTTAACTTTAAAAGGGGTAAATTCTCTGAGATGAGGAGGCATGAGAAGAGAAAACTGAAAGGAAAGGTAAATACAGTCAAAACTCTTGGGGTAGCTTGGAGGCTATTTAAAACTACAATCCTAGAAGCTCAGATAAAATATATACCACAAGTTAGGAAAGATACAAACAAGCATAAGAAAAGGCCTGCATGGTTAACAAACAAAGTTATGGAAGCTGTAAAATGTAAGAAGGACTCCTTTAAACAGTAGACATCTAGTCCAAGTGAAATTAATAAAAGGGAGCACAGGCTGTGGCAAGTCAAATGCAAGACTGTTATCAGGAAGACAAAGAGGGACCATGAGGAGCATATTGCAAAAAACATAAAGACCAACAATAAAAATGTCTTCAAATATATTAGAAGCAGGAAACCAGCCAGGGAGGCAGTGGGGCCCTTGGTTGACCAAGGGGTAAAAGGATTACTGAAGGAGGATAGGGAAATGGCTAAGAAGCTGAATGCATTTTTTGCCTCCATCTTCACTGTGGAAGATGAGAAGTGTTTGCCTGCTCCAGAACCACTTATTTTGGAAGGGGCATTGAAAGACCTGAGTCAGATTGAGGTGACAAGAGAGGAGGTCCTACAACTGATAGACAAATTAAAAACTAATAAGTCACCAGGTCCGAATGGCATACATCCAATAGTTCTGAAAGAACTCAAAGTTGAACTTGTTGATCTTCTGACAAAAATATGTTATCTTTCATTGAAATCTGCCTCCATTCCTGAGGACTGGAAGGTAGCAAATGTCACCCCCATCTTTAAAAAGGATACAGAGGAGATCCGAGAAACTACAGGCCAGTCAGTCTGACTTCAATACCGGTAGAAACCATTATCAAGGACAGAATGAGTAGGCACATTGATGAACATGAGTTATTGAGGAAGACTCAGCATGGGTTCTGTAAGGGAAGATCTTGCCTCACTAACCTGTTACATTTCTTTGAGGGGGTGAAAAAACATGTGGACAAAGGAGACCTGATAGATATTGTTTACCTTGACTTCCAGAAAGCTTTTGATAAAGTTCCTCATCAAAATCTCCTTAGTAAGCTCTAGAGTCATGGAGTAAAAGGACTGGTCCTCTTGTAGATCAAAAACTGGCTAATTAATAAAAAGCAGAGAATGAGTATTAATGGGCAGTCTTCACAGTGGAGGACGGTAAGCAGTGGAGTGCCGCAGGACTCAGTACTGGGTCCCATGCTCTTTAACTTGTTCAACAATGATTTGGAGTTGAGAGTAAGCAGTGAAGTGGCCAAGTTTGCAGATGACACTAAATTGTTCAGGGTGGTGAGAACCAGACAGGATTGTGAGACACTTCAAAGGGATCTGTTGAGGCTGGGTGAGTGGGCGTCAACGTGGCAGATGAGGTTCAATGTGGCCAAGTGCAAAGCAATGCACATTGGGGCCAAGAATCCCAGCTACAAATACAAGTTGATGGGGTGTGAACTGGCAGAGACTGACCAAGAGAGAGATCTTGGGGTCGTGGTAGATAACTCACTGAAAATATCAAGACAGTGTGCGATTGCAATAGAAAGGGCCAACGCCATGCTGGAAATTATTAGGAAGGGAATTGAAAACAAATCAGACAGTATCATAATGCCCCTCTATAAATTGATGGTGTGGTCTCATTTGGAATACTGTGTGCAATTCTGGTCACCGCACCTCAAAAAGGATATTATAGCATTGGGAAAAGTGCAGAAAAGGGCAACTAGAATGATTAAAGGTTTGGAACACTTTCCCTATGAAGAAAGGTTAAAACGCTTGGGGTTCTTTAGCTTGGAGAAACGTCTACTGCGGGGTGACATGATAGAGGTTTACAATGTTATGCATGGGATGGAGAAGGTAGAGAAAGAAGTACTTTTCTCCCTTTCTCACAATACAAGAACTCATGAGCATTCGATGAAATTGCTGAGCAGTTGGGTTAGAACGGATAAAAGAAGGTACTTCTCCTTTTATATATATATATTGGCCACTGTGTGACACAGAGTGTTAGAGTGGATGGGCCATTGGCCTGATCCAACATGGCTTCTCTTATGTTCTTATGATTAATTTGATCCCAGGAAAGACCAGGGTTGACCACAGTGCTCATTCTGAAGGCCTCGTTGTATTGCAACCACACTGCACCAACGAAGTCCATGTATGCACGGTGCACTATGTCGCAGTGCTGAAAAAGCACTGCAACCCGTAAAGGCTGTGCCCTTGCTATCACCCCCGCATAAATCAAGAAACCTGGAAGCCAATTGGACATCCTATCAACCTTGCTATGTTTCAGCTTCTCCTTCTCCTTATCATCTAGCTCCTCCTTGTTCTTCTTTTCCAGTTCTCTAAAGAGGAGACTGAAGATGTCTACATATTCACCCCTTAATATCTTATCCCGGGTGGTCACTGCCAAATGATCACCCAAGGGCAATGCGGTTTTGCCGTAGGGCAGGACTTGGAACGGTATAGTCCTATAAGGATTCGGGGGATAATGTCACATACCCCAATGATTACCCAGCCAAGTCCTTTGTTACAGCAACTGCTGCTGTCCCCCTCCCCACGATACCTTGCGACGATGCTGTAGCCACTGATTGCAAAGGGGGCTGTGAGGCAGAACCAACACTACTCTGGCTCTGAAGCGGTGTGCAAGGTGCATCCCAAGCCCAAGAAGGTCCTGCCTGACTGTATTGTCCCAAAGGGGCCAGCTGCCCAGGCATTGACACTGCCATACATTGTGTATTGTGGAGAACTGACGACTGCGGGAGGCCCCACAGCCAAGTCGGAAGCTGGTGTTGCACTGGGGACTTACCCACTACCCCGAGGGGGTAACAGCCACTGCCACCACCGGGGTTGTCTCCACCACCTCCCCCACTGCTCCAGGATCCATGGGCTCCCCACCGGGGGCCTCTCTTGTATCCACCTCTACTTCCTGATCCGATCCCTGCTGCATGTCCGCGCTGACGGCCCCACCCTGTAACGCAGAAAGGCGAGCCAGAACCTCCTTTTCAAAAGTCATCCTGGATGACTGGCCTATTGCCCTACGGTGCCCCGCCCATGTGGGATCCCCTACAGCACCCCTCTGTTGTTCCAAAGCATCCAGCTGGCCTATGATGGCCTGTTTTAACTGGGCCTCCTCACCCAAGTCACCAGATGGCCTAGATTGCTGCCCCCTCTTTCTCGCAGGCTGTTTCCCCTTAGAGAGGCCCTAACCCTTCTTGGGAGCCATAACCTCCCCTATTAATCGCCCGTTAAACACAACCACTCATGGGTGACCTAGCCCCCCCCCCCCGCTTGTCGCCCCACCCAAGGGCAACCAACGGTCTGTAGGTGTGTGTGTATGTGTGTGGGGGGGTTGGCAGCAACCAAGCCTAAGCACACACCACCCTATTAACAAACAAGGGGGGGTATGGGTGTGAGTGCTCACCCTGGCCCCCTCGAGGGGGAGGGGGGGGAAATAGGCCTCCGGCCTATTTTCCCACCTTTGCAGCAACACCCCTTTCCTGCCTTTGCAGCAACACCCCGTTCACTCCCCACTACCTCGAACTTCTGACCACACGATTGGCAGCCCTGCGCTCGCTGCCGCCACTTGTGCAAATGAGCCAGGCAGCGCCTCGTAAGCATCCTCGTCCGCTTCAGCCACTCACCACTACCCCTCACACGCGTCGCCGCACCCAAGCCCAGCCGCGCGGTCCGAGGAACTCCGACAAGGCTATCCTCCCGAGAGCTGCGAAGTGTTGGGCGGGGCCTTTATAGCCCTGATGCCATGCCCAACGAGTGTTCCCAGATGACAGGGATGATGGGGCCAGCCTTCCCTCCTTCCAGGAGGGCAACAGTGGCCCCCAGCCTCTAGCTGGCATTGCCAGCCGGGCTGGGAAGGGTCCAATCTTTTATATAGGCGGGATCACAGCTTTCTTCAATCAGCAGTCTAATTTACATTGATGTAATAATTTCTTCTTTTCCTGACAGTGGTCTTTATGATGGTTCCAGTTCCTTGTAACTGATATTGCTCAGTAGCATGAAAGTGGCAGTCCTCTCCCATTTAGATATTATAGGCCAGTCAGAATAGTTCAGTTTTGTAGGCCTCCAGAATTGGGAGAGATCCCACAGGGCCCTCATACTTTTTGGGAGGATATTCCACATCATTGGTGCTGCCACTGAGAAGACCCTGGCCCTTGCAGAGCTCAGTCTGCCTCCCTTGATCCGGGGATGGATAGCAGATTTTGTGCTCCTGAATGCAGTACTCTTTTGTGTGCATGGAATAATACACATAATTTCTATGCATATACAGCTTTGGTACATACAAACTGATTCCCAGGTTTTTGAGGCAATTCTTTCATGTATACCAAAAACTGAACACACACAGATAAAAGATGCATTGCCTCATTCACACAAAATGGTGACTATGCATAAAAGTGGCGGTTAGAGCACCATAACAACTTCTCAAAAGGGCTGAAGAAAAATGACAGCAAGATTAATGTGTCAAATATTTAAAAGTAGGGATGCTTGAAGATTAGGGGTACACATAAAAAACAAAAACAAAAAACCTTGAGATATTTTTTGGGTTGCGGTATACTGAATCTGAAAAATATTGGTATTTCCTGATATTCCCAATCCCAATATTGGTATGGTATGATTCAGGAAATAATCAGAATTGTCAATTTTTTCAGCTCCTTGGACATCGTCTCCAGGTGACAGTTCACATGTCACTTGGAGAAGGTGTGTAAATACACCACAGTATGGGGATTTCTTTGGATGCCTTCTCCAAGTGATGTGCAAATTTGCCACTTGGGGAGAGCGTTTAAAGGGACTGTAATCCTTTTGAATGCCTTTTCCAGGCAGCAAGTGAACTTGCTACTTGGGGAGGGTGTTTAAAGGGACCACAGTCCTTTGGACGCTTGGGCATGGTGTTTAAAGGAACCCTTTGGGCACCTTCTCCAAGTGGTAAGTTTTCTCCTGCAGTCCAGTTTAAACCAGGCTGCAGGAAAAGGAAGCAACAAGAACTGCTGTGCCACGTGGAGCACATTGCTCCCAGCAGTTCCTGGGGCTCACTTTCTCCTGCAGTGCAGTCTGGTTCATTCTACAGGAGACGTAAGCCCCAGGAGCTGCTGTGCCACCAGGAGCCAACTGCTCTCGGCGGCACAGAAGATCCTGGACTCATTTTATCTTGCAGTCCCATTTAAACTTTCTCTGGCATCTGGTTTAAACTGAGCTGTCAGAGAAGTGAGCCCCAGGAGCCTGCGACTGAACTTGCAGTCCCTTTAAATGCACTTCAACAGAGTGCATTTTCAGCCGACCTGAGAAATCCCAAATCTTTTTGAGATTTTTCAGGTTGGCCATTTTCAGACCGATGAATAAATGGCCCACTCACTGACTGAAAAAATAAGAAGAAAATACTGAAATGGTATTTTGGGATATTTTTTGGCTTGGTTTAGTCAAATGCATACCTCTGTTGAAGATTCACACAGTTTGTCCTGTTTGCCAGTATTTCATTTTTTGAAGATCAGTTTGACTCGTTTTGCCTATTTTCCACTGGTTGCTTCATGTATTCCTTCCTAACAGTGCAGTACAGTGCAATATCCTACAGTTTGTGTCACCAGAAGGTTTTTGAAGGATTTTTAGATTGATAATTTCTACTGTGTTATGGGCCCAGGGCCTGTGGGGAATGCTGGCAAGGAATAATACAACCATAAATAATTTGGAGAAATAAAAGGCCACAGCTTTATTGAATACACCACAGCATGGGGATGGATCCTGAATTGAGTGACACACTTGCCTGCTGGGGGTACAGCCAAGGAACGGGCACCTGGTGATGACAGTCCCACTTGCAGCCTCTGAGCAAGGCATGCCACTGAATTGGGACCACCCCAAGACCCCTTAAGGGAGTCCCCAGAACATAGAATGTGGGCACACCATGCACCCCCCCCCCCAGGCAAAAGGAGCCATCCCAATGCCCAAATCACCACAAGAGCCAGGGTGATTACCACCCCCCCGCTCCCACCAATGCTCCTACACCTGTAGCCAACAAAGCAATCCAAACCTAATGCCAGATATCTGTATCCCATTTGGATAAGTGCACACCATCCACCCTGTAACGAGCCAGTTGCCTATAATTGATATCCAGATGGCCAATGATACATCCACCCAGTGATTCAACTGCTCACACTGAGGCCTTGCATGCATTTCTTCTAACCAGGTCCACTCCATCAGGTGATATAGCACCACACCACTCCCAGCACTCCCTGACCAAATCAGGTATTTGTTAGGAAGCCAGGAATGGACACTCTCCAATTCCACAGCAATGGAGGATGACAAAACCACACTGGATGACCAAGGCATCCAGATGACTGAGGTATGACATTTGTCATTAAGTCAAGAGGAGAGATGGCCAAAATATTGTCTGATGACCCAACCAAGTGCTCTGCAGCTGTTTTTTGAGACCCAAGGCTTCTCCCCATTTGGATTATGAGGGATGATTACAGACCAGCACTTTGGACCAACTCAGAGATGCCTCAGACATCAACTAGAAAAATCCTTCCAAATGGCAATATCTACTGCCCATCCCCATCCTGTACCCACCCTGTTCTCCAGCCTCTGGAGAGTGGCTCAAAAAGCTACCACTTTGGAAGTAGCAGCAAATTTTTAAGTCATATGCCGGTCGCCTCCCCACCATCTGGAAGCAGAAGGGCGCAAACGAGGCACCCTGGCCTATGCAACCACCAAGCTGCCCCAGCTTTAAAAAAAACTTGTCAGGAGCATTTGAGCATGTGAGTGCTTGAGCACTTAACTTGTGGGGGCTGGGGAAGAGCAGTCTGGCTTCTGAAGCACCTCCACATCTGGAGGCACCTGGCCATCTTACAGACGGGATGCAGGCGCTTTGCTGGGGAGTGTGTGGAGGCTTTGAGATGGCTCTTTTCCAGCCAGCCTAACTGGCTGAATGCCTCCCAACTGCCCATCTGTTAGCAGCCAAGGCGTACTTTTCTGCCCAGAAGATGGTTCATATTGATTTGAGGTGACCTGCAACTGCTAAAAAACAAGGACATTAGAAACCTGGCTGAACAGAAGGATGTATATAAGACTTGTATGCTGAAGACTTTCATCGGCCATTGCCCAAATCTGCTCAGCAGAAAGACCCAATTTCAAATTCACAGTGGCAGCAACACAAATGCAAAAAGAGTACTCTCTGAAATTTGTTGTTGCTGGCAAACAAACATTCTAACAATCTAATACCACATTTATGAAGTCCCGGCTTTCATTTTTAAAAACAACAATCAGTATCTAGACCTTTTTGTTACAAAGCAAAAAGACATAAGGTACAGACAGTGCCTCAAAAAGCAGCTAGTGCCATGGCAGGGGGAAATGCAGGGGGGGGGGTTGTGTTTTGCTGTGTGGATTCAGCTATAGATAGTTAAATGAGTCCCAAATTAAATAAATCAGTCATAAATAAATGTTGTATTTTAAAAAACGGAGCCTCCGGGAGCCTGCCGCGGCTCGGCATGGCGAAAGGGGGAATTTTGCCCCCCCCCCCCGGAGGGAGAGCAGACGATGCGGCGCACTTCCAGCGCATCCCGAGGGGGCGGGGCTCCAATGTTGCTATTGAAGCCCCGTCCATTGCCGAGGCAGTCCTCTCGGCGTTTTTGGGCTGGCTGGGAGCATGTCTGCATGCTTCTTGTGCAGTCGGGGCTTTGCTGCCTGCATCAGCATGTGGATCGGCCGGGAGGAGAGGAGCGCGTCGCGGGAGTCATTTCTGTCACAGTGATTCTGGGGCAGTTTCGAGTTGGAGTGTTGGAGTGTGAGGGGGTTGATTAGGGCCCTCGGGAATTGCATTTTTAAGCTTTTGGGGGCAGTTTGAGTCCACTTGTGCTGCAGGGTGCCCTTTGGTCTGGGGGAGGCTTCCCTCGCTGGGGCTCTGGGGGCAGCGTTTGGGAGTGAGAGGTTCACATTGAATGACCTGGATGTGGCCACAGGGCCAATTCGGTCCATTTGATAATTGGCCCGGGGTGGGGCAGCAGGGGTCAGCAGCGGCTTGGCCTGGAGGCTGGGGATTCCCTTCTCCTTACGGGGCAGTCCCCTTTAGCGCTATGCCTTTTGGGGAAGTGGCTTTACCGTTGGGAGATCACTTGCTGCCTGCCACGAGGGAAAAAATTTTAAAAGGAGAATACCTGGACGTATTCTCCCTTTTATTTAGGGAATTGGAAAAGAAGGACAAGGAGGAGCTGGACGATAAAGAGAAGGAGAAGCTGAGAAAGAGGAAGGTTGATCGGACCTGGGCCAATTGGCTTCCAGGATTTTTCATATATGCGAGAGTAATTGCATGTGCAAAGCCCTGGCGGGCTGCTGCGTTGATTCAATATATGGACATCATATGCAAGGGGTATACGATGTTCAGCGGCCTGGCCTGGATCCAATATGATCAGGAGTTCAGGATGAGGGCCGCTTTGTACCCTTCACTCCCTTGGGATCGGATTCACCAACAGTTGTGGCTGCAGGTGATGTCACCTGCTCGGCCCAATTTGGAGGAACGATCTGACAGTGGTCACCTCGTGGCTAAGGCTTCCTCTTCTCTTTCTGGTGTGTCCTCCTCCTCCCGCAGTGTTGCAGGGCAGGCGGTTCAACCCCGCTTGCTTTGCTGGGAGTTTGGGTCCCAGGGGGCGTGCAGTCGTAAGGACTGCCACTTTAAGCACGAATGCCCCCTGTGTGCAGGCCCACATTCCTTCAACAACTGCCCGAGAGTTTGGCCACGCAAGGGTCAGAAAAGATCAGGCAGGGGTCCTTTTCAAACTGGAAAAGGGTCCCAGCCCGATAAAGGTGGGGCCTCTTAAGGAGTGGCTTAGCAAGTACCCACATAAGGAAGACAGTTTATATTTGTTGAACGGCTTTACGTTGGGCTTTAGAATTCCTTTTCAAGGTTCTCGTGGACCAACTTGGTCCAGAAACCTTAAGTCAGTTATGGGTTTAGAACATATAGTTGAAGCAAAAATTGCTAAGGAGTTGGCGGAGGGCAGGATTTTGGGCCCATTTGCCAGTCCTCCTTTGTGCAATCTTAGGGTTTCCCCATTGGGGGTGGTGCCAAAGAAGGCACCTGGTGAATTTCGTTTGATTCACCATCTTTCTTACCCCAGGGGTTCCTCGGTCAATGATGGCATACCTGAGGAGTTATGCTCCGTTAGGTACACCTCATTTGATCAGGCCGTGGGCGTCGTTCAATGCTGTGGTCAGGGGGCTGAGCTGGCGAAATGCGATATCAAGTCGGCATTTCGCCTTCTCCCTGTCCACCCGGATGATTTTGACCTACTGGGCTTTTCTTTGCCGGGCAATTCTACATGGACAGGGCATTGCCTATGGGTTGCTCTGTTTCATGTGCTGCTTTCGAGTGTTTCAGCACCTTTTTGGAGTGGGCTGTGCGCGAGAAAGTGGGTTTGCAGGATGTTGTTCATTATTTGGACGACTACTTGTTTGTGGGCCCTGCTAGCTCGGGTCGTTGTGCTCAGTTGTTAGCCGGCTTTATTGATTTGGCCGCCGAGTTGGGTGTGCCTTTGGCCGAAGAAAAAACTGAGGGCCCAGCTCATTGCCTTGTGTTTCTGGGGATCGAGCTAGATACTTTAGAGCAGTCATCTAGGATTCCCAGTCAGAAGCTGCGGGATTTGAAGGAAAGGATTAAGTCTTTTCTTTGCAAAAGAAAGGTTACGTTGCTGCAGCAGTTGGTTGGGCACCTTAACTTTGCCTGCAAAGTAGTTGCCCCGGGTAGGCCTTTTCTTCGCAGGTTCTGTGATGCTATGGCGGGCCTCCGCTCGCCGTAGCACAGGACCAGGGTTACTAGCAGCATGAGGGAGGACCTTAGGATGTGGCAGGAGTTTTTGGAATCCCTTAACGGGATTTCTTTTTGGAGAGAGGACATGAAGCTCGAGGCTGAGCTTCAGGTCATGTCCGATGCTGCTGGGTCATTGGGTTTTGGGGTCTACTTCCGTGGACACTGGTGCATGGAAGAGTGGCCGGAGTTGTGGGTTCAGGCCGGTTTGAGTCGTGACCTCACGTTTTTGGAATTTTTTCCCATTTTGGTTGTGGTTTGGCTGTGGGGGAGTGATATGGTTAATTGCACTGTTCATTTTTGGTGCGATAACATGGCAGTTGTTCATGTTATTAATTCCCTTACGTCCAAATCGCAGTGGGTTATGAGGTTGGTGAGGGCCTTCACTCTGCGCTGCCTGCGGCTTAATATTTTGTTTTTGGCCAAGCATGTTCCTGGGGTGAATAACGAGGTGGCTGATGCTCTCTCTTGCAAACAGATGGAGAGGTTTTGTCAGCTGGCCCCAGACACCGATCTGGATGCGGCGCCAATGCCCCAGGAGCTATGGCTGATTGGAGAGCCGAGGCCTGCAAAGCAATAGGCTTAGCCATTGCACCTAGTACCAGGAAGTCTTATGAGCATGCCGTGTGGCAGTTTGAGGACTTTAGGGCTGAGGTAGGATATCGCATTGTTTGGCCCCTCCCAGTGGAGCAGTTGCTCCACTACTGTGTTTCCTTAAGAGGTAAGGGATTGGCCGTGCGATCGATTTGGGGACGCATGTCTGCGCTGGCCTTCGCTAGCAAAGCATTTGGAATCTCAGGAGACAGCAGATTTTCGTATTCGAAAGATGCTGGAAGGGTGGTCCAGGGAGGCTGGGCCCAAGCCTGATACTAGGACCCCTATGTCTCCTGAGATTCTTCGGGATTTGAAAGGGGTTTGGAGCGCAGTTTGTGCGTCTCATTTCGAGGCAGTTTTGTTTCACGCAGCCTCTTTGGTGGCCTTTTTGGGGGCTCTGAGGGTTAGTGAACTGGTGGCAAGCTCCAAGAGTGATGTTTCAGGTAGGGCGTTGTTACTGAAGGATATTAAGTTGCTGGGGGGTAAGGCGTTCCTGTCTATCCGGCGATCCAAAACGGATCAAGTGGGTAGGGGAACTGTGCTGGAGTTGGGTCCGTGTTCGGAAGTGGAGCTTTGCCCAGTTTCCGCAGTGGCCGATTATTTGGCTGTGCGGGGAGGCTGCGAAGGATTGCTGTTTTGTCATGCTGAAGGCAGTCCTCTGACAAAAATCAATTTTGGGCCGTGACATCAAAGGCTTTAGCCTTGTTGAGTTTGTCTGGAGTGAGGTTTGGTACCCATTCCTTTAGAATCGGCGTGGCCTCTACGGCTGCCGCCTTGGGTTATCCTGCTTCGTCCATTCAACGCATTGGCCGTTGGCGGTCTCAGGCCTACAAAGGCTATATTCACCCTTTGCTCCGCTAATAAGTTTTGGTTAGGAGCCAGGGTGGTTTAAGGTTCGGGTTGTATAACTTGTTTGTTTTTTCCTTTTAGATGCTGTTGTTCCTGGCCGGAGGAGCAGAGTTCTCATCTGCGGGCACAGTTATGTGTTTTGGGTGGTACATCAAGCTCGGAGAACTGCTGTTGGCTCTCAGCTGGGGCTCAGCAAACATGTTATGATAGAATGGAGGGGGCGCCGGGGTCTTCAGTGGCCTGGCTTGCTCCCCCTTTTGTTTCATGGGTGCGGGGGCCCTCCTCCCCAGGTATTGATTATTCACCTGGGAAGGAATGATCTCGGGCTGATTAAGGGCAAGGCGTTGATCTTGCAGGCCCGGGATGATTTCAGGTACATAAGGAACAGATGGCCTGGTATCATTATAGTTTGGTTGGCCATGATTCCGCGCTTGGTGTGGCGCAGTGCCTGGAATCCAGCGGGGTTAGAAAGGGCTCGTTACCGAGCGAATAAGGAGCTTTGCAAGGTTCTGGAAGGTGGTTTGGGCCACTATTTACCCCATCCGGATATTTCTAAGGAATGTCCTGACCTCTACAGAGGGGATGGGGTGCATCTCTCGGAAAAGGGTAATATGCTTTTCCTGAGGGATTTGCGGCAAGGGCTTGTGTTGGCTTTGGGCCTTTCTGTGGGTGCTAAGCCCTAAGTAGAGACTTGGCCTTAGTTGTGGCAGGTTTTTACGGGGTTTATGGCACCAGGCGGCCTGGGGAGGACCGGTTAGCCTCCCCCTTTTGGGGAGTTAGGGGTCTGGCAGGATCAACCTTTGGTGTGGCCTGAGGTTTGTGAATGCAGACTGTCCTGGAGACTCGATTGGATGGGTGCCTTTCGCTGAGACTCGTGTCTGGTGTTTGGGCCCTCCAGTGCGAGCCTCCCTGCTGGGCCTGCCTAACGGGAGCTGTGGCTCACAGGTCCGGCTGGGGGGCCAGGTCTCTTGCCCGCTGAAAAGGCAGGGGAGCGGTCTGAGGAGGCCCCTGGCCCTGACCTGGCCGCAGTTCGGTTGCCCTTGCCGTTGCTGTGTTATTTAATAAAAGTGGCCCATAGTTTCACCAATCTAATTGTGTCCATCTCTTTATTCTGACTTGGGGGGGCAAACTTATGTTACTGTCTATCTAAATAGTCCTTAGTTAATGACTATTGGTCTGCTTGAATGAGCAGTGCTTTCATATAAGTGGAAAAAAACCAATACAAAACTGTTTGGCAAGTTTCATATCTATAATTCTGATTTGGTTTTAGAAGGTTTGGATGAGTAAATGCTTCTACTGGAGAAACCCATCTTGGAATTTTTTGATAAATTTTCGTCTTTAACCATGACCACGTATGATACAAAGATTTTCGAAACCAATGATTCATAAGAACATAAGAGAAGCCATGTTGGATCAGGCCAACGGCCCATCCAGTCCAACACTCTGTGTCACACAGTGGCAAAAATTTTTATATATACACACACACTGTGGCTAATAGCCACTGATGGACCTCTGCTCCATATTTTTATCTAAACCCCTCTTGAAGGTGGCTATACTTGTGGCTGCCACCACCTCCTATGGCAGTGAATTCCACATGTTAATCACCCTTTGGGTGAAGAAGTACTTCCTTTTATACGTTTTAACCTGTCTGCTCAGCAATTTCATTGAATGCCCACGAGTTCTTGTATTGTGAGAAAGGGAGAAAAGTACTTCTTTCTCTACTTTCTCCATCCCATGCATTATCTTGTAAACCTCTATCATGTCACCCTGCAGTCGACGTTTCTCCAAACTAAAGAGCCCCAAGTGTTTTAACCTTTCTTTATAGGGAAAGTGCTCCAGCCCTTAAATCATTCTAGTTGTCCTTTTCTGGACTTTCTCCAATGCTATAATGCAATGATTCTTAAAATAGGAGTGGCCTTCAAGTCTTTGATACCACAAATATGCATGCCATCCCATAGCCAAATCATGTCCTTCTAGTAGCATTTGTCTCTTGTCATTCAAAAGTATCCAGTCTCTTACCCATAAAAGTACAGATGCTTTGTAGTATAGACAATCTGGTAGGCCCATGCCTGCTCTTAATCTAGAATCCTGCAATGTCTTTAGTTTGATTCTAGGTTTTTTGCCTTGCCAAACATATTTAGCAACCATTCTGTTCCGTTCTTGAAAAAATCCACTATTTAAAAATATTGGAATAGTTTGAAATAGAAATAATAATCTTGGTAAAATATTCATCATATTAGGGCTATTCTTCCCATCATTATTAGGGCTATTCTTATAAAGATAAATTTAAATCATACCATTTTTCCAAGTCTTTTTAAAATTTCTTTGAGTAGTTTATCATAATTGTCTGCTTTTAGGTTGCTGGATCTATTTGAAATAACCACACCTAAATATTTAATTTTTTTTCATAAAGAAATCCTGATTTCTGCTGGAAGGATTGAAGTTGTTCCATCGTCATATTCTTTGTCAAAAATTTTGTTTTGTAATAATTAATCTTTAATCCTGCATGATGGCCAAATTGTTTGATCTTGTTTATAAGGCAGTCAATTGAGTCTATTGGTTGTTCTAATATAAATCTAAATCATCAGCAAAAGCTCTCAGTTTATATTGTTCATCTTTTATCACAGCTCTCTTTATGCTTGGATGTTCCCTTATTTGATTATTCAGCATCTCTAAAGATAAAATGAAAATAGAGGTGACAGTGGACAGCCTTGTCTTGTACCTTTTTGAATTTTAATAACATCCGTTAATTCGCCATTCACTGTCACCCTTGCATTTTGTGTAGAGTATATTGCTTCTACTACTCTCAAAAAGTTTTCACCACACTCCATGCCTTTCAGTTGTTGCAACATAAAGTGCCAACAAACATTATCAAATGCTTTCTCAGCATCTAGACAAATTAAGGCCAATTGCTTCTCTGAATGCTTCTCATAATATTCCAAAATATTACAAATTGTTCTGACATTATCTTTCAAATATCTTTTAGGAAGAAATCCCGCTTGGTCATAATGTATTATGGATTGTAAGACTTTCTTCAGACGTTGCGCCAATATTGCAGCAAAATTTTTATAATCCACAATTAAAAGGGAGATTGGTCGATCAATATCTTTCAAATCGTTATTTTCTTTTGGGATCAAGGATATTGTGGCTTCTTGCCATGAAGCTGGTATTTGACCTTCTTCTTGAATCTTCTCAATGAGATGTTTGAATGGTAAAAGCAGAGAACCTTCATAAGCTTTATATAATTCTGCAGGTAAACCATCTGGTCTAGGAGTTTTGCCATTCTTTTGAGATGTCATTGCCTCTCCAAGTTCTCTTATTGTTATTGGTTCATTTAAATTTTTTTGTTGTTCCTCTGTGAATTTGCTAAGATTATTTTGCTTAATATATTCTTCTAACTCTGTTTTCTGAACTTGCTTCTCTTCATATAATTTTTTATAAGACTGCTCCACAATTTCCCGTATTTCTTGTTTTAGATTTTTCTCTTTATTGTTCTCATCTTTCAATGCCGTAATTATTCTTTTGGTCTTCTCTTTTCTCATCCTGTATGCCAACCACCTTCCAGGCTTATTAGCATGTTTGAAAAAGTTTTGTCTAGCATACCTTAGTTTGATTTCCATCTCTTCCATAAGAATTAAATTCAATTTATGTTGCATTTCTTTCACCTTTTTCTGAAATTCAGATTTTGTAGGTTGTTTTTTTTAAGATTCTTTTCAGCTTCTCCAGCTTGCAATATTAACTTTTGGAAATTTTCAGTTCTCTTTCTTTTTCTTGCTACAATATCTAATTGCAAAACCCCTATAATAAGCTTTAGCAGTATCCCAAACTACTTGCATTTTTACTTCTTGTGTTATATTCTGTATGAAAAAGCATTCCATTTCTGCCTTGGATTCTTTAAGAAAGTCTTTATCTTTCAAAACTGAAGTATTTAAATTCCAAAATTTTCTTTTCCGTAAACCTTTTAGTTTTATCATTACAGGGCTATGGTCTGAGATAACCCTTGTTTGAATTTCTATCTCAGTTAAATCTTTAATCAAATTTGTCAAAAGCCAACACATATCAATTCTTGACCAGGTTTAATGACTGGAGGAATAATAAGTAAAATCTTTAGATTTGGGATATCTTGTTCTCCATACATCTACCAAATCCATTTCTTCTGCTAATTTCCAAAAACTTGCTGGTAATTGAAGGCCTTTACTTTTCATCTGTTTGTGCATTTTTTATCCAGTTGTCTATCCACAACTGCATTAAAATTTCCTATTAAACAATATTCTGCATATTCCAAATTCGATAATTTAAGATGCAAGTCTTGAAAAAATTTCTCCTGATAGTCATATGGGGCGTAAATATTTGCAAGTAAAATTTTTTTATTGTCCACTGTGATTTCCACCAATAAAATTCTTCCATCTTCAGAAGCATATTGCAGTTGCGGATTAAATCTATCTTTAATATATGTTGCCACACCCTGTTTCTTCTTATACTTGTCTGTTGCTGTAAATAAATTGCCCAATTTTTTATTTTTCAAAAAATGTTGATCTTTTGTTAGAATATGGGTTTCTTGCAAGCAAATTATATCCATTTCCAATTTTGCCAAATAGCTAAATGTCTTCCTCCTTTTAACAGGGGAATTAAGTCCATTCACATTAATTGAAACTATTGCAGTCATTATGGATTCGGGTTATCATTATCTTTCTTGTCCTTTTTGAGGTGTTGCCTTGTATGGTATCTCCATGATTCATTTGGATTTTCTTCCCCAGAGCCTTCTCCCTCTTCCTCCTCCTTTTTTTTACCTTCTTTCTCTTTCATTCTTTCCAAAAAGTTCCAAGCTTTAAAGATGGAATTAACTCTGTTATCTGTTCTCCTGATATGTAAAAAGAAAGCCCTCTGGCATTAGCCACATATAAGGTATTTCTCTTCTTCTCAAGAAATCTGTTGTCAGTATCCTATATCTTTAAGGCATATTGGAACTGCCAAAGGATTGTGTAACCCTTGCATACAGGTGTTTAAGTGTTAGCATGTGATACCATGTGAATGTCATTAACCAATGAGAAATGGGATTGGTTAAGGGGAATACAAATACAATAGCCCAATGTCTGTTCAGTGTGGAGTGGGAAAAGATGGATAGAGCATGGCATACTGATGGACTGATAAGGGAATTGATGATTGTGGACTGTGACTTGACTATTCTGTTGGACTGAGTATCTGTACCTTTGCCTGGCTGGACTGATTGTAAGTGTATGATTATTGGACTGATTCTTGACTGTGATATCTGCCTGACCCTAATACAACTTTGTTGAACCAGCTGTCTTTGTGAGTGTCTTCATTAGAGCAACAACTGAGACTGGTCTGACTAGAGTGGCCCGGAGGGGTGCTTCCACTACTACTCTGTCATCTGTTAGGGCTTGGTATTCTCTCCTCTTTTGTCTCACAGGCCAGGGGAACTCTCTCAGGATTTTCACCAATGAACTTTGATAGGCAGTTTGTTTCATCTTGTATAACTCGAAGGTACCCATCTAACTTGGTCAAATTCTTCTTCCATCCTCTTAGGAGTCACCTGCAAAATTTCAGCCAAGGCTTCACTTAGAATTTTCTATAAATCTTCATTTTTCTCTTCTGGTATGTTCTGAAACCTCAACATATATGCAGCTCTATCTACTTCCAGTTGTAGGACTCTAGAATCTTGTAAGCTCTGTTCTTTTTCCAGCTGTTCCACCTTTTTGATTACTCTGTCACCTGGCCCTCTAACACTTTTAAAGCTTTATTAGTCTCAGCTGTCTGTCTAGTATTCTCCAAAAGTTCTTTTTTAATCTGTGCCATCTGTTCAACAATGTTATCTACTTTGCCTGTTAATTGTACTATAGCAGTCATTAAAGCAGCCTGCATCTCTTTCATGTCTCCTGGCATGGTCGTAAATTTGCTTGGTCCAGATGGATTGCTAGGTAAAAGAAATGTTTGCTTTCCTTCTTTGTTATCTTTTTTTTTACAGCTTCCTTGGGACCACTCATTCTTGTTTAAATAAAAACACTCACAGGCAAGAATCCAAATGGCACCTCTCCCCCGTTTGTTTTGAAACTCTGTATTGCTGTTTGTACAAGATAAGCTAGGCTCCACCAAAGAATGATCTTATTATAAAAGAATTCAAAATGAAAACAACCTTCTAGCTTCTGTCAACCATTTGTGTTAGTTAAAATGATACTAGAAGTAATAATAAACACCCCTTTTCAGTTCACCACCTCAGATAATCAGTAGAAAAAACAATTCAGTTCAGTTCATTGGTACTGCAGCCATTGTCTGTTATAGGAAGCACAACTAGTTCAATTGTAATCCAAATCAGCACCAAGCCTTTCCATTAAGTTCCAGGTATAAAAGCTGCAAAGCATAAATCTGTAATCCAGGGCTGATTACCCTATTTGTAATCCAAGAGTGTGATCCAAATTCAAACTGTAGACCAGTAATCCAGACAAAGATGAGAAAAAAAAAACTCCAATAGTTCCAAAAATAAGAGCAAAAGGAACAAATGCAAAAAACCAAAGGTAAATAATCCAAATGCAGAGGCTAAAAAATGTAAATCTGTAATCCAGGGCTGAGTACCCTATTTATAATCCAAGTTTGACCCCCCAAAACAGACAAAAAGTCAATAATCCAACCAAAAAGGAAAAAAAAGCCAGCAAATCCAAAACTAAAAACATGTGGGTGCACAAAAAAACAAAATCTCAAACCAAAAGTCTTTAAAACCATATCCAAAAAGTAAATCAACTACAGATGTGCACAAAACAAAAATGAGAAATGAAATACCAGTTGTAATGATTATATCCACTAGGCTAGATAGAAGTCCAGTTTTTTTTTTAAATACACAAAATGCTCTTCTTACAACCCAAGATCCTGCTGTGTTTTCAGTATCAGGTACCCACCAGTTTTTAATCGATTCTTTAAGTATTTATAAATTTAAAGCACTTGCACTTCAAACAAAAATGTTTTTTAAACCAGCCGACTTTCTCATCCAAATGCACTTGTCAGCAAATCTCTTCCCCAAGAAGCAAAACATTTCCATCTCTCAAAGAAAGTTTAATAGAAATCAGTTAAGTTCAGCCATCCATCACAAATTGATGAAGTCTCTTGCTGCAGGTATTTTCAGTATATCAGATTAGGCAAACTTTTAGAAGCCTTGAAAAAGAAAGAGGGAGAGTTTCCCCCCCTCCTTTTTCTCAGTCTCCTGCCTTACTTGAAATCTGCTCCTGATTCTCTTTTTCCCCCTACAACTTGCTACCAATCCAGATACAAATATGGGGAAACACAGTATTGAGAAGACTGATGTCATTAGTCTTGAAAGTATAAATCTTGAAGATCCAAAATGTAATGTGTAAGAAAAAAAAAGAAGAAAGAAAACCAGTGGCTGACTCTTTGGCCATTTAAAAATGGTGATCGGGATGCTGATGCTGGGGAAAAGTGGGATCGGGAAGCAGCCGCCTCCACTGGCATTCCCGATCCACTGCTCCGATTCCCTTGCCTTCTGGGACCCTTCCTGGACCCCAGAGTCATGTTGACCTTCCAGGGGTGACCCCTCAACAACCCAATTTGAAAACTGCTCAGGACACGATAGTCTGAGCCGCTTTCATTCACAAGCTGCCGAAACCGGAAGTTCCGACAGTATGTTTTTAAAAGCCAAACAAGGCACTAACTCCAATGCATTCTGTTTTCAGTGCTACATATATAATATAAATACAGTATACACTCACATAACCTAGATAACTGGTATTGTGACCTTGGAATTTGATCACTCTATTTTTTTTAAAAAATTAATCACTCTAAATTGATCTATCCCAGGGGTGGCCAAACTTGCTCAATGTAAGAGCCGCACAGAATAAATGGCAGATGTTTGAGAGCTGCAAGATGGATGGATGGATGGATGGATGGAAGGAAGGAAGGAAGGAAGGAAGGAAGGAAGGAAGGAAGGAAGGAAGGAAGGAAGGAAGGAAGGAAGGAAGGAAGGAAGGAAGGAAGGAAGTCAAATAGATGGAGGGAGGGGAGATGGAAAGAAAGCAACTTTAATTTTAAATGCATTCTTCAAGCTGCTAGCTGGCTTGGCTTAAAGAAGTAATTGGGGGGGGAATGCCTTAAGCTGGCCAATGAGGTGGTAGAGGCTTCAAGAGACACATGTGGCTCCTGAGCCACAGTTTGGCCACCCCTGGTCTATCCTACGGACTTGGCCTACAGTGGCATGCCTTGGGTAAACTAAAGCCCATGATAAAAGGGATGCTAATGTTTCTAAATCTGTAGATATTATCTCAGTGAAGTATTAGAAAATGTTTCTGCCCAAACATCCATCAGATTATGGAACAGATAACCTCAATAAACACATTCAGTGAAGGGAGAAGCAGTTGTGTGTCTGTGTGTGAAGAAAAAGCAATTGTCTAGAAGAGACAGAGGCAGGAGCAGACAGACATTTCTCTGTGTTGACTGAAGCACCTTGGAAGTGCAGGTTGTCTCTAAATGGAGATCTGATGTGGGGGAAGTAGTAGATCTTCTACTTTGTGGAGCAGGGTTTTTTCTCATGTAACATTCAAACTGGCTAAAAGAAAAGATCTTTGGGATATGGATGCTCATGGTGACTAGCTACCTACAATTAGGGCGGGGGGGGGAAGGATGGCGCTATTCATACGGGAGGGTTACTCCTTTAGGGCTCTCCCGGCCCCAACGATCGATGGTCTGGAATGCGCCATTCTGGCATGGGATGTTGGATAAAGAATCTATCTAAACCCAGTCTGACAGCTCTGCGTTGACAGATGGTGATCTAGCAGGCATGCTAGGTCACAGTGACCTTATCAGCAGGCTGGTTTGAGCCGGCTGAGAACAGGTGAAGGGAACATGATGAGTCGGCATGACTCTGCACAGCCAGGATTGGCTGGGTGAACTATAAGTATGCTGTGTGTGGAACACACGGGTCTCTCTTCGAGAGTTAGCTGTCTGGCGGAGCATTTTGTCTGTGTGAATAATATATTGGACTGCACTAGTGAGCACTTATTGTATCTTCTGTAAATACACTACCTTGGCACTAGTTGCAGGTGTCTGGCTGATTTCTTTCCTGGAGCTCAGTGTCGGGCATTTCACGGAGCTCACTCTGCTAACTACCGCACCGACAGGGTTATGGGCCCAGGGCGGTTCCGCTGTGCGGAGGAGCACCGTGAGAGTTGAGCTGACCGAGAGTTTGGAAAGAGCCGGAGGCGAGGAACGCTGGTTGAAGGACAAAGAAGCACCAGCTATGTCGTTTTGAGAGCCAGAGGGACGACGGCAGCCAGCTGTGTGGAGGAGTCGGCATCATGGCTCAGCAGCAGCTCGCAGTGGCCGTTGAGAAGCTTAATTCAGCCAACTACGCGGTGTGGAGCCTGAGAATGCAACACTACCTCAAGCGTGAAGGGCAATGGCTGTTTGTAAGTAATCCCCCTGCAGCGTTATCTCCTGCCGAGACTGTGTTAGCCGATAAGGCACTGGCAAACATCGTGCTGGCAGTGGGAGATGACCAGTTGGTATATGTGCGAGGGAAGGACACTCCCAAGGCTGCCTGGGACGCGCTCAGTGGGGTTCATGTTAGTACCACTGCTGGCTCCCTCATGGCCTTGACTAGGAAAATGTTTCGCACTGTTATGCCAGCTGGAGGGTGTGTGAAAAACCACATCAAGAAGCTGACGGACTGTTTCGTTGAGCTTGAGGCCAGAGGCAAGACTGTAGCTCCCGACGACAGAGTGTACATTTTACTGTCGTCGTTGCCGCCTGAGTTTACTCCCTTGATAACGTCCCTGGAGACGGTTGATGTGGCGACTCTAACAATGGAGTACATGTGTGCCCACCTGCTTGATTTCCAAGAGAGGATTACAGCGGTGAGTTGTCCGGGGGTGTCGGCGGAGGAGCGTGTGGCTATCAGCTCGTCCGGGAAAGCGTCCAGGAGTGAGCCAGCTTTTGCTGCTGGCAGACAGCCAAAGGCTGAGAAAGAGGAGCCGACTGCACTGGCAGTCCGACGCTGCTATGGCTGTGGATCATTTCGGCACCTGCTTCGAGCTTGCCCAGAGAGGGGAAAGCGGCGTGGACGGAGGCAGCGAGAGCAGAGGACCACCAGCCCGTGTGAGGAAGAAGCCCGGCTGGTCACGTCTGCAGGAGAGCGTACAGGGTCTGCTTGGATTTTAGACTCTGGGGCTACGAGCCATCTCTGCTGCAATAAGGAGCTGCTGAACAATGTTGACATTCCTGAGCACAGGCATGTCAGATTAGCTAACGGGACCACTGCAAGTGCTACTTGCTCAGGCAATGTTGAATTTCCTGTGTTGAATTGTACTTTGCAAAATGTTTTGTGTGTACCCTCACTAAGGTCGAACCTGCTAAGTGTTAGCACGCTAATTGACCAGGGATACCAGGTGAAGTTTGAAAAGACCTGTTGTGCAATCCTAGGAGGTGGGGGGAAGCTGCTTGTAACTGGGAAGAGAGAAGGTAAAATATATGTGGTCCAGAGTGATTGTGCCCAGGTGGCACAGGTGTCCAATGTGCCTGTGCACGATCAGTGTATACATTTGCTTCACAGGAGACTGGGGCACTGTGGGTTTAGAGCGTTGAAAAAGACCCTGGAGTTGGTGCCCAGTCTAAAGGTAAAACCTTGCAAATGTTACCTAGATTGTCAGGTCTGCAAAAAGACCAAAAGCAGGGCTTGTGCTGTTTCTAAGCATAGCACAAGGGAGAGTAAGCGAGCCCTGGAACTCGTCCATCTGGACGTGATAGGCCCATTGCCAAAAAGTCTGTCGGGAAGGAGATACTGCTTAGTGGCCACAGACGACCATACGAGGTACTCTTGGGTTTTTGCCATGGTGCATAAATCTGAAGTGCACAAGGTGTTCACCAGATGGGTCAAAGCAGTTGAGAGGCAACTAGGTGTAAACCTCCAGGCTATTCAGACCGACAGAGGTGGGGAATTCTTATCAAATGAATTGAAATGTTGGCTGGAGAACAAGGGCATTGCCCACCGTTTAACAAACCCAGCCACGCCCCAAGAAAATGGGCTAGCGGAGCGCACAGGGGCTGTACTACAGATGTTAATGTACAGCATGTTTGAAGATGCAAGGTTGCCAATTTGTTATTGGGCCGAAGCCATGTACTGTGCTGTTTTTGTGCATAATCGTGTTTGGTGTAAACCTGTAAATAACTTGCCCTATAGAATGCTGTATAATAGGTGTCCAGATTTAAGATTTCTGAGAGTCTTTGGGACACAGGCTTGGGTTGGCATCCCCTCCGAGAGCAGAAGGGATGCTTTTCTGGGCTACAAGCCAGAAGCTAGGTGTTATCGCTTCTGCGATAAGGAAAAGAAAATAAACCTCAGTAAGACTGCCGAATTTAACGAGCAGTCCAGCTGGCCTCAGTTACACTCTGATAAGAGAGAATTTGTACTCCTGCCAATTACTGATAATGATGCTGAAGTCCTGCCCAGGGTAATTAAGCAGGAACAACAATCTCCCGACCGGGGGCTGGCAAGCAGAGGGGCAGAGAAACGTGAGCCCAAAGCTGGCACAGAGCCTCAGATGCAAAGTCAGGAGGTAGAGCTTGAGAGTCAGGAGGTGCAACCTCTAAATCAACAGGAGGTGGAGCCTGAAAGTCAGGAGGTGCCAGGCCAGGAGGTGGCATCAGACCAGCCTGAAGAAGACGAGGCCGGTCCAAGTACGAGAGTATCCACTAGAGCCACAAAGGGCATCCCTCCTGCCAGGTATAAGGTGCCCTATGTCACTCTGACAGTTAAACCAGACCCACCAGGGTTTGAGGAAATGCTCAAGAAAAAGGCTGAGAAGTGGAAGGTCTGGGTGGCAGAGTGCGAGGCAAAGAACAGGGAGGCTGAAGCCAAACGCCAGAAGGAGCTGGCTGACCAGGACCGTGATAATATTTTTTATCACCAGGACAGTGAGTTCTTGGACTGGAAATTGTAAATGTGTAAATATGAAATGTATGTTACTGTCTGAGAGCAACATGGAAACTGTGTACGGTGGTTGGGTGCACTGGGTTCGATAGATTAGGAGGTGTGTTGGATAAAGAATCTATCTAAACCCAGTCTGACAGCTCTGCGTTAACAGATGGTGATCTAGCAGGCATGCTAGGTCACAGTGACCTTATCAGCAGGCTGGTTTGAGCCGGCTGAGAACAGGTGAAGGGAACATGATGAGTCGGCATGACTCTGCACAGCCAGGATTGGCTGGGTGAACTATAAGTATGCTGTGTGTGGAACACACGGGTCTCTCTTCGAGAGTTAGCTGTCTGGCGGAGCATTTTGTCTGTGTGAATAATATATTGGACTGCACTAGTGAGCACTTATTGTATCTTCTGTAAATACACTACCTTGGCACTAGTTGCAGGTGTCTGGCTGATTTCTTTCCTGGAGCTCAGTGTCGGGCATTTCACGGAGCTCACTCTGCTAACTACCGCACCGACATGGGATGTGGGGGAGGGGTTGGTGATCTGGCTGGTGTACTGTCCGCCTAACGCACCGCCTAACGCACCGGCAAGCACCTTACCAGCCCTGATGGGGGCTGTGGCAGGGTGGGCATTGGAGTTCCCAAGGCTTATGGTCTTGGGTGACTTCAATGTCCATGCGGATGACATGGCCTCAAATCAGGTGCTGGACCTAGTGTCTTCCATGGCGACACTGGGACTCTCCCAATTTGTTACCACTCCCACGCATCAGGCCGGCCATACGTTAGACCTGATCTTTGCGTCCGGGATTCTGGTGGACGATATCGCTGTAGAAGCGGTACCATGGTCGGATCACCTGGCCCTCAAGGCTCGTGTGGGTGCGCCGTCCTTACCCTGTATGGGCGGCGAGCCTATTTTGGCTCGCCCGCGGAGCCTGATGGACCCGGAGCGGTTCCAAATGGCTCTGCGGGATCCCTGGCCCCCTAGCGATTCCCTTGATGACCTGGTAGAGGCCTGGCATGACAGGCTATCCAGGGCCATCAACGAAATCGCTCCCCGGTGTCCTCTGCGCCCCCGTAATAGGCTGGCTCCGTGGTACACCTCGGAGTTACGCCAGCTGAAACAGGGACTCAGATGACTAGAGAGGCGGTGGTGGCATACTCGTGACGAAGCAATGAGAACATCCTACAGAACGTTTATGAAGTCTTATGAGATGGCAGTCAAAGCCGCAAAGAAAAACTACTTTGCGGCTAGGATTGCATCTGCAAATTCGCGCCCGGCACAATTATTTAAGATAGTTGAGAATTTGACCACCCTGCGATCTTGACCCATGTCCCTCCTGGCTAATTAAATCTTGCCAGAGGGAACTTAGATATCCTGTACGGGATATCATAAATAGATCCCTCTTGGAAGGGCAATTTCCAACATCATTGAAAGATGCTATGGTCCGCCCCCTCCTAAAAAAAAGTACAGCAGACCCGGCCGAATTGGTGAATTACCGACCGGTCTCGAACTTACCATTTTTAGGTAGTTATTGAGAGGGCAGTGGCGCTACAGCTACAGAGTTTTTTGGATGACACTTCCGCCTTAGACCCCTGCCAGTCCGGCTTTCATCCAGGCTATGGGATGGAGACAGTGCTGGTCGCCTTGGTGGATGACCTCCAGCGGCATCTGGATCGAGGTGGCGTGGCGGTGCTGATGCTGTTAGACCTGTCAGCTGCGTTCGACACAGTCGACCATCGGTTACTGGCCCGCCGGCTTGCTGACACAGGGATTAGGGGGTCAGCCTTACAGTGGCTCTCCTCCTTCCTTGATGGTCGGGGACAAAGGGTGGCAATTGGGGGAGAGCTGTCCCGGAGTCACCCACTAGTGTGTGGAGTGCCACAAGGGGCAGTTCTCTCTCCGATGTTGTTTAACATCTACATGCGCCCCCTTGCCCAGATCGCTCGGAGGTTTGGGCTTGGGTGCCATCAATATGCAGATGACACCCAGCTCCATCTATTAATGGATGGCCGACCTGACTGCGTCCCAGAAAACCTGAACCTTGCATTGCAGGCCGTGGCTGGTTGGCTCAGGCTGAGTGGGCTGAAGTTGAATCCAGCAAAGACGGAGGTCTTTTGCTTGGGTCGCGGTGCCCCGGGAAGGGAAATCCCCTTGCCAGCTCTTGACAGTGTGCTGCTGAAAGCGGCCCACAGGGTCAAGAGCTTGGGGGTTCTTCTGGAGCTTTCATTATCAATGGAGGCACAGATAGCGGCCACTGCCAAGTCCGCGTTTTTTCATCACCGTTGGGCAAAGCAGTTGGCCCCCTTCCTGGAGCGCCGGGACCTGGCAACGGTGATTCATGCTACGGTCACCTCAAGACTGGATTACTGCAACGCCCTCTACATGGGGCTGCCCTTGTGCCGAACTCGGCAGTTGCAGCTAGTGCAGAACGCGGCGGCTAGGTTGCTATTGGGGCTCCCAAGATGGGAGCACATGCAGCCAGGGCTGCGCGGACTGCACTGGCTGCCAGTGGTGTACCGAGTCCGTTACAAGGTGCTGGTCATGACATTTAAAGCCCTATATGGCCGGGGGCCCACCTACCTGAGGGACCGTCTCTCCCCATATGAGCCCCAGAGAGTGCTGAGGTCAGCTGGAAAGGACCAGCTGAATATCCCTGGGCCAAGGGAGGCCAGATTAAAGACCACCCGGGATCGGGCCTTCTCCATTGCGGCCCCACTGCTGTGGAATCTACTCCCGGAGGAGGTACAGGCCCTGCGATGTTTAGACCAATTCCGCAGGACCTGTAAGACCTACCTCTTCAAAATAGCCTTCACCCATACCAAGTCAAGATAGTGTCACTGTATATGTTTTTTTCCTACTGAACTTTTCCTACTAACTTATGAAAGATCTATTTTAGCACCTTAATGTTAATTTTAATGTAACTTGTAAATTGATTTATGATGATTTTATTGCTATGTATGATTTTATTGTATTGCACTTATATGTTGTGAGCCGCCCTGAGCCTGCTTGTGCGGGGAGGGCGGGATATAAATAAAAGGTATTATTATTATTATTATTTTGTAACAGAAAATCCTTTGCATAGTTGGCCACATACGCCTGATGTTGCCAATCCTCCTGGAGCTTACAGTAGGCCCTGTACTAAGAGCTCTGTAAACTAGTTCAGAGTGTAGCCTGTAGGCCTCACTGTAGCCCCATCTGAGGCATAATGCCCACTAAGACTGAGAGTTTTAGATTTTAAAAGTTTTATTAGTTTCAAGAAATTAGGAATAAAGAATAAGGGGGGATGGAAAATAAAAGTACATATTAATCTTTTTCTGTATAGAAAATACTTTCAAAGAATACAAATCTGCATCTACAATATTTTCTTAAAATACATAAATTGTAAGTTATTATTATATCTAAACCATACATCATCAGCTTTATAGTATTTTATGTTATAAATCTTTCAGTTATAATGTCTATTGATTTTGACAAATCCAATAAAGGCAATCATGTAGTACAGCATATAGGAAAAAAGGAGATATAGGTTCACACCAGAGAATCTTAAAAATCTTGAGTATCTAGCCAGGCATAAAATTTCATTCAATATTTTCTTGCTTCTTCTTTAGATTTCTGAGCCATCAGCTGGGACAAAAAATCCAGCTCAGCTGTTTCCAGAATTTTTCCCACCAAGTCTCTTCTCGTGGGAATTTCCTGAGATTTCCATCTCTGCACCAGAAGCATCCTGGCTGCTGTATTGAAATGCGCCAGCAAATGTCTCATTTCTTTGGAATAATCACCAGGAAATATATTCAATAAAAACAATTCTGGTTTGAATTGAATCTGTGTCTTCATGATTTTCTGAGCTAGGTCATGCACCAGTTTCCAATAGTTCTTCATCATCTCACATGTCCATCACATATGATAAAACCCCCAACTTGTTTAGTACATTTCCAATATTTGTTAGACATGTTAGTATAAATCTTACACAATTTCCGTGGAGTCAGGTACCATCTATAAAACATCTTATACAAATTTTCTTTGAAAGTTACCGACCTAGTTAATTTGACATTCAACTTCCAGAGTCTCTGACATTCTTCTAGTGTAATGCTATGGCCCAAATTTTTTGCCCATTGGACCATGCCATCTTTTACAACTTCATCTTGTGTCTTCATCTGCAATAGATATGCATATAGTTTAGAGATTAATTTTTCTTGAGGGCCTAGGAGAATTTTATCAAATGGGTACTGTTCAATATTGAAGCCTGTCATCTTGTCTTTGGCATACCTAGATTCAACTTGCATTCTCAACCACCAATTCATTTTAATATCCATACTTTCTAACTCCTCTTTAGTTTTCAATTGATTGTCTTTTCCCAACAGATCGTCATATCTATAACTCTGATTAGATTTTAGAAGATCTGGGTGAGTAAATGCTTCCACTGGGGAGATCCATTTGGAATTTTTTGGTAAATTCTTGTTTTTAACCATGACCATGTATGATACAAAGATTTTCGAAACCAATGGTTCTTAAAATAAGAGTGTCCTTCAAGTCTTTGATACCAAAGGTACGCATGCCACTCCATAGTGAGGTCATGTCCCTCTAACAATATCGTTCAATAGTACCCAGTCTCTTACCCACAAGAGCACAGAAGCCTTATAGTACAGTTGCCAGTCTGGTAGGCCCATGCCTGCTCTTAATTTGGAGTCTTGCAAAGACTTTAATTTAATTCTAGGTTTCTTGCCTTACCAAACATATTTGGAGACCAACTTGTTCATTTCTTGAAAAAAACAACACTATTTAGAAATACTGGAATAGTTTGGTACAAAAATAGTAACCTTGGGAGGATGTTCATTTTTATTGAGGCTATTATTCCCATTAGGGATAAATTCAAGTCATGCCATTTTTCCAAATCTTTTTTTTAATTTCTTTAAGTAGTTTGTCATAATTGTCTATTTTTAGATTGCTGCACTTATTTGAGATAAGTACACCTAGATATTTAATTCTGTTCTCATACAAAACCCCTGATGTTTGCTGGAGAATTTGAATTTGATCCATAGTCATGTTCTTTGTCAGGAATTTAGTTTTATGATAATTCATCTTCAGTCCTGCCCAGTACCCAAACTGTGTGATCTTATTTATAAGACAGTCTATTGGTTGTTCTAATATAAAAACTAGGTCATCTGCAAAAGCTCTCAATTTATATTGTTCACCTTTTATCACTGCTCCCTTGATGCTTGCATCTTCTCTTATCTGGTTATTCAGTATCTCTAGAGATAGAATGAAAAGTAGTGGTGACAGCGGACAGACTTGTCTTGTACCTTTTTGAATATTAATTTCTTCTGTTAATTCACTGTTCACTGTCACCCTTGCTCTTTGGAGAGAATATATTGCTTCTACGGCTCTCTGAAAGTTTTCACCACATTCCATGCCTTTCAGCTGCTGTAACATAAATTGCCAATGAACATTATCGAAGGCCTTCTCAGCATCCAAACAAATTAAAGCCAATTGTTTCTCTGGATGAGTTTCATAGTATTCCAAAATATTACAAACTGTTCTAACATTGTCTTTCAAATATCTTCTAGGAAGAAACCCAGCTTGATCTTGATGTATTATAGACTGTAGAACTTTCTTCAAACGTTGAGCCAATATTGCAGCAAAAATGGTATAATCCATGTTTAAAAGAGAGATTGGACGATAGTTTTTAATATCTTTCAAATCTGCACCTTCTTTTGGGATTAGAGATATTGTAGCTTCCTGCCATGAAGCTGGTGTCTGGCCTTCGTCTTGAATCTTTTCCAAAAGATGCTTAAATGGTAACAGTAAAGATTCCTCGTATGCTTTATAAAATTCTGCAGGTAGTTCATCTGGACCCGGGGCCTTGCCATTCTTTTGGGATGCCATTATATTTCCGTTCTCTTATTGTTATTGCTTCATTTAAATTTTTTTGCCATTCCTCTGTAAATTTATTAAGGTTGTTTTGCTTAATATAATCTTCTAAGTCTGTTTTGTGAACTTACTTATCTTCATATTTTTTAGAAAACTGTTCCACAATTTGACGTATCTCTTATTTTTGAGCTTTCTATTTATTATTCTCATCTTTCAAAGCTGAAATTATTCTTTTGGCCTTTTCTTTTCTCATCCTGTAGGCCAACCACCTTCCAGACTTATTAGCATGTTCAAAAAAAATTTGTCTGGCATAACTCAGTTTTATCTCCATCTCCTCCATGAGTAACAAGTTCAATTGATGTTGAATTTCTTTCACCTTCTTTTGAAACTCATATCTTGTTGGTTGTTTTTTTAAATTCTTTTCAGCTTCTCCAGCTTGTGACATTAGTTTTTGAAAGTTTTCAATTCTTTCTTTCTTTTTCTTGGCACTATATCTAATTGCAAGGCCCCTAAAATAGGCTTTAGCAGTATCCCAAACCACTTGCATCTTTACATTATGTTTTGCTTAAAGGAGGACTCCATTTCAGCCTTAGATTCCTTAAGGAAGTTTTTAGCTTTCAAAATTGAGGTGTTTAACCTCCATGATCATCTCATTCATGTACCTTTGAACTTTATCATTACAAGGCTATGATCTGAAATGACTCTTGTTTGAATTTCTGTCTCAAGTCTTTAACCAGATTTGGACTTTCGGGGGAGGAAAATGTCGAGCTGAGCTGCTTCTCACAACAGGAGCAGGCTAGAACTTCTGTTCGGGGTAGTGGAAGGCACATTAATGCCTACTGCCTACTTTTCTATGTCAGAGATTAGTCCAAGATATGCACAGGAAACTTTGAGGAGATTTACCTTGGCTTAAAAGAAGTCCCGGGGGGGGGGGCTTCTTTGAGGGGTCTCCAGGAGGAGTTGCATTTTCATCATCTGCAGAAGTTCTCAGAGACATAAGCTCAACAGGATCTTAACCTTCTTGTACATTGCTAAACATCTAAAGCTTTGCAAGACCAGTGGAAACTTGGATAATTGGAAGTAAAGGTACAGATGACTATCTTTCATTCTGGAATTATTTATAATTTAAAGAAACAAATTTAAAAGGTGGAAAAGGAAAATTTAGAGAGTTGAGAAGAAGAGGGGAGGAAGAGGTGAAATTTGAACTTTATAAATATAAAGGACAGTGTTAAAAACTGTTAAAAAGTGGAAAGGAATTTATAGTTTAGTTTACTTGCGGTTCTGGAAGAAAAAGCACCATCGTCATATTGGTACAGACCTGCATTACATCTGAGCAAGACAGAAAATACGTCAAGTATCGTGAGATCTCCTTACCAGTGTGAATGAGACTTCGTGGCAACAAAAGCAGGAAGTAGTGGAAAGAAAACCTACTCTAGGAATATATACCATTGAGAAACATTGGCGGCCATTGCTGGGAGGCCAACATAAAAAACAATATTTTTGAAGAATTCAGGACATTAAAAACTGTTGGAATTAAATGAGAAGAGGGTAAGAAGATAAATACTATTGGTCATATTATTTGTGTGGTCCTCAGAAGTTTTTAAAAGGGGAAAAAAATTGCAAGGAGCAGTAAAAAGTTGCGACCGCCATTTTGGAAGATTTAAAAACTTTAAAGATAAATATCATGATTTTGGGAGCTCTGAGGAAGGTGAAATTGGGCTTGTTATAGAGGGCAAGACCTACTCTATTGAACCTGATAGTTGAATTGAAAATTGGTGAGATCCAAAATTTCGTGGTTTTTTGAAGGGTTTAAAAGTTTTAAAAATTAATATCTTGGCCTAGGAAGCTCAGAGGATGGCGAAATTAGGCTTGTTATAAAAAGCAAGCTCTAATCTTTTGAACCTGATAGTTAAATTTGAATTCTGTGAGATTAAAATTTTTGGTGTTTTAAATGTCTGAACACAAACAGCCCTGAACAAGGGCTATTTCATTGGAAAAAAATGCAGGATCAGTTAGAGGCAATGGGGCTGATCATAGCCCAATAATGTGGATTACAAAATTGTCCAAGAAATTAAGAAGATGGTGACTGAATGAAGATTTGCTACAGGATAAAGAAACAGTGACATACCTAGAAAATGGAACTAAAGCTTTTTTCCAGGTGAATGACAAAGAAGATATTGACTTTCAGACGGTCTGGGATGCTTATAAAGCAGTAATGAGAGGATACTTTATTACTTTGAATAATAAAGATAAGAAAATGAAAGAAAAACAGTTGTTGGACATTCAAAATAAAATAAAGGAAAAGGAAGGGGAGTTGAGAAAAAGACCAGGGAAAAAGAAAATTTTAAGGGAAATTACAATATTACAAACTCAATTGAGACATTTGTTAAATAAAAAAGTCAAATGGAGTTTGAAAAGACTTCAGCAGAAATCCTTTGAAGGAGCAAATAAACCAGGAAAGTATTTGGCTTGGCAATTGAAGAAAAAGAGAGAAAATAGAGTTATTAACATAATTGTGGTAGATGGAAGAGAAGTGGTTACTCAAGAGGGAATAAAAAGAGAATTTTTTAAATACTATGCCAAATTGTTTAAAGGTGTTAAAATAAAGAAAGAGAAGATGGATGAGTATTTACAAAAGATAAAAATAGAGCCCTTAACTGAAAATATGAGGAAAATTTTGAGTGTTTCTATTGAAAAAATAGAAGTTGAAGTAGCAATTAACGCAATGAAAAATGGAGTAGCACCTGGACCAGATGGATATACAGGTAAATATTTTAAAACTTTTAAAGATGAATTAATACCAAAACTGCAGAAGTTGATGAATATGATAAGAATAAGAGGGAATATACCAAACACATGGAAAGAAGCTGTTATTTCGTTGATAACCAAGGAAGACAGAGATGTCACGAACGTAAAAAATTATAGACCTATTTCGCTATTAAATAATGACTATAAAATATTTACAAGAATCTTGGCAGAACGGCTTAAACAACATTTGATAAACTTTATAAAAGAGCATTAAGCAGAGTTTCTTCCCAAAAGACAATTAAGAGACAATATTAGAACTGTTGTAAATATTGTAGAATGTTATGAAAGTCATCCAGAAAAAGAAGTAGCATTATTCTTTGCAGATGCAGAGAAAGCATTTGACAATTTAAACTGGGACTTTATGTTTGCAGTAATGGAAAAAATGGAGCTGGGAGAAAATTTTATAAGAATGATAAAAGCAATATACTCTGAACAAAATGCAAGGTTGTGTATAAATGCAGAGCTTACAGAAGGTATGAAAGTCAGCAAAGGTACCAGAAAAGGCTGTCCGCTTTCACCATTGTTGTTTATAATGACTCTTGAAATATTACTGATACAGATCCAAGAGGAAAAAGAGATAGAAGATCTAAGAATAAAAGGATTTACTTACAAATACAGAGCTTTTGCTGATGATATAATGTTTATAAATGAAAACCCCATTCAAGTTACACCTTTGTTGTTAGCTAAAGTACAAGAATATGGGGAGTTGGCGGGACTTTGTATTAATAGAGAAAAATCAAAAATTCTGTGTAAAAATATGCAGATGATTAAGCAACAAGATCTACAGAGACTAACAGGCTGTGAAGTCACTTCTAAGGTAAAGTACCTAGGGGTAGAGATTACAATGAAAAATATTGACTTGTTTAAAAAATAACTATGAGAAGTTATGCCGTAAAATGGATGAAGACATGCTAAAATGGAACAAGCTTAATTTGTCATTGCTGGGTAGAACAGCTGCAATTAAAATGAATATCTTACCAAAAATAATGTATTTGTTTCAAACTATTCCTATTGTGAAAAAGGGCAAACAATTTGATAAATGGCGAAGGAAAATCTCAGAATTTGTGTGGGCTGGGAAGAAACCAAGGATTAAAATAAAAATTTTGACTGATGCAAAAGAGAGAGGCGAATTTCAACTACCAGATTTAAAATTATATCATGAAGCAGTTTGTTTAGTGTGGATGAAAGAATGGATAACGTTGTTAAATAAAATACTTTTGGCACTGGAAGGTCACGGAAATAAATTTGGCTGGCACGCGTATTTGTATTATGGAAAAAAGAAGATGGACGGTTTTTTCTCTCACGATTATATAAAAAATAATTTACTAAATACATGGATGAAATACAAGAAATATGGAGATGAGAAAAGACCGTTATGGATAGTGCCAGCTGAAGTAATAAAAATAACGGCTGAGATAGGTGAAGAAAAGTGGTTGTCATATAATCAATTATTAAAAAATACAAAGTGGCAAAATAGAACTGAAAACTGCTGAAGAGTTGAATCATAAATATGATTTGTTCCAAATGCAACAAATAAAGAGCTTGGTGGAGAATGATATTAAAACTGAAGGAATAAGGAAAAAGCAAACAGAAATGGAAAAAGTTCTGCTTGGAGACAATGATAAATTAATTTCAAAAGTATATAAATTACTTCTACAATGGTCTACAGAAGATAAAGTAGTGAAATCTCAAATGATCAAACGGGCAATTAATGTAAATAAAGAAATACAGATGGAAACTTGGGAATATTTGTGGAAGAACTTGGGAATATTTGTGGAAGAATATTTGTGGAAGAACTTTCAACATGTCAAAATATTAAAGAAAACTGTTTTAAGATGATGTATAGATGGTATATGACTCCTAAAAAATTAGCAAAGATGAATAACAAGATGCCAGACAGATGTTGGAAATGTAAAAAGCATGAAGGTTCTTTCTACCATATGTGGTGGACTTGTGAAAGAGCAAAACAGTATTCAGTATTGGCAAATGATTCAACAAGAAATTTCTAGGATATTGGGATATGAAGTAATGAAAGTTGCAGAGACTTTCTTATTGGGATTACAAATAGAAAAATTTCCAAAAGAAGATAGAACTATAATCTGGTGCTTGCTTTCAGCTGCTAGGACATTGTATGCGCAGTTGTGAAAGCAAGAAAAAATACCATAGAAATGGGATTGGATTATAAAAGTTATGACATGGAGTGAAATGGACAAATTAACAAGAATATTAAGAGACTATGATTTAGAAGTTTTTAAGACGGAGTGGGAAAAGTTTAGAAGATAAACACAATTCACTATAGCCAGTCCTCTGCCAATGGAAGTGCACTTTTATTCCAAGTCACTGTCAGGTCTTTCAACAGCTTCAGAGTATAAATTTATAATCCAGGGCTGAATGCCCTATTTGTAATCCCAAAAATAAGATCAAAGGTTAAAAATTAAACCAATAATCCAAGGGGAAGGTAAAACCAAGCAGTCCCAGCAAAAAAGGAAGAAAAAACAGTAGAAATAAAAAAACTTCCAACTTTGATGGGCAAAGGGAAAATAAAAAATTAAATCCAGGACCAAAAATATTCAAACCATAATAAAAATATTCAAACCAAAAATTGAAAAGAAAAAAAAACCCCAACAAAATTAAAAAGTTATATCCATAAAATCCAACAGCAAGGAATTATAATCCACTTTAAAAATGGTACAAATGTTCTTCTTTCAACCAAGAATCCTGTTATGTTTTATAGATTAATACACAATACCCACTAGAGTTTAAGAGTCAAATTGGGGCTCATATAAGTTTATTCAGAGCACTTCAGTTTAAGCTGCAAGTTACTTCTTAAATCAACTGCCCTTCACATCCACATATGTTTACACACAACTTTCCCAAAGTTAAATCTTTTCCCCCAGATGTAAGTTTAAAATAGCTTAATTGGGTTCAGCCATCAAGTCTCTTCTGTATCTAGAAATTGGTGCGCTTCTCCTCATGCAAGTATTATAAATCCCCAAAATAGCAGAAACTTTTAGAAGCCTTGAAGGAGAGGGAGAGAGGGTCCCCCCCCCCCGCCATTCTCTCTAACTTTTGCCTCCACTTGAGTTCTGCTTCAGCCTCTGTTCTCCATTTTCCTGCTTGTCAATGAAGATGCCTTAAAAGTCAGCATAAAGAAGAAAAGACACTTAGTTCTAATAATAGCGATGCAGCTTGTATTGCCATTAAAGAATCTCTTGAGTCAGAATGAGGAAAAAAGAAGCCGGCAGTCGACCCTCTAGCCATTTAAAAATGGCGATCGGAGCAGCGAGGCTAGAAGCAAACGGGATCAGGGTGCAGCCGCCTCTGCTGCGTCCCCTGTTCAACCACTTGAGCTCCCTGCCTTCTGGGACCCTTCATGGGGGACCCCTCGAATGCCCGATTTAGAAGCAATTCAGGATGTGCCGGTCCGAGCTGCTCCTAATGGCGTGTTGCTGAAACTGGAAGTCTGAAGACTGAGAGTTTTAGCAGGTTTAAGAGGGGGCCCTCCATACATACAGACAGTAATCAGTCAGGAGGCCAGATAATGCTGAAAAATATTTATTTCTCCACTGAAGTCACAGGAATAGTCTCACACACGACAGTTTCTTCACTCCCTGGAGCCCAGCTGCCTAGGTTCCCTCACCTCCCCATGCATTTATCCTCAGGGTCTAGAATCTTCCTCTTCTTCCTCCTCCTCCTTCCAACTCCTTACTGCAACTGTCTCTAAATCCATGCCTAGCAGCTACTGACCAACTGGGTGGCAAGCCCACACCTTCCTCAGTGTTTCCTTCAAACCAGTTAAATGCCCACCTCCCAACTGGGTGGCTCCAATGCCTTAGCCAAGGCGGTGCACTTCCAGCTAGACCCATGCTATGGGCCTGCCAGCACCAGCCCAACCTTTCAGTTATGCCTTTGAAGCTCCAGAAACCTCTTTGCACACCAGGGAACTTCATATAAAGTTCACTGTACCTCTGGTTCTAGTCTGGGATTATAACTACTTCACCAGGCTAGCTCCCCAGTTGCTGATACTGGTATAAATGTCCCTATAAGAGCTTAGCATTTAAAAAGGCCAAAAAGAATTTCCTTATTTCTCAATATTATTATTATTAATAATTTTATTTATATCCCGCCCTCCCCGCCTAGGCAGGCTCAGGGCGGCTAACAACATTCAGTAAAACATGGTATAAATACAGTAGTTAAATTACATTAAATACATTAAACATATAAACATATTAAAATTATAAAACAGCATAAAAAATTTTAATCAACACTATCCAGCATCTATACTCTGTAATATATCTATTCTATATTTTAATAGCAGCAGAGATGTTCCAGGCGCTGTTACATATTTAAATAGTGGCAAGAGTCCTTAAAGAATCACTTTATTGGGTCCTCTGTGCAGTCATCCTCTATGAGCATTCTAAAAAAGCCTGCCTAAAGAGGATGGTCTTGCAGACCCTGCGGAACTGGTCTAAGCTCCGCAGGGCCCGCACCTCCTCCGGGAGTTGATTCCACAGGCTGGGGGCTCCCACAGAGAAAGCTCGTGCCCGTGTGGTCTGTAATTTTGCCTCCCTTGGCCCAGGGACGGTCAGCGTGCTCTTCCCTGCTGACCTCAGTGCTCTTTGGGGCTCGTATGGGGAGAGATGGTCCTTCAGGTAGGCAGGTCCTCGGCCATATAGGGCTTTAAAGGTAATAACCAGCACTTTGTAGCGAATCCGGTATGCAACCGGCAGCCAGTGCAGTTCACGCAGCCCCGGCTGTATATGCTCCCATTTCGGGAGTCCTAGTAACAGCCTGGCCGCTGCGTTCTGCACTAGCTGCAGCTTCCGGGTTCAATACAAAGGCAGCCCCATGTAGAGGGCATTACAGTAGTCCAATCTTGAGGTGACCGTCGCATGGATCACTGTTGCTAGGTCCCGGCGCTCTAGGAAAGGAGCCAACTGCCTTGCCCGCTTCAGATGAAAAAATGCTGACTTGGCAGTGGCAGCTACCTGGGCCTCCATCGATAGTGAAGGCTCCAGTAAAACTCCCAGGCTCCTGACCTGGCGCGCCGCTTTCAACGGCGCGCCATCAAAAACCGGGAGTGGTATTCCCCCCCCCCCCCCAGAGCAACAATAATTCATTGTTGAAATCCTAGTCCATTTCAACAGATTTGATTTCTTACTAGTGTTTCTTCCAGGAATGAAGTAGTTTTAAGAAAGCTTTTCAATCCAATTATGCAAGAAAGAACCTTTTCCACTGGGGCTTTTCCACAGCTGAGTGCTAAAACTGTAGTGAAAAGTTTTTATAGCAGCAACAGAAAGAAATATTATTTAAGAAGGCAAAAAACATATTACCAATCTGCAAAAGAAAACAGAATACAGATTTCTCCCTCCTCTGCTTTCACTTGTCTGTTTTTGAAGAATTATTCATATTCTGGCTGCCATTCATAAACACATCAAATCAGAGACCAAATACTCACATTGCTTCAAGAGGTTTACAATGGCAACCATGAAGCTAGAACAGCTGTGTTGGCTTCTAGTCACATTTCAGCCCTTGAAAAAGACAGAATGTTACAATGTACGCATCTTTAATAGTTTAAAAAGAATACCTCACTCCAATCAAATGCATACTTCTTCCTCTCACTGACATTTTTATTGATTTTTTTGGTTAAAAAAATAGCATCGAGAAGGAGGAAAAAATATCAACCACATCCATATTTCATTGAAGATTGTGGCATTTACTTACTGCAAAACTCTGCAAGACTTTAGTAAACAGCTGGGTGTTAAAGGCATGACTCAATGGGTTTGAGTGACACTTATTTTTCCCTAAGGTCTAAAGAGAGAGACATTTTGAAGAGGAGAATTTATGCAATGGAATAGGTATTGAAGGTTAAGGCAAGGACAGGTTCATTTGTTTTTCTCTAAGATACTAACTGTGGGAGAACAGTGAATGTCTTTCCAAGACAGCTCATGATACAGATAAAGTCAAGACTTTCAAAAGGATTAGATTCAGATCCTGAATTCAGCAGGGGCTCACAGGAGCACAGCTCCTGAACCTTTTTGATGCCCCCCCTCCTCCTCCCCACCTACATTGTCAATTGAATAGTAGGTGCAGCTGCATAACAATCCCTGGATTAGGAGAGCCAGCCAGCCACCAGGGGTTTTGCCACACCCCCAGCAACCTTCATTAACCCCTGGAGAAGCCCACACCACACTTTCTCCACTTCTTATGTGATTTTGGGTAGTGGGTGGCTTGCTGGCCGAGAGCTACTGGTCCAGCAGGAGGTATGTACCACTGAGTCGTGAATATTACAGAGGCTGTAAGGCTCCAAATATAAGATATATTAAAATAAACATTTTTGAAGCTGACGTATGGTTTAGAGAGCCTCAGAGTAAAGGTTTAAGTTATTCATATGTGCATCTCTTGACAAAGATACTAATTGAAATGGGAAATATAATGATCGAAATTCCATTGAGAACATACTTTATGCACAGTTGGAGAATATATATATATCACCTTCGAGTGTTGTACACGTTTTTTACATATTCCATGGAAGCCTGGAACTGTAATGGAACTTGGTGGTTTGATTTATGTTATTCTGGATATTGTATTTATTGGCAACAGTGTGTGTGTGTTACAACATTTTGAATTTTTCTCATAAGTAATACTAGTGTTTTACATATTATTTATGTATTGGAGATATTAAGTACATTGTTTTCCTTATACAAGGGAGATATCTGGTGTTTTCTGGTTTAGTCTCTCTCCCCATCCCTAGTTTTTCATTGCTGAATAGAAGCAAGCAGCCAGACCTAGTTAAGTCATGCCTGTCAGGTAGCATCAAGTTACCCAGAGGGTGCTTCCAGGCCTAGGGTAGCCAACCTCCAGGTGGAGCCTGAAAATTTCCTAGGTTCACAACTGAATTTCAGACAACAGATCTCTCTCCCCATCCTGGAGAAAATAACTGCTTTGGAGAGTGGACTCCATGGCATTATATTCAGCTGAGGTCCCCCCCTTTACTGTCTAGCAACAGCCTCTGGTGAGCAACTTCCACAGTGGGCCAATCCACATCTGTCCAGGGGCAGGGTTGAAGAGCAGAGAGAGGGAAGGAGTGGCAGGAAAGAGGTGGCTGCCATGGCCTCTGAGGAAATGCTCCAAGCAGGGCCAGGCCTTGCTGCCTAGTCACATTACGACAGCAGCAGTGGCTCCTTGGCTATTTTGGTGGCCTTCAGAGGCTGTATGTGCTGGGAGGCTGTCTGTGTGGGCTATTGATGGAGTGGCAGAGGTCTGTTGCCAGCAGCAGCCTTTTGTGAGGCCACAGTAGAATGGCAGCCCTTTCTGAGGCCAGTTGCCATAAAGGTCACAGAGAAGCATCAGAGATGTATCTGTCCCTGAGGTAAGAGTGTTTTGATGATTTCTTCAACATTCCTGGGCCTGCAGTAGGTGGGGGCAAGGGAGTCAAACAATATATATTAGTAATAAGACCCGTTGTGAAGAAAAATACAATGGGCTCTAGAAAGAGGCTCAGGGTGAGAAAATATTGGATTTATATCCCACCCTATACTCTGAATTTCAGAGTCTCAAAGCAGTCACAATATCCTTTACCTCCCCACCCTCAACAGACACCCTGTGAGGTGGGTGGGCTCTTACAGCAGCTGCCCTTTCAAGGACAACTCCTACAAAAACTATGCCTGACCCAAGGCTATTCCAGCAGGTGCAAGTAGAGGATTGGGGGAATCAAACCTGGTTCTCCCAGATAAAAGTCCACGCACTTAACCACTACTTCAGACTGGAGTGCACCCCCCCCTTACTGTCTTCAACCCACCCAAATGAAGGCATGCACTTCCACTCCACCTAAAGGGAAGCTGATGTCTGTCATCTGGAGAGCAGTTGTAATTCTGAGTGATCTTCAGCCCTCACCTGGAGATTGGCAACAATGGCATTGTATCTATCTGAGGTCTCATCCCTCCTCAAATCCCACCCCTTAAATCTCCAGGAATTTCCTAACCAGGAGTTGGCAACTGTATCTCCTTCACTTTATCTGCTTCTTTGACTTCAGTTTTCCATTGCCTTCCCTCTCCCTGCAGCATCTACATAGGTAAAGGACAATCTTTCTTCACAGTGGTGGTGGTGGGGAGACCAAAGCAACTTACATCATTCTCCTCTCCCCACTTTGATCTACACAATCTTGTACTGTAGGTTAGGCTTAAAGTCTGTGACTAGCCCTAAATCACCCAGTCAGCTTCCACAACAAAAATCTGAGTCTGGCAGACCCCACTCTGAAGCCCACCCCCCACCCCAAACCTTGGCTTTCACTCACCTCCTCACCCTTGCTGTCTTCCCACCCACCCTGCAGCTGAAACAGATGCCAGTTTTCCATCCCCCTCCCCAGTATGTGTGTGTCCGTTTGTCTGTGCTGGCTCAAAGCCCTGAAACAGGTCCAGAATGGTGAGAAGGAAGAATAAAGGGGTGGTGGTGGAGTGCAGGGGTAGCATGACAACAGTCACACAAACACTGAAGCGCAGCATTCCCTCTGTTTGCAGTGCATTGTTGCCACTTTTTCCTGTCATATCCAGCCTTCTGGAATTTAGCGTCAGTGTGAGCTTGTGGCATGCTTTTTGGGGGGGACCTAGAATGGTTGTGTTATGGTATACCATAGAGTATGCACCTCAAGGCAGGTATTTTCTGTAAGGGAATTTAGATGACCAGTTTTCCATCTTCTCCCCCTTCCCTAAAGCATCTACCTAGTAAAAGTACAGTCTTTCTCCACAATGGGGACAAAAGCAGGAAGCAAGCGACCTCAGCAGGGTATAATGACACAGACTTCACCTGGAGATTAGAAACAATGGTTCTCCAGGCAGAAATGGCTAATTTTGAGGATGGATTCTATGCCATGGTACCTGTCTGAGGTTCCATCCTTTCTCAAACTCACCCTCTCCAGGTCCCACCCATCAAATCTCTAGGAATTTCCCAACCTGAAGTTGGCAACTGCTAGTTCACATTGGCTGTCATGGAGGAACTGCTGCTGAACAGCGGCAAGCAGCCTGGCCTAGTTAAGTCATGCCAGCCAGGTGGCATCAAGTCACCCAAAGGGTGTTGCCAATGTATGTTACCTTCGAATCGTAGTAAAGGAAGTATCCTTTGGCCCATTGGAACACTGTATTTTCCAAATTTTAGTTTTGAGTAGTTTAGATAGTGGCTCCAACCTTTTTAGGTAGAAGGTGCACCCCAGTAGATACTTGGCTAGACAGGGACTTTGTCTGTCAAAATCAACTGTGGACAGTAATGGTTCAAGACCTTGTCACCGGATGGTGATGTAGGTCTTGAGGGGGGGGGGGAATTGTGAGGAAAAACCCCCTTACAGAACATCGTAATTACCAGCCTGGTTGCCAGAGCAACTGGAGAAGTGACTCGCACACGTCTGGCCAGAGAGTGTGAGCACACCTGTCCAGGGGCAAAAGGGACTTATGCAGTACAAGCAGCCATAACACTACAAAGGGACTCAAGACCAGTACAAGAGTGCCCACCAAGAGAACGGAAAACTTCCTGTCGTTCCATATGATGTCTATCCAAGCTATGGGACAGAGGAGACTGCACCGTCAGGAGCTATCCAGGTGAATGGTTTTAAACTTCTGACCATGGAATCCACCGTGGAGGGCTAACACCACACACAGCCATCTTCCTACCAGGCTTGACTCCATTCCGGCGAAGCGGACGGCTCACGTACACACCAGATGTCCCCTGTGCCTGCAAGCAACCTACCCACCCCAGGAGTGGTTAATTGTCCAACGGAACTCAAGACAAAAACTGGTGCCAAGGAGAAGACAGAAGAAGAGGAAGACCATCTTCAGCCAAAGCTAAGTTCCTTTGTACAAACTGGGTGTTACCTAGGCCATGATTTGACTCTCTATTGTCACCCTTTTAGATAAGTCTAATAGTCCTAAGTATCTCCCCACCCAAGTAATCTCTCTATTCTTCTTCCCAACTGTCATTTTGGAGCCTCCCCTTGGTCCATTTCAACCTGAGAGTTCACTCAGGTATCCAGGATCCAAGCCAGTCCATTGGTCAAGAGCAAGCACCCAATTAGGTGCCACCAATGAACTTTCTATTGGTTGTCGCAGTAGTCCAGCCCTTATGGTCACTGTGAAACCTCCCCTTTTTGTGAGGTCATGCACCAGCTGACCACCTTCCTCCTCCCTCGTACCTCCCATCCCCTAAGGGCTCGAGAGAGTCCTTATAATCTGTGGACTAGCTACCCACAGGTGTGCTTCTATCAGTATCCCAATTCCGCTGCATAGATCCATCCCCAATTCCTGATCAGTTTCGGGTCCCTTCTCCCACTTACTCGCTTATCGCCATTGGAGCCTTCCTAGAAGACTACGATCGGTAAATATCGCCCTGTTTGTCTACCCATGTGTTCCCCTATCTCTCTATCTATTTTTCTTAGGACTGTGTGTATAATTTTATGAGTATTTTATCTTGTATGGAGGCCTATATTTTTCTTAATAAATTTTAATGTGTTTTCTTAATCAGAGTCCCTATTATTAAGCATTACTTTCTGGACGTGGAATCCTGTATACACAGGTAAAAGATCCTGAGTGAGCCAGGTGCCCACCTGACTTCCCCAACCTCGTTTTGAGGGCATTTTGGCTTACAGACTGTATGCTATTCTATTCACCTGAGTCCTCTCCCTTTACTGAGAAAAGCAGCCTGGGTTGCCTAGCAACAGCCTCTGGCTAGCACTTCCTGTGGATGGGGGGGGGACACTCCCAGCAGGGTCTTGCCTTCCTGGCTATTTGTGGGGCCTTTGGAGGCTGTACGTGCTGGGAGCCTTTTCTGCAGCCTTTTCTTAGGCTGGATGAGAAAGAAGACACAGAGAAGAGTTGACTGTCTCTGAGGTAAGACTGTTAACATTCCTGGGCCTGAGTAGGTGGGGGCAGAGGAACATGTCCCTCACAGTTTACTGTTTGCTTCAGTGTTTGCTTTGCAGCAGCATTGCTGCGGGAGAGGGGAAACAGGAGAATCTGACAGCAAAGAACATTTTGCTGAAAGGTCAGTGGCCTTCTGGTGGGGTTCTGGCCTGACAGGGCCGGCAGTAGGTGGGTCACAGAGAGGCTACCCAATGACAGGGGGAAGTGGTAACAGACAGAGTGCAAGGCCACTCTTGTGGTTGCCACATCTTAAAAAAAATGGAAGGATGTGACGTGTTAGGCTTTTATTATATCTACGACTAGGAGTAAGGCCCATTGTGAAGAAAAATACAATGGGCTCTAGAAGGAGGCTCTGGACAAGTGCCTACCACCCTTGCTGTCTTCACCCCCACACAAGTGAAAGCATTGACTCCCCCCCACACCTCAAGGGGAGCTGATCTCTGCCATCTAGAGAGCAGTTGTAAATCTGAGTGATTTCCAGTAGTTCCCCAGGAGGAAATGGCATTGTACCTGTCTGAGGTCCCATCCCTCCTCAAACTCCACCCTCTTCAGGCTACACCTCTTAAATCTTCAGGAATTTCCTAACCTGGAGTTGGCAACTCTATCTCCTTCCATTTATTTGCCCTTCAGACATCAGGTTTCCATTCCCTTTCCCCCTCCGTGCAACCTCTATATAGGTGTGGGGGGAACCAAAGCAGCTTACATCATTCTCCTCTCCCCCCTTTGATCTGAACAACAATCCCATGAGACAGGTTAGGCTGAAAGTCTGTGACTAGTCTGAAATCACCCAGTTAGATTCCACAGCCCTCACCTGGAGACTGGCAACAGTGGTTCCCCAGGAGGAAAGACCTCTCCCTCAGAGGCCTGTAGTGATACTTTAGGAACTCCCCACCAACCTGGAAAGGTATCACTAAAAGCCTTGCTTTCTTCCCACCCACTCAAGTGAAGGCATTCACCCCCCACCCCACCCCCAATACCTCAAGGGAAGCTGATCTCTGCCATCTGGAGAGCTGTTGTAATTCTGAGTGATCTCCAGCCCTTACCTGGAGATTGGAAATGGTGGTTCCACAGGAGGAAATGCCTCTCCCTCAGAGTCCATTCTACCATATGAACCCACTATAGCCTACTTTGAATAGAAAAAGTTAAGATAATTTTCAGGTGGAAAGAGGGGAGCCTGTTTATCTGCTGCTGTGGAACTGGCCCCTCCCTGCTGTGAATGAACATTCCTTTTGTGTCAGTTAAAGAGAAGGAACTGCTACTGTTTTGTCCCATGAACATGTATCTCACAGTTTACTGTTTGCTTCACTGTTTGTTTCATGGCAGCATTGTTTCAGGGGTCGAGGGGAGACTGTCCCGGACTTCCTACAACAGGCTGTAAGGAGAGGCGGTAGTGACAAGTAAGCCCCCAAGAGAACCTGTCAGCAGTGAACTGTCTCCCTCAAAGGTCAGTGGCCTTCTGGTGGGGTTCTTACCTGATGGAGCTGGTGGTGGGTGGGGGAGAGCAGAATCACCAGGGGCACACCAGAGACAGAGTGCAAGTTTGTGTGTACACAGGTCCCAGGTTAGATCCATAAGGCACTCCACTTGGGGTTTCCTTTTTTTCTCTCAGGTACCATCATCATCTATAACAGAATGTTTGGAATATTTGTCAGCATTCTACTGCATTCTGCAAGAAACAAGAAACAGATTGAAAATGCTTCTCTTTCAAAGGATGACCCCACCATTCAAATATTTTCTTCTCTGTTTAATTTCCTCTTCTCTTCAAAGTAACAGTGCCATCATAAACAGGGTCATGCTATTTCTTAAGTCCCTTCTAAGCCGTCAATGGACTTAGAAAAATGTAACTCTGCCTCGGATTGCCCTGTAAGAATCTAAACTATAGGTTAATCCTGGCTTGGGATCCTAGTTTAGACAAAGAGAACTACGGTTTGCAGATCAGACTGAACAACAAATTATGGTTTGCCTGAAAGTGCAAATGAATCTGTTCAGGTTCTGTGCTATGCAGGAAAGTAAAGATTTCCAGGAATGATTCCCCTCACAGTAAACTGTAGCTTGCCATTACATGTGACTCAGGCCATTGTACACTGTAGAGCAAAAACTGATTTGTGTATTTGCAAAAAACAATATGTATAGAAGCCCTAATTTGTACTCTTTGAAATTGAAGTTGCAGGGAGAGTTTCCCAACAAGTCTTACCCTCTAGCCACTACACCACGCTAGAAGTCATTCAGTGCTTGCAAATCATATTGGAAATGGACACGATTGTGCACATTCCTTCTTCCCAGAGCCACAAGAAACAGAAGTTTGAGTCAATTGAGCATCTAGTTGTTGTCAGTTCTTACTCTGGTTTAATTTCAGTGCTTCAAGCACAAAAGGAATAAGAAAAAAAATCAACTGACTTTACTTTGAAATTGGAGTGTGTCATCATGAAAAATCATTGGCAGGTTTTGTGTATGTCTCTGCACAATGGCGATTATAAACACCTCAGCCACACTGGTGTCAACAAGATGGAATGCAATGTTTGGCTTTTAAATAGCACACAGCTCAGCCAACAGGAAGATGGAGTTGCTTTTAGTCGATAAGAAGAACGAACAAATGGGAGGACAGATTAGATTACTGTCTGTCACCAGGCCTTAAGAGACTATTGAAGGCCAGCTTTGGTGACTAAGTACGAGCCTAAAATATCCAGCCATTTTTGTAATATATCCCTTAGCAGTTCCAGTGTATGCAGTAGACATTCTCTGGTCATTAACAGCTAGCATTCATTCATACTCCCTGTTGAAATCAGCCTCTTAAAATAGCTGTTTGGAAAACAAGTGGAGCAATATCTCTGAATATAGCTTTTACACTGTCTTGTGCTGAATGACTGCACAGCAAATAGTACTTTTCATCATCATGTACATCCTTACAGTCTCACAATAGTATATCCTTACATTCTCAAATTTTTATCAATATATCAAATTCTCAGTGTGGCCCCATCTGTGGCTACTTAAATCCAGAGACTGGGGCCATGGACAGATAAGACATACATTCTTTCTACATACCAGAGTACAGCTCCAGGTTTGCAAATATATATATATATCTGAAATTAAAAAAAAATGGAGAGTTAAAACCTCCTGGAATGATAAAAGCAGTAAAAAAATGAGCTATAAGAAATGAATGCCTTCAAGGGCTGTTTTTAGGCAACCACAACAGTATTACCAACTTTCAAACTTTGGTCTTTGTCAGTAAAGGACAAGGACAGGGAACAGTGTCCTTTCCTGGACTTACTTGGACTTTGAGAGGATTCATCAGGGCCAGGCATAGCAGCAACCACCAGGAGACTTGCAGCAACCACCAGGAGACAGGCATAGCAGCAACCACCAGGAGACTTAACCTGACTTTAAATATTCACATAGCCCTTTTAAATATTGCTTGTTTTGTTAAACAGTCCACAAAAGTCAGTGTGGTATAGTTGCTTGAATGTCACACTTGGATCTGGGAGATGTAGGTTCCTATCACTGCTCTTCCATGGAAGCTGAGTGGCCTTAGGCCAGTTACACATTCTCAGCCTTACTTACCTCAGAGGAATGTTGTGAGGGTAAAAAGGAGAGGATATTGATGTAAGCTGTTTTGCGTCCCTGCTTTGGAGAAATGTAGGGTATAAATGAAGTAAATAAATATAGCTAAAGGTGGAAGACAGATAAAAGATAGGTTGGTTGGAGGGTGGGAAAGAGATAAGGAAAAGGTGAAGCTTTGAGGGTTGCTAGGATGATGAAAAGAGGAAACAGAGTGGAGAAGGGGATACAGGTGAAAATGAGAAGCCCACCACTATACTTTGTGTGTTTGCCTCTGTGCGACTGGGTCTAGAAGCTGCCACCCAGCAGCTGGGTCAGAGTTTTTCTGGTTAGAGGCTACCATGTTAAGGGAAGGAGGGAAAACTTAAGATGGGGGTCAGACAGAGGCAGGATGGATGGTGAATGAGAAGGAGAGATGGAAGAAGAAAAAGGGGGAGAGGCTATTGTTGTTTTATTTATTTACTTACTTACCTACCTACTTACCTATTAGATTTTTTTTATTTTGCCCATCCACCAGAATGGGGCTTTGAGCAGCTAACATAACAACACAATAACAATAATAAAACCATAACTTCAATAAAATTCAATTAAAAACTCTACACACAACAAACCAATCCTTTTTTCATAAAAATCAACAGTGTTGATGGAGAGTCAGCAAAATGGAATATCTGGTGGAATAACTCTGTTTTGCAATGCAGATTGGTCCCATAGGGCATAAGACAAAGCATTCCATCACATTGGGGCAATGATGGAAAAGGCCTTCACCCTTGTTGCACTCAAATGGATAAATCAAGGGGGAGGCACCACCAAAAGCGCATGTGTGATAGACCAAAGGCACCACAGGGAGTCATAACAGGAGGGGTAGTCCTCAGACTCATTAAAGGGTAATGTCAGCACCTTGAATCTGAACCAGGAACCAACTGGCAAGTTGGCACAATATGGCTGATAAGTGCAAACCACAATAAATCAATCAACAGCCTGGCAGCCACTTTCTGGACAACCTGAAATTTTCAAAGAACCTTTGAGGGCAGCTTTACATACACTGAATTGCAGTAATATAGTCTGGAGGTGACCATCACATGAATCAGACCCAGACAAATAGGGAGACAGCTGAAGGGCCTGGTGGAAATTGGAAAAGGCCTGTTTCAGCACTGAAGACACCTGTTTGTCCAAGGTAAGTGAGGCACCCAGCCAGACCCCCAAACTCTTCATGGGGTCTACTGGAATAACTTGGACAGCATCCAGAGTAGACAGCTACAACCCCCCACTGGCCCAACCCTTCCCAGACAAATGACTTCAGTATTAGTTGGCTTCAGCTTCAGCCATCTCTGCCTCAACCAGGGTATCCAGATGCCCAGTAGGGTCAAGAGGGCCATTTCAGACCATTTATCCATCAGAAGAAAGAGTTGGGTATCATCTGCATACTGATGGCACCCAATACCAAACCTCGTGATGAGATCTACTAGAAGGTGTATATAAATATTTATAAAACACAAAAGATAGAATCAAACCTTGTGGAACCCCACAGTCTAGTGGGTGTCTGATTAGCCAGTTTGGTGTAGTGGTTAAATGTGTGGATTTAAGTATCCTAATGTGTAATTTCTGCACTATTTAATGTGTTGTGTTAATTCTTTTGCTTTGTTTTAACTCTGTTTTCAGATTTTTGCTCATTTTCAGATTTCTGCAATACAATACAATCCTCTATTGGATTGTTCATTGGATGTCTCACTCCTGTTGTTTTAAATTGCCCTATGATGTGAATCCTTCTTAAGTATCATTGAGACAGGCCATTTAGAAATGATATAAATAAATAAAGCAAACAAGCATGCAAACACTGTGATTGCTAGTTAGATTGAATCCTACTGAAATAGAACTACCAGAATTTCTGTTCCAGAATTTAGTTAGATGCAGCTTAGTTAAGAGCCTTCGCAGTCCCATTCTCTGCTGCACTGCAAGTCCACCTTCACAACCAATCAATGATGTACAAACTGAACAGCATCACCTAAGGCTCTTTAGCCTAGACAAACAAAAGGCAAGTTTATTCACATAACTAAACCCATGTGTATGAATTGAGGCCTCCGGCAAGCCATGTTAATCCAGACTTTAGCCATGCTTGAATGACTGCCAACTGGCCTACAAAAGGGAGGGAACAGATGACTATTAAAACACAGATATTTCAATGACAGCACATATCAGTAGGTGGCCAAACTCTGGATTTAGTGTCTAATTTCAGACCAAAATCCATCATAAAAATCCTAAAGCCCCTTTCCCCTCTTCATTCTACCTACATCCAGATGCTGGTGAACAGATGTTTTGAGTCCCCATGCCAGAAAGCAGTCAAAGGAGGCAGTTTGGATTTCTGGGGACAGCATTAAGCATCCCACCACCACTACCACTCCAAACCACCCCACAGAAAGCTGTTTTTCTCTTCCCTCATTTCTAAAAAGGACTCTTATGTGCATCTGCCTGTTCAGTTACCCATTCATGAACCTATGTGCTTTCTCCAATGCCCCAAATGGCAGCTTCATGGGCAATTTATATTGATAAATCAATGGTGGGGGAGGCTCTGGTTGGCCTGCACAAGGTTTTCAATAATGATTGCTTCTTTACATCAAACAGACCACTTTGATAGTATATGGCTGGATGCAGATTTTTTGCACTTTGCAGCCAATCAACAGAAGCATGGGGAGGCTGATAAAGAAACCATGTGTGTGATCTGTTGAAAAAATATAAATTAATTCAATGTTAGGAATAGCTGTTAATATATTTTAATCTGTCTAACTGTGTAATTGAAATATCAATTAGAAAACTTTTTTAAAAAGAATAGCTGTTGAAGGGGGGCATTTGTGTTTGCATGTGTGTGTTTCTGGTAGCTGAAGCCCCTTCCCCCCCCCCCCAAATGCTGAACAGTATGACTCTTGAAGGTGCAATGAGACAGCTGTCAAAAGCAATCAGAGCAGCTGCAGTCAGGAGGGGGAAGCCATTCATTTTCCAGGCCTCCTGATTTTCATAAACTGGGCTTCCCCTTAATGTATCCAGATGCAAGAGACAAGAATTAACAGTATAGAACAGCATACACCACACATAGGCTGCTTACAGATAGGCAGTTTGGGGTGCATGGGAGGCATCCCAAATTGGGCAGGCTCAAAAAGAAGCATCTCAAACTGTCCATATGCTCCAGCGCGAGGCACCCCTATCCCACCAGCGGGGCACCTTGGCATTGTCAGATGGCTGTAGCACACCATTTCCTTGCCATGGTTTGGGTTTCTTTTTTCCATATATTTTTACTGGTCATGCACACATGCTCTCATGCCCTCTGGGCAGTTTTGTAAAAAAAAAAAAAATACCAGTGAGCGCCTAGAGTGGATTGGAGGGTTCACACTACCAATCCGCCTCGCTTGTGTGCTTCCATGTCCAGATGCCCAAGATACAACTGGCATGCAGCTCAGAAATTTGCTGCCACTTCAAAAGTAGTAGCTTTTTGAGTCGCTCTGAGGATGCCGGAGGATGGCGGGAGTATGGGATGGGGGCATTTGGGCGGGTTTTTCTAATTGTTTTCTAAGGCATCTCTGGGTCACCTTAAACTGTCCATCTATAAGCTGCCTATAAGATAAGGAATTCATTGTAGATTTATTGACCTGAGGAGCTACTGGTCAGGAAGCAGTCTGGAAGTGGCTAACCTTCCCATTAAGCAGCTGGTTGTCTAGGGTTAAAATATATTTTGAGTAGCATCTTTGGACTTTTTTATTCTAAACTAGTAACAATCCTAGTCTAGACAGTACAGGTTGATAAGATCCTGTTATCCGGGCCTTGTCACAGAGTTCTTCCTATAATATCTTTCTATGAAAAAAGAGTGTAAAAGCTGCAAAAATAGATGAGGATATACATGATAATAAGTATTCAATTGAACAATTCAGCATAACTGCTTCTTTGCAGTTATGCAGTGTTAATATGTGAGCCATTGCAAAGAAAAAAAATGAAATCTTTGTCATGAAGATGTAACTTGCTGTGAAGAACAATCAACAAGGGAGAATAGTGGACAGATGTGATAAAATATTGTTCTATAATTTTTCATCTTGATGAAATATCCAGATGGGACATGTTCTTCTGAGCATCTGTTTTTTCCCAATCAGGAATTTCTTGACAAGCCTTATTCATTGTAAAAATATAAGCAACAAACTATCGCTTTTGTTAAATTCTGAACAGAAGTCAAATGCCTGTAGTAGTCTTGTCACTTTGGAAAGTGTTTGTGGCCATCATTTGCATAAGAGATGTAGCTCATGTTTGCTTGAAGGCTATTTTAATTTTTATTTAGTAAATTTAACTGTCTGCACATAACACTGCTGAAGAAGACAATTCTAAAGGGGCAGCATAGTTTTCAGAAGCATTTTAAGATAGACAATAGAAAAGACATAGATTGAATCATAAAGTAAAATCAATAAAGTAACAGGAGATGCCTCAATTTCTTGACAACAGGACTGATACCTTTGTTTTCTAATAAAATGAATGTTAAGATTGACAAATGCACATGTATACATTTATGCAAAAAAGAAAACTGTAGGCAAATTGGAATAGGTTAGGAGAAGGGCAACAGAAGTTATTGGTGGGGTCTAGGAAACAAGTTGTACTAGCAAAAGGTAGGGTATATGTTTAATCAGGAGAAGAAAAGACAGAACAGGGACATGATACTGCATTTCAAAAGAGCTGTTACATAGAAGAGGACAAAGACTTATTTTCTATTCCTTCAGTGGGCAGGGCTAAATCTAATGCGTTTAATGTACAAGAAGGTAAATTTTAGCTAAACATGAGAAGAAACTTTGTAACAGTAGCAGTTATCCAACAATGGAGTCATTAACCTGGAGTGGGGTGGACATTCCCTAGCCAGAAGTTAAAGAGTCATTTGTCAGGAACACTCTAAAGTTTTGAGTTTCCCATGGGAGTTTGTTTATTTATTTGTTTTATTTATAAAATGTACACCCTGCCCTTCTTTCTTCATAAGTGCCACCAAGGGGGCAAACATATATAATAAATAAATAAATATATAATAAAATTGCATCTTAAAACCATTAAAAGCAACAAAAACACAATTATTAACACAAACATAAAAACAACAATCACAACATTGAGCAGGAAGGAGAGATCAATGAAGGAATGCCAAATGATACAAGAAGTCTTCACTAGGGGTGGGCACGAAATGGAAAAATGGAGATTTGTGGAGGTTCATGGTTTGGGGTTTTTCACAAACCCTAAACCACAAACTTTCATGAACCAGTCCATTACATGAACCAGTTTGTGGTACATAGATAGGAAGTGAGCTCCAAAAGCATTTAAATTCCATTGGAGCCTAGCAACAGCCCATAGACCAACCCGAGTGAGCTCCAAAGGGATTTAAATGCCTTCAAAATTCATTTCCATTTTGGTAGCCAGACCTGAAGAAGAAGATGATATTGGATTTATATCCTGCCCTCCACTCCGAAGAGTCTCAGAGCAGCTCACAATCTCCTTTACCTTCCTCCCCCACAACAGACACCCTGTAAGGTGGGTGGGGCTGGAGAGGGCTCTCACAGCAGCTGCCCTTTCAAGGACAACCTCTGCCAGAGTTATGGCTGACCCAAGGCCATTCTAGCAGGTGCAAGTGGAGGAATGGGGGATCAAACCTGGTTCTCCCAGATAAGAGTCCGCACACTTAACAACTACACCAAACTGGCTCTCCTGGAAGTAAACTTTGAAGACATTTGAATGCCTTAGGAGCTCACTCAGGTTGGACCACGGTTTGGTGGTGGGCTCTGGCAGCATTTATATGCCACCCACCTAAGAAGGTGGGGTCACCTAAAGCAGGGTCTTGCAAGATGACTGCAGTGGTCAGGTATGTTAACCTATATTATTTCCAGGTTAAACCTGTTTTTGGGAGTGATCTTTTGAATCTTACTCTGTGAATGGCACTTCAGGGGGAAAAAAGAACTTGGACAATCCCCTGTCTCAAGGAGGAATTTATTTACTCTCAAGACCCATTTAGCCAGATAAACTAGATGGCCTACATATTTGTACAAGGAAATAGAACATATATATGTAAATTGTAACCATATTGCCAAGTTCTCCTGACTGCAAAATCTAATTACTATCAAACCACCAGGTGGGCTTGTAACTCCTATTGACCTTGCCTGAATGCCTCATACTAGCCTGCCTTTGATCTACCCAAGATATTTCTCTGCCTGTATGCAATCGCCTTTTGTTTTCTTCCTGGAAAGATGTCCCTCCTTAATCCAATCAGAATCAGGAAATCCACCAATCTTATCATGGACTCCTCCCAAATTCCTGTATTTTTCAATCATTTCATATTTCTTTGTGATTACTCCTATAGCCATCACTGCTCTGCCAGTTCCACTCCCTCCACTTGCTTCAAGGCTGCCAACACTTTTTCTTTGGAACATGTCTAAAAAGAGTATCTCTCTGCTGCCTTATCTTCTATTGTTTTCTTGGCAACTTTCGAAACGCTATGTGAGTCCCCAGTGATTCTACCATTTTCCTCCAGGCATAAATAATGTCCTCCAGATTACTAGATTATTGCCCTTTGGTTAAATAGATTCAGCCCAGCAATCTGAGGATAGGTAAATGTCTTCTCTTTTGCTGGACTTGGACTTTTTATTTTTTTTCTCAGAATTTTCTTTCTCTTTTCCCTTTCTTATAAATTCCCCAGTTTCTCTCCTTCACCTTTTGACCATTTCCTAGCACAGCAATCCACAAGAAGTCTCATATTGTATGTGGTTTGATTCCCCCCCTCTCCTCCCAGTTTACTCTTGATATGTACATCCTTTTAGACACAACTATTCCACTTTTCTTTTACCTGAGTGATCCTAACACAAGTTAGAGAGCCCACACACATCTAAGGATAAATTTAAAAGAGAGCACAAGTGGTAGCAAAGGTAAAGCATTGTCTTCTAAGCGCCTGTATTTGTTAGAAACTATGGACAGCACAGTTCTACTTGCCCAGTAAAATTCTCTAGGATAACGATGGAAACTGCTTAGTTCCCTGCCGGACCTACAGAATGATTGGTCTTAAACTTAATTTATGCTAGTTGTGTACAAATTTATTCTCCTGGCTTTATTCATATATAAGGTAAACTCATTAACAGTGCTATCCTAAACAGGCCTACTCAGAATCCTACTTAGGTCTAATCAATGGAGCATATGCCTAGGAAATTATTCTTAGGATCACACGGTAAAGCTCCAGTACTATGTACACTTCTCTAGAGTAAGCCCCATTAAGCATAGTTAGAATTACATGTTCTTAATATTTCTATGAGGTTGTGTTACACAGTTACAAATTTCTGCACACTTACTTTGCTATGCAGTGTGACTTGGTTCAAAGAACACACATAAAATCAGATTATAAATCTCATGCAATCTAGTAACAATTTACTAGTAAAGAACTGTATTTGCCAAAAGCATTGACTATAGGAAATAACAGATTAAATCCAGACCTCTTAAGCTATTTCTGTGTTAAAAAATCAGTGCAGCTTCTATTATATTTGCTTTCAGATGTAATAAGTATCTTGTTATCACAGCAGCGGCATATTCCCCTAAAGCTTTCAAAGATATCCCCTGCTTGTCATCTTAGTGTGAGGCACACAATGAATCATCTCAAGCTGACACTTTGTCCGAAGCTACCTTTATAAAGCCTTTGCTAGGTTTTTTTTTGGGGGGGGGGGTAATTCATTCAACAAAAACATCACAGCTATTACAGACAATTATCTTTTCACAAGCTGCTAAGCCTAGAATACAAAACAAGTCTCATACTGTATGTAAAATCTTATTTTTTCCCCAATATTGCGATAACTAAAGCAGTATACAGATGTCACATTCTTCACCTTGAACAATATCCCCTGTAGAATACACTAGCAACATGCAGCCTGTCAGGTTGTGGTAACAGGTAGGACACAAAGCTTTCTGCTAATGTATGTGAAAGACAAGGAAAATGGTACAGCAAAAAGAACTGAGGTAGTACATAGAAAAATAATGTGGTATCATGAGATACAGAGAGAAAGGGGAGGTTAATAGGTACTAGGCGAAAATGAAAAACACCAGCTTAAAATGTGTTTTGCTAAATGTTTAATTATCAGATGTCATGAATTGCTCTCACTGTACTGACACTGAAACACAGAATAAAAAAGGTCCTTTCTGAACCACAAGATGCCTATGGCACAGGCCCCTCCAGCTGCACAGGCTTTGCAGGCAGACCATGTGGTTCTTCCCCAGCAACCAGACTTCATCTCTCTCCCAGAGATCCAACTTTCCAGGAAACTTCTGAAGAAACCTGCATTCCATGAGCACCTTAAACTGGCCTAGAACAGCTACAGGAATTTTTCCAAGATCTGCAACCCAGTTATTTTAATTGTTTCCTTTAATTGTTTTAATTGAATTTTCCATATTATAAGCAAAACAGATACAATGAGAGGTGAAGTAGATACATTTTAAGTGCCTCTGAATATCATTTGCCAGCAACATACAGCACGGTTGCCTTTTCATCTTTCTTGTAAGCATCCTGGCTTAACCACTTCTGAAAACTACCATGCTAGATGTCTCTTCTTATGTTCTTGCTCTAACTGCTCCTATCTGTACTTTCAAGAAAGAAAGCAGAATTGCTTTGAAAATGTTTTAGCTTTTTTCAAGACCTCTGTGGCCTCACACAGTCAGAAGAAATTATAGTGCTTGGTTTTCTTTGTTAATAAACTACTACTTTACCTTTCATTATAATTAAAAACTAGATGAAGTAGATCACTTATGAACCATTCTACTTTGCCAGTTTTCATACTGATGACTATTGCTCTGCAGCAACTTTAGACTCTTGGAAACCTACTCAAAAGTGTTCCTTTAGACTTGCAATTACTGCATATCTAAAAAGTGGTTCATCAGAAAAAGGCTACAGGCCTCTCAGTGAAACATCTCTCTGAGATATTATTAGCCACTCACTGAGCACAAAAAGGTCCTTTGAATCGACAGTCTTCCTACCTGTACATAACATTGCACTGGTACCAGGGCTGGGCTTGTATTTCTAATGCATCTTCCATTTGTCTCCGCTGCCAGAGGAGGTCATGGAACTAGGGTTGCCGTCCAATTCACAAAATACCTGGGGACATGGGGGTGCAAGCCAGGAGACTTTCTCATTCCCTAAAATAAATAAAAATACAGCAGAAATTCCCCTGAATAGTCTTTATTCTTGCCCACAGCAGCTACAACTCCAGTAAATGAAAGTGAACAGAAATATGTATTCTGTTCACTTTCATTTACTAGAATTGTAACTGCTAGGGGCAAGGAAATGAAGACTATTCAGGGGGACTGGATTGCTGCTGCATTTTTATTTATTTTAGGGAATGGGAAAGTCTCCTGACTGCACCCCCAAAACAGCCAAAGTAAACAGAGTTTGTAAGCATGCACTTTTGTGATTTCACTGGGGCTTTACACACAAGAGTTGCTGTATTTCTAACCAATTTCTTCAGACTAATAGGCAAATGAAAAGAGAGAGAGGTGTTTTCCTCCATCCCATAAACAGGTTCTTATACAAAGGCGTCTGAAACAAATCCAAAACAAGCACAGGAACTATGCTCTCTCTCTCTCACACACACACACATACACACATGGCTCTGCTGCTGGCCCCTCCTGATGCAGCTTTCACTTCCTGCTCATATTTAAAGGTGCACACACATAATTTAAAACAAAAGGTGTTTGCAAGCTTCTAGACCTGCGGAAATCTAAAGGCACAAGATTGCTGTGGGGGTGGGGCTTCCCTGCTGGCCAGCTGGCTATGGGTGGGATGAAGCCTGGAAAACCAGGTGTTCTGGCACTGGGACTGAGGGATTGGGAAGCCTATGTGGAACAACTGTGATGTTGTCTTGCATAATCTTGGGCACAATATTTTACCTAGAGCTCTGAGTATAGACTCTTATTCTAGTTTGGAATTGAGGTAGAATTCTGTGTCAGGTAAAACAAAGCTAGATGGCTCAGCCAAAGTCACTGAAGCAGCTTATAAGTTTGTATAATAGCAAATAGAGTCCTTCATTGCCCAAATAAACTAAATAATAGCCTCACAATTTTAGCCTTGTGAAAGGAATAACTGACCTTGGTTTCATGCAGTTGTTGTCAGGGCTTTTTGTAGCAGGAACTCCTTTGAATATTACAAACTCCTGATGTAGCCAACCATCCAAGAGCTTACAGGGCCTACTATAAGCTCTTGGAGGATTGGCTATTTCAGAGATGTGTGGTCTAATATGCAAAGGAATTCCTGCTACAAAAAAAGCCCTGGTTGTTGTATTCATTCCAGGAGACAGCTACATAATGTATGTCCTTTTTCCTATATAGAAACCAGGGGATGCTAGCTTAGTGGGGGTGGGGAAGAGGACAGACATTTTCCTTGTTGATAATGTATACTTTGTATGAAGTCTAATACTTCCTGAGCTCACTTTGAAACACAAATGAGCAGTATTTCAGGTTATTTTCCATCTGTATTGTGGCAGCATTAGCAATAATGGTATCCCAAGAGCCCCTGCTGAAACATACTCCCAGTTCACTAGTTTGCTTCCATTACATATCATAGATCATAAAATCATAGAACCATAGAATCATTGTATCATAGAGTTGGAAGGGACCTCTAGGGTCATCTAGTCCAACCCTTGCACAATGCAGGAAACTCACAAACACCTCCCCCTAAATTCACAGGATCTTCATTGCTGTCAGATGGCCATCTAGCAGCTGTTTAAAAACCTCCAAGGAAGGAGAGCCCACCACCTCCCAAGGAAGCCTGTTCCACTGAGGAATCGCTCTAATGGTCAGGAAGTTCTTCCTAATGTTGAGCCAGAAACTCTTTTGATTTAATTTCAACCCATTGGTTCTATTCCTACCTTCCGGGGCCACAGAAAATGCCCCAGTACCTTCCTAGGCAGGTCATAAACCATTTAAAATTAACTACCTAGCATTACCTGTGCATTCAGAATGCTGGCACATACTCAGAACTGACAGAATCAATCTATAATCATAAACAACTCCTCACCGACAATAATACAACACCTAACTTGGACACTGGTACCAAAGTTTGCAATGAACCCAGAATCAACTTTTTATTATTATTTTTATTTATTTATGGTTTATATCCCGCCCTTCCCACCAAGGTGGCTCAGGACGGCTTACAACAGATAAGTCAAACATAAAATATTAAATTGGTATTTAAATATATAAACATTTAAAACATTCAAAACATTTAAAACCTTAAAAACATTAAGCATTGCGGCAGTATGCATAGCAAGGATCTGATAGAGCTACATTTAATTTCCTATGTCAGTTAGGTGTAAGCTAGCCAGAAGAGGGTTGTCTTACAGGCCCTGCGGAACTGAATAAGGTCCCGCAGGGCCCTCACCTCCTCCAGCAGCTGGTTCCACCATGTAGGGGCCATAACAGAGAAGGCCCTGTCCCTAGTAGATTTTAGGCGGGCTTCTTTTGGCCCAGGGATAACGAGAAGATTTTGGGTTCCTGATCTCAGTACTCTCTGGGGAACATGTGGGGAGAGACGGTCCTTCAGGTAGGCAGGTCCTAGGCCATATAGGGTAATGACCAGCACCTTGTACCGGACTCGGTATATTATTGGCAGCCAGTGCAGAGCCCGAAGACCCGGCCGAATGTGCCCCCATCTTGGGAGCCCCAATAACAGCTGGCATTCTGCACCAGCTGCAATTTCCGAGTTCGGCACAGGGGCAGCCCCATGTAGAGGGCATTGCAGTAGTCCAACCTCGAGGTGACCGTAGCATGGATCACTGTTGCTAGATCGTTGCAATCCAGGAAGGGAGCCAACTGCCTTGCCCACCTAAGATGAAAAAACGCGGACTTGGCAGTGGCTGCTATTTGAGCCTCCATCTTTAAGGAGGGCTCCAATAGTACCCCCAGGCTCTTGACCCTGTCCGCCGCTATCAACGGCGCACCGTCAAAAACTGGCAGGGGGATTTCCCCCCCCCCCAGTCCCCGACAACCCAAGCAAAGGACCTCTGTCTTCGCCGGATTTAGCCTCAGTCCACTCAGTCTGAGCCACTCAGCCATGGCCTGTAATGCCCGATCCAGATTTTCAGGGGCGCCGACCGGTCGGCCATCCATAAGCAGACTTTGCTGCCATATACATCCAGACAACATGACCACTGGACCTAACAACTTCAACTATGCTATCTCAGGCTCATTCACTTGCTCATCTTCTCATCATCTATCATTGTATATGCTATTAAATGCCAACAATGCCCTTCAGTCCTCTACATAGGGCAAAAAAGTCAAAGGATAAATGGGCACAAATCTGACATCAAGAATCATGAGACTGAGAAACACTTCTGCCTTCCAGGACATTCAAAGGGTCACCTCAAAGTAGTTGTTATATTGCAAAGAAATTTTGTTGTACTCATTCCACTATTTGCATTCCAGTATCCATTCATCTATTTGCAATGTATTTGACAACCATGACAGTGAAATTGCTGACCTTGAACCAGACATCCTGGAGTGTGAAGTCAAATTGGCCTTAGAAAGCATAACTAACAACAAAGCGAGCAAAGATGATGGTATCCCAGCTGAGCTATTCAAAGTCCTAAAAGTCAATGCTGTTAAAGTGATGCACACATTATGTCAGCAAATTTGGAAAACACAACAGTGGCCACAGGACTGGAAAAGGACAGTTTATATTCCAATCCCAAAGAAGGGTAATACCAAGGAATGTTCAAACTATTGCACCATTGCACTCATTTTACATGTCAGCAGCATCCTGTTAAAGATCCTACAAGCTAGGCTTCAGCAGTATGTAGATCAGGAACTACCAGAAGTTCAAGCTGGGTTACGGAGAGGTAGAGGAACTAGAGATCAAATTGGGGGGCGGGGTGTCGCTCTAAGATGGCAGACGTGCTTTGAGTTAGCTCTGCTCTCTTTGCCTCCTTACCTTCAATAAAAATCGCTATGGACATCACCAAAAGGCACAAACAATGAAGAAAAGTGCCCGGAAGACGCCTAAATCATCAAAAAACCCAGTTAAGTCAGTTGAAAACTTTTTTCCTTCCATATCTTCTAAAACCATTGCAGGAGAGACAGGGCCGTTAACACCAACTAAAATGGCCCCCGTTACTAACTCTTCCCAAACGGAAAATGATTCTGACAACAATGGATGCCCAATAACAAAGAAAGATCTGTTTGTTTTCAAAGAGGAGATATGTAATTTCTTTACAAGCTCAATGACAAGCTTGCTCCAGCCAGTTAATTTAAAACTAGACTCACTAGCAGCTGATTTAAAGGAAACTTCTAGAGTGGCAGAAAATGCCACTGAAATGCTCTATGCTGCACAAGATGAAATAAAATCACTGCAGCAGTTCGAAATGAGGGCATCAGAAAAAATCATGATGCTGGAAAATCGCTGGAGAGAAAGGGACCTCAAAATGAGGGGGGTGGAGGAGGGCACGGAAGATAATACTTCCCTAACCAAACTGGTGGTGGAATGGCTTAACAAATGCATGAAAAATGATGGCATTTCACCTAATAACATATCTAAAACGTATAGACTGGGCCCAAAAGCATTGGGGAGAAACAGACCAAGGGACATCCTCGTGCAATTTAGTTCCCTGCATGCTAGAGACGTTATACTCCAAGAGGCACGTAAAGCTGACTTCAAATTTAAGGGGGGGGAAATCCTTTTCCTCACGGACCTTTCTCCAGAAGCTATAAAAAAAAGAAGACAGCTGAGAATGGTGTCTACGAAGCTGTTTGAAAAAAAGATTAAGTTCCGCTGGAGTCCAGCCTCCGACATCATGATCTTCAAAAATGGCGCACTTTTCCAAGCGTCTGATGGCATTACAGGGAAGGCTTTACTAGCAGCTATGAACATCACACTCAACCAAGAAGAAGAGGAACAACTGCTTGCGGTAGATAAAGACACAACCTGACTGTATGCTGTTTTCAATACTATGATTTAATCCCTTTTGGTTTTTCGTCCTGGCTTGGTGTCAGTTATTTAAGAGACTCTGTTCAGCTGTCCTAAATGCACTCCAACAGCGGCTGTGAACGTTAACAGGAAGCTGCAGCAAAAAGAGCCTGTCGGTTATTAACGTGACTCTGTTAAGCTGTCCTGAATGCACTCCAACAGCGGCTGTGAACGTAAAAAAGGAAGTTATAGCAAAGGAGCCCGTCGGTTACTAACGAGACTCTGTTCAACTGTCCTGAATACACACCTACAGCGGCTGTGAACGTCAACAGGAAGCTGTAGCAAAAAGAGCCGTAAACAAAGCTAATCCTTGATTTCTGAAGCAGACGCCAAGGTTTATTAGTCCTATAATAGCTGTTCTTTGTTTTATGTTTAGGTTTACTGGATCACGCTACCATTTAAACCCAGCGCGGCAGAGCCAGTATACTCAGATCCCATGCAACAACGTGTTACTCTTTGCACCCAGGGCTGCAGAACTGGTCTATTTCTGATCTGTTTTACAGCAACTGTCTGTACTCCTGCACTGTTAATTTTGTAAGACTTATACAGGGGTGGTAGTTTTCATTTGAGAGCTGTTGGGTAACTCCTATAGTTGGCAAAACCATGTATAAAGAGTTAAGAGGATATGGTAAACACTCCAATAGATAGAGACCACAAGTTTATAAGTTAGTTCTTACTTGTTCTGGTGGTCTTTGGTGTATGCCTAAGTTTTTTTTTAAGAATTGTTGTTTATTATTTTGCTATGAAAATTATTTAGCTCACTTAATGTACTCAGTCTAAACTGAAGCACCAATCTATTAGAAACGTTAGTATTTAAAGAAAATTGATTTATTGAATAGTTGTGAATTAATTACATAAAATCTAAACTTAGGTAATTTTATAATTATGGTAACTGGAAATAATGAATTATAGCAGGAGAAGCACTTTTTTGTGAAGATATAACTTAGGAAAGTCATGGGTAGTTTTAGTTAAAATAATATGGTAGTCTTTCAGATAATACAGTTAATGAATTCCATTTGTTTTTTTGGTTGTTTATTTCTTTGGCTAAAATTAATCATATACTCTTATTTCTTAGATAGAGGGTAGTACATGATTGGTGGAGTGGTAAGTAAACTACTCAGCTGTGCTAAGTATCACCAACAACGTAATTGAGACTTGTTTTTTACACCCATTGCATTTTAGTCTGTTTGGTTATATAAGTATCACTCTATGTTTACCTTTATTACATAAAGTTTGGCAAACAACTGACAGGAACAAAGTAGTTAAGTAGTTAAGTCATTAAAGGTAGTACCCAGCCCTCTATTTCAATTTAATGTATTTGAATAAGTATATTTGGTGTCCATAGATTTTCTTATACAGTCAAGGAGGAAAGAGGAGCACATATTTTATAATCTTAATATTCTCTAAAGTGCCCTCCACTTATGTTAGAATAAAGTAATTTTGTTGATATACTCTCAGTTCTTTTGTGAGAGCTTTATGTTTAAAGGCTCTCTTAACCCTCTCTACAGGTATCCCACTAGTTGAGGATTTTGTACATATACAAATAGTTTTTTAAAGTTCAAAGTTTTATTTTGTTCTTTAGTGAATATATTTAGATAGGCTGTCCTGTTGTGGTATATAGAAGGAAGTTGAAGCAGCATTGTGCACAAAATGTCTAAACACTTAAAAATAGCCTCATGGAATTGCAGAGGCTTAGGTAATTGTATCAAAGTCAAAAGAATTTCAAACTTAATGTATAAAGAGAAAGTAAATGTTTTATTTTTACAGGAAACTCATTGTAAAAAAATGAAAGATTCCATTTTAAAAACCAAATGGTTCTCACAAAGCTTCCAAGCACCTGGTTCATCCAAGGCAAGAGGAGTCGCCATTCTGGTCTCAAAATCTATCCCCTTTCAATGTAAAAATACTTTAGTTGATCCTAATGGTAGATTTCTGTTCATCAAAGGCGAGCTTGATGGAATGCCATTGACAATAGCGTCAATTTATGCCCCAAACTTTAATCAAGCAGAATTCTTAGAAAGGGTTTTCTTAAAACTAAGTGAGTTTAAACAGGGAGAAGTAGTGATTGGGGGAGACCTTAACCTAATAGATGACCCTAAGTTAGATAAAACTTACAAGAACAAATTTGAAGCGAAAGGAATGCATGTCACGTCCAAATTACAATCCCTTTTCTTAAAATATAACCTAAAAGATGTTTGGAGAACACTGAATCCAGGTGTAAAGCAATACTCCTTTTTCTCACCAGTACATAGCATTTATTCTCATATTGATTACATTCTCATGTCTAATGACTTACTACAACACACAACTGAGTCTGATATTGGTTCGCAATCACTGTCAGACCACTCAATCATATCAGCTTCAGTTGATATGTACAACAAAGAAGACAGTGGCCGTTCATGGTCTTTAAATTCTTTATTATTGCATGATCAAAGTTTTTGTGATGCAGCTATAAAACAGATTGAGGAATATTTTCATTTTAATGCATCGTGTGGTGTGAAGCAAGAAGTTGTTTGGGATGCGTTCAAAGCGGTAATGAGGGGCAACCTCCTCTCATTAGCAACTCACTATAAAAAAGAAAAACAAAAAACCATAAGTGATTTACAAAACATTATCAAAACACTAGAATGAAGACATATGAGATATGGAGGTAAAAGAACCTTAAAAAAGCTAGAATTTGAACGCAAGAAATTAGCCGTACTTGAAACATCTCAAATTCAAAAACAACTGATGTATCTAAAACAGAGATATATCACTAAATCTCCTAAATATCTGAAATTATTGAAGCATAGATTAGCCCAAAAAAAGTCTTCTTCATTAATTTATGCTATAAGATCCTCACAAGGTGAATTACACCTGAAAACAAAAGATATCACAGCACAATTTGTAGATTACTATAGAAATCTTTATAACTCTAATAATCCTCATCAGAATGCTATTGATGATTTCCTTAAGAAAATTAATTTTAAGACTAAAATCTCTGAAGAACACCTCTCTTTTCTTGAAAAACCTATTGATGGTATTGAACTGCAAAAAGTCATAAAAACTATGAAAAATAATAAAGCTCCTGGTAATGATGGCTTGACTTCTGAATTCTATAAAAAAATTTTACCTAATATCTTAGATCCTCTCCTAGAAACATGCAATTTGGTACTTTCAAAGGGTTCTATGCCTGAATCATGGAAAGATGCGAGAGTAATAGTCCGGCCTAAACCAGACAAGGATAAATTAAATGTAGGTTCCTATAGACCAATCTCTATCCTTAACCACGACTTTAAAAAATTTTCTTCTACCTTGGCAGCAAGGTTAAATAAAATCATTTCTAATTACATCCGTAAAGATCAAGCTGGTTTTATTCCAGAAAGATCAATAACCGACAACATAAGAAAGACTCTGAACATCATCAATTATTGTAAGAATTCTAAAATAGAGGCAGTTATGCTGTCTCTTGACGATGATAAAGCCTTTGACAAGGTAGAAATTCCCTTTTTGAAAACAGCTCTTAGAAATATGGGATTTGGCCCTAATTTTTTGCGTTCCATTGATGCTATTTACGAAGACTCCAAAGCATTCATGTCAATCAATAACTATAATTCGCAAAGATGGACGCTATCAAGAGAAACTAGACAAGGATGTCCCCTATCGCCAATCTTGTTTGCCTTGTCCTTAGAACCCTTGGCCCTGGCCGTAAGATCTGATCCTCAAATAAAAGGGGTGTCAATTGGCTATCGAAATCCTTCCTATAAAGTAAGTTTATTTGCAGAGATGCAATTTTCTACTGTACAAACCCGCTATCTTCCTTGACTAGGTTATTGTTGCTAATTGAAGACTTCGGTAAAGTCGCAGGTTTCACAATAAATTTCAATAAATCAGAAATATAACCTATTTGGTTGGGTCCTGAATTGGAGTCCAAGTTAAAAAGTGAATTTAATTTCAAATGGGTCAAATCCCACTTTAGACATTTAGGAATTTTAATACCTTTGGATCTTCAGTACCTATTTAGAGTTTACTTTGACCCCCTATTAAAATCTATAACAACGACTTTTAAAGATTGTGAGAAACTTTCATTAAGTTTATTAGAAAAAAATAGAGCAACTAAAGGTCTTTATTCTACCAAAAATTGTATTTTTATTCCAAAATCTTCCCTTAGAGATTAAACCTGAGATTTTTAAAAAATGGAGATCATTGCTTCTAAATTTTATTTGGAATGGTAAAAAACATAGGATAGCCTATTCAACCTTAGTAAAACCGTTAAATCAAGGCGGAATGGCGCTTCCAGATCTAGAAAAATATTATTTAGCGGCTCAATTGAAAAATGTTTTGTTATATGCGACTCCACATCCAGAAAAAGACTGGGTTCATATAGAACAATCTTTTATAGAACCAAACTTAATACATGAAGCACTTTGGAACAGGCCCAGCTCTCGTAGTTCAAACATCCAAATGAACCTGTTTTTGAAGTTAACTCTGAATGTGTGGGACAAATATAGGAATATATTAGTACCACACCCCTCCCCAGCAACAGTTTTTTGGGGCAAGACAGGTTTCCAGCTGCAAAGGAAAAAACAAGCTTTAAGAACTGGAGAGAGGCAGGTATCTTTAGATTCAAACATTTAATTATAAATAACTTGATGAGATCGAATAAAAATTTAGAAAGAAAATTCCATTTTAAGACCAATTGGTTACAATACAAACAGGTACACCATTTATTACACAACCCAAATATTTTGTCACAATTGAATGCTAGCTTGGATGAAGCAGAAGCCAGAATTAAGATTGCCATCAACAACCTCAAATATGCAGATGACACCACTCTAATGGCAGAAAGTGAGGAGGACTTAAGGAACCTCTTGTTGAGGGTGAAAGAGGAGAGCACAAAAGTAGGCTTGAAACTCAACATAAAAAAAAAAAACTAAGATCGTGGCATCCGGCCCCATCACACCTTGGCAAATAGAAGGGGAAGACATGGAAGTAGTGACAGACTTCACTTTTCTGGGATCCAAGATCACTGCAGATGGTGACTGTAGCCATGAAATTAAAAAATGTTTGCTCCTTGGGAGGACAGCTATGGCAAACCTGAGCAGTATAATAAAAAGCAGAGACATCACCCTGCCAACAAAAGTCCATATAGTCAAAGCGATGGTATTTCCAGTAGTAATGTATGGCTGTGAGAGCTGGACCACAAGGAACCATCAGTCAGTCCTAAGGGAAATCAACCTTGACTGTTCCCTGTAAGGTCAGATGCTGAAGCTCTGATACTTTGGCCACCATGAAGATACATACCATGGTCTGAAATATTTATTGTGTTTAATGAAGGGAGCACTCACTGGAGAAGATCCTGATGCTAGGAAAGGCAGAAGTCAAAAGAAGAAGGGGACAGCAAAAGATGAGATGGCTGGACAGCATTACTGATGTAACAAGCACGAATTTGAGCAGACTTTGAGGATGGTGGAAGACAGGAGGGTCTGGCATGACTTTGTCCATAGGGTCACAAGGAGTCAGACTCGACTGTGCGACTGAACAGCAACAAACTATTTTATTATATGTATTAATTTTAACTTGTATATTTATTGATTGTTGTTACCCGCCCTGAGCCCTTGAGAGAAGGGCAAGTTATAAATGAAAATATAAATAAAATAAAGATGAATCTGGACTCAATTTTTCATCTGTAATGTTTCCAGTTTGTGTCCAATTTGTTCATGTTTTCTCTCCCCTCCTTTGAGTGGAGGTTTGTGCTAATGTTTGCAATTGTCTTACAGAAAGACTGGTACTGGGAAGTTGTTGATTGCATGCAGTTTACAACTAACTGAAATTCAAGTCTCCTTTACAAGATACAACAGTCCAAGAACCTTCCCTTTACTACAGAAAAAGAATTAGGTACATATGAGATAGCTTTCACTGATAACTGGAAGCAGTATTCAGCAGCATCTTGCTAGTTCTAAAAATTATATAGCAGAATAAATTATTCTTCATTGAAATGAGCTGGAAGATTAAACACATGGAATCAAAATCTATTCCCATCATGTTATTTTACACTGTAACTGAAAACCACCTTTGTTTACTTATGATCCATTTCAATGTGACAAATTGTTTTCATTCCCTCTCTTTTCCCCAAGAGCACTCCTATTAACTGGTCAGGAGTTTATTAATAATATATTCATTTATACTACTGGCTTGCTTAAGCTTTATTTAAAAGTCTCCATTTTGTACTTAAGGATTGTTAATGGGAGTTTTTTTTAATAATCAGAGCTTTAACTAATATAAATATGGCAGCGCACATAGACTACCCCTGTGAATTAAAAAATATTAGATGTTATATCTATTGGTCTTTGAAGAAGACAGTAAGAAAATGGTTAATTCCAAGGGGTTGCTTTTTTACAGAAGCACTGGTACTTCGATCAGCTTTCATGAGAATATTTTTTCATTGAAAGGAGAGATCCTTTGCAGCCTATACCTGCAGGATCACATGGTCATACAACAGTTCCTCCTACAGAAAGGCATTTCCATTTGCAGAAAAGTGGGCGGCAATTTCCATTGATCTTCCCTCCCACTGCAGACTCCTAATTTACCCCAGTGTTGTTCCTGATGACTTGCTGACCTCCAGGAATAAGATGTCAGGGGGCTCAGTGAGCTGCATCAGAAAGGGAAGATGGGAAAATCCTGTTCCATGAAGATACATACCATGGTCTGAAATATTTATTGTGTTTAATGAAAAATCCAAAGGCCACCATCAAACACAGCAAAGGTTAAATCATCAAACACAGTTAAGCTTATTCATTTCTACTGTGCCAGGATTATATAATTATTTTCTAGGAATATTGAGATATCAGAACTCTGAGCTATGCCCCTTCTGCCATATACACCTGGGTTGTGCACTGCAACTATCACTAGCATGCCAATACACAGGGAAGGAATTCACACAATCACTTTTTCCTTGTGATGCCAGTATGACATAGTGGTTAAGGTGTTGTCCTAGGGTATAAAAGACCTGGATTAAAATCCCCATTGTGCCATTAAGTTTGTTGGTTGATGGTGGGCCAGTCAAACACACTTAGTCTAACCTACCTCCAAAAAGAACTATAGATCAATCTGAGCTCCTTGGAAGAAGGGCAGGATAAAAACAATAGAATGTAAATAGTTGTCAAATGCTAGTTGGTTGGATTGAGAATGCTATCATGCAACAGTGCTATCCACAAGAATGTCTAGCATTCACTAAGAGTAGCCATCAACAGATAATCAGCTGGCCCACATCAAATTATCACAGGAATGTTTTATCAATAGATAGTGAGAAATTAGAGTTCTGGATTGTGCCTTGACATCTAGTTCCTATTTTAGCATTTTCTACCCTTCAGCTTCATGGCACTTAATAGGTTTGGTACTTATAGACATGCCATTTTTTCATAATACGTTTTAATATAATTAATTATCTCCTCTAAATTTTCCCCATTGCATTTTCTAGATTGTGCTGTTCTCTCCGTTTTCTAGTAAATTATTATTTTCTCTGTAGTCTTTACAAGTTGTAATTGCTTTGTTATCTGTAAAAAAAAAACCCTCAGAAAAAGGTAGGCTCAGTTTACTCTTTTCATCACTGACAGTGCCTTGGTGAATGAATTGCAGTTCGTTCCTCATTACCACAGCTTTCTTCTGCTCAGTTTTTAATGATAATTGCCCTTGTCAGTTCCATGTAACATTAGCTGCAAAATCTTGAGTTTAAAAAAATCCACATAACACAAACAAAAAGCAAGCAAGAGATTAATTAGGCAGCATATTTTGTTGATAAAGGAAATATTCGTCTTTCGTATCACTGAATAACTGAGTCAGAATTCATCAAGTAAACATGACAACAAAACCAAAAGGTGATACAAATGCTTTGATAGAATTTACATAGTGATGATGTTAATTGTTTAGTTTGGTTCAAGTGACATTTTTGTTGAGGCTAACCAATTAAAAGTTTTTATTTGCAGTTATAAAATGCTTGTACTTTTTGTCAAAGTGAGTTTCCTCTACATCAGACCTTGTTTAATATTGGTCTTCTTTGCTACGAGTAGTTTTCACAATTCTCTGACATACAGTCTGTTCATCAAAATTTTATGAGGAAGATTTGGATCCTAGTTGATAAATGGAAATACTAGGATCTTCTCTCTGGCCCACTTTACATATAACAGCTTTCCTACAAGAAGATAATCTTTGTGTGAGTGTGGAGAAACACCATTTTAGTTGGGAGGGAACATGAAACTGCTACGCAGGCTTTGGGGCCTAGCCCTCCCCTTACTCCCCCCTCCCTTCCAGAGTCAAACCAGCAACTCTAGGGGAAAAGCCTCCTAGAGAGGCAGGAAGTTCTTTTGGTTTTGTTATTATTTGAAAAGGGCAGTCCACAGCTGGCGCTGGAGGAGGAAGGTTGGTAGCCTGGGCTCCTGCCTGTGGGGGTGGCCCCAAGGCAGTCATTCACAAGGTAGGGCCAGTTTACACCAGGGATGAGCATATGCGTTTAAATCTACCTTTTATTTGCCCTTCTTGTTGCTGATCAGGTGCTGTGCTAAACTTTTATATGTAACTGGTTTTTTTATTATTATTCTCTTTCTCTTCTTATTAAACATTTTTTGTTTCTGTTTTGAATGCTGGCAGTCAAACTCTGTACCACATAGATCCCGACCGCTTAGACCATGCTGCTTTATGAAGGGGGCCCCGGGGAAGGGGGAAGGCATGCAGTTGGATAAGATGCCAATCCTCCAGGGGTTCCCCGAAGAAGTGCTGTGGTCTCTGTGATACCCAAGTACAGGGTGGCAGAGGACCTTGAGGCCTGGCCTCAGAGCTGGAAAGGGGGATTGGGAGTCCTGTTCCTCTCAATTTGAATCCCTAGACTGAGCAGGTGGTGGCAGCGAGCCCAAGTGGCCGGAGGAGAAATAGCTCCCTCCAGGAGTTGGAGACTCAGCAGGGAGTTGACGGGACCAGGTCTGAAGGCAGAATCGGGCCGGTTCCGTCACAGTGAGAAAAAAAACCCTGTATATACTTCTAAAGAAGGGAGCATAAAACACATGGAGAAAGTGAATTCAGATAGTGGGGGGGTTTCACTGTCCCATAATTCTCTCAATGAAGTTGATGACAGCCAGTTTGGTGTAGTGAAAGCCAATTTGGTATAGTGGTTAAGAACAAAGACTCTAATTTGGGAGAATCAGGAATGATTCCCCACCCCTCAACATGCAGCTGCTAATATGACCATGGGTCAGTCACAAGTTCTCTCAGAGCTATTATCAAAAAAGCAATTATTGAAAGAGCTCTCTCAGCCCTACCTACCTCAGTTTGGTGAGGTAGTTTTGTGTAGTAGTTAAGTGAGCGAACTCTTATCTGGGAGAACCGGGTTCGATTCCCCACTCCTCCACTTGTACCTGCTAGCATGGCCTTGGGTCAGCCATAGCCCTGGCAGAGGTTGTCCTTGAAAGGGCAGCTGCTGTGAGAGCCCTCTCTAGCCCCACCCACCTCACAAGGTGTCTGTTGTGGGGGAGGAAGGTAAAGGAGATTGTGAGCCACTCTGAGACTCTTTGGAGTGGAGGGCGGGATAAAAATCCAATATCATCTTCTTCTTCTTCTACTTCTCACAGGGTATCTAGGCATTGAAGAGGTGAGATGGAAGTGATAACAAATTCTTTATTGTATACAGCATGGTAGGTGGCTGCACTAACTCCACTGGTGAATGGGGCCCACTGGGCCAACTATATACAATATTGGGTTCCCATGCTAGCATGTAATTGGGTCATTCAAATCAGCAGGGGCCTATGATTGGAGCAGGGCAGTTGGGATTTGGATCCTACTTCCCATTGTTCCTAAGTCCCAAGCTCAGTCCTTCAGGCTCCAATGAGCCAGTCAGGAAACGCATTTGGTAACACATAGATTCACATACATAGCACAGGGTGTCTGTTGTGGGGAGATGAAGGGAAAGGAGATTGTAAACCACTCTGAGTGAAGGGTGGGGTATAAATTCAATCTCCTCCTCCTCTGCCTCTTCAGGTATGCCTCCTGACTGTGTCTCCAGAGCCTGTTCAGGACTGTGGGGGAACTGCTTTCTATATTTGAAAGTTTTCATCCAAAGCTCCAAGTATGTTGTGATACACTGTGGTCCTCCTCCTTCCACAATCTCATCAGTCTGAGAGGTACCTTGTGAATTTGAATGGGGACATACTCAGGCACACAAGAATTGCATATATTCATCACACCTCAAACACATGAGAAGAACCTCAAGGGAGGAAAGGAGATGTGATACCACAGAGTCTGCACTCCCAAGCTGACATTTCTTCTAGAAGAACTGATCCTGTCATCTAGACTCAGGAGACCAATTCTGGGAAAGCCCCAGGACCCATCTTGAAGTTGGTAACCCTCTTGGAAGAAAGAGAGGAAGAAGCCCACTCAGGTGTTGTATTGGTGACATTTTTATGTCACATACACTGTAAAGTCATATCCTTACCCAAATTTATGCAAAAAAGTCCACTGAGCACTTCACTTTTAAGAACATAAGAACATAAGAGAAGCCATGTTGGATCAGGCCAACACTCTATGTCACACAGTGGCCAAAAAACCCAAGTGCCATCAAGAGGTCCACCAGTGGGGCTAGAAGCCCTGTCACTGTGCCCCCCCCCCGGCACAAGAATACAGAGCATCACTGCCCCGGACAGTCACAACAATAACCTGCGGCTAATAGCCACTGATGGACCTCTGCTCCATATGCTTATCCATGTTGGTCTTCTGTGTTTATTGAGTAAGAGCTCTGAAGACGCCAAGAAATCCAGTAGTGAAGTACTTCTGTACATTTATACAATTCTTCCAGATGATGGACCAATCAGGTTTGTTCTGAGTCATGCTCACCTCAGCCTGGCTGATGCAATCTGGCAGTCTGCCAAATGCCCTTGCCAGCCAGATCATCTACTGTCATTTAGATCTTGTGCTGTCAGCAGTGGTCTGATGCCTGCACATATACTAACAATCCATTCCCCTCTTGAAGTTGCCTATGCTTGTAGCCACTGCCACCTCTTGTGGTAGTGAATTCCATATATTAATCACCCTTTGGGTGAAGCAGTACTTCCTTTTATCCGTTCTAACCCTTCAGTGATTCCTCATTGGAACAGGCTTCCTTGGAAGGTGGTGGGTCTCCTTCCTTGGAGATTTTTAAACAGAGGCTAGATAGCCATCTGACAGTGATGAAGATCCTGTGAATTTGGGGTAGGTATTTGTGGGTTTCCTGCATTATGCAGGGGGTTGGACTAGATGACCCTGGAGGTCCCTTCCAACACTATGATTCTATGCTCAGCAATTTCATTGAATGCACAAGAGTTCTGGTATTGTGAGAAAGGGAGAAAAGTACTTCTTTTCCTACCTTCTCTATCCCATGCATAATCTTGTAAACCTCTATCATGTCACCCCGCAGTCGACTTTTCTCCAAACTAAAGCGTTTTAACCTTTGCCCCCCCAGTCGGAAAGAAGAGGCAGACACAATTGTTGGGTTTTAAAACCGGGCCGCTTTATTAAAATTAACAAATATAACTGGCAAGGGGAGAGAAAACAGACCAGACAAGCCCTGGGGTCAACACCTGGACCCCGCCTTGTCCAAAGGGCGAGCCACCCTGCCCCCAGCACAAACCCACCGTAATCGGGTTGTAACTGAGCGGCCAGGCCTCTAGCCATCACCAACCGGGCTGGAACAATCCCCATGGAAAGATCCACCCAGGTGAGGCTCCCTGTGTTCTGCATCACCGTACTGAGCCGTTTAGCCCATCTACGGTTCCTGCAGCCCACCGCACCGAAGGTGCTAGGCCATAGGTGCTCCCCTGGAAAACCCTGTGGCCAAACCTAAACCAGCCAGCGACCAAACTAAAACAACAACAAAACCTAACCTACTAGGCAGTACAAGGTAGGCGAAAAACACCCCCGCATAGGCCAATTGTGCGGGGGTGAAAAAATTCCTACCTGGCCCCAAAAGGCGACCGGTATACACCTGTACTGCCAATGGGAAGGGTGGGTGGGCAGAGAGCCAAAACCGAACTGCGCACTGAGGCGGGAGCCGGGGCTTATATAGCCCCGCCTCCGCGCCCAGCCTAAACACCCGATATCGGGTGATCCTTCTGCCCCTCCTTCCTTCCGGAGGAGCAAAGGCGGCCCCCAGCCTATGGCCTGCGAGCAGGCACGGCTGGGAAGGGGCCGAACCTTGCCCCCCCAGTCGGAAAGAAGAGGCAGACACAATTGTTGGGTTTTAAAACCGGGCCGCTTTATTAAAATTAACAAATATAACTGGCAAGGGGAGAGAAAACAGACCAGACAAGCCCTGGGGTCAACACCTGGACCCCGCCTTGTCCAAAGGGCGAGCCACCCTGCCCCCAGCACAAACCCACCGTAATCGGGTTGTAACTGAGCGGCCAGGCCTCTAGCCATCACCAACCGGGCTGGAACAATCCCCATGGAAAGATCCACCCAGGTGAGGCTCCCTGTGTTCTGCATCACCGTACTGAGCCGTTTAGCCCATCTACGGTTCCTGCAGCCCACCGCACCGAAGGTGCTAGGCCATAGGTGCTCCCCTGGAAAACCCTGTGGCCAAACCTAAACCAGCCACCGCCAATGCCAAGCCTCTGCTTAGGCATTAGCGCCCCACCGGGTGGCCTAGAGCCAACCGCACCCCCTGCCTGAGCTCGTCCAAAAAGGCCCGGTTACCCAAGTTAGATAAATGAACACCGTCCGGCCGGTACAGGTCGACCTGATCGACCCTTATGGCCGGGTGAGGGAGGTATATTCCCAATCCCCCCTCCATGGCCTTCTGAATGGCCCTATTGGCCTTACGTCTGGCCCGCTCGATTCCACCAGGCGAAATGGCGTACCTCCACACCCTGCGCGGCAAAATTGCCGACCAAACCAATATGACCCCAGGCCACCTGCGACAAATCTCGCGAAGGTCAGCCAAAGCCTGCTGGGAAAGAGCCTTCCCCTGCAGCAGCCCCAAGTCGTTCCCACCCAGGTGAACGACAAGAATGTGTGGGGGTAATGCCTTCCGCTCGAGGAACAAGAGTGGCATGATGCCGGGCCAGCGCAGCCCACGACGACCCAGCCACTCAACAGTGGCCCACTCACTGAGACCCAGCTGGGTGCCAACCGAAGACCGCCTGGAGAAATGGGCAGCCCAAAAAACCATGCTGTGCCCGCAGATGAGAACCCGCCGTCTCTCACCCCGAGCCACAGCACCTGAAAAAACAAACAACAGTTAGCAACATGTCCAACGAGTAACCAACCCCCCCACCTACCTGCTAGGCGACCAGGGGGCGAACATAAGACTTAAAGGCCGCCGAGCGCCATCGACCAATGTGCTGAATGGCCGAGGGCGTGTAGCCCATAGCTGCAGCTGTAGAAGCCGCCCCAATCCGGAAAGAATGCGTCCCAAATTTGACGCCAGTAAGACCCAGTCGGGCCAGGGCCTTACTTGTAACCGACCAAAACTGATATTTGGTAAGAGGAGAACCATCATCGTGCTTAAGGAAAGGACCTTGGGCCTCGCCCCTGAGTTGGGCGTAATGGCGAACGGCCCTGACCGGACATAATTCCTGCAAATCGCACATGCCGATCGTGATGACGGTTCCCCTCTGCCTCTGATCAGTCTTGGACCTACGAATCGTCAAAACCAACTGACTATTAGTGATTTTTATATCTCCGGATTGGAGCGCCCTCCCAGAAGTATCCGCCTTTGACTGCACTACGAGCTCGCTTACCCGTAGGGCCCCAAAGAAGGCCAACAACGAGGCAGCGTGGAATAAGGCCGACTCGAATGGGGAAGCGCACACCCTGGACCAACCCCCAAACAACCCACGGAGGACAGACGGGGATATGGGCTGTCTGTCATCCACCTGACGCCCCCGCTCACGGGCCCAACCCTCCAGCATCTTCCTGACCCTAAAGTCTCCGGTGGGCTCCGCGAGGCCACGAGCCTTGCTTTCGAAGGCCAACGCTGCCAATTGTCCCCTTATAGTTTTTAGCCCCAGGCCTCTTTCACGTTGATGCACGCAAAATTGCATGATATGCTCCACGGGGATGGGCCAGGAATCAGGGAGTGCTACAGCCCCCCTAAACTCACCGAACTGGGCGGTCGCCCTGGCATATGCCCTCCTTGTACTAGGTGCTAGCGCCAACTGAATGGCCCTACCGGCTTCCTGTTCCCAAGCCTCCAGAGTTCCGCGGGCATTTCCGCTGGACATGAATCTGCATCTGGGGCCAACTGCCGGAAACGCTCCATCTGTCGACGAGACAGAGCATCCGCCACACCATTGCAAACCCCCGGTACGTGCCTGGCCAGGAATAAAACATTCAACCGGAGGCAACGCAGGGTAAAAAACCTAACCAAATTCATGACCGCCGCCGATTTTGAAGTCAAGGAATTGATGACATGTACGACAGCCATGTTATCACACCAAAACAGAACTGAGTGGTTGGCAAGCTGCTCTCCCCACAGGCAAACGGCCACCAAGATGGGGAAAAATTCCAAAAACGTGAGATCTCTGCAGAGCCCGCTATCCAACCACTCAGCGGGCCACTCCTCGGCACACCAATGGCCCCTAAAGTATACCCCAAAACCACTAGCACCGGAAGCATCAGAAGAAATCTGAAGCTCTGCCTCAATCTTAAGGTCCTCCCTCCAGAAGGAAACCCCATTGAAGGAGTCAAGGAACTCCTCCCAGACCTCCAAGTCCGCTCTCATTCCGGCACTAACCCGGACCCTATGATGGGGGAGGCGCAACCGGCCCATGGCATCGCAAAAGCGTCGCAAAAAGGCCCTGCCTGGGGCCACCACCTTGCAAGCAAAGTTAAGGTGGCCCACAACCTGCTGTAATTCCAAAAGGGAAACCTTACGCTGCCCCTTCAAGGCGGCCAACCGACTTCTAAGATCGGAGACCTTATTCTCCGGTAAACGGGATGTCTGCTGGAGCGTATCCAGCTCAATACCCAGAAAAGTAAGGACCGTACTGGGGCCCTCGGTTTTTTCGTGCGCCAATGGCACACCAAGCTCGAGGGCCAACCCCTGAAAGGAGCGTAACAACATGTCGCATTGACCCGACCCGGCTGGACCTACCAAAAGGTAGTCATCAAGGTAATGCGCCGTGTCGTTAACCCCCGTCCTAACCCTGAGCGCCCATTCCAGAAAGGAACTGAATCGCTCGAACGCTGCACAGGAGATGGAACATCCCATCGGCAAAGCCCGGTCCATGTAGAATTTCCCCTCAAAGGAAAAACCCAATAACTCAAAATCATCAGGGTGGACAGGCAAAAGGCGAAATGCCGACTTAATGTCGCATTTCGCTAACTCCGCCCCCACCCCGCAGCCGCGAACTACTTTGACCGCTTGGTCAAAGGAAGTATAACGGACTGAGCAAAGCTCCTCAGGAATAGCATCGTTAACCGAAGCTCCCCTAGGATAAGACAAGTGGTGTATAATCCTGTACTCCCCAGGTGCCTTCTTGGGTACCACCCCCAACGGGGATACTCTCAATGTAGGCACCGGCGGAACATCAAAGGGTCCAAGGACCCTGCCCTCCTGGCATTCTTTAGCTATTTTTTCCCGAACCACGTGTTCGAGTCCCACCACCGATTTAAGGTTAGAAGCTACAAAGGGGGCCCTACGCCCCCTGTATGGAATCCGGAAGCCCAACGTAAAACCGTCCAGTAAATAACTAGCGTCCGCCCTACAGGGATATGCGGCCAGCAACCTACTGAGGACCGGCAGGCGGATGGGGCTGGGCCCCTTTTCCAGGTGGCTGTGAGCCGCCGCTGCCGCCTCCGGGACGCTTACCGCCCGCCCCAGGCTTGGACCTACTGCAGGCCGACAATGCGTGGGGCCCGCTGCACAGGGGACATTCGTGGCGGAATTTACAGGGCTTCCTAGGACAAACCCCCTTGGAAGCGAATTCCCAGCACAACAGCCGGGTTTGAACCGGCTGGCCCGCGGAAACGCGGGCCGCTGGAGTGGTCTGCTGTTGCTGTGCTCTCTGCACCAAGTGGCCGCTGTCGGACCTATCCCCAGCGTTTGGTTTCGCTGGAGCCATCAGCTGCAACCACAGCTGCTGGTTTATTTGGTCCCACGGCATTGCCGGATTGACGGCGGCCCGCATCCGAAAGGCTTCGTCGTACTGCAGCCAGGCTGCCCCGACGAAGTCCGTATAAGCCCTGTAAATTATATCTACATATTGAAAGAGGGCGGCCGCCCTGGCCGGCTGCGCTCTTGCAACGACCCCCGCGTAAATCAAAAAGCCGGGCAACCAGTTTGCCCAGGACCTATCGATCTTCCTACGCTTTAGCTTTTCTTTGTCCCTGTCATCGAGCTCGTCCTTGCTTTTCTTCTCGAGCTCTCTAAACAGGAGACCAAAAACATCAACGTACTCCCCGCGGAGGATTTTCTCACGCGTGGCAGCCGTTAGATGATCGCCCAACGGCAAGGAAGTGTCGCCGTAGGGAAAGGCGTGAAGGGGGATATTGGCGTATGGGTTCGGGGGGTAGAACCACCCGCCCACTTGAGCTGCAGGCCATGCCCCTGGCAACTGAGCCCCCAACTGACCACCCCAAGGCAAAAAACCAGGTGTGGGCAATGAAGGAGGGGCTGAATGCGGCACAGCGGTGCCCACCTGTTGGCCAATAGGGGCAGGAACTGCAGTCGAAGTCAAACTGGGGGTATGCGAACCCCAAGCCCATGACTGAGGGGGGCCCAACTGCTCGCTGGTGCCAAACCACCCGGGGCCCCATCCTAACCCACTCGGCCCCGGCATATGAGGAGGTGGCTGGGCGAGGCCCCAGGGCCAACCCGGAACTGGCAGTGTAATGGGCTTACCACCGTCACCAGGAAAGGCGCACGGACCTCCAGGAGGCAGCGACCCACCGCTTCCAGATGCCCCTTCACCTGCTGGCACGCCCGATGTTCCTTCACCTGGGTCCTCATCTTGATCAGGTTCCAAAGGCGCTCCGGGCTCCGGCTGCCCACCCTGTAAAGCAGACAGCCTTGCAAGTAACTCAGTTTCAAAAGTCAGCCGCGCTGACCTACCAGTGGCACGGCGACGGCCTTCCCAGATGGGTTCACCCCTGGCGACCCGTTCCTGCTCAAGAGCCTCCAATTGGTTGATAATGGCGAGGCGAACTCGCTCGTCCTGGCCCTGGTCCTCAACTGGGGCTCCTTGCTGACCACGCCCACGAGGAGGGCGAGCAGGCTGCTTGCCCTTAGACTTACCCTGACCCTTTTTAGGAGCCATGCCTAATGGGTGACACTAGAATACCAAAACGAAGCTAACCGTCCAATCCGGGGGCCCCTTGTAAAACCACCCCCCCAACCACAGGGAGAAGAAATGAATGCGCCCTTGCACTGAGGTAGCGCCAACTACCACTCCCCAGCACCACCCGGGCACCAAATGGTACTAATGGCAGAGGCAAGGAAAGCCTGGTGTCTCCTGCAGAAAGCAGAGACTTATACCACCCCTTGCCCTCCCAATCCCCACAAGCAAGGGAAAATAAGTAAAGGGGGAAGATGCCAAGAAAGCACGAGGCCCAACTCCGGCCCTCTTAAGGGAAACCGGGGGGGGGGGTGTTGTAGCAACAGGAACCCTACCAACCCCCGCGGGAAAAACCCAGGCAGAAAGACCAATGAATATGAAACCAGCAGCCCAGCTCCCTTGACTGGGACTGCTTCGCACCGCCTCCCTGGCCTCCCAAAACCCTCAGATACTGGCCAGTCGCAGCGCAGTGCAGCAGCCGCAAGCGCGTCGCGTCTCCTCGGCGCGCCCAACAGCTGATTCCAATGTGAAGCCTCAACTCGCCGCCGCAAGCGCGCCTCGCCGCGCCTAGGAACCCGACGAACAGCTGGTCCCTCAAAGACTCGCCGCGCCTCAACCGCCGCAAGCGCGTGAGTCCTCCAAACGCTGCCCAGGCCTAGCCCTGCGCAGCAAACGAACGTGGCTCTACGACAGAGAGCCAAAACCGAACTGCGCACTGAGGCGGGAGCCGGGGCTTATATAGCCCCGCCTCCGCGCCCAGCCTAAACACCCGATATCGGGTGATCCTTCTGCCCCTCCTTCCTTCCGGAGGAGCAAAGGCGGCCCCCAGCCTATGGCCTGCGAGCAGGCACGGCTGGGAAGGGGCCGAACCTTCTTCGTAGGGAAAATGTTCCAAACCTTTAATCATCCTAGTTGCTCTTTTCTGCACTTTTACCAATGCTATAATATCTCTTTTGAGGTGCAGTGACCAGAATTGTACACAGTACTCCAAATGAGGCCATACCATCAATTTATACAGGGGCATTATGATACTGGCTGATTTGTTTTCAATTTCCTTCTGAATAATTCCCAGCATGGTGTTGCCCTTTTTTATTGCAATTGCATACTGTCTTGACATTTTCAGTGTGTTGTTTATCACGACTCCAAGGTCTCTCATTTGGTCAGTCTCTGCCAGTTCACACCCTATCAACTTGTATTTATAGCTAGGATTTTTGGCCCCAATGTGCATTACTTTGCACTTGGACACACTGAACCTCATCTTCTACACTGACACTCACTCACCCAGCCTCAACAGATCCCTTTGGAGTGTCTCACAATCCTCTCTGGTTTTCACCACCCTGAACAATTTAGTGTCATCCGCAAACTTAGCCATTTCACTGCTTTCTCCCAACTCCAAATCATTAATGAACTAGTTAAAGAGCATGGGACCCAGTACTGAGCCCTGTGGCACCCCACTGCTTACCATCTTTCGCTGCGAAAAGTGGAAAACTTTTGGAGATGCAACTGTGTTAGTTTGTTCTAGCAAACACAAAGACCTTTATGGCACCTCGAAGCTCAACCATAAATTATGGATAAAATGAATTGTAAGCAGTGGAGCCAAAAGGCCATGAAATGTAAGAATGGTTTCTGGCATTTCTATGACAAGCTCAAATATATGCAAATAAGCACAGCAGCCATTCATAGCAGTAAGTAATCACACAATCTTTCAAATTTTGCTAAGCTAATTAAACACCTTTAATGGAGAGGGGGAAACCTTGGACCCAACTGGATCCTTGACAAATACAATCACTTCAGACATCCAAAAGTATATACCATACTCAATCTGCTGAATACACCATTATCTTGTCTTTACTGTTACCATTCTGTCTCAGCTTTGAGCCTGGTCATTCAGAATGGATCTCAGGTTTGGTGATGCCTAGTTCAAGTATCAGATTAAGCCCTTCCCAGTTTACAGTTGTGTCATTAAAATATTGTAATGGCAGAAGTTCCACTAACATGAATATGAAATGCTGATGTAGGTGTTTGTGGCTTAAGATCACACTGTACACAAAATCTTTTGCTCATCATATCTTCATTCCTCTTAAACCACAATCCTTGTTTTTGAGATGATTTCTGATCATTGCAGGCTGGGCTACCAGGATTTGAGTTCATAAGATTCCAGCATGGAATGGCCTGAAATAAGAAGTAGGGGTTCAGTTAATTGTATGATTTCAGTTTACAGATATATTCTGTAGGTCAGCTGTATGACTATTCTTTCTAAAGGATCTAAAAGAAATAACCTCCTGGAAAATATCTAAATATTTCACGTAAGATTACATTTTTCTGTTCATGTCAGGAGAGATAAGCAAAGTCAAATATCCTGAACAAGAAATGATCCTTCGAAATGGAAAGAAAAGATTCTTGACATTTTAACAATAATAAGTTATTAATATAATTCACTTTGCTTGAACACATTACAATGTACTTTCAGTGCAAGTATAGTGTAGTCTGTGTTTTGCTTTTCATTAAATATATATCTGTCACATCAAATCTTAGGTTAGCAATAGCAATAACAACTTAATTCAAAACATCCCTTTCACAAATGACAAAATCCAAATAAAGTAGGTGAATGTTATATGTGAGAGAATGAAGGAAGCAACCATCAGGGTTCAGTTTTGTTTCTATAATGCTTAACCGATGAAAAAACCCTTACAGAGATATGGAATGCATTGCCATCTGTATGCTGATGACATTCGGTACTGTTTGTTCTTTTCAACAGATATAGAAGGAATGGAAGTCCTAAATAAGTGCATGGTTTAAGAAGTGACCTCAATTACAGTCAATACACTTCAAATCAGTTCATATAAGGCAGATATATCAATAGTAGGGGACTCATTGGGCTAATTGGCAAAGGAACTGACATTTATAGGTGCTAATTCCCTCTCCCTGAAGGACCTGGTCTACAGCTTGGGGATTCCTATAAATCCAGCTTTTCCTCTGCAGTGCCAGCTGATATGCCACCTATATTCACTGTTGGAACACACTTGGCTGGTGACATACTTAGACCAGGGTTGACCAAACTGTGGCTCAAGAGCCACATGTGGTTTTTTCACACAAATTATGTGGCTCTTGAAGCCCCCATCACCCTGTTTGCTGGACTGGAGAAGGCCTTTGTCTCTTTAAATCACTTTTCTAAACCAAGCCAGCTATTTCCTTCCTTCCTTCCTTCCTTCCTTCCTTCCTTCCTTCCTTCCTTCCTTCCTTCCTTCCTTCCTTCCTTCCTTCCTTCCTTCCTTCCTTCCTTCCTTCCTGTCTTGTGGCTCTGAAACATCTGATGTTTATTCTATGTGGTTCTTACATTAAGCAAGTTTGGCCACCCCTTTATTAGACTGTTATACTGTAGTTGAAGCTGCCCCTGGAAAACTGTATTAAAACTTCAATTAGTTTTAAAGGGTTGTTTCTCAGCTTTTTATAGGATTGAATAAAAGTCAGGCCATTACCTCCATCTTTCAACAGCTTCATTAGGAACCACTATGTTTCTAGGCCCAGCTTCTGGTTGTGGGCCCAGGGGACCGTGAGGGGTGAATAAGAGGAAGGAAAACCCAGACAAGCAGCTTAGTAGAAAAAAAAATGGCCACAGCTTTTACAGTATACAAACTAAGGAACATTGGCATAGCATGGGAACAGATCCACTATTGAGCAGCTCATCTACTATCCAATAAAACATCCCCTCTGGCCCGCCTGCCAGTGGGGTAACTATGGAGTGTTATTATAAAATTATCTCTTAATGTATTGTCTTGTATTTTAAAAATAAAATTTTGAAACTGAGAAAAAAAGAGAAACTGCCTTTGGAGGTCTTAAGAATCAGCTAAAAACTCAAGATGAGTACTGGTGTTTCAAGAGAAGGGGTTTGAATACTGGAAAGAGTGCATCAGCCTTTTAGAAACCAAAAGAATCAAAGAATTCTCAAAGAAAGTATACTAGAGTGTTTTGAAAACACTGGAATAAAAGCCTCTTAATATAAAAATTTTAAGTAACTGTGAATAGCTTAAGAAACTCTCATTTGCCTGAAATATAAGGACTAAAGCCTGTGCATGTACTGATTTTACCTCAGAATTATCAATATTGAGTCACCACGGAAATTTTACCCCTGATTTCACCAGGCCTTTCCACTCTGTGTTGAATAAAATATTTTGTTTATTTGGAATATAAAAACTTCTTAAGTGCCGTTTAAGTTGTATAAGTTAAAGTGGCTTCCATTCCTTCACTCAGGATCCTAAGCAAACACCCAAATATTATACTGTGACTGGGTGGGATAGCCAGAATTCTTCAGAAAAAAAGAAAACAGATCACTAAGATGGCTCAGTCACAGAAGGGAAAGGAATAGAGAGAGAAAACCTTGCCTCTGAAGTAGGGAAGTGGACGAGGCCAACATAGCTTCAGTACATTTGCTCTTGTGTACTGATAAACATCTCAAGAGCTATTTTTAAGGAACTGGGGTTGCAGGCTTCTTTGTTTTTTCCCCATGGTCCCTATGGAGGGGATGCTGGCATGTGAGCTCTGGGCTTTTTCAGGCTGGAGAGGGAGACAGAGAAGCAGAGAGAGGAGAGCAAACCACATACAAAAAACATGCTCACAAGACAGAGCAAAGAGGAAGATGCCCCCAGTGGGAATGACTGCTTGTTTCAATGCAGGTATCTTCCAGAACTGAAATGTTCTGCTACTCACATGCACATTTCTTTAAAAGCCCAAACCCATCCTTTCTGGGCAGGTTTGGGCAGCATCCTCAAGACAGGAGAAAATGTTTGAATTCCCAGGAAGATTCTTTCTTGCGAATTCACTTCACAATGAAAATTGAAAGAATGGGAGAAACCAGTTTTAAAAGGAAGAGGTGGGAAACAGGGAAGGAATGGGATAGCACTGGAATGTTTATGAAGTTGTCTGAACACAATAAAAAACAAGGTATCAGGTAATGAAAGTGGGATTTTAAGGCAGTCTGAAAAACACCACAGTCTGCAGTGGATTAGGAAAAGCTCCCAGCACAGCTGACTTGCAGAGACATCTAGTCAGATTCCATTCCTGTACAAGGAAATCTTTCATCTCAGGGATCTCTCTGCCACATGTGTTTATATCTTGCACACTTCTTTTTAATTAGCTTCAATCTTTCTATTAACACAAACCTTGGGTTTGGGAGTTACATGTTTGCACTTACAGAAAACTATTGCTGTGCTGTCTATTGTCAAAAACAAGGCATTATCTCCCAAGTGTTATAGAAGAGATACTTTTATTCATAAAAGGTCAACATGTTTCAAGTTATAAAGCTGTTCCTCAGGGACATTTTCTTTCTTCCTTCAGCTCTTTCAAAGGAAAATGAGCTTTCCTTCCACCCTCTTACTAGAGATGTCAAAAGTCCACCCTCCTTTGAAAACTGAAGCATATTTATTGACCTTGCATTAATAAATGTGACTTTGTACTGCATGTATGAATGGACATCCTCTTGTTTTTGACATTGAATGGGTATCATGAACTTATCACTTGACTACTGCAACACAATCAATGATATTTTTGCAGCTCTTGGCTAACTATTCCTGTGGGGACCTGAAAGCCATTTTTCACCATTTATGCCTGAAAGAGTACTTTCAACATACACAAGAATGGAACAAGAAAGCATCTTCACAACATACAATCACACAATGTACTGGAGAACAGCTACCATCCCTCCAACCCCCCAATGAACAAGAGACTTACAACCACATACCATCAAAACAATACTACAAAAAAAAAGAGTCTCCACATGGACCTCTCCTAATGCTCACAATACACACTGGATCTCTACATAGAATTCTTTAATCATAGGTTCAAAACTGAAGTGATCAACAAACAGCATTGCATACAGCAGAATCTCAACCATGATGAAAGGAAGACCATAGACAATCTTAGGAACAATCCAGATATTAAAATTAAAGAGGCAGACAAAAGTGGGGATGTTGTCATCATGAATAGATCAGACTACATACAGAAGGCTCAAAGACAGCTCTCAAATACTGCTTTTTACAAACAACTGGACTCAGACCCCACACAAGAATACAAAAAAGAGCTAAACAGGAGTCTTCAAGCAGCAGACAGACAAACACTTGTCAGGTATGCTGTAGGTTTACCTGTAATCTGATATGTTTATTTATTGTTATTGCAATGTTTTAATGTTGTAAGCTGCCCTGAGCCTGCTTTGCAGGATAGGGCAGGGTATAAATTGCAAATTAAATTAAATTAAATTAGGCTGATCCTGCATTAAGAACATAAAAGCATAAGAGAAGCCATGTTGGATTAGGCCAATGGTCCATCCAGTCAACGTTTCTCCAAGCTAAAGAGCCCCAAGCATTTTAACCTTTCTTCATAGGGAAAGTGTTCCAAACATTTAATCATTCTAGTTGCCTTTTTCTGCACTTTTTCCAATGCTATAATATCTCTTTTGAGGTGCGGTGACCAGAATTGCACAGAGTATTCCAAATGAGACCGCACCATCAATTTATACAGGGGCATTATGATACTGGCTGATTTGTTTTTAATTCCCTTCCTAATAATTCCCAGCATGGCGTTGGCCTTTTTTATTGCAGTCGCACACTGTCTTGACATTTTCAGTGAGTTATCTACCACGACCCCAAGATTTCTCTCTTGGTCAGTCTCTGCCAGTTCACAATCCATCAACTTGTATTTGTAGCTGGGATTCTTGGCCCCAATGTGCATTACTTTGCACTTGGCCACATTGAACCTCATCTGCCACATTGACACCCACTCACCCAGCCTCAACAGATTCCTTTGGAGTTCCTCACAATCCTCTCTGGTTCTCACCACCCTGAACAATTTAGTGTCATCTGCAAACTTGGCCACTTCACTGCTTACTCTCAACTCCAAATCATTTATGAACAAGTTAAAGAGCATGGGACCCAGTACTGAGCCCTGTGGCACTCTACTGCTTACCATCCACCTCTGCAAAGACTGCCCATTTATATTCACTCTCTGCTTCCTATTTAGGCTTCCCAACCCTCCCGCCCTGGTGGGGGACCCCAGAATTTCCAGCCTCTTCCCCCGCTCCCCAAAAAAACGGAAGCGGGGGGAGGGGAAAACGGTGCCAAGCAGCATGGCGAGCCGCCCCATCTCGGAGCAGGCGACGCCACTGCGCAGCTGCTGCCTCTTCTCCGAGGACCCCAGCCCAAGCCAGTTTTGGGGGCCCGAGAGGCCGCGCTCTTCGCCGGCCCCAGGGAACTCAAGCCGCCGCTGCCGCCCGGAGCCAGAGGAGGTGGGGGAGGAGAGCGCCTGCCCACAGAGGAGATGGTGCAGGTAAGAGTCCTTCTTTGGGTGTGGCGCTGGGCATGCAGCTCGTCCAGGAAGAGCCTGCTTGGTGTGCCCCCCCAGCTGTAGAGTGGCCGGCGGCCTTGGGTGGGGCCGGGCGAGGGTGTGGGGTGGACAGCCCACCGCAGCTGCAAGTTTTAGAAGCAGGGCAGGTAGAGGCGGGGGAGGGAGGCTTCGGTGGTCTTGAGGGTTCCGAGGAGTTCAGGGCAGCGGTCCCTCTAAGCCGTGGAGTCGTGTGAGCAAACATTCTATTTGGTGAGCTACTTGCAATAAAATTGTGAGCTCCTGCATCCATTACTTTGCTCTGGGGCGGTTTTTTCCCTGAGCGTAGACCAAAAGGCGTGAGCTGGTAGCTAGCTCGCACTAACTCAGCTTCGAGGGAACCCTGGTTCAGGTGCAGCGAGAATCCCCCGGGGAAAGGATGCGTGGCTGCGCCCAGGGCGCAAGGTTGGGTGATCCTGGGCGCATTTTCGGGGTTTCCTCCCAGTGGTGTGTCCCTCCCAAGCCGCGCAACTTGGGGGGGGGGGTTGAAGCGGAGGCGCCGCTCCTCATGTGCGCTTGGCAACCCAGCTTTGAAGTTGGCCGGTTTGGGGAAGGGAGGGGTTGGGAAGCACGCGCTTCTCTTGGCAGGGCCCAGGCGGCAAGGGCGGCCGCAGCGTCCCTCGGCTTCTCTGATTTTACCTCAGAGGTGGAGCGAGCGACGCCACTGCGCAGCTGCCTCCTCTTCTCCGCTCCGCCTCTGAGGTAAAATCAGAGAAGGGGAGGGTGGAGGGAATGAAGACATTTTAAAAGGTGTGCCGTCCCTTTAGATGTAATGGCCAGAACTCCCTTTGGAGTTCAATTAGGCTTGTCACACCCTTGCTCCTAGCTCCACCCTAGTGTCTCCTAGCTCCACCCCCAAAGTCCCCAGATATTTCTGGAATTGGACTTGGCAACCCTATTCCTATTAATTAGCCAGTTTTTGATCCACAAGAGGACCTGTGCTTTTATTCCATGACTCTCGAGCTTACTAAGGAGCCTGTGATGAGGAACTTTATCAAAAGCTTTCTGGAAGTCAAGGTAAACAATATCTATCGGGTCTGCATTGAGCAGGGAGTCAGAGTAGGTGGCCTGTATGTTGGAAGTTCCTGGTACAATGCCCCTGTGTCTCAAACCTCTAGAAGCAAGTGATCACAAAGTAGGCAGGGCAGACAGGCACACAGAAAACTTCTTCCTTTTTATTCTCTGTTGTCACAGCACCCCTAAGCACACCAAATGATCCACTATATACAGCCAAGCTCTGCGCTACAACTGCATCTGTTCAAATCCTACAGGCAGAGATTCTCACTGGAGGGATCTAAAACAAACCTTTTTGGAACTGAAGTATCCACCTGATACAGATGAGCACTCCTAGGGCACAACAAATTCCTTCCTGCTCGCTATTGCTGTCTTCCTGCTTCCATCCACACAAAATAGAGAATCAGGATGCTTCTCTCCGCATCCATCCCCATCTGCAAATTTAGGTGAGACAACCATAGACAAATAAATAAGAGGAAAATAAAGAAAGGGGCTGCCCAAGCCTCTACATTTTCCTGAGCCAGAACATCAAAACATTGTAAGAAAAAAGATTACAGTCCTTTTAAACACCTCCAAGCAGGCTCTAAAGGCATGTAAAAGGGCTGTGATCTTTTAAACAATGTTTTGATGTTCTAGCCCAGGAAAGAGTAGAGGGTTGGACACAAAATAAAACACTCTTCTGGACATAAAAGACAAGCAACTCTTCAGAAGAAGAGAAGAAGAGATTGGATTTATACCCTGCCCTTCACTACCTGGAGGAGTCTCAGAGCAGTTTACAGTCTCCTTTCCCTTCCCTTCCCTAAAGCAGACATCCTGTGAGGTAGGTGGGGCTGAGAGAGCTCTCCCATAACTGCTCTTGAGCAGAACAGCTCTGAGAGAACTTGTGACTGACCCAAGGTCATATCAGCAGGTGCATGTGGAGGCATGGGGAATCAAACCTGGTTCTCCCAGATAAAAGTCCGTGCACTTAACCACTGCACCAGACTGGCACTACACCAAACTGGGAGGCACTGCTAAGATTTGATCCCAGAATCTCCTGTTTACTAGACAAGCACTTTATCCAGCTAAGCCACAGCTCTAGCTGCTAGAGTGATCAGCAGAGCAGCTGTCCTGTATCATAGGAAGCCAATCAGAACAGAAAGCTGGCTATCATGAACAACATGACAGGAGGTGGCATGGCCCCCTTCTGAAGTAACTGTGGAACACATGAGTTGGATCTGCTCCTGGATGATACCAAACAAAAACCCCTATTGTAGAACATATGATACAAAGTCAAATCCTCAGAAGGAAATACAAGTCACTGGTAAAAAAAGGTAAGACCATAACGTGGAAATGGTCAAAGTGTTGTGTAGAAGATCCTAGTAAATGTAAGGGCATACTGTCTGTTACAACCAGGTGGGACAAACATAGACAAATAAAGGCCCTGTTCAGACACACAGTATAATCAGATGTCGCTGTTGTTTCCAACCAGATTTAAAGTGGCTGATCAGACAGCAACATCTGCCTCCTGGTATTAACTCATGGTAGCCCCACCTCCCCACCCCCCAATCCTTCTCGGAACCAGATTATTTTGTTACCTGCTCCTTTGCGGTGTTTTTTGAGTTCTCCGATTTCACCTTGTAGTTTTCTCCATCTGGGTAGTTCTGCTGTGATATTAACCAACTTCCAGATGTCTGAAGGCTGTCCCAGAGCAAAAGGAGCCTCAGACATCCAGTTTACGGTCACCATTTTTTTTTACTACTTAGCGATATGCGCAGAACCACATAATGTTTTAACCTATGCACATGTGCATATGCAGATATGCACACATGCGCATAATAGTGGAAGAAAAAAATAACTGCATGGTGCCGTCGTGTGGACGGCAGAAGACAGTTTACCTGTGGAGTGATTCAAATTACAGTATGGCAGTCTGATAATATCTAGAACAAAGCTATTCAGAACAGAACCAGGTCAGTTTAACATGGACTCAACACACTGTATGAACAGGGCCAAATAAGAGGAAAATAGAGAAAGAGGCTGCCCAGCAAAAAAGAAGACCGATGGGAAAATCCTGAGTGTGAGGGAGGGAAGAGGGTGAGATTATCATATTGAGCTTTAATGCTTTTTTATTTATGTGTAGTGTGTAAAAGACAGACAGAAAGATATGCTTGCCCAGTCCAGGGAAGAGACAAACTCACCTTCTTATATTCTGCTTTTTGAAATGACACATGACAGGCTTTTGAAAGTTCAAAATAAAATGTTTTGTTTAACTTGGAGGAGAAAAGGGCAGGTAGAATCAGGTGTAGGATGTATAAAATGAACAGATAATAAAAGTGGAGTAAATTTCTATTCACACAAACACCAGATAATTTGTTGCTAACAAGGACATGCTATTCAGCAAGGCTATTCAACAAACTTTGAGGAGAGAGGCTTTCTTTTCAGTTCCCAAAATCTTTCTTTATGCACAGACCAAAGCTTACTCCTTTCTTTAAGAGCTATTATCCTTTTTGACTGTACAGGGATCACTTCTCTTTACTAGAAGCTAGTTCCCTTCTTGAGTGGGCAAGGATCACTTCTCTTTACTAGAAACTATTTCCATATTTTTCGCTTGAATGAAAGTCTCCCTTGATTCACTCACTCTCTTAACCTCCTCCCCAGTCCACAGTGAATGCTTAACTATCTCTTCTTCAACTGTCAGTTTCCAACTGTCATTCCTTAACTGACTCTCTCAACAGAATTCCTTTCAAACAGCCTGTCACTCAGGTTCTCACTCTGTTAGGCATTAACCCTTGATAATCCGTCACACTCAACAAAAGAACAGCTTTCAAAAATCAACTTCCTTAACTGCTTTCAAACTTTTTGCAAAGAGTTTTTTCTCTCTGCTTCTTTGTAGTACATGTAGATATATTCACCTTTCAGCTGGCTACCACCAATCAACAATTTTCAGTCCTGGACAAAGAGTTTGGTATGTATCTTTTCCTATTAACTACCCAGCCCACAGAGAACGATATCAATTTCATTTGGATGCATTCTTTACTCAAGAAACAGCGAAAGTCTTGTACAAGAGTTGCCGTGCTATATTCCTTTTGTCAGCTGGAAAAACTGAGGGCCTTTCCATGCCCACATGACATGACAAGGTATTTGCCATAAATTGTACCCACAATAGCATATTTTTTTTCAATTATATGGACATTCTCCAGCTATCCTGTCAGCATAAGCAATCCACAATGGTTTAGAGAGAAATGGCCTTCATCAGTTCTTTCAAATATTCATAGATTAGGGTGGGAAAAAGTTTATGAACCAAGTTCAAGGGCTTGCTTAGACTAGGTTCTGTTAGAGAAGTTAGATTTAATTAGATTCAGTTAGTGAAGCAAACAACCTGAACAAAGAGGTAAGTGTCAAGTGGCACATCAACCAAGCTCATGGATATACTTAAACATAAATTAGAACCTGACCTCTTCATAATGCTACAAAGGCATTTATAGGCTGAGCACTCTTTACATAATAATATGGTACTTAATCACCAGACATTTAAAGAGCATTTGCTTGCACACACTGTCCCCTAGTTTAGTTGGCTGCCCAGCAACAGAAGCCATGCATTGTACAACTAGTAGATATTTTAATTTTGGAGGAGTGGTTTGAAGAGCAGATTTACACTCCTCCAAAAATGGAGCATAATAAATAATGTAGACAATCCTCTGCTTGACCTGACCTAAGAGGTAAATGAAAGAGTCACATTGGTTCTTGCATCTCTGCCTTTAAGTACATTACAGACTAGCTGTGAGAATTTTCATAACTGAGGTCAGTGAAAGAGCTTTCAGAACAAGGAGTAGAATACCATAGCCCTGAATTGCTATTTCAGGATGGAAGGAGTAACCAGCCCTACCTCATTTTTTTCATAATTAATTACTCCTTAGTCGTTATACCTCTGGTCATCTCACTGGGTGACTATGTTTATAAATAGTTAAATGAAGAAAATCAGCCTATATATTAAGCATTCATGAGAAAGGCACCATGCTTTATGGGTGGCGGGGGTATGTGTGTGTGAATAGTTGACATGCTGATAACTCTTTTGCAACACTAGGCCTTTCAATTTTGCCAACAATCTCCATTCCTCTTCCACATGAACAACATTCTGGAATTATTCCCCAGCTTCAGTCACAAGGAAAACTCAAAAGCATCAACAGCTGCTGAATTATATTTGCCCAAATCTTACACTTTAAAAGGAAAGGAAAGGTCCCCTGTGCAAGCACCAGTCGTTTCCGACTCTGGGGTGACGTTGCTTTCACATTTTCACGGCAGACTTTTTATGGGGTGGTTTGCCATTGCCTTCCCCAGTCTTTTACACTCCCCCCCCCCCCCAGCAAGTTGGGTACTCATTTTACTGACCTCGGAAGGATAGAAGGCTGAGTCAACCTTGGGCCAGCTACCTGAATCCAGCCTTCGCCGGAATCGAACTCAGGTCGTGAGCAGAAAGCACTTTAAAAACAACTTAACTAATTTGGTATTCCTGTTGCCCATATATGTTAGTTCCATTTGTAAATGGGGTTTACCTTTGAAGTGGAATAACCCTGCCACTCTGTTGCAACATTATGACATGTTAGTAGTAATCAGAATGTGTTTATTGCACTTATTACTTTCAAGAAATTCCTGATCATTATTTTTAAAAATACTTCTGAAAGAGCCTTATGTGCTTGATAACACATACAGCCATTAATTGTTTGGTTTATAGCCTAGAATTATATCTTCTCTTTTCACTATTTTAGTTTTATTTTTCTCTAATTAGTTTTATATATTTGTTTCTTCAGGATGGCACTGAATGTCCCTTAATCAACATCTGATGCCAGTAACATAGTCAGCAATGTGCTGCCTCTGAACACCGTTAGTTTACCTTCCTAAGTCATTCAGTAACATGCTGTCAAGTTGCAGCTAGATTATAACAACTCCATAGGGTTTTCAAGGCAAGAGACATTTAGAGTTGGTCACTGCTGCCTCTGCATAGCAATCCTGAAATTCCATGGTGATCTCCAGGCCTCAGATTCAGAAGGAACTCACAGCAGCACAGTTCCTGAAACTTTCTGAGGGTTCCCCCTCTTTCTCCCCACCTACCTTGTCCATTAAATAGTAGGTGCAGCTGCATAACAATTCCTGGATTAGGAGAGTGGGCAGCCAGTCAACCACCATGAGCATTGCCACACCCCCAGCAGCCCTCATTAACCCCTGGAGAAGCCTGTGCCACTCTTTCTCCACTTCTTATGTGATTTTGAGTGGCAGGTGGCTTGCTGGCCTTTTGACGGGGGTGGGGGGAGGTGGCCCAGGAGAGCCCCAGGAAAGCAAGACCTGCTTGGGCTAGCTGGATCTCTAGCCAGCCCAAGAAGGCCTCTCTTGCCCAGGGCTCTCCTTTCTTGAATCAGGTTGCTTTTGGCTGTGGGGAGGGCATATTGTAATGAGTTTGCTAATAAGCTCCAGCACCTATTTTTCTACAAAATGAACTCTGGTGACCTCCCGCGCAAATACTAGGCAGGGGCGAACCTGCTTAGCTTCCAAGATTTGACAAAATTAGACTAGCTTTTGCTATCCAGATCAAGGTGTTCAGCGCTAAACAAAATGAAATATTGAACAAACCTTTGAATTATCCAGAACTCGTCTTTGGTCTGGATATTCAGTACAAAAATGAGGCAGGGGAGGTGGTATTTCATGGAGTGACAGAGAAGTTCCCAAGACTTTATAAACCACAGACCAGCGGTTCTCCACTATGCTCTAAATCATCTCTCCCTTTTTTGTACTGAACATTCAGCCCAATGAACAATTGGGGAGAATAAAAAAATTGCTCACTATTTTGTGACACTGTTATTAGTCTTAATAAAACATTATTGTGGTGCTGTGTCTCTAGGGCCAAAGGCTGTCTTTACAGTTTGCTTCAGGAGTTGCAATGCAATACAGCAGCCATAGCCTGGGAAGACAGTATTCCCTGATTCATCAGAATTAGGTTCTGAGAGTACCCTGTCTCAGATCTCTGAAATAACTTCCATTGCTGACAGCTGTGGTTATTGGATTTCTGTTGAATAAGAGCCATAAATGAGCAAAGAAATAATTATGTGCTTCAATGAATATTAACAACTTAGTGTCTAAAGTTCCAAAAAGTCATGGTAATTTGAATCACATGTAATTAAGAGCTACATTCATTAGAACCTAGTTACCCTGTTGGCAGTGAACTTGAACCCTCCTGAAGAACAGGATATCCAAGAGAGCAAATCAATTTCATCCCATGGTAAGTTGGGAAAACATGTTCTTGTGTTTACAACCCAAAAGATAGTTGAATTTAAACATACACAGGCAAAAAAATACATTGCAACTGCATAAGAACAGTCTGGAAGAACCTGAATGCCCCCCTAAATCAGGTCATTTTTACTGATAATCTTGTATGATTACTATTTTAATCATAACCTGATTTCAGATTATCATATTGCATATCAAAAAACAAGGCAGTGAATAGTATAACAGTTAAAACTATAGAAAAACAGACAATAACTTCTTAACAACCTGGTTGTAGCATCACCAAACATAAGAAGCAGCTACAAGTGTGAAAAATCAAGGACTTTGGAAGCAAAGTTTATATAAATTGTTCAGTGAATCATTAATTTTGAATTCCTGATTATTTACACTGGTATAATAGTAAAAAAGAATCAGGCCCTATTACATTGTTAGCATAATATACATATTAGTGTTAGGGTTGCCAAGTCCAATTCAATAAATATCTGGGGACTTTGGGAGTAGTGCCAGGAGACATTGAGCTGGAGCCAGGAGCAAGGTTATGACAAGCATAATTGAACTCCAAAGGGAGTCCTGTCCATGACATTTAAAGGGACCACACACCTTTTAAATGTCTTCCCTCCATTGGAAATAATGAAGGATAAGGGCGCCTTCCTTTGGGGCTCATAGAATTGGACCCCCTGGTCCAATCCTTTTGAACCCAAAAGGGTATTTTGAGGAGAGGCAATGGATGCTATGCTGAAGATTTTATGCCTCTACCTCAAAAGCCAGTCCCCCACAGAGTCCCAGATACCCACAGATCAATTATCCATTATGCCCTAGGGAATAATGGAGTGCCCAGCAAACATTTCCCTCCCCCCCTTTCTGATGACCCTGAAGTGGGGGGAGGGTCTCCAAACTGGGGAATCCTCTATGTCTACCTGGGGGTTGGCAACCCTAATTAGTGTAATCCTTGGGTAAGATCCAAACAAAATTAAACACAGTCTTGGCTGCAATTATACTTTCCTGGGAGTAAGCCACAAATAAAATTGGACTGGTTTAGCATTGCTCCCTTTAAAGTCCCATTGACTTCAGTGTGTATGTTGGAATTTAAATTAGTGTTCTGTGAGTGGATCATACCTTTATTTTAGTGAGTATGTTGTAGACATAAAAATATGAGTAGATTGTGTGTGTGTGCATGTGTGGTATGCAGCTGAGCCAATGTGGAAGACAAAACAATAAGACTTTACACACACACACATCCCCATGCAATATGCTTCCCTGTTTTTCCAGTTTTTCAGTGGGCCTGTAATAAGGATTTTAAAATGTTTTCTTATTCATAAGGCTGGCAGCTTTTGAAGGTCCCATTTCAGGGCCCCCAGTGTAATTGTTGTACTGAAAATGTTCACCATGAAAATATGCAGGCCTCAGATTCAATGGCAGCTCACAGGAGCACAGTTCCTGAACCTTTCTGAGAGTTCCACCTCCTCCTTCTGAGAGTTCCACCTCCTTGTCCATTGAACAGTATTGCCGCTGTATAACAATCCCTGGATATGCTCCACCACCTATTTTTCTACAAAATGACCGCTGAAAATATGGCATAATAACCTAGCTTGCAGGAAGCACTACTGCATACCATATTCTTTTCTGAATATATTTTCCCATTTTGATCATTTCCTTTCCTTTTCTTTTTTTAAATCTTTAGCTAAGGAAAAGGTTAAGTTATTACAACTTTGAGAAACGCTTTTGAAAAGCTTGACATTTGATGGACTCCAATTATGTCATTTGCATTACTCATTTGACCAGTTCATGTCAAGGTAGAAGCAGAGGAAGAATTTAAAACACCAGTTAAAAATTGCAGTTTATAGATATTGAATATTATAGTTCAAAATGGCCCAAAGGCTTCCAAAAAACACTGGTAAATGAAGAAATAATTTTTTGAGCCTGAGGGGGAAATACCAAGAAAAAGAAAGAAAGAAAAAAGTGTGGAGCATCTTTCAAGCATACCTTGATTTACAGTCCTGGAGGCTGTGAAGCATTTGCCTCCCAAGTTGGAATGAAGAGTTGGACACAAGGTATTGGTATAACTAAGGGCCACTTTATTAAGTATAATAATAAATGACAAGGGCAACCAGAACTGTGGCCTGGTCAGGGCCAGGGGTCTCAACAGACCGCTCCCCTGCCATTAGTGGGTGAGAGACCCAGCCCCCCAGCTGGAGCTGTGTGGAACAGCTCCTGCCAGGCCAGCCCAGCAAGGAGGCAAGCCCCAGAGGGCCCGACCATCAGACGCACATCTCAATGGAAGGCACCCTCTAGTCGAGCCTCCAGGACGGTCTGCATTCTCACACCCCAGGTCATCAAACCCTAAGGTTGATCCTGCCAGACCCCTAACTCCCCAAAAGGGGGATGCTTTCTGGTCCTCCCCTAGCCACGTAGAACTATAAACCCATTAACAACCTGCCACTACTAAGGCCAAGTCTCTACTTAGGGCTTAGCACCCACCGGGAGGCCCAAGGCCACCCGCAGCCCTTGCCGGAGATCTCTCAAGAAAAGCTTGTTACCTTTTTCAGAGAGATGCACCCCATCCCCTCTGTAGAGGTCAGGAAATTTCATAGAAATATTCGGGTGGGGCAGAAAGTGGCCCAACCCCCCTTTCAATGCCTTCCTAATTTCTTTGTTAGCTTTATAAAAGGCCCTCTCTATACCTGCAGGGTCTATACTATGCCAAACAAGGTGGGGGATCATGGCTGACCAAATTATAGTGGTCCTGGGCCACTAATGTGTCAAAAATCCTCATGGGCCTGCAAGACCAAAGCCTTGCCTTTTACTAGCCCTAGATCATTCCCTCCCAGGTGGATGATTAAAACCTCAGGGGGAGGGCCTGCATTCCCATGAAATAACAATGGCAACAGGCCAGGCCACTGAAGACCCCAGCGGCCCCGTCATTCGACAGTAACATATTGGCTGAGTCCCAGCTGAGAACCGACCAAAGTTCTCGAGCCTGATGTGCAGCCCAAAACACATAGCTGTGTCCACAGATGAGAACTCAGCTCCTCTGGCCAGGGACAACAGCATCTAAAAAGAAAAAACAGTCAAACTAGAAACAAGAACCATAACATCTTAATTACAAACAACGAAGCTAGGAACTGAGCAGAGGACGAACATAAGATTTATAGGCCGATGACCGCCAACGGTCCAGGCGCTGAATGGAGGAAGAAGGATATCCCAGGACAGCAGCTGTAGAGGCTGCCCCAATTCTAACGGAGTGGGTACCAAACCGTACCCCGGACAACCCCAGCTTAGCTAAAGCCCGGGAAGTCACAGCCCAAAGCTGATGCTTTGTCAGAGGGCTGCCATTAAGGTGACAAAACAAAAATCCATCATTGGTCCCCTGAACTCCCAAATAAGCAGCCAAAGCAGAAACTGGGCATAACTCAAGCTCAGAGCACGTGCCTAGCTCCAACACGGTCCCTTTGCAATGCTGGTAAGTCTTAGAGTGTCAAACAGTAATGACCGCCGTACCCTCAACAAACCTCAGGTCCCGTAGCAACAAAGCATTACCAGAAACATCATTTCTGGAGCCCGCCACTAACTCACTAATTCTAAGGGCCCCCCAAAAAGGCAACCAATAAAGCAGCATGGAACAGTGCGGAGTCAAAATAAGATGCACACACTGTGCCTCAAACCCCCTTCAAACCCTTAAGAATCAGAGGGGAAATAGGCTTCCTACTATTGAGATTAGTCCCAGCCTCTCTGGCCCATCCATCCAGCATCTTTTGAAGCCGAAAATCTGCTGTTTCCTCCATGTATCCCAAAGCCATGTATCCCAAAGCCATGTATCCCAAAGCCATGCTAGCAGACAGGCATCCCCTAAAGAATCGCACAGCCAATCCTTTACCTTTTAGAGAAACACAGTAGTGGAGCAACTGCTCCACTGGGAGGGGGCCAAACAATGCGATACCCTACCTCAGCCCTAAAGTCCTCAAACATTCGTAAGACTTCCTGGTGCTAGGCGCAATGGCTAGGCCTATTGCTCTGCAGGCCTCGGCTCTCCAATCAGCCATAGCTCCTGGGGCATTGGCACCGGCTCTCGATTGGCATTTGGGACCAGCAGATGAAACCTCTCCATCTGTTTACGAGAGAGAGCGTCAGCTACCCAGTTATATACCCCAGGAACATGCTTGGCTAAAAACAGTATGTTTAGCCGCAGACAGCGCAGAGTAAAGGCCCTCACCAATTTCATAACCCTTTGAGATTTGGATGAAAGAGAATTAATGACATGGACCACTGCCATATTATTGCACCAAAAATGAATTGTCCAATTGGCCATATAATTCCCCCACAGCCAAACTGCAACAAGAATGGGAAAAAACTCGAGAAACGTTACATCTCGGTTTAAACCTGCCTGACGCTGGCCATGCGTCCGTGCAGCAATGTCCGTGGAAATAAACCCCAAAACCTAAAGACCCAACAGCATCAGACATGACCTGAAGCTCCGCCTCAAGCATCATGTCGTCTCTCCAAAAAGAAATCCCATTAAAGGACTCCACAAATTCTTGCCATACCCTTAAATCCTCTCTCATGCTGCTGTTAACCCCTGTTCTATGTTGGGGCAGGCAGAGGCCTGCCATAGCATCACATAGCCTACAAAGAAAAGCTCGTCCGGGAGCAACCACTTTGCAAGCAATGTTAAGATGCCCAACCAGCTGCCTTTTTCTTAAGAAGGAAGGAATTAATCCTACTCCTCAAATCTTCCACTTTTTGAATAGGAATTCTGGACAATTGTGCCAGGGTATCCAGCTCAATCCCTAAAAAAATAAGTTTTTAAGCTGGACTTCCATTTTTCCTGCACCAACAGAACCCCCAGTTCTGTAGCCAGATCAATGAAGCCAGACAGCAGCCTTGCACAATGCCCAGTCCCTGCAGGACCCACAAAGAGGTAGTCATCCAAATAATGAACAACATCGTGAGATCCAACTTTTTTACGAACAGCCCATTCCAAGAACGTGCTGGAACACTCAAAAGCTGCACATGAGACGGAACAGTCCATTGGCAAAGCTCTGTCCTTATAAAATTGCCCCTCAAAGGAAAATCCTAAAAGCTCAAAATCAGCCAGATGGACAGGTAGAAGGTGAAACGCAGACTTAATATCGTATTTAGCCATCTCTGCCTCCTTTCCACAGTGTCATACAATGCCCATGGCCTGATCAAAGCTGGTATACCTGACCATAAATGCTCAGGAATCCCATCATTAACTGATGCACCCTTGGGGTAGGAAAGGTGGTGAATCAAACGAAATTCACCAGGCACCTTCTTTAGCACCACTCCCAAGGGGGAAACCCTAAGGTTAGGCACTGGAGGATTAAGAAATGGGCCCAAAATCCCGTCCTCAGCTAACTCCTTGGCAATCTTATCCTTAACTACATGCTCTAAACCTTTAACAGAACTAAGGTTCCCAGGCCGAAATGCAACCTCGGGACCCTGAAAAGGAATTCTAAAACCGAACGTGAAACCATTTAACAAGCAAACCCTATCAGCCCTTCGCGGGTACCTATACAGCCACTGCTCAAGAGGTCCCACCTTTATCGGACTGGGCCCCTTTTCCAGCTTGGTAAGTACTTCCACCCCCATCTTGTTTCTTTTGGCCCTTATGTGGCTGGGCTCTGGGGCAGTTACTAAAGGAGTATGAACCACCACACATGGAGCATTCGTGCTTGAATTGACAAGCTTTCCTGCGGCACACTCCTTGGGAGCCAAACTCCCAGCAAAGCAAGCGGGGTTGAACCGCCTGCCCTGCAGAACTGCAGGAAGAGGATGATGAAGCAGAAGAAGTAGCCAATGTCCTAGCAACCAAATGACCACTGTCAGAGCGGTCACCCAAATTTGAGCGTACTGGGGACATGACCTGAAGCCACAACTGCTGGTGGATGAGATCCCACTGAAGGGAAGGGTACAAAGCGGACCTCATCCTGAATTCTTCATCATATTGAATCCAGGTGGGCCCACTAAACATCGTGTACCCCTTATAAATGATATCCATATAATGGATGAGCTCAGCCGCCCGCCAAGGCTGGGCGTGTGCAACCACACCAGCATATATAAAAAACCCAGACCGCCAATTGGCCCAAGTCCAGTCCACTTTGCACTTCTTCAATTTCTCTTTTTCTTTGTCATCCAACTCCTCTTTATCTTTCTTCTCCAACTCAAGGAAGAGGAGGGAGAAAATGTCAACATACTCACCCTTTAGGATCTTATCCTTTGTTGCAGGCAACAAATGATCGCCTAAAGGTAATGCTACGTCCCCAAAAGGCATGGCATTAAATGGGACCGACCCATATGCAGCGCTGAACTGAGGGGAACAGCCCCATCCCCCCATTATCTTTTTCTTTCTCATCCAACTCCTCTTTATCTTTCTTCTCCAACTCACGGAAGAGGAGGGAGAAAATGTCAACATACTCACCCTTTAGGATCTTATCCTTTGTTGCAGGCAACAAATGATCGCCTAAAGGCACCGCTATGTCCCCAAAAGGCATGGCAGTAAATGGGACCAACCCATTTACTGAACTGAGGGGAACAGCCCCATCCCCCCCAAAAGGGGCATGGCATCCCTTGCTGACCGGCCGAAGGCCAGGGTCCATAGGGGCCAAATTGGCCCGTTGGCTATGACCAAGCTTTCTGCAGACCAGTGCCCATGGAGGGAGAGGTACCTGAAGCCCCAGCAGCAGCACCTGGCACCGCCTGAGAAACGGGGGCCCAAGGACCCCATGGCCATGCCATGCTCATGTATGACTGTGTAGTGCCCCAGCCTTACCCCTGAATCCAATCGGCACCAGTGCTGACCTTGCTCCGGCATCCACTGGAAACAAAGCTGCACCTCCATCTGCACCACTGGTGCCCTCGACTCCTCCAGCGCCGAGTCCTGCAGACCTGCCCTCAAGGATGAACAACCTAGTTAATATATCAGCCTGTAATGCCACCTTATAGGTTTTTCCCAAGCCCAAGCCTGACTTCTGTGAGGAAGGAATGCCTGCCACCTTTTCCAATGGTGAAAGCCTTTGCAGAGTAGCTGTATTAACCCCCTCATTGCCCTCCTCATTGGAAGATGAAAGGGGGGCTGGTTTTTTTGGCTGGGCCTTAGGGGCCTTGGGTGCTGACTGCTTGCCTTTAGGTTTCCCAGACCCTTTCTTCCCAGGCATTTCACAAACAGAGATAAAAATAAAAACTAACAAAATGCCCCTAAAAAATGATTGCCCTTGAATTCACTGAAACTGACCTAAAATGGGTACTGCCCTAAAATGGCTGGCGCCGGGCACCACTTAAAATGGCTACCTACACCTTCACAAAGAACAACCACCAGAAGCTGATTCTGGATGCCTATATGAAGCTGCCTTATACTGAAACAGACCCCCAAAATGGCCTCCGCTCCACTGCCTTCAAAATGGTCGCTGTTCTTATGAAGAAGAAACAAATATGGCCAACCCAGCCTGAAGCAGCCCAGAAAACAAAATTTTGGCCCCGTACAAAATCCCCCTCCCCTTGGCCAAACTAAAAGGGAAAGGTGCGCAGAAAAACACCACCACCCTGAGAACCCTCAAATCCTTAGTGGGGGGGAGGGGGGAGAATGGAAGAAATAACAGGCCATGAAATGGAGCTCCTCTTCCAAAACGCCACCAGTCCAACGCTTAGAAACAGCCAGCCACTGGGCCTTATCAGAGGCCTGATTACAGCAGCTGAACTTGAGACAAGCCCTGTTCCTCTCTTTAGCTTCTTCGTTAATACACTCCGCAGAATCAACAGCCCTCTCTTGCTTTGTGGAGCCCTGTCTCTAACACTTTTGGTATAGGCCTGACTCTCAAGTAAATGGGTGGTGGGGATCTCAGCCGTCTCTTTCCCTTTCACACCCACACAATGACCAGGCCACTCTTCAGGAGAGCGCCTCATCTACAATCCAATTAGGCAGCAGAGGAGCAAGCAAACGTGCTGCTCAGCCTCCCAGCCCTGAAACTGGCAAACATAGCAGAGCTGCCAAAGGAGCTCTGTCTGCCCCGATCTCAGCCTGGAGACTGAGGTAGGGGGCAGATGGTGCTGCTGCTATCACAGCAAGCCCAGCCCCTTCAAAAGCATGCCCAAATGGACTGCAAAAGTCCTCACTTTCCTCCCAGGGAGGCAAAGACATTCCAACAGCCTAGCAGCATGCTGCTGGCTGCTAGAAACAAATTATCACATTCTCTAATTTTCCATGTACTCAAATGGCGTCAGAATCTGATATATAAAATATCCAGATTTCAGGCATATTTACATGCTCATTTATCTTGGAATAATAGCTTCTGATTTTCCACCTCTAATTTGTTTACATGTTCAGAAGGTAAATAAAGGGCTTAAGAGATCCAAAAAGCCTAGCACTTTTCAACCAACCTAACTCCTGAATTTCAATCTGTAGTGTGTTTTAAGGTTAATTTTTTCCAGTCCTTGGCAAGATCAAAAATCCCTCAATATTTTGCTGCCTCATCTCTCATATATTTTTGTGGAGTGATTTAACCACTTTTTCTGCTTCTAGGCATTATCACAATTTGCACTACAAACTGTGGCTTTGATCTAATGACTATTATGGCCCTTGCTGCACTTACCATTCACTCCAGTTTTTCTCAGCATTAGATTTGGGATTATTAAATCCATGGCAAAACAGAATCCAAAAAACCTGGGTCAACAGTGGGCTGACCGCTGAAAAGAGGTATAATGCAGACTGCTGGGAAATGGATTAAATAATAATAATAATAATAATAATAATAATAATAATAATAATAATAATAATAATAATAATAATAATAATAATAGATTTTATTCGTATCCCGCCCTCCCCGCATAGGCGGCTCAGGGCGGCTAACAGCATTCTATGCATTTACATTAATAGATAAAAACTTTAAATTTAACAATTAAAAGATTAAACATATAAAAACCAGTTAGTATATTTAAAATACATAATTTAAGTTAATTTAAATTTATCTTTATCTGGCAGCAATAGTGATATTCTGACGCTGGATCTGCCAGTTTAAGTAGTTCCATAGTAATGTAGATGGCGGATTCCTCATTCACAGCAATTCAGCAGACGATGTCGGTGTATGCTTGTTTAAAAAGGACGGTCTTGCAGGCCCTGCGGAACTGGTCAAGGTTCCACAGGGCCCGCACTTCCTCCGGAAGCTTATTACACAGTGCAGGGGCCGCAGCTGAAAAGGCCCGCGCTCTGATGTTCTGGAGCCTGACCTCTCTCGGCCCAGGGATAGTCATTTTATTTTTTCCGACTGACCTCAGTGCCCTCTGGGGTTCATATGGGGAGAGACGGTCCCTTAGGTAGGCTGGTCCTCGGCCATATAAGGCTTTAAAGGTAATGACCAACACTTTGTACTGGACTCGGTGTGTAATTGGCAGCCAGTGCAGTTCACGTAGCCCCGGCCGTATGCGCTCCCATTTCGGGAGCCCCAGCAGTAGCCTGGCCGACGCGTTCTGCACCAGCTGCAACTTACGGGTCCGGCACAAAGGTAGCCCCAAGTAGAGGGCATTACAGTAGTCCAATCTTGAGGTGACCGTTGCATGGATCACTGTTGCGAGGTCACGACGCTCCAGGAAGGGGGCCAACTGCCTTGCCCGCTTCAGATGGAAGACTGCTGACTTGGCAGTGGCTGCTATCTGGGCCTCCATTGATAAAAAGAAGGTTGAATTCAATTTTACTGCAGAATTGTTTAGAGGAGACCACAGCGAACATTGATTAAAAGGATAGTGGGGAAAGGGCCACTGTTTGCTCATGCTTCTCTTCTTCCACTGCAGATGGTTTCCTCCACTTCAGTGCTTGTTTCCTGTATAGCATACCTGCAGGAGCAAGATATACGTTTTTCAAGGAGTATTAAATGCTAATGGCATTCAGAAGTGCTAGCAGCAAGGGAAGAGAATGCATATCAGAGGGAAACCTCCACAGAGGCCACAGAGAAGTTCAAGGGGAACATATATCATATGGCATTGTGTGTAGAATAGCCAGGAGATCCTAAGATTGCTTAGCAGTCAGAAGTTCTAGCTCTTTTAGCATTATGCAACACTAGGCAATAAACTAGACTTGTTTTTAAAGCAAGAAACATATCAGATGTGGTTTGCCATTGCCTGCCTCTGTGTCACGACCAACGTTCCCTCTAAGCTGAGTTAGTGTGAACTAGCTCACAGTTTTTAAGCCTCCAGCTCAATCATTTTTGTCTTGGCTCAGGAAGGATGGCTCCAGAGCAAACTAATTCATGCAGTAGCCAAATTGCACTCTCACAACTTTCTTATTCTGTTGTTACCCACTCAGAGCCCATTTGGGAAAGGGCAGGTGTTAGACACTGGAGAGTTTTGATATTGTGTTATGATAGATATTACTGAAATGCAATGTGTAGCTTGACATGACTAACTCCATTTTGAGCATTTGCTACTAAACCTGAAGCAGAGGCCTTGCATATCAAAGTAGAGACAGAAATGTTACCAACCCCTGCTGTGAATTCCACTTCATAGTACTAACAAAAGCAACAACCCTTTGAAGATAGCATGCCTCAAGGAGAGCCAGCAGGGCTCCTCCGTGAGAAAGGGAACCACAAGAGATAAGGGGAAGGGAAGGTGTTACACGTATCCTAGAAGTGTGAGAATGTAGTATTGTTTAGAAATCCTTTGATGTATACTGTTTAAAGCATTGGATGGATGGATGGATGGATGGATGGATGGATGGATGGATGGATGGATGGATGGATGGATGGATGGATGGATGATAATGCCAGTAGCTCATGAAACAGAATTTTTGTTCACAAGACTTCGCAATTTAGAGGGAGTATTGGTCATGACCCTGGTATTACTTGGAGGCTGCCCTTCCAAATGCTAGCCAAGGACAACCCTGCTTAGCTTCTGACATTGGACTAGCCTGGGCTATCCAGGTCAGAGCAAGAGGAACAATGTATAATAATAATAATAATAATAATAATAATAATAATATTTTATTTATATCCCGCCCTCCCTGCCGAAGCAGGCTCAGGGCAGCTCACAACACATACCAATTAAAGAATTACACTATAAAACATTATCTCAGTACAATATAATTTACTAATTAAAACCATTATAATTAAAGGGCTGGCGAACTTTCCCTATGAAGAAAGGTTGAAATGCTTGGGACTCTTTAGCTTGGAGAAACGTCGACTGCGGGGTGACATGATAGAGGTTTACAAGATAATGCATGGGATGGAGAAAGTAGAGAAAGAAGTACTTTTCTCCCTTTCTCACAATACAAGAACTCGTGGGCATTCGATGGAATTGCTGAGCAGACAGGTTAAAATGGATAAAAGGAAGTACTTCTTCACCCAAAGGGTGATTAACATGTGGAATTCACTGCCACAGGAGGTGGTGGTGGCCACAAGTATAGCCACCTTCAAGAGGGGTTTAGATAAAAATATGGAGCAGAGGTCCATCAGTGGCTATTAGCCACAGTGTGTGTGTATATATAACATTTTTTTTGCCACTGTGTGACACAGAGTGTTGGACTGGATGGGCCATTTTCCTGATCCAACATGGCTTCTCTTATGTTCTTATAATTAAAACTATCAAAATTAAAACTAAGATTTACAGTGCTATATTCTAAGTGTTCTCCTCAGTAGTTTATGATGGCCGTATGAAGTAGACTAAAATCTGCATTAAGCAAGTTGGAAAAGGGTAGTCTTGCAGGCCCTAAAGAATTGATCAAGACTCTGCAGGGCCCACACTTCATCTGGTAGTTGGTTCCACCAGTGTGGAGCTGCGATCGAAAAGGCCCTTTCTCGCATACTCTTCAGTTTGGCCTCCTTCGGCCCAGAGATTGTCAGTCGATTTTGTGCACCTGATCTCAGTACTCTCTGGGGCACATATGGGGAGAGACAGTCCCTAAGGTAAGCAGGTCCTCAGCCATATAGGGCTTTAAAGGTAATAACCAGCACTTTGTAACGAATCCGGTATACAACTGGCAGCCAGTGCAGCTCGCGCAGCCCCGGCTGTATGTGCTCCCACTTCCGGAGCCCTAGTAGCAGTGTGGCCGCCGCATTCTGCACCAGCTGTAACTTCTTGGTTCAGCACAAGGGCAGCCCCATGTAGAGGGCATTACAATAATCCAATCTCAAGGTGACTGTTGCATGTATCACTGTTGCCAAGTTGTGACGCTCTAGGAAAGGGGCCAACTGCCTCACCCGCCTAAGATGGAAAAAAGTGGATTTAGCAGTGGCTGCTATCTGGGTCTCCATTGACAAGGAAGGCTCCAGTAGAGCCCCCAAGCTCTTGACCTTGTGCGCCACTTTCAATGGCACACAGTCAAAAACTGGAAGAGGAATTTCCCTTCCCAGACTGCCATGACCTAGTCAAAGGACCTCTGTCTTCATTGGATTCAGCTTCAACCTACTCAGTCTGAGCCAACCTGCCATGGCTTGCAGTGCAAGGTCTAGATTTTTTGGGATGCAGTCAGGTCAACCGTCCATTAGTAGATAGAGCTGTGTGTCATCCACATATTGATGACACCCAAGCCCATATCTCTGGGCAATCTGGGCAAGGGGGCGCATGTAGATGTTAAGTAACATCAGAGAGAGCACTGCCCCTTGTGGCACCCCACAATCTAGTGAGTGCCTCTGGGACAACTCTCCCCCAATTGCCACCCTTTGTCCCTGTCCATCAAGGAAGGAGGAAAGCTATTATAAGGCCAGCCCCCAAATCCGTGCATCGGAGAGGTAGCCAGTCAGTAACCGATGGTCAACCATATCGAACGCAGCTGATAGATCCAACAACATCAGCACTGCCACACCGCTTCGATCCAGATGCCTCTGGAAGTCATCCACCAAGGCGACCAGCACTGTTTCCATCCCATGACCTGGGCAGAAGCTGAACTGGTGAGGATCTAAGATGGAAGCGTCATCCAGAAAGCTTTACAATTGTAACGCTACCCGCCCTCTCAATGATTTTATTCAAAAATGATAAATTTGAGACTGGCCGATAATGTGCCAATTCGGCCGGATCTGATGTAATCTTTTTCAAGAGAGGGTGGACCATAGTCTCTTTAAGAGGTGCTGGAAAATGCCCCTCTGAGAGGAATCTATTTACAATGTCCTGTATAGGACATCTAAGTGTCAGAGTATACAGTCATCAGACCACAGCTAGAGCTGCAATGATCTACAGGACAGTAGATAATCTAAATGACAGTTGACAGCTGGCAGTCCTCCAGATTGCATCAGCTAGAATGATGTAAGGGGGAAGAGTATAATGACTCAACACTAAGCTGATTGGATAATGAACTGTGCTGAACTGTATAAATGTAAAGTAGCCCAGTGCTACGTGTGGTGGATGGATGGTGGTTGTATATGCGGAGTACTTTGTTAGTCTGTGTAAATATCTGTAAATAAATATAGTATATAGTTTGCCTAACAGCAGCTGTGTGCAGACTTTATTCCTTCAAGTCTCAAGAGACCACACACTAAACAACAACAGGGTTATGGGCCCAGCATGCTTCCGCTGCGCCTATGTACCTTGAGTAGTCGTGGTTCATTGGAAGGAGACGAAGGAAAGCTCCAGGAGTGAGGGAGAAGGCTGCTCGGAAGAGGAGACTAGCGAGGCTGATAACCAGGTGCGGAGCAGAATGACTCAGGCTACAGCTACATTGCTGGTGGAGAAGCTAACTCCCATTAACTACAATGTGTGGGCGGTGCGGATGGAACACTATCTGATACGAGAAGGGCTGTGGGAATGCATATCTGATCCTCCCGATGCACCCACACCTGCAGAGACTGTCCAGGACCAGAAAGCCCTTGCCACCATAATCCTCAGTGTTGCAGACGACCAGTTGGTGCACGTGTCGGGAAAGACGCAGGCAAAGGAAGCCTGGGAAGGTCTGAAGGCCATGTACGTGCAACAGACTGCTGGCTCACTAATTGCCCTGACAAGGAAGCTATGTCATAAAAGAATGCTGCCAGAGGAGTCGGTGAGAGACCACCTCAATGCCTTGTCAGTGTGTTTCCAGGAGCTGGAGCAGAGAGGAAAGGTGATTTCTGATGAGGATAAAGTCTACATAATCTTAAACTCTCTCCATGAGTGGTATGAAATGCTGCTCATGGCTTTTGATGTGCAGGATGCTGATAAAATCACATTGAGTTATGTGACCGGGAAGCTCTTGGCAGAGGACCAGCGGCACAAGGAATGTAGAGAGCAAACTGCCCATGCTAGTCTCAGCCAGAGGCCAGGGGAAGAACCAGACAAGAGAGCAGTTACGTCCAGCTGGAAGCAGCCGAAGGATTGAGCTCTACAAGTAAGAAAATGTTTTTCCTGCGGGTCCGAGAAACATCTGAGAAAAAACTGCCCTGAGGTGCAAAGAGGCAAGAAGTCATCTCAGAGACAGCAGGCTACGCTGGTGAGGACAGACTTCCACTTGCAGCATGCTCTGTAGATTGTGGACTCAGGAGCTACACAGATGTTTTGCTGTGAGAAGAAACTACTCCAAGACATTGTGCCAGCAAGTCTAAAATCTATCAGTTTTGCAGATGGCAGGATGGCTGAGGTACTGTGCATGGGGAGTGTATATTTCCCAGAGCTAGAACACAAGTTTGAAAATGTGCTGTGTGTTCCAAGCTTAGAGACTAGCCTGCTGAGTATGTCAGCCTTGGCCAAAGCAGGTTTTTCTGTGTCTTTTGATGATAAGCAATGTAAAATCTTTAAAAGACATAAATTGTTAACCAAAGGTAATTTAAAGGAGAATGTATATGTGCTAGAACAGAGTGCAGTAAAAGCAAAGTTGGTGTTGAATAAGAAGCCGCATCACAGGTGTATCCACCTGTTGCATAGGCATCTGGGGCATGCGAGTTTCAACACAATAAAAAAGACCATGGCTATCCTAACAGGGGAGAAGGTTATGCCCTGTGATACATATTTGGATTGTAACATATGCAAACAGGCTAAGTCTAAAGCCTATCCTGTAGCAAAAAGGAGTAATAGGCTCTCTGAGAGGCCATTGCAATTAATACACGCATATGTTATTGGCCCCTACCCCCTCAGTATGTCTAAAAATAGGTTTGCCTTAATACTGGTTGATGATAAAAGTCGTTTTGCATGGGTATATGCTATGAAAAATAAATCTGAAGTGTTTACCACATTTAAATACTGGGCAAACAGAGTGCAAAAGCAACTGAATTGCAAAACTGGTGCTTTGCAAACAGACATGGGGGGGGGCGGGAATTTATTGGACATCAGTTCAAGTCCTGGCTGAGTGAACAGGGGATTGAGCATAGAATTGCAAATTTGTCAACACCAGCTGAAAATGGGGTGGCTGAACGAAAAGGGGGCATACTTCAAACTATGCTCCATGCTATGCTCAAGGATAGTGACCTAAAAATCACATACTGGTGTGAGGCACTAAAAACCTCATGCTTCGTTGTAAACGGACTGTGGACACGGGCCATAAATGAGATACCCTATAAGGTGTTATATGGCAAATATCCAAGTCTAGAGTTCTTGAGAATTTTTGGCACAGAAGCCTGGGTCAACATACCGGTGGATAAAAGGAGAAAGGTTGGAGCCAGAGCTATGAAATTATTATTTCTGGGCTACCAGAACGGTATGAAATCTTATAGGTTTGCAGACGAGCATAACATGCTAAGCTTTAGTAGGTCTGCATCGTTTTGTGAGGATCAAAATTGGCAAAGGGTTCATGCGAATGAAATGCCTTCAGCTGCAGTGTTACCTCTATCTCAGCAGGTTGAGGAGAGGAATGTAACTATAAAACAAGAAGCATCCTCACCAAGAGCAAGACAGAGGTCACAGTCCTCTGAAAGTTCAGAGAGTGCAAAACAGGAGATAAGAGTGTCTAGCAGAGTCAATAAAGGTGTGCCTCCAGAGAGGTACGGGTTTAGTACGGCTATAAACTATGTGTATTCTAAAGAGCCACAAAGCTATGAAGAAGTGCTAGCTTTAGACCTTGAGGAACGGGATGGTTGGCTGAGTGCAATGCAGAAAGAATTTGACTCACTGAAAGAAAACGATGTATTCACACCTGCGGTTCTACCAGCGGGTAAAACAGTCATCGGCTGTAAGTGGCTGTATAAACTGAAACACCTGACTGATGGGTCTTTACAGAAAAAGGTGAGGCTGGTAGCTAAAGGGTTTACACAGCTAGAGGGCAGAGATTTTGACAAAAGCTTTGCACCTACTATAAGAATTGAAACACTGAAAGCAACGCTGTGTAAAGCAGGGGTGAGTGGCATGGCAGTACATCATTTTGATGTTACAACTGCATATCTAAATGCCACCATAAAGCAGGAATTATATCTACAGCAAATTCCTGGGTTCCCTAATGCAAATGATTTGCCTGTCCTAAAAATAAACAGAGCCTTGTATGGTCTTAGGCAGTCAGCGAATGAATGGAACAAATGTTTAAGTAAAGCTGAGAGAAATGTTGAAGCTAGTGGTCTGAGACATGAGGAGGGGTGTCAGAGTATACAGACATCAGACCACAGCTATAGCTGCAATAATCTACAGGACAGTAGATGATCTAAATGACAGTTGACAGCTGGCAGTCCTCCAGATTGCATCAGCTAGAATGATGTAAGGGGGAAGAGTATAATGACTCAGCACTAAGCTGATTGGATAATGAACTGTGCTGAACTGTATAAATGTAAAGTAGCCCAGTGCTACGTGTGGTGGATGGATGGTGGTTGTATATGCGGAGCACTTTGTTAGTCTGTGTAAACATCTGTAAATAAATATAGTATATAGTTTGCCAGTAGCAGCTATGTGCAGACTTTATTCCTTCAAGTCTCAAGAGACCACACACTAAACGCCAACACTAAGTTCCCTCTGGCAAGATTTAATTAGCCAAGAGGGACATGGGTCCAAATCGCAAGTTGTTGGGTGTATAGTGGAGAGGATTCCATTAACTTCCCCCAAGCTAAGTATGTCAAAGTGATCCAGAACTGAACCAGAAGACAGGCACAGAGCCTTGAGCTCTTGTACTGTATCCAATGTGGCGGGGAGGTCGTGGAGGAGCAATGTGATTTTATCTGCAAAAAAATTCGCAAAAGCCTCACAGCCAATCTCTAATTCCCTAGCATTTGGTCTGCCTTGAGGCAGTGTTGTAAGATTTCCAATTATCCTAAACAATTGTGCCGGGCACGAATTTGCAAATGCAATCTTAGCCACAAAGTAATTCTTCTTAATGGCTTTGACTGCCATCTCATAGAACCTCATAAACTTTCTATAAGATGTTCTTGTCGCTTCATCTCGAGTCTCTGATTCAAACATATCTAAAAATAGTTGATTGGTTATATCTTTATCCCAATATTTCTAGAACTGGTAACTGCTAGGAATTTCTTTGCGCACTGACTAGCCAGATCACATAGTAGCCGCATTTTACAAATAAGAAATAGAAGCTAAGGCAAGAAAAAAATTACTTTTGGATGACTCAAACATGAGGCTGTAATTCTCCAACTCATTATTTCCAGTTTCAGAGTTATCATTGTACTCAACAGATATTCAAAAAGAGAGCCAGTTTGGTGTAGTGGTTAAATGTGTGGACTCTTATCTGGGAGAACTGGGTTTGATTCCCCACTCCTCCACTTGCAGCTGCTGGAGTGGCTTTGGGTCAGCCATAGCTCTCGCAGAGCTGTCCTTGAAAGGGCAGTTTCTGTGAGAGCCCTCTCAGCCTCACCTCACTAACAGGGTGTTTGCTGTGGGGAGGGGAGAGTTGAAGGAGATCGTGACCACTCTGAGACTTTGAGATTCAGAGTATAGGGCAGGATATAAATCCAATATCTTCTTCTATTATAGAATCACAGAATCATACAGTTGGAATGGGCATAAGGGCAATCTAGTCCAATCCCCTGTTCAGTGCAGGATCAACCTAAAGAAAGGGTGGCCAACAGTAGCTCTCCAGATGTTTTTTGCCTACAACTCCCATCAGCCCCAGCCATTGGCCATGCTGACTGGGGCTGATGGGAGTTGTAGGCAAAAAGCATCTGGAGAGCTACCATTGGCCACCCCTGGCTTGAAGCATCCCTGACAAAGTGTTAGTGCAGTCACTACTTGAAAACTGCCAGTGAGGAGCAGCTCACCTAGGCAGCTGATTCCACTGCTGAACTACTCTTAGTGTAAACCCCCCCCCCAAAAAAAACCACCCGAATATTCAACTGGATTTTTCCACCCATAATTTAAAACTATTATTATGAGTCCTCTCCTCTGCTGCCAACAGGAACAGTTCCCATCCCTTCTTTCAAATACTTAGAGAGCACTCATGTCCCCACTCAACCTCCTCCATATTGAGCATTCCCAAATGCCTGAGCCTTTTCTTGTAGGATGGTCTCCAGGCTAGGGAGGGGACCAGACCAGACTATGGGCCTAATTTTTGCATGGACTGGAGGGGGGTGTGTGTGTGATGCCTAGTCCATGCATTTCCCCTTTTGACAGACTGCCTACAGACCATGTTTTGATTTTTTGAGGTATGTTTAGTCCTTTGGGACAGTCTATGGGTCAGACAACCTTGCACTGAGGCATCAATTATCAAGGCAACCAAGGAGGATGTTCTTCTACAGCCCTTCTGAAGTTGCAGAGTGGCGGGGAGACTGGGTGAGTGAACAAGAGATTTAAAATTGAAATGCAGGGGACTGTTTAATACAATTCCTCCCCACTTTGCACACGGACCTTGGACCTCTCCCTACCTGAAAGCCAATCTGCACACAACTTGGAGGCCGAGTAGAAGGGTACCCAGGAAAGGTCCACTGTGAATTTCATGCCTCTAGCACAAAACTCCCTTTCTGCACATGGACCCTAGAATCTTTCCCTTCCCCAAAGCCAATATGCACGCAACTTGGAGAGTGAGTAGAAGGGCATCCAGGGTAGGTTTGCTGCCTCTAGCTTGCAGAGGGTGTTCGGCATACTCCTTTACCTTTTACACATTGGACCCTAGAATCTCCCCCTTCCCCAAAGGGGTCCACTGTTAGTTTAATGGCTCTAGCTTGCAAGGGGGTCCATTTGACACTCCTGAACCTGCAATTTCCTGGGGCATATGCTTTGGGGGCCATAACTCAGCCCCCCTTAAATCTAACCTTCACCAAACTTGGTGAGCAGGTAGAGGACAGTCAGCTGGAGACTTGCTGCAAGTTTTGGTGTCTCTAACCCACAGGGGGGTCATTTTATTACATCCAGAAATGACAAACCTAAAGAACAATGGACAGGTCAGTTAACCTAGAAGGTCCATGGTGGTTCATGAAAACCCATGGACCATGAACTTATATGAATCTCCATTTTTTTAGTCCTGGCCCATTCCAACTCTGGGCCCCTGATCAACTTTCTAGGTCTCTTCTGCACCCACTCAGTTCCGTCCACATTCTTTTTGAAGTGCACACAGTACTCCAGCTGTTACCTGAACAATGGAGTGTACAGCAGGACTACAAAATCTTGTGATTTGGATGTCAGGCCTCTGTTGATACACCCCAAGACCATATTAGACTTTTTTTGCCACTGCATCACACTAACTGCTCATATTTAGTTTACAGTCCACCCATATATCAAGGTCATGTTCATACACACTGCTACTCATTTTTTGTGCTCAGATATAAAACTCTCCACTTTTCAGTGCTGAATTGCATCTTATTCACATCTACTCACTTTTCCAGTGTTCAGATCTCACTGAATTCCATCTTTATTTTCTGGAATCTTTCCTACACCTCCCAATCTGGTGTTATTTACAAATTTAATCAGTAGTCCCTTCATCCCCTTAACCAGATCATTTATAAAGATATTTAAAAGCACCAGGTCCAGAACTGAGCCTGTGAGACCTCACTGGACAATCAGATGAAATGCCATTGACAACAACTCACCCACCTATCCCCAATTATCCTAGAACTGTATGCAGTCCTCCAGTTTACCCATCAGAATATCATAGGGAACTGTCTAGAAAGCTTTTCAGAAATCCAGTTAATCAAGGTAGATAGCATTAACATGATCCAGTAAGTACATTACTAGATCAAAGAAGGAAATTAGGTTGGTCTAGCTGGACCTTTTTGAGACCAATCTGTGCTAACTTCCCCATCTCACCAAGTTGTCCTTCAGATGTTCACAGATCTCTTCAAAATCTGGTCCAGTATCTTCCCTGGGACAGAGGTCAGACTGAATGACCTGTAGTTTCCTGGGTCATCCTTCCTCCCTTTTTTGTAGACTGGGAAAATATTCACACGCCTCCAGTCAAGTGGCATATCTACCATCCTCCAAGAGGACTTGAAGATAATGAACAAAGATCTACAAGCTGTCTATAAAGTTCTTTGAGCACTTTGGAGTGCACACCATCTGTCCTGGGGATCTGTACTTATCCAATGCAACCAAGGGCCACTCAACAACCTCTCTGTTCATGTCAACCAATAGCCCAGATGAAAGATAGTGGGTTCAGCCATGGGTCTGATGCAACACCATTTAATTTGAATCAGGAACTGGGGAGAACACACACAACATATATACAGTAAACTCCGCCCAGAACGCACCCATTAGGTCGGCAGGAAACCCGTTAATTGGTCTCTCCAGGATCCTATATTTTGCATATGACCAGTATATGTCCAGAGCCCTGATTGGCCAGTTCATGGGGAATGGCCAATCGGAGTGTCGGCATTAGGATCCTGATGGACAGAAGCCTGCTTCAGTTTCTTAACTATGTACAATACATAACACCCCTCCCCCCTAGATGAATACATAATACAACTATTTATACGTTTATGACACATAGTCTTTGAGGTACCTGGGAGGTGCTTGATTCCTCTGGGAGCGCCTTAGGGTAGGAGCGGCCTCCGGTTCGGTGGCAGCTGTCAGCTCACTGCTGGAAATAGGTGTAGGCACAGTCTCAATCTGCGGTTTCTGTTTGGCAGAGTCTGTGCTGGAAGTAGGCTGCATGAGAGTGGAGGCCTGTTCCACAGGGGTCACTATAGGCTAAGGAGCGAGCATGTCTGGTTCTGCAGAACCTGCTGAAGGTTGGCGGGGGTGTCTCTCTGCTCTGGCCACTGGTGCCAAAGCTGGTCTACATGCCAGTGCCAAATGCCCCTGACTCAGTGGTAACTTGGTATGACAGCGACCCGGTTACCTGTGTAATGGTGCCCGGCGCCCATGTTAGTCCCTCCATAAAATTCCAGGCATACACAAGGTCCCCCTGCACAAATGCCCATAGCATGTCTGGGTTGTCCCCATCTGCTTGGTGATTGAGAGCCAGATTGGGATACAATCTGTCAAGAAGGATTGTGAGGTGGCGACTCATTAGTAATTCCGCCTGGCTCCTCTCTGTGCTTGTATGTGGGATGGTGTGCTGCCACATGAGAAAGTCAGTGAGCTTGTGTTCCAATCACCTTGAACCACACGTTTGAGTGCTTTCTTTGTCATCCTGACCATCCTTTCTGCTTGTCCATTGGTGGAGGGATGGAAAGGGACGGACATAACCAACCAGATACCGTTGCTTTCCACGAAATGGCAGAATTTGGTGGAGGTGAACACTGTCCCATTTTTGGACACGATAGTGTCAGGCAGGCCATAAGTTGCAAACAATTTCCTCATTGCCCTGATGATGATGACTGATGATGTAGTGGATACTAGAATGACTTCAAGCCATTTTGAATACAAGTCCATGATGATTAAAAAGGTTTGGCCCTGTAATGGACCCACGAAGTCTATGTGAAGTCAGGACCACAGTGTGTGTCAACACCCCTGGGTGTACTGGGGCCTGAGGCATGGCCAGCCACGATTCCTTCCATGGGCGATATGAGCGGACCTATGCTTCTATTTCAGAGTCCAGCCCCGGCCACCAAACATAGCTCCTGGCAAATGCCTTCATCTTTATGATGCCCGGATGTCCTTCATGGAGTGCATCAAGTACCTTCTGCTGTAGTTTGGGGGGAACAACAACCTTGGTGTGATTGGTATGCCTGGAACTCCTTGTCAATAGAGCCGGACAGCCATCCCCTCCATACCCAGTTAAGTACTTAGGCCAAGGTGCTGTCTTTGGTTGAGAATGATGTGATATCTGAAGCATGGAGCAGAGGTTCAGGCAAAGTGTCCAGTAACATGATGCCTATAACATGGGGCTTTGGTATGGTCGGGCAATGGTAGGTGTCAGGATGTCCTACAGCTTTTCCTGGCCAGTGGGTGAGGGTGTACTCATAAGCTCCCAGAGACACAGCCCGGCGTGACATGCACAGAGACAAGATCTGTGGTGTTTGTTGATCTGCAGCAAACAGGCCCAAGAGTGGTTTGTGTTCAGTCACTATTTCAAAATGGCAGCCGTAGACATACAAATTCCTGCGATGATGGCCAGGGCTTCTTTATTGATTTATGCCTAGTTTCTTTCAGCAGGCGACAGAGTCCATGAGTAATATGCTATGGGAACTTCCCTCCCATCTGGAAGCCTGTGGCTGAGTTCTGTATTTATCTTTTCTTTAAGGGTGAATGGCACCTGGCGAGCATTTAAATGGTTTATGTATATGTCCTTTTGTGGGTGTTGATGTGTTGGTATGTTTGTGGAAGAGCACCTCATTTCGTTGCTCTCATTTTCTTTTTTGAGAACAATGACAATAAATTTATCTATCTATCTATCTATCTATCTATCTATCTATCTATCTATCTATCTATCTATCTATCTATCTATCTATCTATCTATCTATCTATCTATCTATCTTTCTTTTAGTTGGATTGGCTCTATGGACGGATCCAAACGTACTGAGGTGGGTGGTCCCTTGTTCTGCTCTAGGGATCCGTCAAAAACATCCTTGAATTAGTCAAAGATTGATTCCAAGGGTGACTGATCAATTTGTTGAACCCCAGTGATTTGGATGCCCAATGGCTCAAACCAGTCAAGTCCCAACAAACTTACTTTTGGTCCTGTGGCTATGACCAAGTTTAGGGGGCCACTGAAGCTGTTGTCGTTAACTTGGAAATATCTGATGCCCGCGACTGGAACTCTTCGATGCTGGTAGTCATACAAATGAATGGTGTATGGTTCCAGGTAGTGTCGCTGACGCTTGGGGCAGATCTTCCTGTAGGTGGCAGCTGAAATTATGGAAATAGCAGACCTGAAGTCTACTTCCGTCTCACATGGAATGCCTTCGATGTTTACTGCTACCTTAATTTTTTTTTGGGGGGGGGGACAGAGCTTGATTTTCTGAACTGATGTGCAGGAATATGCTGAAACTGTGTTGCACCCTTTGAATATGTAATGTTTGGATTGATTTTTGGTTTTGTAAGGCTATGCAGGTCGAGCTTCCAGGTAATACCTGCAGCAGATGCGAGCAATATGCCGTGTTTTTCCATAGTCTTGGCAGCATGTCACAGAATTTGCAGTTCTTTCAGAGGTGTTATCTTCCACAGCTGGCACACTGGTCATCGGGCTTCACTGTTGGTAGCCTGAGTTTTGGTGACACCACCTTGTTCCACACAATCAGATGGTTCATTCAAACTTTCAGCATGCACAGTCTCTGGTTTGGAAGTTTGAGTGGGGGTTCGCGCCTTATGGACTTTGCAAGTTGAATGGTCTGCAGTTTCTGCTGCAACAGTTTCCTCATATGCTGTTTTGAAGTCTAGATCTTTCTTGGAGAACAGCCAGCATTGTAGTTTCTCATCTTTTAACCTGCAGATGAGTCAGCCGCACAGTGCTTCTTCCAGGTTGGTGAATTCACAAAGGCAAGCAGCCTTTCGAAGAGCAGTGACATAATCAGCTATTGTCTCTGTTGCTGCCTGGTCGTGCTTGTAGAAAGCATGTCAGCTGGCAATTCATGATGGTTTTGGCACAAAATGAATTGTGGTTCGAAAAGTAACGGTGTCCAGATTGGCCAGCATGACAAGAACTCTCGCTATGTCAAACGTTGCTCTGTCGCACACACTCAGGAATGTTGCCTTGATCTTGGTGGCGTAGGTGATATTGTTAGCCCCTAGAAAATACTGGAACTTTGAGATGTAGGAGTCAAAGTCATTGCTGGCTGCCTCAGAGGGGTCGAATTGTGCCTTGGCGGCCATGCTGTGCCTCACTCCAGAACACTGATTGCTGCGGTTGTGCCAATTGAACAAGGTGACTCTTCCCTATCAGCGGTGTTTCAAGCTTGTGATTCCAGCAGTGATTTTCAGCTAGCGCGGACCTTGGGGTTGCCTATCCAAGTGACCGGCTCGGTTTCGGCTCAGATTTCAGCACTTTCGAACCCAGGCAAATCCCATACTCATCGCCAGTGAAAGATAGCGGGTTTAGCTGTGGGTCTGATGCAACACCATTTTATTCAAATCAGAAACTGGGGAAGGGGGACAACACACACAACATATATACAGTAAACTCTGTCCAGAACACACCCATTAGGTCGGCGGGAAACCCATTAATTGGTCTCTTCAAGAACCTATATGTTTCATATGAATGGTATTTGTCTGGAGCCCCAATTGGCTGGTTCATGGGGAACGGCCAATCAGAGTGTCGGCATTAGGATCCTGATGGGCATAAACACGCTTCAGTTACTTAACTATGTACAATACATAACACCAGATACTGTGCCTTACCTACTATCATCTGAGCCTGCTTTGGCCCGGAGGGTAGGATATAAATTTGAGAAATAAATAAATAATAAGTCTGTTCTGTTCTTCAGGGGGGAAAACTGAGGCAAAATAGGACTCGAGCCATTCTTCTTTCTTTCTATCCTCTGTCAGAGTTTTTCCATTTCATCCAACAGAGGGCCAGTTATTGCCTCTTTTACTGTGTGTTTGTTCCTCACATAGCTGAAGAAGCTTTTCTTGTTGTAGCAAGCCTCCCCGGCCAACATCAGCTCATTGAGGTTTGGTCTCCCTGATGGCTGACCTATAATGCCTAACAACCCTCAGATACTCTTTTTTAGAGATATGTCCTTCCATCCATTCGTTAAACATCTAATTTTTCTTCCTTAATTCATCACCAGGTTCTATGTATGCCCACATTGGCTTCTTGGATCCCCTACCATGTTTCCATTTTGCTGGAACAGATTCAGGATCCTGTATTTTAAAGCTAATTTTAGGTGAGCCTCCCCTTCACTTGCTTCTTTCCCTTCCAGCATTCTTGTCCATGGAATGACTCTCATCATGCCTCTGAGTTCATTAATGTCTGCCCTACTATAATCTAGCATTCATATCTGGTTATAAACTTCCTTGGCCCCTCACAGCAAAAGGAATTCTAGGAGGACATGGTCATTTCACCCTAAGGTCCCTACTACCTTCGCCCCATCTACCATCACTTGCCTGTTGGTTAATATTAAGTCAAGTATGTCCAAACCCCTCTTTCATTCCATTCCCATCATCCACATTCCTTACAGTACAGTAACCTGCCCACTAAAGTAATCAAACCCTGAATCAACAGGATAATTTCATCTCTTTCTCATTACCAGCCGCCTTAAAAATCTGGTTCCTGTATGGCACCTAACACCTGATAAATTAGCTAAGATGTATATAACAAACACTTGTTGGAAATGCTGTAGTAAGGAGGGGGTTTTTTATCATATGTGCTGGTCATGCAAAAAAGCAAAAATATATTGTTTTATGATACACGAGATGATCCAAAATGTATGCAGTATGATAATATCATTTAAACCAGAATGCTTTCTGTTGAATATAGTGCCAGAAAGTACCAAAGCGAAAAATTAGATACTTATGTATTCATCTGTTAATGGTGGCAAGGATCCAATATGCAAAGTATTGGAAGAAGACAGATTTACTGACTAAAGAGAAAGTGGTCACAAAGATTTTTGAAACTGCTGAAATGGACATCTTAACAGACCTCTTGAGAGAAGATAGCAAACATAATTTAAAAGTAACATGGCAACCTTTCTACACATGGATTGAAAACATGGATGAGCTATGACTGTATGAGTATGATAATTAACTGTGTTATTTGAGTCTATAATGTTTATAGCATAGTAGATAGAGAGTATTCATCTGAGCAAAAGTTTAGGTATGTATAAGGAATAAATATATATTGCTGGAGAAACAATGAAAAACTGAAATGTATTTTTAAATTATTTTTTCTTATTCCCTTCCACTTCCCTTTTCCCTTTACCTTATCCCCTCCCTTCCTGTATGAAACTCAATAAAATGTTAAATCGGGGAGGGGGGAAGGGGGGGAGAAAATCTGATTCCTGCTACAGGAAGAAAGGGGTGTAGATTTTAAGTATAGAAACACTCAATTCTAGTCCAACATCTTAGATTTAGATTGTGAATTGCATAGCCACCATGTCAGTTCTTCCCTGGCTCTTTCAGCCTTTAAATCTCCAGGCCAGTCAGCTGGGTTCCACTATCCCAGCAGCAGCATGGCACTTCTGGCCCAGTCAGATTCATTTCTAACTGGGCAAAGGGAGACATCCAGTCACAGTTTGAGGCTCTCAAAGCTGGCTTGCCAGTCATGCAAAACTTCTCTTTTCAAACAATTTTATTAGTGTTTGTAGAATCTTTCGGGATCAAGTGCCGCGTTCTACTGGAGAAAGTTTTCCTTCCAGACGTTTTGTTCTCAGCTGCGGAGAACATCCTCAGTGGCGTTGCAGCCGGAGCAGGCGCTCAGACCTTCTTGCCTGCGGTCTGAGCGCCTGCTCCGGCTGCAATGCCACTGAGGATGTTCTCCGCAGCTGAGAACGAAACGTCTGGAAGGAAAACTTTCTCCAGTAGAACGCGGCACTTGATCCCGAAAGATTCTACAAACCCTAATGATGTTACCAGCCGTGAAAACCTGAAATCTTTGATAATTTTATTAGTAACATATGGTAATAAATTTCAGTTTCTTACATCATTAATAACTACTTTTTTATCTATCCCATATATTACTTTCTACCCACCCCTCCTCCCATTACTTGACCCCCACCGGTGTTCTATACGTAAAGTATTAACGTTAAAGGTACCCTTAATTAATAAGAACCAAAATTAATATCCTCCTTTCTCTTGTCCTTAATCATTATCAAAAATTGTCCAATGTCCTTTTATTTTTCACTCTTTTTCTACATATCTTCTGAACTTTTTCCACTCCATCTTAAATACTTCTAAATCATAGTCTCTTAAGGTTCTTATTAACTTGTCCATTTCACTCCATGTCATAACTTTTACAATCCAATACCATTTCTCTGGTATTTTTTCTTGCTTCCACAACTGCACATACAACGTCCTAGCAGCTGAGAGCAAGTACCAGATTAAAGTTCTATCTTCTTTTGGAAATTTTTCCATTTGTAATCCCAACAGAAAAGTCTCTGCAACTTTGTTAAATTCATATCCCAAGATCTTAGAAATCTCTTGTTGAATCATCTGCCAATACTTTTTTGCTCTTTCACAGGTCCACCACATATGGTAGAAAGAACCTTCATGTTTTTTTGCATTTCCAACATCTGTCTGGCATCTTATTGTTCATTTTTGCCAACTTTTTAGGAGTCATATACCACCTGTACTTCATCTTAAAACAAATTTCTTTGATACTCTGACATGTTGAGAGTTTCATAGAGTTCTTCCACAAATATTCCCATGTGTCCATCTTATTTCTTTATTTACATTAACTGCCCACTTAATCATTTGAGATTTCACTACTTCAGCTTCCATAGACCATTTTAAAAGTAACTTATAGATTTTCGAAATTAATTTTTCATTATCTCCAAGCAGAACTTTTTTTATTTCTGTTTGTTCTCATCTTATTCCTTCAGTTTTAAGATCGCTTTCCACCAAACTCTTAATTTGTTGCATTTGAAACCAATCATATTTATAATTCAGCTCCTCAGCAGTTTTCAATTCTATTTTACCACTTTGTGTTTTTAATAGTTGATTGTATGACATCCATTTTCCCTCTCAGCTGTTATTTTTATCACTTCTGCTGGCACTATCCATAGTGGTTTTCTCTCATCACCATATTTCTTATACTTCATCCAAATATTTAGCAAATTATTTCTTATGTATTTCTTATGTAGTGGTGAGAGAAAAAACCATCCATCTTTTTCTTCCCATAGTACATATATGTGTGCCAGCCGAATGTATTTCCATGACCTTCCAACATTAAAAGTTTTTTATTCGATAGAGTCACCCAATCTTTTATCTACACTAAACAAACTGCTTCATGATATAATCTTAAATCTGGTAATTGGAATCCTCATCTTTCTTTAGCATCTGTTAAAACTTTCATTTTAATTCTTGGTTTCTTTCCAGCCCATATAAATTCTGAAATCTTTCTTTGCCATTTGTTAAATTGTTTACTGTCTTTCACAATCAGAATAGTTTGGAATAAATACATTATTCTCGGCAAAATGTTCATCTTAATTGCAGCTATTCTACCAAGCAATGACAAAGTAACCTTGTTCCACTATCATATCTTCATCCATTTTATACAATAACTTTTCATAATTATTTTTAAACCGATCAGTGTTCTTCATTGTTATTTCCACACCCTAGTATTTTACTTTAGAGGTAACCACATCCCGTTAGCTTCTGCAATTCCTTTTGTTCATATACTTGCATATTTTTATATAAAAGTTTTGATTTTTCTTTATTAACATAAAATCCCGCCAATTCTCCAAAATCTTGTATTTTTGCTAACAACAAAGGTGTAACTTGTGTAGGATTTTCATTTATAAACATTATATCATCTGCAAATGCTCTATATTTATAGGTAAATCCTTTAATTCTCATTCCTTCTATTTCTTCATCATCTTGTATTTGCATCAATAAGATTTCAAGAGTCATTATAAACAACAATGGTGAAAGCGGACAACCTTGTCTTGTACCTTTGCTGATTGTCATTTCATCTATAAGATCTGCATTTATACATAGCCTTGCACGTTGTTCAGTATATATTGCCTTTATCATTCTTATAAACTTTTCCCCCAACTTTATTTTTTCCATTACAGCAAACATAAAGTCCCAGTTCAAATTATCAAAAGCTTTCTCTGCATCCACAAAAAAATAATGCAACTTCCTTTTCCAGATGTCTTTCAAAATATTCTACAATGTTTACAACAGTTCTAATATTGTCTCTTATTTGCCTTTTAGGGAGAAACCCCGCTTGATCTTCCTTCATAAAGTTTATTAAATATTGTTTAAGCCGTTCTGTCAGGATTCTTGTGTATATCTTATAATCATTATTTAATAATGAAATTGGCCTATAATTCTTTTCATTAATGACATCTCTTTCTTCCTTTGGAATCAATGAAATTACAGTTTCTTTCCATGTATTTGGTATTTTCCCATTAAATCTTATCACATTCATCAATTTTTGAAGTTTCGGTACTAATTCCTCTTTAAGCTTTTAAAAAATTTTTGCCGTATATCCATCTGGTCCAGGTGCCTTTCAAATTTTCATTCCGTTAATCACTGCTTCAATTTCTATTTTTTCAATTGGATCATTCAAAAATTTTTCCATATATTCAGTTAAGGGTGCTATTTTGATCTTTTCCAAATACGTTTCAATCCTTTCTTTCTGTACTTTAACACCCTTAAATAATTTAGCATAATACTTAGAAAATTCTCTCTTTATTCCTTCTTGATCCACCATCTCTTTTCCATCAGCCACAATTTTATTAATAATTTTACTTTCTCTCTTTTTCTTCAATCGCCAGGCCAAGTACTTTCCAGGTTTATTCGCTCCCTCAAAGGATTTCTGTTGTAATTTTTTCAAATTCCATTCCATTTCTTTATTTAACAAACGTCTCATTTGTGTTTGTAGTATTGTAATCTCCCTTATAATTTTCTTTTTCCCTGGCCTCTTAATTCACCTTTTTTCTTAATTTCATTTTGAATGTCCAAGATCTGTTTATCTTTTGCTCTCTTATCTTTATTATTCAATGTTATTGATATTCCTCTCATTACTGCCTTATAGGCATCCCATACCGTCTGAAATTCTATATCTTCTCTATCATTGACTTGGAAATAAGCTTTAGTTTCATTTTCTAAAGATGTCACTATTTCTTTATTTTGTAGTAAATCTTCACTTAATCTCCATCTTCTCGACTTTTTAGTCAATTTTGTAATCCACTGTCAAGTCTGCTGCAATGCCTAGTTAGTTTAGTCACAAACTCTGGTTCAAGAAAAGGATCCTGGGTAAAAACCATTCTGTATTCAGATGCTGCTAGCTTAAACTTTCCTTCCCCCACCTCCCTTCGTTTGTTATGTAGCAATGCTTAGAAATGGGAATATGGGGACAAGATTATGGTGCCTTCTCAGAGATAGCCGGTGCTAAGGAAGCGCCCAAGGCCAGCCAAAGCTTGAGAATGATAAAGCAACAATAATGTGTGAATGTGCCCTGCATAGAGTGCCCCCCCGAAGGAATTCCTTTGATGTATACCTTAAATGTTTGCTCTTTGTGTATGCTTGCCAGTCTCTCAATCGTCTTCTTCAGTCTAACAATATGTTACAATAAACTAGAAACTTTTTATCAAGAAGGTCTCGTTATTGAACATCAGACTTGACATTTTGAGAGACTCGCTTTTTGGAGTTCAACCTTTCCGGCAACTTGAAAAGCCCGATGGCCGACCAGACTCCGGACAACGAAGAACTCCCACCCGATACGGGACTGGAGGGAGCTGCCCCGTGGCACGTATTAGACCCGAGGAGAGCCGCGGAGTCTCCCCCCGAGTTCCAGCTGGTGTTGTCACCCCGGCAGTACCAACCGAGGACCTCAACCACCATCATGGATCAGGCCCCTCTATGCCGGGAAGCCATCCTAAACTGCCACACCAGGCTGATCCAGGGGGCAGGAACGGAGGCCGTGAACCCGGGCTCAGGGGAGACGGGCGAGATGGACAGCATCATCGTCATCCAGGTCGGGGAGGACGAGGATGATGGGGCAGGATGCCGGGGGGCCGACAGTGGTGAACCGAAGCCCAAAGACCAGAACGAGGAGGACTACAAGTTGTTCCGGTCGATGGTCCGCAAAGAGATCGATGGGGCCCTCGGAGGGCTGAGGGACGAGGTTCGCGACCTGACGGTCCAACTCAGGAGGGCCCTGGGGGGAACAGCCTCCCAAAGACCGGCCATGGCCCAAGCGGGGGCCCGAAGCCAGCCGGTGGCAGCCGCGGCACCTGCCCCTACGAGGGCCACGAAATGTGGGGAGAGAGTTGGACGCCACCTTTGATGGGGAAGAGGTGAATTATTTTGGGATCCAGGCAAACAGCTACATGCATTACTGGGGGCACTCCTTCCCCGATGAGTTCAGCCGGGTCGACTACTTGGGCTCGAAGCTGAGAGGAGCGGCCAAAAGGTGGTACGTGAGCCTATGCGAGACCAGGAGCCCGATCCTGGATGACGTACACACTTTCCTGCAGGCCCTACTGACCCAGTATGAAGACCCACTACAGGAGTCGCGGGCGCTGGCGGCCCTGCACGACATGCAGCAAGGGGCCCGACCCATCCGCGAGTATGCGGCTGACTTCCAGGCCAACGTCGCCCGAGTCCGAGGGTGGAACGGGGTGATGAAGATAGAGCAATTCACTAATGGGCTGAATGTGAGCATCCTAGATCGGGCCCTCACCCAAGCTCGCCCAGCTACCTTAGTGGGGTGGATTCAGCTGGCCGGGGAAGTGGAAAACAACCTCAAGCGGGTGGCCATGCTGTGTCAGCACCAGTCCGGGAAAACCCAAGCCAGAGGGGGCCCCGCTAAGGTCGAGCCCACCAAAGGGAAGAAACCGGCCGCAGCAGTACCGGTGGGGCCCCGCCGATGCTTTAGGTGTGGGGACCCGAATCACCTGGCCTCCAACTGCCCACACCCCCCACCACTACGGGCCCTGCCAGCCCCACCTAAGCCGATCACCCCCACTCCGAAGAAAGCCCCCGGCCGCCCTAAGGATGCGGTGCAAGAGGAGCTGATGGAGGAAGAGGTACTCCTGTCTGCGGAGCTGGCCGACCTGGCGTGGGTGGAAGAGCCGGCAGGAAATGAGCCCGACCTGCTGCTCTGAAGGGTGCCCAACAGCAGGTCGATCACGATGAGGCGCCGCTGATGGTGAGAGTGACGGGGAGATTGTATTTTGTGACTGTGTAACTGTTGAACCCTAAGCTACGGAGGTTCCTACAGATATGAGCCCTTATAGACTCGGGGTGTAACCGGGAACTGATCTCCCCAAAGTGGTGGAGGCTTTGGGACTAGAGAGCTCACAGCTACCCCACCCCATGCTGTTTGAGCAAATGGATGGGTCCGTGATGTGCGGAGAGCCCTGCACACGGGAGACACAGCCATGTCCCATGGGGATCGAGGAACATTGGGATCAGGAATTTTTTGTGATTGCCCCTTCGTGCTCGTACCCGGTAGTGCTGGGGGTGGGATGGTTAGAAAAGCACAAACCCCTAATCCGGTGGAGGGCACAAACCATCAGGTTCCTGGACCCTGGGTGCAAAACCCACCTCTGGAACACGGCGTGGGGGCCAAAAGCCCCTGCCACGAAAGAGAGGGCGTGTGTGACGGTGGAGGAAGTGCACCCGGTCCCCGAGGTTTACCGCGACCTGATGGAGGTGTTTAGCGAGAAGGAAGCCAACCAATTACCCCCTCACCAGAGCACGGACTGTGCTATAGAACTAATCCCCGGGGAAACCCTACCCCGAACCAAATTATACCAAATGGGGTGGGCGGAAAAGAAGGAACTCCGCAAGTTCCTAGACCAGAACCTGGCGAGGGGGTTCATCCGACTGGCCATGGCCCCCCACGCCGCACCCGTCTTGTTTAGGAAGAAAAAGGACAACTCGCTTAGACTTTGTACTGACTTTCGCGGAATTAACGCGATCTTCATGTCAAACGCCTACCCCATCCCCCTCATCCGGGACTTGCTGAGCACGGTGGCGAGGGGGAAGATTTTCACCAAGCTGGACTTACGAGATGCGTATTTCCGGGTGCGCATCAAGGAAGTGGACGAGTGGAAAACGGCTTTCAACACACCGATGGGACAGTTTGAATATTTGGTGATGCCGTTTGGGCTGCAGGGAGCCCCTGGGGTGTTTATGAACTTTATCAATGATGTGTTGAGAAAATACCTGTACAAGGGGGGGGGGTGTACCTGGATGACATCATTATTTACTCCCAAGACGAGCAGTCCCATGTAAAACTGGTGAGGGAGGTGCTCAGCACGTTGTTGGAGCACCAACTGTACGCCAAACTGTCCAAGTGCGAGTTCCACCGGACGGAACTAGACTACCTAGGCTTTCGGGTTTCCGAACGCGGCCTGGCCATGGACCCCGCAAAGGTCCAAGCAGTACTAGAGTGGGCTCCCCTGAGGACATGTAGACAGCTCCAATCGTTCCTCGGGTTTGCAAATTTCTACAGGCAATTCATAGAGGGGTTCGCCCGGATTGCCCTACCCTTGACCGATCTCCTAAAGACCAAAGGCAAGGGTCCGGAAGCCAAATGGCCGGGGGCCGGGCTAAAATGGACGCCTGAGTGCCAGGATGCGTTCGATCACCTGAAACGCCTGTTCACTAGCAAACCCGTCCTAAGCCACCCGGACGAGCAAAGGGCCTTCGTGGTTCAATGCGACGCTTCCGACGTGGCTGTGGGAGCCATACTCATGCAACGGGATGGGGAGGGAAAACTGCGACCCTGCGCCTTCATCTCCCGAAAGTTTTCAGATGAGCAGCGCAACTGGTCAGTGTGAGACAAAGAGGCGTTCGCTGTCATGTTCGCTCTGAAAACCTGGAGATCATGGCTAGAGGGGGCGAAACTCCCCTTCGAAGTGTGGACCGACCACAAGAACCTAGAAGCGCTGACAGGGAGGCGCAAGCTGAGTGAAAAGCAAATTAGGTGGGCTGGGTTCTTCTCCAAATTTGACTTCACCCTGAGATACATCCCAGGGACAAGGAACTTCTTGGCCGATGCGCTCTTGTGGCTTCCGCAGCACGAGAGTCAGAGGGAGGAGGTAGTAAACTCACTAATCCCACCGTCCCAAGTGGCGGCCATGGTCACCACCCGCTCCCAAAAGAAAAGGGAATTGGACGGGATCAGCAGGGAACGCATCGCCCTAGAAACCGAAAGGGAGGGGAAGGAGCGACCCAAGGGGGTGCAGAAAGGGAAAGACGGGTTGTGGTACAAAGGAGACAAACTTTACATCCCAAGCTGTCTCAGGAGGGAAATACTGCAGCTCTGTCACTCCTCCAAACTGGCGGGGCACTTCGGCTATGTAAAGACGCTGCACTTAGTGAACCAACAGTTCTGGTGGCCCTCTTTGCGCAAGGATGTGTCTGGATTTGTCACGAGCTGCCCCGTGTGCGTAATGGCCAAACGGCGAGGGGGGAAGCCGCCCGGACTCTTGCAGCCGCTCGAGACTGCTAACCAGCCCTGGGCAATAGTGTCCATGGACTTCATAGTAGAGCTTCCCCCTTCCCGAGGAAAAACAGTCATCCTGGTAGTAGTAGACACTTTTTCCAAACAAGCCCACTTTATCCCTTGCGCCCAACTGCCCACAGCAAAGAAACTCGCGGCCCTATTCTTTGATCACGTGATAAAATTACTCTCGTTCCCAGACAAGGTCATTAGCGACTGCGGGCTGCAGTTCGTTGCCACCTTCTGGCAGGAGTTTTGCAAACTGGTGGGGATGGAGCAAGGCTTGAGCTCAGCTTACCACCCCCAAATGGACGGTCAAACGGAGAGGGTAAACGGGGTGCTGGAGCAGTATTTAAGATGTTTTATAAACCAACACCAGTCTGACTGGGTAGACTTGCTCCCCTTTGCTGAATACTGCTACAACAACAGCATGCAGAGCTCCACCAAAGCTTCCCCCTTTTCCACCGTGTTCTGTTACGAGGGGAAGCCCCTCCCCCTACTTCACGGAGGGGACAGCAAAGACGCTCCCACTGCCTTTGAACAATGGTGGAAAGGGCCGAGCAGCAACTGGCCGGTCATAAAAGAGAACCTTGAGGCAGCCAAAGAGACCTACAAAAGGCAGTATGACAAGTCCCATGTCCCGGCGGGAGAATACAAAGTGGGGGATTCGGTATTCTTGTCTACCAAAAACCTCCCCCTAAGCCAACCCTCCCGGAAACTAGCTTACAAATTCTTGGGGCCATTCCGTATCAAGAGAGTGATCAATCCTGTGACTGTGGAGTTAGACCTGCCAGCCGCCCTGGGTAAAATCCACCCTGTGTTTCATTGCAGTTTGATCCGTCGGGATCCCGGGCCATCCAGTTGGCACCCTCCACCCGCGGGGCCCGCCCTTGCCTCGACCGACCACTACCTCACCGCGCAAGATGCCCCGGAACGTAAACCAACCAAGCTCCTTCCTCCTGCGGTGGAGGGGGCTTAGGGGGGGCAGTATGTCAAGTCTGCTGCAATGCCTAGTTAGTTTAGTCACAAACTCTGGTTCAGGAAAAGGATCCTGGGTAAAAAACATTCTGTATTCAGATGCTGCTAGCTTAAACTCTCCTTCCCCCACCTCCCTTCCTTTGTTATGTAGCAATGCTTAGAAATGGGAATATGGGAACAAGATTATGGTGCCTTCTCAGAGATAGCCGGTGCTAAGGAAGCGCCCAAGGCCAGCCAAAGCTTGAGAATGATAAAGCAACAATAATGTGTGAATGTGCCCTGCATAGAGTGCCCCCCCCGAAAGAATTCCTTTGATGTATACCTTAAATGTTTGCTCTTTGTGTATGCTTGCCAGTCTCTCAATCGTCTTCTTCAGTCTAACAATATGTTACAATAAACTAGAAACTTTTTATCAAGAAGGTCTCGTTATTGAACATCAGACTTGATATCCACATTATTGGGTTATAGTCAGCTCCTATTTTGGGTAAAATCTCTATCTTCTTTAGGTCCCAAATCTTTGGTACTCCAAAACATGTCAATTCTAGAAAAATAATTATGTCTGGCTGAAAAAAAGGTATAGTCCCGTACATTGGGATTGAACTTCCTCCATTTATCCTCCAAATTCTCTTGTTTAACCAATTTTTTCTTCCCAGATCTATCTATTGTATTCTGAATTGTTCCATTAAAGTCCCCCATCAACAAAATTTGCTCATAGGTCACTTCATCAAGGTGTTGCGTAATATTTTTAAAGAAATTGTCCTTTGCACCATTTGGAGCATAAAGACCCAACAATAAAGGTTTTTTAGCGTTCAATGTAATTTCCACCGCTATATATCTTCCATCTTTATCTTTAAAAACCAATTTCGGATCTAATTCTTTTTTAATATAAAAAAATTACTCCTCTCTTTTTCTGTTCAGCCAATGTATAAAATTCTAGTCCCAATTGCTTATTCCATAAAAATTTATAATCCTTTTGTCTAATGTGCACTTCTTGTAAACAAACTATATTACAATTTTTTTTATTCAATGAAGTATTGCCCTTCTTTTTTGTGGTGAGTTTAGCCCATTTACATTCCAAGATATCAATTTGTAATCCATCATGGTGCAAATTCTTTATTCTCTCCATAAAACCTATGCAATTCCTGTGTGTATGTAATTGTAACCCTTTTCCCTTGAAGTTCAAAGCTCAAACCTTCTGGTATTAACCATCTATATCTCATTCCATTGTTGCATAATTTTTCTTTCAGTTTTTTATATGCATTCCTGTCAGTTAACACTTGTCTTGGCAATTCTTTCATAATTTTTATTCTGCTACCTCTCACTATCAATGTCTTTTTGTTCATGATTTTTCCCACCATTTCTTTTGTCATGAATCTTATAACCACATCTCTTGGCAGATTATTCTTTTTTGCATAGAGTGAGTTCAGATTATACATATAGTCATACATATTTCTATTCCCTTCAGGATCTTCCTCCAAAAATTCTGCAATTATTTTTATTATGTATTCTTTCAGATCAGATTCTTCATCTTCTGGTACACCTCTCAGACGGATCTATGTCTCCATCAACTTGCAGTCTTGTATTATCACCTTTTCTTGTAATTTTAACAAGGTGGAATCATGTGTTTTCACTCTCTCTTCCACCTCTTGTACTTTTTTTGTTATTGCTACAGTCTCATTTCTGAGATTCTCTATTCCTTTTTTAAATTCTTTTTTTGAGTTCTCAATATCCTTTCTTATTTCTTTTTTAGAGGCAGTTATCATTTCTTTCACCCCCTTCATTATCCTGGCTTTCATTGCATCTAATTGGGCTTGCATTTTCTCCATTGAAGCAGACCTAGCACGAGTTCACTTCGGATCTGACATATAAAAAAGATTGAAAATTTCTATCTCACCAAATTAAATTTGGACCATCAGGTTTAATAGAGTGAAGCTTGCCCTTTCCAATGAACCCAATTTAGTCATCCTCTGAGCCTCCCAGACTCAGATATTAATGCTTAAAGTTTTTTTTCCAAAATGGTGATCGCAACTTTTGCTTCACTTTAAAAAAATTTCCTTCTTTCCCCTTTTACCAATTCAAATCTTCTTCACCACTCTCCAATAGTCCTTTTTTATAATTGCAAACTCTGTTAACTCCATCAATTTTTATTGGCCCAGTCACTTTAAAAACGTTGTTAAAATTTTGTCCTCCCAGCAATGGCCGCTGAAGTTTCTCTCTGATTTTATAATCCTAGAGTAGGCAATTTACTTCTCTAACTTCCTTCTTCTTCCTCTGGTACTTCCTGCTTTTCCTGCCACCAAGTCTTGTTTCACTGGTAGAGAAATCTCACAATGTCTGACGTACTTTCTGTGTTGACTATGAGTGCTGCAGATCTATGATGATGGGGCTGCCTCCTTAACCGCAGATAGACTAAACAATAAATTCCTTTCTCCTTTTAGCGCTGTCTTTTAAATTTACAAAGTTCAAATTTGGCCCCTTTTCTCCTCCTCCTTTCAGGCTTCCATTATTTCCAACTCCCACCTTTTAATTTTGTTTTGTTTAGCTTTAATTAGTCCCGGAGTGAAGATAGCAATCAGTACCTTTTTTTCTGTAGTTTATCCAGATCAACACCAGTCTTTTGTAGATTAGATGTTTAAAGTTGTAAAAGAAGATTTGGATCCTGTCGAGCTTATGTCAAATAAATGACAGGAAACGTCTGCAGATGATAAATATGCAACTTCTCTCTGGAGATCCCTCAAAGCCTCAAAGGAGCCCCCACCGGGACTCCCTTTTAGCCAAGGTAAGTCTCCTCAAAGTATCTGTGCATATCTTGGACAATTCTCTAGCTGAGAAAAGTAGGCAGTAGGCTTTAATTTGCCTTTTACTACCCCGAACAGAAGTGCCAGCCTGCCCCCGTTAAGGAAAGCAGCTCAGCTCGCCATTTTCCGATCCCAGAAGTCATGCAAAACTTCTGTTCAATACAGGATGCCTGCATTGCACCCTGAATCCCTAACCAAATTTTGTAAAACAAGACAAAACCAACTTAGATTTTAATCTCTTTAGAAGGTGGCATATAGTGTTTTATGTATAAAAGAAAATACATTTTCTTGGAACTGTGCGTTAGCTTTGGCTTTTAAAAATGGGATGTTCTTTCATTTCTGATTCTGGCTGAATGGGAGATAGTAACTCAATGAAGAAGGCGAAAAACATTAAAAATTGCTTTACAGACCTTTGAAAACAAAGGCTGTCTTTTGTATTGAACCTTCTGGGCTTGCTGAGAAACATCTGAGAAAGTCTTTACTACCAGTATTTTCCCCTGGCTTATTGGAGAGACATTCTATATTCTCTTTGAGAATGAAATGGACTGAGAATTCTCTACAAGGGTACAAAGTCTATTCTGTCTTAAAAATTTGGATGAGGAAAAAGAAGACTTTTTTCTTTTAAGTTTGGAGTGTCCAGTGATATATGTGCACAACAAGTATTTTACCCTAGCCCCCTGCAAAAAGTGTTACATATTCTCTTTCAAAGTGAGTGGACCAAGAGTTCCCATCTACTTTTCAGTGCATCTCTTACAATCTGAAGCTTAGACTCTGCTCAGCTTTTTAAGAATAGGAGAAGAATTCTTCTTTTAAGTTTGAAAAATCCATACTATAATGTGCTGTGCGCAAAGTGACCAAAGAAAAGAGACTGTTGAAAATTATCTTGGTATCATACATTCTAGATGAGAAAAGACTTTTGATAAGTGATTTACCAGTGTCTGAGAAGGCCAGACAAAAGAAAGATTTCAAATATCTTTAAAATACAGGATCCTGAGTCTGTGTATGCATTGGCAAAATAATGGGATAATATTTAGGAAAATATGAGAGACAAAGAGGCAACTTTGAACTAAAAAGTTTTTGATCTTTATTGAATGCAAGGATAGACAGAAAGGCAATGACAAGGAAGCAGATTTCACATATAATAGTGGGAGATCTCCAGCCACTACCTGGAGGTTATGTAAAAAGGAAAAGAGATCACAGTAAATGGGACAAACAATGGAAGTTAAACAACTACTGTGATAAATAACAAAATTTATTATAACCATTTAAAAACCTTCATATATTTTAATGCTCCACATTTAAAATTTTGCATAGTTCATGTTATAATAAAGGTCCAATTTAAACATCCATTCATGTATTAATGGACTTCTCTTACAACATGAAGTATGCAAAATTTATAATATAAAGTATTAAAATACATGAATGGATGTTTAAATTGGACCTTTATTATAACGAACTATGCAAAATTTTAAATGTGTATTAAAATATATGAAGGTTTTTAAAAGATTATAATAAATTTTGTTATTCATCACAGTAGTTGTTTAACTTCCATTGTTTTCACCACCTGGAGGTTGGCAACCCTACTTGTAGGGCAAGTGCTGAGGTGCCAATAGTGGAGAAGCAGTCCAGATGAAATAGAACCTTAAGAATTCTGGTGGTGGAAGGACAGTTGTAGAGGAAGTTAATCCAGGGGTCATTTCATAGAAAATAGGTGCTGAAGCTCATTAGCATAACTAATTTGCATATGCCACACACCCCTGACATCACCAGAAGGTATGCTCAATTATATCAGCTCAGCATCTACCTTAAAATGCTTCTTGAATTATAAGTGTCCTAATAAAACTTTACTCTCATCATACTTTTTAAAATTACTTTCTCCTATGTTGATACCCAGAAATGCACCCCTGGAATATGATACAGCAATGCACCCCTGGAATATAATACAGCATATGCCCACCTGAACTGGGGTGATCTCTTTACAACAGAAGAGAAGCAAACCCAATCAAATCTCTAGACCCCTAGGCAGGCTAGCATGGCACCAAGTCTGGTTTGGTCAGGCTTGGCAGACATTTTGGCTTTGCTGAAAGGCTAAGAGCTATCCATTTTCAGATCCTGGGAATAAAAAAAAACCCCAGGCCTAGAGAAAGGAAATATTGTGGGCAATGCTGGAATATTCCTGCACACCTCAGCAACCTCCCCCAAGCCCTGTTCTCAAACCATAAATAACAAAAGGACACAAATACTTTTGCATCCCAGCAATTCCTAAATAAATGGTCTGGATTGCTATGGTCTGTTGTCTTTCAGGAAAGACAGCAGAAACACAAAGGTCAAAGGCTAAGTGCCTGGTGAGAACCAGCACTTCAAAGGGATCTGTTGAGGCTGGGTGAGTGAGTATCAACATGGCAAATGAGGTTCAACGTGGCCAAGTGCAAGATAATGAACATTAGGACCAAAAATCCTAACTATAAATACAAGTTGATGGGGTGTGAACTGGCAGAGACTGACCAAGAGAGAAAATGTCAAGACTGTGTACGACTGCAATAAAAAAAGGCCAACACTAGGGAATTATTAGGAAGGGAATTGAAAACAAATCAGCCAGTATCATAATGCCTCTGTATAAATCGATGGTTCAGCCTCACTTGGAGTACTGTGTACAATCCTGGTCACTGCATCTCAAAAAAGATATTATAGCATTGGAAAAAGTAAAGAAAAGGGCAACTAGAATGAGTAAAGGATTGGAACACTTTCCCTATGAAGAAAGGTAAGAAAGCTTGGGGCTCTTTAGCTTGGAGAAACATTGACTGAGGGGTGACATGATAGAGGTTTACAAGATTATGCATGGGATAGAGAAGGCAGAGAAAGAAGTACTTTTCTCCCTTTCTCAGAATATGAGAACTCGTGGGCATTCAATGAAATTGCTGAGCAGTCGAGTTAGAACTGATAAAAGGAAGTACTTTTTTCACCCAAAAGGTGATCGACACATGAAATTCACTGCCACAGGACGTGGAGGCAGCTACAAACATAGACAGCTTCAAGACGGGATAAACATATGGAGCAGAGGTCCATCAGTGCTATTAGCCACAGTGTATTGTGGGAACTCTTTGTCTGGGGCAAACGATTCTCTGTATTCTTGGTGCTTGGGAGGGGCAACAGTGTGAGGGCTTCTAGTGTCCTCGCCCCATTGGTGGACTTTCTGATGGCACCTGGGTTTTTTGGCCACTGTGTGACAGAGTGTTTGACTGGATGGGCCATTGGTCTGATCCAACATGGCTTCTCATAGAACATAGAATCATAGAGTTGGAAGGGACCTCCAGGGTCATATAGTCCAACCCCCTGCACAATGAAGAAACTCACAAATACTGTCCCCTAAATTCACAGGATCTTCATTGCTGTCAGATGGCCATCTAGCCTCTGTTTAAAAACATCCAAGGAAGGAGAACCCACCACCTCCCGAGGAAGCCTGTTTCACTGAGGAATCACTCTAACTGTCAGGAAGTTCTTCCTAATGTTGAGCCGGAAACTCTTCTGATTTAATTTCATCCCATTGGTTCTGGTCCTACCTTCTGGAGCCACAGAAAGCAATTCCACGCCATCCTCTATATGACAGCCCTTCAGGTACTTGAAGATGGTGAACATATCACCTCTCAGCCGCCTCCTCTCCAGGCTAAACATCCCCAACTCCTTCAACCTTTCTTCATAGGACTTGGTTTCCAGATCCTTCACCATCTTCATCACCTTCCTCTGGACTCATTCCAGCTTGTCTATATCTTTCTTAAAATGTGGTGCCCAGAACTGAACACAATACTCCAGGTGAGGTTTTACCAGAGCAGAGTAAAGCGATACCATCATATCACGTAATCTGGACACTATACTTCGGTTGATACAGCCCAAAATTGCATTTGCCTTTTTAGCCACCGCATCACACTGTTGACTCATGTTCAGCGTATGATTCACTAAGACCCCTAGATCCTTTTCACACATACTACTGATAAGACAACTCTCCCCCATCCTATAACCATGCAGTGAATTTTCCTACCTAAATGCAGAATTTTACATTTATCCCTGTTAAAATTTATTTTATTGGATTTAGCCCAGTTTTCCAGCCAGTCAAGGTCATCCTGGATCCTGTTTCTGTCTTCTACTGTATTTGCAACCCCTCCCAATTTAGTATCATCTGAAAATTTAATAAGCATTTCCTCTATTCCTTCATCCAAATAGTTTATAAAGATGTTGAACAAAACAGGTCCCAGGACAGATCCTAGAGGCACTCCACTTGTCACTCCTCTCCAAGAGGATGAGGAACCATTCACAAGCACTCTTTGGGTGCGATCTGTCAACCAGTTACCTAATGGTAACAGGATCCAAACCACATTTTACCAATTTGTCAACAAGGACAGTATGTGAAACCTTATCAAAAGCCTTACTGAAATCAAGATAAACGATGTCTATATCATTCCCCTGATCCAGCAAGGTAGTCACTTTCTCAAAAAAAAGAGATCAGGTTAATCTGACATGACTTGTTCTTGAGAAAACCATGCTGGCTCTTAGTAATCACATCCATTCTTTCTAAATGTTCCAGGATCGACTGTTTGATGATTTGTTCTAAAACATTTCCAGGTATAGAAGTCAAGCTGATGGGTCGGTAGTTATCCGGATCCTCTTTTTTCCCCTTCTTGAAGATAGGGACAACATTCGCCCACCTGCAAACTTCCGGCACCTTTCCTGTTCTCCAAGAATTCTCAAAAATAATAGCCAGAGGCTCAGAAATTACATCCGCAAGCTCTTTTAGAACCCTTGGATGCAATTCATCTGGCCCTGAGGACTTAGTTTCATTTGAAGAAACTAGGTATTTATGTACTATCCCTATGCTGATCCTAGGTTGGAACATCACACCCTCCTTATATGTTCTGTTTTTGCCATGTTCCATTTTTGCCATGTTGAGCACCGTTTCCCTCAGAAGAAAAGACTGAGGAAAAGTAGGAACCAATGTGAGAAAAAGACCCCTAGTTTCAGTGATGTACGGATGTTGTAATCACCCGTCTGGTTGCTAGGGTGCCTGGAGGTTCAACTCACATACATCTGCCAGGGAACCGTGGATTTTGTCTACCAGAATGTAAGAGACTTATGTAGATACTAACAGCCACAGCATTGCAGCAGCACTCTGTATCTCTGGAGGAGTGCTAGCCAGGAGGACAGATGGGTTTTCAGCCTTTCCATGCGCGCACTATCTCGGCCATTGCAGTGGGAGAAGTTGTGCCGCCAGGAACTGTCCGGGCAAGCGGCTTCCAGTCTTGACCATGATAGCCATGTTGGTAGGCTAACATCATCAGCAACTATCTTCCTGCAGTGCCCGACTCCATGCCCGACTCCATGAAGCAAGAGGCTCACATACTCAACAGCTGTCACTTATGCATAAGGCAATGAAGCTTATCTTAGCTGTGGATCCTGCCAGACTGTCTAAGCTTTTGTCCAACGGAACCCAAGACAAAAGATGGTGCCAGTAGAGGAGTAAAGAAGAGGAAGAACAGCTTCACTCAGGGCCATAGTTATTGTATAAATCGGGTGTCACCTTAGGTATCAATTTGACTCTCTATTGTCCCTTATAGATAAGTTTGATAGCTTGTTAACCACTTCCACCCCAATACCCTCACCCATTCTTTACCCTAATGGTCACCCTGGAGCCTCCCCCCTTTTTTGCCCATTGTTACCTGGAAGCCCAATCAGATAACTAGGGATAGGTCCGCTATTTGGCTGGATACGGGTATCCAATCAGGTGTCCCTAATAAACTGGCCATTGGCTACCAAATAAGTCCAGCCCTTATGGTCATTGCGGAGCCGCCCCTTTTCTGAGGTCATGTACCAGCTGACCACCTGTCATCTGCCCCTGCACCTTCTACCCCCTAAGGGCTCAAGGTAGTCCTTATAACCTCTGGTCCAACAGGTGTGCATCTGACAGTACCCCAGTCCTGCTGTTTAGATATGCCCCCAATTCCTGATCAGTTGAGGGTCCTTGCCCCCATCTCCCTAGTTTGTTGCCATTGGAGCCTTCCTCGAAAACTACAATTGGTAATTATCACCCTGTTTGTCCATCCTTATGTTACCTCTATATATTTCTCACTATTTTTATCAGGTCTGTATGTATGTTATATGTATCCATTATCTTATATGTGTGTTCTATATTTTTCTGTAACAAAATCATAATTGTTTTACTTAATTAGTGTCCTCTGTAAATTTATCAAGAATTTCTGGAAGTTGAATTCTGTATATATAGAGATTCTAGGTCCTTTTGAGCCAAAGTTGCCTACCTGTCAATTCCCCAACCTCTTTTGAGGGCATTTTGGCTTACACCAACAAAGCATTTCCGCCCTCTCTTCATTACCTGTTACAAGTTCACTTTCTTGCAATGGGCCTACCAGGTCCTTGCTCTTTTTTTTACTCTGAAGATAAGAAAAGAACCCTTTTTTGTTGTTTTTAGCATCTTTGGCCAACCTAAGCTCATACTGAGTTTTAGCTTTCCTAACTTCTTCTCTACAAGCACTGGTGATTTGTTTATATTCATCCTTGGTTATCAGGCCCTCCTTCCAATTCCTAAAGGAGTCTTTTTTATTTCTCAAGTCTTTAGAGAGCTGTTTATGGAGCCACTTCGGCTTCTTTAGGCTTTTTCCATTTTTTCTTCTTATAGGAATCGTCTGTGATTGCGCTTTCAGTATTTCACTTTTAAGAAACTCCCACCCCTCCTGAACCCCCTTCACCTTAAGTATTTCTGACCATGGGATTTTACCCAGCATAGTTCTAAGGTTATTGAAGTTTGCCTTTCTGAAGTCCAACCTATAAGTCTGACTGCGTATAGCTTTTCCCTTCCCTAAAATGTAAATTCCAAAATCACATGGTCACTAATGCCCAGGGTGCCCGCTATTTCCACTTCTGCAATCAATTCTTCCTTGTTGGTGAGAATCAATTCCAAGATATCAGATTCCCTTGTTTCCTTCTTCACTTTCTGGAAAAGGAAGTTGCCCCCCCCAGTCGGAATAAAGAGGCTGACACAGTATGTTGGGTATAAAACCGGGCCGCATTTATTGAAACAAACTTATCAAACTATAACTGGCAGGGGGTAAGGCCTAGAAGGACAAGCCCTAGGGTCACCCCCTGACCCCGCCTTGTCCTATGAGGGCGAGCCACCCTGCCCCCAGCACAAACCCGCCATATTCGGGCTGTTGCTGAGCGGCCAGGCCCCAAGCTGTTCTCTACCTGGGCTAGCATCAATCCCCCCTGGAAAGATCTGCCCAGGTGAGGCTTTCCGTGATCTGCATTCCCCGCACTGAGCCGTACAGCCCATCTGCGGTTCATACAGACCACCCGCACACTCGGTGCTAAGCCATAGGTGCTCCCCTAAACACTATGGCCAATACCTCCTTCAGCCTGCGACCAAAAACTCAAACTAACACCCTAACACTACAAGGCAGTACAAGGTAGGCGAAAAACAACTCCACATGGGCCAATTCTGTGAAGATGAAAAAATTCCTACCTGGCCCCCAATAAGGCGACCGGTAAAACCTGTACTGCCAAGGGGAGGCCGGGTGGGCAGAGAGCCAGAAGCAAACTGCGTAGTTCTGGGTGAGTTCAGGGCTTATGAGTTCAGGGCGGATGAGCCAAGGCTGTCACTCAACCTCTTCCTCCATCTGCATGGGCAATAACGGCCCCAGCTTGAACACCGGCGTTGTCGGCTTAGCTGGGAAGGGGCCGGAACCTGTCAGCAAGACAAAGACAGATAAAAGGAAGTACTTCTTCACCCAAAGGGTGATTAACGTGTGGAATTCACTGCCACAAGAGGTGGTGGCGGCCACAAGTATAGCCACCTTCAAGAGGGGTTTAGATAAAAATATGGAGCAGAGGTCCATCAATGGCTATTAGCCACAGTGTATGTGTGTATATAAATTTTTTGGCCACTGTGTGACACAGAGTGTTGGACTGGATGGGCCGTTGGCCTGATCCAACATGGCTTCTCTTATGTTCTTATGTTCTTAAATCAAGAATCTATTTGACTTTTCATTTTTAGCAGAGTTGGACTTCCAACAGATGTCTGGGTAATTGAAATCTACCATGATCACTGTATCCCTTCTCTTGGAGAACTTTGCAATCTATTGTAGGAGTATCTCATCCAAGTCCTCTGCTTGGCTTGGTGGTCTATAGCAGACCCCCACGATAATATCACTGTTATTTCTTACTCCTTTTATTTTTACTCAGAGACTACCATTCTCAGATTCACGTATTTCCTCACAAGTATATACCTCCTTCACATATGCTGCTACTTCTCCAACCTTTCTCATTTGCCTGTCCCTTTTAAATAAGTTGTACCCCTGAATCCTAATATTCCAGTTGTGAGTGTCATCCCACCAAGTTTCAGTAAGGCCTATTAAGTCATAGTCTCCTTCCTGTATTAGGACTTTCAGTTCCTCTTGTTTGTTTTCCATCCTCTTAGCATCAGTGTAGAGACATCGGAATCCATGTTTTATGCATCCCAAGGGTTTAGTTTCCATACAAACCTGCATGTTAACATTACCTAGCATAAAATCCCCCAACATGCGCCACTCTCTGCAAATCTTTTATGTTCTTATCCCCAGTTTCTGGCATCATACGAGGCTTTGAATTATTGTCTCGCTCCCCCATACAATTTAGTTTAAAGCCCTCCTTATTAGGTTAGCAAGGCTGTTACCAAACACCATTTTTCCTACCGTTGTAAGGTGCAAACCATCTCCCGATAGAAGACCATCATCTCGAAAGCGTAAGCCATGGTCCAGAAATCCAAATCTCTCCTGATGACACCATCAACATAGTCAGTCATTTATTTGAAGTATTCTTTCTCATCCTAAGCCACAGCCTTCAATAGGAAGCACTGACGAGAACAGTTCTTATGTTCTTATGCCATCTTTTTTATGGGTGAATGTGTGGTCGATCTCCAATCTGGCCTCACATTTCTGCCAGGAGAAACTTACTTTACAATCTGTATTTTCCTTTCATGATTGCTAAAGGCCATCAAAGTAAAACCATCTCCAAATACATGATGAATGGATATCCATCTTGACACATAGAGAGAAATTCATCACCTATGCTGGGCTTCAAGGGAAACTAGCCTCCTGCAATAAACATTGCCATAAAATAATTGTCCAAAGTAATTAAAATTCCTTTTTTTGGGGGGGGGGGGGTTGCCTGAATTTGACACCCTCCTTTTTTCATTGGATATTTGGAATCCCAAGATGTGACATAATTTACCTTAGAAAAATAGGCCATTTTACCTGTTACGCTGGCTCGCTTCCTCAGATCTCTCTTCCTGAGAGATTTCCAGATTCCTTGGAAGCTCTGAAACTCTTAGCCTCTTGACTTCAAGAGAGCTCACACCTTCCTTCTCTCTGACTGAGCCTACACTGCAAGAGCTTAGTAATCCCCTCACCCTCCCTATCTATCAGCTAACCGCTGTAATTCTTCTCATATGCTTGAAATTCTCTGACTGGGATGTAAATATTTAAAAGCAATTTTTAAAATAATAAATCCATTGACTTAGCCAAATGTTTCAGTGGTCTATCTCAGTATACATTGACAAGCATCCCACTTACCTCACCTCTCGCATGGCCTACCGTTCTGATCGAAGAAAATAATATTTCCCAATGAAAGCTGTCTGAGGTAACAATGTGGCCACAGTGGCATGATGAAGATTTCCGTCTGTCTGCTTTGTATGTTTTGGTTATTTTCCAACATTTTTGTGTGGAAAAATATTAGAAAGTTTGTAAAATCTTAAGAGTTCAGCAAAATTCTCATGGGGGTTTAAACAATGGAGCTCAGAAGCAAGTAGGGGGAGGAGTTTAAGAAAGAAAGAGCACAATAAAATTTAGAGGTTCTGGACCTACACTCCTGTGAGCTTGTGCCCAAAATGAGACCTAGTCCCAGGTGATTTCCTGAACCTTGAAATTCCCCTAAAGAAAGCACTTCCAATGCTTTTGCCTGTAGAACAATACATGAAGTGGAAAATAAACATGCATGCTTTTGCATGGTTTTGTTAGTTAAATTTTGTTAGTTTTCAAAGTCCCATTGGGTGTTCTTTCAGTCCCCACCCCCCACCCCCCAAAAATCACTTAACTTGGTGCTCCCTGCATTCAGGGAACTTCACTGATTTAATACATATCTGGATTTCATGAAACAACTCACAATCAGATGCTATCTGAATTTAGTGGAGCATCATTAGTTTAATACAAGTCTTGCCCAGCTATAGTGAAGTTCTCTATTACTGAAAACTTCTCAAATCTAGTGGGGCTTCACTGCACTAATTTAGGTGCTATCTGATTTTATAGAAGCACTACAGTTCTCTGTGCAGTTCAGCTTCAAGTTTCTCAAGTCACTGTGGCCATTGCATATTGCTAATGAAGTCTTGATTACAAAATATATATAAAGGAAGGGAAATGAATCCTTCTAACAAGTGTACTCCAGGGAATATATAGCTACAGCAGCTACAATCTAACACCAGAACCACAGAGACTATAACTATAACCTGATGTATATCCGACATTGGCAGGTTTAGAGGCTACTTAGAATTCTACACTTTGAAATATTAATTAGAATGGAATGAAATAGCTTTTCATTGCTCAAGGGTTGAAGTAATTGTCCTGCACGTGGGTTTGTATGGGGGGAACTGCAAAATAGCAATACATTTTGTCCATTAACAGGAGGTATAGAAACAAAGAGTAAAAATATAGGTTTTCAAGTAATATAGTTCTTTGTTCTCACAAACTCATGTTTCAAGCCCTTAGTCCCATCTCAAAATGGGGAAGTGAAAGTATATGGTTACTTTCACATGCTCTTGCCTTTGCTGCTTCCATTTCTACCCTGTTCTCTGGTGCTGCAACTCAGTAAGTTAATTCAGAAGGCATTTAAACTTTAAATGCCTTCTGAACTAGGGATGGGCATGAACCAGGAAAATGTAGCCATTTAAACTTAACAGTGGGGTGGGTGAGCCTGTCCACTGTTAGGCTGACAAGGCTGGAAGTCAATTCATCAATCCCTTCCACTTCCCACCCTGCTTGGAATTGGGGTGAGCAAAAGGGATCAATGAATTGGCTTTCAGCCATTTAAACCTAAAAGTGGGGTGGGTAAGCCCATCCACTGTTAGGCTGACATGACTGGAAGCTAATTCTTTTATTTTAATTTTTAATTTAATTTAATTTTTGGATATATACCCTGCCCTATCCCTTTTGCTCCAACAGATCAATGAATTGACTTCCAGCCACGTCAGCCTAATAGCAGATGGACTCACCCACCCTGGTACGGATCCGCAGGGTCTGAAAGCCCAAACTCTTTCAGCTTCCATTTAACACCTAAGGCAGGCAACTGCTATATTATAATATTTACATCATAGCTCTGAGAGCCCGATCAGCACTATGATAATAATATCTGTGCCAATATAACAGTAATAATAATGTCAGCAATATGTGAGCACCAAAGCAATAATAGCAACGATGGTGAACGAATCTTGAATGATCAGTTTATAGTTTGTAAATCATTATATTGTTGTTTTATTATATTGTCTTGTTTTTCAACTGAATTGTTGTTTTAAAATGTTGTTAGCTGGCCTGAGCCCTTAAGGGGAGGGTGGGATACAAATTTGATTAAATAAATAAATAAATCTACTGATGCTACTGCAGGCATCACCTTCATGTTGTTACTGGTAGGAGCTTTGCCACTTCTTAAAAATCAGAACATCTGAGCACACATACAATGGGAATTTTTTTAGAGCACTTTAACCACATTGAAGTCATTTTGTAATTTATGTTATGGCTGTATAGAAATGAATTTTACTGTAATTATATGCATTATTTATATATATATATATATATATATATATATAAGGAAGTTTCCCCAGGCTAGTGAGCCTGTAATGCGACTTGTGAAAATGTTGTACATAAAAAGATAACTCTGCCTCACGAGCATGGGCTATGAGTGCTGGTTCAGTGGGGTCTACAGCTGCCCAATATTCTCATTCCCCATCACCATCCCAAGGAAACAGTTACTTAAAGATAATAAGGGGAACAGAAACTGAAAGCAGAATGGAGCCTCAGACATTGTGGTGTCAACAGAAATGTCAAGATGGTTGTTTTAGATCCAAAAGTCAAAGTTAGATTCACAGTGTTAGTTAACATTCTTAGGGTATATTTGGGAAACTTTTGATTGATTACATTCTGAATGCATGTTCACAAATTACAGATGAGAGATTCTGGTTAAAATGAAGGTTTTATTTATTTATTTATTATGCAAGCGGACTCAGGGCGGCTCACAACATCACATTACTTCCATTAAAAACCAATAAAACATATAAAACATAATTACATATTTAAATTATTTAAAACATTTCATGGTGCTGTATTAATATAGTACAGAATAGCGGTTCTGAAAGTTCGATGGTGACCATCGGTACTCTACATGGTGCTCTATATGATGTCCAGTGGCAGCTCTCTCTCGGTTAAATGTCAAAGACCTGTTGGAACAATTCGGTCTTACAGGCCCTGCGGAATGTAGACAGATCCTGCAGGGCCCTTATGGCCTCCGGGAGAGCGTTCCAGAGTTCTGGTGCTGCCACCGAGAAGGCCCTGGTTCGTGTCATACGCAACCTGGCTTCTTTTGGTCCAGGGATGGACAATAGATTTTTCGTCCCTGAACACAGTGCTCTCTGGGGAATATGCGGAGAAAGGCGGTCCCACAGATAGACAGGTCCCTGACCATAAAGGGCTTTAAAGGTCAACACCAACACCTTGAAATGAACTCGGAACACAACAGGAAGCTAGTGCAGCTCTTTCAGCACCGGCTGAATGTGCTCCCATCAAGGGAGTCTCATTCACAGCCATGCCACAGCGTTCTGCACTAGCTGTAGTCTCCGGGTTAGCATCAAGGGTAGCCCCATATAGAGAGCATTACAGTGATCTATTCTTGAGGTGACCGTAGCATGGATCACCATTGCTAAGTTGTTGTGCTCCAGGAATGGGTCCAGCTGCCATGCCCGCCGAAGGTGGAAAAAGGTGCAAGCTTGAGTTCTAAATCCTGTCAACTGAAATAAAATAACATATATTCTATAAGAGTAACTACCTTATTGTCATATTTGATTCCATTCCTCTTTCAAGACATGTACTGGTGAACATTCTTTAACTTGCTGAAGTGCTGCAGAAGCTTACTGACTGCATTACGTAAATATCATTTCTGCCAGGAGGGAGCTTTTTGGGGGGAAGGGGAACAGTTCTGCTAATGTGCAATAGAGGCCAACAGTGTACAGCATCAACTGTCAAAAACCATTCTTGCATGCATCTCAAGAGCAGTTTAGCAGCATCTACAATATAGATTCCCCTTTAAAACCACTTACATGAATAAATTTATTGCTGTTCACTTAAAAATTAAGGCAGACAGTTCACTTAAGATTGGAGGGGAAAACAAGACAAGAGTTAAGTATTTGAATCATGAGTATGTATTTCTCTTGAATGAAAAATGAAGGCTCCATTTGCTTCATGCTAGGAAAAAATGGCAGCATATGTGTCTTTTAAAGCATCTGAACTGGTGGGAGGGGTGCCAGACCAACAAATAGAGATAATGACTCCAGTGAGGTATCTGTCTGTGCAGCAGCAAATATGCCTGCTGTAGATGTATACTTCATGTGTCTGACAAAGTGAACTCTGGCTCACAAAGACTGATGCTGGAATAAATTTTGTTAGCCTTTAAGGTGTGACTGGACTTGTGTTAAGTTTATCAACAAACAGAGACTGCCTCTTGCCTTATTTTACTTTGGGACTTCAAAACTAGAGAGAGGTTAAAAAAGAGCAGGAGGGCAGAAGCCTGCAATGCTCTTTACTGTGCAGAGATGAAGCACTTTTTTCTTTTATGGATGATAAAGGTGAAAGCCTGGAGGAATTCTAAGTACAGATCTTTTTCAGAACTAGAACATCTTAAGCACACCTCATCTGAGAAACAGCATTGGGGTTCCTTTCATGTTCAAGGTCACCAGAATAAACCAAATTTGGAATAGCGGAGCAACTGCTGATGCTTAAACAGGACAACAACAAATTAAAAAATCTTTCAATTGTCTGTCTGTTAGTATTCTGACCCACCTAAACAAGTCATTCGCAGGGACTTGTTCTTCACTTGCTAATTCTAATGACCCTTTAGAGAAAAGGAGCAATGGTAGCAGAATCTCTCTATTATGCTAATAAGGGCATTTAATTTTAAAAAGCAAATTCTAACATTTCCACTTCACACACTCTCTGAATGGAAAATTCTTTAAGAACTTGTTTTAAAATACAACTAAACATGCATTTATCTGGACTTGCAGAAAGACCTCTGCTCCGAATATGTCCCTTCTGGCTCTACAAACTGTTGCTACTCCTTTCATTTATGCATTAATGCAAGAATATAAAAGAGCCAATAAGAGAGAATGATATAAACAATAAAAGTGTGGCATTTAACCAGTGATTAGTAAGTAGCATAGTACACATTAAACTTTCTGTCAGGAGCCCAAGCCTATATCGGTTAGGGAACCTAACTGAGAAAACTGAATTCTGCAGAGGTCCCCCTTCATTGTCTTTGAAGCTGTGGGAACTTATGGCATTCTAACATACTGTGCTGGGCACAGTCACAAAATGGCTGCCACAAAATGGCTACAGCAGGAAACAAAGCAATCCCCAAAATGGCTGTCACAGCTTACCTTCAGCCACACAGCAAAGATCCTTATGCTATGGTGGCAGTGCCTGCCAAAATGATGTTTTTAAAAATCTTCATGGCCAATCAAATCTCCATAGGTCATGCAAAAACCTTGCTGGACTAAAGCCCCTACAGGCAATGCCCGCTTTCTAAAAATACTTGGTGGGTACCAGAAAAGGTGTTGGCAGTACCATGGCATCCACAGGCACCAAGTTGGGGACCCCTAGACTAGTGTTTGGTCTTTTGAAGCAGGAAGAAATCAGTCTAGCATGGACCTGATAGCAATGTAACTTACAAAGAACCCTGTGAACTGTGTAACTTACAAGAAACCCCGTGAACTAGAGGATGGCTGAAGCCAAAATTCTGCATCATACACTCACATAAGGGTACATGAGCAAAGAAGCAGTAGCAAGAAGCTACCCCAACCAAGTCAGAACCATTTTCCTTCATTGTTTATTATGTATAACATTTGTATGCCCCTTGTCTCCCTGAAGAGACAAAGCAACTAAAAAAGCACCAAAATAAAATTTCCCAAAATTTATTTATTTATTTATATTTCTAGCCCACCCTCCCACACAGAAGAGTCAGGGCAGGTTACAACACTCTTAAAACATACAAAAATTTAAATATAATATGGTCCTTAAAATCTATCAGTTACAAAACAATACTAATACATGGACCATTAATTGGTGTCAACTGTATAATTTAATGAGTCAAAGAAGACTCTGGTTCTATGTAGTCACAGATGAAACAGGACAAGGTAAGTGAGTGGGTGAGAACAACAGCTACGATGGACAAAACAAGCAGCTAAAGGAAAGCAGAGGAAGCCATTGTAGATACGTTAACACACCATCTTAACCATAGGTCTGGCAGAACATCTCCATTTTACAGGCCCGGTGGAACTGCGTTAAAACCCACAGGCCCTGGATCTCACTAGGGAGAGCGTTCCACCAGGTCAGTGCCAGGTTCTGATTGAGATTAAGCATACATCTTTTGGACTGGATCACTAGAAGATGTTGATCAGAGAAGCACAAGGCCCTTCAGGGGATATATCAGAAGAGACTGTCCTGCAGATATGTTTATCCCAGTTCACATACGGCTTTAAATGTTAAAACTAAAACCTTGAACCTGATCTGGAATTCAACTGGGAGCCAGTGCAGCTTGCATAGTACCAATTGTATCTGTGCTCTTGATGGGTTTCCCTATAAGGACATGCACCACTGCATTCTGGACCAGCTGAAGTTTCCAGGTCAATTTCAAAGTTAGCCCTGAATAAAGTGAGTTACAGTAACCTGGCCTGGACATAAAAATCACTGTAGCTAAGTCACAGGGAGAGGGAGAGGGGACCAGTTGCCTGACTTGCTGCAAATAGAAAAATACAGATCTGACAACTGCTGTGACTTGGGCCTCCATTGAGAGGGAGGCATTCAAGATCACACCCAAACTCTTTGTAAGCATAGGTGTTAGTGGCACTCCATCAAGAATTAATAGCAAAAGCAACTAAATAACAAAAGCAAAGAAAGAAAGAAACAGATCCTGATCAACAAGCGCCTAATGGCTCTGGACCCAATTTCACATAATGCTTTTTCCGGGTGGAGCGCCCTTTTGCTATTGGAGCTTCTCTCAGTTTTTGCACAAGTTGCCCCGGAGCTGCGAGTTGGTGTGCTGCTATTCTGCAGCAAGCGGAAACCGCTTGTCGGAGGATCTCGCTTGCTGCTGAATAGCAGCATGCCAACTCGCAGCTCCAGGGCAAATTGTGTGAAAATGGAGAGAAGCTCCAGTCGCAAAAGGGCTCTCCACCCAGAACAAGCATAGTGCAAAATCAATCTGACTCTTTGGGTCGTACCTCTGGCCATCCCCAGGCTTTAAGTACCTGCAAGGAGAAGTCAAGATGGAACTCAGTTACTGCCAGCTTGCTGTAAAAGCTTCCTTACTTCTCCACCATTAAGAATGTCTTGGGTGATATTATTATGGCTCAGTAGCTACATACCTACCACTGTGTGTGTGTGTTTTTAAGCTGATAAAACCCCTCCAATGTATTATGAGGTAGGGGCTGAGGAACAGCAGGTTACAAGTACCAGTGGATTCTGAGGAAACCATAGGATTCTGAGGAAACCCTTGTGTGGATGTTAAGTTACTGCTAAGAATGCCTCTGCATTTGCAACAGCAATGAGTACACAGGTAACTATATGCTTCCTGCCAAAAAACTAACAAAATTTTATTTTAACATAAACTTTCATGAACTATAGCCCTGAGAGCTTACACTGGAATAAAATTTTGTTAGGCTCTAAAGTGCCACCAAATGAGATCACACCCAAACTCTTTGTAAGCATAGGTGTTAGTGGCATTCCATCAAGAGTTAATAGCAAAATCAAGTAAATTGCAAAGGAGAGAGAAAGAATTATGTACAATATATAAAAGAGGAGGGAAAACATGCAAGCACACAAACACAGCCATTACTTTGGTTGTCATTTGGACTGCACAGTAACTTTCCTGAAAACTCTATTTTCATCTATGACTTTTTTTGTTTTTTCTTTCCTTTGCAGTAAACAGTTATTCCACAGCTGATAACACAGATCGAAATGTAAGTACTTACACAATCGTGGCAAAATTATTTATTTAATTCATTTGTACATTGTCTTTCTCCCCAATCAGGACTCAAAGTGGTTTACAGCATTCTCCTTTCCTACATTTTATCTTCACAACAACCCTATAAGCTAGGTTAGGCAAAGTTCCATGCCACAAGCAGGGATTGGAACCCAAATCTCCCAGATACGAGTCCGACACTCTTAACCACAGCACCAAGCTAGCTTGGTAGAAATTTTGTATGTGACTATTTCTCCAGGTGCTACTACCAGGACTTTTTTTGAGCAGGAACACATAGGAATGCAGTTCCGGCTAGCTTGGCATCAGAGGTGTGGCCTAATATGCAAATGAGTTCCTGCTCATTAGCCCTGGCTACTACTACAAGCTGGAAGCTAAGGACATGGGGGCAGCTGTTAACAATGGCATTATTTTGCCAGGAAAAAAAAAACTGAAGTGGTATTGCACCCCTCTATGAATCACTAAAAATGATTTATTCTAGCTTTCCCCTGAAGTGATATTATGTCATAGACTGAATTAGGGTTGCCAACCTCCAGGTGGGTCTGGAGATTTTCTGCTTTTATAACTGATCTCCAGCTAGCCGAGATTAGCTCTCGTGGAGAAAATGGCTACTTTGGAAGGTGGACTCTATGGCATTGTACCATGCTGGGGCCACTCCCCTCCCAAAACCCCACCCTCTCCTAGATCCACCCCCAGATTCTCCAGGCATTTTCCAACCCAGACCTGGCAACCCTAAGACTAATGGCCATTTTTAATTTTTTCTCCAGCTGCTGGTGGTGAAAAGCAACAGCTGGGGGTGGGGGGATTCCCAGCCCACACTTGGTGAGTGCCTCATATGGTAACATAATAGTACCTCAAAACACAACCAAAACATAATAGTACCTCAGAACACAACCCTCTACATGGCAATTTCCTCACAATCACTTCTACTAGGCCTCATATAAAGGTCACTAGAGAAGTAAAAGTTGCTAAAAGTTGAAACACAAAAATTTAGATTAAACATTTTGAAACTGATTTTAAAATTACTTCCTATTTTGAAACTCTTTGTAGTTTAGCTTTGTGCTTGTTTCTTCATTACACAACAAACACATATTGCTTTTTAGATTGCTGCCAAAGCTTTTATAATAATTTGTGACTGCTTAAAAAAATAATGTAAGTGCTTGGATTTGATTGTCAGACACAAAGTCTCTGGGTAACTGGAGTTCTAATGCATATATTGTATTTTGTAACAAAAATGTTTGTCTCCAATGAGATTCAAGTGAACTGCTTTCTCAAACAACTCACAATTAAAGGTCAGGGGAAAGGTCATTTCTATCATGGTATTTAGAAGAAAGTTTCACTTAATGTGAAGGAGATGCTAGGCAACTGTATATCCTTTATTGTGATTCTGAAGTTATAAAATGGAGAATCCTATAAAGACAAGGCAGATATCCTGTTACCTGACATGGCCGCAGACAGAGAAGTGATTTCAGGTCACTTTATTTAGCGGCCACTTTTTCAGAAACTAATCATAGCTATTTTCTTGTGGCCCTTTCTTACACACCCAGTGAAATGCTAAACATCACTCTGGGGTCAGGAAGCAATTTTTCTCTAGGCCAGTTTGGTAGGGATCCTGGAGGTTTTTTGCCATCTTCTGGGTAAGGAACAGGATGTGGGTGTGGGGGGAAGTATTTGTAAATTTCCTGCATTGTGCAAGGGGTTGGACTAAATGACCTTCAAACTCCATAATTATATGACAAATTAAATGATTTACTTTTCCTCAGTGTCTAATGCCACTTGATACTACTACAGCTCCTTCCAAAACATGTCTGTGTCCTGGGTGGGCCCTAGCTGGGAAGAAGCCAATCAGGTCAACTATAGAAAAGAAAGTAAAATGTACTGGGTTCAAAGCATGAGGACGCCCAAGAGATAGTGAGTTCAGCTCTTTATTCAGTGATTCAGCATAGTGAGATAGGAACAGAACTGTCTGGCAAGACCAACGGCCCTGCTTATATGTATGCAAACCTCCCCACCCAAAAACCCATTATCATCATCCCATTACACACAACTATAGGTTAATAGCTGGCCTAACGATCCCTGATGGGCCTGTTAGAGACAATTTGGCTGCCTCCCCTGGCCCCTCCAGGAGATGCAAAGAAAAAGAGCTGTCAGTCGGGAGTCTCCTTTAAAGTATACAACTTTATTGATATCAAGAAAGAGGGGAGTCGCTTTTCAACGAGCTCCCTGATTAGTTCCATACATACCCTTTTATCCTTTACTCCCGGCCGATGAGTCCCTCCTCCTTTCCCCATAGGCTGAGGTACTTAGAGGGTACAGGCTACCCGGCACGCCTACTTCACCCCCTCCTTGATATGTACCCCTCCCGTTACATACATTGCATGTGCATTTAAATTTACTTTTCCCCGAGGTGGGGTGTGTCAGTTAATATTCATTACTTGATTACGCCTGCGTACTTGCTGCTGATTAATTTCTATTGCTGATTAATCTCTATTTGCTATTAATCTTACTGTTGCCATGGCTTGTTCAGCCGTGTTATTTCTTTTCGGTTTCTGCGTTTTAACAATGGCTACTACCCCTGTGCTATGGTTACTAAATGTTTGTACCCGGTTCTGCTCCTTGCACCTTAACAATCACTAAGACATTACATTTGGTTCCTCCTGTTTCAGCTCATTTCATTATTTCACTCCTCTCAATCCCTACTCTTTTATTTTCACCTGAGCTGAAACATTCTCAAACTTTGCAACCATCAGCTGAGCTTGCCCTTTCTTGGTATGCTTCTTTATTGCTGACTGGCAAGCACTGCTACACACCGGTAAGCAGTGGAGACAACAACAACAGATGATGCTGATTACTACTATGATCATACCGATCTGCAATATGCTCTTGAGCCACCCCCAGCCTGGTAACCAGGAGGTAAGCCAGTTCCAGGGACTTTGTATTCCTTCATAGTTTTCCTTTGAAGTAGTTTGCATTTCTTGTAGGTGCATTTCTATGCTTTTGTTTAAATCATGAAACTGCACATGACATTGTGTTCCTATCACCTTACAGAATCCTCCTTGCTGTGCTAACAAATAGTCTAGGGCCATCCGATGTTGTAGCTGGATTTGACTTAATTCTTCTATCTCAGTTTGCAATTCTCTGATGACCTTCCCTGTTGCATTCACCGTTTTCTCTAGTCTGCAGGTCAGACCTATTATGCTTTTACGATTTTCTTGTGCCACTATTCCTGGATAGGCTCCTAATGTTAAAAGACCTGTTATTAATCCTCCCCCTATGCGGCTGCCTGCATCATCTGAGAGCTGATGGCCCACAATTACTTCATCTTTGCAATTTCTTCCTAACTGTCTGTCTCTGGGACCGAGGTGATCTTCCCTTTTTACCCGGGAATGCTTGGGCAACACCTGCACCGGGAATGTTAAGAATCCTATCCCAACACATGCCCCTCTCTTGTACCCAGGGTGATAATTAGTGGCCCATTTATCAAAGAAAAACCACAGGTTGGGATCTTTTATTTTCATCCCTGAACATATACTACCTTTACCTGAATAATCAGCCTGGAACATTGGTATGTCAGGAAAAATATCTCCCAAATTTGTCTTGCCCCACAGGAGAGTTTTGTTCCCCCATGTATGATTTCCTGGTTTTGACAACCAGAAGTAGTCTGTGCAAGCGCTGTAGTTACTCAGCTTGCTCATTCTTTCTCATGCCTGGTTGAAGCCTGGCACTATAGAGTTCCATACCCCACTATGAATTCAACAGAAACATAAGCCTGGGGTCAACTTGCTGTATCTAAACCACCTTAATCCGGTTTTTCCTATATTTGAGGGGGAGACAAACAATATTTCGCTTTCTGATCGTTGAGATAATGCTTGTAAGGACCCTACTACTAATGGGGGCTCACTTATTAGTCCAAGTAGCAGACTCAGCGTTGCTACTGATGTGGGACGCTCATAAATTAATCTAGAGCTTTTCCCATGTTGCTGAAACATATAATGAGCGTGGCGGATCCAGGTGTTTCCTCCAGTTCCAGGACATTGGACCTTAGAGATCAGTATTATTAACAGAAGTTTTTGTAAAATCAGATACAATCTTCGACATGATAGGGTCCAGCCACCTGTCATTCTGGTAAACCTTAACCTTATATGTGTTACACAATCTCCCTTTTGCAACCTACTCCTACTCCAAAGTTCTAATAATGTATCAAACGATATGAATTATATAAAACAATCTTTTTAGAGTCCATTTAACACTTAGAAAACTTAAATTAAAAGTTATTTGTTTGTGATTTTATGCTACCATTCAACAATTTTATTTATCAGCCATGTAATTCACTGCTGCTGGAGCCTCTTTCACCATGTGTAATACATCCAGCCACTCTCTGCTGTGCCAACTGCTGTTTATGTTGTTAGTGTCACCTGGCAAGGTTCTAACCACTGCTGAGACAACGGCCTTTCCTTTCCAGTCTTGACTAAAACCCAGTCACCCAGTCCATGTTGGTGTAGGGACAGCGTTCGCATCAGCAAGGCTTTTCTGTTGAAGAAAGAAAACAGCACGGACAGTAGCTGATCCAAATAACACATAATAACTCAGCCAGTTATTCCTGACTGAGGCAAACTTTTTAGCAGCATTTTGATAAATAGAAGTAGGTATATCAAGGTAGAGTAACTGATTCCTTAGCACTAAACAATATTTTAGCCTTCCTCCTCAAGGCATTTCAGTACTATCCACTTTTATACACCACACACACACAATATAGGTTTTTTCCAAAATTTCCTAAACACACAAATTTCCTATATCCATCTTGGCTTGAACTCCCTTATACTTCCCTTCATACAACCACTTTAACACTTATTTAATTAATGGCTTGGAGAGCCACTGTTTTTCCTTTTACAGTCTCCTACACAAATTATACCTTAAGTTTAACTAAACTTTATAATGCCACTTTTCCCAAAACCCTGTTATTGTTTCTTCTTTAGCCTTTTTTTTTTAACTGCCACATTAGTTAGCTTATTCTCTATAACCTTATCCAAAAATTAAATCTGATACCTGCACACACATAATTAACTGTTCTGTTCCCTTTGCTTCACCAATCCTTAATTCTTCTGATATTAATTTTATCAGGTGTATTGTAAAAAAAAAATAGTTGGTGGATTTCATCCAGGAATTGTTATGCAGTTGCACCTATTTTTCAATAGTCAAGGTAGCTAGATGGGGAGAAAGAGATGGTGCCATCAGAAAAGTTCAGGAGCTGCTCTCCTGTGAGCTCCTGCTAAATTCAGGATCTGAATTCCCCACCTTTACTGGTTAGCATTTTCATTTTCTTTTTCCCTTCAAAATGTTTAAGAGTTTTATTAACCTAAATAAACTACCCTTTCTCTTTAATAGAGTTTACATTTGAAAACATGAAGTACAGGTTTGGCCAGACCATCCCAAATTAATTATTCCTGCCTTTTGTTCCCCCTTGTTCCCTTTATATCGTTGCACCTTTTCTCCTCTACTGCTTGGAAAGAACCAGCACTTCCCTGGAGTAGAGGAACATCTTTTAGATTTGGTTAGCTTTTTGATCTGGAGGTTTTGTAAATTTTACATTATCATGTTTCTCCATTCTTGTCCTTTAAAAGTCTCCATTAGTTTTACATTTTAGAAATCTGGAATTTGTCATAACTAGCATTATTCTGTTTTATTGCTTATAAACTACTATTAAAAGTATTTCTCAACAAAAGTTATTTCTCTAGGCAGCACACAAGGTTGCCATTCTCACCCCACTGCATCTAGAAGACTGGAGAGATCTGTCCTGCCTACCTTTGGATTAGAAATCTCTAAATTCACATCATTAAAACTTTGAGTCTGCTTAAGAGAATGTTATTTCCTCTGGGGGTCCAATTCAGATATCTCACTTTTTATTCCACAACTTCTGATATAATAGTGCATTTTTTAAATAGTGCATGATTTTAACCCTACCAATGTTCCTTTTAAGCTGCCGAGTACTGGCAGTTGTGCTCTGGGACTACTTTTACAAAAAGTGTGAGCTGAAGGCTAGAAATCCATGAGCCTGCCCATGCCAACTCATCTTAAAGGGAACATTGGCCCTCACCCTTTTAGGGTTAAAGCATTATGTTCTTTATAACCAATGACATAAACATTGCACTTTCTTCTCCCACTAATTGTGCTTCAACAACTTCCTTGTTTATTTACAGAACATTGATAAAAACCAGGTTTAAAAGCCGTAAATGCTTAAAATTAATTTATCTACAACTGTCCTTTTACTTTATAAAAACTTTAAAAAAAACCTTCATCTTACATTCATTCTGAATACTTAACTCTGCTTTGTTTTAAGGCAAACCTCTGTTCAGAAAGAAAAAAAAATCCTTGGAGAAAGAACCTGCTTTCTCCATCTTAGCTACATATTGTATTGTTTCCTAACATTCCAAAAGGAGGGGCTAGGACTTGGAGGATGCCAGTCTCCTGGCAGGAGAAAGGCTCAAAGTTTGGTCTATAAAAGGTTTTGCCAAACAATTTACAAGGAAAGCAACTGAATCTGTTTTAGTTACTCAAAATATGTACACCAAAGTAAACTCTTAACTCTTATCACTTTAAAAGAAAGAAATCCTTCCTAACACTTTCAACTATTTTAACCTTCTATGCCACAGTTATCCTGCTAAACTCCAACCATGAAAGCAAACTTTATTTTAACACTTTACTACTTTCCAAACACTTTTAATCTCTGACTATATAGACAACACTCTCTTTATAATGTATTTCTTTATAATGTTCCAACATTTCCAAATTAGCTTACTTATGCAACGCAGAACTTACACTTTTCACTAAGTGTAAAGATATGTCACTTCTTTACAAATACCAAATACTAACAAGAACAAAAGAAGGGAAAAGAAAGGAAAAGGAAAAAATATTCCAACAGAGTGGGGGGGGGGGGGGGGGGGTTGACCAGTTCTCTCCCCTCTCTGTTTCCCAACACTCATTACTATAAATACTTTCTTTACTACAAGAGGATTATCTGACAAAGATCACCCAATAACCATGTGCAGGTTGAAGTTCCTGGAATACTTTAAGAATGCAGCTGCAATCTAGAGAAATTGCAGGATGTCTCCTGGCTACACCTGGAGACTGGTATCCAGACTTGAACATGAACATATGAAGCTGCCTTATACTGAATCAGACCCTTGGTCCATCAAAGTCAGTATTGTCTACTCAGACTGGCAGTGGCTCTCCAGGGTCTCAAGCTGAGGCTTTTCACACCTATTTGCCTGGACCCTTTTTGGAGATGCCAGGGATTGAACCTGGGACCTTCTGCTTCCGAGCAGATGCTCTACCACTGAGCCACCGTCCCTCCCCAAGAGACTTTAGCCAAGAGAGTTACCTTTGGTGTGGCCACACCAAAAGCAACCATTTCTTTTTGTTTTTCCCTTTTAAATTTCATCATGCAGACCAGTGATCCTGGTTGAGGCATCCATGCCCCCACATAACTGGATTCCTCATTTCAAGGCCTCCTTTCATTAATATAAATGTTTAACAGCTGTCTCACTGTTTCATCAAAGCTACCAAAGGGAGGCCAGATAAGTCCCCGCAACTTATACTTTGGCCACACAAAAACAGAGAAGTTCACCATCTTCTCCTTATTCAAACAGTCAAAGACTATCCTTCTAGCTTCTTTAGCATCAGTGCTAAATGACTGTCTGCCTGTATCTGGGGGACTCCCTAAGCCTCCCCGTTACCCTCTTTAAACTGAGAACTTCTATTTCCCATTTGCCGCGGTCTTACCTTAACTAGACAGGACGTCCCGATTTCCAAGTTTGTGCGAGCTCGTCTTTCTGGCAGGCCCCTCCTGCCTGGCAGGCCCCTCCTGCCTGGAGCGTCACCGACTGACTGCGATCTACAGTGTCACGGGTCTTGAGCTGTCTCCAATCCCAGCCAATGGAGATCCAATGGGTCGTGAAATACTCACGAGGTGCACCTTCCCAATTAGAGTTCGCTGAGTGGGCTGGTGACAGGTCACGTGATCCCGGACGAGAGCCCCCAATTGTTAGAGACAATTTGGCTGCCTCCCCTGGCCCCTCCAGGAGATGCAAAGAAAAAGAGCTGTCAGTCGGGAGTCTCCTTTAAAGTATACAACTTTATTGATATCAAGAAAGAGGGGAGTCGCTTTTCAACGAGCTCCCTGATTAGTTCCATACATACCCTTTTATCCTTTACTCCCGGCCGATGAGTCCCTCCTCCTTTCCCCATAGGCTGAGGTACTTAGAGGGTACAGGCTACCCGGCACGCCTACTTCACCCCCTCCTTGATATGTACCCCTCCCGTTACATACATTGCATGTGCATTTAAATTTACTTTTCCCCGAGGTGGGGTGTGTCAGTTAATATTCATTACTTGATTACGCCTGCGTACTTGCTGCTGATTAATTTCTATTGCTGATTAATCTCTATTTGCTATTAATCTTACTGTTGCCATGGCTTGTTCAGCCGTGTTATTTCTTTTCGGTTTCTGCGTTTTAACAATGGCTACTACCCCTGTGCTATGGTTACTAAATGTTTGTACCCGGTTCTGCTCCTTGCACCTTAACAATCACTAAGACATTACATTTGGTTCCTCCTGTTTCAGCTCATTTCATTATTTCACTCCTCTCAGGCCTCCTTCCTGAATCTCATTACCATAATCCCATTACACACAACTATAGGTTAATAGCTGGCCTAACGATCCTTGGACCTCCTTCCTGCATCCAGGTGGCTATTGTTTTATGGTCTCCAGCTCAGCCAAGTCTCTGCTGGCCCAAAGGTCAAACTCCAGTTCCAATACTGTAAAGTACTGGGGTCGACGCAGTAAGAGACCAGAGTCGGAGAGTGATTTCAGCAAGCTTTACTTCAGGAACACAAACACAGACTGAGCTCTATTCAAACCTCCCGCTCCTTTATACAATTCTTGCCCCCTTCTGATTGGTCCTTAACTATGTACATGGATTGGCTATTTACTGGGGCCTAAGGGCCTATCAGGGTACAGTATGAGCCTAGATGTTGATTGGCTACTTATGTTTCAATCCTTCCCCTGATTGGGCACGCTTAGGCCTTCTCTGGAACCCTGGTGTGGAGTACAAGCTTTGGCTTGTTCAGCTTCCCTCCAAAAGTAACAGTTCCCTCCAAAAGTAACAGTTCTCCCATTTGAGCCTAGGACACAACAAATACATAACACAGAGGGCTGAAACAAGCCAAGGCCAGGGAATGATTCCATCAAAAAGAGAAAAGATCCAGGAATCACACCTCCTTGTACACTGCATTCCCTGACCAGTCAGCTCTTACTCTTAATAGATAGATAGATAAATTTATTGTCATTGTTCTCCACAAAAAGAGAGCAACGAAATGAGGTGCTCTTCCACAAACATACCAACACATCAAACACACATATTCATATTCATACATCTAAAACCATTTAAACCATTAAAACCATTTAAATACATCTAAAACAGATAAACATTCATAAAACCATTAAAACCATTAAAACCATTTAAATACATCTAAAACAGATAATCCTTCATAACCCTGCATTTAACCTAACCACAGCACTTGGATAGAAACTGTCCTTAAATCTGTTTGTCCTAGCCTTCAACACTATATCGTCTACCTGACGGTAAGATCTCAAATAGCAAATGGCCCAGATGTGAAGGGTCCCTTAGGATCCCATGGTGGCACTGCAAGCATTTTGTTTTGAAAATGCTGAGGGGAAAGTGTCCTGAAAATTCTCAGTAGGCAATTTGTATTGCTGGTAATGCTCAAAATTAAACCCCAGTTTTCCAGGCAGGTTCCAGTCTGGATTCTTGAAATCTGTTTTTATTTAAGCCTTCAATGTGAGGTCTGGAAAAGGAAAGAGTCAAATCACCTTTCCAATTTATCAAACTAGTAACTTTTCAAAAGCACTACACTTGTGCTACTTTCTTCAGACAGCATAAGGAGGATAGCTGTGCTAGGGGAAAGGAGGCAGCTTTGTTTCTGTTTGTTTTCTTTTAAAAAGAAATTTTATGCTGTAATACTGGAAAGAGTGAAGTACACAGTCTTCATAGCATTGTTTCTTTTTTTACAAAACAGGTGAGGAATTGCTCCAGGGATGAAGGTAAACTTGCTGGCGTTTTTGAAGAGTTCCATGACCATGCCTTATTCAGTTTGTCAAACAGATGGTGATGAAGAAGATATTGGATTTATATCCCGCCCTCCATTCCGAAGAGTCGCAGAGTGGCTCACAATCTCCTTTACCTTCCTCCCCCACAACAGACACCCTGTGAGGTGGGTGGGGCTGAGAGGGCTCTCACAGCAGCTTCCCTTTCAAGAAGAAGAAGATATTGGATTTATATCCCGCCCTCCACTCCAAAGTCTCAGAGCAGCTCACAATCTCCTTTACCTTCCTCCCCCACAACAGACACTCTGTGAGGTGGGTGGGGCTGGAGAGAGCTTTCACAGCAGCTGCCCTTTCAAGGACAACCTCTGCCAGAGCTATGGCTGACCCAAGGCCATGCTAACAGGTGCAAGTGGAGGAGTGGGGAATCAAACCCGGTTCTCCCAGATAAGAGTCCACACACTTAACCACTACACTAAACTGGCTCTCCAACACCAAACTGGCTCTCCTGCTGTCGTAATCAATTCCTGCTGTCATAATCAACATTAATATACTAAATAAATCTTTTAAAAAGTGAACAAAACATCTAAGCATGGGGGAGTAGAGTTCTTTTATTCACACTTAGTGGTATTACAAGAGCTATGCAACAGAACAATTGCTTGTGACAGTTGCATTACCAGTCTACCTGGTATTATAGGACTGCCTGATGATTGCCTCTGGTGCCCACTGCTGCTTGGAGTGGTGGTGAGAGAGAGAAAATATTTGTAAACATGCTGGCATCCTCTGTGTCAGTATTTCACTTCCAACTATAACGCTGGGTTTTACCACAGAGTTTCCAGCAATTCCTCAAGCTACTCATTGTCACTTATAGGTGCATAGCATCATCACTGACATTGCTGATGCCACATGTCCCAAAAATCCTGCTGGTTGCTAGGCTTGGCCTGACAACCCTAAATGCCAAATACAATGGAACACAGAAGTTTTGAGAAAAATCAGTATTTTATTAGAAACGAAACACTGAGGTGTTAGTGCAAAGAAAATATGACATCTGTACAACTGATGTTCTGTGCTGAAGAAAGACTTGTGGATATGCTCCACTGGTTGAGTTATAACTGTATTTCTTGTAGAAAAACAATAGCCTACAAAGACTTAAAAGATAGAGATATAAAAATATCCAAAAGCAGGGCTTTTTTTGAGCAGCAACACACAGGAAAGCAGTTCCAGCTGGCTTGGTGTCAGAATATGCAAATGAGTTCCTGCTGGACTTTTTCTACAAATAAGCCCAGTGTGAATCAGTGGTGATGTCAGGGGGTGTGGCCTGATATGCAAGTGAGTTCCCAAAAAGATATACAGCTACAGCAACTAATATGCAATAAGTCATGCTTTTGCAACAGCTTGGAATTATGGAATGTACTCCCAAGGGAGATTCATTTGTCCCTATTTAGCCCTGTTCACAAGTTATAGTGAACACATGTACAATTTGTGTACAGTGTATTCTTTATTTTTCTTTATATGTGCATTAATTCTCACGTCACATTCAATAGTTATACAGCTGAATGCTCATACCTAAGAACTTGGTGGAAAGGAGGGTAAGGCAAGGAGAGGGCTAGGTGGAGATAGACATCCACAAGACAGGTGGACCCTAGAAAGAAAAGGCTAATCTCTGCCCACCTTCTTACTGGACTTTTCTTCATTTTCCTTGGTCTGAGGTGATACTATGATGACACCTCACTCCTTAGAGGTTGGGACAAAAGTGTGGACTTAATTTTTCCCGCAATCATTGTTCATTTTGACATCCAGGGAACAAAAATTGCCATGCTCATAATGTATTCCAGTCTCCCCAAACAATATGCTAGGCAGATCCAAACAGGCACCCATGTTGGTCTGAAGTAGTAGAACAAATAGGAGTCAATTGCACCTTTAAGACCAACTTTCGTGTGCATGCACACGAAAGCTTACGTTCTGAATAAAACTAAGTTGGTCTTAAAGGTGCAATTGACTCTTAATATGCTAGGCAGAGTTTTTTTTATCAGTCATGAGACTGTTCTTATTGTTTGTTAGGGTTGTGGGTGTGCACTTCTTTTGATGGGACTTTTTATTTTCTCAGCAATCAGCAGTGAATTTTTAGGGACTTCAAATGAGACTTTTGAGTCCAAGCAGAGGCATCTGTATAAAGGAAGACCCTGCTTGCAAACAGTTCTAGCATCCCCCTTATGTGTGGACCCAATCCTGTGCAATCTAGTTTCCTGTAACTGTGATTTCTGATATATCAAAAACCTGAAGACTGATTATAATATAGTGGGTTCAAAGCATCGAGGAGATGTTGCAATGATGGTAACAGCCCTTTATTAGAGGCCGCATGGTAGATGAAGACTGGTGAATGAGCCCCCAAGCCAAACCTATATACAACTCCAGGTTCCTGAATAAGCATGCCATTGGTTCATTCAAACAGGCAAGGGGCCTGTGATTGGTGTAGGGCAGCAGGTATTTGGATCCTACTGTCCAATGAGCCCGGCAGGAATCATATGTTACAAACCATATACATAACATCCCTCCCTCCTAAGTTTGCAAGCCCTATTGCACATAATTCTGTAGGTACGCAGGCTTACGGTGCTCGTGTGTTGACCATCTGAGCACTGGGGCCGCTGGTGGAGTGGTTGTGACCTCGGGTGCTGCAAGTTGGGGGGCTGGTGGCTCATTGGTGCCTCAGCCAGCAGTTCAGGTTCTCCCGGGATCTCGGGTTTCGGTTCTCCCTGAGTTTCAGATGGTGGTTGAACCATGGCATTGGGGGCTTCAGCTTCTGTTGTCTCCGACTCCGGGATGTTGACCGGTGGGTCATCTGGGCTCACCTCCCCACCCTCTGGCGCCTCACATGACCACAACTGGTCCATGTGTCACCTCATTGTGAATCCCTCCTCTGAAGTAACCTCATGCATTACCACCCACAGTGCCTAGGAAACTTGGGCCGGTATCCATGCTGGGCCCCCCAAAAAAATTTTTTTAGCAAACACCAGGTCCCCTGTGTCGAAACCTCTGGGTGCCTGGTCTGTCTCGGACCACTGTAAAGCCCGTGGGAAGAGCATTTGCGGTGTTTGGCGGTCAGGGGCAAACAGACCAAGAAGGGGCTTGTGATCTGTATGGATGGTGAAGGGCTGGCCATACAAATAATCATGAATTTTTTTAACCCCTGCTACAATAGGCAGGCCCTCCTTTTCAATCTGTGCATAATTATGCTTCGGTTTTTGAAAAGTCCAGGAATAGTATGCAACCGGGACATCATGGCTGTCCAGAAGCACATGTGTCAAGACTGCCCCCACCCCATACGGTGACACATTGCAGGCCAAGACAATGGGCAGCCGCTCGTCGAAGTGTGCCAACAAGCTATTTGAAGTTAAAATGTCTTTTACTGCCTGGAAGGCAGCAGCTTGCCGGCGACTCCAAACTTACAGGGCCATCTTGTCTAAGAGGAGATGCAGAGGTTCCAACAGCTCTTCCTTGTGGGGAAGGAAGGCATGGTAAAAATTGAGGAGTCCCAGAAATGACTATAGCTCCACCTTGTTCTTGGGGGCCGACGCATCACATATTGCCCTGATTTTGTTCTGTGCTGGGTCAATTCCTACCACATTCACCGTGTACCCCAGGAAGTCAATGGTGGAAACACCCAACTCACACTTTTCCCTTTTTACTTTCAACCCCGCCCCATCAAAACACTGCAAGACGTCCAAGAGGCGGGATGCGAATTCTTCTTCTGTGGCTGCAGTGATCAACACATCATCAAAGAATGGCTGGACCCCAGGAATCCCTTTAAGGGAGAATCCATTAAGTTCTGAAAGATCCCCGGGGCCAGGCTGACGCCAAACTGCAGCCATTTGACCCGAACTCCCCCCCCCCGTGCGTGACAATTGTCTGAGCCTCTGTGGTAGCAGTGTCTAGCGGAAGCTGCTGGTATGCCTGAGCCAGATCCAGCTTCCCAAAAATCTTAGCCCCTGCTAAAGAGGCCAGCACGTGGCTGACCACTGGAACCAGATAAACCTGGCCTTGCAACGCCTTGTTAATTGTGCATTTGTAGTCTGCACAAATGTGCACATTGCCATTGGGCTCTACTGAGGTGACTATAGGTGTTTCCCAACTGGCGTTTGCCACTGACTCCAGGACCCCTTGGGTCACGAGGCAGTCTAGCTCCAACTCGATCTTAGATCTCAGAGCTAGGGGCACACACTGGGCCTTCAGTCTTATGAGCTACACAGTCGTATTTAGTTGTAAGGTCACGGGGGGTCCAGTGTACATTCCCAAGATGCCATCGAAAATGGCGGGAAATTCTTCGCCATTGAAAATGGCAGGGAATTCTTTGCACACTTTTTGAAAGTCCTTCTGGGCAGGGGCTTGATGTATACCCATTACCCAGATTCCCAGGGCCTTGAACCAGGACCACCCTAGTAGGTTACACAGATCTCCCTCCACTACAATAAGGGGAAGCTTGCCCAAGAACTGGCCATATCTTACATGGACCTTTCTCACCCCCAGGATGGTGACCTCCCTTTTCTGGAAGTCACAAACTACAAATGGGTACGGGCATAACTAAGATTCTCCCCCTAGGCACATTTCCCTGAACGTGCGGGCTGAGATGACTGTCTGGCCAACCCCGGAGTCTACCTCCATTTTGCAGGGCCTGCCCTCTATTAGCACAGTCACTTTGTATTTGTCAGGGGAAGGCATGGGAAGCTGGCAAACCTGATCCCCACCATGGTGAGTGCCTGGATGTCTTCCATGAGTGTGACCTCGTGGCATCGGCCATCTTTCTGTCGCGAGTTGCCCCCTTGGCACAGCGACTTTGACCAACAGACACATGCTAGATGTCCAGCCCTCCTACACATGTGGCAGACAGTGTTCCAAAACCTGCAGGACCGACACTCGTGGATCCCCACAGCTGGCGCATTGTCCTGACTGGGCAGGCTCGGTTGCACATGGCTGTTGGCACTTCAGGGCCTGGTGCGTCTTTAGTGAGTCTTCCTCACCAGAGTCTTCTGAGTTGGACCCGCTGGCGATCTGGAGTGCTCCTGTTGTGCGCCACTCTTTATGCAATTTTTCATAAGCAGTCACCTCACTCAGGGCATCTACCAGTGTGAGGGTCTTGGGTCTCATCAGCTTCACCTGTAGCTTCTCGTTTCTGAGGCCGGCCATGAAACAGTCCAGAAGAGCTTCATCGAGGTTAACAAAGGAGCCCTCCCGGGCGAGGAGGCGCAGCTCTGCCAGGAATGTGGCAACAGGCTCGCCGGCCTTTTGTAACCACTTGTGGAAGTCCAGATGCCCGGACATCCACATTGGCCAATGCCCGGACATCTGCATTGGCCAATGCCTGGATGTGATGATCTGGTAGGTTGCTGCGTTGTTGGTCAGCAACACTGGCGACATCAGGTTCTCCACTAACTCCATAATGTCCTCCCCGCAGAGGCTAAGCAACAGCTGTTTCTTCTTTAGCTCATTCGTGATGTCGTGGTAGAGGAGATAGAAGTTTAGTCTCTTCTCCCATCTCTTCCACTGCTCCGGGTGAGCAGGATTGAACTCTGGAATGTGCCCATGCAGGCTGGGTGCTACATCATGGTCGGAGCTGGGCCTTGGAGGTGCAATTGCTGGTGCGGAGACACCGGAGGAACTGGATGCTTGGTCTTCACTCATCTCCTTTCCTAGCTTGGCGACCTCTTCAGCAATGGTGGTGCAATGCGCAGAGCTGGAACAGCTGCTGCGAGGCAAAGTGCAGTGCCAATTGCTGGGCACCTACCAGGATCACACCTTCATCACCACTATAATATAGTGGATTCAAAGCATCGAGGAGATGTTGCAATGGTGATAACAGCTCTTTATTAGAGGCAGCATGGTAGATGACTGCACAAACAAGACTGGTGAATGGGCCCATGGGCCAAACCTATATACAACTCCAGGTTCCCATGCAAACATGCTATTGATTCATTCAAACAGGTAGGGGGCCTGTGATTGGTGTAGGGCAGCAGGTATTTGGATCCTACTGTCCATTGTTCCCAAGTCCCCAAGCTCTGCTCTCCTGGCTCCAATGAGCCCAGCAGGTATCATATGCTACAAACCATATACATAACACTGATCTTAACTCAATTGACAGTTGACACAGATTATTCCAGATGAGGCACCAGCTTCTGGGCCTCTTAAACTGAATCTACAGATTCTCCAGAAACAATTGGAAATCACTCAAGATCAGAAGTTTAGAAATCTGTGCTGCACTGTGGCAGGAGGCCAAGTTAAATGAATTGATAATTTATAATCAATGTATGAAGCAGAAACGCAGGCTTTGATAAGGCAAACACAGATGGCTTTTTAGCATTGAATAAATAGCTTGGGCTTTAGCAGGGAAGAAAGAGGACCTAAACCTAGCAAGCTACGGATCACTTGCATCATATTTAACCACATATCTAACCACCGTTGTTTACTGCAAAGGGAACAGGCCCATGCTGTCCACGAGGCAGGCTCATGGAAAGTCCCTGCTCTTGCTTATAGGAAGGCCTTATATGGCTTGAGGTAGTGTTCTGTAGTTACTGTCAAAGCGTGCTTTCTGTGTTTCCTGTACTGTCTGATGCTTCCCTACTGTCACACCAACACTCCTATGTAAGACACACATAAACCCCCTTTGGGAGGATGCCCGAATGAGGAACGAATAAACTGTTATAGCTAAGTACAGTAAATGAAACCGAGAAGTTCCTTTGTTTGAATCAATGGTCAGAGCTGTGAACCATACCAGGAAGTGAGGACATGTGTGATGTATAATGGGATGGTAATAAAGGTGGAAATGGGGAAGTGTTGCCGCTGTACTATGGGGGGGGGGGGTATTAGTACTGTTAAAATGATATAAAAGCTGTAAGCTTCTTGTGTTCAGGGCTCAGACTTCCACTTTTGTGGCGGACGCCAAGGAGGTCTGGCCCGTATGTATCTGGCCCATACTTACGTATATTAATAAAGAAAGCTGCTTCCGGATTTCGCCTCTGCTGCCTCTGTTATTGATCCCACCGAAATTGGTAACGTATAAATAGGGTTTTCCCGCTACAGCACCTACCCAAAGACACTAAATGATCAAATGAAGTTGGGGGGCATCTGGAGGGAAAGGTATTTTGGACATGCTGCCCACCTCCCAAAAAAACTATTCTGTCGGTATTAATAGGTATTTTTCAGGTGTCTACAACTACTCACTGTTCAGTGTTCCTTCTGGAGTGCAAAACATGACCTGGTGCTGCTACCCCAGCACCATTTTAGTAAAGAGCTGAGTGTCTAATTGTTGATGCTGTAACTTACAAGACCCGTCTCTTAAATATATACTTCGGGTCTATCTAATTATTCGGTCTTTTGTTGAGGAATGAATTGCTCTTATTAATGTTGGGTTCAAATGCAATTTATCTTTGAGCAGGGTTTTTTTTGTAGAAAAAGCCAATCAGGAACTCATTTGCATATTAGACCACACACCCTGACATCACCATTGTTTCACACAGGGGTTTTTTGTAGTAAAAGCCCATCAGGAACTCATTTGCGTACTAGCCCACATTCCCTGATTCCAAACTAGCCAGAACTGTGTTCCTGCTAAAAAAAATACAAACCCTGTCTTTGAGGTACTTTTAAGTATTTTTAGATATTTTAAAACTATTTGCCTGTCTCCTGGAAACTAACTAACAGTCAATAAAAATGGACCCTCTGTGTCCTTACTGTCATTAAAAGACTTATATTACAGTCCAGGAAAGATAAATGCCACCTCCAGTAATCCAGTGGATTAAGGACTTTACAATTTTATTAACACTTTACAACTTTATAAACAGGACCACTTCTCCCTATATCAGCCCTGTAGAGCTCTACACTCTTCTGACCAACATCTTCTGATGGTCCCTTGCTCAAGGGATGTTCGTTTAGCCATAACCAGGGTGAGGACTTTTTTGGCCCTTGCCCCAACCTCATGGAGCATGCTCCCATTCGAGATCAGGGTCCTGCAGGACTTATTACAGTTCCATAGGGTCAACCTTGGTTTCCCCTGGCTCAACCTAGTGGCACCTTTTCCACTTGGAGAATCCGGCCCTTCCCTGACCGCGCCGCCGCAGGTGGCTGTGGGCGGGGGCCGCGTTTGCCTCCCCGGATGGAGCGAGGCAACGCTTCCCACCCATCCGGGGATTTGCAGGGCGGGGGCTGGGGCTTTTTAAGCCCAGCCTCGCCCCCTTACACGCACTTCGCTGCGTGTTTTGGTCGAGCAGGGACGTGCTCGATCGTCGGCCTCCTTAGTGAGGCCTATAGCGGCGGAGTCGGGTCGAGGCCGATCAGCTGATCGGCGCGAGTGTGTGCGCTTCGCCGGGAGCTTGTTCTCCCGCGGATCAGCTGTTAACGCCCCCACCTTTTTGGAGCTCAGCCTCCAGCTGGTCGTCGGCTGCCCCTTCCTCCTCGGTGTATCTGAGGCTCAGAACAGGCGCGGCAGCCGCCCCTGGAGTGTTCTGGCCCCCACCTTTTTTCCTGTGGCGGCGTTTTCGCAAATTCGCTTTAAGCGCGGCAGGAAGCAGCTGGACGGCGGCCCTCTTCACTCGGTCATCGTGCAGGCGGTAACAGCGGCGTTTCAGCCGCGGGGGGTGCTCCCCTCCCCTCCTTTTCTTTGCTTGGGTTTCCTGAGGGCTAGCTTTGCTTCATTGGGGCCCCAAGGGACTGGTTAGTGGGTGTTTGCAGCATAAGGGTTGGACTGTGACCCTCTTTTACGGCCTTTGGTCTCTCCTGGGGAGACTCATTTCTCGGCCCTGGCTAGTGCGTTATTTTGTTTTGTTTTTTCCCTAGGGCATCTGTTGTTTAGGGATGGCTCCCAGGAAGGGCCAGGGGACCTCTAAAGGCAAGCAGCCTGCAAAGGCCCCTGGTAAGAGACCTGCCCCTAGCAGGCTGGGGGAGGAGGAGGAGGCCCGAACTAGGCAGGCCATTGTGGACAGTTTGGCTGCTTTGAGCGCCAACATGGTTTGGATCCGGGAACAACGGGGTTGCCAGGGGGGCGGAAGGCTGCACGGGCGTCCATCAGGGCTTTCGAACAAGAGGTCCTGGCCCGGCTTTCTTCGTTACAGGACATGGCCCTGCCTGGCCCGTCTGGCGAGCCGAGTCAGGCCCCGGCCGAGCCCTCCTCGGTCTCTGAAGATGGTGTGCTCCCTCCAGTAGTTCCTGATCGGGCCGATGGTCGCAGTGGGGCTACGCCCGTGGCAGTTCCAGTTGGCGTAACTGGACCGGAAGGACATGGCTGCCCGTACTGGACCGTCGGGTGGGATGACGCATGTCCATGTTGAACCCACCTCGGATTTTGTAGATGGGTTGGTTCCTGCGGAAGTCCCTGGGCATCCTGAGGGTCGCGGCGCTGCACCCGTCATGCTTCGGTTAGTGTACCCGGTCTAGGAGGTAAGTTGGGCGGGCCTGGGCAGACTGGCGCTTGGCCTAGGGGTGTGTTGCCCCTCTATCTGACTGCAGCTTCCCTGCGCCCTGACCTTAATAGCCCAGAGTAGCCCAATCTCATCACAACTCAGAAGCTAAGCAGGGTTGGCCCTGGCTGGTATTTGGATGAGAGACCTCCAAGGAATACCAGGGTTGTGTTGCAGAGGCGGGCAATAGCAAACCACATCGTCAACTGCAGGTGGTCTAGGCGCAGCTTCTGGGGCCCGGGGTCCACGGCGCCAACTTGCAGTTGGGAACCTTATGGGCTGTGCCTGATTCCCCCGTGTGGCGCTATGTCTGCCTCTTCAACGCCCAGTGCCCCGTCTACTGCTCAGGGTTCAGTAGGTCAGGCCACGCTGGGTGGACCTTTGCCATGGGCCCAGTGGTGGGGTGGTCAATGCCTCTCGGTTGGCCCAGCACCTCCAGCTGTTCCGGGGGTTGGCCCTCAGCCTCATTGGGGTCGGTCCCGTTTCAGGGCCGCCCTTTCAGCGACACGGGCATACCGCTGGGTGATCACTTGATGGTGGCTACCCGTGAAAAGATACTCAGGTGCAAGTATGTGGACGTCTTTGGACTTCTTTACAGGGAACTGGAGATAGAAGGACAAGGATGAATTGGATGAGAGGGACAAGGAAAGGATTAAACAAAGAAAGGTGGAAGGGATTTGGGCTAACTCGTTGCCCGGATTTCTTATCTATGCTGGTTTTATAGCGCGAGTACAGCCTTTACGGGCTGCACCGCTATTCCAGTATTGTGATATTGCATACAAGGCGTATGCAGACTCCTTGGGTGCTGCGTGGCTGCAGCACGATGAGGGGTTCCTGATGAGGGCTGCCCTCAACCCTTCCATGCCAGGGGACCAAATAAATCAGCAGCTGTGGCTGCAGCTCATGCCCCCTGCTAAGCATAATGCTAGGGTGGTCTGAGTTGACATACTGATTTGGTCCAAGTCCCTGAGTGGCCCCAAGAGGCCTGGGGGCGGGGCTGGAGCCCATGGTTCTGGTAAAGGGCCCCATCCCCATCAGAGTGAGAGTCCTCATTGAAATGTTAGTGAGCCACCCTAGAGTAAGTGATAGAGTTTACTTAAGGGAAGGTTTTATGGAGCGCGCTAATGGCAGGGTGCGGGGCCCTTTCGATGCCCCTCCTGTCCCTAATTGCGGGTTGCACCTTGGGGTGTGGCTCGGGCCAGTGTGGGCAACTTCTCCATTCCTTCATCCAGTTAGCTGAGGACCTTGGTGTCCCGTTAGCGCACAGAAAGTCGGAGGGCCCCTCCTGTGTTTTGACCTTTTTAGGTATTGTGCTGGATTCAATTAAGCAGGCGTCCCGCCTCCTGGCTGGGAAGATTGTGTGCCTCCATCGAAGCTTGTTGGGTTGAAGGGCGAACGTAAGGTCCCCCCCCCCTAGAGCCCCAGCAGGTTGTGGGCCACGTTAACTTTGCTTGCAAAGTAGTGGCCCCAGGCGGGCCGTTTTGCTGCGTCTATGGGACGCCATGTGCTCCTCATGTCTCCCGCATCTGCTGATCAGACTCAGCAGTGGTACGCGGGAAGACCTTGAGGTGCGGGAGCAATTTCTTGTGCACTCCACTGGGGTTTCCTTTTTTGGGGGAGGATATGCGGATCGAGGGCGATCCGCAGATCATTCCGACACGGTTGACGCGGTTGGTTTTGGAGCTATTACGGTGGCCGATGGTGTGCTGAGTCTTGGCTCGCCACGTGGTCGGATACGGACCTTTGCGTTATTTAACACTTTTAGGAATTTTTCCCACTTGTGGTTGGGTATGATTGTGGGGCGAGGAATTTGCCAACTATGTCGGTCACTTTTGGTGTTCCAACATAGCTGCGGCCAGGCGACTAACACCCTCTCGTCCAAGTTGGTTCCGGTTATGCGCCTTGTTCGCTTTTTACTTTGTGTTGTTTAAGGTTGCACGTTTTGTTCTTTGCCAAGCACCTGCCGGCGTGTGCAACGGGGTCGCAGACGCTCTGTCGAGTTGTCTGATGGAGCTGTGTCGACTTCCCGCACCTGGGGCCCACCTCTTGCCGGCTCTGATGCCTACAGAGAGGTGGCAGCTGGAGAGTCGAGGTCAATCGGGCCACAAGGCTGGCCCTAGCCCCCTCTACCCGTGAGGCCGATGATCGCTCCGTTGAGCAGGTCACGGCCTTCGGGGAGCAGGTAGGGTTGGCCGACCTTTGGCCGATTCCAGCAGCTCATCTCATGCTTTTTCTGCGTTGAGTTGAAAGGTAAGGGGCTGACGGTAAGGACCGTCAGAGCCAAATCGGCTGCACTGGCTTCACCAATAAGGTGAAGGGGTTGCCTGATGCCTCTGACGACTTCAGAATGTGTAAATGTTGGGGGGCCGGGCTTGCGAGCAAGGCCCGCGGCCTGATACATGGCACCCCCCCCCTGCAAATTTTGGCCAGAGGTTTGTTTTTTCTAAATTTGAGGCTGCTTTGTTCCGGGCTGCCGCCATGTCCGCCTTTTTGGCGCGCTTGGAGTCGGCGAGTTGGTGGTCCGCTCGCGCTACGATTGTTCTGGCCTGGCTCTCCATGCTGGAGAGGTTAAAATTGCTGGGGACCCCGCAGCCTTAAGGGTGCGCAGGTCTAAGACTGACCAGAGGCAGCGGGGCGCCACGATTACATTGGGCTGGGCCATGATTGTGACATCTGCCACGTTTTAGCTTTGGCCGAGTTCATTGCCGTGGGGGTGACTATGCCGCCCCCCCCTTTTTTCGGCACGAGTAGGGGCCCCCGTTAACTAAATTCTAATTGGTCCGCGACCAGCCAAGCCTGGACAGGCTTGGGCTGTCGGGATCCTGGTTTGGGACCCATTCACCGTGGATTGGGGCGGCATCAACTGCTGCGGCCATGGGTACCCGGGTCTGGCCATTCAACAGAAGGGTGATGGCGGCCTCCGGCGTACAGGGGCCACGTTCGCCCATGTTGCAGGGCAAGTTGTAGCCTGGCTGGGTTTTAACATTCTTATTTTTCTCCTGTTTTAGGTGCTGTGGTGCAGGGCGAGAGGCGGAGGATACTGATCGCCGGCCACAGCATGGGTTTGGGCCGCCCACCAAGCCCGGCGTTCAAGTTTGGGTTCGCAGTGGGGCTTAGTGGTGGGCGGTCGTTGAGTGGCAGGGCCGTCGGGGCCTCCGCGGGGACGGGCTCCTGCCACTCTTGTTTATGGGGAGGAATGGTCCTCCGCCTCACACCGGCTCATTCACCTGGGAGGCAACGATTTGGGCCTGGTGCAGGGGAGGGCCCTGTCACTTCAGGCAATCGATGACCTCAAGGTGATCCTCTTGTTTATGGGGAGGAATGGTCCTCCGCCTCACTCCTGGCTTATTCACCTGGGAGGCAACGGTTGGGGCCTGGTGCAGGGGAGGGCCCTGTCACTTCAGGCAATCGATGACCTCTAGGTGATCCGGAGCAGGTGGCCCGGGGTGCGGTTACTTGGTCCGCCATTCTTGGACCCCTTGGGGTTGGAGAGAGCCAGGCGGGGCCATCGGAGCGATTGGGAATGCGCTCCGAGGAGGCCTTGGCCTTTTTGTCCACACCCGGCCATCAGGTCGGATCGGGCGGACCTGTACCGGCAGTGCGGAGCCCACCTGTCCGTGTCTGGGAACTGGGCATTGTTGGGCGAGTTACAGCTGGGGCTTCGGCAGGCTTTGGGCCTGCCGGTGGGGCCCAGGGGCCTAAGCTGAGGCTTGGCCCTGGGTTGGCGGGTGTTTAAGTTGGTTTGCAGGTTCCGGTGAGCACCCACGGTTTTCCCTGATTTAGGGAAGTAGTGGGATGGGACAGTAGCGGGGTTCTACGGCCCTCTGCTGTCTTGCCCGCTATCGGGTCACCTCTTCGGGCAGGCCGTCCCTGGGTGGGCGGCCGTGCCGTGGGGTGTAAACCTGGCCGGTGCCGGCCTGGCAGCAGCCGCTTATAGCTGGATGCGGCCGGGGGCAGGGTGGCTCGCCCTTCCAGACAGGGAAGGGTCCTGGGGTGTCTCCCTTGGCCTGTCCGGTAGCTGGCCAGTTTTGCCTCATGCTGTTTAACTCAATAAAGTTGCCCTGTTTCCATCCAACTATGGCGTTGTCTCGTTCTTCCGACTGGGGGGGCAAGAACTGGCTTAATATATCTTTTCAACCTCTTTTCCAAACAAAAATTCCTTTCTAAAGCCCAAATGGATCAGAAAACTTCTTATTGCTTTCCATGGTTTGAGTATTTTCAAATTCGTCATCTTGTTACCAGTCCTCATATTCGGGAAGCTTGTGTTCACCCAGTGATGGATTTTGAATTTTTGCTGTCTTGTCCCAACTTTTCCAAAAACAGCCTTATTTCTAAATTATACCAAATATTGTAACTCTCTCTTCATAAACGTCTACCTTCCTATAGCGCCAAATGGCATAATGACTGTAAACTGCTCTTATCTCCAGAGCAATGGGAACAGATCTGGTCATCAGAAGCACTCCATACCAGCTCTTTAAATATTTTCCAGCAGAACTTTAAATTAATGGTGAGGTGGTATTATACCCCACATCACTTTGCACATATTAATAATCAATTTTCCCCATTCTGCTGGAGAGGTTGTGGACAAGTCACTTCATACCTGCACTGTTGGTGGGAATGCCCTTACGTTATTTCATTTTGGGGCCGCATTACACACTTTATTAATGATATTATCCAAACATCTATTCCTTTGAATCCTGACGTTATTTTAATAATTGGTACAACATTAAGCTGTCTCAGACTAAAATATCTCTAGTAACTGTGCTCTTAACTGCTGCAAAGTCAGTATTAGCTCATTCATGGAAAGATACCAAAGCTTTGACAATTGAATCTTGGCTATCCAAGGTTTGGGACCTTGGATTAATTGTAATTAATGTAATTATGGACAAAATTTCAGCAGGTTTAAATGGAGTTGATCCATATTAAGCTCAACTAAATTTTATAGCTAAGTGGTCCCCTATTCTTAAGAAAATGGACAATGATCCCTTCTACACAGATTTGCTTGCAAAACGCTCCATATATTGCAAAATCTTATTATATTAATCAGTACACTTCTTGTCATCCGTAAATGGGTAACTGTTTTTGTCTTCATGTGTTTTATCATTGCCTACATTGTATACTTCCTTTTTTGTTTGTTAATGATGAAAAAATTAAAAGTTAAAAAAAACACAAGGATAATGGAGCTCCTTCTGCCAGGTTTTTGGCTGACAATAATAAAGCAGAACACTAGAAAATTCAAACCAAAACAACAAAGCAACTGTGTGGCGAACAAATCACTTAATATCTTGAACAAATTTACTTCAATAACCTTCTATACAAAAGTATCTTATGCAATACAAAGTGCCACAAGGCAACACATAAATAATCTCAAAGTCCAAAGAGTCTTGTAAAAACACACTAAGGTGTGGTCAAACCATGATAGTTCCAAACATGAACGGAGCGGTGAAAATATGTTCAGAGGATGACTGTAGCACAGATGGAAAGGAGAGAGAAGGACTGTGCTACAGTCATCCTCTGAACATATTTTCACTGCTCCATTCATGTTTGGAACTATCATGGTTTGACCACACCTTGTTTGAGATTATTTATGTATTGCCTTGTGGCACTTTGTATTGCATAAGATACTTTTGTATAGAAGGTTAGTGAAGTAGATTTGTTCAAGATATTAAGTGATTTGTTTGGCCACACAGTTGCTTTGTTGTTTAGGCTTTTGGCTGAAGCAACAGATCTCGAAATCATTCTGCCTCCCCTGTCTATAGCCCCTTCTCAGTTCCTTGCAGCTTTTTGATATTATTCAGAAACTGGAGTTTTGGGGGCTGTAGAATTCTTAAATCTAGAGACACAATGTCATAGAATCAAATGTCTAGAAATGGAAGTCATTTAGTTTAGCCTGCTACTTAGAGCAAGAAATAAGCAATATATATGACATGAGGCATGAGGCTTTGCTGTTAATTGTTGATAATTTGGTTGGTAATAAATTGTTGTTTTTTTATTCTTTTATCTTTATGGTTTTATGATGTAAACTGCCCCAAGCTCATTTTTGGGGTAGGGCAGGGTATAAATCAAATAAATTAAATGAAAGAAATGAGCATAAGGCATATAGATGACAACTGCTACATACATATAAAAATATATTTTTGATGATTTAAATCCTTTTGTAAATGCTTATCTGTAGACTTACCGCCATTTTCTCCCTTTCTGCTTTGGGAAATAAATTTATTTACACGTACACACACATACACACAGATTTAGAATAGCCTTTAGGTAACCAAATTTAGGGAAACTGGAAATCAGCATGGTCTTCCTTTTATATCATCATCATACCACAAACAAATAAATATGTGTGGGGGCAATACACAGAGGTTGCAGTCCTTGGAACACTTTTCTATAAGTAAACCTCATTGAATCTGTTGTATTGTAAGAGCACTGAATTTCTGTTCAATGTCATGTGATAGTATGAAAAGAACACATTTGTTTGTCATGGGAGAAAAGCTTTAAACGAAAAACTGGAAAGCTGGAAAATATTTCATGATCTATTTTTTTGCCCACTGAACCCAAAGTGTGTGCACACTGTCATGAAGTTTTGTGGTGCTATTCTGTGTATGTGTGTGTCAAGAAGTGTTTTTAATGGCATTTGGAATTTTTATGGTTGTGACTTCTCATGGGGAACAGTCAAAAGTAAACTTACAGAAAAGCCAGGAAGAAAACAGCTACAAGCTGTCAAACATAAAACAGTAACTGGCTGTTGCTATAAGTATTTATAAAACCACAGCTGTCAAATACAAATGTATGAATATAAGATTCATTACAGGATGCATTGCGGTTGACTTCTGTAATAAACAGAAATATCTATACAGTCCTAATAGCTATCAAAAAAGCAAAGATATTATTTGGTGCCAAGATATAGAAAGATTTTTTTTAAAGAACTTAGGCAAGTTGAAATCAATTGCATGCATAACTGAAACCCAGGTTTTATGAAAATACCAATGATTTTCTGAAAAAAGAAGAGTTACTTTAATATCCTGCTTTTCTCTATATCCTAAGGAGTTTCAAAGCTGCTTTCAATCACTTTCCTCTCCCTACAACAGGCACCTAGATGGATCTGAAAGAGCTGAGAGAACTGTGACTGGCCCAAAGTCACCCAGCAGGCTTCATAAGGAGGGGTGGGGAATCAAACCCAGATCTCCAGATTAGCACCCAGCACTCTTAACTACTAGACCAGGGTTTCCCAAATCCCCCCCCCCCCCATGGCCCAGTTATTTTTACACTTCTCCTTCATGGCCCACTAAAATTTGGGGGTGGAGCCAGGAGACTTTGGGGGTGGAGCCGGGAGACAGGAAATGATGTACAAACAAGCCTAAAACTCTTGCAATATTTTGTTTAGAAAAGGAAGGAGAATAGTGGGATTTTGCAGTGCAATTGTAAAAATAAAATATTAAGAAAAAACACAAGGACCACACAGCAGAAAACTAAAAATATAAAATGCTCTCAGCCTGGGAAAACATGAAATGGCAGCCTAGGAAACATGAAATGGCAGGGCATTTAAAGCTTCTCCCCTCTCCATGTCTACTCAGATTAGCAATGGCAAGGAAGGAAGGAGGGAAGGAAGGAGGGAGGGAGGGAAGGAAGGAAGGAAGACGGGGAAAAGACTGACTGACAAAAAGAGAGGGAAGGAAGGAAGGAAGGAAGGAAGGAAGGAAGAAAGAAAGAAAGAAAGAAAGAAAGAAAGAAAGAAAGAAAGAAAGAAAGAAAGAAAGAAAGAAAGAAAGAAAGAAAGAAAGAAAGAAAGAAAGAAAGAAAGAAAGAAAGAAAGAAAGAAAGAAAGAGGAAGGGAGGGAGAGTTGGAAACAAATATAGAAAAAAGAAAAGAGAGAGAGAAAGAAAATAGGAAGGGAGGGAAAGAGTGAAAGAAAGGCAGGACAAAAGGAAGAAAGAGAAAAGAAAGGATAAGAAACGGGAGCAACTCACCTTTAAAACTGCTCACTCTCGGTGGGAAATCTGGCTACGAAGCCCTCAACGCCGGTCCAGTCCCCTGGCCGCTCCCTCACATCGCACCTCCCCACCCCCCCGCCCATCGTGTGCCTCCACGTCTCCTTATCCCTCCCTTCCCTACCTCCGGCAGGTCAGTTTCATTTTGCATAAAGCCTCCCGCCCCGCCTGATGGCCTGATTGCTCGGAAATCGGCGCGGAGCTCATTCCACGCTGGTCTAAGCTGGCGGCAGCTCAAACAGACTGCAGCTGAAAAGGGCACGTGGCTCCTCCCTCCTTCCTCCCCGGCACCTCCTGGATGGGAAGGAAGTGCCAGGGAGGGAGGAGGGAGAAGCCATGCACCCTTTTTGGCCGTGGTCTGTTTGAGCTGCTGCCAGCTTGGCCCAGCATGGCATGAGCTCCGCGTCAATTTCCAAGCGATCGGGCCATCAGGTGGGGTGGGGGGCTTTATGCAAGATGAAACTGACCTGCCTGAGTGAGGAAGAGTGGGTGAAGGAGGCACGGAGGCGCACGACCCGGGGGAGGGAGGCACGGTGCAGGGGGAGAGGCCGCCAGGGGACTTGAGGCCTCGTGGACCGGCATTGAGGGCTCTGCGGCCTGGTGCTGGGTCACGACCCTGCCTTTGAGAAACACTGAACTAGACCATGCTGGTTTTCAGTCATCATAGATTTCATACAGAAACTGAGGGAAATTAAGTCTGGTCAATATTTATTATATTCTTATTTTTATTGTTTTACCAAGATTTCCTCTCTGAAGCCAACCGCACCCTAATAAATAGACATTCCATGGTGTACTTGGGTATATTAGCTGATTGGCTCACTAATTTGGTGTTAATCTTTATTGTGTGTGTGTGTGTGTATGTGAATGCAGAAGCCAAATGCAAACTACTCTTGTAATGGGTCAGCTACAAAAAGGATGCACATTTGTGTAAGTCACCATTTTAACCTTTAAAATATATGAAAATGGGAGCCTAAAATCTACGTTTGTCCAGTGAGCAAGGTACATGTTTACTTTATAGTGGGGTATGTGAAAAGTAACACTAAATATACTGACAAAATTGCCTCTCCATAACCCAGTGTATAGGAGCCCCATGGCACAGAGTGATAAGGGGCAGTACTACAGTCCAAGCTCTCCTCACAACCTGAGTTCAATCCCAGCGGAAGCTGGGTTCAGGTAGCTGGCTCATGGTTGACAAAGCCTTCCATCTTTCCGAGGTCAGTAAAATGAGCACCCAGGTTGCTGGGGGTAAAGTGTAAATGTCTGGGGAAGGCAATGGCAAACCATCCCATAAAAAGTCTGCCATGAAAGTGTTGTGAAAGTAATGTCACCCCAGAGTCAGAAATGACCGTCTTTCCCCATATGAACCCCAGAGAGCACTGAGGTCAGCAGGGAAGAATCTGCTGACTATCCCTGGGCCGAAAGAGGTAAAACTACAGAGTACCTGCACTCGGGCTTTCTCTGTAGTGGTTCCATAGGTGTGCAGCTCCCGGAAGAAATGTGAGCCCTGCAGGACTTTGAACAGTTCCGCAGGGCCTGCAAGACCATCCTTTTTAGGATGGCCAACACCGATTAAAGAGAGAGACTGCTAAGGAAAAAAAAAATTACCATCTGTTTTAATAGCACCAGGATGTCAATTTTATTAATTTTAGAATTTTAATTAAATTGTTAAATTAGTTATTGTTTCGAATATTATTTTACTTAATGTATTGATTTAATGTTGTTAGCCGCCCTGAGCCTGCTTCGGCGGGGAGGGCAGGATACAAATAAAATGATGATGATGATGGTGCTTGGACCTTTACCTTTAACCTTAAGTGTATAGGGGTGGGTATGAACTGACTCATGAACTAAAGTTTGTGACAAATTTCGACTGGTTTGTGATTCATGAACAAAAGTTCATGGCAGGTAAACTTGCATAAACTTTCCACAACTTTTTAATTGGTTCATGGTGATTCATGGCAGTTCATGAATAGATATAAATACTAATGAGGCCCTCCAAAGCTCAAAAGGCACTGCTGGCTGCCAATTGTTATTGTGAGATCAGAATGCTATATATACCCTCAGCTCAGCTCCACACCCCCTCCTCTGTTAGGTGTTATCAGTTAGATAGAGAAGCAGAGAACTTGTTAAAAGCAAAGCATATTGATTTATTCTATAGAGTATCAGGAAACACAGTAAGTAGCACATGTTAGGGTTTATGTTTTAGGTAGACTCAAACCTCTGAGCCACACTGACTGGTTTCACACTATGACCAATTTCGCACTAGGGCTTGTTCTGGGTGGAGAGTCCTTTTGCCCCCGGCACTTCTCTTGGTTTTCGCACAAGCTGCTCCGGAGCTGCAAGTTGGCCCACTGCTTTTCCACGGCAAGCAGAAACCACTTGTAAGAGGATCTTGCTTGCTGTGGAAAAGCGGTGAGCCAACTCGCAGCTTCAGGGCAGCTTGTGCAAAAAACAAGAAAAGCACCAGGAGCAAAGGGGCTCGCCACCCAGAATAAGCCTAGTGCGAAATCAGTCAGTGAAATTGACATGATTTTATCCCATCATGAAAAAAAACAGTTCAGTTTGATCTGTCTCCAGGCTATCAGACAGCCACAGCTGAAGCAGCAGGATCCCAGCAGTGGTCTGTGGTTGCCCATTCACACTGCTAGCATACCTCAACCACGGACCTGCTGCAGAAAGTGTTGTTTTTAAAAAGTCTCCCAGTGTGTGCACTCAAGCAGATAAGCGCACAAGCGCTCCTCAGAGAGGGGATGGGGGGGGGAACCCTGACTGTGGTGGAAACGGCTTGGCTCAATCACACACCTCTTCAGCTTATGAGTCGCACCAGGGCATTCAGACAGCAGCCAATAATGTGACCTTAATGCGATTTAGGAAGATACTACCGGGATTATCCAGATAGCTTTTTTAATGTGGATGGAACGTGTCTGGAGACAGGGTGGGAATGTGGATGGGACGTGTCTGGAGACAGGGTGGAAATGGGTGTGGCTCAGAGGGCAAATGTGCTTGTGTGATCATGTGCTTTTAATCCGAATGGGAGGTGGGGCTAGGTCGGGCGAAATCTCTTGTGTGAAACCACCCACTGTTTCTCTGCTCATGCCAAGCAGAGGTACTTAACTACAGTGTGCCTCTGCTAAGAACTCACATTTTATTCCCTCCCACACCTCCTTTTTGTGAACAGATCTCTCCTGGTAGGGTTTGGCTGTTAGGTGGACTCAGGGCTACCCAGTATTAACACCTTCTCACCACAGGCTCAGCATTCTGAGAAGAAGGTGTGAGAAGATATCAAGATTGGTGGATTAAATTTTGGAGGCAGTTGCATTCCATTATGAATGTATCCTGCTAACAGTGGAGACTGAACACGTTTATTTGAGGATCATCAGCTCTTGAAAAAGAGAGTCTTTAAAATTGCTTTTATCGATTGCCCATTTGGTTCTTGGATCTTTGTTCTTCAGATGTCTTGTTACCTTCAAGCAAATCTGGGTGGAGTGAACTCTTAAAACCACAGACAGATTTACTTTGAAGATATCTTACACTTTATTGACTGAGTAGACTCTAATGCAAGGACTTTATAGATATTTTTCAGTCATTTGGAATGGACCATACTGTATTTTTATTGTAATGGATTGAGATGTAGTGTTTGTGATTTGTATATATTTAATAGGCATATACCATGCTTAGACCTTTTGTATTTATATTTAGTTTATTATTTTCATTATGTAGCATTTTTTCATGGTAGTTGGCTTTGTTTTAAACTGTGCCTCTTACTGTGTTTCCTGATACTCTATAGGTGCCAACATGCTGGCAATGGTGAAGGCTGTGTTCCTCAAAGGCATCATCTGCCCAGCACACATGCTTCACCTGATGGTGAAGGATGCTGTTCTGCTTTAGGCAGGTGCTGCCGATGTTAACTTTCCTGGGGGCAACTTCTTGGGGGGGGGGCATAACTCAAATCCTTGAAGTCTAATTTGCACATAACTTGGAGGGCATGTAGAGGAGCATCAGGGGGAGGTTCCCTGTAACTTTGATGTTTTTAGCTTACATTGGGTCCATTCAATACACTCTTGAAACTCCTGAACTTGCAGCTGTCATTTCTCCAGAAAGCAATTTCCTGGAGGCATCTTCTTTGGGGAGCTGTAACTTGGACTCCATCAGTCCAGTCCTCACCAAGCCTGAAGGGCAAGTAGAGGGGAGTCATTCAGAGATTTCCCTGTGTGTTTGGTGTCTCTAGCATACAGGGTAGGGACTGTTCTACTGCATCACAAACTTTACAAACTGAACAGATTTGTTTGGGCACACCCTGAAATCACAAACCAATACAAACTGCATTATCTGTTTTTGTGCCCATCCTATCTGTGTATGTCTTACAAATATCAGAAATCAGCATTCCTGTTCATTCATTTCTTGCCACTCCTCCCTTCTCTTCCTCCTGTCTTTGCATCCTTCATAATTTCTTCCCTTCCCATCCCCATGCACTTACTGAATTTATGGGCTGCTGCTACAACTGCAGTGGCTAGGCAGGCTTGTGGTAGTGTTCTTGTCAGCCAACCAATCAGGCAATATACCCAACTGCACAATGGAATATCTAGTTCTGAGGGTGCCTAACATGTTTGGAAACAGTACCCAAATCCCATGGGAATGAGATTAATTCCCTACTTGCCTACCAGGTCAACTGACTAACTAGTTGGCCACCAGTTTGTCCAACACCAGAGGGTTACAGCAAGCCCATCCAGCTGCATCTGTTTCCACCAGCAGACTAAATGGAATGGGTAGGGAGAATGAAAGGAGATAGAGGAAGCATGCTGTGCTCAAATGGGAACAAAAACAAATGTAGTACTTCTGATAACATACACAATAACTATTACAAAAAATAATGGGACATTTGGAACAAAGATGCGTATGGGAACAAAAACATTTGTTGGTTTATTTATACCCCATCCACCCCATGGGAACCCAAAATGGCTTATAGTATTGTTCTTCCCCTCCCCCACACCAAATTTATTCACACAACCATGGCCATGTGAAGTAGACTAGTCTGCGATAGTGTCTGGCCCAAAACCACTCACTAAGCTTTCAAGGCAGAGTTGTGATCTAAATCTCTGTCTCCTGGTTCCTAGACCAATACTCTAACCACTACACCTCATCTCTAGAAAATATAATGTCCTACATTAGATCTCTCGCCTGGGAAAACCTAGAGGCTTGTGACCTGTTTGCATTTAGTATACCGGCAACTGGAGCAAGATATTTTTTCATTGCATTCACATCATTTGCATTGTTTTTTTACAGATAATTTGCAAAGTAAATAATAAAAGGAAAACTGTATTAGTCATAGCTCTCCAGTGCATACCCACTGAGTGTTCAGGGCTATGAAAATATATAATGCTGACAGAGCAGTGGACATGATCTTCTGGGCCCTTACAATATAAGCAGAGCCTGATGAGTCAGAGCAATTGTTCATCTAGACTAGTATCCCAGTTGCCACAGTTGCAAGCCTGATGCCCCAGAAGACCTAACAAGTGAGGGTACAGATGCCAAAATTTCTCCCTATTGATGTCTCTTCCCCAACAACTAATATTCAGAGTTATGTTACCTCTGAACATAGGGCTTCAATTTAGCCATGATGGCTATTAGTCACTGATGAACCTATTCTTCATGAATGTGTCTATTCTTTTTTTTCAAAGCTACCTATGCCAGTGGCTGTCACTGCATCCCACAGGCAGGCCATACTTTATGCAAATAAATGCTTTCTTTCCTTCTGGAATGTGACCCTAGCCATATGACATTCTCTCTGAATTCTGCCCCCCCCCCCCATATCTCCCTGCTCATGACTAGGGATGTGGGGGAAAAAATGGTGGTACACGGATTTGGAGATATATGGGGGGGGGGATACAGAATCCCATATATTTCTGAATTCTGTAGTCGGAATAGCTGCATATACGGTAGAAGCACGGCTATTTCCGAATATACGGCCCCATTATACCCTATGGGCTATTGAAATCAATGGCAAATAGGGTATATTTGAAGCCGCTTGGAGGAAAGGGGGTTTGAGGGAGAGCCCCCAAATTTGCAGGGGACCTACAGGGGACTCTCCCCTACAAACCCTCCAAGTCCCAAAAAGATTGGGGCAGGGGGTCCAATTCCTGGGGCACCCAAAGCCAAACCTAACTTCACACCAGAGAATCTCTATAGGACCCAAATGCACTATATACATCTATCTACTCTATGAACCCTGCCACACAAAACACAATCTGCTCAAGGTCTGCAGACCTGACTGCAGCAAACCCAGATGCCAGTTCTCCAGCCCTCCCCCAAAGAATGCGGGGAGAGCTGGCCAAGCATGCTGGCTCTGGGTCTCTCACCCAGGTGCCAGCTTCCCTGCCACAGAACACACAATCTACAGATGCCAGCTCTCCAGCCCTGCCCCAAACAACACAAGAGAAGCAGTGGACCGCACCTAGCTCCACATCATTCTGTATCTGACACAAAGCAAGAAGCATTTAGACTTACCTTGAGTGATGGATGGTTGGCTGGTCTAGGCTCTTTTACGTTACCCAGGGTGCACCACGAGGAGGCGAGCCAGAATTGCACCCCAAATGAGGAAGATCACTGGGAGGGCCTCAGATTGTGTGAGAGGAAGGCAACCATTCCTTCTCTCTCAGCTCAGCAGCAGCACACCAGCTATCACTGTCCCATAAGAGGGACCTCAGCATTGGTATGGCTGCTGGCTGCCTGTCATCATCACTGGCACCTCCCTCTTTCCTCCTCCTGCCCCTAGTCTATTATTAGTGGAGGAGCATTTTACAACCACCTCCCAAGCATGGGCCAAGAGAGGATGCAGGCACAAGTAGGTGCTCACTTCATTCACTCTCAAAGTCTACGTTCGATGAGCCAAACAGAGGCAAGTTGACCTTCAGGAAGACCAACTGCTAAACTGTCCAGGGTTGCAGGCAATTATGATGTGGGCAGACAATGTCGCCCATATGCGAAAAGACGCACTCGCTCTGCACGCTCGTCGGTGGGCATGAGAGGAACGCCTTGGCCACAGAGGAGAGGGCTGGCCAGACCTCCTCCTTCGTGACCCAGTAGTCCAAAGGAGACATTTCCTGCGGCTCGAGGGGCTCCAAAAGATAGTCCCTCACCATCGCAGCACCTGTCTTCGCTCTCGGTGCCCTACCGCTCCTAGAGGGGCCAACAACCCGCCTGATGAGTGTCATCTCAGGACTCTTTGTGTCGTGAGTCTGGTGGGAAACACTGCCTAGCTGGAGAGGTTGGGGATGAACAACAGCAGTGGAAGTGGCAGATGAGCTGCTTCCACCCCTCTCCTCCTCAACTACCAGCACTGGGCCCTTCCTGACTCTGGAACGCTCGACCTTCTGGGAGAGCTCATCTCACCAGCAATCAAGCTCGTTGGCCCACTTGGCGACTGTGCCCTTAAGGCGTGGGCCTAACATGGTCGCCATCATGTAGACCTTATATTGGGTGAAAGTCTGAAAGCGGGCCTCAAGCCCTTCCTGCAGCCTAACAACCAGGGCGCGCACCGCTGGAAGAGCATCTGCATGGCCTTGAGCTGGCACTAGAAATGAGGCCAGGTCCTCACGTGCCATCTGGACCATGGGGATGACCAGTGCGATGCTCGCCGTGTCAGACGAGAGCATTTCTGCGTGGGTCTTGAAGGGCCCAAGAACCTCCACAGTCTGAGAAATGACCATCCAATCCTCTTGGGTGAGATGGTTCTCATCCCGAAAGACCCTCATCTCAGAGACAAAGGCATCCAGGGCTGCTCTCTGCTCCACCATGCGCTCCAGCATGGCACAGGTGGAGTTCCAGCGTGTGCTGACATTACCGATCAGGCAGTGCCCTGGCACGTCTGTCAGTGTCTGTTTCTCATGCAGCCGATACGAGTCCATATTGCTGCGTGAGAAGTGACCCGTGATGTGCCGACACTTCTGGAGCAGAAGTTGGTACTCATGGGTCGTGGCTAAATACCAACAATTTTTGCTTTTCACCTGGCTCAATGCATCCTTAACCACGAGGTGGAGAAGGTGGGCCACGCAAAGAAGGTGCTTTAAGCCCTCACACTGGACAGCCGCCTTGATGTTGGAGCCACTCTCAGTCACCACAAAGCCCATGGCGACGTCCCCGCTGCCTACCCAGCCCTCTAACTGCCGTGAGAGGACGGCTCTGAGAGTGTCCGCCGTGTGCGGTGCATCGACTGCTTTGGCATGCAGCAAGGCCCAGCGATAGCCAGCCTAGTGGCCCTGACCCTGCCTGCCACTACTGCTGCCACCCCCACCTCCACACTGCACTGCCCCCAGCTCTCTGGGTTGCCACCAATGCGCAGTCAGGGAGAGATACCCCTTGAATGCATGTTGGGAGCTCCAGATATCTGAGGTGAAATGAACAGTCCCCCCGGCAGCACCACAGATCTGGTCGCCATGAAAACAGCTGGCACAATGGTCCTGCTAATGGTGGTTCTCGCAGGAACTTTGTACCAGGGTGCCAGGTACTCAAGCAACCCTAGCACCCCAGGATTTTCGATCACTGAAAATGGAAGCCCATGGGCGATCAACCTTGCAATGTTCCAGGCAATCACCCTCCTGCCATACCTGATTCCCCCTCTTGGCACACAGGTGCGTCCCCCACCAAACATCTCAGGCAGAGATGCCTGTTGTCCCTGTACTCCCACAGAACACTCCTGGAAAGCGGAGGTAGTTGCGATGGGACGGACCTTTTGGCTGGGTCATGTTAGCCGCTTGGGCACAACAGCACCAGCCTGCTTCTCCCCCTTCAGAAGCACCCCCAGGTGGTGCTTCCGCAGGTGATTCTTCATCCCCCCCAAAGTCAGGTGGGCAGGGTCCCACCCACGACTGATCCGGGCCCTGCACAGCTGGCACTGCGCATAGCGTGGATCCTCCATAAGTTGGAAATGCTTCCAGACTTTGGAGGTGAACGGATGCCAAAACTGACTGGCAGCTTGGGTGTCTGGAGCCAACTCCTTTGAGGTGCTGAGGGCAGACACATTGTGTCTCGGGGTGGCAGGAGAGGCTGGCCGCCAGGAAAAAGTGGGCAGAGATGGAGGCACCTCATGTATCTCCATCTCTTCCCCCTCCACCCCATGCGGCCTCCACTCCTGGTCATCCCCTGAAGGACTGCTGGTGCCTGAAGAAACTGAAGAAAGGGGCTGGTCCTCCTCAACCAACTTCTCCTCCAGCTCCTGCACAACACTCTGCACCCTCCTTGGGGTGATCATTTTGGACAGAAAACTGTCCCCAAAGCTCATCTCCAAGGAAGGCTGCTCTTGCTGCCCCTCCTCCAGCTGCTGAGGCTGAGCGACATCAGCTGGAGGAAAGACTGCCTGAGCAGCAGACCCCTGCTCAGTGCCAGCACCTACTGGCACCTCTGCTGAGGGCACCCCAGCAGCAGCCTCGATGAAGGGCCCAAGACGGGCCTTCTTCTTCATCACACTCCGACCAGAGGTCAGAGTGCTGGAAGGTGGCTGTGGAGTGGCCCCACGCACAGGTGGGGGGAGACTTGTGTCCTTCCCCTCCCCCTCCCCTCCACCCCTCTAGTCTTCTCCTTGGCCTTTCCCCCAGGGCCCCTATTCTGTTGCCTGTCACTCATGTCACCCTTGGCCACTCTCACACAACCTAAACTGAGAGTGGGGTTTTTTTTACAAACCTAACTCACTGCAGTGTACTCTGAACCAACAGGGTGGCCCTGACCCTCCCTTTTAAAGAACCCTCCCACCAAAACTTGTTTGTTTGTTTTTTTGGTCCCTAACCTGTCCCTCTTTGGGTTGGGGTAGTAGTAGTCTGGTAAAGTTAAGAACATAAGAACATAAGAGAAGCCATGTTGGATCAGGCCAACGGCCCATCAAGTCCAACACTCTGTGTCACACAGTGGCAAAAAATTTTATATACACACATACACTGTGGCTAATAGCCACTGATGGACCTGTGCTCCATATATTTATCTAAACCCTTCTTGAAGGTGGCTATACTTGTGGCCGCCACCACCTCCTGTGGCAGTGAATTCCACATGTTAATCACCCTTTGGGTGAAGAAGTACTTCCTTTTATCCGTTTTAACCTTTCTGCTCAGCAATTTCATCGAATGCCCACGAGTTCTTGTATTGTGAGAAAGGGAGAAAAGTACTTCTTTCTCTACTTTCTCCATCCCATGCATTATCTTGTAAACCTTTTTACACCTTGTAAAAGTTTAGGAGACTAGGTGATCCTGCCTCTACCGGGCTACAGTTTTTAAAAGGCTACCTTGAGATGAAGGCAATCCTTGTTATATCCTTCTAGTTAAACTTCTCCTAACTAGATCCTGGGACAAACCTGATTTCCTTGCAAACTAGAAATCAGGTGTCCCCTATAACTTGAGAGCAGCTGTGGTTTACCCCATGGAAATCTAAGGATGCACCAGCTTTCAGTGGCTGAAAGTAAGATACACTGCAACCCTAGTCTCTTTAAAAAGGAGCCTGATGTGGCCTAGTAGTCATGCTGCCTTTTATGAGAAACCTAAAATCTTTTTAAATCACCCCTATCTGGCCTACTTGAATTTTGAAAAGAGATAAAGCCCTAAACTGTACTAAACTGTTTTTTTTTTTTAATTTCAAAAAACACAATCCCTAAAAACACAAACCCTTATTAGTGGGGCAGCCTATTTAGTGGCCCTAGCCAAACTGAAAGCACACTCAGACTCCAAAAATAACTCTATAAAAACATGAAGGTGACCCAGCCCACACAGCCCACACACACCCTCACCAACCCCCACACCAACCAGAGGTAATTTAAAAAAACCAAAACGTGAAAGAAAGAGACTTAACTTTTAACCCACCCCCCACCCCCTCCAAAAAACCAGCACAATCAGAAAAGGCCAAGCAACTCAACTGTTAAAGAAGTGGCCTTTTCACCAATAAGAAACCTCAGGCCAAATCCGTCAACAACACCCCCCCCCCCCAAAAAAAAAACCAGAACCAGGGAAAGGGACAACAGGAGAAGGCCAAGAAACTCAACTGTTAAAAAAGTGGTCTTTTCACCAATAAGAAACCTCAGGCCAAATCAGCCAACAACCTCCCCCCCCCCCCAAAACCAGAACCAGGAAAAGGGGGACAACAGGACAGGAGGATGCAAAACCTGCAGCAATAGAGAATAGATCCAAACAGAAGGCCAACACAAACTCAACTGTTAAAAAGTGGCCTTTTAAACAATGAAAATTAGGCCAAACAGCACCCCCCCCCCCCAAGAACCAGAAGAGAAAAGGAACAGCAGCACAACACAGCAGCAACAAATCAAACACAGAATCCTTTTAAAACAGTAAAAAACTTAACTTTTAACAATACAGGAACTTTACCAACCCCTCCCCCCCCCAAAAAAAAATCTTCACCCTAACCCCAAGAAATCCAAGCCACCCAAATCAGGAAAAGTAAAAGGACACTGCACTTTTAAAAGTCCTTTCACTAAAGTAAGATATGGGCAAATTGGCAAAAAAAAACCCACCCCAGACCCCCTCCCCCAGCAGAACCCCCTAACCCCAAATAAGCTACCCACCAGGGTAAAGGGACTCTGAGTCTTAAAAAGTCTTTTTACCTACTAAAATAAAAACAAGAACCCCAAGACTGTCTTACCTTAGATGTCTTCTCTACTCCAGGCAAGTCTGGTAAGGCTGAGAGAGAGCAGCAGCAGCTGAGGCCAAGGGCCAGCACAGCACAATCTCTCTCACACACCAACACACACCAACACAGCAGCAATGGAGGAGTCCAGCCAGGCAGACTCCTCTGCCCTACAGAGAGCAGTTTCAAAAAATAGCACTGCTCTGTGATTGGCCAGACAACAGTGCTTACTTGGATACCCAAGTAAGCAAAAGATCAAAAGAACAACAATGTTGCTGATGGCTGGGGGATCAGCTACACAACAGCCCTGCAAAGCACGCATTTGCAATGCATTTTGCAAATGCATGCTTTGGATTGGCTGCTGGGGCTCCTCTTCCCCCTCTCCCCCTCCATGATCCCAGGGAGGCTATGGGAGAGGCGGGAAAAGGCTACCAAAGGCGGGAAAGGAGGCAAGCAGCTCCCCTGAGGCTGCAGAAGCCCCTTTCCCACTTTTTCCATGGATTTCCGTATACTTCCGAATATCTATACGGAAGTATACGGGGAGCCATACTTGGCTCCCGCATAATAGGCCCCAATTGGATTCGGCTGTATGCGATTCCGTATACAGCCAAATCAGGGGTGATTCGGCGGTTGATTCGGTTCAGCCGAACCGAATGCACACCCCTACTCACGACCTGAGTTCAATCCCTGCAGAAGCTGTGTTGAGGTAGCCGGCTCCAGGTTGACTCAGCCTTCCATCCTTCTGAAGTCAGTAAAATGAGAACTCAGCTTGCTGGGGGTAAAGTGTAGATGATTGGTGAAGGCAATGGCAAACCACCCCATTAAAAAGTCTGCCATGAAAACATCAGGATGCGACGTCACCCCAGAGTCGGAAACGACTGGTGCTTGTACATGGGATACCTTTACCTTTAACATAAGATAATATAATATATAACAGGGGTGGCCAAACTGTGGCTCGGGAGCCACATGCAGCTCTTTTACACATATTGTGTGACTCCCAGAAGTCAAGGAGGCTTAATTTCAGGTAAGCATGCTTCCTGGTGGCTTAATTTCAGGTAAGCCTCTGAGTGCTGCCCCATAGGTAGGCAACTATTTCTGCCATGTCTGAAGCAGGGAAGGAAAGAAAAATAGGCAGGCTTGCAAGCTCTTCTCCTCCAGCACAGAGGTCACTGGGAGACCTAGAGTGGAAAAAGAGAGTGCAAGAGCCAAAGGAGTCACTAGAAGGAGGAATGGAATTAAAGACAGCGGTGCAGGTTCCCCTTAGTGTCATAGCTCTTGTAGGAGCTATATTTACTTGGTGTCAAGGCAAAGAGATGCAAATGCTGGTCAAAGATTTATATGATGCATGTATGTCTCCTTCTCTCACTGATGCCAAAAAATAATTTCCTAACCGTTCCCTTTGTTGGTTTTATGACTCTCATACCCAGCTTTTGATATTTTTTTAAAAAGTCTCCTTCTAGCATGGTCATGTTGTAAAGTGCATACATATGTATTTTACCTTACTATGCAAATAAAGTATTAAGAGTTTTAATAAAGACATATGTGTAATATTTGTTCATGTCTTGTGGCTCTCAAACATCTGTTTATTCTATGTGGCTCTTATATTAAACAAGTTTGGCCACCCCTGATATATAACATGCATCTTCATTCAAATGCCATTCAGTGAACTGCATCTGAACAGTGTACTAAAGCTGAGAATTGTTGGTATGCAAAATGGTTCAACATGAGGAAATGTTTTGAAAGAGAATTTGGAGAGTGCGGCTTTCTGTTTAGCACTGGCTGGCTAGCTGGCTGATTTAGAACAAATGATCCCCAAAGGTCAAGATGATTGTTTACAGGGAAAAGATTCAAAACAAAAACTATTTGAATCCCAAAGAAGGTATGTTTGATCAGCTGGATTTGCCCAAACTAGGCCCCACATCTTCATAAAAGTGACATTCGTGTATTTTTAAGTTATATGAACCCTTTTTGCTTTGCAGATGATGAATTTAGTCCCAGTTGTGTTCACTTTCTAAAATGTAAATAGTCTAACAAAAGATGGCTGTAAAGGTATTCATGTGATAAAATTATAAGCATTATCTGTCTTCAGAAAAAGAAGAGATGGAACAAATGCTCCTTTCCCTGCAGTCAGTGGCAGAATTCTTCGGAGAAAGGAGCTAGTTAGAGGAAGGTTATATGGAATGACTCCTGGCAGACAAGGCTCCCTGTCCCCCTTTCTCTCTTTTTTTCCTCATTTGAAATTCATGAAGATGAAGTGCTGCTTTTGTTTCCCCGTCTCTGTGATGAGCCCCACTACTCTTGCCAAAAGCAAGCTAACACAGCATAACTGTTTTTCATCTAAACTGCATGTCCAACCTGCTTAGTCTTCAAAGAACATTGATGATACAGCTTTGATACCCAACTGCGGACTGACAAAGTACAGGGCACACATGCAGATGGTCATGATGAGAATTTTTAATCATCACTTTATCTTTCAGTGTGTTGATAAAACAATGGGCAGGGTGGGGGGAAGCCAAGTGGGAGAGAAGAAAGAGGAGGGGAGGATGATGTGAAAAGGAGGAATATTCATGAGACCAAAGTGGCTCTTGTTTTCATTGAGACAGCATTTTCAAAATAAACAAGGAAATCAGCAGTTTGGAAAAAAGATTCCCTGGAGGAGATTTTTAATCCATTACACTCCCATACAACAGAAAGGGTTACAAAGTGAATAAGAATAACCAAGGAAGACAAAGGATGCTGTCTATTTCTATCAAGAGATTCACTGTTTATTTAAGCACAAAAGCAAATTAAGATTAGCTTTATATAGTAATATGATTGTAAATTGGGATTGTGTGATTCCCAGTCTTAAATCCAACAGCTGGTTTCCATGGATCTTTTACAATGCTAAATTGTCCAAATGATAAATTAGGTTTTAATGTTTTATGATTTCTTTATACAAGCCCACAGCTAAGCAGTTTTATTACTCAGTCCATTGGCTTCTTCATGTCGATTGCTAGCAAACTAATTTCATTTTTACCTATGCAAAGTGTTATATAAGCTCCTGTGTGAGCTAAAGAAAATAACGAAAGAGTTATCTGAATCCACCCACATAAGTGGGAAGGTACAGTGTGTGTGTGTGTGTGGGGGGGGAACTATGTCATTCTCATTATTGATCACTGTGCTCTATTGTGTAATCTGGAGCTAGGATAAAAGGCCTGGTTCCAGTTTACCATTTTGTTCCACTCAATTTAATTCTTTTTACCCAGTTTAAGCTATTGTTTTCTAATCACATTCCCTAAGCTGCACAAAGGGGGGGGGGGGGTAGAGGATGGCATGCTTTTGCCTGTCATGTACATCAAACGTGGGGATGTAGTGGCTGTGTTGTCCCTGCTGTTTTCTGTACTCTTATAACTACATTAGCCAAACACCACAGAGTTCTCCTTTAATACCCAGCAATGTCAGCTAGAATGATTCCATGTTATGGAACAAGAAAGCAACCTTACTTAGAAAAGGCCTAAGTATGTATTTCTACTCTTTCCAAAAATAAATCAGACCTTTAATTTTCTATACTTAACAGTAATATTTTAATCACTTTAAACACATTTTTCCCTCCCCCCCCTTCTGAACATGGATTTCTGAGGGCCTTTGTAACTGCTGGTGCTAATATGGGACTATCTAGACAGCAATTGACATCTTCTTTCCTTCATGATGCATAATACAGCACAAACTGTTGGCCAGATGAAGAGATGAGGTGGTGCAGGTGAGGTAGGTAGGAACTGCAAGTGTAATGTTGTCAGCTGGTGACAATTTTTATGCACCGATAAGAATTGAGGACATTTGTTGGTGGTAGGAGACAATTTGCACTCTCAAATAATTTGGAATTGTTTGGTGCAGCACTAGTTTAATTCAAACAATTCATTTTGGGAGAGGGGGATCTTCTGCCATTCTCCAAACATGGGTCAAAGAGAGGTCTGAATGTTTACCCTTCCCCAGTAAGAGAACTGGCATTTTTTTCCTCAGCAGAGTCTTGAAAACAGCTAAACCCACAAGTGCTCTTACCCTAACTAGTGTAGAATCCTCCACTTGCTATATTATGAAGTAGGATGCTGCATCCATTCCATGACCTTCACCTAGGTGCAAGAGAGGTCTGACATTGGTTACTAGTTGAAGCAGCCTCATGCAGAATCAGCAAAGAGCAGGCAGCTGCATTTTCATCCCAAAGTGCAGCCTGTGCTATGAAATATCTCCAGTTCAAGAAATTCTAGGCAATCAGCAGAAGGGGAGGGGACTATATTGGTCACATATGTTATGAGCATGGAGGAACAGGATCCCACCACCAGAGTTTCTCTCAATGTTGGCCAAAAGGACAGTCCCACATGGACACACAAGACTAGTTTTGGCATTTTGCCACAATGCACTGAATATATCAAGAGGGGCTTATCTGGCTTATAAATCAGCTCCAAGGCCAGTTCTGCTATGAGGGCAGTATCACATTCTGTCAGTAAACAGTCTCTTTGGCTGCATGAGAAACAGAGCCCTTGACCATTCCTTTCATCTGTTTGGCAGTAGGCTTCCTTCCTTCCTTCATGGCCTGCTTTGCAAGGCACTCCAATCTGGAATCTAAACTAAGGATGCTGCTCTACTCCAGCTTTCTGTTCTCATATAATTGTGGAACCTCTGTCTATAGTCTTCAGGTTTTTGTGGGACTTTTGAAACAGGCTGCAACAAGGTGACAGGGAAGAGAATGAATGCGTGCATAGGTTTTGGGGTTTTGGTTTATGTAGGCAGAAATTTAAATATGAACACAGTGTCGATGCGCTTAGAGACCAAGAGGGTGATTCTTAGCGACGCAAGAGTGAAGGCTGTACACAGTAGCTGTAAAACCACTATATACATTTATTTACAACACCACTCACTCTTCTGACTGACAATATGTTCCGCTGCACTCCAACTCCATTAACCCACAATCACCACAGTTACTCTGTACATTTATACATTGGACAGCCAATCAGCAACTTGCTGTGTCATGCTGACTCTGCTGGCTGATGCAATCCCTCTGGCAGCCAGCCACCTGCTGTCATGTAGATCATCTAAGCCTCTAGATCTACTTTCTGTTCTGCAGCACATGCTATAAGCTGTCTCTTTACATATAACAGTGACACCCCTCCTCAGGTTATAGCTAGTGCTGTCATCCATACATTACAACATTGCTTATACATATTGATCATTTCACCATCAATACATTGGTTACATTTCTTTTCATATATACATTGCTTACAGTTCAGTATTTCCATTCCCCGGAACACTTGTGTTAACGCACACACATTTTGCTCTGCTTGCCAATTAACCTGCAAGCTCATTCTTATCAGTTGGCACTCTGCCCAGACTGACCATATCTCCTCAGTTGGCTCTGTTCCCAGACTGAGCACTTTCCTTATCTTTTTGCTGGCTTGTTTCCCAGACCTGTTGGAAACAGTACCGTGTAGTTTCAGTACAGGCGCACATACTTTTCCAATTCACATTTTTACAGATTTCAGCCTTTTTACACATAGCTTAACATTGTTTCATTTTTAACACTCACAGTTTGGAAATGTTCGCATTTTAGCTTCAGTTTTACAATCATCGTTTAGTTACAGCTTATCACACATCTTCAAACAGTAAGTTTGTTTAATGTTACAGCATTGCTTTCATTTGTACATTGCACCCTTTTTAATTCAGTTATTGCTTACAGCCTCTCCTTCCAGGCTTTGCTTATGTGTCTCCTTGCTCTCCAAGAGACATCTTGTTCAACAGCTCCAGCACACTGGGATATGTTTTAGGATGGTCATCGTATACATAAGTATAACCTCCCTCTTCCATAGTGAAAGAAGTATCCACATGTACATCTGGTGCACTTACACAGCCCCTTGGCTTTCCATCTGGCAAACTATCTCCATTGCCCAGATAATTTATATCAGCCTCAAAACCATATCTTTTGGGCGGTACACCTTTATTTTCTCTTGCCGAGACTCTGACTTCAACAGGCTCCCTTTTTACAGCCTCAGAAGTCTCTTGCTGTTTACTGCTATCAGAACTGCTCGCACTGTCATCCTGCTGCAGAGAGTGAGCCTGCTTGCTTTCTGGCTTTTGCCCCTCCTCACTTGTCAGAGACAGTTGCAGCTTCGTTTCTCTGGGCATTTCATTAGCATGAATTTTAGACCAATTTTCATCCTCGCAAAACGAGGCAGACCTGCTCAGCTTTATCAAGTCATTACTGTCCACAAATCTCCAGGACTTCATGCCGTTCTACTACCCCACAAACACAAGCTTTTTGCTTTTGGGACCTCCCTTCCTCCTCTTATCCAGAGGAATATTCACCCAAGCCTTTGATCCAAATATTCTAAGGTGATCCAGGGATGGCTTTCTTCCATACAGGACCCTGTAGGGTATGTCGTTTATAGCCTCCGTCCACAAGCGATTAGAAATATAACAGAACGCTTTCAAGGCTTCACCCCAGTATGCCTGCCTTAGACCACTATCTTCTAACAAAGCATGGCAGATACCCTGGAGTACTCCCCCTCTCCGTTCCACGATCCCGTTCTCCCATGGAGAGGAAACATTGGCAACTCTATGTTCTATGCCCTCTTGCCTCAAATAGTTGGCAAACTCTTTGTTTAGAAACTCACCTCCCTGGTCAGTCTGAATTGAGGCAATTTTTGCATTCAACTGTTTTTGCACCCTTCTAGCCCAGTACTTGAAGGTTGCACAGACATCACTTTTGTGCTTAATAGCATACACCCACGCAAACCTGCTGTGGTCATCGACCAAAATCAACCCAAACCTGTTTTTAGAAACACTGGGTGCATACGGCCCCACCAGGTCAGCATGTATTAATTGGAGTCGGCTCTCAGACACTCGTTCACTCCGTTTAGTCGATGGAAATGCCCTTGATTTGGCTTCTTTACAAACATTGCAATCTAGGAAGGCATTACATTTGTCAACTTTCACTCCCTCTAATATCTCCAGAGTTTTATTAATTGTGTGGTAGCTGGCCCAGCCTTCTATGCAGCCTATTAATGCACCTGCTGTGTGGCTGTCTATTCCACACAGTCTGCGCCTTCCCCACATTTTGTATAAGCTCATACACATTAGCTCTTAGAGTGCCTTTAGCCAGCTGTTTACCCTGCTTCAAAATTTCACAGCCCTGCCTATCAAATATTACGGTAAACCCAGCTCTTGCCAAGACGGAGACACTTAACAAATTAGTCTCTAACTCTGGCACACATAACACATTATCAAAGCTGTGATTAAGTCTAGGAAAATAGACTGTGCCTTGGCAAAGCACGCTCGCTTGTCTCCCATCAGCTAAGCTCACCGTTTTCTGCTCAGCTGGTCTGCAGTCCAGCAGCTGTTCTTCCTGGCAGCAGAATATCTGGGTAGCCCCAGAGTCTAGAACCCAGGGCAGACTCTGCAGTCCCGAACCAGTTCTTACCACAGTTGCCTGGGGTGTCCTTGAAGACTGCTGCCGGCTCTTTCTCTGCTGCTGCTGAGGACAAAATCTTTGTAGATGCCCGAGCTGTTTGCACAGATAACAGCGCTTCCTCCGCACCTGCAGGGCTTTCTCCTCCTCTTTAGCTTGCCAGCTGGAACCAGCCCCAACAGACCTCGGCTTATCTTCTCCTTTGGGTCGAGTCTGCTCTCCCTTGCTCTCCAGCTGCCTCTGCTCTTCTGCCAGGAGTTTGCTGGTCACGTAAGGCAAAGTTAGCTTGTCGGCATCCTGCCCTTCAAATGCTATCACCAGCATGTCATATCTCTTGTCCAGAGAGCTCAATATGATGTACGCCTTATCTTCCTCAGCCACCGCTTTCCCTCTTGCTTCTAGCTCTTGGAAACAATTAGACATACCGTCGAGGTGGTCCCTCATCGACTCCCCGGCCAGCATACGTTTCCTGTAGAGCCTCCTCCACAGGGATATCAGCGAACCTGCTGACTTCTGTACATACACAGCCTTGAGAGCTTCCCAAGCCTCCTTTGCTGTCTGGTGCCCACGGACATGCACCAGCTGGTCATCTGAAACACTTAGAATGATTGTGGCTAGAGCTTTTTGATCCTGAACGGCCTCTGCCGGCGTGGGACTAGCTGGAGGAGCTGACACACAGTCCCAAAGCCCCTCTTTCTTCAGGAAATGCTCTAACCTCAGCGACCAGGTGTTGTAGTTGGTAGTGGTGAGCTTCTCCACCAGCACTGTAGCTGCTGCTGTAGCCATCCTGCTCAGACTCCTTTCAGCCACTGCTGGTCTCACCTCCTAGGCAGCCTCTGGAGCAAGTCAGCGTCCTTTCTTTACCACCTCTCTCAGGTCTTCTAGGCGCAGCGGAAGCGTGCTGGGCCCATAACCCTGTCGATGCGCTTAGAGACCAAGAGGGTGATTCTTAGCGACGCAAGAGTGAAGGCTGTACACAGTAGCTGTAAAACCACTATATACATTTATTTACAACACCACTCACTCTTCTGACTGACAATATGCTCCGCTGCACTCCAACTCCATTAACCCACAATCACCACAGTTACTCTGTACATTTATACATTGGACAGCCAATCAGCAACTTGCTGTGTCATGCTGACTCTGCTGACTGATGCAATCCCTCTGGCAGCCAGCCACCTGCTGTCATGTAGATCATCTAAGCCTCTAGATCTACTTTCTGTTCTGCAGCACATGCTATAAGCTGTCTCTTTACATATAACAGTGACACACAGAACTGCATATGAGGTTACTGGGTTCACCAGAGATGGTTTTAGATATAAAGCTGTTTGACTTCCCCTGCAGATATTACAGACATTTAAAGGTTTTGTTTTAGAGGTTAATCTAGATGTCCTCTTACACTTCACACATTATAATCACAGTCTTGATCATACTCCACTTTGTTCCTTTTGTTAAGACCAGGGCTCTTTTTCTAGCAGGAGCTCCTCTGCATATTAAGCCACGGCCCCCTGATGTAGCCAATCCTCCAAGAGCTTAGAGGGCTCTTAGTATAGGGCCAACTGTAAGCTCCAGGAGGATTAGCTACATCAGGGGGCATGGCCTAACATGCAGAGGAGCTCCTGCTAGAAAATGAGCCCTGGTTAAGACTATTAGATTATTTTTCCTCTGGCAAGATAGCTATTCTCCTCTCATAAAGAGCAATAATTCTGTCTTTTGGCATATTTAGGGCCACATCTAAACCCTTTACCAAAACCCTCTTTTCCAATTAACAGTGACCCTTTTCGCACACAGCTTACCACAGGGTCGCATTCCTGTTCTCTCCACAGCATCCATCGGATTTTCCATTATCTGCACCGAAGTTACAGGAAGTGCCGCTGCTTTTGCATAGCAAATGTAAACTGCTAAAACCCAGTTTACGTTTGCTGCGCAAAAGCCACGGCACTTCCTGTAACTCCGGCGCAAATAATGGGAAATCCAACAGACGCTGCTGAGAGAACAGGAACGTGTCCACGTGGTAAGCTGTGTGCGAAAACAGTCAGTCTTTGTACATGGGACCTTAGGCTTGAACTGGAGAAATATAATTCCCTCTGAAGATGAGTGTTCCTTTGTTTTTCATACAGAAACTATTTAACTTGTTGGGAACAATTTCTGAACGGAGCCTCCTCTAGGCTCAAAGTCACACCACTCTGGCTCTGAACCAGACTCTGCTTCAGGTGTAGGCTCTCCTCACATTACAGAGACTCTCAAAAGCAGCCAGTCTCTGATCCATACACTCCAACTCCTTCAACTTTACAACTTTTGCTAACTGACTAACTGACCCCCTTTCTTGACAGTTAGCTGCAGTTCCCCAATCAGAGTGAGTTCCATTAGCTGTCATTCATATGCACTGCCTCTAAGCATGCATATGCCTGCAGTCAGTCTTGCAGAACTTTTTTCAGTTTCTAATAATCTACAGCATCTCAGGCATTTCACAAGCAATACATAGTTAAAGCAATCCCAGAAAAGAAGAGCCCCCTAATTGGGCCCATTGGGTCTTGGGCCAAGCTGTTGCTACAGCTCTCTGCTCTGCATCATCAGATGGAGCCATTTTAGTCATGCAAAAGGGGCACATCCCTTGGGAAACCTTCAGGGTGGAGTCCACTACAGGCCAGCAAGTAATACATCTGACTTGTTCAGTCATCCTTCAATCCTGGAACTTTTATTTGCTCTCTTTCTTTATACAGTTAATGAATAGTATCCCTTTAATTATAGTCCTGTTGTTTCTCCCTTAGACTTGAAGCTACACTGAGCTAGCTCTGCTTTACCTTTAGAACAATAACAATAAAATTTATAAACCATCCTTCCCTGAAGGCAGTGTACATTTGAATAAAAACATACAATAGTTAAAATACAATAGATAGGAAAATACATGCCCTGTGAAACTGAGTTAGGTCTTGCGGGGCACAGATATCACTAGGCAGATCCAGATGGGTAGCTGTGTTGGTCTGAAGCAGCAGAATAAAGTTAGAGTCCAATGGCACTTCACTATTTTCCAGGGCCATAGCCACGATTTGGAAGATCGGGGAGCATTTACATTTTTCAGGGGGCACTGATGCCCCCTAGAGCCCCACACAACTTTTCCTCTAGTTGTTCTCCCTCTCTGACACCCTCCCCTCCCCCCTAAGGAAGGAAGGGTGGTGATGAGAGTGACAGGCAGGAGAATGGGCAACAATCAGGGCTGGGAGAAAGGAGAAGGACACAAGAAGGCGGCGATCAGGGCTGAGAGGGAGGGGAAGAGGCCAGAAGAAGCCGGATCAGGGCTGAGACTGGAAGGAAGGGGAAGGAGGCAGGGAGAAGGTGGCAATCAGGGCTGGGACTGGGAGGGAGGGGAAGGAGGTGGAGAGAAGGTGGCGATTGGGACTTGGAAGGGAGGGAGGGAAAGAGGCCAGGAGAAGCTGGTGATCGGGACTAGGGCTGGGGCTGGGACTGGGAGGGAGGGGAAGGAGGTGGGGAGAAGGCGATCGGAGCTTGGAAGGGGGGGAGGGAAACTGGGAAAGAGGCCAGGAGAAGTCGGTGATCCAGGCAGAAGCAGCCCCCCACCTCCCTGCCAGTTAAAGGGCCTGATGATCAGCTGTTTCGCTGGCCCTTTAACTAGCATGGGGGCTGGGGCTGTTTCTGCCTCCAGCCCCGCAGTGCTATTTTAATGGTGGAGAAGGGAGGGTGGTGGCGAGGGGCAAGCAAGGAAGAGCTTCCCTTCCCTCCTGTCCTCTCCCTGCTGCTCTCCCCACCACCACCCTCCCTTCCTTCCCCACCATTAAAATAGTGCTAGTTGTGCTAGTTAAAGGACCTGTGCTAGTTAAAGGACCCATGAAACAACTGATCGGGGGCCCTTTAACTCCAATGGGAGGCTGGAACTGCATCTGCCTTCACCTGCCAAATGCTCACAGGGCCAGCAGCAGCCCCCAGAACCATGGCAGAGGCCTCAGAGGCTGCTTCGGGCCTCCAGTCAGGGGGCCTCACCCAGAAGTCAGGGGGCTGTGCCCCTACAGACCCCCTCGTAGCTACGGGCCTGCTATTTTCCTCTGGAATTAAATCTAAACAATTATAACCTTATAGCTTGTTATTCTTGTTTGCATCTGTTATAGCATGTCATTATATTGTATGCTTGTATGCTAATTTGCTGTTCAACCTCTGCCTTGTATGTATGGACTGATAAATTTCATTCCAGTTGGTTTGAGAAAGTGTGCATGCACTTGAAAGCTCACACCCTGAATAAAACTTTGTTGGTCTTAAAGATGACATTGAACTCTAACTTCATTCTATTACTAGGTAGATAATTCCACCAGGCTGGGACCAAGGCTGACGAAGCTCTGGCTCTAGTCAAGGCAGCCAGATGTCTTTTTGGACCATGGATCACTAGTAGATATTGATCCCCCAAGCATAAAGCTCTTTGGGGGACATACTAGGGGAGAAGTCCTGTAGGTACATTCCTCCAAGATCATTAAGGGCTTGAAGAGAATCCAGTATTCAGTTAGGAGCACATGCAGCTGGCTGGGCACAAGTTAAATTTGTACTGTCATTGGGGTACCCATGTTAGTACCCATGTTGCTGCATTCCAGGCAAGCTGTAACTTCCAGGTCAACTTCAAGGGTAGCCCTACATACAGCAAGTTACAGTAGTTCAGCATTGAGGTGACCATTGCATCGATCACTGTGGCAAAGTCAGAGCTAGAGAGGAAGGGGGCTAGCTGCCTGATCTGGCAAAGTTGAAAAATCCCAGCCTGGCAACATGTGTATCCTGAGCGCATTGATAAAGAGAAGCCCAGGAACACATCCAAGCTCTTGACAGTTGGCACTGGTATCAGTAGCATGTCATTGAGGGCTGGGAGTTGACACCCCACCCCCAGCCACAGGACCTCTGTCTTTGATGGATTCAGCTTCAAATCTCTGCTTCAACCATCCAGTAATGGCCTAAAGTCCTGCCCAAATTTAGTGGGGTGGCAGCTGTCCATCCAACAACAAATATAGCTGGGTGTCATCAGCATACTGGTGACAGCCCAGCCCAAAACTCCAAACCAGCTGGTTGAAGGGGTGCATATAGATGTTAACAGGGCGGGCCCTGCCACTAGGCAATTGCCTAGGGCACTGGCCTTCTGGGGGCACCAAATTGGGCACCCCCATGTGACTCAGTGATATTATCAGTGCAGGAGGGGCACCAGAAGTTACGCTTGTTTAGGGTGCCAGTCAGTCTAGGGCCAGCCCTGGATGTTAAACAGTGTAAGAGAAAGGATTGACTTCGGGCTATAGTTTGACATTGGATTCAATGTTTCTCTGGGCTATCATCTGATGTCAAATTATCCTCTTTTTTTGCTTTTAGGGCTTCCTCACAAGCTAGGCTTTACTTCCACTCTTCCTACAAGCAGGTCTTCTTCAGGTACCCCCCAGCCAGCCCCCCACACGACTTCTGTCCTACCTGTGCAACCTCCTTCCCCTTGCTGGGCCCATGTTTTTATCAGCTTCTGGCCTAGGAGAGGAGAAGCCATTCTGTCCATTGCAGTCCCTTTCTTCCTTCTCTTTTTTTTAACATTGATTGCAAGCAGTATTGCTGCGTAAATGGAGAGGATTTTTTTTTTGCAAGAGAGTAAATAGTGAGAAGAGAGCAGAGAATGGGAAAATGCTTCAACCCTTTAAACTGAAGTGAAAAGCTGCTAATATGCCCAAGGTCACTGCTGCTATCTGAGATGAAAGAAAAGTGTAGGAAGAAGTTAAGACTGGAGTTTTCCTCCACACACACAAATCATCTATCATCACTGCTGCTACAACCCTATGTGATAATTCTGAGCCAAAAATAAATGTGAATTTTGAGGCTCTGTTTTGAAAATTAAAATTAAAAATCTAGCAATGCAGCGCTGGAAAGGTCAACTGGAAATTCAGTTTTTCTTGCTTATTACTAGGTAAAGTTCAAAGATAGGACTTGCAGGGCTTCCACAATGGTAGAACTTGTTGCACTTTGTCACATCAGAAATCTCAGAACCTTGCAAGCATTTAAGAGTTATGATGGCAAGAAATTATGAAAGGATATCTTATGGCTGTGTACCTTCTCTGCATACTTAAAATAAGAAAAGGCTACCTAAAATCAAACATGGAAAATGCTGACACATATCAGGATATTTCCAACCTGTTATAGATGGCTCATGTGATAATTTAGCTTCATACTGCAATAAGCAGGCAAAAGGACAAATGTAAGTAAATTTCTACTTCAGAGTGAGGATCTCATGAGGACTATTGATCTTATTGACTGGTCATTGAAACCCTGCTATACATTGGAGGGGGTGATGGGAACTGAAAATTGCATTACTTGAAATTACTAAATCAATATTTAACAGTTAGTAGTAGTTGATCTCATGTGCATCATTAATAAAGCAAAGGTGAAATGAACCACCCAGAAGAGACATATTTCAAGGTCTTTCATGTAATTATGATTTGCGGAACCTTAGTGTAGAGTAACAAGGAAAGTTATATTCCTGTCACACTTAAAGAAATGGAATCACCAACAATGTATTGTTTCTTCTTCATTTCCTCTTTACAACTCTTCTGTCATAATTTAGGCTACTGTCAGCACATAAAATGGTAGAGTTTTAGTAACGGATCTTCTATTTATATACCCATGAGGTAGGTTATTTAGATTGTTTGGGTGCATTAACATTCTCCAGGAATATTTTCATCTTTCATTCTGTAGTGTAAATAAATACATTCCATAAAAAGAAAGCATGCATCTGATGAGATGCATCAGTCTTGTGATGAACATTTAGCCCTATCACATTCCCAGCAGCACCTGCTATCTCACAAGGAATGTCTTCATAAATGCATATTGCAAAATGGCAACTGCACCAAAACAATTGTAGCCAAGACAATTGTGTCTTCCGGTACCTTAAAAACTACCAAATATATTGTTGCATAAGTTTCATAAGTCAAAGCTCACTCAATCAGGTATTAAGGATTCCACAACAGGTACCTGCATGACCCCCACAATATGTCTAGAGAGGCAAACCAACTCAGGCCCCACAAGGCTAACAGCTCCCAGCCTATTGGTTCGTATTGTCTAAGGTTAATGTCTAAATAAGACTGTATTCATCACACATTTCACTCTTGACCTTCAAGATACTGATTCAGAGTCAACTGAGAAGCCTATTTATCTAGCTAGAGGATCACTATACATTGGGTCCATTCAGATGGAATAAAAAAAATCATGGTTTATTTAAATTAATCATAATTAATTGACCTTCCTATTCCATCTCACCATGCTAGCTATGATAATGAGGGGCCCTCTGTACAAGATCTGCAGCTGGCTTATTGACTATGGTTACATATGAACATGATATCCTAGTGTAATCCTGGTTTGTTTCTTGGTCACATTCCATGCCAACAGCACCTACAGAGTTGCCTGGTCAAAACAGGTCAACAGTGAAAGTGTGTTTGCATTTAGACAGTTCTTGCTTGCACCAAACCTCTCCCTGCTCTTAACTCTGAGTCTGCCTTGAAACAGTCTGCTTCCACTTCTGCTCTTTTAGAAACCCAGCAATGCAGCACATTCTTTCCCATTTTTAAGGGAAAAAGCAACATCAGTTTGGAACCCTGACTGACAGCAAGAAAGGGGTTCATACTTGTTTGGATTATAGTTATGTGGTTTGTTTAAGGAGGCATAGCTCAGTGACCAATTGCACTCTATATCTGTCTTCCCTTGAAAAGAGTTTGGAAACTTCAATTGGTGCAAATGCTACAGCTAGGATGCTGACTGGAGTATTTCATAGGGACTACAGCATGATAGTCCATCTACACCATCTCCCAGTCTATTTCTGGTCACAATTCAAGGTGGTGGTGTTGACCTTTAAAGCCCTACATGGTTTGGGCCCAGTATATCTGAAGGACCGCATACTCCCTCACAACCCTCTCCCCCTCCACACACACACAGCTATGGTTATCTTTCAAGACCCTGTTTTCGGTGTCTCACATTCTGAGGTTAGGCAGGTGGCAACCCGACAGAGGACCTTCTTAGTTGCAGCACCAAAACTCTGGAATTCTCTGCCAAAGAGACTCACTTGTGTTTTTAGTATATAAGTTTTTAAGCTGTTAGCTTTCTTCATAGCCCTGATAAGGGCAGGTCAGGGTATAAATGCTGTAAATTAATATGAATGAATGAATGAATGAATGAATGAATGAATGAATGAATGAATGAATGAATGAATGTCATTCCAAGAGTGGTTAAAACTTCCCATGAGAACATTCTTCACCTTTGCCCTGCAGATGAGTAAACTGGTGATGCAATAAGGCCTTTTTGTCAGATCATGAGTACTGCAAGGCAGGCTATGATAGCAGCTCTGTCTCTAGTGGAGAAGCAGGAATCTATGAAGACAAGTCAGGATTTACTGATTATCTAAAAGTCAAATCCTTGTTTCACTAACTATAATTAAAATAAACAATGAGTTTATATTATATTGATATCACTACACTGTTATTAATGAATGTATCATCTTTAATTGCTATATGCTAAATTATATACTACATTTATTATGTTGATATTCTGTGCACTTAAATATCCAGAGTTATAAACTGAGAGTATTTGGGGTGGTTGCATGAAGACACCCAGAACACTAGGTTTGTGTTAGGTCCTGACTACAGATGGGCATGAACCTAAAAAAAGATGGTTGGGATTCAGGGCAGTCCCCAAACTGAACCCCAAACAGAGCCAGACAGGCTCCACCTGAACCAAATCAGTCTGGGAAGTTTGGTTCTCTGATTCTCCCAGCCACAAGAGGAAAATGGGAAGCCTTTCTCATGGTGGTGGCTTGCTGCAGACAAGAGAAAGGGGGGACTACTTGGGAAGTGACTTCCACCTTTCCCTTGACAGTGGCTCACCAGGAGAAAGGGGGGAACCACCCCAAAAAACCCTTCCTTTTCCCCTTTCTGCTGTCCCTGATGCCATGAGAAGTGGATGGAGATCCCCTGGGAAAAGGCTTCATTTAACTGTTCAGTTTTGCTCCCCATGCCTTTGAAGCATGGAACAAAACTGAAGGACTAAATGGCTGCCAGCCATTTAAACCTAAAGGCTGAGCAGCAGACCTCACCCTGCTCAGCTGCTAGGTTTAAATGGCCGACCCCAAATAGCCAAAGTGAACCGGCCAGAAGTTGGGTAAATGTTCAGGGAATGTGCCTTCCATGAACATCAGTTCCTGAGCTCCAAACCGACTCAGATTTGACTCAAATTTTGGTTTGTGAACCAATTCATGCCTATTCCTTGCTCACTGCTATCAGGAGTTATTTCTCTGCAGCCTTGAGTATGCCAATATATTTATGACAGAGTACCACTTCTTCTCCTGTCTCCAAGTGCCATCTAATGTTCACCTACAGCCGCCCTGAGCCTGCTTCGGCGGGGAGGGCGGGATATAAATTTAAAATTATTATTATTATTACAACCTCTTTATTATGTGGACCCATGGAGAGGAAGCCTTGAACAATTCCACTGGGATTTCAACAATGCTACTAGCAATATGTATGAATCAACTCCTTAACTTTGTTAGATGTCTGCAATGAGGTAAAAATTGTTAAACTCAGTAAATTTTAAAGTACATCTGATTAGTGGATCCTCCTATGTAGCAGGCAGGGATGAAAGACTCCAGCAATGAGAATGGCTGAATTTAGAGACTGAATGGGACTTCCATGCAAGGACCACCTGATAGGTTAATGTATTTGACACTGATATTAACGTTGAAAAAAGGAATGCTGAAGCAGCTTTGAGTCGTCAACCCATAGCTAGTTATGAAGAAGGCAGACAAGTTATCTCTGAAGGCCATCTAAAAGAAACATTTGGGGCTGCTGAGTCCATTGTGTAAGCAAATTACACCACAGTCACCCATTTTACTCATTGTTCTTTTTTCTTTTTTTTTAGAAAACTCACAGTAAAAACAAACAGAAGATAGACTATAATAATCAATAACCAGGCTGGGAGGGGGGAGGCTTAATATTACTAATGTAATCTTTGCAGTTTAATGAATGCAGTGTTTCTCTTCTAATTCCATGTCTCTTTTGCACATAAATTAACAGTGGGGAGAATTTCTCCCATACTTGCATGGCTCTTAAATCTTTGAAAGCATCCACTGTGGCCTAATTATTTTCAGTTAAAATGCTCATATAGTGCTTTTTTAATTCATGATTCTCATCAGCAAGCTTCAGAAAGGTTTTACAGCTCCTTTGAAGATTTGTTAGGAATTGCAAAAGTAAAGGAAGCCTTGTGTTTTCATAACGCCTGGGTCCTGGAGGCTCTTGAAAGACACAGTAATTGTGAATCAAGGAATAATACACTCCTGTAAAATGAGTTTTTAATTACTGCAGTGCACTAAGATGGTTCACTGGGGCCATAAATGTCATCACAGAATATATTGTCTAAAAGATTCTAACACTTTCTTTTAAATGAAGACTGAGTTCCCATACACTCAATTTTCAAACTGCCAAAAGTTTGTTGAAGTCTATGGGTTTGCTACTGATTTACTCTGGGACAGATGGAGCGTCAGTTATATTTTCCAGATTTTTGTTGCAATATCATCCATTCTATTTCATGATTTTTGGCTTTGGTAACTCATGTGTAGTGTTCCCTCTAAGCTGTTAGTGTGAGCTAGCTCACAGATTTTTAGCCTCCAGCTCACACATTTTTGTCTTAGCTCAGGAAGAAGCACACTAATTTATGCAGTAGCACACTAATTTATGCAGTAGCTCACAACTTTAATGCCAGTAGCTCACAAAGTGGAATTTTTGCTCACAAGACTGCAGTTTAGATGGAACATTGCTCATGAGGTGTCCAAGGATTTTTTTCCTGACACCCCCAAGTGCATAAAGCTTTATATAATTATTGTGGTCAGGTTTTATTAACCAGTTAAGGTACAGTGTCCTTAAGGTATTCTGATTTCTAGTTGTGAATATACCGAAAGCTGAAGATAAACTACCCTGCTCAAAGTACAAAAAAAGAGTATAAAATGGTATCATTTCCTCTGTACATTAATTTGTTTTGCCTTTCTGTCAAAAAGGTTTTTGGAGTACTACAAAAACCACAAAATTGTTGAACAGAGAAATTGTGCCACCTTCATCCATCCACCCATAACATTAGAACTAGCAATAAAATGTATTTTATAGTATTGTTTCAATCAAACCCTGCAAAGTGCCCACTTACTTGGAGTCCTCATAGGCTTCCCAATCCCCAGGTCCTAGCGGGGGATCTCCCGGTTTTACAGGCTTCCCCCCACCCCCAGCCAGCTGGCTGGCGGGGGGAAGCCCTGCCCCCATAGTCTCCATGTACCTCTAGAGCTCCGACAGGTTGAGAAACCTGCAAACAGATCCATTTTTAAAATGTGTGCCTTTAAAGTTGAGCAGGAATCAGGAAACAGGAAGTGCTTTATGGGGAAGGGTCAGCAGCATGTTCGTCAGAGCACAGACCCTCCATTTGTTTTGCTTTCATTTTCAGAGCAAGTAAAGTTGTGGAGGAACCAAACCCAGTAATTGTGTGTGTATGAGAGAGAGAGAGAAAGGGGGGGAAGGGGATTCCCCAGTTTGGAGGCCCTCCCCCCACTTTAAAAAGGGAAGGGGGGAGGGAAATGTCTACTGGGCACTCTATTATTCCCTATGGAAAATCCCATAGGGAATAATGGGGAATCGATCCACAGGTATCTGGGGCTCTGTGGGAGATGTTCTTTGAGGTAGAGGCACCAAATTTGCAGCATAGCATCTGATGCCTTTCCTCAAAACACCCTCCAAGTTTCAAAAGAATTGGACCAGGGGGACCAATTCTATGAGCCCCCAAAGAAGGTGCCCCTATCCATTATTTCTAATGGAGGGAAGGCATTGAAAAGGTGTGCAGTCCCTTTCAATGTGATAGCCAGAACTAACTTTGGAGTTCAATTGAACCTTGTTCATGACTCCACCCCCAATGTCTTCTGGCTCCACCCCCAAAGTCTCCTGACTCCATCCCCAAAGTCCCCAGTTATTTCTTGAATTGAACTTGGCAATCCTATGTCCTCCGTATGCAATTTCTTTTTTTTTTCCAATTTTAAAAAGTTTTATTAGTTTCAGAAAAAATAGGGGTAGGGAATAGAGATCAAAATACATATTAACCTTATTCTGCATAAAGATACTTTCAAAGAGTACAAGCCTACATCTGCAATACTTTCTTTACATAAATTGCCCCATATTATTATCTCTAAATTAAACATCATCAACATCTTAATATTTTATATTATAAATCTTTTGGTTAAGATATCTGTCGGTTTAGACAATTCCAGTAAAGGCAATTTTGTAATGTAAAATGCAAGAAAAGAGGAGAAATAAGTTCAGACCAGAGACTCTTAAGAGTCTTGAGTGTCTAACCAGGCATAGAATTTCATCCAGTATTTTCTTGCTTCTTCCTTAGATCTCCCAGCCAACAGCTGGGATAGAAAGTCCAGCTCTGCTGTTTCCAGAATTTTTCCCACCAAGTCCATTTTTGTGGGAATTTCCTGAGATTTCCATCTCTGCGCCAAGAGAATCCTGGCTGCTGTGTTGAAATGTGCCAACAAATGTCTCATTTCTTTGGAATAGTCCTCAGGAAATATATTCAATAAAAATAGTTCTGGTTTAAATTGAATCTGTGTCTTCATTATCTTCTGTAGTATTTCGTGAACCATTTTCCAATAGCCCTTCACTGTCTCACATGTCCACCACATATGATAAAAAGAACCAACCTGTTTAGTGCATTTCCAACATTTGTTAGACATATTAGTATAAATCTTACACAATTTCTGTGGAGTCAGGTACCATCTATAAAACATCCTATACAAATTTTCTTTAAAAGTTACTGACCTAGTTAATTTAACATTGAACTTCCACAGTCTCTCCCACTCTTCTAATGTGATATTGTGACCAAACTTTTTCGCCCATTGTAATGTACTGAGTGATGAGACGTGTTGAAGGCAACATACTTTATTAGCAAGAGAGAGAATGGCGGGCCAGGTCACGATTATATACATGCCCCGGAACAACCCTCCGCCCGTTAAACTTCCCTCCACAGATCTTGATTGGCGGTGCATATTAGAGATCTACATCCGGGGACCAGTGGGGTTCCACTGGTCGCCTCTGTAGCGTGCGCTGAGCTGTACATAGAGATTTGAATTCAGGACATAACACCCATTGAACCATACAATCTTTTACTTCATCTTGTGTCTTCATCTGAAGTAGATATGCATATAATTTTGAGATTAGCTTTTCCTGTGGACCTAAAAGTATTTTAGCAAATGGGTATTGCTCTATATTGAAACCTGTAATCTTTTCTTTGGCATACCTAGATTCAACTTGCATTCTTAACCACCAGTTCGTTTTGATGTTCATATTTTCCAACTCTTCTCTGGTTTTCAACTGATTATCTTTTCCCAACAAGTCATCATATATATATTTCTGATTTGGTTTTAGAAGATTTGGATTAAATGCTTCTACTGGAGAGACCCATCTCGGAACTTTTTGATAAGTTCTGATTTTTAACCATGACCACGTGTGATACAAGGATTTTCGAAACCAATGGTTCTTAAAATAGAAATGGCCTTCAGGTCTTTGATACCAAAGATACGCATGCCACCCCATAGTGAGATCATGTCCCTCTAACAACAATTGTCTCTTATCATTCAATAGTATCCAGACTCTTACCCACAAAAGCACAGAAGCTTTGTAATACAATTGCCAGTCTGGAAGGCCCATACCTGCTCTTAATTTGGAATCTTGCAATCTCTTTAGTTTGATTCTGGGGTTTTTGCCTTGCCAAACATATTTGGAGACCATCTTGTTCAGTTCTTGAAAAAATCCACTATTTAAAAATACTGGAATAGTTTGAAACAAAAATAATAGCCTTGGAAGGATATTCATCTTTATTAAGGCTATTCTTCCCATTAAGGATAGGTTCTAGTCATGCCATTTTTCCAAGTCTTTTTTTAATTTTTAAGTAGTTTATCATAATTGTCTGTTTTTAAATTGCTACACTTATTTGAAATAAAGACACCTAGATATTTGATTCTTTTCTCACACAAAAACCCTGATTTTTGCTGAGAAGATTGAATTTGTTCCATTGTCATATTCTTTGTCAAAAAATTTGTTTTGTGGTAATTGATCTTCAATCCTGCCCAGTAGCTAAATTGTTTGATGTTGCTTATAAGACAGTCTATTGAATCTATTGGTTGCTCTAGTATAAAAACTAGGTAATCTGCAAGACTCTCAGTTTATATTGTTCATCTTTTATCACTGCTCCTTTGATACTTGTATCTTCCCTTATTTGGTTATTCAGTACCTCTAGAGATAAAATAAAAAGTAAAGGTGACAATGGACAGCCTTGTCTTGTAACTTTTTGAATATTAATTGCATCTGTTAGTTTGCCGTTCACTGTCACCCTTGCACTTTGAGAAGAATATATTGCTTCTACTGCTCTCAAAAAGTTTTCACCACATTCCATACCTTTCAGCTACTGTAGCATAAATTGCCAAAGAATATTATTGAAGGCCTTCTCAGCTTACAAGCAAATTAGAGCCAATTGTTTCTCTGGATGAGTTTCATAATATTCCAAGATATTACAAACTGTTCTGACATTATCTTTCAGGTATCTTCTAGGAAGGAACCCTGCTTGGTCATAATGTATTGTAGACTATAAAATTTCTTGAAACATTGTGCCAATATTGTGGCAAAAATTTTATAACCCACATTTAAAAGGGAGATTGGACGACAGTTTTTAATATCTTTCAGATCAGTATCTTCTTTTGGAATCAAAGATATTGTAGCTTCTTGCCATTAAACTGGTATTTGGCCTTCCTCTTGAATCTTTTCAATAAGACGCTTAAATAGTAACAATAGGCTTTGTAGAATTCCACAGGCAATCCATCTGGGCCCAGGGTTTTGCCATTCTTTTGAGATGCCATTGCATCTCCAAGTTCCCTTATTGTTATTGGTTCATTTAAATTTTTTTGTTGTTCTTCTGTAAATTTATTGAGATTATTTTGGTTAATATATTCTACTAGATCTATTTTATGAGCTTGCTTATCTTCATATAATTTTTTATAGAACTGTTCCACAATTTGACATATCTCTTGCTTTTGAGTTTTCTCTTTATTATTCTCATCCTTCAGGGTCGTAATTATTCTTTTGGCCCTTTCTTTTCTCATCCTATAAGCCAACCACCTTCCAGGCTTGTTGGCATGTTCAAAAAATTTTTGTCTAGCATACCTCAATTTTATCTCCGTCTCCTCCATAAGTAACAAATTCAATTGATGTTGCATTTCTTTCACCTTTTTTTGAAATTCATGTTTAGTTGGTTGTTTTTTGAGATTCTTTTCAGCTTTTTCAGCTTGTGACATTAGATTTTGAAAATTTTCAGTTCTTTCTTTTTCTTAATGCAATATCTAATTGCAAGGCCCCTGAAATAAGGTTTAGCGGTGTCCCAAACTACTTGCATCTTTACATCTTGTGTTATGTTCTGTTTAAAAAAAGATTCCATTTCCACCTTAGATTCTTTATGGAAGTCTTTATCTTTCAAGATTGAGATATTTAGCCTCCATGATCTTCTCATTCGTGTACCTTTGAGCTTTATCATTACAGGACTATGGTCTGAAATAACTCTTGTTTGAATTTCTGTCTCAACTAGATCCTTGATCATACTTGCAGAAAGCCAACACATATCGATTCTTCTTTTTTTTTGATTTTATAAGTTTTTATTGTTGTAAAGAAAAACACACATACTGATACACTAATATACAAACATATAAACCACCTACCATCACCTATACCACCACCTACACACCCACTCATACAAGGAGTTTAAGGGCACTGCTTTATACAAATTCTATTGTCTCATCACAAACCCAATATTTTTTGCCCATACATATATTGGTTCCCAAGTCTTTTTACACTCCTGCAAATTCCCATCTCTTAACCTTGTAGTCAAAATGTCCATTTCGGCATTTTCCAATAACTTAAATAAAAATTCTTCCTTATCAGGAATTTGGGGGACTTTCCAATACTTTGCGTATAATATTCTGGCAACAGTAATCATATAAATTAATAACTTTTTTCTGATATACATAAATGTTCTTTGCATATGCTCAATAAATACAATTCCGGAGAGTGCTTGAGCCTTTTTTAAAAAAAAATTTTGAATCCAGATGTTAATTTGAATCCAAAATGTTTTGGCACTTTCACATTTCCACCAAATATGGTAGAGCGTCCCCTTAACTTTTCTGCATTTCCAACATTTGTTTGTATAGCTTGGATACATTTTAGCCAATCTCTCCGGGGTAAGGTACCATCAATACATCATTTTATATAAATTTTCCTTAAAAACTGATGATTTGGTCAACTTTATATTTTGTTTCCAAACCTTTTCCCATTCCGCCAATTCAATAGTATAACCGAAATCCTCTAACCATTTTATCCAACTTTCTTTTACCCATTCGCTTTGCATCTTGACCTGCAGTAACCAATTATAAATTTTCGAAATAAGTTTTTGGGAATCATGGATCAGTGTATCAAATTCATTTAATTCTGAAACAGCCGCCACTGTTAATCCCGCTCCACACCGTCAGGCCGCCAGCCTTCCCAGACCCTCCCTGGGACCAGGAATCGAGCCCCCCGACACTGAGGAGCCCCTCTGCTGACCAATTAGTGAGCAATTCTCAGGAAGCTTCCCAGATCACTCACTATTTTGAGTCGCCGAAACCGAAAGTCTTTGTTGGTCTTAATGATACAAAGATTTTTATGGCTGTGCTGAAGTGAAAGAGAACAGTGGCAGCACAATATATAAAATACAAAAATACAAAATATTGTGCACAAACAAACACTCTTGACTGGTGTATACAAAGTTCTATTATCATGAAATGAACAGCCTACAACAGTGGGCATACATTCATACAGTATAAATAGAAAACAAACAACAGTCTCAAAACAATATTCCAAGGAGGACCCCAGTCACTGAGTTTTCCAAACTGAGTACTAAGACTCAATAATAAAGTTCCACAGGAGTCCCTCTGTTGCTTGTTGACTTCTGAAGGACAAATTCTAGCCTTCACGCAAACCCCGGCTTTGATTGCGTTCCGCTGCTCCTGCAGCTTCCTCGTAAGTCAACTGTAAACAACAAAAGTGACCGATAAAAACCACCCTAAACCAAAGTAATCTTAACAAAAACATACAGAAACAGTTGGTAAAACAACCTGAAACCCCCAGCCAAGTTCTTTCTCAAACGCCCATTTTGGTATCTTAATTTGCGGCTTGGGCTAACAGAGCCCACGGCTTTTTTAAAAAAAGGACGGACACAGCTGTTGTTACTCAACCATTTAAAGGAGACCTCACCACAATCTACCAACATACCCAAGAAACAAAATACATTATATATAACAAGAGAAATCATTGTGTTGATTAAGGCCAGAAGGTTCAATAGTGTTTAAACGATGTATCCACCGTGCCTCTTTTTGTAACTTTCTAAAATGTACTCTAATATGTCAAATAAGTATTGGAAATGTACTAAGCATGTTGGGTCTTTTTACCATATGTGGTGGACTTGTGAGGTGGTGAAAGGCTACTGGAAGATGGCCCATGAGTTATTACAGAAAATTCTGTAGACACAGATTCAATTTAAACCAGAACTATTTTTATTGAATATATATCCTAATGACTATACGAAAGAGATGAGACATTTATTGGTGCATATTAATACAGCAGCTAGAATTCTTTTGGCAAGTAAATGGAAACTTCAATAAATTCCCATGAGATTGGACTTGATGGAGAAATACTGGAAATGGCTGAGATGGACTATTTATCCCAGTTGCTTGCTGGGAAATCTAAGGAAGAAGCAAGAAAACTATGGGTGAAGCATGGTTAGATATCTAAGATTCTCTGGTGTTAACTTTTACCCCCTTCTCCTGTAATGAATATTATAATGTTATATATATTTGAAATGTAAAGCTAACTAGATAATCTAGCCATTAGGCTTACAGTCGTTAAAACATTTTATTAAGAACATGCTGATATAGAGTAAAGTGATAATAATATTTGATAAGGTGTGACTTTAAGGAAGTATTTCCATACAGGCGCTCTCTCTCTCTCTCTCTCTCTCTCTCTCTCTCTCTCGGCTTGGCTTCGCGAACGAAGATTTAAGAAGGGTGCAATAGTCCACATCTGCTGCAGGCTCGCTGGTGGCTGCCAAGACCAATGCGGGACAGGCAGGTCCGGCCACAGTGGCTGCAGGAAAAAGGCTGATTTAGGGTTGGTGCTGTAGCAGTGCGATTCTTCCTCAATCTCCTTTTGTCCTCAAGACCAGCTATGCGTGCGTTCTCAAACGAAGAGACAGCCTGGTGGATGGTGTGCCTCCATGCTTTGCGATCTGAGGCTAGGTCAGACCACTGGTGATGGTTGATGCGACAGGTGCCAAGGGATTTCTTCAAGGAGTCCTTGTACCTCTTCTTTGGTGCCCCTCTATTTCGATGGCCGGTGGAGAGTTCGCCATACAGGGCAATCTTGGAAAGGCGGTGGTTTTCCATCCTAGAAATATGCCCTGCCCAGCGCAGCTGCGTCTTCAACAGCAGTGCCTCGATGCTGGTAACCTCCGCCCGCTTGAGAACTTCAGTGTTGGTCACAAAGTCACTCCAGTGGATGTTGAGGATGGTGCGAAGGCAGCGCTGATGAAAGCGCTCAAGGAGTCGCAGGTGATGACGGTATAAAACCCACGATTCGGAGCCGTAGATGAGGGTTGTCATCACAACCGCTTTGTAAACATTGATCTTTGTGCCTTTTTTCAGATGCTTGTTGCTCCACACTCTTTTGTGCAGTCGGCCAAAGGCACGGTTTGCCTTTGCAAGCCTGTTGTCAATCTCCTTGTCGATCTTAGCATCTGAGGAGATGATGCACCCCAGGTAGCTGAACTGTTGGACTGTCTTCAGAACTGATTCACCCACAGTGATGCAGGGAGGGTGATAATCTTCCTGGGGTGCAGGCTGGTGGAGAACTTCTGTCTTCTTCAGACTAACTTCTAGGCCGAATAGCTTGGCTAAACTATATTGATACTGACGCTTATCAGCACTCAACTTGGTCTTAGTCAGTGGGCTACTCTTGAGTGGCTGGGTCGCTGGGGTTTGCTGTGGCCTGGCCTGTTGCCCCTACTGTTTGAGTTCAGGAAGAGTCCTCCACCTAACATCCTACTTATCCATCTGGAAGGCAATGATCTGGGCTTGATTAAGGGTAAAGCCCTGATTTTGCAAGCTCAGAATGACTTTGAGGTCATTAGGAGCCGGTGGCCTTCAGCATTAATTATGTGGTCAGCTATTGTGCCAAGATTCATTTGGCAAGGAGTAAATTACCCAAAAGGCATTGAGAGGACCCAGCACAAGGCCAATCGGCAGATCTGGAAGGTGCTTGAGGGTGGAAAAGTGTTATTTTTGCAACATCCAGGAATAGTGGCTGCTCGGGTCGAATTGTACCAGAGTGATGGGGTGCATTTGCCAGAGGTTAGCATGGATTTGTTCCTAGAAGAGTTACAGAAAAGGCTGCGAGAGGCTCTAGATTAGTGGGCTTGAGGATGCAGTTTGGTGAAGCCCCAGCAAACGCCCCTTTAGGGTTCAGGAGTCGGGTGAGTACAGTCTGGGGTTGTACGGCCCTGTGGAGGGAAAGCTGACTGCCTTTAGGGATCGCTTTGGGGATCCTTCCCTGAGTTGTATGGTGAGGGGGAGGAACTCTTGGGTGATCTCTGTTATGGAGCCGACCAGCTTTGTTGGCTCTAGCCTGGGGCTAGGGGGCTTGCCCACTACCAGGGCAAAGGAGAGGTTTTTATGACCCCTGGCCTTGCCCATACCGCAAGTTTTATGCCATTTAAATCATTAAGTTAATGAAGTGACCTTTAGTTATCCAACACTCATGTCCATCTCTTTCTTCCAACTGGGAGGGCAAACATGCAACACTAAAACTGGGAAGCGAAATAAGTTATTGGGAGTATGTCAAATGAAACAAAAGAAATCTTCAATTGGCAGAAGACAGACTAATCACTTGGGTGAGGGAGTTTTGGTGCCACTGCTGAGAAAGCTTTTTTGCAGGTTGCCAGCTGTCTGTCCTCAGAGGGGAGGGGCATCAAAGTTGAACCTCCAAAGATGACTAGAGTTGAGAGGTAGATTCATATAGGAGAAGACAGTCCTTAAAGTATGCTAGCCCCAAGCCCTCAATACCTTGAAATTAGCCTGGAAACAAATTGAAAGCCAGTGTAGATGGAACAAGACTAAAGCATAGGGCCAGCGCACCCACTTTAGACAGCCTCCTAGAGTGCAGCAGCCCTTGGGGCACTGAATTGGGTGCCCCCCATGTGGGTCATCACCCATCCCCTCTGCCTCGTGTCTGCATGCCTCCATAACCCCAAACAAAGGAGGGGCTGCTGCCTGAAGGAGGGAGACACCACTGCCAAAGCACTCAGGCTTTACCCCCCAGCTGCTCAGGATGCAAGGTGGAGTGCAGGCAATGCACAGGCAGAGGCGGCAGGGCCTAGGGTGGCTGGGGCCATGGTCACCACATGGGACCCTGGGGTGAGGGTCCAGGGCAGCCCCCTGCTGCATTTGGCAGGTCTGATACTGGGGAGGGGATGACAGCTCCAGCACAGTGCCTCTTTTCCAGGCCAGCCTCCCGAAAGAGCCATGCTGGCTGGCTGCCATTGCAAGTGGGCAGAGATCAGTGGACCTATAGGCAGTGGGGAAGAGAAAAGGACTGGTCCCACTGAATGCCTTGGGGGCTCTGCTCTGGCATTTGGGTGCACTGCTTTGCTTTTGTGCCCCCCTCCATGAGCACAATCCAGATGGAGGAAGGGGGGCTGGCTTCTTGGGCAAACTTGGGTGAACTGTCAGTGAAATGTCCTCCTAGGTAGGCTGAATTCTCCATCTGCTGGAAGAGGAAAACTTCAGGCTGAGCATGAGCTGGGGAGGGGGGGTCATCTGTCTTAAATCCTGCTTTCCCTTCAGTGTGCAAGAGAGCCTGAATGGGCATCACATCATGCTGCAAGTGAGTAAGTGATGGAGCGAAGAGCTGGGGCTGGGGGACTGCCACCAAGGCTGGCGGAAGAATGCTGAGCTAACATAGCACCTCCCCACACCAGCTTATCTTCACCCCACTGGTCAGAGGATCACCACCACTTTCCAGCTCTCCCATGCATCTCCCCTCCCCCAGCACTCTCCCCCCCCCCATACACACTCTCTCTGGCCAAGTTTTCCTCTTCCAGATCCAGTGGATTCTCAAGTAGATACTTGTCAGGAAGGAACTTGCACTGCCAGAACATATGGTCTGGTTCAGCCAGAGGCAGGTTTGAATCACAAGAACCAAAGAGAGAAAAGAGGGAGGGCTCTCCTTCCCAACCCCATTTAATGAGATGCTTTTTCTCCAGAGCACTTTTTGTCTTTCTCCTGTCTATCAAGGTTTGCCCTTTGACACTGTTTAGCTAGGCACTCAGCTGCTGGCACATTCTGCAACAAAGTTTCAGCATCCCTAGCTCCGGGTTCATCTAGTGTAGGCTGTTGCCATTGTGGTTGCTCAACTACTACTGTCTGCTGTAGTGAAACTTCAGGCCTACTGCTGGTAGCTATATTAATTTTTAATTTCTTTTCCTCCTTTACATGGCACTCCCACTAACAGGAGTGTATCAAGGTCTTCCCAAACCCTCATGATCCATATTCCATGGAAGTTTTTATATCTAACCGGAACCTCGGCTAGTGCCACAACAAAGGCTGGCCCAGCAATTCCTTTAATCATGCATGTTTGCCCAGGCAGATATTGGGTCTTCTGCACTAGATGGGGTTTTATTAAAGTTATTTCTGCTCCAGTATCCCTCCATCCCTGGATAGTGTATCCATTAACATGTATAGTCTCTAGATAGTCTGGATTTACTTCTTCTTCTTCTGGTGCCCTTCATACATTCCATACCCTAGCTGTTTGTTGTGGCTCATTTTACATTGTATCTCTAGGGATTTCTGGACTGTCTGTATCTGTATGTGCACACTGGCATTTCATAACTCTGACAGTCTTTGGTGACTCTGGGGCTTTTCCTCTCTCCAGTTTAGGACAAAACCTTCTCACGTGCCCTTCTTGTTGGCACTTGTATCACACTGTTGTCCCCCTTATGACTTGTGGAGGACTGGCCCGCCTGGCAGGGTTGTTGTTTTCAGACCTCAATTTGTCTGAGGGAGCCCACTCTTCGGGTTTTTTGGCTGGTGCCACCCACATAGACATACCCAAGTCCCCTTCTATCTCATCGAGGATGGTGTCTGCCTCCTCCACAGTTTTTAACTTTTTGTCCCTGAGAACCCATTTGAACTAAGGCGGGATCAGGCTGTAAAATTGCTTCAGCCCTACCAAGTTCCTTAGCTCCTCAAAGGTAGTGACTTTGCTGCATTCTACCCACCTATTGAGGGCTCTGTCCAGCCTGCACCCCATCTGGGAATATGTCTCCCTAGACTTCCTTTTGATTTCATGGAAGGTTTTTCTGCTCTGTTCCGCCATGAAACCAAATCTGACCCTGACCCTTGTAAGCCAAAATGCCCTCAAAAGAGGTTGGGAGATTGACAGGTAGGCAACTTTGGCTCAAAAGGACATAGAATCTATATATACAGGATTCAACTTCCAGAAATTCTTGATAAATTTACAGAGGACACTAATTAAGTAAAACAATTATGATTTTATTACAGAAAAATATAGAACACACATACAAGATAATGGATACATGTAACATACATACAGACCTAATAAAAATAGAAATATATAGAGGTAATATACGGATGGACAAACAGGATGATAATTACCGATCATAGTTTTTGAGGAAGACTCCAATGGCAACAAACTAGGGAGATGGGGGAAGGGATCCTCAACTGTTCAGGAATCGGGGATGTATCTAAACAGCAGGACTGGGGTACTGTTAGATGCACACCTGTGGGGAGTTGGACCAGAAGTTATAAGGACTACCTTGAGCCCTTAGGGGGTAGGAGGTGCAGGGGCAGATGACAGGTGGTCAGCTGGTATGTGACCTCAGAAAAGGGGAGGCTCCGCAATGACCATAAGGCTGGACTTATGCGGTGGCCAATGGCCAGTTTATTAGGGACACCTGATTGGATACCCATATCCAGCCAATGAGAGGACCTGGCCCTAGTTACCTGATTGGGCTTCCAGGTAACAATGGGCAAAAAAAGGGGGGAGGCTCCAGGGTGACTATTAGGGTAAAGAATGGGTGAAGGTATTGGGGTGGAAGTTATTAAGAAGCTATCAAACTTATCTATATGTGACAATAGAGAGTCAAATTGATACCTAAGGTGACACCTGATTTATACAATAACTATGGCCCTGAGTAAAGCTGTTCTTCCTCTTCTTTACTCCTCTACTGGCACCATCTTTTGTCTTGGGTTCCGTTGGACAAAAGCTTAGACAGTCTGGCAGGATCCACGGCTAAGATAAGCTTCATTGCCTTATGCATAAGTGACAGCTGTTGAGTAAGTGAGCCTCTTGCTTCGCTGTTATGGAGTCTGGCACCGCAGGAAGATAGTTGCTGATGATGTTAGCCTACCAACATGGCTTTTCTGGTTAAGGCAGGAAGCCGCTTGCCTGGACAGTTCCTGGCCGCACAACTTCTTTCACTGCAACGGCCGAGATGGTGTGCGCACGGAGCGGCTGGAAACCCATTTGTCCTCCTGGCTAGCACTCCTCCAGAGATACAGAGTGCTGCTGCAATACTGTGGCTGTTAGTATTCACATAAGACTCTTACACTCTGGTAGACAACACCCATGCTTTCCTGGCAGATGTGTGTGAGTTGAATCTCCAGGCACCCTGGCAACCAAACGGGTGATCACAATGTCTGTATATTACTGAAATTAATATTTCTCACACCCTTTCTATTTCTCATACCCTTTCCTTAAACATGTCATAATTTGATGTCTCATCGCCCCTCATCTTTGAGTATATCTCACTCAGGGCACCACAGATCTGAGGGCGTAAATAAAGCATCCTGTCCCCATCAGCGATGCGCAGATCATGGCATGTTCTCTCAAAACTAAAGAGGAATGCCTCCACTTCATCTCCCTTATTGTATTTGAGAAACTTTTTCTGTTCCACAGGAGGCCTGTCCCTGTGAGGACTGGGAAATTCTGCCCTCAGATTTCTTTGATTTTAAGTTCATATAACTCTTTTTCTTGTTCTCTTTGCCTTTCCTCCGGTTCTGCCTACATTCTGGCCATTTGTAACTGGTGTTCTCTTTCTGCCTGCATTTTTTCCTGCTCTAATTCAATTTTCTCTCTCTCTACTCTTTCCATTCTCTCAGCCTTTTCTCTCTCTAATCTCTCTGTTCTTTCAGCCATTTCTCTCTCAGCTTCAATTCTGGCTCTTTCATTCTGTAGTCTCATTCTTTCTAAATCCTGACTGGAGTTCTCCCCAGCAGCTGCTTCCTCAGGCTGACCGTCATCTCCCTTTGCTTTTCCCACCTTTTGTGGTGGTGCCATTTCTGACAGGAATTTTTCCTCAAAAATAGTTCTGAGGTATAAAAATATAAAAATTTGTTTTTATTTTCCGTGGGTATTTACGGATCATGATGCTGCCACCAATTGTGAAGAACCCAGTCAGAGGCTTCACTCAGGAGGGTGACCACTTTAAATTTCTCCCCGGTCACCTTCCTTCAGTAACACTCCCAGGAATCCTGTCAGAACTATTAATAATTGGCACCAGATGGTTTTAAAGTTAAAAACCACAAAATATTTATTAAGGAACAAAAGGCAAGGGAGAGGGATGAAATAATATTGATTATAACTGTTCAATATTAAAAAGATAAATCAGTTGGCAGAATAATTCAATTACAGAGAGTAGAGATTTTTCAGGCTGAGGTAAAAATATAACAAGACTTTGGCAGAATATCTTTAAAATAAACAATAAACCAGGCAGGTTTTAGAGTCCCACTAGACTCTACTTCACACTGCTCCAACTAAATATCCTGAGGTGATTTTCTGCTGAGCAAACCTTCAAAGGATACTTTTCCGTTGCTTGGGCAATGTTCCAGCCAATCGCTGCAAGCCTGTTTCTCAGCTACTCAAGCTAAGGGCCTGAGTCCGTCACACCCACATTAGCCAGAATGTTCAGGGAAGGGGCTGTGGCTCAGGGAGGGGGGGTGTAGAGCATTTGCTTTGCATGCAGCAGTTCCCAAGTTCAGTCCTTGACATCTCAAGCAGAAGGGATGAGGAAGTAGGCATGTGTAAGATCTCTGCCAGTTTGTGGATAGTTTGGTCAGGTAGAGAGCAGAAGAGACAATAATGATTTTGAGAGACTAGTGGTTTGATTGAGTGTAAGACAGCTACATGTGCTCATTATAGCCTGCCTTTCTCACTCGGACTCAAGGTGAGTTACACAGAGTCAATATAGTCAACAACAGGGCTTTTTTTGAGCAGGAACACAGTTCTGGCTGGTTTGGTGTCGGTGTTATGGGCTAATATGCAAATGAGTTCCTGCTGGGCTTTTTCTGCAAAAAAAAACCCTATGTGAAACAGTGGTGCCATCAGGGGTGTGGCCTAATATGCAAATGAGTTCCTGCTGGGCTTTTCTACAAAAAGAGCCTGATCAACAAGATGGGACATCAATAAACAGTAAATTAGGACTTGGGTTGTTGAACCAGCCTCAAGTCTAAAAAACAGAACTGAAGCAAAGGATAAGTGTTAACATGACACATTGAATTAAAAGATGCAATATTACACAATAGGATCCAGCTTATAACAAACTATACACAATGTTGACCACAATGCCTAATAATTTCTCCAAGTAACATTGTAAAGCAAGAAAGTACATTTCATTTTTACATAGTATGTGGAAAACTATGAGAGCGCAAGCATTCTTGGTTTCCTCAGGCAGATAAGATCCTTTGCACTGCTTCAAGCCCAGAAAAGGGCACTGAATAATGTGCTCCAGTTCCTTGTGATGTGCACCTATGGCACTTTTATAGTTCTTTCTAATAAGTGGCATTTATAGTGTCCAAAGTCTGTAAAGAGAATGTGGACAGAGTGTTTTCACACATGACACTGAGAACATACTTTTACAAGAACCAGGAAGTAAATTCCATTGAACTCAGTTTCCTTTTAGTTAAACAGATTGGGTTGCTCAAAGCACCTCATGAGACTCATGAATGCAAATAAAGTTTTCCAGCCCAGTGTAGGTTTTACTGGGGGTGGGCTTACTTATGCATAAACCATTGGGCTGTTGAGGCAACAATGACAAACAGCTTGGAGTTGTTGGGGGGAGTTGGTATGGAGTTGTTGGGAGGGTGCGCAAGTAGGTAGCCTCAGCTAGGACACCAAAAAGCCTGGCATCGGCCCTGCTGAAGCAATATGGTTCTTATGACCTATTTATCATTCTAGCTGCAGCATTCTGTACCAAGTGTAGCTTCCAGACAGTCTTCAAGGCAGCACCATGTAAAACACATGGCAGTAATCTAATCTATATATTACTAGGACATGCACTGCAGTACATTTTGGAAGGATGACTCATTTTTCAAAAGGTGGGCTTAGTTATTCTGAATATCTGGGACCATGTTCATAAATCATTAACTTCATATTTCTCTAAGTGACATAATAAGAGCAAAACAGAACTGTTTTAAAAGTCAGCACTTGCTCTTATCAGTGTGGTTCTTTCAATCAACAGGCATAATAAATTCAAATACCTTTCTTAGCAGAAATGCAAGTTTTAAGGGGCTTCAAGGACAGATTAGCAAATAAGATATTAACTTATTCATTGGTGAGGTCCAGTTCTAATGTATAAGGACAAATGTTAATTGGTGGAGAAACAAGTTAAACACAGATTTTTTTTAAATATATATATATTTGGGCTTTACTCAAATTGGCCATAAGGCTGCATTCCCATGTAACTGAGTGGAACTGGCTTCTGATTGAACTTGAGCTCAACCTATAAGAAATGAGAGATTAGTAAATACTTATGCCAATAAAAGGCCTTGTTATTAGTTAAATCTTAGGTTCCCCCTCCACACACACACCCAGTGTTCTTCAAAACCTAGGGGTGACTTGAAGGAACACATTTTTCCCCCTTTCAGCCCTAAATGGAAATTTCTGGATGCATTTGAGATTATTGATCTTAGAATAATAATTAACAGCTAATGGAGTCAGTTTCAAACACAGCTGTACATTTCATTTGAAGAATTAATAAATTGACACCATGGAAAATCATCTGTGAGGATTAATCCTCTTTTCAGTCCCACTGATGAATTTCTGGTTTAATTTTCATATATGCTGTCCCCTCAAAAGAAATAAGATGAGTTTGGCTATGTTATTCTAGAAAATACATAACATTGGGCCCAACTGCAGAACTCCAACCTCCCCCACCCCCCACTCCCAGTTATAATTTTAAGTTGCAGCTAAGGTGCTGTGAATGTCTCTGATACAGAAACAATGCATTAAATTTGGTGTGTATCTGCATCGTATTTTCCATTAATGTATGATGTCACCTTACTAACAACAGTGCATCCAGGATATGTGGGGTGATCATACATTTTTTTCTTTTCTTTTTTAAAATAATTTTTCTTTATTATAAACTCAAACAGCTTACAGAAAAACATAAAGTTCCAAAATATGAAAAAACATAAACTCACCAGTAATCTTACACAAATTAAGACAAAGATAAATAATTAGCAAAATGGATTATTTAAAAAGAAGACTATTTTTCCATTACAGATTTATGTTGAGGTATATTAGCACATGACTGCACCTCATCTGTAATCTTATCTAGTGTAAAGTAATCCCATACTTTGAAATACCAAGCCCATAGACTAGAGGATTGCTCATTTTTCCACTTACAAGCAATAACCGCTTTAGCAGCAGTGAGTAAAGTCATTATAAGCTCTTTATCCTGTTTCAAAGCAAATCCAGATTCCCAAAGATTTAAAAGAATCAGACTCAGAGAGAATGGCATCATAACCGCTGTAATTCTGAAAATTTCCTTAACCACCTGTTTCCAGAAGGTAACAATCACCAGGCAAGATTACCAAGCATGGTAAAAGGTAGCCTTAGAACCACAACATTTCCAACAGTGAGGGGCATATCAGGAATCGAATGCAAAAGTTGAGCAGGAGTTAGGTACCATCTAGAAATCACCTTATACATTTGAAGCCTAATATTAAAAGCAGGTGATTCCAAATATGACTCCATTGAACTTCAGATAAAGAAACACCTAAATCCTTATGCCAAACATTTTGGTAATTATGTAGGAAAGGAATTTTCATATATAGCAGCTCACTTCCAGAGCTAAGTTGCACCATGGAAGGCTATCACTAAAACAAGAGGCCCAAACTTGTCCTGTAAAACATCTCTTCTGTTAAGTCTCAATGTAGAAAAGAATCAGGGTTTAGGGATCAGGAGTGGACCACAGATGTAGATACAAGCACACTTTGAGAGTCTGGCTTTAATCAGGATTCTCAAGATGACCTTGGAGTGTATCTGGCTTTATTTTACTAAGCTGGCAATAATAATGATTATTATTATATGCCCTTGTGTCTTGTATAGCTAGGAGATCCTAAGATTGCCTGGCAGGCAGAAGTTCTAGCTCTTTTAGCATTATGCACCACTAGGGTCGTTTTCGCACTCACCTTCCGCCGGCGCGACCCCCCTCTTCACCGCGCAGGATCTGTGCGGATTTCGCACTAAACGCTGCGGAGCAGCCAGAAAAGCCGGAAGCTCCCGGCGCAAAAGCCACTCAAACTGAAACCGCCAAAAAGCAGTTTGGCATTTGCGCGGCTTTTGCGATGGGAGCTTCCGGCTTTTCTGGCTGCTCTGCAGCATTTAATGCGAAATCCATGCAGATCCTGCGCGGTGAAGAGGGGGGTTGCGCCGGCGGAAGGTGAGTGCAAAAACGACCTAGGAGATGAGCTAAACTTTTTTTTTAGGCAAGAGATGTTTCAGAGGTAGTATGTATTGTCTGCTCCTGCCTCAGAAGCCTGGTACTCCTTGTAGATCACACTACCAAATAATAGCTAAGGCTAACTCTGCTTAGCTTCTGAGATCTGATGAGATCAGGCTAGCCTAGGCTATTCTGGTTCAGGACACAAGCTGTCAACTGCTGCAGAACATGGAAAATCAGTAGAAAGGAAATAACAGAGGGGTAGAACTTATGTATCAGTAGAAGTTGCATAGCAGAAGGGGAGGAGAGACAAATATGACCCAGTGAACTTCTTAAAGCTTGGTTCATTTGTACATTTGGTTCATCTGACCATTTCCTTAAGGAGTCACAATGTACCGCATTTCAAATCTTTATTCCTCCCTTCCTCCAAGAAGATGGTATACATTATTCTCCCCTACCCCATTTCATCCTTACAAAAGTCCAGTGAGATCAGTGAAGGAGAGTTACTTGCCTAGACTCACCCAGTCTTTTAAAATATTTCCATATATATAAGGTCTAACTTCACTCTAAACACAGAAGAGAAAGAAGGTGCACTATAGGATTTCATCAAAATGTCATTACTAATCAAGGTATCCAATTGAAATGCCATTATCATGTTCAACAAGTGATTTGAGCATTTAATTGACTGTAAACATGAGCAAAAAAAAAACCCTACTGGCAAACCCTGATTCCAAACATCTGAACATAAATGGAGTGGCACAGATTGTGTTTATGCTTTAACTCCCAGGATGCTTGTTGCTATGTGTAGCAGAGCTTGCAGGAAAATTTGTATCATATCATCAATACATGCAAACAATCTGTCAGGAGTTGATGGTATTAACTCCTGTTTAAATTTCTTTTTCAGTCAGTTTAGCATTCATAACAAACTTTTGATATAGTGAAATGCTACAAAGAGGGCACTTTTTCACTGTCAGTGACCAAATACAGAAATACCACCATTTGGCCAAAAATAGTTATGCACAGGTGCTATCACATCTGGAAATCCGATGTATGTTCTCCCCCACGCCCTTTCCCATAAAGCTCACGAATGCAAACTGCATGATGTGATGTCCAGTGCTCTGAGTTATCCTGGTGCTCTAATTCATCAGTTGCTTCTTGTGAAGGTGGAGAAGGAGTGTGAAGACATCACATCATATGTTTTGTTTTATTGAATGTTATTAGGTGTGACAGGAGACACAGGGCTGCTGATTTCAGTAGCAACTGCCACACATGTCCACAGTTGTTGGATCCTAAAGAGCTGTTGCTCAGGAATTTTCTAAAACACTGTAACATAAAGCACATACCTTTAATCTGCCACATCACGTTATAATCACAGACCATTTTAGAAAATACTTATTTTAGCAAAGAATGCACTTACGTTTTACCTTGCCCACAGCAGCAAATTGCTTGCTTCTCTGTGTTGACAGATATAGCAACATTGTTAAAAATGTAAAGAAGCATTCATTTACCCACCCAGTCTTCCCTCCCTTTCAAATGTCTGGCTCTTCAATATCAGGCATGACAATTTTCTGAGAATGTAATCAAAAGTATGGATGTTGTATTTGATAATCCCTTCATTGTAGGCAAAAACATCCCTGAATGAATACAGTATAAAATTAAGCCTCATTTTAATTATCTTGCTGCTGTTTCCAAAGCTTAAATCATTTTTCAGAATGCTTTTCTCTACTGTGTTGCAGACTGGATCTATTTTTGACTTATTCAGCATTTCATCCTTTTCTCTTTTGCTTTAGTTTCTAGGACAATTAAACCTTTTTTTTAACCACCCTAATTGTTATGCCAAAGATGGAGATATGAGATTTGAAAGACAGGCTATAACAAAAAAATGAGGTAGTGCAGCTGTGCATACTAATGAAGGGACAGAAATCTGCATGTGCTGAGGTAATTCCATCTAGCCTGTAAATGAACTGATTTTAAATATTTAATTATCATGTTAAATAAATTCAGATTATGGAACTCAATCTTAGTCATTACAGGTCTTCAGCCTGTTTTAGGCAGAGAACAAATTGACTGCTAATAATCAGCCATAGTCAAATAAGTATGGAATAAAATAACTCTAGGTTTATGCATGTATGTTTTAAATGCCATCAAGTCACTTCTAACTTATGGTGACCCTATAAATTAATGAGTTCCAAAACATCCTATCATTAGCAGCCTTGCTCAGGTCTTGCAAACTGCGAGCCATGGATTCTGTTATAGATTCAATCCATCCCACGTTGGTTCTTTCTCTTTTCCTGCTGCCTTCAACTTTTCTGGGCATTGTGGTCTTTTCCAGTGAGCCCTGTCTTCTCATATGTATGATCAAACTACAATAGCGTCAGTGTGGTCCTTTTAGCTTCTGCATTTGATCTAGATCACTTATTTGTCTTTTTGGTGGTCCGTAGAATCTATAAAACCCTCCTCCAACACCACATTCAAACAAAAAAACTTTCTTACTATGCCATATGCAAGTTTTTTACTCCTATCATCTCTATAGATCCTTATATGATCTGCAAAGTCATGAACAATATCTAGAAATTTAAATTCTTGGATCAAATTAGTTCAAATGCATTAGAAATTAGGGATGGGCATGAACCAGCTGATGAACTGAAGTTCAGCATGAATTTTGGCCAATTCATGGTTCGTGAAGTAATGTTTGTGAACTGAAGAACCACCACAGACATTCATGAATTTTTTTGCAGTTCATGAAGAGCAGAAAGTAGGGTTTAAACAGTAGTGTTTGATTTAAAAGTAGTGGGGAACAGAAAGCAGAGATTTAAATCCCCCCCCCCAAAAAAAATTTATTAGTTATAAATTCTTCAGTTACATTACATACAAAGAACCACAAAATTATTAAAACAGAGAATGAAGGTAGATTGTTTCATAACTTAGTATAATAATTAATATGCTTACAGTCCAATCATTCCTTTTGCCATAAATTTTTCCTCTATTAATCATTTCTCACAAATTTTAACCCTTTACTTGTTTTTCTCATCTTTAGTTCTATTTTGTATCCACGCATATAATTTCTCCCATCTTTGATTAGCCAGTTTTTTTTTATTTCCCATTAACTATTGCCATAAGTATATCTGCTTCTGCAGCTTGTAAAACCTTATCTATTAATTCTTCCATATTTGGAGTTTTCTCTAGTCTCCAATATTTTGCATATAACATTCTCATGGTGGTGAGAATGTGTATTACCAGATGTACATCTTCCTTATCCACATCTCTCTTAACCAAACTTAACAATACAATTTTGGGCTTAAACTGAATTGCCTTTTTCAACATTCCTTGGAGGAGTTCGTAAACTTTTATCCAATTTTTTTTGCCCTTCTGCATTTCCACCATAAATGATAGAAAGTGTCATTTTTTTCACCACATTTCCAACATTTTGGTGATAGACCCGGATACATCTTAGCTAGCTGGACTGGCATGATATACCACCTGTGAAACATCTTAAATAAATTTTCTCTAAAATTTACCTTAGTGATCTTACAGTTGGTTTGCCATAACTGCGCCCATTGCTCTAAGTCTATATTTTTCCGCAGGTTTTGTGACCATTTTACCATTACTTCTTTTACAATCTCGTCTTCCAATTTCAATTGCATAAGATAATTATAATTTTTTTATTAATTTATCCTCCTTACTCATAAACAATTTATTGAAATCAAAATTCCCTTTATTGAAGCCAATTAATTAATCCTTATTAAATTTTGCTTTAACCTGCATTGTTAACCACCAATCCACTTTTATACCTTGTTTCTCTAACTCCTCGACTGTTTTTAACGTATCGCCTTGAGTTAGTAACTCTTGATATCTTACTATCTTTGACACTGTAAACAAATGTGGTTGTATAGAAACTTCGTTGGGGGAGAGCCATCTTGGAATCTTAGTATATATTTTCTTTTTTACTTTTCCCCAACAGGTCAGCAATGACTTACGTATCAGATGGTTACTAAAATACTTATGCCCTTTGCTAACATACCACATATTCACATGCCATCCTACTTTAAGATAGTGTCCTTCTATTGTTAAGATTCTTTTATTCTCCAATCTCACCCAATCACTTAACCAAACTAAAGCATTAGCCGTATAATATGCTTCCCAGTCTGGCAAACCCAGTCCGCCGTTTTCCTTTTTGTCCCACAAGATTTTACGTTTTATCCTGGGTTTCTTACCCTGCCATATAAAGTACATAATTGTTTTGTTTAGTCTTGCAAAAAAGTCTTTCCTTAATGTTATATTTATTGTTTGAAACAAAAACATAATTTTTGGAATAATAACCATTATTACTACTGCAATCTGATCCATTAAACACAACCGTAGATTTCCCCACTTTTTTAACATTATTTCTATCTCCTTCAACAACCTCAAATAATTATTTTCATAAATAGTATTACATTTATTGTTTAAGTATATTCCCAAATATTTAACCTTCTTTTCACATTGAAAACCAACCTTTTCTGTTAATTGTTTCGTCATTGAGTCTGTCATATTTTTAGTTAACATTTTAGATTTTTGTTTGTTTATTTTCAGACCTGCCACTTGACCAAACTCTTTTAAATCTATTAAAACCTTATTGATAGATTCCAGTGGGTTTTGTAAAATCAATATTACATCATCTGCATATGCTTGTATTTTATACTTCTCCCCTCTGACTCTAAGACTTTTAATATCCTTGTTCTTTCTAATCATTATATTAAGGGCCTCTAACGACAAAATAAATAACAGTGGGGACAAAGGGCATCCTTGTCTTGTACCTTTTAGTAAGTTTATCTCCTCTGTGTGTTCACCATTCAGCATAATTTTAGCTTTTTGTTTACCATAAATGGTCTGTACCATTCTTATAAACTCATCTCCACAGCACATTATTTTTAGTTGTTCTATCATAAATCCCAATTTAGATTATCGAAAGCTTTTTCTGCATCAAGTTAAACCAGCGCCATCTGCTTATCCAAATTGGTCTCATAATATTCTAAGGCATTTAAAATGATTCTCATATTGTTCCTCATTTGCCTTTTAGGGAGAAATCCCGATTGGTCTTGATGCATTACATCTATCAGAATCTTTTTTAATCTAGTAGCCTGCATGGTTGTGCAAATTTTATAATCTACATTAAGGAGCGATATAGGCCTGTAATTTTTACTTCTTCCAAGTCAGTGTTCTCTTTAGGTATAAGAACTTTTCTCCACTGTGTTGGAGACTGGATCTATTTTTGACTTATTCAGCATTTCATCCTTTTCTCTTTTGCTTTAGTTTCTAGGATAATTAAACCTTTTTTTTAACCACCCTAATTGTTATGCCAAAGATGGAGATATGAGATTTGAAAGACAGGCTATAACAAAAATTGAGGGAGTGCAGCTGTGCATACTAATGAAGGGAAAGAAATCTGCATGTGCTGAGAGGTAATTCCATCTAGACTGTAAATGAACTGATTTTAAATATTTAATTATCATGTTAAATAAATTCAGATTATAGAACTCAATCTTAGTCATTACAGGTCTTTAGTTTTAGGCAGAGAACAAACTGACTGCTAATAATCAGCTGAAAAACCACCACAGGCATTCATGAATTTTTATGCAGTTCATGGCAGTTCATGAAGAGCAGAAAGTAGGGTTTAAACAGCTGTTTGATTTAAAAGTAGTGGGAAGCAGAAAGCAGGGATTTAACTTTTAAATGGCTCAAGAACTGATACAAATTGGGTTGATTCACAAACCAACATCCCAATTTGTATGGGTTATTGGTTAAGTTCTTGGTTTAGCCACAAACTGAACTGCAAAAAAATGGTTCATACCCATTCCTTGTTAGAAACTTCAAGTAGTCATTACAAAAACAGCATGACATAGTTCTGCTTTTAGCCACAGGATTGGAGGGAAATGATCCTTCCATTTAAACAATTTTATCATATTGACAGGAAACTTATTTTAAGAGTGAAACTGGGAGTATACAATGCTGGATAACTTATTTTAAGAGTGAAACTGGGAGTATACAATGCTGGATAAGTAGTTAAGATTATCTTATCCTTGCTTAGAGACAGACAGAAGTTAGTCTGAAGAAGACAGAAGTTCTCCACCAGCCTGCACCCCAGGAAGATTATCACCCTCCCTGCATCACTGTGGGTGAATCAATTCTGAAGACAGTCCAGCAGTTCAGCTACCTGGGGTGCATCATCTCCTCAGATGCCAAGATCGACAAGGAGATTGACAACAGGCTGGCAAAGGCAAACCGTGCATTTGGCCGACTGCACAAAAGAGTGTGGAGCAACAAGCATCTGAAAAAAGGCACAAAGATCAATGTTTACAAAGCGGTTGTGATGACAACCCTCATCTACGGCTCCGAATCGTGGGTTTTATACCGTCATCACCTGCGACTCCTTGAGCGCTTTCATCAGCGCTGCCTTCGCACCATCCTCAACATCCACTGGAGTGATTTTGTGACCAACACTGAAGTCCTCAAGCGGGCGGAGGTTACCAGCATCGAGGCACTGCTGTTGAAGACGCAGCTGCGCTGGGCAGGGCATATTTCTAGGATGGAAAACCACCGCCTTCCCAAGATTGCCCTGTATGGCGAACTCTCCACCGGCCATCGAAATAGAGGGGCACCAAAGAAGAGGTACAAGGACTCCTTGAAGAAATCCCTTAGCACCTGTCACATCAACCATCACCAGTGGTCTGACCTAGCCTCAGATCGCAAAGCATGGAGGCACACCATCCACCAGGCTGTCTCTTCCTTTGAGAACGCACGCATAGCTGGTCTTGAGGACAAAAGGAGATTGAGGAAGAATCGCACTGCTACAGGACCAACCCTAAATCAGACTTTTCCCTGCAGCCGCTGTGGCCGGACCTGCCTGTCCCACATTGGTCTTGTCAGCCACCAGCGAGCCTGCAGCAAACGTGGACTATTGCACCCTTCTTAAATCTTCGTTCGCGAAGCCAAGCCGAGAGAGAGGCTTAGAGACAAAAGTAATATTTTGAAGTTCAGTTCAATGCCAACCTGATATGCTTTTGTACAAGCAACTTTATAAATGATGCAGAAATTTATGGCTCTCCATCAGCCTAGTATATGAAGTACCAAAAAAGAAATATGCCTTCAGATATCTGCAGACTTTCCTATTGATCAACAATACCATAACCAGTTCTTATATCGTTATGTTTACAGGTGATAGTTTGGAGGTGGGGGATTAAAAGAAACTAAGTATTAACTTGAATAGTGAAACCAGGGCCAATTCAGTTCCCAAGCGGCTGCTTCAGGCATCTAACTGGCTGAAGGTAGAACCTGTGAAGAAGTGGCAGAGAGTTCACACCTGTAATTGCCTCCCCACTCATGCCCCTGCCACCCACCTCCAAAACAGCCTATATTGGAGCTGGGTGGCAGAAGCACAAGTGTTGGCGGCATCCTCTTCCCATGTCATGTGTAAGGAAGAGATCAGCCGAGAAGTTAAAGCAAGTTACTGACCTAAGTTTTGCCAGGAGCTGCCTGATTTTCAGTTTGCCAGAGCTGCTGAGTCATCCTAATTAACAGCTGGGCTGGAGGAGGCAAAAGTCATTGGGTCACCTTTTTTTCCCTGCCTCCAGCATAAAGCCAAGCAGGAGAAAAAGGTTTTTTATCACACGTTCTGCCAGTCTGGATACCCTCCTGTCCCTGAAGTTTAAATTTATTTGATTTTAATTGTCTTGTTATAGTTTGTAGACCTCTGAGAGCATTCCAAATTTTCTTTGCCTTGTTAATGATGGGCATTTGAGGTCTTTTGAGTTTTCCTTCACCAATAAAGTACCTTTTGCCTTACCTGTTGGAGTGGAGTCTGGACAGCTGAACAAGCCTCCAAGCAAGTGACCTACACCTGAAATCCTACACCATGCTCTGCTGCTTTGGGAGATAAAATGCAATGACTAAACCTTTGTGGTATTGGAAAGTGCCATCACAGCTGACTTATTGTGAGCCAGTAGGGTTTTCAAGACAAGAGACATTCAGAGGTGGATTGCTATTGCCTTTCTCTGCATTCCCACCCTGGTATTCCTTGGAGGGCCTAATAACCAAGGACAAATGTAAAAAAAAAAAAGCTAACTAATGCTTGTAGAGAAAGTGTTAGGAAAGGTAAAGTGCAGTATGAACTTAGGCTGGTGAGAGATGCTAAAAACAACAACAACAAAAGGTTCTTTTAATTTTTCAATAATAAAAAGAGCAAGGACATGATAGGCCTATTGCGGGGAAAGGAAAGTGAATAGTAACAGGTGATGAAGAGAGGGCAGAACTGCTCAATTCCTACTTTTTCTCAGTCTTCACTTGTGAGGGAAATGATGCTTGACATGGAAAAAACAGAACATATGATGAGGGAAGGGAATTGCAGCCTAGGATTGGCATAGGGGTCCTTGGGGCCAGATGAATTGCATCCAAGGGTACTAAAAGAACTTGGGGATGTAATTTCTGACTTTCTGGCCATAATTTTTGAGAATTCTTGATGAACAGATGGAGTGCCAGAAGACTGGAGGCAGGCAAATGTTGTCCCCAGGGCTTTCTTTGTAGAAAAAGTCCAGCAGGAACCCGTTTCCATATTAGGCCACACCCCTGACATCACCATTGTTTCACATAGGGCTTTTTGTAGAAAAAGCTCAGCAGGACCTCATTGCATATTAGGCCACACCCCCTGGCACCAAGCCAGCCAGAACTGTGCATTCCTGCTCAAAAAAAAGCCCTGGTTGTCCCCATCTTCAAGAAGGGAAAAAGGAGGAGCTGGGTAACTGCCGACCCATCAGCTTGACATCTACACCTGGAAAAGTTTTAGAACAAATCATCAGACTGTCAGTTCATGAGCATTTAGAAAAAAACGGCTGTGGTTACTAGGAGCCAGCATGGGTGTATCAAGAACAAGTCATCCCAGACTAATGATATCTCTTTTTTCAGAAAAAGTTACCACCCTGCTGGATCAGGAGAATGCTGTAGAGACAATTTATCTTGATTTCAGTGACGCTTTTGATAAGGTTCCACATCATATTCTTGTTGACAAGTTGGTAAAAATGTAATTTGGATCCTATTACTGTTAGGTGCATCTGTAACTGGTTGAAAGATTGCACCCAAAGAGTGCTTATGAATGGTTCCTCATCCTCCTGGAGAGGAGTGACAAGTGGACTTCCTCAAGAATCTGTCCTGGGAGGACCTGTTTTGTTTCATATCTTTATAAATGATTTGGATGAAGGAATAGAGGAAATTAAATTTGCAGATGATAATAAATTTGAAGGGGTAGCAAATACAGTTGAAGACAGGGTCAGGATATAGGATGATCTTGATAGGCTGGAAAACTGGGCTAAAGCAAATGAAATGAATTTCAACGTGTGTGTGTGTGTAAAGTTCTGCATTTAGATTAGAAAAATCAAGTGCATCATTATAGGATGGAGGAGACTTGTCTTGGAAGCAGCAGGGGTGGAATTCTAGCAGGAGTTCCTTTGCATATTAAGCCACACACCTCTGATGTAGCCAGTCCTCCAAGACCTTACAAAAAAGAGCCTTGTAAGCTCTTGGAGGATTGGCTACATTAGGGTGTGTTGCCTAATATGCAAAGGAGCTCCTCTGGAATTCCACCCCTGGGAAGCAGTATGTGCAAAAAGGATCTAGGGGTCTTAGTGAACCATACACTGAACATGAGTCAGCAGTGTGACATGGTAGCTAAAAAGCCAAATGTGATTTTGGGCTGTATCAACAGAAGTACAGTGTCCAGATCAAGGGAAATGATGGTATCACTTTACTCTGCTCTGCTAAACCTCACCTAGAGTAGTGTTCAGTTTTGGGCACCACAATTTAAGAAGGATATAGACAAGCTGGAACATGTCCAGAGGATGGTAACAAAGAAGATGAGGGGTCTGGAGGCAAAGTCTGAAGGAGATTGGTATGTTTAGCCTGGAGAGGAGATGACTGAGAGGTGACATGATCACCAACTTCAAGAACTTGAAGGGCTGTCATATAGAGGGTGGAGCTGAGTGGTTTTCTGTTGCCTCAGAAGGTCAGACCAGAACCAACAAATTGAAATTAAATCAAAAGTTTTCAGCTAAACATTAGAAAGAACTTCCTGACAGAGTGGTTCCTCAGTGATACAGGCTTCCTCAGGAGGTGGTGGGCTCTCTTTTTTGAAGGTTTTTAAACAGAAGCTACATGGCCATCTGAAAGCAATGCTGATTCTGTGAACTTAGGCAGATCATGGGAGGGAAGGTAGGAAGGGTTGTATCAATGCTGAGTTCTTGTGGCTCTTTCTTACATGCAGGGCCGGTACCAGGCTTTTTGGTGCAATAGGCAAGGCTACCTAATTGTGCCCCCCAAAAAAACCCAATTTTAAAAAATTAAGAGCACAAAACTTCGTTAATATCTAAGGGTAGCTGCCTATAGGCAATCCCTGTATAGTTGGTGACCTGCCTTTTTTGTCATCTTTGTGGTTTGGGACTAGAAGGTGAGTCCAAGCACCAAGAAAAGCAGAGTGCTCTTGAGCCCTGCCGCAGAGCCCAGGCCACTCTGGCACCAGGCACTGGCTCCTGCCCACTACGCCAGTTGCCACTTCCCTGTTTGTCAGAGCCAGACTGTGGTGAGACCCTTGGCAAGGTGATGCATGGAGCAGGCATAGGCCACCAGAACCCCCAGCCAAGAGCCCACAAAGCACCGTTCACTGCTAGGGGCAGAGTGCATGGCTTTCCTGCTTCCCAAGCTCACAGGCTTCCTCTCTCTCCTACCTAGCATGTCGCGATGGGCAGAGGGACCATACAAATGCTGCTGCTCTTGGAGCTGCTGCACTGAGGACCCAGCAGGAAGGGCAGGAAAAGCTGGAGGCAGAGCGAACAACAGCAACAGCAGCCCGAGGCAGCAGTCCACGAGCGGAGCAAGGCCACTGGGCAACCGATGGAAAGCTTCCCATTGGACTTTACCACTGTTGAGGGCAACATGGACAGTTCATAATTCAGATCAAAAGTCTGGCACAGTCGCTGTACCCTTGCTCAGTGCAAAATCTGCACCAGGATCTGAGGCTCCACTTGCTGCTCAACAGCTCAGTCACTTGCAATGACAGCAGCCCTTCTGGGTGAGTGCTGGCTCTTACCCACCCGCATCCCCTCTTCCTTAAGGATTCTCATAGGATGACCATGCTCCTGATCACTCTCCTTCCCCCACACCCCGCCTTTATCCAGCCTCTCCTTTCCCCAGGCAGGGTGCCATCTGGCCTCACCTACCATCCCAGTGTGCTGCCAGCACAAGACCAGCCCCAGTGAGCCCCTGGTCCCCTGCTGCAACTCACCAGAGGAGGTGTCTGTGCAGCCAGCCCAGGTACAGGTGAGCAGCACCAGAAGCAGTAGCAAGGCCAGAGCACACAGCTGTCCCAGTCTCTCTTGCCAGCCCAGCCCTCTCCATATAATAATAATAATAAAAAAATTGTATTTGTACCCCGCCCTCCCCGCCGGGGCAGGCTCAGGGCGGCTTACAGGGTGTGGCAAAAGCCATGTTGAACAATAAAACAATTATACATTTCTATACCATTTAAAATTTAACATTAAGTTTACATAATATAAAAGTCTAAAATCAATCTAAAATAATCTCATTTTATTGCAATCTTGATTATTGATGTTAGTGATGGCATGGTGTTTATTTCAGGTTCCATCTTGGAAGGCTAGCTGGAAAAGGGCGGTTTTGCACGCCCTACGGAATTGGCTAATGTCCCGTAGGGCCCGCACCTCTTCCGGCAGCTGGTTCCACCATTGGGGTGCTTTTATAGAGAAGGCCTGTTCTCTGGTTATTTTTAGTTTGGCCTCCTTTGGCCCAGGTACTTCCAGAAGGTTTTGTGAGCTGGATCGCAGTGCTCTCTGGGGAACATATGGAGAGAGGCGGTCCCTAAGGTAAACAGGTCCTCGGCCATATAGGGCTTTAAAGGTAATAACCAGCACCTTGTAACGAACTCGGTAAATAACTGGCAGCCAATGCAGCTCCCGCAGCCCAGCCCGAACATGTTCCCACCGAGGTAGGCCCAATAGCAATCTGGCTGCTGCATCCTGCACTAGCTGCAGTTTCCGGGTTCGGCACAGGGGCAGCCCCATGTAGAGGGCATTACAGTAGTCTAGCCTCGAGGTGACCATTGCATGGATCACTGTTGCCAGGTCATTGCGCTCCAGGAAGGGAGCCAACTGCCTCGCCCGCCTAAGGTGGAAAAAGGCGGATTTGGCAGTGGCTGCTATCTGGGCCTCCATTGTCAAGGAAGACTCCAATAGCACTCCCAAGCTCCTGACCTTGCGCACTGGTATCAGTGACACACCGTCAAAAGCTGGAAGGGAGATCCCACTGTTATGTAAGGACCAGTCCTGCCTGGGTCTGGGCTGTGAGGGCTGCTGCTACCAAACCAAGCAGGAGGACAGTGCCTGGGCTGTTGCCCTCTGCCACTATCTGCCATACCTCCATCCAGTTGGAACAGGGGCCTCCGCAAGGACTGCTGCTGCTAGGCTGATTGGGAGGAGGGCAACTTCTGTTCCCACCACTGCCACTGCTGCCCAACTGGATCCCATCTGCAAGTCACATGGGGCACCCAATTAAGCACCTCCTGAGGGCCACCACTCTAGGAGACTGCTTTTTGGGAATCAACAGGAGATCAAGATGGGGAGTCTCAGCCACAAGAGGCTAAGGGCTTACAATTACCACAACATCTACCCAGACAGAGGGATAAGTATGTAGAGACGGAGCTTGGGCAAAGGAGTGCTGCAGCTTCACCTCTCTCTCTCCCCCTAGACAAAGGTCTCGAGCAGCCAGTCCCCCTAGGCAGAGATTTGGGGATTACAACTCTCCATGTTGGAATTGGCAGAGGCACCGAGAAGATGGGTTGCCACAGCAAAGACAGAGGCATGATAGCCCAGTGTAGCAATACCAGAGAGAACAGAGTCCTTGGTGTCCCCCTAGGCAGAGATTTGGGGATTACAACTCTCCATGTTGGAATTGGCAGAGGCACTGAGAAGATGCATTGCCACAGCAAAGACAGAGGCATGATAGCCCAGTGTAGCAATACCAGAGAGAACAGAGTCCTTGGTGTTATGATAGGAAAATGTTTCCATTGTATAAGCCATTTATGGATATTTTGGCTTATTTTTCTCTTTTTGAACGTACCTGTGTAGAGATGCAAGTTCCCCAACAATTTTATATGATTATTTTGAGCTCTTTGTTGTCTGGGGATCTTTTGGAACTTATGGGACAGTTACCTCCCCAAGATGCTCTGTCTTATGACAAGTTTAAAGTTTTGGCTAGGCAGCATTTTGCACTGAATGCTGAAATATATAGAAGAGCATTTAGAAGGGTGGACCATACCTTATGGACTGGAAGTCTCCATTTGGTTGCAGCCAAGTTGGGGCAGAATCTGGATTATTGGCTAACATCTGAAGGAGTTAGTAGTTTTGAGGGCCTGAGAGCACTGATTCTGAAGGAGCAATTCCAGAAATTATTGCCAGATGAAATTGCCCCATTGGTCCTTGATAGAGCCCCTGCTACAGTAGAGGATGCAGCAGGCTTAGTGGAACTTTTAAAACTGAATAGACAGCGTGGATTTGGAAAGCAGCTTTCAGTTGGAGGAGCTAGCAGTTGCTCTGCTGTGACAGAGATGGGTAGGGTGGGAAAAGGTGGGGAGGGGAGTAAATCCTCCACCCCCAAGGAGAAGAGCTCTTCCCTAACAGTTGAATTTCATTCTAAGGTGGGTCCTTCTAGTGGAATCTGTTTTTTCTGTAGGAAACCTGGCCATTTACGTAGAGACTGTGAACTTTTAAAAGCTAAAAAACCAGTTAAGGAACCTCCCAGTACTAGCAGTCCAGCAGTTCGAATTATTTCCCAGGACCCTCTTGCAACCGAGGGCTGGAAGGAAGAAGAAACATTGACAGGTGCTTTAACTGTTGCTCCAGTCACTACTGAATTAGTGGCTGAGCCTAGGACTTTTACATTTGCTACTGCTTTGACAATTCAGGAGGAGTTAATTCTGTTCCACCCAGTGTGAATTGGGCAACTCTACAATTTTCAAGAGAGATAAGGATTAATGTTATCCCTGTTACTGCATTTCGGGACTCAGGAAGTGATGTCACTGCAGTTCAGCGATCTCTGGTTAAAGACCATCAAATGTTAAACAAATTTGTATGGATAACTCCTTATACTTCTACTGCAGTTCAGAAAGAGCTAGCTAAAGTGGAAGTGGAGTATAAAGGACTGAAGATGGTTTTGCAGGTCATTGTACATCCAGATGCAGCCTGTAAAATTCCTGTGTTTCTGGGTAATGACTTCGGGTATCTTTATCATAAACATACCTTGTTATCGAACCCTGCTTGGTCCAGTGAAACCCGTCAGTCTGTAGAAACTCAGACTGAGGGTGAGAGCAGCAGCGTTGTGTCTTCTAGTAATAATCTCCCCTGCATGCTGTTGAGTTGAAGCCAGCTGTAAATCTGGAGCAGGCAGGTTGTCAATTGGAGAGGGGTGAAGAGGTAGCAGTGGAAACGTTGTCTACAAGCAGCTTCCTAATGAAAGGGTACTGATTTTGAAACCAGTTAAGCCACATAAATTGAGTCCAAAGTGGCTGGGACCTGGCACTATTGTTCAGAGACTAAGTTCAGTGCGTTATTTAGTGGCCTGTCCAGAATTGCATTCCAAGCCCCGAGAGTATCATGGGAACTCACTTAAAAATATTATGAAAGAACTGTTAATGTTGTAAGTTTGCAATCAGAGGAAGAGGAGCTGTTTCAGGGTCCCCGTGATTTATTGGAAGAGTATCAAGCTTCATGCTGCCTTGAAGATGCTTTGTCTAATTCCAGCTTGTCTGAAGTGCAGACTGCTCAACTATATAGTTTGTTAAAAAACTTTGAGAGTGTTTTTTGTGGGCGGCCTGGAAGAACTTCTTTAATAAATCATCATGTTGATACTGGGACTGCTACTCCAGTTTCAAGTAGACCTTATCAGGTAAATGATGCTCATGCACAGGATGTGGCTAAGGAAATAGCGAAATGCTTGAACTGGGTGTGATCGAACCTAGTCAGTCACCATGGTCATCACCTGTGGTATTAGTCCCAAAGAAAGATCAAAGCATAAGATTCTGTGTGGATTATCGTAAACTAAATGCTTTAACAGTGGCTGATTCTTTTCCTCTCCCTATTAGTAGAACATCTAGGGAAAGCAAGGTTTATTTCTGTTTTTGATTTGACCAAAGGTTATTGGCAGGTACCTTTGACTCCGGAAGCTGCCCTAAGATCTGCTTTTGTAACCCAACAAAGATTATATCAGTTTAAAGTAATGCCTTTTGGGATGCATATTAACCCTGCAATCTTTCAACGTTTGGTTAACATTATGATTAGTGGTCTGTCTGAGTATTGCTGTGCTTACTTAGATGATATTGCCATCTTTTCTGATAGTTGGGAACAACATCTGAAGCATGTGCAAAATGTGCTTCAGCATATTAAGAAGGCCAATTTAACCATCAAGCTGTCTAAGTGTCAGTTTGGGTTGGCTACAGTGGATTACCTGGGACACAGAGTGGGATCTGGAACCATCAAGCCTCTGCAGGCCAAAGTGCAGTGCATTGTTGACTGGCCAGTACCTACTACAAAGAAACAAGTTCAAGCCTACTTAGGATTGATAGGTTATTATAGAAGATTTGTGGCCCATTTCAGTACCCTGGCAGTTCCCCTTACTGAGTTGTGCATGAAAAATTTGCCTACTAAAGTGAAGTGGACGCCTGAATGTCAGAAAGCCTTTGAGGGCCTGAAACGTGCTTTGTTACAATCACCTGCTCTGCAGGCTCCTGACCCTACCCAACGGATGCTTCTCATACTGGCATTGGATGTGTGCTCTTGCAAAGGGGTGTTGATGAGGAGCTGCATACTATAGTGTTTTTGAGTAAGAAGCTTCTGCCAAGAGAGAGACATTTGTCTACTATTGAGAAGGAATGTTTAGCTCTTGTGTGGTCTCTCAAAATAAACATGCAGGGCACCAGAAAATGTTTCAGTTCATGTCTTTCTGGAAAACACATGTCATATGCATCCTACAGTAGTGGAAACAGATCCTGCCCAGAAGGCTTACTGTTTCTGTTAGCTAGAAACAGAGAAATGGAAGAATTAGGTCAGGGAATGCTATGAGAGCTAGTGAGTGTGGTGTAACAGTTACAGTGCCAAACTAGGATTCTGGAGCCTGGGGTCTAATCTTCTTTCTGCCATAGAAGCTCACTGAGTTATGTGGAATAAGTCATTCTCTCAGCCTAAACCACCTCACAAGACTGCTGTTGTGAAGGTAAAATAGAAGAGAGAACAATGTTATTAGTTGCTTTGTGTCCCCATTGGGAAGAAAAGAGGGTTTTAATGATCTATACAGATAAATATGAAGCAATCCCTTTAATCAGGTGACTGAAGCTACCAAGGAAAATGCACATAACACAACACATTTAATCACATTTTTAAGCCATGCTTTGAGATCAGAGTAGGATTTTCAAATTTTGACAGATTTGGAAATTTTCCAATATTTTATTTCAGCTTTAATTGCTAGAATGCATTTCTACACTTCCTTGTAAATTATCTCTATTCTGTTCCATTTTACAGATGAAAAATAAGCACCATCAAAAGAGAGATCATTACATGAAACCACAAAGGGCCTGCTCTTTTGCCTGACTGCTAGACAATATTAAACTGGTGTCTCAGTAATGCACATCAATTAGACAAGGTACAAAGTGTTACAATGGAATTAAAAGGCAACTGCTTTTATGTTTTCCTGTAGTGACCTCTGTCTGAAATTCCACTAACATCTGGTTATTTACAATTCAATCCGCTTGAAATCATTCTGTTGGCTGCTGAAGCAATCTCTCAGCATCACAGAATCAATTAAGGATACCATAAATAAGAACATCACAGAGCAGAGGGGAGGAATGTTGCATTATTTGCTGGACTTGTCCAGCAGCATTCGATTTGTTTAAAGTAAACATTAACAACACTAGTGCCTAATTGTGTTCAGCTGTCTGGAAACAATTCCCTATTATTTCCAAAAGACACTTAAATCTTTTTGTGTTTGCTTTACAATTTTAAAAAAATGGAAACAGAAATATCCAAAGTATTTTTCTCCTTCTCTCTCTGGTAATGTGCAGAACATAACAGGCAATTGTCACTATGTTCATAGGAAGAATTGCTGTGCCATACACTAAATATGCACACCTAAGCTCCAGCAAGCCCATGTAGGCCAACATAGAGCTATACTTTTAGTTACACTGAGGCAGCCTGGAAATGTTTTAATGTAACCACAAAGGACTTCATGAGGCAGACATCAGTCCATTCTTTGAGAGAGAAAGGCTGCAGTCCTAAGGGCACATTCCTTGAGTAAAGTTCAGTAAATAAAATAGGGCTTACTATCGAAAAAACCTGCATAGGCTTGCCCTCTTAGGAGACTATCAGAGGAATCATTTGAAGTCAGTGGGTTTAGACGGGTGCAAATATACTAGGGTAGGGGCAGAGGGAGGGTCTTGCCCCCCAAAAGGAAAAGTAATAGAAGGGGCAAAATTAATTACTATAACATTGAGTCTAGCTGCTCCTGGCCATGATAATTATGGAAATAATTTTGTTCCCGTATAGATAAAGTATCTGTGATGAAAATGTGGTCTTGTGCAAATGTTGTGGCCTAACACTGATTTTCAGAAAAATCCATTTAGTTCTGTTTGTTGAAATGCAAATGCATCATCTACTGAAGCAACTAAGAGTTTATTGAATCTGTTCTGTTCCTGTCCCTTTTGCCCTTATTAGTGAATATTCTGACAGTCAAAGGAAATACAATCAAGACTGGATTTCAGCAGGCAAGAAGAGGTGGTGTGTTACTAGAGAGAGAGTGAGAAAAATAAATCAGACCTTAAAAACACCTTTACATGCACAATAATTTTCCTCTTCTCTATTTCATAGTTATATCCTATATATACGCTCAAAAATATTACTGTACTCATCATTTTATACACATTTTATTAAGGAGAAGGGGGGACAATTTTGCCACAAATTTGCTGTAATGTGAGATACAGGGGATCCTAGAAAAATCTAACCAAGGCTACAGTAAGCTGATATCATTGTATGCTATTGTAAGTATTCAAACACTGTCATGAATTATAATGGAAAAGCAGGATTTTGTCACCAGGAGAACTGGATGAAACCCTGAAAACTAAGGTGTTTTACATGTATTTTTGTGTGGTATCAACTGAAAAATCTGAATCTGTGTGACAAACTGGATTATTGTACCAAAGAATGAAATCAATCACTAATGGTAAGAGGTATATTAACACAAGGAAGTAAAGCCAGAGGAAGAGACAGCTGGCTGGTGGAAGACATGTTCAACTGGTTTGTGATAACAAACACATCATTTAGTTTGTAGCATATGAATGTTCCTGAAAAGAGATAGAAAACAGAGGATGGCTATTTGGAAATGTCAGAATTCCCTTAATTATAAATCAATTTCATTTGTATCACTGTGAAAGTAGCCCATGTCTTTAATAGACAAGCCTACACATTTTCATCTCCAACTGTGATGTCGAGGAAGGGTGTGTGTTTTTTTTTTAAATGAAACATAATTTCAGCCCTTATCATCTTTGTCGGAATCTGGAACAACTCATTACAGCAGTGATCTACAATGTGGCACCTGTGGGCACTATGATGTTAGCCGATGTACTCCCTAGAGCCTAGTAGTTTCTGCCCCCAAACTCCTTTTCCACAGACCAAAGAACCAGTCTTGGCTTTCCTCTGCATCATTGGAGCAGGAAGAAATTTATAAGACCGCAAGAAGCATCATCACTTTTGGGTGTATACCAAATATCCATTCAGAAATTGTCTTCTAAAACCATCTGATATATTTTGGTATAAGTATATTTTTAAAATTATTCTTAATTAATTCTGCTTTCACAAACTCCCATTCTTCCCTAGTAGCCCTCTCTTTCTGATATATTCTTTAGTATGTTAACTGAGAATGAAAATGTCAACCAAAGATAGTGAGCAGAAATTTGATACTCCTGAAACCAGGAATGCATAGCCCAAAATTCCAAATAGTTTTACTAAGCTTAGTAAGGAAAGGAAAGGAAAGGTCCCCTGTGCAAGCACCAGTTGTTTCCGACTCTGATTGCTTTCACAATGTTTTCACGGCAGACTTTTTACAGGGTGGTTTGCCATTAGTAAACGGAGAGGTTAATCATCATCATCATCATTTTATTTATATCCCGCCCTCCCCGCCGAAGCAGGCTCAGGGCAGCAGATCTCAGCTCATATAATTGAGCATACAAATGCAGTGCAGATCTCAGCTCATATAATTCTCAGTCAAAAATGCTAATCTAACATACCAGGCCATATTGCCCTCCTAGCTTTGTCTTTTGTTTCCTGATCTCTTGTCTACAGGTCAGCAGACACTGAGAGTGCTGCTCAGACACTATGTTCAGGTTTCAATGATAAAAGAGAGGAAGCAACTTGTATCTTTTGTTACAAGGACACTTATTACAAGGACACTTATACATTTCAGAGAGCTCTGAGAGAGAGCACATAAGAAGTGCTATGAGGTTTGGCTTTCTAAACAGCGGTGGGAGTTGCTGAGAATTTCTGAGTTTGTGTGACTGTGTGATTGCTGAAAATTCTGAGTTTGTGGTTGCTGGGGAACTGCTGTTTGTTTGGTTTGAGTGGGCTGAAGGTGATTGCTGCTGATTGATTAGGAGTGGCTATGTTCCTGGGGAAGACTGAGACCCCACCCTCTTTGCATTATTTGCATTTGGCGCAAATCGAAGTACAAGAGCTAAAGGGCTCTTGGCCTGTGGCTCTTGGCCTGGGGGCTGTGTAAGGACCAGGAACCCAGATCCCTATTTTCCTTGTGTTCCAAATAAGGTAAGTAGACCCTCCAGAAGGAGAGCCACATAAACAAACAGGATTTAAAAGGGGACTGTATATTTTAAAAAAGCTATCATGAAGGTAGAATGCCAGCAGTGGGGGGGGCATTCCAGTGTTTTACACTGAGTGTCACATATATGACTATCTGCCCACAGGACAGAAGTCTTGATGCTCAATGCAAGGAGCTCCTGGTCCTCAGGGAACGAGTTCGTACCCTTGAGGCAGAGATGACTGACCTGGAGAAGCAGAGATAGGCAGTTAGGCTCTTGGAGAAGACTTTGGGGACATATTAGATGAGCCCCACTCTGAACGTGGCAGCCCCGTTGCTGCCAAGAAGCATGAGGGTCAAGAGGGAACAGGGCACCGTGCTGAGGATAAGGGGAATGCACCTTCAGAAAGGACCTCTTCTTCAATTGGTGAGCGGGTATCCTTTCGCGCCAAGGAACCATTCCTGGGCAAAGAGAGGGGGGCAGGTCTTGGTACTTGGTGATTCGATCCTTAGGCAAGTAGACAGCTGGGTGGCAAAACCACGTACTGACCATATGGTGACTTGCCTGCCTGGTGCGAAGGAAGTGGACATTATGCATGTTGTAGATAGGCTGATGGACAGTGCTGGGGGAGGAGCCAGTGGTGCATGTTGGCACCAACGATGTGGGGAAATGCAGTTGTGAGGTCCTTGAAGGCCAGGACCTCCAAGGTAGCCTTCTCAGAAGTGCTACCTGTTCCACATGCAGGGCTGGAGAGACAGGCACAAATTAAAAGTCTCAATGTGTGGATGAGACGATGGTGTAGGGAGGAAGGGTTTAAGTTTGTTAGGCACTGGGATGCTTTCTGGAACAAGCAGGAGCTGTACAAAAGAGACGGTCTCCACTTGTCCCCAGATGGAACCAAGCTGCTGGCGCTTAAAATCAAAAAGGTGGCAGAGCAGTTTTTAAACTAAATCTTGGGGGGAAAGCCGACAGGAGATGAAATGTCTCTGGTTTGGGAGGACTCATCTCAAAGAGATGAAGGGTTAGCTGTTACTTTTCTACCAGGCAATGGATCAGAGTTGTCCATTGAGATGCTGACAAACAGTATGGGCTGCCTGCCAAACACTCAAGGCTGCAGGAGGAAGGTTGCAGGCTTAACTTGCCTGGGAAATTATAGATGTTTGTATACAAATGCTAGAAGTGTTCGAAGTAAAACTGGTGAGTTGGAATGTTTAGCGTTGGGAGGAAACACAGACACTGTGGGAATTTCAGAAACTTGGTGGAATGAGGAGAATCAGTGGGACGCGGTGATTCCTGGATATAAGTTATATCGGAAGGATAGAGAGGGAAGGGTTGGCGGTGGGGTGGCTCTGTATGTCAGAGAGGGTATACAGTCCAGTAAGACTGAGGTCAAAGAATTAGATTCCCTTCTAGCAATGCTTAGGGTCAAAATAGAGGGCCCAAAAGGAAATTTAACTATGGGAGTTTGTTATCGCCCACCAAATCAAAAGATAAAGGATGATTATAATATGATAGAAGGATTAAAGATAGCAGTTAAATGTAAAAACTGTGTTGTAATAGGTGATTTTAACAACCCGCAGATTGATTGGGTCAATATGTGTTCAGGTCGAGAGAAAGAGACTGAGTTTCTAGATGCTCTCAATGACTGTGCTATGGAGCAGATGGTCACAGAACCCACCAGGGGTGGGGCGATCCTCGGTCCTAAGTAATACTTGGTCCTAAGTAATGCCCAAGACTTGGTGAGAGATGTAAAAGTGATCACACCGCTTGGGAGCAGTGACCATAACGTTACTGATTTCACCATTTTTATAAATAGGGAGTTGCCCCAAAAGACCACCACAACCACGTTTAACTTTAAAAGAAGTAAATTCTCTGAGATGAGGAGGCATGTGAAGAGGAAACTGAAAGGAAAGGTAAATACAGTTAAAAACCTTGGGGAAGCTTGGAGGCTATTTAAAGCTACAATCCAAGAAGCTCAGATAAAATATATACCAAAAGTTAGGAAAGGCACAAACAGGAATAAGAAAAGGCCTGCATGGTTAACAAACAAAGTAACAGAAGCTGTAAAAGGTAAGAAGGACACCTTTAAGCAGTGGAAAGCTAGTCCAAGTGAGATTAATTACTGGTGTCACTGGTGTTATGCAACGCCAGGTCCATCAACAACAAGACCTCGACCCTCAAGGAGTTTCTACTCCAACAGGATGTGGACCTGGCTTGCGTGACCGAGACCTGGGTGCGGGACGGAGAGACAGTAGCTCTCTCCCAGATGACCCCCCCAGGTTACTCGGTCTTTCACCAGTCACGGAACAACGGGCGGGGGGGAGGGGTAGCGTTGTTCATACGGGAGGATTACACCTTTCGGGCTCTCCCGGCTCCAAGGATCGATGGCATTGAATGTGCCGGCCTGACGTGGGATGTTGGAGAGGGGTTGGCGATCTGGCTGGTGTACCGTACGCCCAACGCACCAGCCAGCGCCTTACCATCACTATTGGAGGCAGTGGCGGGCTGGGCATTGGAGTTCCCAGGGCTTTTGGTCCTGGGTGACTTCAATGTCCATGCCGATGACACGGCCTCCACTCAGGCGATGGACCTAGTGTCTTCCATGGCGACACTGGGGCTCTCTCAATTTGTCACAACTCCCACGCATCAGGCCGGGCACACATTAGACCTGATCTTTGCATCTGGGATTTTGGTGAACGATATCGCGGCTGAAGCGGTTCCATGGTCGGACCACCTAGCCCTTAAGGCCCGTATGGAGACGTTGCCCCAACCCTGTATGGGCGGAGAGCCTATTTTGGCTCACCCCCGGGGCTTGATGGACCCGGAACGGTTCCAAACAGCCCTGAGGGATCCCTGGCCCACTGGCAATTCCCTCGATGACCTGGTGGAAGTCTGGCAGGGCCAGCTATCCAGGGCTATCGATGAAATTGCACCTCGGCGCCCTCTGCGCCCTCGCAAGAGGCTGGCACCATGGTATACCTTGGAGTTACGCCAGCTGAAGCAAGGGCTCAGACGACTAGAGAGACGGTGGAGGCATACTCGGGACGAAGCGACGAGAACATCCTATAGAACGCTTATGAGGTCTTATGAGATGGCAGTCAAGGCTGCAAAGAAAGAATACTTTGCAGCCAAGATTGCATCTGCAAAATCGCGCCCAGCACAATTGTTTAGAGTAATTGGAGATCTTATAACATTGCCACAAGGCAAACCAAATATTAGGGAATTAGAAATAGGCTGTGAGGCATTTGCGAAATATTTTGCAGATAAAATCTCATCGCTCCGCCAAGACCTGCCTATCACATTAGATACAGTAAGTGAAACTGAGGCTCCGCGCCTGTCTTCAGATTTAGTACTGGACCACTTCGACCCACTCAGCCTGGAGGAAGTTGATGGAATTCTCTCTGCTGCTCGCCCAACAACATGTGATTTGGACCCTTGCCCCTCTTGGCTGATTAAATCCTGCCAGAGGGAGCTTAGATGTCCCCTACGGGACATCATAAATAGATCCCTCCTAGAGGGGCATTTTCCAACGCCTCTGAAAGAGGCCTTGGTCCGCCCCCTCTTGAAAAAACCTACAGCAGACCCGGTCGAATTGGCAAACTACCGACCGGTGTCCAATTTACCATTTTTAGGTAAAATTATCGAGAGGGCAGTGGCGTTGCAGCTACAGAGATTTCTAGATGACGCTTCTGTCTTAGACCCGTGCCAGTCTGGCTTCCGGCCGGGCCACGGGACGGAGACGGTCCTGGTCGCCTTGGTGGATGACCTCCAGCGGCAACTGGATCGAGGCGGTGCAGCAATACTGATGTTATTAGATCTGTCGGCTGCATTTGATACAGTTGACCATCGGTTGCTGATCCACCGCCTCGCCGACATAGGGGTTGAGGGGCTGGCCTTACAATGGCTCTCCTCCTTCCTCATGGGTCGGGGACAGAGGGTGGCGATTGGGGGTGAGCGATCCCAGAGGCGCACACTAGACTGTGGGGTGCCCCAGGGAGCAGTTCTCTCCCCGATGTTATTCAACATCTATATGCGCCCCCTCGCCCAGATTGCCCGGAGATTTGGGCTGGGTTGCCATCAATATGCAGATGACACCCAGCTCTATCTACTAATGGACGGCCGGCCCGCCTCCGCCCCGGGGAACCTGGACCGGGCTTTGCAGGCAGTTGCAACGTGGCTTAGACTGAGTGGGCTGAAGTTAAATCCAGCGAAGACAGAGGTTCTCCATGTGGGTCGTGGCACTCTGGGGAAGGAAATATCTCTCCCAGCCTTTGACGAGGCGCCGCTGAAGACGGCGCAGCGGGTGAAGAGCCTGGGCGTCTTACTGGAGCCTTCATTATCAATGGAGGCCCAGATAACAGCCACTGCCAAGTCAGCATTCTTCCACCTGAGGCGGGTGAGGCAGCTGGCCCCTTTCCTAGAGCGTCGGGACCTAGCAATGGTGATCCACGCGACGGTCACCTCAAGATTGGACTACTGTAACGCTCTCTACATGGGGCTGCCTCTGTACCGGACCCGGGAGCTGCAGCTAGTGCAGAACGCGGCGGCCAGGCTGTTACTTGGTCTCCCAAGATGGGAACATATACGGCCGGGGCTGCGCGGACTGCACTGGCTGCCAATCGTATACCGGATCCAGTACAAAGTGCTGGTCATAACCTTTAAAGCCCTATATGGCCAAGGACCGACCTACCTGAGGGACCGTCTCTCCCCATATGAGCCCCAGAGAGCACTGAGGTCAGTGGGGAAAAGCAGACTGAATATCCCTGGGCCAAAAGAAGTTAAACTTCAAAGCACCCGCACTCGGGCCTTTTCCGTTGCGGCCCCACAACTCTGGAACCAACTCCCAGAGGAGGTGCGGGCCCTGCGGAACTTAGACCAGTTCCGCAGGGCCTGCAAGACCGCCCTCTTCAAACAGGCGTTCACCAATAACTGAATTTAATGTTTACCGCCAGATTAATAACGTTTACCGCCAGTGTTAATTTAGGAATGTTTTAATTAATTATTGACTATTGACTGGTTTTTAATGTGAATTTTAATGTGAATTTAATGTTTTTATTATTGTATTGTTTACTTGAAATGCTGTTAGCCGCCCTGAGCCTGCTTCGGCGGGGGAGGGCGGGATATAAATAAAATTTTACATTACATTACATTACAATTAATAAAAGGGAACACAGGCTGTGGCAAATCAAATGCAAGACTGTGATCAGGCAGGCAAAAAGGGACTATGAGGAGCATAAAGACCAACAATAAAAAAATTTTCCAATATATTAGAAGCAGGAAACCAGCCAGGGAGGCAGTGGGGCCCTTGCATGACCAAGGGGTAAAAGGATTATTGAAGGAAGTTAGGGCAATGGCAGAGAATCTGAATGCATTTTTGCCTCAGTCTTCTCTGTGGAAGATGAGAAGTGTTTGCCAACTCCAAAACCACTAATTTTGGAAGGGGGGTTGAAAGACCTGAGTCAAATTGAGGTGACAAGAGAGGAGGTCCTACAACTGATTGACAAATTAAAACCTAATAAGTCATCAGGTCTGGATGGCATATATCCAAGAGTTCTGAAAGAACTCAAAGTTGAACTTGTGGATCTTCTGACAAAAATATGTAATCTTTCATTGAAATCTGCCTCCATTCCTGAGGACTGGAAGGTAGCAAATGTCACCCCCATCTTTAAAAAGGGTTCCAGAGGAGATCTGGGAAATTACAGGCCAGTCAGTCTGCCTTCAATACCGGGAAAGTTGGTAGAAAGCATTATCAAGGACAGAATGAGTAGGCACATTGATGAACACAAGTTATTGAGGAATACTCAGCATGGGTTTTGTAAGGGAAGATCTTGCCTCATTAACAGCTCTTTGAGGAGGTGAACAAACACGTGGACAAATGGGACCCAATAGATGTTGTTTACCTTGACTTCCAGAAAGCTTTTGATAAAGTTCCTCATCAAAGGCTCCTTAGTAAGCTTGAGAGTCATGGAATAAAAGGACAGGTCCTCTTGTGGATCAAAAACTGGCTAATTAATAGGAAGCAGAGAGTGAGTATAAATGGGCAGTCTTCGCAGTGGAGGACGGTAAGCAGTGAAGTGCCTCAGGGCTCAGTACTGGGTCCCATGCTCTTTAAGTTGTTCATAAATGATTTGGAGTTGAGAGTAAGCAGTGAAGTGGCCAAGTTTTCAGATGACACTAAATTGTTCAGGGTGGTGAGAACCAGAGAGGATTGTGAGGCTCTACAAAGGGATCTGTTGAAGCTGGGTGAGTGGGCGTCAACATGGCAGATGAGGTTCAATGTGGTGAAGTGTAAAGTAATGCACATTAGGGCCAAGAATCCCAGCTACAAATACAAGCTGATGGGTTGTGAACTGGCAGAGACTGACCAAGAGAGAGATCTTGGGGTTGTGGTAGATAACTCACTGAAAATGTCAAGACAGAGTGCAATTGCAATAAAAAAAGGCCAATGTCATGCTGGGAATTATTAGGAAGGGAATTGAAAACAAATCAGCCAGTATCATAACGCCCCTGTATAAATTGATGGTGCGGTCTCACTTGGAGTACTTTGTGCAATTCTGGTCACCACACCTCAAAAAGGATATTATAGCATTGGAAAAAGTCCAGAAAAGGGCAACTAGAATGATTAAAGGTTTGGAACACTTTCCTTATGAAGAAAGGTTAAAACACTTGGGGCTCTTTAGCTTGGAGAAACATCAACTGCGGGGTGACATGATAGAGGTTTACAAGATTATGCATGGAATGGAGAAAGTAGAGAAAGAAGTACTTTTCTCCCTTTCTCACAATACAAGCATTCGTGGGCATTCAATGAAATTGCTGAGCAGTCAGGTTAAAAAGGATAAAAGGAAGTACTTCTTCACCCAAAGGGTGATTAACATGTGGCATTCACTACCACAGTAGGTGGTGGCGGCTACAAGCATAGCCAGCTTCAAGAGGGGATTGGATAAAAATATGGAGCCGAGGTCTATCAGTGGCTAGTAGCCACAGTATATATGTGTGTGTGAGTGTGTGTGTGTGTATGTGTGTGCATATGTATGTATGTGTGTGTGTGCACATATATTGGCCACTGTGTGACACAGAGTGTTGGACTGGATGGGGAACTGGCCTGATTCAACATGGCTTCTCTTATGTTCTTATTACTCTGGGGCATAGTTCTTGATCTCTAGAGCCAACAGCAGCTGGAAGAACAGGTTTTGAAGGTTGAAAAATCAGGGGAAATTGGGAGGGACCAGATGACTATCAGAAACAATTGAGCTTACAGTAGCAGTTCTTACTTATATATAAAATATAATGTTTATATATAAAATATAATATTTGTATGTAAGTGAAATGTACTGGGTTCAAAGCATGAGGCACTCCAGATCTTTTTGGAGTGTCCCACAATCCTCTCTGGTTCTCACCACCCTTAACAATTTAGTGTCAAGAGATAGCGAGTTCAGCTCTTTATTCAGTGATTCAGCATAGTGAGATAGAAACAGAACTGAGTCACAGGACCAACGGCCTTGCTTATATGCATGCAAATAACCCCACCCAAAACCCATTACACACAACTATAGGTTAATAGCTGGCCCAACGATTCTTGATAGGCCTCCTTCCTGAATCCAGGTGGCTATTTTTTTTAGGGTCTCAAGCTCAGCCAAGTCTCTGCTGGCCCTAAGGCTGAACTCCAGTCCCAATACATAACACTCCTCCCCCCAAAGTTTCCCAACACCTAACAAACATAGTCTCTCAGATGTGCTGGTTTCCGCTGCTCCCAGCTGGACCAACAAAGCCCACCAAGTGTGGCCAAGGAGTCTGCTTCCCTTGTCGGGGTTGCCGGTGTCGAGCTGCTGGAAGGCTGCGATGGTGGAGTGGTTGAAGGGTCCCTGATGTCAGAGGTGCCCAGTGGTATAATGTTTATATATAAAATATAATATTTGTATGTAAGTGAAATGCACTGGGTTCGAAGCATGAGGACGCCCAAGAGATAGTGAGTTCAGCTCTTTATTCAGTGATTCAGCATAGTGAGATAGAAACAGAACTGACTCACAGGACCAATGGCCCTGCTTATATGCACACAAATAACCCCACCTAAAACCCATTACACACAACTATAGGTTAATAGCTGGCCCAACGATCCCTGATAGGCCTCCTTCCTGAATCCAAGTGGCTATTTTTTTAGGGTCTCAAGCTCAGCCAAGTCTCTGCTGGCCCTAAGGCCGAACTCCAGTCCCAATACATAACACTTCTCCCCCCAAAGTTTCCCAACACCTAACAAACATAGTCTCTCAGATGTGCTGATTTCCGCCGCTCCCGGCTGGACCGACAAAGCCCACCGGGTGTGGCCGAGGAGTCTGCTTCCCTTGTCAGGGTTACCAGTGCCGAGCTGCTGGAAGGCTGTGACGGTGAAGTGGTTGAAGGGTCCCCGATGTCAGAGGTGCCCAGTGGGGGTTCCTCTGATTCCTGGTGGTCTGGCTGGGCACTGACTCCCACTGGCTCCTGCAGCGGCACCGACCAAGGTTGCTCTGCGGTGTCCGGCATAGAATCTGGCTCAGCAGGGAGCATAAGGCGGCAGAGTTGATCCATGTGTCTGCGCAGGACTTGGCCCCCATCGGTCGATACCTTGTACAAAACTGGGCCCGTGACTCGAATGACTCGGGCAGGGATCCATGCTGGGTTGCTGCCAAAGTTCTGGGTGTATACAGAGTCTCCTGGAAAAAATCCTCGGGGCGCCTCCTGGCATTCCAGTGACGACAAACGTTCAGGGGCTCTATCTGAGTGGAGATGGTCCAGTCTGGTCATCAGGAAGCAGCCCATGAGAAGCTCTGCTGGGCTACGACCTGTGGTAGCACTAGGGGTCACTTGATGGCCGAAAAGGAACACAGCTAATTGATGGTCCCAGTCCCCATGAATTAATCGCTGGAGAGACTTTTTTGTGGTGCGCACCATCCGTTCTGCCTGTCCATTGGTGGCTGGGTGGAATGGGGCAGAGCGGATGTGCCTGATGAGGTAGTGACCCAGAAACTTTTGGAACTCCTCTGAAGTGAAGGCCATTCTATTGTCTGTGACCACCGTGTCCGGGATGCCGTGTGTGCAGAAAATCCTACAGAGTGCTCAAATTGCCACTCGAGAGGAGGTGGAAGTGACTGGGACTACCTCCAACCACTTAGTGTATGAGTCTACCAAAATAAAGAATATTTGTCCCTGGAAGGGGCCCGCAAAGTCCAAGTGCAACCGGGACTATGGGTTGCAGCTGGACTCCCAGTGTTGCACAGGGGTGCGGGGTGATTCTGGCCAGGTTTCCTGGCAGATCTGGCATCGCTTGACCCAGGCCTCAATCTCACTGTCCATCCCCGGCCACCACACATAGTTCTGGGCGAGCGCTTTCATTTTAACGATGCCTGGGTGAATCTCATGCAGAGTTTCCAGAGCTCGTTAGCGCAAGGCCAAGGGAACCACCACCCGGCTGCCCCAGAGTAAGCATCCCTTGTGGAAAGAAAGTTCATCCCAGCATGAGGAAAAGGCTGTAAATTTGAGGTCTGCCCGGCCGGTAGGCAACCCCCTCCCCACCCAGTTGAGGACGTGGGATAAGATGTGGTCCTTACCCGAGTGGCGGGCGATGTCAGCAGCTTGCAAGGGTCAGTCAGGGAGATCCTCAATGAGTAGGATCTGGTGGGCCAGCTCTGGGTCCAGCTCTTGGGCAGGTAACGCCAGGCAGCTGAGGGCATCAGCATGCCCCATCGCTTTTCCTGGCCTGTGCTACAGGGAGTATTGGTAGCCTGTGAGAAAAATAGACCAGCGCAGGACCCAGGGCGAAAGCATCTGGGGGGGGGGGGGGTTGCCAGTCATGAGCGAGTAGACCCAGCAAGGGCTTGTGATCTGTGTCAATGGTGTACGGCCACCCGTAGAGGTAGTTGTGGAACTTTTTTACTCCCGCAATGATGGCCAGAACTTCTTTGTTGATTTGCGTGTAGTTGCAATTGGCCAAATTCAGAGTGCAGGAGAAATAAGCCACTGGCACCTCCCTGCCATCCAGGAGGCAATGGCCAAGGACTGCCCGATGCAGTACGAGGAAGCGTTGCAGGCGAGGATGACCGGCAAGGATTCATTGAAGTACACCAGGACGTTGTTGGAGGTCAGAAGGTCTTTGACGGCCCGGAATGCGGAGGCTTGCTTCTTACTCCAGACCCAAGGAGCATTCTTGTTGAGGAGACAGTGAAAGGGTTCCACAAACATGGCTTTGAGGGGCAGGAAGGAATGATAAAAGTTCAAGAGCCCAAAAAATGCTTGTAGCTCCTGTTTGGTTTTGGGTTCCAGGGCATCAACTATGGCGCTGATTTTGCTGGGAGCCAGATGGATGCCCTCTGCATCAACTAAGAATCCCAGGAACTCGACCTGCGGGACTCCCAGGAGACACTTTTGCCGTTTCATTTTTAGCCCAGCCAAGTCGAAATGTTGTAGGACGGTGCGGAGACAGTTGATGAAGTCCTCTTCTGTCGGGGCGGTGATCAGAACATCATCAAAGAAGGGCTGGACCCCAGGGATACCTTTTAAGAGGAAATCCATTAAGTTTTGGAAGATCCCCAGGGCTATGCTGACCCCAAACTGCATTCTCTTAACCGTGAATGCCCCTCTATGCATAACAATCGTTTGCGCCTCGGTGGTGGCTTCATCGACTGGCAGTTGTTGGTATGCCTGTCCCAGATCCAATTTGCCAAAGATTTTTGCACCAGTGAGGGAAGCTAGAACATGGCTGACCACCGGACTGGGTAGGCGTGGTCTTGTAGTGCTTTGTTCAGCGTACACTTGTAGTCTGCACAGATGCGAACATCTCCATTAGGCTTTATGGAGGTGACAATAGGGGTTTCCCAGGTTGCGTTGGGCACTGGTTCTATCACCCCTTGGGCCACTAGGCAGTCTAGTTCTGTCTCAAATTTAGGTTTGAGCACGAAAGGGACTCTCCTGCCCTTCATTCTGATCAGCCGCACTTGGGGGGGTCTAGATCTAGGGACACTGGCGGCCCTTTGTAACAGCCCAAGGTACCATCGAAGATGGATGGAAATTCATCACAAACCCTCCCCAAGTCTGTAGGGGTTAAGCTATGCACTCTTATGACTGCAAACCCCAAAGGTGCGAACCATGCCAGACCCAGCAAACTTGTGCGTTGGCCTCCCACAACCAACAAGTCCAAAAGTCCGTCAAAATTTCTGTACTGCACCCAGAACTTTCCCCACCCCCTTATTTCCACATTGTTCTGTAAAAAGTTTCTGAGGATGAATCCCACGGGCCGGAGGCAAGGCCATCCATTGGGACAGATTTCCCTGAAGGTCTCCTCCGAAATGATTAAAATGGACGATTCTGTTTCCAATTCCATCTGGCAAGGGGCCCCCTCTAACTTAACAGTCACCTTGATTTTATCTGGGGTGTCCAAGGGTAGATGCAGTACCTGTAGTGGTTGGATTGACGTAGTGTGGAGCTCCATCTCGTCCTGGTGCATGGTTTGTCACCTTCAGGTCCCTTTGGAGAGGTAGACTCTGGCAATGTGGCCGACCTTACCACAGTTCCAGCATTGGGCATCTTGGAACTGGCAGGTCCTTCACTCTGCACCTGGTGCAGGGAGTCGAGATTGCAGCATGAGGTGGCGTTGTGGTCGGGCATGAGGCACAGCGAGTTGGTTGGGGCAGCTGTAGGACCTCTTCCGCTTCATCGGCCAATTCCACATGGTGGGCTGCCATGGTGGGCCTCCTGGAAACTGGTTGGCTTGGCAGCAGACGGACCTCTGCGTTGAACTGGTCTGTTGCTTCTGCAGCAAGGGCCTCTTCCATCGCAACGTGGGGTCCTTCTTGGCAAGGAGCCTCCGTTGGATTCTTTCATCCCTAAGGCTGCACACTAGCCGGTCCCAGAGGGCCTCCTCCAGGTTGCTGAAATTGCAGTGGCGGGCCGCCCTTTGGAGAGCCATAACGAATGCCGTAATTGACTCACTCACTGCCTGGTTCCTTCTGTAGAATGTGTAGCGAGCCACTATGATGGAGGGTTTGGGCACAAAGTGCTCTTTAAGCCGGTTCAAGATGATCCGGTATGGCATGTCTTTGAGGTCGGCTGAAGACAGCAGGGAACGGGCGATCTCGAATGTCGAGCGACTGCAGACCCAGAAGAAAGTGGCCCTCTTCTTTCCATCATCCGTGATGTCCAAAGACTCCAAGAAGAAAGCAAAGTGGGAGGTGTAGGATTCCCAGTCCTCGGTGGTGGCGTTGAACTCATCAAAATGTCCTGGAGCGGCAGCCATGTCGTCCAGCGGTGGCAATGTGTTGCGCAGTGCTGGATGCAGAAAGCAGCTATGCATGGCACGGTGCCGATGGCTGGGGCTCCTCACTCACCAGGATCCTATCCTGGTCACCAGTGAAATGTACTGGGTTCGAAGCATGAGGACGCCCAAAAGATAGTGAGTTCAGCTTTTTATTCAGTGATTCAGCATAGTGAGATAGAAACAGAACTGACTCACAGGACCAACAGCCCTGCTTACATGCATGCAAATAACCCCACCCAAAACCCATTACACACAACTATAGGTTAATAGCTGACCCAACGATCCCTGACAGGCCTCCTTCCTGAATCCAGGTGGCTATTGTTTTAGGGTCTCAAGCTCAGCCAAGTCTCTGCTGGCCCTAAGGCCAAACTCCAGTCCCAGTACATAACAGTATGAAATGCATCTATCACTATGTGTATCACATCGAACAGGTATACACACTAGGGATCTGGGAGAGGAATCCCCATGATGTATAAAAGCAACAGTAAATACACATGGCTGTTGCATAACGTATGAAGCAATCTTCAATGTTTCGCACTGTTATTACTTCGAAAATTGTATAAATTTACGGGGAGGGGGAGTGTGTGTGTGGAAAAACTTAAATCTGCTGCTACGCAAAAATGTATATGGCTACTCATATAAACAAACTGCCAGTGTGCCTAAATCCTGAACCAGTTTATTTTGCATACTGTGATGAGTATTCTAAAAGTTTATGATTCTCAGGAAAAGAAGATCCTCAACAGTCATGAAATTCAGTAGCCTAAGTGGATTTCTCCCAAACCTTGCTCCCAAAAAATCATGAATCACACTTGTTCCAAAATCTTAAGCAGATAGGGCTGTCAATCCCCAGGTGGAGGCAGGGGATACCCCAGTTTGGAGGCCCTCCCCCCACTTCAGGGTCATCAGAAAGGGGGGGATGTCTGCTGGGCACTCCATTATACCCTATGGAGACCAATTTCCATAGGGTATAATGGAGAATTGATCCATGGGTATCTGGGGCTTGGGGGAGCTGTGTTTTGATGTAGAGACACCAAATTCCCAGCATAGTATCTGGTGCCTCTCCTCAAAACATCGTCCAAGTTTAAAAAAGATTGGAGCAAGGGGTCCAACTCTATGAGCCCCAAAAGAAGGGGCCCCTATCCTTCATTAATCCAAATGGAGGGAAGGCATTTAAAAGGCTCATGGTCCCTTTAAATGTGATGGCCAGAACTCCCTTTGGAATTCATTCATGCTTGCTCCTGGCTCCACCCCCAAAGTCCCCTAGCTCCACTCTCAAAGTCCCCAGATATTTCTTGAATTGGACCTGCCAATCCTATAAGCATAGAGTTTTCATTAAATACTAGGCATAGAATTTTGAATACATATAATGCATCGTTTTTGGAGCTGGTGAGGCTAGAAAGTTGGAGAAAATGGAATTTGGAACAAAAATGCTAAGTGATCCACATGGGGACCTGATGGCAACTGGGTTTCATTAACTGTTCTCTAAAGGCCTTATTTACCAAGGATCTGCGTATTACTATCAGAACATAAGAATAGCCATGTTCGGTTAGACCAGTGGTCCATCTGGTCTAGAATCTGGTTTCCAATCCAGTTCCAGCAGTCACTCACCATTAAAAAGCCCACAAGCAGGATCCACAGACAACAGTTATCAACTGCTGACTGCTTCCTTGTGCCTCACAACCACAGGTCTTGATCAGCAAAGAAGCAATGCTTATATTATTTTATGCTTATCTGGGGACTTTGGGGATGGAACCAGGAGACTTTGGAGGTGGAGCCAGGAGACTTTCCCATTCCCTAAATAAAGAAATAAACAGCAGTGCCATTTTCCTGAATACAGGCTTCATTTCCTCATCCTCTTTCTTTGCCTACCCTGGCAGCTGCACTTCCACTAAATGAAAGTGAAATTTGTCATACCCCCGCAAATCCCCTTGTTGGGCTTTGGAAGCAGTTCCAAGTATGGCTTTTTAAAGGAACATACACACACTCAAAAAGCAGTGAGTTTGCAAGCCCACATTTTTGTGTGATCTCACTGGGGTAATTTACTCACTGGGAGCTGCTGAATGTAAAAATCTGCTGTATTTCAAGCAACTGCTTCAAACACAGGAACACAGCCTAGGGGATGGAGTTTTCCTTCCTCCCATAATCAGGTTCTAGTTAACTCTTTACTATCCATTTTACTGTAGAAACAACTTCTGAAACAAATCCAAAACAGAGGGACTGTGCTGGTTCCTCTGCCTTTCTCACAAGCCGATTCACAGCCACATGCTTCTGCCTGCTCACCCTGCCCTCCTACAACTCTTCTTGGCTGATTTAAGGGTACATACATATTTGGAAACACAGAGAGTTGCAAGGATATCCTAACCCTCCCAACCCTGACTGCTGGTGGGGAGGAGCCTGCAAAACCAGGGGATTCCTCCATCCAGGCCTGGGGACTGGCAAACCTAATAGTATGTAACTTGAAGCTCGCAGCAAAGCAAGCTGTTTCCAGCATCAGGGTCTAACAAGCACATGAGAGAAAAAAGATGTGGTAATAGAGGGTTAGAAAATCCCAGACCAAGTAAATGTCTGCCAGTAAGAATAAGGTTGTTTATGCAGAAAATATATTTGGGAATTGGAAAACCCCACCTAAGCATATTCAAGGACTAGAAAGTGCCGAGTTGCTGAGCTAAAGAATAAAAAGTACTTATAGAGATAAACTATATGTCTGGCTGTATGTCTGCTTGGCAAAGGATCTCTTAATAGACATAAAGGAAACCAAAGACCTACGTCCAGGGCTTTTTTTTTTTTTTTTTAAAGCAGGAACGCACGGGAACGCAGTTCCGGCTGGTTTTGTGTCCGGGGGTGTTGCCTAATATGCAGATGAGTTCATGCTGGGCTTTTTCTACAATAAAGCCCTGTGCAAAACAATGATGATGTCAGGGTGTGTGGCCTAATAAAAAAATGAATTCCTGCCGGGCTTTTTTTTTGCAAAAATAGCCCTGCCTATGTCATAGCCATTTGCACATGTCTAGAAGTTGTTGTCTGCAGTGCATAAAAAGTTTGGAGACAACTTTAGACTTCTTGGGACTTTGCTTCCTGGAGTCTCCTTTATTGCAATAAATTTCTGTCTTCTTTTGGAATCTCCCTGTTGTGTCCTTTATTAGGTGTTGACATAACAGGTAACAAGTCCATTTGGCACCCAGATGGGACTTGCCTTGTCAACCCAGTAAGTGAATGGGAACCTAGACTGACACACTTTTCCCTAGGGTTGCTAGGTCCATTGCAAGAAATATCTGGGGACTTTGGGGGTGGAGTCAGGAGACATTGGGGAGGCACAAGGAGCAAGGCTGTGACAAGCATAATTGAACTCCAAAGGGAGTTCTGGCCATCACATTTAAAGGGACCTTTTAAATGCCTTCCATCCATTGTAAATAATGGATAGGGGCACCTTCTTTAGGGCTCATAAAATTGGATCCCCTGGTCCAATCTTTTTGAAAGATGGAGGGTGTTTTGAGGAGAGGCATTGGATAATATGCTGCAAATTTGGTGCCTCTACCTCAAAAAACAGCCCCCAGAGTCCCAGATACTTGCAGATCAATTATCCATTAAACCCTATGGGAATCAGTCTCCATAGAGAATAATGGAGTGCCCAGCAGACATTTCCTCCCCCCCCCACACACACACTTTCTGATGACCCTGAAGCAGGGGGAGGGCCTCCAAACTGGGGGATCCCCTGCCCCCACCTGGGAATTGTGTAAATAAAAAACGCTGAGACACCATAAATTTTCCATAAATCCACCATAAAAGAGACATAAAATGTCATCATCTAAAATTAATTTGCAGTAATTTTAATCTTAAGGCCCTGAGCCGCCTCGGTGGGAGGGCGGGATATAAATCGAATGAAATGAAATGAAATGTATCTGTTGCCTTGTTTTTTCTGTGCTCTCAGGATTTGAAGAGCCGTATGTGTAAATTAGGGTTGCCAGCCTCCAGGTGGGGTCTGGAGATTTCCCATTTTTACAACTGACAGAGATCATCTCACCTGGAAAAAATGGCTGCTTTCAAGAGTTGAATCTATAGCATTGTACCATGCTGAGCCCCCCCCCCTCCCCAAACCCTCCTTTCCTACCCACTCAGCCAGTCCTTTCTGGCAGCTTTTATCAGCCAGGAAAGGCAAGGTTTGAATCCCCACTCTGCCATGGAAGTTTGCTAGGTGACCTTTACACACTTTTAGCCTAACTTTATATCACAGGGTTGTTTGTGAGGATAAAAGGAGAAATATAAATAAAGGGTCAAGAACACAGGAGGTAGACAAGGATCTTGTCCACATCCTCAGAATCTACAGATTGAATAACATCCATATAAAAGATGTCAAATGTATATCATCTGCACATACACCCATGCTAGCATCTAAACAAGCACAAATCTGAACAATTTTGTCTTCATTCCAGAGAATGGTGAGGACCTCAACAGAATCATCAGCATCCAAGGTAGGTAAATTCCCAAGTAATGACAGAAACCCATCAGGATTTGGTTCCCTTAAAGTAAAGACATGTGCTATCAAAAAAAAAAGATCTGTTTCTACCAAGATATAGGTTCTGTCCTCTGGCTTTATAAAAATGAAGTCCTGTATTGTTTCATCTACCTGCCCTGCTATTTGTGTCTTTGATGTCATGAACCAAGCTTGTCTACCTATCTATAAATGGATCTCAAGTAAAATAAGAGGGCTTAGCAAACAAATGTACCAAGTCAAATTAAATGTGATACTTGAAATAAAACAGTAGATGGCATAATTACACTGTGATGTTGAAGGAAGGTTCTATACTGTTATTTGCTCTTAAGCAAGATATAAGTAGATACTGTAGCTTGTCAAAGATAAGCAAATTAAAGATTTATTCATTTAATAGAAGAGAATTATTGAAATCAATAGACTGGATTGTGCCCAGTATTATTTCCTTTCCTACTCATTCATGCAATCTTTCAAAAATACCTATAAATACAGCCATACATTCTTCTGTACAAAACAGAAGAACAAAAAAGTACCAATAAAACTAGGTGAATAACAAGTGGGTTTACTGAACATATAAAAGTATATAAACTTTTAAACTTGATACTGCTTTTCATTTCTCAGTATCCAAGAACAGTGTCATAGGGTGCATCCACACACACTAAATAACATAGTTTGCAACTGGATTGTTCCAAACAGTCACCATGTGAAAGCACCCATAGAGTCCATTTTTTAAAAAAGTTAAAACTCCTAGTCTGAATCTTCTTTCATATACATGTATTATTATTTTTTGTGCTGCTGGCATTGACCATGAAAGGCTCTGAACTACAATTCCGTTGTGTAATGTACTGGATTCAGACATGAGGAACAGTCAACATACTTTATTAGCTTTGTTGTTGTTCAGTTGCACAGTCGAGTCCGACTCTTTGTGACCCCATGGACAAAGTCACGCCGGGCCCTCCTGTCTTCCATCATCCTCCGAAGTCTGCTCAAATTCGTGTTTGCTACATCAGTAATGCAGTCCAGCCATCTCAACTTTTGCCATCCCCTTCTTTTGCCTTCTGTCTTTCCCAGCATCAGGATCTTCTCCAGTGAGTGGTCCCTTCTCATTTGGTGGCCAAAGTATTTGAGCTTCAGCTTCAGCATCTGACCTTCCAGGGAACAGTCTGGGTTGATTTTCCTTAGGACTGATTGATTTGATCTTCTTTCAGTCCAAGAGACTCTCAAGATTCTTCTCCAGCACCGCATCTCAAAAGCATCTATTCTTCTGCACTCGACCTTCTTTATGGTCCAACTCACAGCCATACATTATTAGCCATACTTTATTAGCTAGTACATCACAAAAGAAAACATGGCAGGGCCAGGACCCCGATTAAAATCCGCATGGGTCTGGGGACAAAAGCAGGCTGCCGCATTCCAGGCAGTCAAGGACATTTTGGTTTCAAATGAGGTCCTCCACCATTTTGGTGAGTCCCTTCTGGTGATTCTGGCCTGCGACGTTCCCCCCTATGGACTGGGTCACCAACTCCTGGATGGGAGAAAGGTCCCCGTGGTGTATTACTCCTGAACTTTAAACCTGGTAGAGCATAACTACCCCAAATAGATAAGTTGTTGGCGATCATGGCAGGTGTGCATAAATTCAATGACTACCTGTATGGAAGACGCTTCATGATTGTCATGGACCACAAGCCACTGCTCAGCCTCCTTGCACCAGACCACCAGACCCTGCAGATCCTGTCCCAGTGCATCCTGAGGTGGAACCAGTTTCTCAATGCCTACACCTACATGCTCGTCCCTTTACTGACCTTCGATGGGGCACCTTTAGTGCCAGATTCAAGGGTCAAAAGTTTAGGGGTACTCCTGGAGCTGCCTTTACAGGTGGACATCCAGCCTGCACTAAAGATGCTGCACTGGTTGCCTGTGGTGTTCTGAGCCTGGTTCAAAGTGCTGGTCATGACCTTTAAAGCCCTATATGGCTTGGGACCTGTCTACCTCCAGGACCGCCTTTCCCCACACGAGCCCCAGAGAGCACTACAATCAAATTCATTAAATCTGTTAAAGATCCTCGGACTAAAGGATGCCTGTCTAACTACTATGAGGGCAAGAGCCTTCTCCGTGGCTGCACCTGCCCTCTGGAACACCCTCCCTGAAGAGACCAGGGCCCTGCGGGATTTGCCACAATTCCGCAGGGCCTGTAAGACATACCTGTTTAGACAGGCTTTTAATAACTAACTGGAGGTGCTCCTAACATCTACGGGAGTGTGCAATACTTACCGTCCCTCAGCATTAACATAAATTGTTTTGAACCAGACAGAACGCCATCTGAAACTGAAACTGTATTTAAAACTGCTTTTAATATTTTAATAATGTTTTATTGTAATAATTTAAATCTGTTATCAAATTGATAGCTGTTGTTAGCCACCCTGAGCCTGGCAGGGGAGGGAGGGATATAAATGCAATTAAATAAATAAATAAATAAATAAATAAATAAATTTACTCTTGGGGGCCAGAGCCTGCACTATTGCCCTGGTCTTGTCTGCTGTGAAGTGGATGCTGACTGCGTCAATGGCAGACCCCAGGAAGTCCACCCTCGGCCCCCGAGCGAGCACTTCTCCCATTTTACCTTAAGCCCCGGAGACTGGAAACGGCACAGCACCTTGTGTAGGCAGCAACTGAATTCTTTGATGTCTGGGGCTGCTATTAAAACATCATCAAATAATGGTTGCACTCTGGGAATCCCTTTGAGGAGAGAGTCCATTAGATTTTAGAAAATTCCCGGAGCCACACTAACCCCGAATTGCAGCTGACGCACCTTGAAAGCCCCCCAGTGAGTTAGTATAGTTTGGGCCTCTGCGGTCTGAGTGTTCACCGGAAGTTGTTGGTTGGCCTGGGCCAGATCCAGTTTCCCCAAAATTTTAGAGCCGGCCAAGGATGCGAGTACATGACTCACCACCGGGACAAAAGTACACATGGTCTTGTAGGGCCTTGTTTATTGTACATTTATGGTCTGCAAAGATGCGTACGTCCCCGTTTGGCTTCATGGGCATGACGATGGGGGTCTTGCAGGCAATGTGGGAGATGGGCTCTAAGACTCTTTGTGCTACGAGGCAGTCCAGTTTGGCTTTAATTTTAGATTTCAGCGTGAACGGAACTCGCCGAGCCGTTAGCCTTATGGACCTTACCATGAGGTCTTACTATGGGCAGCCCTTTGTAACACCCCAGAGCCCCATCGAACACCTCTGGGAATTGTGGGACTGCATTTTGTTCACTTTGACAATTTCTATGCCCAAGGGTTTGAACCAGGCTAATCCCAGTAGTGTGGTGAGCTGCTGCTTCACCACCAGTATGTCCAGCATTCCTTTGAATTGTTTGAACTCTACTCTCACCCTGGCCCACCCCTTAATCTGGACTGGTTTTTTCTGGAAGTCCCACAAAATGAACTCAGCCGGCTGCAACAGCAGGCAACCATGAGGACACAGTTTCTTAAGGGTTTCCTCTGAGATTATGGAGATGGATGAGCCAGTGTTGAGTTCCATCAAGCAAGTGTCCTTCCACCTGGACTGACACCTTGACCTTGTCTGGGGTGTCCAGGGGCAAGTTCATTACCTGGATGCTGGTTGAGGCTGTCGTGTGTGTGTCCATCAAATCATGGTGCATGGACTGGTGCCTCCGGTCAGGCTTGGCTTGGCAAGCTTGAGCAATGTGGCCCAATTTCCCGCAGTTTCTGCAATCCGTATTTTGGTAGGGGCAGTTATAGCGCTCGTGTGGATCCTCGCAGCTGGCACACTTTGTACTGGCTAGCTTCTCTGTGGCTCATGGTTGGGCTGAAAATTGCTGCCCACTGTGTGGCTGGCAGCAGAGCTGGTGCGCTTCTTCCCCGTCAGAGTTGTCAGAAGTCAATGAGGTGGCGGCTTGATGTGTGCTTGTCATGGAGTGGCTGCTGTGGGCCTATCCGAAAACGGTTGCTTGTTTGAGTGCCTTGGCAAGGGTGATACCGTCAGTGGCCAGCAGTTTTTGGTGCAGTTTCTTCTCTCAGACACCCACTGCAAAGCGGTCGAGCAAGATCTCCTCCAGGTCCCCTGTGAATTCACAGCACAGGGCGAAACCCTGGAGTTCAGAGAGGTAGTTGGCTGCGGACTCGGCCAGTCACTGCTGCCTCATGTAGAATGCTTGCCTGTGTGCAAGGTGGGTAGGCTGCGGTGCCAAGTGGTCAGTCATGACCTTGATTAAGTCTTTATAGGTGGCAGCAGCCAGCGTCATCGGTGCAATGAGCCGCTTCATCAACTGGATGGTCTCTACTCCACACGAACTCAGGAGGAGCACCTTCTTTTCGGCTGCTTCCTCCATCTTGTGCAGCTCAATGTAGTAGCAGAGCTGGTCCACCCATGATTCCCATAGATCTGGCCAGGTGGAGTTGAATTCCAGCAGTGGTTGTCCTGGAGCCACAGTCATGACCTCGACCACGGTGCATTGCTAGAGCACGGAGGGAACACTGGAGCTTGATGCACAGAGCGTGTGGTGTGGTTGGAAGAAAGGCTGGTTGCTCAACAGGATCCTACCTTCATCGCCAGTGTAATGTACTGGGTATGGACATGAGTAAAAGTCAACATATTTTATTAGCTAGTACATCACAAAAGACAAGATGGTGGGGCTGGGTTATATACATTACCCAGAACAACCCATTTCCCAGTCAGATCCAATCCTGACCAGTTAAACTTCCTGCCACAGATCTTCATAGGTGGTTAGCGTCTGTCCCTTACAGTCAGGTGACCTGTAGTTTCCCACTGCTCACCTCAGCGCTCATAGCTGCACTGTGTTGTAAATCCAGGTGCTGACTTGCAACACATTGCCAATGAAAGTATGCTTGGGTTGAGCATGTTCAAACATTCTGTGTCCTATAATATCTGCATCGAAGCCAGCATGGTGTACTGGACTAGTACATGAGAGACCCAGGGTCAAATTCCCACGCTATCATGGAAACTCACTGGCTTACCTTGGGCCAGTGACTCTTCCTCACAGAGTTGTTGAAGACAAAACAGAGGAAGGGAGAACTATGTTGTAAGTTGTTTTGGGTCTGCACTGATGATTAAAGCAGTTTGGATAGAGACATACATCAACACATACTTTACTACATTGCTCAGTTCCAAATAACACTGCATCTTACACAAAAAGCAACCAATTTTTACATCACAATACCATCATCATGAGCACTAGTTACCAAAGGACCATCTAGCCTAACATGCTGTTTCCAAAAGAGCACCCACATGCCTCTGGAAAGCTCTCATGATAGGACTTTTTTTTTTCTGGAAAAAGAGGTGCTGGAACTCTCAAGAGGGAAATGAAGGAGAAACACATTAAGTGCCCCTCATGAACTTCTCCACATTTTTTTCCACAAAGAGATTTTGGAACTCCATTCTGCTGTGTTCCCCCAGAAAAAAAGCCTTGATAATGATACTCATGCCCTTATATGAACATATGAAGCTGCCTTATACTGAATCAGACCCTTGGTCCATCAAAGTCAGTACTGTCTTCTCAGACTGGCAGTGGCTCTCCAGGGTCTCAAGCTGAGGTTTTTCACACCTATTTGCATAGGATAAGCTGATCATGCCTGCTGGCTTCATCCCTAAATATGTATACAAGACTTACATATGTGATCATTGAACCCACTCTTCACATGGGCATGTCGTGGGAAGGATCTGTGCAGATATTTTGTGGCTACATATAGTGACAGAGCCAGCAGATACAATTTTGTCCCTCAGCCTTCAAACATACAAACATGTGCATATTTGGGCTATATAACACAGAATTATAGATGCTCCATTAGCTATTATAGCTAATAATGATGGATAAATGTCTCCTTCATGAGTTTATCCCTTTTAAAAAGCTATCAGTACCATGGCTGGCATGTCCATTAGGCAGCCTGAGGTGGCTGCCTGGAGTGTGGCCCTGGGGGGAGGGCACTGGTTTTGGCCCTTCCACCCACCCTCACCTCCAAGGTGAGGGAAATGGCAAATTTGGCGGCAGCTGACATGGGGCTTCTGGGCTCAATGTGCATGCACATCACTTGCTCACTGTCAGTCTGTTCCTTGCATCTGTGGTTCCAAGCACAAGCGCAAAAAGTGGAGCGATAGCAGGTGCACGTACATGCATGCTGAACCCAGAAGCCCTGAGCCAGCTGCCGCTGAGCTTGCCCTCACTGAGTAGGCAATGGTGGGTGAGGGCACCTGGCCTGGGGTGCCAGCCTTATGTCAGCTTCCCAGCACCAGCACTGTTCAGTACTAACTGTTGCTACCACAACTTCCATATGTTAACTGTGTGACGTATTAAGTATTGTTTTCTTTTCTCTGTCCATAAACAGTTTTGATGTCTAACCTCACTCTGTAATGTGTTTAGCAAAGATAGATAGATAGATAGATAGATAGATAGATAGATAGATAGATAGATAGATAGATAGATAGATAGATAGATAGATAGATAGATAGACAGACAGACAGACAGACAGACAGACAGACAGACAGACAGACAGACAGACAGACAGACAGACAGAAAGACTTTTAAAAGATTATCCACAATATGTGACTTTTCCCATGTCCCTTCTCCTTCTGCAGCTCAAAATGCTATTTCTGGGAAACAGGAGACCCATAGGAATAACTTGGAAGGTGAGGCAGAGATCTGCTGCAGGAAATGAAAAACCAGCAAAAATTCCCCACTTGGGCATACAGACATTTTAGTCAGGATCCAATCCAATGTAAATACTAACAGCTTTTCCATCTTGTAAACAGCTCTGCTATCCAGATTTTTGTCATATTTCATTGAGATAAGCACAATTTTTAAAACCCATCAGATTTATCAAGTTTGCCTGTATATCATTTCATCAGTTTTACATGTAAATAAGAATTAGGCTAGAATCAAGTACTATGGGATGTTAAGCTTTAGACCAAGACAGCAAGGAACATTTCTTGTTGAAAGAATTTTACTGTTAGTACTTCCTGACCAGCTTACCTCCTACAATCTCTCTCAAGAGCACTTTATCTACTTCCTAAGACAATAAATACTATCAGACCCCCCTTCCAATTATTTCAAAATACATATTGATTACTGAAGATCATATAGTTTTCTGAGAGAGAGAGAGAACATACAGGCAGCCATAATTCATCTTAATAGACAAGTCTTATTTTATGGCTTCTGTTTTGAGGTTGTGAGGCTGTGGATAACAGTTTTGAGGAAAGCCTCTTTATTCACCCCAATGGATTTTGAATCAGGCCTATGAATTTATGGAGGCAAACAGGCTTCTAGGTTTGTGGTTGGAGGAGAAGATTGGATTTATACCCAGCCCTTCACTACCTGAAGAAGTCTCAGAGTAGTTTACAATCTCCTTTCCCTTCCCCTCCTCACAACAGATACCCTGTGAGTTAGGTGCGGCTGAGAGCTCTGACAGAAACTGCTCTTTCCAGAACAGTCTCTCACAGAGTTATGACTGACCCAAGGTCACTCAGTAGTTGCATGTGGGGAATCAAACTAAATTCTTCAAGATAAGAGTCTGTGCATGTAACCACTACTGGCTCTCACTACACCAGTTCCACCATGTCCCATTATTGTCATTCACCAGTTCCACCATGTCCCATTATTGTACCATGTAAAGCTTTTGCTGTGTTTAGAAAACAGGAGTGATGATTCTTGGAGTGATGTAAGTAATATTTATTTATGCATTTTCTTTTATTTATATCCTGCCTTCCCCCTGTGGTGGGTTCAGGGCAACTTACAGATCACATAGTATTGTGATGAAAACAATAATAGGGTTTTACATTCACACAAATTAAATTCAGATTCATACAGAACCAGAATGGGAGTCATCACTATGGTAACACATCAATAGAAGCTTTCTGGTTGATCTACTGGCCTAGCTGATAGCAGCTGTGGCCAAAGATCCATTGCCTCAACTGAAAGCACAGCAGAACAGCTACAGGACCTTGAGAATTGCAGTAGATCTAGGGCTGGCCCTAAGGTGCTCCATGCCCCAGGCAAAGTTGTCCCATGGCGCCCCCTCTGCGGCACCACCCTGCAGCACCAAGCCTTGCCAGCCCGCCCCTCTGGCCACCCAACCATGCCATGCCACGCCCCTCCCTTCCTTCCCCTCCCTCCCTTGCCTTATTTGTGGTGCTACAACTCAGCACCATGCTCCAGCCCCAGCCCCCCCACCACACGCGCTCCAGCCCCAGCCCCAGCCCCAGCCTCCCCTTAGCCAGGCTGCTTTGACCCAGGTATTTCCATAACACTTTTTCTTAAGAGAACGCACAATGTGATGAGGCTTCATTCCTGAGCTAAGCTTCCTCGTGCTCTCTCAAAAGAGAATGCTTTACAGAAATGCCCAGGTCAAAGCGGCCCAGGTAAGGGGAGAGTGGCATGCTCCTGTGAGCACGCGGTGGGGGGAGGCCATCTTCCATCCCCTGACAGGCTGAGAGGAGTGATGCCAGCCTCCCCTTACCCACTTCAAAATGGGCGTCTCTGTGAAGCGTTCTCTTAATAGAGCACAGGACACAACAAGGCTTCTCCCCCCTACCAGAAGAGAGGGGTGAGTGAAACCTCGTCGCGTCCTGTGCTCTCATAAGAGAACACTTTAAGGAGACACCTGCATCAAAGCAGGGAAGGGAAGACTGGTGTCGCTCCTCTCAGCACAACCGGGGAGGACATGGCAAATTAGCCGTTTGTCTGGGGTACCAGGAGGGGGGGAGCCCAATTCGGTGCCCCCCCCTTCCAGTCCCCTAGGCAAATGCCTAATTTGCCTAGTGGGTGAGCCAGCCTTGAGTAGATCCCGCAGGGCCTTGATCTCAAGTGGGAGTTTGTTCCACCAGGCTGCGGTTAGGACTGAAAAAGCCCTGGCCCTAGTTGAGGCCAATAGGACATCCTTTGAGCCAGGGATAATCAGAAGGTGCTGATTGCTTGATTGCAAAACTCTGTGGGGAAGAGCTGGTCCCTGAGATATGCAGATCCTTGGCCACAAAGGGCTTTAAAAGTTAACACTAAAACTTTGAACTGAATCCAGTATTCTATAGGGAGCTAGTGCAGTTGGCAGAGCACTGGCTGAATGTGAGCCCACACAGGCATCATTGTTAGCACACATACTGCCACATTCTGCACTAACTGCAGGGTCAAGTTCAAGGGCAGCCCCATATAGGGCGAGTTACAACAATCCCTTGGCCCAGATGGGGCAATTAATAAAATCAAAACAATAATTATAACAACAACAACAACAATTAGTCTGCAAGTGGCCATTGTGTGGATCACTTTAGTGAGGTCCTGGGCAGTGAGATAGACCAGTTGCTTGACCAGTCAAAGATGATATAAGGCTGATCTTGCAACTCAGGTAACCTGGGCCTCCATGGAAAGGGAGGGATCCAGGATAACCCCTAGGCTCTTCCCAACTCTTGATGTAGCGATACAATTCCCAACTCTTTATGTCGCATTATTAACACCAACACCTATGGTAAAGAGCTTGGGTGTGATTTTGGATGCCAGTTTCAATGGAGGCCAATTGAATGGTCACCTCCTGACTGGACTATTTTAGCTCACTATACATAAGGCTGCTCTTGACACTGACACAGAAACTTCAGTTGATCCTAAATGAAGCAGCATGTGTCCTTATCAGGACACCATTGAGAGCCCTCATACAACTGGTGTTCCGTCAGCTGCACTGGCTTCCAGTTGAATACTGTTTCAAGTTCCAAGTTATGATATTAACTTTTAAAGCCCTGTGCTATCCAGGACCAACATGTCTGCAGGACCATCTCTCCCTGTATGTCCCTCAAAGAGTTTTACACTCTATAGACCAACATCTTTTGTGGTCCCTGTCCCAAAGGCTTAGCCTCAACCAGAACCTTTTCAGGCTCTGATGGAACACTCCCAAATGAGACTAGGGTCTTGCAGGATTTATTGCAATTCCACAGGGCCTGTAAAATGGAGATGTTCTGCCAAGCATATAGTTGAAGCAGTGGATGTCTAACTACTTTGGTCTCCCTTACCCTGCTTTGTGCTGTTTATTGTGCTGTTTAGTCTGCATTATTTGCTTTGCTGCTTTTTTGCCGACTTGCCTGGTATGTATTACCATCTATGGGCACACATACAAAGACCTTTTACATAGAGCATTTATCAACATGTCTGACCACCTTCTTGTAAATTGTATTAGCTGATGTTCTATATAGGCTTTAATCTTCTGTAATTACATTTTAATTGTCTCAAATTTATTGTTTATATTTATTGTTGAGCCCTTCTGTGCAGGGGAGGAAGGACTAGAAATCTAATTAAATCAATCAATCAATCTCTGAAGCCTTGTTGACATAGTCCAAAACTATATCCAACCATCACAAGAAAGGAAGAGTGGGATCAAAGCTTGCTGAACCCACCCCTGACTTCCACATATTCATTGCCTCTGTGTGGACAGAAGTGTGTGGACATACACAAGTCAAGAATGAAGAAAGGGGGGATAATCCTGCTCTTCCATTCATGTACAACCTGTAGAGGGCATCAAGGACATAATCTTTCCAAGGTCACCAGCACTCTTAAAAAGCTTAAATGACCTTAAACATGCAAAAAGTGTGTTCTACTTCGTAGCACTGATCCATTCAAATTAACACAAATTTAATGGGGCTTAAATTTAACATAGGATTTTCTAGTTTGTAGAAACATAGCTCACATCCCATACCAGATTCAATCTATAACAAAAACTGGCACAGCTATGTTTATTTTTTCTTTCAAATTTTACAAAGTTTTTTTCAAACAATTGGCTCACTTATTATGCATAACTATTCTGTTATGCTTTAGTATTACTAATATCCAGTTTTATTTATGCTACATTTTTAGTCAAGGAGCTTGAAGCAGCATACCTGACCCCCCTCCCATTGCAACTTTGCATCCAATACTGTAAAGTGGATTAGATGAGAGGGTTACTGTCCCAGTGTTTCCCATTGGCATTTGAAAGCAGCTCTCCCACTTTGTAGTCTGACAGTCTAATCAATACACCATACTGGCTTTTGTTTAGGCTTTTCTAGAATCAAATAAGACTACCTTTAGACACATATATAAAGGATTGCACATGAAGGTAAAATATACCATGTGATATCATGCAAATAAGTAACTTATTAACTGATAAAAACTCCTGCTTGAACTAGATTGATAGGAAGAACCCACGTCCTATAGTCAGCAAATGCTCATGCTGTGGAACGATCAGTTTTGGGTAGGCAGTATATGCTTACTCTCTTTTTTTATTACCTCTTTAATTTGGTTAACATGGAAAGAAAAAGGCATTCTTCTGATGACTCAGTTTTTTATGACAAGAATCCACCCAGTTTCCACAAGTCAAGTGACGAGCCATCAATTCTAAGCCCTACTGATAGTACTGGATCCATGTTTATAAGGTATGTGTTGTAAGGGTTGGGGGGTTTCTTTGCAATTTGAGTCTGATAATTTATTATTAAGGTGTTTCCAAAAATAAAGACTTAGATCTAAGGACTGTAAGAAACTTGGCTAAGTTTAGCAACTGGATGTTCATGATAAATTTATGACGGCCTTGTGCCAAATAATTATTGCACCTCATTTATATACCATCTCACAAATAGAGATTCTTGAGACATATTTTTGCTCCAACCCACTGATCAGGGTTAACAGGCTTCAAATTTCACAAAAGTATCTCCCTAGATAAAAAAATATTTTCAGGTGAGTAGCCATATTAGTCTATTCCCTAGTTAAAAAGTTAGAAAATTACTTTGGGACATCTGGATGGAGATAATTTTTAATTACATCCCAATTACTGTAATGCACAACTTCAGGTCACGCAGAGAATTCTAGCTGTATTCATATTTGGGGGAGGGAGGTGAAGTTTAAATAAGAGCTGGCATCCCCATCCTCCTAACCGGTATTCTCAAAGTGTGGCTAAGCAGGAGCTACCCAAGACATCAACTTGGTGGGGCTGTCTACAAAAGATAGTTTCCCTCAGCACAATGGTGGTCTGATTCACACTATAGTCTTAATTTCTAAGTCCTGTTCCTCAGCCAATATTTACAATTCACTCTACCTGGGGAGTTAAACTGGCAGCGGCAACATCACTCTCTAAGTATCACTCCATAATTATTAACTTCTCAGGTACTGCCTACCTGTGGCTTGCCCATTATGTCAGGGGGCAGTGAAAATGTTATCTTTTCAGATCCTTCTTAACCACAGATGTGTGTGCAAAAGCAAGTTTACAGCAAGCATGTCAACCACAGAAAGAAATATGAGTGGACACATTTAGTGGAGGCAAGGGGTACCTGCTGGCATTGCCATTCTGGCTTGGGGCCCACCTGAGTACCCTCTGGTTTGGTTGACAAGGTCCATCAGAGATCATGGTTGGATGCACTTAGCAGAAGCATGTAGTTGCTGCAAGTACAATTTGTAGTAAAAGTACTACAAATCAAAGAAAAAATAAAGTATGGCCATGCTGGATTTTGGGCCTGGTGTGGCTGCTGCACTGATTTGGCCGGCAGGACCCAGTGTGGAGCTGGCAAAGGAACTTGGCAGAGGCATGGAGTACCCCAGAAGACAATGCCTGAGCTGGGGAGTCTGGCACAGCTGATTCGGGTTGGCTGATGTGGACAAGAGTGCATACCATAACATGTCTCTATGATTATGAAGTACCTGTAGGTTGGAGAAGTAGATTGAATCAAACTACTGTGGTGTAGCAAGCAATATTTATCTGAATCATGTCCAGCTGCTCTGTGTACCAAGTAATGGAGATTACTGTGTGAAAATGGATACTGCTACAATAAATTCTGCTATGCCTGTTACAATGTCATTGCAATGCTTTTGCTGTACAATTGGTGAGATATCTAGAATGATATGCTATTGATAAACTGCTTTTTATACTTTAAAACTACAAGGGATGGTAAACTACAGAATACCACTAAAAACATTAAGTGCCTTCTGTTCTTACTAAAAAAGAGAGAGAAGCCTTTTGGAGTTACAGTGTTGGACTATGATCTGGGAGTCCTATGTTTGAATTCCTAATCTGCCATGCAAACTCACTGGGAGACCATGGGCAGTTATTTTCTCTCATCCTAATCTTACCTCAGTGAGTTGTTGTTATTAGGATGGTGGAGAGGAGAATGATGTTGTAAACAGTTTTGGGTCTTCTTTGGGTAGATAAGGAGGGTAACAATTCACTTCAGTTACCTTTTTTGGCAAAAGGAGAGATAAAAGAGAGGAAAGAAAAAAAACAGATGTACACACATATGCATACAAATAGATAAAACATGCCAACATGAGTCAAGACAAAAGAACGTTCTAAAAAGATCTAAAATCTGTACAAAAATAATTCAAAAGTCAGTCTGTCAAATACAAATTAAAATTATAATACATTACTGCTCTGAAGAACAAAGATGGCGTCGGTCAAGCCTCCGTGCATGCTCCGGTAAGGAAGAAAACAAGGATTTAATTTACCTTCTATTATCTTTTTGCTGCACAGATGAACTGTTTATGCTAGGAAGACGATAAATTTATCTTTTCACCTTATCTCTGATTCTGGGCTTATGCTAAGGAGGGTAAAAAAAGGTAAAGGTAGTCCCCTGTGCAAGCACCAGTTGTTTCTGACTCTGAGGTGACATCGCATCACAATGTTTTCACAGCAAACTTTTTATGGGGTGGTTTGCCATTGCCTTCCCCAGTCATCTACACTTTTCCCCCAGCAAGCTGGATACTAATTTTACTGACCTTGGAAAGATGGGAGGCTGAGTCAACCTTGAGCAGGCTATCTGAACCAGGCCCGGTGCATGAGAGTAGACCATGTTGGCAGCTGCCTCGGGTGCCACATGGCCTACAGGGTGTCGCAAGGCGCCCCCTCCCCACATGCCAGCTGGCCCGGCTCTGCCACTTTCTCCCACCCAAAACTCGGGCAGAGGAAAAAGGCAGTTTGGCCTCACTCCAGGCTGCCTCTCCTGCAAGGAAGACAGCCCGAGAGTGAGGATGAGCCCCTGCACCAGCTCTTTCCCCCACCTGAGACTCTGACGGAGGAAAAAAAGCTCGGCTTCGCTCTTGGACTGGCTCCCCTGCAGAAAAGGCAGCCCGAGAGTGAAAAGGACGCCCCGAGCCAGCTCCTTCCTTCACCTGAGACTTGGGCAGAGGAAAGAGGGCTCATCTTTGCTCTCAGGCTGACTCCCCTGCAGGAAAGGCAGCCCAAGAGCAAAGAGGAAGTCTGGCCACGCCAGCTCCTTCCCCCTCCCAACATTCAGGCAGAGGAAAGAGGAGGCTCGGCTTGACTCTCGGACTGCAGGAAAGGCAGACCGAGAACGAAGAAGAGGAGCGAGACTCAGGTGGAGGAAAGAGGTACAGGAAGATTGAGGGGAGATTGTTTGCATAGAGGAGCCCTCCCTGCAAACAGCACTGGGGGCCATCCCCCACTGGAGGGGGGCAGAGCCTGCTGTCGTTTCAGACTTTCCTAGGGCCTCTCAAGGCTCAGGAGTCCTCAGCAAAATCGGGGGTGACAGTGATGTCATTGTTACATCACCAGCAGGTGCGCTTCTCATGCGCTAAGATAACAGGGGGGGGCAGAGGATCGCAATCTGGCCTAAGGGCGCAGGCACCCCTAGCACTGGGCTTGACCTGAACCCAGCTTCTACCAGGTTTGAACGGAGGTTGTGAGCAGAGAGCTTGGACTGTATCAGTATCTAAATAAGTATGAACTGGAATGCTGTAACTGACTATTCTAGCCAACATCACTATACAAAAGATTTATAGTGTAGTTTCAAATAAAGGTTGTTTCCCAAAGCCTTCTTGTCTTTTTGAAGGAACTTAATCTGTTAAATTTCTTTATGTCAGGCATCCATACAGCATAGAAGCAAAAAGAATCCTTGTGGCAACATAAAGATTAACACATTGATTGAGATATGAGGTTTTGTGAACTAATGGTCCATCTTAATAAATGTGCAAAATGAATTTTCAGTCAGCAGATTCAAAGCAGATTTTATATTTCATTTTATATTTATATGTTTTATATTTTAGTCTCTTTCTACTATATAATTTTATATATTTTTGCTAAATTTTATATTTTTATTTTAACTGGAGCTTCACATGAATATCTGTATATCTGATGATAATAATAAATAAACCTGAAACACAGTAGACTGGGCAGAGAATTCCTTTAAAACAGTTTTATTGGTAACATATGGTAATAAATCTATTTCTTACATCTTTAGTAACATTTATATTTCTATCCCATATATTACTTTCTACCCACCCCTCCCACCATTACTTGACCCCCGCCGGTGTTATTTCTTTAAAATGCTAATATTCAAAGGTACCCTTAACTAATAAAACTAAAATTAATATTCTTCTTCTTTCTAAAACTTAATCATTATCAAAAATTGTCCAATGTCTTTTTATTTTTCACCCTTTTTCTACATATCTTCTAAACTTTTTCCACTCCATCTTAAAAACTTCTAAATCATTGTCTCTTAATATTCTTGTTAACTTGTCCATTTCACTCCATGTCATAACTTTTACAATCCAATCCCATTTCTCTGGTATTTTTTCTTGCTTCCACAACTGCACATATAATGTCCTAGCAGCTGAAAGCACATACCAAATTACAGTTCTATCTTCTTTTCCATAATACATATACGCGTGCTAGCCAAATTTATTTCCATGACCTTCCAGCACTAAAAGTTTTTTGTTTAACAGCATTATCCATTCTTTTATCCACACTAAACAAACTGCTTCCTGATATAATTTTAAATTTGGTAATTGGAATCCACCTCTCTCTTTTGCATCTGTCAAAATTTTCATTTTAATCCTTGGTTTCTTCCCAGCCCACACAAATTCTGAAATTTTTCTTTGCCATTTATTAAATTGTTTACTATATTTCACAATTGGAATAGTTTGAAACAAATACATTATTCTTGATAGAATATTCATTTTAATTGCAGCTATTCTACCTAGCAATGACAAATTAAGTTTATTCCATTTTAACATATCTTCATCCGTTTTACGCCATAGCTTCTCATAGCTATTTTTTAACAAATCAATATTCTTCATTGTTATCTCCACACCGAAATATTTTACCTTGGAGGTAACTGCACAACCCGTCAGTCTCTGCAAGAGCTGTTGCTTGTTTTTTTGCATATTTTTACATAAAAATTTTGATTTTTCTTTATTAATATAAAATCCCGCCAGCTCTCCATATTCTTGTATTTTAGCTAAGAACAAAGGTGTTACTTGTATGGGATTTTCATTTATAAACATTATATCATCTGCAAATGCTCTATATTTATAAGTAAATCCTTTCAATCCTTCTATTTCTTTGTCTTCCTGGATTTGCATCAGTAAGATTTCAAGAGTCATTATAAACAACAGTGGGGAAAGCAGACAGTCTCTTTCTACTATATAATTTTATATATTTTTGCTAAATTTTATATTTTTATTTTAACTGGAGCTTCACATGAATATCTGTATATCTGATGATAATAATAAATAAACCTGAAACACAGTAGACTGGGCAGAGAATTCCTTTAAAACAGTTTTATTGGTAACATATGGTAATAAATCTATTTCTTACATCTTTAGTAACATTTATATTTCTATCCCATATATTACTTTCTACCCACCCCTCCCACCATTACTTGACCCCCGCCGGTGTTATTTCTTTAAAATGCTAATATTCAAAGGTACCCTTAACTAATAAAACTAAAATTAATATTCTTCTTCTTTCTAAAACTTAATCATTATCAAAAATTGTCCAATGTCTTTTTATTTTTCACCCTTTTTCTACATATCTTCTAAACTTTTTCCACTCCATCTTAAAAACTTCTAAATCATTGTCTCTTAATATTCTTGTTAACTTGTCCATTTCACTCCATGTCATAACTTTTACAATCCAATCCCATTTCTCTGGTATTTTTTCTTGCTTCCACAACTGCACATATAATGTCCTAGCAGCTGAAAGCACATACCAAATTACAGTTCTATCTTCTTTTCCATAATACATATACGCGTGCTAGCCAAATTTATTTCCATGACCTTCCAGCACTAAAAGTTTTTTGTTTAACAGCATTATCCATTCTTTTATCCACACTAAACAAACTGCTTCCTGATATAATTTTAAATTTGGTAATTGGAATCCACCTCTCTCTTTTGCATCTGTCAAAATTTTCATTTTAATCCTTGGTTTCTTCCCAGCCCACACAAATTCTGAAATTTTTCTTTGCCATTTATTAAATTGTTTACTATATTTCACAATTGGAATAGTTTGAAACAAATACATTATTCTTGATAGAATATTCATTTTAATTGCAGCTATTCTACCTAGCAATGACAAATTAAGTTTATTCCATTTTAACATATCTTCATCCGTTTTACGCCATAGCTTCTCATAGCTATTTTTTAACAAATCAATATTCTTCATTGTTATCTCCACACCGAAATATTTTACCTTGGAGGTAACTGCACAACCCGTCAGTCTCTGCAAGAGCTGTTGCTTGTTTTTTTGCATATTTTTACATAAAAATTTTGATTTTTCTTTATTAATATAAAATCCCGCCAGCTCTCCATATTCTTGTATTTTAGCTAAGAACAAAGGTGTTACTTGTATGGGATTTTCATTTATAAACATTATATCATCTGCAAATGCTCTATATTTATAAGTAAATCCTTTCAATCCTTCTATTTCTTTGTCTTCCTGGATTTGCATCAGTAAGATTTCAAGAGTCATTATAAACAACAGTGGGGAAAGCAGACAGCCTTGTCTTGTACCTTTGCTAATTATCATATCTTCTGTAAGATCTGCATTTATACATAACCTTGCACGTTGTTCAGCATATATTGTTTTTATCATTCTTATAAAGCTTTCTCCCAGCTCTATTTTCTCCATTACTGCAAACATAAAGTCCCAGTTTAAATTGTCAAATGCTTTCTCTGCATCTGCAAAGAATAATGCTACTTCCTTTTTTGAATGTCTTTCATAATATTCTACATTATTTACAACAGTTCTAATATTGTCTCTTATTTGCCTTTTGGGAAGAAACCTCGCTTGACCTTCCTTTATAAAATTTATCAAGTGTTGTTTAAGCCATTCTGCCAAGATTCTTGTATATATTTTATAGTCACTATTTAATAGTGAAATTGGTCTGTAATTTTTTACATTCGTGACATCTCTATCTTCCTTTGGAATCAACGAAATAACAGCTTCCTTCCATGTATTTGGTATTTTCCCTTTTATTCTTATCATATTCATCAATTGCTGCAATTTCAGTATTAACTCCTCTTTAAAGGTTTTAAAGAATTTAGCTGTACATCCATCTGGCCCAGGTGCCTTCCCATTTTTCATTGCATTAATTGCTGCTTCAATTTCTATTTTTTCAATTGGATCATTCAAAACTTTCCGCATATTTTCTTTTAAGGGCTCTATTTTTATCTTTTGTAAATACTCATCCATCTTTTCTTTATTTATTTTAACACTTTTAAATAATTTGGCATAATACTTAAAAAATTTTATTCCCTCTTGGCCAACCACCTCTCTTCCATCTACCACAATTTTATTAATAATTTACTTTCTCTCTTTTTCTTCAATTGCCAAGCCAAATATTTCCCAGGTTTGTTTGCTCCCTTGAAAGATTTCTGTTGCAATCTTTTCAGATTCCATTCCAATTCTTTATTTAACAAATGTCTCATTTGCATTTGTAGTATTGTAATTTTCCTTATAATTTTCCCTGGCCTTTTTTCTCAGCTCCCCTTCTTTTTTATTTATTTCATTTTGAATGTCCAACATCTGTTTTTCTTTTGCTCTGTTATCTTTGTTATTCAAAGTAATCAATATTCCACTCATTACTGATTTATAGGCATCCCAGACGGTCTGAAATTCTGTATCCTCTTTGTCGTTCATTTGAAAGAAAGCTTTAGTTTCATTCTTTATTCTGTAGTAAATCTTCATTCAATCTCCATCTTCTCAACTTCTTAGACAATTTTGTAATCCACATTATTGGGTTATGGTCAGCCCCAATTTTACGTAAAATCTCTATTTTCTTTGTTATAAGGCCTAAGTCTTTAGTGCCCCACAACATGTCAGTTCTGGAAAAAAATATATATCTTGCTGAAAAAAAGGTATAGTCCCGCATTTCAGGATTAAATTTCCTCCATATATCCTCCAACTTTTCTTGTTTGACCAATTCAAAAAAAGATTTTGGCAATTTTCCTTCTTTGTTATTATTTTTTCCCCCAGACCTATCCAGTGTATTCTTAATTGTTCCATTAAAGTCCCCCATTATCAAAACTTGGTCATAAGTCAGTTCATCAAATTGTTGCATCTTTTGCACCGTTTGGTGCATACAATCCCAATAACAACTTTTTTTTTGCATTTAATATTATTTCTACCGCTACAAATCTTCCATCTTTATCTTTAAACACTAATTTTGGCTCCAATTCTTGTTTAATATAAAAAATCACCCCTTTTCTTCTGTTCAGGCAATGAATGAAATTCTAGTCCCAAATGTTTATTCCATAAAAATTTGTAATCCTTTTGTTTGATATGCACTTCTTGTAAACAAATTATATTACAATTTTGTCTTTTAATCCAATGAAACGTTGCCTTTCTTTTTTGTGGTGAATTTAGTACATTTACATTCCAAGATAATAATTTGTAATCCATCATGGTGCAAATTCTTTATGTTCACCATAAAATCTATGCAGTTCCTGTGCGTTTGTAATTGTGGTTCTTTTCCCCTGAAGTTAAAAACTCAAACCTTCAGGTATTATCCATCTATACCTCATTTGATTGTCCCATAATTTTTCTGTCAGTTTTTTGTATGTTCTTCTGTCATTTATCACTTGCCTTGGCAACTCCTTCATAATACTTACTCTGCTGCCTCCCACAATAAATGTCTTTTCAAAATTTTTGTTCATGATCTATTCCACCATTTCTTTTGTCATATATCTTATGACAACATCTCTTGGTAAATTATATTTTTGGCATAGAGTGAATTCACTCTATACATATAGACATACATATTTTTAGTCTCTTCAGGATCTTCCTCTAAAAAATCTGCAATTATTTTTATTATATATTCTTTCAAGTCACCATCTTCCTTTTCAGGTACTCCTCTCAGATGTATCTGAGTTTCCATCAATTTGCAGTCATGGATTGCCACTTTTTCTTGTATTTTCAACAAGGTGGAGTCATGTACTTTCATTCTCCCTTCTACCTCCTGCACTTTCTTAGATGTTTCCTCAGTCTCATTTCTGAGATCTTCAATATCTTTTTAAATCTCTTCTATAATTTCTTCTTTAGATGCAGTTATCATCTCTTTCATGCCTCTCATCATTCTGGCCTCCATTGCCTCTAATTGTTCTTGCATTTTCTCCAGTGAAGTAGGCCTTGCACGGGTTTGTTTGTGTTCTGACATTTAAAAACACCGAAAATTTTGATCTCACCAATTTCAAATTTGACTATCACGTTCAAAAGATTAGAGCTTGCTTTTTCCAACAAGCCTAATTTCGCCATCCTCAGAGCTTCCCAGACCGAGATATTAATTTTTAAAGTTTTTAAATCCTTCAAAATGGTGGTCGCGACTTTCTGCTTCCCTTTAAATTTTTTCTTTTTTCCTTTAAAAGCTTCTAAATTCCATTATAAACAATATGTCCAATAGTATTTATCTTCTTATTATCACCTCAATTATTTCCAACAATTTTTAATGTCCCGAACACTTTAAAAATATTTTAATTTTGACCTCCTTGCAATGGCCGCCGATGTTTCTCTGTAGTATTATAGTCCTAGAGTAGGCTTTTCCTCTACTGCTTCTTGCTTTACTTGCCACCAAATCTCATTTTCACTGGTAAAGAGATCTCACGATACTTGACGTACTTCCTGTGTTGACTGTATATGCTGCAGGTCTGTGATGATGTTGCTCTTTTTTCAAAATGGCAAGTAGACCAAACAATAAATTTTTTCCCACTTTTTAGCACTGTCCTTTAAATTTACAAAGTCCAAATTTCACCTCTTCATCCCTTCTTCTTCCAAGCTTTCTAGATTTCCATTTCCCACCTTCTGAATTTATTCTGTTTAACTGTAAATAGTCCCAGAATGAAAGATAGTAATCTGTACCTTTCCTGCAAATTATCCAGATCCATACCGGTCTTGTGCAGCTTTAGATGTTTAGTAATGTCCAAGAAGGTTAGGATTCTGTTGAGCTTATGTCAAATAAATGACTCTGAGAACTTCTGCAGATAATGAAAATGCAACTCTTCTCCGGAGACCCCTCAAAGCATCAAAGGACCACCACCACCACCACCCCCCCCGGACTTCCTTTTAGCCAAGGTAAATCTCCTCAAAGTTTTCTGTGCATATCTTGGACTAATCTCTGAGAAAAGTAGGCAGTAGGCATTAATTTGCCTTCCACTACCCCGAAAAGAAGTTCCAGCCTGCTCCCATTATGATAAGCAGCTCAGCTTGGCATTTTCCTCCCCTGGAAGACCGACTGGGCAGAGAATTGAGGACAATGAACTTAAAGGCTATGAAAGTACAAAGGGTAAACATTCTGTCACTATTCAAAACTCAAAAGGATACAAAATAAACACAGCAATGCTGTGCAAGATCACTGTCACAAACATGTTTAACCTTGTCTTTTAACCTACTGTAATCATTATTCCACTACAAGTATATTTGACTAGGGTTACAAATATTCAGCCTCCTATAGATCTCCCAGAATTACAACTGGTTCTACAGAAATTAGTTCCCATGGAGAAAATGGCTGCTTTGGAAGGTGGACTCTATGGCATTATACCCTCCCAAGACTCCACCCCCCAAACTCCAGGAATTTCCCAACCTGAAATTGGCAACCCTAATATTTGAAAAGAATTCATTTCCTCTATCTGATGAAGAAGGCTCTAGTCCACAAAAACGTATGCTTCAATAAAGTTTTTAGCCTTAAAGGTACTATATGAATTCTTTCTATTTTTACTATAACATATTACTGTCCCTCCTACCTACATGAAGGAAAGGGATAAAAGTGTAGTGATGAAGGAGTTCTGTCTGTGGACCTGGGGAGCACACACATTAGAGCGTAAGAGAGAATACTGATCCTTCAGGAGAACCTCCTCTCAAGAAATGTTTGCTGTGACTCATTCATCCATTACTCTTCTAACATCTCCCCCTGTTCTCAAAGCACCATGTGCTTTTCAGACACAATTAACATGAGTTAACATGTTCAGGGATGCATGCATTTCATTATTTCTACAGCACTGACAGTGCAATCCTAAGCACTGTTACAACCTTCTAAACCCATTAAATCAATGAATTTAGAAGGGTGTAACTCTATTTAGGATTGCATAATTAATCATGCTCCCAAGCACTAGGATTAATTGTGGCTAGGGATGGGCACAAAGTGACTCTCAGATTAAAGTTCATGATGAATTTTGGGTTGTTAACAGGAAATAATTAATGCAACCAAACACCTAAAAATGGTAAAGTCCTGGGGACAGACGGTCTCCCAAGTGAATTTTATAAGGCATTCTCCCATATCTTCTCCAAATATCTAATGAGGGTTTGCAATAATATCTTATCTGTGGGCACAGTCCCCACATCATGGACTGAATCTGTAACAATAGTAATTCCAAAACCTGGATGCGATCCTGCAGATGTCAAAGCTTACAGGCCAATCAGTCTTTTAAACCAAAACTTTAAAATCCTCTCTTCCATCCTCACTTATTGGTTAACTCTTTTCATCTCCCAATATATCCACAGCAACCAGGTAGGCTTCATTCCTAAAAGAAACATCACAGACAATATTCATAAAATCTTAAATATCAACCATCATTGCTGCAAGCACAAAACTAAATCTGTCTTACTCTCATTAGACTTAGAAAAAGCCTTCAATTCTATAGAAATGAATTACCTACTTAACTTACTTAGAGCAATGAGCTTTGGCGATAAATTCCTAACAGCAATCACATCAATATACAGCTCCCCAAAAGTCAAACTGAAAATCAATGACACCCTTTCGAATTATTTTCCCCCACAAGAGGCAGGGCTGCCCTCTTTGCCCCCTCCATTTCAATATTGCCATTGAACCTCTCACCATAATGATTCGATCTCATCCTAACATCTTGGGAGTCAACATCTCTAACAAGACATTTAAATTATCTTTATTTGCAGACGACACAGTCCTTTATCTAACCAAGTCAATACAATCTTTACCACAAATTAACTCTTTGATTGACAACTTTAGCCAAATATCAGGACCCCACTTAAACAACAAGAAAACAGAACTATACCCTATATTTCTCCATCACACAACACAATCAGATCTCAACACACAATACAAATATAAGTGGATCACAAAAACTTGGAGATACTTCGGTCTTCTAGTTCCCTTCCAATTCTGTGATTTATGCTCACAACTTGACACTAGTACAAGAATCAGTTCACAATAAATTAAAATTATGGGAAAACCTACACCTATCGTAGCAAGAAAAAATTAATCTCACAAAATCATTTATTCTTCCCAAATTTCTCTTTCTTTTTAGATTTCTACAGTTCAAGTTCCCTAGGAAAGCATTCCTCCAGAGGCAGCGAACACGTTTACAATTTTTTTGGAAAACCAAACATCCAAGAATTAACTATTCCACACTACATAAACTCCCCCAGGATGGAAGCTATGGTTTCCCCAACCTAATGTTTTATCACATCTGGCTTCCATGGTAAAATTACTGAACCATAGCTTACCTCGATTGGGCTATTATAGAGGGGCTCTTTGCCAAACAATCTCTTGAAAGCATCATCTGAAACTCCCCTAAGCTTCGACAAATATCAATATTATCAAATCCATTTCTATCCAGCATTTTAAAAATTTGGGATAGACATCATTAAAAGTTAGCACCTAATATGTCTCCCCTAGCCTCTTTCATTGACAAATACTGGTTCCAACCAGCACACAATAATAGTAATTTCAATATATGGTATCAACATAAATTATCTCGCCTCATAGACATCTCAAAACATGGTAAATTAGAAGACAAACTAAAACTAGAACACAAAGGCAAATTTAAAATCCCATGGTATCAATACCTCCAGTTAAGCCATCTTTTTTTCATCCCTTATTATTAAAACCAGATTAGACCACTGACACCATTTGAAACTTTCTTTAAAAAAACATTGTACCACAAATAGAAGCTTAATCTCATTCCTATATAAATGTATATATTACAATCAACCGACACTAACATACCAAACTACACTAAACTTTGGTCAAGAGACCTTAGCACTACTGTTTTACCCCATCACTGGCAAACTCTTTGAAATTTCAAAACTTTTAAATCTCCTAATGTAAAACTAAACATGCAGTTTTTAAAAACTATTGCCAGATGGTACCTCACCCCTAAGAAATCCTTCCACGTGCATTTTCACCCTTTCCGTAATTGCTGGAAAGGCTGTGATACACCAGGCACCTACCTGCATTGTTGGTGGACCTGCCCCAATTTTGGTCCTCAGTACAGTCTTTTGTAGCCCAAGTCCTTCACATCCATATTCCACTACAGCCAGAATTCTTTCTCCTAATCCTTTGGTCGCTACATCCTCTACATCTCTAACAATCAGAAGCTGGCTTCTCATACTCCAAGAAATATGCATCTTAGACAAACTATCTGACTCCTTTTCTAATCCTAACTCTGCCAATTTTAATTCCCGTTTTGAAACCATCTGGTTCCCTTTTCTGGAATGCTTGGCATCATATGAAGAATATTCTACATTTTTAGATGCTGTTAATTTAATTTACTGAATGCTTGGTACTGTTATCATAATTTACCACCAGTATAGTTTATTCATTTTACACTGTGTATGTAACAGTATAAGGGTTTTTCTTTCTGCAACTACTGACTCGATATTTCACAATGCTATTTTGATTTAAATATCTTCAATAAAGCTTATTTTTCAAAGTTAAAAAAAAAATTGGGCGGTTTGTGGTTTGTAGACTGAAGTTCATGGCAGGCCAACCAGCACAAACTTTCCATGAACTTCCAAGCAGTTTGTGGAGGTTCAGGCCAGTTTGCTTATGGATACACTTCCAGACAAACTGTCTCTACTCAAACAAAATCTTTATCAAACTTCAAACTATGGGGGGGTGGGGGGATCTTACAGCCTTGGAAATAATGTTGTCAGATTCAAAGTAGTTGTGTCAGTGTCAAGAGAGTTCCACCCCCTTTGCCCTGCTCCTTCCTTTGTGTCCCCTTCCTATTTTCTTACATAGAGTTTGCAAAATTCCAAACCTCTTGTTTGGATTAGTTGTGACTCTGAGCTTTGAGATCAGTCCTTTTTAGCTTGCAATGCCAGTGGCACTTGTTTTCTGCTGGGCATTCTGCACATTGTAACTGGCTGTGCTGAGCTCGCACAATCCATCCTCTTGCTTGGATTTGTTGTGACTCTGTGCTTTGAAGTCAATCCTTTTAAGCTTGCAGTGCTACAGTGGCAGAGGGTTCTGCTGGGCATTCTGTACACTGAACTGGTTGTGCTGGGCTTGCATCCCCCTTGCTTGGATTGTGATTCTGTACTTCACATCAGTCCTGTTGAGCTTTCATGGACACAATGGCACAGAATTCTGCTGGGCACTGGCACATTGCATTGGTTGTGCTAGGTTTGCAAACCCCTTCCCCACATGGAGTGCAATTCTAGACATCAGTCCTGTTGAACTGGTATTGCCACAATGACACAGAATTCTGCTGGGCACTCTTTGATTGCACTGGTATTGCTGGGCACTCTGTACACTGCACTGGTTCTGCTGGGCTTGCAGAAATGCTCCCCATCTTCAGTTTCTACTGCAGAAATTCTCTGGGACTTTGAATCTTTTCTGCTGAACTTCTATTGCCCTTGCTTTTTTGCTTTCCCCCCTACATTGGAAACAATGTTGGATGGGGCACCTTCTGAGGGTAGGGGACCTTGCAAAGCCAATCATCCCCGAATTTAGAGGGTGGGTATAAGAGATTCAGCTGAAGACACCCTGTGAGCATGCTGGGGGGTGGGATTTGGAATTCTATCACATCATAAATCAAACCAGTTCATTTAGCTCTTGAAAGTTTGTGATGGTTTGTGGTTCGCAAACTGGGTATGCAACGAACCATCATGAACCTCATTTTCCCAGTTTGTGCCCATCCCTAATTGTGGCTTTCTTCAGAATATCTTTAGTATCTATCCATGATTAAATAAATGCATGTATACCCCATTCACATTGAGGGCTGTACACTATATTTCTAATGTATCTCAATTAAATTTTGGTATCTAAGAAATTTTGCAAAGTCTTTTTACATCTAAGTGGAGAATCAGCACTTCAGGTACAGCATTCATTCTTATTACTGATGAATTATTGGTCAGCAATCACATTTTTTAAAAAAAGTATAGATGCAAAACGTACTGATATTTCTGGTAGCTCAGAATAGTTAATTTGGTAAAATATAATAGAAACGACACAACCCTTCTTATTTGTAAGGTTCCTATTCACACTTGTATTGACATCTATTTAATCTTTAAGTAATTTGATGACAGGTTTCAGACTGGTCAAAATCCATATAATTGTCAGCTGTGATGGATCAATGATCTGAGGCAGTAATTAGATGCACAGCTGAAAACTGGCAAGCAGAAGCAAAGTCTGTGTGGAGTACAGGTGGGGAGCTGGTAAGAAGCAAAGGTATTAATTTCTCTTATATATATTTGATTAGCACTGATCAGATAAGAGCAGTGCTGGCGAACAAGGTTAAGAATTCTCCAGCTCTTCTTCTGTTGCATATTTAGTAGTCAAATGTGGGGGCGGGAAGGTTGCTTAATGAACCAGTGTTCTTTGAGAAACTGCACTATGCACTGACAATGGGTTCTAAAGTATAGGAGATGACAGTCTTTTAAGGAGCAAATTGTGCAGTTCTTTAAGGGTGGGATCATAGAATCATATAGTTGGAAGGGAACTCCAGGTTCATCTAGTCCAACCCAATGCACAATGCAGGAAACTCACAAACACCTCCCCCTAAATTCACAGGATTTTCCTTGCTGTCAGATGGCCATCTAGCCTCTGTTTAAAAACCTCCAAGGAAGGAGAGCCCACTACCTCCCGAGAAAGACTGTTCCACTGAGGAATCGGTCTAACAGTCAGGAAGTTCTTCCTAATGTTAAGCCGGAAACTTTTGATTTAATTTTAACCCATTGGTTCTGGTCCTACCTTCCAGGGCCACAGAAAACAATTCCACACCATCCTCTAAAAGACAGCCCTTCCCCACCTGGGGATTGGCAACCCTAAGGTAGTCACTTTCTCAAAAAAAGAGATCAGGTTAGTCTGACATGACTTGATCTTGAGAAACCCATTCTGGCTCTTAGTAATCACATCCATTCTTTCTAAATGTTCCAGGACCGACTGTTTGATGATTTGGTCTAAAACATTTCCAGGTATGGATGACAAGCTGATGGGTCAGTAGTTACCCATATCCTCTTTTTCCCCTTCTTGAAGATGGGGTAAAAGATGGGGGCAACATTCACCCACCTCCAACTGTTCTCCAAGAATTCTCAAAAATAATAGCCAGAGGATCAGAAATTATATCCACAAGCTCTTTTAGAACCCTTGGATGCAATTCATCTGGCCCTGAGGACTTAGTTTCATTTAAAGAAACTAGGTGTTTATGTACTACCCCGATGCTGATCCTAGGTTGGAACTTCATACCCTCCTTATATGTTATGTTTTTGCCTTGTTGAGCACCATTTCCCTCAGAAGAGAAGACTGAGGAAAAGTAGGAATTGAGCAGTTCTGCCCTCTCTTCATTACCTGTTACAAGTTCATTTTCTTGCCCATGCAATGGGCCTACCATGTCCTTGTTCTTTTTCTTACTCTGAAGATAAGAAAAGAACCCTTTTTTGTTGTTTTTAGCATCTTTGGCCAGCCTAAGCTCATACTGAGCTTTAGCTTTCCTAACTTTTTCTCTATAAGCACTGGTGATTTGTTTATATTCATCCTTGGTTATAAGGCCCTCCTTCCAATTCCTAAAGGAGTCTTTTTTATTTCTCAAGTCTTTAGAGAGTTGTTTATGAAGCCACTTCAGCTTCTTTAGGCTTTTTCCATTTTTATTTCTCATAGGAATCGTCTGTGATTGCGTTTTCAGTATTTCGCTTTTAAGAAACTCCCACACCTCCTGAATCCCCTTCCTCCTAAGTATTTCTGACCATGAGATTTTACCCAGCATAGTTCTAAGGTTATCGAAGTTTGCCCTTCTGAAGCCCAACCTATAAGTCTGACTGGGTATAGCTTTTCCCTTCCCTAAGACTGTAAATTCCAAAATCACATGGTCACTACTGCCCAGGGTGCCCACTATTTCCACTTTTTCAATCAATTCTTCCTTGTTGGGATGAAATTTAGTCAGTCATGAAAGCTTCTAAAACAGATATTAAACATTTAAAACACTGGCATTAATCTAGCAGTCTAATCAAAATGTTAAAATCAGTATTTTTTCATATGCCTTTTTAATTTGTAACCGTTTGTTGCATATTATTCAGACTCAAGCCGTGTGAATACAAAAGTAATGTTCAGAATAAATGATATATCCATTTTCACAACCTGAAGTGGTAAAGAGATTCTTTACATGTTGCGATTTGAAAATGTATATTTTCAATGAATAAATATATCTCAATATCAAACAAATACATGATAGCACTTCTGCTTTAAATCCAATTAAAAACTATGTCCAGCATTCAAAGAATTGCACAGCTATTTCCACGTGCCCAAAAATCCTTAGATTTGTATTCTTTGAACAGCAGCTCCCACATCATATAGCAAATCTTTTTTGAAACTAAGAAGGTTTTGAGACTAATAATGCGCAGAGGTCTACTATTAAAGAAGTCACATGGTTACATCGAGAGGAGATGGAAATATGTCTTATTACATAAATTCCCAATTTTCCAAGATAACTATATGGGACATTTTTGCTGGGAAGGAACTGTTCTGTAAGAAAGATAAAAATTTAGCTGCGAATATAGTGTTATAGGATAGATTATAGTTTTAAATATACCACTGCTAGGTAGCCCCATTGAAGCCTTGGTTTCTGTCAGTAAAGAGGAGGGGGTCAGGGCACTTTCCAGCTCTGCTTTGATCTTTGAGGGAGGACTCATTGGGGCCAGGTTTAGCAGCAACCTCTAGGCTACTTGCAACCATACAACTTTCATGACCCAATCAGGCCTGGCTGCTTCCTAGTGTTCAGCAGGAGCCATAAAAGGCAGTGTGGTGTAAAGACAATAGTTACAGGCTAGGTTCTGGGGGACGTTCTGTCCACAGCAGATGAAGGCCATGTAGACAAAAAACATATTCATCACAAACCTGGGGGAAGACTCCGGTTTTCAGAAAAACCCTAGAAGCCGGGGGAGGGAAGGGAGAGAAGGGTTGCAAAAGAACCAAGCTGAAAAACAGTTGTGTACTCTTGCTCAGACAACTGTTCTTTGAGGCAGGGGGTGCACAAGGAGGAGCAAGGTGGGGAGCAGAAGCTGGAGCTGCAGTGGGAGCAGCTCAGTGACTGGAGGGGGGAAGAGTAACAGAGAAGGGAGAGAGGGAGAAGGGGGGAAGAGGGGGGGAGTGGGACAGTGGGGAGAAAGCAAAGGCAGTAGAATGGGATGCCCTCTTCCCACAAGTTTCTTGCAGATCCTCCCTTGTAAATATATCTAATTCCCAACATGGACAAATCTGTGCATACTGGAGACTGGAGTGATGGACAGATAAACCAAATCCTTATTTGAATCCGATAAACCCTAGGTTTCCAGAAAAACTTATCTAAAAAAATGAATTAGCTAGAAAAATGGGGGGTTATTTATAAAAATTGGGGGTTAATTTATACCCCACCTTTCTCCCCAATTGAGATATGTCAGTTTATATCATTCTCCAGTGTCCTGTTTTATCCTCACAACGATTCTGTGAGGTATGTCAAGTGAGTGGCCCAAGATCATACAGCAAGGTTCCACAACACATTGGAAACAACTTAGTCCCCCAGATTCTAGTCTGACACTCCAACCATATCCCACACTGTGGCCTGTTAGGACCTTCCTTTCTACAAGTTACCTGCCGTGCAACCCTAAACAGATATACACCCTTACAAGCCCATTTGGGACCAGAAGGATGTAATTCTGCCTAGCACTGCACTGTCACTCTGTGTACTATTATTCAAAGTAGCAGTTCAGTTGCAGGAAATTCACATTTTTCCACTCCATTAATTGCAACATTTCTATATCTATATCAGAAAGAGTAAGAGACACTTTTTACAAATTTACAACAAATAGCTTGTAATCTTACATGTTTATATCTAGTTTCAAGAAGACACAAAAACACGACAAATATCTTATGAACTATCTTACTATTTTTGTTTCATGTGAACATAACCAATTTATTCATATACATGATTAGTCAATTCTTCTAATTGGCCTCAAACATTTATTGATCATTTTTCTAGCTGCTGTAAAAGATTCCAGTATGGTGAACCTCACTGATACAATTTTTATAAACAGATAAGCAAGTCTATATCTAATAGTTAATTGAACATGATTTTCTACCACATGTATCCAAGTCTGGATTTTTACACAAAAGTCCAAGATAGGTTATCAGAATTGCCATCTGTAATACCATTAGAAGAACTGTAATTTACTTAATCTGGATGCTATATGGCTAAGAGCAGCAGCTTCTAATCTGGAGAACCAGGTTTGATTATCTGCTCCTCCACATGAAGCCTGCTCAGTGACCTTGGGCCAGTCACAGCTCTCAGAACTCTCTCAGTCCCACCTACCTTACAAGATGCCTATTGCAGGGAGAATAGGGAATGTGATTGTAAGCCATTTTGAGATGCCTTCAGGTAGAGAAAACCTGCTCTTCTTCTTCTAAACCTTACACATATATTCAACAGAAATCAGAAGCAGACTGGTCATTATAGCCACTGGCAGGCCTCGGATTCAGTGAGAGCTCACAGGAGCACAGTTCCTGAACCTTTCAGAGAGTTCCACCTCCTTCTGAGAGTTCCACCTCCTTATCCATTGAATAGTATGTGCAGCTGCATAACAATCCCTGGATGAGCTCCACCACCTATTTTTCTACAAAACGACCCCTGGCCACTGGCAAAATCCTAGTGGGTCAATATCTTGTCTCCCTTACTTGGGTTACTTCAGCCCATTAGCAGAAGTGTGAATGTATCTGCATAGCCTAGGGAAGAGGGTGCCTGGCTTGAGCAAGCCATGGATACAGATGCTTGGCTAGGTGAGCCACACATGAACAATGTCATCCAGCTGAGGTGAGCTGCACACAGCATATGGATCACTTGCCCAGAAGAGTTGTATAAGATGTGTAACTAGCCAGCTGGAAGCTGATCCTTTCTCCTTCCCTCCCTCCTTTGGGGGAGAAGGGCCAAGAGGTTTGGGGGGACCGTTTTCCAGGGCCATTTTTCTTCCAGCCTGCCTTGTCAGGGAGAGTTTCCCACATAATATTACCTTTATTCTCCAGCATTCCCAGTTTCATCAAGTTCTTAAACATTTTAGATAACAAGGTTTATTTGGCTCTTTAGAAATCTGTTAATATTTATCCACAATAACCTGAATATCATGCCAAAATGTGCTCATAATACCAAAAGAAAAGTTTGCCTTATTAGGACATCTTGATGTTAAATTTACACTTTGTCAGCATACCAGATCATACAATCAGGAAAACCAATTTTTATCTAAGGAAGATTGTGCTCCTCACTACATAAAAAATATAACATTGAGATTGTTCCTGGAAGGATATACATTTCGATTTCTCCCAGTTTAGGCCAAAATATATGTTACATGTGACACTAGTTGGATCATGAGTGCCTGCTTCAATTATCGGTCATATATTTATGCAGGGACTAACTTGTAAAAACCTCTCCATCAATTCACAAGGATGCAAAGGGGAACAAGGGGCTTCACTCTTCCCTCCAGCACCATTTTCTCTAGCAGAAATGACCACAGGGAGGTTGTTTACTACTTCCTTGGGCTCCACATGAACTGTGATGGACAGCCTGCCCATGGCTGTTTGCACTGGCAAAAACAGCATTGAAGTGAAGCCTAAAACCCCTCCTTTACCCCTTTCATGTTTGGAGCCATGTGAAACAACAGAGAAGATATTAAAAAATAGTCCTCATGTGCATATATGCCTGAGTTAGATCAGACACCCATGGCATGACTCTTGACACACATGGCATATATGTGGCCGCCCTGAGCCACTTGTGGGAAGGGCGGGATATAAGTTACGGAATAAATAAATAAATAAATAAATAAAATATATTTTGGCCCTTTGTGTTTCAATTTAATAGTCTCCTGTTTATCTCTAGCATCATAAATCTTGGCTAAAGAGAACCCCCATGTTCAGAGATAATGTAGCTCTCAAAGCCATTAGCTGAGAAACTACAACTACCTTAGTGTCTGTGTTCTGTTTCTGGGCCTTCTGTGACATCTGGCTGACCACTGTGAGAAACAAGATGCTGGAATGGATATAGCATATTTTTGAACCAGCAAAGCTTTCCTTATCATAGAACCATAGAGTTGGAAGGGAACTCCAGGGTCATTTAGTCCAACCCCCTGCACAATGCAGGAAACTCACAAACACTCCCCCCTAAATTCACAGGATCTTCATTGCTGTCAGATGGCCATCTAGCCTCTGTTTAAAAACCTCCAAGGAAGGAGAGTCCACCACCTCCTGAGGAAGCCTGTTCCACTGAGGAATCGTTCTAACAGTCAGGAAGTTCTTCCTAATGTTGAGCCAGAAACTCTTTTGATTCAATTTCAACCCATTGGTCCTGGTCCTACCTTCCGGGGCCATAGAAAACAATTCCACACTGTCCTTTATATGATAGCCCTTCAAGTACTTGATGGTGATCATATCACCCCTCATCCTCCTTCTCTCCAGGCTAAACATCCCCAGCTCCTTCAACCTTTCCTCATAGGACTATGTCTCCAGACCCCTTACCATCTTCGTCACCCTCCTCTGGACCCATTCCAGCTTGTCTATATCCTTCTTAAAATGTGGTGCCCAAAACTGAACACAATACTCCAGGTGAGGTCTTACCAGAGCAAAGTAAAGCGATACCATCACATCATGTGATCTGGACACTATACTTCTGTTGATACAGCCCAAAATTGCATTTGCCTTTTTTAGCCACTGCATCACGCTGTTGACTCATGTTCAGTGTATGATCCACAAAGATCTCTAGATCCTCTTCGTACATACTACTGCTAAGACAAGTCTCCCCCATCCTATAACCATGCATTGGATTTTTCCTACCTAAATGCAGAACTTTACATTTATCCCTGTTAAAATTTATTCTATTGATTTTAGCCCAGTTTTTCAGCCTGTCAAGGTCATCCTGTATCCTGTTTCTGTGTTTGCAACCCCTCCCAATTTAGCATCCTCTGCAAATTTAATAAGCATTCCCTATATTCCTTCATCCAAATCATTGATAAAGATGTTGAACAAAACAGGTCCCAGGACAGATCCTTGGGGAGGGACGGTGACTCAGTGGTAGAGCATCTGCTTGGTAAGCAGAAGGTCCCAGGTTCAATCCCCAGCATCTCCAGCTAAAAGGGTCCAGGCAAATAGGTGTGAGAAACCTTAGCTTGAGACCCTGGAGAGCCACTGCCAGTCTGAATAGACAATACTGACTTTGATGGACTGAGGGTCTGATTCAGTATAAGGCAACTTCATATGTTCATATGTTCACTCCACTTGTCACTCCTCTCCAAGAGGATGAGGAACCATTCACAAGCACTCTTTGGGTGCGATCTGTCAACCAGTTACAGATCCACCTAATGGTAACAGGATCCAAACTACATTTTACCAACTTGTCAACAAGTTATGCAATGTAATAGAATGTAACTGGGGGGTATTGCAGTGCTGGCAGGTTAATCAGGGCTAGGATATCACACTAAAGGGTAACAATGCAATTTTGTTAATCTTCTAGAAGCACTCTTAGAGTATGGATTGTCAAACAGAATGGTGAGTTTCAACTACATTGCATTTGCTATTCAATTAGATGTTTTACAGCATGTATAATACATAGGCCATTAAGACTACATAATAATACAGCTACTATTGACCCCCCCCCCCCCAGTTGTGTAACAAGAGCTCTCCACGGAGCACTGGAATATAAGCTCACAGTTTGTGAATATTTTCCATCCACACTGGCAACTGCTCAATTTCCTATTCATTTTTTATAAGATCCTGTGAGCTTGAAACAGAAGGACACATTGAAACATTAATGTTCTATTGTCAATTAAATCATTAGTGGCTCAGTTCACTCCAAAAAGAATCAGGAGTACAGCAGAAATCTTCTCTGCTCTCATTTGCACAGAGTCCTTCATTTTGATTTCTTCGGTGGCCCCATTGTATGTAAAATTGCCAAGTTCAGGTTCAAAGGTAGCAATCAGATATAATAAACCACAGCTGTTGTTTTTTTTAAAAAAACTCTAGTTTGTGTAACAAACTCTGATTAGTTCTCTGGCATAATTAATACTATGAACTGTGGAAGCAGATATCATTATTAACTATAGATAGTACATCCTGTGGTTAACAAGCCAACTGCAAACCCTAATTTGAAATATCAACTTGGTGCCACCAGGTGTAATGTTTTCCCCTTACAGTACTACAATAGCCAGAGAAGCCTTACTTGGCTGAGCTTTTCCCTCCATGCAGGGGAAGATACAGGAGCCCTTTCAGGATTTAGACTTAAAACCTTAATACAATTATGATTGTTCTGCACTTACCATAAAGAGCCAGGATAGATGTAAAATGCTGTAATCACAAATGTGTTGTGGGATTGCACACTACCTCTTCCTATCCTTCTGTTCTCATTTATTTGTTATACAGCATATTTACTTTGCCTCTCTCAGGAACACTCAAGGCAGATCACAATTAAAATATTTAAAACCAGTGAACAACAACAAAACAATATTGGGTTGGGAGGTGTTGAGCAAAAGTCCCATGTAGCAGCAGGCATGATCTCTTGTATGATGAGTGTTTTATTTGTTTGAGCCCAGAGTCTTCCAGGCTGCATTAAGAATGAATATATAAAACATGCAGTGGATGTGTTTTGGTTGGTTTGTTGGTTGATTTTTTTTGTTTTAGGTGTTGGGGCAGGAGGGCTTCTCTAAAAATCAGTTACATTTTGAGATCTGCATCACCTTTTAGCCATTTATACTGGTTAGCAGTTTTCTGACAACCATACACCAAATTAAATACTCTTTTGCTTCTCATTACACCTTTTCATAACTCTCATTATTGGGTAATATACTGTTCAAAAGCTTTCTGCAGCCTCTACTCAACAGAGGGCAGCTTATAGATTTATTTTAATAAAGTATTTCTATCCTGCCTTTCTCCAGGAACTAAACGCAGCAAACAATAAAAGCACTATCACAAAAACCAACAAGAAAGCCAGCTGTTGCTCACAAAACAATTTCCAAATACAGTCACCTCTATTAAAGGCTCTGTGGAACAAAACTGCCTGGCAGTCATTCTTACAGTATTGACTTTGTAAGAGGAGACACATAAGAACGCAGCCAGAATCCATGTGGTTTCAGGAAATCCAGGTGTAAGCATAACAAAGGCAAAATCAGTTTGTATAATCTCTTTTATCAAAGCAAATCTAGGGACATGTTCATGCTTCTGAACTTATATATTCTTTGTGAGTCAAGCCTAGGCAAAGCATGGAGACAAAAGCTCTTCATGTATGAAGGGGTATATGCAACTCACATCCAGGAGGGCATTAGAACGAAAAAATAGACGGCAGTGTGATAGGGCCAAGCATACTACGTGGGATTGGATTTGTTGACTGGAAACCGCAGACTCCAGGACTAAAACTGAAAGCAAAGCAAAGGCAGTCAGTTATCTAACAGAATGGCATTTTCCCCTACAAATGCTGGAATTTCAAATACGGAATTAATAATCAGCAGAAAGAGGGAAAAGTTATTGAGGGAAAAACTATGTTACAAAGATTAAATATGTAGAAACCAAATTCTATTTATTTCCAGCAAGAAGCCACAGCTGACTTGTCCTCCAGCTCACCAGAGGTTACTTTCTGGGTTGTACCTAGGCCCCTCTACTGGTAAGATTCTAACAACTGCCACAGCTCTCTCATGCCTTCATTTTATATCTCAGGCTGTTTTGTGGAAAGCAAGAGAATCACCTCCAAAACAGCTACAGAAGGTACTAGAAGATAACAAATAACCAACACTTAAGATAACCTAGGAAAACTCACTCTATATGGATTAGTGTCATCAGTAAAACCAAGGAGGGTTAGCAATTTTCTTTCTTTTAAATCTTGCCAAGAAAAAAATAGTACTGTCTACAAACAAGCAGTGGTGGAGATGTTTATTAGTCTAGCCTCTTTAACCTCTCTATCACTATTGTTATATCATCTATTGTTATGCATCACCTATTTCCTTTTCTTCTATTTAATATAGCAAGAGTAAAATATTAAACATCAGAAGGAATATAAGCAAAACAGCAGAACAGTAAGAACCATTGAAAACATTAAACAGACTTCCCTTATGGAAAAAAGGAAATATTTTTTAAAAACACCAGCAACTCAAAAACAAAAAGGAGCATTTGGGCACTTCAGATACTAACCAACAGGGCTTTTCTGTTGAAAAAGCCCAGCAGGAACTCATTTGCACATTAGGACAAACCCCCTGATGCCAACCCAGCCAGAACTGCGTTCATGTGCATTCCTGCTTGCAAAAAAAAAAGCCCTGCTAACAGATGTATGACATAATAGGCTTTTTGTGGACTGATACCCATTTTATCAGGTATATGAAAATTGTTCTCAGTTGGTCTATATATATATGAACAGACAAGGGTGAGTAAACAGCAGCATTTAAAGCCCTATATGGTCGAGGACCTGTCTACCTTAGGGACCGTCTTTCCCCATATGAACCCCAGAGAGCACTGAGGTCAGCTGGAAAAAACTTGTTGACCACCCCCGGACCAAGAGAGGTGAAGCTGCAATGCACCCGCAATCGGGCCTTCTCCTCTGTAGCCCCGAACCTATGGAACCAACTTCCAGAGGAAATGCGGGCCCTGCGTGACCTTGAACAGTTCCGCAGGGCCTGCAAGACCTTCCTCTTCCGACTGGCTTTCACTGACGAAGAAAGTAATTGCTAATGATTACCGCCATCATAAAAGAACAAATAGCATTAGCACTTTTATCACTTAATTAATTAATTAATTTTAAACTTATCAGAATTTTAATGTTAAATGTAACTTTGTTTTTTGTATAACTGAATGATGTTGTTAGCTGCCCTGAGCCTGCTCCGGCGGGGAGGGCGGGATATAAATAAAATTATGTATCTATCTATCTATCTATCTATCTATCTATCTATCTATCTATCTATCTATCTATCTATCTATCTATCTATCTATCTATCTATCTATCTATCTATCTAAAGCCCTTTAAAACCAGGAGGTAGATAGTGCCACCCTAAGCAGAGTTACACCTTTCTGCTTATGAGGTCTCTGGCTGTATTCAATAGTTTCTAGAATGTTTACTTGGAAGTAAGTCCCATTTTATTCAATAGGACTTAGAGGAAAGTGCTCTTAGAACTGCAGTCTGTGTAAACTATTATAGCGTCAGCTGTCTCTGTAGTATTCTGGCCACAATAATTTCCAACAGAAACATTCATGGTCAGTTACTAGATACTCTTCTCCCACAGGAGGCAAGATGAAGTTAAAATTAAATTCTATGCAGATATAAAACCCAATGCCCATGTGTCTTTGATCTTAATCATGCAAAAGCAAAAGAATAAAGGGAAGTTGTCAAATCCCACCACTGTAAATCCAATTATAGTACTAGGAGCTATGATAGTAGCACAGAGATGAGATCATGCAATTATTAGAATCAATACAATTGTTGGTAGGGTTGCCAGCCCCCAGGTCCCTGCAGGAGTTCCCCCTGCTTTTGGAAGCTTTGGAAAACCCCACTGCAAAACAGTGATGTAATTGTGCGATGTCTCTGATGTGATTATGTAACTTCTAGGTGATGTCATCATGCCGAGGACATGATATAGCAATGCTCTAGGTTTTGGGGTTTTTTGCAAACACTATGATTTTGAAGCAACACCCCCCCCCCCAAAAAAAACATAGTGTTTTGCCCAAAAATCAGTGTCACTTCTGATGTCACCAATGCAATGATGTCACTTCTAGGTGACATCACTGTGTCAGAGACATCACATGTAATGTCCCATCTACCCCTGAAATGCCCTCCAAAATCCCCTGCTGCAATGAAGAGAAGACCTGGCAACCCTAGTTGTTGGGTGTACGTTTTTCAGTGAGTCTTGCCCCTAGGAAAGTCTCATTAGGACTGCAGCACAGTATCTTCAAAAGCATGTCTGCTACTTTTAAAGAAAATGGCACACACAGGGCTTTAGAAGACTAAAACAGGAATGTTGATGATGCCATTCCCCTCCACTGAACAAGGGTGGAGAACAGGAAGTATTCCTGCCAAAACCAAGTAAGGGGCCCTTTCAAAGGAAGCTAAGGACAAACAGAAATGTGGAGCCGTGGTTCATCCCTGGAGATAAGCAGAGCAGAGCCAAATTGAAACTGTATCCCTTGGTGAGCTGCCTGTAGAAGGATTCTCTGAAAGTAGACAGAAGCAGCAGTCCAGTTGCAGCCACACCAGTTTGGGAACTACAATCACACCTGCATTGGTGAATTGGACTACAGGAAGTCCTACAGACGAAGAAAAACATTGTATATTGTAAAATGGACTGTGAATAATTTCAAATTAATGTGGAAATATTGTGATTTAAAATATTGTTTAAAATATTGTTTTCAATTTATTAGTTAAAGCTGTCACAGAGTGTTCTCCTATATACCTTACTCATACCCGTGAGCTCTCTGGTTTCACATACAAAACCAGGTAAGTGGCAAACCTAGCACCACCAGAGGTGTCAGAAGTTGGAGTCCCGCTATCAGATGAAGCTCATGCTTTATCAGGAAGAAGGGCCTGGAACCAGTGACCTCTTACCATTTTACTGTAAAGCATACAAGACCTAGTTAAAAGATACACCCTCCAAACCCAGTTATTATTTGCCTGCCCTTTTAGATAAAGCTTGTTTGTTTTTTTCATTTACCCAATAAAGTTCTTGGTACAGTCCAGTTATTGGAACATACCTTGGCTGAGGCAGAAGCTGCTAGCTATTGTTTCAAGGTCCTCTAGCGACTGACAGGAGACTCACCTTGTTGGGGGGGGAGGCCTTGCCAGCAACACACAGATGTCACCAGCAACTCCCTGTATGCCCAGGAGTTATGTCAGTGCATTGCCAGGATACTCTGTGGGTGCTATGGCATTTAGGCAAAATTCTATAGAATGTTGCCCAAACTTCAGAGCATTCCTGCCATCCCCTGATGATATGCTGATAACAGTTCTAAGAACACAAGGAATGACATCAGCATGCTGCCGGTGACATCAGCTATTACTCCCTGTCACACTAGCATGTTGGGAAGTTGCTGGCATTTCCTCTAGTTTCCTGACATCCTCCCCGTGGCCAGCTGAACAGTAGAACAAAGCTCCCACTGGCAGTGGGGGACCCCTGCCACCAGTGGGGCTTGACAAGCCTCCTGCTAGTCCTGATGTGTCTTCAGCACTTGCCTCTAATTTTAGCAATATAAGTATGTTGTTAATTTATATTGACATTACAGGATATTAAATTTTAGAAATAATGTCTAAAAGTTGACTTGCTCATCTATCAATTTTTGAGATGTGAAAGTGCACCAAATTATTATTATTATTATTATTATTATTATTATTATTATTATTATTATTATTATTATTATTATTATTATTATTATTAAAAAGGTAAAGGTAGTCCCCTGTGCAAGCACCAGTCATTTCTGACTCTGGAGTTACGTCGCATCACAACGTTTTCACAGCAGACTTTATAAAGATTAATATAATTCAACGATATGTCAGAAAATTCCAGTTTTCACATGCATTGATATTTTGTTAATCTTATTTATATGTGACACGTTAAAATGATTTGATAACAGCAGTGGTGATTCTATTATAATTGTTGCAAGCCTGGATTCAGGTCAAAGTAGATTAACCAATCTGACCTATTTATCAACACTATTAAATCTTAAACAAAGAAAATTATTTTTCATCCATCCTTCTGTGCATGCTTCTGTAAGAAATAATGATTTCAAACCAGTATTATTGATCATAGTACAGAACCACAAGAACTATCACAGTTTAAGTAATTGGAAGGAAGCCACATGATCTAATGTATTAATCAGGGAATTGAGAAGATGCAGTCTTTTGACTTTTTCTAGAAGAATCATAGAGTTTCCCCCTTTTAAGCAGTCTATAACATTAACATTTAGCAGATTTTTATCAGGAAAAGCTTCATGAGCTACATTTCTGCTTTGCAGGAAAGAGACCAGAGCACTGCTAGAACAGTAAGCTGATGACACTGTTGATCCACAATGAAACTGGGCACTGTGTTATCATGCTAGATGTCTAACAGACATGCTTGACAATAATACAGTGTTGTTCAAGCCAGGTTGGGAGGAAACTTTTAAAATTTTCTTTTCCTTTCTCTGAAATAGGTGTTTTGTTCAGGGTTTTTGTTGTTGTTGTTATTTAACAATTGCTTGGCACCAACAGGTTTGTCACCTTACCTTTTCCTTCTCTTGTCACCTTCCTAGTTCATTCCCATATAAAATATTTAGCAGCCCTTTTGTTTTAAGTAACCAAGAAACAATAGCTGAGGAAGCAACAAGCCATATGAATAATTGAAGCTGGGTCAGCCCCCTAGTGTGATATAAGGAACCAGGATTGTGGTCAGTTGCCTTGGATTGCCTACCCTGCTCCCAGTTCTTGTTTGGCTGATCTATTATTATTATTCCTATGTCAAGCATGCTTGTATCCAATTCTGACAGCCTTCTTGAAATAAAAAGTCCTAATGCTTTCCAGCTTAAAGCAGCTGTGGAGTTATTGTTAGAATTTCCATGTGCTTAACTGAGCTATTTCTTCTCTGATGAACACGTCAAACAGGTTCTCTTTCTCTCTTTCCCTCCCTGACTTTCTCCACCTAACTAGTTGTGGGTTGAGAAGAGGGATGTGTCTTCCCTGGGCTTTCCCCCTCCTTTCTCTTCACTCGCCTCAACCACAGGCCAGGCAACAATACCAGTTTAAACTTGCTCAGGTTAGTTGGAGACAAAAAGCTTTCTCTCAGTTTGCTCTCTAAGGTTGCAAAGCAGTATAATATGACAGAAAAGTGAGAAGAAAAAGGCTGGAGTGAATTCAAACGTTGTTAGGGATAGGAAAATAGAGAGCAGTCAACAGACCCAGACAACCGAGAGGGGGGTCTTGTCTTCATATGGTGCTAATGACTGATCAACCACATGAGGGGGAAGAACTGAAACCTGTCAGGGTGATCAGTAAAAAAGAAAACAAGGCTGCTTTGACCCAGTAAGTATTTTTGCTCAATATATTGTGTGGATGATCTCTGTGCTTACCTGTCAAGTCTGACAAAATCTCACAACCTATGAAAGAGAAAACTTTAACAAAAAGTTTTCCGGTGACTACTCTGCCTCTTGTATGCCTTGAGAAATGTGTTTGTATGAAAACTTGGTTTGTTTCAAATGATTGTGCGTAGTGTGAATTCGTGATGATCTTATTTTACGTTGGAGCTATGTGTGGCTTTTTGTGTAGTTCAAAAGGCTACAGCTAGGGTTAGAGGGGAGATAGAGTTTGCATGTGGTTTTAAGCTGTAATTAAAATTGGTTACATTGTCCTCTGAAGAGTGTATAATAAAATAGGATTAAGCGATGTCATCAACTTAAAACTGAATGTGATACTGTTTTTTGCAAGTTTTAAATGAGATGGTATATAAGACTTCATCTCATTCAGTGTGGTTACACCAGGCTTGTGGATCCACAGGTTGTTAAACATAGCACTATCATAATCATTCACCTCCTGAACATTCAGAAAGTGAACAATAATGATAGTCCATTGCTAGTTTAGGTCTAAAATCTGCAAGTGAATCAATATCTTGTCACTTGATCATCTCAGCTCATCTCAGGTAAGTGTGTAAACCGACCAATTAAAACATACATATTAGAGGTGATGTCAGGCGATATAAAAGCACTGACTGGTACTTGATCTCTTTTGATAGTTTCACCCTTGAAAATCTTTTCTTAATGTTGCTGTTCAGTGACACATATTCACATGGGAGCTCCTGTTGGCAAACATACATGTATGAACTCTCCTTTCTCCATATCAATCACAGCCTTCATTTAGGGTGCATTTTAGTGGCTTGTTCACTAAAATTGTTCTGTGACATGTGTGAATCTAAAATAATAGACATACAACTGAATTGGGTTTTATAGCTGTTCATATAAAATCAGGGATTGCCTTTGATTAATATAATGTATGAAACTTATGAAATTGGGTGTTTGGTTGATTTGAACATCATATTTGATTGAACACTGAACAGGTATTACAGGAAATTCCCATTCAGTCATGCCTGAGCCGGAAGTAGTTGTTGCCTCTTGTCATAAATCTTGCATTCTCTGTAAGATTCTGTTCAGCAGGTTTTGACAGTATATATTGTACTCAATATATACGATACACAGGAGTTAATAAAGGCCCATGTATGCCTGGTCCAGTCCTTTGTTTGGTAGCCCTGTCTTCTTATCTGTGGTGTTGTGCTCAGTGATAAAGCAGAAGGCATTCTGTTCATGTAGGTTCCCTATGTTTTTCTGTCAGATTGCAGAGAACTATGTACAGATAAGCTTTTTGATTACCCTGGAGTAAAAAGGTTACATTTTAGTCTTACTGGTTTAGATTTTTATGTTGATCAGCAGGGGACGTTTTTGAGGGCTCTCCTTTGACAATTTATTCTATGGAACTGAGAAAAACTCCTGTTACCCAATTCAAGGGTGCTGGGAAGACTCATAGAATCAGGGGTGGGGGAGATTACCATGCAAGTAACATTGAATGCAATATACATATCTCAATATATGTCTCCTTTTTTGCCATCAAGTCACAGATTATTTATGGCAACCCGTAGGATTTTCAAGGCAAGAGACATTCAGAGGTGGTTTGCCATTGTCTGCCTCCACCTCATGACCCTGGTATTCCTTGGAGGTCTCCCATCCAAATACTAGGCAGGGACAACCCTGCTTAGCTTCCAAGATCTGACAAGTTTGGGCTATCCATGTTAGGGCCAATATAGATTACTTTCCCCTTAAAAGTCTCTTCTGGTTACTCTATTACACTTGCAGCCATGTATGACCAGTAAACTGTCCTGAGTATGAATCTAACGATGAACTCTAATAATCTGGCTCTTATGGCCATGCTTAGTTTGCTGCTTCTTATGCTCAAACAGTTTCCAAGACCCCATAAACCAAGCAGGGTTACCAAGCCTGGTTTCTAGCCATACTTTTGTGCCTTTAACACGTCAGACAAATGCTGAGCAGGTGATGCATAGCAATGAAACAATGGGGAAGCTTCTTCCGCTAATTTTTCTGACTGATACGGTGCCTCTGTCAAAGGAACAATACCATCCCTGAGATTCCAGCTGTGCTGGAAAAAGGGCAAGCCTAAAAATTTTCAAACCAGTAAATTACATAAAACAACTTTTCTTGTTCCCTCTTGGCCCTTTAGTTTGGAGGGAAGTGTTTGTTTTGGTTTTAGTTTTAGCTTTTTTAATGTAAGCTATGTATTCAAAATCTTTGGGTTGCATGAAACTGAGTACCTAAATTAGAGGCAGCCCTTTAGAAACAAGAAGTCACATGGAAAAGGTACAGAACCCATGTTGCATGTTTATAACTGCTGAAGAAATTCTTGTTAAATATTATATGGCAGATATTTAAACTGACTCTATTTCCAATATAAGTAATTCCACTTAAAAGCTGAAATGCCACAAATATTGGTGTGACGTGTAAATTTAAAAAGTTTTATGTTGTTGTGGGGTCTACAGCACCATTTCAGTACATGGAATTTTACAGAGGAGCATAAGCAGAATAAAGCTCTGTGGCCGACATTTCTTCCAAGTGAAATGTTGACAGTGAAGGAGAAAACATGAGGAAAGGGGAGGGGGAATGGAGGCAAAGGTCAACAGCAGAGAAACAGGAAAACAAGAAAGTAGAGGAAAGGGTAAATTGCCTCCCAAATCATGTCACAAACCTCTGATATGACTAGCTTGATACACAGACAGTTTAAGGACAGTAGAGAGGTTATTTTGTTTTGTTTTATTCTACATTAGCAACAAATATTTCAAAAGAAAATTCTGCTAGTTAGCTAATTTTATGCATCCTGCTCCTTTACAATCCATGTCTCCTTTACAGACCATTTTCGCACACAGCTTACCACGCAGTCACAATCCTGTTCCCTTCGCAGCGTCCGGTTGGATTTCCCACCATCTGCACCAGAGTTACAGGAAGTGCCACGGCTTTTGCGTAGCAAACGTAAACTGGGTTTTAGTGGTTTACGTTTGCTACGCACAGCATTTCCTGTAACTTTGGCGCAGATGGTGGGAAATCCGACCGGACGCTGCAGAGGGAACAGGATTGTGACTGTGTGGTAAGCTGTGTGCGAAAACGGTCTCAGACTCGTCATATGAACAAAAGTAACCAGCTGTGCAAGTGTATGACATGGAAATTCCATTTAGAAAGTCAAATGATGGTGTGGAATTCTGCCCATGTGATTAATGGTTTCACATGAGAGTGTTTATTGGAATTTGTTTTTAAAATGTAGCACTGCTTCTACTTAATCACTTGACTTTGCAGTTACCATTCCCACAGCATTAAACAAGCCATAAATATAAAGAGAGATATGTTTATCATTTTAAATAATTACTTTGAGAAAATTAGATCAAATGGATGGTGCATTTTATAGGGAATGGGTTTTATATAGGTCTGCCAGCATCATTGGAACCTGCACGCATTTTTGTCATTTTGGCTAGAATTAGTGTTGTAGAACTGATGAAATATCTGGACTCAGGAGCAGGTCTATTATGGGAGTACTACTGTGACTATCAACTTTATTTCGATATATTCTCAGTACATCATCAGAACACAAGACTGAAGCTGGGGATTCCACTACATAGAAGGCACTCTTCTCAGATGTGATTCAAAATGAAGCACTGATTCCATGTATAGTCATATTCTGCAGCTGTATACACAAATGAGAAAGCAGTCCTATCATTACATAACACATTGGGCGTTTTCGCACTGACATTAATCAGCAGCGACGCCCCTCTTCACCACGCAGGATCGGCGCAGATTTTGCACTAATTGCCGCGGAGCACCCGGAAGAGCCAGAAAGTCCCGCGGCTTTTGCGGCGCAAATCGAAACTGGTTTTTGGTGGTTTCCGTTTGTGCCGCAAAAGCCGCGGGACTTTCCGGCTCTTCCGGGTGCTCCGCGGCAATTAGTGCGAAATCCGCGCCGATCCTGCGCAGTGAAGAGGGGCATCGCTGCTGATTAAGGTCAGTGCGAAAACAGCCATTGAAAAAACCAAGACTCAATTTGTGTCAAGTATGTGACTGAAGATTCACCGTTAAAAGTACTTTCTGCCCTCTACAGCCTTGCATGGTGGGAGGAAAGGCACCCATTTAGAGACTAAAAACGTCTGGGAGGGTGCTGCCAGTAACCAGATGTCTGCCTGCAGCCCCCTTCCCCCCCACCACCATTTTAAGTCACCAAAAGGGCACAAGGTAGGAGGGAAGGCTGAAGACTCTCCTCCCACAGTGCTGGACTGCTGATCACATTGGGAGCAGGAAATACTTTTAAAGATAAGTTCTTTGTCACATGTTTGACAAAAGTCAGGCTGGGTTTTTTCCAGCCTGACTTACATCACATGTCTTGTGTAATGAGACCTGAAGCAGGTCTGCTCAGAATCCTACTCAGATCTATTCAGTGGGGCTTACTTGCAGGAAAATGTTCTCAGGGTTGCAATGTCAGTGTATGATATAGAATTAGTATTGATTTCTAAAATTCCTCAGACTAAAAACAATTTTTTAGTTCTGATAGGAATTCTCTAAAATTATAGACTGCCTTTCTTCCATCATGGAACAGGTAGTATATGTTGGGTGTCAAGAAGTTTACTTTCCAGGCACTGCTTAACTTTGGTAAGTTTGCTACATAACCAGCGGTGGCTTGAGGCAGAACAGCGCCCTAGACAGGGTGCCCCACCCCCTCCAAAAGTGGCAGGGAGCAGCTGCGCTCTTTCACCATGGAGCACGCTGTGAGGCTGCCTTAGCTCCGCTCCTGTCTCTGACGCAGCTGGCAGAGTGACAGGCAGCCCTGCAGCATGTTCTGCAGCACAGGTGTGCAGCTCCCTTGAGCCACTTCTGCTGGTATTTCCCTCACCACAGAGGTGAAGGTGGGAGGGAGGGCCATTCCAGCACCCTCCCAGGGCCCACACCAGTGCCCTTGCCAGGGCCGTGCCACCTGGTTTGCCTAGTTAAAAGACAGCCCTGTACATCACAAGTTGTATCATAGGGTTAGAAGTAAAGTGGAAAACACGGCAGCACTGTCTGGTAGAAGCTCCACAGTTCAAGGGTGGTGACCAACATAACCAATGGTGTTTCTTCTCTTGTGGCATCTAGAACATTCACTCTTCAATAATCTTACTACCTACTGCTTACTTTCTTCTTGGTGATGAAAAGTGCCATCAAGTAGCAGCTGACTTATGGTGACCCCATAGAGTTTTCAAGTCATGTTCAGAGTTGGTTTTCCATTGCCTGTCATTGGGTAGCCTCACTGTAACCAACCTACTGCCGGCCCTGTCAGGCCAGAACCCCATCAGAAGGCCACTGACCTTTGAGCAAGACAGTTCTCTGCTGAGAGGTTCTCCTGGAGTTGCCCTACAGTTTTCAAGAGTACTTATGAACAAGAGTTTTCCTGAACATGCGGATCTAAGTTTGTAATTGTAGAACTCCAAGTTTTAAAACTCCTCCCCAAAGCCCCATCCATTGTTCACTTGTGAGAGAACTGATTCAAGAAGTCGCTAGGTATGCTGCTCAGAGGTGCATCCATGTGTGTTCTCCTCCAAGCAGGGCTTCCCTCACAAGGAAAAGTGCCCCTCCTGGTTGCTCTCACCTTCAAGGTGAAAACAGCCAGTGGGGCATCAGCGCAGCTTCTCCAAGCTGGGCTTCCCTCACTAGGGAGGCCTGACTCAAAGGAAAATGTGCCCCACTTAGCTGCTCTTGCCTTCAAGCTGAAAGCAGCCAAGCGGGGCATCAGCATGGCTTCTCTGAGCACTACTCAGAGGAGAACACCTCCACAGTGCACTCTCAGAGATACTCTGCACCTCCGAGAGCACACTGCACAGGCCCGGCTTAGTTGGAGCCCGCCCACCCCTCCTTCCACACCACTGTGCATGCTCTCCCTGTGGGCAGGGGTGTGGCAGCAGGGCAGCTGCAGGTGGGGGGCACAGGACAGAGGTTAAAGCAGGGGTCCCCAACCCCCGGGCCGTAGACCGGTACTGGGCCGTGGCCTGTTAGCAACCGGGCCATGAGTTGTATAAGTATTTCATTATATATTACAATGTTGTAACAAGAAGAAAACATTGGATTCATATCCTGCCCTCAGCTTCGAATTTCAGAGTCTCAGAGTGGCTCACAATCTCTTTTAACTTTTTCCCCCTCAACAGATACCCTGTGAGGTAGGTGGGGCTGAGAGAGCTCTCCCAGAAGCCGCCCTTTTGAAGACAGCTCTGCGAGAGCCATGGCTGACCCAAAGCCACTCCAGCAGCTGCAAGAGAAGGAGTGGGGAATCAAACACAGTTCTCCCAGATAAGAGTCTGCACACTTAACCACCACACCAAACTAATAGAAATAAGGTGCATAATTGTATCATCCTGAAACCACCGCCGGTCCCTGAAAAAATTGTCTTCCATAAAACCGGTCCCTGGTGCCAAAAGGTTGGGGACAGCTGGGGTAAGAGGTAGTGGCAACAACAACAACAACAAAATTTTATTTGTATCCCGCCCTCCCCGCCGGAGCAGGCTCAGGGCGGCTAACAACACAATTTAGGTTTAGTTATACAGAAATAGATAAAAATACATTTAAACATTGTAAACATTTTAATTAAAATTCTGCGTAAGCTTTAAAAGTTGATTAAATTAAATTAGTAAAGTGCTAATGCTATGTTTGCTGTTTATGTTTATGATGGCGGTTTCTTTAGCAATTTCCATTTTCATCAGCGAAAGCCAGTCGGAAGAGGAGGGTCTTGCAGGCCCTGCGGAACTGTTCAAGGAGGCAAAGAAAGGCAGCCTCCAAGTAGTGGAGAGGCACCCTGCCACCCCCTTCAGCTGCCTGGGTCCCATGCAGGCAAAAGAGGCGGCTCGTGGCAGCAATGTGTGCAGTGCCACATGGTGGGCGGGGATCCTTGCCTGGGGCTTCCTTTTCAAATATAGAAGTAAGACTCCAAAAAAGGTGAGGAACATCTTTTTAAATGTAGAAACATGTTGAATGATGCAAGTTTGTAGCAAGTGGATTCAGTGTTCCGTAGATCTGGAGCAAAGCTGAATGGAGAAAGGGCCTTTTTCTCACTCTTTTCTCCCCATCTTTTCCCTACCATTCTTTCTCTGACTCTCTCTTTCTTTTTCTTTCATTCTGGAGGATGGAAACATGGGAATACTGTCAGAGGCAGCTTCACTTCTGAGGAAAATCCAGATGTGGTGTCACACCTCTCTAAGAATGATTCCTAGAGAGGACTGACATCACTCAACAGCATTTTAAAAATATTTTCTTCCACCAGCTGTAGCAGAAGTGGAGAGAAATGGGAACTGAGGGTAGGGGATTCCCACCATGGTTTGTGTATAGTGTATATGCTCTGTTTAGTAAGTTGACATGAAGGGATGGTTAGATTAAATCATTTGTATGCATTTTTGTTTAGGAAAGATAGGAAGAAATTTGTGTTTTCCCATGATATAAATCAAATTACATTCATTAAGTCTTATAACAACAATATGTCAATGTTATCTATATATTGAAGACGGAAATCTATGACTGTGGCTGTGGACAAACCATTGAGGTTATGATAAAGCTTAAAGCAAGATGCAGTGTCCAGTTCTGAAACTTGGTCACTTCTTAGATTTTTGCACTAAGTCATCACTCTCTGAATTTCACATCTTGTTGATTTAGTCATTCTTTTTTGGGATTCTGATGGATGTAGAGGGGAGGATAATATCCTGGATGTTTGAGGCTCAGATCCATAGATTTGGATCCAGACAGCTTTTTTGATCCATCTCCTCCAAATTAGAACTAATCTCCTATCTGCAGCCTACTTGTTTTGCTGAGCTTTCATTAACACATGACAAAAAAGAATTATATGTTGCATGATGAGAAGACAATAGTCACTGGAAAAGACAATAACGCTAGGAAAAGTTTAAGGCAGGGATATTAAACTCATTTGTTATGAGGACCGGATCTGACATAAATGAGACCAGGTTGGGTTAGGCCATGTGTCTCATAAAATGTAATGCCATATAGTGGAAACATAAAGAACATAGACAAACTCAATTAAATATTTTTTCCTTAAATTACAAGCATACTTAAAATATTAGCACTCTTGGAATATTTTGTTTATTTAACAGTCTCTGCTAACTGACACCTCTTGCTCTGAATTATTGCATCAAAAACTGGAGACAATGTCTGTGCTGTAGCAATCTTGAGTATGGTGTTTAGGTGTTGTTCAGGTGTGTATCTGTAAGTTGCAAACCTATTTTTGATTTACTGACATCCATTACAGAAATCTCATGGTCAATGTTTTGAGCCTAAGACCCAGAGGAAAATATGAAATGGCTCAGCATTGCAATCTTTAGTACGTAGGTTGTTTTGTGTGCTGGTCAAGAACATGTGTAGGCACCATGACACAGAATGAAGGATATGTGTTTGTCTACAAAACTATAATCTTCCCCAGAGAAATAAATACAACTCCCGTGTGGCAGTGCAAGAATAGAGAGACAACAATGTATAGTGGTTAGTATCAGCCTACAATCTAAGTTCAGAATCCCCAATCTGCAAAGGAAATGTGCTGTGTGAACTTGGTCTGGACACATACTCTCAGTCTAATCCACCTCACAGACTTGTTGTTATTCCTCATCTAAATAGTTCACATTGCTTTCCTGCCAAGAAAGACTGTATCATGAGAGCATAAAATATAGTGAAAAACAGGAGGGGAACCCAGTTGCACCCAGGAGAGGCCAGGTATATCAACCCAACAAAACACAATCACACAAACTCTCTCTGTGTAGCAAGGCAAAAAGCTCATACCTTAAATAGAACTTTGTTGGTCTTAAAGCTGCTTTCTTTTTATCTCTCCTGTGTGATTGAGGGAACTAGACAAAGTAAGTTCTTCCTCTTTCCCTCCCTCCCAGGGGACAAGGAGGGGGAGGAGCTTCAGCCACTGGAAGGCAGAGAGGCTTGGTTCAGTAGCTCTGCTGTGCGACTGAGAGAGTCTGGCAAAGCAAGCTGTCTTCCTCCATAATTCCTGTGTGATTGAGAGAGCTTGGCAAAGCAAGCTGCAATGAATAAAAAACCTAGATAGAAGAAGAAGAAAGCAGACAACAGGGAGTTGTTTGTGGACTGCATACAAGCCCTGTGGGGCCAGATATGGTCTGTGGGCCACACATTTGGCACCCCTGGTTTAAGGCAATAGGAAAAGAGGAAAACCCAACATGAGACAGACTGACTCAATTAAGGAAGCCACGGCCCTCAGTTTGCAAGACCTGAGCAAGTATGTTAACAATAAGAGGTCTGTTATGTCTTGCAATTCAGTCTTAATGTTACAACATAGCGAACGCTACAGAGGCGACCAGTGGAAGCCCACAAGCCCCGGATGTAGCTCGCTAATACGCTTCGCCAATCAAGATCTGTAGCGGGAAGTTTAACTGGTCAGGATTGGACCTGGCCAGACGGAGGGTTGTTCCGGAGGATGTATATAATCGGGACCCGGCCCGCATGTCTCTCTCTTATGATGTACTCGCCAATAAAGTATGTTGCCTTCAACACGTCTCGTCACTCAGTACATTACAGTGGCAACGAAGGTGGGATCCTAGCAAGGTAACTCCCCAAGCGGGAATTCGCTGACTTGGCCGAAGACAAGGAAGGCACGCAGTCTAGAAGCACCCACCACCACTGCCGTGATGGCTAACCTGAGTGTGACAATGGGCCACCTTTCAGAGTTCGACCCCGCTAACCCCGATAGGTGGGAGACCTACACGGAGCGGGTCGACTGCTACCTATGAGCAAACATGATCACGGACGACAGCTGCAAGAGAGATGTGCTCCTGAGTGTCTGCTGGGAGGCCACATTTGAGATCGCAAAGGGTCTCTCGGCCCCCGCAAAGATCATGGAGAAGACGTACGAGGAGATAGTCAGACTCCTGACCAGGTACTTCTTGCCCTAGCCCACCATCATCGCCCACCGATTTCTCTTCCACAAGAGAGATCAAGGGGCAGGAGAGACGGCCGCAGTCTACCTGGCTGCCCTCCACCAACTTGAGGGGAACTGCACCTTCGACAAGCTGGATGAAGCCCTGAGGAATCGATTCGTCTGGGGCCTCCGAGACAAAAGACTGCAGCAAAAGCTCTTCGCAAAGGAGGAGCTCACCCTTCAACTTGCCTTCAACAAAGCCACCGCGTTCAAGAGAGCCACCAAAGCTTTCCACAACCTGCGAGCAGAAGCCGTCCACCAAGAGGAGATGGCGCCGGGAAACCCAGAGGAGGAGGAGGCACACCAGCTCCGTCGCCAACCAGGAATGGTGCTGAGAGCGACCAATCGGCCACGAGCGACCCAGAGACCAGCCAACACCAAATGCGCCAGCTGTGGGGATCCACACGAGCGACGGGACTGCCCCTATCGCAACGTAGATTGCAGGAACTGTGGAAGAGTGGGCCACATAGCGCAGGCTTGCCGGGCCAAGGCCACCCACAGATGCCAGTCCATCAACCACAACTCGACCGAGGACTACTCGACCGTATCGACTAGCCTACAGGTACTGAACTTGCATTCAACACCCCCGATAAGGTCAGGGTGTCAGTCCAAATCGAGGGCACTCCATGCCTAATGGAGCTGGACTCGAGCTCCTCCATCTCCATAATTTTGGAGGAGTCTCTAAGAAAACTTTGCTCCCATGGCCGGCTCAGGCTGCGACCAGCTGATTTCATACTGCAGGACTTTTAAAAAAACCCTGTACAGATTTTGGGTTGGGCCACTGTTAGGGTAGAGTTTAAGAACTTTAGGGGCAAACTGGACATACTCGTGGTCAAACGCCAGCTCACCACATTACTGGGGCTGGCCTGATTTCGACCGCTTGGTATTCAGATAGTTGGGGTGCAGCAGCTGTGAACACAAAATTTTGAGCACATGTGCCGGGAATTTCCAGAAGTGTTTGATGGGTCCCTGGGGTGCTACAAAGGGCCTCCCATCACCTTACCCCTCGATCCCCACATGAGACCGATAAGGCTGAAGGCCAGGTGAGTTCCGTTCGCTCTTAAGCCAAAAATTGAAGCGGAGCTAGACCACCTCACGGCCCAAGGAGTTCTAGAACCAGTTTCCTACGCTGCATGGGAAACACCCATAGTCACTCCAGTGAAGCCTAATGGAGATGTGCGCATCTGCACAGACTATAAGTGCACAATAAATAAGGCACTTCAGGACAATTCATACCCCGTTCCGGTGGTCAGCCACATACTGGCAACACTAGCAGGCTTTAATGTTTTTGGGAAACTGGACTAGGCCCAGGTGTACCAGCAACTCCTGGTGGACGCCAAGACAGCAGAAGCCCAGACCATTGTGACCCACAGGAGAGCTTTTCGAGTGCGGTGGTTGCCATTTGGGGTTAGTGTGGCTCTGGGGATTTTTCAGAGCATAATGGATTCTCTTCTCAAAGGGATCCCTGGGGTGCAACCGTTTTTCGACGTTTTGATCGCCGCCCCGGACGCTGAGGAGTTCAGCAGCCATCTGCATAAGGTACTCCGCCATTTTCAGGCAGGGGGACTGAAAGTAAAGTGAGAGAAGTGCTCCCTTGGGTTGTCGAGGGTGGAGTTCTTGGGGTTTGCAGTAGATGCCGCGGGCATCCAGCCGATGGCCGACAAGACCAGGGCTATTGTCCACGCCCCGGCCCCCACGTGCAAGACGGAGTTACAAAGTTTCTTGGGATTATTAAATTTCTATCATTAATTTTTGCGGCCATCGCAGAACCCCTTCATAGGCTCCTCAATAAAAACGCTCCATGGGTCTGAGGAAAGAAGCAGGCTGCTGCTTTTCAGGCAGTTAAGGACCTACAAGTTTCCAACGAGGTGCTCCACCATTTTGACGAATCCTTCCAGTGATTCTGGCTTGTGATGCTTTGCCGTACGGGGTGGGTGCTGTCCTGGGGCACCAACTCCTGGACAGGAGAGAGGTTCCCGTGGCCTATTATTCGAGGACCCTGACCCCCGCCTAGCGTAATTACACCCAGATAGACAAGGAGGCCTTGGCAATAGTAGTGGGTGTGCATAAATTCAACGACTACCTGTATGGTAGGCATTTCACGATCTCCACAGACCATAAGCTGCTACTGGGCCTCTTCGCCCCAGACCGCCAGACGCCGCAAATTCTGTCACAGCGCGTCCTGCGGTGGAATCAGTTCCTCAATTCATACACATATGCTCTGGTCCACCACCCGGGCAAAACTATGGGACACCCTGACTCCCTCAGCCACCTGCCACTGCCCTCGATAGACCCGGCCCCGGCCCACCATGTGATGCTTATAGAGACTCTACCGGAGAGGCCCCTCCATGCCGCCGAGGTAGCTAAGGCCACGGGTAGAGACCGCATCCTCGCCCGGGTTTTAGACTGGGTGGGAAGGGGATGGCCTGCGGGCAAACAAGACACAGAATTCAGGGCATTTGCATCATGCAGAGAAGAACTGTCTATCTACTCATGAACAGCCGGCCTGACTGTGTCCCAGAAAACCTGGACCTGGCTTTACAAGCCGTGGCTAGATGGCTCAGGCTGAGTAGGTTGAAACTAAATCCAGCGAAGACAGAGGTCCTTTGCTTGGGTCGCCGTGGTCCGGGAAGGGAAATTCCCCTACCAGCTTTTGACGGTGTGCCACCTACAATGACACACAGGGTCAAGAGCTTGGGGGTACTATTGGAGCCTGCCTTAACTCTCTCTCGGCTTGGCTTCGCGAACGAAGATTTAAGAAGGGTGCAATAGTCCACGTCTGCTGCAGGCTCGCTGGTGGCTGACAAGACCAATGCGGGACAGGCAGGTCCGGCCACAGTGGCTGCAGGGAAAAGTCTGATTTAGGGTTGGTGCTGTAGCAGTGCGATTCTTCCTCAATCTCCTTTTGTCCTCAAGACCAGCTATGCATGCGTTCTCAAAGGAAGAGACAGCCTGGTGGATGGTGTGCCTCCATGCTTTGCGATCTGAGGCTAGGTCAGACCACTGGTGATGGTTGATGCTACATGTGCCAAGGGATTTCTTCAAGGAGTCCTTGTACCTCTTCTTTGGTGCCCCTCTATTTCGATGGCCGGTGGAGAGTTCGCCATACAGGGCAATCTTGGGAAGGCGTAACTATGGAGGCCCAAATAGCAGCCACTGCTAAATCTGCATTTTTTCATCTTAGGTGAGTAAGGCAGTTGGCTCCTTTCCTGGAGCAGGACGATCTGGCAACAGTGATCCATGCAACGGTCACCTTAAGGTTGGATTACTGTAATGCCCTCTACATAGGGCTGCCCCTGTGCCGAACCCAGAAGTTGCAACTAGTGCAGAACGCCGCTGCTCGGCTGTTATTAGGGCTCCCTAGACGGAAGCACATTCAGCCGGGGCTCCGGGGACTGCACTGGCTGCCAATAATATATCGAGTGCAGTACAAGGTGCTGGTTATTACCTTTAAAGCCCTATATGGCCTAGGACCTGCCTACCTTAGGGACCGTCTCTTCCCATATGCTCCCCAGAGAGTGCTGCAATCCGGCTCTCGAAATCTGCTTGTAATCCCCGGGCCAAAGGAGGCCCGGTTGAAGTCAACTAGGGACAGGGCCTTCTCAATCACAGCCCCTTGCTGGTGGAATCAGCTACCGGAAGAGGTCAGGGCCTTGCGGGACTTTGGACAGTTCCGCAGGGCCTGTAAGGCAGTCCTCTTCCAGTTGGCTTATAACTGACCAGCATTGAAATATTCTAAAGGAAGACAATAAGATAGCAACTGACATTGACTGATACATTGATATATTGGTTGTTTTAATTATGTAAATTATTATTGTATTTTAAATTTTTAAACCCTATTGTTAGAATTATTGTGTTGTGAGCTGCCCTGAGCCTGCCTCGGTGGGTTAGGGCGGGATATAAATCAAATAAAATGAAATGAAAATAAAATAAAATGAAAATGAAAATGAAAATGCACAAGGGGTGCCTTCTCTGGGGAAGCAGGGCGGTGATCCCCCACACACACACACATTGCAGAAACAAGTGCTGGAAACCCTACACAAAACACATCCGGGAATAGTGCGGATGAAGACCCTGGCATGCAGCTATGTATGGTGGCCGGGAATGGACGAAGAGATTGAAGGGTGGGTTTGAAGGTGCCGACCCTGCCAAGAGTCCCAGCCTGATCCGCCCAGTGCCCCTGTCCACCGCTGGGAGTCCAATAGGAGGCCATGGTCCCGGTTACACCTAGACTTTGTGGTGCCATGCCAGGGCCAAATATTCTTTATCATTGTAGATGCATACACCAAGTGGTTGGAAGTTATTTCTGTAGCTTCAACTTCCACTGCGGCGGCAGTCAGAGCTGTGCGTAGGGTCTTTTGCATGCATGGGATTCCCGATACCCTCATCACGGACAATGGGACCGCGTTCACCTCCCGGGAATTCTGGGAGTTCTTGAATAGATACCTCATACAGCACATTCGGTCCGCCCCCTTCCATCCGGCCACCAACAGCCAAGCAGAGCACATGGTACACACCATTAAAGAGGCCCTGGGGCTCATTGTACAGGTGGATTGGGACCACCACCTGGCAGCCTTCCTATTTGATAACAGAATCACCCCCAAGCCCGTCACCGGGTTAAGCCCTGCCGAGTTACTAATGGGGAGGAAGTTGATCACGAGGCTAGAAAGGTTGCATCGTGACCAGGCCATGGACCTCCACAGTTCCTCCGAAACCAGGGAAGCCGCTAGGGGGTTCTTTCCTGGGGATCCGGTGTACGCTAAGAACTTTGCAAGCAGCCCAGAGTGTTTAGCCGCCCGGGTGCTGTGGGTGACCGGGTCCTGCTTCTATGAGGTCTCATCGGAGGGGGGCCAGATCCTAAGGAGGCATATCGACCAGCTGTGCCACCACACTTTGCCAAAGGAACCGACCAAAATTGGGGGAGCGGGGGAGAACTGACAGCAACACCCCCGGAAGTTACCCAGCCCATGCCAGCCGCACCAACTATACGGGCGGAAGAGCACCACAGCGGTGGGAGCAACCCCCCCCAGAGGGGGGATTCCAGAAGAGCAACAAGCGGCGGACAGTCCTCTTCTGGCGTCACCCTAACTCAAGGAACCAGCCGCCTTGCCAGCCACGGCGGCCACTCCAACTCCCCAAATAACCCCGAGGAGGTCGACCAGGGAACGCAGGGTGCCAGCCTACTTGAAAGACTTTGTGTCCTGAACTAGGGGGGAGGAGTGTTATGTCTTGCAATTCAGTCTTAATGTTACAACATAGCGAACGCTACAGAGGCGACCAGTGGAAGCCCACGGGCCCCGGATGTAGCTCGCTAATACACTCCGTCAATCAAGATCTGTGGCGGGAAGTTTAACTGGTCAGGATTGGACCTGGCCAGACGGAGGGTTGTTCCGGGGGATGTATATAATTGGGACCCGGCCCACATGTCTCTCTCTTGTGATGTACTCGCCAATAAAGTATGTTGCCTTCAACATGTCTCGTCACTCAGTACATTACAAGGTCATTCATTCATAGGGTTGCCATAAGTCAGAAGCAACTTGATAGCATTTAACACACACATGTGTTAACACTCTGAAAAAGTGTGCATGCACATGAAAGGTTATACCCAGAATTAAACTTCGTTGGTCTTAAAAGTACTACTGGATGCAAACTTTGTTCTATTGCTTCAGACCTACACAGCTACCCACCTGAACTGACTTCCAGATATAGTTCTTCTGGAGAAAATGACTGTTTTGGAGGGTGAACTTAATGACATTATACTCTGCTGAAGTCCCTCCCCCTCCAACCCCTGCCTTCCCCAGGTTCCATGCACAATTTTCCAGGGATTTCTAGAGCTGGCAGCCTTATATGACTTGCAGAACTTAAGAATGGTGAGAAAACTCTATTTGAAGTTAAAAACAACAGATGGGGAAAATAGTACAGAAAAACAGTAGTAGGTAGAAAAGGGAAGCACCATATTCTCAACCTGCTGCTTCTACCTGCCATATAATCCCCAACTCTGTTGAACCTATGGCATTCTTGAAAATCTGAGAAAGGGTAGTGGATGACGCCAGACAATGCAACAGAAACTGGTTCAGTCACAAAAAAAATGCCAGCAGGAACTCATTTGCATATTAAGCCATACACACACTCACATCATTGGAAGTGATATCACCCATTCAGTAGGTTACTTTTTGCACATTGACACAGAACAGTACAGTGTCATCAGCTGTATTTCATGAATGTGTGTTCTCACTCAGCCCAAGAGACTTTGTTTGGCCTCCCCCAACAAATATGGCCAGAGAGAGAGAGCCATGTGCGATGGAGCAGGCAGTGGCGGCCTAGCTTCTCCCAGGAGCAGGGTGGGGTGCTCATCAGCAGCTTCATATCTCTTGCTCTCTTTGCAAGCCGGCTGGAGGTAGCAGAGAGGATGGAAAGTGTAGTCTGGGAGTGTGTGGCTGCCTAGTGCCTTCCCTGCCTCTGCTGGAGACCTTTTTTTGAGCCAGAGCCCTCAAACCAGCTGGAACTGTGTTCTTGTGTTTTCCTGCTCAAAAAAAGCCCTGCCTATGACAAAGACAATTATTTTTGAATAGGCCTGTGCAACCCTTGATCCAGGTTCTTCCCTATATGTATTTTTCTTTTGCCACCCTGAAACAAATCCCTTAGGTTGCAAGGCTGTGAACTATGGGTGTTTTTACATTTAGTTTGATCCAGAGTTTTAGAGTCTTCAAATCGCCTGCCACTATTCCGCTTTAATTATTTTCCTTTTATATTTAAGCGTTTCAATTGTGGGGGAGGGGGGGGGTCTCTGATCAGAGGACAGCCGGAATACCAGTGCTTAGTTAAATGTATACGATTGCTTGGAAATCGTGTAAACACTGCAAAAACAATACAAATTTAAATCACTAGATGAGGGAAGCAATGATATGTAAAAATTTCAAGTGCTGTCAGTTCTCATGCAAATTACTGCACCTTGTGGTGGCTTTTGGAGGAGTCTTTTAAAACGCATGAAAACTTCTACAATACAAGTAGAAAAAAGACCAGATCAAAACTAGTGTGGAGAAAAACATTGCAGTAGCAGCTCCGAAACTCATCTCACTGAAACAAATGTAGATGTTTCAGGCAGCAACAAGGCAAAACAGTTGTGAGAACATTAGATAATGTAAAAGGTGAGTTTCCAATGTGGTGATAGAGAGTCACAAACTGTCAGTTTAAAAACACCCTACTTCACCAGCCACATCTTCTTTTTCTGCTAAACGGTCTCTTTTTGGCTTTAGGAGTGTGAGGCAAAGTGAATGTGATTTATTTTTATTTTATTTTATATAAGAACCTTTAATCCTGGGACTGCCAGCTCCAAGTTGGAAAATACCTGGAGATTTGGGGGGTGGAGCCTGAGGAGGGCCTGATTTGGGAGGAGAGGGACTTCAATGGATGACCCTCAAGTCACTCAAATAATATTGATTGTTTCTGTTTCTGTCAGAATATGTATCTTTTTCTGGCAGTGGATAGATTTATTGAATATTTCCATAAAATAGTCCAGCTGCCAGCTTTTTCATTTGTAACTAATTTCACATTCTGTATGGATCACTTCTTAGTGATGGATCACTTTTGCTAACTGCCCATACAGAATGCCTTGGGCATTCCTAAAACCTTGATAATGCTATTTTACATCACAGTATAAATGAAGAAATGTCTTACAGTTCTTGAAGGAACTAGTCATTTAAAACTATGATGCTGATGGCTGTTCTACTCACAGTTTCAACACACCCAGCTGCCAGACAAATTGATATCTATCACAGGACTTCTTTCATTAGGGTTAATGACAAGTTATCTGTCCGTGCAGAAGTTAAGTCATGTAGCTATGCTGAAGTATTGGCATAAAGTTGAAAACACATAATGGTGGCAAGAACAACCTCATCTCCCCCATTAAAATTTTTCAGAAATGATTGTTTTTATATGTGATCTGTTATTCTGATATGGGTTGTTATTCTGATCTGGAAGAAAGAAATATTAGAAAATCCAAATTAAGAAAAGTACAAAGTTTTTGGAGTGTATCTAACACAAATGTTTGTTTAATGTTGCATTGGATCCACCCATTTTATTTTTTTCCCTTAAGAATTTTCAGGGAATTCAACTTTCAATTTATTTCTATATCTCTAGAACGCTTTCACACATTTTTATTTCTAGTTTAAGGGCCAGCCAGAAATTCTTAAAAAGTCATTCATATGCAGTACCTAATAGCTTCATATCATATTATCCAGATTTCCTAATGTGATTAGTCTATTGCTCATATTAACAGTCCTCACTACATGCTATATTGAGCAAAAGTGTATGTATGCTTGCTGATAAGGTGGGTCACTCAGATTTAAATCATCCTGTTATGACTACTTGAAAGCAAGGGCAGGATGCAAATTAAAATCTCTCCATTTAAATGGAATTGCTGGGTTTCTCAGATAGGGTTTGAATAACAAATCAATAGCTATTATTACCTCATCCACATGGTTATATTTTCCTTTCTCACCTGAATAATTTCATTCTAATATGTTTAGCTGGATTCAGCAGTTGCTATTCTTTCCACAGCATACAAAGAAATAATTTTAAAATGATCTTATCATAGTTATTGCATGTGCACACAGCAGCTACATTGTCTGATTACATACTAACTAGAAAAATGCCTGTGAAATTTCACAAGTAGGATGAGGAGGTTATTTAGATGAAAGGAAAGGCTATGATATCAGAAATCCACCTAACCTTTGCTCATCCTTTCATTCTGTCCCAGTTGTTATGGATAGGGACGGATACCAACTGAATCACAAAGCAAAATTCATCATGAATTTTGCCCTATTCATGGTTTGTGAACTGAAGTTTGTGATGGTTCTACCATCATGAACTCCCATGAACTTTTAAAGCAGTTCATGGCGGTTCATGGATAGAGCAGAAAGAAGGAGTTTAAAGGGACTCCAAGTTCCTGCTTTCTGTTTCCCCACAAGAGCCACAAAAACAGCTGAGCTGTTCCCCACCGCTCAGCTATTTCGGGCGGTCTTGTGCTGTCCTGTTTAAAGGGACTGCACAAGAAAGCCCCCCAAAAATAGCTGAGCAGCCAGGAGCACCTTCTCCCTTTAAAGGGATTACTTAAGACAGCCCCCCCCCAAAAGCTGAGTAGTGGGGAACTTTAAATGGACTGCACAAGTCAGCTTGGAAAACAGCTGAGCTGTGGGGAGCTCTTTTGCAGTTTCTTTAAACTTTAAAGAGGCTGCACAAAACAGCCTGAAACAGGCTTTCTGCAAACCCTATTTTAAAAGACTGCAGTCCCTGTCAATGGGGTTTGTGGGGCCATGAACCACAATCCTCCCTGTTTGATTTGGTTTGTAGTTCAGCCACAAACCTACACAAACCACATTTCCTGGTTTGTGCCTATCCCTGTTTGCAGGACTGCGTCTCCCCCTATGTTCCACAATGGCTTCAATCATCAGAGTAGGGCCTTCTGCAGGTGCCACACTGCAAATGGGCAAAATCAGCTATAATCAGGGCTTTTTTTTTTAGCAGGAACACAGTTCCGGGTGGCTGGCTTGGTGTCAGAGGGTGTGGCCTAATATGCATATGAGTTCCTGCTGGGCTCTTTCTACCAAAAAAGCCCTGACTATAATACATGTTCAGTTGTTGTTGCATCCTAGTGACCTTGTCAGTCATTGTTAAGGAATATCATTGGGCATATCCAAGCAGGGGTGGGGGAGTGAGTTGTTTCTGTTCCTGGGTGGATCTAAGATGAAGACCTGGCCGAAGCCTTATGATATATACCAGCAATAAATATACGTATGCAGGAACTCATTTGCATATTAAGCCATACCTGCTGATGTCACCATTGTTTTGCACATGGCTTTTTTGTAGAAAAAGCACAGCAGGAACTTATTTGCATATTAGGCCACATCCCTTGGCAGAAAGAAAGAAAGAAAGAAAGAAAGAAAGAAAGAAAGAAAGAAAGAAAGAAAGAAAGAAAGAAAGAAAGAAAGAAAGAAAGAAAGAAAGAAAGAAAGAAAGAAAGAAAGAAAGAAAGAAAGAAAGCCCTGGGTATGACCGCTCTGTTTGGCTGCAGGGCCGGATCTAGGGGGGGGCAGAGGGGGGTGCTTGCCCCAGGCACTGACTGAGGGGGGGCGCGCCGAATTTTGTATGGAGTCCATTGTATTCTATGGGACCATAAGATAGAATGGCCCATAAGGGGGCATCATTTTTTAATTCCCCCCCTCAAAAAACATGTAGATTCAGTCCTGTTTGACTGATTTGGACTGCCTACATTACATCAACAGCTTTTGTATGCATGTATTCTCATAATACGTATGCTTCATTTCAGGCTTGGTTGGTTACAGATTTCTACAATCTGAATCCTCTTGCATTGTTTATCGGATGTCCCATTTTGTTGGTTGTATTGATTTACAGTGTGTAAACACAGCTGAGTCCATGTGAGTAAGGCAAATTATCAAGAATATACATATAGGGTTGCCAATCCCTAGCTGAGGTCAGGGGATTCCCCAATTTAGATGCCATCCCCCCACTTCAGGGTTATCAAAAAATGGGGGGGGGGAAGGAAAATGTCTGCCAGACACTCCATTATGCCCTATGGATACCAGTTCTCATAAGGTATAATGGAGAATTGATCTGTGGGTATCTGGGGCTCTGGGGGGGACTGTTTTTTAGGTAGAGACACCAAATTTTCAGCATAACATTCAATACCCCTCCCCCAAAAGCCCTCCAGATTTCAAAAAGATTGGACTGGGGGTCCAATTCTATGATCCCCAAAAGAAGATGCCCCCCTATCCATTATTTCCAAATGGAGGGCATTTAAAAGGTGCACAGTTCCTTTAAATGCGATGGTCAGAACTCCCTTTGGAGTTCAATTGTGTTTGTCACACCCTTGCTCCTGGCTCCACCCTCACAGTCCCCAGATATTTCTTGAGTCGAACCTGGCAACCCTAGTAAATAAATAAATTGTTGTAACCCATTCCCACCCTTCTCTCAGCTGCTCTGCACCCCACCAAAGGAGCAGTCAGGTGATTCCTGGGCAATGCAAAGAACATTTACCTAGAACTTGTATCTTTGTTGCAACCCTTGGAGTGTTGCTTTACAATGCCTAAAAGTTATTTCAGGTCATGAGATGTGCAACTGCTGGCTCTGGCTCCAGCAAATAAGAGAAGCAGAGGGTAAATTTGAAGGTACATGGAACTAAACATTCCCTACTCTCAAATTAGTTCAAAGATGGGTGGGGAGGCAGTTTCAATGCAATTCCCATTCTCTACCAGAAACCAAGACTTTATTATCCATTATGTCAACAAAGGACAGAAGTAGATCAAAAGGCTTTTTGTAAGCAAAGCTGGCCCCTAAATTCTGTTAACTGCCAGTAGGAGGGTATTTGCCACTTCTTTATTCCTTTGATGGGGAAAGACTGGTACTTGCTGCTCTCAAAATAGCTAATCAGCATCACTGCGCAAAAATAACCCCTATTGCCCTGTGATTTTGTTGAAATTACAAAGTGATATGTTATGGGCCATACATTTTAAAACTGATCCAATGTCTCTTGTACTAAATTATTGCAAAATATACATTTTTCTTATGTTCTTTTATATAAACAGCATAAAGCAAAAACAGCATTCCAAGTTCTGTCTTTTTCATAATGAAAATGCCCTCAATGGACAAAGTCATTAAAATGATGTCAAACTGCAGTTCTGATTGAAGTTAATTTTCATTAAAGAGGAAACGCTAATTCTTTTGTATAGGAGATTGAACACAAAATATCTGCTTTTGACTATCTATCACTACAGGGCTTTTTTGTAGCAGGAACTCCTTTGCATATTAGGCCACACCCACCTGATGTAGCCAATCCTCCTGGAGCTTACAGTAGGCCCTGTACATGTGTGGTCTGAAAGACTTTGGGGGGCTTTGCATCCCAGAAAGTGACAGGTGTTCTTCAAAAAGTGCAACTCAACAAAATTATTCTTTCTTAAAGGCTGAAATAAACAGAATTCACCAGGCCTTGAATTCATCAGGAGCTCACAGGAGCACAGCTCCTGAACCTTTCTGACAGCCCCCCCTCCTCCTCCCCACCTAGTAGATGCAGCTGCATAACAATCCCAGGATGAGCTCCACCACCTATTTTTTGACAAAATGATCCCTGGAATCTATAGAGTAAACATTCACCAAATTTATGTGAAAGCTCTTAATTTTACAAGGAGACCCTGTTGTCCTTCAAATGTATGTCCAGCAGCTTTGGAGTCCCTTCAGTGCCATGTAATCGCCTTCTGACAAGTTCCCATGTCCTCCCTTGCCACCAGAAGGGGATGTAAGAGGTAGGATTGCCAGATCCAGGTTGGGAAGTTCCTAGAGATTTGGGAATGGAACCTTGGGAGGGCAGGGACCTCAGTGGGTTACAATGCCATAGAGTCCATCCTCCAAAGAATCCATTTTCTAGAAGGGAACTGATCTCTATATTCTGGAGATGACTTGTAATTCCAGCGGCCACTCAGGTCCCACCTGGATGCTGGCATCTCTACCTGCTGATGGAGCAAAGCTATGGGTAAGGTCTTTCCAAAAGAATGCTTACTGATGTTGTTGAAAAAGGCCCCTGCATTTGGCCCCATCCCCATGGTTGTACTGCTTACATGGCTCACACCATCCTGAAGAAATTAGCATGCTGTTCATTGTGTGAGGAGTCCTGGAGATATTCAGAACGGTCTTCTAACTTTGTTTAGGATAATTTTTGTTTGCTTTGAAAATTTATTATCTTTTATTGCAATTAACCAAAAATAATACATAACAGTGTGGAAGCTTTCAGTTTTATTTTTAAAGAAAAAGGTGAGGGTTTGAAAACGAATTGTTTGGGTTCTAGTAGCAAGGCATGTGTGTGTACTCAGTATCAAATACCAGACAGATTTCAATAGATAAAATCAGGGCTTTCTTTTTAAATGGAACACACAGGAATGCAGTTCCTGCTAGCTCTGGGAGCATTCCTACTGGCTTGCAGAGCATTCCGGCTGACTTGGAGAGAAGGCAGGAACTTGGGGGACTGTCTCTTGAAGTGGCTACCCTCTCCAAGCCTGCTTCCTCCATTCATGCAGCTTGGAGAAAGCAGGCACTTAGGAAGACTGCTAAGTGCCTGCCTGCCTCTTGGCTTGCCAGTTCCCAGGTCCCAGTTTTGGAGGCTCTTCTCCTCCGCCAGTTAGCTGGCTGGCTGGGGAAGCCCCACCCACCATATGCCTTTCCACCTTGGAAGGCTAGAAGAAGACTGGCTTGCTTTTTAGAAGGTATGTGTTAAGTAGTGTAAAGTATTGGGGTTGGCGCAGTAAGAGACCAGAGTCGGAGAGTGATTTCAGCAAGCTTTACTTCAGGAACACCAACACAGACTGAGCTCTATTCAAACCTCCCGCTCCTTTATACAATTCTTGCCCCCTTCTGATTGGTCCTTAACTATGTACATGGATTGGCTATTTACAGGGGCCTAAGGGCCTATCAGGGTACAGTATGAGCCTAGATGTTGATTGGCTACTTATGTTTCAATCCTTTCCCTGATTGGGCACGCTTAGGCCTTCTCTGGAACCCTGGTGTGGAGTACAAGCTTTGGCTTGTTCAGCTTCCCTCCAAAAGTAACAGTTCTCCCATTTGAGCCTAGGACACAACACCCCTCCCCCCATAGTTCCAGCTGTCCGGTGACATAGTCCTGGAGATATGCCGGAGGGCGGCGGTCTCGTGTCGAGCGTCAGAGCTCCGAGGGGACTGGGCGTTCCGACTCGGTTGGTGGTTCCGCGGCTGCAGAGCTGGAGACATCTGGGACGGCGGCCCCGGGAGACCTGGGTTCAGCTGCACGGTCGGGGGTCTCCTCCTGCTGGGCCGAAGCGGGCTCCACGGAACCCTGTTCTGTGTCAGGCTCACGGGGACTTACGTTGTCCGGATCTGGAGCCTCTGACCTTGGCTCCCCGGCAGGCAGGCGACCACGGAGTTGGTCAATGTGTCGCCTCAGGAGATGTCCACACTCCAAGGTCACTGCATAGGAGACCAGTCCGGTGACGTGGTCCACCTTTCCAGGGAGCCAGGCGGGGCCAGTGGTGGCATAGTTCCGTGCCCACACTGTCTCACCTGGGTAGAACCCTCTGGGGGCTTTAAGGTGTTCCGGCGTCGGTCGCCTGTCTGGGGCTCGGTCAGGGTGCAGCTTGTCCAGCAGGGTGATGATGCGGCGGCCCATGAGGAGTTCGGCTGGACTGCGACCTGTGGAGGCGGTGGGTGTGGTCCGGTAGGCCATTAGGAAACACGCCAAGTCTTTTGGCCAGTCTGAGGGGCCCAGACGGTTCAAGGCCTCCTTCGCCGCGCGCACCATCCGCTCTGCCTGGCCGTTGGTGGCTGGATGAAACGGGGCAGAGCGAATGTGCCTGATGAGGTTCCTGGCTAAGAAGTCCTGGAACACTGCGGATGTGAATGCTGTGCCGTTGTCGGTGACGATGGTCTCCGGCAACCCGTGGGTTGCAAAGATGGCCCTCAGAGCCGTGATGGTCGCCTGCGATGATGGCGAGGGCACCTGGACCACCTCCAACCACTTGGAGTATGAATCCACTAGTATGAGTAGAGTCCGCCCATGGAAGGGGCCAGCAAAGTCCATATGCAGTCTTGACCAGGGGGTTTTGGTGGATTCCCATGGTTGCACTGGGCCACGTGGGGGGTCAGGCCTTGACACCTGGCATGTCGGGCACCTTTTAACCCAAGCCTCAATTTCTGCATTGAGGCCGGGCCACCAGACATAGCTCCGTGCGAGAGCCTTCATGCGGACTATGCCCGGGTGTGCCTCGTGCAGGGCTCTAAGCACTTGGTCTTGCAAGGGTTTGAGGATGACGACTCTGTTGCCCCATAGTAGGCAGCCTTTGAGGGTGGATAGTTCGTCTTTCCGGGCTGCAAACGGAGTAAATTCCGGCCCAGTCGAGCCCTTGGGCCACCCCCTCCCCACCCAGTCCAAGACACGGGAGAGGACTGGATCACGAGCGGAGCGGGCAGCAACGTCGTGGGCGAGCAATGGCCTGTCCGGAAGCATGTCCATCAGTAGGATCTGATGAGCCGGGGCTGGATCAGGATCCACGTCAGGCAAGGGCAAGCGGCTCAGGGCATCAGCATGGCCCATTGCCTTGCCCGGGCGATGCACTAGGGTGTAGGTGTAGCCTGCTAGAAAAATGGACCAATGGAGGACCCGTGGGGACAACACCTGAGGGGTCTGCCGGTCCGATGCAAAGAGGCCCAAGAGGGGTTTGTGGTCCGTATAGAGGGTAAAGGGCCGGCCGTAGATGTAATCATGAAATTTTTTGATGCCGGCCACGACTGCCAACCCTTCTTTGTCGATTTGGGCGTAGTTCCGCTCCGCCGACGAGAGAGTCCGCGAGTAGTACGCGATAGGGACTTCGGTCCCTTCAGGGAGTTGGTGGCCCAGAACTGCCCCCACGCCATAAGGGGATGCGTCGCATGCAAGGACCAAGGGCAGGGTTTCGTCCAAATGGGCAAGGACGGAGTTGGACATCAGGAGGCCCTTGATATCCTGGAAGGCTTTAGCGTGCTGGCGGCCCCACGCCCAGGGTCGGTTCTTGTCTAGAAGCCGGTGCAGGGGTTCGGCCACCGCTGCCTTGTGGGGGAGAAAAGCATGATAAAAGTTTAGGAGGCCGAGGAAGGCCTGGAGTTCTTGCTTGTTGGTGGGCGCTGGAGCATCTCTGATGGCACGCAGCTTGGCGTCGGAGGGATGGACCCCCTGGGCATCGATGGAGAACCCCAGGAATTCCACCCGATCCACGCCCAGGAGGCACTTCTCCCGTTTGACCTTGAGGCCGGCTGTTTCAAAACGTTATAGGACTCCTCTAAGGCGGGCGGCGAATTCTTCAGGCAAGGCTGCCGCGATCAGCACATCATCGAAGAATGGAGTGACTCCGGGAAGTCCTTTTAAAAGAGAGTCCATGAGTTCCTGGAACAACCCCGGAGCCACACTCACGCCAAATTGCAACCGCTTTACTCTAAAGGCCCCCCGGTGGGTCACAATTGTTTGGGCGTTGGCCGTGGCCTCATCCACCGGCAGCTGTTGGTAAGATTGGGCCAAGTCCAACTTGCCAAAAAATTTTGCACCGGCTAGGGTGGCTAAAACGTGGCTGACGATGGGCACAGGGTATGCGTGGGCCTGAAAAGCCTTGTTGAGGGTGCACTTATAGTCTGCACAAATCCGCACCTCTCCACTGGGCTTGACTGGAGTCACGATGGGAGTTTCCCAGGTTGCGTGGGTGACAGGCTCTAGTATTCCCTGTGCAATCAGTTTATCCAGTTCCTCCTCAATTTTAGGCTTGAGCGCGAATGGAACTCGCCGCGCTTTAAGCCTAATAGGCCGCACTGTGGGGTCGAGGTGTAGTGTAACCGGGGGACCCGTGTAGCAGCCCAAGGTGCCATCGAAAACGGCCGGGAACTCTTCGCAAACCTTGTTAAAGTCCACTCCGACAGTCTTATTGACCCCCCTGATCTCTATTCCCAGGGGCTTGAACCAGTCGAGACCCAAAAGGTTTGTAAGGTGGTTCTTGACCACTAGCACTTGTAGCTGGCCCTTGAACCCCTTGTATTGGACTGGGACCGGGCCCACTCCCAAGATAGGCACCTTATTCTTCTGGAAGTCCACTAAGGTAAACCCCGGGTCCCTGAGACGAGGCCTCAGCCTGGTGGGAATTTTAAAAAATGTCTCTGCCACTATAATAGATGATGCTGACCCAGAGTCCACCTCCATTTGGCAGGGCACCCCCCCGATCCCTACATTGACCTGGATTTTGGAGGGCCTGACTGGCGAGGGTAGGTACTGTACCGAGTATGGGTGGGTGTGGAGAGCGTCGGTCTCGAAGTCTGGCTAGCCTTCGGAGTGCGCAGATCTTTGCGGGACACGTGCTCGGGATTTGGATCTGCAGGCGCAGGCGATGTGGCCTTCCTTGTTGCAGAGTCGACAGGTGGCATTCCAGAATCGGCAGGTCTTCCGCTCGTGCTGGCCCCCGCAACTTGCACATGCAGGTAGTGTCTTGTGTCTCATGCCCTGTGGGACGTGGGTGGTCTTCCTTCCTGCTGAACGATAGCCGGTTTGTAGAGCTTTGTCCTTGTCTGAGTCCTCTGTAGATGGTTCAGGGTTGATCTGGTGTGCCACAGCCTGTCTTGTCAGCCGTGGCTCTGCTGATCTGCCCTTCTCCCAGCTGGTGGCCACATCGATTGCTTTGTTAGGTCGCACTCGGAGAGGGACAGGAGTTTCTGTACCAGTTTTTCATCCCTCAAGCCCCATACAAACTGGTCGAGAAGGGCTTCGTTGAGGTCTGCGAAACTGCTTCGGCTTGCCACCCGGCGCAGGCTTGTCAAGAACGCCATCGTGGTTTCGCCTGCCTTCTGTGTCCTTTGTCGGAAGTCCCAGTGCCGGGTGAGCTTGGTTGGCTGGGGCTGGAAATACTTCTCCAGAGCGCTGATGATGTCGTCCACCGGCGTCTCTGAGAGCTTCCTGGGTTGGAGAAGAGCCCTGGCTAAGTTCACGGTCTCCGTGCCACAGGTACTGATAAGCAGAGCTCTCTGCATGGTAGTCTCTGTAATCTTCTGGAAGGTCAGGTATGACTGGAAGCCTTCGACCCACGAGTCCCACAGCTCGGGGCGATCGATGCTAAAGGGCTGTAGGAGGTTGGCTGGAGCCTCCATTCTTGGCAGCGTGTCTGGGCGGCTTGCGAGCTGGGGTGTGCGCAGAGCGGAGGTGCGGACCCAGATGGCTTGGATTTAGCCACCTTTCCGTGTTCCTGGTTCTGTTGCTGGTTCTTACTGGCATCCCACCTTCGTCACCAGTGTAAAGTACTGGGGTTGGCGCAGTAAGAGACCAGAGTCGGAGAGTGATTTCAGCAAGCTTTACTTCAGGAACACCAACACAGACTGAGCTCTATTCAAACCTCCCGCTCCTTTATACAATTCTTGCCCCCTTCTGATTGGTCCTTAACTATGTACATGGATTGGCTATTTACAGGGGCCTAAGGGCCTATCAGGGTACAGTATGTGCCTAGATGTTGATTGGCTACTTATGTTTCAATCCTTTCCCTGATTGGGCACGCTTAGGCCTTCTCTGGAACCCTGGTGTGGAGTACAAGCTTAGGCTTGTTCAGCTTCCCTCCAAAAGTAACAGTTCTCCCATTTGAGCCTAGGACACAACAAGTAGCGAGTTCAGTCAGCATAGTGATTCAGCATCTTTATGAAGTGACTACATCCTACTTACTTGCACTCTGAATATGCAGCAATATATACAGTTGGGGCAGGGAAAACCCAGCCCCCAAGCAGAAGAAAACACCCTGTGATTGAACCCTTTTTGGATCCTTCATTAGAATATGCATACCTACTGGAAGATCCTAGGATTCCCTGATACTGCTTTCTGATTGGCCAGTTTGTATTATGCAGCCAATTGGGATGCAGATCTTTGGATGCTCTCGGTCTGTTGTGTTGTATCTTAAGCTCAGAATACAACATGTGTGTTTTTAAATTTCTGTAGGAGCAAGGCTGAATGGGGGTGGGGTGAGCTGGCTGAACAATGTTGCTGTTCCCAGTGAGCTGTAAAAAAGTTGGGAGCCTCTGTTGTTTTGCATTGGTTTTAGAAGTCTACATGTAGATTGTGAAGCTGTGAAAAAGTCTCTTTGGGTGAGAACAGGCATTTAAAGCCACCCCAGGGATGGCGGCAGGCGGACCTGTGGAGAAACGCCATTTTAGTCAATGTTGGTGCTTCATTGGGAGGGAAAACATGAAACTCCTAAGCAGGCTTTGGCCTAGCCTCCCTCCAAACCCCCCCTCCCTTCCAGAGCCAAACCAACAACGCTAGGGAGAAAGTCTCCTAGAGAGGCAGGAAGTTCTTTTGTTCTTGGGATTGGAGTTGGCAGGAAGAGAAGGCAGTTTGCAACTGGCGCTCGAGGGAGCATGTGGTGGGCATGGGGGCTCCTGCCTGTGAGGCCCCCAGGCAGTCAGACCAAGTAAGTCATCCCCAAGGTGGGGCAAGTTTAGACCAGGGACAGTAGGATGTGTTTATAACACCTTTCCTTTATCATGCTGTTTGCTGTGTGGGTGCTGTGCTGTGCTAACTTTTTATAGGCAACTGTTTTTGTTTTGTTTTTCTTTCCCTTTCTTTTTCTCTTGTAAATAAATATTTTTTTTCTGTTTTGAATGCTGGCAGTCAATCTCTGTACCACATAGATACCCAAACCGCTTTAGACCACGCTGCTTTATAAAGGGGGCCCCAGGGAAGGGGGAAGGCATGCAGTTGGATAAGGTGCCAATCCTCCAGGGGTGCCCCAAAGAAGTGCTGAGGTCTCTGTGAAACCCAAGTACAGGGTGGCGGAGGACCTTGAGGCCTGGCCTCATAGCTGGAGAGGGGGATTGGGAGTCCTGTTCCTCTCAATCTGAACCCCTAGACTGAGCAGGTGGTGGCAGCGAGCCCAAGGGGCAGGAGGAGAAATAGCTCCCTCCAGGAGTTGGCGACTCAATAGGAAGTTGACGGGACTGGGCCTGAAGGCAGAATCGGGCCGGTTCCGTCACAGGACCCAAAAAGCATCTCCACACACACACACAAATGCCTCCCGTCCCCCTCCTATCCCTAAGTCACCCCTAGCTTGCTGGGAGCCAGCTTGAAAAGGCACCACTTTGAAAGTGATACCTTTTCGCTGGGGCACCTCTGAGGTGCTTCCCCTGCTGTCTGGAAGGCCGGGAAGCACCTGGAGAATGCCCGGGGAGCTGTGGATGGGACACGTGAGTGTTCCAGATGCTCTCTGGGCACCCATGGCCCACCCCTTTCCCGAGCACCTTCCAGAACTCCGGGGAGCTCTATTTCTGGCCAGCTATTGTTGACCTGTGAGTCTCTGTTTTGCATTTGTTTTAGTAAGAGTAAGCTAGGGCTTTTTGTTTCCCTGTGCTAGTCTAAAGACCCGGTTGAAACTTGGTTACATTCAACACCTCTCCTGAGAAAATTGCCCCAGTGAGATCACAAAAGTGTGTACCTCTACATGGGGCTGCCCTTGTACCGAACACGGAGACTCCAGGTAGTCCAGAACGCGGCGGCCAGGCTGTTGGAGGGACTACCACGGTGGGAACCTGCACGGCCTGGGCTGCGGAATCTGCATTGGCTGCCGGTTGTCTACCGTGTTCGCTATAAGGTGCTGGTTATTACCTTTAAAGCCCTATATGGCCGAGGACCTGCCTACCTAAAGGACCGCCTCTCCCCATATGTACCCCGGAGAGCACTGAGGTCTGGTTCCCAGAACTTACTAACAATCCCTGGGCCAAGAGAAGCTAAGTTGAGGGCTACTAGGGAGCAGGCCTTCTCGGTGATAGCCCCTCGTTGGTGGAACGACCTTCCAGAGATGGTGCGAGCCCTGCGGGACCTGAACCAATTCCGCAGGGCTTGCAAAACATTTCTTTTTCAGTTGGCATTCGAGACAGAACCTGATTAACTAACGAGCTGACACTTAGCCATCTTATGTACATCAGGATTACAACATTTTAGCACCTATTTTATATGTTTTATCTATTTTAAATAACTTATTTGTAACTGATATTTAAACTGTTATGTTGTTTTATGTGAATCATGGGACTCCCATGTCTGTTATGCTGTTTATGTGAATCATGGGACTCCCATGTCTGTTAGCCGCCCTGAGCCCGCCTGGCGGGGAGGGCGGGATATAAAAATAAAATATTATTATTATTATTATTATTATTATTATTATTATTATTATTATTATTATTATTATTATTATTATTATTATTATTATTATTACTTGCTTTGGCTTCTCTTTCTCTCTCATAACATATTTGACAAACTGTATCAACAAGGAAAGAAAGCAAGGATTCTGAGCTGTAGAGAAGTCTGCTTCAGGCAGGGCTCTCTCACTTCATTTGTGAGAAGTTTATGCATTCTAAAATCTTCTTTCTATGCACTTCTGATAGAGCTGGTTAATGGTGCATCTCCTCTGTCTTTTAATGGACCAACACAACAACCATTTTATGTTGCTAAACTGGATTTCTGTGATAACAAAAAAAAATAATCAGTAGTTCCACCTTGCTCTAAAAACAGCTATGTGTACTTCAGTTCACCTCATCTTTGAGTAAAATATCCTGCTTCAATCTTTAAAGTAGGAATGAACACTAATGAAAAGATTTAGAAGCTACCTACTTTGGTGGTTCTACCCTGTAATGTGTGAAAGGGGTACATGCAACTTTTTTATTCCCACTGCATTTACACATTAGAAAATCAGTGTGTGGGATGAGTGTGTTGTTTAGCCAAAGTTCCCTAACATATACTTCTCTGTATCCTACGCATAGTGGGGAGGTGAAAAAAAGATGAATAACTACCTCATATACTATAGAAGTATGTATATCAGGAGTGGCCAACGGTAGCTCTCCAGATTTTTTTTGTCTACAACTCCCATCAGCTCCAGCCAGCATGGCCAATGGCTGGGGCTGATGGGAGCTGTAGGCAAAAAAAATCTGGAGAACTTCCATTGGCCACACCTGATGTATATGATAAGACCATGACCTGCCTAGAGTTAGCCACTATATAGCCCAGGGGTGGCCAACAGTAGCTCTCCAGATGTTTTTTGCCCACAATTCCCATCAGCTCCAGCCATTGGCCATGCTGGCTGGGGCTGATGGGAGTTGTAGGCAAAAAACATCTGGAGAGCTACCATTAGCCACTCCTGATATACCCCATTGATTTTAGTGGAAGAGTCCTGTCCCATGGACTTTCACGATGGTCTGGATTTTGCAGGCACTCAGCAATGGGCCTGCAGTTGTTGCCATAGCACTATGTAGACTGATAGGAGACTAGGATAGGATGAAGGCATAGGGGTATCCATTCTTAAATTCATGGTGGTGGGATTTGAGCAAGAATGCACAGGAATGCAGTTCTGGCTGACTTGGTATCAGGGGATGAGGCCTAATATGCAAATGAGTTCCTGCTGGACTTTTTCTACCAAAAAAGCCCTGGATAAAATGGTATTAGAGGGAACCAGAAATCAGGCCTTCTAGTAGGAAGAAGCGGGAAATGCAGCCTCCATCTGAGAAGATAAAGAAATGATTAATCAAGTGACTTTCAGATCCCCAAAGGAACACTTAAGGTGATTACAAACAAGCACTTTGGGCCAACTCAGAGACGCCTCAGAAATCTACTAGAAAAATCCTTCCAAACACAAACATCTGCTGCCCATCCCGTACTCTCCCCATCCTCTGGCATCCTGAGAGCAGCTCAAAAAGCTACCATTTTCAAAGTGGTAGCAAATTTTGAGCCACATGCCAGTTGTCTCCTCAGCATCTGGAAGCAGAAGGGCACAAGTGAGGCATCTTGGCAGTGTGAAACCACCAAGCCACCCCAAGCCACATCTGACTTTTTTCCCTACAAAAAACCCTGTTCAGAGCACATGAGTGCATGAATTGTGCATTAGCGCATGTGTGCACACATGCACGTGGCCACTAAAAATGTATGGGGGGGGGGCCAAACCAAGGTGCATGACAGCCATCTGATTGTGCCCGTGTTGCCCTGTGGACAGGATGGGGACGGCTTGTGGGGGAGTGTGTGGAGGGTTTGGGACGGTTCTTTTTGAGCCAGCCTGATCTGGAATGCCTCCCATCTGCTCCTAAATGCCCATCATCACCCATATAGTCCCTATTCTACTGCCTGTCGTATCAACTGGATTGTGCTACAATTTACCAGACAAATAATCTAATCTCCCTTTCCCCCAGAAAATGAAGTTTCCTGGAAATAATAATATAATATTTGTCTAGCAAGAATGAAAATATGCGGCTTTAGTATTGCAGTGAGATTATTGGATTATTAATTCCTCAAGTGGAACCTGTTTTGTCACTGCAACTACAGAAGCTTTTTTGTATCAACAAATCAAGCTGGAGGATAAAAGAATTTAAGAAAGGAGGGTCTCAGTAACAGTTCTCATTGCTAACTCCTGTTGTTCCTAGAGAATGATGGAACAGTAAATTGGTTTCTAGTAGTGGAACGAAAATTCTGCAGACTCACATTATAGAGAACATAATTTGATCATTTTTGCTGAATACCAACATGAACTTTTGAATTTCACCAGGGAAGGAGAGGTTTGTTCATTTATTTATTTGATTTCTAGCCCTCCCTCCCCTGGATTGCAGGTTACAACAGTATAATAAAGCAACACAATACCACAGTTAAAACATAAATATAAACAATTATTTAAATCCAAATATAAACATCAATTATTATTTTTTTATTTTATCTGATTTCTATCCCGCCTTCCCCTGATGGGCTGAGTAATCAGTAATAATAGTTGCATAACAATCGATCGGACTCATTGATACCTCTATTTAGAAGCAGGATAAACTCCACATATGCACAATAGATAATAACTGATACTGAAGAAGATGGGCAGATTTTTTTACCCTTAGGAACAGATAACAGAGTTTGAAAAACCATTGGTGTTAGAGTCCTGCTATGTATGTGGACTCATGTGAGAACTGAATCAGGTGTTCCTGCCTGGTTTATTGGAGCCAGACAACCAGACCAGGGGAACAATGGGCAGCAGGATCCTAATTCCTGCTGCCCCACTCCAATCATGGCCCCCCTGCTGGTTTGTGTGGACCAATAGAGTGTTTGCACAGGAACCCTGACGTGTATATAATTTGGCCTTGTGGGTCCAGTCATCAGTTTTATGCTTAATCTTACTATGTTGGTATCAATAAAGAGCTGATGTTTCACTACACCTAGCCTCATCGATCCAGAGAACCCACTATATTATAAGTCCAGTTGACTAATTGAATGGTCCCTTTACAGAGATTCACCTAGTTGTCCTTAGCCTTAACAAAAACTTAGGTTTAATTTTACAATTATTTACTACTTACTAAACTCTGGAGTTCTAAGCACCCTTATATGGAAGTAAATCTCATTAATTGCACTTCAGCATCAAACTCCTAATTAAGCTGTTGACTGTTTTAATCTACTCCCTCCCTCCTTAGAGCTACTGAGGTGATTATATAAACTTCTAATATACTAGTTATCTATTGCTGTGAATTTCAACCTGCAGCTCATGTTACTTAGAGTAGGTAGAATTTATAGCCTGCCCTTCACTACCTGAAGGAGTTCAGAGTGGCTTACCATCTCTTTTCCATTCCCCTCCTCACAACAGATACCCTGTGAGGGAGGTGGAGATGAAAGAGCTCTAATAGAAACTGCTGTTGAGAATTTGCAACTGACTCAAAGTCACATCAGCAGGTGCATGTGAAGGAGTCAGGAATCAAACCCAGTTCTCCCAGATAAGAGTCTACATGTTTAACCACTATGTCAAACAGGTACAATTTGTGTACACAGTACCAGTATAACATGGTCATCTTCTGTCAACACATCCAGTCTCTTTTGTTAGGTCTTTTCAAGTAGGTATTTTGCCTTCATCCTATCTCCATTGGTAATATTTACATACCAGTATTTAAGGTGCGCCAAAATAAATGCTGTCTTTAGAGATACAGCTTGTACTATCTCTTTTACTATATTGCCTTTGTGATGAATAAATACAGGTTGTTTTAAACACAGAAAACCAGTTCCGAACCGAGGGCACAGAGTGCCCTAGGCAGGCTTCCTGCCCGCCGCCCCCCTGCCACTGCCCCGCCAGCCCTCGCAACATGGCGCTATGCTCTGTCCCCCCTGTGTGATGAGCCTTGGTTCCCCCCACTGCAGCCCCCACCACCGCCGCTCACCTTCCCTCCCCTGTGCTGCAATGCAGCTGCACTCCATCATCCCCCAATCAAAAAGCACTGTGCTGTGCCGAGGCTGGGCCCTACTGGCTTCGATGTGGCCAGTGTGCCATCTGATGCTTTGTAACCCACACGGGAGAAGGCTTTGCTCCCCCTCACTTCCAGTTCCAAGAAGAGGGGGGGAAGCCTTCTCCCCCATGGGCTTCAAAGCATCAGCTGGTGCACTGGCCGCATCGAAGCTGGTAGGACCCAGCCGTGGCACGGCTCGAGGGGCGATGGAGCGCAGCTGCATTGCAGCGCCATTGAAAGAGGAAAGGCAGGCGGCGGGGGGCCTGCAGTGGGGGGAGGCAGGAAGGCAAACTAGGCAGTTGTCATGGGCACTGGGATGGGGGAGCCCAATTTGGTGCCCCCTCCTCCCGACACTCTAGGCAACCACCTAGTTTGCATAGTAAACGAGCCAGCCCTGCAGGCAACTCCACAAAAGATGGGCCAAAGGAAAGCAGTACTCTCATACAGCAGTTTTCCCAAGCAGAAACATCAGCGACCTAATCCAAAACATATTAATCTGGGAATAAGTCTCACTGATTTCAGTTGGTTTTTTGACAAATAAAATATAGCTAATTAGATACCACTGCAATTTCACACTCTACAGGATGTAGTTATTTCTAAATGCTGATAAAAATGACACTGGTGGCACTGTATAAATCTATGCAGACTTTCTGATTTGTTATATGTAAAATTAAAATTAAATTGCAGTTCTAATTTAATGCTGAGTTAGTAATACAGATTAATTCAGGTAGGTGGCTATATTGGTCTGCAGTAGAAAAGCAAGCTTCATGTCCAAGAGCATCTTAAAGACCAACAAGATTTCCAGGATATGTGTTTTTGAGAGGTCAAAGCTATCTGGTGGAGTATTGAGTGATTTGCGATAGCTCCTTCCCTGGAAATCCTGTTGGTCGCTATGCAGTCGCTCCAAGCTTATCACCCTAGCAAAAGATGTGAAGTTTCCCAACATAGCTATTCAAGATAGCCATCAATGGAACATCAAAGCCCCTTTGGTAACTAACAACCCCCATCCGTCGAACCCCTATATAGTGTGGGTCAAAAACCCACCTTGGTGTGCATTCTGTAGGGCACCATTTGCAGTCTATACCATCCATTACTCCTGTAATTGGGTCTGTAGGGTGTGATACGCTGGTCGTTTGCGTTCCTCTCCACGCGTTTTTCCTTTGAACAGACGTCTTCTGGATCAGGTAAATATTACCAACTTCAGCAACGCACTTCAACAACTCTATCGATAACCTCAATTTTTCTTAGTCTCTTGATTGCTTGTATATGGCCTTACAGTGGCTTTCCTCCTTCCTTGATGGACGGTGACAAAGGGTGGCAATTGGGGGAGAGCTGTCCCAGAGGCACTCTCTAGATTGTGGGGTGCCGCAGGGAGCAGTTCTCTCTCCAATGTTATTTAACATCTACATGCGCCTCTTGTCCAGATTGCCCGGAGGTATGGGCTGGGGTGTCATCAATATGTGGATGACACCCAGCTCTATCTACTAATGGACTGCATCCCAAAAAACTGACTGCGTCCCAAAAAACCTGAACCTGGCACTGCAAGCCGTGGCAGGTTGGCTCAGGCTGAGTGAGTTGAAGCTGAATCCAATGAAGACGGAGGTCCTTTGCTTGGGTCGTGGCGCTCTGGGAGGAGAAATTCCTCTCCCAGTTTTTGACGGTGTGTCACTGAAAGCGGCACACCGGGTCAAGAGCTTGGGGGTCCTACTGGAGCCTTCATTGGCAATGGAGGCCCAGAAAGCGGCCACTGCCAAGTCCATATTTTTTCATCTTAGACGGGTGAGGCAGTTGGCCCCCTTCCTCAAGCACCAGGACCTAGCAACAGTGATCCACCACAAGACTGGATTACTGTAATGCCCTCTACATGGGGCTGCCTTTGTGCCGAACCTGGAAGCTGTAGCTGGTGCAGAACGCAGTGGCTAGGCTATTGTTAGGACTCCCGAAGTGGGAGCACATACAGCTAGGGCTGTGCGGGCTGCACTGGCTGCCGGTTGCATACCGGGTCCGGTACAAAGTGCTGGTTATTACCTTTAAAGCCCTATATGGTCGAGGGCCTGCTTACCTGAGGGACCGTCTCTCCCCAAACAAACCCCAGAGAACACTGAGGTCAGTGGGAAAGAACCAGCTTAACATCCCTGGGCAGAGGGAGGCCAAATTAAAGAACACAAGGGAACAGGCCTTCTCTATCGCAGCTCCACACCTGTGGAATCAACTTCCGGACGAAGTGCTGGCCCTGCAGAGTCTTGAGCAATTCCGCAGGGCCTGCAAGACTGCTCTTTTTAAGAAGACCTTCGCTGAATGCTGAGTTAATGATGGATTTGCTGCTGTTGTATTCCACCATCAATTTATTAAAAACCTGAAATTTAGCACCATAAATGTTAATTTTAATTGGAATGTTGATTTAAACAATGGTTTTATAATGGAGTATTTATTGAATTATATGATTTTATTGTATTATATTGAATTAATATGTTGTGAGCCGCCCTGAGCCTGCTTCGGCGGGGAGGGCGGGATATAAATAAAAAGTATTATTATTATTATTATTATTATTATTATTATTATTATTATTATTATTATTATTATTATTATTATTATATAGGATCTCTGGGTGTGTGTAAAACTTTTTGATGCATATCTTAAGTAAACACTATAAAAATTCAGTTGCTTGGACTATTCTTGGCTGAAACTCGAACTCCGTATTATTGAAAGCAAAGATCTTCACTCCTAATTCACTCTACCCAGTCTCTTAGCTAATTTCCCCATTTAAAATAGGAGACTTAAAGCACTGCCTGTAACAAATTGGTGTTAAAACAGCAGGCATTTTCTGAGCATCTGAATTACACGAGTGCACACATGTCTTTCAGAGCTCAGAACGTAGAGGGAAGGTTTTCAGCAGAATAGCTCCATAATTGGGCCATAAAGACTGATATTAAAACAGTGTGAATGTGTGTGAGTGAGTGGCTCTAGTCGAGCAGATCTTTTGTGGGTTGGCTTCCCCTCTCACCTCTTGCAAGGATCTTTAGCAAGACGCCCTGATGATTCCACAAGGATTGCGGTCCACCCCAATCCATGAGTATCGCTCGAACACAAGTGGCTAAAGATCCCCAAGTCCCTGGCTGCCCCCAAGGCCTTCTGAACACGGCTATTCTGTGGGTGGAACCCAGGCTAGGATCTCTGGTTAGGAAAACCTACACCAACACACATAGGCATATATAAAAGACTATAAAAGAAGCACTATAGCCCCCTTCCCCTGCCCACGGTTTTAAAAGGCAAGAAAAAAGGAAAATCTTGCAAGAAGTATAGCATTAAGTCCTCCTAGGGTCGCTCCCACAGAGTCAAGGGGCCAGAGTGAGCAGCTCACCCTCTTTTTGGTGTTGTTAGGGTTAGACATTTTTTTCCTGGACTGTGGAGACTAATACCCCTCCCAGCCGAAAAACCTTCCAAGCTCTCTGAGTAGTGTTTAGAAATTGCATAGCACGCACCTGAGCTGGCGCACAAGTCAGAAAGGTGTAGTTTAGAGTAGTTCCCAACCCCCCCCCCCCTTTTCTCTTGCTCCCCCCTTGGAGCTGACACGAGGTCGGAAACAGGTGGACTCTCCTTTTGAAGTAAGAAGGAAAAGTATTGTTTAGAGCAAAATTGGAAGCTGCTGCTTGCTGAAGTTAAAGTTTTGTTTGAAACCGTCTCCCTCGCACTGGAGCTTGCACAGGTCCAGAAAAGGCAGGGAGAGAGATCTTGTAGTGTAATTGACTAAGTAAGGTTTTGAACTGAAGTTAGGAATAGAGCTTTAGGGTTTGAGGTTTTGGTGTAGGAAGAGTGCAAGACATAGGTTTTAGGTTAAGGAAGAGTAGATTTAGGTGAATAGGTTTAGATTAAGGTTAAATTTAAGCAGAGTTGATCGCACTGTTGAGGAACCCATCTTTGTGTGAGGAAGGCCATAAGCCCATGCCACACATATATGTTAGTGTTGCAGAGTACTAAGGAAAGGTTCTGCAACTCCCTCCTTCGCTCATGAGTGGCACAGAGGGGTCCTGCGAGTTCTTTGCTCCCCAATAGGCAGAGAAGTGCCAGAAAAAGGCTCCTGCACTGGGTAGATTTTGGCGTGTGGACAAAGAGGCCAGATATTAGCAGCCCTCACACATTTTGCAAAGCCCTGAGGGTAGGGTCTTGAATATTAGGGAATTTCAAAAGCTTGTAGCTGTGGGTTTTATGGTTCTCTTAGATCCAGACATTTTAAAATGGAGAGCAATAGGATGTATATCAAGAGAACCTTTGGAAAATTGGGAGAATGATTGGCAAACCTAGGACCAAACCCCTGGCATGAAGATGTCTTCCCGGAAATGAATACCCTAGAGTCACTTAAGCAGTTCTTTGTAAATGACCGTGAACTTAGAGCGTCTGAATTGGACATGTTTGCTGCATGAGGCTTGTTCACAGCATTAGAAACCTCAGTAGCATATGCCAAGAATGCCCAACAGCTCTATAAGAAAACCTCCCTAAAATTGGAAACTCTCAAGGTAGAGTCAGAAACCAGGATACAGGAATTCAGAAAGAAAGCAGCCACTGAGTTAAAAGAGTGTGAGGAAAAAGTAGTTGTGGAAATTAAGAAATACCAGGAGGAGGCTGCCTGTAAATTACAGAAATATCTGGCAGAATCCTCACATAGAGTACAGGAGGTCCAGAGAGAGGCTGCCCGTAAGTTAAAAGAACTTTAACAGGAGGAACGGGCATCATCTGAGTTTAGGAAAGCAAAAGCTAGATTAGAAACCTATGAGAAAGAAAGAGAAAGGTTCAGAATTGAGAAATATAAGTACCTAATAGACAAACAAAATTTAAACCACACTTTCCAAGAGGTACAATGCAGACTGGAGAATGCTTTAACATGTGCTCAAGCTTCTGAACAGAAAGTTGTGGTAAGCCCAGCTCAGCCATAGGAATAGAAGAAGCAACTGTTCTGCTTACTGGAGTCAAGCACAGGATGGGTATGGGGGAGGAAGATGGAACTGGAAGGACCAGAACAATGGCCTTGGTCCCAGCTCCTCTTGTCATCCCCATCTTGCCCCAAAGCACCATACAGGGACTCCCCCATGCAGGCAGACCTGTGATCCTAGAGAGACACAACCAGCCTTAGAACAACCCCATCCTCGCTATGCACAGTGGCGCAATAGAGACAACGGCAGCCTGGTCACAGCTCAAAGCCACTGGAGCAAACATGAGGCAATTTGATAAGCAATCCACACATGTGCCATTAGCTGCCCTTTCAGATATCATGAGACCATAAGAGCATGCAGCTCCCAAAGCCTCAAGGTTTGCAGAAAATGGACGTAGCTTCCTCAAGGCTACTGCTTTGGAAGATTTCCCCAATAAGGAAAAGGTGGAGAAACTTACAAATCCCACTCATGAAAAGGATTCAGAAATCCAGCAGCTTGCTAAGAAAAATCAGAAACTTCAGCAAAAGTTAGAAGATAGTATTAAAGAAAAGGAAACTGCCAGTCTCCTGCAAAATGTCCTGGAGTCTTGCAGGGCCAAAGAGAGGAGACTGGAAATTCTGGAAGTGCTGAATAAGAGGAGATATGGTGGGGCAAACTCAGCTGTGCAGCTCCAGACTTCTTTCCCCCATGAAAATGAAAAAACAGTCCCTGTTTCAGTTCTCTTACCCCAGAATCATGAAGGAAATGTGGTCTCTGAGCCTATACAGAGTTCCACACTCATGGCACAAGGTATTCCTTTTAGTAAGGACTTGCTCCAGACACTCCTACATGAGCAAGCCGCAGTCCTTTTTGCCAGAAATTTTCTGTCCTTAGCTCATCACATTTGGGGAACTTAAAAGCCAGAAGTCTGTTAACATTTTAAATTTGATTGTCTCTTAGAATAAGAGAAACCTGGCTTTGTAAGGTATAAAGGTAACAAAGACCTCTCTCTCCTTAACAAAATAAGGAAACAGAAAAGCTATGATCTGGACTAAAATTAGACCAGGCCAGTTCTCCAGGTGATGCCTGAAGATCTCCTGGAATCACAGCACAAAGTTCCAGGCTGCAGACTCAGTTTTCTCTGCAGGGTAATGGAAATTTGGTGTAATATCTTTAGTTTAACCCTTTAAAATGTACCTCTGAAGGAGAGGTTAACCTAGTTTTGTTAATTCAAAGCATTCAGAGCAAAATGTACGAAACTGACCATTTTAATTTTCAAATTGACTGAATGAAAATCTGTGAAATTCCCAATTCCATCTTCCTCTCTCACTTATATAGTCAGAAAATATTTATTGCCTCAGTTCTATGAATTTTAATTGGTATAGCCTCTGAGCTATACCAATTACTCCCCCGGGTTACTCGGTCTTTCATCAATCGCGGGTTAGTAGGCGGGGGGGAGGGGTGGCGTTATTCATACGGGAGGATTACTCCTTCTGGGCTCTCCCGGCCCCAACGATCAATGGCGTTAAATGTGCCAGCCTGGCGTGGGATGTCGGAGAGGGGTTGGCGATCTGGCTGGTGTACCGTCTGCCTAACGCACCAGCCAGCACCTTACCATCCCTGATGGAGGCGGTGTCAGGCTGGGCATTGGAGCACCTGAGGCTTGTGGTCCTGGGTGACTTCAATGTCCATGCCGATGACGCGGCCTCCAGTCGGGCAATGGACCTAGTGTCTTCCATGGCGACACTGGGACTCTCTCAATTTATCACGACTCCTACGCATCAGGCGGGACACACATTAGACCTGATCTTTGCGTCCAGGATTCGGGTGAGCGATATCGCAACGGAGGCAGTGCCATGGTCGGATCACCTAGCCCTCAGGGCCCGTATGGAGACGCCACACCAACCCTGTAAGGGTGGAGAGCCTATTTTGGCTTGCCCGCGGAGCCTGATGGACCCGGAACGGTTCGGGACCCCTGGCTCCCTGGCAATTCCCTTGATGCCCTAGTTGATGCCTGGAAAGATCGGCTAGCTGGGGCAATCAACGAGATCACACCTCAACGTCCTCTGCACCCTCGTTTGAAGCTGGCTCCATGGTACACCTCGGAGTTATGCCAGCTGAAACAAGCACTCAGACGACTAGAGAGGCAGTAGCGGCGCACTCGTGATGAAGCGGCGAGAACATCTTATAGAACGCTTATGAGGTCATATGAGATGGCACTCAAGGCTGCAAAGAAAGATTACTTCGCAGCCAAGATTGCGTCTGCAAATTCGCGCCCGGCACAATTGTTCAAAATAATTGGAGATTTAACTACACTGCCCCAGGGCAGGCCAAATGTTAGAGAATTGGAAATAGGCTGTGAGGCTTTTGCGAAATTTTTTGCAGACAAAATCACGTCGCTCCGCCAGGACCTACCCATCACATTGGATACAGTATATGAACTGGAGGCTCCATGCCTGTCTTCAGGTTTAGTCCTGGATCATTTCGACTCGCTTAGCCTGGAGGAAGTCGACGGAATTCTCTTCTCTGCACGCCCAACAACTTGCAATTTAGACCCATGCCCCTCTCGGCTAATTAAATCTTGCCTGAGGGAGCTTAGATGTCCTCTACGGGACATCATAAATAGATCCCTCCTGGAGGGGCGTTTTCCAACGCCCTTAAAAGAGGCCTTGGTCCGCCCCCTCTTGAAAAAAAGTTCAGCAGATCCGGCCGAATTGGCAAATTACCGGCTGGTCTCGAATTTACCATTATAGAGAGGACAGTGGCGTCGCAGTTACAGAGTTTTCTGGATGACGCTTCCATCCTAGACCCTTGTCGCCTTGGTGGATGACCTCCAGCGGCATCTGGATCGAGGCGGTGTGGTGGTGGTGATGTTGTTAGACCTGTCGGCCGCGTTCGACACGGTCGATCATCGGCTGCTGACCCGCTGCCTCGCCGATGTTGGGGTTAGGGGGTCGGCCTTACAATGGCTTTCCTCCTTTTTTGAGGAGCGGGGACAAAGGGTGGCAATCGGGGGTGAGCTTTCCCAGAGACGTACACTACATTGTGGGGTGCCTCAGGGAGCAGTTCTCTCGCCGATGCTATTTAATATCTATATGCGCCCCCTTGCCCAGATTGCCAGGAGGTATGGGCTTGGGTGTCACCAGTATGCAGATGACACCCAGCTCTATCTGCTAATGGACGGCCAGCCTGGCTGCACCCCAGAGAACTTGGACCTGGCACTGCGGGCCGTGGCAACTTGGTTAAGGCTGAGCGGGCTGAAACTGAATCCGGCAAAGACAGAGGTCCTTGGCTTGGGTCGGGGCGCTCTGGGAGGGGAAATACTCTTCCGGTCTTCGACGGGGCACCACTGAAAGCGGCGCGCCAAGTCAGAAGCCTGGGAGTCCTACTGGAGCCTTCATTATCAATGGAGGCCCAGATAGCAGCCGCTGCCAAGTCAGCCTTTTTCCATCTGAAGCGGGCAAGGCAGTTGGCCCCCTTCCTAGAGCGTCGGGACCTGGCAACAGTGATACACGCAATGGTCACCTCGAGACTGGATTACTGTAATGCCCTCTACATGGGGCTGCCTTTGTGCCGAACCTGGAAGCTGCAGCTAGTGCAGAATGCGGCTGCCAGACTGTTGCTGGGGCTCCCAAAGCAGGAGCACATACAGCCGGGGCTGCGTGAACTGCACTGGCTGCCAGTTATATACCGGATTCGTTACAAAGTGCTGGTTATTACCTTTAAAGCCCTATATGGCTGAGGACCTGCCTACCTTAGGGACCGTCTCTCCCCGTATGAACCCCAGAGAGCACTGAGGTCAGCAGGGAAGAACCTGCTGACTATCCCCGGGCCAAAAGAGGTAAGACTCCAGAGTACCCGTACTCGGGCTTTCTCTGCTATGGCTCCACAGCTGTGGAATCAGCTTCCAGAAGAAATGCGGGCCCTGCGGGACTTTGAACAGTTCCGCAGGGCCTGCAAGACCATCTTGTTCCGAACGGCCTTCACCAGCTGAAACTACTGAACTACCAAGCAAACTTGCCAGCGATTATAGCACCAACTATACTGATGTTTTTAGAATTTTAATAGATTTTAATCAATTGTAGTTAAATGTTATTTATTGTACAATGTATGTATTAAGTTCTTGTTGTTAGCCGCCCTGAGCCGCTTTGGCGGGGAGGGCGGGATACAAATAAAATGTGACTGACTGACTGAGCTTATGCAGAGTGCCTAAAGACTAGCCCTGAGAAATTAAATTTTTGTTTTACCTCAGGTCTCCCCTTAAAATACAAGCAATTCAGTGTCTTTGAGAAAGAACCCTCATTTTCTTATAAGAAGAGAGATTTTGGCCTTTTGAAAATCTTGACCAAGAGGTGGAGGTTTGTCTCTGATACAACTGCCTTAAGTAATAATAATTTTTGTTTGCCAACATCTTTACAAAAAACTTTTGTCTTAATATCGTCCACTAGATTTCTGGCTAGGAAAACTTTCTGCAGAGCCTCAGAAGAGATCAAATTCAGTGTCAGTAATAAAGAGGTTTTGTCCTCCATTTCCCAAAAGGTAATTGTGATAAGTCAGCTAACCATGAATGAGCAAGTCTGTAATTTAAATCTTAAAGTGCAAAAGGTGGAACCTCCAGCTGCAGGAGCAGCAACTATCAATATAGTTCTGATTGGCAAATCTCAAGCAGACTCTCTCTAGCTATCTATGACCGTTTTCGCACACAGCTTACCATGGGGTCACATTCCTGTTCTCTCCGCAGCGTCCGTCGGATTTCCCATTATCTGCGCCGAAGTTACAGGAAGTGCCACGGCTTTTGCGTAACAAACGTAAACAGATAAAACCCAGTTTACGTTAGCTGCGCAAAAGCCATGGTACTTCCTGTAACTCTGGCGCAAATAATGGGAAATCCGACAGACGCTGCGGAGAGAACAGGAACATGACCCCGTGGTAAGCTGTGTGCAAAAACAGTCTATATGTATTAAAGAGGAAAGAAACTCAGCCAAATTCAGCTTGAGTTAAAGAAATTGATAGAAGTTGAAACTCTGGCTCCAATAGGCAGGAAAATTTGCCTAATCTGGTCAACTCCAGCTACATAAGGCCACTCCCAGTCAAATCTATTGTTTAAGCTAAGCTTTCCCTTTATCCAAGAGGGAAGGAATCTTGTTTGTATGTTTTTGTTTAAAACCTCCCCCACTTTCCATATCTATCAAAGGGGGGAAATACAATTGAGATATTTTGTGCTATTTTGAATTCTCATCTCCTGATTTTGGGGTCTAAAAGATATAGATTCAAAACCTTTTTGATCACCATTTTTTTTAATGCTGCCATTTCCCACAGAGGCAGCCACTCCCAGCCAGTTTGTTCCTTAGCTTGCTAAGACACTACTTTTATTTTGCAAAAGTTGCCAGCCTTCAGGTGGAACCTGGAAGACTCTCCCAAAATCATAGCCTTTTCCCTAGTACATTGCCTTGGGAGAAAAAGGTCTAAGAAAATGGATCCCTTCCTCATGGTTTTCAAACTCAGCCTTCAAATATCTGGTAATCTCCAGGCTGGAGCTGGCATCCTAAGGTTCAAATTGCAGAGAAAAATACTCAGCCTGTAATTGACTATACAGGAGAGTCCTGTATAGAAGTTTTGTTTCTCCTTTTACAAATTGTTTTGTTCTTTCTTGTGAGTTTCGAATATTTTTATTGGTTGCTGCCATCATTATACTCAGACTTTATAGCTTTTACCCTCCTTTTAAGAAGAGACACTCTCAAAAAGGGTCTTTGTGCTTTAGTTTTAGCAGAAATCTTCTTCTTTCTAAGAGTTGGAACATCTAACAGAGACCGTTTTTGCACACAGCTTACCACACAGTCACAATCCTGTTCCCTCCGCAGTGTTCAGTCAGATTTCCCACCATCTGCTCTGGAGTTACAGGAAGTACCGCGGCTTTTGCGTAGCAAACATAAACTGGGTTTTAGCGGTTTACGTTTGCTACGCAAAAGCCACGGCATTTCCTGTAACTTCGGCGCAGATGGTGGGTAAGCTGTGTGGGAAAACGGTCAGAGAATATTTTCCCTTGCAATCTCCCATGTTATCAAGAATCCCAGATTGCTGAGGATGGTATTTTATAGTTTGCAATATTCTGGAAGTGATTCCCACTCTTTGTGTTTCTGCTAACAGTGCACCCTGTCTTTCCAAGTCTCGTGTTCAAGACTCCTTGAGCTTCCAGTTTGGAGGTAGCATCTTGCTGAATCCACTCCTTCCTTGTTCATAGCATATCCAGTAAAAGGAACTGCTTCAGGGAAATAAAGGGTTTTGTCTTTCCTTAAAGTTTCCTTAAGGTTTCTCTTTAAACCAAGCTGAAAATTCCTTTCTGTTGTTGTTACTGAAGCTTGGGTCCCTTTATTTCCAATTTGATGTGTTCCTACTGAGTAATCTTGCAAGTATCCTACATCATGTTTCTCCTCCTTTCTTTAAACACATGAACAGCTAGACTCTTCTGACCATTATTCTTGTGTTTTCCAATATTGTTTCTAGGTCTTTTGATAAACTGTTAAGCATTCTTTCTTGGTTTTCATTAGGAACTTGGACTTTAATATAGTGTGCATTCTGCAATGCTCATGTTCAGCAGTTACCTTTACCTGCTCTATCAATGTCACTTGGAAAGTGCAAACATTTCATACTGGAATTTTCAATTATTCTTAGCCTGTGTTTTCAAGGTCTCAATTCTAATCATGGTATCTTTCTCTGCTACTAAATGTCCTTTTGGGGTATATTTGCATATATAGCCCGTTGTCTGAGCTTATCAAGGCTTCCCAAATTAAGTCTTGTGTTATGCTTTAAATCTGGTCACCAATCTAGACCCAACTTGCTGCTTGGTATTCTTGATTGTTGTATTTCAATATGACATTGGTCATCTGCCTTGACCATTCTCTCCCTCATTGATTGTGATTACAGCATGTTGGCTTCTAGCAACATGGTCTTTGCACTCTGCACATGCACAGAGAAAATTATTCTCTGGCACAAGCCTTAAGTCTGGAGCATTGTGCCACCAGACAGTTCTGCCTTTTACTCTATAAAAGGTTTCTTCAAGGGGGTATGTCCAGCACCCTGATTTCTATACACCAATCTCTCTTTTGACTTGTTTTGCAACATCTCAAGATTTTCCTCTCTCTTTTAAATTCATATATTGCATGCTTATCATGTAGGTTTAAGAATTGTTTTGTGTGTAATTTATTGTTTCTGCATTAACCAGAATTTGTTTTCTAGGATTTTGTCACATTTTGCTCATCTTTTTCAATGTATATAGGAGATCTGGACCTGCAAGTCAAGTTTATGGCATGCTTAGTTGTTTTATGAGTTGTTGATAGGCCTATTAAGAATTGTTTTATGTATGTGTAACCATTATGTTGCTTTTCAGAATTCTTGTTTTGTTAAATTTTGTTGAAATCTATACCAAGAGGTTTTGGCTGAACTGGCACAGAGAAAGGCTGGATTCAGTGGGACTTGATCACCTCACTTATGTCCAGAGTTTTAATTTCTCTGATCCATCTCACCTGTCATTTTTGGGTCTGACCCCTCACACACACACACACACACACACACACACATATATATATTATAGTCAGCTTTGTTTTGTTTGCTTGTTTTCCTTGAGATCTCAATGTTTTGAAACCTTTTCTACTCATTTTAACAATTTCTAATATTATTCCAAAGCTATAGTAAGAGGTTTTTTTTCTCTTTGTGACTAGTCTTACTTTAATGGCTCCCCCAATTTTGCCATTCTCCTGGAGCTCCAACCATGTGCACAAGTATAATTTCATGTTTCTTTTATTCATTTCTGTTGCAACAGAGTATTGTGGGTTTCTGTTTTCTGAATTGTGTGTGTTCTTTACCTTCCTTGAAAAAGAAAAAGCCTCCTAAGGACCTGAATGCTTAGTGTAATAAATAAACCTGCCTGATGCAGGTCCTATCATGACATGTGCAAGCTTGTGACATAAAAGCTCACTGGGTGCCATCTCCTGGACAGGAGAACACTTTACTAATAGCTTTTAAGGCTCCTTTCTTCTTGGTTGAATATATGGTTGAATGTATGCATTTTGTTCTGCTTTTACTGTCCCCATCAATAGTAAACAATCACCCTTCACGTGGTCATATGTGAATGTTTTGCTCCTTTTGGTTCTTTCCTCAATTTCACAGTTGCTCAATGCTCATAGGTGGACAGACTGGAAGGCACCATTGCCAAATCCAAGTTGGGTTTACAAGAATAATTCCTATTGACTGCAATAAATCCAGGCTTCCCAGCAAAATAAAGGCTGTCACATATACCCTCATGGACTTTTGCTTGGGATTAGCCCTGAAGAGAGAGAAAATTTTATGGGTAGCAAGGGGGGGAGATAAATAAAGAAATCTGTTATGTAATGTCTGTAGCCAGTATGGACTGCCCATCTTTGGCAATGCTCAAGTATGTTTGAATGTGTTGTCTAAATCATCCATGCTACAATAAGCTGCTTGCTATGAAGGCACACGAGTTAACTCATTTCATAGTCTTACTTGCTTACATATGTCTCATATTACACATGCTCTGTATTATTGCCTGTAATTGTCACTGCATATTTCCCTTAGCATTGTATGTCTTAGGGATCCTGATAAGTTTTGTTTTATTGCATTTTAGGAAGTATTGTCTTAGCAATAGATCAATAAGTTTAATTGAATCATTTCAAGATTTATGTTTACAATTTTAAACTAAATATGTGTATTGCAAAATTCTGCCTGCCAGACCCACCATGTATTTAGCCCTCATATATCTCTCTCTCTCGGCTTGGCTTCGCGAACGAAGATTTAAGAAGGGTGCAATAGTCCACGTCTGCTGCAGGCTCGCTGGTGGCTGACAAGACCAATGTGGGACAGGCAGGTCCGGCCACAGTGGCTGCAGGGAAAAGTCTGATTTAGGGTTGGTGCTGTAGCAGTGCGATTCTTCCTCAGTCTCCTTTTGTCCTCAAGACCAGCTATGTGTGCGTTCTCAAAGGAAGAGACAGCCTGGTGGATGGTGTGTCTCCATGCTTTGCGATCTGAGGCTAGGTCAGACCACTGGTGATGGTTGATGCGACAGGTGCCAAGGGATTTCTTCAAGGAGTCCTTGTACCTCTTCTTGGTGCCCCTCTATTTCGATGGCCGGTGGAGAGTTCGCCATACAGGGCAATCTTGGGAAGGTGGTGGTTTTCCATCCTAGAAATATGCCCTGCCCAGCGCAGCTGTGTCTTCAGCAGCAGTGCCTCGATACTGGTAACCTCCGCCCGCTTGAGGACTTAAGTGTTGATCACAAAGTCACTCCAGTGGATGTTGAGGATGGTGCGAAGGCAGCGCTGATGAAAGCGCTCGAGGAGTCGCAGGTGATGACGGTATAAAACCCATGATTCGGAGCCGTAGATGAGGGTTGTCATCACAACCGCTTTGTAAACATGGATCTTTGTGCCTTTTTTTAGATGCTTGTTGCTCCACACTCTTTTGTGCAGTCGGCCAAATGCACGGTTTGCCTTTGCCAGCCTGTTGTCAATCTCCTTGTCGATCTTGGCATCTGAGGAGATGATGCACCCCAGGTAGCTGAACTGCTGGACTGTCTTCAGAACTGATTCACCCACAGTGATGCAGGGAGGGTGATAACCTTCCTGGGGTGCAGGCTGGTGGAGAACTTCTGTCTTCTTCAGACTAACTTCTAGGCCGAATAGCTTGGCAGCCTCTGCAAAGCAGGACGTCATATGTTGCAGAGCTGATACCGAGTGGGAGACGAGTGCAGCATCATCAGCAAACAGTAGCTCTCGGATGAGTTTTTCCATTGTCTTGGAGTGGGCCTTTAGTTGCCTCAGGTTGAACAGGCTGCCATCGGTGCGATAGCGGATGTAGACACCATCGTCATCATCTAGATCTACTGTGGCTCTTTGAAGCATCATGCTAAAGAAGATCGTAAAGAGAGTTGGCGCGAGAACGCAGCCTTGCTTTACACCTGTGCCTATTGGGAAGGGCTCCGAGAGGTCGTTGCAGTGTCTGACTTGGCCTCGCTGGTCTTCGTGTAGCTGGATGATCATGCTGAGGAACCTTGGGGGACATCCTAAACGTTCCAAGATTTGCCACAGGCCTTTCCTGCTAACGGTATCGAAGGCTTTGGTAAGGTCGACAAAAGTCACATACAGAGCCTTGTTCTGTTCCCTGCATTTCTCTTGGAGCTGCCTGAGAACAAATACCATGTTGGTGGTGCTCCTGTTAGCTCTGAAGCTGCACTGGCTCTCTGGGAGGAGTTCGTCTGCAATGGTGGGCACCAGTCTGTTCAGAAGTATTCTGGCAAGGATTTTGCCTGCGATGGAGAGCAGGGTTATCCCCCGGTAGTTGGAGCAGTCTGACTTTTCCCCTTTGTTCTTGTATAGGGTGATGATGATTGCATCGAGAAAGTCCTGTGGTAATTTGCCTTGTTCCCAGCAGGTGGCAAGTACTTTGTGAAGTGAGCTATGTAGTACTGTGCCCCCATGCTTCCAGATCTCTGGTGGAATTCCATCAACTCCCGCTGCCTTGCCACTTTTCAGTTGCTTGATGGCTTTAACAGTCTCTTCTAGGGTGGGGATCTCATCCAACTCTGTTTTCACTGGTTGAAGTGGGGTGAGGTGGATTGCTGAATCTTGAACTACGCGGTTGGCACTGAAGAGAACCTGAAAATACTCTGACCACCGGTTCAGTATGGATGCCTTGTCTGTGAGGAGCACTTGGCCGTCTGCACTACACAAGGGACTCTGAGCCTGATATGATGGACCATATACTGCCTTCAGGGCTTCGTAGAACCCTCTTAAATCACCAGTGTCTGCACACAGCTGGGTTCTCTCTGCAAGCTTGGTCCACCAATCGTTCTGAATGTCTCGAAGCTTGCGCTGGAGGTTGCTACATGCAGCGCGAAAGGTTGCTTTTTTCCCAGGACAGGAGGGCTGAGCAAGATGTGCTTGGTAGGCAGATCTCTTTTTCGCCAGTAAATCTTGGATCTCTTGATTGTTCTCATCAAACCAGTCCTTGTTCTTCCTTGTGGAGAACCCGAGGACTTCTTCAGAGATCTGCAGGACGGTAGTTTTTAGGTGTTCCCAGAGTGCTTCTGGAGAAGGGTCTGTGGGGCAACTGGGGTCCTCAATTCTTGACTGGAGTTTTGCCTGGAAGGCAGCTTTAACTTCGGCTGACTGGAGACTGCCAACCTGAAACTTCCTCCGAGGGATACCTCCTCTCCTGGGTGTGGGTTTAAAGTGAAGACGGAGATTGCAGCGTACAAGACGATGATCCGTATGACATTCTGCACTGGGCATTACTCGGGTGTGTAAGACATCTCGAAGGTCTCTCTGGCGCACCAGAATGTAGTCGATAAGGTGCCAGTGCTTGGACCGTGGGTGCATCCAGGTTGTCTTCAGACTGTTCTTCTGCTGGAAGATAGTGTTGGTGATGGTGAGCTGGTGCTCCATGCAGAATTCTAGCAGGAGGCGCCCGTTGTCATTGCAGTTGCCAATGCCGTGTTTGCCAAGTACTCCATTCCAGGCTTCCAAGTCTTTACCTACTCTGGCATTGAAGTCGCCAAGGATGATCACCTTGTCCTCTGTAGGGGTCTTCCGTACGAGGTTGTGTAGATCAGCATAGAACTTGTTCTTTTCTGCAGGATCTGCTTGAAGGGTTGGGGCATACACACTGAAGAGTGTTGCATGCTGCTTGTTTTGAAGTGGGAGGCGCATGGACATGATGCGATCTGAGTGACCTGTTGGCAGGTTTTCGAGTTTGGAGGCAATGGAGTTCCTGACCATGAAGCCAACGCCAGAAAGGCGGCTCTCAGCCTTTGACTTACCTGACCAGTAGAGGGTATAGCCAGCACCGTGTTCTTGAAGACTACCTTCCTCAGGGAAACGGACCTCACTGAGAGCTGCTATGTCGATATTCAACCTGAGAAGTTCGTGGGCAACTAGAGCAGAGCGTCGTTCAGGGCGACCACTGTCTACTGTGTCAAGCATGGTTCTGATGTTCCAACACGCAAGCTTTAGTCTTTGCACACTTTGTGAGGCAGGTGCATGCCTTTTCTTTGTTGTTATTTTTTGACCACAAGTAAGGATGCCCGTTGACCGCGGCTAGCCAACTGGGGTGGAGGAGACGAGCTTTGTTTAGGCCACCTTTTCTAGGCCCCTCTCCGTGTGGAGCAAGCAGTGCTGTCCCTAGATAAGGCTGCTTGGTCGTTCAGGGTGCTGCCGAAAGATGCTTTCGTCTCCGGGTTAGCATCAGGCGACCAATACCCTGAACCGCCTACATGCAGGATCGGGACTGCGGCTTCCAGTGGCACCTTCCACCTGCCGTTTCGCCCCTTGCCCATCGCTGCAGGACTTGATGCGTTGTGGGTTGTGTATGTGGATATGCCCTTCAGGCCTGCGCAGGGGAATTTTTTAGGTGAAGTGCAGTGTGCGCGGTACTGGCTCCACCCTTTCACTTGGGGGTCATCTGCCATGGCCCAGTAAGCCGGGACGCCGGCAGCGAGTCCTCCAGGTGGTAGGTGTTACATTAACGAGCTCTATCTGCCCGGGTTTGATGTTAGAGTTTTCCTTCTCTTAGGCTGGCGAGGTTGGTGGGCCCAGCCTGCCCATCCGGTTATACCGCCGGACAATTCGGTCGCACCATGACGTAGCAAACTCTGTGAAAAACGGGGGGGGGACCAGCGAGAAGGTGTTGCTACGGATGCAGTAATGCAGGAGAGGCCATTGCAGTGACCATTTGCCAGGCATAGCCAGACAGTGACCACGCGGCGTTCACTACACCGGGAGAGGAGAGGCTATGTATTGCGCATACACTTTCCCTGGGGGGGGGGTAGGATACCCAGAGGGAGCCCACCCACCCCCTCATATATAATGTGTGCACATTTTACATGAATGATTTTGATCCTCCTGATAGACTGATTTAGTAAGCATCCTCATATTTTCTTGTATATAGACTCACCCTGTCACATTGTACTTATGCAGAAGTCAGTTTGGCTCGCCATTATTATTCAAATGTACCCTCTTATTAGCACAGATCCCGAAGGGGAAAGTGTCCTGTAGCCCTCCATTTTAATTTGGTATTTTTGGATTTGGTCTCCAGGAAGAAACGAGCTCTTAAAAAGCTGGCACCCCATTTTTCTAGATGACATTCCTATCTCTGATCCTTTTGCTGTCTCATTCTCTATCAGTCTGTGCCTCTTCTCTGGAAAGTGCAGTTCCCCAACAGCAGTGCCACCTGGCCTCATGAATGTGCAGTCATCATATCCGTAGATAAGCATGACTGCAAAGGGGGGATTGTTACTGAGAGGCGCTGCATGATATAAACGGAGTATCAATAACCTCTATTTTTCTTAGTCACTTGATTGCTTGTATATAAGATCTGTGTGTGTGTGTGTGTGTGTGTGTGTGTGTGTGTGTGTAAAACCTTTTGATACATATCTTAAGTAAACACTATAAAAATTCAATTGCTTGGACTATTCTTGGTTGAAACCCGAACTCCGTATTATTGAAAGCAAAAATCTTCGCTCCTAATTAGCTCTACTCAGTCTCTTAGCTAATTTCCCCATTTAAAATAAGAGACTTAAACACTGCCTGTAACACTGCTGCACATGCATATGTAAAATATGTAAAATCCCATAGCTCAGGTGGCTCTTGAACTGGTGTGTTAACATTGAACACATGATTTGCATATGGAGCAACCCAATGTAATAAGATGTTACACAGCCACAGTTGGAGAGCTAAGTCTATTGGTTCTGTAGTGCCATGTTGAAATCAGGCCTATGTAGAATGATAGTGCATGGGGAAGGGTGGGATGACAAGCTCCATTCATGACCTGCACATGCTCCTTGGATGGAACCTAACTATATATGCCTACCCTGTCTGTGCAATTGGGAGCCTTGCTTTGTGTATGTATGCACAGTTAGAAATTCTTGTAGCCTAAAATATCAAATCCATAGAAGTCTTATTCTTTTCCCATATCCAGTCCAGCAGTACTTGAAATAAACTAACAAATAACAGAAAAGGGATAGATATGTGCTAGTGTATGTGTGTTTTACAGTCCACAAGCCTATATCATTATAGACAGCAATCCTACTACTCCATTTTTAAAGTAATGCTGCTGATAAGGAGGGCTTTTTTGTAGAAAAATTCCAGCAGGAACTCATTTGCATATTAGGCCATACCCCTTGATGCCAAGCCAGCTGGAACTGTGTTCCTGTGCATTCCTGCTCCAAAAAAAGTCCTGCTGGTAAGCAAAGCTAGAGGCATGTACTGCAACAGTGAATTAGATCCTACCAAGTTTTTTTAGCAGGATCAAGAGAGAGGAAGGGTCATTTTTTACACTATATCTCCTCACTTTAGCTCATCTCAGCTTTTTTTTTTTTTAATTCATGCATGTTGCTGCATACATTTTTGGGAATCAAAAGAGACCATTGTTCCTTCTTATACTGGGAAAAAGGCTGATGGGATCCAATTCAGTAATTTAAAACATGGAACAAGAAAAACAGTAACATGGTTTGGAACTTGCCATCTTCTATTAAGTCCATGACTTTTCAAAAAGCATCAAGAGAAAAAAGTTCCATTTGTCAATCAATCAATATTTATTTCAGTCAAAGACCAGAACAAGACAACTCATAAGAATACAGTCCATAAACTCAAGGCTCTTCCAGATATTTCCTCTTGCAAATTACAATGTAACAAAATTTTGCTACTGCCTAAGTTGTTAAGGTCTGTCTATCTTCCAATAAAAATTTCTGAAGTACCTCAGATCTAAAATGTATATAAAACTCCAAGGGTTTGATTTTAGATTAAAGTGGGATAATTAGATGCAATCTTTCCTCTTGATAACGTTTGCAGTGGAGAAGGATATGTGAAACCATTTCAACAACTTTTTCAGAACAAATACAACATCATTTCTGCATTGGTAGATGAGAGAACCTACCAGCTAATACTGCAGATGGAAAAAATCAAGGCGAGCCCTTGAGTAGGCCCATCTGTGTCTCGCATGTGTTATATTTGACAGATAAGGAGTAGATGTGTAATCTGGCCATGATTTTAATCTGGAATAATTTGCAGGGAGCAGTGCTTTATCATTTTGGAGTTCAATGTCACTCAGTCTCCAAGATACCAGAGCTTTTGTTTCATTCAGGCCCCTATCAAAAAGTTCTTCTGAATTCAGTCCAATCGCTTTGATTTTTTCAATAATCTTAGCAGATCGGAAAGGATAGGGGTCTGCTGCAAGTAAAAATGGGATTAGGCCCTTTGGCTTTAAGTGAATTTTTAATCAAAAGCAAATCGCAAGATTCCATATTTTTAATTCTACTCTAGGGAGGCCAGCTTCCTGTCTTAAAATGGCATTAGAGGTGCATCTAGGGACATTAAACAATGATCTAAGAAATTTTGACAGCATGATTTCTAAGGTTTTTACATTGCTGATTAGGGTGATTTGTGACCCATAAAGTAATTGGGGGAGAGACTTGGCTTGAAATAGTTTTAAAGCATTGTATACATGTGCTGAAGAAAGCCGAAAGCTGGCCTGTTCTCTCCTCAGCGTAATTTGCTAAAAGCTCAAATAAATTGAGATAAGTCCATCCTCAAGGCTAATAGTAAGAGGAAATTGCTGTAGGAGTTTTTGGTGATTGAAAGAAGTCTTATCTGTGCATTCCAAGGGTAAGAAAACAACTATTTTTTACTTTTCTAAGGAGGCAACGCCCTGAGAGAATACAAGCTCTCATTAGGCCTAGTAAAGTGTGAGGAATGGCAAAGACAATTAGGGAGTTATCTGCTTTTCAATCTGCAATTGTCTGCTTTTCAAAATATAGTAACAGCCTCACTGGAGCAGCTATCGGAAGAAATCAAAACAATAAACAAAGCTGTTTCGAGTATTGCTGAAGAACTTAGAGATACAACTCAGATGGCCAATTTAGCCAAGGAACTGGCAAGTAAAAATAAACAAAAAATAGATCAGTTATCTAGCCAGCTGGCAATGATTTCAGACAGAAACAGGAGAGCCAACCTCATTTTTTTCAGGAATTACTGAAGAGATAAATAATATGCTTCTAGAGGGAACGCTGAGAGAATGGATTGAAGAAAAGGGAGTTAAGGTTCAGCCTCAAGAAATAGAAAGAGCCCATAGACTACAGAGGAGAAGAGAGGGAAAGGCTCCAAGAGATGTTATTATTAAATTTACAAAAGAGAAGCTACAGCAAGAAGTTTATAAAACTTTGAAAAAGAAGAAGGACTTGTCCTTCAGAGCCAATAAGGTCTGGGTGAGAGAAGACTTCTGCCAAGAGACTATTAAGCAGAAAAACCTAATGAGACCTTATGGGAAAAAACTATATGACAACAAAGTAAAATTTTCATGGGGGTACCCATCTACAATAATAATATTTAAAGATGGGAAGAGGATGATAGCTAGAAACCCCAAGGAGGCAGAAGAACTTTTGAGAAGATAGGGACTTGCCACAGATGACTTGGGTGTACATAGAGAAGAGGAAACCATGGAGACACCAGACGATCCAGGAGAAGGAGCATCAAGCAGGCTTGATAAAAGGCGAAGGACGGCTTCTCTTGAGGATATCTCATAAAGAGAAGTATACAAGAGTTTAATGAGCTAACTATCTGGAAGGATATGTAGGGGGAGAATTAGGGATGCATACACTCTGGAAGGTGGGAGATGGGATGATGTTTTCGTCCACAATTCTGTCTCAACCACAGGGTAGGGGGGAGAAGGGAAGGCATTTCCTAATATATATAAACAAACACCCACAGTCAGGGAGGCCAATGAGTAAAAAAAATAAAGAAAATGGATAGGTCATTAAGAATACTTTCACTGAATGTAAATGGTTTAACATCAAATCTTAAGAGATACAGGTTAACTAAATTAGCTAGAGAACAAAAGATAGATTTGATGTGTCTACAAGACACACATAAAAAAAGATAGAACACCGTTAATAAAAGATCCATATTGGCAGGTCTTAGCAGAAGCTAGCGGGACTTCCAAGGCCAGGGGGTGGCAACCTTGATCCATAAGAACTTAACAGTAGAGGATACTGAAACATTAACAGATAAGGAAGGTAGATACCTATTAGTCAAGTTTAAAATGGAAGGTAAAAGGGTTACCCTAGTGACTATTTATATACCAAACAAAAACAAAAGAATTTTCTAATTAAGGTCTTCAAGAAGATTCAACAATTCTCAGAGGGTGAATTAATAGTTGGAGGGGACTTTAACATGGACATAACAAAGAATAAAAATATTAAGTTGGGAGAATGGGGATTGAAAGAAGCACATGAGTTTACAAGTTCAAGACCTAGACCCACACACATATCTAGTAGGCATAAAACGGCATCATGCATAGATTTTATAATCCTGGAAAAGAATAATAATATGTCTATAAAAAAAATTATAACCTTCCCAATCTGGATATCTGACCATGCTCCTTTAAGTATTGAATTGGAATTAAATTTACCAATAACAAATAGACCCTGGAGATATAATAATTTAATAATGGCAAAAGAAGAGGATAGAAACTTTATGAAATCTATATTTATAAGGAAAATAGAGGAAAGGTTCCCACTAATATATTATGGGATGCTGCCAAAGCAGTAATAAGGGGGCATTGTATAAAGAGCAAAAAGAGGATGAAAAGAGAATGGTATGAAAAAAGACAAGCCAAATTTCAGGAATTGGAGAAGTGACAAAAGGAACAAACGATAAAATATTGCCCTGCAAAACGGAACAAAATAAAAGACATCCAAAAACAGCTGGAGGCACAAGACATAGCTACAATATGGGAAAAGGAAACTATGGTAAGGAATGATTTTCAGAGGAATAGTATTAATACGGCGAAAAGACTGGTGAATTATTTGAAGATTAAAAAAGCAAAACAGAAGGTTAGAAGTATAAAAATTAACAAAAACTTAACACAAAGCCCTAAGGAAATTATTAAGGCCTTTGAGAATTTTTATAAAAATCTGTATACGGAAAAGCCCATAAAGGAGTTCCAGGAGTCAATTAGTCTTTCTTTGGAGAAAGAGAGGATCGAAGCATTAGAAGGCGATATTTCAGTCCAGGAAATAAAGGATGTAATAAAAGGTTTTTAAAAAGGCAAATCACCAGGGCTAGATGGCTTTACAGGTGAATTCTATAAAGAAATGATTGAAACTATTGCACCTGAAATGCAAGCAGTTTTCAATGAAGTGTTGGGAGGAAAGAATGCCCCAGATATGTGGAGGGAATCAGAAATAATATTAATTCTAAAACCTCAAAAGGACCCAGAAGAGGTAGGTTCATATAGACCAATAAGCCTATTAAACCAAGTCTATAAGATGTTTGCAAAAATATTGGCTAATAGACTTCAGAAGGTCATTTCAACAATCATTAAAGGGGACCAATATGGGTTTATTAAGGGTAGAAACAAGTCACTGGGTCCAGATGGCATACATCCGAGAGTTCTGAAAGAACTCAAAGTTGAACTTGTGGATCTTCTAACAAAAATCTGTAATCTTTCATTGAAATCTGCCTCCGTTCCTGAGGACTGGAAGGTAGCAAATGTCACCCCCATCTTTAAAAAGGGTTCCAGAGGAGATTCGGGAAATTACAGGCCAGTCAATCTGACTTCAATACCGGGAAAGTTGAAACCATTATCAAGGACAGAATGAGTAGGCACAGTGATTAACACAGGTTATTGAGGAAGACTCAGCATTGGTTCTGCAAGGGAAGATCTTGCCTCACTAACCTGTTACATTTCTTTGAGGGGGTGAACAAACATGTGGACAAAGGAGACCCAATAGATGTTGTTTACCTTGACTTCCAGAAAGCTTTTGATAAAGTTCCTCATCAAAGGCACCTTAGAAAGCTTGAGAGTCATGGAGTAAAAGGACAGGTCCTCTTGTGGATCAAAAACTGGCTGAGTAATAGGAAGCAGAGAGTGAGTATAAATGGGCAGTCTTCGCAGTGGAAGACGGTAAGCAGTGGGGTGCCGCAGGGCTCGGTACTGGGTCCCATGCTCTTTAACTTGTTCATAAATGATTTAGAGTTGGGAGTGAGCAGTGAAGTGGCCAAGTTTGCGGATGACACTAAATTGTTCAGGGTGGTGAGAACCAGAGAGGATTGTGAGGAACTCCAAAGGGATCTGTTGAGGCTGGGTGAGTGGGCGTCAACGTGGCAGATGCGCTTCAATGTGGACAAGTGCAAAGTAATGCACATTGGGGCCAAGAATCCCAGCTACAAATACAAGTTGATGGGGTGTGAACTGGCAGAGACTGACCAAGAGAGAGATCTTGGGGTCGTGGTAGATAACTCACTGAAAATGTCAAGACAGTGTGCGTTTGCAATAAAAAAGGCCAACGCCATGCTGGGAATTATTAGGAAGGGAATTGAAAACAAATCAGCCAGTATCATAATGCCCCTGTATAAATCGATGATGCGGTCTCATTTGGAGTACTGTGTGCAGTTCTGGTCGCTGCACCTCAAAAAGGATATTATAGCATTGGAGAAAGTCCAGAAAAGGGCAACTAGAATGATTAAAGGGCTGGAGCACTTTCTCTATGAAGAAAGGTTGAAACGCTTGGGACTCTTTAGCTTGGAGAAACGTCGACTGAGGGGTGACATGATAGAGGTTTACAAGATAATGCATGGGATGGAGAAAGTAGAGAAAGAAGTACTTTTCTCCCTTTCTCACAATACAAGAACTCGTGGGCATTCGATGAAATTGCTGAGCAGACAGGTTAAAACGGATAACAGGAAGTACTTCTTCACCCAATGGGTGATTAACATGTGGAATTCACTGCCACAGGAGGTGGTGGCGGCCACAAGTATAGCCACCTTCAAGAGGGGTTTAGATAAAAATATGGAGCACAGGTCCATCAGTGGCTATTAGCCACAGTGTGTGTATATATATATAAATTTTTGCCACTGTGTGACACAGAGTGTTGGACTTGATGGGCCATTGGCCTGATCCAACATGGCTTCTCTTTTGTTCTCTTATGTTCTTAACATCACACACCCATTAGAAATATACTCAATGTCCTATATCATGGTCAGAAGGAAAAAATAGGGTTACTAAAACTGGACATTTATAAAGCTTTTGATACTCTATCTCACAAATTTTTATGGCAAATATTGAGGAAAACTGGGATAGGGAAAAGGTTCCAACAGGCATTTCAGGAGATCTATAAAGGAGGAAATACGAAAGAAAGAGTAAATAATAACCATACACAAGCATTTCCTATACAAGGAAAAGACAGGGTTGTCCCCTATCTCCTCTCTTATTTATAATAGCAATGGAACAACTAGCGGAACGGATTAGAAATTTGGGTAGAATTGAGGGCTATAAGATTGGTAATGAAGAGATTAAGCTTAACCTTTTTGCAGATGATATTATTGTAATTATGACTAACCCTAAAGAGGGTGTTAAAGAGATTAAGATTATCCTAGAAGACTTTGAAAAGTGTTCAGGGTTAGGGGTCAATTTGACAGAATCAGAAATTATTTATTTAAATGTTAACAGAAAAAAAGGCATGAGATAAATACGTTTACGAAAATAGGATTGGGAGTTAAGAAATTTAAATATTTAGGTATAGTTCTGCATAAAAATATTGATAGAATGATAAAGGAAAACTATGATAAAATATGGGAAAAAATTGAGAGAGACATGAAAAGATGGAAAAATAAAACGTTAGGGTTATCTTCTAGAATAAGAAGCACTAAAATGTTTTTGATACCAAAGTTAACATACCTATTTCAAACGTTGCTTCTGGGAACAAGGAAAAATAAAATTGAACAATGGAATAGAGTATTAAGAGAATGGATATTCAATAGTAAAAATTGCAGATTCCATAAGCAAATAATATATAATCATAAATCAGAATTTGGATGGGGAATTCCAGACCTATTTATTACGAAGCCTTCCAACTAAAGCCATTATTAGAAATAGGTGAGGAAAAGTCTCAGAAGTGGGTCAGAGAATGAAATAAATAATAATATAGGTAGATCAGGCATTTTCTCTAAAGTTACAAATAAAGACTTACAATTAACAATAGGCCCTAGAAGAGCTTCATTAGAGGTTTGGAAGAAATGGCAGCCGCATTGGTTAGGAAGAGTTTCTAGATGGGCACCCCTGGAAACTGTCAATGAGGAAGTGCAAGAAACTAATTGGTGGGAAAGGTTAAATCTCAAACGTTATTGCAGAGTGGAAGACATGTTTCGAAGTGGAAATCTTAAACCCTTACAGGAAATAACAGAAGAAATAGGAAAACAATATTAGTTAAAAGTAGCTGGGCTATACAAGACAGTAAAAAAAGATTAGCAAAAATGAAGATTTTTGGATAGATACGCCAATGGAAGTACTATGCAAAGAAATGGCAAAGTAGGGAAGATAAATAGAATGATGATAGAAAACAAGGAAAAAATAGTAGAGTATTTACAGAGGAGATGCAGCCAGGAAGGCTGGATATCAGAGAGGATGGTGGAAAAAATTAAGAAAGGAATAGAAGAAATCAAAGTAACTAAATTTAAAGAACTTGAATATAAATTTCTTACAAAATGGTATAAGACCCCAGCACAATTAGCTAATATGATTCCAGGATTGAGTCCGCTATGCTGGCATTGTAAACTTTCTAAAGGTTGGTATGCTCATATGTGGTGGAATGCCCAGTAGTAAAGATCTTTTGGAACAAAATTATCGAAATAATCAGAAAAGTATGCAATATAACATTAACCATAGAGTTTAATCTTATGTTGGTAAGCACAATAGATGGCCCGATAATAGACACGAGTATGCAAAATTTAGTCAAGGCTATGGTATTGGCAGGTAAGGCGGTCATCACTTTGGGTTAGAAGGACAAAAGTAAATGGACAGTAGAAATCTGTCACAATTATTTGTTTGAATTTATACAGTCAGACATCGTGGCGGTACTTAACAAGGAGACAACATGGGATGTGAAAACCAAGGAAATTATGACCAGATTGAAGACCTACCTAGATTGGACAGCGATAGAAGGAAGGACGGACATTCAGTGGAAGACTAAGACTTTGTGCCCATGGCTGGGGGGAAGAGAGTAGGAGTAAAGGGGGGGAGGGAGGAAGGGCGGGTTGGAAATAAAAATATTTGTTGTAATGGACTAAATAGAATAACAAATAAAGACTATTTATATTTTAAAAAAGAAATAGTTTTAAAGCTGCAGGAATAAAGCCCAGGCCATCTTTTCTGAGCAATCTGAGGATAGCATTAGCGCTCTTTTCCACTGTGTTTGCTGAAATTATTGTATGCTGTTTGAGGCTGGCATTGTGCGAAAAGGTGACACCTAAATATTGGAAAGTTTTAACTTGTTCAATAATATTACCATTGATCTTCCAGTTAGCTTTCCTATATCGTCTAGTGAAGTGCATTATTTTTGATTTAGAGTAATTAATTGGTAAATGCTCAATGTCACATTGTTCACTAAAAATTTTAGGGGAAGGTTTTTGGTCAATTTCCAATTGTGATAAGAAGACAGCATCATCTGCATACATTAAGATTGATATCTTTTTTCCACTTGACAGACAGGGGGCATGGGTATCAATAGCATGTAAGGAATGAATTAGGGAATTCACATATATGTTGAATAAAAAAGGTGGTAGAAGGCAACCCTGTCTAACTCCTTTTTTTACTGGAATTTTGGAAGATAATCTACCATCTTGTGTGGGTCTTATCTGAAGACTGTTATCTTCATGGAGTTCCACTTGTTTTAATGCAACTCTTCTTCAGAACTACTCTTGGGGAAAATATTTCAAAAATCTGATCAGGAAAATACATAATAAATTCAACATTTTTAATAAACATGATACTTTAAAAGAGAATGAAGGCAGGTTTTGTTTTTAGTTTTAAAAAGCACAGGGGGTTGTTTTCATGGATTTTGTGTAGAAGTGAGGAAAAAACAATATGCAGGTTTCTATGTGAATTAGCAGCTGTGCTTTTTTGTAGAAAAAGCCCACAGGAGCTCATTTGCATATTAGGCCACACCACCTGGTCTGGGAGTATGTGGCTGCTGCATGGTGGGTCCAGCCAGCCAGGGGCGTAGCTAGGGCTTTCGGGGCCCAGGGCCCAAGATTTATGTGGGCCCCCCTACGTGTGCGCACGCCGCCGGAAACAGGAAGTGGCGTCACTTCCGGTGACGGCATGCCACCGCCGGAAACAGGAAGTGACATCACTTCCTGTGGCATCATTTTCCCCTGCGCCACCTGCCGGAAACGGGAAGTGACATCACTTCCTGTGACATCATTTCCCCCCCCCGCGCCACCTGCCGGAAGCAGGAAGTGACATCACTTCCCCCAAATGACATCATTTCCCCCAAATGCCACTGCCGGAAACAGGAAGTGACTTCACAGCACTTCCTGTGACGTCCCCAAAAATCCCCCAAATATCACCGCCGGAAACAATTTTGTTCTCAAATCCTGTATATACTTCATCAGTATATGGGATAAGGCACTTTCTCAACTGTGCTGCATAATGCAGCCTATTTATTTTGTCCTGTTTGCTCTGTTGGCTCTATCTGCGCCACCTTCATCACTTTCGGGGTGTGGATCCCCCAGTGTGGTGGGCTCCCGACTCCCTCCGCCGGCTGTTTCTGATAGCCCTGCGCCCCCTCTTTCATTTGATATGTGTCCCGTGCGGGTGCCACCCTCCCGCCGGGAGATGCCGCAAAATGAGCCCCCTTGAGGCTTATGGCGGCAGGGCTCGGGGGAAGCGAGCTAGACTGCTGTTCTTTTGAGGGGTTATAGAGTGTTTCGAGCCCATCCCTGTGGCATCAGTCCCATCGTTGTGGGACCCAGGGGGGCGGCGCAGCGACCCACCGAAGCAGCCTGTCACTAATAACACAGGTCAAGATGCAGGACAGGAACCCGGAAGTGACCGACAGGCTGCTTCAGCGGGTGGAAGGAGGGAGGGAGGGAAGGGAGGGAGGAGGGAGGGAGGGAAGGGAGGGAGGAGGGAGGGAGGGAAGGAAGGGAGGAGGGAGGGAAGGAAGGAAGGAAGAAAGGAAGGAAGGAGGGAGGGAAGGAAGGGAGGAGGGAAGGAAGGAGGGAGGGAGGAAGGAAGAAAGGAAGGAGGGAGGGAAGGAAGGGAGGTGGGAGGGAGGGAAGGAGGGAAGGAAGGAAGGAAGAAAGGAAGGAAGGAAGGAGGGAGGGAAGGAAGGGAGGAGGGAGGGAAGGAAGGAGGGAGGGAGGAAGGAGGGAGGGAAGGAGGGAAGGAAGGAAGGAAGAAAGAAAGGAAGGAAAAAAGGAGGGAGGGAGGGAAGGAAGGTGGGAGGAAGGAAGGGAGGAGGGAGGGAGGGAGAGAAGGAGGGAGGAAGGAAGAAAGGAAAGGGGAGGGAGGGAGGAAGGAGGGAGGGATGGAGGGAAGGAAGGGAGGAGGGAGGGAGGGAAGGAGGGAAGGAAGGAAGGAAGGAAGGAGGGAGGGAGGGAAGGAAGGGAGGAAGAAGGGAGGGAAGGAAGGAAGAAAGGAAGGAGGGAGGGAGGAAGGAGGGAGGAAGGAAGGGAGGAGGGAAGGAAGGAAGAAAGGAAGGAAGGAGGGAGGGAAGGAAGGAAGGCCGCCCCCTCCCGCCAGCCCCCCCCCCCCGCTTTTGGCACCCTCCCTCCCTGCCTGCCCTCCTTACCTGCTTCCAGGGCAGCGGAGAGTCCGGCGGCGGCGAGGCGGCGAGTCCGGCGGCGAGGCCGCTGGAGGGCCTCCAGCGACCAGCGCCGGCTTCTCCGATGCCCTCCCCGGCCTCCGCCTGCACTGGAGGCCCGCGCACGGGGCCCTGCGGCGGTCGTGGAGCCGGGGAAGCGTCGGAGAGGCCGGCACTGGTCGCTGGAGGCCCTCCAGCGACCAGCGCTGGCCTCTCCGCCGCTTCTCCGGCCTCCGCCGCCGGGCCCCGCGACTGGGTGGGGAAGGCGGCGAGTGCAGCCGGCTTCTGAGGGGCCCCTTGGCATTGCCAAGGGGCCCCCCAGACCCCCCAGACCTGGGGCGACCCACCCCCCCCACGCCCCCCACGCCCCCCCTCCCCACGCCACTGCAGCCAGCCAGAGCCCTGGTTAGACAAGACAGAGTTTTGTTCCTGTGGGCTCTGGCAGGGGAAAAGCCCTGATTAGCAGGACAGGGTTGCCAACTCTAGGTTGGGAATTACTAGAGATTTGGGTGGTGGTGCCTGAAGAGGGCAAGGTTGGGGAAGGGGAGGGGCATCAGCAACATATAATGCCATAAAGTCCATTCTCCAAAGCAGGCATTTTCTCCATGGGAACTGCTCGCTTTTGTTTTGAGATTGTTGTAATTCTGGGGAATCTCTGGCCCCACCTAGATGTCGACAACCTTGAGGTAGGAAAAAGTCTGAAATATGCAGTGAGACACAGTCCCTCTCCCTGTTTAATTTGAGGCTCAGTAAAACTGATAGAGCTTCTATGTAATATGTAACTCAAGGGAAGGAGGAAACACTCTATGGTGCTTTTCAGTGTCCTAAGTAACTTCCTTCACATTTCCTTTTCTCTTTCACCTGATCTACTATGCGATGTGAAAGCTCTCTCTGCATCAAGAGCTCATCCATCAACGGTGATGGGATGGTGGAAAAGCTCTGCTTCAAACTTCCTGTGTCACTAAGAGTCTAATTCAGTTGTGCTTCCTGTTCTTTCCACATTGCATAACACCTGGTGCTGCTTCAACTGAAGGAACTATGTGTTTTGTGTTTGCCCCCTTTTTTAAAGCTTTCACTGTGTGGTAAGCAACTGCAAAACTAGGGTTGGCAATGAGAATTCAAGCAGTTACACAATAGGTTTGAAGAGGGACCCCTGAATAATTAATGAATACCCCTATAATAATGAATGAAAATATGTTTTTTTGCCTTCAGAAGAGAATGTCTGATGCAACGTTTAAAGTAACTGTTAGAGGCCACACAGCCCAAATGGGAGTGGATTCAAGGTTGTAAAAGTAGATAAAAGAGGCCCCTCTGAGAAGCTTCTGCTAAGCCGATAACGCTGAAGAACAAGGAATGGAAAATTACTGGAAGGAAAGCAAGGGGATGGGGCATGTTGAGTAGATAAGGCTGTAGGCTTGCCTGCTTGTTTTGGGTGTGAATAAAAATGGCTTGTATGAAAATAACTATAACTTAGTCATTTTGAAGGCTATGATGGCTAAGTCAGAGTAAAATCGATTCATACCAAGCAATGTGTGGGGCTCCGTTATTTTCCTGCTACAGTTTTATTCCTTGCTAGTGCCGATTAAAACTGTTACTTCCTTTAGCTCAGAGAACGAAAATGGAACAGAAGAAAAAAGGAAGAGTGGAAAGCTATCTACTATGATGACACAGACACCATTGACTGATACAGAATATCTTGAAGACCAAAAGAAAACCAAAGCTTCACGGTAATGAATCACAGTGGCAGAATTTTTTCAACCATGTCAGCTGCTAAAAACCTTGCAAGAATATATCCTACATGTTTCACAGGCATTAGTCATCTTAAGACTTATTTATTTCAGCAGATTTATCCAGATTTTTGAATTAGGATAAGAACTCAATCTACAACCACATGGTTGTTGAGAATATAAAATGGAGGAGAGGAGAATGTGGAAAGCTGCTTTGGGTCGCCGCTAGAGAGAAAGGCAGGGTACAAATGAAGTAAAATAAATAAACACAACCCTCCCTTTCCAAGGTCTTACTACTGGGATTCTGCCACTTTCTCATAGTCTTCAGTCATTTTGTAGTAGTCTTTAAATCTCAGTGCATGATAGCTTTTCAGTTTGCCTTATCTACAAGCTACTCCAAGAATTCCATACTGGGCATACAATATATATCAGATCTCTATTCTTGCTTTCTGCTTTGTACATACATTTCTTAATGTACTCAGACTAGTCTATATAAATGTGCATGCTTGTATATCTCAGCCTCATTCATGTTTTCTCTTTGCTTCCCCTCTTTATCTACTTTACAACCAAACTCACTTCTTTTCATTGTTCAGAAACTCCATGATAAGTTTCCTCTTCCTCATACCGTGCAAGTAGCCTGCTGAGCACCAGGGCAGAATATAACCTATTTCCATAATCTCGTAGCTTGAATGGCAATGAAGAACCAGCACTAATTAATGAGGAGTCTAGAAACAGTAAATTGTATAGAGCAGGGGTGGCCAAACTGCAGCTCAGGAGCCACATATGGCTCTTTCACACATCTGGCATGGCTTTCCAACCCCCACTGCCCCGTCAGCCAGTTTGGAGGAGGCATTTGTCTCTTTAAATTGTTTCTCCAAGCCAAGACAGCCAGCAGCTTGGGGAATTAGTTTAAAGTTAAAGTTGCTTTTTTCCCACCTCTCCTTCCTCCCCCATCTATTTGCCTGCCTGCCTTCCTTCCTTGTGGGTCTCAAACATCTGAGGTTGATGCCTTGCAACTATCAAACATCTGACATTTATTCTATGTAGCTCTTCCATTAAACAAGTTTGGCCATCCCTGGTATAAAGACAGCAGTCTGAATTCCATGCAGTGCTGGTAAAGGCACATTTCTTCATCTTTTGCTTCCCCACAGCAGCCACCTCAAAAGACATTGCACCCTTTAAAATGTGTAATTTGTATGCATTGTTCTGATGAGTCAGTGAGTGGGTTTATCTGTGATTCAAAGCTTCCAGTAGTAATTTAAAAAATCAAAATAAGTATATTGATATCAGATCTAACTAGACAACATAAATAATTTAGGAAATAATAAACTATCAATAATGAGTTGATTCTGTAAAAGCATGCTCATTCTGACTTTCAAGGGCTACCATGATACCAAGAGAAATGTTAAAAGTAAAATCCTCCTTGAGTGGGGAAAAAGTGATGAAACTGCTAAGCATAGGGTGTTTTCTCAATGTAGGTCAAAGACAATTGTGGATAATACTATCCTGGCAGCAGATGGTAAGAATGACTCAAAGCTAGAAAGGAAGAAGCACGCTTCAAATAAGGTACTGAGGGGTTTCCACATGGGGGGGGGGGGGTCAAGTGACAGATGACACATGTAAAAACATAGGGCAGACTGTAAAGATGGGAATTGAGGGCACATCTCTTTTACACTATTCTGTGGAGCCCAAAAGGGAACCAGGATCCAGAAGCGACAGTGAGGTCCTTTCCTTCTCTTTAAACTCCACCAACTCCACCTGTAGTTGTTAATGATGCACCACTTATTTATGTTATCTTTATCATCATCATCATCATCATTTATTTAAATTAGTTTATATAAATAATAATAATGTGTTCTTCATAAAATATGTTCTTCATAATGTTACAATAACTAGCCATCACTATCTTTACACACTAGACAAAAATATCTGAAATGAATAGTAGTATTAGCATAGCAATAGCTGAAATTAATTAACATGTTTGTTTCCCCTAGTTTAAGTCCAATGCTCATTTTCACAAGTTGTTTCTGGATGTCCCAATCGATGAGCCCTTGAGACAAAGTAAGTATATCTACTAATTTTTGTTATTTGGGGTTGTTGTGACATGCCATGTTCCTTTTTTCTTCTCACAGTGGCCTTTCTTACAAGCTTTATGGAGCAACATCTATTGTTGGTTATTCTATCTATGGAAGGTTTTGTGCCATTCTATTCTTGGTTTTGATATTCAGTTGTTGATGGACTGTTTTAGTTTATCGCCAAAATGTAATTTCAAATCACTTTTGTAACAATCCACTGGGTGTTTGCTGCTGGGTAGCTTTTGCTACATACCAAAGTTTAAGTTATGAGGCACCTAGGACATAATCCAAGACAAACTGGGTTTTGCAAAATTGTATATTTACTAGTGAGTAATAGATTCTATACTTGGTATTTTTCATATAGCAATTAATACTGCATGTTTTTCTTGTGCAAATTCAAGTCTGATAACATGACACACATGATTGCTTTATAGGCTTCACCTGTGCCTTGCAGAAAGAAATTGTGTACCAGGGGAAGCTATTCATATCAGAAAACTGGATTTGTTTCCATTCTAAGGTGTTTGGCAAAGACACTAAGGTTAGTAAAGTCCTTATCTTATGAAAGCTTGGATTCAGAAAGGTCACGCCTAATTCTTATTTAATATGGATAAGGATGATGCACAGTTATTAGAGAAACAGCATCACCCTTGTTATAACACAGTATGGCTGATACATTTGCACTTATACCCGAGCCTGAATATAAAAACAGATGGTGTTGGTTTTGTCTGAACATTTCTGTGGAAGGGTCTTCCCTGAAGCAGATATTGTATTGTGGCTTGTTAGCTCTTGTTTTCACACTTTAATGGCTGACTTGATCTCATTTCAGATTAGTATACCTGTGCCCTCAGTAACTCTATTAAAGAAAACTAAAACTGCCCTTCTAGTGCCAAATGCTCTTGTTATATCAACAGTGTCTGATAGGGTAAGTTCATGTTTTGATATAGGAGTCTTTTTTCCCCCTTTTTATCTTTCCATACACACCCATGTTCCTCTGTGATTTAATTCATTTTCAGTAGCAGGAAACCTCAGCCAGCATTTGGTCTAAATCCAGTCTCTTGAGATGACTGTCATGTTCCCGATTGCCAAGCCAAAGACAAAGGGTATATGATGGAATGGTAATAATGGTCAGGAGGCTTGCTAGCACTCCATAAATATTCTAAAACCCCTTTTCAAGAAAATTTGCTAAGTTGCCAGTTCCTGAATAACCTCAATCAATAATAAAACCAAAATATGGTTCATTATAGAATCATAGAGTTGGAAGGGACCTCCAGGGTCATCAAGTCCAACCCCTGCACAATGCAGGAAACTCACAAATACCTCCCCCTAAATTCACAGAACCTTCATTGCTGTCAGATGACCATCTAGCCTCTGTTTAAAAACCTCCAAGGAAGGAGATCCCACCACCTTCTGAGGAAGCCTGTTCCACTGAGGAACTGCTCTAACGGTCAAGAAGTTCTTCCTAATGTTGAGCCGGAAACTCTTTTGATTTAATTTCAACCACTGGTTCTGGTCCTACCCTCTGTGGCCACAGAAAACAATTCCACACCATCCTTTATAGGACAGCCCTTTAATTACTTGAAGATGGTGGTCATATCACCTCTCAGCCGCCTCCTCTCCAGGCTAAACATGCCCAGCTCCTTCAACTTTCTTCATAGGACTTGGTCTCCAGACCTCTCACCATCTTCGTTGCCCTCCTCTGGACCCATTCCAGCCTGCCTATATCCTTCTTAAAATGTGGTGCCCAAAACTGAACACAATGCTCCAGGTGAGGTCTTACCAGAGCACAGTAAAGTGATACCATCACTTCACATAATCTGGACACTATACTTCTGTTGATACAGTCCAAATTGCATTTGCTTTTTATATTCAACTAGCAGTAAAGCCCATTGTAGGAAGAAATACCATGGGCCCTAGAAAAAATATTTGGGAGGGGGATGATGAATGTGTAGGTGGCAGGAAGGAAGGAAGATAGGCAAACAGAATGAAAGAGAGATACAGAGAAAGAATGATAGGAAGAAGATGGAGATAAAAGAGTGAGAGGTCCTTTCTCCATTCAGCTTTGCTCCAGATATATTGAGTCACTTGGAGGCTGCCTTCCTTTGCCACCACCTCTTTTGTCTGCCCAGGACCCTGGGGCAGGACCAGTGCTAGGGCCTCAGGCACCCCAGGCCAGCACCTGTCCTGTGCCTCCCAACTGTGCCTGCCCTGCCGCCACACCCCCACCCATGGGGAGAGAAGAAGACTGCAGATTTATACCCCACCTTCTCTCTGAATCAGAGACTCAGAGCGGCTTACAATATCCTATATCTTCTCCCCCTACAACAGACACCCTGTGAGGTGGGTGGGGCTGAGAGGGCTCTCATAGCAGCTGCCCTTTTAAGGACAACTCCTGTGAGAGCTATGGCTGACCCCAGGCCATTCCAGAGCAGGCGAAGCTGTGTGAAAGGAGGGGTGGGCAGGCTCCAGCCGAGTCAGGCCTGCGTAGTGCACTCTTGGAGGTGTAGAGCACCTCTGAGAATGCACTGCAGAAGCGTTGTCCTCCAAGTCATACTCAGAGAAGCTGCGCTGATGCCCCCACCCGACTGCATTCACCTTGAAGGCAAAAGCAGCCAGGCAGGGCACATTCTTCTCTGAGTTGAACCTCCCTTACAAGGGAAACCCAGCTCGGAGAAGCTGCACCGACAACCCACCCAGCTGCCTTCACCTTGAAGGCGACAGCAGCCGGGCAGGGCGCATTCTCCTCTGATCTGGGCTTTCCTTGTGAAGAAAGCCCTGCTTGGAGGAGAGCACATGTCAACACACTTCTGAGCAGCGCACCTAGTGACTTCCTGAATCAGTACCCTCACAAGTGAACGATGGATGGGGCTTTGGGGAGGAGTTTTAAAACTTGGAGGGGAAGTTCTACAATTACAAACTTAGATCCGCATGTTCAGGAAAACTCCTTTTCAAAAGTACTCTTGAGAACAGCAGGGCAACTCCAGGATGAAAGCATTTTCAGTGCCCATAAAAAAAAATAAATGTAGAAGACTTAAAAAATTGCAAAGCAAGACAAAAGTGACAGTGATATGCAATGTAAATTATTACTTTTAAATACTCACAGACAGGATTTGCCAAGTGTAGAAACAACCAAAGAGAAATGGAAGGAAGGAAGGTAGACAGACAGAGGCTGCAATCACACACGTTAAATAATGCAGTTTCAATCCAATTTCAAAGCACCTAAAATTTAGGTTCTGGAACTCCACTCCTGTGAGCTCCTGCCCAAAATAAGGCCTGTGAGAGAAGTAGAAAGGAGAAGGAAACTGGATAGAATGAAAGAAAAAGACAAAGACAGAGAAAGAATGAGAGGAATGAATGAAGAGAGCTCTGAGAGAGAGCAGAGAAAAAGTGCTACAAGGGTGAGGTTTGGCTTTCTAAACAGCTTTTTAAGCAGCTTTCTAGGCTTTCTAAGCAGCTGGGGAAGTTGCTGAGAATTTCTGAGTTTGTGTGACTGTGTGATTGCTGAAAATTCTGAGTTTGTGATTGCTGGGGAACTGCTGTTTCTTTGGTTTGAGTGCGCTGAAGGTAATTGTTGCTGATTGATTAGGAGTGGCTGTGTTCCCCACCCCCTTTGCATTATTAAGTTGCACCTTGACAGAGGCACGAGCCTTTGGCGCAAGCTGAAGTGTGAGAGCTAAAGGGCTCTTGGCCTGTGGCTCTTAGCCTGGGGGCTCTGTAAGAACCAGGAACCCAGATTCCTTGTGTTCCCAATAAGGTAAGTAGACCCTCCAGAAGGAGAGCCACATAAACAAACAGGATTTAAAAGGGGACTGTATATTTTTGAAAAAAGCTATAAGGGGGGAGATTTTCAGTGTTTTGCACTGAGTGTCACATGTATGACTATCTGCCCACAGGACAGAAGTCTTGGGTGTGTGCTCGATGCAAGGAGCTCCTGGTCCTCAGGGAACGAGTTTGTACCCATGAGGCCGAGGTGACTGACCTGGAGAAGCAGAGACAGTCAGTTAGGCACTCGGAGAAGACTCTCGGGGACGTATTAGATGAGCCCCACTCTGAACGTGGCAGCCCCATTGCTGCCAAGGAGCATGAGGGTCGAGAGGGTGTAAGAAAAAGCCCCCTTCTTTTCATACACATGGACATCGTGATCCCCAGTATGGTTGCCAGGGTGCCTGGAGTTTTGACTCACACACATCTGCTCTAAGAAGTGGACTTTGCCCATGGTTTCTAAGGCTTATGTGAGTACTATAAGCCTCAGCTTTGCAGCAGCATTCTACATCTCTGCATGGGTGTTAGCCAGAACTACAGACAAGCCTCCAGCCGCTCCTTGCATGCACAATCTCGGCTGTTGTAGTGGAAGAAGCCACGCCGCCATGAACTGTTCAGGCAAACAGTTTCCAGCCTGTTTCCATGAACCAAAGGCTAACACCACCAGAATCCATCTTGTTTTCCTGACTCCATTACAGCAAAGCAAGGGACTCACATATCCAACAGCTGCTTCAACTTCTGCATAAAGCAATCAAGCTTATCTTAGGCGTGGATCCTGCCAGACTGCCTAAACTTTTGTCCAACAGAACCCAAGACAAAGGATGGTGCTAGCAGAGGAGTAAAGAAGAGGAAGAACAGCTTCACTCAGAGCCATAGTTATTGTATAAATCAGGTGTCACCTTAGGTATCAATTTGACCCTCTATTGTCACTTATACATAAGTTTGGATAACTTGTTTAATCACCTCCACCCAATACCTCCACCCATTTCCCTGCCCTAACTGTCACACTGGAGCCTCCCCCTTGCCCATTGTTACCTGGAAACCCAATCAGGTAACCAGGGCCAGGTCTGCTCATTGGTCAGGGATGGGTATCCAATCTGGTGCCCCCAATAAACTTGGCCATTGGCTACAGCACAAGTCCAGCCCTTATGGTCATTGAGGAGCCTCCCCTTTTTCTGAGGTCATGTACCAGCTGACCACCTGTCATCCGCCCCTGAACCTCCTACCCCCTTAGTGGTCAAAGTAGACTTTATAATCTCTGACCCAACATTCTGCACGTGTGCATCTGGCAGTACCTCATTCCTGCTGTTTAGATACATCCTTGATTCCTGATCAGTTGAGGGTCCCTTCCCCCATCGCCCTAGTTTGTCGCCATTGGAGCCTTCCTCGAAGACTACGATCAGTAATTATCACCCTGTTTGTCTATTCCTGTGCATTTCTCTCTATTTTTATTAGGTCTGAATGTGTGTTTTATGTATCCATTACCTTGTATATGTGTTCTATAAGTTTCTATAATAAAAGCATAACTGTTTTATTTAATTAGTGTCCTTGGTAAATTTAGCAATAATTTCTGGAAGTGGAATCCTGTATACATAGATTCTAGGTTCTTTTGAGCCAAAGTTGCCCACCTGTCAACTCCCCAACCTCTTTTGAGGGCATTTTGGCTTACAAGGGAACAGGGCACCGGGCTGAGGATAAAAGGAATGCGGCCTCAGTAGGGACCTCTTCTTTAGTTGGTGAGCGGATATCCTTTCATGCCAAGGAACCATCCATGGGCAGAGAGAGAGGGGGGGTCTAGGTAGTTGGTGATTCGATCCTTAGGCAAGTAGACAACTGGGTGGCAAAACTGCGTACTGATTGGGTAATGGATCAGAGTTCTCCACTGAGATGGTGACAAACAGTATGGGCTGCCTGCCAAACACTCGAGGCTGCAGGAGGAAGGTTGCGGACCTAACTTGCCTGGGAAATTATAGATGTTTGTATACAAATGCTAGAAGTGTTCGAAGTAAAATTGGTGAGTTGGAATGTTTAGTGTTGGGGGAAAACATAGACACTGTGGGAATTTCAGGAACTTGGTGGAATGAGGAGAATCAGTGGGACGCTGTGATTCCTGGATATAAGTTATATCGGAAGGATAGGGAGGGAAGGGTTGGAGTTGGGGTGGCTCTGTATGTCAGAGAGTGTATACAGTCCAGTAAGACTGAGGTCAAAGAATTAGATTCCCTTCTAGCAATGCTTTGGGTTAAAATAGAGGGCCCAAAAGGAAATTTAACTATGGGAGTTTGTTATCGCCCACCAAATCAAAAGATAGAGGTCGATTATAATATGATGGAAGGATTAAAGATAGTGGCTAAACATAATACTGTGTTGTAATAGGTGATTTTAACTACCCGCAGATTGATTGGGTCAATATGTGTTCAGGTCGAGAGAAAGAGATTGAGTTTCAAGATGCTCTCAATGACTGTGCTATGGAGCAGATGGTCACAGAACTCACCAGGGGTGGGGCGATCCTGGATTTGGTCCTAAGTAATGCCCAAGACTTGGTGAGAGATGTAAAAGTGATCGCACCGCTTGGGAGCAGTGACCATAACGTTATTGATTTCACCATTTGTATAAATAGGGAGTTGCCCCCAAAAGACCAGCACAACCACGTTTAACTTTAAAAGGGGTAAATTCTCTGAGATGAGGAGGCATGTGAAGAGGAAACTGAAAGGAAAGGTAAATACAGTCAAAACCCTTGGGGAAGCTTGGAGGCTGTTTAAAACTACAATCCTAGAAGCTCAGATAAAATATATACCACAAATTAGGAAAGGCACAAACAGGTATATGAGAAGGCCTGCATGGTTAACAAAGTAATGGAAGCTGTAAAAGCAGTGGAAAGCTAGTCCAAGTGAGATTAATAAAAGGGAACACAGGCTGTGGCAAATCAAATGCAAGTCTGTGATCAGGCAGGCAAAAAGGGACTATGAGGAGCATATTGCAAAAAAAATAAAGACCAACAATAAAAATTTCTTCAAATATATTAGAAGCAGGAAACCAGCCAGGGAGGCAGTGGGGCCCTTGGATGACCAAGGGGTAAAAGGATTACTGAAGGACGATAGGGAAATGGCTGGGAAGCTGAATGCATTTTTTGCCTCAGTCTTCACTGTGGAAGACGAGAAGTGTTTGCCCGCTCCAGAACCACTAATTTTGGAAGGGTGTTGAAAGACCTGAGTCAGATTGAGGTGACAAGAGAGGAGGTCCTACAACTGATTGATGAATTAAAAACTAATAAGTCACCAGGTCTGGATGGCATACATCCAAGAGTTCTGAAAGAACTCAAAGTTGAACTTGTGGATCGCCTGACAAAAATATGTAATCTTTCATTGAAATCTGCCTCCGTTCCTGAGGACTGGAAGGTAGCAAATGTCAACCCCATCTTTAAAAAGGGTTCCAGAGGAGATCCAGGAAATTACAGGCCAGTCAGTCTGACTTCAATACCGGGAAAGTTGGTAGAAACCATTGTCAAGGACAGAATGAATAGACACGTTCACGAACACAGGTTATTGAGGAACACTCAGCATGGGTTCTGTAAGGGAAGATCTTGCCTCACTAACCTGTTACAGTTCTTTGAGGGGGTGAACAAACATGTGGACAAAGGGGACCCAATAGATGTTGTTTACCTTGTCTTCCAGAAAGCTTTTGATAAAGTTCCTCATCAAAGACTCCTTAGTAAGCTTGAGAGTCATGGAGTAAAAGGACAGGTCCTCTTGTGGATCAAAAACTGGCTAATTAATAGCAAGCAAAGAGTGAGTATAAATGGGCAATCTTCGCAGTGGAAGATGGTAAGCAGTGGGGTGCCACAGGGTTCAGTACTGGGTCCCATGCTCTTTAACTTGTTCATTAATTATCTGGAGTTGGGAGTAAGCAGTGAAGTGGTCAAGTTTGCAGATGACACTAAATTGTTCAGGGTGGTGAGAACCAGAGAGGATTGTGAGGCACTCCAAAGGGATCTTTTGAGGCTGGGTGAGTGGGCGTCAACATGGCAATGAGGTTCAATGTGGCCAAGTGCAAAGTAATGCACATTGGGGCCAAGAATCCCAGCTACAAATGCAAGTTGATGGGGTGTGAACTAGCAGAGACTGACCAAGAAAGATATCTTGGGGTCATAGTAGATAGCTCACTGAAAATGTCAAGACAGTGGGCGATTGCAATAAAAAAGGCCAGCGCCATGCTGGGAATTATTTGGAAGGGAATTGAAAACAAATCAGCCAGTATCATAATGCCCTTGTATAAATCGATGGTGCGGTCTCATTTGGAATACTGCGTGCAATTCGGTCACTGCACCTCAAAAAGGATATTATAGCATTGTAAAAAGTCCAGAAAAGGGCAATTAGAATGATTAAAGGGTTGGAACACTTTCCCTATGAAGAAAGGTTAAAACGCTTGGGGCTCTTTAACTTGGAGATACGTCGACTGCGGGGTGACATGATAGAGGTTTACAAGATTATGCATGGGATGGAGAAAATGGAGAAAGAAGTCCTTTTCTCACAATACAAGAACTCGTGGGCATTTGATGAAATTGCTGAGCAGTCAGGTTAAAATGGATAAAAGGAAGTACTTCTTCACCCAAAGGGTGATTAACATGTGGAATTCACTGCTGCAGGAGGTGGTGGCAGCTACAAGCATAGCCAGCTTCGAGAGGGGATTGGATAATAATATGGAGCACAGGTCCATCAGTGGCTATTAGCCACAGTGTGTGTGTGTGTGTGTGTATTTTGGCCACTGTGTGATACAGTGTGTTGGACTGGATGGGCCATTGGCCTGATCCAACGTGGTTTCTCTTATGTTCTTATGAAGTAAGTTACGTTAACGTTTGGAAGAAAGGAATAAAATAAAGGGGAAGGAAGGAAGACAGAGAGACATAAAAGTGACAGGAAGACAGGCAAGCAGGCAGGCAGCCATTAGAAACCTGCCTTTCACCCCCTCCCACTTGCATGTGGGAGGGGGGGTGAAAGGGAACCTTTAAATGGCTTCCTGCCTCTTAAAGTAAGCAGCCCATTGTAGCCTAATTTGAATAGAAAGAGTGAAGACTATTTGCAGATGGAAAGAGGGCTTGAGTATAGAGAATATAGAGTATAGAGAGCCTGTTTATCTGCTCTGCTGAACTGCTCCTCCCCCCCGTTGTGATGGAACTTTCCTGGTTTCTGTCAGAGTTTCCTTCCATATATATAGTTATTAAATGATGTTCAATGTTACTTAAGCAAGTATGTGCGTCACATGATATTAATTCACACTGCATTCAACCACAGACTGTGCTGTAAACGAAGAGGTGGAATACTGCCCCATGAGGATTTTCTGACATATTTGTAAATATAAATACCTCACCTCCCAGACTGTAGGGGCGGGCGGAGCGTACTGGGTGAGTGCAGCTTTGGCGGGCAGTGTTAGATGGAGGTGGCAAAACAGTGTCAGCATTGTTTTGGGGCGGGGAAATGGACTGAGGAAAGGCAGTAGTAATCAGCAAGGTTCCAGGAGAACCTCTCAGCAGACAACTGTCTTTGTTAGAGGTCAGAGGCTAACGGATGGGGTACTGGCTTGACAGGGCCTGCAGTAGGCGGGCCATAGCAAGGCTATCCAATAACAGGGAGGGATGGTGGCTCAGTGGTAGAGCATCTGCTTGGGAAGCAGAAGGTCTTAGGTTCAATCCCTGGCATCTCCAAAAAAGGGTCCAGGCAAATAGGTGTGAAAAACCTCAGCTTGAGACCCTGGAGAGCCGCTGCCAGTCTGAGAAGACAATACTGACTTTGATGGACCAAGGGTCTGATTCAGTATAAGGCAGCTTCATATGTTCATATGTTCAACAGGGGGAAGTGGTGACAGACAGAGTGCAAGGCCACTCCTGTGGTAGCCACAACATCCAATAAAAATTGAGGATCGAGCCAACACATTCAGCTTTTATTATAATTTACGATAGTAATATTGGTAAGATAAAATCTGGAGGTCACTGAACAATAATTATTGATTGTTTTCTTTTCAGTATATGTTCGTCTCTTTTCTCTCCAGAGACACAGCTTACAAATTATTAAAGTCTGTTTGCCAGCACTTAGAGGTATGTACTGACTGCTCTTTTTGTGTGTATGCTTTGTATATTGTTTCTCTTCATTTGTAATGTGTTGTTAGTTGATCAATAAGTATTATTTTAACACTGTATTTTTAGGATGTGAGTGTTGGAAACAGTCCCAGTCCTTCTTCTCCAGAAAACAGCTTCAGAGCTGATCGCCCTACAACCTTACCTTTGGTAATTTTCTTATTTTATGAATAACATGGATTTTTAAAGAAATTTGTGTAAGTTAAAATACTGTTAAATAAAATTATTAGTTTTGAAATATGTATACAAAATCCTTAGTGCAGATTTTTATCATAGTTACATTTCTTGAGGGGGGCATGTTTTAGATCATTGTGGCTATCTAAAGCTCCCTGCAAGAAAAGAAGTAACCTAGCAGTTGCCAAAGAAATCTGTCTGTACATGTGATACATGAGTGAGCAGTCACAGAATCAATAAGGAATACTATGCAGAGTCTGGATATAAACCAGGGGATCTGAGTCTCTACCTTTCCTTCAGAGCTCTTGGCTTAATGATTAGAAAAGGGTTGTATTTAATCACAGAGAACTATGATGCCTATGACAAACAGCACAGAACACTTGAAAAAATGAGCTGCTTTACATTTTATAGTTACCAAGAGGCTTAATATCCCAGTGTGAAGATGTTGTAAGATGCAGAAGGACTTAATATGAGACATGACAACATCACACTGTTGACTATTGTAATCCGCTTTACACGGGACAGGACCAGTGTTCCCTCTAAGCTGAGTTAGCATGAGCTAACTCATAGATTTTTAGCCTCCAGCTCACACATTTTTAACTTATCTCAGGAAGGATAACCCCAGAGCACACTAATTTATGCAGTAGCTCCAGGGCTTTTTTGGATCAGGAACGCACAGTTCTAGCTGGCTTGGTGAAAGGGGGTGTTGCCTAATATGCATGTGAGTTCCTGCTGGGATTTTTCTACAAAAAAGCCCTTTGTGAAACAGTGGTGGCGTCAGAGGGTGTGGCATAATATGCAAATGAGTTCCTGCTGGGCTTTTTCTACAAAAAAAGCCCTGAGTAGCTCACAACTTTAATGCCAGTAGCTCACAGAGTAGAATTTTTGCTCACAAGACTCTACAGCTTACAGGAAACATTGGACAAGACTGCTCTTGAAGACAAATCACAAACTTCAATTGGTGCAAAATGCCACTGCCTATTTATTGGTTAGAGCTGGTTTCTCTGTACACAAGTATCCTTACCACCCCTCAAGAGTAATATTTGCAATGGGATAATAATGGGAACACCAATCCCCCATTGTGATCTTAACTGGTAGCATAGGTTATTGTAGCACATTGAACAGTGTATTGGTTATGAGTTTGGTAGAATTATATTCCATGAATATAATTATATTCAGCCATGGACAACTATTAGCACATTACATTTTCTCAATTTGCCTCACAGGACTGTTGGTAAGATAAACCAAAGTATTTTGAGGGCATACAGCCTTGATTGTTCCTAAAAGTAGAGAACAAGATGTAAGAGTCTGATTTCCCCATGAATGACAACACTATGACTGATTCCTCACTAGCATTTACTCTGCCCCCGGGCTTCTGCTTTCCTTGGAACAAGCAATCGATTCCCCACTAGTCACTGTGTGGCTGCATTTTGACTCATGGCTCCCTCCAATTTTCCTCACAGCTTCCAGATCTAAAAAAATCCCCAAAAAAAAACAGAGCAGGAAACTGCAAGGGAAATTGGAGGGAACTGTGAATAGAAATGCGCCTGCACCGCAACTGGTGAGGAATTGATTGATTGCTTTCAGGAAAGCAGAAGCCTGGAGGCAGATCAATTGCTAGTGAGGAATCGATCTGTATTAACGTAATATTAATTGAGAACAGAAAACTAGCTTCAAGAAAGATGAGAGATCAGAGAATGAAATATTACCATGCTTGCATTAGAAAATTAGATGAAAAATCATGATGTGGCTTTTCAATTGAAGCTTACTTCATTAGGAGCATGTGAACTTTCAAATGATACTCATATTTTTTATCAGGAACAGAATGTTCTCCATCAGAGTATAGAAAAAGCACTTGTTTCTCCAGTTTTCACACATACCCATTAACCATTTGTTCTGGCAAAGAGACCAGCTAAGTATATGTGGATAAAAAATATTCTGCAGTACTTAATTGGAAATCCCTGAACTGCACATACCAGGCACTGAGCTCCAGCCTGGCTTACTTGGGACACATGGATTTGTTGCACTATTTTTCAGGGGTGTTGAACTCATGAGGGCCAGATCTGACATAAATGAGACCTTGTCAGGCCGGACCATGTGTGTCATAAAATGTCATGCCAGGTAGCAGAGATGTAAACTTTATAAACGACAAAGACAAACACAATTAAAGATTTTAAAAAAACAAAAAACCAAAAACTTAAAATATGCTTAAAAGATTAGCTCTCTTGCAATATTTTGTTTAGTTAACAGTTTCTGATAATTGACACCTCTTGCTCTGAATTATTGCATCAAAATCTGGAGACAATGGCTGTGCTGTAGCTATTTTGAGTATGCTGTTCAAGTATTGTTCAGGTGTGTGTCCGTAAGTTGCAAACCTACTTTTAATTTAGTTTCATTCATTACAGAAATCTCATGGTCAATGCTTTGAGCCTAAGATCCAGAGGAAAATATGAAATGGCTGTGGATTGAGAGCTTTAGTACATAAATTGCTTATGTGCTGGTCAGCCAGTGGAGAAAATAGAGGCTTTGCTCTGTAGCTCCTGTGCAATTGAGCAAGCCTAGAAAAAGCAAGCTGTGATGCAGAAGGAAACAAGAGAGAGAGAAGGAAGGAAGCAGATGACAGTGAGTTACTTGTGGGCCCAATAGGAGCCCTCTGGGGGCCTGATCCGGCCCTTGGGCCACATGTTTGACAGCCCTGATTTAGATCATCCTTTTTGTAGACTTCTGTCTTTATAAATTTCAAATGATAGATCACATTTTACTAGAGTTGAGCTTTTCCCAGGCCTACAAGTTGCCTCCCTTGAGGTTGCATGAGTTGCTACACACATGCATTCACAAATACAAACCTCTGAAGGTTTATTTGTATTTTATAGGTTTGCAACACTTATTCAGAATATTCAGTCCCTCAGATTAGAGAAGTGAACTGCAGTTTATCTGACACAATGAATTATTTCAAGTGACTTCTTCCAGGCAGGTTTGCAACTTCTTCAAAGCAAACACAGCTGCAGTATTTCTTTTCTTTAAACATATGAGATTAATTATAAAAAATTTAAAACTACATTAGGTTGAAAGAGTGAGACTTGATGAAGGATATCTGCTGAGCTTCATGAGACTGGTGTTTAAGTCTTCCACACCCATACCACTATTTTTCTGTTCACCGAACTATATTGTCTCAGATAAGCTGAGAGTCTCTTACTGTTGTGAATCACTGAAGGCACAGGGGACCTAGCTAACATGCCCTTCAGTCATGGCTGGCATTTCTGATGCATCTTCTCCTTAGGACTTCAGTGCAAATTATTCTGAACTGGATGGCATCATTCGGCAGCGGAGGCAGGAAATGGAAGAATCTAGCAGTACTGGTTCTCAGACTCCAGAACTGGAACATGTTCAAGGTTAAGATAAAATACTGTTTTGAGGGGCAGGTGTAGGTTCTCATTAATCATTTTTGTAATATTTACTTAAAACATTTGTATGCTGCATTTCCACCCATTTTAGGGTCCCCAAGTCAGAAAACAATCAAAACAATTTTTAAATACTGATAAAAATATATAAAACAATTAAATAAAACATAAATGTATAAACACTGAGGATACAAGCAAGGAGGAGGGCCAGTGATAGTTAATAAGGGAACACCAAACAAAACAAAAAAGTCTTCACTTGCTGGTGGAAGACAATTGAGGGAGACAAATTAAGCTTCTGGGGGAGGGAGAACCAAAGTTTTGGCACCACAGCTGAGAAGATCCCTTCTTGGGTTGCTGCCCATCTAGCCTCAGGCAGCAGGGGCACATAAAGAAGGGTCTTTGAGGATGACCATTGTGGTTGAGTAGGCTGATATGGGTGTAGGCAGTTTTTAAACTGTATATGGCTTTAAAGGTCAATTCCAGCACCTTGAATGGGGACCCAATACAGCTGGAACAAGACAGTATAAGTGGAACAAGAATGGAGTCATATAGTCCATATGACCCACTCCAGGCAACCTTTGGGGGGATGGGAGAACTTGGATACAATATGTTAAAAACTTTACTTCTTAGATCTATATCTTCATTAATAAATCATCACTTTTAAAAACTTGCTTCCTGCAAATGTTGCAGAATCTAATGAAGCAGGGTTGTCTTACCAGATGTCCTCTTTTTGTGTGTCCATCATTTTGGGTTCTTTTTAAAAAGCTGATGAAAATGTCCCTTTTTGGAATTGGAAGGTTAGGAATATTCCTAGTTAGTAGCAATTACCAGAGCTAAAATTTAAAATGAGATTTTTCACAGTGATTACTTGTTTGAAATAGTTGGGAAATATGTCCCTTTTTTGCATTTCAAAATATGGTAATGAAACCTTTTTTTGCTGAAATAATGTGCTGAATTATGCAAAGTACATAAAAGGAATATACTGTCACTGAACACCATATTCCCTAATTCCGATTACCAGAGAAATCCATTCCTAAACACAATGCATCTTATTGGAACAGTAGCAAAAGTAATATAAATGCAATGAGGCTAGGTTGCTCTTTGTGCAAAATAATTATCTAAATTGAGCATGCTTTACTTGTAGTTTTACATTTTTGTTTCTGTCAGATTACCATGCTGTTGACACCAAGACTCATCTGAAAGCTTCCAAGGCAGAGGGATCACCTGCCTATGCAGATGTACACTCAAAATGTTTGTGTGATGGTAAACTCAAGAATGTTTCTTGCAATGGTAAATAAACTAGATCCAGCTTTGGGTTAAGGGGCAGGGTGGATTTGCTTTCTTCTCTCAGTTCTTTTGCATTCATCTCCATATTTGCATGCCAACCCCAGTTTGTGCAATAAGCAGCAGAGATGCAATTAAGATGTGCATTGATAAACTTGTTATTTATTTTTAGAGGCCAACATTTGGAATGGTGGGAAAGATGGTAGCATATCCAAAAAAAATTAATAGAGCCTGGGAATTGAAGCAGGAAGGAAAGTAAAGCACTGAGGGACAGCTGCATGTTTTTTATATAGAATAAATGAGCAAGAGTTTGGTGTCTTCTGGTTTCTCATCCTTCAGCAGACCTAGCTCACATACTGGAATTGGAAGCTTTTCCCCAGCTGTGCTTTCATTTAATTATAGCTGAGGGTCTCCATATGCTAACAGAGAGACTGTGATAAGCATGGAAGGAGTTGCAGATGAGTGGCAGAACACTTCCTTTGCATGCAGAACATTCCAGTTTGATCCCTAGCACCTACAGTTAAAGAAATCGTAGACAACAAATGTGTCTAGGGCTAGGGGAATTGTAAAGTACTGGGGTTGACGCAGTAAGAGACCAGAGTCGGAGAGTGATTTCAGCAAGCTTTACTTCAGGAACACCAACACAGACTGAGTTCTATTCAAACCTCCCGCTCCTTTATACAATTCTTGCCCCCTTCTGATTGGACCTTAACTATGTACATGGATTGGCTATTTACAGAGGCCTAAGGGCCTATCAGGGTACAGTATGAGCCTAGATGTTGATTGGCTACTTATGTTTCAATCCTTCCCCTGATTGGGCACGCTTAGGCCTTCTCTGGAACCCTGGTGTGGAGTACAAGCTTGGCTTGTTCAGCTTCCCTCCAAAAGTAACAGTTCTCCATTTGAACCTAGGACACAACACCCCTCCCCCCATAGTTCCAGCTATCAGGTGACATAGTCCTGGAGATATGCCGGAGGGCGGCGGTCTCGTGTCGAGCGTCGGAGCTCTGAGGGGACTGGGCGTTCTGACTCGGTTGGTGGTTCCGCGGCTGCAGAGCTGGAGACATCTGGGACGGCGGCCCCGGGAGACCTGGGTTCAGCTGCGCGGTCGGGGGTCTCCTCCTGCTGGGCCGAAGCGGGCTCTACGGAACCCTGTGTCCCTCCAAAAGTAACAGCTCTCCATTTGAACCTAGGACACAACAGGAATACTTGATCTTACCAGCAGGCTGCCACAGGAGGGAGAAGAGGTCACTGCTCACTTGAGCTGCAGCTGTGGGCTGCTTTTTAATGGGACACTACCACCCTTGCAATTTATCAGCGGTATCCTTGACTAGCTAAAGGGATAGAGCAGGACTACAAAGACAGCTGAGGCAGCTCCTCCTAATAAGCTGCAAACAGTAAGGGAACACGTGTAGCATACTGTACAGTCTTGGAAAGAGGTCAGGATGAATGCCGGTGAGAATACTGCAGATGTTTCCAGCCATTCTCCACCAGTTGCATCATAAAGAAAAGAAAAAGACTGGCAAAAGAAACCAGGACTGATTCCTCACTAGCAGTTGCTCACCCTCAGGCTTCTGCTTTCACTGGCTCAAGCAAGCAATTCCTCACCAGTTGCTGCATGGGCACATTTTGATTCATGGGTCCTTCTAATTTATTTTCCAATGTATATTTTTATTATTATTATACATTATCCATTTCTCTACATGATTTCTGATATCCATTTTACATTTTTCCCCAACCCACCCCCCTTAGTCTATACAGCCAGTTTGGTGTAGTGGTTAAGTGTGCGGACTCTTATCTGGGAGAACCGGGTTTGATTCCCCACTCCTCCACTTGCACCTGCTGAAATGGCCTTGGGTCAGCCATAGCCCTGGCAGAGGTTGTCCTTGAAAGGGCAGCTGCTGTGAGAGCCCTCTCCAGCCCCACCCACCTCACAGGGTGTCTGTTGTGGGGGAGGAAGGTAAAGGAGATTGTGAGCCGCTCTGAGACTCTTCGGAGTGGAGGGCGGGATATAAATCCAATATCTTCTTCTTCTTCTTCTTCCAGCCAGGGACAAAGGACTTGAAGCTTCCACTGAATGTCCACTCTCCTTTCTTCCTTCGCCCATTTCAGATAGGTCTGCCACTTTTCTTTGATTCTTGATCTTCTTTCCTCCCATGATTCTTCTTGCGACATATAGCTTCTTGTAGCAGCTATATCTGACTGGACAAAATCAAAGAGATAGTTATGCCAAGTTCTTTCCTTCCATTTACTTTTATCCTTCCATCCTGCCGCTATTACCGCTTTACCCGCTGATATCATTGCTTTTAGTAAATCTTGATTATTCTTCCCTATTTTTTCATTCCCTAATAAAGTCATCTGCATTAGTTCAAAGTTAATTCTTGGCTCTACCTGAAAGAATTTCTTTATCATTCCCACTACCATATCCCATAGTTTCTTGGCCTCAGGGCACTCCCACCACATGTGGGTATACCATCCCTTCTCTTTCTTACAGTGCCAACACTTAGGGCTCAACCCAGGAAACATATTGGCTAAAGTAGCTGGAGTTCTATACCATTTGGTAAAAAATTTCAATTCCATTTCTCTAACCTTATGTATCTTAACTTTTTTTAAACCTTCCATTATCTTCTCCCCTATTCGTTTCGTTATTTGGCCTTCTAAACTCCATGACAGTTGAAGGTAGCTTATTGCTCCTTCGTTGCCTGAATTCATACTCCTGTATAGGATGCCTACTAATCCTTTTTTTGTTTTGCCCATTAATTTGTAAAACTTTTCCATAGGTTCTTCTTCATTTAAATTACTCTTCTCCCCTTCCTTCTTAACTTTAGTATACAATCCTATAGCCTTAAGCCAGTATTGTATTCCTACGACTTCTTGAAACTCATGTAATGGTTTTAACTTATCTAGTATTAACAAATCTTCGACCCTTCTAAATCCTTTAGCCTTAAGTAGTTCGCTCCACCTATGCTCCTTATCTCCTTCCATCAACGTTTCTAATGGCGTCCATCTAGATACCCGATTCAGCCAAGAGTTTCTTTGCTTCAGCTGGGTTCCTTGCTGTGAGTCTTTTGCCTTCTTTATAGATTACAATAGTGGCTGGGTAAGCCCATGTAAACAATATCTTGTTCTGAAAGAGTTTATCTGCAAATGGCTTCATTTGTCTTTTTTCTTCCAGTGTCTCACTGCAAAAGTCTTGTCTCACATATACCCTTTTCCCTTTAAATTCCAGTCCCTTCTTCTTCTTTAAAGCCAAAAACACTTGCTGCTGCACTTTTTCTCTTGTAAATTTAACAATCACTGGTCTAGGATCTCCTCCTGATCTTCTGGTTCTAAGCCTATGAACTCTTTCAACCTGGTCAGCATTAATCATAACACCTGTTTGCTATTCTGAAAGCCAATTTATTATCCCGTTTTCCAAGTGTCGTGAGTCAATGTCTTCTGAAATACCATGGACGATAAGGTTAGCCCTTCTTGCTCTGTCAGAGAGGCTTTTAATCTGTTCCTTTAAATGAACTATGTCCTTCTTATTTGTTGAAGCTGCCTTATCTGCTTTGTTGGCCAGCTGCCTAATATCTTGCAGTTCCTTGTTTATCTGACTAACTTCATTTTTTATCTCAGCAACAGTTTCCTCTATCTTGTTCTGAGATTGCATCATTAAAGCCTGAAATTGTGCTATTTGTTCCGAAAGCTGTTTCCCTGCAGTGGCAGCCATGGGTCCTTCTAATTTATCTCATAGTTTCTTGCTCTCCCCCCCCCCCAAAAAAAAAGCTAGAAACTGCTAAGGAAATTGGAGAGAGCTGCAGATCAAAATGTGCCCGTGCAGCAACTGGTGGAGAATTGATCACTTGAAACGGGAAAAGCCCAGGGGTAGAGCAACTGCTAGTCAGGAATTGGTCCAGGTGCATACATCCCCCCCCCCCCAGGTTCTGAGTCCACCTTTGACACTAGCATTATGCTAGGAGGTTTAACTTCTAGAGGAGAGGGATATGACATGCACAAATGCTTACAAAATGTTGGGAAAGTCCTTTCTCTGACTCCTTAAAAATGATTAACAATCAGAGTATGCCATACTGAGCGATCAACCAATGATCTGAGTGGATAGGAGGATAGGAGGAAGATTAGTTGATTTAAGTAAGCTTTTTTATTTCAATTGTACAAGAACAGTTTTACATATTTCCAGAATTCTTCTCTGTGTCCTTCAGCATATAATTCATAATGCAAATTGTAAATTGATTTGTATATATCTCCCACATGACTGGGAAGCCCATTAAACAAGTGCTCATCAATTTACACTATGGAGTTTTAGTCAAAGCTTTCCTATAGATAAGTGCCAGCTTCAAAAGGGAAATGGATAAGCATACGGAGCAGAGGTCCATCAGTGGCTATTAGCCACAGCTTATTATTGGAACTCTCTGTCTGGGGCAGCGATGCTCTGTATTCTTGTGTTGTGGGGGGGCACAGTGGAAGGGCTTCTAGCCCCACTGGTGCACCTCTTGATGGCATTTGGTTTTGTTTTGTTTGTTTTTTTGCTTCTGTGTGACACAGAGTGTTGGATTGGAAGGGCCATTGGCCTGATCCAACATGGCTTCTCTTATGTTCATATGTTCCTATGCCCAGTGCTGTGTGAGAAAAAGACCCCTAATTTCAGAACATCGTAGTCACCCATTTGGTTGCCAGGGTACCTGGAGATTCAACTCACACACATCTGCCAAGAGAACATGGGTTTTCACTACCAGAATGTAAGGGACTTATGTGAGTACTGTCATGGGTGCTGGGGACCCCGCAGAAGAAGCTGAGCCTGCAAAGAAACTGTGCCCCTGCCACCTGCACCAGTGCCCTGGCCACCTGCACCAGTGCCCCTGCCTCCTGTGGGAGAAGACCCAAGCCTCGCCCTCTCGGGTGGCTTGGGTGCGTGACCGCCTTCGTCAGGACCTCAGGGATCGGAGGAGGGCGGCACGCTCATGAGCAAGACACTCCCTGAGCCCTGAGTTTTGAAAGGATCCTGGCTCTTCTAGGAGTAAGGATGCTTGAGTCTCAGCAGGATCCTGGCCAACCTCTGAGTCAGCACTTAGCCCAAATGGGCAACAGACAGCAAAGGGCTATATAGCTGTGAGCTTTGGGAGGAGGCTTTGTGGAAGCAACTAGTCACTTACCTGACGCTCTAGCATCCACTTCGGCTCCTGACTTTGGCTTCTGGACCCCCTGACTTTGGCTTTGACTTCTGGACCCCCCGACTTCGGCCCCTGGACCCCTGACCTGTGATACCTGGACTGTGATTTGGTTTTGGGGCACCGGACTCTCTTTGCTCACCAGCTACAGACCTTGGACTTACCCTGGACTTCGCCTGACTCGGCCCCAGCCCGTGACAAGTACTAACAGCCACGATGTTGCAGCAGCACTCCGTGTCTCTGGAAGAGTGCTAACCAGGAGGACAGATGGGTTTCCAGCCGCTCTGTGCGTGCTCCATCTCGGCCATTGCAGTGGAAGAAGTTGCGCCGCCAGGAACTGTCTGGGCAAGCAGATTCCAGCCTTGACCATAGAATCCATGTCGGTAGGCTAACATCATCAGCAGTGCCAGACTCCATGACAGCAAAGCAGGAGGCTCACATACTCAACAGATGTCACCTATGCATAAGGCAATCAAGCTTATCTTAGGCATGGATCCTGTCAGACTGCCTAAGTTTTTGTCCAACGGAACCCAAGACAAAGGATGGTCCCAGTAGAGGAATGAAGAAGAGGAAGAACATCTTCATCGAGAGCCAAGCTTCTCTGCGTAGATCGGGTGTTACCTTAGGTAGCAATTTGGCTGTCTGTTGTCACCTTTTAGATAAGTTTTGATAGCCTTTTAATCACTTCCACCCCAATAATTTCACCCATTCTTTCCCTTAATGGTCATCCTGGAGCCTCCCCCTTTGGCCCATTGTTACCTGGAAGTCCAATCAGGAAACAAGGGCCAGGTCTGCTCATTGGCCAGGTATGGGCATCCAATCAGGTGCCCCCAATAAACTGGCTATTGGCTATCGCACAAGTCCAGCCCTTATGGTCATTGCAGAGCCTCCGCTTTTTCTGAGATCATGTACCAGCTGACCACCTGTCATCCGCCCCTGTACCTCCTACCCCCTAACGGCTCAAGGTAGTCCTTATAACCACAGTCCCAATTCCCCACAGGTGTGCATCTAGCAGTACCCCATTCCTTCTGTTTAAATACATCCCCGATTCTTGGCCAGTTGAGGGTCCCCTTCCCCATAGTCCTTGTTTGTCACCATTGGAGCCTTCCTTGAAGACTACGATCGGTAATTATTACCCTGTTTGTCCATCCTTGTATTACCTCTATGCATTTCTCTCTATTTTTATTAGGTTTGTATGTGTGTTATATGTATCCATTGTCTTGTATTTTCTGTAATAAATTCATAATTGTTTTACTTAATTAGTGTCCTTGGTAAGTTTAGCAATAATTTCTGGCAGTGGAATCCTATATACATAGATTCTAGGTCCTTTTGAGCCGAAGTTGCCCACCTGTCAACTCCCAACCTCTTTTGAGGGCATTTTGGCTTACAGCTGATGGTGTTACTGTTAGGAATATGTTCAGTTGATTTAAGATGGAAGACATGCATGTTTCATAGGAGACAAAAACTTATCAACCTTCTTTCCATCTTTTCAACATGTTATTTGCCTTAACAAGGTAGTATCCTAATTTCCTCATTTCCCACTCCCACTGTATCCACAACCCAGAGATGGTACACATCCCGTAGATGGTATATTTGGGGGACAGGGATACTCCAGGAACAGCATGAGGGGTAAATTGAAGGCCTGTAATTAGAAGAAGATGATGATATTGGATTTATATCCTGCCCTCCACTCCGAAGAGTCTCAGAGCGGCTCACAATCTCCTTTACCTTCCTCCCCCACAACAGACACCCTGTGAGGTGGGTGGGGCTGGAGAGGGCTCTCACAGCAACTGCCCTTTCAAGGACAACCTCTGCCAGAGCTATGGCTGATCCAAGGCCATGCTAGCAGGTGCAAGTGGAGGAGTGGGGAATCAAACCCGGTTCTCCCAGATAAGAGTCTGCACACTTAACCACTACACCAAACTGGAGGATTGGTGAAAAGCTCTCTATCCGTCACCAAAAATCCTCCGTGGTATCCAATCCAATGTCTGATAATCTCCTGTTGTGTGTTCAGTTATGTTATTTTCAGATTTCAGTGGTCAATGGACATAAATATTCTGTTCATTTATAGTTCCTCCAAGAATCCTTGGGTTCTTCTACAGAATGAATTACCAAAAACTTCTGTCTGTGAACCACATACTTGTTTTATATGCAATTCTGTAAGTATGAACCATCCCCTTCCACACTATATGCCTAAGGGCACCTTCACAGTAAAAACTGTGACTGATTCTTCACCAGCAGTTGCTCCGCCCCTGGGCTTCAGCTTGAGCTGGCTCAAGCGATCAATTCCCCACTAGTTCCTGCATGACAGCTTTTGATCCACAGCTACCTCCCATTCCCCTCGAAGTGACTGGATCTGTTTGTTTTTGTTTTTGAGATCCAGTCACCGCAAAGGGAATGAGAGGTAGCCATGGATCAAAAGGTGCCCATTCATCAACTGGTGGGAAATCCATCACTTGAGCCAGCTCAAGCAGAAGGGTAGAGCAAGTGCTGGTGAGGAATCAGTGTGAGCTAGTATAAATTGGAAATTTTTCTGAGAGTTGGACTTCCTGTGGTTTAGTAGTCCTTGTTTCTTATTTATTGCATACCAAAAAAAAAAACCCACCTGAATGTATTCCACATGAAATGTTTCCATTGTGTGAAGTGGTAGGAGAAAATGTGACTTTTCTAAATTGCTCAGAGCTATATGTTGTAGGTAATAGGCTTATGAAATTTCAAAAAACATTTTCCAAATTTGGAAGGCTAATCTAGGAAAGATTAATGGGGGGGGGGGGTAATCCAAATTGGAGCATCTAGTAGCATCACAAACCTAGTGGCATGTAGATGAATCAGCATTGCTAAATTTGAATTGCAGAATATCAAAGAGTAAATCCTATAAGATAGTGGGGTCTCTCTCTGTGTCAGGAGTCCAAGCATCTATGAGAATAGCCCTTCAACAGAATCTTCTGCAACAGGGATCCCCAACTGTTGTGAGCCTGTGAACACTTTTGGAATCCTGAGATAAGATGATGGGCACAAGCACAAAATGGCTGCCACAAGAGGTGAAGCCAAGCACAAAATGCTGCTTCAAGAAGCAGAGATAACTTCAAAATGTCAGGACAGAAGTCATGCATCATTCTTATTGTAATTCTTAAACATTTCAATCAGAAGTTCTGTTTAACAGGATGTTGTTTAACATGAACATATTGTTTACAAATATTTTCTCACACACACCTTCCATCAAGCAGTGAAGATCCCTGCAGGGCTGTAGCCAGCAGGGGGGCACAGGAGAAGTGCCCCCCATAGAATCTGCAGCACCCCCTACCCAATATTCCCCTGAAAGGGAAGATTGGGTGGGGGTGCTGCAGATTCTATAGGGGGCACCATGCCTGTGCCCACCCTGCTGGCTATAGCCCTGGATCACTGTACTGTTGTGGCAGCTGCTGTGGAAGCAACTTTTAAAAATCTGCACAGCAAATCAGATTTCCAGTGGCCAAACTGAAGCCCTGCTGGATAAAAGCCCCAGCTGGCCCTACCCACTTTCTAAACACACTTGGCTGATGCCAGAAAAGATGTTGGTGGCCACGGGTACCATAGAGTTGCCAAGTCTAATTCAAGAAATATCTGGGTACTTTGGGGTGGGGCCAGGAGACATTGGGGGTGGAGCCATGAGCAAGGTTGAAACAAGTACAACTGAACTCCAAAGGGAGTTCTGGCCATCACATTGAAAGGGACTGCACACCTTTTCAATGCCTTCCCTCTATTAGAAATAATGGATAGGGGCACCTTCTTTGGAGGCTAATAGAATTGCCCCCCCCCAGTCCAATCTTTTTTAAACTTGGAGGGTGTTTTGAGGAAGGCATCAGTTACTATGCTGCAAATTTGATGCCTCTACTTCAACGAACACCCTCCCCAGAGCCCCAGACACCCACCGATCAATTCCTCATTATTCCCTATGGGAATCATTCTCCATAGGGAATAATAGAGTGCCCAGTAGACATTTCTCTCCCCCCCCCCACCACTTTCTAAAGTGGGGGAAGGGCCTCCAAACTGGGGAATCTCCAGCCCCCACCTGGGGATTGGCAACCCTCCCTCTCTTTCACACACCCACACACACTTACTGGGTCTGGTTCCTCCACAATGGCATCTGAAAAGTACAGGGGTTACAAGCTGCTCTCTTTTACACACTTACTTGCTCTGAAAACGAAAGCAAAACAAACAGAAGGGCTATGCTCTGACGAAGCAGCTGCTGACCCTTCCCCATAAAGTGCTTCCTGTTTCCTGCTTCCTGCTCAACTTTAAAGGCACACAAACACAGAAGCACACACACGCATTTTAAAACGGGACCTGTTTGCGGGTTTCTAAACCTGCCAGAGCTCTAGAGGTACATGATGGCTGTGGGGGAGAGGCTTCCCCCACTAGCCAGCTGGCTGGGGGTGGGGGGAAGCCTGTAAAACCGGGGGATCCCCCGTTGGGACCTGGAGATTGGGAAGTCTAGAGTACCATGTTGGAGATACCTGTTCTACAGAGTGAAAGTCTGGGTGCATTCATACAATTGGTTTTCCATATGGGTTTTTGTATCATTTGCATTGAAATCCACATACAGTCTGCCTTTTTCACGGAGACAAGCTTTTCTTTCTTAAACTGAAATATATTGGCTTTGTTGGGGTGGGGTTTAAATGTTAAATCCTCAATAATGTTAGATGGCTAAATTAATGTAAAACATGACTTAAATCTCTTTAATATGTTTCCAAAACTGACGATTTTCTCCCTGTTTTGCCTAATAGTCATAAATATCCTTTTTCTCTTCCATCCTTTTCCTATAGTGTTTGTATACTAATTTTCTCTACATTCTACATGAGATATAAAATCCACATTCTAGAGGAGCAACTTGGTTCCATGGCATCCTTCGTGGATTCACATATTAATGAGTAAGTGTACTTTTTTTCTTTAAAGGAATCCTCTAGTTTTTTTCCACTTTAATATTCATCCTTCTGGATTATGTTTCCATATGCTATTTGAGAGTTATGAAGGTCACCTTCCCTACAGTTGTGCTCTGCCTCTTCATCAAATTATCACTTTAAAGCACTCATTAATGAAGTTTCCCATTTGGCAATCTATAGAGAGGCAAAATTCATATTGCAAGGTAATTAGTAGAATAATATATGGGAACTAGCTCAAAAACTGTACTCTTGTTCTCACTCAGTCCTGTGACTTTTAAACAAAAAAACCCCTAACAGGTTAGAATCTATTTGAAAGTATTCATTCATCATGATTAAAGGGAAATGCATGAAAATGTAAAATGCTTTGGAAAATGTAAAATGCTTTGGAACTCAGAAGGCAAAATATGTGATGTTGGTCTGAAATTTATTTATTTTGTCACTGTACCATTGACATATTTCCTTATCAATGATAAATTCAGTCATAGTATAGATTAAGGGCTGATCATCATCTGTCACCACAGATCAAAATTCCAGTCCATACATTGCACCCTATAGCAATGCATGGTTATCCCACAGTCTAAAAACTCATGAGCAGTATGTTGGGCAGTGTGCATTCAGATTTCATATTACAGCAGGGTTTAATCAAGCCATGAACTCTGGTTTTTTAGGATGTCCAAACGTTGCCATAAAGTTGCCAGAATTTTTGATAGTATGTGCTTTTGATAAAAGCCTGATATTCAGTAGCAAGTTAATCATTTCTTAGCATGGAGTTAAAGTGATGGGGAAAGTTTAATCTATTAGGAGCACTATTCTCAAGGGAATTATACCCTTCTATTGAAGTCAGTGGGCCAGAAAGACATAACTCTGTATAGGATTGCACTGTAAATTCCAGTGTGCCACAGAACAACCAGGAAAAAATTGCTAAGAAAAAATTGACATTGTGCAGAGTCCATTTTGTTCAATCACACAGATGCACAATTTCAGCTCAAAGGTCATGGAGAAATCACATGCAAGAAACAGCAATTTGTAATGAAAACCATGCTCACTCCATATAGATTTTGATCCCCCTCCCCACCCAGCCATTTCTGTACTCACTGCCTAGATACATACATTTATATGGAGCCTCTGTTTTGAGAACTGGCACTGCCATGTAGTACTGTTACCTCAGTGCTGCAACGTGTGTTATCATGACACCTCTTTTCAGGCTGACATAATTACAGAAATCATAGCAGTAATACCAACATGTGGCAGCACCAACATGTGGATGGTGAACCACTTACACCAGTCCAGAAGTTGAAGAGTCTGGGAGTAACACTGGATGCCTCACTTTCTATGGAGGCCCAGGTCACTGCAGTTGCCAGATCTGGACTGGATTGCTTTTACCACCTTTGGCAGGTCAGGCAACTAGCATCCTGTCTCTCCCCTCAGAATTTAGCTACAGTGACTCCTGCAATGGTCACTTCCAGGTTGTATTACTGTAACTTGCTCTATGTGGGCTTGCCCTTGGGGCTAATTCAGAAACTCCAGATGGTGCAAAATACAGCAGCATGCTTGCTAACTGCATTGCCTCTATGGGCGAACATCTGGCCAGCACTATACCAGTTGCACTGGCTACCTGTCAAGTTCTGGATTTGCTTCAAGGTTTTGATATTGACATTTAAAGCCAGGACCAACGTATCTGAAGGACCACCCTTCCCCATATTTGCCCTGAAGGACTTTATAATCACTCAATCATCATTTGCCAGTTGACCCCAGCCCGAAGGTTGTCTGCCTTGCCTCAACTGGATGAATCACATATGCTTGTGCAAGGTTTGACAAAATTGTACTATATATATATATATATATATATATATATATATATATATATACACACACACACACACACACACACACACACACACACACACACACACATATTCACAAAGTGTGGCACACAAAAAAAATTAGTCAATTACAATTCAAAGTCCGGAAGAAGCCAGCACACTATGACTCGTCAAGTCTATATTCTGCATGTAAATGAAATATAGCCTATATATCCCAATCCAAACATCCGATGAAGCTTATCTGTGAAACAGCCAGTTCCAGCCTGCAGCCCCATTATCAGAATTAGTGGGGTTCTTCATACATTCATTTCCACTAGCAATTCAAGAGAAGGGCTATGCCCCAAATATGAATTTGTGTAAAATGCAGTGAACTTTGATTTTTTTTAATGTCTTTCTCTCGCTTTTAGCGGGACTTTGGCGAGTCATGTATTGAAATGAATTGTAATTGACTAATTTTTTTGTGTGCCACACTTTGTGAACATATATATATATTTGTACAATTTTTGTCAAACCTTTCACAAGCATATGTGATTCATCTATTTATTATAATTTAACCTTGTTAGTAATTACAGCCATGAGTTTTGTTCTTTATTCATCACAGCTTTACGATTCCACGGCTTCCTCTGGTGATTTCGTTGCCTCAACTGGAACCATGGCCTTTTCTGCCCTGGCTCCAGTCTGATAGAACATGCTCCCATTAGAGATCAGGGTCCTACCTGATCTACTACCTTTTCATAGGGCCTGTAAAATAGAGCTGTTCTACCAGGTGTTCATAGTACATCAAGTCTGACCTCCCTTGTTGCAGTATTCCATCTATTGGACCTACTGATGTATTGATGTATCGTTGGTTCCAGCTCTGTTTGTATTAAGGTTTGGTTAGTGTGTCTTCCACCTGAACTGGAATAATTTTAATTGTTGTATTGCTTTTATTGTTTTAATTGCTAAATGTGTTGTTAATTATCTACTGTCTATTGTTACCTGATTAAATTTGTTGTACTCCACCCTGAGTCCACTCATGGGATAGGGCGGAATAGAAATTAACAAAATAAATAAACAAACAACATTTCCATGTGATTTCGGTTGTACATGAGTCCAGTGGCAGCTCCCAAATTTGTATGGGTCTAGTTGCTATCTTTCCCATTCTGTGGGGAAAATAAATTAAGGCATCCTGAACAGCAAAGTCAAAATTGCATCAGCCTCCAAGATATCCCAATACTGGAACAAAAAGATGACTGCTATGTGACTTGGGTGCAGTAGATGCTATTTTTCTTTTGCCTTGTTCTTAAGCAAACTGATCCATGGTAACCAAGCATGTGGAAACAGAGCATACAGGAATGCAACACTTAAGTAATTTTGCTAGTTCTGGTTCCTTGTCAGTCCTGCTCATCTCCAATTATCTATTTGTTCATTTTCAATTTGTCCTACTTCTCCCTTTCCCCACCCACATTCTTCATTTCAGACATCCAATTCAAGAAGACTTGGAATCTCATCTGCATCTTAATATGGCTGGTTTCTGTGAGGAGCTAATGGCTAATCTTATCAAATTGGAAAAGGTGTGTTATAGTTCAATAATTCTCTAAAAATGCGTTAGGCTAAAAAAATTCATCAAAGGATAGAAAAACAGCTATTTGATAGTCTAACAGTGCAGTTCTGTGCAGAGGTCCTCCAGTCTAAGCCCATTGAAATAGTTAATTTAGAATGGAGCACTCTGCATAGGATTACAGTATTAAGGATTGGAAAGTGAAGTTAATGTTTATAAAGGTGGCCTTATGATTCTCTGGCCATGTTGTAGCAGGATACTTGCTTTTAAGGTTGCCAGTATCCAGATGGTAGCTGGAGATCTCCAGTTATTGCAACTGACCAGGCAATAGAGACCAGTTCATCTGGAGAAAATGGCTGCTGTGCAAGGTGAATTCTATGACATTATACCACATTGAAGTCCATCCCCTTCCCAAACCCCACCCTTCTCAAGCTCCATCCCCAAAATCTCCAGGTATTCTCAAATCCAGAGCTGGAAACCCTACTTGCTTTGCATGTAGAAGGTTTTAGTCTCAGTCCCTGGCATCTCCAGTTAACAGGATCTCAGATTTTGAGAAAGACTTCTCTCCGTGAGACCTAAAGTGTCATTGCCAGGTAGAGCAGACAAGGGTGAACTAAAGGAGCAAACAGCCTAATTTCATGTAAGGCAGCTTCATTCAACAACAAACTGCAGAGTCCTAATGGAGCATCCATATGCACACATGTACCAAAGTAGTCACCTAACTTTCCTTGTTAGTATTTCCCAAGCTGGAGCCTCAACACTAAAATCTCCCTCCTTGATGAATTATTTTTGAAAACCACTTCTTAGTACCAGCTCACTCATTACTGAACATCCCCATGCAGAGCACCCAGATTATTCCCATGAATGAGAATGCATGGGGAATCATAGCATATGAACCATGCCAACAGAACCACAGCTTCCAGTGCTTTTAACAGATGTGGTCGTGAGGAAACTTGAAGAGATCACTTTACCTGCTACTGTTCCCTGTGAGATTGAGACTTTGGGGACAGTTGAGACATACCATATTAAACCTTTTTTCAGTGTCTGATGCAGTTGTTAGAGTTTCATGTGACAGACAAAGTCTTATGGGGGAGGGAATCCTCTTAATCATTCATTCTTTTTTCCAAACAGTCCTGAAATTCTAGCTGACAGGACTTGCCTACTGCTGCTTGTTATTGAAAGCATTGTTTGTCTGGTTGTCTGCTCCCTGCAGATGGCATCTGTTCTGGTTCATTTGCTAACTGCAGAAATAAATGTATTGCTAACCCCTACCAGAGAGATTTAATGAAGGCTAAAACTAGGCAGGGAGCTCATGTTCACTAGGCTAAATTCATATCCTCCCTGAAAAACAATAATTATGACTGAAAGGTTGCCCACCACACATCTGCCTTACCTCTTACCCTTATATGAGATTGTTTTATTTCCTTCTCCACATTCTGACTGAGACGCTGTCTAAGTCAGTTGTGATGCCTGAAAGAACAGAAACTGTTAAGTGCTGACACACACTATTTGAATATGTATGCAAGTCTGTATTATTTTTTGGTGTTTGCACATGCTTTTAGATTTTGTTTTCCCTTAATGTACTAATAAAGCAGAGGTGCTCCACAGTTGCGTTTAGCACAGCCTGAGAAGAGGCATATAGTGCTAGTGGGCACCTCGCCTAGGACATCAGAAACCCTAGCACCGGCCCTTATCCTAAACAAACCTATACTTATCGCTTGCCACTTCGTTGGATCAGAATGGACAAATATATATATATTCTGATCCAACGAAGTGGCAAGCGATAAGTATAGGTTTGTTTAGGATAAGGGCCGGTGCTAGGGTTTTTGATGTCCTAGGCGAGCTGCCCACTAGCACCCCCCCCCCCCCAGAAATTTAAAAAACAGAATTGTAGGAGAAATGAAGAAACTTGAAACTATCGTATTTACATTTTAATTTAGTTTTTTATTTTAAATTTTAATTCTTTTTTTAAAAAAAATTGTGAGATTAAGAAATAAAAATTGTGAGAATACTACTTGATCCTTTTAGCTAGAGGTCCCAGGGACAAGACCTTCACATGACCATTTCTACTTGATCCTTTTAGTTGGAGGTGCCAATGACAAGACCTTGTGCATGCAAGAAAGATGCTCTATCACTGAGTTATGGCTCCCACCCCATGGCTCTGTTAAAGTAGAGTAGGATGAGTGGCAGCATACAACTTTAACAGAAGCCAATTTTTAGAAACTGTAATTGTCTCTTCAGTTTTTACAACTGGTTAATTTATCCCTGCTGGGCTGTGAGAAGCACACTGTGCAGGCTCTGTCCACTTTCACATTTCCTAGGCCTGTAACAGACCTGGGGAATGCAAAACTGCCTGGGCAGCATCTGTGCTCTATAGATCCTGCTTTCCATTGGGGAAGGCAGGTTCCAAGGAGCACACACACTGTGCTTGGGGAGTGGGGGTGCCTGGTGGGGTAGGTGGCACCCTAGGTGGTTGCCTACTTGGCCTACTCCCACACACTGGTCATGTTTAGAATCCACACACAGTTTTATGTGTTGGTGAAGCAGTCATAAAATTGCATGCTCAGCTGTAGTTTTTTAGAACTGCTTAACAATTCATGATGCAAACCATGCATGAAGTTTTATCAATAGGATGCTCATTACTTAAAGGAAAAACTTGTGATAGAAACCATTTAGTCTCTGCATTGCCTTTTCTGTTTGCATAGTGCTCTTAAACTTCTGTGACTCTGGAACAGACTGGCTGCTCCTCTGCTGTGTGTTCCCTACTACAGACACAGAAGTATCCTCCACTAGGTCCACCTTATGGAGAGGTTTCAAGATCTTAGAGAATAGGCAGGCAAAAATCTTGCTCTCACTTTATCTCAGGCACTATTCAATAAGCTTGCTCTTGTTCAGACATTATTTTCCTTATATACAAGCTATTCCAACCAATTTTATGGAACATATGTATAAATAAGGGGTTGAATTTTCAGTAGTATGAACATAAGGGCAGAAGTGAATTTTTCACTTTCCCCATCACCTAAGTGATGCTGTGGGGACACTATGATTGAAAAGTCATACATGTGTTGAGGAGAGAAAAGCCATAAAAATCATAGCAGAGGGATAATATTTCATAGGTGACTTCTGAGGGAAGGGGGATACTAGAAAAAAATTGACTTCCACCAGCCCCTTATATTGGTGCTGTGCAGAATTTAACACTAAATTTGTAAACTGGGAGTAATGCTGTTGTTGTTGCTGCTGCTGTTGCCATCATGTGAAGGATCTGAAAAACTATAGAGAACAAGAGATTGGGTTTATACCCAACCCTTCACTACCCAAAGGAGTCTCAGAGCTGTTTACAATCTCCTTTCCCTTCCCCTCACCACAATAGACACCCTGTGAGGTAGGTGAAGCTGACAGAGCTCTCCTAGAACTGCTCTTGAGAGGAACAGCTCTGTAAGAACTTGTGACTGATTTAAGGTCACATCAGCAGGTGCATGTGGAGGAGTGGAGAATCAAACACAATTCTCCCAGAAAAGAGTCCACACACTCAACCACTTACAACAAACTGGCATTTCTCAGTGCAAAAGGAAGACTTCTTGCATGTACAGCTGCAATAGAATTGATAGCATGTTAGATACAGCTTTGTGCAACTTAATCCGCAACCTCTTAAAACAGATTTAATCAGGCTTGGTCCCATGGAAGCTCCTGCTCAGATAAACAGTGGAAGTGGGCTGTTTATGTATTGTAGAAGCACTTGTATTGTGGCTATAGTTTATTTTTCCAAATCCTTTTATTTCTGTCTTTTTCCTTTTAAAGATACAGAGCAACTTACAGAGACTTCTTGAGGACAGTAGATGAATCGCCAGTCCCTTGGGGCTACTTCATACCTCATTGTGCTCCTGATAAGCAATTCCAAATATGACATGAAGCTCTGCAGGCCAGAGTGGATATCACTCCACTGAATCCAAAGCCAGAGTTTTATTGTTTGCAGCTCTTGTACTCAGCAATGAGAGTTTGTATCTGTGCAATAAAATGTCTGTTTAAAGGAAGCCTTTTTGTTATCTATAATAGTGTGTGAATAACTGACAAGACTGAATTTGACACTTTGCTATATTGCTAAATCTGCAGTAATCCCATTTATGTTGAGTGTATGATTTTCTAACTTCAAAGAATACCACAAAAACACTTTAACTGATAACAAAATGTAAGGCTGCTGGTAAAGGGTTGGTTGAGGGAGCAACTGATACTCCTAATTATATGATTGTCTATAGAACTGGCAAAATTTTGTCCATTAGGTACAGAAATTAAGTATGTACAGGTATTGTGAAATTAGGTGTCATTTTATCTGATGCCTAATTACCTTCTTTGCTTTGGAACTGCTTAACCACTTACACCAAACTAGCATTTGTCAGTGCAAGAGGAAGACTTCTTGCATGTACAGCTGCAATAGAATTGACAGCAAGTAATCCAGAAACTGGAATAATACAGTTTAATTGTTTGTCATAATTTCAAATAATTAAAATATTACCTCCACAAGTTTTTGAATTCAACTGATCTATATAGTAAGCAAATGGTAGATGAAAAACCTTAACCATAATGTGAATAGTGAAATGAATGGTCTGTAGATTGCCCAAAGGCACATAATTCACAATCTGATTAAAGTTGAGGAATGTTCATGGTATCACATCTGATATGCATGCAGAAGGTCTCAGTTTCAATCCCAGAATTTCAGTTCAAAGGATCAGGTGAGAGCTAATGTGAAAGACCTCATCCTGAGACCCTGAAGAACTGCTGCCAATCTGAGTAGACAATAGTGGCGCGTAAAGCACTTTGAATGAGTTTAGTACCATATAAAGTTTATTTAAATTTAGCTACGTGTTTTATTGAGTTTGGGTTTTGCAATTTATATCAGTTTTTCCTGCTATTTTACTGAGTAATTCCTGTTCATTCTTCTGGGAGTGGTGCATTTTCTAAACCAACATTGTAGTAGGAACCAGTAGCTCAATAATGTTTTCAGTATGAAGAAACTTATTTTTTTCCCAACAGAATATCCACAACTCATCTTCTGATGCATATTTGTGGGTTGGATCTTATACTACCCTGAATGGAACAAGTTTGTGAAACTGAGTTTTGCTACACTTTCTTCCCTACTGTAGCTCCCTGAGCTTCATGCAAAGCCACTCCTTAGGACTGGGGAATCCTTGGAAATTCTGTGGCATGCAGCATGTGGAACTGGAACTTGAACGAGAAGAGGGAATAAACAGAAATCACCCCTCTCCCTCTCTTAGCATGAATTCCATGGCTCATATCAGAAGTGCAAGAGGAACAAAACACAAATTTCTTCACTCTAGCTGCAGCTTCCTGATGCCACATCCCACATTCTGGCCATTGGGAACAACTTTTAGTGAAGTGGAAGAAATGGCACAAACTACCATGAAAGACTCCTTTCAGACTAGTATAGAATTCAATCCTTTTTTTCCCACGGTGCCTTACCAATGCACATGCTGGTGATTTAATTCTTGTCTCCCAGAAAGGTTAACTCATCTTGTTGATAAATTATTTAAAATTCCTTAGATCTGACATCAAACAGTGTTCTGTTTACATGTTAGTGATTTATCATTTCTGTGAAATGTAACTTATTTGTTTTTAAATAAATTCCCTGAAAAAGTGCAGTGAGTGTGCATATGCTTTTAAGTGTGTCTGATTTTGAAACTACTTCTGTGGTGTAAATGGAAATATGAAGGTGACAATTGTCAAGGAAGAAACCATCTTAGAGGAAAATTCCAGCTAAAATTCTCAGCTTCTGGAATTCTGACTTCTTGGAGATGTCAGCCATCCCATCCTGACTGACAGTTACTCACCAAGGTCATCTTGAGAGCCCATTAGCCCACATAGTCCAACTGAGGATCTGGCAAGGAAGGGGGGAACTTGCTATCACCTTGGAAAGTGCCATGGAGACAGCTCTGTAATTGGTTGGGAAGGTCAAGAGGTTATGGCCAGCAATGCATATATTATAGACCAGGTGTGTCAAACATGTGGCCTGTGGGTCAGAACCAGCCCCTCCAAGGCTGGATCCATCTCACAAGCAACTGGCTCTCTTCTGCTTCATTCTCCCAGACTGCTGCTGTGGCACCATACTTGTCTTCCCTCCAGTGGCTGAGATTTTCTCTTCTTCCTTTGAAGAGGAAGTGAGGGGGGAAGGAAAGAGAGAGAGAGAGAGAGAGAGAGAGAGAGCACATGCAAGCATTAGATAAAAGCTTTCTCAGTCTCTTTCTCATGCTTCATCCTCCGGGGCTGCTGCTGTGGCTGAGATCCCTTTTTCCTCCTTTGGAGAGGAAGGGAGGAGGAAAGGGATGAGAGAGCGTGTGTGTGTACCAGAGAAAAGCTTTCTCAATTGCTCTCTCCTGCTTCATCCTCTGGGGCAGCTGCTGTGTCTTCAAGCTTGTCTTCTCTCCATTGTCTGAGATCTCCTCCACCTTTGGGGAGAGGGAGGGAGGGTGAATGAAAGAGAGCAGGGCCGGATCTGGGGGGGGGGGGCAGAGGGGGTGCTTGCCCTGGGTGCCGAGACCTGATCATACATATTAAAAAAGGAAGGGGGACAGAAAAGAGATGCACAAAGGATAAGGGAAATTAAAGGAAATTATTTTGGCTTTTTCTGAAAGGGATTTTTTTAAAGATTAGATTTTTCTGTGCCTCTCTGGGATTTTATTTTTTTTTTCAAAAAGGCCTTGATTAGGACTTACAAATCTGGAAGTAGATAGTTAATTATTTAAAAATAAATTGATGGTTTAATATATTCCAGTTCAACACATGGCCTCCCTCTCTCCCCTCCTATCTCACTGGCTTCCTTTCTTCACATTAAACCCCTCCCCACTTTTTAACTGTTTCATTATCATCACTAGCACTAAGCGGATTTTGCCCAGTCTGAAATCCACACATTATTTCACTTGGAGAGATCCCCCTTTACAGTTTTAACAGATAAAAATAAAAATACATCTTTATTAGTGAAAGAGAGCAAGAGTCTAACAAAAATTAGTATCACTCATGAGCTTTCATGAGTCTCTGCTCACTTCTTCAGATACAGCTAGAATGTAAATCTATCTCTCCTTATATCTTAGAGAATGAAGTGATTTCAGATGCCAAATGACAATAGCAGGCTTTGGTAATGAGAGAAGAAACCTAGGTCTCAATTCAGTTCAGGAGGATGCATTGTCTTGAGCTTCATTATCAGTTACTCCAAAGGGATCTGTTGAGGCTGGGTGAGTGGGCGTCAACGTGGCAGATGCGGTTCAATGTGGCCAAGTGCAAAGTAATGCACATTGGGGCCAAGAATCCCAGCTACAAATACAAGTTGATGGGGTGTGAACTGGCAGAGACTGACCAAGAGAGAGATCTTGAGGTCGTGGTAGATAACTCACTGAAAATGTGCGTTTGCAATAAAAAAGGCCAACACCATGCTGGGAATTATTAGGAAGGGAATTGAAAACAAATCAGCCAGTATCATAATGCCCCTGTATAAATCGATGGTGCAGTCTCATTTGGAGTACTGTGTGCAGTTCTGGTTGCCACACCTCAAAAAGGATATTATAGCATTGGAGAAAGTCCAGAAAAGGGCAACTAGAATGATTAAAGGGCTGGAACACTTTCCCTATGAAGAAAGGTTGAAACGCTTGGGACTCTTTCGCTTGGAGAAACGTCGACTGCGGGGTGACATGATAGAGGTTTACAAGATAATGCATGGGATGGAGAAAGTAGAGAAAGAAGTACTTTTCTCCCTTTCTCACAATACAAGAACTCGTGGGCGTTCGATGAAATTGCTGAGCAGACAGGTTAAAACGGATAAAAGGAAGTACATCTTCACCCAAAGGGTAATTAATATGTGGAATTCACTGCCACGGGAGGTGGTGGCGGCCACAAGCATAGCCACCTTCAAGAGGGGTTTAGATAAAAATATGGAGCAGAGGTCCATCAGTGGCTATTAGCCACAGTGTGTGTGTATATATAAAAAATTTTGCCACTGTGTGACACAGAGTGTTGGACTGGATGGGCCATTGGCCTGATCCAACATGGCTTCTCTTATGTTAACATTCCCTTCCTATCCCTTTTCCTCCTCTACCCTCGTTTCCTGAGCTTACTCTGTGTAAACTCTGGAACATTATAATTCAGCTGTAACAACCAGAAGTGCTGCCATTAGGATAAGTATTTACATAATTTTTCTTGGATTTCTTCAATAAAGTTTTCCCCCTTCATTTTCATGTGAGTTACTGGGAAGTGAGCTGAGCCTACCCAGGCCAGAGTTTGTTTATGTTACCACACCAAGGCAGGGGCAGCCTTAATAACAGTAGATGTTTCATATAATAGACATTTTGTATATAAGTAAAGTGGACCATACAAGCCAGTCAACTTTGTTGTCACCAGAATTTTTAGATGCTTCTCTGGAAATCCATTGATACAAATCTGCCTCTGTTCTTATAGCCATGGTAATTTCTACTGTATGCTTTTGTCATTCTTGAACAATCTGGAAGGTTTGGGAATTGTCCATGTCCTTTGTTCTACATGGCAAAATTCCAAGAAAGGTAAGACTAAACAAAATCAAATAGTGCTCATGTAAGAATGTTGTGTAACAGTAAGAACTGAACACTTCCTCTTTATCATTACCCTATTTAATCTCATAGATGTGCTAGATACTGAACAAAATATGAACAGTAGAGAATTTATACAAAAGACTGATGTGGAATTTCACTAGGTAATAGGATGTGGAATACATGGCTATTGCCATAGACGGTTCCTATCAATGGAATCAAATGCAGCGGCCAGGTCCACAAACGTTACGTATAGAGATTTTGTGGTCCTTTTAAGCCAGCATGCACCAAATGATGGAGGGTATGACAATGGTCAACAGTGCAAAGACCTTTCCTGAAACCTGCTTGGTGTGGGTGAATAATGTGACTCTCAGTAACCCAGTCCTCAAGCTTAAACAACAGATATTTACTATATATTTTTGCTGCTATGTCAAGCAAGCTGATTGGCCTATAATTCTGAGGATCTGATTTAACTCCTTTCTTATGAATAGGTACAATAATACTAAGCTTCCAGCCAGGAGGGATTATGCCTGTATCATTAATTTGTGAAAAAACTGTGGCTAGCACAGGCGACCACCATGAAGGAAAGGCTTTATAAAAGTCTGAGGGGATCAAATCTTCCCCAAGAGATTTTCTAGAAGCCAAAGAACTGATTATTCCATTAATCTCTTTCTCCGAGACTGGGGCCCACATGGGTAGATCTGTTATATCAAAATTAAAACTTTGCAATTGTGGTGTGTCTACAGAGGAAGAAGCCACAGATAGCCCAAATACCGGACTATAATGCTGAACCCAAGCTTTAGGAGGGATTTGCATATCGAGCTGTTGAGAGCGACTGTTAGTACAGTTAGAGACAATATCCCAAAAACCAATTTCATTTTTCCTTGAGACAACTAATTCAAGCTCATTCCATAAAGAATTGGCATACTCCCTTTCCTTCTGTTTGATTAAGTTTTTTTGTGAGACCTAAGCTTCAGAATTTGTGACATCAGCAAATCATAATTATTACGTCTTGCTAATCTCATTAAAGACGTAATTTCTTTTTTGGTTGCCTTACATTCCAAATCATACCAGCCATTGCTAGTATACACTATAGAATTAATTGGCCTACTATTAATAAAAAAGGGTTTAAAATAGCCATTTATAGCATCAAGAGTTTTAATGGCATCATTGCCAGACTGAGAAAGAGCAAGTTTCAAAGTCTCCAACTCAGGGTTAGCAAAGACTTGGGATAATTTGGTGTGTAGTTGCTCTGACCACCTAAGTCCCCTGAACCCTTGAATTAAGTCGTCTGCAAACTCTGGGGCTGGTTTCAGGAGAATATTAGAATTGAGATTAAATATAAGTCTCAATGGACAGTGGTCACTTAGAGGACTATCAGCAACCTCAAACCTACCCACTAACTTCAATAAGGAGGATGATATAACAAAATAATCAATTGTACTAGCCCGTAAAGTTGATAAATAAGTGAAAGAGCCATCTAAATAAGTACCATTTAACACATATAAATTAGTCCATGAAAGCAATTCCAGGAATTTAAGTCCCGATTTGTTAATGGCCTTGTCCCTCAAGGACCGGTCCAGAAGAGAAGCGTGGACTACAATTTGTGAATTCATGCTGGTTCTTGAATCTAAAATACCTGGACCAATTCTAGCATTAAAATCACCACCCAAAATAAAATGGGAATTAGGGAACTGTGACATTAAAGCCTCAATAATTGCACCCAACCAGTCCCAAGATTTTTCATTAGCTTTAGACTTGGAGTTATTAGGGGGCATGTACACATTAATACAAATAAGATCACCGAAGTGAAAACCTTTGACTAAAAGGGTTTGAAAATTGCGAGAATAATATTTTTCCAGGACCTGAATCTCCACATCCAAATCTACTGATACAAGAATAGCCAGACCTCCAGAGCTCCGACCCTTTAAATGCAATTTAACAGCAGGAACTGGAAAGGCCCTGTAACCCTTAATAAAAAGCTGTTCACAATCCTGACTCCAGGTCTCCTGAAGGAAAAGAATATGATGTCCTTGTAAAAGAGCCAAGAAGTTAGGGTCATGAAGCTTATTCCGCCACCCCCCAAGATTCCAAGACAGAAATTTTAATTGTCAATCCTCATGTATTATCTTATTTAAGTCATCCTCAGAATGTGACACTATACAATCATTTTTATGAAATGCCTTGGTTACAGTTTGAGCGTCGTCAGCAGTCAATACAGGCTTGCAAGTCGAATAAGAATCAATAACCTTTGATGTAAATTTAGAATCAAGGAGCCTGTTGGTCTGATTTATGCAAGCCTTATGTTTTGCTGGAACTGACGCAGAGGGTGGCAGAAGCTCGGACTTCGACAGGCAAACGGAAGTTTCAATGTTCTGACAGGAGACAGCTAGTACGACTTTTGGAGAGTCTCTTTTAATACTCAAAAGCCTAAGTCTTAAGCTTTCCAGCCTAGTTGTAATCCCTGTTTGTTCTGTAGCTGGTAGTTCCAAAAATGAATTTAAAAGATCTTCCCCCATTGAATTATCAGGAGAAAAATGGTCGGGGTGTTCTGCCTCCAAAGTGAGGGGAGTAGGTAGAACTGACCAATGTATCAAATCTTTCTGAGGGATATCAAGGGATCGACACTCCGTGGGCCCATCTCTCAGCTTCAGCTTAGGGGGGTCTGGGCACTTCACGAACAAAGGAGATACAACTAAGTTGTCAAACACTCAAACTGGAAAAACCCCTTTTAGAGACAGAAAGGCATTTTGATGCAACAACATTGTAGGGATCTTGGCGCTATCAAAAGTGAGAAGAATTTTTTGAGCCTGGTTTGGGTTATGTAAAGGCTCCACTGAAGTCAAATCAATTGAATAAAAACTCACACCCAAAAGGGCTTTTAGATGATGCTTAACCTGATGTTTAAATTTCCAAGGCGGCATCTGGCCCCTAAATATGCAGACTGTAATACATACTTTACATGATTGTAGTTGTAGCTGTTACTGTAGTGACCCATTTACTAGCTGCTGCTTATTCAGCCTCTCAGTCCCACCCTTATGTAAAATCAGATTTTCTTTATGAGCAATTTGTCCAAATGAGCAGGGTGGAGAGCACGGATGATTTGACAAGGAATAGTTGCTCAATTTTAGTGTCGATGCAATTTAATCTCTCAAAGATGAATTCCACAGTTTTAGCAGTCAGACTAGGATAATTATTTAAAATGGAATCATCACCCTCCGTATCAAATGTTCTGAGATTATCTTTATTTACTTCATTATTTTTTCCAGGGCAATCAGTTAAATCTCTCCACTCATCAGCTTGACTTGCAGGTGCATCAACTGCCAAAGGAGCAAATCGGTTTGAAGGGGGGGGGAAGTCCAATTTTGTCTTTTTACAGACCGGGGGAGGAGTTAAGTCATCTGAGTCATGGGTCCTCTTAATCTAACCCCTTCCTATAACTGAGAGGAGCAATTCTTCTTTGGATAAAATCTAACACAGTCCCCACAAATCGCTGTAATAATTTTCGAAAATAATCCAGGCAAAAGATGAGAATGAAAAAACCACAAGACAATGCTGCCGCTCAGAGTCTACTCCCAGTGTAAAGTACATAAAGTCACTGTTACACTAAGCAGACTAAATGCCGACAGCTGATTACAATCACATTTATTTTCAGTATTTCAATATTTCACTCTTTCTTGCTTGCCAACAAATTCCATTCCACCAGGACAAGGTAAAGTAAATAATTGCCGAAGAGTGAAAGTTCAGGTCAAAACACTCTTGAAGTTGTAAATTAGGCAGGTAAATAAATCTCTATTATTCTCTTCATGGAATCTTCATGTTTCACACCAGCTGCACATTGTAAGATTTAGTATTCAAAATAAGATAAAATAAGAGCTAGGCGGCTAGCCAACCACCAAGCCCAAGAATGCTGAAGACACCGGCCAATTATCCAAATAAGCCGGAGGGAGTTATAGTCTTTAGTTCTGCAGCCCACAAAGAAAAGGATTAAAAGAAGATAAAATCCTCAAGCCAAAACAATAGTTAAAAGAATAAAACTAAATTAAAACCAGGTTAAAAAGACTTATCACAACGGAGCTGGAAAACTACGCGTCTGCCTCCCTCCGATGCCTGACTGGAACCCAATCTTGAGTAGAAAAACTTTGAACTCTGTAAGCATAATCTGCCTTGAGCAGGACTGAGTGACAGTTTCAAAGAAGTAAAAAAACCAAAGTGACTCAAGAGAACAAGCACAGCCTGCTTTCTCTGGTCTGATTCTCATATTAAATAGGATTCTCATACTATAGGATCACTGTCAGAAGAAAGAAAGTTATGATCCCACCTATATTGAAGTTTTGAGCAATACCATGACATGTATTTTAATTCCTATTTTATTATTTTAAATTGTAATCTTAAAATTGCTTCAAATTGATAGCTGCCCTGAGTCCACTTGCAGAGGATAAAAATCTAAAGTAATGAATAATAAATAAATTTTATAGATCTCAAACTATGTAGTTGTAGATAAGAGAATGTCATGGTTCAGACATAGTGTGAAGTTGTGGTTATTTTAACAATGGGTAGCTTATGAAACCAAGCTTCAGTATGCAGATCACTCAGACTCTGGCTTGCCTTAGCATAAACTGATTTCATGCCTTTGTATCTGAGGACAACAGTACTGGAAACAAGATAGGATTCAGCCAGTTTAATTAAACCATGGTCGTTTTCGCACTTACCTTATTCCGGAGCGACGTCCCTCTTCACCGCGCAGCGTCTGCGCGGATTTCGCACTACTTGCTCCGGGGAAGCCGGAAGTCCCGCAGCTTTTGCGTCGCAAATGTAAACCGCCAAAAACCAGTTTACATTTGCGACGCAAAAGCCGCAGGACTTCCGGCTTCTGCGGAGCAAGTAGTGCGAAATCCGCGCAGACGCTGCGCGGTGAAGAGGGACGTCGCTCCGGAATAAGGTAAGTGCGAAAACGACCCATGGCTTTTTGTGATTTTCAACTAAGTCTAAATTTTATGAAAACGGGGGGGGGGGTGCATTGAGTTCACTGTGAATAGGGTTACCAGATGAAAGAACTGATGAGGCAGGAGCATTTGGTAGGCAGAGAACAGGGAAATGATGATGTGTAATGCCATGATGTCTGTTCCAGGTGAATACCTAGAAATGATGTTATGGTATCATATGATGCTCTAAGAATCCTCCATGATTCCACTATTCCACTGAAAAATGGGAGGCTGGAGCAGTGGGGTTGGGAGGTTGCCTGCTATGGGTGACCTGGCAAATGTAACTGTGGGCCATTGTTCAGCTGAGGCAACTATAAGAGATATGTTGGATTAATTTGATTCAAATTTAATCACCATTTATTTATTTAAGTATATTTCTATTCTACCCATTCCCCATAGGGCTCAAGGCAGAGCACAACATATAAAAACAATAAAATTCAATAAAAGCATTTTAAGAACAGACAGCTCAACAGCACTCAGAAAAATTCCAATTATAAACAAGCAAATTCTTCTTGAAACATTTCCAAATGAAGATGGCATTTAGGTTACAATTTCTATAGTAACTCTACCATTTTTTCATGGCTACCATTACTTCCAGATCTATTTATTCCCTTTTCACATTCATGGACAACAGGATTCACCTTTGTTAACCCAAATATTTTACATAACTCATGTCTTACTAGTGAAACTCAAATGTCAATTATGGGTTTGTCTCTAACCGTGGAATTAATGCTGTAGATGTATTCAATGACAACAATAAAATTAGAGTAAATTGTATTGCACATTTTGTATCACTAAGAACTGTAATACATACGGAAACAATTTTCCATATCTGCTTGACCTTAACATTGGAGTCAACATGGACCAGTATATAGTATTTGGTTTTAGGGGACCTAAATTCAAATCCCTGCTCTGCCATTTGAAGCATCTTCTTATAAAACAAAATTTGGTGCCACAATCTAGATTAATTCTATTGATTACCAAGCAATTTATACAAAATCATTGTGTACCATGACAAATTTAAGAATACATACAAATTACCAGCAAAAAAAATTTTGAGCCTGTTTTACGGGAAGTGCGGGCTAAAAATTGAATTAAAGAAACAAACAAATAAGAAGTGATTTCATTTTGGAATATCTGAATAAAACTTTTAGTCTTAAAGATGCCACTGGACTCTAAGCTTTGTTCTCTTTACCCATATTATTGCAAGTCAGTGTCTTTTACTCTAAACTACCTTCAGACCTTGTTGCGAAGTTCAAATTAGATAGGAATATATCACCCTGATAATAAATCTAGTTTCCATATGTTTCAGAGAACTAGTCATGTTAATTCATGGTGGCGGTGTTCTGGAGTACCTCAAAGGCTAATATACTGCAGCATGATCTTTCATTGCAGTTTACTTAATTAGATAAATCTTATCTTCTAGTGTCCAAACAACTACACACAGAGTACTTCTTTTACGACTGCTTTCTTCTCAGGTTCAGTATTCATTTATTACCTTGGCTATAAAGGTTTCCTGCACTGGCTAATCATAATCTAAATCCTGCTACAGTGAAGAAGGAAAATTATATTTAAAACAAGGGTGTTTTCAATATTAAATCCAGTAAGTTCTTCATAAACAATTTTACTTATCTTGTTGATAACACAAATGTAGGTCAAGAACATGAAGGCAGTTGCAAGGTGCTGTTCTTTTAAATAATAGGATTAGATTAGGTAATTTTCCATTGAGGAGGCATGTTGCCAATGCTTAGAAGGAAATTGGAAGGCAATAATTTGAATGTGCTGCCAAGTAAGAAATTAAAAATTAACTCTTTCTTGTATGTTCATTGCAAGTATATATAATACAGGGACCTCCTCCTCCATTGTTTTGTCTTTCCCTTTCCTGAAAGCCCCATAGCCTCTCCCCTTTTCCAACTTCCTTCCCATACAGCACCCAAACTAGTTTTATCTGCCCCTGGACTCTTCAGCTTTCATTTCTTCCCCTCCCTTGAAATCTTCTACCCTGGAAAACTATGATCCAGTTGTATAGTGGAAAACCGCCCCAGGTCTTGTGGGCATCATCTAGGGTTTTTTTCCTGAATCACCCTTTCTACACTATTTCTTCTTTTCCTCCTGGAAACCCACATATCCTGAACTTTCCCTGATTCCTTCTCTCCTTCCTACTCACTAACCAAACAACTTTATATCTGCCGCCTGACTTCAGCTGTACTTATTTATACTTTTTTTACACTGGGGACCTGAAGCAGTTTGTATCATTGTTCTCTGCTCCATTTTATCTTCACAATAACCCTGTGAAATAAATTAGGCTAATAATATCTACTGTCACTCAGTGAGCTTTCACAGCAGAATGGTGATTCAAACCTGGTTTTTCCAGGTCTGAAAATCCAACTGTTAAGCAACATTGGCCTCCATAGGATGGTTGCTGTTAAACATTAGCAAGCAGCTAGGCCTGCAGAAATCCTGCAAGTCACCTATGGTTGCTGCCAGGCCTAGCCCTAAGGAGTGTTCCCATAAAGGATAAAACAGCCCTAAAAAGTGCTTTGCCTGCTTTCATACTTTCTCCTGATAGAAACCAAGGCCTGAAGTCTGGCAATACTGTTGTGTCCTAGGCTCAAATGGGAGAACTGTTACTTTTGGAGGGAAGCTGAACAAGCCAAAGCTTGTACTCCACACCAGGGAGTTATGTTCTTATGCTCAGTGTTTTTGTCTGCCACCATTTTAGCATGCAATTTTATATTTATTCATCCCTACTTTGTGTCCCATCTCTAAACTAATTAGTATTTCAGTGCAAGCTTAGCAACTGCCTAGACCTGGAAAAGAATCTGTATTCTAAGTTAACACAACCTTTACAGTAGCCCCACTATTCTTTTAAAAGACTATATAGACCAATAAATCCTAGAACATACTGGATAAGCAAAAAAAGGGAGTATTTAGGATAGGCCATAAATGCCACTATTTGAGAACAGCCTGGTATAAATGGAACACTGTCCAATTGCTTAACAATCAAGTGTTCCTCCCCTATTCCTTCGAGCTAGCATTTTCCAGAGGCAAGCTGTCAGTTTCAAAGACAACTGTAATTAGTATTATATTACATCTGCACTGGCACAACAGCATGGGCTATTATTCCAAGTATACAGAAAAGATCTGAAGAAAAGCCATAAGTGCACACAATCTTAGACACAAGCACAAGAATTCACTGAACCATTGAAGCAGAGATATTGACAAGGTTGCTCCCTAGCACTCTCTCTCACCTCAAATCACCATGGTTTATGGGAGAATTAGGGAATATGACGTATATGAAAAAATGGCTTCGGTACTGTTATCCAAAAACTCACTATGATGTAGACAGAGGATACCATAGAGCTCATTTGCTTATTTATGGAGCAGTGGTGGTGGTGGTGATGAAATCATTCTTCACCATCTCCTCTATATCAGCAGTATCTTGCCTGACCCAGTTGCTTAAGATGGTCCATGGCCTAGCAACACCAAGATCCAAGCCTGTAATTTGGTCCAGTGCTATGATACTTTTGCTATCTCTTTGAAGATAAAATTGTTGTAGTTTTGTGGGGGGAAATAATTACAAAAATAGTCTTTAAATATGTAGTTTATTTTGGTTTTGCAATTTAATATTGAATGTATCCAAGCAGGTATTTTATTTTGTTTTTATTTTAGTTGTTTAATTTCTATCCCACCCTTCCCAAAGTGGGCTCAGAATGGGTAACATCAGATTTTAATTTTTTTTTAATTTTTATTACAGTTGTACTTAAAAACAATTAAAACATGTTGGTCCATGGCCATTCAAGGCTTTAAAGATTAATACCATCGCCTTGAAATGGATCCGGTACTCAATTAGCAGCCAGCGCAACTGATGGAATCTGGCTGAATGTGGGCCCACATAGATGTCACAATCAGCAAGTGAACCATTGTGTTTGTACCAGCTGGAGTTTCCAGATCAGATTCAAGGGTTAGCCCATGTACAGTGAGTTACAGTAATCCAACCTGGAAATGACCATTGCATGGATTACTGTGGCCATATCCTGGGTGGAGAGATAAGCAACCAGTTCCCTGATCTGCCAAAGATGATAAAAGGCCGACCTAGTAACAGATCAATGAAAGCGAGGCATCTAGGATCATCCATAAGTGCTGCAGCCTCAGCACTGGCACTAATGGTGCCCCATCAATGATTAGGAGTCACTCCCAAACTTACCCTGCTCTGGTTCAGACACAGGACCTCTGTCTTCAATGGACCATATTTCAGCTGACTCTGTTTTAATCACCCAGTCATGGCTTCTAAAACCCTGCCTAGATTTTCTGGGACAAGGCCTGGGCAGCCATCTATCAGTAGATAGAGCTGTCATCAGCATACTTTGCACTGTGTCTGGAGATGAATAGGCAATCAAGGGCATTCATTCAGCACTTGTGAGATATGGTCCCTATAATCTACCAGCTGCAAGCATGTTGAACCGGTAAAAGTTTCCAGTCTTCAAGACTATCCCACAGAGAGTGTAATGTTGTAATCTAACCTGGTTGTGATCAGAGCATAGATGACTGTAGCCAGATTCTGCTTCATAGGGTGTTGTTTTTAATTTTTCACTCACTCTCTGAAGCTTGGCCTTGTACTCTGTAGCCTCAGACCAGCTGAAATCAGTTTGCTCACAGACTTTGAACACTGACTTTTGTTAACTCTCTGAAGATAACCTGCCTCAAAAATACGTTGTAGCAATGAGCTAGGAAACTGTAAAATGACAATATTCAATATCCTCATTTTTTCCACTATCACTACTCCTCTCCTGTTCATTTGCTTAGTCTGCCACACAATTGTTTTTTTTTCCTGAAACAGATATAGTTTCCTATTTCAACAAAGTACAAAATTACTATATAAATAATATTTCATAGGACCTATATTGATTCCAGAGTGGTCCAATATGTTGGTAAGAATACAATCAATCACTTTACCATATAGAAGAGATTTCCATTAATGGCTGCATAGACATATGGTTATTTACTTGCCTGATGTATATTTTTTTATTGCCCACACATTCTTTGGATTTTTCACATAGCTGAATGTTTAGATACACTAGATACAAGTGGATGTTTGGATATATTACTTTCAAGGGGATATAATCAGTTACAAGTGAAATTGAGAGGAAAGTTTATTGTCCAACCTCAACCCTGAAGCTATGGAGTTTCATGGCAATCTTTAAGAAATGGAATATATTCCCTTCTTTTTCTTCATGGTTTTCAGATTTCAAAATTCTTAGGAAGGTTTCACATATTTCCAATAATTTAAATTAATCTAGAGAGCTATTGTAATTTTCCCATTTTATTTTTTGATGTGAGTTATTCTTAAAATCGAGGTGCCATAGCTTCCAATATCTCTGAGGCCAATGTTTGTGTGCTCATGGATTAAGAGATGTGCCATTAACTAATTTTTTTTTGCATACAGATTTTTACGTTTTATTTTCAAATTATGGAGAGTAAATACACATTAATAGATTTTTTTAAAAAAAAATAGAAACAAATGATTAGGGTAAAGCACATTGCCACCACCCTTCAACATATAGAAAATGTACATAGATATTAAAATTCTGTACCACATTTATTAATTTATTAAAGGCTCATCTTTTAAAACCATCTAGATATTTAAAACCATCTAGATATAAAGCTATACTTTAAGGAAAAAAGACATGAAAATGTTTTGTTGAAATCACTGATATGTGTGTAAAGCTGCAGAATTACAGTCTGAGCTCTCTGCTCACAACCTGAGTTCGATCCCGGTGGAAGCTGGGTTCAAGTAGCTGGCTTAAGGTTGACTCAGCCTTCCATCCTTCCAAAGTCAGTAAAATGAATACCCAGCTTGCTGGGGGGGCAAAGTGTAGATAACTGGGGAAGGCAATGGCCAACCACCCCCATTAAAAGTCTGCCGTGAAAACATTGTGATGCAACATCACCCCAGAGTCAGAAACGACTGGTGCTTGCCCGGAGAACTATTTTTACCTTTTTATGTGTCTATTAAAAAAAGGAAGCCAATGGGAAAAGATTCTTCATTATTGGTATAACTTCTGCTGTCTATAGTAATAATTCTCTTATCACTATGACCAAATTGAGGATGGCCATTTGCTAATATTTTGAGAACAAACAATTGGCCCATCACATGTCGGTTTGTGTCTCTGGCCTCCCATTGGCTGACTTCCCTGTCCTCCTACTCAGGCCCAGGAATGTTGAATAAACTGCCAGACTCAGTCTTACCTCAGAGACAGCCACATCTCTTAGCTCTTCTCTGTCAGCTGGCTTAAGAAGACTGCAGAGCCCACAAAGACGGCCTCCCAGAACACACAGCCTCCGAAGGCCGCTGGAATAGCCAGGGAGCTTGGCACCTCCTCAGAGGGCATGACTGTCCCACCTTTACTGTCCTTCACTCCCTCCTCCCCTCAGCCTCACCCCAGGATGGTTGCCTGAGGAGATAAAGAAGCCTCACAGGGTGGTTGTTCAGATCAAAGGGGGGAGAGGAATGAGGAGAATGATGTCAGCTGCTTTGGTCCCCCCTCATAAGAACATAAGAGAAGCCATGTTGGATCAGGCCAACGGCCCATCCAGTCCCAACACTCTGTGTCACACAGTGGCAAAAAAATTTATATATACACACACACTGTGGCTAATAGCCACTGATGGACCTCTGCTCCATATTTTTATCTAAAACCCTCTTGAAGGTGGCTATACTTGTGGCCGCCACCACCTCCTGTGGCAGTGAATTTCACATGTTAATCACCCTTTGGGTGAAGAAGTACTTCCTTTTATCTTATAAACCTCTATCATGTCACCCCGCAGTCAACGTTTCTCCAAGCTAAAGAGCCCCAAGCGTTTCAACCTTTCTTCATAGGGAAAGTGCTCCAGCCCTTTAATCATTCTAGTTGCCCTTTTCTGGACTTTCTCCAATGCTATAATATCCTTTTTGAGGTGCGGCGACCAGAACTGCACACAGTACTCCAAATGAGACCGCACCATCAATTTATACAGGGGCATTATGATACTGGCTGATTTGTTTTCAATTCCCTTCCTAATAATTCCCAGCATGGCATTGGCCTTTTTTATTGCAAACGCACACTGTCTTGACATTTTCCCCTCTCCCCTCACTGTGAAGAAAGACTGTCCCTTTCCTATCTAGAGGCTGCAGGATTGCAACTCCAGGTTAGCAAATTCCAGATGGCAGAGATCAGCTCCCCTTGAGATGGGGGGAGTGAATGCCTTCACTTGAGTGGGTGGGAAGACAGCAAGGCTGGGGGAGGGCACTTGCCCAGAGGCCTTTAGTGGTATCTATCCAGGTTGGTGGGAAATTCCTAAGGTACTACTACAGGCCTTTCCTACTGGGGAACCACTGTTGCCAATCTCTAGGTGAGGCATAAAAATTGAAAAGAACTGCTGACTATGACCACTAAGTATCACTCATATACCTTAAAAACAAAAACAAAAAAGGCAATTTATTCTATACAGAAATCCAAACCCCGTCTTGTATGGTTTGTGGTCAGAACCAAAAAAGTATTAAACCAATCCAATATATGAAAGTAGAATAAGGTACAGTCTCAACCTCCAATAGTCTCCACAATAAGGTACAGTCCTAATTTCCAATAGTCTCACTTCAATGATTTCTGATGTGCTAATGTTCAATTTGATGTGCACTTCTGAGAAAAGTGGACTATGTAGGGTCTTGAAAATGATGCATTCTCCGGATGATGGTAGGACCCATGATCCCTCATGATTGCATGAATTGGTTCCTACATAGAATACACTGCTGAGATCGGGTCCCATCATCAGCCTATCAGGTTTGAAAAAGAGCCACTCGATACACATTTCTCATCCTGAGAATGCGTCATTTTCAAAGTCCACTAACAGGCAATCGTTCTCCAAAACAGAGCCCCTAGATCCAGGTGGGTTGTAAGCCAAAATGCCCTCAAACGAGGTTGGGGAATTGACCTTTGGCTTAAAAAGGATCTAGAATCTATGTATACAGGATTCCACTGCCAGAAATTATTGCTAAATTTACCAAGGACACTAATTAAGTAAAACCATTAAAAATTTATTACAGAAAAATATAGAACACACATACAAAATAATGAATACATACAACAAACATACAGTCCTAATAAAAATAGAGAGAAATGCATAGATGTAACATAAGGATGGACAAAACAGGGTGATAATTACCGACTGTAGTCTTCAAGGAAGGCTCCAATGGCGACAAACGAGGATGATGAGGAAGGGGACCCTCAACTGGCCAAGAATCGAGGATGTATCTAAGCAGCAGGAATGGGGTACTGCTAGATGCACACCTGTGGGGAGCTGGGTCACAGGTTATAAGGACTACTTTGAGCCCTTAGGGGAAGGGAGGTACAGGGGTGGATGACAGGTGGTCAGCTGGTACATGACCTCAGAAAAAGGGGGGGCTCTGCAGTGACCATAAGGGCTGGCCTTATGCGGTAACCAATAGCCAGTTTATTGGGGGCACCTGATTGGATGCCAAACCTGGCCAATGAGCAGACCTGGCCCTGGTTACCTGATTGGAATTTCAGGTAACAATGGGTCAAAAGGGGAGGCTCCAGGATGACTATTAAGGGAAAGAATGGGAGAAATTATCGGGGTGGAGGTGATTAAAGGCTATCAAAACTTATCTAAGAGGTGACAATAGATGGCCAAATTGCTACCTAAGGTAACACCCGATCTATACAAAGAAACTTGGCTCTGGGTGATGATGTTCTTCCTCTTCTTCATTCCTTTACTGGCACCATCCTTCGTCTTGGGTTCTGTCGGACAAAGGCTTAGGCAGTCTGACAGGATCCACGCCTAAGATAAGCTTGATTGCCTTATGCATAGGTGACATCTGTTGAGTACGTGAGCCTCCCACTTTGCTGTCATGAAGTCTGGCACTACAGGAAGATAGCTGCTGGTGATGTTAGCCTTCCCATATGGATTCTATGGTCAAGGCTGGAATCCGCTTGCCCGGACAGTTCCTGGCAGTGCAACTTCTTCCGCTGCAACAGCCGAGATGGTGCATGCACGGAGCGGCTGGAAACCCATCTGTTCTCCTGGTCAGCACTTTTCCAGAGACACGAAGTGCTGCTGCAACGCTGTGGCTGTTAGTACTCACATAAGTCCCTACATTCTGGTAGACAAAACTCACGTTCTCCTGGCAGATGTGTGAGTTAAAACTCCAGGCACCCTGGCAACCAAACGGGTGACTATGATGTTCTGAAATTAGGGGTGTTTTTCTCCATGTTAGCCTGAAGCAACAGAACAGAGTCTAATGGCATCTTTAAGATCAATGATGTTTTATTAAGGGAAGCTTTCAAGTGCAGGCACAATTCATCAATGAGAAAAATCATGGTCTGACAAAGTGTGCCTGCACACAAAAGCTTAGCTTGAATAAAACATTGTTGGTCTTAAAGGTGCCATTTGACTCTATGTTCTATAGACCCCCCTAGGTTTGTAGAAAAATCAAACTGTAAAACATTACATTGGGAGGTTTAAATCCTACCAACATAAAAGTATTGTCTGAACATGTGCAGACAATGCACATACTTTTGTTGAAATTTCAACAATGACACTGTGGAGGAGCCACAACAGGTGAGGTTCTCTGGCATCAGCCTGGTGGTGGAGGAATGGAGCCAAACTGGGCTTGCAAAAGCAGCTGAAACAGGGGGAGCCATGATACTCACTCCCCTCAACTTAAGTTAAATTTTAAATGGGAGCCACAGCAGGTCACTGGCAGTGACTAAGAGAATTAAAGTTAAGACAGTAAAGTGATCCTCTCTGTGAGTATTGTGGGTACCATTTGCCCTATCATAAATCTTTCAAGTGTGATGCACTGTGTAAGAGACTGGAACTTAATCAGTCATTATACACTACTGATTATGGGAGGGATGGGGGAGATATACCAGAAGAAAGGCCCGGGCCATATTGCAGGCATCACACAGTAAGTGACATCATCACATCAGTGACTTCTGGGTATTTGGACAAAAATTCTATGGTATTTGTGATTTTGCCCAAATACCAAAGCATCACTTGAATGTTGGTGGCCTCATGACATCACTTTCCATGTGATGGTGGCAACATGGCCTAGGCCTTCCTCTTTGTACTGGTTAAGTCCCCCCACTCCCAGCTGATTGGTGGAAGGCAATCAGCCCCACTGGCTGATTAAGTCCCTCCACTGGCCAGCTGATTTGGGGGAGGGCAAAACTTCAGTTGCAGAAATATAAGAGAAAGAAAAATAGCTAGTGAGTTTTGCTTATCCAACAATCATATTATTAACACTACCTCACAATGTGGGAGAACATTTTCATCCTGCAACAGGCAAAAGCAAACTTAAGAGACTAAGACAGTGTATTGATTCATTTAATATCATGGCATACAATTCACAGTAACATCCCAGTTGCTAGACTACAATTAAATTGAAACCCTATTTTCAACTTACTTTTTGAGCTGTGTATGTATGCATATGCAAAATGATATTAATCAACTGAGATTTAAACTGAGTGAAGTAGAGGTAATTATCAACTAAAAAAAGTAATGTCCCCAGATGTGCTGGTGAGTAAAGGAGCTCATAAAAGCAGAGGCTTGTATTTCACACATCTGCCTTAATGAATGCCAAGGCTGATCCACTGTGACCTCATAAAATAGAGAACTGGGGAAAGCACAGTTCCTTCTGATGGAGGATTCTTTCTCCTGACCAAGAGCGACACCTAAAGGATACTAAAGAATATTTTTAAAAAAAAAAAAAAACCAAAACCCACAAAGCACAGATGGTTGCAGTTTCCTCTTCCTCCATGGCATGAATTCCATTTATAGCTCTCTTTGTTCCTTTTGATTACACTAAAATAATCTTAATGGAATGACCCAGATCATTTATCTAGATCAGTAGGGATGGAGAGAGGAGAGACAAGAGTCTGCTCAGCTTCTTGTATTAATGTAATTATTATGTTTTATTCCAGATTATTGCAACAGATTGTAGAAGACTAACAGTAACAGTTTTATTGCCGCATGAGTTTGCTTTGACAGATGCATGACGTATTACTGTCAGCATATCTATACATAATTTTTGCATGCATACACAAACGAGAAAGATGTGAACAATCAGGAGCAAAAGGCCATGAGATATAAAATGAAGTACTATGCCTGCAGAGCACAAATGTTTTCAAGACCAGAATGACCAACTTTCAACATTAGTAATCAGAATAACAAAGTGAATAGTATTAACACCTGTAGCAAGACAGAAACCCATGTTGCAGATTAATCCTGAATACCATCACATTTGCTGGTGCATTATAGTTCAACAATAAAGCAGAACACAGTAAAAAATTCAAACCAAAACAACAAAGCAACTGTGTGACCAAACAAATCACTTAATATGTTGAACAAATTTACTTCAATAACCTTCTATACAAAAGTGTTTTATGCAATACAAAGTGCCACAAGGCAACACATAAATAATCTCAAAGTCCAAAGAGTCTTGTAAAAACCACTAAGGTGTGGTCAAACCATGATAGTTCCAAACATGAACAGAGCGGTGAAAATATGTTCAGAGGATAACTGTAGCACAGTCCTTCTCTCTCCTCTCCACCTTCCGAGCATGACGATGAAGATAGAAGCTCTCAATGCGTTCGTCGACTTGGCTTGCTGCGCGTTTCGAACAACCGCCTGAGGACAGTTCCAACTTTTTCAAGAGTCTAAATAAACATATTCACATAAACCTCCAGTGTTACAATGTTAAGAAAACGCAAACTATAACTTCATTATTTCCAAATTAATGAAAACATCCTCCTTTGTACTGCAATTAGGAAAACATTTCTACAGTGGCTCACGCTCAAGGCAAACGCTCAAACAACGCAAACAAATGCCAGCAATTTACAGCACCTGCTTGGTGAATCCCACATGGTCTTAAAGATGCGGGGCTGATATTTTGTTTGAAAACATTGGAACTGCCCTCGGGCAGCTGTTCGAAACGCGCAGCAAACCAAGTCAACAAACGTGTTGAGAGCTTCCGTCTTCATCATTGTGCTCGGAAGGTGGAGAGGAGAGGAACTGTGCTAGTCATCCTCTGAACATATTTTCACCGCTCCGTTCATGTTTGGAACTATCATGGGTTGACCACACCTTAGTGGTTTTTTACAAGACTCTTTGGATTTTGAGATTATTTATGTGTTGCCTTGTGGCACTTTGTATTGCATAAAATACTTTTGTATAGAAGGTTATTGAAGTAAATTTGTTCAAGATATTAAGTGATTTGTTTGGTCACACAGTGGCTTTGTTGTTTTGGTGCATTATAGTTCAGTTTCATTTTCAATTTAGAATTTATCATCAAATTTGAAGTTAATTTGGAACATGGGTTTCTTTCATACTATAGATGTTAGGATAGCAGAGCACAGCTTTAAAAAATTAGTAGTCCTGATGTTGTAAATCAGTCACTGTTGTAAACAGTTTTGGCTCTATCATTCCCTCTTGTAGTGCATGGCCTTTGGGTTCCGCTATTTACATTCTTTTACTTTCTGCCATATAATAAATCTACCCAATAACTAAGGATAACAGTGAGTTTTAGTTCACAAAAGTTTTTGTCATAAGAAATCTGCTAAAGACACAAGATCTTTCACCATAGATAGAAGGTAATTGATCTGCAGTAATCACTGACACAGTTGTGGTATTCTTCCAATGTACTACCTATCACTCCAGATCCATGCGTCTGCTGGTTCTATTTATTAGTCAGATCCAGCCATCCTGAGCAAGAGCTCCATCTTTTATTGCAAAAGTGTCTGCTGTGGAATGGCCTTGATGAAGCACCCTCCATAAAACATGCAAGATGAGCATTTTACAGAGACCAACTGAAGAGAGATGGCAAGGGAAGAGTGCTACTGAGGTATTTATAAAATCTGGTTTTGATTATGGTGAAGCCTGTTTTACAGTGGTGCTCTGTTTTAACCTTTGTAAGCAGCTCCAAGCCTTTGAACAGGTGAAGTAGAGATTTTAAATAAAAACTACTTTTTCAACAGACAGAAAACTGGAAGATTACCACATACAAGTAGTCCACATGTGGTTTTTAATAACATCTGGAGACAGGGCCTTTACATTTCCTCGGAGTCTACTATGAAGCTCTTTCTTCTAAGAAGAAACATACGCATTTGATTCAGTAGTAGCACCATGTTGTTTTCTTTTGAATGAATTCACATATTACTCAAGTAGTACAGGGGAAAAGTGTGTGGGCTAGATCATTCCCACACCGCTAAAAAGGATAGCATTTGGCAGAACAACAGCTGGAATACAACTCAAAGTCTTTATGCACAGCTTTCTCCCTGCCTGGCAGTTGCAATATTGAGACACTTTGGGATGACTTCCCTTCATGAGGAGAACTCAGTACAGAACTGCCACACGAAGCTTTCATATCAAAGGAAAGCTTAGTGAACAGCTGACATTCATGTGGACAAATAAGGGCCCTTTTCAAACTGATTTTGTATTCCATTTTAGTAACTGGTTGCTAATGGATTTTTTCTGTCATTTCAGACAGACCTATTTTAGTAACTGGCTGCTAGCAGAATTTATTGGGTTAGCAAAGCATGGATGAGCTGTCTTTGAGGGAAACTGCTTTCTTCCATTTTCTACCTCTTTGTTGCACTTCTGAATCACTGTGGCATGCTGTTTAAAATATCCATAGTACTTCCTACAATGCCACCTTATCCCCCAATTGTCTTTGGACTTTTTAACATTCTAAGGTGAGTGCCACAGCACCCATGGTAGGATGTTAAAAAAAAAGTCTGAGGAAGATTGTGCAGCAAAAAAGGATAGGAAAAAAAGTGGCACTTTTTGAAATTACCAGTGTTTCAGACACAGTTCATTAATGAAAGGAAACTCACTTTATGAAATCCCATCCCTATATTGCTTTAACTGAAATCAGGCCAACAACAAATAACATCTGATTTAGAATGATAATGTGAAAAGGCCAAGGACAAATAGTCATCTACCTGAAAATAATCTGAACCCTGAGATGCTGGGATCTCTATACAGAAAAAAATAGCAGCAATTTTGAAAGCACTCCATAGGATAAAAGCAAATACTAAATGAAATATTGATCAAACATCTCAAAACCTGCTGCTAAAATCACTGCAACTTGTTTTTCAGAAGGTGGATGTTATAACCTAAAGGACAACAAGGGATTCAAAATTTATTTAAGCTGACTCGTATACAAACATTATAGTATAAAAGTTCCTGTGAATGTTGCTACCTGTGAATCTTCATGTCTATTTTGCTGCTCGTACACATAATAGAACACTGCAACTGGCCATAGCTTTTAATACACATACACCAATTGCACAAAGGGATGTGTATAAACTGGGTGGTACACTAAATCACATGCAGGAGCAAGCCTAGATGACTGCTGGCTCTTCGAAAGGATCAAAAGAATGTTGCATAAGTGAACCTCGGTATGATCTTACAGAGCATAACTCAGGGTGGCCAAACTGCTCAGGAGCCATAAGCGGCTCTTTCACACGTATTGTGTGTTTTCCAGAGGTCAAGAGGGAACTTAATGCAAGCTTACTCTCAAGTAAGTATGCTTAGCATTGGGAATTCAGTCTCTGAGCACTGACCCATAGGCAGGCAACTATTTCTGCCGTGTGTGAAGTAGGAAAGGATGGGGAAGAAACAGGCAAGCTTGCAAGCTCTTCTCCGCCAGAGGTTGTGCAGAGACTTAGAGCAGGGGAAGAGAGTGCAAGAGTCAAGGGAGCCTCCAGAAGGGGGGATGGAGAGCTGTGCAGGGTTTCCCCTTAGTTTCATTTGTATTTACTAACCTTGGTGTTAAGGTAGATTGAGATGCATAATGATGCAAATGGTGGTCAGTAATTTATACAGTATGTGTTTCCTTCTTCCACTGGTGCCAAAAAATAAAAAAACCTTTCCTTATGCTAGGCTTATGGGGACTGTTATTCCCAGCTTTTATTTTAAAAGTCTCCTTCTAGCATGGCCATGTTGTAAACTGCATACATATGTATTTTATCTTTCTGTGCAAATAATATATTAAGAGTTTTAATAAAGGTATGGGTGTAATATTAATGTCTTGCGGCTCTCAAACATCCGACATTTATTCCATGTGGCTCTTATATCAAGCAAATCTGGCCACCCCTGGTATACCTCCTTGAATTGCTCATGAACTATAGTTCCTCTATTTGTACACAAGATGCCCTGTGAGCCAGACCTGAAGAAGTTACAGGCAGTGTTCCCTCTGAGTCAGCGTGAACTAGCTCACAGATTTTTAGCCTCCAGCTCACACATCTTTGTCTTAGCTCAGGAAGGATGACCTCAGAGCACAATAATTTATACAGTAGCTCACAGCTTTAATGCCAGTAGCTCACAAAATAGAATTTTTGCTTACAAGACACAGCAGCTTGGAAGCAACAGGCACTAGAAATGTTCTCTTAAAAATGTTTTCTTTCTTTCTTTAATGTTCATGAATCTCTCGTTATTGCACTTTGGGAGTGGTCTATTTTCATATTAATGCTGATGCACCTGATATTAGAATGCAGGGAGTATCTGTACTGGACACTCATCCCCACCACGTATCAGTTGACCTTGGGATGTATTACTTCCCCACAATGTCAGTTATGGGGGAAAAACATGTGCTCAAGCCCACACAGAGGTGCAAACCACTGCTTTTCTAAATAGTATATAAGTCCCTGGGAACTGCCTGAAATAGCAAACCTTAGTTTAGGCCAGATAGGGGAGCAGCAATGTGCACATTGGCCTGTTGTAGAAGTCCATCCACTGTTGTTCTTAGGATTCCCAATCAGAAGGCACATAAGCATGTTTTATGACTTCGATTTCTTTTCTATGAGAATTACCAGAGAGGTTGCAATAAAACTGTATGCTTTCCTTGAGTTCTTATTGCCCGAGTCCCTTAGTGGAAAAGAACCTCCTCCTTCTTCTATATCAGGGGTGACCAACGGTAACTCTCCAGATGTTTTTTGCCTACAACTCCCATCAGCCCCAGCCAGCATGGCCAATGGAGGGGCTGATGGGAGTTGTAGGCAAAAAACATCTGGAGAGCTACCACTGGCCACCCCTGTTTTAAATAGTTAAGATATATGCTGAAACATCCTGACTATTCACATAATCTGTAAATCCAAAGGACTCTAATGAAAAAAACACACAAGACTGGAATCGGCCAACCCTTATGATAAAAGACACACATACTTGTTACATGTAAGAGATACATCCAGCTGTCATACATGAAAATAACATCCATCCATTTACAGCAAAGTTCAGAAAGGTATTTCTCCATCAAATATTGAACCACAAATTGTTAGGAGGAAATAAGATGAAGACAACAAAAAGTTACCTGCATACATGAACTTAAGACTTTGTTGCATCAGTCATGACATCAGCATATGAGAAACCACTCTTTCTTGCAGAGTGTTAAAGCTGCAGTACTGCAGTCTTAAGCTTTGCTCATGACCTGAGTTCAATCCCCGGCGGAAGCTGGGTTTTCGGATAGCCGGCTCGAGGCTGACTCAGCCTTCCATCCTTCCGAGGTCGGTAAAATGAGTACCCAGCTTGCTGGGGGGGAAGTGTAGATAATTGAGGGAAGCAATGGCAAACCACCCTGTAAAAAGTCTGCTGTGAAAACGTGAGAGCAACGTCACCCCAGAGTCAGAAACAACTGGTGCTTGCACAGGGGACCTTTCCTTTCACAAGAACATAGGAGAGCTTTGTTTTCTTAATGCAAACCACACCTACACAGAGTTAATCACTGCAGAATGTCTGCTGATCAACTGTAAAGCAGATATAAAAGGGGAACATTATTTTCAGCCTTTATTTCCCTTCAAGGTCAGACTAAAACAATACAATGGCAAGCAAATGAATTATTGATCATCCTTGTAATTTAACACTCAGGATTCACTACTGTTATGTATTCCATAGTAATTAAGTATATGCTATAGCAGAAACAGCAGCTGTATTAAACAGTAAGCAGCTCCCCCCCCCCCCCAAAACACATAATATAGTAACAGCTCGAGGACATATTTCACAACCAAACACTGATCCCCAGGGAACAATAATCAACTAGCAGCTACTGCAGTTTATAATCTGTTCAATGGCCTCTGATAATTAAACCAGAAATTAAGGAGCATCAACTTGTTTACAGTATCTTTAAACTCATCTTGGTTTTATTAGCTCCTCGTAAATAGCTTTTAAAAAATACTTATCTGTAACACTGGAATCCATGCCAAGGATGTCTGTAGGAGACCACATGCAGAGGTTTGGAAATGGCTCTGCCCCCTTACCATACTTGTGAAGGCCACCTAATAATTCTGAAACATATATGCATTTGAAAAACAGGACCAACTTCTTTGTTAGACCTAGTAACTGGTTGTTCCTCCTGGAAGGTCAACTTTGTTTGTATAGAACAACAGATTGTCACTTGGAATTGCCTGTGGGCAATGCAGAGATGAAGGCAGCAGGGAGGTCCTGGGGTTCCATTTGCTGCCATGCATTCAAGTACAGACAAAAAGCAAAGAGTAAAAGACAGGCAGCTTCAGGTACATGTCAAGGAAATCAAGAAGCACATCTTCCATAGAGGGTTTTCTTTTTTTCTCAGACACAAGATGACTGTCACATCATGCCTGTGTTTACATACAGAAAAGAACCAACAAACAAAATGCTATTTCCACTTTATTAAAGCAATAGTGAGAACTCTGTAAGGGAGAAGGAAAAGTCATATATTTATTGAGAGGCATAAAAAGCTGTGATATCTGAATATCGTAGCAGTTTAATATAGCACAGAGTTTTCAGATTGAGAAGTCAGGTATTTCCATAATGTCCATTTAAACAGAGAAACAATGTCAACCTGCTGGTATAAGCCATGGTTGTTATGGTAGTGGTTTATTTTTCAAACAAGAAATAGATGCAGGAGTGAGGAGAACCTCTCTGTCACATCAGGTCTGACTCAATTAAAAGTGGGGGGACTTCCCCCCTTTTATGTTCTTTATTATTTTTTGAGATGATGTTCAACTGTTGCTGGTGAGTGGCCACTTTAAAAGCCATCTATATGAGAACAGCAGTTTTAAGAATACCCAAAGTTCACTCATTGTGAATCACTAGCAACAACAGACATTAACCATGAATTAAGCCTTGCAACAAACCCATATGTTAACCCTTCTGTTCATCTTCCATGACAGATACCAACACTGTCCTTCCGCATTGTACACAGGAGAACAGACAGTCTGCACCAGGGTAAGACTGGACATTATAGTCATCAGGGAATTTCCTGGTGGGCCAATGGCCTGCCTGCTTTGAGCCACCTGGGTAGGGCTGCTCCTAGGAGGCGTGAGCCTTACCCGGCTCAGGGAGGCTGCCCCAGGCAGTGCAAATTGGCCGAAGTGTGTAGATTGCAGTCCCCAGGAAGCACCCAGTCAAGCAAAGTATGGGGTTAGCTGGCTTCTTCCCCCTCCCTCCCTCCTTCATAGTGGGGCAGGGCTGTTTTTTCCTCTCAGTCCACCCCTGGTCTTGAAACATGTGGCATAAAAATGTTATAGACCAGTGGGAGAATATTTCCCAGGACACTGCTACAACCTTCAAAGTAATCCTTTACCACCACCACCCAAAAAAGACAGTTCAGCATAGAAATATAACAGGGAGGGGGGGAGTGTCGATCTCCTCCTCTCCCGGTCCCGGATTGTCACCCCCTTCATTTGCCATCTTCACCCAGCGCATGTGCCTGGTTAGTATGGCCTCTCTGCGCACCGGTGCCTCATCCATCATGGCGGTTGCCACTGTCGGGGGGTGACCAGGAGCTGTTGGATATGGAGAGGCGAACTTGGTCCTCTCCGGGCGTCCAGCACGTGTCACGGTGGTGTCGGTGCTCTCACCCCTTCTTCAGGTTCTGGAAATTCACCGTTTACTGGAATCTTTTCAGCCATTCGGTTATAAAGTTGCCAGGATAGTTAAACTTCTCAAAGGATTACTCTCAAAATGTCAAGCATGCGGGTTCAATGACGAGTCAAAGTTGATACAAAGACTACGTTTATTGATAGACCGATACTTTAGCCGAAGCCATTTCTTGAGAGTAATGAAACTGATACATTGATACAATACTTTTAAGGCATACTTCAAAGGGATTCCAAGGGAGGGGACTGCGGGGAAGCGTTCACACCTAAACTATCAGACTGTCTACTTTCCCAGGATGTTTATCAGAACTTTGTCCTTGCTTTCACCAGATGTCTCATCCTCCCTCCGGAGGATATATGGGAAGGTGCTGATAATTACTTTGTTCCCTTTACACTACTCTAAATTAACAGCCATAAAGCGGGAAAGAAAAAGGGAAAGAATAACAAACAAATGGACTTGGGTCCTCCATGACAATTCACAGATCAGATTTAGGCAGGACCCTAAAACAATCAATTGACAATAATAAAAAAAACAGTACACAGGGAGGGGAGACAAGAAGGAATGGACTACTAGGAGCTATTTCCCCCTCTTACACATATGCTCCAAAGGAACAAAATACGGTTTTCTGGTATGCTGTTCTTCCACAATACAATTTTCAAAACACTTCTGATCCACTGGGAAAAAGTACAAGACATTACTGTGTACGTGTCATTTCATCTTCCTTTCCAAATTCACATCCAAGCTTTATCTTAAAGCTGCATTTATTCTGCAATCACTTTGTACATATATGGCACTGTATGGAAAGCGCAGAATTCTGCATTCTACAAATTTCAGCTTTGATTAACTCCCCTTCTCATCTTTTAAAGACTGCAAGAAGATTTGAAGGTAATGCCTGAAAAAACATCAGATGCTGAAGTGAAGTGTGCATATGCTAGCATAAGAGTAATCGGGATTGCCACGATCAGAGGTCACAGCCACAGTGCTGCACTTTGCTCCTTGTCTGTAGCCCATAACTAACATACCCATCCAAAGTAACACTGCTTCTTATAAACATTAAAACTAGCCCTTTGGAGTATTCTGTAGTATTGCCTAACTTCCTGCACTTTATAGTCTACTCCTGGATGAAAAACAGGAACCACTTCAAGACATTCTTGAAAACAAGAGGAAAAGCACAGGAATACCAACCCCCTCCCCCACATATAAACCTTGCAGATTGTTCCAGCTGTCTTAAAGGAGATGTCTTTCTTACACATCATAGAGGCTGAGGAAGAGATTTTCATTTTAAGCAATACACCTTTCCTAACCATGCAAAAGCCAGAAAATGATGCTTACCTGACCCCAAAGATTTGACTAAATGAAAAATGTGTTTTGCTTTTCAGAAAATGTGAAGTTAAAAAATAAATACCTAGTACATCATAATAGCCTGTTTAAAAATTTATTTTTACATTGTATAATTATGCATTTTCAGATGCACTGAGCACTTAAGTTTATTTCCAAAGCACATTTTAAAAAATCTTGTGATTTTACAGGTCATAACGCAAGCTTCACATAAACATAGAAAAGATCCCCCCCTCTCCAATCATATGAATCCCTGGAAACAGATTCAGAATCCTGTATACATTATTGAAATTACTGTACTGTTCAACATAATCACCTTTTCTGGAAGTGAAAACTACAGCCACTACTATATATCTCAATGCTAGCTGCTTCTCTGTAGCAATCTCATCAGGCTCAAATAAACAGATTCTGAGTTCTTAAATGCCAAGTTCAGTCAAGGTAGAGCATCTGGAAGGTGGTTATTGAAACTTGATCCCTTGAGCCAAAGGCAAATCTTTGCTGTAATTGATTGTACTGAAGGATAAACAGAGAAGCAGATTTGATCAGTTAGATCAGTTAGATGTGCAGTCTAAGGGTGCCCTTTAAAAGACCGAGGGAAACAGGGGTTAAACAAACTACTTCTCGCTAGTGCCAAAATGTCAAGAGCCACTGACACACAGATCTCCCAAGGATGTTTCTGCATTTATGCCTACACATAGGCTAGCAGAGGAAGACAAGAAAGCATATACTGGGAACATACACAGACTGCACTTCCTTCTTGCATGGGTCTGTAATGCCCAGGGAAAGAAAATCAGGCACCTAAGAAACTCGGGTATTAGCCTGAAGTGAACACAAAACCCAGTATAATTGCCTGACCACAAATTATTTGTTCTTATACAACCTGGCTGGACTTTATAAAATTAAATCCAATCAACTATATAGAATTATAATGACAAAACCAGACTGGGAAAAATACACATAAATCAAGATCAATGCTGTCTTTCAAAAAAAAAAGAGGTCCAAGTATTTATCAATCTGTACTGCTACACTGTCAAACACAGGCCAACTTAATAAGTTTGTATTGCATGGTTTTACTTCAAATTCTAAAATCTAACTGTAGATACTTGGAGAAAATTCTATATTCCTGGAGAAAGCTGTCTTCATTTTTATAACTGCTGACCAAACAATCCAACTCAAAACCATTAATTTCAACAATTCCTTTCAAGACGACTGAAAAGTCCATTGCAAGATTATTATAAATATACTTTGTTTTCCCACCCCACCACAAGGAATCATTTCCCAGCACTTCTAAATATTCTCACATGTCAACATGTATGGTGTACTCTACTGAAATTGTACTCCTACCTTAAATTTTGTACATAGTTCTGTACATAACGTATGAATTGCATATTCTCTTACAGGCCTATGCCAATTACATGACTGGCTATTTACTGAAGAAAATTATCTGGTACATCTCTCTTTTCCTGGGTTTTTTTTTGGGGGGGGGGGTGGAATTCAAAAATCCACATCTCACTAGAGGGATGACAGGATGGGCTTAGTGACAGACAATCTGGAAACCTGCCAGGGAATGATCCCACATATGTAAACCCACAGCTCTTACCAGGTTGATCGTCTCATATATTGTTTCCATGAGTCACTGCCAGATTCCCTTCCGCCACCTGTGTGTTTTTCACCACCTGGAAAGGGAAAGAAAAACAAGGGTTACAATCAAGGAACACTGCTATGCATTTTTCAAAGCCATGTTAATAAGTGACACAGAAGAATCAGAAGTCATTCTTCTCCTCTGGAAAAGAAATAATTCTCAGAACCCTCTTACCTGAAAATACCCAACTCATCTCCATAGTAGCATGTGTTTATTTTAAAACTTGGCAACATTCTCAGATGTTCTTTCAACCACACTGAAAACATGTACAGAAACCAAGACTGGAAGAGGGCAGGGCTACATATAAGTCTATATACTCACGTCTGCATGTTACAATGGCAGAATTTAGTACATAGCATAAGATTATAAAGAGTACTTGGAACAGCTGCTTTCTTTTTGGAAAAAAGTTACAGACTTTTAAAGCCCTTGTGGCTATAGAGGTGAGCACCAGGTAATTCCCTAAGAAGCACGGGACTAACAGAGTGTTTTGAATAATGTTTCACTTGTTTATTTATTCAAGTTCCAGCATTTGCTTTTTTCTCATCACAGTACAGGTTCTGTCTTGGAGCAGAACCAGGATTTTTAGAATTCAGAACCTAACTTTAACAAATGAAAGAAAAGATCATCTTACAATGACTAATGTTTCAGAAATCATTTGATAAAATAGCAATTTAATTCTTAATTTACTACAAAACTTTAAATATAAAACATCCTGTTAACTGCCAGCAACAAGAACTCTCCACATAAAAAACATCAATAATATATGAACAAAGAAGTTGGGTTGATGTTCTGTGGTAGAATAAGGAGTTACATTCTACAGGTCATATTAAGTACTTAGCTAATTCAAAAAATCCCATTATTGATCCTAAGCCAACAGTTAAAGATTGTTCAAGAACAGTCAACTAAAAGCAGGCTAGAATTGGCCATCACAGCAAGACTGTCTAGGTTGTAGGGGCCCTACCAAATGTTAGTCAAAATATGTTGGTCAAAAAGTTAAAGAGGCAGACATAAGCCATGAATTGGCTCTACTGTTCTTATTTTATTGCAGAAACAAGGTACTATAACTTTTTGATTTGCAGTCTGTCCCAGAGCGAGAGAATGGGATCTAGGAAACCCCTCCTTAAGTGCTCATTTGGCTGTGACACTCAGTAGATGATTTGATCTGGACTTTCTCTCAGTCTAATCTACCTCATAGAGCTATTGCAAGAATAAAGTGGCAAAGAAAGAAACATGTACCACTCAGCTCCTCACAGAAAAAGTGGGATTAAAAATGTACTAAGAAAGAGATATGAGACATAGAATGCAAATATAAAATGCTGTTTGTACATAACAATAAAATCTCTGTTACTAGAAGGTGCCAACTTCTGATAAGCAAACTATACTTCTGGCATCCAAACCAGTGTTAAAAGTTCTTCCTTTGATGGTGCTATTTGATTTTGACACCAACTTGCTTCTTGATCTTGAATCTTAGAGACAAAATGCAAATAGTCTTCAATGTAACAGAAAGAACAGGGAGCTTCAAACTACACACTACCAGCTGACTAATTAGCAAACAGCTGTGCTTATCCTGAGCAGGTAAGTCATAAACATGCATTCTTGATTTAACCACAGACAGAGATTGTCTTATTTCTCCGGGCATGGAAACCTTTTCCTCTGGCTCTGCAGGAAGCAAATTCTGATTTTTCTTTGGAAACTGAAATCACATAAGTGTTCCTGTCTGTCTCAAGGGAAAGACCTAGTCCTGTCTTCCTGGCAGCCATTTTGCAATTGCTCTGTCCTTTATAGTAGCCATTTTGTGGTGACACCAATTCCTCTTTTAAACAATTTCAAAAGTGCTCTCAGGCTCAACTCTGGTTTGGAGAATGCAGCCCCCCCCACCCCGCCCAAAAATACAATTTTGTAATCCATTGGTCAGATTTATTGAATAGCTATTTTACACTTGTATCCACATGGTCTCTATATCTGTAGGACAAATAGCAATCTACAATGCAGAACATCAACATACCAAAAGCGCCTCCAATTTCAGCCCCGCTAGTTGGAATATTAACATTTACAACGCCGCAGTCTGATCCCTTAGGCCTAGAAAACAAACAAAAAAACATATCCCCCCAAAAGGGTGGGAGAAACTCCAGTGAAAAAGATGAAAAAGGAAAACTCATCCAAGAGCTATGTTAGAGATTATTAGGAAAGGGACTGAACATAAAACAGCCGATATTATAGCATCCCTGTATAGATCTATGATGAGGCCTCATTTGGAATACTGTGTCCAGTTCTGATCACCATATCTTTAAAAAGAGCTGGAAAAAGTACAGAAGAGGGCAACCAAGATGATTGGGGGCTGGACTACCTTTGCTATGAGGAAAGACTAAACAATCTGAGACTCTTCAGTTAAGAAAAGATGATGACTAAGGGGCGCATGATAAAGGTTTATAAAATTACACATGGTGTGGAGAAAGTTGACAAACAAATTTCTCTCTCCCCCCCAAAATACTAGAACTTGTGGGCATCAAATGAAGCTGATGAGCAGTAGATTAGAATGGACAAAAGTAGACAGAAAATAATTAAAATGTGGAATTCCTCTCAGAGGATATAGTATGCTGACAAGAATAAAAAGCTTTAAAAGGAATTAGAATCATGATAGGTCTATCAGTGGTCACTAGCAGTGGTGATTGAGTGGAAACTTGACATTTAGAGGCACTAAACCTTTAGGAGTCAGGTGGCAATATCAGGGGATGGTCTCAGCCTCTATGCCCTGTTGTCAGATCTTCAGAAGAACTGGTTTGCCACTGTGTGACACAAGATGGTGGGCTAGATAGACCATTGGTCTAAACCAGTAGGGTTCTTATAGTTGCTTTTCTCTGTTTACAAAAAAACTACACCAGGGCTGTCAAACTCCCAGCCTGCAGGCCACATGTGGCCTGCCCAGGGCTTCAGTCAGGCCCACTGCAATTTTCTTCCCCTCCTAAGCTCCAAGGCTGCCGACAACGTTCCCAGCTCCTTCTGCCTTGTCTTTGCTGGCTTCTGGGCTTGCAAAGCTGCAAGGAAAATGCAGAATGGATTTTCCATTAAGGTCTCTGCACCCAGAGACCTTAATGGAAAATCCATTCAGTATTTTCCTTGCAACTTTGTGCTGCGATGCATTATTTCAATGGAGTGAAGCTAAGGCAGTTTCACTTTTTGGAGCATTTATGGTTAGTTGAAGCTCTTTGCAAATAAAGAGTTGATGTTTTGAGCCAGCTTGTCTCTGCTGAATGGACCTTAGAACTGGTGCCTAGTGAGTATTCTAACCTGGGATCCCACAGCCAAAGGGGGATATTACACTGGATAGCCATTGACAATCTGAGTAGAACCGAGGGGGGGGCAGGAAGCGAAGCTTGCATGCCAAGCCATTTCATGTTTTCCTATATCCAGAGCATTTTATATTTTGTTTCTGCTGTGATCCTTGTGCTTTTTCTTGATATTTTAGTTTTAAAATTGTATTGCCAAATCCCACTATTCCCCCACATTTCCAATTTTAAACAAAATATCACAGGAGTTCTAAGCATGTTTGCATTTTAAGTTAAAAATAATATCTTTGTGCTTATCTGTATTCTTTATAACGTTTGTATCTCCACTACCTGGCATTACATTTTATGATATTAATTGCTTGGCCCCACAAAGAGTCCGTAAGGGGAGGGCGAGATATAAGTATAATTTAAAAAAATTAAATTTGAAAAGTCCCATCTGTGTCAAATCCGTCCCACGTAACAAATAAGTTTGAGACCCCTGATTTACACATAATCAGAACAGGAACTATACCCAAGCCATCGGAATATCCTGCCCAAATCCTTGGTAAAGATGCTGCTGGAGAGACCTTGTTTCACTTCATTGTTCCAAGCAAAGGCTTCTTCTTCTGTCTGGAAGTAAATGCACCAAAGCCAAATAAAAGTTGAAGATTTAAGCAGAAAAAAACATACTAGATGCAATTCTACACAGATTTCAAAACAGCATGTTAAGACACCTTAGAATGTCCTGAACATTGCACTGAAGAAAAATCAAGCCACCATGCTAGAATCACACACTACTGAGCCCATCCGAATATAAGGCAACATGGATCCCACTTTCCTTGCCAATATATTGGATGTGAAATAATCCCAAGAATGAGAAGGCAAATAGGAGTTTTCTAGTACAGCAGGCCTTAAAATACCTTCCTAAGTTTTAGTTCAGTCCATGAGAAACACTTTATTCTTTCAGCAATCTGGTCCCAATTCACAGTATCTTAAAAGGACATCCAATCTATTGCTTGTAAAAACATTAAGACATTATTCTACACAATTATTTCACCCAGAAGCAAGTCCATCCATGTGTGTACAGATCAGGTAACTGGCCTGGGCTCAAAGAAAAAGAACTGGTGAACAATTAAAAGATGTGAACACTTAATCATCTTTAGCAGTGAGGGGAACAGTGGAAGGTACAGGTGAATATGAACCCACTATCCAGTTCCTCACTGACTTCCTCCGTGCTGTGTCTGACAGATGCATTTGATTACTGGTTGTCCCTCAAAGAGTATACTGTGGTTCTGGCTACCCTAAGGTAGGCTAGCCAATAAAGATGCACCAGGATTCCCTGGTACAGTTCCTTAAATAGATGATAGCAATGAAAGAATTCCAAGAGCGAAGTTTCATCCCTGACCCGATTGCCCGGACAAGAGGGGAAAGCAGCATGCTGCAAAGTACTATTAACTGCTCTAGGCTGCAAGAGCCCACTGTTCAGTTCAGGTAGGTGAGAATGAATACATGCACAAAGTCTATCTCTGATTTAAGAATGTGCCAATAATTTTAACTGGGGGGGGGGGACAGTCTATCAAAAGTTTAAGATAGCACAGCTCCACAGTTATAATACAGACACTAATTACAAGGTACAGTGGCAGTCCCTGCACAGACACCATACCAGAATGGTGTTACACAAACAAAAAGTGAAGGCTTTAAAATGTAGGAAATAAGCATTGCTTCCAAGCAATGACCAGTTCATGTAATTACATTGACTCATAACCCACAATTGAACATCATTCATCACTTGCCACAAAAGTTTACCCAAACTGCAAGTTCTTCCATTATGCCTCTAAATTTAGGGGGCAGGGGGAGAAGAGCCTTGACCTCTGATATGTTGGAAAGCACACTTGTATCTCACCACAGACCTAATTTACTTACCTTGAATTTTAGCACATAGAGAATAGGGGCGAATGTTTCTGTCTGCACAATGGATGCATTATGTGGAAGACCAGTCACAATGGTTGGTTCAACATAATTTCCAGGACGCTCTATAACCTAGAAAGAAAAAATGGTACCCACTAGTTTCAGACAATATGTTGTAATATGATGTCCAATTTACTAACTTGCTTAACTGTTTCAATTCACAAAGAGGTGTTCACCATGCAGGATGTACCATGTCCACTTCCCTTCATCAGCAAAATTTTCCTCCAATTTTTCTGTCCCTTCACTGACTGAGCAGTCCTGACGTGTTTTCTTATCTCCTGAAGAAACTTTGGCTGTCCCACCCTGTCAGTAAGGTATGTTTTGGCTATTTACTGAGCCCAGTAACCAGAGGGAAGGGATAGGATCACCCACTGGCACTTGAGATGCCTTTAAAGTTCAAAACAAACAAAAGGTCTTATTTAACATCAAGAGAAAATGTCAGGTGAAATCAAGGGTTGAAATTATGGAGGTATAACTAATACAAATACAGAGGGGTGCGTGTATGTGTATCAGGCTAATGAGAGGTTCTTTTTATTCAGTCACTTAGATCTTTATACTGAGAGGCTTTTGTTTCAGTGTTTCCCAAACACTAATTCACTTTTATCTGTAAAATCACTGACTCTTTTTGATGCCCAGTACCCTCTTCCAAGTACTCAGACCCTATCTCTTGTAACATCAGTACTCTTCTTGAGTTGTTAACAGACTTTTAGGTCTCTATAGGAAGTTTCTAATCACACCAGACTAGGGATTTCTGTACTCCTCAAAGCTATTTCTCCCTGTTTTTTTTTTTTAATATAAAATTTTTTATTGTTATGTATTCCACCACCAATCCACCTCTGTGAGAGTCCCAGGCCATAGATACATTATAATATTCCATAAATTTATAACTATTAACATTTCGTCCAAATACAACTCCGTCACTCTATTTAAACATCTTATCCATTCATTTTCTTAATTAACCAACCAATCGTCTTAAATTGTTTAAACTTTTCCAAATATCTCACCATCTTCCTAAACCACCCCTCCTCCTGTTCCCTAACCTTTAATCCGTTCATTCTTCGTATCTTCATCGTTAAATACTCCAAAATAATTATATTATTCATTCTATCCCTCCAGTGATTAATTGTCAATTCCTCAGCTTCTTTCCAATTCCTTGCTATCACTTGTCTTGCTGCTACCAACATCAAATTAATCCATTTACTATCCTCTTTTGATCTTAAACCCACACCATCCAAATTAATAATTGCCATTGCTTTGGATATACTTATTTTCCATCCCATAATCTTTGTCATCTCTATGCCAACCTGCATCCAGAATTTTTTCACTAAGGGACAATCCCACCACATGTGACTGAAAGTTCCAATTTCTCCACATTTCCTCCAACAATTTTTACTCCCTGATTTAGAAATATAATACATCTTAATGGGTGTATAATACCATTTCTGTATCATCTTCAATCCCTGCTCCTGCACTAACCTAGATGTTGTAACAAAGGGAGGTAATCTAAACATCCTCTCCCAATCTTCATCTAAAATTTTATCTCCAATATCTGTTTCCCAATGTTCCTTCAAAAATTCTCTCGGGGATTTCCCTGTACCTAATAAAATCTTATACAATTTTGAAACTATTTTTGACTTATCTTCTCTATACTCTTTCACCAATTTTTCAAAGGGAGTATTAATTCTTTTACCAATGTTTTTAAGTTCTTCCTCCTTCAGCAATGAGGAGATTTGACTTTTTAACAACCAATTAATATTATTCAAAATATTATACTCCTCTTTCTTCACCCCATCATTACCCCAAACCTCTTTCAATTCTTGAATCGTAATCCTCTTCAGTTTATCTCCTACTTCCTTTGACAGTGATCCCCTTAATGGAGCAAATTTATCATAGTACCACAATTTAATAATAGATGATATCTCCGGAGCGAGTTCTTTCTTCCACTTCTCCCATACCCTACTGGGCCCTATAAAGGTTGATAATTTATCACCTATCTTCTTCCTCCTTTTCGTTCTATCAAATAAACTTTCCTTTCCTCCTACTACCTCTAAATTTTCCTTTTCTATCCCGTTCAGCTCTTCTCCTAACTCTCCCTCCAACCAAATCATTAAGTGCCTTAATTGATATGCATCATAATAGTAAATTATATTGGGAATCCCCCATCCCCCATCTTTAATACCATAATATCTATACCTATTGGCTGTCCTTGGTTTCTTTGATGCAAAAACAAATCTATCTATATCTCCTTGCCATCTCTTCAGTACGTATTCTGGTATATGCCAAGGCAATACATAAAATAAATAAGTCAACCTAGGAACTAGAAACATTTTAACCATGGCATTCCTTGTACTAATTGACTCCTTCCTCTTCCTCCAGTCTCTCATTTTAACTTGAATTCCACTCCAGATTTTTTTATAATTATACTCAAATATTTTTTTAATATTCCTAGGAATATTAACCCCTAAATATTTCACCATTTTATTTGCTATGGGAATACCCAAAATTTTTGAAGCTGCTAATTGTAACCCTGGTTTTACATTAACACACATCATTGAAGATTTTGAAAAATTCACTTTTAACCCTGACACTTCCTCAAATTCCTGTAGTATCTTTTTTAAAGGTGCCACTGCGGGCTCCACATCCTTAATTGTCACCATCATGTCATCTGCATACATTGTTAAGAGATTCCCATCTATTTTCCCTTTCCCTGGAACTTCAAAGCCTATAATTCTTTTATCCTTTTTTAATTTATTCACTAACGGTTCCAATGCTAAAATAAATAACATAGGGGATAAAGGGCATCCCTGCTTCGTACCACTCAATACCTGAACATATCCCTCTACTGAACCACCAACTCCTATCAACGCCTTAGATTTAGAATATATTGCCTCAATCATATTTTGAAATTTCTCCCCAAACCTATACTTTTGAAATATAGTCTTCATGTATGTCCAATCCACAGAATCAAAGGCCTTATAAATATCCAACGCCAAAAGCGTAAGCGGCAAATCCTTATTTTTAGCTAAATAAACCATACCCATCACCTTCCTAACTGCCTCTACTAAATATTTTTGAGGCATAAACCCAAATTGCTCTTTCCCTATCAATTGTGCAATACATTTTTTGAGTCTCATTGCCATAACCTTTGCAAATATTCGATAATCCATATTGGTGATTGAAATTGGCCTATATGAATCCCTTAAAGTCTGATCTTTCCCAGGTTTCGGAATTAACACCAATCTCGACTCCAACCATGTAGGTGGTGTAGGAGATCCATCCAAAATTCCTTGAAACAATTCAGTCACATGAGGCACCAATATATCCTTAAAATGCTTATAAAATACCGCATTAAAACCATCCAGTCCGGGTGCAGATTGCATATTCATAGAATCTATAGCCATCTTAACTTCTTCTTCCGTTATATCCTTATCTAATTCTTTCCTACTATCTTCACTTAATTCTAAAAATTCCAACCCCTCACAGAATTTTTCTATATCTTCCTTTTTAATCCCTTTGTTTGCATACAATTTGTTATAGAATTCTATAAAATTCTCCAGTATCATTTTAGGTTCAGTTTCCAAAAATCCTATATCGTTCCTGATTGCCTTAATATTTTTCCTAACCTGAAAATTCTTAATTTTATTTGCTAAAATTTTTCCTCCTTTCCCTTCAAACTCATAATACTTCTGTCTGTTATACCATAATTTTAACGTAGTCCTATTAACATCCAATACATTCAACTCTTCCCTTTTCCTAATTACTTGTTCTTTATCCTCCTTCTTCTTAGATTTCCTAAATTTCTCCTCCAATACTCTAACTTCTTCTTCTACTTCTTTAATTTTCCTATCTTTACCCTTCTTCAATCTCACCAAGTTCTGTATACACACACCTCTAATAGTGGCTTTCATTGCTTCCCATACTATTGTTAATGAAGTATCTGATTTCCTATTCTCTTCAAAATATCTTTCCATTGCATTTTTAATATTACACTTACTTTCTTCATCTGCCACTAACCATGGATTAAACTTCCAATTATAAGATCTATTACAATGACCTATTTGCAAAAAGGCTGAAACAGGGGCATGATCAGTAATCTTAATCATCCCGATCTCCATATCTTTTACCCAATTCCTCATTTCTTGAGAGACTAAGATTCCATCTAATCTTGAGTAAGTTCCATGCACGGCAGAGTAAAAAGAATATACATCATCATTAGGAAACATTTCCATCCATGATTCTAGCAGACCAAATTTCCCGCACACTCTTTTAAATTTCTCCGCCTTCCTTTTTTTAACATTACCTTTCCCCTGCAAGTTAATATTAAAATCCCCCCCTATTATTTTAGTATAGGGTGAAAATTTTTCAAACTTCTGCAAAAATCTATACAATACATTCAACTGATGCACATTAGGGAGATACAAAGAAGCTAAAGCCACCGGCTCTCCCTCCAAATGACCCTGTACAAAAATAAACCTTCCATCCTTATCTCTCATTACTTTATCTGCAACAAAATCTATTTTAGAATTAAATACTATTCCCACCCCTCTGCTCTTTGAGGAGCCTGGAGCAATAAATTTCTTACCTTTCCCAAATCCAGGGAAATTCATCTCTCTTTCCCCCCCATTATATACCTCCTGCAAGAACAGCACATCTGCTTTTAACTCTTGAATATATCTCCCAACTCTTGCCCGTTTCACTGGATTTCCTAGCCCTCTAACATTAAGAGTTGTACATATAACATTAACATTTTTTATCATATTATACCTAACCATAGCTCTTCCCCATATCTCTTCTGTTCTCTACCAGCCTGGAATTCTAAACCCCAATCACCCTTAACCAACCCCACCTGATGTTGCTTATCTACCCTCCACCTACCCTCCATTACCAATTCTACCCATCCAAGAAAAATGCAATATGCCAATGCTCGTGGCATATCTCTTGTATAAAGAATTCTACCCAATATGCATTCACTCACCTTCTTACTCCATTCATAATCCACCCATTCACCCCTTAGGTCCCAATTATCCATCCATACCCCAATCACACCATCCAAACATACCAACATCATCCCAATCAGCCACCATCTACACATCTTCTTCCCAATCCTACCACTAAACACATCAGACATCCAGCTACCACTAACATCCATATTGGGGGGGGGGGGAGAAAAAAGACATCTCTCCCACACTGTAAACTCAAAAAGAGCAACAGCAACAATTAAAAAAAACCCCAAAAAAACTGTTCATGTTGAGCTATTCCGGTCCTTCTATCTTCTTTCCTTCTTCCTTAATCCATCTTCCCTCAATCATTTCTTAGTCTTAGTCCTTTCCCTGAAGTCCCAAGTCTTTTTTTCCTCCTTTTTCTTCTTCTTCTGTTTCTGAGTGTTTCCCATTTGCTCTTCCAAACTATTTTCCCCTTCTGAGTCCCAGTCAGGGAAATGCTTGTAATCCTTAGGCAGCTGCAGTCCCACACGTTTAAATAGCTCCTCCATCTGCTTCTGATCTTCTGCAAACAGCTCTACTCCTTCATGCACCATTTTCAGAGCAAAGGGTGCCATTCTCCAGCTGTATTTCATTCCTTTATCCTGCAGCACCTTGGTAAACACTCTTAACTTTTTCTTCCTGTTGATTGTTTCCTGTGATAAATCTTCAAAAACCAACACTTTTTATCATTATACAGTAACTTATCTTGCCTATCCAAGGCCTTCATGCCTTTAAGCACCTGCTCCTTTAATGTATATTTTCCAAAACACATTATCACATCTCTCGGCCACCTCCACTCAGCTGTCTGCTTCCCAACTCGATGAATACGATCCAAATCTTCCCTTGAAATTCCTAAGTCTGGGAGCATTTCAGCCATCCATTTAATCACATTATCCATGTCCTCCGTTTCTGGAATATTTTTCAACCGCAAATTTGACCTTCTGGCCCGATTTTCCAAGTCCATCAGTTTATCTTTAAGGTATTTATTTTGCTTTTCCAACTGTCTGGACTGTTTTTGCAACAAGTTAATTTTCTTCTCATTTAGCTGCGCCATTTCCCATGCACTATTCACAGTCTCTGCCATGGCTTCAACGGCCTCAGCTAAATTAGTTATTTTTTCATCCACAATCTTTGATACTGCCTTAATAATGCTATGTTTGGCAGCTTCCACAGCTCTCTTAACTTCTAATTGAAAGTCTTTTGGTTTCATTACCTTATCTTCACTTTCAACTTCTGAGTCCGAGGTCGCCATTGCCGTTTCTCTCAGCACCAATTAGTTTTAACTTTAGCCTCTAGCCAACTTCCAGACTCCCACTTCACAACTATCACCGACTTATTTTAAAGTCTTCAAGGCTTTGTTATTTTTATCACCAGAAGAAGGAATACTTAATTCCCTTTAGCATTCTACCGGGAGCTCAAACAAAACACGTCTTCCTCTCAGCTGAGCATGCCACGCCCCCCCTATTTCTCCCTGTTTGATTGGGTATGGAATTTTCTTCTCTCTAGAAGATCTCCTTTCCTTTGGCCTGAATGGGAGTCTACTACCCAAGTTTCTACTACCCAAACTTCCTTGCCAGAGTCTTCCCTACTACTCAAACTTTCTTGCCAGACTTTCTCCCAGTTCTCTGTCTGTGTTCAGATGGCCCTCAGCTAACACTGATTTCAGACTGCGTTCAGTCAAGACTGAAATCTGACTGTCAGCACTAAACCCTTTTTCCGTCAGGGTTATTAGCAGATGGCCAAATTACATTACAGGAATCTGAATGACTCTACTCAGCATCCAAGCTTTTTCAATACTGTTTTTGCTCATCTGATGCTGATCAATCAGATTGCCTCTCTATGTCAAGCATGGCTAATTCTGATCAATAACTGATGGGTTTAGGGTGTGACTAGAAGCAAACCTGGGAAAGATCCCAGAGAACCAAATGTTGTTAGTTTATTATTCTTTCCTGGCTTTCCTCCCACTTTATGACTGCTTAATTAGAGGGAACAAAGCAATCAGCACCTTTCCATGAATTCTCCTCCGGGAGGATAAGCCATCTGGGCATTGCAAGGCCGAATGTCTGATAACACCCTGGGAATGTATGTAGTTTTGACATTCTATTTGTGAAGGCTCCCCTGCTTCCCCCTCCCTTTGGAATCCCTTTGAAGTGTGCCTTAAAAGGGATCAATGTATTAGTTAATAGGGGTGTTTAGTGAACAGGGGGCAGATGAACTACCCCCCCACCAAAACACCGACTGCGCCATCGAACTGATACCAGGGCAGTCGCTGCCTAAGGCGAAACTATACTCCATGGGGTGGGCAGAGAAAGTGGAACTGCGGACGTTCCTAGACAGGAACCTGAAACAGGGATTTATTAGACTGGCGACGGCCCCTCACGCCGCCCCCATTTTATTTAGGAAGAAGGACGGCACGCTCCGGCTTTGCACGGACTTTCGAGGGATTAATGGGATTTCTACCTCAAATGCCTATCCCATCCCTCTCATCGAGGACCTACTAAGCACGGTGTCCGAAGGAAAGATTTTTACCAAACTGGACTTGAGGGATGCGTACTTTAGAGTACGCATTAAGGAGGGGGGTGAGTGGAAGACAGCTTTCAATACCCCTATGGGACAATTTGAGTATTTGGTAATGCCGTTTGGACTGCAGGGAGCACCGGGGGTGTTCATGAATTTTATCAATGATGTATTACAGAAGTTCTTGTTTAGAGGGGTGGTGGTGTACCTGAATGACATCATTATATATTCTCAGGATGAAAAGTCTCATGTAAAATTGGTGAGGGAGGTGTTGAGTACCTTATTGAAGCATAAGTTATATGCCAAACTGTCCAAGTGTGAATTCCACAAAACCGAATTAGATTACCTAGGGTTTCAGGTGTCTGCACAGGGGTTGGCTATGGACCTGGCAAAGGTACAAGCGGTAGTGGATTGGGCTCCCCCGAGGACACGTAGACAACTACAATCTTTCCTTAGGTTCGCAAATTTCTATAGAAACTTCATTGCGGGGTTGGCCCAAATCATGCTCCCCTCAGAGTTGTTAAAAACAAGGGGGAAGGGCCCCGAGGCAAAAAAACCGGAAGCCCGCCTAAATTGAACACCGAAATGGCAAGAGGCATTCGACAGACTCAAGCGACTATTTACTAGCGAGCCGGTCCTGAGCCACCCGAATGAGTTGTGGCCCTTCGTTGTGCAATGCGACGCCTCCGATGTGGCCGTAGGAGCCATTCTCATGCAGAAAGACGAGGAGGGGAGGCTGAGACCTTTCACATATATTTCTAAAAAATTCTCACCAGAGCAAAGGAACTGGTCAGTGTGGTATAAGGATGCGTTTGCGGTAACTTATGCTTTGAAAACCTGACGGTCATGGTTGGAAGAGGCTAAAATCCCATTCGAGATCTGGACGGACCACAAGAATCTCAAATCGCTCACAGGAAGGAAAAAAGTGAGCGAAAAGCAAATTAGGTGGGCGGGGTTTTTCTCCAAGTTTGACTTTGTGCTGAAGGAAATTCTGGGAACCAAGAATTTCTTGGCCGACGCTCTCTCTCGCTTGCCACAGCACAACAGCCAAAAAGAGGAGGTCATAGACTCTCTGGTTCCCCCCTCCCAAGTGGCCGGCGTAGTGACAACTCGGTCTAATATGAAACGCAATCAGGAGGGGTGGGGAAGAGAACGTATGGCTTTAGAAACCGAAAAGGAAGGAGAGGACCATCCGGGGGGAAATTCAGAAAAAGGAGGATGGATTGTGGTATCGGGAGAAGTTGCATGTCCCCAAAACCATGAGGGCGGAGGTCTTACAATTTTGCCACTCCACCAAAGTGGCTGGACATTTTGGGTATGTGAAGACACTCCATCTAATCAGTAGGCAGTTCTGGTGGCCATCCCTAAAAAAGGATGTGTCTGAGTTTGTCGCCTCCTGCCTCATCTGTTTAATGGCGAAAAGGAGGGGAGGGAAGCCGCCTGGACTGTTAAAACCTCTAGAAATGGCTACACGGCCCTGGTCAGTAGTATCAATGGACTTTATTGTCGAACTGCACTGTCACAAGGCAAGACAGTGATTCTAGTAGTAGTGGACACTTTTTCCAAACAAGCACATTTCATCCCGTGTGCACAATTACCAACAGAAAAAAAGCTGGCCTATCTATTTTTCAATCATGTTGTGAAACTCCAATCGTTTCCTGATAAGGTGATTAGCGACAGGGGGCCACAATTCGTTGCCAACTTCTGGTGGCAGTTTTGCAAACTGTTAGGGATAGAGCAAGGATTAAGTTCCGCCTACCACCCTCAGACCGACAGGCAGACAGAACGCATGTATGCCTTGTTAGAACAATACTTACGATGCTACATAAATTATCAGCAATCAAATTGGGTGAACTTGCTCCCCTTCGCCGAGTATGGTTACAACAATAGTGTGCATAGCTCCACCAAAACCTCCCCATTTCAAATCGTCAATGGGTACGAAGGAAAACCCATCCCGTTACTACCAGGGGAGGAACAAATAAAGGAACCCAGCTCATTCGAGCAATGGTGGGGAAAACTGAATGATGGGTGGAAGGGGATACAAGAAAACCTGGAGTCTGCAAAGGAAGCGTACAAAAAGCAGTACGACAAGTCGCATGTGCCTGCATGGGACTTCAAGGTGGGGAACTCGGTATTTGTGTCAACAAAAAACCTTCCGTTGAATCAACCTTCCAAAAAATTGGCTTATCGGTTCCTAGGCCTTTTTAAAATCAAACGGGTAATCAACAAGGTGACTGTAGAATTGGAACTACCAAAAATGTTTAGTAAAGTGCATCCTATCTTTCATTGCAGTCTGCTGCGAAGAGACCCCAGTGCCTCTCTTTGGCACCCTCAATCGATAGCTCTGCATCCTATCCAGAATGAGAATCAGAGTCACCATGAAGTACAGGAGATTTTAGACTCCAAAATGAAACATGGGACATTGTATTATTTGATCAAATGGAAACATTTCCCAACTAGCGAAAATGAATGGGTAGCTCAAAAGGATGTGTTAGCTCCAGATCTGGTCAATAAATTTCACAGAAAGTTTCCTCAAAGACCGCGGGGTTGAATTGGGGGGGGGGGGGCAATATGTCAAGCATGGCTAATTCTGATCAATAACTGATGGGTTTAGGGCCTGACTAGAAGCAGACCTGGGAAAGATCCCAGAGAACCAAATGTTGTTAATTATTCTTTCCTGGCTTTTCTCCCATTTTATGACTGCTTAATTAGAAGGAACAAAGCAATCAGCACCTTCCCATGAATTCTCCTCCGGGAGGATGAGCCATCTGAGCATTGCAAGGCCGAATGTCTGATAACGCCCTGGGAATGTATGTAGTTTTGATATTCTATGTGTGAACGCTCCCCTGCTTCCCCCTCCCTTTGAAGTGTGCCTTAAAAGCTTTGTATCAATGTATCGGTTTCATTCTTCTCAAGCAATGGCTCTAGCCGAAGTATTGGTCTATCAATAAACGTAGTCTTTGTATCAACTTCGACTCGTAATTGAACTCGCATGCTTGACACTCTGGCTCTGCAAAGAATTAACCCTTCACAGTTCTGTAGTTGTATGTACAGCATTTTTAAGCCTCTTAAAAAGTGTAGTTTGTCACACCATGGCATAAAATTATCACCTCCTAGGCTAAAACTGCATCAGTTGTTGCAAAAGAGACATCAAGGCTGACTGTCATGTTTATTACTTTATTGCTGTAGTTCTGGACCTATTTGTGTGAACTGAGCCTACAAAAAGCAAAAATGTAGTCTTTTTACTCTTGGCCCAAGCAAAAGATTTTACCTTGGCAACAGATGTTCAGTCAAACCTCTCCTGTGGAATCCAGGGCCTTTTATCAGCTTTGGCTGATATACCAGCTACAGCCATTCCTAAAAAAGTATTATCTGGCCATAGTGATCCATGCTCTGAGAACATCCTGGAGAGATTACTATAGTATGCTTTAACATGGGGGTGCCTCTGAAAACTGTCTGAAAACCTCTGCTCATCCAAAATGCAGCAGGAGGCTACTCTCAGGAGTGGGATGCAGGGATTGTATAACCCCAATGCTGAAAGACCTGCCCTGGTTGATCATTTCTTTCCACACACAATTTGAAATTCTGATTCTTATCTTTAAGGCCCTAAGTAGACATCTATTTGTGGTCATAAAATAGTGAAAGAAAGGAATGAATCTGCAGAAGTCTGCTAGAGGAGCAACCCCTTGCCCCATGTTTGTTGCTGACGGATATATTAGGTTGGATCTATACTACTGTGTATGGCATATAGCATACGTTATATGTATTATCCTGCAACATAATTCTTGCACCTTTATGCCTTGTTTTCAGATTTCTAGAATCCTAATCCTTTTTCATTGCTTATTGGATGCCCCATCTTTTAGTCTGTAAACTGGAAGCTGTCAGTTAACTATTTGTATGGTCTATGTTTTTTCCTGCATTTTTAATTCTGGCCTGTAATTGATATCCTAATGTTTTGTTTTATTATTTTGTAATCCACCTCTGACAGTTCCTGAAAAGGCAACAAAGCTGTTCTAAATAAATAAATTTGTAGCCCTCCAGAGAATGTTTTTTCTAAGCAGTCTGCATGGCAAATTCTGAAACTGCCAACAGAACTGCATTTATAGTGGAATTGTACTAGAATCCTCATTTATATAGACATTATATAGAGCTCCATGCAGAGTACCGATGGTCACCATCGAACTTTCAGAACCGCTATACTGTACTGTATTAATACAGCACCATGAAATGCTTTAAATAATTTAAATATGTAATTATGTTTTATATGTTTTATTGGTTTTTAATGGAATTAATGTGATGTGAGCCACCCTGAGTCCGCTTGCGGAGAGGGCAAGATATAAGCTTAATGTAATAAATAAATAAATAATTTCCCCCACCTTTCCCTCGGCATGATATGCAGATCTGACTACAAATAATACAATGGAGCTGAGATGATACAAGTAGGGGTTTTTCTTTATTTAGTCACAAAAAATGGACAGGAGAGGTTATAAGGAAAAACTGAGGTATAGCAGTATTATGCAGCTAAATGAGCAATACAGATATAAAATAAACTACTCTCTTATGAAGCTACAATCTCTTATGAACTGCTACAATCATCTTTCAAGGCCTTGCTTATGGTGTCCCCCTTTCTGAGATTAGGTGGGTGGCAACCCAGGAGAGGGACTTCTCAGCTGTTGCATCAAAACTCTGGAACTTTCTCCCAGAGACTCACCTGCCCTCTTCTGTTGCTGTCTTCCACCCATGGATGAAAACAGTTTTTGTTTTGTCAGACATTCCCTCAGTAATCTCTCTTCCTTCTTTATGTTTTAATTACTGTTTTAATATTATGTGTAATTTAGCTGTTTTAATGATGCGTTTTGGTTAGGTTTTTGTGGCTTTTGTGTCTTATTATGTATGTTTTTAATGTTAGGCACATTGGTGGCTCTGATCAAGGCAGAAAGGTGAAGCATAAGCTTTCTAAACAAATAAAAAACTGCACATTAACAGGCTCATTCTGTTATAACTAGTATCATATTTGAATACAGGATTAAACAATGAACATACCAAAATTTTCAGTATTGTATTATCACAAAGACAACATTAATTATTAGTGAAATTATTCACACTTAAATATTGATACATTCTTGAAACTATGTTGTATATATCAACAAAATATGTAGGAATTAGCATACTACCATAAGAATCTTCACACATTCTATACATTCTAAGGGACTTAAACCTTGTCTTTAAAAGCATTTCACTAATTAACAAACAATAAAATATTTCACAGGCATTTGTCCCAATCAGCCCCCAATACTTCTACTGCAAAAATTCAAGTAAGCCCCTCAGGGGAGGAATTTTCCTGAGCCTTCACAACTCCAGTAAGGGATGGGGGGATGGGAGAGAGCAGTACATAACATTGTATTTTACAGTGCTGTGAAGTGCTTTGAGGTCTTGACAGCCAAAACATGATATAAATAAAATAAAGTGCTATTTCAATAACATAACTTTGGGAGACATGGTTTAGTCCAGAAGAAATGTTTACTTCCTTTAAAATACCCAACCTCTGCCTAAGGCGTACTTAAGGGTTAGAATCATTCTTTGTTCCCTTTGCAGGCTAGGTACAATGAATTAAAGATGCCCATTGCTTACTAGTAGAAGTGCCTACCCAAGAGGCATAGGAAGGTTTACAACTTAATCCTTGAATTGTCTACTGCTCCAAACCTCCACAGAGCCACCACCTGTAGCTCAATGTACCAAACATAATCCTGACAAACCCATCAACTATTTATAGAACAGCCTGTTCAAACAAAAATGTAGGCTTCATATTTGCACAATCTTCTCATGAATGTAAGGAATGCACCAAAATGGAAAATAAGCCAGTCATGAACCATCTACTTTTATAAATCTCAGATGGCTCAGCTTAGCTTCACGGAATCAACACAATTTATATCTAAAATAATAATAATAATAATAATAATAATAATAATAATAATAATAATAATAATAATAATAATAATAATAATAATAATAATAAATTTATTCTTGTATCCCGCCCTCCCCCGCCAAAGGCGGGCTCAGGGCGGCTCACAGACATGGAATTCCATGATTCAAGTAAAACAATGTAAACAGTTTTAAATATAATCAATTACATAATAAATTATTTAAAATAGATAAAATAGGTGCTAAAATACTGTAAGTCATAATATCCACAGATGGCTAAATGGCTACATGTCAAATTAGTCAGGCTCTGTCTCAAAAGCAAGCTGGAAAAGAAATGTTTTGCAAGCCCTGCGGAATTGGTTCAGGTCCCGCAGGGCTCGTACCATCTCTGGAAGATGATTCCACCATCGAGGGGCCATTACTGAGAAGGCTTGCTCCCTAGTAGCCTTCAATCTAGCCTCTCTTGGCCCAGGGATTGTTAGAAGGTTTTGAGAGCAAGATCTCAGTGCTCTCTGGGGAACATATGGGGAGAGGCGGTCCCTTAGGTAGGCAGGTCCTCGGCCATGTAGGGCTTTAAAGGTGATAACCAGCACTTTATAGAGAACACGGTACACAACCGGCAGCCAATGCAGATCCCGCAGCCCAGGCCGCACATGTTCCCACCGTGGTAGTCCCTCTAGCAGCCTGGCTGCCGTGTTCTGGACTACCTGAAGTTTCCGTGTTCGGTATAAGGGCAGCCCCATGTAGAGGGCATTGCAGTAGTCTAGTCTCGAAGTGACCGTTGCGTGGATCACAGTTGCTAGGTCGCTGCGCTCCAAGAAGGGAGCCAACTGCCTCGCCCTCTTGAGATGAAAGAAGGCGGATCTAGCAGTGGCCGCTATCTGGGCCTCCATTGATAAAGAGGATTCCAGTAGCACTCCCAGGCTCTTGACTTTGCGCACTGGTATCAGTGGCGCACCGTCGAAAGCCGGTAGGGTAATCTCCCCTCCCGGTCCGCCGCGGCCCAAGCAAAGGACCTCAGTCTTCGCCAGATTTAACTTCAGCCCGCTCAGCCTGAGGCAGTCAGCCACGGCTTGTAATGCCCGGTCCAAATTTATAGGGACATCACCAGTCTGGCCGTCCATCAGTAGATAGAGCTGGGTGTCATCTGCATATTGATGACAACCCAGCCCATATCTCCGTGCGATCTGGGCAAGGGGGCGCATAAAGATGTTGAACAACATCGGGGAGAGAACTGCTCCCTGAGACACGCCACAGTGAAGTGGGTGCCTCTGAGACAGCTCCCCCCCAATTGCCACCCTTTGTCCCCGACCTTCAAGAAAGGAGGAGAGCCACTGTAAGGCTAGCCCCCAAATTCCTGCGTCGGCGAGGCGGCGGGTCAGCAGCCAATGGTCGACCATATCGAACGCAGCCGATAGGTCTAGCAGCAGCAATACTGCCGAGCCGCCCCGATCCAGTTGTCGTCGGAGGTCATCCATGAGGGCGACCAAGACTGTTTCCGTCCCATGGCCCGGGCGAAAGCCGGACTGGCATGGGTCCAGGGTGGAAGCGTCCTCCAAAAAATCCTGTAACTGCAACGCCACAGCCCTCTCAATAATTTTGCCCAAAAAGGGCAAATTTGAGACCGGTCGGTAGTGTGCCAATTCGGCCGGGTCTGATGAAGGTTTTTTCAAGAGAGGGCGGACCAATGCCTCTTTCAGGGGTGTTGGGAAAGCACCCTCTGAAAGGGATCGATTTATAATATCCCGTATAGGATATCTTAGTTCCTCCTGGCAGGCCTTAATTAGCCAGGAGGGGCATGGGTCCAGATCACAAGTTGTGAATCGTGCAGTGCCAAGAATTCTGTCGACCTCCTCCAAGCTGAGCAGGTCGAAGCAATCCAGGGTTAAATCAGAAGACACGCATTGGGCTTCGAGTTCGCTTACTGCATCCAAATTGGCAGGGCAGTTGTGGCGGAGCGATTGGACCTTATCAGCAAAAAATTTCGCAAAAGCCTCACAGCCAATCTCCAATTCCTTAGCTTTTGAGTTGCCCTGTGGCAATGTGGTAAGGTTCTGAATTATTCTAAATAATTGGGCCAGGCGCGAATTTGCAGATGCAATCTTAGCCGCAAAGTATGTTTTCTTTGCGGCCTTGATTGCCACCTCATAGGACTTCATAAACTTCCTATAAGATGTTCTAGTCGCTTCGTCACGAGTACGCCGCCATTGCCTCTCTAGCTATCTAAGGCCTTGTTTCAGCTGGCGTAATTCCGGGGTATACCACGGAGCCAGCTTAGTCCGAGGTCGCAGAGGGCACCGAGGTGTGATCTCCTCGATGGCCCTAGAGAGCCGGCTATTCCAGGTCTCAATCAGGCCATCGAGGGAGTCACCAGAGGGCCAGGGGTCCCGCAGAGCCATCTGGAACCGTTCCGGGTCCATCTGGCTCCGCGGACGAGCCATAATCGGCTCCTCGCCTAAACAGGTTTGGGGAGGCATATCTACACGGGCCTTGAGGGCGAAGTGATCCGACCATGGCACCGCCTCTGTGGTTATATCGCTCACTACAATCCCAGCCGCAAAGATCAGGTCTAACATGTGTCCGGCCTGGTGGGTGGGGGTTACAACAAATTGAGAGAGTCCCAGTGTCGCCATGGAAGACACTAGGTCCGTCGCCTGACTGGAGGACGGGTCATCAGTATGGACGTTGAAGTCACCCAGGATTATCAGCCTTGGGTGCTCCAGCGCCCAGCCTGTCGCCACCTCAAGCAGGGACGGTAAGGCGTTGGCTGGTGCGTTAGGCGTATGGTACACCAGCCAAATTGCCAACCCCTCTCCATCCTCCCACGCCAGACCGGCACATTCAATACCCTCAATCTTTGGGGCCGGGAGCGCCCTGAAGGAGTAAGCCTCCCGTGCAAATAATGCCACTCCTCCCCCCCGCCCGCTAGTCCGCGATGGAAGACTGAGTAACCTGGGGGAGCTGTTTGCGAGAGGGCCACTGTATCACGCTCCCGGATCCAGGTCTCAGTCACGCAAGCCAGGTCCATATTCTGTTCGAGCATAAACTCTCGAAGAATTGAGGTCTTATTGTTAATGGACCTGGCGTTGCATAACACCAATGACGGAGGCGGGTTACACCTGGCCCTACTACCTGTCACCCTTGGGATGGGCCGCAGATTGGAGGGGGGCCGAGCACTAGCATGTCTCTGTCCTCCTCCCTTATAACATCTGCTCCCACCGCCATACCTCCCCCTCCCCAGGAGCACTGGAATCCCCTGAGCTGGCCATAAAAAGGGTTTTGTTCTATCTGGGTTGTACAGAAGAGGTTTGCATTGTTGTGTGGTGAACTAACCATGAAATATATGCACTAACTTGAAACTTTACCCAAGCAAAATGAGCTTTAAGACCAGAGAGAGAATACATTCACCTTTCCACCATAGACCACAGAGCCTCCTTGCTGCTTGGCCAGCTCCACTGCATCCAGGAACATCTTCACTGCTTGCTTTGTATGCAGGGGACCATACAGGGTGTTAGCTGCAAAGAAACAGCAAAAACAAATATTTATGTCATGCCTACCTGCACCTTGTCCTCAGAACATTATCTTTTATTCTCATCTCAATGTTTTAGAAAAAATCAACTGCAGTTCGCCACTGGGAACTGTTTGAATCAGTTTTCTCATAATGAAATGTGGCAACTTCTTCAACAGCAGCTGCGAAATGAGACACCAATAACTGCTTTTTAATTAACAGGTAAAGAATTTTCAGGCATCATGAAGCCTTGTCCACTGTCAATTATTAATTAAGGAGACTTCAAGATGAGCAAGAGAAGGAGAAACAATCCTATTATTTCACCACCTCAGAATGAAAGGATAAAGGGAGATGCCTAATTTCATGTCAAGTCAGTGTACGACTTAGCACTATTCTATCTACTTTAATTAAAAGCAATGCTCTAAGCTTACAGACTTATGTCTTTTCACAGCCCTACTATGTGACCAAAGAGGCCGAAAATTAGTCCCAGGCCTTTGAAATATGCCAGATTACTCAGTAATGTCCCCCCTCTACAGTGTACTGATCTACTGGGCTTAACATACAGATATATGTCTGTGTTTAAAACTGCCTTCTCACTGGCAGATTAACAATTGCAGATAGTGGTTTGGACCATAAGCCTTCCTTCAATTTGCACCCCTATTTGTCCATTGCTGAGGTGCTCCTGTACTGTGCAGCACTTTCAAGCACACTGAAAACCAGGACTTTTTTTGTATCAGGAACTCATTTGTATATTAGGCCACACACCTTGATGAAGCCAATCCTCCTGGAGCTTAAAGTAGGCCCTGTATTAAGAGCCCTGTAAGCTCTTAGAAGATTGGCTGTATCAGGGAGCATGGCCTAATAGGCAAAGGAGTTCCTGATACAAAGAAAGTCCTGATGAAAATTGTTGAACTGGCATGAACAAAAGCTACCAGTGCAAGGGGAACATGCTGTGCAGTTGATGATCACCTCCGTAGTGGAAAAAGGAATAGTGTGAATGGCAGTAAGGCTTTGAATGCAAGCACGTATTTTCTTTGTGCAGTATAAATCTATATATGAAAACACAGTGATCCTTTTCAGGCATCACTACCATTCCCATAGTTGGGGAGGAGGAGAATTAGGGGGCTGGATCTCATCTAAATTCCATGCACAGAAGGGTGACTTTGTGCCCTCTTCTTCTGAAACAGCTCAAAATGCTCCCTGTTCTTGGAGGAACGGGAATCCCCAGGAACAACCAGAGAGGGTAACTGTTCTGTCTCTAGAGCACATGGGTCTTTTTGGTGGAATCCAACCCAGGAAGATAAGGTGATTCCCTAGTTATCACTTGAAAGTGGCTGAACTCTAGACCAGGGGTTCCCAACCTCTGGGCCATGGACCGGTACCGGTCCACGGCCTGTTAGCAACTGGGCCACGAGTTGTATAATTATTTCATTAAATTTTACAATGAGGTAGTAATAATAACAATCAGAAAACAACACTGGATTTATATCCTCCACTCTGAATCTCAGAGTGACTCACAATCTCCTTTACCATTCTCCCCCACAACAGACACCCTGTGAGGTGGGTGGGGCTGAGAGAGCTCTCCCAGAAGCTGCCCTTTCAAGAACAACTCTGCAAGAGCTATGGCTGACCCAAGGCCATTCCAGCAGCTGCAAGTGAAGGAGTAGGGAATCAAACCTGGTTCTCCCGAATAAGAGTCCACACACCTAACCACCACACGAAAATAACGTGCACAATTGTCTCATCCCGAAACCATTGCCCCCCTGGTCCATGGAAAATTGTCTTCCACAAAACCGGTCCCTGGTGCCAAAAAGGTTGGGGACCACTGCTCTAGACTCTTAGGTTCTATCACAAGCCCAGCAACTACTCTTGAATGACCAAAGGCCATTACAGTATGCCTTCACAAACAGAGATGAGCTCTTACCATCCCAAGGATCTCCAATACGAATTTGTGCATATGCCTTAGAGAGTTTTTCCACTACTTCGTCATGGATGCTTTCATGCAAAAGCTAGGGGAAAAGTCAGGAGCATAAGATTGTTTCTATTTATGGACATCAGAGAGTCATGCAACACTAGTATCTTCTGAAGATTCCACTAATCATACAAATTTAGAGAACTTCCATTTCTTCTCATCCCTTTGAATCATTAAACTAAAAGGAGAGTTAGGGGTGTGCTGGCTTCTTCCTTGTGCACCAACTGAAAACCCATATTCCCAGCCATACTACAGTTCATAATCTAAAGTGCTCAATCCATCTCAGGGCAACTCTGGCAAGACAGAAAATGGAGAAGGGAAACTTCAACAGAGACCACAGTGTTACAATGAGTAAAGTCAAAAATGTTGCGCCACAGCAGTCATAAAAGCCTCCTGGATATATTCATCTTACTGTACAAGTGCCTTCCTTCATACCACAACTGAGCTGAAAATCTATCTTGCATGGGCTGGAAACGTCCATCCTGACCTTGAAGCCAAACACAGAACAAGCCAGGCACAGCAAGATTTAGATTAAACATCAAAACAAGCAATATCAGCAGCCATAGCCAGGTACAGAAGACAGAATTAAGTATGCTTAAATCCTTCCAAAAGCTATGTGGATTAAAAAGCTTAAGTACTATTAACATCAATTTAAGTATGTAATTATTTTGTTTTATTAATCTGCAGAATTCAGTCACTCATGTCCAATTTGTTTCTTTATTTTTAAAACATTCATATCCTGCCCTTCCACTTTGTCCATAGCTTTTGACAATAGTTAAAACATCCCCAGCTAAATTAAAAAATGAAATAACAAGCCCTATATCACTTCCCCCTTCCCTCCTTAAAATATGCCTGCTAATTAAACTCCATAAAAAGCCCTGGAAAACAGATAAGCCTCATAGCACCTCTGGAAAAATATTCAAGGAGAGGGCTCCCCCTCATGTCTTTAGGGAGCTCATTCCCATAGAGCTGGAGGCACAATTGAAAAGGCCCAGGCTCTGGTCAATGCCAGAGGTACATTGTGGTGGGACAGCCAACAGATGGGCTGCCAGATGATTGGTTGGTGCATAGGGACATATGGAAGGAGACAGACTTTCACATATGTGGGTCCTACTCTGAAGGTCATAACCAGCACCTTGAATTGAACTCAAACTGACTGACAGCCAGTGAAGCTGTTTCAAAATGCATAATGACAAGAGTCTGGACCAGCTGCAGTTTCCAGGTTGTCTTGAAGGGCAACCCCATGTACAGTGCATTGCAGTAATCCAGTCATGAGGTTACAGAATCATGGATCAGCGTGGCTAATCAGATGCACCTGATAGAAGGCACTCCTGGCCACTGTAGCAACCTGGTTTTCAAACAGCACCTGCAAGCTATTAACCTGCTCTAAAAAAGGCAATGTTATTCTAAGACAAGAGAATAAACATATGGAGCAAAGGTCCATCAGTGGCTATTAGTCACAAAGTACTGTTGAAACTGTATGTCTGGGGCAGTGCTGCTCTGTATTCTCGATGGGGGACAACAGTGAGAGGACTTCAGGAGTTCTGGCCCCACTGGTGGACCTCCTGATGGCACCTTGGTTATGGCCACTTTGGAGCAGAGTGCTGGACTGAATCTGCCATTGGTCTGATCCAACATGGCTTTTCTTATGTCATTAGTTCCTCTAAAATACCAGCCTTCCCACCCAGCATTACCTCTGTCACGCCTGGATTCAGCTTCAGTTTGCTCTGCCTTAGCTACCTGACCACAGCCTCAAAGTACCAGTTCAGAATTAAGACAGATGCATCTGAAGGCCTGGATAATGGAATACAAATCTGGGTGCCATCTACATATTGGTGACATCCAACCCTAAAACTTCAAGCAATCTCACTAGCATAGGTGAGAGAACAGAATCCTGTGGCACCCCACAAATTTCACCCAGTTAATTCTGCACCTCTAGTGCAGACTCTTCCTGTCCAGTCAGACAGAAAAGAGTGAACCCACCAAAGGGTTCAAACTACACCTTTAATACCAACTCCATTTTCAAATTGATGGATCAGAATGGAATGGTCAACTATATCAAAGGACACTGAGACATCCAACAGTACCAACAGGGAAGACTGTCCCCTGTCCAACTTTAAACACAGATCACCCACCAGTGCAACTAAAGTCTCTCTGTACCAAACCCAGGCCTGAAGCCAGATTGAAATGAATCAAAAGCAGATGTGTCACTCAGGAAACTTTGGAAGTCCTCCCACAAGCTCTATAACCTCCCCTAGAAAACGTAGATTGGAGGCTAGCCTATAACTAGCCACCTCATCCCTAGCCAGTGAAAGTTTTTTTTAACAGAGGTCTAATCTGCCTCCTTCAAAGGCCTAGGGGAGTTTCCTCAGTCAGGGAGCACTTAGCAATTTCCACTAATGGCTCCAATTCCATTTCCAGCAATATTAAAAAAGCCATGATGGGGATGGGTCCAAAGCACAAGTAGTAACCCTCATGCTTCCAAGGACCCTGTCAACATCCATAGGCAGGATCCATCTGAAACTCCCCATAACAAAAGAACAAGCAGGCACTTCTTGCACCTCAGGTACCATATCTGCCCTCAGCTCAACCTCCAAGTTGGAATGGATGAGAAAGATTTGTCAGCAAAGAAGATTGCAAAACCATCAGAGGGCCAAATTTTCATCGCCTGTAGGGTCAGACTTAGGTGCTATCGAGTCATGAACATTTTTAACAACTGAGCTGGATGAGATCCTACTGATGCAATGGTGGCAGACATGAAAATCTTCTTTGCTGCCATTACCGCCACCTCATAGGCCTGCAAATGGGTTTTATAATGTACTCTGTCTGATTCACCCCCAGTCTTCCATAAATATCACTCTAACCATCTTTCCATCCACTTCATGTCATGAAGCAAGGAGCTGGAGTCTTCAAAGAGCATGGAAAAGGACACCAAGGAACAACTCTGTTTATAGCCCCAGTTAGCCCATCCTTCCATGCAGCTACAAGTGTCTACCCCAGCACTGCATGGATACCAGCAAGATCCATTACTCTCTGAAGCACACCATTTGAATTGGTCCACCACTCCTGCAGTGTAAGATAGATCTGAAAATAACCTGATTTTATAAGCTAGAAGTAATCATGAGTTTAGCATTTAATGATATACAATATAATTTATTTCAAATTGCCACTTCTTTAACAGCAAGGGCAAATTGAAAAATCAAACTGTGTTACGATCTAAAACATCCCTTCAAGAATGTTAAAAGGAGTTGGCTTTTTCAGAAATATTTCTTATTAATTCCATGAACAATGAATTCATTTGCACAATCTGTTAAATCTGCATGGGTAATATTCTCGTAATCTTTCTAGCAAAGGATACAACTGTGTTTGTATCACAGAACCAAAGTGCTCTCACATACACGTGCATGCACACACACAGCGCTAGTCAGGCAGCATGAAACATTAAAGCTCCTGAATGAATTAGTTCTATTGCTAATTTGAGTAGACAAATGAAACGAAAAGACTGATTATTTCGTGATAAAATACTTTTCAGCAACACATGCCTGATCTTCAGAGACTTATAAAAAATCTGCTCACCACAGCACAAACACTATCACAAATACTAAAAATTACACAATAACCACCAAAACCAACCTTTTTAACAGAGTTGGATAAGTCATGATACATGGAGAGGAGCTAGAGGCATGCATAAACTCGAGATCCAGTTGCTACTGTCACTACAGCAGAAGGTGACTATCATCTGATCAGGCATTAGGGTACACAAACATTTTACTACGTTTACTTACCAGCCTTCTGGCTGTTGTGCACCTCTGGCCTGTTGTCCCCACAGCCGCAAAGAGAGCTGATGGAATGACTAGATTAAGGTCTGCATCTTCAAATACTGCAAAGTATTGTACAAAAGCAGACAGGTTACAGATCAGATGCAAATGGATGGAGAAAACTAACTGGTGGTTTGAAAAGTCCATCAAAAAGCGTTAGGGAAGAGAAGAAGCAATTTTGAGTCTAAGTACATCCAACAGCATATGGAGCCGAAAGCTACATATCTGCCAAGGCCATGGGACACAGAGCTTGCCAAGAAACAGAATTTTCAATCAAGGGAAAGCTTCCTCCTCAGTGCAAGGCTGCTGTTGAGACGTAACATAGCTCTACATAGTCATACAGAAAGAGAAACTCTGTAAAGGTTTATAATGCAGGAAGAGCATCTATAATTTTAAGTTAGCTTCAAGGTACACTTCTGCTATAGTGGGATACCAAGAGAGAAATCAGCAGAACATTAAGCTGTTCATAGTGACATGTATTACCACCACGTGTTATGAGGCCAACAGCTGCCCATCATTTATTGAGAAGAGTAATAAATCCCACTGAGCAGCTGAGGCATTTTTTAGTTTGTTTTTTCAAAGCCAGTTTGAGGATGATAACATGTATTAGAAAGAAGGAAGCAGGTGAACTTTCTGAGGAATGGGAAAGAAGGGGGAATATTTTCTAGTCATATTTTTCAGGTACATTAACAGATGAGGGTGGAATTTTTTTAAGCAAATAAACAGAAAGTAACAGGCAAAGCAAGGAAGATGTGCAAACAAGAATATTTAATAGCTCAAAAAGGAATTTGAACAACTTATTAACACAGATGCTAGTAACCAAAATAAAAACAGTTCAGTCTTTACCATTCTAGACAAAAGACCACATGCATAGCAAGCAAGGCCTTCCATAGCCCTCACACACAAAGTAAAATTAGATTCGGGTGCGTAGCCATGCTGATCTGAAGCAGCGGGACAAAGTCTGATTCCAGTGGCACCTAAGACCAACATAGTTTTATTCTAGGTGTAAGTTTTAGTCTGCATGCACACTGAAGAGGCACCAAAGAGACATCTTCCTCAGGAGATGGTGGGCTCTCCTTCTTTGGAGGTTTTTAAACAGATGCTGGATGGCCATCTGACAGCAATGTTGATTCTGTGAACTTAGGCAGATCATGAGAGGGAGGGCAGAAAGGGTTGCATCAGTTTTTGTGGCCTCTTTTCACACATCTAGTGAAATGCTGGTCATTGCTCTGGGGTCAGGAAGCAATTTTTCTCCAGGCCAGTTTGGCCAGGGATCATGGAGGGTGAGTGGTTTTGTTTTGTTTTTTGCCATCTTCTGGGCATGGAGCAGGGGTAACTGGGGAGGAAGTATTTGTGAATTTCCTGCATTGTGCAGAGGGTTGGAGGTCCCTTCCAACTCTATGATGAAGTATGCATGCACACAAAAGCTTATATCTTGAATAAAACTTTGTTGGTCTTAAAGGTGTCACTGGACTTACACAAACCAAAAGATATTGTCAGAACATTAAGTAACTTCGAAAACTGAAGTATTCATTACCAATAATAGCATTGTTTCCACCAAGCTCCAACAAACTCCGTCCTATAAACACAAACAAGCAGTAAGTCATTTGCATGCTACTCCCTGTTCACATTAATATTATGACCTGTTCACATTAATATTATGACCTTTTCTCTTGACGTGTAACAAACAAAGAGCAACCCGGATAGTAGTGCAGGGAAAGTAGGTAAACACCTCCATGAAGACCAGACTCCTATCTTATACAAAGTATGAATTTTACTTATAAAAACAGTATCTTTCGAACATACAAAGTCTTAAGTGCAAACAAAGGAACGTATGTGACCCCACCCACGGTCATTTAAATTGGAAGTCCATGTACATAGTGCTTCAACAACGAGGTGTGGGTCCTTTTTCTCTTGACAGCAGTTACATACACTTGAATTGGAAACCAACATTGTGACTTTGGGTGATAAGGCAAGGAAGTCCTTCTACACATGCATCTCTCTGTTCATGATCATCTTGGAATTGCTACAAAGACTGGATTCAGCAAGGTGGGAACTCCAGTACAACCACTGCATCTCACACTACAGGGTGACAAGTCCAGAACTCCTTGGAAAAAGTCCATTCTGCAGCTCTTACCCATCAGCATTAACCCAGATTTTGAGGGTTAATTATGGTAAAGTGAGTGCTCCAGGCCTGGCTCCTCTCACTAAATCCAATCTTGTGTTATTCAAACCAGGTAGGAAGGTGCTTTTAGCTCTCTTAGTTATAGACACCCACAAGCTTAGTGTGGTGAAGAAGTCAGAGGGTTGGACTAGGATCTGAAAACCCAAGTTCAAATCCCCACTCTACTCTGAAAGCTTGCTGAGTGACCTTGAGCCCGCTGCATACACATTCAGCCTACCCTACTTCACAGGACTGCTGAAGGATAAATTTAGGACAGTAGAACAACAGAAGTTCCTTTGGGCACCCACTACGATAAAAAGGACATAAATATTATGTTTTTAATAAGACTCAGTGTTACGCAGGACAGTATAAAGATAGAGTTTCACACATGGGCTTCTCTCTACTGTTTTTAAAGGAGGTAAAAGAAGGGTGGAGAGCTACAGAACCATACTTTACTCACCAAATCTTTCCTGTACTGTCAGTGCTACCTGCTTGCCCACATTAGTGCTACCAGTGAAGGAGAGAAGATCAACTCTTTCATCTCTCGCCATTGCGTTGCTACACAAGAGAATACGGGAGTGCTCTTATTAAATGATAAGACACGTAGATGCAACAGAACAGCAGGGACTAGCTCTTCAATCTTAAATTATCTGGCACACTTACAATAATGAAGATGTACTCTTTCAGCATTAGTTATTTATTTGTGTACCCAAATAAGATGATATTTTAAAGAATAGTAACACCCAAACATTAGGGGTCTCAGTACCTTGGTCTACAAAACTCAAGGTTCATTACATAGATAGTACTCTAATTGTTGTCTTATGTTTAGCAATTGAATCCATCTGTATGTCCATTGAAAAACAGATTTAAGGATCTCTAAATTTTAAGAATCAAATAATTATTCTTTTATTAAAACCTTAAAAAACTGAACATGCAATTTGAGCTCCACTGGGCTCACCATTCCAAATTCTATATAAAAAGGTTGTGCTTACCCAATATCTGCTCCACCACATGTAAGAGAACAGATTGCACCAGGGAGTTTGTTATCCTCCAAAACCTGGGCAATTATTCTAGAACCAAAAAGAAGAATTTGTTAGAATCACTGATCCTTTCTTCCCACTTGTAGGCAAAGAATGGCAAATGATATGATATCCTTGTTTGGGCATGTTTTTGTTCAACAAGGCAAGATGTATATTTTTAATTTCCTCTCAAACAAGACAATGTCAGTGTTCAGCTTACTCCAAAACTAAACCCTCAGGATGCATAAAACATGGATTCAGATGTCTCTACACTAATGCACAGAGTATGGGAAACAAACAGGAGGAACTGAAAGGCCTAATACAGGAAGGAGACTATGACATTAGGCCTTACTGAAACTTGGAGGGATGACACTCCCAACTGGAATATTAGGATTCAGGGGTACAACTTATTTAAAAGGGACAGGCAAATGAGAAAGGGCGGAGACGTGGCAGTATATGTGAAGGAGGTATGTACTTGTGAGGAAATATGTAAATTTGAGCATGGCAGTTCAGTTGAGAGTCTCTGGGTAAAAATAAAAGGAGTAAGAAATAACAGTGATATTATTGTGGGGGTCTGCTATAGAGGACTTGGATGAGATACTCCTACAACAGATTGCAAAGTTCTCCAAGAGAAGGGATAGAGTGATCATGGAAGATCATCTGTTGGAAGTCCAACTCTGATAAAAATGAAAGTTTGAATAGATTCCTGACTTGTCTTGCTGACAACTTCCTTTTCCAGAAAGTAAAGAAGGAAACCAAGGGATCTTCTATCTTGGAACTGATTCTCACCAAGAAGGAAGAATTGATTGAAGAAGTGGAAATAGTGGGCACCTTGGGCAGTATTGACCATGTGATTTTGGAATTTACAGTCTTATGGAAGGGAAAAGCTATACGCAGTCAGACTTATAGGCTGGACTTCAGAAAGGCAAACTTCAATAAACTTAGAACTATGCTGAGTAAAATCTCATGGTCAGAAATACTTAGGAATAAGGGGGTTCAAGAGGGGTGGGAGTTTCTTAAATGCGAAATAATGAAAACGCAATCACAAGACGATTCCTATGAGAAAAAAAATGGAAAAAGCCTAAAGAAGCTGAGTTGGCTCCATAAACAGCTCTCTAAAGGAGAAATAAAAAAGACTCCTTTAGGAATTGGAAAGAGGGCCTTATAACCAAGGATGAATATAAACAAATCACCAGTGCTTGTAGAGAAAAGGTAGGAAAGCTAAAGCTCAGTATGAGCTTAGGCTGGCCAAAGATGCTAAAAACAACAAAAAAGGGTTATTTTCTTACGTTCAGAGTAAGAAAAAGAGCAAGGACATGGTAGGCCCATTGCGAAGGCAGGAAAGTGAAATTGTAACAGGTAATGAAGAGAGGGCGGAACTGCTCAATTCCTACTTTTCCTCAGTATTCTCTTCTGAGGGAAACAGTGCTCAACATGGCAAAAACAAAACATATAAGGAGGGTATGAAGTTCCAACCTAGGATCAGCATAGGGATAGTACATATCCCTCAGGTCCAGATGAGCTGCATCCAAGGGTTCTAAAAGAGTTTGCGGATGTAATTTCTGAGCCTCTGGCTATTATTTTTGAGAATTCTTGGAGAACAGGAGAGGTGCCGGAAGATTGGAGGTGGGTGAATGTTGTCCCCATCTTTAAGAAGGGAAAAAAAGAGGATACGGGTTACTACTGACTCGTCAGCTTGACGTCTATACCTGGAAAAGTATTAGAACAAATAATCAGTCAGTCCTGGAACATTTAGAAAGAATGGATGTGATTACTAAGAGCCAGCATGGGTTTCTCAAGAACAAGTCATGTCAGACTAACCTGATCTCTTTTTTTGAGAAACTGACTACCTTGCTGGATCTGGGGAATGCTGTAGACATCGTTTATCTTAATTTCAGTAAGGCTTTTGATAAGGTTCCCCATACTACTCTTGCTGACAAGTTGGTAAAATGTGATTTGGATCCTGTTACCATTAGGTGGATCTGTAACTGGTTGACAGATTGCACCGAAAGAGTGCTTGTGAATGGTTCCTCATCCTCTTGGAGAGGAGTGACAAGTAGAGTGCCTCAAGGATCTGTCCTGGGACCTGTTTTGTTCAATATCTTTATAAATGATTTGGATGAAGGAATAGAGGGAATGCTTATTAAATTTGCCAATGATACTAAATTGGGAGGGGTTGCAAATACAATAGAAGACAGAAACAGGATACAGGATGCCCATGACAAGCTGGAAAACTGGGCTAAAACTAATAAAATGAATTTTAACAGGGATAAATGTAAAGTTCTACATTTAGGCAGGAAAAATTCAATGCATGGTTACAGGATGGGGGAGACTTGTCTTAGCAGTAGTATGTGTGAAAAGGATATGCGAAAAGGTCTTAGTGGATCATACGCTGAACATGAGTCAACAGTGTGATGTAGCGGCTAAAAAGGCAAATGCAATTTTGGGCTGTATCAACAGAAGTACAGTCTCCAGATTATGTGAAGTGATGGCATTGTTTTACTCTGCTCTGGTAAGACCTCACCTGGAGTACTGTGTTCAGTTTTGGGCACCACATTTTAAGAAGGATATAGACAAGCTGGAACAAGTTCAGAGAAGGGTGATGAAGAAGCTTCCGGTTTTGAGTCATGGAGGATTAAGGTGCTTCTCAATAGAGGAGCAGACCAGAGCCTCTGTTTTGGGCAGAGAAGGTGATTCTAACACCTGCTGCCTACATTTTCTAGACAAGGAAATGACCAAGACATGCTTATTAAATTCTGAGGGGATTTACTTTGGCTGACGAGGTATCCCAGTGGGGTTCCTTTTTGGCTCTGAAGAGTCCCCGGAGAAGAATTGCATTCCAACATCTACAGAGAACTTCTGGGGTCGTTAAATTGACTTAAATGCATCATGATCCAAAGCTTCTTTGGGACTAATTAACATCTACTTTGGAAGAGAATGGTGCTCGAAAGGATCACAATTTTTAAAGGTAAATATCTTTATCTATCACTCCGGGACTAAAATAGGACTTATTTGGAGAAAAAGCAAAGGTCTGGATTCATCTATATTATTTTAAAATAAAGAAGACAAAGGAGGGGGTAAATTTGGGACTAAGGAAATTAGAGAAACAAGGTTAAAAGAGATGAATAAATATTGTTATGCATACCTGTGGTCGGGTTACACAACTCCCTCCGAAAACAGAACTGCTGATGAACAAGATGCCACAGGAAGTGGCGTCATAGAAGTAACGCGAGACTTCTCATCTATAGAAAACAAGACTTCGTGGCAAGAAAGGAAGGAAACGGCCATTAAGAGAAGGGAAAACTGCAAGCCTCCCAGTCTTCTCTAGGACTATAATCATAGAGAAATGTCGGCGGCCATTGAAAAAAGGTCAAAAGTTTAAAAATTTTTAAAAAGACAACGGGACTTTAAAAATTAGCAGAGCCGGTAAATATCATCATTAGAAGCTTAAATTTATTGGATTATATGATTTGAACTAATTTTGGAGCATTCTAGAAGAAAAAGATTTTTTTTTAAAGGGGAAAAAAGCCGCAGACGCCATTTTGAAGAAAATAAAATTTAAAACAATTAATATCTCAACTTAGGAGCTTCTGGGAATGGCGATGTTGGGCTCATCTGAAAGGGCATGCTCCAATCTATAAGACTGTATAATTAAAAATTGATTTGGTGAGGTCAACTTTGAAGCCTATTTTTACAATAGGAAGGCAGTGATGTCTATCCACAAATCAGGAGCAAAGCAGATCCATACAAGGGCTAAGTCACTTGAGGAAGTGAAAATGGCTAAATTGCAGGAACAAATGGATGCCATGGAGGCAAGATTGGTTAAAGTGATAAAAGACTCTAACTGAATGTAAGAATGAATTAAAAAAAGATACAGGAGTGCTCAGAAAAGATTCTCAAGCAGTGTTAAAGAAAATGCAGGAGGTTGAAGAAAAGGTGAAAGACCATGATGCATGAATCAACACAGTGGATTCCACTATTTAAAAAATGCAGGTAAAAGCAGTACTACAAGACTATAAACTAACGGAAAATCAGATGCGTTTGAGAGAGGTGACTGAATCTGAAGAGACTGATTTAAGGACATATATAATAAAAACCATTGCTGAATTTTTGGGAGATGACCCTGATGAAACCAGCTATTTTTATGACTATATTTACAGGGTTAATTCAGATTATGCAAGGAAAAATAAACTACCAAGGGATGTGGTAGTGAGATTTGTGACAAGAGATTTGGTGGATAGGATTTTAAGTAAACAATTTGAGAGTAAACTGAAGGTGGATGGCAGTAGTGTAAGAATAATGAAAGAATTGCCAAGGAAAGTTATAAATGACATTAGACTGTATAAAAAACTGACTGACAAACTGAGAGAAAGTGAAATGAGATACAGATGGATACTTCCAGAGGGTCTAAGCTTTGAATACAAAGGAAAGAGATTTACTATTACAAGTACTCAAGACATAACAAAGTTTTTGGAGGAACATAAAGAATTTGGGGGTACAGATTAAAAACAGAAAACCATGATAGATTACAAATTAATATCTTGGAATGTAAATGGACTTAATTCACCACAAAAAAGAAGGGCAACTTTTTATTGGATTGGGAAGCAAAAATGTAATATAATTTGCCTACAAGAAGTACACATCAAACAAATGGATTATAAATTTTTATGGAATAAGCAACTTGGTGTGGAATTTTGCTCATTGGCTAAGGAGTGTGGGTTTTTATGTGAAGGGGTGGTTTTTTATGTGTGTGTGTTTTTTATGTGAAGCAAGAACTAGACCCAAAACTGATTTTTAAAGATAATGATCGTAGATTTATTGCAGTGGAAGTGATGTTGAATCATAAAAGAACTTTGTTATTGGGATTGTATGCCTCAAATGGAGCAAAAGACTCTTTCTTTAAGGACATTATGCAACAATTAGAGCAAGTGACATATGAGCAAATTATATTAATGAGAGATTTTAATGGAACATTTAAAAATATCTTGGACCGATCTGGGGGAAAAAATGAAGGAAAATTTCCAAAGTCATTTTTTAAACTAATTAAACAAGAAAGTTTGGAGGAAGTATGGAGGGAATTCAACCCCAAAGAACATGACTACACTTTCTTTTCAGCAAGACATAATTCTTTCTCAAGAATTGATATGTTATGGATTACAAAAAATCTGGGTCTTATAATGAAAAAAATAGAGATTCTTCCTAAAATAGGGGCAGACCATAATCCATTAATATGGTCTGCAAAACCCATAAAAAAGACTTTAAGATGGAGGATAAAAGGTAGTAGTAGAGTCTCTGGAAAAGGAGACTAAATCTTTCTTTCAAATAAATGAAAATGAGGCCATTCAATTCAAACGGTGTGGGATGCATATAAAGCGGTACTGAGGGGCATCCTAATTATATTGAATAATAAAGATAAAAAAGCCAAAGATAAACAAATGATAGACTTACAAAAAGAGATTGGAAAGAAGGAGAAAGGGCTTAAAAAGAGGCCTGGGAAAAAGAAAATTATAAGGGAGATTACAATATTAAAAAGTCAATTGAGACATTTGTTAAATAAAGAAGTGGAATGGAATCTAAAAAGACTTCAACAGAAATCTTTTGAAGGAGTGAATAAACCTGGAAAATACTTGGCCTGGCAAATGAAAAAAGTAAAGAAAATAAAGTTATTAACAAAATTATTTCAGGAGACAAGGAAATTGTTGACCAGGAAGAAATCAAAAGAGAATTTTATAAATATTATTGTAAGTTGTTTAAACGTCAAGTGGTGGGCAAGGAAAAGATTGACGCATACTTGCAAAAAATTAATGTAAATCCCTTAACTGAAAATATGGAGAAGGTATTAAATGAACCAATTGGAAAGGAAGAAATAGAGGCGGCAATTAATTCAATGAAACTGGGAAAAGCATCCTGTCCAGATGGTTTCACAGCAACATTTTATAAAGTCCTCATGGAGGCCCTACTACCAAAACTTCAGAAGTTAATGAATACTATAAGAATAGATGGGAAAATACCTAATACTTGGAAAGGAGCAGTAATTTCAATGATACCGAAAGAAGATAGAAACGCCACAAACGTAAAAAATTACTGACCAATTTCATTACTTAACAATGACTACAAAATATATGCTAGAATATTAGCAGAACACCTCAAACAGCATTTGAATAATTTTATTAAAGAAGAGCAAGCAGGATTTCTTCCCAAGAGGCAAATTAGAGATAACATCAGAACGGTTATAGACATTATTGAATACTATGAGAAACATCCTGAAAAAGAAGTAGCATTATTTTTTCAAGATGCAGAGAAAGCATTTAATAATGTGCATTGGGATTTTATGTTTGCAGTGATGGAGAAATTGAGATTGGGAGAAGATTTTGTAAGAATGGTGAAGGCGATATATACTGAACAACAAGCAAGACTCTGTATAAATGCAGATTTGACAGAAAAAATGATAATCAGTAAAGGAACAAGACAAGGTTGCCCTCTATTTCCATTGATATTTATAATGACTTTAGAGGTATTGCTTATGCGAATCCAAGAAGATAAAGAAATAGAGGGATTGAAATTGAAAGCTCTTTCCTATAAATACAGAGCGTTTGCAGATGATGTAATGTTTATAAATGAAAATCCAACTCAAGTTACACCGCTGTTGCTTCGTAAGATACAAGAATATGGAGAACTGGCAGGCTTCTATATAAATAAAGAGAAATCAAAAATTTTGTGTAAAAATGTGTCAAAGAATGAACAGGAAGAAGTACAAAGTCGAAGAGAGTGAAGTGACCTCAAAAGTAAAATATTTAGGTGTAGAAATTACAACAAAAAACATTGGCGTGTATAAAAACAACTGAGAAACTTTGGCGGAAAATTGATGGAGATTTATTAAAATGGAATAAGTTGAACCTGTCTATACTGGGCAGAATTTCTGCAATTAAAATGAATGTGTTATCAAGAATTATGTTCTTGTTTCAAACAATTCCAATAGTGAAGGATGACAAACAATTTAATAAATGGCAAAGGAAACTCTCAGAATTTGTATGGGCTGGCAAGAAACCACGAATTAAAATGAAAATGTTGACTGACGCAAAAGAAATGGGAGGCTTCCAATTGCCGGATTTAAAGTTGTACCATGATGCAGTCTGTTTGGTGTGAATCAAGGAATGGGTGACGTTACTAAATAGAAAATTATTAACATTAGAAGGCCATGGAAACATTTTTGGTTGGCATGCATATCTGTGTTATGGGAAAAGAAGGTGGATGGCTTCTTCTTACATCATTATATAAGAAGTAATTTGTTAAAAACCTGGTCGAAATACAAAAGATATGGGGAGGAGAGGAAACCGCTTTGGATTGCGCCAACAGAAGTAATAAAGTTATATTCAGATATTAATGAAGAGAAATGGTTATCATATAAACAATTGTTAAAAATACATGGCAGTAAGGTGGAATTAAAAACGGCGGAAGAATTAGAATATAAGTATAATTGGTTTCAACTGCAACAAATTAAGAGTTTGCTTGAACAGGATATCAAAAATGATGGAGTAAGACAAGAACAAACAGAACTGGAGAAAATGCTGTTTGGCGATAATGAAAAATTGATTTCAAGAGTTTATAAATTGCTATTGAAATGGTCTACAGAAGATGAGGTAGTTAAATCTCAAATGATAAATTGGGCGATAAATATAAATAAAGAAATACAGATGGAACAATGGGAGTACTTATGGAAGAACTCTGAATATATCGACATGTAATAATATTAAAGAAAACTGTTTTAAAATGCTTTACAGGTGGTACATGACACCTAAGAAACTGTCGAAAATGAACAATCAGGTGTCGGATAGATGTTGGAAATGTAAAAAACATGAAGGGTCTTTCTACCATATGTGGTGGGCTTGTGAAATGGCAAAGCAATTTTGGCAAATGATTCAGCAAGAGATTTCAAAAATTCTGGGTTATAACATTAAGAACGCACCAGAAATCTTTTTGTTGGGATTACAAATGGAAAAATTTCTGAAACAAGATAGAACAATAATATGGTACATGCTTTCAGCTGCACGGACATTATATGTACAGATGTGGAAGCAAGACAAAATACCAGAAAAGTGGGACTAGATTATGAAAGTTATGCATTGGAGTGAAATGGACAAGCTTACAAGACTCTTAAAAGAAATGTGATTTAGAGAAGTTTAAAGATGAGTGGGGAAAATTTCAGAAATATGTTGAAAAACAATGGAAGGTTAAAGGACATTTGGTGATTTGACAATAGTTGAACGCTAGAGAAATAGTAAATGGATTACAGTTAAAAAATTAGACGATGGGATCATACCCTCTCTTTATCTTTTTCCTCAATTTATTATTTTGATAAGGATTATAGTTAAAAATGAAACTATGGGAATATATATTTCTTCAATCTTAATTTTATAAGGATTAAGGAATAAAGGATTATAATTAAGATGGATTATAATCATAGTAGATGGTTTTTTCCCTTATTTTATTTTATTATAGTTATAAGACTTTTTATGAAAATTCTTAAAATGTTAAAATTACCTTTTATTTCTTTTTAGTATTTTAATTAAAATGCACCGTGGAGGTCACGAAAAGGGGGGGGGAGGGAGGTGGAAAATGTAATGTATTGGTACTAATTTTTTAATAATAGATGAGTATTAATATAATATATTGCAGAATAATAAAATTGTTTTCACAAAAAAAAAAAAGAGAGAAGGGCGACAAAGATGGTGAGGAGTCTGGAGACCAAGTTCTATGAAGAAAGGTTGAAGAAACTGGGCATGTTTAGCCTGGAGAGGAGGAGGCTGAGAGGTGATATGATCACCATCTTCTAATACTTGAAGAGCTGTTCTATAGGGGATGGTGTGGAATTGTTTTCTGTGGCCCCAGAAAGTAGGACCAGAACCAATGGATTGAAATTAAATCAAAAGAGTTTCCAGCTTAACATTAGGAAGAACTTCCTGACCATTAGAGAAGTTTCTCAGTGGAACCAGCATCCTCGGGAGGTGGTGAGCTCTCCCTTCCTTGGAGGTTTTTAAACAGAGGCTAGATGGCCATCTGACAGCAATGAAGATCCTGTTGATTTAGGGGGAGATATTTGTGAGTTACCTGCATTGTGCAAGGGGTTGGACTAGATGACCCTGGAGGTCCCTTCCAACTCTATGATCTTTGATTCTAGAGCAAGACAATCAGCAACACTAAACTCAACTCGAAGTAATTAATCTGACTCATTCAGTGCAGGAACAGAATCCTGGGCTGTAGCACTCTCCAGCATTCCCTTTTTTTTCCTGCACTGCAGCCTTGGAAGAGCCTCAGTTAGCAGGAGTGGGGGGATTAACTCACACCTTGTTCCCTCTCTCCTGAACACCGCAGTTCTCTTCCCTGGGATCTGGGGAGTTGCTTGGCCCTTCCTCTTCAGCTCCTCCCTGATCCACCTCTTAAAGGGCTAAGTCTACTTATACCATGGCACAGCCTGATCAACTGACTTGGGTCAGGACCACTAAGGCTTCCAATGGGGTGCCACCTGCTTTTATCACCTGGCCTTTTAAGGTGGCACAAGCTGCTGACTCACTGAAGCTCTTGGCTCTTCCACAGGTACCATGCCTATTTATAGAGGAGCCAATTTAAACAGACCAAAGCCTCTGGCATGAGCTGAAGGGTTCTTGCCCTATGGCTCTCAGACTGCGGAAAGAGTTAATGTCAAACCCTGTGATGAGCTGCAGTGGATGGAAGAATTTTGCCACTTGCATGTAGAGGACCTCCATTTTTACAGTGCACAGAGGTTGGGGATATGCCTTTCAATTTGTTCTACCTGGTGAGAGATGATTGTCTCTGTATTCTACCAGGTGAGAGCTGGTATTAACCCGTTTCTTTGTCTTATCCAGATCCAGGTGAGTGTTGATGTCTGGACTGCTGTCTACATTTGTTATCTTACTTGTCTAACCTGCTGGATGAGAATATGTGTTTGGAGAAGTGGGAAGGTGCCACAATCAATACAATGTAGGGCAGGAGTGTTGATCTTATTTGTTATGAGGGCCTGATCTGACATAAATGAGACCTTGAGGGGCCGGGCCATGTTGGGTTGGGTCGGGCCATGTGTGTACCTATTTTAGATTAGGTAGCACATGTATATATTTTATAACGAACATAGATGAACACAATTATATTTTTTTTAAAAACTTAAAACATGCTTAAAACATTAGCACTCATTGGTCTTAAGGATGCTTTCTTTGTATTTCTCCCATGGGATCCAGGTAACTGGGCAAAGGAAGCTCTGGCTCTTTCCTTCCTTCCCCAGGGAACTCAGGGGGAGGAGCCTCAGCCAATTGAGAAAATAGAGGTTTCACTCTGTAGCTCCTGAGTAATTGAGCAAGCCTTGCAAAGCAAGCTGTTATGCAAAAGGAAGCAAGATACAGCGAGAAGGAAGCAGATGACAGACAGTTGCTCAGAGGCCTGATAGGAGCCCACCAGGGGCCTGATTCAGCCCCTGAACTGCACGTTTGACACCCCTGGTGTAGGATAACGGAGATATGGTGGGGGAAGAAAAACAGGCCAGGCAAAGGGAAGGGACTGCAGACATTTGTGTACTGCTGACACTTCTGGTTTTTCTTCCAGCGAGGGTGATACTGGTGACCATGTCAATATCCCACTGAGCTTTAGTATCTTGTTTTTAATACCAGGTCATTATAGCTAAAGCAAAAGCCTTCCACAATTTAATTCTGGATGAGAGGGCTGACCTGGTATGTATCACTGAGACCTGGATGAGGAAAGCGCGAGATGTTAACCATTAGAGGTAGACAGACAAATCTCCCACAGATGAAGGTTCCAAAATTTGTGTGCCACCACAGAGAAGGCCCTGTCTATGTCACCACCTGTCCAGCCTCAGATAGCAGGGGCAACTGAAGCAGGTCCTCTGAGGATGATGGAAGTGAAGCAGGTAGGTTTCTATGGGTGAAGACCTTTTTGTTTTATCTAGCATCCCCCAATAATGGTACTGGCCCTACTTCCCTTCTTGATGGAAGTGAAGCAGGTAGGTTTCTATGGGTGAAGACCTTTTTGTTTTATCTAGCATCCCCCAATAATGGTACTGGCCCTACTTCTAGCGCTGTATGCACAGGTATTTTTAAGTGCATTTTACAATTAACCATATTTTCAATTGTTTAAATGATTTCATGTTTTTATGTTCACCATCTCGTGGAACATGATTGGGCGGAAAGGTGGCATAGAGATGTTTTAAATAAATAAATGAGGGGTTGAGGACACCAACCCTGGACACAGTTCCTTCCAAAAGTGGTCTGATAATAACTCCTTCTACAACAGAATGCCAGCTCCCAAGAATGGAAGCAACATACTTGCAGCAGCTTACATATAGAAGTGGCATCTAATGGAATTGTTAGCTTTTGCTCTGTAGGATGTTGCATAGTTACATGATATCAGTATTATCACAGTACTCAAGCAAAAGAAATGCCACCTTCCTGAAAGAGACTGCACTTCTACTTGGGTAACTCGTGAAAAAAGGAAATAAATGGAAAGGACTCATTTGACCTTGCCAGTATCCCACCCCTGGCTCAAAATAGTAGTAGGGGCATTAATGTGGACCCTACCTCCATGCTTTTTCCTTCTTGTGCACATTACTAAAGCAGTTTAGAATGCAGCCATAGGGAATTCTTGAACCATTTGAACAACATGAAACATCCCCCTAGAAGCAAAGTAAGTATACCCATCCCCTCAATCTTCTTAAAAATAATGTGACGAACAAACAAAAGAAGACAGATGAACTCACTTTGTAACAGCTACACTCACAAGGGATGTTGTAGGAGCACCTTTCCTGCAAAGAAAGAAAGATTATCTGTATCCCTGCTTCAAACATACATTGCACAGTATATTAAGGGAGCATGCCTAAACAGGTCTACTAAGAAGTAAGTTTACTTCAGTAGGACTTACTCCTAAGAAAGCATTCTTGGAACTGCAGCCTAAGACAAGTTATTGATTTATTACAGTCAGGGCTTTTTTTGTAGAAAAAAAACCCAGCAGGACTCATTTGCATATCAGGCCACACCCCCTGACATTACCATTGTTTCATACGGGGCTTTTTTGTACACACCAAGCCAGCCGGAACTGCATTCCTGTGCATTCCTGCTCAAAAAAAGCCCTGATTACAGTGCAATTCTATACAAAGTTACTCCAGCCTAAACCCATAACTTGCAACAAGGTTAAACTGAATAATTCTGCATTGGATTACATAGTTAGACACCTAAAACAGCTTAAGTGCTAAGTTACCACAGAATGTAACTCAAAATACATACTCATGTCATGGAGAGCTCTGATGTACCAGGCAATAATTATCTACCTATTCAAGTTTTCAGCAGCCAAAAGGCAGCAAGCTATTCCTACTGTAATACCAAGACTGTTCAGTTATATATTTACCCATCATAAGTGCTGAAAAAATGTGGTTTAAGAAATGGGCACAGTCACTGCTCAGTGCCAAAATCCAAAGACCTACTCAATCCTTTAATAAGTGCTAAGCACTTGCTGACTCCATTAATAAATGCAAAGGATACAACATGCTGATACCCTCATCAATACAACTATAATGGACCCCCCTCTCTCCTTCCATTTCCTTTTCATTTCTCTTGCAGCTTCTCTGACTGAGCAGCCCTGGTGATGTGTTTTATTCTTCTCTTGAAGAAACCCTGTCTGTCCCAGCCTGCCAGTAAGTTATATTTTGAGCTATTTAGTCAGGAATTTGAGGAAAGGGATAGGTTCACCCTCTAACTTAAACCCTTAAAAATGGCACTTAGGACACTTATGAAATTCAAAAATAACAAAAGGGTTATTTTAACATCAAAGGAAAAGGTCAGGTGAAATCAGGGCTGAAGTTACAGAGGCAAAACTAGTGCAAACACAGACTTTTTGTATACTTTCTCAAAGCAAAGTTGCCTTGTTTGCTAAGTTAAGAGAAATAACCATTAAAATAATCATCACAGAGTAAACCAGGTCATCTTACCAAAGGCAAACATTGCCACAGACCATTGCAATTGCATTGTTCCAGCCATAAACTGCTACAGGAAAATTAAAGGCGGTGATGATTCCTACCAATCCCACAGGATTCCATTGCTCTATTAAGGCATGACCAGGTCCTGAAAACAAAAGATCAGGAAGACAGTTTTTGTTTAGCAAGCACAGTATTTTGTTTCTTTTTATTTATCCCGTTATCCAAGGAGCTGACACAACATATCCCATTTTATCATCACAGCTGCCTTGTGTGAAAGGTTAGGCTAAATTAGTCTGGTCCAGTGAGCTTAATTTAGTCAACAATGAAAAGAGTACAGACCCCGATATTATACACAGAACAAGAGCATAATTCAGTGGTCATTCTCAAGTCAATTCCAGTTAAAGATCACATGCACTCTAATTTTTATTCTTATTTCTGAAGGGAAAAGCAATTGTGAGAGATATTACAGAATCTAAAATAAGGATTTTAACATTTCCCAAACGACAATCCTAAGGGTGGGTCTTATTTTCACATAAACATGCATAGGACCTGGCTGGATACCATTCATTTTAGTAACTTTGAGGGGTCAAGATTACAAAAGGTAACAGACAAGACTGATGGTATTTCCTGCTCCAGCCATAGATAGTATATCTCAGTCTACTTTTGAAGGCTGGAGATCCTGAAAATGTGCCTGATCTCAGTTGTATGCCTCAAATTATAGACAATAGCAATAAATGCAGTCACAGAGCCCACAGTGCTGACACTCTCTTCAATGAGCTATTTTAGCAGTAAGCAGTATATGCAGGAAGATTAACATAAAAGCTTACTTTCAGAAGGCAAGATTGGTCCTCCAATCATTCGGGATAAACCAACAGCATAATCGCAGATATCCACATATTCCTGGACTTCACCAACGCCTTCAATAAGGATTTTCCCCATCTCTAAGGAAACCTGAAGATATTCAATAGAGGTATTGGAAGTGGACTAGAATAGTTTTTCTCTATTACTTTTAGTGTTTCTCTATTACCAAGCACTGCACAAAGGAAATAACTTTGCCATAATGGCTAAGAATCCAAAAGGACTCACAGAAGAAGAAAGAGAAGAGGGCACAGTAATTCTTTTTGTATAAAATAAAAAGAATACTATACAATAAATAAGCTGAATATCTCCTTCCCAGCCCACAGGGTAAGTACACTATATGAAAGTAAAGCAGATATCAGCAATTAACAACCTCTGGAAGATGAACCTCTAGAAGAGTTAGAATTAGGGATAGGCATGAACTGGGAAAATGCAATTCAGTTTGTGAAATGACCAGTTTGCAAACCATGAACAATCACAAATTGTTTATCTAATCCCGTCTTGAAGCTATCTATGCTTGTAGCCACGACCACTTTTTGCAGCTGTAATTGGCACAAGTTAATTACTCTTTCAGTGAAAAAGTACTTCCCTTTTATCTGCTCATTAATTTCATTGAGTGCCTACAAGTTCTTCTACTGTGATCTGCTATGACTGCACAGAAACCCACAGATTTAAATTTCACACATGATTTCTGATTCCTTGGATACATTTACATCTCTCAATCAGTAAGGGAAACTTCTGTTTGGACCATCATCTCAGCATATAGATGCATCTCTGGGTTAATGAGATGTGGAGATCTAGGATGACCACATTAAGAATAAACCTGGCCTTTTTTTGTAGTCTTCCACTTCTTTCAACAGCCTGCAGTCTTTCACCCCAGTTCCATAGGTATAGCACATTGATATTTTAAAGCATTTCTTTCCCATTATGAAAGCTACTTCTAGAGAGATCTTTAGTAAATCAGAGCATAACACCATAAATGGCTTTGTATCACCAGGGTGGGCTTAATGCAACTGAGAAAGCTGGAACACAATATAAATGGTGACAAAGTCCTGGGAAATGTCCAGAAGTAATCTGGAAATGATGCATGTAAAAACAGACCATGATTTCTGCAGCAAAACTTACCAGGTTTCCCAGGACTTTGATTTTCTGTCTTAAAGTATTACCAATTTGTTTCACAATTTCTCCTCGTTTAGGTGCAGGAACCTATGCAAAAAAATAAAGTTTCTTTAAACCCAATTTTATGAACCTCAAAACACTTAAGACTAAGGAAAGGATTTTGTATTAATTCAAACACTCAGTACAGAATAAAGACATCTGAATGCTTATCTAACAACACTCTGCAAGAGTATCACAACAGCACTAAATCTATAGTTATCTGCAGGACCAGCCCTACCACTAGGCAAACTAGGCAACTGCCTAGGGCACCAGCCTTCTGGGGTACCAAATTGGGTACTCCCCCATGTGACTCAGTGATGTTATCAGTACAGGGGGATGCCAGAAGTTAGTCTTGCCTAGGGTGCCAGGCATTCTAGGGCTGGCTCTGGTTATCTGAACAACAGAAACAGAATTTATAAGTTATGAGAGCAAGCCTAAGCAGGTCTACTCAGAATTAAGTCCCATTATAGTTAACGTGGCTTACTCCCAGGGAAGTGTTCTTAGGACTACAGCCTACATGTCACATTTGAGCCACAGTAAAAGTATGAGACATTCATTGATAAAACCACAAAAAAATTCTCTTCTACAAAAAGATACTAGTCCCATTAGTATTAAATTGATACAGAAAAGTAAGGGATCTAAGACACCCAAATTTCAGAAAAATTATATGAAAAATGGTCAAGTTACAGAAGTTCAAAACTGGGTGCTTCCACCTAAAAAATGGTAATTCAAACCTAATTGTCTAGAAGTATAAATATTTTCAAAAGTTCAAGTGTACTTGTTGCATCTTTTATTTAGTTTTTAGAAGTCTGTCGTACACTTTTAACATTTCCCCCTTTCTCCTGTGTTACTGAGAAGCACTGCCTGATATAAACGGAGTACCCCAGTACAAATATAGAGAGAGGGTCTCCTATTCTTGGTGAACAAAATGGAGTCTGACCAAAAGACAGGCCAAGACAACACTCCATCTAGAATAGGTAGAGTGGACCCAGTAGAGAGCCTGGTTTGGTTGGCGCCTGCAGTCTGTATCTCAGCACAATCTCACCCATTTCCCCTCCAGCATCCCCACCCAAACGGGATGCATAATGACATGGGAACTGCAGGTAAGTAGTACTCTCACTCTGATCTTCTGGAATTGCCAAATGTCTCTTCCTCCAGTCTATCACCTCTACCTTGCTAAAATCCAATCTAATGCATAACTTGATTGATCCTACCTTCAAGTCTTTGATCTCTTTCTGAGTGTCAGACAGCCCGGTAACAAATTATGCATTTTCTCTAAACTTATAATTCTAGCAAAATGTGCAAGGTTTCCCAACATAGCGATTCAAGACAGCTATCTATAAGACATCAAAGACCCTTTTGTGACTACCGACCCCCATCCTCATACCCCTATAAAGTGTGGGTCAGAACCCCACCTCAGTGTGCATTTTGTAGGGCGCCGTCTGCAGTCTGTACCACCAGTTACTCCTGTAATTGGGTCTACAGGATGCGTTACGCAGGTCGTTCGCGCTCCTCTCCGTGTATTTTTCCTTTGGACAGATGTATCCTCTTCTGGATCAGGTGAATATCACCCGCTTCAACAACCCTTGAATTCCTCTATTGATAACCTCTATTTTCTTAGACTCTTATGTGTGTGTGTTTATACAACATATGTGTGTGTGTGCATATACATCCTTTTGACATATATTTTAAGTAAACACTATAAAAGATACAAACATGTGGTCTATTCTTGGCTGAAAACCCGAACTCCATATTATTGAAAGCAAAGATTTTTGCTCCTAATTCTCTCTACCAAGTCTCTTAGCTAATTTCCCATTAAAAATAAGAGACTTAAAAGCATTGTGTGTAACACCTGTTATTCAGCAGAGATATGGAGAGGGTACTTAGCACACATGTTCAGTTGTCAAAAGGGATTGTGGTAAAACAGACTGAAGCCCTGGTCACAAATTACAGTGAACATAAGTATAACCTGTGTACAGGGTACACTCATTTATGTTCTTTACAGTTCTCTTTTCCAACAGAGATTCACGGTAATGTAAACTAGTCAATCAATAGGATTAGTTAATAAACAACATAATAGAGCTGCAGAAATCTGGAACGAGGCATAAGTATTAAACATGATATGTTGAACAATGCAGTAAATGATGCTACAGAAGCAGAAATATAATGCAGTGAGAACAAGATTAAAAATTCAGCAACAGACAGTACATATTATTATAGACCAGATATTGGCATTGAGCAAGCTCTCAGTTCAAAACATATAGACATAGCTGTATTCCTCCATTGATCCTTCAGAAAGGTTATTCAACCTTTTCATTATATTTATTAATTTGGCCTCATCAAACACTTGGAATAGGAGAAGGGTATGTATTCCTCTAATCTAGTGGGCAGAAGTGAATCTCAGTGCAGGGACGCATATCCTCCACTTCAGGGTGGAAGAAAGGTAATTGACACTGTTCTTAGGAAAAGACAAATGTAAGTGCACTCACTCCCTTCCCTCAAAGGTAAGAACAGTGTCTCAATTGATTTTAGCATTACATAAACACTAATAGGTTGTGTCTGAGATTTAGGAGTGGCCTACCAAACTCAACTGTTTGAGTTGGATGTATCTTTAATTTCTTTCATGATGTTTTCCCCAGAATTCAATCTAACAAAATGATGACCAAATAAACTTAATTTGCTATTCCACTTATTCCTCACAGAAGACATCACATCCCAATTTCCTACTCTGAGAGATTATCTTTCCCAGACAACAGTTATCTCCCTGATGCACCAATGAGGTTTGAAACTTTTGGCTCCAATCCAATGTTTTCAGAAGTGTCCTATTTGCCCTGGTACCCTAACACTATGGGGGTATGAAGAACCCTAACCCAGCACATTGTTCCAACTGTCGATCTCACCTCAATACTAGGCTCCAGCAACTGGCTTCAAACCCCCAGGTGGATTGCATAGTAGGAAATGTGTGCATCTCTGTATCAGCCCTCCCGCCTAACACACATTAAGACTATGCTCTTCTACTCTTCCATCCCATTCTCACCTATGCAATTTTCTCCCTCTGACAAATCTTAGTGGACTCCACTTGCTGTTACAGGTTCTTTGTTATATTTTTTGTACTCTTTACATTATTAATATTCTTTAGGTTAGAGCTTAACAAAAATTAGAATCTGTAGTACACTTATTCAGTGTGTCTGTGTGTTTCCAACTCTATATTCAATTTGCTGGTTTCATTTGCTACTACTCTTTTTTAATACATTATTGACTTTAAACACATGCCTGTCTATTTCTAAGAATCTGCAAACCCTTATGAAGAGTCATATCAAATGTCTGGCACTTGTATATACTGGGCAGAACAGTCCCACATGTATGTAGGTTTCTGACGTATAAAAGGGGGATGCTCCTATAGTCAGGAATATATATACCTGTATGTGTATATACCTGAATATATATACCCAATCCTGCCTAGCCCTTCCTGGTATACTGACCTGAAAGGGCTATTCTATTTTGCTGCCTCAAGGTACTTGCTGCCACCAGTGTCCCTCTCTGGGCTCTGATTAGATGGAGCAGTCTCCCAACCTCCCTCTGGACTCACTAAGAACCCTTCTTAGGGCTTTCTAGGGATCTTTGGGGCGCCCCTGGAGAGTTGGCAACCAGCCACTGTGCCACTTCTTTCCACCCTAGGGATTCCCCAACCCACTCCTAGCATTCCAAGTGGTTGGGGAAACTATGTGGTACAAAGGGACTCCACTTTTAACAAACATAACATTTATTTAAAGTGTACAACTATTTACAGGCATTTTTTAAAAAGTGAACAGAAGACACAAATCATAATAGGAAAAAACGCTCCTCCTCTCCCTGTTTTAATACTTGCCCTAACTGGATGACATGCAGGGCAGGCACTTTACTTAGACTATTGCAAGCCTGACCATACCTTCCTCAGACTGTTGCCAGAATGACTAACTGAACTGAACTCCAAGACTGAGCTGCCAACTTTAACTCCCTGCTTCCCACCCAAAATCTCCTATATAAAAATTGCAGTTACATCCCAGGAACTGGTTTACTCTCCTGCAGCCTTCTGGAAGACCAGCCTGAAAGACTTGCTGAGGAAAAAGAATTTGCAGGAGGGAGGAGGAAAAGACTAGGCCCACAGCCTGCCTAAGATGGCGTTTCTCCACACAGCCTTTATAAAAAAAATCCCAACTGAATTGCTCTGTTTTACTTAGTTTGCAGAGAGTCAAAATTGCGGAGCTTTCCCGACCTCTTCAGGCAGGATACTCCATAGGGTAGGAGGGCCTATGTGTACCTGCAGTTGTTGAGCTTGCCCATTTGCAGGATGGCACCTGCAGAAAACCATGTTCAGGGGAGGGGGAGAGGTAGGGTTGCCAAGTCCAATTCCAGAAATATCTGTGGACTTTGGGGGTGGAGCCAGGAGACATTGGGGTGGAGCTAGGAGCAAGGGTGTGACAAGCACAATTGAACTCCAAAGGGAGTTCTGTCCATCACAATTAAAGGGACCACACAGTAGTGCAATGAGATGGTATTGTTTCTGAATGCTCCTCCTTGCACAGAAAAAGGGACTTTCTGCAAACACAATACCAGCAGCCCAGGGAGAAGAGACTGAAACCCTCCAGTCCAGATTTTTTTTGTGTAAAGAACCCCCTCCACTTTTTGTCTAGGCTATCATCCCCCAACTGCTATCATGCACTTGTTCTCTGAGGTGGTACAGCCCTCCCCACAAAGCACCTGAGGACTCTACCACCACCCCCACGCACTGGGTCAGGGGTGGCCAAACTTGTTTAATGCAAGAGCCACATAGAATAAACATCAGATGTTTGGGAGCTGCAAGCCATGAACGGCAGATGTCTGAGAGCTGCAAGACAAGGAAGGGATACAAATAGATGCAGGGGGAGGGAGGTGGAAAGAAAGTAACTTTAGTTTTAATGAGGCTGTGGGGGTTTCGAGAGTCACACAATATGTGACACAGTTTGGCCACCCCTGCACTGAGTCAACCCAAGGAAGGCCACTCACCAGCTGCTTAAGGTCCTCCTGAAGGCGGGCCAGCCGGCTGCTGCTCGAACTCATAGCGGGTGGTCTTGGCCACCACCACCACCCGAGAGGGGCGGAACCCCCCACCGGCAGCTTTCGAGGGGAGCTCGGAGGAAGCATCCGCGCTGAGGTGCCGTGGCTTCCTCAGCGGCGGCTCTCCCTGCGCCGCCCTCCACTCCCTGTTCAAATCCTCGGGGCGGCGCCAGCAGCATCATCACCATCAACGGCGCTTCACCTTAACGTCCAAGCTTACCCTCCTCGCCTCCGCCGGGCGGTGAAGCGCAGTTGATGGTGATGATGCTGCTGGTGCCGCCCCGAGGATTTGAACAGGGAGCGGAGGGCGGCGCAGGGAGAGCCGCCGCTGAGGAAGCCAGGGAGGTAGGTCATAGCCCCGGGGGCTTCGGAACGTCCTGCGGGCGCCACCACCGCCACAGAGCGAGGCCAGACAGCCGCGAGCCGGCCGGCCCGCCTTCCCTCAGCCTGCTCCTCAACTGCACGGCACGCGCTCTCGAACGGAGCCACTGCGCATGCGGCCCGCCCCCCCCCCCCGCGCCCTCCCATTCCACTTCAGAGGCGGAGTGGGCGATGCCGCTGCACCGCCGCCGCCCCCTCCCCGCCCCATCCCAGCTGCTCCTTCGAGATGGGCCCAGCCTGAGGAGCAGCCATGGTGAAGCGGAGAAGGGGCGGCTCGCCACGCTCCTTCGCGCCGTTTCTTCCCCCGCTTCCGTTTCTTTGGGGAGCGGGGGAAGAGGCTGGAAAACCTGGGGTCCCCCGCTAGGGCGGGAGGATTGGGACCCCTAGGGAGAGGTATTTCTATAGAGTGAGAGAAAAACATCACCCAGCCACTCGTAAATACTGCAGCTGAATCCTGAGAAGTAGATCCTTCCATAGCATCTCAGTTTAAGAATGTTGAAAGAAATTGGGAGGAAAAAGTTTTCACCCACATTAAAAAGATGGCAAGTTGAAAAGTTGTATTCAATATGACCGGTAATCAAAAAGGAGGTAGTTTGGGGGTCTGGACAGAATTATAGGGAATAACCTCTCTAGGTGCCCTATCTTCCCTTTCAAACCATATTCTCATCTAGCAACCTGTCAATCTAACTATTAGTCATGGCATATGTTCTACCACTCCATACATTTCCTTCCCCTGTTGACCCAACCTCCACTGCTTTCCTCTTTTCATCTCACTTATTCCATTTATACTCCCTTGTTCCCCCATTGTTGCATTACCTCCTGCCCATTCTATGCCTTAAGATTCAGCTTCATTAAATCCCATTAAATTCTGCAAATGATAACTTCTGAACTGGCACTGCTGTTGCTTACATTCCATCAAAGAGGCATTCCACATGATTAATTTCAACATGTAACAAATGCTTATTAAAATATTTGTAAAGCATTCTTCATGGGTATCCCCAACCTGCAAGGAACCTAACATAAGCACAATATTTGTATTTGAGGAAATTTACTCTCATATGTAATGTAATGTAATGTAAAATTTTATTTATACCCCGCCCTCCCCCGCCAGAGCAGGCTCAGGGCGGCTTACAACATTTAAAATATAATGTACAAAGGATTTAGAAATTAAGCAAGAGGCTGAATTATTCTTTTTTACCTTTAATCTGAAGACTTTTTAACCCTATGTTTCAAACAGCATAGTTGCAATTTGACTACTGCTGAATAGACATCAACCAGGGATAAAATAGCACACAAAAAGAATCTCTACATTGCAACCAGTCTGAAAGAAAAATACAAAAATACAGCAACTATAGTTGCTCAAGTCAAAAAGATTAAAAAGAACCATAAAGAGTCAAATATGGAAAGCTACAGAAAGATATGGAAAGCTACAGAAAGTTAGTGTTAACTGAAATCTTTACAATATCAAGAACATGTTGCCTACAGGGAAAGTTTTCAGACAACATAAATACTTCAAAGGAAACCAATTTCCTGCTATTTTTCTATCTTACAAAAATGCTGTTCAATCTGAACTCAACTGGAAAAGGAAAATTTACCTTAATTTTTCCCTTTCCTTTAATCTGTTTAAAACTCATTGACGAAAAGTCTTGGGAAGTCAAAAACTACCTTAATCTTTTGCAACTGATATCAGTATTACTCTTAAATACTGTTCATAAAAAAGTCTGAAAATCCCACCAAGTCCAAATAAGTATTGTTTAAATAGCTGTGCCATAGTCAGGAATCTCTTTTGGCTGTGTGTGTCTCCACAGAAGTAAATAAACTAAATACAGTGAAATCTACATAGAATTAGGTTGCCCACTGGAAAAGGCTCCAAACCACATGCATTGCCATAAGAAATCCATTTCATTTAGCTTTTAAAAAATTTACACTGATTGATAGACCTCCAATAGTTAAAACATTATGCAGTTTTTAGCAACTATAGACTGTTAAATAGAAAAATACTGACTTTATGGTCCCCCATGCAAAAATCATAGATTTAATTATCAGGCTCCTATCTAAAGAAGTAAAATTGTCAGACATTTTGAAGCAAGCCATGGGGGAGAATTAATTCCCCACCCTCCATTTTTTTTTGGGGGGGGGGGGGAAGGGACAAAAAATGTTGGGGGGAGAATGAAATATATGCAACACTTTCTTATCAAAACTATGCTTTAACAACATAAAATGTACCATTTGTAATTTAGCATACAAAATTATACTATAGCATATTTATATAATTTTAAAGAATTAATGTTTTCATTTTCCAATCTGAAATAAATCTTCAAACTGATGTACCCTATGCTACCATAGCATATGTATCTTTAATTTTTGCAATCTGAGAAGTAGAGGGGGGTAATCAAGGTAGAAAAATTCTGGAGGAAATAAAAATATGTGTTAATTGGACAGAAGTTCTCTTCAAGAAACAACAGACAGCGCTGCAAACATCCTTGGATATTATGTACTTTTGTAACATCAAAAATAATGTATTATCACTGAAACACCACAACACATTAATTGGTGGCAAATTATTTACAATCAAACAAAAAGTTGTTGTTTATGTATACAGTATAACCATTATTTTTAAAGTGCTCCCTAAAATTTCCCAATATTTCCTCAACCCATTTAATGCTGGACACTTGAAATTGGTGAAAAGCTTTGTAAGACTTTTTTCCCCTCACACATTTTATAAGACTTTTTCCAGTATTCCACAAAATTCCCCAATTTTTCCACTGAAAAAAAAAATTAAAACATTCTCAGACTTTTTCATGCTATATATTCAGAGTAAAAAACCTTGCCTAAGGAATCATTTTACCCATTCTTGTTTTCTGTCCTGTGTTTGATGGCAATGCCTTCAGCGATACACAATAAATATTATTTGTACCTAAAAGTAAATATTTCATAGGAGGTTTTTTCCCCAGTGCTTCCCAAAATTTCCCAATGGAAATCAGGGGAAAGGGTCCTTTTGGAAAAAAAAGTTTTTCCTCCAATTACCCCCTCCAAGCCATCACACCTCTACTCCACTAGCACTTCACCCCACTATGAACACATCCTAGGGGCATCAAATTCCAGCTTCTATGATTAACTGAACTTACTTGGTATTTTCAACTAATGTTAATTTCTGTTGCTTTAGTTTTTCAGCTGTTGTGTCATTGATCTGAACTGCTGCATTTAAATTTTCAAGTACTATCCCTATTCTGGTGTTTCTAACATTGGTTTATAATACTAGTAGGATCTAATGCTGATAAGCCACAAACAATCTTGCACTTCAAAAGACTTATGTCAACAAACCTTTCAAAAACTGCTACCACCATGTTTCGACATTCTAGGTAAAACTCAAGCCATTTGATGCTCACTTAATTTAGTTTCTTTTCAGATCTTTCCTGCACAGCTTCAACCTTGCTTCTGTCAAGCAGGTTCTCGATTTCATGTCAATTGTTAACAATTGTGAATCAGATTACCATTTTTGTAGCTTTCTTGATTTTATGCAATGTGTCATCAAGCTTCCTGATTAGCTCATGAATTTCTTCATGCAAAAAAAGTGCTAACAGTTTCAGGGTTGAAACCTTTGTAGAAATGGTTCGCAATATCCAGCAATTGTTTTCATGAATGCTACTTTACACTTCATGGGTCAATCTTGCATTGCAGATTTTATGCAATCTGTAGGTTTACTGTTAGGGAGCTTTGAATCTTCCACATACTTCTTGACACTGTCAAAAACAATGGTAGCTCTATCAAGACATATAATATTATCCAACCACCTAGCAGAGCAAAACTTATAGGGAAATAATGTGCTTATTATAGCAATGTATGATGCCCACCTAGCCAGGGAATCATGGGCATTGGGTACTGAAAAAAGAACCTTCAGCCTCAGAGTAAAGGCAACAATCCATGGACTTTCCAGGTGAGATTATGGCTGAACATAACTTCCAGATAATTAAAATGAGCCACTGCCTCCTCTACGCTCTCCCCCACCCCAGACAGTTATGTCTAGAACAAGGCCTTTTTTAAAGGGGGGGATAATTTATCGTAATTTACAGATAGCTTCTCCTAAGTACAATAATCAGTAAATGCATTTAATGCTTTAAAAAGACCAATTTCTGATCTAGATAGTAGCACCATGTCATCTGCATAAAGTAAAACAGGCCACTATAGGTGTGTGGAGTGCTGACTTTTGAAGATTACATAAATTTCTGAAGATTACATTTGAAGAGTACATAAAGATTAAAAAGTAGAGGGACTACAAGACAGTCTTGTTTAACACCTTGTGAAAGGAGAACAGGACCAATCAGATGTCCCTCTAGTCCACAGCAAATTTGTACCATTGGATTACCACACTTTAAAAGTTAGCCAGAGAAGTATTTTATCTATTGATGTACTTAGTCTTGAACTGAAACATATTGCAATGGATTGCTGACGATTGAATTTGCAGGTTCTTCTTTGTGAATAAGACTGCACAACTCTAATTCCCATATTAATTTAGTTCAAAAGTTTGAAGCACACTTTACAATAACTGTTGTATTTATCTTCAGCAACTGATGATAGCCATGGAATGAACTTAGCATGAAGCTTGACATTCAGCTATTCCATATTAAAAACTGTCCTCTTAAAAGCCATCTTCAAAATGTAGTTCCCAATGCAGCCTTCCACAAAAGCACCTGCCTGTTTGGCAAGTAGGAGCTTTCTGGGGCTGGAGCATTCTGGGTTGTAGAATGTGTACTTAGTAGATCAGTACCAAGGAAGGAGGCGGAGCTTACAAGCTTGCAGACCATTTCTACAATGTAGCAGAAGCAGACAGACTCATCTACAAGGAGGGGTCAGTGGAGGGGGAATGACAGCCTCTTCTACATAAGTTTCATCAGGAGCAGAGAAACCACATTTGCAAACTTCACTTTGCCTAGTGCACTATGGAAGATGTTTGTCCTCTGTGAAATCCAACTGCAACAAAACAAAAAGCTTGCAAGTGAATTTAACTAAGCACTGAGTTATAATTATATATAATTCCAATTCCCTTCAGAACCCCAACACCGCGTGTTGCTTTTCTATTAGGTATGGATGGCTAGGAAATTATCAATTAACTTTAAACCTTGTATGTTTAACCTCAGTACTTACAGGAATGTTCTATTCCTGTGGATAATTTGCAGGTTACATGCAATTGTGTAACTCTCCTTTGGTCTTAATAAAGCCCAGACTGGCTCAGGTTGACTAAATCTAAATCCATTAGGCAACAGTTTCCTACAGTCCTATTTTGCCCCCTTTTTTGTTCAGTGCCATTTTAAAAAGCACACATTTTATGACTAAGTGCCAACTGTTAAGCACACAGAGTTAGGCCACTGATACTTCAGTGCCATGTCTTAAGTCTATTTTACATAAACATAAAACACTTCCATCAGCTTCAAGTTAAAATGTTCCAGTGGCCTACAAGAAACATGCTAAAATACAATGGTCAAGTAATTGGAAATTACTGTTTTGATACTTCTATTTTGGTGATTATTTTTGTCATCTTTATGTAAAATGAACATTTAATGCAGGGGTGGCCAAACTACATCTTGGGAGCCACATATGACTCTTTCACATTTATTGTGTGGCTCTTCAAGCCCCCACCACTCCATTAGATGGCTTGGAGAAGGCATTTCTCTCTTTAAATCACTTCACCAAGCCAAGCCAAACCAAGCCTACCTGCCTTCTCGTCTCGCCAACATCTGACGTTTATTCTATGTAGCTCTTACATTTAAAAAGTTTGGCTACCCTGGGAGGTTGGATCATGGAGAGTTGAGTCACTGCTCAAAGAGGAGCGGACCGGAGCCTCTGTTCTAGGCAGAGAAGGTGACTTCAACACCGGCTGCCTACTTTTCTCAGTTAGGGAAAAGGCCAAGACATGCTTAGGAAATTCTGAGGGGATTTACTTTGGCTGACGAGGAGTCCCAGTGGGGTTCCTTTTAGGCTTTGAAGAGTCCCCGGCAAAGAATTACATTCCAGTGTCTACAGAGGGTCTCCGTGGTCATTAAATTGACTTAAATTCATCAAGATTCAAGCTTTCTTTGGACTATTCTAACATCTTAAAATTTATCTTTGGAAAGGACAGAGTAAAGAAGGATATATTTGGTTTCAAGGTAAGAAGATCGTTATCATTCTGGGACTAAAATAAACCTTTTATGAGATAAGCATTGAAATTCGGACTTAATTACAATATTCTAAAGTTAAGAAGAAGGAAAGGGGGCAATTTCGGGACTTTTGAAATTCAAGAAACAAAGTTATAAGCTGAGAAACAATTTATGTTTGGAATACTTGTGGTTTCTGCAAAAAAACCCATTGTCACTGAGTTGCTGATCTGGAAGACGTCACAGGAAGTGGCGTCATTCAAGCATTGCAAGATTTCTCAACCATCAAAAACGAGAGTTTGTGGCAAGAAAAGCGGGAAGGCGCCATTAGAAGAAGGGAAATTGTCAAGCCTCCTGACCTTCTCTAGGACTAAACCATAGAAAAACTTCGGCGGCCATTAAAGGAAGGTCAAAAAATTAAAAATTTAAAAAAATTAATATCTTGAACTAGGAAGCTCTGAGAACGGCGATTTTGGGCTCATTGAAAAGGGCATGTTCTAATCTATAAAATTCTGTGGTCTAATCTTAATTTTGTGAGACCAACTTTAATGTCTATTTTTGTGATGGGAGGACAATAATGTCTGAACACAAGCCAGGACCGAAGCCAGCACGTACGAGGGCCAGTTCATTGGAGGAAGGAAAAATGGCTAAAATACATGAGCAAAAAAGGATTTTCAGAGATCTACCTTTTCAAAAATTGAAAAGTTGCATTTTGACCATTCTGCTATCGTCCTTTTGACTGAGAGAATAATAGGGGAATAATTAGCCTGAAATAAATCTTTAAGGTTTACTGGGAAGTTAATCCCCAAATATCTCCAAGATTTTTCTACCCATTTATAGGTGAATTTGCTCAAAATGTTTTGTTTCAAAGTAGGAGATATCACCATAGGGTAAATTTCTGATTTCAGAAAGTTCTGTGAAACCAGAGCATAAACTAAATAAATCAATGACTTTTTAAAAAATTTTGTAAAGAATTCAAGGGGTTACTGAGATAAAATAACGTATCATCAGCAAACATAACTTTGTGAGATGTACCATTCAGCAAAATGCCCTCTATTTCTAGGTCTTCCCTCACAGGATGAGCCAATGGGCATCCCTGTTGAGTTCCTCTGTTTAAAATTAAATTATCAGAACGAAACTGATTACTAGTTGTGCATTCGGTGAGTCATAAATCGCATCTATTGAACGTACAAAATTAGGGCCAAATTGAATAGTAACTAAGACAGACTTTAAAAAGGGATTTCCAATTTATTGAATGCTTTTTCGGCATCTAGGGATAGTATCAAGGAGGGGATTTTAGTTGTTCTACTGTACTGTATTACATTGAGTGTTCTGCGGATGTTATCAGTTATAGATCGCCCTGGTATGAAACCAGATTGATCATTGTTAATATAATGTGCTATAATTTTATTCAGCCTTTCCGCAAGAACAGTAGAAACAATTTTAAAATCATGATTTAAAATTGATATAGGGCGATAAGAAGAAGGATTCAATTTATCCTTCCCTGTCTTATGTAAAACAATGACCCTAGCCTCTTTCCAAGAGTTAGGTAATTTACCAGAAGTCATTATAGTGTTACAGGTGTTTAGTAGATGTTCCGAAATCTGGTCTTTAAAATGCTTGTAAAATTCTATTGGGAAGCCGTCTCTTCCCACAGCTTTATTATTTTTAATTTTTGTTAAAGCTGCATTCAAGTTCTATCAAATTAATTGGCCTGTCTAAAAATGAAGCATGGTCCTGAGATAGGACTTTATTGAACTTAATAGAATTCAAATATCCGACTGCTGCTTTAGGATTGGGGTTAGATGTGGCATACAGGTTTTTATAGGAATGAAGAAAAGAATCAACCATATCCTTTGAGTTGGATACAATCTGACCAGAAGGTTTTTTAATAGCATGGATCAAAGAGTTTGATTTCTGATGCGCAATCCTATTTTTCAAAAGTTTAAGAGACCTGGATGATCTAGTAATGTATTTTTGTCTTAAGTATAATAATTCTTTTTGAATAGCAGAAGTTTCAACTAATTCTAATTTTTTCCATATTTCATGTGTCTTTTTTCTAATAAAGCTATTTTTGACTGCAAATCAAGAAAATTTTGTTGTCTTTCTTTTTTACATTTAGAAGCAACAGAAATCAGTTTACCCCTTAGAACTGCTTTAAAAGCATCCCAGACACATTCCTGAGACTCTCCACAGTTCGCATTAGATGAAAAGTATTCTTTAATTTGTTGTTCAATTTCTTCAGAAATTGCTGGTTGGTTAGTAATAATTTGTTTAGAGTCCATCTAGGCCCTTTATTGTCCGAGTCTTGTGAGGTTACATCACATGAGACCCAAGCATGGTCAGAAATGTTTTGCAACCCAATGGAGGCATTAGAAAAGTTATTCATATAAGATTTTGAAACAAAAATAAAATCAATCCTTGAATAAGTCTCGTGTACCGGAGAAAAAAAGTATATTCCCTGGCACCGGGATTTAGCGTACGCCACACATCTACCAAATTGTACTTATCCATAGTACTTTGCAAAACAGATGTGTGTAACAGAGACCGGGCAGGTTTCCCTTGCTTGTATGTTTTATCATAAAGTAGGTCTGAAATTAAATTAAAATCTCCCCCAAAGATTACTTCCCCCTTTTTGAAAGTGTTTAGCTCTTCTAGGATATCCTTAATAAAGTCTATCTGTGCCAAATTAGGTGCGTAAATTGATGCTAGGGTGATTGGAGAACCATTTAGCTCACCTTGATGGCCCCTCGATGGTGGAATCAACTTCCAGAAACGATGCAAGCCCTGCAGGACCTGAATCAATTCCGCAGGGCTTGCAAAACCTATCTTTTCCAGCTGGCTTTTGAGATAGAACCTGGCTAAATCGAAATTAGAATTGACCTGTAACCATCTAGCCATCTTATGTTTGTTTGTAATGTTATAGCACCTTATAACATCTGTTTTTATTTATTTTAACTAATTTGTGTATTTGAACTGTATTTTAAAATTCATGTTTACATTGTATTGTATTTTATTTAAATCATGGTTTCCATGTCTGTGAGCCGCCCTGAGCCCGCCTTTGGCGGGGGAGGGCGGGATATAAAAATAAATTTGACTTGACTTGACCTTGCACAAATAGATATCTTCCGAAGAGATCTATTTTTATTAGCCGACTTTGAAATGGAGTGATCTTCGAAATTAAAATCACAACCCCTCTTGACTTAAGACTTGCCCTTAGCTTGGAATGAATGATTGAAAGAACCATGAGGATTTCAAGAATTGCGTAAGTGTGGTTTTTTGGTGGGTTTCCTGTAAAAATACAATGTTAGCTCGTTCCTTATAAAGCAAATTAATAATACGTCTACGTTTGATTTGGTTGTTAAGGCCTTTACAGTTCCATGTAATAATTTTGTACCGCTGAGACATTGTTATATCCTTTTTCAATCAGCACTTTAAACCAGAATAAACTAAAGCAAATTGTATTAAATTGAGAAAATCACTGCCAAACCAAGGAAGTAATAAGTTAAAAGTTATGAGGTTGATCTATTGAATAGAAAATAAATAAGACAATACTGAAAATTAAGAACACTTAACACTAACGCCCCACCAGGAGCTAAGATTCCAACCTCTTTTCACCTTACCACTTATAGGGAGTTACCAACACTCTCCCTACCCTGAAACCTTCCTATCAAACAAGGGAGGCCTATCACACTACAGTAAATCAGGTCACACTAAAATAAACTCTCTTACCTTCCCTCTCTGGGATTTTAAAGCAGACTCCCATATGTTCAATTTTGTATGTTAAAGCTTCTAGACTTCATGTTACAAAAACAGACTCATCCTATAAGACATAGTCTCAAACATACAATAAGGGAGTAATTATTAGTTCATATCCTGAATTTCTATACTTTATCAACAAAATATTGCTTAACATAACCACTTAATTTTGACATATTAGTACATCTTAAACATTTACTACATCTATTACTTAAAACAACTCACCCCAACTATCCTCCTTGTAACTATATTATTTTAAAAAAAAATTATAACCTTCAGGATTATAGTAGAGGGTAAGAGCACTTTTTCCTCTAGCCCTCCCATCCTTATAACTAAACCATCTTCATTTAGCATGAGTTAACATTTTTCAGAAATTGTAAATGAGATTATCAACCAAGAATAAATTCCTTAATACAAACATTTTTCAAATTCATTAACTATATATCCCCTGAATAATAAACTAATTTCCAATACTAAATATTCAACCTTACACATGTGCAATGTTTGCTTGCACAGATTTTAAATTTCATAACCTATTATTAAGAACCCTATGTATTACTAACTACCCTCCTTAACTTTGTTGTGATTTGAAATTTTTGTATCACTTCCCCACCCGACCTCCCCCCCTTTCCGTTACTAAACAAATTTAAGTATTAATTAATTATATGAAAACCATGTCTTCTGATTTACCTTTCATCTATCAACATTAATAAAAAAAAATTCAATTCATCATCTATAAATTTCATATATCAATCAATAACTATTTTAAAGTGATAAAATACAGTAACAAAAGTTCATTATTCACAACTCTTAACTATATTATTTTTACCAGATCTAATTCATAATAGTATTAATAGGATTAAAATAACTATAAATAACTTAAGTTGCAATAAGTCATCAAAAACCTTTTGTAACTCTGTTCATATTAAACTCATTTAACCTAATCAAAAATCAGTTGACATTTTAGTGAAGTCTGTGTTTTACAGTTTCTCTTTAAACACTCTGCATTATCATCAAGTATTTGCTATCTTGTAGTTTCTATTAGTCGTTAGTTTAGATTGCTGCAGGAGATAGTTGGTCCTCTGATACAGGCAAAAAGGCACGCAAATCTTCTTCCCTTCTCGACAGTTTTATGTTGAGGTTGTCCAAAAGCAATTTCCTCGTCTCAACGTCTGATGCCTTAAACAACGTGCCTCCTTTATAGACCAGTATGTCGGAGACTGGGCTCCACCTAAACCTTATGTTTTTGTTGTAGAGCTTAGTGGCAAAGAATTTTAGTTTTTTTCTTTTCTCCAGAGCCTCAGCCGGCAAATCCAGCAGCACCAGCACTTTTTGCCCATCAAACCTCAGTGTACCTAGTCTTCTAGCATCCTTAAGGATCTTTTCTCTTGTCTTAGGATAGCTGAATTGGGATAGTCTATCCCTTGGTCTTCCGTTTCCCGCCATCACTAACGGCCCAAAACGCATTGCTTTAGCAGTGGCAGGGGCTGCGCTGTTTACTTGTGCAAACACCTTGGCTAGCCATTTCGATAGGAATGTAGCTGTGTCCATATTTTCCTCCGCTCCTTCTTTGATCCCTCGAAATTTTAAGTTTAGAGCCCTCCAACGATTTTCCAGAGCTACCACCCTGGTGTTAAGTAGGGACTCTTTAGCTGTTCTAATTCTGATTGTAAAGCCAGCAAAACTTCAGCAGTGTGTTCCACAATTTTAGCAGTTATTTCTAAGACATTTGCAACTTCTTCCACCCTCTATTAACTGGCGCTAGTAAGCTCTCTACAGTTTCTTTGAAGTAGACATGGATATCCTCCCTCAGCTGTATTAGGTCTTTTCAACAAATTGGGGCATCATCGGTATCGGGTTGATCTTTACCAGGAGAGTTCTGCCCGGACGCCATGTTAGAGCCTGTCAAAGGAGAGTGGTTTTCCTGCACCGGGGAAGAGTTCGGAGAAAAGAAGACTCTTACCGATGGTGAGGCTTCTGCAGCAGCTTTCGCTTTGATTTTTGCTGTATCTTTTGCCTTCACTTTAGTTTTTAAAGATTTTCCCATCTGGGACCATATTCTGAGTCTGCGACTTGGCTGTAGCACCCAGATTTAGCCAGAAAGGTTGAGGAACTTCACTAAGACGCGTCTGCCACTACTCAGCGACGCCCCCCCCCCCTCTGTTGGTTTTAAAAGTAACACTGGACTCATTTTCAAAACCATATAATCAAATTATGGAATATATGTTCATTATATTACACTTGTATTCTGCCACTTCTCTACTTCAACTGCCACAAGTTCAAAGTGAGTCCAGTGATGCCTTTAAGACCAACGTTTTATGAGCTTTTACATGCGAGCACACTTCCTCAGATACTCTGAAATGGAAGTTACCAGTCCATACATATATGTAGAGGTTGAACAGCAAATTAACGTACAACATATTGAAGATGTTTCAACAGATATAAAAAGGAACAACAAGGTAAGTTTATATGGTCACCATTTGTTTGGGCTTAATTCAGGGGAGAATAGTGAATCAAATAAATATGTCAAAATAGGAGACAGATGCGTAAATGTATCCTAACAGCATACTTTTCTTTGAGGTGGGGTGATATGTAGTGCAGGGCACACAGAAGTTGATACCTTTAATAAAATGTTGTTGGTCTTAAATGTGCCTCTGGAGACTTCATTCATACCAACACGGGTGCCACTGCCCACCTGGATCTATGCCACCAGTGTAGATTATCCTCTTGCATCGCCATTTCAAAAGTATGTCTTAATCACATTTTTCCTGGCTTTCCCTGACATCCAACCCAATTTCCCTGACTTTCCAGAAAGTGGCAACCCTGTATTTGTAACCCAGGACTATCCTATAATCCCAAACTCCTTCTTTATGGAATATCAACCAAGTCATCAGACATCAGAACACAGTTATTACATGCTACAAACATAGCTTGGTCAACTTCATCCCAGAGAAGAGAAAAGAGAGGTCATCTGTTGTTTAGTGACACATCTCACATAACAAACAGGGCTTTTTTTGAGCAGAAATGCACAGGAACAGAGTTTCGGCTGGCTTGGTGTCAGGGGGTGTGGCCTAATGTGCTAATGAATTCCTGCTGGGCTTTTTCTACAAAAAGCCCTATGTGAAACAATGGTGACATCAGGAGGTGTGACCTAATATACAAATGAGTTCCTGCTGCGCTTTTTCTACCAAAAAAGCCCTGGTAACAAATATATTTTGATCCATAGGTCATGAAGGGAAAATGTCCTTTTTTATCCTTGGAACAGTTGTGCAGATATAAAGACTCCCAACTCCAAATTATTACAAAACAGCTGGTTTTCACAGACCTAAAATAAATTGCAGTTTAAGTCAAACTAAGATCATGCCAGCAAAAGGTCAATATGACAGACTAATATTAAACACAGATCCATATGTACAGCAGACCCGGCCGAATTGGCGAATTACCGTCCGGTGTCTAATTTACCATTTTTAGGTAAAATTATTGAGAGGGCAGTGGCGTTGCAGCTACAGAGGTTCCTAGATGACGCTTCCGTTCTCAACCCGTGCCAGTCTGGCTTCCGACCGGGCCATGGGACGGAGACGGTGCTGGTCGCCTTGGTGGATGACCTTCAGCGGCAACTGGATCGGGGCGGCGCTGCGGTACTGATGTTATTAGACCTGTCGGCGGCATTTGATACAGTCGACCATCAGTTGCTAAAGCGCCGCCTCGCCGACATTGGGGTTGGGGGGTTGGCCTTGCAATGGCTTTCCTCCTTCCTCTCAGGTCGGGGACAAAGGGTGGCTATTGGGGGTGAGCGATCCCAGAGACACACACTAAATTGTGGGGTGCCTCAGGGAGCAGTTCTCTCCCCAATGCTGTTTAACATTTATATGCGCCCCCTTGCCCAGATTGTCCGGAGGTTTGGGCTGGGTTGCCATCAATATGCAGATGACACCCAGCTCTATCTACTAATGGACGGCCGGCCCGGCTCCGCCCCGGGGAACCTGGATCGGGCTTTACAGGCTGTAGCGACGTGGCTCTGATTGAGTGGGCTGAAGCTGAACCCAGCAAAGACAGAGGTCCTTTGTATGGGTTGCTGCGCCCTGGGAGGGAAAATAGCTCTCCCAACCTTCGACGGCGCACCATTGAAATCAGCGCGCTAGGTAAAGAGCTTGGGTGTTTTACTGGAGCCTTCATTATCAATGGAGGCCCAGATAGCAGCCACTGCCAAGTCAGCATTCTTCCATCTGAAGCAGGCAAGGCAGCTGGCCCCCTTCCTGGAGCGTCGCGACCTCGCAACAGTGACCCATGCAACGGTCACCTCAAGATTGGACTACTGTAATGCCCTCTACTTGGGGCTACCTTTGTGCCGGACCCGGAAGTTGCAGCTAGTGCAGAACGCGTCGGCCAGGCTGTTGTTGGGGCTCTCAAAACGGGAGCACATACAGCCGGGGCTGCACGGACTGCACTGGCTGCCAATTACATACCGAGTCCAGTACAAAGTGTTGGTCACTACCTTCAAAGCCTTATATGGCCGAGGACCAGCCTACCTAAGGGACCGTCTCTCCGCATATGAACCCCAGAGGGCACTGAGGTCAGTGGGAAAAAATAAAATGGTGATCCCTGGGCCGAGAGAGGTCAAGCTCCAAAACACCAGAGCTCGGGACTTTTCAGCTGCGGCCCCTGCTCTGTGGAATCAGCTTCCAGAGGAAGTGCGGGCCCTGTGGAACCTTGACCAGTTCCGCAGGGCCTGCAAGACCGTCCTTTTCAAACAAGCGTATATCGACATCGACTGCTGAACTGCTGTGAATAAAGGACCCGCCATCTACATTACTATCGAACTATTTAAACTGGCAGAATCAGCGTCACGGAACTAACCATTACTACTGCCAGATGAATTTAAATTTAAATTAACTTAAATGATGTATTTTAAATTTATTAACTGGTTTTTATATGTTTAATTTTTAATTGTTAAATTCAAAGTTTTTATCTATTAATTGTAAATGTATAAAATGTTGTTAGCCGCCCTGAGCCGCCTAGGCGGGGAGGGCGGGATACAAATAAAATCTATTATTATTATTATAATATAGGACCAGGCCTTTTTTTCTGGAAAGAGAAGTGCTGGAATTCTCAAGAGGGAAATCAAGAAGAAACACATGGGTGCTCCTCATGAATGTTTAAATATTTTTTGAGAATGTTGTTTCCATGAAGTTCTGGAACTCCATTCCACCTCATTCCACCAGAAAAAAGCGCAGTATAGTACAGTAATGATCAGGTTTTCTCCCATGGAAACTGACATAAATTGAGCACAAATCATACAGCAACTAGGATACTTCAAGTGGCAGTACCGCAAGTAAGCCTTTTAAAGAAGGACTTGTGGAAAAACAAATGAGAACAGATCAGAAACTTAATGTATTCCTTTAAGAAGAAAAGACTATTCAATGGATTCATGGCTCATTGAAGTGTATTTATTCTAGAAAAGAGATTTCAGGAAAACGTGAAGTAATTTTACTCACCTCTGCCCATACTTTCCAAGCCTCTTTGGCTTTTTTAACTGTTTCTTCATAGTCTTCCAAGCTGGCCTAAAAAAAAAATCATCAACTTTGCTTATGATTGATACAAGAATCTATACAAAATAACAAAGTAAAAGGAATGCTGCATTAAGAAGTTCTAATGGATTTTGGAAATCATGGGACACACAGTAGATATATTCTAATTCAGATCTACAGATGGAAGGTTTTCCAAAAGTGAAAAGCAACACAGTTATTTAAACAAAATGTATCAGCATAGCCAAGACTATAAAATGTAGAACTGAAGGAAGAGAGAAGACACTCGATTTAGAGTTTCACAAACCACCAATCCCAAATCTTGTCAAGCAAAAATAGTTAACACACTATTTATAAGCAGTACAAATTAAAAAATCATCTGATCCTAAATTTTATTGTTGCTTTAGAGTGGTGTGTATGATGTGACACAAGGAAGGTCTTATCTCTGCTCTGAACAAGGGCCCTGATCTCCCCATAAAAGTAGCTACAGCCACTTCTGACCCAGCAGCAACTGACACCTACACAGTTCAGTTGCAGTGCACAAAAGGTGTTATTCAACATAACTGTGCAGAAAGAGGCTTTGTCATCTTTAAAAGTGGCCCCTAGAGCATTCCCTCAGAGAAGAAAGCAAGCTGCTTCAACAAGACCAGGTAGTAAGGGACTAGTAATCAAATCTTACACAGAGTTATGGTTTTTCAAGTATAAGTTCCAGCAGCCTGGACTCCCAGATATCCAGAACAGGACACTACTATTACAGAGCGTACCTTCACTTTTGCCAGGAAAAAAGGGCTGGGTTGACTAATAGACAATTTAAGTTCAATTCTTATAAAAAATGACACAGCATATCTGATGCTTTGCCACATCCCACTGCCATAAAGGAACACTGAGGCAAACAGCAAAAAAAAAAAAGGTGAATGCTAGCATCATCTCTCCCCTGCTTCTACAGTGATATTCCAAGAAAGCACCATTTCAACACTCTTGAAAAAGACAGGAGAGTCTAACCACAGGACTTCAGCATCCATATCACAGTTAGTTTCTTACTTTGCAATCCTACAGAGAATTTCTACAGCAGCTATTTAGGATTACACTATTAATATTCCAGTATTCCAAACTTAATCTGTGACAGATCCCAGTAGGCAGCCGTGTTGGTCTGAAGCAATAGAACAAAGCAGTAAACAAGAGCACCTTTAAGACCAACTAAGTTTTGTTCAGAATGTAAGCTTTCATATGCTCTTAAGCAGACTTCATCAGACAAAATTGGAATGGCCAGCAATTCTTAATACAAGTGGACAGTGAGTAGGTATATAGAATCATGGGAATGTTTTTAGCAGATTAAAGAATCACAAATAGGGATCTGTGTTTGTTAGTGTTAGAACAAAGCAGGGCTGAAACAACACTGGAGGGTGAAAAAAGCAAACTGCTGTTGTAGGTGCAAAGTGCCATAAAACTAGGTAACGTCTAGGTAACATCCCCCATTTGAGTATGTCAATACAAAAAAGACAAAAACAAAAAACCAGATAGTCTGATACACTGTTCTAAAAGAGAAATAATATAAGTTAGCCATTAGAAAAAACAGGGTGCATTAAAGTATAGTGGAAGGTGGGTTAGTATATGTAATGAGACAATCAATTGGGGGATATTAGCTGTTTGTCTTATTGCATATACTAACCCATCCTCCACTGTATTTTAATGTCTTCCTTTTTTTCTAATGGCAAACTATAATGGATGTTATAACCTCTTGAGAAACCATGCCCTCTATTTAAACTAACAAAGCCAGAATGCTGCTTGCCATTCCCATTTTGTCTGATGAAGTCTGCTTAAGAGCATACGAAAGCTTACATTCTGAATAAAACTTAGTTGGTCTTAAAGGTGCACTTGTCTACTGCTTTGTTCTATTAACCTGTGACAGTTTAAGGGCATAACCAGTTTTTGCAGTATGGCACAGAAAATAAAATCTTACCTGACGAACTCTGGCTATTGGCTCATTGTTAGAAGGGCAATATGTTGTCACGACCTAAATAGGAGACATTTATCTTACACGGGCAGATTAGAAACATAGCTAAAAGTCACTACATATTGAAAAAGGTTTAGCCAAGCTCAGCTCAACATGAAATTCAGTACAGCAGGCTGCATACACAAATTCTGCACATAATAGGAAGAAGCACAATAGGGGAAGTCCACACTCAGTGGGAGGCTGTATGGATTGTCCAGTGGCATATCAACACTGACCTAAAATGAACAGGCTTCCAGCTTATAAAGGCTTCTTTGCTTATAAAGGCTTCTTTGCTTTTTTTTTGGGTGATATCAACTCTCCATAGAAAACCAAGAAAGCTTGCTTTACCAACACAAGAGCATGAATTCCATGAATCATTGGACACACACTAGTGGTGCGTTCACAGTACACTAAAAAATGTGTTTTTTACATCTGGATTTTTGCTATTCTTACACAGTAAAAATCTAGATGTAAGACGCATTATTTAGTGTACTGTGAATGCACCATAGGTTTCTAAGATGACATACATTTCATGTAAAGCTCTAAAAACTAAAAGTGAAGGGGTGCAGTCACACACGCTAAATAATGCGTTTTCAATTCACTTTCAAGGCACTTTCCAATAGGATTTTGCTGTGTGAAATGACAAAATCCACTTTCAAAGTGTTTCTGAAGTGGTCTGAGACCGCGTTATTTAGCATGTGTGACTAGACCCAAGAAGTTTAATTTAGTCATATAGGCATAAATTTAAATCAAAAGCCAGGAAATATCACATCTAATTCAGAAGCAAGAATCCACACTTAATTCACTAGCTAGTAGCAAGCAAATCAACCTCAGTTATGAGCATAATAGCTGTAGTGTACAAAACATTTTAGGTATGTTGTAACAATGATTTCTAAATATAAGAGATCAATTTTTGAAGTAATACTGCAAGTAAAAAAAACCTTTTAAAAAATCGGACAGAAACCTTCCCCGACCCTGCCGTTTCTAATAAGCTGCCCTTCGTGCCTAGCAATCTGAGCCAACGAGTACTTAAAAGAGAAGGCAAACACCGGCAGCGTTGCAAACCCCGGAGAGCTGAAGCAAAGACGAGGACATCGATTGGAAGGCTGTAACTTCACACGACTTCAGGATCTGGCTTCAGCTCGAGCTTTTAGGAAGTTAGCGGGGCCGCTTCTGTCAATCCTACCTCTCCTCTTCCTCCCCAGGTGCCATTATAAACACCCTCGTTTTCTTCTTTCAGTCCTAGCTCTTTGAGCCACGCATACTGAGACTGACTGATCAGCAGCGTCGACATGGGCGCAGCGGGTCTGCAGGAAAAGCTCGGGACGCCCTTCCTCAGAAAAACACGCCGAGAGACCACAGCGAGGCTGAACTTCAACAACATAATGCACCAAAGCCGTAAAGCTCTCAGCGCCCAGAAAAGGGCTGCAAAAGATAGCCTCGCCCTCAAACTCGGGCAGCCGATTGGTGAATGCTCAGCTCTACCCACAAGCAGTTCCTCCAACCATCGCCCGCGTAAAAGAGACGCGCTATTCAACTCTGACACCTTATCGTTAATGAGTTGAAGGAACAGAATGAATCGGGGATGGGGATTGCCTTTTAGTACAAAACCCTCGTTACTATACCGTTGTAAACGCACACTTCTAATGGCAGGCCGAGCCAAGCTGCATTATTTGCAAAGCAGGAGTCAAGTTGCTAAGTTTTATTCAGAACGTAAGCTTTCGTGTGCTAAAAAACACACTTCTTCAGACGAGGGGATCAGGTATAGTGGGCTGAAATACATGCAGTGTGTTGATTAAGAGGGCAAATTGGCTGGGATCACATGGTGGAACAGTGTGGCAATTTAGAAGCCCATTTGGTCTGGATAGCCATAGAAGGTAATAAAAGTTTCCTGCACACGAAAGCTTACGTTCTGAATAAAACTTAGTTGGTCTTAAAGGTGCACTTGACTCCTGCTTTGTTCAACTGCTTCAGACCAACACAGCTGCCCACTTGGATCTATCTGCATTATTTGCACACATCCATACCTGCCAACCCGCGTCTCCACTAACAAGCACGGTGTTGTTTTCCTTGTTTTAAATTGTAACTGTGGGTGTAGAGTAGGGTCTTCTCCATTTTTAATTTGAGCTGAAATTGGTGTTGGCCACGAAATCTTATGCTGGGATAATATCTAAGAAATGTTCGTCTTTAAAATGCCCTTAAGCTCCTTTGCAATTCTATACGGTATGATGTTTGCAGAAGGTGTTGAGTTGGAAAATTCCTAGACATTTGTGGGGTGGATTCTGGGGAGGACAGGGTTTGGGGAGGAGACTTTAGCATGACAGAATGCCATGTAATCCACTGTCCAAAGCAGCAGTTACCATTTTCTCCAGGCGACCTCCAGCTCCCACTGGGAAGTCAATAACCCTAGTATTAAGCAAAGCTAGATTTTAGTCCAATAGCACCTTAGAGACCAACAAGACTTGTAGGGTGTAAGCTTTTGAGAGCCTAAGCTGTCAACTCTCAAAAGCTTACACCTGAATATCTTGCTGGTCTCTAGTGCTACAAATCTAACTCTTCTACCAACACATCTATTAAGCAAAGTAAATTAACTTTTTTCACTAATTAGTAGTCTTCATATGAGCCAGGATTTACCTTCTGAAAACTTCTTGTTATGCTAGCAAAGGTTTTTTCTTTTTAATGTACAACCCATTTGATTTTTTAAAAACGTGAGAATTCAGAGATGCAATGTGCCACCTGCAAGTCCACCACCTTAATCTGACTAATGTATATAACCTGACCTTATTTATATTGCTGTGTTAAAAATGAGAAGTGCTCAAACTTAAGCCTTCCAGGAAAGCATGATTGCTTCCCCAGAGGTGTAATTCCACATACATGGAATCTGCTTGTAGTTAACTTAATAAGCTAGAGGTGCTCAGTTCTTTTATCACTCATGGTGCAGGGCTGGCCGTTGTTCCATAGCAATGAAGAATCTAGTCTCCACATGGTTGCTTGGTTTACATAATAGCTGACATAATGAAATATAGGCCAAATTTGTTTCAGATAATAGAAAATGTCAATCTTTGTTTCCCAATAAAGCAATGAACTGAACAGTAGTTCTGCTTCTTTACCTTTCCATATAGCATATTTATCCTGCCCTTCATCTAATGTGCTCAGCAAAGTGTATACTGCTCATCTTTGCCTCACAACTATCTTGTGAAGTAAGTTATGCTGAGAGCAACTGGCAAGTTACCACTACATCAGACTAGCTCACCCTTCACCATCCCCAAGTTCTGTAGACCAATGGTGTCAACCGGTTTTTGGAGGATAACCTCCTTCTTCCAGATTCCAATGACTAGGCCGAGACGTTGTTCAGAGAAACAGTTTTAATTTTCACTTTTGCAAAAGTGGAGAGGGAGGTCAAGTTTGGATGGCTGTCTCCCTCTGGCTAACTCATGGTCAAACCTGAGCATATATAGATCCCCGACGTCATAAATCCCTGCCTCCCTCTGTGGCAAACAGCCAATCAGAGTTCACAGTCTAGCTTCTACGTCCGCTGGCTCAGGTTATGACCATATCAAATACAAACATCCTACAACCATATAAGGTAAACATCCTACAGCATCATTTTCCCTTTGTTTTATTTTATTAAATTCAAAGTTCTAAACCTAATATAACTCTACAACTAATACCTGCCCTAATGGCCTATTTGTTAAAATCATACTGATTTGGCTTACTAAGATTCTAAAAATGCCTTTGCTTAATACATTTTAAACTGAACCCATAAAGAATAGAAAGCAATTAAAACAAATCTTTAACTCTCCTTTCTACGTTGCTATGATACTTTCCAGAGGAAACGGCCTTACCACAACCCACAGACAAAGGCCGGAAATTATCAGCAGAGAGATAGGTACATAGTTTTAATAGGTCAGAGGAGCGATACTTTGCCGTCTCTGCTAGTTATTCATTTACCATGCTAAATATTGATTCTGCCTTGTTTCTTAGCAAGCCTTAAAGCGAATAAAAAGCATTTATATTTATCTAAGATTATATAGAGCTAAAATCTATAAAGAAGCAATAGGCAACATATGTTTAGTAAGCTATTAATAAACTTTTAAGAGGAAACGCTTAACCACAAGTCACAGGAAACTAGCATAAGCCAGATGCTCCTGTGTTTGTGGTTGGTTTTATAGGCCAGGTGTTATACTGGTGGTTTTTGTTTCATAGTTAATCTTCAAATGTCAGGAACAAAAGGTGGGGGCTCCTTGGCTCCTAGTAACTGGAACAAAGCTTTCATAGAAAATGCTTGCAATGGGGGGTTTCTTGTTGCCTCATTGAATGTACGCCTTATATAGAGAAACACAATTGAATAAATGAACATTATCATTATTAATTTCCTAACAATCCCCCCTTTTGTTTTATAAACTCTTCATTTATTCACATTTCCTTCCTTTCGCACTCAAGTGGATTTCCATTTTGCTAGGGGTCTGGTAGCCTTTTCTACAAGAAATCACACATTGTCATTAACCAATACTTAAGAAAACATCTCTGGGAATAATTCTGGCAACCATTGAACAGGTCTGCCCCTGGCCCAAGAGCTGCACCATTTCATTACTCCAGTCCTTGAGCCTGGAACTGATCCGATCATGGATTCCTTAGCTCAACTCGCTGGTTATTATTCAAGGGATTTCTTCTCCCGAGCGTAAAACAATCAGCTCCTGTGGGGCGTCTTGATTGCCTGTGGAATCCTGCTATTTCCGGTAAGCACGGACTCCAGAGGGAGTTGCCTGTGGAACCTCACTACTGCCGGTGAGTGAGGTCCAGAGGTTGGTGCTCAGTCCAGATCCGAGAAAAACTGCACCTGCAAAATTTATCTAGGAAACTTTGATTAAAACTACACAAATAAAACAGCACAAGTTCAAAACAAGTCAAGATAGCATATACTCTTTCATTTTAGAAACTGGGTTTTTCTTCTTTCAGGAGGCACGGCCTTTTGAACAAAACTCTGGACAATCTCGTCAGGCTAAAACTAGCTTTCTGATACAATTTTTGTCACTCAACTCTCCCAGGGATCTTTCCACCTTCTACTAGGAGAGAAACACATTATTTTAAATACCAAACAGCAGACAAAGCAAAGTAAAGTTGCTTCAAAGAGGGTCCCCTCTTTGTGGCATCACATTGGAGTATTTGTAATTGGGACCTTCGAGGTTTAGCAGAGCAGAAGGCGTTACTTCTTCCCGGAGAGGCTTTTATGGACTCACATGTGGTTCGGGGTTGGTTCTTCTCCATGGTTGTTTTCCTCTGGGGTCTCCTCAATTACACTAAGTGAGACCTCGATTCCAGCCGTGTGGTTCCACATGTAGGGGTCGAGATCCCCTTCCGTAGCCACTTTCATGACTCTAGGTTCTCGACTCTCACACCAGTAGTTGTCACTCGCCCTTCCTCTTTGGCCTCTTCCTCTCCCTCGGACTTGGGGAGGGGCGTGTGGGCAGGCACGGATCCAATGGCCCCTTCCGTGGCAAAAGCTGCACTCGTCACGTGGTAATGGTGGCCGCCTAGCCCTACCTCGACCCCTCGAGGTCCTCTTCCTTCTTTGGAGGCTTTTCCAGGCTTCTTGAAACTCTAGGGCTTCATTCAACTTTCTAAACGTCTCGAACCGTTTCTTTCCCTTGATCTCGAGATTGTAGGTACCTTCAAAAGTGTTCTTCTCTCCGGGGTCGTATTCGGCTGGAACCACTGCTTCATCGGCTCGTCCCCTACAACCAACTTCAGGGGACCAGCCTCCTTCCGGGTCCTTACTCCAATCAAGGCATCCGTCACTCTGGGCCTCTGATGATGGAGGGGATGATGCCATTCTCTCTTATCTTTCCCGATTGTCTTGTCTAGTACCACTTTCAATAAACTGCACAAGAAGAAACTTATTTAGACAAGTTAGTTGAGCCAAATCTGATGGCTGCAAAAATAGTGGCAGTGAAGGCTAGACCAAGAGACTGGTCATAAGATAAAGGAGGGGAACTGGCCAAGAAGATGTTTTGACTTTCAATGGGGACAAATGCCGGGACCTCAGGGTTGAGCCGCCTCCTGCCAAACTCCAAAGGGGTCAATCCAAACATTTACACAGTCTCGACCGGTCCCTTTTCCTCAAATTGGCAGGAGTCAGTCCACTCTCCTTGGCTGCCAGGCCCACTATAGGATCTACTATATTTCCCAGGTGAACACAGTGATAGCAGGAACCCTTCAGGGACTGTTCTAAGTACCAATGGCCTCCAAACCTTTCCCTTTAATACTCGCTCTAATTCTACACTAAATTGATCTACGCTTCCGTAGAAGTTTATTGCAAAAATGAAAGGGAACAACCCTCAGAGCAACTTTGATTTCCCCATACATTTTCCATACCGTTAGGTAGCAGGGACCAAAGCAACTCCGCAATCCATATCTCAATATCTAATTCCCAAGGGCACCTCAACCAAAGGTGCCTTGTCCAAGAAATACTTATTCAGTAATGATACATCCGGCAATTATATACCCACTCAAACTACACACCCATGTGCAAGTTCAAGTACTGCACGGTCGCCGGATCATCATGACCTAAACAGGACAATTTTATTTCAAACACAAAAGACAAACCCGCCCGCACTTCCCCTTCTCTGAGTGAAGGCAAATTTACTCAATTTCACAGACATATTTCACATTATCTAGAACAGTCTTTACATGACCTTGCTGCTTTTAGCAAAGTGAATCATTTGACTGCTCTGATCTTAATTTCTCCTTTTGCTTCCAGCACAGGCATCTGGCTGGCTACAAAGGAAGTTCTTTTCCAGAGAACATCTGGTACTACTCACTCCAGTGTCATCTAAATAGGCACACGCATTATCTCCTCGCACAAGAAACTGATCATCAAACTCTGTGCCATTTTGCCATTTCCACATTAGGCCTGTCTGTTTGGAGAGGCCAATCCAATGATGCACGGGGCGAGTCAGATTCACTAGAAAATGCATATCTTCCAGCGAATCAATCAGGGCCAACGTGGCATCAAATGTGGAACATTCAGCTTCACTACTATTCCAATCCTTTTCAGTGTTAGACATATAATAACATTTCCCATGATACCCAATCCAGTATTGTGGACAGGCAGTTTTACCAAGAAAAGGGTGTGGCGAGCATGGCCGCGTTTCTTTGGCAGCCATTACAATGATAACAATTATAATTACAAACACAAAGGAGACAACTACAAATTTCTTCTTCCATAATACACTTCGGGATCCTACACTTCGGGATCTTACAGCTGGTGGACGCTGCTTGATATTCCCCATTCTTCCTCAGGAAGCACTTTAAAACATAAATGGGAACATTACACAAAAGAAATATCTTACATTATGTAAAACAGATTTTATGGTCCTGTCAATTGGAAGCCTCTCAGAGGGGATCGTATAGGGGGGGGGGAACCTGGTAACAATGGCAACCGGCCCCTTCAGATTCTTAGTGGTGGCCCTGCCCAGGGAAGCGGTTCCACCGGGAATCCTCCTGGAATAGCAGTTCGATTCTTTATTCTCCAAACCAGTGGGGGGTCGTCCCCAATTTTCCTCAGGAAACACCACCGGGGGCGGCGGGGTCCCAAGTTTTCATCCAATCTCCCCAAGTTTTCATCCAATCTCCTATTTTGACCTTTTACCAACCAAGCGGTCGCCTCTCCTTGCTCCCCTTTCCACAGGGAAACAATGTAGGCATGGTGTCCAGGGGTGCGCCAACAAAGGGTCAGCAAACCTGGAGTGTGGACCCAGGGGGCAACCAACATTTTGAATCTCCGGCGAGGGCTCCAATGAGGCTGGTCCTCCCTCTGGAAGTCCGGTGGGGAATGCATACGGCTATATTGTCTTTATGGCAAACCGACAAAGCGACTAAAACAAGAAACAAACAAAAAAACAAAAAAAAATAAAGGAGAAAGAGGAGAACATGTGCGGGAGCCTAGGCAATCTCCCTGGAGAGTGGTCATGTACCCGAACTCTCCTATTATAAAAAGAAATCCCTGGAGAGTGGTCATGTACCCGAACTCTCCTATTATAAAAAGAACTCCCTGGAGAGTGGTCATGTACCCGAACTCTCCTATTATAAAAAGAACTCCCTGGAGAGTGGTCATGTACCCGAACTCTCCTATTATAATCAAGTTAACACACAAGACAACTAAAACTTAAAAATAAGGTAGGGTTCACATATACAGGATCCTATTCACTCACTCCTCTGCGGTCCCAGCCCACCATGTTAAAGCAGACGGGAAACGCAGTACTGACAAATCTATTATTGCTCGATATAGAATGTCATATATACATAAGGCACACCAGACAGGTTATATTAGCAAAAACGTCCTGATACAAATCCCTAAATTTTCAATACCAGAGGTCTAAAATTCTTTTACCAATATTTAGCAGCAATACAGTTATAACAGCAATATAATGATAGCAGCAGTACAATTAATTATGTCATCAAGGGCGTCCCCCAGACTATAATTTTATTATGGTTAACCTGACAGACAAAACAAATTAAACACACAATTTCCCTAAACCTTTTTTCGAATGCACCAAGTACCCTAATGTACTGGCTGCATGCGGAACCGACTAAGGTCCGCCGGCAGAAGGGACCAATTCCTTCCCTTCTCCATCGTCCAAGCACTGTTAGAAAGCCGCAGGCAGAAAGTAATTCTTTACCTTCCCTCATTTATTGGGACCTGCCTCAATGAATCCTCTGTTTCTTTGTCTAAATTTTAAATCCTCTTTTTCTTGTTTTGGGGGTACAATTTTAAGTGTTGTATTTAATTTATTCATCTCTCTCTCCAACTTACTGGAGGAGTACCTTCTGTGAATCCTCCTCTATGTCCCCCCCCCCGTCGCTGCTTTTTCCATTCCCTCCTCTCACCAGGGGCACCGAGTCCCTTCCCACCAGGCCTGTCTGACCCTTTTTCAGATCTCATCGTACCTGGCCGTGCTGATAAGGAGGGGGAACAATGGGGATGACATAGAGTAGAAGATCAAGGGTGGACAGACATTCTGTCCTTTACGGGTGTAACCTTCATAGGTTTCTTCTTGTCTAATTGCCTTCAAATGGGGGGGATATCAGTTCTTTTCCCTATGAAGTACACCCATAACAAATGTAAAGTGCCCCCTTGCCCACTGCAGGGCTGGGCTCCTGCTCCTGATGCAGGCAATATCTCTATCATACATCTGGCGGAGTTTCTCAGGAACCCCCACTGGGCTCCTGCTCCTTTGTCTCATACCCTGTAGAGACCCCATCCTAGTGGGAGATCAGCCTTTCCATCGGCAGTCTCCGGAAATCTCCTGACCCTGGCCATTCCTTTCCAGTGATCTGGGCGTCCCCAACGGAATTTCCCACCAACCTTGGTACCTTTTCCTTTTTCACCTTTGACGTCTTAGTTTCCATCCCATTCACACGCACACCATTCACACCAACAAACAAGCCTCAATACCCAAAACTAATTTTAATTTTCTCTACCCAATTATATTTTCTACTCACCGGTTCCACACAACAGACTCCTCCGGTGGGCTGTTTTCAGCTGAACGTCTCGTTGTGGGTTCTTGGGGAGCAGAGTGCCACGCCTCAAACAGTGAGTTGGCAGCCAAACTCGGCCGGGGATCCCTCCAAAATCACAGGAGAGGAGTGTTCGCCCTGCTCTCCAATGGACCAGAGGCCCAACCCCAAAAGGGGCCTATATTTATCCCACTTCTGACACCAGAAAATTGTCAACCGGTTTTTGGAGGATAACCTCCTTCTTCCAGATTCCAATGACTAGGCCGAGACGTTGTTCAGAGAAACAGTTTTAATTTTCACTTTTGCAAAAGTGGAGAGGGAGGTCAAGTTTGGATGGCTGTCTCCCTCTGGCTAACTCATGGTCAAACCTGAGCATATATAGATCCCCGACGTCATAAATCCCTGCCTCCCTCTGTGGCAAACAGCCAATCAGAGTTCACAGTCTAGCTTCTACGTCCGCTGGCTCAGGTTATGACCATATCAAATACAAACATCCTACAACCATATAAGGTAAACATCCTACAGCATCATTTTCCCTTTGTTTTATTTTATTAAATTCAAAGTTCTAAACCTAATATAACTCTACAACTAATACCTGCCCTAATGGCCTATTTGTTAAAATCATACTGATTTGGCTTACTAAGATTCTAAAAATGCCTTTGCTTAATACATTTTAAACTGAACCCATAAAGAATAGAAAGCAATTAAAACAAATCTTTAACTCTCCTTTCTACGTTGCTATGATACTTTCCAGAGGAAACGGCCTTACCACAACCCACAGACAAAGGCCGGAAATTATCAGCAGAGAGATAGGTACATAGTTTTAATAGGTCAGAGGAGCGATACTTTGCCGTCTCTGCTAGTTATTCATTTACCATGCTAAATATTGATTCTGCCTTGTTTCTTAGCAAGCCTTAAAGCGAATAAAAAGCATTTATATTTATCTAAGATTATATAGAGCTAAAATCTATAAAGAAGCAATAGGCAACATATGTTTAGTAAGCTATTAATAAACTTTTAAGAGGAAACGCTTAACCACAAGTCACAGGAAACTAGCATAAGCCAGATGCTCCTGTGTTTGTGGTTGGTTTTATAGGCCAGGTGTTATACTGGTGGTTTTTGTTTCATAGTTAATCTTCAAATGTCAGGAACAAAAGGTGGGGGCTCCTTGGCTCCTAGTAACTGGAACAAAGCTTTCATAGAAAATGCTTGCAATGGGGGGTTTCTTGTTGCCTCATTGAATGTACGCCTTATATAGAGAAACACAATTGAATAAATGAACATTATCATTATTAATTTCCTAACAATGGTGCCCAAAAGGGACTGGCACCAGGGCCCGCAGGGTGGGGGCACCAAATTCAGCCTCCTTGCCCCCCACGGTGCTGCGAAGCCTCGCCGCCCCCCCCCCAAGGCGCCTCCTCCTCCTTCCTCCATTTTCTCAATGTTAAGCCTGGGGAAGAGGCTGTGAAGCATCTTCCGGGCTCTGTAAAGGCCTCCCCCCGGGAAACCGCGTGGCAAAACTGTGGCAGCAGCAGCCAGCAGCCCACTGAAAAAGCTGCACTGCCCTTGCCTCCTTCCCATTTTCTTCCTGGGCAAGGGAAAGGAAGTGGAAAGCAGGCAAGGACAGCATGGCTTTTTCAGCAGGCTGCTGGCCGCCGCTGCCACAGTTTTGTCATGCAGTTTCCCTGGGGGGGGGGGTGGTTCGGCCTTTACAGAGACTGGAAGGTGCTTCGCGCCCCCTTCCCCAGTCTTAACATTGCGAAAATGGAGGGGGGAGGAGGAGGTGCCACCAGGGGAGGAGGTGCCACGAGGCTGTGCTGTGGGAGGGGGTGGCGAGGCTGCAAGGTCCGGTTAGTAACAGGCTGCGGCCCAGTGCTGGTCTGCAGCCCGAGGGTTGAGGACGCCTGCTGTAGACTCATCGAGCAGGCCTACTCACAAGTTTATTCAATGGAAATTACTCCCAGGAAAGTGTTCTCAGGGTGGCGCTATAAATCTGGAATATATCAAATTCAGTTTTGATTACTTTATTGCATTGTTACTATTCTGCTATAATATTATTTTGAAAACATCTGCTAAAATGTATGAAATTATACATTTCAATAATTCTTGTATTTTTCTATGGCACTGAGCATTATGTTTTCTATCATATCCCTTAGTCTCTTGAGTCCGTCTCTTGTCTAGTGTCAGTGACCCTTAGACCAAGTCTTATGCCTAAAAGGTTAATTTAGTCCCATTTGGTTCCTAACATCAAGCAGGTTCCAGCTGGCTGTAAGTTATGCACTTCTGTTGCTGCAGGAACTTCAGCAGCTCAGGAGGTAGATCACATAAGAACATACAGGTCTCTGATTTCACTTAATTAAGAGGCTTTTGTGGCCATAGCTGCTATGGTCTACTATTCACTGACACAATGAACCCCCAGAAAAAGGAACAGCCCAGGCATGTACCTTTGAAATAGACAAAATGCCTCACAGAGATTATGAACTCAGGTGACCCTACCAACACTTCAGAGAGATCTTGTTCACTAGTTCTGATTCTGACACCTCTCAAAGAAATAGAGCGCTGTACTACCCTACCTATTTTCCTCCCTTCCACATTAGATTTTCTTTTACTGTGCATACCTGAGACCTGTTACTGGTGTGTAAAGAATGTGGAATACATTTAGCATTTTTTTTAAAAAAAATTCAGTGCATTACTAATTCATTTTGGAAATGTTATGGAATGAAGACACTATGTTCTCAAAACTAATATCATGCACATGTGCTATTTAAGGAAGCCATTTTAAGATAAACATAATACACAGACATACAGAGATGAAATGTAAACAGTGGAAGTCATAAAATACAAGAGGGCTGTGATATATCCATCAAAGATCAAATTGTCCAAGATAAAAACAGTGAGAAGTACTCAAAAGTCCCATGTTATTCAAAGGTGCTTACTTCCAGGAAAGTGTTCTTAGGATTGTAGCCTTTTGGCACACAATGCTACTGGATCACCTCACTGCTGGAAGTGAAGGACTTTGAACCATCTCTTAGCTTCAGACTTCAGAGGGGGATAGATATGGGTCAAGACCTTGAGCATCTTTCATTTCTACTGCTCTGATGCTATCCCTCTGATATGTAGATTGTTACTTTCAGGGAACAATTCCTTCCTTCCAGCTGGCACCTTTTCTCAACACCACTTTTTTCCCATCTTGGCACAATAAGGGCAGGACATGCTTCCTCCATCTCCATCCATCAAGGTTAATTAGACTAGATTAGAATCCTGTCTCTGCTCTATCCTGTGTAGAATGGAGTTCCTCACAATAAAGGACTCATATTAGTTTTACAAAGATAAAACAGCTCTGTGTATAACAGGTAAATTTCACTGTAACACAAGGCTTTTTTTGAGCAGGAACGCACAGGAACTCAGTCCTGGTTGGGTTGGTGTCAGGGGCTGTGGCATAATATGCAAATGAATTCTTGCTGGGCTTTTTCTACAAAAAAAGCCCTGTGTGAAACAATGGTGACACCAGGAGGTATGGCCTAATGTGAATGAGTTCCTACTGTTTTTTTTCTATAAAAAGCCCTACTGTGATATGTTTAGAGGACTCTCCTAACCCAATGTTCCTTCACTAACCTATAAGTAAATATGGGAAAGACTTGTTCCAAATTTAAATTTAGCACAAAATGGTTTCCATCCTTTAATGGAATAATACAACTCATTTGATAGGATTCAGGATAAATAATTAAAATGTATCAGAAGTAGAATTGTCACTTCCCCCAGCTAAAGCAGGGGATTCCCTCTGAAAGTGAAACCTGGAAGTGACATGACAGCTCTCCAGAAATCACTGGAAACTCTGTGGTAAACCCAGTGTTTCCATTGATTCCTGGCATCAGTGTGACATCACTTCCTAGAAAATCCCAGAAGTGACATCATCTCCCTCTAGGAATCAGCAAAAACCATATAGTCTTATCATAGAGTTTAAGCGATTCCTAGAGAGGTGTGATTCCTCTTCTGGGTTTTTTCAAGGAGTGACATCACATCAGCATTGTCACCTTCCCCCATGTCCCTGCCCTACCATTCTCCCACTGATGCCAGGCCAAGGCTAGCAAGCCTAATCTGAAGTTAATCTTTTCACTAAGGCTTTCATCAAGACAATCAATTTCTCTTCCACTACAGCTTCCACAGCACTGAAATCAAAGTTGTTTTGTCTAACTCAGAATTTTATGCTGGAATTTGCCATTAAATAATTGTTGCTATTGTTGAAAAATGATTTTCATGTCAGTAGAAGAATATTCTCTCATTGTCTTCTTCCAAACATTGCCAATATTGATATCAGATTTGTTCATATTTATTTTTTGCCTAACCATTAGTGAAGAAGGAAGACTAAAATTATCTTGTGCAGACAGCAGAAGTGATGGGAACACATAAGAAACATAAGAACTCATAAATACATTCAGGTGGTGGGAACACATAAGAGGATAGACATGTATGTATGTATGTATGTATGTATGTATGTATGCAGGGCTTCTTTTGTAGCAGGAACTCCTTTGCATATTAGGCCACACATCCCTGATGTAGTCAATCCTCCAATAGCTTACAGGGCTCTTAGTACAGGGCCTACTGCAAGCTTCAGGAGGATAGCTACATCAGGGCTGTGTGGCCTAATATGCAAAGGAGTTCCTGCTACAAAAAAAGCCCTGTATGTATATATGTACGTATGTACGTAGGTATGTATAGGTCCTACAGTACATATGGGAACATAGCCAGCAATAGGACTCTTAGAGACCAACAAATTTTTTGAGATATAGTTTATACATTTTCAAGAGTCAAAACTCCCTTTTGTCAAATACAGGGTTGCCAGCCTCCAGGTAGGGCCTGGAGATTTTACAACTGATCTTTTACAACTGCTTTTACAACTGATCTCCAACTGGCAGAAATCAGCTCTCCTGGAGAAAATTAAGAGAAAACCGTGTTTGAAAAATTAAGTTATGCCACTAACTGCTGTTCTTCAGAATTATTATAGACTTTATGACATAATTATTACTCACAATATGAAATAAAACTGTATATAGTTACTTCTTTGCGAATATACAAACAATGGCTCTGTGAGCTGTACAAACTTTCATACAGACATGTACATACAAGGTCCACTGACACGAGAATAATAATTAGCACACAATTAATTACGGTGTCAGAGTTTCTTATCCAGAAAAGCGAATTGTACCATGTTGAGGCTTCTCCCCAAACCCCACCCTCTCTCAGATCCACCCTCAAAGTCTCCAGGTGTTTTCAAACACAGACCTGTGTCAACCCTAGCTCAGATACCTTGAAACAAGTGTTAAAGATGCATGCATGAACTTTACTGTGATGCAGAGTGGTAAAGCTGCAGTACTGCAGTCAAACTCTCTGCTCACGACCTGAGTTTGATCCCGGCGAAAGCTAGGTTCAGGTAGCCAGCTCAAGGTTGACTCAGCCTTCCATCCTTCGGAGGTCGGTCAAATGAGTACCCAGCTTGCTGGGGGGAAAGTGTAGATATTGGGGAAGGAATGGCAAACCACCCCATAAAAAGTCTGCTGTGAAAACGTCGTGATGTGACATCACCCCAGAGTTGGAAACGACTGGTGCTTGCACAGGGGACTACCTTTACCTTTAAAAAAAAAAAAATGAACTTTAACATAGGAAGACCCACTCAGTGGCAAGCTGGAACCATGCAGGATCCTGCACTGCCCATTTTAAGATTACAGTAGTTATAGTTTGCTCAGGATGTAAACTGCTCCATTTGTGGGGGGTATTTGAGGGAACATTGTATTGGGATCATTACAGAGCCTAGTCTCTTACGTCTCTATTTGGTAATCTAGTAGTGGCGGCAGCTCATAAGCAAAATGGCCAGCTATCCAAGTTTTGTAAAGCAGGAGTATCATTGTCAAGGATGGGTTGTACATTATTAATGATACTTTAGAGCAGTTTTAATAGCAAAAAATGGTGATGGTGAAGTAAGCAACAACTTTTTCTGCTATGTCTCTCCTGTAATATCGAATTTGCAGTCAAGAGTCTGGCTTTTAGTCTCTCTCTGTACTTGGATTGACTTCTAGATTAAGAATGCCCAATGTAGTTTCTTCAGATGTAAATGCAAAGAGCCCAAACAAATGTAGCTATATTATAGAGATTCCCCGTAGAGACTATAGATTATACAATGTGCTCTAGTTGCCGGAAGTGTGTATAGTGGTATATAGTGGTTAGTAGGCTACCTAAGGTGATTTTATATGTTTATTGCAGAATTCTGCTATGTTTTGCTGCAGATAACCCTGCTGCGTGCATTTGGCCAGACTCAAGCTGGTGGTGGAATTAAAGCTGTTGAAGTGACCTGTGGCCCAAGATGATGATCACCATCATACAGTGATGACGCTAACCAACTAGGTAGGGTTGCCAGCCTCCAGGTGAGTATTCTTGATGTAAACAGTAATTCTATAGTTTGCCTATTCTTGATATAATAAATATTGTATATATTTTAGTCAGGGCTTGTTTTGTGGGAAAAGCCCAGCAGGAACTAATTTGCATACTTGGTCGCACCCTCCGACATCACTATTGTTTTGTATAGGCATAGGGATTTTTATAAAAAAAGTCCAGCAGGAATCATTTGCCTGCTAGGCCACACCCCCTGACACCAAACCAGCCGGAACTGTGTTCCTGCTGGGAAAAAAGCTCTGATTTTAGTGATTTTGGTCACAGTTACCTTTGGGCTAGTAACACTAGTTAGCCTCCAGGTGGGGCCTGGGGATCCCAGGCAGATCACCGAAAGGGGGGCAGGAAGGGTTGCATCAGTGCTTAGTTCTCATGACCCTCTTGTGGCTCTTTCTTACATGTCCAGGGAACTGCTGATTGCCACTTTGGATTGCAATTTTTCTCCAGGCCAGTTTGGCCAGGGATCCTGAAGGTGGGTTGTTGTTGTTTTTGTCATCTTCTGAGCATGGAGCAGGGGTTACTGGGGAGTATTTCTGAATGTCCTGCATTGTGCAAGGAGTTGGACTAGATCCTGGAAGTCCCTTCCAACACTTATTCTATGAATTACAGCCCATCTCCAGACTACAGAGATCAGTTGCCCTGGAGAAAACGGATGTTTTGGAGGGTGGACTATATGACATTGTACATCAGTGAGGTTCCTTTCCTCCCCAGGCTCCACCTCCAAACCTCCAGTTTTCCAATCTGGATCTGGCAATCCTACCCCCCTCATCCCCCACCAGAGGCTGGGATGGGGTGGGACCTGTCTAGGCAAGCGTTCTATACAAAAATAGGGGTATATTTTTCCATCACAATAGGTGGGCTGATATGATATTTTATAAGTACGGTTTTGCATTGGATTTTCTTTCAATTTTTTGTCGTTATTCAATTTTTGTGCTTTCAAACATGAAGTCAATTCCCCCTTAACATTTCTTTATGAGAGACTTTCACAGAACCGTTGAAATTTTACTGAAATCTTATGCGTGCTATAAGCTTATCGTAAATATGCTCGAGCTTTAAAATCGAGATATTGACAAGAACACCGGAAAACACCCTCATGGTGCAGAGCTACTTGGTTCTAAGCACCTTGTCCTTGACTACAACTCCCAGAATTCCTTGCTGCAGCTAACCTATTTGCACTCCCGGCTTTTCCCCGCTCAGTGCAAAGCATTGTGGAGTTTGTAGGCATAGTGGAATGTTCTCGTCTTTAGAGGAGCTAGAGGCGGCCGGGATTCGGGTTTTGTAGTCCTGGGAGGAGACGTGTCTGAGCTTCCCGCCCCCTTCGTCCTTTCTTCCTGGGTGGTGTCGCTCTGGGTCTGACAAAGGGGCGGGAAGATGGCGCTGGAGGCTCGGGGGATGGAGCAGGACGTGGAGGATGGAGAGATTTCGGGCTCGGACTGTGAAATGCCGGTCACAGCCGCTGCTAGTAGTCCACAGCAGGTGAGGCCACCAAAGAAGACCTTCCCGCGTTTTTGTTTTCCCGCCCCGCGTTTACCTAGGCTGGGTTTGCGGCCGCAGCAGCGCTGCCGGCAAACCGTCCCGCCCCCCCGTAGGAGAGCAAAGGCGTTGGGGGCCCTCGTGGGAATGGCTTCGGGGAGAATTGCTGGCTCCAGACCCGCGAGAGCGGCTGTGCACACTTACTTAAGGGTAAGGCACACTGAAAGCGGCCAGTCTTCCTTTAGAGTAAACCAGGCTGGGATCTGGCGGCAGCATTTTTCCTTGAATGCGACTTCTCTCGTCATTGCAACCCCGAGGGAGGAAAGCTGCATCAGCCTCTTGACTTAGCAACTCAAGCTAGGGAATTATTTATCAGCACCTTTCTGCTTATTGAATAGATGTCACTGGTGGGGCTGTTTCTACTGAAGTATACAACTTTGTGACTATCCGTTTTGTTGATAGAGTACCAGATTTCTTATTTCAGGATAAGGTTTGATACAGTTATAATGTATAAAGTTTCCCTGTCGAGGAGGGAGGACTTCTGGAGTAAAATTTGCTGGTCTGAGAGTTGCTCAAAAGCTGCACAGCGTACCCCATAGTAAAAGTGAGACTTGAACACAGATCTTCACGATGTACATTCAGTTGTTAATTCACTGGAACATGGTTTTCTTTGGAGAAGAGTTGAGAGTGTGCATATGAACGAAGCATATATCCACATTTGATTTGGGTATTTAGGTTTGTGTGCCTTGACCATCATGATTAAATTAGTCTCTGTGGTGAAACTATTATCAGCTATAAAACAGAGAAACCAAAAAGTAGTTGAAAGTAGTTCGAGTGATCTTGCCAAAATTCCAGTAGTTTCACCACAGAGGTTCAAAACAACAACAAAAGACTAATTTAATTTGCTCTAGTTCTGGGCATGTAGAAACGAACAGTACCATCCAGACTGAGTAGAATCAAAAAGCACATATTTCCTTTCAGGACTGCTTCCGAGACAGCCACAAGAAGTTTGTAATGGAGATCGCAGACCAAGCAGGGGCTTTATATTGGTCAACGTCAGCTGTGTAGTACAGCAGGGAAGTTCCATAACACAATCTGTTCAACAGAACAAAGTCAAGATAATTTCCAAATTCAGAGATAGTGTGGTACAGTCCCATTGTACTCTCATAAGTTTTGTGAGGACAGTGGATAAATTATCTCCCATATCACCATAAACGTAACCTAGGGTCAAACAGTTTCATCCATGGAAATGATTTGATGGAGGTTCATGGTTTTCACAAACTCCAAACTTCCAACAAACTCCTCCATTGAAAGAACTGGTTCATGGTTCATACCAGCCTCAGTGAGCTCTGATGGCAGTTAAATGCCTTCTGAACTCACTTGTGGTCAGGCTCCGAAGGCATTTAAATGCCTTCGGAGCCTGACCACAAACGTAAACAAACCTTGTTCGTGCTTGAACTGCGTTTCGCTGTTCAGTTTGTGCCCATCTCTATTAGCTGCTAAGCTATCTATTTATAACATTGCTATGCTGTTTTTCCACCTAAATAGAGTTCCCTACCCAAAGTGGTAAACATTAAAACATTTTACCATTAAAACATCTGAGATAATAAAACATTGTTTAAAATGACATTTTTATAAAATGTTTAAACAATTTCCATAAAACACATAAACACACCTAGGAAGGAGGGCCAATAATAGGAAAATGCCAAACAAAACAAATGTTTTCACCCACTGACAGAAGATAACATTAAAAGGGGACAGGCAAATCTTGGGGGGGGCGGGGATTCCAGAGTTTTGGCACCATGATTGAGAAGGCCTGTTCTCAGGTTGCCACCTGTCTAGCCTTAGATGGCAAAGGCACCCAAAGCCGGGCCTCTGAAGATTACTGTAGGTGGATAGGTCCATATGGGTAGGCAGTCCTTCAGGTATGCTGGATTACCATATAGAGCTTTAAAAGTCAATATCAGGACCTTGGGTTGGGTCCAGAAGCAAATTGGGAGCACATATAATGGAACCAGGCTGAAGGGATATGGTCTCTGCAACTCACTACAGTCATCTTTCTGATTGCACCATTCTATACAAACTGCAGCTTCCAAACAGTCCTCAACTAAGATCATTTTAGTGAGGAAGTCAGTTTGGTGTGACCTTAATAGTAATTTGCAGAGTTGCTATTGGCAAGTAACAATCACCACCACATTACCAGAGAAATTATCGTCAGTTGAAAGGATTGTGTTCTGTGTGTTTGTTCTCTCTTTCTCTGACCTAAGAACACTAAGAACATTCTTACCTGGTTTAAAACTGCATGGCATTTCTTTGCTTGGTTCTTTTAAATTATATTTTAATACCTTTCTTGTCAGTTGTGAATTTTTTGTTGCTAGGATATCATACAAGTAAAAGAAGGTGTTCTGTGATGACAGAAATGGGGTGGTAATTTGTTTCTTAATTTTCAACATATTTTATAGAATATGAATATAGTACTGACCTACACTAGTAATGGGGCTTAAGAGTTGTGACTTCACTAAAATGTGTTTATAATGTGTTGTACTATCAAATATCCTTTAAACTCAAAGTAGTTAAATATTTCATAATGTGCACAAGATAGAGTGAACACTCTACTGGTGGTTGGGGCCCAAAGAAAAAGCTGTATAGTGTGTCTATAACTCTTACTGTAATATATGTAGAGAAATATATATTTACATTATTAAGCATCTAGAGCTGTGCTTCGAAGCTAAACAGGTAATAAGGAAACAAAATTCCTTTTGTATGATAAGAAGAGTAAGTTGTTATACTCTGCTATTTTTCTCTGCCTTAAGGAGTCTTAAAGAAGCTTACAATCACATTCTCTTCCTTTCCCTACAACAGGTTTTGTGAGGTAGGTGGGGCCGAGAGAGTTCTGAAAGAATTGTGACAGGTCCAAGGTCACCCAGCAGGTTTCATGTTGGAGGAGTTGGGAATCAAATCCAGTTTCTGCAGTTTAGAGTCTGCCACTCATAAGCCCTACATCAAGCTTGTATATTGTTACTCAATCAGCTATATTTTCCGTATGTAACATTATACAATCACTTAGAAGCCTAAGTGGCAATTAATGTTTAAGGTGCTAACGTATTTGGAAACTTTAGAAAATTACTCATTGATATTTTTTATTTATTTTAGTATATTTCTATTCCGCCCATTCCCCATAGGGCTCAGTACGACATATGATAAAACAATAAAAACATTTAAAAAAAACAGATAGTTCAACAGCACTCAGAGGAGTTTACCGTATCACATACTGCCCAGCCTGGACGTCTCACATCATGATATCTCATAGAGACAGGAGATGATAAACCATTTTGTAACACAAGTGACAGTACTGAAGGGGGAAGCCAACCAGATCAAGAATAGACGCCCACAGCCTCAACTAAAAGCCTGGTGGAATAGCTCCGTTTTACAGGCCCTATGGAACGCTAATAAGCCAGGATTTATAATAAGCTAATAAGAGGATATCCATCCTCTCTGTTAAGATCAAAGTGGTATTTTATCTTTCTGAGGTAAGTTAGGTTGAGCCACTGTATTTTGCTTTAGGCTACAGTGAGCTTTATCGCTGAGTGGATATTTGATTGCCTGCATCTAAGGCTGGCAGTTTAGGCTCCAGATTTAATATTGAAAATATACGACTGGTTCTGTTATCTGGTTCTGCTGAAAGAGCTGTACTGGCTACCTGTTGTGTTTCAAGTTCGCTTCAAGGTGTTGGTATTGACCTTTAAAGCCCTTTATGGCCAGGGACCTGCCTATCTATGGGACCGTCTTTCTCCATATATTCCCCAGAGAGCACTGTGTTCAGGGGCAAAAAACTTACTGTCCGCCCCCGAACCAAAAGAAGCCAGGTTATGTGTGACAAGATCTAGGGCTTTTTCGGTGGCAGCACCAGAGCTTTGGAATACCCTTCCGGAAGCGATAAGGGCCCTGCGGGATCTGTCTGCGTTCCGCAGGGCCTGTAAGACCGAATTGTTCAAGCAGGCCTTCGATGCTTGACGGAAAGACGGCTGCCACCGGACATCACATAGATTGCTGGTGATCACTGTTTGGAAATTCAATGCCGCCTATATTGTATGGATGCAGCACTATAGAATGGTTTTAAAAATTGTAATATGTTTTTAAAAATTGAAATATGTAAATTATAGTTTTATATGTTTTATTGGTTTAACTGTATTGACATGATGTTGTGAGCCGCCCTGAGTCTGCTTGCGGAGAGGGCGGGATATAAGTTGAACGTAATAAATAAATAAATAAATAAATAAATTAGAGTACCAGAGAAACTTCTCAGGTTTGAAGGGTTGTATTTGACAAATCATAAGGAAGTTCTAAATAACTTTTATTTTTTTATCATGAAACTCAGAAAAAATTAACGTGTGCGATTGCAATAAAAAAGGCCAATGCCCCGCTGGGAATTATTAGGAAGGGAATTGAAAACAAATCAGCCAGTATCATAATGCCCCTGTATAAATCGATGGTGGGGTCTCATTTGGAATACTATGTACAATTCTGGTCACTGCACCTCAAAAAGGATATTATAGCATTGGAAAAAGTGCGGAAAAGGGCAAGTAGAATGATTAAAGGTTTGGAACACTTTCCCTATGAAGAAAGGTTAAAACGCTTGGGGCTCTTTAGCTTGGAGAAACATCGACTGCGGGGTGACATGATAGAGGTTTACAAGATTATGCATGGGATGGAGAAAGTAGAGAAAGAAGTACTTTTCTCCCTTTCTCACAATACAAGAACTCGTGGGCATTCAATGAAATTGTTGAGCAGTCGGGCTAGAACGGATTAAAGGAAGTACTTCTTCACCCAAAGGGTGATTAACATGTGGAATTCACTGCCTCAGGAGGTGGTGGCGGCTGCAAGCATAGACAGCTTCAAGAGGGGATTGGATAAAAATATGGAGCAGAGATCCATCAGTGGCTATTAGCCACAGCATATTATTGGAACTGTCTGGGGCAGTGATGCTCTGTATTCTTGGTGCTGGGGGGGGGGGGCAAAGTGGAAGGGCTTCTAGCCCCACTTGTGAACCTCCTGATGGCACTTGGGGGGTTTTTTGGCCACTGTGTGACACAGAGTGTTGGCCTGGATGGGCCATGGCCTGATCCAACATGGCTTCTCTTATGTTCCTAAGAAGCAAAGTGACTATTGATTTTGCTATTCTGCTTCTATTCTGTATATCCTGTGAAAAAAAAGGAGAAAGATGCTTCTGAATTCTGATAGACAGTGTGGTGTAGACGAGTGTTGGAGTAGTACCAGAGAGACCCAGATTGGTATCCCTGTTTATGCCATTGAAGCTTGCTGGGTGATCTTGAGTCAGTCACACTCTCTCAGCCTAACCTACTTTACAGGGTTGTTGTGAGGATAAAGTGGAGGAGAGGAGAATGATGTAAATTGCTTTGTGTCTCCATAGGGGAGAAAGGTGAGTTACATAAATAAAAATTATCTAGGGAATGACCAGATCTTCCCCCATCTGTCCTTTCAGGAAGAAGTATGCATGCACTAAGAGAAGTAAGCTTGCTCTCATTTTACACACACACACCCCTTCTGCTCAGAGAGCCAATTTGGTGTAGTGGATGCGTGTGGACTCTAATCTGGAATAACCGTTTGATTCCCCACTTCTTCACATGCACCTCACCTTGGGTCAGTCACAGTTCTTGAAAGAGCTGCTCTCTCAAGAGCAGTTCTCAGAGCATTCTCAGCTCCACCTACCTCACAAGGTGTCTGTTGTGGGGAGAGGAAGGGAAAGGAGATTGTAAGCCGCACAAAGACACCAAGTGAAGGGTGGGGTATAAATCCAATCTCCTTCTAGGAAAGGGTTTTCTCTAGCTTTTGTCTTTCTTAATGAGTGGGAAACTGGGAAGAAACCAACTAACTGTACTCAAGATTTCTTCAGAGTGTTCTGCATCTAGTTTTAGACTGAACATCTTGCCATCAGTGGTGTAGTTAGGAAGGTTTAATGATATTCCATACTCTGATAGACTGTGTAGATGTGGTACTAGCAAAATTGACTATATATATCAAATTCTTTTGAACTGCCCTGGACTTTTAGATTTGAGAGCCGAATTGATTTTTGCTTTACTTAAGCAATACTCTTATCACTTTAGAAGTCAAGTCTTCTTGGTTACTAAAAGATGAAGATAAACAAGTAACTTTGCATGTGGCTAAATTTTTGGCAGCTGTATTAAAATCACATTGTAACTAGTGTAGCAACTCTTAGACTTCCTTTTTACTGTGAGGTGGCTTGCTGTTTATAACTTCTGAAATGAAAACAGTAATTAAGAAGTGGTAATACTGATAAATGCTTCTGTTTTTCTGTAATATAGCAATCGGTGCAAAAGAAAATTGTTCATTTAAAACAAAAGCCCTATGTGGTCTTTTTAAATTTCAGAAACAACATGATAGCAACAGTTCAGCCAGATCTTTCCCAAGCATCATTTCATCCTGTGCCCCAAGTGTCGCTTATCGGTCAATGAAAAATGTAGACTCAAGTGATGAAAGCTGCTCAGATTCAGATGAAGACAGCTGTCTGTGGAAACGGAAGCGCCAGAAGTGTTCTAACATTACTCCCCCTAAACCAGATTCTTTTCAGTTTGTCCACAACCCCCAGAAGCCACTGGCTATGGCAGGTAAAAAGATCAACAACATATGGGGAGCAGTGCTTCAGGAACAGAATCAAGATGCAGTGGCCTCAGAACTTGGGATTTTAGGCATGGTGGAGGGTACTATTGACAGAAGCAGGTCTTCAGAGACCTATAATTACTTGTTGGCAAAAAAACTGATGAAACAATCTGATACAGAAGAAATTGAGACACTGAACAAAGAGTTGGATGAATATATGCAGGATGACAAAAAGATTTTACCAGAGGAGGAGGAAAATGGACAAGGTCTCTTAAAACGGAAACGGCCTGTTAAAGACAGACTGGGTGAAAGACAAGAAATGAATTATAAAGGGAGTTGTGAAATTACTGAAGATGACTCTGAGGAAAAAGTGGCAGATGAAATTACCTACCGGTAAGATTGTCACATTAATTATATGTTTGTCTGTTAGCTAAATCTAGAGTGCATTTTTAAGAATAATGTTGGTGAAAGTGGCTGAACACAAATATTTTGATTCATTTTTAAATCTGACTAACTGTAACATACAAGATACGGTATAGTGTATGTAGCCAGAACATGTTTTTAGCTGCTGGAATTTATAAGCTTTAGTTCAGTCAGAGTTCTTTACTGGTCCAGCACTAGTTAAAGTGTTTCTGTCTACATATGAGGAGCTGTACTGAGTAAACCTCATTTTTCTTCTTATCTCTGTATTCTTAACTAAAAATTTTCAGTCACTTTCCTGAGAGTAAGCCCTGTTGAATAAAATGGGAATTAGATCTTAGTTGACCCACATAACATTGCTCCCTAAGTTACTGAGATACCTCATATTAAGAAAGCTAAACATATGAATTAGGTCCATTACTGTACATAAACAGAGATCTTCCCCCCCCCCCCAAATAAAACTTTTTTAGACTTGTATAGAAAGTATGTGTTACATTTTTTGCCCTGCTATTGTTTAATACTGTTGTATGACTCTTCAATAGTACTAAAATGCATCTTAATTTATATGGGTGCGATTATGGAGAACATGCCACACTTGTTTTGGTACTATGTTAGGTTCTTCTCTTGGGCCATAAAAACATGTTTATAGTTTATGTCACAAGGTTCTGAATGTTAGTACAGGGTTGCCACTTTCTGGAAAATCAGGGAAACTGGTCTGAAGTCAGGGAAAATCAGGGAAATTGTGATTAAAGTATATTCAAGCAGTGGATTTTTGCCCTGCTGCTGCAAGAGCCCGATCTATTCTTGAGGCGACTGGAATAGAGAAGTAGCAGAACACAAATAAAACTTAATGATGCCCTTTCCCAGCTCCACACCCAGCAACCAGCCTAATGTGTTTATTGAGCTCTGTCCCTGCATGATTTCCAAGGTCTGCCTGTAGCATTTGCAAAGTAAGGCTAGTTTAAATGTTTAGCAGTATACAAACTTTAAACATCTGTTTTCATCCCTACCTGCAAGTTTAACTTGCATTTAACTTACATATAAAGATAAGCATGTTTTTGGGTCATGCTTGTGTATGGAATGGATGTTTTGTCTCCTGCTAAACCCAGCACAGAGTTGCAAATGAGTTCTGCCACTGTTGGATTTCACAGAAAACTAGCACTTTCTATTCTGCACCATGCAAAGAAAATTTTGCAAATGTGATTGCTTGTTCCTGCTGGAGTTTACAGAGTACCAGCTTTCTCACCCTCTTTCCTGACTTCTCCCATGCATTAAGGTTGCAAATGAGGGTTGTCTGCTTCTCCAGATTGCAGAAACTTCACCTCATTTCTTGCTGCTGATCTGCTCATTTCTGATTCCAGAAAGTGAAACTTTCCCAGTTTTGAAAAGTTTCTTTTTTTTTTCAAGATTTAAGATTTTATTTTAAGAAAAGAAACATACATACCAATGCACAAGTACACAAACATTTAAACCTCCTACCATCACCCAAACCACCACCTACCCACCCACTCATACAAGGAGTTTGAGGGCATTACTGTATACAAATTCTATTGTCTCATCACAAACCCCATACTTTTGGCCCATATATATATTGGTTCCCAAGTCTTTTTGCACTCCTGCAAATTCCCATCTCTTAACCTTGTAGTCAAAATGTCCATTTCGGCAGCTTCCAATAACTTAAATAAAAATTCTTCCTTATCTGGAATTTTGGGGACTTTCCAATACTTCGCATATAGAATTCTTGCAACCGTAATCATATAAATTAATAGTTTTTTATCAGATATAGGTAAGTGTTGTTTACATATACTCAATAAGTACAATTCCGGAGAGTGCTTGAACCTTTTTTTTTAAAATGCTTTGAATCCAGATATTAATTTGGATCCAAAATTTTTTGGCTCTTTCACATTTCCACCAGATAAGGTAAAGCGTCCCCTTAACTTTCCTACATTTCAAGCATTTGTTTGTATTGCTTGGATATATTTTAGCCAATCTCTCTGGGGTAAGGTACCATCGGTACATCATTTTATATAGCTTTTCCTTAAAAACCGATGATTTGGTCAGTTTTATATTTTGTTCCCAAACATTTTCCCATTCCACCAATTCAGTAGTATATCCAAAATCTTCTAGCCATTTTATCCAACTTTCTTTTACAGATTCACTTTGCATCTTAATCTGTAATAACCAATTGTAAATTTTTGAGATAAGTTTTTGGGAATCATGGATCAGTGTATCAAATTCATTTAATTCCGAGTTTTTTGGGTAAACCTAATTCTTTATTAGATTGATATCTTGATTTTACTTGACATCTGACCCACCAGTCCGATATTATGTTGCCATCTAATTTTAAGTTATTTCCAGTATCCAACAATGTACCATAATTGTAAGAGCTTTCCCAATCATATAAATTTGGATGCATAGCCGCCTCTACCGGAGATACCCAAAGTGGAGTATAATTATAAAGTTTACTTTTAACTTCCATCCAGACCTTATAGATTGCTTTCCTTACTTCGTGATTCAAGAAAGTACTATTTCTCTGGGGAATCTGGTACCATATGTATGCATGCCAACCCTTAACCAGTCCTGCACCTTCAAGTACTAGCAATCTTTTATTTTCCAGTAAAAGCCAATCTTTAGCCCAGGCTAAGCAGCAAGCTTTATAGTATAAACTCCAATCCGGTAATGCCAGACCACCTCTTAGTTTACTCTCTTGCAGCACTTTTAGTTTTATCCTCGGCTTCTTATTTTGCCAAATGAAAGCCATAACCATTTTGTTAAGTTTTTGGAAGAAAGATTTAGATAAAACAATTGGAACCATCTGAAACAGAAACAAAACTTTGGGCAAGATATTCATCTTTACTGAAGCTATTCTCCCCAAAAGATAAATTTGCAGATCTCTCCATCTATCCAGATCTGTTCCAATTTCTTTTAAGATCTTCTCGTAATTATCTCGTTGAATAGATTTCAGCTCATTCGTTAAGTAAATACATAGGTATCTAATTTTCTTTTCATGTTTAAACCCGGATCTAGTTTCTAATTGCATGACTTGCTCCTTGCTCATATTTTTGGTCAAAAATGTTTTTTGTATGTTGACTTTAAATCCAGATACTTCTCCAAATTGTTTTAACCTTATCTTCAAGTTGTCAATTGAGAAAATAGGATCTTCCAAAGTAAACAGCAGGTCGTCTGCAAAGGTCTGAATTTTAAATTCTTTATTGTTAATTTTTGTACCTCTAAATTCAGCATCATCTCTTATCTTCTTTATCAAACATTCTAAGGTTAATACAAAAAGCAAGGGAGATAAAGGGCAGCCTTGCCTGGTGCCCTGTTCTATTTCAATCAATTCCGAGTTACATCCATTTATATTTATTTTCGCACTTTGTTTAGTATATATAGCCTCTACAAGCTTTCTAAAGATCTTCCCACAGCCTACCGCTTTCAATGCTTTGTTGATAAATTTCCAGTCAACATTGTCGAACGCCTTCTCACCATCTAGCAAGATGCTTGCAAATTGCTTTTCCGGGTGTTCCCTATAGTATTCTAGAATGTTCAAAAAGAACCTTAAATTTTGTCGCATCATTCTTCCCGGTATAAATCCCGTTTGATCTTCATGCACTATTGTTGTTATAATTTTTTTAAGCCTGTTAGATAATATTGCCGCAAATATTTTGTAGTCAGCATTCAGGAGAGAAATCGGTCTATAGTTCTTAATGTCAGATGGTTCTGTCCCTTCTTTGTGAATTAGTGAAATCAGACACTGGCATCACAGCTGATTCTTGAATTTTTTCTATCACCTTTTTGTAAGGGATCAGGAGGAGCTCTTTGAAAGACTTATATACTTCCACCAGTAAACCATCCGGTCCGGGAGCTTTATTGTTTTTCTGTTTTTTAATTACTTCAATTATTTCATGCATTGTGATAGGACTTTCTAAAGACTCCTGCTGTTTCTTCGATAACTGTTCCATCTTAACACTACCTATGTAGTCTTCTTGTAACTGTTCTGTAATCTCCTGTTTTTGGTACAGATTCCAATAAAAATGTTCCACAATTTTTCTCATTTGTTCTTCCTGGGTAACTTCTTCACCTTCTTTGTTTTTTAGTGATTTTATAATTCTTTTCTCTCTTTCTTTCTTAAGTTTATATGCCAGCCATCTACTAGTTTTGTTGGCATTTTCAAAATGGTTTTGTTTGGTCCATTTCAATTTTCTTTCTAGTTCTTCCGTTAACAGTAAATTGATTCCATGCTGTATGGCTTGGATTTTGTTTTATTTGTTTTGTATTCCTAGTTTTTTGCTGCTTCTCCTGTTCTTTTAGTTCTGCCACCAAGTCATTATAAGATTTCATTTGTTCTTTTTTCCTCCTTGCAGTGTAACTGATAGCAATACCTCTGAAAAAGGCTTTGAAAATGTCCCAAATTGCTTGCATATTTGAATCCTTGTCTGAGTTACACTCAAAGGTCTTTATTTTTTTTTTTAGCTTTTTCCAAAAATGCTGTTTCTTTTAAAATTTGCAGATTTAAGGTCCAACAACTACTTCTTAAAGGGTACTCTATGGTCACTTGCACAGGATTGTGATCTGCAAATGTTTTCGGCAAAATATTGGCTTGATTAATTAACAAAGTTAAATCCGTCAACATCCAGCACATGTCAATTCTGGACCAACATCTATGTGCTTGAGAATAATGTGTAAAATCTTCTGTCTGTGGATTTTTCGCTCTCCAGACATCAATCAAATTAAACTCTTCTGCCATTCTTAAAAAGGTCTTAGGTAAAACGCTACGTGACATGCTTTTCTTTATTTTCTCAAATTTTTTATCTTTTTTAACATCAAACACTGCATTGTAATCCCCAATAATACAGCAATTTTCTACACCCAACTCCAATAACTTTTCATGCAACCTTTTATAAAATTTTTCTTGTTTGTCGTTAAGGGCATATATATTTGCAACAAACACTTTTTTATCATTAATTATTGCTTCTATTATTAAGATTCTTCCCTCATCATTGTATAACAATTTAGAGTTTATAAATTTCTGTACATATATGGCCACTCCCCTTTTTTCCCCAGCATCACATGAATAATATAATTGCCCCAGCTTTTTGTTCTGTAGAAATTTTGTATCATTTTTTTTAACATGTGTTTCTTGTAGACAAATTATTTGAGCTTTATCTCTTGAAGTTGTAAGAAGGTCTTTCTTCTTTTCCTTGGTTCGTTTAGTCCATTTACATTTACCGATATGATCTGTAATCCTGCTTTGTTAGTCATCCCACCACTGTCTTACTATCCAGTATATTTCTTTGCTCTCTTTTTGTTTGCTGTCTTGTTTTAACTCTCTCTCTTTTCAACTTCTGGGTGTCTTCTTCATCTTTTCTGCTTAGATCAGTTTCCTCATCTTGATCATCTCCTGTCTCCGACTTCTGGCTGTTTGGCACAGCAAATCTATCCCAGAAGTCTTCCATTTTTTTCCAGTGATGTGATGTTATATCTCTTGGATTGGTAGACAAAGAAGATTCCTTCTGGAATCAGCCACCTAAATTGTATAGTGTTTCAACAACCAATTAGTTAATTTCCTATATCTGAATCTTCTCTGCCGTACCGACCAAGGAACATCTTTCAGAACCTTTATATTAATGTCTTTCCATTTCAGGCCTTCTTCTCTTGCTTTTTTCTGAATCCTCTCACAAGTTGCTACACGGAGAAATTTGACCAACACTTCTCTTGGAAGATTAAGTCTCTTCGTATAAGACGAGGCAGTTCTTTTGACCCAATCAATCTCTCTCCTTCCTTCCTCCAATAATTCCTCTTCCTCTGTATTTAATATTTCCAAAATTTTACTTTCTAAGCTCTCTCCCTTATTTTCCGGAATATTCTGAAATCATAACACATATGTCGCCTTTTCCATTTCTAATCTTGCTAATCTGTCTTCAAGTTCAAGTAAATCAGATTTATTTTCCCGGGTATTCACCGCGATAGCCCTGCTTTGGTCTTCCATGTTTTCTACCTTTGCCACTAAGCTATGTATTTGTTGCATATTCGCAAGCAGCTGTTTTTGAAAATCCTCAACCTTCTCATTAGTTTTTTTAATTTCTCCCATCAGTTCAGTTTTCATTTCCTCTAGAGCCTCTTTGTTCTGCTTGAAGCCTGCCACCATTATATTCTGCAATTTTTCCAAGGCATCCTGATTTACAATTGGTGGCGTTGGTTTCCCTCCTCCTGGTGAAGTGCCCTGACCCAACTTCTTGATTTTGGTCTCCATCTCTCTCTATTTTCCCCAATTTTAGGATTTTCAGTATAGGCTTAATATAGGTTAAATTCACTAAACTTTACACATACTATTTCACCATCAGATCCACATACCCTTTAATCCTCCTAATTTGTTATTAAGTACTATCAATAACTTAACTAATCATTTAAATCAGTCAAATCAATTAAGCATTTCAATTAATTCAATAAATCAATTAGTCAGCATACCATTCTATGCCAGTATCCGTTCTAAACTGTTATATCTATACAGCTCCTCCCACAAAAACTAATTCAATATAAACAATTCATTAAATCAATAGCACATTTCCCCCCAATACAATCAATAATTCATTATCTTTAATACAATCAATGTGGCAGTTTAAGACTTAGTCTCACTTATTGTCCCTTCTGTCATGGGTACTGGGGACCTGCAGAAGAAGCTGAGCCTGCAGAAGAAACTGTGCCCCCGCCACCTGCACCAGTGCCCCTGCCTCCTGCTGGAGAAGATCCAAGCCCCCCTGCCTCGCCCTCTTGGGTGGCTCGTGTGCGTAACCGCCTTCGTCAGGACCTCAGGGATCGGAGGAGGGCGGCACGCTCACGAGCAAGACGCTCCCTGAGCCCTGAGTTTTGAAAGGATTCTGGCCCTTTTAGGAGTGAGGATGCTTGAGTCTCAGCAGGATCCTGGCTGCCTCTCTGAGCCAGCTATTAGCCCAAATGGGCAACAGAAAGCAGAGGGCTATATAGCTGTGGGCTTTGGGAGGAGGCTTTGTGGAAGCAACTAGTCACTTACCTGACATTCTAGCATCCACTCCGGCTTTTGACTTTGGCTTCTGGACCCCCTGACTTTGGCTTTGACTCCTGGACCCTCTGACTTCGGTTTCTGAACCTCTGACCTGCGATACCTGGACTGCGATTTGGTTTTGGCGCCTTGGACCCTCTTTGCTCACCGGCTACAGACCTTGGACTGCCCCTGGACTTTGCCTGACCCGGCCCCAGCCCGTGACAGATTGCTTCCACCAACACAAACACCCATTCCACAGGATGGATGCTGATGCAAGTGGAACCACAGGACTACTGGCTGCGCTCCAAGCCCAGGTACAGCAGCTGACACAGGCAGTAGTGCACTTGCAGCAACAACCTGCATCCAGTGCTCCAGCCAAGTGCCCAGTTCCTCCACTTGACAGATTTGGGGGTGCTGTGGAAGAATTTCCTGCTTTCCTAGCGCAGTGTCGGCTGTACTTTGAACTAAGAGCATGGGACTTCCCCAATGAAAAAACAAAGGTGTGTTTCCTCATCAGTCTGTTAAAGGGGCAGGCGGCCAAATGGGCCATACCCTTGCTGGTTGCGTCCTCTCCCCTACTGACTGATTACCAGGGGTTCGAGGCCCACCTGTCTGCTGCCTTCTCAAACCCAGTCCAAGCAGCCACAGCCAACTGGAAAATCAGGGCCCTGAAACAAGGCAAATCCTCGGTGGCTCAGTATGCCACTGAATTCAAGCTCCTGGCCCAAGACTTGGCGTGGAATGAGGCTGCCCAGATGGACCAGTTTACCGAGGGGTTGGCAGAGGAACTCCTGGACGAACTGGCCAGGGTGGAGCAGCCACCCACGCTCCAAGAACTTATCACCCTCTGCCTCCGCATCGATGGCCGCCTGGAAAGTCGCCGCCAAGCCAAGACCAGAGGGCGCCAGCTCCCTGCACCGTGCCACTTGGCTTCTCTCCCATTCCCAGCTAGTACCAGAGACGAGGGTGAGCCTACACAGCTTGGAGCTGCTCAACCCTGCCTGACTCCAGAAGAAAAGGCCAGACGCCGCACGCAGAATCTGTGCCTCTACTGTGGCACGGCAGGCAACTATGCCTCTGGCTGCCCTGCTAAGCGTCGGATACCCAGACCTTCATTGCCACCGCCGCCAAAAGGGCAGCCCCAGGCGTAAGTGGACCCTCCAGCCTGGGGCGACTAGCTGGGTCCTCCGAACAGCAGGCTGATACCCCAGGCCCGTTCCTGCTACCAGTCAAACTCCGTCTGCCCGATGGACGCTGGCTGTTCGTGTATGCCATGCTGGACTCGGGAGCGGCTCACTGTTTTGTAGATGCCGCCTTTGTAAAGCAGCACCAGATCCCAGTGCAGACAAAGGAGATTCTGACGCTGGTGGAGGCTATTGACGGGCGCCTCCTCCGTTCTGGGCCCGTCACCCAGGAGACCTGTCCCATCACCTTCCACGTCCAGCAGCACCAAGAACAGCTGCAGTTTGATGTCGCCCGCATGCCTCGCTTCCCACTGATTCTAGGCCTTCCCTGGCTGAAGCTGCACAACCCCATCGTGGACTGGGCCCAGCAGGAACTACGCTTCCGAGACCCATGCCCCCATCTGACTCCTCCCACCACTCTAGCAGCCGGCATCCCGAGTGGTGGTCCTCAGCTCCCTCAGAAGTATGCGGATTTCGCCGATGTCTTCGAAGAGACAGGAGCGGATCAGCTTCCCTCTCACAGGCCCTATGACTGTGCCATTGATTTGGTACCTGGGGCACCACTCCCGGTGGGGTGTCTGTACCCAATGTCGGAGCCTGAGTTGGCAGCTCTGCGAGTCTTTCTGGACAAGAACTGAAACGCGGATTCATCCGACCCTCAACCTCTCCCCTGTCTGCTCCAGTCCTCTTCGTGAAGAAGAAAAGTTGGGAGCTCCGGCTGTGCAATGACTACCAGGCCCTGAACAAGATCACCATCTGCGACCGGTACCCTCTACCACTGATCCCTGAACTCTTGGATTGCTTAAAGGGGGCCCAAATCTACACCAAGCTGGACCTCCATGGAGCGTACAATTTGGTGTGCATACGGCCCGGAGACGAACGGAAGACCGCGTTTGGGACCCGATATGGGCAGTACGAGCACCTGGTGATGCCCTTCGGATTGACTAACGCCCCCGCTGTCTTCCAGAGGTTCATCAATGACATTTTCCGGGACTTGCTCAACCGCTTCGCAATCATATACCTGGATGACAACCTAATTTACTCCCGCAATCCTGACCAGCACGCCGAGCACGTCCGCCAGGTTCTGCAGCGCCTACGAGCCCATGGCCTCTACGCCAAGCTGGAGAAGTGCAACTTTGACCTGCGCTCCGTCGAGTTCCTTGGTCACATTGTGTCACAGCAGGGAATCCTCATAGACCCGAAAAAAGTGGAAGCGGTCCTGACCTGGCAGGCTCCTCAGAATCACAAAGACCTGCAGCGGTTCCTTGGTTTTGCCAACTACTATCGGCAATTCATCCCGGCCTATGCATCCCTGACCACACCCCTGACTCAACTACTCCTCCTCAAAGAACCTTTCCACTGGTCCCCAGAGGCCGATAATGCCTTCTCCACCCTGAAGACCCGCTTTGCCACCGGGCCACTCCTGAGATACCCCGACCCCCAGCTTCCCTTTACGGTGGAAGCTGATGCCTCCAACGTGGCCCTGGGAGAAGTGCTGTCGCAGCGCGAGGAGCCGTCCCAGCCACTCCAGCCCTGTGCCTATTACTCGCGCCAGCTCACTGCTGCAGAGAGGAACTATACCATCTGGGAGAGGGAGTTGCTCGCAATCAAGGTGGCTTTTGAGGTTTGGAGACATTACCTCGAAGGGGCTCGCCACCCTGTTCAAGTGCTCACCGACCACCGGAACCTGGAGCACCTCGAGACCACCCGCCGTCTCAACCAGCGCCAGATCCAGTGGTCCCTATTCTTCTCCCGCTTCGACTTCCGGGTCTCCTACATCCCCTATACCCGGAACCGGAAAGCAGGCGCGCTCTCCCGGAAATCGGAATACGCCCCTGCTTCAACTGAGACCGTGCCCGCTGCTCCCATCCTGCCGCCCTCAGTGTTTGCAGCCACCTCCACTTCACCAGCATTCGTGGAGGACATTCGGGCTAGCCAGGCCAATGATCCCTGGGTCCAGCAACACCTCCAGGCACTCCAAGATGACTCAACAGGCGAGTTCACGACTCGAGGCGGCCTCTTGCTACACCGCGAACGCCTCTATGTGCCGCCTGGGCCCTTGCGGGCAGAAGTGCTACGCCTGACCCATGACTCGTTACCCGCCGGGCACTTTGGACAGCATAAGACCACCCACTTGCTGACACGGGAATTCTGGTGGCCACGAGTTCGCTCCGATGTTGCCCCTTACGTCAGCTCCTGTGACGTCTGCCGACGGGCCAAAGACATCCCAGCCAAACCCTCAGGGTTGTTACAGCCCTTGCCCACACCCTCAGGACCCTGGGATAATTTCTCGATGGACTTCATCATGGAACTTCCGCGATCCAAGGGTCAAACTTGTATCTTGGTGGTCGTCGACCTATTTACCAAGATGGCCCACTTCATTCCGTGCCTGAAACTTCCCACAGCTCAGGAGACGGCCCAGCTCTACCTGCAACACATCTTTCGTCTGCACGAACTCCCAGCCCACCTGAACTCAGATCGGGGCCCCCAGTTCTCCTCTCGGTTCTGGCAAGCCCTCCATTCCAGCCTGGGTACTCAAGTGCACCTGTCCTCAGCCTACCACCCACAGACAGATGGTCAGACAGAGCGCACCAATGCCACGCTAGAGCAATATCTCCGCTGTTACACCTGTTACCAGCAGGATGACCGGACCACTCTGTTGCCCCTAGCGGAGTTTGCATACAACAACACGGTCCATTCATCCACCCAAATGACCCCGTTTGCTGCAACCTACGGGTACCACACTCGGTTCTTCCCGGCGATCCTGCCACCCACGAATGTCCCCGCCGTCGATGCCTACCTGCAAGAACTCCGCGCCAGCCAAGACTTGCTCCGAGAGCAGCTACAGCGGGCCAAGGAGGCATATAAACTGGCTGCGGACCGGAAGAGGCAAGAAGGCCCTCCAGTGCAGCCGGGGGATCATGTGTGGCTCTCGACTCGCTACCTGCGCCGGCCTGGCCGGTCTCACAAGCTGGATGCACGGTTCATTGGACCCTACCTCGTCATGGAACAAATAAACCCTGTCGCCTTCAGGCTCCAGTTGCCACCCCACCTCCGCATTCACCCTGTGTTTCATCGCTCCCTTCTTGTTCCGGCTGCACCCCCTGACCCAGCTCGGCCTCCTTCCCCACCGCCGCCACCACCAGATGGTGGATGACGAAGAAGAATATGAGGTGCGCCAGATCCTGGACTCCCGGTACCATCGTGGAGGCCTCCAGTACCTTGTGGACTGGGAGGGATACGGCCCAGAAGACCGGTCTTTGGAGCCCGTTGACAATCTTCATGCCCCGGACTTGGTGCAACGGTTCCACAATGACCACCCCGACCTCCCAGGCCCCTCGACGGAGGGGGGCCCTGGTTGGGGGGATAGTGTCATGGGTACTGGGGACCCTGCTAAGAAGCTGAGCCTGCAGAAGAAACTGTGCCCCCGCCACCTGCACCAGTGCCCCTGCCTCCTGCTGGAGAAGATCCAAGCCCCCCTGCCTCGCCGTCTCTGGTGGCTCGTGTGCGTGACCGCCTTCGTCAGGACCTCAGGGATCGGAGGAGGGCGGCACGCTCACGAGCAAGACGCTCCCTGAGCCCTGAGTTTTGAAAGGATTCTGGCCCTTTTAGGAGTGAGGATGCTTGAGTCTCAGCAGGATCCTGGCTGCCTCTCTGAGCCAGCAATTAGCCCAAATGGGCAACAGACAGCAGAGGGCTATATAGCTGTGGGCTTTGGGAGGAGGCTTTGTGGAAGCAACTAGTCCCTTACCTGACGTTCTAGCATCCACTCCGGCTTTTGACTTTGGCTTCTGGACCCCCTGACTTTGGCTTTGACTCCTGGACCCCCTGACTTCGGCTTCTGAACCTCTGACCTGTGATACCTGGACTGCGATTTGGTTTTGGCGCCTTGGACCCTCTTTGCTCACCAGCTACAGACCTTGGACTGCCCCGGGACTTTGCCTGATCCGGCCCCAGCCCGTGACACCTTCTTTTTCTTCTTTCTTCTTTCTTCTCTCTTATATCTTGTATCTTGTTCTAGCTCTGGAAGTCTTCTGTTATATCACCTCAATTCCAATATCTTATGCCACTCTTCAAGGAAGAGATAGCCGCAATAGAGTTTATTACTAAAAACTGTCTCTTCCTCCTTTATATATCTCTGCTCATCTATCTTCAGCAGCCGTCCTCCTGTCAGCTCTTCTTTTAATCCAAAACATACCTACAATGTCTATTTCTACTTTCTTATCCTTCCATACACAATCTTTTCTTTACTCAAACTTTCTTCTACTTACATACACCGTCCCAACTCTTACTCATTGCAGTTCCCTCTACCGCCGCCATTTCTCCCTCCTCGCCATTTCCAGCCGCACTTTCCGAATCACAGCTTAACCGTTCCTTTATATTCTGCTTCTCCTCTCTTCCTCTTTTCTTTTCTTCCACCTCTCTTTCTCTCTCCCCCAATTTCTTTCTTCACCAACTCCTGCTTTCTCACCCTCCGTTCTCCACTCTCTGCTCACATTCGTTTGCTGTCCCTCTAAGCAAGCTCATCCACCTCCGCCCCAACTCCTTCTCAGCCGTTGCCACTGCCGCCGCATCAGCACACCGACCGCTCCTCTGCAACCCTCTCAGTTTCGGCAAAGCTACTTTTGGATGTCCTCTTTCTCTCTTCCTACAGTTGTCCAACAATCAGCCTCTCCCTCCGTTCTCCAATCTCCTCTCACATTCATTCACCGTCACTCCAGGCGAGACTCGTCCGCCTCCGCCCCGACTCCTTCTCCAGTTGCCGCCGCCACACCAGTACACCAACTGCTCTTCTGTAACTCCCTCAGCTTCAACCAAAGTATTTTCTTTCGTAAGTTAAGTTTTCAAAAAAAAAAGGGAAAAAGAAAAAATTTTCAGGCTTGGCCAATTTCGTATGAGTTCTCTGCCACCCCGCCAACTCCTGTTCCAGTGGCCCAGTTGAAACGCCGAAGCGTTAGTAGGCTCCAGACGAGGGAAAGGACGGGAATAAAAGGGAAGCCTCCGCATCCCCTTCAAGTTCCCACCAGCTCCCCCAAACTGCGAAGCGTCACCCAGACGCTTCTTTAAGAGGTACTTTCCAAATCAAAGTCCTCTCTGGTGCCCACTCAACACAGCGAATGCTGGAGCTTGGCAGAAACGCTGCGCTTCACCACACCATCTTACCGGAAGTCTGAAAAGTTTCTATTTGTTAGCATTTATTCTGCTTCCCGGCCCTCCAGTGAGGGAGGGCCCCCAGCTCCCACCCAAGTGTGGGCCCATTTGCACAGAGGGCTCCAAAGGAAAATAAGACATCCCCTGAAAATAAGCCCTAGTGTGTCTTCTTGAGAAAAAACAAATATAAGACAGTGTCTTATTTTCAGCGAAACACAATAGTTGTAGAGTGGAACATTTAATTAAGCCTTGCATTAATGTAACATGACCAATCTTCTTCGTGGTCTCTGTGCTTCACACTCATGGAATAGAGTGCCTGCGCCGATCCCTGAATCGGTATCTAAAAAGCCCAGGATTTTTTCGCACTCGGCACCAATGGGCATGCGCAGGCATCCCAGTGCGCACGCTCGCTGGCTCCAGCGCGAGGATCCCACCAGTTCCTTTCTGACTGCTGTGCTGAGAGGATCTCCTTTCGTGTCCCCGGTCGGTAAAGTAATCTTACGATTGCTTTTTCTTGTTGTATATAGCCCGTTTGTTATTTTCTTAGTGTAGTTAGTTAGTTGTTAGTTAGTGTTTTAAAAAAAATTGTTGAACTTGCCCTTCAGGGCCCAGTTTCCCCCCGTTTTTTCCCTCAGAGACTTTCCTGGGTGGGTTTTTTACCTTTGCATCTATGGAAAGACGTTGGGGTTTTTTTAAGAAGTGCCGCTCCTAGGAAAGAAGTCTGCCCCCCCCCGCCGGCCATTCTTCTGTCTCCTTATTTGGACGAGGGACATCTTGTGGATTCTTGCTTGCACTGCCTGAGTTTTTGCAAACAAACTCGCAGGAATCAAGCTGCGAGGCTTTTGGCTGCGTTGGTTGAGTCGGCACTTCGCCCTCAAAAGATGGCATCGGGCCCGTCAGTACCGATGGGAGAGGCCGCGGCCCCTACAGTCACATCAGCTGATACATCGCTGATCAGGACCGAGATGCCAGTCGAGCCGTGGGCGTTCCACAAAACGACCTTCTGAAGGGTCAGTGGACACCCCAGCTAAGAAGCGTCGGGATGACTTGGGGACCTGATCATCCACACCGAAGAAGGTGAAATCTAAGGAGAAGCGGAAGAAGAGATCGTCCCGCACTCCTTCCCCTTCTCATGACGCTTCGACATCGACCGCTGCACCGAGGAAGATCTTGGCGTCCCCACATCTTAGCCCTTTGGTGTCGAGAGGCAGTGCTTCGCAGCAGTTGCGTCTATCAGCATCGAAGCAAGAGCTCGACCTCACTCAGCGCTCCCATTCTTCGGGGTCGAGGCATCGCAGTGAAAGCGACTCTGTCTCAGAGGTGGAGGTGTCGGCACCGATGGAGCCGTCGATACCGATGGATCAGGCAAGAGGTCGGAGAGAGCTGGAGCCGACCACCGTAGCTCGCCACTTCCCACCGCTTCCGCCGTGGGAGCAGCGTCAGTGGCCTCCCTATGCCTATCCATACCCACCGTACCAGTGGTACCCCCCTTGGGAGTTTGCAGACTGGGACCAGCAATCCGAGGCATCCCATATGTCGAGGCTTTCCCAGCATTCTAGGCGGCGTCCCTCGGCATCGATGTCCGTCCCACCCGAAAGACGCAGCGTGGTGGTGGAGGAAGTCCAGCCTAGGTCGTCGGTGTCGATCTGGTCACCCGTCAGAGAGTCAATGCCAGTGCTCTCGGAACATTCTTTGAGGAGAGTGTCTTCATCGTCGGACTCCGAGGTCAGTACCGACGATCCAGACAGGGCTTTGGAACCTTCGCCTGTGTCTCATACCGCTGAGGATCTTCCCATTTCACCATCAGAGGATCTAAAGTCGTAGGGGGACCTGGTGAAGAGGATGGCACTCTCCCTCTCTCTCCCGGTGACACAACCGCAGCCTGTTGTAGACTATACCATATTTGACATCATGTAGCGGGATACGTCTACAGCGGTTGCCCTGCCTGTTACGAAGGTCATCTTACAGGCAGTGAAGGAGCCCTGGGCGAAGCCTGCTTCTACACCTGTGTCATCAAGAAGGTTGGACCACATGTACCGCATCCAAGAGGCCGGTGCGGAATTTCTCTTCACGCATTCAAAGCCCAATTCAGTGGTCGTATTCTCCTCGTCAAAGGCCCACAAGACGCACTCCTCTCCACCAGACAAGGAGGGAAAGAAGCTGGACAATGTCAGGAGGAAGTTTTACTCTGCTGGGGTGCTGGGAGTAAAGGTATCTAACTATGCTGCATGAATGGCTAGATACCAATACTCAGTGTGGGAACAACTTACCCCCCTCTTGTCTTCCCTGAGTGAGGAGAAGAGATCTGCTGCAAAGAAGTTGCAGAAGGAAGGCTTTGCTGTAGCCAAACAACAACTGGCTGCAACAAAGCATATGGTGGATGTCTCAGCAAGAACCATCACTTCTGCTGTCTGCCTTCGCCACCACTCCTGGCTCAGGGCAAAGGCCCTCCAGCAAGACACCAGGGCCTTTGTTGAAGATCTGCCCTTCGAGGGCGAAGGCCTCTTCAGCTTGACCACCGACAATGCTCTTCAGGAAATGGATAAGAGCATAAAAACCTCCAGGAACCTGGGTGTCCCGGTGTCTTCCAGAGCTGCTAAACCAAAACAGTGGCACAAACCCTGGGCCAAGAAACAATATCAAAAGTTTTCCCCGGAACAGCAATGGAGACCTCGCTCTGCCCAACCTGAGCGTAGGTCCCCATACAGGGGGAAAATCGAAACCGCTACGCTTCTGCGCAGACCACCGGCAAGTCCAAGGGCGTTCGCCCTCAAAAGCAGGGCCTTTGACTTTCTGGTAGCACGTGTCACAGTCCCCACTTCTTCATCTATCCGCCTCCGCCATTCCTGTCGGCCTGGGAGTCCATCTCTACGGACAGGTGGGCGCTTTCCATCGTCACGGAAGGCTACAAAATAGATTTTGCTCAGATTCCGAACCAATCTGTGGTAATCACCACACCCCCTTCCCCACCTCTGCTGGTGGAGGGAGCAACCTCCTACAGAAACACGCCATAGAACGGGTCCTGGTGGAGGCCAGGACGAGAGGCTTCTACTCTCGTTGTTTCCTGATTCCCAAGCGGGACGGGGGTTTGAGACCAATCATGGACCTTCGGAATCTGAACAAGTTTATTCTTTACCAGAAGTTCAGAATGTCCGCTCTGCAAACGATTCTGCCCCTCATCAACCAAGGGGACTGGATGGCAACGCTGGACCTCAAGGATGCCTACTTCCACATCAGCATCCATCCTGCATTCAGACGTTTCCTTCGGTTTGCAGTAGGTTCTCAACATTTCCAGTTCAAGGACCTTCCGTTCGGCCTGTCCACTGCACCACGGGTGTTCACGAAGATGATGAGCATTGTGGCTGCCCACCTCCAGCTTCAAGGGATAGTCGTCTTTCCATACATCGACGATTGGCTCCTTGTGGCGGAGTCGAAGGAAAGTTTGTCAAACCATATTGCCACCACTCTTCGTCTTCTTCACACCTTGGGTTTGCAGGTCAATTTGGAGAAATCACACCTTACTCCATCAAGGACAGTTCAGTTCAAAGGGGCTTTGCTGGATACGAACCTTCATCGCGCTTTCCTGCCTCAGCAGAGAGCGATGGACATTATCTACCTTGTCGAACTTCTGCAGAGTCAAAAGTGGGGCATGTGCAGCAGCTGCAGTGGATGCTGGGGCTGATGGCGGTGACTACAAGCGTGCTGATCTTTGCGAAGCTGAGGATGAGAGGCCTACAACTTTGGTTTCTTCGTCAGTTTCGACCGCTAACGGACTCACCTCGAGAGAGGTTTGTAATTCCACCTGTGATACTTCAAATACTGCAGTGGTGGAAATCAAAGGACAACATTTGTCAGGGAGCTCCCTTCCACCTGCCTGTACCAACAGTGACAATCACAACAGATGTGTCTTTATGGGGTTGGGGGGCCCACATGGACACTGTGTGTGGGGGGGGGGCCTTTGGCCTTTGAAATTGACTCATTGCCATATAAATTACCTGGAACTGCTGGCAGTTCATTTTGCTCTTCGATCCTTCCGCCCCATGGTGGCAGGGAAGGTTGTTGCTCTCTTACGGACAATACCACTGCCCTGTGTTACATCAGCCGATAAGGAGAGACAGTTTCTCGGTGGCTCTGTGCACTGGCACTGGAACTGTGGTCGGAGTGCCTGGACCACGACATCTTTGTGAAGGCTGCGCATCTCCCAGGGGTGCTCAATCTGCAAGCAGACTCCCTCAGCTGGGGTGCGGCTTCCCCGCACGAGTGGGAGATACAGTGGCACTTCCTTCAACCTGTGCTTCAGCTCTGAGGGTATCCTCTGGTGGACGTCTTTGCCACAGCTGAGAACCGGAAGTGTCCTCTGTTTTGCTCCAGAGGGGGCTCAGACCCAGAGTCGTTGGGAGACGGTCTGCTGTTCCCGTGGGAATGTCGGTTCCTATATCTGTTCCCACCTCTGCCACTTGACAAGGGTGGTCAACAAGATCGCAAGAGAGAGACCATGCTGCATCCTGGTGACTCCGTGGTAGGCTCGGCAGAACTGGTTCCTGATCTTGCTCCAACTGGCGAGGGGGGTCTTCTACCAGTTTCCGGCGGAACCGGATCTTCTGTCAGCTCAGGACGGTCACGTATTCCATCACAACGTGCCCCACCTGAAGCTGACAGCGTGGTTTATCGACCCTGTGAGTTCTCCAGCAGAGTCCAACACGTTTTCCTTAATAGCAGGAAGCTGTCTACCCGCGCTTCTTATGATAGGAAGTGGCGGAAGTTTCTTCAGTTTTTAGTTGATCCTACAGTTTCACCCCAGAGGGTGGGGCTGCTGGTTACTTTTGAGTTTTTGTTATCTCTAGTGGATGCTAGCCTTGTTTTTTCCTCCATTAAAGTTTATCTGACGGCAATATCTGCATTCCAGGAACCAGTGGAGGGGCATTCAGTTTTTGCACACCCTCATTCTAAGAGATTTTTGAAAGGTTTGCTTAGGCTTCATTCTCCTTCGAGATCACCCCCACAGTTGTGGGATTTGACTCTAGTGTTGGACAGGCTGACTCGGCGTCCTTTTGAGCCGATGGCCACATGCTCGTTACAGCTCCTATCTTGGAAGACTGCTTTTTTGGTAGCCATCACATCAGCACGCCGTGCAGGGGAGCTCATGGCTATGCGTTGTGACTACCCATATTTAGCTTTTCAGGAGTCTGGAGTATCCTTAGCTCCTGATATTTCCTTTCTCCCCAAGGTGGTTTCTCAGTTCCACCTTAACTTAGAAGTTTGGTTGCCCACGTTTTATCCTACACCTTCCTTGGATGAGGAACGTAGGTTGCATGCTTTAGATGTTAAGCGTGCCTTATTGTTTTATTTGAGTCGCTCCAAGAGTTTTTGTAAGGACCAGCATCTTTTTGTTTCTTATGCTGCTCCTAAGTTAGGTTCCAGAATCTCGTCTCAGCAGCTTTCAAAATGGCTCACTGAGACTATTAAACTGTGTTATTTGTTGGCTAAGAAGCCGTTACCTGGGCCTATTCGCGGACACTCTACAAGAGCGATGGCAACGTTGGTGGTGTTCCTGAAAAGCGTTTCCCTGATGGACATTTGCAAGGCTGCCACCTGGTCCTCTCTACATGTCTTTATGAAGCACTACGCGCTGGATGTGCATGCTCTACAGAGGACTCGTCTGGGAGCTGCGGTGCTGCAAGCTGTTTCTTCTGGTTGACCGTCTTTCCGCCTCCAGGTATGTCTTGCTTGCTAATCTCCCATGAGTGTGAAGCACAGAGACCACGAAGAAGATCAACAGGTTGCTTACCTGTAACTGTAGATCTTCGAGTGGTCATCTGTGCATTCACACTACTCGCCCTCCTTCCCCACTGCTGACGGTCTCCCTGCAGTAGGGTCTTCCAGCGGTCAGGAAGAAACTGGCGAGATCCTTGCGCTGGCGCCGGCAGGCCTGCGCATGCCCGTTGGTGCCGAGCGTGAAAAAATCCCGTGCTTTTTAGGTACCAATTCGGGGATCGGCGCAAGTGCTCTATCCCATGAGTGTGAATGCACAGATGACCACTCGAAGACCTACAGTTACAGGTAAGCAACCTGTTTTTTTTCAACTTGTGGTTTTGTAGTCAAGCATATAGCCCTCAGTTTGTGCCATGGTGCCTTCACATGTTCTTGACCAGTACATGAAGCAGCTTCTGTACAAAAGTTCACAATGCCCAGCTACTTCATGTTCCTCTGGGTCTTAGGCTCAAAGCATTGACCATGAGATGTCTGTAATGAATGTCAATGAATCAAAAGTAGCTTTGCAACATACAGATGTGCACACCTGAACAGAACATATTCAAGACTGGTACAGCACAGACATTGTCTGCAGTTTTTGATGCAATAATGCATAGCAAGAGGTGACATTTATCAGAGACTGTAAAACAAAATATTGCAAGCGTGCTAACATTTTAAGCTTGTTTTATTTTAAGTAAAAAAATATTTAATTGTGTGTCTGTGCCCTTTATAAAGTTTATATGTCCGCTACCTGGCATTACATTTTATGATACACATGGCCCGGCCCGACAAGGTCTCATTTATGTCATATCCCGCCTTCATAACAAATGAGTTTGACACCCCTGGTTTAAGGGTTATTCATCATGAAATGATTCGTTTTTAATTCTGTATTGTGAGGCTGTATACAATGTTTAATATTTTTGGGAAATGAATTCCTTTAATTCATTCACAATATTATGCTTTCCCAGAGGATTCTGTAAGATTATTTGGGGCAGTTTTCATCTGTCTAGAAAATATTATCACAGATTCTTGGTTTTGCAGTTCTCAAAACTATGAATTTGTGCCTATAGAGATAACATGCCGCCTCTTCACAGCAAAAAACTTCAGTCCTATTGGTCCACTGCAAATCTGTGTACACAGGATGAACCCCTTATCTCTTAAGGGTCAAGTTTCAAGAAGTTCAGTGAATATAAGATTGTTTGGGTGGAATAGGTCTGGATAAGGAGGAGATACTTAAGAGAGATACTTAAGCGATAAAGCGTGAGAAGGGAGGGGCAAGCAGTATAAATGAAAGTGAAACTTCTTGAGCAGAATACTCCAGATACCGTGTTTCCCTGAAAATAAGACACTGTCTTATATTTGTTTTTTCTCAAGAGGACACACTAGGGCTTATTTTCAGGGGATGTCTTATTTTTTATTAAGTATGATACAAAAATCTACATTTATTCAAATACAGTTAAGTCATCTTCTGGAACATTGTCATAACTCTCCAGGTATTTCAGTCTTCCTTACCACTCCGCGCCGAAATGCATGGCGTGGCTATGCAGATACGCTGCATAGCCACGCCCATCACTAGGTCTTATTATCGGGGTAGGGCTTATATTTAACAAATGCATAGAAATCCTGCTAGGGCTTATTTTGGGGGTAGGTCTTATTTTCAGGGAAACAGGGTATCTAGAGATCTTTATGAATGTACCCTCATGGAAATGTAAGCAAATGCAAGAATACATATGCTATATAATGTTATTGTTTTAGTAAAATAAAACAATTTAACTGGTTATTGTTAATGATTATTTTTATCCTTCCAATGAAGTACAGCAGAAAAATTGTGCAAATATTAATGACTAACCTATTAAACTGGAGATAGTTCACTTTGCAGTGATTTCATAATTATCTATATAACTTAAGTGAACCTTAAAAGTTATTATACTAAAATGAAACCTTAATCTAGGTTGTAAATATTAAGGCCAGCAAGAATTAGCTTTTATGTAGAAAAGCATGATTTAAATATTATTACTGACTAGTTATTTAAATCATGATTTAAATCAAATCCTCCCTGCTTCAGAGCATGAAAGTATCCATGTGTTTTTAATCAACATAATTTTCATAACTAGACATTCTTGTGGACCAACAATTATTTTTAAGCTGCCTTTAAAAAAAAGATAGTTTATTACCCAATTAAGATGAAGGTAGGTATCATGAATAACTGTCCTACATTTTAAAATGTTCCTTTAAATCATATTTGGTTGTGTTGGACGTAACTTTTTCTTGGTTGCCTTGTTTAGCTTCAGGTATGTTTTCAGTTCTTTTGTACAGTATTGTATACAAATGCAGTCTTGAGAACTAGGTGCCCGTTAAAAGATTGTACTGACTGTTAGATTCGAGCCTAGGCATGTCTAATAGGACATGAATTTTGCTGTTTGTTCAGTGGGCTTACGTCTGTATAAGTGTGCATTTACTCTGTAGTTGATTAATCATGGATAAACTAAGTATCACCAGGGCTTTTTTGTAGAAAAAGCTAATCAGGAACTTATTTGCATATTAGGCCACACCCCTAACACCAAGCCAGCCAGAACTGCATTCCTGTGTGTTCCTGCTCAAAAAAAGCCCTGAGTATCAAAATACTAACATTGGCAATGGGGAGGTTCATTTGTTGATAAAAGTTAGCAGTTTGGCACTAAAACTGGTTATGGAGTGCAAGGAAAGTCCATCTTTTTTTAGAATTTTCTTTTCTTTTTAGGCTATGTGAACCAAAGAAGGATCTGATAGCGCGGGTAGTAAAAATCATTGGAAAAAAGAAAGCTATCGAATTATTGATGGAGACTGCTGAAGTGGAACAAAATGGAGGTCTTTTGATAGTGGTAAGGAAAAATAGAGACTTGTTAGAATTTGTTTAGTTCATACTGTGAGGCTTTGCCAGTTATTGATCCCAGTCAACTCAGCGCATATGAAAATGGTCAGAACTTTATTAGCAATCAATACAGAGCAATGGACCTTCATGCTATGAAGCCATTGCCAAGAATAGAGTAACTTACAAACAGAACCAATAGTATACCAAGCAAAAAGGTGTGCAAGCTAAAGCCAGCCCCCGTCCGTTAGGTTCCCAGGGTTATATGTATTATATAGAGAGTCTTTGAATTCTCAAGGTTGTTATTGTCAAGCATGCGGGTTCAATGACGAGTAGAAGTTGATACAAAGACTACGTTTATTGATAGACCGATACTTTAGCCGAAGCCATTTCTTGAGAGTAATGAAACTGATACATTGATACAAAACTTTTAAAGCATATTTCAAAGGAATTCCAAGGGAGGGTGCTGCGGGGAAGCAGTCATACCTAAACTATCAGACTGTCTACTTTCCCAGGACGGTTATCAGAAATTTGTCCTTTCGCCATATATCTCATCCTCCCTCCGGAGGATATATGGGAAGGTGCTAATTACTTTGTTCCCTTCACACTACTCTAAATTAACAGCCATAAAGCGAGAAAGGAAAAAGGAAAGAATAACAAACAAATAAACTTGGATCCTCCATGACAATTCACAGACCAGTTTTAAGCAGGACCCTAAAGCAATCAATTACCAATATGTTTAACTATGCTTGACAGTTATGGCTACCAGATAACAGTTCCACTGCCAGAGTCTTCCTGCACATCTTGTGAAAAGTTACAGCAAGTGAATTGCCAAAGTAGGCACAATTGGATACAAGTCTGAGCAAAGCAGAAAATGAATACACAGTTCAGATGGATATGCTGAGAGGGGGCAATGTAACGCAAGGAAATAAGAAATACTGAATATGAGTGAACTCCTCAGCACAACCATATGACAATGTCAGGGAACTTGCCACCTGCTCATGGCATGATCACTGACTTTCAGATGCTGTTTGTGAATCTGCTTTCCCCAACAAATGTCAGGATCTCTGCTGTCATACTATTTGTTTAAAGGTTTTTGCCCTGGGTTGGGGGGAAAAGAAGTTCTTTTTTGCTTGGACTATGGCAGATTGTGGCTACTTCTTCAAAAAGAGTTAATTAATTTCTGACCCCAGTATGATGGAGATTAACAATATGTTGCGTGCTAGGATCTGGGAGGTGCAGGTTCAGATCCCAGCCCTGCTATGGAAGCTTGCAAGGTGACCTTGGACCAGTCACACATATTAAGACTAACTTATTTTGAAAGGGTTTTGTGAGGATAAAATGAAGGGGAGGTGAATTATGTAAACTGTTTTGGTTTCTCACCAGAAGAAAGATGGGGTATAAATGAAGTAAATAAATAAACTATAAAGAAAATATTGACTTATTTTGAAAGGGTTTTGTGAGGATAAAATGAAGGGGAGGTGAATTATGTAAACTGTTTTGGTTTCTCACCAGAAGAAAGATGGGGTATAAATGAAGTAAATAAATAAACTATAAAGAAAATATTGACGTCCATGTTGTTTTCTGTTACAAGTAGCTAAGAATACAAAACCTATGCTTCTTATTTATATGGTCTAGCATACAAGTACTACAGTAAATACTAACAATGTTAAAGACTGTGATTCCTGTAAAATACAGATAAGTTATGATCTCCAGGTACTATTTTTAAAAAGCATGCAACGCAAGGATTAATTTTCTGATTTCTTTAAATTGTACTGTCTCTTCCAGCTTGTACAGAATGACCTTAGCACTTGAGTTAGATAGTTAATCATCTTCTTTTCTGACATAACATGACCTCTAGTCATCAACTTTTGTCAATGATACTAAATTAGATGTAATTAGAATGTGGTATGAATACATAGGGAAGTTTTTGAAGTACCTGTAAAAATTGTTATGATTAATATGCTTGTTTCTTTAAGGCTTTCTTATACTTTCATTGGACACAAATAGTAAATTTTCTAAAAACTGGCTGTAATTTTGCATGTACCATAATGGAGATTGAGGGTGGGAAGATAAATTCAGAAGTCTAAGAATCTAACAAACTTAATGTTTGCATAAATTGCATGGTAATTATGAAGGATCAGGTCAGAGCGTACTCAGGAGGGCAACCACTTTAAATTTCTCCGCGGTCACCTTCCCTCAGTCAGACTCACAGAAATCCTGCCAGGACTCTTAAAAATTGACGCCAGTCGGTTTTAAAGTTAAAAACCACAACAATATTTATTGGGTAACAAAAGGCAAGGGAGAGGAATGAAATAATATTGATTATAACTGTTCAGTATTTCAAAAGGCAAATCAGTTGGCAGGTGGTTGGCAGAATAAATCAATTACAGAGAGGAGAGAATTATCAGGCTGAGGTAAAATATAACAATATCTTTGGCAGAAGATCTTTAAAATAACAATAAACCAGACAGGTTTTGGAATCCCACTAGATTCTACTCCAGGCAGTCTGTGCCTTCTAGGCACTCAGAATGCTGTTACCTCAGATGTTTAGCCTTAGCTTGGCAATGCCAAATCATAAAAATAACAAACTTCAATCACTCTTTCCACACACAGAGAGAGAATTCCTGACTGGTGCCAGTATATTCTCCCTCAGACCTTCTCGCATTAGCTAACTTCCAGGACTCGCACCCCTCAATACCAATGCGTCTCAGCCCCACAGCTAGTCTTCTGGTCTGAGTCTTGGGTAACCCTGCTGACCACCAGAATCCAGTTCTCCCCTAAGTGTGTATTTGTGTGATCTAGTTTGTACACGGAGATTGCCTGATGGGCTGGCAAAATCTCCCTCAGAGTTTCAAACTGCCTGAAAACTCTCTTCCAGACAGGGACTATCTAGCTCTGTCTCCCACAAGCAGCCCAGCCTCTCTGGCTGCTCTTAGCCCCTCGTCCAGTTGTTTTTACAACTGACCGGCCTAAGCTCACTGCCTTCGCTTCAGACTCCTTCTCTGAAGACTTCTCTCAAAGACTCCCTCAGCTAAGACTCAAAACCTGAGGTGTTCCACTGCTAAGCAAACCTCATATTGTTACTTTTTCGTTGCTAGGGCAACGTTCCAGCCAATAGCTGCAAGCCTGTTCTCCAGCTCTTAGGCTAAGTTCCTGAGTCCGTCACAGTAATGTATAGCCTTCTCCACCTAGCTGTTAAGATTATTTAATAATAACAACATATATCATGCTTCCTATGCATTTGATTTTTCAAGCAGTGGGTAGAACAAAAATTAATTTTTCTGAAAGCAAGATTTGCATCCAATAGCACCTTAAAGATCAACAAGATTTCTAAGGTATAAGCTTTTGAGAGTCAGAGCTCCTTCGTTGAATACTGTGGAGCTTTGATAAACTTTTGCTGGTCTTTAAGGTGCTACTAGACTCAAATCTAGCTCTTATACTGAAGACCAACATGGCTACTCATCTGATGCTAAGCATCTTAGGAAGCAGGGTGGAGGTTTTATCAAGTAGAGAAAAAACCTCTTTCCATTTCCAACCCTTTGTGCCATACTTAAATGGTCTGGTGTGTCAAAGGCTGCCACCACTCTGCATGGGAGGGCCCAGAGCACCCAACCACCCCTGTCTCTTCCTTATAGTAAATACCTCTTAACTGTGACTAAGGAGATGTAAGGACCCAAGCAGTATAACAACAAGTTTATTTACAGTGCTCAAATAATAAGTGGGTAAAAACAGTGAGATAGACAGACAGATAGATAGATAGTTAGTAAAGGTGGGTGCAAATAAACAGAAGCCCTGACACAACTAACTAGACAGTCCCTTTCTCTAATACCATAACTCACTCCCTTGGGTAAGGGATCTTTCCTGCTGCCTGCTCACCTACAGCCTTTTCCAGAGAGATCATACCCTGTCTGTGGTTGGTCCTTTTATGCCTTCCTCCCAGGTCCCACCCCTCTCTGGGCTAGTTTCCCTCCAAAACCTTGCCACCCAATTGGAGGGACAGAAGGGATCTTGGGAAAATGCCCACAATAATATTTCTTGAAATGCATGGCTCTTCAAAGAAGACTTTGTCTGACCAAATGGTTAATTTTATCAACAAGTACAGAGCCCTCCAATAGTGCAGTCCTAAGCATAGTTATGTTGAAGTAAATTGGTTTTAATATGCGCAACTGTGTAGGAGTTGATTGTGTATTAGAGTGAATTTTTAAAAATAGACTATCCTTCTGCCTTCAGAGTTTTCTGCTCAAACAAATATTTTTGTGAACTCATCTGATTTACTTAGTTCAGCCTTACTTGTAGCTTTCAATTTTTTTTTCTGTTGTCCAGAATGGTACTAGGAGGAGGACACCAGGAGGAGTTTACTTAAATCTCCTGAAGAATACACCCAGTATAACTGGAGAGCAAATTAAGGTAAAGCAAGTGCCATATGTTTATATTTTGAAATTATTTAAAAAACATATATTTAACACATATATTTAATAGAATTTTTGAGTACACCAGTTCCTAATGCTTTCGCATGCTGCTTCATGAGTCTTCTGAAGTAAGATGATGTTAGAGATGAGGGCCCTGAAATTGGGAGTCATGCTGCTTCCCCCCCCTTTTTTTTAATAGTGAAAAAATTGGAAAATTGGGGGAGATTGAAAAACTAAATTATCATTTTAGCTGTGTAATTCCAGTCATACTCCATTAAAGCATTGGATTGGATTGCATGTTTTTTCAATGGAGTGTATGACAGTGTGAGTGATAATGCTTTACTGAAGTTTTCATATTAGATATTTTAATTCAGTATTCAGATTTACTGATAATATAGAAGCACATTGCATATGCTGTATATGCAAACCACTTAGTTGTCTGTAAAGAATAGGTGTTGAAATATTTTGTACTCTGTTTTGGCCGATGGATGCTTTTTCAAAGTCTGTATAGTTAAAATAAAATGTATTTTATTTGTATGCAGTTTTCACCGTTTTTCCAGCTTGTATAAAGGAAAATATGCATAAAATACTTCTGAGTATAGCAGCTTCATTTCTGTCTAACACTAGAGATATTTAATTACGGAATAAAACTAGAGTTTGGGTAATTTCAATTTTCAGAAGGGATCAATGTACTGTTTTACTTACATAAATTTTATGTTCTTAGTAACAACAAATTTAGTTCTGATAAGAAAACTAACACAGTATTCATTTAGGGCTGTGATCGTGCCATGGTACAACCTATGGAAACATCCTGGTCAGCCTTAAAAACTAGCAGCTCATATAGGGCTGTCATCTAAGGATTTATCTCATCCCCTCATTGGGGATATTCATTTTTATTTATAGTCTTCCTTTATCACTGGGACTAAAGGCATATTAGACGTATGATAGAAGTATTCAGTCAATCAGTAGGTGATTACAAAATATAACATTTGAATGATAATAATACTTGAAACTAACAGCAAGATTCCTAATACAACAAGGTTATACTCTGTTAGAATTTGGAGATCATACCAATTGTGCCTGCGAATGCCTGTTTAAAAGCTCTTCAGAACAATTATAGTTTGGCTTTTCCATTTCTACATTTTTCATTCCAAAACTTATTTAAGTATTTTTGCTTGCTACTCTATTTTAGTGGGTAGCGGTGACTCAGAAGTATAAATCTTTCAGACTTCAGAGTACATGCCTGGCTTGGTGGAAGAATTACAGCTCTCAAATATTACAGTCTTCCTGTTTTTATATCCTAAGCTGATAGACCTGTAGTAATTTAAAATAGGGCACCCCTTTGACTTTAGGAAGCCTCAAGCATTAATTTTCAGATTTTCTTTAGCCATTTTTAAAAGCATTTGGATATACATCAGTCTAGAAAAGAGGTTTTTGTTCTTTGTCAGGAAGCTTTTATCTTTAGTTTAAAGGTGAGCAAAGGCAACCAGCAGTTCCTGAAAGGTGATGGTGGTGGGTTTTTTCCCCTGACTATTATGCCTTAGCACCTCATGGAGTATTAAAATTCTTTTTGAAGGAAATCTTCTGTATTGAAAACCAAAAGGAATATGAGAACAAAAAAGCTGCAAAAAAGAGGAGAATTCAAGTCCTGGGAAAGACAATGAAGAAAGCCATTAAAGGGCTCAACCTTCAAGAGTACGATGATGCCTCTCGAGAGACTTTTGCTAGTGACACAAATGAGGCACTGGCTTCTCTGGATGATTTGCAGGAAGGACACAGTGAAATGAAGCTGGATCCAGAAGATGTTATTGAAATAGATAACACTCATGACTTAGACATCTTTTAATATACTGGATACTTGAAAGACTATAATCTTTATGAAATATATTAAATAGCTGTTGTTATTTTATGACTACTTGTTTTCATTAGTTACAATATTACATATGTCAGTTTTAAGAGGAACTTCTGGATTTTTCAATAATACTTCAGTTTGCTTCAGTTGATGAATATTTTTGGATCTCCATATTTTGTTCCATGGTATCTGTCTTTGCTTAACACCTATTAAGTCTGTGTTCACTCACCTCAGGATTCATTTCAGATAACAGCAGTACTGTTTCTCCAGAGTAAAACTAATTTATATAGGCTCTAAGCTGCATGAAAGTATTCCTGCAGTTAACCAAAGGTAATATACAGCAAGGTGATGCACTGCTCTCCGAAATGTATTTTGATGTAAAAGCATGTTCTGTGTACACAGCCTCATTTAGTGAGTCTGGATACACAGCTTTGAAACATCTATTTGGTTTAATATTCATTGTGTCTGTAAACTAACGAAACTATTTAAGAACTAGGAAAAGGAAAATGTCACTTGGAGGTCCTTTTTAACCACCCTTTATTAGAATGCCCAATATGTCCTAAAGAGTACATTTTAAAGAATGTTCACATTTGCTTTTTCAATAAGTGTACCAGTTTTTTCTCTAGACAAGTGAAGCATGGGGTTCTTAATATATGTTGCAGATTTTTATAGAACTTTGATTCCATCATGTGTTATTGGACCAGTAGTATCTATAAAACACTTTCCATGAGATGTTGCAGTGAATAAGCTGATTTTTCATACCACTCTTTGAGTCATTTTCTACTCAAGCCTTTGTGTGACTACTGCAGTTTTCCTCCAACTAATGCGATGAAACACTACTGAAAAGTGCAGGATGTAATTACAGCTAGTTTGGTGTAGTAGTTAAAAACAGTGAACTCTAACCTGGAGAACCAAGTTTGATTCCCCACTTCTCCAAATGCAGCTGCATTTGACCCTGGGTCAATCACAGGGTGGGATCAGATGGGGAATTTGCCATAGCAGCCTCTTGGCTCAGAAAAAGCCAATCCTAAAAGAAGCGTGCTGCAGTGATCACACAGCTCCCGGGAGGCCACCAACTCCCACATGGGCGGCATGTGTGCCAGAGGAGCATTCACAACACTCTGGCATGTGTGCATGGCACACCCCAGCCATTCAGAAGCACATTGGGAACTTTGCCACCGGATTGCACCCACAGTTCTCAGAGCTGTTCTTTCAGCCCCACCTACCTCACAGGGTGTCTATTGTGGGAGAGGAAGGGAGGAAGATTGTAAGCTGCTTTGTGACTCTGAGTGAAGGATGGAATATATATCCAATCTCCTCTTTTACATAATATTAGCTCCTATAGACTGGATAAAGGTATGAATTCTGAGCCTTGTTCCACCTGCACAGGGCCCGTTTCTGTTGTGGAGGTGATCTCCTTATGCAGAGCTTGTTCCTCAAGTATTAGGCGCTTCTTAAACAAGACCAATTCCTCATTGAGTGAAAAAGTGCCTCCTGCTCCACAGTTCAGCCACCTCTGCCATGGAAAAAAAGGGTATAAGTGGAAACAATGCATAAGATCCAAGCCATAGTATTCTTAGTTGTTCGTGATTTATCTTTGGACATATTTAACATCTTTGTTTGCTTCACTGTACCTAGGGAAAATCACATGCTTCAATTGCATAGCTATGTTAGTTGTACACAAGAACCATGAAGAGGCATAGTATAGATTCTGAAGAGAAAAACAACTCCATCTGGTAACCCTTCCAGGCTGATGCTTTGGGCTTATTCTCCTTTGTCACTGGACCACAAAGGTGTTGTTAAGACTTAGGCTATGATCCACCGGTGGACTTCAGGGGTCCAGTAATCTGATATGCAAGTCAATTATACTACATAGTCTTAAATATATGTATGTCAGTTTAGTTATTTTGTGGGTTGTTAAAGCAATAGCAAATCAATTTAAACTATTGTAGGTTCACTGATAATCTTAGAATTTGAGTCTACCAAGTGCTGCTATTTTCTCTTCATGGAACAGAATACTATCAGTGCAGTCCTATGAAGAATTACTCTAGTTTTAAGCCCATTGAGTTTAGTAGTCAACACTAGAGTGCATAGGACTGCACTATGTCATATCTAATGAGTCTTAATATGCTATTATATTATCAATTCTGCATATGCAGCCTTGAAATGATTGTGTTTTCTTCCCAAAACATTAAGACCCATTCCAAATGTGGAAATAATGGCTTATCTTTCATTGTAATGAAAGAGAACTTTATTATATTGTAGAATGATTACAGTTCTCTTGAGCTGAATAATTTAAAAGATGACTATAGCATATTGTTAAATTTGTTCATCCTGTTATAGTAATCTTTGAAAGATAGTTGTCACTGAAAAACCAGCAATTCTGGTGTTCTAATCCTTTATATGCTAAAGCTACAAATTGCAGCAACGCTACATATTTAAACATGGTATGTCTTACATCGGAGTATAGATGCACAGGAGCAGGCTGTTATTTGAAATGTTAGTAGAATATTATATTAATAAATCAGATGTTTCCCTACCATAGTGATTAATGTGCCACACTTGAAACATGCATGTACTGACTGCAGCAAATCTCAGGCTTTGAATTATTTTTCCAGATTAAGTCCAAGTCATCTTTCCATCTCTACCATTTTTTGTTTTTGCCTCTCCTTCTAAAAATCTCATTAGCCAGTAGTGTTGAATAAGTCTATTGATTGTTCTTCCCACCCCCACAACAATTTAAATAATCTTAAAAGAATTAAACAGATCAGTTTAAATAACGATCAGTTTCTCAGCCTGAGCCATAACAGTAGGCATGCAAATACCTATTTTGAAAAGACCTTTTTGCAAAATGGCAAGATGAAGGTCCACATATCTGGTTTAATTTTCAGTTGTAGAGCACAAAAAATAAAGATTGTTGGCTTTGAAAATTTGTTTTTTTGCTAGATTTCTTTTTTTAAAATTCTAGGAATATTCAATGTGAATTCTTTAAAAAGACTGGGAGGTAAAAAGGAAAGAGCACATAGTTTGGATTATTGTAGTAATTCTTGTTTTTATTAACATAAGCAACATTTAAAATTGTTAATGTGTGAATGCTTCTCTGGGCAATAAATCCTGCTATTGCTCTGGCTGCATTTTCCTGCACTGCACAAAGGTCTTTGTCCCCTTCCCTCAGGGCTAGTCAGTAGAGCATCAAACTTGTACAATGAATCACCATCCAGAATTTTATTTATTCAGACATTTATATCCCAACTTTCTTCTTGGTTCAAGGCAGCTTACAATAATAATGTGACATTGATTGCTCTGACTACAATATTTTAAATCAAAAAGCATTTGATCACTTAAATGCCTTTGGCAAAGTCCCTCCCCCCCACAAAAAAAAATCTCCAGTAGGTTTTATTATTACTTTGCAGTCCCATTTAAAGGACATGAACTCTCTGGAACTTGAGAGGAAAAAATGATCCTTTGTATCTGCAAAGGAACTCTACTGCTTTTATCTTTTTTTTTAAAGCCTATCATACACCATTAGCAACAAGAGGGGGAAAGAACTATTTTTGGATCAAACTTTCAACAACATTTTCCCCCCATCACATCACTCTCTCTTTAAGCTACTTTAACCTCACAGCAACATCTCTACTGACATTTTAGAAGTTTTATCATGAGAGTTACTTTGACGACTTTCCTCCTAATGTATGTAATGCTGCCACCAGGAATTTAATTCCAAGCACTTTAACATTCCCAGCTGAATTGTGCCCAAGTTCTAAGGCTTCTTCATTGGACTACATAGCCCTGAAGATGAGACGCTTGAAATTTAATATCATAGGACTCCAGGTTAATATAAAACAAAATAAAAATTTATTTGTACAATAAACGTATTGGTTTCATGATGTTTATAGATTAATTCTTCAGTGAATAATAATAGCTTCTAACTGAGGTGTTACTGTTTCACTTTACTCTCAACTCAAAAAGCCTTTATTAGCATATATCAGATCATAAACAGGTACAGAAATAACAAAAACAGTCATATGCAGCTAATATGTTTCATCACTTCACACACTCCTCACTCTCAATTCTCCTTTCTCTTCCTAACAACTTTCTGACAGCTGTGTCTCACACTCCTGTAATACTCCGACAATATTAGATTTTGGCTCTCTAGCCCCTAATATATCCTCTAAAGCATTCTATTTTTCTTCTCTAGAATCTTAATGCTTTTCACAGCACTAGTACAGGATTCTAATCAGAAGACTGCTTCTCAGTCTCTTGTAGACTGCTGACTGACCACAACTGACCGCTAACTGCTGTAACTCTGCTGAGAGGTCACTGCTGACTGGTTTCTAGCTCTCCACACATACTTCTTTGCTCTGCCCATGTTCTCTGTCACTAACCAATCATCTCACTCATTTTCCCTCTTTTATCTCCCTTTCTCTGCTGCAATTTACCAACAATTAAAGGAACACAAATATATAAATTCAAATCATTACAGTGGCACTTTATGCATTAAAAAATTACTTTCCCTCCTACATGCATATGTGCACAATTTGTGTACGGGAGCACATTCAACCAGTGCTGAAAGCGCTGCACTGGCTACCTATTGCATTCTGAATCCGTTTCAAGGTGCTGGTATTGACCTGTAAAGCCCTGTATAGTTGAGGGCCTGTCTATCTACAGGACCACCTTTTCCCATATGTTTCCCAGAGAGCACTTTCTTCAGGAGTTCAAAATCTCTCCATCCCCAGACCAAGGGAGGCCAGAATAAGTTTTACAAGGGCCAGGGCAGGGCCAGCAATGTGGAACACCCTCCCAGAGGCCATAAGGAGCCTGTGGGATCTTTCCCAATTCCACATGGCCTTCAAAACAGAATTATTTTGATTGGCCTCTATCTGAATGGGAGAGGGCTGCCACTTTAACAGAGGCTGAGCAATAACGGCTATGAGGAACTGGAGACCATCACAAGGACCACTGTCAGATAAAAGTAACTATGAAACTAATATGAACTAAATTGCCTGCTGAAGAAGGCTGTGATCCCTCCCATTTAATTTCTTCTGAGTAGCACCACAATGTGTTTTAAAATTATTTTAATGTTCATGTTTAACGATTTTAGTATTATAATTTTTGGTTGATTGTTAGCCATCCTGAGTTCGCTTGCAGAAAGGGTGGGATATAAATCCAAAGTAAATAAATAATATAAATAAATATTGTCCAACTAACTGAGTCAAAATAGCTCCTATAGACAGCCCAGAACTGCAACTACATTTTTATTCCCTTGAACAGGTACTATACAAGACTTTTGATTAAAGGGTGGGAACCTTTGAGGAACCACCTAATCATTCTAGTTCTCTCCATTCTTGATGTTTTAGATAGGCAGCTGTGTGGCATACTACCTCCTTTGTGACTTTGCTGTATGGCTTTTATATTCTTTTTATTTAAAATTACAGTTTAAAAATTAGTCATTGCCACTATAAGCTTTTGTAGCCTCTTGATATTGGTTTTGGTTGCTGTTGTAACCTTGGTGTCATCAGTTTAACAGCAGCTACTGCATCATAATCCCTCTTTAGGCACAGATGGCAAGTTTCTTTATAGATCTCAGAAAGCAGCCCTAGCAGCATGAGTGAGCCAAAGCCTGTGGTCCCCCAGGGACCCAGCCCCAATGTGGTTTCTGTGGGGCTTAATACTGACCTTAAAGGGTAAGTAGTAGACTCCATGAAGGAATTTTGATTCCTTGAGCAGGAGTCATTCAGGAATGGGTGTTGCATTTTCTCTAAAATGGTATTTGGGGTATCTGGATTGTAATGGGTGCTTGTTAGAAACTTAGATGAAGCAAAACACATTTTTCCTTGTGAACAGGATTTAATGACTTTTAATAAGAAAATAGTTCAAATAATTCTGTTAACCCAGAAAGCAGTTGTAACTGTTTCATGATTAAAATATAAATGTATGTAAGATTTTCAAATTAAAATAAAATCTGTTTAAAGTTAGCTTAATGTGAATTATCCAGAACAACTGGCCAATGACTTCAGTACAGGTAAAGTTACTTTAGTATTTTATGGGAAGATACAAAGAGGAATCACTTGGAGAAGTTTGTCAGAGGCAAACTTGTATCATCTTGTGCATCGGTCAATGGGTTTACAGCAGGCATGACTACTTTAAATTATGAAAGATCCTAAAAATAGTTCTAAAAGGAGAAATGGCAGGTAAAAAGGTAAGTGCCATAAATACTTTTTTAAATGATCAGCGATTTCAGCTCTCATGGAGGGTCTGAATGCTGCAAATGATTCTTAATTAGACATACCAAAGAACTTTATCTTTTTAGTTATGAAAATATCAAAGAATTTTCGGAAATGGTTTTGGCAGAATAATTTTAGGTTACTCACACTAGTCTTTCATATACTGAGTGACTATATCTGGGTCTAAAACTATTGTAAACCAATTTTCTACCTGTATCATACATATACAAACTTTCATCACGTGCCTGTAACAAATTTGGGGACTGCAAGATTTAAAAGTAATTTTGTCTGAGGTTGGATAAATGCTTCTTTTTTGTAGGATACAGATGTTGTAGAAACTCAGATCCGGGACTTTTTCACTAAACAAAGAACCTATTCCTTGTCAATAAAATGGACCATATATACAATATATTATGCTCCTAGGGAAAAAGTGAATGTAGAAACAATATTAGCTCTTATCTATTCAATGTTTGGAAATATGAATCACCACAGTCTAGATGATTTTATGCAATTGTGATATCTTAGGAAAGTGCTGGGTATACCTATGAAAATTCAAACAAAACGTTTATTTAAAAGACCACTCAGGAATAAAGCAGACAATTTTTAGCACAAATTTGCAGAAACCCAGAATTGTATACACATATTTTTTTAAACGATAGCTATGTTAACATATTTGAAGGAATCTTCATTCTCACTCTGAGGAGGAAGGCATCTTAACCCTGGTATTGTCCACCAATCATTCAAGGAGGCAAAACAACTATTGATTTCAAGTTTCCAGTGCCAGAAGTTACCCACTCCCCAGTTCATTTCTTGCCTAGAATAGGAGTGCAGATTTGTTCAGACACTCTATACCCTGGATTTCCCTTTCAGCCATGTTTTTGCTTCCTGTACCTTTTCCTCTGCTTTTGTTCTGCTAATCCTTCCACTACCCTCTCAAGGCATTACAAAAAAATCATCTCATTGCCTCCTACTACAGCTGAGGTAATTACCACAAATCAAGATACCTCCATTGCTCCTCCCTAAAAGATAAGGCAGACAAGATGGCCCATTGGTGTCCCAGGTGGGGATCAAGCACTGTGGAAATGGAGCAAAGAGTGCAGAAGGAAGAAAAGTGAGAAACTAATCCAGTCTTACAACCAGAGACATTGTGGGCATACAAGGTTTACTGCAGACTACTCTGGGGGCCCCTTACTATCTGCCTCAAGGTCCCCCTGAAATAGCTGGGTAGCTGTGAAAAGTGATGGCTGAAAAAATTAACTAGCTGTAGAGCAGCAATTTCAGGGCAGCCACTAGTGGGTCAAAGATCTGACTCACCAGCTCATTATTCTAGTCTAGCCAGGGGTGGGGAATAGTGGCTCTCCAGATGTTTTTTGCCTACAACTCCCATCAGCCCCAGCCATTGACCATGCTGGCTGGGGCTGATGGGAGTTGTAGGCAAAAAGCATCTGGAGAGCCACTGTTCCCCACCCCTGGTCTAGCCTCTACACAGATTCATGTGGGAAATTTTGGCAGGAACTCAGCCCCTAAGATCCCATTCAGTTGTGGATAGAGGGCAACTGGCCAGCTAATGCAGCTGAAAACAAACAGAGGAATCAGTGCTCCCTCCCTGCATGGGGAATGGATTCATAAAACCTAATGCCTAAAGTCCTATCAGAAAAAGAGGATGGGAATCTTTCAGATGAGAAATTATTGAACCAGAGCCTCCCAGAGCATCTTCAGTCCAGATGCTTACCAATCTCTGCTAGCCGGAGTTTGTACAGCCCTAGAGAACTATGAACACCACACAGAGTCAGGTGAAACGTTCTCCAAGAGCAACAAAGATTCCCCCCCCCCCCAAGGCAGCCAGATTCTTCTCTGAAAAACAAAGGAAGGCAAAGTGGTCTTTCCCCCTTTCAAACAAACACACATACCATCCTTATTCTACCTAATTCAGCTATGGATCAATTGAAGGATTTATTTCAGGGAACTTTGTGCCACAGGATGGTGAAGCCAATCTGAAGCACCAATCAGACTGAAGCAAATGTTACTGAATGCAGCTGAGAATACATTATTGTGCCTAGTCTGTGGGAGCAAGCTCACTTTTCTGCTACCACTGGGTCTGCACATTGCCATCCAGTGAAACTTTTCTGGGTTGCATAGAGGCATTGATCTTAAGCCTCAGAGGATGTTAACTTAGAAAACATACAAGCCCACTGTGATGCCTTTGAACACACTTTGCAAATAAAATTGTTTGCAACTTAGACACCACAGTTGCATTCGTTCAGTCTCACAGTGTTATTGGAGTTAGATCCCAGTTGTATGGATGACTTTCAGTTGTTTAGGCTTCATGAAGTGGACAGAGTGCTTCAAAATCTGCAACCTGCCACATCTGTTCTTTTCTCTCAAGTCTAACAGTATCATGCCAGGCTTGGGCTGGTTGACCAGGCCCAGGAGAATAAAAGCCTTTATGTGGTTGTGATCAATGTTCCCTCTAAGCTGAGTTAGTGTGAGCTAGCTCACAGTTTTTTAGCCTCTGGTTCACACATGCTTGTCTTAGCTCAGGAAGGATGGGCCCAGAGCAAACTAATTCATGCAGTAGCTCACAACTTTAATGCCACTAGCTCAGAAAGCAGAATTCTTGCTCACAAGACTCCACAACTTAAGAGTATTGGTTATGAGACCAATGTTCCCTCTAATTTGTTTCCCCTACCTAATGGAGCAGTTCACATCCTGAGCAGAATATAAGTGCTGTAATCTTAAAATGGGCAATGGGTAGTGCAGGACCCTGTATGACTCCAAATTGCTGCTGAGCAGTACTTCCTGTGCTAATGAACAGCTGCCCACATACACAGTTTAGAAGGGACACTGTGTGAGACCCCTAGTAAAGAAGGCATCTCTGAACCCAAATGACCTAAACAACTATCCCCAGTAGCTAATATTCCATTCTTGGGCAAGGTGTTTGAGCAGGTAGTGAGACACAGCTTCAGACAATCTTAAGAACATAAGAGAAGCCATGTTGGATCAGGCCAATGGCCCATCCCGTCCAACATTCTATCACACAGTGGCCAAAATTTTTTTTTATATATATATATACACACACATACACTGTGGCTAATAGCCACTGATGGACCTCTGCTCCATATTTTTATCTCTTGAAGGTGGCCATGCTTGTGGCCGCCACCACCTCCTGTGGCAGTGAATTCCACATGTTAATCACCCTTTGGGTGAAGAAGTACTTCCTTTTATCCATTTTAACCTGTCTGCTCAGCAATTTCATCGGATGCCCACGAGTTCTTGTATTGTGAGAAAGGGAGAAAAGTACCTCTTTCTCTACTTTCTCCATCCCATGCATTATCTTGTATACCTCTATCATGTCACCCCGCAGTCAACGTTTCTCCAAGCTAAAGAGTCCCAAGCGTTTCAACCTTTCTTCATAGGGAAAGTGTTCCAGCCCTTTAATCATTCTAGTTGCCCTTTTCTGGACTTTCTCCAATGCTATAATATCCTTTTTGAGGTGCGGCAACCAGAACTGCACACAGTACTCCAAATGACCATCGATTTATACAGGGGCATTATGATACTGGCTGATTTGTTTTCAATTCCCTTCCTAATAATTCCCAGCATGGTGTTGGCCTTTTTTATTGCAAACGCACACTGTCTTGACATTTTCAGTGAGTTATCTACCACAACCCCAAGATCTTTCTCTTGGTCAGTCTCTGCCAGTTCGCACCCCATCAACTTGTATTTGTAGCTAGGATTCTTGGCCCCAATATGCATTACTTTGCACTTGGCCACACTGAACTACATCTGCCACGTTGACACCCACTTACCCAGCCTCATCAGGTCTCTTTGGAGTTCCTCACAATCCTCTCTGGTTCTCACCACCCTGAACAATTTAGTGTCATCCGCAAACTTGGCCACTTCACTGCTCACTCCCAGCTCTAAATCATTTATGAACAAGGTAAAGAGCATGCGACCCAGAACTGAGCCCTGCGGCACCCCACTGCTTACCGTCCTCCATTGCGAAGACTGCCCATTTACACTCACTCTCTGCTTCCTATTACTCAGCCAGTTTTTGATCCACAAGAGGACCTGTCCTTTTACTCCATGACTCTCAAGCTTTCTAAGGAGCTTTTGATGAGGAACTTTATCAAAAGCTTTCTGGAAGTCAAGGTAAACAACATCTATCGGGTCTCCTTTGTCCACATGTTAGTTCACCCCCTCAAAGAAATGTAACAGGTTAGTGAGGCAAGATCTTCCCTTACAGAACCCATGCTGAGTCTTCCTCAATAACCCATGTTCATCAATGTGCCTACTCATTCTGTCCTTGATAATGCTTTCTACCGACTTTCCCGGTATTGAAGTCAGACTGACTGGCCTGTAATTTCCCGGATCTCCTCTGGAACCCTTTTTAAAGATGGGAGTGACATTTGCTACCTTCCAGTCCTCAGGAACGGAGGCAGATTTCAATGAAAGATTACAGATTTTTGTCAAAAGATTTACAAGTTCAACTTTGAGTTCTTTCAGAACTCTCGGATGTATGCCATTCGGACCCGGTGACTTATTATTTTTTAATTTGTCTATCAGTTGTAGGACCTCCTCTTTTGTCACCTCAATCTGACTCAGGTCTTTCAACACCCCTTCCAAAATTAGTGGTTCTGGGGTGGGCAAAAAGTTCTCATCTTCCACAGTGAAGACGGAGGCAAAAAATGCATTCAGCTTCTCAGCCATTTCCCTATCCTCCTTCAGGAATCCTTTTACCCCATGGTCATCCAAGGGCCCCACTGCCTCCCTGGCTGGTTTCCTACTTCTAATATATTTGAAGAAATTTTTATTGTTGGTCTTTATGTTTTTTGCAATATGCTCCTCATAGTCCCTTTTTGCCTGCCTGATCACAGTCTTGCATTTGATTTGCCACAGCCTGTGTTTCCTTTTACTAATCTCACTTGGACTGGTTTTCCACCGCTTAAAGGAGTCCTTCTTACGTTTTACAGCTTCCATTACTTTGTTTGTTAACCATGCAGGCCTTTTCTTATGCCTGTTTGTGCCTTTCCTAACTTGTGGTATGTATTTTATCTGAGCTTCTAGGATTATAGTTTTAAATAGTCTCCAAGCTTCCCCAAGGGTTTTGACCGTATTTACCTTTCCTTTTAGTTTCCTCCTCACATACCCCTTTTAAAGTTAAACGTGGTTGTGGTGGTCTTTTTGGGCAACTCCCTATTTATACAAACGGTGAAATCAATAACATTATGGTCACTGCTCCCAAGCGGCGCAATCACTTTTACATCTCTCACCAAGTCTTGGGCATTATTTAGGACCAAATCCAGGATCGCCCCACCCCTGGTAGGTTCTGAGACCATCTGCTTCATAGCACAGTCATTGAGAGCATCAAGAAACTCAATCTCTTTCTCTCGACCAGAACACATATTGACCCAATCAATCTGCGGGTAGTTAAAATCACCTATTACGACACAGTTTTTACATTTAGCCGCTATCTTTAAGCCTTCCATCATATTATAATCGTCCTCTCTCTTTTGATTTGGTGGGCGATAACAAATTCCCATAGTTAAATTTCCTTTTGGACCCTCTATTTCAACCCAAAGCATTTCTAAAAGGGAATCTAATTCTCTGACCTCAGTCTTACTGGATTGTATATCCTCTCTGACATACAGAGCCACCCCACCTCCAACCCTTCTCTCCCTATCCTTCCAATATAACTTATATCCAGGAATCACTGTGTCCCACTGATTCTCCTCATTCCACCAAATTTCTGAAATTCCCACAATGTCTATGTTTTCTCCCAACACTAAGCATTCCAATTCACCAATTTTACTTCAAACACTTCCAGCATTTGCATACAAACATCTATAATTTCCCAGGCAAGCTAGGCCCACCACCTTCCTCCTGCCACCTTGAGACTCTGGCAAACAGTCCATACTGCTTGTCACCATCACAGTGGACAACTCTGATCCGTTACCCGGTAGAAAAATAGCAGCCAACCCTTCATCTCTTTGAGACGAGTCCTCCTGAACCAGAGACATTTCCTGTCGGCTTTCCCCCAAGATTAATTTAAAAACTGCTCTGCCACCTTTTTGATTTTAAGCGCCAGCAGCCTGGTTCCATCCGGGGACAAGTGGAGACCGTCTCTTTTGTACAGCTCCCGCTTGTTCCAGAAAGCATCCCAGTGCCTAACAAACTTAAACTCTTCCTCCTTACACCATAGTCTCATCCACACATTGAGACTTCTAATTTGTGCCTGTCTCTCCTGCCCTGCACGTGGAACAGGTAGGACTTTCGAGAAGGCTACCCTGGAGGTCCTGGCCTTTAGTCTCCCGCCTAGCATCCTAAATTTTTCCTCCAGGACTGCACGACTGCATTTCCCCACATCGTTGGTGCCAACATGCACCATGACCACAGGCTTCTCCCCAGCACTGTCTATCAGCCTATCTACTTCACGCGTAATGTCCGCTACCTTCGCACCAGGCAGGCAAGTCACCATACGGTCAGTACGCGGTTTCACTACCCAGCTGTCTACTTGCCTAAGGATCGAATCACCTACTACCAAAAAAACCCCTCTCCCCCTGCCCAGGGAGAGCCAGTTTGGTGTAGTGGTTAAGTGTGCGGACTCTTATCTGGGAGAACCGGGTTTGATTCCCCACTCCTCCACTTGCACCTGCTAGCATGGCCTTGGGTCAGCCATAGCTCTGGCAGAGGTTGTCCTTGAAAGGGCAGCTGCTGTGAGAGCCCTCTCCAGCCCCACCCACCTCACAGGGTGTCTGTTGTGGGGGAGGAAGGTAAAGGAGATTGTGAGCCGCTCTGAGACTCTTCGGAGTGGAGGGCGGGATAGAAATCCAATTTCTTCTTCTTCTTCTTCCTTGGCGCAAAAGGATTCCTGCTCACCAATTGAAGAAGAGGTCCCTTCTGAGGGCACATTCCCCTTATCCTCAGCATGGTGTCCTGTTCCCTCTCAACCCTCATGCTCTCTGGCAGCAACAGGGCTGCTACGTTCAGAGCGGGGCTCATCTAATACGCCCTTGAGAGTCTTCCCCAAGTGCGTAACTGACCGTCTCTGCTTCCCCAGGGCAGTCACCTCGGCCTCAAGGGTACGAACTCGTTCCCTGAGGACCAGGAGCTCCTTGCATCGAGCACACACCCAAGACTTCTGTCCTTTGGGCAGATAGTCGTACATGTGACACTCAGTGCAAAACACTGGAAAGCCCCCACCCCCCTGCTGGCATTCTATCATATATATATATATATGATAGAATGCCAGCAGGGGGGTGGGGGCTTTCCAGTGTATATATATATATATATATATTTAAAAATATACAGTCCTCTTTAAATGCTGTTTGTTTAAGTGGCTCCCCTTCTAGAGGGTCAACTTACCTTATTGGGAGAACAAGGAAATCAGGGATCTGGGTTCCTGGTCCTTAGAGAGCTTCTAGGCAAAGAGCCCTTTGGCAAGGCGCAGTCTTGAAGGAGATTGATTATCTAGACCCTCTTCAGTCTGGATTTTGGCCTAAGTTTGGAAAGTAAATGGACTTGGTTATCCTGACTGATTAACTTTGCTGGGAGAATGATGGTGAAGCACTTCCCTGTTGATTCTGCTGGATCACTCAGTGGTTTTCAGTACCATTGACCACAGGATTCTGGAGATGCTGAGTGGGCTGGGAGTATTGACCAACCAAAGTGAGAAGGTGGTCCTGAGGGACTGCTGCTAAACCCTGTAGTATTTATGCTGTGGGGTCTCAAAGGGTTCCATTTTATCTCCCATGCTATTTAACATCTCTATGAAACCACTGGGAGAGGCCACCCAGGGATATAGAGTGAGGTGCCACCAATATGTGGATGATACCCAGATTAGTTTCTCCATAACAACTAACCCAGGTGGGTCTGCAGAAGTGCTGAACAGGTGCCTGGAGAACATAACATGGTGGATGAGGGCCCATAAACTGAAGCTCAATCCAGACAAAGGTATTGCTCAAGAACTGTGTAGCCTGTCCTGGAGATCCTAAGGAGTTGCACTTCCCCTGAAGAAGCAAATTCATAGCTTGGGGGGTGCTACTAGAACCTGGCCTATAGTTCTCCTCCATGCCACATAGTGCTCTTTATCAGCTCTGACTGGTTTGTTGGCTATGGCCACTGTGATCCATGCTCTGATCACGTCCAAGTTAAATTACTGTAATGTGCTCTACATGGGGCTATGATTATCTCCTATCCTTTCATGGGGGAAATGCCACCCCCCCATGATTTGAATAGAAACTTAAAATTTATTTATTTATTACTTTTCATTTATATCCCGCCCTCTCTGCAAGCGGACTCAGGGTGGCTTACAACATTATAAAACAATTAATCCGATAAAACATATAAAACCATAATTTACATATCAACTTTAAAACCATTCTATAGCGCTATTTCAATCCAGTATAGGCGGTATTGACTTCTTAACTATGATCAGACCCACCGGTGTCCGGTGGCAGCCCTTTTTCAGTTAGACCACAAAAGCCTGTTTAAACAGTTCGGTCTTACAGGCCCTGCGGAACGCAGATAAATCCCGCAGGGCCCTTATAGCTTCTGGGAGGGTGTTCCAAAGTTCTGGCGCTGCCACCGAAAAAGCCCTGGATCTCGTTACACATAGCCTGGCTTCTCTTGGGCCAGGGGCGGACAACAGATTTTTTGTCCCTGATCGCAGTGCTCTCTGGGGGATATATGGGGAAAGGCGGTCCCGTAGATAGGCAGGTCCCTGACCATAGAGGGCTTTAAAGGTTAATACCAACACCTTGAAGCGAACTTGGAATACAACAGGCAACCAGTGCAGCTCTCTCAGCATTGGCTGAATGTGCTCCCGTCACGGCAGCCCCATTAGCAGCCGTGCCGCAGCGTTCTGCACTAGCTGTAGTCTCCGGGTTAGTGTCAAGGGTAGCCCCGTGTAGAGAGCATTACAGTGATTTATTCTTGAGGTGACCGTAGCATGGATTACCGTCGCTAAGTCGTTGCGCTCCAGGTAAGGGGCCAGCTGCCGCGCTTGCCGAAGATGAAAAAAGGCAGATCTAACAGTGGCTGCCACCTGAGCCTCCATTGTAAGGGAGGACTCAAGGAGCACGCCTAAGCTCTTGAACTTAGGGACCGGTATCAATGGTACCCCGTCAAGGGCCGGCAGCTGGATCTCTCTCCCCGGACCGCCCCGACCCAGGTAGAGAATCTCCGTCTTCGTCAGATTCAATTTCAGCTGACTCAGTCTGAGCCAAGAGGCCACGGCTTGTAATGCCAGGTCTAGATTTTCCAGGGTACAGTCAGACTGGCCACCCATCAATAGATAGAGCTGGGCGTCATCCGCATATTGATGGCAACCCAGTCCGTACCTCCTGACAATCTGGGCAAGGGGGCACATATAGATATTAAATAGCATCGAGGATAGGACCGCTCTCTGCGGCACCGCACAGCTAAGAGAGTGCCTCTGGGATGCTTCCTCCCCTATCAGCACCCTTTGTCCCCGATCTTGGAGAAAGGAGGTCAGCCACTGTAAGGCCAATCCCTGAATCCCCACATCGGCAAGGCGGCTAGTCAGTAGCTGATGGTCAACCGTCTCAAAAGCAGCTGACAGATCTAATAACAACAGCACTGCGGAACCGCCATGGTCCAGATGTCGCATAAGGTCAGCTATGAGGGCGACCAGAACTGTCTCCGTCCCGTGACCTGGCCGGAAGCTGGACTGGAATGGATCCAGTGCGGAAGTGTCCTCTAGGAATCCCTGCAGCTGAATCGCTACCACCCGCTCTATGACCTTGCCCAGAAAGGGAAAGTTTGACACCGGCCGATAGTTCGCCAATATGGCCGGGTCTGCTGATGGTTTTTTTAAGAGGGGATGGACCACTGCCTCTTTAAGAGGTGTGGGAAAGATCCCTTCAATCAGGGACCTGTTGATAATGTCCTGTAGTGGTTCACGCAGCCACGTTTGGCTAGCCTTTATAAGCCAAGACGGGCACGGATCTAACCTACAGGTCGTAGGGCGCACAGCTGCAAGGATCCTGTCGACTTCCTCCAGACTGAGTGGGCCGAAGGAGTCCAAAATTGGACCAGAAGACGTGCTCGGTGCCCCAAGTTCATCTACTGTATTAATTATAGCGGGTAGGTCGTGTCGGAGCGACGAGACCTTATCTGCGAAAAAACTCGCAAAAGCCTCACAGCCTATTTCCAATTCTCTATTATTTTGTTTGCCCTGCGGCAGTTCTGTTAATGACCGAATTATACTAAACAATTGTGCTGGGCGCGAGATCGCAGATGCGATTCTGGATGCAAAGTAATCCTTCTTTGCAATCCGAATAGCCATCTCATAGGTCCTCATAAATGACCTATATGATGTTCTCGTAGCTTCGTCATGAGCGTAGCGCCATTGTCTCTCTAGTCGTCTTAATCGTCGCTTCATTGATCGCAGCTCCGGGGTATACCACGGAGCGGATCGTGATTGAGGATGAAGAGGACGTCGGGGAGCGATTTCGTCGATGGCCTCGGAGAGCCGGTTATTCCAGGTCTCCACTAGCTCATCCAACGAGTCGCCGGTGGGCCAAGGATCCCATATAGCCGTTTGAAGCCGCAACGGGTCCATCTGACTACGCGGGCGAGCCCAAATCTGCTCACCGCCTAAACGGGACAGGGGTGGCATGTCCACACGAGCCTTCAGGGCATGGTGGTCAGACCATGGCACTGCCTCGGCAGATATCTGATTCACTACTACTCCCGCTGCAAAGATCAGGTCTAGTGTGTGTCCAGCCTGATGCATGGGCACTGTTACATATTGGGAAAGTCCTATTGCTGCCATGGAAAGCACCAGGTCCGTCGCACGAGTGGAAGCTGTGTCCTCAGCATGGACATTGAAGTCACCCAGGACTATAAGTCGAGGGTGCTCCAATGCCCAGCCTGCTACAGACTCCATCAGGGACGGCAGGGCACTGGCCGGTGCGTTAGGCGGACGGTACACCAGCCAGATTGCCAAACTCTCCCCAACGTCCCACACCAGGCCCACACACTCCACGCCCTTGATCTCTGGCGGCGGTATCCTGAAGGAGCAATCCTCCCGTATGAAAAAAGCCACCCCTCCCCCCCACCCGCTGGTCCGGGCCTGTTGAAGGACGGAAAAACCAGGCGGGGCCACTTGGGAGAGAGCAACTGTCTCCCCCTCCCGCACCCAGGTCTCCGTCACACAAGCCAGGTCCATGTCCTGCCTGATGAAAAATTCTTGCAGGACTGAGGTTTTATTATTTATGGACCTGGCATTGCACATCACCAGGGACGGAGGCGAGTGTTGCCACTTGGCCCTCCCACTTGCCATCCTTGGGATGGGACGCAGGCTGGAAGGGGAGCGAGCCCTTTTGTGTCTCAAACTCCTTCCATTCACACACTGCCTGCTCCCACCACTGTACTTTCCCCTCCCCAGGAGCACTGGAATCCCCTGACCTGACATCATTTACCAAGATCTTCCGAAGTCTAGGTCTCTATCTTGGATCAGCAACTGCACAAACGTATTCTGACCTTTTGCCCACTCTATCTAAAAATTCCTAACCACTACCAGTCGTCTCAGCCAATTAAGAAAGGAAAAGGAAGAGAATCAGCAATAATAATTATATTTTTTTTAAATTTATTTTAGTTCGCCCCCTCCCCCGACCCTCAATTCTAATTAATTGGTCAGTTATCTTATCTTATCTCATTTTAGTGGATAAATAATCCCCTAGGTCTAAATAGAATCATCTAATCAAGTTTTAAATCAATTTAAGACCCCAAAATAACCATAAATAATAAGTGGGCAAAGTCACTGATTGCAGCGGGTAATTTGTTTGCTGGAAAGCTGGGAGTGGTGGTATGCTGCAGTTCTTAAAGTGCTAGATGGTTTTAGGGGCGATGCCCATGGTTAACAGGAGGAATAAACAACACTCAAGGAACCACGCCATTTGCTCTCATTGTGTAGTGCCCAGATTCAAGGCAGATGTCCACAGACCATCCAGTCCCAGGACTGGACAAGAAAATAGCACTACACAATATCAGAGGCTTTTTCCAGGGCAACATCAAATCTGGCCTTAGAATCACAACTGACACTAGGTTCCACTATGGGAGGCCAACTTCAGATGTTCCATCAAGCATGAACTCATCTACCTAGTGACAACTGGGTATTCCCAAGCCAAGTTAGTGATTTCTCCCAAGCCAAGATGACCAGAGCAACACACCATTGCTGCAATAAACATCTACTGGAAATCAGGGCTATAGAAATCTCAGGAATTTACTCTGCATTTTTCACAGTCCCCAAGAAAAATGGAGACTGGAGAGTGACACTGGACTAAACAGCTTTGTAATGCACAGACACTTCTGCATAAAGATCCTGAGGTTTAAAGCTGAGGTCTTAAGGCACAACAACTGCATGGCTTCAGTAGAACACATATTTATCTGTCTCTCCTGTTGTCAGCTTTCCCTCCCCCTGGCAGCCTGTCCCTGAGAAAATTATCCTCTGTGCACTGTTGAGATCATACTTTGTGGAAGAGTTGCCAGCATTTTATCTGTGGCCCTATTTACTCATCTCTCTTCTGAAACCAGCATTGCTGGGAAAGAAAACTAGTGCCCAGAGCGTTACAGGAAGAAATACTTATGTACATACTGTTGATCAGCAATCATCCCACTGGGATAACATCTTCCACTTGGGACTTTTAGAATCATAGAGTTGGAAGGGGTCTCCAGAGTCATCTAGTCCAACCCCCTGCACAATGAAAGAAAACCACAGGTACCTCCCCCTGCCCTCCTTCTCATGATCTGCCTAAGCTCACAGAATCAGCATTGCTGCCAGATGACCATCTAGCCTCTGTTTAAAAACCTTCAAAGAAGGAGAGCCCACCACCTCCCAAGGAAGCCTGTTCTACTGAGGAACCACTCTGTCAGGAAGTCCTTCCTAACGTTTAACCAAAAACTCTTCTAATTTAATTTTAACCTGTTGGTTCTGGGCTGGCCTTCTGGGGCCATAGAAAACAATTCCACATCATCCCTTATATGACAGCCCTCAAAATACCTGAAGATGGTGATGATCATATCACCTCTGAGTCATCTCCTCTCCAGGCTAAACATACCCAGCTCTTTTGACATTTGTTCATAGGACAGTCTCCAGACCTCTCAACATCTTTGTTGCCCTCCTCTGGACATGTTCCAGCTTGTCAATATCCTTCTTAAATTGTGGTGCCTAAAACTGAACACAATACTCTAGGTGAGGTCTAACCAGAGCAGAGTAAACCGTGCTCTGCATGCTCAACTTACTCCTGATTTTCTTGGAAGTCAATGCGCAGGCATTGGAGTATGTTTGGATGTGGTTCTTCTACATGTTTGCCCTCCGAGTTGCCCTTCCATTTATTTTCCCACATAATAATAGAGCAATAATGAGGATTTTCAAGGGAGGGTGCTGTCATCTCTGGTGATGTCATCCATTCATTTTTTTAAAAAAGTCACCTCCCAAGCTATGAATCTGCTTCTTCACTCACACTTATGGAAAGCAAAGAATTACAGATCTTAAATTCATCTGAACAATCCCATGACAGAAAACAGAGTCAACATTTGACATTCTCCCATTGCTTCTCATTCATCATTTATTTCCGGAACACAAAAATGTCTGAGGTAAGCATAGAATTGATATATTTAGAGACTTGTGCAGATATGGGGTTTTTTCTCATATGAAAGATTACTGCACAAAGGAGATCCCACCCAAGGATTCAGTAATTACAGAACAGTCATTCTGTTTCACACACACCCCCACAAATTTTCACATAAGCCACTAGAGATCCTACACGATTTGAATATCAGGTGACACAAGAGACTAAATTGAAAGCTTTACTTTCTGAGATTTATATATTTTTTCTGTGTTTAAAACAATTTATTGTAATGTAATATGTTGTAATAACATGTCATCATTTGTCATTAAATATTAATACACATATAACATTTTCTGCACCCCACCCCACCCCTTTTGTGACCCCCAGCAGTGCATATCCCCTTAACAAACATCCCCGTATTACTATTTAATCTGTTATAAGGTAATAAGCCTTTATCTATTAAATATCTTTAATAGATAAAAACCCAAAGGTTATAATTATAATCCATCTTCATGGTATTTCTTCTTAATCATTGGGGGGGGGGGGAGTTATAATCCAATAATCATATTTTTAAACTGTAATCCATATATCGTTTCTTTAAAAATTAACCATTGTCAAAGATCACCAAAGGTCCTTTAACATTCCATTGTTTTTCAATGTATTTTTGAAACTTTCCCCAGTTGTTTTTAAATTTCTCTAAATCTTGTTCAAGATTCTTGTAATTTTGTCTATTTCACTCCAATGCATGACTTTCAGAGTCCATTCCCATACTTCTGGTATTTTGTCTTGTTTCCACATTTGCGCATATAATGTCCATGCAGCTGAAAGCATATACCAAATTATTGTTCTATCTTGCTTTTGAAATTTTTCCATTTGTAATCCCAACAGGAAAGTATCTGGTGCCTTCTTAATATTATACCCCAAAACTTTTGAGATCTCCTGCTGAATCATTTGCCAGAATTGTTTCGCCTTTTCGCAAGTCCACCACATATGATAGAAAGATCCTTCATGACATTTACATTTCCAACATCTATCCGACAACTGATTGATCATTTTTGCCAATTTTTTAGGTGCCATGTACCACCTATATAGCATTTTAAAGCAATTTTCTTTAATGTTATAACATGTAGAAATTTTCATAGAGTTCTTCCATAGGTATTCCCATGACTCCATCTGTATTTCCTTGTTTATATTTATCGCCCATTTTATCATTTGTGATTTAACTACATCTTCCGTAGACTATTTCAATAATAGTTTATATGTCCTTGAGATCAGCTTTTCATTTTCTCCAAACAGCATTCTCTCCAGTTCTGTTTGTTCTTGTCTTATTCCATAGTTCTTGATGTCCTGTTCAAGCAAGCTCTTTATTTGTTGCAGTTGAAACCAATTATATTTATATTGTATTTCTTCAGCTGTTTTTAATTCCACCTTTTTTCCTTGGATTTTTAAAAGTTGTTTCATTATTTTTTTCCCAGATCTGTCCAGAGTATTTTTCACTGTTCCATTAAAGTCTCCCATTATCATAATTTGATTGTGCACCACTTGGTCTAATTGTTGCATTATATCTTTTAAAAAAGTCTTTTGCTCCATTTGAAGCATATACTCCCAGCAACAAAGTTCTTTTATAATTCAGTGTCACTTCTACCACAGTACATCTGCCATCATCATCTTTAAAAATTAATTTCAGGTCTAGTTCTTGTTTGATATAAAAAACTACCCCCCTTTTTTCTCCTTAGCCAATGAAAAAAATTCCACAACAAGTTGTTTATTCCATAAAAAATTGTAATCCATTTGTTTGATGTGTACTTCTTGTAGACAAATTATGCTACATTTTTGTTTCCCAATCCAGTGAAAGGTTGCCCTTCTTTTTTGTGGTGAGTTAAGTCCATTTGTATTCCAAGATATTAATTTGTTGTATGGTTTTTATTCTTGATCTAATTCCCCAAAGTCTTTATGCTCACTCAGAAAGTTTGTCATTTGCTGAATGGTTGTGATGGTAAATCTCCGTCATTTGAATTCAAAACTCAAACCCTCTGGAAGTTCCCATCTGTATCTTATTTCTTTTTCTCTCAGCTTTTCTGTCAACCTTTTATAGAGTCTCCTGTCACTGATGACTTTCCTTGGCAGTTCTTTCATAATTCTTACTTTACTGCCATCCACCTCCAGTGGGCTCTTAAATTGTTTACTAAGAGTCCTTCCCACCATGTCTCTTGTCACAAATCTTACCACCACATCTCTTGGTAAATTTTTTTTTGCGTATTCCGAATTTACTTTGTAAATATAATCATAGTAATGATCAGTTTCTTCTGAGTCTTGTCCTAAAAATTCAGCAATAATTTCAATTATATATATCCTTAGATCAGTAGTAGTAGACTCAGGCACCCCTCTTAGCCGTAATTGGTTCTCCATTAATTTACAGTCAGCAAGTAATGCTTTCTCCTGCAATTTTTGCATAGTGGAATCTACACGGTCCATTCTCCTATCTAGGTCTTTTGCCTTTTCTTCTACTTTTTGCACTTTCTGCAGAGCTGCTTGTGAATCTTTTCTGAGATCTTCAATATCTTTTTTCACATCTTCTGCACTTCCCCAATGTCTCTTTTTAACTCTGTTTTTGTTTCTCTAATTATATCTGCGAATCTTGCTTCCATAGCATCCATTGCTTCTTGCCATCCTGCTTTATCAGTCTTGTCTGGTTTAAATTTAACCATTCTCTCTTCTTCAAGTGATCCAGCCCTCATACGTTGCTGCTTTGCTGCTGATCTCAGCTCCGTCATAGCTGCTTGGCTGTTGCTTTAAATAGGTTCAAAAGTTGACCTCTCAAATTCAAATTTTAAGCACACAGTCGTATAAATTAGATCATGCCCTGTTAAATGAGCCCAAAACCGTTGTTCTCTGATGCTCCTAAGTCAAGATATTATTTTTAAAAAATATTTGTTGCATAAAATGGCTGCCGCAGTTTTTCTGTCAGTTTAAAAACTTTTTTCCTTTTTTCTCCAAAACAACACCAAAATTAGTTCTAAGTATATAGTCCAATAGATTTTATCTTTTAATGGTGATATCTGCCGGCTCTGCTATTTTTCAATGTCCAAATTTCTTTTTATTAACTTTAAAAATTTTGACCTTCTTGTAATGGCAACTGATACTTCTCTATGGTTTTGAGTCCTAGAGAGGGTTGGAGGACTTGTTATTTTTTCCTTCTCATAATGGCACCGTCCTTTACCTTCCTTCCTTTCTTGACACGAAGTCTCATTTTCTATGGTTGTGAAGTCTCACGTTTTTTCAGTGACGACACTTCCTGTATTATAATCACCAGCTCAGCAGATCTTCTAGGAGGGGTTTTCTATTCAAACCGCAGGTATTCCAAACAATATCTATTTTTCCTCTTTTAAACTTGTCTCTCACAATTTTAAAGTCCCAATTTCAACCCCTCCTTTATACTCTTGGATATACTATTGCGTTTCTGTTTCCAGACCTTTGCTTTTAGTCTTATAGTCTTTTATTTATTTGTCCCGGAGTAATAGATACAAATCTTTTACCTTCAGTTCTGATATCCTTCTTCGCACTGCTCTCTTAGTTATCAGATGTTAATCAGTCTCATAGAAGCTTTGTATCTTGGTGGATTTAAGCCAATTTAATGGCCTCAGAGATCCTCTATAGACGATGGAATGCAGTCCTTCTCGGGAGACTCTTCAAAACCAAAAAAGAAACCCCACTGGAGTTCCTCGTCAGCCAAAGTAAATCCCCTTAGAACTTCACATGCATTTCTTGGTCCCCTCCCTACCTGGAAGGGGTAGGCAGCAGGTGTTAAGATCATCTTCTCTGCCCAGAACAGAGGTTCTGATCTGCCCGTCTGCTGAAGAGCAGCTCAATCCTCCATGACCAAAACCTGGAAGTCTACTTTCTGAGATTTATAAATATCTCCTATTGGGATAATTAAAGAAGAGATTAAATTATCTGGATAAATTAGAAAGAGAATTACATGAGGTATTAGATGACTAGAGGATGGACATTTGGGGTCATATTCTAAGTGCAGGTTTTTTTACTTCTTACAAAGTTTAAACACATTAAACTCATGTTAGTTTCTTTTCAAAAACTATGCCATGTTTTCTGCCCTAGGCTAGTTCACTGCCACTTGCCAAGATTTTCATACAGACATGGGATGATTCCAAACCTCTATGTGATGCCCTGGAAACAAGATATGAAGTATCGAAAGATAAAGTTAAAGGTACATGAACCAGGAATACAATGTAACAGTTTTGTGTAGTTTAATGGGGGATTGGCACTTTGAAAGAGATTGGGGACATACAAATCCCAGTGCATATGTCTGAATTTAAGGGCACTTTAAACTTTTGAAAAGCACTCACCCCAAAAGAAAATAATCAATTAAAAATCCACTGTAGTGCTTTCCCCTTTAACCTAAACCTTCCTTTCTTCTCTGTTAGCTCTCCTTTAGTAACATATAAAATATAATTATAATCTTTAACTGTAACTCTTTTTAGGGTTGCCAAGTCCAGCTCAGGAAATATCTGGGGACTTTGTGGGTGGAGATAAGAGATTTGGTTCCTAGGAAATTTGACAATGGCACCCAGAGAGTGATAATTGATTATCTGAGTGGATCATATACTAAAATAAATAAAACTGTGTTGTGCAATTTAGGGTCTGATGAGTATAATTGTGACATCTCTTGGGGAAGAATGGGAGACAAAAGGGATCAGGAAAAAGATGATGGGTAGTAGGATCTGGCTGATGATAACTGTAAAATGATGGGATTAGTCCAACTATGTTCTACCCCCAGCGGTGCTTTCTTTAATGGGTGGCAGGAAGACTCCTTTGTCCACCAGAATCATTATGATGGCTTCACATTAGTTTCTTTGTCTCTGGCTGGGCCACTGACAGCTGCATAACCAAAGCTTGATGCAAAGACTCTGGAATGTAGTACATGGTGAAGACGCAGCCTCTTTATGGGTGCTGCAGGAAAACAGTTGTCATTCTGAAACCTCCAAGAACATGGCTTCTCCTTGGTCTGCTGCTTGTCTTGTCTCCATGAAGACAGGGCTGCTGTCGTCTGCAACAGGATGGCTGGGCAGCATGGTCTAAATTCTTTGTGGCTCTATTCACAGAAGCTACCCACAGTATAGCAGTCCAAGCAGGGATGTACTGAGCCCAGTCAGCTCAGCATTTGTGACAATCCATGAGAGCCACATGCTCAAAACCTGGTCTGGCATGAGTGCCAGTTTTATTTATTTATTTTTGTAGATTTATAGCACATAATGGTCTCAGGGCGGGTTCCAACACAATAAAACAATCAAATTAACAGTAAAACAAATAACAATAAAACAATTGAACAGTTAAAAACAGATTAAAATTTAAACTAGTTAAGCCATTAGCTCAGAATTGATTTAAAGCGGCGTGGAATGGTGTGGACATATCAATTAAGTATAGCTTTAGGTATCTATGGATGTCAACTGTATCAACCCGATTTAAGCAACAGTGCTGGGAGGCCAATTTGATGGTACAATAAGATAAGGACATCTGCCTGCCTCAGCCATAGGCCAGGTGGAACAGCTCTATCTTATAAGCCCTCTGGAATGGCAACAGATCCGGTAGGGCCCAAACCTCTATCGGGAGCTGGTTCCACCAGGCTGGGGCCAGGGCTGAAAAAGCCCTGGCCCTCGTTGAGGTAAGCCAGACATCCCTTGAGCCAGCGATGGTCAAAAGATGTTGGCTGGCTGATCATATTGACCTCTGGGGCTCATATGGGGAGAGATGGTCCCGCAGGTTATCCAGTCCCAGGCCGCAAAAGTCTTTACACATCAGTACTAAAACCTTGAAGTGGATCCAGTATTCGATTGGTAGCCAGTGCAAACTTCGCAGCATCGGCCAACTGCTCGCCCGTACAGGCGATTCAGTCAGCCATTGGGCTGCCACATTCTGCACCAGCTGGAGTTTCCGGATCAGCCTCTAGGGCAAGCCTGCATAGAGTGAGTTACAGTAGTCCAGCCTGGAAGTGACCATTGCATGGATCACTGTAGCTAAGTCCCGAGGAGCCAGATAGGGCGCTAGTTGCTTGACCTGCCAAAGGTGGTAAAAGGCAGATTGTGCAACAGCTGTGATCTGGGCCTCCATAGAGAGGGAGGCATCCAGTATCTCACCCAGACTCCTCACCTTCTGAGCTGGCACAAGAGATGTGCCATCCAGGGTGGGGAGCCAGATGCCCAATCTTAGCCCCCCACAGCTCATGTACAGGACCTCCGTCTTGGTTGAATTAAGCTTCAGCCGGCTCAGTTGCAACCAACCAGCCACTGCTTCCAGCGCCCTGGTTAGATGGTCTGGGGTGGAGTCTGAGCGGCCATCTATCAACAGATAGAGCTGGGTGTCATCTGCATACTGGTGACAATCCAAACCCAAACCTCTAGCAATCTGGGCAAGGGGGCACATATAGATGTTAAACATCATTGGCGAGAGAATAGCTCCCTGCGGCACACCACACTCTAGTTTGTGTACATTCCATTAAAAACCAAAGTCAGGTGTGGGGGGGGGGGGTCTGAAAACATTGGCTATTTGGCAGAAGTACCATCCATTTTCAGGCTAGATGAGCAGTGTCCTGCTCAGTGGTTAGCACTGCAAGACAATATTGCTAGTGCTAGACTTCTCTAACTCACAGTTAAATGAGCAGGAAGCCATATGTCTACGTGCAGAATTCAGCAGTCTTCTTATGTTGGGGGGGCGGGATTCTCAAGTATTTGTCTCCCTCCCCCTTCACAATTCCCCAAAGGCTTCCAACATGTAGTTTTATCATTATTAGAGTTGTCAGTTTCCCTTCTCCTTTTCAATCTTTCCACATTTTCACAAACTGTTAATGATTATTATGTGGACTACAACTAGGAAATACACATCCTTTTGTGATTCATCTAGATTTACAGAAACACCAACTGGCAGAGCACTTTATTATATTACCTTTTATGGCTATCCAGACCAAATGGCCAAGCCACACTGGTTTACCATGTGATCAGTCTGCATACTTAATCAACAAACTGCTTGTATTTCAGCCCACAATACCTGATCCCCACATCTGATGAAATGAGCTTAGAGAGCACACAAAAGCTTACGTTCTGAATAAAACTTGGTGGGTCTTAAAGGTGCAACTTGTCTCCTGCTTTATTAATAGTGGTGTTATTATTAGTAAGCAGGTTTTACAGAGAATACTTTTTTTTTAATTCTCTTGCTTAGCATGCTGAACTTGTTGGGCTATATTCTGGAGCTCCCGAAGACACTCTGTTTTTAGACAAAAGTGAGAGGCATTGCCATGGTGAGGACCGAAAGCAACTTCTACAGAAAGTTCCACAGCAAATGGCAATTGCAGATATTCCCATCTATTCTCATCTCTCCAGATACCACAAATCCATAGTGGCTTATGGATTCAGGCTCAAACTCTGAGTTGCATTATTGCCAGCTGGAACGTATCCACTTAGCTGTAAATTAAAAACTCTGCTGCAAGTCAACAAGTGTGGTATTGACCCTTTTTGGAATTCAGTTAAACTTCCATTGAATCTGTGAGAGGTTCTATTTAACTAATAATTTGTGGTTTGATTCACTTGTCTGGGAATCATCCTAACGGTTTAGACCAGGGGTGGGGAACTTTTTTTTTGCCTAGGGCCATATGGATATTTATATCATCATTCACAGGCCATAAAAAATTATCAACTTAAAAAACAGTGCTCCACCAAGGGAGAATAATTCAGGCCAGCAAAATTAATGCAAATAATTGTTTTTGTATTTGAAGACATGTGGGGAGAGCCTAATCTGGTGCACACACACACACAAACACACACGGCCCGACGCCTTAGACAAGTGCATAGGTCCAGGGCTTTTTTTGTAGAAAAAGCCCAACAGGAACTCAGTAGCATATTAGACCACATCCCCTAATATTAGCGTATTAGGTCACACCATCTGGGATAATCAAGTGCAAACTGAACTGTGACAGTAACTTTTCCAAGTCCTGCAGCAGTTCTGGCTGGCCAGCCAGGCTCCGGGGAGGCTGCCGCACAGTACATCTGGGCCCTGTGATCCCTTCCTGGCCCTGGGGAGGCTGCTGCACAGTGCGGCTGCGCCCCACGATCCTCACTGGCTAGCAAGGCCCCAGAGAGGCTGCCCCATGGCTTGGTTCGGCCCAGCAATCCCTGAGGGCCACACCGAGTGACCTCGAGGGCCATATACGGCCTTCGGGACAGAGGTTCCCCATCCCTGGTTTAGACTAAGTCTTCATTTGTTAGCATCCAAGCTTTGGCATTCAATTTAACTGTTGCCTCTGACTGACAACTAACTACACATTAAAGTGACCTTGGGCTGGGGCTGAGTCTGCCATGAAGATTTTCAGTCAGACATGAGCTGCAAGTTCACCGGTAGAAACTCAATTTAATTTACTTTTTTAAAAAAACAAAAAAAACCCCCAACTCTATTCTTACCTGCTAGGTAGCACAAAATAAGGAGGTAGAAATACTTTTTGTTGTGGTACTGTGCTCTCTCTCCCTGAGTGTAAAGGAATCCCAAAGCCTGAGCTTCTTTGAGAACAACATTGGGCTGCTGCAAATCAAGATCAAGGAACAAGATTTACTAACAGATGACCAAAAAAGAATATGAACAAAATAGCCAAACATTAAATACATTAGGGTTTGTAGAATCTTTCGGGCTCAAGTGCCGTGTTCTACTGGAGAAAGTTTTTCTTCCAGACGTTTCATTCTCAGCTGCGGAGAACATCCTCAGTGGCGTTGCAGCCGGAGCAGGCGCTCTGACCTTCTTGGCTGCTGTGCATTGAGTGAGGCCAGGGCTGCTGGAGAGCTGCTATTTCTAGGCTGGAGGGGGTGTGGTGAAAGGACAATAGGTTTGTGGATGTGCCCATTGTTTGGTGGGGCTTCCTGGAAGGGTAGTGATAAGGAAACTGGCTGTTGAATGTGACCATTGTTCTGTGTTAATTGCTGGGAGAGTTGAAAGGGGTGTGAAGATAAGGAAGATGGTTGTTGGCTGTGCTGATTGTTCTGTGGAATATGCTGGTTGTTCTGTGAATTTCTGCAATTTATAGTCTGTAGGGTGTTTTGCAGAGCTGGATACCAAGATTGGTGTATGGAAATGCCTGTTAAAGTTGTGCTGGTGTTTGTAAATCTCAATAGCTTCTCTGTTCAGGTGGGTATGATAATGTGAGGCCGTAGAAAGGACTTCAGTTCTTTCAAAGTGGATGGCGTGGTCTCCTTCTTGAAGTGCATGTTCAGCTACAGCTGATTTTTCTGCCTGAAACAAACGACAGTGTCTCTTGTGTTTGGTGAGGCGGGTGTTGATACTGCATTGGGTAGTGCCAATGTAGACTGCACCACAGGAGCAGGGTATTTTGTAGACTCCAGGGGTTGAAAGTGGATCTCTCATATCTTTGGCCGCGCGCAGCATGTGGCGGATCTGTTGTGTGGGTTTGAAGACTGTGTCAACATTGTGGCGTTTGAGAATTTTGCCAATACGGTCGGTGACAGATTTTATGTAGGGCAGGAAGGCTGTACCTACATTTGTGTGTGGCTCGGGATTTGGTGTGGATGGTCTCTTGGGATGGAGGGCTCTTCTAATTTCTTGTAGGGAGTATCCATTGGCCTGCAGTGACTGGTTGAGGTGGTGTAGTTCCTGCTGGAGTTGGCTTGGTTCACAGATGCATGATGCTCTATGGATGAGGGTTTTTACAACTGTACGTTTTTGGTGAGGATGATGATTGGAATTCTTATTTAGATAGCGGTCGGTGTGTGTGGGTTTCCTGAATACAGTGTGGCCGAGGAAACCCACATATTGCCTGCTCCAGCTGCAGTGCCACTGAGGATGTTCTCTGCAGCTGAGAACGAAACGTCTGGAAGTAAAACTTTCTCCAGTAGAACACGACACTTGAGCCCGAAAGATTCTACAAACCCTAATTATGTTACCAGCCGTGAAAACCTGAAATCTTTGATTAAATACATTCTACATTTATTCTCTCTACTGTGTCATGGGTGCTGGGGACCCTGCAGAGGAAGTTGAGCCTGCAGAAGAAACTGTGCCCCTGCCACCTGCACCAGTGCCCCTGCCTCCTGCTGGAGAAGATCCCAGCCCCCCTGCCTCGCCCTCTCGGGTGGCGCATGTGCGTGACCACCTCCGTCAGGACCTCAGGGATTGAAGGAGGGCGGCACGCTCACAAGCAAGACGCTCCCTGAGCCCTGAGTTTTGAGAGGATTCTGGCCCTTCTAAGAGCAAGGATGCTTGAGTTGCAACAGGATCCTGGCTGCCTCTCTGAGCCAGCAATTAGCCCAAATGGGCAACAGCCAGCAGAGGGCTATATAGCTGTAGGCTTTGGGAGGAGGCTTTGTGGAAGCAACTAGTCATCTCTCTGATGTTCTAGCATCCACTCCGGCTTGACTTTGGTTTCTGGACTCCCTGACTTTGGCTTGTGACTTCTGGACTCCCTGACCTAGGCTTCTGGACCTCGGACCTGCGATACTTGTACAGTGATTCGGATTTGGCGCCTTGGACCCTCCTGCTTACTGGCTACAGACCTTGGACTGCCCCTGGACTTTGCCTGACCCGGCCCCAGCCGTGACAGATTGCTTCCACCCGACAAACACCCACTCCATAGGATGGATGATGAAGCAAGTGAAACCACAGGACTACTGGCTGCACTCCAAGCCCAGGTACAGCAGCTAACACAGGCAGTGGTGTACTTGCAGCAACAACCTGCGGCCAGTGCTCCAGCCAAGTGCCCAGTTCCCCCACCTGACAGATTTGGGGGTGCCGCGGAAGAATTTCCTGCTTTCCTAGCACAGTGTCGGCTGTACTTCGAACTGAGAGCACGGGACTTCCTCAATGACAAAACGAAGGTGTGTTTCATCATCAGTCTGTTAAAGGGGCAGGCGGCCAAATGGGCCACACCCTTGCTGGTTGCGTCCTCTCCCCTACTGACTGATTACCAGGGGTTTGAGGCCCACCTGTCTGCTGCGTTCTCAAACCCAGTCCAAGCAGCCACAGCCAACCAGAAGATCAGGGCGCTGAAACAAGGCAACTCCTCGGTGGCTCAATATGCCACCAAATTCAAGCTCCTGGCCCAAGACTTGGCGTGGAATGAGGCTGCCCAGATGGACCAGTTTACCGAGGGGTTGGCAGAGGAAGTCCTGGATGAACTGGCCAGGGTAGAGCAACCACCCACGCTCCAACAACTTATCACCCTCTGCCTCCGCATCGATGGCCGCCCGGAAAGTCGCAGCCAAGCTAAGACCAGAGGGCGCCGGCTCCCTGCGCCGTGCCACTTGGCTCCTCACCCATCCCCAGCTGGTACCAGCACCGAGGATGAGCCTATGCGGCTTGGAGCTGCTCGACCCCGCCTGACCACAGAGGAAAAGACCAGACGCCGCACACAGAATCTGTGCCTCTACTGCGGCACGGCAGGCCACTATGCCTCTGGCTGCCCTGCTAAGCATTGGATACCCGGACCTTCGCTGCCACCACTGCCAAAAGGGCAGCCCCAGGCGTAAATGGACCCCCCAGCCTGGGGCAACTAGCTGTGTCCTCCGAACAGCGGGATGATACCCCGGGGCCGTTCCTGCTACCAGTCAAACTCCGTCTACCAGACGAACGCTGGCTGTTCGTGTATGCCATGCTGGACTCGGGAACGGCCCACTGTTTCATAGATGCCGCCTTCGTAAAGCAGCACCAGATCTCAGTGCAGACAAAAGAGATTCCGACGCTGATGGAGGCTATCGATGGGTGCCTCCTCCATTCTGGGCCCGTCACCCAGGAGACCAGTCCCATCACCTTCCACGTGCAGTTGAATGTCGCCCGCATGCCTCGCTTCCCGCTGATTCTGGGCCTTTCCTGGCTGCAGCTGCACCTGCACAACCCCATCGTAGACTGGGCCCAGCAGGAACTATGTTTCCGAGACCCATGTCCTCATCTGACCCCTCCCACCAATCTAGCAGCCGGCATCCTGAGTGGTGGTCTTCAGCTCCCTCAGAAGTATGAGGATTTTGCCGATGTCTTCGAAGAGACAGGAGCGGACCAGCATCCCCCTCACCGGCCCTATGACTGTGCCATTGACTTGGTACCTGGGGCACCACTCCCGGTGGGGTGTCTGTACCCAATGTCAGAGCCTGAGTTGGCAGCTCTGCGAGACTTCCTGGACAAGAACCTGAAATGCGGAGTCATCCGACCCTCGACCTCTCCCCTGTCTGCTCCAGTCCTCTTCGTGAAGAAGAAAAGTGGGGAGCTCCAGCTGTGCAATGATTACCGGGCCCTGAACAAGATCACCATCCGCGACCAGTATCCTCTACCACTGATCCCTGAACTCTTGGATCGCTTAAAGGGGGCCCAAATCTACACCAAGCTGGACCTCCATGGAGCATACAATTGGTGCACATACGGCCCGGAGATGAGTGGAAGACCGCGTTTGGGACCCAATACGGGCAGTACGAGCACCTGGTGATGCCCTTCGGATTGACCAACGCCCCCGCTGTCTTCCAGAGGTTCATGAATGACATCTTCCGGGACCTGCTCGACCACTTCGCGATCATATACCTAGATGACATCTTAATTTACTCCAGTGATCCTGCCCAGCACGCCGAGCACGTCCGCCAGGTCCTGCAGCGCCTACGAACCCATGGCCTCTATGCCAAGCTGGAGAAGTGCGACTTCGACCTGTGCTCTGTCGAGTTCCTCGGTCACATTGTGTCACCGCAGGGGATCCTCATGGACCCGAAAAAAGTGGAAGCGGTCCTGACCTGGCAGGCTCCTCAGAATCGCAAAGATCTGCAGCGATTCCGGGGTTTTGCCAACTACTATCGGCAATTCATCCCGGCCTATGCATCCCTGACAACACCCCTGACTCAACTACTCTGCCCCAAAGAACCCTTCCGCTGGTCCCCAGAGACCGATAACGCTTTCTCCACCCTGAAGACCCGCTTTGCTACCGGGCCACTCCTGAGATACCCTGACCCCCAGCTTCCCTTTACGGTGGAAGCTGATGCCTCCAACGTGGCCCTGGGAGCAGTGCTGTCCCAGCGCGAGGAACCGTCTCAGCCACTCCAGCCCTGCACCTATTACTCGCGCCAGCTTACTGCTGCGGAGAGGAACTATACCATCTGGGAGAGGGAGTTGCTCGTGATCAAGGCAGCTTTTGAGGTTTGAGGCATTACCTCGAAGGTGCTCGCCACCCTGCTCAAGTGCTCACTGACCACTGGAACTTAGAGCACCTCCAGACCACCCGCCGTCTCAACCAGCGCCAGATCCGGTGGTCCCTCTTCTTCTCCCACTTTGACTTCCGGATCTCCTACATCCCCCATACCCAGAACCGGAAAGCAGACGCGCTCTCCTGGAAACCGGAATACGCCCCTGCTTCAACTGAGACCGCGCCCGCTGCTCCCATCCTGCCGCCCTCAGTGTTTGCAGCCACCTCCACTTCCCCCACACTCGTGGAGGACATTCATGCTAGCCAGGCCAACAATCCCTGGGTCCAGCAACACCTCCAGGCACGCCAAGATGACTCAGCAGGAAAGTTCACGACTCGAGGCGGCCTCTTGCTACACCGCGAATGCCTCTATGTGCCGCCCGGGCCCTTGCGGGCAGAAGTGCTACGCCTGACCCACGACTTGTTACCCGCCGGGCACTTTGGACAGCATAAGACCACCCACTTGCTGACGTGAGAATTCTGGTGGCCACGAGTTCGCTCCGATGTTGCCCGTTATGTCAGCTCCTGTGACGTCTGCCGACGGGCCAAAGACGTCCCGGCCAAACCCTCGGGGTTGTTACAGCCCTTGCCCACACCCTCAGGACCCTGGGATACAATCTCGATGGACTTCATCACGGAACTTCCACGATCCAAGGGTCAGAATTGCATCTTGGTGGTCGTCGACCTATTTACCAAGATGGCCCACTTCATTCCGTGCCCGAAACTTCCCACAGCTCAGGAGACAGCCCAGCTCTACCTGCAACACATCTTTCGTCTGCACGGACTCCCAGCCCACCTGATCTCAGACTGGGGCCCCCAGTTCTCCTCTCGGTTCTGGCAAGCCCTCCATTCCAGCCTGGGGACTCGAGTGCACCTGTCCTCAGCCTACCACCCACAGACAGATGGTCAGACAGAGCGCACCAATGCCACGCTAGAGCAATATCTCCGCTGTTACACCTGCTACCAGCAGGATGACTGGACCACTCTGTTGCCTCTAGCGGAATTTGCATACAACAACGCGGTCCATTCCTCCACCCAGATGACCCCGTTTGCTGCAACCTACGGGTACCACCCTCGGTTCTTCCCGGCGATCCTGCCACCCAGGAATGTCCCCGCCATCGAGGCCTACCTGCAAGAACTCCGCGCCAGCCAAGACTTGCTCCGAGAGCAGCTACAGCGGGCCAAGGAAGCCTATAAACTGGCTGCGGACCGGAAGAGGCAGGAGGGCCCCCCAATCCAGTCGGGGGATCAGGTGTGGCTCTCAACTCGCTACCTGCACTGGCCTGGTCGGTCTCACAAGCTGGATGCGCGGTTCATTGGACCCTACGCCGTCATAGAACAAATAAACCCCGTCGCCTTCAGGCTCCAGTTGCCACCCCACCTCCGCATTCACCCTGTGTTCCATCGCTCCATCCTTGTTCCAGCTTCACCCCCTGACCCAGCTCGGCCTCCTTGCCCACCGCCGCCACCACCGGTGTTGGTGGATGATGAAGAGGTGCGCCAGGTCCTGGATTCCCGGTACCATCAGGGAGGCCTCCAGTACCTTGTGGACCGGGAGGGATACGGCCCAGAAGACCGGTCTTGGGAGACCGTGGACAATCTTCATGCCCCGGACTTGGTGCAACGGTTCCACAACAACCACCCCGACCTCCCAGGCCCCTCGACGGAGGAGGGCCCTGGGGGGGGGGGATAGTGTCATGGGTGCTGGGGACTAGGGATGTGCAAAAAAAAAAAATCGGAAATACACGGATTCGGAAGTACACGGGAAAAAAAAATTCGGATTCCCCCTGTACTTCTGAATGCCGTATTCGGAATAGCCGCATATACGGTAATGCGCGGCTATTTCCGAATATACGGCCCTATTATACCCTATGGGCCATTGAAATCAATGGCAAATAGGGTATATTTGAAGCCGCCTGGAGGGCGGGGGGTTTGAGGGAGAGCCCCCAAATTTGCAGGGGACCTGCAGGGGACTCTCCCCTCCAAACCCCCCAAGTCCCAAAAAGATTGGGCCAGGGGGTCCCATTCCAGGAGCACCCAAAGAGGGTGCCCCTATTCCATCATTATACCCTATGGGCCATTGAAATCAATGGCAAATAGGGTATAATTGAAGCCGCCTGGAGGGGAGGGGGTTTGAGGGAGAGCCCCCAAATTTGCAGGGGACCTGCAGGGGACTCTCCCCTCCAAACCCCCCAAGTCCCAAAAAGATTGGGCCAGGGGGTCCCATTCCAGGGGCACCCAAAGAGGGTGCCCCTATTCCATCATTATACCCTATGGGCCATTGAAATCAATGGCAAATAGGGTATAATTGAAGCCGCCTGGAGGGGAGGGGGTTTGAGGGAGAGCCCCCAAATTTGCAGGGGACCTGCAGGGGACTCTCCCCTACAACCCCCCCAAGTCCCAAAAAGATTGGGCCAGGGGGTCCCTGTCTTTGGGCTCCCCAAAAGGCCCATTGCCAACAATGATGGGGAAAGCCCAATTAGCCACTTCCTCCACTACAATTGCTGTGGGGAAAGTGGCTCTGGCCAGAGGGGGGTTTGAGGGAGAGGCCCCAAAACTGCAGGGCAGCTTCAGGGGACTCCCCAGCATGCAACCCCCCTGGCCCCAAAAGACAGCACCCATCTGTGGGCACCCCAAAAGGAACACTGCTCCCAATGGTGAGAAAAAACCAATTAGAGCCACTTCCTCACTGCAATTGTCGTGGGAAAAGTGGCTCTGGGGAGCAGGAGGTTTTGAGGAGAGCCCCCCAAACTGCTGTGCAGCTTCAGGGGACTGTCCCACACAAAACCCACAAGGCCAAAAAAAATTGGACCAGGGGGTCCAATTCCTGGGGCACCCAAAGCCAAACCTAACTTCACACCAGAGAATCTCTATAGGCCCCAAATGCACTACATCCCTCTATCTAATCTATGAACCCTGCAGGCCTGGCACCAATAAAAACCCAGTTGCCACCAACGTCGTGGCAGTACAAAACACAATCTGCTCAAGGTCTGCTCTGCAGACCTGGCTGCAGCAAACCCAGATGCCAGCTCTCCAGCCCTGCCCCAAACAACACGGGGAGAGCTGGCAAACCACAAAAAGCTTGCTGCCTCTGGGTCTCTCACCCAGGTGCCAGCTTCCCTGCCCCAAACAACACAATCTACAGGTGCCAGCTCTCCAGCCCTGCCCCAAACAACACTGCCCCAAAGTGACCCAGCCCACACACACCCTCGCCAACCCCCACACCAACCAGAGGTAATTTTAAAAAACCAAAACAAAACCAGAGAATCACAAGAGGCCAAGCAAACCAACTCAAGATTTTAAAAAGTGGCCTTTCACCAATAAGAAAACTCAGGCCAAATCAGTCAACAACAACACCCCCACCCCTAAAACCAGAACCAGAAAAGAGGGACAAAACAATGAAAATTAGGCCAAACAGCACCCCCCCCCCAATAACCTGAAGATAAAAGTAACACAGCAACAACACAACAGCAACAAATCAAACAATGAAACAGTAAAAAACTCAACTTTTAATAATACAGGAACTCCCCCCCCCCCCAAAAAAAACCCCCTTCACCCTAACCCCAAGAAATCCAAGCTACCCAAATCAGGAGAAGTAAAAGGACACTGCACTTTAAAAAGTCCTCTCACTAAATTAAGATATGGGCAAATTTGCAAAATCACCCCATCCCAGGCCCCCCCACCCCCAGCAGAACCTAACCTCAACCCCAAATAGGCTACCCTACCCACCCAGCACTCACCCACCCAAATCTGAACAAGTAAAGGGACTCTAGTCCTTTTACCAACAAAAACTAAAACAAGAACCCCCAAACTGTCTTACCTTGTCTTCTCTGAGTCCAGGGAGGTGGTAAGGCAGTGAGAGAGCAGCAGGCAGGGCCAGCCAGAGCCACCACAGCAGCAGCACAATCTCTCTCACACCAACCCACACCACATACACCAACACAGCAATGGAGGAGGAGTCCAGCAGGAAGACTCCTTAAAAAGGTTCTCTGGCCCTACAGAGAGCAATTTCAAAAAATAGCACTGCTCTCTCTGATTGGCCAGAGAACATTGCAAAAGATCAAAATAACAATGTAGCTGATGGCTGGGCCATCAGCTACACACGGGAGCTGTTCACTCTGCTTATGGAGGCACTTCTCCTCTTTGGTGCAGTACAATCACAGAATCACCGAGTTGGAAGGGGCCCTCCAGGCCATCTAGTCCAACTCCCCTGGCTCAATTCAGGATCAGCCTACAGAATCCCTGACAAGACAAAAGGCAAATGCAATTTTGGGCTGTATCAACAGAAGTATAGTGTCCAGATCACGTGAACTGATGGTATTGCATTGTGAAAGGGGGTTGGACTAGATGACCCTGGAGGTCCCTTCCAACTCTATGGTTCTAAGAGTTTGTCTAGCCGCAAGTGAGGGGGGGCTGGCCACCTCCCCAGGTAGCTAATTCCACTACTGAACAACTCTTACTGTCAAAAAAAGAGAGAAGAGTTTTCCCTAATATCCAGCCAGTACCTTCCCATCCTCAGCATACATTTCCCACCCACCCCCACCCCCTGCTTTCTGATGACCCTGCTGGAAGATGGAAAAAGTTCCTTGGGGGAAGGTGGCAGTGGGCTTTTGCTGGCAGGAGGTCTTCAGCAGGGGTCCACCTGATGGACAGCTACCTGCAGCCACCTGCAGCGGTGGTCTAGGTTTGGACTGCCTGCCCTGGATGGGGTTGGACTAGATGGCCTCTATGGCCTCTTCTCTTTTTCTCTCAGTTGTGTGCAATGAGCTTGGGAAAGGAAAATCCCCACTTATTAAACCTCAGCCCCAGCGCTGACTGAGATCAATTATAATTAGCACCGTCCCTTCCCTGATCTCTTCGTAAGGCAGGCAGAGAAATCCAAAATAAATAATACATAAAATGAGCAATTCATTTGATAGCAATTAACCCATCCCCCCCACGCCGCCCCCTTCTGCTTTGCTTCAGTGCTTGTTTACAAAGGAGGGAGAGAGAGAGAGATCAAATGGCAGCCTGAGGGGCTTTGATCTTCAGGGCTCCCCTTTGAAAAAGCACAGGAGACAGAGAACAGGATGTAAACGCCAAGCTGCCAGCAGTACACAGCAACAGCCCTGCAAAGCATGCATTTTGCAAATGCATGCTTTGGATTGGCTGCTGAGGCTCCTCTTCCCCCTCCCCCCCCTCCCTGATCCCAGGGAGGGTAGCCTCAGGCTATAGGAGAGGCGGGAAGCTAAGCAAGCAGCTCCATTGAGGCGCCTGCAGAATCCGCTTCCCGCCTTTTCTATGGAATTGACACTGACAGCCTTTTGACAGCTGTACCGTATTCTCCCGAATAGCAGTTCGGGAGAATACAGCGAGCCGCATTCGGGAGCCGCATTTTTGGCGGCAATGGGAATCGGCTGCGGGCAATGCCGGATACAGCCGAATCAGCATTGATTCGGCTGTATTTCCGGCTCGGCCGAGCCGAATGCACATCCCTACTGGGGACCCTGCAGAGGAAGTTGAGCCTGCAGAAGAAACTGTGCCTTTGCCACCTACACCAGTGCCCCTGCCTCCTGCTGGAGAAGATCCCAGCCCCCCTGCCTCGCCCTCTCAAGTGGCGCATGTGCGTGACCGCCTCCGTCAGGACCTCAGGGATTGAAGGAGGGCGGCACGCTCACAAGCAAGACGCTCCCTGAGCCCTGAGTTTTGAGAGGATTCTGGCCCTTCTAAGAGCAAGGATGCTTGAGTTGCAACAGGATCCTGGCTGCCTCTCTGAGCCAGCAATTAGCCCAAATGGGCAACAGCCAGCAGAGGGCTATATAGCTGTAGGCTTTGGGAGGAGGCTTTGTGGAAGCAACTAGTCATCTCTCTGATGTTCTAGCATCCACTCCGGCTTGACTTTGGTTTCTGGACTCCCTGACTTTGGCTTGTGACTTCTGGACTCCCTGACCTCGGCTTCTGGACCTCGGACCTGCGATACTTGTACAGTGATTCGGATTTGGCGCCTCGGACCCTCCTGCTTACTGGCTACAGACCTCGGACTGCCCCTGGACTTTGCCTGACCCAGCCCCAGCCGTGACATACTGAACTTTTTAAGCACGCAGGAAGATATCTCATCCTGTCCTTGGTCAGTTGACCTTCACAACAATCCTGCAATGGAAAACCCATCTCACAGGCAAACAAGCTGAAACAGAGCACACACACTCTACAGTATTTAATGTCTGACTATTTCATTCACATTCTTTTTTGAAATGCCTCTATCTTTTGAAAGAGACGCCTTCCTGATATATTATTTTTACTTTTTATGTTCAGGTTCAGAATTATTATTTATATTAAGTACATTTCTAATATCTTTGAATCTGTATTATACTCTTCAGGAGCAGGGCTCACTTTGTAGCAGAAGCTCATTTGCCTATTAGGCCATACACCCCTGATGTAGCCAATCCTCCAAGAGCTTACAGGACTTCGTACAGGGTCTACTGTAAACTCCTGGAGAATTGGCTACATCAGGGGTGTGTGGCCTAATATGCAAATGAGCTCCTGCTACAAAATGAACCCTGCTCAGGAGTATAATTTTTATTTTTATATATATATATATATATATATATATATATATATATATATATATATATATATATATATATATATATACACACACACACACACACACACACATGATTTTTTTGGCCACTGTGTTGGACTGGATGGGCCATTGGCCTGATCCAACATGGCTTCTCTAATGTTCTTATGTTAGTCGTCAGGGCCCACAGCCCTTTCCCCCAGGCCGGCTGCCTGATTCACTCTACCTTCTGAGCGAGAGATCCTTCTCTCAGCCACAAACTGTCCTCTCAGCCTGACTCTGAGAGAGAAAGAACACAGTTCCACAGCCCACAAAGTTTACGTAGCAATCACCTCATACAATCCCTGGACACTTATTGGTTACAGCGGGCACCAGGTAGGCTTCCCAACCTTCCCGCCCTGGCGGGGGACCCCAGGATTTCCACCCTCTTCCCCCGCTCCCCCCCAAAATGGAAGCGGGGGGAGAGGGGGGAAACGGTGCCGAGCCGTGCGATCCTGGAGCCGGCATGGCCGCCACGCCGCACCACTGCTGCCCCTTCCCCGCCCACCGCAGTTGCTCCTCTGAGATGGGCCCAGGCTGAGCCCATCTCGGAGGAGCAGCCAAGAGGCGGCAGCAGCGCAGGGGAGGGCGAGGCAGGCCAGGAGCATGGCGAGCCGCGAATCCGGGCCCTTCTAGGACCTGTACTTGCGGCTCGCCACGCTCCCGGCCCTCCTCCACCCCCCCTCCGCTTCCATCCCGGAGGCAGAGCGGGCGAGGCCCCCACGCTGCTGCCGCCTCTTCTCTGCTTGCCATGGCTGCTCCTCCAAGATGGGCTCAGGCTGAGCCCATCTCGGAGGAGCAGCCACGGCGAGCGGAGAAGAGGCGGCAGCTGCAGGGCGGCTCTCCACGCTCCCCGGCGCCGTTTCCCCCCCTCCCCCCTAGCTCCACCCCAGTGTCTCCTGGCTCCACCCCCAAAGTCTCCTGGGCTTGGACTTGGCAACCCTAGCACCAGGCATTGTGGGGATTGTAGGCTGCGTCTGCTTTCTACTCCCACACTGGTCTCTAGGCCTAGGGCTCCCAAGGCCTTGTTCCTAGGCCTACACAGATCATGACAGACCAGAACTCTGGAAACAAAAACTGGATCAAAACCTGGCTGAGTAATAGGAAGCAGAGAGTGAGTATAAATGGGCAGTCTTCGCAGTGGAGGACGGTAAGCAGTGGGGTGCCGCAGGGCTCGTTACTGGGTCCCATGCTCTTTAACTTGTTCATAAATGATTTAGAGTTGGGAGTGAGCAGTGAAGTGGCCAGGTTTGCGGATGACACTAAATTGTTCAGGGTGGTGAGAACCAGAGAGGATTGTGAGGAACTCCAACGGGATCTGTTGAGGCTGGGTAAGTGGGCATCAACGTGGCAGATGCGGTTCAATGTGGCCAAGTGCAAAGTAATGCATATTGGGGCCAAGAATCCTAGCTACAAATACAAGTTGATGGGCCATGTGGACCCATGCTATGGTTACCTTATGGCAAAACTATTGTAACACACATGCCCCTAAAGCCAACTGGGAAATGCCAATTGGTACGCAATGCTAAAGCTCAGTTACTACTGGGTGCCAGGCAAAATATGCATGTCAGATCCATACTGCAGCCATTCCACTGGTTATCAATCAGTTATCATAGTCAATTCAAGATACTAGTTGTCTATCACCTACAGAGCCCTTAATGGCCTTGGATCCACATACCTACAGGACTACATCTCCTGGGGCCAAGAATCCCAGCTACAAATACAAGTTGATGGGGTGTGAACTGGCAGAGATCCACCAAGGGAGAGATCTTGGGGTCGTGGTAGATAACTCACTGAAAATGTCAAGACAGTGTGCGTTTGCAATAAAAAAAGGCCAACACCATGCTGGAATTATTAGGAAGGGAATTGAAAACAAATCAGCCAGTATCATAATGCCCCTGTATAAATCGATGGTGCGGTCTCATTTGCAGTACTGTGTGCAGTTCTGCTCGCCGCACCTCAAAAAGGATATTATAGCATTGGAGAAAGTCCAGAAAAGGGCAACTAGAATGATTAAAGGGCTGGAACACTTTCCCTATGAAGAAAAGTGGAAATGCTTAGGGCTGTTTAGCTTGGAGAAACGTCGACTGCGGGGTGACATGATAGAGGTTTACAAGATAATCCATGGGATGGAGAAAGTAGAGAAAGAAGTACTTTTCTCCCTTTCTCACAATACAAGAACTCGTGGGCACTCGATGAAATTGCTGAGCAGACAGGTTAAAACGGATAAAAGGAAGTACTTCTTCACCCAAAGGGTGATTAACATGTGGAATTCACTGCCACGGGAGGTGGTGGCGGCCACAAGCATAGCCACCTTCAAGAGGGGTTTAGATAAAAATATGGAGCAGAGGTCCATCAGTGGCTATTAGCCACAATGTGTGTATGTGTGTTTGGCCACTGTGTGACAGAGTGTTGTACTGGATGGGCCATTGGCCTGATCTAACATGGCTTCTCTTATGTTCTTAAACATTGTATAATAGCATCAAACACCACAACCATTTGTATCTTAGGTTCTGTTACCAAATATGCATTCCTCAAGAATCGTGATGGCACTTTAGAAAAATGTTACGATTTACAGTTGCCTCTAGTGCCGGCTCAGGTACCAAAACTTCTTGCACTGAATTGTTACTTGTCAGGTTCATGTTTCCTTATTGACATATGCACATGTCAGTTTCTGAACTAGAAACTGACATGTGCATATATCTTTATAATCTTTAATTATATCTTTAAAAGGAACCCACTGGCAGAAATAAAGGAAGACAGTGAAAGCTGGTGAAAGTGTGAGCAAGAATGTTGAGAATGTTGACAGAGTTTGAATGCGTGGGGAGTTCCCCTGTATGAGCAAACTGTAGAATGCACTCCAGAAACTGTGATAAAGAGACAAAACTCCAAACAGCCAGTAAACAGTTGTATTTTGGGTTAAGACGTAAGAGGCAGTCACAGACACTCCAATGGTTCATACACATAAAGGCAGTCCTTCCAATATACAGTACCAAGCCAATATCCAAGAAGAGAAGTCAAGAATCCAGTCCATACATTACATCAATAGCCATGCAATCCTCCAGAGTAACAGTATTTCAGTCAAGATGTTCCTCCTCACTCACGCACGTCCTTCTGCTCCTTCTTATCACCCACAAATGCTGAGAGCAAGGCTTTCACTATTATAGTGCAGCCATCCAATCCTTACACTGATTGTACCATTAGCTGCACCTGTTACTCTCATGACTTTAATCTCCCCTGTATAGCCTAGTTGCATAACAATGACTCAGCAGTTATAGTTCCCTTAAAGCAACTTAACACTGACAGTACAGTAGAGTACTGTAGTAAGGCAGCAGAGAGTTGACAGATGATAAATACCTCCCCCCCCCCCAAAAAAATTCAAAATGTATGGTTATGTGCATCTTGACTTCATAAACTATATTAATGTGAAATAACTGATCAATTTTCCCTTTCACCAAGATCTATTCCAGTCCTGCCTGAGATAACCTTAACAAAAAGGACAATTCATTTTAATGATCTACACCAAAAGTTTCTTTGATTGCTCAAAGGATTGCTTTCAGTTTTTTTCTAATGTTTTTGTGGCCATGAATGCCTCCTCTTTCATCTTGCTCCCCATCTATTCTAAAAGATCACCTCTCTCATATGTGTCCTTGTATTAAGCTTCTCCAGCAAGAACTGTTACTTATCTATCTGAGAGCCAGTGCGGTATAGTGGTTAAGAGTGGAGGACTCTAATCTAGAGAACTGGGTTGAATTCCCCACTCCTCCACATCAAGCTTGTTAAGTGACCTCGAGCCAATCACACTTCTCTCAAAACTCTCTCAGCCCCACCTACCTCACAGTGTTATGGGGAGAGGAAGGGAAGGCCATTATATGCTACTTTGAGACTTCTTCGGATAGAGGGGAAAAAGGTAAAGGTGCAAGCCCTGAGTCATTACTGACCCATGGGATGACATCACATCATGTTTTCTTGGCAGACTTTTTTTTACAGGATGGTTTGCCATTGCCTTCCCTCGTCATCTATACTTTACCCCCAGCAAGCTGGGTACTCATTTGAAAGAAAAGGAAAGGTCTCCTGTGCAAGCACCAGTCGTTTCCGACTCTAGGGTGATGTTGCTTTCATAACATTTTCACGGCAGACTTAGTCTCTCTGTTATTGATATTAATCTTTGGTTCATTGATGTGATCTGCCTAATGAAAGCTTCCATTTAGGTATTTCATCTGAGGACTGGTGCTTTCATTAGTGGTTGTGCTGCTTTAGTAGAGCTGAATGCATTTGCCCAAGATGGACTGGATTTGAGGTACCTGTGATGCAGTGGGAAACACTCCCAAATGCTTTCAAGAGTTCCACTCTTTTAAAGTGTGTTGCTTCTATTTTTCTTGCTCTTGAAGTTGGTTAACAGTTTCTCTCTTGATTCCTGTTATTCCTCTGCAGTCTAAGAACTCTCAGCTTTTCATCCTCTGTCTCACAGAAAAATATCCCACTATGTTTAATTTTCTAGTGATTGCAATGGAGGTGTGTCATAGGCCAGAACAAAGTATTGGTCTAAGTTTTACAATGGACAGTTTCCTTTTTCACCACACTATAGCAATTTAGCCTGCTTCTTGAGCCCTAGATTGGTAGCCAATTGATCATTATTTCTTCTGTTACAAGCTATCTAGTCCTTCACAATGCCATACTTTCTCATAGCCACATCAATATTCCCAGGAAAGCTTTAGGACTTTGGAAACTGTCTTGGCTCTCCTCCAGGCCTTGAATTCAGCAGGAGCTCACAGAAGCAGAGCTCCTGAACCTTTCTGATGGTTCCCCCCACCTTCTTCCCACCTTGTCCATTGAGTAGTAGGTGCATCTGCATAACAATTCCTGGACGAGCTCCACCACCTATTTTTCTACAAAATGACCTGACCCATTTCCTCTATAACAGAACCTTTGGTGAAGTTGTTCATTCAAAGGTGGATAACCTTCAAAGGTAGATTGAACTTCTTTTATGATCAAACTATCATTCATAATGAGTTATTGATCTTTCTGTAGTGCTTCATATGATGGCATTTGCAGTTTGGATTTTTTTCCCCTTGAGTGATCATAGTCAATATTATATTTTTAATCTTGTGAACAAGACATCATCTATTCAGTAATAAAACCTTTCTAGCCCAAATTCAGTAGGGTGTATCAAGTATATTTTGTGATTTGAGCTTTACATAGAAGTAGCTGTTTGCCATAAAATCAACATTTCAGTTTCTTTCAGGCTCATTGTGCAGCAGCAGTGTTATAAAATGGGTGCCCTTGCCTCTTCTTGATTTATGCAGCCATTAAACTCCAATCTTCAGTAAAGCTGAGTGGATAAATTAATAAACAGTAGAGTCTAAATTTTATCTTGATCCATTTATGGGAATGAGAGATACTACCATTAATGATATCTAGCTCCTGCTCACATAATGTAATTGGTTATCAGCTAACAGGCCTAAGTCATACTATGCCAATGATTATGCTATTAACTGACTAATTAATTATCTAACATTCATATAATAAATCAGTGAAGAGTTGAATTACTAGGTTGACTGCTCCTGTGTGTGTGTGTAGGACCAGCTCACCCACTAGGCAAACTAGGTGGTTGCCTAGGGCACCAGGAGAGGGGGCACTGAATTGGGCTTCCCCCCTCCCAGTGCCCAAGACAACTGCCTAAATTTGCCTGTCTGCCCCTCCACCGCCAGCCCCCTCCGCCACTCCCTCCCTTCCCTTCTGCTGTGCTGCACTCCGCTTATCCTCCCCTTCCTCAGAGGAGCATGCTGCAATGAGGCTGGGCCCTATCGGCTTTGAGGCAGCCGGTATCTGAACATTTTTTGAAGAGGGAGCTGGAGGAGGCCTCGTTCTCCCTCACTTACGGTTCCAGAAAGGAGGGGGGAGAAGCCTCCTCCAGCTCTCTCTTCAAAAAATATTCAGATGCCGGCTGCCTTAAAGATGGTAGGGCCCAGTCTTGTCACGGCGTGCTCCTCTAATTGATTGGGGGCACGTGACAGAGCACAGCTGTAGATGGAGAGTGGAAGAAAGTGGAGGGGGGGATGTTGGCAGGAGACGGGTGGGCATGAAGCCTGCCTGGGGCGCCATGTGCCCTAGGGCTGGCACTGTGTGTATGTGTACATACATACATAGAGAGAGAGAAAGAGAGAGAGAGATGGATTGATGGATCGATGGGCTGGCAGAGTGGGAAATTGTGGTTCGGTTCATGATTCCTGAAATGGTTCACAAACTGACCCTGAACTGATTCACTAAATGGTTTACAAAATGGTTCAAATAAAAACACTCCCGGGGTCAAAATTGCAGGGGATCTTCAACTGACTCTCCTCTATGTGCCCACCAAGTTTGGTGGATGTTGGGGGTCCAAGTTATGGACCCTCAAAAAAGGTGCCTCCAGGCAGTGCTTTTCAATGAGAGGTCATGCACTGGTTCAGGAGTGTACAAAATGGACCTTGGGTGAGCTAGAGGCATCCACCTTGCAGAGTGCCTCCTGGGAATGTCCTTCCATATGCCAAACAAGTTACGTGCACATGGGGGGGGGGTCCAAGTTTCAAGCAAGATGCCCCAGAAAGGTGCTTTTTTAAGAGATGCTGAGCAAGGGGTTCATGCGTGGATAAACCAGACCACCCTCCATCTCACTGATGTATTCTCTGGTCAGGACCACACCAGCCACCCACCACACCTAGGCCCAGGAACCACCCTTAAGCTGTGGGTGCCTGCTGCCACCTGGCTCCACTTGCCCTCCCTTGGAAAAGTGACTGAAAGAGAGAAATGCCTTTTCCAAGTCAGTGGATGGGGCAATAGGGGTTTCAAGAGCCACATAATGTGTGTGAAAGAGCCACATGGCTTCCGAGCTGCAGTTTGGCCACCCCTGGCTATAATCATGAGCACAATTGAATGACATAGGACAGAGGCAAAGCACCCTAGTTTTACCAAGGGTTAACACAAATAATAGTGAGTCTGCTTCAGGTTACAGGTGTTTGTAATTAGCCTTATTCATAGATACTCTCTGTATCTCTTTGAAGGCCTAATATCAGAATGTAATAATTGGCTAAGTGAAAAACCTGTGCTCAGTTCAGTAACTAGATGGGGTGGGGGGGAGCCAGGAGCAAGTTGCATCATCACTTGGAGGGCTCCAGTAAACGAGCACTCTGATTGGATTTTGAAGACTGCCTGATGCCAGGGGCCTTAGATAAGGGTGCTTGTTAACTTTTGATCCCATGAGACAGATGCATCAGCTTCTAGCCTGGACTTTGCAATTTTGAATGATGTACCAGTTAATGCCAGCCAGGTGTCATGGGTGCTGGGGACCCTGCAGAAGAAGCTGAGCCTGCAGAAGAAACTGTGCCCCTGCCACCTGCACCAGTGCCCCTGCCTCCTGCTGGAGAAGATCCAAGCCCCCCTGCCTCGCCCTCTCGGGTGGCTCGTGTGCGTGACCGCCTTCGTCAGGACCTCAGGGATCGGAGGAGGGCGGCACGCTCACGAGCAAGATGCTCCCTGAGCCCTGAGTTTTGAAAGGATTCTGGCCCTTCTAGGAGTGAGGATGCTTGAGTCTCAGCAGGATCCTGGCTGCCTCTCTGAGCCAGCAATTAGCCCAAATGGGCAACAGACAGCAGAGGGCTATATAGCTGTGGGCTTTGGGAGGAGGCTTTGTGGAAGCAACTAGTCACTTACCTGATGTTCTAGCATCCACTCCGGCTTTTGACTTTGGCTTCTGGACCCCCTGACTTTGGCTTTGACTCCTGGACCCCCTGACTTCGGCTTCTGAACCTCTGACCTGCGATACCTGGACTGTGATTTGGTTTTGGCGCCTTGGACCCTCTTTGCTCACTGGCTACAGACCTTGGACTGCCCCTGGACTTTGCCTGACCCGGCCCCAGCCGTGACAGCCAGGTACTAAAGTGTCAGAAAGACAAAGTTAGCTTTTGTTGTATTTTTACTAATTAACTGTATAATAATAATAAAATTTTATTTATATCCCGCCCTCCCCGCCTAGGCAGGCTCAGGGCGGCTAACAACATGTCCATACAATAATTATACAAAACTTTTAAAATCAGCATTAATCTTAAAACCATTCTAATTTACAATTAACAATAAATTAACAATAACAATAGGCATTTCTGGTGCTATTCTGTCAGTTAATATGATAGCGGAAGTCACTTAGGTGAAAGTCACTTATGCGGATCCATCAGTCCAGCAATCCTTCAATCAGCAGTCCGCAAAGGCCATCGTAAAAAGGATGGTCTTGCAGGCCCTGTGGAATTGGTCAAGGCTCCGCAGGGCCCGCACCTCTTCCAGGAGCTGGTTCCATAGGTGCGGAGCTACAATAGAGAAGGCCCGTGTGCGGGTGTTCTGCAGTTTCGCCTCCTTTGGCCCGGGGATAGCCAGCTTGTTCTTCCCTGCTGACCTCAGTGATCTCTGGGGCTCGTATGGGGAAAGACGGTCCCTCAGGTAGGCAGGTCCTCAACCATATAGGGCTTTAAAGGTAATAACCAGCACTTTGTAGCGAACCTGGTATGTAACTGGCAGCCAGTGCAGTCCACGCAGCCCTGGCTGTATGTGCTCCCACTTCGGAAGCCCTAGTAACAGTCTAGCTGCTGCGTTCTGCACCAGCTGCAATTTCCAGGTTCGGCACAGAGGCAGCCCCATGAAGAGGGCATTACAGTAGTCCAATCTTGAGGTGACCGTCACATGAATCACTGTTGCTAGGTCCCGACGCTCTAGGAAAGGGGCCAACTGCCTTGCTCACTTCAGATGAAAAAACACCGACTTGGCAGTGGCTGCTATCTGAGCCTCCATTGATAATGAAGGCTCCAGTAGAACTCCCAGGCTCTTGACTGGTGCGCTGCTTTCAGCGGTACACTGTCAAAAACTGGGAGAGGTATTTCCCTCCCCAGAGCGCCACAGCCCACGCAAAGGACCTCTGTCTTCGTCGGGTTCAGCTTCAACCCACTCAGCCTAAGCCAAGTTGCCATGGCCTGCAATGCCTGGTCCAGATTCCCTGGGATGCAGTGAGGTCGGCCATCCATTAACAGATAGAGCTGGGTGTTATCTGCATATTGATGACAACCAAGCCCAAACCTCTGGGCAAGGGGGCGCATATAGATGTTAAATAACATCGGGGAGAGAACTGCTCCCTGGGGCACCCCACAATCTAGTGTGCACCTCTGGGACAGCTCACTCCCAATTACCACCCTTTGTCCCCATCCCTGTAGATACTGAGTTACCTAGTTGTATGTTTGATTTTATTTGCTCAATAAACGTGTGTGTATTTTTCAAAAGGTTTTGGTCTTGTGCACATTTAACCTCTGGGACCCACAAGTCTGAGCACTACTTTTTAGTCTAGGAGGCAGTGGCTCAGAGGGACCAAGGCTTGGGTTTTCTGATAAGGATTTTTTTCTGAGTAGACCTGGTTAGGATTGCTCCTGCCAACATTAGATTTCACTTTTGGGGAGTGAAATTCAGTTTGGCAGGAGATATAGATACATTGTGTGTTCCCTACCTAGAGTTTTTAATCACTTGTCAATGACAGCAATGACGTGTACATCAGACCTTTGATGTCTGCATCATGGAATATCTCAATGTATTTGTAAGTATAGTTGAAAATTGTGTAAGTTTGAAGAGGATCCAATTTTCTTAATTCAACCTTCAAATTTTGTGTAGACAGCAGATAGGGCATCACCGTTGTTGATTGTGGGCACAGCTGGATGTATTCTCATCCATCTCAGTTACTCCCTGTTCTTCATTTTTCCTCTGTGCAGCTGTACACCTAGGTTATCTGATTGCACAGAAAAATTTAACCTTATGAATGGGCTGGAAACTTTTAAATAGCAATGTATTGGTATCCCTGCTGCAAAAATATAAAACAAAACAAATTTCCATGATAAGGCATGATGGAGCAGAAAGACTCTAATTTAAAAGCAGATAAGAATAAACAATTATACAATTCCAGTGGATTTTTAAAAGAAAGACTTGAAAAGATGGTAAAAGCCTGTTATAATCACTCAAATGCAGGGAAATTCCAATTGCCCCAGAATTTCCCCCCCCAAAAGAGAAATCAACTTAGAGCTGTACAACCACCAATACCGCTGCACAGCATTTTATAAATGACCTTGAAAAATCAAGATTGCAACTCTGTTAAGTTCATAGTGAGTACAGCGCAGATGTATTTGTAATTTGTTGCAGAGAAATAGAGAGGAGGGGGGAAAGAGGTGGCATTTCTTCTCCTTCCACTGAGTGTCACTCTAACACTTTGAACATGGCTTAGCAATGCTGCGGTTTCTTTTTAAAAAGTGCTTTATCTAACAAATCAGTCTACTATAATTGCTTCATTTACAAGTCTCTGCAGATTCATGGTTCACATAACACATAGCATTGTTGAGTAGATCAACATATTCTCACTACATAGGTAAAGGTAGTCTCCTGTGCAAGCACCAAGTTATTACCGACCCATGGGTGATGTCACATCATGACATTTTCTTGGCAGACTTTTACAGGGTGGGTTGCCATTGCCTTCCCTAGTCATCTACACTTTACCCCTAGCAAGCTGGGTACTCATTTTACCAACCTCCGAAGGATAGAAGACTGAGTCAACCTTGAGCCAGCTATCTATACCCAGCTTCCACTGGGATTGAACTCAGGTCATGAGCACATCTTGAACTGCAGTACTGCAACTTACCACTCTGCGTCATGGAGTTCCTCTTCCCACTTACATAGAAAAAGCTTAATATGGACTAGGGTTGCCAGGTCTGTGTTGGAAAATACCTGGAGACTTTGGGGGTGGATCCGAGAGAAGGTGGGGTCTGGGAAGGGGAGGGGCCTCAGCATGGTATAATGCCATAGAGTCCACCCTTCAAAGCAGCCATTTTCTCCAGGGGAGTTGATATCTGCCAGCTGGAGATCAATTGTATAAACAGGAAATCTCCAGGCTCCGCTTGGAGGCTGGCAACTCTATGATACAAGCACCTTGGACCTTATTTCACATTATTTGTTTGATTGCTGATAGTGCTGAGACCAAAACAGTCATTTTAAATCCAACACATGTTCTGAAACAGGGACAGTTGTAGTGATTCTTGGTCCCTGGGCAAAAGTCCAGGACGGGGTGCCAGAATCACTGTCATGATAGCAAGCCAGGCAAAGGTGAGCAGGAGCCTCTGCTACCACTGAAAGCTAGCTGGCTGAGCCCCAGGCAAGACAGGAACAAAGAGTGGTAGGAGCCTGCTCTTCTTTCCTCCCTTCCTTGGGAAAGTGGCCATGGATGATCAGGTGCCTTCCCACTATGGGGCCCAGGAGAGCTGCCTTTACTGGGAATTGGCTACAACCACCACTGTTCTGAAAGCCATAGAAGTTAGACTGTTAAGATTAGAATGACCTAGATGCAAGTATCAACTCTGCCATGAAGTGTACTTTGAGTTAGCTGCTGCCTCTTGATCTAACTTACCTTGTGGGGTTGTCGTGAGGATAAAGGCAGGGGCAATGTATATACCTTTGAGTTTCCTGGAGGAAGGGTATAATATAAATAAATGCTAGTTGAATTATATCCACAGGGAATGTACAGAGGCCAATCTAGGCATGATGGGTTAAATTCAGACCAATTTTTCTGCTAACAGAAGGGGAGGCAACATCTGCTGATTCTCCCCTCTCTCTTCACACTCCCAGTTTGCTCCAACTACTGTTCCTCAGATCACCTTCTCCCCAGAAGCAGCATTTTGCACAAACCAGATGATTGCAGTAAGGGGAAGGGGGAAGGAAAATTCCATTAGCAGAAGATTTAGTCCTTTTGGGGAAAATAGCATGCCAAGTTAATAGAAATATCTCCAGGCATCCATTTCCTTCAGGTGGTTCTCATCTTCTCATGGCACACTGATCAAAACACTGGTATGTGATGTTTGCAATGCTAATTTTTGAAAAGAGATCCAGAAGAGATCTGAAAATTACAGAATAGTTAGCCTACGGTTTCTTCCAAGTAAACAAATTAAAGCTGTTAATAATTATGGAGGAAGAATCAATATGCCATCTGTAAAAGTGAATGTGCCTTTTGGAGTTCTGAGACAGAGCTGAAGAAATTGATAAGGTTGATTCAGCAGACATGAAATATTTGGACTTTCCAAAGCCCCTGCATGCCCCTCAATGGATTATAATCCTTTTGTGGATTTGAAACTGATTAAATCACAAGCAGAGAGCAGAAGTACACAGTTCCTGCAATGGAGGGAATGTAGGTTCAACAGGGATTAGTATGGCAGCTGCTGAAACAAAGTAATATAGAGCTGGAAGAGATCTCAAGGGCCATCCTGTCCATTCCCCAGCACAATGAAGGAAATTCACAACTACCCTCCCCCACTTCCCCAGTGGCCCCTGCTCTGTGCCTAGAGGAAGACAAAAAACCTCCAGGATCCCTGGGCCAATCTGGCCTGAGGAAAAATTCCTTCCTGACCCCAAAGTGGTGATCAGCATTATTCTGGGCTTGTAAAAAAGGGCCACGAAATTCAGCACTGGCTCATCCCTTCATACTCTCCCTCTCATGAGCTGCCTAAATTCACAGTTTGCTGCTGAGTTTGTAAATGATTTATCTTATTTTCAAGACTCAGAAATGAACACTGAGTTGGCCTTGTTTGTGGGCAAGTTATTTGAGATGGAAGGAACAAAAAGGATCTCAAAACTGGGTGAGTGGGTGAAAATATGGCAAATGAAATTCAATGGGTATCAATGCTGGGGAACAACAATATGTGAAACTTTGGTCTCTGACCTTGTAGACCTCCTAGGGCATCTGACTGGCCACTGTGTGAAAAGAATGATAGACTACATGGGCCATTGGTCTGATCCAGCTCCTCTTGCATTTTTAATTTGGGAGGTGAATTTTAGAAGAAAAATTAATGCAGGCATGATATGGGGAAAATAATTTTGGAAGGGAAAATTATTTTGTGGAGACCCGAAAAGAAAATCAATATTTGGAGGAAAATGAATATGGGAAGAGAGAATATTTTCAGAAAATGTGTGGCAAAGCAATGGGGAATGGATTTGGTTGGGTCATAAGTACGTAAGAGAATCATTGCTGAATTGAACCAAAGTCCATTTAGTTCAGCATTCTGGTTGTAATAGCAGCTAGCCAGTAGACACTCACAGCCAGGAAATTAAGCCATTCTTGTCCCTCATCCTCCCCAGCATTTAGAGTTATACCACTTCTGAACAACCACAATTTCATTTCGCTATCATGGCTATTAGGTGCATTTGTCCAATTCATTTTTAAGCTAATGGCCTTCAAAGCACCCATGCTTTAATGAATTCTGTGAGTTCATTATGTGCTGAATGGAGCATTGTTTCTGAGCTTAACTGGATTTAATTTTCTTTTCATTTTTGCAAATGTGGGGGGGGGGAGTCATAGAGGGGCATTTACTATGTTACTGCAGCAAATGCTGAGTTAGAGAAATAGTAATGAGGTCCAACCCTACCTTAGCCTTGTATTCTTTGTGGCCTTGAATGTCACTTTCCTTACTAGTTGTAAAATGTGTGCTGCAGTAGTAAATATGAAGCAAAGAAATGGTAACTCAGTTCACAGAATCATAGAGTTGGAAGGGGTCATACAGGCCATCTAGTCCAACCCATGCTCAATGCAGGATCAGCATAGAGCAGTGTTTCCCAAAGTGGGCAATATTGCCCCCTTGGGGGCACTGGAACGATCCATGGGGGCGGTAGTAGCCTTGGGTGCAATTGGGGGGCGGTGAATAAAAATAAGGGGGTGGTGGAAGCATAAAGGAAGAAGAGAAGGGAAGAGGGTGGTAGGTGTCAAAACATCATGTTTCTGGGAGGTATCCAGAATTTCTAATGTAGAGAAAAATTTCCATTAACAAAGATAGTGTTCCTTTTTGTCTGCTACTTGGTGCAAATTCACCTAATTTGACTAGTAATGAGGACCAGAACTCCTTCCACTTAAAATATAAGACAGAATAAAAAATACAGGTGTACAGACAAGCAAGAAACAGAAACAAAAAACCTTGCAAGCCTATCCTAGCCAATACTTACTACAGCTACCAGCTTCTCAAGGTTGTTTGCAGTTTCTCCCTCAGCGATACAATTCAAGTCAGGACAGTGGAAGCACTGAGGCAATTGCACAAACTTCTCTGAAAAGTTCCAACCTGCAGCTTTCTCCTCACAAGGTTTTCTGCAGAGCGTCAAGCTTTTTACAGTCCTCTGGTTACCAGGTGGTTGCTTCTGTTGATTTCAGCCAACTGCAATGCCCCAGACACAAGAGTGAACATATGAACATATGAAACTGCCTTATACTGAATCAGACCCTTGGTCCATCAAAGTCAGTATTGTCTTCTCAGACTGGCAGCGGCTCTCCAGGGTCTCAAGCTGAGGTTTTCACCTACTTGCCTGGACCCTTTTTGGAGATGCCAGGGATTGAACCTGGGACCTTCTGCTTACCAAGCAGATGCTCTACCACTGAGCCACCGTCCCTCCCCCCCCCCCCCCGAGTGTCTTTTGCAGGGGCAGTGCTTGGGAGTAGACAGGGTAGGCACAATCTTGCCAGCCAGCAGGCAAGCCGACAGTCCCGGGCGGCACTGCCACGCTGCTCCTTTTCTTTACAGGGCAAACATTGCCTGTGCTTGTCAGGAGCTTCCAAGGAGGCCTCCAAAGAGAGCCCCATTTTACCGCTGCCTGCTGCTTTCGAGTTGAAAGTGGCTAGGCGGCAGCACCTTCCCATTGCGCTAGTCAGAGCTGATGTGCACAGTGGGAAGGTGCCACCCGCCCAGCCGCTTTCAAATAGTATAACAGGACATTCTTCAGAGGCTTCCTTTGAAGCCTCTGAGAAGCACAGACAATGTTTGCCCTGTGAAGAAAAGTGGCAGTGTGGCAGCACTTGTGTGCATGGCCCAGGGCTCTTGGCTTGCCTGCTGGCTGGCGCGATGTCATCACCAGTGCGTGAAGAATATCCCCCCCTTAGGAGCATACAGAGAGGCACGCCTAGGGCGGCTGAACCCCTATCACCAGCACTGATCTTCTGCTCCTCTTCTTGAGTTTTGATATTTTACTAATCCACTTATATCCCTGACTGGCTGTCAAAGTGCTAGAATTCTGCAACCAATCATTGGTACAAAACAACCAATTTAGCTGGGCCCATCTAGATCTTCTCCTGTCAAATACCTGTCAAACTAGATGGCCTCCTGTCAGTTGGAATTGACAGTTCACAGGTGTTTACTATTTTACAAGTGTTTACCATTAAGAACATGATCTCTAGGCTTACTTAAGCTGATAGCAACCCGCACAAACACTTAGAACTTGGGTATTGTCATTTTTCAGGTAAATGATGCAAACACTTACGCACATGGTTGATGAAACACTCAATTTCTTGACAGGAGGCTTCTGCGACTTGTGGATGGGGCACCATGGCAGTCCAGTCTGCCCTCCCAACCCAATCCTGTAGCTATGACACAGTCATTAAAAATTAAGCAATGACCAACTGGCATTACATCACAGAAGCCTCTCTCTCTATCTCCATAGTAGTAAAGCCTCTTCAAAGAAACTTCCTTATTCTTTCATGTCATTCCGGAAGCCATTAAATGTTTCCTGAATTGCCTGAAGCCAGGAGCCCACTACTGGCTGCCTGCTTCATTCATTACTTCATGTTTCCTGGTGTCGATTTGGATAAACTACAAAAAGAAGGTATTGATTGCTATCTTTTCACTCCGGGACTAATTAAAGCTAAATGAAACAAAATTAAAAGGCGGGAGTTGGATATAATGGAAGCTTGGAAGGAGAAGAAGAAAAGAGGCTAAATTTGAACTTTGTAAATCTAAAAGACTGTGCTAAAAGGAGAAAGGAATTTGTTTAGTCTATCTGCGGTTGAGGAAATAGCCCCATCATCATAGATCTGCAGAACTCACAGTCAACACAGGAAGTACATCAGACATCGCGAGATTTCTCTACCAGTGAAACGAGACTTGGTGGCAGGAAAAGCAGGAAGTACCAGAGGAAGAAGAAGGAAGTAAGAGAAGTAAACAGCCTACTCTAGGATTATAATATCAGAGAGAAACATCGGCGGCCATTGTTGGGAGGTCAAAGTTTTAACAACGTTTTTAAAGTGACTGGGACAATAAAAATTGGTGGAGTTAATTGAGTTGGTAATTTTAAAATAAGGACTATTGGACTGTGATGAAGATTTGAATTGGATAAAGGGAAAAGAAGGAAATTTTTTTTAAAATGAAGCAAAAGTTGTGACTGCCATTTTGGGGAAAATAAAAACTTTAAACATTAATATCTGAGCCTGGGAGGCCCAGAGGACAGCGAAATTGGGTTCATTGGAAAGGGCAAGCTTCACTTTATTAAACCTGATGGTCCAAATTTAATTTGGTGAGATAAAAATTTTCGATCTTTTTTATATGTCAGATCCAAAGCAAATTCGTACTAGGTCTGCTTCAATGGAGAAAATGCAAGCCCAATTAGATGCAATGGAAGCCAGGATAATTAAGGGGGTGAAAGAAATGATAACTGCCTCTAAAAAAGAAATAAGAAAGGATATTGACTCAAAAAAAGAATTTAAAAAAGTGATAGAGAATCTCAGAAATGAGACTGTAGTAATAACAAAAAAAGTACAAGAGGTGGAAGAGAGAGTGAAAACACATTATTCCACCTTGATAAAATTACAAGAAAAGGTGATAATACATGACTGCAAGTTGATGGAGACACAGATTCGTCTGAGAGGTGTACCAGAAGATGAAGAATCTGATTTGAAAGAATACATAATAAAAATAATTGCAGAATTTTTGGAGGAAGATCCTGAAGGAAACAGAAATATGTATGACTATATGTATAGAGTGAACTCACTTTATGCAAAAAAAGAACAATCTGCCAAGAGATGTGGTCATAAGATTTATGACAAAAGAAATGGTGGGGGAAATCATGAATAAAAATTTTGAAAAGACATTGATAGTGGGAGGTAGTAGAATAAGAATTATGAAAGAGTTTCCAAGACAAGTGTTAACTGACAGGAATGCATATAAAAAACTGACAGAAAAACTACGTGACAATGGAATGAGATACTGATGGATAATACCTGAAGGTTTGAGCTTTGAACTTCAAGGGAAAAGGATTACAATTACAAACACACAGGAACTGCTTAGATTTTATGGAGAAAAGAAAGAATTTGCAAAATGATGGATTACAAATTGATATCTTGGAATGTAAATGGACTAAATTCACCACAAAAAGGACAACATTTCATTGGATTAAAAAAAAACAAAAGTGTAATATAGTTTGTTTACAAGAAGTGCATATTAGACAAAAGGATTATAAATTTTTATGGAATAAGCAATTGGGACTAGAATTTTATACATTGGCTGAACAGAAGAAGAGAGAAGTAATTTTTTATATTAAAAAAGAATTAGACCCAAAATTGGTTTTTAAAGATAAAGATGGAAGATATATAGCATTGGAAATTTTATTGAATGCTAAAAAAAAAAAAAAAAAAAACTTTATTGTTGGGACTTTATGCTCCAAATGGTGCAAAGAACATTTTCTTTAAAAATATTACGCAACTTCTTGATGAAGTGACTTACAATCAAATTTTGTTGATGGGAGACTTTAATGGAACAATTCAGAACACAATAGATAGATCTGGGAAGAAAAAAAATTGACAAAGAAGGGAAATTGCCAAAATCTTTTTTTTTGAGCTGGTTAAACAAGAGAATTTGGAGGATATATGGAGGAAGTTCAATCCTGAAGTACGAGACTATACCTAAGAACATAAGAACATAAGAGAAGCCATGTTGGATCAGGCCAACGGCCCATCAAGTCCAACACTCTGTGTCACACAGTGGCAAAAAATGTTATATACACACATACACTGTGGCTAATAGCCACTGATGGACCTCTGCTCCATATTTTTATCTAAACCCCTCTTGAAGGTGGCTATACTTGTGGCCGCCACCACCTCCTGTGGCAGTGAATTCCACATGTTAATCACCCTTTGGGTGAAGAAGTACTTCCTTTTATCCGTTTTAACCTGTCTGCTCAGCAATTTCATCGAATGCCCACGAGTTCTTGTATTGTGAGAAAGGGAGAAAAGTACTTCTTTCTCTACTTTCTCCATTCCATGCATTATCTTGTAAACCTCTATCATGTCACCCCGCAGTCGACGTTTCTCCAAGCTAAAGAGTCCCAAGCGTTTCAACCTTTCTTCATACGGAAAGTGCTCCAGCCCTTTAATCATTCTAGTTGCCCTTCTCTGCACCTTCTCTAAAGCTATAATATCCTTTTTGAGGTGCGGCGACAAGAACTGCACACAGTACTCCAAATGAGACCGCACCATCGATTTATACAGGGGCATTATGATACTGGCTGATTTGTTTTCAATTCCCTTCCTAATAATTCCCAGCATGGCATTGGCCTTTTTTATTGCAAACACACACTGTCTTGACACTTTCAGTGAGTTATCTATCATGACCCCAAGATCTCTCTCTTGATCAGTCTCTGCCAGTTCACACCCCATCAACTTGTATTTGTAGCTGGGATTCTTAGCCCCAATGTGCATTACTTTGCACTTGGCCACATTGAACCGCATCTGCCACGTTGACGCCCACTCACCCAGCCTCAACAGATCCCTTTGGAGTTCCTCACAATCCTCTCTGGTTCTCACTACCCTGAACAATTTAGTGTCATCCGCAAACTTGGCCACTTCACTGCTCACTCCCAACTCCAAATCATTTATGAACAAGTTAAAGAGCATGGGACCCAGTACCGAGCCCTGTGGCATCCCACTGCTTACCGTTCTCCACTGCGAAGACTGCCCATTTATACTCACTCTCTGCTTCCTATTACTCAGCCAGTTTTTGATCCACAAGAGGACCTGTCCTTTTACTCCATGATTCTCAAGCTTTCTAAGGAGCCTTTGATGAGGAACTTTATCAAAAGCTTTCTGGAAGTCAAGGTAAACAACATCTATCGGGTCTCCTTTGTCCACATGTTTGTTCACCCCCTCAAAGAAATGCAACAGGTTAGTGAGGCAAGATCTTCCCTTACAGAACCCATGCTGAGTCTTCCTCAATAACCCGTGTTCATCAATGTGCCTACTCATTCTGTCCTTGATAATGGTTTCTACCAACTTTCCCGGTATTGAAGTCAGACTGACTGGCCTGTAATTTCCCGGATCTCCTCTGGAACCTTTTTTAAAGATGGGGGTGACATTTGCTACCTTCCAGTCCTCAGGAATGGAGGCAGATTTCAATGAAAGATTACAGATTTTTGTTAGAAGATCCACAAGTTCAACTTTGAGTTCCTTCAGAACTCTCGGATGTATGCCATCCGGACCCGGTGACTTATTAGTTTTTAATTTGTCTATCAGTTGTAGGACCTCCTCATTTGTCACCTCAATCTGACTCAGGTCTTTCAACACCCCTTCCAAAATTAGTGGTTCTGGGGCGGGCAAAAAGTTCTCGTCTTCTACAGTGAAGACGGAGGCAAAAAATTCATTTAGCTTCTCAGCCATTTCCCTATCCTCCTTCAGTAATCCTTTTACCCCATGGTCATCCAAGGGCCCCACTGCCTCCCTGGCTGGTTTCCTACTTCTAATATATTTGAAGAAAGTTTTATTGTTGGTCTTTATGTTTTTTGCAATATGCTCCTCATAGTCCCTTTTTGCCTGCCTGATCACAGTCTTGCATTTGATTTGCCACAGCCTGTGTTCCCTTTTACTAATCTCACTTGGACTGGTTTTCCACCGCTTAAAGGAGTCCTTCTTACCTTTTACAGCTTCCATTACTTTGTTTGTTAACCACGCAGGCCTTTTCTTATGCCTGTTTGTGCCTTTCCTAACTTGTGGTATGTATTTTATCTGAGCTTCTAGGATTATAGTTTTAAATAGCGTCCAAGCTTCCCCAAGGGTTTTGACTGTATGTACCTTTCCTTTCAGTTTCTTCCTCACATGCCTCCTCATCTCAGTGTATTTACCCCTTTTAAAGTTAAACGTGGTTGTGGCGGTCTTTTTGGACAACTCCCTATTTATACAAACGGTGAAATCAATAACATTATGGTCACTGCTCCCAAGCGGCGCAATCACTTTTACATCTCTCACCAAGTCTTGGGCATTACTTAGGACCAAATCCAGGATCGCCCCACCCCTGGTAGGTTCTGAGACCATCTGCTCCATAGCACAGTCATTGAGAGCATCAAGAAACTCAATCTCTTTCTCTCGACCAGAACACATATTGACCCAATCAATCTGCGGGTAGTTAAAATCACCTATTACAACACAGTTTTTACGTTTAGCCGCTATCTTTAAGCCTTCCATCATATTATAATCGTCCTCTCTCTTTTGATTTGGTGGGCGATAACAAACTCCCATAGTTAAATTTCCTTTTGGGCCCCCTATTTCAACCCAAAGCATTTCTAAAAGTGAATCTAATTCTCTGATCTCAGCCTTACTGGACCGTATATCCTCTCTGACATACAGAGCCACCCCACCTCCAACCCTTCCCTCCCTATCCTTCCGATATAGCTTATATCCAGGAATCACCGTGTCCCACTGATTCTCCTCATTCCACCAAGTTTCTGAAATTCCCACAATGTCTATGTTTTCTCCCAACACTAAACATTCCAATTCACCAATTTTACTTTGAACACTTCTAGCATTTGCATACAAACATCTATAATTTCCCAGGCGAGCTAGGCCCGCCACCTTCCTCCTGCCGCCTCGAGACACTGGCAGACAGTCCATATTGTTTGTCACCTTCACAGTGGACAACTCCGGTCCGTTACCCGGTAGAAAAATAGCAGCTAACCCTTCATCTCTTTGAGATGAGTCCTCCCGAACCAGAGACATTTCATCTCCTGTCGGCTTTCCCCCAAGATTTAGTTTAAAAACTGCTCTGCCACCTTTTTGATTTTAAGCGCCAGCAGCCTGGTTCCATCCGGGGACAAGTGGAGAACGTCTCTTTTGTACAGCTCCCGCTTGTTCCAGAAAGCATCCCAGTGCCTAACAAACTTAAACCCTTCCTCCTTACACCATCGTCTCATCCACACATTGAGACTTCTAATTTGTGCCTGTCTCTCCTGCCCTGCACGTGGAACAGGTAGCACTTCCGAGAAGGCTACCTTGGAGGTCCTGGCCTTAAGTCTCCTGCCTAGCAGCCTAAATTTTTCCTCCAGGACCTCACGACTGCATTTCCCCACATCGTTGGTGCCAACATGCACCACGACCACAGGCTCCTCCCCAGCACTGTCTATCAGTCTATCTACTACACGCGTAATGTCCGCTACCTTCGCACCAGGCAGGCAAGTCACCATACGGTCAGTACGCGGTTTCGCCACCCGGCTGTCTACTTGCCTAATGATCGAATCACCAACTACCAATACCCCCCCTCTCCCCTTGCTCAGGGATGGTTCCGTGGCACGAAAGGATTCCCGCTCACCAACCGAAGAAGAGGTCCCTTCTGAGGGCGCATTCCCCTTATCCTCAGCACGGTGCCCTGTTCCCTCTCGACCCTCACGCTCTCTGGCAGCAACGGGGCTGCTACGTTCAGAGCGGGGCTCATCTAATACGCCCCCGAGAGTCTTCCCCAAGTGTCTAACTGACCGTCTCTGCTTCTCCAGGGCAGTCACCTCGGCCTCAAGGGTACGAACTCGTTCCCTGAGGACCAGGAGCTCCTTGCATCGAGCACACACCCAAGACTTCTGTCCTTTGGGCAGATAGTCATACATGTGACACTCAGTGCAAAACACTGGAAAGCCCCCAACCCCCTGCTGGCATTCTATCTTCATTGTGTGTATATATGTATATGTATATGTATATATATATATATATATATATATATATATATATATATATATATATATATATATATATATATATATATATATATATATATATATATATATATATATATATATATATATATATATACAGTCCTCTTTAAATGCTGTTTAAGTGGCTCCCCTTCTGGCGGGTCAACTTACCTTACCTCAACTTACCTTATTGGGAACTTACCTTATTTGGAGAACAAGGAAGCCAGGGATCTGGGTTCCTGCTCCTTAGGGAGCCCCTAGGCGAAGAGCCACAGGCCAAGAGCAAGGCGCAGCTTAAAATGCAAAGAGGTGGAACAGAGGCACTCCTCAGCAATCACTCTCAATCAGCAGCAATCACTCTCAATCTCTTTCACCCTTAAGGCAGTCAACCAAACAAAGAGCAGTCAACCAAACAAAGAGCAGTTCCCCAGCTATCACACCTTAGAATTTTAGGCAGCCCCACAAACCTTAGAATGAAGTCCCTCAAAACTCAGAAATTCCCAGCAATTTCTCCAGCTGTCTCAGCTATCAGAGCTGCTCTGCTCTGCTCCTCTCAGACCTCTGTGAGATGTGCTCAGCCTTTGGCAAGGCGCAGCTTTTTCTCAGCCAGACATAATTCCTTATCTAGAATTGACATGTTGTGGGGTACCAAAGATTTGGGACTTATAACAAAGAAGATAAAGATTTTACCTAAAATAGGAGCTGATCATAACCCAATAATGTGGATTACAAAATTGTCTAAAAAGTAAAAAACAGCCCTCCCAGAGCCCCAGATACCCATGGATCAATTCTCCATTATACCCTATTTTTATTTTAATATTATCCTTTGTTATCTTAATTTTCTGAGTGTATATCTTTCAAGTTGGAGACTTCAGGGCTGCCAGTTTGTTGAAACTGAATCTATTTGAAAGAGAAGTGGATGAGCAAGGGTTATCCCCCGGTTACCGGGGGATAACCCTGCTCTCCATCGCAGGCAAAATCCTTGCCAGAATACTCCTTAACAGACTGGTGCCCACCATTGCAGACGAACTCCTCCCAGAGAGCCAGTGCGGCTTCAGAGCTAACAGGAGCACCACCGACATGGTATTTGTTCTCAGGCAGCTCCAAGAGAAATGCAGGGAACAGAACAAGGCTCTGTATGTGACTTTTGTCGACCTTACCAAAGCCTTCGATACCGTTAGCAGGAAAGGCCTGTGGCAAATCTTGGAACGTTTAGGATGTCCCCCAAGGTTCCTCAGCATGATCATCCAGCTACACGAAGACCAGCGAGGCCAAGTCAGACACTGCAACGACCTCTCGGAGACCTTCCCAATAGGCACAGGTGTAAAGCAAGGCTGCGTTCTCGCGCCAACTCTCTTTACGATCTTCTTTAGCATGACGCTTCAAAGAGCCGCAGTAGATCTAGATGATGACGATGGTGTCTACATCCGCTATCGCACCGATGGCAGCCTGTTCAACCTGAGGCGACTAAAGGCCCACTCCAAGATGATGGAAAAACTCATCCGAGAGCTACTGTTTGCTGATGATGCTGCACTCGTCTCCCACTCGGTATCAGCTCTGCAGCATATGACGTCCTGCTTTGCAGAGGCTGCCAAGCTATTCGGCCTAGAAGTTAGTCTGAAGAAGACAGAAGTTCTCCACCAGCCTGCACCCCAGGAAGGTTATCACCCTCCCTGCATCACTGTGGGTGAATCAGTTCTGAAGACAGTCCAGCAGTTCAGCTACCTGGGGTGCATCATCTCCTCAGATGCCAAGATCGACAAGGAGATTGACAACAGGCTGGCAAAGGCAAACCGTGCCTTTGGCCGACTGCACAAAAGAGTGTGGAGCAACAAGCATCTGAAAAAGGCACAAAGATCAATGTTTACAAAGCGGTTGTGATGACAACCCTCATCTACGGCTCCGAATCATGGGTTTTATACCGTCATCACCTGCGACTCCTTGAGCGCTTTCATCAGCGCTGCCTTCGCACCATCCTCAACATCCACTGGAGTGACTTTGTGACCAACACTGAAGTCCTCAAGCGGGCGGAGGTTACCAGTATCGAGGCACTGCTGCTGAAGACACAGCTGCGCTGGGCAGGGCATATTTCTAGGATGGAAAACCACCACCTTCCCAAGATTGCCCTGTATGGCGAACTCTCCACCGGCCATCGAAATAGAGGGGCACCAAGAAGAGGTACAAGGACTCCTTGAAGAAATCCCTTGGCACCTGTCGCATCAACCATCACCAGTGGTCTGACCTAGCCTCAGATCGCAAAGCATGGAGACACACCATCCACCAGGCTTTCTCTTCCTTTGAGAACACACGCATAGCTGGTCTTGAGGACAAAAGGAGATTGAGGAAGAATCGCACTGCTACAGGACCAACCCTAAATCAGACTTTTCCCTGCAGCCACTGTGGCCGGACCTGCCTGTCCCGCATTGGTCTTGTCAGCCACCAGCGAGCCTGCAGCAGACGTGGACTATTGCACCCTTCTTAAATCTTCGTTCGCGAAGCCAAGCCGAGAGAGAGGGATGAGCAAGACTGAGAAGTAGGATTTAACTGACCATAATGTTTTGCAAGCCAGAACTAATTGGTGAATTGAACTCAGACTGCCTGTTGCTTTTCCTTTTTTCTGCAACATGCATATTTTATTTCCATTGGTTTTGTTGCATTGTTATGTATGATGTAAGTGATGCATTGTATACTATATTTCAATTGTTGTTACTTGCCCTGAGCCCACTGGCAAGAAGGGTGGGATAATAATTATAAAGAAATTTCAAAAATTCTCTGTGTATGCAAATGTTACTATGGTTGATTTTATAAAATAATTTTAGAATTTCATGCTTCAAAGTGTCTTCTTTACAACATCCTTGTTTACCCTGTGTACAAATATGTCACTGCATCTTTTAGTCCACTTCTTGAAGGTCGATTTCCAGGGGGGCGCTGAGTAATTTTTTTTCTGAAAAGGGGGCGTTAGGCCAAATAAGTTTGGGAGCCTCTGGCCTAGAGCATCCCTGACAAGTGTTTGTCCAGCTGCTGCTTAAAGATTGCCAGTGAGGGCGGGCTCACCACCTTTCTCGATAGCTGTAAAAAAGTTTTTCCTACTATCCAGTCGATACCTTCCCACCCTTAATTTAAACCCATTATTATGAATTCTCTCCTCTGCTGCAATCAGGAACAGCGCCCTGCCCTCCTCTAAGTGACAGCCCTTCAAAGACTTATAGAGAGCAGTCATCATGTCCACCTTCATCCTCCTCTACTCCAGACTGAACATTCCTAAGTCCCTCAGCCTTTCCTCATAGGGCTTGGTCTTCAGGCCCCTGATCATCCTTGTCACTCTCCTCTGCACCCACTCCATTCTGTCTACTTCCTTCTTGAAGTGAGGCCTCCAGAACTGCACACAATTCTCCAGGTGCAGCCTGGCCAATGCAGTGGACAGCAGAACTATGACATCTTGTGATCTGGAAGTTGTTACTGTAAATGGGTTGACCATTTGGGGCTCAGACTATGATTCTGCCTTGTACTTAATTTACTGCCTTGAACAAGTTATTTGTTGCCATTTAGTCCACCTTTCTGTTTCTAACACTATCCAACTAACAGTGCTATCCTATGCAGAGATAGTCCAGTTTAAGCCTATCCTCTGTGTAGGATTGTACTGTTTATGCCACTGGAAAATGTAGAAAGGAGGCATTAGGAACATGGCATTTCTGTGTTATTTGTCCATAGCATTCGGTATTCCAAGATACAGACTCTGAACTTGAAGGTTCATCTGAGGACTGCTTTCACACCATAACAATTCTTCATGTATCTTTCAGTGCTGCAGAAGCATCCGCAAGGCAGTTTTCCTACAGTTTCCTTGCCTTAGCTCCCCCCTCCTTCCCTTGGCCATTTTCTACCCTCACACCTAAAGGCTTTCTCAGACATATATAATAATTGGCAAGTGCTAGGTTTTGATCACTTTATAATGCTATAGCATGATGTACTAACTTCTCTGAATTCTCAGTGTTTTAAAGAAAGTATATTTCTAGTCCTTCTTGTTGTTGTGTACAACATTTCTTTTCTACCTCTGCAATGAAAAAGCTAGATACTTTAAAAAAGAAAGCTGAGTATTCAGAAATGCTAAAAGGCCATGACAATATAGAAATGCTAATAGGCCATGACAATTATTGCATTCTAGCAAAAGAGAAAACCCAGTAAGTAGACAATTAAAGGACAACATTGTTTAAATTCTTTAAAAATGCTCCTATTTGCATGCTAAACTGCAGTAAAATCTCAGTAAAATCTCTATGTAGAAACAACCTACCTATCGAGGATGACAAAAGGGGCTTCCATGAAAAAAGCTAGAGAAGAGCAGGTTTAGGGAAATGTGGATGTGTGGAGGCAAGCATTGTGGAAGTGGCTCCACTCTTTGAGGTCACTCTTTGCCCCCCCCCCGTCGGAAGAAACGAGACAACACGTTATAATGGGTAATAAAACAGGGCAACTTTATTGAACAAAATAGCCTGGGGCAAACTAAACTCCCAGACAGGCGAAGGAAAACACACCAGACCCTTCCCCGTCCTGATAGGGCGAGCCACCCAGCCCCCAGCAGCAGCCAGTTTAAACCGGCTGCCGCCAGGCCGGCAAAGGCCGGGTATACCCCCCAGTGGCAATGCCGCCCACCTAGGAACGGCCCACCAAAGGAGGGAACCCTGTAGCGGGCAACACAGCAGAGAGCCGTGCAGCCCAGCTGCCGTCCCATCCCGCTACTTCCCTTGAAACGGGAAAGCCGAGGGTACTCACCAGATACCTAAATACCTAATTAAACTCCAGCCACCACAATGCCAAGCCTCAGCTTAGGCACTTGGGCTCACCGGCTGGCCTAAAGCCAGCCGAAGCCCCAGCTGCAGTTCAAATAAGAAAGCCCTGTTGCCAGTCACGGACAGGTGGACACTGTCCCGCCGATACAGGTCCGCCATATCCGACCTTATGGCCGGGTGAGGCAAATATACGCCAAGGCCACCACTGAGCGCCTTCTTAATTGCCCTGTTGGCCTGGCGAGGAAGGATGGCGGACCACGATATGAACACCCCGGGCCACCTGCTCCGTATCACCTTGAGGTCTTCGATCACCTGCAATGAAAAGGCCCTCCCCTTCAATAGGCCAAGATCGTTACCACCAAGGTGAATAACCAAAATTTGAGGCGGAGGACCATTCCTCCCCTGAAAAAGGAGTGGCAGGAGCCTGTCCCAGCGAAGGCCTCGACGCCGCTGCCACTCAACGACTGCCCACTCACAGAGGCCCAACTGCGATTCAATTGGTGAGTGCCGAGCCTGGTGGGCAGCCCAAAAAACCATACTGTGGCCGGCGATCAGAATCCTCCATCTCTCACGCCGCACCACAGCACCTAAAATAAAAGGAAAGAGTAACCAACACTGATTAAACCTCATAAAACTAACACCCACTGGGTAACATAGGGTGAACATAACTCTTATAGGCCAAGGACCGCCACCGCACCACCCGCTGTATGGTCGGCCTAGGATACCCCATGGCTGCTGCGGTGGACAAAAATACGAAAAGAGTGGGTACCAAACTGCAGCCCCAATACGAAAAGAGTGGGTACCAAACTGTACTCCACTGAGGCCAAGTTTGTCCAAGGCCCGACTGGTAATAGACCAGAATTAAAACTTGGTCAAAGGAGACCTGTCCTCGTGCAGAAATAAAGGACCCATGTCCTCACCTCTAACAGCGGTGTAGTTCTTCAATGCCACTACAGGACAAATTTCCTTATCGAGGCAAGAACCCAAGGTAATGACTGAACCCCTCTGCTTCTGGTCCGTCTTAGACCTGCGTACCTTAAGAGTTACGCAGTCATCCACAATTTTTAAATCCCCCAACTGCAGGGCACACTGGGAGCGGTCATGCTGCGAGCTGACCACCAGCTCGCTGACCCTGGGTGCCCCAAAAAAGGCTGTCATAGCGGCCGCCTGAAATAATAAGGTTTCGAACTTTGAAAAACAAACTGTAGTCCACACAGCCTGGAATCCGTTTAAAACGGAGGGAGAAAAGGGCTGGTGAGTATCGGGCCGCGGACCCTGCTCCTGAGCCCAACCCTCCAACATCTTACGGAGCCTAAAATCGTCCGAAGTGTCAGGAAAACCCCTTATTTTACTGGTGAATGCTAGGGCTGCCAACTTAGCCCTAATAGACTTAACTACGAGTCCCATACCTTTCAATTGTACACAGAACTGCATAAGGTGGGACGCCGGAACCGGCCACAGATCGGCCAACCTTACCTGTTCCCTAAATGCATGGAACTGCTCGACTGAGCGATCATATGCCTTCCTGGTAGAAGGTGCCAGAGCTAACATCATTGCCCACTCAGCCTCAACTCTCCAAGCCACCACATCTCTGGCGGCATCCGAGCCGGCAGGAGGTCGGCTTCCGGTGCAAGCTGTCGAAATCGCTCCATCTGTCGGCGAGACAGAGCGTCCGCAACACCGTTGCACACACCAGGCACATGCTTAGCTAGGAATACAACGTTCAAACGTAAACAACGTAACATAAATGCCCTAACGAGGCGCATAACCGGAACAGACTTGGAGGTCAGGGTATTGATCACCTGAACTACAGCCATATTGTCGCACCCAAAGTTTATGACACAATTGGCTAAGCTCTCGCCCCATAAATAAACTGCTACAACAATTGAAAAGAACTCCAAAAAGGTCAAGTTGCGACACAGGTCACTGGCCCGCCATTTGGAGGGCCAGACGTCAGCACACCAGTGCCCACAAAAATAGACCCCGAAACCAATGGAACTTGCAGTGTCCGATGTAATTTGAAGATCAGCCTCAATCCTCATATTATCGCGCCAAAACGACACCCCGTTGAAATCAGACAAAAACCGCTCCCAGACCTCAAAATCCTGTCTCATTCCCTGACTAATCCTCACCCAATGATGGGGCATTCGTAATGCCCCCATGGCATTGCACAGATGCCGCAAAAATGCCCTCCTGGGGGCCACCACTTTGCATGCAAAGTTAAGGTGGCCCACAATCTGCTGCAATTTGAGAAGCAAAATCTTCTGCTTCCCTTTCGCAGATGCCAGCTTTTGCCACAAAGTGATGATTTTTTCAGCCGGCAGCCACAAAGTCTGCTGCACCGTGTCTAATTCTATGCCCAAGAATGTCAAAATAAAAGACGGGCCCTCAGTCTTTTCATGGGCAAGCGGGACACCCAGGTCCCCAGCCAACCGCAAAAAGGTATGAAGCAGCCGGGCATATTGTCCCGTCCCCCGGGGGCCCACAAACAAAAAATCGTCCAGGTAATGAACCGTATTAGCAGAGCCCGCTCGTTCGCGCAGGGCCCATTCCAAAAAAGTGCTAAAACGTTCAAAAGCTGAACAAGAAATGGAGCACCCCATCGGTAGGGCCCTATCCATATAAAACTTCCCGTCAAACATAAAACCCAGGAGCTCAAAGTCCTCGGGATGCACCGGCAACAGGCGAAATGCAGACTTAATGTCGCATTTCGCCAATTCCGCAACTACTGACCACTTTGACTGCCTGGTCAAAGGAGGTATACCAAACTGTGCACAAGAAGTCGGGAATGGCTTCATTCACCGACCCCCCTTTTGGGTAGGACAGGTGGTGAATCAACCAAAACTCCCCGGGCGTCTTTTTGGGTACTACCCCCAAAGGAGATACGCGCAAATTGGGGACTGGGGGTGAATCAAAAGGGCCTAAGACCTGGCCCTCCTTACACTCCTTGCCGATCTTATCCCTGACCATGTGCTCCATCCCCCAAATAGACTGTAAATTCTTCGTCCTACAGGGTCCTCTGGGTCCCTGAAATGGGATACGAAAACCAAAAAGAAAGCCCTCCAACAGATAATCCCTATCCCTTATCCTAAGGTAATTGGCCAAAAGGTTCCTAAGAACACTCACCCTGATGGGGCTGGGGCCCTTTATTAACAGCTTGGGTATTCCCGCCCCCACCTGACCGCTTACCCCCAGTTCGGGGCTTAGACTTGTTGCATGCCGACAATGCGTGCGAACCTCCGTACAACAGGCACTCATGCTTATATTTGCATGTTTTCCTGTTGCACACGCCCTGGGAGGTATACTCCCAACACAGAAGCCGGGGTTGAACCGACTGCCTCGCTGCTGCATGGGGACCCAACGTGCTCACCTGTTTACTCACGAGGTGACCACTATCGGACCTGTCCCCTGAATTGGGCTTAGCTGGGGACATCAACTGTAACCACAGCTGCTGGTTAATCTGATCCCAGGGGATAGAAGGTTTCAATGCGGCCCTCATTCGGAACTCCTCGTCGTACTGCAGCCACGCTGCGCCAGAGAAGTCCGTATATGCCTTGTAAATGATGTCGCAATACTGGAATAGTGGAGCCGCCCGTAAAGGCTGTGCCCGCGCTATTACCCCAGCACAAATCAAAAATCCTGGTAACCAGTTAGTCCAATTCCGTTCAACCTTTCTGCGTTTAAATTTCTTCTTATCCTTTTCTTATAATTCATCCTTATTCTTCTTTTCAAGTTCCCTATAAAGAAGACTAAAGACATCGACGTATTCCCCATGCAGAATCTTTTCTCTCGTGGCCACCCAAAGGCATGGCAGTGTCGCCAAAAGGATGACATTGAAAAGGAACTGACCCAAAGGGTGTCGGGGACATGCCCCACCCGCCCCACTGAGCAACAGGCCATCCAGGGGCCCATTGGCCGCCCAAATGATGGCCCCACAGTAAGGACTCACCAGAGGACTGTAGAGTCGACACCCCCTGGGATGAGTAAGGGGTAGCGGCAGTTGCCAACACCTGTGGAGAGCCCCAAGATAGGATCTGCCCCTGGCCCACAGGACCCCATCCAGTAGCCACCCCTGACCAGCCAAAAGGTCCACCAAGCCCACCCTGGCCTGACGCAGCTGAAGACACGGCCGGTCCAGACGAGTAAAGAGGGCCCGGACCACCCCAAGGCCAACCCCCAGCGGTGCCGTACCTCAACTGCTTACCTTCAGAATCATCAATGCCAACCGCAACCATGATAGGTGCTGATCTGCCTCCTCTACCCGAATGACCTGTCTCCTCCACGGGGTTACCTTCATCCACAGAGTCAGGGGTGGTGCCCGGAGGCTCCTGGCTTGGCTCACCTGAAGGCCCCAGCTGTGCCTGTAAAGTAGAAAGGCGCGCCAGGACCTCCTGTTCGAAGGCCCTGGTGGAAGTGCGCGCAGCCTTCCGTCCCTGTACGAGGCCAGATGCCCCGGGGACCAACCCCTGCCAGCGCTCGAGAGCCGCCAGCCTATCCACAATAGCCTGCCTAGTGTTGGCTTCCTCTTCCTCCCCAGGGCGTTCAGGAGGGTGGGCCTTTTGGGTGCCGCCCTAAGAGGCTACTTACTTTTAGATTTGCCCTGTCCCTTCTTGGGTGCCATGGCAGGGTCCCCTCAAACAACACACACCTCCTTAGTGCACTGCCTGATGGCAAAGCAGCGGCACTCCGACAACAGCCAAACCCCACTCAAACCAGCTGGGAAAGCACACTACCGCGGGTGGGGGGGTGGGCAATGACGTGCCCAGGCTAGGGCGTTACAAACAGCCGCCCTCAAGACCCGCTGCCCCACTGCGCCAGGGAGCCCCAAAGCAGACCCTTCAACGGCCCAGCGCCACCAAAGGTGCACCGCCAGCCGGGAGCAAAGAGTGCGTCGCCGGGTCAACCTCCGCCACCGCTCAAGCCCAGCTGCAGAAGCCGATACCACATCTCCCCGACCGAGAGGGGAAGCCCCGTCTGAAGCTGCTCCCAGAAGAGCCGCCGCTTGCCAGCCGCGCCGCAAAGGCCTGGGGGCAGGAGCGTCGCAAAGCGCTCCTCCTCGCTCTGAAAAACGAAAAAGAAGTGTGTGGCTTCAGGCGTGGCTGGGCTTATAAAGCCCAGACCACGCCCACGCACTTCCCCGGATGACTGGGCCCGTTTGCCTTGGCTCCATCTGAAACGTCGGCGCGGGCGGGAAGGGGCCGGATTACCACTGCTTGGATAATGAAGTTAAGTATGTTCCACAGTTTCTCTCAGATCACTCAAAATGAAATTAGAGGTATCCTCAGCAGGCCAGTGCAGTGTATCAAAGCAGAAAAGGTAGCTCCAGTTTGTTGTTCTGGCACTGCACTGGTGCTCTAAACCAGTTGACCTAGCAACATTCCAATGAACTTCTTATGTCTGAAAGTCAAACTGCCTACCAGTTCTTCAAAGCAAAAATCACAATAACAAGAAAATGGGAATTAATACCCAATGGCAATGGCAAACCACCCCGTAAAAAGTCTGCCATGAAAACGTCGTGATGCGACATCACCCCAGAGTCGGAAATGACTGGTGCTTGCACAGGGGACTACTTTTACCTTTAGATAAGGTTATATGGAGAGTGACAGATCTTTTTCTTGGAAGAAAAAAAGTTCTGGGAGAGAGGTGAGGTTCAGCTTAGCCATTGTTATATGCATGTTTGCCTAGTGATGATTCATCACCAAAGAATGCTAACAAAATGTGGCCTAAAGCTTAAAAGAATTCTTGTACTTATGTTTGCATTCATCAGGTGAATCAGTTGCACAATCTCTTGTTTGTTTTCCAAGAAGTAGAAAATAAATTCCATATGAATGCATTTCTACAGGTCAGTGCTAAGTTCCTATTGAGGCATGCTATCCTTATACAACAGATATATTTCCTTTTCCATACAGTTAATTTCACCTTTCTGCTTAGATTATTTGGACTGGTTAACACAACTGTTCTGCCTATAGTTCTTTTTTTGCTGGCAGTATGTAATGCTTGGTGAATGAGAAAGTATAATACTTCAGATATAAGCTCTGTCTGCATGGGAGGCAATAAATACCAGCTGCTGTATCCTGCCTGTTTGGTGTAGTGGTTAAGTGTGCGGACTCTTATCTGGGAGAACCGGGTTTGATTCCCCACTCCTCCACTTGCACCTGCTGGAATGGCCTTGGGTCAGCCATAGCTCTGGCAGAGGTCATCGTTGAAAGGGCAGCTGCTGTGAGAGTCCTCACAGCCCCACCCACCTCACAGGGTGTCTGTTGTGGAGGAGGAAGATAAAGGAGATTGTGAGCCACTCTGAGGGGAGGGCGGAATATAAATCCAATGTCTTCTTCTTCTTCATTTCCTTGTTCCCAGCAGCTGCATGTCCACTAAATGAAAGCACACATACACTTACAAAGCAGCCAAAATAAACATTTTGCAAGCCCACACTTTTGTGATCTCATTGGGGCAATTTAATCACGGGAGTTGTGGAATGTAACCATCTGCTGTATTATAACCAAATGCTTCGGACTAACACAGGGAAATTAAACATTCTAGTTTACTCTTTTCTATCAGTTTCACTGTGCAAATGACATCTAAAACAAATTCAAAACAAACCAAGAGCCAGTTTGGGGTAGCAGTTAAGTGCATGGACTCTTATTTGGGAGAACCGGGTTTGATTCCCCACTCCTCCACTTGCACCTGCTAGAATGGCCTTGGGTTAGCCATAGCTATCTCAGAGGTTGTCCTTGAAAGGGCAGCTGCTGTGAGAGTCCTCTCAGTCCCACCCACCTCACAGGGTGTCTGTTGTGGGGGAGAAGGAGATTGTAAGGGCAGGGTATAAATCTGCAATTCTTCTTCTTCTTACTTTCTCACAGTTTTACTGTCTATTTTACTGTGCAAATAACTTCTAAAATGAAGGCAAAACAAGTTGAGGCTCTCATAATTTTTAACAGCTTCAGAGACTCACCAAGAAGGCAAGAGAGAAACAAACCTACCTTTTATATCTCTGCCTCCTCAGATAAGGATCTCTCAGTAATTAATTAAAGTACAGAATAAAGTTTGAGTCCATTGGCACCTTTAAGACCAACAAAGTTTTATTCAAGGTATAAGCTTTCATGTGTGAGCACACTTCTTCAGTTACAGTGATGAAACAAGATATCCTCAACCATTACATATAGAAAGCGAGCGTTAGTTGCTAGGAAGGGCTATTTGGAATCAAGATACATAAATAAGTCGATTATTATAACTGATATTGGATTAAGGCCATTGTCAAGATCTGTGAATAGCAGTAAATTAGCATACAAATACAGGAGTTAACAAACAGAAGTTTGAGTTCAGTGACATCTTAATTAATCTGGGAGATCCAGGTTTGATTCCTCACTTCTTCACATGAACCTACTGAGAGACCTTGGGTCAGTCAGTTCTTGAAAGAGCTGCTCTCTCAAGAGCAGTTCTCAAAAGAGCTCTCTCAGCCCTACCTACCTCACAGGGTGTGTGTTGTGGGGAGAGGAAGGGAAGGGAAGGAGATTGTAAACCACTCTGAGACACTGAGCGAAGTCCAGGATATAAATCCAATCTCTTCTTCTTTTCGAGACCAGCAAAGTTCAATTCTGGATATAACCAAGAACTGAGAGACTTAGCATGTGTATATGCACACTCACCAAGTAATTAAGACATCCAGTTTTTCTCCACAACAAAGAGAAATACCATTACTCATTGCTAATTCTAGAATTATAACATGCTCACTTACTCTCAAATTGAAGCAAGCATATCAACAAATCTCTTATTTAAAGTTCTTAATCCACAAATCATTTTTTTCCATTACATACAAAAATTCCATAAGGGGTTTCCAGTTAGTTAAAAATGTTGTTAACATATTTTCTGTAATCAGTGAAATGAATTAGCCATTTCTGCAAATTCCAGCATCTTTAACAATTTTTCTACTGTAAGTATTTTAATAGATTTCCAGTTCTGTACTTAAAGCTATCTCATATATAAGTTCCATGGTTATTTTTAAACTTTTTGTTTATCAATCCTAGAAGAAAGATTTCTGCTTTTATTTGTATGTTAATATTTAAAATATTCTCTATTAATGAATGAAGTTGTTTCCAAAATTCCTTGGCTTTATTGCAAGTCCACCACTTAAGGTAAAATGTTTCTTCATGCTGTTCACATTTCCAACACTTATTCCAAGCATATGTATACATTTTAACCAGTTTATCTGGCAACATGTTACAATGAAACATATATTTGTAAAACTTTTCTTTGAGATTGATACTTAATGTAATTTCAAGCCTTCAACCACATTTTTCCCATTGTTCAATTTGTATACTATCTTCGGAATTCTTAACCCATTTCAACATAGAGTTTTTCACTTGTTCCTCTTCTATTTCTAATTACAAAAGGAGTTTATACACTTTAGCAATTTCATTGTTTTATGCTGTGTTATCTGCCCTGAATCTCACCAAGAATGGTGGGCTATAAATTGGGTAAGCAAATAAATAAAATAAATATTTTTTGTCCTCTTGATTCTCCCTTCTTGAGTGATAAACTTTGCACATTATATATGTATGCATGTACATTTAGAATATGATCAGTATAGTGTCAATGTATAGTATAAGTGATGATCTAATCCCCCCCCCCCCAAAAAAAAAGTTACACTAAAAGAATGCATTTTTTCTGGCTAGTTAATCATCTTTTGGATGATATATTAAATGCAAAACTAAGCAATTCCAAAATGATTCAGTAAAGAGATGTCATAAAAATGAAAAATTTTAATTATCAATCTTTTATGAAGCAACAAATGGAAAATTAGGATATCAGCATTTGACATACAAGTAAACTCTATGCCAATAAAGGCTGAATTTAAATTAAATTATCTTTTGAATTTCTTCAGAAAAACATTTGCTGGTAATAGATTTTAAAAATAGGACTAATGAGACCTGATGGTGTCAAACATTTTTATACACATCATCAAACAATGATGAAGAGAGCATGAAGGAAATGTTATATGGCTTGAGAGGGGCTCTGATCCCTTCTGATGTATATGCTTCTTCACAGAAATGACCCTCCCCTTCAGCTTTTCTCCCAGCCAGGCTCCAACTCGAAGAAATACTGAAGGAGATAGAGGGTTCCAGAAGGGAAAACACTGAACTGGACTTTAGTGTTCCCATCTTATTTGATCATCTATTTCAAATTCCACCCCCCCCCCATTACACTTAAACCTGTTCATCAAAAATTCCCACTCTAACATACAAATTGTGTTGCTGTCATTTCTATTTGGAGCCTTTGTCTAGAAGCTTATAGTATCCATATATCTAATTCTCAATAGTCCCCTCTGCCTGTGGATACCTATTTTTGCAAACAGAGGGCACACTCTCCCTAAACAGGTTTTTCTACAGACTCAAGGGACTCCATGGATCTGCAAAAAAAAAAAATTAATTAAAAAAGGTTTTAAAAAAACCCTCAGGCAGGAAAGGGCCACAGAACTGGAACTGGGATTGGGGATCAGGTCCATTTGCATACCATGGATCAGGCCCATTTACACACAAAGAAGTCTTTTAAAACAAATTTTGGGAACTCCCTAGATTTGCAGAAAAATGTTGAAAAGGGGTAGTATAAATCCCTTAAAACAGAGGAGTGTTATCTTTGCATATGCAGACAACACATCTCTGTTGGAGCAGCAGCAGGGAGGAGGCACTTCAGGCAGTCATGGCTTGTGAGTGCAGTGAGGAGGGTGGGAGGACAGTGTGTCAGAGAGAACCATAGCTATCACATTACCTGGCTGGGAGTGGAGCCCCCAAATGCTGCCCCTTCCTACTAGCACTACCACAGCTGCTAAGGCCAGTGTAACCACGTGTCTGCCACAGCTCTCCACCTCACAAGCACAGGATAAACAGTGGTGTGGTGAGAAAGAGGAACCACTGCCTGTCATGCAATCATAAGATCCGCTGTGGAGATTGCCACCTGCTCAGCCTGCTCTGCCTTTGAGGGCTTCTTCCTCTTTCCTCAGTGGTGAGGACTGGGAGGGAGGGAATAGGCAGGTAAGCAGCAAGCTGATGAAGGGGAGCACTGATGATGGGGGGAACTAGAACCAAGTGAGCACTGCACTGACAGCAGGGGATGGGGGTAAGCAACAAACTGATGATAGGGGACAAGAGGCCAGAGCTCCAGTAAAGGGAGGGAGCCAAGCAAGTGCTGCACTGACAATGGGAGGGGCAAGCTGGGCAATGAGCAAATTGACAGTGGAAGGAAGGCAAGCAGGCAGAGTGCTAATGACAGGTACTGAGGATGGGGGGAGGTATGTATGCAGAGCAGCTCACTTTTCAAATATCAGTATCTTCAGATTTCCAAAGTTCAGAGCACATAAAGTCAAGAAAACGAAATTCATAGGGTACCAGAGGAAGATGATCTCTTGTATTACATGTAAATTATTATTGTTAATAGTGTACACAGTGATATCCAGGACTTTTTTTTAAAGCCCAGCAGGAACTCATTTGCATATTAGGCCACACACCCTGATGTCACCAGAAGTAACATCACCTGTTCAGTAGGTTACTTTCTGTAGTAACCTTTCAGTACGTTACTTTCTGCATATTGACACAGAACAGTACAGTGCCATCAGCTGCATTTTATGGATGTGTGTTCTCACACAGCCCAACAAGATACCTTGTCCACCACCCAACACAGATGGAGTGAGAGAGAGCCATGTGCAGTGGAGTGGACAGCAGCAGGCTCAGCTTCTCCTGGGAGGGGGCGCTCATGGGCAGCTTCTTGTCTCTTACCCTCTTCACAAGCCCATTGGAGGCTGGAGGTGGATGGAGCATGTGGTCTGGGAGCACACAGGAATGCAGTTCTAGCTGACTTGGCACCAGGGGGTGTGGCATAATATGCAAATGAGATCCTGCTAGGTTTTTCCTACAAAAAAGCCTGAGTATGTTGATATATTGATGCCACTGATGCTGAGAGTATCCTCACTTGAAAACCTCATTATTTAAAGTGCATGTGGAAGAAAATAAACTGCTGTGAAAATGCAGAGGGAGGGCAGATATGCAGAAGAACTGTGCTCAGACAGTGTTTGCAGACTGACTGCAAAGAAAATTAAGAGTAAGTTGAGTGTGAGGAAAATCCCTGAGACTTGCACCAGGGTTTGATTTGCACCAAGGTTGTCACTGGTATACCAGCACCAGGAAACAGATTGAGGAAGCTTATTTCTAAGCCCTACTTGTGGGTCCACTTCTGATGCTGCCCAATGCTTTTGTAGCATAGGGATTGTGGTGACATGGTGTTAGCCCATGAGCATACCATCAGATATGCTGGCATGCCTCCTACTTCTTGGAGTTACACTGGCGTTAGAATTAGTTGCTATATTCAACACTTAACAGATCAGGCTTTAAAAGCTGTAAACAGTCTGTTACTAAAAATTAGTACATTGTAGATTGTTGGCAGAACAGCAATTTAAGACACAACATTAGTACAATTAGAACCCTATTATTAGAACAATTCAAATGTCATTAATAGCCGCCCTGAGCCTGCTTCAGTGGGGAGGGCGGGGTATAAATTAAAATTTATTATTAATATGCAATAAAATTAATCAAGACATTATTAAGTATAGTGAAGAGAAAGAAAAAATCAAAAAGAGCTAATGAAAAGAAAACAATGGGGGGAAAGTCACCAGCATCAGAATGTTCGCAGAAGGATTGAGTATTTTTCTGTGTGGAAAATATAGGTGAGCAAAAATATAGAATCCCCTCAGATATTTCTTCCTGTCTTTATTGTTTTTACTGTTAATTTTAATTTGGTATGTAGGTTTTTATTGTTATTTTTATATGTTGTGATCCGCCTTGAGCCCGTTTACGGGAAAAGGCGGAATATAAGCCTACTAAATAAAATAAATAATGTATTAATTCCATACCTATAGTTAAAACATTGTTGGAATTAATAATTTAAACTCCTTGTGCTTGACTTTCAGTTTATCCTGCCTATCTTTATTTCCTGAATTTCTGCTAAAGGCAATAGATTACTCACAGAAGCTTTCCAATTAGAAAGTGCTCTTAACTATGAATAATACCACCTTCAGGGACACTAAACATCTAGTGGGCTGTTAATGACAGGTGCTGCTTCTTTGGTAGAAGTGTTTGATGGCTTCTGTTCCAGCAGTTAAATTGCTGCATTAGCTTTATGCACTTCTTAATTATAAAGCAAACAGCTTTTAGAAAAATTGTGTCTATGGACCAAGAAACTCAGTACTAATATGAAAAAGGGTACTAAAAACCTATAATGTTGAAATGAAGAACATAACGGACTAACATATCCATTTTAATTAAAAGATTATAGTATAATTGAGATGCTAGCACACTGCCAAATATGTATCAGAGTTATAGCATCAGAAGAAAGTAATAATCTGCAAGTATACTACAAAAACATTTACTGTTCATGGATGTAATAAATGACTTTAGTGGAAACTCTGGTATAACCATATGCTTCATGAATTACTGTTTTGCTATCAAAGCCATTATATAGTTGTTATCAGTACTAAATGTACATTTGTAGAAAACAGCCACAGACCTATGATGGGCAGGCTTTAATCCATCCTTGAGTTGCCTAAAACTGAAAACACCTAATACCATTTCCTGATTTGGTCACCATATGCCATATTACTATTTTGGTAATAACTATCACAGCTATGTCTTTGAAAGAAAAAACTGTGACGTTCAGTAGAATGTCACGGCTGGGGCCGGGTCAGGCAAAGTCCAGAGGCAGGCCGAGGTCTGTAGCCAGCAAGCAGGAGTGTCCGAGGTGCCAAATCCAAATTGCTGTGCAAGTATCGCAGGTCCGAGGTCCAGAAGCCGAGGTCAGGGAGTCCAGAAGTCAAAAGCCAAAGTCAGGGAGTCAGGAACCAAAGTCAAGCCGGAGTGGATGCTAGAACGTCAGGGAGATGACTAGTTGCTTCCACAAAGCCTCCTCCCAAAGCCCACAGCTATATAGCCCTCTGCTGGCTGTTGCCTGTTTGGGCTAATTGCTGGCTCAGGGAGGCAGCCAGGATCCTGTTACCACTCAAGCATCCTTGCTCTTAGAAGGGCCAGAATCCTCTCAGAACTCAGGGAGCATCTTGCTTGTGAGCGTGCCGCCCTCCTCCGATCCCTGAGGTCCTGCCGGAGGCGGTCACGCACACGAGCCACCCGAGAGGGCGAGGCAGGGGGGCTGGGATCTTCTCCAGCAGGAGGCAGGGGCACTGGTGCAGGTGGCAGGGGCACAGTTTCCGCATCAGACTCAACTTCCTCTGAAGGGTCCCCAGCACCCATGACACTATCCCCCCCCCCAGGGCCCCCCTCCGTCGAGGGACCTGGAAGGTCGGGGTGGTCGTTGTGGAACCGGTGCACCAAGTCCGGGGCATGAAGATTGTCCTCGGGCTCCCAAGACCGGTCTTCTGGGCCGTATCCCTCCCAGTCCACCAGGTACTGGAGGCCTCCACGATGGTACCGGGAGTCCAGGATCTGGCGCACCTCGTATTCTTCTTCATCATCCACCAACACCGGTGGTGGCGGCGGTGGGCAAGGAGGCCGAGCTGGGTCAGGGGGTGCAGCTGGAACAAGGAGGGAGCGATGGAACACCGGGTGAATGCGGAGATGGGGTGGCAACTGGAGCCTGAAAGCGACGGGGTTTATTTGGTCCGTGACGGGGTAGGGGCCAATGAACCGCGCATCCAGCTTGTGAGACCGACCAGGCCGGCGCAGGTAGCGAGTTGAGAGCCACACCTGATCCCCTGGCTGGATTGGGGGGCCCTCCTGCCTCTTCCGGTCCGCAGCCAGTTTGTAGGCTTCCTTGGCCCGCTGTAGCTGCTCCCGGAGCAAGTCTTGGCTGGCGCGGAGTTCTTGCAGGTAGGCCTCGACGGCGGGGACATTCGTGGGTGGCAGGATCGCCGGGAAGAACCGAGGGTGGTACCCGTAGGTTGCAGCAAACGGGGTCATTTGGGTGGATGAGTGGACCACGTTGTTGTATGCAAACTCCGCTAGAGGCAACAGAGTGGTCCAGTCGTCCTGCTGGTAGCAGGTGTAGCAGCGGAGATATTGCTCTAGCGTGGCATTGGTGCGCTCTGTCTGAACATCTGTCTGTGGGTGGTAGGCTGAGGACAGGTGTACTCGAGTACCCAGGCTGGAATGGAGGGCTTGCCAGAACCGAGAGGAGAACTGGGGGCCCCGGTCTGAGATCAGGTGGGCTGGGAGTCCGTGCAGACGAAAGATGTGTTGAAGATAGAGCTGGGCTGTCTCCTGAGCTGTGGGAAGTTTCGGGCACGGAATGAAGTGGGCCATCTTGGTAAATAGGTCGACGACCACCAAGATGCAAGTCTGACCTTTGGATCGTGGGAGTTCTGTAATGAAGTCCATCGAGATGGTATCCCAGGGTCCTGAGGGTGCGGGCAAGGGCTGTAACAACCCCGAGGGTTTGGCCGGGACGTCCTTGGCCCGCCGACAGACGTCACAGGAGCTGACATAACGGGCAACATCGGAGCGAACTCGTGGCCACCAGAATTCTCGCGTCAGCAAGTGGGTGGTCTTATGCTGTCCAAAGTGCCCGGCGGGTAACGAGTCGTGGGTCAGGCGTAGCACTTCTGCCCGCAAGGGCCCGGGCGGCACATAGAGGCGTTCGCGGTGTAGCAAGAGACCGCCTCGAGTTGTGAACTCACCTGCCGAGTCGTCTTGGAGTGCCTGGAGGTGTTGCTGGACCCAGGGATCGTTGGCCTGGCTAGCACGAATGTCCTCCACGAGTGTGGGTGAAGTGGAGGTGGCTGCAAATACTGAGGGCAGCAGGATGGGAGCAGCGGGCGCGGCCTCAGTTGAAGCAGGGGCGTATTCCGGTTTCCGGGAGAGTGCATCTGCTTTTCGGTTCTGGGTATGGGGGATGTAGGAGATCCGGAAGTCAAAGCGAGAGAAGAATAGGGACCACCAGATCTGGCGCTGGTTGAGACGGCGGGTGGTCTGGAGGTGCACTAAGTTCCGGTGGTCAGTGAGCACTTGAACAGGGTGGCGAGCCCCTTCGAGGTAATGCCTCCAAACCTCAAAAGCCGCCTTGATCGCGAGCAACTCCCTCTCCCAGATGGTATAGTTCCTTTCCGCAGCCGTGAGCTGGCGCAAGTAATAGGCGCAGGGCTGGAGTGGCTGAGACGGCTCCTCGCGCTGGGACAGCACTGCTCCCAGGGCCACGTTGGAGGCATCAGCTTCCACCGTAAAGGGAAGCTGGGGGTCAGGGTATCTCAGGAGTGGGCCGGTGGCAAAACGGGTCTTCAGGGTGGAGAAGGCGTTATCGGCCTCTCTTCTGGAGTCAGGCGGGGTCGAGCAGCTCCAAGCTGCATAGGCTCACCCTCGTCTCTGGTACTAGCTGGGGATGGGAGAGGAGCCAAGTGGCATGGCGCAGGGAGCTGGCGCCCTCGGGTCTTGGCTTGGCGGTGACTTTCCAGGCGGCCATCGATGTGGAGGCAGAGGGTTATAAGTTCCTGCAGCGTGGGGGGCCGCTCCACCCTGGGCAGTTCGTCCAGGACTTCCTCTGCCAACCCCTCGGTAAACTGGTCCATCTGAGCAGCCTCATTCCACGCCAAGTCTTGGGCCAGGAGCTTGAATTCGGTGGCATACTGAGCCACCGAGGACTGGCCTCGTTTCAGGGCCCTGATTTTCCGGTTGGCTGTGGCTGCTTGGACTGGGTTGGAGAAGGCAGCAGACAGGTGGGCCTCAAACCCCTGGTAATCAGTCAGTAGGGGAGAGGACCCAACCAGTAGGGGTGTGGCCCACTTGGCCACCTGCCCCTTTAACAGACTAATGATAAAACACACCTTCGTCTTGTCATTGGGGAAGTCCCGTGCTCTTAGTTCAAAGTACAGCTGACACTGTGCCAGGAAAGCAGGAAATTCTTCCACGGTACCCCCAAATCTGTCAGGTGGGGGAACTGGGCACTTGGCTGGAGCACTGGCCGCAGGTTGTTGCTGCAAGTGCACTACTGCCTGTGTTAGCTGCTGTACCTGGGCTTGGAGCGCAGCCAGTAGTTCAGTGGTTTCACTTGCTTCAGCCTCCATCCTGTGGAGTGGGTGTTTGTTGGGTGGAAGCAATCTGTCACGGCTGGGGCCGGGTCAGGCAAAGTCCAGAGGCAGGCCGAGGTCTGTAGCCAGCAAGCAGGAGTGTCCGAGGTGCCAAATCCAAATCGCTGTGCAAGTATCGCAGGTCCGAGGTCCAGAAGCCGAGGTCAGGGAGTCCAGAAGTCAAAAGCCAAAGTCAGGGAGTCAGGAACCAAAGTCAAGCCGGAGTGGATACTAGAACGTCAGGGAGATGACTAGTTGCTTCCACAAAGCCTCCTCCCAAAGCCCACAGCTATATAGCCCTCTGCTGGCTGTTGCCTGTTTGGGCTAATTGCTGGCTCAGGGAGGCAGCCAGGATCCTGTTACCACTCAAGCATCCTTGCTCTTAGAAGGGCCAGAATCCTCTCAGAACTCAGGGCTCAGGGAGCGTCTTGCTTGTGAGCGTGCCGCCCTCCTCCGATCCCTGAGGTCCTGCCGGAGGCGGTCACGCACACGAGCCACCCGAGAGGGCGAGGCAGGGAGGCTGGGATCTTCTCCAGCAGGAGGCAGGGGCACTGGTGCAGGTGGCAGGGGCACAGTTTCCGCATCAGACTCAACTTCCTCTGAAGGGTCCCCAGCACCCATGACATAGAAATTGGTACAAAGTGAATGTCCCTAGGACTAAGTTAGAATCTAATGGCACCTTTAAGGCCAACAATGTTTTATTCAGGGTGCAAGCTTTCATGTGCATACACACTTTCTTAGACACAACGGAACTGAAACAGAAACAACACTTACATATAGAAGCCTGAGCCTGCTTCACGGGGAGGATGGGATATAAGTCAAATAAATAAATGTAGGCAGTAAAATAGCATACAGAATAAAGATATTTTTAACAGATTAAAAGAATAACAAGCTTTTGTTATATGGATATCACCTGTTAAATCTCTTGTGTTTTGTTTTTCATAAACACACAGCATTCCAGCAAGCATAATTTTTTGGAGAATAATTGTGCTTTTTTGAATGTTGTGTGTTTTTAAATGATATATTGGATTTGGATACATATGGACATTGTTCTGGTGCCTCTTTGAGAAAGCTTAGAAGAAACGAAATCAAAGTTCAACAGGCTGCATCCGGGATGAAACGGGAGCATCCATACAAATATCTATAGGAAGGGCCAGCGCGTGGGAGTAGGCCAAGTAGGCAGCCGCTTAGGGCGCCACTTGGCCTAGGGCACCATGAGGTGCCCCCTCTCCCCACGCACATTACCGTCTGCCTCCCCACACCTGCTGCTGTTTGCCTCCATGCACCTGCTGCCATTCACCTCCCCACGCCCACTGCTATCTGTCTCCCTGCACCCGCTGCCATTGCAAGGTGGGGGGTGTGGCAGTGAACATGCTCAGAGCTGGCTCTGAGTGTGCCCGCTGCCTTCTGGACTCTGCCAAGGTTCAAGAGGCCTTGGCAAAATTCGGGGGTGTGGCAGTGATGTCATTATGATGTCATCAGGGCATGTGCACTCTGTGCAATATTAATGGGGGGCGAAAGATTGGGGTTCAGCCTAGGGGCACAGGCACCACTAGCACTGGGCCTGTCTATAGGCACTGCTGGGCTTTTTCTACCAAAAAAAAAAAAGGCACAACAAACCTGGCACGATGCATGCAGTTTTAGAACTGTGCAAATAGTTCAGTGAGCCCATCAGAACTTTCAGATACCATTCTTCTCTCAAAAATAGGGATCCAAGCTGTATAACAACCTTTAGCAGATGTCCCAGAATTTAGACCCTACATAGGTATAGAAGTACCCCTCCCTTTGGACATTTGTTTTGTTCTTGCCGGAATTGGGTTTAGCTGCCTTATTCAAAGGGCAATTCATCTTTATGCTACTGGTCAAGGTATGTTCTCACCGTGAATTCAGTGAATAGATCAACAGTAAATATAAGATGATACTGAGAAGAATAATTCCAGTGGACTCATTGAAATGGACTACACTCCTTTTCCATTATAACAACACCCACCTGGATTGTTCTATTCCTGGAGTGTCAAATGTCTGGCCCATGGGCCAGAACCAGCCCACCCAGTGCTTTAATCAGACCCATGGGGCTCTTTTCTCCCCCCCCCCCATCCTGTCTTCACCCTTTGAAGCTTCAAGGCTGCTGAAGTTCCCAGCTTCCTTTGCAGGCTAAAGCAGGAAGCAATTCTGGGCTTGCAAAGCTGAAAAGGTCTCTGTGAGTAGTCTATCTTGGCACAGAGACCTTAAGGGAAAATCCATTCTGTGTGTTCCTTGAAGCTTTGTCTATGCTGCAATGTGTTGTAATAGAGTGGAGATCAGTTTCACTTTTCAGCATTTATATGGCCAGTTAGACGCTGTTCCTTGCTGGAGTTGTGTGATCTTGCAAAGAATGGGTTGATGCTTTGGGCCAGCATTGTTAAGCCAAATGCCCTCAAAACGAGGTTGGGGAATTAGTTAGGTGGACACCTGGCTTAATAGGAATCTTTTTACCAAATGTATACCAGGCTTAACCATCCAGAGAGTGAATGCTCAATAAAAGGACTCTAATTTAATAAAATCAATTGTAATTTATTTAGAATAATAGTTCTTTCATACAAAATAAAAATACAAAACAGTCACACATTCACACAGGTCTAAGAAATACAGATAGATTGATAGGGGAACATATAAGGGTAGACAGACAGGGCGATAATTACCTCTCGCAGACTCCAAGGAAGGCTCCGATGGCGACGGTTGAGGGAATGGGGGAGGACCCGAAACTGATCAGGAATCGGGGATGGATCTATACAGCGGGGAGTGGGTTGCTGAATAGAAGCACACCTGTGGGTAGCTAGTCCACAGGTTATAAAGAGTCACCTAAGTCCCGAGGGGATGGGAGGTGACGGGGAGGAGAGATGGGAGGTTCTGTGATGACCACGAAGGCTGGACATCAGCAGAACCAATGGTGAGTTCTTTGGTGACACCTGATTGGGTGTTTGCTTTGACCAATGAACTTCACCTTCATCCTGGGCATCCTGGAAACTTCCAGGTTGCGACAGGGCCTGAGGCGGCTCCAAGGGTATCAGTATGGAAATGGCTGGGTACTTGGGATGAGATGGGATTATCTGGGAATGTGACAATAGGGAATCAAATATTGACCTAGGTATCCCCGGTGTATACAAAAGACTTGGATGTGACGGGTGATGTCCTTCCTCTTTTCTCATCATCTTCTGGGCAAGAGTTAATGTTCAGGGTATTGCTAAGCAATTAGGATCAACAGTTGAGCTGTTAATCCATTCTTGGGATGAATGGGTTGCTTGCGGGCTAGGAGTGACTCAGGGTGTGTACGTGAGATTCCCACTATGAAGGAATGAAGTCCAGCCTGGCGGGAAGATGGCTGCGAGTGGTGTTAGCGAAACACAGTGGATTCCATGCTTAACGCTTCAACACCGGTCGCCTGGACAGCTTCGTGGCGGCGCGGCTTCTTCCCCACCATGGCAGGCCCCGCGCAGTGATGGGGAAACGTCCGTGCATGTTGGCAAGTACTCTGTATCTGTTTAGAATGCCTGCACACTTAGGCTGTTTGTACACATGAGTCCCTTTTAGTTCCTGGATGGCTTTGCTCGCACTCTCTGGCCAGACAGGTGCAAGCTCACTTCTCCAGGCGCCCTGGCAACCATGCTTGTGACTATAATATTGGGGAAAGAGGGGTCTTTTCCTCACAGCATAGCTTTACTAAATGGATCTCAGAACTGATGCCCAGTGAGTACTCTTACCTGGGAACCCACAGCCAAAGGGGGATATTACACTGAAGAATCATTGCCAATCTGACCAGACCTGGGGGCAGGGAGGAAAGCTTGCAATACCCAGCCACTTCATGTTTTCCTAAGCCTGGAGCATTTCATATTTTTCGGTCATATTTTTAGTTTCTGCTGTGATCATTCTGCTTTAAAAAAAAAAGCATTGCCAAATGCCACTATTCCCCCACTCTTTCATTTTAAACAAAACATCAGAAGAGTTTTATGCATGTTTGTATTTTAAGTAACAAATAATATCTTTAATATCTTTAGAGAGCCAATTTGGTGTAGTGGTTAAGTGCACAACTCTTATCTGAGAGAACCGGGTTTGATTCCCCACTCCTCTACTTGCAGCTGCTGGAATGGCCTTGGAGGAGTTGTCCTTGAAAGGGAAGTTGTCCTTTCAAGGACAACTCTTGCAGGTAAAGGAGATGGTGACCACTCTGAGTCTGAGATTCAGAGTGAAAGGCGGGATATAAATCCAATATCTTCTTCTTAATTGTGTTTCTATGCATCTTTTATAAAGTTTATATCTCCACTACCTGGCATTACATTTCATGATATGCATGGCTTGGCTCCACAAAGTCCCATTTATGTCAGATCCAGCCTTTGTTGTTGTTGTTGTTGAGTGAAAAGTTCAAGTTTATTTGGTAACTTGATAATTTACAGTTTTTAGTTTTCCTTAAATGTAAACAAGTAAATACATGTTGTTCCAGTAGGCAAACATTGATAAAATTGATACAATTTACAGTAAATGAGAATTCATATCAAGAGAAAGATTAGCAAATGAATATAAAAGCAAAGTACATAACCAATCAATTATTCTGGTTTAGCCACCATAGTAACTCTGGCAAAGGTGCATCTTTAGATTAAACTAGGAAAAAAAAATTGGTAACTTGATAATTTACAGTTTTTAGTTTTCCATAAATGTAAACAAGTAAATACATGTTGTTCCAGCAGGCAAACATTGGTAAAATTAATACAATTTACAATAAATGAGAGTTCATATCAAGAGAAAAATTAGCAAATGAATATAAAAGCAAATTACATAACCAATCAATTATTCTGGTTTAGCCACCATATTAACTCTGGAAAAGGTGCATTATTAGATTAAAATCAAACTAGAAAGAAAAAGATAATGTTGTGCTTTATCTATAATTGAGTCATCAATAGGTACTTTATTTATAAAGGGAAGCTATTTTTTGACAAAAGTGTGTTTTCTAGTATCAAATTGGGAATACTCAAGATCAAATGTAATTTTATCTAAAATAAAATAATCCCATAACTTCATCAGCCATGAACTTTTTGAAGGTTGGGTCGACTGTTTCCATGTTGTTGCGATGGCGTGTCGAGCTGCTACAAGCATAAGAGAAATTAGTTCATGAGTATGTTTGTCATGGGTGCTGGGGACCCTGCAGAAGAAGCTGAGCCTGCAGAAGAAACTGTGCCCCTGCCACCTGCACCAGTGCCCCTGCCACCGGCACCAGTGCCCCTGCCTCCTACTGGAGAAGATCCAAGCCCCCCTGTTTCGCCCTCTCGTGTGGCTTGTGTGCGTGACCGCCTTCGTCAGGACCTCAGGGATCGGAGGAGGGCGGCACGCTCATGAGCAAGATGCTCCCTGAGCCCTGAGTTCTAAAAGGATCCTGGCCCCTCTAGGAGTGAGGATGCTTGAGTCTCAGCAGGATCCTAGCCGCCCGCTGAGTCAGCAATTAGTCCAAATGGGCAACAGACAGCAGAGGGCTATATAGCTGTGGGCTTTGGGAGAAGGCTTTGTGGAAGCAACTAGTCACTTACCTGATGTTCTAGCATCCACTTCAGTTTCTGGACCCCTTGATGTTGGCGTTGAGTTCTGGACCCCCTGACTTTGGCTTCTGAACCTCTGACCTGCGATACCTGGACTGTGATTTGGTTTTGGCGCTTTGAACCCTCTTTGCTCACCAGCTACAGACCTTGGACTGCCCCTGGACTTCGCCTGGCCTGGCCCCAGCTCGTGACAATGTTTAGGTATGTTCATGGTTTCCCATAAATTCAGTAACGCTAGTTCTGGGGTGGGAGATATGGAAACTCCAGTCATATTAATTATTTCAGTGAAAATTTGAACCCAGAAGGAGTAAACGGATGGACAAGTCCACCAAAGATGGAAGAAGGAACCCAATCCTCCACAATTCTTGTGACACTTAAGTGATACGGAAGAGGTTATATGAGATAGTTGAATGGAGGTTAGATACCATCGTGATGTCACTTTGTAGCAATTGGATGTTAACAGCTCTAGACTTATAGATTTGAGAACTCCAGATCAAGTGCCATTGATTGTCTGTTAGGGCATGTTGGAGATCAGCATGCCGTGCTTTTTGATAGTGTAGCAATTGCGATGGGGATGAAGAGAGCAAAAGGTTATATATCTTGGCAATCAGCCCTTTAATGGGGGTTGAGTCATGATATAGGATTCTTTCAAAGTCTGTAAGTATTAATCTCATCTTTGAGCTACAACTTTTGGAGTTAATTAGATGTCTGAGCTGCAAAAATTCGAACCAAGTGAGCTTAGTACCGTACTTAGTGTTGAGGGTGGCTTTATCATACAAGTCTCCTTTGGTAGTGATATCAATAAAGCGGGTTATATTGGCTTGTCTCCATTTGATAAATGAAGTGGAAGAAATTGCTGGTTGAAACCAGCTTTGGCCAGTGAATGTAGATAATAAGGGGTTGAAGGAGCTAGAGCTTTGAAACGTCAATGCCACACCTGGAGAGTTGAGGCTGTGAATAAACTGGAATATAAATTAGCAGAAAATTTGTACATGGTCTTCCAAAGCACTTCCTGGAAAGAACTGGGGTCTAGGTATGACGCTTCTAGCCATTTCCAATCTGTCTGGTATGTGGTACGATACTGTTTCACTAAGTCCATTAAAATGATCGCATCATGGTAGAGGGTTAAATCTGGTACCGCCAGGTCCCCTACAGTGAGAGGAAGACGAATTGTATTGAAATTGACTCTAGGTCTTCTGAATTGCCAAATAAAACAATTTAAATAAGACTGCCAAAGTTTCAGCATTGAGAGGAGGACAGAAATTGGGAGGGTTCGAAAACAAAAGATGAATTTAGGAAGGATTATAGATTTAACTATCTGAATTCTTTCTAACAATGTTAGAAATTTGAAGTCCCAAGAAGAAAAGAGTGATTTTATAGTCTGTAAAATTTCCATATGATTAGCTTTGATAAGATTTTTAAGATTCAGAGGCATTTGGATGCCCAGGTATTGCCAATAGTTACCCATTTGAATTTAAAATTATGTTTGATTTGATGAGAGTCAAAGAATACATAATGTTTATCAGATATAAAAGAGATTTGTCGAAATTGATTTTGAGTACAGATAAAGTTCCAAAGGTTAGAAGAAGAGAGTTAATGCAAGGAAGAGAGATTTGGAGATTTGAGAGATATATTGCCATATCGTCTGCAAAGAGGCTTAATTTTAGATTATTTTGAGCAATGTTGATGCCCTGGATTGAAGGTTCTTCACGATTTTGGCCACAAGTGGCTCAAGAGCCATATCAAATAATAGGGGGAGATAATGGGCACCCCTCTCTCGTACCTTGGGACAAAGTAATAATGGAAGAATTAGCATTATTTATATGCAAAATGGCAGTAGGGTTAGAATAGACTGCTTTAACCATATGACCAAATTTGTCCCCAAAATTTAGGGTTTTTAAAACAGCAGGCTTTAAAACAGTTAGGTTTGACTGAGTCGAAAGCCTTTTCGATGTCCAAAGAAAGGATATATGTGTTTTGAATTGAATTATGCTGACAATATTGAATAATATCAAGAGTTTTTCTTACCTTATCTGTAAGATCCTGGCCTAGAATAAACCCTGCCTGGTCAGAGCCGATGTAATCAGCAATGAATTGATTTAATCTATAAGTTAAAATACTAGTGATTTTGTAGTCTGTGTTTAATAAGGATATGGGATGGTATGATTTCAGATCCAGCGGATCTTTGTCTTTTTTATGAAGTACTATGGTTTTTGCTGTAGTCCATGAAGGGGGTATCACTCCGGTGTCTAAAATTTGATTGAATAGATTAAATAAATGGGGGGAAAGGAAATCAGAGGTGAATCCAGCTATACTGGGAGAATTATTTGTTTTAAAAGATTTAACTTTTGTTAAAAGTTCTAGTTCATTAATTGGTCTTTCTAAATAATTGTGGTGGTCTTTAGATAATGAATTTAAGGATTTAATTGATTTTAGGAAGTGATTAATAGATTCAATGTGTTTTATATAAATTAGAGTAGAATTGATGGAATATGTGCAATATAGATTTGGTTAAGGATTGATTAGCATGAGTCTTGTCTTTTAAACCCATCACACCTAGTTGTGAGATTCGGTGTTTGGCTTTCCATGCTAGTAGACGGAAGAACTTTGGACCTTTATAGCAGTATGATTGCCTCAGGTATAGCAAATTTCTTTTTATTTTATGTGCTTCCAAGGTCTCCAATTGTTTTAGATCTTCTAAAAGCTGCTAATATATTTTTTTACTACCAGTTTGCTTGTGCTTTTCTTCTAATAATTTAATGTTCTGAAACTCAGTTGCTACAAGTTGTTCCTGTTGTTTTTTGTAGGTGGCCGAAAATGAGATGATTTTGCCTCGAATTACAGCTTTACAAGCATCCCAGACGATAGGGAGAGGGACGTCCTCTGTTAAATTATTTCGGAAGTACTCCTATAATTTATTTTCAATCTGTTTTGTAAATGTTATGTTTTTTAATAAAGCATTATTACATTTCCAAGTAAAACTTCTATCAGTTTGAGTCACATAGCATTCCTATAACTGGGGCGTGATCAGACCATCTAATTGTATCTATAATTGTTTCATCTAGGTTATTGCAAAGAGATTTTTAAATGAAAATGTAATCTATCCTCATGTAGGTGCAGAAGCAAGTGGAATAATATGTGAAGTCTCGCTCAGTACCATGTTGGTATCCCCAGGCATCTACCAAATCTATCTCCTCCATAATTTGCTGTAACGGGGAAGATTTAAAGTTAGTTTTAGAAGTTGGTTTGGGATTTGTGTTAACAGTTTTTTAATCTAATTTTTTATCCATTAGCTAAATTAGATCTATGCCCATTAATATTGACCCTTCATAAAACAGTTTTAATTGTGCTGTCACCTCTCGTAAAAATTCCAACTGTCCGGAATTTGGTGCATAAATCGAAACTAGGGTAGTCAAGGCGCCATTCAGGACGCCTTTGACAATAATATATCTGCCGCAATCATCTTTTTTGACTTCTTGGCATTGGAAGCGGATATTTTTGGAGATTAAAATTGCAACGCCTCTAGCTCTAGAGGAGCTGGGAACGTCGTATGTTACCTGGAACCAATTTGATTGGAGTAACAGATTGATATTATTATGGAGATGTGTTTCTTGTAAAAAGACCACATTAAGACTGTGTAGTAATGGTCACATGACTCAGGTTTGAGGTTCATCGCACCAGTCTGTCCATGCTGCTTGCGTCTTTTTGACAGTGGTTGTGTTGCTTTATTTTATACATTCTTTCTTACACAATCATTGACTAGCAATGTGCAGAATGAAATGACCAATGTTTACATAAGCTTGTAACCCCAAATGTGGATTCCAGGAAGGAGGTGAAAGGGCAGCACATTCCGAGACCCTCAGCATTCTTGCATAGGTCAAGATACATGAAAGCTTAATGCTGCCTTCTGAGTCTTAAGATGGAGGCAGGACAAGGTTGGCCAGGCCATTGTCCTTCCTTCAAGACTGCTTCTTTAGAAAGGATAAAATATGTCCTGCTTTAATTTTGTTGTTTATACCTCGGCAGTTCAAGGTAAGAATCCTAAGACCTCTAGCCATTAGTGAGTAAGAAAACAGATAAGGTGAGAATATATGAATACTCTTGTTTGTGCTGTGAGAAAATTTTTTGAGAACCTGGCCTTACACAGATTGATACATGTTTATAGTGTGGCTCAACAAAGTTATGGGTAACCATTAACTCTTCCCTGATAGCAGATAGGGGCAGAGTTAGAGAGTTTCCAAAACTATAAAAAACGTTCATTAAAAAAAACAAGGTAACTAAAAGACTAAAACTTGCAAAGGCTGCCTCCAGGACTCTAACTACTGATAAGAGAATATTGTTATTTAGATGAAGATGATGAAGAAGATATTGGATTTATATCCCGCCCTCCACTCCGAAGAGTCTCAGAGCGGCTCACAATCTCCTTTACCTTCCTCCCCCACAACAGACACCCTGTGAGGTGGGTGGGGCTGGAGAGGGCTCTCACAGCAGCTGCCCTTTCAAGGACAACCCCTGCCAGAGCTACGGCTGACCCAAGACCATTCCAGCAGGTACAAGTGGAGGAGTGGGGAATCAAACCCGGTTCTCCCAGATAAGAGTCCGCGCACTTAACCACTACACCAAACTGCAAAAACATGTACTTAGTAACATCTTTCTGAATACTAGAAATTATCCATTTCTAATTTTAAAAGCTTAGGAAAAGAACCCGAGTACCAGAACGTTTCATCTCACTACAGAGCACTGCACTCCTGTTGGTTATTACTTCTGCTTGAAATTTGCAACAAACATGTAAATATTCAAAGTTAGATAAACAAAAAACCAGAACTAATATGAATAGTGCAATAAACCCCCTCCCTAACCTACCCACTCTTTCTTCAGAGTGTACCGTTTGAACAATTAGTAACATAAGGAAAAGAAGAAAGGTCCCTCCCCCCCTCCCGGTAAAGAAGACAGTTCAGTTTCAAAATTGCAAGGATGACTGCATAAACCCCAACCTCCCTTCTGGGGTAGAGCCAAGTTAGCCCTTTTCTCCTGCCATCCCATCTCTGTAAGGGCAAGAAAAACTTAACTCCCTTTCAGGCCCTTCCATCCCATTTAACGATGTAAAGAACATAGAATAATAATAACAAAATAATTATTATATGACATAAGTATACTTTTACATTTCAGTTTGCTGTTGATGTGAGTTCAAAGTGAGTTCCAGTGGGCGAATGGATTGCTTAGTGCCTTTAGGTGGAGATGTAAAAGCCAGCTCGTGTTTTTGCGATTTTCAATCCAGGTCCATAGGCATCTCTAAGAGTAAAGATTGCAGCATATAAGAGCCAGCATCCAGGTCCTCGATGGTCCAGGCTTTTCCCTGATGATGGACAAGTAGCTTGCCCACGAGTGACCAACGGTATCTGATATTCGTGGCAGCGAGTTTTTGGGCTACCGGCTTGAGGGTACGTTGTATATGTGGTGCTTCTGCTGAAAGATCTGGAAAGACTGAAATCTTTTTCTCTTTATAAGGCAGTCCACCATTAACACGGGCCAAGGACATAATTTTCTTCTTTACTCGGATGTCTGCCACTTCTATTATTATATCCCGGGGGCCTCTTGTTTTGGCTAGATGGGTGGGCTCAGTTGGTAGGCTTTAGCAAAGCAAAGCAAAGCAAATTTTATTTTTATATCCCGCCCTCCCCCGCCAGAAGGCGGGCTCAGGGCGGCTCACAGACATGACAAGCATGATTTGGTTAAAATAGACAGCAATAGTTTAAATAATACAATTACATGAATTAATAAAGTTTAAAAATATAAAAATAAGAGAATAGGAGATTAAAAGATATACAAATATAAAGTAAGTAGAAATAGGTGCTATATTTCTGTCGGTCATAGTTTACATATTATCATACATCAGTTCCAATTTCAACATAAAGTGGCTAAAATTACTTTACTGATATGGGGGGCTTTGCCGTCTTCAAGCTGAATCACTGATGCAAGCCATGAGGCTATGAAAGCAGATAGATCTGTGGCTCCCTCCTTGTGGTCCTCAAAACCACGTAGTTTAATATTACTATCCCGGGTTTTATTGTCCAGAAATAAGATTTTTTTTCTGTGGTCCATTTTTAAAAGACCTGTAACTGTCTGACATTGTCTTGGTTGGCAAGCCCTGTATTTAAGGCGGAATTGGCTGTGTTGGCCACATCTTTTAGGGTGAGCTGCATAGACTCAAGTTTATCAGTCACTGATTAGCACTGTATTGAAAGTATTCATAAGTTCATTTTTTATAGCTGAGATTGTGTCTTGAGGATATCAGCCTGAGGAGAGGCGCGTTCGCCATTTTGATTTTTAAGTGAGACGCGGGAGCAGCTTTCACTGGAGAAGAACACAATTTAAAATATTTTTCTAGAGCATTTGAGTTGACTGTAACTGACCTGGAGTGATGAGCATGCGATTTGCCCATTCCACTGAGCGATTTTCAGGCGGAGATTTTTGTTGATTTGAGGAAAACGGGATGGTTGGGAAGAGAGCCAAGTTTTACACGTCCGACACCATGCCCCCCTGGTCTCTCTCCAGCCTTTGTAACAAATGAGCTTGACACCCCTTTTCTATTAGTTCTAATCCTTTCATAAAAATGCCCTCCTGAACATTTCTATTTTGCACATTGGGCACAATAATAAAAGTGTGGGTGCTTTCCTGATTTCCTCAAGCAGGCCATTCTAAAAGGTGAGAGTCACCAAAGAGAATGAGCATGAATGGGAAGCTACCAGTCTTACTCTTTTTCAGGGTGGCACTCAGGTAAGCAAATCTGTCCCAGTGGAGCATAGCATAAGAACATAAGAGAAGCCATGTTGGATCAGGCCAACGGCCCATCCAGTCCAACACTCTGTGTCACACAGTGGCAAAAAAATTTATATATACACACACACTACGGCTAATAGCCACTGATGGACCTGTGCTCCATATTTTTATCTAAACCCCTCTTGAAGGTGGCTATACTTGTGGCCGCCACCACCTCCTGTGGCAGTGAATTCCACATGTTAATCACCCTTTGGGTGAAGAAGTACTTCCTTTTATACGTTTTAACCAGTCTGCTCAGCAATTTCATCGAATGCCCACGAGTTCTTGTATTGTGAGAAAGGGAGAAAAGTACTTCTTTCTCTACTTTCTCCATCCCATGCATTATCTTGTAAACCTCTATCATGTCACCCCGCAGTCGACGTTTCTCCAAGCTAAAGAGTCCCAAGCGTTTCAACCTTTCTTCATAGGGAAAGTGCTCCAGCCCTTTAATCATTCTAGTTGCCCTTTTCTGGACTTTTTCCAATGCTATAATATCCTTTTTGAGGTGCAGCGACCAGAACTGCACACAGTACTCCAAATGAGACTGCACCATCGATTTATACAGGGGCATTATGATACTGGCTGATTTGTTTTCAATTCCCTTCCTAATAATTCCCAGCATGGCGTTGGCCTTTTACTTTTTACTGCAAACGCACACTGTCTTGACATTTTCAGTGAGTTATCTAGCACGATCCCAAGATCTCTCTCTTGGTCAGTCTCTGCCAGTTCACACCTCATCAACTTGTATTTGTAGCTGGGATTCTTGGCCCCAGGAGATGTAGTCCTGCAGGTATGTGGATCCAAGGCCATTAAGTGCTCTGTAGGTGATAGACAACTAGTATCTTGAATTGACTATGATAACTGGTTGATAACCAGTGGAATGGCTGCAGTATGGATCTGACATGCATATTTTGCCTGGCATCCAGTAGTAACTGAGCTTTAGCATTGCGTACCAATTGGCATTTCCCAGTTGGCTTTAGGGGCATGTGTGTTACAATAGTTTTGCCTTAAGGTAACCATAGCATGGATCCACATGGCCAGGTCACCTGAGCTAAAGTAGAGGTACATCTTGAGCTAAATGAGGATGGAAGAATGCATTGGTTCAGGATCTCTACAGCATTATCAGGACTTTTGGATAGAGAAATAAAAAGCTGGGCATTACTAGCAAATCAGCTTACACCAAAACCATGAATGATTTTTCCTGAGGGCTTTCCATAGAGATTGAATAGCATTTGGGATGCGGAACCTCACAAGACAAGTGGAACCTCACATGTTCCAAGTGATGACAACTGGTCTCCAAGTCCTGCTCATAAGGAATTATTTAAACCCATCCAAAACACATTTATTAATCCCTACTTCTGCCTCCAAACATCTCATCAAGATGCCATTGTCCACAGCATCAAAAGCTGCTAATAAAATGGCCTCCAGTCTGGTCCTTTTGATGCAGTAATTCAGAGCAAGAGGTGTCAGTTATCAGAAGCTGTTAAATAAACAAAATACTGCAAGACTGCTAATCTGTTAAGCATATTTTAAGTTTATAAAAAATCTTTGTGTTTGTCTGTTTCCTTTGTAAAGTTTATATCTCTGCTACCCAGCATTACATTTTATGACACACATGGCCTAGTCCAACAAGGTCACATTTATGCCAGATCCGGTCCTCATAGCAAATTAGTTTGACACCCCTATTTTAGACTATATTAGACAGTCCTTTTAGACTATGTTAGACAGTGCTCCTGCCTGGATTCTGTTTACACTAAGACATGAGCCATTCTGTCCAATATTTCTTTCTCCAAAGGGATGATATCCAAATAAGAACATAAGAGAAGCCATGTTGGATCAGGCCAATGGCCCATCCAGTACAACACTCTGTGTCACACAGTGGCCAAAAAACCCAGGCCGCACCATCGATTTATACAGGGACATTATGATTCTGGCAGATTTGTTTTCAATTCCCTTCCTAATAATTCCAAGCATGGTGCTGGCTTTTTTTTATTGCAATTGCACACTGTCTCAAAATGTTCAGTGAGTTATCTACCATGACCTCAACATCTCTCTCTTGGTCAGTCTTCTCCAGTTTACACTCCATCAACTTATATTTATAGTTAGGATTTTTGGCCCCAATGTGCATTACTTTGCCCTGGGCCACATTCAACCCCATTTGCCATGTTGATGCCCACTCAACATGACCCCTTTGGAGTGTCTCACAATCCTTTCTGGTTATCACCCTGAACAATTTAGTGTCATCCACAAACTTAGCCACTTCACTGCTTACTCCCAACTCCAAATCATTAATGAACAAGTTAAAAAATATTGGACCTAGTACTGAGCCCTGTGGCACCCCACTACTTACCCCCCTCCACTGAGAAAATTGCCCATTTATACTCACTCTCTGTTTCTTATTAATTAGCCAGTTTTTGATCCATAAGAGGACTTGTCCTCTTATCTCATGACTGCTGAGTTTACTTAGGAGCCTTTGATGAGGAACTTTATCAAAAGATTTCTGGAAGTCAAGGTAAACAACATCTATTGAGTCCCCTTTGTCCACATGTTTGTTCACCCCTTCAAAAAACTCTAACAGGTTAGTGAGACAAGATCCTTCCTTACAGAACTCATGCTGAGTCTTCCTCAATAATTTTTGTTCATCTATGTGCCTGTTAACTCTCTCTTTAATAACAGTCTCCTCAAACTTTCCCAGTATTGAAGTCAGACTGACTGGCCTGTAATTTCCTGGATCTCCTCTGGAACCCTTTTTAAAGATGGGAGTGATATTAGCTATCTTCCAGTTCTTGGGAACGGAGACTGATTTTAATGAAAAATTACATATTTTTGTCAGGAGAACCACAATTTCGCCTTTGAGTTCTTTCAGAACTCTTGGATGTATGCCATCTGGGCCTGGTGATTTATCAGTTTTTACATTGTCTATCAGTCATAGGACCTCCTCTTTCATCACCTCAAACTGACTCAGGTCTTTCAATACCCTTCTTGAAATCAACTGTTCTGGAGTGGGCAAACACTTCTCATCTTCCACAGTAAGACGGAGGCAAAAAATGCATTCAGCTTCTCAGCCATTTCCCCATCATCCTTTGGTAATCCTTTTACCCCTTGGTCATCCAAAGGCTCCACATCCTCTCTGGCTGGTTTGAAGATTTTTATTGTTGGTCTTTATGTTTTTTGCAGTATGCTCTCATAGTCCCTTTTTGCCTGCCTGATCACAGACTTGCATTTTATTTGCCACAGCCTGTGTTCTCTTTATTAACCTCACTTGAACTAACTTTCCACAGCTTAAAGGAATTATTCTTACATTTGACAACTCAGTAGTGTATCCATCTTGTTTGACAACTCAGTAGTGTCTCCATCTTTTTTTATCTGAGGACTTAATCCTATATTCAGGAATCTGAGGTTTCAAATACTGTCCAGGAATCTATTCTTTTACATGGGAGGCATGTACATTTCTCATCTTTGTAAATTTGTTAATTACAGCCATTGGAATGGATGGCAGAAAGTATAGTGGTGGCTGCTGTCAGACACTAGAATACAATTATACTTTCCTTTGAAGATAAGGTCCTCAGGGCTAAACAAAGAGATAAGAGGAAGTACCTGTGTGAAAGTTAGCACCTAGACTTAGCCATGTTTAGATGTGCGGGTTTTTGCATACCAAGCTTTGATGTAGAATTCTTTAAGTGATGTGCTCATGTGCCACAATGTATCAGTTCCAATTTCTCTTCGTTCAGATGTCATGAGTTCTCTAATAAAACCTATACTTTGTATCAAAAAGAAGTCTGGTTGATCTGAAGTTCCATTGTCTGACAGCTGCAGCAACTGGAGAGGGGCAGGCCAACTTTCACCCTGCATCATTTGCCCACTGTAATTCCCCATCACTTAAAGCTACTATGTGCCCTGATTGTGAAAACATGGAAAGCATTCTTGTATTTTGAGTATACAGGAGTGGTGGTGGTGGTGGTAGATTTGCATTGGCAAAGAGTGTGGCAGGAAAACTTAATTATTCCTTCCTAACACCTTAGTTTTGACTGACTTTATCCTTTCCTTGGCTGCTACTACCAATATAATATTAAGAGACAGAAGAAGTTATTTTATCTAGTTGCACCATGTGGCATAATAAATAAACCTGAAACTACCCTAAGAAATAACAATAATAACCATACAGTTCTTTTATGCCATCTGTCCCCAGGATTCTGCATTACCTAAAGGCGAGCTCTGGTCTCATTCACACATAAACAGCACAGCATGGCTATTTCTCTTTATCTACACCTTAAGCTATGCCAGCAATGTTTGACAGAATCTCGTGAACAGGAGAGATGACACAGAATGTTCTCAGATCAGTGCTACCAGACAATGGATGCGTTGAAAGGTTGTGTGAAGTCACTATATACATCTGTTCCATGTAGTTCCATCAAGCTAATGCTGCAGCTGCAACAACATACCAATATTTGATGAAATAGCCTCAGTGTTTTTGTATAACGAGCAAGCTATAAATGCTTTAGAAAATCTCTCTATAAATGCCTACAATGTGAGGATCTAAGTTACTTTCATAATATGATCTGTTTTGTAATCAGTAGGTACAATGTCCCCACCATGACTTTCCTTTCCTCATACCAATTGAAAACTGGACAAATAATCATGATTGAGAATTAGTGGTTCCAGGTTATCAAACATGGAGGCATTGTTTACACTAGGGCTATTTACAGAGGGGTTTTAAAAACTGTTTATAGCCCTCTTGCTTTCACTTTCTTGCAAGGTCATTTTAGCTACAATCCGATCTGCTAATAGTTGTAGTGTGGTGTGTGAACAAGAGAGACTGAAATGTCAATCAGATCAGATTGCCAATATGCAAAAATGTGAAAGGCATTCCTGATACTGGGGCAGAGGGGGCTAGCACCAGTGGCCGGGGGGGTGGGGGAGGGAGGCAAACTAAGTGCTTGCTTGGGGCACTGGTGGGGGAGCCCAATTTGCTGCCCCCACCTCTTGGCACACTAGGTAACTGCCTAGTTTGCCTAGCAGACAAGCTGGCCCTGACTCCCAGCTTGAATACTTAAAGGAACCAAAACTGGAGAAGTTGCATTCAGAGGAACACAGAGGTAACCACCATAGTGATGGAAGCCATCAGACCCAAGAGTCTTTGAACCTGTAGAGCAGTCTGAGTGGGAGTTGAAACGAACTGTTCTGGATGTGAAAGGTTCTGGATGCCCAGAGACCTGTTGAGCAGGTGAAAGGCCTTGTGCTGGATGGTGTTGAGATGTGCACTGATTAACTTTATAGTCCGAGTGGGAGTGAGACAGGATTTTTGAAGATTCACAAAAAGACTGAGAGAATCTAATAAACAAAGTGCAGTCATAAGGTCTTCCATTAGTTGGGCCAAGAGTGATCCACAAAAAGGCAGTCATTGAGGTTAGGGAACACCTGAATACCCTTCATATGAAGATATGATGTCACTACTGCTATGCAGTTTGTGAATACACATAGAGTCATGGAGATGCCAAAGGGAAGAGCCTGGTACTGGTAGTGTAGTGTCCTAGTTGCAAAACAGAGGAACTTCCAATGCTGAGCTTGCATAGTGATATGGAAGTAGCCATCCTTCAAGTTGACTGATGCTGTCCAGGAGTTTAGGAGAATCAACTACATAATGGTCTGAAGAGTGACCATGCAAAACTTTGTTTTGGTGATGAACTGATTGAGGTCAAGAATGGGCCTCAAACGTTTGCCTGCTTTGGGGGCAATTAAGTACTGGGAATAAAAACCTTGACCCTGCTGGCTGGTGGGTACAGGTTTGATGGCACCTTTGGCCAGTAGCAGTCCCGTCCCTAGGGCGCATGATGCCCCAGGCAGGCTCCCTGCCCGGTGCTCCCTCCCTCCGCCATGCCCCCTTCCCGAAGCTTGCCATGATGAGACTGGACTCTACTGGCTTCGAGGCAACCACACATTTTTTGAAGCCAGCATGGGAGGAGGCTTCTCTTTCCTCCTTTCCAGAACCAGAAGTGAGGGGGAGCAAAGCTTCCTCCAGTGCTGGTTTCAAAAACTGTGCAGCCGCCTTGAAGCCGGCAGGGCCCAGCCTCATTGCGGTGAGCTTGGGGGGGAGGGGGGAAGTGCAGTGGAAGGAAGGGGACTGGGGGGGAAGAGGCAAATCAGGTGGTTATCTTGGGCACCAGGAGGGGGGAGTCCAATATGGTGCCCCCCGGTGCCCTAGGCATCTGCCTAGTTTGCCTAGTGGGCAAGCCGGCCCTGGCCAGGAGTTCTTGGACTTTTTAGAAGTGCAGATAATGGAGGAGTAACAACATAAACTGGTACCTGAGGCCAGTGTTCTAATTCTATTACATATCACATGCGAATGACGGTGAGGTCCAGGTATCAGTGGTGATGAGTTCCTAGGTGGTGGCAAAGGGGAGCAACCTGGTTCCTGTCGATGGAGTGACTAGGGATGTCTGAGCATGATTGTGGCTCACAGTAACTTCAAAATAAAGACTTAGCCTGCTGTGCAGGCCTTTTGGCAGAAGAGGACTTAGATCTCTGATGGTAAGTTTGCTCAGGAGAAGGTTAATGCCATTTCCAAATGTCAGTAGGAGGTGGAGGTGATTATGGGTGACGATAGTATATAGGATGCCAAGGCTTAGATCTGGACCGCTTTTGAGGTTGCTTGGCCATTTTGTGACTGTCGTTGACAGACTTCAGGTGTCTTCTGTGGAGGTATGAAAAAGGCAAAGCTTGAGGACCTTCCATCAAATGGAAGGTTCTCAATCTTTGTTTTGACTGCAGGTTGGAGGACTGTGGATCTAAGCCATGCATATCTGTGCAGTGCCACTGTAGATGTGATGGAGAGGGAAAAGCAGGATATCGTGAGTTTTACAGTAAACATTTGTTGCTTTGAAGCGCAAAAAACTCTTGTACCAGAGGAGAGGCCTCCACTTGCAAGTCAAATGGGAGCTGGTGAAGAAAAAGAGACAGCTTTTTCACCAATGTGGGGCCCATATTTTTCTTAGTGGACATTAACCCAATGGCTATCTTTAATGCCTATCACTATTTGGAAATATATTTCTCCAGATTTTGTACATGTTCAGTACATGCAAGATGATTAAATGACAGGTTAGGTTTCTTTTGCTACTAATTTCTAGGTTTTCTAGATCCTCCCCCCCCCCCTCCAAAGCAAGTAATCTGACCTTGTTGACATTTGTCTTATATAAACTAGAAAGAGCAGTGATTCACAACTCTGTTGGGCTCCTATTAGTCTTTGAACCTGTTGAGCTTCAGTAGACAGAGCTTTCAGACATATTATATTGTAAATTAATTCTGTGGCTTAATTGCTTGTTCTCCAGTATACTAATGAAGCAATGGGCTCCATGCCTATGATCTTCACTTCTTTTCCTTTGAATTAATCCTCAGGCCCTCTCAAGCACCTGTAAATTTTCTCAAATGGGGTAAAGCAGTTAGGGAGGGGCGATTTGCATCAGGAAAATACCTCAACAATAGGAAATAGTTACATAGTCTCATTCTCACTGGCTGCTTCTATCTTTCAGTCACAACTTCAGTGGTGGCATTCTGCTTTTAAAAATTGTAATTATGTAACTCCACCCTCAGAGAGAAGGGACAAGGAAAAGTCTGCTGTTGCTTGACAGGAGGATCTAGCAAATTATGCATCTGAGAAAGCGAGCTGCATACTCCATGGAAATTATGTTAAAATAAACACTTGCTAGTTTTAAAGGTATCATATGACTCATTTTATATTATCCTTGCACGTTTGGTGTAATTTCAGGTGGATAGCCATGTTGGACTGAAGAAACAGAACAAAGTAAGCTACTGGACGTTAACTTCATTCAAATAGGTATAAGAGTTTGTTAGGGCCCTGACCATAAAACACAGGTCTGAAAAGAAATATCAAGGCAAGGAGTTCCATTCACACATGGTTTTATTAAACTTTTAGTATACAACATACTTTATGCAACTCATATACCGTAATTCAAGTTTTGTATTTTATTAGTTCTTACACTGTAAACCTGCAGGATGGAATTCTGATCAACCAAACACAGTCTGCGACCCTAAGCAGGAAGCCTTTTGGCTTGCAGTAACTCCTTTCCTCCATCTGAAAGGTTTGCCTTTTGGTAATATCCTCCAGCTAGAGTGTAGCACAGATTTGGGTTCGTTTGTACGTGTGTAGCCTCCAATTTATGGCAACTCCAGCAAGGTGCTTTCAAGGCAATCGAGAAGCAGAGGTGATTTGCTCTTCCTCTGCTTGGGTTCCAAGATCTGACCAGATCTGGCTACGCCATGCCTTTCCTCTCGCCCCGACTTTGGCAGAGTTTTAAATCCACTCATATTTATGGGAGTAAAGGGGCAATGTCAAACATTTAATTTAGGAGTCTCTCTGAACATAATGGAAGGTATTTCCAGTCCCAAGGCAAAGGGCTGGGCTGCAGATTGAATCGTGGCTTTTGCCTAGTTCGCCAGTTAGTGCAAACAAAAGGCTTTGATCTTCTTTCACTCCCTACTTCGCATTAGATGGCGGGATGAAAGTGTGACTTGGCCGGTTTCTCTTGCTATTCTGCCTGAGCATCGTAGGCATTCAAGACACGGTTCTTAATCTGACATATTTGACAAACGATGTTGGAAACAGCAATGGCTAATGTTGCGCTCTCTTCGTGCCTGGAACAAACCCAATTTTTCTGTGCTTCAAGACCACCCACAAGCAAAGTGTTCAGAAAGGCAAGCAGGCAGGCAGAAAAGGTAAACTGCACGAACCCACTTAATAACGGCAAAAAGCAATTTAATACCGGATAGGTGGGGAGGCTCAGCGCAGACATGGTCTAGAAACAGCCCCTTCCCGCTGCCTTGCAGAATGTAAGAGGCAAAGAGAGGCAGCTTCATTGTGAACGCGCACCGGGGTTGACCGGCAGTTATCCAGGAGGGGTAAGGCTAGCGAACAAGCGGGCACGCGCGACTACTTCGCCGACAGTTGCTGTTGGCCGGTTTTGAATTTAGTGTCTAGACGGCCATAAAGAGGGAAGCACCACGCGCTTCACAAGCCTATTGGCTGAAGTCGGGTCACGTGGAAAGCCATCTGTGTAAGCGTGTGGGGGGGAGGAACAGGGAGGCCTCGTTCTGAGCGCGCGACGGCCATATTGGCTCTGTGCTGAGCCCGCCTGTTTTGTTTTATTTTGCCTGGGGAGAAGCGTCAGGAAGAGAACTACGCGCGCGCGGGCTCGCTGCTTTGAACTGTGGATAGCATCCGGCGCTTTTCTTTTTTGCCTCTTCTCTCCCTTGATTTTTTTTTTTTTTTTGCTTTTACTTTGCACCTGCAGGGGTTCTTTAATTTGTTTTCCTGCCTCCTTCCCCCCGTTCCTGACTCCTTTTTCCGGACTTTGGAGTTCATTCATTCATATTCTGGTTTCGCTTCATTTGGCATTTGCAGCTCCGGGATTTGGAGTTGCTCCCGCGACTGAAGTAGAGCACGTTTTAAATTTGATTCGCGAGTCCTTGGTGCAGCGTCGAAGTCTACCTCCTTTTCCTGCCCCCCTGCCTGGGCCCCTCCCCGGCCACAGCTAGCCAGCCAGCCCTCCGTTTCCCGCCCTGCAGTCCCTTCTCGTTGCCTCCTGTTTCCCCGCGCATTGTTCGCGCCATGGCGGCTGCGGTGGCGGCCTCCACGCCCGTAGGACAGCGGACCCGGGGCAGCGCCGCTTCCACCCCTCTGAGCCCGACGCGCATCACCCGTCTGCAAGAGAAGGAGGAACTGCGGCAGCTCAATGACCGCTTGGCTGTCTACATCGACAAGGTGCGGAGCCTGGAGATCGAAAACAGCGCGCTCCATCTCCAGGTCACCGAGCGCGAGGAGGTGCGCGGCCGAGAGGTCACTGGCCTCAAGGCGCTCTACGAGGCCGAGCTGGCCGATGCCCGACGCACCTTGGACGATACGGCCCGCGAGAGGGCAAAGCTACAAATCGAGCTGGGCAAGATCCGCGCCGAGCATGACCAGCTTCTGGGCAAGTAAGTAGGCGCTCCGCCGCCTCGGTTGTACCCCTTATAGGGAAGGTGGCCGCAAGGCCGAGGTAGCGCATGCTTGTCGGTACAAGCATGCGGCTTCCCTTCGTCTCTGCAAGGCTCCTGTCTGCTACGCTGCTTAATTTAGGAGTCCGACTGCTGAATTTGGCTGGGTGGCTAAGTTTCTTTGTTGTAACCGATGCACCATTTCATTGCTTAAAATCGCCCGCTCTACTTATCAAAATGCGCATTTTGCCCTGGCTTGTGATGGTTCCTCTTAATAGCGTGGATAGGAAGTCTGATTTTTATAGGTAGCTCTAAACTTAGCTCTTCCAAGGAGAAATGCATTAGCTCATGGGTGGCCAACGGTAGCTCTCCAGATTTTTTTTTTTTTTGCCTACACCTCCCATCAGCCCCAGCCATTGGCCATGCTGGCTGGGACTGATGGAAGTTGTGGCCAAAAAACACCAGGAGAGCTACCGTTGGCACCCCTGATTGGCTCATCTGATCCCTGACAAGGGATCTCTCCTGACCCTCTTTTATATGGTTGAGTTCTTAGGAGATGTTGAAACTTTCTATCCACAGATTTCATGCCCTAGGTATTACTAGAGTCCAATGTATAGCAATGTCTAGGATAAGATAGAGACTGTAATGTAAATGACATCCTTCCCAATTTCTTTGTCTGCTACTTACTTGACTCTGCTTCCATATTTTCATTATGAGGTGAGGTGAGGGCCCTGCGGAACCTTGGGCAGTTCCACAGGGCCTGTAAGCCTCTTCCGGTTGGCATACAACTGACCTGCATCTGAATATTTGAATTTTAAGGAAGACTGTAGGATAACACACTGACGAATTGTGTTTATTTTATTGTGTAAATTATTAATGTATTTTAATTTTTGATTTATTGTTAGAATTTTGTGTTGTGAGCCACCCTGAGCTCACTTCGGTGGGGTAGGGCAGGATATAAATCGAATGAAATAAAATAAATAAATAAATGGTGTGCTTGCTGTTAGGGCACTGATTTGAGTAGATGTGTAGATTAGTCTTGTGCCGACTGTAGTTTTGAACGTTCTAACTTTTCTGACAAGGTAACAACCTCACTCCCCTATGTTCACTCTGGTAAGGAAAGAAAAGAAGACACTCTGTGAGAGCATGTTGTTATCTCCTCCCTTTTCCCCCCATTCATTTTCTCTTGTAGTGTGTATGCTAGTGTGATTCCAGCTGCTGCCATGTGCGGTTGTGGCTAGTGTGTTTGAATGAATGAGAAGGTCCCTGCTCTTTTCTATGACAGCCCCCCCCCATCTTTTTCTCACGTCAGGCTTCCGGCCTTCAAGCACATGCTGTGTATTAATATGCTTTATAGTACTGACAAGCAGCACTCTCTATAAGGCCTGCTGCATTTAAAATGTTAATCTATTTGTTTAAGTAGTTATACCAAAATTATTTATGAACATTTCTAAAATAAAAGAAGTGCTTTCATGTATTTGTTTTTGTTGATTTACAATCTTGAGATGTATTGTTTAAACCACTTTGACAATCATTGGCATTTTTGCTGTTAAACTAGTTATTGAAAGATTAGTCAGATCAGTTTTTCCTATTCTGATCAAAAAATAATCTGCCAAGTATTATTGTGGTGGCATATTATTGAGAGGGCAGTGGCAGCACAACTACAGGGGTTTTTGAATGACACTTCCATGTTAGACCCATTTCAGTCTTGCTTTCACCCGGGCCATGGGACGGAGACAGTACTGGTCGCCCTCTTGGATGATCTCCTAAGACATCTGGATCAAGGCAGATCGGCAGTGCTGTTGTTATTAGATCTGTTGTCTGCCTTTGATACAGTTGACTACCAGCTGCTATCACACCACCTTGCCGACACGGGGATCCAGGGGTCGCCCTCCAATGGCTTACCTCTTTTCTCCAATGTTGGGGACAGAGGGTGGCAGTGGGGGAGTCTCAGAGACACCCACTAGTGTGTGGAGTGCCTCAGGGGGTGGTTCTCTCCCTGACATTATTTAACATCTACATGTGCCCCCTTACCCAGATTGTTCGGAGTTACGGACAGGGATGTCACCAATATGCGGATAACGCCCAGCTCTATCTCCTGATGGGCGTCCCAGAAAATCTGGACCGGGCATTACAAGCCATTGTGAAATGGCTCAGAGTCAACTGAAATTGAATCCAGCAAAAACGGAGGTTCTGTGCCTAAGTCAGGGCGGCCCGGGAAGAGAGATCCCCTTACCGACCTTAGATGGGGTGTCTTTAGCGCCAGCTTCGAGGGTCAAGAGTTTAGTGGTACTCCTGGAGCCTTCACTATCTATAGAGGCCCAGGTGGTAGCCACTGCCAGATCTGCATTATATCACCTTAGGCAGATAAGGCAGTTGGCTGCATTACTGGAGCACAGTGACTTGGCCACAGTAATCCGCGCAACAGTCACCCCAAGAATAGACTACTGTAACGCCCTCTGAATGGGGCTGCCCTTGACTCTGACCCTTAAGCTGCAACTGGTGCAGAATGCTGCAGCCAGGTTGGTACTGGAGCTGCCTTTATGGGTGCACATCCAACCTACACTGGAGATGCTGCGCTGGTTGCCTGTGGTGTTCTGAGCCTGGTTCAAAGTGCTGGTCATGAACTCTAAAGCCCTATATGGCTTGGGACCTGCCTACCTCCAGGACTGCCTTTCCCCACACGAGCCCCAGAGTGCACTACAATCAGGTTCATAATCTGTTAAAGATCCCCAGGCTAAAGGATGCCCATCTGACTACGAGTCAAGAGCCTTTTCCGTGGCTGCACCTGCCCTCTGGAATGCCCTTCCTGAAGAGACCAGGGCCCTGCAGGATTTACCACAATTCCGCAGGTCCTGTAAGACACACCTGTTCAGGCAGACTTTTAATAACTAACTGGAGGTGCTCTTAACATCTATGGGGGCGTGTAGTATCCACCATCCCACAGCATTAACACAGATTATTTTGAACCAGACAGAGTGCCATCTTAAATCGTATTTAAAATTGTTTTTAATATTTTAATAATGTTTTATTGTACTAATGTAAATCTGTTATTGAATTGTTAACTGTTGTTTGCTGCCTTGAGCTTGATAGGGGAGTGTGGGATATAAATATAATAAATAAATAAATACTGGGCACACAGAGGTGCGCAAGAACTGAAAGTGCACAGTTGACACATGACTTGGGGTGGAGATATGTTGCAGAGCTGCTTACCTGGAGAGATCAGTGTAGGTCAGGTAGAGTGCTGCTGAATGTAAGGTTTTCTAACATCAGTATTAGTGGAGGTTCTTTCACTTGGGGACAAGATGCAAATGGCCCCCTGCACCCATTGCTTCTGTGAGAGATTTCACCCAGGATACCATTGCATTCATACTACTAGGAGGCACTGGTTGTATAACTTGTGCTAGCTGTCCTCCCTTGGAATGTGGGAGCTTACATTTAATAGCATTGTGTTTTGTCCATTGATACAAAACTTGAACAGATGAATACCTATGTTGTTGCCATGAAAACTGCTGTACAGTTCTGGTGCAGCCAGTTTACTTCTGCTTTGACCTTGACATCTTTAAATAGTCTTGGAGAAGCTTAAAAATGTGGCCTTCATTTTATGTTTTTTTCTCCCTGTCATTTTCTCAGAGGTTTTTTTGTCACTGTCAATATAGTAGTGAAACAGCTATTAGCACTTGCAAAAATTAAATTGTGACCACATGACAAGAGAAACTTTTCTTTTTCCTCTTCCATCCAGGGTTTTTTTTTTAATAATAAGGCTTCTAAATCCTTTCCTGGAAATAAAGATGACCTATCTACCATAATTCTTGTTCTTCTGAGACTGTCTCCTATTACTGTGTCAAGCAACCAGACCTTTGCACTGCTGAGGACACATTATGCATATATTTTGTAATGGTGCTGTACATTTTTCAGTCATAGAATTATAAGAGTTGGAAGGGACTTCCTGGGTCATCTATTCCAACCCCCTGCATAGTAAAGGGAATTCACAAATACCTTCCTCCCACTCCCCCAGTGACTCCTGCTCCATGCCCAGAAGATGGCAATCCCCCCCCCCCCATGATCTGTGGCCAAACTGGCCTGGAGAAAATTGCTTTCTGACCCCAAAGTGGTGATCAGTATTTCCCCGGGCATGTAAGGGGCCATGAGAACTAAGCACTAATGCAACCCTTCCTGCCCTTTCTCTTGTGATCTGCCTAAGTTCATAGAATCAGCATTGCTGTCAGATGGCCATCTAGCCTCTGTTTAAAACCCCGCAAAGGAAGAGAGCCCACCACCTCCCAAAGAAGCCTGTTCCACTGAGGTACCACTCTGTCAGGAAGTTCTTAATGTTTAGTGAAAAACTTTTGATTTAATTTCAACTGATTGGTTCTGATCTGGCCTTCTGGGGCCACAGAAAACAATTCTGCACCATCCTCTATATGACACCCCTTCAAGTTTTTGAAGATGGCTATCATTTCACCTCTCAGTAGTTTCCTCTCTAGGCTAAACATACCAAACTCCTACAGCCTTGCCTCATAGGATGGTCTCCAGATGTCAGCCTTGGTTTCTAAAACCTCTTTTTTGTGGCATGTATCTAGCACAGTTCATCTGGGTTCAGATGTAGTGACTTTTCCATAATGAAAAGCATGCAAGATCACTGTAGATGCAGTGTTATTTCTGCGTATTCCTGTTACACCTTACCTGTATTTTAAGGTGAGGATGACCAACTTCTGTATTGTCAGGGGATATTTGAGTCTTCAGACAGAAGTCTAACATCTTTGTAGTTCTGGTTCTGGTAGGTACAATCAAGCACAAATGGTTTCATGGTTATGGGGATGTGTGTATGCATTGTGTATATACAGACTCAAAGAAAAAACTTACCACTGCAGTATGTTTTTAACCATTTGTATTTCTCTTTGTCTTAATAGTGAAATTGCTGGCAGTTGTTTCATATTCCTTCAATAACATTTGGTAAGGCAGGTGCAATTACTTCATTGGCTGGATCTGTGCCACTGGTTGTGCGAGATTTAAGGCAAAATTGTGAAAAAAATGCCCTTTACAATTAGACTTGTGGTGTTTCTTTTTCTGAGTTCTTGTATAAGTGGTCTTGCTTTGTGCATCCACTTACTCATTTTAATGTGCCTATTCAGCAACTTACGAGATTGTATGATTTCTGATGGGTAAACTTTAAGTGTTGGGAAAACTGCTATGAAACATTAGTCATAACCACAAATAATACCCTTTAGGTTGGGTGTTTAGAACATAAAATCTGTGTTTGAAAAGAATAACCTGTCTTACTGCTGCAGCTTTAGGGTTTTGTTCTGCATAGTGGAGAAGATAATGATCTTATAGATCCAGGTATGTGCCTTTTTGACTGTTATGAATATTAAACATATATCTTGTAAGTGCTCACTGTTGTACCTATTAATAGAGTTATAAAGTGACATTTGAACAAACAATATTCTTGCATTTTTAGTAAGATATATAAATATAAATGTATGATTTCATTTGTATGTATTGGGGAGAAGCAGCATTGGCTGTGGTGTCTGTCATGCAGAAAGAGGCACTACTGGTTTATGCTGTAGTATTTGGCCCTGAATATTCTGGTTTCTACCATGGCTCTCAGTTGTAGAAATGCTAGTTCACTCTTTTGGTGGCATTTGAGTTACTGCTTTTATCTGTTTTCCTGTAGGAGTTGCTTGGAGGACAACACTTTTAAGTAGAATGCAATTAATATTGTTTGTTAGGGAAGCAATTTAAAGGTTGTGTTGTGGATGGGGGGTGAAATCTAGCCTCACCTACTTCCTGCCATGGCAGCTTTCTGTGTGGAGTTCTGAAAAACATTCAAAGATGTGGTCTCAACCAAGTAAAGCTGTTGAATTAGTCTTCTAAACCCTCACACGAAGTCTGTCTTTCTAAGGCATAAGAATCTATCATTACCTTCACTTGTTTAGTGCATTGTGCAAGCCTCCCCCCCCCCCCCAAAAAAAAAAAAAGAAATGGTTCATGGTTTAACTGAGATGCCTAGCATTTTGCCAACACTTCCTGAGAAATATAAAGTACCCTTAGGCTGTGTAGCTGATTCTAGTAGGAAGGCAAATTTCCACACAAGATTGTCAGGAGGCAATCTTGTGGACATCCAACCCAAACAGTGGCAGCTGTTCAAATCCAGTGTAAAAGTTTGTACCTCTCCTTTTTAGGGCCCTATGGATATTCTTGCAACTGTTTGTCTGAGTTTTCTACAGGACTAAGGGAATTAGGTAGAAGACTATTGTTTCTTTGTTGATCAGCACAGGGGTCAGATTAGCTCAGCTGCTCTTGCTGTGCAGCCAGAATTTGTTCTTGCCACAACCTAAATCTGACCAAGCATAGATAAGAGCCTTCTCGGGGGGGGGGGGGGTGATGGCAAAAAATATTTCTACCACCGTTGCAACTGTGTACTGTTGACAGTGTAGTACATGCTTATGAAACTAGTTGCTTCCCTGCCTCCCTCTGCGGTCTCCACATTCAGTGGCAGCTGGGGTGGGGTCTAGTGTTGGATATCTTGGCTGCAGCTCCTCTTCTCTGCCAAAGGCTCAAGTGAGTAAAGGCTGGCTTGCCTGCCTCCCTTCCCCTGTGTAGCTTGCCCAGTCATGGGGTCTGACTTGGCCTGTTCCCTCCCTCACCACCTGCAACCTCAACTTGAAGCCCCCACCAACCAGCTTCATTCCTGACATCGGGGCTGATGCTGCGGGGCCCCACAGGGCAATCCACGATAGTTGCATGGGAAATGGGGGCATGGTTTTGTGGACTTAGGCATGCTGGGCTTTGTCTTGCTATAAGCCTAGTTGGGTCTTGCCAACTTGGCTCGAGTCAGCCCCTGTCCCCACCAATTTCTCCTCCCAGTTGATGCCATAGGGAGGGTTTATGGCTGAACCCAGACACCTTTCGTTCTTATGTTCACCCAGGTACTTTTGTTCCCTTGATAGATTATCTGTGCCAGTCTTCCAACAGAAGTACAACTCTATTAGTTTCCCTGGGCTTCTTAGTGACACTCAGTGCCATCAACCATGGTATTTTGGTAGAGAGTGGTCTAATTGGTGCTGTGCTATGGTAGTTCCAGGCATTTGTTTCAAAAGGTGGTAATGGGAGACTTGCTTGACCCCTTGGGCATTGGTGGGGGGACACACAAGGTTCTGACTTGACTCTGTTTTTTAATATCTACAAGAAACCTGTGAGAAAGAGAATCTGGGACTCTGGAGTGAGTTGTCATCAGTATACAGATAGTCAGTTTTATCTCAGTATTCCCTCCAGTTTCCTGGGAAGCTATGTGTTTAGAGGCTGTGAGGGACAGATCATTCTAAACTAAACAGAGACTTAATATAAAAGAAAAGAGAGGAGATGTGGATGGAATGGAGAGGTGATCTGGAAATATTTGTTCAGCTCTACTTCTGTTGGAGATTGTACTCTCCTGAAGTAGTAAGCTTACAGTTTGGAGCTGCTGTTAGGTATCTTATTGACCCTGGGTGCCCAAGTGTGTGTGTCCCACTTCAGCTGTGGCATTTGCTAGAAAAGGCAGGCCTGGCCATAGTTTCATGTGCTATACTGGACTTCTGTAACAAGCTTTATGATCAAAAGAACTAGTTAAGCATTTGGCTTGGCAGCCAAGATAGGACTGGCTTTGGTGAGTACATTGTTTTCATCTTGTGTCAGTTATGTTGTATTGGGGTCTGGCAATATGCTGGCAGCTATAGTGTTGGTGTTAAATCATTAAACGCCTTTTGGTCCAAGATACTTGATGGCTATCTCCACCCATACATATATTGCCCCTAAAAGCAGCCCTGGTCAGGAGACATGCTTTTTAGACCCTCTCCCTGACTTTTCAGCCCTTGAGATGTTTGAGATTTTACAACAGTAATCAAGCTTTTATGGTCATCTTTGAATCTGCTTTACAGTGCACACTTTTTGGGAAACCTAACCATAAGCAAAGCCATGTTTGTCACTCCTGGTGATCCCGGGTCCGAAAAACATCTGTCTAGCCACAGCGTGAGCCAGGGCCTTTTTGGCCTCAGTCTGGTGAAATGCCCTTCCAAGTGAGATCCAGGCCCTGTGGGATCTGATGCAGTTCTGCAGGGCCTGTAAAACTGAAATGTTCCACCAAGCCTATGACTGAGGCTATGACAGTTACAGCTAGACTGGCCTTCCTCTGCCTTCCCTTAGCCACCTACAGCACAAGTCAAAGATTCCTTGACTGGGAGTTTGGAGGCAGTTGTGCAGTGTTCGTGTGTACCTCCAGTATTCCAGGTAACAATGCTGGTTTGAGATTGGCCAGTGAGGCCTTATTGTGAGAGTCCCGTTACTGTGAGAGTCCCGTGATTGGTGAGAAAAACCTACATTAGGACTTTTTCAGTAAGAATCCCAGACTCAGCTCTTGGTAGCTCACTGTCCACTGAATTGCAGTTTCTTTAGATATCTTTCAGTTTAAGTTTAAATATTTTTTCCTTCTTGAAGGGGGGGAGGAGGACACTCTGATATGCTTGGGCTTCTCTTCCCACAATCCTTGGAAGCAGGGAATGGAGCCCAATCCTCAGTATTTTTGTTGCTTCTGCCTAAGTGAGCAGTGAATTTATAGCATTCCTGACAGTTTTCTTTTAGGAGCTCTTTGGTTGCTTGTTTTCTTTCTTTCCCACTTGTGCCATTCTATGAGCCTTTCCCTTCCTTAAAAACCCCTTTGTTTGTTCATCTGGTCTTGTCTTCCCAATGGCTGCTTGCTGCTCCTACCTGCTGCTTCAGTTGTGGTTTTGTCTTTACCTGGATCAGCAGCTGACTTTTACCTCCTTGGGAGAGTTGCGGATTGTTATTCCCAAGCAATGCAGAGGGAGAACACTGCAAACCCACTTGCCTAGCTATCACTTTGTGGCAGAGTTTATGGAGAGAGTAAATGACCATGAGGTGTCCAGCTCAGACAATGAAGAAGCTGGCTCATATTTTGGCATCAATACTGTGCCCTTTACTGGCCAGCTGAGACAGCCTTTATCAGCCCATCAACCTGCTCATCGCAGTAGTTGTTTGAGTGGTAAGTTGTAGGGAGACAGTAGCTCCCTGCCATGCAGGAAGCCAGGAGTGGGGAGAGCCCTTCAGTGTCCCATCATGCTTTTCAAGACTGGGTAGAACAATTTGAATCCAATCAGCAAAGAAAAAAAGAGCCTCTGTACTCTTGCAGAAAAGACGGAGTGAGCCCACTTACCCACCACACCCCTCCCTCTGTGGCTGAACACCTTCAGTGGATAAAGGAAACATAATCCATGACTATTCAATAGAATTCATTACTACTCCACCTGATGACAGATTTCTGTGTTCACCAACTCTGCACTGCACTGCCCAGTCAACAGAGAGTACACACAGGACACCATCAGACATCTACTGGAGATCTTCAATGCCAAATTCCTGAGCAGGTTTGTGAGCTGCAGAAAGTTCATGAAGGAAATCCTGAAGATCACTGTGAAAGCCTTGCAACTGGAGGACTTCATGGTCTCCATAAATTTCTGCCTTAAGTCCCAGTGAGAAAGGTGGACTATAAATAACATAAATAAATAAAATAAAAATTTGATCAAGGCATATCTTCATGTGCGTATAACTTCTCAAGACAGACAATTCATGAGGTTCACCTTCAGTGGAAAACACTTCCAGTTCAAAGCCATGTCCTGAATTTTCACAAAGCTAATCATCTCACTTGCTGCAGGCCTGCATCTCAAAAGGAATCCATATCTGTCCAAACCTTGACCTCTTCCTTGTAATCTGGCTCTCATAATTGGACACTCAGGGACATTCAGGACACTATACAGTGTCTTTCCAGCCATTACTTTCAAGTCAACTTCCAGCGGAGCCAACTGACCCCAGCCAAAGGCATTGTGCATTTGTGGACAGTGATAGATTTGATCAGGGGAAAGGTTTTTCCCCCTAGACACAGTGGAGAAGATTCTCCAGGCTGTGAAGCAAGTTAGTTCTGAAAAATCAATGGAATGTAGCACGTCTGCTAGGCTACATTATTGCAGCAATCAAGATAGCCCCTTGGGACCAGATACATCCTTGGATATTTCACTGGATCCTGTTGCGATATCAGAGGCTCATAGCTCTCCAACACATCATAGTCACCATCACTCATCATCTCAGAAAGGACCTCCTTTGGTGACAACCAAGGAACACTTGCTCATGGGCAAACCTTTACAAGTGGTCACAGACCTACAAATTACAAGAGCTATCAGTCTTTTGGAACTGTGTATGATTTGGCTGGTACTTCTTCATTTCCAAGACCATCTGTCTCAATTGAACATTTGGATATGAACAGACAACACAGTTGCCAAGGCACATGTGAATGGTCAGGGAGCCACTAAAGTCAGGAGGCTACAGCATGAAACAACCATCTTCATGTCCTGGACAGAGCAATATTTAGCCTCTCTTAGAGCAGAACTCATCAACAGCTTAACAAATGTTCAAGCAGATTGACTCAGCTGTACCAGGTTGGACAGGGTAAGTAACCTCTCAACCCTGAAACGTTCCAGTCCTTGGTTCAACATTTTGGCCAAATTTGTGTTGATCTCTTTGCTTCCACAATCAATGCCAGGACACCCAGATTCTTATTGAGGCATCATTGTCAACAAACAGCAAGTGGATACCATGGCCATCAGGCTTTCTGTATACCTTCCTTCCAATACCTTTAATTCCAAAAGTTTTGAACAAAATGAAACAGAAGACAGAGTTGATTTGCCTGGCCGTGTATTGGCTCAGGAGATTGTGGTTTTTCAGCCTACTGAAATAATCAGCTCAGCCTCCATGGGGATTTCTGGTGTCACCCAACATGCCGATCTGTCATCTGGATCTAGCCTGGCCTCATCTAACAGGATGATAATTGAGCAGCAACCACTGATCACACAGGATTTCTCCAAGCAGCTTGTACAGACAAGGTGACCTGAAAAACTTAAACTTCCAAAATTTACAACCATTCTTGGAAGGCCCTCCTCAGATGGTGCAAGAGGAAACATCTGCAACCAGATATCTTGATTCTTCCTCAGACATTGTCTTTCCTACAGATGGGTTTCCAAGGTCAAAGAGCAAGTACTTGAGCACTGTACTGCTATCAGTTTGTGGTGTACCATTTTTTCAGGCATCCAGCTGTGAAGAATTTTTTTTCTTTTTTTCTTTTGGATATTAAGCAAAACTTTGTATTATTGAAATCACTGAGATCTTTAATAATTTATTATCTTAAACATACTTATTGTTGCCAAAAGTATTTACGCTAAACAAGCAAAACTTGAAAATATTATGTATGTCTACAGTATACATAGAAATCATTCTCTAATGCTGCAGATTGTCCTTAATTAAAATGTTTGTACTACACATTTTTGAGTAACACTTTCTTTCATCTCGTTCATTTAAAAAAAGGGGAGGGGTTCTTAGAGTTCTCCCAAGTTTCTTGATTCTCCCCCCCCTTTGGAAAATAGTAAAAGCACTCAAACTTTTCTTGTACCTTATGGTTTTTAAAATTATTTTTTTGTGTATTTTTTCTCCAATATTTATAGTTTATTATTAACTGACAAGTAACCAACAATAGCGAATACAGACAAACAGAAAATACAAATTTCAACAAAATGGAGATAGGGGATACTATAAAACTCCCTGTAAACCTTTTTACATACAACCTCACAATCTTAAGTAAATATAAACCTCGATATCAGAAAATAAATTGCTACCTCTCACTTGGCGTATATATATTCTCCTATTTCAGCGACCTTCATTATCTCTCTCAATTTTATCAACTCAACCCTTTGTTAACCACTCATAAAATAAATTCCAATTTCATCAACATACTTCTTAGGTTTAGTTCTTAACATATTAGAAAGCTTATCCATTTCAGCAGTATCTATTTATTTTTACAATTAACTCATCCATTGTTGGCATTTCATTTCTTTTCCAATACTGCGCTAACAAAATCCTCGCAGCCATATTGACGTGGACTATCAGGTGCTTCTCAACTTTCCCCATTTTATCTGGCAACAAATTTAGAAGAAATAATTCTGGCTTGAAAGAAATAACAGTTTTTAACATTTTTTGGAGTGTTTCATGGACTTTTGTCCAAAATTCCTTGACTCTTTTACAAGACCACCATACATGGAAAAACGTTCCCACATTATTCTCGCATTTCCAACATTTATTAGATAGGCCTGGAAACATCTTAGCTAATTTCGCTGGAGTCATATACCATCTATACATCATTTTATAAATATTTTCTTTAAAAGATGTTGACTTAATAATCTTTATATTTCAGGGGTGTCAAACAGTAGCTCTCCAGATGTTTTTTGCCTACAACTCCCATCATCCCCAACCATTGGCCATGCTGGCTGGGCTGATGGGAGTTGTAGGCAAAAAACATCTGGAGAGCTACCATTGGCCACCCCTGTTATATTTGTTTGCCAAATCTGTGACCACTGATCCAGGTGTATTGCATGCTCTATATTTCTGGCCCATTTGATCATCACGTGTTTAACTACCTCATCCTACATTTCTAAATGGAGGAGAAAACTGTATAGTTTACTGATCTGTTTTACATCAGTCTTTAGAAAGAGTTTATCAAACACAGTTTCTTTCAGATGAAAGCCCTTCTCTTTATCTTTATTATGTCTAGACTTTAGTTGGGCCATTCTCCACCAATCTAGAATAATGTTCTGGTCTGCTAATTGAGTACTTGTTTTGATATTCCCATCTTTGTCCAACAGGGCTTCATATGTTAACGGTATCTCATGTATTGACAGATGGGACTACGTGAATGCCTCTAATGGGGTGACCCAGTTTGGAGTCTTATCATACAAAGATCTTCTTAATTTTTTCCCACATAACAATTAACTATTTTCTTATTAAATGATTCTTAAAGTATTTGTGGCCATCTATTCCATACCATATAAATGCATGCCAACCGATTCTTAGATCATGACCTTTAATCGTTAATATTCTCTTATTGTCTAATTTAGCCCACTCTTTCAACCACACAAGTATATTCACTTTAGAATAGAGTTCTCAATTAGATATTGACTCTATCTCTGGAGTCCTGGAGTCCTGCAGAAGCTTACGTTTTATTCTTGCTTTCTTTCCTTGCCACACAAAATCACTGGTTATTTTATTCAATGACTGAAAGAAGGTCTTATTCAACTGTATTGGGATAGTTTGAAATAAAAACATTATTTCTGAGAGGAGTCACATCTAAGCCTCCTACAGTGCACAGATTTCCTTCTTGAAGACTCCAAGGCTGACTGTTCCTCTATCTGAGCCTTTGAGAGGAGTTTCCCTGAAGCTCCTCACCCTGAAGATATCTTTTGTTACATTAGAGAAGTGGGTCTTGGAGATAGTGCTCTTTCCACAAGGACATGGTGGTCCTGCACACAGATCCCACCTTCATCATTTCAACAGCATTTCATATCTCATAGTAGATATGCTTGTCATCCTTCTGCCCCAAACCTTCTCATTTAGGGGAAGAAGAATTATTACTCACTGGACTTTCACTTTTATATCATAAGTCTGACAATATTTTGTGGTCTTTTATCAAACAGTCAAGGGCAGAAAGGGTTTCCAAGGCTACACTAAACAAGTGGCTAAAGGACTGCATCTCTTTGGCAAGTTTGTGCTATGCATCAATACAGTGAGCCAACTGTATTCTTCAGTGTTGTTACTCTTTGCTATGAAGTGATTTAAAAATTGACTCTGAGAAGTGTTCCATATGAAACATGGAGTTAAATATAGTCTAATTTACTTATAAAGAAACTATATTCCATATAGTAACTGTACAGTTTAAATGTGTTTCTGAAAGTTGTGATGTATCAATTCAATGTATTTTGGAATAGTAGATTGCATTTATTACAATCAGAGAATGCCTGGAAGAAAAGCTGTGTAAATTAAAAGTTGAATCCAATAGTTCTCAAGTTTCACACTTGGAATAAATTAACAAAAGTTTGCAATATGTATGTTACACAATCATCCAGTGCCAGGAACATTCAAAATAATGATTTCCTTTACAAGAATCTTAATTGTTACCTCCAATTAAAAAAAATATGTTGGTGAAATAGCGTTGCAAACGCACCTTCCTTGTGGTTTGTTAATTGAGACCATGCCTTGATTGATTTACCAAATGTTAATTATGGTTCAACTGGTGTACAAGGCACCTGTTCATAGATCTTTAGAAGGCAAGAAAAGTTGAAACAGCTGTCCAAGTTCCACATTGTCATGCTGAAATATGGTGGAGGACCTCAACAAGAGCTTAACATGGCTTAAAGGAACAGTTGCTTTCTTAGTTGCAAAACAGGATGGCCAATTCATACGTTCCTTGTGCTTGGGGAAATGCTCATACAGCATGCCTGTTTTCAGCCTGTAGGTTTGTAAGCTTATGTTCTTGCATTCTCATTTGCTGGATGTAGCCCTTTCTTTTATTATTTATTTAGTTTGTTTGTGCCCCACCTTTCTCCCCAAAGCAGCTCGTATTCCTTTCCTCTATTTTATCTTCACAAGAGCTGTCAAGTAGGCTAGTCTGAGTGTGTGTTAGTATTCCAAGTTCCATGGCAGATTTGAAGCAGGGTCTCCCAGATCTTAGTCTGACACTCTAAGCCAGAGGTGTCGAACTCATTTGTTATGAGGGATGGATCTGACATAAATGTCACATTGTTGGGGCCAGCCTATGTGTGCTATAAAATGTAATATAAGGTGCCAGAGGTACAGAGTTTATAAAGGTGACTTCAGATGCCAAATAGCAATTGCTGGTGAATGGCAATAGCAGGCTTGATTGGATTAGTAGTGATATGCAGGGGCCTAGCAGGCATGGAGGTACCAGCATTGGTAATGAGACAGGAAACCTAGGTCTCAATTGAGTCTAAGAGGATTCGATCCAGGAGGATGCAAAGAATAAATGGCCATAAGCCTGACATTAGAAACCACAATATGTTTTTTTTAAAAAATGGAAGAACATTTAACCTTCCAGGACATTCAGTTGTTAATCTAAGAGTAGCAGTTCTTTTACAAAGGAAGATTAGAGAGACCGCTGAATTGCAACTGATAACAAAGCTGAAGACAATGCATCTTCCAGGACTGAATTGAGACATAGATTTCCTGTGTCATTACAAATGCCTGCTACTGTCATATGTTAATCAAAACTGTGAATAAAATAATAAATATACCTCACATTTATACAAAACAGATCGTATTCATACTCTATGCCGGGGTGTCAAACAGCTTGGAGACTGAATCAGGCCCACGGAGGGCTCCTATCAGGCTCCTGAGCAACTGGCTGTCATCTGCTTCCTTCTCCCTCTCTCTTGCTTCATTCTGCGTCACAGCTTGCTTTGTGAGGTTTGCTCGACTGCAGAAAGCCTCTGTTTTTTGCATTGGCTGAGGCTCCTCCCTTGAGGAGGAATGAGGGAAGGCAGAACTTGTTTTTCCAGGCTCTCCCAATCGCACAGCAGAGCTACTGAGCCAAGCCTCTCTTCCTTCTATTGGCTGAGGCTCCTCTCCCTCCTGGTCCCTTGGGGAAGGAAGAAAAGAGCCAGAGCTTCCTTTGCCCACTTCCCTCAATCCCTGGGAGAGATACAAAGAAAGCACCTTTGAGACCCAGAAGTGCTAATGTTTTAAGCATATTTTATTTTGCTTTAAAAAAATTTTTTTTGTTTGTTTGTCTATGTCCTTTATAGAATTATATCTCTGCTACCTAATCCTAAATAGGTGCACAGATGGCCCAGCCTGACATGGCCCAGCTTGACAACGTCTCATTTAGGACAGATTCGGCCCTCATAACAAATGAGTTTGACACCTCTGCTCTAAGAAAAATCACTAAATTAATACAGTGCACAACATTCAGTATTCCAAAATATCAGTGTAATAGAAAGAATTCATTCAAAACCACATTTCAATGGTAGAGGCAAAAAGTCTCCTCCTTTGTTTAAAGTGATGCATTCCAATAAACTTGAAAAGATTGTAAGTTTTCCAAAACACACGTCTCTTTTGTCTGTCAATATGCTTCTTATAAAGACTAATTGTAGAATAAAGTTCATGTGCCAAGCTGTGGAATAAGGTACTTTTACAGTAATGGAAAACTTATTCAAGCCCAGTCAGACTCCTGGCCACCACCTCTGATGGAACCTTGCTGTCTTTGGAAGTACACAGCTCCCACTCGATAGGCTGATCGGCCATGCAATCGGCGGGGGGGGGGCACCTTTGCTCCCATGCAAGGAGGAAGGGTGGCAGGGCACCCTGGGAACTTCGGGGGTGAAGCTGGCATTTTAACGGCCATCTGTACTCCGGTCTTTGCAGTCTGCTCCTTGTGCTTGGCCCACCCTCCCGCCCTTTTAGCGGTGTGAGCTGATGCTGGTTGCCGTTGTTTTACGGGAACTGGATAGGAATTTTTTAACATTTTCAAAATTGGCCATTGGAAGAGGTGTTTTTTGCCTATCCCGTACTGCCTGCTGAAGGGATTGTGGAATTGGCTGGGGATGTGGCTGTTAAATAGGTTGGTCACTTTGTGGTTGGCAGGATTCTGTTTATGTTATGTGGCTTGGTGAGCACCATAAGCACCCCTTTTTAGGAGCATGGGGGTCTTGCTGAATTGTTTCTGGGCTGTGCGGTCTGGTTGAATGAGGATACAGACTGTCTTGGGTTTGCCTGGATCAATTCTCCCCTGCAGCCGTGTGGCTGAGATTGAAACTCCAGGGCATTGCCTGTTTGCTGTGCTGGTGGGGTATGAGCCATCTGCAGGTGGCTCTGCCTAGGGTGGCTCCCCCATTATGCAGCAGGGATGTTTCACCTCTGGCCCTGCCCATGCCCATGTTATGTTAAAGCCCTTTCCATTAAAATATTGTTACTAAATAAAGTGGTCCTTAGTTACCCAATCCTTTGTGTCCATCTCTTTCTTCCATCTGTGCAAGCATCCTTTTTTTGTTCCCTTCTTCAGAAAGGGGTCTGGGTAGTCCTTAATCTTCAAACTGCATTATACCTACATAAAATGAAGAAATTTCTAAGCACATTATAAAACTTCTAAACTCTTCTGAACAATTTTGTAAAATATACCTACCATTAACATCGTTGTACAGACACACTTGCAACAAGAAGAAGATGATGTTGGATTTATATCCCGCCTTCCACTCCGAATTTCAGAGTCTCAGAGCGGCTCATAATCTCCTTTATCTTCCTCCCCCACAACAGACACCTTGTGAGGTGGGTGGGGCTGAGAGGACTCTCACAGCAGCTGCCCTTTCAAGGACAGCCTCTGCCAGAGCTATGGCTGACCCAAGGGCATTCCAGCAGGTACAAGTGGAGGAGTGGGGAATCAAACCCGGTTCTCCCAGATAAGAGTCCGCACACTTAACCACTACACCAAACTGACAAGGACAGTTAATAGGAGCATTACATTTCAGTCTCATCTCTTGAGTGTGGTTATTATGTTTCAAAACAAAAAATAAGTTGCCTATATATTGCCTGCATGTTAAAATAGTGTCATGGAATGGATTCTTATTAGGATTACAGATATAGTCAGGCTCCATTCTTTCCCATTTGTGCCATTCTGTTTAAAGGGGGGGAACCTGGGAACTGCTTTTGCCTTCCCCCCGCCTGGCAGGCAGAGGGCAAAGGCAGGCGATCTGCCTCCCCCCCATTTAAACACCCCACTGGTGTTAAGGCCCTCTCCTTGCCTTAAGCTGTTGTTTAAGGTTACTTTAAAATGAGCCTGTCCCAAAACTTACAACTAAGCCTCTTGTTTGTGTTTATTTATGTACTCCAGTTTCCTTAAAGAAATTCTGTTTTCCAGCAGAAAGTTGGAGGAATAAACATAACTGTCTCTAAATGAGTCATTCCAGCCAAATCCTTCTGGGACCCACATATTTGAAGCCTCTCTCTTACATAGATGTGGGGCAGATGATTTTTCAGTGCTTAACTTTTCATGGATATTTTCCATTTCTGAGTCTAATTGTTCCAGAAAATTAACACATTATTGTGATTTCCAGTGGTCAGTAAGAAATCTTGATGATTTCAGAATTGTAGTTCAGGTTGTTCAGGTGATTATTCTTAAGAATTTTGTGAAGTATCTGCTGCTTGGCTGTACAGTCAAATAAAAACAAAGCTAACATTATTTGGATCTCTTTTCGCATGGTGGACAATATACTATAATCCCCAATCTGATATGAAACTAGCTACTAATGCCTGGGAGAGTGACATACATTGAGGTGTTCTACAGACCCCTGTTTTAAGAGTTAAATTCTGTTTGAATATTTGTTTAGAACATTTTTAATGCCACCTTTCCACCTTGTTAGAATCCACAAGGCAGCAAACATTTAAACAATTAAAAGTACAGCTAAAATTATAAAATTCAATTTAATTTGTTAACATTCACAGCACTAGGAGGAGGGTCAATACTACTGCATAGTAATTGAGTAGATTCAAATACTTACTGCTGTATTGCATATCACAAACAGTACTTGTGTGTGCTAAAATTAGCATGGAAATAGTTTTCAGTGCCTTGGATTTTTTATTCTGTTTAAATCATAAGTATATACTGTTAATTTTTTTAAGTTTTCCAACAAAATGATTTCCATATAAAGCCTAGAATTCATTTGACTATAACATTTAACACTTCATTTGTCCTTCTCTGTCCCTAATAAAATATTTCAGTGTTTGTTGGGACATAAAATTAACATGGTTTTTAAGTTGGTTTATATATTTTTTTAAAATAAACATGTTAAATCACTTTTATTTAGGGTATCAGAAATCTTTTTAAAAACCTACATCTCTTTTTTCCTGGTATGAGCTGCCTGTTAGCTTCATGCTTCCCATGGCCTTTTCTTGAGTGTCTCATTTCTGAAGTCTGAAGGATTGGTCTCAGAAAGTGGTTGGGGGACTTCTGCTCAGTCCTTGGCCTTTGTCCTATGAGGTCCATCATGCTTCCATCTTGTTCTGTGTACTCTTCAACATCTACATGAAACCACTGGGTAAGGTCATCTGGAGATTTGGGCTAGGTTGTCACCAATATGGAGATGACACTCAGTTCTGTCTTGCTCTTTAGCAAATCCCAGGGAAGCTGTAGAAACCCTGAACCAGTTCCTGGAGATGGTTTTGTTGTAGATATGGGCTAATAACTGAAGTTTAATCCTGACAAGATGGAGGTGCTACTGGTGAGTGGAAGGCTTGACCCAGGTTTTGAAGTATTGGCCCTCATGAATGGGGTTGTATTCTCCTTGAAGGAACTGGTCTGTAGTCTGGGAGTGCTCTTGGATCCAAACATATTTCTAGTGAAGCAGGTGGCAACTGTGGCAAGGCATTGTGCAAGTTTTGATTGATCAGCAAGCTGCAGCCTTTCCTTTGAAGAAAATATCTGGCCACTCTGGTGCATGTCCTGGTTACATCTAAGCTAAACTACTGCAATGTTCTCTACATGTCCCTGAGAAGTGTTTGGAATTTTCAGTTGGTGCAGAATGCTGCTGCTAGGATATTGATTGGAGTGAGTTGTAGATACCATATTACTCCAATCTTGGCCCATTTACACTGGCTCAAAAATTATTTCTGGACAGAATTCAAGGTGCTGGTGTTGACTCTTAAAGTCCTATGTGAGTTTGGGCCAACATACCTGAAGGACCAACTAATGAACAAATCCAACAACTGTTGACCCTACTTCAAGTGTGTCCCCAGCTTCTGTGACTAGGTGTGTAGCAACTTGGGGGAGGGTCTACTCAGTTGTGGCACCAAAACACTCTCCCTGGGGAGACCTATCTGCCACTTTCTTTTGTCATCTTAGATGCCCACAGTTGAAGACTTTCTTTTAATTGTGTTTGATGTTCCTTCAGTGATTCCTTCTTCTTGCCCTATGTTTTACTTTTTTGTATTTGTATGCATTTTAGCTCTGGTATTATGTATTTTTTGTTTGTTCAAGTAGTTTTAAATATGTGATTTTACTTTGCATGTTTTAATTTGTTAGCTGCCTTATAAGATCAGAAAGGCAGGGGCAGATTTGGAGACAAAATGTGTTTGTGTACTGTGGTTCTCACCTGGACACGTTAGCGTTGAAGAGCCATCTTTTAAAGGAAAGGTGAAATACATATTTTAATATTCATAAATATCAGAAACTTTGAGAATCTTTTGTTCTCCCTAAGAGGCGGAGGACATCTTGGGTGTTTCCCACCATCCAATCAGGGAGGCAGAAATCTAAAATCTTTCTCTTCCTGTGGCTGTAGGAACCACCCTCTTGCTCAGTTCATTTCCTGCCTCGACAGGGAGAGCAAGCTTTAGGATAGGCTCCTATCCCTTTTTCCTCATATTATTACTCTTACTATAAAAAAAAATCATTACCTTCCTCTTCTTCTTTTTCTGTGAATTTTCTTTGTAACTAACACCTTTCTTCCTCCCCGTTTTTTCTGCCTCCCCTCCTCCTCTTTAAAATTGTTTCCTTTACCTCAGCGTCGGAGGGAAGGAGCGCCGAAACGGCCCAGGCCCCTTTAAGGGACAGCCGTGGCGTGAAGAGAAGGCGGGATGCAGTGCCGTCCCAGGGACTACTTTATGGACGACCCCGCGTTGGATGCCTGGCGCGGGGCCGAAGAGCGGGGATCCTCCGGAGCCGGCATGACCCTTGGGCTTGCGGCTGCTACCGGCAACGTGCCCTGTAGGGGCGGGCCGCCGGCGAGTTGCAGAAAGCGGTGCTGGTCGTCTTCGGCCACAGAAGAAGCGCGCGCTGCACTTTCTTCCCCCAACGGCCATTTTGAAGTGCGAAAAATGGTGCGAAGCGGGCCCGGGCAGCGGCAGTCCTTTGCTGAGCAGCAAGGACTCCCAGAGGTCACCCTCCAGCCAAGAGACTCCGGTCACGGCCTCCAAGAGACTGCACAGTCTTCTCAGCCCCTTGGGGGCAGGGTAACGTACCCACAATGGGATCTTCTTCTTTTGCTTATGAATTTTTAGAGTGCATTAAACAGACTGTAGACAGTGCAGTTAGAGCAGCAGCTCATAAGAGATCTTATGCTCCATGCTCTCACTCATCTTCCAGGTCTCCCTCTCCAAAGAGACCCAAGAGTCGTGCCTGGCTCACCAAGGCGCAGAAGAAGACCCTAGCAAGTGAATGTTCAGGGAGGGAGAGATCACCTGAAGTGGATCAGTCAGAGGACTCTGAGAGGGAGGATCGGGAGGAGGGTGAGTTTATTTCGGATGAGGAGATAGAAAGCTGTACAGGCCCAGAACCTCCCTTAAGATTTTTTTAAGCAGAGGAGTACCAACCCGTCTTAGCCAAAGTACTGGCAGCTTTAGACCTTTATGAATCACCTGAAGAGCAGGAAGCCAGCTGCCCTCTAACTAATCCTAAGAACAAACCTAAGGGGAACACGGAGTTCTTCCCTCGGTACCGATCCACGGATAAGGTCTTTCCTTTCCCTGAGTTTTTCGAATGCCAGTTGAAGGCGGAGTGGGCGAAGCCAAGTACTAATCGTCAGGTGCCAGGTTTTATTAAGAAGTTTTATGCATTATCTTCCTTTGCCAATGACATGCTACAGGTACGGTTGGTTGATGCGCCAGTGTTGGCTCTACAGTCACATGGACGCCTGTCTGAAGATGGACATGGCTCGGTTCGAGACAGCTGGGACAGAAAGACCGACCTAGCTCTGAAAAGGAACCATGAGGCCATGGCCTTAGCAATTAAGGCAGCAGCCACAAACTCTATTGTTTCTCGTACGGCAATCGTTTGGGTTCGACGCCTAACTCAACTACTCCCCAATGCAGACAGGAGGATTCTTGAGGGCACCCACAGGCTCCTTAGGGCGGCTGAGTTTTCTGCAGATGCTTCCTTGGATATGTTTACCTTCTCCGCCAGAGCAATGGCGTCATCGGCAGTAGCGAGAAGGGGGCTGTGGCTTTGTGCCTGGCCAGTGGACATTCATTCTATGTCAATAGTGTCTTCCTATCCATTTCAGGGTGAGAAGTTGTTTGGAGACGCTCTAGACAAGATCCTGGTGGAGACACGTGACAAGAAGGCTATGCCTAAGTATCTCAGACGTTCGGATAGGAAGGGCTTCGGATCCAGCTCCTTTCGGGCTTCAATCAATAACTCCAAGCTGAAACAGGACTTTCAAAAATCATCCTGGGGGCAGCCCAGACAAAACTTTCGCAAGAATTTTAATAACCAGAGATTCCAGAGGCACCAGCCCGACAGATCGGATAAGCCGCCGGACAGGGCCCCAAGTCCAATAAAGCCTGACTGGACTTCCATTCCCGTTGGGGGTCGCCTTCTACATTTTCATCAGGCTTGGGCAACCTCACAAGCCGATTTTTGGACTTTAGAAATTGTCTCCCAGGGATATGCCATAGAGTTCAAGAGAACTCCCCCAGATCGCTTCCTTATATCCCCTCTTTGTTCCAACCCAACCAGGAGAGACATCACCTTCAAAGCAATTCGTCATCTATTGGAGTGTGCGGCAATAGAGCCAGTACCACGGAATCAGAGATGTCAAGGTGTCTATTCGATTTTTTTCACGGTTACCAAGAAAAACGGGGACTGGAGAGCAATTCTGGATTTAAAATTTCTGAACAGGGCCATCAAACTCCGCCACTTTCGTATGGAGTCCATCAAATCCATAACGGAAGCTCTTCATCATCAGGACTACATGACATCCTTGGACTTGACAGAAGCATACCTGCACATCCCGATTTTGCTGGCACACCACAAGTTCCTTCGTTTCTGCGTGAACGGGTCGCACTTCCAATTCAGGGCTCTGCCCTTCGGCCTGGCAACAGCACCCAGGGTGTTCACCAAAGTACTGGTGAACATAATAGCTCTTCTCAGACAACAGGGGATACATGTACATCCGTATCTCGATGACCTGTTGATAAGGTCATCATCGGGAGGAGCGCCTTACAAGATGTCCAACACACCAGTTATCTTCAACAGCACGGCTTTATAGTCAACCTCTCCAAGAGCCACTTACGCCCAACACAGAGGTTGGAACACCCGGGCATGGTCATCGACACAAACCGGAACTCTCTCTTCCTTCCAGAGGACAAGGTGCCGAGGACCAAGACTTCGGTACAACAGGTGATCAAGGAAAGATCGTCGTCCCTTCAGACCTTGGCAAGACTCATGGGTCTGTTGGTCTCGAATCTCGAGACGGTCCAGTGGGGGCGTTTTCACACCAGGTCATTGCAGATGTTTTTACGCCCTTACCAGCTTCAGATTATGGAGAAGCGTGCCTTGTCTCTTACAGTACCTTTGGAGGTGAAGGAGAACCTATATTGGTGGACAATAGATGCCAACCTACGCCAGGGGAAGATTTACTGCATGAAGAAGGAGATGCAGATCTTCTCAGATGCCAGTCTTTCAGGTTGGGGGGCGACTCTCGATGAGAAACCCACGCAAGGCCAGTGGTCTCCCAAGGAAACAAAACTCCCGATCAACCTATTGGAGCTCCGGGCCATCCGGTTAGTGTTACTTCACTTCCGGGATCAGGTCATCGGTCAGCATGTTTTAGTCCGGACGGACTACATAGCGGCTAAGGCCTATTTAAACAATCAAGGGGGATCCAGGTCCTCATCTCTCCACAAGGAGGCCGTGAAGTTGTTCAGCTGGGCGGAAGAACATGTGAAGTCAGTCAGGGCGGAACACATTCAGGGGATCTGCAACATCAAGGCAGACTGGCTCAGCAGAGAGAACATTCAATTCGGGGAGTGGTCACTCAACAAATTGTTGTTTCAAAAAATAGTGGATCACTTCGGTCTACCGATTCTGGACCTGTTTGCATCGAGTCAAAATCACCAACTTCCAAGGTTCTTCATGAGATTCTTCCACAGACAGGTAGAGTCCGCAGACGCTCTAACATCCCCGTGGCCTCAATGTCTTCTTTACACCTTTCCTCCGATTCCTGTCATTCAAAAACTACTCAGAAGAGTCAATCTACTGAGAGCCGGGGTCTTACTGGTTGCTCCCTGGTGGCCTCGACGTCCTTGGTTTTCATCAATCCAGATGTCAATAACGGAACCACTCCATTTGCCAATGTGGCCAAATGCACTATTACAGGGGCCGGTGTGGCATCCACATCCCGACTGGCTGCGATTGACCGCGTGGAGGTTGAGAGGAGATCGTTGCTAGATTTGAGTTACACAACAGAGGTAGCAAGTACTATTTTAGCCTCCAGAAAAGATTCCACTACGTGGATATACAACGCCTCATGGAAAGCCTTCCACAGATGGTGTCGGAGAAAGGACATGGACCCTTTACAGCCTACTATTCCGAAGATCCTTCAGTTTCTCCAGGATACATTCGGGTCTTAAACCAGCCACACTTCGACGTCAATTGGCAGCCCTATCATCCGTGCTTCAGCAGGTGGAGGGGTTCAAGTTATCATCTCATCCTCACATTCACCGTTTTCTTAGAGGAGCCTCACTAACTTCTCCTCAAATTCACCGTTTTCCTACATGGCGACTAAATCCAGTACTCTCAGCTTTAACTAACCCACCATTCGAGCCTCTAATGTCGGTTCCTTTGAAGATGCTGCGTATGAAGGTTATCTTTCTGGTGGCAGTAACATCGGCCAGAAGGATTTCCGAGCTCGGGGCTCTATCTGTTAAGCGAGAGCTATGTGTATTTCACAAGGATAAGGTAGTCCTCAACACAGACCCTACTTTTCAGCCAAAGGTTTCTTCTAAATTTCATAAAAACCAGAAAATCAACTTACCATCCTTTTGCCCAAATCCCAAGCATCACAAGGAGCGAGTATGGCATACGCTTGATGTACGCAAAGCAATCAAGATTTACCTGATCAGAACTGAACAAATTCGCAAGTCAGATTCTATGTTCATCAATATAGCATCGCCCAGACTGGGCCAGAAAATGTCCAAAGCAGCAGTAAGTTATGCCATTAAACAGTGCATAGCAGAGGCCTACAAAGCAATGCATCTCAAAGTACCCACTGGAATTACTGCTCATTCGACAAGTGTGGCAAACAACGCAGCCTTTGAAAAGAACGCCTCGGTTAAGGAAGTTTGTAAAGCAGCCACGTGGTCTTCTATTTCCACGTTCATTAGACATTACAAGTTGAATGCTTATGCCTCTGCGGACGTAGCCTTTGGCAGACGAATATTGCAGCATGTGCTGTCGGATTAGGGCGATCCCCCCCTGACTAACACACTGCTCTGGGAGCACCCAAGATTCTTAGGGAGAACGACCCTTGGCACTTATCGTGAGGGGTCCTTCTCCTAAGAGGATAGGAGGACATCTTGCCCTCCCTTCTATCGCCCTATCTGTGGAGTGTTATTTTCTCCTCTCTTTTCTCTAACATCAAATTTCCAATGTTTTATTAGGTCAGGTACTGTGGCCTGCCTTTTCTCTTTATACCAGTTGTGTCATAGCAATATTTTTGCCTTAAAGTTGCAGTTTACTGTTTATATATAGGTTAAGTTGTCCGTACTGCTTCTCGGAGTCACCCAAACTGAGCAAGAGGGTGGTTCCCACAGCCACAGGAAGAGGAAGATTTTAGATTCCTGCCTCCCTGATTGAACGGTGGGAAACACCCAAGATGTCCTCCTATCCTCTTAGGAGAAAGCCCCCTCACGGTAAGTGCCAAGGGTTGTTCTCATTTCAATGTGCATATACCAGAAATGTTATGCCACAGACTTGTTAGACTATGTAACTGTTTTGCAAATTGTAAACTTTTTGGAAATCTACACCAATGTATATAATCTAATATAGTCTTAGAACTGTTCTTCGTAGTGTCTGTGCATCACATCCTTGGGATTACAGGTGCCTGCGCTGGCTCCAACCGGTGCTGAAAAGCTCTAAAATGATCTTATGTCCCGACTACTGAGCATGCCCACGGGCCCAACCGTGCATACTCAGTAGGCGGGACAGCAAGATCCTGCCAGTATTTTTCTGACCGCCGCGCTGTTTGGACCTACCTTCAGCTCTCAGGTTGCTGTTAAAATTATTAGCTCCTTCTTGGTTCCTCATGTTATTCTAAAGTTCCTCTTATCGTCTTCTCTTCATTGTCGTCTATCCAAAAAAAAAAAAGTCTTCTGTTTTTCATGAGTTCGGGCTTCAGCCTTCCTCCCCTCCCCTTCCCGGCATTCAACCTCTGGTCAGTGGGACTTATGTCTATGTGGGGGGTTTTCAAGGTATTCCAAGTGCAGCAGCAAGGTCGCCCCGACTGACGATCACTCCCTTTGCCTGCTGTGTTTGAGAGAGGGACACTGCACTGATTCCTGTGGTCACTGCTTAAAATTCAGTAAGCAAACCAGGAAAACAGAGCCACGAGGCTCCGGGTGGCATTGCTTCAATCGGCTCTAGCTCCTCAGCTGATGGAACATGGTTCGGCACCAGGGTCTTCGGAACAATTGGCATCGATGACCACCCTGACGACGGCCAAGACACCGCCTACACAAAAAGCCAATCTGACTTCGACTCCGAAGTCAAAATTGCACTCGAAGGCTTTGTCCACTTCATCTAAAAGCAAGCGAGAGAAGGAGCACAAGTCTTCAAAGAAACAGAAGCTATCGGCGGTGCGGGAACACACCTCCCCGACTCCTTCAGAGGCCTTCCTCGAAAGGGTTCGACTGATGCTATCTACAGCGCTTCCCGATCTTTCGCTGCCGAAGTTGGCCCCGCTCAAGATAATGGCTTCTCCACATCGAAGGGAGCCGACGCCTCATAGATCTCTGTCGCCATCGGCTCGTGTCTCCGACTCCGAGGTGGAGCAGATCGATCTGACACAGCGCTTGTCGGGATTGGCGCGCGGGAGCAAGTATGATTCCCCTGCTCATCCCCAAAGGCTCTCGCCCGTTCGTCAAGAGAAACCGAGCTCTCCGGATCGAAGAGATCGGTCCAGAGGTGACGACGACAGGTACCAATGGTACCATGGCACTCCTCCACCCTGGGAACACAGGCAAGGCTACCCCTTTCAGGCTTATCCGCCTTACCCCTGGCACTACCCTCGGGATGTGCTGGACTGGGATCGGTGTTCGGCTTACTACTCAGAACGACGCCGGGAGGACCCTAGACCGTCTAAATCTAAATCGGTATCGAAATGCCCAGCAACACCACCTCTTACTCAACGCAGCCCATCTTAACCTGAATCTTCCGATGCCGAGGAATCGGTGGGCTCGATCGGCACAGATTCGGATCAACATTATTCGGAGCCCATGCCATCGACACCGGTGACTGACGACGCCCCGATCTCCGCATTGGAAGATCTAAAATCTTATGGAGAGTTAGTCAAGCGTATGGCAACCTCCTTAGGCTTGTCAATCCAACAACCTCAACCCTAGGTTGATGACCTGGTTTTTGATATAGTGCAGCGTGACATGTCTGCCGCCATTGCTCTTCCCCTCACCAATGTCCTGCAGACTGTCAAAGGTCCCTGGGAGAAACCAGCCTCCCTCACAGCTTCCACTAAGCGGCTAGACCTTATGTACAAAATTCAGGCAAAAGGTGCAGAATTCTTATTTCAGCATCCTAAGCCTAACTCCCTGGTGGTCACATCATCCTCAAAGGGCAAGCACTGTGCATCCTCTCCCCCTGACAAAGAGGGAAAGAAGATAGACGCATTCGGAAGGAAATTCTACACCACTGCGTCCTTAGGAATCAAGTCTACCAACTATCTTGCTTGCCTAGGTCGCTATCAATTTGCTTTATGGGATCAAATATCTACAATCCTTCCACATCTTCCGGAGGAACATCGCCGTTCCCTGCAGAAGATACTGAAGGAAGGCATGCTGTGGTAGCAAAGCAGCAGCTCAACTCCTCAAGACATACAGCTGACACCTTTGGCAAAACTTCGTCGTCGGCTGTCGCCCTCCATAGACATGCATGGCTTAGATCCACCACTTTTAATCATGACACTAGGTCTGCCATTGAGGACCTTCCGTTCGACGGCTCAGGCCTGTTTCATTCTACAACGGATACCACGTTGCAGGACCTTGACAAGAGCATAAAAGCTTCCCGCGTTTTAAGTGCCTCTTCCTCCACACGCTCTTTTTGGCAGAAGCTTTACTCCCGCCTGTGGTTCCGCAGATATCAGAGCCATTCCTCCCCTGGTCAACCATGGCGGAACAGATCACAGTCACAACAGGGAAAGTCGTTCCCAACAAAACAGAAATTTCAATGGACTCCTGGGTCCTTACAATTATCGCTCAAGGGTACGCGATCAAGTTCCAAGAGTCACCACCCATTCCACTTGTCATCGTCACACTGCTCTCAGAGGCTCTAAAGACCAAAGTCCAATCTCTTCTGAAGAAAGGAGCCATCGAACCTATCCCTCAACTCCTTCACGGACAAGGGTTCTACTCCCTGTTATTTCATTGTTCCAAAGAAGGATGGGGGCCTTCGGCCTATTATGGACCTCCGGGGTTTGAACACTTGTATCGTCTACAAGAAGTTCAGGATAACTACCTTGTTCCAAATCCTTCTGCTGTTGGAGGAGAATTCTTGGATGGCTACCATCGACCTCAAAGACGCGTATTTCCATCTGTCCATATGTCAGGGGCACCATCAATTCCTCCGTTTTGCAGTGGGTGCAGACCATTATCAATATACCGCCCTTTTGTTTGGCTTGTCCACGGCCCCCAGAGTTTTTACAAAAGTCATGGTGGTAGTGGCAGCTCATCTCCGTCTCTTGGGGGTTACCATCTTCCCCTATATAGACGATTGGCTGTTGGTGGCCAATTCCAGCTCCCTGCTGTTGCATCACATCCAAATAACGCTACAGACTTTGGACCTCTGTGTGAACCTCCTGAAATCCAACCTGGTTCCCTGCCAAAGAGCTCTTTTCATCGGAGCTCTCATTGACTCCACTGTCTGCAGAGCATTCCTCCCAGAGGCGAGAGCACGAACGTTATCAGCTATGGCTTGCAGCATTGGGGCCTCGGAAAGAGTCTCCGCCCATTCCATTCAGAGGTTGCTGGGGCTGATGGCAGCCACAACAGCAGTTATATCTCTAGCAAAGCTTCGAATGAGACCGCTTCAGTTATGGTTTCTCGGAGTGTTCAAACCGTCTCGTCACCCGCCCACATGGGTACTCATACTGCCCCAGTCAGTCAGAAACTCCCTCACGTGGTGGGGGAATCTTTCCAACCTTCTAGAAGGCACTCCTTTTTGCCCCTCCCCTCCTACGGAGACGTTGACGACCGATGCGTTCCTCCTGGGTTGGGGAGCCCATTTCAGAGGCCTGACTGTGGGAGCCACTTGGGACTCGCTACAACAGGCCAATCACATCAATTACTTAGAACTGACGGCAGTTTGGTTTGCTCTTCAGTCCTTCCTCCCTCTATTAAAGGAAAATCCATCTCGATACTGACAGACAATACCACTGCTATGGCATACCTCAATCGTCAGGGAGGCACAGTGTCGAAGAAACTGTGTTGCCTTGCCATAGACATTTGGCTCTGGTGTCTGGATCAGGGGATATCCTTGCTTGCGGTTCACATCCCAGGAATCTTGAATGTCCAGGCAGACTGTCTAAGAAGGGGGAGCGCAGTTACACAAATGGGAACTGAACCCAGTTTATCTCCAGACTGTATTCCAGAAACGGGGACACCCAGAGGTGGACGTTTTTGCCACACGCCACAACTGCAAATGTCATCGCTTCTGTGCTCGGGGGGTGGGGGGTCTGGACCCTCTATCGGAGGGCGATGGTCTCCTTCTTGATTGATCTCACAGCTTCCTCTACATGTTCCCACCCATCCCTCTGTTGTCCAGGGTGCTGGTCAAGATAAAGAGGGAACAGTCCAGGTGTATTTTAATAGCTCCTTGGTGGCCCCGACAGCTTTGGTTTCCAGTTCTCCTTCACCTTTCCAGACGATGGGTTTACCATCTCCCAAAGGAGCTGGATCTCCTCTTCATCAACAAGGACAGACGTATCACCACGACGTCCCGCACCTGAAACTGTCGGCTTGGTTCATAGTTTAGATTCAGTTTCTGACAATTGACTTTGTTTTGTTAAATAGCAGAAAGCCCTCCACTAGGAAGTCTTACAGCCTAAAATGGAAACTTTTCATTGTGTTTGTTGTTTCTTCTCGGCTTTCTCTGGACCAGCCTAGTCTTCATACCGTTTTCTCGTTTCTGTTACATTTGCTGGACTCTGGTCTGTCATACTCCTCCATCAAGGTTTACCTGGCATCAATCTCTGCATATCACGCTCAAGTTGAAGGCTATACTGTGTTCTCCCACCCTGAAACTAAGCGTTTTCTGAAAGGACTTTTTCATTTGCATCTTCCGGGCCGTCATGTTGTCCCTGCTTGGGATCTTTCTGTAGTTCTCAGAGGCCTCATGCATCACCCTTTCGAACCAATGGCTTCCTGTTCCCTTCACCTCCTTTCCTGGAAAGTTGCATTCTTGGTGGCAGTCACGTCTGCTAAAAGAGTTGGGGAGTTCTCAGCCTTTAGATCAGACCCTCCATACGTGAGGTTTCATGATCAAGGGGTTGTCATTGCTCCAGACATTCGTTTTTTGCCCAAGGTGGTGTCAGAGTTCCACTTACATTCAGAAACTCTGTTACCAGCCTTTTTTCCTTCTCTGCAGAGTCCAGAACAAAGGGCCTTGCATACGTTTGATGTTAAGCATGCCTCGTTGTTCTATCTACATAGAACAAAGGAGTTTCGTTTGATGCCCAGCCTATTTGTATGCTACTCTGGTTCGTCTAAAGGAAAGTGAGTCTCCTCCCAGAGACTGTCTAAATGGATTGTAGAGACTATTAAGTTGCTGTATCTTCAAGCCAAACGACCTTTGCCAGGTCCTCCTAGGGCCCATTCTAAACGTGCTATAACTATGTCCACTGCTTTCCTCAAAGGGGTGCCTTTTACCAACATCTGCAGAGTGGCTTCTTGGGCAACTCCGGATACCTTTGTGAAGCATTATGCCTTGGATGTGGGTATGGCGGACCGCATGTGTGTGGGGAGCGCGGTGCTTCAAGCTGCAGTCATCTAGTGTCAGCTCCCTCCTCCAGGTAAGCATTAGCTTTCTATTCTCCCAAGGGTGTGATGCACAGAGACCATGAAGAAGATAAATAGGTTGCCTACCTGTAACTGATGATCTTCGAGTGGTCATCTGTGGATTCACACCACCCACCCTTCCTCCTCTCTGCTGGCAGTTCTTCAGAGATTGTTTGGGGTTGCTTCAGCGGTCAGAAGGAAACTGTCCCACCTACTGAGTATGCCTGGTTGGGGCCGTGGGCATGCACAGTAGCCGGGACATAAGATCTTTTTTAGAGCTTTTCAGTACCGGTTAGAGCCAGTGCAGGCGCCTGTAATCCGGAGGGTGTGAATGCACAGATGACCACTCGAAGATCATCAGTTATAGGTAGGCAACCTGTTTTTTCCTGATTTATGATTGATAACTAATTATTAATTGATAACTAATTATTAATTGAGAACTAATTTTATCATGGTCCCATCATTGGTTGCAGTGATGTAAAGCCATGGAGAGAAGATATGCCTATAAACTTGGGGAACTGTCCAGGTTTGTAGAAAAATATGAAGTTTTTTTTTAAACTGTTGTCTGCCAATGGGAGACAGAGGAGAGGAAGGGCAATGGCAGTGCTGAATGTGGGTAGGGGAAGGGGATTAGTGGGAGCCACCACCTTTCCTCCCTATTGCTTCTCCATAGAGAACAGTGGGTAGGAAGAGTTATCAGAGAAGTGGAACAGGCAAGGCAGTAAGCAAATGGTGGCCAGATAGACAGAGTCTGGGGAGGTCCCTGCAAAGGGGGTGGTGAACAGGAGCCATTGGGCAGATGGACAAATAAGCAGAGGAGGAGAGCATGGGACTCCTTTCACTTTCATGGGTTCCTTGTTTCTAAACATATGTTTTTTAAGTGTACAAAAATGTGGTGTGAATGGCACTATCATAGCAAACCCTAAATCTCTGTATATTTCTTTAATAGTTCTATATATTAAAAAACCTTTGGCTTGGATCCTGTGATAACCAAACTGAAACACAATGAAATTCACACACAGTTCTACTTGTATAACATGTAGTGCATTTCTTCTTGTGTGTTATAGCATCCAGAAAATGGTTGTAAAACATCCTGGTGGTACACATCCTGTGGAAATACAAACAGGGATACAATAAACTTAGTGTTGTGCAGACAGCTACTGTAAATCATTTTTTCTTTTGTTTCTCTTGCACAAGAATTCTAGTGCATGTGAAAATTTTGTGCTGGATCCAGCTTTTAGAAAACATTTGAATCTTTTAAAGAAATGTCAGTTTTTACCTATAGCTATTGAATTACTGTAAGCGTGTACATTATAGTTTTTGTCTGTTTTATCTGCATATGATCTGAAAGCAGTCTCAGCTCTTGCTTCCTTGACATAGGATAATAACCTAGAAGTTTATCAAATAACAATTTTTAGGAGCAGCTTTAAAGGAAGAAAATACATTATTCCGTTCCTCAATTCAGTTAATTGTTCTCTTGCTTTGATAAACTGCTAACCTCACTGAAGCTTCCTGGAGTTTCATAGTTCTTCCTTTTTGTACAGTTTCTATTTCCGTGCATTTGCTTCTCCGAAGATTTAGTTCCAAGTTTTTGATTTTTAACATCAGCATTGGTTATTTTGCTCTTTCTACTCTATGTCCCGGAATAAGACTTGAACTGATCATACGATCTCAGGGCTTGTTTTTTCTAGTGATGAGTGAATTTTTTGTTCATGGTCCTGCTTTCCTTTCTCAAGCAGGATCTGGTCTTGGGAAACAAAATCACGAGCAATTGCATCACCAGCTGGCAGTGTGGCAGTAGAAACAGGGTACAACTCACAGAAAGGACTGGTTGCCACTTGTCAGATGTGAACACAAACTTATTGCTTATGTCAGGGTCTCCCAAACTCCCCCCCCCACACACACACACACTGTGGCCTGGCTTTCCCCCTGTGGTCCAGGTGGAGGACACTCAGGGAGCAATACAGAGATTGCGTGCTGGCCAGGAGCTTTTCTCTGTTCTTCTCTGATGTTTCCGAACATCAGAGAGGGACGGGGGAGGGCTTCTGGCCAGTGTGCAGTCTCAGTATTGCTCCCTACTTGTCCTCCACCCAGAGGATGATCAGTGAGTGATACTGAGACAGCGCACTGGCCAGGAGCTTTCCCCGTCCTTCTCTGATGTTTCTGAACATCAGAGAGGGACGGGGGAGGGCTTCTGGCCAGTGTGCAGTCTCAGTATTGCTCTCTAATTGTCTTCTGCCCAGTGGACGATTGGGGAGCGATACTGAGATTGCATGCTGGCCAGGAGCTTTCCCCGTCCTTCTCTGATGTTTCCGAACATCAGAGAGGGACGGGGCAGGACTTTAGGCCAGCGTGCAGTCTCTGAATGCTACAGGCGGCGGCATGGGGGGCAGGGGCTGGAGCGCGGCGCTACATGCAGCACCGAAGATAAATAGAGAGGGGAAGGGGCTGTCAGGCTGCCCCGGGCGACCCAGCATTGAGGCTTGCGGGGCCTGGTACTGGGTTGCGACCCTGCAAATGGGAAACGTTGGCTTATGTACTTGCAAAAGTAGTAAGTCTGGATGGAAAACCCCTAGTCACTTATATGACAAGAAGACAATATCAGTGTTCATTTGGATTATAGTAAAGTCTACCTTGGTGATCCCATCAGGAAGAGTTAGTGTTTACTGTCTCAGGTGAAGGGGCCAGTAGGTCCAGTATTAAACAGTAATATGTGTACATTAATTAAAGTACCAGATACAGAATTACCAGATCTTACAGAGCTCCAGCTTGTTCAGTGTTTGTGGCTATATTAATCTAACTCAGCACGGCCAGTACATGGCAGGTTCATGTGGAAGGAACAGAATGTCATTAGAAGGGAAATTTGGCATTTATTTAAAAAAAGCTATCAAATGCCTTAGAAAGTTGCAGTGTAACTGAAATGCATGGAATATATCAGTGGAAATATAAGGGGCCAGAGGGAGTGATGGACTGAGATTTTTAGAGGTTGGATGTATAACTTACTTGACTTTTATTCCTAGATCTGATCCATGGCTAGCAAAACCAGACTAGATTACACATATTAATTCAACCCACTGTATTTCTACAAGTCAAATAATGTGGGGTGGTACAGAATTTGGATAGCCTAGATATAAAATTCTTACTTACGGCTTTGACACAGCTTTGCTTGAAACATTCTACACCCCACTCTTTGAGTCATCCTTACTCCTTTCTTTGTAGCTAGTCATTTGAGATGGGAGGGAAAAAATTCTTTACAATTTGTTGGTAGTATATGGTTAATGCTTAGGTACTAGTATCAGTACTTTGGAGTGACTTAGGCTAATAAAAGTAGTTGAGCACATGGAATGCTGTGCTGTTTAGGATCCATCTTCACCAAAAATCCTTAATCAGCAATTCACTGTTTGGGTTTTTCTTTTAAAATCAAGGCTATACTTAATCTTAGCTTCTCTCTGATCTTAATTAGCAGTTGGATCCTGTTTGGACAGAAAGTGTCTGTATTGTAATAATATCATTGATGGTTCATGTGCTGAAATGGAATAGTCATTAGTGGGTTGGATTCAGACTTCTGTGAATGAAGCTCGTGAAGGGAATGGCTTCCTTTTCGTTCAGTCCCTTGTGTTACACAAAAACTTGTCCTGAAGCTTGAGAGCCCTTTAGGAAATCAGTGGAAGCTGGAACTCAGTTTGCACAACTATGGGGTGGGGGAGATTTTTGCCACTCTTTGTTCCATTCTATTTTGTCCCTTATGATCTTCTGGTCTCTTGCTGTGGCTTGGGCAGGGGTGCGGGGGTGGTGGTGGTTGGAAACAGGTTTCTATTTGTAAGGAGCTGAATACAATACATAGTCTTTTATCACTTCAGAAGCTTGTTTTATGATGTAGAATTCCACACGTAAACCAGCACAGTAGTTGCAGCATTCTTTGTATTCTTTGCTTACTAAAATATATAGCAGTATCTGTGAATGCATTATATCTGTAAATTGCTCAAGTTATAGTCCTGTGATAGACATATCCAGGGCTGAATTTTTTTCTTCCAAAAAAAGCAACTCACAGTAGAACCTACTTATGGCTTCCTATTGCAGTATTAAGTGTTTATTTGTGATCAGGCACTTAATTGAACTTCTCTGGTTTCTTAGTTATGCAAAAAAGGAATCTGATTTGAATGGAGCCCTGGCTAAGCTTCGGGAGTTTGAAGCAGCTCTAAATGCTAAAGAAGCAGCACTTGCCACAGCACTTGGTGATAAGAAAAGTCTAGAAGGGGATCTTGAGGATCTGAAAGATCAGATTGCTCAGGTAAGGCATGAGCAGTTTTTATGGGCATGGAGTAGTATTACATAATAAATCATAAGATATTGACTGGATGGGAAAGGAATAGCATCATATTTGTCCCTTTATATGCACAGTCTGGAAGAAATGAGAGTTTCAAATGTTTGAAGTGCTGTATGAATACTTAGTTTCTGCTTGTGATAGTATACCACATTTATACTTTGTCATACTATTTCTTTAAAGCTTGAAGCTGCTTTAGCAGCTGCTAAAAAACAACTTGTAGATGAAACATTGCTGAAGGTGGATCTTGAAAATCGCTGTCAGAGTTTGATTGAAGACCTGGAGTTTCGGAAAAATATGTATGAAGAGGTAACTGTTGGGGTTCCAAAGTAATGTCTCAGAACAAACTTGTGGTGAGGTAACAACCACCTGGGTGATATAGCTTAAATTGGTTACTAAATGTTTGTCTCATTGTTTTAAAGAAGGGATGCTTTCTAATTCTGAACTGCTGCAGTAAATATATTTAAGAGACGTTTTCTCCTATTTGGCAGAACATAAAGTAATCTCAGAATCCAGTTAGAAAGTCAGTGGATCATGCCCTGACTAAAAAATAGCAAAAATCTGACAAGCTTTGTTAGCACTGTCTTATATTTTTTAGTGAAATCGTTTTACTACAATATGCATTATTTGTAGGAAATCAATGAGACTAGAAGAAAGCATGAGACCCGTCTGGTAGAGGTGGATTCTGGCCGTCAGATAGAATATGAATACAAACTGGCCCAAGCCCTTCAGGAAATGAGAGAGCTGCATGATGCACAAGTGAAACTGTACAAAGATGAACTTGAAGAGACTTATCATGCCAAGGTATTTATACTTGCTCTCAAGTATCTTAAAATTCTAGTAGCTATGTTGGAAACAGGGCTTTTTTTGTAGCCGGAACTCCTTTGCACATTAGGCCATACACCCCTGATGTGTAAGTAAGTAAAATTTTATTTGTATCCTGCCCTCCCCCGCCGAAGCAGGCTCAGGGCGGCTAACAACACAATAACCAATGGTACATTAATAAATAGAACAGTAATAAACAACACAATGACCAATGGTACATTAAAAAACAATTACATTAAGAACATTAAATTGAGCATTAATTTAACCTTAAAAACCAGGTAGTGCATTAATTAAAACAAACCATAACATTATCACTGACGCTATATTCTAGTTAATGATGTGGCCAATCTTCCTGGAACTTACAGTAGGCCCTGTATTAAGAGCCCTGTAAGCTCCTGGAGAATTGGCTACATCTGGGGTGTGTGGCCTAATATGCAAATGAGTTCCTGCTACAAAAAAAGCCTTGGCTGGAAAACTTTCATTGTAATGTGACTAGACAAGGAGTGGCCAAACTTGCTTAATGTAAGAGCTACATAGAATAAACATCAGATGTTTGAGAGCCACAAGACATGAATGCAAGATGTCTGAGAGCAGGAAGGAAGGCAAATTTTATTTATTTATTTTATTTTATTTACTTTAAATTTATATGCCACCCACTCCACGAGCGGACTCTGGGCAGCTAACAGTCATGATAAAAACAATGTAAATACAATTATAAAAGAATAAAACGCATATAAACAATTTAGGTGCTATAAGATGGGGGGGGGAGAGAAAAGTGGGAAGAAAGCAACTTTAAATGCATTTCCCAAGCCACTGGCTGGTTTGGCTTGGAGAAGTGATTAAAGAGAGAAATGCCTTCTCAAAGCCTGCTGACTGGGTGGTGGAGGCTTCAAGAGCCACACATTGTATGAAAGAGCCACATGTGACTACCGAGCCACAGTTTGGCCACCCCTGGACTAGACCTTGAGTTTTTGATCCACCTATAAAATTCTGTAGCTGCTCAGAATTTCACATATTCTGCTATTCTTAGTCAGAAAATGCATATTTTAAATTAATAAATTGTTTAACTTTGACCATCAAAACATAGCCCAAAGAAAAAGATTGCATAGTGGTAATAAGAACAGAGTAACTAATGAAAAAAATGTACTTGAAAATTCAGGAAATGTTGGGCATGTTACATCTGAGTGACAGATTGAAGGAGATATCTTGTAGTTCTGGATGTAGCATGCTGCCAAGTAGCATGGGTTTCTTGGGCCATAAAAGCTCTTCATGTGAATACTAGATAGTCATATGATGATGGAGGGAGGATGGATGATGGATGGATGATAGGTATAAATATGTTATACACTACCTTGGGTATTGTGGAAAGGTGGAATGTAAATATAGTTAAAATACAGATTAACACGCATCAAGTTAAAACTGCAGCTTATGTGACATGTCACCACTATTCGCTGATCAGAGCTGCTTCCATCAAAGGCTCATTGCAGCAATTCTGCTGAGCCTCTTTTACAGAAGAGGTTATAGTAGCAGTCCGTTTCATGTTTGGTAGGCTGTTCCAAAAATAATATGTCATTGTTATGTGGGTCTTGAAATTCTTAACATTGTGAATATCTGTCTTGCCAAGAACCAGTCATTCAATAGTCAAAGCAATTTCCTGCTTACTGTATTTTCCCTGGGTATTGAGGGCCAAGTCTTTTTTAAAAAGTAATAACTTAAGAACTCAGTTTGTGCTGCCTTGTGGGTCTGCACTTGATTGTGTTAAATTGGTGTACACTGTAGATATACATTCTTACTAAGGTCACTGATAATTTCATACAAATGTATTAGGGTGCAGGTTTTGATTAATTTCCAGCTAGTGCTCAAGGTGATGTTTGATGGTTTTATTTGCTTATGAAGTTACCATATTGGCTTGATTTATAGATAAAGTTATAAAGAAGCTTCTAGTGTACCTCATAAATTTGTTGGATTTGAAAAAAATTAAATATATTTTCTGAGACTGAAGTGTTTTCTTTAAGTTAATCACTTGTTTTTTAGCTTTCAATTTACTGTAAAAGCCTGTATGACACACTTCCTGTATTACAAGGGTGGCCAACGGTAGCTCTCCAGATGTTTTTTGCCTACAACTCCCATCAGCCCCAGCCATTGGCCATGCTGGCTGGGGCTGATGGGAGTTGTAGACAAAAAACATCTGGAGAGCTACCGTTGGCCAGCCCTGCTGTATTACATGAATTTTGTGCATTACTCAATGGCAGTGCAGAGCTCTGAAGTAGACGTGCATTCTTATATATTTGTTGGGAAAGTAAACTTCAGTTTTTTGGTTTGTGTGTCTACAACCTGTAGCTTGAAAATGCGAGACTAGCCTCTGAAACAAGTTGTTCTGCAGCCAATGCTATTAAAGAAGAACTCATGGAAAGTCGCATGCGTATTGATAGCCTCTCTTCCCAGCTGGCTAATCTGCAGAAAGAGGTAAGACAGCTGTGATTCTGAGTTGCTCATTACACAAAATGTATAAAAGTTTTTCTTTTTGTGTACTTTTAATTTATTTATATGTATATACACACACACACGCACATACATACATACATACATACTGTCAAACTTTGCCTTTTATTGTTGAGAGTTATAACAATTCTGTCTGCAAACGAGGGAAAGTGAAGATGAAACTATTAATGAGCTGTGTCCCACCTACACTAGACTATACAGACATGCCATATAATTATTTTTTTTTTAAAATGCATATATTCTTGATTTTTCATCACTAAATGTGGTTCCCCCCCCTCTTTGATATACAGTCCAGACCATGACAGTTGACCTGTGGAAAAAAACCTGACATTTTGTGAATCAATTCCAGCTTTTAATCTGTTTTGAAAATTATTTTCTAGCCCTTAATGCTTTGAATATATACTTTAAAATAAGCAGGCACTAGTGATATGTCAGAAAGATGTGATTGGATATGATTTGCGGTGGTCCAGGGTAGGGTTTCAAGTTTTCACAGAATCACTAGCCCTTCCACATAACTAACAGAATTATGTACATTTACTTCATTTGCGTAACAGTAGAGCACTGTAATCTGTATGCTTGTATTGCTGAGGACACAGTATTACTCATAAACAGCTATGTTTAGATTCGTCTTAATGCAGTATAGTGCAAGAGAATATCTGAAATTACAAAAAAAAAAAAAACCCTTTCTGTTGAGCCTGTTCTGCAGTTGTTCAACGACTTGCTTGATTTATTCTTGCTCAACATAGGAAATGTGTTTCTTCCACTTCAGTGTCTCAAACTTCTTTATATCTGTAGGGAACTGCTTTGCTGTCTTTAAAATGCATTTTAAATGTAATCTTGTGTTATTTTTCAGAACTAATTTCTGAGACTTTTTTCTCTTGTAATTTTAGTCTAGAGGGTGGCTAGAGAGGGTTCAAGAACTGGAGGATACTCTGGCTAAAGAAAGGGATAACTTCCGCAGAATGCTGTCTGACAAAGAGAGAGAAATGGCTGAAATAAGAGATCAGATGCAACAGCAGTTGAGTGACTATGAACAACTGCTCGATGTAAAATTGGCTCTGGATATGGAAATCAATGCATACAGGAAGCTTTTGGAAGGTGAAGAAGAAAGGTAAGGTTAGTTGTTGAGGCTTTGAAGTGAGGAATGTTGGAAATGATATTGAAGATCATGTAGTTAGGCCATCTGCCCAGCTTTTTGTAAAGTGATCTAATCCATTGGGTGAGACAAGGAGAATGACCCTCCATATAGCATTTAGTCTACACAAGGAAATTAACCACTAAAAATCCATGGTACTCCTTGGCTTAGCAAAGTAATTGTTCTCCCTACTTCTCTTTGTCCAAAAGGTCTCATCACCTTAAAGTGGGAAGTACAAGGGTCTGTCTCCCCACCTCACTGCCTGAGAGATCTGAGCTAGTTTCTTGAAGCCATTTAGCCCTGGCTTACTCATGGGTTTGACATACCTACTAGGTATTGATGGTACCTTCAATAGTATGTTTTGCTTCCTTGTTTATGTCTCCCATTCCACACTCCAACTGCCATCTCCTCCCTTTTCTTAAGTGTGTTTTTTGCTGCTTCTGATATCACTAGATGAGCTGGGTGGGGAACAAGCCAGGCTAGTTTAAGGACTCTAAGAACAGCACTGGAAACTATCACGGACCCTTCCTGAAAAGCACAGATGATACCTTACATAGTCACAGTAAAGACAGTGACCTTAATAGGATATCACATGAACATGCATGAAGCTGCGGCTTTCTAGGGTCTCAGGCAGAAGTTTTTCACATGTCCTGATCATTTTAATGACAGTTTCCAGGGATTGAACCTGAGATCTTGTACATGCAAGGCAGAGGACTTTCCATTGAGCCATGGCACCTCCCTAATGGGCTGACATCTCTCTTCTGTTGTCTGCTGTTTGTGTGATATTCTTTTTTAACATATGATAAGCTTATTGAAAATTCCAAGTTGTACAGAACCTTGTAAAATGAAGTAGTGTCAAATAGATTGATTCCACACATAACAAAAATCTACTATGCATAAAATACTATAGTATATATCACCTTGTAGAACATTTTATATAGCATATAAAATGAAGTCCAGTTCGCCAATAAATAAATATTTAAATACATAAATACTTGAATATATAAATAAACTATTAAGGATAAATTGTTCTGTGTTTAGTTGCTGTGTCTCACTTATGTGCTGAATTTACAAAGTAAGAGTGCATGCTAAGGATATCTTTGCAGTTTGGCGTAACTAGTCTTCATTAAGTGATGCTGAGTATGCATTATAAAATGTGCCTTGCAAATATTCCAGCAGCCATTGGAAGAATCTGAGCTTGTGTGTGTGTGTATAGTCAAGATCTTTTTCCAAATAGGAAAGTATAAGAGAAAGGTCAAATAAGGGAGGATAAATCCCATGTCTTCCCCTATTTTCCCTATTTGGCTTTTCTAGCTCTGCACAGACTCCCTCTCTGTTTCCCCCCTTATCTCCCACCACTTTTGTTGTCCGGTACCATTTTGGTTACTAGAGCAATTTTCCTATTAAAAGTTTTCTTGCTTTTTACATAAAATAGTACATTTACCAACAAACAAATCCCTGCATTCTTCCACTTCATAGCATATCAGCAAGAAAGTAAAAGAAAAAGCTGCTCACATAGGCAGTTGAGAGTAGAATTTTTTTTAAAAAGCAGGAAAGGAAGGGAGGAATGGGAGAGATGAAAGGTAGCAGTACTGATCTGGCTAAACAAGGAGTGGGGAGGTGAGGCATCGCTGCTCAGATACACCAGGTGGAGGTGAAAATGTGGGATTGGCATGAACCAGGAAAATGGAAGTTTGTGAAGGCTCATGGGATTTCACAAACCTCCATGAACCTTTCCATTTTATGAACCGGTTTGTGGTTCGTGACTCTGTGACTTGAAAAAGCCATTTAAAGGGTTCTTTTTAAGTGGTGTGACTCAGTGAGTGAACTCAGAAGGCATTTCCAAGTTCTTGTGAATCCTGCTGCCGTGGCAGTGGAGGCACAGCTTGCAAAAGCCATTTAAAGGGGATCTCTTTAAATTGCGCAACTCAATGAGTGAACTCTAGGCATTTAAATGCCTTCTGAGTTCACTCGCTGAGTTGTGCTGTGGTGGCAGTGCAGCTTGGAGAAAGCATTTAAAAAGACCAGTTTCTTTAAACGCCTTCTCCAGGCCCTGCTGCCAGCACCACCAGCATGTCTCCCCACATGGACCACATGAACCTCCCAAAGGTATCTGGTTGTGGGGCTGGAATGACATGAACTGAGGATCGTGAACCACAAACTGGGCCCAGTTTATGACAAATTTCAATTCATACTCATTCCCAGTGAAGATCTCTCGAGCTTTCTCATCAGTTGTATGTAGCTTTCTTCCTTGATGCAAAGATCTAATGCATTGTTGATCCAGTCATCCTCAGAAGAAGGAATAAAAGATTTCCATTGCTGTAAAACAATTTACTTGGCAACCAATGCTGCAAAAAGGCCAGTTTTTAAAAATTGTGTGTGTTTTCTAGCCCCCATTTTTTTAAAAAAACCTTATAATATTTTCCTGCAAACCTATGTTTTTCATCTGCTTGACGGGACTGTACTTAGCTATTAGGCATTTGTCACAACCTTAGTCTATTTGATGTGTGGAGCGAGCAGTAAAATACAATAGTTGGCCTTCAAGCCATTGCAAGCGGTGGAGAAGGGGTTGCATAAAATTGCCATGTGGCCTTCATTTCGAATTTCTGGTCTATGCAGTTTCCTTATGCATAAGTTTTGTAATATGTTTTATTTCCTAGCCAGAATTTTAAACTGTTTGTTTAAAGGTTAACACCGTACAATACACCAAATAGAGAGGCTCATGAGGTATTTCTCAAAAAAAAAAAATACAGCTTGTGAGTGTGCTTGAATAATATATAAGGTAAATCACTCGAATGTGAACTTCGTTTTTTGAAAATGGTATTGGTATATAAAACAGGTATAAGAGGATTTTTCTTGGAATGTTGCAATGTCTTAAAACTGATAAATGTAAGGGAATTATAGATGCCACATTAGAGAAAACTAATAAGCACAATGATCTGTGATTTTAGGTAGTGAGAAATGTTCATTCACAAAATGTAAGTTGTGGAGCTGGATAGAAGTACATTTCAAGTATTGTTTGTATCTGAATATCATGTTCATCAGGTTGAAGCTTACTCCCAGCCCATCTTCTCGTGTGACAGTCTCTCGGGCATCATCGAGCCGCAGTGTGCGTACAACCAGGGGAAAGCGGAAGAGAGTTGATGTTGAAGAATCAGAGGCCAGTAGTAGTGTTAGCATCTCTCATTCAGCTTCTGCTACTGGAAATGTGTGCATTGATGAAATAGATGTCGATGGAAAGTTTATCCGTTTGAAGAACACTTCTGATCAGGTATGTGGTCATGATCATGACCTTGCTACCCGGGTTATGTCCCATCTTTCAGAGTAGTTGTAAGGATATGAAAGGGTGGGAATGGTCATGGGCACTTCTCTGAACTGTGTGAAAATGGAATAGGTGATTATTCTGGGTGGCTGAAGAAGAAAATGAATACAATGTAGTAACCTTCTTTTGAAGGTGGTCACTTATGTGTAATAAATGAAAAACCTTGTTTCAGAATGGTGCTCCATACTTGTTTATGGCTGCAACTGTAAGGCTTCTTTGTCTTTTGCTTTTGTTTAGGACCAACCATTGGGAGGCTGGGAAATGGTTAGAAAAATAGGAGACAGTTCTGCTACTTATAAATATACCTCAAGATATGTGCTGAAGGCAGGCCAGACTGTTACAGTAAGTAAAATATACTTAGCTAATGCAATATTATTAGTGGGCTGAGCAAATATAGGGATTGCTAATACAGTGGATGCTTCACTAGTTCTGCTACAGTAGCTCTGTGTGCGCTTCAGTTGCTGTTTAAAAGAACTTTAACTGGAGTGTTAAGCATTTGTGGGTAAAACTAAATTTTACCTTAAGTGCATATTCCCAAACCTGTTCTTTTCTGAGAACAAATATGGGAGCCAGAGGGCACTTACGTATGTAGCATGATTATCTGGAAAGAGAGAGAGAGAGGCGTTGAGCCTGTCTTGTGCTTGCTGAGAACCCTACAGGTGTCTATTCCTCCCTTTCTGGTCACTGTTTCCTTTTCAGATTTATTTCTTTCTGGTTTGCTTTCCAAGCCTTGATGTTGCCAGTGCAATGGCCATTGCTATGTCTGAGGCCTCAGGGTGAGGCTGGCATCTGGTGAGAGGGAGCTGACAAGTATTGTCTTGCAGGTCTCCCAAACACTGATAGCGGACATAGTATGGGAACAGAGATGTAAAATTTCCAGAAACTTTGAGGTCATGGGGGTGCTTTCAGATCTTTTCCCCTAGAAAGGAATGGGGGTTGGGGTGAGGATATATGCAGCACTTACCACATACAACACATTTTGTAGAATTTTACGGTAGTTCTTTTTTGTCTCCAGAATTTCCAGTTTTCCCATTGGGAGGAGTTAGTAAAGAAATGTAATTCTCTAAGACAATCTCTGCTGCTTAGACCCCTCTTGCTTCTCATGTTTACTCTCCAACTAACAAAGAATGATAGCTGAGGTGTGCAAACCCCCCTCCCCCATTGTATTTTTGGTTCAGGTCTATTGGACAGCATCCCCTCCCCTTATTTTTCTGAAAAATTCCAGATCCCAATACCAGTATGGATCCAGAATTTTTCCAAAATGCTGCTTTCCCCCCCAGGTCCAGTAGACCTGAGAAGAATACTGGATTTTATTATTATTTTTTAAAAGCTAGCATGACCCTTGGCTTCTCCTGCAGTGTGATTTGAACCGTGCTATAGGAGAAACTGTCCCCAGGATTGACATGTGGCAGGGAGGTCTCCCTGCTGGCATGAAAATCTGACTTGGGAGCATTTCTCCTGTGGTGTGGCTTAAACCACATTGCTGGAGAAGCTGTCCCCAGGATCTGTATGCAGTAGGAGGTCTTTTCCCACTGCAGGCAGACCTGGCTGGGAGGGCTTATACTACACTGTTGTTTAAACCAGAAGCTGCCCCCAAGAGGATCAGTTGGGGCCATGGGAATTGAGAGCTCCAAGCCACCTTGTTTGGGGCTGGCTCCTTTTGCACCTTAGTTTAAACCGAGCTGCAAGAGGAACCAGGCATCTGAGGCAACTTTTAGCTCTCAGCTCCTGCCACCACAGCTGATGGTATAGCTGAATATACCACTGGCTTTTATTTGGGTTTAGTTAGACTGGTAACCAATCAGATCCTCTGATCTATATTTGGAATACCTGAAAGATATCAGTAAGATATTTTTAGGGTATTTTTGTCTCGGTTTATGCTGAATGCACATTCCTAAACAATAGGTACAAAGTTTTTTCTGGAAGGACTTTTCTCCCCAGTTTGTATTTAGGTCAGAATCACAGGAATCCTGTGGGGTGGATCTCTGCTCTATCTCATTTGAGAAGTACCTGTGTAGCAGTTGTGATTCAAGTTACTCCATAAATCACTGTTAACCTCTTGTAGTTGTTTAAAAAATTAAACCTGCTACAAATAGATATGGTTGTGGACCAGGCATTTTTATGTTTTGTTTTCACACAAACTATTTGCTTCCTAGCAATTAGTATGTGTAGGGTGTGCTTGCATTATGTCTTCTATGGAAGATGCAGTCTAATAATAACGGATTTGTTCTTTCTTTCCGAGGTCTGGGCTGCTAATGCTGGAGTAACAGCCAGTCCTCCTTCTAACCTCATCTGGAAGAACCAGAATTCTTGGGGCACTGGCAAAGATGTGAAAGTTGTACTGAAAAACTCTCAGGGAGAGGTAACATGGGAAAACTTCTCTTGACTATTCTTAACTCATTATGAACCAGTTGCTGTTGTTTTCATGAGCATATGGTTTTCTAGCTAGCCTACATTTTTTGAAGTGTGAATGGGTTGTATAGTATAGTCAACACATGACTACAAAAATGGCTTTGACATGCACTTGACTGTGTTAACATTGCCAAATTCAGATGATAGAACAGCTGTGTCCATTACAGGAAGTTGCTCAGAGAAGCACCGTCTTCAAAACAACTTTACTTGAAGCTGAAGAGGGAGAGGAGGTAGAAGAAGAACCAGCTGAAGCTGTAGAGGAGGAAGATCTGTTTCACCAGCAGGTATCTTGATGAACAAGGAATGATACATCATGTAACATACATTTTCCTTGTAGTGATTTTCAGCAGAAAAGTGGGACAGATGTAATATAAAGTAGCTTATAATTGCATTCCCTTCCTCTCCCCACAACAAGAACCTTGTGAAGGTAGGTGGGGTTGAGAGAGTTCTGGGAGAACTGTGAATGGCCCAAGGTCTCCCACCAGACTTAAAGTGGAGGAGTGAGGAATCAAACCCAGTTCTCCAGATTAGAGCCGCCACTTTTAACTGCTATACCACACTGGCTCTTTTAGTTCTGCAGGGCCTGTAAAACTGAACTTTTTCAACAGGCCTGTAAAAACTAAATGGGAGACGGCTGCCTCTTTTATGCTGCTGAGCAATACCATCAGAAGAATCATTAACAGATAATCAGAAGAACAGTGATATCAAAAATAATTTGATCTACCTATGTCAAAATTCTTGTATAGCAGCAAATATTGAGTTTTAAATTGTTATTATTAAGTTTTATGGTTTTAAAATTGTAACTGAAATTGTTATTTTAACATGACTGTAGCCACCCTGAGTCTGCTTGCAGAATGGGTGGCATATACATCTAAGGTAAATAAATGAATAGATAGTTTTAAAGGTACCAGAAACTATTGTGTACTTAACTGCCATTTTTTTAAAAGCTCAGATTTTATGCACAATTTCAACTGTAGTATTGTCTCTTAAACTTATGTGGAGGCATTGTGAGTGCTAGGCAATCATTGCAAGGACTGAACACATATTTGTGGAAAAGGCTGTGGAATTAAATATTAATTCTGAGTCCTACTTTACCTTATGCAATCAACCATACTTGTTTGTTTGAAAAAAATGAAAGTGGTTACAGTGCTAGTCTACTTGTTGATTCTTAAAGAACAGTCAGAATTTTTGCCTTGCCTTAACTTTACAGCCTTGAACTAATTTAACCTGTGTAGATGGGCCTCAGAGCAACTTATTACACTTTTAAGATGGCTCTGCTGGGCCCATGAAGACACGCTCAACAGTTTCAGTAAGATTCTGGCTTGTAATTAACTAATGTTGTCATCTGTAGTATGTACATTAGTGCAGTGTCTCCTAGTCTACATAATATTTTAGTTTTAGAGGACTCTTTTACAAACCTGTTACCTGGGTAGACCAGTATAAGGTTGGGAACATCTGCTGTTTTATAAAAGGCTCCAAATATTTGCTGTATGCATATGAATTTTCACATCTTATTCCCACAATGAAAGTCCTGTTAATAGGTAATAGGGGAAATTCTTCCACAGACACTTTGTATAATACTGTTCAGCATATCAAATTTTTTAATTTGCTTAGATGAACGCAAATCCTATAGTAAGAACACATTAATGTAATGAAACTACCTTTCCTCTATTTAAAACAGGGAGACCCACGAGCAGCCAACAGAAGCTGTGCAATCATGTGAACTCCAGTCATCTATATTCTTCAGTTACATTAATCCTTTCCTGTGGAGGAGAACCTTCTTGGAAGCACAACATATTTTTGTATTCCCCTTGGTGAATTTTAAGCTGTGTCTGGCCTTAATTTCCTTTGTCACAGAGAGGGAGGCTTTTATAAGTGAACCCATATATATAGCTTTTGGAATGTGAAATATTGACACTGAATAATATACTGTTTTTCAAAATGGCTCTCGTGCTTTTATGCTGGTCCTTTTTTAATATCCTAATTCAAGGAATCAACCTATTATGTTGGGGTTTGGTTGTTAGTCTAGCTATCTATTCTCGTCCCTTTACCGTTTTAGGTGCTTTTTGGAGTGGGAAGTACATACATATTCAACAAAACCTTTTTGTACTGAAAATTTTTGTATTTTTAGCAATGAAGTTACACAAATTTTACTGAAGCATTGTATACCAGTCTCATCATAGAGGATGAAGGATGCAACAAAATTAGTTTGCTAGTTTTACTTCACTTAGATTCTTAACCAGGAAAAGGGACTTCTGTTTAATGTGTTGGATGTGTTTTTAAATTCTAGTGTAACTCGCATAATTTTTCCATGTAAAAATTAACAAATAAATAACATCTTTAAAAGACCTGTGTGTCACTTTGAAAACAAAACTTATGTTGAAATTGTCAGATGCTGTTAGTGAAATGGGTTCCTACATGCTAACTTAACAGGAGTATTTATTTTCTCTGCTTTCTTACAGTTGGATTTTGCTTTCTTTTATTAAGATTTTATTGGTGTTAGTTGAAACAGAAACAATAGTAATAGGGATGGCCCACAGCCTGTCCACCCCAGAGAAGGATAAAACCAGTAGGATCCCTGAAAGGCAGCCAGATGGAGAGAACAAAAAGATGAAATGGAGTATGGGATACAGAAAAGAGAAGCAGCAAAAGGGAAATGTTACACAAAAAGCATGCGGGTACCAAACTTAGCTTCAGTTTTCTAATGGCAAGGAGCGGAAACTGTTGCCTCTCTTTCTATACCCCGTCCAAGTTATTCTGGTATCCTATATATATACAAAACCCTTGTGCGCTCTCATTTTCCGACTCTCCTGCCTGCTGGGCCACTGCAGAAGCTGTTAGGCAGTGGCTGTTGCTGTACAACCAATAACGCTTTTGTCAATAAAAATCAACGAAGCTTTGTTTGTCAGTAGCAGGCAGGGGAAGGAGGCCCTTTATAGGCCTATGTTGGACTTTGAGGGAGAACTCATGGGGCCCAGTCCTGACTACAGTTGCCAGCTCCAGGTTGGTGGGAAATTCCTGGAGATTTTGTGGTAGAGTCCAAGAAAGCCAGAGTTTGGAAAGGGGAGAGCCCTCAGCTGAATATAATGCCATAGAGTCCATCCTCCGAAGCAGTTATTTTTTTCCAGGGGGAGAGAGATCTGTTGTCTGGAGTTCAGTTGTGATACAGGGAGATCTTCAGGCTTCATCTGGAGGTTAGCTACCATAGCCCTGGCTGTTTGCTACTCTTCAGCAGCAGCTCCTTTATAACAGCCAGTGTGACATGGCAGTCAGCGGTTCAGAGCAGGGTCTGCCACACACAGGTTCTTGTTGTGGAAGCTAATGGGGGGATTTCAGACCAGTCACAGACTTCCAGCCTAACCTACCTGACAGGGTTGTTGTGCAGATCAAAAGGAAGAGAGGAGAATGATGTAAGTTGCTTTGGTCCTCCCCCCCACTGTGGAGATAGACTGTGCTTTTCCTAGGTAAAGCCTGCAGGGAGGGGGGGAGATGGAAAGCTGAACTCGGGGGGGGGGGCAAATAAAGGTAGATGGAACCTTTAGATGGCATAATTTGTTCATTACAGACTAGAAATAGTGCCCACTGTGAGGAAAAATACTACAGGCTCTAGAAAGAGGCTCGGGGCAAGTGCCCCCTCCCCACCCCCGCTATCTAAAGGTAGAGTTGGCTGGAAAGCAGATAGGATTGCGAAATCCAGGTTGGGAAATTCATGGAGATTTGAGGATTAGAGCCTGGAGAGGGTGGAGTTTGAGGAGGGGTGGGACCTCAGACAGTTATAATGCCATACACTCCACCCTCCAAACCAGCTATTTCTGCCTAGAGAACCATTGTTGTCAATCTCCAAGTGAGGGCTGGAGATCAGTCAGAATTACAACTGCTCTCCGGATGGCAGAGATCAGCTCCTCTGGAGAAAATGGCTGCTTTGCAGGGTGGACTCTGTGTCATTATACCCTCCTGTTTTGGTCCATACTGCAGAGAAAGACTATACTTTTCTTAGGTAGAGGCTACAGGGAGGGGGAAAGAGATGGAAAGCTGAAGTCAGATCAGTTCCCCTACAGAAAATGGCTGCCTTGAGGTGCATACTCTATGGTATGCCATAACAGAACCATGTCAGGCCAAAAAAAAACACAAACAGAACATGCCACAAGAATGTGCTGATACTAAACACTGCAAGGCTGAATATGACAGGAAAATGCAGCAACAATGCACTGTAAACAAAAGGAATGCTCAGCTTCAGCATCTGTGTGACTGTTGTCATGCCCACCTGTACCCTCCATAATTATTCTTCTCTCCATTCTAGGCCTGTTTCAGGGCCTTGAACCACCACATACACAGGGACGCACACATACACACACACACACACTTGGGATGGTGGTGATTTGGAAGCCCACATCTGTTTCAGCTGCAGGGTGGGTGGGAAGGCAATAAGGGTGGGAGGTGAGTGAAGGCCCAGGGTTGGGGTGTGGGGGAAGACAGCAAGGTTGGAGGGTGAGTGAATATCAAAGGTGGGGGAAGTAGTGGAGTGCCAAGGATGCATGGGTAGTTGAGAGGAAGAGGTGGTTGGGGGGTGGAAAGAAACCAAGGGTGGGGACAGGGAGTGAATGCCTTCACTTGGGTGGGAAGATAGCAAGGGAGGCACTTGCCCAGAGCCTCTTTCTAGAGCCTGTAGTATTTTTCCTCACAGTGGGCCTTATTTCTAGTCTAATAAATTCTGCCCTCATCAGATGTCTCTAGCCCTACATTTAGCTAAGTGGTAGCCAGAAAGAACAGTGCCAGCCCAATTGCAGCTGACATCTGTGTTGAACAAGAACTGTTTTTATGAGCATCTCACACAGGTCTTCTGTATACACATGCATGAATTTTGGAGGACTGTGTTAGGCATCTCTTGCTGTTTGAATGCAATTTGTGTTATTTGCAGTTTAAATTGATGGCTCACCCAGCAGAGAAGTAGGGTTGTCAATCCATTTGTTCTTGATTATGCTTCCACCTGCCATTCATGTGCATTCCTTGAGCTGGCTTAACAGAAATATGTTTTTCTTTAATATTGGTTTAGGCTTTGATATGAATCCATAATTATTGTCTTTTCATTTTTGACTATAGGGTTATATATTGCCTATAGACCTGCTTCCTTAGGCAGAGGGAAAACATATATTTATTTATGTTAACTTATATTTTACCCTTTCCCACTAATGGGCTCAGGGGGAATAACAACAAAGGTTAAAACAATTAAAACATACAAACTAAAAGCATAACAATACAATAAAACAAAGCAATATATATACCATAGGCAGCGGTTTCTATTGGGCACATTCTACAAATCTATAGGCCCAAGAATGTAATAATGAAATAAGATAGCATCATAGCAAGCAAGGGAGGCCAAGCAAATGGAATAAGGACGTATGCTGCTTCAACCGAAGGCCCAGCAGAATAGCTCTGTCTTGTGGGCCCTGTGGAATGGCAGTAAATCAGGTAGGGCCCGGATCTCCATAGGGAGCTGATTCCACTAGGCAGGGCCAAGGCCAAAAAGGCCTTGTTTAAAAATGAGGCACTGGAATGATGCCCCTCCACTTGTTTGCTTACTTCTGAATGTGGGAGTGAAGGAAAAAAATGGTAGTAATTTAGTTGCTCACATTATGTCCAGAAAGATTTTTCCTTCTCAGGTTGATTGGCTTCTTGTCTTGGTTCAAGGTGTCCCACTCTCTTTGCACCATTAGTACTATATTGACTATCCAGAGGTAAGATCTAATTTAATTTTTCAGGAACAGCCATAGTTATTAAGCCCAAAAAGTGTCGGCTTCATGGCTACAATGGCATCTTCTGCCACAAGATGGGAGTGTTGCTAGCAGAATGTTCATGGAAGACGTTGGGAAAAATGGATAAAGTTGAGCTCGATTTTGTGCTATGCCCATTGTGGCTCTACTTCATATAGTAGAAGTGATATTTGAGCTATATTTTCTTACCTGTTTGGCAGGCTCTTCTCCCCACACCTCCTAACCTTGTTGTACAGCTTTCTTCTGAGAACAGTTGCTATAGGGCATTCTGGCCATTGGGTGGAGAAAGTGTGGTACATCTGATTTCTTTTAGTTGATCTTCCTAAACTATATCCCCCACTGAATTCTGTCTCACTATAAGCTATATTGTAAAGACATAATACAGAGTCAAATTTATATGGGCTTGAATACTCCAGAAGAGTTTACCAAGGATGTTGGCTGAATAGATCTTTCCTTGCCTTCTCTGTTCTCAAACAGCCTGCTACTTGCTCTGATAATTCTTTTGAAGGATAAAAACATCATGAAGGAAACCTGTGTTCCACCTGCATCTTCTGTGCACTCTTGATGGATCCAGCACATGTTTTCCCCCACACGAATCAACAGGTCATCTTAAGCAGATGTACTGAAAGTTGCTCTTAAATTTCTTCTACTGTGATGAGATTAGAGACATGGAAGAATGTTAGGGGTCCCCCGCCCCATTTTAAACTACTAGAAAATAAGGAGGATACCAGTCAATGTGATCACTTGTTTGAAAAACAGGCAGAAGGAGGGAAAGGACTATTGGCAGATTTTTCATACAGCAATGAAAGTAAGTTTTTAAACTGGAAAGAGTTATGTATTTCAGGTGAAGGAAAATATGAGCAATTATCCAATATAAGCCGAACATGAGACATCTAGAAAAAAGATTCTCCCCCCCCCCCTCGGGCTGAATTGACTGTTTATCTTGTATAATATGACTTTTGAGAAAGTAAAATTCAGTTATGTGGGAGTATGCATACCTTTCGGGAAACTGGTACAAAATTCAAAATTAAGTGGGAGATTTCTGTTGTCTTAACTACAGTAAGTTTAAGATAAAATTCAGATCTTGGGAGTGTTTCGGGTTCCTGCTCGTCAGGGTTGTGGGCTGCTGGATCTTTGTCTCTACAACAACCATTTATTTCAGTTATGAAGCAAGCTGATCAAAACTTCTAGAACATGTAATGTCACCTAGCCTGGTGGCATGAGTTCTAGTCAGCTGTGGTTTCCCTTTACATTGCCTCCTTCCTTTGTCACTCAATTTTCTTCTTGAAAAATCTTTTTAGATCTGCAAACTGAACTGGGTGTGAAGGTCCAGATTTTAAATTCTATGTGACTGAAGGTAGCATGCTGTGTAGTTTGACCAAGATGGCTTCTTATCTTCCCCCTCCAACCTTCTCATAACAGATTGAATCGGTGGCCTCCTAAACAGTTATTTCACGAGACATCAGGGAAACAAACAGGATAAAAAAGTAACTTCTATTCATTAGCAGGGATTAGAAAAACAAAAATATTCAGTAGAGAGGTTTAGAACTATGAGTAATGGTGTTTGCTGGGCTCAATAAGTTATGTTTCAGTTGTCAACTCCTGGGTGCAGAGAACAGTGGAACAGGCAGGCTCTTATTCTTGACATAAAATTGGGCTTCCAATAGATTCTCACTGTGTAAATGAGCTTCTCCCAGAAACAACAAATCTTTAGCCAGATTCCCTCTAACTGGGCTTTCTTATAGTAGTCTCTTCTTCAGGCGTTCACTGTGCTAGCTTGACTTTTGACAAAAGGCAGACTGAGTCTCCTCACAGGAGATTTTGTGCCTGTTGTGTAGGTGAGCTGGCTGAAATAGTGGATCTCCAAACATTCACAGATAGCAAATGGCTAAAATAGTGGATCTCCAAGCACAACTCTTGTCTGATCAGTGATTTAAGCCAGCTTTCTCTAACAGCTTTCTCATTCCCCTCTCTCATCTGGTTTCTTCAGCCATGAGACCTTTGGCTGTTTTCTGTTCTGCTTACACAACAAACAGGCATACAGTGGATTGGTTACTGACAGAAGGGGGCAGGGCCTTTGCCCATCTGTCACACTGGGAGAATGGAGGGGCTTTGGAATGTTAAGCTTTAACACTGGGAGCCATTGTGGTGTAATGTAAAACCATTATAAATCAAGTTTCAAATAATCACTGAGCCACAGAGGCTTGCTGGGGTGACTTTCAGCCAGCTACACATTCAGCCTAACATACCTCTTGGTGGTTGTGAGGATGGAGAAAATTATGTAAGCCGTTCTAGATCCCTGTTGGAGAGAAAGGTAATGAAGTGAATAAATAAGGTAAATAAATCCTTGTGTACTGGAAAGCAAACTTTCGTAGCATCGTTTTATTTTGTGAAATAGCCCTATATATGTTTATTGTGATATGTTTGAAATATCTGGCTTGAAAGTGTTTTATTTAGGTCAGGAAATGTATTCGAACAGAGAATTGGTTCTCTAAAGGAAGCCTTGTTGGTTTTACATTTTTAATTTTTTCCCCTTTTAGATTCACAATTTGGACAGTAGGCCTAAGAAAATGCTGTGTGTGTTTTGCATATCCCATTTTGTCTGCATTCCGGATGTAACTTCTGGTTAATCACTCTAGATGAGGAGCCTAAATTTGCACACATCAACTCTGGGTGCATTCACACTGCACTAAATATATTTGCAACTGGATTTTTGCTATTCTTACACAGTAAAAATCCAGTTGCAAAACAAATTATTTAATGCAGTGTGAACATACCCACATTGTCATAAATATCATAAACATCCTTATTATCCTGTGCTTTGTTAGATCTGACAAGTTCTGAGCCTTTGTTTTATTTATTTAAAATGTTAATTATCTGCCTTCCTACCTTACGGAACTCCAGGTGGCTTGCAATGTTAACTAAACAACTATAAATACACACATAAAAACAATTTAAAATCAAAATCAGGACTGATTTAAAATCACAGTCAGGACTGTGAGTAAAAACTATTAGTCAAATGCAGTCCTAAATAAAACTCTTCAGTGCTTCTAAAAGATCAAAGGGGGGGGGTCACATTCACCTCCCTGGGAAGGTTTCCAGTGTTCACCTTTTAAAAATACCAAAGTTGTTGCCTAGACTTGTGGCTGTTACTGTGTTACCATGATTGGTAAGGGAATATGTAGTATTCTGCATGTAGTTCTTTATGTGCAATATTAGATTATAGTCATCATTCCATAGCATGTTCTCTGCATTGCATTATGCTTCCACTTCCTTTTATTAAGTGTTTCTGCTATGATTCAGTTTACATCCTGAGTCCTCTTTGAAATTACTGCACGAATGTTTGGGCATGTTACTGCTTCTGCTCATCCCTTAGGGATTCAGGGAAGCACAAGCAGCAGGCAATGAACTGGACATGGAGGCAATAATGTAATATTCTCTACAATAGGAAGCCTTAGATACAGACTGTTCTGCATGTACCCTGCATATACAAACTGTTATCCTCTCACATAAATGAACCACTCTAGATGCACCTTCCCATAGTCTCATGCCCTTGCACCTCTTCCACGCTTCATTGCTGTTCTTTTCAGAGATTGAATTGCTGTTGTTTGGGAGACCTGCTACTTTGTGGATAAGGACATTAACAGCATGAGTTGTATTCTTGTGAGGTCTGTGCAATGATACTCCATTCTGTCTGTTCTCCACAGCCCCAACAGCCATTTCTGACCCCAGGAAAGTTTATTCCAGGAGTTCCTGGACCTGTAGAATAATGACTCCCTCCTCTTCTGCCAGTGGAGCTCTGCTCATGGAAGAGCAGGTGGGAGCAATTTCTCCCCACTTCCCACTGCAGTGTCCTGACCTGCATGCCTCCAAGTCCTGTGGCCCCTGGTGATAAACTTGTCAGGAGCTGGAAGTAGCTGCTGTGTGGAAGAACTGCAGCCATTAGTGCTTTCTGCTGATGGACCCAACCATATTTTTTCTAGCTGGAGTTGCTTTCTACATTATTTTGCTTTGCTTATTCTATAGTAAAGTTATTCGCATATGGAAAGAGGTGTGATGAAGTCATGTCCCCCTAATATATAGTTACTGCTTGGATCTTTATAATATGCTAACCATAACACTATTGGTGATTTTCTAATCTATGTAAATATAATCTCATTTCCAAAAAGCAGAGGCTCAATGACCTTTTAGTTTGACAGCTAAAAATGCTAGCATTAATGATCCTGGTTGTTAAATATGAATAAGTGTGCTTGCACATGAAAGCTTATCCCTTGAATACAACTGTGTTGGTCTTAAAGGTGCCACTGGACTCAAACTTTGTTCTGCTGCTTCAGAGCAATAAAGCTGCCCACCTGGGCCTGGTTGTTAAATAACAGCTTTCCACTCACATTCTTATTTTTCCCATACAGGACAAAAAATGCCACATATGCTGAAAGTACCTCTAAATTTGTGTCATATTTTGGGAAAAATATTTAAAATAGTAAAGAAATGGCAGCTTAGTAGCAGTTACCGACATATAAGTATGACCATTTGATAGCCTAGTTCTAAAACTAATTTAATGGAATGGTGGTGGTTTTGTCTTCCTTTCTATGAAAGGGTTGTTCCAGGCAAGACATGCCACCCAAGAATAACGTTTTTAGCATTTGAGTTCTGAATTGTTAGCTGCTGTAATTGTAAAGCTGTTGTAAATACAGCTACAAAGAAGCCTTAGTCCCTCTGGTATAAAGAGGTTGGGGCTTATATATTCCCATCTAAATGTACCTGTCAAGCTGGAAACCCAGCAGGGTTGGAGCTTTATTAATTGTTATGCAAGGCAGGTCCAGGCTTCCTCAAACATAACTAATAAGCCAATGCTTGATTATGTATGCAAGAGCCCCCCCACCCTCCACTAAGTAAACCTGGAGAATTCAGGTCATACTCTGTTCTGGTGTAGTTTGTTCACCCAGGATGTTCCACAATTTTTAAACCAAAGAAGTATGTTTTTTCTTTTAGAATTACTTTTTCTGAAAAAGGGCTCAGGCTTCTTTGAGAATCTAATTAAATAAGTGATTTACAACAGTACTGTGGCCATCAGGCTGGATGCTTTATCCCCCATCTTCAGCTTGTTCTGCTATCCCTCCTGGACTCTGGAAGTAGGGGATTGTTAGGCACTCTTGTACGCTCTGTTGTATTGCCTATGGGAACTTCAGCAGGACAGGTGTAGTACACATTACCTTTACCAGGCAACTTTTAGTACCTAATGATAAACTACCAAATATTTATCCATTCAATCTTGTCTGTGTTACAAATAGTGAATTTTCTTCATTTGAAAAAGACTTTGAAGAAAACATGAAGAGGGAGGGGGATCTGATTGACTCTAAGGATGAGACAGAGCATCTTGTATTTGTTAGGAAGTTACGCTAACTGCTGCTATGAAGAGCTTCACCCAAACAGTGGCTCCCTTATTCTCTAACTGTGGTGCCTGCATTGGCAGAACATTCTTTTGAAATTGGAGAGAAAGAAGGAGATTCTTGCTTGCATGGAGCTCTGGCTTCACTAAAGTCCCCTGTATCTTTGGACTGCAGTTAGCTTGAATTAAAAAGTCTCAAGTGTGTGTATTTGTCAACACTTTGCATGATGCATTCCCTGTGAACTTCATCAATTGATCTCAAATTAATATACCTAAATGTCAAATGACTTCTTTCTTTGTAAATAGAAATGTCACTTCAAGTTATTCCAGAAAAACCCAAATGTGGCAAAATAGCCTTCTTTTCTCTTTATTAATCCAAATAGAAGATGCATCGCTGATTCATGCTGAATTGCCAAAGAAATAACAACAAATGTGTTTTGCATTGTTTAACCATCATAGTTTAATATCTTTAAACAACAATAAAAAAGGGTTGCATTCCTAGTGATGCAGCTATCAACATGGTATTGGAGAATGTCATATAGTATCTGCTAAATTTTTAAACATGTTTGGCATTTTAGCAAATATATGATTACAACGTCCATGATTTCAATTGCAACAGTCAAGTCGTCTTGACTCTGTCTTCCAGAATATTATACTACCAATGTTGGGGTGGAGTCAGCCCCTCCCTTATGTAGTTCATGGCCCCAGTGTGGGAGTAGCACAATTATACGATTGTCTCTTTTGAGTTCCTTTTGACCGATTGCAGACCCAGCAAGGACTGCTGGTTTGAAGGGATGCCGGCAGACTTTGGGATGAGAAGTATAACTCTTTGATTGGTCCGACGCCATTCATTGTACAATCTACAGTGATACCTAAATGATACCTGCAGCAAGAGAAAAGAAAGAAATGTTTGAGATTGGAGGATAAAACAGGTTTTGAACAAAATAAGGTGCCCTTTCCTATGCTGCAACAGAACTATGCAAACTGCTTTTCTGTGGCTTGTATCATTCAGAAGCCACATGGCTTGTATGCAGATCCTTATCCACTGCAGCTTTGTCTGGCTATGATTGCCTAGAAAGGACACAGTGCAACTAGTCCCAAACAACTGGTGTGGGGTCTTCCAATGTTATGCAGTACTTTGGGACAAACCCACACAACAACAGTAATCACTACTGCTGCAGTTAATGGCACTGAAAATGTGCAGAGTACGTACAAATGAACTCAGAACAGGGAAGCAGTTGATAGCAAAATTAAAACTAGATCAGGGGTGCCAAACATGTAGCCCAGGGGCCAAATCAGGTCACCAGAGGGCTTCTATCAGGCCTGCAAGCAACTAGCTGTCGTTTGCTTCCTTCTCCCTCTTTTGCTTTCTTCTGCATCACAACTTGTTTTGCCAGGCTTGCTCAATTGCACAGCAGAGCTACTGAGTCAAGCCTCCTTTCTGTTGGCTGAAGCTCAACAAGCCAACAGAAAGGAGGTGGATTAGGCCGAGTGTGTGTTTGTCCATGTCCTTTATAAAGTTTATATCTCCCCTACCTGGCATTACATTTTATGACACACATGGCCTGGCCCAACAAGGTCTCATTTATGTCAGATCTGGCCCTCATAACAAATGAGTTTGACACCCCTGCTATAGATGATCAGTTGATAACCCAGCACAGCTGCAAACTCAGTGGGGACTGTAAGGCAGCATATTTTTGTCCTTGTTCCAGATCCCTTCTTGTGGAATGATTGTAATTTCTTCCCTTCACAGGATTGTTGTGACAATAAATCAGTTAATAACATGCTTTAGTCAATTAAAGACATGCTTAATGATAAGCTGCTTAATTTGAATTGGGAAAACTTTTGCCTGTCAGTAGGGTGTGCACATATATCTTCTCTCATACGGAAGTCTACCAGTTACTTTTATTGTGCATCTCCTAGATATTCACCTGTATGCAAATCCTTGATCAGTCTGCATTGGATTCAATGTGGATGATTTTGAGCCAAGTTCTTTGGCTTGATCGTCTCCATTATAAAATGGAGATAATAATTTGTTTCTCTGGGCTGTTGGTGGGGAGGATGGGATATAACACTAATAAACTAAGGTTTCATCTTATGACCATGCAATCTCAGGCAAGGCTTTTCCAGGAATTGTTGCACCAAGCTCAAACTGTTTGTTTGCTCAATACATTTTCCTAGGATATCCTAGTTAAGCGATGTGATGCAGCTACTGAATTTCAGCAATGGCCAGGGAGTACAGCATTGAATCTGTCCAGGAAGTACCAGCAGTTGTTAAGATACATGTTCAAAATTTAGAGTCTAGCATAATTTCTATATTTCTTTTGAGCCCTGACCTCAAATCTTTTAATTTCCTATTAAAGGAAATTCTGTGTAATCTTGCTCAAGGCAAGAATGGGACTGGAGGCAGGACCTGCCCTTCAATACTTCTTTAAAACAAAAACCATAATTTTGGGGTCTAGGGCTCTTCCTGTCTAGCAAAGAGACATAGTTTGTGTGCTGGTCCAAGAAACAGTTATTAAATTCATACAAAAGATCAGTGGGACACATGCAGTTGAAAGCTGCTTGTTTGAAAATGTATGGGATCTTTGTTCGGAGAATTAAACTTTTAAGTCAGTGAAGCAATACAGTAGTTTTACTTACTCAGACAGCATTTAGATGTATGCAAACATCAGTCATATAGTTTTAAAAACCTTTTTATGGTAATTGCTACATCTGTAACTGGCTTTATTCTGGCTTACTTCCTGCACAGCAGTAATAGGGTACTGACACTACAAAGCCCTGCTCTGAAGAAAGTCAGTTGCTTTGAGTCTTGACTGTGCATATCTTGGTAAAAAAATGCACAAGCATAGGTGAGCAGTACTGGCTGGCTGAGTTCATTTAACTATCTGTGGGTTACTCTATATTCGCCAGACTGGTGCATGGGATCCTTCTCTCTCTTGAATGACTGCTATTGGCATCAAGTTATCTTAATGGACTGCAGCCATTAGAAGCAGCCTGACCATATTTTTGAAATACCTCAAGGAATTTATTTATGCATTTTACTTCATGTATACTCTGCCTTATCCCCAAAAGGAACCCAAAGTAGCATACATTATTCTCTACTTTATCCTCACAACAACCCTGTGGGGTAGGTTAGGCTGAATGTGTGTGGCTGGCCCAAGGTCACACCCAATAAGTTTCTGTGGCAGAACATGGGTTTGAATTTGGGTCTCTGAGGTCTTAGTCTAATAATGTTTTATTCAAGGTATAAGCTTTTGTGTGCATGCACATGAAAGCCTATACTTTGAATAAAACTTTGTTGGTCTTAAAGGTGCTAGTTGCAACTTTGTTCTGCTGCTTCAGACCAACACAACAATACCACATTGTGAGACAAGCAATACGAAACAAATATACCCATATCATTTCAAACAGTAATAATAATTGTATATATAATGGTTTTAATAAAAGTACTCAAGAACTCTATACTGTTGCTTAATCTTCCACACAAAAATCCACTGTATAACAAAGGTGCTATTGGTGATACTTCAAGTTATCAAAAGTCTTCAAGCTGAAAGCAGTCCAATGACCCAGAAACACCATACTCTCAACATATGACCCAAATTATCAAAAGCCATTGCTATACAATTATTGTTACTGTTTGAAATGGTATAGGTATATTTGTTTCATATTCATTTTCTCACTGTGTGATATTGTTGTATTGGTATATCTATGTCCACTGCAGTCTCTTTGGATTGGTTTATGTGCTTCAGACCAACACAGCTACCCACCCTGAATAGGTCTTAGCCTGATATTCTAACCCACCATACAACACTGGCAGTACACTATATTAGCAGGTTTCATTTCCTCTTTAAATTTTAGCTTAGGTTTGAGTTTAAAATCTAGATGCCTTATTCAGTTACAAACACAGTGTATGTGTGCTTAGGACTTCCCTTCCCCCAAGTTTATTTACATTTCATGGATTTGATCTGAGCTGCTCCTATTGCTTTCCTCCATATATATCAAAGAAATTACTTGACTAACTTATAAAAGATTGTGGGGTTCAGAACAGTTCAATACAATATTCTGCATGACCAAATAAGCAAACTGGATGGGGTATTATTACTATGCTAGTGTAGTGTTCAGCTGGATGCCACTGTGAATGAATGTGAGAGTGGTCCATTGCCGGATTAAGCCCTGTGTCAAAATCTTGGGGGCCCCCTTGCAAATTATCTCAGAGTCAGAGCATCTGCCCTGCCACCTGCAGTCCCCACTGCAGCCTGCAGGAACATTCAGGGCAATAATTAGGCCAAGTCGGCACTGGCCTATGGGCCCCCAAACCTTTAGGGGCCCCGGGCCAGCTTCCCCTCCCAGTTTTCCCCCTGCTTGCAGCCCTCCCAGCCTGCACGTGCAGCCAGCAGCTCTTTGCCTGACTTGCCTGGTGCAGCTGCTGGTGTTGTTGCCAAGTTTGCCTCTCTCTTTGCCTCTCCTCTGGAGCTTTGTCAAAGGGGCTTTTGAGAAGGGGCCTGCAGGCTGCAGCGGGGGTGACAGGTGGCAGGGCAGGCACTCCTACTCTGAAATAATTTGTGAGGGGGTCCCTGAGATTTTGACTGCCTAGGGGCCTCCACTGGGCACATTCTTAAAAGCCTCTTGACAAAGCTGCTAGGGAGAGGCAAACTTGCCGAAGACTCCAGCTGCAGCCACACTAGGCAAATGGGGCAAAGAGCAGCTCATATGAACATATGGAGCTGCCTTATACTGAATCAGACCCTTGGTCCATCAAAGTCAGTGTTGTCTTCTCAGACTGGCAGCGGCTCTCCAGGGTCTCAAGCTGAGGTTTTTCACACCTATTTGCCTGGACCCTTTTTTGGAGATGCCAGGGATTGAAACTGGGACCTTTTGCTTCCCAAGCAGATGCTCTACCACTGAGCCACCGTCCCTCCACAGTTGTTGGCTGTGCATGCAGGCTGAGAGGGCTGCAAGCAGGGGAGGGAAATGGGAGGGGGGGCTGGCCCAGGGCCCCTAAAGGCAGGGGGCTCATAGGCCAGTACCTACTTGGCCTAATTGTTAATCTGGCCCTGGAGTGGTGCTACAATATTTTTGTGCATTGCAGAAGTAACAGGAATGGGGGGAGGGGCTTTTAAAATGAGGTACATAGAATTGTAAATGTAATTTGGTCCCTACAAGATCCCTTGAAGGATTTCAAATGAGTAATATGAACAACTGCTTCTTGACAAATGGTAAATGTCCCTGCAATGTATTAGGGAAAGTCTTCTAGGCTCTGTTGTACAGACCATTATATATATATCTTGAGTATGAAAAGATGCACACATTAGTATAAGATCCAAGCGGGCAGCCGTGTTGGTCTGAAGCAGTTGAACAAAGTAGGAGTCAAATTCACCTTGAAGACCAACCAATTTTTATTTAGAACGTAAGCTTTCGTGTTCTCTTAAGCACACTTCATCAGACGAGGAATTCAGCACAGTGAGCAAAGCTATATATGGCTTTGCTCACTGTGCTGGATTCCTCGTCTGATGAAGTGTGCTTAAGAGCACATGAAAGCTTACGCTCTAAATAAAAATTGGTTGGTCTTAAAGGTGCACTTGACTCCTGCTTTGTTCAAACACATTAGTATTAGTGCTGGGTGTAGGTGGCCAGATGCAGGGTGGAGAAGTAATCCTTGAGCTCATGTGCCTTACCCACTGCTTGCAGATAAAACCCATACTTTTACCTTAAAATACCTCCCATGAGGCATGTGCATCATTTAAGTTTACATCGGTGTCCTGATCATGTATACCAACAGCCCTCTCTATCAGTAAATGTGCTTAGAATCATAGTGTATGAGGCCTCCATAAGTAGTCTGTATTCTTTGTGTAATTCTTATGTATGCCCCTATTAAGTTGTGCCTCTGCTGTTCCACAGTGACAATTTGAAACCTCTGGATGATGATGACCCTGGAGGTCCCTTCCAACTTTATGAATTTTCCTTTCCTGAACTTGAGAGTGCATTAATATGTCCCTTCCTGATGGACTTAATACAATAGGGATGCAACTTGATCTCCCAAATGGAATCAAAGGCAAGCTACATAGTGCCATGCAACTGTTAGTGCCTCTGGTTGTTCAGGTGTTCATATCAGGCATCACTCTGGTATGGCAATATAAAATAGTGTTAAAAATCTCTACAGTTGTTTGGTTTTTGCTCCCAAAAGAAACCTATTTTTAAAATTTCAACAGTCATTTTAGAATGCAGATTATTCTTAGGAGGATCCAATAGGCAAACAGATGTTAACAGTTGCAATTTAATTGCTGCTTAGGTGAATATGTATTTTAAGAAGTAATAAAGTATATTCATTGTATAAAGAGGTATTTACAGCAATTAAATATTGCTTTTTAAAAAAAGTATCCCTCCTGTATCATTCCACATTGGTACAATGGGAGATATAATTAAGATAAATATTTGGAAGCATTTTGGGCCCTGAGAATATGTTAGCTGTACCAGATAGGTATTGTGATAAGATGACATTTACAGGCAGTGGAGTGTAGCAAAGGAACTATCAGTAGGAAATTAAACAAGCGCTAATATGCTCTGCCTGCTCTTAATTTGAATAAAGTAATTGTTTTGCAATGCTTTTTAAAAGCTATCTTCTGGAAAGCAGAGGATCTGTTATGAAAGACTGCCCAGTCAAACTAATTAAATTCTCATAATTTTATAGAAACAAACAAACTGCAGAAGAGTTGTTTTTCTCAAAACAGATATGCCCTGATCCAGCTCCAGTTGTGTTTTGCTGCCTACAGCTAGTGGCCTTGGCCAGGGATATGCATTTCAGCCTGGAAAACAGATGCACTAATCAATTTAAACAGCCTTGCATAAGAGAGATGTGTATCTGCTGCACATAAGGACTAGGATGGCTGTATATATCTTGAGTGATTGATTAATTGAGAGATCTAAAATTCATTCTGAAAACTGAACCCATGCGGTGGTGCAACTGCTAGGTTGTTCTTTTTTCCTTTTTAAACTCAAAGCCTTTATCTTCCTGAGTTTTACCAGCAATTGGTGTATTGTTGATTTTTAGTTTTTTGGTTTTTGTTTTGCAGTTTCATGAATACATGATATTGGAAGAATTATTAATGACATGTTTTCACACTCAAGTAGAAAAACAGATACCTCAGAGTTGAGTAGCTTAGGTTCAGGCATATTGTGAGTTCCTATCCATATTACCAACATTTCTAAACTCCAATATTGGTATGACATTGGAATTAGGGGAAAAATAGGTATTGCTGAAATTATTCAGCTTCCAACGTTCCCTTTTCTGCTCAAGCTGCATTGCGATGGTGGCCACAGCATGCCTCAATGAAGGAAGGGAAGGTATGTCTCTTTACTTTTACTTAAATACCTTCCTTCCTGGAGTCCTGTCCCCAGAGGCAGCATATCTCTGTAAGGGAGTGGAAGGCTTTAAATGCCATTAAACCCCTCCATTTGGCTTCCCCCTCCAGAGTGAGGGAGAGTAAAACCGATGAGTTTGAAGTCTTGCTCTCATTTAAAAGAATCAGTGCACATTACAAATGAAAATCAAAGTGAGTGAAGCAAATGTTGAAGTTCATGTTCTTCCATGTGGCTCTTATATTATTTCTATCTAAAACAAAGAAGAGGAGGAGGAGATTGAATTTATACCCTGCCCTTCACTTGCAGTCTCAGAACGGCTTACAATCTCCCTTCCCCTCCCCAAAACAGACACCCTGAGAGGTAGGTGAGGCTGAGAGAGCTCTTCAAAAACTGATCATGAGAGAACTGTGATTGATCCAAGATCACCCAGCAACTGCATGTGGAGGAGTGCGAAATCAAACTCAGTTCTCCAGATTAGAGTCCACTGCTCTAAACCACTACATCAAACTGGCTCTAGTTTCTGAAGAAGGCAGCCCTAACTGCCTTGAAGGAAATTACTATTTCAGATAACGACATCAAGTCATTTGAGTTCTGAAAACAGAGAATGGGAAAATATTGGGAGTTAATCTAAGTATGCAAGCAGGCATAGGGTACAGCTCTCATGGCATCAGGCCATACTTGCTATGCCCATGGGTTTTAGGCAGAAAAGCTTTTAAGCAGCACTGCTGCTTTCTTCCAGATGTTTTTTTCCAGATATTAAAAGCTTTTTGCATAGTCATCCATGCATGTTCTGAGGTGATACACTTGCTCCACATATTTCCATTGACTGTGTCCCTATGCAACCGCCCCATCCAATGTCTTTGGGGAGAAAAACAACTCTGATACAATTTAATTATTTAAAAAGGCCATTACAAAGTGCCTCAGCCCTGAGGGACCTTAATAGAATTGGGAGGGGGGGGGGAGGATGTGGTTTCCTGTTGCCCTGGCTTGCCCACTCTTCCTTAAGGATGGCACAAGATGCAAATAATTATATTCTTATAAAGGATGGTGTTAATTACAGTAAGTTACACAGTGCTGCAGTGTTAGCTATTATCATTCCAGTCACTTGACTATGTAGAAGAAGACAAAGACTGCAGATTTATATTCCATCCTTCTCTCTAAATCAGAGACTCAGAGCAGCTTACAATCTCCTATATCTTCTCCCTGCACCTATGAGGTGGGTGGGGCTGAGAGGGCTCTCACAGCAGCTGCCCTTTCAAGGATAACTCCTGCGATAGCTATGGCTAACCCAAGGCCATTCCAGCAGGTGCAAGTGGAGGAGTGGGGAATCAAACCCAGTTCTCCCAGATAAGAGTCCGCACACTTAACCACTATACCGAACTGGCTATCATGCCAGACTATACCTGTTTAGGCGAGGAGCCTATTATGGCTCGCCCGCAGAGCCAAATGGACCCGGAACGGTTCCAAATGGCCCTGCGGGACTCCTGGCCCCCTGGCGATTCTCTCAATGGCCTGGTTGAGACCTGGAATAGCCGGCTCTCTAGGGCCATCGAAGAGATCGCACCTCGACGCCCTCTACGACCTCGGACTAGGTTGGCTCCGTGGTATACCCCGGAATTACGCCAGCTGAAACAAGGTCTTAGACGGCTAGAGAGGCAATGGCGGCGTACCCGTGATGAAACGACTAGAACATCTTATAGGAAGTTTATGATATCCTTTGAGATGGCAATCAAGACTGCAAAGAAAACATACTTTGCGGCTAAGATTGCATCTGCAAATTCGCGCCCGGCTCAGTTATTTAGAATAATTCGGAACCTTACTACATTGCCACAAGGCAACTCAAAGGCTAAGGAATTGGAGATAGGCTGTGAGGCTTTTGCGAAATTTTTTGCAGATAAGGTCCAATCGCTCCGCCACGACTGCCCTGCCAATTTAGATGCAGTAAGTGAACTCGAGGCCTGCCAGGAGGAACTAAAGTGTCCTATACGGGACATCGTAAATCGATCCCTTTCAGAGGGTATCTTTCCAACACCCCTGAAAGAAGCAGTGGTCCGCCCTCTCTTGAAAAAAGTTACATCAGACCCGGCCGAATTGGCACACTACCGACTGGTCTCAAATTTGCCCTTTTGGGGCAAAATTATTGAGAGGGCTGTGGCGTTGCAGTTACAGGATTTTCTGGAGGACGCTTCCACCCTGGACCCATGCCAGTCCGGCTTTCGCCCGGGCCATGGGACAGAAACAGTCTTGGTCGCCCTCATGGATGACCTCCGGCGGCAACTGGATCGAGGCGGCTCGGCAGTATTGCTGCTGCTAGACCTGTCGGCTGCGTTCGACATGGTCGATCATCAGCTGCTGACCCGCCGCCTCGCCGACGCAGGAATTCAGGGGCTAGCCTTACAGTGGCTCTCCTCCTTCCTTGAAGGTCGGGGACAAAGGGTGGCAATTGGGGGGGAGCTGTCTCAGAGACACCCACTTTACTGTGGAGTGCCTCAGGGGGCAGTTCTCTCCCCAATGTTGTTTAACATCTACATGCACCCCCTTGCCCAGATTGCACGGAGGTACGGGCTTGGTTGTCATCAGTACGCTGATGATACCCAGCTCTATCTATTGATGGACGGCCGGACTGGCGATGTCCCTATAAATCTGGACCAGGCATTACAAGCCGTGGCTGACTGGCTCAGGCTGAGTGGGCTGAAGTTGAATCCGGCGAAGACTGAGGTCCTTTGCGTGGGCTGGGGCGGACCAGGAGGGGAGATCACCCTACCGGCTTTTGACGGTGCGCCACTGATACCAGTGCGCAGGGTCAAGAGCCTGGGAGTGCTACTGGAATCCTCTTTATCAATGGAGGCCCAGATAGCTGCCACGGCCAGATCCGCCTTCTTCCATCTCAAGAGGGCGAGGCAGTTGGCTCCCTTCTTGGAACGCAGCGACCTAGCAATTGTGATCCACGCAACGGTCACCTCGAGACTAGACTACTGCAATGCCCTCTACATGGGGCTGCCCTTATGCCGAACACGGAAACTTCATGTAGTGCAGAACACGGCGGCCAGGCTGCTGTTGGGACTACCTCGGTGGGAACACGTGCAGCCTGGGCTGCGGGACCTGCACTGGCTGCCGGTTGCGTACCGTGTTCACTATAAGGTGCTGGTTATTACCTTTAAGGCCCTATATGGCCGAGGACCTGCCTACCTTAGGGACCGCCTCTCCCCATATGTTCCCCAGAGAGCACTGAGATCTAGCTCCCAAAACCTCTTAAAAATCCCTGGGCCAAGAGAGGCTAGACTGAAGACAACCAGGGAGCAAGCCTTTTCAGCAATGGCCCCTCGATGGTGGAATCAACTTCCAGAGATGGTGCGAGCCCTGCGGGACCTGAACCAGTTCTGCAGGGCTTGCAAAACCTCTCTGTTTCAGCTTGCCTTTGGGACAGAACCTGGTTAAACGGATCTGTAGCCATCCAGCCATCTTGTACATGATCGTGATCTATAGCACTTTATAGCACCGTTTTATCCATCTAACTAACTATGTGATTGAATTTGTAACTGAATTGTATTTTAAAATTGTTTGTTTTATACTGTATTTTACTTATATCACGGTGTTCCATGTCTGTGAGCCGCCCTGAGCCCGCCATTGGCGGGGGAGGGCGGGATATAAAAATAAACTTATCTTATCTTATACTGAACACTTTCTTCTACCCGTTATAAATTTAAGGCAGGTATGCTATGATTTGCTTTCATAAGTTGGTGAAGGATGGACAGTGGACAAGACCAAAATGAAGGCTTTCAAGATTTTCACAGTGCCATAAAAACTGGTAAGTACCATAAACTAAACATTAGGGATTCAGTCCACATTGCCCTACAAGCAATGTGATTTCAGCTCTATCTATCTGTACTGAGTAGTTTGGAAGTTAGGCAACAGACGAGTTGATTAAAATTAAATGTATGAGCTTATGTACAGCTACTACACTGATTCACCCCTCCCCTCTCTAATTGGAACTCTTGATCTCAAATAAACAATATTTCTTGGCGGCGTGTGGTTTTTTCCAAAAACAGACCATGAATAAACAGCTACAATTAAGGAGACTGGAAATACAGAATAGGTAAAACAGAAAGTAATCAGTTGCAACAGTGTCAGTAGGGACAGTGAAAGCACATCGATCATTACTGGTATTTAGGCTGATTAAATATTTCTATATCACAGCAAAACATATTTCTAGCTGCATATAACACATTTTATCAGAAGGGCAAAGGCCATGGTAAGAGGTTCTTTTAAAGCAGGAGTATCAAACTCATTTTGTTATGAGGGCTGAATCGGACATAAATGAGACCTTGTTGGGCCAAGCCATTTCGGGCTGGGACGTGTGTGTTCCTATTTAAGATTAGATAGCAGAGAGATAAGCTTTATAAAGGACACAGACAAACAAAGATTTTTTTAAAAACTTAAAACATGCTTAAAACATTAGCACTTATTGGTCTTAAGGTGCTTTCTTTGTCCTGTGCGATCCAGGAAACTGGGCAAAGGAAGCTCTGGCTCTTTCCCTCCCTCCCCGGGGGACCAGGAGGGAGAGGAGCCTCAGCCAATAGAAGAAAGAGAGGCATTGCTCAGTAGCTCTGTTGTGCAATTGAGAGAGCCTAGAAAAGCAAGCTCTGCCTTCCCCCTTCCTCCCAAAGGGAGGAGCCTCAGCAAATAGAGAAAATAGAGGCTTTGCTCTGTAGCTCCTGTGCAATTGAGCAAGCCTTGCAAAGCAAGCAGTTATGCAGAAGGAAGCAAGAGAGAGGGAGAAGGAAGCAAATGGCAGCCAGTTGCTCAGGAGCCTGATAGGAGTCCTCCGGGGGCCTGATTTGGCCCCCGGGCTCATGTTTGACATCCCTGTTTTAAAGCTTGAGGTGTGACTAACAATTTACATTAAGTATCAAGCCATATTTACACAATTCTGATAGTGACAGATGAAGACTAAAGAAAACAATGAAAAAAGGAGCAGGAGTCTGAAATTGTCTGGGGTCGTTGATATGGATCAAAACAAATCAACTACAATGTAGCTTATTGTGTGTCAGCATGATTGGCCAGCACAGACATAACATAACTGTGTTAAGACTTTGTTCAATTGTTGGAAAAATACTTCAGAATAAGAGAAAATTTAGACTACTGAATTGTATAGCACTAAAATTATATTTTATTCTATGTGGTATTTATCATAGGTTATAGCAACAGTAGCTGATAACCCAGTTTAGTGAATGAGAAACACTCCTGTGACATTTGCCATGTTTGAAGCATTTTTTTTTTATTCCACACAAGGTAGGCATTATGAACATATGAACATATGAAGCTGCCTTATACTGAATCAGACCTTTGGTCCATCAAAGTCAGTATTGTCTTCTCAGACTGGCAGCGGCTCTCCAGGGTCTCAAGCTGAGGTTTTTCACACCTTCTTGCCTGGACCCTTTTTAGTTGGAGATGCTGGGGATTGAACCTGGGACCTTCTGCTTACCAAGCAGATGCTCTACCACTGAGCCACCGTCCCTCCCCTTTTTATTGTGTTCAGGGATTATTATTATTATTATTATTATTATTATTATTATTATTATTATTATTATTATTATTATTATTATTATTATTATTATTATTATTATTATTATTATTATTATTTTCTACTCATTCCCCATAGGGGTTCAGAACGGAGTACAACATAAATAATAAAATCACAACAGCATGACAGTAAAAACTGATTACAATATTCAGTCCAACAGAATGGTTCAGCAGGACAATATAATAAGATGGTGTAGCAAATACAGTGAATCAGCACAGTAGGATAGTACAGTAGGAGAGGCCAACTGATCTACTGGATAGATGCCTGCCATCTCACCCGAAAACCTGCTGGAAGAGCTCCGTTTTACAGGCCCTACGAAAGGCTAGCAAGCCAGGTAGGGCCCAGATCTTCATAGGGAGCTGATTCCACCAGGTTGGGGCCAGGACCAAGAAAGACCTGGCTCTGGTAGAGACAAGACGGGCATCTCTTGGGCCAGGGACAGTCAGCCTATCTTGGGAGGTTGAACGAAATGACTTCCGGGGCATATACGGGAAGAGATGGTCCCGCAGGTATGTTGGTCCCAGGCAGCGTAAGTCTTTAAAGTCAAAACTAACACCTTGAAATGAATCCAGTACTCTATAAGTAGCCAGTGCAGGCTGCGGAGCACTGGCTGTATGCTCACCCATATAGATGATGAAGAGCTCACCCATATAGAAGAGCTCCGTTTTACAGGCCCTACGAAAGGCTAGCAAGCCAGGTAGGGCCCAGATCTTCAATGCACAGCAGCCAAGAAGGTCAGAGTGCCTGCTCCGGCTGCAACGCCACTGAGGATGTTCTCCGCAGCTGAGAACGAAACGTCTGGAAGGAAAACTTTCTCCAGTAGAACACGGCACTTGAGCCCGAAAGATTCTACAAACCCTAATGATGTTACCAGCCGTGAAAACCTGAAATCTTTGATAACACTCCCAAACTCTTCATCTGTTGGGTCGGCACTAAAACAGTGCTGTCCAAGGCTGGGAGTTGGGTGCACAAACCCCCCTCTCCTTGACTTAGGCACAGGACCTCCGTCTTAGCTGGGTTTAACTTCAGTTGGCTCTACTGTAACCATCTTGCTATGGCTTCTAACACCTTAGATAGATGTTTAGGGGTAGAAAATGGTCTGCCATCCATCAACAGATAGAGCTGGGTGTCATCAGCATACTGGTGACATCCCAGTCCAAAACCTCAGGAAATCTGGGCAAAGGGGCGCATATAGATGTTAAATAATATGGGTGAGAGAATAGCTCCCTACGGCATGCCACATATAAGTGGGTGTTGCAGGGAAGTCTGCTCACCCAGCATCACTCTTTGTCCCTGCCCCTGGAGGAAGGAGGAAAACCACTGCAAGGCTACCCCCCCATATTCTGACGACGGTGAGGTGGTAGGTCAATAGATCATAGTTGACCGTGTCAAATGCTGCTGATGGGTCGAGAAGAATCAGCAGCGCCGACCCGCCTTGGTCCAGATGTCTTCTTAGGTCATCTATGAGGGTGACTAGTACCATCTCTATTCCATGGCCCGGGTGGAAACTGGATTGGATCTAAGCCAGGTGTGGCACGCAGGATGGATTTAACCCAAGCTACCACTTGATTTTTCTGATACAACCTATAGCTATGCAACTGTTGTGGCTATAAATAGCTCCATGTTATGCTAGTTTCCAAAGGGCTAGGCAGTTGTGTGGGTTTGGTACAACAGCCTTGTGGCACCTTAAAGAAGGGAGGTGGAAGTTAATTATCCATAAGCTTTCAACAACTAGAACTCACTTTGTTGGTTGTATGAAGTGTTCCATTGGCAGATATATATCTAAATCAACTCATTACAAAGAGAAACCAACTAGCGAAAAACATGTGAGAGAAAAAACTTGTAAAGAGCAGCCCTGAAAAGCCATGAAATGTAAGTGTCTTAGAAATATCAGAGGTATTTCATGAATGCACTGTTGACCGCCCTTACCTGTGTTTATATTTATCATGAATATACTAATCTTGTACTTGATGAACTGGGTTCTCTAAACCTTTCTGCCACAATAAAGCTGTTACTCTTTAAAGGTGCTGGAAGAATTTGCAGGCACTGCAGAAACAACAGTGAATGATGCATCTTTGGAGGACGCCTCCGTCTTAGACCCATGCCAGTCCAGCTTCCGCCCGGGCCATGGGACGGAAACAGTCCTGGTCGCCCTCATGGATGACCTTCGACGACAACTGGATCGAGGCGGTTCGGCAGTACTGCTGCTGCTAGACCTATCGGCTGCGTTCGATATGGTCGACCATCGGCTGCTGACCCGCCGCCTCGCAGATGCAGGAATTCGGGGGCTAGCCTTACAGTGGCTCTCCTCCTTTCTTGAAGGTCGGGGACAAAGGGTGGCAATTGGGGGGGGGGACTGTCCCAGAGGCACCCACTTCACTGTGGCGTGCCCCAGGGAGCAGTTCTCTCCCCGATGTTGTTTAACATCTTTATGCGCCCCCTTGCCCAGATTGTACGGAGGTATGGGCTGGGTTGTCATCAATATGCAGATGACACCCAGCTCTATCTATTGATGGATGGCCGGGCTGGTGATGTCCCTATAAATCTGGATCGGGCATTACAAGCCGCGGCTGACTGGCTCAGGCTGAGCGGGCTGAAGTTGAATCCAGCGAAGACTGAGGTCCTTTGCGTGGGCCGCGGCGGACCGGAAGGGGAGATTACCTTACCGGCTTTTGACGGTGCGCCACTGACACCAGTGTGCAAAGTCAAGAGCCTGGGAGTGCTACTGGAATCCTCTTTATCAATGGAGGCCCAGATAGCTGCCACTGCTAGATCCGCCTTCTTTCATCTCAAGAGGGCGAGGCAGTTGGCTCCCTTCTTGGAGCGCAGCGCCCTAGCAACTGTGATCCACGCAACGGTCACTTTGAGATTAGACTACTGCAATGCCCTCTACATGGGGCTGCCCTTATACCGAACACGGAGACTTCAGGTAGTCCAGAACGCGGCGGCCAGGCTGCTAGAGGGACTACCACGGTGGCAACATGTGCGGCCTGGGCTGCGGGATCTGCATTGGCTGCCGGTTGTGTACCGTGTTCGCTATAAAGTGCTGGTTATCACCTTTAAAGCCCTATATGGCCGAGGACCTGCCTACCTTAAGGGACCGCCTCTCCCCATATATTCCCCAGAGAGCACTGAGATCTAGCTCTCAGAACCTTCTAACAGTCCCTGGGCCAAGAGAAGCTAGGTTGAAGGCTACTAGGGAGCAAGCCTTCTCAGTAATGGCCCCGCGTTGGTGGAACCACCTTCCAGAGATGATACGAGCCCTGCGGGACCTGAATCAATTCCGCAGGGCTTGCAAAACATTTCTTTTCCAGCTTGCTTTTGAAACAGAACCTGATTAACTTGACGTGCGGCCACCTAGCCATCTTGTGGATATTATGACTTACAGTATTTTGCACCCATTTTATATATTTTATCTATTTTAAATAATTTATTATGTAATTGATTGTATTTGAGACTGTTTGTATTGTTTTATTGAATCATGGAATTCCATGTCTGTGAGCCGCCCTGAGCCCGCCTTTGGCGGGGGAGGGCGGGATATAAAAATAAAATTATTATTATTATTATTATTATTATTATTATTATTATTATTATTATTATTATTATTATTATTATTATTATTATTATTATTATTATTATTATTATTATTATCTGAGTGATAGATGCATCAGAAGACTTGGTATTTATTTAATTCACTAACTGTAGTTGTTGGAAACAGTCATTAGCCTGCTGTAGACTGGTCTCTTTTTGCTTACATTATCACACAGCACTATCTCCCTGACACACAGATTGCCTTGGGTTTGATTACAGACATCCTGGGCAATAACCATGTACAAGGGTTTGTTGTTACTCTATAAACATGAGGGTCAGATTGCGAGGGATTCCAATGGAGGAAAGAGGCCTTTAATTGAATAAATGGAATTTTACTGAATAAATGTATACATTCACACTAATCACTCAAGCAAAATAATAACCATGGCTCAGCACAAACATACCTAAGAAACAGGTGATCAATGGTGATACAGATAAGGGTGATATTCACCTGATCCTGAAGACCGGAAACCACGTGGAGAAAGGAGGGGGAAGACATGGCTGACCAGCGGTTCATGTCAAAGGCTCAGACTCTTATGGGCACCTCAAGAGATGTACAAAATTGGGGCACATAGTGCCAGTTTAAATACGCTTTGGGGAGCTAGGGATGGGCTGGTTTAAGGTGTAGCCAGATTAAAACTGGGTATGTGTAGGATGCTTGGCTTAAGCTTCCAAGGTCCAGAAGGTTGTCAGTGTTTGTGTTTCTGTGTCAGTGGCTCAATGTTGAGTGGGGAGAGGTGCTAGACCTTCTAAATTGCTTCACAGGAGATAGTGCAGCTGTGCCAGAGTTAGAGGAAATGGGATTAGAGATTAGTAGGGAGACAAGAATGGCTATCAAGGTTGATTGAATCAGTCATGGGATCTTGTGTACATGCTTGCTCTCAGAACTGCTTTAGGCTCATCTTCCCCTGGGTCTGTTAGGCTGGTTCAACAATGGCGTCTCTGCTGGCTCCACATAGCCTCCCTTTGACAGTCTACTGGGAGGCCTGCTCTTCCTGCCTTTCTGGCTGCCAGGTCCATAACTGATTTAGAGTTGGGAGTGAGCAGTGAAGTGGCCAAGTTTGCAGATGACACTAAATTGTTCAGGGTGGTGAGAACCAGAGAGGATTGTGAGGAACTCCAAAGGGATCTGTTGAGGCTGGGTGAGTGGGCGTCAACGTGGCAGATGCAGTTCAATGTGGCCAAGTGCAAAGTAATGCACATTGGGGCCAAGAATCCCAGCTACAAATACAAGTTGATGGGGTGTGAACTGGCAGAGACTGACCAAGAGAGAGATCTTGGGGTCGTGGTAGATAACTCACTGAAAATGTCAAGACAGTGTGCATCTGCAATAAAAAAGGCCAACGCCATGCTGGGAATTATTAGGAAGGGGATTGAAAACAAATCAGCCAGTATCATAATGCCCCTGTATAAATCGATGGTGCGGTCTCATTTGGAGTACTGTGTGCAGTTCTGGTCGCCACACCTCAAAAAGGATATTATAGCATTGGAGAAAGTCCAGAGAAGGGCAACTAGAATGATTAAAGGGCTGGAGCACTTTCCCTATGAAGAAAGGTTGAAACGCTTGGGACTCTTTAGCTTGGAGAAACGTCGACTGCGGGGTGACATGATAGAGGTTTACAAGATAATGCATGGGATGGAGAAAGTAGAGAAAGAAGTACTTTTCTCCCTTTCTCACAATACCAGAACTCGTGGGCATTCGATGAAATTGCTGAGCAGACAGGTTAAAACGGATAAAAGGAAGTACTTCTTCACCCAAAGGGTGATTAACGTGTGGAATTCACTGCCACAGGAGGTGGTGGCGGCCACAAGTATAGCCACCTTCAAGAGGGGTTTAGATAAAAATATGGAGCAGAGGTCCATCAGTGGCTATTAGCCACAGTGTATGTGTGTATATAACATTTTTTGCCACTGTGTGACACAGAGTGTTGGACTTGATGGGCCGTTGGCCTGATCCAACATGGCTTCCCTTATGTTCTTATGTTCTTATGTCCCTTCGACTCTTTGAGAAGAGTGAGCTTAATGCAGGTATATTTAGGAGAAGTAATGTCCCCTAGGTAGATGAGGAGTGGATGGGGCAAATCAGGTACCTTGCTGGATTGTCCTGTTTGCATGACCATTTATTTGGTGATTAGGGTGGCCTTTTCACATATTATGTTGATTTTGTGTTCTGCATGTAGGTACTTCAAATGTAATTCTTATATTTGGGGATCAGGTAGCCGGACTTTCCCCTCACACAAGTTACAACTCTCAAGAGCAGGAAAAAACTGTATTTCAAAATGTGGTAGAATGTAAATTAAAATGATTTTTTAAAACTGTGTGACACTTCCACAACATTCTTTGTCTAACCCTAACACACACACCCATGTTAAATTAACAGTTTTAGACTTATTTCTGAACAATACAGAGCTTTGGAATATGATGTTCTGTCACCCATCCACCAAAGGAGGAATGAAACTGTTCAGATTATTCCCACTGTAGTTTGGTCAGACCATTCCAAGTTGCTCCTGCATAACATCAACAACTCATTCTGAAGAGATGTCTCCAGTTTACAATCTTGAGGCAAGTTCAGCGGTCTCACAGAATTTGCATTAGGGCATGAATGAAGATTTGTTCCAATACTTTCCAATTATGGAAAAGGAAGGCAGTGGAGCTGAATCCCACCACTTTACACTTTACTATCTGAGGGTTCAAATAAAAGGAAAAACCCAGCCTTGAAAGTGGGATCGGCCAAGCCACCCAAGCAACTGTGAGGGAGCAGACCAAGGATGCAATCAGTGTTCTAGTTTGCTCCTAGCCACTGGTGGTGCAAGAGGGAATGGCTGTTGTCTCCTTGACCCATGCCACCACTGGACAGGTCCAAGCCAAATTTCTGTACCATGACCTTAGTGGGGCATACTGGACCCAGCTGATAGCACAAAAAAAGGTTGGCCCTGTTTGGGTTCTTATAACCAGCCCTGGGGTTTTTTGTCCCTGCCTTGGCTTCACAGGTTGAAGTACCTTGCCTGAGCTCTTCAAGCCCATTTCTCTTCCCCCTTCACTAACAGAGCCAGTAAAAAGTGCCTACTTTTGGATTTCTACAGAACTGTACTCTAAAATCACAGCTGCAAGTTTGTCTTTCAGACATCTGAATGCAAAGTACTGGATGAACTTTCTTTTTCCCTATGAAAGTTTGAACCAATTTTGATTGGACATAGCTGCAGTGCTGCAGGATTATCTTGGAATGTTACATCACCCCCCCTTTCTTAAATGAAACAAATACTTACTAATGTCCAAAAGAGGTAAATTGTGAAGAGTGCGACAGTGAGTGCAATGAGGCCAACGGCTTCTAGTCTACTACTAAAGTGCAGATGGTCCACTGCTCCCCGCAGACACAACCAGCCAGAGATGGTAGCCAGTGGAGTTATAAACAAGAAGCACACCATATCCCCAAATAGTGTCCGTTTCTCGTGCTGTGGGCCTGGGTTTCTTAGCCACTGTAGAAAGAATTGACACACAATAAGTTGCAGCAAAGATGGAGGGTTTCAACTGAATACTCAGACTTCTTGACATAAAAGGGCAGAACCTGCAATATTTCATTTTGTTTTAATTTCATTCTCTGTTCTATTGGCTGGGAACTCCCTCCCCCCGCATTTGTTTAATGCTCCAGAAGCCTGAGTATAGAAGAAAAATGGTTCCAGTAAAATGGATGCACCTAAGATCATGGGGGGTGGGGGAGGGAACCAAGAAAAAAGATGTTTCATTAGCTGAAACAGTGCATGTTTCCTTTGGTGGTCTATGAGGATGTTAACAGTAAATGTCTCTTAAATTGCTTCATATTTTACAATAATGTTCAATACCAATTATTCTAATGCTGTTAAATAAAATTATAAATACAAATGTCAAAAATGCAAGGAATTTACACCTAAACTTTAGGTTGTTTCCAGCTTTTTCTGGTAACTAGTTCTATTTATTTACCATCTGTAGTGATACTTGTTTATTGCCTGTATATACAGTGCATACTTGTAATCAGAGTTAGACAAGGAGGGAAAAGCAGAGAAGAGCCAAACCTTCAAACACCATTTGATTTTGCTATTCACAACTAGGCTACTCCTACTCTTAGTGTTTTAAATGGAAAAATACAATCCTTAAGAAACCCTTTCCATATATTAATCACAAATAAAAGCACAAGGAGCCTAGTTTTGATTTCGCAAAACAGGGCAGGAGTTGAAAGGACAAATCTTTCTGTATAGCTCCAATCCAAATTGCAATCGCATACCTTTTACAGACTAATGGAGCCATGATCTTCATCGCAACTGTTTTGGCTTGATAAATAACAGGAATTCAAGACAAACTTAGGTCATGTATTGAGGGCAGTTGATGTTTCTTGTGAGAACCAATAACTATCAAAAACATTTGTCACAAAGATTGTTTTGGACTTTTACAACTGTAGATATGTGGGTAGGCTAAACACTTTGTGTTTATGGTCTGCGGAAGAATGAAAATAAGTATTAGCGGTATACTAATAATGTACTGCTATACATAATATATGTTCTATTGCATTTCTTATGCTTCTGCAAAAGGCTCCACAAACTCTTCTACAACCTTTTGCATAAACAGTGTTGTTTTTTTTAAATTAGTTTCCCTTTTCAACCCAACATGAGTGTAAAATAGTCCTTCAGTGATCAGAAGTCATCCTCTGCATGCTAGTTAAGTGGAACCTTAAACGCCAGTCTCATATCATACTGCAGATCTTGGCATTTATAATGCCAGGTCTAAACTCATAACAGTAGCTGTCTTCTGCTTGAAGCCTACCAGGTAGTATAAGCACAGATTATTCAACTACTATCCTCAAGCATCAAATACTACTGAAGTAAAAATGATCCTTGCAAAACCATAGATAATTAGCAGACATCCAGTGATTTCAAGCTATTGTGCTCATTAAGTTCATTTTAAAAGTTGGACAAATATGCCAGATGCTTAATCACTAGAATTTCCAGTATGGCAAAGACCCATCTTTTTGTCTTTACAACATGAAAATTTTAATTCTGTGTGACAGTGTTGGAACATCCTAGAGTCTTATCATTTGTTGATACTGCAGCTGCATGTTCTTCAGCATTTCCAATTCATTCCTGAACCTCAGTCAGTGATGTCCTACCAACACCAGGATAGTATTAGTGTAGCTAGTTAGCTTAGCGCAAATCTACCCATCTAAGCAAGGATGTAGCTAGTTAGCTAAGAGCAACTCCACCCATCCCCACCACCAATCCTAGAACACATATGCTCCAGGCCAGCTCTTTGTGGAAGCTACCAATCAATGTATATTGGTCTGCCATCTTGATGTCACTCTGCCCCCCCGCCCACTCAACAGAATAAAGGATGGGACAAAGGAAACAGTGTGCCATCCACTGTTGAGAGGGCCAGGATACCAAGTAGGAACAATTAAGCTACCATACTGTGCTTCAGACCCTCCCAAACATACTACAGAGAAGCATGAACTTAATAAGCACAATAGCTTGAAATCACTGGATGTCTGCTAAAACACCTAACAATTCAGCAAAAACATATAGATGACACACAAGTATACAGCTTAATGTCCTTCCTTGGTGAGCAGAGGAGGAAGGAAAAGCCAGGCTAAATGGAATCCATTGCTTTCCTCAACCATACGCTTGGCAAAATATCTCTGTCTTGCAGGGTTTGCAGAACTGCACTGAGTCCCACAGGGCCTGGATATCATTCAGCAGGGAGTTCCGCCAAGTAGGTTGAGAACTATGGTTGAGAACAGGCACATACTTTTTGGGTCAGGAATCACCAGTAAGCTTCTTTCCTAAGCAAAGTGCTCTTTGGGGGATATACCATGAATAGAAACACTGGTCCCAGACTATGTAGGGCTTTCAAGGTCAATACCAGCACCTTGAATCTAATCTGGCATTCAATCTGGAGCCAGTGCAGATGGCGAAGCACTGGCTGAATGTGGGCTGTCAATGGAGTTCTTGTTAGAACCCACACTGCTGCATTCTGGACCAGTTGTAATTTCCAGGTCAGTCTCAAAGGGTAGTCCTGTATAGAGTGAGTTACAGTAGTATAACCTGGAGGTGACCTTTGCATGGATCACTGTGGCTAGGTCAGGGCAAGACAGGAAGGCAGCCAGCTGTCTAATTTAGCATAGCTGGGGGAAAAATTCTAGTCTAACAACATTTGTGATCTGGGTCTTCATTGATAAGGAGACACCTAGAAACACACCCAGGCTCTTGACAGTTGGCACACTATCAAGAGCCAGAAGCCGACACCTGAGCCCTGCATCCCCCCTGCTCATTCACAAAACTTCCTTCTTAACTGGATTCAGTCTCAGCCAACTCTGTTGCAATCATCCAACCACAACTTCTAGTTTCTCAGCCAAAACAGCTGGGGCAATATCTGGCTATCCATCCATCAACAGATATAGCGGGGTGTCAGTTGGGCAATGGGGCACGTATAACACTGGAGAGAGGATTGCCTTTTAAGAGACCCCACATACCAGTGGGAGTTGTGGTGATACCCTCTCTCCCCAACCGTGGAGAAATGAGCCAAGCCACTTCAAGGCTGTCTCACGAACTCCTATGTTGGCAAGGCAGTGGGTCAACAAGTCATGGTCATGAAAGGGACAAGCTGTAGAAGGAAATGGTACAATCATCTCTCTTCTTGGTAAGCAGAAGGTACCAGGTTCAATCCCCGGCATCTCCAACTAAAAAGGGTTCAGGCAAATAGGTATGAAAAACTTCAGCTTGAGACCCTGGAGAGCCACTGCCAGTCTGAGTAGACAATACTGATGGACCAAGGGTCTGATTCAGTATAAGGCAGCTTCATATGTTCATATGTTCTTGTGTAAGAGGAAGGTGAAACAGCTAGATTCAATCCAATGTTTTTACACACAGTTTTTCAAACCCACCATGGTATAGTGGTTAAGTGTTCTATTAGAATCTGGGAGACCCCAGGTTGGAATCCCACTGCCATGGAAGCTCACTTGGGGTACTTTCACACATGCTGAATAATGTACTTTCAATGCACTTTAGCAATCATTTGCAAGTAGATTCTGCCATTTCACACAGTAAAAATTTAGTTGTAAACGTGCATTATTTGGGACAGTCATTCTTTCAGCTTTCCCATCCTTATAGTGGAGAGGAGAATGATGTTGTAAACTGTCTTCAGGCCTCATTGGAGAGAAAAACAGAGTATAAAAATCAAAACAAATAACTGCACACTTATGACTTGCACATTATCAGACATCATTCCTCAAATGTGTGTTTCTCTTTTGTGGGGCTATTGAATCATACCCATTATCAGGGCTTTTTTTGAGCAGGAATGCATAGGAATGCAGTTCCTGCTGGCGTGGTGCCAGGGTTGTGGCCTAATATGCAAACTAGTTTATGTCGGGATTTTTCTACAAAAAGCCCTGTGCATAACAATGGTGATGTCACAGGGTGTGGCCTAATATGCAAATGAGTTCCTGCTGGACTTTTTCTACAAACACTGTCCATTATACAGATCTTCATGTGGGTTGTTTTTTTTTAAATCTTTAGATGCTGTGCTGCTAAAGTCTGGGAAAGCCTGCAAAGCTATTCCTACCACAGGTACCCTACCATCTTGTGATCATTTCAGTGCTTTCAAAGATATGTGTTTTTATAATCTGAAAAGCAGCTCAGAATTGTAAGATGCCATGCTAGTCACTGTCCCCAACAAAGAACTTCTGTTGGCACTAGCAATGATTTTTTACTTGTATATAAAGCCAATAGAAAACTATCTATACAAAAGATGTACCATAAGTTCACCTTCATCATCCTATTTAGTATGTAGCATACACCAACAATAATGCAGCTATCTTTGACAAATAATTTAGCATGAATAAAAATACAGCTTTTAGGTTCAAATAAAGCCATTCTATGTTCACATAATTCCAGTGATATTTTCTGCATATAAAGGGTTGCATCCAAATCCATGCTTTTGCAGTTGGATAGGGGAAAGTCACAATTTTGAAGTAATTTGAAAAGGGAGGAACCCCCACAAGGAATAAATAAAAGGCTATTGTTACTATGAGACTTTTATTCAGACTAATTACATTTATGATTCTCTGTTTGATGAAGCACAAACACACACACAAAACCTTACAGGAAGTGTCAGATGAACCACTGACAGCATCCCCCTCTGAAACAAACCACAGCTGCAGATTGTGCAAAACTGCCATGAAAAAGATGGTTTTCAGCCTAATTGCTTCACCATGAGAAAGATGGTTTTCATACATAACACAGAAAGCACCTTCTGTGCCTTTCACCTACCGATGCTACCCTGTGTGAGCACTGCTATTGTTGTGGGATGACTACATTCACATCACAGTGAAATCCTAAGCAGAGTTGTACCCTTCTAAACCCATGGACTTCAATGGATTTAGAAGGGTATATCTCTGTTTAGGATTGTGCTGTTAATTAGTCTTTGCATGATCACTGCACATGACTTGAAGATGAACCTTGTAAATTGTGTTCTCCCACCTTGCCTCTGAGGTGTTGTGGGAGCTCCAAGCATTCTGAGCTGTGAGGTACATTAATCTCTTGAAGTTACAGTCAAAAGCTGATGGAGTAACATATGCAATGCCAATTATTTTAAAGGACTATTTAGAGGCCATTTCTAAACTATGACTAACAAGGCCTTGCCAACTCCTTTTAGACTTTGGGGGGGGGGAGTGACTTTGCAAAAGGCATACTTCTGCCACCTCAATGTTAGTTAAACTGTTTGACAGGACAGTTGGGGCAAAGCCTTTTTTTGGTTTTAAAAAAACCCACAAAGAACAAAGGAGATAGTATTACATTCAAGCACAGTTTGGTTACCGATCTTGAGCACTTTATGTGAAGCTGAAGGGTTCTAATTGGCAGAGGTCTCTCTTTTACTGAGAAAATACTGCTGAGGGTAGCAGCTGGATGAGGGGGCTGGGGTAAATCCCCCATTATAGCCAGGTCGCTACTAGGATGATTGATTGCAACCTACACCTTGTTCAATTTCCATGAATCCTTGTAATGAGAAACTGTAAGATGACCGAGAGGAACTGAAAGTGCACTCTGCAAAGGGGAAGAAACACTTCTTTCAAAGGGTGACTCCTGTCAAGGAGTTGGAGAGGAAAGAGCTTACTTAAAAGGTGACCTATGAGCATTAGATGATGAGCACCTGGACTTGTCATTGATTTCTCTGGGAACTGCAGGTGCAGGTAAAAGTACAATTTGCTGGGAACTACTTTCAGCAGAAGTGGAAATGAATGTAGCAGTTTTGACCCCTTGTTTCCAGTTTTCCTTTATTCATATGGGGCTCCTCAAGTTGCCTTTGCCACTGAACACTGCAGTGGTGACAAATGCTGTCTTTCCCCACCAAATGCTTTTGTGCTTCTCTCAGGACTCTGAGAAGCCAGACTTTCTATTTCTTTTTTTAAAGCCCTGCAGTTGTTCAGTAAACCTTGAAAATAGAATCAAAGATCTTATAATACAGATGTAAGTTCAGAAAGATCTAGACATTCAGAGTGAGTCTTACTTTGAGCTTGGAAGAGTGCCTAGTACTTTCCTCACTATCTGATGAGGCTTCTGGTCTACAGGCTACATTGCAGAAATGGTTCCGAAAGAAGTATATAGAAGTTGCTCTTCCTAACAGCCATTTATATCATAAGCACTGCAGACTCAAACACACAAACAGACAAATGTCACAGGTGCACAACTGGACTCACATTCAGACATACAGTGAGGGAACTGTCCTTAAAAAGCTCTTGTTTGTTTGGTGTTGTGAGGGATGAGAAAGAGCTTCTGATTTTCCTTCTGGCCTGTTTTTACCAGCAGGAACCGCAAGTGGGGGAGAAGCTTTAGCTCCCTTTTTCTGGATCTATGTGACCTAGGAAGGTCACATAGAGTCAGAGAAAAGGGGTGAAAAGCAACCCCTGCTGCAGTGGCATACCAGGGGCAGGGAAGTAGGGGCAGTCTGCCTTGAGTGCGGGACATAAGGGGGTGCATTGGCTGTACAAAATTTTGCGATTAAAACACTGCATAAATATGCTTACACCTTTCAAAATGTTTATTGAAACCTTTAAAAATTACATCATGTTTACACAGTGTTTACTCATTTTTTGTCTAAGAAGTCAAAACTCCATAGTAAGAAACTGAGATACACACCTGAGAAGGGTGAAGTTGGAACGCCTAAAGTCAGTGCACCTCCACTCGATTCTGGCTCACTGGGGCTGAGGGAGTGAGTGTGGTAGGAAAGGGAGGATCCTGCCTGGATGTAGATATATGGAAAGCTGGCATTCCCAATTAGATGGACCAAGCACTAGTCCATTTGGGCACAGATTGTGGTGCTGGCCAGTGCTCAAGGGAGGAGAAAAAACAGCCCCCAAAGTCATGATCCTCCCCACTCAGGTGCAGCCAGTACACCTCAAAAGCCAAACTGTCTTGCTTGCAGTGGCAGGAAGGAGAAAGCCACCTCTGCAGTCCTCCATGCCCATTTTCTTTTCCACTCTCCAGAGTTGGAAACTTCTCAGGATGATGAAGGAACAGTTTGGAGAGTGCTGAGGAGAAAAGTGGGTAAGTTTGAGCACTCCTGCCACTTTCCCTTCTCACTCTACTAATTTCCTTTAATTTGAACTTGGATTGGCTAAAACCAACAATGGAACTTTATACCCATCCCATTTTACTTTTGTATGTGGTTTGGAAAGCTCCCAGGTTGCAATCATCTGACTGTCACATTGATTTGCCCACAGTAAATGTGTCTTGTAGGATCTGAAAGCTTTGCCTTATGCCCAAGCATTACATGTTGGTCAAAGCCCCTCTAATGCCTCATGCTGGTTTGTTCATCACTCCCTTCTGGTTTCTGATTGCCCCCCAGGATTCTCACTGACTGGGAGGTTTCAGCCTCCCAAACCTGGCAAGGGAATAACTTTTGTGGGCTGTGCACTTAGAACAGCAGAAGTCTTTTCAAACTGTGAGTGATTCACTGAGCGAACTCACTGCCATAGAATGTAGTGATGATGGTCATAAGTTGAGTAGACCAATTAAATGGAAGGAGGATAGGCCTGTTAGTGATAAGGAACCTCCATGCTCTGAGGCAGTGTACCTTAATAAGGGGGAAAGCAAGCTACAGTGGAAGGCTCTTGTCTTTTAGCCCTGGCCTGTGGACTTCCCAGAACCATGTGGCTGGCCACTGTTAAAAACTGAAGCTGGACTCTTAAAAGCTTGGGTTGCTTCTTATACAGTGTTAGGATCAGGACAAATTTTCACTCCAGCTGACTGTGACAAGGCCTGGTGGCTAGCAGAAGACGAAAGGAAGAAGCGTCTGTCTCTGATGGGTCTAACATTTGATGCAGACGTATGGGAGATGCTTGCAGATTGTGAAAGAGAGTGGAAAGAAGAGCAAATAGGAACCAGTTATGAAGTGATGTTGTCACTGCTACCCAGCAAGGCAGCGTCAGCTTCTGACTGGTTTTCCTGAGGACTAGAGGCAATGGAGTGGCTATTCATCTGGGAGATTTGCCAGGATGGAAAACTGGGCTTTAGAAAAGAAAAGTGGGATTTTCTTGCAAGAAACTGGGAGTTTTGCTTGTGTTTTGCTTTAAGGGAAGAATGTGTACTACAGTCAGCTTAAAGCTTGCTTCAAAAAGGGAAATCCTTTTCAAAAATTCCACTGGATTTGGAGGTCAGGCAACATTCATATGTGCCACTGAAAGGACATTTCAGACCTTATGGTGTGAAAATCAAAAAGGCTGTTCTGAATCTGATTTTGTTGGACTTCTAACAGTGCAATCTTAGGAACATTTTCCTGGGAGTAAGCTCATTGAATAGATCTAAGTAGGATTTTGCGTAGACCTGTACTGTAAATCAATTGATAGCTGAGAAGGTTGGTTCACAATTTCATTTCAAACCTTTTCATATTTAGACAAAGTGACTTCAGTCTGAAAGTCTCTAACTTCATTTCCAATCCCTCTTTCGCCAAAAAAGCATTAGATTGAAAGAAAAGGGGCTAACCCAACCTGTTTATCACAATAAAAGGGAAGTTACAGGCGTCAGTGTAAGGGAGGTATTTTTTTTTAATTATTATTTTGCAGCACAAGTTAAGCGAGATGCTGAGTCTGTGCAAAACCATGATAGAAACTCTTTGTCTTCCCAATGTTACATTTGTCTAAGAAACAAGGAAATGGTAATGATGCTTATCAGCAGTCTTCCAGAAGGCCTCTATTGGTGTCCTTAGTGAGAAGAGGCGAAAAGTCTAGCAAACTGAGAGCCAGTTTGGTGTAATGGTTAAGTGTGTGGACTCTTATCTGGGAGAACTGAGTTTGATTCCCCACTCCTCCACTTGCACCTGCTGGGATGGCCTTGGGTCAGTCATAGCTATCACAGAGGTTATCCTTGAAAGGGCAGCTGCTATGAGAGTCCTCTCAGCCTCACACACTTCACAGGGTGTCTGTTTTGGGGGAGGAAGGTAAAGGAGATTATGAGCCGCTCTGAGTGGAGGGCAGAATATAAATCCAATGTCGTTGTTGTCTTCTTCTAGCAGGCTGGTGAATGGTAACATGGTTTTTGGCCCTTTAGACACTGTGCCATGGAAAATGTGCCCCCCCCCATTAAAATTGGCTGCTGCTTTTTTGAGGGTGGGGTGGAGTGTGATAGGGCCCTTTGAAACCATTCAGACAAGCCCCATGTTGCACTCCAAGGAGTAGCATTCCTCAGACAGGAGAGAGGAACAAACAGTCCTCCTTTGAGCAGCCAAAAAAGTCATTCACCACCATAGACCTCTGGGACTTCACTGAGACAGACTGTACATTGTGCAGTACATTGTGTACATTGTGCCTCTATGTGCATGGAGGTGTCACATATTCTGGGAATCTCTTTAATATCCTGTTCCTCACTCACCTTATCTGTCATAACAGTGGACTTTCATGAATCTGGTGATGCTGGAATTCTAGTGGGATCCTGCCTCCTTTCTTTCAGTGACCACACACCAGTGTGACAATTCTTTCCCCTTTCCTCTTGGGCCTGGTTGAGGAACAGAAAGCTTCAGGCAGGACTCACAAGGGAAAGCAACAGTGCCCTCCTCTGACTTCAACAGAAGAAAAGAAATACAGCCCAATTTGATTGATGGGCACTATACTGAGGGATTGAGTATAAAATGCATTCCTATCCCATCCACGGCCTATCAAAAGTAAAACCCCACAAAATCATCTGAACATGTAAGAAAAAAATTATACATATACTTACTGCATTTCAATAAAGTAAAAAAAAAAATTGGCCACCCTAATATAACATACAGTATGCCACAGAAGTGAGTACACCCCCTCACATTTTGTAAATATTTAAGTATATCTTTTCATGTGACAACACTGAAGAAATGACACTTGGCTACAATGTAAAGTAATGAGTCTACAGCTTGTATAACAGTGTAAATGTGCTGTCCCCTCAAAATTACGCAACACACAGCCATTAACGTCTAAACTGCTGGCGACAAAACTGAGTACAACCCTAAGTGATAATGTCCAAATAGGGCCCAAAGTGTCAATATTTTGTGTGGCCACCATTATTTTCCAGTACTGCCTTAACCCTCTTGGGCACAGAGTTCACCAGAGCTTCACAGGTTGCCACTGGAGTCCTCTTCCACTCCTCTATGACGAGGTCACGTAGCTGGTGGATGTTAGAGACCTTGTGCACCTCCACCTTTCATTTCAGGATGCCCCACAGATGCTCAATAGGGTTTAGGTCTGAAATGGAAGGTGGAGGTGCACGAGGTCTCTAACATCCACCAGCTACGTGACTTCATCATGGAGGAGTGGAAGAGGACTCCAGTGGCAACCTGTGAAGCTCTGGTGACCTCTCTGCCCAAGAGGGTTAAGGCAATGCTGGAAAATAATGGTGGCCACACAAAATATTGACACTATGGTTCCCATTTGGACATTATCACTTAGGGGTGTACTCACTTTTGTTGCCAGCAGTTTATACATTAATGGCTGTGTGTTGCATAATTTTGGGAGGACAGCACATTTACACTGTTATACAAGCTGTAGACTCACTACTTTACATTGTAGCCAAGTGTCATTTCTTCAGTGTTGTCACATGAAAAGATATATTTAAATATTTACAAAATGTGAGGGGGTGTACTCACTTCTGTGACATACTGTATACTATGCAATATTTATTCTGATATATTTGTTTTTAAGCTAGTTTCCAGTCCTTTGTTGTTGGAAACGGCATTGTAAATCTGCTTTAAAGCTGAAAGAGTCAAGCCAGCAGATCCTTTCATGGAAACAAAATGATCGCTGTAAAGTGCTGAGTGGGCCATTTGATGCAGATGTATGGGAGATGCTTGCAGGCTGTGAAAGACTCTTGTCTGGAAATAAAGGCCTTTGGTGCATATATAGACATTACCATGACCAGGGGGAAAAAATAACCCAGAGAAAAAGTCAGTGAGTGGATGGCTGATAAAAAACAAAAGAGAACAGTAATATTAGTAACTATGCTCCATTTATCCAAAAAAAGTCTAGACACATTTACTTCTTTCTACTCAACCCAACAAATGTACTTCTATATATAAGCTGCTGAAATGTGTGCAAGATTACATGAACTTGCTTTACACAGTCTTTATTAGTGAGACTGTCATTTGTGAATGTTATTTGTCCATGACACAGGACAATTATTACATCATCACGACTCAGATGTAAGTTTCTTCCATCATTGGAATCCTTGTGACTTAATAATTGCATCTTTGAAACTCACTGAATTCTGACACATTGATAGATCGTTTTCTTGTTTTCTTGTTTTAACTGCTGTAAACTATTTAATGTATTTTAATATTCATTAATCTTATTGTTAGAATTTTATGTTGTGAGCCGCCCTGAGCCACCTTGGTGGGGAGGGCGGGATATAAATAGAATAAAATGAAAATGACAAGATATTGTAGAAATCACTGTTCCAATTTCTGTTTCACTTGCTCTGGTATTTCAGTGATCTGAATTCATATAGAACATTCTTTCCTTCATTTGAAAGAATGGGATGCAACTCTCTCTTTTAGATGTCTATTTGCATAGCCAACAGGAGTGAGCATCTCTGCAGGAAAGACCACCATTCTTATGCAGCCTTATTTCAGAGCAGAAGCAAATGTCAAGCAATCATTTGCTTTAGCTGGATTAAATGGGACTCTTGACCTCCTTTGGATGAACAATTAACATATAGTCAACCAATTTCCTGAGACCCATCACATATGCAAGCTAGCCCTACAATCTAAGAGCTGTTTCCAGCAGCCAATGATTTAATTCCCTGGAGGATTTTAAATCCATCATTTATCTATTAAGTAGCGATAGAAATGATCCAGAGCTAGTCAAAATACTTGGATTTTAAGTAAATTAAATACCCAATTCTATCTTTACTCAGAACTAAGCTGCACTTATTTTAGTGCTCTTACATTTTTGCTAAATATGTTAACAATTGCATACATGATCCTAAGTAAGGGGCTTGCACTTAGAATTGTTGAACTGCAGCTTGTCTCATGCATGTTTATTTGGAAACAAATCCTACTATTCTGTTCACAACCCAAGTAATTGTGCACAGGAATTCATCCTGAATGTACAACCTCTTGGGGACTAAATCCCATTGAAATTAGTGGAATTTACTTTCAAGTAAAACATACACACAATGGGGCTCTAAGTCTCACAACTGGAAATTAGCAAAGTCTCAGTGAATTAGTAGGCTGGAGCTGAAATACATGGACAGATTTGTGGACTGAGCTGTAAAGAAACACATGGAACAACTCTAGGGTTCTTGGGCAATTCACAGCAGCAGACGCAGTCTATCAAATGTATGGGAACTTAAGACAGGGCTCTTGGGCTCACCAATGTGCAACAACAGTAGTATATATTGCTGATAGTTAAAGGTCACAGTTAAAGACTATTCAGCTTATGTTAAGAAAAGGCTACACCCTGGGATCAATAGCCAGATTTTATCTTAAACTGGTTTATGTTCTACATGTGAGATAATGCTGAATAAAGATTGCTTTTAGTGAATATATAATAAGATGGATGCATCACTTTTTAAAAAAAGGCCACGGCATGGTGCAATTCCGTGGACATCTGGAGTGAGATGAAAACAGACAACATGAACTGGGCGGAAAGAGGACAGTGTAAACTATATGTAAACTATGACCGACAGAAATATAGCACCTATTTCTACCTACTTTATATTTTTATATCTTTTAATCTCCTATTCTCTTATTTTTATATTTTTAAACTTTATTAATTCATGTAATTGTATTATTTAAACCATTGCTGTCTATTTTAACCGAATCATGCTTGTCATGTCTGTGAGCCGCCCTGAGCCCGCCTTCTGGTGGGGGAGGGCGGGATATAAAAATAAAATTTGCTTTGCTTTGCTTTGCTTTGCTTTAGAAGGAAGAAACGGATGGACACTGAGATGCCAAGGCAGGCAAAAGAAGGCAGATAGGAATGTTTATGGTGCAGCAGCATCTAAAGCCAAGTTATGTCAAACATCAGATTGTGTTTCAGTCCAAACAGCTGTCTCTGAATCCCCATGCTGCTGCAGAGTATGGGATATGGATACCCTGCCATCTGATCCGTGATGCCTAACATAGATGTCTATTGCTTCATAATTATTAGAAAATGCTGCACATAACCTTTCTTTCTAGAATCACAAGGGCTGTAAATTTACCACTGTGCTTAGGATACAATCTATATTTACCACCATTTCCTATGACAACTTCCCTTAGACCAGCTAGATGATATTAAAAAAAAACAGCAGATAAAGTAGCTGTCTGGAGTACTTCTCAATTACAACAGGCTTCCACCTGTTGCTTCTAATGAACACAATTCTGCCACAACTGCTCAAGCTCTATTAAAATACACCTGACTTAATTTAAAAGGGGCTTATGATGAGATGTTCCCATAGATTTCATCCATTAACAAGCAAAGTTTTTTTTTTTAAACATTTATTTAAGCAGGGCTGGCACTTCCTGTATTGTATGTGATCTAGTGCTTGGATTTATCTTGCACAGCATCCTTTATGAGATGGAATTTAGCTAAGTTTCTACAGAAGCTTCATCTTGATTCTACAACAGTACTGGTTCGGTTCTTTGTAACCGCAAATCCATTAACAAGTAAATCTTAAGCATTTCTGACATTATCTCCCAGCTGAACTGATGTCACATTGCAGAGGCACGAGCATAACATGACTTGCAATGGGGAGAGACGCTGGCTCAGTGATAGAGCATCTGCTTTGTAAGCAGAAGGTCCCAGGTTCAATCCCTGGCATCTCCAAAAAAGGGTCCAGGCAAATAGGTGTGAAAAACCTCAGCTTGAGACCCTGGAGAGCAACTGCCAGTCTGAGTAGACAATACTGACTTTGATGGACCAAGGGTCTGATTCATATAAGGCAGCTTCATATGTTCAATAATGTACTGACGTGGCTGTTAATATTCTGCACCCCAACCCTGACTTAACCTTGACGTTTTTATAATCCTTTCCCATGAAGACCTCTCTATAGCATCAGGATTTTAATGTTCTTAAGGAGTGATTTTGGAACAAAGACAGATAACATAAAAGGATTATATTGAAGGCCAGATCAAGAGGAACAGAGAATTGCGATGACTTCCGGGGGAGAAAAATGTCGAGCTGAGCTGCTTCTCATAACGGGAGCAGGCTGGAACTTCTGTTCGGGATAGTGGAAGGCAAATTAATGCCTACTGCCTACTTTTCTCAGTCAGAGATTAGTCCAAGATATGCACAGGAAACTTTGAGGAGATTTACCTTGGCTAAAAGGGAGTCCCGGGAAGGGGGGGCTCCTTTGAGGGGTCTCCAGGAAGTGTTGCATTTTCATCATCTGCAGAAGTTTTCAGAGTCATTTATTTGACATAAGCTCGACAGAATCCTAACCTTCTTGGACATTGCTAAACATCTACAGTTACGCAAGACAGGTGGGAACGTGGATAATTGGAAGAGAAGGTTACAGATTACTATCTTTCATTCTGGGACTATTTACAGCTTAACAGAATAAATTTAAAAGGTGGGAAATGAAAATCTAGAAAGTTTGGAAGAAGAAGGGAGGAAGAGCTGAAATTTGGACTTTGTAAATATAAAGGATAGTGCTAAAAAGTGGAAAGGAATTTACTGTTTGGTATACTTGCGGTTTTGAAAAAAGAGCACCATCGTCACAGACCTGCAGCATATTCAAGCAATAAAGGAAGTACGTCAAGTATCATGAGATCTCCTTACCAGGATGAATGAGATTTGGTGGCAAGTAAAGCAGGAAGTAGTGGATGGAAAACCTACTCTTGGAATATAACACCATTGAGAAACATCGGCAGCCATTGCTTGGAGGTTAAAATTAAAATAATGTTTTTAAAGTGTTTGGGACATTAAAAATTGTTGGAATTAATTGAAAAGAGGATAAGAAGATAAATATTATTGCACATAATATTTGTGTGGACTTTAGATGTTTTTAAAAGGGGAAAAAATTGTAAGGAGCAGTAAAAAGTCACGACCGCCATTTTGAAAGATTTAAAAACTTTAAAAATAAATATCTTGACTTTGGGAGCTCTGAGGACGGCGAAATTAGGCTTGCTATAAAAGGCAAATCCTATTCTTTTGAATCTGATAGTTGAAGTTGAAACTGGTGAGGTCCAAATTTTCACTGTTTTTTAAATGTCTGAACACAAGCAACCCCGTACTAGGGCTACGTCATTGGATAAAATGCAGGACCAATTAGAGGCAACGGAGGCCAGAATGATGAGAGGTATGAGAGAGATGATAACTGAATCAAAAAAAGAAATTATTGAAGAGATTAAAAAAGATATGGAAGATCTCAGAAAGGAAACAGAGGAAACATCTAAGAAAGTGCAGGAGGTAGAAGGTAGAATGAAAGTATATGATTCCATCTTGTTGAAAATGCAAGAAAAAGTGACAATCCATGACTGCAAATTGATGGAGACTCAGATATGTCTGAAAGGAGTACCTGAAAAGGAAGATGGTGATCTAAAAGACTATATAATAAAAATAATTGCAGAATTTTTAGAGGAAGATCCTGAAGAGACTAAAAACATGTATGACTATATGTATAGAGTGAATTCACTTTATGAAAAATAACTTACCAAGAGATGTGGTCATAAGATTTATGACAAAGGACATGGTGAGGAGGATCATGATTAAAAAATTTGGAAAGACATTGATTGTGGGAGGCAGCAGAGTAAGAATCATGAAGGAGTTGCCAAAGCAAGTGATAAATGATAGAAGAACATATAAAAAACTGACAGAAAAATTAAGAGACAATGGAATAAGGTTCAGATGGATAATACCTGAAGGCTTGAGTTTTGAACTTCAGGGGAAAAGAATTACAATTACAAATGTACAGGAAATGCATAGATTTTATGAAGAAAATAAAGAATTTGCACCATGATGGATTACAAATTATTGTCTTGGAATGTAAGTGGCCTAAATTCACCACAAAAAAAGAAGGGCAACATTTCATTGGATTAAGAAACAAAATTGTAATATAATTTGCTTACAAGAAGTTCATATTAAACAAAAGGATTATAAATTTTTATGGAACAAACAATTGGGAGTAGAATTTTTTTCATTGGCTGAACAGAAGAAAAGGGGAGTGATTTTTTATATTAAACAAGAATTGGAGCCAAAAATAGTGTTTAAGGATAAAGATGGAAGATTTGTAGCAGTAGAAACAATATTAAATGGAAAGATGTTGTTATTGGGACTGTATGTACCAATAATAATAATAATAATAATAATAATAATAATAATAATAATAATAATAATAATAATATTTTATTTTTATCCCGCCCTCCCCACCTCGGCAAGCTCAGGGTGGCTGACAACATTTCATAAAAACATACAATAATAATCAAAACAGTTAAATTTAACAATATAAAACATTGAACTTAACAATTTTAAAAACCAGTCAATACAATTGATACAGTTAATAACTTCATCTGCCAGTACTGATGGAAATTGACGCTAGTTCTGCTAGTACCAGCAGTGCGGTATAGATCTTTAAACCGCATTTGGCGGATCCTTGATTTACGGTCTTCTCTAGCAGTCCGAATGTGCAAGTCTAAAAAGGGAGGTCTTGCAGGCCCTGCGGAACTGGTCAAGGTTCCGCAGGGCCCGCACCTCCTCAGGGAGTTGGTTCCAAAGGGCGGCGGCCGCTATTGAGAAGGCCCGTGCTCTGGTCTTTTGATATCTAATCTCTCTCGGCCCAGGGATAGTCATTAGATTTTTCCCGGTTGACCTCAGTGTTCTCTGGGGTTCATATGGGGAAAGACGGTCCCTCAGGTAGGCGGGTCCTCGGCCATATAAGGCTTTAAAGGTAATGACCAACACTTTGTACTGGACCCGGTATATGATCGGCAGCCAGTGCAGTTCACGCAGCCCCGGCTGTATATGTTCCCATTTCGGGAGTCCCAACAACAGCCTGGCCGCTGCGTTCTGCACTAGCTGCAGTTTCCGAGTCCGGCACAGAGGTAGCCTCAAGTAGAGGGTGTTACAGTAGTCCAATCTTGAGGTGACCTAATGGTGCAAAGGATGCTTTTTTAAAAGACATTATACAACAGCTTGATGAACTGGGTCTGGGATGCTTATAAAGCAGTAATGAGAGGAATGTTGATTACTTTGAATAATAAAGACAAGAGAGTAAAAGAGAAACAGATGTTGGACATTCAAAATGAAATAAAGAAAAAAAAGGGGGAGTTGAGAAAAGGCCAGGGAAAAAGAAAATTATAAGGGAAATTACAATATTACAAACTCAAATGAGACATTTGTTAAATAAAGAAGTGGAATGGAGTTTGAAAAGATTGCAGCAGAAAACCTTTGAGGGAACAAACAAACCGGGAAAGTATTTGGCTTGGCAATTGCAAAAAAGAGGGAAAATAAAATTATTAATAAAATTGTGGTAGATGGAAGAGAAGTGGTTACCCAAGAGGAATAAAAAGAGAATTTTTTAAGTATTATGCCAAATTATTTAAAGGTGTTAAAATAAAGAATGAGAAGATGGATGAATATTTACAAAAGATAAAAATAGAGCCCTTAACTGAAAATATGCAAAAAGTTTTGAATGATCCAATTGAAAGAATAGAAATTGAAGCAGCAATCAACGCAATGAAAAATGGAAAAGCACCTGGGCCAGATGGATATACAACTAAATTTTTTAAAACTTTCAAAGAGGAATTAATACCAAAGTTGCAGAAGTTGATGAATACGATAAGAATAAAAGGAAAAATACCAAACACATGGAAGGAAGCTGTTATTTCGTTGATACCTAAGGAGGATACAGATGTAAAAAAATATAGACCAATTTCGTTATTAAATAATGACTATAAAATATATACAAGAATCTTGGCAGAACGGCTTAAACAACATTTGATAAACTTTATAAAGGAAGATCAAGCAGGTTTTCTTCCCAAAAGGCAAATAAGAGACAATATTAGAACTGTTGTAAATATTGTAGAATATTATGAAAAACATCCAGAAAAAGAGGTTGCATTATTCTTTGCAGATGCAGAGAAAGCATTTGACAATTTAAACTGAGACTTTATGCTTGCAGTAATGGAAAAAATGGAGCTTGGATAAAGCTTTATAAGAATGATAAAAGCAATATATTCTGAACAAAGCGTGAGGTTATGCATAAATGCAGATCTTACAGAAGATATGAAAATCAGCAAAGGTACTAGACAAGGTTGTCCACTTTCACCATTGTTGTTTATAATGACTCTTGAAATATTACTGATGCAGATACAAGAAGAAAAAGATACAGAAGGATTAAGAATAAAAGGATTCACTTACAAATATAGAGCTTTTGCTGATGATATAATGTTTATAAATGAAAACCCCATACAAGTTACACCTCTGTTGTTAGCTAAAATAGAAGAATATGGGGAGTTGGCGGGACTTTGTATTAATAGAGAAAAATCAAAAATTCTGTGTAAAAATATGCAGATAAATAAACAACAAGAATTGCAGACGCTAACGGGCTGCGAAGTCACCTCCAAGGTAAAATATCTGGGGGTGGAGATAACAATGAAGAATATTGATCTGTTCAAAAATAATTATGAGAAGTTATGGCGTAAAATGGATGAAGACATGCTAAAATGGAACAAGCTTAATTTGTCATTGTTGGGTAGAATAGCTGCAATTAAAATGAATGTTCTACCAAGAATAATGTACTTGTTTCAAATTATTCCTATTGTGAAGGATAGTAAACAATTTGATAAGTGGCGAAGAAAAATTTCAGAATTTGTGTGGGCTGGGAAGAAATCAAGGATTAAAATGAAAATTTTGACAGATGCAAAAGAGAGAGTGGATTTCAATTACTGAATTTAAGATTATATCAAGAAGCAGTTTGCTTAGTGTGGATAAAAGAATGGATAACGCTGTTAAACAGAAAACTTTTAGTGATGGAAGGTCACGCAAATAAATTTGGCTGGCATGCATATTTGTATTATGGAAAAAAGAAGATGGACGGTTTTTTCTCTCACCATTATATAAGAAATAATTTGTTAAGTACATGGATGAAATATAAGAAGTATGGAGATGAGAGAAGATCGTTGTGGATAGTATTGGCAGAAGTAATAAAAATAACAGCTGAGATAGGGGAAGAAAAGTGGTTGTCATATAGTCAACTGTTAAAAATACAAAGTGGCAAAATAGAACTGAAAACTGCTGAAGAGTTGAATAATAAATATGATTGGTTTCAAATGCAACAAATAAAGAGCTTGGTGGAGAATGATATTAAAATTGAAGGAATAAGGAAGGAGCAAACAGAAATGGAAAAAGTTCTGCTTGGAGACAATGATAAATTAATTTCAAAAGTATATAAACTACTTCTACAATGGTCTACAGAAGATGAAGTAGTGAAATCTCAAATGATTATATGGGCAATTAATGTGAATAAAGAAATACAGATGGAAACTTGGGAATATTTGTGGAAGAACTCTATGAAACTCTCAACATGTCAGAATATTAAAAAAAATGTTTTAAAATGATGTACAGATGGTATATAACTCCCAAAAAATTGGCAAAGATGAATAACAAGATGCCAGACAGATGTTGTAAAAAGCATGAAGGTTCTTTCTACCATATGTGGTGGACTTGTGAAAGAGCTAAAAAGTTTTGGCAGATGATTCAGAAAGATTTCTAAAATCTTGGGATATGAATTTAACAAAGTTGCAGAGACTTTTCTGTTAGGATTATAAATGGAAAAATTTCCAAAAGAAGACAGAACTTTAATCTGGTACTTGCTTTCAGCTGCTAGGACATTGTATGCGCAGTTGTGGAAGCAAGAAAAAATACCAGAGAAATGGGATTGGATTGTTAAAGTTATGACATGGAGTGAAATGGATAAATTAACGAGAACTTTAAGAGACTATGATTTAGAAGTATTTAAGATGATGAAGAAGAAGATATTGGATTTATATCCCGCTCTCCACTCCAAAGAGTCTCAGAGCGGCTCACAATCTCCTTTACCTTCCTCCCCCACAACAGACACCCTGTGAGGTGGGTGGGGCTGGAGAGGGCTCTCACAGCAGCTGCCCTTTCAAGGACAACCTCTGCCAGAGCTATGGCTGACCCAAGGCCATTCCAGCAGGTGCAAGTGGAGGAGTGGGGAATCAAACCCGGTTCTCCCAGATAAGAGTCCGCACACTTAACCACTACACCAAACTGGCTCAAGATGGAGTGGAAGAAGTTCAGAAGATATGTAGAAAAAGAATGGAAAGTAAAAGGACATTGGACAATCTTTGATAATGATTAAGTACAAGTGGGGGGAGGATACGAACTTTGGTTCTTATTAATTAGGGGTACCTTTTATAATGATGTTTTGAATTTAGTACACCGGCAGGGGTCAAGTAATGGGGGGAGGGGTGGGTAGAAAGTAATATATGGGAAAAGTAGTTATTAATGATATAAGAAATAAGAAATATAAGAAATATATTGCCATATATTACTAATAAACCAATAATGAAACCAAGAGGAACAGAGAATTGCTGCATAGTTGCCAGTGGACATGGCTATATTTCCCCCAGATTTAGAAGCCTTTCTAAAATCCCAGTGCCTACACATACATACACACAAACATACACCCCTTCTAGGCGAAGCTAAGCTAAATTCCTGGCAGATGTGTCAGTCCAGTGCTGCAACAGGAAATAATGAAACTGGCTCTGGCTAGGCTGTCCTGTTATTGTGCTAAGACAGATGTCATCCACAGCTGATATACTTATGTGTCTGTCTAACAAAGTAGGCTGTGAATCACAAAAGCTTGCATTGAAATGAATGTTGTTAGACTTTTAAGGAGCCACTTGAATTTTGTTTGCTACAACAGACCAATACAGCTATTCCTTTGCAATCAAAATACCACTTTTCTTGGGAGGGGGGAGTTGTTTAACACATGCCTTCATTCCAACACTATGTTTCAAGTAAATTTTGTATTCCAAAAATAAGAGCTTTAAAAGCGTTTTAATTATCTAATACTGGAAACTGGTAGGGCACTTGCTTGCTATGCATATAAAGCTTACGAAGCTCCTTACACAAAGAATTTTGTGCTTCCTTACCATGAAGCTGTTCTAAGCAGCTTTTTTCATTATCTACTTTCAGCTAATTTAATTTTAGGGAACATTTTTAGTAAATATTTTTGAAGCAGCAGATATTAAAAAATTGTCCTGGATTTCTTCTTGGGACAAAGAAAAAATAAGCAAAAAACACACTTTAAGAAGATATATTTGATTTGATTTTTTAAAAGAGTCACTTGTGCCCTAAATTGCTAATATATACCAAAGAAGGCCTCTTTATGAGTCAAAGAAATTTTCACCTCTAGTTTAGTTTGTGGTCGGTACCCAGAAAGATTTTCTGACATAAAGGCAGTCTAAGCAGTGCCAGTGGAGTCAGGCTGCAGCAAGACAACTTTTCTGCTCCTTCTAGAAGTGTGAATACTATAGCACTACATAAAGCATGCAGAGACTTTACCGTATGTTTTAAAGAGAGCTTTTTGTTATTGCAATGAAACTAAAAACATCTTCAAAATGCTAATTCATTATCTCACTTGCTTTACATTTTTATGTAACACTATTTTCTACTATTTTGTTAAAAATTCTACAGCCTGGAGGAAATAAGTGCCTTTTATACAGCTCATACAATTCTTGGGGCACTGTGGTCTTTTAAAAGGAAAAAGAAATTAGACAATTTAATCTCTCCCACTAGGGCCAAGAAAGGGAAGATAAATATGCCCTTTTATCCATCAGGAAGATCAAGACATCATGCAAAACTGTCCATCTGAAATTTCATTCTCCTTCTATTTCCTTACATTTATAAATCAAACAGTTGACCTCTCTCTAGGACTACTGATTCAAAACCCAAAATTATTCCAGGTGAGAGTGAGAAATAATGGAGGATCTGTATTAATTTCCCAAATGTTTAAAAAAACCATGCTCTGTGCTTGCTTCTACAAATGGGATCTCTGTGTGGAAGAAGTCAGGGGCACTCCTATCTATGCAGTTCTGCTACCTTGATCCCTCCCACTCTCTCCCTGGAGGCAGCAGAATAGTAAATGTATGGGGCCATCATGGAAATTGTATTGTTGGAATTGTTTTAATTGAAATGGTTTAATCTGATGTATGTTTTATTTATTATATGATGGAACCTGCTTTGAGTTCCACATTAGTGGGGGAGAGAAGGATATAAATAGATATAAGATGATGATGATGATGATGATTATGTGATTTAACAAATAAAGTGGAAACTGTCAACTGAAGGCTGCAGCCCATCTCTTTGGCAAAATGAATGTGGTATGAAACCAGCATATGGTTGTCCCAGTCAGGAAATTCCAGGAGATTTGGGGCTGGAGCTTGGGGAGAACAGGATCTGGGGAAGAAACAGAGCTCAGCACGGACATGATGCTACAGAGCTCACCCTCTAAAGCTAACATTTCTTGCAGGGGAACTGACCCCTATAGTCTGGAGACTGGTTGTAATTCCCAGAGAACTCCAGCCCACCTGGATGTCATAAACCCTAACCTGCTACACAAGGTACTGCTACACAATAAAACTCTGGTACAATGGTTCCCACCCTTTTTGGTATGCTGACCCACAAGTTCAAATTTACTTAATATGGTGATTCATTTAAAGCTGACCCAAGATTTTTTTGTTGCTCTAAGCAAACTATAACCTTGGTACCCATCTAACTCAACATTCCATTTTCTATAGTGGCTAACCAGCCCCCACTATGAACCTTTGTACACAGAGCTTACATTTCAGCCTTTGACTACCCCCTCCTTCTCCATTACTCCCTCTAATTGCCCCTAAGATTCTAAGAAGCTCACTCTAGTAACCATCAGGGCATATTATACTTGACAAACATGTACATGCAGTAAAGAAGGAAAAAAACCCAACTAATGTATGATGTGGAAGAAGAGACTTTCCAGGATCAGATCTTGGCTCCCAAAATACAAAAGAGAATAATGGAAAGAGAAGAAGCAGCCATTACGGAGGGCTGGCCCATGACCCACTTTCAGAGGCTTTGTAACTAACTTTCTGGGATTCCACAGGCTGGGAAACAATGCCCTAGTACAGTGTTTCCCATTTGCAGGGTCGTGACCCGGTACCAAGCCATGGAAGCCTCACTACTGGGTCACAAGAAAAGCCAAAGCTAGTCCCAACCCCAGCAAAGCATGACCTCTGCTTCCTTCCTTCCCTCATCTCTCTGTTGTGCAGAGAAAAGCTGGCCTTGAAGACTGACACAGGCTGCAAAGCCTGAGCTTCGTTTGGCTTCCTTCCTTCCCCCTTCTCTGTGTTGTGCAGAGAGGAGCTGGGCTGCCTATCTTTCCTTCTCCACCCCTCCCAGTGTTTGAGAGAAAAACTGGCGTCCATTGGCACTTTAGACGCATGAAGTGTTCTTCAAGGTATGAGCTTTCATGTACCTTGCAGTATGTTCTTTTGGGGAGATTTCCCCAGGAGGCCTGAGCAGCAAAGAGGAGGGGATTTTTTTTAGTCGAGAGGGGAAGGGAGTGGGCATTCCAGTAGCTGGGTTTTTTTTTTTTACCAAATGACCCCTGGGCAGAATTATTGCTGGCTGGGGTCATCAAATGGTGAGTAAGGCTTTTTTTTCTTTGTCCCCCCTTCTTTCTTTCTTTCCCTGCAAGTGATGCTCTGTCTGTATTCTTGGTGCTGGGGGGGGGGGGACAGTGGGAGGGCTTCTAGTGCCCTGGCCCCACTGGTGGACATTCTGGTGCTTTTTGGGCATTGTATGAGAGAACTTTGGACTGGATGTTCCACTGGCCTGATCCAACATGGCGTCTCTTATGTTCTTTCTTTCTGTGTCTTTCCTTTCCTTTTCTTTCCTTTCCTTTCCTTTCCTTCTATTCTTTCTCTTTCTTTCTTTCCTTCCATTTTTACTGGATGAAACCTTTCTGTTCATCATACTGTTGCAGACATAGGAGCTCTGCCAAAGAAAAGTTGGCACCCCCAGTTGTAGCCAGCTGGCCTTTCTATGACATTTCTGTGTGAGTGAATGAGAGTGAGAGATGTGGGGCAGAAACAGATTATTGGAGATTACTGCTGTATATCTCAAGAGAACTGGAAGTAATGGTACTATGAACCTGGCACCATTTTAACACCAAAATTAAACTCCTCCTGTAGATATTAAAAAGGATGAAAGAAGTTCACTGGCTAAATATCTGCACAACAGGTTGCTTTTAAAGGCATGAGAAACACAGCCAGTAAAAGGATGCTAGCCCCTCATAAATATCATTTTTGGGATAACTGTAGAAAAGCTTGTGTGAACTTCATATAACTTGAAATTAATTCATTAAGTGCAGTACAATTCTCTACCTTTCACAGCAATTTCCCTATGTTTCAGCCAAAGAAAAGTATGAAAATAACTGTCAAAAGCAAGCTTGGTTGTAGCCTGAGGAAGGGTTCCAGTAGTAGCAGCTGAAGGAAGGGCCTACTAAATGTGTCAGCATATTTTGAGGTAGAGCAGCTGCCAGGGCCCGGTGTGGGTGGTACACAGTGCTGGCATTCCTGATGGCAATGGCAACCACACTCCCAACTGCATACACTGGCCAGTGCCGTTGAGAAAGGGGTGTGTAGGTAGTGCAGGCAACTGAACATGGGCATTAGGAGTGCTTACAAACTCGAGAAGAACAAACAAACTGATAGGTGCATGCAGGTGTGGGGGTAGAAAGAGAGGACACTGGGAATGTATGAAAAAGCTGCAGACCGCCCACCCCCATTTTGGCTCAGCATGAATTTCAGAGATTTTTCTGAAAATGAAGTTACTTCAGAAGAAGAGGCAGGTTTGGGGGAGTGCCCTGAAAGTGACATCACAGGAAAAGATGGAGTTTTGGTTCAGTGTGCCCCAGAAGTGTCATCATTTGGCCCTTGGCCTAAAAGTGATACCACAGAAAATGACATGATTCCTGTCTCCCAGCTCCACCCCCAAAGTTTCCTGGCTCCACCCCCAAATTTTAGTGGGCCACAAAGGAGAAATGTAAAAATAACTGAGCCACAGGAAAGAAAAGTTTGGGAAACCCTGCTCTAGTACATGGGAGAAGCCATAATATGGGAGAGCGGTAAATTAAGTAACTATCAAGTTTCTAATAACTAAAATCTTCGCCAAACAAAATGGATTTACTTTCATATGTCATCAGAAGCATAAACTGTAATAGAATGCACCAGTGCAGAGGTAAGAGAATTCTGTGAGATAGGGTTGCCAGGGGCCATCTGGCTACCAGAGGGGGGAGGCAAAACCAGGTTGAGAAACTCTTAAGAGTTTTGAGGATGAAACTTGGGAGGGAGAGTGGTATACAATGCCATAGAGTCCAACCTCCAAAGCATTCAATTTCTCCAGGGGAACTGATCTCTGTTGCCTGGAGATGAGCTGTAATTCTGGGGGATCCCCAGATTCCACTTGGAGGCTGGTATCCCTAAGAGTGGTACAAAACTTCAGTTGCAGGTCTCTTAAATGGTTAAAAAAACCAGAAAAATTTCCAGGATAGAAAAAGGGGTTGGGGGATCAGTATCTCCTATTTGCATTTGTTCCTCTTAACTGCAGGCTAATATGAACATACATAATTTAATATAACTTATATTTTTATTCATTTTCTTCATAGCAACATTTACCATGCTCTCTTAAATCTAGATAGTATTTTGGGTTTAAACCTCAACTTTGTTTTCAAAAACCTTAACTTCCAGACAAAACGTATTAGGAGGAATAGATAGGGAGCTAGCAATAAAACATTAGTGGGTAGTAATGCAAGCTGTTTTCCAAAATTTGCTGTCATTTGTTCCTCCATTGACCAAGCAGACATGACATATTTATTATCCCCCTTTTTAAACAAAGGAAAAGTTTATTTCACTATGCAGTGCTCTAACAGCAAAGCTTCTATACTCTAGAGGGGTTAACTTTCAACTTGCCCATTAATTCTGAAGAAATGTCACATTCCATTTGTGCAAATAACATTTTTTGAGAACAGCCAATCCCAAGGGTGAAACTCAAATAGATTGAGCCTTAAAATCTATTTATTTACTCAGCACAATCTTGTGACCATTTATTTATCTTGGTAGGTTTATACTTTTCCATTTAGAAGTCATATTTACTGATAATTAAAAGTGACTGAGTTTTGCTTTGGAGTTAGAAGGCACATTTGTGATGCCATAAACTCGATATGCAATCTAATGGTTCACTCAGATCTAAAAGTCATGCCACAATAAATGTGTTAGCCTTTAAGGCGCCATAAGACTTCAAATCAGGATATTTCTATCCTTTTCATGGGCTGTACATGGGAGTTCGTTTCATATAGTTTGGTTTTGTTATTGTCTTTTTTCTTATTTTTGTTTCATTTTCATCATTGTTCATTTTTTTGTTATTTAGTTTCATTTTCCAAGTTTGCTTTTGTTATTATTGCCCTTTGGTTTCAGTGGAAGGCTCCACCCCCTTTTTCATGAATCTTTACCTTTGAAGTTTTCCATCCAAACTGAACACAACTCAGAGGGATTGTAGTAGTTCCCTAGGATACCCCTAGAATATTGCAAAATTTCACACTGATAGAATAAAGGGCCCCACTCTTGGAGGCTAACATTAAAGTCTATGGGAGAATTGATAAGAAAGATTCCCAACAGTAATACAGACAGCACTGCAGCCACTTAGCTTGAAGATCAATAGTATGAGAAAGAGGTAGACTGATAAAGCAAGAACATTTACTGGCACAAGGAGGGTAAGGCACTAGAAAGCCAGGCAGCTGCAGAAGAACCTTGAGGTAGATTTACTTTGAACATGGTTAAATTTTGGAGAGCAACAGGAAAGGAGGAGAGTGCAGATGGCAAGGAAAAAATTGGCATAGCAGGGCACACTTTGGGAGGAAAGAGGAAGGCAGTTCCATTCCCTATCTTTCAGGATGGGGATACCTCAACATTTATGTAATTTTTGCATTAATTACGATCATTATAAAACATCCCACTCTTGTAATGATTGTAACCAATAATGAAAGAAACACACAATATGCTCAGGATAAATTTAGACTGAGAAGGAATGATATGTTTTTTGGCTGTTGTCCAAGCATTTAGTTCACTGACGGAAGTTCTGCTGTGCAAGTACAAGTATTGTTAATTCAACAATCAAAAATAGCATCTGTCCAATGAATATGCTAGTTATTAGAAAATCCACATTTCCTGCCATTTAAGGATATTTCCCATAATCCCAAAATGTTTAGGTATACATAAAACTTTTCAAAGTAAACCCCATTCGCTTTCACTGGAGAGCAGAGTTCATTTCATATGCACAAAGTGATGAACCCACGAAGTTTCCATTTCCAGTGAGGTGAATAGATCAGGCTGCATAGGCAGGAGAATGCCCCTGTACCCATAGCAATTGTTGGATGGGTCATTTGGCTGCAACAATAGATATGCCCTAGATTAAATCCTATCAATTTAAGTAGGATTACAGCCTTTGTTGATGATCCTACTGCAGAATATAAAATGTGATTCTGACAGCAATTGGGGGTGGGGGGAGTAGTACTTTTGGAAAAGTTCATTTATGACTCTCTGACCTAGTTAGCATTGCAGCAGAGACATACAAAAGGAAAACAAATATTTCATTTTTTGTAACCAGATTAAAAAGGCATCATTGCTGGAAAGGAATGAATGTCAGCATAGTATTACACAAGGGGGTGGGGTGAGGGGGTGGGCTCCCTCTGGGTATCCTACCCCCCCAGGGAAAGTGTATGCGCAATACATAGCCTCTCCTCTCCCGGTGTAGAGAATGCCGCGTGGTCACTGTCTGGCTATGCCTGGCAGATGGTCACTGCAATGGCCTCTCCTGCATTACTGCATCCGTAGCAACACCTTCTCGCTGGTCCCCCCCGTTTTTCACAGAGTTTGCTACGTCATGGTGTGACCGAATTGTCCGGCGGTATAACCGGATGGGCAGGCTGGGCCCACCAACCTTGCCAGCCTAAGAGAAGGAAAACTCTAACATCAAACCCGGGCAGATAGAGCTCGTTAATGTAACACCTACCACCTGGAGGACTCGCTGCCGGTGTCCTGGCTTACTGGGCCATGGCAGATGACCCCCAGGTGAAAGGGTGGAGCCAGTACCGCGCACACTGTGCTTCACCTAAAAAATTCCTCTGCGCAGGCCTGAAGGGCATATCCACATACACAACCCACAACGCATCAAGTCCTGCAGCGATGGGCAAGGGGCGAAACGGCAGGTGGAAGGTGCCACTGGAAGCCGCAGTCCCGATCCTGCATGTAGGCGGTTCAGGGTATTGGTCGCCTGATGCTAACCCGGAGACGAAAGCATTTTTCGGCAGCACCCTGAACGACCAAGCAGCCTTATCTAGGGACAGCACTGCTTGCTCCACACGGAGAGGGGCCTAGAAAAGGTGGCCTAAACAAAGCTCGTCTCCTCCACCCCAGTTGGCTAGCCGCGGTCAACGGGCATCCTTACTTGTGGTCAAAAAATAACAACAAAGAAAAGGCATGCACCTGCCTCACAAAGTGTGCAAAGACTAAAGCTTGCGTGTTGGAACATCAGAACCATGCTTGACACAGTAGACAGTGGTCGCCCTGAACGACGCTCTGCTCTAGTTGCCCACGAACTTCTCAGGTTGAATATCGACATAGCAGCTCTCAGTGAGGTCCGTTTCCCTGAGGAAGGTAGTCTTCAAGAACACGGTGCTGGCTATACCCTCTACTGGTCAGGTAAGTCAAAGGCTGAGAGCCGCCTTTCTGGCGTTGGCTTCATGGTCAGGAACTCCATTGCCTCCAAACTCGAAAACCTGCCAACAGGTCACTCAGATCGCATCATGTCCATGCGCCTCCCACTTCAAAACAAGCAGCATGCAACACTCTTCAGTGTGTATGCCCCAACCCTTCAAGCAGATCCTGCAGAAAAGAACAAGTTCTATGCTGATCTACACAACCTCGTACGGAAGACCCCTACAGAGGACAAGGTGATCATCCTTGGCGACTTCAATGCCAGAGTAGGTAAAGACTCGGAAGCCTGGAAAGGAGTACTTGGCAAACACGGCATTGGCAACTGCAATGACAACAGGCGCCTCCTGCTAGAATTCTGCATGGAGCACCAGCTCACCATCACCAACACTATCTTCCAGCAGAAGAACAGTCTGAAGACAACCTGGATGCACCCACGGTCCAAGCACTGGCACCTTATCGACTACATTCTGGTGCGCCAGAGAGACCTTCGAGATGTCTTACACACCCGAGTAATGCCCAGTGCAGAATGTCATACGGATCATCGTCTTGTACGCTGCAATCTCCGTCTTCACTTTAAACCCACACCCAGGAGAGGAGGTATCCCTCGGAGGAAGTTTCAGGTTGGCAGTCTCCAGTCAGCCGAAGTTAAAGCTGCCTTCCAGGCAAAACTCCAGTCAAGAATTGAGGACCCCAGTTGCCCCACAGACCCTTCTTCAGAAGCACTCTGGGAACACCTAAAAACTACTGTCCTGCAGATCTCTGAAGAAGTCCTCGGGTTCTCCACAAGGAAGAACAAGGACTGGTTTGATGAGAACAATCAAGAGATCCAAGATTTACTGGCGAAGAAGAGATCTGCCTACCAAGCACATCTTGCTCAGCCCTCCTGTCCTGGGAAAAAAGCAACCATTCGCGCTGTATGTAGCAACCTCCAGTGCAAGCTTCGAGACATTCAGAACGAGTGGTGGACCAAGCTTGCTGAGAGAACCCAGCTGTGTGCAGACACTGGTGATTTAAGAGGGTTCTACGAAGCCCTGAAGGCAGTATATGGTCCATCATATCAGACTCAGAGTCCCTTGCGTAGTGCAGACGGCCAAGTGCTCCTCACAGACAAGGCATCCATATTGAACCGGTGGTCGGAGTATTTTCAGGTTCTCTTCAGTGCCAACCGCGTAGTTCAAGATTCAGCAATTCACCTCACCCCACTTCAACCAGTGAAAACAGAGTTGGATGAGATCCCCACTCTAGAAGAGACTGTTAAAGCCATCAAGCAACTGAAAAGTGGCAAGGCAGCAGGAGTTGATGGAATTCCACCAGAGATCTGGAAGCATGGGGGCACAGTACTACATAGCTCACTTCACAAAGTACTTGTCACCTGTTGGGAACAAGGCAAATTACCACAGGACTTTCGCGATGCAATCATCATCACCCTATACAGGAACAAAGGGGAAAAGTCAGACTGCTCCAACTACCGGGGGATAACCCTGCTCTCCATCGCAGGCAAAATCCTTGCCAGAATACTCCTGAACAGACTGGTGCCCGCCATTGCAGAAGAACTCCTCCCAGAGAGCCAGTGCGGCTTCAGAGCTAACAGGAGCACCACCGACATGGTATTTGTTCTCAGGCAGCTCCAAGAGAAATGCAGGGAACAGAACAAGGCTCTGTATGTGACTTTTGTCGACCTTACCAAAGCTTTCGATACCGTTAGCAGGAAAGGCCTGTGGCAAATCTTGGAACGTTTAGGATGTCCCCCAAGGTTCCTCAGCATGATCATCCAGCTACACGAAGACCAGCGAGGCCAAGTCAGACACTGCAACGACCTCTCGGAGACCTTCCCAATAGGCACAGGTGTAAAGCAAGGCTGCGTTCTTGCGCCAACTCTCTTTACGATCTTCTTTAGCATGATGCTTCAAAGAGCCGCAGTAGATCTAGATGATGACGATGGTGTCTACATCCGCTATCGCACTGATGGCAGCCTGTTCAACCTGAGGCGACTAAAGGCCCACTCCAAGACAATGGAAAAACTCATCCGAGAGCTACTGTTTGCTGATGATGCTGCACTCGTCTCCCACTCGGTATCAGCTCTGCAGCATATGACGTCCTGCTTTGCAGAGGCTGCCAAGCTATTCGGCCTAGAAGTTAGTCTGAAGAAGACAGAAGTTCTCCAGCAGCCTGCACCCCAGGAAGATTATCACCCTCCCTGCATCACTGTGGGTGAATCAGTTCTGAAGACAGTCCAGCAGTTCAGCTACCTGGGGTGCATCATTTCCTCAGATGCTAAGATCGACAAGGAGATTGACAACAGGCTGGCAAAGGCAAACCGTGCCTTTGGCCGACTGCACAAAAGAGTGTGGAGCAACAAGCATCTGAAAAAAGGCACAAAGATCAATGTTTACAAAGCGGTTGTGATGACAACCCTCATCTACGGCTCCGAATCGTGGGTTTTATACCGTCATCACCTGCGACTCCTTGAGCACTTTCATCAGCGCTGCCTTCGCACCATCCTCAACATCCACTGGAGTGACTTTGTGACCAACACTGAAGTTCTCAAGCGGGCGGAGGTTACCAGCATCGAAGCACTGCTGTTGAAGACGCAGCTGCGCTGGGCAGGGCATATTTCTAGGATGGAAAACCACCGCCTTCCCAAGATTGCCCTGTATGGCGAACTTTCCACCGGCCATCGAAATAGAGGGGCACCAAAGAAGAGGTACAAGGACTCCTTGAAGAAATCCCTTGGCACATGTCGCATCAACCATCACCAGTGGTCTGACCTAGCCTCAGATCGCAAAGCATGGAGGCACACCATCCACCAGGCTGTCTCTTCTTTTGAGAACGCACGCATAGCTGGTCTTGAGGACAAAAGGAGATTGAGGAAGAATCGCACTGCTACAGCACCACCCCTAAATCAGACTTTTCCCTGCAGCCACTTTGGCCGGACCTGCCTGTCCCGCATTGGTTTTGTCAGCCACCAGCGAGCCTGCAGCAGACGTGGACTATTGCACCCTTCTTAAATCTTCGTTCGCGAAGCCAAGCCGAGAGAGATTACACAAGGATAGCAACATTCTATAATCAGACATTTGATGCCTACTAAGTGAATGATGAATGTTATTTTTATACTGTCATGTTTTCAACTAATTCTTTATAGCTCATAGAAAAGGACCATATTCTGCAGTGCCATCATCACTGCTTCACTTTTTAAAAGTGATCTGTAATACATTTCAAAAGGCAAATAAGAAAGCATCTTTCTCTCTCCCATTAAATCCAATTAAATGAAAATAATAGTATCCCAGCCGTAATATTCAAGATGTAAGCAACAAGGGGGAAAGTGCTTTACTACTAGCATTTGGCAAATAACAGATAACCCAGATAAATCTTAACCTGTATTTACAATTCCTACCAATAATTTCCTCATAATGTTCAGAAGATTTGTGTTTGTGATCAATAGATTATGTCCGAATTAAAACAAAGGATGCAGTGTGTAAACTAAACATTCTATGCTGGAGGCACCAAAGAATATACAGAGGAATACAGAAAAATAAAGCCATCAGTTCCACTCTTATCACTTATGTCTGGGGCTGGAAAATGATGGTTTTAATTAGTCCTGGCCTCTTCTTGCCCTTCTTTTACCGCCCCCCCCCCCGCCCTTTCCCTACTTTCCAAACTCATAGCTTTTCTTTTGCTTCACTGAATCTGCAAAGCTGTTGTGATTTGGGTGTAAAAACATACATCATTAAAGCAAAGCTTTTGAGGACATGCCTCATTTACTGACCTCGACCAACGGCCTGGGTTTGCGCTCTACTGAAAACCTGAAGTGGCAGAGTTCACAGTAAGTGGTATTTGAGGATGACAGCCAGTGCTCAAGGCAGCTGCGATGAATAGTTCCCAGGGTCCCTGTACATTCACAGGGTGAAAGCAAGTCCTCTTGACTGCTGCCTTCATGGCAAATCCTACACATTGGTCTATCATTGAAAGGACTGCAAGACAAAATGAAGAGGCTGAAAGTTAGTCATACAGAGGAAGAGAGCTGAAGATTATCTGGTCCAAACTACTGTTATAAAGTATTTTTGTTCGTATCTTGCTTCACTTTTCTCTTGAATCCTATGCCTGTATCACACAGAGGCTTCTAATCCATAATATAAAATCATGATTTTATTTTAACTATGGAAAGTTTGTGAAATCAGTTCAGCCAATCCTTCAAATTTGCTTCAACCAACAATTAAGCCAGAATGTCTATATCAGGGGTGGCTCAGGAGCCACATGTGGGTCTTTCAGACATATTCTGTGGTTCTTGAAGCCCCCACCATCTCATTGGCTGGCTTGGAGAATTCGTTTAAAGTTAAAGTTGTTTGCTTTCCATCTCTCCCTCCCATCTATTTCCTTCTTTCTTTTCTCCCTCCCAGTTCTCAAACATCTTATGTTTATTCTAGGTGGCTCTTACCTTAAGCAAGTTTGGCCACCCCTGGTCTATATGCATCACATGAAACCATAGTGAAGACTACAATTTATTAACTGTGGTTAGTAAATTCAGACCCTGGTTCAACTGACCTTAACTTATGATAGCCATTGGGATGGTATACATTTAGACCAGGGGTATTGAACTCATTTTGTTATGAGGGTCAAATCTGACACAAATGAGACCTTGTTGGGCTGGGCTGGGCCATGTTGGGCTGGGCTTTGTGTGTATCTATTTAAGATTAGGTAGCAGAGAAATAAACTTTATAAAGGACACAAACACAATCGAAGATTTTTTTTTAAAAAAACTTAAAACATGCTTAAAACATTAGAACTTGTTGGTCTTAAAAGTGCTTTCTTTGTATCTCTCCCATGGGATCCAGGAAAATGGACAAAAGAAGCTCTGGCTTTTTCCTTCCTTCCCTAGGGAACCAGGAGGGAGAGAAGCCTCAGCCAATAGAAGAGAGGCTTGGCTCAATAGCTCTGAAATTGAGAGAGCCTGGCAAAGCAAGCTCTGCCTCCCCCCACTTTCCTCCCCAAGGGAGGAGCCTTAGCCAATTTATTTAAGAGGATTTGCTCTGTAGCTCCTGTGCGAGCAAGCCTTGCAAAGCAAACTGTAATGCAGAAGGAAGCAAGAGAGAGAGAGAAGGAAGCAAGAGGGAGGGAGAAGGAAGCAGATGACAGCCAGTCACTCAGGGGCCTGATAGGAGCCTTCCAGGGGCCTGATTCGGCCCCCAGGATGAATGTTTGACATCCTTGATTTAGACAATCACACCAGCCATAGTATATTTAATTACAATACAGTTTCATACAATGTCTGTAGTGAGCCAGAGTTATATACTGATCTCTCTACTTAGAAATGACCTAGTGTAGTGGTTAAAAGACTGAGTGACCATTCTGGAAAAGTGACTTAGTCAGGGCTTTTTTGGTAGAAAAAGCCCAGCAGGAACTCATTTGCATGTCAGGCAACACCACCTGACACTAAGCCAGCTGGAACTGTGTTCCTGTGCGTTCCTGCTCAAAAAAAGCCCTGGACTTAGCAGATACGAAATTGACAAGAACATTTTCCAGTCAGCAATGACATACATAGATCTCATCATGGAAAAAATGTGTGTCGATAACTTTGTTTTTTCAAGGTACTATTTACACCAAGCATATTCCTGACTCACTGGCTTCAGGAGGGCTTTGATTTTATACAAACAGTGGCTCCTGTTTACTTGCTCTTCTTCTCTCTCTGGCTGGCTGAACTTGCTGCAGTTGCTAAACACAGAAGTAACTGCTTTGCTTGCATATGCTATCAGGCAAGCAGCACTCACACCAGGCAGGAAAAGGAGACAAAATGGTACACTACAAACATTCTAATGCACACAATATTTGCCCTAGTGTCTATGATCAATAACGTGTCTGCACTGAAACTAGTGACACTGAACAATCCAAACCAGAAGATGCACAAGAGATCAGTGATTAGGATCAGAGATCTCTTGACATATTTAATTTTCCTTATAACCTGCAGAGGTGCAATGGGGAACAATTAGCTCATACCCCAAACTCTGAAAAATACTGTCCCTTCTCACGGCTGCGATTATACCAGGTAGAGGGGAAAGGCAGGGTACATATTTAAATGTTAATTAAACTAAGTGCTAAGTTAAATGTGATAGGGGATGTGCAATTATATGAGTTTGCATATATTCATGTGTAACGAAATCGGAGAAAGGAAGGTCTGTTTTTAAACAAAAAGAGCACGCAGGTGAAAAGAATGAAATTCTAAAATATCCCGTGCATTCTTCACTTTTATCTGGTGCTTGAATCATTTTTTTTCAGTCTCATTTTAGGTACCAAACACTTCAGGCTCCAAAGCACAGCGAGATAAGGTGTGAGGTGGTCAGGCTGATCTGCTCACATGCTTTGCTTCATTTAAAGAGAGACCCTCACTCCCACTTGAACAGCAGACTTGGGCAAATTCACTATTTATTAGTTGTGCTCACTACCTGCTTTCACAGGTTTCCAAACATTTCGTGTACCTGTCAGGGGAATTAGCATTTTAGTTTCTATAGAACAGAGATAATTTCACCTATATTCTGGAAACTTGTCAAAGAGACTCCTGTGGTTGAGAGGTACAGCGCCTGACAATTTAATTCTAACTAGATCCGATGAGGATGAGTTGCAGATTAAAAATATTTTTTTCTTATTGAAACCAATGAAAATGAAGACTGAATTGGATAATGAAAACAAACTGTGCGTTCATTTCAACAACTGATTTAACGAAATCAAATTAAGTTTTTAAAAGATAGTGAACGAAACCTGAAAAATTTGTGTTGGCCACCTCCACTGGCTGTAAATGCAAGATACACCACCATTCCCTCTCCTCTGGAGGAAAAACACTGGAGTGCCACCTGTAGCCTATGTTGTGACTTTCAGAACAAAAGGGAAAGCATTTGGATTTTGTGAACACTTAGCAACCACTACTAGCACCCCAGATGTCCCATTTATTCAAATGAAAAGCTTCCTGAATGTATTCTGCCCTGTTTTCAGTCCAATGCAGTCCTTTGTATCACAGTACTGCGGTCTGAACTCCCTGCTCACGACCCGAGTTCGATTCCAACGGAAGCTGGATTCAAGTAGCTGGCTCAAGGTTGACTCAGCCTTCCATCCTTCCGAGGTCGGTAAAATGAGTACCCAGCTTGCTGGGGGAAAGTGTAGATGACTGGGGAAGGCAATGGCAAACCACCCCGTAAAAAAGTCTGCCATGAAAACATTGTGATGCGACGTCACCCCAGAGTTGAAAACGACTGGTGCTTGCACAGGAACCTTTCCTTTCCTTTTCCCTTAGAAATTATCTTCTGATCTTCAGCCTAAATTTTTAATGCACCTTTTATGGCCATTAGTTTTTATACCCACACTTTTCTTAGCTGAAATCATTCTGCCCTTTCTAGTGTATTTATAGTGTGCAATTATATGTTCTTTCAATCCACTTCCTCCTGTTTGCTAGGTTAAACAGGCCAAGCTTTTCAACCTGTTTTCATTTCTGCAATAAATTTTAATTTTTGTACTTCACGTCTGATATCATTTGAATTTATTCCTCAGGAACAAACATAACCAAAATTGGAGCCTATATTTGAAATGAAAACCTTTATCTACTAGTATCAAATATTACTGCTATGGATACAATACATAGACACAGCACAACAAAATTATTTGGTTTTCAGTTGTTGTGTACAAGATGTCAGATTGAGGTTGAAACAGAAACTCTCAGTTCTCCAAAGCAAGCCTCATTTCTGTTAATTTTAGAGATATATTTTATTAAAAATTGTGGGTGCCACACTGTCCCCACTGAGTTCTGATCCCTAACTTACTTTCCATTGCTTCTCTCTCCATTGCATCATAGCAGCCATCTTTCTTTTTCCATGTGGCTCCAACTTCTGTTTGTGTCATCCTCTCTTCAAGTAGAAACAGTACTATCTTATCCTTCCATCAACTTCTGCTGCATTTAGGGTTAGCATACCCAGGCTGGGTAAATTCCTGGGATTTGGGGACTGGAGCCTAGGGAGGGCAGTGTTTGCAGAAGGGAGGGACTTCAGTGGAGTACAATGAGTCTACCTTCCAAAGCAACTATTTTGTAATACTGGGAGATCTCCAGGCCCTGCGCTGTATTCAGTGTCCATCCTCAGATTTCCTGTGTCCATGCATGTCACCTCACCTCTTGCTTTTTGTCTGGTGAGCAGAATGTGCTGCCTTTGAAGAAAGCAGTATCAGTTTTTCTAAGGAAGGGTTACCAAAGGTCCACAGAATGAAAGTCCACCAGAACAGCTCCTGCTAAAGCTTTTAGTTTTCGGGGTGGGGGGGGGGGTTGTATGTGCTTGGCTGCCTCCTGCTCCATAAACTTATGTAACAGTTTACACACACACACACACACACACACACACACACAGATTCCACCCAAATCTATAAAAAGAAATAAAGTGGTTTTAGGAGAGGCATCACATAAAATAGAAACATATGAAACTGCCTTTTACCCCATTAAGCCACTGATTTATCTGAGCCAATGCTATCTACTCAGGCTGGAAACAGCTCTCCAAAGTCCCAGGTGAAGTTCTTTACCAGCCTTTTGTTCCAGCTTTTTAGAATACTGTGTGGGGAGGAGCATAGGCCTGGAGCTTTTCTATTATGCTTTTGCTATAAACCTTTCAATTCAGCTTTAAAGTGAAACATTTAATTCACAAAAATATAAACACACTGTAGCCAATACCCAGACAATTTTATTCTCTCCCCACCCACTGCTTCTTAGCAAGGTAGTAAGTCTCCATATAAAATAGTTGGAGCCCAGCAACATTGTTAAACAGGGACAAATGCAGCTTAGTATGTATTTTCATATCACCATCCTAGCATGCATATTTATTTTGTACCTTAAAACACTACAATAGATCAGATACTGCTTTGTGAGTGGTGTAAAGCAGAATTATTCATAAATCAACTGGATGTTTCAAGACTTACATCAATTTACAATCCCATAGCTTTTTGATCCTGCACAGTCTCTCTTAATTTGCGGCTGGAGCCAATGTGGTGAAGGAGCTACAATGTTGGTTTGGGGTGGGTGAAATTCTTTCTCACCCAAGTATCTCCTTGGGTAGACTAGGACAAGGCATTCATTCTCAGTGTGGGTGATATAAGGACAAAATGTCCTATATATGCTGTACTAAGCTCTTTGGGGGGAGGGGGAACAGGACACAACCAGGAATTTTTTTTTAAATCCCCACAAAAAATCTCTATTTTTAAAATTAAAAAAATGTGAATGTAACTATGACTCTTCATAACTTTGTATAAAGGCTTATAAGACCACCTGTTGTACCTTTCTACAAACAAACAAACTACCATCAAAACCATGTAGGACTTTTTTAAAAAATATATAAACTGGCTGAAAAAAATATTTCTGTTCTTGGCTGTCTCTACTGGCTGATTTCTGATGCAGATTCTGCCCATGCTGTGGGTTAGAGCAGAGTTTCCCAAACTTTTATTTCCCATGGCCTGGCTATTTTTACACTTCTCCTTCGTGGCCCACTAAAATTCGGGGGTGGAGCCGGGAGACAGAAATTATGTCATTTCCTGTGGTGTCACTTCCAGGGCACACTGAACCAAAACTCCACCAAAACCAAAACTCCACCTTTTCATGTGATGTCACTTCCAGGGCACTCCCTCAAATCTGCCTCTTCTACTGAAGTAACTTCATTTTCAGAAAAATCTCTCTGAAACTCAGCTGAGCCAAAATGGGGGTGGAAAGTGGGTGGTGCAACTTTTTCATACATTCTCTTTCCACCCTCACACTTGTTTGTGTGTTCTTCTCCAGCTTGTAAGCACTCCTAATGCCCATGTTCAATTGCTTGCCCCACCTACACACCCGTTCCTCAACAGCACTGGCCAGTGTATGCAGTTGGAAGTGCTGTTGCCATTGCCATCAGGAATGCCAGTGCTGTATACAACCCACACTGGGCCCTGGCAGCTGCTGTACCTCAAAATATGCTGACACATTTAGTAGACCCTTCCTTCAGCTGCTACTATTGGAACCCTTCCTCGAGCTACAACCAAGCTTGCATGGTTTCAAGAAAATCTTTTGACAGCTATTTTTCATATTTTTCCTTGACTGAAACACTGGGAAATTGCTGTGAAAGGTAGCAGAGAATTGTACTGCAATTAATGAATTAATTTCAAGTTATATAAAGTTCATACAAGCTTTTCTGCAGTTATCCCAAAAAGGATATTTATGAGGGGCTTGCAGCTTTTTACGGGATGTGTTTCCCATGCCTTTAAAAGCAACCAGTTGTGCAGATATTTAGCCAGTGAACTTCTTTTATCCTTTTTAATATCTACAGGAGGAGTATAATTTTGGTGTCAGACAGCTGTTAAAAGCAGGACCAGTAAAATGGTGTCAAGTTCATAGCACTATCACTTCCAGTGCTGTTAAGATATACAGCAGTAATCTCCAATAATCTCTTTTTGCCCCACACCTCTAACTCTCAGTCACGCACACTGAAATTGCATAGAAAGGCCAGCTGGCTACAACTGGGGGTGCCAATTTTTCATTGACAGAGCTCCTATGTCTGCAACAACAGTATGATGAAAAGAAAAGTTTCATCCAGTAAAAATGGAAGGGAAGAAAGGGAAAGAATGAAATGGAAGGAAAGAAAGAAAGAAAAAGAAAGGCATGGAAAGAAAGAGCATAAGAACATGAGCCATGTTGGATCAGACCAGTGGACAATCCAGTCCAAAATTCTCTCACACAATGCTCCAAAAGCACCAGAATGTCCACCAGTGGGGCCAGGGCACTAGAAGCCCTCCCACTGTTGCTTCCCCTCACTCCCAGCACCAAGAATACAGACAGAGCATCCCTTGCAGATGGAAAAAGAAAAAAGGGGAGACAAAGGGGAAAAAAGCCTTACTCACCATTTGATGACCCCAGCCAGCAACAATTCTGCCCAGGCATCATTTGGTTAAAAAAAATAGCTACTGGAATGCCCATTCCCTGCCCCTCCTGGCTGAAAAAAATACACACCCCTTCTTTGCCGTCCAGGCCTCCCGGGAAATCTCCCCAAAAGAACATACTGCAAGACACATGAAAGTTCATACCTTGAAGAACACTTCATGGATCTAAAGTGCCAGTGGACGCCAGCATTTCTCTCAAACACTGGGAGAGGGGGAGAAGGTAGGAGAGGCAACCCAGCTCCTCTCTGCACAACACAGAGATGGGAGAAGGAAGGAATGTAAACAGAGCTCAAGCTTTGCAGCCTGCGTCAGTCTTCAAGGCTAGCTTTTCTCTGCACAACACAGAGACAGGGGAAGGAAGGAAGCCAAGTGGAGCTCAGGCTTTGCAGCCTGTGTCAGTCTTCAAGGCTAGCTTTTCTTTGCACAACACAGAGATGGGGGAAGGAAGCAAACAGAGCAGAGGTCATGCTTTGCTGGGGGCGGGGCTAGCTTTGGCTTTTCTTGTGACCCGGTAGTGAGGCTTCCGTGGCCTGGTAACGGGTCCTGACCCTGCAAATGGGAAACAGTGGGTTAGAGTATGCTGCTGACAGTTGGGGACTGTCCAGCAGTAACTGATGTGCCCTGGAAGTATGAATGTCAGTCCATGAATGGATGAAGAAGAGTCCACAATTATCTCCACACAGAGTATACAGAGGAAGTCTGAGATCACAAACTGCCTCAGTGAAATGACTGCTCTTGCCAAGAAGCAGCACACATAACTCAGTAAAATTAATGAAGTTTTCTTTTACACATCAGGGGGATTTACTGTAACTTATTCACTTTGTCACCTGCATCTCCCAACTGTTCTGCCCCCACCTTTTGTGTGCAATGCTAGAATGCTGAATGAGTTTAATTATAAGTCTTAATTATAAAGTTATGATGAGCATGAGAATTTAATCATAAACTCAGAAGAGTGAGAAAACCTTGCACATTAATGGATAAATGTGCCCTTGAATTACAAAAAAGCGAACATGCAGAATAGCAGTTTATAGTCTAACTGTTACTGAAAGAGAATTACAACTTAGTCTGTTTTCAAAAATAAAGCCAAAGTCTTACTAGAGACACTCAAATCCAGTAATTACACCCCCCTTCTTTCCCTTCACTTTTTTCCCAATGTAGTTTAATGACCAACAGGACATTGGTTTGGTTGGTACTACTGTACCTCTGTGTAGCAAGAGTCCGTACTACCGTTGACAGCAGCTGCCCGTCCTTGGCCGAAACTTGCATGACATACTGCGGCTGTCCATTCACAAGGCTGCTACAGTCCTCCACGGTCTTTACCATGGGAGCAGCTGAGCTGGTGCAGTCTGGTAAGACTTCGGGCAGGTGACTGCAGCGGCTGGTTGTCATGGTAACAGACAGCAATTACTCTCTTAATGGCTTCCACATTCATACAGGATTTCCATCTAGGAAAAAAAAAGATTAGAAAACAATTTCATAAAGACAGGGCTGCTAGGAGTGAATGCCAGGGAAAAAATAACAAGTCACCAACATCTTAAGCCATTAAAATTCAGCAAGATTGTAGCAGCACCATTTCTTGTTACAAATTTTAACAAAGGGGAAAAGCAGGGATCGTTAATAACAATGCAGCAGGCTCCTCAATGGGCAACACTGTCTTATTGATTCTTTTTGAAATGAGGATTTTTCTCCCCCTTTTAAAAAAAAAGCCTCCTGCTATTGGCAGGGGATGGGAAGATTTAAAAATTATGTAGAGTTGAGAAATTGCATCTCTAGCTATATCTTTAAAAGCATTCTTCCCTTGCTTTATTTTTCTCCCCAGACTTTAATGTCTTAGTGATAAACGGAAAGACGAAAATCTTTTGTCTCCTCCACCCGCCAGTTGTACAGCGCAAATTACCCTGAGTTTGTGTTCATTTCAACTCCATGTCAGGCTCTGACCACAAACCAACAAAGTTATATCTTTCAAAAGGAAGGCGGACAATAAACTTGGAATCCCTCTGAGAAAATAATCCATTATTGCTAAGTGGATTACATCATCAAACACAGAGCGCAACACCAAAAACAGCATTTAATGATAGAGGGTTTTTTGACACCAGCCCCCTTAATGATAACCTGCCTGAAGTTAACAATATATGCTGCAGAGGGAGATTTAAAAAAGAAATCATAGATTCATTTTTGCTTATTGTCTCAAAGAGTTGAATTTTACTTCAGTCCCATGTTGCATGGGACTGAAGTGATTGTGCAAGAAAATAATACCTCCACTTGGCAAAGGCTGACAGTGGCTTTATGGCACATAACTTTGGGACTACATTTTCACAAGGACACACTAAGCAGAAATATATGATGCTAGAAAAAGTGGACCAAGTTCCCTGGAAATAGAACAAAGTCTGAATCTAGTGACCGCTGGACTACAACTTTGTTCTGCTACTTCAGACCAGCATGGATACCCAATGCAGTTTCTTCCCTGGAAATGTGTGCCTTCTTCTGACCCTAAATCAAGGTACAGGTGGCGGTGTTTCAACACCTGGAGGCCTGAATTCCTCTAAAGCAGTTTTCCACCATTCACAAAACACTCATGGAAAAATTATTCACATGAAATACATAATCAAGATAGAGGTTTACAAGATTATGCATGGGATAGAGAAGGTAGAGAAAAAAGTACTTTTCTCCCTTTCTCACAATATGAGAACTCATGGACATTCAATGAAATTGCTGAGCAGTCAGGTTAGAACTGAAAAAAGGAAGTACTTCTTCACCCAAAGGGTGATTAACACATAGAATTCACTGCCACAGGAAGTGGTGATGGCTGCCAGCATAGACAGCTTCAAAAGGGGATTGGATAAACATATGAAGCAGAGGTCCATCAGTGGCTATTAGCCACAGGGTATTGATGGAACTCTCTGTCTTGGGCAGTGATACACTGTATTCTTGTTGCTTGGGGGAACAACAGTGGGAGGGCTTCTAGTGTCCTGGCTCCACTGGTGGACCTCCTGATGATGCCTGGTTTTTTGGACCGGATGGGCCATTGGTCTGATCCAACATGGCTTATGTTCTTATGCATGCTTCAAATGCATTGTACATTCAAACTCTATTCAGAACTCATTGCCAAACCCTGGTCTGGACAGATTCTTCCAATGCTCCATTTCCCTGTGATACTTTTGGGTTCAAACCATGACTTCCAGTACTGTTTTGGATGCAAACCTCATCTACTGTGACCATAATTTCCCCATTTTGGTATCATGACAAATTATGGTTACCATGAGTACGAAAGGCAGTCCATTGTGTTCTTTTCAAATGATTGTCTATGCTGACCCGTGTGCTGCTGGATTCCAGTGCCACTTAAGGTCCATGCTTAAGTGTTTTCTGGGGAAGAGACAAAACCCATGGATTATGTCCAGTGGAATAGAGAATTCTTCTAGCCTGGACATTTTAAAAGATGTATTTTCACAATTCAAAGGGCAAAAACACACATTATAGGACAGGTGTCCTCAACCCCCAGGCTGGGGACCGGTATCAGGCTACAGCCTGTTTGCAATGGGCCATGCAGCCTCTCTGCCCCGCCCCCCCACAGCCTCACCCCCCACAGTGCCTCCCCCAATCTCACCATTTTAAGGCCAGGGAAGGGGCAGTGAAGTGCCTCCCAGGCCGATCCCCCCGCTGATAACCTGATTGGCTGGGAAAACCACCACAGCAGCGGTTAGGGACGCTACCCTTGCCTCCTTCCTGGAAGGGGGGTTGGCCTGGGAGGAGCTTCACAGCCCCTTCCCAGGCCTTAAATGGTGAAAATGGGGGGGGGAGGAGGCTGCGAGAGTGTGGGGGGGGGGTGAAAGAGGGAGGAGGAAATGGGGGGGGAGCAGGATAGATCCAAGTGGGCAGCTGTGTTGTCTGAAGCAGTAGAACAAAGTAGGAGTCAAGTTGCACTTTTAAGAGGTGGCACGGCTGTGCAGGGTGGGGAAGGAAGGAGGAGGAAACGGGGGGAGGAGGAGGCTGCAAGGCTGCGCGGGGGGGGCAAAGGAGGGAGGAGGAAATGGGGGAGGAAAATGGCGGGAGGAGGATGAATCCCAGGGGGGCAGAGGGAAGGCTGAATTGGGTGCCCCCACCCTGCCGGCTCTGGGGCCACAGTCAGTGGGTTGGCCCTGGGGCAAAAAAGGTTGGGGACCACTGTTGTAGGAGATGTGTGACTGCTGCAGAAGATAGCAGTACCTTCATCCTTTCTCCCTCTAATGAAACTGGTATAATGTGATGGTTACATTTTGAGTTTTGCATCCTGCAGCCATTAAGCTCGGATACTAATGTTGCATCATGTCCAAAACAACCAGTGTAAGCACAGCCAATATAATGTTTTTAATTTCATTTTTCTTTAAATTTTATGTTTGCCTAGCAGCATTGAGATCTTGTGTTTAACCAGCTATTCATTTGGTAGTTTGATTACTGATTGGCATAAACACAGTGTTACTTACTGAAGCTTGCTAAACAGCTATCCATGGCAGGAAAGAATACTTGAACCAAACAAAATGGTATGAGGGATACTATATTGTCATGTCATAAATAAGTGGAAATTTTTTAAGAACAGGAATGAATGTCGAAGAATTCAACTCTCATTGTACAGATTGTTTCAACTACTTTGCAGAGAGTATGTTCTCAAAGAGCAGTGCATTCTGTCTATGTATTACTTTACAGTAGTTACAATGTTCAGAGGGGAAAAAAGGAATAGTGTTCTGATCCTCATTTACAATGAAAATGAAGTAAATGACTAATTCCAATACCGTTAGCACACAAAGAGATGCAGAAGAATGCAGACTTATGAGAACAGGAGCCACAGTCTCTCAAAGGAAGGTGCACAGGGACATGGATTATGAGCCACATTTTCGTTTTGAAATACATGCTGAGACTGTTCAACGAGAGTATGCAGCAGCACAGTAGCTGCCTCATTAAACTTAAATAGCCTAGACAGTGCTGTGCTTACAGACCCATGCTACAGAATTGTATATCTCCTTGCTCACTGCTTCACTGACCTCATTATGTACAGCAGCAAGATTATCATTCTGCATAAAGTGACCATCCAAGCCTTTACAAAGGTATCCATCAGTCAGTTGAGGAGTTTAAGAGCATTTCTTAGCTGCCAGATGATGCAGCTAAGTGCAGAATATTAAAGTGCACCCAATTCCTTGCTATAGTGGCTATATCCATCTGTGCTACTAATTTTAAAAAATTGGTTACACTGATATACGGGATGCTCGGCATACTGAGTAAAAATTCAGCTTGGTAGCATTTTAATGTAAAAAGCAGCTATTAATTTTAAATTGATGTAGTCCAGGGGTGTCAAATTCATTTGTTTTGAAAGCCAGATCTGACATAAATGAGACCTTGTTGGGCTGGGTCATGTGTATCATAAAATGCAATGTCAGGTAGAGGAAATATAAACTTTATAAAGGACACAGACAAACACAATTAACGATTTTATTTTAAAAACTTAAAATAAAACATGCTTAAAAGATTAGCACTCTTGAATATTTTGCTTATTTAACAGTCTCTGATAACTGACATCTCTTGCTCTGAATTACTGAATTTCTTTAGATGAGCTGATAGGACACTGGAATTTCTGTCACTGAAGCTATTGAAGAGATTGCGCCCGACATCCTCTACGCTCCCATGGGGAATCATTCCACTGGTATACAGAACTCAGGGGATGAAACAGGAGCTCCAATGACTAGAGCAAGTATGGCGGTGTACTTGTGATGAGGCAGCATGAACATCTCAAAGGTTGTTGGTTAAATCCTATAAGATGGCGGTGAAGGCTGAGAAGACGTGCTCACGGCAAACTCAATTGTTCAGGATAATTTGGTCATTAACATCCCTCATGACAAGAGGCTCGAAGATAGGTAATAATTCAGCTGTTGGTTCAGAGGCATTTATGAGCCTTTTTGCAGATAAAATCCTGTCGCTCTGACAACTTTGATATAGCGAGTGAACTGGAGAGGCCCCTTTGCCATCTTTGGGTTCAGTTTGTCATTGTCTTTCAATCTGCTCTCTTCTGTCAATGTTGACAGGGTCCTGGCAGCTGTTAGGACAATCACCTGCCTACTGGACCATGTCCCTTGTGGCTGGTTAAGGCTGGCAATGAAGGAAATCATCAACCTGCCCTTAGAGACAGGGGTAATTCCATAGGGTCTAAAGGAAACAGTGGTCATTCTGCTCTTTAAAAAGCCATTGATGGATCCTTTGGATCCAGCCAATTACTGCCCAGTTTCAAACTTACCATTTCTGAGTAAGGTAATTGAAAGAGTGGTAGCTGAGCAACTCCAGGGCTTCCTGGGGGACACATTAGTGCTAGAGCCATTCCAGTCCAGCTTCTGACCTGGTCGCGGGACTGAGACTGTCCCGGTTGCTCTAATGGATGATCTCCAAATGCAATTGGATCGAGGTGGGTTGGCACTACTATTACTGCTAGATCCCATGGCAGTGTTCAACACAGTTGACTACCATAATAATAATAATAATAATAATAATAATAATAATAATAATAATAATAATAATAATAATAATAATAATAATAATAATAATAATAATAATAATAATAATAATTTTATTTATATCCTGCCCTCCACACCAAGGCAGGCTCAGGGTGGCTCACAAACATGTAAAGTGCCATAACATACAGCAAATATCATACAATAAAAATACAATAAAACACATTAAATAAATAGATTAATTAAAACCACGGCAGATAGGTGCTATAATACAAAACGATGTATATCAGATGGCTGGATAACATTTCAGGATTCAGTCTTGTAGGCCATTTGGAAAAGAATAGTTTTACATGCTCTGCGGAACTGATTATAGTCCCGCAGGGCTCGAACCTCGGCTGGTAGTTGATTCCACCAATGGGGAGCCGTTACTGAGAAGGCCTGCTCTCGAGTTGTTTTCAGTTTGGCCTCCCTTGGTCCAGGGATTTTAAAGAGATTTTGGGAGCTAGATCTCATGCTCTCTGGGGAATATATGGGGAGAGGCGGTCCCTAAGGTAGACAGTCCTCGGCCATATAGGGCTTTAAAGGTAATAACCAGCACCTTGTAACGAACTCGGAACACAAATGGCAGCCAGTGCAGCTCTCGCAACCTAGGCTGCACGTGCTCCCACCGAGGTAGTCCCACTAACAGTCTGGCCGCTGCATTCTGCACTAGCTGCAGTTTCCAAGTTCGGTACAGGGGCAGCCCCATGTAGAGGGCATTACAGTAGTCCAGCCTCGAGGTGATCGTTGCATGGATCACTGTTGCTAGGTCGCCACGTTCCAGGAAAGGGGCCAGCTGCTTCGCCCTCCTAAGATGGAAAAAGGCGGCCTTAGCAGTGGCTGCTATCTGTGCCTCCATTGTCAAGGAAGGCTCCAGAAGCACTCCCAGGCTCTTGACCCTGCGCACTGGTATCAGCGACGCACCATTCAAAGCCGGTAGGGAGATCTCCTCCCCTGGCCCGCCGCGGCCCACGCAAAGGACCTCTGTCTTCGCTGGATTCAACTTCAGCCCACTCGACTTGATCCACCCTGCCACAGCTTGCATCGCCCGGTCCAGGTTTTCAGGAGCGCCTCCAGTCCGGTCGCCCATCAATAGATAGAGCTGGGTGTCATCAGCGTACTGGTGACAACCCAGCCCATACCTCCGGGCAATCTGGGCAAGGGGGCGCATAAAGATGTTAAACAGCATCGGGGAGAGAACTGCCCCCTGAGGCACCCCACAGTTGAGTAGGTGCCTCTGGGACAACTCTCCCCCAATTGCCACCCTTTGTCCCCGACCTTCAAGGAAGGAGGAGAGCCACTGTAAGGCTAGCCCCCGAATTCCTGCATCAGCGAGGCGGCGGGTCAGCAGCCGATGATAGACCATATCGAATGCTGCCGACAGGTCCAACAACAGCAATACTGCCGAGCCGCCATGATCCAGATGTCGCCGGAGGTCATCCATGAGGGCGACCAGCACTGTCTCCACCCCATGGCCCGGGCGGAAGCCGGACTGGTATGGATCTAAGGTGGAAGTGTCATCCACAAACCCTGTAACTGCGACGCCACAGCCCTCTCAATAATTTTGCCCCAAAAGGGCAAATTTGACACCGGCCGGTAGTGAGCCAATTCGGCCGGGTCAGATGTAGCCTTTTTCAGGAGAGGGCGGACCATTGCCTCCTTCAGGGGCGTTGGAAAAGAGCCCTCTGAAAGAGATCTATTTATGATGTCCCGTATAGGACATCTTAGCTCCTCCTGGCAGGCCTTAATTAGCCAGGAGGGGCATGGGTCCAGATCACAGGTAGTTGGGCGTGCAGTGGCAAGGATTCTGTCAACCTCCTCCAAGCCGAGTGGGTCGAAGTGGTCCAGGATCGAACCGGAAGACATGCACGGGGCCTCGAGTTCACTTACTGTATCTAATATGGCAGGGCAGTCGTGGCGGAGCGACTGGACCTTGTCTGCAAAAAATCTCGCAAAAGCCTCACAGCCTATCTCCAATTCCTTAACATTTGGTTTGCCTTGTGGCAATGTAGTAAGGTTCCGAATTATCCTAAGTAATTGTGCCGGGCACGAGTTTGCAGATGCAATCTTAGCCGCAAAGTATCTTTTCTTTGTGGCCTTGATTGCCATCTCATAGGGCCTCATAAACTCCCTATAAGATGTTCTAGTCGCTTCGTCGCGAGTATGCCGCCATTGCCTCTCTAGCCGTCTGAGGCCTTGTTTCAGCTGGCGTAACTCCGGGGTATACCACGGAGCCAGCCTAGTCCGAGGTCGCAGAGGGCGTCGTGGTGCGATCTCATCAATGGCCCTGGAGAGCCGGCTATTCCAGGTCTCAACCAGGTCATCAAGGGGAACGCCAGAGGGCCAGGGATCCCGCAGTGCTGTTTGGAACCGTTCCGGGTCCATCTGGCTCCGCGGGCGAGCCATAATAGGCTCGTCGCCTAAATAGGTTTGGGGTGGTGTGTCTACACAAGCCTTAAGGGCAAGGTGGTCCGACCATGGCACCACTTCCGTGGCTATATCATCCACCATCTGTTGACTCACTGCCTTGCCAATGTGGGAATACATGAGATGACCTTACAGTGGCTCTCCTCACTTCTCCATGGCCAGGGACAGAGGGTGGCACAAGGGGAGGATGTTTCCACTAATTAGCCCCTGTTCTGTGGGGTCCCTCCAGGGGCACTCCTCTCCCCAATGTTGTTTAGCATCTACAGGAACCCCATTGCCCAGCTGGTATAGAGTTTTGGGATAGGGTGTCATCAATACACAGATGACATCCAGCTATATTTGCTGTTGGGTGACTGGTCAGCCTTGGTCCCACCATCCTTGGCTGAAGGTGTTGAGACTGAAGTGGGCTGGCTAAAGAAGAGTAGATTGAAAATGAACTCTTTGAAGACAGAGGTTCTGTAGACTGGAGGACTGGGGCAGGAATAGGAGTGCAGATTACCAGCCCTATTATGACAGTACTAACCGTCAAGAGCCTGGGAGTGACTCTGGATGCCTCTCTTTCAATGGAAGCCCAGGTTGCACATATTGCCAAAGTGGCATTTTTTCATCTAGACAACCGGCTCCCCTCCTGTCTCTCTTGGATCTAGCCACAGTAATCCATGCGACAACCACCTCCACGCTAGACTACTGTAACTTGCTCTATGCTGGTCTACCCTTGACTTTGACCTGAAAACTTCAACAGGTCCAGCATATGGCAGTGAGAGTCCTATTGGGAATGCCACAGATAGCACATATTCTACCTGTGCTGTGCCAGCTACACTGGCTCCTGACTTGGCTCCTGAGTACCAAGTCAGATTCAAGGCTTTGGTTACAACCTCCATGGCCTTGAGCAGTCTGGGGTCAACATTTCCCCCCCCCTCCAATACATAAAATTTTTATTATTTTTATATGCAACAAAAACAAGCAATGACTAATATATAAATTGTACACATATATCATAACATACACAAACATAGTTAGCATTAACATTACCGCAGTCTTTGCATAGTTTGACACCCTAGTTCAGGGGTCCTCAACCTTTTTAAATAGGGGGCCAGTTCACTGTCCCTCAGACTGTTGGAGGGCCGGACTGCCGTTACTGTACAAGGCCGCGGGCCGTTAGTTCTCCGTCTTCTGCATCTCTCTCCCTTCCCCACACCACACACCCTGGCCTGGAAACTCACCTCACCTTGGTATCACCTCACACTCTGTCTCCGCCACCTCAGCCCAGTGCCGGAAGTGTGCGTTGCTAACGCAAGTTTAGGTTGAACGTCACGTCCGGTCTGATTTTGCCATAACCCGGCGGGCCGCATAAACGTCCTCAGCGGGCCGCATCTGGCCCGCGGGCCGTAGGTTGAGGACCCCTGCCCTAGTTGGTAACCAATAATATCAGTAAAATGAAAAGTTAAGGTATTTTTTTGACATAGTAGTTTGAAACTCATTGTCATTGATAATATACTTAAAGAATAGGAACCATTTATCTACAAAATTGTTTTCTTTAGTTGGGACCTCAGAAACATATATTTGTATAGCTAACTTATCTAGTGTTGCAACTTCCCAGATTTTCATCATCCATTGTTGTTTCCTAGCCAACTTCCAATATTGAGCTACCAAAAACTTGGTCGCCATCAGTAGTAGTAAGGCTAATTCTTTTTTGCGTGTTGTGAGGTTGAACTTTGGCAAATAGTTCAGGAGCACTGATTCTGGGATGAAAGGTATTTCACAGTCTAAAATCTTGTTTATGGTATTTACTATCATGCTCCAGAAGGTATTTATCCCTGGGCATTGCCACTAACAGTGTATAAAGGTTGTTTACAGCCTTTCCAACAATCTAGGGAGAATTTCAATCTGAACAAAAAGAGCTTTTGGGGGTTACGTACCACCTAGAGAAGATCTTCTAGTTCTGTAACCTTATATTTTGCAAGTAGTTGGAATATAGGGGGGATGACCATATATTTTTCTATTGCTCTGAATTAAGTATAAGGCCACAATCCTTTTGCCAAGCTTTCCGCTGTGGTGCACTTTCATTCCAGCTTTTTTGATTCAGAAGGTTGTAGATGATAGAGGTTATACTTCTGGCTTGTTTAGGGTTTTTGTGTATTAATACCTCAAATGGGAATAATGGTCTGCCAAGGAGATATACAATTTTAGGGTTATTCAGTACATAGTGAATGTGTTGATATTGATACCAAGGAATTTCGATATTATGTTTTTGTTCGAGTTGGGTTTTCATCAACATTTTTAAATTTTCAATAAGGTTGTTTAGCTTATATACCCTGCCTCCTGCCATACCTTAAATGCATTGCTTACCTGTCCTGGGCTAAATCAGGAGTGGCCCAGAAAGCTTGCCATAGGAGAGATTGAAGAAATTGAGAATTTCTTATATTTACCCGAAATCTGTAGTGTCAGGATAAGAAGGGGTTTGTTTCTGCATGAAAGTGTCTACCTTTAGGCATATTCCATATAGCTTCATGGAGATAATCCCCTTTCAGGTATGAAGCTTCAGTATTCACCCAGGCTTTGTTACTGGTTTGGGTGATGTACCAGATTATGTTTTTAAGTTGCTGGCTAGGTATTACATCTCAAAGTTCAGTAGGCCAAGCCCACCCAGCTTTGTTGGCTGGGTCGGCTGGGTCATCAATGAAGAAGAAGATATTATATCCTGCCCTCCACTCCGAAGAGTCTCAGAGCAGCTCACAATCTCCTTTACCTTCCTCCCCCACAACAGACACCCTGTGAGGTGGGTGGGGCTGGAGAGGGCTCTCACAGCAGCTGCCCTTTCAAGGACAACCTCTGCCAGAGCTATGGCTGACCCAAGGCCATGCTAGCAGGTGCAAGTGGAGGAGTGGGGAATCAAACACGGTTCTCCCAGATAAGAGACCACACACTTAACCACTACACTAAACTGAGGATCTCCTTGAATGAGTACTTGAATCTAGTTCTTTTCTGTGACCAGAGAAATTTATTGAATAAGTCCTGCCTTGCCTGTAGGTCTTTTGCTGGGATATAGCATGGTAAGTTATAATACAAGAACAAGTATTTGGAAGCATGAACGTCTTAAACATATCTATTTTCTCCAACAGTGACAAGTTGAGTTTACTCCACTGCTCCAGACTGAGCTTTATGGAGTCATCCAGGAGCCTGTAATTATAAGTAGAAAGGTCCTGGAGTTGTATTGGTATACAGACTCCTAGATGGCAAAGAGCTTTTTGTATCCATTTGAATGAAAAGGTGTTCATCAACTGTGTTGTAAGTAGAGTTGACAAATATATTGGATAGACTTATGACTTTGAGTAGTTTATTGAGAACCCTGAGGTTCTGCTGAAGTTATGGATCTGCTCTAGTAAAGAGGTTATAGACTGGGGGGGGGGGTTAAATAAAATACAGCATTGTCTGCAAAGATACTTAATTTATATTTCTCCTGTCCCACCTGAAAGCCAGTAATTGATTTATCATTTCTAATCGCATAGGCCAGAGGCTCTATTGACAGGGCAAATAGGATAGGAGAAAGGGGGCATCCTTGCCTAGTCCCCCTGTGGAGTTTTATGTCTGTGGATCTAAAGTTAATTATGTGGATTTGTGCCTTCGGTTCTGCATAGATAGAAGATGAGATAGTAAAATCTCAAATGATTAAGTGGGCAATCAATGTAAATAAAGAAATACAGATGGATACATGGGAGTATCTTTGGAAGAACTCTATGAAATTATCAACATGTCAGAGTATAAAAGAAAATTGTTTTAAGATGATGTATAGGTGGTATATGTCTCCTAAAAAATTGGCAAAGATGAATAAAAAGATGCCAGAGAGATGTTGGAAATGTAGAAGACATGAAGGTTCTTTTTACCATATGTGGTGGACTTGTGAAAGAGCAAAAAAGTATTGGCAGATGATTCAACAAGAAATTTCAAGGATTTTGGGATATGAATTCAAGAAAGTAGAAGAGACTTTTTTATTGGGATTACAAATGGAGAAATTTCCAAAAGAAGATAGAACTTTGATTTGGTACTTGCTTTCAGCGGCTAGGACATTGTATGCGCAGTTATGGAAGCAAGAAAAAATACCAGAAAAATGAGATTGGATTGTAAAAGTTATAACATGGAGTGAGATGGACAAACTAACAAGAATCTCAAGAGACTATGATTTGGAAGTGTATGAAAAGGAGTGGAAAAAGTTTAGATGTTATGTAGAAGAAGAATGGAATATAAAAGGATATTGGACAATTTTTTAATAATGATCAAGTACTAGAAAAAAGTAGAATATGAATATAGGTTCTTTAAGGGTACCTTTAAATGTTAGTATTTTAAGTATATAATTTCGGCAGGTCAAGTAACGGGGTGAGGGGGGATTAGAAAATAGCATATGGGATAGATAAAAAGAAGGTATTAATGGATATGGTTACCATATGTTATCAATAAAAGTTGTGTTTAACAAAAAATTTATATCTTTGCTACCTAATCTTAAATAGGTACACACATGGCCTGGCCCAACAAGACCTGGCCCAACAAGATCTCATTTATGTCTGATCCGGTCCTCATAACAAATGAGTTCGACACCCCTGTCTTAAAGGGTTAAATTTCAGAGGTTTTGCTCCCCTCAGCAGGAAGGAGAAGGGAAGTGTCAATTTGAACTTTCCTGTCTGAAAAGACACACTACTGGTAAGGAGGATCTATGTAGCTCTCGTGTCCTTTTGTATGGTCCACTCTCCCTGTCTAGTAAAGAGCTAGTTCTTCTGCCTATGTTACCTCTCTATTTTTAAAAAACTTAAGAGTACATTCTAGAGGCATTGAGCATCCTTATTTTCATTGTAAGGTTCAGTTGTTTACATCTAGCAAAATAATAATAATGTTCAGATATTAAACAGTATTATAGCAAGTTACCAATGAGATTATCATAATGTTAAATTTGCACTATTTTCTCCCATACAGTTATAAAGTAACCTGTATGATTTATCAATACCATGCAATCAATAGAAGGGGAAAAGGGTGGAGCAGAGATGGCTGACCAGCTGCAACCTGTAATAGTTTAGAAAACTACTTGCAGTAACTTCAAGGCACTAATGGGATTCTTATAAATTCCGTGTCCAGTGGATCTCTGCAGCCTTCAGTTTCCCATATTCAAACTTAGTCCCAAAAGCCTCTCTTGGATTCAAATAAAAAGCTACATATAATCATACCCCCTCCCTCCACGCATTCCAATTCACACCAAGCTTAACCATTCATCCTTCATTCCTGTAGTCTCCACCTACAGACATTCCAAAGAAAAATGAATTAGTATAACCAATAACAGAAAACCTTTGTAAATATCACTACTCTTACATAATCACTCTGCATTCTGACTGGTGTCTGCGTGCTGTCCTCAAATTAATCTCAGTTGTCTTTCTATCTAGGTATTCATCTTGTTAAATTAAAAAAAACAACACTTGCATACCATCAATGGACACTGAACCCCCCTCCCCAAGTCAGGCAAGAAAATTAAGGGGAGCAAAGGGTAGGGAAAAGGAGGGGAAGAAGAAATTATAATAAGAAGGAAAAAGGGAAAGAAGACAAAAAGGGGGGGGGGGACAAAGGAGAGAAACCACTTGTATACCATCAATAAACTCTGAACCCCCCTCCCCAAGTCTGGACAGAAAATTAAGAAGAACTAAGAGAAGGGAGAAGGAGGGGAAGAGAAAAGACTAAATTGTAAGAAGAAAGAAAGAAGGAAAGAAGACAAAAGAGGGGAGGGACTAAAGAGAATGAAAGAAAAAGACAAAAACAAAACAAAAGCCAGAGGAGCATGCATATTTAAACAGTGGAGCTCCAGGTTAAGCTTACAGTAGAAGTATCCCAGTGGGAGTTTTAGACCAATATAATCTACTATGGTATGAGTTGTCCTGTAGATACTCCTTGGTAGATCAGAGTTCACTGGAGCTAGAGGCATATGAAGCCTAATAGTGATGCTTAGGCATCTTTTTTCTGATTGTCTTTAAGAACAGATTCTTCTTCCGGGGTCAGTGTGATGCCTAGGTCCTTTAGTAGAGTCAATCCTATAGAAATGTCTGATGCTTCTAGTAGTGTGCCATTATGATAAATGTGCAGGTCTGAGGAGGCACTCCATCTGAATCTGATGCTGGTTTTAAAAAGCTTGTTTGCAAAAAAGTTCAGGGCTTTACGCTTCTGCAGGGCTTCAGGTGGTAGGTCCAGTAGTATTTGTATTTTTCATCCTTCATTCATAAGGTAGCCTTTTTTCCTGGCTTCTCTGAGTATTTTATTCCGTGACCTTGGGTAGAGAAATTGCACCAGGACATCACGGGGTTGATTTCTGTGGGCTCTTGCCAGGGGTCCCAAACGATAAGATCTAATAATGGCTGGTGCCACCCCCTACTTGAATACCATCACCTTTCCCAGCCAGGAGGAAAGATAAACTGCAAGGTCTCCTTTTGTATTCAAGTCCTCCTCCAGCCCTCTTAATTTTAAATTGCAAGATCTCCATCTGTGTTCTAGAGCAAGGAGTCTGTAAAGTTCTTGTCTGACCTTTGCAGGGCTTGAATCAGGGTCACCGCAACTGCACTGAGTTCAGAGGTGTGTTTGGCCATTTTCGCAGTCTCCGTTAGGGCTGTTTTTAGGCTGTCAATTTCAACTTTGATTGGTTGGAGCACCTCTTCGGCGGCCTCTTTTATAAAGGAATGAAAGTCTTCCTTAAGCTCTCTGAAGTCCTGTTTGGTCAGAGGGATAGTATCTTCAGGGTCCACGGCTGTTGCCGAGTTGCCAGCTGCAGGTGTCGGTTTAGGATCCACCAGGTGGGAAGGCTGTGCAGACTTCGCTTGCTCTCCCAGGGTGAAGAAAGCGGCCACTGATGCAGTTTTGGGCATTTTGGCTTTTGCTATGGAGGCTGTCATTTTGCCCATCATTTTGACTTGGCTTTGGCTCTGGTTTGAGGCAGATTGCTATGGATTCAGGAGAGCATTGGTGAGCTCTAAAACTTCACGTCTGCTATGTTAGAGTGACGCCAGAAGTCCCTGGGGCCGACATATCTAAGGGGCTGCCTCCTACGCTATGTTCCTAGAAGAGCATTACATTCCACTGGTCAAAATCTGCTTGTGATCTCTGGCCCTAAAGAGGTCCAGCTGTCCTCAGTGAGGGCTAGGACCTTTTCAATCCTGGCCCCAATCTGGTGGAATGCTCTGCTGGAAGACACCAGGGCCCTACAAGATCTTTTACAATTTCACAGGGCTTGTAAAGCAGAGATGTTCTGTCAGGCTTTTGCTTGAGGATAGTGATGGCAGCCAAGCTGGCATCCCTCCCCTCCTCCTCTTAAGGGAGGTCCGCTGCTCCCAGTGCAGCATCTGGAAAGCAGGAATTGGTAGCAATTTACAAAAGACGCCATCAGGGTTTGTAATTTCTTTTTTAAGTAATTGATTTTATTGACTACTACATGTACTTTTATTGTTGTACATCACCTAGAGCTCAGTACCAGCTGGGATGAGATGATTCATCATCATCATCATCATCAGATGATGATGATGATGATGATGATAATAATAATAATAATAATAATAATAATAATAATAATAATAATAATAATAATAATAATAATATCTGGAGACAATGTCTGTGCTGTAACAATCTTGAGTAGGCTGTTCAAATGTTGTTCAGATGTTTATATGTAAGTTGCAAACCTACTTTTGATTTATTGACATTCATTATAGAAATCTCATGGTCAATGCTTTGAGCCTAAGACCCTGAGGAAAACATGAAATGACTGGGCATTGAAAGCTTTTATACATGTTGCTTCATGTGCTGCTCAGCCAATGGAGAAAATAGAGGCTTTGCCCTATAGCTCCTGAGCAATTGAGCAAGCCTGGCAAAACAAGAAGGAAGCAAGAGAGGGAGAAGGAAGCAGACAACAGTGAGTAGCTTGCGGGCCTGATAGAAGCCTTCTGAGGGCCTGATCCAGCCCACGGACCACATGATTGACATCTCTGATGTAGTCCTTCTGTTGTTGAAAGTACTTAAAAATCTCTAATACTTATATGAGGCAAGTCATTACTATTCCCATTTTACTGATGGAGAACTGAGTTGGTGGGAGAACAGCTTGGCCAGGCTCACTGCTGACATGGCAATGGAGAATAGTTACATCTCAGTACTTTATGTGTTGTACCGCAGCATCCTAGTTGCTAATTATTCTGAGTTCTAGAAGCCTCCTCTGTACCTAATAAAAATATAAAATGAAAACTAGTATTGTGAGCATGCATTTAAAAAACAAAGATTTTAGCAATGGAAGAAACTAATAATGTAAGTCTGTGCAATTCCAACAGGACTTTTCTGAACACTATTTCACAAAATGATCTATGCAATACACATTTGAAAATGACATAAGTACAAAGCAAAATATACTGAACTCTGAAGTAAAAGGCCAAAATAATTGTTCTGAGAAGAACCTCCTGACTAAGGTAAAGCAAATGTCAGAGCATACAAAGACAAAAATACCGGTAAATCTTTTTTCCTAACCCCATCCTCCAAGCATATTCCTTTAACTGATTTTCCATAGGAAACACATGTGCATAGCTTGTGATGATGAATTAACCGCTATTAACAGCTTTGTTTGTGATGAACAAAAGCATGACTTAATGTCATGCTCACAAGCCTTTTCTCTCCTTACTCACAGTATATTATTGAAATGTTTCTGATTTTAGAAGCCTTCATACAAATCCTATTTTTCCATGATGTTCAAATGCATGTACCTGTGGAAACTGAAGTTCAGTTCTTCTCAAAAACTAGGATTCTAAAGCAGCTTTAATCCCAGTTTGCAATTCTAGTTTGTGGTGAGTTAACAGATAGGATTGCCAGGTTTCCCCTGGCTATAGTTGGGGGTAACAACAACAACAACAACAAATTTTATTTGTATCCCGCCCTCCCCGCCGGAGCAGGCTCAGGGCGGCTAACAACATGGTTCAGAGTTAAATTATACAAGTAAATAAAACTACATTAAACATTATCAGCATTTAGTTAAAATCTGGTTAAGCTTTAAAATTAAATTAGTTAATTTTTAAAAGTGCTAGTGCTATGTTTACTTTTTCTGATGGCGGTTTCCTTCGCAATTTCCATTTTCATCAGGGAAGGCCAGTCTGAAGAGGAAGGTCTTGCAGGCCCTGCGGAACTGTTCTAGGTCCCGCAGGGCCCGCATTTCCTCTGGAAGTTGGTTCCATAGGCTCGGGGCTATAGAGGAGAAGGCCCGATTACGGGTGCTTTGCAGCTTCACCTCTCTCGGTCCGGGGATAGTCAGCAGGTTTTTCCCGGCTGACCTCAGTGCTCTCTGGGGTTCATATGAGGAGAGACGGTCCCTAAGGGTAGGGTTGCCAGCTCCAGGTTGGGAAATTCCTGGAGATTTGGGAGTGGAGTCTAGGGAGGACAGGGACCTCAGTAGGGTACAATACCAGAGACCATTTGCCAAAGTATGCATTTTCTACAAGGGAATTGCTCTCTGTAGTCTAGAGATGTGCTGTACTTCCAGTAGAGTTCCCCTTGCTTTTGGAGCTTCCAATCCACTGCCACAGAGCGGGCTGGTGGGGGAGCCCCGCTCCTGAAGAACTCCAGTGCACCCGACATGCCCAGCATGATGACATCACCTGGGGATGGCATAATTGTGCTGGGCATGTTGCATGGAGGGATAATCCATAATTTGGGTTAAAACTCTATGGTGAGCATAGAGTCCCCCCCAAAATTATAGAGCGTCTCCTGCATGATGTGCCCAGTGTGATGATATGTGCATGCTTTGCACGTGCTGAAGACTCCCAGGAAAAAGACTAGCAGCAACCTTAACTTCTGGGGGATTCCCAGGTCCCACTTGAAGGCTGGCATCCCTAGCAACAAAAGATGGATCAGAAGTCATAACAAATTCCAATTATTTGAGTCCAGTAGCACTTTAGAGACAAACAAGACTTCTGGGGTATAAGCTTTTGAGAATCAATCAAACTCCCTTTGTCAAATGCATGAGCTAATTAAATGAAGGCTTGTTAGACTTGTGAGCTAACACAGCTTATTCCTTCACTCATGAGCTGTCCTGATTTTTCCCATCTGCCTCCTCCTTTCATGGAGTTTGATTGAACACTTTGTGGCTTGATAATGCTCCATTTTGCTGTGACACAGAAATGCAGACAGCACAGAAAGAACCAGACCTCATTTCACCCCACAAACTGTGATTTTAAACTGGAAATCAACCAGTCTCTGTGGTCAAAACGCCAACAAATATGTGTTTAATCTGTCACAACATTTGAATCCAGCAAACCTCCAGTTCACCCAGATCCCAAAGCAGGAATTCCAAAACTATGAAACCATGCTGTGTGATGAGGGAAGCAGGCGGGACAATGCGAGCATGACAAATAAGCTATATACAGAGATTGATTTGATTGTGCAGTTTGAATGAGGTATTCCTTTTGCGGCTCCTGTCCCTCTCTCTCGCGAGGCAGCCTCTTTGAGCATCAGCCAGCTTCCCCAGCGACCTCCTCCCTCCCTTCTTTTATGCTTCCCGACCCAACCTTCCCCCTTCCCGGGTCCTGCCCCTCTCTGGCTCCTCCCCCCTTCAAAGCCCCAGACGCCCGGGAGAGGCGAGCCAGGGCTGGGCTGACTGGGTGTGCCTCGGGCGTCCTAGCCCTCGGCTGCGTGCTGTGATGGGGCGTCTCGCGCTGCGACGAGACGAACGGCTCTCCTCCTCCTGGCCCGGTGCTGGGCTCAGCTTCTCCCTCTCGCTCCCCGGCGTCTTGCCCTGGCTAGACTTCGCGGACTCGGAGTCGGGCTCGTCGTCTGGGAGGCGCTGCTCGGGTGGCTGCTGGCGCCCCGTCAGTCGAGGTGAGGGGTGGGGCCGCCACAGGGGCTTGGAGAGGTGGGGAAGGCTCTTGGGGCGACAACGAGGGCTTGGAACGGCTGGCAGGCGCCGGGGGGTCTCCTCCGTGCAGTCCCCGCCCGGGCGGGGTGGGACAATGCAGAAAGCTAATTTTGGCTAGCCCCAATGGTTTACAATTATCCACAGAATTGGTTTATTCCATTGGCTTAAAAAGCAGTTTGACCTGGAATGTAAGAAGCTATTGTTTGTGAAAAACTAAAATAAAAACAAGAAATTTACCAAAATTAAGCACAACTGACACTTCAGGATACTAAATGTTATATACAATAAGCATATGTAGGGATGACTATTTTACACATTACTTTTTGTAGTAAACAGATGATGAGGCCTGAAGATGTTATCAAGGATATAATTATTATGATACAAGGTATCCTTCCATTATAAACTCAATCTTTCTGCTACCTTCAGCATTCTTAGGAACATGTTCTTCATTCCAGATATCTTAAGAGTTCATCCTACATTGTAGCGGAAATAGTTGAAAAAGTGTGTGTTCTTGCTCACCTGACAGAAAGATGTAAAACAAAAAGATGCCCCTTGCATTTGGGCTTGCTCTACATAGCTGGTTAACACTGACAAAATGCTAATCTTAGAATCAGTACATCTTAAAACCTGTTTGTCGTCCTATGGTTCTCTTATTACTTGAGGTTAGCAGTGAAAGATCTGAGAGGAACTGGCGAAACAAAGAACAAGTTCTTTTTGCAGAAGGATGCAACAGAAGAAATTACGTTACGTGACTGCAGAGGCTACTATCATTCTGACACGGTACCATCCATTTTCTCCTTGATGGAGCATCACAGAGCCACACAAATATTTCCCTTTTGCATTTCTATTGCTGATTTAAATGACAGGTGTGAAAAGTGCATGTCATCAGACTGCTCCCTATTGACTACTCAGCTGAATGGTGACAGCACTGCAGTTCATACTAGAGTTCCTCTGAGGAGCTTTAAGAATCTTATAGCTAATGAATTAACTCTCCTGTGAGGCAAGAAAATAGTAATGCAACATTGCACAGAGAATGGCTGAGGCAAAGACTGGTTGAGTAATTTCTGGTGGATAAGACCAGATGAGAAAAAAATGAGGCACACTTGCCTTCTAGAATCTATATATCTAATAGTGTGACTCTCTCCTGCAGGTATCTAAATCCACAGACAGGGCCACACAGATAGTTGTAGACCTCCCCTGGTTCCTTATAAAAGTGTCCCTCCGAGCTATTTCATCATACTATACCTTTAAACCCTTTATAGAAATGCCCTCTTGAATATTTCTGTTTCACAAATACCGAAGCCTCTGTTAAAAGGTAAATGGAGATAAATCACATTACCTGATAAATAAGCCTCTGTTAAAAAGACAGGACATTTTTTCCTCTGGGTTGCAGGCAGCCTAATGTTATGTAATGCTAGGTACAGATTCTTCATTTTAACAGTTCCCTGGGAATACCATTTTTAATTACAGTTTTTATATCTATGCCTTGACCTGGATAGCCCAGACTAGCCTGATCTCATCAGATCTCAGAAGCTGAGCAGGGTCATCCCTGGTTAGTATTTGGATGGGAGACCAACAAGGAATACTAGAGTCGCCAGGCAGAGGTAAGAGATAGCAAACCCTCTCTGTTGAGTCTCTTGCCTTGAAAACCCTACAGGGTTGCCATAAGTTGACTGCAACTTGCAAACAATAAAATTATATCTCTATGGCTTATTTCTTTTTATTTTTTGTTTAAATAATTAACAGTGATGATGATTAGGGGTTAATATGTACTGTGCACACATGAATGGGAAGCATTCATGCAAAGCGGCCTGGCAAACAGACTTGGTTTATCTGCCCATGACTAACCTGAACCGCCTGGTGAAAAATCCACTCCTTGCTTACAATGGGTAAGTAGGACCTGACTCAAATCAGGAGCCTGAACATCTCCCTCTAAAAGGTACCACAGGCTTCATTGGTTTACTCTTAGACTAGTTTGGTGACGCCAGCAACTGAAAATACTACAACCCTTCTCCCTTCTCCCCAACCTTGGATGCATGGTACTTAAGGCTGGCAAAATATTGGGATAATGTACAAATTGCTAAAGAACTTGGATTAGTACAGAAACTGCCTTGTCCCATATGACCGATTACAATCAACTTATAGTGACCTCGCTTCATGTCTGGACAATGAAATGCAGACAGCGTTTTCTCTATGGCTGACCTACAATTATGTAATTGACTTTCCTCTTGGAAAGTTGCCAAAGTCAGAGCCTAAGCATATTCTGAAAGATCTTGTTTTTAAGGCTTTGTAGGAATGAAATTAAGCTGCTAGGAGTGGAGCCTTAACTGTGCTTTCAATCTGCTGGGACTAACTGTAATCAATATTTCAATGGATTCCACATTTGTGTCCTGTTTTTCCCAAGTGTTGTAACCCACTTGTGGGGTAAGACATCCAAACACATAAAGTAAAATATTAGCCAACTAGAATATTTAATCTTCCTCTATACCTAGTTCGATAGTCCAGTTTACAACAGTATTATCCTACAGATATTTTTATCACATAAACTCCTCCCCCTAAGTGTGTGTTCAAAATGCAAAAGGGTACATATGCAAATCTATGGTGGCTCTTTCTGTGGTATTATGTTATGATTCAAAAAGTCCCTGCTGGGCACTCTGAGGGAAATTCCATCCAGGCTTGGAAATCCAAGGCAGTGATCTGACACAGCAGTTTCCATATTCAGGCTATGCAAAGATGCCAATATTTCTGTCAACATTTTCGTAGCCAGCTCAACAAATGGTCCCATCAGTGAAATGCTGGTTTTTGACAACAGAAAGGCTTCAGTTTGGGAATGGGGGGAAGGGTTTAACTTTGAAATCAAGAAAAACTGCAAGACTCTACAAGTGTCTGCAAGTGAGCCATGGAGATTCTTATTAAGTTATAGTCAAGCATATGGAGATGTCAAACTGCAGCTTTCCAGCTTGCAGATGAATTTCAACAAGGACTCATTTGCATTTACAACAGAAAGCCAAGTTGGAACTCTCCTTGCACTTTTGACTACTGTGCATAAATTGAGCTCACTTCTCCACATATGAAGCACTATCATGTTGATGAATTCAATTACCAAACGGGATTTTCTGTTCCAACAAGGAGAAATTCTCCTCAGAGCCTCTGCTGAAAATCCTGAGTGGGTTTTGACTTGCATGAGACAAAAAAAGCTCTTATGCTAAACGCTGTGGGAGGCTGAACTTATACAAATATTGAAACAGAGCTCTTGTGTGAATTGCCCATTTGTGCTTTTTCAACACCTTTATTAAAAACAGCACATAATGCATCCGTAGTATTCATACACTTCCAAGCACTCTGAAATCCACATGCTCTTCCTATTTCATGTTATTCCCAAGAGCCTCCTATTAAGTTTCAGGAAATGCAACTCAAAAACTTATATCAAGCAGCTTTCAGACTTCAGTACCAAAAGGATAAAAATACAGTGAGCTCTCATTACCAAGGCTCTCCTCATTAGCCTTTCAGGAAAGGAAAGGAAAGGAAAGGAAAGGAAAGGATGTGTTGGGATTGTGAATAATGGTTTTTAATTTTTAGATTCTGTCCTAAAAGATGTAAAGGCCTCCAGAATTTTGTAAACTAGCTAATTTCAAATATGTTTAATTATTAAAGCATCATTAATTATGGAATTAATCATTGTCCATAGTAATCATTGTTTAATTTCATATGAATCTAGGGGCTTACAAACTATTTATGGCTCTTTCAAAATTGAGATATGACTACATCCAAGAGTACTAAAAGAACTTGCAGATGTAATTTCTGAGCCTCTGGCCATTATTTTGGAGAATTCTCGGAGAACAGGTGAAGTACCAGAAGATGGGAGGCAGGCAAGTGTTGTCCCCATCTTCAAGAAGGGGAAAAAAGAGGATCTGGGTAACTACTGACCTGGCAGCTTAACATCTATACCTGCAAAAGTTTTAGAACAAATCATCAAACAATCAGTTCTGGGACATTTAGAAAGGATGGCTGTGATTACTAAGAGCCAGCAGGGCTTTCTCAATAACAAATCATGTCAGACTAACCTTATCTCTTTTTTGAGAAAGTTACTACCTTGCTATAGACATTGTTTATCTTGATTTCAGTAGGGCTTTTGATAAGGTTCCACATACTATCCTTATTGACAAGTTGGCAAAATGTGGTTTGGATCCTGTTACTGTTAGGTAAATCTGTAACTGGTTGACAGATCGCACTCAAAGAGTGCTTGTAAATGGTTCCTCATCCTCATGGAGAGGAGTGACAAGTGGAGTGCCTCAAGGATCTGTCTTGGGGCCTGTTTGTTCAACATCTTTATAAATGATTTGGATGAAGGAATAGAGGGAATGCTTATTAAATTTCCCGATTGGGAGGGGTTGCAAATTGGGAGGGGTTGCAAATGCAGTAGAAGAAAGAACAGGATACAGGATGACCCTGACAGGCTGGAAAATTGGGCTGAAACCAATAAAATGAATTTTAACAGGAATAAATGTAAAGTTCTGCATTTAGGTAAGAAGAATCCCATGCATGGTTATAGGATAGGGGAGACTTCTCTGGGCAATAGTATGTGTGAAAAGGATCTAGGGGTCTTAGTGGACCATACTCTGAACATGAGTCAACAGTGTGATGAGGTGGCTAAAAAGGCAAATGCAATATTGGGCTGTATTAACAGAAGTATAGTGTCCAGATCACATGAAATGATGGTGTGTCTTTACTCTGTTCTGGTAAGACCTCACTTGGAGTATTGTGTTCAGTTTTGGGCACCACATTTTAAGAAGGATATAGACAAGTTGGAATGGGTCCAGAGGAGGGCAGCAAAGATGGTGAGTGGTCCTACAAAGAAAGTTTGAAGGAGCTAGGCATGTTTAGCCTGGAGAGGAGGTGGTTGAGAGGTGAAAAGATCACCATCTTCAAGTACTTGAAGGGCTGTTATATAGAGGATGGTGCAGAATTGTTTTCTGTGGCCCCAGAAGGTAGGACCAGAACCAACAGATTAAAATTAAATCAAAAGAGTTTCTAACTCAACATCAGGAAGAACTTCCTGTCCATTAGAGTGGTTCCTCAGTGGAACAGGCTTCCTCAGAAGGTGGTGGGCTCTCCTTCTTTGAAGGTTTTTTCAACAGAGGCTGGATGGCCAACTGACAGCAATGCAGATCCTGTGAATTTAGGGGGGAGAAGAGTATTTGTGAATGTCCTGCATTGTGAAGGGGGTTAGACTAGATGACCCTGGAGGTCCTTTCCAACTCTATGATTCTATGATAGGAGGTTTAAGAGGCTGTTAATTCACAGACTCACTATACATTAGAAGCAACTTGACACGTATGCCAAGTTGCCTGAGTCTGTTTGCAAGACTACCTTGAACTCTTAACTTGTACAAGGTGGCCCAGAAAGTACAAAATATCACTGTTTCTAATTTTGAATATTGTGCTTGCACACAATAAAAGATAATCTCAAAATGGGATCCTCTTAAAAAGTTAAAAGCCTGTGGTGTATTTTGTAGCGATATGAGAAGTTTACCACGCATAAGGAAATGGTTGTCATTTCCAGCACTCCTACCCCTCTGCAGTTACTATGAAACTGAAGGAAGTAATAAGGTATTATTGCTGGAACTTGACTGTGTAGTTGGAAGATGTTAATTACAGGCATTGAATACGGAGTTTTTTGAGGAGCTGCAGTAAGGTTTGTAGTTATCTTAATACTCCTTCAAAAGTTGCAAATAAAATAATGGCAAAGATATATGTTCCATGATAATATATATTTATACAGAGCCCAAGCTGATGAAGGAAGTTTTGACTCTCAAAAGCTTATATCCCCAAAATTTTCTTGGACTCCATTCTAGGTGTTCTACTGTAAACCAACACAGCTACTTTCTGAAAGAATCATATCTTAAATTTCCTTTGCAGTTCTAGGTGCTCAGCAGAACTTATTCTTGATTTATTTTATTTATTTCAGTAAATTTCTATTCTGCCCATTCCCCATAGGGCTCAGGATGGAGTACAACATATAATAAAACAATAAAATACAATAAAACATTTTAAAACAGACAAGTCAACAGCACTCAGATTACCATATCACATTTATGTAGTAAAAGGAGAAATAATTTATTTAATTTGTATCTTGACTTTGTTCAAGAAGGCAGTATGCAAGATATCCTTCCCCAACTTATGCTAACAAGTGGATGACCCTGGAAAATGCTTAATGTGATTGCCACAAGATGAACCATTTCATGGCTGAATAGGAATTTGAACCCTTATATTTAAACCATGCTTCTGTTGCATTGCTTCCTTCCAAATACTTACAATATATAGTTATTTTGAATCTGGTTGCTACCGCAATGAAATATGAAGTAATTTCCTTTCAGAACACATCTCTTCAGCTTTAAATTCTGAAGAGGAAGATATTTTCAGCTCAGTTGGTCAGAGCGACTGAACATGGCTTTGGGGCTTTAACATCGTTATAGCAGTAATGTGTCTATATACTGCAAGTGAAAAAAATACATTCCGAAATGTGGAATTAACTGCTTTAGATAACAGCATAAGGCAATCAGCTGTGACTATTTCTTGATTCATTGCATACTTCCTGTGCATATCCATGTGTCATTGTGTTTCTCATATGTCTTAATTCAAGCCATTCACTGACAATGAGCATTTTTTGCCTTTAAAACTGTTTAATGAAATCCATTTGCAAGTAACATCACTTCATTACATACATAGTTTATTAACTATTATACCACACAAGGGGCAAGCAGAACAGAGAAAAAGAATAAAACAGAACCTATAGTAATGCAAATCACATCATTTTTTGTTTCAGTTGGGTAGCAATGTTTGTGTTACCTTTAAGACCAACAAAGTTTTATTCAAGGTATCCAATGGACTCAAACTTTAATTTTTGTTTGGAATTAAAAATCCTACTAATTCTAAAGTTAAAAACACACATAAAACCAGAGGGCCAAACTACACATTACACACAATGCACATTATGAGGGCTCAATGGACATTTTCGTTAAGAAAAAGCAGCCTGGGAAGGCTACAATTTCGTGTGGGCAGAGGAAAGAGCATACTTAGATTCCTATGTCTGCAGGTTTTCCCCACTCTTAATTGTATCCAAGTTGTGTTCCTGTGTTCCAGTGATATGTTTATCCCAATCTCATCACCAGCTAAGCAAGGTTGGCCCTCATTAGTACTTGGATGCAAGACCACCAAGAGGATGTCCAGGATCACTATACAGAGGCAGGTAGGGATCTGGGTATCCTCCAGAGTTACAGCTCATCTCCAGACTACAGAGATCAGTTCCTCTAGAGGCAACCAATGACAAGCCACCTTTGTTTGCCTCTTGCCTTGAAAACCCTATGAGGTCACCACAAGTTGACTGTGACTTGATGGCACTTTCCATCACTAGCAGCAAAAACACATGGAACCCTGTGGCAAGAGAGTATCTGGGAGTATAAGAATGGTGGATGGAGGAAGGGCTAAGCACTGTTTTATTCAAAATCACAATGTCTTGAAGCTGATTTTATTTACATGAAAAAACATACAATTTGTCCCTGAGCAATACAAAACAACCTTCATACTCACTGCAGATATGTCTGGACAATATGTGCCCTGAAGTCTGAGCACACTTGTGGTACATTCTACAATTCAGAGTTTTCCAAATTATACAGGAATCTTACCTCATTTCTCCCAGGACAGTTTTTCTGACTAGTTTAAACATCTCATCTGCTTAAGCCCTTAGTTACTATTTTTTAGCATACCAATCCATCAGGTACAGCTAGGTTGTTGTTTTTTTACAGTGCCATCCTAAGCAGAGTTTACACCCCTCAAAGCCCACTGGCTTCAACAGATGAAGGAAAGTGCAACTCTGCTTAGGATCACACTATTAGAATTTCAAAGTAGTTTGTATATCTCTTGGTTGGGCAATGCACTCAGTTAATTCCAACAACTTTCTAGCTATATTCCCTTCCTTAGAACTGTGATAGCCATGTGTGTGTATTCACACCTGTGTGTGTGAGGGAGACTGACAGTGTCCTCCTAAGCAGTTAGACTCTTCTATGTTCATTGGTGTCTTGGAGGGGTGTAAGTCTGTCTAGGAAGACGCTATCAGAAACCTCTCTCCACATTCAATCAGTCATGATTTTCCGCAAACACATGCACTTCTTTGTCACATGACAATTCACAGTCTCTCTCTTAATGCATTGCCTTGTGATTTAGATCAGATTAGAGAATATTGTTTTGAATTCTCTCAGAAGATTATTGAGGTCAGAACCTCTTCCATTGTGACCTTCATGCACTGGAACCTGGACTTTCACTCCATTAGTGAACATCTTTTTAGTCTTCAGAAACTGTGAAAAATTTAACTTTGTAGACTTTAAGGTGAAATGACCATTTATTGAGTCAGGTTGGTATGAAAAATGTGAAATGTCCATTTATTGAGCCATGTTGGTATGAAAAAGTAGAACAAAGTTTGAGTTCAGTAGCACCTTTAAGACCATCAAAATTTTAGTCAAGGTATGAGCTTGAATATACACACACTCCTTCAGATGTGAACTCAACCTTATGCCAATTTATTGTTTGCTTGGGTTTCTGCTATTGTAAACTGATAATTGAACCTGTTTTCAAGTATCAACTGAATGTATATATTTTGTTATGCAGTTCTTGTAAGCCATCCTGAGCGTAGAATGAAATATAAAATATTCACACATGCATGCATGAATTTCCTAAATAAGTATGCTTTGGCCACAGGAAATCCATAATGTGTGAAAAAAGTCCCTCAGCAAAATGAAAAACACTCTTCTTCTGAATTCTTTTACACATTTCTATGTCTGAATCAGTTCTTCCACAGAACCCTGACCCTTTTTGTCCTGATCCCCTAAAATCCACCAATACAAAAAGGGAGCAGTAAGAAATGCTAATTAGAAACCCATTGTTCACTATGGAAGGAATTTGTGGCCTAAAATGCCACATGAGATTGTACCATTATTCTCATGCTCTTTAATACATTGCTTTGTGTTGTTTTTAAACAACCCTTCAGTAAGCAATATCTCTGGTGAAGACCTAATTTTGTTTTACTCTTCTTGTATATCTAGGCTTGCCAATCCCCAGGTCCCAGTGGGGGTTCTTCCACTTGCCCAGGCTCCTTCCCGCCCCCAGTCAGCTGGCCAGCAGGGGGAAGCCCCGCCCCCACAGCCATCATGTAGCTTTCCACCTGTAGAGGCTTCAGTCTCCGTTTGGAAAGGCTTCCTTTTGGGATGGTGTGTCTGTGTTACTTTGAAGAAGTTGGCAGCAACTTGTGAGTAGAGATGCCAATCCCTCACTTCAGAGTCACCAGAAATGGGGGAGGGGGGGAGAGAAATGATTCCTGGGCACTTCATTATTCCCTATGTGGAAATCAATTTTCATAGTGTATAATGGAGAATTGATCTGGAGATATCGGGGGCTCTGAGGTAGAGGCACCAAATTTTCAGTATATCATCTAGTGCCTCTCCCCAAAATACCCCCAAGTTTCAAAATGATTGGATAGGGGGTCCAATTCTATGAGCCTCAAAAGAAGGTGCCCCTATCCTTCATTATTTCCTATGGAAGGAAGGCATTTAAAAAGGTGTGCTGTCCCTTTAAATATGATGGCCAGAACTCCCTTGGAGTTCAATTACGCTTGTCACACCCTTGCTCCTGGCTCCGCCCCCAATGTCTCCTGGCTCTACTCCCAGAGTCCCCAGATATTTCTTGAATTGGACTTGGCAACCCTATGTATATCAGAATGTATATTGGAAATGTTTAGATACACAGCACTAGCTCCAATGTATTTCATGATAAGTCAACTCCATCTTATAATGAACTGCTATCTCACAAGTTCAGCAGAATAGCCTTCAGTGAATCATGAATCTTAGAAAATCTCTCTTATCGCTGAATGAGTAACACAATAATATAATGGTTGGGTGTCTGAGAGAAGATTTGAAGGCCATTCTTCCTTCTACCTCCAATGAGAAAAAAAGTCAAGTGAATCTGTATTTCAATTTTGTTGAAACTTTACCATCTATTCCATATAGATAAAGGATCTTTCTGTTTCAGCTTCATTCAAACCTTTTGTCATGTTGATTTAAAGCAGCATATCATTTTCTCTAAATCTGACCTCAGTTTGACTTTCACATTTATAGGCTAATCTGAAAAGCTAGCACATTACACTTTAGTATAGCTACAAAACCCAAATGAGAAGGTGACAAGGTACTCATCATGCAGCTTCTGGGCTCCAGAGGAAATAACGTGGACTAAACTAAAGCATAAACTAGGTTTACACTTGGATATTTGGCTGCTTTTACTGCCTTCCTACTGATTAGCAGTACTGCATGAAGGTCCCACCTTCTGATGACTGGAATCCCTCCTGGGGACATATTTCTATATTCTAAAATCCTAATGGAAGCATCCAGAAAGCTTCTCTTTGTTTCTTTTTTAGATCTCTATTTAAAATGAAACTTTTGCGTCTAATTCAGTCTTAGCCTTATATGTTATTTTACACCTTGCTGTCCTTCAATTGCTGCCACTACAACAGTATTTGCAGTCACATGAAAACTGTGCAGATGCCATAGGCAAATCCTGATGCTTGGACACTTCTGGGTACAGGCAACATTGTCAGCCAAGAAATGTCTTTAATTCTGAGGGCATCTACAACAGCAGTGTTTTCCAAGGCCAAATGGCATCACAAATATACAAGACCATTTGATATCCTCACCAGTAATTCTTATATATGCCTATTAAACAAGTCTTGCTTATTTGTAGTCATTTTACTTTGAAAAAAAGTTTAAAAAAAACCCATATACACTGAGAATTTAAAATATGTCTGTGCTATGCAGATGGTATTGTTGCAAGTTGCCTGGTATTTGCCTGGGCATGTCTAGAACTTTTAGGATACATAGCAATTTGATTTGGGCTAAACCAGTATGTTCTTAATATAAATTCCTTATATAGCATAGGTCATTTGCTCTACCTGGGTGAAATTTAGTAGGAAAATCTCTTTACTGAGAAAGGCAAAAACTGCCCAAATTTTAAAGAACACTCTAGTGTTGAGCCATAAGCAGAAGGGAGACATGCAGCTCCTGACTGTATCATGTATGTAACTAATAGTGGGGGCTGTGGAACTCTCCTATCTAGTTCCTTAGCCCTTCATCCTGCAGCTGCTCCCTCCCATCCTCCTGCTTTCACCGTAGCAGTGGCAGACTTCTTATGATCTCTAACAGGCTGGCTGAGAGTGGCCATGTTGGCTTATCCAGAATGAGTAATTTCTCCTTCACTCATAGCTTACATTTCAGGCTGTAATAATGATCTTTAAAACCATGTCTTTTACACACTGTTAGGCAGATTGCCCTAAAAATAGGGTTCTGGGGAATTTAGAGTGGTGGGCAATCAGCCTTTTACTGAGATCTTGAGAACCTATATATACAGAGAGCGTCTGCTTTGGCAATCACCCAATAATGAGGAGATTTGGTCTAACAATAATAGGGGTTTTATTATAAAATAAAGGCAAACATACAAGGGTATGAAATCATACAATATACATACAGGCCTAAGAAAACAGATATGAAATTGATAGAGGGGTAACGCAAGGGTAAAAACATAGACAGGGTATACAACCTGATCCTGGTGGCTTAGGGTCCAGTCACAATTAGAAGATATAGACATGCACTGCGATGTGCCATGCCTGATGCTCCTTACTTAGAGTAGGGAGGGTGGAACAATCTGGTTGCATATTACTCAGGCAGAGAGAGCGAGCATGCTTTCTCTCTGGTTATATTATTTTGGAAAGGAAAAGGTCATCCCCAAAAAAGAGCTGGCTTGTTGGTGGGCAGTGATGCTTCTTTTCTGGGTGCCTGATTGGTTTCTCACCTTAAGCCAATGAGTAAAGCTGACTCTGGTCACCTGAATGGATCTCCAGGTAACAATAGATAGTGCTGGCTTAGTAATGTCCTCCCAATAGGTTACAAAAGGCCAGGATATGTGTGAATGGTTTGGGCGGTTCAGCAAAGATACCCCTGGGGAGAGGCAAGCATAGAAAACAAAGAATTTATCTAGGTATCAGACATTACATAGCAGTAGACAAAGAGATACTGAGTCGCAGAAAGAGCCAGGGAGATGGCTGATTAATCAGTAGCTGAGGATTAGGGCATGCATGAGTGATACCTACCAGCAGTCCGCATTGTTATTATGCATCCTGTTTGGGTGGAGGTGGACGAACTAGGTGGGGTTGCACTGAGAGGAGGTCTTCAGGTAGTAACCAGAACAAACTCTCTGCTCTACTCCATTTTGTATGAAGTACTTCTTGGCCTGTTTCTGGTCAGACTCCATTTTGTTTCCAGAAACAGGAGCCCTACTCTCTCTCTCTAGGTATTTGGATGCTCCGTATTAACAGGCAGTGCCTCTCAGTTACAACACTACTCACCTTGTACCTTTCCTCCCCTTCATATATACCTCATAAATACATAGGTATCAGCTTCCTATGAGCACACGATTTCCTTAGCTCTAAGCCATGTTTCCAATATAAACTATGCTGATATCTGACCATCCTTTATTCAAAGTAATTTCGACTCATCACTTTTCAGTTTACTTGCATATCCATTAGCTCCATATATCTGTCTATCTTATCACATATATCTATCTGTCTGTCTCACCTACCATATTCTTTCTTCCCAACCAACAGAAAGCATTGTTGCTGCCATCAGTTTCTGTGCTCCACATGTTGTCCATGAGTAAGCAACAATCATCTCAGCCTTTTCTCTCTGCTTATGTCTATGCAACATGAAGGTCTTTTTTATATGATGGTTGTGTTGGAAATTGCTTGGAAAAACAAGTAAATAAAATGTCATTTTAACTATATAGTGTAAACACCAAAAGTACTAATGGTCATGGGTCTTTCCTCCATTCTCCTTTCCCCGGCAGTCATTTCTTACCTTGATTAGTTTATTCCCAGCAGGGTCAGATTAACAATTAAGCCAAGTAGGCACTGGCCAATGGGCCCCCATGCCTTAAGGAGCCCAAGGCCAGCCCCCCCCACCCCAGTTTCCCCCCTGCTTGGAGCCCTCCCAGCCTGCATGTGCATCCAGCAACTGAGCTGCTCTTTGCCTGATTTGCCTGGTGCAGCTGCTGCTGGCATCAATGCCAAGTCTGCCTCTCTCCCAGAGCTTTGTCAAAGGAGCTTTTGAGACGCAGCCTGCAGGCTGCAGCGAGGCAGGCACTCCAATTTAGAAATAATTTGCGAGGGGGCCACCAAGATTTTAACTGCCTAGGAGCCTCCACAGGGTTTAATCTGGCACAGATTCCCAGGATTGTTGGACCTGCACAGTGTAATAGTCAGGAAGCTACACTCTCCTTTTCCAACCAGTACAGCTCTGTTTGGGGGGGGGGGGGGGACAGAGAGCAATTTCACCCTCTTTGTTCTCTGCACTCTAGCTTCCCAAAGGACATACACCAGATGGGCCCCTCAACCACAGGAATAAATGCTCCTGAGATTGGAAAGGACTACTAGCAGAAGAGGAACATGGACAAAATACATGGATTTTGTGTCCATGGATCACAGGATCCAGCCCTCAATATCCATCATAAATGTGACTTTCATAAAATGCCCCTCCCAGCGGCTTCTATTACAGTTGTTATCCATCCTGACCTTTCAGGAATATGGTTGGTAGTAACTCTGAATAAAACAATCCACATAAAGTAATTCAGCTAACACAGGAACTGTGGAATGGGGGACAAATTGTTATTTGTGAGCACATTTCATGACAAGTTTAATGGGGCATATGAAGTGGCCAGAATACTAAAGTCATACATCAACTACTAAATCTGCTCAGGGGCTTTTTACCAGTCATCCTTTCTTTACCTTTTAGACAAAAGATGGCAAAAAGTATGGTTGCACTGTACAAATATGCCAAAGGTATGAAAATTATCTGGATTAAAGGAGATCATGAGTGCAGATACAGATAGATATCATATATACTATTAACAAATTTAGAAAAGTCCCTACCATATTTATTTATTTATTTTTATTTATTTATTTTATGATTTATATCCCGCCCTTCCCAACAAGTGGCTCAGGGCGGCTCACAACATAAGAATTTGACATAAATAGAATTTAAGCATAAAAACAGTTAAAATAATTAATACATTTAAAATTGTATTATAAGCTCTGCAAGATCCTTATCACATTTATGTATAAGGATTTTTTTATTCCTCTGATGCACTTTTAATTCTCTCAAGTTTGCTATTCAGTTGAGATGGCTAAATTGCTCTTGGTTAATTACAGTTCCCACACCATCTGGGCATTGTTCTGGGTTATTCATATGTGATGTCAATTTGTTTAATGGTCTGTCAAAAGCAGCTCTGGTTGAGCATATTGTTTCCTATAGAGTTTATACTTTCCAATAATTCCCTCCTTCCAGGTTCGTTATATCCACAGCTGGGGAAAGGGGGGGGAAGGAAAGTGAGGAATTGTTAGATTCCAGGCACAATAGCAGGGTTACACTGAAACATAATGTGAATTCCTGGTGCTAAAGACTATTGTTTATTTTCAACTCTCCTCATCTGAAGGAAATAATGATCCAAAAGAATGGCTTCATGGTGTGTGCTCAAAGACACATAACGCAGTGAATTTTTTCAACTGCTATAAAAAAACCTTGTCAACTAAATTAAACTGAAAAAGCACCAAACTGAAGCCTATTTGAAATACAAAATCTTTATGGTAATTAACGGACAATGCGGATTTAGCAAGATGAAAATTGTTTCAGTTATATGACTATGATAACATAATCTGAAAGCATAGTAATTTACCGAAACAAGCAAAGAAATAAAGTCACACTTACTTTTTAGTATCAGTAAGGAAAATTACATCAAATTGAAGGAAACTGTAAGCTCAAGCCACCTTGGCTGGAGAGAACGCAGGGTAGATATGTTCTAATTAAACAAACAGAAATTTCTATGGATACTCAGCTCTTCATAAGAAGGGGAAAGCAGACATTTAAGTGTCCATGAATACTGGGCATATGTCTCCAAACTGGCAGTTTTCCACTATGTCAGACACTGGAAAGCTTTACTGTTATGATATGATACTACGTTTAAACTGTAATGTATGACTTGACCTAACCGACTCCATCTTTTAGCATTTGTTACTAACCCTGAACAAAAACCTTGCATTTCAAAGTAGAACCAAAGATGTTACTAACCCTACTATAAATTCCTGTCCTTGATGTAATGAAGGCAACAACCCTTTGAAAATAAGATGCCTCAGGGAAGCCAGCAGGGCTGCTCCGTGAGAATGGGAACCACAGAGAGATAAGGGGAAGCGATGGTGTTAAACGTATCACTCTAGTGTGGGAATGTAGATTTGTTTAGAAACCTTTTGATGTACTTTTAATTAAAACATCTATGCTCCATTCCAAGAGCATCAGTTCCAATGCTTCTTTGTTCAGAACCTTTGGATTATCAAATAAAGCCTTAATATTGTATCCAATGGAAGTCTGTTTACTTTGAAAGTCCACCGTCTGACATTTTGGAACATGGACCGCTTGGCCATGACCTGCCACCATGATCTGCCTCTTTTTCTCATGTCACATGGTCGTGCAATTCACAGTATCTCATATGATCTGCAACTAGGTACCATATTATTTCTCAACCTCTCTTACCACTCTCTTAAAGACCGAATCTTTCCTTAGCTAGAAATCTATACCGTCCCTCCCCTGTGCCAGCTATAGCTTTTCCCTCTCCTTCAGTATGGGACCTCTTTCTTTACTTCAAATATTTTAAAATTTGGAGTATATTACCTGCTCACTAATTTCTTCTAGCAGAAGCTAAAACCTCTAACATGATAAAACACCTGGAGTCAAGTAGCACCTTTAAAACCAACAAACTTTTATTCAGATTGTAAGCTTTCATGTGCATGCACACTTCTTCAGATGAGGTACAGTATACACGGCTGCCCATCTGGATCTTTGATAAAACACTTGTGTGAGTCCAGCTGATTGAAAGAAAACTGGGATAAACATATTTTAAATAAAGAATGGTTTAATAAACATTTTTGCTACATTATTCCCAAACTTGACTTCCTTTCTAGTTTCTACCATCACCTCTTTTTTGTAATCAGGTGTTAAATTTACTAAGCATTAATAAATATGCTGCTGCATCTTCCTACAATCATCTGCTCAGTTCCCCCCCCCCCACAAAGAAAATCTGACACTATAATTATGAGGGGGGGGGAGCTTGTACATACGAAAGATGTGCACATATTTGTTTTTAGGACAGTGAGTGCAATTGCTAATATTATCAGCAAGAATATTAGCTTTAAATAACAACAGTAGTCCTGAGGCTTGTTTGTGCTACTTCTCTTTTCCAGAAATATCATCCCTTTTCTTATGCAACAACCACCAACCATTAGCCCGCTAATGTATACACCAGGGGTGGCCAACAGTAGCTCTGCAAATGTTTTTTGCCTACAACTCCCATCAACCCCAGTCAGCATGGCCAATGGCTGGGGCTGACGGGAGTTGTAGGCAAAAAACATCTGGAGAGCTACTGTTGGCCATCCCTGGTATACACAATAAAAAGTCTATGGCAATTCAATCCTAATCAGTCTTTTTCTTCCTACAGCTGAAAAGGGGCACTTTCTGCCATCCTTAATTATTTGTGCCCAAGAAGTACACACTTTCCTACTGCCCCTGGCTTAAATGGCACTTTGCTTTCATAATATAATTCCCTTGTGATGTTTGGATGTAATGTTCTCAGAAACCTACACTAGTTGAAGATATACTAAAAGTGCGGCCCAAATAATAATTAAAGTTGACTGCAAGAAGATTGCTTACATGAATGGGAAAAACTCAATTATTACCTAAGTGCTTCTACATTTCATCCACTCATGTCCAACTAGGGTGGCCAGACCGTCCCGGTCTCCCGGGACATTCCCGGATCTGGCCACCCAATCCCGGATCCCGGGCTGCCTATACCGGGACCATTAAAGGTCCCGGTTTAGGCAGCCCAGGAGCCGGTGGGCCGCGGGCGCGGGCGGGGAAGGCGGGGAGTGAGGGAGGGAGCGTCCCTGCGCCTGCGCAGGGCCCCTGCGCACGCGCAGGGACGCTCCCTCCCTCACTCCCCGCCTTCCCCGCCCGCGCGCGGGGCCGGCAGCGGTGGGGGAGGCCTCTCCGCGGCCTCCGCTGGTCGCTGGGGGCCTTCCAGAGTGTCTGGAAGGCCCCCAGCGACCAGCGGAGGCCGCGGGGAGGCCGCGGAGCACCCGGCGCTGGTCCGGGAAGGCCTTCCAGAGCCTCTGGAAGGCCTTCCCGGGCCAGCGCCGGCCAGCGAAGGCCTCCCCGCGGCCTCCGCTGGTCGCTGGGGGCCTTCCAGAGTGTCTGGAAGGCCCCCAGCGACCAGCGGAGGCCGCGGGGAGGCCGCGGAGCACCCGGCGCTGGTCCGGGAAGGCCTTCCAGAGCCTCTGGAAGGCCTTCCCGGACCAGCGCCGGCCAGCGAAGGCCTCCCCGCGGCCTCCGCTGGTCGCTGGGGGCCTTCCAGAGTGTCTGGAAGGCCCCCAGCGACCAGCGGAGGCCGCGGGGAGGCCGCGGAGCACCCGGCGCTGGTCCGGGAAGGCCTTCCAGAGCCTCTGGAAGGCCTTCCCGGGCCAGCGCCGGCCAGCGAAGGCCTCCCCGCGGCCTCCGCTGGTCGCTGGGGGCCTTCCAGAGTGTCTGGAAGGCCCCCAGCGACCAGCGGAGGCCGCGGGGAGGCCGCGGAGCACCCGGCGCTGGTCCGGGAAGGCCTTCCAGAGCCTCTGGAAGGCCTTCCCGGACCAGCGCCGGCCAGCGAAGGCCTCCCCGCGGCCTCCGCTGGTCGCTGGGGGCCTTCCAGAGTGTCTGGAAGGCCCCCAGCGACCAGCGGAGGCCGCGGGGAGGCCGCGGAGCACCCGGCGCTGGTCCGGGAAGGCCTTCCAGAGCCTCTGGAAGGCCTTCCCGGGCCAGCGCCGGCCAGCGAAGGCCTCCCCGCGGCCTCCGCTGGTCGCTGGGGGCCTTCCAGAGTGTCTGGAAGGCCCCCAGCGACCAGCGGAGGCCGCGGGGAGGCCGCGGAGCACCCGGCGCTGGTCCGGGAAGGCCTTCCAGAGCCTCTGGAAGGCCTTCCCGGACGAGCGCCGGCCAGCGAAGGCCTCCCCGCGGCCTCCGCTGGTCGCTGGGGGCCTTCCAGAGTGTCTGGAAGGCCCCCAGCGACCAGCGGAGGCCGCGGGGAGGCCGCGGAGCACCCGGCGCTGGTCCGGGAAGGCCTTCCAGAGCCTCTGGAAGGCCTTCCCGGGCCAGCGCCGGCCAAGGAAGGCCTCTCCGACGCCTCCCTGGCCTCGCCGCCGCCCCCGCCGCTGGACTCGCCGCCGCCGCCCGACCCGCCGCCGCCGCCCGACTCGCCGCCGACCGCCACCGCAGGTAAGGGGGCCGAAAGCGGGGGGGGGCGGCCTTCCTTTCTTCCCTCCCTCTTCCCTTCTTTCCTTTCTTCCTCCCTTCCTTCCCTCCCTTCCTTCCCTCCCTCCCTTCCCTTCCTTCCTTCCCTCCCTCCTCCCTTCCTTCCTTTCTTTCTTCCTTCCCTCCCTCCCTTCCTTCCTTCCTTCCTTCCTTCCTTCCTTCCTTCCTTCCTTCCTCCCTTCCCTTCCCTTCCCTCCTCCCTTCCCTCCTCCCTTCCCTTCCCTCCTCCCTTCCCTCCTCCCTTCCTTCCCTCCCTCCTCCCCTCCCTCCTCCCTCCCTTCCTTTCTTTCTTCCTTCCCTCCCTTCCCTTCCTTCCTTCCTTCCTTCCTTCCTTCCTTCCTTCCTTCCTTCCTTCCTTCCTTCCTTCCTTCCTTCCTTCCTTCCTTCCTTCCTTCCTTCCTTCCTTCCTTCCTCCCTTCCCTTCCCTTCCCTTCCCTTCCCTTCCCTTCCCTTCCCTTCCCTTCCATTCCCTCCTCCCTTCCCTCCTCCCTTCCTTCCCTCCTTATGTTCTTATGTGGCGCAGAGTGTTGGACTGGAGGGGCCACTGGCCTGATGCAACAGGGCTTCTCTTATGTGACACAGAGTGTTGGACTGGATGGGCCACTGGCCTGATCCAACAGGGCTTCTGTTATGTTCTTATGTGACGCAGAGTGTTGGACTGGATGGGCCACTGGCCTGATCCAACAGGGCTTCTGTTATGTTCTTATGTGACGCAGAGTGTTGGACTGGATGGGCCACTGGCCTGATCCAACAGGGCTTCTGTTATGTTCTTATGTGACGCAGAGTGTTGGACTGGATGGGCCACTGGCCTGATCCAACAGGGCTTCTCTTATGTTCTTATGTGACGCAGAGTGTTGGACTGGATGGGCCACTGGCCTGATCCAACAGGGCTTCTCTTATGTTCTTATGTGACGCAGAGTGTTGGACTGGATGGGCCACTGGCCTGATCCAACAGGGCTTCTGTTATGTTCTTATGTGACGCAGAGTGTTGGACTGGATGGGCCACTGGCCTGATCCAACAGGGCTTCTGTTATGTTCTTATGTGACGCAGAGTGTTGGACTGGATGGGCCACTGGCCTGATCCAACAGGGCTTCTGTTATGTTCTTATGTGACAATACTGACTTTGGTGGACCCAAGCACTGATTCAGTGTAAGGGAGCTTTGTGTTTGTGACTGGAGTGGACAATACTGACTTTGGTGGACCCAAGCACTGATTCAGTGTAAGGGAGCTTTGTGTTTGTGTCTTCTGGTGCAATTTTGTTCTCAGATCCTGTATTTACTTCATCAGTATATGGGATAAGGCACTTTCTCAACTGTGCTGCATAATGCAGCCTATTTATTTTGTCCTGTTGGCTCTGTTGGCTCTATCTGCGCCACCTTCATCACTTTCGGGGTGTGGATCCCCCAGTGGGGTGGGCTCCCGACTCCCTCTGCCGGCTGTTTCTGATAGCCCTGTGCCCCCTCTTTCATTTGATATGTGTCCCGTGCGGGTGCCACCCTCCTGCCGGGAGATGCCGCAAAATGAGCCCCCTTGAGGCTTATGGCGGCAGGGCTCGGGGGAAGCAAGCTAGACTGCTGTTCTTTTGAGGGGTTATAGAGTGTTTCGAGCCCCTCCCTGTGGCATCGGTCCCATCGTTGTGGGACCCAGGGGGCCGGCGCAGCGGCCCGCTGAAGCAGCCTGTCAGTCACTTCCGCATCTCGACCTGTGTTATTAGTGACAGGCTGCTTCGGCAGGCTGCTGCGCCGGCCCCCTGGGTCCCACGACGATGGGACCAATGCCACAGGGAGGGGCTCGAAACACTCTATAACCCCTCAAAAGAACAGCAGTCTAGCTTGCTTCCCCCGAGCCCTGCCGCCATAAGCCTCAAGGGGGCTCATTTTGCGGCATCTCCCGGCAGGAGGGTGGCACCCGCACGGGACACATATCAAATGAAAGAGGGGGCGCAGGGCTATCAGAAACAGCCGGCGGAGGGAGTCGGGAGCCCACCCCACTGGGGGATCCACACCCCGAAAGTGATGAAGGTGGCGCAGATAGAGCCAACAGAGCCAACAGGACAAAATAAATAGGCTGCATTATGCAGCACAGTTGAGAAAGTGCCTTATCCCATATACTGATGAAGTATATACAGGATTTGAGAACAAAATTGTTTCCGGCGGTGATATTTGGGGGATTTTTGGGGACGTCACAGGAAGTGCTGTGAAGTCACTTCCTGTTTCCGGCAGTGGCATTTGGGGGAAATGATGCCATTTGGGGGAAATGATGTCACAGGAAGTGATGTCACTTCCTGCTTCCGGCAGGTGGCACGGGGGAAATGATGTCACAGGAAGTGATGTCACTTCCCGTTTCCGGCAGGTGGCGCGGGGGAAATGATGTCACAGGAAGTGATGTCACTTCCTGTTTCCGGCGGTGGTATGACGTCGCCGGAAGTGACGTCGCCGGAAGTGACGTCACTTCCTGTTTCCGGCGACGCGCGCGCTTTGCGCGCGCGCACTCCTGCCTTCCCCCCCCCAAGGTGTCCCTGGCTGGCCTTCAGACATTATGGCCACCCTATGTCCAACAAATGTCATACAAGAAATGGAAGTATCAGGAATTTTTGTCACAAATACAAATTCACATCATCACCAATCTCCACCCCCCCCCCCCCCCGGTATTCTCTGATATCAAGCCACAAATGTCATGACTATTGTTCATTTTATGTCTCTGACATCAAAATCCAGATACAACACATGACAATGTAGTATAATGGTTAAAATACTGTGCTTGGTAAGAACAAGACAGATGCCTGAAAGGCTCTTCTGTGGCACCCTGATTTTTGCTTCATGTTTAAGAAACAAGACATCAATATTGTTGCATGTCTATGCCATTTTAACAGATACAACTTCAACATGATCTTGCCACCCTTCTTCACAAGTCAACAAAGGTCAGTACTCAAAAATGTAAATGTATCCTGTTCATTTACTTAGAACGGAAATGAAATATGAAAGACTTTGCTTTCATTTTTATTTGCACCCTTTTAGAGAAATGCAAATTGGAGTCTTTCATAGCTGAAAAGAAAACCAGACTGACCATATGCCATTGTTATGCCTTTCTTCAGCACTTCAGAAATCAAATGTCTACCCATAATGTACTTATGTCATTCTGTCAGCTTTCCCTTGTTTGCAAAGCATCTGGCAATGAATAAACAGCACTGCTCTCCAACATTTTAATGTGACAAATGCAAAGTGTGTTTGTCATTTGGTTTACTATTGGCAGCATGTTCATAAAATCCCCTGTCAATCACAGATACCAGTGCAGCATTGTGAACAAAGGAGACTATGATAGTTTGTGCCAGGGCAGATTAAGAGACATTAGTAACTCTGCCTTGACGTATACTGCTCATAGATTTCAGCTGAAAACTACAGAATTTATATTTAGTAGCTTCAATAAAAGCAGGGCCGGACCACCCTCTAGGTGACTTAGGCGTTCACCTAGGGCACCAGATGGTCCAGAGGTGCAGAACTGGATGGCATCTCCCTCACAACTCTCCAAGAGGGGCAGGCAGTGGGGTTTTCTTCTTGCTTTTGAACCCCATGGAGCGCAAAAGTGGGGAAAAGATCTCTCCCCCCCCCATGTCTCTTGGAATCTCTGAAACATGCAGGCCAGCGGGGCTCTCCTCCTGCTTTCACACCCAGATGTAGAACTCAGCATTTATCCTTGTTAAATTGTACCTTGTTCACATCCAGTGTGTTCAGATCTCATTGAATTCTATCTCTATCTTCTCGTGTATTTGCTGCTTCTCCCAATTTGGTGTCATCTGCAAATTTAATGAGTAGCCCCCTCTACACCCTCATCTAGATCACTGATAAAAATATTGAAATGTACCGGGCCCCAAACTGAGCCCTGTGGCACCCCTCTGGACACCTCCCTCCATTCAGATGAAATGCCACTGACAACTACTCTTAGAGTGCAGTTCTCCAACCAGTTACCTATCCACCTAACTATCCTAGAGCCCAGTCTGTAGTCCTCTAGTTTATCCATCAAAACATCATGGAGAATTCTGTCAAAAGCATTACTGAAATCCAGGTAAACATCAACAGCATTCCCTCATTCCAGTAAGCTTATCACTCAAAGAAAGAAAGAAATGAGGTTGATCTGGCAGGACTTGTTGGGGACAAATCTGTGCTGACTTCCCCAGATCACCAAGTTGTCCTTTAGGTATTTGTGGATTGATTGCTTTAAAATTTACTCCAGTATTTTCCCTGGGACAGTCAGACTAACTGGCCTGTAGTTTCCTGGGTCATCTCCCTTTTTTTGAAAACTGGGATAACATCTGCCTCCTGGAAGATGATAGACAAAGGTTCCTCAAGCTCTCTACAAAGTTCTTTGAGCACTCTTGGGTGCATACTATCTAGCCCAGAGTATTTGTAATTCAATGCAGTCAGGGGCTCTCTTTCTCTCTCAATTATTTTATATGGAAGTCAGGCTTCTGCCTGACCATTGCACTCATACATCTGTTTTCTTATTCTGCTGAGCAAATTATTAGTGTTTAGATTTTTTCAAAAGAAGAGATAACGGGGCAGCTACTATTGTCTGCACTGGAAATCATTTTAAGGCAATAAAATAGATAAGCTTCTTGTGTATATTGCTTTCAGACAATTATACAACCCCCAGTTTCTGAAGCCCTACTCCACATAATAGCTGTGTATAGTCTTCAGATGAATGGAATGTTATAGCCAGTCAGTAGGTTAAATTCATAACATGAGAAGAATTCCTATACCTGTACTGTACAAGTGTGCACCAATGTCACCCAACCTGAAGCACTGCTCAGCTTCTCCTACCCAGAGGAGAACTAGCAGATCTTCTTCACACACTAACCTCCACATAAGCCCATACAAAGACAAGCACTATCCTCACAACAATTAGGGAAGAGTTTGGTCATCCCTGGTCATTTTGTCTCATAGCATGTCTCCAGCTTGATTTATATTCAACAGTTTCTCCCTTCTTAGATCATTTAAAACATAAGAACAGCAGGCTGCATTGGACCTAGTCCAGCATGCTGTTTCATATAGTGCCAACCAGTTGCCCTACAGGGCCAAACACACAGGGCACAGAAGACAAGGTCTTCTCCGGCTGTCTCCTGGCACTGATATTCAGAGGTTTATTGTCTCTGTCTATGGAGGCTCCCTTCAATCTCAATGATGTAGCCACTAAGATTAACCTCCCCTCCATTAATCTATCTAACCCCCTTAGATACTCAGTCTTTCTACAAAAGCATCTCAAATGACTGTCTCTAACTAAACTCCTTTTCATCCCAGGAATTAAAAGCAGCCATTCAAGAAACTAGTTGCATTTACAAGCCAGTGGTGTCTTTCCGCCCCCTGAATAACTTTGCCTGACAGCCAAGTTAAAAAACTGCCAAAAGGTCACTAGCTAGAAAACCCTACTTTGTCCATCTCTTTTCAGATAAGATAGGCAGTACTTATACCTGACACCATTCTATTATTTGTAGCTCATTTCCTTCAGCTACCTGGTGCTGCAAACTCTTGTGGACAAGACAGGAAAGAACTCTGGCCATGCTGTTTGCTGCTGATAACCCTGAGCCAAGCTGAGCTGACCAAAGGCATTTGGCTGATGTGAAGTTCAGGGCAGAAACACAATAAAATACTGGTCAAAGTCTTTCCTAATGGACCTGCAGTCTTCAGGATTCACAGAGGATGAACTTTGACTCGCTTACTCAGAGACTGTTGACCCCCAAAGCAATAAAAATTCACCAATGTGCACTCTAGACTCATTCAAGCATCTGAGCCTGTCAGATTATCTCAATTTAAATGTTCTTACTTATCAAGAAAAAGAGCCCTGTGGCACAGAGTGGTAAAACTGCAGTACTGCAGTCCTAAGCTCTGCTCACGACCTGAGTTCAATCCCAGCAGAAGCTGGCTTCAGGTAGCTGGCTCAAGGTTGACTCATCCTTCCAAGGTTGGTAAAATGAGTACCCAGCTTGCTGGGGGGAAAGTGTAGATGACTGGGGAAGGCAATGGCAAACCACCCCGTAAAAAGTCTGCCATGAAAATGCTGCGAAAGCAACCTCACCCCAGAGTCAGAAATGACAGTACAAAATCCTTCTCTTCTTCTTTAAAAAATGAAATGTTTAAGATAAGGCATATTGGAAGGCTATATGGGTAGGATGTAGTGAGAGCATTTGTGGCAACCTGATTTGTTGCTTACAGGTGCCATCAGGCAGATATGAGAAGTGCCAGCAGGCAGAAATGAGAGGGGAATGGAGATGCATGCCAGCATTGTGGAAGTGCACTGCAGTGACTTCCAGGGACAAGCATAAGTGACATCATGGGAAGCTCAACGATTTGCAAAGACAAAAAAAAGAGGTTTTGCAAATCCTAAAGCATCCCATGATGTCACTTTTGGTTTTCATAGCAAATCACAAAGCATACCCCCTAAATTCTCCTGGGGGTTGTTGGCTGTGGCCTGACAAGTCTATCTATGGGATGCAATGCTATGTGAAGGGAATGGAAGAAAAGGATTTTTATAGGACTTAAGGGCTTTTTAAAGATGCTTTACTGAAAGGGCAATAACAGAGATGAATAGTTACAATAATTTCAAGTGTAAACCACACACAGATTTATGGCAGTAAATTAAAGCAAATGTGTCGGGGGCTCCTGTGTATATTTATTGTGAGACTTTGCATGTGTTACTTATTAGGATAAAGGACTTGCAAACAACCGGTGTTTGTGCTACAGAAATTATATGGATTATTAATTGAAATATCAAGTATCCGTAGTGGTAAGCTGTATACCTACAGTTACGCAGATCAATCTTCATGTACTGACTCTTTGTTAAACTCTTCGTTTGGTATTATTATTATTAACTACTACTACAACAACAACCATTTATATTCAGCCTCTCCTGTCTAGTTTCAGAGCAGTTTACAATAAAACATTCAACAAATAAACATTAAATAAAATAAATCTAAACATTGAAATAGCACCAGCTAGTAAAATACAATAAAGAATTCATTCAACAATACGTATAAATAAGTAAATACCTTATTAGTAAGCCAATCAACAATTGCCAGTTAGATTGCTGACCCCCTAGGCTAAAACATTCACTCATCTGGTTCTAGCTAATGCTTGAATGTGAGGGGAGAGGGGAAATATAATTTTTTACTTGTTTTATTTTAACCCACCTAGAGTAATAAGGAAGACTTCTACAGAAATATAGTAAATAAATAAAATGCATGCAATGAATGAGAAAACGTTGGCCTAATACTCTTGAAACTAGCTCAAATGTGAAGTCTTTGTCTTCCACTGTCAGAATATATACACCCATCTACACTATTCAGTCTGGTAGTAATCCTCTAGAAGTATTTCCTAGAGATCCTTTAATCAGAATAAAAGTTGCCCAAGAATTAACTAAAGCCATAAAATTGTCATGCTTGGATAGTTTTTAACAAGAGCATAGATATGCATGGAAGATAACTGAAAATCTATGTGCCATGATCATCCACTACAGTCTCTGTGTGCCAAGGTAGTATTCTGCCGATTACCAGATGCTAGCGGAAATTACAAGGATAGCTATCACTTCATAGCTAACTTTCCAAAGGCAGCTGGCTGGCTGCTGTCAGAAACAAAATGGTGGAAAAGACAGTCTGATCCGCTGATGACCTGATCTAGCAAGGGAATTTCTTGTATCTCAGCTATATGTTCTAAATCTAAACTATGACCCCCTCTTTATTACCATTGCATCAAGATTTTACCTCATATTTACTTAAAATCAAGAACCATTATTTCAGAAAGAATTATTTCCAAGTAAATGCAGCATTAGTATTTGTCTCATAATCAGTTAATTTTAATAAAAATAAAATATAGTTTCTTTTGTCAGCAGGACTTCTTGGTCTTTCTAAAAAAACTGTTAGTAATTTTTATTTTAATTTGAAATATCCTTATGTTAATCATTATAACATGATAGTTTCAGGGGTCATTTTGTAGAATAATAGATGGTGGAGCTCATCCAGGGATTGTTATGCAGCTGCACATATTATTCAATGGACAAGAAGATGGAACTCTCAGAGGGAGGAGGAGGAACTCTCAGAAAGGTTAAGGAGCTGTGCTCCTGTGAGTTCCCACTGAATTCGAGGCCTGATAGTTTAAGAGTTTAACTTCCTAAAAATATGGTCATTCTGGACACCATCACAATTTTCATCAGTTTATTCTATAGCCTGAATAAGTGCCTTTGACTGGAAGTAAAATTAGTTAAGTGTAAATTTGCTTCTCTCTCCGCACCCCCCCCCCCCCATACACACACACACACAGACATATGCTGATGAGGAACATTGCATTAACTTATGAATCCAGGGATGGTTGATTATTGGCTCCATACACTTTTTTGAAGAAAACTGTTCAACAGTCATATCCAGAGTCTAATAGTTCAATCCTAATCATCCTTATACCTTCTCAATACATTAATTTCTATGGATTTTAGACTGCACTGTAAATCTTGCTGCATCTTTCTACGTAGAATTTCATTTACAGCTCATTTACGATATTACAAAGTGAGGTATCCTCATCCCGTTTCTCAAGATCAACAACTATTTCCTTTCTAAATAACACAAAACCAATAATTATACCTCTACATTCTTAAAAATCTAATTCTATACCTCTTAAAATTAAATTTAAACTATGCCAAACAAGGTCTGTTTCCTCTGTTGTCTTCATAGATACCATGAATCTCCAGGAACTCAAAATTAAGTCAAAGGGCTGAAGACAGACAATCATATTTTGAACATGGCACCAAGCTGAATGGGCTGTGAATGCATATTCAAATTTTGCAGTACACAGCCTTTCTTTAGTATTTCCCATTTGCAGATATACTTCTAAATATATATTTAGATATAATCTAAATTCCATCATTTTCTGTTAAAAAGCATTCATACTTGTTATATACAACATTACTGCTGAGAAAAACTCTCCTTTAAAGTCACTCACATTCCCCTCCTTAAGCTGAAATTCCTTCCTTAAACTGCCTATTAAATCTCAGCAGCTGGTGTTTTGTAATGAAACTGGAACTTATCAAGTTTATATTGATCTAGAAAAAGTTCCACATTTAACCTTGCGCTCTTTGTGTGTAGCCAACTGTTATTTCTCCTCCAGTTTTAATATGAAGTCCTGATGCAATTGTGGCAGGACACCAGATCCTTTAATTATTGTTGGAGGAGGATGGGGTCTTGCCAGGTACAGCTGCTTCTCCTTGCAACAAATGCTGAGAATCTAGAAAGAATTTCAAGGGTTCCATTAATTTTACTACAACTGTAGGACAAACAACACTTGCTGATTTCCCCCCCTCTTCTACAACAAGCAAAGAGCACCCCACCTAACTCACAGTGGGCGTTTTCGCACTCACCTTCAGCCGGCGCGACCCCCCTCTTCACCGCGCAGGATCTGCGCGGATTTCGTACGTAAAGCCGCGGAGCAGCCGAAAGAGCCGGAAACTCCCGGCGCAAAAGCCGCGCAAACGGAAACTGCTTTTTGGCGGTTTACGTTTGCGCCGCAAAAGCGGCGGGAGTTTCCGGCTCTTCCAGCTGCTCCGCAGCTTTACGTGCGAAATCCGCGCAGATCCTGCGCGGTGAAGAGGGGGGTCGCGCCGGCTGAAGGTGAGTGCGAAAATGCCCAGTGTGTCTGTTGCAGGAAGAGGAAGGGAAGGCTATTGTAAGCCGCCTCAAGACTCCTTTGTGTAAGGAAAGGCAGGGCTTAAAACTAACTCCTCTTCCTCCTCCTCCCATCTGTAGATCTCCCAAATTACAGATTCATGTGGATAGCCATGTTGGTCTGAAGAAGTAGAATGTTGAGAGTAATTAACTGAGATCCTGCCAGTACTGTCCATCCATCTCCTCTCAAGCATGGAGGTGACATTACAGCATTTTCTTCTTTGAAGTGGCATGACTGGCTGTGTAGAGTTATCTTCCCTGTCCCCAGATCAGAGAAATACATTCCAATCTATCATTTCAAATTACATTACAATCTACTATTCTAATTTACTATTCCAACTAAGAAATAAAATAAAATAATAAAGAGGTTGAATGGCCTTTCTGGGGGATTGATAAGAATATAAGATAGAAAGTCTGAATGAGGTTAGCATATGTAGTATGCTACAGGACAGCCAGTTTGGTGTAGTGGTTAAGTGTGTAGACTCTTACCTGGGAGAACTGGGTTTGATTCCCCACTCCTCCACTTGCACCTGCTAGCATGGCCTTGGGTCAGTCTTAGCTCTGGCAGAGGTTGTCCTTGAAAGGGCAGCGGCTGTGAGAGCCCTCTCAGCCCCACCCACCTGACAGGGTGTCTGTTGTGAAGGAGGAAGGTAAAGGAGATTATGAGCCGCTCTGAGACTCTTCGGAGTGGAGGGCAGGATATAAATCCAATATCATCTTCTTCAAGTAATATAAGGAATCAACATCCCCGTTAAATCCTGGGGGTTCCACTGTTCTGAGTGCTATAAAAACCTGCAACTCAGCAAGTTCCTTTTCTATCTGTTCCTGAAGTTCCTTTGCAATAAAATAGCTACTTTGAGGTCACCACTGAATGTCCTGGAAGGCTGAAGTCTTGTCCAATGGATTTCTCAGTCTTGTGTTTCTTGATGTCAGATTTGTGTCCATTTATTCTTTGGCATACTGTTTTACCTATCTGCCCTATGTAAAGAACTGGCAATCACTGTTGGCATTTAATCACCAGAATTACAGTCCATTTTCAGACCACTCTGAAGAAAATTGATATTCTGGAGGGCAGACTCAATGGTATTGTACTCCATCGATGTCCCCGTCCTCCCCAGGCTCTACCCTCAAATGTGCAGGACTTTTCCAAATGTCCAGGACTTACCAAGGTATCAATTCTACCCTACTCCCTGCTGGTGAGCAGGGTGGACCTGGCAATGCTAGGTGTTGTCCTTCATTTGGCAGGTCTACTTAACCACAGAAATACCAATTTTTAAGAATGTCTGACTTAAGAATGCCTGTCCCCCAGCCCAAAGAATGTCTGATTCCTGGCCCAAATGGCATCCAGATGTCCTCAACCAGACTGTCCAGCTTGACAGAACACCCTTCCAGCTGGGATCCAGGCCCTGCAGAACCTAATGCAGTTCCACAGGGCCACTAAAACAGAGTTGTTCCCAGGCCTGGCACTGGAGGTTCTGCTGCCCCAGGCAGACCCTTGCTCCCTGGCCACAGTGTGAGCAAGGTCGGGATGGCAGTGGGTGTGCTCAGAGCTGGGCTCTGAGCATGCTCACTGCCAGGCCCCCCAACTTCACCAAGGTTTCCCGAGCCTCAGGAAGCCTCTGCAAGGTCTGGATGGCAGCTGGCATGCTCAGAGCGGGGTTCTGAGCATGCTCACTGCCAGCCCCCCTAACTTTGCTGAGTTCTTTACATAGGCAGATAGGTAAAACCCTATGCCAAAGGATAAATGGACACAAGTCTGACATCAAGAAGAACAAGACTGAGAAACCTGTTGGAGAACACTTCAGCCTTCCAGGACAAGGTTCGGATGGCAGCAGGCATGCTCAGAGCTGGGCTCTGCCCCTGACTTTGCTGAGGCTTTCCAAGCCTCAGGAAGCCTTGGTGAGGTCAGGAAGGCAGCAGGCACGGCATATGAGGAGAAGGGACACCTTGTGGCACACCTAGGCCAGGTGGTGCCCCAGCCAGCCGCCTACTTGGCCTACTCTCATGCACCGGTCCTGGTCGTTCCACCAGGCCTATGGCTGAGGATAACAACAGGTTCCATCTTTGATCAGACTCCCTTTTCTCCTTTCTCACTTTTCTTCCTTCCCTTTTAAACCAGACAGATTATGCACCATTCCCCCCTGAGTTTTTATATTTTATGATACAGTAACATACTATTTTATTGTATTTATTGTATTTGTATTAGAATATTTTATTATGTTATCTTATCTGCCTTAGATTGTTTTATTATGTTATAATGTATTATGATATGATCCACTCTAAGCAGGGAGAGCAGGATACAAATCTAATAAATAATACGGAAATATTTGGGACAGATAGCAGGAAGCATACACTTAATGTGTCCTCTACACGTCTCTATCTAAGCAAATGAGTTAGAAAAAGCTATACAACTGAACTCTGGAGCATTAAAGATCTTGGCTAGGTTACGTTATACTCACAATGAAGATGATTAAAGGAAATATAAAATTCAGTATATCCAAGTTAAGTGTTGAAAGGTAAAAAAAAAATTTCCATTCTATTGTAGTTACTGGAATTTTGGATCGTAGAGACTTACCTCTTCCGACCTTCCCTTCCCCTTGTAACAGTTTAAATTCTTCTATTGAGGGCTGGGAAATTACTATGAATAAAATGTTCCCAGAGCTGCAGTAAGCAAGGACTCAACTCTCTTGTACAAACAGAACATTTGTGGGATCCACTGCATTATTTAATTCAGTCTACCAATAGACAAACCAATAATATGACACTTCAGGTACTGAGGGGGGAAATGTCATCTAATGTGTTGTTGCTAAGCTGCCCAGTGCACAGAACTGGGGAGAAAGAAGGGGAGATCGCCGAAACTAGGAAAATATATGCTGTGACTGCCCTTGTCTCTCAGTTAGGAATAACACAAAGACTGAGGAGTATGTTTCTATATATATTTAGCAAGATGATCCAGCAAGGGGGAAAGATGGCTCTTTCCACTGAGTGTATATGTACTAGGGTTCCCAATCCCCCCGCTTTAGCGGGAGACTTCTGGGTTCCCAGCTTAATCTCCCGGTCTTCAAAAATTGAGAAGCGGGGTGGGGGGGGGGTGGGGGGTGGAGGGGGGGAGAACATACCTATAGAGCTCCTGTTGTAGAGCTCCTGAGCAGTTTGTAAAATCCCTGTCCCTTTAAGGCTGGGCAGGAAGGAGGAAACAGGAAGGGCTTCGGAGAACGGCCCCTCCCTTCTTTGCTTTCGTTTTCTCAGCAGGCACAGTTCTCCGGAAGAAGACCAAGTAAGTATTTGTGTGTGTGAGAGAGAGGGAGGGGGATTCCCTGGTATGGAGGCCCTCCCTCCCTTTAGAAAGTGTGTGTGGGGGGAGGGAAATGTCTACTGGGCACTCTATTATTCCCTATGGAGAATCATTCCCATAGGGAATAATAGGGAATTGATCCGTGGGTATTGGGGGCCCTGGGGGGCTATTTTTTGAGGTAGAGGCACCAGATTTTTAGTATAGCATCTAGTGCCTCTCCCCAAAAACCCCCCAAGTTTCAAAACGATTGGACCAGAGGGTCCAATTCTATGAGCCCCAAAAGATGGTGCCCCTATCCTTAATTATTTCCTATGGAAGAAAGGCATTTGAAAAGGTGTGCTGCCCCTTTAAATGTGATGGCCAGAACTCCCTTGGAGTTCAATTATGCTTGTCACACCCTTGTTCCTGGCTCCACCCCCAGTGTCTCCTGGCTCCACCCCCAAAGTCTCCTGGCTCCGCCCCCAAAGTCCCCAGATTTTTCTTTAATTGGACTTGGCAACCCTAATATGTACAGTTTTTCCACCTTTACAATAAAACTATTAATCTCAGCCACTTATTTTGATTTTAAATTCTAAACAGTAATCTTTGTCTACTTGATACTACACTTCCTCATAAGGCAATCAGTGTTTAACATTTCCCTTCCCAACATCAACTAGATGGAATTTTAAAAAACACATTTTTTTTCAAAAAGAATTGAAAAATATGGAAAGAATTACAGTTATGACAGAAATTCAGTTACTAGCCTCAGGATTGAATGTTTTAACTGAATGTGACCTATTAATGTAGACAAGTTGAACATTTATAGCAGAATCATATTAGCTTTTAAAAAAACTGAAAAAATATTGAAGAATGAATAAGCTTGTAGGGGGTTTACAAACTGGACAACTCAGTGACAACTAGAAACCTCTCCAGCTCTCCAAATTTGCTCTCTTATCGTTTTCTTGATCTGAAATCATAGCACATTATTAGCAAAAGAGAACTTGCTGTCTTTCCAATTATGAAGGGTTAAAGTGAGAGGATCTGTGCTCCCAGACAGGCCTTTTACCTTAAGCACTGGGGAAGTCCTTCTTTTTCCTCCACATGTGCATAGGTGCAGCTGTGTGAGTGAGTGAGGGCTCTCTTTATTTTGGTTTATCTCCTGTTCAGAGAATAATGAAAGACAAATCCCTTAAATCCAATATTTTTCGGACCATTAGACGCACCGGACCATAAGACGCATCTAGTTTTTGGAGGAGGAAAACAGGAAAAAAATTTTTGAAGCTGTGCACCCATATCTGGGCACCTTCCCCCTCTCAATCCTGCCTCTGATCCCAGCCCTTACTAGAAGCAGCAGCTGAAGCCTGGCAGACAGGCACAGAAGAAGCCCCCCCCTCCACAAACCCAGCGCTTCGCGAAGCGCTGTGTTTGCGGGGGGGGGGGTCTTCCTCTTTGCCTGGCTTCAGCTTCTGCTGATAGCAAGGGCTGGGATCCAAGGCTTGGCTACTCCGAACCCAGCCCTTGCTATAAGCAGAAGCTGAAGCCACGCAGACAGGGACAGAGGAAGCCCCCCCCCCCCTCCGCAAAGGCAGTGCTTGGCCAAGCACTGCCTTTGCGGAGGGGGGCGGATTCCTTTCTGCCTGGCTTCAGCTTCTGAAGCCACGCAGACAGGGAAAGAGGAATCCCCCCCCCTCCGCAAAGGCAGCGCTTGGCCAAGCGCTGCCTTTGCGGGGGGGGGGGGGGATTCCTTTCTGCCTGGCTTCAGCTTGTGAAGCCACGCAGACAGGGAAAGAGGAATCTCCCCCCCCTCCGCAAAGGCAGCGCTTGGCCAAGCGCTGCCTTTGCGGGGGGGGGGGGTGGATTCCTTTCTGCCTGGCTTCAGCTTGTGAAGCCACGCAGACAGGGAAAGAGGAATCCCCCCCCACTGTCTACATATCTTTAGTTTTCTTTTTCATCTTACTCTTGTGTTCCTTTAAATGTTATTTATATATGTGAAGTAGGGCCCAGAATAGTATTATAAATATGTGGGAAAGTGGAGTTCTTTAACTACGTTACATGGATTGGTAAAAGTACAGTGTTCTAAGTTAAAGTTGGCAGGAAACAAGCCCTAAGAGCATGAGATTGTCACATGTAGGAAAAAGGAGTACTGCAGTACAGAGGCCCACCCATCAGTGAATCAAACAGTAGGTGTAAATGGCAGATGAAGAATAATGACGACTGAAGAAAACTAAGGACCCAAAACAAATACAGAAGGTCCATATAAAGCTTTAATAGTACTACTAATGTGAGATCAAATAGGACTTTGCAAGAATAAAACCAGATGGCAAGATGGGGTTGGTGAAAGAAGGGCACCTAAACCCCCCCAAAGATTACACTTGCAATATTTTTTTGAATTGGTTAGCAAAAATACACGATTGTTTCCAAAAAATATAGTGTGTACTTACATAATAGAATTTAGGAAAGAATATTGTGAAAAGCAAAGCACCAGGATTAATAACATGCCTGATCATTAACAGTGTATGCAAAATATCAGTTCATGACCAACAGATGTTCCACCACTGATCACTTTCACTCAAATTAATTCACATCCTTAAAACCATTAGCTTTCAAAAGCTGTAACATTTTAAATATGCACTTTCCTTAACCAGATAACCCTTTTTTAATTGAAGGAATTAAATGACAGTCATCTTGTTATTCTCCTAATAAAAATATATATCCAATTACTCACTGAACTATTCTACTAGTTCCATATAGTCCAATGTTGTAGAATCGTTATGGTGACATGGGCAGTTGGCACAGGGCCCAAGGAGCCCTCCTAAGTGGAGTAAACTACCTACAGGTTACTCTGCTGGTCTGATAGAAAGAAACCCCAAAGTCTCTACAAGCAGATTTGGAATTTTTCCATTAGCTTAATGCAGCCTTCCCTGATATAGGTGTTATAAAACATTACCATCAAAATAAGTGGTTTCACTCTCCATGGTAACTCTTCTATTGCACTTTGTTTATTAGTCTATTCCCTTCCCCGATTACAATAGCAACTATACATTATGCATCTGCATCCCTGCCCCGTAAAAACTCCTCTCCACTACTGTGAGTGCTGTATGGAAAGGCTTTCAAATGTTGGCCAAGGATGGAGTGGCACCATTCAGAGAAACAACAATTTGATTGAGATACACTGCCCCACATATCCTAGTTATATTAATTCATACAGCTTATTTAATTGAACTGAATTCACTGCCAAAGGAGGTGGTGGCAGCTGCATGCATTGATGGCTTCAAGAGGGGATTCAATAAACATATGGAGCAGAAGTCCAACCGTGGTTAATAGTCACAGGGTATAGATGGAACTGTTGGCCTGGGGCAGTGATGTTCTATACGCTTGGTGCTTTGGGGGGGCAACAATGGGAAGGCTTCTAGTGTTTTGGCCACACTAGAGGACTTCCTGATGGCATCTGCCCCCCCCCCCCCCACTGTGTGACAGTGTTGGACTGGATGGGCCATTGGTCTGATCCAACATGGCTTCTCTTATGTTTTTATATCTATCAATCACAAGAACATTCACAAATCAAAAGATACTAATGCAAGAGTGCAGATCCGGGATCTGATCCTGTGGTAAATTTCTGTTGATAGAAAGGAGAACCATTTTCACCAATTCTCCTTATTCCTGAAGACCCCCAATTCACTCCTCTTGCTTTCTTTTAGGTCCCCCCTGGGGCAGCATTTCAGGGGGTGCTCCAGAAAGGAGAGGAAAGAAGGTCCTGTTCCATTGACAGAAGTTCCTTCTTCTATCAAGAGAAATTACTGTTGTATTCAAGCCATGGAAACTGCATGTGAATATTCCTAGAAAGAAGGCATACTGAAGGCAAAGTTCAATATCTTGTTAAAAAGTACAAATCCAGACAGGATGATCTACAAAGTTCCTTTGAGCCCCAAAAATGTATTGTATGCAATGGATCTTCAAGGTGATCTCAACAAAGCAAATATTAAGAGAGTGTTATTTTAATTGCAAATGTGGTTCTTTTTAATAAAAGAAGCATATGGTCCCATAGGAAAAACGTAACAGCCTTGTAAACAACCAAATGAAATTCCTGGCTTTTATTTAACTACCATGCATTTTACTGCTCTGTTAATTGAACTGAATTTAGTGTAGGTCTTAATCAGTCTTTTAAATGTCCCACTTGCTGCTAGAGGGCTTTGTGTTGTACAAAGGGGTTCATACCTCATCCGCCACTTAATTTTGCAGATCTGCTTTGAATGCAAAGCCCAGCCTTGCTGGGGCCATTAACAAAACTATTTTTCTTCCAGCTGTTGAGGATTAGATGTGAAACATCCATTAAGAGAACTACTTGATGGCATGTCTGGCAAGGATGCTATAAAAATGGAAAGAGCACCACAGCCCCAGAAAATTAATGTATCCTTCACAATAGAACGATCACCACCTATTGTTACCAAATATTGATTATGCAGCAGCATGATATGCAGAACCAAACATTTTCATTGCTAAGACAAAAAGAGGTTATGTCCAGCATTTGGAGAGAATCACCACAGAGAAGGAATCATATGGACAAAACTGCAATGTCAATATTTGTAAGTCCAGTATATATGTCATTAAGTATGCTATGCAGCCTCATCAGTCTTTATATCCACGAAAATGAACACCACCACTTCTTTGCCCAAGTCCCTTCCCTGAACAGCAGAGAGGCTTCCCAAGCTCAACTGGATAATGCCAATATTAAATTCCTCAAAGACAAGGGAGATGCAACAGATGCAGATTCTCTCACCAAATGTTTTCCTCCATGGTGTTATGACTGAGGTCCTTCTCAAGTATCAACTTCAGAGAAGATGGAGGGAAAGATGAGGAAAAATGGATGGGGAAAGCTGACAGTCTTTCCCCCAATTCATTTGAGAATATGAAAGCATAATGTCAATTCCTTAGTCAGCAACTCTAGCACCAAGTTCGTCCTACCACTGTTGGATCTAATCACAATGGCCTTATCCAGCCATGAGGTTGTAAAAAATTAAAGACTCTTAAAATTTCTTAAAGGGTCAACAAATTCCACAAATTTCCCTCTTGCAGCTGAAGCCCACTGAAATTTGTTCCTGGAGGTCATCTGACACTCAGGAACACACTGGTGTAAGTTGGCTAGTCTTTAAGGTGCCACTAGGTTCTTGCTTGTTTTTGGTGTAACGGAGTATCGAGTAATGTTATGTGACTGTTCCTCTGAAATTTCTAACAAGAATATTTTGGTCATGGAAACTCCTTGAGCACTCTAACAACTGAGAAAACTTCTGTATAACCTGAATTGAATTCAAGATTAATCCTCAAAACCCAGTACAACTCAACTAGCACCAGTTGTATATGTGATGTATGTGGAGTCCCGGTGAGGACTTGTGCTGCTGCATTCCGAACCATCTGGAGTTTTTGGGTCAGTTTCAAGGATAGGCCCAAGTACAGCAAATTACAGTAGTCTAATCTGGAGGTGACCATTGCATGGATTACTGAAGCTAAGTCTGAATGAGACAGTTGCCTGACCTTGCATATTTGAAAAAAAATGTGTGGCAACATTTGTGACCTGTGTCTCCATTGTTAAGGAGCCATCCAGGATCACACCCAAGCTCCTGATGGTTTGTGGCACTCTTAAAGTCACACCCTCAAGTGCTGGAAGTTGACATCCCAAACATGAGTCTCCATGCTCCAGCCACAGAACCTCCATCTTAGGAGGATCCAGTTTCACCCAGCTTTGATTTAACCGTCCCACCACAGCCTACAGCCCCTCAGCCAGGTTTGCTGGGGTGGTATCCAGCTGGCCTCCCATCAACAGAAAAAGCTGGATGTCATCAGCATACTGGTGACATCCCAGCCTGAAACTCTGCACCAACTGGGCGAGGGGGCACATGTAGATATTAAATAACATAGTGTTCAGATCATGCAAAGTGATGGTATTGCTTTACTCTGCTCAGGTTAGATCTCACCTAGAGTATTCAGTTTTGGGCACCACAATTTGATATAGATAAGCTGGAACATGTCTAGAGGAGGGCAACAAAAATGGTGAGGGGTCTGGAGACCACGTCCTAGGAGGAAAGGTTGAGGGAGCTGAGTATATTTAGCCTGGAGAGGAGATGACTGAGACCAGTACTTGAAGGGCTTTCATATAGAGAATGGTGCATGGTTGTTTTCTGTTGCCTCAGAAGGTCAGACCAGAACCAATGGGTTGAAATTAAATCAAAAGAGGTTTCAGTGAACTTTCTGACAGAGCGATTCCTCAGTGGAACAGGCTTCCTTGGGGGGTGGGGTACTCTCCTTCTTTGGAGGTTTTTAAACAGAGACTAGATGGTCATCTGACAGCAATGCTGATTCTGTGAACTTAGTCAGATCATGAGAAGGAGGGCAGTAAGGGTTGCATTAGTGCTTAGTTCTTATAGCCCTTTCTCATATGCCCAGGAAAATGCTGATCACCATTTTGGGGTCAGGAAGCAATTTTTCTCCAGACCACTTTGTCAGGGATCCTGGAGGGTTTTGTGGATTTTTTTTTGTCATCTTCTAGGTGTGGAGCAGTTGTCACTGGGAGGGTGAGGGGTAAGTATTTGTGAATTCCCTGTATTGTGCATGGGATTGGACTAGATGACCCTGGAGTTCCCTTCTATGATTCTATCTAATAGTAACAGCAGCAGTGACCTGCCTTGGTCCAACTGCCCTATGGAGCTCATCTGTGCTGTCTCCATCCCATGGCCAGGGCAAAAGCTGGACTGGAATGGGTCAAGAGCTGATGTATCCAGGAAACTCTAATGCTGCTCTGCAACTGCTCTCTCAATTACTTTACCAAGAAATGAAACATTCAAAACTGGATGGTAATTGGAAGGATCTAAAAGCTCCAAAGATGGCTTTTTAAAGAGCAGTACGACCACAGCCTCCTTCAATCAATTAAAAAAGTTAGTTTGAAACTAAGAATACTCATGCAATCTAATAGCATAATCTATTTTAAACCTCTGTGCACTTCAGAATTATGCATATATGCAAGAATATCAAGCAACATCACTAATTTCAGATCACAAACACATGAACCTGTCTTATGCAACCTGTCCTTCTGTTGAACTTACCATGTAAGGAGGAGCAGCAGACATGAGAGCACTGGAACTGAATTGTCTGCATGGTGCAAACATTTGAAGGAAGCACTCCTCCATACATCCCTACACAGTTGATTTCAGGAGGGTGGTGTGCACTATGGCTACTAGAAGACTGGCAACTAATGGGGGAGGGGCTTGTCAGCAACACAGTTGCATTGGAAAATGCTAATCACCAGTGATATGCTGACATTACTTCTGATCATGCTGGAAATGACATTGAAGCATTGGGATGCTAGCACTTCCCCCCCAGTGAAGTGGCAGCCAGAAGCACCTCCAGGGATTAGGAGATCTCTTCCCCCAGCAAAATGCATGCAAGCAATTCTTCTGCACATTTGCATCATGAAAATAACTTGGATGGAGATGGAGTTACCATGCTCATGCCCACTTTCATGCGGAAAGTCAACACAAGGCTACTGAATCAGACCATTGGTCCATCAAGGTCAGTACTGTTTATTCAGCAGCTCTGCACAGATTTAGGTCTTTCAAATCACAGCTACTTGATTCCTTTAACTAGAGGTGCTGGGGGTTGAACCTGGAACCTTCTGCATGTTTTGTATCTGAGTTGCAGCCACTCCCTGCAAACTTATTTGGAATCAAGTCCCACTGAACATAATAGAATTTCCTTTCAGGAAGATATAAATAATTCTGGGTTGTTAAGTGTCTGTAAAAAGGTGCTACTAATTACTGGGCAAAAGAGTTTCTCTCAATGAGGTGGCAAAACAAGTGTCCATAATATTTGGTCCGCAGTCACAAATATTCATCATTTGTGAATGGAATACACTGAAGATCTTAGGTATCTGAAGGGCATAAAATAGGAGAACGCCTGTATGTTCTTCCATGTATGATCCTAGTGATATTTGGGATAGCATCTATTTTTTAATGGCATTTGTGTGTGCGTGTATGTGTGTGTACATCTGGAAGTCATGGTTGACTTCTAGCAGCTCCTGTCAGGACTTGGATGTTCAGAGAGCTGACTTGCTATTGCTTGCCTGTGTCCCAGCCCTGGTACTCCTTGGAAGCCTCCCATTCAAGTATCTGCCAGAGTCAGCTCCGCTTAGTTTTCAAGATTTAACAGGATTAGGCTAGCCTGGGCTATGCAGGTCAGAGCATATTTGGGGTACCATCTGTGACATCTCACTAGACCGGAAACTAAAAGGAAGACCAAAACACATGACACATTTTTGCTTATGAGGCTTAACCTCAGAAGTAATATTTTTCACACATTTAACATAGTCTGTGTGACTATGGGTCTTACAAAAAATTTCCAGTCAGTAGATCTAGGCAGATAAGAGATATTCAGAGAAGTTAAAAACATTAATAGATTAATGGGCATGATTAACCAACTAAAGCTTGCAATTTTATAATGGACATTTTATCAGCATATACATTTATTTCCGTATTTTTTATTAGCAAGCCAACTGCTGTGGAAAATTAGCTTATGGGTGGCAGGCTGCTTTCCCCCTTTTCCTTGAAGCTTTCTGCTCTTGCACTCTAGCTGCTGAGCCAGCACATATGGTAGTGACTTATATGAAGTACATCCAGCTGCATGACCCAAATGCCAAACTCTGAAGTGTATACTTGTGCAACAGAATGGGTCGCTGCTGAGCTAGTATTTTGTCTAATCCATTGTGACTGCCCCAAAAGCTACCGAAATGTCATTGCAGTAGCAAAGTGCCTTGTCTTTGTAAACCTTCATTCTCAGATTAACCTAAATTAACTTTCAATATGCAAAACACTATAAGAAGATTCTAAAATCCCACACAAAGAAGCCTAACACTCCTCTGAGTGTACAAGCAAGATCTCATCAACACAGGGAGAATGCTACATCCAATTGTTCAATGCTCATTAAGTATGCTTTTCACAAAAAAGTGATTCTTCCAATATTCCCATTTATGTAATCAACCAGAAAAATCAGTCACATTTATTATTGCAAACTATATTCATGCAAACTATATACATATATATTTAAAAACAACATAATTCAATTTTAAAACCACCAAAACAACCTTCCAGTATCTCCTAAAACAACCCTCTCATCTCCTCAGGTGTCTGTTCCATAATTGTGGGATCCACAACTGAGAAGTAGATGGCAAGTGGGCAATCTTCAGTGGGAGGACAGCCAGAAGATGACAGCTAGTGGACAGCAACTGGTGCATGGGAACATGGGGAAAGGGCCAGTCCAGATATTTGGGTCCCAGGGTCCTTCAACTGCATTCAGATGAAAACTGGTAATCAATATACCTGTTTTAAAATAGGCAAGATGTATTTCTGTCAGCAATAATCATTATATTGTATGCTGAACCAGACCTGCAACCAGATTTAAATGGGCCATGGGCAAATTTATTTTGGAATTCCTGGAGCTGCTCTGCCACCCTTCCTCAAGAAAGGCAAACTGTGAACCAGCTGCATTATCCCTGAACAGAACAAGAATGTATAAGAGCAGCCCTGACCTGAATAGCCCAGGCAAAAGTCCAGTCTCCTCAGATCTCAGAAGCTAAGCAGGGTTGACTGTGGTTAGTAGTTGGATGGGAGACCTCCTTGTAGTTGGGAGGCAAGGGCAAGCTCTATTCAGTCACCTCTTTGAGTATTCTCCAGGCCTCCAGTAGGAGTCAGACATCAGAGGTTGACATTACTTCCAAGTGCAAACACACACACACATACAAAATACAAAAAAAAAGGAATGTATAAGAGCACAAGAGATGGTCCTCAACAATTCCAAGAACCATATCAGTATCTATTGGCAAGATCAATTTGAATCCATCCTCTTAAAAAAAATGACAAGCAGGTAATTCTGATGCCTAGATGATGCTCCCATCACCTCCACCTCATAATCAAGAAAGTGGCCTCTGTCTGATTTAGAAGAACATAAGAGCCCTGCTGAATCAGACTGTGGTCCATCTAGTCCAGCATCTTGTATCCTAGGTCAGCCAGTTACTCTGGAAGGACAACAACAGGTCTTAGGGGCTGAGGCCTCCCCTTGATGTTGCCTCCTGGCACTGGTATTCGCTGCCTCTGAATGTGCAGGTTCCATTTAGTCACCACAGCTAGTAGCCACTGACAGACTATCCTTCATTAATCCATCTGATCTCCATTTAAAGCCATCTGTGCCTACAGCCATCACTACATCCTCTGGCAGCGAAATCCACATTTTAATCACTCATTGAGTTAAAAAGTATTTTCTTTTGACATCCATTCTAAGACTTCTGCCAGTCATCATTTAAAGCAAAACAGCTGGTTTTTCTCTGGTTATTATGATATCTTCCAGTTATTATGATATCTTCCAGTCTTCTTCATAGTCTCCAGCTCCATTACAAACCAAGGAACCAGGGGCCTGACTAAAGGAAGAAGTATATAAATATAATTGGGATGCATAGGTCTGCACTGTGTGTACATTCCTACTGTCTTTGCTGTCTCCAGAAGAGCAGGAGCCATTTGCAGACGACCAGGATGGTATTGGTCAGCAGGGTCTGAAAGGCTGTTGTCCTTCTGTTCAGCTATGGAAGGATTTCTCATAAACTGAGATGAAATATAAGAGAGCAGCATTTCCACCCTTGGGATTAGCACAGACTTATTCTGGGAGCAGCCTGTTTTCATAGAAGCAGCAAAGTTTATAGCAGAAACTCATGGTGTGAGAGCTTAATTCAATGGGTCTACTAAAGAAAAAATAAAATTTGTCTATAGCTCTGTGAAGGATGAGATTTCAAATTATGGTTAGATACAAAAACATAACAGTGGGAACCCTAGCATCTTACAGGACCAGCTGTCCAGAAGAATCTGAAATACTAGGTTTCTTCTTTACAGTGCTGACCCCTGATTATACAGGGTGGCAAAGCTTCTCTGATTTCAGTTCTTGTCCTTTAAGTTCTTGATTATTTTCCACAGCACCTGGGCAAGATAAGACTGATCTCCCTGGACAAAGTGGGCAAGATAAGGTTGCTCTCCTTGTTTCCAAGTCACAGTATCAAAAAGTAGTTTCCTGACAAAAAGCCTTTCAGAATGGTCTTCAGAAAAAAGCAAATCAGAATTGTAGAATACTTTTTAACATTTGCTTGTCAATTGGCTCCAGATCACACCAGTCAATAATCAACTTTATCAGCATAATATTCTCAGAAGAGAGGAGAGAAAGGAAATGGCAGGTCCAATTTTAAGCAAGCTTCTTTAATTAATATTGGCTGGCCAAGGAAAGCCAACTATTTCCCACTATTGTTTGGGGGGGGGGAGGGGTTTGTAGCAAGAACTTATTTCCATATTAGGCCACACACCCCTGATGTAGCCAATCATCCTGGAACTTACAGTAGGCCCTGTACCAAGAGCTCTGTAAGCTTTTGGAGGATTGGCTACATCAGGGGTGTGTGGCCTAATATGCAAAGGAGTTTCTGCTACAAAAAAAGCCCTGATTGTAATGACAGTGGTGGTTTTGCTTCATCTAGCAGGACACTGGTTTGTTTGTGTGAACAACTGCCAAGTTACTTTCCTTTCTGATCCTTCATAAATTGGATTAAATGACAGCACACTAAGAAGCTGGTATCTCTTATGTTGTACTCATCATGGTTGCCCATAAAACTTTAGATACAAGCAGGTTTGGCCTCAGTAGTCAATAGAAGTTTCATATTTGATCTTTGAATTAGCTTTCTCTTGATCATTTGTGACCTGGAATCGATTAAGCTGGTATTTGATTCTTGGCTTTCTGCTTATGTTGTATCACTATTCACTGCTCATGCTGTACATAGCAGGAGCTACCGAGTAGGCCAGGTAGGTGGCTGCCTAGGGCACCATCTGGCCTACAAGGGCAACAGGCACCCCCCTCACTGTGCACAGCCTCCCTTCACCGCCCCCTCCACTGCAAACGCAGCAGCAGGGGTGGTGGACTACAACTCCCTGGGAGCTATACCCTGCTGCTGCCTGGGGAGGTGGGAGGCAAGATGGCACTTCAGTGGGACCTGGGAGCCAGCAGTGCCTCTGCTTCTCCCACCACTGAACTGTTGCCTCCTCCAGCACTGGGGTTGGCGGTGGTGACGGCAGTGCTGGGGTTGGCTCCACGGAAAGGAGAGAGGGAAGAAGGCCCCCTGCTGGGCCATGCTGGGCTACAGGTGAAGGGCAGAGGCCCTCCCACCTGGCCTTGCAGCTCTCAGCTCCTCCCTGCCGTCACTCCAGCTCTTCCCGCCTGGGCTTCCGTGGCTGCCTTTTGCTTCAGACCCAGGAGGGAGGAGCTTCTCCCTGCCACCACAGGAGGGAGGGAGGCTGGCAAGAGGAGGAGCCAAAGGCAGTAGTTGCCCAACCCTTCCTGACAAGGGCAGCAAGGTGGTGGGTGTGCTCCCCCTTCCAGTGAGTAAACTGAGGGCAGGGGTGCCCTCAATTTGGGCCTGCCACCATGCTCAACCTTGCCACCTTTAGCCCACCCCCGGTGCACATTGGGGTAAGTAGGAAAGCCCTGGCTTTAGCCATAGGGGGTGGGAAGGGTTTGGGCAACGAGCCAGGAAGTTGTGGGTGGGGGTCTCACCTAGGATGCCAAAAACCCTGGTGCTAGCCCTGATGTTGTATCACTACAACCAATGATTTTTTTTGCTGGGGGAACATGGTAGAATAGTGTTCCAGAACCCTTTTGTGGAAACAAATGTGTTTCTCCTTCACTTCCTTCTCAAGAGTTCCAGCACCTCTTTTTTCATAACAAAAGCCATGACTACAACTTTCCCCAAATTGCTAGTTTTTATCACATGCTTATGCAATTAATTCAGTGTACCATACAAACATGTGGAATCACCTTTTTAACATTTGGAAGAGTTCTTCATAATATGAAAGCAAAAACCCCATACTTGATGTAACTATCCAAAAACTGGCAACTTTTCTTGATATATCTTATATTCTAATAGTGAAGTCAGCCAATCTTTTGGATACTTTAATCCAGTGATCACAGCAGTCAACAGGCAAGACACACCATTCTATAAATGTGAAAAGGGCCACAGGTTTTGCAGAAAAATGTGAACTATTAAAAAAAATACACCGGAGAGTTTAAAAGAGCAGGAAACAAGAAAAACAGCACATGTAAATGTAAGCAACAGATTTCCTCAGTGGCTGTCACTAGGCAACCACAGTATTCCTATCTGGGTTTCTCTGAGTAACAGGCAGGGGGAGGAGGCAGAGACCTTTCCAGGCCTATTTTGGCCTTTGACAGAGGACTCATTAGGGTCAGGCCTGACTAGGATTGTCAACTCCAGATTGGGAAATCCATGGAATTTTGGGGTGGAGTTTGAGGAGGGCAGTGCTTGGGGAAGGGAGAGGCCTCAGCCAGATAAAATACCACCTTCCAAACCAGTCATTCTCTCTAGGGGGACATATCTCTGTTGTCTGGGGTTTGGTTGTAGTTCTGAGAGATTTCCAGGTCCTCCCTGGAGGTTGGGAGCCTTAGGCCTGGCAGCAACATCTGTGTGGCTTGATACCACATGACTTTCATGACTCAACTAAGGTCTGGCTGCTTGCTACTGTTCAACAGCAGCCACCCTACAAAAACTAGAGATGGTGTAGCAATTTGAGCTTCAGAGTAGGGTCTGGGAGACCCAGGTCTGAATCCCTACCTTGCTGTGGAAATTCATTGGGTTATTTTGGAGCAGTCACATACTTTCAGACTAATCTACCCCACTGGGTTGCTGTGCATATAAAAAGGAGGAAGTATCCCCCCCACACACAAGTTCTTGAAGGCAAGTGGGCCTGGCTCAGTGGCTGACACCACACAACTGGACTATAGTTTTCCTATGTAGATGTTGCTGAGGAGGGAAGAAGAGACAACTTAAGATAGAAGTGAAGATAAAGGTGGATTCGCTATTGGGTGGGAAGGAAATATTTAGGAAATGTTTAGAGATTGTGGAGGTGGAACCTGAGTATGGTGGGGTTTGAGGAGGGGAGGGACCTCAGAGGGGTATAATGCTGTAGACTCCATGCTGCAAAGCATCCATTTCCTCCAGGGGAACTAGGGTTGCCAACTCCCAGGTGAGGGCTGAAGATCACCTGGAATTACAACAGCTCTCCAGATGACAGAGATTCATTCTCTTTAAGAAAATGGCTGCTTTGGAGGGTATTATACCCTGCTGAGGTTTCTTCCCTCAACAAACATTGCCATCTCAAAGCTCCACTCCTAAATCTCCAGGAATTTCCCAACTTGGAGCTGGCAACCCAGAGGGGAACTAATCTCTTTAGTTGGCAGATCCATTGTGATTCTAAGAGATCTACAGGCTCGCAACTCTAGAAGGAAAGAAGGAAGCAGGAAAAGGGGAGAGACTATGGGGGCTTTCAGGAAAAGGAAAGGAAATAGTGGGGGAAGGCAAAATGAGATACCTTCTGCAAGTCCTTGTGGGTTCCCACTTGTCAAGTATATTACTGAATGGTTTTCAGAACAAGAAATTCTTGTGAGAAATTAAGAGCTCTGTAAAATATGTTACCCATATGCCTGAGAGAGATCAGCACCCCCTATCACTTGAGAATATCTTGGTAAGATCCAGCAATGAAAACGTGAAATGTAGATATGGATAGTCCTCAGAACGATTATTACTGTGATGATACAACTTGTTCAAATGCAGCAGACAGGAATGCTAAAAGTGTATTCAGCATGTCCAGCTAGCAGCTAAAGCTAAGAGCCAAACAAGAAAGAACTTGCAACAGTAGTGTCTTAACTGCCGCTGAGGATTTATTAATCTGAAGTGTAAAGTCGAATGCTTGCTAGAGCCTAGGCCCAGTAGAACTTGTGCAAGGATCATTATGAAGGGACAGTAATGAAGAAGGCCTCAAGCTAAGTGCTTCACCTTCTAGAAGCAGCTTCCAGGCAGGGCCATTAGTCCCTTTGTTTCTGAAGTAAGATATGCACTAAAGCAGGATCAGCACTGGATCTCTCACTTCGACCTATTCCATGGGTTGTGCTTTCTTAGAAGCAGGTGTCCCTGAGTACTCTTTTGCTGAGACTCTGTCATTATTGCTGAACATGAGTGTCCCTCACTATGGTTTTATCCCCTGAATATGTTCCTTCTGATTAAAAAAACTGGCAGATTTAGATAATGTCATATCTGGGTACCAGTAAAGTTTTGTCCAACTTGTACAGACACTAGAGCCTACAAATTGACAACTCTCACTTCTTGTACACAAGCACAAACACCAATCTACTGCAATGGCTGTAAAATATGTACCTAATCAAGTACAGAAAACTACCAGGGAAGGCTGTCATTAGATAATTACATTTTATACTCTTACAAATCACTTTTCCCTTTCCAAATCTAATGGGATTATTCTAAATTACACTGGATTGAATAGACTGTTTACTGAAAGTTGTTATTTTTCAGCACTTGTCAAGTGACTCTGATTTGAGCTGTTTTCCCTCTCCTTCAATACCCTCAAGAAGTCCTGATTCTCATCTGGTGTCTCTACATTCTTCCAAATTTGTCTGTTGCTATGGTTAATAGTTGCTAGAGGATACTATGGTAGCAATCAAGCAAAAGGTAAATTCCTTACTCTCTTCTGATGTGGCACAGGAAATGACAGCACCAGGAGTCCAAACCAAGGTTTGAATTCATCTGGTACAGGTTATATGAGAAAACTGTCTTTACAACAACAACAACAACAAATTTTATTTGTATCCCGCCCTCCCCGCCGGAGCAGGCTCAGGGCGGCTAACAACATGGTTCAGAGTTAAATTATACAAGTAAATAAAACTACATTAAACATTATCAGCATTTAATTAAAATCTGGTTAAGCTTTAAAATTAAATTAATTAATTTTTAAAAGTGCTAGTGCTATGTTTACTTTTTCTGATGGCGGTTTCCTTCGCAATTTCCATTTTCATCAGGGAAAGCCAGTCTGAAGAGGAAGGTCTTGCAGGCCCTGCGGAACTGTTCTAGGTCCCGCAGGGCCCGCATTTCCTCTGGAAGTTGGTTCCATAGGCTCGGGGCTATAGAGGAGAAGGCCCGGTTACGGGTGCTTTGCAGCTTCACCTCTCTCGGTCTGGGGATAGTCAGCAGGTTTTTCCCGGCTGGCCTCAGTGCTCTCTGGGGTTCATATGAGGAGAGACGGTCCCTAAGGTAGACAGGTCCTCGACCATATAGGGCTTTAAAGGTAATGACCAGCACTTTGTAACGAACCCGGTATGTAACTGGCAGCCAGTGCAGTTCGCGCAGCCCAGGCTGTATGTGCTCCCATTTAGGGAGTCCCAGCAACAATCTAGCCGCTGCGTTCTGCACCAGCTGCAGCTTCCGGGTTCGGCACAGAGGCAGCCCCATGTAGAGGGCATTACAGTAATCCAGTCTCGAGGTGACCGTTGCATGAAGCACCATTGCCAGATCTTGGCGCTCTAGGAAGGGAGCCAACTGCTTTGCCCGCCTTAGATGGAAAAAGGCTGACTTGGCAGTGGCTGCAATCTGGGCCTTCATTGATAATGCAGGCTCCAGTAAAACTCCCAGGCTCTTAACTCGGTGCGCCGCTTTCAACGGCGCCCCGTCGAAGACCGGGAGAGGTATTTCCCCCCCCCCCCCGAGTGCCCCGACCCAGACAAAGGACTTCTGTCTTCGCTGGATTCAGTTTACTTCCTTTGATCCATGGCATTTTCAGTTAAAAGGGTCAGGTAAGAGATAGTGATCTTTTTCACACAGCCTAAGTATTCCGGTATGCCAGCTGGTCAGTTACTGAACAGTAACGGGTTTCTGCTGGCATTTCAGACAGACCCGATTCAGTAACTGGCTGCTACCGGAATACTCTCACCTTTTCACACAGTCCTGCGGCTGTCCCAGTAGTGAGGCATGCCTGAGTCGTTACTAACAAAGAGCAGCTTCTTCCACTTTTCAACCCCTTCTTCCGGGTTGAAATCGCTATGGGGTGCTGTGTGAAATGTCCAGTATCTAGAAGAAGAAGATATTGGATTTATATCCCGCCCTCCACTCCGAAGAGTCTCAGAGCGGCTCACAATCTCCTTTACCTTCCTCCCCCACAACAAACACCCTGTGAGGTGGGTGGGGCTGGAGAGGGCTCTCACAGCAGCTGCCCTTTCAAGGACAACCTCTGCCAGAGCTATGGCTGACCCAAGGCCATTCCAGCAGGTGCAAGTGGAGGAGTGGGGAATCAAACCCGGTTCTCCCAGATAAGAGTCCGCACACTTAACCACTACACCAAACTGGCTCTAACCCGGGAGCAGTTTTCACGTCCTTTTTCGCCCGCCGGCGCGCGCGATCTCTGGCTTTTTTTTTTTTGGAACATCGGGCTAAGATCGCTATAGCGCTATAGCGATGTATCACAACAGCATCACCTTAGGGATGCCTGGGCTCCATTAAGATGCCAGATATCGCCGTCGCTGAAACCTGGTAACTTATCTCAATGGAGCCTAGCCATCTCTATGGTGTTGCTGTTGTGATACGTCGCTATAGTGCTATAGCGATCTTTGCCCGACGTTCCAAAAAAAAAAAATAAGCTGGAGATCACGAGCTGGCAGGCAAAAACGGCTGGTGCTGGTGGAAGCGAGATAAGAGCAGAACAGTGTGAAATGGCTCGCTTCAATCACGGAACCCTATCGGAAAAAAAAACCATGTGTCTGAAAACTCCCATCCCTGTCTCAGATTACTGCAAGGCGGCACAATACCGACTACCTTCCGGCTTCCACTGGTAAGTGTGAAAAGGGCCAGTGTGAAAGACCTTGCTTGGCCTCAGACCTTGGATAGCAACTGCCAGTCTTGAGTAGACAATACTGACTCTGATGAACTGATGGTCTGATTTAGTGCAAAGCAGCTTCACGTGTTCCTTAATGAAATGTAGCTATCTCCCCTGTTGCTACCAAGACACCATTTGGGCATATTTTTCTCTCTCCTTTTCTATCTTGCCACCAAGACCACCTCAACCAGCTCCTTTCTGCCTGTCACATGGGCCAAGTTTATGACAATGCAAAGCCACAAGAAAGCAGAGATGGCAGGATTGTTACTACCTGTTAAGTCTGCTGAAATTTTTGTCCAACTTGTACAGACACTAGAGCTTACAAATTGACAACTCTCACATCTTGTACACATGCACAAACACCAATCTATTGCTGAGGATGAGAATGCCTTCTGAGAGAAATTAAACCTCACCCTAAACCAGTTATCCAAGGCTCCACAGTGTTTTACCAAAGATCATTCAAAAGAAAGGAACAGGTCATCCTAGTGCTCAAGCTTTAGAAGGAAATGAAGACTACATAAGCATCTCTCTTTGAGAAGTTTTCAGTCCAGAATTATGTCATTTGGATTGCTGGTATATCCTTCCTAAATCTCTCAGTGTACCCAGGGCTGCCATGACATACTACTATTGTTTCCTCATTTAAAAATACTCCTAGGACTCTGGATCTCTCAACTCTTCATTTTCAGCTGATCATAGGGACATACATGTTGGCTTGCCTGGCTTTCTCTCCAACTCTTACAGCCTGAGATGCAAATAATCTTTCATTCTTAAATCACTTCTCGGTGTATGTGTTACTGAGGACAGAATCTTTCCAGAAATCAAAATTTGTGTACAATCTTGCTGCTATGGAAGCCTTCCAGTTCTAGATAGAACATCTAGATAGAACATTACTGACACTCTAACCTGCTCAGAAACTATAGCAAGGCTTTCCCCCTGAATTGTTTGGGATTATTACCTGCCTGAGTGTTTGAATACCGTTTTAGTGAAACTGGGCCTTTGTCAGGCCTGTGTGAATAGATAAATCCACACCTGCTGTACTTCTTTGGCTTCTAATCTCCTCCCTTCTTGAGTTATACATACTGTACAGTGTGCATAGGTGCACACATGGAGATTATAGTATTGAGCACTGTGGCAGTACACTTAATACTGCCTGCTTGAGTTTTGCTAATTACTAACTAATTTGCTAATTAAATTAACAAACTTATCCTCAATTTCACCCTATCCCATCTTCTCAGAACCTCTTTCAAATTTTTGCAGGGGGCCTTCTCACTTTGTCAATAATCCCTTTCTGCCATTTGTCTTTGCCATCAGCCAAACTGAGTGCTTTCTTTTAAGGCAAGTGTAAAATCTAAGCCATTAGTTTCTTTATCAGAAGAGCAGAAGAAGGAGGGGTTTCTTCTTTATCCTCAGACTACTTTAGTAGGACTTTAGCCAAAGTTAGAAAGTGGGCAATGTTTACACATGTATAGGTGTCATGTATACGTAGGCTTGCCAATCCCCAGGTTCCAGCGGGGGTTCTCCTGCTTTCCCAGGCTCCTTCCCACTCCCAGTCAGCTGGCCAGTGGGGGGAAGCTCCACCCCCACAGCTACCATGTGCCTTTCCACCTCTGGAGGCCTCAGACTCCACTTGGAAAGGCTTCCTCTTGGGATGGTGTGTCTGTGTCTTTAAGGCTGAATGGGGACGGGGGGAGCAGGCAGAACAACATGGCTGCTCCCAGTGGCTGTGAAAGCAGCCTAGACCCTCCATTGGTTGCACAACTTTTCAGAGGTCGTTTGCATAGAGAATGTAAACTTGAACCTTTGGTTGCTCTGTATTACTTTGAAGAAGTTGGAAATTCAGCAACTCACGAGTAGAGATGCCAATCCTCAGGTGGGAGCAGGCCCTTCCTTGCTTCAGAGTCATCAAGAACAGGGGGAGGGGCGGGGAGGGAAATGTCTGCTGGGCACTTGATTATTCCCTATGGAGATCGATTTCCATAGGGTATAATGGAGAATTGATCTGGGGGTAACTGGGGCTCTGGAGGGGCTGTTTTTTGAGGTAGATGCACCAAATTTTCAGCATAGCATCTAATGATGCTCCCAAAGTGCTCTCCAAGTTTCAAAAAGATTGGACCAGGGGGTCCACCTCTATGAGCCCCGAAAGAAGGTTCCCCTATCCTTCATTATTTCTAATGTAGGGAAGGCATTTAAAAGGTGTGCGGTTCCTTAAATTTGATGGCCAGAACTCCCTTTGGAGTTCAATTGTGCTTGTCACAACTTTGCTTATGGCTCCACCCCAATGTCTCCTGGCTCCACCCCCAAAGTCCCCAGATATTTCTTGAATTGGACTTGGCAACCCAGAGACTTTGTAACAAAAATTCTTGTTACAAACTCAGAGACTTTGTAACAAAAATTATTGTGCCCCTTTTGTCATGGTTTCTTGGCCTCCTATTGTCCTTTGATTCTATAGCCCAAGTTTTGGACTAAATCTGCATTTGAAGCAAGTCAGACTGCAAAGATGTTATTAAATCTAGTACGGCCCTAACGAGCAGTTGAGTCAAGTTTGCATCAAAATTCTGGCCCTTTGTTAGAGCTCCTCTCTCTCTGCATTTTATATCAAATGTATATTAAGCAATAGAGCAGATGTGTTGAATGTCAGTCAATGACTGCCAACAAAACTCACTAAATTGTAAAAACAGAATAAACCAACACTACATTAGCTTTGGTTTGGCAGAGATTCATATCGTCTCTTGCCTCTGGCTTGAGTGCAATATTTGTCATGCAGCCAACAGCACTATCAAGCAACTGAAACCAGAAAGCATAACGTACGTGGGTGAGGGTGGAGGTGAAAGAACTGGCCTGGAAATATCATTGGCAATAGTATAGCCTTATCATCTGTGATGCCAAAAGTTCTCCGTACAACTGGTTGAGCTTTTCATAGACTGCATTAGTTTTTGACAGTCCTCCCTGAAGAACAGCTACAGTAGCCCAGATAGCCTCTTCTATTATAGTTATCTCTTTGTTCATATTTATCATGGTTTTATTTTGCATGATAAAAATATTCTCCAGGGTGATAATACAACTGTACAAATTCATAATACACTTAGCAAATGTAGTTCCTTTAAGAATATTACATGCTAAATCCATAATCTAAGCCCAATGACTTCAACAGACTTGGAAGGCTGTAATTCTGTTTAGGCATTTTCAGTTTTTGAAATCTTCATCTCATAGGAAGTAATTTTATTCATGGCACTTGGTAACGAAGTAAAAACTAGGATTTCAAGAAAAGCTATTTCTCATAGGAGGAAAATGTACTTTTATTTACAAGCATTTACCAACATATCTCTGGAAAGACATCAAAACTTGTTAACCTAGTCATTTCCAAATTGTGCAGCACAAGCCTACAGAAGGAGCTGTCCACTGCACTTCCAGGTGTTTCTTCAGCCTCAGCTCATGTGGCGGTTTGCTAGCATGACTTCAGTTACTACCACTGAAGAGGAAGGGAATTTCATACCTTTGCCAAATGATGTCAGGGGGCACTAATGAAGACACCAGGACTACTGCTGCAACATCATGCAGCCAAGGATCTAGTGAGTAGATGGTGGAACCTAGAGTGGGTGCAAGTGTCATAAAGTAGCTATGTTTTGTGCAGTGCTCCAGAAGCAACCTGGTTTCTCCAATGTTGCCTCCTCGCATCCTCAAAAAAGGCAATAAATCCTCTCCCTCTTTCAGTGGCACTCAGTGGTATCTGAAAAAGCCTCTCTTCCATATGCCCACAACCTCACCATACTCAAGGCACTAAGGCAGAAAAGTTCAATTGATCTTAAAAAAAGAAATGAATGCATTATATTTCTGACATTTTACTTTTGGTATTTTTATCTGTAGCAATATTCTTGCAGTTCCTCTCTGAGTTCCAATTCCATTCCAATTCCAACTTACTGGATTTATAGAATCAGGTTTCTGATATAAACAATCCCATTCATGGAAGGGAGGAAAAAGAAAACATTCTTGAATTACAGGAAAATTACTGGGAGTGCAAAGTAGCTAAATGTTTGCAATGAAAACAACTGCATTCTCATAACATTCCAAACATGGAAGGGGGGTGAAGAGAGAGACAATCTCGGGGCCACTCATTGGTGTTCCCCCCTCCCCTTCTATTTATCACCTATGGAAGACAGAGAAAAAGAAGCAGCCACGTGGAGCATTTACTGTGGTCTTAGTTTTTGATTTAACCCAGTAGGGTAAAATATTATTTTGAAATGTTTGGATCTATCTACTGCTATCCTCCCTCTGCAATGACAAAAAAAAAGTGCAGTGCAAGTTTATTTTTAAAGAGCATTTACATGATAGAATTTTAAACCTGCTCTTCCACCAACTAGGTAGTGAGGTTCCAAAAGTGATTCTTAATATACAAAAAACCTGGAACTGTATATTCTAAACTCCTAAACAAAGTGTGCCCTACTTATACGACTAAAGTCTAAAGAAATTCACTATTACTGTTCACACAGTGTTTTGGACATTATACAAAGTTGACCTCACAATGGTTCTGGAATATTCTGGAACTGAAACCACGGATGAAAAAATGGCACTCCTCCAGATTTTTATATATAGTGTTTTTCATGCATACAGACAGCTCCTGCTCTTAAGAAGCACTATCGCATGTCAATCACAGAAGAAGTAATACTAGGCCACCTCCTGTCCTTTTTTTTAAATCAAAGGAGACTCTTCATCAACCCAATGAAAACGAAAAAGGAGTCCCAAAAGACCAGATCAGCAGGCATAGAATACTGAGAGCATTTGACAGCCAACTGAAGAGGGAAGTAAAATGGAAGATGGAGAAATCTGCCTGCTTGTCACCAAGCTCTTATTGAGTCCTGGGGTGGGATACTGGGATTGGAGAGAAAGGAGTAACACTCCCTTTTGCTCAGAGATCTCTCCTGGGCTTTCAGCTGTAATGCCAAAGTTCATGCTTGAATGTCTCCTAGGAAAGCAGTGAAAGAGTTCAGCTGAATATCTGAGGAGTCTCTCTGGGTGCATAAAAATATTAGATGCTGAATATCAATTAAAAGGCTAAAATCAGTGAGATGAGGAAATAGGTTTGCTAACCCCTCTCCCCTCTGGAGTTTATAGTAGCCTGGAGGGGCTTATTTCAATGGATGGTGTAGAATTTTCCTAATAATGTACATTCATTATATAAACACATATTCTTTGCCAAGTAGAATTACAAGGCATGCTGCTCTATGCATCTAAATGAAACAACCAGAAGGCATGGGTGATGGCAGCCAATAGTGAAGCAGTAAGAGAAACAAACCAGAAAAACAAAAAAAGCAGAGGGATTTTTGTTAAGTATCTGCACCTGGAAATACAGTATTGGATAGTCTTACACGGTTGTTGTAATAATAACTAAGATATTGCATTGTTTATTAACTAACAGGCACTCAAGAAAAGCTAGATATTTAACATTACAAATGAAATTATGTTTTAGCAATTACAGAATAAGGGTAAAAATCATGTAAAAAATCCTGCATACTGGTTTTATAGCACCTTGGGAATATTTTGGAGAAAGCAGGGTTGCCAGCTGTGGCTTGGGACATTCTTGGGAGATTTGGAATGGAACCTGGAGAAGATGGATTTGGAGAGGAGAAGGGACATTAGTGGGTATAATGCTATACCGTCCACCCTTTTTCTCCAGGGGAACTGATCTCTGTAGTTTGGAGATCAGTTGTAACTCTGCAAGAAACCTGGAGGTTGGCAACCCTAACAAAATACAAAACCCAGTCTAATGGCAAATTTAGTATACTTCTGCATTCACTGAATGGGAACAGCCAGCCTGCTACTTGAGAAACTTTAAAACCTAAGGATTTGAACCTATAAAGCATATCTAGCCTTAAGCTATTGTCCCTTTATAGAGATTGATGTGTGCTCTGGCAAAACCAAGGTGATCAGGATAAGTATGAAGCTAAGGTGTACTAGTAGGGTAGGGTATGTGTATTGCGCTGCCTTAACTCATTGAGTGGCAGTGCTGTAACAAGCAAAGTGGCACAACTCATACAGTTTGCATAACTGTCAACCAAATAGGGGATGAACAGGGCCAGAGTCAGGATTTTCTGTTTAGTGGGGCACTCAGTCAGGTGGGGGACCCCATGTATGCAAAAGAAAGAGGCACCCACATCACATTTGAGCCCCTCAACTCAATTCAATGCTGGGGGGGGGGGAATCAGGTCTCCCCCCCAGCCACCTTCCGATGCTGCTGCTCTGCAAACCCCTCAAACCCCAGTGATCAACAAAGGAAAGCCAGAGAACAGAAGGGGGGAAGGAAATAGCTCCCCCTTTAGGGGATCTGGAGGCTGAGAGAGGAGAAGACCTTCTCAGTTTGAAAGAGGGTTCTCAGAGTGCCAAGGGGCAGCCAGAGTTGAGACCCAGCACCCCAAAACCCTGGGGATCAACACAGGAGAAAGCAAGGCAGGAGCGCTTCATGGGGGAAAGCAACTACCTATAAGGATTCCCGAGGTGCAGCAGCACTGCTGCTGGGGAGACAGGACCCAGAGAGGAATCCAGCGAAAGAAGGGGCCGTGGGGTGCCCCAGGGGGCAAGCACTGATGGAACTGCAGAATGGAGGAGCAATCTACTGGGAGGGGCAAGGGGGAGCTGCTAGATAATCAACCCCAGGAGGAGATAGAGGAGGAGAAAAGCTCTCAGGAGATTATGGCATTGCTCACCCAGAAGCCTGGGTTCCCAAGAAACCCCAGTGGAAAGGAGAGGGAAGCTGAGAGCAGTGGCAGACAGACAAGCAGGCACAGACAGTGAGCTCTTACAGGCCCTATGGACAGAATCAGATGAGTGGAACAGCTGGAAAGGGGGAGGGAGGTGGTAAGTAGTGGGGTCAGGACCCTGGCCTTGGTGAAATAGTGGGGCTGGGACCCTGCCCCCCCAATAGCTATGGGCCTGGGTGTGAAGTCATATTATGGCAGAGGAGATTTTAGTTACTCTCCTTACTTGCCATATATAATCACTTTGTGATCGATGGAGGGGCGGTAGAGTATGACACTGTGTGCATTGTTGTTTCATTTCTTGCATTTTATCTGGAATCACATACTCAGCTGTTCTAGAGTTCAATTCAGGTACAAAGAAAGAAGGCAATCCACACTTACTTAATTAATTATTGACTATTGACTGGTTTTTAATGTGAATTTTAATGTGAATTTAATGTTTTTATTATTGTATTGTTTACTTGAAATGCTGTTAGCCGCCCTGAGCCTGCTTCGGCGGGGGAGGGCGGGATATAAATAAAATTTTACATTACATTACATTACATTACTTACAGAAATTAACTGAAGCCTGGCTCACTGTAAAAATTTAATTACTCAAAGGCTTAATATGTGCTCCAGTATATACATACAATTTCCACTTCCCACCACTCCATGATGCAGGCATGACATTAAATTGCTTCCAGCCATTTTATTTGATCAACACAACCATATAATAGAAGAAATACAAATAAATTAATTGAGCAACTGAATCAGCACCGAGGCTTTTTTTGTAACAGGAACTCCTTTGCATATGTAGCTAATCCTCCTGATGAAGCCAATCATTTGTATGTGGAGGTCTTAGGGCTTACAGGGCTCTTAGTACAGAGCGTATTGTAAGCTCCAGGAGGATTAGCTGTATCAGAGGTGTGTGGCCTAATATGCAAAAGAGTTCCTGCTACAAAAAAAGCCATGATCAGCACAAAGCAACAAGAAAACAAATTAGGAAAAAGAAATAAGCCAGCAGTCAAACAAAGAGTGTGTGTGCAGAACACTTATTCTGGGACAGTAATTTACCTGTAGCTCACTTAACTTGCATGTAAGCACTGTAGGAATGCATAGGATTTATTTCCTAGTAAGTGTATTTCTCATAAGGGACAAAGTGGTACATGATTAAAGTAGCCCACTTCCTTTTTGTAACCTATTTCTTATGTCCTTACTAAAATTATATACTCAGAAACACAGCCTAATTTTTATTATTTTCAGATACTGATATCACTTTCACTAGCAATTTTTACTAAAAAATAGCACTTTTACTAAAAAACAATTAAATTGTTTTTTTAAAGGTTGCACATCTGCACGTTGATATCATAATGACAATACTATGGGTGACTTAATATTTTTGAATAACATTCCAGCACTTTTGTAATAAATAACACAGCCATTATTTCCAACTGTAGAAATAACAATACTGATGGATAGTGCTAATGGAAAACTGATACTGTGTATCTTTAAGACCTCTGCATACAAATGAACGTTTTATCAGGATTCCAAAAGATCATTCTAATAAGACAGCTACATTTCCGGGCACAGTTTGAAATAGTTTCTAACCATATTTACAAGTTATTACAATATGGTAAATGCAAAGGATATTTTGATTATGTTTAAGCAAAACAAGACCCACTTGGTTTTAAAAAAAAAAATTCCAGACTCTTTTTTTGCAAAATATTCCATCCATACTGTTGCGTATATGAACTGAAGTGTGTATATTTAATGGGGTTCCTGCTTGGCTCATTGGAGCCTAAAGGACTGAGCTTGGGGGACTCGGGAACAAAGGGCAGTAGGATCCAAATCCCTGCTGCCCTGCTTCAATCACAGCCCCCCTGCTGGTTTGAATGATCCAATGACGTGCTTGCGCAGGAACCCTGATGTTTTGGCCCTGTTGGCCCCGTTCTCCAGTCTTAGACTGCAGGCCTTTGCCATGCTGTACCAAATAAAGAGCTATGATTACTATCCCCTCGCCTCTTCTTTGTGTTGAACCCACTATATTATACATACCATAAAGGTGCACATACACTTCTACTGTATGTGTGTGTGTGTGTATATATATACAGCATCCAAAGAACTTTAGTGGGGAAAAATAAGGTTTACAAAATAGGACAATGAGTTAATCCTCTGCCCTTCTGAGTTCTAAAACTGTAAGCAATATGAATGGTTTGGCAGTAGCATGTGACCTGTAACACAAACACTCCTTCAAAGGATAGCAGAATTATCTAGATCAAATGCAGCATTTGAGCTTATTTCCAAGATAAGTTTAATGTAGTTATGTTACAAAGTAATGTCTTTTAAAGAGCCCATTGCACAGGAAATTCATTTCCAAATATTTTTAAGAGGCCACTGTAGAGAAAAGGATATTATGCCCTTCCAACCTCTGCAGGTGTTGCTTGGGCATCTACCAGAATAATACAAAACACAGAGGTGAAATACAGAACAGCAGAAGCAGTAGCAGTTTTAGTTATAGGCCATCTGGATCACATAAAAATACAACCAGCTCATTTAATGAGCCAATGCATATTGTTGACCTATGTGTACCTATGATGATGGCACCAGAATCAAAGTATCAGGGACTGTGTGCTGGAATAAAAGCATAATTTCCCCATAAATCTCAATCTGCCAGTTAAAAGTTTCCTTTATGAATGCCCACCTCTCTCTCTCTCTCTCTCTCTCTCTGCAGCATACTCCAAACATACTGTTCTATAAAAACAGTATGTGGGATTTTGTACAAGATTTTTACCCTTATTCTGTAATTGCTAACACATAATTTCATTTGTAAATGTTCAGTATCCATCCTTTTTCAGAGACTACATTCAACAACACAGCTCCATGACTACACCCTCAAAGATAAAAGCTTTGTCACAAATCAAGCACCAGTTCTTATATCTTTGCCTATATACCAGCACATTCAGCAAGTTGCACTAAAATTCAGTGATCATTAACACATCAAATTTTCAACATGGCCCCTTCTGTAGATACTTAAATTTAGAAAGTGGAACCATGAGCAGAAAAGACAGACCTTTCTTTCTACAAACAGGATAAAAGTCACAGGTATGTCAAAAAAAATCTGAAATCAAAACAAAAAAAAATACACTGGGGTGGTGGTGTTAAAGCTTCCAAAATAATAGACACAGTGCCTGTAGCTTTGAGAAACAAATGCCCTCTTTGGCTGTAACTGGACACAGTCACACAATATCAGTCTAATCTACATTGCAGGGTTGTTGTGAAGATAAAATGGAGGAGAACTATGTAAGCTCACTGTGTGGAGAAAGTTGAGGTATGAATGAAGTAAATAAACAATCATAAGTAAATAAATAATCTGAAAAACTGAAAATGGGAAGTAGAATGAAGAAGGTAGCTTGGCTGGTGGGTGAAAAGGAGAGAAGGAAACACGGAAAGGGAGAAGTGTACAGGTACTACCAGTAGAAGAGAAAGAGACATGATCCATCAAATCTCCTTGCAGTTACTCCACAGCACAACTGGACCTGATAGCCAGCACCACACAACTGGCCCTAGACGCTAGCACCTCACTCCTTAGCCACAGTTTTCCTGGCTGCCAGAAGAAGTGAAGGAAGAAAAGCTAGGAATGTCAGTACCCAGGTGGGGGCGGGGGATCCCCTGATTTTGGGCTCCTTCTTGTTGCTGGCTAGCAGAAGTCCCACCCCAAGCGGCCACCAGCATCCATCCCTCTTTCTCCCCTTCTGTGAGATTTAATGGGCATACAGCTGATCAGGGGAAGCATATGGCCTGCCAATCAGCTGAAGGGCCCTTTACATCTTGCAGGAGGGGAGGGAGGGGGGCGACTGCTGGCCACACACCTGAACTCTAAGCAGCAAATTCACCATTTGGGGCTCAGGCATATGTGGTACTGGCAGCGGGGGCCCAGGCATACCTGAATTCCAAGCGGTGAATTTGCCACTTGGAGTTCAGGCATGTGGGACACCAGCACACCTGCCTGCAAAAACTACATTTAAAGGGAAGGTTCCCTTTAAAGGAGAGAGGAGGAGGGAAAAGGCCAGATAAAAGCTTTCCCTTGATTGGCTGAGGGTTCTTTCCCATCCTCCTCTGGGGGAGGAGGGGGAAGAAAAGATCCAGAGGGAGGGGGGAAATGGACATCCAGTGGTAGCAGACCAACAACATTTCGATACAAGTTTTTGTATGCCTGAACACTTCTTCAGAGAGAGAGAGAGAGTCATGGGTGACGAAGACCAGGCAGGACACACACACACCCCCCGCGCATGAACTGGCAGCCGAGCCTGTAGCTAGACCCTTTAGTGCTCTGGAGGTTGACAGCTTGCTACTTGAGCCATCATCCCCTGCACCTGACCTGGCAACAGAGGAAGAGGCACAGCTATAAGCAGGGAGCCTGCCCGACTCACTCCCATGGCTAATGAAGATGAGGGAGCAACTCCGCCGAGACTTAGCCTGTCAGAGGGATGCACGCCTGCAAGGAAAGTGGTCGCTGCGTCCTGAGTTTTAACAGGAGCTTCCCCACCTGCTAATTGGAGCATCACCAGAGGCCATTTAGCACCTTGCTCAGGGCTGGGTTCTCAGTGGAAGCAACAAATTGTTTTCATGATGACCCACATCCACCCCAGCTCTTGCACTCTTGCTTGCTCTCTTCGATTTTCTGACTCCTGACTCCAGACAATCTTGCTCTCCGCCCCCTGACATGGCTACCTGACCCAGCTTCAGTTTGAACTCTTTGACTTGACCCCAAGCTGGACTTGGACTTTGCTTTCTCATTTGCACCCAGCCCATGACAGACAGAGGGGGCGGAATGCGGGAGGGAAGGAGGGAGAAGGGGGGGGGAGGAAAAGAACCAGAGAAAGAGAAAAAATGGGAGTCCAATGCTTAAGACCAACAACATTTTATTCCTGATATAGGCTTTTGTGTGCCTGCACACTTCGTCAGAGAGAGAGAGAGAGAGGAAGGTGGGGAGGAAAAGAGCCAGCCAGCGAAAAACAGAGAGATAGATCCCCCATTCAATTTCTGACAGATGGGGGGAGGGAGAAACCAAACAACACAGCTTGCATTCTTTTTTAGTTGAAGGGAAAAAGAGCCTAGCAGCATGTTAACAACTAATAAAATTTATGGCAGGGCATGAACTTTCATGAGTCACTGCTCACTTCTTCAGATACAGCTAGATTAGAATGTGAGTCCATATATCCTTATATCTTGGAGAGTGATTTCAGATGCCAAACGACAATAGCAGGCATTGGTAATGAGAAAGGAACCTAGGTTTCAGTCCAGTTCAGGAGGATGTATTGCCTTGAGCTTCATTATCAGTTGCAATTCAGCAGTCTCTCTAATCTACCTCTGAAATCCCTCTGTAAGAGAACGGCTACTCTTAGGTCAGCAGTTGAATGTCCTGGAAGGTTAAAATGTCCCCCCACTGGTTTTTCAATGTTCTGGTTTCTAATAGAAGTAGAAAAGAGCAAAAGTCTATCTGGTAGCACCTTAAAGACTAACAAAATTTGTGGTAGCGTATGTGCTTTCATAAGTCAATCCTCACTTCTTCAAACTTAAATATTGTAAATATTGTTATTCGGCTTGCGAAAAAGCTTTGTATAGCAGAACATGGATCTAGCCGGCAACCACGTGAAGGAAATTTACCCTTTGGAGCCGCATCCTGCACATTGACTCCTCCTGGTGTCTTGAACTTTGGAGCCTTTGGGACTTTGGAAAAGGAGAAGTGTTTCCCATGAGGAGTCATACAGGAAGAATTTATCTTTTGTTGCTTTAAGACATACTGGACTTTTGTTGCTTTACTATGAAACTATAGGAATGTTTTAAATGCTGTTATGCTTATTTAATAGAAATATTTTCTAAGCCAATTATAAGGATTGTTTTGTGGGCACAGTTGTTTTGTCTTTTTCACTCTCACTGTGCCGCCACTTTTTGTTTTTTTGTTTGTACTGTTGTCATTCAGCATCTGAAATCATCTTAATAAAGTTTATATCTCTAGTACCTTGTGTTACATTTACGGCACATATCGTCCAGCCCAACAAAATGACATTTATGTCAGATCTGTCCCTTGTAACAAATGAGTTCGATACACCTACTTTAAGCCAGTCCTGGCAGCACCTCCCATGAGGTTGTATCCCTAACGTGACGGCATCACTTTTGTGTGATGGCATCACATTGGGGATATCCCCACCCCTCCAGGAATGACCCCCCAATCCCCTGCCAGCAATGAAGCAGGACCTGCAACCCTAAGGAAAGCTGAAGACAGGAAGCAGGTAAAGGTAGGAGAGGCTATGGATAATAATAATAATAATAATAATAATAATAATAATAATAATAATAATAATAATAATAAATTAATTAATTTGTATCCTGCCCTCCCCACCAAAGCAGGCTCAGGGCGGCTGAAGGGAAACAGGAAATAACGTGGGGAGGGGAATGTGATGCTTGTAAATTTTTATGGGTTTCCCACTTGTATTATCTAACTTCTATAGTAGTGTATTTGCATTTTAAAATTTTAGGAGCATCTTTTTATTGCAGAGGCTTTACGATAGGAAAAAGGTCATGGAGATTACTGGAGTTTGTGACAAAATTTTGAAGTTTCATACTTTTAAATCTTCATACTTTCACTATGACTTTCCAGTTTAAGTTTAAATAAAGAAATTGCTCATTCTAGCAGCCTTACACCCTTCTAACCCACTGACATCAATGCACTTAGAAAGGTATAACTATTTAGGATTGTACCATTTCTCAGCAAAAATATTTAGCTGATGTTCTGCATTTCATGATAACCACTAGACTCTGCATTAAAGCCATAATCTTCTGCATGGTTTCAACCAGGGCTTTTTTGTAGCAGAAACTCCTCTGCATATTAGGCTACAGCCCCCTGATGTAGCAATCCTCCAAGAGCTTACAGTAGGTCCTCTAAGAAGAGCCCTGTAAGCTCTTGGAGAATTGGCTACATGGGGGGGGGGGGGCTGTAGCCTAATATGCAAAGGAGTTCCTGCTACAAAAAAAAAAAGCTCTGGTTTCAACCATGTAGATATCAAACTTCTCCAGGCAAGTGAAAAATTCTGTCCCTCATATCAGAACCTTGATGATGTTATAGATCAGTGGTGGCGAACCTCTGGCACGGGTGCCAGAGGCGGCACTTGGAGCCCTCTCTATGGGCATGCGTGCTCTCTCTCACACACACACCCCCGTGCATGAGGCTCTGGAGTAATATCTCATTGAAGCTCCTCTTCTCCCCAAATTCAGGCTCCTTCCCCCAAATCTCCAGGTATTTCTCAACCCAAACCTGGCAACCCTAACTGGGCCTCCTTCAGAGAGACAACTGGGCACTCCAACCTTTTTGAGCTCGTGGGCACCTTTGGAATTCTGATGTGGGGGGGTGAGTGCAACCACAATGCAGCCCCCAAGCACAACACACAGAGGAAAATTCCTTGCAGGAGTTCCTGCAGTTTTAGGGAGGGGGTTAGATGGGACCCACTAGGGCAGGGATAGCCAAACTTGCTTAATGTAAGAGCCACATAGAATAAATGTCAAATGTGTGAGAGCCACCAGACACGAATGTCAGATGTCTGACAGAGAGGGAGGAAGGAAGGAAAATAGGTGGGGAAGGAGGGAATGGTTAACAAACAAAGTAATGGAAGCTGTAAAAGGTAAGAAGGACTCCTTTAAGCGGTGGAAAACCAGTCCAAGTGAGATTAGTAAAAGGAAACACAGGCTGTGGCAAATTAAATGCAAGACTGTGATCAGGCAGGCAAAAAGGGACTATGAGAAGCATATTGCAAAAAACATAAAGACCAACAATAAAAATTTCTTCAAATATATTAGAAGTAGGAAACCAGCCAGGGAGGCAGTGGGGCCCTTGGATGACCATGGGGTAAAAGGATTACTGAAGGAGGATAGGGAAACGGTTGAGAAGCTGAATGAATTTTCTGCCTCCGTCTTCACTGTGGAAGATGAGAACTTTTTGCCTGCCCAAGAACCACTAATTTTGGAAGGGGTGTTGAAAGACTTGAGTCAGATTGAGGTGACAAAAGAGGAGGTCCTACAACTGATAGATGAATTAAAACCTAATAAGTCACCGGGTCCGGGTGGCATACATCCGAGAGTTCTGAAAGAACTCAAAGTTGAACTTGTGGATCTTCTAACAAAAATCTGTAATCTTTCATTGAAATCTGCCTCTGTTCCTGAGGACTGGAAGGTAGCAAATGTCACCCCCATCTTTAAAAAGGGTTCCAGAGGACATCTGGGAAATTACAGGCCAGTCAGTCTGACTTCAATACCGGGAAAGTTGGTAGAAAGCATTATCAAGTACAGAATGAGTAGGCACATTGATGGACACGGGTTATTGAGGAAGACTCAGCATGGGTTCTGTAAGGGAAGATCTTGCCTCACTAACCTGTTGCATTTCTTTGAGGGGGTGAACAAACATGTAGACAAAGGAGACCCCATAGATGTTGTTTACCTTGACTTCCAGAAAGCTTTTGATAAAGTTCCTCATCAAAGGCTCCTTAGAAAACTTGAGAGTCATGGAGTAAAAGGACAGGTCCTCTTGTGGATCAAAAACTGGCTGAGTAATAGGAAGCAGAGAGTGAGTATAAATGGGCAGTCTTCGCAGTGGAGGACGGTAAGCAGTGGAGTGCCACAGGGCTCGGTTCTGGGTCCCATGCTCTTTAACTTGTTCATAAATGATTTAGAGTTGGGAGTGAGCAGTGAAGTGGCCAAGTTTGCGGATGACACTAAATTGTTCAAGGTGGTGAGAACCATAGAGGATTGTGAGGAACTCCAAAGGGATCTGTTGAGGCTGGGTGAGTGGGCGTCAACGTGGCAGATGCGGTTCAATGTGGCCAAGTGCAAAGTAATGCACATTGGGGCCAAGAATTCCAGCTACAAATACAAGTTGATGGGGTGTGAACTGGCAGAGACTGACCAAGAGAGAGATCTTGGGGTCATGGTAGATAACTCACTGAAAATGTCAAGACACTGTGCATTTGCAATAAAAAAGGCCAACGCCATGCTGGGAATTATTAGGAAGAGAATTGAAAACAAATCAGCCAGTATCATAATGCCAGTGTATAAATCGATGGTGGGGTCTCATTTGGAGTACTGTGTGCAGTTCTGGTTGCCGCACCTCAAAAAGGATATTATAGCATTGGAGAAAGTCCAGAAAAGGGCAACTAGAATGATTAAAGGGCTGGAACACTTTCCCTATGAAGAAAGGTTGAAACGCTTGGGACTCTTTAGCTTGGAGAAACGTCGATTGTGGGGTGATATGATAGAGGTTTACAAGATAATGAATGGGATGGAGAAAGTAGAGAAAGAAGTACTTTTCTCCCTTTCTCACAATACAAGAACTCATGGGCATTCGATGAAATTGCTGAGCAGACAGGTTAAAACGGATAAAAGTGTGTGTGTGTGTGTGTGTGTATATATATATATATAATTTTTTTTGGCCACTGTGTGACACAAAGTGTTGGACTGGATGGGCCATTGGCCTGATCTAACATGGCTTCTCTTATGTTCTTATGTTCTTAGAAAGAGATGTGAAAAGAAAGCAACTTGAACTTTAAATGCATTCTCCAAGCCACTGGCTGGCTTGGTTTGAAGAAGTGGTTTAAAGAGACAAATGCCTTCTGCAGTGGGGGCTTCAAGAGCCACATAATGTGTGTGAAAGAGCCACATGTGGCTCCTGGGCCACAGTTTGGCCACCCTTGCACTAGAGAGATGGGTATAAGGCAGCTTCACATTTTCATGTGGCCAAGACCTGGTTGCGTTTCATATTTCAAAACTGTTGTGGCATTGTCCAAGCTGAAGAGAAGAAGAGAGCATAGGTGTGTGGGGGTGGGGGGAGGAGAGATCAGGACCTTGAATCAAGCACATTTTTAATTAAAACAATTTTTATTTGGGAACATATGGTAACTATATCCGATACTAATAAAATACTAATAAACACTTAATATCTTCCCCATACATTACTCTTTTTCCTCCTCCCCTCCTCCCAAATCCTGACTCCCGCCAGTGCCAATTACTTAAAATACTAATATCAAAAGGTATCCTTAACTTTAAAAGAATCTTAATAATAGAAAGAAAATATCATTTATATATTTTTCTCCATCCCATGCATTATCTTGTAAACCTCTATCATGTCACCCCACAATCGACGTTTATCCAAGCTAAAGAGCCCCAAGCGTTTTAACCCTTCTTCATAGGGAAAGTGTTCCAACCCTTTAATCATTCTAGTTGCCCTTTTCTGGACTTTTTCCAATGCTATAATATTCTTTTTGTGGTGCGGTGACCAGAATTGCACACAGTATTCCAAATGAGACCGCACCATCGATTTATACAGGGGCATTATGATACTGGCTAATTTGTTTTCAATTCCCTTCCTAATAATTCCCAGCATGGTGTTGGCCTTTTTTATTGCAATCGCACACTGTCGACATTTTCAGTTAGTTATCTACCACGACCCCAAGATCTCTCTCTTGGTCAGTCTCTGCCAGTTCACACCCCATCAACTTGTATTTGTAGCTGGGATTCTTGGCCCCAATGAGCATTACTTTGCACTTGGCCACATTGAACCTCATCTGCCACATTGACGCCCACTCACCCAGCCTCAACAGATCCCTTTGGAGTTCCTCACAATCCTCTCTGGTTCTCACCACCCTGAACAATTTAGTGTCATCTGCAAACTTGGCCACTTCTCTGCTCACTCCCAACTCTAAATCATTTATGAACAAGTTAAAGAGCATGGGACCCAGTACCGAGCCCTGTGGCACTCCACTGCTTACCGTCCTCCACTGCGAAGACTGCCCATTTATACTCACTCTCTGCTTCCTATTACTCAGCCAGTTTTTGATCCACAAGAGGACCTGTCCTTTTACTCCATGACTCTCAAGCTTTCTAAGGAGCCTTTGAGGAGGAACTCTATCAAAAGCTTTCTGGGAGTCAAGGTAAACAACATCTATCGGGTCTCCTTTGTCCACATGTTTGTTCACCCCCTCAAAGAAATGTAATAGGTTAGTGAGGCAAGATCTTCCCTTGCAGAACCCATGCTGAGTCTTCCTCAATAACCCGTGTTCATCAATATGCCTACTCATTCATCAATGTGTTCATCAATGTGCCTACTCATTAATTAATGTTTATTTGTATGTACTTAACTAATAAAAGCAGAAATATTATTTTTTTAAAAATGAGAGAGAATGCTGAGATTCCCATATTGAAGTCGGTAGGGCCAAGGCTAGCAGTGCTCCTCTGAGTGTGCCCTTGGGTGGGGGGGCACGGAAGGTGGCCCGCTGCCACTGCCAGCCAGCGGACAAACAGCAACTGTGGCAGTGGGGGCGGGGAGGGGTGGAATTAGGCATTTGTTTTGGGTACAGGGAGTGGGGAGAGTCCAATTCAGTGCTCCTCCCTCCTGGTGCTCTAAGCAAATGCATAATTTGCCTAGCGGGTGAGCCGGCTCTGGTCACAGTCCCTCCCCAGATCTGTATTTGCATACTAATGCTTTGCACTCTGATATCAATATCAAATTCAGGTTGCCAACCTTCAGGTGGGGACTGAAGAGCTCCCAGAATTACAACTGATCTCCAGACTATAGAGAATGGATGCTTTGGAGGGTTGACTCTATGGTATCATATCCCACTGAAGTTCTTTTCTCCAGGAATTTCCTATCAGGTTGGCAGTCCAATATCAAACTACAAATCCTTACATCTAATAGACAAAAGCTCGGCCCTGCCTATCTGCATAACTACCAACATTGTTAAAAACCAAAAACAATATTTTGGGTCACAGCAAAGAAATCAGCAGAAATTGGTGAGTTTATTCACTGATGGTATCTAAAAGGAGAACTCACAAGGGGAAAAGGGAAAGAAATGAAATATATTTTGGTCGCCATCTTTGTATATTAGATTATGGTTTTAATGTGGATAGTTTTAATCTTGCTTATATGTATTGTTATTGTTATGACTATGTTGTACCATGCCCTGAGCGTGTTCGCAGGAAGGGCAGGCTAAAAATCAAATCAATCAATCAATCAATCAATCAATCAGAAAGGCCTGAGTCAGCTCTGAAGAGAGAGAATGCCTTTGCACACAGATTTATAGAAAGCACAACTATTAAGTAGCAATGGATCAGGGTACAATCTCTGTACATATTACAGTGAAACAAGTTATTCAAATGCATAACCTTGGCAATATTGTTTCAAAACAACAACAACAACAACAATTTTTATTTGTATCCTGCCCTCCCCGCCGGAGCAGGCTCAGGGCGGCTAACAGCATTATTTCATACATTGGTCATACAATATTAAATAAAACTACATTGACAGTTTAATTAAAATTCTGATTAAAATTCTAAAATTAATAAAATATACTAGTGCTATGATTACGTTTACGTTTATGATGGTGAGTTCTTTAACAGTTTCCCTCTTAATCAGTGAAGGCCAATCGGAAGAGGGTAGTCTTGCAGGCCCTGCGGAATTGTTCAAGGTCCCACAGGGCCCACATTTCCTCTGGAAGTTGGTTCCATAGGCGTGGAGCCATAGTAGAGAAAGCTCGGTTGCGGGTGCTTTGCAACTTCACCTCTTTCGGCCCAGGAATGTTCAGCAGGTTTTTCCCGGCTGACCTCAGTGCTCTCTGGGGTTCATACGGGGAGAGACGGTCCCTAAGGTAGGCAGGTCCTCGGCCATATAGGGCTTTAAAGGTAATAACCAGCACTTTGTAACAAATCCTGTATACAACTGGCAGCCAGTGCAGTTCGTGCAGCCCAGGCTGTATGTGACCCCACATTGGGAGCCCCAACAGCAATCTAGCCGCCGCATTCTGCACTAGCTGCAGCTTCCGGATTCGGTACAGAGGCAGCCCCATGTAGAGGGCATTACAGTAGTCTAGCCTCGAGATGACTGTTCCATGAATCACCATTGCTAGATCTTGGCGCTCTAGGAAGGGGGCCAGGAACATCTATGAAAAAGCATTAGGGCACCATTTCAAAGTGAAAGGGAGCAGCAAGATTCACAGGAGGGTTCAAAGTTTGCTCTTGGATACATGCACAATTAAAACAAGAAGATGCAGAGTATTTTAAAAGCATATATTGTCGTCACTTTTTATACTTAATAAGAGATATGGATGCTCCTGAGAAATAATTGTGCATGGTCTGAAACACGGATGGCGGAGGAAAGCACCCTCTTCAAATGGTGTAACTGAAAACAAAATCCCATACGACAATGCCATACAACTAATGATTAAACTGGAATTCACTGTCAATGGGCATAGCTAGCCTTGGCCATGAGCATAGATGGTTTTTAAATGGGACTGGACAGATTCAGAAAGAGAGTGACTAAAGAGAACCTCCACAGACAGAGGCAACGCAAACCTCTTAATACTAGTGATAGGAGCAGTAGAAAAGAGCAGGAGTCCAGTAGCATCTTAAAAACTAAATTTGCGGCAGGGTATGAGCTTTCATGAGTCACTGCTCACTTCTGACAGGAGGTAATATCAGGCCTTGGCCTTAATGCCCTATTTGTTGACCCTCCAGGGCAGCTGCTGTGTGAAACTACATGGATCTCCGGCCTGATTTAGCAGGCTCTACTTATGGCCTTTTAATGTTAAGGCTACTGCCCATCTTATTATTTACAAATTGGATAAGTGCCCTGATGCTACTGGATCACAGCTAGCACTAAAGGGAATTTGATTTTAAATTATCTGGAAAGGCCTAGAGATAACTTAGTCAAAGCTATCAAAGAAGTCAATTTCCACAGGGGTATATACAAAGTCTGGTATTCTATGTCCAACTCTCAACCTACTAGCTACACTATTTTATTTATTTCATTCATTTATACCCTGCCTTTTCACCCAATCGGGACCTAAAGTCCTACAACATTCTCCCTCCTCCATTTCATTGCAACAGCAATCCTGTAAGTAAATTAATCTGAATGCGTGTGCTGGTCCAAGGACACCTATCAAGGTTCCATTGCACAGTGGGATTCAAACCAGGGTCCTCTGGGTCCTAGTCCTACCAACTACTACTTCACACTTACTTTAGGGCACTAGGGCACATGGAGGCACTAGGCCTCTATGTAAATACTGTTATTCTCCAGTGCTGGTCTTACATATAAACACAACAGCAGTTATGTACCAATTTATTTATTTTTAAGTAATAAAATTCCTTTTTTGCATCATGACACAGGTGAGTTTCTAGCTCTGCTTTACTAGTTAAAGCTATTGGATCACTATGAATTCTCCTTTTTTGTATGAAGCGTCTATCAATGCTGCTCTCTGCATCAGCTAGAAAAAATGATTCTGGAGAGCAGAGAATCTGGCAGCCTCCCAGGAGACCAATAATCTGCCCCAGAATGTGTTTTTACCTCCCCTTCCCCCCACACACACCATCAATGTCCCATCTGGCATCAGAAAAAATTATTGTAAGGCAGGGGCAAAGAAAACTGTGCCTTTTCATGGCAGCAGGAAATGTCAGGATTAAGGTGAACTCTTTATGAGCAAAGCTCTATTAGGCCAAGCCACTCCATTGCCATTTTATTATTATTTTAAAGAGCTTGTGTGCTTAGATGTAGGATCCTTCATCTGAACCAGTGTAATATCCTGCTGTTTTCAGCCTACTCAGGCCACTTTTCCAACATTTTTGAAAAATATCAGCAGAAAGAGGGAGGAAGGGGTGAGAGGAGGAAATTCTATGTCAGTTGTTCAGTCTTGATCACGAATATGGATTTCAAATTTAACTGGAAAGATTTCCTTCTAGTAGAATGTCCCCATAAATCTTCTTTAAGAGAAAAAAAAAAGTAGAAGCAATTTTAAGACTGTTTGATGGCAACATATGTAATCCACATAACTGCCTTGGCAAATGTGAGCCCAGTAATGTCTCTTAATGACAACAGCTCCGCCACCATCTGTGCAGAGTACCCTGCATTCATAAGCTTAGGTTATTTCTGTTGACGACTTTGTTTGGTGACTGAACGAATGCTTGCTCTCATAACAGATTCAAATTCAATCATCACTGCATGCCTCCATCTCCACATTCAAATAACCCCAGGCATTTTGTTTCAACTGCTTAATCTAGTATGAGCGGTGGTTTCTATCAGTATCCAAAGCTAAGACTCACATTGGCACCAGAAAACATGGCATTGCTAACAAACCAGATTCTGACACTCTAAAGAATTCCAAGATGTTTGGAAAATTACTGTGTCCAGGGCCCGCACCCGGCCTGTTCTCCGCCAAGGTACCTGCAGTGAAGTCAAGGACCTTCCCAATGTTACAAGAGTTGAGCAGGACCTACCCACCTCCCCCATACACCATCAATTTGGCCAGAACGTCCAGGACAGGACCCTGGGCAGCAGATAGCTACAGGCCAGTCAGCAAGTGTGGAAGCACCTAGCAAAAGCCCCACCATGGTAGCCTGGGTGAAGCACAGAAAGAGCCCAGCCCTGCAAGAACCTGGGAGAAGCTAGGTAGAGAAGGCCTGGCTAATGGCCTCCTAGCAACTGGCCAGAGAGAGAAAGGGTGAGGATCAGTAAGGATGTAGGAGAAAACTGGGGGAAGTGGTGCTCCAATCCAAGTCTAGATAATGACTCAGGACACTGGGATGGGGTCAGGGAAGTAGGGCTGGAGGGAGAGTGGAGGAAGCATAATCACAACCTGGTCAGCAAGGAAAAGAAAGAAGGAATGTGCCATACTCCAGGAAAGAGGAGAATAGGCTTCCCAATTCCCAGGTCCCAGCAGGGGATCCCCCGGTTTTACAGGCTTCCCCTCACCCCCAGCCAGCTGGCCGGTGGGGAAGCCTCACCCCCACAGCCACCATGCAGCTCCAGATCTTGGGCAGGTTTAGAAACCTGCAAACAGGTCCGTTTCAAAATGCATGTGCGTCTGTGTGCCTTTAAAGTTGGCCAGGAAGTACTTCATGGGAAGGGTCAGCAACACAGTCCATTGGTTTTGGTTTCGTTTCAAACGAAACTGTGTGTGTGTGTGTGAGAGAGAGAGAGAGAGAGAGAGAGCAGTGTAGCCCCTGTTCTTTTCAGATGTTGTTGTGGAGGAACCAGACCCAGTAAGTGTGTGCATGTGAGAGAGAGAGGGCTGTCAATCCCCAGGTTCGGAGCCCCCCCCCCCCGCTTTAGAGTCATCAGAAAGCGGCAGAGGGGGAGGTAAATGTCTACTGGACAATTATTCCCTATTGAGAATGATTTCCATAGGACAGTGAAGAACTAAAACTGCTGTGACTTTTTATAATTACTATGGGGATTCCCTGGAAGCTTATGAGACAAATCAGTAGAAGCAGACAACCTCCCATGAAACAGACAAATTTTGTATCATTATTGATCTTGCTTTGCAATGCGTACCAACCAGAGGTTGGAAAGGCCATTCAAAGTGCCTACTTTATATGACTAATTATTTGTGTCAAGAAAACAGTGTGCTAGGAAAATGAAACATTATCCAATCAGTATTCAGGCCAATGTTCATCGCATAGGGAAATTCACTTTCAACACCATCTAAAACAGAGCTACACCTGTCTAAATCAGTTGAAGTCAATGGGCTTAGAAGGGTGTAACTCTGCTTAGGATGACACTATCTCATAGCTTCAGTTTACAGTATAATAAATAATAATACAACAAATTAAAATGTTAGCACTTTCTCGCAGGTTTGTTCCAAAGATGAATTACTATAAAGCTCTCTTGCATACTCTAAAAGATGCTGATGAATGTTAAGCTTTGCTTTCTGCTCCCCCATTCTTAGAAACATGCACTACAATGCTATCATTATGCTTAAAAATAATTTAGATGCTTTATCCTGCTGGCCTTGCATTTCCTGTCTTTTCAGGGTTTGCATTTGCCAGGGACCTATGTAGTATCCTTTCATTATCTCAAACATAGATGTTTTACAAATAAATTTGTGTTGAGGGAATACAGGACTTTATTTTGCACAACAACATCACTGTTGTAAGGACTGCTACACAGGAAATATAGTACGTATTCTACCTGAAACAATGAAGTACTGAGTGAAGCTCCTTTAGTGAGACTGAATATTTGAGATGATATAATGGTACAAGTAGGAACAAAAGCAAATGCACAGGTTTTAAAGTTTAAAAGCACTGAAGTCAACTGCTAAAAAACATATTTCTATCATATAAAACAAAAAATCTCAAAACTGATATAAATAGAAGCTAAAGATTGTATTATTGTACTGTTTAATTGTATCATTTTAAAAATTCACAGTCCACATTAAGTGCTAGAAAAAACCCTCTATGCCCACATTTTATACACAAAACTATACTTTCAGCCTGTGCCTGTCAAGGATTGCATTAGGAAAACAATCTAAATCCAATCTAAATTATACCCATTCTTTAACACAATTAGCGCAACCAAATCCAGTCAAAATAATTTCCAACATTCCTATCTCTTTGGTGTGTCTCTTATGGTTTCACTTTTCCAGACAATACCAGGGGGCAGGATTTGTTATACAACAGAAGTGCATTCAGTAGTGGAATTATCCAATCAGAAGAGCCTTCTGATGTTTCAATCAAACAGGTTATCCTTGCTGCCATTTCTGTACATGGCATTTCTATTGCTTACCAGTAATAATGGTCCAACAAAAATCTCAGTGGTTTCAGGAAATGTTCTGATTCTGTATCAATTCAGTTTAGTTTCTGTTTCCTCTGAACTGTTACATTCTCTGGGGGACAGTGTATTCCTACTTGTCAAAGAATTTTCTCCTGTTTGCTTGCAATCTGGAGTGTTGGATTTTTTGGACAGAGAGTAAAACCCAGGTTTTGATTCCAACTGGATGTTCAGAGGTGGACTGGGAGGCAAAAATCTCCCTGAAAATGGGCCTACCCCAGCCCTACTCCACAATGGGAAGGAAGGGGAAGGAAGAAAAACAGAAAGCTCCTCATGGGCTGTTCATTTAAGACAGATTTTTTTTTAGGTATTAGTCTTGGTTCTTTTGAATTTCATGTAGAAGTATGCATTTCCACTCCCTCCACTACTATTAACCCAAGAAAGGGGAAAATAGATGGAGTAATCTCTCATCAATATGTAAAGAGAGTGAGGTGTGGGTGGTCTATAGTGTACAGATGAATGGAGTTGAACCCTGACTCCTCCACATTTTACTTTTCAACCTTTCTGCATTTTCCTCAGATCAGCTGATTCCTATCAGAACTCAGCTGAGACAAAACAAGCAGAAAGCACAAGAGTGCAGTGAGGTAAGTTACAAAAGAAGGCCAGGTTTATCTCTCCTTGCCTTGATGCTCCATTTTTGTTTTAAAACAGACTCCCTGCTTTTTTGCTTCAGGATTCAAGGAGAGGAACAATAATTAATTCTAATGCCAATTTACATCTCCATGTGGCTGCTCTGCAAGAGAGAATTTGTTACCAGAAATGTAGGGATACTCTGCAGTGTTCTCTCTAAGCTGAGTTAGCATGAGCTAGCACACAGATTTTTAGCCTCCAGCTCACACATTTTTGTCTTAGCCCAGGAAGGATGACCCCAGAGCACAATAATTTATGCAGTAGCTCACAGCTTTAATGTCAGTAGCTCACAACTTTAATCCCAGTAGCTCATAAAGTAGAATTTTTGCTCACAAGACTCTGCAGCTTAGAGGGAACATTATTCTTATGTTTGCCTGTAATTGGGAGGGGCAAATTTCTTGAATGAACAGTACAGCTCCTAAGAATATGATTCCAACTGGGCAGAAAACAAAAACGTTTCAGGTAGAAATATGTTTCACACTATAAAATTATCTATGTAAGTCAAGTTTTCGGATATGCTAAGGACCTCCGAGTTCATCGTAGTATGCCCAAAGTATGCTCCTCCAAAACAAGTATCTGCAGGATCTCTTTGGATTTCTTGGCAACTTTAAAAATACTCTATTATAAACAAAAAAACAACATCAGAGTTTTTGTATAACAAGCTTAGATAACAGAAGATGAAAATATAGATTTTGGCAGCCTATTCAGATATGACAACAAACATGGCTTTCGTATACCTTAAAATTATATTGTTGTGAGTACAATGCTTGAGGAGTATTCATTGAGGAGGATTCATGAAAGTCCATTAGGTACACTAAGAAGCAAGCAGTCTTCCAACTGTACCTGCAAATATTCTTTACAATACTTGAAAAAATAAAAAGTTGTGTAAAATTTAAGTTATCTAGATTCTACTTTTCACCCTCACAGATAAAGTCCTGGAATCTGATAGCAGTGCACATAGGAAGTCATGTCAGGGTCAGAGATTCCAGTCGTATAGGCGTGGGGGAAGTATGGTGGTGGGACTAGGTTTCACGGTTTTGGAAGAGACTGGAGATATGGAAATGCTCAGACCTCTTCCCACCTATGTCCCATCCCTAGACATGTCAGTTGTGGGGTTAGGAAATTTTACCCAACTCTGACATTGATGTTGATCAATGCCAGATCTATCAATAATAAGACCTACACTATGAGACTATCTATTCATAGAGAAGGGTTTCCCAAACTCCCCTCCCCTCATGGCCCGGTTATTTTTACACTTCTTTTTCATGGCCCACTAAAATTTGGGGGGTGGAGTCAGGATACTTTGGGGGTGGAGCCAGGAAATGATGTACAAACAAGCCTAAAACTCTTGCAATATTTTGTTTAGGAAACGTAGGAGAATAGTGGGATTTTGCAATGCAATTTTAAAAATAAAACATTAAGAAAAAGCACAAGAACCACAGCAGAAAACTAAAAATATAAAATGCTCTCAGCCTGGGAAAACATGAAATGGCAGGGCATTTCAAGCTTCTCCCCTCCCCCCCCGGTTCTACTCAGTTTAGAACTGGCAAGGAAGGAAAGAAGGAATACAGGGGGGAAGGCTGACTGACAGAAGGAAAAAGAGAGAGAGAGAGAGAGAGAGAGGAAGAAGGGGAAAGACTGACAGAAAGAGAGAAAGTGATAAAGAGCCCCCCCTCGCCACCTGAACTGTAGAAAGTGATAAAGGAAAACATGAAATAGCAGCCTGGGAAAACATGAAATGGCAGAGCATTTCAAGCTTCTTCCCCCCCCCCACTCAGATTAGCAACAGGAAGGAAGGAAGGAAGGAAGGAAGGAAGGAAGGAAGGAAGGAAGGAAGGAAGGAAGGAAGGAAGGAAGGAAGGAAGGAAGGAAGGAAGGAAGGAAGGAAGGAAGGAAGGAAGGAAGGAAGGAGAAAAAACTGACTGACAGAAAGAAAGAAAGAAAAAACTGCTCACTCTCGCCATGCAGCTGACTCTCCCACCGCTTCTGCCTTGAGCTTGTGGAGGACTGGTATTCCCAGCTCTTCACAGCTATCGACAACATCACCCCCCCGGCATCCTCTTCATTGCTGTTCCAAGGCAGCCCCATAGCATAACCTGGAGCTGCAGGGGATGAAATGGCAACTCAGACGACTAGAGCGAGTGTGGTGGCATTCCTATGACAAGGAGTCAAGAGCTTCTTATAGAAAGTTTTCGAAAGTCTATGAGAAGGCAGTGAAGGCCGCTAAGAAAGATTTCTATGCTGCTTCCATTGCATCTGCGAAATCACGTCCAGCTCAATTGTTTAGAACAATTCGGTCTCTCACAACATTGCCAATGGGCAATCAAAATGCTAAGGAATTGGATATTAGCTGTGAGGCTTTTGTGTCTTATTTTGAAGATAAAGTCCTGACTCTCCACCAAGGTCTACCAGCCACAATTGATACAGTACAGGAACTGGAAGCCTGTTGTCTGTCCTCTGGCCCTGTTTTGGACCATTTCACTCGACTCTCCCAGGAAGATCTTGGCTGCTGTGAAGCCTACCACTTGGATGGTGGACATTATCAACTTATCCCTGGCTTCCAGGGTATTTTCAGCCAAGCTTAAAGATGCAGTAGTATGCCCACTTTTAAAAAAACCTTCTGTGCATCCATTGATCCTAGCCAATTACCACCCAGTTTCAAACCTCCCGTTCCTGGGTAAGGTAATTGAGAAAGCAGTGGCAGAGCAGTTCCAAGCCTTCCTGGAGAAGACATCAGCCCTTGTTCCCTTCCAGTCCGGCTTCTGCCCTGGTCATGGGACAGAGACGGTTTTGGTCACCCTCACAGATGACCTCAGAAGGTATCTGAATCAAGGTGGGTCAGCGTTGCTATTGCTTTTAGATCCATCAGCAGCGTTTTACATGGTTGATTATGACCTAATGGCCCACCACCTTGCCAACATTGGAGTTCAGGGGGTTGCCTTAAAGTGGTTTTCCTCCTTTCTCCGTGGTTGGGGACAAAGGGTGGCACTCAGCTAACAGATCTCCATGCAGCACTCGCTGGAATGCAGTGTACCTCAGGGAGCTATTCCCTCGCCAATGATGTTTAACATCTATATGTGCCCCCTTGCCCAGATTGCCTGAGGTTTTGGGCTGGGTTGTCATCAATATGCAGATGACACCCAGCTCTATCTGTTGATGGACGGCCACCTGGACTTTGCCCCGAGTCATCTGACCTTAGCTTTAGAAGCTGTGGTGGGATGGTTGAGGCAAAGTTGATTGAAGCTTAATCTAGCTAAAACGGAGATCCTGTACCTGGGGTTAGGTTTGGGCATCCAACTCCCAACCCTGGATGGTGCATCTCTTGTGCCGGCTCAGAAGGTGAAGAGTCTGGGGGTGACTCTGGATGCCTCATTTTCATTGGAGGCACAGGTCACAGCAGTTGCTCAATCTGCCTTTTATCACCTTTGACAGGCCAGACAACTAGCACCCTACCTATCCCCCCAGGACCTAGCTACAGTGATCCATGCGACGGTCACTTCCAGATTGGATTACTGTAACTCACTCTACATTGGCTTACCCTTGAGACTGATCTAGAAACTTCAGCTGGTGCAAAATGCAGCAGTGTGGTTGCTGATAACAGTGCATAGCCCAGCACACATCCGGCCAGCACTATGTCAGCTGTACTGGTTACCAGTTGAGTACCAGATCCATTTCAAGGTTTTAGTATTGACTTTTAAAGCCTTACATAGCCTGGGACTAACATACCTATGGGACGGCATCTCCCCATATATGCCCTGGAGACCACTACGATCTGGCACACAACATTTGCTGACCGTCCCTGGCCCAAAGAATGTCCATCTTGCCTCAACTAGGGCCAGGGCCTTTTCAGCCTTGGCCCCAGCCTGCTGGAATCAGCTCTCCTTGGATATCCAGGCCCTCACTGAACTATTACCTTTTTGTAGGACCTGTAAAATGGAGTTATTCCGTCAGGCCTTTATTTGAGGCAGCGGACGTCCTACTCTATCAGGTGTTCCTTCCATCAGCCGGCCCTATGCTGCGGTAGCATCTCTGCTGTAATATTAAATTACCTTTTTACTGTGCCAGATTCTTAATCTTATTTATTTATTTATTTATTTATATTGGGATTTATACCCCGCCCTTCGCACCGAAGTGTCTCAGGGCGGCTCTATATAACGTGTCCAACTGAGCAACCAACTGTAACTGTTTATGATCAAATTGTTATTGATATATGTTTTAATTGTTATTTATACTGTTTTTATAATAATGTTATCCACCCTGAGCCCTTTCTGGAATAGGGCAGAATATAAATAGCCTAAATAAATAAATAAAGGGCACTCAAAGCAGTTTACAACACTGATCCCCCCTCTTCCATGCCACCCTCACAACAACCTGGCTAAGTAGGTTAGGCTGAAAAAGTGACGGCCCCAGGAGTCTTATGGCAGTGTGGGGATTCAAACCTGTGTCTTCCAAATCCTAAAACACTCTAACCATGTTGCAGATGGCACTAACATAGGAAAAAAACTGATTACCCATAAGAAAGCATTTCATTTTAAAAAAATTATTACAATTAACATCATACACTCCTTTCAATAGCTAGGGCTGCCAACACTCAAGAGGGGCCGGAGATCTCCCAGAATTATAGCTGCAGAGAAAATGGCTGCTTTGGAGAGCACTCTATGGCACTATATCCTGCTGAGGTCCTTCCCCTTCTGAAACCTTTTTCCAAGACCGACCCTCAGATTTCCAGGAGTTTCCCTACCGAGAGCTGGCTATCCTATGAGTAGTAGAGAAGTACTAATCTGAAGACTGAGTTAATTAACATAGTTTACATGATTTTGCCCTGAACATGGCAGAGCATAACTAGAAGAGCTATTGCATATCTAGAACAATAATTTTGTCGATTTGAATATAAAACTAAGGCGGGGAAGAGAGGGGAAAGCATGATTTTTCAGTCAATTAATTTTTGCACTTTTAAAGTTTATAGCCCACTTTACACTGCAGTTTACAGCTGTTATATATCATTTAAAGCAAATGCTCATAAATACGCATAGAACCCAAAGGTGGTTTAAAGGTGAGGCAAAATAAGTGCAATTTTAGTTTCAGGGAACAACCGCAAGCATACTGAAAGCACACAGTCTCATTTCATTGAAAAGACAGTGGAGGAAGGATGGTGGTCAAGGCCTTCATTATCCGATAAGTCCTGAAGCTTATGCAACCAGTTTTAAAATTGGGATCTATGAAAGCAACAAAACTCCCATCTGCTTTCTTGTTTCTGAGTCTGCAGAAGAGCCTAGTGCTGTCATGTTTTCAGCCTTCTTCCTCCTCCTCCCATGCTGGCTGCAGGCTTGCGTCACATTCCTATTTACACCAGGCCAATTGCTTTTTTATTACAGCACAGAGATTGACATCTCACATGGTTCTGAGATCACAGCAGTAGACAAGCCCAAACAATTCATTTACCTTTTCTGAATGAAAAAGGCAATTGTCTGAACAGGAGGGTAAGGGTGTTCTGCTAATTCTCTTTGACTGGTATGAACTTAGCTCTTTTCAGACTGTCACAATGTACAAGGCACTCAGTGGGAGGAGGAGATGCATCACTTTGGCTTTTAATCTTAATCATGACATTTCCTGTCTCATGTTCTTATTGAGCAACTTCCTTGTTCAACTTCATAGTGTTGTCATGGTTTTAAATAAGTCTCAGACATGAAATCTTCATTTTATCTTTGCCTGTTACTGGCCAGAAAAGTTTTCAGGATATTACCTTAATTAGCAAAAAATACTCTCCTTTCAATTTTTATTTTGTCCTTTACTATATAATGACACACTCTGTAGTCCTAAACATAGTTATCTTGCTGGGACAACTATAATATAAGGCTCTATGGTTCCAGGACTGAATATTCTTCATTTGTTATTTTTGCCTTGGTCTTTTCCCTCACCTTTTGTTCCCTCTGGCAAAAATTTAGATTGTAATCTCCTTCTGTCAGGGAGCTTTTTATTTTTTTCCTTTTGTTATTCTGTGAATGCTCTGAATATCAAGGTACTTCCTGTAAATAAAGTACTATATCCAAACCAAATCCATCTTCTATATGCAATTTCTCAACTGGTTACAAATATATCACATCCAAACTTCAATCTTCTTTTATAGATAATAATTCTCCTGTCACAGTGGCAAAGCTGACCATCCTGATTAGTTTGGGCTCGGTGGGTTTGTGGGGTATCAGCCTTTGGCCCATCAAACTATCAACCAAGTGTACTTGTTTGCCATTGGTTGCGTCCGCTCCTCTCTCCTGCCCGAGTGGCTGTTGCTAGCCAGCAAAGCTGATTCTGCCTGTAAAAGACAACCAACCCTAGTCCTGGCAGTTACTGCAGGAACACACTATTGGCCCATCACATGTTGGTCACCGTCTCTGGCCTCCCATTGGCTGACTCTCCTGCCTCCACCTACTGCAGGCCCAGGAATGTTGAACAAACTGCCAAAAGCAGTCTTACCTCGGAGACAGCCACATCTCCAACTTTTCTCTGTGTTCTCTCTGTCAACAGGCCTCAGAAAGGGCTGCAAAGCTACTGTGGCTTCATGAAAGGCCTCCCAGCACATGCAGCCTCCAAAAGCCACAGAACTAGCTGGGTAAGCCAGGCCTCGTTGGAACTGTTTCCTTAGAGCTCATGGCTGCCCCCTGGGAAGTGCTAGCCAGAGGCTATTGCTAGGCAACCCAGGCTGCTTTTGTCAGGAAAGGGAGAGACCTCAGGGGAATATAATGCCATAGAGTCCACCCTCCAAAGCAGTTATTTTCTCCAGGATGGGAGTTGTAATCCCAGGAGATCTTCAGGCTCAACCTGGGGGTTGGCTACCCTATGCCTGGCTGCTTATTACTGTTCAGCAGCCCCCCACCCACCCATGACAGCCAGTGTGGCATAGGAGATAGGGCTTCAGAATGGTGTCGCCTGCCAGACCCAGGTTCTTGCTAAGGAAACTAACTTGATGATTTCAGACCCGTCACAGACTTTCTGCCTAACCTTCTTCACAGGGTTGTTGTGCAGATCAAAGGGGGGGGGGAAGAGGAGAATTATGTAAGCTGCTTTGGTTCCCCCCCACCACCACAGTGGAGAAAGACTGTCCTTTTCCTATGTTGAGGCTGCACGGACAGGGAGGGTGATGGAAAGCTGAAGTCAGAAGGACAGATAAAGGGAAGGCTATAGGGTTGCCAACACCATGTTAGAAATTTCCTGGAGATTTAAGGGGTGGGGCCTGGAGGGGGTGGGGTTTGAAGAGGTGTGGACCTCAGACAGATACAATGTCATTTCCTCATGGGAACCACTGTTGCCAATCTCCAGGTGAGGGCTGGAGATCACATAGAATCACAACTGCTCTCCAGACGGCAGAGATCAGCTCCGCTTGAGATGTGGGGGGGGGGGGGGAGTGAATGTCTTCACTTGTATGGGTGGGAAGACAGCAAGGGTGGGGGGCACTCACCCAGAGCCTCTTTCTAGAGCTCATTGTATTTTTCTTCACAATGGGCCTTATTACTAGTATTGTATAAAATTCAATAGCAATATGACCATTACTGTTAATATTAGCTCTTAATTTTTCAAAAATTCTCAAATTAGCTAGGATTTATAATAACATTTTATAATGTTATGTTTCTTGATTTATGTGCCTATCAGTGCAATCCTAAACAGAATTACAGCCTTCTAAATTTATTGAAGCCAATGGACCTTCAATGTTAGGGTTACCAGATCTGGGTTGACAAACCTGGAGACTTTGGGGGTCAATCCAGGAGAGGGCAGGGTTTGAGGATGGGGGGGACCTCATTCTTCAATGTAGGAATTTTCTCCAGGGCAGCTGATCTCTGTCAGCTGGAGATCAGTTGTAAAAGCAGGAGATATCCAGGCTCACCTGGAGGCTGGCAACCCTAAAACAAACCTGTGTCTATTCATTTAAAGTATCCTTCTCTGCTCTGCAGGACTCAGACTGGCTTACAAATCTAAAAGCCCCCCAAACAATCTAGAATCTCAGTACAACAGTCAGATAGAAGCAGCCCCTCTACTGCCATATGCATTTCCCCCATTTGTATAAAGTAAAGCAGTTCAGCAATCTCCCAGCCTGTTTCTGAAATGATGTTGCAGTAAAACAGGATGCTCAGCTTTATGAATCTTGATTTCAGCTTTGTATCCATTCATCTTTTGGTATATCCAGGCCACAAGTGCACTGGGTTTAGCTGCTGGGCAGTAGTTGGTAGTGTTGTGCCACTGGGGTGGTCACTATTAGGTTGGCAAAGGGCTCTATTGCTTAGCACTAGTGCATGCAATGCACTTTTTCTGTGCTGTGGTCCTTGCTGAAAGCAACCCCCTGGTTTTAATTCAGAGAGATTCTCAGATTTGAACTAAGGCCCTGTATGTGGCGCTGACACTTCCACAGTGGCACTTGTTCTGCTTGGCACATTTGCTTCTTACAAACAAGCATACTCACCACAGTTGACTATCCACTGCAAAGATTTTCTAGGAGAATCTGACTGCTGCCTGCGTTTGCAAGTTTTCCGCATCATAGGAAACAATGAGGAATGGGGGTAACCACTTTGAGGCCACATAGAATGGAAATCTCTAGTCCAATCTTTTTGGAATGTTGGGGTTCTATAGGGGAGAAGCTCCTGTAGCTACACTGAAAATTTGGTGCCTTTCCCTTAAATCCTCTCCTTCCCACCATGGGGAAATAGACACCTTTCCCCCTTGCCATAGGAAAGCATGGGGAACAGGGGCACCCTCTTTGGGTGCCCTTAGAATTGGACTCCCTGGTCCAATGTTTTTGAAACTTGAAGGTTCTCTGGGGAAGAGGCTCCTGCAGCTACACTGAAAATTTGGTGCCTCTCCCTCAAACCCCCTCCCCTAGATTATACCCTGTGAGATTTGGTATACCCAGGCCACAAGTGCAATGATTTTGCCATTGGCTTTAATGGCCCATAGGGTGTAATAGAGATATATGTTTGGAATAGCTGCATATCCCCCAAATCAGATTCAGGCACCAAACCTGATACTTGGGGATATTTGGCCCCCTGAATAGTTTTATTATCAAATACCTGCAAATCTAAATTTAGCCAATTTTTTTTTCTGCGCACACCCCTAATGGAAACAAAGAATCAAAGGGCCAAACTAGATGTGACAACATCCCCATGGCTGCCATGAGGATACTGCTGACAATTTAAAGTCATTTAAAAATGCCATAAAGGCCAAATCATGACTGGGCCCATGGCATGGGACCCCTGACCCCCATGCCCTTTCAATTCAAATGCTGAAACAGCTGCTGGGTGAAGGGTGTGGCCCTTCCAGCGCCTGAAAAGGGAAGGAGGAACACCTTGATCCATGCACTGTGGGCCCTTGCACCAATTTTAAAAAATGGTGGCAGCATCCTTGCAGAAGCTATAAGGATGCAGTCACATCTAGCCTGGCTTAGTTTCCCTGAGCAGACAAAGGTCTGAGATCTGAAATGTAATGGAAGAAACAAAGCATGTAAGGGGAAAGGGTATTGTGTGAACTGATACAGAAGGGGGGAAAGGTACAAACACTATAGTAGATATTTTAAAAATGATGGTCAGAGAGTAACTTACGCTAACTAAATAATTAAGGAATTTGCCATTTTCTATGAAGAGCTTATATGTTCTATATGGTGTGAATTGTTGATACACAAGAAAAGCTATTAAAACTATTGTTGTTTTAAATATCAGGGTGTTTGCTTTTTTTTTGCTTTTTTTAAAATGCATTTAACTCTTCCATTTTTGTTTCAAATGTAGATCCAGGTGGGCAGCCATGTTGGTCTGAAGCACTGGACTCAAAATTTGTTCTAAATGTTACTTCCATTCATTGACACAAACACTAGCATACATCAGAGTTACACGAAATAGCCTAGTTTCAATCCAACCAGGTAGAAATCTAAATATTCCTCTGGGGTTCATCTGCATTTTCAAAGTAGGCAAACAACTAAATTCCTATTGCCCAACTCCACCAAATCTCCTAGGACCAGCCCATAACACATATAGTGTTTTAAAAAAAAAAATCTGGTACCATTTCAGTGTTAAAGAAGCTGGTTTTATGAATCATAAAGAGCTTCCAAAATACAGCGATGACATAAGGCTAGCTCTAGTCTTATCCAAGGATCTTTACTCAGATTACTCAAGAAATATGCATCAATGTATGCATCTGTGCCTGTGTTGGATTCTTCAACTGCAGTGATTTCTGGCACACATTTTCTATCAACTAATGTTTTGCCAAATCAGCAAAAAAAAAAAGCTATCTTAAAGTTTTAGAATATAAACTGAAACATTGGCATGCATGGAGATGCATGCACACAAGCCAATTGAACTGGAATTTTACCAGTTAACAGATATTTCTTCTTGTTTTCTTCTCTATTCTGACAATGTTGAAAGCCACATATAGTGAAAATAGCAAATTTATACCAGACATGATTACAAAGAATGTTTCCTGTTCTAAGGTAGTCCCCGTTTTCCAACTCTGGGGTGACATCACATCACAACATTTTCATGGCAGACTTTTTACAAGGTGGTTTGCCATTGCCTTCCCCAGTCATCTACGCTTTACCCTCAGCAAACTGTACTCATTTTACCAACCTCGGAAGGATGGAAGGCTGAGTCAACCTTGAGCTGGCTACCTGAACCCAGGTTCTGCCAGGATCAAACTCAGGTTGTGAGCAGAGTTTGGACTGAAGGACTGCAGTTTACCACTCTGTGCCACAGCATTCCTGTTCTAGCAGTTGTTTATCAAACTGTTTTCGATGAAGAAGAACATCCAAATTTTCCAAATGTAACAATAAAGCCCTCTATAATGAACATTTATATTTTCATCTGTAGGGTATCTGAGAATATTTTTACTTCATTTGAATTCATGCATGAAACCTAAGTGCCACAACACTAGCCTTTCTCTCCAGCCATCATTAAGTGCAAGGAAGATCTTCAGTGTGCACTAGCCTATTCTGACCATCCTCATGTATGGCAGTTCTGTTAGGAATTCTGTTATAGGATCCAGATACAGTCAGGAGTAATACACTTGACTGAGGTGGCTAGGCCCAGCATGAGAACAGTATCCCTAGTTTTCCAAATAACTGTCAATGACACCCCAAAGGTTATACTAAAAATGAGATGGGGTTCTGTGAAAAACCTTACAACACAGTAATTACAATAGAAACAAAAACTTGCAGGGGGAAAAAAAGTTCTAAAAAGTAAGAAGTAAAAATTAGAGCAGAGATGCAAACTGGATATAGTAAATCATCAGGATAAATGCCATAAACAACCTTTATTAATTTAAAGAATGGTAGAAGAAAGAAGGCAAACTTGTTCTTTTGCAAGAGCTAAATGAGGCCATACACAAAGGAATGTGTAACATTACTCTCCTAACATTTTATAAATAAGAAAAGCTGCTTCTGAAAAAGTGGGAGACGGTGTGTTTAATAATTTCCTGGCCCAAGGGGCATTTACTTTGTAAAATCCAAATCTGAGGGGAAACTTGTATCTGGAATCTTGAAGAGAAGGAAAATAGTTTAGAATGGGGCATATTACAGAAATTTTGTTTATTTTCTGTGCTGATCATATCTTGGGTACTCTATACAATGTCCTCCATAATCTATTCTGGGCAAAGAAACTAGCAGAAAATAATCAAAATAAAAGGGGTGGTGGATAATGCACCTTCACCCTGGATCCTGCTGTTACTTAAGATTAGTACAAGACATTTACACAACAGATTACTAATCCGGCACAACAGCAGAGATCTTTGCCTTTTATTAGTTGCCTTGAAAATCATTACTTCCAATTTCTGGATTAAACTTCGGTTCTCTTCTAAATTCCAGCAGCAAAGAAGTCTTCCACCCATTAAAATATTTTTACATATAACCCTATTAGTGGAAGTCAGTCAAAACATAAATCAATGCAGCTACATGCATGCCTAAAACTAAATATGTAACTAGCTGTTTACAGAAGACAAAAGCGAAATGAGGGGTACACAACTTTTAACTCTCATGTGAGTCATAATCAGGGCTTTTTTTTTTTTTAACAGGAACGCAGTTCCGGCTGGCTTGGTGTCAGGGGGTGTGGCCTAGTATGCAAATAGTTCCTGCTTGGCTTTTTCTACAAAAAAGCCGTATGTGAAACAATGGTGATGTCAGGGGGTGTGACCTAATATGCAAATGAGTTCCTGCTGGGCTTTTTCCTGCAAAAAAAGCCCTGGTCATAATAGATCTTGATTGGAGTTAAGTGTGTAGCCCTTTGATACTGCTGGGCTCCCTCCCATGATGCCATAGGGTTCCATTATGGCCCACAAAATAGTTGGGGTGGGCCAGAATGCTGTCTCTCAGACTCCCTCCCTACCAAGACAGGATATTTTTCTATTGCTCACAATGGAGATGGCCATGGGGCGATAGCTATAATCCAAGGGGGGGCCAACGGTAGCTCTCCAGATGTTTTTTGCCTACAACTCCCACCAGCCCCAGCCAGCATGGCCAATAGCTGGGGCTGATGGGAGCTGTAGGCAAAAAACATCTGGAGAGCTACCGTTGGCCACCCCTGCTATAATAATCTTCTTTGCCAGCACAAAGTGTTTCAGAGGGGAAGGATTAGCATCTGCCATTATGGAACTGGCAACACCAGTGAGGCTCATTCCCTCCCCCTCTGAGCTTCAATGGTGTCCTTTGCCTCTTGCTCTCACCCTACTGGGAGGCAGCCAACCCATGGGGAAGTCAGGGCCAGTGCCAGGCTTTCTGGTTCCCTAGGAGAGACTACCTACTTGTGCCCCCCAACCAATTTTTTAAAAATAGGGAAAAAAGGAATGTAGGAAAAATGAAAAGAACAAATTGTGATGTTAAAATTTAAGTTAAAATTAAGTCTCTTGCATGTTTCCATTTCATACCCTGAGCTCATACCTTCCACAAATTTTGTTAGTCTTTACAGTACTAATAGATTCTTGCCCTTTTCTATTGTTACAGACAGACTAACACAGCTACCCACTTTGAGCTTTCACCAAAATTTATTCTGGAATAAACTGTTCACTTTTAAGGTGTCACTGGGCTCCGGTTTTGTTTTCATTGGTTTAAATAGGGTATCCCTCCAGAATTACCCCCAATGCCAACCATAGCTCTGACCACAAAATAAAATCAACAGATGATTTAGAACAGGGGTGGAAAACCTTTTTTCTGTCAAGGGCCATCTGGATATTTATATATATTTAATATATTTATTTAATATATTAAATATATATAAATATATTAAATTTAATATATTTATATTAATATATTTATTATCCACTTAAAAAACAGTGCTCTGCTGAGGGAGAATGATTCAGGCTGGCAAAATTAAATCAATTAATTGTTTTTCTATTTGAAGTCATGTGAGAAAAGCCAAATTTGGCAGACACACACACATGGCCCACCACCCTAGGCAAATGCCTGCGTCCAGGGCTTTTTTTGTAGAAAAAGCCCAGTAGGAACTCATTAGTATATTAGACCACATCCCCTAATATTAGCATATTAGGCCACACCATCTGGGATAAGTGCAAATTGAACTGGGGGTAGCTGGCTCCCACCCCTCCCTCCCTCCTTGCGGAAGCTGCAGCTGTTCCCAGCAGACCTTTAAAGGCATCCACATACCCCAGCAGCAGTCCTTCACAATGCCCACCACACAGGCTCCACAGAAAGAAAAAGAAAGAGTCAGAGAGAGGAAGGGAGAGAGGGAGGGAAATAAAGGGGAGAAGAAAGGGAATTAAGAAATGTGGGGAAGAAAGGGGAATTAAGGGAAACAAAGAAATGGTGGCAAGAAAAAGAAAGAAAGAAAGAAAGAAAGAAAGAAAGAAAGAAAGAAAGAAAGAAAGAAAGAAAGAAAGAAAGAAAGAAAGAAAGAAAGAAAGAAAGAAAGAAAGAAAGAAAGAAAGAAAGAAAGAAAGAAAGAAAGGAAGGAAGGAAGGAAGGGGGGGGAAACTTACCTGAACTGTGACAGTGACTTTTCCAGGCCATGCAGTGATCCTGGCTGGCCAGTCAGGCCCCAGGGAGGCCGCTGTGCAGCACGGTGGGCCCTCTGATCCCTGCCCGCCAGCTGGGCCCTGGGGAGGCTACTGTGCAGCATGGCTGGGCCCCACAATCCTCGCTGGCCAGCCAGGCCCCAGGGAGACCACCACATGGCTCGGTTCGGTCCAGCAATCGCCGAGGGCCAGACCAAGTGAACTCGAGGGCCGTAAATGGCCCTCAGGCTGGACATTCCCCACCCCTGATTTAGAACCATCCCCAGTTATGCAAAAATAGACCACAATTGTTAGACAACAAAACCAGATTACCTGTTCCCTTTCACATTTTGCAAATTTTGGCATATACTTTAAAGGAGTTGGGTCACCCCCAAGGCCACTAAAAGTGAAATGAGTATACAGGATTAAATGGACACAATTATAGATTTTCTTAATTTTCCCACTCATATCTTTGCTCCTTTTTTATCCCTCTCAAAGGAATGTACTCTCAAATGAATGATAATATTCTTCTTTGCTCCTGGTCATGCCACCACACCCAGATCCAATCTAAGTATTAGAGGAAAGTGAATCCCAGGACCTTGCGAGTTCCATGCCCTCCATGGACATTATCACTTAGGGGTGTATTTACTTTTGTTGCCAGCAATTTAGACATTGATGGCTGTGTGTTGCATAATTTTGAGAGGACAGCACATTTACACTGTTATACAAGTTGTAGACTCACTACTTTACATTATAGCCAAGTGTCATTTCTTCGGTGTTGTCACATGAAAAGATATACTTAAATATTTACAAAATGTGAAGGGGTGTACTCACTTCTGTGACATACTGTACAGGACAATTTGATCCAGGAAACTTGTGATTTTTCAGATAGCCATTGGGAAACGTTCTTAGCAGTGCAGTAGGAGAAACGCTTGCTTTAACCTTGGGCACAAATGTGACAGTTTTCTCTGATGACGGCTGTCTATTCTTCAAAAAAGAACAAATGAAAACATCTGCTCACTGTTCAAGATCTTCAGGAATACCTTTCATAGAAAATTCTGAATACAAAATGGTACAGAACAGCATTATCAAAAAGATCTAGAGGCTCAGGGGTGTCAAACTCATATGTTATGAGGGCCAGATCTAACATAAATGAGACCTTGTCAGGCTGGGCCATGTGTGTGTGTGTCATAAAGTGTAATGACAGGTAAAGGAGATATAAACTTTATAAAGGACACAGACAAACTCAATTAAATATGTTTTTCAAAAATTAAAATAAAATATGCTTAAAACATTAGCACTCTTGTGGTATTTTGTTTATTTAACAGTCTCTGATACCTCTTGCTCTGAGACAATGCCTGTGCTATAGCAATCTCGAGTATGCTGTTCAGGTATTGTTCAAGTATGTATCTGTAACTTGCAAACCTACTTTTGATTCATTTACATTCATTGCAGAAATCTTATGGTCATTGCTTTGAGCCTAGGACCCAAAGGAAAACATGAAATAGCTGGGCATTGTGAGTTTTTGTGCATAAGCTGCTGCATGTGCTGGTCAAGAACATGTGAAGGCACCATGACACAGACTGAGGGCTATGTGTTTGTCTACAAAACTATAGTCTTCCCCGGAGAAATAACTACAACTCCTATGAGGCAGTGCAAGAATACAGAGAGAACAATATATAATGGTCAGCCTACTTATCTGGGAAGCCTTTGTTAGAAATACAAAGGGAAATGTGCTCGGTGAACGTGGTCTGGACACACACTCTCATTCTAATCAATCTCACTGGCTTGTTGTTATTCCTCATCTAAATAGTTCACATTTTCCTACTGAGAAAGTCTGCTTGATCCAGTCTTTCTCAGTAGGAAATTAAATTAAGCATTTAGATAATTGATGCATACCATTCAGTTTGCAAGAGTGTGTTTTTTGTAGAAAAACCCAGCTGGAACTCATTTGCATATTAGGCAGCATCCCCTGACATCACCATTGTTTCACACAGGGCTTTTCTGTAGAAAAAGCCCAGCAAGAACTCATTTGCATATTAGGCCACACCCCCTGACATTGAGTCAGCCGGAATTGCATTCCTGCTCAAAAAAGCTCTGCTTCTAAATGCTGCAGAGTTTGACAGAATCTATAACAACCATTATGAGCTGGTCCTTTCCATTCTTTGCTCCCCATCACATGAGCTCTGACTCATGAAAGCTCATGCTGGAATAAATGATGCTGATTTTCAAGGTGACAATGGACTTCTGTTTTGTTTTGCAACAATAGACTAGCATGACAGCGTTTTTGTCTTTCTGTGCTTTCGCTATACTAGAACCCTCGCCCTTAGGCCTTCCCTCAAGTCATCTGCTTGTTGAAAAGTTCAAAAACATCATGATGAGGTTTTGCACACACCTATGCACTATTTAGAAATCCTATTCTTTTTGAGATCTTTGCCTCGTGCCATTAAAATGAGGGTGTAAATAGATGAAGGAAACATCTCTGTATGTGATCAGAAGAGTTCATCTTATTCCATACAATCACATATTAAAACTGATTAGGAGTCCAATTCCTGATAAACCTTGGTTAACATCAAGCCATACATAGTACACCACAAGTGACAGAAGTCCATCCAAGTTGTTTTCAGTGTTTTAATCTGAAATTTTAGTTTTTCTCAGATAATAAATGTCAAAAAGTGAACCTATGTTGTTTTTTAAGTACACTACAATAGGAAACTGTCAATTGACACTGACTTTACACAACAGTGTAAAATTATTGTGCAAGTAAACAGAACACTGCAGTACAGAACCTATCTGCACAAGTAAGTTCTGGACACAGTTTATATGGATGAACAAGTAATGTGTCAATTTGATTTTTAAAAATGAACGATTTTATAAGTGAGGTAACACTAGGGCTTCAAATGTTCTTTTGATACCAATACACTCTTTTGCTCATGTTGCAGGATGCTGTGAAAGACATTTCTTAAGATAGCTTTGGGAGCATCTTTTTAGAAGGCACAGGGGCTGCACTGACAATTGCCGCATCAGTTCTGTTGTGATCACAGACCTCACCACATAAATCACTGAATCATGACACTGCTATTATTTTAGAAGCATACATCCATCTTTAACAACCATATTCAGTATGGCATAGTTAAGGTAGTCAACCTCCAGGTGAGGTCTGCAGACTTCCTCGTATTATACCTGGGCTGTGGATAATAGAGCTCAGTTCCCCTGAAGAAAATGGCCGGACTCTATAGTATTGTACCCTGTGAAATCCCTCTCCTCCCGAAGCCCACCCTTCTCAGGGTCTACCTTAAAAATCTCCAGGTAATTTCCAACCTAGAGCTGGTGACCATAGTACAGATAATGACTATATCTAACAATGAGGCAGATGAAAAGAGTCATAACAAAAAGAAGGAAACTGCATCATTAAGGAAACTGTTGTTTTGAACACCGTAGCGTTAAAAATCCCTTATTTTTATTTTCTGCATGTGAAGAGTTTTGTACCAACCTGTATGGAAATTGATGGGATGCTTTGAGATAAAAGAATCTCATGTGTCTCTGAGCAGACAAGCAAGACTGATATGTGCACCCATCCTGCCCACCTAATAACACTCACAGGTCTGTTGGCATATACGATGCATTCTCACAACATGCTTGGAATTTCTAGCAAACAGAATAACCATCTCATGCCAAATACTGTAACACCAGTAAGAACATCAAAATAGCTTGAGAAGCAAGTAGTCACTCACTGCTGAAAGACATGTTCTTTTAACAGACAATCGGAGAGATGCTGCATTATTGTATAATTATTGTGCTTACTATAACTTTACATTAATTTTATAACTAATATTATAAACATTTTAAATTAATTATGAATATAAAATAGGTATTCATATAGGCTGAGATAGGGCAACACTGTACATTGCAACCTCAGCCACTTGGTCTACGAAGAAGTCAGAAGGAGATTGTGCAAACAACTTTAAACTGTCCTCCATTTCAGTCTTGCATTTAGCCACTGAAGTCCCATCATAACAATGGCAGGCAGAACAGAGATGACCTGTAGCTACCATTAAAGCTTCTCCATCCCAAGCTGCTGATTTTGATCTTGACCAACACCTCATATTTACACAAGCAAGGGATTCATGAATAGGTATATGCCACCATTACCCCCACTGATTATGTCAGAATTCTGCATATCGGTAGTAAATTCAGGTCTCCTCTCTACACCCAAGGTAGTGCCCATGATACTCTTTAAAGGGTTATTACTACAGAGAACAAGCAAGAGGTTGTAATTATCCAAGAATTTCTGTTTAGTAAACAAATCTGATTGTGACAAATTAAAGGTGTATAATCACAGAATAATTAATCATGTAAACAAGTTCCACATCAATTAAAATTAATGCAAAGATGCTTGAAACTCATATGCCCAATTATATGATTATGCAATTGTGGCCACTAAATTGTATCTAACTAATTAATCCTAAATCCAGTTAGATACTAACACACACAGTGGCACAAGGGAGAAAGTATCTGTTGGAGTAATGTTCCCATCACGGAGATAACGCTTGCATTTTTTTTCCTTCTGGCATGGCAGTCAGTATTTCCCATACTACACACATTTGCTGAAGTTGCAATTTTTAGATCAGGTCAAAGTTAGCCAAGGTGCAAGTTTTAATGCATTTGTTAAGGGCAATGAAAGACTTCAAATATGATTTACACATCTGAAATATTCCATTCATTTCAGCTCTGTTCAGGAGCACAGCTCCTACTAAAACTAATTTGAAGTCCAGTTCAGTACCCATCCTTGTACAGGCTTCACTTGGCACAAAATTATTCAAGGTCGGCATTACAGCCTCATCATTTCTGTGTCAGATGACAGATGAAGCCGGTGGTTTCTGCCTCAGCTGTCATCAGGGCACCCATGAAGAACTAAGCAAGCAGTTGAAGCTTCCCTGCGAAGTCCCAGGTTTTTTTTTTTGCTTGTGGTGGCATAACAGCACCACATCTTAATCAGATCCAGTGGCACCACTCTCAGGCAAGATGAGCACAAACTGCATGGTATTTGGCATGCAGCTTTGCAGGAAACACTAAGGCTTCCAGACAAAACAAAACATCAGACCCTTCCATCTAAATAGAAGCATACAGATAATAAGCAGTAAACTTCAGCTGAATAGCTGCCATTTGGTAAACAAGGACTCAATACACAACTGCAATGAAAGGTGTTCTCTTGTAGTTATTTTTTTAAACTGATTGTGGCCTATAATGAAGACTCCAGCAGTACAAAAAGATAGCAAAGTTGAGATATCATTTAAAGAAGAATAGTTTTTATACCCAATTTTTTGTTTTGCCTCAAGTGATGAAAAGGCTGAGGCTATTCCTGGTAATAATACTTCAGTCCCACAGTTATCATATCACGTTCAAGCCTACTTAGGTCACCAAAGTGGGAAGGATCTTTGCCCGAGGGCTTCTGTCAATTACAGTTGAAGTCACTGGCCTGGATGACCATGAAATCGCAACGCCTGAGCAAAAATGTACTGAAAGGTTAATAGTGAGATAATATTTAGTAAGCAGTTGACAAAGGCCACCCTAGATTCCATGATGATAGAGTGATCAAACACACGTCTCCCATGGATCCATGACCCAAAACATCTGACGCTTTCTCTAGTCTAGGAGAAGCAACAGGGGACAAAAGAACATAAGAGAAGCCATGTTGGATCAGGCCAATGGCCTATCCAGTCCAACACTCTGTCACACAGTGGCAAAAAACAACAACAACATAGGTGCCATCAGGAGGTCCACCAATGGGGCCACACACACTGTTGTCCCTCAAGCACCAAGAATACACAGCATCACTTGTCCCAGACAGAATTCCATCTATACCTTGGTGGACCTCTGCTCCATATGTTTATCAAATCCCCCTCTTGAAGCCATCCATGCTTGTAGCTGCCACCATCTCCTGCCACCACCTCCTCTCAACAGCAATTTATCTGGATGCATTACATACCGTAATTCTCCTTTACCATTTGTACATATGAATCAGCGTATAATATGCATTTTAAGCTCAGCAGAAAACAAACTGTGAAGCTTAAACCAGCTTTAATTCTTCAAACAACTGCCAATAGGATTCTGTCTAGTTTCAGAGTTTGTGCCCCTCTTGGCATTTAAAATTAAAATTAAGCTTAAAATTAAGCTGAACTTCTAGTGCCAATATCTCTTTCAAGTTTTTAAAATCAATATCTGTTTTTCAACAGCTCTTCAAATTAGTGTTCCAGAATAGGTCCCAAAGGAATAGGATATGCCGGAGTGAGACATCCTGTTTTTTAAAACACCAAAGCATAAATAGCAGTATGGACACATACCTTTTTAAATGACATAATATCATCCTTAGATAGCTACAAGGAACCAGTCTCTTTGCAAATGTATTTCTCTATCTTAATACCCAATGAGATAAACACAAACTCATACTATGCTTGAAATATCACAGCAACAGCTGGCATCCAGTAAATACTATGAAACATTCTTGCTCTCTTCTCAGAGATAAGTAGCCATTGCTTCATTATCAACAGAAAGCACATTCAGCTAATCATAGCCCACAATTCAGATTTTTTTTTTAAAAAAATGGCCAATTCTTTGAAAAATAAGGGACTCTTCATATGCTATGGACCCCAGAGGACTCTGCAGTACCAGATGAATTAATCTAATGATTGTCCCAACACAGATCTCAGATCTAGTTGTAAGGAACTACTGTTCCCAGAATTCAGCTCAGGAGATGCAGTTGATGGAAAATATCCCAGCAAATCAGATATTGCAGCTGTTCTGTCATAAGAATGC